>NC_143403.1:43656503-53656503 GCF_052110815.1 Crocodylus siamensis
TCCTGGGCCCTGCCCCTCATGGCATAGACTGCATCAACCAAAAGGGCTTAGGCATCACTGCCAGCTTGGTCAATCAAGGTGTACAACATCAGGGTTCCCCCCCCAACTCCATTCTGCCCCCTGGGGAAAATTTGCTTGCAGCTGAAGTGAATAACTGCCCCCCACTGCTCATCAGGGCCCTGGCATGCCCATTCTTACCCTGGCTTATGAAGCCTTTCACTGGGCACATGCATGCCAGGAAGAAATTGCTCAACTACTGGCTTGATCATGGAAGGCACTTCAAGGCATGGTGGAAGGCAGTGGAAGCACACCTGGATGCCAATGAGGGCTGTCTGCCCTGGGCAGTTGTATCAGGCTGCATCCTGCACAATATTTCTGAAGCCAAGGGGGCAAACTCCATAGCCCTAAGCAGAGGGAGTGCGGATCCTTGGTGACTTTCACAGAGATTGGGTGTGGAACAGTTGGGCGGGGAGGGGGGGGGTAGGGAGGGCACAAGCAAATGGGGAGTAAAACAGAAAACACAAGTATGGCTTGTAAACAAAACCAAAACGTGTATTAAAAGATGCAGATAGTCAAAACTGTCATTGCTTTCATAGATTCATAGATTCATAGATGCTAGGGTCGGAAGGGACCTCAATGGATCATCGAGTCCGACCCCCTGCATAAGCAGGAAAGAGTGCTGGGCCTACATTACCCCAGCTAGATACACATCCAACCTTCTCTTGAATACCCCCAGGGTAGGGGAGAGCACCACCTCCCTTGGGAGCCCGTTCCAGACCTTGGCCACTCGAACTGTGAAGAAGTTCCTCCTAATATCCAATCTAAATCTGCTCTCTTCTAGCTTGTGGCCATTATTTCTTGTAACCCCCGGGGGCGCCTTGGTGAATAAATACTCACCAATTCCCTTCTGTGCCCCCCTGACGAACTTATAGGCAGCCACCAGGTCACCTCTCAACCTTCTCTTGCGGAGGCTGAAAAGGTCCAGTTTCTCTAATCTCTCCTCGTAGGGCTTGGCCTGCAGGCCCTTAACCATACGAGTGGCCCTTCTCTGGACCCTCTCCAGGTTATCCGCATCCTTCTTGAAGTGCGGCGCCCAGAATTGCACACAGTACTCCAGCTGCGGTCTGACCAGCGCCCGATAGAGGGGAAGTATCACCTCCTTGGACCTATTTGTCATGCATCTGCTGATGCACGATAAAGTGCCATTGGCTTTTCTGATGGTTTCGTCACACTGCCGACTCATGTTCATCTTGGACTCCACTAGGACTCCAAGATCCCTTTCCACTTCCGTGCCACCCAGCAGGTCATTTCCTAGGCTGTAGGTGTGCTGGACATTTTTCCTCCCTAGATGCAGCACTTTGCATTTCTCCTTGTTGAACTGCATTCTGTTGTTTTCTGCCCACTTGTCTAACCTGTCCAGGTCTGCTTGCAGCTGTTCCCTGCCCTCCGGCGTGTCCACTTCGCCCCATAGCTTAGTGTCATCTGCAAACTTGGACAGAGTACATTTCACCCCCTCATCCAAGTCGCTGATGAAGACATTAAAGAGTATTGGTCCAAGCACCGAGCCCTGCGGGACCCCACTGCCCACACTCTTCCAGGTCGAAACCGACCCATCCACCACAACTCTCTGGGTGCGACCCTCCAGCCAATTCTCCACCCACCGGACTGTGCAGTAATCCAAGTCACAGCCCCTTAACTTGTTCACCAGTATGGGGTGGGATACCGTATCAAAGGCCTTCCTGAAGTTCAAGTATACGACATCCACCCCTCCTCCTGCGTCGAGGCGTTTTGTGACCTGGTCATAAAAAAAGACTAGATTGGTCAGGCACGATCTACCTGCCACGAACCCGTGCTGGTTTCCCCTCAGCATTAAGTGAACTCAGAAAAAAGTGTTTAGGTAAATGAGGGTGTCACAGGGTGGGGACCCAGGAGCAGCTGTGATCTCTCCTGGTGCCCCTATCGTGCCAAGTTGCCCGTTTAGCACCCTTGTTCTCACCCGCCATGACTTTGATGGTTCTATAATATTAATGGGAGGCTGCCTTTACTTGACCCCTTGGACCTGGTGCTCTTACCTTTCTGGTCCCTGCTCTATACGGATAGATTCTGGTGTACCCAACTCTATGGGTGTCGCGTGGCTCCTTCCATCCCTAATACCATGTCCCAAGCCTCTCAGTTGTCATCTATGCTCTTTCCTTAGTGGCCCTCACTGGGCCTCTTACTATGCTCACCTCAGAGCACTCACCCCTATCGGGGCTGTCCCGTGCTTCCCCCCCACCCCCACAGGGGCCTGTCTCGCATTCCCTGTGCTCATGTTGCCTGCACTGGGATCTGGTCTCTCACACTCGTGTCACCCGCCCTGGGGCTTCGTCCCCCACAAGTGCGTTGCCCGCGCTGGGGCTTTGTCTCCCGCGTTTCCCGCTGCCGGGTTGCCCGCATTGGGGCTTCATCTCCCGCAATTGCGTCACCCACACTGGGGGCCTCATCTCCCACGCTTCCCGTTGTCGGGGCTCAGGTGACCTTAGCCGTGCCTGGCCCCTGACCCTCCTTCTGGGTCTTACACCCAACTTGGGCACCTCACAATCAGGCTCAGGCGGCCTCAGCCTTACCTGGCCCTCAAGACACATTTCATGGGACTGGGGTCAATGCCCCCTGAACGTTGTACCCTTACTGGGCTTCTCACTTGCACGCCCTCCCTAGGGCTCTACGCGCGCTCCCACCCATGCTGGATTCTGTCTTGCTCAGGCAGCCTCAGCCTCACCTGGCCCCTAGACCCCTTCCCTGGGTCCTATGCCCCACTGGGGCTTCTTGCTAGCACGCCCCTCCCTAGGGCTCTACTCGTGCTCACACCCACACTGGGGCCTGTCTCACGCTGCACCTATAGTAGTCTCTGAGCATGCTTAATTAGCTGATGCATATTTACCTCTCCGCCCTGCATACTTAAGTAGTTAATTATAATATACATGCGATGTATGTAGTGATGTAACCACATGTATGCTTGTATGAAACGGAAGTGAGCTGTAAGAGTTCCTGTTTCTGCACACGTGCCCAGGAGGAAAAAGATAAATACAGCCTGCAAAATTCCTTGGTGGGTTCAGAGTAATCTGAGTTTTTGACTCTGCTCTGACCCTATTTGCAAATACACCTTTTGTGCCATCTAATGAATGTGTGTCTGTGATTTTGGTGGCCTCCAGAGAAACGAACCGCTTTAAGCATCATCACTATTGCCAGTAGCAAGCACCCTAGTGCCTGCTACAGAGGGGAAAGAAGTGGGAGACCTGTGTAACTGGGAGTCTGGAGTCTGGAAATGGGAATGGGGTGATATGCACTCAAACTACATGATCCTTTTTGCTCCCCGCAGGGACAGCCCCAGACTTGCTCTTAGTTCTCTGCCCTGCCCCTTGAATTAAGATCTGAAACATCAGTTGAAGGAGGGGGGTGGGAGCTTGGAGACTGGAGGGAGCTTGGAGGGAGGTGAGAGCTTGGCAGCTAGTATGGAAGGAGTGGTGGGGAGCAGCAGCCAGGTGAGAGCTGTACATTAACCCTTCATGGGATGCATGCAGTCTATGGGCTTCCAGTTAAGTTAGACCAGGACTATCCATTTTAAAAACTGCATGAACACAACTACCAGGCCCAATGACTCTAAAATCCTAACCTGCTACAGTTAAAGCAGGGGGACAGAGGCAGTGCCGATAACCTGCTGCTGCAAGGACTGGACATAGTTTGTTAAAATACACTCCAAATCTAAGGAACAGGACCATGCTCTCTGCTACAAAGGAAAAAAACCCCACAGTCCAGGCTGATTTGACTGTGGGATCTGATGGCCACCTATAAGTTTATCAAGGGTGACCACCAGGACCTGGGGGAACGTTTGTTCACCAGAGCGCCCCAAGGGATGACGAGGTCGAACGGTCACAAACTCCTGCAAGACCGTTTCAGGCTGGACATAAGGAAGAATTTCTTTACTGTCCGAGCCCCCAAGGTCTGGAACAGTCTGCCAGCGGAGGTGGTTCAAGCACCTACATTGAACACCTTCAAGAGTAAATTGGATGCTTATCTTGCTGGGATCTTATGACCCCAGCTGACTTCCCGCCCTTTGGGCAGGGGGCTGGACTCGATGATCTCCCGAGGTCCCTTCCAGCCCTAATGTCTATGAAATCTATGAAATTTATGGAGGGGAGAGGGTGTCTGATGTGGGGAGTTGCGTTTACAGTCCCTGACTTGCAGAGCAGAGTGTTTGTTTGTTCCTTTACTTATGGGCTTTGCAGATTACCACATGTGGCCAGGAAGGATTTTTTTCCTCCCTTGTTGCTAGAGGAGTCAGATTTTGGTTTTTTTCCTCATTCCTTGGAAGGTGGCAGCAGTGGCTGAGCCATGGTAGTGTGTATTGCTGCAGCCACAGAGAGAGAGAGTGATGTTTCATTTTAATCATGGAAAAATGTGGATTTGGGGTTACTTTTTTTTTAAACCAAAAATTGGGGATTTTTTAAAACCAGAGATATGTAGGATCCCTGGTGACAAGGAATACTATCAACTGTGTCCATGCCTAAGTACAGATTTGAGACCACTGTGACCGTCGGGCTAGCGGAGGGGGAGGGAGCACCCCCTTCGGAACAGCGTCCCGGGGGGAAGGGTGGTGCTATCCCCCTGGGTCCGGAGCAGATGTAAGATAATCAGGTCCCCGCCCTGGTTCTCGCCCGCCACGACTTGTTGTAAGGTTCAGTGGGACGGCTCCTGATTCTCCGTAGCCCGGGGCCCCGACGGTCACGTTGCGGGGCTCCGCCACCCCTTAACACCCCGGCCTTACGCCTCCTGGGATTTCCCGTGGGCAAGTCCCCGGCCCTCGCCTGGGGTGCCCCGGTGATGCTTCTCACCGGGTCCCCTGCCCGGGGTAGAAACCTAGCCGGCGGGCACCCCCGCTTCCGGCCTGGGTCCTTCTGGGTCCCCCCTTTCGGTTCTGGCCCGCTGGGGTCCGGCGTTGGTCCAGGCGCTCACGGTGCCCCGTCGGGGTCCTCCCAGGTCCCAGCGCCGACTCCCGATCCGCAAACTCCGGGCGCCGTCGGGTCGCAGTCCCAGTACTCCCCGTCGCTGGAACCTTCGTCGTCCGGGCCGGTCCGCCACTCCCCGCTCTGGGTTCGGGGTCCGGCTGCCGCCGCTGCCCTACCCCCCAATGGGGTAAGTAGCCCCTCCCCGTCGGCGTCCGCGCTCCCGCCGGGTGCAGGTCCCCTTGCCGTCTCCTCTTCTGGGCTCCCTGTCTCCGCGGCAGGGAATCCCCCCTTCGGGCTCCTCCCCCTGGGTGCGTCCCGGCCGGCTGATTTTATTGCCGGCTCCCGGCCACCGGCACGGGCGCCGGCTTCCGGCGTAAACAAGCGGCGGATGTCCCGCTCGGGCTCCGCCGCCTCCGCGGGCGAGCCCCGCCCCGTCCCCCTGGGACATAACCCCCCCCGCCAGTTGCCTTGTGGCGGTTTGAGGGATCTCTCCGCCTCGGGTTTGATTCTCTGTGGATGTTCGTCTCGCGTTCCAGGTCCCCCACTGGAGGTCGTCGGTTCGGGGCATCTGGAGAGGAAGTCGGCTGTTATATTATCCTTTCCCGGGCGGTACTTAATTTGGAATTTAAAGGGTTGGAGGGCTAGTGC
The DNA here is from genome assembly GCF_052110815.1 of Crocodylus siamensis. Lineage (NCBI taxonomy): Eukaryota > Metazoa > Chordata > Crocodylia > Crocodylidae > Crocodylus > Crocodylus siamensis. The sequence continues at coordinate 43,662,137 of NC_143403.1, forward strand.
CCATCGCATAATCCGCGTGTTATCGGTCTTAGTAGAGTTAAGCCATCTAAGGGGAGCATGGTCGGTGATCAATGTAAACTTTCTCCCCAATAAATAATACCTAAAGTGTTCCACCGCCCACCGGATTGCCAGACACTCTCGCTCTATTGTCGAGTACCTGGTCTCGGCCGGGAGCAGTTTCCGGCTGGCATAGGCCACCGGTCGATCCACCCCAGCGTCCTGTTGTGTCAAGACGGCTCCTATAGCAACCTCGGAGGCGTCGGTCTGCAAAGTAAAAGGGTTCATAAAGTTAGGGGTACGTATCACCACTTCCTCGCATAAGGCCTTCTTTAAGGCCTGAAAACTCTGTAGCCTTGGTCCGGTCCATTCGAGTCCTTTCCCGGGTTTGCTTTTCAAAGCTTCGAACAATGGGGCCGCTACTTCGGAGAATCGGGGCACAAATCTCCGATAGTAATTTACCAGTCCCAAGAAGGAACGGAGTTGCTTAAGCGTTTGCGGGGGTTGGAAGGCCCGAATGGCCTGCACCTTGTCTTCTAACGGCCGTATAGTCCCCTGGCCCACTCGAAACCCTAGGTATTTCGTGTATCTTTGTGCCACCGTGCATTTGCGGGGGTTCGCCGTTAGGCCGGCTTGTCGTAGCTCCTGGAGTATCTCCCTGAGGGCCCACACGTGTCGGCCCCAGGAGCGCGTGAATATAACGATATCGTCAAGGTAAGCCGCAGCGTACTTTGCATGCAGTGCCAGCAGCCGATTCATGAGGCGTTGGAATGTAGCGGCGGCCCCATGGAGGCCGAACGGCATTCTGACGAACTCGTATAGGCCCCAGGGGGTTCCGAAGGCCGTCTTTTGGCAGTCCTCCGGTCGCATCGGTATTTGCCAATACCCCTTCGCGAGGTCCAGGGTGGTTATGAATTTGGCGGCGCCGATGCGTTCTATCAGTTCTGTTACGCTAGGCATCGGGAAAGCGTCGAAGGTTGCCACCTCGTTTACTCGCCGGAAGTCGACGCATAGCCGCAGACTCCCGTCGGGTTTGCGTACAGGAACCAGGGCGCTCCGCCACGGGCTCCTTGACGGCCTAATCACCCCCAGTGCCCGCATCTTCTTTACTTCTTCGCGTACTTCCTTGGTCAGGTGATGTGGTATAGGCCGCCAACGATCCCGTACCACGACGCCGGGTGGGGTTGGGATGGAATGATACGCTGCTCTAGCCCACCCTGGTTCTTCAGAGAAGGTCCCTTGGAATTCCCTTATGAGGGTCCTTACTTCCTCTTTCTGGGGGCCTGATAGCTCCATTCCTATTTTAATCTCCTCCAGGGTCGCCGGGGCCTTTCCTCCTCCCGCTGCTTCCGGGCTCCTTACGTTTTGTTGCTCCCTCTCTCCAAAGGCGGCCCAGCCCTCCGGCTGGTGCCACTCCCGCAGGAGGTTGACATGATAGATTTGCCGGGTGTTCCGATGCCCCGGGCGATATACCTCATAATCGACAGGCCCCGCCCGTCGCGTGATCTCAAACGGTCCCTGCCACTGGGTTAACAGTTTACTGGTTGAAGTGGGTAGTAACACTAACACCTTTTGCCCTGGCTGGAATTCCCGTACCTTGGAGCGCGAGTCGTACCTCTCCTTCTGCCGTTGCTGAGTGTACCGTAGGTTGTCTGCCGCCAACTCGCGAGTCCTTCGGACTCGTTGCTGGAACTCTCTTTGATACCTGGACGGGCTGCCGATAGCTGCGGGTCCCTGTTCCCACTCCTCCCTAAGAATCTGTAGTAGGTCTCGTGGGCGATGGCCCAGCACTAATTCGAAAGGGGAATAGCCCAGGGATTCGGATGGGGCATCTCGCAGCACAAATAATGCCAGCGGCAGCATCAGGTCCCAACGCTGTGGGTCGCCCTGAACGCATCGCCGGAGCACCCTTTTCAGGGTACCATTGAATCGTTCTACCAACCCGTTGGTCTGTGGGTGGTACACTGAAGTTCGGAGCTGTTTGATTCGCAGGGTTTGGCATACCCCTCGTAAGACGCCCGACATGAAGTTCCGCCCTTGGTCCGTAAGGATCTCGCGGGGCACCCCTACTCGGGAGATCCAGCGTACCAACTCCTCCGCAATTCGCGGCGCCGTTACCAACCGCAGCGGGACTGCGTCTGGGTATCGAGTGGCGTAGTCCACAAACACCAAGATGAACCGGTGGCCACTGCTGCTGCGGGGCAACGGGCCCACCACATCCATAGCAACGCGCGAGAAAGGCACGTCCACAACGGGCAAGGGTCTTAAAGGGGCCCGTAGGGGCCGGTCCTCCCTAGCCCTCTGGCACACCGGGCATGCGGCGCACCGCCGGGCCACGTCTTCCCTCATCCGGGGCCAAAAGAACCATCGGGATATCTTCCCAAGGGTCCGGTCCCTGCCCAAGTGTCCCCCCATGGGGTTCGCATGGGCCAGTTGCCATACCACCTGCCGGAAACGGCTGGGCACCACCAGCTGTCCCCCCGCCCTGGTACCAACCTCCCCGTGCGGGATGTGATACAAGAGATTGTGCCTCACCTGGAACTCGCTGCCCCCATCCGGCTCCGTCTCCGGTTGGCGTCGCCCCTCTCGGGCCTTTGTCCACAGCTCGTGCAGCTCAAGATCCTCCTCTTGTCCTTGTCGGAACTGTGGTCCACTCGCGATGTCCTGCCAATCCACGAGGGGTTCTTCTCCCTCGGCCTCGCCAAACCACTCGTCCCGGACCCCCTGAGCCCGCCGGGCCATCTCTAGGTCCCGAACCCTCTCTAACACGTCGTAAAGAGGGGCCCAATCCCTACCCAGCAGCATATCACATGCCAGTTTGGGGGCGACCCCGACTAATATCTCGTCCCGGAATTCCATGACGTGCACCCGCACCCGGGCTCTATGGAGGGCCTGTGTCTCCCCATGGAGACACGCCACCCTTATGGGCTCCCCTTGCCACCGCTGCCCGGGTGGAAGGAGCTCTGCCTTAATCAACGATTGGGCGCACCCTGAATCCAGGACGGCCGAGAGCGGGCGGCCCTCCACGCGGGCTCTCACCGTGGGACGCTCCCACCGAGGTTCACCTTTCCCGGTCCCGAAGCTACAATCCATCGGCTCCCCCTGGGTTTGATCTCGGGGGTTTTCTCCCAACCTATGGGGGTATCCCTGGGGCCGCCGCCTATCCGTGTGCCGCCCTGGACATTCCCGGGCGAAGTGCCCCATCTCTCCACAATGGAAACACACCCCATCCCTATTTGGGGTTCTGGGGCCTGGTTTACGTCGCTCCGTTTCCCTGCTGGGTACCGGTCCCCGCCTCTCATGCGGGTAGTGCCACTCGGCCGCCATGAAGGACTCGGCCAATCTTACAGCGGCCTCGCAAGACTCTGGAGAGTGTTGGCGGACCCACCTCTGCGTCCGCTCTTCCAGGTCATTGATAAATTGCTCCATCACGATCTTATCCACCAGTGCGGCCAGCGTACACGTGGGCAGGCCGACCCACTTACCAAACAGATCCCTAAGGCGCTGCAACAGTACCCGGGGCCGCCTCTCCTCTGGTCCATTCCGGGCCCGAAACAGCCGCCGATAATGTTCCGGGTTGATTTCGAGGCGGTATAAAATGGCAGCTTTAACAGCCTCATAGTCCCGGGCCTCTTCTCGCGATAAGGCTCTATAGGCCTCTTGGGCCTTACCCACCACTAGCGCCCCTAGCTGGCTCGCCCAGTAGGCCTTATCCAGCCCGAGCGTGATCGCTTGCCGCTCGAACGCCTCCAGGAAGGCCTCCGGATCGTCTTCTGCCGTCATTTTCGGCATCCGGGTGATCGGGGGGCCCTGTTGAGCCATCATCCTTTGCTGTGCCCCCAATAACTGGGTCACAGCCTGGAGCGTCTGGGCCACCAGGTCTGTTGCCGTCATCTCGGCTGTCTGCATCCCGCAATTCCCCCTAGATGGGGAATGGCCTTCCCGGCCAATGCACCACTTGTGACCGTCGGGCTAGCGGAGGGGGAGGGAGCACCCCCTTCGGAACAGCGTCCCGGGGGGAAGGGTGGTGCTATCCCCCTGGGTCTGGAGCAGATGTAAGATAATCAGGTCCCCGCCCTGGTTCTCGCCCGCCACGACTTGTTGTAAGGTTCAGTGGGACGGCTCCTGATTCTCCGTAGCCCGGGGTCCCCGACGGTCACGTTGCGGGGCTCCGCCACCCCTTAACACCCCGGCCTTACGCCTCCTGGGATTTCCCGTGGGCAAGTCCCCGGCCCTCGCCTGGGGTGCCCCGGTGATGCTTCTCACCGGGTCCCCTGCCCGGGGTAGAAACCTAGCCGGCGGGCACCCCCGCTTCCGGCCTGGGTCCTTCTGGGTCCCCCCTTTCGGTTCTGGCCCGCTGGGGTCCGGCGTTGGTCCAGGCGCTCACGGTGCCCCGTCGGGGTCCTCCCAGGTCCCAGCGCCGACTCCCGATCCGCAAACTCCGGGCGCCGTCGGGTCGCAGTCCCAGTACTCCCCGTCGCTGGAACCTTCGTCGTCCGGGCCGGTCCGCCACTCCCCGCTCTGGGTTCGGGGTCCGGCTGCCGCCGCTGCCCTACCCCCCAATGGGGTAAGTAGCCCCTCCCCGTCGGCGTCCGCGCTCCCGCCGGGTGCAGGTCCCCTTGCCGTCTCCTCTTCTGGGCTCCCTGTCTCCGCGGCAGGGAATCCCCCCTTCGGGCTCCTCCCCCTGGGTGCGTCCCGGCCGGCTGATTTTATTGCCGGCTCCCGGCCACCGGCACGGGCGCCGGCTTCCGGCGTAAACAAGCGGCGGATGTCCCGCTCGGGCTCCACCGCCTCCGCGGGCGAGCCCCGCCCCGTCCCCCTGGGACAACCACCATAAAGACTACAAGTCCTAGAGTCAATGGCTTCCATCTTGGCTTGACTCCTAGCTGCCTTGAGGGTAGCCATCCATCCTGTCTTCCCTAACAGGGAAGCTGACCTGGGACCAAACTGAGTGACTTGAGTCACTAACAATCAGAACTAAATAATCTTGAAGGATGCTTATGTCACATCTGTCATAGAATAGATAACCTATTACGTGTTTTACTAGTCAGTGAGCATGAGACACTGACTGTGCAGTCGTTACTGCGCAGTCACTTAGTACTTGCATAAAAAGTATTAAATGACTGCTCAATCATCCGAGTTACTGTGCAGTACCACTGGTGAATGTCTTGTGATGCTGACTGCAATAGCCTGATACTACTGTGCAGTAGTGTCATGTCATGGTTGTTGCCATATCAGGCTACTGTGCAGTCAGTGTCTTGTGTAGGTGCTTGCTGCAGGCAGCTTGCCTTCCCAGTCCCCTAGGCAGGCTGGGCCAGGGCAGGCTTCTGCTGGCAGCTACCACGGCAGCTCCAGATCAAGTCCCTGCTTTCTCCTTCTATAGGCCAGGCAGTTTGCTCCCATGGCACCGGGCCCATGCCACCAGGGGTTGGGGGATGAGGGGCTCCTGCTCGCCTGGGACTCAGAGCTGGTGATGCCCCTGTCCTCCCTGCAGTGGCCCTCTCTGGAGAGGAGGCCTGGGCCAGGACCCCCACTGCATATGGCCTATACCCCAACTGGGCCCTTGCTAAGAGTCCCTTGGGTGCCGCTGAGTTGTTTGAGAGCACCGAGAGGTACCCAACCCACTACACCCTGCTTCTGCTGATTGCCACGATACCATGGGCGCAGCTGAGAATGGCGCAGGGCCCTAAGTTTTGATGGTGCCCTAGGCAAACCCATGCTTCCCTGCAACATGTGGCATCACCTGGAGGGGTATCTCTGCCAATGCTATGAGTACCTGACCCCCGTGGCAGAGGAGGAGATCACTGCTGCCATCAATGAGTTTCTCTGCATGTGACAGGCCACTGGCTGCCTAGGTGGGAGGACCCTGGCCACTCAGTAAAGTCCTGAACTGCCTCCTGCCTCCCCATGTGTTGACGGAGGAAACTCCGGGGGGCAGCAGGGAGCTTGCCCAGGCAAGGCAGTGGAGAAGGGGCAGGAAGGGGAGGGGATGCCCCCCCTCCCTGATGTAGGGTCCTGGCTCCAGGTGTGCAGCCCAGGGGCAGGTGGGTGAGGTGGCACAGGCATGAGTGGCTGCAGCACGCCCTTCTCCCTTCCAAGGAGCGGTCCCTGCTGCATGAATGAAGAAACACCCAAGCACATGGCTCTGGCTCCAAGCAGGAGGCTAGCCCCCTTGTTGGTCTGTCTGCCCACCTGCATATTTGCATGCAAGGCATTGTCTACACGAGCAGTGTTGCCAACTCATGATTTTTGGCATTGTTCTTAAAATTTATACTTTGGGAATGTGAAAAACTTAGCTCTTTCTTTGATATAAGAGGTACATTCCCTATATAAATATATATAAAGAACAATGCCAAAAATCATGAGAGCTGGCAATACTGCATGTGTGCTACTGCACAGCAGCTACTGCATGGTTAATCTACTACCTATGTGTACAGGTAGTAGCCAACTATGCAGTAGACTAATTTTCTGTGCAGTAAAATGCTGCACGTGTGTAGACAGTGATGCTTTACTGTGCAGTAGATTAGTCTCATGTAGATGTGCCCACTGTGTGGGGAAAAACTGCATTATCCTAGGGAACTTCAGTCTGAATCATAAAATCGAGAACTGGAAGGGACCTGCCAGATCATCAAGTCCGGTCCCTTGCCATGGCCAGGAAGTTATTGGGCTCAGACAAGCTCAACAAGGTGCTTGTCCAGCCTCATCTTGAACACCTCCAAGGAGGGCAACTGCACCACCTCTGCTGGGAGTGTATTTCAGATTTTGGTGACCTTTACAGAGGTAAAGTTCTTTCTTATGTCCAGCCTGAATTTACCCTCTGTTAGCTTATGCCCATCGGTCCTCATCCTCCCTTGAGGTGCCTTCCTGAAGAGCTGTTCTCCTAGATCTTGATGCTCACCCCTAAAATACTTGTAGGTGGCTATCAAGTCATTTCTCATTCTTCTCTTACTCAGACTGAACAGGACCAGTTCCCAGAGTCTCTCCTCATAGGGCCTGTCCTCCATGCCCCTAATCATACGGGTGACCCTTCTTTGTACCCTCTCAAGTAGGGCTGTGGGAAGCTTCAGGTGCTGATTCGATTTGGAGGAGATTCAGCCCGATTCGGTGGCCAAATATCCAAATCCAAATCAAATCAGGGAACCAATAAAGAGGTCTGAATCGATTTGAAGCTCTCCGAATCTTCAGAAAAGATTCGAAGAACTTTGATGATTTGAGCAGGCGCTGCCCGCTGCAGCAGGGAGTTGAACCCGGACTCGGAGCTGGTAAGTAGGGGAGGGGAAGCAGGGGCTGGAGAAGGGGACAGGGGACCATGGGGGGCCCCTGCCAGGCTCCATGCCCTACCTGCTTCTCCTGCTCCCCGACCCCCACCCGCTCCCCCAGCATCCCCCATGGCTGCCCCACCTGCCCCAGCTCCCAGCCCTTCAAAAAAAAAGCCCTGACTCACCTGGTGCTGCTCCATGCTGCATGGGGGGCTATTCATGAGGCCCCTGACCTCCCCCTGCTCCCCCCATGGCTGCCCCGTCCACCCCAACTCCAGCCCTTTAAGAAAAAAAAAAAGAGAAAATCCCCATGACTCACAGCAGCGGCCTCAGGGTTTTGGGGGGCTTGTGGAAGAGCTCCCCGTGTGGTGCAGCACAGCAGGGATTTCCCCCCCTCCCCCCCCACTGGGCAGGAATGGTGAGTCTGGGGGTTTTGTCATTTTTTTTTTCCTTAAAGGCCTGGAGCTGGGGCAAATGGGGCAGCCATGGGCAGGGCTTGGGGAACAAGGGTAGCAGTTGCTGGGGCTCGTGCAGTGTGGGGGAGCAGGGATTGCTCCCCCCACCCAGCAGTACCCAATGAGTTGGGGCTTTTTTTTTCAAAGAGTCGGGAGCTGGGGCGAGCAGGGCAGCCATTGCTGGGGCTTGGGGAGTGGGCAGGGGATGGGCCTGGCCCAGGTGATTTGGAGATTCAGAGATTTGGCAGCAGCCAAATCTCTGAATCAGATTTGGCTGAATCAATTCGGGACAGTGCTTTGAATCACCAAATCGAATCACTGTCCCCCAGATCGGCCGAATCTGAATCCGAAGCGAATACTAGCCGATTGACACAGGCCTGCTTTCAAGTGTGTCCACATCCTTCTTAAAGCATGGTGTCCAGAACTAGACACATTATTCCCGCAGTGGCCTCACCAATGTTGAACAGAGAGGAAGAAGCATCTCCCTGGATCTACTGGCGACACATCAGCTGATGCACAACAGTTTTATTTGCCCTTCTGACAACCTCATCGCATTGTTGGCTCATGTTCACCTTCTGGTTGATCGTGACCCTCAGGTCCCATTCAGTTACTATGCCAGCCAGTGGATCACCACCCATTGGGTAGTTATGGTGAGGGTTCTTTTTATCCAGATGACAAACCCTGCACTTCTCCCTATTAAACCTTGTAGTTCCATAGTTGTTAGGGTCAGAAGGGACCTGAGCAGATCATCAAGTCCGACCTCTGCCATGGCAGGAAAGAGTACTGGGGTCAAACGACCCCAGCAAGGTGACTGTCTAGCCTTGTCTTAAAGACCCCCAGGGTAGCAGCCAGCACCACTTCACTTGGAAGTTGGTTCCAGATCCTAGCCGCCCTGACTCTGAAGTAGCGCCTCCTGATGTCTAGTCTGAATTTACCCTCTGCCAGCTTGTGACCATTATTCCTAGTCACTCCTGGCAGTGCTCGGGGGAACAGGGACTCCCCCAGTGCCTGCTGGTTCCCTCCAACTAGTTTGTAACAGGCCACTAGATCCCCCCTCAGCCTTCTCTTGTGGAGGCTGAACAGGTTCAGGTCCCATAGCCTCTCTCCTAGGGCCTGCCCTGCTGTCCCCTGATCATGGGAGTGGCCCTCCTCTGGACCCTCTCCATGTTGTCCACATCCCTCCTGAAGTGCGGTGCCCAGAACTGGACGCGGTACTCCAGCTGTGGCCTGACCAGTGCTGCATAGAGGGGGAGGATCACCTCCTTGGACCTGCTCGAGATGCATCTGTGGATGCATGACAAGGTACGGTTGGCCTTCCTGACTGTGTCCCCGCACCGTCGGCCCATGTTCATCTTGGCATCAATAATGATTCCAAGATCCTTTTCTGCCTTTGCACTGACGAGAAGGGAGATCTCCAGCCTGTAGGTATTGTGCTGGTTCTTCCTTCCCAGGTGCATCACCTTGCACTTGTCAGTATTGAAACACATCCTGTTTTCATCTGCCCACCCCTGTAACCTGTCTAGGTCTGATTGCAGCCTATTCCTCCCTTCTAGCATGCCCACATCCCCTCACATCTTAGCGTCGTCTGTGAATTTGAACAGGGTGCTTTTCACTCCCTCATCCAAGTAGCTGATGAAGATGTTGAACAGTGCGGGCCTGAGGACTGAGGCCTGGGAGACCCCACTGCCCACATCCCTCCAGGTCGAAAATGACCCATCCACCACCACTCTCTGGGTGCGGCCCTCCAACCAGTTGGCGACCTATTTGACTGTGTGGGTGTCGACACCACAGTCTCCCAGCTTTTTAATGAGAACGGGGTGAGAAACAGTGTCGAAGGCCTTCCAAAAGTCCAGGAAGACTATGTCCACTGCTACCTCTGCGTCTAAGGATTTTGTGACCTGGTCATAGAAGGCCACCAGGTTGGTCTGACAGGACCTGCCTCTAATGAACCTGTTTTGGTTGCCCCTAAGCATAACCTCGCCTGCTGGCCCCTCGCAGACATGCACCAGGATAATTCTCTCAAAAAGCTTGCCCAGGATTGAGGTAAGACTAATTGGCCTATAGTTTCCTATAGTTACCTTGTCTGAGTCTGTTCTGCCCATGAAATCAGTCTCTAAGCCAGTTGTCCACCCACCTCACTGTAGGCTGGTCCAGCCCAGTGCCCTCAAGTTTAGTTGAGAGAATTGTGTGGGAAACAGAAATCAAAGGTTTTACTGAAGTCTAGGTAAATGACATCAACCTTGTGTCCTCATTCAGATGGTTAGTTACCTGGTTGTAAAAGGATATTAGGTTTGTCAGGCATGATCTACCCTTGACAAAGGTGTGCTGATTGCTTCTTAATACCCCATCAGTTACCAGCTTGTGATTGATGGCCTCCTTAACAAATTTTTCAAAAGTTTTACCCAGGACCGAAGTCAGACTGACTGGTCTGTAGTTTGTAGGGTCATTCCTCTTCCCTTTCTTAAAGATAGGCACCATGTTGGCCCTCTTCCAGTTATCTGGGACCACTCCCAAGTTCCACAACTCTTTGAAAAACTTTGCCAGTGGCACTGCCTCCCCTGCAAGCACCGGCCGATCGCTGTGATCACTGCAGCTGCTTCTGGGAGCGGCTGCAGCAATTGGCCGGCACTTGTTCCCAGAAGAGGGCATAGCCACTCCTGGAAACAGCTGCAGTGGGATTGCCTGTGGGGGAATCCCCCTGGACCACAGGATTGCCTGCGGGTTACCCCACCCCTGACCACAGGATTGCCCCTGTGGGGAGAGACCAGGGCTGTGCTGCCTCAGGTCTCTCCCTCACCACCCGCTCCGACATGCAGATGCACGCACTGGTACAGAGCTGATGCTGGAGCCTGGAGCCCGGCACAGCTGTTTGGAGCCTCCTGGCTGCAGCCGGCCCCAGCTCTGCTGCAAGCAGGGAGCCCGGGCTGCTTCCAGCAGGCAGCTGGGACACTGCAAGCCCTGCTGGGAGCAGCCTGGGTTCCAGCAGCTGCCCAGAGCTGGGGTAGCTGCTGACAGCTACAGAGCCCAGGCTAGGGGGTAGGAGTTTTGGGTGGGGGACAGGGGGCGGCAGGGCTGGAGGGTAAGAGCACGGGGGCTTTGGGTGGGGGGCAAGAGGCAGTAGGGCTGGGGGCACAAGAAGGGCATCCTACCATGTACCACTTGCTCTCATTTTGTTTTTCTGCCATGCCGGCAGTCTGCCACCTTCTGTGGTAGGCATCGTGGTGTTTTTCGGCACTGTGGCCAGAAAATGTTGCCTACCCCTGAGCTAGACTATACTGCTCTCTGGTGGCAGCTGTAATCGATTTTCAGGCTCATCTCCTGATGGGTATCATACAGTACCTCACAGGATGCCATATTTCTTCACAGCATAAATTGCACCCTTTCAACATGATCTGAATTTTGCTGGGCTACTGTTATTTGCAAGACTGCCTCCTGACTGCAAAACCTTTTAAAGATCTTTCCAGTCATAATAAACTTTCTGTAACAGGGTTCATCTCCAGAGATGTCTATGATGCCTCTGGAGCCCTCTCACCCCCTGTCTAATCTGGCTGGTTTGGGGCATTTCCCCCTTCTTTCTTGCCATGCCTTGATGTATTTATCTTTCTTTTAACAGGGAGGTTGCCCTAGGGCTTCCTAAGTCAGATTTTACACTCCTGAGCTCAGATGTCTCTGCTCTCCACCGACAGGGCAATTACATGGCTCCAGCTGCCCTGTACACCATACCTATGCCTCACAGATTATATTAACTTCTGCTAGCACACGCTTTGCCTGGGCTACAGGCTCCCAGCCCCCATGCTCACTCTTCTTGGGCTACAGACTTCTTTGCCCCCTTGGTCTCTGGCTATGACCTCCACTCTTTGCGTTTTCTCTAAGCCCTGGCCTCACTCTTAGGCCAGTCAAGGTTCTTGGGCTCCCCTGGTCCTGCCAGTCCCTGGTTGTGGTCTTCCTGGGCCTTTGGCCCATCACTGGGCCCAGGCCCCGCTCCTGGGCCACTGAGACCTTCGGGCCTCTCCTGGGCTTTAGACCTCTGGGCTCCCTGGCCCTAATCTTTGCCCTTTCCTGGGCTATAAATCTCCAGACTCTCTGGCCCCTCTCTTCTTTCTGGATCAGCTGGGCCTTCTGTTCCTCCCCTTAGTCCCTTCCACAAACTTCCAGAGTTGCTTAGCCCTGGCTCAGATGTTAACCCAGGAGCCCTACTTCCCAGGAGATGCTCTTTCCATGGCTTTCCAGGCTAGATTCTCTGACCAATTTAGGCCCTGGGCTTATATGCTTCAAGCCCCAGCCCCCTTCTGGCCAGGTGAGTCTCTAATTGGCCCCTGCCACACCTGCAGGCTGCTTCTCACCTTGCCCCTTCCCCTCTTAAAGTGACAGGCATGCCAAGTGCCCTGTCACACTTTCCCTCTTACTGTTTTCCAAGGGAATATCACAGGGTTCCTCCAGTCTAGCTAGATTGACTATTACTGTCTCTGTTCTGTACAAAGTGAAAAAGTCTAATCTGTGGGTGGCCTTGAAGACCAGTACAGAAAGGGAAATGGAGAAGAATCTTCATTGCTTGGTTTATATAGTTCTTTCCAGCCAACTTTTATTCTTCCATTTTCAGCCTTTTGCTTTGTTACAAGCATCTTATTGCATCTTTGAGCTGGTTTTCCTTGAGCATGATGTTGACCTGGGAACTTTGTATTCTATTATATGTCTGGAGCCTCTAGAACAGCTGATTTTCAGGTTCCCTTCTGTATAATAAGGGGATTAGTGCTCCTGTTACTTCGGGAGGAAAAAGGCCGCAATATAAGGCTCAGGCAGCAATCCCATGGAAACACTTGAATGGATGTGGGCAGAGCTTAGAGAGTACGTGGTCTGAGCTGAGGCAGGTAGTCTGGCCCTGGACGCTGTGGAAGGAAGAGCTACTGAGCAGGAGGACTGTAGAGAAGCTCCTGACTCAGACCTGGGATACTCTTGAGCAAGGCAACTAGAATATTGCTGACTCACCCGAAGAGAAAAGGGGTCAGGGTAGGGGGGAATTATAGAACACTGGTGGCTTGGAATTGGAGGTCCAAGCAGGCCTGGAGGCAGGGCTAGAGCCTTCTACCCAAAGGGCATATCTATACAAGATGCTAGCTCATTGCTACTGCACAGTAGCATTGCTGAGCACTAACCATGGTGGAAGACAGCCATTTTGGGTCCCAAGACACATAGTACCAGGGTCACTCCTCCCTTGGAACTGAGCAACAGGTATGCACCTCTCACTTTTTTTCTTTTTTGTTAATGAACATTTTTCATGTTTTAAGCCAAATCAATTCTAAGTCTGAGTCAGTCAAGAACCATAAGTGGCCCTACTACCAGAAAACATTCTCTACCCCACCTGGGGCTTCAGGTGTTTCCAAATCCTTTGGCAGGCATCCTATGTGCAGGCCCAAGCCTGGAGGCTTGGAGTTTGGATGCCCCCAGGTTTTGCTTGCCCTTAGCCATAGGGACCCTGGAGCAAGCTAGGGAGGAGTCTCCCATTTCCATAAAGTGGTCATAAAGCCAAGATCTTCCCACTGGAAGCAAAAGTGGGGGGTTAACTATATATTACCTACACAGGTACTAACCCATGCCAGGAGAATGGTTTTCCCTGGGTGCAACTAGGAAAACCACCTTGGTGGTCACGGTGTTTCCCCTGACAAGTAAGTACATACTTCTCACACCACCAGCAGAGACATCAACAGAAACACTGGCTCTGGATGAGGTGAGGCAGCTAGCTGCCACCCCTAACAAGAGACATAGGGTGGTTGTGGTGGGTGACAGAGGGAGGGATCTGCTGCCTGACCCCCTGGCCTGTATCTGGGACATGGCAGAGAGGATTCCTAAACTCGTCTGGCCCTTCAAACAGTACCCCATGCTCCTCATCCATGCGGGCATGAATGACGCAGCTCGGAGCAATCCTGGCCGTCATAAACAACAACAGAGCTCTGGGGGCTGGGCTTAAGGGGTTGGGAGCAAAGGTAGTTTTCTCCTCTGTCCTCCCAGTTGCTGGATAATAGGAACTGATCATTCCTGGCTATGGGTGAGCTCTGAGGGAGCCCAGAATACAGACAGGCAGATTCAGCGTTTGGGGTACTAATAAAGGAGTCATTATTAGAATTGGTCTGATAAATGCCGAGTTGGGTGTGTGCAGATGTGGGTTGATTAGCATTTGGAGCAGGGATCCCCCATCATGGAGAGCTCCCTTGCTTCTCTGGTTTCAGAGTTCAGTGCGGTCCTTGCCTTGGAATCTCTGTTCTCCATCCTGAATGCTCATGAAGGTGCTTTCCTGTCCCATCTCTCATGTACATGAGAGCAGGGGAGTTGTTTCACTCCTAAAGCACTCCAGACAAGGGTGATAGATGTGTCTCCCACTGCATCTTTTTTCTCTTTTGTAAGTCCTTCCTCTAATCAGTTCTTGTTCAGGTGGGGGAGATTGAGGGGGGAGAGTCCTTTGTGAGTCAGACAGGCTGCATACTGTGCTAGGGTTCCCCAAAAACACAGAGCTGACAGGTAACAGAAAAGTTGTCATTCCTTAAGGATATGATCCTCAGTGCACAGAAGTTGTCCATGCTTGTATGCAAAAAAGGTGGCACAGGGTCCAGGAAGGCATCTTAGCTCAATAGGGAAGTTTCAGATCTGAAATAGGAAAGGGAGGCTTCGCACAGTTTAAAAGGGCTGGTGCGCAGTTTAAAAGGGCCTGCCAAACAGGGAAATAAAGCTCAGTTAGGCTCTGGAGCAGTGAGAGACGCGCGGGTGAAGCCCGCTGCGCCCCAGCTCCCCCGAAGCCCCCCAGACACCCCCTCAGCAGCTGCAGAGCCCCCTGCCAACCCCCAGCACAGCCGGAGATAAGCAGGCTCATGGTGGGAACGGGTTAACTCCTCGCTCCCTGGGAGGAGGCGGCTGCGTGGAGCCAGGCGGGTCAAGCCCCCGCCCAGGCCCCTACTTGGCCCAGCCCCCCAGGGAGCCACGCGACCGAAGCCGCGCAAACAGGCTGCGTAAACAGGCGCTCGAGTTAGCGCGGAGTTCGTGCAGGGGAGGGCATGGGAGGGCACAAGACCCTGCATGCGACCCCCCCAGAGTAGTCAGCCCCAGCCGTAGCCAGCCTACCAGAGGCATGACATGGATGGGCACACGCCGCACCCCGAGAGTCCCCTCGGGCTCTGCGCCCCCCCCATCGGGCACCTCAGAGACGGCCACCCAGACGGAGGCCATGGTTCTGGGCTCCACGCAGACGGAGCCCCTGGCTCTTGGCTGCGGGGGCTGCCTGTCCCTTTTTCAGGCTCTGGGGCCCGGGAGCATGGCCACCTCCCCTTGCGGGGTCTGCTCCCTACTGGGGTCTCTGGCGCGCCAGCTGGAGGAGCTCCAGGCCACAGTCCAGGGACTGCGCGCCATCAGGGACTGCGAGCAGGAGATAGACTCCTACTGCCAGGCCCTTCTCCCCCGGGAGCCGCAGGGTAGAGCACCGTCTCCCTCCAGGACTAAGGAGGACTCTGGGACCTCCCGCTCTGCCCAGTCAGGGGCATGGACCAAGGTGGTCAAGGGCCCCAAGGTCTGCCGCACCAAGGCCCCTCCCTCGCTGGAGCTTAGCAACAGGTTCGCACCTCTTGCAGCCCCAGCAGAGCCTGCTCAGTTGCCAGCTCCCACAGGCAACCCAGGCTCGACCGCAGCTACTGGCCCCGCTCTCCCCAAAACAAAGCGAGAGGTGTTTGTTGTGGGAGACTCCATCCTGCGGGGGACTGAGGGGGCAATCTGCCGCCCCGACCTCTTCGCCCGGGAAGTCTGCTGCTTCCCGGAGGCCCGCATCCGAGACATTGCGGAGAGGAACCCACAGCTCCTCTGGCCCACAGACCACTACCCCATGCTCCTTATTCACGTGGGCACCAATGACACGGCTTGGAGCACCCCTAGCCAGGTCATGAGGCGCTACAGGGATTTGGGATTGGGGCTTAGGGGTCTGGGAGCTCAGGTGGTGTTTTCATCGATCCTCCCAGTCTCGGGCTATGGGCTGAGGAGGGAGAGGAGGATCCACGCAGTGAACCAAAGACTGCGGTGTTGGTGTCATCGGGAAGGCTTTGGCTTCCATGATCACAGCCCGCTCTTTGGCGAGAGAGGCAGCGAGCTGCTGGGAAGAGATGGCCTCCACCTCTCTCCCCTGGGGAGGAGGCTCTTCTCAGCCAGGCTGGCTGACCTGCTCCACTGGGCTTTAAACTAAGCCCGCTGGGGGATGGGGGGACTTCTGCCACTGCTGGCCTGCTGAGCAACCCTTGCAAAGCCAGCAGACCAAGGCACTTAAGGGAGCCCACCCCTGCCCCAGCCCTGGCACAATCTGTGGGCAAGGCAAGAGCTCCCAAGGGGACACTTGCCTGCCTGTACACTAATGCCAGGAGCCTGGGCAACAAGCAGGAGAAGCTCATCCTCCTGCTCAGTGCAAAGAATTGTGACATCATTGGGATAACGGAGACCTGGTGGGACTCCACCCAGGACTGGACCACGGGTATAGAGGGCTATACCCTGTACAGGAGGGATCGTGTTGACAAAAGGGGCGGGGGTGTAGCTGTCTATGTGAAGGAAAGCTACATGTCCCTGCAAGCTGATGTTGGCGACCAGCATGGACAGCTAGAGACCCTCTGGGTAAAAATTTGTGGGGAATACGGCACAGGGGACACAACGGTGGGAGTCTACTACAGACCTCCCACTCAAAGTCCTGAGCTTGACCAGGAGATCGCCCGGGAACTGACTGAGGCCGCTTGCTCCAGGACCTTGGTTGTCATGGGTGACTTCAATTACCCAGACATCTCGTGGGAAGATCACTCAGCTAAATCCGAGCGGTCGCAAAGCTTTCTCTCGTGCGTGGATGACCTCTACCTGACTCAAGAAGTCTATGGGCCAACGAGAGGCAAAGCGCTGCTCGACCTGGTACTGGCTACAGGGGACGACCTAATCGGTGACCTAGTGATCGATGGGAAGCTGGGTGACAGTGACCATGAGCTGATCACCTTCACCATCCGCCGTAAAGCTGGCAAGTCAGTCAGCAACACAGAAGTCCTTGACTTCAGAAAAGCCGACTTTGACAAGCTCAAGAGGCTTGTCGGTCAGGCCCTTAGGGACCATGACCCCAGGGAGATGGGAGTTCGAGAAGAGTGGTTGCTTCTCAAGGAAGCGATCCTCAATGCACAAGCTAAATCTATTCCAACACGGAGGAAAGGCAGCAAGAAGGCACGGCAGCCCTCCTGGCTCTCTAGGGACCTAGTGGACCTCCTGAGGCTAAAAAGGAAAGCCTACAAAGGATGGAGGACGGGATTCACCTTCAAGGAGAATTATTCTGCACTGGTCCGGTCCTGCAGGGAGCAAACCAGGAAAGCCAAGGCTGCAACTGAACTCCAACTAGCTTCAAGCATCAAGGACAACAAAAAGTCCTTTTTCAGATATCTGGGGAGCCGGAGGAAAAGCAAGGGCAACGCTGGACCCCTGTTAAACCAGATGGGGCAACTGACAACTGACGCCCAGGAAAAAGCCAACCTATTAAATAGGTACTTTGCATCAGTCTTTCATCAGTCGCATGGGACGCCCATGCCTGCTATGGGACAGGGAGATCCGGGTGATGGGGATCCCCTACTCTCCATAAATGCTGACCTCGTGAAGGAACATCTTGAGAAGCTGGATACCTTCAAGTCAGCTGGCCCTGACAATCTGCAACCCAGGGTACTCAAGGAGCTGGCAAGCATCATAGCCGAGCCCCTAGCACGGATCTTTGAAAACTCCTGGCGCTCTGGTGTAGTGCCCGAAGACTGGAAGAAGGCCAATGTGGTGCCGATCTTCAAGAAAGGGAGGAGAGTGGATCTGGCTAACTACAGGCCCATTAGCCTGACTTCTATCCTGGGGAAGATCTTAGAAAAGTTTATTAAGGAGGCCATCCTTGAGGGACTGGCCGAGGCTAACATCCTAAGGGGTAGCTAGCACGGGTTTGTTACAGGTAGGTCTTGTTTGACCAATCTCATTTCCTTCTATGGCCGGGTGACCTATCACCTGAACGAGGGAGAAGAGATTGATGTCATAAATCTTGACTTCAAAAAAGCTTTTGATCTGGTATCCCATGATCACCTTTTGGCCAAACTGGCCAGTTGTGGCCTTGGCTCCACCACGATCCGCTGGCTGGGAAACTGGCTCCGTGGTCGGACCCAGAGGGTTGTAATTGACGGCAGTCACTCATCGTGGTGCCCTGTGACCAGTGGGGTCGCTCAAGGCTCTGTCCTTGGACCCATACTGTTCAACATCTTCATTAATGATGTGGACATTGGAGTCAGGAGTGGACTGGCCAAGTTCGCCGATGACACCAAACTTTGGGGCAAAGCATCCACGCCAGAAGATAGGCGGGTAATCCAGGCTGACCTGGACAAGCTCAGCAAATGGGCAGACGAGAACCTCATGGTGTTTAACACCGAAAAATGCAAGGTTCTCCACCTTGGGAGGAAAAACCTGCAGCACCCTTATAGGCTCGGCAGTGCTACGTTGGATAGCACTACAGAAGAAAGAGACTTGGGGGTCATCATTGACCACAAGATGAACATGAGCCTCCAATGCGATGTTGCGGCTAATAAAGCAACCAAAAAGCTGGCTTGCATCCATAGATGCTTCTCGAGCAAATCCCCGGACGTCATTCTCCCCTTGTACTCGGCCTTGGTGAGGCCGCAGCTGGAGTACTGCGTCCAGTTTTGGGCTCCACAATTCAAAAAGGATGTGGAGAAGCTTGAGAGAGTCCAGAGGAGAGCCACGCGCATGACCAGAGGTCAGGAAAACAGATCTTACGATGATAGGCTGAGAGCCATGGGACTCTTTAGCCTGGAAAAGTGCAGGCTCAGGGGTGATCTGATGGCCACCTATAAGTTTCTCGGGGGTGACCACCAGGATCTGGGGGAATGTTTGTTCACCAGAGTGCCCCAAGGGATGACTAGGTCGAACAGTCACAAACTCCTGCAAGACCATTTCAGGCTGGACGTAAAGAAGAATTTCTTTACTGTCTGAGCCCCCAAGGTCTGGAACAGTCTGCCAGCGGAGGTGGTTCAAGCACCTACATTGAACACCTTCAACAGTAAATTGGATGCTTATCTTGCTGGGATCCTATGACCCCAGCTGACTTCCTGCCCTTTGGGCAGGGGGCTGGACTCAATGATCTCCCGAGGTCCCTCCCAGCCCTGATGTCTATGAAATCTATGAAATCTATGAAATAAGATTGGCCCATACCTTCAGGGGGCAGATTAGAAAAGAAAAGGCTGTGACTGAATTCAGGTTAGCAACTGAAATCAAGGACAATAAGATGTCCTATAAGTACGTAGGTAACAGAAGGAAAACCAGTGGAAATGCGGGACTGCTGCTAAATGCATCTGGACATCTGATCACTGACACCAAGGAGAAAACTGAACTCCTGAACGAGTATTTCACATCTGTATTCCACCAGTTTAAGAGTGATAGCTTGCTGAATGCAAATATGACACGGAATAGTCACAGTAGGGGTGATCGCTAGGGGTATGTGAAGCTTCAGTCTCCAATTCGATTTGGAGAAGATTTGGACCAATTCAGAGGCCGAATCACCAAATCCAAACCAAATTGGGAGACCAAAAAAACCCTCCAAATTGATTTGGTGCCTACGAATCAATTTGGAAAAAAAAAAGATTTGGAGATTAGGAAGGCAGTCTTTCAGGGAAACAGAAACTGAGAAGGCGGGGGAAGCAGGCAGGGAAAGACTAACATCTGTAGCTGGTCAGTGACCATGAGCTTTCCCCGAATTTCCTTACAATCACAGTGCTCTGGGGGAGGGATGTAGAAACAGCACATAAGCCTCTGTCTGCAGCCTTTCTGTCCCTTTTGTGAGCTGTTTCTGCCTGAGCACTAGGAAGGTCCCCTGTTACAGGCTACCAACCCTACTGTTTTCATCCTTTTGTGCCTTAACACACACACACTCATACGTCATGAGTTTGCTGGTCAGCAGCTTGAGGTGCAGTTTCCGAGAAATCTCTAAAGGAGACTGGATGCACACCTTGCTGGGGTTATATGACCCCATCAGTCTTTCTTGCTCAGAGCAGGGGGCTGGACCCAGTTATCTCACAAGGGCCCTTCCAGTCCTAAACTTCTGTGAATCTATGAATGCTACTGTGCAGTAGTAACAAGCTACTGCACAGTAACATCAGAAAAACCTGTGCAGCAACAGTATTGTGCAGGAACACCTGTTACTGTGCAGTGTAACAAGTGGGTGTCCCAGGCCTGGTCGAGTCATTGGGCCACCCACTTGTCTCAGGGCTAACGGCCTGCCGACCTTGCCTGCTATGCTTTTGATGAAACAATTGAAAGTTGTTAACCAGGCGGGAGGCTGCCCATTTATTAGACCTGATGCCAAGGGCCTACACACAACTCCGAATCTTCCCTTATACCATGTCTCGTGCCTCACAGTTGGCATCCATGGCCTAACACCTGGCCTATAATCCCATGCCTTCACACTAGGACTGTCACTCCAGGGCCTCATGTTGGGACTCTCATTCCCATGCCCTTGCACTGGGCTCCCAGTCTCATTTACTCAGGGGCTTCCAGCCCCTCCCTTTTCCTTGGACTCCCTGCCTGGCTTGGGACCTTCTTGGTCCCCTCATGCCCGCATACCGGGACTCATCCTCCACCCAACACTGGGCCTTCATACCCTTGTCCCTGGAGCCTCATACCCAGCTCCTTTTTGGGGCACAGACTCTCACCTCACTTGGAGCCTCACACCCGGGTCCCTTCATATGGTTCAGGCTTTGCTGTGGACTTGGGCCATCTTAGGCCCCTTTATGACCTGGACCCCGCCTCAGGCTCCACATAGTAAACTTGGGCCCTTGCTTTGTCTTCAGGGTGTGTTCCCCTAGCCTTTCCCATCCATGGGGTAACACGCAAGGCAGTGGGGGCTGAGGCTTTCTGGCACCCCATACTTGCCCTTCACTGGGGAAGCACAGATGTGGCATTTCCTGGGGACTGCCCTACCACCGGCAGCCCCACCACATCATCCAGCCCCAGCAGGGTGTAGTTTTAGGTCATGCCCTAGGACCAGCAGCCTCTATCTTCCCCATAGTGCCTGCCTTGTACATCCAAGATGTTACATGAGCAGCAGCTCCAGCTGGGTGATGCTCTCCCTCTGGTTGTTTGCAGCAAACTGCTGGCTCTGCTGCTCAGAGCCTGTTCTTATACCAAACAGCTAGGTCCTGTTCCCAATCAGGCAGTTGTGCCTGATTGGGCATGCAGTCACCTGCAGGCTGTTCTGCTGCTTGCCCAGTCCCTTTTAAGTAACAGAGCACAACTTGTGCTCTATTACATACCTCCCCCATTTAACTCAGCTCCCTAGGGAGGGGTCTCTATGCCTGGCCAGTCTGAAATTCCCAGTCAATGAACCAATATAACAAATGGGCATCCCAGGGCCAGTTGAGTCATAGGCCCACCCACTTGTCTCAGGGCTAACTGTCCACCTACCTTTCCTGCCATACCTTTGATGGAACAATTGAAAGTTCTTATCCAGGAGGGAGGCTGCCCATTTACTAGCCCGATGCCAAGGGCCTACACATGGCTCTGAACCTTTGCTTAGACTGTGTCCCGTGCCTTGCAGTTGGCATCCATGGCCTGATACCTGGCCTAAACTTACATGGCCTAACCACTTGGCCTATAATCCTGTGCCCTCACACTAGGACTCTCACTCCAGTGCCTCACATTGGGACTTTCACTCCCATGCCCTCACATGGGGCTCACAATCCCAGTGCCTTTTCTGTGCTCTGTTACATGCAGTTATTTGGTACTTCCTTATGCAAGTACTAAATGACTGTGCAGTAACAACTCTTCAGTCTGCCGCTTGTGTAGACAGAGCCACTGAGGGACAGAGATGAGGTAGAGGACCCAGCATCCAGAGAGGGGCAGGAATGTATGGAAAAGGAAAGATGTGCACTCAAGTTAGCAATCCCAGTCTCTCTCTGAAAAATGAAATCTTCTGGTTCTGTTATTTAAAGACTGCAGTATCAAGGTTTGGGAGTCATGGCATATGAGAGGGGACTGTTGTTGCTGTAGATAGTGGGAAGTGGAGGAATGGGAAGAACAGACCCCAGCTTCTTCAGAAAGCCTGTATCAATAGCAGGAATAAGCCCATACGTACACAGTAAACATACTGAACTCCAGAATGGCATCCTGAAGGAACACCGCACACCTGAGAATGTGACTCTGGAACCCAAATAAGTCTATCATATAGACATGAGATAAAATGTAGGTTTTTGCCTGGGTAAACATTCAGAACATGTAGACACAACTTGTCCCATGACCACTGATACAGCATTGCACTAGACCTTTAGAGGAGAGTTTATATTCAAAACTAATGACTGGCTGAAATAGGGATATGCAGTCACTGGGAGATGTGTAAATGCATAGGTGCTACCTGCCTACCATCATACCCAACGTCTGCTGCTGGCTTTTTGTTGATGGACTTTCTGGACCAGAGACAGGTAACAAATGTCCACTTTTTCTGTCATCTTCTCTCTCTTTCTTCTATTTATTAGTATCTTTATAGGGATCAAATAAAGGTTTAGAAATGCAAGAAAAGTCCTTCCACATTCCAAACGTAGGGACTGACATAATTTGTGGTTTTACAAATTTCACAGAAACCACACAATCTGGGATTGTCTGCAAAATCCCCAAAATCAATAATAACAACAAAAACTTAATAAAAATTAAAATGCTGGCTCCCCAGTGGGAGCCAGCAGTTCTTGCAGCCAGGAGGGGAAGGTGCCAGCTGGTAGGATGGCACAAAGGGCAGCAGACAAGATGGCAGCTGCCCCCTCATCCCTCCCCCCATCCCCGGCCTGTCCACCAATCAGCATCAAGGAGCAGGATGACATGATGGACAACCAGCAATAAATATGGTGGTTGTCTCCTCATTCATCCTTCCCCCTGGTGCCTTTCTGCCAATCAGTGCTGAGGGGTAGGGCCGCCATGAAATGCCTGTGAAATCAGCTCTGCCCACCATGAAACCTGTAAAAACCCGTTTGTCTTGCTGCAATTTAAGTAGGTCCCTACCCATAGGAATACCCACACACACTCATCAGTTTTTGTCCCTTCTAAGCTTTTTCTGATCTCTTTTATTGAATATGTTAAATGTCTGACCTCTCTCAAGAGTCAGCTCTAAGTGCTTCACTCGAAGTTAATCTCCCTATAAATCTAGTTCAGTTTGGAAAAGGTCAAATTTAATAAGGTTTAATTTTACTGCACTCCTTCAGTTCCTTCCCTCACATCTTCCATGCATTGGTTCAACCTCTTGATTTGTACCAAGATGTTATTTAAAAACAGGAAGATATTCATTATCTTCCAAATCCCTGAAGCACTCATCAGCAGCACTAGACATCTGCTGGTACATTTGTCAATCCAAAGAGAATACAGATCTACTCAGAGTCTTAACAGTATTACAGATGCAGTCAGCTTCTGGGCAAACTCACTCAAAAATCCTAGGAAATTCAGTTTACTGTGATCAAGGGCACTAAAGTGTCCACTTGTCTCACCCCCGGCCATCTTGTATTGTTTGTATTCTGGGAAATCAGTATGGATGGATTCCCTATAACTGTTTCCTGACCTTCTAAGAACAGGTTAGGCAAACACTTACTTAGGATAATTTAGATGGGGAAGATTCTCTCTTGAGCTCATGGTCTGTCTTGGACTAGATGCCCAACCTTTTTGGCTTGTGGGCCAGATGAGTGGTGCCAGGGGTCTGATCTGGCCATGCAGAAACAGTCTGGTCAGGCCCCCAGCCCTGTGGGGCTGCATTGAGCCCTGGCTCCATGCAGCTGCACAGAAACTGGACCTGACTCCTCTTTGTGGGTCAGCCCAACTGGGGCAAATCCAGCTATGAGGGACTTGGAAATTTGGTGGTGGGGGAGTAGTGGCAGCATTAATTGCCACCTTTCCTCTACTGCCAAATTTTCAGACCCATGGGGAGCCCCTCAAGCTGGAGTACATGACTCGGTGCATTGGATATGGCCCACAGGCCAGTGACTAAGCACTTCTGGACTAGATAAACTCCTGAAGTCCCTTCCAGGCCTACTTTTCTATGAGTCTGTAATCAATCCACAACCAAACCTCCCTGTGTTTTTTCAGTATAAAACTATTCATCCTTCATTCTCTAATTAGATAGGATTGGGAGATACACAGCTATTTGTGAGGATTAACTAGGAAAAAAACTGTTTCCTCTTTGCACTGCTCCCTGATTGTTTGGGGACAGTTTGTTTTAATGCCCGAGTCATCTATAAACACTCTGTAAAATACAAGATGGGGGGAAAGACTGGGTGGCGTCCAGGGAGTGAGCCATGGACCCACCAAAGCACCAACTCTCCAAAGGCAGAGGAAGGAAGCAATGAATTAGAACAAAATATTTAGATTTATAGGAGCATTGGCCAATTATAATATTTTTCTTTAAACACAACTTTTGTGAGGACATATAAATATTTGAAAATACAATATACCAAAGCCCTGACTCACACAGTTTTAAATCCTTTTCTCATTTTTCATTTCCACCCAGGTCCCACTTCCCCGTTTAGGTTTTGGAAGAGGGGTCTGTTATTAATGACCTTCTTGGTAATGTTAGGCTGGATCCAAAGTGCACCTCAGAGATCACAGGTTGCACAGGAGTCACCTTTAGGCTTCATATGGGTATTATAACTGACTGGGGGGGGAGGGGTGTTCTCCTGCTCTGAGCAGCCACAGTGGGTCTGCTGAGGAAATAGAATATACAGAAAGTAACCCACTTGTTACATGAAAAGACCTGCATGGATGTACACAGTACCCAGAGAAATGCCTGACAGATGAGAAGACAGCTGGATCCCTGTACTGCAGCTGATCAAGTGGCTCTCAACATTTTTAGGCTCAAGGCACCCTTTGGCAAATGGAGCTCCTAGCCTGCACTCATTCTTTTGACTACAGAAAAATAATAGAGTAATTCTTCTCTTGCAAAGAACTCAGGAAATCCGTAACCGGCTTTTGACATTACAGTTTTTAATAGAGGTGCACCAATACATCAGTCCAATATCAGATCGGCACCAATATAAAGAAAATTTAATATATCAGAAATCAGCCATATCAGTCTGATAAATGGCCCATGCATGCGTACAGCTGCAGAACAGCACAGGTGGCAAGGAGCACAGCCCGGCAGCATGGAGAGCTGCCTCCAGCTGGTAAGTCTCTTGTGGTGAAAGGGGAAGGAAGAGGTGTGGGGGGGAGACGGATCAAGGCCACCATGGGTAGGGAGGCATGGGGCAGGGGCTGAGCGGGGCCGTGTGCCCCAGGATCTGTACAGGGCAGGCTGGTTCCAGGGTTGCGCCAAGCTTTTCCCAGCAGAATGGGGCTGTGCTGAGAGGGAGCCACAGTTGGGGGAAGCACCCACAAGTTTGCTGTAACCCCTTCCCAGAGCAGCCCCACCCTGCCAGGAAGAGCTTGGCACAGCACTGGCCCCAGCCCACCCCATGCAGATCTGGGGGCACATGCCCCCGCCATGCCTTCCCAAACCAGTGGCAGAAGCAGAGGCGGGAGCCACCAGACAACTAGGCAAGTGCTCGCGTGCTGCAGTGGGAGCCACTGCCCTGTCCCGGTGCCCCCTGTTAGAGCCCCTGCTCCATTCTGTGCCTGATCTGCCCTGGTTGGGCAGCCCCTGCCCTAGCCCCAGGTCTCCCTCCCCATGGGAGCCTTGATCTGCCCCCACACACCCCTTCTCTTCCCCCTCCCACCACACCAGACTTACCAGCTGGAGGCAGCTCTCCATCCTGCTGGACTGGTATCAGAGATTGGATTGGTATTGGCTGACAGTGCTAATGTTTTGTGGGACCCAGGCCAACCTTAAGAGGAACTGTCAGCATACTGGTTGAGAATCACTGCCTTAGAGATTAACTAGTTCAGAGAAAATAAGGTAAAAATAACAGGAGTGCATAACAGGGTGCAGTACCTGGGGGTGGCTGTGTTACCCCTCAGGTCCTTAACCATACCAGTCTTTCGCCCTATAAGCACCCTTGTTCTCACCTGCCACGTCTTGTTGGTATGATAAATATAGGGAGGCTGCCCTTGAGCTTCAGTTCTGGACATGGTCTGACTAGATCCTATTAACCCTGTTGTTTCTACCGCCACTTTGACATCCTTCTTTACTGTGGATGGTTCCCGAGTCTCTCAGCCTTATGGGCCGTATACGTGTCTCCAACCACCGCTTTACCATGCCCCACGCCTCGCAGATGATACAGGCGTTGTCTTGCCTAGGGCCTCATATTAATTTGGCTCCTTATCCTTGTCGGGCTCTCCACAGCCCTGTCTCAAGTGCTGTGCCCCCTCTGGCACCAGGGTCCCCACGCTACAGTGGGCCCTTATGAGGTCTCCTCCTTCCCCAGCTAGCCTCACCCAAACCACCAGTTGTTAGCAGACAGCACACACTCAACCACCAACCACCATGAGTCCCTGGGCTGTAACTTAATGCAGAACTCACATCATGCTCTGCCCCTTTAAAAGAGTAAAACTCCTTCTCTGAGGCTCGGTGCCTAGTAGGCAAAGATACCTTATAGGCTCCTGGTGGCCCCTTTGTTCTAAGGGTAGCGTATCTCCCAGCTACCACATCTCTGGGCCCCTCCTTCTCC
This sequence comes from Crocodylus siamensis, assembly GCF_052110815.1. NCBI lineage: Eukaryota > Metazoa > Chordata > Crocodylia > Crocodylidae > Crocodylus > Crocodylus siamensis. The sequence goes on from NC_143403.1 coordinate 43,688,507, forward strand.
TGGAGGTTCCTTGCCCTTTGGTTGCTTGTAAGGGACTGTCTGGTCCCAGCCCTGGGGTTTATATGGGCCTAGGGCGCTGCCTCCTCTGGCCAGCTGACCAGGTGCAAGTGCGGCCAATTCCCTCATTAACTGCTTGTCCGGGCAACCTGCACCTGGGTTCTTATCTCTGCTGTAAGAGGAGCAGGTACCTTAGTGCCCTGCTACAGGGTGTACCAATAAAGATTTTTTTTGGCCAATGCCGATAGCTGATTTTTAACCAGCAATATCAGTTGATACTGGTTTGATAGCCAATTTACAGAAATGCAGCCTGGCAGCTTGGAAAGCAGCCTCCTGTTGTTAAGTCTGTAGGGGGGAAGGGGCATCAGAGGGGAAGGGGAATGCACGGGCACAGATCAAGGACCCCATGGTGAAGGAGGGAGTGGGGCAGGGGTTGGGGCTTGGGCAGGTGCTGCCCAGCCAGGGCGGTGACTGCGATGTCAGGGTGGGGTGTGGGGCAGAGTCGCAGGCTGCTTGTCCAGGGGGCACTGGGCCACGGGGGCTGGGCCATGTGCCCTTACTTGGCTCCCTGTGCTGCAGGTCTGGAGGGGATGCTGGGCTCCAGTGGCCCCCCGACTCAGCCTGGCTGGGCTGGATCATGGGGTATTTAGAGTGCAGTGGCTTGTCCAGGGGCATGGCATGAGGGAGCCGTGGGGAGGGAGTGAGGGGGGTTGGAATGTGCTCCTTCTCCCCTGGGGGGCGCTCAGTGGTAGGGGCTGCAGCCGCCTGCCCAGACCCGTGGATGAACTGCCAGGCTCTGATTGTCCCAGCCCAGTAGGGGCCCCATTCATGGTGAACGGGCCCCTGGCTGGGCCAGGTTGTGGGACAATCCTCACAGTGCAGGAGGGAGCAGGGCAGTGCCCTGCCCCTACCACACTCCCTCCTACACTGTGGGTGGTATCAATCTGCCCACCCCCTCAAGCCCAGTGAAACTTACCTGCCTGCAGCTGTGATCCTGGCTGGGAGTGTGCGGGTATCGCAGTGTGCCCGCCCCTCCCCCCATCCTGCAGCAGCCTGTGGCTGGGTTGAGGTGAGTGCATGGCATTAAAAAGTTACTGCGTGGCATGATTTTTTCTTGTGCACAGCTGCACATGAGCACAGCTTACAGGGAACCTTGTATGCGACCAATATATCAGTGCACCTCTAAAAAATAAGTCATTTTTATATAAACTTTCACCATAGTTTCCTTGCCTCTTCCTGCATTTCTGCATAGTCTCTAGTGATGCCAGGAGACAGGAGGACAGTGATGTGGCACAAAAATACAGTTTCTACCAGAGGTTAGGGCAGTGGTTCTCAACCCTTTTAGGCTCAAGGCACTCTCCATTACTTCTGTGCATTTATCGCTGGAGCAACACTATGAGGCACACAGAGTAACAGTCAGATCTCCTCTCCCTCTGAAGGTGTCTAATGGCACTGATAGGCTTAACTGTAGGATACAAATTGACCAATAAGGTCTCTAGATTTTGTTGTCATAGGCAGTTCATTGCCACTAGTGGCCACAGTGTGTTTCAGGTAGAGGTGGTCTACCCATGTCAGAAAAGTTATGCTGTCAATCTGGCAAGTAGTGCATGTAGTCGCCATACTGGAATCCAAGATGGCTGCTGTGAATTCCTGTTTTGGTTTAGCCCCTACTAGGATTAGAAAATTAATTCCAGTGACAAGAAACCAACAACACTGTCTGAAGCAAGGAGATCAACTGTAATGCTTCTGTCATGGTCGCCATTTTGGATTCCAAGATGGTTGCCACGAATTTACAATTTTGTTCATTATTAGTGTTGGCCCAGTCCTCTGGCCTTGACCCTCCAGTAATATCTGTGGTCGTAAGTCTGCTTACAGATGTGATGCTTGCTTCGACTAGGAGTCAGAAGGGACAGTTCTAGACCCAGTGAACTCTTGACTCTGATGCTGTCATGACTACTTTTGCTCAGTGGAGCAAGCATGGTGTAGATCAAAGCAGTGGCATGAACTGTTACAAAGGTGAGCCTCTCATATGACTCATGATTTAACATATGACTGGTAAAAGGTATGATTGATCTTTGATTGATAATGCTTCTGCCCAGTTGATTGGAGTGATTGGCAGGAGTGGAGTGACAAGTAAATCTAAAAAGAGCCAACCCCTGTGGGAGGTGTGCATGTGAGTTTCGCTTGGTGGGTTAATTGGATGTGTGTAAAGTGTGTGGGCGGACTTGCGTGAGGGAACCTGTGTGTAAGACTATGCAGGTGTGGTGGCTGGGATTGCAGACTGGGTATTGGATGTGGCTTGGATATTAAACACTGCAGCTCTGAGAAGAGAGTGTTGGTGCACAGCTTGGAGGAGGGAGTATTGGTAGTCATCTGACCTTTGGCTCTGGGAGACCATCCAAAGTTTTGAGGGTAAAGTATCACCCACCCGTTTGTTACTTTGAGTGCCTAGTACCCTCTGGGGAACAGCTGAAACCACTCCATATTGGAAACTATCAGTCTCTTAGAAGCCTGTGACAGGCTGCCACCGTGTGGACAGAGAGTCATCAAGCACTCTCTATTTGTTATCCTTCAGTCCCTTGTATATTATTGCCTGCTACTGTGTATATGTTTCATATCTGCTAATGTCCTATTGTTTGCCCTACCTGCTTAATAACACAGTACAGTCATTTTGAAACTTACCTTGCGTCTGTGGCTTATATATGTCATTTTCAGATGCTAGGTGGGGTTGGGCGATAAACCAATATCTAGTGGCAAAGCTCCGCAAGTATACTATACTGCAATTTTTGGATTTAGGGCTTCAGGATTAACAACCCTCATTTTTGCCTGTTCTTGTATCCAAATTCTAGTTAGTGGAGAAATCTGCTTAAATTGATAAAGAGATTTGCAGTTCTTCAGTTAGATACCCAAAGAGACTCACCCTTAAGCAAACATTATGATGGAACCGATAGCACCACCGAGTCCAGTGAAGCACAGGAGGTATAACTCAGAATCTAAAAGGTGCATCATATGTCTCAAAGTAGTTCACAGCCAATGATTAGCTAAAGTCCACCTGCTGGAATTGCATGAATAAACAAGGCACTTGTTCACCATAGGACAGTTGCTGATTTCAACATTTGTTATGACAGTATCCTTGACAGGCTATTACATTTTGTTGATCCTACACTGCAACATGGCAAAAGCCTCAGTTGGCACCATTCTTCTGCTACAGTTCTGTTACATACAAAGCACATGCTTAGAGGCTGTTAAGAGTCACACAAGGTAGAAGATGAAAGGGAAACCCTACCAACAACATCAAGTGAAGAACATACTAGGACATTAAGCAGATCATCTACTCCAGCAGTTCACTGGAAGATGTGCATATTCTTCCAGAAACATCCTAATAAGAAGAGATTGAGTCAAGTGTTGTAGTTGAAATTAGCCAATGTGATATATAAGCTGGCAGAGAAGAATGAAGTGTTGCGTTGCTGAATTGGTGTTGAAGATCTAATAGCTGCTGAAGCATGTTACCATCCTGAATGCAGGTGGGAGGAACAATAGAAGAAACAAGTCTCTAGTTCCCATTTGTATGTGGAGATTGTGCAAGATATTCTTCTTTCTTCTGAAGTGAGAGAATGGCATCAAGTGACTGATGAACTAGATGACACTTTTGCATGGAAAAATGTGTACAGTCTGAAATATATACTTGAAAGATACTACAATTTAGTAGAATATGAAGGTGGTGAATGACCTCTGACCACAGTAAAGCAAATGAAGCAAGAACTGCATACTTATTACAAGACAGCCATTCAGTTTCAGTACTGAAGAAATGAAGATCTTCCACTCCTTGTTTTCCAAATTGTGATAATTGGTAAAGCCACACCAGCAGTTGTAAATTTGCGTATAAATGATGAGGAAGTTGTTGACCTACAGTTTAGGGAAGAGTTTTCAGACACACAAAACATACTATGCTTCTTTCAAGATAAAAGCAGATTTGAAAGTTATAGCCATCATGAAGGGATTCAGCAACTTGAAGAGCAACTACAAAAATGTGTATCTGAATGCATTTATACATTGATCTGTTTGATATTGGAATATGACAATGACTTAGATGTTGGCAGTGGTATAGATTCTTACCTTGTGCACAGAGATGCACTGAATTTACATCAGGATTTGGTTTACCTGCAATCAAGGGGCAAAAAGCTAATGCCAAAACATTTTGGGTTAGGCTGGATGATACATTATGCAACTAGATCTAAGAAGCTGGTACAAAGTCCCCATGCTGCTGGATGCAGTATACCATATGACACAGTTTATCATATTCAGATACCATTGCTGAGAAAAATAGAAAGGAATTTTGGGAAAATGTAGTCGTTATCCCAAGGAATCTCCAGTCAATGGCATCTCTAATTGGATTCTACAATGTCACTGGTTGTGACACCGCCAGCCAGTTCAGTGGTCATGCTAAGAAAACTGCTTGGAAAGGGTTCATTCAACATTTACATCTATTGGCAGGTCTAGGAAGTAGGCCTGATGTTGATAAGGATTTGTACAGTTGTGTAGAAAAGTTTGTTGTGTTGCTATATCAGCTGTCAACATCTTGACCCTTCTGCATGTTACGGTGAAATTATTCCATCAAGGAAAAGGTCTGGATAAAATTCCACCTACATATGACTCCCTTGTACACCATGTACGTAGAGCCAACTATAAAGGTCTTGGTTGGTGAAGTGCACTTGAACCTAATCCACCATTGCCATCCCATGACCAGTGTGGCTGGCAAGCTGAAAATGATGGTTGTGTTTGTGATAAGGTGAGAAAAGCCCAGTTCAAACCTGTAGCAGCTGAGAGAAATGACTCACTTGCCTTGTAAGAGCTGGCAACAATGAGAGATTGGAGGACACTTCAGGAGCCCCATTTTACCAGCAGCTGTTTGGTATGGATTGAATGGCCGTGCAACTGCGCCGGTATTTCTGGCCTGCTGCCGAGACTGGAAGGCAGGTAGGATGGGCTCCAGATGGAACCAGCAATGTAGGAGCATGGGGATGCTGGAGAAGAGACCCCAGGAAGCAGGCTGCCTTTTAGTGCAGGAGCTTGAAGGAACCCTGAAAAGCTGGGAACACCAGTGCTGAGCCCACAGCGGTGATACAGCAGGAGAGCCAAGTGGAAGTTGCACTGGGTGATGAGCCAGATATGAGATCGTCAGCTATGCCCTAATTAAAGTTCTGTTTCATTTTCTTTTTCTTGTTACTTTCAGTTTAACTGGAGGGAAGCTGCTTAGGCTGAACTCTGATATCCGGGACCATGAAAAAGAAGGACTAGCAACTGGCCGGGGCCAGAGATGCTGTTGGACAAAAGCTGGGCTCCAGTACCTAAGGCCATATAGTTGATAAGGGTCAGGAAAAAGGGCTGGCCTCTTGGTGGGAACAGACCTTGCTGAGAGATGCTGGGAACTGGTGCTGAAGCATCTAGGGCTGTGACCATTGTCCCAGCTAAGAGGTGAACCCAGCCAGGATTTCTTCTTGGTTCTTTTTTTTTTTTTCCTTTTGCTTCCTTTGTTGAGGAGGGCAGGCCCTGGGAGAAAGGGAGATATCCTGTCACCCTCGGGAGGAATGTGTGCTGCAGCAGGTGGTCTCTGCCAGTAAGCATAAAGGCCAAAGGGCTGAGAGACTTACCCAAGTTCCAGTTTTTCAGTTTTGTGTTGCTCTTCACTTCTCTTTCCATTTAAGATGCCTTGACAAAGGGACTGTTGGGCCCAAAATGGCCATCATATCCTGGACACAGGCTCAAGACAACTGTGAGCCTACGGGTCAAGGAAAAGAAAGAAAGAGCCCATTGAGACCCAAGGGCAAGACTGATGCTTTAACATCTGGGTGGTGCTTGGATGGGGTGTAGGGGAAGTAGGGGACGTAGGAGGAGGTATACGGGAGGTAGGAGCCCCAAAAGAAGAATCAGACTCAGTGCATCCGAGTCAACACATGGCGAAGCTGACCACCTCCCAACAAATTATCCTTCAAGATCAAGATGTGGCAGGTGAGAATCAAGTGACCTTCACCAAGTGTCCGAACTGGTTGAGCCCGCTTCCCCATGGCCCACTCTGGTCAGGTGCAGGGCTGCTGGGGCTCGCAGCCCTATTCTGTACTGCACTGATAGTGTTCCTATCATAAACACACTTGAACCACTACCAGCAGAATACCTTTGGATAGCAAGTTGCAAGTGCAACACAGAATGCTGGGGACCAACATGCTTATGCAAGCACATGAATGTGCCATGCACTCTCAGCTGCAAATGCTGTAAGGCAGCATGTTACAATGCATATAGTAACTACAGAGATTCAGAAACGGATTCAGAAATGGATTCAAGTGATGAAGAGATCTGGAAAACTGCAATTACTCATTGTATTAATGTTATATATACTGCTGTATTACCATTATACTACCATTGGATTAGACTATTACATTTGACTATTGCCTCAAGCTGAACATATGTCTGTCTGTTTCATTGCCATTGAGTTATGTATTGTTAATATCTGACTTATCCTCATTCTGAAATAAAAAAGTTTTGTCTTGTTCAGTGTAACTCATACAAGTAGCCTAGTCTGAGTTATAATGTTTTAGTACTGTAGGTCTGCTATGAAATTTGTAGTGATAGTTTGTGAAGTTTCAGTATTAGAATATTATTTACTAAGTCTTTTAATTACACTGAGCCAGTACCTACATGCTAATGTGTCAGCCATTTTGGAATCCAATATGGCTACCACAACGGAAATGTTACAATTGATCTCCTTGGTTCGTACAATGTTGGTTTCATCATTGGAATTAATATTCTAACCCTAGTAGGGGCTGAAATATTGACCAAAACATGAATTCATGACAGCCATCTTTCATAGACATAGACATTAGAGCTGGAAGGGACCTCAGAAGATCGAGTCCAGCCCCTTGCCCCAAGGGCAGGAAGTCAGCTTGGGTCATAGGATCCCAGCAAGAAAAACATCCAGGTTTCTCTTGAAGGCATTCAAAGTAGGTGCTTGAACCACCTCTGGTGGCAAGCCATTCCAGACCTTGGGGGCTTGGACAGTAAAGAAGTTCTTCCTTATGTCCAGCCTGAAACAGTCTTGCAGTATTTTATGACCGTTCAACCTCGTCATCCTTTGGGGCGCTCTGGTGAACAAACGTTCCCCCAGATCCTGGTGAACACCCTTTATAAACTTGTAGGTGGCCATCAGGTTGCCCCTGAGCCTGCACTTTTCCCAGCTGAAAAGTCCCATGGCTCTCAGCCTCTTGTCATAAGGTCTGTTTTCCTGACATCTGGTCATGAGTGTGGCTCTCCTCTGCACCCTCTCAAGCTTCTCCACATCCTTTTTGAATTGTGGGGCCCAAAACTGGATGCAGTACTCCAGCTGCAGCCTCACCAATGCTGAGTACAGTGTGGGAATGATGTCCTGGGATTTGCTTGAGAAGCATCTATGGATGCAAGCCAGCATTTTGCTTGCTCTACTGGTTGCAACATCACATTGAAGGCTCATGTTTATCCTGTGGTCAATCCTGACCTCCAAGTTGCTATCATCCGTAGTGCTAGTCAGCGTAGCGCTGCCGAGTCTACAGACATGCCGCAACTTTTTCCTTCCAAGGAGGAGAACCTTGCATTTTTCAGAGTTAAACACCATCAGGCTCTTGTCCGCCCATTTTCTGAACCTGTTAAGGTCAGCCTGGATTACCCCCGTCCTCAGGTGTGGATGCTTTACCCCAAAGTTTGGTATCATTGGTGAACTTGGCCAGTCCGCTTCTGACTCCAATATCCACATCATTAATAAAGATGTTGAACAAAATGGGTCCAAGGACAGAGCCCTGAGGGATCCCACTGGTCACAGGGCACCATAACGATTGACTTCTGTCAGCCGCTGCCCTCTGGGTCCAACCACAGAGCCAATTCCCCAGCCAGCGGATTGTGGTGGACCCAAGACCGCGGTTGGCAGTTTTGCCAAAAGGTGATCATGGAATACCAGATCAAAGGCTTTTTTAAAGTCGAGATATATGACATCAATCTCTTCCCCCTTGTCCAGATGATAGGTCATCTGGTCGTAGAATGAAATGAGATTGGTCAAGCAAGACCTACCCACAACAAATGCGTGCTGGCTGTCCCTCAGGATGTTGCCATCAGCCAGTCGTTAAGGATGGCCTCCTTGATGATTTTTTTCTACGACCTTCCCCAGGATAGAGGTCAGGCTGATGGGCCTGTAGTTTGCCGGATTCGCTTTCCTCCCTTTCTTGAAGATAGGCACCACATTGGCCTTCTTCCAATCATTGGGCACTTCACCAGAGTGCCAGGAGCTCTCGAAGATCCATGCCAGGGGCTGACCTATGATGCTAGGCAGCTCCTTGAGTACTCTGGGGTTTAAATTGTCAGGGCTGGCTGACTTGAAAGCGTTCAGCCTCTTAAGCTGTTCCTTCACAAGGTCAGCATTGATGGAGGGCAAGGAACGACCCTTGCTTAGGTGTCCCTGTCCCATAATGGGCAGGGGTGTCCCATGGGACTTGTGAAAGACTGACACAAAGTACCCATTTAGCAAGTTGGCTTTTTCCAGTCTTGGATTCCAATATGGCATCTGTATGCACTACTTGCCAGATTGGCAACATGACTTTTCTGACATGAGTGGACACCTCTACTTGAAACATACTGTGGCCATGTGGGGCAATGAATTGCCCATGTGGTGACAACTTTACCCTCTCTTTACACTGCTATAATTGTGAGGTCTAGACACTGGATTTTTTTAATGCAAGATAAGACTCCTGCTTGGAACTTGGTGCAAAATATGGTCAAATAAATAATAAAACCATACATTTCCCCACCATGGTGGAAACTGCTCATTTTCAGTGTTTTTCATAAAATGGAGGGGAGAGCATGGGTGGGGAAGAAAATAAACATGAAGGGGAAGCCCTATAAAATGGGGAGAGGGGAGGCCCTCTCTGTAAGGCAGAAATGCCTTTGCAAGGTGGCTGGGTCTCCACCGCAGGAAGAGTACAGTCAGAGTGGTTCAGCACAAAACAGCACAGCCTGGCCACAGCTCCCACCAGCTTGCCCTGGTCACATTCCCTTCAGGAAGAACTTCTTAGAGTGGGGTCTCCCATCTTTCCTAGGAAGAAGGTGAGAAAGGGCTGACTTCCCCTGAAAGTTCCTGCTTGGCTCTTATCTGTAGTCACAGCTTTAGCCTGCTACCAGGAAGAGAGGTGACTGCCTCCCTTGGATCCTAAGGAGAGTGGGACCCTGTCCTCAGGACTGCATTGGTTCATGCTGCAGCCACTTTTAGGTTTAGCCCCACACATCATCTCCTGGAAAGAGAGAGGTGCAGCAGCAGTGGTAGTGCTGGAGCACCCCTGAAAGGATCTTACTGTACCCCCTGGCACCCTGATTGACAATCACTGGATTTAGGGCAGTGGTGTCAAATAAATCTGGCTCTGCAGGATGGATGAATGGTGCAGGAGTGGCCTCACAGGTTGGATTGGGCCCATAGACCCTCCCCCAATCCCCATATACCAAATCTAACACATGCAGCATCCACTCTGGCTGGTCCAGGACTGTGCTGCACATGGAGTCCATTCTGGCCAGTGTGGGATTGCATCGCACATGGATGGAGTGGACACTACATGTAACATGGGTCCCAGGCTGGCTGAAGTAGGCACTGCATTGTAATGCTGGTTCATGGGCAGTCAGGTCAGGGGCCACTCAGGGAACAAGAGGCCCACCTGGGTGAGGAGGAGTGACCAGAATCCAAGGCTGGGACAGGAGGCCAGTCCAAAAGCCAAGTCAGGAGGCCATGGAGTCAGGTGGCCAGAGAGTCAGGCAGAGCATGGAGTCAGAGGCAAGGCAAGAAGAGAAGCCAAGAAATCAAAACAGGGTGCAGGTAAAGGCACAAACCATATGGAAGAGCAAGACAGTTTGGGTTCAGGTTGAGCCTTGTTGCCCAGACACTTCCTTTTCCAGGTCAGGAGTTTGTAAGGGAGGGAGTGGTAGACCAGCTGACCCTGGTAGCAGGTGGCCAGACCCAGATGCAGTGGTGACGTGTAGGGGGTGCACAGGGGTGCATCCCCTGACTGGCCAGTGAACCCCCTGACTGGCTGTGCTTGCTGCTTAGGCGATGGGCAGGGGGGCAGGCAGGAGTGCCGGTGCACCCACTGCAAGCGCTGGCTGATCATGATGATCACTGTAGCCACTTCCGGGAATGGCTGCAGCCACTTCTGGGACAGGCTGCAGTGATTGGCCGGTGCTTGCTCCCAGAAGCAGCCAGAGCCACTCCCAGAAGCAGCTTCAGCAATTGTAGCAACCTCCTCCAGTCCATGGGATTGCCTGTGGGGGCTCCCACCCCCAGTCAGCTGGATCAGCCACGGGGGAATCCCCCCGGTTGGTGGAACTGGTGGCAGGGGTGGGGGCATGTGCCCCCCTGACTAAGACAGCACCAGTCGCCCATGCCCAGATGGAAGTTTCTGCTGGCTTCCTCAACCTGACTTGCTAGACAGGTGTTAGGCTGGGATAAGCAGGCAAGCTGAGGCCCTGGTTTCATCCCTTGTTGGGTTAGATGATCTTTTGAGGTCCTTTTCAGCATTACTTCTCTATGAAAAGAGATTCAAGACCACAGTTGGACACGCATGTGGCACAGTTCTGGACTGGCTGGTGCAGGTGTCAGGTGTATTATGGGTCTTGAATCTGCTGGGGTAGGTGCCACCTGTTTCATGGGTCTCAGACTGACCAGGGTGGGTGCTGTGTGCAATGCAATCCAACTAACCAGAGCACATGATGCTTATAGTCCAGGTCCTGGAGTAGGTGCTATAGGCATGTGTCCCAGACTGGGGAGTGGTGTGTGGGTCTACTGGAGATAGGAGGCAGCACCAGGATCTGGATGAAAGCACTATGCAGGCCAGATCATAGACATGCGTGTGTTAGGGGAAAAGCCTGGGCACCCCTTCTCTCTGTTTTAGCTCTTCTCCCCTTAATGCTAGCTTGTCAACTCAGACTGAAAGGGCAAAGATCCAGGCCTGTTCAGTCCTCTTGTACCTCCACGAGACACAGGTGCTGTGAAAGCCAATGGAGTTCTTTAGGTCTGTCTGAGGGCACATGCACTACACAAAATGTTGGGGCAAAACAGGTTAGAATGCTTTGTACACTATGGATTCCTAGTTGAAATCTATGGGTTTATCTTGTGAATCACATTTGCACACCTAACAATCCTAACATTGTGTGACATCCCATGACACCCTTGAAAGGATTTCAAGGAATCTTGAGGTGCCACAGCGTGCTGGTTGAGAATCACTGGAATAGGTCATAGAATCATAGAAAAGTAAAGCTGGAAGGGACCTTAGGAGGTCACCTAGTCCAACCCTCTGCTCACGGCAGGATCATCCGTATCTAAACCATCCTGAACAAGTGTTTGTCAATTTATCCTTGTAAACTTCTGACTGTATTTTCTCACATACAACACACCCTGAAATAAAACAGGTGCCTTGTTTTTGGGAAAGTAGAAAGAAGAAAACAGTATTTCCAGAGTTATGGTTGCATAAATTATTCCATAGTTATGGTTGTAACAGGGAACCCCTACCCCTGTTAAGAGAATATTGGCAATGAGTGCAGGGTGGAGGGTCAAGCAGATAAAAAGCTTATTGGAGACACCAGGTTCTGGTGTGAAAGAGCTGATCAGGAGATTGGAAGAGGGGTGCTGATTCATGAGCGCTCTCTCATGTAAGAAAGAAGCTGCTCTGTGCCTGAGGCAAGCTGGAAAGTGAGCAGGGCACTACCAGGGGACTCTAGCAGTAAAGTGGGGTAATTGGCAGCTCTGATTTAGAAGAACTTTTTGTTTATTTGAGCCTATGGGCTGACATTTATGCGTGGACCCAGTGTGTTGGAACCAGAAGGCTTGCTCCTTTGTTACAGTTTAGAAGGGACTAACCTAAGGTTCCCCTGCTGGAACACTTCTTTGGGGACCCCCAACAGTTCTGAAGGTTTGTCAATTGGCGCTGGCTACTTTTCATCCTGTGCTCCCAAACTTATCCAACCAATGAGGTCAAGGTAGGTAATTAGCCTATTAGTGGGGTCCACAATGGCCTAGGCCTTCTCCCTGTTGGAAAGCTCTATGCCCCTTCTGGATAGCTTCAAGAAACCCCTCTAGGTTATGTTGGCTATGTATGCTGACCCCCTCTGGTCACATAGAGCTGAAATAGCTCTGCAGACCCTAAAGCAGGGTCCTTGGATGGGCAGCCAGTATGCAGCTGATTTCCAGTAACTGGCTGGGGACACAGAATGGACTGAGGCAACACAGCTCTTTCACTTTCACCAGACACTTAACAAGGAGGTGAAGGATAAGCTAGTCCAAATGGAAGCTTCTATCTGCCTAAGGCTACTCATTTTGCTCTGTGTCCATATAGACCACTGCCTCTCAGAAATAAGGCTGGAAGGTCTCGAGTGCCCAAGAAGGATCCTCCAGTTATGGTTCACATGCCACAGTTCATCAGGAAGGAGCTGGAGGAAGAACCCATGTGAGTTGGTGGTGGGTGTGGCAGGCCAGTAAGAGGTGCTCCTGCACTGAGCCACCCGCTTCACTGTGATTAACCAAAACCCACACTTCCAGTGTCTCCCCTGGGGTGCCTACATCCGTCCAACCCCCTTCCTAGAGCCCATTCATAAGCCTGGGGTAACCGCTGCCACCACCCAGGATTTGGTCTTTGTTACGGCCCTGTGCTACACCGCATCTGTAGACCTTGAGGGTGCTTAATCCACCATAGGATTTTGAGGTGCTTTTTAGCTTGAAGGATTCACAAGCAGCCTCCAAAACAGGAGGAAAGTAAAAAGCCATGCCGACCTTAGCTGGCCAAGCCAAGAGAGCTATGATGGCTGTCTGACCCCTCTCCCCACGAGAATCCACAGCCAGCTCGCTGCATGCAGGTAGGCTTTTACTGTTCAGGGAGAGAGGGAATGGGGTAAATATAGCACAAAGAGATTTTAGAGACATATGTCTTGAGCAAAACAGAAGGGGTTCAAGGACCCTTTGAATATGGACCTAAATACATATATCTAATATACTATCTAAATTTCAGGTAAGTTACTCACTTATACAACCAGAGCCTGATTGAACTTTAGAGGCCTCACCTTGGTTCTGTGTTTTCCAAGATGTCTCTTCTCCACCCAAGATGGAGGGATGCTTAAATAGCCTTTCTGATCTCATCATATGGACCCAACCATAAAACAGTATCCTCAGACCATGGCTGATGCCCATTGGTCAGTTTGAAAAATGCCAGCATCCTCAGATGACAGTTTACTGTTACACAGGACAGAGAATGGTTGACCACAAGATGAGTATGAGCCACCTATGTGATATTGCTGCTGGTAAAGTGAGCAAAACTCTGGCTTGCATCCATAGATACTTCTTAAGCAAATCCCAGGATGTCATCCTCCTCTTTATTCGGCCTTCGTGAGGCCACAGCTGGAGTACTGCATCCAATTCTGGGCTCTGCAATTTAAATAGGATGTGGAGAAGCTTGAGAGAGTCCAGAAGAGAGCCATGCATATGATCAGAGAGCAGGAGAAACAGGACTTATGATGAAAGGCTGAGAGCTCTGGGATTCTACAGCCTGGAAAAGCGCAGGATCAGGGGGGACCTGGTGGCTGCCTATAAGTATATAAGGGATGTATATCAGGATCTGAGGGAACGCCTGTTCACCAAAGTGCCCTAAGGGATGACATAGTCAAAGAGTCACAAACTCCTCTAAGACTGTTTCAGGCTGGACATAAGGAATAACTTCTTTACTGTCTGAGCCCCCAAGGCCTGGAACAGACTGCCGCCAGAGGTGGTGCAAACACCTACTTTGGACTCCATTAAGAGACATTTGGACGATTATCTTGCTGGGATCCTTTGACCCCAGCTGACTTCCTGCCCCTGGGGCAGAGGGCTGGACTTGATGGTCTTTCGAGGTCCCTTCAAGCCCTAATGTCTATGAAATCTATGAAACTGCTCTGCTGCACTCCTGCAACCCCCTACGCACTATGTGCCTGCAATCCCCCACCACTGCTGCACTGTGTAGCTGCAAACTCTCCCCACTACAGCTCTGTCCCCTGGGATGGGGAAAGGATGCAGCAGCTGAAGGACAGAGACGGAGCCTGGAGACTGGTTGCTATTGTAGCTAGAGCGATCCTGGTAGCAGTAACCAGCAAAAAGCACTGGCTACATTGTGGGCCACTGGACAAACCTGACACACTATTCAATGGATTATTTATTTTGCAGACCACTTGCTTATGCTGTCTTCCCTCAATGCCATAAGAGCAATAGCATAACTAGGGCAGGGTGGTTGAGGCAGCCACTGCAGTTGCTGACATGGGAGATGGAGGCAGAAAAAAAACAGCTATCACCACTGCCGGTGGCAAGATAAAAGCCAGAAGTTGCCACTGCTCCCTTGTTTGTGTCACAGCTATCCAAGGCACCTGGCTGCTTTGTTATACGTCTGCATTAGAGTAACTTCCTCTGCTGGCCCAAACCTACTGACATCTATTTTATGCCAGATTAAAGAAAAAAGATTCAGGAGCGATGAGACTCAGCAGTCTTGCTCTCTTCAGTCAGCTAAGACACCTACACAAAATCACCCACTCTAGTGATGAGACACTCCACCGCATTTAAAAAGCACTGAGGAGTTCAGGCAATTGTAGTTGATAGCCGGTGGGAAGAAGAGCAAGTTGCTTAGTACAGCTGCCCCACTAATTATATCTGGTGAGCAAGACATGTCAGATAGGTTTGGGACTGACCACACAAGTGGGAAAGGCCAGATCACAGCTCAGCCTCTTGCAGCCAGTCATATCATAGTTTACAGATTATAGTTGTCTTCAAAGCACAAAACCTGTTTTAAAGTAAACTTCTCCTTATACAAATTCATTCTACTATGCTACAGCCCCACACAGGTCATTGGCCAATTTTGAACCTTCATTTTCAGATTCTTAGATCTGAGAGCAGTGGTGGTAAGCAGGAGCTCCCGCAGATGCTGCCGGAGCTGTTGGTGGCAGGAGGGGTTGAACGCTGACCAGGGGTCGGTGACCGCCTGCAGACACCACTGGCAGTAGCCAGTGGCAATCGCGGACCGCCCGCAGGCAATGGGGTGGCGAGCAGCAACTGCCTGCAGACACTGTCGACAGTTGGCGGCATCATTTTGTAGGCGGTTGGGGGTGCATGTGCACCCACATGCACCCCCTATGCGGTGCCCCTGGGAAGAAGTATATCTTAACTCTTGTGGATTTCATGACCCAGAGGCAATTGCCTTAGCCTCCATAGGCCCCTATGGTCCTAACAAAGATTTTTTACCAGTTGGGTTTACCCGCCCCCCACCAAGTAACAGGGCTAGGGTTCCCTGTTACAGTGGGGAATCAACTTTCTGCTTAAATAAACTACTGAGTGTTGTGTCCATTCATGCTCCTGCAGGAACACTAGTGGCCATGCAGAATGGCTTATCTGGTACCCTTAAAATCAGCTGTCTGATCAGAGCACCCTTCAAGGTGTCAAACACCTGTTGATATTCCTGTTTCCAACCTACCTGATCAAGGCTCACTTTTCTTGTCAGTTTGTGCAGCTGCTGCCCCGAAGGAGAGGACAAACCTTCTGTAGTACCCGGTCAGGCTAAGGAAAGCTCTAACCTGTTTCATGGTTTGTGGCAGTGGCCAATCTCTAATGGCCTCAATCTTGACAGTGATTATGCCTCCTCCTACACAGTGTCCCAACTACACCACTTCAGGCAATGCTAATTGACACTTCTTTGCCTTTACTGCAAAGTCGAGCCTTTTTTATCCTTTTCAGAACAGTGGTTAGATGAATCAGGAGTGAGTCAAAGTCTTGGCTGAGGCTGGCGATGTCATCAATGTAGGCCACTGCAAACTTTTCAAATCCTTGTAGCAAGTTATTAATGAATCTTTGAAAGGAGGCAGGAGAATTGTGCACACCAAAAGGGAGGACTGTGAACTCATACAGTCCCAAATGTGTGGTAGTGGAAGACTTAGCCACCGCATCAAGATCCTTACCAGCATTCCATGCCCAGGAAGTTCTGGCCTTAAAGGGGCAGACCCATCTTGTAATAGCCATCAAGGCGAGTAAAGAGCAGTACACAAGAAGCCTTAAAGGGGACTCCAAGGGTGCCCCACATAGGGTGTGAATAACAGGGAAGATGGCGCTGGGGAAAGCAACCTGTGACACACACGAACAGAACCTATCTTCTGTGCAGAAGGAGTGCTTGGCAATTGTCTGGACACTGAACAAGCTGAGGCCCTATTTGTAGGGACAGCAGTTCACTGTCCTAACAGACCATGCCCCACTTCAATGGCTGTAGACAATGCAGAACACCAATGCCAAGCTTCAAAGGTGGGCATGGTAGCTTCAGGAGTTCAACATGGAAGTGGAACACACAAAGGTGTTAGAAATATTATTAGGAATGCATAATGAATATAGAGTGTCGTTGGAACTGCACGGTCTGCAGTTTCTGCCTCATATCTGATAAAGGGAAACACTATCAAAGACCCATTGTGCTAAAAAGTAACACTCCCTTTTCTTCTGTATTGGCCAATCTGTCAGCCTTTCTATGCTAAATCACACACTCCCCTGACAATCCACATGAAGGATACAGACACTGTAAGTCAATTAACTAACTCCTTGGAGGGGGGGGGAAGGGGGATTTTCAACCTTTGGTGACCTAGAGGGCTTTCTGGGCATGCGTAATTAGCTGATGCATATAAGCCTACCCGCCCCGCATACTTAAATAGTTAATTATAATGCACATGGGATGTATGACGTGACGTCATTAACATATATGTTTGTATGAACCGGAAAATGTTGTAAGAGTTCCCGTTTCTGCCCATGTGCTCAGGAGAGAGGGTATATAAGCTCCGGTTTGGGGTTTCCTCGGCGGTTCAGAGTAATCTGAGATTTTCTGTCTCTGCTCTGACCCTATTTGCAAATACACCTTTGGTGCTGCTAAAAATGTGTGCCTGAGGAATTATTATTCGCGAGCCTCCAAAAGAAACGAACCGCGATTTCTGCTTCAATTTTGGCGACCACGAAGGGACCCTTTTGGACAACCCCGAAGTCCATCGACAAATCGCCTACGGCATCACGGGGAGTGCGCACCGAGCCGACTTTTTGGGCTCGCCCCTGGAGTCTGAGGCGTGAGTCGGGATATTCAGGAAGTTAAAAGGCTCCTGTGCAAATTTTTGGTTTCTGGAGTCGCCAGGTATACATTCCGGTATTTTGATCGAGATCTCTGGGGTATCTGAGTGAGTATACGAATTCCCTTTGCCCAGTTTGGTATGGATCCAAAAACAAAGGATGTGTATGGCTGCTGAGGGACTTTTGGCTCAGCTCTCATGGTAAATCATCTGTTGTTAAGGATTTCTTGGTATTTGGTGCGCCTTGGGTGCACATTTGTGGGCAAATGGGTACGGGTTGCTCCCGTGTAGAAATTTCGGATACGCCCTTAAAATTCATGTTATGTCATTTTAATAAGTTTGCAAAGCTGGCAAATTATGGAGTAAAAATGAAAAAAGGTGATTTAATTAAGTTTTGTGAACTCGAGTGGCCAACATTTGGGGTCCACTGGACCCCGAAAGGATCCTTTGTAGTAAAAGAAGTGATAGCTATCCATGAAATTGTTATGCAGAACGGGTACTGGAATTAATTTCCTTATATTGATTGTCGGTTGTGGGTGGTTCAAAATCAACCACCTTGGATTAAAAAATGCTTAGTAAAATCTCATGTGATGGTTGTTAAAGGAAAGACTCGAGGAGGACCGCCTGTACTCCCTGAGTCTAATGAGGGGGGGAATTCTGAATTGGCTGAGTATCGGACCCGCTCTCCGGTTGCCCTGTCAGGTAGTGAAGATGAGTCAGACACCTCCTCGGGATCCAGTCCCTCTGCACCACCGCTCCCTCCCTCAGGGAAACCACCACCGGCGTATCAAAACATACCTAATGATTTAGAGCATGAGCCTCAGCCAAGTGCCCTACCTGAATCAAGGAATAAGGGCTATTATTTGCGTAAGCCTGTAGAGTCACAGCTGGTGTTGAACTGCCCGATGCGAGAGGTTATTGGAGAGGGGGGCAATGCAACTTTTGTCTACACCCCATTTAGTACTTCAGATTTATTTAACTGGAAGAATCAGAGCCCCTCTTTTCGTGAAGACCCTGAAAAGATGAGGGACCTGTTTCGATCTATTGGGCAGACTCATCGACCCACTTGGGCTGATGTCCAGATGATGCTACAGACTCTCGTGACCCCGGAGGAGAGGAGATTAGTGTTGGGGGCGGCAGAGCGCATTGCAGCAGCCAGAATAGAGTCAGAGGGAGCTGCTGGTCGTACCCTGCGTGATACCTGCCCTGTTGAGGAGCCGAGATAGGATAATCATACTGCAGGAGGAAGAGAGCTGAGTGCACAGTATCTGGGGATTATAGTGGAAGCAATGGGAAAGGCAGTGCCTCGGGTTACTAATCTGTCTAAGTTGTATGAAGTGAGACAGGGAAGAGAGAAGGATCCCTCAGCTTTCCTCGGGAGGCTGTATGAGGCGTTTCACAGGTTTTCGGACTTAGATCCAGAAGCCCCAGATAATCAATGCATGGTAAATCTTATGTTTATTGGTCAATCTGCTGCTGATATCCGTAAGAAGTTACAGAAAACTGAGGGAGGTGCTGGGAAACCGATTTCAGAGCTGGTGGAAATTGCATATAAGGTATATGGGAATCGTGAGCAAGTACAGGAGCGCAAGGAAGATAAAAAGGCTCAGCGACAGATGGCAGCACTGGCAGCTGCTATAACTGGAGGTAACCCTGGAAAGGCTGGGATACAGAAGGGGAAAGGAGAAAGAGTGGGAGCAGACGTTTGTGCTTATTCCAAAGAGAAAGGACATTGGAAGAGGGAATGCCCAAAACTGAAGGAGAAGAGAGAGAGGGAACCGAGAGGTCACCTCATGCGGGTAGAAGAAAAGGGTGAGGACACAGAATGAAGGGGACGGGGATCTAAGACCACTACCCTTCAGGTTGGAGCCCGAGAAGATCCCATGGTAACCATTAGGGTTGGTGGCAAAAACTTTGAAGCCTTGGTGGATACTGGGGCTACATTTTCAATGATTCCAGAAAAACCCCCGTGTGCAGGAACTAGTGAACAGCATGTACTTGTGGAAGGGATTGAGGGAACGCAATCCCGACTCCCTGTTTGTAAACCACTCCTCACCAAAGTGGGGGACCATTTGCTCGAGCATTCCTTTGTATATTCTCCAAGTTGCCTGGTTGCACTCCTTGGGCGGGACTTACTCACAAAATTGCAAGCTGAGATCTTTTTCAGAGATGATCAGATGGCGGTCCAGCTACCTGTCAAGCAGAGCTCGAACTATCAGATGGCTCTCCTGGAGGACCGATGCCCTGCAGTAAGTCCGGAAGATCACATGATTGGAGTAGACCCCTCGGTATGGGCTGATGGAACCCCTGCACGAGCTAAGTCGGTCTCCCCGGTAAGGATCGTACTCAAGGATGGGGAGGGGCCCGTTCGGGTAAAACAGTACCCACTCAGCCGAGCGGCCAGAGCCGGACTCAAGCCATTAATAGAGAAATACAAGAGGTGCGGATGGCTAGTGGAAGGGTCCTCACCCTATAACACCCCCATTCTTGGAGTGCCAAAGGCAGATGGGGTCTCATACAGACTGGTCCAAGACCTGCGAGCAGTAAATAAGAAGGTCCTTTCAGACCATCCTGTAGTCCTGAACCCACACACGATTTTAACACAAGTACCGGGGGAAGCTGAAATATTTTCAGTGCTAGATTTGAAAGATGCTTTCTTCTCCATTCCCCTTCACCGAGAGAGTCAAAAATTGTTTGCTTTTGAATGGGAGGATCCAGATACTTTCCATAAAGCCCAACTCATGTGGACAGTTCTTCCACAAGGATTCATAGCAGCCCCCCATATTTTTGGACTTGCCCTTCAGAAGGACTTGGAGGAGTGGAAGGGATCACACCCTGCAGTGACTCTCCTCCAGTATGTGGATGACCTGCTAGTTGCAAGCCCAAACTTGCAGCTCTGCGAGGAAGCCACCAGGTCACTGCTAAATACTCTGGGGAAAAAAGGATATAAAGTCTCTAAAGAGAAAGCCCAAATATGTCAGCCTCGAGTCACATTTTTGGGATATAAGCTCTCAAAAGGAGTCAGAGCCCTGAGTGCAGATCGCATACAGGTAATCCGAGGTCTAATCCCACCTAAGTCACCCAGGGAGTTGCGGGCATTCCTAGGGCTAACTGGGTTCTGTCGACTATGGATACCAGATTATGGTGGAAAGGCTAGACCACTGTATAACTCACTGACTAAGGAGAGTCTCACTAAATGGAAATGGAATAAAGAAATGCAGCATGCCTTTGATCTGCTGAAGGCAGCACTAGTTCAGCCCCCTGCCCTGGCCATCCCAAATAGTAAAAAGCCATATCGACTGTATGTTCATGAGAATCAAAGGGTTGCATCAGGGGTGCTGACACAGCCATCGGGCCCAACCTGGAGACCCGTGGGATATTACTCAAAGGTTCTAGATCCAGTTGCACTTGGGTGGCCAGCCTGTCTTCGGGCTGTGGCAGCCACAGCAGTGGTTTTTGAAGAAGCCCAGAAGATAGTCATGGGTGCGGATATGGAAATACTCACCCCTCATGGAGTTCCCCAGATCCTAGGGACTGAGGGAGGAAAGTTTCTTAACCCCTCCAGACAATCACGGTATGAGATACTTTTGCTCTCTAATCCAGGACTTACTTTCAAACATACTACAGCCTTAAACCCTGCAACCTTGCTGCCAGAGCCAGGGAAACCAACGCATGACTGCCTTGAGGTCCTGAATCAAACCACACAGGTGCGGCCTGATCTTGCTGAGGATCCAATTGAAGACCCAGATGCTGAATACTTCGTAGACGGCTCCAGCTCTGTCATCGATGGAAAAAGACGAATAGGATGTGCAGTGGTAACCTTGGATAGGGTAGTATGGAGGGAGTCATTGCCGAGTTCATGGTCGGCACAAGCCGCGGAACTCACTGTGCTCACCCGAGCATTACAGCTGGGGACGGACCACCGGGTTAATATATACACTGACTCTCGTTATGCTTTTTCTACAGTCCATGCGCACGGACTATTGTGGAAAGAAAGGGGTTTCATTACGGCTTCTGGGAATAAAATGGCTAATGGCCCCCAGATTATCAAGCTACTAGAGGCACTCCACCAGCCTAAAGAGGTAGCAGTCATTCATGTGCGGGCCCATGGGAAGGCTGCTGAGGAAAAGCATAAGCTTGGAAATGCAAAGGCTGATGCAGCAGCAAAAGAAGCCGCATTTATTGGGGGAGAAGCGGAGGAGGTATCCAGGCAGGCCATGTCCCATGCCATATGGCCATACGTCCAGGATTTAGTCCCGCAGTATTCCCCTGAAGAAGATAAATTTGCACAGAAAGCTTGTGCAGAAAAGAACTCCCAGGGGTGGTGGATAGTACCGGGAGGAAAGGTCATGATACCCAGGCCATTGCTTCGGGAGGTGCTGCAACAGCTCCATGCAAGAACCCATATGGGAGGCTTGGCTATGGGTGATCTAGTGATTCGCCAAGCAGTAGCCCCAGGGCTATATGTAGAAGCTCAGCGCATCGCTACCAAGTGCATCACATGCCAGAAAGTAAACCCTCGAAGGAAACCCCCTGTGCCAATGGGAGGTAGACCCTGGGCAGCGTACCCTGGACAGGCATGGCAGATTGATTTTGCCGAGCTCCCACGGTCCGGACATCACGGGTTTTCACTTGTCATGGTAGACCAGCTCTCTGGTTGGGTCGAGGCCTGGCCCACCAGGACTGCCACTGCGGCTACAGTAGTGAAGTATTTGTTGCAGGAGATCATTCCCCAGTATTCCCTGCCTGAATCCATCGAGTCGGATCAAGGACAACACTTTGTGGGAAAAGTGGTTCAAGAAGTTGCGCAAACTCTCAAGATCACTTGGAAACTACACACACCATGGAGACCACAGAGTTCAGGACAAGTGGAACGCATGAATAGGACCTTAAAGACTCTGCTCACCAAAATCTGCACTGAAACACGCCTTAAGTGGCCACAAGCATTACCGCTAGCTCTTACTTGCATTCGAAACACTCCTCGATGGGGCCTCAAATTGACCCCATATGAAATTATGTTTGGCAAGCCCCCTCGAGTCTTACCTCCTGGGATGCGAGAAAATGTAACTTTTGAATTAGGTAATAGTGAGCTTCATATGTATGTTATTGCTTTGCAGTCTGTCTTGTCTTCTCTTCACAGGTATGCAGCCTCCTTTCAGCGTCTGCCTTTAGACGTACCGGTACATGACTTCTCCCCGGGAGACTGGGTCTTGGTGCAGCGGTGGAAAAAGGAACCTTTGACTGAGAGGTGGAGTGGCCCTTTCCAGGTACTTCTAACAACCCACACCGCTGTAAAGGTTGCTGGCCATGACCGTTGGATACACCATACCCGTGTGAAACGACATCCACGAGCGTCAGAGGACATCAACTCCCAAGACGAGCTCACTCCGGAAGCTGAGTCGTCTTCGGAACAAGAAGCCAGCAAGTGGAGCTGTGAACCTACTGGTGATCTCCAAGTGCGCCTGAGACGGCTTAATCAAAGTTCAGAAAATTAGACAAGAAAGTAAAAAGGGAAACATTTAGGCTGTATTTGATCTCATGAAAGGGGAAAATATGGTGGGAATCTTAATATGCCTTGTTGTTATCTGTATAGTGAAAGAAGCAGAATTGAGCAGCCTTAGTCGCTGGCCTATATCCCCGCTTTCCCCAATTGCTCCCCCAGGGACAAATTTGTATGTTGACATGATGGAAAGAATTGCAGGTACTTTTAATCTTACCAACTGCTGGGCCTGTGGGGGGCTCCAAGAGGCGGGAGGCCGGTGGCCTTGGAGGGCTTTTCCTTTGGCCCCAAAGTGGCTAGTGAGTAGTAAGGCAGATGTTAAGAGTACTAGTCAAGAATGGGATGAGAACCGCAGCTGGGAACTTTCCCAAGTGGCATTGGGAGAGTATTGCATCAGTAATAATGGTACAGGAAAAAGTTTGGGACACAGCAGTTGCATATGGACTTTAAAAGTAAGATGGATGAACCTTACAAAATTAGAACAGCTTTATTATCCTAACAGCTCAGGGTATAATCAGCTAGTGTGGCAGCATCCTAATGGAACAATTGTGTGGTTTAATAAGTATTGGAGTGCCACAAATCAAAGTAATGATTGGACAAGTTGTATAGACAAGAACCAGGATGGGCTATGGGAACGTTCCTTGAAAGAAGGCCTCACAGCCGCTGGTCCTTTGGGTCCAGAAGGAGGCTTGGGGTTTCCCGAGATGCCCTATGGTTGGGCCCCTCCAAATGCCACTAATAGAGAAAATAGGGCCTTAAGAGGATACTGTTGGATTTGCGGACGACGGGCCTATACAATACTACCACAAGGGTGGACAGGAACTTGCTATATTGGAGTAATTGTACCGGCTTTCTTTCTGCTACCGTCTGAGGTTGGAAATAAGCTGGGAGTCTCTTTGTATGATGATTGGAAAAGGGCCAAGAGAAGTATTGATGTAAGTTTGACACAGGGTGGCTCCCAAAAGTGGAAGGAGGATGAGTGGCCTCCTCAAAGGATTATTGAGTATTATGGACCAGCTACATGGGCTAATGATGGGAGTTGGGGATACCGGACACCAATATACATGCTAAATAGAATCATCCGGTTGCAGGCACTCTTGGAAATAATTACTAACCAGACTGCCACTGCTCTCGAGTTACTGGCCCGACAGAGTTCTCAGATGAGAGCAGCCATATACCAAAATCGAATGGCCTTAGACTATTTACTCGCAGAGGATGGCGGAGTCTGCGGAAAGTTCAACCTTTCTAATTGTTGCCTCCAAATAGATGATAACGGGAAAGTAGTCTTAGAAATGGCCAAAGAGATCAGGAAAATAGCTGTGGGCACTGGGGTGCGCCTCCCGGTTGCGGGTCACCCCAAAAGCCCCGACTGGCCCCTGCAGAGTAGAAGTACGCGCCGGTCCGCTGGTGCCCCGTTAGTCTCGCCTGCCACGTCTTGATGGAAAAAGGGGTTCACCCCAAAATGGGGCGCTGACAGTCCAACGCAAGGGGCTACCCTAGCTCCACAGTCCGGGGTCCTGAGGGCTCCTCACTCCCCTACACCCTCACCCGAGCCTCCAGTAAGGCCTCTGTCCAGCCCTCAACGGCCGGTGTCCCTAGACCCGGGGGGAGGGTTACCAAGTCCGCCTCCCTGTCCACGGGTCTTCCTTCGTGGCCAGCCAGCCACCAGTCTTCGGAGGAAGTCTCCTCCGGTTGAGGCTCCCTTCCCGGGTTCGCCCGGTGGGACCACCTCTAATCCCTTCGGTACCTGTGTCGTCTCGGGAGTCTGCGCTGCTCCTGGTACCGCCGCAGTCCCCTCCGCTATCGCCGGCTTCCCCCGCGGGGCTCCCGGTTCTGACGTGGTCAGCCCCGCTATCACTGGACCGCCTGCTCCCGGCTCAGCGTTTACGGGCTCTGTTGCTCTCGGCGGGGTTGCCGCCGGTGTCTCTGCCCCCGATCCCGCTACCGCCGTTACCGGTATCGTCCCTGCCGGAGATCCTGCCGCCGGTTTCTCCCGCGCCGCTCCCGGCTCGCCCGCTTCCGGCTTGGCTGCCGCCGGTCCCGCTGCCGCTAGCGTTCGCCGCGTCTCGTCCGGCTCCTCTTGTCCCCAGTCCGCCGCCGACCGGAGCTTCCCTCCTCCTCTAACCAGGGTAGGAGTGCTGCTTTTATCGTCCCGGGCCGGTCTCACTCCGGCCCGGCTTGTGTTCCGGAAAACTTTAAAGCTCCGGCCGGACTTCCGGGTCTGATCCCGGAAGTTGGACGCCCCTCCGGGCTTTCTCCCTCGGGCCGGGTCCCGCGGGGCCTTAGCCCCCTCACAATAGCCCATGTACCAATACAAACGTGGGAAAACACATGGGATAAAGACTGGTGGTTTAAATTATTTGGAGGACCCTGGTGGAGAAAAGTAGGGTTTGTGCTTTTGTGTGCTCTGACTGGTTTAATTTTTATCCCTTGCCTTATTCCTTGTTTCACTAGATTGATAACCACCACAGTAGAAGGGATGCAAGTTGCAGCAGTCCCCCTTAAAGCACAGATTGCAGCAAAAGTCATGGTCCTCAGAAAAATTCCTCGTAATTATCTTGATTTGCCTAAATAACAGTGAGGAGCAGAAAGCATCTTGAGGGGGGATATTGTTAGAAATATTATTAGGAATGCATAATGAATATAGAGTGTCGTTGGAACTGCACGGTCTGCAGTTTCTGCCTCATATCTGATAAAGGGAAACACTATCAAAGACCCATTGTGCTAAAAAGTAACACTCCCTTTTCTTCTGTATTGGCCAATCTGTCAGCCTTTCTATGCTAAATCACACACTCCCCTGACAATCCACATGAAGGATACAGACACTGTAAGTCAATTAACTAACTCCTTGGAGGGGGGGGGAAGGGGGATTTTCAACCTTTGGTGACCTAGAGGGCTTTCTGGGCATGCGTAATTAGCTGATGCATATAAGCCTACCCGCCCCGCATACTTAAATAGTTAATTATAATGCACATGGGATGTATGACGTGACGTCATTAACATATATGTTTGTATGAACCGGAAAATGTTGTAAGAGTTCCTGTTTCTGCCCATGTGCTCAGGAGAGAGGGTATATAAGCTCCGGTTTGGGGTTTCCTCGGCAGTTCAGAGTAATCTGAGATTTTCTGTCTCTGCTCTGACCCTATTTGCAAATACATCTTTGGTGCTGCTAAAAATGTGTGCCTGAGGAATTATTATTTGCGAGCCTCCAAAAGAAACGAACCGCGATTTCTGCTTCAAAGGGATGGCAGAATGTGGTGGAAGACTTGCTGTCCAGAAAAGACTCTGGGTAACAGGCAGGAAACACAGGACCACCCTGAAGTGCTCTGGTGCATGAAAACCCTGAACTTTCCTTGTGTTCTGTGTGTACTGTCATTGTAGCTAGTTCTAGGGTTCATGTGGCTATCTTTATGTAATGAAAAATCTTCCTGAGCATAGAGATGCCAGTACCCACAACCCTGTAAAGCAATGGGCATAGGTTTTTGCAAATAAAGCTGGGGGGGGCAGGTGAGGGGGAAATATGTGAAGAAATCCCCCTCTTTCTGCCCCTCCCTTGAGTAATTTCAGGTGTACCCCTCTCTCTCTCACTTGCTTTCTTTTTGGTTCAGACTGGTCAACCAGGTGATCTGGCTGGATAAATTGCTGAGGGGAGCGGGGAGTGCTCTCTTCTTCCAGCGGGCATTTTGAAAAGCCACAAGCAAAGTGCCCCCAGACAGCTGCCTGGATGATTCTCTGTATGTAAAGACTTGGAAGTTAGGCAGGAGTTAGGATTTATGTCTAGGCAGATACGTTTTAAAAGAATTATTATGGACAAGACTATATAGGACTGTGATTACTTATGTTTGCTTAAAGTGTATTTCAACTTCCTTGTTCTCCCCCCTCCCCCGTTTCTCTGCCCTGATCAATAAAGGTATAGGGTTATGGCATGCTTTGCTGTATTACTGTGGAAGCATGGAGGTGTGGGGGAGAGAGGCAAGCTGTTTTTCCTCCTAGGTTCTTCGGGTAAATCTGGTATTTTTTATTAGATCAACTTGGGAACAAAAATTCATAAGCTGGCTGGACACTAAGAAACAAGGACTAAATACTAATATTGGATTTATGGCCTATTATAATTTATACACCTCTTTAATTCTTTCCACCCTCCCCTCCTCCCCCTTGGATAGGCCCTGATCTCCCACTAATCATCCTTTCTTCTGCTAATTGTCTGCTACACCTGACAGTTTGGACCTCAGATAGAGGAGACCTGATCAAGGAAAGGCTTCCAACAATGCCCATTGGAAGGAACATTTTGAAGAGCGTTTCAAACTATTGTTGATAAGAGTGTTCTCAAATCTATCCTGCAACACCCAGTCAGAAATGATCTGGGAATTCCTCTAACCCTTAAGGAGGTGAGGAAAGCTATCAAGCAGATGAAGGAGGAGGCATCTGGAGCAGATGGAACTCCTGCCAAAATCTTCAAGGAGCAGGGGGAGAGGAGATCACATCATAGCTCCATGCCGTCATTGTAAAGATCTAGAATGATGAAGAAATCTCAGATGACCTCAGGGACTCCATGATGATGACAATCTGTAAGAAATGAAACTGGTCCAACTGTGGAAATTACAGAGGGATCACCCTGCTTTTCACCACAGGAAAGATCATTGCAAGAACACTCCTGAACCGTTTCCTTCCACTTGCTGCAGAGCTCCTTCTGGAATCTCAGCATGGGTTTAGGGCATCAAGAGGCACAACTGACATGATTTTCATTGCTAGCCAGCTGCAGAAAAAATGCTGGGAACGACATACACCTTTCTATATCATCTTCTTTGACCTCATGAAAGCCTTCAACTATCAACCAAGAAGCACTGTGGAGGGTCCTTCTGGGGTATGGCTACCCAACAAAATTTGTCATCATTCACCTGCTCTATAATGGTATGTAACCAGTGCTTCACAGATCCTTTTGAGGTTAAGACTGGAGTTAAGCAAGGCTGCATCATCACTCCAACACTCTTAATGATATTCCTTACTGTGATACTACATCTGATTGCCAACAAGCTAACATTTTCAGTAATGGCTGAGAAGTCATAATGCATTCTACTGACAGAAGAAATTTGCACGTGAAAAGCAATGATGCAGTGAAAGGTCCCAGAGCATTTTTTTTTTTTTTACAAAAAAACCCACAAAGAAACAATCGAAAGAATAATCACCTAAAAGGGATCTATCTACTATATATTTTTAAACCTCCTGTTTTTACACTTTAACTGACTTTCATAAAAATTCAGTGCTCAGTTTATTTTTTGCCTTTCAGGTTTTTCAAAACAAAGGTTTAAAGCATGGATAAAACTTGAACTCTGTGTCAATTTTAATTATAATGCAGCTACCATGGCATCTAAAAATATTTAATTATGCTTTTGTGCTGACCAGCCTTACAGGTTAACTGATACTGGAATTTAACTACTAGAATCACTTTGCTTCTTTCCAAGAGGACAAGAATACTTGAATTTCTATAAATCAGCTTGCTTCTACTTTTCTGACTTTCCAAAACTTCTTAATGGAATATAGCTTTTGTTACTGATCCATATGTAAATTAAATTACTTCCTTATTTCACTTTTCCCTGTAGTACCAGTATTTTAATATTAAATAATTTTTCATCTTCTACATTACCTAAACTCTTTATGTATTGCTGATGACATTAAAAGATGAAGGGGGTAGAAGGTGATGCAAGTAAAATTCTTTTGTAGCTAAAATAGGTTTTCCATTCAAGATGCTATTACATCTGTAAGGAAGTAGCTCTCAACCTTTTTTAGAAGGAAAGCACCACCCATTTCCAAGGCAGCCTTGGATAATGCAGCTCTTAGCTTTCACTCGTGTTTTGAGTGCAGAAAAAGAATGGATAAATTCTTTTGTTACACTGAACTCAGAAAGACCGCAAGACATCAGAATGTTTTTGAGGCCATGGATTCCCAATTGAAGTGTCAGACATGTGGCCTCCTGAACAGAATTGAGAGAGAAACCCAGACAGCACCAATTTTGAGGATCACCCTTTATAGGATCTGGCTCTTAATTTTAGGAACCGAACTTGCCTTAGGGGCTCGGGAAGATGGTGGGAGAGCAGCACGTTATCCCCGGGCTGAGTGCCAGGCTGGCAAGCGGGGCCTCAAGCACACGACTCCTTCCCTGACCTAGCCCTTTCCTAATCGCTCTGGACGCTCCAGGATTCCTCGTACTTGGGGCAACGGCCCGGGCATCCGCCCTCCCGCTCCACAGGGTGTCAAAGGTTACGCGAGGCCCCACTTCGCCGCAGCTCAACTCAGGGCTGCGGGGCGCGGGGAACCCAGGACCGGAACTGAACACTGGCAAGCGGAGCCAGGCACAGGGCAGCTCCGCTCAAGTCCCAGCGGCCGCGCAGCAGCCGGGACTGGCGCAGGGGAGCGGCCAGCACCAGTCCAACATCCCTCACTCACACGCCACACCCGACGCATGTGCCTCGGAACAGCACTTCAGGCAAACCGGATGTCACGTGACGCCAGCGAAGCCGCTCTGGCGGGCGCCACGATCCCATTTCCACGTGACTCAAGGCCTGGCCAAGCATTGGCCCATCAAGGAGGCCCCGCCCCGAAGGAGGCGGGGCCAGCTGGGACGCAGCCTGCGGAACCCTGGAGCCCTGAGGAGACAAAGCGGGGTCCGCCGCGGCGGTGCCTCCTGGCAGGAGCCACTGGGAGCTGCGGCAGGCGGGGCGGGGCCGGGGCACGAGCCCCCGGGAGGCTGCGGCTGCGCGGGAGGTGCCAGGCCAGGCCGGGTCGGCCCGGGTGGAGCGAGGCGAGGGGTTTCGCCAGGCCGCGCTTGTCAGAGCCTTGGCCCCGGCAGGGCCGGGCTGGCAGCGGCCTCCGCGCGCCCAACGGCCGGGGCCGCCTGAGCCGGCGCCTCGCGGGGGCGGGGCGGGGCCGTCCTCTGCCGAGCACGGCTCCTGCCTTGCGCAGGCCTCGCTCGGCTGCGACGGCCCGGCCATGGCCTTCGGCAACTACAGCAGCCTGAACCGCGCGCAGCTCACCTTCGAGTACCTGCACACCAACTCGTGAGTACCGCCGCCGCCTCGGCCCGGCGCGGCCGCTCGTTGTCAGGCCCCGCCCCGCCCCGCCCCGCCGCCGCGCATCCAGAAAAGGGCCCCGTTCGGCTGCGGCCTTCGGTCGACGCCAGGGTCGCGCTCACCTGCTGCCTGCGTGAGGTCCCTTCCCGCCCTCTCTCCTCTCCTCCCCCCGTGCCACGGAGCTTCCAGACTCGAGCTGTTCTCCGAGCATCAGCCCCTGGACAGGTCGCTAAGAGAAAAGAAGAAGTAGGGCCATTAGAGGTGCTCCTGGGGAAGAGCAGGGCTTCAGAAGAATATTTGAGGCTGCTTATGGAAAGATGTATCTGCTTCCCTTGGGGGGCGGGGGTTCACTTGGAACCATCTATGTGCTCAGTATAGGAAAATGCCTTTGTTGAAATCCTAGATATCATCTTTCTCCCTGGGTTGTCTATAGGTTGGTGGGTAAGGAAGAGAGAGGTGATGGGTTTGGGGCATTTGCAGTACTTTCCCCTCAAGGATCTCAAAGCCCTCTCAAACATTTAGTATCACAACAGCTTGGAGGCAGGTAAGTATTATGCCCAATTGCAAATGCGTAGGAAGAGGTACAGGAAGGCGAAGTGATTGCAGCCTGCAGCTGCCTGAGGTGTTAGGAACAGACATACTCTCTAACTGCTATTCCTGTTTCTGCAGCATTTATTAAAAAAGTCTTGATTTCAGATAACTGCTTATATATTTTAGAAATAAACAAAAATATTAAACATTTAGATATAAATGCCTAAGGGAATATACTACATGGATAAAAATGGAGGGGAAAGCAATGGAATGTCCAGGGGGTTATAAAATTATCCAGAGGAACCTAGGTATGAGAAATCCTGTTGGGTTTTTGGTAATGGAACGTCTCCTTTCTCCTGAGTAAGAGTGCTGCAGTTTTAGCACAATATATTGACCCCAGTTTTTTTAATTGAAAGATCTGAAGAAGTTCCAGCTCTTTTGACCATGCTTAGTTACACACAGATATCTGCAGTGTAACTGATACTATGCCTGGAGTCAATGATATTTGTATTTTAGGAAAATAAAAGTGTGTTCTGCTGAATTAGTGAAGGCCTATCAGAAACCTGCATATAATAATTTACATAATGCTGCATGGCAGAGGAAATTCAGTCATGAAGCACAAGATTTTATTGTTCTTGCAGTAGCATTCTTTGATAGAAAGATGCTGAACACTGATGGGTTCTACACATTCTGGTCGGCAGGTCACTGGAACTCTGACTCCCTTTGTGGAAGATATTACTAGTTTTAGTAGGAAGAGAAGTGTGCAATTCTAAGTTTTGTTTCCTTTTTTCAAAACAAGTGAGAGAGCTGGAGTGTCATTGGTCTCCTTTACACCTCTACTGATAGAACTAGAGCATAGAAACTTTGCTGAATTTTATGTTGTGCTTCATTCAAAAGTACCTTGTGAATATGGGTTTTTAAATTAATGGAACAAAATACATAGCGAGAAAGAGAGACACTTAAGTTGCACATGGCTTATATATCTTGATGGAAGGCAATTCCTTCCATGGGTGAAGATGACAGAAATAAGTTGGCCACAGGGGTAATGGCATTGTCTCACCTGGGGGACAATGGTGCTGTAATTTCAGACCTTACTTTACCCTGTAATTGGCCTAGATGCTATGAATGCTGTGTGAAGCCTACTGGTTGCTATATGAGGACTGAGATTTGAGACTTGGTTCAATTCCCTGGTGCTGTCATTGAGTCACTGAATTAACTTGTGTATATCATGCATACACCTCAATCTTACCAACTAGTAAAATTAGATGTCATACTTCATGGAAAGCTGAATTTTAAATTCTGCTGCAAACTTCCAAGTTGCTCCACTTGTATGGCGCTCCACTATGGTAAAAAGAAAATTGTGCAGCATCTGTTTCAACTACGAAAAATAGCTGTTTCTAATTATTTAAATGAAAATATTGGTGGGCTTTAAGTGATGCACTTTTTTTCATTCAGTTGTTTTTATGGAGTCACCACACTTTCTCTCTTTATTATGCCATAGATTTTGCAGTGCATAATTGCATCCTGGAAGGGTTTTGTGGCTTCCATTTGGGGTTTTTGGTGAGAAGGTTTCTTTGAGGCCAGAAGTTGTATATTTCTGCTGAAGGAGATCAATTGACAGTGAAGTAATATCAGGATTTAGACTTCTAAGCTTAATTTCATAATTGGCCTTTGGGATGTCTAGCATTTGCCTTTCAGATACATTTTCAGATAGGTACAAACGGAGGAAGCAAATGCTGCGTGAGTTTAGTTTTAGTTCACCTGTTCTTGGGTATCATTGCAACTCTGAAAGCCAGATACTCATTGCAGTTCAGTTTTTGATGAACAATCTTGTTGTAGAAGTGCAGAGTGTTTTATACTTTCCTGACTTCCTCCTTAAGGTTTTAGCTATTAGAAAACGGGATGCGATTTAAAAAAAACAAACAAAAAAACTGTTCTGCAGTCAGCATGCTGAACACTGCTTTCCATCTCGGGTAGATGTTACCTTTTAAAAATCATAATTTGTTAATTTTGGGGTAGTGACTGATCATTAGCATAACTTGTTTATATACTAAATTGTGGTTTTCTTTGCCTGTACTTGATGTTAAAAGTGTTGAATAATGTGCTAATTAAACCATTTTTAATGTATTTTAAAAAAAATCATAACTCATTTTCCCAGTATAGAAAAAAACCTAAAACTTGTATTAAATTTTAGACAACTCCTTTGAGGTCCTTTCATGAAAAAGTAGGGCAGTGTGATTGAAAACTAATACACGGCTCATTTTGGCTGCTTAATACCAACAGCCTGCACAAATCCTTTTGTAAAAATAATAGGCTACTACGTGTTGTTATTTCATAGTGAAATGAAGTATACCTATATGGATATGTATGTGTTTATAATGATACCTTAGAGTGAGAAGAACACAAAAAATGCATCTGGACCTTGATAAGTTGGCTCTGTGTTTGAATGTGTTTGTCATGAATAGCTAACTCTGTTTGTACCACCAAGTTGTATTCTGACATCAACTGTGATCCAGGAGTAAATATTTGTGGCCAAGTTAAAACTAGGTCTAGTCCATTGACTAGAACTTTCCTTTACTACTTACATAGAATAAAAATTTATTTTACTTTTAAAATAGCTGCGTGTTGAATTTAAAAAGTATGAGGGGGTGGACCGATAAATATTTTCTTGGCCAATACCTATAGCTGATGATTTAACATCCATAGTGGCTGATGCTGATCTGATAACCAATATTTAGTAGTAGTGCAGGGCGTTTTAGACAACTGACAAGTTTTTTTGTTTTGTTTGTTTTGCTTTTATTTCATGCACTCCTGCTTGCTCTGGCCCTTGATGAGGAAGGAAGTGACCACCTTATTCCCACGCACTTTGCCCCCTAGCTTACGGCTCCTACCCGCAGTCCTGTTCCCCAGGCAGGCAAGGCAGACCCTTGTACAGACAGCGGCGCTGGGTGTGTTTGGAACCCCAGAGCACACCACTGCCTCAGTGCCTGTGGGCCCTGCACAGCTGAGTTCCTGTGGCTACCAGGGAGAAGCCACTTTTGCAAAGGGATTTGGTGCCCAGTGGAGCAGAATGTACCTGGTATGGCACCTTACCCTGCCTGTACATAGCCCAACATCTCCTCAGCAGCCCTGGCACTCAAGTTCCTGCTGCACGTGTAGCGTTGCCATGGCACCAGCAGGAGGAGCTGATAATGGTCCCTTTGCTGAGCCTGGCGTCCTGCAACCACTTCCCGGTGCTGCGTCCGGAGACCTGTAGTCTTCTGTGGGCTCGGGCCAGTGGCAGTGAGTGGGAACCAGACTACGCTTGTCAGGGTGCAACCAAAAAAAAGCCGATAGCTGATAACTTAATTTCGCCTTTTATTGGGGCTGAGCTGATAGCCAACCGATATATTGGTGCACTCCTAGCTGAGTAGATTTATGTTTTCTTCTCACACCTAAAGAATTTGACAGGTCAGTTTATAGTTTTACAGTAATAACATAAGAGGATAGTTCTGTTGCTAACATGAGATGGTAATGAGGAACTGATTTCTACTCTTCCTTTAGTAGTTATACGGTCAGACCATGTAGAGATACCCCTGCAAGCTGTGTTCACAAAATAAGCACTTTTCAATTGAGCTATTTCTCTTAGTAGATTAAACTGTTTAAATTGTGTTGCAGCTCCCTGAGTTTCTTCTCAAAGTAGGATATTAAATGTTTGATCAGCTAAACTTTTTAGTTTGAAGTGTTAAGATGTATATAATATAATAGTGCCAGAAAAGCATAATATATAAAAATTCTGATGCATCCATTTACTATGTGGTAAGTTCTTTAGATAAATTTTGAGGAATTTTTATAGTTCCATAGTTGTCCCTAAACAGTAAAGAGTTTAGGAAAACCAACCCTAGGGAATTTTTTAATTTTTGTGGAATTAGTCTTTCAATCGGAATTACTTTATTGTTACTCCCGTTGGAACTAAACTGCTGAGTTAATTTTAATGACGTTTTTAGGGAATACACAAGATTATTCACCATTTCTAAATGAGTTTATTCAGGAGACTAGTTTGACAACCCATCTTTATTATTTGTTAAATTGGTAAAAGCAACTTTGAGGCCATTTATAGGCATTTTATGGAGTATTTAGTCCTAATCTAAATTGATTGGTTAATCAAATTTGATGTGAAACAGTATTTCTTCCTGTTTCTTTAGTTTAGTTGAAATTTTCATAGATGCAGTCTATTTGAAGCAACAGGTTAACTTCTGAAGATTCATTGCCATGGACAGACAATTTGAAGCCTGACGTCCATGGGTTCTTGAAAAAAAAATTATGCTCTTTTAAAGCCTTCAAGAAGAAGTAGAATGTTTTGTAGATAAAGATGAGGTCAAAGTACATGTAACATTGTTATTTTAAATTGAGCATCTTTGATGAAAGCTGATGAGGTTTTGGACTCAAATATTACAGTCCTCAGCATTACTGAACTGAGATTATCTAAACAACCTTAATTTTGAAAAATTTGTTAGACTATGTGCGTAAAGCTACATACAATACCAATTAAAGTCCATCTTTTTCTGGATTAGCAACAATTGAAACCACAGTTTTCCCTGAAAAATTTCACTTGATTTGCACAACAGTAATAAGCTTATTAACCAATAGAGTGCCTGCTAATGAAAAATGTGATCTTTGGAATTTGAAGAAATCCTTATAAGAAAAAACTCTAGTTTGCGCAATGTAATCATTGTTGATGCATGCTTCATGTATAAAGCATTGTCATTTTATAATGCCTGAAAGTGTGGTAAGTACTGTATCTACTCAATTCTAAGTCAAGCCCCGCCCTCCCCACAACATGGAAGGAGAAGCCCCGTCTTAGAATTGAGTATATGTGGAGGGAGGGAGGGAAGGCAGCTGGCTGCCGTGGCTTGGGCTCCAGCCTCTACCTGTGATTGAGGCCATAGCCACAGCTGGTGCCTGCCCTTTTCCCACCCTTGCCCCTCTGCTATCTCCCCCCTGGAGCCTCCTCTCCCCATCTACCCCTGCCATGCAGCCTCTGCTCCCTGCCCTAACCTCTCCCCATCCATGCTGCAGCCTGGGGCACTGAGCATGACCTCAGCCCATCCCTGTAACTGCAGGGTACAGACAACATAGCTGTGCCCCAGGCCAGAATGGTAAAGGAGCCTGCTGGCATAGAGCAGAGCCTGGAAGCTGGGGGCGGGGGGTAGGCGAGCAGAGGCTGAGGAGAAGGCAGAGGTGGTGGGGGTCAGACACAAGCTAGGATAAAATTTCCGTGTATAGAATCTAATTACTGGGGGGAGGGGGTCATCTTAAGTCAGGGCCGGGCAATTGTTTTGGGCAGAGGGCTGCTTACTGAGTTTTGGCAAGCCATTGGGGGCCACATGACAGGAAGCTAGGGGCAGATAAAAATTTAGAAAATTAATATTATAGGGGCCCCATGGGCTGGATAGAATGTCCTGGTGGGCTGCATCTGGCCCGCAGGCCGCATTTTGCCCACCCCTGTCTTACGTGCAGGGTCATCTTGCATTCAAGTAAATGTGGTCATTCGTGGTTAATATATATTGATTTACCTGTTGATAAAAGGCTACTGTTCAGTGATCAGCTGTGCTGATCTCTCTTAATATAGCTAACTGTACATTTTTTCCCCTTACCTGATACTTGATGACCAGAGTTCCCTTCCGGTGC
Source organism: Crocodylus siamensis (assembly GCF_052110815.1). NCBI lineage: Eukaryota > Metazoa > Chordata > Crocodylia > Crocodylidae > Crocodylus > Crocodylus siamensis. Next base: position 43,724,426 of record NC_143403.1, read on the forward strand.
CCCTCAGTTCCAATCCACAGCTCCCTGGCCCTGCTGGTGCTCCTCACTCCCAAGCCACAGCGTCCTGCTTTCTCCCAAGCAGGCTGTGCAGGTACCCCTCACTCCTGATCTGCAGTCCCCTGCCCTCCCCTTCCCCCCCCACCCTTAGCTGCCCCTGTTCTGCTTGGGCTGAAGCACAAGCAGCGAGTGCATACCCCTGCATGTATGGGCACCAGCCTCACCCTGCGCTGCCCCCCCCCCCCACACACACACTTCAGCCCTCCAGTCCCATGGACAGTCCCCTGGACTTCCGCCTCCTGCTCCCCATATACTTACCTGCGTCCAGAGGCTGGGGTGGCTCCCACAACCAGGCATCGCTCTGTCGCCCACGTGCATCTGTGCACACAGGTGGTCCCACTGCCTCCAATCATCCTAAGCAGCACTTGCAGGCTGGAATACTTTTGCAACCCACTTTTGGGTTGTAGTGCACCGGTTGAGGAATGCTGATTTAAATGACTGTAATGTGGTTTTCTTGGGTCAAGCTGATGATGGGTTGCTTTCTTAATTAACTGCTTAGTTTTCTTCTGTTCTTCAGTCACAGTAATAAGTAATGCACCACTAATTTCTTGTCTTGCTATATTGACAAGGGAGCAAGCTTGTTACAAATTAGTTCATTAGAAATTTTTAAAAATTCTTACTGAAATGCTAATTTCAGTAAAGGATACTACCTTGTTAATATCACAGTAATTTTACTGGGTTTCAATGTGTTTGACATTTCAGAACCACTCATGAGTTCTTGTTTGGTGCCCTTGCTGAACTTGTGGATAATGCCAGGTATGTATGTGAGTATTCGTACTGGGAGTTAAGTAAGTTATGTTTTTATTAAGTCTGTTTATGGAAAGCACTTGCATGATTTTCACTTTTGGTTGATCTTAAGGAGAAAGTAGAAGCCTGTCTTATACCTTGATATAGTGATGGTTTGTGTTCTGCATAAGACATGAGGCCTTTACAGGAAGACAGGAAAAACTTCTTTGTTGTTAAAAACAGTGAGGCAGACTAATAGACTGCCTAGAGAAGTTGTAGAATCTCCTTCACTGGAAATTTTCAGGAAGAGATTGGCTAAGCATTGGTCAGGGAAGATCTAGGAGTAGTTATGCATGGAGTGTCCTGTAAAAAGAGCAGTGGTTAGAAGCATGGAAGCCCCTCATGCATAGATCACTGGGAGATAGGAGCTCAGCCCAGAGCAGGTGGATATTGGAGAGGACTGTGCTTAGCAGCAGGAGATTGAAGCAGAGCTTCACAATCAGTCTAGTTATGAAAGAAGGTAAAAGGGGCTAGGATAAGTTCATGGAGGTTTTAGAATTACAGAAAGGGGAATTCTAGCTCTCCAGTTATGGGATGCAGTGTGTGGAATTGTTTGCTGTCCCTAAGTTGCAAAGCAGAATGGGAAGTATTTGCTATTTTTTCCTGTGCTTCTGGACTTTGCTGGTTGCTGGGAAGGAATTTTTACCCTCCTGTTACTACACATGTTATGGTTGTTGTTTTTCTTCTTTTTTTGCTTCCTCAGAAGCATTTGTTGTTGGTTGTAGTCAGCCATGGGGTTTTGACTGGGATGTGCCAGTGTTCCTCCTGTGACTGAAACTTGGAAATTCCTGATTGGAAGGTCTTTCCCTTCTAGTGACTGTCAGAGCCATCACTTTCATTTGGGATCAGGAAGGAATTTTACCCTATGGTCAGACTGGTGTGGTGGAGGGAGGGGTTTTTGCTTTCCTCTGTAGCAGGGGGGGCAGGGTCCTCTTCTTTGGATATCTCAGCTGTGTTGTAACAACACTTGTGGTAACAGGACATTTATCAAAGCCCTTATTGCCCTTTTTTACCTGTGGCAGGTTTAGGGTTTCTTGGTGTTTTGGGTTAATGCATGTTGTAGCAATGCCACAGGGTTGCTTGTGTGGTTTTAGGAATAAGTTTGATAAGGACTTGTACAGGATGATTTGGATAGGGATGATCCTGCCTTGGACAGACGGTTGAACCAGATAACCTCCTGAGGTTATTTCTAGCTGTTCCTTTCTTTGATTCTGTTTTCCAGTCCTAAGGAACTTAAAATCTAAGCAGATAAAGAAATCTATGTTTTATGGTCTGTTTTTTATTTTGTCAAAGAATTGGTCATAGCTAGTTTATTGAGGTGGTTTGGTATTTGTGTGCTTTGCAAAATTAAATTTTTAAGGTTTTTTTTTTTTTTTTTTGAAGAAAAGGTTGAACAGCTGGCGTGTTGGGTCATAGAAGGAATCCAGGTTCTGGAGGACCGCACAGAAAATAAGGGAAGTAGTTGAAGGGAAGGAGATAGAGGCAGGAGTGGTTGGAAATGAGAGCAATTACAACACTGTGCATCTCCAGTTGACGAGAAATTTGTACTTTTTAACAAAGGTGAGAAGTCCTCTATGGGAGGTTTCAGAGAGGAGTGCAGGTAAGGAAGAGGAGTGTAGATGCCATATCTTGACTGTTTTGGACGGAAAGGAGATGGAACATAGGAGCATAAAAGAGGAGGATGTTTTAGATCTGGGCTGATATAGAAGGCCTGCACAAGCATTTTAATGGGAACAAGCAGAAGTTGAGGTGGCTGCCTTGATGACAACAGAAGAGAAGAGAAGTAATAAATCACAGTAAGATTGTGAGCCTAGTTTACAAGAAAGAGGGTGATGAATTAACTGAAATAGAGGAAGAAGAATTTAGAAGAAGGCTTGTGTTCCATTTTCACAGTGTTCCAGCTGGTGGGCATCCAAGAAGAAATGCCAGATATGTAAGAGAGGAGGATGGGTGAGGTCAGAGGAGAGGGATAGATTTGTCATGGTTCAGCATTAGAGCTTTCAAAGACCAAACAAGTAATGGTTGTCTAAGGGTGAAGTGGTGTAAGAAAAGGATGAAACCAGGGACAAATCACTGAAGGTCACAGATGAACAGAAGAGCAGCTGGAAGATTTGCAAGGCCTATATTAAACTCAAAATTTAAGTTGGGGACAATATCTTTAGAATATGTATTGTTTCTGTAGCAGAATCTCTTAAAGCATTTCAGGTTTAAATCAAATCCACTGTCTAATGCGTTCTTGTCCAATACCTGAAGTAATTACCTGTTTTCTGTTTGGGTGTTAAAGTATTTTGAGATGTGAGGTTGAAGCTGATAGCAGTGAAACCATGATGTTAATCTGGGGAGCTGATTAAAACAGGTTGCTATCAAGGAACAGATATGTTCTTCAGTTAGTCCTTTACCTTGTTTCCAGATGTGGCTTATACAGATGATAAAAAAAAATAATTTTAGCACATTTGTTTAGTTAAGCTATAGCAATGTGAAAGTGATAATTCCAGCAGTATAAACTTCCTATGTAAAAATGGCTTCTTTTAGTCAACACATCTCTCTCTGCGTATTCTTACTCAGTTTCTGTTTGCTTCTATGTAGAAAGTTAGACTTCTATTACCCCTTCAAAGCCAGCCAATAACTGTAGAAGTGGAAGATAAATTTTCTTTTGGTTCAAAACATATTCCACAGGATAGTAGAGTAAATTCTAGTCTCTTTACTGGTAATGATAAGGTACCTGGAAACAACCTGGATCAAGTTTGCAACACTAGCACCTAGAAATAAAACATAACAACTTTGTAAATAAATGGAGTCATTAAGAGATGCCTAGGGTGCTATAATACAGTACAGTCGCATCATATGCGCATTTAACATACGCAAATTCAGCTATACACGCTTGGGGGAAAAAAAAAAGAGAAAACAATTTAAACAGTGCGGGCAATTCCACCCACCAATCCACTCAATGAGCGTATGCCCCTGAGTGAGATGTTCGGTCTCAGTTCCCATGTGAGATGTTTGGTCTCAGTTCTCGCGTGCCTCTCGTAGTGTGAGCGTCTTGCTGAGCGTGCTTCTAGTGTTCAAAGATTGTACATATTTTTTGTACAACATGGGCCCTAAACACAAGCTAACTACTTCATCTGGTGCATCTGGTGCTCAGCTGAAGAAACAGTGATCTGTTCCAACACTGGAGGAAAAACTGGTTGTGTTGAACTTACTGAGAGACAGTATGTCCGTGTCCAATGTGGCGCGTAAATTTGGCTGCAATGAATTTAGCATCTGTGCCATCAAGATGAGAGAGAGAAATTCGTCAAGCCATGGCATCAAGTGCTCCAATAACTGCTAAGGTGATGAGTGCATGATAACACTTTAGTGAAGACTGAAAAGGTATTAAACTTGTGGCTGGAAGACATGAACCATAAACGTGTGCCTATCGATGGCAACATGTTGCGAGAAAAGGCTCTTAGCCTCTACACGCTATTCAAACCTCCTGCCGAAGAGGGCCGGCTTTCTGATGAGAAGGAATTCAAAGCCAGCCAAGGTCGGCTTAACAGTTTTAGGAACCGCTTCAACCTCAAAAACGTGCAGACTACTGGTGAAACTGCATCTGCCAATGAAGAGGCAGCAAAAGCCTACCCTGAACAATTAAAGCAAATCATAGAAGAAAAGAGCTATCTTCCACAGCAAGTTTTTAATGCTGACAAGACTGGGCTCTTTTGGAAAAAAAATGCCCAACTGCACTTACATTTTGAAATCAGAAAGACAAGCCCCTGGCTTCAAAGCAGCTAAAGACCATGTGACTATGTTGTTTTGTGGCAATGTGGCTGGGTATTTAATAAAACCGGGCTCGCTCTACAGGGCTGCAAATCCCTGTGCCCTAAAAGGCAAGAACAGAAATCTCCTGCCTGTGTTCTGGCAATCAAATAAAAAGGCTTGGGTGACAGCAGCATTATTTCTGGATTGGTTCCACAAGTGTTTCATTCCAGAGGTCAAGTGGTACCTTGAAGACAAAGGACTTGACTTTTTAAAATGTTGCTGATTGTAGACAATGCTCCTGGCCACCCTGAGGCACTCCGGTTTGTGCATAATGATGTTGAAGTTGTCTTTCTCCCCCCCAATACCACCTCCATCCTCCAACCTCTCAACCAAGGCGTGATTCGCTGTTTCAAGGCCACAGAGAAGGCCACATACAAGGCGTGATTCGCTGTTTCAAGGCTTACATTCTCACGGATACATAGCGCTATGCATGCTGATCCCAATCTTAATGTGATGGAATGCTGGAAGTCCTTCAACAGTGCCAGTTGCATCACTTATATTAAACAGGCAATGGATGCAATCAAGCCTGAAACAGTCAATGCATGTTGGCGAAACCTATGGAAAGAATGCGTGAATGATTTTAAGGGTTTCCCAGCCATTGACAAAGAAGTGAAATGCATTGTTCAGGTGGCCAGGCAAGTGGGTGGTGATGGCTTTGTCGACATCGTCGAGGAAGAAATTGAAGAATTAATTGAGGGCCATAGAGAAACATTGACTAATGAAGAGTTAGAGGAAATGATAAAATCGTCTACAGAAGATGAAGATGATGATGACAAACAGCAAGAGCCAGCAAGTTGGAATCTTCATAAATTTGCTGAAGTGTTCCAAGCAGCGAAACACTTGAATGACTTTCATAGATTTCATAGACATTGGGGCTGGAAGGAACCTCAGAAGATCATCGAATGCAGCCCTCCGCCCGAAGGGCAGGAAGTCAGCCGGGGTCACGGGATCCCAGCAAGATAAGCATCCAATTTGCTCTTGAAGGTGTTTCACGGAGGTGCTTGAACCACCTCCCATGGCAGGCTGTTACAGACCTTGAGGGCTTAGACAGGAAAGAAATTCTTCCTTATGTCCAGCCTGAAACGGTCTTGCAGTAGTTTATGACTGTTCGACCTTGTCGTTGCTTGGGGCACTCTGGTGAACAAACATTCCCCCAGATACTGGTGGTCACCCCTGATAAACTTGTAGGTGTCCACCAGGTCACCCCTGAGCCTGTGCTTCTCCAGGCTAAAGATCGTTAGGTTGCTGATTAAGTCATCCCTAATTTCTGAATACAATTCCTTTATGGAACGAAGCCTCAAAATCGCATGTAGTATTACGGATGATTTGAGACTGTACCAAGAAATGTTTGAGCAGCTCAAGAGACAGCAGCGACAGTTGCTGATCACCATGTTTTTCAAGAAAAAAGCAACCAGCAGCAGATGAGCCTACGCAGTCAACCTTTCGAACCGAACAAGAGCCAACCACTTTGTCTATGACTCGCTCTCCGTAATTTTGACTATACGCGATTTTTGCCTTACGCGTTGACCTTAGAACCTAACCTGTGCGTAAGATGCGACTCCACTGTACTACTTTCATTTCTCAGAGTATAACAGCAGTTTATATCCACTGACTGATAAAACAGATATAGGTAATATTTTTGGTTTGGGCTCTATGCATCTGGCTCATTGAAGAGGTGGTCTGCTTGAGGTAAATGTATGTGAAATAACTACAAGGTGTTGCCCATCCTAGTATGAAGGAAGGTGGGCTGAGTTGCAGCCTTTATATAAATCTTCTCATTGTAATCCTGTTCACTATAGCAGTCTTCAGTAAACTGAGCTGAAGCTTTGATTTGTGCTCGTGACTCTCAGGTTCCCAATTTATGCATGCTGTCGCTCTTAGACTCTTTCTTCATTTGCCTTCAGATGGTAATTGTGTTTCTGTTGTTTCATAGAGATGCTGATGCCACAAGGATAGATATTTATACTGGTAAGTCAGACTCTTGTATTTTTTAGAATGGCAGCAGCACTTTTCACTAGTGACTGAGATAGAAAGGGCTGGAAAATAAATATAGCAAGTTATGGACACAAACTAATAAGTAGGGGTCTAGCCAAATTGAGGAGGCAGGCAGCTGATTTTGCAGGCAGATCATGGGGCAGCCACCATTTTGGCAGGCTTATTTTTAGCACATTTTTTTTTCCCTGTGGATTTTGTGGACATTGCCCGATTTCAAGATTTTCATCAAATCTCAGTTTAAGTAGATCCCCACTGATAAGGACTTGCTGGATCTGTTACTGTTTAAGTGTCTTCAAATTTGTTGCATGTAATGTTCTTCTGAATCTGACAGGAGCGATGAAGTAAGGTGATCAGAGTAGTAATGCATTGTTAGAGGATTCTACTAAATTCAGATTGAAGCCAGATTAATAATTCCTTATCAGTAATTTCAGACATGGCTTCATTCTCTACTTGGTTTTAAATATTATTTTGCATGTGAGTTTTATCATCTTTATTTTGGTGCTGAAAGTGGAAGGGGGATCTTTTCATAATGGTAAAAGCTAACAAATCAATATGAACTTTGGGCTGTCTGGAAATCATAATGTTCTGTGTGCTGTGCTTTGGAGACTGATAATTGTATCCCATTTTGTGCAAATTTTATTTCTAGTGCCTGTTTGAATTTAATGGTTTAGCGTATTTCTATTTATTCTTATCTTGTAGAAAAACGTGAAGATTTGCGAGGAAGATTCATGCTGTGTTTTTTGGATGATGGAGCAGGAATGGATTCAAGTAAGTAATAGTCACATTTGTAGTTTCTTGCTGAGACACTTTGGAACTTTAGACCTTGTGAGTTCTACTGTTAATGCACCAGTATCACTGTAACTGTGTTCAATTAGTGATGCTTGTGATGTGAAGATATTGATGGTTTAAGAATAGAATTATGCAAGACTAACATCTAAATCTGCTTGATGGGCCCAGGGAGTCTGCATATCCCTGATATCCCATATTTACTTACCTATCATACCTTTCCCCAAAAAATAGCCTTCCAAAATTGGGGTTCATAGATTAAGTGAGACAGCTGATTTTTTTTTTTTTTTTCCCTTCCCAAATTAAAAGCATGAAGATGCTGTAAGGTGACTCCTGCTGCTTTGCGTTCCCACTAGCAGCTACATGGAAGGAGCAGATGATCAAGGACGGGGTTGTAATTCAGTGGTTGCAACCTTTTTTAATTCTTTTTTCACCCAAAGTTTAAACCCAACTGCCAGAAATGGCATTTCTATTCAGGCAGCCCTAAGGGGGTTGATTGACTTCATGCCTTATAACCTACCCAATTTCTACTATTCTGTCTTCTGTTCCACAAGTGTTAATGACCATCTCTCTCTCTAAGTCTTAATGTTTTATTAATCAGAGTGCCCTCTTTTTGTCAGTTTTGTTGTCTGTTATCTATTTCTGGTCTATCTCTCTGTCTCTTCTGTTTCACAGTCCTGCAGACTTTTTTAGCACTCTCTAAAATTTTGGGTCCACCTGTGGACATAAATCTTCAGCAAGAGCTACAGTTTCAGCTTCCAGCTAAACAGCCATGAGCTGCTGACACTTTAGCTATGAAATGGTTAAAACTGTAGCTTTTGCATGAACAGGAAAGGGCGAGTGAGTGAGCCACAAATTACGCTCTGTTCTTGCTGAGTGTATCCATAACTCTGGAAAAATATTTTTTCCTTCATTTTACCTTCCAAAAAGGCATACCTCTGGGGACTTATTGGGGGTGTTTGGTATTCAAAAAAAAATACGGGGTAATGGGACAAATTGCTGCTTTTTCCTATAACACTTATAAAAGAATGAACAGAGTAATTGAATCAGACTGTATTCTGTTGTGAGAAGCTGTCTACCTACTTTCCAAAAATGCCTGGCTATGCTTTTAGGACCATTTTCCCAGTAGCTTAAACAGGGTGGACCAACTTGTTTTGGCAGACATGCCACAAATTAATCCCAGGCTCACCCTAATTGCCATTCTGGTCCTTTTCCTTTACCTGATCTGCTGCTTAACATTCTGCTTCCTGCTGTGTGCTCCCTGCCTGATCTGATGCTCTCCTTTCTGGTCCCTGTCCGATCTGCCAGTGTGCTGCTTGTCACCTCCCCAGTCGGTCACATGCTGCACAGAGGCTGCCTGTGCCACTGGTAGTCTGCATGCTGCAGAGCGGCCACCCCTGAGGTAGAAGAAAGATTGTGAGGACAATGAAGCACTTATGTGTGTCTGCTCTTTGGTTTAGGGTTGTTGGTTGTAACTGTGTTGGTCTAAGGACATAGGCAGACAAGATTCTCTCCATATTGCCTGAAGAAGGGTGTTTGTGCCTGAAAGCTTGCAAAGAACAATTTCTCCAACTATTTAGTTGGTCTAATAAAAGATATCTCGTCTACCCAAAGAACCTAGTCTGCTCTTTGGTAGCATATTAACATCGCTTTTCTAGGGTAGAATTCCATTTCCCTTTCACTGAAGTGGCAGTTTTCTAGCTGTGTACCTTGGTGTTTCTGGTACTTAACCCCTACACTGGGGACAACCAAGTGGGTTCCCAAAGATTGAATGTATGCAGTAAGCTACCCACTGCCTGGACATGTACTTGAGTGCAGGTTCAAGGAAGAAGCAGTGTAAGGGGAGTCTGATGACAATCCTGTCTTAGTCCCAGTAGTGAAGTGGCTAGAAAGCAAGAGACCTGGGTTCTTGGCTACCCTCGTCCAGAGAGAGTTTGAACCTGCATCTCTTAGACTTTCCAGCACAGTGTTCTAAGAACGATGCTGCTGTTTTAAGCATTATCCAGTCCCCTCTCTAGTGCTCCTTGGGAAGCTATGCTGCTGCTGTTTCTTGCATTTAGTCATTGGATAAAATAGATGGAGTGCAGTGCTTTGGGAAGTTTCTGCCTCATTGGGTGCAAGGATCCACATTAGAATTTAGTTCTAAGAGCTGCAAACTCTCTTGCTTGCTCTCTTCCTCCTGGTCCCATGTCTTCCTCCGTTGGCTTCCCAGAGAGGAAGAAGTATACACCCCATATGAAAACACGTAGGAATCTTATCCTTTGTCTTGGCTCAGCAATTCCATATCATAGAAGTAGGGTCAGAAGGGACCTTAGATCTTCAAGTCTGACCCCCTGTCAGGGCAGGAGAAAAAACTGGGCTCAAATGATCCCAGCTAGGTCGGTATCAAGCCTCTTCTTAAAGATTCCCCAGGGTAGGAGCCAGCACCACTTCCCTTGGAAGTTGGTTCCAGATCCTAGTTGCCCTGACTGTTCTTACAGATGTCTAGCCTAAACCTACTCTCCAGCAACTTGTGGCTGTTATTCCTTGTTATGCCAGGGGGTGCTAGGGGAAACAAGGTCTCTCCCAAACCCTTCTTATCCCCCCTAGTCAGTTTATAGATTGTTCCCAGGTCCACCCTCAGCCTTCTCTTGTGAAGGCTGAACAGGTTCAGGTCCTGCAGTGTCTCATTGTAGGGTCTGCCCTGTTGTCCCTGGATCATGCGGGTAGACCTCTGGACCCTCTCAATGTTGTCCAGATCCCTCCTGAAATGGGGTGCACAGAACTGGATGCAGTACTCCAGCTGTGGCCTGACCAGTGTTGCATAGAGTAGGAGGATCACCTCCTTGGCCCTACTTGAGATGCAGCTGTGTATGCACGACAAGGTCCGGTTAGCCCTGCCAGCTGTGACCTCGCATTGTCAGCCCATGTTCATCTTGGAGTCAATAATGACTCCAAGATCCCTTTCTGTCTTGTGCTCTCAAAAAGGGAGTTTCCCATCTTATAAGTGTGCTGCTGTTTACTACTGCCCAAGTGCAGCACCTGCACTTGTCAGTGTTGAAGCGCATCCTGTTTTTGTTAGCCCACCCCTGTATCCTATACAGGTCTTGCTGCAGTCTTTCCCTCCCTACTAGCGTGCTCACCTCACCCCAAATTTTGGGATCATCAGCAAATTTAAACAGGGTGCTTTTCATCCCGTTGTCCACATCGCTGATAAAGAAATTGAACAGCACAGGCCCAAGGACCAAGCCCTGGGGGACTCCGCTGCCCACTTCTCCCCAGTTCAAATATGACCCATCCACCACCACCCTCTGATTACGACGCTTCAGCCAATCTGCAATCCATCTGACTGTGTAGGCATCAATGCCACAGTCCCCTAGTTTTTTTTAATGAGGATGTGGTGGGAGACTGTGTCAAAGGCCTTGCCGAAGTCCAGAAAGACTACGTCCACGGTGACACCTACATCCAATACTTTTGTGACCTGATCATAAACAGCAATCAGGTTGGTCTGACATGACCTGCCCCTAATGAAACCATGCTGGTTGCCCTTGAGCATCTTCCTTGAAGCCGGCCCATCGCAGATGTGCTCCTTGATGATCTTCTCGAAGAGTTTCCCCTAGGATTGAGGTAAGACTTATGGGCCTGTAGTTGCCCGGGTCCTCCCTCCTCCCTTTTTTAAAGATGGGGACCACGTTGGCTATCTTCCAATCATCTGGCACCTGGCCCAAGAACCACAAGTGCTCGTAAAGTTGTGCCAGTGCCTGCAATAACCCCTGCTAGCTCCCTCAACACCCTGGGGTGGAGAGCATCTGGACCCACTGATTTGAACACATCCAGCCCTTCCAGAAGCTCTCTAACCTGGTCCTCCCCAACCTGAGGTCTGGAGGCGTTCCCCTCGAGTCAGTCTTGCATCACGGTGGGGGAGTCCTGGAGGTATACTCCTCTTTGGAGATAGCACCCCTCCTCCACCGGTTGTACACTGCCTTTTTGGCAGTCAGGCATTCCCAGATGTCTTGGTGAGCGAAGGGGGCTTTCGGGCACTCCTGCCCCCCTTTGCTTCTTGTTGGGGTGGTCACCCTTTGGAACGACCACTCATCTTGGGCACCGAGTTTCCCTGCTCTTGAGAACCCCAGTGCCTCTCCCACTAATCTCAACTCGTTGAAATTGGCCCTCTTGAAGTCTAGGGCTACCGCTTCACTGCAGGCCCTTTACACAGTGCGCTGGATGGTGAATTCCAGCAAGTGATGATCACTATCACCCAGGTGATCAAGAGCCTGGAGGCCCCTTATCAGGTCATCACCTGTGGCCAGGACCCGGTCCAACAAGGCATTTCCTGTAGTGGGACTGCGCACCTCCTGAATTAAGTGGAGGTCCTGTATCTCAGCCAGGAACTTCCTGGAGCCGTCCGACCTGGCTGACTGTTCCTCCCACCAGATGTCTGGGTAATTTAAATCACCCATGACAACTACATCCCTTGCCTTAAGTGCCTCTGCAAGCTGGCCCGAAAATTCCTGGTCCAGCTCCTCCCCTTGGTTGGGGGGTCTGTAGTAGACCCCCACCGTTAGATCCCTCTCCCCACGGCCCTCTTGTATCTTGACCCAGAGCACTTCAGCTTGCCCTTCCTCTGACCCCATTCTGCTGGTAGAGGATGTGTATTGCTCTTTGACATAGAGCTCCCCACCCCCACCTTTCCTTCCTTCTCTGTCCCACCACGTTTCTGTAAGCCCTATTATGTCTGGGTCTGAACTGGCTGTTTTGAGGGCGAGTTCCTTCTGTTTATTCCCCATTCTACAAGCATTGGTATATAGGCATTTAAGGCCTTGCTTAGCTGTGTGTGCCACTCCCCAATTTGGGAGACTATCTGGACCCCTGTTTCTGACCTGGGCACTCCTTGCATTTGTCACCTGTCTTGCTCAGATGGTGTCTCATCGTCTTCCTGTGGCCCCCTCCCCTGGCGAGGCTAGTTTAAAGCTTGTCGTACGAGGTCAGCCAACGTGGAAGAGAAGACACGCTTGCCTTTAGCTATGGCCAAAAATATGGGTCTTTAGTTGTGGTTCCGAAGTCAGCACATGTAGGTTTTTTTGATCATGGACAGAAGTCTGATATCCATGTTACTGTAAGACCTATTGGCAACTTATGGCATTCTCCGTAATTGTGTTGCTGATCAGTCATTGTGACCTGTTATTCAACATGCATATCGAACTAGTATGAGATACTGGCAAATGCTATGGGCTTCAGTAGTAGCAATACATGACCGCCCTAAACATCAGGCATGAACTGTATTCTGGTTGACAGACTCTAATAGAGTAGAAGTCTTAGTTCAGAGACAGCTTGAAAAAATAGTGTGCTGTTTGTAGGATGGGGAAGTGCTAGGTCACTAGGTTGCCCCCCCCCCCCAATTTAGTCAAGTACCCACACTTCATGTGATCTTTCTCTTGTTGCTTGATGTGCTTGTAAAAACTCTCCTTGTTACCCTTCACATTGCTTGCTAGCTGCAACTCCAGTTGTGCTTTGGCATTCCTGACTTAATCTCTCCATGCTTGAGCAATATTCTCATACCCCTACCTACTAGTTTACTTCTTGTAAGCTTCCTTTTTATGTTTAAACTCACTGAAAAGTTCCCCGCTAAGCCAAGCTGATCTTCTGCCATACTTGCTAGTCTTCCTGTGCATTGGGATGGTTTATTCATGCGGTCTCAGTAAGGCTTCTTTAAAATACAGCCAGCTCTCCTGGACTGCCTTCCTTCTCAGACTGGCCTCCCAAGGGATCCTGCCCATAAGTTTCTGAGTGAGTTGATATCTGCTTTTCTGAAGTCCAGGGTCCTTACTATGCTGCTCTCCTTCCCTTCTTTCTTCAGGATCCTGAACTCAATCATCCCATGTTTGCTGCTGTCCAGGTTGCCATCCACAACTATATTACCCATCAGTTTTTCCCTGTGTAAGAGTAGCAGGTCAAGAAGAGCACAGCCCCTGGTTGGCCTCTCTAATACTTGCACCAGGAAGTTGTCCCCAGCAATCTCTAGAAACTTTCTGTATTGCCTGTGCAGTGTTGTATTGCCCTCCCAGCAAATGTCAGGGTGATTGAAGTTCCACATGAGACCCAGGGCCTGTGATCAGGAAACTTGTACTAACAGTTTGAAGAAAGCCTCATCCACCTTATCCTTGTGGTCTTATAGCACACACCCACCACTATCTCACCCTTGTTCTCCCCTCTGACCCTAATTTAGAGACTTTCAACAGGCCTATCTTCTGTTTCTTACTGGAACTCTGAGCAACCATACAGCTCTCTTACACAATTGCAGCTTCTCTTCTCCCCTGCCTGTCTTTCCTGAACAGTTTATACTTATCCATAACAGTACTCCAGTTATGCACATCTCTCTTATGACAATCACGTCACAGTCCTGTGACTATGCTAGAGCTTCCAGTTCTTAATGTTTGTTTCCCAGGTTCTGTGCATTTATGTACTGAAGTGTTCAGACACCTGAAGTAACTACCCGATTGGCATTCAAAATGTTTTGAGTTTCAAAGCAGCCCAGTGGTGGGAGGTGGGGGAGAGCCAGGGCTGTGCTCCAACTGGCTCTGTCAGCCCCATGGAGCTCTACCTGCCTTTCCAGTGCTGCCCTCCTCCTGGGGGTGCAGGTCCCCAGATCTGCACACAGGATGACAGGAGGTTGTCGCTCTGCCTGGGGTCACTGGCAGCACCAGTCTTCCTGTCACTGGTCTTAGGCAGCAGTGGCAGCCTCGTGTCATCCTGAGCACAGATCTGGGGGCCCTCACCCCCAGGAGGAGTGCAGCACAACCCTCCCAGGGGTGCAGGCCTCCAGATCTGCATGCAGGATGATAGGAGGCTGCTGCTGCTGGCGAGTGACACGAGTGTTGCTTGTCTGCACCTTGAGGTGCAGTTTTCCAGAAACCCCTGCACCTATCTCTTTGAAACTTGGCAGGCTTCTCCCTTCAGAAAGGGCTACCATCCCTGCAATTTTCATCTGAATCAGGCAAGAAATGACAAAGTTATAGGCATTTTCACTATTTCCCGTTATAGCCTATGGGCAAAACATCAAAACCGTTTTGACGAAATGAAACGGGACAGTGCTTCGAAGTGAAAAAACACATCGAAACAAAACACTGTCCCGGCAAAATGGAAGTTGAAATGAAATGGTGTCGTTTCACACAGCCCTAATAATCAGCAACAAACGCTACCATAACAACCTCTCCCTCTCAGAAAGAAGGACCATAGGATTTCTAATATCTAGCCACCAAACAGTAATAAAACCAGAACATAAAAGAGGAGCTATAGTTGTCATTAACCATGAAGACTACATAAAAGAAGCAACAGGCAACTCTCTGGCACCACCTATAAGAACTAGAGGAAGAGCCAACACCCCTTTTCACCTTAACTCAAAACCACCACTACATCATTTCCATCTGAACTACAAGAAAAGCTACAAAACTTGATCCCCTCACTACCCAATCCAGGGACCTTTTGCATGCTTCCTAAAATCCACAAACAAGGAAACCCAGGCAGACCTAAACTATCCAATCATGGAAATCTAACTGAAGAAATATCAGGTTTCATCGAATCCACCCTAAAATCTTTTGTCACCCGAAGAGCGTGCTTTGTCCAAGATGCAACAGGCTTTCTATGAAAACTTAAAAACGTAGACCACCTTATCAACAATACCCTTCTAGCCACCATATACCAACATGCCACATCAGGATGGCATTCAGGCCTGCCTTGCATATCTACAAGAGCAAGATTACAATTCAGAATATGGACCTCAAGATATTACCAAACTTATACTTTTCATCCTCACACACCACCACCATCACCACCACCACAGCAACAACTTCACTTTCAATAACCAACACCATGGGCATAGTTATGCGCACCAGAATGGCCCCATGGTATGCCAACCTTTTTATGGCCCACCCAGAAGAAGAATTCCTTAAGAACTGCACCATCAAACCCATGCTATGCCTAACCCTGCCATATATAGATGGCATCTTCATCGTTTGGACCAAAAACCTACAGTCTGATTGATGTCCATCACAAATTCAGTAATCTCCATCACACTATCTGTTGAATACTCCAGCATCAACATTTCCTTTTTAGACATTATGATCAGTTTTCAGGATGGTAAAATACAAACCACCATATACAAGAAACCTATGGACCAACATACATATCTACACAGAACCAGCAGTCACCCTAAACACACCGAGAAAGCTGTGATATACAGCCAAGCCCTCTGATACTACTGAATTTTCACTGAAGAGAATACCCATGATCATCAACTTGTAAATCTCAAAAGGGCTTTTGTCCAACAAGGACACTCCTCCAGAGATGGATTGTGCTTTTGAAAGAGCCACCTGAGTACCATGTGAAGAATTGCTGTAGTACAAAAAGAAAATCCCCATGAATGGCACACCGTTAGATATGATATACCATCCTCCCTGGAACCTATGCAGAAAACCCTCAAACAATAAAACACATATTAGAAGAAGACCCAATTCTTAAAGAGATCTTTCTAGAATTACCCATCCTAGCCTTTAAACAAACACCAAATCTTGCCAGCCTCATCACCAGAAGCAAACTTCCTATGCCCTAAAGTACACTGAATGGATCCTGACCATGCTGGGACAAAAAATGTAAAACCTGCCAATACATCTCCACCAGTCCCACAATAAATACACACCAAAAACAAAACAATCACCATTCCTTATATATGAACCTCCAGAAATGTAATGCATCGCATCCAGTGCACTAAATGCCCAGGTGGAAAATAGGTTCTTTGAGTAGATGCAGTATCTTTTATTAGACCATCTGAATAGTCTCAGACCAGCAGAGACTTTCTATGCCTGAAGAAGGGTGACTGCGCCCAAAAGCTTGCCTGAAACTTTTTTCTCCAGCTACTCAGTTGGTCTAATAAAAGGTAACGCATCTACTCAAAGAACCTTGCCTGCCTATGTCTTTAGACCAACACAGCTACAACCAAAAACCCAGGTGGAAAATATGTAGGAGAAACGCAACAACTGCGTGCCAGACTGAACTCACACTGGAAATTTATCAAAGACAAAAATTCCCAGTTACTAGGACTGTGTGAAATGGCTGTTTCGTTTTGGTATCGGATTCAGCCGTTTCAGAGGAGGATGATTTGTTTTGTTGTTTTGGATCACCGTTCCATTTCGGTTCGGCTGACTCTGTTTCGAAGCTTCAGTGCTGTTTTAGTGATTCGGCCATAGACTACAATGGGGAATCACTGAAATGCCTATAACTTCATCATTTCTTGCCTGATTTGGATGACAATTGCAGGGGTGGTAGCCCCTTCTGAGGGCATGAAGCCTGCCAAGTTTCAAGGAGATAAGTGCAGGGGTTTCTGTGAAACCACACTTCAAACTGTTCAAAGCAAAACTCGTGACGTGCATGTTAAGGCCCAGCGTGATGAAACTAGCAGGGATGGTAGCCTGTAATGGGGCATTCCCAGTGCCAGTTAGATCTCTGTCCACTTACCTGTTTCTGGGCCCACCACCCACCCCTCTCTTGCTTGCCGAGCCTTGATGGAAAACTGATTCAGATGTTTCCCAGGTGGGAGGCTGCCCCTTTAGGTGTCTTGGGGTGACATCCATTCTGCAGCTCCGTACCTCTCCTAATTGCGGCCCATGCCTTGCATATTGCATCCTTCACCCCCTCCAGCTGTGGTCCCTTTCTTGGGACCTTTGGCTCCCCCTCTAGCCATGGCCCTGCCTTCAGGCCAGTCAGAATCCTGAGCCTCTTGCTCTGGGCATTCTTTGTGGTGGACCCTTGGCCCTTTGACTGCCCCCACCCCCCACGTTTGTGTCCTGGCCCCAGCACGGACCAGGCAAGGGGGTACCTCTGATATCTTTTATTAGACCAACTGAATAGTTAGAGAAATATATCTTAGCAAGGTTTCAGGTTTAAAAACCCTTTGTCCAGCTGAGGAAGCATTTAGTTGTTGTGTGTGCTCTTCCTGGATGGAATGAATAGTGAAGAAGCCAGAGGCTGGCATGCAATGCAGGCAAGAAAGCCAGTCAGTGAAAATGTAAATTGAGGTGTCAGGGAGGTGAAGGACAGACAGGGCACTGTGGGGGATGTACCAGGTAAAAGTGGAGAGGTGCCTGGGGAGTCAGATGTTGGGTAGGTTGTAGTGTGTTATAAATCCATTGTCTATATAGAGTCCATGATTTTCTGTATCTAGGAGGTTGATGAAGTGACGTTCATAGGCTTGTATGTGGAGCTTGGTGAACCCCAGCTGTGGGAGGTTCACCTTGAGGAACACCAGCTGCTCCACCAAACCAGGATCCAAGGAGGCTGTGGAACACCCTTCTTGTCAACACGGTGGCAGAAAGGGATCTTGGAGTCATTGTTAATTCCAGGATGAACATGAGCCGCCAATGCGAGGAAGCAGTCAATTAGGTTAACCGCATCTTGTCGTGCATCTACAGATGCATCACAGTCAGGTCCAGGGAGGTGATCCTTCCCCTCTATGTGGCACTGGTCAGGCCACAGTTGGAGTACTGTATCCAGTTCTGGGTGCTGCACTTCAGGAGAGATGTGGCTAGCATTGAGAGGATCCAGAAGAGGGCCACTCACATGGTCAAGGGGCAGCAGGGCAGGCCCTAGGAAGAGAGGCTAAAGGGCCTGAACCTATTCAGCCTCCACAAGAGAAGGCTGAGTGGGGCTCTGGTGGCTGTTTACAAACTCACCGGGGGTGACCAGCGTGATGCCCGCAGTTACTAGGAATAATGGCCACAAATTGTTAGAGAGCAAGTTCATGCTGAACATCAAGAGACATTACATTACAGTTAGGGCTGCCAGGCTCTGGAATGGGCTTCCAAGTGAGGTGGTACTCTGCTACCTTGGGGTTCTTCAAGAGGAGGCTGGACAGATATTTGGCTGGGATGATATGATCCTGGCACCCGTTCCTGCTTAAGGCAAGGGGGTCAGACCTGATGATCTGTTTTGGTCCCTTTTGACCCTAAGTACTATGATACTATGAGGTGCGGTGAGGTGTCACAACATCCCCAGCAATGCTGAACACCCTCTTGCTCGGAACAGCGGTCGGTGGACAGGATAGTGTTCCTGGGCAACCGTGGCCAGATCCTTCCACGGTAGCGGCTCCATGTCCTTGGCAAAATATGTAGCCACTGAGGCCTCAGTACTATCTGTCCGTTGCTGGTTTCTGGTGCCTCTGGACCCCACCATGGAAGCCATGCCCTTGGCCCACATTGGAGGAGGAGACTGGCTGGTGGATGGCATGCTGGCACAGGACAGTGGATCCCCCTCTTCCACTTCCCCTTGTCTCTGCCCTTCTGCCTCCCTGACCCTGTTTACCAGCACCTCCGTCCAGTGATCCAGGGTTTTGCTGGCACACGTGCTCCCCTTCATCCTCGGGTCGCACATGGCGGCCAGCATCTGGACCATATTGTACTACAACGGATCCAGCCATTTCCTGATACCCTCCTTCAGCCATTTCACCAGTGTCTGCACTTCTGGTGACAGCAGCTTGCACCAGCCAGGAACATTGATTCCCTGGAACCTTCTCCATTTGGTTCTGAAGCTCCCTCACATTGGGGATTACCTGACTAAGGAGGGCATTACCAGCACTGTGGCTCTTGGTGGCCTCAAGGAATGCCTTGAGAACCACCAAAATCTGGGAGATGGTATCCCACTCTGTTTTGTTAAGGGAGCCGCTGATCCCAGTCTCCCAGCGCAAGGCCATCTCATGGACAGCCTTCTGTTTGACCAGCATCTCGAGCATCAGTTCCATCAAGTCTCCACATCCTGTGTGATTTTTGTGCTGTTGGATGCTCAGCTCTGCCTGTGTCCCCCCTCGATGCTCCAGTGGAAGTAGCCTGCCACTCCTGCATTTTTAAATGAGTTGGCTAGTTGTGGTGGCACCCTCACCAGCAGCTCTGTCCCCCTCCAAAGTGTCCCTGACTGAGGTGGAACTTGTGTGCCACATAGCAGATGCCAACAAAGTTGGCATCACAGACTGCCTTGGCCATATTGACTCCATTGTTGGTGACCATGAACGTGCAGGTGAGCTCGCCCTGCCCAATGAGCCATCCCTGCATCATGCTGTTCATGGCCCCCATGATCTCTGTTGCCTTGCGGGACTTATCCATCACCTCAGCTTGAAGGAGAGCCCACCGACGGCCTGACTTGTTGCGCCAGTGCCTTGTGAGGGAGAGGTAAGCATGATCTCCACCTTGGCTGCTCCAAGGTGAGGTGTAAGGCCACCTGCAAATCTGCCTTGCGCAGCTCTTCCCTCAAGTACTCCCTGCATGCTTCACTGTCCTGCTGAAGGTGGTGTGTTTGGGCATGTTGTATGATGGGGCTACAAATGCCATGAGCCTCCTGAACCCTGGCTGCTCAGGGCTCAATTAAGGAGAAGAGCAAGCATCTCCCCAATGCTCTGCGTGACCTTGCTCACCTTGGGAATGCGCCCCCCCTTTGTCCCTGCCTTTCCCCCACTTTTCCAGGGTGGCCGGCCTCAGCTTCTGGGGGATAGGACCTTTGGAGCGAGAGGGAGACTTCCCTCTGGGCATGCTTCTACTCATGCCAGGCTGATGAGCACCAAGGGCAAAGGGGTGGTGCCTCGTGATATGCGTCAGCATCCCCATGGTGCTGAAGTGTTTCTTGTTGTTGTGTTGGCTGGTCTTGCATTGGCAGTGCAGGCAGATAGGATACATGAGATTATTTGCCACCTCTAAATGATCACTGCCCCCTCACCTCTGGGGTGTGGAACTTGCTTTGTCCCCCTCCTCAGCAGGCAGAGGTACAATGACAGGGGAAGCTCAGCCACCTGCACCCACAACATCCTCCTCAGTGCCTTCTGAAAAAGGAGATCTGGTTCTAGGGGAACTTTGAGGGGTGTGGAACAGAAACTCAGATTCCCCCCTCCTCCAGAATTTCCCTGGCTATGGCACTGAGCTCTCCTGGTTCCAGATCCAGCTCCTCCTCTGGCACTGGAGGAACTGAAATTGGGGTGGAGGAGACTCATGCTGGTGCTTGCTGTGCTGGTGGTGCTGGGGGTTGTTATTATTGCTGGTGTTAGTGGAGGTGGGGCAGGTGCAGACACTGCTGCTACTTCCTTGCTTCCACTAGCAGCAGAAGCCTCATTCCTGCTGGGGAAGGGGGTTTGGGGGTTGGGGAGGGGAACTTGCAGCTCTCCCTCTGTCCTCTCTCTCTCCCCTGCCAGAAGATCTGGCACCTGTCTTTCCAGCATGCTTCATAATGTTTTCTGTGCTGGAAAATGTGTGCATGTAACGTATCTTCTCTGTGCAATTTATCTTCTTCTATCTGCTTACTGTATCTTCTATATATAATATATTGGAAAGGTGTATATCCAGTCCTTTCCAAAAAGAGAGGCTAGCAAGAGACTGACTAGGAAGCCATTCACTGCATTCAGCCAGTACCTTTCACATGCTGTTGCTTCCAGACAGCTCACAGAAGGGACAGAAAAGCTTTGCATAGAGCCTTATATGCTGTTTCTCCGTCCCTCCCCCAGAGCACTGGGATTGGAAGGGACTTCAGGGACACATCGCAGACACTGTCCAGCTACAGATGTCAATATCAAAGCAGGTTTCTCCCCACCCCCGGCTCCTTCCTCTTCTGAGTTTGTTTCCCTGCAATCTCACCTCGGAAACATCCAATATGTTTTGGATAGTTTCATAGATGTTTCAGAGCCTTCAGTTTTTTGTTTCCAATTCAGTGTTTTGGGTGCCAAAACAGGCCATAACACTTCTGAAACAGAAAGGCTGCCGAAATTTTGTTCAGCCCTACCAGTTAGCTCTGGGTTCGCACTTCTCACAAGGCAACCACTCTCTCTCAGTTCTAATCCTCAAAAGGAATTTACAAAACACCTTTTGTCTGGATAGGGCTACAAACTTCACTTCATAAATCTGGATACAACAACTCATGGACTAAATATAGTCACTGGATTTATGGCACATTATAACCTGCCTGCCATCTGATAACCCCAGGTAACCTGTCTGCATTTTACCAGCCACATAATATCACCAGTTCAGCATTTTCCCTTCTCCCCCCTCCCCATCTACCTTTCACACCTGTTGTTTCCCATCCCTTTGATCCTCACTGTCAAGCATTCGCATTTTCAGACCTGCATTTCCATATTGGTTTCTAGTCTACATAGGAGAGTACACAAACATCACCAGACTCTCTTTACACATGAAGAAGTGTGCTTGTTCCTGAAATCTTGCAAAGAACAATTTTTCCAACTATTTAGTTGGTCTAATAAAATATATCATATCTACCCATTTCTCTTTTCAGTTAAGGGAATTCAGATAGTACAGAGGAGAAGACATCCAAAAAAAAATTGGTTGTCAAGACATCCCTGTTTTTTGATTCCTATAAAGTTTTGAAAACAGCCCTCTATTTTTATCTTTCTCATGTTGATTCCTGTCTTGCCAATCTGCTGGAATTCTCTGAGAGGGTTAGAAATCATGCGAATAAGGGGGATCCAGTGGAAAGAATATATTGAAATTTTCACCAAGTCCCATCATACAAAAACTAGGGGGCACTTACTGAAATGATCAGGAGGCAGGTTTAAAACAGACGAGAAGTATTCTTTTATCCAGCGTGCACTTGTGGAACTCATTGCCACAGCAGTTCTTAGAGGCAGATAATGTAACCAGCTTTAGAAAGGGGTTAGACAAGTGGTTTTCAAATGGTGTTCTGCAGAACCTTGGAGTTTCACCTGTCTTGGGGAGGGGGGTGTTCCACAACGAGATTGGGGGTAATATCAGAGTGGGCTGAGAGGCAGTACACTACCATTGCAAAGCTGGGTCACCTGGTTCCCTGCTAGTTCACATTGCCTGTGGACCCAGTGGTTGGGGTTCTGCATCAGAAGTGATATGAAAAAACTCTAACTTTAGGACAGGGTGGATTTATTTAAATCAAGTCAATTTAAATCAGTCAGCCAAAAGCAAGATTTAAATAAATGATTCTTATAATCTTTCCATTATATTTTTTTTGTTTCATTTTGTTGTTGTTTTTTTAAAGGGATGTTTTCATTGGTTGATTTAAAAAAAAAAAAAAAAGCCTAGCTGATTACAACTATGGTGTTTAGAGTAGATTTGGTACATTTCCTAGTTACACAAACTAATGTATTTCTATATAGCTTAACATATTTGGATTGTTAGAAATCCTACATTTTAGTATGTTATAAAATGGTGAAAGATATATTTCTTATTCACTAGATTAATTTTTTGTTCATATTTGTATCAAGCTGCATTAAGATGATAACTTGAATTTAATTAAGCACACAACACCAGGGACTTTAAATTTACTATACAAAATGTTAATGGTTTGGATACATACTTTTAAAAAATCAAAACAAGGTACACATTTGCAGTTAACTTATTAAACACTAATAATAACTGTTATAATGATAGAAGCATGAACTGTAGTTAGTGAATTAAACCAGTTCTTTTAGGTCACGCCAGGGGAAATTTTCTAAAATCTGTAGGTGAAAGTCATGTGAGCGTAAATTTTTATTTCCTTAATTCTCTTGAAAATAGGCTTTCTCTCTTTCTTTTTTTGGCCTGGGCTGTTCTTAAAAATGTTACCCTGTTTCTTTCAGGTTTTTAGAATGTATCCTCCGCCCCCTTTTTATTTGTAGACTAGAAGAGAAAAACAAGCTTTCCTGCTTGTTCAACTCCCAATGGATTTCTCCGCTTTGCATGAAGTAGTCCAAGTGAAGAAAATATTTTTTCTGCATCTGCAGAAGAGAAGAGGCTCCTGCTAGTAAGAGCTAGTGTTGCACTTCAATCAACTCTGGTTCCAAGTGCTTGGCTAGTGACTTCAACCAGTTCAGTGGTGTGACTTTCTTTAAAACGTTTTGAGCCAATATGTGCTGCTTGAATGGTTTGCTTCTAGGCCTGAAATTTATTATGGTTGGCATGATTGGTGGGTGATTAGTAGATGCCCATGTTATAGCAGCATTTTCCTTTTGGGCAGTTAGGCATCTACCCGTGTACTTTGTGTAAGGAATATTGACAAGAAAATGAGGTGGAGTAAATGTTTGATTCATCTGTTTATTTACTGCCTGCATTTTAACTTTGTTGGACATATCTTGCCGTAATATTTCTTAAAGTTCTTTCCGAATTTCACCAGCCTCTGCAATATAGCAGCAGTCTTTTTGTAGTTTGTACACCAGTTGGTTTTTGGTGTATTCAGCATCTCTTCTGCATTTCCCTTTAGTCTAATGTTGACTACACTAGCTTTGATACTTGCATCAATTTTATCACAATTTTCTTCACAGATGATCAGAACAGGGCACTTCTTAATAATAGCTCGAAGTAGTCAACCACTGAATTTGATTGTACATCTTGGGGGAGAATTAGTTTGGATGCTCCAGCTCTCTTTAGTAAAGCTGAAGCAAAGTGGCTGTTACAGAATATTTTGCAGTTTCAACAATGTTTTCCTTTATTACTGGTTTACTTACCTTGGACTAAACGAGCACTGCACCCATGTTATAAGGTTTTCAGGTTTACTTCATTATCTTCTTCTAAGTTTCTTCTCATCTTTTCTACATTTGCAGCATTAGCTGTAAAAAGGCTTCGCACACGATGCTTGAATTTCTACTCAGTGTATTATACCTTTAGAGCTGCCGCTTTTAAATCTTCTGCAGCATGGGCATTTCCAATGTAATATTTGTTTCTGTGAAACAACCCTGTCTTCTGTTGTCACACAGGCATATATTATCAGATCATTGTGTACATTGCTTCATCCATCAAGACAGAACACTTTTCCCATCAATGTTTTTTTGCACGCTGTTAAACTTCCTTCTCATATGCTGTATCCAGAAGCCTTCCAGCAATATCTGTTCTGCGGGGTGCAGTATAACCTGGTTGTAGTGACTGAACAGTGTCAGTGAAATGTTTGTCCTGAACAGGATGAAAGGGAGAATTTGTTGTCAATGACCCGAGCAATCTTCTTGTCTAGCTGGACTTTTCTGGTCCTGATTATGAACTTATCCATAGTTTTAGTTGATCATAAAGACAGTATCTCTTTGGATACAGGTAGTTCATTGTCTGAGTTATGTTTAGTTGCACTACTGCTGGTGGTACCTGTGGATCATTCTAATGCTGCAGGCATTGCAGGTGATGGACATTCATAATTTCTTGCATTGAAGCTGGACCCTGAAACAAAATGGTTAAAGTCATTTGCAAAAAAAGAGATTGTAAATGAAAGATCACTCCTTCAGCAGATGTTTTTTAACCAGAGTTTAAATGTTATAATTTTTCCCAACCCAATTTTATAAGGAAAATATTCAATAAATCATAAAGGTTATTTTTTTTCTATGTAAACCCTTTCACTTATCAATATAAAACAGCTTGAAAAAACAGTTATGTTTTTATTTTAAAATTAATACATTCCTATTAAAACTTTATTCTGTGTCAGATATATTTATCTAGGGCTTACACTGAGTAGTAAAACTCATTTCAGAAATGCAGGGGCAATAAAAACATATAATTGCCAAATATTCCCACAGACTGGCACACATATTAGATTTTGACCGCAAACATCTTAAAATTCATAAGTAATCCACCCAAAATAACTGACGTTATTGCCATAATTTTTTTATTTACTAGCGTTGCAGTTTATGGTAGGCAATCCGTAAGAATGGTTCAAAAATAGTAAGCTTACTAGCCAGTTGTTCCAGAAAGCTTAGACATGTCCACATCATCATCTTCAAGTTAGTTGGCTTCTGAGAACCATTTCTGATAATGTTGCTTCATTTGGGCTACCAGGCCTTTCATTTCTTTGTAGCACTGTGTATGGGTATGTCACCTTACCGTCTTAAACCAATGATAGTTGATGCCAGGGAATGTATAACGGGCTGGATCCCTCTAAACATGCCCCATTCATATACTCTTCTACTTGCCACTTTCAAAGACAGGGTACTGGGCTTAATGGACCATTGGTTTTCACCCAGTATGGCACCTCTTGCTGTATTTTGCATGTCACATGCACCTTTTCCTCCCATAATCAGCCCTCCAAAACTGCAGTGCATTTTAAGTGGGGAAGCTGATTTTTCTTTGCTGGAATAGAAGTAGGAAAGAAAAGCAAGCAAGTACTGATAAAATGGCTCATTTCTGTTTGAGGAAGCAAGCAGCAGGGGTGGAGTTTAGTATTAGCCATCTCACAGTAGCTTTTTGCTGAAGAGCCACTTCCCTGCCTGAGGGTGAGTGAGCTGCTGCAGTGCAGTCTGTACTATTTTGATGAGACTTGTGGTATGGAAGCAGCACTTTATTATGGACTGGAACTTGTATATAAAGAACTGTTTACAGTAAAGAAGTAAAATCTTATTACTGTCTTTGCAACCGTCTGAGGTCTTTGTTGCTATCCTTCCATATCAGGAAGTTCCTGCTGCATCATGTAAACTGTCTCCTGGGATGCGACACTTCATGTTTGTGGGAGGACTTTGTCATGCAGTTGACCATGACTGGAAAATCTTTTTTATATTCTGCCTTCCAAAAACAAGGTGTGCGTCTTATTTGAGGATGTGTTGTATGCAAAAACCAAACAAAATGCTGTTTGTTCAAGAAACACTTAGGAAAAACTGGGTCTAAAGCATTCTGGCACTGTAGGCCATATGTGTGACTTGGGGCCAGTCTGCAGGCTAGGTCAGGCCCTGTGCCACCCCTGACTAGCCCTGTGTGCCCACATCAGGCTCTGGGTCTTCGTCACTCCTGCTTAGCTCTGGGCACTTGGATTGGGCCCTGCACTGCCCCTGTCTGTTGTAGTATTGTGTCCCACATACCCAAATTGGGCTCTGTACCAGCCCTTGTGCCAATATAGTGCATAGAGCTGTGCTGTCTGGGCTGCAGAGCTCCCTACAGGTCTGGAAATTTGGCAGTCACCATTGTCTGTCACCAAATTTTCAGATCCATGTGGGGAGTCTATGGGTTGGATGATCAAGTGCTGGGGGCCAGATCTGGCCCATGGGCTGAGTACCCTTGATCTAACATAACCCACTCATCTGTAGAGTATTCAGGAAAGGTTCTCTAAATTGGATTAAAGTTAGTTACCAGACGTGAGAGAGCTGGAATTTGAGGGGTCAACTGCAGGAGAGGATATTCTGAATAATTTCTGTTCTTTAAAAAAAACCTCAAAAAACCAAAACATTTATTCCCA
The DNA here is from genome assembly GCF_052110815.1 of Crocodylus siamensis. Taxonomy (NCBI): domain Eukaryota; kingdom Metazoa; phylum Chordata; order Crocodylia; family Crocodylidae; genus Crocodylus; species Crocodylus siamensis. Next base: position 43,751,012 of record NC_143403.1, read on the forward strand.
AGAATACTCCTGCATAAATTTAAACAACAGTAAAGGGTTAAATAAATCTGACCCATATATATATAAGCTTTAGTCTAACTCAGGGGTTGTTAACATTTTAGGAGTGGTAGGTCACAATAGCATGCCTTTCTCCAAAGGTGGGTCGTTGCACAGGCAACTGATGTTGCCCCTGACTCAGCACCACTTAGGACTGGGCAGATTTTTTGCTGCATCAGCCAGCGGCATGTTGTGGGGGGGGGGCACTAAGCTGCAGCACAGAAGTATAGGAGTGGATATGGGGCTTTTGGTCTGCCCCAGGTCCACCCACAAATTGTCATTTCCCCGCCCCCGCACACTCCAAAGGCACCAGTCACCCCTGGGCACTGCTTCCAGTTTGCTTCTGACTCGGATGTTACTCTTCTTGCTGCTGCTGCTGAATTGCTACTAATGTTCCAACATACACGTGGCCAGTGGCCAAATTGCTGTTGACTTTCTGATGGATGTGCAACTGGCCACCAAATTAAAGCCTTCAAGTTGAATGAAATTGCTTTGTGGTTCAGATCCGACCCATGGGTCATAGGTTGCTGACTCCTGGGCTAACTCTAGAATCCTGTAAAGCAGCCCTTTGATCTGCACATACCTCTGGTTTTAGGCCGAAGGCAAGCTGTGCTGACATCTAGTCTTCTGAGGGTTTTTCAGCATCATTCTTATTTAAGCTAATCACAGGCCTCCATAATAAAGTTACCAACTAGATAACTGAACATGTGTTTACGTAATCTCCAGTCTATCTCACTTTTGCATTTCTGTCTCAGAACTTGAGGCTATCTAGAATTTTATCCTGGCATGTTCCATACTAATAAAGGGCTATTTTATAATTTCTTTTTCCCTGAAATCAAGCATTACATTATAGGAAGGGTAACACTTAATTTTTTTTAATCACTGCACTCCTAGTTGATGTATGTTGAAACCTTACAAAGCTTTAGGGCTTCCTTCAAACACTCATTCCATTGCATCCTAAGTAACCTTATGAACTAACCTTATAAAGTGGTTGTATCATTTCATGAAAAGTCTTGCAGGTGACCAAGTGCTCCTGGGTCTCACGCTTGCCACTTTGAAATGTACATCTGAGTATCTTCTGAATGGCACCTAGACAGGAAAATGGTGGAGGCCATCACATTTCAGGCCCCTAGCAAATGTTACATTTAAAGTACTATTATTGTGTTAATGGAGCAGTACATTATAATGTGCCACATGTTCAATAAATTTATAACCCAATAATAAACTCCAAAAATTGTGAATACAGAATATTTTTGCAGCTCAGCTGGATCACACTTTAATTTAAAATGTCATGTTTATATGTAAGGTAATAGTGTCTGGCTAGGTCCTCCTGAATCCAAGGGTGGACTGCTCTCTCTCTGTGCAAGCAGACACTTTCTAACTGCTACTAAACTCCTGGCATCCTGACTCTCCTCCCCACCTCCATTTTCATACCCAGCCTTCAAAGCTTCTTTAAGACGCCATTTATCACCTCTTTCCAGAGAGCTAAAGTGTAACGGTCTACATGACTGCCTTGCTTGGGCACAGTATGAATGTGTTGGGGAGAAGGGAAAAGCACATAACCCCCATTCTTTGTAGATGTGGAAGCACATAACCTCCCATTCTTTGCAGAGTTTGTCTTGCTGGGTGCTCGTTCCTTTACCCAGGGAGTGTTCAACTGGTGAGTTTAGTTCATTTCTCATTAGTAGGGATCCTGGGTTTCTCTGTTTTAAAACAGCCCCTGCCAAGCAGCACTCCAGCTCCCTCTGCTGGTGAGTGCTGGCAGAGTAAAATCCCAAGATGCTTTTTCTTCTCTGGATAGCTTGCCCTGTGAACGGGAAGCAGCTTTGCAGGTCACATGGAGCAACAGTTGCCATCAGGTAGCAGTCCGGCCAGGGTCATCAGTGAATTCAAACCTCTAACATTTAGTTTTTGTTTCTGCACTGAAATAATACATCGAGTCTGGCTCCAAATTTGTGCATTTGGACTGCTTACGGATGATTAAAAGGAGCCCAAAACAAAACCAAAAAACCCCTGCACTTTATATGAAACTCTGCATGCCCCCATGCTGAGCACAGTGCATGCCCAGAAGAGGCATCATGTTAGTTCAACCTGGCTTGCTTGAAGTCTGTAGAGATTGGGCACTTCAGTGGGGTTTTTGGCTGCTTTTATTTAATAGCTGATTGAATTGGCTTTAAGTAAGTGCCAAAACGCCCTGCTGAAGCACCTGATCTATACAGACACTACAGCGCTGGGTTGAACTAATGCGCTGTCTCTTCTGGTAAAGTGCTGGGTTTGTTGCAGGGGGTTGTTTCTTTTTTGTGGGGTGGGGGTGAGGGGGTTCCACGTCTGTCAGCAGCCTCACTAACAAAGTGCACTTTACACAAATGTAATTGTCAGGATGAGTGGACCTGAGTCTGAAGAACTGGAATACTTGTCTGTTTGTCTGTGTAATTATTTTTTCAACAAAAAACTCTGAAAGTCTAGTTTTGCTTGTAGATGTTAGGTACAAGTAGTTCTTCACTTTGTCCCACAGGCAAAAAAGATAATATGCCACAATATGTGAGTAAAGTTGTTACTAGTTTTTCTGCCTACAGTAAACTAATAAGAAAGTTTACATTTTCTTTATTTGAAATTTAGCTTCTTGCTGGTAAAGGCTATAGTGAAAACTAAAACTCAGTTCTTTCCCTGAAGTGTCCATTAGGAATCCAGATACCTGTTGAGAATTCATTTGTCTTGCAGAAGAATCCATTATGAAACTGTTATCCTTTAAACCAGGGGTCAGCAACCCCTGGCACACACGCTGAGCATGACATGCAAGGCCATTTTGCTCGGCACACCACTCCCAGCCCGGGCTCTAAGCAGCTGCTGCCAGCCATGGAGTCCAGTCTATTCCCAGCAGGCACCTGGGAGGTTGCAAGCCCTGCTGCAAACAGACTTAGCTCTGTGAGCTGGCTGCAGCCAGGAGGCTGCAAAAAGCTGCTCTGACATGTTGGTACTCCGGCACCTTCCAAGCTAGGCATTGTGGTTTTTTCGGCACTCTGGCCAAAAAAACATTGCCTATGGCTGCTTTAAACAGTCAAAAGCTTAACATGTTCCTTCCAATCTCTTAATAAATATTTAATTAAAGTAAAAGAAAGCCCTGAAGGCATAGAAACAACATTCTCTTACTTACCACATCCTTTTTATTGTTTATGCACAGTGCTAGTCAAATACTAAATCTTAACATTGTAATTGGATGTTGAAGTGATACCACTTTAATAGCACGTAACTATTAGGGCTGTGTGAAACAGCACCATTTTGTTTCGACTTCCATTTTGCTGCTTTGAAGGGACAGTGTTTCATTTTGCTGGTTCAAAACACTGCTCCGTTTCGTTTTGTCGAAACTGTTTCACTGTTTTGACGTGTTTTGATGTTTTGCCCGTAGGCTATAATGGGGAATCACAAAAATGTCTATAACTTTGTCATTTCTTTCCTGATTTGAATGAAGACAGCAGGCATGGTAGCCCCTGCTGAGGCCATGAAGCCTGCCAGGTTTCAAGGAGATAGGTGCAGAGGTTTCTGGGAAACTGTACTTTGTCACAGAATATAGGGTCCCTAGATGTGGCCATAATACACCTAGGGCCCTGTGACTGTGCCAGCTCAGCCCTGTGGGTGTCTTCTTTTCTTACCTGTCACCATGTATTGTTGGAAAAGATAATAGGGAGGTGCCCTTGAGCTTCAGGTCAGTCGCGGTCCTAATGGACCCCGCTAAACCCTGTAGGTTCTTGGACCCCTTGCTGGGACCTGCTTTAAGTAGGTGCTTCAAGGGGACACCCTAAGCCTTTTACGGCTAGATGTGTGGCTCCAACCATCCCTTATCATGCCCCATGCCTTGCAGATAGTATATTGATATTGCCCCTTTAATGAGGTCTTGGTCTTGCTCTACATTCTGTTGTTGCTGGGCTCTCTGTGCCCCTGTCACTGTGCCCTCACTGGTGCTGGGACCTCTACACGACACACTACTGTGCCCCAATTATGTCTCCTCCTCCCCTACAGCCTCAGTTCAGTCCACCACTTTAAATAACAACAGGTAAACAGCACAGTATCGCTAGCATCTCCCTGCCAGCCCCAGCTCTGGGGCTTAGATGTGCCCAGGGCCCTGCCGCCTCCTGGTCAGCTGACCAGGGGCAGGTGCTATGGGTGTTGGTTGTAGCCGTGTTGGTCTAAGGACATGGCAGACAAAATTCTTTGAGTCAATCTGATATATTTTAGTAAACCAACTGAATAGTTGGAGAAATGCATCTTAGCAAGCTTTTGGGTTGAAAATCCTTTGTCAGGCTGAGGAAGCACCTGCAGTTGGTGTGTGTGCTCTTCCTTAATGGAAGGAATAATAAAGAAGCCAGAGGCTGGCATGCATGCAAGAAAGCCAGTCAGTAAAAATGAAAATGCAGGCGTGAGGGAGTGAGGGACAGGCTGGGAGAGTCATGGGGGGTGTAGCAGGTAAAAGTGGAGAGGTACCTGGGGAGTCAGATGTCCGGCAGTTTGTAGTGTGTCATAATTCCAATGTCTATATTGAATTCATGAGTTTCTGTACCTAGGAGGTTGAAGTGCATTTCATAGGCTTGTCTCTGAAAGTAAATTCAAACAAACACTGAACCTTACTATCCTCATCACCAGAAGCCAACTTCCTACAGCCCAAAACACAACGAATGGATCCAGGCCATGCCATGACAAGACGTGCAAAACCTGCCAACAATATCTCCAGTATGGAGATATCTTATTACATATCTCCATCAGGACACCAAATGCCCTCATGAAAAATATACCAAGCAACAGCTGTGCACCAGAATGAGCGCACACTGAAAATCTATCGAAGACCCAACTACAGGTCTCCAGTCTCTTAGGCCCGATCCTCAAAGGGAATTTACAAACCACTTTTCACAGACAAGCCTATGAACTTCACTTCATCAACCTCCTGGGTAGAGAAACTCATGGACTCAATATAGATATTAGAATTCTGAGACACTACGCCAGGGGTTGGCAACCCCAGCATGCGTGCCAAGTGTGGCACGTGAGGCCATTTTGCTTGGCACGTGGCGGCCAGCCCCAGCTCTGGGTAGCTGCTGCCAGCAGTGGAGCCTGGGCTACTCCAAGCAGGGCTTGTAGCATCCCAGCTGCCTGCTGGGAACAGCCCAGTATCCCGGCTGGCAGCAGCTCCCCAGAGCCAGGGCGTGTAGCCAGGAAGCTCCAAACAGCTGTGCCAGGCTCTGGCATCAGCTCTACACAGGAGTGGGCAGTGGAGGCGGGGCCTGAGGCAGTGCAGCCCTAGTCTCTCCCCAGCTCCCGGCATGGAGGTGATGAGCCTGGCACAGCTATTTGTAGCCAGCCTGCTTCAGCTGCCCAGAGCCTGGGCTGGCTCCGAACAGCTGCGCTGGGCTCATCACCTCCGTGCCAGGAGCAGGGGAGAGACCAGGGCTGGACTGCCTCAGGCCCCACCCCCACCACCCACTCTGAGGCGTGCCTGCTTGTGGCAGTGCAGAGTTGATGCCGGAGCCTGGCACAGCTGTTTGGAGCCTCCCAACTGTAGCCGGCCCTGGCTCTGGGGAGCTGCTGCCAGCCGGGATGCCGGGCTGCTCCCAGCAGGCAGCTGGGGTGCTCTAAGCCCTGCTTGGAACAGCCCAGGCTCCAGCAGCTACCCTGAACCAGGATAGCTGCTGGCAGCCACAGAGCTCAGGCTGGGGGGGGCAAGAGGCAGCAGGGCTGGTGGCCAGAGGCTTTGGGTGGGGGGAAAGGGGCAGTAGGGCTGGGGGCCAGGGGCTTTGGGTGGGGGGCAAGGGGCACAAGCAGGGCATCGTGCCATGTACCCCTTGCCCTCATTTTGTTTTTCTGCCATGCTAGCACTCCAGCACCTTCCGAGGTAGGCATTGTGGTGTTTTTCAGCACGCCGGCCAAAAAATGTTGCCTACCCCTGCACTACACCCTGCTGGACATCTGACTCCCCCAGTACCTCTCCACTTTCACCTGCTTCCTCCCCCCCACACCAGCCTGTCTCTCACCCCTGACACCTCTATTTCCATTTTCACTGACTGGCTTTCTTGCCTGCGTTGCATGCCAGCCTCTGGCTTCTTTACTATTCCTTCCATCCAGGAACAGTGCGCCCACATGAACTGTAGGTGCTTCCTCAGCCTGCCAATGGGTTTTTAACCCAAAAGCTGGCAGCCCAGGCAACTAAGCTGAGTTCACCTGGAGCCTCACAACTCCACTACAACCAGCAAGCCTCAGGCCTGTCAAAGACATGATGGGTCTGGGCTTTCCCCAGCCAGGACTGTGTGCATGTGGTGCCTGGGGGTTATAAGGCGCTTCCTACCCACCTTTCACCAAGGGATCCTCAGTCCTGGCAGTTAGGGGGGTTACTGCGCCACCAGCAGTCCCACCAAGCTTTCCTGACAATGACAGAGTGAAGTTCTAGTGGTCATGGGCCTGGGGTCTCCTTCTTCCCCACAGCCCCAGCCCATACCTCCAAGTTTGTCCTGACACAGGAGCTCAGCAGGGACAAGTTCTTCCCCTGCTGGCTGTTGATACAGTGAGTGCCCCCTCTAGCTCTGAGAGCAGTCCACTAAATAATTGTGAAACCCAAAGGGGGAAAAAAAAAGGAAGAGGAAGTGTAGACAGTGAGAATCATAGACTCAATGAGTCGGAAGGGACCTAGACAGATCATCTAGTCCGACCCCTGCCATGGGCAGGAAGGAGCACTGGGGGTGGGAGGGGTAATAAGACCCCAGCCAGGTGCCTATCCAGTCTCCTCTTGAGGATCTCCAGGGAAGGTGAGAGCACCACCTGTCTGGGAAGCCTATTCCAGGCTCTGGCCACCCTTACAGTGAAGTAGTTCTTCCTAATATCTAACTTAAACCTATCCTCCCTCAGCTTGTGGCCATTGTTTCTGGTGACTCCAAGGGGGGCCCTGGTGAACAGGCTTTCCCTGAGTCCCTGCTGCTGGCCCCTGATAAAGTTGTAGGCAGCCACGAGATCCCCCCTCAGTTTCCTTTTGCAGAGACTGAAGAGATTCAGGTCCCTCAGCCTCTCCTCATAGGGCTGGCCACAGAGGCCCTCAACCATACGAGTGGCCCTCCTTTGGACCCTCTCCAGGTTCTCCACATCCCTCTTGAAGTGCAGCACCCAGAACTGGACACAGTACTCCAGCTGCGGCCTGACCAGCACCGCATAGAGGGGGAGCAAGACCTCTCTGGACCTGTTAGTGATGCCCCTGTTGATATATGACAGTGTGGTTGGCTCTGCCTATTGCTTCATCACATTGGTGACTCATATTCATCCTGGAGTCAATCCTGACTCCAAGATCCCTCTCTGTCTCTGCTGCTGAGAGGGTCAGCCCCTAACCTATAACCATAATGCTGGTTCCCAACACTTGTCCTTGTTGAAACGCATCCTGTTCGGATCTGCCCACTTCTCTAACCTATCCAGGTCTGCCTGGATACGGTCCCTGCCTGCCGGTGTATTCACTTTACCCCACAGCTTGGTGTCATCAGCGAACTTGAACTCCTTGCCCTTCTGCCTTCCTGACTCTATTCACCAGCACCTCTGTCCAGTGATCCAGGTTTTTACTGCCACATATGTTCCCCTTCACCATTGAGTCACGTGGCGACCAGCATGTGGACTGTACCGGACCACGAGGGATCAAGCTATTTCCTGATGCCTTCCTTCAGCCATTTCACCAGTGCCTGCATCTGTGGTGACAATGGCTTGCCCCAGCCAGGAACATCAATCCCCTGGAAGCTCTCCATTTGGCTCTGAAGTTCCCTCGCTATGGGGATCACCTGGCTAACGAGGGCATCGCCAGCTCTGGGGGTCTTGGTAGACCTGAGGAAGGGCTTGAGGACCACCAAGATCTGGGATGTGGTATCCCACTCAGCTCTGTTAAGGGGGCTGCTGATCCCAATCTCCCCAAGCAAAGCCATCTCATGGATGGCCTTTTGTTGCTCCACCAGCATCTCAAGCATCAGTTCCACCAAGTCCACATCCTGCATGATTTTGTGCTGCAGGATGTTCAGCTCTGCCTATTTGTCCTGCAGCATTTTGCCTCCTTTGCACCAGTGGAAGTAGCCCACCACCTAAGCTCATTTGTAAATGAGCTTGCTGGTGGTGCTGGTGCCATCACCAGCAGCCCTGTCCTCCTCCAAGGTGTCCCTGACAATGAGGTGGAACTTGTGTGCCACATAGCAGATGCCAACAAAGTTGTCATCGTGGACCGCCTTGACCATATTGGCCCCCTTGTCAGTGACCATGAACCTGCGGGTGAGCTCACCCTGCCCAACAAGCCACCCCTGCACCGTTCGGTTCGTGGCCCCCATGATCTTGGTTGCTATGTGGAATTCATCCATCACCTCGGCTTGAAGGAGAGCCTTCCGACAGCCTGACTGGTTGCACCAGTGCCCTGTGATGGAGAGGTAGGCATGATCTCCACCCTGGCTGCTCTGGATGTCCAAGGTGAAGTGTAAGACCACCTGCAAACCTGCCTTGTGCAGCTCCTCCTTCAAATACTCCTTGCATGCCTCCCACAGGGAGGGCACCCCGTGCTGCTGAAGGTGGTGCATGCAGGCACTTTGTACAATGGAGCCATGAGTGCCATGAGCTGCCTGAACCGTGACCGCTCAACAAAGGAGAAGGGCTGGCTATCCAGAGCAAGTATTTCTCCAATGCTCTGAGTGACCTCCCTCGCCTTGGGAACGTCCCCCCCTGTGTATACGACTTTCCCCCATGGTTCCAGAGTGGCCTGCATCTGCTTCACGAGGACGGGGGCTTTGGAGCAAGAGGAGGACTTCTTTTGGTGCCAGGCTGTGGAGGAGCAAGGGCAAGGGGGTAGTGCCTGTGGAAATGCATCAGCATCCCTGTGATGCTCATGTGTTTCATTCCCTTGCCCCAGCTGGTTTTGGCTCAGCAGTGCAGGCCAATAGTATATGTGGGATCATCTGCCAGCTCAAAATGATCCCAGACCACACGACCCTCTCACTTCTGGGGTGTGGGTGCATGTTTGGATGCTACCTTTTCCACCTCCTCAGCAGGCAGAGGCACAGCAACAGGAGGAGCGCATTCAGCTGAGCCACTTGCTTCTACAACCTCTACCTCAACCTCCTCTGAATTGTCTTCTGAGGAAGGAGACCTTGCAGGAAGGGAAACTTGAGGGGTGTGGAGCACAAACTGAGATGATTCCCCCTCTTTCCCCAGAATTTCCTTTGCTATAACACTCAGATCCAGCTCCAGCTCTTCCTCTGGCACTGGAAGCCTCAGGCTGGGAAGTGAAATGGGGGTGGAGGAGACTCATGCTGGAGCTGCTTGTTGTCATGGTGGTGGTGTGGGAGGTTATGCCTGGTGCTGTTGAAGGGGATGCAGACTCACGCAGTGACACTGCTCCCCTCTCCTTGCCAGTAGAGCCAGAAGCCTCCTTCCTGCTAGTTGTAGGAAAGAGGCTGCATCTCAGTTTGTAGGGGGACAACATTTACAGCTTTCTCTCTACCCTCTCTTCCCCCTGTCCCTGAAGGCTTGCCATCTGCCTTTCCAGCATGCTTCATAGTGTGTTTGGTGTGCTGGAGAATCTGTGTGTTCTTCTTTAATGTAATACGTATTTCTGTAATATCTGTAGATAATTGTATGTATGTATTTATGTATAAATTGTGTATTACAATATGCAATATACGCTGTGCTTCCCTGTACAGTGAATGGAACGTATGCTGTAAGGGAAAGCACAGATTTATTTTCTGGGGGAAAAGAATCAAAATAAACTAACAAAAACAAAAAGAGGATTTTGGGGGAGGAATAAATTGAAAGGAATTACTATAATAATAAAGTGTATTAGGAAAGGAAAACGTATTGGATTCCACTTGCTAGGAACAGACTGGCAAGTAGGAAGTGATAGCCTTTCTGATGCTGCTGAACTGCTGGAAGACACAGCTCAGTAAGTTGACCCCAAGGCACAGAGAAAGCTCAGTTCAAACAATGCTTTTTATGCTGTTTTTCTGTCCTTCCTCCAGAGCACTGGACTCGGAAGGGATCTCAGGGAAGGATCACAGTCACTGACCAGCTACACATGTCAATATCAGGGCAGTCCTTTCCCCCTCTTTCCCCTCCCTCTCCTTCGTTTCTGTTTAGCTACAAGCAAGCCTGGCTTCGAAACTCAAAACATTTCAAAACTTTTGAAACTTTTCAAGTGCCCTTGTTTCATTTCAAAGCTGTTTCGAAGCATTTGAAACAGCTTTGAAATGAAACACCCGTTGAAATTTTCCATAGTTCTAATAATTATTGCATCATTTGTGCAATATTTGGGTATTGGATATTGGCCAGTAAAGTTTACAGTTATCCGATTAACCTGATACTCTTTGGCTGCTTGCAGGCATGGGGATTAAAAATGACACTTTAAACTCGGTGCGTCCCTGCACTGAACCCAGCGCATGCCCAGAAGAGGCATTGCGTTAGTATAGGTCAGGCACTTTAGTGGGGCTTTTTTGGTGCTTTTATCTAATAGCTGACTGAACCAGCTATTAGATAAAAGTGCCAAAAAGCCCGGTGGAAGCTCCTGATTTACGCAGATACTGTAGAGCCAGGTCGAAGCTGCTGCTTCTGGTAAAGCACATTTCCTCCCCCTGCCCCCTCCCACACACATCTGTCTTTAGTAGTACTGTGGCATTAAATTGTTCACTTTTTAAAGGCAAGGTTCCTGTGACAGAATGAATAGGTTTCTTTGGATTACTATGCTTTTGTATATTACAACTTGTTGATACCATGGAAATTTCTTGCAACAAAATCACTACTCCAGTTGTCTTGCAGTGAGTGCTTTCTTTTGTGAACTTATTCAGAATTGCTGTGGTCCCAAAGCAGTATTGAGAGAGGATTACTTTGTGGCATTCAGAACAGTATTTATGGAATTCAGAACTGAACTGGGAAAGCTACCTGGTTTGGATACAGTTTATTCCAGAAGTGCTTAGTGGCTCATTTAACTGTATGTGTGCTCAAGCTTCTACCAGTATAAAAATATGATAAGTGAAATGATATCATTAGCTGGTATTATTATACTGGCAAAAGTTTCTGGAGTGCATTTTTGGACTTGGTAGTCATGTGATCTCTCACCATTGCTTAGTCATAGTAAATAAAATTTCTCCCAGAATGTAATGTGTATATGTAAATAATTTTTAGACACGCACATGTGTGTATCTCTATATAGATACATGCACATATGTTGCGTGTATGTGAATATAAATAGATTTGCATATAATATATATTCATTTTATGAATTCTGTAGGTAGTTTTCACAGCCTCTGTCTGTGTTTCCAGGTGAAGCTGCCAGCGTGATTCAATTTGGAAAATCAGCCAAACGATCACCTGAGTCTACTCAAATTGGACAATATGGGAACGGCTTGAAATCGTAGGTATAACAGAAGCCAGCCTTCTTGAGATCTTAGGGTTTGGGGAGTGAATGGCTTGAGAATGTCGAGCCTTATAGAATTTCTTTTACCGGAAGAAAATATTTAAAAATTTACCTTTTTTGAAGCCACCAATCTGTAAGGGAGTTCTAGGTAAGTTTTCATGTTACATATAGTAGTATACCATGATCTCTTTCTGTTCAAGTCATCATCAACAGCAAAGTCTTCCTAGGCCTATGATACCACAATAGCTTGATCTTTATTGCAGTATTTTAATGATGGGGGAGGGAACTAGAGCTTTAAAGGTTCAGAATTATTATAAGATGCTTTGGGGCAACTTTATTAAAATGAGGTTTTGATTTGTTCATTGCTTGCATTGTTCTGTTTCAGTTCGGAGTATGTTTTCCTGGGGCCAGTTTTGTGCTTTTTTTAAGTAACTAACTGTATGGCTCAATTTTTTAGGTCATCCAGAAACCTAAAATCATTACTGATGTCTTTAAAGCTTAGTCCAAACCACTGCTTTGACTTCAGAGAGGAACTCTGTTGGTGAATTTGGACAATTGAATGAGGAAATAATTAGAGGTGCATTGATACATTGGTCCCATATCTCAGGGGTTTTCAACCTTTTTTAAGCAGGGTACCCCTTCTGGACACAGCGGGGGTGGGGGCGGGCGAAGGTGTGCTGACAGAGAGCCGGACATAAAACTGGTGGCGCAGGGAGCTTGCACACAGCCGCCGCTGCCATCTATACATTTTGTGTTGCTGCTGGGCACTGCATTCCCACACCCAAGTACACCCGTTTCCGCGCTGTTGGCTTTGCGCTTGGCTGGCAGGAGGGAGGGGTTGCTAACGGCCAGATGGACGTGAAGCGGGTGGCGTGGAGAAGCAGGGTTACCTGGGAAGTCGGGGTGGGACCGCCACTGCCATCTATCACTCTGTGTCACCACTGGGTGCCATTTGCCATTTCCCTGAGCCCAAGCATCCCCGCTTCTCTGCACTGCCAGCTTCGCATGTGGCTGGCTGTCAGCACCCTTCTGGTGCATGGCAGTGGCACTGAGTGTACAGATGGGGACAGGGGCGGCTGCCGCATGCAAGCTTCTGTGGCTGCGGAGAAGCAGGGGTACTTAGATGCAGACAGTGGCACGTGGCGGTAACATGGAGTGATGGATGGGAGCAGCAGCCCTGCCCCCCATGCTGGCACCTCCCAAGTACCCGCCCTTCTGTGCCGCCATCGTGTACCCCTTGGGGCCTTCCCAAGTACCCCCAGGGGTATGCTTACCCCCGGTTGACAGTTCCTGCCATATTGGATCAGCACCAATATAAGGAAAATTGACAGTATTGGCAATTGGCTTTTTTTGGCTGATGAGGCCGATAAAGTTGCTGATAAATGTCCCATGCATGTGTGCAGCCACAGCGTAGCACACAGGGCCAAAAGTGCAGTTTGGCAGCATAGAGAGTACCTGGGTCCGGCTGGTAAATCTGTTGTGAGGGAAGCGGCATGGGGCGAGGGGGCAGAGTGAGGCCCCTGTGGTGAGGGAGGGAGTGGGGCTGGGGCTGCACTGCTGGGGTGGGGTTGGGGGTGGAGTGGAGTGGGATGGGGATGAGACAACTGCCACTGCATGCACCCCAGGAGGACATGGGGGGATTGTGTGCCCCCAGATCAGCATGCGGGGTGAGGGCAGGCTGCTGCTGTGGGCTGGGACTTAGGGCAGCGCTGAGATCTTCCCAGCAGGAGGTTGGGTCAGGCTGCGCTTGATGTGGGTGGTGGCTGTGCTGGGAGGGAGGCTACGGCAAATTTTGTGGTGGCTGCAGCTCCTCTCTACCCATAGCCTCCTTTCCAGCACTGCTGCTGTGCACCCTAAGTGCAGCCCCCCGTACCAGGTAGGCCTGCCCTACTCGCAGTGGCAGCCTGCCCTCACCCCATGTACTGATCTGGGGGCACATGCCTCCCCATGTCCTCCTGGGGTGCATGCAGCAATGGTAGCTGCCCCCTCTGCCCCCATGCTCCCTTGCTGAGCTGCTTACGGCTCTGTCCTGTGCCCTGCCATGGCCATGCAGCATCTGCCCCTGCCTCAGTCCCGCTCCCTGCCTCATCACGGGGGCCTTGATCTACCCCCCACCCCACCCCACCCCTTCTCTCACCCCTTCCCCCACAGCAGACTTACCAGCTCGACGCTGCTCTCCAAGCTGCCTGGCTGCATATCGGCAATCGGATTGATATCGGCTAATATGGCTTGTTAAAAATCGTCCGTTGGTATTGGCCAAAAAAATTTCTATTGATGCACCTCTAGAAATAATGAGCCCAGTTTAGATGACTGAAACTCAGTCCTGACTGGCTCAGGAGCCACAGGGTCAGAGAATCATAGAGAAGTAGGGCTGGCAGGGACCTTCAGAGGTCATTGGTCCAACCCCCTGCCAGAGGTGGGATCATCCCTATCCAAACCATTTTATACAACCTATAATCTAGGACTACTGGAGTCACCTTAGTGTTCACCAAAGAGCCACAACAGTATATACAGCTCTTATGGTAATATTCTGTTCTGAATGTCCTCTTTGTGCAGTGAGTCAGGTTATTATGATAGAAGTGATAGTAGATGTTTGATTGTGTAGCATAACTAAATCTGTTTCTTAGAACATTTTGCAATGTTTTGTTTTTGTTTCATATATATTGGCATTTTGGGATTTTTAAAAAAGTATGTTGGGGGGAGAAATGAATAACCTAAGATTTATAGTAGAAAATGCTCTGTTGTTTTTACTTTCAACACCACTGAAATATAATATACACACTAAAATCTGCTTCCAGGGGTTCTATGCGGATTGGGAAAGATTTTATCTTGTTCACAAAGAAAGATGGCACTATGACTTGTCTCTTCCTCTCACGCACGTTTCATGAGGAAGAAGGCATTGATGAGGTTTGCATATACTTTGTCATTCTGAAATAAAATTATAGCATTCTGTAATTTGAGTATCACTCCTGTTTGCTGTGTCTCCTGAGCTTCTCAGGGGAATAGAATCTGTCTGAGATTCGGGTTGAGATTCCTCTGGTGACTTTTTTGTTGTGCCTATCCTGTCTTGTCCCTACATAAACAAATTTAATCTACATAAATATATTTCTAATGAAGCATGGAAGCTTTTACTTCTAGACACCTGGCTTCCATTTGCCTCAGAATGGAGATTGTGTGAAAGTTAAAGTCATTTGAAATAAGTTGGCGGATCTCTTTCCAGTTCCCTGTGCATATAAAATCATAATAGCTAATCATGCTAATTAGCCCAGTTACTGGCAGTTTCAGGTGCTGGAGACTGAATGAACTGTGCAGACTAAACTTCTAGATTTCCTCCAGACCCCTTAGAGGTGACTTGCTTTGTTCCGTAACTGAGAGTAGAGTACTGATATTGGAGGTAAAGGGAATAAGGAGCTTGTTTCACTACTGCCTGTATTATTCCTGTCCAGGTAACTGCAAAACTTGAGTCTCTAGGATAATCAATCCAGCATATAGTGACTTAGCTATCCTGTCTTACAGGAGCTGAGGGAGCTGGCTAACAGTACTTCAGGAAACGTACTTGTTTCCTGGCAGCACTTCATTGAAGGAAGTGGATGTTCTGATTGTTTCCCACAGAAATGTTTAAAATGCGTTAGTTTGAGAAGATTCTAGATACTATAGAAAGATAGCTTCCAATCCTTCTGAGAGCTATATATCTTATACTCAGTTCTCATCTCTTTGTGTATGAAAGAGATCATTGCTATATATAAACTGTGAGAAAGGGGTAACTTCTTCCAAACAGGTGGCTGAAGGCCAGGGCTAATGGGGCTTAGCCCTCCACAAATGCAGAGCAGCAGGTAGAGCCACAACGCAGCCTGGCTGTGGGCTCTGGGTGGCTGCAGCAGGGGAGGGGCGGGGCATGCATGTAGCGGTGAGGGAGAGAGTGAGGCTGGGACAGGGGCAAGCACTGCACATTTAGGGTGGGGCACGGGACAGAGCAATGAACAGCTTGTTTTGGGGGGTTGCAGCTCCTGCTGCTATGTGCAAGCAACCCAGGAGGGCATGGGGTGGTGGGGGTGTTTGCCCCATGATCTGAGCACAGGGCAGGGCGGGCTGCTTCTGTGGGCTGGCGCCTTGGTGGTGCCAGACTCTTCCTGGTGGAGGGCTGTGCTGAGCTGTGCTTGGGGTGGGCAGCAGCAGCACTGGAAGCAGGGCTAGGGGGAGGGGTGGTTGCACCCACCCCAAAATTCACTGTAGCCCCCCACAATCTCCCTCCCAGTGCCGCTACTGCTGCTTTGAGTACAGCGCAGCCCAATCCCATTGCAGCCCCCCAGCCCATGTGGGGTGAGGGTGGGCTGTCGCTGCACAGATACGGGGTGCATACCTGCTCATGCCCTCCCAGGTTGCGTGCAGCAGCAGGAGCCGCCACCCCCTGCCCATGCCAGGTGCCCTCCAGATGAGCCGCTTGCAACTCTGTCGCAGACCCCGCCCTGGCTGTACAGGGCCCAAGCCCTAGCCCAGCTCTCTCCCTCACTGCCATGAGGGGAGGGCAGATCAAGGCCCCAGCAGTGAGGAAGGGAGCGAGGCACAGACAGGAGCAGGTGCTGGGGTGAATGGGGCCCCAGCCAGGCCAGGTGATGGGACAAGCTGAGCCCAGGGGACATGTGGTCCCCAGCCCTGATCTGTGGGCGAGGTAGAGGCAGCTGCCACTGCACACTGGGCTTTGCTCCCTGTTGCAGCAGCGCCATGCCCCCTTCCCTCCTGGCAGTGAGACGCATCTGGCGTCGTGCGGCTCTCAGGGCACCAGGGCTCAAAGCGCAGCACACAGCGGCAGTCGCCTCCACTCTGCACGTGGACCAGAGGAGGCATGTGGCCCCCAGGCCTCTGGTTGTCCCACCACCTAGCCCATCCAGGGCCTCACTCACCCCAGCCCCTGCTCCTGCCTGCCCTGCTCCCTCTCTCACTGCTGGGGCCTCGATCTTCCCTTGCCCCTTTCCCCAACGACTTACCTGCTGGTGAAGGGGTGTCATGCGCGCTCAGCTCCCTCTCCCCCTCAGTTTTTTTTTTTCTCCCTCCACCTATGGTCCCACACCTAGTAATCAGTGAAATGTTTGGAATATCTTCTGAGTCTAATCCTAACCACAGGTAATTGTTCCTTTGCCCACCTGGAACACACGTACCCGGGAGCCTATAACAGACAACATGGAAAAATTTGCAATTGAGACAGAGCTTATTTACAAGTATTCCCCCTTCAAGTCGGAGCAAGAGGTGATGGAGCAATTTAATAAGATTCCAGGGGAAAAGGGTAAGTTTGAGCTTGTTTTGGGCATGGGGCAAGGGAATTAAAGATGAAACAGGAGAGGGAATTGGGACAGCAGGAGATAGGACTAACCTGTTTGAGTTTTGTCCCTTGCTCAGGGACCCTGGTGATAATTTTTAATCTCAAACTAATGGATAATGGGGAGCCAGAGTTGGATGTGACTTCCGATTCCAGAGATATTCAGATGGCAGAAACATCCCCAGAAGGAACGTAAGTGTAACAGACACCACAGGTGCCTGAGTTATTTGTATGAATCATGTAGAAAGGATTTACAAGTCAATGTTCCCTGTTAAGACAGGTGAGCTAATAGGGTTTTTGTATTCTAGTGCAGGGGTTGGCAACCTATGGCCTGCAGAGCCCGGGGACTTCAGTAGTAGAGGGCTTTGGTTGTGCCATGACTGGGCAGTGGGGAGCTTTGCCTATACCACACTGTATTTAGGCAGCAGGGAGAAGTAGCAGCCAGGTCCTAGCACTGACTTGCCTCAGACCTGAGCCTGGGTCATTCCACCCTGCTGCCAGAAAACATTGCCAGTCCTATTTTAGGATTCATTCAGATGGGATTTCAGAAATTCCTTAGTTCTTTTACTCTCTGAAATTGGTGCACTTCACAGCTCATAGAAGTAATTTTTGTGCTTTGAGTGGGATAAGTAGGATAGTTTGCTTTATATGTATGTATGTCCATAGAGTTGCTTCAAAGAATGGCTTTGGCTTGTCAGCAAACTTGGCATACATATGTTATTAGGACAGCTAGGGAAAAGAAGGGAGTTCTGTGCTACAGAGAGCACATCTCCACATGCAATTACTGCACCTTGATAAACTCTGGCTCAGTTTGCACCGGAGTCACCTGCTTCCAGGTGTAACGTCTTCACATGTGTCCTGGACCCACAGAAGTTTGAGCCAGGGTGGAGCAGCCCTGGGGGGTCAGCCCTGGTCTCTGGGTGGTAGCATCAGGTGGTGGAGGGACTGGTTTAGGGCATGAGAGTGCCCAAGTGCGGAGCCGTATGGCTGACCCCCTGAGCCTGCTGTTTGCTTGTGGATGCTTCACCTTGGCTCAAACTGCTGCAATCGTGATCACCGTCTTCACTGTGCTTTCTGTGCAGTAAGGGACCACTGTAAGGTAGTACTGTCTCTGGCAGTACTATTTTACAGCAGGGTTAGTTAATTTACTGCACCCTAATACTAGCACGCACATAGATGGTCACACTTTTCTATGGAGGTAATTAGTCTACTCTGCAGTAAAGGACACATGTAGATGGACCCAGAGAGTTAGTTTGTAATTCTTTGAAGGGATTACTAGCATTAACACATGCTGCTACTTTTTACCTTTGTGTATCCCCTCTTCCAAACTAGCTTCGAGTGTGATTGAGTTTCATTAGGTCCTCTTTGTGATCACATTTGGGTAGGGATCTACTTAAATCATGTCAAAAGTGTGCTGTGTGGCGGCTTCTTTAATCTTGCTTTTTTTGCTGCCCTGCCCCTCTCTTTCTTCCTCATATTGCTGATTGGCTGAGGGACCCTTGTGGCCTTGCTGCTGACTTCTGATTGGCCAGGAGGCAAAAACTGAGTTTTTAACTATGTCATGGTTTTTTGACTCCCAAACAGTGGAGCCACCAGGGCTCCTCAGCCAGTCAGTGGTGGAAAGCAAAAACCATGGCATCTTTAAAACTGAGTTTTTTGCCTCCTGGCCAGTCAGGAGAAAGTGGCTGGGCTATTGGGGCCACTTCATGGATCAGTGGCAGAGGGGGTGCATGGCAAAAACAACAAGATTAAAGGACCCACTGCATAGCATATTTCTGGTGTGATTTAGGTAGATTCCTACACATGGGCTATTTGGGTCAGTAGCCTAGGTAAGAGGGAGGAAATAATTGATTCAAATGGTGAGCGTTCATGAAAGTAGAGTGGGCAATTTCTGAAGGTGAATGTTGGAGCTTTCTGGTCCATATAAGAAAGCCTCTCTATTTAAAAGGGAGATGGGGAAAGATTGGCCCTTATCCAGTGAAGGGGGACCTGGGACACATTTGTGGTGTACCTCATGGTGGAATGTAGCCATGAACCAGTTGGGATACTTTGTTCACCCTACAAACTGTTTTTTTTTAAACAAAAAAATAAACTGGAACTAAGGTACAAACTAAAACCCTCCAGCATATCTTAGCTTTCAGTTAAATAGGCTTAATGTGCATCCTCCTTAGATTGCCTGTCTGGCTTAGAGGCCTAACCCTGAGCTTTTCAAGGACTTTTTGTAGCCACCTGGAATTCATCTGCTGTAATTGGTCCTGTATTCAATATAAACTGCTTAGAAGTGGGAGATGCTAATGCAGGCAGGGCTTAGCAATGTTTTTGGGCAGAGTGCTAAAAACACCCACAACTTCAATCTGTAAGATGTTAGTGTGTCAGGGCAGAGCATTTGGGAGCCACAAGGGGCCTGATTCTTGCACCAGCACAGCCCCAGCCCCTTCCTTGAGGTGCAAGTGCCAAGCAAAATGCCTCCATGTGCCACACTCTGGTGTGCCTGCTGGGGGTTGCCTATCCTTGTGTTAAGGGATATGGTAGTATTTAAGTTTGTGAAAACAGAGTATGGGAAAATGCCTGGGGAATGTATGGTGAATGCATAATATGACTGATTTGGGATGGAGACAAAAGGATATTTTTCAGTATGAAAGGAATATGTAGTAATACTTAGGGAAGAGAATTCTCTTACTGAAGAGGAGCTCAGGATGGAGGACAGAGAGGAAGACAGAATTTCCTTGACTGAGGGGACTGTGCATTGTTAGAAGGTTAAGTTGGTGTCAGGATCTAGGTTGCCCTAGACCATGGGCTGTTGCATAGGTCTGGATAAGTGGATAAGGTGTCTCCTTTAAGTGGAGCCAGGGTGCTTTGCTTTTGTTTGGAATTCGTCATCCAGTTCTGCAAACTCCATTCTCTTTCAGGAAGCCAGAGCGTCGCTCCTTCCGTGCTTATGCTGCTGTGCTGTATATTGATCCAAGAATGAGGATCTTCATCAATGGACACAAAGTGCAAACTAAACGACTCTCTTGTTGCCTCTATAAGCCCAGGTAGGTGCCATGACCCAACGGTTAGAATACCTAGCTCATGCGTAGCACCTTGAAACTCACCCCTTGCTGTGGGTATAAGCTCCATGTTGGGACTGCAGAAGTCAACTGATGGTAAGTGACCTGAACTCATAGGGCACTATATGGTGTTTGACTTCAGCGGGAGTAGAATAATTGTTTCTGAAAATCTCACCTGCAACCTAGAGTTCAGCTCCTTTGAAGGGTGTACAAAGAGTGAAACCTTTTGGTTTTGGTTTTGTGATGATCAGAAATCAGTTTCAGAGAGTGATAACCAGTTGAGATTTCTTGGGCACTGCTTATCAAAGGACTTTGTGGTAATTCTGCCAAATGGAAATAAAACCAGGCAGAGTGTTTGGAACACTTGTGTTCAGTGTTTTTTGTTTTTAAATAGCAGATTTAACTTTGCCCAGCCTTCCTTTAAATTGATTTTCCCCTTCTCTTAAACCTATTCATATATCTTGAATTTGGAAGTTGGGGTCAGATTGTTGATGCTGTTTGGCATTTGTTCAGTTCCAGAGTTTGAAGGTGGGAAGACCTTAATGAAAGGAGAATATATTTGTCCTTGTCGGATTCCCACTTGGGGCTGTGTGTGTCAATATCAGGTTTTCCTGCAGTAATGCAGAGCACAGACTAATAAAACATGCTTTGTTTTAAATGGAAATCCAGCATGTGGGAAAGGGGATAATAATAGTAAAATATTTACCTCTGGAGCAGTTTGCATGAGAAGTGTTGAATCCAAGTGTGGTGAGTACCCAGTAGTCCCATTCTGTAGATAGAGAAGAGGTAGTAGTAGAGAATGTTAAGACTTTTAGAAATAGTTAGTGAATTTTCTGGTGCCATATAAGCAGTTGTAATTCCTACTGGCATTGAAGTTGTGTATTCTGCGCACCCCTAAAATCAGCCTTGAGGAGACAAGTTGTGGGGAAAAAAACACCATCTAATTTTAGAAATATAGGCCTTAGGTTTTCCAAATTTATTAGGCTGTGATCCGAAAGGGAACCAGTGGAAATGTTAGTGCTAAAGCCCATGTTTTTTATTCCTAGACTTGCATCCTAGCCCCTAAACTCTATGGTCAAATGGGATAGATTTAAGTGACAAGAAATTATGTCCACAAACTCTAGTTTTGCAAGATCAAAAATTAGTTTGTGGTATTCCCAAAATGTCTGTTTCCGTAGCATTTGCCTGGTTCCACTTGTGATAGTGTGGTGTAGGCAAAACAGGACTGTTAGAAAGAACTGTATTACAGTTTGTTTAGGAGCCTCCAGGACAGTTAGGGGAAATAACTGAATCCCATGGGTTTCCTTGGACAAAGAGGGCTGTGTTGAGATGGCATGTGAAGACTTTTAGTTTACAGGCGTAACTGGTACTGAGGGTGATGACAGGTTAAGATCATCTTGTAGAATCCATGTACTGTTTGCCAGTTTTGCTGGTATTCTCTTTGGATAGCAGGGTGATGGAATTACTAATAAATTCTGCTTGTTACAGGATGTACAAATACACTTCAAATCGTTTCAAGACCCGTGCAGAGCAGGAGGTGAAGAAAGCAGAACATATGGCTCGGATAGGTGGGTCCCTCCCGAGTTGTGTGCATGAGTCCTGCTTAAGTGCAGGATGTATGTGAAAGGTGAAACCAGGCTGTCTGGTCCAAAATAACTCCTTCTGTGGTAAGTATCAAGGTCTGCCCAGCCTTTGCCCTCAGTTGTTCAGCTTGGCTTTCCAAATAATCCCTTTTGTAACAAGCATTCTCCAGGGGAGCTCACAAAGACAGAAAACAGCATTTTGAGCACGCAAACATACTCTCCTTTCTGATACTAATTCTCCAATTTGTTCATGCGTTAACTAAAGGGACCATTTATCCCCCAATTCCCCACACAGCAGTCATTATCTTAGTTTTCTCCTATTCCCTGGAGTTTGATAACTGGGAGCTATGATAGCGTGGGGCCCTCCTGGGAAGCTCCTTTACAACTACAAGGAAAAATCCTCCTCCTGTTTGATAGAGGTTGGAGGTGGCCAGGAATAGAAGAGGATGACCTAGCCATCATATTTCCATTAGGACTTCCTTTCTTTTTCTCCTTCCCCTGCATATTTCCATTAGGAGTTCCTTTCTTTCTCTCCTTCCCCTGCATTTTCTTTTGGGTTGTCTCTTGTTTTATCTCTATCTGCTAATTTTTTTAATGCTTGTGCTTATCTTTCTTCCCCTGCTGTACCTTTTATGGCTGAGGTATAACCACCTGTTTGTAACTATATTCTGTTGCTCTTTGCTTTTTATTCACCGTCTTAGCCAAATTAAAAGGTTTTATTCCTCTTTTTTTCCCATCTTCAGAAGCAGTCACTTGTAGGAAATGTCTTTTATTCAGTCAGTCATTTAGTTGGATTGACTGAGTGATGTTGGCTGCTGTACTGTGCTTCCCCTTCTTACTTTAGATAAAAGGCTTACACCTTGCTTCTCCCCCCTTGATATTCTGTGCCATCCTTGTTCAACTCTCAGAGAAATTAAGCATTAAGAAAAACAAGAAAAGAAACCTCTGTGCTCCCTTCCATGAACTGGTTTGTTGAGGAATCTGCATCTGAATCTGACACTGCAGCATGACCTTATTTAGTGACAGTTGCATGGATTAAAACATTGTCAAGAGGCTTATGCTGCCTCCTCCATTCATGTCTAAAGGTCACTTAGAAAACCAATAAAAATAAGTTATTTGATTATGTAGGTATGTATGTGTATCCCATGGATGGTACACAAGTACCTATTAATGTGAGTCTCAGTGGCATTAAATGTTTGTCCATGTATATATGTTTCCTTTGCCACCTCATGCTCCTGTAGTAGTGTAAAGAGGATCAGACAGAACAGTCATGACCCTCCCTCCATCCTCTTTCCCTGACCATGGTAGTGAGGTGAATTCTGCCAATTCTTCCCTTTGGCTGTACAACAGGCAAGAGATGTTTAATACATTGTAAAATCTCAACTAAACAAGTCCTTTCCCACATCTTTGTGTTGCTATATAACACACAAGTCTATTTGTCTAGCTCAGGGGCGGCCAAAGTCTGGCCCATAGTGGACTTAATTTCCCAGCAGTCCCTGCCTGCATTGCTGCAGCTAGTTTCCATGGAGACCCCAGGAGTGATGGAGCTGTGATAGGTTGGGGCCAGGGTTTCCATGAAGACCAGCCCCGGCAATGTGTCAGGGTGTGTAGCAGGGCAGGAAGCTGTTCCAGGGCTGGAATCCCTGCAGCAACGGCGGTGACAGTCTGCAGGCAATGGATTGCAGCTCTGCTCCAGTTCTGGACCACGCTGTCACCACCGCTGGATCTCTGCCTCAGATCAGCTTCCCACCCAGCCAATTGCCCCACCAGCACTGCTAGGGCTGGTATCCATGGAAACCCTGGCCTTGTGCTGTCACAGCTCCAATGCTCCTGGGGTCTCCATGGAAACCAGTTGCAGCAAAGTGGGTAGGAGCTTCCCGGAAATGGAGCCCAGGCATCGGCCAGATCGGCCATTTTTCCCACCCCTAGTTTAGCTCCTTACATCTTCTCATGTTAAAACAAAATTATGATTTCACTTCCATGGCACTGGACAGCTCTTCTGAGCTCTTTCTCGGTGTTCCCTCCTCATGTCCTGTCCTGACCTGTACTCCGCACATTTTATACAACTTGATACTTTCTTCATATCCTACTCTTAGGTTCACTTCCAGCGCCCTGCTGGCACCCTTCTGTCTGCTTATGGATCCCTCGTTCAGACTCATTTCTGGCTGACATTTCTCTTTCATCTTCTACCTTAGTGGTAGTTTCTTCCACTTAAACACAATTAATACTAATAGCCTGGTCTTTCAAATATAAATTTTAATTTTTCATTTTCTTATGTTACCCTTGTCATTTCTCCTTGCGTGTCTTAGGTTGGGATCTCTGAATTTCTGATGAGCGTCATGCGCACCTGTGGTGCACCCTCACTATTATATAGTAATATTGCTTCTCTTCATGTGTTTCAGCGGAGGAGAAGGCTCGGGAGGCAGAGAGTAAAGCACGTGCACTGGAATTGTGCCTGGGAGGGGATCTCACACGGGAGTCCAGGGTGAGATTTCTGCATCTAGCTATTTGCTCTGGTTTTTGCTGATTGGAAGTGCCAGCCTCCTTGGATTGAGTGAAGTTTTCATAGATTTCATAGACATTAGGGCTGGAAGGAGGGACCTCACAAGATCATCGAATCCAGGTGATTCCATAGGCCTTGTTTTGCATAACTAGGAATCCCCATAAATTGCACCTGAAGTGCCCCCCACAGCGGCTCCTTTAATGTTTCTTATTTTGCCACTTGGCCTCCTCCTTCCTCCCCCTGCCACCGATCGGGGGTTGGTGGAGGGCAGGCAGCGAAATGAAGCATATTAAAACGGGCAGATGAAAACCTAATGTCGTTCAACACCGAAAAATTCAAGGTACTCCACCTTGGGAAGAAAAACCCACAGCATCCTTATAGGCTTGGCAATGCTACGCTTACTAGAACCATGGCCGAAAGGGGATCGTGATTGACCACAAGATGAATGTGAGCCACCAATGTGATGCAGCTGGTAAAGTGAGCAGAACTCTGGCTTGTGTGCATAGATACTTCTCAAGCAAATTCCAGGATGTCATCCTTCCACTGTATTTGGCCTTGGTGAAGTCGCAGCTGGACTATTGCATCCAATTCTGCGCTCCACAATTTAAAAAGTATGTGAAGAAGCTTGAGAGAGTCCAGAGGAGAGCCATGTGCATGATCAAAGGGCAGGAGAGCAGGCCTTATGATGAGAGGCTGAGGGCTATGGAACTCTTCAGCCTGGAAAAGCGCAGCGCGCCCCAAGAGAAGACGAGGTCAAATGGTCACAAACTCCTCCAAGACCATTTCAGGCTGGCCATAAGGAAGAACTTCTTCACTGTCTGAGCCCCCAAGGTCTGGAACAGACTGCCGCTGGAGGTGGTGCAAGCACCTACTCTGGACTCCATTAAGAGACATTTGGACGTTTATCTTGCTGGGATTCTTTGACCCCAGCTGACTTCCTGCCCCTGAGGCAGGGGGCTGGACTCAATGATCTCCCAAGGTCTCTTCCAGCCCTAATTTCTGTGAAATCTAAACGAGATACTATAGGGGGTATTTCCAGTGTGATTTATGTAGAACCCTATGCATAACTAATACAGTAACCTGGTTTGTGAGATGACTTTGCGTTTTGGTAAGATGTCCAAAATCAAGTTTCTTAGCTGCCATTAAAGCTTGTGTGAGTTGATATATTGGTTTCAGTTTCCTGGACATATTCTTTTCTGCTTTCCTAGATACCCCTTTGAATTTCAGTTCTGAACAGCATTCTTTTTCTTCTAGTCACCTCTGTATTGTTGCAATAGGTTGTGAACAGTTGCTATACTTTACTGACTCAGTTACTGCTCTTTATAGTGACTTGTAGTGCAGTTTTATTGTTGTTTGCCTTCTGAAGTGTTCTAGCATGCTTGGTAAGAAAAGATGCAATAGAAAAGAGAGTTAAGTTTATGTATTGGGAGACTTTGGTCTTATTATGAAATGCTTCATATTTGCAGGTGACTCTACGGCAAGTCCAGAACTCGGCCATAACTTTGCGTAGAGAGGCTGATGTCAAGAGGCGAATCAAGGAGGCAAAGCAGCGGTGAGCACAACACTACTCTAGGCTTTTGTTTCCTAGGCTGTTACCTGATATCCTACTCACATTGCAGCAGTGTTCCTCAGTACCTTGTCTCACTTCAGGGCCAGCTCTACATAGCTATGTGGGAGGAGCCACATCCATTGCTGATCTGATTCTTGTATAGGGCGTTCAGAATGGTGCACTAGGGGTGCACAGGTATATCATTTGGCTATCAGACTGGCACCGATAAAAGGAGAAATTAAGTTATCAGCTATCAGCTTTTTTTGGTTGCTATAGTCGATAATTGTGGGTGCATGCCCAGAGCACTCTAGTGAGCATAGTCCAGTCCCCGAGCCCTCAGCAGACTTACAGGTCCTGACAAGCAGTGGGAAGTGAAGGAGGCACCCAGGAATGGTCACAGAGCGTTGCACTTAGCAACAAAAGGACCATTATGGGGTCCTGCTGCTGCCGCCACTGCCATGGCAATGCTGCATATGCAGCAGGGGTCTGAGTGCTAGGACTGCTGCGGAGACATTGGGCGGCAGGTGGGCGGGGTAAGGCACCATGCGAGAGACGTTCTTCTCTGCTGGACACCTTTGCAAAAGAGGCTTTGCCCTGGTAGCTGTGGGAGCTCGGCTGCATGGGACCCATTGGTGCTAAGGCAGTGCCCTGCTCTGGGACTCTAAACATGCCTGGCATCTCTGTCTGCACAAGGGTCTGCTCTACCTGCTCAGGATAGCAGCATGGGCTGCGAGGGAACAGGGCTGTGGGTAAGAGCCATGGGTGAGGGAGTGACATGGGTGGACATAAGGTGGGCACTGCCTTCCTTATCAAGGGCTGGAGCAGACAGGAGGCACACATGTTATAAGTGCACAGCAAACAAAGAAAAGTTAATATCAGTAGTTTAAAATGCCTGGCAGTATTATTAAATATCAGTTATTGGATCAACATTGGCTGATATGGTTAGTTAATCATTAGCTATCGGTATTGGCCAAGAAAATCTTTATCAGTGCACTGTTGTGGTGCACCATTTGTTAAGATCACTTTCTTGTTTCAATAGTTTGATTCTTCTCCTGTATCCCTTACCCTACTCACTACAGTGTAGCCTGATACTTGCTGTTTATCTGTAGAGGCTTGTCTCTTGGTCAGGCTTTCTCTTTATGTTCTTTTAGGTCTGTATTTTGTATTAGTGCCTGGTGATTCCCAGGGGATCAATCACAAATGGTATTTCATTATTTTGGAGTGGCCTTCATGGCATGAGCCAAGCTTTATTGAGAAGCGTACAATCTTGCAATCTACATTATGAGATCCCAAGAGATGGTTGACTTAATTTGGTATGAATCAGCTTAATTATCTTGTTTCTCAAAGGAACTTGACAGTAGGTACAAAAGCTGCAAACTTATTCCCTTGCAACATCTTCTCAAATGTAAAGATTGGAACTGAGAGGGATATGTCAAACTGCTCTGAATAGACACAGTAGCTGGAAACTTAAGTTATGAAGAGCACTGCAAAATGCAATGTTGAACTGAATTACTTATAATTAAAATGAAAAATTTAGTAGCACTGAGGTCAGTGCAGATTCTCATCTTGTCCCATGAGACTTGTGTGATCTTACAGGCTCATGAAGCTGCTGCTGCTGCTTTTATGTTCTGGTAGCTGGCTTCATTACGAGAAAATGAGAGGTTAGGGCTTTCTACACAAGTGTAATTAAAGGGGTTACACTCTTACTATAGTAGCCACACAGTGCTGTGATTTGGTTTGCCTTAGTGGATGGGACCAGATCATTTCTTAAGTACATAACCTAATAACGGCATTACGTCTGTAACACTATTTCATAACATGGTTATTATGTAGTTTGGCCTAGTCTATGCATGCTGGACTACATCATACCACAGTATGATTGGAGGACTATTGTGCTATCACATGGTAGTTTTGCCTGTGTAAATGGGCTATTAGGAGAAAACAGCATTAGACTCTCTCTCCATGTACAGCCAATCTCCAGTGTTTCAGAGAAAGCTGTCCACAAAAGAGTCAAACATATTTTGGGGGGAATTTTATTTTTGGCCTGCAGATAGATGTCTGGCTGAAGTCTTTAAGTATGAAAATTTAATAACAATAACTGACTTAATTCAGAATTGCAAGTGTTACAAGCTTGTTGAAGGCAATGCAAGCAATCCTGTTTTTCCCTGGACCAGTGAACAGGGTAGGTAAAACATTGAAAAAATTTTAAAATTTAAACACACAACCGCCACCATGCCATGCCGCTTGCCTGCAGAGCTGTGGCTGCAGATTTGTGCCTATGGAGCTTTGTGGCTGGCCATGGGAAGGTAGTGCAGGGCACAGCAGCAGCAGTGCAGTGCAGTGCAGTGACAGCTGCTGTGTGCAAACCCCCTCCGTCCAGCTGCCCATGTGCAACGCACATGGGGGCACTGCTGCCCTCACCCTCCCTTGGCCCTGCTTCTGGGACCAGGCACAGACCCCTCCCCTCCCCTCCCCTCCTTTCCCCCCAGGCCCTTTCCCTTTCCTCTGGCCTGCCCTGCCCCTTCCTTCAACACACATTTACCTGCTTGAGTGTGTCTGTGGGGAGTGAGGGCTGGGGGAGGACCTTTAATTTTAATCACGGATTTTGGGTTTTCTATCAGAGAATTTGTGATTTTTCTTTTTTCTTTTTTTCATTAGGGAAAGCCAGGATCCCTGGAGATAACAGACCTGATTACCCACACATTAGCCCTATTGTCTCTGCAAGTTTGTGTACACACAGTCAAGCCCTTACCTTTCTCTAACAGTGCAAAGTTTCAAGAAGTTAAACAAATAAAGGATATCAAAAAACCAAGAATGCACTTTTTGTAGAAAAAAGTGATTAAATGGAGGCTTCCTGACCAGTGATTTAAACTGAGATTTAAATCATGATTTAAATTGATTTGTTTACATCAAATCCACCCTGCCAGTGAAGGAAGGGAATATAAAAAGGGGAACTTAGAAGGACCACTGAAACCATACCACTGAACCCCCTTCCCAGTTGGGGAAATTCCAGACTCCTATGTTGGATGCGTTCATGTACAGTGAAACACTTTAATGCTAACACTGTTAATTGCTGTTGTTGACTTAGCTCCCATTTAAAATGAGTGGAATAATTCATAGCCAAAATAGATCTGAGGTTTCTTCAAACTAAGTAGTAGTTACTATCCAAGAAGTAAGGATTTCTTAGGATGGTATCTTTGATTGGACCAGCCATAGAGTTTGAATGGTCTGAGCATTGAGAGCCAGCACAGCATAGTAAAACAAAACAGTTTTTAGAGAGCTGGGGTAGAAATTTCCAGGGGTAACAGACAAACAATTAGCAGAAGAACCGTAGCTGATTACTGGGAGATCAAAGCCTATCAATAGGGAGAAAAGGTTTTTTTCCTCTTAAATGTGTGGGGAGAATTCAGGGATTAGGTTGGTAGTTATTATTATGACTACCTCAAACCACAAGCACTCAAAAAACTAACATATTTTATGCAAACACTTCCAACTTTCCCAACTCAAGAAAATAAATGACACACTGCTCTGTGTGTTTGCTGAACTGAAAGTGAAACAAAAATTAATCAGTTTTAGTTTTGGTTTTGATTTCACTTGAAGTCTGAGATTAAATAAGAATTTTAGCTTTGGTTTTGATTCGACCTGCACAGCCGATTAGGTGAATTAATAATTTGATTTTTGGTTTGGATTATTATGTGAGTGTATTTATCCTCCTGTTTACAAATTAATAAAACATACTTTCTTGCACACTTCCTAGGGATAATCACCTGAAAAACATTAATTACAACTTTGAAACTGCCAAGCTTGCCTAATATTGTATTGGCATCCATTCACTGGTACTTATGAATTTTATGAAACAATGGATTTTTAGAAATGGAAAATTTTCCACGGAAAAATAAAGTACTGGAAAATTTTCTGGAAATTTTTCCGCCCCACATCTCTGCTATCATGCCATAGAAAGTTCCAACCAGCTATAACGTTAGACCTCAAAAATGTGTACCAACTTTTAGCTGGTTGCTATTAAATTTTAATTTGCACGTGTAGCAGGGAAACATCATGTAGAAGTGAGTCTTTTATCTCATTTACTTTGCCATAGTAATTCAAATCTTTGTAAGTTCTCAAATCACAAGTATTTGACTGAAAAAGTTAGACACCAAAACATAAAACTCTGTGTATATTACTTGTTTCTATATCATCCTAATACTTACTCATTGTTCATATTATTGGCTACATTCAGTAAATGTTCAGGATTAAAAACCACTTGGGGTAAAACAGAATGTAAGCTGATTCAATTGAAACCCACCACAACAATTGAAAGAATGTTCCATAAGGAGAAAAGTAGACCTGACTTGCAAAATAAAAGATCAGACAACACTAGATAAAGTTTGTTCCCTCTAAGAAAATGGGCTTTTAGATTGCCTTAGCCTAGAACAAGATTCATAGATTCACCGATGTAGGGTCGGAAGGGACCTCAACAGATCATCAAATCCGACCCCCTGCTTAGGCAGGAAAGAGTGCTGGGGTCAGATGACCCCAGCCAGATGCCTATCCAGCCTTCTCTTAAAGATCCCCAAGGTAGGGGAGAACACCACCTACCTTGGAAGCCCATTCCAAATTTTGGCCACCCTTACCGTGAAGAAGTTTTTCCTGATGTCTAGCCTAAATCTGCTGTCTGCCAGCTTGTGACCATTGGTCCTTGTTATCCCAGGAGGCGTCCTGGTGATCAGAGCATCTCTGTTGATTACAACACAGTAAAACAGTTGATAAAGCAAGGGGGAGATTCCCACCCCAGCCTCTGTTCTTATTACTTAGCCACCCAACTGTGTTTTGAGAGTGGTTGGGCAGTCTTAAACCTCCAAAAACTGAACCTCTGCACTATTTAATGGATTCAAGTATTGATAATGCTATAAAAACTATCATGTATAAATATAGTATATATAATAAACATGTAATATAAAAACCATACTGCATAATTTTGGAGGCAGGCAGACACTGAAGCAGAGGACTGTGATTAAGCACATCCCTTTATCTTCCTCAGGTTGGCTATGTCCACGAATGTGACTTTTCAATGATAATAGAAAATGTACACCAAACAAATCCATTTATCAGGATTTTATTGTAAAACTTTTGAACATACTAAAACAGACCATCTCAAAACTGCAAATGATTATTTTTGTGAGAGACATTTCATGCTTATAATTTAGAGCATGCGTGCTAAACATACCACCCGTGGGCTGAATCCAGTCCATGGAGCTAGTCTATTTGGCCCACCGTGCTACTACAGTAGGCCAGGGAATTAGGGGATGTGGTTAGTGGGAGGTTGAGCCTGTCGTAGAATATCAGGAATATTAGCAGTACCATGCCGAATCAGACCAGTGGTCCATCTAGCCTAGTCTCCTGTGTCCAGTAGTGGCAGGAGTGAATGCTTTAAGAAGGAGAGCATTTAACCAGATATATCTAGAGTAGTAGTTCTCAACAGGGATGCTGTGGGCTGTGAGGAGATGAGATAAGCACTTGCTTCTCCCTGCCCAGCCACTGTGCGAGGAGGTAAGCACCTTGTCTCTTGCTCTGATGCAAGGAGGTCACATTTGTCCCTGCCAGACCCTGTGTAAGGAGTTAAATACTCATACCTCTTTCTTGCCTCCCCAGCCCTCTCCTGCATGGAAGGAATTAAGCACAGGCTCATCTGTGCCTGGGTCCAGTGCAAGGAGTAAGCTCGTGATTGTCCGTGCCCTGCTGCTGTATGGGGAACTCTGACCCTCCCCCCCCATCTCCCAGGAGTTGAGTGTTTCAATAAATCAGTTACTGAATTGGGGTGCTGGTCAATTCACAGGAGGTATAGAGGGGTATTAGGAGCCTAAAAAGGTTGAGAACCATTGATCTGGAGTGATCTATTCCTCGTTCATTACCCTTGTTGGCATCTGTCATAAGTGATTTAGATACAAGAACATAAGAAGTGCCATACCAGATTAGACTGACAGTCTACGTAGCTCTGTACCCTGTCTCCGAAAGTGACAAAAATAGATACTGGAAGAAGATTGAACCAGATAGGTGTAGAGGGATCTCTCCCCTGTCCATTACCCTCCCTGACATCCACTGTTATTGGTGTAGAGATGCTAGAGGAAGGAGCGCTAACTGTTCTGGTCAGAAGCTATTCATAGATCTGTCATCCATGAATTGGTCTAGTCACTTTTTGAACCTTGCTATACTTACTATCTGTCTATAATTTCTAGTGGTAACGAATTCCACAAGTTAACTACATGCTGTGTTAAAAAGTATTTTCTCTTGTTAGTGTTAAACATGTCTCCTCCTAATTTCAGTGTGTGCCCCCTAGTTTTAGTATTCTGGAATTCGGTGAGTAACAGTTCCCTATTCACTTTGTCCATCCCCTTCATGATTCTTCATAATTGAGGGGCCCCATTGAACATTATTGTTGATGGCAGGTGTGCAAATGAGGGCTGTCCTGACACAGGCATGTTCTGTTTGGCCTGCCTCTGCTGCAGTAAGTAGCTCCTTAGTCCACAACCACTGGCTGACCTGCATCTGCTCCCCCTGCCACTTGTCCCACATCCACTGCATCAGGTGGCCACTTGATTCACAACTACTTGCCCCACCTCCTCTACTGCCTCCACCACTTGACCTGTTGGTGCTGCAACTGTTGCATTTGACACGTGGATTGGGCATGTGGTTTTACAGACAGTTTTTCATGGAGACAGTGTTAGAGATCCTTACAGACATTTGGGTTTTGAAGAGATTTGGTGTTGCCATATACACTGGTGACAGTGGTGTACTGGTTGTTGCAGGGCTCGGTCCTTGGGCCCGCACTGTTCAACATCTTCATCAATGACTTGGACGAGGGGGTGAAAAGCACCCTGTTCAAATTTGCTGATGACACTAAGATGTGGGGGGATGTGGGCACGCTACAAGGGAGGAATAGGCTACAATCAGACTTAGACAGGTTACAGGGGTGGGTGGATGAGAATAGGATGGGATTCAACACTGACAAGTGCAAATCGATGCACGTGGGGAGGAAGAACCAGCACCATACCTACAGGCTGGGGAACGAACTCCCTTCTCATCAGTGCAAAGGCAGAAAAGGATCTTGGCATCATCATTGATGCTACAATGAACATGGGCTGGCAGTGTGGGGGTGCAGTCAGGAAGGCCAACCGCACGTTGTCATGCATCCACAGATGCATCTCAAGCAGGTCCAAGGAGGTGATCCTCCCCCTCTATGCGGCACTGGTCAGGCTTCAGCTAGAGTACTGGATCCAGTTCTGGGCGCTGCACTTCAAGAGGGATGTGGACAACATGGAGAGGGTCCAGAGGAGGGCCACTTGTGTGACCAGGGGGCAGCAGGGCAGCCCTACGAGGAGAGACTACGGGACCTGAACCTGTTCAGCCTCCACAAGAGAACGTTGAGGGGGGATCTAGTGGCCTGTTACAAATTCGTTGGCGGGGGGGGACCAGCAGGCAATGGGGGAGTCCCTGTTCCCCCGAGCACTACCAGGAGTGACTAGAAATAACGGTCACAAGCTGGCAGAAGGTAGATTCAGACTAGACATCAGGAAGCACTACTTCACAGTCAGGGTGGCTAGGGTCTGGAACCAACTTCCAAGCGAAGTGGTGCTGGCTGCTACCTTGGGGGTCTTTAAGAAAAAGCTAGACAATCACCTTGCTGGGGTCATTTGACCCCAGTACTCTTTCCTGCCATGGCAGGGGGTGAGACTTGATGATCTACTCAGGTCCCTTCTGACCCTACTAACTATGTAACTATATGTAAGATGGAGGGTCATAATATTGTTCGTTAATGCCCACAGGAACCTTCTTAAGCTGATAGACGAATTGATTCTCGATGGCAAAGGTGATGCTGTGAATGCCTGTGTCCTGGGCCAGTTTCCCCTTTTAGAAGGTGTGGCCTCTGCCCTCTTCCTCAGCTGGCCCTCAATCCAGTTATCTTAGCTCGCTTAGAGCTTCAGCGTCAATGTTGCATCTCTCTAGTTCCCTGGAAATGATGGCAGTTCTTCTTTCTAATCATTCATTGTCTTGATTGTGCATCAAGGAATGAATGTTCCATGTTGCAGAAATCATTGTTGCCTTATGCTATTTTCGACCACAGAAAGAGTGATCCCACTGGACACGGTTATCCAGCCAGGAGCAGATAAGATAGCTTAGGTTTAGGGCATGTCTTCAAGTCCCTTCCCCATGTGATGTGAGCAGAGGAGATCCTGAATAGGACTGCTCAGTCATGGTAGCAGCTGCCAAATTTCACCCCTGTCTTAACCCAGATGCAAGACGGTCATCAGGATGCTGTCGCCTGCATGCAGATTTGTGGCTGGAGATTGCTGGATTCACTAGTCCTGTTTCTGTCGCCACTTGTCTATTGCCACAGAGCTTTTGGAGTTTGGTATAGGAGAGCATATTGTTTCCTGTGGTAGAAGACTTTGTATGACATGAAGAAGCTGGTGCGCAGAAACAGCACCCACACAATCTTGACAAGATGGAGAACTGAGCCCTATGACAAAGGAGAATGCTAGATGACAGGAAACCTCCATCTTGCTGCAGCCCTCTTTTGTCTTTACAGTTGTTGAGGCCCTGATATCTTCCATCTGATCTGCTGTTGAGGACTTGGGGTTTGGACTGTGGTTTGTCTGGAAACTCCCCTCAGTCTTGGTCACCATGGTTGACCCTGCCAGGAGTACAAGGCTCTGGGTCACACAGCTCTAAGGGTCATTGGGACACACAAGCCTCTCCACCACTACAAGGTTTTGGTCCACATGGCCTGTGCTGAATCCATTGGCTGTACCACGTACGGATACCAAGACTGGTTTGATGAGAATGACACTGAGATCCAAGCCCTCCTTGGTCACAAGAGAAGGACTCATTCTGCTTGGCAAGATGACATCTGATCTCAGCAGAAGACATCATTTCCTCAAAGCTGCTGCTCAAAGGTGGATCTGGGTAATCAAAAATCAGTGGTAGCAAGATAAAGCCAAGGAAATATGGCTCTATGCAGTCAAACATGCATAGCTTTTTGCAGGCAAAGAAGGCCATCTGTGACTCAACTTCCCACAGTCCTACTTTTCTTCAATTGCAGGATGGTTTGATGCTCCTCAAAGATAGTGATTCTATCCAAGCTAGGTAAAAAGAGCACTTTGAGGTAGTCTTGAACCATGAGTTGACTGTGACGTGAATTTGAAACAACAAAGAGTAGGGGTGCACCGATAAAGATTTTAATGGCTGATACCAATGGCTAATTATTAACCAGCCATATCAGCTGATGCCAATCTGATTGCCAATATGCAGCCAGTCAGCTTGGAGAGCAGCATCTGGCTGGTAAGTCAGGGGGTGGGAGGGGAGGGAAAAGGAATCAGCATGGGGGAAGAAAGGGGCATGGGGGGCAGATTGAGGCCCCCATGATGGAGTGATTGAGGCTGGGCAGGCACAGGCACTGCCCACTTGGGATGGAGCAGGGTGCAGGACAGAGCTGTGTGCAGCTCATGTGGGGGAGTGGGAGGGGAGGGAAGGGGGCATCTCCTGGGGGAGGCTGGGGGGCAATTGCCCCCCAGATTTGTGCGAAGCAAGGGCGTGCTTCCCTCTGAAGGCTGGGGCTAGGTGCTGTGCCAACCTCTTTCCGGCATGGGGGCTGGGCCAGGGCTGCACTCAGAGCAGGTGTGGCAGACAGTGGCAGCACTGGGAGGGGCAGCCATGGAAGGGTTATGGTGAATTTTGGGGTGACTGCAGCCCATTCCGTAGTCCCCTTCCCAGTGCCACCACCTGCCCCACCCCCACCTGCTGTGAGTGCAACTCTAGCCTATTCCTCCCACTGGGAAGAGGTCAGTGCAGCCTCTGGCACCATCCCTCAGCCTACACTTACCCCATGCACAAATCAGGGGGGCACATGCCCCCCATACCTCCCCTGTGGGTGTACGCAGTGGCGGGAGTGATGCCCCCTCTTTACTTCCCCATCCCCTGCCCCGGCTGGGCAGCTGCCTGACCCTGCCCCACTCCCTTCCTCACCATGGGTACCTTGATCACCCCCTCCCCTCCCAGTGCCTCTTTCCCCTCCCACAGACTTACTGGCCAGATACTGCTCTTCAAGCTGCTGGGCTGAATTCCTTTCCATGTGCATGTTGTGGTTGTGCACATGCACGTGGCATTATCGGCCACATCGACCAAAAAAAGCCGATCGCCAATAATGTCATTCTTCCTTTTATTGGTGCTGATATATATGGACCAATATATTGGTGCATCTCTAACAAGGAGATCCCTGGGGATATGAGGAATGCTAACATTGTGACTTCAAGAAGAGATAAGTCTCTGTGTGGGGACTATTGAGGTACCTCCCTCCTTTCTTTCCACAGCATGGAAAATTCTTGCCCACATCCTCCTGAACCATCTTCTGTCTCTTGCTAAGAAAGTTGTGCTGGAATCTCCATGTGGTTTCAGATCATCCTATGGGGCAATTGACATGATCACTGTTGCCCACCAGGTCCAAGAAAAGTGTTGGGAACAGCTTCAGAACCTGTCTATGGCCTTCATTGACCTCACTAAGGCCTTTGCTTCCATCAGTTGCAAAGCCTTGTGGAAAGCACTGGCCAGATTTGGATGTCCAGAAAAGTACATCGAGGTGCGGAGGCTTCTCCCCAACCAATTGACTGCACCCATTCTATGCAGTGGATCAGAGAGTAATCTATTTGTCATGAAATGGGGTCAAGCTACAATTTGTCCTCCCCCCACCTCTGTTCTCCATTTTTTTTACAGTCATCCTGATTCTCGTTAAGGACCACCTACCTTTCAGAAGTGCCATTGAGTGCTGAATGGAGGGAGAGCTCTTCAATCTGGGATGTTTTCAGTCAAAAACCAAAGTCCTCAAAACAGCTATTCTTGACCTTTAATATGCTGACAACTTGACTGTCCTTGCATACACTAAAAAAACCTCCAAACCACACTGGATCTTTTCGGAGAAGTCTGCTGAGGTTTGGGCTTCCCTCTCAGCATTGGAAAGACTAAAGTGCTTCATTAGCCTGCCCTGGGCCACGAGTGTGACCCGTCTCCCCAAATTACCATTGAGGGAAAGTCTCTGGCAGTAGTCGAGCACTTCTACCTACCTTGATAGTTACCTTTTTCAGAGAGTGAACATTGAGATTTAGCACCAGATCTAGTGCACCAGTGTGCCTCCTTGGGGAAATTGATTTGGTGTATTTTTATTCAGTGCAATTTCCTGAAAGAGATCAAAATCTAGGTCTGCAATTCAGTCATCATCCCCACTCTCCTCTATGGATGTGAAATGTGGGTGACCTCCTGTGGTCATTTCAAGAGCACAGGAAAGGAGAGTTTGTTGCATAAACAAACCCAGCAGTTTTTTTCATCAATTACCTCTTGCTGTAATCTGCTCTTATTCTTACTACAAACTTATCTGTGGTTCTTTCTGGATGATGGAGATTTTTTTACTTTTTGCTACAGATGATGACTTTTGACTGGAACACTGGTATCATTAACAGATAACTCTGGAACTATAGACAGTGATGATGATGATGTTGAAGATGCATAGTCAGAATCCTGTATGTTGAGGATGGATCCTCCTGAACAAAAGAGTCAATGTAGTCATTACAGTACTGCTGATTTAGTGTTACACATTACACTCAGTACTACTTTAGAAGTAAAACTATAAAAGGAAGGTCTGCCTGTTTCAGCCATTATTTTATATCACAACAGCATTACAAATATGATAGTCCCATAAAGTAAAGACTATAGTTTTGCTCAAAAGTTTTAATGAGAATTCAAATAGTCCAGATGTCCACCCTAAAGATATGGACAAGGCAGGCAGGCAGTCTTTAAGGAGGAAGTATGAAATAAAGAAGTCTACTAACCTGGAGAATTCTGCATGTTCAGACATGTTCCAGTCGTCACCTTCAAAGCAGATTCCTCCTGAGAAGGAGTGCTTCTCATGATGTTGTTTCATTTTGGGCAACCA
The DNA here is from genome assembly GCF_052110815.1 of Crocodylus siamensis. Lineage (NCBI taxonomy): Eukaryota > Metazoa > Chordata > Crocodylia > Crocodylidae > Crocodylus > Crocodylus siamensis. The sequence goes on from NC_143403.1 coordinate 43,788,419, forward strand.
AGCCTTGATTTTCTTTGTTGCACTGTTTGCATTTTGCATGCACAACTGTCTTACCCACAAGTAGAGGAATTTCATTAAAATATTCCCAAATTAGGGTCTCTTTTACAGCCTGGCAAGCCTGCTGCCTTGATAGGTTTTCCCTTCAACCATATAATTCCATCACTAGATTGCAAATCAGTGGAGAGGCTATACCTAGAAACTTATCCCTCAAGGCTTCTGGAATGTTCTGTGCAAAAAGCTTCTCTCTTGTTTCTACTGCCCCTCCCTCCTTGCATTTATCTCCAGACGACTCCTCCTTGCCCAGATCTACTCCACCTGCAACAATTGTCTATTCATTTTACTTCTTGAAACTGCAATATTAGAGAGAGGTAAGGGCTTCATTCTGTATACACAAACTTGTAGGGAGACAATAGGGCTCATGGGTAGGTAATCCGGTCTGTTGTCTTTCATCTCTATATACTGCTGTTAACAAGGATGTTATCTCTGGAGAGACAAATCCACAGTTTGAGAACTGAAACTAAGCATCACAGAGGTGCTTAATGGGATCTTCTAGACTGAGCTCTGAGTCCCGTTGGGTATAATGGTTTTCTTTAATCTCTACTAATCTATAGAGCAGCCCCTGGGAACCCCATAAGATTGGGCCCCTAATATAGTCCATGACCTGTTGTAACCTATTTATAAAACTTTTCTAAAAAGGTTACATGAGTATATTGTCTCAAAGATATCTTTGATCTTTAACATATCTTACATTAAAACTATCTTTGTATAGGTTTATTTTTTTAAGAGCATCTTAACAAAAAAAACCCTATTAAATAAAAAAAACTGATTCAAATAAAAAAATTGTTTTTATTTTTTTTAAATTATTGATTTTTTTAAATCTATGCTGGCTTTTCTGCAAGTTCTTAAAGCTTAGGTATAGTATTATTCGTCTTTTCCTTCTCTCTCTTCCACAGCAGCTCTTTAATTCTTAATTGTCTGTATCTGTTTCAGGGCACTGAAGGAGCCTAAAGAGTTGAACTTCATTTTTGGAGTGAATATTGAGCAACGGGATTTGGATGGCATGTTTATCTATAACTGCAGTCGTCTGATTAAGATGTATGAGAAGGTGGGCCCACAGCTGGAGGGTGGCATGTGAGTTACTTTCAGAAATCTTCAGAGAGCTGTTTGCTTGTTGGCATGGTACAGCAGGGCTGTTGGCATGGTACAGCAGGGCAGGCTGCCTATGGGGAACATGGTCTTCCACAGAAATCCAAGATTTCAATTATTTCAGTTTCATACACAGTCAGAATCTGGGTTTGTTAAATGGTTCATATATAATTTAAAGATTCCTCAGTTAAGATTAATTTTTGCAGAGATGAATGTTCACTTTGCAGCGGCATACTTTTTTCTGCTTTATGTCAACATTTGGTACTGGGGGCCTTAAATAGCCAGCAGAATTGAAAGGTTATAATCCACCATTATTAATCTTTGGAGAAAGGGTGAATAAGGTATTCTATTGAGGTAAAGAGAAAATGCAGCATTTAAAACAAGGAATCTTTTTTGTGGACTGCTAGTAAAGCTCAGGTATTTGTCTTTAGTTGACTCCTCAGAACACATCCCAAATCTCTGGGATCTAGAGAGCTGATCTTACATTAACATTGAAAAAAACAGCAGCATGATTTCACTGTTTCGAATCCTGCTAAATGGGCTATGTGTTAAATAGACAAAGTAAAGTTGCAGTGTATGATTGGTGATAGCTGTTTCTAATACTTTTGATTTGGACAGGTAACTGTGGTTTTAGCAGTCAAGCGGTGTGTCATGTGTTTTTCACCTCCTAGGGCATGTGGTGGAGTACTGGGAGTGGTGGATGTACCCTACTTGGTTTTGGAGCCCACACACAATAAACAGGACTTTGCTGATGCAAAGGAGTATCGACACTTGCTGAAGGCAATGGGGGAGCACTTGGCACAATACTGGAAGGATGTTGCCATAGGTAATGAGGCTTCATAACTTGACAGGTACAGGTGGGATGGGAATCTCAGTGGGTATACAGGGCAGAGGGAAAAGTTTGCCAGAGATAAAGCATAAGGTGGTAATGGTGGTGGTAATGACAACCTTGCTGAATCTTATTATTTTGTTTTTTTTTTTCCTTCCAGCCCAGAGGGGGATCATCAAGTTCTGGGATGAATTTGGTTATTTATCAGCAAACTGGAACCAACCACCATCTAGTGATTTACGCTATAAACGCCGAAGAGCCATGGAAATTCCCACTACAATTCAGTGTGGTGTGTTTGTGTTGACACAGATAGGGTGACTAGGACTGAGACCCCTATTTCATATGGCATGTGGGAGCAATAATTGCTGTTATGCATGGGAGGAGTAGGTCTTGGGTGGGCAGCATTTGCTAAGAAGACCCCTAGATCCTATTTTCCTTTTAGTTCTGGCACCCAGTTGACAGTGGTTTCTGCTCCTATAAATGCCCCTTCAGTGCTTGCTTGATTTTTTTTTTCATTGTGTAGAAGGGAGAACCCTCTCTATTACAAGCTGAATTTCCTCTGAAGATTCTGTAAAGCAGGAGGTTCTTTAGTTGGCTTTGGAAAGCGTGGATCAAAAATTGTTATAGCTGCTAGAAGCTGGGCATAGCATTGTCATCTGAAAAGCTGAAGTGGTCTCATCGTCAAATCAGTATTATATATTACATTTTCAAAATGCATTGAAGAGAGAACCTATGTAGTCACTTGTATTCCAGGGACACGCTGAGGTACTAAATGACTGAGTTCTTAAAATGCAGGGATACAAAGGTGACAGTAAATGACTACTTACTGAAGTTGACTGCTCCCTTGTGTACCTGATTTAGGAACCTGTTGAATTATCTAATGTAAGCTCTTTCCTGATACATTGTTAATGTTTTATCCAAGTTTTAATTACATAATCTCATGCTTATGCATAATTGCCAGAGAAAGAACCAGCCAAACTCTGAGATGAAAGCAGATTTTGGGGACTGGCTTTTCAAAATTATGTTTTTCTAACTGTATGTGCAGACTGACCGTGTAGCCACAAGCAATTTTCATGGTATGTTAGCCAGAACAGAACCACACTTTAGCCACTGTGATTTTTCTCACCATATCTCCAAGGTTGAACTGATCAGACTTAGGGTCTGGAAAAAATTCCCTCCTTCACCTGGTTTTCTGGAAGCTTTGGGAGCAATGAGTAAGAATAGCCATAATATTAGTTGTGTTCTCACTCGGGCACCCCCGTGCATTGAGGAGTCTCATCCCTTTCTGGCTTCCACCCAAGTGATTTGTTTTTTAAAGAAAAAAGTTTAACACAGTGATATGTTCTGGAGAGCGATGAAAGATGATCTTATGAGGTCTCTTCCAGCCCCTAACATCTATGAATCTGTGTTCCAATAGCTGGAGAAGCTGCTTGTCACCTGGCTGATGCCCTGAGTTGTCATCAGATCTTTAGTTGTAAAATGGGCTTTCTGTGAACTCAGGAATGGGCTGCATTTTGTGTCATTTCAACTGTGCCACTGACTGTAGTATATGTTTTGTATAACAGATCTGTGTCTGAAATGGCGGACCCTCCCATTCCAGCTGAGTTCTGTGGAAAAGAATTACCCTGATAGTTGGGTGTGCAATATGAACCCTGATCCTGAACAGGATAGGTAAGTGTGTGAGCCGTGGTAGGAATCTGGTATTAATATCCCTTGGTTTTTCTGAGCACTGTCTCCTTAAGGACAGATTTGATGTAGTGAATAATGGTGCTGTGCAGCAAACTAAACCCACAAGCTCAGTGCATCAGGACATTTCATGAGCAATGGTGAAAGAAATTGCTATTAAACACCATAACTTGGTTTGTTAACATACTTGATTGGCTGCATAGGAAAAATTATCAGCTTGCTTCAGGTTTTGTTGTTGGTTGTAGCCAAGTTGGTTTAAGGACGTAGACATGCAAGGTTTTAGCTATTTAGTTGGTCTAATAAAAGGTATCGCATCTACCCAAAGAACCTTACTTTCAGGTTTGGTCAACACTACAGTTAGAAATATGATTGTAGGTATGTGAGGGCATGCCCACACTAATTTTAAATAAGCTAGCTTGGCTGGAGTAATAAAGACATGGCAATGCAAATTTAGCAGAGGCTGCTTATCTGCATATATAACCATGATCTCTAATGGACTTATACAGTCTCTTGCCTTATGCTTGCTGCCCAGGTTTAGTATGGGTATACCTACCTGTAACGTAATCACATTTAGTTACAGTCATACAGTCATAGACTTATTTTTGCACTACCTTTGACATTTTATACTCACCTGAGAAATTGCCTCGGCACATGAGGTTTTCCTTGTGTGCTAGTTGCAGTGTAAGAATAGTTTTAGAGTAGGGGCAGCAAGCAGTTTAATCTGTTTCACAGAGCCCACCAACAAATTGTGCCCCACCCGGTGCTTCTTCCCACAAAGGTGGAAGTGAGGTGCCCATGTGTACCCTGCCCCTCCAAACCTACCCTATTGCGCCTTGCTCCCACTCTTGTGGGCAGAAGGGCTGGCCTGGCCAGCAGTAGCAGCTTTGCCACCTCTGCAGCTGCTGGGGACCCCTGCTTGGCTAGCCCTGCCTCCAGGTCGCTCTGGGGAGCAGGTAGGAAACAGGCAGGGATGGAGCTGCAGCTAAATAGGAGCATGAAGCATGGGGCTGGGGCTGGTGACAGCGTGGAGCCTGTGCCCTGGGGGGTGGCAGCAGTACAGAGTTTGGCTGGGTAGGGTGTGAGGGATTGTGGTGGGGTGTGGGGACCTCCATCACACTTCCCCATGGCGTGCAGCCCCAGCAGGCAGGCAGTGGCAGTGGCGGCAGCAGCAGCAGCAGAAGGCAGGGGCGCTCAGGGCACTCTGGCCAGCGCTGCACATTGTGGTGAGGGGCACAGCCTCCAACACGCAGTCTGTATTGCCAGCACTCCCCACCACATACATGTAGCCCCTGCACTTGCATGGCATGGGAGGGAAACCCCACAGGCTGGAGCTGGCTGCCTTCCCCACCAGAGCTGTGCAGCATGGGAGGGAAGCTCTGGGCACCTTCCCCTGGGGGGTAGGGAAGGCAGCTGGCTCCAGCGAATGGGGCTTCCCTCCCATGCTTGGCAAGTGCAGGGAGCATTGGTGATAGAGACAGGCCTGCAGAGACTCTGCTGCTTGCTGTGAAGTGCAGTCCTGGATGCAGCTGTGCCCCGCTGGGCACCAGCACCTGGGCTGGGCATGAGTACCCTGAGTGTCCCTGACTGCTGCTGCTCCTGCACCATTGGTGGAGTGTGGCGAGGGGGGGCCACACTCTCCAACCCTCAAACCCTACAAACACCACATACCCACACCCCTTCACAACCGCCACACCCTACCATATACATACACCCGTTCCCCCAACACCCCATTATACACACCCCCATCACACCCAACCATACACATATACAATATACAAGACTAAGAATTTATTTTGAGTTATTATGCTGTCACCACTGTGTATACACTATGCAAACACAAATCATGACAAAAAATTTTTTGTAATAAAATAAAAATAGATTATAGTAGGTGTTTGACTTTTAGTGTATGATATGGTTTGTTTTTTTGGTTCTAAGATGGCAACCCCACCCTTCCAAAAGGAACATTTCTGGGGGGCAAGGGGAGGGACTTCCCATGGCAAAGGTCAGGGGTTAGGGGTTGGGACTTCCAGTTCCAAGATGGCATCCAGGGGACAGGGCAGCTGTCAAGGAGTGGGGCTACCGCTGTGGCCCTGGACAGCTCACCAAAACTCGTTAAGCAGCCCTCTATCTGAAATAATTGCCTGCCCCATTTTAGAGCATGACTGTCTGTAAAATTAGGGAGGGAGCAGTGTATTGGTTCATGTTCTGAAGACATTCCCTGCTATCATAAAGACTTAATTTTTAAACCACAACTAAAATGAAAGCTTAGGTTCCATAGACAGTAGGTCTACCAGAGAAGCGCTGACGTCACCACCTGTACAGTATTAACTATCTAACTCCCAGCTTTTCTGTGCTATTCTTCTAGGGGGAGTCCCTCATCTGGGGTGACCTTCCTGCTATCACCCTCTATAGTAATTTTTATTTGAGGGGGTATTTGTAAGTAGAGTGGTATTGGGCTGGGCCAAAGCTAAATGTTTTAAGGTAGCAATCCTAATTCTTTTGATGCTTGTAACAAGCTCTGTAATTTGGGAAGGATAAGCTTCCTTTCTTATAAAAATAGAGGTTGAGTCTGCACTTGAAATGTAAAGTGGAACTCAGTCTTAACCATGGAATTATGTTTGGTGCTTCCACAATAACACATATAGATACACTCTTAAAAAATTCACTTTTTAGAAATGGAAATTATAGGTCAATAGTAGAGTTCTTTTAGTTGTCTTTGAAGAGTGGGAATTACAGCAATTCTGGTGATACAATCTTTCTCAAGAAGTGAAAATGACTTATCTGTACAGTAATTGCCATTCTTTAAAGACACCTGATAAGAAACTCTTCTAGCAAACAATCTCTGCCCTCACTGGGGAAGCACTGTATGTTTTTTAACTAGTGACAGAGGCAGTAAAATTCCTGGAAAGAATTCAGCAGTCCAACACCACAACAGCCTCTCACTGGCGTACGGAGGCTGGTTCCGAATTCTGACCTATTTTTTTCCTAGTTTGGGAATTAAGAACCAACTTGTCTAGGCCAGTAAGAGACTGTAGTGTTTTTTCTAATATGTAATATATTTGTCTGATGTTTTCCATGAGAGTTAGTGTGGGAGGAGAGCACCTTTTAGACATTCTCAACCTTTTTTGTACCAGGACCCATTTGTAAACATCAATGGCCAATCCTGACCTGCTGCCCCCTGCCCCCTGGCTGCAGACCCCAGTGTATGGGGCCGGGGGTGGGTGTGTGGTGCAGGAGGGGCTCCGAACAGCCCCTCACAGGCTGGAACTCCTCCCTGTAAGGGAAAAGCCACAGTTTCCCACGTTTTTCTCCATTAAAGGAGAATCCGTTTTTAAATTTTGTTTGCAGCCCTTTCATATATTCAACCCACGGGTTGAGAAATGCTGCTTTAGAGCACCTAGAACTGTTCTCATCTCCAGAACATTGAATATACTATAGTTACTGAATTCCACAGGCATTGATACCTCTGTAAACTCTGCATCTGGGTAAGATGCACCTCTTGTCACTGTAATCTGATGAAGCAGGCTGTAGGGGTGCACCAATATAGATTTTTTGGGTCAGTACCATACCAGTAGTGTATTAACCATCTATATTGGCTGATACCAGTCTGATTGCTGATACGCAGCCCAGCAGCTTGGAGAGTAGCATCCAGCTGGTAAGTCCGTTGGTAGAAGGGGCAAGGTGGGAAGGGGATGCACGGGCAGATCGAGGCCACTGTATTGAGGGAGGAAGTGGGGCTGGGGTTGGTGCTGGGGCTGGGGCTGCACAGCTGGGGTAGGGTGTGGGATGGAGCTGCTCTTCTGGAGGGGTGGGTAGAGGGGGAGTGGTTATTGCCACTGCGCACACCCCTGGAGGAAGCATGGGGTGCATGTGCCCCCTGGATCTGTGTGTGGGGCGAGGGGGGCTGGAGGCTGTGCTGGCCTCTTCCCAGCGGGGGGGTGTTGGGTCAGGGCTGTGCTTAGGCAAGCAGTGGTGCTAGGGGGGTGGGGCGCAGGTTGCTACAGCGTGAGCTACAGTGAATTTTGGGTCAGCTGCAGTCCCTCTCCCAGCACCACAGTCGCCCGCTCTTGGCCCTGAGCTTGCAGCAGGGACCTGCCCTTGCCCTATGCACAGATCCAGGGAGCACATGCCCCCATGCCTCCTCTGGGGGTGCATGCAGTGGCAGGAGCTGCCCACCCTCCGGACAAGCCGCCCATGGCTGTCCCCTGCCCCGCCACACCCTGGCTGGGCAGTGCCTGCTCCTGTCCCAGCCCCACTTCCTCCCTCACTGTGGGAGCCTCAATCTGTGTCCCCCATGCCTCTTCCCCTCCCCCACATCCCTTTCCATCCACATCCCTTTCGCCCCAAAAGACTTACCGGCTGAATGCTGCTCTCTAAGCTGCCAGGGCTGCATTCCTGGCCACCTGCATACTGTGCTGTGGTTGCATGGATGCATGCAGCATTTATTGGTGATGATATTAGCTACATCAGCCAAAAAAACCTGATTGCTGATAATGTCAATTTTCCTTTTATTGGTGCCAGTATGATATGGACCAGTGTATTGGTGCACCTCAACTAGACTGTCGCCTACAAACGTGTATACAAGTCTGAATGAGTTAGTCTCTAAGATGACATGCGCTGCCTTCTGCTTTTACTTTGAATGGGAAACTTTCACAAGTCCATTCTTAACTGATTATTTTTCTTGGGTTGTCTGGTGGCAAGAAGACTTACAAATGCTTTACCATCAGTGTTTCAAGTAACAAAGGTCTTGGTGCAAGTACTGGAAACTCAGAAGCCCCAAAAACCCAATAGCTTCATGCTGGTCCAGTGACCAGAGAAGCTAAATGTTGCTCACAGAAGTCAGTGATATGTGTTTGCATTGAACTCACTAGATTCAAAGAATGTCTGCATGTAGTGGATAATCCAAATGCATGTGCAATCGCAGGGCTTTGTCATTTTCTACTAACCTGAGAAACTGCCTCAGCATGTGGGGTTTTTTCCTTCATTCCTGTGCTTCAGTTTATTAACAGAAGTAAGAGGATTACTCGCCAGTTTCTTTTGTAAGCTGTTTGAAAGAGGCTCTTTGTGAATTTCAACCTGTAAAACTTGCAAGCACTGGTGCAAACCATGGTAAATGCATCTATAACAGTCAAATTTTATTGACACTCTGGAGTCTTGCATGTGTGCAAAAGACAAAGTGTATGAAGTAAAAAATCATCACTAAATGCAGTGCAAGAACAGTCTGGTGGCAGATAGCCCTTTTCACCTCAGCCTGCTAACAGAAGTACCAAAGAGTACTTCAGAAACAAAGTCTACATCAAACACAGAAGTACCAGGTCAGTCTGCAGAGATCATGTTCTGTTTTAGAGCTGAACAAGTAAGAAAGACAAAAAAACTGATACTAACCACTTTGAACTTCTGAGAAAATTCAGGTACAAAATAACTAACTGATTAGGGAAAGGCTTTAGCTTTGCTTACAAGAATAGCCAGAGGGAGCTCTCCAGTCAATAGTAGTAGCATAGGAACTGGCAACTGGAGGCCCTTATAGCTGCAGTAGTGATCTATGCCACTGTCCTGCATAACTTTTGTTCTCTGGGTGGTTTACGACAGTAAGCTCCCAGTGTAATTGAGTTTATTTTAAAGACAGCATTACTAACCATTAAATTCTTAAGCCACAAATTGTATGTGCATGTCTGCCTATATAAAATCTGTAAATCTTTGTTGCTGAGGTCAAGGTTATTCCACTGAGGAAAGAAATGTCATGTCTACATTTCCTTGTGGACAGTATTGCTCTCTTACCAAGTCCTTCTAGGTCATTTACTCAGCTTGTCTAGTATCCTCTTCTGTGTAATAGGTGTGAGACTGCAGAGCAGAAGCAAAAGGTACCTCTGGGAACACTGAAGAAGGACTCTAAATCACAGGAGGAAAAGCAGAAACAGTTGACAGAGAAGATCCGTCAGCAGCAGGAGAAGTTGGAGGCTTTGCAGGTGAATCTAGAGCTGTGATTCTCAACCTTTTTAGACCGAAGATACCCCTCGGAAAATGCCGTCTCTGAGATTGTACTTATTCTTTGACTAGGGAAAAATCATAAAGCAGATCTCGTGTTGCAGAGAACTCAAGATCACAACAGATCAGAATGTTTTTGACACTATGGATTCCTATTTGAAATCTTTAGGTTTATCTTGTGAATCATGTGTAGGTGTTTGTACACATAATGGTGCTAATATTGTATGGCACCTTTAAAAGGATTTCATAGTATCCCAGAGTGCTCTGGGGCCCTGGCTGAGAATCACTGATCTGATCAAAATTGGATGGGGGGGAGGTCAAAAGGACCTCTTTCTGGTCAAAAACAGACACTGGGTAGCTGTCGATCTTGGTGTGCTCTGACATAGCTATATTAGGGTTAGTTATATTAGTAAAGAAGGTGTATCTGGGTAGCTCAGACCACATCGTATCTTTTTAATCCAGTCATTCCTATGTGCCTTTTTTTTAAGATGAGGTGATGAGCCACTTGTCTGCATGAACCAACAGAATCCCCTTATGTGCTGCTGATCATACTTTGCAGTGCTAATATATAACAATAAAGTCTAAGCACAGTCTTTATACAGACTAGGGGTATCATATTTGATTGCCCCTTCTGGACCTGGATGCAGCCATTGCAGTCCCCCACCCCTCCCCTGGGAATTCAGTGACAGGCCCTGCCCCCTATTTTCTAGCTTCTGTGCCAGCCTCATGGTCTGGGCTAAGAGGCTCTGATGCCTCTGGTAGACCTATGTAACAGCTGGATCTATATCACGGCATACAACTTGTATAACTGTTACAGTAAAGCTATAAAATCTGCATGATTGTGTAGCTATGCAAGCCACTGAAGCTTTAACTCTTTCATGCATGTTCAAACTTTGGATGGTTTCACTAACTTGTGTTGCTACAGTATCATGCGCAGCTAGCAAAAGGGATTTGGAGCTGATTTTGCAGCCTTATCGGAGTAAACCTGTCCCTCACCATGGATTAGCCATGGGGCCTTGGTACCCTGTCTCTTGCTGATTGGCAGAAAGGAGTGAAACCACATGATGCCCAGCCCTCAGCCAGTCAATCAGTGGCTGGGTTGTGGGGGGTGGTGACTGCCATCTTAGCTGGTCCCTTCCTACTGGTGACTCCACTCCCAAACCTCTCACTAGCTGAAAGGTTGGATCACAGTGACCATAAGGACCCAGACTGGCTCCTGCTGGGGAGTAAGCATTTTATTTTTAGTAAGGTTTTTTTTTTTTATTTCACAAATTTTGCAGATAATGCCCAACTTTATGGTTCCTACAAAATTACAACTTTAGTAGGTCCCTAATCATGTAGATATAACAGTTACAGCATAAGAGCTGGTGCTTATGCTCAAGCCAGAGCTCCCTCGCCATTTTAAAGTGATTAAAAATACAAGTTTATCCATACCCACTTAACAGCTTTGAAAATGACCTGTCAAACTGTTTTTACTGTAGAAAACTACTCCAATACGGTCCCAAGCTGATCTAAAGAAACTGCCTTTGGAGGTAACCACACGGCCTGTGGTGGAAGTAAGTACCAAAACTCCAGTGCTGCTACTGTCCTGTATTCTGCTGTGGCATCCTGAACAATTCTGCAAGCAGCATTTGACTCTTTCATTCTTCTCCACTGTGTGTTGTCTTCTTCCAGAACTCACAATCACTGAACAGACCTCAGCGCCCACGATCTCCACCTTTACCTGATGTCATTAAAAATGCTCCCAGCAGACCACCAGTGCCACATCCTTCCCCCAGATCTGTGAGTCAGCTGAGAAAGGGTCCTCTGGCTCGGCCAGCCATCAGCACCCCCAGGCTGGCAAGTGTGCTGTCCAGGGAGGAAGCCAGTACTTCCAGAACACAACAGCATATAGTGGCTGCTGGGAAGCCAAACAACGTAACTGTTCGATCTCCTGCCAAACCTCTCCCGGTGGGGAGGGCATCTTCTGTGCCTCCACAGAACTCCAAGAGCCAACGTGAGACACCCAGCCCTAAAACTTCCAAGATGGCAGCAGTGAAGAAACCTGTTTCCCTCAAAGCTTCTCAGGTGAGATGATTCTGTTGCAGGATGGAAAATGAACAACCCTATCCCTTAGCCTGGCCAAACCCTATAATTCATCCAGAATGGGTAAGCAACCCCTGGCATGGGTGCCTGGGCATGCGAAGGCATTTTGCTTGGTGCACACACCTCAGGGTGGATAGCAGGGAAGGGGCCGTGGCTGTGCTGGCACAAGAAGGATTGAGCCCCTTGCAGCTCCCCCACTGTCCACCCCCTGACACACCAACATCTTACAAGTCAAGGTTGTGGGTGTTTTTGGCACTCTGAAAATGTTGCCAATGCCCTGATCTAGAATCTTGTTCACCTGTTTGATAGAAGCCCCCCGACCTTGCTACTGGGTGGGAACACCACTTTTAGAGTGTATCTTGTTCTCTTGATTTCTTGTGAAATGCCAGCATTTATTTTTACCCTAGAGGGACAGAAACATTGTAGTAAGCGTATGGCAAAGAAAAACACAGAGTATGTATACAGGCTAGATTCAGAAAGGGATTTGAGTTTGCTAGTTGCATCTTATTCATGATGTATGCATCATTCTCATGTTTGATGATTACTTCAGTTGCTGCTTAAATGTTTTTGTGCATTTGAAGACCTGTGTATAGGTCTGTGTGTGTGAAGACACAGCACTGGGGACTCAACAAATAGCTCTTCCAATATGGTAGAAAGATAAGATACTGCACAAGAAGTTAATCTATGCACAAGAAGTTAATCTAAAAAAAATGTAGAGTCAATGGAAGGAAGTGTGAGTCACTAAAAGGATATATCAAGGAATAATAAGAATTTACAGGGATAAAATCAGGGAAGCAAAGATAAAAAAAGATTTTATCTCTAAAATTAAGACTAAGGTTGAAATTCAGTAACATGGCATGAGCATTACAAGGCACTGGATTGGGCTAATTTCTTAGTGTATTCACAGGGCATGGACATGTGTACATTTTAAGCCCTTTCAAAGGAGCAGCAGCTGTTCTTATTCTTACATGTTAATGACCCAAGTATGATTTGAAAGCAGTAAAGTCTTTCCAGTTTTAACACTACTTCAACCCTGGGTTAGAATTGGAGAAGTTTTGCTACTTTTGAGTCATTCTCAGGTCATTCGCACACAACAATTAGAATGTAATAGCTCCTGCCCTTTTGAAGCTTCCCTTTTTTGATAGGGCTACAAATGTAAGTGTGGACAAAATATGACCCATGGGCTGATTCCAGCCTGCCAAGTGATTCCATCTGGCTGGCAATGCGACCCTTGGTCTCTCCTGGTCCAGGCACAGGGGGTAGTGCAGTCCCTGTACATGCAACCAGTCCCAGCGCCCCTGGGTGCGGAGGTGCTACCTGGCACAGCCTGCCCTACCCCTATGTGGCCCTTGGACATGCTGGGAGCTGTAGTACATGGGGCGAGGGCTGTGCAATATCTAGACTCGGCTTCCTGGCAGCTGCTGCTGCTGCACAGGAACAGGTGCATGCCCTGCTGCCCAGACACCTTGAGCCCATCTGCCACCACTGGGGGTGCTGGATGGAGCAGACAGGCAAGGTCTCCAAGCACAGGGCACACTTGTTTGGGCGGATGAGATGAAGCCAGAGGCAGGTGGGGGAGCGGGATGGGCAGGTGGGGCAGGGGCCAAGATCACGAGGCTGCTCCCAGCAAGACCCTGGGATGGGCACTGCTTCTGTAGGCAGAGATGTGCAGGTGTGCATTGTGACTCTGCCCTGGGCCTCGGCCTCACGTTATCACTGCCATGTGATCCAGCCCCTGCTTGCAGACCTGGTGTCCATCACAGGGACGTGCAGGGAGTGGATCACATTTGTGCCTCAGCCCTGCACTATCACTGCCTCACAGTCCTTGCCCCTCCCCCAACCTGTCCTGCTCCTGGATGCCACTCCCTGCCCACCTGCAGCCCCAACCCATCTGCCCAACTGAGTGCACCCTGCCTGTTCCATCTAGCTAGGATAAATTGACAAGTCCCTGGACCACTCCCCTTCCATCATGCTATGGAAGTAGCTGTGACAGGGGGCCGAAGCTGGGTCAGTACCCCCCACCCCTGGCTCTCGAGAGCTCAGAAAAACTCCTTAAGTGGCCCTCCAGCCCAAATAACTGCCCCTCCATGGTCAATACCCAGCCAGCTTTTCTATGTCATGATCCTCAAAAAATTCAGTGTTCCCACCCATTTGTCCCAATACTATTCTGCCCTAATATTAGCTTGTTTTTAAGTAATCTTTCAGTTTGTGGTGCACTTAAGTTTTATGTTTTATTTTCTGCTGGCTGCTTTAAGCAGAAATTCTGTGGGAGATACAGGCTGCTTTTCTCTAAGTTTGATTTAGCCATGTATAGATTTTTTTCCCCATCTTGACATGACTGCCTACAATTGTGTTTATAAGGAAAATCATTATATCTAAAATAGCACATGCATCATTTCACTTCTAATGTGGATGTCTCCCTGGAGGAGTCTCTAAATGTAGCAGTTGCTTTTTTGCCAGTTAACAGTTTGAGAAATATCTAAAGCTTCTGTCTTCGGTGTTACAGCTATAAAGGGACTGAACATTTCAGAATCATTTGAAATAGCATTTTAACAGAGAAAGAGGCACAGAACTGCAGCACAGATGAATAAAACAGGAATATTTTGCCCCAGGCTCTAAGGAATATTTATTTGATACTTTTAATGCAGTTGGCTTTCCTAAAAAAATACTCCCATGTGATTGTTTTTTCAAAGAAGGTGGGAATTCAAATAAAAAGCTTAAAATAAATAATGAGCATGCATAAGCTTGGCCATTTGAACTATGGGTGAATTTTTGTCCTTGCCAATGTACAAGCCAAGGTTGTGGGGCAGTAGGGGCAGATCCCTGTGGGGTGGTGCAGTGGTGTGATCTCACATCCAGGGCGGTGCAGTGGTGTGATCTCACACCTCTTTCTGCTGCATAGCACAGTGAGTTCCTTCCCCCCCACCCAGGTCAGCAAAGGTTACCTTCAGGAACAGGCACAGGAAGGCAGGACCCACCTGCTGCTATTGCTGTCCCTGGCAAAGCCTGGCATCCTGCACAGCCAGTTCCCACAGCTGGAGCCCCTGGGAAGATGAGGAAGGGAGCAGGGGTCCATTGCAGTTCCCAGCTGAGCCAAGCATCCTATGCAGTCATTCCCTGCTGTTGGAGCCTCTGAGAGTAGGCACAGGAAGGGGAGTACATGTGACTGTTGTCCCCTGCTGACATGGGCATTGTGGTAGCTCCAGGGCCACTCCTGCCCTGCTCTGGTGGGGCTGGGGGGGTGGCTGCAGGGGGTGTTGAACTTTGTTGGGTACAGCAGAGGTTCCCAACATTGGGCTGTGGCCTGGTACTGGGCCGTGAAGGGTTGCGGCTGCTGGGTCATGGCAACTCAGACCCCTGTCTGTCTGCCCGGGTGAGCAGCTTCCACCACCAGCAGTCATGTGGGGTTAAAGCTGGGCGGCGGGGCAGCCCCAGGAGGGAGGCAACCAGTTCTGTGCACCCTGCCCTACTCCTGCTAGTCAGCAGTATAAAAAAGGTTGGGAACCACTGGGGTGCAGTATAGTGGTGAGTGCTTCCACTTCCTACACCCCCTCTTTGCCTGCTCCCCCTCTCTCTTCACCAATGTCTCCTGTGAACCTGGGACTCCAGCTGTGCTTTGTCTCATCATTCCCTCCCTCCACCCCCTGACATGGTGGAATTGTGGTGCCAGTTGTATCTGCCACATGCCCATTTTAAAATCCTGGATCAGCCTATGCAGGTTACTGTGTGAATGCCACTTAACTCCAGAAGAGATATAGTTTCTCAAACAGGCAAACTTATTTTGTATTCCCATCAACTTGTATGTCTTCTTGCATTTTGTGCTGGCTGCTATGAATCCTGACCCAATGGCATATAGGTGATCCCAATCAATGTATGGAGACCCAGGATGAACATCTGTCTCTCTCTCTCTCTTTTTTTTTAATTCCACTTCCAAGTGCAGATGTTGAAATTTTAGGCAGGATAATACACGACATCACCAAATCTAGATTCCTTTTTTAATCTGGTCCCAGAACCCCCAGTGGAAAGCATCACAGTCAGATTTTCAAAGGTAATCAATGCCTAGCTATTCATTGCTTTCTGCAAGTGCTTTTAGTTGCTAAGCCTTATTGAAAACTGCCACTTTGAATTGCTTGCTTGCTAACAGCACTCCTCAGATTTAGCCAGAACTCATTTGTTCCTAGCAGGCCTCCAGTGTCCGGAAAAGGGCATTCAACACCACAGAGGAGGGGCGTGAGGAGGAAGTGGAGCAGAAAAAGGAGAAGACAAAACGAGGGAAGTTTGTGGTGGTAAAAGAAGAGAAGAAGGACTCCAGTGAGGTTGTGGTGGAGGTAAGGATTGTAGTAAATTCATTCTGACAAAAGGTAGCTGGTGAATGTTCATGGTTTACTTCCTGGAAGATGGCGAATATTGAGTCCTCTCTTTTTGCAGCTCACAGATAGTGCAGGGGAAGAGGAGCTAACAGATCTGAAACAAGTACAGAAAGGTAAGAACTAAACTGTTGAACTTTGTCTCTTGTTCCCCTTTGTTTCTACTCCAAAAGACAGTAAAAGTGACAGAGAACACTTGATATGGCAAGCAATCACTCAGACTTCAATGATTAAACCTGAAATTACAATGTTTATACCAGAAGTGACTATGCTTTGCTTAACAGTGGGAACTGAAGGTAATTAAATTAGTTGTTGCTGAGGCTGTTTTGATTACATTGAAGGATGGCATGGTAGGATCCCTAATCTCTGGACTGCACTTCTGTTTTAAAAACCGTTAAAAAGTAAGAATAGTTTTGTATTTAAGTGCATAACTCTATGAACATTCTCAGTTGAAAATATGCTGTAATAAAGACACAACAGGTTTGAGTGAGGTGAAATTTCTTCAGTTATTGCCAGGCTGTCCTATCCCTGAGAAGATTATGGGTTAACCCAGGGGCAGCCAAAGATTTTGGGTGGAGGGCCACTTAACAAGGTTTGAGCTTTCTAGGGCTGCCTGGTTAGCCCTGCCCCTTAATAGTTGCTCCACTCCCTGATCTCCATCTTGGGAAGTGGTGATCAGCACTGGTGAGCCCACATCTGGAGTACTGTGTTCAGTTTTGGCTCCCCCCCCCCCACTACAGTAAGGATGTGGACAAATTGGAGAGATTCCAGCAGAGGGAAACAAAAATGGTGAGGGGCCCGTGGAACCTGAATTGTGAGGAAAGACTGAGGGAATTGGGTGTATTTGGTCCAGAGAAGAGGGGACTTAATAGCAGCTTTCAACTACCTGAAGTGGGGTTCAAAGAAGAATGGAGCTAGACTGTTTTCAGCGGTGGCAGATGACAAAACAAGGAGCAACGGTCTCAAGTTGCAGCAAGGGAAGTTTAGGTTAGATATTAGGAAGAATTTGCTCACTGGGAGGGTAATAAAACACTGAAACATGTTACCCAGAGAGGTGGTGGACTCTCCATCCTTGGAGGTTTTCAAAACCCAGCTAGACAAAGCTTTGTTTGGGATGATCTAGTTGGTCCTGCTTTGAGCAGGGGGTTGGACTAGGTGACCTCCTGAGGTCCCTTCCAACCCTAATTTTCTATGATTCTAAATCCCACCCCTGACCTTTGCCACTGGAAGTCCCTTCCCTTGGCCCCTGGAAATACTCCTTTTGGGAGGGGGGTTGCCAATTTAGAACCAGAAAAAAAAAACAAATTATACAATAAAAGTGAAACACCTACTATAACATATTTTAATTTTATTACAAAAGATATTTTGTCATGATTTGTGTTTGTGTACCGTATATAGAGGTGATTGCATAATAACTCAAAAATACATTCTTAGTCTTGTATATTGTATACAGTGGGATGGGGGGGGTGTGTGTGTGTGGATATGGTAGGGCCGGGGGGGAAGGGGTGTCTGTGTGGGTGGGGGGGGTGTGGTGGGTTGTGGGACGGGGGTTTTTGAGGGGGTGTGGCTGTGTTGGGAGGACATAGGATATGTTGGTAGGGTGTGTATATGTGGGAAATTGTGGAGCAGGTGTGGGTGTGTGGCATTTATGGGGTGTGAGGGTGGGGAGAGTGTGGGAAACCCCTCCCACATTCCCCCATACCTCAGCAGCAGTGTGGGGAGTGCTCAGGGTGCTTGTGTCCAGCGCAGGCACTGGTGCCTGGGGGCATACTACTCCAGCCAGATCACGACTAAGAGAAGCCCAGCCTGGATTTGGGGTTTTTAATTGGAGAATTTGAAAATTTGCAAACCAGGATCCCTGCTCATAGCACTTAGTGGTCTTTGGTTTTGGATTTGTTTCCAATACATTACTGAGGCAGTGAAGCTTCTACCCTTTAAACTTTTTAAAGGCTGTGCAAAATGATATTCTGGCATTTGTGCATGTTCATACCCTATTCACTTTCATACTTATTCTCTCTCAGATAAAGGGCTTCATGTGGAGGTGCGTGTAAACAAAGAGTGGTTCACAGGCCGTGTCACAGCTGTAGAGATGACCAAGCATGCGGTACGCTGGAAGGTGAAATTTGATTACGTACCTACAGATGTTACACCAAGAGATCGCTGGTAACTACCCACTGTCTTTGGTTGCAGGGGTTTGGGAGAAGCTTCCAGGAAAGTGCTGGGAGAGAGGGAGGAGGCACCTTATTTTTATTTTCACAGAGGCTGAGGAAAGGAATATTCCATTTTTACATTGAGGAAGGTGCAGGCACCAGGTGTTTGGTGAAAGTTGTTTTGTAGTTATACAGGAATTTGGGCAAATTTGCTAGATCATTTTGAAAGAATTTGTGTGTAATCAGGGAGTCACTTCAGGTGATGGCAGCGAACAAGGGGTCTGGCAGCGGGTATTGTTGGGCTTATGTCCAATCTGGAAACAAGTATGTGACTTTCTTTTGACCCCTTTAGGGTAGAGAAAGGCAGTGAGGATGTACGGTTGATGAAGCCTCCTTCCCCAGAATACCAGAGTCCAGACACTCAACAGGAAGAGGAAGAAGTGGTTGCAGCTGAGCCTTCTACCTCAGACTGTGTCCGAATTGAGCCAGACACCACTGGGCCCAGCAGCAGTCAAGAAACAGTGGATTTGCTAGTCCAGATCCTCCGGTATGTTGTTTTGGTACTTATTAGCAGTTATGATTTCTAATTACTTCAGTTGACAAACAAAACTTTAAATTCAGTCTCTGGCTTTCTGTTTTCTCTTGCATAGGAATTGTTTGCGGTACTTCTTGCCTCCAAATTTTCCCATCTCCAAGAAGGAGTTAAGTTCCATGAGTTCAGAAGAGTTGATGGCATTTCCTCTGGTGAGATCAGTGCTCTTCTTTAAAACTAAATTTCAAGTGGTTGCCTATACATATTATAAGCCAGGGACGAGTATACAGTTCACATGTGAGATCAGATTCTTTAGAAACAGTGGTGTCTGTGAAGAACACATCTGCACCTTGTGAGCCCTTCAACTACCATAGACGGTAGTAAAAAGGTTGGAGCAGTACCTGTTAGGGCTGTGACACTGACCCTTCCAGTGTTTGCATCTCCTTAGATCTGTAAGAGGTTTGTTGCTATTTATTTTAATTCCTTATGTACAGTTGTTAGTTAACATACCCATTGGTGACAAAGCTATTTCTCCTTCAAATGGTTGTTTACACACATTCTTACCTAAGCCCCTGAATCTTTTTCTTGGAGACCTGTTCTTACCTTAGCAGTGCCCATGCAGCTTATTTGTATCTGCAGTTCTTTGAGAGGTTCACACACATCTACATCCTGTTGTCCTTTTTATCTCCTTATAACCTTCTTCTCTAAAACTGTATTTGAGAGGAAACAGCAGCAGGGTGTGTCTGTTTTGTCTTTTGTCCCTTCTGTGTGGGAGAAGGGGCCAAAGCATCCTTTACAGGTTAAGGTTAAAAAAAAAGTCTCTTGTCAGAAGTTTCAGAGGCAGAGCCCACCCACATGGGCAAATGTATATGGGAATAATGCATCTCAAAGACTTTATTACTAGTAAGTAACTTTTCACTAGAAACAAGGTAACACAGAGCTCCTGTCCTTTCTCTAGACTCCTCCTTTATGGAGTAACACTCCCCCCCCAATATTCTAACTTGACTAAGCATATAAAGCTTACAAAATTTCTGAATCTGCTGTGCCTACTAACACATCCACTGCTTTCTTGCCATAGAAGGATATAAGGTTAGTCAGGCATGACTTGCTTTTGGTGAATCCACACTGGCTGTTTCTGATCACCTTGTTTTCCTCTAGGTACTTCACAATACCATATTTACTTGGATATAAGATAACCCCCCTCCCCCACTAATTAGTTTTTATGTATAGAAACTTGATAAATTCGTTAAAATTTTCAAGGTACAGAATATAAGTATTGGAGGGTAGTTTTGAATCCCCACGCCCCTCCCTGCCCCAGTCACTGCTACAGCAGGGAAGCCACTGGCTGGGGTGGGGAGGATCAGGGGCCAGCCTAGCCCTCTGCCCTACCCACTTCTTCTCCCTGTAGTGTTCCTGTTCCCACTGCCACCTGCACCCCCAGCTCCCCACAGCCTCTGCTTCTTCCCCTCTCCACTCCTCAGTTTCTGCCCCTTTGCCACTCCCCAGCTCCCCAGTCTCTGCCTTTTACTCCCCAGACTCCCCAGTCTTTGGCTCTTCACTGCCTCTCTCCCCACTTACTATCAGGCACTGCTCACCTCTGTCGTGGAGCACAGCACATGGAAGCTCAGTCCTTGCCTCGGGATGCAGCAGTTTTGGCACTGTTGATTGGCTGGGTAAGGGAAGGAGTTTTCATGTGCTCCAGAACTGGGAGAGACCCTAGCCCAAGCTAGAGCTGAGCTGCATCTGACAGGAGTGGGGAGGGGAAGGGGGTGCAGAAGTTGCAAAGGGGAAGTGAAAGGGAGGCAGAAGGTTTCTGTGGGTCTGACTGGCCTGGGCCCAGGGCCAGAGTCAGAGCTGCAGTGCCACCAGTTTCTTCCTCGTCCCGCCCCTTCATATGCAATTCTAAGACGCGGTGCTTTTTTCCTCTTACTAATTGGGGTGGAGGGCTTGTCTTGTATTCAAGCAAATATGTAGATTTAGGGACTTGCTCTGTGATGTTTCCAGGTACGAGCTCAAACTGACAGGTCTCTAATTCCCCAGATTCTCCTTCATTATCTTAGAGGAGTTTTGTATTTGCCCATTTCCAATAATCCAAGACCTCATCAAACCTCCATGAGCTCTCAAAGAAGATAGCTGATGGCTCTAATATTATATCAGTCAATTCCTTCAGAACCCTAGGTTGCAGCCCACATGGCCCCATCAACTTGAAAACATCTAGCTCAGGTGTGGGCAGTTATTTGGACTGGAGGGCCACTTTGGGAATTTTGATGAGCTGCTGCTGGTGGGAGGGGGGAGCATTTGAGCCTATCTGCCCCAGGCCCATCTGCCCCTCACCCATTGCCAGCAGACCCCAAGCATGTGAGCGGGGTCTCTAGGTCGATCAGCCTGGGATCGCCATGGGCAGGGCACACTTAGCTGTGTGGAAGAGGTGGGACCATGGACAGGCAGGGAGCAGGATGGGCATAGGTGGAGAGAGAAAATATTATTTGGTGGGGCTGAGTACATGCATGCACACACACACATGGGGGGTGGCGGGCGGAGGAGCAGATCGAGGCCTCCCCAAAGTGAGGGACAGGGACTAGGGTGAATAGGGCCTTGGGGTAGGTTGTGAGATTTGTGCGTGAGACAGAGACAGGCTGCCACTGTGGGCTGGGGCTTTGTGCCCTCCCTCCATTGCCTTGGGAGCCGCATGCAACACCATGCGCCTGCTGCTGCTGGGTGGGCAGGGGATGCAGCATAGCCCGGCAGTGGTGGGAACATGGCGTTGCACAGCTCCTGCAACAGTGGGCAGCCCACCTCTGCCCAACGCAAAAATGTGAGGGGCACATGCCTCCCATACCTCCCCTGGGGTGTGTGCAGCAGTGAGAGCCCCCCCTGCACTCCTAGATGAGTCACTCGGGCTCCTAACCATCCCATGACCTGCTGGGCTCCATTCATCCCTGCCCCTGCCTCACTCCCTCATTGTGGGGGCCTTGATCTGGCAACCCTGCCATTTGCCCTTTCCCCTTCACAGACTTACCTGCCATGCTGGGCAGCGGCATGTGGAGCACTGGACTGCAATCCTGGCTGCATACAGGCTGTGGCTACATGTCTGAGTCTGTGTCTGTCCTTCCCCCCTGCTGCAGCTGCCTGGAGCCCATGCCTGGGCTGCCTTGCAGCTCTTTGTGCCACCACCATTGCCCTGTGTTTGGGGGGGCTAAGCCCCATTAGCCCTGGCCTTCTGCTGCTTGTGGGGATTGGGTGGGTGCAGCTGGGGCCAGGATTCCAGGACAGTGACAGCATGGGGCTGGGGCAAATGCATGATCTGCTCCTTGCATTTCCCTGCAGTGGGCACTGGTTCCACTGGCAGTGTCTGTGCCCGGCCCCTGTCTATGGAGTCAGCACCCCTTGTAGGAACATGGGGGGTGCAGATTGCCCCACTGCATACTGTCACCTTTCCATGATCCTGGCCCCGCCTGCCCATCTTGCTCCCAGATGCTGCACCCTGCCCACCCATGGCCCTATCCCATCCACCTAGCCGAGTGTGCCCTGTCCCAGACCAGTCTCCATGGAGACCCCACCCATCTGCCTTTTCCATCTGGCACCCCGGTGGTGGGTGTGGGTTAGACAGGCTGGGGTGCCCAGGCAGTGGAGCTGGGTCCAGCAGCAAAGACAATGGCAGTGGCAGCCAGGCAGAGTGAGCCACTGCCATGGGGGCTGCTGGGAAGCCAAGTCCAGCTGCCCCCCTGCCTCAATAGCAGGACTTTCTCTCTGAACTGTCCCCCATGCCTGGGCCACGCAGGACCAAGAGACCCACTGTGGGCCACATAGAATCCCTTGGCAGGCCGAATCCAGCCCACAGGCCGCATTTTGCCCACCCCGATCTAACTTGTCTAAGTAATCCCTACTCTTACTCTAGGCTATTTGACTCCTTCCCTGCCTTTGCTACCAATTGCACTTGTCATCTGGTAACTTGCCCCTGTTCGTGAAGACTGAAGTAAAACATGCATTAAATACATAAGCTTTCTCTTCATTATCTGTAGCTAGATTGCCTTCTGTTTTCCATAAGGCACCTATGGTTTCTTTGGTTTGCCTCTTACTCTCAGTGTACTTGTAGAATCCTTTATCCTTTTATTTCCTTTGCCTTCCTGATGCCTGTGCAATACTTTATACTCTTCCCTAGCAATCATGCCAAGTTTCCACTTGTTGTTTCTTTTTGAGCTTCAGATCATTGAAGAGATTGGCATCTAATCAGGTTGGTTTTCTGTTGCACTTCCCATTCTTCTGTTGCATCAGGATAGTTTGTCCTACACCCTTAAAAGGTCCTCTTGAAAGTACAACCAGCTCTCCTGTTAGACTTGCTCTTCTGAGTATCTTGCCCTCCAGTCCCCTGAGTTAGTCTGCTTTTCTGAAGTCCACTGTCTTTATTTCTCTGCTCTCTTCCTTCTCTCTATTTTTTGGTCACTGTCACCCAAGTTACTTTCCACCTTCATATTCCAAATCAAGTCTTCACTATTTGTGAGTAGCAAGCTGAGAAGAACTTGCCCCATAGTTAGCTTCTCTATCTTATGTAACAAAAAGTTCTCTCTAACACACTCCAAAAAATTGCTGGACTGATTGTGCATTGTGTTTCCTGCTCACCAGGTGTCCCAGTAATTAAAGGCCCCCATGAGAACCAGGTCTTGCAATTTAGGACCTTCAGTCAGTTGTTTAAAGAAGTTTTCCTCCAGCTGTTCCTCCTGGTTTGATGGCCTGTAGCAGATGCCCACCTTGACACCTCCCCCCACTTACCCTCTGACCTTTACCCAGCAACTTTCAACAGGCCTACCTCCTGCTTTGCACTGCATCTCAGAACATAAATACAGCTCCTTTGTATATAGGACAACACAGCCTCCTTTTTCTTCTGCCTATCCTTCCTGAACAAGTTATACCCATCCATGCTTGTTCTTTAGTCATGTGAACTATCTGACCATATCTTTGTAATCCCAATTACTTTATAATTCCTCAACTGTACTAGGACCACCAGTTCTTCTTATTTATTCCCCATGCTTTTTGCATTAGCATACACATAAGTATTATAAACAGTAATTTGTGAGTGTGGTTTACTTCAGGTATCTAACTGATGGTCCTATATTTTGACTGTCCTGTCTGAATTAGACTGTTCTCAGTGGTGGCAAATGACAGAACAAGGAGCGGTAGTGGTAGTCTTAAGTTGCAGCAAGGGAAGTTTAGGTTAAATATTCGGCAAACTGTCTCACTAGGAAGGTAGTAAAGCACTGCAAGAGGTTACCCAGAGAGGTTGTGGAATCCCCATCCTTGGAAGATTTTAAGACCTGGCTAGACAAAGCCCTGGCTGGGATAATATAGTTGGAGATGGTACTACTTTGAACAGGGGGTTGGACTAGATGGCCTCCTGAGTTCTTTTTCAACCCTAATTTTCTGTGATTCTCACCGAGAACTTTGCTAAGGCTTCTGCTATTGCTTCACTTTTTATCCAGGTCCCCATGTTCTTTACTTACCTCTGGGCTTTGTCTCCATCTTCTGGTGAACCTAATTTAAAGCTCTCCTTATTAGTTTAGCAAACCTGTACATGAAGACTGTCATCTTTTTCTTTGTTAAGTGAACCCTGTCTTCCTCAGTAGTCCTTCTTGGAACACCACCCTGTAGTCAAGGAACCAAAAGCTAAACTGGCAACACATCCATCTGTGCAACCATGTGTTGATCTCCTGGGTGTGTCTGTGTTCCTAACCAGACCTTTACCCTTGACCTGGAGGATCGGTAAGACTATCACCCTTGTCCCCTTCATTCTTGTACCCAGAGCCATATAGTCACTTTTGGTCTGCTCAGGGTTACCCCTAGCAGTGTCATTAGTATCTACGTGGATGAGCAGCAGGGGATGGAAGTCAGAGGGCCAGATGAGTCTCGGCAAGCTTTTCATGATGTTTCACATGTGGGGTCCTGACAGGTGGCAGACCTCATGAGCCAACAGGTCTGACCAGCAAATGGGATACCTTCATTACCTGCAGGAAGGGAGTAACCAACCAGCATCCATCCCTGCTTCTTGGCACCATTGGTCTGGATCAGGGGTGGGCAATTATTTCAGCTGGCGAGCTGCTTAATGAGTTTTGGTCAATTGTCAAGGGCTGCAAGGGTAGCCCCACCTGTGACAGGTGCTCTGCCCTGCTGGTCATCATCTTGGGACCAGAAGTTCCACCCCTAAACCCTGACCCTTGCCACCAGAAGTCCCTCTCCTTGCCTCCTGGAAGTACTCCTTTTGGAAGGGAGAGGGTGGTTATCTTGGAACCAGAAAAAAACCAAATCGTATGGTAAAAGTCAAACACCTCCTATACATATCTTAATTTTATTACAAAAATATTTTTGTCATGATTTGTGTTTGCATACTGTATATAGAGGTGATTGCATAATAACTCAAAAATAAAGTTTTACTCTTGTAAATTGTGGTTTGGGGATGTTGGTATGGTTGGGGGTAGGGGTGTTTGGTGAGGTGTGGGAGGATTGTGAGGAGAGGTGTGGCTGTGTGTGTGCTGGGGCAGTAGGATATGTTGGGGGGTGTATGTGTGGGGGATGGGAACAGGGTGTGGCTGTGTGGGGCTTGTGGGGTGTGAGGGAGGGTTGGGAGGTGTGGGGAGCTCTTACACACTGCCCCATGATGCACAGCACTGGATGCTGACAGCAGCGGCAAGAACAGGCAGCGGGTGCTCATGACCTACACAGGTGCTTCTGCCCAGCAGCGCATGGTTCTGACCAGTGCTGCACGCAGTGGCAAGGAGCACAGCCAGGCCAGTCCATGTCTATTGCATGGGGCTCCTCATGGCACATGTGCAGCTCCTGGCACTGGCATGCCACTAGGGGAAGCCCCACCTGGTGGAGTCAGTCAGCTGCCTTCTCTGCTCGATGCTGTACGTGTCCCTGAACTCTGCCAGAAGTGGAGGGGAGTTCTGCCCCCTGCTTCCTGGCAGAGTCTGGGGACCTTTACAGCAGCAAGTGACAAAGGCACCTGGCTCTATTGCGTGGGGCTTCCCCTGGTGATGTGCGAGTGCCGGGGGCTACAGGTGCACTGCAGGGAGCCCCACATGATAAAGGCGGGCTAGCCTGGCTGTGTTCCTCGCCACCACATGCAGTGCTGGCTGGAGCCATGAGCCGTCTGGGCGGCAGTGTCTGTGCGGGCCCCGAGCACCCGCTGCCTGTTGCTGCTGTGCCATGGCAGGATGGTTTGGAGAGTCCCCACATCCCCCCACCTTCCCTCACACTCGCACCCTGCCTGCCCAAGCTCTGTGCTCCTGCCACCCTCCTGGGTGTGGGCTCTGCATTTCTGCCAGCCCCAGCCCCATGTTCCATGCTTCCACTCAGCTGCAGCTCCTGCACCACCACCCCAACTCCTGCCGCTTCCCTGCTTGGTGCCTGGAGCAAGCAGGATGCTGAGGAAGCCAAACAGGCCGTTTGGTGGCTGCAGCAGTGGAAGCTCTGTGCTTCCCGTCCAGAACCTGTGTGCTGGCTGGGCCGGGCCCTTCTGCCCACAAAGGTGGAGCACTGCAGGTGGGCTTGGTGGGGTACAGTTAGTTGGTGGGCACCGACGGGCCAGATGAAATTGCCTACCGGGCTGAATGCATCCCATGGACTGTGTTTTGCCCACCCCTGTTCTTGATCCTCCCATCTCTAAAGGTACATGACGTGGCCTCTTCTGATGCTGGAGCAGGCTCCTCATCTGATTCCAGGTCTTCATACCTGTTCTCTAGCGGGACAGCCTCAGATTCAGAAGAGAAGTGCTGTCTGTTGCCAGAAGTTACAAGCTGCCACCTCTCATCTGCCTTGATTACCTGAATCTTCCAGTTTCTTCTCTGGCTGTCCCTCTTCGATGATGTGAGAAGCCTCTTTGTGTACTGAAGGTCTCATGCTCACAGATGCTTCTGAGCTTGTCCACATGCTTCTGCAACTCTTACCTGGTTCCAGAGAGAATCCACCAGGAGGCACATCTCACTGCAAGCACTCCCCCACCTGCCTGTCTTTGGTAGAGACATGTAGTCCGTGGTTGCTGCAAAGCCAGACCATACCCTAGATGGGAATCCTTGGCAGTCAGTGGATGCACATGGACAGAGACTTCACAATACAGACAGGAAGAACTGGCTTTGGTATTGAAACATCTTCCAGATATTCTGTTGACTTTCTTGCTAGCTCCTTCTGCTGTTACTTCCTGAAAAATTTCCCATTCTCCTTTACCTGCTTCCACTCCCCATGAAGGAAGGGTAAGAAAGAAAGAGCCTGGGCAAACTCCTCTGCACTTTCCACTCAGACTTGCATATTTGAGTGCCTGTTCACTGGTCCTGCTGTTGCTGCCTCCTGTGTGTCGCTGGATTCTGGCTAGCTTTAGTCTTGCTGCCTAAGCAATCCCTGCCTCCTTGTTCACCCTACTATCAGCTGCTGGGCTTAGCAGCTGAGAGCTTCTGTCTGCTCGCTTTACTGAGCATCCTTGAAAAACAGCTCCCAAAATGAAGCTACACCAAGTCCAAACTTGGCAGGTCTTCCTACTCTCAGACCCTCTTCCCAGGGAACCACAACGTCCTGCTCCTCTCCCAAGCACAAATCCCACCCAGACTCCTCTCTTTGCTGGTCCTTGTGGCACCTGTGTGTTGCTGGTGTCTTGCCTATTAATTGATATTTTCTCCCCCCTGTATACCTACCAGCATTGGTCATGTAGCTCCTTGATATAGCACCATGCCCACGTGACAAAGTCTGGAAAGAGTATTTTTGAGCATCTTTTGGTTACTCTTTTAAAATGGGCTTTAAACTAGGTCCTACAGGGGATAGTGAACAAAATTCACTAGCCACATGGCATTCAGTTCACAGAAGAAGCCTAATTTGGGTGAAGGGTTAGAGAACCACATAGAAGAGGAAAACAAGCAGGTCAGAATACAAAGTACCTTATGTGCATGTATACAGATGCAAGGAGCGGAGGATCAAGTAGAATGATCGAGAAGTTGTAGTCTATAGAGAAAGCTATGACTTAATTAGTATTACAGCGACTTGGTGGGACAAAGCATATGGCTAAATATCAACACTGAGGGGGATATTTTGTTTTGCTAGGATAGGTTTGGGAAAGAAGGAGGTGGTACTGTACTATACATCCAAAACATTTGTGCTTGTTCTCAGGTCCAGGAGGAGGGAAACAACAACTCTGAGGCTAAAAATAGATGTCACTGAATGAAGGGGATCAGCTGTGCTACAGTGTGCTGCTTCATTTGGTGAAACACATTGCCCCTTGTCCCATTATTGATGGTGCAGGACAAGGGGTGTTGTCATCTCCCTGCTTTCCCCACTGCCCCAGACCCATGGCACCAATCTGGAGCAGCAGGGTAAGTGGGATTTTCCCCCCACCCCCATAGGGCTGGCTGCACAAGGAAAGTGCCACAAGGTAATAGACATCCCCCACAATAAAGCAGCAGTCTGTTACAACCTCTTGTTGTGCCACTGATTTGCCTGTCATGCGGCACAACAAAGAGTAAGGACATATATTTGCTCAGCATTTGTATCACCTTAAATTTTCTGAGATGTCAAGACAACATCTGTTTTCATCCTCAGTATGTCTGAGTGACAATAAAGGGGGAAAAGAATAATGCTTTAATGTCATAGTTGGGGTGTACTGTGGAGTGCCACGTCAGGAAGTAGAGGTGGATGAGGCACTCCTTCAAGGAGATAACTAGATATAGGATTTATAAATAAATACATGTTCTGTTCCTTGGTGTCCAGGCTCAGAAATTTTGACTAATCACTAGTTATATCAGTACAGCTCCAAGTGTGTATGTTTATAATGTATATAGATGCATATTTGGGGGATTAGCCAAATTCAATCAATACTGGATTTTTTATTCTTTCTGAACTACTCATTGGTTTCCCTAAACTTTGGTTAAGATGCATCTGGCTATTACCTCCTTCAGTCCTTCACCCCAGGACCATGCAGGTTTTTTTTAAGGTGGTAAAGTTCCTTTAAAAGACTCAACCATATCTCTTCACCAGTAAGAACACCTTCTTCCTTAGGATCTCCATACTGATGGTGGTAATGGGGCCTGTGGTGGGCCAGTAGGGGGTGCTCCTGTGCTAAGCCACCTGCCTCTCTGCGCCTGACCAAAAAGAACAAGCCTTGAGTGCCTCCCCTGGGGTGCCTATGTCTGGCCAACCCCCTTCCTGGAGCACACCTGCAAGCCTGGGGTAAGTGCTGCCACCACCCGGGGTCTGGTCTTTGTCCGGGCTCTGTACCCCCCACGGTACACAGGCCTTGTAGACCTTAAGGGTGCTTGAAGCATAGAAAGTAGGTTCCCTTAGTCAGCCAAGCAAAGGGAGCAAAAAGGCTTGCCCAATTCCTTCTTAAACATCTACTGCCAGGCTTGCTATGATAGATAAATTCATTGATTGGAGAAGGAAGTCATAGGGAAGGACTACAAACCAAAAGGAATTTTGAAAGAGAACAGTATAAGGGGCTTGTTGGCCCTTTCCGTACATTTCTGGAATACTTGGGTCTGTTACCGGCTACCATTTGGATAAGTTACTCACAGCAACGTCCAGAGGATTCTGGAGGTACACGGCTTGATTCAGTGACCAGATGTCTGTCCTGAGATAGAAGGACCCTATTTATAACCTTTCTGACCTCACTACCTGGACCCAGTCAACATCAGGTATTTTCTGAGCATCACTGATGCTGGCCAGTAAGTTTGAGGAGGAACCACTGCCTTAGGACTGCCCTTCCAGGTCAAAGGCGGGAAGTTTAACAAAAGCCTGGCCACTGGGAGAGGGAATCTCCCCATCCCCAGGGGTTCCCTTAGGCAACCAGGTGGTTGCCTAGCAACCAGGTTGAGAGACGTGGGCAGAGAGAGACAGAACGGGAAAACAGACAATCCAAAAAGAGGGGGCTGGGATGGAGTTCTTTCACACTTCCCCCCCTTCCTTTGAAAGTCCAGGCCCATTGCTTTACAGAACTGTGGGCATGGGCGAGCTTCATCTGGAAGGGTTATCTTCCATACCCAAAGAGAAAGCACACAACACATAAGACTGGCCCTATCAACAATATACATACATAAGGGTAAGTTGGGGTGTCCCAGTGCCAGATCACGTTGGAGTGGTTCGGCATATTGCAGTCTGTTATCTAGAGTCTTTTCTGGACAGTGAATCTGTTACCACATTCTGGCTTCCTTTGCTGTGTTCAGCATTTAACATTGGTGACCGTATAGGGGGTGCATGTGGGTGTATGTGCACTCCCTGAGCTTGGCAGTGCACCCCCTGCAAACAGGTGCCGCCAACACTGCTGGCAACGCCTGCAGGTGGTTGCCACCCTCTTCCGCCCCTGCCAACACTGCCAACGGTGTCTGCAGGTGGTCGCCACCCCACCCCCCGCCAACAGCGCTGCTGCCACCTGCGAAAGCTCATTGTGCCCTCCCAGCTTCTGGGGGCACACGGCATTCATGGTGGTTAAGTGGAACTGAAGCTGCCAGGCCTATCTGTGAAGCTTGGCGTTGGTGCTCTGCATTGTCTGCAGCCATTGAAGTGGGGCATGATCTGATAGGACAGTGAAGTGCTGTCCCCACAGATAGGGCCTTAGCTTGTTCAGCGCCCAGACAATTGCAAAACACTCCTTTTGAGTAGATGACAAGTTCTGCCCATGGGGAATCAACTTCCGGCTCAAGTAAGCCCCAGGATGTCATGTTGCTTCATGCTTCTGTAGGAGTACAGCTCCAAGTCCGGTGTCCGAGGCATCAGTACCCAATGCAGAAAGGCTTTTCATAGTCTGGTGCCCTTAAAATTGGCTGTTTAATCAGGGCAGCCTTCAAAGTGTTAAATGCCAGTTGACATCCTGGCATCCAGACTACTCCATCACAGTTGTCCTTTTTTGTCAGCTCACGCAGGGAAGCTGCCATCGCTGCAAAGTCAGGGACAAACCTCCTGTAGTATCCAGCCAGACCAAGGAAGGCTCTAACCTGCTTCTTAGTTTGTGGGAGTGGCCAGTTTCTAATGGCTTCAATCTTGTCCCACATGGGTGTGATCATGCCTCCACCCACAGGGTGTCCCAAAAACACAACTTCAGATAATGTCAGCTGGCATGTCTTTGCTTTCATTGCAAATCCAGCCTGCTTTATCTTGTCTAACACAGTGGTTAGATGAATCGGGTGTGATTCAAAGTCTTGACTGAAGATGGTGATGTCCATGTAGGCCACTGCAAACTGGTCTCATCTTTGTAGCAAATTATTAATTAGTCTCTGAAAGGAAGCAGGAAAATTGTGCATAATGGAAGGTAGAACAGTATACTCAAACAGTCCCAAAGGAGTGGTAAAAGCAGGCTTGGCTATGATGTCTGGATCCAGTACCATCTGCCAGAACCCCTTAGATAGATTGAGAGTAGAAATGAGCTTGGCTTGGCCCAGAGTATCAAGTAGAGAGTCCATCCAAGGCATAGGGTAAGCGTCGGGGGTGGTAATAGCGTTCAGCTTCCTGTAGTCCACACTGAACCTGATGATCCCATCCTGCTTCCAGATGAGCATTGCAGGACTAGCCAGGGGCTTGTCGAAGGCCGTATTAACCCCAGCTCTAGCCTATGAGTGAGTTCACGCTTTATCTCTTGCAGCAGCTTTTCATGGATTGGGTAGGGCTTTAAATGGATGGGGCGATGGCTGCCCGTGTCTATAGTGTGTACCGCCAGGTTTGTTTTACCTAGTTTGTTTGAGAACATCGTCTCAAAGTCTTTCTGAGCTGCACACAGCTTGTCCTTGTCCTGGGAGGGCAGATGGTCTGGTAGGTGAAGTTCTTCTGTTCCTGCCTCTTCTTTCCAGTCAGCACACAGGACCGGCTCCTCTGGGTCCTCAGGTGATTCCCCAATGGAGGAAATCCAAAATACGACATCACTTTTGTCATAATAGGGTTTAAGCATGTTTACATGTACCACCTTAAGCCTTTTGCCTGTCCTACTCATGGCCACTAGATATATTACATCATCCAGCTTGTCCAGGGTGACCTTCCCAAGCTGCTTGCACCTTGTGTGTCTTTAGTGGCAAGAAAACCATAACCTTATCCCTTGGTTAAAAGGTACGCAAGTGAGCCCCCTTATTGTACCAGGCACTGCTTCTCTTGAGCCTGGGTCATGGAGTCTCCAACCACTTTCATCATATCAGCTAGCTTTTGTTGAAAGCTTAGCACATACTCTACCACAGATATTTTAGAGGAGGAGATTTTGCCTTCCCGCTGCTCTCTCACAAGATCAAGGAGATCCCTGATTCAACTCATGAACATCAATTCAGTGTCTATTTAGCTTCAGACTGTCTGTGTAGGGCAGACTGAGATACCAACTCACAGGAGACCTAGGTCTCTTTCAGCGTTACCACTTTGTCAAAAAGGAAGCTTTGCCCCTTCTAATATCAGATCAAGTACTCCACCTTATACCCAGTAGAGGAAAAGTTCCTGGAGGAAACACTTATACACACCTTTCATTGAGACTTCAACTTTTTTAAAGACTCATCAAGGGGAATGGCAGCAATTTTAGGAACCAGGCAGGAGTAAAAGATGCACAAAACTGTGATCAGATCAGAAAAAAATGCACAAAACTGTATATAATCTACCAAATGGCAGCTCAGGGGGACTAGTGCTCCCGATAGGTGAAGCCAGCTAAAGTGTTAAGGTTTATCTCAAGAAATGATATAGTAGCAGAAACATGCTTGATGGCAAGAACTTGCAAGATGCTATATGTTCTGTTGACATAGTCACTTGATCATGTCGTAGGTTGTTTCCATGTGTCAGCCCTAGTGGCTACAGTTTTTGAAAGATATCTGAAGCACAATTGAGGACTTAGCCTTTCAGAGGCGATAGCTTGTTCTCAGCGAAAACTGGTGATGCCCCAAGAACACTAAAAGTATCTAGGGCTGCAGTACACTCCTTAAGAGTTGTTAACACTGACTCCAAAGAAAATACATTATGAATGTGGACATTCTTTTATTCTTCTAAGGATTTATAGCAAGTATTGGTAAAGATCTGTGTTAGCAACAGCTACAGGTTCTGTCCACCAGAGCTATTTTCATCTGAACAATTATTCTGACTGTTAGGTGAAGAGCAGTCTGCTGCTACTTTTAGTTCATCTAGGGTCTTCCCTTTCTTTATGAAATTGTTCATCTGTTTCCTCTGTGCTGTAACATCAGAAAGGTGGGTTCTGGATGTTATGGAAGTAGGATACATTGTTCAGTTCCACCCTATGTCTTATCCATCCATGCCTGCCTTTCCCATCTATATTTAGACACTCTTCTCTTGTAATTGCTCACTTTAAGAAGGACAGTCTCTATTGGATTTTGGAGTTGTAGAGGAAATCCCTGCACAGAACTGGGAGAAGAGTTTCAATTCCTGATGCTTCGTTTTTCCCTAAAAGAAAAGTGATTTGAGACCTACCCTGGACCTCAGAAAGCTTAAACGTTCATACAGAACATAGGGAGACCACCTTGAATTCTTCTATCATTTGTTCTCTAGAGTTTTGAGACTAGAATACTCCTCCTGTAGGCTTTGGATATGTGAATTATCCAGATAAGGAAAAACCTGTATGCTTCAGTATTAGAGATGATCTATCCCACCACTATATATTTTATAAAGCCCTTTGGGGCTGATGACAGGCTGAAAGGAGTTGTATAATGATGAAGACTTTAACTATAAATTCCAAGTATTTCCTATGATTTAAATGGATTATAGATGGAAAAATGGCTGAGGTGCTGCTCCAGGGCATGTCAAAGTCCAGTATCTGATAGTCATTCTTCTGCTTCCCTGGTTGGGAATTCTGATATGCTTTTCACTACACAGAATTTCAGAATGTGGTTTCAGTAAGACCCAAGGTAGTAAGGAAACTGAAGTAAAATCATGTCAGACTGATACTCATAGTACCAGCTTGATTGATGCAGTAATCTGTGAGAGTTCTCCCTCAAGAATCTATAGCACTTCTGCAAGTCAGGGCTCGCTATCACATAGTAACAGCTAGCTCCTACACTTGTGAAAAAAACCCTTTGAAAAATCTTGCTATAGAACAGTCCAGAATATCTTGATCAATAGCAGAAAATAGTCTGAGAGTTTAACTCTTGCAAAAAAAATGTTTTTCTCTCTGGGTTGGGTGAACCAGCTTTTCTCCCTCTTAAATGAAAATTACAATTACTTTGCAATATTTGCATTAGAATTTCACTATTAGATTAGAGTCCATTTAGCTGCAGTGTCAGCCAAACATCATCCCATGTGGGGCCTATCAGTCCTAGTTTCCATCATACTTCCCATTCTGTGTACACTTAAAAATATTTTCTTTTGCCTCCAGAGTAATTCACAAAGTTTATGATATTTTTACCAGGGAAATTAACTGTTTATTAGGAGTGCCTAGGTGTTTCTGCCACTAAATCAGTGAGGAAAAAAATGGAATGAGGTGGTGAAGGGGCTTGAGAATGTTGTGTCTTCATAGTAAAGGAGGTTGTGTTTTTAAATTATTTTTGAGTTTTGGGCTGTGCTGTCTGAGGAATTGGAAAATATACCGAAGATAGATTAAGAAACATATGTTGTACTTATGTCTTATTTTTATTGTTTCTTGAGCTGTGTGGTTTTAGGTGTCATATTATGTACTGATTGCAGCTGCTTGAGAGGAGAGGGGATCAGAAAATAGTGCTTTTTAGATCTTCCCACATGTCATAAGGTACTTCTTGTTTGTATCCTACAGAAAGAATATTTCAAACAATATGAAGTGGGTCTGCAGAACTTATGTAATTCTTATCAGACTCGTGCTGATGCTCGGGCTAAAGCTTGCGAAGAAAGCCTACGCAATTCAGAGGAAAAACTCAAGGAGACAGAAGAGAAGCTCCAGAAGCTGAGAACCAACATTGTGGCATTGCTACAGAAAGTGCAGGAGGTGGGTGAGACGACAGGGACCATATGAGAATGACCACACCATTACCATTGGATTGGGACTTGTTTAGTTGGACACTGACAGAAAATCTAGTCCAGGATTTGATTGCATTTTAGCTCTGTCATCAGTTTGATGCAACTCAGACTCAAAAGTATTTAAGTGCCTAATTGCTGCTGATATCTATCTTTTGAAGATCTAGTGTTCAGTATTATGCCTTGTCTGATGGGAGCTGAATTCTCAGGTCTGAATTGTCACTTATTTATGCTTCATATGTGAACGTACAGTGTTATGCTGTGGCGTGAATGAGGAATTCTGATTTATGTTCCCTTTCCTAGGATTCAGTAACTATACTAAGGGGCATGGCAGGGAAGGATATTCTAGACTTTTCTTTGCTGTGACATCAGGGATTGAATGTGAAATACTGTATTTATTTATAAGACAGGGTTTTTTCCCCCATTTAACATTGGTGGGGGATAGCCCCTCACCTTGCAGCTAAGCATAAGACAGCATGGGGGAGGCAAGGGTTAGGTCTAGAGCTGGAGCTGCAGCTGGTGCCTGCCCCTTTCCGCCTTTGCATGCCTAGTCACTCTTCCTCATAGCCCCTAGTCTCCCCCATGCTGCTTCTCCACCTTTCTGCCCCTCTGCCATGCTCTTTACCCTTGTTCTGTGCTGGCGGCAAGCTCCATCCTCGCTGCAGCCTGGAACATGTAGCATGTGCTCCAGCCCAGCCCTGTAGCAGAAGTGCCAGCCCCACACTGCTAATACAGATCTGGGCTGGAGTTATGCTCTGTGCCCTAGGCTGCAGCAGGGATGGTGCCTGCCAGTGCAGAACAAAGGTAAGGGGATGGGGGGAGTGACTGGTGGGTAGGAGGAGGGGAAGAGCAGGGACCTGAGCCTGCAAGGGGAAGAAGCAATGTGGAGGGACAGGGGAAGGCGGATTGGGGCAGCTTGAGGCTGCTGGAGTGGGGATGGGGCAGGCACAGTGGTGGGGTAAGTGGGGAGGAGGGGATGGGTAGCAGGGGGCAAGTTGCCTGCCTCTCACTCTGCCTGCCCCACTGCCTCCACACTGCCTGCCCCCTACCATCTGCCTCCCACTACTCCACTGCCTGCCCCCTTACAGCTCCATACTACATGCCCCCCTACTGCCTCTTTCACCACCTGAACCATTACTGCCCCTCTTGTCACCTCTGTCCCCACTGCCTGCAGCATGGAAAAGGTATACAGAACCCGCATAAAGTGAGGGAAACCTGTATGTGCAAATTCACTCTGATGCGATGACCATTTTTATACTAAAAAATAGTTACATGCGAGGTAAATTCACTCTTATGCGATCAGTGTGGTGGAACCCTGCAGTCAGCTGCTTTGTGTGGTGTATTGTGGGAATGATGTACACCAAAATATAGTTTCCTGTGTGGATCCGTGCTCTTCACTCATTATTTCTAACACGTGTTTCCATTATGGTAACATTCACCACCACCCTGTGCTTGTGTGTAGTGTCTGCTGTTGGTGAATACCAAAATTGTTTTGT
The DNA here is from genome assembly GCF_052110815.1 of Crocodylus siamensis. Lineage (NCBI taxonomy): Eukaryota > Metazoa > Chordata > Crocodylia > Crocodylidae > Crocodylus > Crocodylus siamensis. Next base: position 43,824,619 of record NC_143403.1, read on the forward strand.
AAAAGTGGTAGAAATGGGTCTGGAGGTTAGTATGGTTGAGGTCTTGAAACGTATCCCTATTTGTGACATTGTGAAGTGGGTCTTCTTTATGCGAATTCAGGTTATGTGCTGTTTTCCAGGAATACATGTACAGCATAAAATCAGGGAAACCTGTAATAAATACCATATTTTACAGTGTACAAGTCAACACTTGTAGAAGTCAACCCTCGTATGTCCACTCAAAGTTAAGTTTTTCGTAGAATCTGTGTAAGTCAACTCTGCCTCACCAGGGGGCATGTCAGGAGTGTGGTGGCTGTGCTGCTGGTGGAAGAAGGCTGCAGGAACAGCATGTGAGGTGCTGGAAGGCTGGACAGGCTTATGTGAGAGTTGGATCAGGCACCTCCAAGCTCAAGCAGCACCCAGCCCATTGGCAGCCTGCCCAACTGAGCCCAGGGGGGCACGGCTGCCGCAGAGGGAAGGACCTTCCCCCTGCAGCTCGGGCTGCCTGGCCTGCCAGCAGCTCACCCCCCACCCCAAAGGGGAGGGGTGGGCAGGCTCCACCAAAAGCAGAATCAGGCCCCTTGCTTTTAGCAGGCTCCTGCAAGCCCACAGGATGCCTGGTGCTGCCTGGGAAAGGACTGCCTTGTCCCATGGGCAGCACAGGGTGTTGGGCAGGAGCCGGGGGAGGCTAAGGGTATGGGGCAGGGCAAGGTGCTGCCCAGGTTTCTAGTGCAACCCATGCCATCTCTGCTGCCTTCTCCAACTGCCAGTGCACCCTGCTACCCTCCTACTGCTCTCCCATGCTGCCCATGGGACAAAGCAGTCCCTTCCCAGGCAGCACCAGGTGTCCCGTGAGCTACAAAGCCTGCTAAAGGCAAAAGCAGTGAGGGGCCTGATCCTTTTTTTCAGTGGAGCCTGCCCCCCTCCTGCCTTCGCAGCGACGTTGCCCCCCTAGCCGTGTGCTGCCCAAGCTCCCAGGGGCCCAATCCAACTTCCCCAGAACTTGCCAGCATGCCACCCGCTTCCCCATGTGGCAGGGAGCTGGTGTGGGGCCTGGCTGAAGTATTGATACGAAATTTAAGGGTAAATTTGTGGGGTTCAAACCTTGACTTATACACTGTGAAATATGGTAAATAATTATTTTATGTATAGAATCTAATTATTGAGGGCATCTTAAATTCAGTATTTGGGTAAATACGGTATAATTTGTGGGCTCACCCCTCTATAGTAGTGGTGGGTAATTATCTCGGCTGGGAGGTGGCTTAATGAGTTTGTGAGGTGTCAGGGGCTGCAAGGGTAGCCCTGCCCCATGACAGATGCCCCACCCCCTGGTCGCCATCTTGTGACTAGAAATCCTGCCCCTTAACTCCTAACCTTTGCCACCAGAAGTCTCTCTCCTTGCCCAGGAAATATTTCTTGTGGGCAGGTGGGGTTGATTGTATATTGTGTGGGGGTTGTTGTGGACGTATGTGGTTGGGTGGTGTGTGGGGGTGGGATGTGGGTATGGTGGGGGTAGGGTGTGTGGGTGGATGTGCAGTGGGTGTGGTTGAGGTGTGGGATGTGGGACAGTTTTGGGTGTGTGGGTATGGTGGGAGGTGTGGGGGGATGTGCATGTTTGTGGATGGGTGTGGGATGTGTGCATAGGTGTTGGTGTGTGTGGTTGGGGTGTGGGACTGTTAGGTGCATGTGTGGATATGGTGGGGTGTGTGGGTGCATGTGTGGGTGCGTTGGGTGTGCGCATGTGGGGTTTTTCCTTCCTCTGCTCAGCTTCCCTCTCTCTGTCCACTCTTTGTGACTTGAGCCCATCCCCTCCGTAAGGGAAAGGGTGCAAGTGTGGGTGGGGTGGGTATCAGCACTGCCTGCCTGCCTTGCAGTATGCTGCAAAGGGGTTGGAAAGTAGTTGCCACTGGGCTGGTAGGCAGCAAGAGAAGCCTTGGAAGAGTGAGGAGAGGGGGCAGGGACCTGGGCCTGGCACCACTGGCTCTCTTGGTCTCTGTCCTACACCTGCCCAGTGGGGCTGCAGCTGAACCCATGCTGGCTTCTGCTGCTGCTGCTCTTGCCCAACCTGCCTGTTCCTTGCCTGCCTGGCAGAGTTTTGTGAGCAGCTGAGCTCCTTCACACCCCCACTCCATCCACACGCTCTCCAGCCCAGCCATGCATGAGCAGGACCAAAGCAGACTGCAGGCTGGGCCCCCCCCCACTCCCCTCAACGCTGCAGCTTCCCCTCCCTACCTGGTGCCCAGAGTGCAGCAGGGACAGGAGGAGTCTCTGGAGGCCAGGTGATCCCAGCAGTTTCCCAGGTGCCTGCAGCAGCAGCTGTGCCCCTGGGCTGGGACTTGGGACCCTCCAGTGGGGGAGGCTAGGAGCACAACACACACTGCCCCAAGTAGGATTGGATGGGACTCAGCCCCATGTGGAGCGCAGCAGGGGCAGCCACTAGCTGAGCCAGATGTAGTTAATTGGTGGGTGGTCTGCCTGTGGGTCAGATCCCAGTCAACTGGCAGGCAGGATCCAGCCTGAAGGCTGTATTTTGCTAACACCTGTTCTATAACATCTGTTTATGGGTGGTCAAAAGGAAATTGCATGCTCTGTAGGGAATTTCTCCCCAGTTCTTGGATAGGATAAAAGGTATCATAGGTACCATGGGTAATAACGGCATCCTGGCTCAAAGGAGTACATATCTGCCTACAGCTGAAATAATATTGGGCTGACATCGACATAGTGTGATTCTGTAAACCAGGGGCATTCAATTATTTTAATGGAGGGCTGCCTACCAAGTTCTGGCAAGCTGTCAAGGGCTGCATGGGAAGCCCCGCCCCTTAACAGGTGTCCAGTCCCCTGATCGCCACCTTGTGACTGGAAGTCCCACCCCCTAACCCCTGACCTTTGCCACCAGAAGTCCCTCCCTTGAGCCCCGGAAGTACACTTTTTGGCAAGCGAGTTTGCCATCTCAGAACCAGAAAAATACAAAATTATATTCTAAAAAGAGAACATCTACAACATTTATTAATTTTATTTCAAAAAATTACTTTGTCCTGGTTTACATGTGTTTGTGTAGTATAGATAGAAGTTATTTTATATAGTAGCTTAAAATGAAGTTTTTCTTACTCTCATATATTGTGGTGGGGTGGGTGTGTGGGTATGTGGGCTGTGGGGGAGGGTGTGAGTGTGCCTGTGCAGGGTGGATGGGTGTGGGATGAGGCAGCATGTGGGTGGGTATGGGGTTTGTGGGGGCTGTGTGAGGGGGAGAGGGTGGCTGGGGTGTGTGAGGAGGTGTGGCAGTAGAGGTCTGCATGTATGGCAGTGTGAGAGGGGGTGGTGTGGGTGCATGTGTATGGTGGGGTCTGTGTGTGGGACACACCCTATGAAAACACACAGACACACATACCGGGGTACTGGCACAGGCCCATGCTCCTGCGGTCCGACAGTGCAGGCAGGAGCCACGTGGTCAGCAGTGTGGGGGCAGGAAGGCAGGGCAATGGCTGGGGTTGGGGCAGGGGTAGGCTGCTAAATTCTGTTGTTGGCTCCCCCTGGCTCCTATTGCCCCTGGTTCCGGTCATCTTTGACAAGCAGCCAGGAGCAGATAAATATTAATTTTCTAAATTTTTTAGGGGTCCCACAGGCAAGATAGAATGGCCTGGTGGGCCGGATACAGCCCACCAGCAGTATTTTGCCCACCCTTGCTGTAAAAAGAATTATTGCATGACTCAATAGAGATCTAACCTGTAGATGAGAGGGTTTCCAGAACTGGTTTTCTGTTGGTGTGACTTGCCTAAGAAAGCTGACAATGAATATTCATATGCAGTAATAGAACTGTATGAGGCACAGGAATGTCAATGAATGCTGCAGGTCAGGAGCGAGTGGGATTGATGGAGTGGCGTAGGAATGCAGTGTCAACTGAAGAGCGGAAATACAACATTTGCCTATTGCAGATTCCTGTCCCCTAGGATCCTCTAACATATCTTGTGTGTTTGGTTTCAGGACATTGATATTAATACAGATGATGAGCTGGATGCATACATTGAGGATCTGATCACCAAAGGAGACTGAGGAGCCCAGATGCAGCAATGGGGCAGTAGCATAGAGGAGTTGGCCCCTGCGATCTCAGAGACATGGATTCCTGCAGTGGAGGGGGGACCAGAGCAGCACATGAAAGGGGAGGGCCGTTAGACTGTGTATATTGACGTGTCGGTGTACAAACTGTTCTTGTGATTTTAAATGCAAAAAAAGACGTTTGTGCTGTTGGCGGGAAAGTTTTTAACATTGTAGTTCTTCAAACCTCTTCCCTTTGTTTATAAATATTTATTTTTTAAAAGAAACAGGAACTGTACCTGGTACGACAGGAGGGTTGCAGTGTTGTTTTTGTTTTTGTCTTTTTCTTTTTTTCCAGTGCGGCAAAATTACAAGAGCCTTTCTGCTTTTGAGGAGTATGTTGGGGTTTTAAACAGGCTCATGGCATGAGAACATTCTGTCCAGCAGCTTTGCATCTGATGTCTCTTCAGATAAAGGCAAAATCTAGCAACAGCCTGATGGAAACACCTGCTCTGAGGTCTTGAATTGCTAAGCAGTGCAAGAGCGGACCTCAGGAGAATTTTACCTAAAGCAAAAGAGGTTTAGATTCAGGGCTTTCCAACCACACAGACAGGATCAGGCAATATGTGTTGCTTTTCTGGGGTCAGCGGTGGGATGGGGTTGAATTGCAAGGGCTTTAACAGTAGGGACGTAGTTTCTGCCAGGAAGGAAGTTTGGACACATCTGTGCTTTTAGAGAGGTGGAGGCTTACAGGGAATGAGATTTAACATACCAGGGTCCCTAGTACCTTGCTGTGAGTTATCAGGCCAGGGAGATGGAGAGGGTTACAGCAAAGTTCTCTTGCAGCAGTTGCCTTTTTGCACTGTCTTTGCCATTGTTCCTCTGAGGCTTGATTTGCAAGGGGCAGATAGACTCCCTGACGAGTAAATAAAGTGACCCTCTGTTCTAAATGCCACTCCCTCAGCTCTTTTTTCCTTTACTCTGCTCAGTCTTCCAGACATTTTAAAATAGAAATCTGGAAATAGAGCCTTTTACCTTTTCAGTCACTGGATCACATCCAATCTCCTTTCAGCAGCAAAGACAAATCCTTCCACTTGCAAGGCAGTTCAGAGGCTGTCACATAGTGTGTTACAGAGATTAGCTGTTGCCTATGAGTTCTGAATTTCTTAGAAAGCCAGTCCTTGCACTCAAATAGGGCTCAGGATGCTGAAAAAATTCCCTATGTTTCCTTGACAAAACTGTCCTCAGGCATAACCCTGCACCTTGGAGAAATGAAAATATCTATGGAGAAAGGTAATATAGTAAGTACTGTTGTTTTATTAGAGGTACAGGCAAGATTCAAGTGCTTATGATGACCTTATCACAAGCAACAGTCAGTCAAAGGGAGCTTGTGTATTAACCTTTAGAGCAATGGTCACCAACCGGTGGATTGAGATCCACCAGTAGATCTCATAGTTTCGTAGTTTGTTTGTAGGGTCAGAAGGGACCTTAGCGGATCATCGAGTCCAACCCCCTGCCATGGCAGGAAAGAGTACTGGGGTCAAACGACCCCAGCAAGGTGTTCTCGGAGCCTCTTGTGGTAGATCAGGCTGGTGTGTGGGGGCTGAGTGCCAATGTGCATGCACACACATGCCCCAGGCCAGCAGTTCAGTCCATGGGGGAAGGAAGAGGCAGGGGCTAGATCAAGGCTCCCGCTGTGAGGGACTGTGCTGCAGAGGCAGGAGCAGGGGTAAGCTGAGTGAGGCCCTGGCTGGGTGGGACTTACCTGCTGGGGAGGCATGCCCACAAATAATCTTTTCTTCCTTTCCCTCAATCACCCCTCCAACCCCACTGACTTACCTACTGAGGGTGGGGTGGCAGTGGCACACAGTAGATCTTGGGTTGCTTTTAAGTGCCAAAGGTGATCTCCTTAAAAAAGTTGGAGACCACTGCTTTAGAGCCATGAGGAGGGGATGTCAAGTTTTTCATATATATTAACATCTTTTCCTCTTTCTGCCCCTCTTTTTCTCTGTTGCTTGCTTAAGGTCCCACTCTTCTTTGTTAACTTTCAGTTGCCAGCCTAGATTACCATTCAGCTGATTTGCATTGCTATCTCTGTACTCCTGTTGCTCAGGAACATTCAAGGCAAGACTCCTGATCCACACTGACTGCTTATTGGCCAAAAAACTTGTCTTTTGCTCCACCATACCCAATGCCTTAAAAATTTAGCCATACTGTAGATGACTCATGTCTAATTAGAGGGATGCAACTTCGGACACCCCATGGTTGAGCATTTTCTAAGGGTTAGGTGAGTTTGGAAATTGTTGCACTATGAATAATGAGAGGGTCTCCTACTTCAGGAGTTAGGAAAAGTGGCTTACAATTGTGCTCTCCTCTGAACCAGTTGTACTGTGCCAGAAACCTCGTATCCTACAGCAAATATGCAAGATCTTCTGCAGTGATGTGAAATGAACTGTCGTGCTGTGATTCCAGTAACAAAGCTCAGAGTCTACTAATGCAACAGTTATGACAGCTAATAAGAGGATGACAGCCACAAAAACCACCCCAGAGTGTACTTCAATCTTGCAGATACTAACAAATTCCACAAATAACGTGGTACATGAAGACTAAGAGCTCCTTTTACTAAGGAAGAAGTAGAGCTTTTGTTTAAAAAAGTAATTGAGTACGTAACCAAAAATGGTCCCTGTTGTTAAGAAACATGCTGAGAGATTCTCAAGACATGCAGACCTGTTTCACTCTGCAGCTGTTAGAAATGTCCAAGAAAATAACAGAAAAAAACAAATATCCTTCAAGTAGGTGTCCAAATATGTGTTCTCACTTGTGGGTGTGTCTCATGCCTTATGTTTTAACAGACTGGGGACTTGTCTTTGCAGTATCTGTTGAGTATATTTAGCTGTGCCTCTCCCTTGTGTCCATGTGCTAAGGAGATAAAAGGCAAATGTCCCTGTGCCTCAGTTGCCTTGCTATGGATGGATCACTCCTTCATAGTTCCTAATGACCTGTAAGCCTCAGAAACAATACACAGAAATGAACTCACTTTTTACTATGTCTTCTCAGAAAACATTTTGCTGAACTAGGAAGAGTCCTCAGAATTATATCCCTCAGACTTTGGCTTAGCACTAGTCAGTACCTGTTCCCTTGTTCCCCAGTTCATTGATGCTGCTATGAGGCAACTCCATATTCGTTAGGCATAGGTTCTTAGGTTGTCTGCATTCTTCCCATTAACCTGAGTTGAATGGATCCAATTGTGATACAGGAAGGGGTGGCCCAGATCTGTTAGATCTTGGGTTCAGGCTGTGTTCCTTCTGTGATAGCTTAATTCTAGCTTTAGGTGGGGGAAGATCTACATCCCCAATAGATCCCTCTCTTGGTTCTTCAAGTGAAGGATAAAGGAGAAGGAGCCATTTTCTCCTGGATAAATCCCTTGACTTAAATAAGTCAGACCCAGGGTCAAAAACCTTGGAGCAACATATTATCCCTCTGCACTGTGAGCCAGTAGGGAGCATGATGCATGATGTTTATGCCTACTGGTACCTGCTTATCAGTCCTGATCCAGGTTTAAGAGGCAGATTGCCTCTCAGGAACAGACCTAGAAACCCTTCTCATCAGAAGAACAGTTTTTTTCAACCTGGGAAGGGTATGCAAGTAGAAAAGACCCCTGATGCCTCTCTGCTTATACAGGCTGCAGACAGTTTATGAAGAATCAGGAGTTTTAGCCCTTACACCACCACTTGGTCCCTAGCATAGGTCCTGTGAAAGTTCAGAGAGGCCCAGTGCAGATCAGCATCAAAACACACAAGTTGGAATCATGGAGGGTTTGCAATTAATTGATAATTCCAGCTGGGGAGAGGGCTTATGAGGCTTCCACACTTACCCATGGTAGTACTGAGTGATGAGCAAATAGCCCCAGCCCATCACAGGGTGCCATTCTCTTGGCCCTGCTAAAGTAACTCACACATGGGGCCACATTTTAAGGGATGTCCTAGCACTGAAATTGTCTCTGGCAGTAGATCCCAAACTCATGGGTCCAGGAACACCTTTTGTTAGGCCCAGTAGCATGCTCTGGTTATGAGGTCTCCATTATTATTGACCTATCTGTTATCTCTGGCACCAACTGAGTTTTCCTTGTCTGAACATCGGTAGGGTGTTCCTTAGGAACCAGATTGCCATCTCCACTGGTGCCTATGCACTGTAAACACTGACACTGCATAGGCTGGATGACAGACCATAGCACCTGGGAACAATGGTCTAGAGCAGGGATGTGAAACTTGCAACCCATGAACAGTTCTGAACCACAGAGCCATGTTGTGTGGGTTATGGGACAGAGAGGGGCTAGGAATTCAAAGACTGGGCAAACAGGATCAGGACACGCCACCTAAATCTAGGGCAGAGAGCCTCATTTGACATGCATCTTGGCAGGAGAGTGGGTGACAGCTGTGTGAACTCCTACCAATGCAGCTGGATCTGGCCCATGAGGAGCCTTGAAGTCCAGATCCAGCCCAGGTGTGTATGTGTTTGACACAGCTAGGCTGTGTATTACTTGACAATGTAAACCTGGATGATTAGGCTTTTGGATTTCCAACAATTCCCCCATACTATGTGACTCCATTCATATTAAGGGCCCCTACATGAGGAGAGTTTGATTTTCCAGACCATTATGAATGATCACTATTGATAGCTGTAGCAGACCAGTAGGGGGTGTTCCTGTGCTGAGCCACCTGCCTTGCTGCCTGTCCAGCTCCCAAGCTCAGACTGCCTCTCCTGGGGTGCCTCCCATCCAGCCGACCTCCTTCCCGGAGCACACCCGCAAGCCTGGGGTAATTGCTGCCACCACCCAGGGATCTGGTCTGTATTTGGCCCCTGTGCCTCCTAGGGTACACAGGCCTTATAGACCTTGAGGGTGCTTGACCCACTGCAAGAACCTGGAGTGCTTCCTTTAGCCTGAAGAAAAAAAGTAGCCCCCCTTAGTCAGTCAAGCATAGGGAGCATCAAGGCAGGTCCAATCCCTGTCCCTGCAAGTCCACCAAACCGTTGTAGTGGAGAGCTTTATTGGTTAAAGAGGATAGGCTTGGGCAGGGTGTCCAACCTTTTTGAATGTGAGGCCAGATCACGAACTTTTTATCACCCAGTGAGCCATATTCAAAGACCTCACAGGAAGTGGTATCACATCAGGAAGTGATGTCATGTGACCTTTGACACCAATGAAGGTCTTAAGAATATATGAAAGGGTCACAAGCAAACTTTAAAAGTGGGTTCTCCGTTAAAGGAGAAAAACATATAACTGGCTTTTCTCTTGTAGGCTGGCAGACTTCCAGCCTGCAAGGGGCTACTTAGGGCCTCCCCCCATGCCCCACACACTGGGGCATTGGGGTGTGGAGGTAGGAGGAGTGAGGAACACTGAGTCGGGACTGTAAAAGGCAGGGACCCCCCCAACACACACAGGTGCTGGGAGCCCACAGGCACCGGCCCGGCCCCGGGGGAGGCGCAGTCTTCCTGACCCGACCCCAGCCCGGCCTGGCCCTACCTGTGGCACCCCAGTTGGGCAGGAGGCGGCAGAGGTAGATGATAAGGGTGAGCCTCGCCACCACGCTGCTTCCGCATGTCCACATAGCTGTGCCACGCTGGGCTGGAGGGAGCTGGAGTGGGGGGCTGGGGCTGGGCGGCACTTCAGGGCACAGCAAACACAGGCTCCGCCCAAGCCCGGGGCTGCCCCGTGTGTTGCAGCCAATGCCAACAGCCCGGTGAGAGGAGGCACCTGCCTGTGCCACTCTGCCTCCGCCAGTGACCAGGGGCCAGGTGGCCAACCTGGGCTCCCTCTCGCCTGCGGGTGGGGGTGGCAAGTTGCTCGGGCTGGGAAGCGGTGGCTTCCCCATGTGGTGCTGGGGACAGGAGGAAGAGATCCAGGTCTGCACTCCTCTTCCCACATGCACTGCATCAGCAACGTCAAGCTGACGCGGTGCGTGTGGGAACCTTGTCCCTTCCCCAGCCCTTCAGCAGCCATTAGGAAGCTGCTGAGGGGCTGGGGGAGGGACAAGGGGTGGGAATGAAAGTAAACCGTGTTAACTTCTGTTTCCCTTATGTTGGACAAGCCTGGGCTTGGGGAAGGGTACAAGTTAGAGAAGTATCACAGAATAACCCAGAGCAAACAGTACTGGCTTAGTTGCCTATTGACACGCTTCTACATTACAGTAAGCTATATTTCTAGATAAGTTTCAGCTAAGTTACTCACATGTTCACCTAGAGACTAAAAGAGTTTCAGAGGCCGTGTGCTTAGTCCATGTTCCCCAATATGGCTCCCCTCCTTTCTGGAAGAAGGGCCCCTTAAATAACCTTTCTGACCTCACCTCCCAGGTCCAATCAAAGCAGGTGTCGTTTGATGCCGACCAAACAAGTTGAAAAACATCACTGGTCATTTACAGGAGTGACATGGCTCAAGTCCCTGCCCCATGCCATGAGGTCTGTGCTTAGAACAATAGAGGGGTTAAATCCACACCCTCATGTAGACAGAGTTGGTTGCTTAGCAACCAGAGAGATAGACCTATGGGGGGGGAACAGATCACTCCCCCAGGAGAGGCGGCGGCTGGAACAGGATTCCTCCACAATACCAAGGGCAGGAGCATCCAGAGAACTGTCCTCCCTAAGTGCAACTTTTGTGCAACTGGTGCCCCAAACTTCAAGTTAGGGTGTTCAAGAACTCATGAGAAGAGTGGTGAGCATACAAGAGATTTTCCCAAAGGAGGTAATTGAATAATCATACTCACTGGTACATGTTACATCAAGCAGGCCCAATACAGATTTAGCCAAAATGATCTGGCAAACTAGGGTTAGCCCAGTCTTAAAAAGGTAGACAAAAATAGTGTTACCTTCGGATAACTGAGTACATTTATTCTCATTCTAACCAGTCTTACTTCGTTGTCACAGATGCAAATAAGAGCCAAACAAAGGAACAGGGAGACCAAGAGGCTTGATCTGTTTGGCAGGAAGGCCTGTTCATCAGTTAGTCCAGCAGTCAACAACTTTTGCAGGTCGCAGGCTGGAATGACCCAGCTCAGGTCAGAGGTAGGCAGGTTGACAGGCACTAGTATGCAGCCATTGGCACTACTTGTTGCTGCGGCACAGAGGAAGCACCCACCACAGTCACTTGTCCCCATTGCTACATAAGGGAAGCATTAAAAAGTTGACAAGGTAATGTCCCATACAGACGGTTTTGGGCTGATGCTACAAGGTTCTCAGCCCACCATGCTCCAGGCTCTAACCTCCTCGCCCTCATTTCTGGGCTCTCTGCATCCTGTCCTGCCTCTTCACAGTTACTTTGCCTGCCACAACTTGATGCAGGTTTGTAAGGCAGCCGTTCCAGGAGGCAGATGCAGCGTTTGGGGAGGGTTCCTGTCTGAACTCAGGACCTCCTAGGCCTTGGCCCATTTTCACTTTGACTGGGTCCTGCAGCCTGGAGTCCACCACACCAGGACCCTCGGGCCCCAGCTCCAGCTCAGCCCTCTTTGGGCTCTGGGGGACTCAGTCCTTATGCCCCCTCTGTGGACATGGGTTTTACACCCCCCCACCCAGTCTTGCAGCCAGATACCCAGGCCTCTGATGTGCCACGCTCCTCCCTGTTGTATTTGGGCTGCTGCCCAGACAACACCCCAGGGCTCCCCCTCCTCCCCAGGAAGGTTGTTCTGCTGTACCCCAGTGGTTTCCAATCTGACCCTTACAGCCACTCTGATCCTCCTGTCCAAACACAAATTGATGTATAAAGTGTCTGCTCTCAAACACCAAGCTTGCTAAATGCAAGCTCCTGTCAGGGTTAATTCGCACCCTGGGGTACCACAAATGCAAAAGATGCAAAGTACTTATGCTGCTTGCAACATAGGGTCTCTTCTGCCCTTTTGTGGTACACAGTCCTTGTCTCCAGGCCATTTGGACTAGCACTCCCCTACAGCTTTGCCTCCAGCAGCTCCTACAGCCAGACTGTCTCTTCCAAGCTAAGCCCTGGGCTTTTAAGCCTCCCCCTGGGTCACCTGACCCTCTACATCTGTCCCAGGCCTGCCAATCACTGCCTATACCTGTGGCAGGCAGCCATCTTATTTAGATCCCTTTTACCATTAAGTCTGTTCAAAGGGGCTAGGCTGGTCAGCAGGCCCTGGGCTCCCTCCCCTCTTCACAATAATGGAGCAGGGGCCCTGTTACACCCTTACCAAAGACTTAAACTCTGCTCCCACTGGACTGGAGAGAAGATTCTTTGGTGGACTGAGCGATGGTCAAAAGATACAAAATAAAGGATATGATTAAAGGGTTACTTTTCAGAATGAAGGTGGAGGGAGGTCCAAATTGGGGTCCTGCAGGGATTGTTGCTGGGCCCGATTTTGCTCAGTATTTTCTTCAATGACCTGGATATGGGGGTGCACAGTGAAATCTCCAAATTTGCAGAAGATACCAAATTGTTCCAGGTAGTCAAGTCCCAAGCTGACAGTGAGGGACAGAGAGGAACGGACAGAAAGATATTACCAATCTGAGTGCGTGGACAAAATAATGGCAGATAAATGTCAAATGCTGACAAATGCAAGGTAATGGACCTAAGGAAAAATAACCTCAAATATACAATTCTGTGTTCTTAACTAACAGTTTCAAGGCAGGAAAGAGACCTTGGAGTCATTGTAAATAGTTCTCTAAATACATCAGCTCAATGTGCAGCAGAGACCAAAAAATACTGGATATCATTAAGAATGGAATTGACCACAAAATGGATAAATCATCATGATATCAGTGGCAGCCGGTCAATAGGAGGCACTCAGGCGCCACCCCACCAGTTTCAAAACGACACACAAAAACTGCATCACCTAAATAAATAAAAATAATAGTATTGTTAATTGGAAGTATCCCAGACAGCATCAGTTGAATTAACAATGTAAACAAAAGTAATAATATTTTTTTCTTGCCTATGTCTGTGTCGCAGGGCAGTGAAGTGCCCTGCTCCTAAAGAAGGACAGGTGTGGGTTGCCGGGACAACCCCAGAGGTCAGCTGACCGGAAGGGGGCAGGGCCTGGCCTTTATAAACAGCCTAGGCTGAGGCCAAGGGGTAGTTCCCTTCTGGCAGCTGTGAAGGAGAGTGAGAGCGAGAGCTCTGCTGGGAGTAGGCAGAGGTTGGGAGCCTGATGACCTGAGTAGCTCATGGGTGAGAATACCAGGCAGAGGAGCCCTGGCAGAGATGGAAATAATGATGAGCCAGAGGGCTTTGGGTTTACATTTTAAGCTGGGAGACTAGAGTTTGTGTTATAGCCAAATGGCTTATGGTTTTGTGTTAATATTACACCGGAAGATTGGGTGAGGCTGTAGGGGTTGGAGGAGACCTCAGGGGAGCTCCCCAGTAGTGCGGGGGTTCCTGGTGCCAGAGAGGGTGCCATGTTTTGGGGCTGTATAGACCCTGGCCCCAGTGGGGCAGCCTAGTGCGGGGTGAGGAGCCTAGTGTGGGTGAGTGAGCCAAGAAGGTGGGTCTGGGGCCAGGCACGACTATGGCCACCTGAGCCCCAGTTGTGGGAATTGCGAGGCAAGGCCCCAGGGAGGGCGAGAGCATTGCAGTGAGCCCCAGGGAGGGTGACCACAAAGTATTGGGATAAGCCCCAGGGAGAGCGATGTCATAGTATCGGGGTAAGCCCCAGGGAGGGCACACATAGGCCACAGTGCAGGCGCGAGAAGAAGCCTGGAGAGGGCAAGAGACTGAGTAAGAGCCCCAAGGAGGGCATATGGGAACAAGGAGGGCATACTGAGGAGGCCCCAGGAGGGGGCGAGGGCTTGGAAGGGCGAGTCTACCAAGGATAGTTAGACCTGACAATGTCTGGGACATCTGAGAGGCTTGGGACATGGTATAAGGGGTGGTAGGAGCCATGCGTAGCCCTGTGACGGGAGTACTCAGAATCAGCGATAGACAGGGTACCGGTGGGAGTACGCCAAGAGATACCGTGCTCAAGGGGGTAAAAGGCAGCCTCTCTTACAATACTTGCACCATCAAAGTCATAGCGGGTGAGATAACAAGGGTGCATGGACACCCACTTGGCTCGGTAGGGGGCACCAGGAGAGATCATGGCCACTCCTGGGTCCCTGTCCAGTGACAGTCTGCTAGTAACATAAGCAATGATTCTGCTCATCCACTACACATATACAACAAAAAGTTGAGTATGCACAGTAAGCACCTTGAGGTGGTCTCCTTACTGCCCAAGTGGTGCGTGAGCAATAGAAACACCTGAACAGTTTGAATGGATGGCAATAACCACTTGTTTAAGCGGGCAGCAGGGCACCAGTACTGATGCCCCAAAGCAGGTGAAGAGCTGCTACCGAGAAACGGGGAGGGGGAGAGAGAAGGGGAAGGACAGGGCCTGAAGTTTTTAGTCAGTCCCAAAGTTTGGGTCAGGCTCACTTTCCTTCTGGAGCCTGTAACATCAGGTAAGTGGGGCCTGCATGGGGTTGTGGGGCAGGGCTGGGGAGGAAGCTGGCTGGGAGCTGTGGGGGGTGGGGGGGTGTCGCAAGGTGCATAGATCACCAGATATACCTGTTAGTGGGGCATTTACCTTGTTTCCAGAACACAACTGCAGACCATCTAAGCAAAGTAAACTCTTACAGATGGGATAACAAGAGCTTGGTGCTCAAGGTCATGTTTGTGGAATGGGGTTACCTAACTATATACCTTTCTGCAAATGAAGTCAACCAGAAATTCTTTCTTTTGCTCCAGGTGCCTGCCCAGGTTCCCTCTTGAATGTGTTCATGATTCCGTAGTCTAGGAGCCTCCTGTATGCATTCCCTCCAACAGATGATAATAAAGGACCAGGGCCTCATTGTACTCTGCATGGCAGATAGTTTTATTATCACAACCGTATGTTTTTGTCAGTGTAGCAGGACCAGAACCCAGGGGTGACCAGGCTGCCCCTGGTGGCCAAATGGCCACTACCCTAACCTGATTCTATGTACCCTCCCCTCTGATATTGTCCACTACACCTTTATGTAATTGTCAAACTGTGAAAGGCAAGCTGCCTTCTAGTACTAGAATCAGCCCTTGTCCTTCCTTTGCCAATGGAGCCCCTCTTGGACCCTCCTAGCCCAAACTTGGTCTGTCTGTAGTTGGGTCATCCCAGTTTGTAAGTGCTTTGAAGCACCCAGTGCCTTAGGGACTTATTATGTGGCTCCAAACCACCCTTTACACCATGCCCATGCCCTGCAGGTGTCATTTGTTCAATCAGTTCCTTGTAGAGGCCTCAGCTCACTTGTTCTCTCCCCATTTTCTCTGATTGGACTACTTAGCTCAGGATCCAGAGTCTGCCCTAGGTTCAGGGCTCCAGCCTTAGCCTTGCCCTACTGCGGTCTCATTTATCCCTGCTTGAGCTTTGGGTTCCCGGCTCTATCTCTGCCCTGCTCTGGGTGTTAGGCCCTCAGCCCCTGTCTCCACCCTTCTAGGGCACTGGGCCTTCTGGTCTGAGACTCTGCTCCTCTTTGGGCTCTCAGGTGCCTAACTATACCTTGAGCCTGCTCCCAGCAGAAAGAGATTGTGTACTCCTAGGGCACTAACAGGACCTCCAAAACTACCCTAGTCCCTTCCACAAACCACTAATAAGACAGTAAGTTACGTCCTGCTGACTTGTAGCAGGACTAAGGCTTAGCAAAACCAGTATCAAGCTGGCAGTCCTGAGAGTGGCTCTGAGGTCATCCCAGCAACCCCCTGCAGCCCTCCTGGCCAGGAGCCCTTCATCTTGCAGCAGTCAGTGCTCGGCTCCTGGGCTTTGCTCAATCCCAGGCTTCTATGCCATTGCCAGGTATAGCG
Organism: Crocodylus siamensis; assembly: GCF_052110815.1. NCBI lineage: Eukaryota > Metazoa > Chordata > Crocodylia > Crocodylidae > Crocodylus > Crocodylus siamensis. The sequence continues at coordinate 43,840,436 of NC_143403.1, forward strand.
TGCTCACAGCCTATCTTGAGGAGGAAGCCCCACTACAAAGCTACTTTCCCTTTCACCTACAGAGACAGACTGTTGGCTGTGGGTCTGCCCAGGGTTTATATGCCCAGAACCCTGCCTTCTTCTGGTCCTGTGCCCTATCAGCTGACCTGTCAGCAAGGCTGCTTATTAACCCCAGCCTGGCTGGTCACTTTTGTCTGGTTCACAAAAACCCTTCCTTTAAAGGGGCCATTTTGCTTTTCCATAACAGGGTAAGGGTTCCCTGTTACAGTCAGCAAGAGATCCCAAATTGCTGATGATGATCTCAAACCTGATAATGCAGGAAGGACAGAAAGTATGCCACCCTGATCTCTACTCCCACATGGCACAGCCTGGATATTGGATGGTTCTTGCAGTTACAGGATGATCGTGCTGTCCAGGCCAGAGACATCCTTGTGCATGTAGCCCAGGTAACTGGGGTATATACTCCTCTTCTCCAGCTGAAGGGGACTGCCAGCCAGCAGGTGTGCTGTGGGGAAACTGCAGACTGCTCAGTTTCCCTCTATCCCTATAGAACCAGGCCAGGACAGTCAGGGGACCTAACTATATGCAAATTTATTTACATTAACTTATCACAAGGAAAAGAAACATGGAGATAGATATCTATAAACAATGCTTTCTGGGTAAATGCCATAAAACCTTATACCAGTGCTCCAGATACAAGTAAGTCACAGGTAAGTATCTGATCTGAAACAGATAAACCCCAAAATAAACATAGATAGCTAACAGATAGGTATGGGTGAACAATAAATAAGCCACAGATAAATACAAATAAACAACAAGTGAAATACTAGCAACAGGGGATCCCAGTGGAGCCCTAGGACTCTACTTATCTACTAATTTGACAAGCATAACAGTTCACAAAATATAAGGCATGACATCACACCACTTATGGTGCAAGAACCCCAAGGATAAACTTAGTCCCGAGGGGAAACCCCAATGCCTTTGGGCTTCTCCCAAGCCCTACAAGGAAGCTGGTAACCTTAGGGGGACCTCCACTTTCAGGAGCCCTTAACTAACCAGGGGGGACTTCCCCCCTCCCCTGTGGGAATCCTCTTTTCCCTGCAACTCACAGCTCCCAGGCCTCGAGAGTGGCCCTCATCCTTTGTGCCAAGCTGCTCTCACACCTGTGGTGGGCTTTGGGGGGGGTTGCTGTCCCCTGGAACAGGGCTCCTCTATGCAGGGCTTCTGGGGCTTCTGACTCAGCCCTGTCAGCTGGCTCAGTAGCCCAAGCACTGTCTGGCTCCCTGGACTTGGCCTTTTGCTATGGGTCAGAGACCTGGGCTACCTCGTGCAGTACCAGGATTGGTCTGCTCCCGGACCCTCTGTGCAGCGCCTCCTGCACCAAGGTCCCAGCCTCATTCTGGCAGTTGAGAACCTGAGCCGCCCAAGTGCTCCAAAGGTCCTACTCCGTGCACCGGCCTGTGTACCGTGTCTCTGGTCACACACCAGAGGTTGCAGACCTGAGCCACCTCACACAGCTCCCAGGGTCTGGATGCTGTGCGCCGTGCTGCACACCGAAAGCCTAGCTGCTGGAGCCGTCCGCTGTTCCCCACTGAAGGAAGTCTTCAGAGGCGCTTCTGGGCTACTGCTTCACCTTCCTGAGCAGCTGTCCTCAGCTCTTCTAAGCCCTGCTCTTCTCTCTTCTCTGTCCTGGATGTGTTCCCTCATGCTGGGCTCACAGCTCCTTTTATATGCTCCAGGGCTCCACCCCTGAAGTCTTCTGGACCTGAGTGTTGTAGTCTTCAATCGGGGGAAGAGGGGGACTCCTTTCCCTGTCCCCTCAGGAAAGGGGCATGACTTAACTCCTCTTGCAACCTCCTGATTGGTGGATGGGCTCCACCAATCAAAACAGCAAGATTTCACGCCTGGGACTCAACCCAAGCTCCAAAAGGCAAGCCTGCTACATCCATAATAGAATGGACCCAAGTAGGAGTACTTACCTGGCAAAGCGGATCAAGTTCTCATTCTGGTGCAAAGTGAAAAATATTAACCCAACAAGTCTATCAAACCAGAAATAGAATCATAGAAAATTAGGGCTGGAAGGGACCTCAGAAGTCCAGGGAAAGGACACCCCTGTTTAAACCATCCTTATAAATTTACATCTGATGCCAGATTAGCCAAAACTAATTCCAAATCCAAGAGTCCAGAACCACAAGTGGCCCTACTACTGGCAAACATCCTCCACTCACACCTGGGGCTTCAGATGTTTCCAAATCATTTGGCGGGCATCCTACTTGCAAGCCCCAGCCTGCCCTGCACAGATCTGGGAGCACAGTCCCCTCCATCCCCCCATGGCCTCCTGAATGAGCAGTGGGAGCAGCAGCAGGAGCAGCTGGACGAGGAGGTGAGTGACAGGTGAGCTGCCAGACCAGCAGCTCCTAGCTGAGCAGCACACAGCAACAGAAGCTGCTTTCCCCCCCACCCCTCCATCCCATGCCTCCCTCCCTGTGAGGGCCTTGATTTGCCCCCCCAACACACACACACCCCTTCCCTTCCCCCTCCCACCACACCAGACTTACCAGCCGGAGGCAGCTCTCTACATTGCTGGGCTGGTATTGGAAATCATTGGTATTGGCCACAAAAATCTCTCTCCGTTCACCCCTAGTTTCTAGCCTTGGAAAGTCTTGGTTGTTTTTCATCAAGAGCTCTAAATACACAGTGATCTCATGCCAGAGATTATCTAAATGGATCGTGGGTTGCATAAAGTTGTGTTACAAGACTGCCAAGGTGGATCCACCATCAGTAACAGGGGCATATTTCACCCATGATCAAGCTACTTTCAATGCCATTCCTGTATAATGTGCTATAGCTGAAATTTGCAGGGCGGCTACCTTGAACTCCATTAAGACCTTCACCTTCTCTAGCTGTTTTGCTTGACAGTGTGGTCTTCCCATTGCTTTTCACCTTGGGAGACTCCAGAACATGTTATCATACTCATGGGTACTGCTCTGGAGTGCCCTGCAAAGAAGAATGTCTGTGAGGGTATTTACCATATTCAGAGGTGAAAATGAATTTATTTCTCTGTAAGTCCTTTAAAATGTTCACATACCAATTACCACACTTTCTTTCTTTTTTTGGGTCAAAACTGGCATATCTCTCTATAGCTGAGAGAATTGAGGAGCAGGAAGTGTACACCATTCTTTATCCCTTTGGTGCATGGCACAAGAAAAAGTGGGGGAGGAAAGCACACTCTATGGATACTGCTAAGGTAAAAGTCTTCAGCCACAGGGCAGGACTTGGGAGACACCCACATGTGAGAATATGTTTATAGAGAATTAATCTTGAAGAATATCAGTTACTGTTAAGTAACTTTGTTCTTTATTCACAGCAGGAAGGGGAGATGCTGATAAGGATGTTACTAAATCAGAACTAGAATTAGAGATCCATCTTCTATGTCCAGTTCCACTGAACCCTCCTTAAAGCTAAACACTTTATTATCAGACCATACTATTGAAGAGCCTTAAAGGATTAGATTAGGGTAAAATGACTGCCAGAGCTGAAAGCAGCAAAAATCTAAATAGGTCAGTAGTGTGTAACTGCTGCTACCATGCTACTTTTGGCTTCGTGTGTTGTTTTAAAAGTTGGTGTCTCGCATTTTTTGTTTTTCAGTTTGTTCAATACAATAAAATCAAGCTTCCCCAATAAAAGGTACTACAACACAGATCCAGCTTTATCTTCAGGTAAGCTGAAAAACATGCTTGGAGATCCAAGTACAGCAAGAATGCTTTCTGCTGCCTCTCCAGGTTATCTTTACCATCACATGAAATATTGCTGCTACTGGCAAAGGTAAGGCAGCCTTCAGCCAGCAGCAGTTCTAGAGATCACTGTCACCAGAATGATGTTTGTATCCACCCTTTGGAAACTGAGGCCAAGTATTTACATTCTGTATTTTGTTCAGTGGTGCAGAAGTGGGTATATTTTTAATGGGAACTCTTCCTCCCTCTACCATGAACTTAAGCATGCTTCCTGTTCTCTTTTTTTAACCGCACTGCACTCATCTCCATGTTGTGTAAGTATCCTCCTGTGCTGTATTAAACAAGACTAACCTTTGCCATGTATAGCTCCTTTCTTCTTTAAAAAGGGTATCCTTGTACCCACATGAGTTTCTGAATGTATGTATAAGGCACTAAGCCCTCAGGCTATAGCTAGGGGCCTGAACACCAGCTGGCTACTACTATGCTGACCAACAGGTGGTGTTCATGGAAAGAAGTTGCTTGACAGTGCAAGGATCAGCCTGCCTTTCCTTCCACAGCATGGAGCTGAGGGGTGCATGGCCAGGCTCCAGCAGGACTCTGTGATTAGCCCAGCAGGGAACTGATACCAGTGTTTATCACCCATTTAAGAAAACAATAGAGGGACATTACCAGCTACTTGTTGATTCTACCTGTTGATTCAGCATAGACCAGCCAGTATGTGGTCTGCTAGCTAATACACAGACACCTCCTTAGCAAGGCAGAGGGGAAGGGGGGAGGGGGGATTCCTGCTTAGCAGGGAGGGGGAGGAGGAGGAGCTGCAGCCAGGGAGTAGAGGGGAAGAGCCAGCCCTGCTGTGGAGCAGAGGGCTCTGCCCAGCCCAGAAACCATGCCAAGATGCTGGGGGTGTCTGGTTTATCTTAAACAAGCAAGGGGTCTGGGACAGACATTTCATAAATGAGGTGCTCTGGGTAAGAATGCAAGGGGGAATGTGGGGATAGGGACTTGATAGTGGGCATCTACTACAGACTGCCTCACCAGGGGGACAAGCTGGACCTGGAATTCTCAGGTCAGCTCACGGAGGCAGTAAAGTCAAGGGATGTGGTTGTCATGGGTGACTAAACTACCCAGAAATCTGCTGGGAGGAGCAGTCAGCCAGGTCCGATCGCTCATGCAGGTTCCTAGCTGAGATACAGGACCTCCACCTAAACCAGGAGATGCATAGTCCCACCAGGGGAAATGCCTTGCTGGACTTGGACCTTGCCACAGGCGATGATCTGGTGAGAGGTCTATGGGTACTCAACCATCTGGGTGACAGTGATCATTGCCTGCTGGAATTTACTATCCAGTACAGGGTGGTGAAAGCAAGCAGCAAGGCAGAGGTCCTCAACTTCAGGAGGTCCAACTTCTGTAAGCTAAGGTTAGTAGGAGAGGCACTGGTGTCTCGGAGCTTCAATGAGATGGGAGTCCAAGGCGGGTGGTTGTTCCTCAAGGAGACGATCCTCTGAGCTCAAAGGGAGTCAGTCCCAATGAGCACCAAGGGGGGCAGAAGTGCTAAGAAGCCCCCATCACTCTGCAAAGGCATCCAGGGATGCCTGAGGGCAAAAAAGGAGGCGTACAAGCAGTGGAAGCAAGGGGCCATCACCAAGGAGGATTACACCTCTGTTGCTCGTGACTGCAGGGAGGCTGTTAGGAAGGCCACGGCAGAGATGGAGCTAGGGCTAGCGACCAGAATTAAGGATAATAAAAAGTCTTTTTTCAAATACATAGGAAGTAAGAAGAAAGCACCGGGTAACGTGGGGCCCCTATAGGACAGGCTTGGTAATCTGGTGATTACATCAAATTAAAAAGCTGACTTCTTTAATGAATTCTTTGCCTCCATATTCCTGAATAGGGGCCAGGACATCTCCCCCACTAGAATTGCAGACAGACCCAGAGGAGGCACCGCCACACCTAGGGTCAGGGACAACCTAGTTAGGGAACTTTTGGAGGGGCTGGACGTGTTTAAATCAGTAGGTCCAGATGCTTTTCACCCAAGGGTGCTGAAGTAATTGGCGGGGGTCATAGCAGTGCCCCTGGCACGGCTTTATGAGCACTTGTGAGGCTCTGGCCAGGTACCAGAGGATTGGAAAAGGGCCAATGTGGTCCCCATTTACAAGAAGGGGAGAAAAGAGGACCCCAGTAATTATAGGCCAGTCAGTCTTACCTTGGTCCTTGAGAAGACCTTTGAGAAAATTATCAAGGAGCACATCTCCAAGGGCCCAGCAGGGGAGGTAATGCTCAGGGGCAACCAACATGGATTCATTGAGGGCAGGTCCTGCTTGACTAACCTGGTTTCTTTTTATGATCAGATCACAAAATCCCTGGAGGAGGGTGTCAGGGTGGATGTCATCTTCCTGGACTTTAAGAAGACCTTTCACATTGTTTCCCACCACATGCTCTTAAAAAAACTTGGTGACTGTGGCATTGATGCCTACACAGTCAGATGGGTGGCAAATTGGCTAGATGGTCACACCCAGAGAGTGGTGGTGAATGGGTTGTTTTCGACTTGGAGGAATGTGGGCAGTGGAGTCCCCCAAGGCTCGGTCCTGGGGCCTCTACTGTTCAACACCTTTATCAGCAATCTGGATGTGGGTGTGGAAAGCACGCTGTCCAAATTCACTGACGACACCAAGCTGTGGGGCGAGGTGGTCACGCTGGAGGGGAGGGACAGAATCCAGCTAGATCTAGGCAGGTTACAGAGGTGGGCAGATGAGAATAGGTTGGAATTCAGTGTGGACAAGTGCAAGGCACTGCATCTAGGGAGAAGGAACCAGCAACACATCTACAGGCTGAGGAACACCCTTCTTGTCAACACAGTGGCAGAAAGGGATCTTGGAGTCACTGTTGACTCCAGGATGAACATGAGCCGCCAATGTGAGGAAGTGGTCAGTAAGGCTAACCGCACCTTGTCATGCATTTACAGACTCATCACAAACAGGTCCAGGCAGGTGATCCTTCCCCTCTATGCAGCGCCAGTCAGGCTGCAGTTGGAGTACTGCGTCCAGTTCTGGGCACCGCACTTCAGGAGGGATGTGGGCAACATGGAGAGGGTCCAGAGGAGGGCCACTCACATGGTCTAGGGGCAGCGGGGCAGGCCCTATGAAGAGAAGCTAAAGGGCCTGAACCTGTTCAGCCTCTACAAGAGGCGGTGCTCTCTCCTGCCTTGGAGGTCTTCAAGAGGAGCCTGGACAGATATTTGGCTGGGGTGATATGATCCCGGCACCCGTTCCTGCCTGGGGCAAGGGATCAGACCCGATGATATGTTTAGTTCCCTTCTGACCCTAAGTACTATGATAAAGCGGTTTGACCCAAATCAGTCAAGTCTGATACTACACTGAATCAAATTTATCTCAGACCAGTTTCAGCCAGTCTCAAGCTGGTTTTTGCGCACCGAACATCTGTTCTGTTACAGGGTTAAACCAGTTTCTTATCACTTAAACCAGTTTATGTGTAATGTCTGTCCCTAGCCCAGGTGGCCATGTGGTGGTTTCCAAGTGTATTTAGCAGTGAGAGAAGGCCAGCTTTTCCGTTCTCAAGACTAGATTTCTCTAGCAACAGGATGACCCGGGCAACAACAGCATTGTAAGTTTCCCCCATCATACCGTTGGAGGAACCTGTTTCCGGGGACGAAGGAATACAGTCTCCATGGCCTAATCAGTCAGTTGTGGGTTGTGTGCTGCAAACAGCTCTCGTGGGCACTGAAGTGAAATCCAGAAAACTCATTGTGTAGTACCACAGACAATCAAAGAGCCAGTGGCTAGTAACTAGGTTTGACTTGCTGGCTTGTGCCAAGTTTGACCCAGTGCACTAGTTTTTCACTCAAAAGCAGTTGGTGTTACATTGACTTTGCACAAGTTAAGCAGTGATTAAGAACCAGGCCTCTTTGCTCATTCCCCTAAGCCATCTGGTAACTTTGGAAACTGCCCTAGCTTTGGCATTGTGACAGTGCCCATTTTTTCTTCTCTATGCCTGTTTTGTGGCAGCTGCTAATGCCAAGGAGGGAGGTGGGGAGTGAGGCACAGTTCAGCTGCTGGGCTCCGAGATGGCAGAGAAGAGAATCCTGCCATTGAAGGGCTGCCTGTGAGTGGGCTAATGAGTACCTTATTATCCCGGCAGTGGGGCTGGCAGAGTCTGGGAACAGCAGCAGCATGTGTGGAGGTGTCAGCCCCCATGTGTTGTGCCTATCACCAAGGAAACCTCCTGTGGAGGGAGAGACATCTTCAGTCTCTGCCAGGATGGCCTGCCGCTGACCCTCTCTTTGTTAGCTCCACTGGGTTTGTTTTGAGCAATAAGCAGAGCCTCTTCCTTTTCCTGCCAGCCACCAGCTCCCTGCCGCAGCTGCCTGGAAGCACCTACTTCCCCTGTCATGAAAAGGGTCAGCTGGTGTCTCCCCCCCACCCCAGGAAGGGAGTGAAGGGAGCCACAGACATCCTAAGCCAGCTCCCAACCCAAGGTGCAGCAGGGCCCAGTGTTGCCAAGCTGCTCTGCTCTGCATACACTGGGGTCCTTGTTGTGCCACTGCACGCTCTTTCTGTAGGATGTTCCTGGAAGAGTTGATCTTTGGGAATGAGCAATGACCTCCCCCGCCCCCATCCTGACAGGAAGCAGAGTGCTCTACACAGGACAGTCACTGACTTAGGTCCGAGAGTAGCGTGTCTGCAGGCTCCTTTGTGTGCGTGGAAGTCTTGGACCTCCTCTCTCCCTCCTGCGTGTGCTACTCCCTAATCTGCAGGGCTGAGCAAAAGACTGCCTCTCCCAGAGCACAATTAACTTTCCCTGAACACAATTGTCTATTACCCTACTCCCTGCATGCTGTGACTTTTTTTTCTGGATTTTTTCGCCTACTGAGTTCCTTCAAACTTTTCACTGTCACTAATGATTAGAATTAGACAATACGGTGCAACTCTATTTTGCCTTCTGCCTGACTTTCAGACTAATGTGACGGGCTCGCTGGGAGTGACCTAGCCCAAGGGTTTTGAAGGGGTAAAAGACGATTGGAGGACTTGGGATTCCCTTTTCACACCAATCAGGCCCCAGAGAGTCACCCCCGTGTCCTGATTGGCCCCTTGGGTCACCTGGAGGGGGATAAAAGGAGCAGTGTGGGCTGACTGGGGAGAGAGACCGGTGAGGGACAGCAAGGAAGGGGTTTCACAGAGCTGGTAAGAGTTGAACAGTGGGGCAGGAGCAGTGCCCCGGAAGAGCCTGAAAGAGCAGGACCTGCAGGCAGCAGTGGGACCCTCAGCAGCGCGGCGTGCGGCTGGCAGGAGAGGCTCCCCGCTGGGCTCCAGGATCCCCTATGAGGGGCTGCAGCCGGCAGGAGAGGCTCCCCAGCTCCAGCAAGGATCTGAGCAGTGGCCTGAGGGGTTCCCAGCTCTGCTTCCAGCTCCACCAATCAGAGGCCAGGGACCTCGACGTGCGGCCTGGGCTCTGGGAAGGTCAAGACCCCTAGCAGGCCAGAGCCCTGCCACTAGTGGTGGCTGTGTGGTAGTGTCCCTACCTACCATGTGGGAGATCTGGGTTTAAGTCCCAGCAGAGGTGACAGTGAGAACAAGAAGCAAGCCTTCTTGCAGTAGAAAGGGGCCATTGTGTTTTCTCCTCTTTCTCCCCCTCCAGGTACCAAGGCCCTGTGTTTCCTTGACATTTTGCATTTTGTGCCTTTTTATATTTCACCAACCTGTATTGTTTGTTCTGCTGTCTGTGTTTTATATTTTTTTTTTTGTCAATGATTGTAAGTGTCTAATCTTTGTTGAATCCTACCCCCTTGGGGCATTGTAGTGTCCACTATACCCTCTGATTTATGCCTGTTATATTCCCAGTATTAAAAGGTATATGGTTAAGTCCCTATTGGTGGTCTGGCTCTGCTCTACAGAAGGAAAAGAGTCCCTACACCTCCCACAGCATTTGTGTACCTGCTTTGATCCCTTCAGCTGGAGAGGAGGTACTTCTTGGAGTACTGCCCAGGTCACATTTTGGGGGCTCGTCCGGTATTCTCACGTAGTGGGTGCTAGAATATTATTCAAGCACTGTGTACCCCTGGGGAGAGAGAGAGAGAGCCTCCAGGAGACACGTCCAATGCCGACCAGTGTGCCGTACCTTTCGGGAGTGATGGGACTGTGCAGAAGGGAGCGGGGCAAACTGCTGGTACTGAAACTACCCTGGAACGTGTGGGGGTTTTCCAGCAGGTTCTGTGGGAGGTCACCCGTTCCTTCAGTGACCAGGCAGCCTATAAGAGACTCGGGAGTTTCTCGGGAACCCTGCCAGTCCCTGCAGGGGAGGAAGGATTTGACTCTTGGCTCTCCCGTATTCAAGAGACTTTACTGACTTGGCAAAAACCTCATGAGGATAGGCGATGCCATCTGCTGGAGGTCCTGAGGGAGCCCGCCTTTGGGGTTGTGAGGACTGCCAAACTCTGGAACTCTGCTATCACCATCTAGCAATGCATGCAGATCCTTCAGGATGCTTTTGGCCAACCCACAAGGAGTGGGGGGGCATACTACGACTTGCTGGGAAGTTTCCAGTGCAAGGGTGAGACTCTTTCAGCGTATGTCCTTTGCTTAGAGCCTGTGCTACAATACCTGGTGACCCAAGGAGCACTTAGTGTCACTGATGCCGATCAGATATGGCTCTGGCAAATTCGTACTGGGTCACAGTATAGCTCAGACTTACTCTGGAACCTCAACTTAGCAAGGAGCGGGAGCAGCCCACCTGACTTCAGTCACCTCCTCCGAGAGATTTGTGAAGAGGAAGAGATATCCAGACTCCGAGAGACTATGTGGGTCCCAGAGGATGTTTCCTCCCAGAGAGGACCCATGGGTGGGGTGCTAATGGTGGCTCCCCATGAGGACACCTTGTTGGGAGCTGAGGAGGAGCCTGTGGCTCCAGCACTAGCAGCTGCCATGTCCAGAACCCCACCTTCCCCCCAGGGGTCAGCCCTTGCCCCGTTCTCATGCCTCAGGAGGACCTCGGCCCCATATCCGCTCTAGGCCCCTGGGGTTCTGCTGCTATAGATGTGAGGAGCCAGGGCACATGGCTCAGGAGTGCACCCAGCCTGAGAACCCTGAGCTGGTATTTGGAAGGTTAAAAGGGCGCTGGGCAGCGGGAAACGGGGAAGGGGCAGAGCAATGGAGTTGGCTCCGCTCCGCACCCAGACAGACTCTCGCACATTACCCTCAGTAAATTCACTGCCAAAACGGCTAGTGGGACCCCATGCACAGGTCCCCGTGATGGTTAATGGTCACCCGTGCTGGGCCATTCTAGACAGTGGATCCCAGGTTACCATCCTATTTGAATCCTTCTATGAGGAACATCTGAGACATCTGCCTTTGCTTCCCCTTATGGGGTTGGGACTTTGTGGCTTAAGCTAGGAACAGTATACTTACAGGGGTTATGTGACTGTGAGGCTAAAATTTCCTGCTGAAATAGCTGGGGTGGAGGAAGAAGTGTCAACCATCGCTCTAGTGTGCCCTGCTCCAAAGTGGAAGAAAGGGGCCACTCTCATTGTAGGGACCAACTCCAGCTTTTTCCAGGTTCTTGCTCACTACTGTAAAAAACAGGCTGGCTCAGATTACCAACAATGGTTAACGATGCATGCCTTGTGCTCAGAGGCGTATGACTGATGGGAGCATAGAGCGATGGGTCACCCTGAGGTTGTGGGGACCCTGCACTTCTCTGGAGCAAAGTCCCAGTGAGTCCCTGCACAGGGCCAGTGGGCTTTGTCTACTGTATGCAATTGGATTGAGAGGGATGAAAAGAATAAGCTGCTGCTGGTGGAGACCCCCACCGGGAGAGAGAGACCCGGTGTGCTGAGGGTCCCTGATGGCATGATCGAGACAAAAGGGCTCAACCAAGACCCAGTTACAGTGATAGTGGTTAACCCAACCTTGAAAGATATTGTGGTCCACCTGGGACAGAAGGTGGCCTTGATAAAAGAAGCTGAAGTGATGAACCCTGAGCAGGAGGGAAACCCCCCTCCAATCGACCCTTCAAGGTTCTTTTTCAGGAACTCTCCAGTGCCTGAAGCCTGTAAAGCTCAGCTCAGGGACAAACTTGTGGCTTGAGCCCGTGTTTTCTCCCTGCATGATTGGGATGTGGGGGAGGCTAAGGGGGCGGAGCATCACATTCATCTGAGCAACCCACGACCCTTTTGTGAAAGGTCTCAGCACATTCCCCTTGCTGAGATGGGGGAAGTAAGACATCATCTGCAGGAGCTCGTGGACCACTGCATCATCATGGAATCTAAGAGCCCTTATGCCTCTCCCCTTGTGATTGTGCGGAAGAAGAACAGCCAACTCCGTATGTGTATTGATTACCGGACTTTGAATGCCCGGACCATCACTGATCAATACACTGTCCTGCAGGTGCTTTGGACTGCTTAGAAGGGAGCAAATGGTTTTCAGTACTAGACCTCTGCAGTGGCTACTACCAGATACCTCTGCAGGAAGAGGACAAAGAGAAGACGGCTTTTATTTGCCCCTTGGGATTCTATCAGTTTGAATGAATGCCCCAAGGGATATCTGGGGCACCTGCCACCTTTCAGCGACTAATGGAGAAGATGGTTGGGCATATGCATATGACCCAAGTACCGGTTTATTTAGGTAATATTATTGTTTTTGGAAAGGCCCTTGAGGAACATGAAAAACGGCTATGCCAGGTATTCGATTGGCTGGAAACCGCTGGACTTAAGTTGGCCATTGATAAATGTAAGTTCTGCAGGCCTCTGTGAAGTACGTAGGACATACTGTATCACAGGAAGGGGTCAGCACTGATTTGCAGAAAGTAAGTGCTGTGAACACCTGGCCTTGACCCAAGAACTTTAGGGAATTGAAAAGGTTCCTGGGATTTGTGGGTTTCTATCGGCAATTCGTTAAAGACTATGCTACAATAACCAGACCTTTAAATGCCCTAACTCGCGGACACCAGGTGGGAAGGTTGCCCCACAAGAAGGGGCAAAACAACGGCTTAAATGGGCTTCCTGCGACACAAAGCTCCACAGAGCCTTTTGGTCTGCGGTGGGACTCACGGTGTGAAGATGCCTTCCAGGAGGTGATCCAGAGGTTGACTCAGGCACTTGTGCTGGCACATGTTGATCCCAACTGCCCTTTTATTTTGCACACAGATGCTAGCCTGTCGGGACTTGGGGCTGTACTGTACTAGGAACATGAGGGACACCGGTGACCAGTGGCTTTTGCTGGCAGGGGATTGTCACCCAGCGAGACACGCTACCTGGTACATAAGCTTGAATTCCTGGCCCTCAAGTGGGCTGTCACTGAGAAATTCCGGGACTATCTGTATGGGGCTACCTTCCAGGTGTGGACAGACAATAATCCCCTTACCTATGTGCTCACCAGCGCTAAGTTGGATACGACTGGCCAATGCTGGATCGCGGCACTAGCTGACTACACCTTCAGCCTGCACTATCGAGCAGGACAAAAGAACGTGGATGCTGATGCTCTGTCTCGACAACTCCCCAGCAACCCCAGGAGCGTTTGGAGCCCCGAGACAGTGAAAACCATTTGTGACCTGCAGATACAAGACCCTGTGGGGACAAGGGAGAGTACTGTTTGCATGGCTGAGGTGTTGTGGTTGCCCCCTGAGGGGAATCCCACAAGCCTGGGTTCAGACACCACGCTGACTGCCTCTTTTTTGCCCCAGGTCACGGCCACAGAATGGCAGACGGTGCAAGAACAGGACCCAGATGTGCGAGATGTGCTGCGTGCCCAGAGATCAGGGAATACCTGCCCCGTGACCCTTAATAATGCTACCCCAGCAGCCCACCTCCTGTTGAGGGAGTGGGAAAGGCTTTGCTTGTTTGATGGAGTGCTACATCGGGAGGTGCAGGACCCAGAAGGACAGAAATATTAGCAGCTGGTCCTTTCTTGGAAGTATAAGGCCCTTGCGTTACGAGCCTTGCATGATGACTTTGGGCACATGGGGGTGGAGCGCACTCTGGCACTAGCCTGTGAGCTGTTCTTTTGGCCCAAAATGGCTGAAGAAGTAAGGACTAAATGCTCAAACTGTGATCGGTGTGTATGGAAGAAGACCCTGCCCGCTCAAACTGCCTATCTACACACCATCCAGAGCTCAAAACCGATGGAGCTCGTGTGCATGGATTTCCTAGCCATAGAAGGGGAGGGGCACTGAAAGGGGAATGTGCTGGTTGTGACAGACCACTTCACCCGATATGCCCAGGCCTTCCCTACGTGAGATCAAACAGCAAGAACAGTTGCCAAAGTACTGTGGGAAAAGTACTTCTCCATGTTTGGGCTGCCGGCAAGAATCCACTCTGATCAAGGATGAGATTTTGAGAGCTGGTTGTTGCGTGAAGTACTGACAGTGGCTGGCATACAGAAATCAAGAACTACACCCTACCACCCCCAAGGGGATCCCCAACTCGAGCGCTTCAATCGCACTCTCTTGAATATACTGGGTACCCTCCAGCAGGAACAGAAGGCCTCACGGAGCCAGCATATCACATACCTGGTGCATGCCTACAACTCCACTAAGAATGATGCAACAGGGGTCAGCCTGTATTTAGTCATGTTCGGAAGGGAGCCCCGGTTACCCATAGATTTGTGCTTTGGGGTAGAACGAGTCTACCAACAACATTTGACTCATGGTCAATAGGCACAACAGCTTCAGAACCGTCTATGTCGTGTGTACCGACTGGCAGCTGAAACTGCTGGAAGAAACCAGCAGCGCGTAAGCAGCTTTATGATGCTCGCGTGCGTGAGCAGGGGTTAAAAGAAGGAGACTGGGTGCTGCTCCAAAACCTGGGGCTAACTGGGAGACACAAAATAGCTGATCGGTGGCGGACTGAACTCTACACAGTGGTGCAACAACTGAGAGACTTCCTGTTATATGAAATCTCCCCTGAGTCTGGACCAGGTTGAAATGGTGTGGTCCACCGGAACCTCCTGCTGCCTATTGGCGAATTGGTGGGCCTCCCTCTGCCCGCGAGAGAGCCATGAGAAGAGAGGCCTAGGTCTCCCCAAGAAGAGAGGCCTAGGTCCACCCAGCCGGCAGTTGTACCTGCAGCTCCCCCGGAGGACTTGGACTCTGACTGGTGGTACCCTGCTGACTTTCACTCAAGCTTAGGACCTGCCACTCCTCAGGGTGGAGACAGGGACTGATGCTCGTGGGGCCCCAACTGCCAAGACCGAAGGAGAAAACATCCCCATGCCTTTACCTGCCAGTGAGGCAGACTCCTCCAGTGAGAGGGAACCTGAGCCAGTGGGGCCCTCATGGAGTCCTGCCCCAGACCGCAACCGACGACCAAGGCAGGAGTTTCGGCCAGTTCGTCGCTTTACCTACAATGCCCTGGGGGTGCCAGGGGAGGTCCCCATTGCTGCCCCTTGGGTCCAGTAGTCCCCCAGGCTGAGGCCTGTGCTTCACTGGGGACAGTGAAGGGTTCCACAGGGGAGGATGTGATGGGCTAGCTGGCAGTGACCTAGCCCAGGGGTTATGAAAGGGCAAAAGATGTTTGGAGGACTTGGGATTCCTTTCCTCACCAATCTGGTAATGATTTGGCCCAGGGGTTTTGAAGGGGTAAAAGATGATTGGAGGACTTGGGATTCCCTTTCCACACTAATCAGGCCCCAGAGACTCACCCTCCCACCCCCACCCCGTGTCCTGATTGGCCTCTTGGGTCACCTGGAGGGGAATAAAAGGGGCAACATGGGCTGACTCAGGGGAGAGACCAGCGAGGGACAGCAAGGAAGGAGCTTCACAGAGCTGGCAAGAGCTGAGCCAGCGGGGCAGGAGCAGTGCCCCGGAAGAGCCTGAAAGAGCAGGACCTGCAGGCAGCAGTGGGACCCTCAGCAGCGCGGCGTGCGGCCAGCAGGAGAGGCTCCCCAGCTCCAGGAAGGATCTGAGCAGTGACCTGAGGGTCACTTTGGTTCTAAGTTCTCCAGTCAGAGGCCAGGCAGCTCAATGTGAGGCCAGTGCTCTGGGAAGGTCAAGACCCCTAGCAGGCTGAAGGAGTGCTGCTATTGGTGGCTGTGTGGCAGTGTTCCTACCTACCACATGGGAGGTCTGGGTTCAAGTCTCAGCTTTAGTGACTTGGGTTGAGTAAGATAACAGGTAACTGATCTGCTTGCAGTGGAAGGGGGCCATTGTGTTTCCCCCTCCAGGTACCGAGGCCCTATGTTTCCTTGATATTCTGTGCCTTTTTATATTTCACCAACCTGTATTGTTTGTTCTGCTGTTTGTGTTTTATATTTTGTTAACCCTGTTTTTTGTCAATGATTGTAAGTGTCTAACCTTTGTTGAATCCTGCCCCCTTGGGGCATTGTAGTGTCCACTATACACTCTGATTTATGCCTGTTATGTTCCCAGTATTAAAAGGTATATGGTTAAGTCCCCATTGGTGGTCTGGCTCTGCTCTATAGGGGAGGAGAGTCCCTACACCTCCTACAGTGATTGTGCACCTGCTTTGATCCCTTCAATTGGAGAGGGGGTACCTCTTGGAGTACCGCCCGGGTTACACTAACATAGCTAATTACCTCTCCCTTCTCGCAGTGGTAGTATTTCTCTAACTTTGATCCGTCTGCTTTCCCTCCCTTGATCCTCTGGGCACTTAGTTCTCCTCCCCACATTTCACTGCACTAAGCAAACAAAATCTCATCCCCTCTGGGGATGACCTGGCTACTCTGATCATCAGTCTCCAGCCCCTCACCACGGTGTCTGACCATGGAAACCTTCCCGGAGCTCCACTCCTTTCATTTTGTTTGCAGACTGCAGCTGCCTCTGGGGTGCAATCAAACACAGTGGTACCCCTTCCCACACACTACCATGGGCTCCCCCTGTATCTCAGCATCTAGCTCTAGCTGTCCTCTTGGCTTTTTAACCCTTTTTTTGAACTTGCCTTGGAATCACGGAGATGGCCTCCCTTTCTTCTTGCTTCTGTGTTCCTCACTTGGCACTGGCCTCTTTTTAATGCTTTCATATTGTTTCCACATTCCTGCGAATGAAAACTTTCTCTGCAGCACTGTGGTCTCTATGCCTCACTCACTTTCCATTATTATTCTTATCTCCAGGTAGCAAAACACTGCATCAGCCCAGAAGAGGGGAACAGATCGGGGGGGAGGGGTCATGCCTCTTTCAAGCCAGCAAGATGAGGGGAAGCTCTGTTCTTTCTTGTTCCCCTTCGCTGTAACATTTACAGTTTCCTCTAAATACATCTCCCGGTCTGGGCCTATAGTTTCTAAATGGCCAAGGTGCAACAAATCTGTTACTGACTTTTGAAAAGGGGTTTTGAAAATGATAGACAATTGGGACAATCCAGCCTGCCAGAGCTGGGAACTGGAGGGCTGTGAGGTTCACTGCCTTCAGTATGGCCCCTATTCCCTAACCAGTAATAACCACTGGAAGCAAAAAGGTAGCCTAATAAGGAAGAGCTGCCTGGGCCAGCAAAATGATAGATTTGGGCTATGAGAGATCCTGACTGGTCTTTCAGGGCACCTGGCCATTTTTAGTGAACTAAGGCAGGAGCCCTGCCTGGCCCAGGGGATTAGCAATGATGTATGGAGCCTACCCCACTTTGGAAGGACACCAGGCTGTTGGGAATAGATCCAAGTGCTAGGTGCTGAACTTTGCTGTCTTAGATGCATTTTGGCTGAGCAGTCACCAGAAGTCATCATGCTCTCAGAAATGAGTGCAGCAGATCTTCCCAATTCTGATCCCACAGAGTAAGGGTCCAGTCCCCAAAAACTGGCACTACAGTAAGCAGCTTTTTTTTTTTTTTTCCTGTTTTTTTGCACCGGTCCTGGAAGCACTGCAATACCAGGTCAATGCATGGAGTGGATGGAGCACGCTCCGGTTCCACCACCCAATACCAAAAAGAATCTGCTCAATATAGACCTCCTATGGAGGACATATCAGAGACAATTACCCTGGGGAGCTCGCCTACGTGGTCACGCTGCTTCCCCTGCCAGGTAAGTGTGTGTCTGTGCAACAGGCTCTCCCGGGCCAGCAGTTGGCTTCTTGGATCAAGACTGGCTGTGGCCTAAAGGCTGTGGCCACTCTTCTATCCCCCAAGAGTTCCCTGGCTGAGGTACCTGGAAATTGAGGGTGAGTTTTTCAACCCTGCTGTCAGAACTTTCCATTTAATGGATTAACAGAGAATCTCCATTTGTGGGACCATCCATTTATCCCCCTTTACTAGCCCTCATTTCACTCTCTTTAAGTGGAAAGAGAGAAAGACAAATGTGACTTATGCTTGGGGTCACAAGTGGTCTTGCTTCATTTGGAAATGGTTCTTCTGCACCACACACATTCTTCAGTAACCCCAGCCCTATTAGAAGATGAACTTGTGTTAAATGGTGGAGAGGCTGTGCTGACTGTGCAGTAAGCATAGGGAGAGAGATGCTGGTCCCAGGCAGGAGTTCAGTGTACTAATGGAAGCTTGAGAGAGTGTCAACAAAGACAGAAAAAGCTGTAAAGTCTGAATTAATCTTCTAAAGCCTGGCTGGTAAAATGGACTCAGTGGGTATATCCAGACAAGTGCACACATGTGGTTTGTGGTGCTGCAGACCCATCTGTGGTGCCACAACCTGCATGCGTTGCACATGCAGGTATTCACTGCGCTGCTAATTTGCACTAAGAAATCCCAGGTAAGGCTGCTCAGGCTAGCCCAGGTGCTGGCCCCAGCCTTCCTGACTCCACCTGGAGCAACTTGCCATGTGCCAGAGTGCGTGTGCAGGGGCATGCCCTGGAGACAAGTAGCAGTGGCACAAATATGTGCCATTGCTATTTGTCCCTGGGGAGCACACATTCCCACTCATGGTGACATGCCCAGCAGGATGGCCAACAGTAGGACAAATACCCAGCCTGAAGGAAGGGTTGCCCAAGGGCTGCAATGGCCCTTTTGTTCCCAAGAGTATAAGGGACCCTTTTCTCCAAATGATCTCTGCACTACAGTTTTAAGACTGGGTAGTGCTTTCAAGAATACAACACAAGTTGTGATATTTAGGGGAAGAGGTAGTCAGCACTTCTCCAAAATTAGGTGTCAAGCTGGTCTCCCTAAATTGCATGTTCCTTTTGTGAATGTTGGCCTCCTGCCCAGAAGCTGCAAGAAGTGGAGTGAGCCCAGGGGTAGGATGGGCTAGTCAAGGGTAGAAGACCATGCTTCCTTTCTTTCTCTTGAGCATTTCTCACAATGCATTGGAGCCGCAGGAAGTGGATAGATGTTGTCTACTCTGCTGCTATGATATCATGGTTTTTCTTTATAGACTTTGCTAAACCTGAAGGGAGAAGATCATGTGCTGGGGATGCCTGCCAGCTCCCAAGCCTCCAGCTGCTGCTTCAATCCCTCTCGAGGCTTTCTGTGAATGGAGTTCAAACTCCTTGTTAAGTGGCCACAAATTGCTCCCTGTTGGTCTGCTCTAGCAGTTCCCAGACTGCCTTCCTTTGAGCTGAGTAGAGAAGTGTGAAGGGCACCCTGCTTTGTCAGCATTTGGTGCATTCACTTCCATGTGTGAAAAACCATTCATTTGGCTTTCTCCCAGGCTGAGATGCAGCAGGAATCAGATAGCATGGGGCCAAGACTTGTTCCATTATATTATATTGTAATATTCCCCATTTTTCCCTTTAAGGCATGTTATTTAAGTCCCAGGGTATTGTCTAAATCAGCAAGAATATCAGCCAATGGATTGCATGCAGTTTATTTTGGAGTGTGGGGTAGGGAGACTATGATAAGATTCTGCAAATCCTGGAAGGACAAACACCACTGGGGGATTATTTCTGATGGTCCATAAGGCAGAGTTGGAAGGAATGGTATGGGACTAGGCAGTGAGAAGCTTAGGCTGACTATCAAAACAGACTCCCTGGCAGCAGGATGCATTGTGCTGGGTGTGGAAGTGTGTCCTTGGAAAGCGGCTGCAGCTCTATCCTAGAATCACAGAAAAGTAGGGCTGGAATGGACTTCAGGAAGTCAGGAGTCCAATGCCCTGCTTCAGACAGTATCCAATCTTCCCATACAAGTGCTTGCTGGCAATAGCAAGTGGGAGTGGATCAAAACAGGTGTTGCAAAGGTCAAAAAGCTGCTAAGTGAAGTGATGGATCCTCCCTCATGTTTTCAGATCATACCCAGATGCCTTAGTGAAAGGGGGCATTTGTACAGGACACAGCGTTTAGTCCTCGTTAATTAAAATTTTAAAATTTTAGCCTGGGTTAATTTGGTGTGACATGTTTGTGTTTGCATGACATGTTCTTTTGAACAACGTAAGTCCCGTGTGTCATTCCCTGCAGGTTCCAGCCAGGGGAACCAAATGCCAATCTACCTCCCCGTAGTGTCTTTCCTAATAGATAATAGCAGGAGGCGCATGTGTTACAGTCCCCGCCCTCTGCCCCTACTATGAGTCTCCTGCTAAGTCTCCCCCCACCCCTTCCCCCACCTGGGCATGGGCACCCCAAAACCCTATCACTTGTACCTGCCTAGGCTAGGGGTGGTTTCCCAGTAGGCAACCCCCATGGTAATCCTGATGACAAGCTGTGTGTATCATTCCTTCCTGTCTCTTTCCTTTCCACCCATGTTACAAAGTAATGAGAATGTTTATATATGAATCTTTTTTTTTTTCCTATATAATTGATATGATATCAGAAATGTACAGTGCAGGGTTGAGACTGGTGGGTGGGTGGCCACATCTTTGTCTAGCCACTGCCTGTTGCACTTCTTCAGCCCACAACTCCCTGAAAACCTCTCCACAGGTCTTTCAGATGTTGTGCAGGAAGCAGTCTGCTACTACAAAGGCCGTGATATTTTCTGACTCCAGCTCAAGCTGGCACATAAGCACCCTCCATTGTCCTTTCAGTTGGCCAAAGGCGCATTCGACAACCATCCTGCAACTGCTCAGACGGTAGTTAAAAACCAGCTTCTGCGGGTCTGTCAAGTTCCCTCCATAAAGCTTCATGAACCAGAGCTTCAGGTGGTAGGCAGCATCTGCTAATATAACCAGGGGAACAGCAACACCGCAGATCACTTGCATAATGTCCTTTCTCCATAAGGTCAGGGAGTGGGGACTTTCTGAACTTGCATACATCGTGCTGTCCCACCCAGTAAAAATGTTTGTGAACCAGCCCATGCCATGGCTTGCAAGATCACGGAAGCAAATCCTTTCCTGTTTGTGAAAGACCTCCACCTCCCCGAAAGGCACAGCACTGGGATGTGAGTACTGTCTAAAGCTCCCACGCAGTTCGGGAACCCCTTGTCATTGAAGCCATCTATGACTTGCTGTGGATTCACAAGGCAGATAAATTGTTGCAGCCATGTCCTTTAGCAGCTGGCATACCTCATGAGTTGCCAACCTTGCCGTGCAGGGAGCCATGCCAAAATGGTTCGCGATGTAGCAGAGGCTGGTTGGGGTGGCAAGTTTCATGATGGCCACTGCCATTCTCTTGTCCAGCGAGATGGCCCAACACATGTTAGTGTCCTGCCTCACAATGTGGGGCCCCAGCATTGAGACAAGATGATAAAATGTCCCCCTGGTCTTTTGGAACACT
This sequence comes from Crocodylus siamensis, assembly GCF_052110815.1. Taxonomy (NCBI): domain Eukaryota; kingdom Metazoa; phylum Chordata; order Crocodylia; family Crocodylidae; genus Crocodylus; species Crocodylus siamensis. Next base: position 43,861,705 of record NC_143403.1, read on the forward strand.
TACAGCCAGTGCTGGTTGTTCCAAGTGGTCAGCACAATTTGCTACCATGAGTCAGAGCTGCTCTCGCAGGCCCAGACCACACGGATGCTGCTCCTGAGTTTTCTCAACAGAGCCCAGTCATCTTCTTTGCTTGCCTCTGGGTATTCCAAGTCCTTGGGATATATCCATTTTCTTTCTCTGATTCACAGTGCTATTAAAGCTTGGACACAACCTGCTGCTGAATACTCTACCACCCTTCTCCAGCAGTGGAGCATGCCATGTATTAATCTCCAGGCCAGCAGTATTTAAAGCAGCAGCACTACTGCCACCTCCTTCTCCTCCTCCTCGTACTCACTCATGTCCTCCAGATTCTCCATGTTGGAGGAGTCTTCACTGCATTGTTCTCTATTCTCCACTTCCCATTCCTCATGCATTTTTTCTTGATTCTCCATTTGACCCCTCGCTGTCATCAGCTGCGTCTCAGATCTTACCCATAAATTAGCACAACCAACAGGGGGTGGAGGCTCTGTCTAGCTGCATCCCATATATGACCACTACTTTTTCAAAAAGGAACCCTCGGGCACTGGGCATTTGCCCAGCCTTTGTTTGGTCCTCAGATAAGAAGCAACTTGAAAATTTTCTGATGCATCAGATCTTACAACTGTAATCACTTGCAAACATAAGATTTTGCCGTAGTCCTCTCCTGTTAATGTAGGACTAGGCAGCTGAAAATTGCAAAAAAATGGCCTTCGTTGTGGGACTAAGTAGGGGGAAACAGGCAGGGAGGTGTGATCAATTTTTTGCAACATTCAATCAAAATGTTGGCATGGCATTGAGCAGCCATGCCAATGGACAATGGCCTTATGCGGCCCATGCTTAAGCCCATCACCAAGCCTTTGTTGGCAAATGGGCTACTTCATCACCTTGGGCTGGTGTGAGACACAGATGATGACTTCACAATCTTTTGAATTTTCACGGCATGTGTATAAAGGCAACCCTCAAATTTTGCCACCTACGATTCATGACTCTCTTGCTGCTGACCATGAACTGCCTTGCCATGTCTCACAAAGCCAAGGCCAGCAGTATGGAGGTCATGGCACAGGAGGCTGATACCTCCAATGCCTGTGGACCCAACTGGACCCAGGAACAACTTCATGACTTAATCAATATTTGGTCAGAGGAAAGGATCGTAGAAAAGCTGGAAACTAGGAGGAATAAGCCTGTTTATGTCTCCATTGCAAAAGCGATGCAGGTGTGAGGGCACGATCATGACTGGACCCAAGTCTGGTGCAAGATCAAGCCCTGAGGTCTGTGTTTTACCATGCCAAAGATGAGAACTCTTGTTCTGTGGCAGGGTGCTCAATTGCTCCTTAATGACCAGCTGTCCATCATTCTCTCCAAGGATGCAGGCGACATTCCGGGTATGCAGACAGGAGGAGGAGAGCACACTGACGGAGGCAGTCCCTCCTGAAGGTGAAATCATGAGCATGTAGCAGCTGTTTGGAGACTGCTCACAGTTCCCAGGTGATAAGGACTCGCAAAGAGAACCGGGGGTCACCCTAGACTTGATAGCAGTGCCAGTTCCCCTCCCCTCCCGATTCCACAGACTAGCACAGATGAGGAGGTGGAGGAAAAGGTGGAGGAACAGGAAGAAACCCATGTGGCTAATGCAATTTCTTTCCCAACAACACCTAAGCATCACTTTCTGTTACCGAGACCCAAGAAGATACACAAGCAGTGAACTGTAAATATCTTGTAATGTGCCTCTTGCCACTGGCAGAGAGTGCTTGAGTTCATGCTGGTTGGGTTTTGGGGACTGAAGGAGGGGTTAAATTTATGTGTCGCTGGAGGTGGGTTGTCATGCTCTTTTGGTGGTGGTGGATGAAGGGTGTATGCCATTCTCTTTTGGGGTTGGATGGCTTGTAATGTAACAGATGCTGAACCAATTTTTGGCTTTAAATGTTTGCAGTTAGCACGGGCAGTGGCAGCTGTAAATATGGCTCTGAAGTGGGCACTGGAAGTTGTGGGCAGTACAAATGGTGCCCCACTCTTGTGGCATCTGCTTCTATGCCTGCAGCCATTTTCTCCACTGTAGGGTGGAGGGTGGTGATGTGTAGTCGGCTCAGCTTGCCTCTGTCCAGGAGGTATCTGGGAGCATTACAGTTGAGCCTGTTCCCCCAATGCAGTGGGGTCAGAGGAGGGCTGTATGACTGCTAGTGGGGCCAGGCAGCCACCACTGTGGTCCAGGGAGCCAGGGCCAATTCAGGGTGTTGCTGGTGTGAAGGCAAAGAAGCCCAAGGAACCGACTGCTTACAATAATGTGTTTCTTACAATAAAATGTCATGGTATCCTGAAGCGTCTGCCTCCATATCTTTGTAGGTCTGGCCATTGGCAACGCATATGGAGTATACATGGGTGCATGGGCACCCACTGGGATTGGCCATGCATCCCCTGGAAACGCCTGCCATGAAACCGGAAGTGCCGGCAAAAGTGCACTTCCGGTTTCACTGTTGGTGATTTTGGGCTTGGCGATTGGCTGCTGCCCGCCCCCCCCCGTTGGCACCAGTTGCCCATGGGCCTGACAAAATCCCACCCCACACTGCTGGGTGGAGAAGAGCGATTTCAGTCGTTCTTTGGATCCATTTCTTTTTTTGTTTTTCTGCCTGCAGCTTTTCCTGGCCACTTGTTGCATGGGGCACCGGGGGGTGGTGGTGCTGGTATTGACTACCTACCAACAGCATTTTTGAGTGGGTGGGTTTGTGTTTTCTCAGTGAATGCTTGGATTGATACAAATGTAACTCATTTATAGTTTTGCTAATGAAAAGAAAACCAAAATGGTAAATAAATAATGGATTGTTGAAAGACAATGATTCCTGTGACTGACTCTTTTGATTTGTGAAACTAGGTGGAAAAAATGCTCATAATACACCAAATACTTACTAAATTGCCCTCTTTCAAATGTGAAATAGCCAGACTCTATATCCATGCTGCCTTTTTTTTGTGGGCGCGGTCCTCACTTCTCCAGCCCCACCACAGAACCATGCAACACATGTGGATCTCCCTATGAAGAAAGAAATCATGATGAAAACAAGCATGCCACACATATATGGATTAAAAAATTACATAGCTTTGCTACAAAAATTACAACATTTATTAAAAAGAAAAAGGGGGTGCATAAGTAAAAACATATTTAAATAATAAATAAAATAAAGAATTTAAAATAAATAGTAAAATATAGCAATAGTATAAAAAAGGTCAGGTTGGGATTTTTAACTTACTAACTAACTTTTAGCTACATCTACACTTTCTAAGTAACTAAATACAAACGCCTTCTTTTAAGTGGTCTTCTTTATTCTTCTTCTGTGAAACTCTTCTTCAGGGAGGGGGAAGAAAGAAGAAGAGGAAAGAGTTCTGTATGACAGTCCAAAAACCGACCTCTTAACCCCCCAAACTTTTGCCCCCAAACCTGCCATGTATAAGGTTGGTAGGACATTACTTATATATCACCTGAGAGGATTTGTACCCTGTATCTGGGGCGGCAGCAGATCTGGCAGGCAGCAACCTCCGGGACTTTTTGCTGTGGTTCTGCAATGTGAATATAAATTCTAAGAAATTTGAAAGAAGTCTTTATGGGGTAGGTAGGGTTGCACACTCCAAATTTTTTATATTGGTAAACTTCCCATTATAGTAATGCTGCTAGGTTCTGCAGTTCTGTACGCAGTGGGCGAATCAGGCAGGGGGGCACGGGTGGGGGGTACATGGGCGCGGGCACAGGCATGGTGGGGGGTTTCACATATACAACTGGTGGTGGTGGCATGGGAAAAATTAACGGGTAGTATATGACAATTGGTCGCCTCTCCATTTCTATTATTATTGTTATTATTATTATTATACCTGGACCACATGCCTCACCATGCCCTGGATGCCTAAGGTCAGCTGTGGAGTAGGAGGGAGGAAGGGTTAAAAAACCCCCCACACAGACATAGAAAATAAAATCACAGCGGTACCTACTGGCTAAAGGCCTGAACTACGGAAATTGCACAGCAGCTCAGCAACACCTGGTGCCAATGGAAAGTAATTACAGGTCTGTGAGTAGCTGACTGCCCAACATAATGGGCAGTAATCTAGTGGCATACTTTGCAATAGTCTTAGTGATTCATGAGGGGAATATGAAGGCAAAGGACTGAAGGACACCTTAGGACAAGGGCAAAGGGCTGCAAGGTAGCATGTAGCAGATCTGGGCTGGGGGATGGGGAGGGGAGTTGTGTGTAGCAGGCTCAATGTCTGAGTACACACAAGTGCCTGCAGGTCCTGTTCATTGCATCAGACCTAAACTTGAGCTTTTCCTTAGCAAGGAGGAGGTGTTACACTATACCCTAGGGTGCTTGTATGCCCTGTTCCCAGCGGAAGTAAGGTAGTAGGTGTGTTATTGGCATGCTGTGGCACTGGTCAAAGAAGGCCAGTATATAATCAGAGTGGTGTGTGTGACATGTACCTTAACTCTGCTTCCAGGCTTTCAAAGGTTTCAATTTAGCCATTCTGCACATTCTAAAAGGGCACTGTGCACCACTGGGCAAGCCTAACTCCACAGTGGTGAACTTTGGGCATTACATTTACTTACTTTTTAATGTCTTGCTTTTCCTGTGTTACCTGGCTTTGCTTTCCTTCTTCACAGCTTTCAGCTTCTTGGCAGTGAGTACCCCAGGGACAAGTGGCACAGGCAGAAGTGACAATTTTCAGCCAGTCAGGCCACAGAAAGTGGTTTATAGCTGTAACCAAACACAAGGGCACAGCTCCAGACTGCTTCAAAAGCAAGAGCAACATTGGACCCCTGCTGAACCAGATGAGACAACTGATGCCCAGGAAAAAGCCAACCTATTAAATGGATACTTTGCATCAGTCTTTCATCAGTCCCATGGGATGCCCCTGTCCACTATGGGACAGGGAGATTTGGGTGAGGGAGATCCCCTGCCCTCCATCAATGCTGACCTCATGAAGGAACACCTTGAGAGGCTGGATACCTTCAAGTCAGCTGGCCTGACAATCTACACCCCAGGGTACTCAAGGAGCTGGCAAGCATCATAGCCCAGCCCCAAGCACAGATCTTCGAGAATTCCTGGCGCTCTGGTGTAGTGCCCGAAGACTGGAAGAAGGCCAATGTGGTGCCTATCTTCAAGAAAGGGAGAAAAGTGGATATGGAAAACTACAGGCCCATCAGCCTGACCTCTATCCTGGGGAAGGTCTTAGAAAAGTTTATTAAAGAAGCCTTACTTAATGGACTGGCCGATGCCAACATCCTGAGGGATAGCCAGCACAGGTTTGTTGTGGGTAGGTCTTGCTTGACCAATCCCATTTCCTTCTCTGACCAGGTGACCTATCATCTGGACAAGGGAGAAGAGATTGATATCATATATCTTGACTTCAGAAAAGCCTTTGATCTGGTATCCCATGATCACCTCTTGGTAAAACTGGCCAGTTGTGGCCTTGTTCCACCACGATCCGCTGGCTGGGGAACTGGCTCCGTGGTCGGACCCAGAGGGTAGTAATCGATGGAAGTCAATTGTTATGGTGCCCTGTGACCAGTGGGGTCCCCCAAGCCTCTGTCCTTGGACCCATATTGTTCAGCATCTTCATTAATGATGTGGACATTGAAGTCAGAAGTGGACTGGCCAAGTTGGCCGATGACACCAAACTCTGGGGCAAAGCATCCACACCAGAAGACAGGAGGGTGATCCAGACTGACCTGGACAGGCTCAGGAAATGGGCGGATGAGAACCTGATGGTGTTTAACACTGAAAAATGCAAGGTTTTCCACCTTGGAAGGCAAAAACTGCAGCACCCTTATAGGCTCGGCAGCTAGCACTATGGAAGAAAGAGACTTGGGGGTCATCATTGACCACAAGATGAACATGAGCCTGCAATGTGATGTTGCAGCTAGTAAAGCGACCAAAACGCTAGCTTGCATCTATAGATGCTTCTCGAGCAAATCCTGAGACGTCATTCTCCCCTTGTACTTGGCCTTTGTGAGGCCGGAGCTGGAGTCCTGCATCCAGTTTTGGGCTCCACAATTAAAAAAAGGATGTGGAGAAGCTTGAGAGAGTCCAGAGAAGAGCCACGTGCATGATCAGAGGTCAGGAAAACAGACCTTACGATGACAGGCTGAGAGCCACGGGGCTCTTTAGCCTGGAAAAGCGTAGGCTCAGGGGTGATCTGATGGCCACCTATAAGTTTATCAGGGGTGACCACCAGGATCTGGGGGAACATTCATTCACCAGAGCGCCCCAAAGGATAATGAGGTCGAATGGTTATAAACTACTGCAAGACTGTTTCAGGCTGGACATAAGGAAGAATTTTTTTACTGTCCGAGCCCCCAAAGTCTGAAATAGCCTGCCATTGGAGGTGGTTCAAGCACCTATATTGAACACCTTCAAAAGTCAATTGGATGCTTATCTTGCTGGGATCATATGACCCCAGCTGATTTCCTGCCCTTTGGGTGGGGGGCTGGACTCGATGATCTTCTGAGGTTCCTTCAAGCCTTAATGTCTATGAAATCTAAATCTAATCTATGAAATCTAAAAATGGCCCATCAGGTGAAACCCTGACCCTGCATTGTATGAAGGGTCAGAAGAAGATATTTCAGAACAGACTGTCTTTTGTAACTTGTGTCTGCACTGCCTCCCAGCCAGGGAAAGTGGCTCCAGGTTCCCAGCCAGAAGCTAAATTTCCCTCCCCCATGGAACCAACAGTGAACTTCTGTCTGATTCAGGGGATGGTTGTAAGTCAGAACGCTTCCTGCAAAGACCGCATGGTGAGGAGCTACACTTCTGACTGCACCCAAAGTGAGCTGCCTGCAATCCTGGTCCCTTCATTGCCCTAATGTCAGGCTCTCATCTCCTGTCTCTCTGTCCAGTACAGCCCAGTTTTTCCTACTCAGCTTTCTTCCCCAAACAGAAAGACAGGCACCATAATGGGACTAGAAGGTTGAACACCAGTCTTTCTGGTCCAAGTTAAATCAGAGTCTCCCAGCATCCCAGCATTTTGCAGCCCTGGACTGGGCTGTACTGTCTGCTCAAGAGAGCAGGGCTGCCCCTGCCCCTCTGCCCCCTAGCTGGAGCAGTGAGGGCTGGCTCACTGGTCTCACTGGCTGTCTCACTGTCCCCCCCAGGCAAACCTCGACTAGGGGCTGGGGCCAGGGGGAGGGGGGTTAAACTTCCTTTCCCCTGAGTATAGAGCTGCGCTGCCCTGCTAAATTCACTGTGTGCTGTGACTGTGAACTACAAATCCCAGAGGCACCTGGAGGTAGGAAGAGGAAGTGATAAGCAATCCTGCAGAGACCTGCTGCTATGATTGTGGACTGAAAATCCCAGGAACCTCAGGGGCACCAGGAAGGGGAAGGAAACACACAGCCTGTGCTGGCTACATGCCACAGAGCCCTGGTCTAGTGCCCACCAGCTTCTAGTCTGAACCATTGCAGCCATGTGACTGCATGTCCTAAATCAAAAGTGAATGTCTGTTCATTTGCTTCTTGGTTCTATCTTTGCAGCTTAAACTAACCTGGAAAGACTGAATCAATTCAGCCTCAGGCATTTTGACTGTCAGTGCTTAGTCCTGGGAGGAGGAATAGCAAAATCAGTGGGGACTTTTTTTAAAGGGAGACAGAAGAGGCAGCATGAGCAGAAGAATAGCTTAGTACAGGGGTGTAAAACTTTTTTGGTACCATAGGCCAGATGAGTGATGTGGAGTGGTCCGTGGGCCACACCAAACCCACAGACCAGTCTCACATTCCACATCTGGAGTTGCTGCTGCCACTGGACTCTGCAGTGTAGCCCAGAAGCTACAGAGCTGTCGCTGCATGCCACACACCCCTAGAGTGCACGTGGCTACTCTGGGACTATGCTGCTTATGGTGTCTGCTCCACCACTCAGGTATGCAAGCTGAGGCACTGAACCTTGCATTTAACAATCATTGAATAAAATAAACAGAGAATAATGGGACTGTTCCCAATCCATTGGAAGAAAAGACCCAGGCCCTGCACCCTTCCAGACTAGCAACCATCTTACTGAGCCACACATTTTCTATCTTGCTCTCTTCCTTTTGGCCTAACGTGTCTCCCTGTCTTAGCTGCTTAGTGGGCCAACCTCAAAGGTGAGGCTGGAGAAAGGGATGGGCTCAGGCCTAACCTGTGACCTGGCAATCAGAGAAGTCAGAGAGATTGCAGGCTTAAATTGTCTATTGGGGAGCCTAGAACCTGGCTGTCCTGTTTTGCAGGCAAGATCCCTAACTGCTCGATTAACTGGGGCCAAAACATAGGAAGCTGCCCCCTCCTCTCACCTCCCCAGCATCTAAGACCCATTAATCATGGGTTTTCACCAGGTAGAATTTCATGGCTTCCACTCACCCAGTGTAGTAGTGAGTATGGGATCACATACCTGCCCAGCCAGTACACAACCTACTGCATATCTTCAGCAACCAGATAGATGCTTATGCATCCAAACTGCACAGTTAATAGAATCACAAACTGTGCATACGTTCAAAAAATGACAGGCAGGTGGAAAACTGCCATGTGGGCACATAAAGTGAACTAGGATTCTTCCCTTATTCTCCGTCTCATTTGTATAAACAAACAAACAAACAAAAAAAACCATGTTACAGCTTTGTAAACTATAGAAGTCCTAAGATGAGTCTTGATTGTTTGGTATCTCCCTTTCTATAAATCCAAGATTACGTTAACATTTTGGGCTAGATAAAATCTCTCTCCTGCCTTATTTTCTCTCTACCCTGCTTTGATTGCAGGGAATGCTGGACAGCTCCCCTTCAAAAGTGAGCGCTCCTTAAATTAAGTTACTTGTTTTTTTCCATGTGCCCATAGTGAGAAACGCTAGCTCTTTTCCTCAGTCAAGTTTCCATGTTCTGAATCTTGTTCCATGTTGATGGACAATTGCTTGTGATGACTTTTCAGCCATCGTCATTCAGCTAGGTCTTCCACACCCTTCCTAACTAGACCAGTATCTGTGATGCAACGTAAGAAACCTGCCCAGGGCAAAGCTAGATATATTTAGTCTCTAAGAAAAAAAGGAACATGTTTGAGTCCCACTCCAATATGGAAGCTCCAATTTAAAATGGAAGACATGAAATATCAAGCCATTTAACTGAATGATGCACACACCTGGCTGCTGATAGGTGCCAGGTGCAACTGTGCTCCTGTTTAAAGGGATCAGTCCTGTTCAAGGCTGAAGTTCAGCTCAAGGGCTAAATTGAATAAACTCATCACCATAAGGCTTCAAAAGGCATTTCTTTGACTTCTTCATCCTCTGGTCTCCATTCCCCTTCTTTAAATTCCAATGCCTAATTTGCTTCTTTTGTACAAGGCAAAGAGCCTTCCATACCCAAGTGGTACTCGGCTTCCTTGTTGCATTCCCATGCCAGTTGGGAACACAAGGCAGTTGCTGTTAAGTGGCTGAGGCCCTAGCAGGATAGCAGAAGGGATTGAGGCGTGGATATGGAGATGGTACATCAAGTAGTAATGTCTGGCATTTAGAACTCCAACTTGTCTCTGCCCCACCCCCAAGTAATAGTAAAGATCATCATCCATTTTTCTCCACAGACTGAGGCTTTTTGGCCAAAGGTGTTCCTTTAGCTGTACTCGTAGAAGTTTGTACTTTGGTGAAGAATGGCAATACAATGGCAGAATGCCTCATTCACAAGGACCCATCCTGCTGGACCTGATTCCACATCATCCTCTTAGTGCAAACCCAGTGAAAGGAAAGCTTAAGAGGGGTGTGGACCATGTGCTTTTTCTGGTGGAAGGGTTGTGACTGGCACTGCCTGGGCATGGGGAAGCACCTGGGTATGGAAACCAAGTTTGAGAAAGCCATGGAGCTGTGTTTCCAAGTCCTTGCCCTTCTTTGTACTTCTTAGAGGTATGTTTTTAATTGTCAGTGTTTAATTCTCCCAAGTACATTCCCAGCCTTTGATTGTGTGGGCTGGGTTACAGTGTAACCTCCTGTGGGAGGGGAGGGCAGAGGGGGAAGAAGGGTGGTACTGTAGCCATCTGATTTTGTCCTGATGCTTTACAAATGATGAATTATGCAAACGTCTGCAGGCAAGGCTTGGTGAGGACTCTCTCTGTCAGGTGGAGGCATTGCATCCATCCACATCCTACACACTGCTCCTTCCTTTCTGTCTTCATTGCTCTCCACCCACGTGTTTCCCTGCTTGAGCACCCCCTCCTTTCCCAGAACTCCAACCACAGACCTCTTTCCTGACAATTTCCTGGGTTTATCTTCTCCTCTTTAGGACACTCACTACACTGGCACCTTCTCCATGCTATCTTGCCTAAACTCAAGTCTCTCTCCTGCACAGCCTGTGTTCTTGCAGCTGATCACGCAGTGAGGATAAGGGTGTCAGAGCTGCCAAAGCACTGTGAGGCTGCCCGGACCCCTGGGGGTGAGTTCCCAGCAGACACAAATCTACTCTCAATGTGCTCAGTGTCTTTGATATGCAAGCATCAGCGGGGCCTGAAATCCCCATGGTGTTTGTGTATAATTTCACTGTATTTCAGTCATGGTGGGGGCAGGGATCCAGATTCTCTGCCCTATACAGCTCTGCCACTAGGGCTGAAAGGGAATTTGAAAGCCAATTTCTCCTCTCCAGTACACAGGAATACCTCCAGTTACTGACATCAGTGGAGATGTAGTCTAATTTTACTAGTCTAGTTTTACACCCGTGTATCTAAGAGCAGACTATGACTGTGACTTATCTCTTCTAAGTGCATTTACCATGAGAGAGCAGCAGGGGAACAGCACTGAAGAGCAGACTGTCTAGTCCAGGGGTTCCCCAACTGTGGTGCATGTACCCCTGGGGGTACACAAGGCATCTCTGGGGGGTACGCAGGAGGCATTGTGTAATGGCGGATTTAATTTCCATTATAATTATAACTGGCATTTAAGGCTTCAAAATATAAAGCGCATGCTGGTACGGGTATGCTAGCAGCTGGTAAATCCGGAGGGGGGCAGGCAATAAGAAAAGTTTGGGAGCCTCTGGTCACATCTCGATAACGCAGTCATAGACAGGGCATTTGTCACCTCTGCCATTAGGCGTAGTTCCGTGTAGGAGGTGCCTGCCGGCGTGTGAAAGAAGCGGTTATTGTAGGGACCGCTCAGGCTCGGTGCCAGGCACCAGGGCGCGGCGCGGAGACGCTCGCGATTCCGCCCCAGCCCCGAGCGACCGGCCGCGGAGGAAGGCGCCTAGATGCCCCCCGCCCCCCGCCGGACCGGGCGGTGCGGCGGCGGCTGCGGTTATTCCCCACTGAAAGAGCCGGCTCTGTTACGGACCCCGCCAGACCCGGGCAAGCGGCCACTGGGCAGGGAGCCGTGAGGCACCACTCGCCCGAGCTGGAGCCCCTCGGTCGGTGCCGCCCGCCCGCCCGCCCGCCCGGGGAAGGAAGCGGACCGGAGCTCAGCGCTTCTGAAAAACCGTTTTATTGGGGGCGCGGGGCCGGCCCGGCCCGGGAGCGGCGCCCCTGCCCGGGGGAGCAGCCGCGGGGGCGCCCCCGGGAGCGCGGGCGGACACGAGAGCGGCGGCGGGGCCCGCCCCGCGCCGCCGGGCACTCCGCGCGCGGCTACACCTTGGTGGCCAGGGAGTGCAGCTCGGACTTCTGCGTCTGGCCGCTGAGCGTGGAGGAGCCGGAGCCGGCGCCGGGGCGGGGGCCGGGCCCGGGGCGCGCGCGGGCGCCGGGGCGGGCGGGCAGCAGCCCCCGGCAGCGCGCGCGGAAGCGCAGGTCGAAGAAGGCGTAGAGCACCGGGTTGAGGCAGCTGTTGACGTAGGCCAGGCACGTGGCGTAGGGGTGCAGGCGCGCGATGAGCGCGAGCAGCGCGCAGGGCAGCGGCAGCAGGCGGAGGCCGCTCAGCACGTAGAGGCTCTTGAGCAGGTGGAAGGGCAGCCAGCACAGCGCGAACACGGCCACCAGCGTGACGATGATGCGCAGCAGCCGCCGCCGCTTCTCGCCCTCCTTGCGCAGCTGGCGGAAGTGGCGGCTGACGGCGGCGCCGATGCAGCAGTAGCACAGCGTCATGAGCAGCAGCGGCAGCAGGAAGCCCAGCGCCGTGGTGCCCAGGCTCAGCGCGCCCGCCCAGTAGCGCTCGTGGCGCGGGCTGGCCACGGCGCTGAAGTCCATGTCGCACACGGTGAGGTTGTCGGGCTCGGCCACCTGCGTGTCGCGCAGCAGCAGCGCGGGCAGCGCCAGCAGCCCGGCCAGCACCCACAGCGCGGCCAGCGGCAGCAGCGCGGCGGCGCGGGGGCGGCCGGGCCGGGCGCGCGGCAGCGAGTGCACGATGGCCAGGTAGCGGTCGAAGCTGAGGCCGCCCAGGCAGAAGGCCGAGGCGAACATGTTGAGCAGCACCAGGTAGCTGCTGAGCTTGCAGAGCGCCGAGCCGAAGGGCCAGTGGAAGCGCAGCGCCGTGTAGGCGGCCCACAGCGGCAGCGTCACCACGAAGGCCAGGTCGGCCAGCGCCAGGTTGCCGATGTAGGTGTCGGCCGGGCGGCGCTTGGCGCGGGGGCCGCGCCACACGGTGAAGATCACCAGCCCGTTGCCCGACAGCCCCAGCACGAAGACCAGCATGTAGAGCACGGGCAGCAGCGAGAAGGACACCTCCCAGTCCGGCTGCCACTCGCACGGCCCGCCCGCGCCCGTCTCGTTGCCGTCCCCGTCCCCGTCCCCGTAGTAGTAGTAGGGGTCGCTGTCCCCGCCCGGGTAGTCCATGGCCCGCGCTCGCGCTGCCCCGCTCGCCGCCGCCGGCCGCCTTTAAAGGGGCAGCGCGCAGAGCCCGCCCCTGCCGCCGCCCGGGGTCCCCGCCCGCAGCGCCGGCCTGTCCCGGCGCCGGGCCGAGCCCCCCGGCAGGGCGCACGCGCCCGCCCCTGCCCGGAGCGGGCTGAGGAGACGCGCGCGGCTCCCCCCGGCCGGGCTCGGGCACAAGCCCCGCACACGCGCCGCTGCGCCTACCTGCGCCAGGCGCGCGGGGCCCCGCATGCCCCGTGTGTGCCTGCCTCGGGCCCTGTCCCTCCGGGGCATCCGCGCCGCTGCGGGGGGTCCCCGGGGAGATAAGAGGGGGATGTGGCTGTTGTGTAGGCGCCGGCAGGAGTCGCCTCCCTGGCAGGAGCCGGCAGTGCGGGGCGCTGTCGCAGCCCAGGTCGCGGTGGGATGCCCTGGGAGCGCTGCACCTTCAGCAGGAGGTCGGAGTCTTCACCCTCCCTGAGCCCCTGCCATGGTGCGCCCCTAAACGCACACATGCCCAGCTCTGCCCTGGGGGCTCCTCCCTTCGCTATTGCAGGCGTTATTTGGCTTGGTCGTTGTGCATGAGGGTTGCTCTCAATGCTTCAAAGCATAACTTAGATGGGGCTGACCCTGCCTTGTGCAGGGGCTGGACTAGATGACCTCCTGAGCTCCTTTTCAGTGCTACTTTTCTATGATTCTGCACTTATTGCCCACCCTGGGCAACAGTGCCTAGGCAACACATACTCCTCCACCATAGCACATACTCTCACATACCATGCACATGCTCAAATTCCACCTACAGCATTACACACCCAGTCCCATAAGCACACACTCATATCCCCACGCACCGTAACATGCATGCTCCCTTCTTTCCCAAACCATAGCATACTGCACACATCTCTTCCATTACCATATGCTCCCACATCTATACACATATCACTGCACATGCACACTAATATCCTTTCCTCTACATGTGCACACTTCCTTTATCCCACTGTATCAGGGAGCAGCATTCATCTCCCCACACTGCAGAGTTAGTACTCATCGCTTCTGCATGGCATTTGGTCACATTCCACACTTAATAGCACAGCCACATTCAGTCCTCCCTCTAACATGGCACAGATACCTCCCCAGCCAATGCACCTGGACACAGTGGGAAGGCTTGTATGTTCCAGTGACCCTGAGAGACAGGCCACAGGAGTTTAACTCCTGGATGAGCCATCCAGTCCAGACTGGGGAAAGGACAGGGAGCAGATGAAAAGCAACTGCAGGTCTCAAGTGCTGAAGCTGAGCAAAAGGCCAACAGCCTCTCCTGAAAGAGAGAAGTCACAGAAACAACCCAAGGCGGCCACTCCACAATAGCATGATAGATGGGGTTACTAGAGCCTTGTTCATGTCTAAAGCAACATCTGACAATTCAGGAACAATTCAGACCTGGTTATACACGTATGACAAATGACAGCACATGTTTGCTCACAGTCCATAGTATTTACATCTCTTTCCACTAAAGAGATTCTCTGAACTAGTCTTTTGTCCTATGCTTTCCACTTATTGTTACCACCAGTTTAGCTCTGCCAGTGACAGCAGTGGGAAGACCAGGTCATGGTTTTAATGACTGCTCAGAGCTCAGAGTGTAGAGAAGGCTTTGAATGCAACCCTATACATCTGTACACCAGCATGTTGTATGCAACACATGCATTCACACCACAGAGACATGTATCTAACCCATACTCCAGAAACTTTTCTCTCTCTCTTTCTTCCTCATACCCCCCCCCTTGATTTCTCAGGGTATCTGGAATGAGCAGATGTGCTATCACCTCCTTAGTCAACCATTGCAAAGGGAAAAGGTCACTGTTCCCTTTCTCTCCCAAGGGACTTGAGGTCTTAATGTGTTTTCTCAAAGCCTGGAGAAGCAAGTTTGTTTTTGTTCCCTAGTCAGTGTTTTGCTAAGGGCTGCCAACACCCTGCACCTTCTGGGATCTGGGTGATAAGGAGAAGACAGACAGCTAGAGAAGAAAACTGTTTCTGGAGTCTTTATCCTTGTGGGGATTAGAGCAAATCATTAGTTAAAGCTAACATAGCACAAAGTGAGCCCCCCCCCCCCCCCCCGGTTATTCATGTGTTATGTGTCTATGGGACTGTTCACTGAGTCACAGCCCTGGGCTGAGGAATGTTTTCGCACCTATGGCCTGCATGGGGACATGGGAGGGGTGGAAGGGAGAGGGAAGAAGGGGGAGGAGAGAGTTTGTGGTTACCCTGGCTTTGGACTTAATTGCTTTTACAATCATGATTCAATCAGTCACAGATTTTAAGTGTTGCACTTTAGTGACTCTGTAATTAGGTTGGGAAGGATATCCTACAAAACATCTGCCTTTCTGAGAAGCTGCACATTCCCTTCCCTACACAAGCAGCTGTTGTTGCTAACTGCCCTCAGTAGTATCCTCCATCCTGATTCTGCAATCGGATACCCTTGGGCTGATCCATCAAATGAATTTGTTGTTCATTTATTCTCACTCATGTCCCAGTGTATGATAATCAGAGCTACAAAGCAACAGGGATGAAAGCAATCTTAAGCATCCCACATTCTCTCTCTTTACCCCCTTTGAAGAATACTTAAAATATTTTAAAACAATTAAGTAAATTGCTATGTAAAAGCAAAAGCTGCAGAAAGGGCTCTTTTTACCTTCACTATAGGGAATAATTAGGATCCAGTCTCCAGCCCAGGTCTGGAACAAAGACAGAATGAAAGCCAATAGATCCTACCATCTTGTACCATCTACACTTTTCCCAGAGCCTGATGAAGGGACTTTGATCCCGAAAGCTTCCAGAAAAGGACAATTTTCTTGCCATTTTCCAGTTGGTCTAATAAAAGGTATCATTTTGGAACCAAGAGTTCTTGTTTTTTGTATGTCTTTTTGTCTCAGACCAACATGGCTACTAAGCACACTCCTGAAACATGGAAGATGCCGAATATCAGCCGATTTTGGATTTTAAACTTCATTGCAGAACAACAAGGAAGGTTTTTTTTTGCCTCCCTGCCTGCCATCTGACACCTCCAGGGAAGGAATTCCACCTGATCAACACATCAAAGAGCTACTCAACACAGCTCACAAAGACACTCATGGACCCAGAGGGACAGACTTCCATCTTCAGCTTCCTCTGTGTAAAAATGAAGTTTATTTCCTACCTATGGGGAATTTTTACCATCTTGTACCAGCTACACTTTTCCCAGAGCCTGACGAAGGGACTTTGATCCTGAAAGCTTGCAGAAAAGGACAACTTTCTTGCCATTTTCCAGTTGGTCTAATATAAGGTATCATTTTGGAACCAAGAATTCTAGTTTTCTGTATGAGATCCTGCTGCCTTTGAGACAACAGGACTAGGGTGTGATTATCAGACCCCTTTGTCCCTGTTCACTGGAGCTTTAATAGTTTCTAAAAGCTGACTGCACTGACATGTTCATCCTGCAGTGCTGGAAACTCCTTACACCCAAACTCTACCAGCTCTATTCCCCCAAGGGGGTCCATCTCTTCCAGATTGAGTGTGCTGTGAGGGAGGGCCTTTTGTATTTGCAAGGTGCAGTGTCACAGCTTCAAGAAAAGGTTGGTATAATGCCTGATCTGTGGCTTGGTGGTTAGAGCACCTTTCTGGGAAGTTAGAGGAATGCAGAACCTAGAAGCCGAGGCTCACACTTTCCGGGAAAGGTTTTCAACCATTCAGCTGTCTGGGCTAAAACATAAGATGTATTCTTCCTTCTTGCAAGGTTTACACTCAGGTGTACACATAGATACCACCTCCGGGGTATTGGACACAGGAAGGCATGGAGCCCTTTCAGAAGGGCCGGAGCTGGTATATTCTAATTGTTACGTATGAACTTTAATCCTGGATGAAGGACCACTAAAGTTGGAGCTCTTTTGCTGCATTTGACTCATTCTCAGCTCCAGTTCACACACAACTAGAACCAGAGCTACTGACCTTCTGAAACCTTCCCCCTTTCCTTTTCAAATAGCTCCAAGGATTCATGTGTCCACACCCCCCCGAGTCTGCACTAGCTCCAAATAGTTTACCTAGCACAGTTTAAGGTACTAATTTTGATCTACAAAACTCTAAAAATTCTGGCCCTAGATACTAAGGGGCTACCTTATGGCCCATAGGGACCCCTCAAGTCAGCCAAGATCAACTTCCTTAGTACCATCAGTGTGTCACGTTTGCTTGGCATAAACATACAGGAGGTTGTTCTCCACAGTTGCTCCTCAGCCTTGGAACTCTTTCCCCCTTGAGGATGGCAGGATGCTGAACCTGGACATCTTCTGGAAGCACTGTAAGACCTTGTTTGGGCAGGTGTTTAGCAAGCCAGGCTAGGCTGTGGTACCATTTAACGGTTTTTTGTTTTATATTCTATTCCATTTTTCTGTGGTTGTTTGTCTCTCTCACTGGTGTATCTACATGAGACGTTTACTGTGGAGTTGACTGATTAGCTCCACAGTAAAACATCACCGTCTACATGTGTGGTGCAATTAGGATGGAGTAAACTAACTCCACCATAGGATAGTATTGGCAGACACAAGTTGTAGTATCCCACAGTGGAATTGTTTACTCTGTTGCAATGCACATCTAGATGCTGACTGAGGCATAGGGCTGCTTCAGTGTGGAGGCTGCCTGCTGGCTACCCTACACTGAAGCACCCTTGTGCCCCAGCCATGTCCTCTGCAAAATGTTGAACTGGGTTGGAGCAGCTCTGGGCTGACAGGCTGAACCTCGGGGCCCCCTGCCAGCCAAGGATGCTTTGACCTGTCTCAACATGCTGCAGTTCCAGGTGCATGTGCAAACACTGGTCCTGGGAGCAATACATTCTGGTGTGAACTGTGCCAGAGTTTATTCAGCTGCATTATTTGCGCATGTAGATGCAGCCACTGTAAGCTGCTTTAAACCTTTGTTGGGAAAAGTGGCATATACATCTAATAAATAAATACCTGCTTGGACAGTGGGCATCTTACTGCACATGTTCAGTAGCCATGTGGATGCTTACATGTCCACACTGCACAGGTAATAAAACTGCAAAATCTGCATAAGTGCCAAAAACACCATTTGCACAGCAGCGTAACTGCCATGTGGGTGTGCAAAGTGAAATAGAAATCTGCCAAATGTCTCCCACAATGTAATTGAGGACCCCAAAGCAACAAGATCTCCAACGGCTCAGGAATCAGGATCTTGTTCTTCTGGGCTGTTTGTTCACACAGGTGGGTCCCATCTCTCAGGGGCTGTTTTTTCCCCCACAGACATCTGACAAAAACATTCTTCAAAGAAAGCCTGCAAAAGATGCCTCCCTTCCTGTGGTCCTAAGGTTGTGCTTCCCCAGGTGCAGCTCCTCATGTGAGCATCAGGAGAGAGCTGGGGTTTGGGCAGGATGCTAGCTCTCAGCTGAGATGTTTCTCTGCTCTCATCCAGCTGGGAATAGCTCCACTTCCTTGTTTATACCTTATTTAAGCATGTGGTGCCTCTCTGAGGAAGCCTAGCTGGGCTGGGGGGAAGGGAAGGTACTTACATTGCACTTTTTAATCGTGTGAAGGGGAAAACCTGCCTTCTGAATCAATAACAGTCCTTTTCTGACCCAGCAGGACCCCACACACTCCTTAGAGACACTCCTGCCCCAAAGGCCAGCACTCCTGAGGGGGTCTATTTGTTACTGCTGAAGTGGCCTCCCCCTGGCATCTTTGGATATGAGGAATGAGGCAGGGGGAAAGTTGAGTTCTAGATCGGTGACATGAAAACAAAAGCCTGTCTGACACAGTGCTTTGCCAGACGCTAAGGAGGAGCTGGCCCTGCTCCCAGTGAAGTTAGATGAAGGTGTCTCTGGAAGGAATATTCGGTCTGGTGTTTGTCTGCAGAAATATGAAATCAGAGCTGGCTAGCTCCCCTCCTCCCCCCCCCCCCCCCAAATTCCAGAAATAAAGCTATAATCTCTGGAGTTTTTTATAATTTTACTGTAAAAAAGTACAAAAAGAGGAAATGACATAAAATTCAATTAAAATTCAATTTGATGTTATTTAAATAATATATCATAAAAATAACATTATAGCTAAGTGACAAATAAACTAAGCATTAAATTAAACACTAATAAGTAACAATAACAAATAACAAACTTTGTTCACCAAGATTCCAAGACTGAGGAGACGACTCTCTGTGTCTTTGCTGCCACCAGCTCTAACATTGCTTGTGACAAGTCTGTAGTTTGAGCCACAGACTTCATGATACCTGTTGTCTTCCATGGTTGATCGCAATATGTTTTTCTGAGCTTCAGCTTCAAGAAGCTCTGTTTGCTGCTTGCCACCAACATGGACATGGTTAACCGGATCCCGAGTGCTATCCATGTTTGCGAAGTTGTCATGAAGCTCATTGTTATAACTAAATTGTAGAACTTCTTGAGGAGCATTACAGTCCATTGGAAGTAGACTTTGGAGATGGCCAAGTTCTTCACAGCTCTTCAGATTCATAGCTGAATTGACACTTTTTATAACAAATGTGTGGGGCTGGTTTAAACAGTAGATCAACACCAAGATTTTCAGTTATTTCCTTAGCTATTATCAGAGCTCCTTTGTACCTGACTTCCCTGTAGTTTACAATATAGTCACGGCAGGTATTTATCAAGTTTGTGGTTGCAACAGTGTCAACATTTTTCTTGCTATGCATGCTTTTGCTCACCCTATTGACTGAAAAAGGATATTATACCACACCACGATGGAGACAAAAAACTTGAATTCAATCAGTTGACATGCCAGGGTGAGCTTTTCATGATGGATACCAACATCTGCTTGCTCTGATTCAGCCAATGCGATGAGAGCATTGTGCACTTTGGCTGCTTGGCATCAAACAGCTTTAACGCTTTCAATTCTGCACTCCCACGTGTTTCACATACTCGCTTAGCTGTGACATTAATATGATCTATGAGAATCTTCTAACGATAAACAGAACATAGATCCTTTGCAGAATGCCGAAGAGGGACTCAGACGTTGTTGAAGATGTTGTAGCATGCGCCACCGTGAGACTGAGTGACTGGCATCCACATGGAATGAAAAATGCTCTTGGGTTTTAATTAAGAATTCTTGTCTGTACATCCTTGTAGTCCTCTTCATATTTGCACCATTGTCATAACCTGGCCCTGGTAGTCTTGGATATTTATGTCCCATTCCTTCAGAATAGTAAATATAGTATCAGTAAGTTCTTCCTCTGTGGATTTAAAGGCAATAAATTGCTCCTGAATGGTCACTTTGCCATCTATAGTAGAAGACATCTTTTCAGAATGGCTCATGTGCAATATCATGGAGTACTTGGTTCTCCTCAACCCTTTAAGAACATCTTGCAGCACTTTCTTTACTAATAATTCAGGTATCTCATTCTGGATTGTTTTTCTGAAGTAGTGATTCATCACCTTTCTGGAAAGTGTGCATCACAAATGTTCCTTCGTAACTTCGTCATACTTTCCTAGTGACTCCACCAAACCCAGAAAGTCATTCACTGTTGTTCATTGTGAAGAGTCTGTCAGATGAGCCTTAAAAAGCCATGTTATTTTTAGAAAGATAAAGTTTTATTGCCATGGCCTCTCTAGAATATTCTCCTAATGTTTTGTCTCTTGTTTAATCACATGTTGAAGCTCCATATCAATGCAATTATCCTGTTTTATCCTTTGTTCTGCTTTGACCCACATTCAGCAGGAATTGAAATGACTAGGCAGCTTTTCATGACCCTCCAGAATCTGAGATGTGCTTCCAATCATTCAGTCCCTGAAATGCTAGGGGTAATTTTGGATTCAAGTTGAAAAGCTTGCAGCAGAAACAGAAAACCTTGTCAGTGGACTCAGAGTAAAGCAGTCAGCGTCATTTCAGAACTTCACCGTTTTCTAGATTTCTGTATACAAACATCATAGAAAAACGGTGATTCAGCTCATCCAGAGGAAAGTCCATGTCCTTTACTTGTGACGGACCATTGGGTGTTAGACTGGGTCATAAAGCAGGATCAGAAATGGCATTGCCAGTGCCTGTAATGGGAATCATTTAATCTCTGTCACGAGTGGCATTGTCATTATTCTGGTCCAGATGAAAAATGTCTGTTTTGTTTGGCTCTCTCTGCTTTTCTTGGAAGTTGAATTGTGGATCACCTATGCATTCTTCATCTGATGTCTCCATTGTAACTGTTTTGCTACTACTGCATCTGTTATTGTTAACAGATTTCAAATATTTTTTTCATTGTGTCTGCATCTTCCAATCATTTGACCTTTTTGTTTCCTGTTTGTTGCCCCTGACATCCTCTTCTTAGGTACTTGCAACATTGCAGGACACTGATTCCAAGGCACCTGGGTCAGGTCCTCATCAGTAATCAGCTATCCTTCTTTGTTTATTACCTGCATTGCCAGAGGCAGACGCGCATCAGTGCTGCCAGCCCCAGCCCAAGCAGTGAGCCTAGTGCAATCACATCCTGGAGGGAATGGGCTTTGCTTCCAAGGACAGGACAGAGCATCAGAACTAAACTCACACTTCAGAGGGCAGCTAATAGCTACTACCTTTACACTAGCCAAGATACTTTCCCTCAAGCTCAGTTTTCCCTTTGCTTGGTTTCAACATAAGGCCACACTCCATCCTAATGAAAACAAGGACAGCCTGGGTAACCTGCTGATATATACAAATACTTTTTCACCATTGCTTCCCAAACTAAAGGCTATTTATTTTCCTTTCTCCCTACAAAGAGTGTCTATGAATGTACACAGAGTAGGTAAGGTCCCCCAGTTTTTTCTCAGACCTGTATGCTGGATTTAGCTGTAGCTGCTCTATTCCCCTTTTCCATTCCTTAAATAGCTGTCTGGTTATTCTGTAGTTACCTGCATTTTCTATTAACTGTATCTTTACCTGTTGACCCCTCTGCTGTGATTTCTCCAGCAACTATGCATTCTGGCTCAGTTGCTTGTCTGTGGGTGTTTCCTATCCTTCAAGCCTCAGACGCGGGTGCAGGCAGAAGTGACAATTTTCACCAGAACTGGCCACAGAAAGCAGTTTATAGCTGTGACCAAACACAAGTGCATGGGTGAAAATCTAACTCCTCATTGCATGAAGGATCAGATAAAGACATTTCAAAATGTAGCATCTTTTGTAACTTGTGTCTGCAGAACTCCCAGCCTGTCACTTTTTTCAGAATGGGAGGGGGGAAAGGGAATAAAGGGAGTTCAGTCCCCGCTGGAGGGTGGGCTGGGTGTATTGGAACCCTCCTGAGGTGAAGGGGCTCCAATTCACCCACCCCACCCTTCAGCACAAGCTGGGGAACCCCAAGAATGAGCTCTCCACTTTTCCTTTCCCCTCTTCTATTCTGAAAACAGTGAGCACTGGCAGAGAGCCTGGCCATTGCGATGGGAAACTGGCTGCAGGCTCTCAACCCCAGCTAGATTCCCCTCCCTTTTGGAACCAACGGTGAACTTCTGTTTGGTCTGCGGTAAGGCTGTAACTCAGAACACCTTGCAAAAATTGTTCTGAGTTGCAGCTGGGAGCTGCCCTTCTGTCTGCACCCTCAGCATGTGATCCTGATTTAAGTTATAGCAATGAAATACCCAAGACAGGAAAGGCTTAATAGTGGCCTTTCTCCCTAAGCATCAAGGCAAAGAGGTATTGCAGCTCCAGGGAGCTCTTCGTCACATCTGAGACACAGTTTCTAAGGTTGGTTGGGTCTGCTTTTGCTACAACTGCTCATTCTTTTCTTGTGATGAAAGCAGCTCTCCAACCTGCCCACCTGGAGTTCTCCACACACCAGGAATAGGGATATTGTGCTAAACCATATTAATGACCAGTCCAGCTTTAGAGGAAAGGGCATTCAAACAAGGTGGACATGTTTCTCCTTTGCTGCTGTCTTCCTCCATGCTGGTGCCCTAAATAACTATGATTCTGCTTATTCTTTGAAATGACTCCAAGGGCTCATTGGTAGGCAGACTCCAGAGCACTTTATCTAAATCAAGTGACAGTCTGTGATTCATCAGGGTCCACAACTGGATAAGATCAAGAAATTACCCTTCTTGATACAACAATGGGGGCCACAGGCAATAAAGTGGAGTGAAGCAACTCCTTGTGTGAGTACCATAGAGTCTGTGTTAGTAGTGCTTGAGAAAGGTTAGAAAGCACACCTCTGAGACACAGGGCAAGGCACGGCACTGACAAAGAGGTTGCGAAAAAGAGCAATAAAGCATTTTGTTACAAAATCAAAACATTGGGCAACAGTCATTCTGGAACCTAGGCTCTCTGATGGCTGGGGCCAAAAACAATGAAAGTGTTGCTCATATTATAGCCCTTGAAGAACAGATTCAACACTGAAATCTAAAACGGCTTTCAACAAGCCAGTGAGGGAGAAACACTGTGAAATGACTGACTAGTCCTGGGAAGTGATACGACCTTCATTGTTAGTGATCTGGCTATAGGTTCTGACACTGAATTTAAATCAAGACTGGATGTCTCTTGTCTAAAAGCGACACTGTAAGATTTCATAGACATTAGGGCTGGAAGGGACCTCAGAAGATCTTTGAGTCCAGCCCTTTGCCCCAGGGGCAGGAAGTCAGCAGGGTTCATAGGATCCCAGCAAGATAAGCATCCAATTTGCTCTTGAAGGTGTTCAATGTAGGTGCTTGAACCACCTCTGGCAGCAGTCTATTCCAGACCTTGGGGGCTTGGACAGTAAAGAAATTCTTCCTTATGACCAGCCTGAAATGGATGGACAAGTTGGTGACCATTCGACCTTGTCACCCCTTGGGGCACTCTGGTGAACAGATGTTCTCCCAGATCCTGGTGAGCACCCCTGATAAACTTATAGGCAGCCACCAGATCACCCCTGAGCCTGTGCTTTTCCAGGCTGAAGAGTCCCATAGCTCTCAACCTCTCATTATAAGGTCTGTTTTCCTAATCTCTGATCATGTGCATGGCTCTCCTCTGGACTCTCTCAAGCTTCTCCACATCCTTTTTGAGTAGTGGAGCCCAAAACTGGATGCAGTACTCCAGCTGTGGCCTCACCAAGGCCAAGTACAATGGGAGAATGATGTCCTGGGATTTGCTTGAGAAGCATCTATGGATGCATGCCATTGTCTTGCTCGTTTTACTAGCTGCAGCATCACATTGATGGCTCATGTTCATCTTGTGGTCAAACATGAAACCCAAGTTCCTTTCATCTGTAGCGTTAGCCAGCGTAACACTGCCGAGTCTATAGGCATGCTGCAGGTTTTTCTTCCCAAGGTGGAGAACCTTGCATTTTCAGGTTCTCATCCACCCATTTCCTGAGCTTGTCCAGGTCAGCCTGGATTGCCCTCCTGTCCACAGGTGTGGATGCTTTACCCCAAAGTTTTGTGTCATCGGTGAACTTGTCCAGTCCACTTCTGATACCAATGTCCACATCTTTAATGAAGATGTTGAATAGTATAGACCCAAGGACAGAGCCTTGAGAGACCCCACTGGTCACAACAATGATTGACTTCCATCAACCACCACCCTCTGGGCCCAATCACAGAGCCAATTCCCCAACCAGCGGATCGTGGAGAAGTTGAGGCCACAATTAGCCAGTTTTGCTAACAGGTGATCATGGAATACCAGATCGAAGGCTTTTTTAAAGTCAAGATATACAACATCAGTCTCTTCTCCCATATCCAGGTGATAGGTCACCTGATCATAAAAGGAAATAAGATTTGTCAAGTAAGACCTATGTGCAAGAAACCCGTGCTGGCTCAGGATGGTGCCATTGGCCAGTCTGTTAAGAATGGTCTCTTTGATAATCTTTTCTAAGATCTTCCCCAGGACTGAGGTCAGGCTGATGGGTCTGTAGTTTGCTGGATCAACTTTCCTCCCTGTCTTGAAGATAGGCACCACATTGGCCTTCTTCCCATCTTTGGGCACTTCGCCAGAGCACCAGGAGTTCTCCAAGATCCATGCCAGGGGCTGAATTATGATGCTTGCCAGCTCCTTGAGTACCCTGGGTTGTAAACTGTCAGGGCTGGCTGACTTGAAGGTAGCCAGCCTCTCAAGGTGTTCCTTCACAAGGTCAGCATTGATGTCTCCTTCACCTGGGCTTTCTCATCCTGTAATGGGCAGGGGCATCCCTTGGGACTGGTAAAAAAACAATGCAAAGTACCCATTTAGCATGTTGGCTTTTTTTCCTGGGTGTTAGTTGTCCCATCTGGTTTACCAGGGGTCCAATGTTGCCCTTACTTTTCCTTTCATAGTTGGCTCCCCACATATCTAAAAAAGGACTTTTTATTGTCCTTGATACTTGTAGCTAGTTGGAGTTCAGCCACAGCCTTGGCTTTCCTGGTTCGCTCCCTACAGGTCTGGACCAGTGCGGAATATTCCTCCTTGGAGGTAGATCCAGTCCTCCATCCTTTGTAGGTCTTTCTTTTTAGATGCAGGAAGTCCACTAGTTCCCTGGAGAGCCAAAGGGGCTGCTGTGCCCTTTTGCTGCCTTCTCTCTGAGATGGGATAGACTTTGCTTGTGCATCCAGGATCGCTCCCTTGAGGAGCAACCACTCATCCTGAACTCCCCTCCCCTTTGGATCGTGATCCCTTAGGACCTCACTGACAAGCCTCCTGAGCTTGTCAAAGTCAGCTTTCCTGAAGTTGAGGACTTCTGCATTGCTAACTAACTTGCCAGCTTTATGGCGGATGGTGAAGGTGATCACTGTCACCCACCTTCCCTTTGATCATTAGGTTGCTGATTAGGTCGTCCACCATTGCCAGTACCAGGTCGAGCAGCACTTTACTTCTCATTGGCGCATAGACTTCTTGAGTCAGACAGAGCTCATCCATGCACAAGAGAAAGCTTCGCGACAGTTCAGATTTGGCCAAGTGCTCTTCCCATGAGATGTCTGGATAGTTGAAGTCTCCCATGACAACCATGGACCGGGAGCATGTGGCCTCAGCCAATTCCCTGGTGAGCTCCTGGTCAAGCTCCTGAGTTTGGGTGGGAGGTCTGTAATAAACTCCCACCAGTGTGTCCCCTGTTCCTTGTTCCCCACAGATTTTAACCCAGAGGGTCCCCACTGATCCACCCTGGGTGCCAATGTCAGTTTGCAGGGACGTGTAGCTTTCCTTGACATAGAGAGCTACACCCCCGCCCCTTTTGTCCACTCGATCTCTCCTGTACAGGGTATAGCCATCTATACCTGTGGCCCAGTCATGGGTGGAGTCCCACACCAGGTCTCCGTTATCCCTATGACATCGTAATTATTTGTGTTAAGCAGGAGGACAAGTTCATCCTGTTTATTCCCCAAGCTCCTGACATTTGTGTACAGGCAAGCAAGTGTCCCTTTGGGGGCCCTTGCCTTGCCTACAGGGGTGGAGCATGGGCTCCCTTAAATGCCTTGGCCTGCTGGCTTTGCAAGGGTTGCTCAGTGGGCCAACAGTGACAGTAGTCCCCCCATCCCTCAGCGGGCTTAGTTTAAAGCCCAGTGGAGCAGATCAGCCAGTCTGGCTTGGAAGAGACTCCTCCCCAGTGGAGAGAGGTGGAAGGCCGTCCCTCCCAGCAGCTCACTGCCTCTCTCACCAAAGAGTGGACTGTGGTCAGAGAAGCCGAAGCCTTCACAATGACACCAGTGCCACAGTCTTTGGTTTACTACCTCAATCCTCCTCTCCCTCCTCAGCCCCTAGCCTGAAACTGGGAGGATTGAGGAAAACACCATCTGATATTATTATGAATATTAATGCTAATGGTAACCTGCCCCAAACACTTAAAGGCCACCTCAATAATCCAGACAATTTAATCAGTGTCCAGAGTGTCCACAAAGCTGTTTTTGAAGATTTCTTCTATATTACAGCATCTTTACTTCTAAGAAGGCTGATCCTGACCACATGATAAAACTTTACAAACTCAGACAGTGACAACAGTCCATGAGACTGTGATATGAATTATTAGTAATAATATCAATGATATTAAAAAAATGCAATGCAAAGGCCCTTGTGGTAGGCCTCTGTGCACAACAGTTAATTACAACCCCAGAGCAATCAAAACTGCATTATTCAGGGATTATTACTCCTTTGGTACTGTCTCTCGCTGCCTCACTACTGGAGTACCAGTGACCGTCCTGTTCTAGGCTGTGTGGCTGCAGAAGCTTATTTCAGCAAAAAGATTAATGCTGAATCCCTGACTGCCAAAGAGGGGAAGAGTATTCAAAATGGCTGGCGGCCCTTGGATATCTTAGAGTGGGGTAATTTACCTTCTTAGTTTTCCCCCTCCTTAGACTCTGTCTTACTGGAGTAGGGTTTGCACACAGTTTACTAGGATTACTTTGCACACAGTTTACTAGGATCCCCCATAAGACCACAAAAGTCTCACTTTTGCAAAAGCCCCACCGAGCCTAACAACACCCCCCACTAGTGAGGTCCCTCACTGTGGCTATGAAGAATGGAGCCACTCATACCTTCCTCCACCACTTGCAAGAGCCAGAGCCATCCCTAAGTGTGTATGGGGCCTGGGGCATATCAGCTTGTGCAGGGCCCAGGGCAGGGGACGGGTGGTGAGTGGAGCAGGCGAGGGGGGAAGAGGTTGGCAAACGGCTGGAGCTGGCAGCGCTCGGCAGCAGTGGCAGAGCCAGTGGCACTAGGCAGCAGCAGCACATGGCAGCCATGGTGGGGCCTATGTGGCACTGACTGCAGGGCCCCCAAAAGCATGGGGCCCAGGGCAGTCAACCTGATTGCCTGCCCCCGCCCCCGCCCCCCGGGTGGCCCTGCCAAGGGCTCTGATATGACCAGCAGCTCTTCCACCTGTGAAGGCTCCCCAAGCAGGGCCTGGAAGAGCTACCGAGTTTCTACCAGGACCTCCTCAGGGCCTGGAGGCTGGTTTTGCAGCTACTGGTGTTGGTATGAGGTGCCCTGGGTGTGCTGATGGATGGTCCTGGCCCACATCACCTGTATCGGGCACCTCCTGGACTATGCCAAGCAGGGGTGGGCAGACCTGGTGTATGGAGCTGCCCATGCTGTGTGCACCCCGCCTTGTACTCCAGGAGGTCAAGGCCATCTTGTCAGATACTGCCCTCATCTGCATACACCAGGTCCTGCATGAGGGCAGTCCCCATCTCCTGGTATCCTCCAGGCCTCTGGAGCTCGTTGTGGGACCCCTGCCTTGGCAGGTCCCATGGTGTTCCCTGCCCTACCATCTCAGCAGGCTGCGGGATACAAAATGGATCCACTTTCCATCTGCCCACTGCTGCCAGCTATATACATTCATGAACCGCACTGTCCATCATCCCATCCTCATGGCTCACCCTGATAACAAGTGGTGAGATACCCTAGGTGAGGGCAGAGGCGAGGGTCCCTGATGGGCTAGTCTGGATTCCACTTTGATCCCACGAGCCACTGGGGACCTCAGCTGGTAGCTTCTGCATGGCGCTGTTCAGACACCCCTGACACCTGCCCCTTCTGTGAGCAGAGGGAGACCCTGGCACCCACATACCTGGAGTGAACCAGGCTCAGCCCTTGCACTGCCTCCTCCAGAACCTCCTGTTGAGGTTCTGACTGCACTATTCCCTTCATCTCTTTATACACCCCACATCTGTGATTCCCCCGAGTCCTGGGACCTCCTAGTCAACCTTGTCCTGGGCTTGGCTAAGCTGGCTATATACCTGACCAGGAAGGAGACTCTGGCCAGGAGTGTCCCTGGGGACTGTGGGACCTCTTTCCTTTCCCTAGTTCATTCCTATCTCTGGGTAGTGTCTGTTTGTTCCCTGGTTTGGTCTGAGGGCCAGTGGGCACTGTCAAGGTGTGCTCTGTTCGATGTGTCCCTCTGGCACTCTAGTTACAAATCTTTGATCATCAGTCTTGTCCCTGTATTTTTATAATTTGTCCCTGGTAATCTGTTGTCACCTTTTCTGTACCCTCACCACCTGAGGGAGGCTAACAGGTTACATAGTGGGCCTCTGCCAAGGTGAAAAATAGGCCTGGTCAACCTCCTCCTGGCCTTAGCTAAGTTGGCTTAGCTCGTCACTAAACTAGGCTCGTCACTAAACTAGGCTCGTCACTAAACTAGGCTCATCGGGGGAGGGGGAAGATGAGGGCAGAGGAGACGATGAACTACCAGGCCCAGCAACAGCCAGCGAGCCCAGACCAATGGTCAAAAGGGAGAAACAGGTAAGTGATGGGGGATGGGGCATTGCTGAGACTAGGGGGTCAGTGGGCACAACCGTTGGAGGCCTCAAATGCCTCTACACGAATGCTCGAAGTATGGGGAAGAAGCAGGAGGAACTTGCCCTCCTCCTAGCTGTCACCAGCCCTGACATAGTGGGGATCACAGAAACGTGGTGGGACTCAACACATGACTGGGCGGTGAGTGTCAAGGGCTATAGGCTGTACAGGAGGGACAGGATAGGAAGGAAAGGTGGAGGAGTAGCACTCTACATCAAGGAGGAATATACTTCCTCGTCAATTAGCAAGGGGGTAGAGGGGGGGCACTCTGAGGTGCTCTGGGTTAGAGTAAAAGGCAGTCCAGGGGATAGAGACTTAACGGTGGGAGTCTACTATAGACCTCCCAACCAGGGAGAAGAGCTCGACCAGGAATTCTTAGGTCAGCTCACAGAGGCAGTGAGGGCTAAGGATGTGGTCATCATGGGGGACCTGAACTTCCCAGACATCTGCTGGGAAGAGCAGTCAGCCAAGTCTGACCGCTCACGTCAGTTCTTAGCCAGAGTGCAGGACCTCCATCTAACCCAGGAGGTGCACAGCCCCACCAGGGGAGACGCCTTGTTGGACCTGGTGCTGGCCACGGGTGATGACCTGGTGAGGGGGCTGCGGGTGATGGGCCACCTGGGACACAGTGATCATCGCTTGCTGGAATTCACCATCCAGCGTAAGGTGGCAAAGGGCTGCAGCAAGGCAACAGCCCTAGACTTTAGGAGGGCTGACTTCAACAAGCTAAGGAGGATCGTTGGGGAAGCGCTGAGGACCCAGAGGGGAAGGGAGCCAGATGTCCAAGGTGAGTGGTTGCTCCTTAAGGAGACGATCCTCCATGCCCAAAGGGAGGTAATCCCAACAAGGGTCAAAGGGAGCAGGAGGGCACATAAACCCCCATGGCTCACTAGGAGCATCCGGGAATGTCTCCTTGCTAAAAGGGAGGCATACACCCAATGGAGGGATGGAGTCATCACCAAGAAGGACTATGTTGCAGTCGCCCGAGGATGTAGGGGGGCAGTCAGGAAGGCCAAGGCAGAGATGGAGATAGGACTAGCCTCCCGGATTAAGGACAATAAGAAGTCCTTCTTCAAATACATAGGGGGTAAAAAGAGGGTCCCGGGTAATGTGGGGCCCCTGCAGGACACGATGGGCAACTTAGTCGTCATGCCAGATGACAAAGCTAACATATTTAACGATTTCTTTGCCTCTGTCTTCCTAAGTAGGGACCAGTTCAGCCACCTCCCTGCTGGGCCCCCCTCGGGCCCCGGGAGAGACACGCCTGGGCCAGGGGTTAGCGAGGAGTTAGTTAGGGTACTTCTGGAGAGGCTGGACGTGTTCAAGTCCGCTGGTCCGGACGATCTTCACCCTAGGGTTCTACAGGAACTGGCCGAGGTCATTGCGGGACCCCTGGCGCGGCTCTATGAGCACTCGTGGTGCTCTGGCGAGGTGCCAGAGGACTGGAAGAGGGCCAATGTGGTCCCTATCTTCAAAAAGGGAAAAAAAGAGGACCCGGGAAATTACAGGCCAGTTAGTCTTACCTCAATCCCGGGTAAGCTCTTTGAAAAAATTATCCTGGCGCACATCCAGGAGGGCCTTGCGGGGGAATGCATGCTCAGGGGCAACCAACATGGGTTCATCAGTGGCAGGTCTTGTCAGACCAACCTGGTGGCCTTTTACGATCAGGTCACCAAATCATTAGACGCAGGGGTTGCTGTGGATGTAGTCTTTCTGGACTTCCAGAAGGCTTTTGACACTGTCTCTCACCCTGTCCTCATCAAAAAGCTGGGAGACTGTGGTGTCGATGCCCACACAGTCAAATGGGTCGCCAACTGGTTGGAGGGCCGCACCCAGAGGGTGGTAGTGGATGGGTTCTTCTCGACCTGGAAGGACGTGGGCAGTGGGGTTCCGCAGGGCTCGGTCCTCGGGCCCGCACTGTTCAACATCTTCATCAGTGACTTGGATGACGGGGTAGAAAGCACCCTGTTCAAGTTTGCTGATGACACTAAGATGTGGGGGGATGTGGGTGCACTAGAAGGGTGCAATAGGCTACAAGCTGACCTTGACAGGTTGCAACGGTGGGCGGATGAGAATAGGATGGGGTTTAACACTGATAAGTGCAAGGTGTTGCACATGGGGAGGAAGAACGGGCACCACACTTACAGGTTGGGGAACTCCCCTCTTGCCAGCACGGAGACGGAAAAGGATCTTGGAGTCGTCATTGACTCCACGATGAACATGGGCCAGCAGTGTGGGGAGGCAGTCAAGAAGGCCAACCGTACCCTGTCATGCATCCACAGATGCATCTCGAGCAGGTCCAGGGAGGTGATCCTCCCCCTCTATGCGGCACTGGTCAGGCCGCAGCTGGAGTACTGCGTCCAGTTCTGGGGGCCACACTTCAAGAGGGACATGGACGATATGGAGAGAGTCCAGAGGAGGGCCACTCGTATGATCAGGGGTCAGCAGGGCAGGCCTTATGAGGAGAGGCTACGGGACCTGAACCTGTTTAGCCTCCACAAGAGAAGGTTAAGGGGGGACCTTGTGGCCTGCTACAAACTGGTCAGGGGGGATCAGCAGGTATTGGGGGAGTCCCTGTTCCCCCGTGTGCTGCCAGGAGTGACCAGGAATAACGGTCACAAGCTGGCGGAGGGTAGGTTTAGATTAGATATTAGGAGGCGCTACTTCACAGTCAGGGCGGCTAGGGCCTGGAACCGGCTTCCAGGGGAAGTGGTGCAGGCTCCTAGCCTGGGGATTTTTAAAAGGAAGTTAGATGAGCACCTTGCCGGGGTCATCTGACCCCGGTGCTCTTTCCTGCCAAGGCAGGGGGTCGGACTTGATGATCTACCTAGGTCCCTTCCGACTCTAGCTACTATGAAACTATGAAACTATGGCAGTGCATCTTACCAGAAAGGAGGCTCTGGCTGGGAGGGTCCCCAGGGGCTGCGGGGACACTTTCCTTTCACTTGTGAGATCCTGTCTCTGGGCACAGTATCACTCAGTAGTGCCCACTGGTTTCTTGGACTATTATTAGGCCTGAAAATGAGTAACTGGTGCCATCTTAGTTGGGGGGGGGGCACATGCCCCCCCCCCCCCAGTGACCAGTCAGCAATTGGGGACCCAATCTTGCTGACTGGGGGGGGGAGGTCCCCCCGCAGCCAGTCGTGCTGACTGAACAGTGGCCGCAGCACTCCTGGAAGTGGCCACAGCGATTCACCTGGTGCTCCCACACCCCAGTTGGTGCCCTCAGGGGGGCCTGCCCCCCCTGTCTGTTGCCTAAGTGGGGAGTGTGGCTTGTTCAGGGGGTATAACAGCGCTCTCAGGGGGTTCACATGCACCCCCCTACGCGTTGCCACTGTTGTTAATTTTAAATTTACTACCTACTATTTTCAAATGGTGACCCCTTGTTCTGTATTGTGAGGCAGTAAATAATAAATCCCTATTTACTTTCTCTTCACCATTTAGTATTTTGTAAACCCTTATCGTGTTCTCCCTCAAGCATCTCTTTTCTAAACTAAATAGCCTCTCTAGCAGCACAGGTATATATATGGCAGGGGTTCATTTTCCTGGTACCACACCAGCTTGAGTGTGCACGGGTCTGAAAAGGACTTGCTATTTTTTAATGTAAAGTATTCCCAGTGCACTGTGGATGTTTTTTTTTACCAGAGGGAAAGTTTTGGTTGCTGCAGTGAAGGCATTACTTAGCTGCCCAAAATCACAGCACACAAAGGTCATGGCTGAAGTCAGCAAACAGGAACCAGCTACACATTACCCAGCCTTCTGCATCCAGTCCTCAGGATGACACCCTCATAAAGGAGCAATCAAGGAGAAAAGAGGACAGCTCAGTAAGAGGAAGACTTGGAAATTAATGCGTTTTCTGTGGAGGAGGAGGAAACCCAAATATAAAAGGTTACCAACTATTAGGAAAGCACAAGTTTGTATAACCTTCCAAACTCTGCAAAGGGCTCAGGGTTGGCTTTAGTTTGAGGCTCAAAAACCAATTCTGTATCCACCCTTCTGGGTCTGTATTCTCCATGGCCTTTCCCATAATTGTTCTGGTGCCCTTGTCCAATCATTGTGAAGGTCTCACCTCCACTGAGGACTTGCATGGCTACAACTACCAAAGTAGCTGCCTGGCACCAATCCCTAGTGTTCACTTGGCCTTTGGGGACAGGGGACACATTTTTCTTCTGTGTGTGCATAGGGTTCAGCACAAGGCAGCCTGATCTACAATTGTGGTTACTTGGCACAACCTAAAATAAATCTGAAGAAATGAGATAGTAATATCAATACTTGGGATACCTGAGCACTTAGTGGTCTCCAATGGTACTGTGTTGTGCAACGAGGCGTCAATCATTTCAGACAAACTTGCCTCACTATGGAGGTGGATAGTAGAGAAAGACAAAGGAAAGATCTGTGACCCAGTATCACCAGGATCTTCTCCTTCCTCCCAGAACTATTTGCCATGTCTGCAGTCAAACATCATCTCTGGAATCACCAATGAGTTCCTTATTTACTGGAAGACTGTCATCCTCATTTTGAGGGACTGCTGGCTGGGGAGTCAAAGGCAGCTGCATGTGGTGCTGGCTATGTACTTGTTTGTGTACAATTGGTTTAGAAACTGATGTGCCTTAACTATGGTGGGCTACCAGGTTTGGTACAGAGGTTTGACTTAATTATAAATCACAACACCACAGACAGGCAAATGATGCAAATTACAGGTTGAATCAGTGACCCTAGATTCAGGCAAAGCTAAGCCTTATTGGTAAATGTGTTTGTATTATGGACAAACTGCCTGTTTGTATTAGGGACTCACGCCCATGCTAGGGTTGCAACCAGGGCAAATTCCTAAAGCCAGCAAACCTGAAACCATGAGACAGAGAATAAGCTCCCGTAGGATATACTGCACTTGAAAGTGCAATTGCAGCATATATAGATATACCCAAGTCGGCTTCTAATACCTAGCTCTGATATCAACAGCATTGAGGATTGTGACTGGGGTATGTACATGCTCCTCCTGGGATTAAATTCTAGAGGGTCATGGTTAGAGAGACTTAGCATATTTTAACAATCCTTGTGGCAGCAGGACACTTACCACTGTTGTTCTCCTGCCTTACCTAGGGCAGGTATGGGTGCTGTGTCTTGTAGCTGTGCAGTGGGGTTGGTTGTGTACTTTTAGTAATAGGTTAGACCAGTGGTTCCCAATCTGTGGTACAGGTACCACCAGCAGTACGCAGACAACCTACCTGTCAGTGGTATTCATTAACAGATTTATTATAATTACTTTATATGACAAAAATTTGCTGGTGGTACCTATGGTTGCATTGTTTTAAACAGGTGGTGCACAATCTGTCAGAGTTTGGGACCTGCTGAATTAGACAAAGGTTTGTATGGGATGGTTTGGATAAGGATGATCTTGCTTCCACATCTATTTTTCTATGATTTTAGGAAGATGTAGCAGGTACAGGCTTCAGTTGCTAAGTACCCTGGATCCTTATTGTCCCCATTCAGCCAGCTCTAAAGCCTGGGCTGACATAGCTACTCTGATATTATATTACTACACAAACTAGCTACCTCAAAAATGATCAGATATGCCTATCCATGCTGCAATCATCATCAGGCTGTGATGTAGATATATTTTAAGACTGTGTAAACCAGTGGTGCTCAACTGGGAAAGGTGTTGCAGTTCAGCCTAGCCCATGGAGCTTGGGGTTTGGGAATTTGGCAGGAGAGAGGGTGACCATATCTGGATTCAAGAGCCACAGTGCTCTCCTGTGGAGCCCTGCAGGGGAGGGGAAGGGCCTGCCTAGCTCATCTCACACCTCTGATTAGATCCCAAATGAATACCTGTTTCAACACAGCTCTGCTTCCAGGGTAGCCCAAACCTAATGACCCTTGGTCTCCAGCTCCCATTCCCACCTGCCTAATACCATTCAGCACCAGATCAATCTGGCCTTCTGCATCTCCCCAGCCCAGCTTTAATCTATATCCCTGTTCTCCCATAAGGCTCTTCACCCACTGATGGACACTCACCAGCTGGGCTGGCTAATGTTTTAGCTGCTCGGAGAGCTCTTGTGATCTTTCAGACAGCAATGCCCTCTCCTACATGCAGTACTCTCATGTTTTTATGCCACCAAACCCTATTGTAATGGCAAATCTATCTAAGCTGCATTTATCCTTTTAGGAGCTAGCCTTAATCCTAACCATTGCCTTATTTATCTAACTGAATGCATTTCTTATGTCCCTGACTGATTCTTGCCACAAGACCACAATTACCTACACTCTGCTTGAAAATCTCACCATCACAACCCCACCATTCATTCTCCATGTCACAGAGGGAAACTGGGAAATCTCCTAGGTAAAAGGTAGTGAATGATGCCAGCTGGCGGTGGGAGGTCTGTCAGGCTTCATTTGAGAAATTGGATCCTGTAACAAAAACAATTTGTGTGCAGGTCTTTCTCTCCTGCCAAGCAAAGTTCCCTAATGGGTGTGGATCCCACTTCAAAGAATCTTCAACTGGAGATTCCTTTTAAAGAAGACCACAGGGTCAAGTCCTTTGTGCTTTTCTTGTTCTTCCCCTTCCTGTAAACTAAAATCCTTCAGCTTGTTACCTTTTGCCCTCCGCAGTTTTCAGAAACCTCCTCTTGCTCCAAAAACTCCATCAGAAACCACATCTTGCTCCCAACTTTTCCCTTAATCTCAGGTTCTTGTTGTCTCCCTCCCTTTGTCTCACTGTTTCTGTCTCCACCACAAATAGCAGCAGCTTCCTTTTTTGTTAAATCCTTTTACATGGAAATATCATTTTTACAGATCATTTTAAATCTTGGTGACTGCATCTACATGAGATGCTGACTGTGCAGTAGCTCATTACTACTGTACAGTAGCATCACATGGCTTGAAGTGTGATGCAATGCTTTTGCACAGTAGTAATGAGCTACTGCACAGTCAGCACCACCAAAAAGCCATGAACAGGCATCTAAGAGACTGAAAGCTTTTTAAAACAGGAATTATCTTAATACACGAAGCAAAGGGTGCTATGACTCAGCCAGCCACTTGACCATGAGATATGATTGAGTTCACGATCCTGAGGAAAGGAAGAATGGAGAGTAAGAGAGTAAGGACCTTGGACTTCAGAAAAGCAGACTTTGAGTCACTCAGGGAACTCATGAGTAGGATCCCCTGGGAGGCCAGTCTGAGGGGGAGAGGAGTCCAGGAGAGCTGGCTGTACTTTAAAGAAGCCTTACTGAGAGTGCAGGTTACTGAGAGTGCAGGAACAAACCATCCAGATGTGCAGGAAGACTAGCAAGTATGGCAGAACACCAGATTGGCTTAGCAAGGAACTTCAGTTAAAAAAAAAAATCACACAAAGGATGCTTATAAGAAGTGGAAATGTGGACAAACAACTTGGGAGGAGTATAACAATATTGCTCAGGCATGTAGAGATGAAGTCAGGAATGCCAAAGCACAATTGGAGTTGTGGCTAGCAAGGGATGTGAAGAGTAACAAGAAGGGTCACTACAAGTATGTCAGTAACAAGAGGAAAATCAGGGAAAGTGTGGATCCTTTACTGAACGCAGGAAACAACTTGGTGACAGAGGATGCAGAAACGGCTGAAGTGCTCAATGCCTTTTTCACCTCAAACTTCACAGGCAAGGGCAGCTCCCAGACTACTGCACTGGGCAGCACAGTTTGGGGTGGAGGTGTGCAGCCAACTGTGGTGAAAGAACAGTTTAGGGACTATTTAGAAAAGCTGGACATATACAAGTCCATGGGACCCTAGGGTGCTGAGGGAGTTCGCTGATGTGACTGCAGATCTACTGGCCATCATTGAAAACTCATGGCTATCAGGAAAAGTCCTGGATGTATGGCAAATGGCAAATACAGTGCATATATTTAAGAAAGGGAAAAAGGAGGATCCAGGGAGTTACAGACCAGTCAGCCTCACCTCAGTCCCTGAAAACTCATGGAGCAGATCCTCAAGGAATGCATTTCTAAGCACTTGGAGGCAGAGAAGGTGCTTAGGAACAGTCAACATGGATTCACCAAGGGCAACTCTTACCTGTCCAACCTGATTGCCTTCTACAATGAGATGACTAGATCTGTGGATACAGGAAGACCAGTGGATATGGTATATCTTGGTTTTAACAAGGCTTTTGATATGGTCTTACACAACATAAATGATGCATGGGGGGGCACGTACCCCCCCCCCCAAGATTGGCTGCCACCAAAGTCACCCTCGGCTTCTGCGGGCTGTCACCACACCCAACTCACTGCTGATATGGCCGCCGGCAACTGTGGGGAGTCCCAGCTTGCCACTGCCAACAGCGTGGACAGCAGCTCTGGGCGGTCCCTGCTCCCCACCTGCCACTTGCCCCCCCGCTCACTGCGACACCTCCGCCATGCTCCACCAGCCTCCAGGGGCATATGTCATTCATGTCCCACAACATTTTTGCAGGCAAGCTAAGGAAGTATGGACTGGATAAATGAACTATTAGGTAGATAGAAAATTGGCTGGATCATCGGGCTCAGAGGGTAGTAGTCAATGGGTTCATGTCTAGATGGCAGATGATATCAAGTGGAGTGCCCCAGGGTACCGGTTCTGGGGACAGTTTTGTTCAATATATTCATCAACAACCTGGAAGATGGCATAGAGTGCACCCTCAGCAAGTTTGCAAGCTTGGGGGAGTAGTAGATAGGCTGGAGGGTAGGGCTAGGATTCCGAGAGATCTAGACAAATTGGAGGATTGGACCAAAAGAAATCTCACAGGGTTCAATAAGGAGAAGTGCGAAGTCCTGCACTTAGGTTGGAAGAATCCCACGACTGGCTAGGCAGAAGCTCTGCAGAAAAGGACCTGGCGGTTACTGTGGAAAATAAGCTGGATATGAGCCAACAGTGTGCCCTTGTTGCCAAGAAAGCTAACACATTGGTAAGAGTGTTGCCAGCAGATCAAGGGAAGTGATTATTCAGCACTAGTGAGGCCACATCTGGAGTACTGTGTTCATTTTTGGGCCTCCCACTACAGAAAGGATGTGGACAAATTGATAGACTCCAGCAGAGGGCAACAAAAATGGTGAGGGGGCTGGGCCACATGACTTCTGAGGAGAGACTGAGGGAAGTGGGCTTATTTAGTCTACAGAAGAGAAGACCAAGGGGGGATTTAATAGTAGCCTTCAACTACCTGAAGGGTGGTTTGAAAGAGGATGGAGCTAGACTGTTCTCAGTAGTTACAGATGACAAAACAAGGAGAAACAGTCTCAAGTTGCAGCAAGGGAAGTTTAGGTTAGATATTAGGAAGAATTTTCTTACTAGGATGGCAGTGAAGCACTGGAACATTTACCCACAGAGGTTGTGGAGTCTCCATCCTTGAAGGTTTTGAATACCTGGCTATTCAAAGCCTTGGCTGGGATGACCTAGTTGGGGATGGTCCTGTTCTGAGCAGGGGGTTGAACTAGATGTGACCTCCTGAGGTCCCTTCCAACCCTAATTTTCTATGAGTCTATGATTTTATGTAGCAGCATCAGGTATAGAACACAGCTCTCCTGAGTCCCAACACTACCTATCACAGGGCTGTACAGAAACTCCTATGCCAGTGCGGTAAGTGTGAATATTTTTATCACCACCTAAGTGATTTGTATACATCACTCCTACTCAGACTGGAAAGGAATCAGGAATTCAAATTCCAGAGGCAGATAAAAGTGCTATGCATTAATAAATGCAGCCCTTTAGTACTTGCTTGAGCAAGTACTAAATTACTATACAGTAACCACCAGTACTGTGCAGTCCTGGCACCACATGGGTCATTTCTGACCCTATTGCACAGCAGCAATGAGCTACTGAGCAATAGCTTGTTGCTATTGCATAGTAGCAGCAGTGTCATGGTTCATGCCTACCCATGCTACATCGCCACAGTGATAAGCTATGTCACCGTAGCTTGTTGTTAAACCAACATAGCATCTTGTGTAGATGTGCCTAGTGTGATCTATGGTCTACTGAAGCCTGCCAGCCCACAAGAGAGCCGCCTTGTATTTTGAGCATGTCTTGAGCCCCAAGTACAACTGTTTGCATTTGCTGTTATAGGCACATCTGTGGCATGGGTTGGCAACAGTTTCCAGTGTGGGGCATGGAATGACTTAGTTCGGATCCAAGATGGATGGGCATTAGGACCCAACTCTTTCCACCACTTGTCCCTGCCGCCTGGCTGTGGCATAGTGCTGTGAAAACACCTGCCACAAAACTGCTGGGCGCTCGGCTGCAGCACAGTACAGGAAGAGTTCCCCATCCACCAGAGCCCCAGGTGCCTGACTGCAGTGCACTGCAGAAAGAGCTCATGTTTTGCTGAAGCCCCAAGCCCCAGATTTCCATGAAGAGACCCCACAGCCAAACATTGCCAAAGCCCTGGGTCTGTGGCCCTGATCCAAAGACTTCAGGGGCTGTAGGTTGCTTACCCCTGAGCTATGGAGTTGGATATGAGGAATCAGCCCCTTTCCCCTTCTTCTGAAATTATTGTTGCTCTATCATGACCAATGTGCCCATGTCATGCCCTGGAAGTGATTTGTAGTCAGCATGGAGGTTTTTCACATGTCTGCAAAGCAGACAGGAAGTTGGCCAAGCACTAACTCTTACATGCTCCAGGAGCTCCACTTTACTCCACATCACACTTGGCCTGTCACAGTGGGCTCCCCACTGCACTGCAGTCTTCATGACCTAGGATGGAGACTTCTCTCCAGCTCTCCAGGAGTGGGCAGAAGATGT
Source organism: Crocodylus siamensis (assembly GCF_052110815.1). Lineage (NCBI taxonomy): Eukaryota > Metazoa > Chordata > Crocodylia > Crocodylidae > Crocodylus > Crocodylus siamensis. Next base: position 43,901,372 of record NC_143403.1, read on the forward strand.
AATTTCTTACGATTTGTTGCAGTTTTTTTTCAAATTGCAACAAAATTAAAAATTTTTAATCTGTCATTAGAAATACAACATTGTTTATACTGCCTGGAAACCCACCCTCCCCCCATCCACAGCTCGCTGGTGTCCAACTCAGTGCCTTTTCCCAAGGAGCTGGAGATCTTTGCCTAATTCCTACTGGGCAGGAGTTCACTTTAAACAGTCTATCACTCTTGGCATGATGAGTTACTGCCCTCATTGACAGCCTCAGAGACTGAACGAGATCTAGGGTATGGAGAGGTGGTCACAGCCAAAGCACTGGGTGGATGGTGACACTTCACTAGCAACTTTGGGAGAGAATGTCACAATCAGCATAGAAGGAAACTTCTTCACACCTACTGACAACCCTCTGCTACCCTGATTCCCCTCAGATGGACATAAGGTTCTGAGCAGCCCCAGGTATATGCTTAGGGCCTGTTGGGCACTGGACTCCCCAGTGGAGTTGCAATGGTGTAAATCTGGCCTAACACAAGGATGGATGAGGCCCTTGGTGCTTTCCCAGTGGACACATGAGCTGCCCTGCTAAGGCCATTCCTGTCCACCTGGCCATGGGGCTAGAGTTCATTTCCTCTTGCAGACACCTGCATGCCCTTAAGAGTTTTCCTGTCCCCTGGAACTGATGGATCCTTATCTCTTGCTGGCAGAGATATCATTTGTGGTCTAGTAGGGGAAACAGCAAAATTGCTGCCTTCCCCTGGCCTTGTTTTAATTAAAATGGATGTCTACAGTGGTACCAGAGCTGAACCACATTGCAGGTATTCAGGAGGGATTGCACACTTCAAAGAGACCCATTTCAGATGTAAACAGACCATTTCAAAGGCAGAAGAAGAGGTTTCACACCTGGTAACCCTTAGCCTTAGGAGATTGCTATCATGCTAATTGTTATTAGCTCCCAGCAGGCAGGTGGAGAATGGACAGTGCTCTTGGGTGAATGGCCCTCCATGGGGCACTGAATGTTATGGAAAAGACAATAAGGGAGAGAAGGATGCAAGTCCAGGCTTGTGCTGGATAAAATGACATATGGCAAGACTGAGCTTGTATCACGCGCTAGAGGAGAATGTCTGGATCCTAGGCAGGGTCAATACAGAGCGCTGGGCCTGGCATACATGTCCTCTAGCAACTGGTAAGAAAGGCTTGAGAACACAGGCACCAGGCTCCTAGTTCTAGTTCTGATACAGTCCTCTGTCCTCTTATTGTTAGTTGCACCAGAAAGATTAAAAAACACTGTAATTGGATACAGAGCCCATATACTGCACAGTGCAAAGGGATCCTGCAGTGGAGTCAGGCAGGAATTATCTCCCACTCACACTGTATTAGAGGCTAAGTATAGTTTGGGAGGCTATATGAATGGGAGCTGGCTGCTGCCAGAGTTAGGGTGAACTTGATAGGCTGTTTGTTGGCTTGATCTGGTGTGAGAGCTGCTGTGCAGAAGTAAGATTCACAGCTTCCCAGTTAGCAGGAGCCCTGGTTCCAGAGGGTCACTGTCAGCATCTTGTGATTTGTGTGATGAAATAGGAGGGTTGGATCCATGTGACTTGCTAAAACAGAGACACAGGGTCAGGTCTAGCCAATGTAAACTGAGCCTGTGAGTATCATTGTAGAAGGCAAAGAAGGAACCCAGCTCATTTTACTGATCCCTACATATAATAATGCTAATCTGTATCTTCACCTCAAATTCAGTGTAACTGTAATAAACCTTGTTCAGGAGGTAGAACTGCATGTGAGTTGTTAGAGAGGTATCCCAAGGTAAATGCCATTTGCAGCAGTTTGTGTAATAACATAAAGTTAGTGTAATTTAGAATGATTCACATAATCTTAGAAAGGTAGGGCTGGAAGGGCCCTCAGGAGGTCATTTAGTTCAACTGCCTTCTCAAGGCAGGAACATCCCTATCCAAACCCACCTAAAGAAGTTCTGTCTAATGCAGGAGTGTCAAACATATGGCCTGCTGGCCAAATCTGGCCTATGGGGCCATGTTGTCTGGCCTGTGGAGGTCCCAGAGAGGCAGGCTGCGTGCACCAGATGTGTTAACACCCAAGGCTGCTGCCACTCACCCCATCACTGTGTCCAGATCCGGCCCATGATGAGCCCCATGGTTTGGATCCAACCAGGAGGTAGGGTGTTTGACAACCCTGGTCTAATCTATTCTTAAACCTGCCAGAACTAGCCTCTTGAATTACTACAGTACAAGTCACATTGCCCCAAACACTGAGAACACTCTCACCACAGCTAAAGCATAAGACAAAAATACTGTCAATGTCCTGTTACAGCAACTGCAGGAAATGGCTTGTTAAAATACACTCCAGAGATCTATGGAACAAGGCCATGCCTTGCTACAGAAGAAGGCAAACATCTCCACAGTCCAAGCTGATCTGACTATGGAGAAAAATTCCTTCCTGATCCCAAATATGGTGATCTGTCTGACACTGAGCAGAGGAACAGGACCCTCTAACCAGGAACCTCTGGGTTCAGGAGCATCAACACACCTATCAAAATCTCCAGTCTTGCCTGCAGCCGACACAAAATGCTTCAGACATATGTAGCAAGAGGAGGGGGAAAAATCCTTCCTGGCCTCATGTGGCAACCAGCAAAACCCAGAAGTATGGAAAAAAACAAAACCCCTTTCCTCTGCAGTGCAACCTGGGGACTGCAAGCACAGCTCCGCATCACATACTGGAAAGCCAGAATTTCCTTTTCTGTCATCCTATCTCTTCAACAAACTTATTCCAGCTACTTTAATAATAGCCAAGCTTGTTATAAAGTTCTGCTTCACTGTCCTGTTGTTGAACATGATCTTCTCCAATTTCCACCTACTCTGGGCTGCAGATGTACAAGTGAACTTTAAGCAATGTACATACAGGTGTACGTCGCCTGTGCTTCCATCTGCTGCTCTTCACAATATGCTTCAGGCACGGCTACTTCTGACCTAGATCATCCCTGACCAATGCTTTTCCAACCTTACCTTGACACCTCCAATCATGGACAACACACAACTTCTCTAGGCAGTCTACATCACTGCCTCACTGTTCTAACAGTGAAGAAGGTTTTCCTGATACCCAATCGAAATCTACTTTACTGCAATTTCAAGCCACTGCTATATGCTTCTCTCTGAAGTGAGGGAGAAAAGGTGTTCTGTCTCTTATGACAGCCCTCCAAATATTTGAAGACTACTATTTTGTTCACTCTTAACCATCTTTTCTACAAGTAGAATATACCTATTTCTTTCATCCTCTTGCCTTCTAAGCTATTTATCATTTTTGAATGAGCTAAAGGCAAGACATCCTTGCCTCTTGCTTAAAGACAAAAAAAATGTAGAAATTATATAGCAAGTTATTCTGAGGAGTGAAGGAAAGCACAGTAATGGTGAGGTCAGAGAAGTGTTGCTATTTTCCAGGAAATTTTATTAATTCATTTTCTGTTCCTTCCCTGACCTCACCGGTACTAGCCTCTCTTCTGATCTCTTCTATTAGAACTGCCCCCTCTGACCTCTCCAATATTTTCCCCTGTTCTGGTCTCTTCACCACTAGTCTTATGCTTATCCCTCCAGTTGCCTGTGTTATTCCAACCGAAGTCTTCAGGAAAATACTCACAGGAAGGGGAAGAGGGGGCTAGATTTTCTATAGAAAATATCTTATCTCTGGCCCAGTCCTACTGTAGAGATTCCAAGACCCAATAGAAAAGTGGTGTGTGATTAACAGATGAGAACCCAGGCTTTTGCTGGACCCACAAGTGAGCTGACATTCATCTGTGAAAAAGTCATTCTCCTGCTGTGGCCAACATGCAAGAGGCCTATGTCTTATATTCACCAGTGATTGTTCTGGTGTTGCCTGCAGAAATGGAGCTCAGTGTGGAAATGCTTATTTGCCCTGGATGCAAAGTGAGGCCACAGGAGCTCAGTAACACCAGGACATGCTGAGAAAAGGAATTTCTCTGATGTTATAGCTTGCTGGAGTCAGACAGACAGGACAGGAGCCCACAGGGTTCTGGAGATGCCTGTGTAATTTGTAATCACATGAGGCACAGGTTATTTCTTAACAAACTAGGCCATGACCACACTCACCAGCTATCTTATGGATGCTTGCAGTAACTTCACTGGGTTTTGCAGACTTCATAGAGTCATAGATTGTAAGGTTGGAAGGGACCTTGGAAGATCATTGAGTCCAGCCCCCCATGCACTAGGCAGGAAAGACAACTGGGGTCAGGTGACCCCAGCAAGGTGCTGTCCAGTCTCCTCTTGAAGATTGCCAGGGTAGGTGATTGTACCACTTCTGGAGGGAGCTTATTCCACAGTCTGGACACCATGACTGTGAAGAAGTTTTCCCTAATGTTGAGCCTGAAACAGTATTTCAGGAGTTTATGGCCATTACTCCTGGTTTTCCCCAAGGTTGCCCTGGTGAACAGTTGTTCACTGAGCCCTAGATGTATGCCCCTGATGTAGTAGTAAGCCACTATCAAGTCCCCTCTCAGCCTTCTCTTTTTCAGGCTGAAGAGTCCCAGGTCCCTCAGCCTTCCCTTGTATGGTTTGCCGTTCAATTCTGATCATATGGGTGACCCTTCTCTGGACTCTCTTAAGCTTTACCATGTCCTTGTTGAAGTGCGGCACTCAGTACCAGACACAGTACTTCAGCTGTGGTCTCACCAATGCCGAGTAGAATGGAAGAATCACTTCCCTAGTTTTGCTGAAGACGCATTGATTAATGCATGTCAGGGTATTATTTGCCCTGTTGGCTCAAGTGTCACACTGCTGGCTCATATTCATATTGTGGTCTATTATTACCCCCCAGATCCCTTTCATTTGTGGTGCTCATCAGTTTGTCATTGCCAAGCCTGTAGGTGTGTAGCGGGTTTTTTGTTCCCAGATGGAGCACTCTATATTTCTCAACTCTGAACTTTGTTTGATTCTGATCTGCCCAACTTGCCAGCCTATCTAGGTCCGCCTGTATCTGCAGCCTATCTTCAAGTGTGATCACGCTTCCCCATAACTTGGTGTCATCCATGAACTTGGCCAGTGAGCTCTTCATCCCCGCATCCAAATCATTGATAAAGATGTTGAAAAGCACTGGACCAAGCACCAGCCCCTGAGGGACACTACTGGCCACTTCTCACCAAGATGACACGGATCTCTTCATTATAATTCTCTGGGTCCTATCCCACAACCAACTCCCTACCCACCTAACTGTCTCCTGGTTAAGCCCACAGTCCTCCAATTTTCTCACGAGAACATTGTGGGATACCAGATCAAAGGCCTTTTGGAAGTCAAGGTATACAATGTCAACCTCCTCTCCCTTATCCAGGTGGTGAGCTACCTGATTGTAAAAGGAGTTGAGGTTGGTAAGACAAGACCTGCCCACAATGAAGCCATGCTGGCTGTCATTCAGAATCCTACTTTCTGCAAGCCTGTTGCATATATACTCTTCGATGAATTTTTCCAGGATCTTCCCTGGGATAGAAGTTAGGCTCATTGGCCTATAGTTACCTGGGTCCTCCCACCTCCCTTTCTTGAAGATGGGTACAATACTGGCTCTCTTCCACTCTTCAGGGACCTCTCTGGAGCACCATGAGTTTTGGAACAGTTTTGCCAGGGGCTCCATGATGACATTGGCCAGCTCCTTCAGCACCCTTGGATGAAGTTCATCTGGCCCTGCTGACTTAAATATGTCTATTTTTTTCAAATGATCACACACCAGTTCTATGGTAATAGTAGGAAGGCAGTCATTCCTACCCTGCTGGTTCTGTACCCACTATGGCATGATTTTGCCCTTGGCCCAGTGAAACACCGAAGCAAAGTGGTCATTCAGTTCAGTTTTCTCCTGAGTGCTGGTAACCAGCTTTCCTGAGTTGAAGTCTCCCATGATGACCATGCCCTGTGCTCGTGAAGCCTCTGCCAGTTCTTGGACAAACTCTAGATTGAGTTCCTCTCCCTGGTTTGGTGGCCTGTAGTATATACCTACAGTTAGGCCTATCTTGCTGTGCCCATTCCCCACAGTTTGACCCAGAGGCTTTTAGGCCTTCCTTCTTTGAAGCCGATGTCGGCCTCCAAAGAGGTGGACTGCTTCTTCATGTACAGAGCTACACCTCCACCTTTCTTCTCTACTTGGTCCCTTCTATGCAGGGCGTAGTCTTCCATGGCTATGCTCCAATCATGTAAGGAGTCCTACCAGGTCTCTGTAATCTCTATGAGGTCATAATGCCCACTGGAGAGTAGGAGGGCTAGCTTCTCCTGCTTGTTGCCCATGCTCCTGGCATTCGTGTACAGGCAGCTGAGTCCTCCTTCTGAGGCCCTCGACTTCCTGTCACACTGAAGGGGAACTATTCCCTCAGCTCCCGCAACAGTGGCTCTCCTAGTGTCCCTATCTATGGAGCTTTCCTGCCTGTTGGTCCCTGGCCATGCTTGAGTTAGTGTATCCCCGTCCCCCAGCAATCTTATTTTAAAGCCCTGTCCAGAAAATCAGCCATCCTGGCTGAGAATAGGGACTTAACTTTCCGCATGAGGTGGATGCCGTCCCTTCCCAGGAGTCCTCTCTCCTTGAAGTGCACACTGTAGCTGAGGAATCCAAAGCCCTCTCGGTAGCACCGCCATTGGAGTTGTCGATTCACTTCCTCGATGCATCCTTCCCTCCTAGCACTGGGTATGAGGTCACAGATACCTGAGGTTGATTTCTTGTCCTTTTAGTTCCTTGCTATGAGACTCTGGACATGTCTACATATACATTAACATGCTGTAGTTACTGCACATTAAGTTTAGTCCCTGTAATAACAATAACAGGTACTAACTGAATGTGCAGTGCACGCTTTTTTACTGATGCTAAATGTGAAGTTCTTTGCTGGACAGTAGCTGAAGCCTGCACTGTTCAGGGCTTTTATAATCCCAGGAACTTCCCCAAGATCAAGCCACTGCATTATAAGCAAAGAAAATGCAATCATGACTGCTCTTCAGTAATGGAAACAATCACACTTAATTCAAACTAGTTACAAGCAATGGAGCAGCCTTCCTGACCACATTGTTCAGAAGCATCTACAGTTGCACCCTGTTGTAGCTGGGTTGTTGTGATTTATATCTGGGATGCACAAATTACAGTCCTTAGTCCATGGAAAAAGCATAATGAGAAACAACATCTGGGCTCTTAACCTGGCCCTCTGAGTCCCTCTGAGTGAGTTCTGCCAATGAATGGGAGCAACAGGGAGAAGAAATAGTTTCTTGCTGGAGTCTCTGCATAGTAACAGGATTTCTGTCCTCATAAGGAAGAGACAACTTGCTGTGGAAAGCATGCCACCCCACCACCCCTTCCTGGGAACAGATGAATTAGAAGGACTCATTGGCCAGTTCTGTTCAGTTGTGCTCTGTCAGCATAATGACAATACTTTCTGCTTCATGCATATCTTGAATGATATGGGAAATGGTTCAGTCCCTCAGGGATATTGAGTTCCCACTCGCTCAGTGATGCCACACAATTGCCCATTATCTCTGATTATTTCCTGTCTTTTAGGCAATGCAGGGAACTACTAGAAGGCATTTTCAGATGCTGCAGTCAGTACTGTAGAAACAGCACACTTGTCGCAAGACCTGCTGAAATATGCAGCTTGGCAGCATGGCAAATTGGCCACCTGGCCCAGTCTCACTTCAGGAGACAGTAGCTGATGTTATCCCAGCTTAGGACCCTGGCACCAGCCCATGCCATCATTGGTGCCCAAGGTCTTCAGGAGCTGGGAAGTCACCATTTCTTTCAGAAGCTGCAGGCTTGTCTCATAGCAAGCAAGCTGCACCCAAGATCAAGCAGATCCCTGATGCGTGTGGATAATTGGCAATCTGATCCTAGAAAACAAGGCTCTGATAACAGCTTCCAATAAAAGCAATACTCTCATAGCCCTAGTGCTCACTGGCTGCGTGGGCTAGGGCCAGAACTACAGAAATCTAGGGAACCCACTTAACCTTGTTCATCCTCCTCAGAAACCACAGCAAATACAGCCAGGGTTGCAGAGCACTGATTCAGCATGCCTGGAAGTGCCAGTGTCCCAACAGTTCAGTGTCTCTGCCAATGGTCTCCTGGTTCAGTATCTTGGCATTGTCAGCTCCTCCTTGGTTTTGGCCAGCCTTGCCAGGGCCCTCAAGTTTTGATATTTCCAGCATTGCCAGGGCCTCTGTGGCTTACTATCCCTGGCCCTACCATGCAGTGTCTCATTTCACAACTCCCCTTCCATTTCTCTTAATTTCTGAACCCTCTTCAGCCACCTAAGCTCTCCCCAGCCCCTGATGCTAGCACCCTCCTCCAGCAAGCCTGTTTTTACCACTCATTTGTGTAGGGCCAGCAGGGCATGTTTAGTATATGCATGTTCCTCGTGGAAAACAGCAGGAGGAAAGTACCATTAAACAGAAGATGAGAAGTAAACCTTGCTCCTGGGGCCACTCAATTACTGATGTGAGCAAAGAAATCATTTCCTTCATCCTGGGCTTAGGAGCAGCTTTTCATCACCTCCAGCTGAGGCACAGTCTGAAGGGAGAGGTTCTGCTTAGAAAGAGTGAGGGTGGGAGGCTGCGTGGGACTGGAGGAGGCTTAGGATGAGGAGCATGGCGGGGCCTTGCAGAAAACAATTCCTGGAAGAAAAGGTTTATTTACTAAAAATAAACAAAGGGGTTTCAGGCTCCCAGTACAACCCCCGTTGAACAGGTTTTCCTGAAGCCAGCTTGTTTATTTGGGGCAAGGAGGGATCTGATTTGTGGGCTTCCTTCAGAGAGGGCTGAGATCTACTACTGGTATGGGTGGATCTAGGAATCTGAAAAGGGGGTGCAGGACATGTCACCAACACCGCAGTGGTAGTTACAGCCCAACCCTCCCCCCTGGTGGAGAGACTACAGAGAGGGATAGAGAGTCCCCAAAAGAGATGAGACTCCCTCTCTCCCCTCCCCGCTCTCCCATCAGCATCTAGTCCTCTCTGGTGCTCAGTAGCACCTCTCCTCCCATTCCCCCTCCCCACCTTCAGTTGGAGTTACCTCTCAACGTAGGAACCGGGGCCTGCCAATTTCTGCCACTGTCTCCAGCTGGCCTGGAGCAGGAGGAGCTCCAGAGCTGCTTCTGCCCTGCTCCAGCTGGGGCTTATGTCAGGCAGTGCCGTGCTGGGCTTGGGTGGGGACAGTGAGGGCTGGCCCGTCCCCACCTTCCCCAAGCTCCTGCTCCCCCTCAGTCCCCTCCACATGTCCCCCACTGGCCAGGAGCCAGTACTGCCCCTCCTGTCAGTACCTGCTGAGCCACAACTAGAGCCCTCAGGCCAGCTCGGGAACGTAGCGGAAGGGGAGGGAGCAGAAACCCACTCTTCACTGCTGGTGCTGCTGCAACACCCTGCACAACCATGCCCTGGCTGGAGCAAAACAGCAGTCAGCTGGAGACGGAAGAAACAGCAGCTGGTGGGACCCCCTTCTTCACCTGCTCCCTGGTTGGTCTCCATAGATGTCCTGTGGCAGCCTGGGGCTCTAGCCTCACCTCTAACTCTGGAGAAGACCCAGGCATCTGAGGCTGTGGGGACCTGGAGCCCTGTACATGACCTATACTGTGGAAGGGGAGCCACAGCTGTGCCACTGCACCCCCTGTCCCCACCGGATCTGCCCCTGACTACAAGCAATCAGCCAAGGAGTCTGATGGATAAAGTCACAACCAGAGTCACTGGACAGGGAAGATGCTCACTTCCTGCGTCCGTTCCATAGTCTTCCAAATCTTCAGAGAACATCACAGCCCTTAGGATTCTGGATCCCTCACACCCCATCCCCTCGGTGCTCCGTTTTAATGTACCCTGGTGGAAGAGCGCAGAGAGGCATGGTCCTTCACCCTCTTGCTGAGGCTTCTACCTAGGGGAAATGGCAGGATCTGTAAAATGGATATCCTCCCCTCACCCCCAAGAATTAGGACTCCCTTTTACTGGGTGACCATAATCAAATCTTTTTCCTGACTCACTGCCTCTGCTTCCCCATCAGTAAATGTGGAGAATATGGCCCAGATTTTATAATGTATTTTAGCCTAGCTAGAGGCCTTATTACCTTCATGCTTCTGAGACAAGAATCCTGACCCAACTCTGTACAATGGGCTGGGGTCTGGATAGAAATTGCTGAGTAAATATCACTGACTTCTGGATGGTGCTAGTGAGGAGCTGTAATAGTGAGCCAGAAGGATCCTTTTACTCAAGAGAAAAAGAGTCTCAGGTAGAGCGGGCTACACAGAAAACAGCCAGCCAGGGGAAGTGGCAGAGGCTAGGAGTGCTTATCCCAGAGCTGGTTACTCTGTGGGCACAGACAGAAGTGACAATTTATGTCCAATCCAGCTACAGAAAGCAGTCTATAGCCATGACCAAACACAAGTGCATGGCTGCAGACCGCTTCAAAAATGGCAGAGTGGGCAAAAATCTGACCCCTCAATGCATGAGGGGTTAGGTGAAGTTGTTTCAAAACAGAGTGTCTTTTGTAACTTGTGTCTGCCTACCTGCCAACCTCTGAGCTGTTTTCAAAATGGGAGTGGGGAAAGGGAACAGAGGGAATTTGATCTGGGGTTTTTTGAGCCCCCACTGGAGGTTGGAATGAGTGCTTTGGGGCCCCCTGAGGTGGAGAGGAGGTGCCAATTCACCCATCCCACCCTCCAGTGCTGGATGGGGAGCTCCCTCTGCTCCCTTTCCCCCCTCCCATTCTGAAAACAGCATGGGCTGGCAGGAGCAGCTAGAGTCCCATCCCCCCTGGAACCAACAGTGAACTTCTGTTTGGTTCAGAGGATTGTTGTAACTCAGAAATCTTCCTGCAAAGTGTTCTCAGTTACAGCAGGCCTGGAGCTGCACTTCTGTCTGCACCCACAGATAATCCAGCAGGACAGAACCCTGCTTGAGAAGCACAGGCCCTGCTGCAGCAAAACCAGCAGCAGTAAACTGTACTGGAGGCTAGTCAGCAATCCTACTCATGAAACACAAGCCATGTGACCAAATGGGGTAAGGTCTTCACTCATAAAACCAGGGTCTGAGCCAAAGCAGGCAGTCTGGCCCTGGAAGCTGCAGCTGAAAGAGCTTCAGAGCAGGAGACCCAGGAGAGCCCCGAGCTGGCATCAGTGCTACCTTAGGAAGCCAAACTAAAGGCTGCTGATTTATAAAGGAATGTGATCATAAGCAGGGAGAAAAAAATTTGGGGGGTGGCTGAGCATGCGCGTGTGCCCCACCCCCAAGCAGGTAAGTCTGAGGGGGGAAGGGCTGGCGGAGGCAGATCGAGGCTCTGCCCAGCACAGCTGGGGCACAGCATGGGAAAGAGCCACGAGCGGCTTGTCCGGGGGTAACCCAGTGCAGGGTGGGGGTGGCAGCACTTGCCACTGCACACACCTCAGGAAGCATGGGGGATGTGTGACCCTGGGCCTGCGCGAGGCAGGGTGGGCTACAGTTGTGGGCTGGGGCCGGGATGGTGCCAGGCTCTTCCAGGCAGGAGGGAGTTGGGCCGGCCTGCACTTGGGGTGGGAGGTGGCAGCATTGGGAGTGGGGACTATGGCAAATTTTGGGGTGGCTGCAGCTCACTCCCCCCGGGTAGCCCCACTCTCAGCACCACTGCCACATGCCCTGAGCACAGCCTGGCCCAGTCCCCCCACCGCTGGGAAGAGTCCAATGCCGCCCTGGCCCCAGCCCACAGTGAGCAGCAGCCTGCCCTCCTGGGGTGCATGTAGCAGCAGGAGCCACGGCCCCTGGATGAGCTGCTCAGCTCAGTCCCACCCCCTGCTGGCTGTCCAGCGCCTGCTCCAGCCCTGGACCCACTCCCTCCCCGTCCCTGCTGCAGCTGCTAGAAGCCCGCAGCTGGGCTGCCTTGTAGCCCTACTCCTGCCCTACATTTGGTGGGGGGAGCAACCCCATTAGCCCCCACTTCTGCCACCTATGAATGTGACCCAGGATAAGGGAAAGACTGGTGGTACAGACAGGTAGCCACAGTTTATGTTTGGACCCAGAGTGGATTAGCTGGGGTTGTAGCCAGGGGGTTTATTCCTTTTGTTATAGTTAACATGATGGTTTCTGGAAGCGACTAAGGGGTGGTTTGGAGGTCCCATTAGTGCTTGACAGACATATGATCAATTAGTGCCCTACCAGGGGTCAGGCTCAAGGCAGAGTTTGGGCCAGAAGGCCCAGAACCCAGAGGAAGGCAGAGTTCGGGGGCCAGAGGTCCCAAAGCGCTAGAAGGGTTAGGTCAGAGCCTGATAGTGCAAGGCTGGAGCTGGAGCCCAGAAGCCAGATCCAACACAGTGGATCCTGAGCTAAACAGCTCAGCAAGAGAAAAGGGGTGGAGGCCAAGTGTGCCAAGACCCCTACAAGGAACTGATCAGACTGATTGATACCACCTGCAAGGCATGGTCATGGTGTAAGAAGTGGATGGAGCCATGTAATTAGCCCTTAAAGCTTATAGGTGCCCTGGGGCATGGATATGCAGAGTGTGCCCACTCAACAAGGGCAGGATTGAGACCAGAAGAAAGCAGGAGGGATCTTCTGGATATTAGAAGAAATGGGCCTCACTCTAGGGCCCACTAGGGAGCTTCCCTTTCAATCCAATAAGTACATCAAGGCATGGCAGGTGAGAAGGAGGGAAGGGCATCTTAGAGGCAGAACAAGGAATGGGTTACAGGGCCCCAGGGCATAGTACAGTCACCCCTGGAGCATGACCTGGTTTCAGGAGCATAGGGAACATTTCTTAGTACGGGTAAGGAGGACAGGCCCTCTTTTGTCAGCTAGGTGGAAGCAGAGGTGGGAGGGCTGCATTCCAGTGGGCCGGAGCCAAGCAACACATTCTTGTGTCTCCCAAGAGAGGGTCTCAGCAAATCCCTGCATAGTTCAGTTGGGGAATTGGAAATGCCTTTTGAAAGTTGTGAGTAGCAGATCTAGAGTCTGATGTGCTGGCTAGATCCTGAAACATGTTTGTGTTTTGCAGATCTTACAGCAGCACCTTACAGGAATGACCAAAAAAAAAAAAGCATTAGAGTTTGTTACTATCTAAACCAGAGTCCTTCCAAGCTGGTCACTACAGGGAGGCAGACAGCATTTTTACTGCTAAATTAGGAGGGAAATTAAGGTGATTCCCTAAGTGAGTGGCACCCTTATTTCAGTAATGTTCCTGCTGGAAATTATATATCCTTGGGTCCTATAAAATACTACCAGAACAACATCAGTGGCTCCAGACCAGGCCAGGTTGCACTGTATGCATGGAGTTGGGGGAGGGGAATCTCAAAGTCACTTGACTGAGTTTTCACTATCTCTTCTGCATTTCTAGTGCCTTGAGTGGAACCCAAACTGTTAGCACATCAATTCACTATAATTTCCAGGAGAAACAGACATACTCCATCCAGCCAGGGGAGGTCAATGAAGTCAAACTACCAACTAGAGCTTACCCCTTCTTTGGTTATAGCACAATGGGACAAGACTTCTGTTTAAATACCTCATTTGTACTATCAGTGTTCAGCTACCATACATACCAGTGTAGGACCACAACAGCTTGCAAATTGTTAGCTGTATGTCTCCATACAGCTAACAGCTGCCTGGCTGAAGCTGCCTCCCTTCAGCTGCCTTCAGCACCTTACCTTCAAAGCACATGTAGAGAAGACAAAAGGGAAAGTTGATCACCTCAAAATGGGGAGCAAACCCAGGTACATCATGAACAACTGCCTATTGTCTTATGTTACTGTATTGCAGGCATGCATGTCCAGTATGGTAATGATTAGTTCATGCCAAGAAACTAGACCCAATTCTAAACAACAGCTGTTGTGAAATATCAGGATGTCTACAGCCAATACCAAGGGATAATATCAGAAGAAAGGTAGTGAGCCAAAAAGAAAGATCATAGCACATAGAAGACCTCAGGCATCCACTCTATGGTCACACAAAAGTAACTAAGTAGCTTAAAGTGCAAAAGAGTTTTGTGTTGGACACGACTGTTGACAGGACACGGAAAGAAAGATTACACACAATCAGGTGCTCGGAAATGGACCTGAAACCTAAGGAGGACCTTCCCAGAAGGGCTGATATGGACTGGCCAACATAGCAGTTCTTGAATTCCCTGTGCACACAAACTAAAAGATAAAAAACAAACATGATCAAGTGGAGCTACTGTAACGAAACAAATATATGTAAATATGGTGAGGTGCAGACTATAGAGCACCTGCTCAGTTGCCAACTTCTTCGTGAGACCTGCACGAAGGAGGACCTCACTGCAACAATGAAAAGAGCCATTGCTTGTGCATGATTCTAGAAAAAACCCCATCTAGTTTCATAGTAGCTAGAGTCGGAAGGGACCTAGGTAGATCATCTAGTCCGACCCCCTGCCTTGGCAGGAAAGAGCACCGGGGTCAGATGACCCCGGCAAGGTGCTCATCTAACTTCCTTTTAAAAATCCCCAGGCTAGGAGCCTGCACCACTTCCCCTGGAAGCCGGTTCCAGGCCCTAGCCACCCTGACTGTGAAGTAGCGCCTCCTAATATCCAATCTAAACTTACCCTCCGCCAGCTTGTGACCGTTATTCCTGGTCACTCCTGGCAGCGCACGGGGGAACAGGGACTCCCCCAATACCCGCTGATCCCCCCTGACCAGTCTGTAGCAGGCCACAAGGTCCCCCCTTAACCTTCTCTTGTGGAGGCTAAACAGGTTCAGGTCCCGTAGCCTCTCCTCATAAGGCCTGCCCTGCTGACCCCTGATCATACGAGTGGCCCTCCTCTGGACTCTTTCCATATCGTCCACGTCCCTCTTGAAGTGTGGCGCCCAGAACTGGACGCAGTACTCCAGCTGCGGCCTGACCAGCGCCGCATAGAGGGGGAGGATCACCTCCCTGGACCTGCTCGAGATGCATCTGTGGATGCATGACAGGGTACGGTTGGCCTTCTTGACTGCCTCCCCACACTGCTGGCCCATGTTCATCGTGGAGTCAATGACGACTCCAAGATCCTTTTCCGTCTCCGTGCTGGCATGACAAGGAAAGAAGAAGACCTGGAAGTTTTAGCTGAGATTAGGACCCTTTTATGCTGGACACCACCGCACATAAACCCACCCCCCGCCCTTGTCTCTTTAATCTTTAATATTTTTGGGACAGGAATTGTTATTCCAAAAATATTAAAGACGAAAGAGACAAGGTTTGCTCAAGTTCACAAGGGAGCTCTACAGCTCGGTAGGGAACAGAACACAGGTGTCCCAAGGCACTTGCTAGTGTCAGATGCACTGAAGCAAGAGGCTGATTTTCCTCTGCACTATACTGAACCTTTACCCTTTCTTTTCACCCTTCTCTCATTCTCTGATTCTTTCTTGTCTCCTCCTTTCCATCTCCTGTCTCTTCTTTTGATGTTTTTGTTGAAAGCAGCTCATGTGTGAAGGCTGACCTTTCCACTGCAGGATGTGTCTATACAGCAGAGTGTACTGGACATATCTGAACTTCTAGTCCAGGGGTGGACAAAATAGGGCCCACGGGCTGGATCCAGCCTGGCAACTAAATGGATCCAGCCTGCAAGGCTGGGGCTGCCAATTGATTGGATTTGGCTGGTGGCTGCCCTCACGGCACTCATGGGGCCAAGCCCTGCCTGGGGCAGCCCATGCTATGCTCTAGCCTGTGCCTGCTGGCCTCTGTCCAGACCAACACACATAGCTTTTGGTGGGGCTGCTCCTGGTGCAGCTACAGCTGCCCAGGTGCTACTCAGCTCCTCTTGCCTCCAGCTGTGGCTCAGCCTCCAGTCCTACTCCTGCTGCATTGCTCCAGGCAAGGAGGAAGCTTCAGCTGAGTGGCTCCTGCCCAGCACGTGGGCTCTGCCTCCCATCTCAGCTGCATTCTGCCCACTCGGCCACTCATGCCGGACAGGCAGCGTGGGTGGAAGGCAGCAGGGAGCTTGAGCCAGATTTCCACATGCTGTGGCAGGAGCTGCCTGGCTGAAGCTGCCTCCTGGAGACAAAGAGAGGGGTAACCGGGGAGACTGAGCTGCTCAAGGGCAATCTGCTAAGGTGCCACAGAGACGATCGACCACCTCCTGTGGCTCTGCTTGTATGCCAAGGAGATGTGCAAGAAGGTAAAGCAGCTCTGTGAAGCAGTGACAGGGGTCAGACAGCTGTCAAAAGAGGTGGCGCTGTAGGGACACCTGACTAAACACCAGGGGAGCCAGTTGGCCCACTTTGATCAGTTCATGTCCTGCATCAGGAGTGCCCTGGGGAAGTCCAGGAACCTCCTGATGTACAGGCACATGAACCTCGAGGTGGTAAACTGTGTTAAAGTGGCTTTGAGCAAACTCCAGTCCTACTACCAGAAATCGGTAGCAAAGGATGGTGAGGATGCAGTGAAATCCACCTGGCAGACAGACACTTTGCACAGGATCTTTCAAGACCCACCCCCTCCCCCAGCTGGGAAACGGACAGCAACAGTGAAGAGGATGTCAAGACAACCAGATCAGAATTCAGAAATAAGAACAGCAAGTCCTCCAGAGAAAGCGACAGTGAATGAAATGAGTTGTAAACCCCATATTTGGAGACAGGACAAAGAGACAAGGGGTTTGATGGAGATGATGCCCGCGGACGGGTGCATGGGAGCGCCATTCTGCGGGTGCGTATATTGTAATGGGTGCACGGGTTCCTATGGTGGGTTAAGAAGGCAATGATCAGTGACTAGAAGGTGTGTGTGTGTTTGTGTGTGTGTAGGATTTAAACTTCATTGCTGAACAGCAAGAAAGATTCCTACACTTCCCTGCCTTTTTGCCATTTGACACCACCAGGGAAGAAATCTTGCCTTATCTACACATCAAGGAGCAACTCACAAGGACATTCTCACGGACCCAGAGGAGCAGACTTCCATTTTGAGCTTCCCATGTGCAAAAATGAAGTTTATTTTATATCTATGGATACTTTTTACCACCCCTAATTTTCCCTGAGCCTAAGGAAGGGTGTGTGAGCCTGAAAGGTTGCAGAAAAAGATAACATTTTTTTTAGACGTGCACCGACACATCAGACTGATATCGGATCAGTGCCGATATAAAGAAAATTGTCTATATTGGATATCGGCCCAATGGGGTTGATAATTTGGTCAATAAATGCCCGTGCTGTGCGCAGCCACAGTGCAGCATGGAGCAGAGCCGGCAGCATGGCGAGCTGCCTCCAGCTGGTAAAGCAGAAAGGGAGGGGGGAGGGAAGGGGCGTGGATGGGGCAGATCAATGCCCCCCATGGTGAGGGATGGGGCAGGGACAGGCACTGCCCAGCCAGGATGGGGTGGGGGGTGGGTGCGTGGGCATAGGCATGGCTCATGGGGTGGGGGCAGCTCCTGCTGCTGCTTGCACCCTGGAAGGGCAGGGGGGCATGTGCCTCTGGATCTGTGCAGTGCAGGGCGGGCTGCAGTTGAGGGGTGGAGCTGGAGCTGGCACTGCATGGGGCTCTTCTTGGCGGGGGCTAGGCTTGGAATGGGCTCCAGCGGTCCTGGGGGGAGCTGCAGCCACCCCAAATTTTGCTGCAGTTCTGCTTGGTGTTGGCCCCCAAAATCTCTAGTGGTTGCACCCAGTGGGGGATTTACGCTCAAGCTAAGTAAGCTACAGCTTAGGGCCTCACATTATGAGGGGCCTCTAAATATGAAAAAAAATGCAGTTAAAACCTCACAAATCCAACGTGCTCAGGACCAAGCACGTGCTGGAAATTTGAAAATGCCATTTTTTTTTAAAGCTGGCACTGCAGCTGGCTGCAGAGCTGGGAAGGGTGGGGGGTAGTGGTGGTTCATTTCAGAGCACCTGCCACACACAGAGCAGCGGCACGGGATGCTTAATGGGAGCAGCAGTGGCCGTGTGCAAGCTTCCCCCACCACTTCCAGGCCAGCGGTGGTCGGCCCTGCAGCACCAGGGGAAGTGCTGGATTTTTAAGAATGCCGGGTATTTGATATCCAGATTCTTGAGGTTATACTGCAATACAAAGTTTCAAGTTTTACATAATCTGTTGTTAAAAATGAAGAGGACTTTTGAAAGTGGATGTAAAAAAAAACCAAACCCAACAGAAGCAGCTGATTGAAGGGCAGCTAAATCAATTACCAAAAGTTGATACTTAGCTCACTGTAATAAAGGAGGGACCTCATACTCAAGAGAGTCACCCGGGACCACAGCAAGCACAGGCATCACCTCTTCTACTGGGATAGATTATGCAGACGCGAGCGTGACTACTACACCTGAGAATGATACAGAGCCTGAAATCCCAGCTGACGAAAGTGGGCACACAAAGTCCAATGATCTTGGTCTCTGCAGTGTCTTGACTGAAGATGATATTTCATTCTGGATACAGAAAGGTCCCTCAGACTGTCATCTGTGGCGGGCTTGCCAATTCAGCCTGGCTCAAACAGGCGTGGAAAATCTTCGTTTTGATTGGTGGCACGCACCTGTTCACCAATCAGGTAAGGGCTGGGCAGGGCTGGCCACACCCCTTGCACGGAGAGTGGGGCAAAGAGCTTCCCAAACCTGACTGAAGCCTGGATTCTGCAGGTCAAACAAGACTTCGGGGGCAGAACCTCCAGAGCAAATAAAAAGAGCTATGTGCCCAGCATGTGGGGAGACATGTCGGGGGACAGAGGAGAAGGGGCAGAGAAGAGCTGGGGAGAGCTGCCCAGTGGGCATGTCCAGTTGCCCTGAAGAGCCCCACAGGCTCACCTGCCAGGACCCATGCCTCAGCCCCATTCAGCGCATGGAGCGCATGGAGCTCAGACCTTGGGAGCCACCCGAGGCAGCTCAAGTCTGCAACCCCTGGAGTGCAGCCAGGCTTCTTGATGCACAGCACGGTGCACAGAGCCTCAGACACTGGGAGCCGCGTGAGGCAGTTTGGCTTTGCAACCCCTGGCAAGCGGCCAGGCTTCTTGCTGCATGGGGCGGTGCACAGCGGGACCAATACCCTTGGAGCTGACAACAGCGGCTCAGGTCACTGACCTCCGGCTTAGGGCCAGGGCATGGGTGCAGGTAACACTGCACAGAAAGTCCGGGAGCAGATGGAGCCCCAGTGCTGCACAAGGCAGCCTGGGGCTCCAACCCCTAGCACAAGGCAAAGTGCCCACTACATGCAGCAGTGCATGTGGCCCTAAGCCAGGCTGGCAGTAGCGGAGCCAGGCAGTGGGAAAGCCCAGTGAGGAGCGGAGCTCGACCTGAAGGATGGGAGACAGCCCTCCAGAGCCATGGAGTAGTAATTCGTTCTGGGAGAGAGGGTCCCCATAGGGGAGGGCCCCCAGGGTCATGAAGGGGCCCCCAGGGTCATGGGCTGCTCTTTGGCGATAGGGAAGGGCTTAGGAGTCTTTGGGGTCTCCCTCTCTTTTTCTTTCCTCACCTCCTTTCCTGTAGTTGTACCTTGGGAGTGGGGCCCCTGTCTCAGCGGGCACACAGGTAGTCTAAGGATTGATTATTATATTTGTGGGCTGTGCCTTGTATTTTATGTGACTAAGTTGCAGTAATAGTTTGTATTTTAATAGAGTTTTAAGGTTGCCTGATCAATATCCTTTGTTCTGGGTTGTTCTATTGTTCATTTGCATTTTGAATAATAATTGAGTGCCTATATATATTGTATAGGGTTTATTGTTTTGTAAATTTGTACATACACACACATACACACATATGTATATATGTGTGTGTATATATATTTATATATAGGTATGTATGTATATATATGTACACACACACACACATATGTATATTCCCCCTTTAATGGTTTTGCTGTAATAATAAACTTGTATATAGTTAAGTAATTGATTGACTGGGCCTGACTCTATGGGGGACACAGCACACTGCCCTGCCAATAATTCCCTCCATTGGAGAGGGGAGTACAAACTTGTGTACACCCAGGCTACACACCATTGAAACGGCCCATTTGAGAAATCTAAGTAGTCATTCAAAAATCAAATTATATATTGTTCACATGGTCTATTTCATTCAACGAAAGTTAATGGTGAAAAATACAATTGGGAGTGGCTAATATACTCTCCAACAACCGGTTGTGTTTACTGTTTTGTCTGCAAGCTATTCTCAACATCATCGACAGCACTGGCTAGTGATGAGTTTAATGACTGGTGAAACCCTGCTGGAATTCAGAATCATGAGAACTCTGAGGATCATAGAACAGCTTTGCTTATATATTTGACACGGCAACATGGGTTAACCTCAGAGTCACACCTGTAGGAACAGATGAAAAAGGAGCAAGAGTACTGGAGGCATTAACTTGAACGTGTTATTGCAGTTGTGCGCATGTTAGCAGAATGTGGATTAGCTTTTAGGGGAGGCAATGAAAAGTTTGGCTTGCCACATGATGGGAACTTTCTTGGCTTGATAGAACTCATTGCTAAGTTTGATCCATTTCTAACTAACCAGATAAAACATTATGGAAGCAATGGATCTGGGAAGCCTTTATACTCGTCTAAAGCAATATGTGATGAACTCATCCAGCTTATGGCAAAAAAAAGTAAGAGATCTATTTTTGATGACTTGAGAAAAGCAGGATAATTCAGCTTGTCTGTTGACTCTACACCAGATCTTTCACATGTTGATAAACTAACTGTTATTGTAAAATATGTGTCATCTGATGAGGGTTTTCCCATTGAATGCTTTCTAACTTTCCTTCCATTAGAAAATCATAGTGGTGAAAGTATGGCCAACATGGTGCTGGATTATCTAGGCAATGACTGCAAAGTTGACTTCAGTAAATGCAGAGGACAGACTTATGATAATGCAGCCCACACTAAGAAAGGAAGGTATAATGGGATGCAGCAAAAACTAGAGAAAAATAAGTATACTATTAACAAGTGGGCCTTCCCAGGGCCAGTCAGACATTGGCCCACCCACCTATTTCTGGGCTAACTGCCCACTTCTCTCTCCTGCCACACCTTGTTGATACATAATTATGGTGTTAATTAGGCAGGAGGCTGCCCATTTTCTATCCCCAATGCCAGGGGGCGCTATCTGTGGCTCCATTCCTTCCCTACACCGCAGCCCAAGCATTGCAGGTGTTCCCTCCGGCTAGCTAGCACTGGGACCCAAGCTCTGGAGTCTCACCAGGACTCTCACTTCCCATCAGAGCTCCTGGTCCCAACACCCTTACACTGGGTTTACTCGGTACACACACAAACAACATGCACTGGGTCCTGTACCCACACACTGGGCTCTGAGCCTGCACATACACCCTCAGGGCTCCAACCCCTTCCTCTGAGATCAGGGCTCCAAACCCTGTTCCCAAGCCCTCCCTGGGCAATCTCCTTACCCCTGGCCCTGGGAGCTTCCTTAAAAGCTCCCCAAGACTCAGGGCCACATGCCCCTGGAGCTTCGTGCTGGCATATGCAGCCTCAGACCTCCACCGCAGAGTCTGGGTGCTGTCAGAGGACCCCCTAACCAACTGGGCCCTGCCTCAGTGCTCCACAATGAGCCTGGGCCTCCCTTGCTCGATCCCGCCCACCAGGGATGTGGGGGCTGGGATTATTAAGGCACCCTGACCTGCCTTTCACCGGGCTGGTAACTGGCCTGGTATTTCCCAGGGGCTCCGCACCACTGGGAGCCCCACCAGGCCACCCACTCCTGGCAGGGTGCAGTTTTAGGTCATGCCCAGGACCAAGAGCCTCCTAGCCATCCCCATAAGCTCTTGCCCTGACCTCCAGGGTGGTTCCTGCTGCAGCTCAGCTAGGAAATGTTTCTGCCTGGCCTGGCAGCAGCAAACTGCAGCCTTTATATACTAGGTTCTCAAAAAGGCTGCTGCCTTAAAGTGGCAGGCAACAATAGTACCCTGCGACATATATATATTCCATGTGCTGGACATTCACTGAATCTTGTTGGCTGAGCTGCAGTTGATTGCTGCCTAGACGTAGTCATTTTTTTTGCTGTTGTGCAACAAATATACAGATTCTTTTCTGCCTCTACAAAACTCTGGGCAGTGCCCAAATCATTTTTGGGTCCTGATTCCACAGTACCAAAATGTCTCCCTGCATGAATGTTGCATGCCCCCAGCGTCTGGGGGGGCATAGCAAGTTTCCACAGGTGGCGGTGGCACTGATGATGGTGGAAGCATGGTGGCAGCCACAGAGCTGTCAGCGGTGGGGGGTGGGGTGGCAAGCGCCGACCAGCAGTTGGCGATCACCTGAAGATGCCACTGGCAGCAGTGGCCAGCGGCGATCACGGACCACCCACAGACACCATTGGCGGTATCAGTGGTGAGGTGGGGCAGGGTGGCAAGCAGTGACCACCCACAGGCACCACTGGCAGTGTTTGCAGCACCTTTTTGCAGGGGTGCACCGCCACACTCAGGGGGTGCACATGCACCCTCATGCACCCCCTATGTGTCGCCAATGTCTCTCTGACACTAGGTGGGAAGCACATGCAAAGGCTACTTCAGCCACAGCTAAGAGTTATGATTCAATTATTGACGCTCTTACTTATTTTCATACAGTAAAAAAGGTGATATAAGGAGAGAAACTGGCATTTTTCAAGAGAAAATGGAGGAATTAGAGTTTGTGTTCCTGTTACAACTTTGGAATCGTTTCTTATATCAGTTCCAGAAAACCAGCAAGGCCCTACAGGATACACAGATAGCCCTTAGTACATGTGCAAAACTTTACACATCACTCTCACTTCTTGAAAGAAACCTGAGAAAGTTTTGATGAAATTGAACTCAAAGCAAAAGAAAATCTGCCTGATGTAGACTACAAGCATGTGAATAAAAGGAAAAGAATGAGAAAAGAACAAGTCAATCATGGTAATGCACCTAATGCTAATGAAGCGCTTTCTCCAAAAGACAAGTGTCGAGTGAAATCCTTTATTTTTATGATGGATGCACTTGAAACCCACTTGAAGAAAAGAGCAGTCATATACGAAAATTTTGCACAAAAGATAACATCATTTCTGGTTGATTTAGATGCCTTGGAAAAGCAGCTGAGTGAAGGTGTAAAACTTCAGATGAAAGACTATCCTGACAATGTTGATGTTAACCTCGTTGGAGAAATTAAGCACTTCCATGCTTATATCAAGCAAAATTATTCACATAAAGGACATTTATGCCACCAAGACCTGTATCAAGTCATCATCCAAGATAAGATTCAGTTGGGGCTTTCCCTAATGTAGAAGCAATATTGTGGCTCTTTTTGAGTCTAATGGTAACAAACTGCTCAGGAGAAAGGTCATTTTCACAGCTGAAAAAGACCAAGAATGAACTGCGAACAACAACACTGCAAGAAAAGCTGTGTGCACTAAGCATTATGTGCATAGAAAGTGATAAACTTTGTAGCTTATCGTTTGAGGGCATCATCAATGACTTTGCTCTCCAAAAATCATGAAAGAAAATGTTTTAAATTTTATGTGATGTGCAAACAGACATAGTACAGGTTGTCTTGCTGCTTCCATTTAGTAAGTGCTGATCTGTTTAATTGCTCTTGTGCTGTAGATTAAGTTTCCACATATGCTAATTATGAAATCATAAAGTATTTTAACATGAAAATATTTCATAATGCAAATAGGCTTATTGCAAGATACATGTTTTAGTTAGATTATTAGTTTTTTATTGCATCTTTGCCTATGTATATATGCAAATATAAAGCTTTAATATTTCTGTTTTTATTGTGCTTTCTGTTAGAATAATACACTTTTCCGGTAATGCTACGGTGCCTTTTAAGCTTGACATAGCTTAGGGCCCCAGCATGTCATAACCCGGCCCTGAGTGCACCCCTATTTATTTATTTTTTGCGATTTCTTAGTTGGTCTAATAAAAGGTATCATCTTTGAACCAAGAGTTCTGGAGTGTTGCATTTCTCTGTGTGTGTGTATAAAAGAGAGAGAGAGAGAGTCATATATTTTTACAAAAAAATTCCTCCTCATCCAGAATTGTGCAGCAGGTGCAGGAAGAGGAGTTGCTCCTGGAAGTGTGGGTGGCTTCAGCCACACACACTAGAAGCAGCCCCACCAGTAAGCTGTGTGTGCTGGCCAGGGTTGGCCAGTGGGCATGGGCAGTGGGAGCACAGTGTGGGCTGGAGTATGGTATGGGCTACACGGGAAGGGACTCAGCCACATGCAGAGTCCTGCAGGGGCAACAGCAGACTGCACTGCCTGGGCAAGCTCAGCTGCACATGTCCCCTTCCCCCTCCTTCCTCCCTTCACCTCTATCCAGCTCCAAGGACCTAATGACCAGGCAGCCTCCACTCTCCAACATGCACACATGCTCCCCTACACCTCCCCCACCCCCAAACACACCACACCTCCCCCCAAACACAAGGAAGGAGCATGCAGGGAGTGGACTGCAGCTCTGCCCTGGGCCACGGCTCTGTGCTGTCACTGCCCCACAACCTGGCTCCATGATCCCAGCTTTGCCTGCCCATCTTGCTCCCAAACACTGCTCTCCACCTGTTCACAGCTCCACCCCCTGTAGGGAGTTTTAGTGACCTGTTGCAGTGGTGGTGGGTGTGGGGTTGAGCTGACCCAGCCCACTGCAACTCATCAAAACTCCCTATGTGGTCCCTCAGCCCAAATAATTGTCCACCCCTGTTCTGAATGTAATCACCTTCTCATTGGTCTCCAGGGATATTTCCAAGGGTAAGCATGCCTCTTTGCTAAAATGGTGGGCAGAAAGCAATGTTACACATAACACTGCATTTCCTCATAGCACAATAGCAAATCTTCATTGCAACCGTAACAAATTGCCAAGGCTGAGCCTGTTCTCTTTGGAACCAAGCAGATGTTCAGAGTATTGTGTTTTTGAAGGGGAGGGAGCTAAACCTAAGAATATGGTGAGCTGTCCCATACTCTGGCATTTCCTTACTTTGTAGGGATTGTACTGGGGCAGCATGTATGCCATAAATGGCATAGGCAGCCTCTGTGTGTGCCATGTGGC
The DNA here is from genome assembly GCF_052110815.1 of Crocodylus siamensis. Classification (NCBI taxonomy): domain Eukaryota; kingdom Metazoa; phylum Chordata; order Crocodylia; family Crocodylidae; genus Crocodylus; species Crocodylus siamensis. The sequence goes on from NC_143403.1 coordinate 43,926,234, forward strand.
AGATTGGGTAGAGAGCTGAAAGCAGAGGAAGGGGCTTGGAGTGGGACTCAAGAATGATGCAGGCTAAATTTGTGGCACACTTGTCAAAGAGGTTGGCTTCCATTGTATGGGTGAATGGTCATTGCCACTGCATGTGGCTCTGGTGAGATAACATCTAGAATAATATGAACAGGAGTAACCAGAACTGTACAAGACAGATGAATTTAAATTGGGGCAGGTGTACAGAACGGTGACTGTGATGATCAGGAGAATAGAAGTCAATCTCCTGAGCTGGCACTAAGGCCACATTTATATCACTTTTTCTCAACTGGCTCCTGGTCCCTCTCCAAGGTAATAAACCCTGATCACTTCCTTGTGTAGGGGAACGGCTGAAACACTAGGCACTGTGAATGAATGGTTTAGGAACAGCCCTGAGCTGCTGAGCCTCCCCTTCAGCAAGACTGAGAGCCCAAATGAGGCAGGCAGGGGGTGCCTCTTAAAGCTACTTGAGGTTGCTCCCAATCTATTTAAACTGCCCAGCTTTGGGTTTCAGACGCAGTCTGGTAGTAGTGAGCGAACAGCTTTGTTTCCTCAGTGATGGACTGCAGGGTGGGAAGGAATGATGTAGGCCTGGCCTGAAAAACACTGGATGGTTTAAGTTAGCAGAATAAAGGCTAGGAGGGAATGTATTTATAAATACTACCAGAAGTAAATACCAGAGATGGAGAAGCACTATATGGAGAACAAAGTTGGCACAAAAATATATCGACCCTTATCAAAATGGAATCAGAGGGGGAGAAAGTAGAAGGATTCTGGGTTAGGATACATGGAGGTCAAGGAGAAAGGGATGTGGTGGTAGAGGTCAGACCCCCACACCAAGGGGAAGAACTAGATTTGGAAGTCCTGAGGCAGTTCTCGGAGACCATAAAGACTAGGGAAGAGGTAGTCATGGGGGACCTAAACTATCCTGACATCTGCTGGGAGGCGCAAACAGCAAATTCCCACCATTCACGCAGGTTCCTATCCTGTGTACAGGACCTTCACCTGATGCAGGAGGTACATGGTCCCACTAGGAGGAATGCCTTACTGGACCTGGTATTGGCAACAGGAGATGACATGATAGGGGACCTACAGATCGGTGGTCACCTGGGGGACAGTGACCACCAAATAATAGAATACATCATATGGCATAGAGTGGGTAAGGTAACCAGCAGGGTGGAAGTGCTAGACTTCAGGAAGGCCAACTTCAGCGAACTCAGGCATTTAGTCAATGACACACTGCAGAGTAAGAAATTTGACAAGATGGGAGCCCAGGAAGGGTGTCTGTGTCTTAAGGAAACGATCCTTCGGGCACAGAGGGAGACAATCCCAATAAGGGAGGAAAGGGGCCAAGAGGCTTCCTTGGCTGACCAGAGAAATCCAGAGCAGCCTAAGGGCAAAAAGGGGGGCATATAAGCAGTGGAAACAGGGAGAGGTTACTAAAAAGGAGTATACCTCCTCAGCTTGCAGTTGTAGGGAGGCAGTTAGAAATGCCAAAGCTACCATGGAGCTGAGGATGGCATCCCAAGTTAAGGATAACACAAAATTGTTTTTCAGATATATAGGGAGTAAAAGGAAGGCCCAGGGTGGAATAGGACCACTACTGAATGGGCAAAAGCAATTGGTGACAGACAGGGGACAAGGCTGAACTCCTCAATGAGTACTTTGCCTCAGTCTTCCTAAACAAGGGGCAAGACAAGTCTCACAATGGGATTGTAGAGAGGCAACAGCTGGGCATCAGACTACCAAGCGTTGACCCTGAGATGTTGCAGAGTCACTTGGAAGGACTGGATGTGTTTAAGTCAGCAGGCCTGGATGAGCTCCATCCGAGGGTACTGAAAGCACTGGCTGATGTCATTGCACAGCCACTGGCAAGAATATTTGAGCACTCGTGGCGCACGGGACAGGTCCTGGAGGACTGACTGGAAAAGGGCCAATGTGGTCCCTATTTTCAAGAAAGGGAGGGAGGATCCAGGCAACTATAGGCCAGCCAGTCTCACCTCCATCCTTGGCAAAGTCTTTGAAAAGCTTATTGAGGCTCATATACATGAGAGCCCAGCAGGAAAAATTATGCTGTGAAGAAACCAGCATGGGTTTGTAGCAGGTAGATCATGCCTGTCTAATCTAGTCTCTTTTTATGACCAGGTTACAAATCACCTCGACACAGAAGTACAGGTTATATAATTTACTTAGACTTCAGGAAGGCCTTTGATACAGTATCCCATCCCATACTGATGAACAAGTTAAGAGGCTGTGATTTGGATGATTACACAGTCCGGTGGGTGGCAAATTGGCTAGAGGGTTGTACCCAGAGAGTGGCAGTTGATGGGTTGGTATTGACTTGGAATGGAGTGGGTAGTGGGGTCCCGCAGGGCTCGGTCCTTGGACCGATACTCTTCAATGTCTTCATCAGTGACTTGGACGAGGGAGTGAAGTGTACTCTGTCCAAGTATGCAGATGATACAAAACTGTGGGAAGAAGTGGACACATCGGAGGGCAGGGAACAACTACAGGCAGATCTGGACAGGTTGGACAACTGGGCAGAAAACAATAGAATGTGATTTAACAAGGAGAAATGCAAAGTGTTGCACCTAAGGAGGAAAAATATCCAGCACACCTACTGCCTAGGAAATGACCTGCTCGGTAGCACAGAAGCAGAAAGGGATCTTGGACTCCAAGATGAACATGAGTTGTCAGTGTGACGAAGTCATCAGAAAAGCTAACTGCACTTTATCGTGCGTCAGCAGATGCATGATGAACAGAACCAAGGAGGTGATACTTCTCCTCTGTCGGGCACTGGTCAGACCACAGTTGGAGTACTGCATGCAGTTTTGGGTGCCACACTTCAAGAGGGACATGAATAACCTGGAGAGGGGCCAGAGGAAGGCCACTTGTATGGTTAAGAGCTTGCACGCCAAGCCCTATGAGGAGAGACTAGGGCACCTGGACCTCTTCAGCCTCCGCAACAGAAGGTTGAGAGGCAACCTTGTGTCTGCCTATAAATTCATCGTGGGGGTGCAGAAGGGAATTGGTGAGGCTCTACTCACCAAGGTGCCCTGGGGGGTCATAAGAAATAATGGCCGTAAGCTAGCAGAAAGCAGATTTAGACTGGACATTAGGAGGAACTTCTTCACAGTTAGAGTGGCCAAGGTCTGGAATGGGCTCCCAAGGGAGGTGGTGCTCTCCCCTACCCTGGGGATCTTCAAGAGGAGGTTGGATGGGCATCTGGCTGGGGTCATCTGAGAACCCAGCACACTTTCCTGCCTATGCAGAAGGTAGGGCTCGATGATCTATTGAGGTCCCTTCTGACCCTAACACCTATGAATCTATATGGGTATAAATTGATCCTGAATGAATTTAGGATGGAAATTGGAAGGTTTCTAACCATCAGAACAGTAAGGTTCTGGAATACCCTCCCAGTGGGAGTTGTGAGGACTCATTTATCTAATTCCTTGTATGATGATATGCTCATAAAGGCGACTGTATGGCAGGATGCCTGTGAATGCAGGGGATTGGACTCACCTATATTTCTGTCACCTAACCAGCCCCGATGTCTTTGAAATGATGCTTTTATTTATGGCTACTTGCCAAGATCCAAATCAAATACAAGCTCCAGGCCCAGGACACTGAGTGACATTCTCTGCCACAGAAGCGTAGGGATTGCCAGAATGAATCAGAGCTGAGGTCCATCTAGCTCAGTAGTCTCCAACCTTTTGAAGTAGGAGATCCCTTTTTCAATTAAAAAGCAACCCAAGATCTACAGTGTGCCACCCCACTCCCACCCTCCGCAGGTCAGTCTGTGAGGAGGGAAGAGGTGGAGGGAGAAAAAATTATTGGGGGGCACCTCCCCGGGAGGTAAGTCTGTGGGGAAAGAGTTGGGGGGAGAGGAAAGGGCCATGGAGGTGGGTGGGGCAGACTGAGGCCCCAGCAGTGAGGGAGGGAGTGGGGCACAGGCAGGGGCTGGAGGGAGTAGGGCCCTGGTCAGGCCAGCTGGTAGGACAAGCAGAGGCCTGGGAGACATGTGCTCCCCGGCCTCCACTTTCCCCCCACCCCCCAGCCCCTGCTCCTGCCTGTGCCCCAGTCTCTCTCTCTGTCACCACTGGAGCCTTGATCTGCCCCTCTACCTCCCCACGGTGGTGAGGGAGAGAGTGGAGCTGGGGCAGGCCCTATACAGCTGGGTTGGGTGTGGGACAGAGCTGCGAGTGGCTCGTCTGGGGGTGCAGGGAGGTGTGGGGTGGGCATGCAGCCTAGGAGGGCATGGAGGGCATGTGCCCCATGATCTGTGCTGGGCTTTTCCCAGAGGGGGTGTTGGGCCAAGCTGCACTTGGGCTGGCCAGCTGTGGCAGCAGCACTGGGAGTGAGGCTATGGGGGGGCAGGCTGCAGGCAAATTCACCATAGCCCCCCGCAACTCACTCCCAGTGCTGCCATCACCTGCCCTGAGTGCAGCACAGCCCAACTCCCCCGCCAGGAACAGCTCAGCACAGCTTCCCAGGACCAGCCCACAGTGGCTCCCCATTCTCCCCTCCATGCAGATTGCAGGCAAATGGCCCCCATGCCCTCCGGGGGCAGGCAGGGAAGGGGCTGGGAGGTTGTGCCAAGCTCTTCCCAGTGGGGGTGGGGGTTGAGCTGTGCTGTGGTCAGGGCGGGTGGCAAAGGCACTGGGAATGGGGGCTAGGGGGGCTATGGTGAATTTTTGGGTGCCTGCAGCACCCCCCCCATAGCTCTCCTCCCAGCACCGCCGCCACCTGGCCTGAGCACAGTCTGACCCAACACTCCTGCCTGGAAGAGCCCTGTGCCACCCCAGCCCTAGCCTGTCCCACCCCACGTGCAGATCTGGGGCACAATGGCAGTCACCTCTGCTGCACACAGAAGGGAGGGGCACGTGCTCCCTGAGGTCTCCGTCGAGGTGCTCACAGTGGCAGGATCCCTTTGCGCCCCTTGACAACCCGCCCAGGCTTGATCCTCCCACCACTCACCTGGCTGGGGCCCCACTCACCTTACCCCTGCTCCTGCCTCTGCCACGCTCTGTCCCTCACCATGGGGGCTTCAGTCTGGCCCCCAACCCTTCCCTCTCCCATGGACTGACCTGCTGGACTGGGGGAAGGGGGGCACATGTGCACACGCATGCATGCTCTCAGCCACCCCATCCTCCGATCCACTGCAAGAGGCTCCGCGATTGACTGGTCAATCACAATCAATCAGTTGGTGACCACTGATCTTGTTCAAGGGCCTGTCTTAAACAGTGCCAGAACCATGTGCCCCAGAGGAAGGTGCAAGACCCTAGGTTTAATTCATTTCCCTAATAGGCAGAGAATGGCTTAAGCCCTGAAGCACTAGCCACAGAAGCATAGATGACCTTTCTGATTTTTGTGGTAATCACATCAACTCAAGCTATTCTTGGTATCTATGCAAATATCCAACCCGTTTTTGAGTCTTGCTTAAATCTTGACCTCAGTGACTCCCAGGGGCAAGAAGATACACAGTTTAATCTCATGTTATATGTGAAAGAATTATGGAATTGCAGAAAATTGTACTATGAGCAGGGGTTTTCCCTGAATAGTTTGCAGTGTCACTCAGACACTGGTTCTTGGGTTGGTATGATTCATTTAGGACCTAGTTTGGTGCATGAACAGTTTAAACATTTTCTAGCCCCTCCCCTGTGCCTTACCTTGCATTTGTCAATTTTACATTTGACTTGTACTGTAGATGGTCACATTGGATGATCCTATTCACTCTTTCTGCCTTTAAAATCTGGAATATGGTACATCAGATATTCATATATCCCCTGCCTAGGCGAATCACCAATTAAAGCTAATAGAAAGTGACAAAGTCAGAAAGGGTCTTTGGCAAACATGGGTGTGCATATTGTTCCTCTCCTTGTCATGGCTGGTTCCATTTAGAAATCAAAAGGGATTTTAAAATTCCTTTCCTAAAGACTCCCCTGGGATATGCAAATCCAGCTGGACTCTTTCAGGTTCATATATCACCACTAGAAGCATACAGCCTTCAGACTGACAGACATTACTAGATAATCTCATGGCTAGCAGGGAAGGTGGAAGAAATCACTGCTCTTTCCCATAGTTGTTTTGATTCTACAGGACAGATGGCAGTAAAGACCTGGGTTGCTCAGAGCCTTAAACAAATATATTCACAGGATGGTTCACATCACAATAAAAAATGTCAGTTTCCTTATAAATCACAATTTAAAAATCCATATGATCCTTACAAAGTAATATGTTTTGGATTCTTTTAACTCACTCTCTGGTTTCTTATCCATAGAGAATCATGCTTTCAGCTCTTTCTCCATATTCATAAAGGCTAGAAACATAATTCTTTAAGAAAATTAAAGCTGAGGTTCTCAGATATCCACATGACTATCCGGAAGTGGGCCTTGAAGAAAAACACCAAACACTGCAAATCTTGTACTCATATCAAGACAGTTGGCAACACAATGTTTATTTAAAGATATATGTCTTGAGTGAGATGGACTTGTTTCTAAGGCTCTCTGCTGATCAGTACTAAGGTCCTGGGAAAGAACATTATCTTGAAATACCATTAGCTCATGTCACTGGGAACATATTAAATCTGCCTGGCTAAGTAACAATCTCAGTGCTGGCAGAAAGCTGCTGTCAACAAAACCTCAAGACCAGAAGCTCAAGGGTAGGACCAGAGTTGGCTGCAAAATAGGGAAGACCGTATAGGAAGTGCAGTGGGCTGAACCCTAGGCTTTTAATAGCACTGATAATGTTAATAACTAATTGGGCCACTAAACAATCCTGGGAACAGCCATTATATTTTCCTTTTGAGTATGACATTTACTTTGGCATGTGACCTGCACCATCTACTGCAGCTGATGCTTGATGCTGATATAATAAGAGGCAGGGTAGATTAGCAGCACAACATGACTGAATCAGCAACTGATGAGCTACTGTAACTCCAGCTGCTGTACATCATTGCATTACTGGAATGCCAGTAGACTTGAGTTCAACACCTTCTATACCAGGGGTGGGCAAAATATGGCCTGCAGGCTGGATCTGGCCCACCAAGGGATTTTATCTGCAGAGGGGCTGGGTTGGTGTGGCACAACCCTGGCACTGGCACCTTCTTTTGGCTGCTGCGGCCAGTGGCACCTTCTTCTGGGTGCTGCAGTCCACCACCACTGGACCCAGCCCCACTTCCTGGGCACCCCAGCTTGTCTGCTTTGCACCCACTGCCTGGAAGGTGCTGGACAGAGCAGGTGGGTGGGGTCTCCATGGAGATCTGCTGGGATTCCTATGGGGAGGGTGCACTCAGCCAGGGGATAGGTGATATATATGGGGCTGTGGGCTGGTGGGGATATGCATCCAGGAATGGGATGGGTAGGCGGGGTGGGGACCTGGACTGCTGGGTGGTGAAAGTGCAGGGTCAGGGCTGGCAGAGCCAATCATGATCCACTCCCCACATGATGGATCATGATCAGCTTGACATGGGAGGGGAGCAGAGCACATGCCCATGGCCCAGCCCTGACTACCCCTGCCTCAGCCCATGTGCATGTGGGCAGCCCCAGTACAGTGCATCTGTGAACTGGTGTGGACCAGCAGTGCAGGGTGGTCTAATTTGGTCACTGTTTATTGAGGCCACCTTGTGTTGCTGGGCTGCACTGCTCCACCACCCCACTCTACTGAGGTTGCTGGCACATGGAGGCAGCGGTGGAGGCAGCAGAGCAGGCAGCAGCAGCTGATCCCCCTAAGGTAAGTGGGGCAGAGGGAGCCGGCACAGCTGAACAGGAGCTGGAGGGGAAGCCCCCTGGACTCCTTCTAGCCAAGCCAGTAGAGAGCCACGCTCCCGAAATGTGCACGTGAACAGAGCGTGCCAACATTTGCACCAGCGTTCACACAAGCGGGCAAGCAGGAAGGGTCAGGAGGTGGTCTTCAGCAAGGGTAAGGTGAAGGCACCACACAATAAATAAAAATGGCATTGACACAGAGTGCTGCTAGGGTCCCTGCCCGGCTGGCACTGCCTACCCAGGGCTTCTCTGAGGTCTCCAGCCAGATGGAGCCCATGGGGGGGCTGGCATCACCCTCCATCCTGACCTGCGGGGGATGCCTGGCAGGACCGGGGGGGCCCCCACACCTGTCCTGCAGGTGCCTGTCTTAGGGCCTTGGAGACACAGGTGAGGGAGGTCCAGGAGGAAGTTAGCAAGCTGAGGGGGATCAGAGAAGTGGAGGATGAAATTGTCAATTATTTCCTTTCCCTGCAGGGCCAGGCACCAAAGGGAGAAGCAGCCCAGCAGGTGTCCTCCTCAGCGACCTGGTAGAAGGTTCCCACCAAAGCCAGGGTAGCTTGCCGCAGTGCCCTACCAGTTCCCCCAGTCCAGCTGGAGAACAGGTATGAGGCCCTGGCATCATTGGAGGAGGAAGGAGAGGAGGATAACCCTGGAGAGGAGGCCGCTTCATACACGGAGCAGGATGAAGGAGGCAAGTTGACCCAGAAGAAGAGACGCCAAGTGCTTATCATAGGCAACTCCATTCTGAGAGGTATAGAGGATCCCCTCTGTCACCAGGATCCCTTGACACTCGAGGTGTCTTGCCTACCTGGAGCAAGGATTCAGGAGGTGATGGAGAGGATCCCGGCCATTATTCGACCCACAGATTACTACCCCATGGTATTAATTCATGTGGGCATGAATGATGTGGCCAGGAGAAGCCCAGATTGCCTGATGAAGGACTACCAAGCTCTGGGGGGGCAAGCTGAAGGAAACAGGGGCACAGGTGGTCTTCTCCTCTCTCCTTCCAGTGAGAGGATGGGGATGACACCATGCGAACTGCATTAGACAGGTCAACTTGTAGCTTCGGGAATGGTGTCTTGAGGCGGGCTTTGGCTTCCTTGATCACGACCCATACTTCCAGACGAGAGACATGCTTGGGTGGGATGGGCTTCATCTCTCCCCCAAAGGTAAGCTTGTGTTCTCTTTCAGGTTGGCTGATATCCTCTGGCAGGCTTTAAACTAGGCTCATCAGAGGAAGGGGAGGATGAGGTCGGAGGGAGAATCGGAACACCAAACCATGAGTCATCCACAAGTACAGCCCAGCCAAGACTGACGATTAGCACATGAAATACCCAGGTAAGTGACAGGGACCAAAATAGTTCTGGGGTTAGGGAGGTGGGGCATTCACCTTCAGGAGGCCTTAAATGCCTATACAGCAATGCTCGTAGCAGGAGGAACAAGCAGGAGGAACTTGCCCTCCTTATAGCTAATGCAAACCCAGACATAGTGGGGCTCATCAAAACGTGGTGGGATCCAACACATGACTGGGCGGTGAACACCAAGGGCTATAGGCTGTACAGGAGGGATAGAAAAGGGAGGAAAGGTGGAGGCGTGGTGCTCTATGTCAAGGAGCAATTTACATCCTCAATGAGCAGCACTGGGTCAGAGGAGAGGCAGACTGAAGTGCTCTGGGTCACATTACAAGGGGATCGGGGGGAAAGGGACTTAACGGTGGAGGTCTACTACAGACCACCCAACCAGGAGGGAAGAACTTGACCGGGAATTCTCAGGTCAGCTTACAGAAGCAGTTAGGTCAAAGGATGTGTTCATCGTGGTGGACCTAAACTATCCAGACATCTGCTGGGAGGAGCAGTCAGACAGGTCTGACCACTCACAGAGGTTCCTAGCCATGCTACAGGACCTCCATCTAACTTAGGAGGTGCACAGTCCCACCAGGGGAAATGCCTTGTTAGACCTGGTCCCGGCCACAGGCAACAACAATCTGGTGAGGGGACTGTGGGTGCTTGATCACCTGGACAACAGTGATCATTGCCTACTGGAATTCACCATCCAGCGCAGGGCGGTAAAGGGCTGCAGCAAGACAGTAACCCTGGACTTCAGGAGGGTGGATTTCAATTAGGTAAGGAGATTAGTTGAGGAGAAACTGAGGTCCCGGAGGGGAGGGGAATTGGGAGTCCAAGAAGAGTGGTCATTCCTTAAGGAGACGATCCTCCAAGCTCAAAGGGTGGCAATCCCAACGAGAGTCAAAGGGAGCAAGAGTGCTCAAAAGCCCCCTTGGCTAACAAAAAGCATCCAGGAACATCTCAAGGCTAAAAAGGAGACATACACCCAATGGAAGGGAGGGGCCATCACCAGGGAGGGCTATACAGCCGTTGCTCGGGTTTCATAGTTTCATAGTTTCTAGGGTCGGAAGGGACCTGAGCAGATCATCTAGTCCGACCCCCTGCCATGGCAGGAAAGAGTACTGGGGTCAAATGACCCCAGCAAGATGTTCATCCAACCTCCTCTTAAACACCCCCAGGGCAGGAGCTTGCACCACTTCTCTTGGAAGCTGGTTCCAGACCCTAGCCGCCCTGACCGTGAAGTAGCGCCTCCTGATATCTAACCTAAACCTACCCTCTGCCAGCTTGTGACCGTTATTCCTGGTCACTCCTGGCGGTGCTCGGGGGAACAGTGACTCCCGCAACGCCTGCTGATCCCCCCTGACTAGTTTATAACAGGCCACAAGATCCCCTCTCAGCCTTCTCTTTTGGAGGCTGAACAGGTTCAGGTCCCGTAGCCTCTCCTCATAGGGCCTGCCCTGCTGTCCCCTGATCATACGAGTGGCCCTCCTCTGGACCCTCTCCATGCTGTCGACATCCCTCTTGAAGTGTGGCGCCCAGAATTGGACGCAATACTCCAGCTGCGGCCTGACCAGTGCCGCATAGAGGGGGAGGATCACCTCTTTGGACCTGCTTGAGATGCATCTGTGGATGCATGGCAAGGTGCAGTTGGCCTTCCTGACTGCCTCCCCACACTGCTGGCCCATGTTCCATTGACCCCAGCTGTTGTAGGGGGGCTGTTAGGAAGGGTAAGGCAAAGATGGAACTGGGACTAGCAACCGGGATCAAGGACAGTAGGACGTCCTTTTTTAAATACATGGAGGGTAAAATAAGGTTCCGGGTAACATAGGGCCTCTGCAGGACACGCTAGGAAGTCTGGGGGTCACACCAGATGTCCAAGCTAACTTATTTAACAACTTATTTTCCTTGCCTCCATTTTTCTGAGCAGGGACCAGGTCATCCCCCACATCATGATCCCTGACAGTCCCAGGGGAGGCGCAGCCAGGCCCAGGGTCAGAGTGGACCTAATCAGGGACTTGCTGGTGGGACTGGATGTGTCCGAATCAGCAGATCCTGACGATCTCCACCCCAGAGTGCTGAGGGAATTAGCAGAGGTCATTGTGGGTCCCTTGGCACAGCTTTATGAGCGCTCGTGGTGCTCTGGTGAGGTGCCAGTGGACTGGAATAGGGCTAATGTGGTTCCCATTTTCAAAAAAGGGAGGAGGGAGGACCCAGGAAACTATAGGCCTGTTAGTTTTACCTTGGTCCTGGGGAAGCTCTTCAAGAAAATTATCCAGGAGCATACCTGTGAGGGACCAGCAGGAGAATGTATGCTTAGGGGCAACCAATATGGGTTCACCAGAGGCAGGTCCTGTCAGACCAACCTGGTGGCCTTCTATGATCAGGTCACTAAATCCTTGGATGCAGGCGATGCGATGGACATAGTCTTTCTGGATTTTAGAAAAGCCTTCAACACTGTCTCTCACCCCATTCTCATTAAAAAATTAGGCAACTGTGGTGTTGATCCCTACACGGTCAGATTGGCTGATTGGCAGATTGGCATCACCAATTGGCTGGTGGGCCGCACCCAGACAATGGTGGTGGATGGATCTTTTTTGACCTGGAAGGATGTGGGCAGTGGGGCTCCGCAGGGCCTTGGGCCTATGGTGTTCAACATTTTCATCAGCAACTTGGATGAGGGGGTAAATAGCACCTTGTTCAAATCTGTAGATGACACTAAGATGTGGGGCGATGTGGGCACGCTAGAAGGGAGGGACAAGCTGCAATCAGATCTGGACAGGTTACAGAGGTGGGCAGATGAAAATAGGATAGATTTCAACACTGACAAGTGCAAGGTACTGCACCTGGGGAGGAAGAACGAGCGGCATACCTACAGGCTGGGGAACTCCCCTCTCACCAACACAGAGGCAGAAAAGGATCTTGGAGTCATTATTGACTCAAAGATGAACATGGGCCGCCAATGTGGGGATGCAGTCACTAAAGCTAACCGTACCTTGTCATGCATCCACAGATGCATCACGAGCAGGTCCAAGGAGGTGATCCTCCCCCTCTGTGTGACCTTGGTCAGGCCCCAGTTGAAGTACTGCATCCAGTTCTGGGCACCGCACTTCAGGAGGGATGTGGACAACATGGAGAGGGTCCACTCTCATGATCAGGGGGCAGCAGGGCAGGTCCTATGAGGAGAGGCTAAGGGACCTGAACCTGTTCTGCCTCCACAAGAGAAGGCTGAGAGGGGATCTGGTGGCCGTCTGTGAACTGGCCAAGGGAGACCAGCAGGCAATGTAATATAACAGTTTGTGACAGGGGGCTATCTCGTTGAGGGTCAAATCACTGGCCCACCCACCTGTCTATGGCAGTCTGCCCACCTGCCTTTCCTGCCATGCCTAGGATGTATCTAATTAGTTGTTGTTTATAAGATGGGAGGCTGCCATTTACTTCCCAGTACCACGGGTGCAATACACAGCTCCGAAGCTTCCCTTATACCACGTCCCATACCTCACAGATGGCATCACTATGAGACTATGGCCCCACACAGGACCCCATTCTATGCCCACCTGGTGTTCAGACCCCACCTGGATCCTTCCTATTCATGAGGTCTACTCCGGCCTCATTCTGGGTGGCAAAACTCCCTAAACTCATGGCTGTGGCCCCCTCCAGGACCTTTGACCTCATTGGCCCTGGCCTAGCCTTTAGGCCAATTGGGACTTCCAGCCTCTAGCCCTGGCTGTCCATTGTGGTAGGCCTCTGGCCCTTCTACTGGTCTGGTTCTGGCCCCAGCATAGGCTTGTGAGGTTATTTACGCTAGGTACAAAACTGCTCGCCTTCACACTCCCATACGGGTCCGCCTCCTTGGGCCCCTCCTCGCATATCTTGCTCTCTACTCAGGCCCGCCTATGTGCAGTCCTTAAGGCCCCCTCATATGGACCCTACTTTATGCGGACCATGCGCAGTTCTTCAGGCCTGCCATACAGACCCTATGTCATGCAGTCTGATCAATCAATTACCTGTCCTCTCACTGGGGCCAATACTCCTGTCTCTCACTGGGGCTACAACACCATCACCTCATTAGCACTCCCAGTCTTTATGTACCTTGGGTCTAAGGTACTCATGACATGTCTGGACCCCCACCTGTCCCCTTTATGGGGTAACCCACCAGGTCATGGGGGCTGAGGCTATATGGAGCCTCATACTCACCTCTCACTAGGGAGGCACTGGTGTGGCATTTCCTGGGGACCATCCCACCACAGGCAGCCCCACCACACCATCCTACCCTAGCAGGGTGTAGTTTTAGGAACCTCCTCCATCCCCATAGTTCCTACCCTTGACTTCCAGATGTTGTGGGAGCAGTAGCTCTTTCTGGGTGATGTTTGCTCTCTGGCTTTCTCCAGCAACATACAGTGAGGCTGTTCAGCCCCATCCTCCAATCCAGGAGTCCCCTTCCAGTCATGTGCCTATCTTGTTGAGATGTACTGCACCTGCTGGCTGCTCCACAGCCTGCTCAAATCTCTTAAAGTGGCAGGCACCAAAGGTGCCCTGCCATACAGCAGCAGTTTAACAGTTGATGTGGGCCCCTGGGACATAGATTACCCTCATCTTTTAAAATGGTTAAAATAGGGGTGGGCAATTATTTCAGTTATAGGGCCATTTAACAAGGTTTGGTGAGCTGTTAAGGGCCACGCACATAAAATTAATGGTGAAGATATCATTTTAACAAATTACGGATAAAAAACAAATCATATGCTAAAAATCAAACATCTACTAGAAAATATTTTATTTCAAAAAATATTTTTTGTCCTGGTTTATGTTTTTTCAAGTAGTGTATATAGAGTAGTGTTTTTTGAGTAGTGTGTTATACCACAACTACAGTCTGGGTTGTCACGAAGACTCCAGTGGTGGAGGCTGAGCAGTGATGGAGGCTGGAACCTATTCAGCAAGGCCCACTGATGGAGTGGCAGGTTGAAGCCAGGTAGGCACACTGTGGGATCTGTGATAAGCAACTTTTTGGGGGTGATGTCAACCTACATTCCTCATACCAGAGGGTCTCTTTCATGTGGCTCTGGTGCAACAGTTTGGACCACAGTGGGTATTATAATGGTAGACATGCAACAGGTGGATTTAGAAGATTATCATACAATGGCAGGCTTAGATTGGTATAGATCTTCTCTAGTAGCTTGCTAGTTGCAACTTCCTGTTAGATATGAGCGGGGGACAATGTTGCTCAGGACTGGGAGCCACGGTAGAGGGGTCAGTTAAAGAGTTCCTGAGATTAGGCACATCACCAAATGTAGCTGCACATCAAGTTTGGTGTATGATGACTGAGTCTAGACTGGTGTGCAGTCCTCTGCTGTAGAGTACGAGGTGGCAAGAGCTGACATCCTTAGGGTTGAGGCTCTTACACCCCATAATGACCCAGGCAGCTTGTTAAGAAGAACCACCAACCTGGATGGCATCACATCTATGATGCCAGACCGGACATATGTGGCTTCAGATATGGAGTGTAAGATGGAAGGTCAGATCCTCCAATTTTGTAGTTTCTGACTTCAGCAGATGGGATGTGTGTCTTCTGTAGACATACAATGCTGATGGCATGTTGGAGAGTAAGAATACTGATTAAGCTTCACTTGGCAGCTGACAGTCCCTCACCGTTAAGTTGTAAGATTCAGAGTGCAGGTCCAATGGCATGAAAGCCATAGAATTGTATAACATCTTGGTGGTTGGTAGCAATGACACTGGGATTCTTCAAAAATTAGAATCTGGTTGTCTAGGAGAATCATTAGTTTTCCTGGTGTGGACCAGGTACTGACAGTTGGCATGATGTGAATGCTGATCTATTGCCAGCTGACCCACCCCTCAAGAGCTGCCTATACCCCAAACTTGTCTGCCCCCCACCCCTTCCCATTCACACTTTTCCCACAAAGCCTAGGGAAGGCCAGCAGCCCCCTTCAACCTGCCCCAACTCCCTGCCAGGGCATGCAGGCTATAACCATGCAGAGCTTGGAGGACCCCCTCTCCCAGGAGGAGCCCCAGCCCCTGAAGACAGTATTGGATCTGTGTTTGCTGCAGCTGAGGCAGCAGGTGGCTGGGACACATCATGGTGCTGCATGGGGCAAGTCAGGAGGCATGGCTGAGATTAGGAGTGGGGTTTCACCTCCAGGCAGAGGTGAGGAGTGCCTGCCACATGGATCTAGCTCTCAGGCCAGCTCCTGCCAGTGGCAGGTTGCAGGTATGTGGGGCACCACTGGCCCAGCCCAAATAGGGGTGCTGGGGCCCAAGTGCAGCTTTCCCAGGCCTTGTTGCATGAAGCCAGGGGGGCAGGTGGGGCTGCTGTCCCCTATGGTGCCAACAGAGGCTGGAGAAAGAGCTGCCACCATGCTACCCACCCACAGGCCAGACAGATTCAATTGGTGGGCTGGATATGACCCGTGGGCCATATTTTGCCCACCCCGGTTTAAAGGGTCCATTCTTTGGTGTAATACATGTGGCTGGTGGCTGGTACAGGTACGGACAGCTTACTAATTAACACCTGAAGGAATTGTTGTTTTAGCTTAGGTGAGCCAGACATCTACCCCAAGGGCTGGATCTGGCCTGCAAACTGTCATCTGACCCTCAGAGCTCCTAGAAGGGCCAGGAATTTAGGGGAGGGACCTGCCTCTGAAATCTGGGTTACAGAGACCCATTTGGAATGCATGGGGGGGGCAGCCTCAAGGGTGATAGAAATGAGGAGAGAGTGCCTATGCAGTTTATTAGACTGATGTTTGCTGAGATATAAACAGCAGGGTTTGTGTTCTGGACAAACCCTAGTGGACAGCTGGGGGCAGGAGGAAGGGGGGGTGGGTCTTACCTGCTTCAGAGACTCAAAAATGGTCCCTGGCTGCTGCAGCCAGGGGGTGGTCTGCCCTCCCTGGCTGCTGTTGCAACATCAGTGGCATGGACCTACTGCTGCTGCTAGGACAGGGACGGGCAATTATTTTGGGCAGAGGGCCACTTACTGAGTTTCAGCAAGCCATTGAGGGCCACATGATAGGCAGCCCAGGCCAGATTAATATTAATTTCCTAAATTTTTTAGGGGCCCCGCAGGCCAAATAGAATGGCCTAGCAGGCCCCATCTGGCCCCCAGGCCACATTTTGCCCACCCCTGTGCTAGGACATGGACAGCCTGGGGGTATACCACAATAGCACCCTCAATAATAGGGCTAACATTTATTTCAGGCAGGGGACCGCTTACTGAATTTTGGCAATCTGTCAAGGGCCACAACGGCTGCAAGGCTGCCAAGGGCTGCAAGGGAACAGAGGGTGGGGCACCTCCACAGGTGGTGGTGAAGGAGCTGCACTGCAGTGTAGTACAGCACAGGCTCCAGGCAGTCGCAGCAAAAACTTCCCAGCGGCGGCAAGGGGGAGGGCTTGCTTTCCCTCCATGCCAAGCAGCAGTTTCATCCCAGATCCTGCTGCTGCTGCACAGTTCCAATGGGTGAGCCTGGAGCTAGCACTGGGGCCCAGGCAGCTCGGGACAAACTGCTGCTCAGCATGGGGGAAAGCAGTCCCTCCACTTCTTGCTCCCAGCACTTCCTGGTGCAGCTGCTTGGAGCCCGTATGGGGCTGCCCTGCATCTGTTCTGTTGCCAGTGCTGCCCCGCAGGGCAGCCCAGAGGTGACAGTGACATGGTGGATACACAGGACAGCCCTGTGTGGGCTCCAAGCAGCTGCACCAGGGAGCACCAGGAGTGGGAGGTGGAGGGGCTGCTTTCACCCCATTCTGAGCAGTAGTTTGTCCCATGTTGCTGCTGCTCAGCCCAGACAGGTGAGTGCTGGGCATGTTGGGTTGGGGCTGTGTGTGCTGGTCCCTGTCAGTACAGCAGAGCTGGGGTGGGGAGGACTGGGAGTGAGTGGGCATGCAGGAGCCAGCAACAGCCTAATGGGAGCTCAGCGTCTTCACAAGTGCACTGTGCCAGTGCCAGCAGGGCCCAGAGTAGAGCGGCAGGAGCTCAGGGTACTGGCTGGCAGGCTCTCTATGGAGCCTGGCCAGCTCCCCTCTCTCCCTGCTGGCACAGCCCAGTCTGGTTCCATAGACCCCTGCCAGCCTGCATGCTGTGCTCCTGCTGCCCTGCCAGTTCTGGCCCCAGGACACCAGCATAGACCCTGTGATCCCTCATGCCCACTCACTTCCACTCTCCCCAGCTCCCTGCCACCACTTTCCCCACTTTCCTGTCCATCCGCTGGCTGCTTCTGTACCACATGGCTTCCAGCTGCATGGCCAGATCATGGGACTCAGCAGTAGCTGGCTTAGCCCCAAGGACTGGGGTGATTGTCTGGGGCAATTGTCTGCGGTCCTCCCCTGCCTTCCCCACTTCTTACCTGAATGTCCCACTCCAGTGCAAGCAGGCATGAAAAGCCCTATGGTCTCAGGCCAAAAGCCTCTGCTAGGCAGGAGCTTCTGGCTGGGGGGGGGGCGGGGTGCTAGGTGGGCCTTGCTGTTGCAAGGTCCTGCCATGTTTTCCCCTGGGTCCTACTGTCCCTGTCTCCTGTCGTCTTTGACAGGCAGCCAGGGGCAGATAAATATTAATTTTTGTAAGTTTTTTAGGGGCCCCGCGGGCCAGATAGAATGGTTTGGCAGGCCAGATTTTGCCCACCCCTGCTCAATAACTTGGCATCTGGACCTGGTGTCCTGCTCTTCCTCATCCAGGTTATGCTACTGGGTGCTTGCACAGCATCCACGCTGGGAGGATCTTGAACATCTACAACACAATTCAATCTATTTGGCTGGGGTAATATGATCCTGGCACTCATTCCTGCCTGGGGCAGGGGGTCAGACCTGATGATCTGTTTAGGTCCCGTCTGACCCTAAGTACTATGATACTATGATACTATGATAGTTGTCCTTTTTCAGCTTTAAGCACCCTTCTGGGAAAAGGCAAGATGATAAGGCCTCACACAATCCATGGTGAAGCTTTCCAAGTGTCCAACAGAGCAGCTGCTGTTGGAATTTAAGTCTCATCCTTAAGTTGTTCAGAATTAGATATAGAAGGAATGTTGTAGCTGTGATGGTCAAGGAGATATGGTCCCTGAAAAATCCTTCCCCTTTATATAGGGAAAGGAACAAATTCTACATATCAAGGGGCTTGGTCACCATCTGCTGGTGAGACCAGAGAACTGCTGGAAATTTAATTCCAGTTCCATAGAAACATGTACGTTACAATCTATACTCATTATCTTACCCGTATCTATATTAGACCAGTTTATGATGAGAATCAGGACTGGTAAGATAATGGGAGTATTACAAACACACATGTAACAAAATTGGATCAAAGTAGTATTGCTCCTGCATGTGACAAAACCATACATTTTTTTGTAGTAATGAAGAGATGTAGTTAGCTATGTTAGTCTGAAGTCAGACAGAACAGAGTAGATTTACACTTTATAGTCTAACTAAATCAGAGATACATTATGATTATGGTGCCATCTACGCTGCCTTCTTCAGTGATGGAGCTACACAATTATTGGCACTGTTATGAGTAGCTGGGAGAAGGAGCCCAGCAAGGGAGCTTTGTAGGCAGGGCAGGGGGCAGCAGCTGCTGGTTGCTGAAGCAACTGGGATTATGAAGTAATTAGTAATTAGTAATTAGACAGCCTGGGCAGTCACCTGACCGGGTGTAGACAGGGCCCTGGATGCATATAAACCTGGGGTTTGAGATGGCAAGCCAGTGAAGCCCAGCTTTCTGCAGGGTTAGGAGCTTCTGCCCAGGAGAAGCACCTAGGGGCACTGATTAAACTGCTTTGCTGCCTATAGGAAGACTTAGGCCCAAGGAGAGTCCAAGGAGCTGTGCTGGGGGGTATGCTGGCCCTAGAATGAAACGCTTGCCCTCTTAAAGGGGCAGAGGGCTGCTTCTGTGGTTTTGTTTATGTAATAGCACAGGGGCTTGTATTTATGTTGGGATAACTGGTGGTTTGTGCATAAGGCTATAGGGGAAGTGAAGCCTCATAGTGTCCAGGGGGTACTTAACTGCCTTGAGCCCTGCCAGGGGCAAGTTCAGGGTTTGGAGGCTTAGTCAAGGAGCCGGGGGCCTGGTGCCCAAGAAGGGCTCAGTCACAGATGGGCCAGGGGCTAGAGGTCTGGCTTATAGGAGCCAGGGGCTTGGTGCTTAGAAAGGACAAGAGAAGCTAGTGCCTCAAAGCCAGGTCCTATTCAGTGGGCCTAGGCTAGAAGGCCTAGCTACATTAAAGGGGTAGAGACTAGAGACACCGAAGCCCCAACAGAGGGACATTGTATTGGTAACACCTGTGAGGCATGGGGCATGGTAAAGGGGCAGTTTGGAGCCAAGCAACTAGCCCATAAGGCTTTGGGTGCCCTGTTGGATATAATTGATCACAGGGGCCTGAGACTGCAAAGGGGAGTCACGGCTGGCCTTGGGACTGCAACGTATTACACACATATATTTGTCTGGGCATGAATGAGTACACGATACATTTAAGAAATGCATGTGATATTGTGATCTAGGTTGTTGTGGAGATGCATTTCAATTTTCCTGTAGACAATTACCAAGTGACACTTACTCCACCAACTGCGAACTGCTTGGTGAGTTAATGGGGGAGAAATATGCAAGTGATACAACAGAATATCAGAGGTAGGGCAAAAGGCTGAGTTCAGTGGCTTCTAGAGTCAATTGGAAACAGATTTTCTGATGAGCAAAGATATCTGTTGCCTAGAGGCAAATTTGATATGACAACAAGGGTGAGATAATGAGTGTAGATCAGTGGTTGTCAACTGTGCCCCTAAAGGTACTTAAAAAAATGTGTAGGGGGTATGGAGGGGCTCCCATCATTGTGTACACCCTGGTGGAGCTCCAGGGAGCACATAACTCCCTGATTTGTGCATGGGGCACAGGTGGCTGCTGCTGCACACTGGGCTTTGCACACCACTGCACCTGCCCTAGGAGCAGTGCGACACCACATGCCTACCACTGCTGGGCTGTGCCAAGGCCCCTGCCCACCTGGTGGTGGGATGCACATGGCATCACACCACTCTGGGGGTAGCTGCAGTAGCATGCAAAACCCAGGTCACAGCGGCAGCCACTTCTGTCCTGTACACAGATTGTGGGGGCATATATGCCCCCTGGGCCTCCGTTGGGGTGCACACAGCAGCAGGAGCCCTCCTGCGCCCCTGGATGAGCCGTCCAGGCTCTGATTGTCCCACGACCCAGCCCAACTGGGTGCCCCATTCACCCCTGCCCCTGTCTGTGCCCCATCCCCTCCCTCACTGCCGGGGGTCTCGATCTGCCCCCTTCCCTCATAGCCCTTTCCCCCCCCCACAGACTTACCTGCTGTAGGGGCAGTGGTGGGGGGGCACAAGCATACATGTGCTCAGCCCCCCCCCAAATAATTTTAATATAAAGGGGTACATAAGCTGAAATTCTGAGATGGAAGGGATACACTTGTTTAAAAAGGTTGAAAAGCCCTAGTGCAGACAATATAAGCCTGGTTCTTCCTGTGAACCATGTTAACCAACAGAATAGTGCAGATACACCCTCAAATGTCCAGTACAAAGATAAAAATAGAGGGCTAAACTAGGCTCCTAATCTACAAATTTCCTTTATAATAAGGGGCCTGATTTTCAAAGCACCTGAACAGGTCTGTTGTACTAAATCTTCAGCGGGAGAGGGGTGCCTAATTTCTCAATACCTATGATATTAAGCTTTATACACAGAAGCTGTTCAAACTCATATCCTACATTAGCATTTGGAAAGTCCACTTAAGAACATAGGACAGAAAGGGACCTTTTGGGACACTGAAACTAGTCCCTTACTATAACATGAGTTTGGTCAGAGGAGTTAAAACTTTGCAAAAAATAAATTATTTTTCTTCCTGAAATGGGTGGAAGTAGTACTTCATAGTGTTTTCCTTACAGCATTTTTCAATTTCTTCTTTTGCTGTTCTTTTTCCCCCCATTATAAATGCTACTGGCCTGCATTTCTTCACCTGTGGGACATCAGGATGTAGCACATAGTTAAGACTAGGGCCTTTTGACTTAGGTAAGTGACTCTGCAGGTCTGGGAGCAGGAGAGAGCTGTCTGGGGACAGAGAGAGAAGCCAGCTTGTGCAGACAAGGGTTCCCTATTTTGTGTTAAGTCTCAAAGACAGTTTGAAAATCAGTCAGCAGGCCTAGGCATTTTTTTTTCAAGTTACACTGGTAGTTTAGCCTTAGTCCTGCCGGGGCAGGCTCAAGGCCTAATCAGAGGGCTGGTAGCCCAAGACGGGCTTTAGACAGAGACTGCCAAGGCTGGAGCCTAGAAGCCAGGTTCTGTACTGTGGGTCTGGGCTAACGGGCCCAGTGACCACATAGAGGGAGAAGCTGAGGTCAAGACCCCTGCAGAGGTATGTTAATGGTACATTAACACCCATGAGACTTGGGGACTGGTTTAGGGGAGGAATGGAGCCATGCAATCTGCCCTTAAGGCTACAGGTACCCTGCAAGCCAAGAAGCCCTTATTGGGCTTGAGGGGTGAGCTGAGGTGAAGGGGGTCCAGAGCAGGGGCCCAATATTGACTTGTACAGACTCAGACTCCCTCTAACAACCCACGGATAGCCTCCTTTGCACTATCTCTAGTAAGAACAAGGCATGGCGAGCAAATGAATGAGAGGGCTGCATTAAACCTGAGGCAGGCAAAGAACATCTGGCCACCAGGGGGTGTCATGGCTGTCCCAGTGGCCACAAACCTGCTACAAGGGGCCAAACACTAAGGCTGTGTGGCTACCTCCCTGAAATTGAGGGGTATCATAGCAGACCAGATGGAGTGGTTCCTCATAGCCTTCAAGGCCACATCCCTGTCAAACGGAGTGTGGCCTGGGGGAGCAGCCTCTGATATTGCCAGGGTTATGTCCTCAATCTGTAGAGTGACCAGTAAGCAAGTGGGTTATTTAGGGACATAAGGTG
This sequence comes from Crocodylus siamensis, assembly GCF_052110815.1. Taxonomy (NCBI): domain Eukaryota; kingdom Metazoa; phylum Chordata; order Crocodylia; family Crocodylidae; genus Crocodylus; species Crocodylus siamensis. Next base: position 43,948,288 of record NC_143403.1, read on the forward strand.
AAGGGGTCCCACATCCTGCTGTCCTGCAGGGAAAGGGCAGATGTGCCAGTGAGTTTTCATAGATTTCATAGACATTAGGGTTGGAAGGGACCTCAGAAGATCATCAAGTCCAGCCCCCTGCCCGAAGGGCAGAAAGTCAGCTGGGGTCATATGATCCCAGCAAGATAAGCACCCAATTTACTCTTGAAGGTGTTCAATGTAGGTGCTTGAACCACCTCCGATGTCAGGCTGTTCCAGACCTTGGGGGCTCAGACAGTAAAGAAATTCTTCCTTATGTCCAGCCTGAAATGGTCTTGCAGTAGTTTATGACCGTTCGACCTCGTCATCCCTTGGGGCGCTCTGGTGAACAAACATTCCCCCAGATCCTGGTGGTCACCCCTGATAAATTTATAGGTGGCCATGAGATCACCCCTGAGCCTGCGCTTTTCCAGGCTAAAGAGCCCCATGGCTCTCAGCCTGTCATCGTAAGGTCTGTTTTCTTGACCTCTGATCATGCACGTGGCTCTTCTCTGGACTCGCTCAAGCTTCTCCACATCCTTTTTGAATTGTGGAGCCCAAAACTGGATGCAGTACTCCAGCTGCGGCCTCACCAAGGCTGAATACAACATAAGAATGACGTCCTGGGATTTGCTTGAGACGCATCTATGGATGCAAGCCAGCATTTTGCTCGCTTTACTAGCCGCAGCATCGCATTGCAGGCTCATGTTCATCTTGTCATCAATGATGACCCCCAAGTCTCTTTTTTCCATAGCACTAGCCACTGTAGCACTGCCGAGCCTATAAGGATGCTGCAGCTTTTTCCTCCCATGGTGGAGAACGTTGCATTTTTCAGTGTTAAACACCATCAGGTTCTTGTCCGCCCATTTGCTGAGCCTGTCCAGGTCAGTCTGGATCGCCCTCCTGTCTTCTGGTGTGGATGCTTTGCCCCAGAGTTTGGTGTCATCGGTGAACTTGGCCAGTCCACTTCTGACTCCAATGTCCACATCATTAATGAAGATGTTGAACAATATGGGTCCAATGGCAGAGCCTTGGGGGACCCCACTGGTCACAGGGGACAAGGACCTTGGGCAGGGCCAAAGGTGAGGTGACAGTAACCACACAGACTCTTTGACACTACACATGTAGTCTAGGATTGCAGGGCCAGGGCAGTGTCAGAGCGCTGATGCTTTGCCCCAGCCCATCTCATTCTGGAGCTATCTTCCTGCAAGCCTTTGAGAGCACTTGAATGTCACAGATTTCATAGACATTAGGGCTGGAAGGGAACTTGGAAGATCATCGAGTCCAGCCCCTTATTGTATGAATTCTTGCATGGGAGTGTAAGAAGGGGGTTCTTGACAGTTTTCTTACTTTCCTGCTGTTGATGTTAATCAGAAATAGATGTGCCCTGTTCAGCAGAAAAGACCTGGAGGAAGTTTGGTACCTGTTGCTCACGTCCACATGAGATGCTGACTTTGCAGTCACTTACAACTTGTATAAACAGTACTAAATGACTCCACAGTAACCCAAGCTAAGTGGGGAGGAGGGTGGCCTGTGCGAGTAGGCAGCTATTTGATCCAGCTTCAGATCTGGCCACTTCAGATGCCAGCAATCCAATCTGGAGCTCTGGACTGGGTTTCTGCTTCAATCCAACCAAAGCAGCTCCGAAGCTTTGGAGCTGCCTTGGAGATCTGGCCATAGGGTATAATGGGGAATCAATGAAATATCTATAACTTCGTTGGTTTTTGTTTGATGTGGATGAAACTTGCAGGGATGGTAGCCTCTGCTGATAGCACAAGGCCTGCCAAGTTTCAAGATGATCAGTGGAGGGACTCGGGGGGTACTGCACCCCAAATTCTTGAAAGAAAACTTGTGTCACATGTATGTGTTACACCACAGGTGGGTGAAAACTGCAGGGCTGGTAGCCCCTGGTGACGACACAAAGCTTGACAAGTTTCAAGATGATAGGTTCAGGGATTTGGGGGGAACTGTACCCCAGATTCTTGAAAGCAAAACTCATGTCACTTCTGTGTGTTACAACACGGGGGTGAAAACTGCAAGAGTGGTAGCCTCTGGTGAGGCCATAAAGTCTGACAAGTTTCAAGAAGATCGGTGCAGGGGTTTGGGGGGAACTGTACCTCAAGCTGCTGACAGGCAAAGCTCATGACATAGATGACCCTGTGTGAGTTAAGGCGCAACGGGCTGAAAACTGCAGGGATGGTGGTTCCTGCTCAGGCCACAAAGCATGCCAAGTTTCAAGGAAATAAGTGCAGGGGTTTGGGGGGAACTGCACCTCAAGCTGCAGACAAGCAAAACACTTGACATGGGTGACGCTGTGTGTGTTAAAGCGCAGCAGGGTGAAAGCTGCAGGGATAGTAGCCCCTGCTGTGGCCACAAAACCTGCCAGCTGTCAAGGAGATAGGTGCAGGAGTTCTGGGTTCTGAGGCCCTGCACCCCTAGCTGCTGACAGGCAAAACTCATGACATGGGTGCTGTGTCTGTCTTGGGGTGGCGGGGGAGACACTCTGGCAGGCCTGGCTGTGTTACCAGCTACTGTGTTACCAGTTACCAATTAATTATGATTCACTCAGGGACTAGCTCAATACACAGTAGCTAGCTAAGGTAGCCAGTTAATTAGCAACGATTAACACGTACAAAACCATAGACTAAGGAGAGGAAATAATTGACACAGACAATCAACTGCCCCAAGACAGAGACAGTGTCTACCCCTGCTCACTCCATAAAGCTCCTAACTCTGTGTTGGGAGCCAGGACCAGGGGCAGATAGCTCCCTGGTCCCAAGGTTGATTGGCTCTTGGGGGGATCCAGAAGTTGATCAGCATAAGGACTGGGGACAGAGAGTTAGTTTCCTGTTCCCTGTGCCTCCTGCTGCCTAGGCTGACTGAGAGCAAATATGCTGCTGGTCAGCATCTACAAGTATGCTACTGCACAGTAACTACTGCACCGTAGTTTAATTTACTGAGCAGTAAATTCCCCACACATGTAGACTGTGACACTTTACTGCGCAGTAGATTAATCTACAGTGCAGTAAAGCATCTCCTGTACATATACCCTCTGTCATTTTCTTCTCCCATTCCTACTTACACTTCTTCTTTTATTGCAGAACCTAGAATAACCCACAATGTACAAGCTGCGGCCTGGCTAGCCCTTACATTTATTAGTGACAGACTGTGGTAGTGCTTTTATACTCTTGGTGGGTGAAATGTGTTGGCCTTGATAACAACGTTGCATGTCTTCACTCCCCTGGCTTGCTTGTCCATGAGGAAAGAAGGGGTTGATGTTGCTTTGAATTGGACCTGCGTGGGGGTTATGCACAAAGTGTCTTAGCTACTTGAGAATGCACCATTAAGAGTACAGAAGACTGATATACAAGTGGGGATGCACTGAAGCACTACCGGATTCAACCCCCAGCACATGGAGACTCCTTGCTGCCTCTGGCACCCTGGAGGGATGTCAAAGAAGCCACTGTGATAAAAGGAACTTGAAAAGAAGACTTTGAGACATGGCACATCTCTCTCCTGCTTGTATAAGAAGAGACTGAGAGAGTGGAATGGGCCACTCAATGAATTGGCATGTTGCCTAAGAGTTGGCCCAGTCACTGTAACCAAGGACTCTGCCTGCTGTCTTGAAGGTAACTAATAGCTGTGGCTTCTTTCAGAAGAGCTGCCTGCTTTGCTGCAGGGTTCGCTCCATTCCTGTTGAGAGACAAAGTTCCTTTCTAGGAGCTTAGCCAGAATGTCATCCCAGTAGTGCTGTTCCTTGGGATACCTGGCCTTACAAGTATCTCTTGGAGTGTATCCTTGAAGCCAGTTCAGGCCTACCTTTAGACAGTGTGAACCATTGGCTCCTTGGCCTCTGACACCAGGCCTTCTGGTCCCTGCAAACCCTGGCTAGCTGTTCCCTTATAGCCTGCAGTGAGTGACAGGGTGGAACTATCATCACCTGTGTTTCCCACACAATCCCCTTCTCCCTGATAATCCAAGGCAGGCCAACATTGCAGCTCACAAAAGCTTGTGCTCACACACACACTTTGGTTAGTCCTGTGTCTGTGTGAGAGAATAAAGTGCTATATATAGACTAACCTTATGAACATACATAAATCTACTTCGGTTAGTCTAGAAGGTACAGCTCTACCCTGCCTTCTACTTGACTTCAGACTAACATAACTAAACTACATCTCCCCTCTAACATTCCTGCAATCCCAGCCCTGACCCTGGTCCTGCTCAGAAGGGGTCCTGCCTCATCCACATTTACCACTTTGTTATTATGAAATTGGGTTTATGTCCTGAGCAGGAACACTGACTGTTTGTCTGGTGAATTTTATTCTGCTCTAGGAGCCAGTTCTCTGACCTAGTGAGATTTAGAATTGGGCGGGGGGGAATTACTCCCACGCGTGTGACATCCTGCGGTCTGAGCATGGTACTCCATTCCTGCCTCCACAGCAAGGAGAAAATGGTTGAGAACATGGGCCCTTGACAGACACTGGCTGACTACATGTTCAAAGCATAGGCTTGTTTGGGATTTGAACCCAGGACTTCCTGCATCAAAGCAGGAATTGTACTTCTAGACCAACAGACTGGCATAAGGCTCCTCCACCATCTGTTCAAACCATTCAGCCCCTGGCAATGGCCCCTTTACCCCTAACCACCACCAGAATCCAACTTCACACCATTGACAGCCAGTGTGCCTCCTTTGTGTATACTCCTGCACAGCCAATTCAAAGAGCTAGGCTCCCATATTCTGGAAACCTGGGAACTGTCATGCTTCACAGGGCGGACCTCATGTTCAGCCAAAGTGGTAGAGGTGAACACCCCCCATACCCCACTCAGATACCAGGATTCAGGGGTTGGAGAGCTGACAATTCTGGCATGGGATCTGCCCATTAGCCCCTGCTCCCTGCCTTCATAGGAGCATGAACTAGCCGAGAGGCAAATTAGTGTCAAGTTCCAGGTTCTTCTTGACTACCTTGCCTTCTTTTCCAGAGGACACCCTGATATGAACTACTGAATCTCTGAACTGCTGCTCAGTGCTCAATAACTGACTTGCACCCCAACTATTAGCCAATTATTACTTTGCAAGTGTTATGGAGCTGTTCTTTAGCTGAATGCAGGAGTGTTGCAGTTCATCTAAGATTTTAAAATGTGATTGCTTCTTCCTTGTGTTTCTCTTCTTGGCTATCACAAATGGAGACATTAGTTAAACCAAGAGCATGCAAACTTTCTTTCTTGAATGCATTTTTACTAGGTGTGTCAAACCTGAACATCTCCTGTATTCAAATAACATAGACTACATGCATCTTCTCTAAGCTCCCACAAGTGGTGGAACAACATGATCTGAGAAAAGTCTACTTCAGGAATCCTATGTAAGTAAACAAATTAACATGTTAAACAACACACAGTATAGACTAGCATCTATATTGTTTTAAAACATTATAATTTTAAAAGTTGTTAATGCAACTCTGGACTATTAGTTATTTAAAATATTTGTATTCTGCTTGCACTAAGCACCCAAAGTGGCTTAGGCATAACAATATATATATTTTAAAAATTACGTAATACATAAATAGCTAACTATTTCAACGCAGCAGAGCGAGCATAGTCCTCTGTCTGATGAGGCCAGACTATACTTTCCTTTGGCTCTGCAGTCCCAGGGCAACTGAGCAGCAAGTTGAGCAGCACAGTGTTCTTTCTGGCAGGGAGGGGGGGACGCGAGCTCCCTGCTGCTTCTCCTTCTTCTTCTCCTTTTAATGGATGAGGCCAGATGGGAATATGCTAAAATAAAATCTCCCTCCTCTCCCCGCCTTTTATTGCAGGAACTTAGTAGCTCAAATGAAATAGCAGATTTGCAAAAAATGGAAAATGAAAATGTTGAGGTGCCAGGTCTGGGGGAAGAAGAAGTAGGACCTGCGCTTTCAAGATCCCTGTCACCAGATATGTGATCCACCATGAGTAGCTATTCAAAACAGTCAAGCTTTTTATTAAGTTTTGTGGACAAAATGTCAAAAGAAGATCAAGAAAAAGCAGATGAGGCATTAACTTGAGCTATATTTGCAAGTGGTACACCTCTTTCCATAACTGAAAATCAATACTGGAAGGAAAATTACAAACCAGTTCGCCCATCATATAAGTTACCATCATGTTACTGCTTATCACATTCTCTCTTAGAGAGTATGACAGAGTTCAAACAATGGTTATTCAAAGGATTGGTCAAGCAGAATCACTGACTCTGATGTCAGATGGATGGACTGATCTACAAGGAAATCCTTTATTGAACATTATGTTAGCAACAACTGAACCAATATTCCTGAAAGCAATTGCTACCAAATCTCCTAGTCATACAGGTGAATACATAGCTAAATTACTGAGTGAAGAGATTGAAAGTGCAGGTCCCTCCAGGGTACAAGCCCTTGTAACTGTTAATGAGAGTAACATGAAAACTGCATGGCAAATATTAACAGGAAAGTATCCTCATTTAATAGTATTTGGCTGTGTTGCTCATGGGTTGAATCTTCTGGGAAAGGACATAGTAAGTGTGAATACAGTGAAGACAATATTGACAAACTGCAAAGTGATTCTGAAGGTATTCAGCAATCATCTTGTTGCTAATCAGACTTTGAAGAAATTACAGACAGGCAGGGGAAAGAAAGTGCACTTTTATTGCCAGGAGAAACTAGGTGGGGCTTGGCTACAAAGTGTTTACATAGTTTGTTGCACACAAAAAACTGTTTGCAGTGTGCTTCAATAGATGACACAGTATCCCCGATTATTCCCATGAACCTTTGGAAGCAGATTCTCGACAATGATGTGTTCTGCGTTCAAGTTCAAGGAACATTCAGTTTGCTCCAGTTTCAGTGGCTATCCAAAAACCTGAAGGAGATGCACCAAGCCTTTCAAATATTCCAAAGATATTCAGACAACTGAATGAAAATCTAATTGAGCTTTTTGCCTTCTTCACCTCTATCTGAAAAAGAAGTAGTAAAACAAACGTTTACTAAGAGATCTGAGTTTTGCTCTCATCTAGTTTGCATTGAACCTTTTGGATCCTCAATACAGATGACAACATTTATCAGAAGATGAATTATCTACTGCTCTTAATACAATTATGAAAGTAGCTGAGAATGTCCCCAACATCGATGAAGTAGCTGTGATGACAGCATTGCCGAGTACCGCACAAAAGAGAAAATTTGGAGCAAAGACATATTCTCTGCTGCCTGCCAAATGATATCTCCTCTCATGTGGTGTAAGGGATACTGTAACACCCGACTGTTGTCCAGGATTGCTCTTTGGATCCTAAGCATTCCACCAAGAGCAGCTTCTTGGGAACAGAACTGGAAGGCTTTCAGCTCAATCAAGACAAAAAAGAGGAACAGACTAACAAATGAATGCAACGCTAAGCTTGTTTCTATTTCTCAAAATCTTTTGCTTCTGGTGAATCAGTCAGAAACACAATTAGTGAAGAAGATGCAGCGTGCTGATAAGTTGCTCTTGCCCATCGACTCATTGGTAAAACCATCCTTTAGCAAAAGAGAATATGGTTCAAGTAGTTTTGAATCAGATTTGCCTCAATCTGATTCTGAAATGGAACGAATAAGTAGTGCAAGTGACTCTCCAGATAGTGACAGTGAAACTGGAGATGCCACAATGTCCTCAGCGGACGAGAGTTAAACTCTGTTGAAGTAGATGAGTGGACTACCCCAGCATATCATGCACAGTTCTTTGGGTGTGCTAAAATTAGTGTCAACAGTTTTCAGTGCCTTCTTTTTTTCTTCTTAAAGTTAAATAAACAATGTAAGGGAAGTAAATGCCATTGTGTATTGTCTTTACATTTGTACAAGTATCCCAATAAAAATAATTTCTTTCCACAGAAAGCTTTGAATTTGTTTGCATATAACATTTAAACCACATGAAGTGTGCTGTATTTAGTTTTTTTCCTACTCAAATATTTCAGCTGAAATACTTGTGGCTATTGGGACATAAAATTAACATGGGGTACTTTTTAGTTTTGTTTACTAAATAGAAGTAAAATAAACATACTTGTGAAGAGATCACATTTTATTTAAGGCACTGAAAAATTTTCCAATTCAAAATTTCCAGAAAACCCAGATCTCTGCCCCTCTCTTCCCAACAAAAGAACCTGTCCCTCCTCCCTCACCAAGACACCCCCCTCCCCCCTCCCTTCCCAACAACAGAGCCCCTCCACCACCCACCCTGCCCACCACCAATAAAACACACTCTTTCCCATGCAAACTATTTATGATGTTATTAGTGCCCTTTTTGGGTAAGGGGTCGCAGCAGTGGGGGTGGAGGCATGAAGTTGTGCCCCTTACTGCTGCCATGCACAGGGGATGCCTTGCCAAGGCAGTGTGGCGCTCATCCTGCAGTGCTGGGTCACACCTGCCAGGCTGCAGAGGCCCCAGGGGAAGGCAGCAGGGTGGAAGCCCAAGCCCACCCCCACCCCATGCACAGATCTGGGGGGCATGGGTTTCCCCTGCCACCCTGGGAGTGAGTATAGCAGTGTAGAGATGGCTCCGCCCCTGCAGACAAGCTACCTGCAAACCTGTCCCACTCTTTGCCAGGGCCCTGTGGCTTTGTATTGAGTCCCAAACCCCACACACCACCTGATTGGGCAGCAGCCCCAGCTCCAGCCCCAGCTCTGCCAAATTGCCTCCCTCCCTCCCTATGGGGGCCTCAATCCTCACCCCCCAACTTACCTGCAGGAGCTGCTCTCCAGGCGGTCATGTGCATGTACATGCTCATAGTGCCTCCTGCCTGACTGGTCTCCTCGCACTCCCCACAGTCCCCTGCAAGCTGGAACTCTGCCAGCCTGCAGAGAGCTCGTTGCAAAACTGCAAAATCTGTGGGTTTTTCTGGTAAAGTAAGAAATCTGCGGTTTCCTCCTGTAGAGGGCAAAATCTGCAGTTTTCTCTGTTTTCCATGGGAAATGGGAAACCCAGATCCCTGCTCATCAGGAGGCATCTTCATTTCCCTAGTTCTCTATGGCTCTAAAGCCTCCATAGATGGCACAATCCCCTGCTAAACCCCAGAAAATATGTGGAGGTGCTGCTAGTACCTGAACTGTTCATTGTCCTTGTATGGTGTGAGCATGGCATCCTGCTTGTCTTCCCACATCAGGCATTCAGCTCCATCTAGGGAGGTGAATCCAGGCAGTATGGTCGCACCCCTGTTGGCTCTATGGTGCAAGCTCAGTGAGCCTGATATGTCAGCTCAGCTTCTGCTGGAGCTGCATGTATGTCCTGAGGTCTGAGCTTACCAGCTGATGGGTGCAGGCTCTAGCTGGAGCTTCTGCTTTCACACAGCTTCAGAGACCAGAGGCTGAACCCATGGCTGCTCACTCCCTTTTTCCCTGCTGCCGAACTGAGCAGGGAAGGGAGTGAGATGGAAGGGAGGAAGGGTGAATGGCAGTGATACTCAGCTCCTGGACTCCAGAGCCATACTCAGCTCTGAGCTCATGGCATGCAAAAACCCAGAAAAATTGTGCTGATCTGCCTTGGCATTTCTCTGATGCCTTTTGCTTTCTTTCTGTTCTTAACTTCCTATCAGTAGCAAATTGAATGACCCCAAGGGAGACTGAGGAATCCTTCCCAGTGCAATCCTGGGGTTTACATGGGACAAAAGAAGAGCTTGTTCTCCTCCACCACCTTTTAGATATGGACAAAGGCAGTGCCAGGCCCTACCGCATAGTTTTTACAACATGGACCTGGCAGATCTAGAGTTGTGAGGCCTAGTCTTGTACTGGACAATTTATCTGTGAGCTCAGCTGTTGGCTTGGGGCACTTACACACATGTGGGGAGCCTGCTTCAATGCACTGGAAATCCAGTGTGTCAGAGCAGTCTCGATTAATCAAGTCTGCTAGAGAATGTAAATTGATGCATTCTGGCAGCCTTGCACATCATGTGTATCATTTGATGTGCTTTAATTCAAAGTACACCACAGCCATTTTCTCAGCATGGAGGCACACTGTGCCACTGATAAATGTGTAACCCCATGCCTGACATGCTAAGGCATGTGCTGGATTTTGGGCCCCAGGGTGCCACTAGCTCCTGAGCCCCTCAGGCAGTTTACTGACTGAAGTGCCCCAAGGAGAGGTGTGCTGCTCGCCTTCCCTGACCAGGAAGTCACTCTAAACCCGATGAATACATTACTGTTTATTATACACAACTGATTTTAATAACAAGAAAAGAAAAAAGAAAGAAAGAAGGTAATAACAATAGTTTGATAATAAAATTAACAAACTTGGATAAAATTGCAGCTAAGGATTGGGTGGATAATTCCAGCACACTTGGTGGTCCCACTTGTGTTGAACAACTTGAATAACTAAATATACTTTCGAAGTGTCCCCAGTAACCCAACTGATTTATTCCTGGTCTCAATCAATTTTCCATAACACTAAATGGTAATACGGCTATAACTATGATCCACCACTACCTGGTGGAGGTGAGGCAAGGTTCTTTGGGTAGATATGACATTTTTTATTAAACCAACTGAGTAGTTGGGGAAAAGTTCTTAGCAAGCTTTTGGGCGCAATCACCCTTCTTCAGGCATAGGCAGTCTCTGCTGTTTTGACACTCCAAGGAAAGCTTGCTAAGCACTTTTTTCCAGCTACTCAGTTGCTCTAACAGAAGATATCACATCTACTCAAAGAAGCTTGCTTGCCTATGTCCTTAGACCAACATGGCTACAACCAAAAACCCAGCTCTGGGAGAGTGGCTCTTTTAAGCAGTCCTGGTAGCACAGTGAACTGGCCACTGGCAAAAAACAGACTGATGCAGACAATGTTTGCTTCCTTTGCTGACATGGCAGTCTTTTAGGCAGTTTCCTTCTGCAAGATACATTTACTGGCAAGCACGAGTGCTTAGGTATCCTCTTACTCCCCTATGCTGGCTCTTTCCTCTCAGCTCACTCTCTCTCAGGGGCTGTCTACCCCTCCTGACATACCTACCCACAGACAGGGGTTTCCTCTGCAGGTATCTGACACCACACAGCCCAGTCAATAAACACTCTAAGGGCTCTGTTGTTTCTCCCAGCCCTACCAAGGCTACCAGCCTTGCTTACCAATCCCTCCCTGAGCCCTTCTCAGGGTCCCTTCCCACTCTTTCTCCAGTACCGGTGTCTCTGGTTGCACAACCCCGAACCCAGAGGGGGGATCAACTTATCATGGGGCTTCACAGACTCTTCCCACATCCTGGTGCTCACTGGGTAAATTTTGACACAGTCTCCCCTGGCTTGGATTGAGTCTTCCTCCCCTCTCCAGGGCTCGTGTCTGCTCCTTTTCTCCTGATGAGCTCTCCCGCCTTCAGATTTCATGACTCAGTAGCATCCGATCAGAGCTCTCAGTTTGCAAGGTGGGCTCTGGTCACAATTTCAACACGTCAATAAGAAGCATGCATTGTGCACTGCATATACCGTCTTGTCTGGTAGGCCTTGTGCACTCTCTGCATAGTTTTGTCACCTTTTTTTGTTTTTGCAAAGCTCTTAAGCACAGAGGACCCACACGGCTTGTAGCCAGGCAAGTTTTGCAGCGGTTACACACGTGACATGCAGGCGCTTTTAAGTAACACAGCTTGCTAATGAAAAGTGCCCGGCGTTGTGTGGGGAACATATGTTAAAATGCCCTTGGTCTTTATAGTTGCATAAACATTTGTCTCACTCTTTACTCCCCCATGGTAATTCTTTTTTCCCCAAAAAAGTCACGCTGGCACCCAGTAGGACTAAGCTGCACGTATGTATTAGTGGCAAGGTGAGTTAGAAAGATCACACAAGTACCCATGTGACAAAACTCCAGATTCATCTCAAAGCAAGGGCCAGAGCATAAAAAGCAGCACTCATGAAAAACTCCTTGCTCCCCAAACTACACAAGGCCTCTGGTGTGCCCTATGTGACCACAGGGACATGAATGACTATAAAGTTCCCCACAGGCAATGGGTTATATCCCCTGCTCCTAACAACATGCACAAATCTCTAGGTTTTCAGTGTCAGTGCAAGAGGATGTGCTGAGGGAACCAGGCTCAGGGCACTGACAGTCACAAAATGTGTAGGACTTTGGCCATGGCTGGGGGAACCCTAACACCTGTGGTGGGTGATGCAGAAATTTGTGGGCTTAGGCTGCCTTCACCACTGTGTCATCAGCTCACATGACAGCAGAGTGAAATTTGCTGAAGGCTCCAAGAGAAGCCTTCATCATGGAGGTAGTATCCAGATTGGGGCAAACCCAGGCTCTGAGCCACCAAGTGGTATAGCCACAATCTGAAGGAGAGGGGCATCAACATCTCCCTCCCCACCTGCACAGTCCATATGTCCTCACGTCAGGGAAGAACCTGCAAACAGGTGTCCAAAGCTAGGGTGCTTAGGTGCTCAGCCTCAACAAGGCCAGGGTGTGCCCCGTGCCCCCAAGGATCAGCCGTGTTAGCCCTTCCTCTGCCAAATAGGTTTTTCCCCTGCATAATGCCTCCATTGGTCAGGGAGTTCTTGCTGTTTCTCTGCTTGTGCATAGAGAGAATAGTTTGGAGCTCCAAGTGGAAAGGCGATACCAAAGAGGAAGGGCTGGAGGTGACACCTTGCTGTGAGAACTGACTGCGCTCCAGTAACTTGTTCCTGTTGCATGTTTACTTCTCTCCATGAGAGGGAGCTGGGGCTGGGGCTGGGGCTGGGGAAGTAATTTCAGGTCAGCAGGTGCCTGCTCTTTTCCCAGTGGGATTCCTGCCAGTACTAGCTGAAAGACCTCTACATGCTCTCATGTCTCTGCTGTAGAGCAGAGAGGAGCCCAGATGAAATACATCTTCATTGTCTTTTGTAAGTCCTTCCTCTAATCAGTTCTTGTTCAGGCAGAGGTGGGGAGGGGGAGAGTTCTCTGTGAGTCAGACAGGCTGTGTCCTGTGCCCGGGTTCCCCGAGAACACAGAGCTGACAGATAACACAGGCCCCACCTCAGGTGCCGCTGGGCACCCCTGCCCTCCTACCTGCCACATCCCTGCCAGGGGTGACCTGGACCTTTCCAGAAGTGTAGGGGGGGGAGGAGGGGGTGGTTCCTATCACTGTGCATACCCTGGGGTAGGCATGGAGGTCACCTGTCCAGGAGTGCCGCTTGCTCCAGGACCTTGGTTGTCATGGGCGACTTCAATTACCCGGACATCTCCTGGGAAGATCACTCAGCAAAATCCGAGCGGTCGCAAAGCTTTCTCTCATGCGTGGATGACCTCTACCTGACTCAAGAAGTCTATGGGCCAATGAGAGGCAAAGCGCTGCTTGACCTGGTACTGGCTACGGGGGACGACCTAATTGGCGACCTAGTGATCGATGGGAAGCTGGGTGACAGTGACCACGAGCTGATCACCTTCACCATCTGCCGTAAAGCTGGCAAGTCAGTCAGCAACACAGAAGTCCTTGACTTCAGAAAAGCCGACTTTGACAGGCTCAAGAGGCTTGTCGGTCCGGCCCTTAGGGACCGTGACCCCAGGGAGATGGGAGTTCAAGAAGAGTGGTTGCTTCTCAAGGAAGCAATCCTCAATGCACAAGATAAATCTATTCCAACACGGAGGAAAGGCAGCAAGAAGGCACAGCAGCCCTCCTGGCTCTCCAGGGACCTAGCGGACCTCCTGCGGCTAAAAAGGAAAGCCTACAAAGGATGGAGGACGGGATTCACCTCCAAGGAGGATTACTCCGCGCTGGTCCGGTCCTGCAGGGAGCAAACCAGGAAAGCCAAGGCTGCAACTGAACTCCAACTAGCTTCAAGCATCAAGGACAACAAAAGGTCCTTTTTCAGATATGTGGGGAGCCGGAGGAAAAGCAAGGGCAACGTTGGACCCCTGCTAAACCAGATGGGGCAACTGACGCCCAGGAAAAAGCCAACCTATTAAATAGGTACTTTGCATCAGTCTTTCATCAGTCCCGTGGGACGCCCATGCCTGCTGTGGGACAGGGAGATCCGGGTGATGGGGACCCCCTACCCTCCATAAATGCTGACCTCGTGAAGGAACACCTTGAGAAGCTGGACACCTTCAAGTCAGCCGGCCCTGATAATCTGCACCCCAGGGTACTCAAGGAGCTGGCGAGAGTCATAGCCCAGCCCCTGGCACGGATCTTTGAAAACTCCTGGCGCTCTGGTGTAGTGCCTGAAGACTGGAAGAAGGCCAATGTGGTGCCAATCTTCAAGAAAGGGAGGAGAGTGGATCCGGCTAACTACAGGCCCATTAGCCTGACTTCTATCCTGGGGAAGATCTTAGAAAAGTTTATTAAGGAGGCCATCCTTGATGGACTGGCCCAGGCTAACATCCTAAGGGATAGCCAGCACGGGTTTTTTGAAGGTAGGTCTTGTTTGACCAATCTCATTTCCTTCTATGACCAGGTGACCTATCACCTGGACAAGGGAGAAGAGATTGATGTCATATATCTTGACTTCAAAAAAGCCTTTGATCTGGCATCCCACGATCACCTCTTGGCCGAACTGGCCAGTTGTGGCCTTGGCTCCACCACGATCCGCTGGCTGGGAAACTGGCTCCGTGGTCAGACCCAAAGGGTTGTAATCGATGGCAGTCACTCATCGTGGTGCCCTGTGACCAGTGGGGTCCCTCAAGGCTCTGTCCTGGGACCCATCCTGTTCAACATCTTCATTAATGATGTGGACATTGGAGTCAGAAGCGGACTGGCCAAGTTCGCCGATGACACCAAACTTTGGGGCAAAGCATCCACGCCAGAAGATAGGCGGGTGATCCAGGCTGACCTGGACAAGCTCAGCAAATGGGCGGACGAGAACCTGATGGTGTTTAACACCGAACAATGCAAGGTTCTCCACCTTGGGAAGAAAAACCTGCAGGATGCTTATAGGCTCAGCAGTGCTATGCTGGCTAGCACTACAGATGAAAGGGACTTGGGGGTCATGATTGACCACAAGATGAATATGAGCCTTCAGTGTGATGCTGCAGCTAGTAAAGCAAGCAAAATGCTGGTGCTTCTCAAGCAAATCCCAGGACATCATTCTCCCATTGTACTTGGCCTTGGTGAGGCCACAGGTGGAGTACTGCATCCAGTTTTGGGCTCCACAATTCAAAAATGATGTGGAGGAGCTTGAGAGAGTGCAGAGGAGAGCCACGTGCATGATCAGAGGTCCGGAAAACAGACCTTAGGATGAGAGGCTGAGCCATGGGACTCTTCAGCCTGGAAAAGTGCAGCCTCAGGGGTGATCTGGTGGTCACCGATAAGTTTATCAGGGGTGCTCACCAGGATATGGGAGAACGTCTGTTCACCGGAGCACCCCAAGGGATGATGAGGTCAAACGGTTATAAACTCCTGCAAGACCGTTTCAGGCTGAACATAAGGAAGAATTTCTTTACTGTCCGAGCCCCCAAGGTCTGGAACAGTCTGCCAGCGGAGGTGGTTCAAGCACCTACATTGAACACCTTCAAGAGTAAATTGGATGCTTATCTTGCTGGGATCCTATGACCCCAGCTGACTTCCTGCCCTTTGGGCAGGGGGCTGGACTCGATGATCTCCCGAGGTCCCTTCCAGCCCTAATGTCTATGAAATCTATGTCCCCTGGATTTATGTGCAGGGTGAAGGCAGATGCCACTGTACACTGCACTCTGCCCCCTGCTGCTGTTGTCTCTGGAGCCACACGCAATGCCATGTGCCTTCCACCGCTGGGCAGCCAGTTCATGGAAGGTACAGGGCGTTGCGTGTAGCCACAAGGCAACAGCAGCCCGCTCCTGCCCTATGCACAGACCTGGGGGGCAGGTGCCCCCGTGCCTACCCCAAGGTGCATACAATGGTGGGAGCCCCCTATGCCCCTGGATAAGGTGCCCAGGGCTCCCATCATCTCCTCCCCCCATGGAGCCCCATTCACCCCTGCCCCTGCCCCACTCCCTCACTGTAGGGGCCTCAATCTGCCCCCCACCCCTTTTTCCCGCCACGCCCCTTCTCTCCAACACACTTACCTGCTGGACACTGCTGCGCATGCAGCTAGGCTGCATTCCTGGCCACCTGCGGCAGGCTGGGCTGGGTGTCTGTGTGTGTGTGTGCCCTGCCCCTCTCCTTGGCCTTCCACATACCACTTACAGGCTGTCTGTGTACCACTGATGGTACACATACCAGTTTGGGAACTGCTGTTATAGATCATTCCTGTCTCTAGTTCTGTGCTTCAGTGTCATTTTTGTATTGAAGGATCTTAGCACTTTGAGGGTAATGTCACTTGGTCCCTGTAACCTTTTAGTAGGAGGAAGGAGGATCCCATCCCTGTGTTGACTCTAGTACCAGGTACAGCCAAAACTGCCACTCCTGTATCAATTTTAAATGGAACTAACCATCCATTGAGCTCTGTTTCTGTCATCCAACTTCCTGGGTCTGGTGAAGACTGTAACTTCTAATAACACAGTATAGTCCTCTGAGTCCTATTCTGTAACTTCATGGACTCCCATGGCTGAGCAACAAACTAAAGCATAGTGACCTTTCTTTTTACATTTTTTACATACTTGTTCCTTAGCAGGACACTGAGCATAACCATGTCCAGGAGTTTTACCACACCTGCAGCACTGGTTCCCTGTTTCATATGGTTGTTGCTGTGAGTGCCAGTGGGACCTCTCCCTTTGTCCATTGCGCATGTCAATTCTTTTTAATTTTTGGTGGTAGTTTTTTGACAATGCACATTTTATTCCATATTAGGTGATGCCTGATAGGGCTTGGAATTGCTTCTGATTTTCCTTTGTTGCTGCTTAACTAACACTGATTGGTGGGCTTGTGTGACAGTATTCTGGAGTGTTAAATCAGGGTCCAACTCTAGTCTTTGTGAGAGCTCTTCATTGTGAAGACCCACAACTAAGCGGTCCCTAATTCAGGGGCAATGCATAAGGGGTGCACGTGGGTGCATGTGCACCCCCTAAGCGTGGCAGTGAACCCCCTACAAAAAGGGTGTCGGCGGCAGCGCCTGCGGGCAGTCTGCCACCCCCTCCCCCACCACTGACAGTTCTGGCCATGTCTGTGGGTGGTCAGCAATCCCTGCTGGCTGCTGCCAACACTGCCTGTGGCATCTGCAGGTGATCACCGACCCCTGATTGGTGCTCACCATCCCACACCCCTGCCACCAACAGTACCAGTGGTATCTGTGAGTGCTCCCGCTTACCACCACCACGCTCCCACCACTACCACCACCATACTCCTGCCACTGTGCCCCCCCAGCCACTGGGTGCACACACTGTTCACGCCCTAATTAGTTCTTCCTTGAGCTCCCCATATTGGTAAGCTTCAGCCAAAGTCTACAAATATGTAATAAAGCTGTCCACAGGTTCTGAAGGCTCCTGTTTATGGAGACTGAATGTAGCTTGTTTATAAACCAGATTTCTTTTGACCAAAAAATATTCAGTTAGTGCCTTTACCACATCAGCATATTGCTTTTTCACTGCATTTGTAAGGGGCAGTTGCATCA
This sequence comes from Crocodylus siamensis, assembly GCF_052110815.1. Taxonomy (NCBI): domain Eukaryota; kingdom Metazoa; phylum Chordata; order Crocodylia; family Crocodylidae; genus Crocodylus; species Crocodylus siamensis. Next base: position 43,965,713 of record NC_143403.1, read on the forward strand.
GAATTTCATTGGCCTGATCCCCCATTGAGTAGATGAGTGTACTCAGTTGGTAAGGTTCAGACTTTTTGTAAAGACTGGACGCTTCCCTAAAGCAGTTAAAACATCTGATCCATCTAGGCCACATTCCAGAAGACTGGAAATCAAGCTGCTCTCGTGGTGTAACTTGAGCTGCCTACATAATCTCTGAGCACAGACAGAAGTGACATTTTTTGCATGATCTGGCCTGTAAAAGCACTCTACAGCCATATCATAACACATGCACACGGCTACAAAGAACTTTTAAAATGGCTGATCATGCAAAACACTAACCCTCTTTAAATCGGGTACAATATAACTTCATAAACCCAGGACTCAAAATTCCAGAATTCCCAAACTTCTGGCACCGCAGGTGGTGTCAGCCACTCCCAGGGTTGCAGCAGGGAGCGAAGCGGAGGGAACTATGCATGTGGGTGTGGGGCACAGCTCTTGCTGCTACATGCACCCCAGAAGGGGTGTGGGCTGGGGCCCTGTGCTGGGCTCTTTCTGGGGGGCATGTCCCCGGATCTGTGTGCCAGACAAGAACAGGCCGCCACCTGCCCTGAGTGCCGGAAAGAGCCTGGTGCTGCCGTTGGCCCCAGCCTGCAGTGGCAACCTGCTTTCATCTGGCATGCAAAGCTGGGGGCATGCACCCCCCAGAGACAGCCTGGTGCAGCCCCCCAACCCTGCAGCCCTCCCGGGGTGCATGTAGCAGCAAGAGCCACACCCCCGCAACTTCACACCCACTTACAGTTACTTCTGCTTTGCTCCTTGCTGCAACCCTGGGAGTGGCCGATGCCACTTGCCTGCAGCCACTGAGCTGCGCTACACCCCCCACCCCTCGCCTTTTCCCTAGCCCCAGCCTCACTCAGTCAAAAATCTGGAATTTTCAAATTTCTGGCAGGTGCTAGGCCCAAAGCATGCTGGATTTATCATGTTATACTATAGTAAATGGAGGCACTCTAAATTAAAGTACCTTAGGGAACTTGTATTCAGTTCTCTACAAGGGTTATGTGTCATGCCTCTGGTCTGCCATGGGGAAGAGGCAGAGAGTCTCCTCCCTGTGCAGCAAAGGAGGGAGGGGGAGAGGGTGTGTGTGCTTCTCCCCCTCCCCTCTCCCCCCTCCCCCCCATTGAAACAGCCAGCTCTCTGAACTGGCCGACATTTCTGCCGTGTGGCAGGTGGGCTGGGGGGTGGCTTGTGAGCCCCAGTGCTGTGCAGACCTGGCCTGGATACCACTACTGGGATCTGAAAAAGTTCCAGGCCAGGCCTGGGTGGCCTTGGGGTTCAGATACTACCACATAGCCCACCTGCTGGTTTTTGACAGCGCCTGGGTGGGCCACTGTCAAAAAGTGGCAGGCAGTCCTGGGGGGGGTGAGCCCCAAGACCATGTACATCCTGCCTGCCTGGCTACTTCTGAGGAGGTATGGGGGGCAGGCTGGGCCCATACAGCTTTGGGGCTCAGAAGCCCCCAGACTTCTCCTGCTCACATGGGGCGTGTCCATACATGCAAGCATGTGCTCTTGCAGCAGCTCAAATAGAAGCGGTGCATATTTGAGCCAGGGCTTTTTGCCTCAGCGCACATGCTCAGACATGTACTTTGTTGGGAAGCAAATTGTGCCACTTGGGGCAAAATAACTCTGCCTGGCTCCTCCTGGATCTGCAGCCAGGGGGAGCTAAAGCCCAGGGTCAGCACCTGTGCTGTCCCCAGCAGTATAAAAAGCTTCCCTGTCCTGGCCCCATCCAAACAAAAAGCTGCCCTGGCAAGCAGTTCAGGGCTACTCACTCTCAGGAGCTTCTGGGGCCCGGCCACTTGGTACCTGGGGATGCTACTCCTTGTGCCAGTTGGACTGCTGCAGTAGCATACCAAATCCATTTTTAAAAATACCCCAAAATCCATGTTCTTTCACAAGTAGAACTAAAGACCACACTACACACACATATCTAGAGAGAGAAAGAGTGATCAGTTGGGCAATGCTTTATTGGTATATTTACAATGTTAAAGCAATTTGGAAGCCTACCAGTGTCTCTATCATCATAATAAAATAAATTCTAAATACCTATATGTGTTGATGTGTGCTTTTCGTTTTCCTTGCACATGATGGGTGTGTGATGGGGGGATGTGGTGTTTGCAGGAAGCGGGTGGGAAGGAGTGTGGGGGAGGCAGGTGGGTGTGTAGGTATGTGCGGAGGGATGCGGGTTGGTGTGTGGGTAGGTGTAGGGCAATTGCTGGGGGACTGTGGGTGTGGGGGACCTTGTGGGGGGGGCTGTTCAGGAGGGGTGGTTCCCCTGGCTCCCACCCCACAGGGCCCCAGCTCACCCCTGGAGGGCCACAGCCCCCCACCCAGGATCCCAGGTCCCCCCCTGGAGGGCCACAGCCCTCCCTTCCCAGTGTCCCAGGCACACTGGAGGGCCACAGCCCCACCTCCCAGGGTCCCAGGCACCCTAGAGGGCCACAGCCCCCCTGCCCAGGGCCCATAACTTACCTTACACAGCAGCAGCAGGAGTGTGGCGCTCTAAGCCTGCTGCTGCCAGCTTCCAGCTCTTGGGGACTACACACCAAGCCCAGCTGGGCCCTGCCAGCCCTGGGGCTGCTCTGCCGCCCTGCCAGGTCATTCCCATGGTGGCAGGACCTGTCTGGGCTCAGCATGTGGTCCCTGCACACCGCACTGACTCCCACCTCTACCTCACTATGCCTGCAGGGAGGTGGTGTGCGGTGGGACCTGGCCCAGCCTCATGCAGCTCACTAGTCTGGCTTTGCACCAAAGCAGTCTCACAGCTCCGGGAGGCACAGCTCCTGTGTGTGCCTCCCAGAGCCGTGCGACCCACTCTGGTGCAAAGCCAGACTAGTGAGCTGCACCAGCCAGGTTCTTCTGAGGCTGCTTTGGCCACTTGCCCCCCACAACCCCAGGGACATCCCCCTGCACCACTCCCCAAACCCCCGCCACGCCCTCTTGCCACACCTCACACTCACCCACACCCATACCCCTTCCCCCATTCCCCATTCCCAACTTACTTTGGACAGTGCTGGGGGCAGCAGGAGCACCAAAGAGATGTTCTAGCTGAAACCAGTGTCTCTTCTGTAGGATTGACTGCCGTGCTGGCTCCAGGCATGGTCTGGGACCATATCTTGCTCTACTCTTCTGTGGAGCAGTTTTTTTAACCCCCTGGATATCCAAGGATCTAATTTTGTCCCCATGCTGCAAGTTTGCAGCGTGGGGAACATTTTTTCATTCCTGCACATGCCTTTTGACCCATCTCAAAGGGGTTTGAGATGGGGCAAGAGGCACATGTGCACTCATCTGGATGTGCTCATAGAAGCAGCCAGCCAGCCACACTGGAGACTTAGCCAGCCAGCTGGCTGCTTCCTTGCTGGTGGGATCAGGGCAACTGAGCCAGCAATTGGGGATGGGAGGGCCGCTGGCTGGGTTTCCCCCTAGGGAGAGGGTCCCCAGTGCCTGATGGCACCACTGGGGGGTTAAAAAACCCCTGAGAGACCACCCCACACATGGGGGAATGCCACGCTGATGGCCAGCTGAGGGCTTCCAGAGCCCGGCTGGCTTACAGCGCAAGTGATGGCACCACCTGCCATCTGGCCTCTGTGAGTGCCTGGAAGCACTAAGCCCCCATGCACAGTAACCAGTGTGTGTTAGGTTTCAACACACTGTAACTTTAAGCACTTTGTGTAAAGCACAAAAAGTTATAGCATGATTGAGGTGCCCTTTATAACTTCTCTGAGCACCCTCTGTGGCCAGCCTGGTCTGAGCTGGACGCAGTTGCTGCTGGAGCTTGGTCTGTCATTTAGGAATCACTGAATTGCTGACTGACATTTGTGTTCCTGTTGGTGGCAGGATTCAGTCACTCTTGACACTATGCTATCTCATAGCTCAGGAAAAGTCAGGGAGACTTGCTCTCCAAAGGGCTTTATTGCAACTAACACAGACACAGACATACAGAGTTAACCCTTACTACTACACACCATTAAAAAGATCAACAGTGAAAATCAAATGACTAGGTCTTGGCAAACTCCAGGACGGTATTGGCCAAGCAGGAACAGCCATTTCCTCACCCAGATGTGCATTTAATGATAAGAGGAAGGTTAAACAGTGCAGGTGTTCTACAGTGATATGCAGCAGCGGGGGTTATCAGAACCCCAGAGCCTGAAGCAGCACTAGCCCATGAAGATTGAAGTGATGTCCTTACCTCTAACTAAGTCACCTCTTCTAAACCAAGCTTTCATGGGCTTTGGATCGCCCATGGTATATACAGTAAGAAATATGGATCATGCCCATGGTGTGACCCCCGTGATTCCTGGTCTGCACACCAGTGGGTAGAGCGGACTCCATGCCTCCATGTGCAGTTTCCTGCTGGAGTGCCGGAGGCCCCATATGGAGGCATGGATCCGGCCTGGCTCGGCCCAGCCTGCCCAATGGTGTGTAGCTCCTGCCTGCAGTGCCACGAGCCCCATGTGCTGGCACACAGCCAGCCTGGTCTGGTACGAAGGCATGTGCCAGTGGGCCAGTCTGGGCCAGCTTCATGCTGCCACATGCAGCCCCTGGGACTCAGTGCATAATTTTGAATTTTTCTGTGCATAATTCCCTGGGATGTAAAGTTTGAACATGCTGTGAGGAGTTAGTTGTATGCTAAAAAGTTAGTACGGTACCATTTCTTGCCTGCAAAAATCTGACCTGCCACTAGGTGGCTTGTGAGCAGAGGCATAGCTAGAAGCCAGGAAACCCTAGGCTCTAAAACATGTTTATGGAAGCACTAAAGTGACTAAAGGGGACATCTGTTTCCACCGAGACTATGCAAGGGCTTTTTCCTGGGGACTGATTATAAATGCATTAAATGAAGAACTGATTGGCTGGAGCTCTGTGAGAAACAAACCCCTCCCCCCCCCAGGCAGAAAGAAAGGCATTAGCAAGACTCTGTGAGGAGCCAGAGAGAGTATTCCTTGGAGCATTGGTCTGGCTGGAAAGGGACGCTTGGAAATTGTGAGCAAGAAAATGGCCTGCTGTTTGTTCTTGTTGTGTTCAGAAAAACAGGACTTTGTGAACATTTATTGTAATTAGGAGTGCACCCAAGAAATATCTGAGTGATATAATCACTGTTTCCTCCTATTGGAAGTATCCTGGCAAGGCCTCAAGCATTGACTAACTCTTCAGGCCAATGACCAACAATGGTCATGCCTAAGATCTGATTTCCACTGGACAGATGTCCAGGACTATATGTAAGACTGTCTGTACAACAGGAGGTATGTCTACACAAGATGCTACGTTGCCGTGGCAACACGCTACAGAGATGTAGTATTGATGAGCACAAACCATGATGCTACAGCTGCTTCGCCATAGCAACACATTCCCTCGCTATAGCACGTCACTACGACGACATAGCGGCTAAAAATAACTGTGTGCCATTGGCAAGGCACAGTAACAGCTGTTACTGCACCATCCTTTAGGAAGTACTAAATGACAGGGCAGTAACAATGGCACCATAAGGGCAAGTGTAGATATGCCCTGTGTGTACTACTGCTATGCTCTTCATGCAAGTGGATAGTTAAATCTTCACCTGAACAAATCAGAAGATACATGTGACTGCATGTACAAATTACTTGGTCCATTATTTTTCACACAACTGTGAACTTTCACTTTTGCAACTTGTCTAGAATGTTTAGGCACAAGGTCCCTCCTGGCAGATACTTAAGGGGCATGTCTACATGCGCCCCTACGGCATTGCTGTTACTGCACCATCATTTAGTACTTCCTTTATTTTTAGCCACTATGTCATCATAGCGATGTGCTATAGCAAGGGAGCACATCGCTACGGCAACATAGCTGCAGCATCACAGTTTGTGCCTGCAGGTGCTGCCACCATAGCATATTGTTAAGGTGATGTAGTGTCTCATGTAGACATGCCCAAACAGAGGTAATGAAGAAGAGTGTTGAACAGCTATTAAGAGGTAAAAGTTCTGAACAGGGAGTTAAAACAATAGGTTCCAATAATATGCAGAGCCTTATGGCTTTTATCTAATAGCTTGGTGACTAGCATGCTTACATAACATGCTTACATCAGCCTGACCTCTATCCTGGGGAAGGTCTTGGAAAAGATTATCAAAGAGGTCATCCTTAACAGACTGGCTGATGCCAACATACTGAGGGATAGCCAGCACAGGTTTGTTGCGGGTAGGTCTTGCTTGACCAATCTCATTTCCTTTTACAACCAGGTGACCTATCACCTGGACAAGGGGGAAGAGATTGATGTCATTTATCTTGACTTCAGAAAAGCCTTTGATCTGGTATCCCATGATCACCTCTTGGCAAACTGCAGCCTTGTGTCCACCACGATCCGCTGGCTGGGGATGGCTCTGTGGTAGGACCCAGAGGGTGGTGGTGGACGGAAGTCAATCATCGTGGTGCACTGTGATCAGTGGGATCCCTCAAGGCTCTGTCCTAGGGCCTATACTATTTAACATCTTCATCAATGATGTAGACATTGGTGTCAGAAGTGGACTGGCCAAGTTCACTGATGACACCAAACTCTGGGGTAAATCATCCACATCTGAGGACAGGAGGGTGATCCAGGCAGATCTTAACAGGCTCAGGAAATGAGCGGATGAGAACCTGATGTTGTTTAACACCAAAAAATGCAAGGTTCTCCACCTTGGGAAGAAAAACCTGCAGGATGCTTACAGGCTCAGCAGTGCTATGCTGGCTAGCACTACAGATGAAAAGGACTTGGGGGTCATGATTGACCACAAGATGAATATGAGCCTTCAATGTGATGCTGCAGCTAGTAAAGCAAGCAAAATGCTGGTGCTTCTCAAGCAAATCCCAGGACATCATTCTCCCATTGTACTTGGCCTTGGTGAGGCCACAGGTGGAGTACTGCATCCAGTTTTGGGCTCCACAATTCAAAAATGATGTGGAGGAGCTTGAGAGAGTGCAGAGGAGAGCCACGTGCATGATCAGAGGTCAGGAAAACAGACCTTAGGATGAGAGGCTGAGCCATGGGACTCTTCAGCCTGGAAAAGTGCAGCCTCAGGGGTGATCTGGTGGTCACCTATAAGTTTATCAGGGGTGCTCACCAGGATATGGGGGAACGTCTGTTCACCGGAGCGTCCCAAGGGATGACAAGGTTGAACAGTCACAAACTCCTCCATGACCGTTTCAGGCTGGACATAAAGAAGAACTTCTTTACTGTCCAAGCCCCCAAGGTCTGGAATAGACTGCCGCCGGAGGTGGCTCAAGCACCCACTTTGAATGCCTTCAAGAAACATCTGGATGTTTATCTTGCTGGGATTCTATGATCCCTGCTGAATTCCTACCCCTGGGGCAGGGGCCTGGACTCAGTGGTCCTCCGGGGTCCCTTCCGGCCCTAATGTCTATGAATCTATGAAATCTGTAAGAGGTAGATTCAATTCCTTCCTCTGCCCGTGGGAATTTTAACTCACATTGTTCACTGCTGAGGAGAGTGTTCTACTCACCAAGCTATAGTGGACTGGGAAGAGTCCTTGCAATTTCTCTAGTTGATACTGATCTTTTTTTGTATAAAAAAGTAAGTGGCTGAATTTGATAAATGTTCAGCTGAAGATCTAAAGGTTGCAGGTTCATTCCCAAACTCAAGCAGGCCTCTCCACTTCTTTTAGTGCCTATGGGCACAGGTGGCTGAGGTGTGCTTGGATCTGTCCTGGACACATGGTAACCATGGTCTTAGACAACCTCTAGCAGAGACAACAGAGCTGATACCTTCACTGATTCTTCGAGGAGGGAGACAGATCAAGAGAGGATGAAGAGAGATGAGCCTGAGCCAAATTATTCAGTTTGAAAGGAAAACATTAAGATTTTGTATTATTGACAAAAATATGAACATGAGTCATGACAACCCTGACACCCAGAATAATCACCTCCTGTCCATCAAAACACTTGGGGTCTAGAACAATCCCCTCTCTCATTCTGACCTCCCCTGCCTCCTCCATTCCTCAACTCAAAATTATCCCCATGCCAAACATAGAGTCCAGAATATTCACCACTACCCTTTCCAAGCCCTTACTTTCACTCTAGTCTAAAATAAGATCCTGCTCTCACTTCTGAGTCCCAAATAATCCCTACCCACTCCCGGATTTAGTCATAGGTCTCCTCCACAGCATTCCATGTGCACTGGAGCCCAGAATAATCCCCTGCTTTTATAGCAACCTCCTCACTGCCTCCACAGCCCAGATAAATCTTTCCTTTCCCTCCCCACTACCATCCAGAATATTCCTCAATACCAGGTGTTACCTGGAGTGCAGAAAAAACCTTCCCTCTTTCCTAACACCTCCCTGGGCCCAAAATAATCCCTTTACTGCTTGGATGACAGCCACTGATGGCTGCATGTGAGAGCAACCTACATAACCTACAGTTGGAATACTGCATCCAGTTTTGGGTGCCACATTTTAAGAGGGATGTGGATAACTTGGAGAGGGTCCAGAGGAGGGCCACTCATATGGTTAAGGGCTTGCAGGACAAGCCCTGCGAGGAGAGACTAGGGCACCTGGACCACTTCAGCCTCCGCAACAGAAAGTTGAGAGGCGACCTTGTGGCTGCCTATAAATTCATCATGGGGGTGCAGAAGGGAATTGGTGAGGCTCTACTCACCAAGGTGCCTCTGGAGGTCACAAGTAATAATGGCCATAAGCTAGCAGGGAGCAGATTTAGACTGGACATTAGGAGGAACTTATTTACAGTTAGTGGCCAAAATCTGGAATGGGCTCCCAAGGGAGGTGGTGCTCTCCCCTACCCTGGGGATCTTCAAGAGGAGGTTGGATGGGCATCTGGCTGGGGTCAGCTGAACCCAGCACTCTTTCCTGCCTATACAGGGGGATGGACTCGATGATCTATTGAGGTCCCTTCCGACCCTAACATCTATGAATCTATAGGTAAAGAGCCCCAATATACTCAGTTCAGGGGTAACAAACACAGGGGCCAAGTCTTATATTGTTTAATTCCATCTTTTACCTATATGTCCTCTTGAACTTTGTCTCTCTATACATGTATTCAGATCACGTCAAAGAGACAGCCCAGTCTTTACACAGCCTTAGCCTGCCCTTTGGTTCTGTGCTCCTCAGTTCTGCAGGATTTAAGACACGTCTGCACGCATGTATTCTGACTAACTTTTCTTTGTTAAGCATGGTGAGGGATGTGAATTTAGGTTTTTACCTCACTTCATATGTTTGGCAAAATAACTCAGATTTACAAGATCCACTACTGCTGTCAGAGTAGGGGATGACCTAATCTTTGTGCACTCTTTGGCAGGGTATGAGATAAGACTGAAGAGCTGGAACCTCCTTAAACATGAAGAGTGTGAGCTCACACTTGGGGTCCTGTTCTTCTGTCCTGCTTCAGGTTGGGAGTTTTAACTGAGAGGAAAATGAATGAGAAGATCCTTAGAGCTCCTAGGGAAAACTGCAAAAAGTAAAGAACACTCCCTTGGCTAAGACTCACTTCATGCCAAACTATATGACTTCATGTCAGGAGCCAGACAGTTGAGGGGCAGCCACAATATTCAGTCCCCATGTAATAGGGCAGTCTGTCCATTTAAGGGGGAACAGCCAGCTGTTTGGAGAGCCCAGCTGAGCTGCATTTGGACAGACAAGAAGTGTCTCACTGGGGGCTTTAAAAAGCTCTCTGAAGAGCAAGCCAAAGGGAAAGGAAACTGAACAGCTGCAAGCTGAACAGCTTAGTGGCTAAACTGTGTTGGGGCCAGAGCCTAAGAGTTTCAGAGCCTCCTATTGCCCAGGATGGAGCAGAAGGGTTTGGTTTTGTTTGCTTGTTTGTTACTTTTAGTCTGTGTTTCATTTGGGAGGAGTGGCTAAGGGGCTCCTCAGGGTGTAAAACCCTACTGCAGCAGGCTAAGCAACCCTCTTACACCCAGTTTGTTTCCATTTCTTCTTGAAGGATTCTGAAGGGCTACCTGGAGGGATCAAGTGCTTCCTTGTTACAAACCATGCCACTTCTTTGTATCTGCGCAACCTCACTGAAGGGAGCTGGGAGCAGAGATATAGGGCAGAGGGAGAGAATCAGTAGATGGTACGGCTAATGGTGGGGAGTCATAGGCTGACAGAGGCATTTGCAGACCACTGGACCACCACCAAGTGCTGGTTGTAGACAGAGAATATTAGCACATATTGGCAGGATAACACTGATCTGGGAGGCTGGAAGGATTAGCAGTGGCTGCCAAACTTTTGTATGTAGCAGAGAACCTTTCTTGAACCCCTTGCTGAGCTTGCCCTTGTCCTTCAGCACCCTGACATGAGAGAGCTCCAAGAGTCAAGAAGCAAGTGGCAATTGTATTGAGGAAGTTGGCTTATTACTGTTCTGTAGGAAAACAGTTTGGTCAAGCAGCCCATGGCTGGGATTATCAACACTGAGGGGTGCAGAATCACCAGGCACATTTTCCTGCTGAGACTTGTGACTGTGCAAAGTTAAAGGGAATAACTGAGGGGCTTGAACTTATAAGATTCCAAATTGTGGTGGGACAACATGGGTGTTTCTACATGTGCTCCAGAAGTCAGGGGGCACTCTAATTAGAGTGGCAGCTGCTCTAATTAAAGTGCCCAGAGCATCTTGTATAGCAGCGTCCCTGTGTTTAAAACTGGCAGCAGGGTCCTTTTAACTAAAGCTCATTTGGCAAGCTCTAGTTAAAGGCCCCCTCCCCTCCCCATTTTTAAATGAGGGGATGCTGGTACACGAGACGCTACAGAATGCTGGAGTGTAGTGATTACCACACTCCAGCGGACTCAACTAATCCAGCCTGCTCTGATGCCCTGTAATTACAGTGCATTGGAGCAGCCTCGCTGCTTGTGTATAGGTGCCCCATGTCTATCCTACCCCACCATATAGTCTCCAAATACATTTATGAGAAGACATTTCAGTAGTGATACAGAGATTGGTAGACTGCAGGAGCTTTTACCAATATTAAAGCTGCGTGGTTGGAGGGGACACAGTTCACATTTAGGTACACAGGTCTCTTTGAAAAGTTCCAGGTGGGGACATTTGTTTTAGACCAACACATTTTTGCTGGCTTCCAGACAGCCCCGTATGAAGGGCCTCTCCTTACTGTTCTGCCAGTACTGTCATGAATACCAAGACAGCTTGGCTTTAGTATCTCAATCTGGGCTGTCTCAGCCACACTCACACCCTTTTAGACATCCCTCTTGCACCACTTCTCACTGCTCTGAGAACTCTTTGGGGGTGGGCATGGGGCTGTAATCAGACAATGCGGCTCTTCTTTCTACAGCACATGGGAGAACAGGAGCTCATGGGGTTTTGTAGTGTTGTGGAAGCTGCTTAATACCTCTTGCCTAGATAACTGGCAGGTTATGGTTGGAGCTGCTTTCTGCCCTTTCCATCAGCTGAAGTTTGGGAAAGAAAGACTCTGCATAAGCCTTTTCCTCCAGGAAAGTCAGGATTGGACACTGACCTGCTAGCCATTTGTCATTGCTATGGAAATGGGTTTGCTTTGATTTTAATAAATTACATGCTTTTATACAGTAAGGTTTGTACTATGATCCAGGATTGGGATGAGGGTGAGGCCCTGGTTTATATTGTGAGGACAAATTGGAATGAGGGAGGTTGAGGTTTTTGTCTTTGCTACAGCTTGGCGGTAGTAGTGTTGAGGGGCTGGTAATACACCACAGCTGGGGATTCCTCTGTGATGGCTGATGTCCACTAATGTGTTTGCACTGCTGAGTCCTGTTCCACTCTTTCCTACCCCTGTTACTGTAGTGTAGGCAGAACAGGCCTCACTGTGGTTATTTTAGCTTGTACTCTGATCTCCAGAAAAGAGATCATACTTTAGAGCAGATCTTCAGAGAAAAATAAATCTCATAGAAGTACATTAATGTGTCGTAAAGCCAAGCACTAAAAACCTAGGAAACAGCAGAACTAAAATTACTTGTGCATCCTTAATTCACCATTCTTGTGTGTACATTATGATAATAGTCTATAATTACAAAGGCTATTCTCCCTATTTGTCAGCTGTGTAGAACTGTGACATCCTTACCTCTCGCTCTTCACAGTACAGAGAGAGAAGATCCTGGGAGACTTTCGGTGGAAGAACTGGCAGTGCTTAGAGGATGCTCAGGGTATAAGGTACCCGAGGTGGTTTCCCCCATTTTCCCCCTCTTGAAAACAACTTCCTCCATTCTGCATCCCCATCACCTTTTTAAGTCTTATTCTTTGTTCTGTCCGTGTTCAGGTTCTGCTATATTCTCTGCCCCCATTGCTACCCCTCTCCATTACTAGCTGCCACTGCATCTGCTCATTGGGTCTGCCTCCTGGCCAGTCAATTCACCTGGACCAGGTACTACTGTGTCCTCTCGTGCCCATCAGGGGGAATTGCAGCCCACAGCCTACCAGAATGTGAGAGGTTCCAGTCAGGCTTTGGGAATGCTTCACTCTTATATTTGGCGTTTTACTTCTGATAGACCTGAAGCTGGAGTAGAATCCAGCTGACCGGGAGCATCTCCACAAGATGCTTTGCTGCACAGTAGAGCTAATTTGTGCAGTAAGAATCCTCACCTACATGTGTAGATGCTTACTGCACAGTAATTGGCTCTAATGTGGAGTGAATTTGCTACCTGCAAATGCAAGTAGCAAACTTACTCATGATTAGTAACTATGCAGAAGCACACCTGTAGATGTATGACCAGGAGCAAATGTGCTCCTGGTAGCCAGGCAGCAGGAGGTAGAAGATCTCTCTCTGACCCTGGGAGCTACCTGCTGCTGGGGCAGACTTTGCCACCTGAGCCCGAGTGGGGACAATGTGCCCCATCCCTGGCAGCAGGGAATTCCCAGCCCCCATTCTACAATTGCAGGATGGAGCTGGGAGATCCTTATCTCCCAACACAAGTCTTGTGGTTACAGGACTCAGGTGGGAGATTCTTACTTCCCAGCACAAATCCTATTGCCTCAGGGCCCAGGGTGGGAGACCCTCATCTCCCAGCACCAGCTCAGCAGTTGCACGGCTGGCACTGGGAGATCCTAAACTTCCAGCCTGAGTCCTGTGGCCACAGGACCAGGAGATTCTTATCTTCCAGCCTGCGCCCCATGGTTGCGGGACCCAGGCTGAGAGAGCCTTATTTTCCAGAGTCAGCTTCTCGGTTGTGGGGCTGGTGTTGGAAGATAAGGATCTCTCAGCCTGGGTTTTGCAACTGTGGGGCTTGGCCTGGGAGACAAGGATCTCCCAGCCTCACTGTCATGGAGCAGGGGCTGGGAGCTGCTGGGGCAGGGGGACATTGTTCCCCTTGGGCCAGTGGTGGAGCATGCCTTGGTAGCAGACAGCTCCTGGGAGCCGGGAGCAATGTGCCAGGCCCTGCCAGGAGACAGCTGTCTCCTGGCCCTTGGGCTAGCAGCCAGGGGGAACCTAGTGCTCCCTCTGACTGCTGCAGGGGCCAGTTGCAGGGCTATAGAGAGTTGGAGCAGTCTGCTGCTAGGAACAGCAAATCTGTTCCCACTTCCTTGCATGTGTAGACACGTGCCTAGGAGCATTTACTCTCAAGTAGTTTACTGGAGAATAAACTGCTCCAGGATCTTTTGCACATGTAGGCGCTCCCACTGTCTCTGAACTGCATTGACAGGCTAGGACCATAGGCATGAGAAGCTGCAGTATCTTCTCTGTCTGACAAAAGTTGGGTATTGGAACTGTCTGGACAGTTTGAGTTGTTGGTAGGTCGTGTGTATCGTGAAGAGGGATATAATGGTACCAGATGATTGAGTCTATTTTGGATTGTTGCAAAAATTTAATACTAAGGCTATATATTTTGGACAAGACAGGCCATTATGTTTCCTTCCAGGTGCATGCCCTGCCTGGGAAAGTTTTTGATGCTTCACTGAAGAATTAATACTAAAATCTAGGCCATTGGGTTTTGAGTTACTCCCACTAATGAAGAAGAGAGGGTAGATTTGCACCTTGCAGACTAACTCAGAGGAGCATAGCATACACTTTGGTAAACAACAGGTTGATTTAATCAGTCTATCAGGTGCAAACCTACCCTACATTTTGGCTGACTGCAGACTACCACATCTAACTACCTCTCTCTTAACTAATGATCAAGGATCCTGGTTTTCCCTGATAAAGAACTGCAAATTCTCTGATATCCCACCCCCCATCTGTAATTAAAATTAAAGGACCCCACAGTTCCCCCCCGCCGGCCCTGCTGATGCCCCTTACTCCCCCCCCCCCCACCTACCAAGCTCTACTGCTGCCCACAGTGCATGTGCAAGGGAAGTGTTGCCAGGGCACTGTGGAGTTTGTAGCAGCACGCAGCTTTCCTGTGCAGCCCTGCTGTGTCCTGCTGCGCTGGGTTGCACATGCTGTGCTGTGGAGGCCCGAGGGGAGGGCAGCAGGGCAGGGAGCACGAGCCGGAAGCGCATACCTGTCCCACCCCCGCCCCATACACAGATTGGGGGACGCAGGTCCCCCCTGCCCTCCAGAGTGCATACTGTGGTGGGGAACCAGCCCCACCCCCGGAAAAAGCCACCTGCAGCTCATCCCACTCAGGCTGTGAGGCTCCACATTGCGGCCCTGGGCCCCAAGCCCCACACACTGCCCAGCAGGGCAGCAGCCCCAGCCCCAGCCCCAGCCCTGTCCAACTTCCTCCCTATGGGGGCCTCCATCCCTCCCTGCACTTACCTGCATGAGGTGCTGTCCAAGCTGCCTGGGGCTGTGTGCATGTACATAGTGCCCTCTGCCTGACAGCCCTCCTCCTGCTCCTTCCCAGCCTTCAGAGGGCTTGTTCTAAAACTACAAAATCTGTGGGTTTCTCTGCTAAAATGAAAAAGCCACATTTTACTCTAGCAAAGCAGCAAATCTGCAGTTTACTCTGTTTTTCCATGAGAAATGGAAAACCTGGATCCCTGCAAATGACCCACAGCCAAGGAATGAAAGTCTTTTTCTACAGGGATTTGCAAGATAACATAAGCACTGAGGTGGGGGCTGTATTTAAGAGAGGATCCTGCTCTTTGCAAGCGACAACATATTACCACACATGCAGACTTGCAGGAGAGACTTTACATAGCTCTAAATGCTGATGGGTCACAGAAGGGCTGAGTCCAGGCTAGGTGAAGGTTGCTGCACCTCAACCTAGTTATTTTCAAAGACCCATCACCTTTAAAGCAACTGAGAATAAAGTTGATGTGGTTAAAAAAGTTCTTTGCTCTTCTGCCACGTTATCTCAGGAGGAGTTCAACTAGTGAGCTGAAAATGCCCATAGTTGAAGAGCCCTGTGCATAAATGAATGTGAATCTTGAGGGAGCAGTTAGGTACTACTTTTCTGGTCTTTTTGGAAAAAGTAGTGAGGGGCAGGAAACATGAACAGCTTCAAGATGGAGGTAAATAAGTTTACAGATGGAGTAATACAGTAAGGGCAGGACTTGTATCAGAAGCCAGTGCAGTGGCTTGTGGATTCAATAATTTGGTATCTGTTTGACGAGGTTTGCTATTTGAGAGCTGTTTGGTAATCCCACTCTAGCAGCTTCTGCTGTAAGGAGCCAGGAAGAAATCCTGTCTCCCAGGAGTGCATCATTTGGCTTCTGGTCCTTTTTTTGTCTTAGTCTGAAGCACTGGATGTTTGGCTAGGCCAGGAAGGTGTGCCACTGCTTTTGCTTAGGGAAGTTTTCAGGTTCTGGGCTGGAGGGTCTTGCTCATATGCTCAGGGTAAAATTGATTGCTGGATTTGGGTCCAGAAAAGGATCTTCCCCTACGCCTGGGCAAGACCCTGGGGAGTTTGTCTTTTGCAGTAGTACAGGGGACATGCTTCACTTTCTAGAATCACCTGGGTACGATTTCCAGCTTAACACATCTCCTGCCATTGCGGCCAAGGCATCTGTAGCACCTTGAGAGAGGTCAGAGTGAACAATGCTGTAGATCCTTCTTAACCGAGGTTACCTGCCAAGGCCACGGCCTGGCCTGCGGCATCCCACCGCGCAGCGAGCAAGGCCGGATCTCGCTGCTTCCGCGGGTGACTGAGCACGGTGCAGACCGCGCGGGCCGGGAGTCGCAGGCGGGCAACAGCCCCGAGGCTCCGACCTGGATCCAGGGGAGAAGCGCGGCTAAGACCGCCCCCACCCCTCGGGGACAGGCCGGCGCTGCGCTGCGGGCGGTCACGGCGGGGGCGGGGCTTGGGGGCGGGGCTGGCCGCTTCAGCCGCGCCCCGCGTGCCCGGGGCCTGCGCTGTCGCCATGGAGACGGGTCCGGCGGCCTGACGCAGAGCGGGAGCCTGCAGCTGCCGGCCCGGCCTCGGCGCCGCCGCCCGGTATGAGGCAGGAGCGGGGCCGCGCGGAGCCGCCGCTGAGGGGAGAAGGTGAGGAGCGGTCCGGGGGGAGCGGCGGCCCGGTTGCCCCTCGGTCGCCAGGAGCGGCGGGGCCCGGCAGCGCCGCTTTTGGACTCCAGGTTCCGGCGCCTGGGCCGAGCCGGGCCGGGTCGGGCCGCTCCGTTGGTCCTGTCGGCTCAGGGGTTACGAGGCGGCCCCGGATCCTTCCGCGTCACCGCTTCCCGCCGCGGGCCCTGGACGGCGGAGCCTTTTCTCCTGGTGCCGCTGTCCCGGCACGAGCCCGGGCGGTCTCGCAGGCCCAGACCGGAAAAGCAGCTGGGGTTGGGCCGGGGCCGGGGGCGCTTCGCCCACGGCAGCGCCCGTGAAGTACATGAGAAGTATCCGAATGAGCATCTTACCAGCGACCTGCGGCGGCTGATCCGAGTCGGTGGTCGTGTTGCAGCCAATATGTCCGGCTCCTCTCTTGAAGCTTTGCACTTGGCTGCACTGTGGGTGTGTCTTTTTGTGCCATTAATGCACCTTAAGGTGACTGAGTATTAAAATAAGGCACGGTAAATTGTGCTTGGGAAGACATCTGCACATGCACTGGTATCAGAAGCAAATTTGCTTCCGGTGGGAGCAGTTGAGTCTAGGGCAGCTTCTGCCCTGCTGCCCTGCTCTGGCCCCTGCAGTTGCTGTGGGGGGAGCTCCAGGCTTCGCTGTCAGCCCTGCACTGGCAGGGGGCACAGGATTCGGGCCTGGACTCTGGAGAGAAGGGGTGAGCTGTCCTGGAGCAGGGGACAGCTCCCAGCCTGGCTCTGAGGCACAGGCTTGGGGTGATGCCCCGTGGCTGAGCAGCAGCAGCAGCACCCTGAAATCTCCCTTTGCTTTGCTTGTTGAGGAGACGGGAAATCTCTGTCCCTGGTCCCAGGGCTGCTAAGCTCCCAGCTCCTCAGGTGGGGAGCAGGTGCCAGCTTGGGCATACACTGCATGGCAAGAGCAGAAGTGAGAGGATGGGGACTGTCCCTGGCCTGGCACTGTGGGGACAGAGAGCTGCCCCCTCCTGGTGCTTCTCAGCTCCTGGCTCTTTGGGGGAGCCAGAAACCAGGCAGCACTGGGACCAGGAACAGAGAGCTCTTCATCCCCAAGCAAGCAAAGTGAGGAGAGAGCTCAGGGCATTGCTGCTGCTTGGCCACAGGGCATCACTTCAAGCCAGCACCATGGAGCTGAGCTATGATTTTGAACTCCACAGGAGAGTCACGGGTACCTCCCCTTGTCCCCTCTGGCCCTCTGCTGTCTAGGCTGACTGGAAGCAAATTGCAGTACTATGCAATAGCTAATATATGGTTAATCTAGTACTTCTATTTCTTTGGTACTAGAGATGTGCACATTAGCCTACTTTATTGTCCAGTAAGTCTTGCGCACATGTGGATGATGATGCTTTACTGTGCATTGGGTTAGTCTAATGCGCAGTGAAGCATCTCATGTAGATGTGTCTAGTAACAGTTTGAATGGGCCCCTGCTTCCCAAGTAATCTGGATCACTCCCTGCTTACTGCTCAGCCCAGGTTCATGTCTTTTAATGATTTGACAGGTTTCTAGATCATCAGTTGAAAAATGTTGAACAGTCTTGGGCCAAATACAGATCTGTGGAGTTAACTGCTATAAATACCACCATTAAATATTGACTTCCCACTAACAAGTACTTTTTAACTGTCACCTAGCCAAGTATTCATTCATTCATTCCTTCAGTGTATGTCTATTACAATTCCATAGTACTAATATTTCAGTCAGAATATCAAGAAGGAGTAGTTCAAGTTAGTAAGTGCTAGGTAATTTTGGAATATTTGTACTTAAGAAATGAGGAATAGCAAGCCAGATCTTTATTATTATTTTTCTTAATGCCCATTCAGGTATAAAATTTCCCACTGCTTAAGTCACAAGAGGTTCTTTGGCATAATATAGAGGACACCTAATGATTAATTATATTATTATTAGAGGAGAGAGAAGAGTGATCCCTCCACAATCATTAAAGAATAGTTAGTTCTAGTTTTCATCTCTGGCGAACTTTTCACAAAGGTAACACTCTCAGAGTGCTTCTGGGATTATTCTCTTTTTGGCAGAAGATGAAAGTATCTTATTTTGAAAACTACTAGCAAGTCCTAGTTCAGTGCATCCTTGGTAACTCAACAGTAGGAGAATACATTTCATTTAAGGATAGTGAACAGGCCAGAATGAATCACTGTAACCCAACCAAGTAAAATGTTTAATTTTGGTTACTTAAAAGAAGGCATTCAAGGACCTGTCTTAAGGCAGGCATTGATGAGTAATAAGAATCATCAGTTCAAGTTAAATCTGCTTTTCCTCCCTGTTTATTAAAGCTACCATGCATCTCTCCTGGGATGCACTAAATTCTTTTGCTGGTTAACAAGATAAGCCTTCTGTTGTAAGTTGCAACATCCTTTCAATATCTCATTGAAATTGTTATAAGAAAAACTTAAGCAGGGCTGTGACAAACTCACTTTTCATAGATTCATAGATTCATAGATGTTAGGGTTGGAAGGGACCTCAATAGATCATCGAGTCTGACCCCTGTATAGGCAGGAAAGAGTGCTGGGTTCTCAGATGACCCCAGCCAGATGCCTTCAACCTCCTCTTGAAGATCCCCAGGGTAGAGGAGAGCACCACCTCCCTTGGGAGCCCATTCCAGATTTTGGCCACTCTAACTGTAAAGAAGTTCCTCCTAATGTCCAGTCTAAATCTGCTCCCTGCTAGCTTATGGCCATTATTTCTTGTGACCTCCAGAGGCACCTTGGTGAGTAGAGCCTCACCAATTCCCTTCTGCGCCCCCACGATGAATTTATAGGCAGCCACAAGGTCGCCTCTCAACCTTCTGTTGCAGAGGCTGAAGAGGTCCAGGTGCCCTAGTCTCTCCTTGTAGGGCTTGTCCTGCAAGCCCTTAACCATAGGAGTGGCCCTTCTCTGGACCCTCTCCAGGTTATCCACATCCCTCTTGAAGTGTGGAGCCCAAAACTGGATGCAGTATTCCAGCTGCGGTCTGACTAGTGCCCAACAGAGGGAAAGTATCACCTCCTTGGTTTTGTTTGTTATGCACCCACTGATGCATGATAAAGTGGCCTTAGCTTTGCTGATGACTTCATCACACTGATGACTCATGTTCATCTTGGAGTACACTAGGACTCCTAGATCCCTTTCCTCTTCCATGCTGCCAAGGAGGTCATTTCCTAGGCAGTAGGTGTGTTGGATATTTTTCCTCCCTAGGTGCAGCACTTTGCATTTCTCCTTGTTAAATTGCATTCTGTTGTTTTCTGTCCATTTGTCCAACCTGTCCAGGTCTGCCTGTAGTTGTTCCCTGCCCTCCAGTGTGTCTACTTCTCCCCACAGTTTTGTATCATCCACAAACTTGGACAGAATACACTTCACTCCCTCATCCAAGTCACTGATGAAGACATTGAAGAGTATCGGTCCAAGGACTGAGCCCTGTGGGACCCCACTGCCCACGTCCTTCCAGGTTGATACCAACCCATCCACCACCACTCTCTGGGTATGACCCTTTTGTTGAAATCTTGATAATGTACAGGTTTCCCATGCTTTATGTGGTACATGCGGTACTGGAAAACTGTGCATAAAGGGAACACAGTTTATAAGCTAACAAATAGGTATACAGTCCCATGGCAGTGAGGGAGGGAGTGGGGCTAAGGCTAGGGAAAGGGTGGGGGGAGGGGCACAGTGCAGCCCAGTAGCTGCAGGCAGGTGGCGTCAGCTGCTCCTGGGACTGCAGAGGAAACTGCTGGTGGGTGCATGGCGCAGGATGGGGATGTGGGGGGCATGGCTCTTGCTGTTATGCTCACCCCAGGAGGGCTGTGGACTGGGGGATTGCACCAGGCTCTTTCTGGGGGACGTGTGCCCCTGGATCTGTGTGTGGGCTGGGGCTGGTGGCGGCACCAGACTGTTCCCGGAAGGGGTTTGGGCCACACTGTGCTCTGGGTGGGTGGTGGTGGCCCTAGAAGAGGAAGTTTCATAGATTTCATACACATTAGGGCTGGAAGGGACCTTGGAAGATCATCGAGTCCAGCCCCCCACTCAAAGGTCATAGGATCCCAGCGAGATAAGCATCCAGTTTGCTCTTGAAGGTGTTCAATGTAGGTGCTTGAACCACCTCTGATGGCAGGCTATTCCAAACCTTGGGGGCTCAGACAGTAAAGAAATTCTTCCTTATGTCCAGCCTGAAATGGTCTTGCAGTAGTTTATAACCGTTTGACCTCATCATCCCTTGGGGTGCTCTGGTGAACAAACGTTCCCCCAGGTCCTGGTGGTCACCCCGATAAACTTATAGGTGGCCATCAGATCACCCCTGAGCCTGCACTTTTCCAAGCTAAAGAGCCCCATGGCTCTCAGCCTGTCGTCATAAGGTCTGTTTTCCTGACCTCTGATCATGTACGTAGCTCTTCTCTGGACTCTCTCAAGCTCCTCCACATCCTTTTTGAATTGTGGAGCCCAAAACTGGACGCAGTACTCCAGCTGCGGCCTCACCAAGGCCAAGTAGAAGGGGAGAACGATGTCTCAGGATTTGCTTGAGAAGCATCTATGGATGCAAGCCAGCATTTTGGTCACTGTACTAGCCACAGCATCACATTGCAGGCTCATGTTCATCTTGTGGTCAATGATGACCCCCAAATCTCTTCCATAGTGCTAGCCAGCATAGCACTGCCGAGCCTATAAGGATGCTGCAGGTTTTTCTTCCCAAGACGGAGAACCTTGCATTTTTCAGCATTAAACATCATCAGGTTCTTGTCTGCCCATTTGCTGAGCCTGTCCAGGTCAGCCTGGATCGCCCTCCTGTCTTCTGGTGTGGATGCTTTGCCCCAAAGTTTGGTGTCATTGGCGAACTTGGCCAGTCCACTTCTGACTCCAATGTCCTCATCATTAATGAAGAAAGTGAACAATATGAGTTCAAGGACAGAGCCTTGGGGGACTCCACTGGTCACAGGGCACCATGATGATTGACTTCCGTCAATTACCACCCTCTGGGTCTGACCACGGAGCCAGTATCCGAGCTGATCATGGTGGACCCAAGGCCACAATTGACCAGTTTTACCAAGAGGTGATTATGGGATACCAGGTCAAAGGCTTTTTTGAAGTCAAGATATTTTACATCAATCTCTTCTCCTTTGTCCAGATGATAGGTCACCTGGTCATAGAAGGTAATGAGATTGGTCAAGCAAGACCTACCTGCAACAAACCCATGCTGGCTATCCCTCAGGATGTTGGCATCTGCCAGTCCATTAAGGATGGCCTCTTTAATAAACTTTTCTAAGACTTTCCCTGGGATAGAAGTCAGGCTGATGGGCCCATAGTTAGCCGGATCCACTTTCCTTTCTTTCTTGAAGATAAGCACCACATTGTCCTTCTTACAGTCTTCAGGTACTACACCAGGAGTTTCAAAGATCTGTGCCAGAGGCTGGACTATGATGCTCGCCAGGTCCTTGAGTACCCTGGGGTGTAGATTGTCAGGGCCAGCTGATTTGAAGGTATCCAGCCTCTCAAGGTGTTCTTTCATGAGGTCAGCATTAATGGAGGGCAGGGGATCTCCCTCACCAGGACCTCCCTGTCCCGTGGTGGGTATGGGCGTCCCATGGGACTGATGAAAGACAGACACAAAGTACCCAGGTTGGGGCGATGGTGAATTTTGGGGTGGCTGCAGCCTCCCTCCCAGCACCGCTGCCACCAGCCCCAAGCACAGCATGGCCCAAACCCCCACCAGGAACAGCCTGGTGCTGCCACTGGCCCCAGCCTGCAGTGGCAGCCTGCCCTCATCCTGTGCACAGATCCGGGGGTACACCTCTCCCCAGGAAGAGCATGGCACAGGCCCAGCCTGCAGCCCCCTCGGGGTGTATGTAGAAGCAAGAGCGGTGTGTCCCCTGTCCTGCACCCCGCACCCACTGACAGTTCCTTTCACTTTGCTCCCTGCTGCAGCCCCAGGAGTGGCCGACACCACCTGCCTAGAGCCGCTCTGCTGCACTGTGCCCCTCCCCCCACCCCTTCCCCTGCACCCCTTCCCCTGCAGACTTACCTCATAAGTCTGCAGGGGAACGGGAATTTTGGGTGTAAAATGGGTCACCACATAATTTTAGGTGTAAAAAGGGTCACAGCATAAGAGCAAATTCGCATATAAAACCTGTATATGGAGAAAATGTAGTGCTGAGCTGAAAGGTGGCTTCTTCTGGATACTTTATTGGGGCTTATTTGCTGTCTTGCTGCCCTTACTTGCTTGAAAGAGAAGGTGCTGAGACAAGAAAAATGCTGGAGGATGAATGCTATTGAAGATGATAGATGGGAGCAGTGTGTGCTGTTTGTTTAATTTAGAGACTAATATTCTTCTTTGATAGTTAAATCCAGACATACATTAAAGTAGGTGTCTGGGGAAACAATTATATTCTTTTTTTTCTTTTTCTTTTTTTGGCTTAACAACCTCATGGGTTGAATCATGGGTTTAGTCTGGATAGAATCTTCAGAATCTGAATTTGCTGCTCTTCCGTGTATACATGCTAGTGGGGTAAATGTCTTTTTCTTGTGTGGAAGTTTGGAATTTTAACTCTTTCCTGTATTTAAACCTTTTTTCAAGAGTCCTTTAATTTTATTCAGAGGTGAAATTGTTGAGATAAGTTGAAACGTTTTGACATGAGTCATAGTTTAAAAAAAGGTGTTTTTAAATGTACGTAATTCTTTGAAGTCTTTACCTTAAATAATGTTCAAAGGAGGCAATAACTCCTCATAACATTTTTTTGTGAACTAACCTTTGAGGATTTGATTGGAAGGATGCTAAAGCACTGCCAGATAGCAAATACAAAAACCATTTTTTAAAGACTTATAGTTTTCATGAAACTGGAGGCAAAGCCTACTCCATGCTTAGGAAAAATTACCCAAACTGCCAAATAACAAAACCTTGCTGGCATTGGCTGAAATATTAGAAAACTTTCAGAGAGTAGGTTGGGATGTGGATAAAAATGAGCTGCAGTTTATAGCTCATGGAAGATTGAAACAATGCTAATAAATTTAAAGGAAGGATTTTGCATGTGTGTCAGGATTTGCTTCAGCTTCTGTTATTTAGAAGGCTTGAAATTTAGAATCCCACCTCTTGGGAGTTGTGCCAGGGTCAGTTAATTGCCTTCAAGTTTTTGCCCCCAGTTGCAAGAATCTGGCAAGATTTAGATCCAGTTCACCTTTACCAACAGGGTTCTCAGTAGCAGTAGTGAAATCCATCACTCATCATCTTTTCTCAGTAGCAGCATTGACATCTAGCAAGTTTTCTGAACAACTGTAAGATCTAGAAGTTAATTTTAAAATTAAAATTCTACAGAAACTGCAGGCCTTACCTAGAAAGCTAAGTTTATTCCACCCTCTGTTCTTGTGCATATTTTTCATGTGCTGTTCTATTAACATTAGAGGTTGAAACAGTTCCCGAAAGGTTTAAAGCAGAGGTGGGCAATTATTTTGGGCTTACTGAGTTTTGGCAAGCCATCAAATGCCATGTGATAGGCAGCCGGGGCAGATAAATATTAATTTTCTAAATGTTTTAGGGGCCCCGCGGGCCGGATAGAATGGCCTGGCAGGCTGCATCCGACCCATGGGCTGCATTTTGGCCACCCCTGGTTTATAGTATGCTACGATCATGAGTGATAAATCTTGGATTAGGATTGCACACCAAAAAAAAGTTCCAATGGATTATAGCTTCATCAGCTCCAATATTTCGTTCTCTTCAGTGGTCAACTGAGGTGCGACAGAGAGATCTCTGCAAAACCTAAAAGTGATTCATTCAGTGAGTAGGGAAGGTAACTTTGCAGCCATCTTTGTGCTTAACTGCTATTGCTGCCCTTCTGGACTGAGTTGTCAGCGATGTTAATCCCTGAGAGACTGTGGGGTTGTTTTAATATCCTGGAACACTGGGCTAGACTGATAATGCCCTATCCTGAATTTGTCAACTGGGATTAAAAATAACATCGAAATTAAGGGCTGGAAAGGACCTTGAAAGATCATCAAGTCCAACCCCCCCTGCCTTAAGCAGGAATACTGCTGAGATCAAATGATCCCAACAAGGTGTCTGTCCAGTCTCCTCTTGAAGACTTCCAAGGCTGGGGACTGCACTACCTACTTGGTAAGTCTATTCCAGTTTCTGGTCTCCCTTATCAGTCATTTATTGATCATAGGAGACGAGGTTGGTCAGACACGACCTGCCCACAATGAAACCATGTTGCCTATCCTTTAGCATCGTGCCTTCTGCCAGTTGCTCACAAATGGACTTAATTTTTTCCAAAATTTTACCTGATAGCGTGGTCAAACTGACTGGCCTATAGTTTTCCAGGTCCTCCTTCCTCCCCTTAAAGATTGGCACCACACTGGCCTTTTTCCAGTCTTTTGGGACCTCTCCCAAGCACCATGAGTCTTCAGATACCTTCACCAGTGGTCCCACAGTGACTCCAGCCAATTCCCTCAGTACTCGCGGGTGTAGTCCATCCAACCCTGCTGACCTGAAGACATTCAGCCACTCCAAGTGCTCCCTCACCAGTTCGACACTGACCATTGGTTAGCAATTGCACCCTCCCCCTCCCCCATCATCCATCCAGTATCCAACCGGGCAGGTGACCACCATTTGTGTGCAGGAACACCATCACAAAGTATTCATTACTGACTGGAGGAAGCGTGTTCAATATAAATCTTTTGTTACAGTGAAAACTGGAGAAACAAGTTCTAAAATGAGAGCTAGTTAAATAAACTACAGAAGCTAAAAAATAGCTTTTAGAAATCCCTGTCATGTTTTGTGAGCTTCTAATGTCTGAGTAGTGCTCTTGTCTTTCTGAGTAAGAACTGCCATTGTACTAATATTTTTCTAGCAGAAAATCTGGTGGGGTGGCTTTCTAAAAAGCAGCTTGGTTTTTCTCAGTAATGTATTCAAGTGACTTTCAGAACTCCTGTATAATAAGTTTTTTGTTGTGTTAGTAAAATTTGCATAGAATGATTGACCAGTTTTTTTTATTTCCCTAAATAATTTAATTAAGCTTATTTTGCAACAAATGTTGGATATCTTCTGCATTTCAAAAATGAGTAGGGGTGACAGGAGGCTAAACGTTAGTCACAACCAGCTTTCTACTCTCAAAGCAGTTTCTTCACACTGTGGCTCCTTCAGCTTGCTTTAGACAACTGATTTTCAATTAGGGTGCCTCAGCAACTTAGGATGCAAAGAGATCCTTCTAAGAGTCCCATGGGGTGCTACATATTAGTGTTGCTAATATATATCACCTATATGTAATTTATAAGATAAACCCCAGGATTTCAAATAGGAATCCATATTGTCCAAAATATTCTGATGTGTTGTGATTTTTTTTCATTTAAAGTTGCCTCATATTTTTTCATTAGAAGCTCGTCTCTTCAGTTTCTTAAAACTTAGCTGAACTTTATGGTTATAGACAGACTGAACAATTACTCATGTATTTACCTGAATCCAAGGTGACTTTGAATTAAAGACAATCCCCTCTGCCTCCCTCCCCAAGTATGAGATTCTATACATGGCAAATTTATAAATTGTTACAATTTTCCATGTAAGTAATCTAATTATTGGATAGCTGTCTTAAATTTGTCCCCCTCCCTACTGCTACAACAGGGAAAGCAGTGGTAGTGGGGCAGAAATGAGGGAAGCAAGCAGCCTAACCCCTGCCTCTTGCTTCCCCCTCTGCCACCTGCCTCCTTTATGGTGCCTGTACTCCCTGCCACCTATCCCGTCATGCCTGCACCCTGTAGTGCCTGTGCTCTTGTTGCAAGCTCCCTCCAGCATCCTCTTCTCCCCCAGAAGCCTCTACTCTCCCCCAGCTCTTACGGTCAGTGGCAGCTCCAGCGCAGGGCATGGAACACAATGCTATTATACTGGAGGCAGCTCTGGCCCAGGATGCCAGAGCTGCTGCCACTGTTGCTGCATGGCTAGGCCAGGGCTAGAGCTATCATGACCTCCATGCTTGGGGGCTGGAATGAGGCTGGAGCTGCCACTGACAGTAAGTGGTGGGGAAAGCGTGGGGTAGAGGCTATGGGAGCTGGAGGCAGGCAGGTAGGAGGGGCGGAGGCCAGCCAGAGAGGGGGGCAGGCAGCTGCTGCAGCTCCCACTCTGGCCCTGATCCAGGCTCACGGCTGAAGGCAGAGTTGCAGCAGCTGCCTGCTCTTCTACCCACCTCCCACTCACTTGTATTCAAATCCAAGATGAGGGGCCTTTTTCCCTCTTGTTGAATGGAAGGGGGAAAACCTCATATTGGATTTAAGTAAATATGGTATCACATGATGCTGATATGAACTACTATAATATAACTGGTAACTATGTATGCTTCTGTTTCATTCAAGATTAAAGTTACAACAATTTACCTAACTTAGAATCATAGAAAAGTAGGGTTGGAAAGGATCTCAGGAGGTCATCTAGTCCAGCCCCTTGCTAAAAGCAGAACCAGCCGCAATTATATCATCCCAGCCAAACTATATCATCCCAGCATGCAATTTATGTGCTACAGGAGCACACAGATATACTACTAGTTAGATTCTAAGGACTAATATGTGCTCTTGAGTAGTAGCTCTCCCCTTTGAAAGTGGTTTGTCCAGGCTGACATTTCCCATGCTGGCTGCAATGTTCCCTCTAAGGAGCAGCAGTCCATGAGTGCGCTGCCTCAGTCCGTGAGTGCACTACCTCTATCCAGCATGGGACACTTACCGAAGGGGGTTGAGGGCCAGGGGCTGGGCCCAGGAACTGGGGGCTGGAGGCTGGCGCCGGGGGCCAGGGGCTGGGGCTGGGAGCCGAGGGCCAGGGGCTGGAGCTGGAGCCTGGCAAGGGCTCCCCCAGCTCCGGGGAAGTGCTCCATTCCCCCGCATCAGCAGCAGTTCTTCCCTGAGGTGAGGCAAGGCAGGGATGGAGGCTGGGGCGGGGGGCTGACATGGGCTCCTCCAGCTCTGGGGAAGTGCTTCACTCCCCAGCCCTGATGTGGGGGAGCGGAGCACTTAGTTTCATAGTTTCTAGGGTCGGAAGGGACCTGAGTAGATCATCTAGTCCAACCCCCTACCATGGCAGGAAAGATTACTGGGGTGAAACGACCCCAGCAAGGTGTTCATCTAACCTCCTCTTAAAGAACCCCAGGGTAGGGGCCAGCACCACTTCTCTTGTAAGTTGGTTCCAGAACCTAGCCGCCCTGACCGTGAAGTAGCGCCTCCTGATATCTAGCTTAAATCTACCCTCTACCAGCTTGTGACCGTTATTCCTGGTCACTCCTGGCAGTGCTCGGGGGAACAGGGACTTCCCCAGTGCCTGCTGATCCCCCCTGACTAGTTTGTAACAGGCCACTAGATCCCCCCTCAGCCTTCTCTTCTGGAGGCTGAACAGGTTCAGGTCCTGTAGCCTCTCCTCATAAGGCCTGCCCTGCTGCCCCCTGATCATATGAGTGGCCTGCCTCTGGACCCTCTCCATGTTGTCCACATCCCTCTTGAAGAGCGGCGCCCAGAACTGGATGCAGTACTCCAGCTGGGGCCTGACCAGCTGCATAGAGGGGGAGGATCACCTCTTTGGACCTGCTCGAGATGCATCTCTGGATGCATGACAAGGTACGGTTGGCCTTCCTGACTGCTTCCCCACACTGCCGACCCATGTTCATCTTGGAGTCAATGATGACTCCAAGATCCTTTTCTGCCGGAAGCTGATGGAGCCTGTGCCACGCTCCCGCCCCAGCCTCTCTTGGTGCGCAGTCTTGAAAAGGCTGTGCGCAGCCACACATTTAGTTGTGTGTGGCTGTGCACATGTGCACCTTAGAGGGAACCTTGGCTAGCTGTCAGCTGAACTTTTTTTTTTTTTTTAACTTTTGTGGCTAAAAAGGCAATTGAGAGTAAGCAGCCCCATGCTGAGATGGGGGGGGGCATTGATTTGTCCTTATTAAATAAAAGTCTTAAAGCCTTCCTTTAAAAGCTCTAAGTGCAAGGACATGGAATGAGGATTTGAAATTTACCAGGGGGTGCTAGAGAGGTACCTTTTCCTCTTCCTGTAGAAGTGCCTTGAATCTGACTAAATTACTAGTCTCCAAAAGTATTGTGGTTCATACATGCTCAGTAGAGGCTTTTTTGATTTTGGCAGTTAAATTGTCTGCCTTGAGTATGCCCCAGGCTACAGCTAAAGGGGCTGAGCAGGCCTTTATAATGCTGCTGGTTGCCAAGTGCTTGATGCTCCCCATAGGATCTGAGATGTAGTAGGAGAGAGAGTCTCTTTTACATTCCCAGTACTCCCTCTGCTGTTGCCCAGAGAGCACAGAGACGATAGAAGTAGTGGGGAAGGAACTGCAGGGCTCAAAGGAATAATGGAAAAAATAGCCCAAGGTCATGAAATTAAAGAAATGAGTCATAATACACACATACCCAAGGGTGTATTTCAGGTTGTTTGGGTAGCCTTAATTCTGGCCGTTCCTAAATTTTGAGCATTTGGCTTTGCATCTTGATGCTCTTTTATTGTAGGTTCTTGCATGTAATGAATGTAATAGGAGCAGTACTTTGAAGCTCTTGTCATCCAGAGCTCTTAAAACATATTACATAGGAATCAGCTTCTAGAGTGAGAGACTGGAACACTAAGAGGGGAAGTGGTTTGCCTCTGCTCTCACACTAAGTTGCCTTAAGAAGAGATCCCAAATGTCTACTGTAATGCCATATCCATTTGTAACTTGACTAGTGTTGTTGTACTGTGTATTTAAATAAGTAAAGAGGCCAGTTTCCAGTCCTTCCAGAGGACTGTGCCACAGCCAGCCTCTTGCCCAGCCCAATGCACAGCCCCTGCGAGCAGTGCCAGAACCCTGGGTGACAGGCAGAGTGGCCAGGTGCTGCCTGAAGGTACATGGCCCCAGGCTGGGCTGAGCTGGGCCAGGCCTGCAACATATGGCACAGGTGGTGCCCTGAGCAGTCCTGGGGGGATGTGCCCTGAACAGTCCCCCCCATACCCACAAACCCCACACCACCAAACCACCCCCACAAGCTCTTCACCCATATACCCAGCAACAAACCCCAAATCGCTGCACAGGCCCCATACCCTCCCACACACCCTTCCCCCTCCAAGCCCCACATACCTCTTCCCCCTCAATCTTAAACCCTGAGTGCCCAACTGGCCACATGGGATGGGAGGGATCTGTTAGCGGGAGCTGCACTGCAGGGGCAACTGCCACACTGCAGCCCAGCCCCATGCCCACACCAGTGCTGGGACATGTGGCCCCAGCGTGGGGGTGCTCCTGGTCCCAGGAACCACTTGGTGGGTGTGATGGGCTGTGGGGAGGGGTGGAACTGGCAGCAGGGGTGTATGAGAGAGAGATGGGGGCTGGGGGAGTGTTCCGGGTTGGAGAGGCCTCCAGAGCCAGGCTTAGAGTCCTCCTAGAGCAGTCTGTGCAGGGGGAAGCCGAAAGGGCCCAGCTCAGTCCCCGATCCCCAGCTGAGGGCTTCCCAAGAACAGCATGGGGCGGGAAGCAGAACAGCCAGGGCTGGCACTGCTCAGAGCCACAAAGCAGTGGGTGGGACAGCTGCATCTAGACTTGTCCTGGTGCTGGGACAAAGCTGTGGCTGGGAGGGAGCTAGTGGGGGCAGGCAGGGACTGCGGGTCAGGAGTGAGGGGACTTGGGTCAGGGGCTGTGGATTGAGAGTGAGGGGCAAGGGCAGGGGCAAGGCACTGGCATATCAGTGCTGCTCAGCGCCATGCATCCTGGTGAGCAAAGGGGACAGGGGCAGCTCTGATTTTTCTATGACAAAAAAACAAAAAGTAAATGCCAAAGTATATAGATATTTAGAATCCATTTTATTATGAGAGAGGCATTGGTAGGCTTCCAAATTGCTTTAAACTTGTAAATATATCAGTAAAACATTGCTCAACTGATCTCTCCATATAGAGTGGCGATTCATTTTATTAGTGAAAGAACATGGATTTTGGGTATTTTAATGAGAGAATTTGGGTTTCTTATCAGAGAATTTCCAATTTTTAAACAGGGAACACCACGATCTCTGCTGGTGAGACAAGTGGTGAGAACCAGGCAGAAGAACCAGTCTAGGGCCAGCACTGGGGACCCAGCTGGAGGGCAGATGAGGCGGCTGATCTTTTGGCCATTTGGGGCCAAGAGGACATGATTTGACAGTTCAAAGTGGGCCACTGCAAGGAGCACATCTTTTGGGTGATAGTTGCCCAGATGGCAGAGCATGAGCACCAGAAGACATGATAATAGTGCTGCCCAACAGCTAACTGTGCAGCCATGGCCCACTGGCAGCTGGCCCAGAGGTGCAGGAGGCTCTGCTGCAGTGCCTGTACCACAGCCTAGGCAGCCGTGCAGTTCCTGTCCTGGTCTGGCAGGTGCGCAGCCATGGGGCCACAAGTCCAAGAGTGGGGATGATGTTGCAGGTGGCAGCAGGTCACAGCCAGTCAGCAACCCCAACTGCCAGAATGCTGCAGTGGGTAGATGATGCAGGGGCCACTCCAGGTTAGGACTGCTTCAGCAGTCCAGCTGGCACTAAAGGTAGTGTCCCTAGATACCAACTGGCTGGGCCTCAGAAGCTCCTGAGGATAAGTAGCTCTAAGCTGCTTGCCAGGGCAGGTTTTTATACTTCTGGGGCCAGCACAGGTGCTGGCCCCAGGCTCTAGCTTCGCCTGGATGAAGACTGGAGAGGAGCTGGGCAGGGTCAGTTTACCCTAATTGGCACAATTTGCCCTACACCAAAATGCACGTTCAGGCATGTGTGCTGAGGCAAACATCTCCAGCACAAATTTGTAACGCTCCTGTTTGAGCTGCTGCAGGCGCACTTGCCTGCATGTGTGGACATGCCCCAGTTCAGATACAAAGAATCCTCGGTTTGTTACAGAGGCATTTTGTTGTGAGCAGCACCAAAGAAATGGAATTACGGCAACTTCCATGACTCGGTTGAAGACAATGGTGGGGAGCAAGAGGAGACACTTTACACTGCTATATAGTTTGGCTTGACTGGAACATAAAGGAAGGATAGTCATATCTTGCACTAGGAGAAAATAAATCACAAATAAGGGAAAGGTGGTTTATAATAGAATGATGTTATATATGGAAAACTGTGTTATTTTAAAACATATTTTAGTAGACCAAGTAGTAAACCACAATAAATAGAAATCATAAAATATGCCAGAGTCCTGTTTGGTTGATGGGGAGATACTATTCCCATAGAACTATCTAAATGAGAATCCAGCCTCTTAGGAGCATAGCCCTGTGTAGGGCTCTATTACAATACAGCGAAGGATATGAAGTTCAGAGAGGAAAAAATCTGCTTACCTTTATGTTCTCGTTTTTCCTGCTCTCTGCAGATGAACATCTGCAACAAACCTCCTAATAAGACAGCTCCTGAGAAGGCAGAGGAAGCAACCCCTGAGGCCCAATTTCAGCATGCCCGAAGGAATGGATGGAGCTGGCCTCCACACCCCTTCCAGATTATTGCGTGGCTGTTGTATCTTTTTTTTGCACTAGCTGGCTTTGGAATCCTTGTTCCCCTCCTGCCTCACCACTGGTTGCCTGCAGGGTACATTGTATCCTTTCAGACTGCAAATTAGTAGAATGCCATGACCATACTCGTGGTTATAATGAAGTAGCAGTGGGATTTTTTAATTTGCTAGCTGTTATAAAACGCCCTGGTGAGCAAAACTCTGAGTCACTTCCTGCTTTAACTACTGTAGCCAACATCTTGGTCTCCTCCAGTCTTAGTAAAGGATTTTTTTGAATTTATCCCTCTCCCACAACTTTAATTATGTTGCTGTTCTGTTCTGTTCTGTTCTGTTCTGTTCTGTTCTCTTCTCTTCTCTTCTCCATATTCATCACAGTAAAGCAACTGATCCTTTACTTCAGGGCTCTTCCTATGACCACTCCTTCCTCCATTCCTTTTATGTCATCCTTCATTGCTGTCCTTGGTGTATAGGGCATGTACTGGTGACCTGTGGAAAGCTAGCAAGCTACTTTATTTGATTTTTCTTATTTCCAACTGCTAAAATGTATTAAAAGACATTTACAAATGTATTACTTTCCTAATATTACATTCATAATAATGTAAACATTTATTATGATGGCTGCATAATGCTAAGACCTCCCCTCCCCCCCCTTCCTCCCCTCCCTGGTCTCCCCCTTATAAAAAACCCTTCTTGATCATTATATCAGTAAAGTTGAAGGCAGTTAAGCCCCTTACAAGTTGTAAAATGCACCTTGATATGAATGGGATTGTATAGTGTAGCTGGTTGGGATGCCAGGTTTCTTCTAGTGTCAGGAGATGCCAAAGGTTATTTGGTTATGACTGAAGGGGAAGTAGTTCATGCAGTTGTATACATCATGAGAAAAGGCCATCATGAAACAATCTAAGGTTAGCCTATGTTATTGAAAAAGTGCCTGCTATAAATATTTATTCACAGAGTAAATTCAAATTTTAGGTGCAAAGGATGGTTCTTCTGAATTAATGAACTTTCTTATTTTCCATAACCAGAATAACCAGAATAACATATTAGCAAGAATTCTTTCCTGTATATTGCCTATATTGCAGTGGAGTGACTCTAAAACTATAATTAAGATTGCTTCAGATGGATCAGTAGTTCTAGGTGCACATATGTCATTGCCGTCTTAAGTTCTGTCATTTGCCCTATCTCTGTTTTTCTGAAGCAAAATGTAAGGATTTATGTGATGTCAGTATCACTAGTTTTTCCTGTCACTGTTTTTGTTCAGAGACCTTAATGTCAAAAGAGATCTATGAGGATGGATTCTCATTTTTGTCACCTGTCTGTAAACAACTTACTTCTTGAGACTTAAATCTAGTTCTTACCAAGTTGCTGAAGTCCCTGTGTGAAATTGTTAGCAAATGTTTACTTTGAACACAGCTTTCTTAGCAGCAATAAAATCTAAGGAGATTGTGTGATGCAGGTTATAATGTCTGACCCTGGTTATAAAGGTTTCCATAAAAATAAGGTAGCCTTATGGCCGTATTTTTAGTCAACCTGTAATGTTGTATCTGTTTCTACATCTGAAGGTATGTATTTTTCCCCCTTAGACTGCATACTTTG
This sequence comes from Crocodylus siamensis, assembly GCF_052110815.1. Classification (NCBI taxonomy): domain Eukaryota; kingdom Metazoa; phylum Chordata; order Crocodylia; family Crocodylidae; genus Crocodylus; species Crocodylus siamensis. Next base: position 43,999,128 of record NC_143403.1, read on the forward strand.
CTGAGAAAGGCCAGGTTAAATATTTTGGAAAGGGCCATCCATCCAGATCCAAAAAATGACTTAGAAGCTGCTTCTAGGTGATACACATGAAAAAGAATCTGTTGATCCAAACCTTAACTGTGTCTTTCAGTGTCCTGGAGTGTTTTTTATCTGTCATTTAGTGGTTCACCTTACTGCTGTCTCCATTGATCCTGCTGATGATAACGTGCGAGAGAGGAATTATCTAGGACCACTAGCCACCTTCAATCGTAGCCAACATGCTCATGTAATTGAAAACCGTCATTGCCATATCTGTGATGTTGATGTGTAAGTATCACCCAGTATTTTTTTCTTCTACCTCCACCCTCGCTCCAGCACACAGTTAGAATGTGGGGTATCCTGAAGTTTTTAGCTGTGAGTTTGGAATAGCATTACTGGGTGTAGTGGATTCATCCCTGAAGTCATGGTTGTAAAGATTTGAGTCGCCCATCATATGTGTGCTTCTGTTTAATTAATCTGGTTTGGGGGAGGAATTGTATTGATTTTAATTCTGTGTCCCTCAGGGAATGTCCACACTACAGCTGTTGTGATCCTGAGTGTGCTGAGAAGCATGACCTTCCCAACTCACTCTCACTCTGCAGATTCCAAACCTGGAGTTGAGGCAGGGACTCTCCATCCTGGGAGGTTTTTAAGACCCAGCTAGACAAAGCCTTGGCTGGGATAAGCTAGTTGGGGATGGTCCTGCTTTGAGCAGGGGTTGGACTAGATGATCTCCTGAGGTCCCTTTCAACCCTAATTTTCTATGATAAATGGGGCTTACCCGGCTTGGTCCTGCCTGTGGGGCAGCTCCCAGCAAGCCCCATGCCGAGCAGGAAGGAGATGGGATTGCTGCTCTGTGCTGAGCTGAGAGGTGAAAACGGGAAGAGTGGCAGATCCCCCAGGCCTGCCTTGATGGCCATCACCACCTCCAAGAACAAGTTGTAGGGCAGCAACTTGCACACCCAGTTCAGGTTCTCCACCACTGCCAGCACCACCAGCTCCCAGACTCTGCTCCCATCTGGATCATGCCTGGCTGCACCGTGGTCTGTGGCCTGCCTACCGGTCTTCACCTCTGCTTGCCTGTAGTCCTGGCAGTCCATGTAGCCTGGCTTGCTGCCTCCCTTCTGCCCCTCTTAGCTAGCTGTATGCCATGGGGCACCCCCTCAGCCCCAGCTCAGGCTGCTAGTGTTGGACCGAGGTGGAATGAGCCAGGGCTGCAGATGCATTGCCCCAGTCTTTGCTGTTTGGGTGATCCACTTGAGGATCTGGCAAGGTTGCGGGTGGGAAGAGGAGCTCAGCACCTGAGCCAGCACCAGGAAACAGGCAAAACAGCAGCAGCAGGCATGCTCTACTCAGGAGTTACCACGCAATCAGCAGAGACTCCCTTACCTGGCCAGGCTCAGCCATTGCTGCTGCCACCTCATCTCCCCTGCACTGCTGTCACACTCTCCTGGCCATAAAACTTGTGGTGAGCTCCAGGTACTTCATGAGGCTCCGAAGCCCTAGCAGGAGGCACACTGGTTGTAGGTATCCCCTCCTTGTCCCTGCTCACGCACAGAGAAGACAGGTTCACATTTCCTCTCCTCCCAACAACACACACATCTTGCAACCACCCTACTGCTTTCTCAAGTCTTCCAGAGCAAGCAAGGAACCCAACAGAGCCAGTGCTTCAGGAGCAGAATCCATGTTGCTTGAGCTTGTTCTTTCACCCCTGCTGGGAGATGCCTCTCAACTCTGTGCCCCACTCGGCACCAGGCTGGCTGGGAGCTGCTCCACAGGCAGGAAATTCCCGCCTTCCGCTGCTGTCTGAGCTGACTGCTCCGGGTCAGCTGTCTACACATCTGCTACTACGCAATAGCTAATGCACAGTTAATCTGCCTGTATTTACAAGTAGTAGAAAGCCTAATTTACTGGGCAGTAGCTGCTACGCACTGTTACATGATGACACCTTACTGTGTAGTAGATTAATGTACTGCACAGTGAAGCATCTTGTACAGATACACCCACAGTGTTTTAGGGCTCCTATAGACGTGCAGCAAGGCTGCTCTGACATGCTGTAAATCCAGTACATTGGAGCAGATTCGATTAATCAAGTCTACTGGAGCGTGGAAATTAATACACTCCAGTAGCCTCCAGCATCGTGTATATCAGTGTCCTCTTGCTGAAAAACGGTGGTGGGGCACTTTGAATCTTGTTTGATGAGTTCTTGTTCAAATCAACCCACTGCCATTTTTCAATGTGGGGACACTGATACACGTGATGCTGTGATACACATGATGCTGATACATGTGATGCACCCTGCCACCTCCCAGACCATGTCTGTAAATGCCCTTGGTGTGCACATGGATTTAGACAACTACTCAGTTGGTAACTGGATACATTTGCATGGCCAATCTTAAGTTAAACTTTTGACAGCAAAATTATTGAATGGATTCAGAAACTGCTCATCTCCAGAGTAAAGGTTGCTTGCCTTGGAGAAATGGAAGATTTGGTTATTTTTAGCATTATGGCTAAAGAAGGGCCAATCCAAGTGTAAAGAGCATTTAATATTTCTGATCTAGCAAGTTTTCTCATTGTGGCCCAGACCTCTCCTGTTCACAGGATAATAGGAAAGTAGGGCTAGAAGGGACCTTACGACATCATTGCTTATCACAAGCTCAAAGTAGGATCTTCCCTGACTAAACCATCCTAGCCAACTGTCTGTCCAAACTGCTCTTGGAAATGTACAAGGATGGAGATTCCACAGCTACTCCAGGTAGCTGTTTCAATGCTTGACCACCCTCATAGTTAGAAAGTTCCTTCTAATCTTCAATCTAAATTTCCTCTGAAGCTGCTTCCCAGGCCTCTAATAATTTTTGTTTCTTTGCACTGGGCTCTCTTCAATTGGTCTACATCCTTATAATGTGGAATCCAAAATTGGACACATGAAGCCTCACCAGTGTTGAATAGGACAGAAGAATCTCTTCCCTTGATTTGCAAGTGACACTTTTATTCATAGAACCCAGTATACTGTTGGCCTTTTTTGCAACAAGAGCACACTGTTGGCTTATACTGTAACCTTCAGGTCTTTCTCTGCAGTACTACAAACTAGGCACTCATTCTCCAATCTTTATTTGTTCATGCAATTGTTTTGTCCCAAGTGCGGGACTTCACATGTATCCTTGGAGAATTTAATTTGGTTGACTCTGGACCATTTTTCCAGTCTATCCAGGTCATTCTGATATCTAAGTGTCATCTGCAAATTTCTTAAGCATGCAGTCAATCCCATCATTGAAATCATTACTGAAGATAGTATTACCAGACCCAGAACAATCCCCTCAGGAACTCCATTTGATACCTCCTTCCAACGAGACACTGAGCCATTGATGACTGCTGGTTGAGTATGATGATCCAGCCAGTTATGTATCTGTCTTGCAGTATTTTCATCTGATATGTATTTCGTTAATTTGTTAATGAGAATGCCATGAGAGAGAGTGTCAAAAAGGGTCATAGAAGGAAATGAGATTGCCTGAGCAACCTAATTTCCTTCTGTGACCAGGTGATGCAAGGCTGATGTCATTTACTTGGATTTCATAAAAGCCTTTGAGTTGGTCTCCCACGATGTCCTCATGGTAAAACTGGGGAGCTGCAGCCTTGACAACCTTACGGACAAGATGGACTTCTCTTACACTTCAGGGATTGCTTTCTTAAGGAATAACCATTCCTCATGGACACCCCTTTCGAAGGGGCCATGGCCTTTTAGTGCCTGACTGACCAAGCTCCTGAGTTTTGAAAGCCAGCCTTCCCAAAGCTGAGGATTTCTGTTTTACTGAGGGTTTTGCCCACCCTGTGTTGGACAGAGAAAGTGATCAGGTCAGATTTGGCCATGTGCTCTTCCCATGAGATGTCACAGGGACGTTGATGTCCCTCTTGACAATCATGCATCGGGAGTATGCAACCTCAGCTATTTCCCTATTGAATTTGTGGTTCAGCTCTTCTTGGTGGGAAGATCTATAATAGACTCATGACTATATCTCCTTCCCCTTGTTCCCCATATTTTAACCCAAAGGATCTCATAGAATCATCATAGAATCATAGAAGTAGGGTTGGAAGGGACCTTGTAGATCTTCAAGTCCGACCCCCTGCCTGAGCAGGAGAAAAACTGGGCTCAAATGACTCCAGCCAGGTAGGCATCAAGCCTCTTCTTAAAGACTTCAAGGGTAGGAACCAGCACCACTTCCCTTGGAAGTTGGGTCCAGATCCTAGCCGCCCTGACTGTGAAGTAGTTCTTATGGATGTCTAATCTAAACCTACTGTCCAACAACTTATGGCCGTTATTCCTTGTTATGCCAGGAGACGCTAGGAGAAATAAGGTCTCTCCCAAACCCTTCTGGTCCCCCCTAGTGAGTTTATAAACTGTCACCAGGTCCCCCCTCAGCCTTCTCTTGTGAAGGCTGAACAGGTTTAGGTCCCGCAGTCTGTCATTGTAGGGTCTGTCCTGTTGTCCCTGGATCATGCGGGTGGCCCTCGTCTGGACCCTCTCAATCTTGTTCACATCCCTCCTGAAGTGGGGTGCACAGAACTGGACACAGTGCTCCAGCTGTGGCCTGACCAGTGTCGCGTAGAGGGGGAGGATCACTTCCTTGGCCCTACTTAAGATGCACCTGTAGATGCATGACAAGGTCTGGTTAGCCCTGCCAGCTGTAACCTCGCATTGTCGGCCCATGTTCTTCTTGGAGTCAATAATGACTCCAAGATCCCTTTCTGCCTCTGTGCTCTCAAGAAGGGAGTTTCCCATCTTATAAGTGTGCTGCTGGTTTCTACTGCTCAAGTGCAGCACCCTGCACTTGTCGGTATTGAAACGTATCCTGTTTTTGTTAGCTCACCCTGTAACCTATCCAGGTCTTACTGCAGTCTTTCCCTCCCTACTAGCATGATCACCTCACCCCAAATTTTGGTATCATCAGCAAATTTAAACAGGTTGCTTTTCATCCCGTTGTCCAAATCACTGATAAAGAACAGCGCGGGCCCAAGAACCTAGCGCTGGGGGACTCCGCTGCCCACTTCCCCCCAGGTTGAATATGACCCATCCACCACCACCCTCTGAGTACAACCCTTCAGCCAATCTGCAATCCATCTGACTGTGTAGGCATCAATTGCACAGTTGCCTAGTTTTTTAATGAGGAAGGGTGGGAGAAAGTGTCAAAGGCCTTGCTGAAGCCCAGAAAGACTTTGTCCACAGTGACACCTGCATCCAATGCTTTTGTGACCTGATCATAAAGGGCAATCAAGTTGGTCTGACATGACCTGCCCCTAATGAAACCATGCTGGGTGCCCTTGAGTATCATCCCTGAAGCTGGCCCATTGCAGATGTGCTCCTTAATAATCTTCTTAAGGAGTTTCCCTAGGATTGAGGTAAGACTGACGGGCCTATAGTTGCCCAGGTCCTCCCTCCTCCTTTTTTTAAAGATGGGGACCACACTGGCTATCTTCCAATCATCTGACACCTGGCCCGAGCACCACGAGTGCTTGTAAAGCCATGCCAAGGGCTCTGCAGTAACCCCTGCTAGCTCCCTTAACACCCTGGGGTGGAGAGCATCTGGACCCGCTGATTTGAACACGTCCAGCCCCTCCAGAAGCTCTCTAACCCAGTTCTCCCCAACCTGAGATCTGGAGGTGTTCCCCTTGAGTCCATCTTGCATCAAAGTGGGGAAGGCCTGGTCCCTGGACAAGAAAACAGAGGTGAAGAATTGGTTAAAGAGGTCTGCTTTCTCCTTTGGCACAACCACCAGATTGCCCAGAGAATCTTGCAGGGGCCCCACATTTCCCAGTGCTTTCTTTATCCTACCTATATATTTGAAAAAGGACTTTTTATTATCTTTGATCTTGGACGCTAGTCCTAGCTCTATGTCTGCCTTAGCTTTCCTGACAGCCCCCCTACAGGCTTGAGCAGAGGAGGTATACTCCTCTTTGGAGATAGCACCCCCTTTCCACTGGGTGTACTCTGCCTTTTTGGCAATCAGGCATTCCCGGACACCCTTGGTGAGCCAGGGGGACTTTGGGGCACTCTTGTCCCCCTTGCTTCTTTTGGGATGGTCACCCCTTGGGCCCTGAGTATCATCTCCTTAAGGAACGACCACTCATCTTGGGCACTGAGTTCCCCTGCCCTTGAGAACCCCAGCTCCTCTCCCACTAATCTCAACTCATTGAAGTTGGCCCTTTTGAAGTCTAGGGCTACCGCCTTGCTTCAGGCCCTTGACACCTTGTGCTGGGTGGTGAATTCCAGCAAGCGATGATCGCTATCACCCAGGTGGTCAAGAACCTGGAGGCCCCTTACCAGTTCATCATTTGTGGCCAGGACCAGGTCCAACAGGCCATTTCCTCTGGTGGGAGTGTGCACCTCCTGAATTAAGTGGCGGTCCTGTATCTCCACCAGGAATCTCCTGGAACGGTCCAACCTGGCTGACTGTTCCTCCCAGCAGATGTCTGGGTAATTGAAATCACCTATGACAACTACATCCCTTGCCTTAAGTACCTCTGCAAGCTGGCCCGAAAATTCCCAGTCCAGCTCCTCCCCTTGGTTGGGGGGTCTGTAGTAGATCCCCACTGTTAGATCCCTCTCCCCATGGCCCCCTTGTATCTTGACCCAGAGCACTTCAGCTTGCCCCTCCTCTGACCTCATTTTGCTGGCAGAGGATTTGTATTGCTGTTTGACATACAGTGCCATGCCCCCATTTTTCCTTCCTTCTCTATCCTGCCTGTAAAGACTATAGCCCCTAATGCTAACTGCACAGTCGTGGGATGAATCCCACCACGTTTCTGTAAGCCCTGTTATGTCTGTGTCTGAATGTGGTATTCTGAGGGCAAGTTCCTCCTGTTAGTTCCCCGTACTACGACATTGGTATATAGGCATTTAAGGCCTTGCCTAGCTGCGTGTGCCACCCCCCGATTTGGGAGACTGCCTGGGCCTCTGTTTCTTACCTAGGCACTCCTTGCATTTGTCACCCGTCTTGCTTGGGTGGTGTCTCCTTGTCTCCCTGCGGCCCCCTCCCCTGGTGAGGCTAGTTTAAAGCTCGCCGTATGAGATCAGCCAACCTGGAAAAGAAGACACCCTTGCCTTTAGGAGAGAGGTGAAGCCCATCCCACCCCAGCAAGTCCCCCGCCTGAAAGCTTGGGTCATTATCTAGTAACCCAAGGCCTGCCTGGCAGCACCAACTGCATAAGCGCCAGTTGACCTCGCCAATGCAGGCCTCGTGTTGCTGTCCCCGCCTACTCACCGGAAGAAGAGAGGAGAATACCACCTGTGCCCCTGTCTCCTTAAGCTTGTCCCCCAGAGCCTTGAATTCCTTCATAAAGCGGTCAGGGTTGCCCCTGGCCGCATCATTCGTTCCCATGTGGATGACAACCATGGGGTACTGGTCTGCAGGTCGGATGTAGGCCAGGATCCTCTCCATGATGTCCCTAACCTGAGCCCCAGGCATGAAGCAGACCTCTCGCGTCATGGGGTCAGGCCGGCAGATGGGACCTTCTAGTCCTCGTAGGATGGAGTCTTCGAAGACGAGGACCCGGCGTTTCTTCCTGCTGGTGTTTGCTCTCTGTCCATTCTTTGTCATGTGGGGAGTGGCCTCGTCCCCCCTGGAGGCGAGTCCTCTGTCTTTCTCCGTCACAGCTGCCAGGGCATCGAACCTGTTCCCCAGGTGAACCTGGGGAGCTTCCACCACTCTAGGCCTAGCAGCTCTGGATTTGGACACCTTCTGCCACTTCTGTGTTGGATGCATCTCCTGTAGGGGCTGTACGTGGGCAACCGGGCCTGCAGAGAACAGAAATAGGCATCAATTTAATCTTCTGCATCCCTGATCCCTCTCAGCCTGCTCACCTCAGCCTGGAGCTCCCTCACCTGCTCCTCCAGGGCCCTAAGTCGTGCACAGGAGGGGCAGGCAAGGGGACACCAGGCCCCACCCCCCCAGGACCCCACTGAGTCCCCCCCACAGACAGGGGGGCAAGGAGCCACTGACCTCACCATGATCTCCATCTGGGTGGAGGCCTCAGAAGAGCCCATGGCAGGCAGTAGCACCAGGGTGAGGCCCCTGGCAGCCTTGAGACACCCTTCATGGTTAGTGAATTTATTTTGAAAGGAAGTGTACTGCTCCTTGATGTAGAGAACTCATCCGTACCCCTCTTTATGATGTGGTTACTCCTGTACAAGGTATAGCCTTCTATACCAACAGACCAGTTGTAGGTGGAGTCCCACCAGGTCTCCATTATACCTACGAGATTGTAACCTTTATCACATAAGAGAAGGGCCAGTTCCCAAGTTCCTGGTGTTTGTGTAAAGGCAGCTGAGTCTGCCATGGGAAGCACTGGGCTTCCTTATGTGATGGAACATGACCTTTCCTTGGGCTGTCACAGGAGTGGGTTCCCTTGGGCTACCTAAGTTATTTCTACTATGGTTGACATGACCTGGGCTAGAACTGTTAATTGGCCGCCCGTCCCCTGGTGATCTTAGTTTAAAGCCCTGTCAAGTAGGTTAACCATTCTGGCTGAGAAGAGCTTCTTCCCTTTCTGGGTGAGGTGGAGGCCATCCCTTCCCAACAATCTGCTACTTCCCTCACTGAAGCGTGGACTCTGGTCAAAGAAGTGGGCACAACCGTTGGAGGCCTCAAATGCCTCTACACGAATGCTCGAAGTATGGGGAAGAAGCAGGAGGAACTCGCCCTCCTCCTAGCTGTCACCAGCCCTGACATAGTAGGGATCACAGAAACGTGGTGGGACTCATCGCATGACTGGGCGGTGAGTGTCAAGGGCTATAGGCTGTACAGGAGGGACAGGATAGGAAGGAAAGGTGGAGGAGTAGCACTCTACATCAAGGAGGAATATACTTCCTCGTTAATTAGCAAGGGGGTAGAGGGGGGGCACTCTGAGGTGCTCTGGGTTAGAGTAAAAGGCAGTCCAGGGGAGAGAGACTTAACGGTGGGAGTCTACTATAGACCTCCCAACCAGGGAGAAGAGCTCGACCAGGAATTCTTAGGTCAGCTCACAGAGGCAGTGAGGGCTAAGGATGTGGTCATCATGGGGGACCTGAACTTCCCAGACATCTGCTGGGAGGAGCAGTCAGCCAAGTCTGATCGCTCACGTCGGTTCTTAGCCAGAGTGCAGGACCTCCATCTAACCCAGGAGGTGCTCAGTCCCACCAGGGGAGACGCCTTGTTGGACCTGGTGCTGGCCACGGGTGATGACCTGGTGAGGGGGCTGCGGGTGATGGGCCACCTGGGAGACAGTGATCATCGCTTGCTGGAATTCACCATCCAGCGTAAGGTGGCAAAGGGCTGCAGCAAGGCAACAGCCCTAGACTTTAGGAGGGCTGACTTCAACAAGCTAAGGAGGATCGTTGGGGAAGCGCTGAGGACCCAGAGGGGAAGGGAATCAGATGTCGAAGGTGAGTGATTGCTCCTTAAGGAGACGATCCTCCATGCCCAAAGGGAGGTAATCCCAACAAGGGTCAAAGGGAGCAGGAGGGCACATAAACCCCCATGGCTCACTAAGAGCATCCGGGAATGTCTCCTTGCTAAAAGGGAGGCATATACCCAATGGAGAGATGGGGTCATCACCAAGAAGGACTATGTTACAGTCGCCCGAGGATGTAGGGGGGCAGTCAGGAGGGCCAAGGCAGAGATGGAGCTAGGACTAGCTTCCCGGATTAAGGACAATAAGAAGTCCTTCTTCAAATACATAGGGGGTAAAAAGAGGGTCCCGGGTAATGTGGGGCCCCTGCAGGACACGATGGGCAACTTAGTCATCACGCCAGATGATAAAGCTAACATATTTAACGATTTCTTTGCCTCTGTCTTCCTAAGTAGGGACCAGTTCAGCCACCTCCCTGCTGGGCCCCCCTCGGGCCCCGGGAGAGACACGCCTGGGCCAGGGGTTAGCGAGGAGTTAGTTAGGGTACTTCTGGAGAGGCTGGACGTGTTCAAGTCCGCTGGTCCGGACGATCTTCACCCTAGGGTTCTACAGGAACTGGCCGAGGTCATTGCGGGACCCCTGGCGCGGCTCTATGAGCACTCGTGGTGCTCTGGCGAGGTGCCGGAGGACTGGAAGAGGGCCAATGTGGTCCCTATCTTCAAAAAGGGAAAAAAAGCGGACCCGGGAAATTACAGGCCAGTTAGTCTTACCTCAATCCCGGGTAAGCTCTTTGAAAAAATTATCCTGGCACACATCCAGGAGGGCCTTGCGGGGGAATGTATGCTCAGGGGCAACCAACATGGGTTCATCAGTGGCAGGTCTTGTCAGACCAACCTGGTGGCCTTTTACGATCAGGTCACCAAATCATTAGACGCAGGGGTTGCTGTGGATGTAGTCTTTCTGGACTTCCGGAAGGCTTTCGACACTGTCTCTCACCCTGTCCTCATCAAAAAGCTGGGAGACTGTGGTGTCGATGCCCACACGGTCAAATGGGTCGCCAACTGGTTAGAGGGCCGCACCCAGAGGGTGGTAGTGGATGGGTTCTTCTCGACCTGGAAGGACGTGGGCAGTGGGGTTCCGCAGGGCTCGGTCCTCGGGCCCGCACTGTTCAACATCTTCATCAGTGACTTGGATGAGGGGGTAGAAAGCACCCTGTTCAAGTTTGCTGATGACACTAAGATGTGGGGGGATGTGGGTGCACTAGAAGGGTGCAATAGGCTACAACTGACCTTGACAGGTTGCAACGGTGGGCGGATGAGAATAGGATGGGGTTTAACACTGATAAGTGCAAGGTGTTGCACATGGGGAGGAAGAACCGGCACCACACTTACAGGTTGGGGAACTCCCCTCTTGCCAGCACGGAGACGGAAAAGGATCTTGGAGTCGTCATTGACTCCATGATGAACATGGGCCGGCAGTGTGGGGAGGCAGTCAAGAAGGCCAACCGTACCCTGTCATGCATCCACAGATGCATCTCGAGCAGGTCCAGGGAGGTGATCCTCCCCCTCTATGCGGCGCTGGTCAGGCCGCAGCTGGAGTACTGCGTCCAGTTCTGGGCGCCACACTTCAAGAGGGACGTGGACGATATGGAAAGAGTTCAGAGAAGGGCCACTCGTATGATCAAGGGTCAGCAGGGCAGGCCTTATGAGGAGAGGCTACGGGACCTGAACCTGTTTAGCCTCCACAAGAGAAGGTTAAGGGGGGACCTTGTGGCCTGCTACAAACTGGTCAGGGGGGATCAGCAGGTATTGGGGGAGTCCCTGTTCCCCCGTGCGCTGCCAGGAGTGACCAGGAATAACGGTCACAAGCTGGCGGAGGGTAAGTTTAGATTGGATATTAGGAGGCGCTACTTCACAGTCAGGGTGGCTAGGGCCTGGAACCGGCTTCCAGGGGAAGTGGTGCAGGCTCCTAGCCTGGGGATTTTTAAAAGGAAGTTAGATGAGCACCTTGCCGGGGTCATCTGACCCCGGTGCTCTTTCCTGCCAAGGCAGGGGGTCGGACTAGATGATCTACCTAGGTCCCTTCCGACTCTAGCTACTATGAAACTATGAAGCCAAACCCCTCACAATGGCACCATTGCCGGAGTCTTCTGTTCACCTCACTGATGCACCTTTCTCTCCGGGGCCCATGACTGGCTGTGACTGTGGGTGGTTGCAGATCACCATTTGGTGCTCACTACCCCCAGCCCTCACCACCAACACTGCTGCAGCCACCTGTGGGCGATCCCCGCTTGGCCTACCCTCGCCGTCAACATCACCACAGCCGCCTACGGGCAGTCCCCACTTGCTGCCACCATGCCCCTGCCACCGCTGCCTGCGGGCAGTCGCCGTGCCCCCCCAGCCTCAGGAGGCACAAGGCATTCATGTCCCTGCCTGTGCATCTCACACTGGAGCCAGGTCCAAACTGCAACTTTTGCCATTGGGCTCTTTTAAACTCTGCGCATGCGCAGTAGGGCATGCTGCTGGCGCTGTGCTGCTCTCAGATGGTGGGGAATCTTGCCTTACCAGAGAGGAGGACAAGTAAGTGCTCCCCACTTTCTCTCTCAGCCAAGCAGGAGCCGGGGGGGGGGGGGCGGCATGACACTCCTTGGCTTCTCTCAGCTGCCTCCCACAGCTGTACTATTCCCACCCACCATGGGCCCTGCGTACCTCCTGGATGCACTGAGGGTCAGGGTCCTCTTGGGGGTCCTGGGGCTCATGGAGCCACAACAGGCTTCCTTCTGCCTGTGCATCTCACACTGGAGCCAGGTCTAAACTGTCTTTTAATTCCCCAGATCCTCCTCTTTCCTTTGCTTAAAGATGGGCACATATTGGCCCTTTTCCAATCATCCAAGACCTTAGTTGACCTCCAGGAGTTCTCAAAGAGGATAACCAATGGCTCTGAAATTACCTCATCCAATTTCTTCAGTACCTTGAGGTACATCTCATATGGTCCTGCCAACTTGAAAACACCTGGCTTCTTTAAGTACTCCCTAATTTGTTCTACCATTACTCTAGACTGTTTGATTCCTTCCCCATCTTTGCTACCAACTGCACTTTTCATCTGGTAAATGCTCTTATTTGTGAAGCCTGAAGTAAAAAAGGCATTAAATACTTCAGCCTTCTCTGGATCATCCAGAACTAAATTGCTGTCTACATTCTGTAAGAGACCTACCGTTTCTTTGGCATCCCTCTTACTCTTAGGATACTCAAAGAATCCTTTTTTTATTGCCTTTTATGTCCCCTTGTCAGTTGCATCTCAAATCATGCCTTGGTCTTGCTAGTTTTCTCCAGGTACTCTTATATCTATTCCTGGTGATATGACCAAGCGCCAGTTTTTTGTAGGATTCCTTTTTGAGTTTCAACTTACTGAAGCAGTTGCTGTCCAGTTACGCTTGTCTGCAGCAGGCAGCCCCCAGGGTAAGGAAGGGTTCAGTATCCCAGCCCCGGTCAGGAGACGGCTGTCTCCTGGCCTGGTGCTTCCTGCTAGCCAGTGGGCTAGCACCCAGGGGGAGCCTAGAGCTCCCCCTGGTGGCAGCAGGGGCCCATTGCAGGGCCCCAGGAAGTGGAAGCAGTTTGCTACCATTAGCAGTAAATCTGTTCCTATTTCTCTGTACAAATAGATGCCTGCCTGGGAGGACCACATCAAATGCACTTGCAAATACACCCACTGTCACCCAGGTTACTTTCCACCTTCATGCTCTCAACCAACTCCTTCCTTTTTGCGAGCAGCAAGTCAAGAAGAGCTCCCCTCCTCACTGGCCTCTCTACCATCTGTATCAAAAGTTGTACCCCTTTAGATTTCTTTCATCAAAAAAGTCTCTAATGTGGTGCCACTCTTAGATGGTATGTGAATTATTAACATGATCCTTTCTTTGACAGGAGCTCCAAATCAAAACACTGTGGAACCTGCAACAAGTGTGTGTGTGGCTTTGATCACCATTGCAAATGGCTGAACAACTGTGTAGGGAAGAGGAACTATTGGTAAGCGTCTGAGCCTGACAATAGTACAAAACCACCCAGGAAAAGCAACCTGTCAACCTTTCTCAGACCTTAGTCTGAACAGCAATACCCGTCCATTTTACTTTGAAATTTAGGGTGAAAATTTTTTTAGGGCAGCACAAATGCAGAGCAAATAGATGCCCTTACCCTTTGCTGCATCACATGACAAAAAAAATCACTGGTGCAACAAAAAATAGTCATAGATCAGTTCCAAATTAGTTTTCTTACAGTGTTGACTTAAAAGGCCACAATTTAAAGTCTCCAGGTGTTTATTGAGAGAGTGGGTTTTTCATTTTGTTCTGGTGGGACTGAGAGCTTGTATACTTCCTTGGCAGGCTCTTCTTGAACAGTGTGGTGTCTGCTATCTTGGGTCTTATTCTTCTGCTGCTCATTGCCTTCTACATCTTTGTGGAGATCTTCATTAACCCCATGTTGCTGCGCACCAACCAGCACTTTGAAGGTATTTAATCGATTTCAATTGAGAGCTGCTTCTGATCTGTAGATTAGCCATAATCCCAAGATTGTTGAGGTTTAGACTCCTCTGAGGCCTCATGTTTGGGAGAAATCCTCATTTCTTTTCATTACCCCTCAGTGTTATTCTACTACAGGCAGTTCTGTAGCCTAAGTGGGCTGGCATGATTTTCTGCAGAGTTCACTGAGCTCATTCTCTAACAAGACTCTCAGGCAATCTGAAGATTCCAAAAGATCTTTAGGAATCAAAAACATTGGAGCTTTCACTGGCTTTATTGAACTTGGAATATTTGTAACTACTTTTTTTATTAACAAGAGGAGTTTAATATCTGGACAATCTCTATTACTTCTCTTCCTTTGTGTTCACTCCCTTCCTTACTTCCTGTCTTAGTTCCCTGCCACTGTTTCCTTTCCTCCATGCACCTTTTTCTCTGGCCTTACACCCTTGCTCCCCATCCCTGTGCCTTGCTCAGTCTAGTTTTCTGATTTATGCTGTTTCTGTTGTATTTTTCTCTTTCAGTTTTAAAAAACGACACTGACATTTGGTTTGTGTTTCTTCCTGTGGCTCCAATTAAGACGCAAGCTTCCACCATTTTGGTCCTAACTGGGATTCTCATTCTTCTGGGCCTGCCAACTGTGCTCCTGTTAGGTCATCTGTTGATCTTTCACATTTATCTTAGTAGGTATTGTATTCTTCTCACATTCCATTCTTTCTACTTTGTATCGTTCTACACTCATTGGCTTTTCACCTGTAACACAACAAATAAAGCAGCAGTATACAGGTTAATACAGTATAAAGATTATCCAGTATAAAAGTTAGCAAATGCTGTCATTTGTGATGATGCATCTGTTGTTCCCTTCTCCCTGAAGGATTTTAAAGTAATGTTTACCCTGTCTCTGGGAGCATCTACACATGCCTTAATGTGCTCTTACAAATGTGCATTAAATTTAGTACTTCTAAGCAGTTTTACATGTAGCCACTCTAATCAAAGTACCTCTCTGTCTCATGCATCAGCATCCTCACACTTAAAAATGGCAACAGGGCACTTCAACTAAAGCTTGTTTGAAGATGTTTAGTTCAAGTGCTCCACTGCCATTTTTAACTGTGGAGATGCTGATACACAAGACACAGGAGGCTGCTGAAACGCGGTAACTGCCACACTCCAATGTGCAGTAAATACCTCCAGTATGAGATACTACATAAATGAGCATTAGGCTGCACTAATGTGCAGTAGTGCAGGTGGATGCTTTTTAGGTGACGCTTAATGCACAGTAGCGTATTCTGTGCATTAGAGTATTAGCAAGGTTTTTGACACACTGGTTTAATTCATAGAATAGACTACTGCATATCAAAGTGCATGTGTAGATCTGCCCAGTGAGACCCAAATTAGTTCTTCATCTGTAGAATTCTTTGCAGTCCAAACCTTTTAGCCTGTTTATGCCATGCTTTCTATATGGCTGGCTTTTCTCAGGGGTTCCCAAACTATGCTACATGTACCCCTGGGGATACGCAAGACATCTCTGGGGGGTATGTAGGAGAAATTGTGTAATGGCAGATTTAATTGTCATTATAATAATAATTGGCATTTAAGGGGGTTAAAATATAAAACATATGCTGGTAGAGATTCTTGGGCAGCTGGTAAATCTGAAAGGGAGTATGCAATAAGAAAAAGCTTTTGAGAACCTCTGCTTTATGGATTATCATTTACCTATCTTAAATGCATGAGCAGAGGCATTTTTCTCTCTTAGAGGGCGTATCTATACGTATCACTTGATGCCCATTGAACTAATTCTACTGAGCATTAGTACAGCTGGTAAAAACCATGCCAATGCACATTAGATTGATTAGTCTAATGGGTATTAAGTGACACCTAAAAAGTGTTCATCAGCCCTAATGCACAGTAGCATTGATTACAATGCATTAAGTTAGCACCTGTTATTACAGGTATTACAGTTAATGTGCTGTAATTATGGTGCATTAATGAACATGTAGAGACAGCTAGAAAGGAGAGAATGAAGCTACTGAAAATTAGTCTCCCATGCAGGCCAGGTCTCACAGGTGGGTAAGCAGCATTTGAAGTTAGTGGTATCCAAGACTAATGATCAGTTTCATTAAACCTGCATAGGCACCTGACTTGTTTATCACAGAGATAACCAAGGATCTTGTTTTTTTCTGATTAAAAATCCCAGATTCTCTAATAAAATCCAAAATTCGCTAATTAAACCCCCCCAAATCCATGTTTTTCCACAATTAAAATGAAACGCCACTATATATATGTGTCAGTTGAATGCAACGTTTTACTGAGATTTTTACAATTTTAAGGTAATTTGGAAGCCTACCAGGACCTCAGTGATTATAATAAAATAAATTCTAAATACCTATATATTTTGGCGTTTGATTTTAGTTTTTTTTATCATAGAAAATTAGAGCTGCTTTTACCCCCTTCGCTCACCAGGATGTGGGTCTAGCTGGCTGTCCACCCTGCTGCTTTGTAGTGCTGAGCAGCCTTGACATACCGGCACCCTGCCCCTGTCCGTGCCATTGCTACTTATTACCAAGTCACAGCCTCCACTGGCCCTGCTGGTGCCTGTCACCCCTGACCCACAGCACCCTGGCCTGGTCAGTGCCCCTCACTCCCAACCCACAGCCCCCTGGCCTGGCCAGTGCTCCTCACTCCTGACCTACAGCCCCCTGGCCCTGCTGGTGCCCTTCACTCTAAGCTCACAGCCCCCTGACCTTGCCACTGCCCTCACTCCTGACCCACAACCCCCCACCCCCTCAGCCCTGCTTGTGCCCTTCACTTCTGACCAGCAGCCCCCTGCCCCCCACCCTCAGCCCTGCTAAAGAGGGCCCCCAGCTGCTAGAGCTATGGGACCCAATGGCTGCTGTGGCCAGAGCAATGTGCAGAGCTCCCCACATGCAGCTGGCATAGGCAAGCAAAGCCTGTGTGGGGGGGGGAGGATGTAGCTGCATGCTAAGGGGCTTAGGGGTCCCTGCCCTGCTGCCCTCCCCCTGGGGGCCTCCACAGTCCAGCAAGTGGGATCCAGTGGAGAGGCTTTATGCTGCTGCTGCCATGACCCACATACCAGCTGAGCCATCATGGCGATGTAGATGTGTCTACATGCCCCACTCAGCAGCAGCAGGGGCAGCAACATGGAGTTATATCCCCCACTTCTGTTGGATGGGCAGGGGATGCCTCACCAAAGCAGCACTGCTGGCACAGGTCCTGGCAGTGGTGGTGGCACTAAGCCTCTCCGGTCTCTTTTGCCTTTCTGCTCTGGGTCTTACCTACCAGGCCACAGAGGTTCCTGGGGGGAGGGTAGGAGGGTGGAGAGCTCTAAGCCCCCAGTGGGTAGCCCACATCCTCCCCTGCCCCATGCACAAATCTAGGGGCACATACCCCATATGTTCCCCTTCCTGGGAGTGCATGCAGCAGTGAGGATCCAGCCACCCCATTCTCCCCCACTGTCATGCATGCCTCTGTCTGCTCTCTGCCATCCCCACAGCCATGCATTCCCACACTGGTTGGGCAGCACCTGCAGCCTCAGCCCCAGCTGCCAATGCTGTTCCACACCCTCCCTCACCATGGACACTTCAGTCTACCTTCCATGTCACCTGTGCCCCCTCTCCACCAGACTTACCTGTAGGCAGCTGGGGGAGCTGCCCTCCACTGCTTCCTGGTTGTGTTGCTGGCCACATGCATGTGTGCCTGTGGACACATGCACATGGTGCCCCCTGTGTCTCCTCCCCACAGCCCCAAGCAGCTTCTTGCAGGCTGGAACTCTGCCAGCTGCAAGGGGAAACCTGTGGTTTACATTTTTCTCCTTTAATGGAGAAAATCCATGTTTTTCTATAGCAAACGGAAAACCCAAGTCCCTGGAGATCATCCACCAAGGATACTAATGCTTCCTCTGTTCAGGCCTGAGAGCAGTTGAATTCTGCTGCAAAAACAGCACTTACCTTTCCAGAACCACACTGTGAAACAGGATAGACCAGTGAGTCCTTATGATCAGGTGATGGCTTCTTGAATTTAAGACTGGTGAAGGCAATAAACTAAACTTCTTAACTAACCTGTTAAACATTTTGGAGTTCCCTAATTAATATAATTATGTGAGGCTTTTGTAAAAATAAAACTGCACTAATCATTTTTTTTCATTTATCCAGTTTTCTCACTAGGGAGCCCCATATTTTTATTTCAGTCCCATTCTGAAAATTACACTGTATTTGCACAAAGTGGCATTTGATCTATTTAGAGGAAGAAATGGCTAGAAATGCAACAGAAGGTTTTTTTTAATAGGATCGCCAGTTGCTGCATAAGTCGGGGGGGGGGAATCCATGTTTAAAAGTACAGATGACAATGAAATATTTTCTGATTTCTTGTTCTTAGTCCCTACTAATGTAGGCTAGCACTTTCCAGCAGCAGGGAGAAGACTGACACTGGAAGGAAAGATGAGAGTGCCAGTACTGGAATACTGCTAGCACCTAGAACAGAAGGACTAATTCAGGAAAAGATAAAAGGCTAAATAAATGCTTTGGCTGCACCTGGAAGTTTTTCTTATGATTAGAACCTGTATTAAAATTTAGTACACACAATTTCCACAAAGTGTTGCCCTTTCTTAGGACTGAAGATGTGCTGCCTTTTGTATGAAAGGGAATTATCACCTGCCAAATCATTAATATTCTTTTTTGTCCCTTAAAGAAATATTTGAGCTAAGTTAAACTGTGTTTATCACTGGCATCTGTGGACAGGAAAGAGGCTTATTGTTGTTATATTACAGTACAACCTAAAGATACCAAGTTGGATTGGACCCAAGGTAAGCTTGGTGACAGTCCTTGTCTTAGCAATTACAATCTATACTATAAAATAGTTTAATATATGAGATATATAAGAGCAAAGTATTTTTATCACAGCTGGAATTAGCAAAGGTTGATAAATTGTTTTCATTCTGACTGTTTTCAGTTAATTTAATCTGAAATTATCAGGGTGAACATTGCTTGAGCAAAGGCTCTGTGTTAAAAAAATATAATTCCTCAGTTTTTTACACAAATAGTAACTCTTAGGATATATATAACCATCTCTAATAATAATCCTCTAATAGTCCTTATTTGGAGATCAGTACTTGTGAGGATCACACTGAAAAATTATTTGGATTCGGCCAAGTTAAAAGGATTTAAATATCATGATTTATGGAAATGCAGTTATTTTTTTCACAGTGACTGTAATATTTTTATCAGCTCCCTACTACCACTGAAAATGGAATAGGCTTTGATGTATAGCTCCACATTTCAGGTTAATTCTCTCTTTCCTGCTATTATAACCATGTTTGTGCCCAGTGCATAAATGTTTGAACAGTAGAAGACATGCAGTCATTGAGGTATGGTTCTTTAAGACCGCTTTCCTCTGATACTCTGACGCCAGTGATAAACATTAAAAAGAAATAATCTGCATTGATCAGGAAATACAGTAACTGAAACAGGCCTTTGCAAGAGCATTGTTTTTTGTGTGTGCTTTACAAGGGTTTAGTTCCTCTGTTGTCTGCCTGAATAATTCCAGTTTACGGACTGTTTTCTTTTTTTTAAACTTAGTTGGTAAGTGTTAAAGAAATGTACTCTGTTGAAAGAACCCAGTGGCTGTACAGTTAAATACTTGGACATCAGGAAAGGCTTGAGTCAAGATGGAACATATATATTACTCTTTAGTTATATCATTGTATAATTCTCAAATAGACTAAAATTATTTAGAAACTGTCCTGGGAGTAGGGACTTAAACCTTGAATTCCTCCTTTCTAGGGCATGCCTTTACCACAGGGCTACAGAGTCATTCTCATTCTTTGTGGCTCAATAGGCATTTTCACATGTACTGGCGGGGGGGGGGGCTGTAATCAGAGTGGCTGCGAAAGCTGATCTAATTAAAGTGCCTGGAGCATCCTGTGTAACAGCACCCCTGTGCTTCAAAATGGTGGCAGGGACACTTTATCTAAAACTCCAGCAGATTCAATTAATGAATTCTGCTCCGATGCACTCTGATTCACAGCACATTAGAGCAGTTCCCAGCTCACGTACAGGCACCCAATAATTCTTAAATACACAGGACTGAAAGGGACTCGTAGAACCACAAGAGTCTGCATAGTTTCAATTGGTTGGGAGTAGAAGTGACCCACTCAAAGAGAGTGTTGCAACCTGCAGGCTACAGACTCCTAAAAGATAAGAAATATAAGTTTGGATCCCCCCAGGTAAAGCAGGGATGTGAACCCTGTGTTTTTCACATCCTGGGCAAGTACTCTATCTACTAGGGACATGTATAAATGAGGGTGGCAGCTCTCCCCACCACTGTTTTAAACAAAAGCATCTGCCACTGCTATATACTGTGCTATAAGAACCCCTTAAAGAAAATGAATGCAAACGTCCTCATCTGCTGGGCTAGCTATAACTGCACCGTGGGGGGCATGTGTAGATGCTTCCACTGTCAAGGCTAAGATACTACTCTTACCACCTAGAAAATGATAAGATCAAAGCCTGAGGAACCTGTGACCTTTTTTTTTCACTTCTATGGTTGGGCATCAGCAAGGGTTTTGAGCATGGACTGAGTTGCCTAAAGTGGGACTTAGGTCCTGTTTTGGATCTGGCCCTTACAGGTATATTTTGAAAATTTTATTCTTGTCTATTTTAATGAGGTGTTAAAAAGGCATACTTTATTCCCTGGACATCTGGAACATAAGAGATTTCCCACCTTTTTCTGGTGTACACTAATTACTTATGCATGTAAGACATGACCAGTATACCTAAGATTTTAGAAAAAAATGATATGATGATGTGTTGTATTATATGAAAATGCTGTGATTATGAAAGTACAACGTGAGTTAATACATGGCCAGAAAGATATATTTGTCTTTTACTTAACAGACAAGGTTGTTTGGGTGAATCTGATAACTTTTATTTCATCCAGGAAGAGCACACACCAACTGCAGAAACTTCCTCAGCCTGATGAAGGGTTTTTAAACCCGAAAGCTTGCTTAAAATTTGTTTTCCCAACTATTTAAGTTGGTCTAATAAAAGATATCAGATTCACCCACAGAACCTTATCTGCTTATGTCCTTAGACCAACACAGCTACAACCTACACCCCTTTTACTCAACAGTGCTTTTTAATGCTTTGAGGTGGTTTTTAATACAGTTATTACTAACTTAATTGTTTGAGATATTCTTGTGCAGTGACCATAATGTTCTCTAACGAGAAAGCAAGCAGAGTTCCACACACTGAAATCCCTTCTTCTTTCCTCCCAGTGTGGAGCAAACTGACTACCTATGAGTACATCATGCAGCAGCGTCCCCCACAAGAGATGAAAGAGGCCAACAAACAACTAGAGTCTTGTCCTCCTCAAGTGAGACCCAGTCAGGTACTGCTTGCGCTTTTAGCCTTTCCTTCAGACAAAGGCTCTGGTCTTCTGCAGTCTGGTTTGATGCCTTTCCATGTGCTCAGAATCTCTGATCAGATTGTTAAGCAGATGCTGAAGGCAAGATTGCTACAGTTTGTAAGGGAGCAGCAGTGACAGAGCTGTGACAGGGTCCAGGAGCAGACAGGCCACGGGAAATCAACTTGTTAAAAACCAAATAACAATTTTACCATTTAGGTAAAATAAAGGAGTGTAAATAATATTCCAAGAATAGCTAGCCAGCCTTACAGCTTTTAACTGAAATCTGGAATTGGAGAACAAGGCCCTGTCTATACTCACTTGCCTCAGCATCCAGAAATTTTGGTGGTAAAAGGTAGTTGCTGTGACCAAGCAGCTGCACCTGCGTACTTCTGGTTGCTCCAGGTGGCTTCAGCAACTGTGTTGCCAGAGTGTGAAGGGCATCCAGGGGAGATGACTGTGCTGAAGGTACTGCAGCAATCAGCAGAATTTGAGGAATGTCTACCTGTGCATGAGTCTGGATGGTGGCAAAGCTTTGCTTTGCTTGGCAGAAGTGGTGTAACTACTAGCAGAAAGGAGCGTTCTGCTATTACAGGGGGCTTCAGTGCGAGTGCACTGGAGTTCTGTCAGCAAACTTGTATTGTAGACTAGGCCTAAAGGTGGGGAGAGACATTTTGGAGAGTTTCATAGCCTATGTGGTGGGGTTATCATGCATTGGGATACTGACCCCATATGCCACAAATTGTGTTAAGAATTGAGAGGTTTCTTGTGTTTTGACTAGGCCCTTGCAGCTGCATTATCAGTTTGATGTTTCATAAAATATTAATTACATGACTTGCCTCCAATGCTAATGTAAAATGTATGTTTGAAGACATTTGACTGTTATTCCTCTACTGCTGTGTGTGGGATTGTTTATGATTTTCAGGGCCTATTTTATACTAACTAATTATGCAGAACTAATGTTGTGCTGCATAATATGCAGTCTTCAGCTTTCCATGGATACTTCTTTATTCCCTCTAAAGATTTCTAAATTTGAGCACATAACAGAGTGCTTTAGCACTTCCCCTCCTCAAACTTTTCTTGGTATGACCATTACAAGCTTAACAGAGCTGCAGTTGTAATCAGTCTGATATTTATCAGATTTGAGTTGACATTGAGAGAATCTATCTGAATACACAGGAGGGGTGTGTATGTACATGTGCATTGAATCTCCCCATTAGCAGGTGTTCCCACATTCTGCAAGTGCATGCTTATTCCCTACTCAAAATTGTGTGTGAACATCATGCATTTGAAGCACATGTATCAACCTGTAAAAAAAAGAGGAAAGAATTTTTGCATTTTAGTGCTCCAGACAGTACCTTGCAGAGCAGTAAAAGCTAAGATGCTTTGTAACACTGTTACGTGAAATGCTGACCCACCAGATTCTTGTTCCCCAAATAGCAATCATAGACAAACACGAACAAACAGAACGGAGGTAACTTGTCTTTTTAAAATTTTGATGTGAACCTAGAAATCCGTAGCTCCCCTAGCTCCTGTGCTCCTTGTATTATTTGTGTTTTTATATGGAGCTGTATCTCTCCCTTCTGCAAGTCCTCACCCCCAGTGATGCAGGACTCAATTTCAATGGGGCTGGGTTCCTCCAGCCACTAAATCAGTCAAACACACGCACACACACACACACGGCACGCCTGACCCAGCCAGGTTGATCAGCGTGTACAGGCTTACATCCTCATATGCCAGGAATCAGTTCATTAAGGTAACGTTAAAATGCAGTCAGATACAAGCACACAGGTAAACAGAATACTTCTGAATCTGGCTTGGTGTCCAGCTGACACCTTCATGGGCCAGCATTCAGTTCATTAGGGCACGTCTGAGCCAAACTGGGTCAATCAGCCTATACAAGCTGATCCCCTTATATGTCTCAAACTCACCACGTCCCAATCTTTTTCCCTAACTGTCCTAGTACTAGTAGCTTCTTGATGAACGGACCCCACAGTCTTTTTGGGCTTTACAGGGATCTTTGGCTTAGGTAAAAGAAGCATTGCTGCAGAGCAAGTGGGGAAGGGGAAGTAGAAAAGGAAAAATTCACCTGGTTACCACCAGTTTGACTATAAAAGTTATTTATTGCTAAATATATGGAATTTATGATGGTTCTAGTAGTAACAGACATGCAAGGGAAAACAAACAAAAACAATTACAATATTACCTTGGTTTAATTGAGTATTTGGGGAAACCTAACTCAAGCTTAACTTATAAAGTTCAGGTTCAGAAAGCTATGCCTAAAGAGAAAAAGAACGAGAGAGAGAAAAAGAGGGAGAAAGAGAAAGAGAGAGCAAGAGCTGGGATCTCACCGTCCCAAGGCACTTGGGTGTTTTGTTGACCGGCACAGTTCCTAACACGATCGTTGAAGGTTAAACAGGCAACCCAAAAGAGAGATCTTTTTATCCCAGCTTCTCGAGAACAACAACGGATGGTGTCAGAGAGGTGTCTCCTTTTTGAAGCGCACTCTTTGCTGCTTCACAGCTTTCTTATACCCTTAGTCTAGCCTTTTCAAAGCATTCTTTTAATTGTGTAAATCAAGGGTGTCCCAAGCCGTAATTGACAGGGAAAATCCTGTTATATAAACAGTTTAAATTTAAATGAATTACCTTTTTCAGTAACAAGGGGTTATCTAGTTTGGAGCATCTCAAGAAACTGATTAACAACCAGGAAAAACATAACATTTTAAGGAGTAACCAGACACCTAGGAGTCAGCTTGAAATTATTATGAGTATAGAAGATGTACTGGAAGGGATACCACATTGTTTCTTTTCAGATGGCCTAGCTACGCTTACACTGTGAAGTCAGCATCAGTGTTTTGTATTTTACCTGTTGTGAATAAGCCTCAGCTTAGATTACTTTCAGATCTTACTGTAGTCTTTTAACATACTTAAGGGGATTACTTGGAGTGTTCATGAATTTTGTGGGGAGGACTTCCTAGTCATCCCGGGAAAGGTATGACAACATTTGTGGTCAGGTCTCCAATGGGCTGGACGTTGTGATGAACCCTTAACCATTGGTCAAGTGTTGCCCATACCCCCTCTGACTTGGTCTCTTGCCCCAGCATTCCCTAACCCAGCAACTGAATTTTAGTCAATCAAGTTTAAATAGGCCTCCCATACTGGGACCGGGGACTGTATAGCCTGATATGCCTATTAAACTTTTCGTCTGCTTAGTTCTGGTTAGATGAGGTATGTGTGTGGGGGGAGGAGGGGGGAGAGGGGGTGCAGGAATAGAAAAAGTCCTTTGTAAATCCAACAAGCTGGGTGCTAGGGCTCCCACAGGAACACAGAGCTGACAGGAACACAGAGCTGACAGGTAACACCTGGGGGATGTATGTTGGAAATTAGCTAAATGGAAAGAAAAAGAGAAGAGACGTTTGGATTATTTTAAAAATTCAAGTCTTTAGAAGGAAATGAATTCCCTTTGAATAAATACATGTTTGTATTTCATAGAAACATCAATAATTTGTTCAATTTCTATAACTGGTATTTTAATTGTTCTAATAAATGGTAACCGCATGCATTTCTATTGATTTATCTTCCTCACAGTATGCATTTGTTGAAAGTTTTTTGCATAGTCCAGGAGGTTTATGAATGATGCTGTTAAAACACCAGAAAAAAACAGGCCTTAAATATGTGAAACCATCTTATACAAATAATTATGGGAAAGTTATTGTTTAGGAACTGACTTTCCTCTTTCATACAAATATATATCACACTTTGTTCATCCATTTGAAGTCAAGCTTGTGGCCTAACTACTACACAGATGTTTCTCCATCTTCAAACAGGTGTCATATAGTCATAAAGAAGTAGGATTGGAAGGGACCCCTGCAGATCATCTATTCTAACCCCTTTGCCTGAGGCAGGATCATTCCTATCCAGACTATCCTATACAAATCCATAATCTAAACTGTTTGTAAAACTACTGTCAACTTGGACACAACACAAGACATAACACCCTAACCTGCCACAGGTAAAGCAGGGGAACCACAGTAGCCAAAATCCTACTTCTGTAAAAGGCTGTTAATATATAGTCAAGAGATCGCAGGTTGAGAGCCATGCCCCACGTTGGAGAGGAAAGCAAAAATTCCCACACTCCACACCAATCTGACCGGGGGTAAAATGCCTTCCTGACCCCAAATACAAGTCTGACTCTGAGCAGGGGGCAAGCCAGGATCCTCTGGCTTTTAGCTGTGAGCTTCTGGCTTTAAGTCCCAGCAGGAGTATTTGCACACACCAATCACAATCCTCAGCCTTGGCTGCAGCCAGCATCCAATGCCTCTGAGGAAGGCTTAAAAGCATCCCAACACATGTAGCAGAAAGGGGGCGGGGGGAGGGGGAAATGAGGCAACTAGCAAAGTACGGAAACATGGGAAATACCCATAGTAAAATGTAGGCATCGGTACGCCTATATCGTCTCCGACTAGTGGCTGTCCACCCTCTTCTTGAACACCTCCAGTGATGGAGAATCCACAACTTCCCTAGATAGAACACCAAGGCAGTGGAATAGACTAACGGTGAAGAAATTTTTCCTAATATCCAGTGTAAACCTACTTTGCAACTTCAGTCCATGGGTCTGCATCCTACTTCCTTCTCCAAGAGGAAAAAAAGGTGCTTTCCCTGTTCTTTATGGTAGCCCTTCAAGTATCTGAAGGCTGTTATCATGTTCCCTCTTAAGTGCCTTAATGCAAGCTGAAGATACTTTGCTCCTTCAGCCTCTCCTCATCTGACTTGCTTTCCAAGCCATTTATCATCTTTGTTGCTCACCTCTGGACCCTCTCTAACTTCTCCATGTCCTTTTAAAAATGTGGAGCCCAGAATTGCACCCAATGCTCCGGATGAGGCCTAACCTGTGCCAAGTAGAGAGGCACTATCATCTCCTATATCTTGCACCGAATGCTTCTATTGATGCATCCCAAAAGTGCATTTGCCTTTTGTGTGGCTGCATCACACTGCAGACTCATATTCAGTATGTGATCTACTAAGGCACCAGATCATCATATAGATCTTGATTGTGGAGCATGTAACAAAGGCTGTTGCTAGGGTGCTATGCTAAAGAGTATACCATTGCCTTACATGCTGCAGGTTAAGATTTTTGGTTTATATGAAGCACTGATATCTGCATTTTTGCAGATACAGAGACTGGGTTTTCTTGTATTTATGTGCTGTTTTTGTTAATTTAAGATTTAGACTCATATTGCCATTTTAGATTGGAGCGGTATCAGCAGTTGCTGTATTTGACATGTATATCAGGGAAGGAGCAGGGAGCAGAGTGGCCAGTCAGGCAGGGGCACAGCAGCTGATTGTGGAAGAGGCCAAGAGCAGAGCAGCAGACTGGAGAGGGGATGAGGATTACAGGAGCATTCGAGTGGGGCTTAACCTGTGGCACGCCTGCCAAAAAGTTTGGCCACCACTGTTCTAGAATAATGGAGACTGAAGATCTGCATCCCATTAGGTGCTGCTCAACATGGCATTTATTTTGCAATGCAGTGACAGCACGTGTTATTTATTAGTTGTCGGGTCTGCTTCCCTCTGTTTCTGCTAGGTGGCTGTGATATATACTGTATTGTGTCGTCATAGTCATTCCAGTGATATATGATTTATTTCGAGGCTAAAGCAAATTAAATTGATTCGTTTTTCTTCTTTTCTAGGAGAGGGTTGCTCAGAAAGCATTATTAACCTTCTTGGTGTCACCAGGCCTGCATTGCAGTTAATTTGCATGTTTGCATTCTGTGGACATTAGAGTGGGTGTTTTCCAAGGCTGCTTAATGCAATACATAATCAATTGTGTCATTTCTCTGTCTGTACAACAGAACACATTGCCTAGTGGTGAAGGAGAAATAAACAAAGTGGGGAGAAAAAAACTGAAAGCTGTCAAAGAAACATTGCATGTTCATCTCTGTTGTACTTTGTTACTAAGCAGTAATTGTTAGCAGTATAGCCCATTATGGGGTAGAATTCTGCACTGAGAAACTACAATTTGTAGACACAGAGCCCTGATCACTCCCAGTACCTGTGTCCCCTAGAGTGACTACTGTACTGTCCTGTTCAGATCCCTCTGAAAGCAGCTATTCTTATCCACAAGATGATTTTGTCATCACCTGCCATATGCCTGACTTGGGGTGAATTTGGCTCATACAGTAGCTTTCCCTTTGTGACCTGGGTGTACGGGATTTGAACACACATATTGAAAGACACTTTTGAATGTTTTCACACTGGTTGTCTAGGCATTGGTAGGGTATTACTGAGTAGTCCCAGATTCAGACCAGGCTTTGAGTTACCAGCGATAAATGTCTGAAACATAAACATTGCATCTGTGGAGACTACAGATGTTGATTTCACATGCACCTTGCTCAGAATAAGATGCTCAATTAGTTGCATATTTCTCAAAACTGTTTTGATGTACTTTCTGAAGCTAGAGCTTTAAAAGTACTAGTATTTTTTCTTCAGACTTATCCTAATATTGAAGAAAATGAATTCAATAAGTCTTAAGTGATGTGCTTTTAAAAACACAATCAAATTTAAAACAAGAGCTTTTTAGCAAATTTGACAACTCCAAAATTTTGCAGCTTTTGGCATGCATTTAATCGTTAGATAAGTCAATACCAAGGCATTAAGCATTCAGGTCAAGAGTTTCCAAAGTGACTAGTAATTTTGGGTTCTTCAAACTAAAAAATAAATTGGGTTTGGAGAAAACGGGCTTGGCATTTACATTGGTTTAAAATAGGCTGGAAAAAATGTTCTGAACTGTGATGTCTCAGCCAAGGCAGTACTGTACCATTTGTCCTCTTTGCTGGGTATTTTTAACCTGCATCTTTGTACCCTCACCATCTTAGTTGTAGGATCACGTTTTTGGAGGATAGAAGGGACTTTTCTTTAATCTAGTTACTTGGATTTAAAAAAAAAAATTATGACTTGAGCCTTTTTGTACCTAGATGTCATTATGTAATTTTAAAATTCAGGAACATGTGTAGAGCCATGTACATCCAGGACAATAATGTATTCTATACTGCAGTGTTTGAGAGCAAGTGTTACGTTGCTAGACTGTGTCAGACAATGTTCATGCAAGGGAACGGAGACAGCCTTCACTCTGACTCCTAGATTGTAAATGCTTTCCTTTGCTATCTCAGTGCTGAATCAATAGAAGTGTTTTCATGTAATGCTCTAGTAAATCCTTTTCTCTAAGTGAGCTGTTTGGGGCTAGCAAAACCATTTCGAGGGATTCTTTAATACGGTCCCAATTCAATTGAACTGGTATTTATAGTACCCTTGTGACTAGTCTGTAATCTAGTCTCAATCTTTTTTGGTTCAGTCAGTATTTCACACGTTATGGATTTATGACTGGCTCAGCCTTTATTCTCTTTCATCTCATTAAACAGACCCCTCTAATATGTTATAGTTTTCTGCTTAGTTGCACATGCCAAAAACCTTCCTTCTGGCTAATGACTGAGAGGGAAACCCCTAGAATCTTGATAATGTATATTCTTAACTTGGACACCTTTATTGTTTTGGTAATTTAAATTCACCTACTTTTTAGGAGGTGGATTTGTATGCAGCTAACCTTGGCTACACTGACCCAGAGATTCAGGTGGAGGATTCTTCAGCAGTAACCTCAGGGAGAGAGTGAGTACAGCTAACAATACAGGGATTTACAGGTATGGTGTGTGCTGTGGAGGAAATCATCCAGCAAAACTCCCTGCTTGGACCCTCTTGAGACAAAGTTACTTAGGAGACTCAAGGTGTGGCCATACCGTAAACTTCCTTTGTCAAGATGTGGCACAGCACTCTGCACCCCCCAGCTCCAGACTGGAAGCAACATAGCTGTGTTTTCACAGTGCTGCACGCAGGCCAATATTTCTTAGCAGCTCTTCTGACACTAGGCTTCCTGGCAAACAAAGCCAAATATAGAATTCTTCTGTTAGATCAATATAAGACTTCCAGGATTCTAAACATACCCACTATACTAAAAAATGAAGTAGTATGTAAGTGAACTATCCAAGAGCAAAGGCAGACCTAGAAGGAGCTCTCCCTTCTCTTGACAGCTATGGGATGTAAAAAGCATGTAGTCTGTTCACACTCAGCACATAAAATGATCTACCTTCTAAAAACTCTGTGCACAGGAACCTGGAGCCCAAAGTCAGTTTAACTGCACAGTTCCACAGAAAAGTACCCTCAGAATGGAAGACAAGTTGTCCCACAGTCCCCTCTGGGCACATTCTGCAAGGAAAGAGCTGCTGCTCACCCAGCTACGTTAAAGACAGGTCATTCAAAAATAAGTGAAAACCAATGAGATAACTGGGGCTAAGAGAGCAGAAACATCTCATGTATTCTTCCTGCATTTTAGCTTCTTAAAGTTGTGTCCCCACAATGATGGACCAGACCCTGAGCCCAACTCTCCTTCTGAACTCCCAGCTCCTCTGTCCACTGTCCACATGCAGGTAAGTGGGAAGCCTTGGTACAGACCTACCTAGTTATGTTAATGCTATTTCATTATATCTTACACACACACACACACACACACACACTCTCTCTCTCTCTCCAGTCACCTACACTCCCTATCTCTTGTGGGCAAATGGGAACACAAATGTATATTTTCCCTCTTTCCCAAACAACACATATGCACAGTAACCCAATACTTATGTCTCACTGTCCTATCACAAGAATTCAACCCATCTCAAACATACAAAACACGTATGCACTCTCCCCAGTTCACTCCACACTTAACTCAATACAATATATTACATGTTATTGGCATCAAACGCTGCTTGTTTCCACAGTAAAATAGAAAGAATTTGTAAGGAACAGTAGCCACAGGTGAGCACCAGATGAAACAGTGGACCAGCGGCTCCTGGTCCAGTGGTGCCTGGCAGCTGGAGCTACCCCCCTCCCCCCAAATGAGCCGCTGCTCTATCCCACACCTGCCCCACCCCAGCCCCACACTGGGCAGCCCCTGCCCCAGCCCCACACATCTCTTCACACGGGGACCTTGATCTGCCCCCCCACACCCCTTCCCTCCCCTTCCACCACACCAGACTTACCAGCTGGAGGCAGCTTTCCACGCTGCCAGGCTGTGCTCCTTGCTGCCTGTGCTGCACTGCGGCTGCGTGCGTGCACAGGCCATTTATCAGCCAAATTATCGGCCTTATATGGCCAATTTCCAATATATTAAATTGTATTTATATCGGTGCCGATCCGCTATCAGACTGATGTATTGGTGCACCTCTACTAATACATTATGATGTTCTCTTCTTTGTCTCAGGATTTACACCCAGCTGTTTCTCATTGATATTTAATGAGAGGCATTTTTATGTCTGTTGATCCAAGAGAAACTTCTGTTTTAATGTTTTTGTATTTTAGACATTTAATTAGAAAGTAACTCTCTCTATTCTGATCCCTTTACTTGTGGTACTCTTGGATATATGTAGTGCTATATGTCTCTCTCCTAGTTCCCTCTTCAAGTTTGAATGTAAAAGCTAGGGCTGTCAGTTAATCACCATTAACTTGCATGATTAATGCATTAATTGGTACTTGCATTAATTTTTTTAGTTAGTTAATTGTGCACATGGTTTTGAAGCCGGCACCCAGGCTCTGCTCTGCCACATCATGGCTGCTCAGCAGAGCAGTGGTGGCAGTGCAGAAGACCACAGGGCAACTTCTGGGCTGCTGCAGCCAGAAGGCGGGGGGGAGGGGCTCACTCACACAAGCAGCCCCACCTTGCAGGCAGCCAGGAATGCAACCCGGCACTGTGTAGAGTAATGCCCAGCAGGTAAGTCTGTGGAGTGGGGCAGGGGTTAGACTAAGAGCCCCATAGTGAGGGAGGGAGTGAGACAGTGACAGGGGTTGGGGTGAATGGGGCCCTGGGGCTGGGATGGGTCATGGAGCCACAGGCAGTTTGTCCATGGGTGTGGCTCCCTGCCACTGTGTGCATCTCCATGGGAGGCACTGGGGGTAGATGCCCACCAGATATCTGCACGGGGTGGAGGTGGGATGCCTGCTGCAGACTAGGGCTCTGCACCGTGCTACCTTTAACCTGGGAGTCATGTGTTGGCTGTGCCCTATATCCCCTGCCTGCCAGGGGGCGGGAGGCACAACATGGTGTTGCATGGCTCCTGGGGACAAATTCAACAGGGTGCAGAACCCCCAGTCTGCAGCCTGCCTCTGCCCCATGCACGAATCCACCATCTCTGGGGGTGTGCGCAGTCGTGGGGAGCCACGCCCACCCATGCCCCTGGACAAGCCGCCCATGGCCCTGGGGCCCCATTCACCCTAGCCCCTGCCCCATTCCTTCCCTTCGCATGAAGGCCTTGATCTGCTCCCCCCTGCTGCATTCCCTCCTCTACCGCCCCTTCCTGTCCACAGACATACCAGCTGGGCGCTGCTCTACATGCAGCTGGATTGGATTCCTGTAGGGTTACCATATTTCTAGGTTCAAAAAAAGGAAACCCGAGTGGGGGTGGGGGGCATAATATGATTGTGGGGGGCAGTGATATGGTTGTGTCCTGCCCCTCACTCTCAAGCCACTGCCTCCCTCAGCCCTGCTGCTGCCCCTCCTGACCCACAGTACTCTACATCATGCCAGAGTGTGTGGGATCCCTGCCAGACACACAACCCTGCCACACCTTCACAAATTCCCCCCACGCCTATGCCCAACCGTACAAAGTACCTGCATAATTTTACAAAATTGAATTTTTCTGTGCATAATTTTGAGTTTAGCTGTGAGATTAAAATTGTGATTTACTGCAACTAATTTTTTAAATTGTGCAACTAATCACTATCACATTTTTAATCGTTTGACAGCCCCAGTAAAAACACATTCATCCACTGATCTCATCTACTCTTTCCCCATAAACACAATGTGTGCACATTCTACTTCTCCATGTTTCCTTGAACTCTTCACCATTCACACATTGCATGCTGTCTAGTCCCTACTTTTCACATTATGCGTATTCTGTACCACTGCCTGTACTGAGACAGTTCTGAAGTCTAAAATAAAATCAGTCATGTTGTTCACGCATAAACCTAACTTCAAAAATAAAGTTAAACAGAGATTATAGTTACAAAAGCTGTCAGTACAGCATCTTAGGGTCAAAAAGGGGATATCTCTTCACATGAGCTTCTTGTTTCTGCAGCAGCAAAAGAAGAAGAAAAAGAAGGTGCATAAAGTTCCTTCCTCAGCAATGGATAACAGATCGAAGACCAACTCTAGACCATGGCCCCCTCTTGCCATTCCCCAGTCAGGTGAGTGTATTCCACTGAGTTCCTCCGTTCCATTCCCATAGCCGTTAGAAGAAATTTGAGGGAATTAATGAGGATACATTTGAAAGAGAATGATAGAAGAAAACTAAAATGAAGAATAAAAATCCCTGTGAAGCAATACCAAATATCATAGGGCTTCTGTTCCCTAGTTGAGCTCTCTAGGGAGCCAGTATGTCACACGTTCTGGGCTTCTGCCGTCAGTCTCTACTATGCCTTGTCTCATGGTGGACTTTGGGCCTGTGCCCTGTTTCTGCTGTGCCTTGCCCCATGGCAAGCTCTAGGCTTGCACTGTCAGTCCCTGCCATCTGTAGCCAGAATTCTTTCATCAACAGCACCTAGGATGTAGGGCAGGGGCGGGCAGTTATTTTGGGCAGAGTGCTGCTTACTGAGTTTTGGCAAGCCATCAAGGACCACGTGACAGGCAGCCCAAGGCAGATTAATATTAATTTTCTAAATTTTTTAGGGGCCCCACAGGCCAGATGGAATGGTCTGGCGGGCCACATCTGGTCTGCAGGCTGCATTTTGCCCACCCCTGATCTAGAGTGTCCCTGCACTAAGCACACTCTGCTTAGTGGTCTCCTCCACCTCTACAGCCACAATCCAGTCCTCCAGTATAAACAAAACCCAAAAACATGAGTTTCTGGTCCAAACTCAAAGGTTCCCTTCCTGGGGTTAATCTTGCCCTGTGGAAGCTCTAACCCAAAGGGCCCAAGTTACTTATCTGTTCCTGATTCAAGATACAGGGTTTCCTTCACTTCCAGTGAGGCTCCAAGTCCTTCTTCTGGGCTTCCTGGCCTGGCTTCTGCCTGGAGTTCTGCCTCCTACAGCTTCTATGGCCAAACTGTCCCACTGCCTTGGGGCTTGTGCTTGTAAGTCCCTTCCTGGGTCACCTGATCCTCCACTTCCACCCCAGGTCTGTCAGTTACTACTTCCACCTGGGTTGGGTGGCTATTTTGTTTCAGGGCTCTCTTCCTGTGTTTGCTTGTCCCAGGGGTTGGGGAGGGCCAGTAACCCCTGGGCTGCCCCCCTTTTAGTAATGGGGTAGGACCCCATTATGTACATACATCCACATCTTTGCTGCTTTTTTCTTCTGCCCTCACCTTCCCTGCTTCCCCACGAGTGGGTCCAGTGTGTTTCCTCTGTCCCTTTCCACATGGCTGTCCTTAAGAGTTTAGAGGGAGAGAGATTTCCAGACTGAAAACAGCACCAAGGATAGAGAACTTGTTGTCCCATCTCCCTGGATCTTGGTGGGGGACATGTCTAGTTAGAGGAAGAAATATACCCTGGGCATTCAACTGTAGAAAGGACTCTACCCTTTGTGGGCTCAAGGGGAGGCTCCGGATAGCAGCAGCAGCAGCAAATACCACCTCCCCCTCCCCCTTAGTCCCTTGAAAAGTTTGTGAATTTCTGACATTAAACTGGTGCTTTTGCCTCTCTCCTCTCAGTCCTCTGAGAAGAGCCAGTAGATCTTCTCAGTCAATATATACATGAGGCTGTGGAGACCTGCAGCCTCAGAGTTTCTTCTTTTTGCATGACAGGTTTCCTGAAGGTGCCAATGTTAGATATTAGAACACACCAAGGCAAGGCCTACCTGCTATTATCTTTCCTGATTGCACTTCCCAGCTGTAGGATATAGCAGTGTTTCTCAACCTTTTAGGTAGCAAGTACCCCCTAACTTCTGAAATTTTTAATAAGTACCCCAACACTCAATTTTCCAGGGGATTTTATATTTACAGAATAACGTGTGCCATGTGTTGGAAGAAGGGCTGTGTATATAAGACTATGAGAAGACAGATGTCTGAGCTGGTGTGGGTAGGGTTACCACCTTTTACACCAGGGGTGCACAACTCAAGTATGTACCTGGGCTAGAGGTGATGTTGGCCAAAGCTAGGAGGGCTGAACCCAGTTATCATTACTGGGGAAATTTAAATTTTCTCAAATTATTACTGGGGAATTTAAAGCGCTGTGCAATGCATGGCACACCAAATTTTTTGCCATAGTTTTGAGAGGAAAAGTGGGTGAGAGAGAGAGGAAGAGCGGGCGAGAGAGAGAGAGAGGAAAAGTGGCCTTCTGAAAGTGGTGCAGCTGCTTTTGCTGGTGCTCCCGCCTGCCCCCCTACTTGCTGGCTAAACAGGGAGTGCAGCCTGGCAGGGGGTGCACTAGCACTCTCAGGTGATGCACGTGCACCCCCTTCGCGTCGCCCCTGGGCGAGAGAGAGAAAGAGGAAAAGAGGGTGTGAGAGAGACAAACAAGGAGGCAGCTGCTGCCAGCCATGGAGCCTGGGTTGTTCCCAGCAGGTGGCTGGGAGGCTGCAAGCCCTGCTGCAAGCAGCCTGGCTCTGTGACTGGCAGCAGCTACCCAGAGCCTGGGCTGGCTGCGAGGAGCTGCTCCGGGGTCCGGCATCAAGCACCTCGGAGCAGATGGGGTTGGGCAGCCCTGGCATCCACTCCATACCGGCGACTACATGTACACCTCAGAGCAGAGAGCTGGGGAGGATTGCGCTACCTTGGACCTTATCCCTGCTTTCTGCTCTGAGACGTGCATGCAGTTGCTGCCAGCATAGAGCTGATGCCGGGACTGTGGAGACCAGTGCAGCTGTCTGCAGCCTGCCCACTGCAGCTGCCCAGAGCCCAGACTGGCTACAGGTGAGGGCCAGCAGCGGCACCAGGCTTTTCCTGCCATTTGGTGGCAGTGCTGGGGGGGCAGGTTGGGGAGGGCTATGGTGAATTTTGGGGTGGCAGCAGCCCCCCTCCCATCACTGCAGCCCACCCCAACAGCCAGGAAGAGCCCAGTGCCGCTGCCAACCCCAGCCTGCAGCAGCAGCCTGCTCTCTCCCGCACGTAGTGAACTGGGCCCTGGGGCAATCCCCACAGTGCAAGAGGGAGCAGGGCAGTGCCCTGCCCCTACCGCACTCCCTCCTGCACTGTGTGGGTCTCGGTCTGCCATCCCTCTCCCTCCTTGAAGCCCAGGGGCAGGATAAAGAAAGAAACTTTACCTGCCTGTGGCTGGGTCGGTGGGGAGTGCGTGGGTATATGTGTGCCCACCCTTCCCCTCCTGCAACAGCCTGTGGCCAGCTTGGGTAGGGGTGGGTGGTGAATGGCTGGACATTAATCCAGCAGTGGTGGGAGGGGTGGCAGCACCCCCTTGCTATGGGGGTTTTTGGCATCCACATACCACTTCCTGTGTCTCATGTACCCCCAGGGGTATGCGTACCATGGGTTGAGAAACTATGTTCTCCATACACATATGATGTGTAAAGTGATTGGTGGAACTTAACCTGCCTTAGAAAGGGAAGTCAATGGTGGTGTGGGATTGGCAGTGCTGTACAAGATATGTGTTCTTTCACGGCTGAATGCGGCTTTTTTCCATCTTCCTATATCTACTTTTGCATAAGCTGCAAGTGTGTGTGAACTCTAATTCTGGGGGGAGGTGGGGGGCAGGGAACTTAATTGCCTCTGGAGCTCTCTGGGGAGGAGAGAAACCACTGGGTCTTCTGATGCTTTCTTTGTCCTTTCTTTTTTCCTTCAGAATTTTCAGCCACCACTGCTACCTCTTCATCCTCCTCATCCTCCCACAGCCTTCATTACTCACTGCCAGCATTCCCACCCAGAGCTGCCGTGCCCTCCAACTGCATTGGTTCTGTCCAGGCAGCGGGCCCTCCTGCTGACTATCACTCAGAGTCTGCAGAATCCATGGATGAAATTCCTGTGGCTCAGACCCGTCTGGGGAGTGCTGCCCCTAATGGCACTTCTAAGAACAGTGTGAGCAAGTCTCGCCATCACCCCTTGTCCACAGCTCAGGCCCCTGGTAATGGGAAGAAGAATCTATATTCTGGGCATAAAGTCAAAAGGAACAGTTGCCAGCGACTCGGTGATGGAGAGCAGGAGTTGGAACTGGTTTCTAAGATTCCAGCTGTGTTTGTGAGCAAGAGCAGTGGAGAGCCTCCTGTACCTGAGCCCCGGCCTAGTGAGAGTGCATCTGAGCCCCACCACAGGAAGTGTACTAGCAAACGGCATGTAGACAAGCCAGATCCACACTTGTGGGACATAAGGACAAACACCACAGCGGCCTAGACATCAGCCTTGCAAAGCCATAACCTTCAGCGCATTGTCTTGAAGGGAGAAGACAGGAATTTGCTCATTCTACAGACATGTTGATTGTTTTGTGATCTCAACTCCAGTGACTCATCTTCAAGTTGGCTGGGTTCACTTTCCTTGAAGCCATCCCTGTTCCAGCAGACCTAGCTGTGTAGCATGAAAAGACGTGTTACATCACCTTTATGGTTGCTGCATGCTTCAGAGTCTGGAGCATGTGCCTTACAGCAGAGCAAGAAGTTAACAATTCCATTCCCATCTCTTTGCTCAGAGTAGCAGACTTCCCGGAAGGGAAAATGCCACCGGGCATCATTAGGACATAAGGGTGTAAGCTAAGTACTTCAGAGTGGGGTGCCATGGTGCTGGGGTGGAGTGTCCCAAACTATGTACTTACCGTACGCTGAAGTGAGACATGCTGCTGCTCTACCAGAGGCAAGGGGTACATACTACTGTGGTAGATCAGAATAGCCTGCTTACCTTAGCACATTGCTGTAGGGAGCTGGAAAAGGTGTTTCTTCACCAGCTGACACTCAGGCTGACTGACACCATCGTGACTTCCAAAGCAGTTCCCCATTAAATTTATTAGGGCATATTTGAAAAAGAGAAAGGCGTGTTGAGCCTAGAAATCTCAAGCATGCTCTCGACCTCCTTGTGAAGAAGCTGGATAGGGAAGGTTTGGCCCCTCAGAGTTTGTGAGAGCTGTGTGGGAGGGTAGGGGAAGTTTCCATGCTTAAATCTCTGGGAGTGATGTCTGGGTTCTCTTTTCAGAATACAGCTTTCCTCTGACGACTGGTACCACAGACCTCTGAGCATGCTGGTAGCACAAATGATGCCTCTAGGCCTGCAGAAACTGTTCTGCCTGATAGGAGGGCCCAAGTCCTCATACCACTGATGTCTCATTACTAGGTCATGCCCTTCTAGTGCTGTCCCATTTCTGCTATTTGCCATTGTATGAATCTGTCCTCTAGGTGAAACTCCCCTTGTGCTAACATTGGGCTTGGGTTGATCAGAAGGCTGAGCTTGGCCCAGAAAGGCCTGGCGAATCCTTTCTAGCAGGAATCACCAAGCCACAGTTCATCACTTTCCCTCTGACCATGCAGCAATATTCTCTGAATCTTTGTATGGAGCTCATTAATCAGCTCTGTCTACAATAAACTTTTCTATGCCCTTTGCTAATCATTTCCCTTTTTCCTTTTCTGTACCGGTTATCCTCCTTCCCCAGCCAGATGGTGGCTCTCAGTGCTTTTAGGGACTGGTGATGCCCCTTAAATCTTATCTGTCTCCATAGGAGGATGACGCCCTGCACACAGCACCTCCCTAGCCATTGCAATGATTTTGCTTGGCTAGAAGGAAGCAGACACCTCAGCAGAGAAGTTGAGGGAGGGGGTAGCACTTCAGGCCTACCACTGTTACAGCTGGACCAGAATAAATGTGACATGAAGGAGGCAGAATAAAGACATCAGGATCTGCCCTTGTGGCCTTTTGGTCCTACTGGGGTGACAGCATCAGGAATGAGCGTTCCTTTCAGGAAAGCTGCTGCTTCCTTCGGGGGTCAGTTAGAGCTCAAATTCCTGGCACTAGGTGAGGACTGCTGTAGAAAACTCTGGAACAGACAGGGAAAGGTGCCTAGATACCACAGTGAGGGGCATGTCCTAAGTGCAGCAGATGACTAGAAATGGGGTCAACCCAGCCAGGCCCTTTTCATGCAACTTTCCTTGCCTGGCAGCCTCCTGCTGCAAGCTCAGTGTTTACCCAGAAAATGCAAAGGCTCTCATCCAAGCTAAGCATTTTGTTTTGCTTCCCTTCCCATGCTGTTCTCAGCTGCTGCGAGGAATCTACCAGCTGTTCTGCTAATGCTGGGGGCGGGGGAGAAGGGGAGGTGGGGGACAAGCAGTTGCCTTGAGAGTGTCTTTGTTTCACTTCTTTCCCTTTCATTACCCAGCTCTTTCCTCTTCCCAGGCTGCAGCTATTGTTGTCCCCATCCAGTACCAAAAGACCCTTTACAGCATCTACCAGCTTCAACTAACTTTTCCTCACTTAGCCATTCTTGTCCCCTTTGGAAGCGGCAAGAGCTCCAGCCCTCCCCCACTGCTGTCACTGCTGTCCTCTATCCACTGGGTCCTGCTGTCCACAAATGTACCCAGCTCCCAACTACTGTAAACCTACACTCCACATGGTGGCCCCTGCCCCCTGTAAATACACAGAAGAAGCTCTTAGCTCCCTGGGAAAAGAGAATTATGTTGATTTACTGAACCTGAGTATAATCTGTTCAGTTTCTACTGATGGGAGGCAGTGATCACAGATGTTTAGCTGGACTCTTAGTGCAGGGTTTGACTTGCCAAAAGAGGATGGAAAGGGTCTGGCTTTCAGCTCCTTTGCAATTGTACTGAGGTTACCCCCCGCCCCAAAAAGTTGCTGGTGTCATGGGAAATGCAGTCTCCTCAGCCTATCCAGCTTTTTCCAGTAGGCTTCAAGCCTTGTTGGCTTTCTGTGCAAGCAAGAGAAACCCATAAATAGAACAGCTTTTATGAGGAAAACACTTTGGGGAGAAGCTGCAGAGTGAAATGCCAAGTATGGGAGGCCAGAAGCAGATGGACATGGGAATGAGGGCTATATACAGATGACAGCCAGGTCATCTATCAGTTGTTTCCTCTTCTATGAATAGCTATTACAAACCTACTTTAGGTTCCCTACCATGGTGCTGCCTTCATTTCTGTAACGTGAAGCCAGCAAGCTGGACTCTCTCCTCCCCTACATAAAGAACTAGAGAAAGAGCAGGGAGAGATGATCAAAAAGCTTTATTCTTCTGTCTCTGCTCTGACACCTTTCTGATGCTGATGAGTGAGCCAGGTCCCCAGAAAAGGGTTGGTTTTACATGGAAAGTACAAGCTGCACTCATTCCAACAGAGCAGTCACAGCCCATAGTGTTGATGTGACCAAAGGGGGGCCCTCAGGTCCCTATGACCCAGTTGTGCCTTGTAGTGTCCATGTGCTGTCATGCAAATGAATTTAGTGCATCACAAGCTAGCTCTTAATGGACAGACACCACAGATGCTAATGCAGATTGGGTTCTGTTAGTTTTACCAGGAGACCAGGCTTTGAACTGCACTTCTTCACTTTCTCACAAAGCAGGGCATCTCCAGGACCCCTTTTCCCCACAACTAAATCAAGTAGACAAGCTTATGGCAGCTCCAGGGATCTTTGCCGAGGGTTGGGAAGTGAGCTTGCCCTTTGGATACTTCCCTCAGGCTAAAAGTAATGCCCTTAAAAGGGCTTTTTTCCCTCTGTGGAGAATGACAAACCAGTCCATTCCCACAGTAGAATCTCCTGCTTGATTGGATCATGGTGCCTAGTCTGTTCCATCTATCTAAACCTCCCTACTTCCCTTCTCTGCGGGGGACCTTGCTCTGCACCAGCTTGGGGTAGGGCTCCCTGCTTGGCAGCATCTTGAGGGACAGCCTGGCTTCTTGGTATGGTCAGAAAAAACCTGTCTGGAGAAGGTATAGCTATGCATCACCTTCATTTAGAGAATTACCTGTTAAAGCACTGACCGAATTTACTTTGGTGGTTGCTTCTGGACCCTGCCTCTGCCATGGGTCCTGACAGAGCAATCATAGGGATTCTCACTGGAGGGAGCTTCCCCTTCACCCTTTGGCTAAAACAGAGGAGGGAGAGAGACCACACACTAATCACTGCCCAGCTATATGGATCCTTCCCATGGTGCTTTTCTTCTTTCAGGATTGGGCCTGACTAGTGTGGGGCAAGGGCAGTGGTAGCCCAAGGGCAGTGGATCAGGCTATGGCTGCAGAGGGTCCTTACCTCTACAGTCCCATTTCCCCTACTTCAAGACCCTGCTTCAGCATGCAAACACAGCGGCACCACAGCCCAGTTCAGGATATTCATCAGACATTGTTCAGCCACATTAAAGCCTCCTGGCCTTGGTGTTGCCAAGGTTACTATATACATATTGCATACACCACGCACACACACACAGACACACACACACAGACACACACACACACACACACACACACTATGTTTTGTAGCAACATGCACTACAGGAGCAGAGTCCCCATGGTAACCTCCTCCCACCCTAGACACTGCAGAGCCAACAACCGACTTCTGCCCTCCCCCAGCAAAGCAGAATTGGCCTAGCAAACCCGCAGGAAGCTCAGGGGATGTAGAATGCAGAAAAGACCATCTGGAGGATTTGCTTCCTCTTCCCGTTCCCTGACGTTCATGGACAATTGCCCAGAGCTCACGGAGGGACGTGTTCTGAGAGGCCTCAAGCGCCAGCCAGTCCTGCACTGCCTTCATGCATGACAAAATTGCAGGTGCCCTTAAACTTGTGCCACTTGCCTCCCATGCCACCTAGTGGAGTGCTACTTCAGGTACCCCATCTTCTCCCCATTCTGTAGCCCTCTAGGCCCTTCCTTGAGCAATGGCCATAGGTTTCTCGTTTCCCTGACTCCCTGAGATTATGCCTTTGTATACCAAGGGTTGTGAAATCCCAGGGTGCTACGGTGACAACCAAACGCACAACAAACCCAGTTATTTGGACAACGTCTGCTGTGTTGAGAGCTGGGTAGGGTGGGGCAGCTTGTCATGCTTGGCTGGGTGCCCTGTGTCAGACATACTCTGCTGCAGGTCAGCACTGTTCTGCTATGGTTGCTACAGGAGGTCTCCAGGCGTGATATTATCTTGGGTCTTCTCAGGGCAAATGGTCCCAAGGAGGACGAACTATAGCCAAACAGTGGGTAATGAGTATGCAGAGGGGCAATGCAGGTGCAGTGGCTCTTGTCAATCTTCTCTGTTGTGTATATGACACATTGGGAGAGCTTTCTATACCCAACCCAGAAGAGCAACTCA
The DNA here is from genome assembly GCF_052110815.1 of Crocodylus siamensis. Taxonomy (NCBI): domain Eukaryota; kingdom Metazoa; phylum Chordata; order Crocodylia; family Crocodylidae; genus Crocodylus; species Crocodylus siamensis. Next base: position 44,040,710 of record NC_143403.1, read on the forward strand.
CTGTCATAGGCCCAGTTCTGATAGTGTCACTGTAACTTCTAAACAAAGCTGTATAGCAGAGATGGGCAAAATACGGCCTGTGGGCTGGAGGCCGTTCTATCCAGCCCACAGGGCCCATAAAAAATTAAAAAATTAATATTTATCTTCCCTTGGTTCCTGTCAAAAATGACAGGAAACAAGGGCAGTAGGACATAGGGGAAGCCTGGCGGGCTCCCATAACAGCAGGGCCGGCCCAGCCCTGCCCCCAAGCTGGTAGCCCCAGCAGGGGCTTATGGCCTGGGAGCACGTGGCTGCCCCTGTGGCGCCGGAACCTCAGGTAAGGGGGAAGGGCAGGGGAGGACCCTGGGCAGGGAAGGAGCCTGGGGAAAAGTGGCCTGGGGAAAAGCTGAGCACAGGCAGGGGGAAGTGGCCTCTCACGCACCCCATGGCCAGTGCCCCACACTGCAGCTGCTTGCAGCCCACACAGGGCTGCCTGTGCCTGTTCTGGACAGCCCCACAGGCTGCGAGCGGCTGCAGCAGGGAGCACCGGCCACGGGGTGGAGGGATGGCCACTTTTCCCCTTGCTCAGCTTTTCCCAGGCTCCTTCCCAGCACGGAGGAAAGTGGCTGCTCCCCCACCCTGTGGCCTGTGCCCCGCACTGCAGCTGCTCGCAACCCATGCGGGGCTGTTTGAAGCAGGCACAGGCAGCACCAGGCAGGCTGCAAGTGGCTACAGCATAGGGTGCCGGCCACGGGGCAGATGAGTGGCCACTTTTCCCCTCCCCGTGCTCAGCACCACTTTGTAACCTGGCCCCACTGCCAGCCTGGGCCCCATGCTGGCTCCAGCCTCACCCGTCAGGGCTGTGCATGGTGACAGCAGCTGCAGCCCTCCTGCTTGCTGCACCGGGCAGTATTTGCCACCACCACCTTTGGGCTGCCCAGTGCGCAAGCTCCAGGTGGGCAGCAACAGCCAACACTGCCCAGCGTGGCAAGTGGGGGGGGCCATAGCTGCTGTGGCTGATGGGCAAGTTCGGCTTGGAGCCCAGGCTGGCAGCAGGGCTGGGTTACAAGCTGGTGCTGAGCATGGGGAAAAGTGGCCCTGTGCTGTAGCTGCTTGCAGCCCATGTGGGGCTGCCTGTGCCTGCTCCAGACAGCCCTGTGTGGGCTGCAAGCACCTGCAGCAGGGAGCGCCGGCTACGGGGCCAGTGACGGACCACTTTTCCCCGTGCTCAGCACCAGCTTCTTCTCTGCTAGTGAGCAGGGGGTCTGGGCTGTGCAATGCCCACCACCTGTACTGCAGGGCTGGGGGACACTGGGTGTGAGTGGGCATGGGAGCCAGTGGGAAGATGGGGCCCACACTAGTGTCCCAGGGCCAGTGCCGGCAGGGCCTAGAGCAGGTTGGCAGGAGCACAGGGTCCCAGCTGGCAGGGGCTCTATGGAGCCAGACCAGCTCCGCTCTCTCCCGGCTGGTGCAGCCCAGCCTGGCTTCACAGACCCCTGCCAGCCTGTGCCCTGCTTTGGGCCCTGCTGGTGCTGGCCCTGGGACATTGGGACGTGGGTCCCAAGATGGTGACCGGGAGGCAGGGCACCTGTCAAGGGGCGGGGCTACCCATGCAGCCCTCGACAGCCTGCCAAAACTGGTTAAGTGGCCCTCCACCCAAAATAATTGCCCACCCCTGCTGTATAGGCTTATCTATCTGATAATTAAGTGCCACTCCAAATGACACAAACCCAGCACAGCCTTTTGAAGGGGATCCATTGCTGGAATAGGCCAGGGGTGGTGGGGGGCAGGACTGAAATAGTAGGGGGGAGCAAGGGTTGTTGATCTGTGCCCTGAATTGCTGCTCCCTTTACTGAATAAGGAATGTATACCAGGGCCTTGCTCAGTGTTTGCTTTGCTCCAAAACAAACAGGGAAGTATTTCTTGGCCATGTCTCACATAGGTCAGGTGCCTCATTGCAGCTGCTCCTCCCTAGCTAAGAAACACCCAGGCATCTGCCAAGCATTCCTGTCCACATACAGGGTATTGGTATCATTCGTGCAGCCCACAGAGAAGTTTAAGGTCCAAACTAGAGGCACCAACCTAGATTCCTCTAGGGTCAGGTAATTTGCAGGCGTGCAGTTTCATACATGGATTAAATTCTTACTCTAAACATAACTAATTGTATCTGGCCTATGGCTGCCCCCACAGCAGTTTGCATGGGGCTGAGCCCTGCCCTCTCTAGCCTGGGGCAACCCGCACCATACCTACCCATGCCCGTCGATGGGCTGCAGCCAGCACACAGGTTCCTGGTGGGGCTCCTCCTGGTGTAGCTGCAGTCATTTAGGTACTACTTGGCTCCCCTAGACTCCTGCATCTGCAGCACCACAGCGGGTAGCATGGAAAAACGATGGGAGCCATGGAGACACATGCGGGGCACCATCCAGTCAGCTAGGGGGAAGGAAGCTGCAGATGTGTGGCTCCTTCCCTACTGAGCGGGACTCCAGCTCCAGGTCCCGCTCCCAATCTCCTTCCACTCACTCAGCCACCTGCAGGTGGCTACTCATTTACTTATTGCACAGGGCAGCTGGGAGCTGGAGCTGGAGCCCTGCATGCTAGGGCAGAAGCTGCCTGGCTACAGCTTCCCCCTACCTGGCTAAGTGTGTGGTGCCCAGAATGTGCCCCCCCGCCCTTTCCTCCTGCCACTATCACTTCCCCACGCTACCTGCTGTACCCAGGCAACTGCAGCTGCACCGGAAGCAGCCCCACTGGAAAACTGGGTGTTCTGGCAGGGGCCAGGGCCAGGGCCAGGGTGGTGCTATCTGGCAGGCACTGGGTAGGTGCAGGCAGGAGTATGGCATGGGCTACTGCAGGTGGGACTTGGCCTCATGCAGAGTGCTGCAGAAGCAGCCATGAGCCGAATAGGGGGGTTGGTCCACACCTGCACGGTACCACTTGGGCCAATTCTGCTGTGTGCCCCTCCTCACCCCCATCCAACTCCCAGGACCTAGTGTGCAGGAGCCCTCCCCCGCCACAGGCATGCCCCCTCACCTTCCTCCACATGCATACCCACCCCATACATCCAGCCCCTGCCCACCCCACACATACACTTCCCTAACCCCTGCACATACACAGTATACAAGAGTAAGACTTGATTTTGAGCTATTATGCAATTGCCTCTATATTCACTACTCAAAAAATCAGGACAATTAGTTTTTGAAATAAAATATGTTACTGTACATGTTTGATTTTTAGTATATGATTTGTTTTTAGCTATAATTTGTTAAAATGATATCTTTTGAAAGATTTTGTGTATGCAGCCATCCACAGGTCACCCCTGTCCTGATGCTGGGCTTGTCTTTACCTCCTGCTTAGCAATACTCTCCTGAGCATGGTCAGCATGAGAAGTACCATCCCAGCCACTAACACTGACACATGTTTAGTTCACAGCAGGGACTCAGTTTAAATTAGGCACCGGCCCAGACAGAAATGCCTCAGGATAACCATTGGTGCCAAGTCCCACACCTGTCACAGGCTTGGAGGCTGCTTTGGGTCTGGCACCCATTACCTGCCTCAGACTCAGAGTCCATCATGCAGCTGCTTTTGCAACAGGGTCAGGTGCAACAAGAATCTTAGAGTTGAGCATTGCCAGGTACAGAGTGGGATCCAGAGCACAGGGAGATCCAAGTTAAATCTCTCCTTGGCTTGAGGGGATCCAAACCCCCATCTCTCATCTGAGAAAGTTAAGTTTCCAACTAGAGGCCCCATCCTACATCCCACAAGGGTCAAGTGGCAGCTGTGCAGGACTTTGCAGGTTCGCAGTTTCAGACATGGACTAAGTTCTTACCCTAAACTTACCATCCTTCCCTGCACCCACCATTTGTGTTGCACTAGGTGGCTGCTTTTCAAACCACAACTAAGTAGCCACACCTGGGGGAGGTGGGAGAGAGAGCAGCTAATTAGATTGGGCCATGGCTAATTAGCATGTGTGAAGCACTGCACAGAGGTAATCAGGTGAGTTGAGGCAGCCTGCCTGGAGCAGCCCAACCTGTGAGAGGGCGCTGCTGCTGCAGAGTAAGACTGCTGTACAGACATGGACTTTGGTCCCTCTGTTCTTTCAGTCAGTATGGGCCCCTGCTTTAGACACCTTTGTCCTTTTTTTGGATCCAACCTTTAGCTACTGTCAGCCCAATGTTGATGCCAGGGTTGACTGTGCTTTGTGCACCCTGGTCATTGCTTAGAAGCCCAAAGCTTTCCTTTTAGGGGCTGTGTCAAGATAAAACATCCCTGAACAACGCGTGCCCCCAGCAGCTGGTGGGGCACGGCGGTGGTAAGTGGGGGAGCTCCTGCAAATGCCACCAGTGCTGTCAGCAGCAGGTGGGAGAGGGTGGCGAGCACCGACCGGGGGCAGCAACCACCCGCAGACACTACCGGTAGCGTTGGCGGCAGCCAGCGGGGATCGTGGACCATCTGTGGATACTGCTGGCAGTGTCAGCAGTGGAGTGGTGAGCAGCAGCTTCCCACAGCTGCTGCTGACAGTGCCGGCAGTGCCTTTTTGTAGGAGGTGCACTGCTATGCTCATTGAATGTGCTTTAGTTAAAGTGCCCTCACCGCCATTTTGAAGTACAGGGCAATGAATTCACCAGACGCTGTGGGCACTTTAGAGCAGCTCCTGAGAATCAGTATAATTAAAGCACCACCCTCACACCCCTGGAGCATATGTAAAGATGCTCCAGGTGAGCAAGCACCTGAAGAATCTGTACCAATACTTGGATGAGACTTAGGCATGTAAGGTCCATCATGAAGTCATAGAATCATAGAAAGGGTAGGATGGGACCTCTGGAGGCCATCTAGTCCAACCCTACTTAAAGCAGGACCATCCCCAAATAGATCATCCCAGCCAAACCTTTGTCTAGCCAGGTTTTGAAAACCTCCAAGGATGGAGAGTCCACAACTTCTCTGGGTAACGTGTCCCAGTGTTTTACTACCCTCCTAGTGAGAAAAATCTTCCTAATATCTAACCTAAACTTCCCTTGCTTCAGTTTGAAACCATTGCTTCTTGTTCTGTCGTCTGTTACCATGGAGAACAGTCTAGCTCCATCCTCTTTCAAACCCCCTTCAGGTAGTTCAAGGCTGCTTTTAAATCCCACCTCAGTCTTCTCTTCTCTAGACTAAATAAAACCAGTTCCCTCAGCCTCTCCTCATAAGCCATGTCCCCCAGCCTCCTCACCATTTTCATTGCCTTCCACTGGACTCTCTCCAATTTGTCCACTTCCCTTCTGTAGTGGTGGCCCAAAACTGAACACAGTACTCCAGATGTGCTGAACAGATGGGAATATGCATTTCCCGTGACCTACTGGCAACACACCTACCAAGGTAGCCCATATGCAATTAGATTTCTTGGTAACAAGGGCACACTGCTGGTTCATATTCAGTGGACCTGGTCCACTGTAATCCCCAGGTCCTTTTCTGCAGAGCTGTGGAGTAGGAGCTGCCTAAGGCTTGTCTACACTGGCAAGTTTTGTCAGCAAAAGGTTTTTGACTCCAAGCAGCTGGCGGTGCTGGGTCCCAAAGCTGAGAACACATACGTTAGTACTGCATGTCCCCAACATGAACAGCTGCATTAGCAGAAAGCAAAATGCATTGTAGATAAGCATTCCCATAGCTCTTCCTGAGCCTTCCAATGTGGTACATTGTGGGATGTGTGAGCAATGCATTATAGGATACCAGGCCACAGGTATTATAGGACCCTGAAGTCAGCTGCTCACAATGCCATTTTCACTGTTTGTGTTTCATCCCAGGTATTTAACACAACATTTCTGGGGAATCCCTGGAATTTTCTTTTCTTACTGTGAACAGAGTGGATAGGGCAAGTATTTGCTTTGAAGGCAGAGCAGGCTTTGCAGGGGATGGGGAGGAGAGCATATGCCTGTGTATGTTGGCTGCCCTCCATTTGTAGCACTCCCAATGGAATTCAGTGTGCCACAATGCAGATTTTACTGGTCACCACAAGCAGCAGCGCCCTGATTCCACTGGGAGAAAACAGAGCAAGTCAGCCAGCCTGCATGCAAACAGGCAGGGGAGACAAACAACTTGAGTGAACAAACAACCTGATGCCAGTTAATCTTAGGATATGGAGAGTGCTTGAGGAGAGAAAATGTAAGGTGCCTATCAGCATGCTGCTGGAAGGTGAGAGGCCGTGACTTGTAGCCTTCTCTTTCCTGCCTGCACATGTCTTCACATGGGAGTAACTTCTGCGCTGAGAGTGAGGCAGAGTGAAAGCTCCTCATGGACAGTGCTTTCCCGGGGACAGGGGGTCCCGGTGCTCTTCCCTCCCCTTCTGCCTCTTCTTTGACCTGTTTTCCCCTCATACCTGCTCCCAGAGTCCCCTTTCATTCTATTGCCTTGCAGCCTCACCCCTGTATTTCAGCAATGCCACAAGTATGTCCCCTCTGGAGCGCCTCTCTTTCTTCTTCCTTAATGTCAGCCTTGTTGGTGTCAGGGCTGCACCTAGTGATGGCACCCCAGCCAAGGAGTCTGACAACAAAGTGTTGCCCTGTGGGGTCAGGCCAACTCTCAGGATCTCAATATTGCGCTGTTAGACATGAAGGTGTGACAATTGCACATATACAAACACACAAATCAATTAGATGCATACACACACACACACAACCAACTCAGGCATATATACATCCAAACTAGCCTAGGCACATGCATACCTATCACCAACTCAAACACATACACACTACGCACCAAAATCAGACAACAATCAGTTGTCAATACCCAAACCCAGATTACTAATTCATATATCATGTACACAATGACATATATATACACTCACCAGTTCACACACATACAGCCCACCTGCACATACAGGTAAGTTCCTAACTTGGATGGTACTGTATGTATGTGTGTGTTTGGGGTACCTGGAATACCTGAAGGAAGGTTAAGGTTAAGGTTGAAGGCCTCAAATGCCTCTACACGAATGCTCGAAGTATGGGGAAGAAGCAGGAGGAACTCGCCCTCCTCCTAGCTGTCACCAGCCCTGACATAGTAGGGATCACAGAAACGTGGTGGGACTCATCGCATGACTGGGCGGTGAGTGTCAAGGGCTATAGGCTATACAGGAAGGACAGGATAGGAAGGAAAGGTGGAGGAGTAGCACTCTACATCAAGGAGGAATATACTTCCTCGTTAATTAGCAAGGGGGTAGAGGGGGGGCACTCTGAGGTGCTCTGGGTTAGAGTAAAAGGCAGTCCAGGGGAGAGAGACTTAACGGTGGGAGTCTACTATAGACCTCCCAACCAGGGAGAAGAGCTCGACCAGGAATTCTTAGGTCAGCTTACAGAGGCAGTGAGGGCTAAGGATGTGGTCATCATGGGGGACCTGAACTTCCCAGACATCTGCTGGGAGGAGCAGTCAGCCAAGTCTGATCGCTCATGTCGGTTCTTAGCCAGAGTGCAGGACCTCCATCTAACCCAGGAGGTGCACAGTCCCACCAGGGGAGACGCCTTGTTGGACCTGGTGCTGGCCACAGGTGATGACCTGGTGAGGGGGCTGCGGGTGATGGGCCACCTGGGAGACAGTGATCATCGCTTGCTGGAATTCACCATCCAGCGTAAGGTGGCAAAGGGCTGCAGCAAGGCAACAGCCCTAGACTTTAGGAGGGCTGACTTCAACAAGCTAAGGAGGATCGTTGGGGAAGCGCTGAGGACCCAGAGGGGAAGGGAATCAGATGTCGAAGGTGAGTGGTTGCTCCTTAAGGAGACGATCCTCCATGCCCAAAGGGAGGTAATCCCAACAAGGGTCAAAGGGAGCAAGAGGGCACATAAACCCCCATGGCTCACTAAGAGCATCCGGGAATGTCTCCTTGCTAAAAGGGAGGCATATACCCAATGGAGAGATGGGGTCATCGCCAAGAAGGACTATGTTATAGTCGCCCGAGGATGTAGGGGGGCAGTCAGGAGGGCCAAGGCAGAGTTGGAGATAGGACTAGCTTCCCGGATTAAGGACAATAAGAAGTCCTTCTTCAAATACATAGGGGGTAAAAAGAGGGTCCCGGGTAATGTGGGGCCCCTGCAGGACACGATGGGCAACTTAGTCATCACGCCAGATGATAAAGCTAACATATTTAACGATTTCTTTGCCTCTGTCTTCCTAAGTAGGGACCAGTTCAGCCACCTCCCTGCTGGGCCCCCCTCGGGCCCCGGGAGAGACACGCCTGGGCCAGGGGTTAGCGAGGAGTTAGTTAGGGTACTTCTGGAGAGGCTGGACGTGTTCAAGTCCGCTGGTCCGGACGATCTTCACCCTAGGGTTCTACAGGAACTGGCTGAGGTCATTGCGGGACCCCTGGCACGGCTCTATGAGCACTCGTGGTGCTCTGGCGAGGTGCCGGAGGACTGGAAGAGGGCCAATGTGGTCCCTATCTTCAAAAAGGGAAAAAAAGAGGACCCGGGAAATTACAGGCCAGTTAGTCTGACCTCAATCCCGGGTAAGCTCTTTGAAAAAATTATCCTGGCGCACATCCAGGAGGGCCTTGCGGGGGAATGTATGCTCAGGGGCAACCAACATGGGTTCATCAGTGGCAGGTCTTGTCAGACCAACCTGGTGGCCTTTTACGATCAGGTCACCAAATCATTAGACGCAGGGGTTGCTGTGGATGTAGTCTTTCTGGACTTCCGGAAGGCTTTCGACACTGTCTCTCACCCTGTCCTCATCAAAAAGCTGGGAGCCTGTGGTGTCGATGCCCACACGGTCAAATGGGTCGCCAACTGGTTGGAGGGCCGCACCCAGAGGGTGGTAGTGGATGGGTTCTTCTCGACCTGGAAGGACGTGGGCAGTGGGGTTCCGCAGGGCTCGGTCCTCGGGCCCGCACTGTTCAACATCTTCATCAGTGACTTGGATGAGGGGGTAGAAAGCACCCTGTTCAAGTTTGCTGATGACACTAAGATGTGGGGGGATGTGGGTGCACTAGAAGGGTGCAATAGGCTACAAGCTGACCTTGACAGGTTGCAACGGTGGGCGGATGAGAATAGGATGGGGTTTAACACTGATAAGTGCAAGGTGTTGCACATGGGGAGGAAGAACCGGCACCACACTTACAGGTTGGGGAACTCCCCTCTTGCCAGCACGGAGACGGAAAAGGATCTTGGAGTCGTCATTGACTCCACGATGAACATGGGCCGGCAGTGTGGGGAGGCAGTCAAGAAGGCCAATCGTACCCTGTCATGCATCCACAGATGCATCTCGAGCAGGTCCAGGGAGGTGATCCTCCCCCTCTATGCAGCACTGGTCAGGCCGCAGCTGGAGTACTGCATCCAGTTCTGGGGGCCACACTTCAAGAGGGACGTGGACAATATGGAAAGAGTTCAGAGGAGGGTCACTCGTATGATCAGGGGTCAGCAGGGCAGGCCTTATGAGGATAGGCTACGGGACCTGAACCTGTTTAGCCTCCACAAGAGAAGGTTAAGGGGGGACCTTGTGGCCTGCTACAAACTGGTCAGGGGGGATCAGCAGGTATTGGGGGAGTCCCTGTTCCCCCGTGCGTTGCCAGGAGTGACCAGGAATAACGGTCACAAACTGGCGGAGGGTAAGTTTAGATTAGATATTAGGAGGCGCTACTTCACAGTCAGGGCGGCTAGGGCCTGGAACCGGCTTCCAGGGGAAGTGGTGCAGGCTCCTAGCCTGGGGATTTTTAAAAGGAAGTTAGATGAGCACCTTGCCGGGGTCATCTGACCCCGGTGCTCTTTCCTGCTAAGGCAGGGGGTCGGACTAGATGATCTACCTAGGTCCCTTCCGACTCTAGCTACTATGAAACTATGAAACTATGAAGGTGAGAGAGAAAGTGTAAGAAGTGAAAGTTGCTGGAACCAGGATTAGAGCTGGTAGACTAGAGAGAAGCTGGCTGAGGAACTGAGGCTTGGGATTACTTAAGATCAAATGGCCCTGGGGTTACTTGGGCTCACCTGGTGCTAGGGTGAAAGCAAGGGAAAAAAGCCCAGTGGGAAGGAGGAAACAGCCAGGAGACAGAGGCAGAAAGTTGGGAGATCAGGAGAAAAGGCAATGGAGACAAGGCAATAGAAGTGGCGGAGATCAGGGGAAAAGGCAGAGAGGAGGTCAGGATGGCTGAAGCCACAGGAGCATGGGAGAGGTGTTGGAGGTGGCAGTGAGCCAGGAGCAGGAGAGGGAGAAATGAGACAGAAGTTAGAGGGGCAAGGAGCAGAGATTGGAGCAGGGCCAAACCATAGTAAAGCAAAACCCAATTCAGGGGTCCAAATAACAGGTTTATTAAACAGACAACACACTACACAGCCCCATGAAGTTATTGGTTCTCACACACACACACACACACACACACACACACATGCACACACACACTCACAATGGCAGCAGGAGAAAAAGACTCAGTGAAAGGGTTGGAGTCCAGGTAGGGAAGAGAAACAGAGTCCAAGTCCTTGGTTGAAGGGAGGGTGGGGGTGGCAGCTACCTACCCAGGCTGGAAAGGTGTCTTTGCCCAGCAGGTGTTGTCCAGAGGCGGGTTGCCAGCAGGGCCTCTCGGTGGATAGGTGGTGTGGCATGGTGCTGGTCCAGATGGAGAGGGAGTCCCCAGGAGTCAGTCTTCACTACCTCTGATCTCCTATGGGTGGGGGGGCCTGTCCAGGCAATGTCAGTCCTGTTCCAGAGAGTTCCAGGTGTTCTTACTGAGCATGTACAGCCTTGGCACAATGGTGGGTTGCCTCATCTTTTGTTTCTTGAATGCTAAGGTGGTCCCAAGGGCTGGGTCGTTGGTCCAGGTATTGGTTCTGATGGTTCAGTCATTCAGAAGGAGCTATTTTTAGACCTATTGCCATTGTCTCTCAAGCACCCTCATTCATCCCCATTCATTCAGGAACCAAGTTACATAGGAAGGGTTGGCATGAGTCAGAAGTTACACAACAGGGCATGCGGACAAGATAGAGACTTGACAAAGAAAATGGAAACTTGACATGACTTATGCTAACTTACATATGTAGGCCTAAATCATATAGTATCAGTAAAGCAGAAATATAAAACAGTAAAAATCAATATAAACTTCATAATTATACACTATAAAGGAGAAAAAACAAAACAAATACAACTTGCTTCTAAGATAAAATTCTGAAGCTTATCTTATGTCTTAGCTCACTTATCTATAGGGAATAGAGAGGGAAAGAAAAAAGTCAGAAATGGTTGGGGAAGGGGAGGGAATACATTTTAAAATTAAAAAAAAAGAAAAACGGGGTTTTGCTACAAAAGAGTGGGAGTAGCTTTGATTCACAGTGGTAGCACAGAAGGAATCTTGTACCCTGAGGTTTCCTTAACTTCCCACTGCTGCCATGGAGCCCAGCTTCTCCTTTCTTTCACCCAAAAAGGCCTTGCAGGCCTTCTGCTCTACCCAGCTGACACACTGAAAGACTTGGGAGACCTGCGGCTGTAGCTAGGCAAGCCCAGTTCCCTACAGAGCTGAGTCTATCACCAAGCCAATAATGGCATTAAGGTCCCTCACTCCATTTCACCTTCCCTTCAGGAACTAAGCTGAGAAAGTAGAGCAAGGAGCCACAGGGGCTCTGCCGAGGGCAACACATCTGGCATCATGTGGACGCTGCCCATCTATGGGCTCCTGACGGCAGTGGGTTTTTCTGTTTGACTGCCCTAGAGACTTTTTTACACTCATTGGGTGCGACTACATGTGTGCCCCACTGTGCAATTGGTCCTGTGCACACAGGTCATTTCCAACCCTACTGTGCAGTAGCAATGAGATGCATCATGGTTAGTGCCCGCGGACGTTATGTTGCCATAGCAATGAGCTGTGTTGTGGTAGCTCATCACTACAGCAATGTAGCAAGTCGTGTAGGGCACGCCCACTAGCTCTGAAAGCCTTTGTCTTCCACTCAGTTCTTCAGCCTGCTTGGTCTTGTCCTGGTGCCTGCTCTATCCCCAGCAAAGCAAGATGGCACATGAAATACAGGATTTACAAAGCTGGGAGTGCAGCTCCCCACTTCCCATTCAAGGTTCACAGCTCCAAGAGCTCATGGACAAGACAGGAGTGAGTTAGGAGTGAATGACAAGCTATGAATGAATGAGAATAAATAGGAACATAAGTGTCTCTTGGAAGGAGAAGAAAAGCCTCTGAGCTACAGTACAGAAAAGAGCTAGTGGTGATGCTTTGCCCTTTTGCATCTGTCCAATATTTAAGCTCCCAGTGGAATGTGATGTGTGGACCTGATGAGACTTGCAGAGCTCCAACCAGATAAAATGGTGTTGCCTGTGAGAACTGGGGTGGTGTGAGGTCTGCTTGCAGAAGCCAGGTGCTTTGCTTCATTGCTCTGTTCCATCCAGAAAGCATGGGACGGAGAGACTGAGAGGACTCTTACTGGTCTAGAATATCAGGTGGTTTGTAGCTCTGAGTCGTCTCAAGACAAGGCAGGGAGGGGTCTGAAAGGCCAGAAAGAGGACTATTCCAACATCCCAGCCCCAACAAAACAAAAGCTCTGGCTAAAATGAGTTTGTTCCAGTGAAGGTCACATAATGGAAGTGCAACAACATCCAACAAGAGCATCTGAAAGCAGGAGCATATAACCTCCTGCGAGAACTAAATGCAGCAGTTTAGCAGGGACTCCCTGGTTCTGAACAAGGACAGCACCTGCTGCTCTTTGTATCCACTCACCCAGCCTGGGCAAGGATCAGTATCCAATCCCAGCAGCCTAGACCCTACCGGCCTGATTATCAGGGATCCTAGTTTTCTCTGATAAAAAAAACCACCCCAATTTTTTGATTAAAATGAAACACCACTATATATACTTCTTTTTCACCTGGGCAACATACTTCTTTTTCATCTGGGCAAAAAAGAGAAAGGTAAAGGTAATTTAGGCCTTTTTTCAGCATGGACTCTGAAATTTCTCTCTGGCCTATAAGAATCTAACACCCAAACACCAGGTTGATCCACTAAAACCCAGAAATTCCAGATCTGTTGTACCCAGCAAAACAGTGGAGTACAGCTCTGTAAAGAAGCTTGTTAGATGTATCAATCCTCTTGCAATATTTATGATGAAATGTTTTTGGGATGCTCACAGTTATGAGCTGGATACAAAGTTGGTAAATGTGTGTCCCCTGATAATCAGCAAGGATCCTGGTTTTCTCTGACAAAAAAAAATCCCCAATTTTCAAATTAAAAAGAGGTACCCAAAATTCACATTTTTCTGTGATTAAAATGAACCACTAATATACATATACATATACATATACATATACATATACATATACATATTTGAGTGGGTATATATATACATATACACTTACAAACACTAAGGCCAAATTTAAAAAATTGAGGGAGCACAAACTTAGATCCCTGAACCCACACCTAGGTACCCATTAGCAGCCCCATTGGGAAAGCTTGCAAGCATCCAGTAACCTCCATTAGCTACTGAGAGAGTCACTGGGGGTGCTCAGTAGCTTGACAGATAGTGATTTAACAAAGTCTCAGAGTGCAAAGGTGTGCTGGTGGCAGCCTTAGTCCCTACTAGCACTGATTTCTGAAAAGGTGCTAGTACATTTGGACACCATGGATCTAGAGACTTTTAACAACTAAATACCAGCCCTGGATGCTCTATGCATTCGTTCCAGTGGCATAAATGGGCTCAAGGTGTCAAATGTGTTAACAGACCCTTTTAACAGAGCCAAGAGTCTCTGAGGGCTGGATTCACAGCCGTGAGCCTTAGTAACTAACCCTTGGGTGCCTTGCTTCTTAGTGAAAACATACCTCTGAGTTAGACACCCAGGTGTAGATATACAATACTGTATTTACTCAAATACAAGATGAGATTCCTCCAAAGGCATGGGGGAAAAGCCTCTCATTTTATACTCGTATACAAGAAAATCTCACAAAATACATTGTCTATCATTAAACTGCTGCCAAGAGCAACGCGTGCTCAGCAATGGAAACCAACTATGAAGCTGATTAAATGCAGCCAACACTGAGCATGGCCATAAAACACACGGCCTATATTGGGAAAAGATGCTGATGGGAATCTTTTTTTATTACAAATTTTATTAAAAACACACTTAGCTCTCTACACAAAGCTTCACATATTAACCATCCTTGTTTTACCAAGACTTCATATCACTAAGCAACTATATATCAAAACCATACAACTACATATAAATTTAGTTTAACTACCCTTAAACAACATAAATCAACTTCCCACAAAAAACCCTTAAAGAATTCTATTTCTTCATAACGCATGAATATCAATTAACCTCCCCCTAAAAAACCCCCAAACTATTACCTCAGTAACCATTTGAAATTCTCTGCCTTGCGAATCAGTCCTCTCTCTTGGTTCGGTGAAACGTGTATTCAGTCCTTTTTCCTCTACTTCTCTGCCTCATCTACTCCAATCTCTGGCTGGTCATGACATATGTAGAACAGCAGTTTTCAACCTTTTTAAATAAAGTGTACCCCTGGTGGCCCCCTTTTAATAAGTGTGCCCCCGGGATGGGGTGGCAAGCGGTTGGATGCGGAGTGGGGGAGAGGCAGTGTCTACGCAGCCCTGCTCTCGCCCTGTGCCAGCCCTACTCCTGTGAGGCAGCGGTGTGGGATGGCGGTCCTCCATCCTTGCCCGCCCCCACGTACCCCCTGGGACCTTTCAAAGTACCCCCAGGGGTTTGTGTACCCCAAGTTGACAACCCCTGATGTAGTATTTCAGTTCATGCAGCCCCAGTTCCAGGCACTCTCTTTCAGTGAAAGCCAACCCCTTAAAAACTCAGAGGTTTTTAAATCCTCTCCCATCTGTACCGTCTCTACCAGTTGTCCCCCATCCCCTGTCACCAGAGGGTCTGGACCAAATTTCTCCATCTCTTCTTTAGGTTTCACTGGTCACCCTTCTGGTTCCCTCCATGCCCTTAACAAGTTTACATTAAAAATTTGGCCTTCCTTCTGGTGCCCAGGCTGATGGACTTCATAATCAACAGGGCCACCTTTCCTTATTATTTCAAAAGGACCTTGCCATTGCGTTAACAACTTACTTGTAGTTGTAGGTAATAACACAAACCTTTTGGTCATATGCCTTCTGCTGTCATTGTGCCTCCTCTAGATTTTCCCAGGCCACCTGTTGGGCTGTACGCAACTGGTTCTGAAATTCCTGCTGATATACACCTGCTTTGCTGACCTTAGCCTGAGGTTCTTCCCACCCCTCTCTCATACCTGCATCAGCCCCCAAGGCTTATGTCCATACACTAACTCAAAAGGAGAAAACTGTGTTGAAGATTGTGGTGCCTCTCTCAAAGCAAACAACAATGGTGTGATCAAAAGGTCCCATTTCTGGGGATCCCTTTGGGTGCATTGATGCAACATCCTTTTAAGGGTCCTGTAGCAGGGCACTGAGGTGCCTGCTACTGGTGAATCAGTAAGTAGGGAGCCCAGCTTTTGGTTGCCAGGGTAACCAGGGGAAGTCAGCTGACTGGAAGGGGCAGGGCCTGGCTCTTATATAACTCCCAGGCTGAGGCCAGGTAGGCAGTTCCCTGCTGGCAGCCTAGGAGGAAGTAACTCTGCTGGAGTGAATAATGAGTAGAGGCCAAATGGCAGGTACGGCCTGAGATTGGGGACGAATGGAACATCTCTGATGTGGTGTGAGAAAGGGTGGAACCAGATGGCTTAGAGTTATGTTATATCCAAGGGGCTTCTGTTTTGTTTACTGTTTCACCAGAGGACCAGGTGAGGCTAGAAGGGGATGGAGGAGGCCTCATAGGAGAACCACGATAGTGTGGGAACCCCAGCCCCAAGCGTGGGCAGTGTGAGAAGTCCCAGAGCAAAGGGGTTGCTGAGAGTGACAAGGGCCTCAGGGAGCCCGAGCGCCAGAGGGCGCCGAGAGTGATGAGGGCTGCGGCTAAGACTGAACAATGTCCTGTAGATCTGCAAGGCTTGGTGGTAGAGGGGTGGTTGGAGCCACTCATAGCCCATAAGGCTGGGTCGCTTGGACCCCCATTATATAAACAAGGCTCAGGGTAGCAGAAACCGTGACCAGGAGGACAAGAGGTAACCTCCCTTTAATTTTTACAAGATCAAGACGTGGCGGGAGAGAACGAGGGTGCTTTAACCCAAACTTGTCACGGTAGGGGGCGCTAGGGGAGAGCACGGCATGTGCCAACCATGTTGGTTGCCCCTAAGCATAATCTCCCCTGCTGGTCCCTCACAGATGTGCTCCTGGATAATTTTCTGAAAAAGCTTCCCCAGGACTGAGGTAAGACTAACGGGCCTATAGTTTCCTGAGTCCTTCTTCTTCCCCTTTTTGAAAATGGGGACCACATTGGCCCTTTTCCAGTCCTCTGGCAGCTGGCCAGAGCACCACGAGCACTTGTAAAGCCATGCCAGGGGACCCACAATGACCTCTGCCAATTCCCTCAGAGATCATCTGGACCTGCTGACTTGAACATGTCCAGCCCCACCAGAAGTTCCCTAACGAGGTCTTCCCTGACCCTAGGCCTGGCGGTGTCCGGAATCCTGGTAGGAGGGGTTGTCCCGGTCCCTGCTTGGAAAAATGGAGGCAAATAATTTGTTAAAGAGGTCAGCTTTACCATCTGATGCAACAACCAGATTGCCAAGCATATTCTGCAGGGGTCCCACGGTACCCGGTGCCTTCTTTTTACTCCCTATGTATTTAAAAAAGGACTTTTTATTATCTTTGATCCTGGTCACTAGTCCTAGTTCTGTCTCCATCTTAGCCTTCCTAACAGCCCCCCTACAGTCCCGAGCAATGGAGGTATAATCCTCCTTGGTGATGGCCCCTCCCTTCCACCAGGTGTACGCCTCATTTTTAGCTTTCAGACATTCCTGAATGCCTTTGGTGAGCCATGGGGCTGTTGAGCACTCTTGCCCCATTTGATCCCTGTTGGGACTGTCACCCTTTAGGCTCAGAGGATTGTCTCCTTAAGAAACGAACACTCATCTTGGACTCCCAACTCCCCTACCCTCTGAGACCTCAGTGCCTCCCCAACTAATCTCCTTAACTCATTGAAATTGGCCCTCCTGAAAGCAAGGGCTGCTGCCTTGCTGCAGGCCTTTGACACCCTGCGCTGGATAGTGAATTCCAGTAGGTGATGATTGCTACTGCCCAGGTGGTTGAGAACCTGCAGTCCCCTCACCAGGTCATCACCTGTGGCCAGGACCAGGTCCAGTAAGGCATTTTCCCTGGTAGGACTGTGCACCTCCTGGGTTAGGTGGAGATCCTGTATCTCAGCTAGGAACCTATGTGCGTGGTCAGACCTGGCTGACTGCTCCTCCCAGCAAATGTCCAGGTAGTTTAGTTCTCCCATGATGACCATGTCGCTTGACCTAACTGCCTCTGTGAGCTGACCTGAGAATTTCTAGTCCAGCTCTTCCCCTTGGTTGGTTGGTCTGTAGTAGACCCCCACCGTTAAATCCCTTTCCCCATGACCCCATGTATTCTAACCCAGAGCACTTCAGTCTACCCTGTGCTGTTTGTTGCAGATGTGTATTGCTCTTTGATGTAGAGTGCTGCACCCCCACCTTTCTTCCCTGTTCTATCCTGCCTGCACAGCCTATAGCCCTTGATGTTTACCACCCAATCATGGGTTGAATCCCACCAGGTTTCAGTGAGCCCCACTATGTCCGGGTTTGTGTTAGCTAGCAGGAGGGCAAGTTCCTTCTGCTTGTTCTCCATACTATGAGCATTAGCGTAGAGGCATTTAAGGCCTCCTATGGGTGCATGCATGTCCCCCCTGATCCCAGGACTATCTAGACCCCTGTCACTTATGTGAGTACTTTTTGTGCTCATCACCTGTCTTGGCTGGGAAGTGTCCTCGTGTCCCCCTGTGGCCCCATCCCCCAGCAAAGCTTGTTTAAAGCATGCCGTATGAGATCAGCCAAACTGGAAGAGAAGACATGCTTGTCTTTAGGGGAGAGGTGAAGCCCATCCCACTCGAGCATGCCCCCTGCGCGAAAATGCAGGTCGTTGTCAAGGAACCCAAGGCCTGCCTGGTAGCACCAACTCCGAAGCTGCTGGTTGACCCCTCTGCAAGCCTCATGGTGCTGTCTGTGTCTACTTACTGGGAGAAAAGAAAAGAATACCACCTGTGCCACCATCTCCTTGAGTTTGGCCCCCAGGGCCTCGTAGCCCTTTGTGATGCAGTCTGGACTGCTACCAGCCACATCTTTTGTTCCCACATGGATTGGGACCATGGGGTACTGGTCCGAGGGTTGAATGAGGTCCGGGATCATGTCTGTAACATCCTGAATCCGAGCTTTAGGCAGGCAGCAAACCTCACGTGCCATGGGGTCGGGTCAGCAGATGGGACCCTCCATTCCCCTCAGGATGGAGTCTCCAATGACAGGGACTCAGTGTTTCTTCCTCGAGGTGTTCTGTCCTTGCTCAGACGGTGCTGTGCGTAGAGTGGCACTGTCCCCCCTGGAGGCATCCACTTTGACCTTCTCCTCCAAGGCTGCCAACACCTCAAATCTGTTCCCCAGTCATACCTGAAGAGCTGTCACCAGGCTAGTCCGAGCAGCTCTGGTTCTGGTGGTCACCTTCTGCCATTCCTCTGCTGTGCATCCTTCCCGGGAGGTCTGTCTGCTGGAAAAGTGATCCTGCAGAGAATGGAAATAGGTGTCAGTTTCATCCTCCACAGCTTTGATCCCCTGTAGCCTGCTTACCTCAGCCTGGAGCTCTCTCACCTGTTCCTCCAGGGCCCAAAGTTGGGCACAAGAGGGACAGGCAAGGGAGTCTCCAGACCCCTCCCCCACCTGTGGCCTCCGGATCCCCACCAGACAGCCCCCACAGACAGGGGGTAGGGGGGGTACCACCCCCACCCTGGGCTCTGTCTGGGTGGAGGCCTCAGAAAAGCCCAAGGTAGGTGGCACCACTGGGGTGGGGTCCCCAGTGGCCACCCTCTGTGTCCTTACCACTGGGGCGTGGTCCCAAGCAGCAGATCCCTGTGTTCTTACCATGTTCGTGGAGCTGTGAGTCTTCCTCTCTCTCTTGCTGGAGACTCCTTCTGGGCTCCTGCTGCATGCCACCTTGTGCAAACGCCGGCACAAATGCTGGCACAAAAGCTGGCACGCTGTGTTTGTGTATGGCTCGGTAGTGCATGGCTCCAGGCCGGCTCTGGATCCTCTACAGCTGCGCCAGCTTCCCTGTCCCACTTACCTTTCAAGGATCCGCCACCTCTACTTCTGCCGCCGCTGGTGAGTAGAGGGGCCACACATGTGCTGGACTCAAGCCGTAACATTCTTCAGCCCCACATTCCTCTCTTGGGCATGCTGCTGATCTTACCAAGCCCCATTTATGGTGAATGCTCCTCATAGGAACAGTATTCTGTATCATCATATGATAACTGTACTTTCTTCTTTCGCTCTCTGTTGTTTCTTTCCACACATTTGCCATCTATCTTTCTGTCAGATCAATGACTATTGCTATCTTATCTTTCTTTTTTATCATATTAATCACCTTCTTACTGTCTTTCAAATATTCTAATCCTAGTCCCTCAAGGTTTTTTACCCTTATGAAGCTCTCCATCTTTGCATACTGGGTTGGTGGCTGCCATACCCATAGCATTTTTCATTCTCCCTGATACATGCCCCATCTTCTTAACATTCTTCCTGCCAGGAAATGGCAGAAACATGCAATCTCTTCCCCCTCCATTATCTCTTTACAAAACATACTTATAAAGTAAGTATAAACAAAGCTTTCCAAATTTGGTATTCCCCAACCTCCTAATTCCCTGGCTTTGTATAACTCTGTTCTGGCTATCCTTTCTCTTTCCCACCCACCGCCCCTCCCCTCCCCCCCCCCCCCCCCCCCCCCCCAAAAAAAAAAAAAAAAAAAAAAAAGCATATCTGCCTCTGTACCCTGCTTATTTGTTGCCATGACTGGATACACCACTCCCCTGCAAGGGATGATCAGCAAGAGTACTGTGTTCACTGCAGCCACTTTACCCTTGAAGGGTAACATTCTACCACCCCATGATCCCAATATCTTTCACTCTTCTCTCTAACTTCTCCCACAACTTTATTTCCCTTCTGTGTCCATTAGGATTCCCAAGATCTTGATTACACTTCTATCACCTGCAGCCTGAACTTCTGTAAATTCTTCCTATTCCCCACACCCTTCGATGTATTTTTCATCCTTTCTAATTTCTCCTCTGAGACTTCACTATAGTCCTCAGTATGCTTCAATACCCTATCAAACTGAGCTGGTTGCCCTAGGCCACTATGTATCTAAGCATCTATGTATAATGTACATTTAATGTACTTGTCCTCCTTCTGGTATATTCACACCACGTATCAGCTTATCATTACAAATTCTCTGCACCAATGGCTCCTCTTGTATATAAAAAGATGGAGGGAGGGGCGGGGAGCAGTGGGCACCCCTTTCTTACCCCTGTTTGTATGGGGAATGCTTTTTTCAAGTGACAATTTACCAGTACTCAACTCCCTGCTTTACTGTATAGCACTTTGACCCACCTGATCATCTTTGCCAGAAACCCATCCTCCACAATAGTTTAAACATGAAATCATGTTCAACCGTATCAAAGCTTATTCCAGGTCTGAATTCATTATTACCATGTTTCTTTTCCTCTCTTATACATCTGATATGACATCTCTCATTAACCATAAGGTCTGGGATACCCTACTCTAAGGAATGGCACAAGTTTGTTCTTCTTGTATCACATCTGCTAAACAGTCGCACATTCTTTTGGCCAATACTTTTGCCATC
Organism: Crocodylus siamensis; assembly: GCF_052110815.1. NCBI lineage: Eukaryota > Metazoa > Chordata > Crocodylia > Crocodylidae > Crocodylus > Crocodylus siamensis. Next base: position 44,061,412 of record NC_143403.1, read on the forward strand.
ACATTGTAGTCTATGTTTAAAAAGGTTATTGCTCTCCACTTGCCTAACACAACTTCTTTTCCCTTCTTGAACATCAAAACTACCACACCTTCTGCAAAAACCTTCCTTATCTCCCAACCCTCCATTATTTCCTGATATGGCTCTATTATATCTGTTCCCAGGCAGTGGCTAAATTTTTCATAGGATTACACCAGAATTCTGTCTCTTCCCACCACCTTCCTTCTCTTTCAAGCTCTTGAGCAGTCTTCCACATCTCTTATATTTAACTTCTCCACCAATTTTTGTTTCTTTCCATCTTCTATTCCTTCCTTTATTACCTCAAGGGGCACCTTCATTTTTCCTCCAGCCACTCCTCTTCTTTTGTACAACTCTTTATAAAACTCTGCCCCAGCGTGCAGCACCTTCACACTCCCTTCTATTCAGATTCCTTCTTCAGTTCTCACTGCTTTCTGTTCTGTCCTCTTCCTCAATTTTGCTGAAAAATACACCATTCTTCCCACTTCACCACCAAAGGTGCTCTGGTCCGAAAGATTTTTCTCATCCATTTTCCTTCTGAACCACTCTTCAATCCATCACTTTGTCATCTAGTTCTTCTTTCATTCTTACCACTTCCTTTTAATAATTCCTGCTACCTTGTCTGGAGTTCTAGCTTTTCTACCCTCTTCCTTGCTTCTCTCTGACCAATATTTCTGAAAAATGCTTTTCTTTTTATCATAGTTCACCACTCCCAGGTGCTTTTGTAATATCTCTTCAGAGTCCTCCATCCTTTATACAGTTCCACATATTATTGACAGGTCTGCTCATCTTGTAATAATTGAACATTTAACTTTCCCCCACCTTTCTCACATCCCTTTCCCCCACCTTTTACTTTTTTCTAAATTCACTTCCATTCTCAGCATCCAGGAATCAATGAAGGTCACATCTAAGATTTCCTTTTTCCAATCCCTAGCCCATTTGACATTAATAGAAAATCAGTCCTCAATACCAATCTTCCACCCAGTTCCATCCTCATAATCATCTTCTCACTAGCCCATACTTCCTTTAAAACTCGTTCTTTTATTTTATTAATCAGGACTTTTGATGAGCTGTCTAGCTCTCACTCCCCTCCATCCCCTCTCCTATCCATCTCCTTGATAATGCAATTGAAATTCCCCAGCAGAATTTGCTTCCTACCTCTGCCTACATAAACCTCTAATTTCTTAAACAGGGTGATTTCATCCTTCTCTTTTAGCCAGCATGTGTATATTAAAAATCTCTAACAGTTTCTTTTCAAAGTCTGCCACCACCCATTGCAGTCTCCCTTCCACAATCACTTGCACTTGCTGTGCTTTCACTTCTTCACTCTTGAGCAAAATCATGACTCCAGATGCTTTGTTTGCATCCAGCTGCACCCACCATGATGGTCCCCATCCCATTACAAAACACTTGTAATCCCTCTCCCAGGGGATTCCACACTCCTGTAAACATATTATGTCCACTTTTACCCCACTCGGTATTGGCATAATCTTATCCCACACCTTCCTCGATAACACACTTGTGACATTTATAAATGCAATACACAAAGTCATGCAAGTCCATTTAAATTTCGCATCTCTACCACTTTACAAGTCTTCTATGCTACTGCTTGGTTCTGTCAGCTCTAGGCCTCCCCCTCTTTGCATCCCCATTTTCTTTACTAGTTGTTTTATTGCTTTAACATTTAGGAAAGATTCCCCTTTTCCTCTTCCCACACATTTCTGCTTCCCTCATCCCCTTTTCCCCTCTCCATTAGACCCAGACCACATTAGCTCTGATGAGCTTTTCACCAACCCATGTCCCTCCCCTTCTCTCTCAGCCGGCTCACTGTGATAAGTGGCAGCACAGCAGGGGTGGGGGATAGCGGCACTGTTGGGGGAAACATGGGGGGGTGGAGGGGCCTCCAACTCCGGGCAGGAGCAGGGAGAAAAAAAAGTTTGGAGTCTGGGTGGAACGTAGCTGAGGCTGGCCACCTCTGATAAGTGGCAATGGAGAAAAGCACAGCTGGAAGTGAGGTACATGTGAAAAGGTGGAACATGTTTTTTGGAAATCTCATCTTTCATTAATCTAAAGTAAGCAATAAAATAATCAGTAAAAATTTGCAAGATTAGCACCAGGCATCCAGTTGAATCAGTGCAGGAGAAATTAGATGAACTTCCATGGATTTCTGTGGACTTACAAGTGAACCCAAGCAGCACCTGGCAGTGCAATAGTTGCAAAGCAGAGAAAATCACATTTTTGTGCATAAGTCAGATCTGTGTTACAAATTTAAAATGATAAAAATAACCCTCATGGAAGAAATTCAGGAGCTAAAAATAAAACATGTTGGAGGTGTTTTAAATTACCATGACCCCCACCCCCAAACAATAAAATAAGCTGATAATGTGGATACACAGACACGATTTAGATAGCTTAATGGCGATTTTTGTTACATGAACACAGGAAAAGTGTAATGTGGAAACAGGAAAGATGTAACATGGACAAGCACCCTCTTTGTCTGCCTCCTTCTTTCTAAGCTTCATAGGATCCGATTTCTTTCTTCTCCCAATTTGGTTTTCTTCTTTCTCCTGCTCTATTCTCACTCCTCATTCTTCTTCCTGGATTGTTCTCTTCTCTTTCCCTTCTCTCTCCTCTGTCTCAAAGTCACTCATTCCACTTACCTTTCCTTCTTTTCCCTCTTTTGTAGCCAGCTGCACCACTCTACCTACTGACATGTCACGCTCTTCCTCCCCGGCTCTTCTTTCTTGTGGTGTCTCCTCCACTGTCATGCATTCTCACTCAACATCTTCTTCCTCATTTTCCCTTTCTTGTCTCTGCTGCTCCTCTTGTTGGCTACAAAGGACCAACTCACAGGATCATCATAAAATTCTAGTTTATTAGATGGATCCAAAAGTCAGATCATAAACCTTAGGGTACACATTCAAACACACACACATTCACATACACTCAAAGTAGATAGCTACGAACACTAAGCACCAGTGTCAAGATATACCTGTCTTCAAGTGCTGGAGTCCACCGTTGAGGGCCAGTCAAGGCTTCTTTCAATGCAATGTTGCTTCAGAAGGGGGTCACCAGCTGGTCCTTCTGACTGGGCAGGCAGGGTGCTGGTCAGGTCAAAGAGAGCACCATTCAAGGTCATTCTTTGCTGCCTTTTATCCCGTTCTGGCAGACTTTGGTGACTCCCCAATTTTCGGCCTTACCCAATCCAGAGGTCATTGATCTCATGGGACATCCCCCTTGGTGGTTGCTGGATGGCAGCTGTTGGCCCCAGGGGTCACACCCACAGGTACGTGCACATCCTCAGGAGTACGTTGATGAAGTTTGATTAATTCACTGCTGTGATGAACAGGGCTCTGGGGGGCAGTTGATCAGGTGGGTATTGAGTCCCAAGAGTCAGTCTTTGGCATTGATTAATTTAAACCAGGCTTCTGTACCTTTAACAGTGAAGTTTCAGGGAGTTCCTGGCTCTGTATTGATCCTTTCCTCTCCTTAGTCTGTGGTTTCCTAGGAGTTATTTGCCACTCATTAACTTGTTATCCTGTCTAGCTACTGTGTTACACAATCAATCAAGATTCATTCAGGGGCCTGCTCCAAAGAGAAGTTGCGGTTCGATTCCTGGCATTGTTACATGGTACAACTTACTTTTAAACTTAAAGTACATTTGTTGCAAAGTTAAAAACCCTTTCACACATAAAAGGGTGAAATGCCATGGCACATACAGCAAATTGACCTAATACAATGGGTGGGGGGCATACTGATTCAGAGTACTATTTGATACCCATAAAAGCATCTACAAACTATATTTTTATTACAAGTACACCTTATATTCTATAATAATAATATAATAAAAGAAGAAAAGGGAGGAGGGAAGAAAAGGTAGAAAAGAGAAAGCATCCCCCAAAGGGGGCAAATACTGCCAAAGGGGCTTTTTGCTATATGGAGGAGCTTCACATTGAAGGTGGGACAGGAAAAAAAAAGATTTCTTGCTACATTCTGTACTTCTAGCTTTATTTGAGAAGGACCATGGGCATCAGCACTGTAAGTGTCCTTCCCATCAAATAACACACTTCAGTATTTCTTGGCACTCTGCCGCCCTGTTTCCTTTCCCTTCCCATCTGTAGCATATTGTATACCAGCAGTATGCATCAGGTATCCTTCCTGCCCCCACTTACTACAGACTTTAGGCTGTCCAAAATACACTGAGATAGGCTGGTGCCCATTAAGGGCAATAATCCCTCTTCACTGACTCTTTTCAAGTCATGGTGAGCCACAACATTGCATACAGTTCACCCAGAGTCCTTCTATCATGCTGTCTCTCAGTCTGGTGCACATATTTAGTGTGGCCCCACCCTCCACAAAGGAAGGCCAGATCAGGTTGCCCTGCATCTCATCTGCATATAATTTTTGGAGTATCCCAGGATCTGTGATGAGAACACCTGGTTCCTGTCATGACTGGGGGTTAATTAGAACATAGATCTTATGTGGGGATTATCTGGATTATACACAGATACTGGGCAGTGCTGAACTGTGGGGTCACTGTGAAGGGTGCGACAACACTAATCATATATGCCAGGTTGACAGAGGGCCTGACAGAAAGATTCCAAGTGAATTCTATGTGCTATTGTGGCTTACCGTGGCTTGAAATGCTGTTGACTGTAGTGGAGCCCAGCCATATGTGGAGGGAGAAAAATTATTTGTGGGGGGCTGAGCACGTGCATGTATGTACACGTGTGCCCCCACCAGCAGGTAAGTCTGTGGGGGAAAGGGTGGAGGAAGGGGAAAGGGCCATTGTGGGGGGTGGGGAAGATTGAGGCCCCAGTGGTGAGGGAGGGAGCAGGGCACAGGCAGAAGCAGGGTCTGTGGTGAGTGGGACTCTGGCTGGGATGGGTGATAGGACAAGAAGAGTCCCAGGGGGCACATGCTCCCCCAACCTGTGCGCGGGGCAGAGGCGGTTCCCACTGCACCCTGCACTTTGCTTCCTGCTGCAGCTGCCCTGAATGCTATGCAATGCCATGTGTGTCTTGCTGCTGGGCAGGCAGGGGGCATGGTACAGCTTGGTAAACACAGATCAGGGGGAGGCACATGCCACCTGGGCCTCTGCTTGTCCTACCATCTGGCTCAGTTGGGTCCCCACTCACCCCAGTCCCTGCTCCTGCCTGTGTACCACTCCCTCCCTCACCACTGGAGCCTTGATCTGCACACACCCCCTCCAAGCAGTGAGGGAGGGAGTGGGGCTGGGGCAGGCCCTGCACAGTCGAGGCAGGGCACAGGATGGAGCTATGAGCAGCTCACCTGGAGGGTGTGGGGAGGAGGTGGCAGCTCCCACCTCTAAAAGCACCCTGCAAGTGCATGGGGGGTGGGGCGTGTGCCCTGTATCTGCATGTGGGATGAAGGTGGGCTGCCAGTGGCAGGATGCACATGGTGTCAGACTCATGCTGCTTTTGAAGCAGTGGCAGTGAAGCACAGAGGCAGAGCAGAACCAAGCCCACAGTGGCAGCCTGCCTTCATCCTGCGCACAGATAGAGGGGGGGCAAGTGACCCCTGCCTTGGCTCCCCCACAGTGGCTACAGTGGCAGGAGCTGCTCCCCATGCCCCTGGACACGCCACTGGGCTCCAATTGTCCCACCATGACCTGGCCCACCTGGGGCCCCATTCACTTCTGCCCCTGCCCCACTCCCTCCCACACTGTGGGAGAAAAAAAGTAAACTGAAACTTACCTGCCATGCCCCACACTGGGGCTGTGATCCTGGCTGCGTATGTTTCTGAGTCTGTGCACCCCTCCCCCACACCACTGCAGCAGCCTGCAGCTGGCCTGGGCTGCCCTGTGCCCATACCGGCTGCCCTGTGTTTGTGAGGGCTGAGCCCCAGTAGGCCCCCTTCCACCACCTATGGACCCAGCCCAGTGAAGTACGTGATAAATCACGAGACTTGTAGCTTTGGATTAATACTGTGCATAGTCAATTCTATATACAAGTCAATCTTTTGGTTAGAAGCAAGCAAGACCATAGGGCATCTGAATCTGGCAGGGTGAATACCATGATTGCTGTGACAGTCTCTTGTGGGCTAGGATTGAGTGTGGGCTGCGAGAGCCAGATGCGACCCGACATCGTCATCACTAATGAAAAGGCCAAGTAGTTTGTGATTGTGGATGTAACCATGCCCTTTGAGAACTGGCGCCAAGCCTTCACCAACACGTGGGCTCGCAAGCGGGAAAAGCATGCCCTGCTGGCCGACATCCTGAGGGGCCATGGCTACGACATGACAGTCGACGCGCTCATCGTGGGAACGCTCGGATCCTGGAACCCCAGCAGCGAGAGCATCCTGCATGCCTGCCGCGTCTCCTGCCGCTACGCCAAGCCGATGCTCTGACTCATGGTGTCTGACACCATCCGTTGATCCCACAACATCTACGTGGAACACATCACGGGCCACTGCCAGTATTCTGCCCCCACCAGACGAACCACCACCGGACTTGACCCAGAGAGGACTGCCTGAACCCCGCCCCCTGCACCAGATGGAACTTCACTTTTGAGAGGATTCTTCAGCAATGGACAACCTTGCTCCACCTGAAGAGGACCCCCGCGATGAGACTCTATATGGACTGAGACACTTTCTTCGAACCACTTCCTCCACCACTGCGGACCATTGTAACAGGTTTGTGTGTATCTATCTCCTTTCTCTCTCAGCATCGTGAACCTCTTCCCTACCCTTCCCCTTTCCCCCCACCCCCAAGCTTAGTTGGCTAACATTGTATCTCCTGTAACCTAGTTGGTTCCCCTCCTCACTCCCATCCCTCTATTGTTAGTCCCTCACTCGGGCAATCTGTATTTCCCTACCGGCTTTGTCATCTTTTTTGGATTCACAATCCTAAACATCTACTAATAAAAGTCAATCTGTTCTTTTTCTGGGCTCCACTGTTTTTTTTTTCCCCCAAGGCAAAGATTACTTTGAATGGCACTGTGTAGCAAAAGATGGAGACCTGTCCAATGCGCTACAGACAGTCCCCCTTACAATATTCTACTATAGCCTCCCAGTGGGAGAATCTCAACTACATGCCTATTTTATGAAAATTGGGGATTTCTTTCTAGCTTGCATTTTTGGGCTAAGGGAAAGCAAGACTCAGGGGCATCTGACCTCTAAGGCCTCTGAATTTGGGGTCTATACATAGGATGCCTGCTATGGATTTGGGAGTATCTGAAGCCCCAGGCTGAAGAGTCTGGGAGGGAGGATACTTGCTGCTGGTAATGCCGCACAGACTTGAATGATTGACCTGTGTTCAGTTGATAGAATTTGGAATGGATTTGGCTGATTTGGCCAGAGACATGAAATTAAAAAGAAAAGAAATGTTTATATTAGATATAATTGGTGTCAAAGCGATATTCAAAAAATGTGTTTATGAAACATCTGTGCTACAACTTTCAGAAACTTCAAAAAAAGGTAATACGCATCAATTCTGGGTGAACCAAGTCTATGGGTATGTAATAGAGAGCCTCTGGCTCCTTTTACTTTAATGAGGGAAATGGCAACAGATAGAGCCCAGACAGCTGAATAGGGGCCAGCCACAAGAAGGATGGCAGCAAAGAAATACTGCCACCTAGACCGGGAGCTGCCCACTAGAGTGAAAAGGCACACTTGCGGCCAGTTAGGGAAACTCTGCCTGCAGGGAGTTGGCTGCAAGGGAACAGGCATCTAAGGATGGGCAGTGCCTACCTTGTGCAGCAGGGTGACTGCTAGAGCAGGAGTCATAACCTGCCATGGCAACTAGCCTTCAGGCCCTAGTGAGAAGCCCCTGCTCAGCTGGACCACCACCTGGCAGGAAGGGGCAGGCCTTAGGTAATATATAAACCTAAGGTCTGAGCCAGATAGGAGGCTGGCCTAGCAAGCTGCAGAGTGAGCAGCTCCTGGCTACTGACTGCAGAAAGAGGTTTCGCTGACTCCTGGAATCCCCTAAGCTGCAAATAAGGGGCTGAAGGCTTGTTAGCAGGGGGATGTAACCCAGGGGGAGGGGAGGCATGGCTACTCTGGCAGTAAGCTACTGTTGATGTTTGGAATCAGCATGGGTTCAGTTTATGTTATGGCCCGAGTGCTTATTCCTTTGTTATAGTTTAATGTGGTGGCTTTGGTTTGGCACTACCAGGGGTTGGGAGAGGTCCCAATAGCACCTGAGAGCATGTGGAGGCCAGACAGGGCCAGGAGACCCAGGCAGAAAGAGCCAAAGGAAGCACAGGACCTGGAGGAGTGCAGAGGCCGAGCTAAAGGCCCAGGTAGACACAGCCAAAGGAGGCTCAGTGCCCAGAGCACAGCAGAGAGTAGTCCAGGGGGGCCAGACAAATGGAGCTAGAGCAGACTCAGTGCCCAGAGCCAGGCAAGGACAGGACAAGGGGTGTCCAAGAAGGACTGATATCAGAGCCAGGGGGCTCAGGATCCAAGGCAGAGATGAGTTGGTACCCAGAAGCTTAGTCTGGCACAGTGGACTGGAGTTAAAGGGCTCAGCAAAAGAGAAGCGCTGGAGGATGAATGAGATGAGATGAGATTCCAGAGATGGAATTAGGACTAGCTTCTCAGATTAAGGACAATAAGAAGTCCTTTTTTAAATACATAGGGGGCAAAAAGAAGGTCCCGGGTAACGTGGGGCCCTTGCAGGACGCGTTGGGAAATTTGGTCGTCACACCAGACGACAAAGCTAACATGTTTAATGATTTCTTCGCCTCTGTCTTCCTAAGTAGGGACCAGAACAGCCACCTCCCTGCTGGGCCTCCCTCGGTCCCCGGGGGAGGCACACCTGGGCCACGGGTTAGTGAGGAACTAGTTAGGGAGCTTCTGGAGGGGCTGGACGTATTCAAGTCAGCCGGCCCGGATGATCTCCACCCTAGAGTTCTAAAGGAATTGGCCGAGGTCATTGCAGGACCCCTGGCACGGCTTTAAAAGCACTCATGGTGCTCTGGTGTGGTGCCGGAGTACTGGAAGAGGGCCAACGTGGTTCCCATCTTCAAAAAGGGGAGGAAGGAGGACCCAGGAATCTATAGGCCAGTTAGTCTTACCTCGATCCTAGGCAAGCTGTTTGAGAAAATTATGCTGGCACACACCCATGAGGGGCCAGCAGGGGACTGCATGCTTAGGGGCAACCAACACGGGTTCATCAGTGGCAGGTCCTGTCAGACCAACCTGGTGGCCTTCTACGATCAGATTACCAGATCATTAGATGCAGGGGTAGCAGTGGATATAGTCTTCCTGGACTTCCGGAAGGCATTCGACACTGTCTCTCACCCTGTTCTCATTAAGAAACTGGGGGGCTGTGGTGTAGACACCCACACAGTCAATTGGGTTGCCAACTGGCTGGAGGGCCGCACCCAGAGGGTGGTGGTGGATGGGTCCTTCTCAACCTGGAAGGACGTGGGCAGTGGGGTCTCCCAGGGCTCGGTCCTCGGGCCCGCACTGTTCAACATCTTCATCAGCGATTGGGACGAGGGGGTATAAAGCACCCTGTTCAAATTTGCTGATGACACTAACATGTAGGGGGAAGTAGGCACACTAGAAGGAAGCATCAGGCTACAATCAGACCTAGACAGGTTACGAGGGTGGGCGGATGTGAATAGGATGGGATTCAACACAGACAAGTGCAAGGTGATGCACCTGGGGAGGAACAACTGGCACCATACCTACAGGTTGGGGAACTCCCCTCTTGTCAGCATGGAGGCGGAAAAGGATCTTGGAGTCATAATTGACTCCAAGATGAACATGGGCCGGCAGTGTGGGGAGGCAGTCAGGAAGGCCAACCGTACCTTGTTATGCATCCACAGATGCATCTCGAGCAGGTCCAAAGAGGTGATCCTCCCCCTCTATGCGGCACTGGTCAGGCCGCGGTTGGAGTACTGCATCCAGTTCTGGGTGCCACACTTCAAGAGGGATGTGGACAGCATGGAGAGGGTCCAGAGGAGGGCCACTCACATGATCAGGGGACAGCAGGGCAGGCCCTATGAGGAGAGGCTACGAGACCTGAACCTGTTCAGTCTCCAAAAGAGAAGGCTGAGGGGGGATCTTGTGGCCTGTTATAAACTAGTCAGGGGGGATCAGCAGGCATTGGGGGAGTTACTGTTCCCCCGAGCACTGCCAGGAGTGACCAGGAATAACGGTCACAAGCTGGCAGAGGGCAGGTTTAGGCTAGATATCAGGAAGCGCTACTTCACGGTCAGGGTGGCTAGGGTGTGGAACCAACTTCCAAGAGAAGTGGTGCTAGCTCCTACCCTGGGGGTTTTTAAGAGGAAGTTGGACGAACATCTTGCTGGGGTTGTTTGACCCCAGTATTATTTCCTGCCATGGCAGGGGGTTGGACTAGATGATCTACTCAGGTCCCTTCCAACCCTAGAAACTATGAAACTATAAACTATGAAACTATGAAACTATGATGAAGCCGAGGCCCTGACATGGGAATGGTTGCATAGTAAAACCTGTGAGGTATGGGTGTGGTGTAAGGGGTGGCTGGAGCCACATAAGAGCCCTTAAGGCTACGGGTGGCATGGGCTGGTCAGGAGGCCCCCTTAGCCTGAGAAGGGCAGAACTGAGACTGGCAGGGTATAAGAGAGACGTGCTGGTGGCTAGAAGAACTGGGGCTTGCTCTAGGACCCCTTAGGCAGCCTCCCCTTTGATCAAATAAATACATTAAGGTATGGCAGTAAAAAAAGGGATGGAACCTTAGAGCTTGGGCAGGTCAAGGGTTTCATGGTCACCAGGGGGGATTATGGCCACCCCTAGAGCTTAGCCTTCCTATAGGGTACTATATGCAGCTTGCTACAGCCATGTTTAATTTCAAACTTATTGTTTTCAATTTTTTCCTCACATGCTCAGGGAAAGCAGGGTCTGTCAGTAAGAGGAAGGGAAAGGGGCTTTCAGGGGGAAAAAAGTTGTGGGGAAGCAGAGAGCAAAGGGCTACCTGATTTCCCTCAGGCTTATCTTCCCTTCTGTAGCAGAGGGAAAGGGACAAATTCAAGGCAAGCTTCCGGTAATTAGATCCTATCTATACCTAGAAACTTATAATACTTTTTCCATAATAGAATCCAATTATAGCAGGGTCATTTTATAATGTGGGCCATCTTCTATTCAAGTTAGTAGAGTAAATGGGTCAAGTTAGGTGCCTCAGAGCAAGATTCACAAGTGCTGGCTTGTTGGGCAGGGAAGCATCTAAGCTAGCCAACAGGAATGGCAAAGTGTGGCTTGGCTTATAGCTTTCCCTTCTCAAGACCTTAGTTAGATAAGCCAAGGTTGCAGGGAGGCACCTATCCCTACCCGGGATTCACAGCGCTCCTTGATTTTTTGGAGGCTAAAATCCTATTTTTTAAAACCTGAAGAGCCCCTCTTTTCAGCTGGGACAGAGCTGTCCCCACCCAGGAACATGCAGAGCTAGGTTTCCTGGATCCCAGGTAAATGCTTGGGACACCAGAGGCTTAGGCAAACAAGACTTCTCCAACATTTTTTCTAGGATTAGTTGTCCTCTGTCCATGCCTACTAGACTGGGTCCCATTTTGTGCTTCCTAATGTGAACTAAGCTCCTGTTACTTGGTGCTGTCAGGACTTAAGTGACTGTGACTGGCCATGTCAAGGGATATGAGGCACCTACAGGCAGTACCTGGCCATGACTGTGTCAAAGCTAGCAGCGACCAAAATAGCAGAACTTCTTGCTTGAAGAGGCAAGCTCCTATGGTGGAAATTGCACCAAATTTCCTCTGAGGCTGCCATTGTCTAGCCATCATCATTTGTACACAGTTGTGTGGCTTCTGGTGCTCCTGCTGGCTGAAGGTGTGTGAGGTATCTTTACACTCCCTATTCCAGCTACCAGGTGTCACTGCATTAGAGAAGCTTTGGATATGAATATCGAAAAATGTTGTTGGCAGAACTGGAGAGCTGGAGCCAAAATTGGCATGAAAGGCAAGCCTGCAATTGTGATGGAATCCTCTGGCCACTGCTTTGAGTGCATCAACAGAATTGAGATGTCTCCAGGATGATCTCATTCCTGGGCTTCCTGCCTGGTCAGCCAGCTGGAACAAACATACAACATGACCCATAAATCCTCCCCAGCTAGTTCTCTGTTCCTGCACTTCTCCAGGCTTGGGAAGAATCTGCAAGGTCATGGAGAAAAAGGGAAGGAGAGAGGACCCAGACAACTATAGGCCTGTTAGTCTTACCTCTATCCTTGGGAAACTCTTTGAGAAGATCCTCAAGGAGCACATCTGTGATGGGCCGGCTTCAGGGATGATGCTCAAGGGCAACCAGCACAGTTTCATTAGGGGCAGGTCATGTCAGACCAACCTGATTGCCTTTCACGATCAGGTCACAAAGGCAATGGATGCAGGTGTTGCCATGCACGTAGTCTTTCTAGACTTCAGCAAGGCCTTTGACACTGTCTCCCACCCCATCCTCATTAAAAAACTAGGCGACTGGCACTGATGCCTACACAGTCAGATGGATTGCAGATTGGCTCAAGGGTCGTACTCAGAGGGTGGTGGTGGACGGGTCATATTCAGCCTGGGGGTAAGTGAGCAGCAGAGTCCCCCAGGGCTTGGTCCTGGGGCCTGCGCTGTTCAATTTCTTCATCAGCGATTTGGACGATGGAGTGAAAAGCACCCTGTTTAAATTTGCTGATGATACCAAAATTTGGGGTGAGGTGAGCACGCTAGTAGGGAGGGAAAAACTGCAACAAGACCTGGATAGGTTACAGGAGTGGACTGACATAAACAGGATGCGTTTCAATACTGACAAGTGCAGGGTGCTGCACTTAGGCAGTAGAAACCAGCAGCACACTTATAGAATGGGAAACTCCCTTCTTGAGAGCACAGAGGCGGAAAGGGATCTTGGAGTCATTATTGACTCCAAGATGAACATGGGCCGGCAATGCGAGGTCACGGTTGCCAGGGCTAACCGGACCTTGTCGTGCATCCACAGGTGCATCTCTAGCAGGGCCAAGGAGGTGATCCTCCCCCTCTATACAACGCTGGTCAGGCCACAGCTGGAGTACTGCGTCCAGTTCTGTGCGCCCCATTTCAGGAGGGATGTGGACAACATTGAAAGGGTCCAGAGGAGGGCCACTCGCGTGATCCGGGGACTACAGGGCAGACCCTACATTGAAAGACTGCGGGACCTAAACCTGTTCAGCCTTCACAAGAGAAGGCTGAGGGGGGACCTGGTGACCGTCTATAAACTCACTAGAGGGGACCAGAAGGGTTTAGGGGAGACACTGTTTCCCCTAGCGCCCCCGAGCATGACAAAGAACAATGGACACAAATTATTAGAGAGTAGGTTTAGATTAGACATTCGCAAGAACTACTTCACAGTTAGGGTGGCTAGGAGCTGGAACTAACTTCCTAGGGAAGTGGTGCTGGCTCCTACCCTGGGAATCTTTAAGAAGAGGCTTGATGCCTACCTGGCTGGACTCATTTAAGTCCAGTCTTTTCTCCCGCCCAGGCGGGGGGTCGGACTTGAAGATCTACAAGGTCCCTTCCGACCCGACTTCTGTGATTCTATGATTCTATGATTCTATGGAGTCTAGGCCACTACATCTTACAATCCAATTCTCAGACTGATCCAACTCCACCTTATAAAATTGATCTGCAGGTTACAGTCCGGGGGGAAGCATGCGCCGCAATTCTTCTGTGAGAAAAGACTGCCTGCAGCCTCCTTGTCATTACAGCAGGTGTGTCAAAACCATCATATTAATCCAGGACGGGGGGAACTCTCAGGTAGGCAGGTCCCAAGTCATGTAGGGTTTTATAGGCAAAATTAAAGGAATGGCATCGCCAAGCACTATCTTTGCAGTTTTGACTCTGGACTTGCTGCATGCTTTGACTTACGTTACATGCAGAAGTTAGATTAACTATGGCTGCAAGAAGCACAGTGCTAGGAAGTGACACTGAAGCAGGCCAGCAGGGTCATTGCTCTTGGAGCACAGGAAAAGGGAAGCCACAGATGCCAAGCTTTTTGGTTCACCAGGTGGAGTATGATCCTAGACGCCTTTGTACTGGTACCACATGGGCAACAAGCATAGGTCCCTTTGTTATCTCCTGGGCCCTTTGCATTCTCTCTCTGCTTGAGGCCTGGAGCCTAGACAGTATCTGCCAATCAGCTCCTAGTAGGGAGTTGTTACAGGTGCAGCCTCTGGTCCAGAGATTACCAGACATGCATCACACTCTGCCATGCAGAGTGCTCCTATTTTCCAGATCACAGAAATGAAGTGTCTCACTTTGCATATACTAAAGGAAAGCAGTCAGAATAAGAAACTGCCAGCTGGCCTGATGGCATCTCAGAGCTTTTGTCCTTTTGTGGAAGCAAGAACATCACCAGTGCTCCAGGTTCTCAGCAGGGGTTGTGGGTTTTTTGGTAACAAGTGTACCATCAAGGCACATACTACTGTTGAGTGGAGCAAGGAACGTAAATGAAGCCACAGCTCTCCTGTCAGCTTTCATTACCATGTTGCAAAATTGTAAGGACTTGTAAAAACACTAGTAGTATGCATAACACAGGTGTAATGAAAAGATCTTCTTCACTTTCTAATACTTTCTACTAATAGTGGAGCGCACGGATTCGGCTTCCTCAGTCCCTGCAACCCAGCCAGCATCCCAGAGCTGGGGATCTCTAACTCCTCCATGACCTCTTCCTGGGGCACTGGCCAAGCTCTACATCATGTCTCAGATTTTTGTTGCTGGCAGACAACAGTCTGAAAACCTCATCAGCTGTGGGAACAACATCAAGCTGCTGGGTCCCTGACTGATTCTTTCAGTGGGCAGACCTCCTTCCCCTGAAGGGATGTTACAAGGGAGCAGAAGGTCTCTCCAAAGGGGAATGGAAGGACTAAGGGAATGATGAGGGAATTGAGGCGCAAACTGAAGATGTGTCCACAGAGGGTTAAGTTTTGATTTGTGCTTAGTTCTCCCTTTTTCAGAGCCTGTTACAGGAGACATAGGGGGTACTTAGACACCTCAATTCAACATTCAGGCCTCTCTAGCATGCACAGAACCCCTGACTTAATCCTGTAAGCGTGATAGTGTCCATTGCTCATCCTGTGCTCAGCCCCCTGCATCCTTACAACACCAGCCTGCTTGGCACCTGTCTTGTGCCAAAGCTCCAACACGGGCAAGGCGATCCCTTGCTTCTCATACCTACACAGCCTGATTCAGTGTGCTCAAACATCTCACCCCTCACAGAACGCAGCCGGAAGAGATTTCTCTCATGCATTTTACTTGATGGTTCAACATTTAGGATATTCATCTGGGATGGGGGAGACCCCTTCCCCCAATTCTGCCTCACTTCCTGAGGGAGCTTAAACCTATTATCTCCCAGGACCAGGTCCTAACTACCCAGCAGCGGGGTAGTCTGTGAGGAGGGCTCTGGCAGTCTCTCTCCCCTGCTACAGCTGTTCCCCTTGGTGTAAAATACTTAAATGTTCTTTGAGCAGGAGCTAGAAGCCAGGCCTCCACACCCTGGTCCTGGGCATAATTAAATATGGAGCTGTGGAGGACAGCTGCAAGAGGAGTGATCGGGAGCATCTGACCTCAGAATATTCTGTGAGGTGTAATGGAGCTGGGCACTTTCCTGGCAGCTTCCTGTTCTGATCCCCTCCAGCTGGTAGGAGCTTTGAACCTAGATTCTCTCACATCCTGCATGAGGGTCTGACCCACTATGCTGTTGAGGAAAAGGGGAGAGCTCCCTGCTGTGTTTTGAAACAACCTACTATTTTTAGACACTTAGTTCTAGGAATGGGTTTACACCCATGAACTCTAGCAGAGATTTTTGGGGGAGTAAAGTGTGTGTGTGTGTGTGTGTATAGCATCTAGTATAAGCTTTTCTTCACACGCCTTAAACCACATATAAAGCCCATGCACCGGTTACAAATAAACATACCCGCAGACCCAGCCACAGTCCTTTCCCTAGCCCAATCACAGGGTCTTAGTCCTAGCCCTGATTTTGGGGTTTACATTCACAGTTCATTCACTACATTGTCACTGTTGTTGTTGCTTCCATTGCTGCTGCTGATACTGAACTCTAGAAGAGATAGATATCTGCCTCCAGCTGCAATGTCTAAGTCCCCAGGAAGAGATGGGGCTAAGGAACACCCCTTTCAGCATTTCCTACTAGCTAGGGCTGTGTGAAACAGCAGCGTTACACTCTGACTTCCGTTTCAATGGAGCAGTGTTTCATTTCGAGTTTTGTTTTGTTTTGTTTTGAAAGCACGGTTGCATTCCGTTTTGTTGAAGCAGTTTTGCTGCTTCGATGCTGTTTCAACGTTTTGGCCATAGGCTATAATGGGAAAGCATAAAACAGCCTATAACTTTGTCATTTCTTGCCTGATTCTGATGAAATTTGCAGGGATGGTAGCTCCTTCTAAGGACATGAAGCCTGCCATGTTTCAAGGAGATAGGTGCAGGGGTTTCTAGGAAACTGCACCTCAAGCTGCTGACAAGCAGGAGTCTGGGAGCAGGAGCAGCATCCTGTGATCTGGCAGGCAGATCGGGGGCCTGCACCCCTGGGAGGAGTCTGGCAGAGCCCCCACAGCCCTCCTGGGGGTGCAGATGGGCTGCTCCTGCCACCTGGGACCCAGTGCTAAGCAACTGAGCCTGGCTTGGGGAAGCACCTCCTGCTGCCAGGTTTAGTTCCCAGTGGTTCACAGCACTGCGAAACTCAGCCCAGCTGGACTGAGTTTCCCTGCACTGGGGATGGAGCCTTGTGAGGGAGACGCATCCCCCAGCTGGGCTGAGTTTCCCCATGCTGGGGATGGAGCCCAGCTGGGGAAGGCACGTCTGCCTGCTGGGCTGAGTTCCCCTGCGCTGGCAGCTGAGCCCAGTGGCAGGAGGTGCTTCCTACTGCTGGGCTCAGTTCCCAGCAGCATGCAGCTCTGGGAAACTCAGCCTGGTGGGGGCAAGGGCCTCCTGCCACTGGGCTCAGCCCCCAGTGGCTCACAGTCCCATGGAACTCAGCCCGATGGTGGGAGGCTGAGCGCAGCGCCAGCTCTGCCTACCTTCCACTCCCGGGCTGAGCTCCATGGAGGTGGTGGAGTGGCTTGGAGCACAGCCTTGGCTCTCCCCTGCCTCCCACCACCTGGTTGCTGCCAGCAGTCCCACCAGGTCTCCCTGACCCTGGCAGAGTACAGTTTTAGTGGTCATGCCCAGAACCCAGGGCCTTCGGCATAGCCCCAGCCCATACCTCCAAGTTTGTCCTGGCACAGGAGCTCAGTAGGGACATGTACCATGCAGTTTATGGCCACCATGATCACCCTTGTTCCTCAAGGTGAACCTCCTGCTGCTGGGGTTCCACAAGCTCCACCTGCAGATGGGCTGAGTGCCACCCTCCTCACTCCATCTGCACCTATTTCCCTTTGATTTTTTTAAACCAGTTACTGCCCCACTGACTGTTTGATTTCTTTTGTGTTATGTTTTGTTTACTGTTCTGTGTTGTTGTGTAGTGTGCCTAAAATATCTATTCTCTTCTTCTTCCTCCTCTTCTTCTTCTTTTTCTTCCTCCTTCTTTTTCTTCCTCTTCATCTCCCTGACTTGTGTGAATCTGTGTCTGAGTTCTATGTTGTCTGTAGTGTGATTGTATTAGGTATGATTATTAAAAACTATATATAATTTGGTGTCATCTTCTGTGACTCTCTCCCTGACTTCTGTGATGTAAATCTGAATGTGTGACTTTGTCTGTGTTGTGTTTTGTTTACTGTTCTGCGTTGTTGTGTAGTGTACCTAAAAATCTGTTCTCTTCTTATTTTTCTTCTACGATTGAGTGTCTGACTTCTGCATTGTGTTAATCTGACTTGTTCTTCTCTGTTGTTTGTAGTCTGTATTTAACTAACTATAATTAATAATATTAATAACTATATATAATCTCTTCTTCTTCTATGAATGTCTGACTACTTCTTCTATTATGTATGTGTGTAAGTGTGTGTAAAGTGTGCTTCCCTGCACAGTGATGGATCACACTGCCAGCGAAAACAACTTTCTTTTAAAAAAGTTTTGGAAGAAAACCCCAAGAACAAATATAAATTGGAATAAATGAATTAGATAGGGATAAGTAAAGTAGAGGGATTCTAGTTAGTAAGCTAAGCTAAGTTATATCCTATCTAAGAGCAAAAAGTAGCAGGCGACTGACTAGGAAGCCAAGCCAGTCCAGTACCTTTTAGATGCTGTTTCTCACTCAGGTAGAAACAGCCCACAAAAGGAACACAAATCCTGCAGACAGAGGCTTATATGCTGTTTCTATGTCCCTCCCGCAGACACTGTGATTGGAAGGGGACTCAGGGAGGGATCACAATCACTGGCCAACTAGAGATATTAATCCTCCCCACCTCCCCGTTCCTCTTCCCTCTCAGTTTCTGTTTCCCTGACAGACCACCTCCGAATCTCCAAAATCTCTGAATCTTTTCCAAATCAATTCATAAAGTACTAAGCTTCTCCTGATTTTATTCAGATTTGGAGATTCGGCCTCTGAATCGGGCTGAATCTTCTCCAAATCGAATTGTAGACTGAAGGTTCACACAGCCCTAATATCTAAGTCCTGTTGTGAGTCTAGTCCTCAGTGTTCTGAAACTACTAACATCAGCAGGGGGGACTGCTTCAGGTATTTGACACAGTTCTTCCATCAGTGCAGCTCCATCTGTGTGAGCGAGGCCTATCAGTGTGTGCTGCCTATTTTACTTATGTGATCATCATCAGAGTTTGAACACAATTCCTTCAGAACTATAGCACTGATATTTACTATGTGACCTAAAGAAGTAAGTGCTGTAAGTGCAGTTTCCTTGGTGTGGACCAGGCTCATAGGAGAGGAGAAGTATGTCTGATACCCACTTTGGCAGTGGACAACACCACTCTTTGCTGTTGAAGAACAGGAACTGTGGCATTCTGTTACTGGTTCTGGGAGAAGTTAAGACCTAAAGAGCACATCAACATCTGCAATTAATGTGAAGCAATAAACTCCAGAGCTTATTGCTGTGGAATTTATTGCTCCCAGGCACACCACTTGAATGTGCACCTGGGAGCCACAGCACATTGAACCAGGTAGGAGGAACTCTGGCTGGCAGGGGGCCCTGGTGTTTGTCTGCCAGTCCAGGGATGCTTCAGTGCAGGGCTATCTGGCAGGCAGCCCCCACACTGAAGCACCCTTATACCCCAGCCAGCTGGGGCAGTGTCTACATATGTGCTGCTCCTCCACAGCAGAATAGTACCTGTATTTACAAGTATTATCCAACCTTGGAGTTAATTAGTTTATTCCAGCCTAATAGGGGTGTATATGTAGATGCACAGCACTTACCGCATAGCTTATTAGTATATGGTGCAGTAAGCATATCATGTAAAGACACCCAATGATTACAGACAGACCAGAATAACTTTGTCAGCCTTTCGGCAAGGCAGTGGAGGTTAGTATTGTTATACTAGAGACCTGTGTTCTCTCTCCTGTGAAGGGACCTAAGATCTATGTTGGTAAGAAATGTTCTCCTGTGTACAGAAAAGTTGGCAGTGAGAGAAGATGTGGTCTTCAAAACCATGTGTGTCCCATATTAACACACTTTCCCTGAGCTAGGAATCTTCTGAAAGGAAATGCTTTCATATATTAAATAGCAAATCATTTTTTTTGCTAGTCCTGGATCTCAGGAAAAAGGGAGAGTTTTCTAAATTGAGGGCCTGTCCTTTGATATATGAAGCAGATGACAACCCTGCTGTGATCTATATGAATGGGATAGTATTCATTTAAATAATTTGTGAGCTTTATGGTGACCTTTACTGTCACCTAAGTTTCAGAAGCCACTATAACCCAATTAAAACAGCAGTGGTCATAAGTAGTTAAGCCTGCATTGTTTCTGCATTGTTCATAAGCATGATTATTTGGATCCATGTGTGTTCCATATTATGCATGTTGACACACTGCACTTGACCATGGTCCTTCTGGCGGCCACATCTCATGTAGATGTGCCCAGGGTACATCAGACTGAACACAGTGCCGGGGCAATAGATGCACAGTATGTGTGAGCACTTGGCTATACGGCCACTACATACTGTGCATCTATTGCCCCTGGCACTATGTTCAGTCTGATGTACCCTGGGCACATCTACATGAGATGCTTAACTTCATTTTAGCATCATTTACTGTGAAGTAAGCATGTGTGTCTACACATGCACATGCTTACTTCTCAGTAAATCTCCTTAATCCCAAGTAAATTTCCTATATGCAAATGGACGTAGCAAATCTTTATGAGATTAGCCAATTGCCCATCAAGAATAACAGAGGGATGGGGGGTGGGGTGGGGGCTGGGATGGAGTGCTGCCATCTAGTGACCCGTGCTGTCGCTGTTCTGCCTCTTGCAGGGAGTGGAGTGGGGGAGCCGAGGCCAGCCAGCACTGCTGGCCTCAGCTTCCCCAGCCTCCCGTCCAGTCCTCGGTGCCGCTTGCAGGGAGTAGGGCGGAGGAGCCAAGGCCAGCAGCTCCCCCACCCTCTGTCCGGAGGGTGGGGGACTTTGGAATTGTGGCAGTGCTCCCCCACACTGGAAGCACTCTGATTGGCTGTTTTCTGCCAGTCAAACAGAGTGCGAATAAAGCGTTATAGACAGACAGATACACAGACAGACTTAGGCTTTTATAATATCAGAATTAGTAACAGTGCTGTAGCGCTTGCGTAGATGCCTGGCCTGGAGCAAAATCTGCCCCTGGTCAGCCATCCACCAGAGGGTGGCGGATTGTTCACTGCTCCTGGGAGCTGCCTGCTGCTGGGGCAGGCTCCACCACAGGAGCCTGAGCTGGGACTATGTCCCCTTGTCCCGGCAGCAGGAAGCTCCAAGCCCCCTGCTCTGAGATGGTAATCTAGGAGTGGGGGCTGGGAGATCTGATCTCCCAGCTCCCTCTCTGCCATCATGATTGTAGAATGGGGGCTGGAAAACACTTATCTCTCAGCGATGACTCCATGACCACAAGGCTGGTGCTGGGAGATGGTTGCGGGGCTCAGGCTGGGAGATAATCTCCCAGCACCTGCCCCATGGTTGTGGAGCCAGCAGTGGGAGCTCCCTGCCAATGGAGGCAGGGAAGCCTGTTCCCCACCCAGCTCTGGGAACAGGAGCTGTAGGGGAAACAGGCTGGGGAGCTTGTTCCCAGCCCCCTGTCCATGATCACAGAATGGGGGCTGGGATCAAGTTCCACAGCCCCCAATCCACGATTGGAGCTCCCTGCATGGGGACAGTTCCCCACCCAGCTTGGAGCTGGCTGGAACCTTGCCCTGATCGGGACAGTTTCTCATCAGCCCCAGGCTGCTCAGGGAAGCACCTGCAGCCTGGAGGTGGCTGGGGACTGTCCTGTTTCAGACAGTCTCCTGCCAGCTCTGGGCTGCATATGTAGACTTCCCTGCACAGCCTGTGGCTGGCTGGGAACTGTCCCGGTCAGGGGCAGGTCCCAGGCCTGTGCCCTGATTGGGTGATTGAAGCATGGGGCTTGGAAAGAGCTGCAGGGGTGGGGTAGGTCCAGGCTCCCTGCCCTGATCCACCGGTGAAGCAGCTAGCAGCCAGTATGCTCAGTGTCCAGGCTCTACCTAATGGCAGGCCCTGCAAGCCCCTGTTGGTTGAGAATTTTGTGCTGGTCTGTCTTCTCAGTGATCAGCACTAAGTATAAGGGTTTTGGGGGTGTTTTTTTGGAAAAAAAAATACACACACACACATATATAAAATATGTATGTGTGCATGTATGTATATTACTCCACCTCCAACACTCTGCCAACTGGCCCTTGTGGTTCATTTGGCACTCAAACCACACTAAAAACCTGTTTGCACCACGCAACTGTGCACCTATCCCTATACCTGTACCTGTACCTGTACTGACACCAACCAAGTATAAGGGTTCTGCATGGGCACCAAGTTAAGGATGCTATTGCTGATGCTGAGATGAAACTGCCCTTTCCTCCTCTCCCAGAACTGTTTTCCCTTCCTGAGGGTGAACCATATGCCTGTCTCACCTGACAGGAGAGGCCCACAGGGCTCATTCTCACTCAGTCCCTGTTTGTGGCAGCACTGCAGTTGGGGGTCAGGTCCAGCAAAACTCTAGATAATCTGGTGCCTTATCCCTTTTCTGGCATGAGCTTGTCCCCAGTGCCTGTCCACTGCTCCCTCTTCCACCATCCATCAACCCCAGCAAGCAAAACCAAGTCATGCAAGGGGACTGAGTCCTCCCCCCCTGCCCCTTCCCAGCAGCAGTGATTATGCTAATAGGCTCCTTGGCTGGGTTCCAGCTCTGGCAGGCAGGATAGAAGCATGAATTGGAGCTTCTTTGTCATGTTGTGCACTCCAGCTAATTACTCTCTCATCCCCAGCCGGAGGCGCTTTGGCACCGCAGGCAGCAGGAGGGAGTGTTTCTCTTCACAGTGACCTTGGTCACCCTCCTGCATTAGAACATTGCTATTACACTGCCTTGCTGTTTAACAGGATGTCTCTATGGAAACAGGAATAAACAGCAGATAATAGCCCTCAGCCTCTGAGTAGCATTTCAGCTTGGAGAGTGAGAGGGAGCACATTTCTCCGTGCAGCCTGCCCAGCTCAGCAGAGGTATTTCAGGCGGTAAGTCAACAAAGCAGGAGCCCTGATGGGCTGCTTCTGTTGCGGGAAAGGAAGCAGGGAGGCTAGTGTGGGGGAGGTCTGTGCTAGCTGCCTGAATTGGCATCACCAAGGAGCAACTGGGAGTGCATAGCAGAGCAGTGTGCAGTGCTGGTGGAACATGCCCTGCGTGTCCAGGGGGGCCGTACCTGGACAGAGCGCAGCACTTGCACAGGGGATGGGAGGAACAGGAATGGAACTCACCTACCTCACTCTGATGTGCTGCTTCTAGGCATGCTGAGGAGGAGGCTCTGATTACTTATTCAGGTGAGAAGAGAGGACCCATCCTGAAGCACAGGTTGGCTGGGTACTCTCCTGGTCCAGTGCAGAGAGCTAACTTTGGGGTGGGGTGGTCTATGCTGGGCACTCAAGCAGAGTCAGAGGTGATTTAAGTGCATACCCTGAAGCTAGTTATGGTACCAGGAAAGAGAAATGCATACATGACAGACACACACATGCACACACATACCCCATACATGCATACTCTCCATGTCTCTTTCATGCATACACCCTGTACATATATTTGCATGCATTTGCACACCCTTCATATGCTGATCACTATACACGTACATACATATATCACCCCCCTATATGCCACTACACATAAGTATGTGTGTGTGTATATATATACACACACACACCTTACACACACACATACACACACTCTAAAACTGCACTGTCCATCCATATGTCTCAAGGTACTTTGCAAAGGAAGGGAAATCCATTACCTCTACTTCACCAATGAGATAAAGAGAAGGGATGTGACCTTCCCAGAGCCAGAAACAGAAGCCAGGTCAATCCAGCAGAACCCTCCTGCATGTAACCCTAAGTCCACAACTCAGGCATATGCATACAGATGTGCTGTTCTCTATCAAGTCACCTGTAACCTGCAGTGTTTATAGGCTGCTCAGGCTTTCCGAGGGTAGGTTCTGTCCTTCAGACTAGTCCAGTGATTTGTAGCTCTCCTTTAAGTTATGGGCCAGGAAAGCAGCCTGCCCCAGGCACTGTTGTGATCCCTCCTTGGGATGCCGCACTGCAGCATCCCAGGAACTGCAGTCTCTGCTGCTCTGAGCCCCACCCTGGGCACTGCAGCCTGCACAGCCTGGGCTGTTCTTCCATCTGGCTCTGTGAATTCATTTCAGGTGCCCTGGAGTGGAAAGCAGTGACTGTGGAGCGGGGCAATGGAAACCCCAGTCAGGTCTGCTCAGCATTGTCAGATGGTGCTGCCCCACCCTGCAGTGCTTGGGGAGTCTATGCTGAAAGGTTCCTTCCATGCTGGCAACAATCACCTCCTACTAGTTTCCTGGGCTCCCACAAACCCCTAGCAGCCTTCAGACCCCCATGTTCAGTGCCTGGAATTGGGAAGGGTTATGTTATCTGTAAAATGTACTGAACCGAGTACTGGTATAAGGTGGCAGAGAGACTGGCTTGGAGCATAAAGTCCTCCCTGTAGAGAAGATGACAGTGGCAGGGCCAGCAGCTCTGGCACAAGGGGCCTAGCCCCTGTGATGGGACTCCACTTGACAGGAGAGTAAGAAAACATTTTGGGACCCTTCCAGTCGTGACAAGCCCAGGGTTAAGTCTGACAGAGAAACAGTGAGACCCTGAGGACAATCGTATTGATAGAAGCATCAGGGATAAAATATCTAGTTACAGACTCTGGAAAATTAGGTCCCAGTCCTGGCCTTGCCATCAGCCTGTCCTCCTTCCACAGGACTTGGGTGGGGGTTCACTTTCCAGACCATCTCTGAGCACTCTGGAGTCAGCTTGCTCAACACAGAAAGTAGAGCCAGGTGCTGTGCAGACTTGGAGGTTGCAGGACCTCCCAGTCCTCGATGTGTTGCTCCCCAGCTACTCTCCCCCCAGGCCTGAAGGAGCTGTATTGCACTAAGCTGTGTGGGGAGGTTCTGGGGAGGTCTGACATCATCTGGACTGCAGCCGTCAGCTTGCTTGTAAGAGAACAAAGATACCTGCACTGCGGGGAGGGGGGGGAAATGTGGTTATTCATCTTAATGGGAGGGAGGACGCCAGTAGAATCAATGCCCCTGTGGGAATGCGAAGCAGAGTGCAGAGCATGGTTGAGAAGCTCCCTTTGTCTGGGCTAGGATGTGCTGCTTGGCTGGCAGGTTAATCGCTTGCTGCAGAGGCTGATTAATCATCTACAGCTGTCTGCTTCCATCACACTCCAATAGGCTCCCCACTTAGGAGGCAAGGTGCTGTGCAGTCAGCTACCATCTCACTGTGCAGGAGCACCCGGGGCCCCACCCAGGCTCCTGCAATGGACAAGATGGAGAGACCCAGCATTCTGGGCTGGGCCATCAGAGGGTTTGCTGCATGACCAGTAGTGCTGGGTGCTGGGGCTGGCAGCACACTTGTGTATATATATGTGTGTGTGTATTCATGCCTGTGTGCATGTGCCTGTCTATAGGCATTTTCATGTGTCTGTGTGCATGTTTATATGTACAGGTACCTGTATGAGCCACTACATACTTCTTAGTGTGCTGTTTGTAAATCAAACTTGATTTCTCCTCCAAAAGAACTATAAAAATTGCACTTGACTTGAAAAACCCATGTTTAGGTCCCCAATGCAGTATTTTTGGATGTGCAGCAAAAGTACCAAATTGGATTTTTTTTTAACCAGTGCAGTTTTTATTACAATATTTTAACGTGTTTAACCTTGTAGGTTCTTTTTTTGGTTATTTGATTCTCCTGTGGGCGTTTGTAAGAAAATGGCGGTTCAAGATCTTTATTTATAGCTATCATCTTGTATTCGGGAGGGTGAGGAGCAGTTTTTCCTAAAATTGACCCTGAAAAATGGGAGATTGATTTATAATTGGAACAATATGGCAAGTGCCTCTATATCTGACACACTGGCTTCTTTTCTTAGCAATACCCTTGTTGCCACCATTTACGTCTTCCTCAGTGGGAGCCTTGGTGCTATCCCTCTGTCTGTGGGTTAGAAGATCAAAGGCTGGATAGATGCTGGTTCCTGTCTCTGGAGAAGCTGCCCTTATGCTGGCAGCATTTTATGGGAGCTGAAGTGTGTCTGTCTTTCTGTGTGGATTACTTACACATGCTAATAGACCAGTAACACCATGCTTCCCTCAGCAACAGTGTTCAAGCAGCACAGCCCTCTCCTAGCAACAGTCTCCAAGAAGTGCAACCCTCCCCTAGCAACCAACACCAAGCAGCACAAACTCTGGCCATCCCAGCAGCCAAGCACACAAGCTTGTTTTTGTTTAATGTCAGTCTGTAACTAAGGGCCTGGGCCAGCCAACCTCCCAGCCCAACTCAGCCCATGCCCTCTGGGCCCAACCTGCAGGTGGGTGGGACCTGGCACAAAGCGGGAATGCAAGTGGTGTGCACCAGGAGCCTTGCTGAGCTAGGGGATTTAAAAAGGGACCAATGGTGCTTGTCCACCTGGAGGAGCCCTGGCATGGACAAGATTGTTAGAAAAAACAGATCCAACTCTTTGGAACATTGGCCCCTTGGCCAGGTTGGGACTATAACCTTAATTTCTGGAGTATTAGAAATGGCATGAAGTTTAGCAGTGCAAAGTCATGCACATAGCGACCAACAACAAGAACGCTGGCTATCAGATGGAGGCCCATAAGCTGGAGGCAACAGAGGAAGAAGGGGACTTGCATGTCTCCATTAATTATACAATCATTATAAGTTGCCAGCATGACATCACCAAGAACAAGAGTAATGCAATTCTAGGTAGTATGAGGCAGGGTATATTCTGTAGAGGTAAGGAAGTACTAGTTGCACTGTACAAGGCATTGGGAAGATCCCATTGTGTATAGCTATGGTCACCAATGTTCAAGAATGATTAATTGAAACTGGAGTAGCTACAAAGAGAGGCCCCCTAATATGCTTAAGGGCATGGAAAACCAAAGTTAAGAATAATATCCATTGATATCATATGATCACATGGATAGAAACTAGTTATGAGCAAAGTTAGATTGGAAACTAGAGGACGTTTTCTAACTATTACAAGAGCAAAGTTTTGGGAGCATTTTGGGGTGGGGACAATGTAACTGGCGGACAAAGAACTGGAATTTCAAGACAGAGCTCAGCATGTTTATAGATGCAATAGAAGGATAAGATGGGGGTGTTCTTGGATCAGTAATCAGCATGTGTAATATGCGGGATCAAGTATTTGCAATGCTCATGTTAAAGCTGAGATGTAAGTCTTTGTGCAGGGGTTGCCTGGTAATGTGTGCTTTAGGGCTTCTGCTGGTCACCTGTAGAAGCCAGAAGGGAGTATTTTATCCCTCATGGACACTTTACTGGTTTCCAGCTTTTTTTCCCGATCTTCCATTGCCACATTGGACATTGTCCACAGCCAAGATGGGAGCTTTGACTGAGGTGTCCTGATTCTCCTAATGATGCTTAGAAACCTCTCAGGTATCTGGCTGGAGGGTCTTGTTCATGCACTAAGGAAAAAAGAAACGGGCAGATTTGAGACCAGGAAAGAATCCCCTCCTTCCCCACCCCCACCTCAGATGGAGAGGAGAAGTGGAGGAGGAAATTTGCCTTCCTCTAGCACAGTGATTCTCAGCCAAGGTGCTACAGCATGCTGGGGTGCCACCAAAACCTTTGAAGGGTACCTTGAATTGTGGGGAGATAAGTGAGGTGTGAGGAGATAAGCAGATATGGACAAGTTCTGCTTTGTCCCTGCCTGGGCAATCCCCACTCCTACTCCCCGACCCCACTGTTTTTTAAATTGGGTGCTACTCAATTCAGGAAAAGCTATGGAAGGTACTTTGGTTCAGTGAAGGGTGCCTTGAGTCCAAAAAGGCATCCCAAAGGTTGAGAACCTTTGATACAGCATGAAGCATGAGGCATAGGATTGAGCATATATTAGTCAATTTTTTCTCTGCCATGTCAGTGACTGGGTACTAGTTGTGCCCTTCTCTGCTTCCATTTACCTGTAGTAGGCCATAGGGTTTTTTGCAATCAGGACTCATAGTAGAGATGATATCTTTTATTATACCAACAAGATTTTTGCAAAAAAATGTGTTGGTTTAATAAAAGGTATCATCTCTACTACAAGTCCTGATTGCCTCTTCCTCTAGACCAGTATGGCTACAACCTGGATACCTTACACAGGGTTTTTGGGGGGTTGGTTTCATAACATGCTTTGTGGTAGGTACTATGTGATGGGTTGAATGGATAATTTTCAGGGTAACTGCTGGTTCCATGCTGGTCACAGTGGGAGGAAAGAAGGTAGCATTATGCCTCTCAGTCCAGCTTGATAACTTTCCATCTATTCCAGATCTGTTTCTCCACCTCAGTCTGTCACTGCTACTCCAGGCCTTCAGGTCCTCCTTCTGTTCTAGCCATTGATTGCCTTGTCCCAGTGCAGTTCAGTTCTGCAAGGCTTTGCAGGATACAGAGACGTAAGAGGCTTAATAAAGTGCCTTGATGCATGCTAGCTGGTGCAATAGCTGACATGACTGACATTTGCTTGGTAATGGACCCACTTCTACTCCAACTCTGGCAGGTAGACATGGCTGGAAGCACTGACATGGAATCTCTGGAAGACAGCTTCCGGAAATTTGCCATTTATGGAGATACCAAAGCAACAGGGCAAGAAATGAATGGGAAAAACTGGGCCAAACTGTGCAAGGACTGCAAAGTAACAGACGGCAAAAGTGTCACCAGCACAGATGTGGACATTGTCTTCACCAAGGTGAAGTAAGTGGCTCTTTCACTTTCCTTGCCCTCCAGCTAGTCAGTGACTGGATACTTGGTGACTGGATACTTGGTGGGGAGCCCAACACCACTGTACTCAGTGACTTTTGCTCAGGGCTATGGTTTCAAGAGAGGCATCTCAGTTCCTGCTAGGTTGCCTATTGTCATTCCTCCATTCCCTGTTAAACTCACCCCTGGGCAAGTGCCTCCAGGTATCCACAAAACTGTTTCTTGGCACTCAGGTACCAGCCACAGCAAATTATCTATCAAGTAAATGAATTAAAATAGGTGAATCCCAACACATCATCCCAGGTTCAGCCATGGCTACACCTGCACTATTGCTATCAGAGATTCCTGGGCGCACAGCACTACTTCTCTGGCTGTCAGGCCCAGTCTGTAGTCACTAGCCTGTTCCCCCAGCAGAAGAAAAGTTGCAGATTTCTCTGTGTCTGTCTTTAGGCAAACCCTGCCACCACATGCCCTGACCCTGCTCTGGGGAGTCCCTTCAGCTGCCCAGGCAAGGGGCAGGGATTCCTGCTGCCCAACTGCATTGGAGGAGCTCCTCCTTTTAGCCTCTTGACTCGGGAATGCTGGCTGCTGGGGAAAGCCTTTCAGGGAGCTTCTTCGCTGGAGGGAACATCGTTCTGGCTCCAAGAAGTAGCACCACCCCCCAGTAGCTCAGGTATGGCCACTGGCTTCTAGCTAACCTGCTGGGACTGCAGCAGTCCCTCCCAGTCAAGTCAGGGCACCCTGCTCCATCCTTTATTTTGCTTCTATCCCATGTGAAATCCTACCAGAAAGTCCATCTCCTCTCCTTCCCAGCTGCCCTCACCATTCCCTAATGGTGAGACTTTGGCCACTTTTTTTGCCAGGTGGATATTCCTGCTCATACAGTATTTAATAAGGTGTATTTTTGCTGGTGCTGTGGATACAAGGAGCACATGGGGAAGGGGGTGGCTGAAATGGTGATGTTGGGCCTCCTCAGGTTTGTGCCTGATTGTGTGACTCGGGTCTTATCAGAGAAGAGGTTAAAGCCTGCTAGGGACAGGCTTATCCTGCATAGTACTGGATGGCAGCAGCTGGACCTCCACATCCATACTAACCCTGTATTCCTGCCTGCCTGAGGAGACACTGTACTGCTGAGGGAGCTGCTTCTTGTGTGACATGAGTTGCCAGCTCTCAGCATTATTATGGGTGAAATACCTGGAGTCTTCACCAGCCTTAGGATCCTTCCCTTCCTGTCCTAAGTGGGTAGGTGATAGTAGAGTGGTCAGGTTCCACCCCAGAGGTAGCTGCATTTCAGGGGTGGATGAGTGATCTCTGTATAGCTACTTCAGTAACTGATACTAGAGGATTGTATGAGTCAGCAGGCTCTTCTTTTTCCCCAGAAACCATGGCTGTGGAGAGGTATGCTGGAGGCAGGGCAGTCCATGCCCAGCTGGGCTATAAGGTCCATTTGTAAGCGCAGCCCCAGCATCTGTCTTGTAGTGGCTGCAAGTCTACTGAGCTGTGTGCAGTAGCTCACTCTCCAGCCCTTGTGCCTTTCAGAGGGAAGACAGCCAGAGTCATTAATTATGAGGAGTTCAAGAAGGCCCTAGAAGAGCTGGCTCCAAAACGATTTAAAGGCAAGAGCAAGGAGGAAGCATTTGAATCCATCTGCCAGCTGGTTGCAGGGAAGGAACCGGTGAACGTGGGCATCACTGTAAGTGATTGGTCCTCTGGGCATCTGAAGTAGGAGCGTAGGCTGCAGGGCTGACAGCTCAGGACACAGGGGAGAGAGGGGAGCTGAGTCAAGGAATGTGCAAAGGTTCCTCTGGGTCTGTCAGGGTCCAATTCAAGGGAGACTCTGACAACATGGAGTGCTGGGAGAAGAACACAATTTATTGGGATAGTCCAGGTACCAAGGAACCTGGACGGGTAAAGGACTGGGGTAATGAGGTGGCCCAGGGGCCCTGAGTGGTGGGAGGCAACATAGGGGAACCCTACGGAGGTCTGAACAATTAATGACAATGTGCAGTCCAGGAGCATATGGAGGGTCCTAGAAGGCTAGACCTATTTCTCTGTGTTTAAACATTCAAATCTTCCCCGCTCATGTTCTTGCTGGCAGAAAGCCACGACTGGAGGAGCAGTGGAGAGACTGACAGACACGTCCAAGTACACAGGCTCACACAAGGAGCGCTTTGACGAGAGTGGGAGAGGCAAAGGCAAGAGCGGGCGGGAGAACATTGTGGACACCAGCGGCTATGTGAGTGCCTATAAGAATGCAGGCACCTACGATGCCAAAGTGAAGAAATAGGGACAGTTACAAGTGACACTGTCATGCCCAGGTCTCAGGCACCCAACAACTTTTGGGCCTCCAATCACATCAGCCTCTGAAACTTGCCATATCGACACAGGCGCTCCAGGAGTCTGTGCTGGATCCAGCTCCTAGTCACAAAGCCCCAGCCTGAGACTGTCACCAAGAGCTGATGTGATTAGAAATTGACCTGGCTTTGCACTTTGCCCCAGCATTACGTTAACCCCAGATGTATTGTGAGTCATGTCCTGTCAGCTAGCACTAACAAGACCACCTCTCCCTACCTTCTGCAAGGTGTTGCATCCCTCCTGCTAGCACTGATGCCTCTTTATCCCCATAAACCCCCTCAGGCCACCTTGCTTTTTCTGCTCACCCGTAATAAGGCCCTCCCTACCTCATTTATATTCTTCAGGGCATACTTAACATCTCTCCAGATCTCACAGGGTAGCCACGTACCCCTCTCTAGTTACAATGAGGCCTCCTTTTCCTCATGCCAACAGGTTCCTGCACCCATATCTCCCCCTTATGTGGCGTGCTTCTCCCCATTGTGGTCTGCTCTTTCTCTGAATGCTTGTGTAGTTGCACCTTCATCAACTGTCTCTTCAGTTAAGATTAATGGTGGCTCTTCCCTTTGCAGATATATCACTCATTAATGGTAGAGGCCCCTTCCTGTGTGGGGGCGCACTTAACTTATGAGCATTATTGGGTCCTACATGCACTTTCCTTGCAGAACTGTCCTGTCCTCTGTTTCCAAGTCACCCTTCAGTCTCTTTATGAGGCCTCCAGCATCCACAGGCTACATCTTCCTGTGCACCATCCTGATAAGCCTACCCCTGATGGAGAAGCCAAAGCCAAAGGACTTCCTGCAGACCTACACTGTAACCTAGCTCTGCAATAAACCTTCCCATTTTGTACTTACAGCTCCTGTGATTTTTATGAGGGAAACGGTGATGAGAGCAACTCAGGAAACTGAGGGCTGAGGGAGACAAGGGTGGTTTTCTCTCTCAGGATCAGATCAAATGGCTCATTCAGCTGACCTGGCTCTGAGTCAGACTCCAGGCCAGCTGTGGCATGGAGCTCGGCCTGTCACCTCATGACTCTGGCAAGCTGTTGACTGTCCATGTGGCCCAAGGTTGCCTGGGCAACCAAAGAGAGACATAAACATTCAGCCCCCTGGTTCCAGCTGCTGCAGTGTTTGCAACCAAATACACAAGCTCTTGGTAACACTCGCTGGGGACAGCTCTTAAATGGAACTGCATACTGCGGTGGCCACAGCCCTGCATCTCACCCAGCTAGCACCCAAAGGCCTCTTAGTTGTAGACCTATGCTCTTACATTCACTGAGGGCACTGATGGAATTGCCCTAAGGGTCGGTCTCTTCTGGAATGGGTGGTTAGGAGAGCCCAGGGCACAAGGACTTAGGCACCCTGATGTAGAGCACTGCTAGTTTTGAGGTAGCTGCCTTGGGAGTGGAGCCCACAGCTCTGAGGAGCAAGGCTCCCTCTGCACGGCATGCGGAGAATCAGGTACCTCAGAAGGGTGAAGCCACACACTAAGCAAGGAACTATTTAAGCAAGCCAACAGGAAGTAGTGAGGATAGGGCATGACTGAAATCCTGTTCTCCCCTGGGCATAGGTGCCAGGATCCATAGCTCAAAACCCTCTATTGAAGATTGGGGTCTATACTGTATTCTTTTTTTTCAAAAATGGAGCAGGCCTTGCTCTTACAATACACCTGAGGAGAAGCAGCAGTTCCCTTTTATATAACAACCTGGTGAGCAGAGAACGCTGTCTGTGGCATCCTCTGCTATAGGGCGTTCAAACCCTCATCTCCCACATGGCGAGGAGTGCCCTTGCCACCAGCTGACAGGCTATTCTAGGGTCTAGGTATGAGCTAGGTGCTGAACTGGTTGGCCAGGTCAAGACCAAGGTGATTCTGGGTACATGGAGAAGTAGATCATCAGGTGCTTGAGGAACTTTAAAGTTAAAAACTGGGACGGCCAGAGAGTTTAGGTACTTCCAGGGCTGGGTGGCAGCTGCATGAGGGTTTTGAGAGTTGCACTTGAGGTGCCTAAATTCTGCCCATGTCCTACCTCAGTGGGCTAAATCCATCCCTAGCTTTGGGTCCCCAAGCTTATGTTTTCACCTGCCACTGATCCAGGAGATCCATGCAGACCACCAGCTCCTGACAGGGAAAGCCAACCAGCTAGTTATCATGGTGGCCATTTTGACCCTTGCCACTACTGACTCTTTTCTCACCCTCTCTCCCTTCTCTCTCCTACCTGGGGGTTTACACCTAGATAGGAACCAGGTTTATCCACGCAAAACTGTTCTCAGTGGTGGCAAATGACAGAACAAGGAGCAACGGTTTTAAGTTGCAGCAAGGGAAGTTTAGATTAGATATTAGAGTTTTCTCACTGGAAGGGTAGTAAAACACTGGAACAGGTTACCCACAGAGGTGGTGGAATCTCCATCCTTGGAGGTTTTCAAAACCCGACAAGACAAAACCTTGGCTGGGATGATCTTATTGGGGATTGTCCTGCTTTGAGCAGGGAGTTGGACTAGATGACCTCTGGAGGTCCCTTTCAATCCTAACTTTGTATGATTCTAAATGGGCCTTCTTATCAGTGCTTCTGGCAGGGTGCAACATATCCCAGCTCCTCAATATACAGAAACAGCTTTTAATCCTAGAACCCCCAAAACACTTGCTATCCCAGGGGTGGGCAAAATATGGCCCGTGGGCTGGATTCAGCCCATTCTATCTGGCCCATGGGGCCTCTAAAAATTTTAGAAAATTAATTTTTATCTGCCCCTTACTGCCTGTCAAAGATGACAGGCAGACAGCAGCAACAGGACCCAGCAGGAGCCTGTGGTTGAGCAACAAGGCAAGCCTGGCTCCACCTGGCCCCTAGCCCCTACTTCCCCCCACCCTTCAACCCCTAACCAGAAGACTCTGCGGCTTCTGGCCTCATGACCCTGGAGTGGTTTCCCCCCACCCTCTGTCCAAGTGGAAAATAAGGTAAGTTTGGATGGAGTGGGGAGGGAGGGACAGCTGGAACAGCCCAGGGGCTGGGAGCCCCATGTGCTTCTGGGACCAGTCTGGAAGCGGGGGTGGGGGGATGGAGAGAAGCTGCTGCAGCAGTGAGGTGGGGCATGGGGAAAAGCGCGGGGATGGGTGGGGGCCACAGAGAGTGGCAGGAGTGCACACCACTCAGCTGCTTCTCCTCACTGGTGCCAATCCGGCTGGGCCCATCTCGTCCCAAGCAGCATGCAACAAAGCAGCGGCTGGGCCGACTTTGCTGCATGCCACTTGGGACGGGATGGGACAGGCCTGGCCAGAGCAGCACGCAGCTCAGCCATGCCTTCCCTTACCTCCGCTGGCTGTCCCGGCCAGTCCCAAGCAGCACACTGCTCAGCCACCACTTTTGCTCACCAGTGCTGACTTGGCTGGGACTATTGCATCCCAAGCGGCATGCAGGGAAGCAGTGGCTGGGCTGGCTTTGCTGTGTGCTGCTTGGGATGAGATGGGATGGGATGTGTCTGGCCGTGTCAGCATCAATTAGGAGAAGCAGCAGCTAAGCCGTGTGCCGCTTCCCTGCACCACTCAGTGATGCAAAAAATTGCGGTCCGTTTCTTGGAGGCTCACAAAGTATCACAGACACACATACATTAGATGGCACAAAAGGTGTATTTGCAAATAGGGTCAGAGCAGAGTCAAAAACTCAGATTACTCTGAACCCACCAAGGAATTTTGCAGGCTGTATTTATCTTTTTCCTCCTGGGCACGTGTGCAGAAACAGGAACTCTTACGGCTCACTTCCGTTTCATACAAGCATACATGTGGTTACATCACTACATATATCGCATGTATATTATAATTAACTACTTAAGTATGCAGGGCGGAGAGGTAAATATGCATCAGCTAATTGAGCATGCTCAGAAAGTACTATAGGTCACCAAGAGTTTAAACGCCCCCCCTTTCAAGGACACAGTCAGTTGAATTCCAGCTTCTGTAATCTGCATGAGAAAAGCTAGGGAGAAGCTGGGGGAGAGTCTGCGATTTAGTATAAGAAGAGCTGTGGCAAGGCTGGGCAAGGAAAAAAGTCCTTGGCAGTGTTTCTTTCTTATCAAGTGCAAGATGCAAGCTGTGCATTTCTAACAATACTCCATTTCTAACAATATGGATGGGTTGGCACCTGACAGGCAAAGCATGGATGAGTCTGTAGCAGCATGCAAGGAAGCAGCACACAGCGGTTCAGCCACCGCTTCTTCTTGCCAGTGCTGACCCGGCCAGGCCCGTCCCATCCCAAGCAGCATGCAGCAAAGCCAGCTCAGCCGTTGCTTCTCTGCATGCTGCTTGGGATGCAACAGGCCTGGTCCAGTCAGCACGAGGGAGGAGAAGTGGCAGCTGAGCCATGTGCTGCTTGGAACCAGACAGGCCAGGCCAGTGGAGGTAAGTGCTCAGCTTTGTGCAGCTGTTCTCAGAGCCCTGGGGGGCTCCTGCTGCGGCTTGGAGGACTCCACCCCACTCGTGCTGTGCACAGTGTGCACAGAGGCTGAGCCAGGAGCCTTCCAAGCCCAGCGTCCTGCCCTTGCCAGGCAGCATCCTCTTGTGGGCAGGGCAGTAGCACCCCATCCCATGGAGCTGTGTGCGCCAGGCCGGGCTCCACTTTGGGTGCTGCTGGGGGCCCAGCTGTGGCCCAAGTCTGCAGAGCTCTGAGGCAGCCCCCACTTCCCTCTGCACCCCACCCTCAGGCTGCCACCTTCCCAAGGGCCTGGCCAGCCTGGCCTGCCTGCAGTGCCTCCCCCCTGCAACTCTCCCTCCTTTCTCCCTTCTCTCTTCACTCTCTCTCTTCCCTCCCTCTTCTTTCTCCCTGCTCTCCCTCTTCCCTCTATGACATTTTATTTATTGTCACCAGGTTTAGAATTTTTAGAAAACCTGGTATTTATCATAAAAAGAAACATTTATGATTTATTAACTATATTAATATACAGTGCATCCTGCCATATGCCCCCCACCCCCGTTCTGGTTTTTTGGCATGCTGGCACTCCAGCACCTTAGAAGGTAGACATTGTGGTTTTTTCAACAATCCAGCCAAAAAACGTTGCCTAGCCCTGACATAGACCATGTGACAGAGCGTAACTTCCAGTTCCAAGGCCATGCTACCCCCTCCCAAAAGGAGTATTTCCAGGGGCAAAGGGAGGGACTTCTGGTACCAAAGGGTAGGGGTTAGGGGGTGGGGCTTCTGGCCACAAGATGGTGACCAGGGGATGGGGCAACTGTCAAGGGGTGGGGCTACCCATGTGGCCCTCGACAGCTCACCAAAATTCGTGAAGTGGCCCTCCAGCTGAAATAATCGCCCGTCCCTGTGCTATACTGACAAAGACTGACCTTTAATCTCCCTGGCCCTGTGCTACTCTTGCTCTGTTTGCCATTTGGCAGCCCCTAGGCTGTTGAGCATTGGAATGGAGGCACCTGGTCCCCCAATACTTCCCCCCATGACTGGTGATCAATCAAAACCAACCCCATCAAAGCCTCCAGAGCCAGCAGTGCCATCAGTAAGACATCTTTACAGTGAATCCTACAGACATCACATACTCAAGAAATGGCCACTCTAAAGGAGACATTTTATGTTAATACAGCGTGCACAGAATTTTTCCCCTGACAGAAGGGCAGCCTCGCCAGATTGTTTGATAAAGCTGCGTTCTTGTGCAGGTCTCTCTGGGGACAGCTAGGCAGTGCTGACATTGAAGTTCTGCTGTCCCAGGAACTCATCTTAGGGTCACAGGTTGCTATTCCCCAGTTTGGTTCCTGTCCCGTAGTTCATATTTCCTCCACCCCCATGCCTGTGGTGAGGTGCACAGGTTGTATGTAAACGTGGCTTTTAGTGTTCAGGCACAAGCTCATCCAGCTGGACAGACTGGCACAAACATTAGCCTGGAGCTGACCTATTTCACATATTTCTTTCTTTGTCTGCATTAATGGAACACCAGGTCATACAAGGCTGTTTGCCAGGAGCACATCCTGGTCTGCCCCTCATAACATGGGCATAGAGATGAAATACAACATGTTCACATTTGGGAAGTGTGTGTTGGGGAGGGTAGCAGGAAGGCTGCTAGTTTTCTGTAGACATTTTCCTCAAACCTCCAACAGTCCCTGTGGAAGTGACTCTGAATCAGGGAAACAGATCCTGCACTGTGCTGGCTGCAACCCTGGGCTGTGTCCCTGAAGGCATGTGTATTTGGAAGAGATGCTCAAACACTTACACAGTAGGGTGCCTGGCAGATAGAAGAACTAGACAAAGACCTACTCAAAGAGCAGGCTGGAATCCATTTTTGCCTACAGTTTTATACAAAAGCTCCACTGAGAAGCACAAACACTCTGAGTGTCCTAGAAACTCCAGGGGAGGGGCTCACTGGCCAGTGGCCTGCACTGAAATATAAAGTAATGGGCTGTGTCCTTGATGAGGGAACCTGTTTTCACCTATTGCAGATTATGAACACCAGCTGTATAGCTGCCAAGTTTTGTTGGTGGCTCCTACAGCACCTGCCTATTGGGAGCTCCCTATTACCTGCAAAGGCGGGAGACTGAATCCTTAACAAAACTGCTTTTTTCCCCAAACTGTGCATTCATAACTTAAAATTTCATGAGTTTTCACAATCCCCAAGGAAATTAAAATAGCCAAGTGCAAAATGCCATCTCACATCAGGTTGCCTTTTATAACATTGTCATTGCACAGACACAGAAAAAACATTTTCCTTCCTGGTTTCCCCCATCGTTTTCCAGAAGGGCAGTTCCAGTGCCACTAGGATAAGTGCAGTTCCATGAATCTGAAAATGGGAGGGTTGCTTTAGATTGACTGCCAGCCTGTTAGCCAATGTGTTATGTGATTCTCCTCAGAGTGGCTCCAGCCAACGCTGCTTAGAAATCTAACACATTTATGCCAGCACTCCAATCTATGGGGATAGATGATGGCAAAGATGTAAGCAAATATACAGTGTCTGGAAACTGAAGTTAGACAAACTCAGCCTTAAAATAAAATGTAAGGGTAGCTGTGAGGGTAACAGGTTATGAGGAGAGGTAGTGGAATCTTTATAAAGTTAGTTAGCTTTCTAAAAGATGTGTGTGTGTGTCCAGGTCCTGAGAGAAAGTGTGTGTGTGTGTGTGTGTGTGTGTGTGTATTGCATGGTTATGGTTATTGCATGGTTATGGTTATTCCATCTGGTCTTCGTTGTGGTTATCCCATCTCACCTTGTTCATTCACTTCCTTTGTGGACCATGGGAGAGTCACACAATTATTAACACCATTTGAAAGTCTCAACAAAGCCAGAACTGCTTTTTTTCATTATGTAGTGCATCTGTCCTTGGACCAGAGCATTTTCCTGGCAGAAACAGGCCACAAAGGGCCCTCACAGAGGCTACTGTCTTTGCCATCCTGAAGGGAGGCAGTGGAGCAAAGCATGCTCACTGCTAATGAAATCTTGGTTGGGGGGCGGGGTTTAATCAATAAGACAGGAGCAAGTTGTTCTGAGCAAAGCAGATGATGGTAATTTGTGACATTTATCATTTGGGCAAATATGACTGGATTTATAAGGGACAGCAGAAGTCCCCTTGTTGTCCCCCAACCATAGCCTTGCTGAATTTCAGTCATGTTGCAAACCACAGTGATAGCAGAATTCTAAAATATAAGACACAAAATATTTATGAGGAAAATGAAGCAGCCTAAATAAAGCAGTGACAGCCTCTTTACTTTGGCCAAACATATACTCCTTGCCTGACTCGCATCACTTTAGGAAGGCCATTGTACAGGCAGCATACAGTGCCCTGATGATGGAAGAGTTGTTGAGCTCAGGGCCTCTCAGCCAGTATTCCTCCAGCTGCACTGATGGTGGCCTCCAGCTAGAGTTTTGGGGTCTCCCAGTTATTTTATCTTCTCTACTTGTCTTTCCTATCAGATTCTTTTCATAATATCCCCTTTTCCTTGTTCATGCTCCTTGGAGGATTTCCAAGTGGTAGAACCCTACTGTGCTGCCATATCCACGCACCTGTTGCACTATTTCAAGCAGCCTAAACCTTCTTTGTCTAGATTTTCCCTCCTTGCCAGCAATGGAGACATACAATCTAGAGGCCTCAGCTGAGTGGTTATTATTTATTTAGCACATAAAATGCACGCTAGGAACTTACTGGGGCAGAAGAGACACCATATTGGCACTGGAGAGTTTGAAGTCTGCCAACAGATGTAACATCAGCCCAAGGGAGCTGGGAGGAGCAGGACTTACAGGAGGAACACTGTGGGGTGGGGAAAGGAACAATGGAGAGATCAAAGACCAGCAGGCTGATAAAAAGAACATGGTGAAGGTAACGTCTCCTAGGTCTCTGACGCACCACTGAAGCTCCTGATCCCATAGCATGGCAAGTATAACAAGTAGGCCTTCCTGGGGCTGGTCAGACGTTGGCATGCCCACCTTTTTCTGGCCTAACCACCCACCTCTCTCATCTGCCACGCCCTGTTGGAAAATGGTTAAGATATTCCACTGGCAGGAGGCTGCCCATTTTTCCACCCTAATGCCAGAGGGCTCTATCTGCGGCTGTTCCTCTCCTACACCACAGGCCAAGACTTGCAGGTGTTCCCTCCAACTACCTAGCACTGGGACCCGAGCGCCGGAGTCTCACCGGAACTCTGACTCCCCACTATTACTCCTGGTCCCAGCATCCTCACACTGGGTTTACTCTATACACACACACACACACACACACACACACACACACAAAACAACATACACTGGGCTCCAACCCCTTCCACACCCTTGGGGCTCCAAGCCCTCCTCTGAGATCAGGGTTTTGAGCTCCGTCCTCAAGCCCTCTCTGGGCAATCCCCTTATCCCTGGCCCTGGGAGCTTCCTTAATAGCTCCCCAATGCTCAGGGTCCCACTCCTCTGGAACTTCACGCTGGCTCCTCTATGCAGCCACAGACCTCCACTGCAGAGTCTGGGCACCGCCCCAGGTCCCTCCATCTACAGTGAGCCTGGGCCCCCCTTGCTTGATCTTGCCACCAGGGATGTGGGGGCTGGGGTTATTAAGGCACCCCAACCTGCCTTTCACCGGGATGGTAACTGGCCTGGTATTTCCTGGGGGCTCCCACACTTCTGGGAGCCCCACCAGGCCACCCACTCCTGGCATGGTACAGTTTTAGGTCATGCCCAGGACCAAGAGCCTCCTAGCCAGCCCCATCAGCTCTTACCCTTACTTCCTGAGTTGCTTCTGCTACAACTCAGCTAGGCAATGTTTCCACCTGCCCTGACGGCAGGGAACTGCAGCCTCTTTATACCTGGCTCCCAAAATGGCTGCTGCCATCAGGCACTTGACAGCTGCCTGACTGCCCTTAAACTGGCAGGCACCAACAGTGCCCGGCCACAGCAAGTAGCTCTATTAACTACCCTTCTCTTCATTAATTTCTTCTCCTCCTCCTCTTTCCCCTCAACTCACAAGCCAGAGACTCTTGCCAGCTGTGTGGAGCTCCTCTGGCCATCAAGTATCCTATGCACTAAGCAGACTTCTCAGGAGGCAGTCAGATTGTTCTTTGTATCCCATGTACCTCTGCAGTTGCCAAGTAGCTTCCTGTTACAGCAAGAAGATTCACCAAGCAGTATGCATTTGGTTGGTGGATGGTATGTCAGCATTTCCTATTCTTTTAAGGGAGTTTCTACAGTAAGGTAAGACGCTAAGCGTATTGGCATACATTAGCTGCACTGCATATGGTTCAACATGTTATATCTCATAATGGCACTGTTTGGCACCAGAACTTAGTAGAACAGATGTATTGATAGAGATCTATTTAATCCTACAGGGATAAACTGAATGCTAAGATGCTTAACAATTATCATCCAGAAACACACATGCTGTTTTTGGAAAAGGTGAAAGAAATGGTCATTTAATCCAGCCTGGCACTGATGATATTCTGAGTGGGTTTCACTCTTGGTTGTGGACTTTCTTTTTGGATGACACTGAATAATCTCCAGGTGGCTTAAGACAAGGGCCAGTTGATGAATGTGTATTCTCACAGGCAAAACCACCATTTTCCCAGTTCTGCCATGATTTGTCCACCAGGCGCTGCTTGCGTTCGCTGACAAATCCATGCAACTTCTGTTGCAATGTGGCTGTTAATTGTTATGGGTCAGGTAATTCAAGAATCAAGTTAATTTCAGTCCAACTCTTTGTTGGACTGAAACCTTTTCCAGTTAGTACATTTCCTGTTGGCACACATCATTGGGGCACTGGCGGGACTTTGAGGGGAGTTCACAGAACCACCAAGGTCCCAGAAGGAGACAAGACCCTCCCCCCTCCACCCCCACTGGTTCAGGGCACTGTTGGGGGAAGCTCACAGCACCAGGACACTCAGGGGACTTTGCGGGGTGCCCATCCAGGGGACCACCAAGGTCCCAGCAGGAGACAACACCCTCCCTCCTCCCCCCACACTGGTTCATGGCATTGCTGGGGGAAGCTCACAGCACTGGGGCACTCAGGGAATTTTGCGGGGTGGCTACTCAGAGGACTACCAAGGTCTCAGCAGGAGACAAGACCCTCACCCCCCCAGCCAGTTCAGGGCACCGTTGGGGGAAGCTCACAGCACTGGGGCACTCAGGGGACTTTGCGGGGTGCCTAGGACCACCAAGGTCCCAGCAGGAGACAAGACCCTCCCCTCAACCCCCCTCCCCCCCATGCTTCTCATCCCCAGCCCCAGCCCAAAGGATTTGCCTGCACTTCTTGTCCGGCCTCCGCACTTTCAATCAGTCCTTTGTAAACCCACAAACCAGTGATCCACCCATGTTGCCCTCCGCTACCCACACCTCTTAAAATCCTCTGTTGAAACGCACCATTGCACTAGCACCAAAGGATGTTCTGATTTGCAGCACACATAACTGTACAGTACCAAAACTTATTTACAGAATTTTAAGTTACAACAAAAAACCCCACAAACAAACAAACAACAATGGTCAACCACAAAACAATAGTCACACATCCAGTAACGAGATCATTGTTTTTACTTCTGTCAAAAGTAGAATGTGGAAATTGTGCCGATGCCTCCTGAGTAGTACTGTGCTGCTGTTTTCTGTGAAAGAAAGGAAGAACGAAAGGAATTTCACTTTCTTCTTATGCAACATTATTGCATAATTAAGATTTCCACAATTCTTTAATATTAAATACCAACCTAATCAATCACTGTCATAATTGATAGTATTGTGCTTTTAAGACTTGAAAAGTACCCCACAATCAGGAAACTTACCAATGTCCTCGGCCTCTTGGTATTGGTCTCAAAACAGAGGCTGTCAGTCAGGAGATTTGAATTTGTAAAGTACTGGCAAGGGGTGGACAGTGTGGGACCATGTACACACTGGAAGTATTGACTATAACTATTGTGGGTGGTGTCAGCTTTATCACTGTTTGAGTGATTACTGGTGGGGGAGTGGGTGACCATGTCTGCAACAGTGGCGAATGCATTCTGTTCATGAGATGGCTTGAGTGAATGTGGTTTTGGGGGAAGTTTGGCCAAATTGTCCAGCCTGCACTCCTACCTGTGTTGGAAACCATGGTGTGGATGGGTTGTTCTGTGGGTGGGCTGCTGCTTGTTCGGTTCTTGTTTTCCATGGTGTTATTATGCGGGCTTTATGCTAATTTATGCATGGCGTTCTGCTCTGCCTTTCTCAAGGGATAATGGCTAGTGATCAGTGACTGTTCCTTAAAGTCCTGTGAGGGGAGAAATGCTTTGATTTAAAGGCACAAAAGGTCCATGGAATACTTTGTCAAAAGGCCCCAAGGTGGCCCTCAGTAACACCCATGCTCATGATGCCAGTTAAGAGGTCCCTCCCTGGTTCCCCTACCCAGCCTGAGATTACGTGCCCTCACAGTGCTCCCACAGTTATTGTCTGGGTCCATGAACATGTATCCTCTCTAACAAGGGCAGTGCAACGCAGGGTCTACTCTCCTCTTAGTGATTCACTAGTGATTTATTGATTCACTAATTTTTTGCCAAGTGCCTCTTTGAAAGCAAAAAAAAAAAAAGCTTCTTTCAGCACTAGATGACCTTTTTTCCTCACTGAGTTAGGGTGTCCCATGGGGTCCCTACAATGTTGGCTACTTGACCAGCTGCTCTTATGGCAGCGCAGGCTGTAGATGGCCCTGCACACTTTGCCACCCCTCAACAATGCTTTTCTGAGCCCGAGATGCCTGACAGTGGGCTCTGCCTAGCACTGCACACTCTTTAATAGTCTTCAAATTCAGGGATCCATGGGTTCCCCTCCAAGCTGCAGGTAAGGGCTGGCCAAGCCAGCCTTTCATGTTTCCCCAAAGAAGCACCCCACTTTTGTTCACCTGGTCCCTGAGGTCCTCCTAGCATTCTTCCTAGTTTTCTCTGCAAGCATCCGAAGTTGCTTTGCCCAGCATCCAACAATTTCTTTCAGTCTTCAAATTAGGGGCTCCCCTGGCCGCCCCAACAGTTCCCCAAGTGATGGAAGGCAAAGGTAGGTCCCCCCAAAGGGTGCACCCTGCCATGGCTGGCCAGCAAATCATTGCCAAGCCTGGTCCTTGGGTCTTTCTTGCCATCTCCCTTTCCCCCCTGCCTCTTTGACAGCACTGGCCCTGCATGGCCATGCATGC
Organism: Crocodylus siamensis; assembly: GCF_052110815.1. NCBI lineage: Eukaryota > Metazoa > Chordata > Crocodylia > Crocodylidae > Crocodylus > Crocodylus siamensis. The sequence goes on from NC_143403.1 coordinate 44,104,679, forward strand.
TTTGCCACCCCACAGCACTGCCAAGGGCTAGCCAAAGGGGGTTGCACCCCAGGGGCTTCATGCCTCGTCTGTCATCCCTGCTTGGGTGCTAGTTTCAGAGTGTCCCCAGTGTTTCCCCAGGCAGTTCCTGCATTGGCATAAGAGCTCCCCTTGACACTGAGCGCCAAGGAGTCTTATTCTACTCCTGCCCCCCCTCCCCACGTCCCCGAGCCATGCTGTAGCTGTTTGGGGATTCCTTGGGTTTCCCAGTACTGGTTAAAGGACCTTTCTTTCTGTTTCAAAAATAATTGCAATTGTTGATATCATAGACGAAAGAAAAGGAGAGAGATTCATCATTTAAATAAGTAAAGTTTAATGTTCTATTCACCATAAGTTACATAAAAAGCAACTGTTACAAGATTTTCAAAGTAAACAAGTTCAGCTAACTGAAGACAGGGCAGGGGCAGGTGGGAAAAACACTGGGAAAACCCTCAGCAGGCTTGGCCCTGAGCCCCAAACATGTGAGAACTCCCTATAAATCATAGGGGCGGAAGCAAAGAAGTGCATCCAGAATGGGGAGCATTCCAGCCACTCCAGTGTAGAAAGGTCCTTGCAGGGCCGGGGTGACAACGGGGAGCTTCTACAGAAAAGGGAAAAGGGAGCAGCTTGTAAGCCTAACGTAAAGGCGAATACAGTCGCACATACTTCTCTGTTAAAAACATTTGTAGAATACTCTTTAGATCCTGACAAATATGATCTTTCCATGTTTGTCTGCCACTCACAAGAATATCGACATTATTATTTCTTCTGAAAAGTTTTCCCCTAAGTACCTCAGAAGACATACCAGGACTGAAAACTTAGAAAGTCCCCAACTTTGTTGCCCAGACAAACAAGTCTAAAATCACAAATGTGTTCACTGGAGTTATAATTAGAGTTCAACTGGATTTTAATTAGAGCTGTTAATTCAGTTTAATTACAGTGTAATTAGTTTTTAATTTTGTTTAATTAGAATATAATCAGAATTATTGAGTGTACTTAGAGTATGTTTATTCCCCTAAGTACCTCAGAAGACACACCAACACTGAAAACTTAGAAAGTCCCCACTTATACTACACCCCGCCTCATGTCCCCACCCCACAAGGACCAAAGCTTCCCCAGGAGGAACAGCTGGAGGGCCACTTCATGAATTTTGGTGAGCTGTCAAGGAACAGTATGGGTAGCCCCGCCCCTTGACAGTTGCCCCAACCCCTGGTCACCATCTTGTGGCCAGAAACTCCCCCCAACCCCTACCCTTTGCCACCGGAAGTCCCTCCCTTTGCCCCTGGAAGTACATCCTGTCAGTTTTGTGTATGCCTTCTTTGTGCTTCTTGCTTAATCTCATGAAGCACCCCAGTGACATATCCCACAAACTGGCAAACTTGTCAGACAAGTTTCTTGATCCATTCTGTGCATTTGCTCAGGCTCTTAATGATCCGATTCATGTTCTGACATTGGCAGCCCAGTTGGTCTTCCTAATTGTCCTCGGGAGTGGGGTAGCAAGCAGAACTGGAAAATCAAACAGACGTGAGTGAACAATAATCATTCTTTGAAAGGTACAACTATTGCTGTGTTGTGTAACATAACTTTCACATCATTGCCAAACATCTGCATTGCGAGTGTCTGCATCCCTTGAGGGGATCCGAGAGTGCCACCTCAAATTAAGGAGAGAGTGGAACCTCAAACTGAGGACACTGACAGCTCCTGTTAGCATGCTCTGAATTTTGACAAATGAGCTTACCTGTGGCACTTTAGCCTCCTGCCTAAATCACCCTGGCACTTTACCCCCACCACCCAACGCATCCTACACAACACCCTCCAAAGTCATGAATGTAAAGATGACAGCTAGGGAACTGTAGCAGGGCACTAGGGTGCCTGCTACTGGTAACAGGAATATGGGCTCAGCTGCCAGTCACCAGGGCAGCACAGGTGCGGGTTGCTAAGGTAACTGATTGGGTCAGCTGACTGGAAGGGGGCAGGGCCTGGCCTTCATAAACAGCGAGGCCGAGGCCAGAGGCAGTTCTCCTCTGGCAGCCTAAGAAGTGGGAGCTCTGTTGGAGCAAGCAGGGCGAGCAAAGTTCCACGGGCATAGTAAGGAAGCCGGATGGCTTGAGCAGTGTTGGCATGGTTATACGGGGTGAAGAGAGCCTGACAGGGATATGGCCGGAGGATAACCAGGTTGGCTTAGGTTTTATGTTATAGATGAGGGGCTTTGCGTTTCTGTTTTGGTTGTGATTACACTGGAGGACTGGGCGAGGCTGTAGGGGTGGAAGAGGCCTCATAGGAGCTCCCCAGCAGTGGGGGCGGTTCCTAGCACCGGAGAGGGTGCTGTGTTTTGGGGTGTCCTGACCCTGGCCCCAGTGTGGGCGATTATCGGGAGGAGCCCCAGTGGGGCGTAGGACCCAGGAAAGGGGTCTGGGGGCCAGGTAAGGCTGAGGCCACCTGAGCCCCAATTCGGAGAAGCCTGTGAGGGCGTAAGACCCGGGAAAGGGGTCTGGGGGCCCAAGTAAGGCTGAGGCCACCCGAGCCCCGTTGTGAGAAGGCCCCAGTGTGGGCAGCATGGGAAGCGTGAGCAAGACCCCAGTGTGGGCAGGGAGTGTGGGAAGTGCGAGGCGCAGGCCCCTGTTGGGGGCGAGAGCACGAGGCACAGGCACAGGCCCAGGGAGGGCAGCGGTATAAGGGCGAGGCCCCGGTGCGGGCTACGAGAGCCACGGGAGACAGGCCCTGGTGCGGCGAGGGGACGCCTGTGACAGCACAGGCGGGCAATTGGGCAGAGCCCTGGTACAGCGAGGCAACTGTGCCAAAAAGGATAGGAAGGCAGCCTCCCTTGAACATATTAATATCAACGACGTGGCAGACGAGATAGAGGGTGTGTTTGAGATCTGATTTGGCCCGGTAGGTAGGGGCACTAGGGGAGGTCACGGCACCCCTAGAGGGCGTCCTGCCACATCTGGTGCAATGGCCAGGAACTCTGCTCGGCCGTGCGTTGAATAAGTGGGGCAAGAACGGACCCGAGGGCAGTGATTTGTAATTGTAGACAGACACTTTGGTAGTCAGGCGGTGGGACTGCGGCTCAATAGATTTTGGGTTCAAGGGGATTGTACCCATTGCCCAGGGTCTAAAATCACCCTGTTTTGTGTTTTGAGGACAAAGACCGAGGCCGACCCAGGAGGGGTAAGGCCTAGATCAAAATGATGCAAGCAAGGAATAGGGGAGGTCAGAGAGCCGGCCAATTCATGGAACAAAGGGGGAAGAACTAGAGGATGAAATAGACCGGCTAGAATGGGAGCTGAAAGTAGCCCAGGCTAGGAGAGGACAGGCTGCAGGACAGTTATGCACAAGCAGCAGAATTGGATAAGGTGCTCTTGCAAGAGGTACAACAGATTAAGATGTTTAAAGCCAACTATGAAATGCTAGAAAAACAATGGTTGTCCCTGGAGGGAGATCTAAAGGCCTTAGCGAAGGAAAAGGAAGAGATAGGCACCCAATTACAGAAAGTGGAGGAGGACAGAGATAAGTTGGCGCGTCGAGTGCGATCTCTTGAAATGCGCTTAGCGGATAGCCAGGCCAAGGGGGTAGAATTGAACAGGGAAAAAGAGACAGGGGAGCAGGAGTACAAGCAACTACAGGCTCAGCTGCAGACCGTAACTAAGGGAAAGGAAAGCCCGGTGGAGAAGAGACCTGTGAGGGAAGAACCAGAGACCCTGTCTAAAGAAGCCCTGTTGACATGGCTGACAGAACGGGGCCAGAGGTGGGAACAGTGGCAAAATGTCACAGAGATGAGCCAGCTGAGAGAGCTACTCCTGCAACAAGAAAAGGGAGGAGGTGTAATACCATCCCAGGAACAACTGAGGGCAGGAGAACTGTTGAAGGCAGGGGCAGTGGGAGAGAATGTACTGGTTCCCCCAGGGAGTGAAACATTTGGCGCAATTGGCCTAGGCGAGATGCAAACGGCCAAGGGCCTGGCACGACAAAGACCTAGGGCACTCCCGACAAGAAGGGAGCGAGCAGAACCCAGTAAAAGGAGTGCCAAGGGGCAGGAGATAAGGGATAAAAAGCTAGTACCCAAAGGGGAACTAAAACAGGAGGAAAGACTAGAAATCTATGTGAACAACCTCCCCAGACAGGTCAGATGGCAGTCGCTGAGGAATGTTATTGAAGAGAAAGTAGGAGGGGTAGCTTACGTAAAGATCTATAAGGGGCCCCGAGGAGGGTCTACAGGCCGGGGGAAACTAGAGTTTTGGAGGAGAGAGGATGCCCTGAGAGCACTAGATTGGCAGTGGGAGATCTGGGGAAGGATCCAGGATCTCCAAAAGGCTATAGAGAGGCGACAAGCTCAGAGGAGAAGGCCAAGAGACGTGGGGATGGAGCAGAGACAAACGAGAACAACCAGAGGAGGAAACCCCCAGGGGGTAGGATGGGTCTCAATGGTCGAGGAAGGCAATCCACCAAGGTTGGCTAATGTGGGGGGACTGCCTGTGGCGGGGCAAATCCCAGGAAATACCACATGTTGCCCCTTGGGTAAAAGGTGAAGGGGAGGTGCCTCAAAACCTCTGCCAATGTAAGGGGAGAAGACCGGAGGGCAAGAACCCGAGCCTGAGAGATGCATGGGCGGTTGTAATGTGGACAACGCGGAAGACTCAGCTCGGTGAGTCGTGAACTGAAGTGGGGGAGGTGTGTAGCAGGGCACTAGGGTGTCTGCTACTGATAACAGGAATATGGCCTCAGTTTCCAGTCACCAGGGCAGCACAGGAGTGGGTTGCTAAGGCAACTGATTGTGTCAGCTGACGGGAAGGGGGCAGGGCCTGGCCTTCATAAACAGCGAGGCCGAGGCCAGAGGCAGTTCTCCTCTGGCAGCCTAAGAAGTGGGAGCTCTGTTGGAGCAAGCAGGGTGAGCAGAGCTCCAGGGGCATAGTAAGGAAGCTGGACGGCTTGAGCAGTGTTGGCATGGTTATACGGGGTGAAGAGGAAGGACCCTGACAGGGATATGGCCGAAGGAGAGCCAGGTTGGCTTAGGTTTTATGTTATAGCTGAGGGGCTTTGCGTTTCTGTTTTGGGTGTGATTACACCGGAGGACCAGGCGAGGCTGTAGGGGTGGAGGAGGCCTCATAGGAGCTCCCCAGCAGTAGGGGGGGTGATTCCTAGCACCGGAGAGGGTGCTGCATTTTGGGGTGTCCTGACCCTGGCCCCAGTGTGGGTGATTATTGGGAGGAGCCCCAGTGGGGCGTAGGACCCAGGAAAGGGGTCTGGGGGCCAGGTAAGTCTGAGGCCACCTGAGCCCCAATTGGGAGAAGTCCGTGAAGGCGTAAGACCTGGGAAAGGGGTCTGGGGGGCCAGGTAAGGCTGAGGCCACCTGAGCCCCAATTTGGAGAAGCCCAGTGGGCGTAAGACCCAGGAAAGGGGTCTGGGGCCAGGTAAGGCTGAGGCTGCCTAAGCCCTGTTGTGAGAAGGCCCCAGGGCGGGCAGGGAGCGTGAGCTGCGCGAGCAAGGCCCCAGTGCGGGCGGGGAGCGCGAGCAAGGCCCCAGTGCGGGCGGGGAGCGTGAGCAGTGCGAGCAAGGCTCCAGTGCGGGCGGCGGTATAAAGGCGAGGCCCCGGTGCGGGCTATGAGAGCCGCGGGAGACAGGCCCCGGTGCGGGGAAGGGCCGCGAGGGAAGCGAGGGGGTGCCCGTGAGAGCGCAGGCAGGCAATTGGGCAGAGCCCTGGTACAGCGAGGCAACCATGCCAAAGAGGGTAGGAAGGCAGCCTCCCTTGAGCATATTAATATCAAAGACGTGGCAGGCGAGATAGAGGGTGCGTTCGAGACCCGATTCGGCCGGGTAGGTAGGGGCGCTAGGGGAGGTCACAGCACCCCTAGAGGATGCCCTGCCACAGGAACATACCTTGTGTGGAAGTGGAGATCCCAGTTCTCTCCTGGAGCTTGGAGCCCACACAGGATGTGTCACCGCATGCACCGCTGATACAAACTCAAGTCGCTGACAGCAGTACCTGTGGCACTAGTGGAACTGCCCAGTGGAGAGGATGCCCTGGTGCTAGTGGTTGTGGATGTCTGTCATTCCAACACATCTGTAAGAGATCATGCGTAATCAAAGTTGACCGCTTACACTTTGAGGAGCAGTCTTCCACCCACTGACTTCTAGGACCTGACAGCTTGACTCAGTGACCACTTAATAACGGTGTGCACCCTTCATTTCTCCTGCCACACCTTGATGTAAACGTAAAGAAAGAGGGAGGCTCCCTGGTCTAAGGCTCTTGTCCAAGCGATGTTCCTCAGGGCTCTGCCTCCCCTTGCACCGCATCTTTGGACCAATCCAATATTATCGGTCCTTTTCAGGTCATTTGTCCTAGGAACACTCAGTGTTCCTGCCCACACAAATTGGTGTGCCTTTGGCATGGCCTAATAGCCTGGTTACAACTCAGTCGACTGGGCCCTTAGGTGAAACAGCAAAAATAAGCAAGCCGAAAGGGACACCCTTATCCAAGGGTTCCTGGGGGATCTTCCCCTCCCATTGTGACTGACTCAAGATTTTGCTGTCTTCTTCTCTTCAGCAGGGTGGTGAAGACCTCCTGGCATCCTGCTTGTCAGCCAGCAAACCTTCATCTCCTGTTCGCCGGACTCTGGTAAGTAAAGAGACTCCTCTGAACCTCATGGCAGAGGAAAAGCCACCGCTTTCCTCAGCAATCCCCTTCTGGGGCAAGTTTAGGTGGGAGCTGGCTTCTTGGAAGCCATGCTTCCTTCTCTGGGTTTTCCCATCCCCAGCTGGGATGGGGCACATCTTTATGACATGTTCACCTGCATGCCAACACAGCTGGAGGTGGCATGAGCTAATAAACCATGCCAGCCATGGTTCTGGGGCTTCCCCAAACCATACTGCTGGCATTTCACCCAGTGAGTACTTGTGTTGAAGGAAGCCCTGTTCCTTCCCTCCCCATGCTCCGGGGTGAGTGGGGGTATTCAGGGGCTTCATTCGCATTTTGGGTTTCAGTGGGATGGATCCCACTGCCACAGCTTCCATAAGTTGATGCGTGTATTTATAGTCATGAATGATGCATTCCCCCAGAGGCTGGGGGGGCATGGCGATTGCCCACAGGTGGTGGCAGCAGTGTTGGCGGCAGGGGTGTGGAAGCAGTGAGCAGAGACCACCCACAGGCAGCTACAGCGATGATGGTGGCGAGGGCAGGCTGAATGGGGACTGCTCGCAAGCAGCCGCGGCAGTGTTGGGAGCGACAAGGGATGGTGAGCGGGGACCACCCGCAGTCACTGTCTGTGCTGTTGGTGGTGGCAAGTGGCAAGTGGGGACCGCCTGCAGCGAGTTAAGCTCTGGAGTGGTGAGAGACACGCGGGTGAAGCCCGCTGTGCCCCCGCTCCCCCGAAGCCCCCCAGACACCCCCTCAGCAGCTGCAGAGCCCTCTGCTAGACCCCCAGCACAGCCGGAGGTAAGCGGGCTTGTGGTGGGAAGGGCTTAACTCCTCGTTCTCTGGGAGGAGGCGGCTGCGTGGAGCTGGACCGGGTCAAGCCCCTGCCCAGGCCCCTACAGGAGAGGGCGTGGGAGGGCACGAGACCCTGCCTGCGAAACCCCCAGAGTAGTCGGTCCGAGCCGTAGCCAGCCTATCAGAGGCATGACACGGATGGGCACGCGCCACACCCCGAGGGTCCCCTCAGGCTCTGCAGCCCTCACATTTGGGCACCTCAGAGACGGCCACCCAAACGGAGCCCATGGTTCTGGGCTCCATGCAGACGGAGTCCCTGGCTCTTGGCTGCGGGGGCTGCCTGTCCCTTTTTCAGGCTCTGGGGCCCGGGAGCATGGCCACCTCCCCTTGCGGGGTCTGCTCCCTACTGGGGTCTCTGGCACGCCAGCTCGAGGAGCTCCAGGCCACAGTCCAGAGACTGCGTGCCATCAGGGACTGCGAGCAGGAGATAGACTCCTACTGCCAGGCCCTTCTCCCCCGGGAGCCACAGGGTAGAGCACCGTCTCCCTCCAGGACTAAGGAGGACTTTGGGACCTCCCGCTCTGCCCAGTCAGGGGCATGGACCAAGGTGGTCAAGGGCCCTAAGGCCCGCCGCACCAAGGCCCCTCCCTCGCTGGAGCTTAGGAACAGGTTCGCACCTCTTGCAGACCCAGCAGAGCCTGCTCAGTTGCCAGCTCCCGCAGGCAACCCAGGCCCAACCACAGCTACTGCCCCCGCTCTCCCCAAGACAAAACGAAAGGTGTTTGTTGTGGGAGACTCCATCCTGCGGGGGACTGAGGGGGCAATCTGCCGCCCCGACCCCTTAGCCCGGGAAGTCTGCTGCTTCCCAGGGGCCCGCATCCGAGACATTGCGGAGAGGATCCCGCAGCTCCTCTGGCCCACAGACCACTACCCCATGCTCCTTATTCACGTGGGCACCAAAGACACGGCTCGGAGCACCCCCAGCCAGGTCATGAGGCACTACAGGGATTTGGGAGTGGGGCTTAGGGGTCTGGGAGCTCAGGTGGTGTTTTTGTCGATCCTCCCAGTCTCGGGCTATGGGCTGAGGAGGGAGAGGAGGATCCACGCAGTGAACCAAAGACTGCGGAGCTGGTGTCATCGGGAAGGCTTTGGCTTCCATGACCACAGCCCGCTCTTTGGCGAGAGAGGCAGCGAGCTGCTGGGAAGAGATGGCCTCCACCTCTCCCCCCTGGGGAGGAGGCTCTTCTCAGCCAGGCTGGCTGACCTGCTCCACCGGGCTTTAAACTAAGCCCGCTGGGGGATGGGGGGACTACTGCCACTGCTGGCCCACTGAGCAACCCTTGCAAAGCCAGCAGACCAAGGCACTTAAGGGAGCCCACCCCTGCCCCAGCCCTGGCACAATCTGTGGGCAAGGCAAGAGCCCCCAAGGGGACACTTGCCTGTCTGTACACTAGTGCCAGGAGCCTGGGTAACAAGCAGGAGGAGCTCATCCTCCTGCTCAGTGCAAAGAATTATGACGTCACTGGGATAACGGAGACCTGGTGGGACTCTACCCATGACTGGACCACGGGTATAGAGGGCTATACCCTGTACAGGAGGGATCGTGTTGACAAAAAGGGAGGGGGTGTAGCTCTCTATGTGAAGGAAAGCTACATGTCCCTGCAAGCTGATGTTGGCGACCAGCATGGACAGCTAGAGACGCTCTGGGTAAAAATTCGTGGGGAATACGGCACAGGGGACACAACGGTGGGAGTCTACTACAGACCTCCCACTCAAAGTCCTGAGCTTGACCAGGAGTTCGCCCGGGAACTGACTGAGGCCGCTTGCTCCAGGACCTTGGTTGTCATGGGTGACTTCAATTACCCGGACATCTCGTGGGAAGACCACTCAGCAAAATCCGAGTGGTCGCAAAGCTTTCTCTTGTGCATGGATGACCTCTACCTGACTCAAGAAGTCTATGGGCCAACGAGAGCCAAAGCGCTGCTCGACCTGGTACTGGCTACGGGGGACAACCTAATCGGCAACCTAGTGATCGATGGAAAGCTGGGTGACAGTGACCACGAGCTGATCATCTTCACCATCCGCCGTAAAGCTGGCAAGTCAGTCAGCAACACAGAAGTCCTTGACTTCAGAAAAGCCGACTTTGACAAGCTCAAGAGGCTTGTTGGTCTGGCCCTTAGGGACCATGACCCCAGGGAGATGGGAGTTCAAGAAGAGTGGTTGCTTCTCAAGGAAGCAATCCTCAATGCACAAGCTAAATCTATTCCAACACGGAGGAAAGGCAGCAAGAAGGCACAGCAGCCCTCCTGGCTCTCCAGGGACCTAGCGGACCTCCTGCGGCTAAAAAGGAAAGCCTACAAAGGATGGAGGATGGGATTCACCTCCAAGGAGAATTATTCTGCACTGGTCCAGTCCTGCAGAGAGCAAACCAGGAAAGCCAAGGCTGCAACTGAACTCCAACTAGCTTCAAGCATCAAGGACAACAAAAAGTCCTTTTACAGATATGTGGGGAGCTGGAGGAAAAGCAAGGGCAACGTTGGACCCCTGCTAAACCAGATAGCGCAACTGACAACTGACGCCCAGGAAAAAGCCAACCTATTAAATAGGTACTTTGCGTCAGTCTTTTATCAGTCCCATGGGATGCCCATGCCTGCTATGGGACAGGGAGATCCAGGTGATGGGGATCCCCTACCCTCCATAAATGCTGACCTCGTGAAGGAACATCTTGAGAAGCTGGATACCTTCAAGTCAGCTGGCCCTGACAATCTGCACCACAGGGTACTCAAGGAGCTGGTGAGCGTCATAGCCCAGCCCCTGGCACGGATCTTTGAAAACTCCTGGTGCTCTGGTGTAGTGCCCGAAGACTGGAAGAAGGCCAATGTGGTGCTGATCTTCAAGAAAGGGAGGAGAGTGGATCCGGCTAACTACAGGCCCATTAGCCTGACTTCTATCCTGGGGAAGATCCTAGAAAAGTTTATTAAGGAGGCCATCCTTGATGGACTGGCCCAGGCTAACATCCTAAGGGATAGTCAGCATGGGTTTGTTGCTGGTAGGTCTTGTTTGACCAATCTCATTTCCTTCTACGACCAGGTGACCTATCACGTGGACAAGGGAAAAGAGATTGATGTCATATATCTTGACTTCAAAAAAGCTTTTGATCTGGTATCCCATGATCACCTCTTGGCCAAACTGGCCAGTTGTGGCCTTGGCTCCACCACGATCCGCTGGCTGGGAAATTGGCTCCGTAGTCGGACCCAGAGGGTTGTGATTGATGGCAGTCACTCATCGTGGTGCCCTGTGACCAGTGGGGTCCCTCAAGGCTCTGTCCTTGGACCCATACTGTTCAACATCTTCATTAATGATGTGGACATTGGAGTCAGGAGTGGACTGGCCAAGTTCATCGATGACACCAAACTTTGGGGCAAAGCATCCACACCAGAAGATAGGCGGGTGATCCAGGCTGACCTGGACAAGCTCAGCAAATGGGCAGATGAGAACCTGATGGTGTTTAACACCGAAAAATGCAAGGTTCTCCACCTTGGGAGGAAAAACCTGCAGCTTCCTTATAGGCTCGGCAGTGCTATGTTGGATAGCACTACAGAAGAAAGAGACTTGGGGGTCATCATTGACCACAAGATTAACATGAGCCTGCAATGCGATGCTGCGGCTAGTAAAGCGAGCAAAATGCTGGCTTGCATCCATAGATGCGTCTCAAGCAAATCCCCGGACGTCATTCTCCCCTTGTACTCGGCCTTGGTGAGGCCGCAGCTGGAGTACTGCGTCCAGTTTTGGGCTTCTCAATTCAAAAAGGATGTGGAGAAGCTTGAGAGAGTCCAGAGGAGAGCCACACACATGATCAGAGGTCAGGAAAACAGATCTTACGATGATAGGCTGAGGGACATGGGACTCTTTAGCCTGGAAAAGCATAGGCTCAGGGGTGATCTGATGGTCACCTATAAGTTTATCAGGGGTGACCACCAGGATCTGGGGGAACGTTTGTTCACCAGAGCGCCCCAAGGGATGACGAGGTCGAATGGTCACAAACTCCTGCAAGACCGTTTCAGGCTGGACATAAGGAAGAATTTCTTTACTGTCCGAGCCCGCAAGGTCTGGAACAGTCTGCCAGCGGAGGTGGTTCAAGCACCTACACTGAACACCTTCAAGAGTAAATTGGATGCTTATCTTGCTGGGATCCTATGACCCCAGCTGACTTCCTGCCCTTTGGGCAGGGGGCTGGACTCGATGATCTCCCGAGGTCCCTTCCAGCCCTAATGTCTATGAAATCTATGAAACCAGTGGCTGTGTCAGCAGCAAGCACGGGGGGAGTGGCCACCACCCACAGAAGCGAGTGGTGGCTTTGGCAGCGGCCAGTCTCAGGGGAGGTTGTGCCTCCCTTGGCCCCCTCCATGCATTGCCTATGTTTATAGTTGACTATGTGCTTGATGGGCATGCCTGGTGACATTCCTATGGAATTTGGCATGGAGAGACTTTGCCTTCACATGGCACTGGGTTTTTTCTTCTGGCCACCATCTGCCATTCTGCTGGAGACATCACAGTATATGTGCCAGTTCACTTTTGGGTTGATCACAAATTGGTGAATCACAAATTGATCACAAATCTGGTTGCATCAGTACATGCATGAGGCTCTTAATTTCTTGGATTATCCATGCAATTCTAGTCATCTTTGCTGGTATCTGCTTGGTCTTCTCATGTCCTTTAGCAATGTCTACTCTACGAGTGTATCCCCAAGTATTCTAGGGCATAAATTTACAGAGTTCTGAGTAACCTATCCTTGGAAAGGTCACCCCCAGCAAAGCAGTACATTTTGCACAGAGAAGTAGCAAAATTTGAAGCCAAACCCAGATGCTGATCAAGGTTAATTTTGGGGCACTCTGCTTGCTCTGTGCAAACATTGAGAATATAGGCTTGATTTCTCAGTACAAGGTGGAAAGAAAAATTAGCACTCCAATATGCTGAAGAGGTGAAGCCCCTGGGGTGGACCATCGTTGTTAAGCAGTTGTGCTGGGTATGTGGTGACAATAAATGACAAAGGGTGCAGGCCCAGTGCTGCCATGGGCAGCTTCCCTTCCCTTCCAAGACTTGGCTTGGCAATGGTTTGGTGGCAATGTTTTGGTGGCCAGCCAGGGCAGAGTGCACCCCTTGGGGTACCTACCTGTGGCATCCATGACTTGGGGAACGGTTAGGGTGTCCACGGGAGCCCCATCTCTGAAGACTTAAAGAAATTGTTGACTGCTGGGCAAAGTGACTTTGGATGCTTGCAGCAATGACCCTCGTCCAGAGAAAGGCGAGGTGCATGCTAGGGGGAACTTTGGGACCATGGGGGGAAAGGTGGAGAGTTGCTTTGGGGAAATGTGAAAGGCTGGTTTAGTTAGCCCTCACCTGCAGCTGGGAGAGGAACCCAGGGATCCCTGAATTCTCAGACCATTACAAAGTGTATGGTGCTGGACACTGCCCACTGTCATGTGTCCAGTGTGCAGAAAAGTGGGGTGCTGCCAGGGGAAAAGCTCAGGGAAGGCGGTTTCCCGCTAAAACCATGTGCAGACTTGTAGGGAGGGGGGCAAATGTAGCTTGGTCTGTGGCATCAAATAGGCACGGGAAGTGGGGTCATTCCTGGGGCAGGCTGGGTTGAGATAGTTCTGCCCAGAGAGATGAGAAGACAGTACCATGGTCCTCTACTGTGCTCAATGTCGGGGAGAGCTGTCCTGGCAATGTGAGAACTGCCTGGGTGACCAGTGGGGTTACCCTAAAACCAGCACCCCAGTAAGGCTGATGGACATTGTGCCATGCTCCTGGTGTGCACCCCTGTTGGAAAGCCTGATGGGCATGGTGCCAAGGGGTGGCAAAGGGTGCAGGGGCAGCGCTGGCATGGGCAGCTTCCCTATCACCCAGCAATGCTGGCAACCCCACTGACACCCAAAGTGTGTTAGGTAGCAAGAGTGCCCTGCTTGGATAGAACCTCATTTTGTGGCTTTAGAATACATGCTGTCAAAAAGTGGGGTGGGGAGCAGCAGGGAAGGCAAGAAGGACCCGAGGACCAGGCTTGACAGTGGTTTGGTGGCCAGCCATGGCAGGATGCACCCCTTGGGCTGCCTACCTGTGCCATCCATGACTTGGGGAACTGTTGAGGTGGCCAGGGGAGCCCCTAATTCAAAGACCAAAATACATTTTTGGCTGCTGGGTGAAGGGACTTTGGATGCTTGCAGGGAAACATGAAAGGCTGGCTTGGCCACCCATCACCTGCAGTTAGGAGGGGACCACAGGGACCTCTAAATTAGCAGATCATGAATGAATGTGTAACATTGGGGAGGAAGGGAAGAAAAGCAGAGTGCTGAGAGTGGAAAACCCCAGGGAAGATAGCTTCCCACCAAAAGCCTGTGCAGACTTGCAGGATCACCCCGCAGGGGGCCTGAATAGTCACAGGGGGTGTGGTCATTTCTGGTTCGACACAGGTGTGCCTGGGAGAGATCAGGAGACAGCACCAGTTCATTGGGTTGATCTGTGTGAAGGGGGAGGTGTAATGCCAATGGGGGGACTGCCTGGTTTAACCCTGGGCTCACCCGAAATCTAGCACACCAGAAAGGATAATGAATGAGGCATGAACCCCCTGGGGTGCCCCCCCTCCTGTTCCCTGGGCAAGCAATTTGTGTTGGTTGGTGGTGAGGGCTGTCAAAGCCTGCAGGACCAGTCAACCAGCAGTGTAGGCTCAGAGGAAGAGGATGAGATAGCTTCAGGCATTTACACCTTCCTCAGGTGTTTGATGTATAGCTCCTGGACCATCCCATTGACCTTGTCTGTGATGAATAAGGAAATGCTTTAACTGTTTCAATGTCACTTAAAACTATGGATTGTGTGTGGACATAGGTGACCATGGGGGGTCCCAGTAGGAATTGGGTTGGATGACAGGGAGAGCACAGGAACTTCTGTGGTTGCACGATGGGGAGGCTGGGGCACCATTATGGTTGGATTGCTAGTTGCAAGTCACCATGAAATTTAAGGGGACCACTTGTGGACTGGTAATGTGGTCTGGGAAGCCCCAAGGTCAGACACCAAGACAGAAAGTCATTTGCTAGGTGAAACGCATTCTGGAGTCTTTGGAGAATGGAAGGAGCTGGTTTTAAAAAGGAATTTACATTTTTCTTTGTTTGCAAATGAACAGTTCTGCACACTTTGAAAAGTCCTTTGGTGAACTTTATTTCGGTCAAAATTCCACAACTACTACTAAAAGAGTTAAACCAATAGTAAGAGAGTTAATAAGTAGAGGTGCACTGATACATTGGTCCAATATCGTATCAGCACTGATATAAAGAAAATTTAATATATTGGAAATTGGCCAGATCAGGCCGATAATTTAGCCGATGAACGGCTTATGCATGTGCACAACCACAGCACAGCACAGGAGGCAAGGAGGATAGCCCGGCAGCGTGGAGAGCTGCCTCCAGCTGGTAAGTCAAGTGTGGCAGAAGGGGAGGGAAGGGACGCTGGGGGGCAGAACAAGGCACCCTCAGGGAGGGAGCTGTGGGGCTGGGGCTGGGGCTGGGGCAGGGACTGCCCAGCCAGGGTGGGATGGGGCAGGTGTGGGATGGAGCGGCAGCTTTTCCAGGAGGCTGGGGGGTGCGGCTCCCGCCTCTGCGCACTGCTCGGCCAGGAGCCACTGGTCCAGCAGCTCATCTGGCACTCGCCTGCTCATGCAGCAGCTCCCGCTGCTGCTCTTGCCACTTGTCCGGTAGGGCAGGGGGTAGGGACTTTGTGCCCCTGGATCTGCACAGGGCAAGCTGAGGCTGAAGCTGCACCAAGCTTTTCCTTGTGGGACGGGGCTGCGCTGGGAACGGGCTATGGGGGAGGCTGCAGCCACAAATTTGTTGTAGCCCCTTCCCAGTGCAGCCCCACCCCACCGGGAAGAGCTTGGTGCAGCCCTGGCCCCAGCCTACCCTGCACAGATGCTGGGGCACGAGCCCCCTCCATGCCCTCCAAGATGAGTGGCAGAAGCAGTGGATGGAGCCTCCAGACAAACAGGCGAGAGCTGGACAAGCCACTGGACCAGTGGCTCCTGGCTGAGTGGTGCACAGCAGTCCTCCCCACCGTGGTCCCCGGACGAGGTGCTACTCCATCCCGTGCCCACCCTGCCCTGCCCTGCTCCAGCTGTGCATCCCCTGCTCCAACCCCAGCCCCACACCACCCACCCCGCAGGGGGCCTTGATCTGCCCTCTCACGCCCCTTCCCTTCCCCCTTTCACCACACCAGACTTACCAGCTGTATGCAGCTCTCCACACTGCCATGTTGGTATCGGAAATCAGATTGGTACTGGCTGATATGCTTCCTTAAAAATCGGGTATTGGTATTGGCCACAAAAATCTATTAATAAGACATAGGCAGTTTTTCCCTTTGTGAGTCTAGGCATTGTATTGATAAATGTACTCAAAAAACAATTGTGTTGCTGATTGGTGAAAATGGTGGTAAATCACCTCAGGTGATAGAAATCAGACCCTTTTAGAACTGAGCTTGATCAAAAACCATTTTCATTCAATCAGCAAGCAATCCATAGCCATAACCTTCCTGCATGAGCAGTTTCCATAGGGTGATCATGGTTTTTGCAATGGCAGGGTAAGGGGGTCTGGTGCATAGCATAGACCAAGTTGAATATTCCATGTCCTTCAGTGGGCATTATGGAAGCAGACCCCTGCCGCTTATACTGGGTTTTCTGGGTCACGTGACCCCGCTACATCCCCCTCCATGGGTCATCAGGCTCTGCCTGCACCTGGACCTGGAGGCCATCTTGTTTCAGGTCTGCCTTCCTGTGAGTTTCTCTCTGGGGTCACCTCTGGGGCACAGGTAGAAGAGACAAGGAGATGAAGTGGAAGGAAGTGAGAGGGAAGGGGGGGAATCAGAACCATATAACAAGGAAACCAGGGGAAAGGGACCTCTGCAAGGGAAAGGATGTACCGGCAAACACACAAGGTAAGAGAGGAAGAGGTGGAAGGAAGGGGGTGAACGATGGGAAAAGGGCCGGGTACCTCTGGATCCCCCTTCCCATTCAATAACGGGGCAGGGATCCCATTCCAGTTAGTTGATGATGTATCTATAGCTCATGCTCAAAGTATCTGTGATCTAGCTATATCTAGGTACATCTAGCTAGATCTAATGCTAACTATAACTTGTAAAGTACCTGATGAAATGTTGCTTTACATGTTAGCACAGCAGTATTTTGGTGTGCTGTAGTCATCACTAGCAAAGGGTCTTACAACTGTGCCATGCTATAAGAAGTATTTATTTTGATCAGTGGTTCACTATAGGAAAGATGATCAGGATTTCAGCTTTGGATATAACAGCATCCTCTACTTGTAGAACTGCAGCCCTAAGCGCAGTGATTAGCATCAATATGTCCACATTTCAACAGTTACCACAAAGGGGGGATTTTGGAAGCTTTACACGATCTATAAGAAACATGTCAAAATCCTGGAAAAGCAACATGAAAATGTTGGTGCATTTTGCAATTCTGGCATAGGAGGGATCAACATTCCCTATTAGGGTGCACAAAACTAATAAAGTCTGCATCAGAGTAGTAATTGTAAATACAAGTACTACCCTGCTGAAGAGTTTTTTCATGTCCAGCAATGCATGTGTAGACACTGCCCTGGATGGCTGGGGCACATGGTGCTTCTGGGCGAGGCTAGCTGGCAGGCAGCCTCCACACTAAAGCACCTTCATGCCCCAGCCAGCCACTCCACAGCATGTGGAGCATGGTCAGAGCAGCCCTGGGCTGGTGGGCTGGCAGGCTGATCCCCAGGTCCTCTGCCAGCCTGGGCTGCTCTGACTGGGCTCCATGTGCTGTGCTCCCAGGTGCTCATTCAAACAGCGTGCCCGGGACCAAAAAATCTCCAGAGCAATAAGCTCCTGAGTTTATTCATGCACAGTAATCACGTGTAGACACTCCCAAAGTGTTGTTTAACAAGGGTCAGTGAGATACTCCATGCCACTCCCTTCCAGATGCCAGATATTGGCATATATGTGAAGCTGGTGGAGGATGCTCCTTTAGGTGTTGCAGAGTGATGTTTGGCAAGAATGATACACCAGTCCACTGATAACATTCAACATTTGATATTACTTAAGAGGCCAAAGCTTAACATATTAATCCATTGACTGTAGCCAGATATAGGGAGGTCACAGTGTCTGCGTGATTTGGGCCTGTCTGAATACATCTGGAGTGTGAAATTTCTTTTTCTCCTGGTTGTGACTGTGGTTTTTGGGGAAAAAAAACATGTAAATCAACAGACCAGTTGAGATGAAATTCTGAAAGCACCTTAGGGGTGAATTTTGGGTGACGTCTTGGCATGACCTTGTAATTTTGGCATGTTCTGTGAGGGATGAAGGGGAAGTTCAGCCATAAGTGCCTGATGCTTTTCATTCTTTCAGCCAAAGAAGAGCAACTAAGTGACTGTGCAGCTCCTTTTCAGTGACGTTGTGCACAGAGCATTCTGACAGGGGCACAAGTGCAGACTCAGTGGGCATGTCCAGTTAAGCATGCGTGTGTGTTTTCCTGGGGACAAATAACAGTGGCACTGCTACTTGTCCCTGAGGAACGCTCCTGCATGTGCAGTCTCGCACATGGCAAATTGCCCTGGGTGGGGTAGAGGAGGTGGGGGCCAGCACCTGGGCTGGCCCCAACAGCCTTACCTTGGGTCCTGCGGGCTTCCCAGAGTTGCAGCAACAGTGATCCAGGTGCTTGGAGCCTGGCCGGCAGCCAAAGTACGGCTCTGGCTGATTTAGGCTCCAGTTTCAGGCAGTGCATGCTGCAGCCATGTGTACCACTCCACTTTTTTTAAATTTAATTTTGGCTGTGTGCTGCAAATAATCAGTCCAGAGAACCTTTGGATATGCACCATGTGTGTTTTGTGGAGTCTCAAAAGGCTTTGAGGTGCCACAAAGCACACGTGCGCTCATCTGGATGTGCCCAGCGGGTGCATCTACACATGTAACAGGGGTATAGTTTGTAGCCATGTTGGTCTACGGCAGACAAGGTTCTTTGGGTAAACCTGATATCTTTTATTAGATCAACTCAAATAGTTGGAAAAATTCTTGTTTGCAAGCGTTCTGGTATAAATACCCTGTGTCAGGCTGAGGAAACATCTGTAGAGTGGTTTTCTTGTGAGAAATGTGCCCTCACAGGTAATTGGGTATTCTTGTCTTTGATAGATTTCCTGTGTGCGTTCATTCTGGTGCACATTTGTTGTCTGGTTTCTCCACAGGAGTCTGGCCCCCTATTGGCTGGGCTGGCTGGATGCAATTTACACCTACAGTCAGTGTCTGCACATGTGTTTAATTGTAGTTAATTACCCTGCCATAAGATAGTACTGTCCCCTACTGTACTATCTTATGGCAGTGTTAATTGGGTAACTGCAGCCTAATAGCATCACATATGTAGACGGTGATGCTTTACTCTGCAGCTAATTAGTCTACAGTTAAGCGCATATGTAGATACTGCCAGTGAGTCTCAAGAGGACTATAATGAAGACTCAGACAAAAATAGATTTTTTGACAGGCAGACAAATGTGAAGGAGCTCTTACGATATTTCAGTAATATTGGATTGAAAAAATACTGACCATGACTGCAGAGACAGGCAACAAATTGAGATTAGTGAGATGGATTTAAATGAACATGAAAAAAGTACTGGCCTGTTTGAAATGCAATAAATTAAGCAAGTATCTTTGGAAGTGCAGTTTGGACTGGATTGAGACCTTGCTGAACTGCTCACATCAAGAACTTCTTCCATTTGGGGAAAAAAAATTGTTCTGGTCAATATTTCCTGGTTTGTAACACGATTTCCTGTAGGAGCAGTCTCTGATTGTAATGCTCAGTCACCCTATAGCCAGGGTATCACTTTGAACTTGGAAATCCCCTTGGGGATTAAGAGAACTGTTGGAAAGGCATATCAAAAGCTTCTGTTCTCCTGCAGGAGGGAGGTAGCCCATAATAACTATGGACTTAAGCCTCCTGTGGAACAAAGGTCAAGATGGAAATTGCTATTTAAAAAATCCATCCCATGTGCATGAGATACATGCTTATCTACAGTCAAGTCTACACTGATATATCCTTGATGAAGAAACATCCTTGTATGAACAAAAGAAGTTTAACAATGTCACCACTATAGAACATGTGTTCTCATCTTGAAAGCTGTTAATCCCAGGAGGCTTAAAAGCACTTTCACTTTCTTTCCGATTAGATGGGAGCAGATCCTGAAACTGTGTTCTTGTTTTAATACGAGATCACAGTTTGGCAAAGGTTAAGAATTATTTGTTGAAATATGTTTTCTTAGGCTGCTGAAGTAAAAACATGCAGAAGTTATTTGATGTAACAGCAGACCAAAGCCAAGACAGGTTGGATGACAAAGTCTACTGGGAGACTGGGAATGTGAGCCCCTCCATAGGAAGTCTTAACCAAATATTGTGATATTCTAATGAGAACCTACCTACTTAACTATCTGTTTTTACATGCCTGAGTACTATCTGAATGTCCAAAAGGTGGGACAATGTGATTTAGAAACCACATTTGGTACCAGAGATTTTCAATATAAATAGAACACTTATTTGCACACTACTGTGAAAAATGAATAACAATCTTCCAGAACTGTACAAAAGTGTAGTGGCAGAATGAAGAATAGAAATGCGCATCACAGTGTTGTGGGCACAGATTTGTGTCCAGAGAAAAGCAACTATCCATCCGTTCTCTGAGTTTCTACTAGATGGAATAGGAGATGAACTCAACAGCTCTGTGAAGAAGTAGTTAGAATTCTAACACCTCTTAAAATAATACAAGCAAAGAGCTGACTTACCTACTCAAGCAGCTGGATCATTCAAGAACCAAATTCAGATAGAAGGAATGTACATCCAATATTTTTAAAAGCCATCAATATACATTATACTATAATAGCTCAAACTGTACAAGCTTTGAAGAAACCATAGACACTAATACCAGGGCAAATACTGAGCCCTCTCTGATGCTGGGGTCAGCTCACCCCCAAATTCTGCACCCTCTCTGGTGCTAGGGTCAGCTCACTCCCGAATATTGCATTGGGATCTGGCACTGGGGCCCACACACTGCTGTGGGCCCCCAATGAGGCCTCCTTCTTCCACAAATAGCCTCACCCAAACCACCGGTGTTAACATTAAACAAGAGAGGCAACATGCCTGCTTACTTTAGATGATCATGAGGGTGGCTCAGGGCATGGCGTAGTCTTCCAACAGAGACTGCAGCCACAGCACCATAGTCATTGGGAGTCCGCCTCCCTGCTGCCCCTCTCGACTTCTTCACTTGCCATTTGTAGGGTCCTGGCCTTCCTCTTCCTGTCACCTGACTGGCTGGCAGGGCTTGAGCCTTAACCCCTACTCAACCAGCCGGCCGTGACTGGAATGTTCCCCAGTGGGCTTAGTTTAAAGCCCGGTGGAGCACGTCAGCCACCCTGGCTGAGAAGAGCCTCCGCCCCAGTGGAAAGAGGTGGAGGCCATCTCTTCCCAGCAGCTCGCTGCCTCTCTCTCCAAAGAGCAGGCTGTGGTCATGGAAGCCAAAGCCTTCCCGATGACACCAGCACCGCCGTCTTTGATTAACTACCTGGATCCTCCTCTCCCTCCTCAGCCCACAGCCCGAGACTGGGAGGATCAAAGAGAACACCACCTGTACCCCCAACCCCTTAAGGCCCACTCTCAAATCCCTGTAGTGCCTCAAGACCTGGCTGGGAGCGCTCCGAGCCATGTCATTGGTGCCCACATGAATAAGGAGCATAGGGGCTGGAGGAGCTTAGGGATCCTCTCTGCAATGTCCCGGATGTGGGCCCCTGGGAAGCAGCAGACTTCCCGGGCTAAGGAGTCGGGGCAGCAGATTGCCCCCTCAGTGCCCCGCAGGATGGAGTCTCCCACAACAGACACCTTACGTTTTGTCTTGGGGAGAGCAGGGGCAGTAGCTGCAGCTGAGCCTGTGTTGCCTGTGGGAGCTGGCAACTTAGCCAGCTCTGCTGGAGCAGCAAGAGGTGTGTACCTGTTGCTGAGCTCCGATAGGGCAGGGCCTTGGTGTGGCGAGCCTTAGGGCCCTTGACCACCTTGGTTTGTGCAGCCTGTTCGTGTGGCTCCCTGGGGGGCTGGGTGAAGTAGGGGCCTGAATGAGGCGAGACCCAGCCCAGCTCCACTCAGCTGCCTCCTCCCACTCACTAAGGGGTTAACCCCCTCCCACCACGGGCCTCGCTTACCTCTGGCTGTGCTGGGGATCAGCGGGGGGCTCCACGGCTGCTGGGGGTCTCTGGGGGGCTTCAGGGGAGCAGGGGCGCAGTCTCTCGCCACTCTAGAGCCTAACTGCTCTGGTCCCGTCCAACCCTACCAACTATGAAACTATGAAATTACTAAAAACACCAAAAAGCCTGCTTGCAGTTCTGATTCTTCATCTTCTCTAGGATGGCACTGCTACAGAATTCAATAATATTATAAGGAGTCATCCCTATTACTTGTTAAAAAATTAAGTTGGGCACAGATATAAGAATGCACCCACCAAATGCCCTTAAGATACTAATTCAAGGTAAGATTAGAAAGACAATGAGAACTCACCTCAGTCAAAGCAGACATTTGGCTCACCATTTTTAAATATAGCTTGACATTTCATATTGTACTGAAATGGAAAAGAGCATAATCCATATGACATTAAAGATGTAACTTGACTGCATGTTTTCTTTACAAAGGACAGTTGCTTAATTGCTTGGCATTATAATACTAACCAGACCCATATACTGACGATACTGGAGTAGTCCTTTATGATGGAGGTTGCATAGTCCCAAACAGTGAGTTTTTCAGAAAAAGCCCCCAGCAGTCAGGGCTGAGGAAAGGCCTAAGCTAAATGGTTCAGAGGAATGATTCAAATGACAGATGAATATGTATTCACCATGAATGAAACTTGTTAAGATTTTAAGTGCATTCCCAAAATTGAGATACTAAATTTCATCTCTTCAGCATCACAGTAAATGATATGTTACAATGAAATGTGTAGCTCCTGCTTCTTTATATCAAAATAAGGATAACAGTAGTCAGACTTTATCTTAATTTTGTTTTTTATAAACAGTTTTTAAGGGGTTATGAAATGATCAATAGGTATTATAAATCTGTTCCTGGGATGAACAGTTTGTGTTTTGGACAACCTGGAGCACATTAGTTGAGAGTGTTATGGGTGGTAACAAACAGAGCTAAGCAGAAAATGGTTTCTTCATCACTGATGCATTTACACGAGACACGTTACTGTGCATTAGCCTAATTTACTGTGCAGTATGGGCACCATTACTACACAATACAGGCACCCTTACTACACAGTAAAAATGGCTAATCATGACTAAATTTGATACCTACAAATGCAGGTATCAATTTAGTCGCAATTACTTAGTGCACAGTAGCACACATGCAGACACGACTTGGTACTAACTTGAGTGCTGGGTCTTCCCAGCCACTAGGGAGCTGGCCAAAGCTCGTGGGTGGCCACCTCTCCTGGGCCAAGGTTGGGCTTCTCTCTGGCAGCCCCTAGCTACAAGCTACAGAAGCCTGCAGCCATTTTG
This sequence comes from Crocodylus siamensis, assembly GCF_052110815.1. Taxonomy (NCBI): domain Eukaryota; kingdom Metazoa; phylum Chordata; order Crocodylia; family Crocodylidae; genus Crocodylus; species Crocodylus siamensis. The sequence continues at coordinate 44,127,722 of NC_143403.1, forward strand.
TGCCCTGGGGCACACTGCACAAAAACCTGCTGGAGTCTGTGCACACCCTAAGACTGGTGCAGGACTCGTGTGCCCCCCTGGACAGGCCACAGGCTGCCTCTGCCTTGTCTGTCCCCTTTCCACAGCTGCTCCTCGGCCACAGATGAGCATTGCAAAAGGCTGAAGCTTGCTGCGTTCCTGAGTGTTGCAAAAGGGTTGCTGGCTATCTGTCTCTGGCAGCAGATCTAGCACCTGTTTCCTGATGCTGCTCACCCCCAGAGCATCCTCTGTTCTTGTAGGCACTGTGGTGAAGTGCCTCTGCCATGTGGCTTCCAGTCCCTGGCTGTGCCCATGTACTGGGCATTGCTACCAGCTGTTCAGGGCCAGCATCACTGTGACAGCTGTGTGGGGGACAAAAGAGAGCCGTCACGGGGTCTGCAACTTCTTCCACTTCAAGCTTTGGCTCCACCTGTGTGCACACATCTGTGCCAACCACCCAGGCTCCCAGCTGGACCCAGGATGTGGTTGCTGATCTTGTGGTGCTCTGGGGTGGTACCGACATGCTGAAGCAGTTTGCACAGGGCAGGCACTCAAACACCCACATTTATTAGGCCCTGTCGGATGACATGTGGGAGCGAAGGTACTTGTGGTTGGCATGGCAGTGCCACATTAAGGTAAAGGCCTTGCGGGCACAGTGGATGGCTATGCCTGACTACAACTGTTGGTTCGGTTATGCCCACAAGACCATGGCCTTTATGTGGGAGCTGACCCATAGTTTGGCATCCCAGGACCCAGGCCACACCCCTGTGACTGTAACCAGCAGGGGTGGCCTGCCCAAGCCGCTGCCCTGCCCTGACCCCTCTGGCAACATGTCACCAGGGTGGTGCCCTTGGGTCTTCAGTGTCCTGCCCCATCTTCCTCCCCAGCTGCTGTATTCACTGGAAGCTCAGGGAGCCCTGGCCAGCAGCTGCCTTGCTCTCGATGCAGCCCCAGACCCTGCCATGAGGAGCAGCCAGCAGTGTTACTGCCTGCTGACAGCAGCACCAGCTCCTGCCCATGGGGGGCATCCCTGGTCGAGTGCCAGCCCACCACACAGCATGGGTTGCAGACACCAGGTGCAGGCAGTCGCCCTTGCCTGTAGGGAGGCCTGCGCCGAGCCACCAGCCTCACCAGCACTGGACACATGGTAAGACCTGAACTGGGGGGAGGGTTCTCCCAGTCCCTGCCCCTGTCCCTGTCCCTGGTCCCAACCCCTTTCCCTGCTCCCTGCCTGGCCCCCCCGCACTCCCCACTCCCTTGGCCCCAGGTTCCCGCCTTCTCCCCCCACAGCACGCAGAGAGGTGAGATACATTTAAGAACTTTATTGAGCAGCCTGTGTCCCCACAGCTGGGCAGGCACAGGCCTCTTACACCCCAAGAAAGAAGTTGATGCTGGTGGTGATGTCCATCTTGGCAGCAAGGAGCAAGGATGTGTGGCGCTGCCACAGAGGTAGCCTTTCAGGCACCGGTGGAGGTTGCAGGACAGCCTTGGCTTGCCCCCCACACTGTCATAGCTCAGGGTCCTGAACCAGGAGTGCAGGTATGCCTGGGGCACCAGGAAGATCAGCAGCAGCAGGGTGTACTGACTAGGTGTTGTCAGGGAAATAAAACTTTTTGTTTTGAACATGTGCGTGTCCTGAGAGTGGTGCTGGGAGCAGGCAGAGGGTAGGAGGTGTATGGGTGGTTGGCAGGTGGGACGGAGCAGGGGAATGCTGGAGGAAGGGGTCAGCCAGGACCTCCTGCAGCTGGTGCCCTGGCCTCTGCTGGTGGGTTTCTGGCTGTTCTGGGGTCTGGATGGCATGGGACCTGCTGGGACCAGCAGGGCCAGCACCATGGCCAGCAGGAGTGCAGGCCACTGGTAGTCACTGGCAAGGCAGGGCTGGAGCTGGAGCAGCAGGGTGCTGTTGGCAGGGGCTGGAGCAGCCATGGCATGGGGAGGCACAGTGGGCAAGGAGGGAGCTGCCCCTGGGCAGGGAAGGGGCTGGCCAGGGATCAGAGGGCAGGGCTGTGTTTCCAAGTTGTCTGCCAAGTGCTGGCAGCTGCGTCTGGCTTCACCATGTGCTAGCAGCCATTTGGCCTGTGTCTGGAGCTCCCCCTTGTGGTCACAGGGGCACATGACAGGGCTGGAGGGAGTTGGCACTAGATTTAGTGCCAAGTTGCTGCACATATAGACACCTGCCAAAAATCGTTTACTGAGCATTAGCTTATTAGTCATAACAAACTGCACATGTAGACGTACCCATTGTAACAGAGTCTGGGTTTATCTCCTTGTCTTGCTCTTTGTCTTTGGTTTTGAGCCAAGAAACTTTTCTCTACAAAAGTTTCACTGAACTCAGCACATTCCCAGTTTTAGATTTTGCAATTCAGAATTTTTTGCTGGAAAAGTGTCTCACTGTTTCACTCAAATATGTTTGTAACTAACTCTAGGAATTATGCTTCAGCTTGACCTCATGAGCAGGCATCCTGGTTTTCTCTGATAAAAATATCCCCACTTTTCACGTCAAAAAGGTAATTTAAAACCCCCATTTTTCCCTGATTAAAATGAAATGCCAGTAGTAGATAGATAGCTAGATAGATAGATAGAGGTTTTTATTTTAAGCATGGAAAAATGTGGATTTTAGGTTTCTTTTTTTAAAACCAAAAATTGGAGATTTTTTTTATCAGAGAAAACCAGGATCCCTGTTCATGAGACTATATAAACAATTGATTAACCATTTACTAAAACATCTATTAGTCATTTTGCCTCTTGCAAGCTATTTATAAGTGGAACCTTGCTATGACCACCATGGCCATACTTTTGATTTCTATGTAATGTTTGAAAGTGGATGCACCCATAACTTTTACACTTCATGTGCTCATGTTAGCTGCTGAGGAAACTCATGAAACTCCCATTAAATTTACATGGGAGACACAGGAATAGGTACAAGTTGGGATGTTCAGCTTGTGCCTCTGTGGTCACTTGTGATCCTGCATGTTCTAAAACAGGGGTGGGCAAAATCCAGCCCACAGTCCAAATATGGCCCACGGAGGGTCTTTGTCTGGCCTGTAGCAGGTCCCTCAGTCCCATCTGGTCCAGCTGCTGTCCAGTCCGTGGCATGCCCTGCCACCCCTTCCCCCAGGGCATGCAGTGGGACTGGGGTAGCTCCACAGCTGGACTTTCTAGGCAGCCCAAGTGATGGCAGCTCCTTCCGGCTGCTGCTGCTGCTGCTGGTCCCAGACCTGTGGTAATGGCAAGGACCTGCAGGTACAGCCCCGACCCCGGTCTGCTTCATGCCTGTTCTGCACTGCCCACCCACACTGAGCAGAGGCAGCAGCTGGGCAGATGAAGAAAAAGCGCCCCTTCCCCCTCATTGCTGCTGAGCCGTTCTTGCTGCAGCTGCCTGGAGCCCGCACCCAGGCTGCCCTGCAGCTTCTCTGTGCTGCCACTGCTGACCCATGGGGTGGCCCAGAGGCAGCTGTCACCGCAGGAGAGGGGAACTGCAGAGCAGCCTAGGCATGGGCTCTGGATGGCTGCAGCAAGAACAGCCTGGCAGAAGTGAGGGGGAGGGGCTGCTTTTCCCCTGCACCAGCAGCAGCTTCTGCCCAGTGGGGGTGGGCCAGGGTCAGTGCTCTCAGCATGGGTTCCAGCTGGTCAGCTCCAGCCAGGGTGAGTCCAGAGCAGGAGCAGGCCAAGCTGGGGTCTGGGGTGAAGCTGTGTGCTTTTGGTGGTGGCAGGGAGGAGCTGCAGGGCATGCAGGCTCTGGGCTGTTGGGGGAGGGGTGCTGACCGGCTCAGGGGACATGCTTGCTGGTTTGCTCGTGCACATGTGGCCTCCCCTGGACCAGCTACTTTACAACCATCCCTCTGCCCTGACACAGCGAAGCTGCTCTGGTCCCAAGGGTTGGAGGCGGTGAAACTTGTGTATACCACAACCCCAGCCCGGGCCCTGCAGCTGCCACCACTGTGGGGGCCCATTGGCTTCCGTAGCAACTGCAGAGCAGGGGTAGCATGACAAGCCTGGGCCCGGCAGAGAGGAGGGTCCAGTTAGCAGGGCTGTGGGTATTACAAGTTGCTGCCAGCTGCAGCTACAACCCTCGGGCTCAGTGGGCCCGTTTGCCCTGCTCTGCACACAGGGAGGGTTGTCACCCCAGGGTGCACGTATGTGTGTGTGTGCATGTGTTTCACACCCACCCCATTATAACCACACATCTTCCCCAACAATCACATCCTATCTTACATACAATCACACCCCACCATAAACACCATACCCACACACACCCTGCCCATATCCCACCACAAACCCCACCCCGCTCCCCAACCCCCCACAAGCTCCCCCTGCACAGCACACCCCCACCACACACATCCAATCCCCCAACCACACCCCACACACAATGTACAAGAGTTAGACTTTATTTTGAGCTATTCTGTGATTGCCTCTATATACACTATGCAAACACGCATAAATAAGGATAAAAATATTTTTGAAATAAAGTATGTCATAATAGATGTTGGATTTTTAGTATACGATTTATTTATTTTTTCCAGTTCCAAGGGGAGGGACTTCTGGTAGCAAAGGTTAGGGGCTAGGGGCAGGACTTCTGCTCTCAAGATGGCAGCCAGAGGGCAGGGCACCTGTCAAAGGGTGGGGCTACCCTTCCAGCCTTTGACAGCTCACCAAAACTCATTAAGCAGCCCCAGCCAAAATAATTGCCTACCCCTGTTCTAAATGGTGGCTCTTGAGGGTGACTTAATAAGGCAGTCTGTATCTGATAATGAACTGGAACCACGTTCCCTGAGCCACAGCCTCCAGTTTTTAAACAGTGTAAATTGGGTCTTCCTTCACTGAGGCAGCAGGGGCATGGTCTCCTCCACAGTCCCAGGAATAGCTCAAGAACAGCTCATCTCGCCAAATTGCACCAAACTAGTAGCTCTAGTAGCTAGTGAGAGAGTTCAAGTTGCTCCCTGACAAACAGCAGCATGCTGCATCACAGGGGCAGGAGCTAACTCAAATAGATTTAAAATTGTAAATATCTTTTGGTTACTGAAAGGAAAGTTTAAGAGAACATTGTAGGATGGTTTTATCAAAACACATAAATATCAGAAAGCATAGCATTTCAAAGTGAATAAATGTGTGCTAATGTGCACACTTCATATACACAGATAGACACACTAGACAAGTACAGTATATGCAGAGTTAAGGTCACTCAAGCCACTTAGCCTCTAAGCTCCACTGACCTTCAACCCTGCACACATACATGTGAGAAGGAGGTGTTTTAGTGAGGGAATATAGACAGAGTTTAATAAGGACGTTAAGGAGTTGGGAATGCTCAGATGGGAGCATCTTAAATGCTTATTTATATTTTATCTGAGCAATTTTATCATGTTATCATTAAGAAACTTGATGTGTTTGGCTTTTGTTCTGTATATATGTATGTAATGTATGGGAGTGTGATCCATAATCATGATACACATCAGCTACTGTTTTATATTCTGGTTTTTAAACCTATGTTGTAATGGACATAGTAATTGTGTATATCAGAATGTTTGTATTAGTGCCTATTATGGTCATTAAAAATGTTACATTGCTTTTCCAGTGGCTGAATATAGTGATAAAGATGGTGCAGTTTGGCGCAATTTGATGAAACTGCTAAAATAACATCCGAGTCAAAGGATTAGAGCCTAATTAAGTAGCTTCTGAATATTTAGAGTCATTGGTGCAATGAATATTCACACTATTTCATATGTGCACAATAAGACGACAAGATTTTTTCTGCATGAGTTATTTTATAAAGGCAAATTAAGTGGGCTGTGGTTCACAAAAGGTTATGCATCTCTGATTCAGTTAGTCTATGAAGTGTTGCCTTTCACCTGCTTTCAGACTAACATGGCTTCTTACGATTACCCCTGTATATATCTTTATTTTTAATATTCAGTTGTTTTTTGTAATTTAACCATAACTTATTTTCCATGTTAATAATAGGTTTCTGTTGTTCAACAAAAATAACCAATGCATAAGTAGAATCTTAAGTGTTTTTCTGGGATTTTGCTTTGGCCTATTAATATGTTTGAAAATGTTCAATATCAGGAGTCCCTAATAAGCTTACAAGCTATGCAAAGAGTCTGACCTCATATAGTATGCATGAGCCACGAGAAGTTCATAAATCCAGGCAGGGTCCCTGATGTATGAGGAAACTGCTTTTAATAGATAGATAATTCCCTCCTGAACTAAATAAAGTTTATACTAAAATCTAAAAGTATTTGGAATTTTTAAAGAAAGGTCATCCTTAAAAAAACATCCAGGAAATGAGATCAGCATATGCTTTGTCAGATTTAACTGAAGATTCATCTAAATTTCTCTTGTGGTCTAAAAATTCATAGCTGTGAAATCTGAAGCAGATTGACTTAGTTTTGCTGGAGTTTAAAATAGGGTTAATGATAAAGATTTGTAGCACTCAGCACAGGATATAAATGAGTCTATCATGTTTCTACAGATATCCAGTGGATATACACTTTAACAAAAATATAGGACCCCTACAAGATTTGATGAGATTTCTTAAGTCTTTAAATCCACTGTCCTGCTATCAAAGGCAGCTCCATCATAGTATTCCATTCACAGACTTACCAAATTCCCTCCTAAAACTGATTAGCTTCTTGCCCCAGATTCTCATTAGAAGACTAACCCTAATTAGCTAGAATTCTTTCTTTGTAAAGTATCTCCATGTTGAGTAAAATATATGACCATTTATCATACCTCCAACTTTCCTCTAGCAAATTCACTACCTCCTGAAGTTCCTTAAAGTGTTTTAATTCCAGTTTTAAGTACTCCACTTGAATACTCAGCTGCTCACTTTTATGTAGGAACTCTTCTAGAAGAAATACCATGAGATGGTGTCAGTTTTATGCCCATAAATGAACAGATAATATTAATAATTAATAATTGTTGTTATTATACAATTTTTCTAATGTGCCCATTACTGTATTATCTAAATTTCATTAAGTCAAATGGAAAGATCCCACAGAAGAAAGATCCACCTATCTATTTACATTTCTGATGAGTTGTTTGATCTTACTGTTAGCATTCCAGAAACATTGTACAATTTGTCTGCTAAGTGAATACCTCCAAAAAAGTAGAATCATATCCAATGGCGACAATCTTTGGGTTCCACCAGACCTTTAGTCATGAATACCATGTTCCCTTGGAAGCTAGGGGGGCACGGTGACCGCCCGCAGGTGGCGGGGACATGGTGCTGGTGAGCGAGGAGCTCCTGCAGGTGGCTGTGGCAGTGTTGGCAGCAGGGAAAGGGTCGGGTGGCGAGCACTGACTGGTGTTTGGCGACCACCCGCAGACACCGCTGGTGACGGCTATCGTCAACCACTCACAGATGCTGCTGGCCGTGGCAGCGGTGAGGAGGGCGGGGGTGAGCAGTGACCACATGCAGGCACCACTGGCAGTGTCAGCAGCAGTTCTTTCAAGGGGTGCACCACCAATCTCAAGGGTGCACGTACACTATGCATTGCCAATGCCTTTAGTCATTTCAGAACTCTGCAAAAGGACTCTGGCTAATACTTTGGTCTCTTTGAATTTGGCCCTACACTCCATCAGTCATAGTGTTACTCTGGAATGCAGCTAGGGCATACTATGGAGATAAGTGGTCTTTCAGGTAAAAGCTCAAATGAATCTGAAGGTAACTGCACATGAATTACTATGTGAACAAACAATTTACCTATTCATCCTTTTTCTGCTCATAAAACATATGCCAGCTGATCAGAAATTCATCTAATTTTCTATTTAAAATCATCCAATTTTAATAATTCAGTATTTTTTTAAAACACCAGATGAATTGTAAAGAATTTTCTTTAACAATTCAGTATCACCATTCCAACTGATTCAACTTTGATAGTGAATATTGTGTAAGTCATGGTATAGTTTCTGTAGCCTGATACCTTAATATGTGTGTATTCAATGTATCTGGATTTTAAATGTATGTAAATGGGGTGCTAAAATTAATTTGGGTGCCAACAGAAGTACAGCTCCTGGGTTTAACTCATGATGATTTATAGAAATCACCCGAGAGTGGGGAGAAGGCAGGGGCAGGAGGCCTTTTGCAGTTTTCTCAGCCCCACTAGAGCTGGAGGGTGGGTAGATTGGAGTCCTCTGAGCTGAGGGACTCCAATCCACTGGCCCCCCCAGTGTAGTAGGGCTCAGAAAACCTCAGAAGGGACCTGCCTCCCTTGCTTTCTCCCCTTCCCATCCAGAGATAGCAGCTGCAGCTTGCTGTGCGGCATCCAAAGCAGACAGAAATTAAGTAAGTCTCTCCACTTAGAAGCAACTTCATTTAAACTGCTCAATGAGGGTTAATTCGTCACCTGACTGGATGGCTCTGCAGCTGTGCTCTTCTGTTTGGGCACAGTTTAGAATGATTTCTAGGGGCCAATCGCAAAACAAATGTCACTTCTGTCTGTGACCTTTGTGAGGACAACCATGCTTATAAAATTTGATCATATAAATGTGTGTAGAAAGCTAATTGGAAATGAGAAGGGTGAACTTTCAAAAAGGTTGAGCAATAGATTAATTCTGCTCCTAACCAATTCATCAGGCGTAGACCTCAGCCAATGCTGCAAAGTTTTGAAAATCCTACCCAAAAGGTACGTGAATACAACCAAAGAAAGTTAGAAGAATGCAAGAAAATATCTGTGGCTTCTCAGGCAGAAATTAATGTGGTTAATGTGTTCTTTTTAGTCCACACTGCTTAGCAGGAGGACGACTATGAGATACTGGGCATGTCTACACATGCATTAATACACTTTAGTTAATGCACATTTGTCACGGGGCGCGGCCCAGGAGTGGCCATGATCTCTCCTGGCGCCCCTACCTACCCGTGCCAAGTTGGGTCTCAAACGCACCCTCTTTCTTGCCTGCCACGACTTGTTGAAAAATACAAAAGGGAGGCTGCCTTCACTGGACCCCTTGGCCCTGGGGTTCTTGCCCTTCTGGTTCCTGCTCCTTCGCCTGGACACTGGTGCCCTCAGCCCTATGGCTGTTGCATGGCTCCTTCCACCCCAATACCACGCCCCAGGCCTCGCAGGTGTTCCGGACGTTCTCTTGTCTACGCTCTCTACTTGGTGGTCCCTTCTGGCGTTTCGCTTATGTGCTCGCCCCACCCCCGGCCTCCAACCATGTACGCACCCTCTCTGGGACCCTCACCAGGCTCGCCCCTCCCAGGACTCCTCACTAGGCTCGCCCCTCCCGGGCTACCAATCGTGCACCTGCCCTTCTCCGGGGGCTTCTCTCTGTACCCGCCTGCCCTTCTCTGGGCTTCTAATCGCGCGCCCGCCCTCTTCTGAGGCTTCTTGATAGGCCCACCCCTTCCTTCTGGAATTTGCCCAATATGCTCGCCCGCACTGGGGCCTATGACTCACGCTTCCCGTGCTCCCCTGCCCTCACTGGGGCCTCGCTCATGCAGTCGCGCTCACCGCGCCTTTCACGCTCTTGGCCCCTCTGGGGCCTATGCCTCGCTCTTCTCGCGCTCACCATGCCTTTCACGCTCTCGCCCCCTCTGGGGCCCATGCCTCGTGCTTGGGGCTCAGGTGGCCTCTGGCCATACCTGGCCCTCTGATCCTTCTTCTGGGTCTTTCGCCCCACTGGGCTTTACCAAATACTGCCCTCACAGGGCTGGGGTCACAACACCCCAAACGCAGCGCCACCCCGGCGCCAAACTGCCGTACCTTGCCTCTGGCACCCGAATGTGGTGCCCTCTCAGGGCAACCAGGAAACCCCCACGCTATTGGGGATCTCCCCTGAGCCCTCCTCCGACCCCTACAGCCTCACCCGGTTCTCCGGTGTAACATCATACCCAAAACAGAAAACTCAAAGCCAGGCCAACCGGCCATAACCCAAAAATCAGCCTACCAGCAATAACATTCCACGCCACCCTGGCTGTCCTTCGAGCCTCCCTGTCAGAGGCCTCTCCATCCCATATCAACACGCACACACTCAAGCACTCAGGCTGCACTGCTCCTGCTTCTCAGCCTGTCCAAGGGGAACTGCCTCCTGGCCTCAGCCTGACTGCTTAGAAAGGCCAGGCCCTGCCCCCTTTCAGTCAGCTGACCCATTCAGTTGCCTCAGCAACCCCCGGCTGTGTTGCCCTGTTGACTGGCAGCTAAGCCTGAATCTCTAATGCCCTACCCTAATGCCCTGGTACACATCTCCCCCTCCCAGGGTTGAGCCTTCTTAGGAGTGGGGCGCGGAAGTGCCCCGCGACACATCCCCCGCCTTAAGTTGGTGACTCACCAGGGCCGCTCTTCCCCTTTCGAGGTGTGGCATCTGTCGAGGGTTCTTCTCTGGGTCTCGCCATAGATCTCCGCCAGCTCACGTACTGCAGGCAGGGGTTTTTAGGTGCCCCCAACTCGCCTTTTCCCCAAGGCGCATCACATGGGATTTTTCGGGATATACCCGCCACAGGTAGTCCCTCCACATTAGCCGACCTTGGTACACTGCCCTTTTCGCTGGCTAGGCTTCTGTCTACCCTCCGAAGTTCTCTTTCCTTTTCCACCCTCCTGGGGCCTTTCTTCCTGGTGACTTGTTGGGTCCCCAATCTCATCTCTTCTTCCTGAAGGTCTTGGAGCTTGCCCCAGATCTCCCACTGGCACTTCAGCATCTTCTGGGCATCCTCCTTGCTCCAAAACTCTACTCTTCCTTGGCCCGTGGATCTCCCTCCAGGCCCCTCATATATTTTTACATAGGCCACCCTTTCTATTCTGGCCTTGAGAATCCTTTTCAGTGTTCTCCAACTGATTTGTCTGGGCAGGCCATTCATATAGAGTTGAGGTCTTCTCTTAGTCTCAGTTCTTCCCTTGATTGATTGCTCCTTACTCCTTCTCTCCAGACCCTCAGCTCTACCTGCTTTCTTGGGCTGGACTGTTCCCCTGGTCGCGGAGCCTGTTTCTGTCTTTTGCCGTCTCGGGCTTGGGATTTTTGCTGCCTTTCCTTTATATGTCGGGCGCAAGGGTTCCCTCTGAGGGGGGATGCGTTTACCTGTCCCTGTTACTTCTCCCTCTGTTAAGTTAGTTGTTTCTGGCATCTCAGACCCACGTACGGCTCCTTCTCCTTTACTCTGCAGTAAGAATAGCCCTCTCAACTGGCACCTTAACTGGTTCATTTCTTGGGCGTGGTGGTCCTGCCACTGGTCCCATCTGAGGTCCCACTATTCCTGAGCCGCTGACAGAGCCTCCCTCTTTAAGGCTTCCAGTCTCTCGATTAAGCCGTCTTCCTGAGCACTCCTCCCTGGCTGTTCTGGTCCAGCTCCCTCTCTAGGGTCTTCAAGGTTCCCAGCAGTGGGACATTCCTCTTTCTTTAGGTTTTGCACTAGTTTAGGCCAGGCATCCTCCACGTTTGCCTCAACTTGTTGTAACACCTTCATGAGCATCGCTCTTTTGCTCAACTCAACCTCAACGACTTTCACTTCCCTGGCTAATTGCCACTCCAGATTTTTCAGTTTCTGCCTTAGTGGGCTCATAATCTCCAAGGCCTGCACTTCCTGCTCTGCTAGGGTCATCTCTTTTAGCCCCTCAGCTTCCCTGACCTCTCGTACTTCCAGAGCCAGCTGGGTATTGGTCTCCAGTAGCTCCTGTATCTTTCCCTGCAGGGTCTGCTTCTCCCACTGGAGTTGTTCTTTTCCTGCTGCTAGGTTAGCCTCTGTAGCAGGACACCAGGGTGACTGCTACTAGATAATGGTGTGTAGCAGGGCACTAAGGAGCCTGCTACTGATAGTGGTGATATAGGCCTAGCTGTCACTCAATAGGGCAGCACAGCTGTGAGTTGCCAAAGCAACTAATTGGGTCAGCTAACCGCCAGGGGGCAGGGCCTGGCCTTTATAAACAGAGGAGACTAGGGCCAGAGCCAGTTTCCTTCTGGCAGCCTAAGGAGTAAGAGCTCCGCTAGAGCGAGCAGGGTGGTGTTGTGCAGCAGCATGCAGATACAGGGTGGAGAGGACCCTGACAGGGATGAGAGAAGGATAGCCAGGTTGGCCTAAGATTTGTGTTATGGCCTAGAGGCCTTGTGTTTCTGTTTGGTTTGGTTGTTGTGGTTATTAGACCGGAGGACCAGGCGAGGCTGCAGGGGTGGAGGAGGCCTCATTAGGAGCTCCCCAGTAGGGTGGGGGTGTTCCTAGTGCGACAGGAGCACTGCGTTTAGTGGGGTATCCCAGCCCCAGCCCAGTGGGGGTGATATCGGGATGAGCCCCAATTGGGAAGAGCCCCAGTGGGGCATAGGCCTGAGAAAGCGGGTCTGGGGGCCAGGTAAGGCTAAGGCTGCCTGAGCCCCAACCTTGGGAAGCCCGAGTCGGGCATAGAAGGCCCGAGTGCGGGCGGGCACGCGAGAGGTGAGGAGCGCAAGCACAGGCCTGAGTGCGGGCGAGGGAGCGCAAGCACAGGAAGCCCAAATCGGGCATAGAAGGCCCCAGGGTGGGCGGGCGCGCGAGAGGTGTGAGCATAGGCTCGAGTGCGGGCGAGGAGTGCAAGCACATGCAGGCAGAAGCCCAGTGGGGCATAGGCCCAGGAAGGTGGGTCTGAGCTAGTGGGGTATCCTGACCCCAGCCCAGCGGGGGCGATATCAGGAAGAGACCCAGTGGGGCATAGGCCCGAGAAGGCGGGTCTGGGGGCTAGGTGAGGCTAAGGCCGCCTGAGCCCCAACCTTGGGAAGCCTGAGTCGGGCATAGAAGGCCCCAGTGTGGGTGGGCGTGCGAGAGGCGTGAGCATAGGCCCAAGTGCAGGCAAGGGGCGCGAGGAGCACAAGCACAGGAAGCCCGAATCGGGCATAGAAGGCCCCAGTGTGGGCGGGCGCTCAAAAGGTGCAAACACAGGCCCGAGTGCGGGTGAGGGGCACGAGGAGCGCAAGCACGGTCTTGCAAAATATTGCGGTTCGTTTCTTTTGGAGGCTCGTAAATAATAATTCTCAGGCACACACTATTAGCAGCACAAAAGGTGTATTTGCAAATAGGGTCGGAGCAGAGTCAGAGGACTTCAGATTACTCCGCCCACTGAGGAAATTCTTAGCTGGCTTTTTATTTCTTTCCTCCTGGGCACGTGTGCAGAAACAGGAACTCTTACAGCTCATTTCCGGTTCATACAAACATATATGTGATCACGTCACTTCATTTGTCGCATGTATATTATAATTAACTACTTAAGTATGCGGGGCGGATAGGCATATATGCATCAGCTAATTGCGCACGCTCAGAAGGCTCTCTAGGTCACCAAGAGTTGAAATCCCGCCCCCTTTCAAGGACACAGTCAGTTGAATTCCAGCTTCTGTAATCTGCATGTGAATAGTCAGGGGGAGAGAAAAAGGGAGTGATTCTTAGCATAAAAGGTTCTTGGTAGTGTTTCTTCTTATCAGGTACGAGATGCAAACTGTGCAGTTCTAACAACACTCTATTCATTATGCATTTCTAACAATATTTCTAACAACAGGAAGCCCAAATCGGGCACAGAAGGCCCCAGTGTGGGCGGGCGCGCAACAGGCACGAGCATAGGCCCAAGTGCAGGTGAGGGGCGTGAGGAGCACAAGCACAGGAAGCCCGAATCAGGCATAGAAGGCCCCAGTGTGGGCAGGCGCACAAGAGGCGCGAGCATAGGCTCGAGTGCGGGCGAGAAGCGCAAGCACAGGCCCCAGTGCGGGCGGGCGCGCGAGAGGCGCGAGCACAGGCCTGAGTACAGGCCTGAGTGCGAGTGACCATGGGACGTACGGGAGGCAGGCCTGAGTCAGGCACTGCCTGTGATTGAGAAGCCTTGGGAGGGGAGTAAGCCCATTGAGAAGCCCGGGCTGGGCAAAAGGGCACAGTCTGAGAGACGCCCCCAGAGGGGGGCGCGTATATTGAGCAGGCCTGGGAGAGGACCAGCACAGGGAACAGAACGGAATCCTGGTGTAGCAAGACCGGCCCCATGCCAAGAAGGGCAGGAAGGCAGCCTCCCATTAACAATATAAGATCAAAGATGTGGCGGGCGAGATAGAGGGTGCATTCAAGGCCCAGGTTGGTACGGTAGGCAAGAGCACTAGGGGAGGTCATGGCACCCCTAGGGACCGTCCTGCCACAGCCTCCTTGGCCTGGCTATCCTTCAGGAGAGTCTCAAATGACTGAACTTGTTTCCTGAGTTGATCTTTTTCTGCCTCCAGGTCCTGGATCCGAGATCTCAGCCCCTCTATCTCTTTCTTCCTAATCTCTTGTTCCCCTTCCAGGGCCTGATGCCACTCGCGCAGCGCCTCATGAGTCACCATGAAGGCCTTTACCTTCTCTACCTGCTGCATTACTATCTTGTCATATTTCTCTAGCTAGGCACGGTTTTTGTTCAACTCTTCCTGTAACTGTCTAACCTCCTGCTCAGCCTCCAAACATCCCTCCTGCCACTTCTCTCTGTCCTCCCGTAGACCCTCTATTTGGTCCACCTGGGTATGGATTTCCTCCTGGAGGACCCCTATCAGGGTTTTAGCTACTTCCAGTTTTTGTTGGACCTCCCACTGTTCTTTTGCCTGAGCTGTACCGCCCTCAGGAGACCATGCCTCTCACGGCTCTTTTGCATTTCTAGAGCCAGCACCCTTTCTATCTCTCAAGTGTTCTCAGCCTCCACCGCCATCAGGCATTTAATTTCTTTTGTTCCCCCATCTTTCTTGCTGAGTGGTGTTCGTCGTTCTAGCATCGCTACCTTAGCCTTGGCCCTTTTCCTCTGGGCCTCTGCTAGCGCTACCTTTTCTTTCATCTGCTCAAATCTTAATTTTCCCATAAAGTCTTCCAGCCCCTGGCCATCCATCATTTCCCTTTGGGCCATTCTTGGCCTGCCCTTATCTTCCCTGGGTCAGAGCCTCAGTCTTTCCTTCCCACTGCCCAACAATGGGTATCCTGATTTCACATCACCACTCCCAAAATGTCTGGCTTCACCCTAGCCCTAGGTTCATTCTTCCCCTTTTTTAAGGGACACGGGTTCCTTCACCGTGCACGGCCGGCGTTCCCAGCCAATGCACCACTTTGTCACGGGGTGGGCCCCAGGAGCGGCCGTGATCTCTCCCGGCACCCCTACCTACCCTTGCCAATGCACCCTCTTTCTCGCCCGCCACGACTTGTTGAAAAATACAAAAGGGAGGCTGCCTTCACTGGACCCCTTGGCCCTGGGGTTCTTGCCCTTCAGGTTCCTGCTCCTTCACCTGGACACTGGTGCCCTCAGCCCTACGGGTGTCGCGTGCCTCCTTCCACCCCAATACCACGCCCCAGGCCTCGCAGGTGTTCCGGACGTTCTCTTGTCTACGCTTTCTACTTGGTGGTCCCTTCTGGCGTTTTGGTCATGTGCTTGCCCCACCCTGGGTGTCCAACCATGTACGCACCGTCTCTGGGACCCTCACCAGGCTTGCCCCTCCCAGGCTACCAATCGCGCGCCCACTCCTCTCCGGGGGCTTCTCTCTGTACGCGCCCTCTCCGGGGGCTTCTAATCGCGTGCCTGCTCTTCTCCAGGGGCTTCTTGATAGGCCAACCCCTTCCTTTTGGAGTTTGCCCAATATGCTCGCCCCCACTGGGGCCTATGCCTCGCACTCGGGGCTCAGGTGGCCTCTGGGTGTGCCTGGCCCCCTGACCCTTCTTCTGGGTCTTTCGCCCCACTGGGCTTTACCAAATACTGCCCTCACAGGGCTGGGGTCACAACACCCCAAACACAGCACCACCCCGGCGCCAAACTGCCGTGCCTTGCCTCTGGCACCCGAATGCGGTGCCCTCTCAGGGCAACTGGGAAACCCCCATGCTATTGGGGATCTCCCCTGAGCCCTCCTCCAACCCCTACAGCTTCACCTGGTCCTCCAATGTAACATCATACCCAAAACAGAAAACTCAACGCCAGGCCAACTGGCCATAACCGAAAATCAGCCTACCGGCAATAACATTCCGTGCCACCCTGGCTGTCCTTCGAGCCTCCCTGTCAGAGGCCTCTCCATCCCATATCAACACGCAGATGCTCAAGCACTTGGGCAGGCGGGCAGGCAGGTGGGCGGGCTAGGCTGCCCTGCCCTGCCCTGCAGCAGAGCTCCTGCTTCTCAGCCTGACTGCTTATAAAGGCCAGGCCCTGTCCCCTTTCAGTCAGCTGACCCAATCAGTTGCCTCAGCAACCCCCGGCTGTGTTGCCCTGTTGACTGGCAGCTAAGCCTGAATCTCTAATGCCAATAGCAGGCA
The DNA here is from genome assembly GCF_052110815.1 of Crocodylus siamensis. Lineage (NCBI taxonomy): Eukaryota > Metazoa > Chordata > Crocodylia > Crocodylidae > Crocodylus > Crocodylus siamensis. The sequence continues at coordinate 44,143,926 of NC_143403.1, forward strand.
CCCTAGTGCCTTGCTACAACATTAAATCTAGTACCTCCATTGGGTATCTTTACATGCACTCTGGGGGTGGGGGTGGGCACTTTAATTAGAGCAGCTCTGAGAAAATAAAGTGTCATGCGTGTGTGCGTGTGTGTGTGTGTCAGGGTTGTGAGAGTATGGCTCTGTAGGGGTATATGTATATGTCGGTGGGGGTTCTGGGGGAAGGGTGTGGGTTGTGAGGGAGGATGGGGGGCGTAGGTACCCCCCACAAACTTCCCCCTCCCCCCCCCCGGTGTGCAGCTCCCGCTGCTGGAAGCAGCAGCAGCAGGTGGGGAGGTCAGGGTGCTCATGCCCAGTGTTGGCGCCCAGCGAGGCATGGCTCTGGCCAGCACTGCATGGGTCCTTTTCTGCAGAGCTGCCTGGCCAGTCAGCCCCTAGCCTGTACCAGTGCATGGGATTGTTCTGTCCTAAGTGCAGGACTTTGCACTTGTCCTTGTTGTACCTCATGAGATTTCTTTTGGCCCAATCCTCCAATTTATCTAGGTCACTTTGAATCCTAGCCCTTCCCTCCAGCGTATCTACTACTCCTTCCATCTTGGTGTCATCTGCACACTTGCTGAGGGTGCACTCTACACCATCTTCCAGGTTGTTGATGGAGACATTGAATAAAACTGGCCCCAGGACTGACCCCTGGGGCACTTCACTTGATACTGGCTGCCAACTAGACACTGAGTCATTGATTACTATCCTCTGAGCCCAATGCTCCAGCCAGTTTTCCATCCTCCTTGCAGTCCCTTCATCTAGCCCATATTTCTTTAGCTTGTCTTTGAGAATGTTGTTGGAGAACATATCAAAAGCCTTTGTAAAATCAAGGTATATCAAATCTACTGCTCTCCCTGCATCCACAGAGGCAGTCATCTTGTCATAGAAGGCAGTCAGGTTGGTCAGGCATGACTTGCCCTTGGTGAATCCATGCTGACTGTTCCTAATCACTTTCTTCTCCTCCAAGTGCTTAGAAATGGATTACCTGAGGATCTTCTCCATGATTTTTATAGGGACTGAGGTGAAGCTGACTGGTCTGTAGTTCCCTGGATCCTCCTTTTTCACTTTCTTAAATATGGGCATTATGTTTGCCCTTTTCTAATCATTCTGGACCTCTCCTGATCACCATGAGTTTTCAGAGATGGTGGTCAATGGCTCTGAAATCTCATCAGCCAAGTCTCTCGGAACCCTCGGGTGTGTCTACCCAGCCCCATGGACTTGTATATGTCCAGCTTTTCTAAATAATCCCTAAAACTCTTCTTTCACCACTGTTGGCTGCTTACCTCCTCCCCAAACTATGCTGCTTAGTGCAGTAGTCTGGGAGGTGACCTTACCTGTGAAGACTAAGGTGAAGAAGGCATTGAGTACTTCAGCCTTTTCTGCACCCTCTTTTATACTTCTCCGTATTTATTTGTCCAAGTTTCCACTTTTTATAAGTTTTCTTTTTGTGACTTGGTTTACTGAAGGTTATAAGTTAGGGGATGACCCTCACAGCAGCACAGAGGCAGAGAGGGATCTTGGAGTCAGGATTGACTCCAGGATGAATATGAGTTGCCAATGCGATGAAGCAATAGGCAGAGCCAACCACACCCTGTCGTACATCAACAGGGGCATCACTAACAGGTCCAGAGAGGTCTTGCTCTCCCTCTGTGCGGTGCTGGTCAGGCCGCAGCTGGAGTACTGTGTCCAGTTCTGGGCACCATACTTCAAGAGGGACATGGAGAACCTGGAGAGGGTCCAGAGGAGGGCCACTCATATGGTTGGGGGCCTCCATGGCCAGCCCTATGAGGAGAGGCTGAGGGACCTGAATCTCTTCAGCCTCCACAAGAGGTGGTGTTCTCACCTTCCCTGGAAATCTTCAAGAGGAGATTGGATAGGCACCTGGCTGGGGTCTTATGACCCCTGCCACCCCCAGTGCTCCTTCTTGCCCGTGGCAGGCGGTCGGACTATATGATCTGTCTAGGTCCCTTCCCACTCATTGTTTCTATGATTCTATGAAGTTAAGCCAAGGTGGTCTTTTGCCATACTTGTTAGTCTTCCTGCTTATCTGCCTCACAAGGATGGTTTGTTGCTGCACTCTCAGTAAGGCTTCTTTAAAGTATAGCCAGCTGTCCTAGACTCTTCTCTCTCAGTCTGGCTTCCCAGGGGATCCTGCTCATGAGTTCCCTGAGGTGTGTCAAAGTCTGCTTTTTTGAAGTCCAGGGTCCTTACTGTGCTGTTTTCCATCCTTCCTTTCCTCAGCATCCTGAACTCAATCATCCTGTGGTCATTGCTGCCCAAGTTGCCATCCACTACTACATTCCCAACCAATTCTTCCCTGTTTGTAAGCAGCGGGTCAAGAAGAGGATGGCTCCTAGTTGGCTGCTCCAGCACGTGCACCAGGAAGTTGTTCTCAGCACTTTCCAAAAACTTCCTGGATTCCCTGAATCTTGCTCTTTAAAGAATAAAAATTTCTTTTTGAACTTTATCAGTTTTATTCAGAATTTTTGGTACTGTTTTACAACAATAAAATACTTAAAACATTGGCTAAGGGGGATATAAGGACAATAAAAATGAGCAAAAAGAACAAATGGAAAAAAGGGAAATATGTGGCAATGAATATAATTCATGAGTTGAGAAACAGAGGTAAGTTATATGAAACTAAAAATATTAACTAAATATCAATGCCACCAGGTTTAGGACAATAATGAGGAATTTTAAAAATATTTCAGAAATAAAAGAGATCCTATCAAATATGTTAGTAGAGGGAGATGGTAAAATTGTTAGTAAAGATATAGAACATGCAGGAGCTTCAATATAAATTTTTTACCCTAGTTGGAAAAACTACATATGTAGCCATATATAGTGATGACAAACTATTAGTTCCCCCTAAGAGTTTAAAAGAGTTGGCCAAGGAATTATCTGGTCCATTGATTTGCATTTTTAATATGTCTTGAGAAGCTCAGAATTTCAGAAGACTTAAATAAAAAATTGCCGAACCAATATACAAAAAAAGGGAAAATAGGTTGTCCCAAGCACGTAAGGATCAGTTAGTTTAACAGGAACACTAGGCAAAATCCTAGAATGGCTTATAATCTTCAATAAAGAATATTCTCCCTCAGTAAGGAGTGGCAATATAATTAATATCAGCCTCCATGGTTTCATGTAAAATAGGAGTTATCAAATTAACTTAATAGCCTCCCTTTCACAAATGCACAAGTCTGTCTGATAAAAAAAAAATCATATTAACACATGAGCTCCATATCTTATATCTAAAAACAAAAATTCTAGATCAGAGGATGTGGAATATATTTGAAACAAATGTGCATATCAGTAGAGAGAGCCAGCCAAATATGAATTCCAAAGAAGATGCTGTGGTTAAAGAAAATCATATCAGATATATTTAGTATAGGTATATTAACAGGGGAACCCCAAACAGAGGCATGAAGGTAGTATTACTGATGTGTATGGTATTGGTAAAACCATTACTGGATACAGTGTCAAGTTCTGGCATACACAGAGCACAACGAAGAGGACCATTTGAAGTCAGGAAAACAGATGCTAGACAGTGAAGGTTAAAGAGGTTAAATCTATTTAGTGTATTAAAAGGAAGGGATGATTAAGCCATGAGTACTGGCAGAGTGACAATATTTTGATAGTAAGGGGCTTTTGTGAATAAAAAGATAGGATCTCAGAGCTGGCAGGTATAATCAGTCAGCAGTGTACTATATGGTCAGAACAGATTGCCAAGAGATGTAGTAAGTTCCCCTTCACTTGGAACTGTAAAATCAAGACTGTATGTCCTTTTAAAATATGTACTCCAGTTCAGAGACAAACTCTTGGGCTAGAAACAGGAATCGCCACATACAATTCTATGGCTTGTGGTAGAAGAATAGATGATCAGACACTTCTAGCCTTGAAATATATAAGTCTATCTGAAATCACTTTGTGGTCACAGACACTTTTCTTGGCCGCTGAACTCTTGTTGGGAGGCATGAGCTGAAACTTATAGGCATTGGCATCTGGAACCCTGTACTTCTATGGGACAGACATAGACTTCATAGACATCAGGGCTGGAAGGGACCTCGGGAGATCATCAAGTCCAGCCCCCTGCCCAAAGCGCAGGAAGTCAGCTGGGGTTATAGGATCCCAGCAAGATAAGCATCTGATTTATTCTTGAAGGTGTTCAACGTAGGTGCTTGAACCACCTCCGCTGGCAGACTGTTCCAGACCTTGGGGGCTTGGACAGTAAAGAAATTCTTCCTTATGTCCAGCCTGAAACGGTCTTGCAGGAGTTTGTGACCGTTCGACCTCGTCATCCCTTGGGGGGCTCTGGTGAGCAGACGTTCCCTCAGATCCTGGTGGTCACCCCTGATAAACTTATAGGTGGCCATCAGATCACCCCTGAGCCTACGCTTTTCCAGGCTAAAGAGTCCCATGTCTCTCAGCCTGTCATCGTAAGATCTGTTTTCCTGACCTCTGATCATGCGCATGGCTCTCCTCTGGACTCTCTCAAGCTTCTCCACATGGTTTGACATGTATCCATTGCCAGCTTCTAAAGAGATATATTTTGGTCCTGCCATGAAATTAGGGAGGTTGTCAAAGTGTCTGTCCTCTGACCTTGTTGTTCCAACATGTTTCCTGTTTCTTGCATTAGGGCAACCTTTTCCTTCTTGCCCAGAAGGAGCATGTACAATATAGCTGGATATCAGACTAATGTGCAACTGGTTTTATAGGGACAGCCCTATGTAATCATGTCACACACCACTAATTAGACATCCTGTAGCTTATCTGGGTACAACCTAGTTCATTTCTAAGGACTAGTCTGTTTTTCCTTTATGGCAAGCCTGGAAGAGCAGCCTTAGATGCAGATCCTACCCATTTACTCTTGCTCCGTGTACACCAGAGCTTGGAAATCAGGAAATGTTGCCATGTTAGTATGGTCTCAGGTACACACCAAGAAGTGGATTCAAGAGAGAGCATGAACACTAGCATAATGAGCAGTGGGTGACCAGGGCACCAGTCCCAGGTGTCTACTTTCAGGGGCTTCAAGAACAGCCAATGCTGCTGCCAGTCAGTTGGCCTGGCCTCTGCTTTCTTGCTGCCCCTGCTGTCCTGGGTGAAACCCTTGGCTGTTATGCCTTGGAACATGAGTATGTCTTCATGCACATACTCAGGGCTGCACTAAGCAGCTACAGTGCTTAATTTCTGAGCTTCAACATGTGCTGGGTGGCAGTGAGTATGTGAGCATGGTTCTTGGCAACGCTTCCAGGCATGCCACAGGCAGTACAGACATTCCTTAGGAGACCTAGGCTGCTGAGCAGCTGCTAAAGAAGAGAACCAGGCTTATTTCAGATTTTCACATCTTCAGTAATGATAACAAAGCTGCAAGAAGAAAAGTTAAGTAATTCAAGCTCCATCATATTTCATATAACAAGCTACAATAATAACCCTTGTGAACATACCATAAGTGAATGATTGATCTCCCTTGATGTGATAATTAGAAGCAGTGGCACGATCCATTTCTTGTGATGTAGAAGATGATACCTGGCTCCCCTCCAAGGCTGGCTGCAGCTTCACATGATCCATTATGTGACAAAACAAAAAATGTTTTGGAAAATCAAAGTGGTATAAAATAAATTAAATATTTTTCTAAAGGTCTAATTTAAAGCTTGTTGAAGTCAGTAGGAGCCTTTCCATTGATTCTGATGGACATTATAATCCATCTCATTGTGTGGTGTTTAATGGAAATGCTTGAATGTCACATGCCTCCCGAGGCTGGGGGGGCACGGCGACTGCCCGCAGGTGGTGGTGGTGTCGGCAGCTTGGGTGTGGTGGCAGTGAGTGGGGAGCTCCCACAGGCGGCCACAATGGTGTTGGCAGTGGGTGGGTCTGAGCAGCAACCAGCGATCAGTGACCACCCGCAGATGCCGCCGGCAGTGTTGGCAGTGGCCAGTGGTGATCAGCGAACACCCACAGATGCCGCTGGCGGTGTTCATGGAGAGCACGGGCGGGTGGCAAGTGGCAACTGCCTGCAGGCACTGCCGGCAACATCAGCGGTGGCCAGGCTCAGGGGGTGCACATGTACCCGCGTGCGCCCCCTACACATTGCCAATGTGCAAATGAATGCTGTGCCTTTGTGTTTTTCCCCAAAGCCATTATAGTGGAGCCCTTTAAAGACTCTGCTGAAATTCAGTCATGAAGAAAATCAGCACTGTCAAACCATTACCAGGCCACATTTGTAGAGCTACCATTTACAAACAAAGGACATTTATACATGTGCTCCAGGAGTGGCGGGGTGGGGGAAGGGGAAGGGAAGTGTCAGATGTATCAGTGTCCCCACACTTAAAAATGGCAGCAAGGGTGCACACTGGAGCAGCCTTGCTGTTTGTGTATAGGCACCCAAATACTTCAAAAAGCAACAAAATGTAAAACATGAAAAGACATATATGGGACTCTAGCAATTAGTTTTAATATCATCATGAAACAAGTGTAAATAGAAGTTTTTCTATGGAATTTTGTAAATATCTAATTGAAAACGGATTTTAACATTGGATTTAAGCATTTCTCTTTAGTGTCTGTAACACCAACTTTGCAGGTTTGCAAGATACACTGTGGTTTGCAGCCTGAGCATAGGACTTGAGGAAGGGAAGTCTAGAGCTTGTAACCCCAACCCTGCCACTGATTTACACTGTGGCTTATGGCCAGCCAAAGAACTTGTCTGTTCAGGTTTCTCCCTTTGAAAAGCAGTGATAACTGCTTCACAGGGAAATTGTCTTGTCCACTGTGAGTTAGCTTGCATTTACCCCAGGATAAGGGCCTGCGCACAGGCAATTGCTTGTGTAGCAGCTGATATATGGCAAAGTCCTGCCTACCTTTTTATCATGGCAGCTTATTCATGTGCTTTTGCCCAAGGGCATGGAAGAGAGTGAGGGATAGATCCATTCAAAGACTTTGGAAAAAAAGTTAGACACTGCACCACCTAACTTTTCAGCCCTCGGTCCTTGGAGTTAAATCCACAGTGAGGTGTCCAGGCCCCCTGTGGTGTGCACATTAGAGTTAGGTGACTCAGGATGGGTGATCCAAATGGCCAAGGAAGAATACTTTCCTTTCATGTCTGAGTTGTGCTCAAAGAGGAATGTGAAGGGTTCATCATTCAGTGAAATAGCCACATCACAAAGTGGCAAGCTTTGAATTCTGGGAAAGTCCTTCACACTAACAATGGGTTTTTTTAAAGCCTACAAGCATAGAAGTAATGTAAAAACCCTAACTCCCAAACTGTCTACTAATATATTAACTCAGGCATGCATACAAAAGCAATTTACAGTAAGTCACATGGTAGGCAGAGACATGGACAATGCCAGACTGTTTCAGTGAGAAGTAAGTGAGGGAGAGTTGGGCCTACTCTGCTACTTATGCTTTCTGGTGAGGGACAGATGGAAGGACATTGCCAATATATGTACTTCTCCAATGGACACTGCTGGCCAAAAGGCTGTAATCTCAGGTGCATGCACATCAAAAGAAGGATCCTTGTGGACAACTATTCAAAGTAGTGCTGTTTGTAGACGACACGGCAACTGTTCCTTGTTAGTTTCCAGAGCCTGAACATTTTTAACCCTGTTAGTTGTGGTGCTGCACTTGTGTTTGTGATGTAAAAATCACGGTTCGTTTCTTTGGAGGCTCAATGAATAATGATCCTTTAGGCACACATTGTCGGTGAAACAAAAGGTATATATTTGCAAATAGGGTCAGAGAGAGAAGACAAAAGATCAAACACTCTGCTGCCCCCGGGGGACACTCATCAGCAGGCTTTTATCCCCTCTCTCCCAAACACGTGTAGAGAAGCAGGAACTCTTACAACTCATTTCCGGTTCATACAAAAATGCATGTGAATACGTCACATCATACATCGCATGTGTATTATAATTAACTACTTAAGTATGCGGGGCAGATAGGCTTAATATGTATTAGCTTATTGCGCGTGCTTAGAAAGAACCTTGGTTTACAAAAGTTCAAACCTCTCCTGCCTTCAACGGCAGAACCAAAAAAATGGCAATTTACTCTTATCTGCATGAGAACGCTAAGGAGTATAAGTTTTACTGTAACAAAGAGATAGTAAATTTGCAAAACAAAGAGAGAGTGATACCTTAGTACAAAGAGCCCTTAGTACCCTTCCCTCCAACCCCCTCCTTCTTACACCAGGGAGACAAGAAGAGCTGGCAGCCGTGCTTATTCAGAGGACAACACTATTGATGGGAGCTAACAGCTATTGATAATGCATTTTTAATAATATTTCTAACATTTGCATGACATGCTTTCGAGCGAGTTAGGTTTCCTGTGTCATTCCCTGCAGATTCCAGCAGGAGTAGTTAAATACCAAACTACCCCCCAGTCTTGTCTTTCCTAATGAATTACAGCAGGAGACGCATATAAGACTCCACAGTCCCTGCTCCCTGCTCCCCCTGCCATGGTCACCCCCCACAAAACCCTGTCACTTGCACCTGCCTAGGCTCAGGCCAGTGCATGTATATTCTATTTTTGTTGTTTTTATATATAAATAACTGATATGATATCAAAAGTGTACAGGGCTGATATTAGTGGGTGGGTGGGTGTTTGTTGCCACCCTGGTTTGTTGGCTGCAGTTTTGTGCAGCTGATGGCGGTGGCGAGCTTTTCTGACTATATTCCCAGCATTCCCAAGCTGCCAGGTGTTGGAACAGTTTCCATGGGGACATGTCAATGGTGCTGCAAACATCTTGTGGAGGAGTTGGTGTTGTGAATTTTGTTTTGAAATGGTGGGTTGCTGTTGGGCTTTGGGTGGAATATGTGTCCCCCCTGGTCACACTCCTAAGGTGGACTTCAGATTGTTCACTTGCCCCCTACCCATCCCCCATACTGCCGCCAGGTGCCCCCTGGCCAACGCACATAACCCGCCCACCCACAGGACAGTAGGTGCTGGTGTATAATGAGCCGCCTTCCCCTCCCAAATCACTGCCAGCCTCCAACAGCAACCTCTTACCCCAGTTCACCTTACCCCCTGCCCTAATCGTCCTCTCCTCCCCCTCCTCTCCACCCCCCATCCGCTACACTGCACACCCCCACAGACAGACAGATGTTTAGCTGTAAATTTTAAAAGAATTTATTGTATTGAAAAGAAAGAGCACTGCTAGTTGCAGAAGTGCTGCTCGCCCAGCTTCTCCTTGTTGAGATCTCCTCTGTCCCTGTGCTTCTTCTCGGCAGTGCCTGTGTCTGGCTGCTGCCTGGCGCACTTCTTCAGCCCACGACTCCCTGAAAAACCTCTCGCAGATGTTGTGCAACACACAGGCTGCCACTACAAATGCCGTGAGATTTTCTAGCTCCTGCCTGAGCTGGCATGTAAGCACCTGTCAACGTCCTTTCAGTCAGCCAAAGGCACATTCAACAGCCATCCTGCAGCTGCTCAGATGGTAGTTGAAAAGCAGCTTCTGCAGTCTGTAATGTTCCCTCCTTAAGGCTTCATGAGCCAGGGCTTTAGGGAGTAGGCAGTGTCCGCTAATATAACTGGGGGAACAGCAACGCCACGGATCACTGTCTCATAGGCTCCGGGTGCATAGTGGCCTTTCTTCATGAGGCCAGGGAGAGGAGAGTTTCTGAGAGTTCAGTGCATCATGCGTGCTGCCAGCCCACCAGGTAAAAATGTTCATGAACCAGTCCTGGTGATCCACCATGGCTTGCAGTATCACGGAGGCAAATCCCTTCTTGTATGTGAAAGACCTCCCCCTCCCCAAAGGGAACAGCACCAGGAGGTGAGTGCTGTCTAGAGCCCCCATGCAGTTTGGGAACCCTTTGTCACTGAAGCCACCTATGACTTGCTGCAGATTCCTGAGGCAGATAAATTTGTTTGCAGCAATGTCCTTTAGCAGCTGGCATACCTTGTGGGTTGCCATCCCAGCCATGCTGGAAGCCACACTGAACTGGTTCACAATGTAGCAGAGGCTGCATCGGGTGGCCAGTTTCATGATGGTCATTGCCACTCTCTTGTCCATCGGGATAGCCCAATGCATGTTGGTGTCCTGCCTCACAATGTGGGGCTCCAGCACCGAAACGATATGATAAAATGTCTCCCTGGTCGTTTGGAACGTCTCTAGCCACTGCTGGTTGTTCCAAGTGGTCAGCACGATTCGGTCCCACCAGTCCGAGCTGCTCTTGCGGGCCCAGAGGGTGCAGATGCTGCTCCTGAGCTTTCTCAACACAGCCCAGTCATATTCCAATGCATCTTCATGTTCTGCTGTGTTTTTCCACCACTCCTCAGTACATCTCGGTTTTCTTTTTCATACTGTTCTGACAGCTTGCATACACGCTAATGATGCAGCTGCTAGCATGCTTATCTGGTGGTCCATCATTACTCTCATCGAGGTCAGCAGTACATCACGTCACGGTCTCAGCACCACCATCCTCTCCTCTGGCTCCATAATCCACTCCTCCTCCTGCTCACCGTGTCCTCCAGATTCTCCATATTGGAGGAGCCTTCACTGTTCTCCATTTTCTACTTCCTATTCCTCACGCATTTCCTCCTGATTCTCCATTTGGCTGCTTCTCCATCATCAGCTGCTTGTGAGATCTCACATTTAGTATAACACAACGCCTCGACGCAGGAGGAGGGGTGGATGTCGTATACTTGGACTTCAGGAAGGCCTTTGACACGGTATCCCACCCCATACTGGTGAACAAGTTAAGGGGCTGTGACTTGGATGACTGCACAGTCTGGTGGGTGGAGAACTGGCTGGAGGGTCGCACCCAGAGAGTTGTAGTGGATGGGTCGGTTTCGACCTGGAAGAGTGTGGGCAGTGGGGTCCCGCAGGGCTCGGTGCTTGGACCGATACTCTTTAATGTCTTCATCAGCGACTTGGACGAGGGGGTGAAATGTACTCTGTCCAAGTTTGCAGATGACACTAAGCTATGGGGCGAAGTGGACACGCCGGAGGGCAGGGAACAGCTGCAAGCAGACCTGGACAGGTTAGACAAGTGGGCAGAAAACAACAGGATGCAGTTCAACAAGGAGAAATGCAAAGTGCTGCATCTAGGGAGGAAAAATGTCCAGCACACCTACAGCCTAGGAAATGACCTGCTGGGTGGCACGGAAGTGGAAAGGGATCTTGGAGTCCTAGTGGACTCCAAGATGAACATGAGTCGGCAGTGTGACGAAACCATCAGAAAAGCCAATGGCACTTTATCGTGCATCAGCAGATGCATGACAAATAGGTCCAAGGAGGTGATACTTCCCCTCTATTGGGCGCTGGTCAGACCGCAGCTGGAGTACTGCGTGCAATTCTGGGCGCCGCACTTCAAGAAAGATGCGGATAACCTGGAGAGGGTCCAGAGAAGGGCCACTCGTATGGTTAAGGGCCTGCAGGCCAAGCCCTATGAGGAGAGATTAGAGAAACTGGACCTTTTCAGCCTCCGCAAGAGAAGGTTGAGAGGCGACCTGGTGGCTGCCTATAAGTTCGTCAGGGGGGCACAGAAGGGAATTGGTGAGTATTTATTCACCAAGGCGCCCCCGGGGGTTACAAGAAATAATGGCCACAAGCTGGAGGAGAGCAGATTTAGATTAGATATTAGGAGGAACTTCTTCACAGTTCGAGTGGCCAAGGTCTGGAACGGGCTCCCAAGGGAGGTGGTGCTCTCCCCTACCCTGGGGGTATTCAAGAGAAGGTTGGATGTGTATCTAGCTGGGGTAATGTAGGCCCAGCACTCTTTCCTGCTTATGCAGGGGGTCGGACTCGATGATCTATTGAGGTCCCTTCCGACCCTAGCATCTATGAATCTATGAATCTATGAAACACCACCATCCTCCGCAGATCTCACTCATTTAGTATATCACCACCATCCCCTGCAGCAGTGATCTCTGTCTACCTAGCTGCATTCCATAGGTGACCACTGGTTTTTCAACAAATAGCCCTGGGGCATTGGGCGTTTGTGCAGCTTTGATGCTGTGATGCATCGAGTCTTTGTTCAAGACAAGTTGCAATCAAAAGGTTGCAAACAGGAGATTTTGCTATAGTCCTCTCCTGTTAATGTTGGACCAGCTAGCTGAATATGTTTCTGAGATCTGCGAAAACAGACTGTGCTTCTACAATAAAATTATTTTATTCAGCAATAACAAAAAGATCTTCATGGTGGGACTAACTAGGGGATGACAGGCCAAAACACAAGCAGGCAGGGCAGGTGTGAATCGATTTTGGCCACATTTCTGGGCATTGAGCAGCCATCCCAACGGACAATGGCCTTCTGTATGCCATGCTCAAGCCCATCAATAAATCTTTTGTTGGTAAATGTGTGCTTATTCACTTTTCAGTGTTCTTGTCAGATGCAGGTGATGGCTTCATAATCATTTGAATTTTGGCGGCATTTGTGTAAAGCAGAGCCCCAAATTTCGCCCAGGACCTTTCATGAATCACTTGCTGTTGACCATGAGCTGCTTCCCCATATCTCAGAAAGTGAAGACCAGCAGTGTGGTGGTCACAGAGTAGGAGGCTGATACCTCCAACATGTATGCACCCAACTGGACCCGGGGAGAACTGCAGGACTTAACTGACATTTGTTTGGAGCAAAGCATCATAGACAGGCTGGAAAATAGGAGAAATAAGCCTGTTTATGTTGCCATTGCAAAAATAATGCAAGCTTAAGGGCACAGTTGTGACTGGACCCAGGTCCAGTGCAAGATTAAGGCCCCGAGATCTTCATTTTACCATGCCAAAGATATGAGCTCTTGCTCTGGGGCAGGGCACACAATTACACCTTTCTATGAGCAGCTGTCCATCATTTCGTCCAAGGATGCGGGCGACACTCTGGGCAAACAGTACTTCAGCACTGGGGTTGAGGAGGAGGCAAGCACGCTGACAGAGGCAGTTCCTCCTGAGAATTGTACCATGAGCATGTCAGAGGAGTACAGAGACTGCTCCATGCTCCCAATGGACAGGCACTGCCAAGAAGAGCAAGTCACCTTAGACTTAATCCCAGTGCCAGTGTCCGCCTCGACTCCAAGGAGTAGCACACATCAGCTGGAGGAGGAGGAGGAACAGGGAGAAGCTAATGTGACTGATGTGGTTTTTCTTCCCAGAACTCAGTCATCATTTTGTGCTCCTGAGACACAAGCAGATGCACGATCGGTGACTTGTAAGTATCTTGTAATGTGCCTTGTGCCACTGCCAGGCACTGCACTGCTTGGGTTTGTGTAGGTTGTGCTTTAGGGGCCGGGCAGGTGGGAGGGGGTTACATTCATGTGTGGCTGGTGGTGGGCCGCCATGCTCTTTTGGGGATGATGGATGAAGGGTATATGCCATTGTTTTGGGCAGTATGAATGGTTTCTCTTTCTGTGCCTGCATGCAATTTCTCCACTGCAGAGTGTGGGAAATAGTTTCCTTCTCTTGGGGGAAGAAAAAGGAAGACATTTTTCACTTGTTTAACAGCTGCTGCGCCCATGCCCAATAGCAGCCAGGGACATTCCCCCTAACCACGGACCCCAGCTCACACTGCAGCAGAGTGCTGCAGGGATATGTGCCAGAGGCAGCAATGCTCCTGAGAAACCTTGATGGAGGTTTTGGTGGAGTGAGCACGAGTCAGACTGTCATGCAAGATAGGCCTGGTGGGACAAACTCTGCGCATCCATGTGTTCAGATGATGCCATCTTGAAGGACATGTGAGCAAATGTGCAGAAGTTGATAGACATGGCCATGGAGTTCCAGAGGTCATATGACTTGAGACATGATGTCCTGGACAAAACGGTAAAATCCAAGCATCAAAGCAGGTCCAGCCAAATTTCTGCTTTAAAAAGCAGGTACAGAAAAGCAAAAGTAGCTCCCCTCAGCTTGCCTTTGTCGAGGAGGTAGTCCATACAGTCGAGTCTACTCCTTGTAATGCACTTGAGTCAGGGGAGGGCCGTAACACTGCCACCAAGGCCAGGTGGCCACCACTCCAGTTCAGGGAGTCAGGACCGGTTCAGGGTGATGGTGGGGTGAAGGTAAGGAAGACTAAATAACCAAACGTTTACAATATTGTGTTCATAACAATAAAAAATCCTGTTATCACATTTCCATAAAGTGCAAGTGGTGTCTCACCCCTCATAAGCCATGCATGCACACTCTGAACAGGCTTTGGCCCGAGCATCCCCCTGTTGAACCCCGGGCTGTGGCCTCTCCCTCCCTGGCTGTTGCCCCAGGGCTGAGGCCAAAACATGACCCTGCTTCTGGCAGGGGAAAATTCCCAGCTTGATACGCGCACACACACACACACATGCAGACACACAGACATGTGCACACAGAGACAGAGAGACAGACACATGCACACTCAGCCACATATTTTACCCTCACAGGACCTCGCCCATCGCCCACCCTCAATCACTCTGCGACAGCCCCCTCTCCCCCCATCCTTCCTCCCCTCCAAGCCACCTGTGGTTCCATCCTGCTCCCCGCCTGGCCCCGCTACACTGACTGGCAGGGCACTGCTGCCTGGCTGTGTCAGTGTGGCCGTGCATGTGCGACAGACCAGGCAGGTCAGGCCAAGAGCGCCGCGCTTCTGCAGGTGAGTGGTGGCACTGGGAAAGGGGGCTAAGGTGAACTTTTGGGGCTATAGCCTCCAGCCCAGCCCCGCCCGCTCCCCGTCCCTCCAGGTGCAGTGCTGAGTGGCATTCCTGGTTGGCCCAGTCCCATTGGTGGAGAAGCCCCACTCCCGGCTTCCGGGAAACATGTAGATGCTGGGGTTTTGAACTTGGTGCTATTTTTGTCTCCCTGCTCGGAGACAAAAAAGCACCAAGCTTAAAACTCCGCTTTTGCTTCCCTGCTGATGATAATCCCAGAGCCGCAAATTGGTAGTGGCCCCTGTGCTCAGGTCCAGCTGGCCCATCCGTTAATCCACATATGAATGTAAAACCTTCCTTGTGCAAGCCCAGCCAGCACAAAAAGGACCCCCCCCAGCTCACCTCTTGCCACTCCTTCCTTGCTACTGCACTGGCAGTCATGAATGGTGCGGCAGCCGGCACCAGTGCTGCGGCAAGGAAATTTTGTACTTGGAGCAAAGTCCGCAGCAGCAGCCCACCATCGCACCGTGCACAGATCTGGGGGGCAGACCCCTCCCCCATGCTTGCCTGGGATTGCACACAGTGGCGGGAGCTGCCCTTGCCCTGTGCCCATGCACCCCCAAATGAGCCACTCATGGATCCATCCTGCATTCCACCCTGGCTGGCTGGGCAGTGCCCTTCGGTACCCCTCTGGGTCCAGGGAGGGGGGGCAGTCATCCTGCTTGCTTTCCCCCCCCCGGTGTTATTGCAGCACTGGCACTCAAGAATGGTGCAGCAGCCAGCACATAAAAAAAAAAGCAGGCAGCTATGGGCTGTATTCAGTCTGGGGCAGAGGCAGGGGCTGTTGTCACCCTAGCCAGGGAAACACATTACACCCAGGAATTGAAAGGGGGCAGCTGCAATTTGAAGAGACATCTGCTGGACAAAGAGGCTCATTACATGTCTTTGAATGCCTTTGTATTTGCATGCAACAAATCTATGGACTCCACGGTTTAAGTTGTGGTGAGCCAAACTAAAACTACGTCTGAGGAGTTTTACTTTAATGTGCCAGAAATACTTTTGTAGTGTCCAGGAAAACTCTCATGCAAACAGTCACACCGTTGCAGCGAAAAAAAGGACAAACAATGTCCCAAGACAGTCTACACATACAGCATTAATGTGTTTTAATGCATCTACACAGTCATTAATGTGTTTTAACTATTTGCACCTAAATTTAATATCTGCATTTGCAGGTATCAAATGTAGGTGTAAATAGCCTAACTTGGCCATTTTTAAAGTTCATTAAGGGTGCGCATGTGTAGAAGCTCACCCTAATGCACCTTAAATTTAGGCGAATGTGCCTTAAAGCATCTTTTGTAGACATGCCCAATGTGTGAAAAAGTCTTAAGAGTAATCCAGAACAAAATAGAAAACAAACTTCATTCAAACAGGAAGGGACTGCAAGCAACAAGGCCTAGAAAAGTTAGGCTGGTAGCTCGTAACTGAACCAGGCAAAATCTAAAGGCATTTATACACATACCTTTTAGTTCTCGGACATGCCAGAGATCTGCTGCTTCGGAGCAGGCTGTGCAGGGCCTTCCCACCCCAGCCCCACTCCCTCCCTCACTACCATGGGGGGCAGATCGAGGCCCCAGTGGGGCAACAGTGGAGACCCCCCGATCTTTGCATGGGGCAAAGGTAGCTGCCACTGCATGCTGTGCTTTGCTTCCTGCGGCAGATCCCTGGGAGAGGCCAATGCCATGTGCCTGCCACTGCTAGGCTGTGCCCATGGCATTGTATGGCTCTTGAGGCAGCAGGGCTCAAAAGTCCAGCCCACAGCAGCAGCTGCCTCTGCCCTATGCATAGATCGGGGCGGGGGTGGGGAGGGGCACATGCCCCCCTGGGCCTTTGCTTGTTGAACCACCCAGCATAGCCAGGGCCCCACTCACCCCAGCCCTTGGTCCTGCCTGTGCCCCGCTCCCTCTCTCACTGCTGGGTCCTTGATCTGCCCCCCGTCCCAGCCCTTTTCCCTTCCCCCACCCATTCCCCCACAGACTAACCTGCTGCGGGGGGCAGGGTATGCATGCATGCGTATGGGCACTCAGCCCCCCAAAATAATTTTTTATCTCTCTACCTAATCATGTAACACATTTCTATGCACCTGGCTTAGATACATTCCCAAACCAGGTATTCTGGAGTACGTATTTTCTGTTGTGCATGTAACTATCAACCTATACAAGAAGATACTAGATTTGTGCACCTACATGAGATACTACTGTGCAGTGGTTACTGAGCATTTTCTTAGTCCTTGTATAAGAAACGAGTAAATAAATGCACAGTAACTGGAGTTACTGTGCAGTAGCACCAGTAAATGCCTTTTAAGTGATGCCACTGTACAGTAGCCTAATAGTACTGCATAGTAGTGTCTAGGCCTGGTTTTTGCTACACGATGGTATTGTGCAGTAGTATCAGACTACTGTGCAGTCAGTGGCTCATGTAGATATGCCCAGTGTAAATTAGAAATGTTTCAATCTATGTCCACAAATGGATAAGACTCAGTTTGTAAAGACTGATTATAATCTGTACTGATTGTAACACAAGTTAAACGAAAATAAATCAAATACTGGACTTCAAAAATAAAAAGGAGATTTTTTTTGTCTTAGAAAATAAAACTATTATAGAACCATGTGCTGCAAAGAGTTTACTTCACTGTAGGATACTCTTGTCAGACACAAGTATTATCCAATGTAAAATGCAATTAATTAGTGCACTGACACACAGGGATGGGGGCTTAACTGGGGGATGTTGAGGTCCAGCAGCAGTTTGGCTAGATGACAAGGGCCAAGACATGGCCAGATAGATGCAGGAGTGTGGAAACCGGCAGTCCTGCTGGCAATTCCAGGTCAAGGCCAAGGCCCTGAGGGCACAGTGGGTCTGTGTCTTTTCTTTCCCTGCAGGAGCTGCTTCTCCAGCAGCTGCCAGAGAACTCACCCTGCCAGTCCCAGTCCTGGGGCTTAGACGTGCCCAGGGCCCTGCCTCCTTCTGGTAAGCTGACTGGGGACAGGTGTTAGGGATGTTGGTCTAAGGACATGGCACTGGCAGACAAGTTGTTTGGGTTAATCTGGTATCTTTTAGTAGACCAACTGAACAGTTAGATAAAAATATCTCAGCAAGGTTTCAAGTTGAAAAACCCTTCATCAGGCTGAGGAAGCACCTACAGTTGGTGTGTGTGCTCTTCCTGGATGGAAGGAATAATAAAGAAGTCAGTGGCTGGCATACAATGCAGGCAAGAAAGCCAGTCAGGGAAAATGGAAATGGAGGCATCAGGGGGTAAGGGGCAAGCCGGTGGTGGGGAGGTGGGGGTGGGGGGGATAGTTTCATAGTTTCATAGTAGCTAGAGTCGGAAGGGACCTAGGTAGATCATCTAGTCCGACCCCCTGCCTTAGCAGGAAAGAGCACCGGGGTCAGATGACCCCGGCAAGGTGCTCATCTAACTTCCTTTTAAAAATCCCCAGGCTAGGAGCCTGCACCACTTCCCCTGGAAGCTGGTTCCAGGCCCTAGCCGCCCTGACTGTGAAGTAGCGCCTCCTAATATCTAATCTAAACTTACCCTCCGCCAGTTTGTGACCGTTATTCCTGGTCACTCCTGGCAGCGCACGGGGGAACAGGGACTCCCCCAATACCTGCTGATCCCCCCTGACCAGTTTGTAGCAGGCCACAAGGTCCCCCCTTAACCTTCTCTTGTGGAGGCTAAACAGGTTCAGGTCCCGTAGCCTCTCCTCATAAGGCCTGCCCTGCTGACCCCTGATCATACGAGTGGCCCTCCTCTGAACTCTTTCCATATTGTCCACGTCCCTCTTGAAGTGTGGCGCCCAGAACTGGACGCAGTACTCCAGCTGCGGCCTGACCAGCGCCGCATAGAGGGGGAGGATCACCTCCCTGGACCTGCTCGAGATGCATCTGTGGATGCATGACAGGGTACGATTGGCCTTCTTGACTGCCTCCCCACACTGCCGGCCCATGTTCATCGTGGAGTCAATGACGACTCCAAGATCCTTTTCCGTCTCCGTGCTGGCAAGAGGGGAGTTCCCCAACCTGTAAGTGTGGTGCCGGTTCTTCCTCCCCATGTGCAACACCTTGCACTTATCAGTGTTAAACCCCATCCTATTCTCATCCGCCCACCGTTGCAACCTGTCAAGGTCAGTTTGTAGCCTATTGCACCCTTCTAGTGCACCCACATCCCCCCACATCTTAGTGTCATCAGCAGACTTGAACAGGGTGCTTTCTACCCCCTCATCCAAGTCACTGATGAAGATGTTGAACAGTGCGGGCCCGAGAACCGAGCCCTGCGGAACCCCACTGCCCACATCCTTCCAGGTCGAGAAGAACCCATCCACTACCACCCTCTGGGTGCGGCCCTCCAACCAGTTGGCGACCCATTTAACCGTGTGGGCATCGACACCACAGTCTCCCAGCTTTTTGATGAGGACAGGGTGAGAGACAGTGTCGAAAGCCTTCCGGAAGTCCAAAAAGACTACATCCACAGCAACCCCTGCATCTAATGATTTGGTGACCTGATCGTAAAAGGCCACCAGGTTGGTCTGACAAGACCTGCCACTGATGAACCCATGTTGGTTGCCCCTGAGCATGCATTCCCCCGCAAGGCCCTCCTGGATGTGTGCCAGGATAATTTTTTCAAAGAGCTTACCCGGGATTGAGGTCAGACTAACTGGCCTGTAATTTCCCGGGTCCGCTTTTTTTCCCTTTTTGAAGATAGGGACCACATTGGCCCTCTTCCAGTCCTCCGGCACCTCGCCAGAGCACCACGAGTGCTCATAGAGCCGTGCCAGGGGTCCCGCAATGACCTCAGCCAGTTCCTGTAGAACCCTAGGGTGAAGATCGTCCGGACCAGCGGACTTGAACACGTCCAGCCTCTCCAGAAGTACCCTAACTAACTCCTCGCTAACCCCTGGCCCAGGCGTGTCTCTCTCGGGGCCCGAGGGGGGCCCAGCAGGGAGGTGGCTGAACTGGTCCCTACTTAGGAAGACAGAGGCAAAGAAATCGTTAAATATGTTAGCTTTGTCATCTGGCGTGATGACTAAGTTGCCCATCGTGTCCTGCAGGGGCCCCACATTACCCGGGACCCTCTTTTTACCCCCTATGTATTTGAAGAAGGACTTCTTATTGTCCTTAATCCGGGAAGCTAGTCCTATCTCCAACTCTGCCTTGGCCCTCCTGACTGCCCCCCTACATCCTCGGGCGACTATAACATAGTTCTTCTTGGCGATGACCCCATCTCTCCATTGGGTATATGCCTCCCTTTTAGCAAGGAGACATTCCCGGATGCTCTTAGTGAGCCATGGGGGTTTATGTGCCCTCCTGCTCCCTTTGACCCTTGTTGGGATTACCTCCCTTTGGGCATGGAGGATCGTCTCCTTAAGGAGCAACCACTCACCTTCGACATCTGATTCCCTTCCCCTCTGGGTCCTCAGCGCTTCCCCAACGATCCTCCTTAGCTTGTTGAAGTCAGCCCTCCTAAAGTCTAGGGCTGTTGCCTTGCTGCAGCCCTTTGCCACCTTACGCTGGATGGTGAATTCCAGCAAGCGATGATCACTGTCTCCCAGGTGGCCCATCACCCGCAGCCCCCTCACCAGGTCATCACCCGTGGCCAGCACCAGGTCCAACAAGGCGTCTCCCCTGGTGGGACTGTGCACCTCCTGGGTTAGATGGAGGTCCTGCACTCTGGCTAAGAACCGACGTGAGCGATCAGACTTAGCTGACTGCTCCTCCCAGCAGATGTCTGGGAAGTTCAGGTCCCCCATGATGACCACATCCTTAGCCCTCACTGCCTCTGTAAGCTGACCTAAGAATTCCTGGTCGAGCTCTTCTCCCTGGTTGGGAGGTCTATAGTAGACTCCCACCGTTAAGTCTCTCTCCCCTGGACTGCCTTTTACTCTAACCCAGAGCACCTCAGAGTGCCCCCCCTCTACCCCCTTGCTAATTAACGAGGAAGTATATTCCTCCTTGATGTAGAGTGCTACTCCTCCACCTTTCCTTCCTATCCTGTCCTTCCTATATAGCCTATAGCCCTTGACACTCACTGCCCAGTCATGCGATGAGTCCCACCACGTTTCTGTGATCCCTACTATGTCAGGGCTGGTGACAGCTAGGAGGAGGGCGAGTTCCTCCTGCTTCTTCCCCATACTTTGAGCATTCGTGTAGAGGCATTTGAGGCCTTCAACGGTTGTGCCCACTGACCCCCTAGTCTCAGCAATGCCCCGTCCCCCATCGCTTACCTGTTTCTCCCTTTTGACCATTGGTCTGGGCTCGCTGGCTGTTGCTGGGCCTGGTAGTTCATCGTCTCCTCCGCCCTCATCTTCCCCCTCCCCCGACGAGCCTAGTTTAAAGCCCGCCGAAGGAGGTTCACCAACCTGGAAGAGAACACACGCTTACCTTTAGGGGAAAGGTGGAGCCCATCCCATCCCAGCATGTCTCTCATCACGATGTGCCGGTCATGGCTGAGGAAGCCAAAGCCCGCCTCGAAGCACCATTCCTGTAGCCTCCAGTTGGTCTCCGCAATGCACATCTCGTGACGTCTGCCGCGTCCGCTCACTGGCAGGATGGAAGAGAAGACCGCCTGTGCGCCCATCTCCCTCAGCACGCCTCCCAGAGCATGGTAGTCCTCCATCAGGCGATCAGGGGCTCTCCTGGCCGCATCGTTAGTACCCACATGGACAAGGACCATGGGGTAATAATCGGTGGGCTGGATGATGGACTGGAGCATCCCCTTCACATCCTGAATCTTCGCTCCGGGCAGGCAGTAGACCTCACGTGCTGAGGGATCCTGGCGACAGATGGGGCCCTCCGTACCTCTCAGGATGGAGTCACCAATCACGATGACGCGACGCTTCCTCCTCTTAGGCCTCTTGACTCCCGCCGCCCGCACAGGACATTGTGTGCACAAAGTCTCCTCCCTGGAATCTTCCACTGCTCCCTCCTCCTCCAGGGCTGCCAGGACCTCATATCTGTTCTCCAGATGGACAGGAGGAACTGGTGCCGCAACATGGTTAATAGCCCTGGCGCGGGAGACTGTCTGCCACTCAGCAGTGGAGGGCTCATCCCGGGCTGCCCTCTCCTCTGTTGTATCACCCTGCAGAGAAAGAAAATACCTATCAATTTCCTCCTCTGCCTCACGGATTCCCCTCAGCCTGCTAACCTCCTCCAGGAGCTCCTGCACCCGCTCCTCCAGGGTCCTAAGGCGGATACCTACAGGACAGGTGCAGGAGTCCCCAGTCCCTGCCCCCCCAGACCTTGCCAGGCAGTTCCCGCAGGCCAGGGGGTTGGAGGACGGCAGCCCCCCCGAGGGCTCTGTCTGGGTGGAGGCCTCAGACAAGCCCCGGGAAGGCCGCGCCCCCCGGGCAGGGGCCCTGGCAGAACTCCGTGTCGACACCATCGCAGGAGTTGCTGCCCTTACTAGCAGAGCAGGGGTCAGCAGCACAGGTAAAGTGCTGAGGTTCTTGGGGAGTCAGATGCAGGTTGTAGTGTGTCAGAATGTCTATATTGAGTCCATGAGCCTCTGTATCCAGGGGTTGAAGTGCAGTTCATAGGCTCGTCTGTGAAAAGTGGTTTGTAAATTCAAACAAGCACTGAACCTTGCTAACCTCGTCACCAGAAGCCAACTTCCTACAGCCCAAAACACACCGAATGTATCCAGGCCATGCCATGCCATGACAACACATGCAAAACCGGCCTACAATATCTCTAGTATGGCGATATCTTCACAATACATATCTCCATCAGGGCACCAAATTACCTGTTTCCAATCTCTCAGGCCTGATCTTCAAAGGGACTTTCCAAACCACTTTTCACAGATGAGCCTATGAAATGCACTTCATCAACCTCCTGGATACAGCAACTCATGGACTCAATATAGACATTGGAATTCTGACACACTACAACCTGTCGGACATCTGATTCTCCAGGTACCACTGCACTTTTACCTGTGCTGCTACATCCCCCCCATCCCAGCCTGTCCCTCACCCCCTGAAGCCTCCATTCTCATTTTCACTGGCTGGCATTCTTCCCTGCATTGCATGCCAGCCTCTGGCTTCTTTACTATTCCTTCCATCCAGGAACAGCACACACACACCAACTGCAGGTGTTTCTTCAGCCTGACAAAAGGTTTTTCAGCCCAAAAGCTGGCATCCCAGGCAGCTAAGCTGAGCTCACTTGGAGCCTCACAACTCCACTGCAACCAGCAAGCCTCAGGCTTGTCAAAGACATGATGGGTCTGGGCTTCCCCCAGCCAGGACTGTGCATGCTTGTGATGGCTGAAGGTTATGGCACCTCCTACCCACTTTTCACCAGGGAGATCCTCAGTCCTGGCATTTCTTGGGGCTGCCATGCCACCAGCAGCCCCACCAGGCCTCCAGACCCTGGCAGAGTACAGTTTTAGTGGTGGAGGGGGAAACTGGCTGGTGGATGGCATGCTGACCTGAGACAGTGGATCCCCCCACTTCCACATCCCCCTACCTATGCTGTTCTGCCTCCCTGACTCTCTTCGCCAGCACCTCCATCCGCTGATTCAGGCTTTGGCTGCTGCATATGCTGCCCTCCACCCTCAGGTCACACATGGTGGCCAGCACATGGACCGTACCAGACCGCAAAGGATCAAGCCATTTCCTGATGCCCTCCTTCAGCTGCCTCACCAGTGTTTGCACATCTGGTGACAGCAGCTTGCCCCAGCCAGGAACATTGATCCCCTGGAAGTTCTCCATTTGGTTCTGAAGTTCCCTCACTACAAGGATCACCTGAGTGAGGAGGGCATCGCCAGTGCTTTGTTGGTATCGTGGACTGCCTTGGCCATATTGGGCTCATTATCGGTAACAGTGAACCCACAGGTGAGCTTGCCCTGCCCAACGAGCCACCCCTGCACCAAGTGGTTCATGGCCCCCATGATCTCTGTTGCCGTGTGGAACTCATCAATCACCTCCACTTGAAGGAGAGCCTGCTGATGACCTGACTGGTCACACCCAGTGCCCTGCAAGGGAGAGATAGGCATGATCTCTGCCCTAGCTGCCCTGGCTGCTCCAGATGTCCAAGGTGAAGTGTAAAGCCACTTACCTGCCTTGCGCAGCTTCTCCCCAAAGTAATCCCTGCATGCCTCATACAGGGAGGGCACCATCGTCCTGCGGAAGGTGGTGTATGCAGGTACTTGGTATGATGGGGCCACGAGTGCCATGAACCACATGAACCCTGGCCGCTTAACTAAGGAGAAGGGCTAGCCATCCACAGCAAGCATCTCCCCAATGCTCTGGGTGATCTCATTCACCTTTGCAACACACCCCGCTGTGTGCCCACCTTTCCCTCACTGTTCCAGGGTGGCCTGCCTTTGCTTTTGGGGGATGGGGGCTTTGGAGCGAGATGGGGACTTCCCTTTGAGCATGCTTCCACTGGTGCCAGGCTGAGGAGGAGCAAGGTCAAGAGAGTGGCGCCTGAGGAGATGCATCAGCATCCTAATGGTACTCATGCGTTTTGTTCGCTTGCCCCAGCTGCTTTTGGCTCAGTAGTACAGGCAGATAGCACATGTGGGATCATCTGCCAGCTCAAAATGTTCCCAGACCATACTATCTGCTCACTTTTGGGGTGTGGGTGCATGTGTGGATGCTACCTTTCCCCACTCCTCAGCAGGCAGAGGCACAGCTACAGGAGGAGCGGACTCAGCTGAGCCACTTGCTTCTGTACCCTATAGCTCAACCTCCTCCGAAGTGCCTTCTGGGGAAGGAGACTTGGCTCTAGGGGAAACCTGAGGGGTGTGGAGCACAAACTCAAATGATTCCCCCTCCTTCCCCAGAATTTCCCTTCCTAGGGCACTCTAGATCCAGATTCAGCTCCAGTTCTTCCTCTGGCTCTGGAAGGCTTAGCATGGGAAGTGAAATGGGGGTGGAGGAGACTGTCATGCTGGTGCTGCTGCTTGTTTGTCATGGTGGCAGTGGGGGGGTTATGGCTGGTGCTCTTAGGATGCAGACTCAGGCACAGGCACTGCTCCCCTCTCCTTGCTGCCTGTACTAGTGGAAGACTCATGCCTGCTTGTTGTAGCAAAGAGGCTGCATCTTAGTTTTGTGGGGGAGGACTTACAGCTCTCCCTCTACTTCCCCTCCCACCCCTCCCTGAAGACTTGCCAGCTGCCTTTCCAGCATGCTTCATGGTGCGTTTCATAGTGTCTTTCCCTTGGTGTGCTGGAAAATGTGTGTGTTCTTCTCTAATGTTATTTGATTTATGTAACATATGTAGATAATTGTATATGTATATGTATTTATGTGATGTATGTATGTAGTTATGTATTTATGTAATAAATTAATAAAAAATATATAAATGTATGCATGTGTTCCTATATAAATTCTATATTATTGTGGTAGGGCACTGAGTGTGCCTGCCACTTTAAGGCCCTGGAGCTGGCAGCCTCCAGGTGCCTAATGAGGGCAGCCATTTTGGGTTCAGGGCTGTCCATATAAACAAGGCAGTTTGGTTGCTGGAGGTTAGGCAATAATACTACTTGGTCAGAGGTCTTCTGGGTTTTATCTGGAGGTAAGGGAGGAGTTGTAGGGATGGTAGGAGGCTCCTGGTCCTGGGTATGACCTAAAACTACACCCTGCCAGGAGTGGGTGGCCTGGTGGGGCTCCCAGTGGCACAGGAGCCCCCAGGAAGTGCCAGGCCAGTGATCACCCTGGTGAAAGGTATGGTGGGGTGCTGTAACCCTTAGCCCTCACCTTTGGCTAGGTTATGTTCCACTGGAGGTAGTTCTGGGGGTGCAAGCCCTGAGGAGGAGAGTTGGTGGCCAGGTGTGGTGGAGGCTGCCTGAGCCCTGTGGGGGTTTGAGACCCCTGAGCTGGAGAGTTGGGGCCAGGTATGGCTATGGCCACCTGAGGCCCCCCTGAGGAGGGAAGTCCTGAGATCCCCAGTGTGAGGGGGCATTGCGAGCAGTGAGAAGCCGCCAGTGTGAGGGGGCATTGCGAGCAGTGAGAAGCCGCCAGTGTGAGGGAAGAACAGGGGCTCAGCCAGAGGGCAAGAGAGCTGAGCCCTGACCCCGATAAGTCCTCCACCATTGGGGAGGCAGAGTTTTGGTCAAATATAACATGAGGCCCAGTTGTGAGGGGGCATTGTGGGAACTGAGAACTAAGGGGGGCAGCAATCAGAAGCCCTAGGGTGAGGGGCAGAGATGTGGAACCCAGTGAGGGAAGAACGGGGACTCAGCCAGAGAGAGCTGAGTCCTGACCCCAGTAAGTCCTCTGATGCAGGGAGGCAGAGTTTGGGTCAAATATAACATCCATAGGAGCACTACAATCTGCTGCCTGGGGTGGGAGGGGGGGGAGTGAGAGTCCTCTGTGAGACCCTGAGGTACCAGTCATAGTGTGAGGTACCCCAGCTCCCCACCTCTGTAAAGGAGGACCCAGAGAGGGGGACTCCAGGGAAAAAGTAACTGTCATATATTGAGGCCTGCCTGAGCTTCCCCTGACTGGCCCAGGTGGGGGCCAGGACCAGGAGGGTCAGAAGGGCAAGGAGGCCCACCAAGAGGGACGCCCAAGAGCCAGGGACCTGAGGTCCCAACTGGCCTGGAGGTGGGCCGGGGCTAGTGTGAGCTGAAGGTTCCAGTGAGGGGACCACACCCAAAGGGGAACGGATGGCAGGGAGATATGTGGCCGGGTATGATGGTGGCAGAGTCCACCTGAAGGCAGGAACCCAGGTGGGGTCCTACAGTGGGTTCTGGGGGCCCATCATGTGGGACTAGTGCATATGAGAACATCATGATGTTATCTGTGAGGCTTGGGCTGCGGTGTAGGGGAGGAATGGAGCTGTAAATAGCACCTCCTTGCAGTGGGGCAGAGAATGGGCAGCCTCCTGCTTAATTAACAACTTTATTAATCAATTAAGATCAAGGTGTGGCGGGTGAGAAAGCGGGCAGTTAGCCCAAGAACTGGTGGGTGGGCTGTGCAGAGATTGGCCCTGAGCAGGCCCCCTGTTACAGTTATAATATGCAATATATGCTGGCTTCCCTGCACAGTGAATGGAATGCACACTGGGAGAAAGCACAGATTTTTTTCCTGAGGGAAAAGAATCCAAATAGAGGATTTTGGGGGAGGAATACATTGAAAGGAATGAATAAATGAATGAATGTAATATGAAACAAAAGGGTATGGAAAGCAAAAGGTATTGATGAATCCCACTTGCTAGGAACAAGCTACGAAGTAAGAAATGATAGCCTTTGTTGTCTGATGCTGCTGAGCTGCTGGAAGATGCAGCTCAGTAACTGACCCCAAGGCAGAAAGCAGCTCAGTTCAAATAATGCTGCCTTTTATGCTATTTTTCATCCCTCTTCCAGAGCACTGGGATTGATCCTTCCCCAAGGTCCATT
Organism: Crocodylus siamensis; assembly: GCF_052110815.1. Lineage (NCBI taxonomy): Eukaryota > Metazoa > Chordata > Crocodylia > Crocodylidae > Crocodylus > Crocodylus siamensis. Next base: position 44,170,870 of record NC_143403.1, read on the forward strand.
CCACAGTCACTGACTGTATAGCTGGCCAATATCAGAGCAGCTCTTCTCCCCTCTTCCACCTCCTTCTCCTTGCTTTCTGTTTCCCTACAGATAAGCCCAACTGCAGCTTTGAAACTCAAAACATTTCAAAACTTTCAAAACATTTTGACTGCCTTCATTACATTTCAAGGCTGTTTTGGACCCCATTTGTTTCATTTCAATCTTCCTGTCTCAAGCTCGAAAAGAGTTGAAACAGCATTGAAACAAGACAGCTGGCAAAATTTCACATAGCCCTAGCAGATGGGGCATGGGTCAGCAACCCCTGGCACGCATGCTGAGCATGGCATGCAAGGCCATTTTGTTCGGCATGCCATGGCCAGCCCCAGCTCTAGGTAGCTGCCTGGGCTGCTCCCAGCAGGCCTTGCAGCGCTTCAGCTGCTGGCTGGGACCAGCCTGGGCCTGCTCTGTGGCTGGCAGCAGCTACACAGAGCTGGGGCTGGCTGCAGCTGGGAGGCTCCAAATAGCTGTGCCGGGCTCCACAGCCCTGGTATCAGCTCCATACTGGCACATGCATCCACGTATTGAAGTAGGCAGTGGGGGAAGGGCCTGAGGCAGTGCAACTTCAGTCTCTCCCCAGGTCCCAGCACGGAGCTAGTGACTGGGCTCTGGAGCCTAGCGTAGCTGTTTGTAGGCAGCCTGGGCTCTGGGCAACTGCAGTAAGCAGCAGGCAAGCTGCAAACAGCTATGCTGAGCTCCAGCATCAGCTCTATGCTGGTGGCGACTGCGTGCACCTTGGGGAGACAGAGCAGTGCAGCCTGCCCCAAGGTGCCCGTGCAGTTGCCACCGGCAAGGAGCTGATGCTGGAGCTGTGGAGCCTGGTACAGCTGTTCGCAGCATGCCGATTGCTTGCTGCAGCTGCTCAGAGCCCAGGCTGGCTACAAAGAACTGTGCTGGGCTTTGGAGTTGTGCCGTCACCTCTGTGCCAGGAGTGGGGGGGGGAGACTTGGGTTGCACTTCCTTGGGTCCCTCCCCCACTGCCTGCTCCAATGCACCAGTGCATGCACTGGTACGGAGCTGATGCCAGGGCTCCGGAGCCTGGCACAGCTGTTTGGAACCTCCTGGCTACAGCCAGCCCTGACTCTGGGTCACTGCTGTCAGCTGAGAGCCTGGGCTGGGGGTCACAGGGCAGCAGGGCTAGGGGCAGGGGCTCTAGGTGGATGGCAAGGGACACATGCAGGGCATCCTGCCATGTATCCCCTGCTGTCATTGTGTTTTTTCTGGCATGCTGGCACTTGGGCACATTGCCTACCCCTGGCTTAAGGGCTTTTTGGAGCTACTCAACAGGTCAGCTGGTAAGCTGTTTTGTTTAAGAAAAGCTTGAGCTAATGGAGAGAAGCTATTGTTTTGCTGATGGGGTGATCAACACTGTTATCAGCCTCCTGTTGGCTTGCTTGCCAGTCAGTTTGCTGCGTTCAATATAAAGAAGCAGAGAGGGAGATTGAAAAGCTCCATATCACCAACACATGCATGCAATGCACCGGCACTCCTCCCCACCTTGCCTCAGAATGCTAGCCCTTGAGCAGCGAGTGGAAGGGAAAAGCCTGGGATGGTGCAGGCAAGATAGGGATTTATACTTTTTCCCTAATCACAAGTGTTGCTGGGGCCTGGTCACCCCCACCCCTCAGCTGAGCACTGTGTAAGGAAAGGGAGGCCTACTCTAGTGCCCTGCAGCTTCTAGCCTGAGTCACTGCAGGCATGTACCTGAACTTCCTCTGTCCAGAGAGAATGTCTGTCTGGTTACAAACCAGTTTAGCCTAGCATGGGTGACTGGTGCTGCTGTAGTCAGGGGGGACATGTGCCTTCCCAGTGACCGGTCGGCAACCCAGGGCAGGATCCCCAGCAGCCAATCCTACTGACTGGGGAAGGATAGGTGTCCCCACAGCTGATGGTGAGGCAGCCAATCACTGGCCACTTCTGGAAGTGACTGTGGCAACTTCTAGGAGCCCCATGGTGCTCCACTCCCCAGCTGGTGCTTGCAGGGGAGGATACTGGCGCTCCCCCCTGCCCACTACCTAAGTGGTGAGCATGGCCAATTTGGGGGTGCACCACGTGCTCTGGTGGGGGGGATACCCAGTGCACCCCTTATGCATTGCCACTGCATGTTGGACTAACCTGCAAAGACTGAATCAATTCAGGCTCAGGCTTTTTGAATGTCTGCCTCAAGCTGTAAGGAAAAGGACCCCTGCTGCAAAGGAAGGTAAACTCCCCCAAAGTCAAAATCCCCAGGCTTGGCTGCAGATGCCTCTGAGGAAGGCTTAAAAAAAAATGAAAAAGGAAAAACCCATCACATGTAGCAGAAGTGTGGGGGAGAAATTCCTGCCCAGCCCCATGTAGCAACTAGCAAAGCCCAGAAGTGTGAGAAATACCCATAATAGAACATAGGCATAGCTATGCCTAAATCATCCCCAAACAGCGGCTGTCCAAACTCCTTTTAGGCTGTATAGACGAAATGAGGGACATGTGTGCATGACACTTTAAAGTGGGTTACATACTTTTGCACTGCTTTAATGTTGTTGGTGTTTGCACATGTCAGTGGCATATTGCAGTAATTCCAGCCACTGTAGTGAATTTGGCAATATAATGCGCCTTAAATGACTTGGGGCGCAGCAAACTAAAACTCCTCTAGGGCAGCAGACTAAAACTCCTCAGATCTGTGCAGCCCTGGGGGGGGGGGGGGGAACAAGGTGGGAAGCCCAATCTCTTTTTCTTTTTTTTTTCCCCCTCCTGGAGCTTGCCTGCCTGAGCTGCATGGAGGCCCAGTGCTTCCCCTCACAGCTATGGTGCCTGTGGGTGGGTGCCGCCTGGTGGGGGACTGCCACTGCCATGGAGGGAAGCACTGGTCTCCCCTGCAGCTGGGGGACTGCTCCGCCTGCGGGCAACTTGTCCTCCCCTCCCTGCTGCTGGAGAGGCAGGTAACTGCAGGGTGTGTGCATGACATGGGGTTAACTTGGTCCTAAATTGAAGTGTTTTTTAAAAACCCACTGCTTCAACCTAGGGCCATCTTTTCATCTACATGCACCCTTAAACACCTTCAGTTATGGAGAGATCGTATCTTCCTAAGGCGGTTTATTCCAATGCCTCGCTGTTCTAACAGTGAAGAAGCTTCTCCTGACATCCAATCTAAATCTACTTTGCTGAAACTTCAAGCCATTGGTTTGTAGCCTGTTCTCTGCAGTAAGAGAGAAAAAGCGTTCTCCCTCTTTTATGGCAGCCCTTCAGGTATTTGGAGAATGGTATCACGTCCCCTCATAAATGTCTGTTTGCACAAGCTAAATAGGCTTATTTTCTTCAGCCTCTCTTTGTATAGTTTGCCTCCTAAGCCCTTTATCATTTTTGTGGTGGGCTTCTGGATCCTCTCCAAATGCTATCCTTTCTAAAATGTGAAGCCCAAAACTGCAGGCGTAAATAATACTTATTAAAGAAGCACGCTCACCTCCCTTGTCTTGCACATAATGTTCCTATTGATGCAGCCCAACATTACATTCACCTTTGGGGCAGCTGCATCAAACTGCAATCTCATTGAGTTTGTTAGAAATATTATTAAAATAGAAATATTATTAGAAATGCATAATGAATAGAGTGTTGTTAAAGCTGCACAGTTTGTATCTCATACCTGATAAGCAGAAACACCACCAAGGACATCTTGCTAATTTACTATCTCTTTGTAACACTAAATCACACATACCTTCAAACTCCTCTGCCTCTACTCTTGTAAACTACAAAGGCTATGATTTAATTGACTGTGTCCTTGGGAAAGAGTGGGGTTTGAACTTTTGGTAACCTGGAGAGCTTTTCTAAGCATGCGTAATTAGCTAATGCATATAAGCCTATCTGCCCCGCATACTTAAGTAGTTAATTATAATGCACATGCGACGGATGACGTGACGTCATTTCATATATGTTTGTATGAACCGGAAATGAGTTGTAAGAGTTCCTGCTTCTGCACACGTGCTCAGGAGAGAGGATAAAACCCAGCTGAGAGTTTTCCCTGAGGGTAGAGTGTGGTCTTTTGTCTTCACTCTGACCCTATTTGCAAATATACCTTTTGTGTGGCTAATAGTGTGTCTGAGAGTTCTTCGCCTCTCGAGAAACGAACCGCAGCATTTTTGCATCAGATCCTGGCACCCCAGATGGGACCTTCTCATGGACTACCCCGAAATCCAGCGGCGGAGTGCCTCCGGTACCAGGGGGAGTGCGCACCGAGCCGACTTTTTGGGCTCGCCCCTGGAGTCTGAGGCGTGAGTCAGGATATTCGGGAAGTTAAAGGCTCCCATGCAAATTTTCAGTTTCTGGAGACGTCAGACACACTTTGGTATTTTGATCGAGATCTCTGGGGTATCTGAGTGAGTATACGAATTCCCTTTGCCCAATTTGGTTCTGGATCCAAAGCAAAAGGTGTGCATGTTTGCTGAGGAATTCTAGGCTCAGCTCTCATGGTAAACCATCTGTTGTAAGGATCTTTTGGTATTTGGTGTGCCTTGGGTGCACTCTTGTGGGCAAAATGGGTATGGGTCGCTCCTGTGTAGAAAACCCAGATACTCCCCTAAAATTCATGTTACGTCATTTTAATAAGTTCGCAAAGCCGGCGGATTACGGAGTAAAGATGAAAAAGAGTGATTTAATTAAGTTTTGTCAACTCGAGTGGCCAACATTTGGGGTCCACTGGACCCCGAAAGGATCCTTTGTAGTAAAAGAAGTGATAGCTATCCATGAAATAATTATGCAGAACGGGTATTGGAACCAGTTTCCTTATATTGATTGTTGGTTGTGGGTGGTTCAAAATCAACCACCTTGGATTAAAGAATGCTTAGTAAAGTTTCATGTGATGGTTGTTAAAGGAAAGACTCGAGGAGGACCGCCTGTACTCCCTGAGTCTAATGAGGGGGGGGATTCTGAATTGGCTGAGTATCGGACCCGCTCTCCGGTTGCCCTGTCAGGTAGTAAAGATGAATCAGACACCTCCTTGGAATCCAGTCCCTCTGCACCACCGCTCCCTCTCTCAGGGAGACCACCACCGGCGTATCAAAGCATACCTAATGATTTAGAGCGTGAGCCTCAGCCAAGTGCCCCATCTGAATTGGGGAAAAAGGGCTATTATTTGCGCAAGCCTGTAGAGTCACAGCCGGTGCTGAACTGCCTGATGCGAGAGGTTATCGGAGAGGGGGGCAATGCAACTTTTGTCTACACCCCATTTAGTACTTCAGATTTATTTAACTGGAAGAATCAGAGCCCCTATTTTCGTGAAGACCCTGAAAAGATGAGGGACCTGTTTCGATCTATTGGGCAGACTCATTGACCCACTTGGGCTGATGTCCAGATGATGCTCCAGACCCTCCTGACCCCAGAGGAAAGGAGATTAGTGTTGGGGATGGCAGAGCGTATTGCAGTAGCCAGAATAGAGTCAGAGGGGGCTGCTGGTCGTACCCTGCATGATACCTGCCCTGTTGAGGAGCCGAGATGGGATAATCATACTGCAGAAGGAAGAGAGGTGAGTGCACGGTACCTGGGGATTATAGTGGAAGCAATGGGAAAGGCAGTGCCTCGGGTTACTAATCTGTCTAAGTTGTATGAAGTGAGACAGGGAAGAGAGGAGGATCCCTCAGCTTTCCTTGGAAGGCTGTATGAGGCGTTTCGCAGGTTTTCGGATCTGGATCCAGAAGCCCCAGATAATCAATGCATGGTAAATCTTATGTTTATTGGTCAATCTGCTGCTGATATCCGTAAGAAGTTACAGAAAACTGAGGGAGGTGCTGGGAAACCGATTTCAGAGCTGGTGGAAATTGCATATAAGGTATATGGGAATCGTGAGCAAGTGCAGGAGCGCAAGGAGGATAAAAAGGCTCAGCGACAGATGGCAGCACTAGCAGCTGCTATAACTAGAGGTAACCCTGGAAAGGCTGGGATACAGAAGGGGAAAGGAGAAAGAGTGGGACCAGACGTTTGTGCTTATTGCAAAGAGAAAGGACACTGGAAGAGGGAATGCCCAAAGTTGAAGGAGAAGAGAGAGGGGGAACCGAGAGGTCACCTCATGCGGGCAGAAGAAATGGGTGAGGACACAGAATGAAGGGGACGGGGATCTAAAACCACTACCCTTCGGGTTGGAGCCCGAGAAGATCCCATGGTAACCATTAGGGTTGGTGGCAAAAACTTTGAAGCCTTGGTGGATACTGGGGCTACATTTTCAATGATTCCAGAAAACCCCACCTGTGCAGGAACTAGTGAACAGCATGTACTTGTGGAAGGAATTGAGGGAACGCAAACCCGACTCCCTGTTTGTAAACCACTCCTCACCAAAGTGGGGGACCATTTGCTCGAGCACTCCTTTGTGTATTCTCCAAGTTGCCCGGTTGCACTCCTTGGGCGGGACTTACTCACAAAATTGCAAGCTGAGATCTTTTTCAGAGAGGATCAGATGGTGGTCCAGCTACCTGTCAAGCAGGGCTCGAATTATCAGATGGCTCTCCTGGAGGACCGGCATCCTGCAGTAAGTTCAGAAGGTCACATGACTGGAGTGGACCCTTTGGTATGGGCTGATGGAACCCCTGCGCAAGCTAAGTCGGTCTCCCCGGTAAGGACCATACTCAAGGATGGGGATGGGCCCGTTTGGGTAAAGCGGTATCCACTCAGCCGAGCGGCCAGAGCTGGACTCAAGCCGTTAATAGAGAAATACAAGAGGTGCGGATGGCTAGTGGAAGGGTCCTCACCCTATAACACCCCCATTCTTGGAGTGCCGAAGGCAGATGGGGTCTCATACAGACTGGTCCAAGACCTACGAGCAGTAAACAAGAAAGTCCTTTCAGACCATGCTGTAGTCCCGAACCCTCACACGATTTTGACACAAGTACCGGGGGAAGCTGAAATATTTTCAGTGCTAGATTTGAAAGATGCTTTCTTCTCCATTCCCCTTCACTGAGAAAGTCAAAAATTGTTTGCTTTTGAATGGGAGGATCCAGATACTTTCCATAAAGCCCAACTCATGTGGACAGTTCTCCCACAAGGATTCGTAGCAGTCCCCCATATTTTTGGACTTGCCCTTCAGAAGGACTTGGAGTGGAAGGGATCACACCCTGCAGTGACTCTCCTCCAGTATGTGGATGACCTGCTAGTTGCAAGCCCAAACTTGCAGCTTTGCGAGGAAGCCACCAGGTCACTGCTAAACACTCTGGGGGAAAAAGGATATAAAGTCTCTAGAGAGAAAGCCCAAATATGTCAGCCTGAAGTCACATTTTTGGGATATAAGCTCTCAAAAGGAGTCAGAGCCCTGAGTGCAGATCGCATACAGGCAATCCAAGGTCTAACCCCACCTAAGTCACCCAAGGAGTTGCGGGCATTCCAAGGGCTAACTGGGTTCTGTCGACTATGGATACCAGATTATGGTGGGAAGGCTAGACCACTGTATGACTCACTGACTAAGGAGTCTCACTAAATGGAAATGGAATAAAGAAATGCAGCATGCCTTTGATCTGCTTAAGGCAGCATTAATTCAGCCCCCTGCCCTGGCCATCCCAAATAGTAAAAAGCCATATCGACTGTATGTTCATGAGAATCGAGGGGTTGCATCAGGGGTGCTGACACAGCCATCGGGCCCGACGTGGAGACCCGTGGGATATTACTCAAAGGTTCTAGATCCAGTTGCACTCGGCTGGCCAGCCTGTCTTCGGGCTGTGGCAGCCACAGCAGTGGTTGTTGAAGAAGCCCAGAAGATAGTCATGGGTGCGGATATGGAAATATTCACCCCTCATGGAGTTCCCCAGATTCTAGGGATTGAGGGAGGAAAGTTTCTTAACCCCTCCAGACAATCACGGTATGAGATATTTTTGCTCTCTAATCCAGGACTTACTTTCAAACATACTACAACCTTAAACCCTGCAACCTTGCTGCCGGAGTCAGGGAAACTGACGCATGACTGCCTTGAGGTCCTGAATCAAACCACACAGGTGCGGCCTGACCTTGCTGAGGACCCAATTGAAGACCCAGATGCTGAATACTTCGTAGACGGCTCCAGCTCTGTCATCGATGGAAAAAGACGAACAGAATGTGCAGTGGTAACCTTGGATAAGGTAGTATGGAGGGAGTCATTGCCGAGCTCATGGTCGGCACAAGCCGCGGAACTCACTGCGCTCACCCGAGCATTACAGCTGGGGACAGGCCAGCGGGTTAATATATACACTGACTCTCGCTATGCTTTTTCTACAGTCCATGCGCACGGACTATTGTGGAAAGAAAGGGGTTTCATTACGGCCTCTGGGAATAAAATTGCTAATGGCCCCCAGATTATCAAGCTACTAGAGGCACTCCACCAGCCTAAAGAGGTAGCAGTCATTCATGTGCGGGCCCATGGGAAGGCTGCTGAGGAAAAGCATAAGCTTGGAAATGCAAAAGCTGATGTGGCAGCAAAGGAAGCCGCATTTATTGGGGGAGAAGCGGAGGAGGTATCCAAGCAGGCCATGTCCCATGCCATATGGCCATACGTTCAGGATTTAGTCCCGCAGTATTCCCCTGAAGAAGATAAATTTGCACAGAAAGCTTGTGCAGAAAAGAACTCCCAGGGGTGGTGGATAGTACCGGGAGGAAAGGTCATGATACCCAGGCCATTGCTTCGGGAGGTGCTGCAACAGCTCCATGCAAGAACCCATATGGGAGGCTTGGCCATGGGTGATCTAGTGATCCGCCAAGCAGTAGCCCCAGGGCTATATGTAGAAGCTCAGCGCATTGCTACCAAGTGCATCACATGCCAGAAAGTAAACCCTCGAAGGAAACCCCCTGTGCCAATGGGAGGTAGACCCTGGGCAGCGTACCCTGGACAGGCATGGCAGATTGATTTTGCCGAGCTCCCACGGTCCGGACATCACGGGTTTTTACTTGTCATGGTAGACCAGCTCTCTGGTTGGGTCGAGGCCTGGCCCACCAGGACTGCCACTGCAGCTACAGTAGTGAAGTATTTGTTGCAGGAGATCATTCCCCGGTATTCCCTGCCTGAGTCCATTGAGTCGGATCAAGGACAACACTTCGTGGGAAAAGTGGTTCAAGAAGTCACGCAAACTCTCAAGGTTACTTGGAAACTACACACACCATGGAGACCACAGAGTTCAGGACAAGTGGAACGCATGAATAGGACTTTAAAGACTCTGCTCACCAAAATCTGTATTGAAACGCGCCTTAAGTGGCCTCAAGCATTGCCGCTAGCTCTTACTTGCATTCGAAACACTCCCCGACGGGGCCTCAAATTGACCCCATATGAAATTATGTTTGGCAAGCCCCCTCGAGTCTTACCTCCTGGGATGCGAGAAAATGTAACTTTTGAATTAGGTAATAGTGAGCTTCATATGTATGTTATTGCTTTGCAGTCTGTCTTGTCTTCTCTTCACAGGTATGCAGCCTCCTTTCAGCGTCTGCCTTTAGACGTACCGGTACATGACTTCTCCCCGGGAGACTGGGTCTTGGTGCAGCGGTGGAAAAAGGAACCTTTGACTGAGAGGTGGAGTGGCCCTTTCCAGGTACTTCTAACAACCCACACCGCTGTAAAGATTGCTGGCCATGACCGTTGGATACACCATACCCGTGTGAAACGACATCCACGAGCGTCAGAGGACATCAACTCCCAAGACGAGCTCACTCCGGAAGCTGAGTCGTCTTCGGAACAAGAAGCCAGCAAGTGGAGCTGTGAACCTACTGGTGATCTCCAAGTGTGCCTGAGACGGCTTAATCAAAGTTCAGAAAATTAGACAAGAAAGTAAAAAGGGAAACATTTAGGCTGTGTTTGATCTCATGAAAGGGAAAATATGGTGGGAATCTTAATGTGCCTTGTTGTTATCTGCATAGTGAAAGAAGCAGGATTAAGTAGCCTTAGCCGCTGGCCTATGCCCCCGCTTTCCCCAATTGCTTCCCCAGGGACAAATTTGTATGTTGACCTGATGGAAAGAATTGCAGGTACTTTTAATCTTACCAACTGCTGGGCCTGTGGGGGGCTCCGAGAGGCCGGAGGCCAGTGGCCTTGGAGGGCTTTTCCTTTGGCCCCAAAGTGGCTAGTGAGTAGCAAGGCAGATGTTAAGAGTACTAGTCGAAAATGGGATGAGAACCATAGCTGGGAACTTTCCCAAGTGGCATTGGGAGAGTATTGCATCAATAATAATGGTACAGGAAAAAGCTTGGGACACAGCCGTTGCATATGGACTTTAAAAGTAAGATGGATGAACCCTACAAAATTAGAACAGCTTTATTATCCTAACAGCCCAGGGTATAATCGGCTAGTGTGGCAGCATCCTAATGGCACAGTTGTGTGGTTTAATAAGTATTGGAGTGCCACAAATCAAAGTAATGATCGGACAGATTGTACAGACAAGAATCAGGATGGGCTATGGGAATGTTCCATGAAAGGAGGCCTCACAGCCGCTGGTCCTTTGGGTCCAGAAGGAGGCTTGGGGTTTCCCGAGATGCCCCTCTAAATGCCACTAATAGAGAAAATAGGGCCTTAAGAGGATACTATTGGATTTGCGGACGACAGGCCTATACGATACTACCAAGAGAAGTATTGATGTAAGTTTGACACAGGGTGGCTCCCAAAAGTGGAAGGAGGATGAGTGGCCTCCTCAAAGGATCATTGAGTATTATGGACCAGCTACATGGGCTAATGATGGGAGTTGGGGATACCGGACACCAATATATATGCTGAATAGAATCATCCGGTTGCAGGCAGTCTTGGAAGTAATTACTAACCAGACTGCCACTGCTCTCGAGTTGCTGGCCTGACAGAGCTCTCAGATGACAGCAGCCATATACCAAAATCGGATGGCCTTAGACTATTTACTCGCAGAGGATGGCGGAGTCTGCGGAAAGCTCAACCTTTCTAATTGTTGCCTCCAAATAGATGACAACGGGAAAGCAGTCTTAGAGATTGCCAAAGAGATCAGAAAAATAGCCCATGTACCAATACAAACGTGGGAAAACACATGGGGTAAAGACTGGTGGTTTAAATTATTTGGAGGACCCTGGTGGAGAAAAGTAGGGTTTGTGCTTTTGTGTGCTCTGACTGGTTTGATTTTTATCCTTTGCCTTATTCCTTGTTTCACTAGATTGATAACCACCACAGTAGAAGGGATGCAAGTTGCAGCAGTCCCCCTTAAAGCACAGACTGCAGCAAAAGTCATGGTCCTCAGAAAAATTCCTCGTAATTATCTTGATTTGCCTAAATGAAGTAAGGAGTAGAAAGCATCTTGAGGGGGGATATTGTTAGAAATATTATTAAAATAGAAATATTATTAGAAATGCATAATGAATAGAGTGTTGTTAAAGCTGCACAGTTTGTATCTCGTACCTGATAAGCAGAAACACCACCAAGGACATCTTGCTAATTTACTATCTCTTTGTAACACTAAATCACACATACCTTCAAACTCCTCTGCCTCTACTCTTGTAAACTACAAAGGCTATGATTTAATTGACTGTGTCCTTGGGAAAGAGTGGGGTTTGAACTTTTGGTAACCTGGAGAGCTTTTCTAAGCATGCATAATTAGCTAATGCATATAAGCCTATCCGCCCCGCATACTTAAGTAGTTAATTATAATACACAGGCGATGGATGACGTGACGTCATTTCATATATGTTTGTATGAACCGGAAATGAGTTGTAAGAGTTCCTGCTTCTGCACATGTGCTCAGGAGAGAGAGGATAAAAGCCAGCTGGGAGTTTTCCCTGAGGGCAGAGTGTGGTCTTTTGTCTTCACTCTGACCCTATTTGCAAATATACCTTTTGTGTGGCTAATAGTGTGTCTGAGAGTTCTTCGCCTCCCGAGAAACGAACCGCAGCATTTTTGCATCAAGTTGATGAGCCACCAGGACTCCTTGATCCTTCTCCATAATGCTGCCACCCACTCAACTGTCACCCTAAGCCCCATTGTGGGTGCAGAAATCTAGACAGCATGTATCCCTCCACTGCCTGCTGCATCCCCTGTGCCTCACACATCACCTGTGCACAGCCCCAGCTTTTCCACACACCCACTCCCTTCCTCAGTACTGGGGGCAAGTCTGTCCGGGGTGGAGCAAAGTGGGGCAACTGCCCCAGGCCCTATGCTTTGAGGGGGCCCTGCGGAGTGACTTTGTGACCAGCTGCTTGCTCCCCCCAGCCGCCAATGCTTCTGCCATGCGACAGCTGCTTCAGGTCTTGGGCCTGGCCTGGAGCAGGGCAAGCCCCGCACGGGGTGATTTCCCTGGGGCCTGCACCCTGCTCAGCTCAGCTCGGGCTGGGGGCAGTGGGAGGGGGTCAGGAATGAGGGCACCGGCAGGGCCACGGAGGCAGCATAGCAGGGCTTCTCAGCACCACAAAGCACTGCAGGGGAAACGCCCCAGTCGGATCCTGTCCTGGTGAGCAATCGGGGCAGGGGGTCTGATTTGTCATGATTACCTCCCCCCCGCCAATCAAACACCAAAATGTATAGGTATTGAGAATTTATTTTATTATGACAACTGAGGCACTGGTAGGCTTCCAGCTTGCTATAAAGGCCCAGATCAGGATCCAGCCCCTCCTCTCACTGTCCAGCGGGGCTAGTCCTGCGCCGGGCTGGGGCGGGGAGAACTGGGCCGGCGCCCCCGCGAGGCTGGAGGAAGGGAAGGGGCGGCCGCGGGGCCAGCTCTTCCCAGCACCTCCCTCCGCGCGCAGCTGCCGTGGCGGACCCGGCCCCTCTAGGACCTGCCCCGGCCTCCGCCCCAGGCCGGGCCGGGCCGGCTGCCCGTGCCAACCCGAGTGCTCCCCCGGGCTGGGGCCGGCCACGCCCCTTCCGGGAGCCGCCGCCGCTCCGAGCAGCCCACGCCCGCCCCTGGCCCTGGCCCGGCGCTGCTGCACTGCCGGGGAGCTCCGCCCACCCCCGTTGCCGGGCAATGCGCCAGAGCTCGGGGCTGCCCCTCCCCCGCGCGGGCGGCAGTTGGCGGCGCTGCCAGGGGCCGCCATGGTAGGGGCCGCCCTTGGCCCGGCTGGGGCCGGGACAGGGCGGGATCGGCGCCCGTCCTTGCCGGGGTTGGCGGCGGGCCCGTGCTCGGGGCGGGGCGCGGACGGTCCAGCCTCCAGGACCAGGAGCCGTTGCTGGGGCGGGACAGCTGGCGGAGGCGGCTGGGCCGGGCCGGGTTGGTGCCTCGCAGCGCGGCCCCGGCCCTGGCCCGGCCCGGCGCGTCGGGCTTGCAGGCGGCTGCGCTGCGGCCCGATCAGGCGGGTCTTGCGGAGCGGGCAGGGCGGATCTGAAGCCCGCCTGCTTCAAAGGCGGCTTCCTGGCGCGTACGAGGCGCCGACCTACTCGGCCTTCTCCCTACATGGAAGACGCCCTTTGATGTCGTGATCGCTGGAAACCGCAACCCACCCCAAGGCCTGGGCCATGGGCAGGGTGCTGGGAAGCGAAGCCCCGGAGCTGAGGGCTTGCTTGGGACCTGCTGCAATGCCGAGGGCAAGGGGGCAGTTTTATTGCAAGCCAAGGTGCACTCATTTCAAGAGACAGCAGAGCTTTTAGGACTAAGAGATGTAGTTTTGTCTTAGATGATCATCTCTTTCCCACTTCCCCTCATTACTCTTCAATAAGTAAAAGCACCAGGGACTTTCATGCTAAAAACAAAAGCTGTAAGGATGTGAGGTCTGCTCAGCTTTTGCCAGGTCAAAATTATAAGTGCAAAATTTTACACTAAGGTTAGATTCTCTTGCTTGAAGACATCTGTCATTACATGGATACAAATTTTAGATTTGCAAATTTGCACTTGAAATGTCTACATTAAAATTCCATGTTAAGATATTTTTAGCCTATTATAACAATATGGGATTAAATAAAAATGCATTAGAAGCCCAGAAACTTCACAATTGGAGAGGCATTCACACTCTAACATGAATTCATGTGTACAGCACCCAAACCACCTTAACTTCCCCTGTAATGATTCTACAATAACCGTCCAATTATAACTCATGTGTAATAGTGATTTTTTTAAAGCTATGCTAGATTTTTAATTTCCCCCCGCAATTCATCATAATAAAAGTCATTTTTAGATGCAACAAAATACTATGATAACTAAGTTGTGTCAATGTGGTATTCAGAATTACACAGCAGGGTATGTGGTACACTTGGGTCTCTATGCAAATTCCTTTTGTGCGAATTTGTTTATATACAACGACCTTATAGAGAAATTTGCTTTGTGCGAGGAAAAATTGATCTTATGCAAAGAGGCATGCCATGCGGCTTTATATGCAAGGTTTTTTCAGAATGCAACCCTCACATAAAGAGTGACCCAAGTGTACTGTATTTTACTGTTAGATGCTTTCTACTGCTGCATTTTTGTGACTGATCCATACCATACTAACATGAAGCACTGGTATTGCATTAGATACCTGCTAAATGTTCAATAAAGCCATACAGCTGAATACTAATGCTAGACGCATCACTTGGTTGCAATGTACAGAAGCTAGGGCACTTTACTCATTGTAGACCCAGGTGCCCAATGACTGCTTGACAGATAATAGCCATTTACTGTTTACAAATTCATTGTTGCCTATTGATACTATTTTCTTTTTCATTTGGAAGGAACCAGAGATAGATAATGAATCCATAGAGGAGGACTCAATTCATTTTAATGTTGGTGGCTGGCATTTTTCAGTTCCTAAAAGTAAAATCACTCAGTTTCCAGAATCTCTACTGTGCAAAGAAGCTTCTACACTGTTTGAGTCTGAAAATACAAGATTATTCATTGACAGAGATGGATCTATATTCAGACATGTATATTATTATCTGCATACCTCAAAACTCTCTTTTTCCAGCTGCACTGAATTGAAGTTGTTGTATGAGCAAGCATTACTTTTGAAGTTGACACCTTTGTTACAGGTAACATTTGATGTTATGTATGACTTTTTCTCTAAGATTTGGTCATATTCATTTTCTTAAAGTTCCAAGGTGTAGGTGTGACTGTATGGGTGCTTGAAATGGCTGCCTAACATTAATTACAGTAAAATCTCTGTTATCACCAACTGGAATACTCTATTAACTGGAGTTTCCAATCGGCTGGCTAGAGGCAGGGATGGGTGGGGGAGCTCACACATGGCAGCCACCACCACCCTGCACTACCGATGCTCTATGTGCAGCCACCGCCCTCCCCGCCATGCCCTCCCCTCCTCCACCACATTCTGCTGGCTGGATGCGGGGAGGGGAAGGGGGGTTGGGGGAAGCTCCATTTTTGTTAAGTATGAACCCTCCAGTTTGGAGAAATTAAAATAATCTTAAATTACATTTTATGAGGTTTTTTTACATAGAAGTATTCTATAAATATATTCATTAAGTAGGGGCCAGCTTGAGAAAAGTACTTGTGCATTATAATTGGCTTTAGTGGGTTTATGTGTATTTTGTATAAAATCAGCATTAACCCAATTAAATAGGTGCTTCTGAAGCCTGGAGAATTTCTGTGCAGAGCTATATATGCCCTTTAGTACTTACACTAAATCACAGAAAAGGTACCTGTACACTTAGATACTGCATGTGCTGTAACATTTTCCATTTTGTTTAAGATCATTGTGGGTACAGGTAAGGTAATGTTAGGTTGGTTTGCTATTCATTAGCAGGTTGCTTGAGTACATAAGACAGGGACTGGCTTGTTTGTCTAGGTGCAAATGGGGATGCCTGTCTAGCCACTCTACCTCATTCATGACCCTCTTGGCTTCCATGTTTCCCAGAATCTCTCTGGTTTCATTGTTCATAGCCTTTCAGTAGATCTGCCTATAATTGCGTGATTTGTTCTGTTCCTGCAAGCCTTACTGTGTGTGTCTTGTAGCAATCTCCATGTTAAATTCTGATGGTGCTTCAGGCTGAATTCTGTAGAAGGTAATTTTAGGTTGGCTAAATATTGGAGACTGCTATTTTTAGGATAGGATATACACCTGGCGGCAAGTATTACGTTTGGCTGGTTAGCTTAGCAATTTTTAAAAACTTATCCAGCTGCTAGTCAGTTTCACTGGGAATAGCAGCTAGTTAAGTCTCATCATTTTTACTACTGTTGATACACAGGAGAAGGCTGTTAATTTGACATCTGCTGGTGAATTTTATTCTCAACAGCCACCTTGAAACTGAGGAAATGTCCCGGATCTTTGCACATAGGAGACTTTTAGTGATCAGCCAAACAAAGGGAGACAGGGGAATTAATACTAGAGACTATTCTTGCAACTTGTGAACAAGTATGGTAATTTATTGACTCATAGAAGAAGGAACCAGGCTGTGTATCTGATGGGTGATCTGTTGAACTTAAGGAGGCAGCTGGCCGATTTTGCAGGCAGATCGCAGGGGCAACTAAGCGCAAGGGGCCCTGGCAGCCCCACCACTCCCTAGAAATTTCCAGATGGTCCCAAACTGCCACTTAAATTACTTAATGTTTCCCTTAGTGGCTTCCAGGGCTTAATCAGGGGATTAAGCTGTGGAAGTCATTAATTGACATGTTATTAAGAAATCTGAACACTTAATTACACTCCAAAACGAAATATTGCATTAAAATAAAGCTATACACACCATGCTTAGTAACTAATACCAACTATATACTATATATTACACTCTCTCTCTCGCTCGCTCTCTCTCTCTCTCTCTCTATATATATATATAAAATACTATATATTAACAAATATCAACTACATACATTTTATTAAAACCAAGTAGATACACTTTATAAATTAATACAAACTATGTACACTCTATTTAAGGACATTAGAAAAAGGAGTTTACTGAAACAATGCTGACCTTGAGACAGGCAGTTCATACTAACTATTAAATGTGAACGTGCTACACCTAGCTCTGGTTGCTGCAGACATTCTCCATCTGTGGGGTGAACACTTGTCCGTACACTGAGTTTGTTGGAATGGTAAGGCAGTGTCTTGCCAGAGCATAAA
Organism: Crocodylus siamensis; assembly: GCF_052110815.1. Classification (NCBI taxonomy): domain Eukaryota; kingdom Metazoa; phylum Chordata; order Crocodylia; family Crocodylidae; genus Crocodylus; species Crocodylus siamensis. The sequence continues at coordinate 44,187,796 of NC_143403.1, forward strand.
GATGTGGAAACCAGTCAAAGACAATCCCAGAACACAGGCATGGGCAACCAGCACTCTGCCAAAGTTTACATAAGCAGCACATTCATTGTCATACTGTTTCCCTTATTCTGGGTTGCTTTCAGTAGCTGAGGGTCACAACTCAGAACAGGCATCTGGTTGGGGTCCAAAATGTGAACAGCACAAGAAAGGAGGCAGCTGGTTGTCTGAACTGTGGTTGCAGTGATGGATCATACCTGTAGTTCTGGTGCAGCTTCACAGCTGTTCTTTGGAACAGGTCCCTTATGGACTGGTTTTCATAGGGACTCACTTTGACAGTTCTTTCAATGCCCTGTCTTTGACTCAGCTTACTAAGTCCATCAGCTTGTGTGCATGGTGTATCACAACCTGCCAGCTGCAAAGCACGTTAGGAGCTCCATGAACTGGGTGGCACTGTCAGCCATTTGATTTTGAATGTTGGCTCACCCTAAAAGCTTAAGCACTGTGTGCTGGATATGATTTCCAGCTATTCACTCACAAATTGCTGGTACTGCTGCGTATGCTTTGTATGATAATGGACCGCATTAAACCACGAATTCCACTTTGTGAGCACAGGTTCTGATGGCAGCGGCACAGTGCCATGTGAGTGCCCACTTTGACTAGCGACAGAGTCCCTGTCCCGGACCTTATGATCTGGACAGTGTTTGAAGGCTTTCTTGAAGGAAGACACCAAGTTACCTCCATCAGGAAACTGCATGCACCAGATGTTGCCTAGGACAGAATGTGCACATTGCAGATGACGTGAACAGCATTGGACAGCATTCCTCAGAGGACATCAGAGAAAGTTTGCACATGCACATGGCATTGCTCGACAGGAATGTTGATATCTTGTTAAAGTCAACACCATAGCTGACAGTTACCTTCACAATGGCTTGAGACAGTAAAAAAATTGACAGATGTGAGGTAGACCTGCTCATTTTGAAATACAGGCAGGTCCCAGTCTGTCCAGCTCCATGGTACAAATAAAATGTGCAGCACATAGTTATCTTGAGGGTTGATGGCTTCAGCCACAATGGAGAAGGAGTCCTACTCTGCCAAGGAGCCTTTGTGGACTGTACATGCAAAGCAGTCACTTCAGGGAGATAGTGTTGGCAAAGCTTGCTGGCAAACAGAAAATAGCATTTGGCACATTTTGGTTCAGGTAGTTCCTTATCTTTGAGTGATCAAGTTCTCCAGTGGGATGTTTTCCACCATGAAAGCCTCCACAAGTGCAAATGCCTCCTCTCACCTTGGCAAGCTGCATTCTGTTGTCCTTTTAAACGGAGAACATGGTTTCTTGCTGTGGCCTTCAGCCTCTGCAACAGTCTTGCACTTTATATGTGCCTCATACTGTAAGGCTGCATCCACATATGCAGGCACATGGTGCTTGCACCAGCTTAAATAGCACCATGCAAATTTGTGCTGGAGATTTGTGCCTCAGCACATGTGCCTGAACATACACTTTGGTGTCGGGCAAATTGTGCCACTTGAGGCAAACTGACCCTGCCCAGCTCCTGGATCTGAAACCAGGGGAAGCTGGAGGCTGGGTCCAGTACTTGTGCTGGCCCCAGCAGTATAAAAAGCTACCCTGGTGAGCAGTTCAGAGCTACTCGCTCTCAGGGACTTCTGAGGTCTGGCCAATTAACATATGGAGACACCAGGTCCCTGTGCCAGCTGGACTTCTGTAGCAGCCCTAACCTAGAGAGGCCCCTGCACCCTCTACCCACTGCAGCAGTCTGGCAGTGGGGGCTGCTGCCTGGCTGTGACTTGCTCTCACCTGCAACAGCATCCGCCCTGTTGGACCTGCAGCCCCATGTATGCATACCTGCCAGATCTGGGAAGAAACCTCATGGCTCCCTCGGCTCTTGTATGGCCACCGCAGCAGAGCTGCCTGCACCTCTGGGCCAGCTGCCTGTTGGCCATGACTGCACAGTTGGCCTTTGTGTAGCAATGCTGCTGTGTGTGCCCCTGCCCTTCCTTATGGGCAGCTATAGCCTGGAAAATTGGTGGCCTACTTTGAACTGTTGAAGTATGTCTTCCTGGCTCCAAATGGCCCAGAGGTCAGCCACCTCATCTGCCTTCCAGCTGGGTCTCCGGTGCCAGGCCTGGGCAGGCTCCTCTGCCTGGGTCCTGCCACTTCCCTCACTAGCAGGAATCCTGGTGTTTCCTGTTTAAAAATAGCAAATTCTCTGATTAAAAAAATCCCAAATTCACTCATTAAAATACCCAATAATCTGTGTACTTCCATGATTAAAGTGAATCATTGACCACAAGATGAACATGAGCCTGCAATGCGATGCTGCGGCTAGTAAAGCGACCAAAACACTGGCTTGCATCCATAGATGCTTCTCAAGCAAATCCCAGGACGTCATTCTCCCCTTCTACTTGGCCTTGGTGAGGCCGCAGCTGGAGTACTGCGTCCAGTTTTAGGCTCTACAATTCAAAAAGGATTTGGAGAAGCTTGAGAGAATCCAGAGAAGAGCCATGCACATGAACAGAGGTCAGGAAAACAGATCTTACGATGACAGGCTGAGAGCTATGGGGCTCTTTAGGCTGGAAAAGCGTAGGCTCAGGGGTGATCTGATGGCCACCTATAAGTTTATCAGGGATGACCACCAGGATCTGGCGGAACAATCGTTTGCCAGAGCACCCCAAGGGATAACAAGGTCGAATGGTTATAAACTCCTGCAAGACCGTTTCAGGCTGGACATAAGGAAGAATTTCTTTACTGTCCGAGCCCCCAAGGTCTGGAACAGCCTGCCATCGGAGGTGGTTCACGCACCTACATTGAACACCTTCAAGAGCAAATTGGATGCTTATCTTGCTGGGATCCTACGACCCCAGCTGACTTCCTGCCCTTTGGGCAGGGGGCTAGACTCGATCTTCTGAGGTCCCTTCCCGCCCTAATGTCTATGAAATCTGTGAAACATTGCTATATATTCTAATATTATAAAAGTCTTAGTCTGTAATGCTTTATTTGCACTCTGATTGGTTGCCTTGGCAGCCAATCAGAGTGCTCTGGATAGACAGAGACACATGGCGGAGCGCCGCCATGACAGTGGGGACTGAGGGGCTGGAGTGGCGGGGGTGAGACCAGCGGAGCCTTGGAGGCAGAGGGGGATGACAGGAACTGGAGTGCTGCCATGATGGAGGGGATGGAGCAGGGGGGTGGTGAGGCCAGTTGCTCCTTGGAAGTGGCAGGGGCGTGGCGTGCTGGCTGCGTAGTGCTAGCCTCAGCCCACCCCACACAGTGGAGCGCTGCCCTAAGAACAGGGACTGGGGCTGGAGCCGGGGGGTGAGGCCAGCACCACTGGCCTTGCCCTCCCTCCGCTGTGCTTCTTGGAGCCATGGGGTGGAGTGCCGCCCCGCATCCCAACAACAGCTGGCAGGGAGCGGGAGGCAGCAGGGAAGATGGGAGGGAGGAGAGTGGGAAGGGGAGAGGGGGAGACTGGTGGCTGTGCCCTGCCGCAGCCTGCACAGCGGCTGTGACCGCAGTCGCAGGCCCTGGCCCCAGCCCCCTGCCCCACCCCAAAGAGAAGGGGGAAATGGTCGCAGCCCTGGCCCAAAGCGGCCGGGGGGGGGGCATGGGGAAGCAGCCCTGGCCTGAGGCAGGGGGAGGGGGCTGTACACAGGCCTCTGTCCCTGTCTGCCACCTCCCCCATGATTTTTGACGGGTAGTTTGCTAGTATAGAGACAGAGATCAGTCAGGCAATGTTTTATTGATATATTTACAATTGTAAAGTAATTTGGAAGCCTACCAGTGCCCCACCATCATGATAAAATAAATTATACATATCTATGAGATTTGGTGTTTGCTTTTGGTTTTGTTATTATAAAAAATCAGAGCTACCTCTGCCGCCTTCACTAATCAGGATGTGGGGACAGCTGCCCCTGCAGCCACAGCTCCCCCACCCTGTCTGGTAGGTGGATATGCAGGGTGTGAGATGTGGGGTTTGCGGGGGGTGTACAGTGCATGAGTGTCTGTGTGTGGGGGGGATGTGTGGTTTTTGGGTGTGTGAGGTTTGTAGGGGGTTTGTTGGTGGGGGGTGAAAGAGGGCTGCCACATGGCTACCCCCTCACCCCTCCTGCAGCGCACAGCCCCTGGTGCTGGCAGTAGCAGCCAGCTGGGCTGTCGGGGCACTCATGGCCCACTGCAGGCGCAGCCCTGTGGCAACATGGCTCTGTCTGATCCTTGGGAGCTTCACATGGCAAATGGAGTTGGCCTGGCCCACTGGTGTGTACCTCCACACAGGACTGAAATGGCTCCTGTTGGCACCCAGGGCTCCCAGCACTGCACACAGGAGCCTCGCACTATTGGTCTTGGCTGTGTTTCCACATGCTTGACCTGATGGTGCATGGCTCCTATAGGTGGCGGCAGAAGCCATTCTGGTTTCATCCAGAGGTGTGCACCAGTGGGCCAGCTCTGTTCACCATGTACAGCCGCCAAGTCTCAGGTGTCACCATGGGGCTATGCCTGAAGCAGGCCACAAGCACTCTGATGGCCCAACTGGCTGCTGCTGCCAATGCCAGGGGCTGTGCACTGCAGGAATGTGGGGAGTGGTGGGCATGTGGCAGCTCCCTCTCAAACCCCTCATACTCCCTCACAAACCTGACATCCACAAAACTCCCCTCCATCCCCCACAAACCCCACAGTTCCCCTACCCCCACAGTCCTTTCACCCCCATGTTCCTGCTTACCAAAGACAGAGCCTGGATCCCAGCTGCTGCTGGGAGCCTTGCCCTGTTTCTGTTTCCTATAGCACACTGAGGCAGCATACTGGAGCAGCAGAGGCACTCAGGAGGCATAGAGATGCCCTGAGCAGGTGGTAGAGCATCTCCTTGGAGGACCCAACCTCTGGTTGCCTTTGGGCACACTCCAGGAGTGCGCCCTACAGGATGTTTTCTTTTGATACCAGGATTTCCCAGTACCAAATGTATAGCCTGTGCTGCAAATATGCAGTGCAGGGAACATTTTTTTTCATTTGTGGTGTGTCTCTTGCAGCATCTCAAACTGCTTTGAGACACCGCAACAGGCACATGCTTGCTCATCTGGACGCAGCCTAAGTTGCTCTATGCTGGTTTTCCTCAACACATCCAAAGTGACATTGCAGGTGGTGCAGAACAGTCTTCCTCCATCTGTGTGTAAGATCTCTGCAAGATACTGTCTTACATAGTCCGTCTGTTCCCTCCCTCCTTCCCCCTTTCCCGTGCTTCAGGACTTTAGGGCTTCCTGCCCTTTTATCTTCCTGCAGCTCTTTTTTTCCACCCTGTCTTTCAGGAAGCCCACCAAAATTGCAGAGCCTGACATTTTTCATGGAGCCTGCCTGAATCACAATTTCAGTAGGTCCCTACTGATGGGATATGCAAATGTCATTGGCCCAGATGGAGAACAAGAAGGAGACAGCAGTTGGAGCACTCAGCTGGGTGATGAGGTGATCCTGGGTTTCTGTCTCTGGTCCCAGTATTATTTCTTTTTTTATTGAAGGACTATGTAATGTAACAAATATAAATAATCCAGGGAACAGGACCAGAACCGAGAGTTTCACCTTCCAGCAGAGTGCCATAACCAGTAGGCTAAAGAGTTGGGCTCCTTTTTGTCTGTTCCCCTTTCTAAACAAGGACTAAAATGAGTAGGAAAGCCTTGCATTCTTGGCCTCAAATATTAGCATCCACAGTTCATTTAGTCTCAACCCAATCATTTCTTCCGTGTTCTCAATTACTGAATTCCAACCAGCTGCCATAAAGACATCATCATATAGACCCCCATGAATCTCTCAGCCTTTGTGTTGAAAAAGTTTTAAAAAAGACAAAGATTTAAAAATGATGAGTTTCAAAGGGACAGAATATATTTTTAGGTGCCTTCAGATTTTTCATCTTGAGGGAAGGAGCTGTTTACTCCTAATTTGTGTTGGGTTCAAAATTTAACTTTAAAGACACATGTGAAATAAAAATCCCTTTCTGCTCTCCTCCCATGCAGAGATCATGAACTATAATTCAGTCCTCTTCATTGTTCCCTATCTACCTGGAATGGCCATATGGCCCACTTGCATTCACTTTCAATTTGCCTCCAGCTCCCCGACTTCCCTTAAACCTCCTGGGCCTGATCTCTGCCCTGACTCAGTCCCAGGGACAGTACTGCCACTGTGTGACACAAGGTACTGGGCAAGATGGACCTATGGTTTGACCCAGTAAATGGCAGTTCTTATGGTAGCTATTTTGAGTAAAAGCAAACTGCACCAGGCTGAAGTTAGATGTAAAAGAATCATAAGGCTTGTGATAAAAATATGAGAGATGGCTATTCAATGCTGTAATATACACCATACACTCTTAGGCATTAGACCTAAAGCATACAAAATATGTTTTTTGGAACATATGAAGAAGAACAGTCTGAGAAAGAAGCAAACACAGCTTTGAACCAAGTAAGGAACAGAACACTAGCCTGTGTAAAACTCAATATGTAAATGAAAATAGTCTGATTAAAGAAATGGAGCGGTCTTGTGAAAAGAGCAAAGGATTATCAGGATTAGTTGAAAGACAAGAAAAATGCAGTAGGAAGGACAACCTGATAGGTGAAAGAGCAAGACCTTTCAAGAGGGAAAAGGGTTGTTAACAACTGTGGAATGTAGAGAGATTAGCAAGTAGATTATAATGAGCAATAAAATGTCTGTGCTTAGCGCCCAATTTTTGGTGTCCAGTAAATTTACAAATTGTTGTTAACATAATCCCAAGGAGACTTAATATCTGCAATAATAGCTAATGTACAATTCCACATATGAGTTTTACACAGGTTATTGTTGTATCATCACTTAGCCTAGCTGCATCTGTTTCTTTCTCAGAACTGAAGAGTACTTTGTGCTCAACAACGTGTCTAAAATCTCTCCCAATCACACAACTGGTCCAATAAAAGATATCGCTTTTCAAGATATCCTTGTTTTTCATATATTTCCTGGACCATCCTGACTATAGTATCTGTCCAATAAGATTACACATTCATATGACTAATTAGCAGCTATCTGTGCTTCTAAAGGGAATAAAAGCTATTGCTAAATACTTCAAGTTCCATAAAAAGAATCAGGTATTTATTGTACAATATTCTATGGCATTTTTAAAGATGGCAATGGCTATTCATCTTGCATTAGATTGTACCTCATGAGGCTACATCTATGTTTGAATGTCTTATTTGAATAAAATAATACTAAAGTAATTGCTTTTATATATATCTCAACAGACTTTAGACAATTTGAAAGAAGGGAAACATAACTTGCGTGTCCGACCTGCAGATATACCAATAGCTGAAAGAGCATCTATTAATTACTGGAGAACACAAAAATGTATCAGCAAACCATCAGAGTTTCCAATTAAAAATCCAGCATTTACAGGTCTGCACATTTTGTTGCATAGACATTTTATCAAATAAATTTTTAAGGACCTAATGAATCATCTAGTCTATTCTCTATAACAACACAGACCAGAGACCTTCACCCACAGATTCAAGTTTCTAATTTAACAATTTGAATTAGATTACAGGTTTCCCTTGCTTTATGCTGTACATGCATTTCCAGAAAATGGCGCATAACTCGAATTTCCATAAGGGGAACCCACTTTACAATGTAACAAATAGGGATACGTTCCAAGACCGCGACTGTACTGACCCCCAGACCCATTTCTACCACTTTTACAAGATAATTTTGGTACTCACCAACAGTAGACAATACACACAAGCACAGGGTGATGTTGAATGTTACCATAATGGGGATGGCAGCTACAGAAACATGTGTCACAGACAATGAGTGAGGAGCACATATCCACACAGGAGACTATATTTTGGTGCGCATCACTCCCACAATGCACCGCACAAAGCAGCTAACTGTGGGCTTCCACCACACCGATCGCAGAAGAGTGAATTTACCTTGTGTATAACGAATTTTTGGTATAAAAAGGGTCATCGCATAAAAGCAAATTCACACATCCAGAACCTGGATAAAGCGAGGGAAACCTGTATATCTTTTCAATAAAATGTTCAATTTGATTTAAAAACTTGACTTAAAGAATTTGCCTTAGCTACCTTTAGTAATCTGTTCTAACTGTTAATATTTGTAATCTTATTTCTAGTTTAAACTTTGTTGACTTAAGTTTCCAACTGCTGCATCTCGTTATGCCTTTGCCTTCTAGATTTAAGACCCGAAATCTCCCTGTGCAGGTGCTTGTACCCTCATATTAAATGCTTCTTCTCTTAAACTACATAAGAGTGTGCTGCAGTTTAAAATACCTCATCTTAGTCTTGGTTGAAGAGTCTCCTAATTTCAACATCCTTTCTGAATTTTGAAAAATTCAGTATTCCAGTAGAATCTGACCTATGCCATCTACAGGGATAATATCAACTCTGATGTATTCAATGCTCCTTTTTTAATACATCCAAAAAACCCAGCAGAATTTCTTATCACTACTTTGCACTGAGAGTTTATGTTTAGTTGGTTGCCAAAAATGACCTTAAGTCCTTTTCAGAATCACTGTTTTCCAGGAATCAGTGCCCAGTTATGATTATAACCTACATTCTTCGTTCCTGAATATCTTTGCATTTGGCTGTACTGAAGTACATATCGTGTGTATGCCCAGGTTACCAAGTGATTCAGATCAATCTGTAACAATGATGTAGCTTAATCATTGTGTCATGATTGAGAACTTTGTTACCATTGCAGTTTTTTCTGTATTACTAGTAGAATATTGAAAATGTGAATAAAAAACCTACCCCTGCAAGACCGCCCAGTGTATACTTCTTGACAAATTGGTAAATCCCCATTAGCAACTACCTTTTGAAGATGATCAGTTCATCAGTTATCATCCATTTAATGATGTATACTGTGTTTAGAGAGAGGACATAAACTCTTTTGTCTCTTTCATGAAGACCCATTCTTTTCTTATGTGTTCTATTATTCTTTATATGTAAGATAATGATCATTCCGAGTAAATAAAATTGGTCTTTATATTTGAAAAATAAATGGAAATCTTTGGCCCAAGTGAAAAGCATGGGTCAAAGTATGGGCCATTTTGACAGTGAAAGTAATACAAATATACAAGAACAACAGAACAAAATACTTATAAGAAATTGTGTGTAATTATGTACATAGAAACTGAATCATAATATATTCTTTCAGGCGAGAGTCCAGATCTTTTACAACCTCCACTTACATTTTGAACCTTTCATCTGCTGTTCACCTCACACAGTTGTCAATTGTTTTAACTAAAGAAATGGCTTCTGTGAGCTGGCTAGTTTTCCTGCTTAGTAATGGGAAGAAGGGGTTAGCTCAAAGCTGCAACTGGTGAAACTTTCTGCAATGTGAAATTAAGGTTCAATGGACAAAATGGTCAATGATCCATCTTTCCTATTAATAGTAAAGTTGTTTTTGAAATGTCTGATTAAAAGTTATATGTTTTGGTTGACTGGATTTTTATGTAAGTTGGGACAGTTTTAGAGTCATGTTTCTGAAAAGTTAACTGCTAGCTCTATTTTTGTATGTGGGTTGATATCCTCTTATTTTTCCCCTTCCAGGATTACGTGATAAAGCTCCATTAGGGTTAATGGATACTCCATTATTAGACACGGAAGAGGAAGTGCATTACTGTTTTCTGCCACTAGATCTGGTAGAAAAATATCCAACATTAGTCAATGATGATAATTTACTATGGCTCCTTGAGAATGCAGTTCTGATAGAGTGTGAATGCAGTGAGTTCCGCTTTATAGGTAAACTGATCATTATTTAGTTTTTGGAGAAGCCTTGTCACATTGTGGGCACTAACAAAAGAAGTGATAATTATAAGCTACCCCTGTCTTTCAACAAACTCAATTTGTTTCAGTCCTGACCTACTTCTAAGGCATTCTTCACTAAAATTTGACTGTTTGAAATATAGGCCTGTGCGAAGCGGCTAGTATTCACTTCAGATTCAGATTCGGCCAATTTGGGGGACAGTGATTCGATTCGGTGATTCAAATCACTGTCCTGATTCGATTCGGCTGAATCTCCAAATCTATGAATCAGCCAGGTCCATCCACCACCCCTCTCGCAGCCCCAGCAATGGCTGCACCACCCACCCCAGCTCCTGGCTCTTGTTAAAAAAAAAAGCCCTGACTCAGCAGGGCCACCTCTGGCCCTTTAAGAAAAAACAAAACAAAACCTGACAGAACCCCTGGACTCACCACTCCTGCTGGCCAGGGGTGATCCCTGCTGCCCCCCACTGCCCTATGCCATGTGGGGGGCTCTGCATGAGCCCCCAAAGCCCCAAGGCTGCTGCAGGAGTGCTGAGTCCTGGGGCTTTTCTTGGGTTTTTTTTTTCCCTAAAGGGCTGGAGCTGGCCTGGGCAGGGCACCCATGGGGGGGCTAGGGGAGTGAGGGGGGAGTGAGGGGGCTCGTGGCAGAGCCCATGTGGGCAGTGTGGATTGCCCCCCTGCCCAGTAGCACCCGGTGAGTAGGGGCTTTTTTAAAGTACCAAGCTGGGGTGGATGGGACAGCTGTGCTGGGAGCTGGGGGGGGGCAGGGGTCCCCCCATGGTATCCTCCCCCGTCCCCCCCCCCATTCCTAGTACTTACCAGCTCAGAGTCAGCTGAAGCTGCCTGATGCAGCCACAGGGGACTGCCTGAAGATCTTTTCTGAAGATTTGGAGAGCCTTGAATCGATTTGGACCTTTAAATTGGTTCCCCGATTCAATTCAGATTCGGAGATTCGGCCACCGAATTGGGCCAGATCTCCTCTGAATCAAATCACCACCTGAAGCTTCACATAGCCCTATTGATTTTTTATTATTATTATTATTATACCAGTTTCACTTGGGCTAATATAACATGATGTACTGTCAGACATTGTAGGGAATTTGGCTGCTGCCTGGTTTGTTCTTGTCTGGGTCTGTATTGGACTTAGGTGAGATTTAGGTGTCTGTTGGCCCTATACCACGAGGCACAAAACTCAGTAGGTACCTAAGTTCAAGTGATGCTTCATTTTGGACTGCAAAATTTCCTAGAGACTTGCATTTGGGTATGAGGGCATGCTCAGAAGTGATCCAGATTGAGCATCTTGACACCTAACTTGTGCCTAAAGCTCCACTGCAACCTAGTTTGGTGCTTGGGAGCCACCTAAGTCCCAGAGAGAACTAATCTGCAAGGTGTGCTCAGAACATGCCTAACTCTCCTTGGCAGCATTACATTCAGTTCAAAAGGAGTGATGTTGATATTGTTACCCACCATACATCCAATATTCTAGAAATATTCTAGTGGTTAAAGCGGTGACCCAGGAAGCAGGAGACAAGGATTCTAGGCTCTCCATATACCAATGAGATTTAAATTCATATCTGCGTCATATCTGAACTCATATCATTTCCCAGAGGAGGACCCTAATTGCCAGATAATAGAAGGGTCTGCATAAGGGACCTCCTCCATTCCTACAGTTGAAAACGAGCTACTTTTAGGCTAAGAATACAAGAGTCATAGGGCCAGAAGCAGAGCAAGAAAAAGGGAAGATTCTGTAACCAGATAATTTTGGCCTTCCTCTGGGAGGGGAAGACCAGAATTCTGAAATGTAGGTGCCTCAAGACTACTTGGTCTTATGCTTCACCTTGCCAAAGTCCACTCTGGGATGGGATTCTTTTGTGCATCATTTCCTAATTACCTTCATCAATGCATCTGTCCACAACCTCTGGAGCCATGTGCCTTTGACTTCATGTTCTGGTATTAGGGTTTTGGAAAGGTGGCACATAAATCTAATAAACTAAGATTATAGGATCAGGTACTGGATTTTCTGTGGCAGCTTTGCAGTGATTCCAGCAGAATTTGGCTGGGGAGCTAGTGTTGTACACACAGGGGTGTACAGTGTGAATTAAAAACAAGCAGAAATCTTATCGGGATAATGCATAATGCTGAATTCATTGGAACGTAAAACATACAACATAAAAAGAATAAAGCACAGTAAGGTTATCTGCTTCACTCATTCCTATACATATTCATTCATTCATTCATACAAAAGAAACAAGCACACATACAGATAGGCAGTCCTGCAAAAGTTAAGGTGTTACCAAGTTCTAAAGATGCTCAGGTCAGTCTGGTGGCCAGCCAGACTGACCACAAGAAATGGAGTTAGGTCTTGTTGGACGTGCCCAAAATTCCTTATAGGTAGACAGCCACAAAGCCTTTTCTGTGTGTTCATTCTTTATAGCAATAGCTGTCCATACAAGCCTATGAGTTCTGCTGAGTCAGACACGAAGGTCAGCCTCCTTGTCCCATTGGCAGGCTGGGATTGGTAGGATGTGATCTTCTGGCTTTGCCGTCTGCAGTCTTCAGGGGGGTTGTTGCTTGTAGTCTTCAGCCGTCAGGGTGAAGGCATGGTTTAGTATTGGATAATCCTTTACTGCTGACTTAACATCGCTGCAACCTTTTACTGTTAAACCACAGAAGGTTATTTTCACCTGCTGTGAGAGGACTGTCTTCCTTTACATTGTCAGATACATACATCATTTATTCTTTTATTACCTCTTTTCAAACATACAAGACATACCACAGACTTTTACTTTAACATTTTTTTAATACTAAATTTAAGTTCTAAAATCATGAGACCAGCAGGTCAGATATATTTATGCTAAGCAATTTAAAAGAATTTAAAGTAGATGGGAATTTAAAGTAGATGGTTAATTTCATGGTTATTTAATATTTGATACGGAATAATAATGACTGATTAAAATATTATTAAAAATAAATCATAAGATTCATTATAAAAATAGCACTATAAAGCAATTAAAGCAATTATAGCTATTGCAATACAACACTAATCACAAGAATAACACCAGTTTGGTAGAATTTAATAGTGTAGAATTAGTGTAATAGGTCCTAAACCAAGCCCTCCTTATTGAGGATGTAAAGTGTATAGTTGGAACAAAGGGAGCCTAGGAACTGGCCTTATAAATTGGAATCTTGGGAACAACTAAGTAGAAGATGAGCTTTATGCTAGTTTTGCACCCTTCCCCAGCACTCCAGACCTATTGCTAATCCAGATATGCTGGATAAAATGACCTTGTAAAGTCCCTTCCAGCCATACTTTCCTTTGATTCCTATGATTTGGAATATACTATTAAACATACTGGAAGTGTGTACAAATGCACTAATGTGCCAATGCTATGGTGCATTAAGTTTAGTACCTCTAATATGAGGTACTAACTAAATGCACAGTAGCCAGTGCTACTGTGCAGTAGCCTGTTGTCTTAGTGACACTTAATACACAGTAGACTAATTCTACTGAGCTTTAGTGCATTAGCACAGCCTTTGCCATGATGTGCTAATGCACAGTAGAATTAGTCTACTGTGCATTAAGCATCTTGTGTAGATGTGCCACAGAGTATTTAAAATCAAACATCCTTTCATTGTAAATTACAGAGGTGGGATTAGTGGGATGGGTAAATGCATACAGATAGGTGTTTATTGCACCCCAGTTTTCCAAAACCACCTATCACTTAATTTGTTTTCAGGTCTTTATTGTAAAAAACTCGGAATACCTTGATTTACTTAATAGCATAGAAAATAGCAAATGAATATATTACTGTTGAAGAAAAATGATGGAAACCTGTTTTTTTTAGAATAAATACTGGACAGATAAATAGCAAAATTAACCTTCTGGTTTTTATTTTTATTTTTTAAGTTAATTTCCTTCGCTCAGAGAAGATTTTATTGCCAGATAATTTTTCCAACTTTGATGTTCTAGAAGCAGAAGTTGAGACACTGGGAATTCCAGAGCTTACAAATGCAGTACAGATTTACAAGGGTAATTTGATGTATATAATTGTATAGCTTTGTTTTCAATGTACATTATTTTCCTGTTTCCTTTCCTTGTGGGTTGTGGTATTTGAATGATGAAGTGATGAGTTCTGGGCCCAGGCTGTATCCATTTTTTATATAGAATAACAAAGTCCCAAGTGTGTGTGTGCTTATGTTAAGGAAACTTGTGTTTTATATATAATTAAGGACTGAGCACTCTTGCTTCCTGTTTAAAAGGGGTTAAGTTTAATGTTGTGGAGTCTTTAAGCTAGCACAGAATGAGTCTTGCTTGATGAAACAGTCATGCATAACAACCAGCTTCAACTTATCTCAAAGGCTAAGAAATCTTGAGGCAGGAAAGTTTTCCACATACTTATCACTGGACCCATTATATCGATTATCTCCTTGGTGAAGCAAAAATACAAGGTAAGTCATTTATCCATCAATACCCACTGAGAAGCATTACCTCCCTTTTTGAGTAATTCATTTAGTTACTTTTTTCCATACTTTTAGCTTTCACATTTATGGCTCTGAGCAGGGGGCTGGAGTGGTGCAGGTGCGAAGGCATGCAGTTGACAGCCCAGAGGTGCATGTCTGCGGTCATAGCAGTAGTGCTCATGGTGCAGATCTGTCAGATTCCAAAGAAGCTGTAAATTTTGCTAAATAACTTGTCACAAGGACATGAAAAAGGAAAGAAAGGCTCTGAGCACCTCTGCCCTGACCCACATCTTAGGTCCTAACTTTTATTAGAACCCTTTTTGCTTCCCTCTTGTCTCTGTATTCTCATCTTCTGCATTGGCTTACATAGCTTACATTCTGATGCCAAGTGCAGGGGCCTACTTCCCCATCCTAGTGTGGCAGGTTCTCTCTCTTCATTTAAATCTCTTCTTTAAACAACCCTTTTTGAGTTTCTCCTACAAAGGCTAAGCTACATTTGTGGAAAGCCCCCCTCAGCAGAGTCAGTTTGTTTAAGAGCAAAGACATATAGACACCAATCTGTTACTCTTCTTGTACATCTTTTCTTACCTGAGACTGCTGTTAAGAATGTGAGTTCTTCAGAGAATAAGATGCCTTTTACTTTTGTGTTTTGTTTCCCATTTTCATGCTTTGTGTTTTATATCTTACCTTATCATTGAAACTATTAGTACTGAAGAGCTATATCAGTGGTTCTCAACCTTTTTGGAAATGAGACACCCATCGTGGGACCAGGACACCCCTCCATAAGTTTTGTGAATTGAGTAGCAGCCAATTTCAAAAACAAATGTATAGATGACAGTGCTTACTTCCTTGCAGGAGGGCCCTGGCAGTAGGGGTGGAAGATGACCCATGCAGAGACAAGCCTGAGCCTGGCTTATCTACTTAGTTTATCTGTAACTATGCATGGAGACTGCTCCCTGCAATCACAGAGTCAGGGACCAGGAGGTGCCTGCTGTCAGAGTAGGGGGACATGGTCCCAGCTCAGGCTCCATAATCAGAGCCTGCCTTAGTAGTGGGCAGCTTCCAGGGGCAGGGAGCAATCCCCTAGTCCCTGATTTGATCTTGGAGCCGGGGCCAGCAGCTGCCTCCTGAAGTGGCTGCAGACATTGTCCCAACCAGGCTCCATGATCAGAACAGGGATTTGGCAACAGGCAGATGCCTGGGGCAGGGGTGTGGGGTGAGAGGCAGCTGCCCTGGAGGCGGGACATCTCCCCCCACCCCCTGGAGCCCAGGCTTGATACCAGTGCCCCCTGCCAGTCCAGAGCTGGCACCCATGGAAGCCTAGAGCTTCCCCTGGCTGCTATATAATAACAGAGCAGGGCAGGAGTATCCCTACCCTGAACTCCTGTTGGAAGCAAACATTTTCTCCTGAT
Source organism: Crocodylus siamensis (assembly GCF_052110815.1). Classification (NCBI taxonomy): domain Eukaryota; kingdom Metazoa; phylum Chordata; order Crocodylia; family Crocodylidae; genus Crocodylus; species Crocodylus siamensis. The sequence continues at coordinate 44,203,449 of NC_143403.1, forward strand.
GGGTGCACATGTAGATGCACCCAGCAGAAGTACAAATTATCAGTCTTTTAATTTTATATAATTAGTAAGAACATTTTTAGTGCTGGAGCAAGTGACTTAAATTCTTCAGGCATAGCTTACAAATTCTGTTCTAAAGCAAGCCAAACAACTCTATTCCAAGACAGTTATTCTCTATGCAGAAAGCATGCTGGAGTTTAGATGCTACCAAAGTAGACTAGCTCCTGCTTCAGGAGCATTGAAGACTTGGCACTGAAGCTGGTGTTGGCCCTAATTCTGTAAAGAATTACAAATGTACTTAATTTTATTCATGGTGGGTGCATCAAGATAAAATGTAAAGTGTTTGTTGTGGGAGACTCCATCCTGAGGGGGACTGAGGGAGTAATCTGCCGCCCCGACCCCTTAACCCAGGAAGTCTGCTGCTTCCCAGGGGCCCGCATCCGAGACATTCCGGAGAAAATCCCTAAGCTTCTCCGGCCCACAGACCACTATCCCATGCTCCTTATTCATGTGGGCACCAATGACATGGCTCGGAGTGCTCCCAGCTGGGTCATGAGGCACTACAGGGATTTGGGAGTGGGGCCAAAGGGTCTGGGGGCACAGGTGGTGTTCTCTTTGATCCTCCCAGTCTCGGGGTATGGGCTGAGGAAAGAGAGGAGGATCCAGGTAATTAACCAAAGACTGCGACACTGGTGTCACCAGGAAGGCTTTGGCTTTCATGACAACAGCCCACTCTTTACAGGAGGGATTGAGTAGATAAAAGGGGTGGCGGGGGTTAAGGAAAGCTACGCGTCCCTGCAAGCTGATGTTGGCATCCAGGGTGGATGACTGGAGACCCTCTGAGTTAAAATCCATGGGGAATATGGCACAGGGGACACAATGGTGGTAGTCTACTACAGACCTCCCACCCAAAGTCAAGAACTTGACCAGGAGTTCGCCCGGGAACTGGCTGAGGCTGCACGCTCCAGGACCATGGTTGTTATGGATGACTTCAATTACCCGGACATCTTGTGGGAGGATCACTCAGCAAAATCCAAGCAGTCACAAAGCTTCCTCTCACGTGTGGATGACATCTACCTGACTCAAGAAGTCTATGGGCCAATGAGAGGTAAAGAGCTGCTCAACCTGGTACTGGCTACTGGGGATGACCTAATCGGCGACCTAATGATCAATGGGAAGCTGGGTGACAGCAATCACGAGCTGATCACCTTCACCATCTGCAATAAAGCTGCCAAGTCAGCAACACGGAAGTCCTTGACTTCATTAAAGCCGACTTTGACAAGCTCAGGAGGCTTGTCAGTCAGGTCCTAAGGGACCATGACCCCAGGGAGAGTGGTTGCTCCTCAAGGGAGCAATCCTCAATGCACAAGCTAATTCTATTCCATCTCAGAGGAAAGACAGTAAGAGGGCATAGCCCTGGCCTTCCAGGGATCTAGCAGACCTCCTGAGGCTAAAAAGAAAGGCCTACAAAGGATGGAGGATGGGATTCACCTCCAAGGAGGAATATTCTGCACTGGTCCGGTTCTTCAGGGAGCAAACCAGGAAAGCCAAGGCTGCAACTGAACTCCAACTAGCTTCAAGCATCAAGGACAACAAAAAGTCCTTTTACAGATATGTGGGGAGCCGGAGGAAAAGCAAGGGCAACATTGGACCCCTGCTGAACCAGATGGGACCACTGACAACTGACGCCCAGGAAAAAGCCAACCTATTAAATGGGTACTTTGCGTCGGTCTTTCATCAGTCCCATGGGACCCCCATGCCCACCACGGGACATGGAGGTCTGGGTGAGGGAGATCCCCTGCCTTCCATTAATGTTGACCTCATGAAGGAACACCTTGAGAGGCTCGATACCTTCAAGTCAGCTGGCCCTGACAATTTACACCCCAGGGTACTGAAGGAGCTGGCGAGCATCATAGCCCAGCCTCTGGCATGGATCTTTGAAAACTCCTGGTGCTCTGGTGTAGTGCCCGAAGACTGGAAGAAGGCCAGTGTGGTGCCGATCTTCAAGAAAGGGAGGAAAGTGGATCTGGCTAACTATAGGCCCATCAGCCTGACTTCTATTCCAGGGAAGGCCTTAGAAAAGTCTATTAAAGAGGCCATCCTTAATGGACTGGTTGACGCCAACATCCTGAGGGATAGCCAGCATGGGTTTGTTGTGGGTAGGTCTTGCTTGACCAATCTCATTTCCTTTTATGACCAGGTGACCTATCATCTGGACAAGGGAGAAGAGATTGATGTCATATATCTTGACTTCAAAAAAGCCTTTGATCTGGTATCCCATGATCACCTCTTGACGAAACTGGCCAATTGTGGCCTTGGGTCCACCATGATCCGCTGGCTGGGAAATTGGCTCCGTGGTCAGACCCAGAGGGTAGTAATTGATGGAAGTCAATCATCATGGTGTCCTGTAACCAGTGGGGTCCCCCAAGGCTCTGTCCTTGGACCCATATTGTTCAACATCTTCATTACTGATGTGGACATTGGAGTTAGAAGTGGATTGGCCAAGTTCGCCGATGACACCAAACTCTGGGGCAAAGCACTACCATCAGGCTGGGGAAAGGGGCTTAGTTCCCCCATCCCCCGAGCTATGATCAGGCTGGGGAAAGGAACTCAGCCCAGCTGAGCTGATTTCCCCTCCCCAGCCTGATCATAGCACTGGGGAAGGGAACTCAGCTCAACTGGACTGAATTCTTTTTCCCAGCCCAATTGTAGTGCTGGGGAGAGGAAGTCAGCCCAGCTGGGCTGAGTTGCCTTCCCCAGCCTGATTGTAGTGCCAGGGAGGGGAACCCAGCTCAGCTTGATCGCAGTGCTGGGGAGGGGAACTGAGCGTGGGCTCAGTTCTCTTCCCCTGTGCTGCGATCAGCTTCCTGCAGCCTTATCATGGGAAGCGGGGAGAGCCAGGGCTGTGCTCCCTGCCAGGCTGAGCCACATGGGGCTGCGGAGCTGCTGGGAGTACAGCCTGGTTCTCTCCTGTCTCCTGCCATCTGGCTGCTGACTGCTTCAAAACTTAAAACATCTCAAAAGTTTCAAAATATTTTGACTTGTCTTGTTTTATTTTGAGGCTGTTTCAAAGACCTTTGTTTCAATTGAATTTCACTGTTTTGAGCTCAACATGAGTTGAAACAGTGTAGAAATAAAACAAAGGGCAAAATTTCACACAGCCCTAGTTTACATGGGTTCATTCATAACACATATGTTTAAACATATGAATGTATTTGTGCAGGATTTAGCTACTAGCTTGTAGCCAAGCAGTTTAATTTTGCATTTAAAATGTCAATAATTTTATGGAATAACATTTTTGCAAAGAGCTACTTATAATTTTGAAAGTGAACAGAGTAATGATTAGGTACCAGACAGTTTGCTGAGTCACTAATAACAGGATGAAACAAACCATGTAAATACATTTTAAAGACATATGTAAGAGACATACCATTTTAATCTGAATATTTAGCCAGAATTTGGATACTACTTTCTCATTTGCTTTTCCTTCTGGCAGGACTTAATGAAACAAGTCTTGCTTTGGGGGTGCCTGTTCTAGAAAAAATACTGTTCCTTTGTTTGCAGATTTGACTTCAGTATATATACATATATATAATATCCAGCTTTGTTGTTTCCAAGTTTTTGTTTGTTTAGGAGGATGCCCCATGATTATTTTAGTGTTCTGGGTAGAGGTATTTTGAGTATGCAATATAGATTTTCAGTAACAATCTTAGTGAAAGAATTAGATGTGTACTTATGAAACTTGTGACCTGAAGAAGACTGTCTTGCATTCAAAAGCTTGTCTAACTCTATCCCATGTATGCAGTTGGTCCAATATGAAATATCACCCTAAGAAACCCTTGCCGCTATGGAATTTGTGGAAGACATGAAGACGAAAGGTGTTACCAATATAGAGAAAGGTCATATTGCAGGAAGGTTTCGATAACATTGTTGAATGGTGTAATAAAAACATTACATTTAAAGTATTTAAACATTAAGTGCAAAGCTATACAAAAAACTAGAACTCTTGGTTCCAAAATGATGCCTTTTATTAGACCAACTGGAAAATGGCAAGAAAATTGTCCTTATCTGCAGGCTTTCAGGATCAAAGTCCCTTTGTCAGGCTCTGGGAAAAGTGTAGATGGTACAAGATGGTAAAAAGTCCCTAGGTAGGGAAAAAAGTTAATTTTTGCACAAAGGGAGCTGAAGATGGAAGTCTGTCCCTCTGGGTCCATGAGTGTCTTTGTGAGCTGTGTTGAGTAGCTCTTTGATGTGTTGATCAGGTGGAATTCCTTCCCTGGAGGTGTCAGATGGCAGGCAGGGAGGCCAAAAAAACTTCCTTGTTGTTCTGCAATGAAGTTTAAAATCCAAAAAAAGTGTAAAGCCATGCACTTAGGACAGATTAATAAGGCTTGTCGGAGGTTTTTTTCCTTCTTCTGTAGCAAGGCATGAACTCCATTTCCTAACGTTCTAGGATTACTTGAGCATATTTTACCTTAAAAAATCCCTTTTGCTGCAGTGATGTAGGCACTTGTGGTACCCTTGGCTCTCTCCTTTTGGTGGACTGTAGTGGTTTATTCTTACTACTACTACAATTACTATTGTGGTAATTGGCTGTGTGGTTATGGTGCATGATTATCTCAGCTGGATTGTCTTGTGGACATTCTTAGACAAATGGTTCCTATAAATCCCAAGGACAGGACTTGGTGGTTGGGGAGATCCTTTCCAGTTCTTACACTGCAGTTATACCAAAGTATCTGTAGTGCTTTTAACATGTATTCAAAATTAATATTTTGAACCCAGGGGATCACTCAATGATTTATATGAATGCCGAGACAAGTGGAAACTTCACTATAAATTTTTGTTTTTCTTATATACCACATGCCCCCAAACAAGACTCACCTTGTTTTTGGGAAGGTAGAATAAAGAAAAAAAAGATTTTTCCAGGGTTATGGCTCCACAGAGTAAGGGCAGAGCCCAGTTTTCAGATCACAAACCCTCCCTCTCATGCTAAACCCAAGAGCTGAAACCCTAGCTGCTGCTCAAGACTGGTCTATATGCGTGGATCTATGATTATGAAAAGAGCTAAAAACAGTCTGGAAGGCTGTAAAGTAGGAGAAGATGGATGAGGGGTATGGATATATGAACACATGGAGCCCTTTCAAAAGGGTAACTTCTCAAAATGGCCACAACTGGTATGTTTTAATTGTTATGTGTGATTATCATAGAATGAGTGTTATGTGTGATCATCACGGAATGAGAATCATAGAGGAACAGGTTCTCTAACCCTAGCCCTAACCCTTTAGTAGAACTACACAGTCAACCCTGTTACAACACAAGACAACACCCTAACCTGCCACAGGTAAAGCTAGGAGACCATGACAGCCAACATCCTGCTTGTGTAAAAAGTTAATATACACTTAAAAGATCCCAGGTAGATGATCACACCTCCTGCTACTGAAGAAGGCAAACGTCCCTACAGTCCATACGAATCTGACCATGGGGTAAAATTCCTTCCTGACTCTAAATATGGAAGTTGGTCTGACATTGGGCAGAGGGGCAAGACCCTCTGGCTTTAAGTCCCAGCAGAACCATTGGCATACCCTAGTCAAAATCCCCAGTCTTGGCTGCAACCAATGCCTAACACCTCTGAGGAAGGCTTAAAGAAAAAAAAAACCATGGCACATGTAGCAGAAGCACATGTGTGAGGGGAATTCCCTCCTGGTCCCATGCAGCAACCAGCAAAGCCCAAAAGTGTGGGAAATACACGTGGTAGGACATAGGCATATGCTTAGATCATCTCCAGACAGCAGCTGTCCAAACTCTTCTTGAACACCTCCAGTGATGGAGAGTTCAACATTTCCCCTAGGCAGTCTATTCCAATGCCTCACTATTCTAACAGTGAAATTTCCTGGATATCCAATCTAAACCTACTTTGCTGCAACTTCAAGCCATTGCTCCATATCCTCCTCTCTGCAACAAAAGAGAAAAAACATTATCTCTCCTTATGGCACCCCTTTAGGTATTTGAAGACTGCTATCATGTCCCCTCTTACTTGAGATTTCTGCAAGCTGAACATGCCTAGCTCCTTCAGCCTCCTATGATTTACTTTCCAAGCCTTTATCTTCTTTGTTGTTCCCCCTCTGAATCCTCTTTTCCATTCTTTTTTAAAATGTGGAGCCCAAAATTACACACACTACTCTAAGTGGGGCCTAACAAGTGTTTAGTGAGGCACTATCACCTTCCATGTCTTGCACCTAATGTTTCTGTTGATTCATCCCAAAACTGCATTTGCCTTTTGTGCAGCTACATCACACTGCAACCTCATATTGAGTCTGTGATCTACCAAGACTCTCAGATCCTTCTTAGTTCTGCCATCCAGCCAGCTGTCATGTATTTTGTATTTGTATTTTTGACTATTCTTCCCAAAGTGTAAAACCTTCCATTTGTCAGCATTGAACTTCATCTTGTTAGCTTTAGCCCAGCTTTCCAATCTGTTGAGATCCTTCCGAATTGTGTTCCCATCCTCCAACATGTTCACAGTCCTTCTCAGTTTTGTGTCATCTGCAGACTTGCTCAAGAAGTATTCTATGTCAGCATCCATATCATTAATAAGCATGTTGAACAGCACTGTGCCCAGGACAGACCCTAGTGGGATTCCACTCAAAACCTCCTGCCATTCTGACATGGACCTGTTAATAATTACCCTTTGCTTGTGGCTATTGAGTCTGTTGTCTATTCACCTTACAGTAGTTTTATCCAGCCCATATTTCTCCAATATGTATATGAGAAGGTTATGTAGGACCCTGATTTGGGGTGGAGGTGCACTGAAATTTGGGGAAAAGGTTTGAGTGGTATGCTAGTAAATATATTTTGCTTGTTCTGTCTTGATGCATGTCTGCATTTCCTTTTCACATAGGTGGTGATTCTATCTTGATATCTAATATTGAAGATCCCGTGAAAGGCATAGTAAACAAGATACTAGAAGTTCAGAAAACAGCAAGACCCCCTTTGTATGTCATGGCACTTGATCTCTTAGTAAAATACCCTGATTCAGCACTTGGACAGCTCCATATAGAAAGTACTTTGGACAGAAACAGACTGTACATCTCTGGGAATGGAGTCCTCTTTCAGCATGTCAGGTGTGTCTTTTTATAAAAGACACGTTGAATACATGCAGTGGATTACTTTTTATTGGTGTGTTTCTCAGCCAGACTGGATTGTCAGTTTGAAAAGAGTAATCCTTCGAAATTTTATCTTAGTTTGTGTTCCTAAAATATTACTTCTGACTGATCTCCAGGATTGGGAACCAGCATAAGAAGTTTCAAAATGAAGAGATGATGATTATTACCATAAATATGAATTCTTTCAGTTGACCAACATGGGGCATAAAATTATTTCATATTGCATGAATTTTATTCAATAAAACAGAGTATAATAAGAGTAAGCCTATAAACTTGTTGCATCAAAAATTGATCTGGACTAGTAGCAGAGCTGATATCTTTTATTAGACCAACAAGATTTTTGCAAAAAATGTCTTTAACTGCAAGCTTTTGGGCACAAACACCTTTCATCAGGCATTGGAGAAAAGATTGTAAAAGTTCTCCTGAGTAGAAATGAAAGTTTATATTTCATAGGATTTCACAGAAGAGTCAGTAGATGGAAAATTCCTCTGTGCAGTATGTTCATAGCTGGTAAGGAGTCTCTCACCATTTGTGAGGTTCTGTGATGACACAAGTTACCTTGAAACAAAAGCAGGAGCAGTGTCTCTGGTTTCAGGTGGTCACAGTTACTTCCTGCTTGGGAAAATATGAAGATGTCATTTCTAAAAATCGGCCCAAATTCGATATCTTCCATGTTTCTGGTATCCAGGTAGTAGTAATAATAATAATAATAATAATAGAGATAATAAAATATATCATCTCTACTACAAATCCTGATTACTTTTTCCTCTAGACTAGGGGTCAGCAACCCCCTGGCACACATGTGAAGCATGGCACGCGAGACCATTTTGCTTGGCATGCCACGGCCAGCCCCAGCTCTGGGTAGCTACCAGCTGCCAAGGACAGAGCCTGGGCTGCTACCAGCAGGGCTTGCAGCATCCCAGCTGCCTGCTGGGAGCAGCCTGGCTGGCAGCAGCTCCCCAGAGCTGGGGCCGGCTTTAGCCGGGAGGCTCCAAACTGCTGTGCAAGGCTCTGGGTTCCAGCATCAGCTCTGTATGGGCATGTACATCCATGCATCAGAGCGGGCAGTGAGGGAGGGGCCTGAGGCAGTGCAGCCTCGGTCTCTCCCTTGCTCCTGGCACAGAGGTGATGGCAGGGTTCCAGAGCCCAGCGCAGCTGTTTGTAGCCAGCCCAGGCTCTGGACAGCTACAGCAAGCAGCGGGCAGGCTGTAAACAACTGCGCCGGGCTCCATAGCTCTGGCATCATCTCCGTGCTGGCAGTGACTACATGGGCACCTTGGGGTGGGCTGCACTGCCCTGCTGTCTGCCTCAAGGTGCCTGTCCAGTCACCGCCAGCATTGAGCTGATGCCAGAGCTGTGGAGCCCGGCGCAGCTGTTTGCAGCCTGCCCCCTGCTTGCTTGTTGACACTGCCCAGAGTCCAGGCTGGTTACAAACAGCTGTGCCAGGCTCTGGAAGCCTGCCATCACCTCTGTGCCGGGAGCAGGGGAGAGACCGGGGCTGCTCTGCCTCAGGCCCTTCCCTCACCACCCGCTCTGAGGCACGCCTGCACACGCTGGTGTGGAGCTGATGCCGGAGCCCAGAGCCCAGCACAGCTGTTTGGAGCCTCCCTGCTGCAGCCAACCCCAGCTCTGGGGAGCTACTGCCAGCCAGGAGCCCAGGCTGCTCCCAGCAGGCAGCTGAGACCAGCCCAGGCTCCAGCAGCTACCCAGAGCCAGGGTAGCTGCTGACAGCCACAGAGTCCGGGCTGGGGGGCAGGGGCATTGGGTGGGGGGCATAGGGAGGCAGGGCTGGAGGGCAGGGGCTTTGGGTGGGGGCAAGGAGAATTAGGGGTGAGGGGCACAGGGCAGGGGGGCAAGGGCTTTGGGTGGGGGGCAAGAGGCAGTAGGGCTGGGGGCAGGGGCTTTGGGTGGGGGACAAGGGGCACAAGTAGGGCATCCTGCCATGTATCCCTTGCCGTCATTTTGTTTTTCTGCCATGCCAGCTCTCCAGCACCTTCCGAGGTAAGCACTGTGGTGTTTTTTGGCACTCCGGCCAAAAAACGTTGCCTACCCCTGCTCTAGACCAAAATGGCTACAACCTGGATACCTTGCATCAAAAATGGCATTTAACTTAATTTTCTACTATTTGCATTCAGATATATTTCAAAATTAAAAATCTAAGTGTAGGATACTAAGGACAATAATTCTTTAAGTTGTGTACTTTGCACCTCTAGTTGTTGCAAAAGAAGATAGGAAACTCCAACTTGTATAATTATACTAGCAAATTGCCTGTAAAAAGTGACGGGGGCAAGCAGTGGGGATGGAGCCTAGCATTTGGCCCTATGCCTTCGCTCCCCACTCTGACAGGGGCAAGCTTTAATGCCCTGTGCAAACACCGGCCTGCCTTCTGCCTATGAGCTGATTGCTGCAGCTGCTTCTAGAAGTGGCTGTGGGGCCACTTCCGGGAGCACAGCGGCGCCCCACTCCCCAGCCAGTGCTTGCAGGGGGACACCAGCACTCCTGCCTGCCCTCCCCACCCATCGCCTAAGCAGCGAGTACGGCTGGTCAGGGGGTGCAGCGGCACTCTCGGGATGCATGTGCACCCCTGTGCAACCTGTATACATCGCCACTGCCCCCCACCCTCACATTGTCACCACTGCCTCCTCCACAGATGCTGGGGGGTGAGTGGGCACAGAGGCCCACATCTATCCCCCCACCCCTGCTGCTTGGGGGCCAGGCTGGGACCAGGGCTGGGACCAGGACGGGGGCAGGGCCGGCCCTGCTTCCCACCCCCCGCCCCCCCATCCCAACATTTTGGGGCTGGGACCACTTTCACCCTGCTGCTCCATGGCCAGGGCCAGGCCCGCTCTCCCCACCCCCACACTGGTGGGGCCAATCCCGTTCTGCCACCCCACTGCTGCTCTGACCCCATTCTCCACTGCCGCCTCCTCCACGGAGCAGGGTGGGGAGGGGTAGCCCCCCCCAGTCCCCTCTGTCTCCGCCATCTTGGTGGCACTCCTCCACACCGCTGCCAGCTGTCTGCAATAGTCTTGGAGTACTCATATTGGCTGCCGAGACAGCCAATTAGAGTGTGAATTAAGCATTATGGACAGACAGGCTAAGGCTTTTATATACATAGAATTCTACTACACTGAAGCTATTAAGCATTGCAAAAGAGGATAGGAAATTCCAACTTGTATAATTATATTCTACTATACTGAGGCTATTAAACATATTATTGCAGAAAGTGATGCAGGCTCTTCACTATCACTGTGTTAATGAACACAAATAGTGAAAATTCAAGATTGAAATTTCACCAACACTCTTTTGAATGTTAAAGGAACATTATATACACCTTTTGTTTAAATATTTTGGGTGATGCTTATTTTATTAAGCTCTAATCCTGTAGCCATAACTATATGGGGGATCTCATTTGAAAGGTCCAGTGCATTAGCTTTATTCATCAAAATTACAGTAAGAGAATTGTTCAATGTTTTCAGTACAAAACTCTCACCAAAAGCTACAATTAAGAACTAGTAGTGGGAAAGCATTTTGATGAGTGTTCTTAATAATGGGTTTACTATTGTGAAAAAGTGAGTGGGAATGGGAACAATAGTCAATGACACGGTAACTAATTCTCTCTTATCTTTGGATATATAGAAACTGGTTAGGAATTTGTCGACTCCCACTTATTGAAAGCATGTCTGAAATCCAGGAACTCTGTGCTTTCTTGGACCAAAGTGACATCACTTATGAACCAATGAAAGATGCTTTAAAAAATTATTTGAAACAAAAGACCCCTTCAGAGATCATGGAATACAGTAAGTCAGTTTTTCTCAATGAGAGATTTTATTATTTTAAAATAGGGCATGTGAATTGCCTGATCAGAAATCACAAATCAGTAGTCTGTATGTAGTTAGAAATGAAATTAATCATAGCTCTACTTAATGAACAAAGTAGTTATTCTCATAAAACTATGTCTGAAGCAGTCAGTGCCAAGCGCTTCTCAGAGACTGTATAATTTAGTACACAAGACAAAAAAGATTTAGAAGAGATGTATAACAGTTCTGCACTACAGTATGCATTATGAATAATCACATACACACAACCATTTACTTCAATTCAAGAAAATTCCTTGAATTAAAACCTTTCATACCACACATTTCCATTCAGATATTCAAAAAAGTCTTACTTTCCAGAAAGTGTTGATGGATTTTCTTGCTAGAGTATATATTCTGGAAAAGTTTGTATGTTGTTGACAGCACACTAAATGACTCATGTTCAAAAGTAATTCCCCCCCCCCCGAAAATTTATGAACATGGAAAGTAATGATTCTTACTGTTTTTTTTGTTGAAATTAAAATGAATGAATTCTGAATTCTGTCATTTCTATTGAATATTGACATGAACATTGTACGTTATGATGCATAGACTGTTAAAGAAATTAACTGGAAAAAATTCTACTGTAAGACAGCATGCTGGGCTCCAGTCATGGATCTGGCTCTATTGCAATAGGCTAGGCACTATGCAAATGCATTCAGTTTCAAGAACTGTAGAATCTTTTCATATTATTGTTCACATCCGTACAAATATAATTTCTAGAAGAATATGACTCCGGTATCTCTTCAGTATTGACATATGCTTCCTTATGGACCTCAGTATGAAGAGGTTTGAGTAACTTTTTAAAATTATCATTTAATAGTTTCAGTTTCATTCCTAGCTAGTTAAACTTCCCAGAAGCCATATTATAGAACTATGCAGTATTTGTATATGGTCACTAGGACTATCTCTATTGGGGATTTCAGTCTAAGCTTTTCCAACTAAATAAAGAATTGTAAACTAGCCCCTACAGTGGTACAAATTTTTCTAAAGGAAGTGGTAAAAGGGAGGAAGCTGACTGATGATTTCATAGATTTCATAAACATTTGGGCTGAAACGGACCCCAGAGGATCATTGAGTCCAGCCCCCTGCCCCAGGGGCAGGAAGTCAGCAGGGATCATAGGGTCCCAGCAAGATAAGCATCCAAATGTGTCTTGAAGGCGTTCAAAGTGGGTGCTTGAACCACCTCCGGCAGCAGTCTATTCCAAATCTTGGGGGCTCGGACAGTGAAGAAGTTCTTTCTTAAGTCCAGCTTGAATTGGTCGCGGTGGAGTTTGTGACAGTTTGATCTTGTCATCCCTTGGGGCATTCTGGTGAACAGACGTTCCCCCAGCTCCTGATGAGTACCCCTGATAAACTTATAGGTGGCCACCAGATCACTCCTGAGCCTGCACTTTTCCAGGCTGAAGTGTCCCATGGCTCAGCCTCTCATCATAAGGTCTGTTTTCCTGACCTCTGATCATGCACGTGGCTCTCCTCTGCACTCTCTCAAGCTTCTCCACATCCTTTTTGAATTGTGGAGCCCAAAACTGGACATGGTATTCCAGCTGCAGTCTCACCAAGGCCGAGTACAATGGGAGAATTATGTCCTGGGATTTTCTTGAGAAGCATCTATAGATGCAAGCCAGCGTTTTGCTCACTTTACTAGCTGCAGCATCACACTGAAGGCTTATGTTCATCTTGTGGTCAATCATGACTCCTAAGTCCCTTTCATCTGTAGCGCTAACCAGTGTAGCACTGCCAAGCCTATAAGCATGCTGCATGTTTTTCCTCCTAAGGTGGAGAACCTTGCATTTTTCGGTGTTGAACACCATCAGGTTCTCGTCCACCCGTTTCATGACCCTGTCAAGATCTGCCTGGATGACCCTCCTGTTCTCAGGTGTGGATGCTTTACCCCAGAGTTTGGTGTCATCGGCAAACTTGTCCAGTCCGCTTCTGACACCAATGTCCACATCATTGATGAAGATGTTAAATAGTATAGGCCCAAGGACAGAGCCTTGAGGGACCCTACTGGTGACCACGCACCAAGATGATTGGCTCCTGTCAACCACCACCCTCTGGCTCCTACCATGCAGCCAATTCCCCAGCCAGCGGATTGTGGTGAGGTCGAGGCCGCAGCTAGCCAGTTTAGCCAAGAGGTGATCATGGGATACCAGATCAAAGGCTTTTTAAAAGTCAAGATATATGACATCAATCTCTTCCCCCTTGTCCAGGTGATAAGTCACCTGGACCTAAAAGGAAATGAGATTGGTCGAGCGAGACCTACCCATAACAAACCCATGCTGGCTATCCCTCAGGATATTGCCTTCAGCTAGTCTGTTAAGGATGACCTCTTTGATAATCTTTTCCAAGACCTTCCCCAGGATAGAGGTCAGGCTGATGGGCCTGTAGTTTGCCGGATCTACTTTCCTCCCTTTCTTAGTTTCATAGTTTCATAGTAGCTAGAGTCGGAAGGGACCTAGGAAGATCATCTAGTCCGACCCCCTGCCTTGGCAGGAAAGAGCACCGGGGTCAGATGACCCCGGCAAGGTGCTCATCTAACTTCCTTTTAAAAATCCCTAGGCTAGGAGCTTGCACCACTTCCCCTGGAAGCCGGTTCCAGGCCCTAGCCACCCTGACTGTGAAGTAGCGCCTCCTAATATCTAATCTAAACCTACCCTCCACCAGCTTGTGACCGTTATTCCTGGTCACTCCTGGCAGCGCACGGGGGAACAGGGACTCCCCCAATACCTGCTGATCCCCCCGACCAGTTTGTAGCAGGCCACAAGGTCCCCCCTTAACCTTCTCTTATGGAGGCTAAACAGGTTCAGGTCCCGTAGCCTCTCCTCATAAGGCTTGCCCTGCTGACCCCTGATCATACGAGTGGCCCTCCTCTGGACTCTTTCCATATCGTCCACGTCCCTCTTAAAGTGTGGCGCCCAGAACTGGACGCAGTACTCCAGCTGCAGTCTGACCAGTGCCGCATAGAGGGGGAGGATCACCTCCCTGGACCTGCTCGAGATGCATCTGTGGATGCCTGACAGGGTACGGTTGGCCTTCTTGACTGCCTCCCCACACTGCTGGCCCATGTTCATCGTGGAGTCAATGACGACTCCAAGATCCTTTTCCGTCTCCGTGCTGGCAAGAGGGGAGTTCCCCAACCTGTAAGTGTGGTGCCGGTTCTTCCTCCCCATGTGCAACACCTTGCACTTATCAGTGTTAAACCCCATCCTATTCTCATCCGCCCACCGTTGCAACCTGTCAAGGTCAGCTTGTAGCCTATTGCACCCTTCTAGTGCACCCACATCCCCCCACATCTTAGTGTCATCAGCAAACTTGAACAGGGTGCTTTCTACCCCCTCATCCAAGTCACTGATGAAGATGTTGAACAGTGCGGGCCCGAGGACCGAGCCCTGCGGAACCCCACTGCCCACGTCCTTCCAGGTCGAGAAGAACCCATCCACTACCACCCTCTGGGTGCGGCCCTCTAACCAGTTGGCGACCCATTTGACCGTGTGGGCATTGACACCACAGTCTCCCAGCTTTTTGATGAGGACAGGGTGAGAGACAGTGTCGAAAGCCTTCCGGAAGTCCAGAAAGACTACATCCACAGCAACCCCTGCATCTAATGATTTGGTGACCTGATCGTAAAAGGCCACCAGGTTGGTCTGACAAGACCTGCCACTAATGAACCCATGTTGGTTGCCCCTGAGCATGCATTCCCCCGCAAGGCCCTCCTGGATGTGTGCCAGGATAATTTTTGAAGATAGGTACCACATTGGCCCTCTTCCAATCCTGGGGCACTTCACCAGAGCACCAAGAGCCCTCAAAGATCCATGTCAGGTGCTGAGCTATGATGTTTGCCAGCTCCCTGAGTACCCTTGGATGTAACCCGGCAGGGCTGGCTGACTTGAAGGTATCCAGCCTGTCAAGGTGTTCCTTCATGAGGTCAGCTTCAATGGAGGGCAAGGAATCTCCCTCACCTGGGCCTCCCTGACCCATAGTGGGCAGGGCCGTCCCATGGGACTGGTGAAAAACTGACACAAAGTACCTATTTAGCAAGTTTGCTTTTTTCTGGGCATCAGTTGTTAGTTGCCCCATCTGGTTTAGCAGGGGTCCAGTGTTGGCCTTGCTTTTCCTCTGGCTCCCCACATATGTAAAAAAGGACTTTTTATTGTATTTGATATTTGTAGCTAGCTGGAGTTCCATCGCAGCCTTGGCTTTCCTGGTTTACTCTCTGCAGGTCTGGACCACAGCACAGTATTCCTCCTTGGTGGTGGTTCCAGTCCTCCATCCTTTGTAGGACTTCCTTTTAAGACGCAGGAGGTCCACCAGTTCCCTGGAGAGCCAAGAGGGCTGCTGTGCCCTTTTGCTGCCTTTCCTCCCAGATGGGATGGACTTTGCTTGTGCATCCAGGATTGCTCCCTTTAGGAACAACCACTTGTCCTGAACTCCCCTCTCCTTTGGATTGTGGCCTTTTAGGGCCTCTCTGACAAGCTTCCTTAGTCAGCTTTCCTGAAGTCGAGGACTTCTGTATTACTGATTGACTTGCCAGCTTTACGGCAGATGGTGAAGGTCATGGTCACTGTCACCCAGCTTCCCTTCGATTGTTTGGTCACTGATTAAGTTGTCACTGGTTGCCAGTACGAGATCAAGCAGCACTTTATCTCTTGTCAGCCTGTAGAATTCCTGCATCAGATAGAGGTCCTCCACGCATGATAGAAAGCTTTGCGACCACATGGATTTGGCTGAGCACTTGCTGAGCACTTCGCCCGCAAGATGTCTGGGTAGTTAAAGTTTCCCATGACAACCATACACCGGAAGTATGTGGCCTCAGCCAATTCCCTGGTGAACTCCTGGTCAAGGTCTTGATCCTGGGTAAGGGGTCTGTAGTAGACTTCCACCATAGTATCCCCTGTGCCGCGTTCCCCATGAATTTTAACCCAGAGGGTCTCAAGTCATCCACCATGGGTGCCAATGTTGGCTTGCAAGGACGCATAGCTTTCCTTGACATACAGAGTTACACCCCTGCCCCTTTTGTCCACTCGATCCCTCCTGTATGGGATATAGCCATCTATACCTGTGGTCCAGTCATGGGTGGAGTCCCACC
Organism: Crocodylus siamensis; assembly: GCF_052110815.1. Classification (NCBI taxonomy): domain Eukaryota; kingdom Metazoa; phylum Chordata; order Crocodylia; family Crocodylidae; genus Crocodylus; species Crocodylus siamensis. The sequence goes on from NC_143403.1 coordinate 44,219,555, forward strand.
AGGTCTCCATTATCTCAATGACATCATTGTTATTTGCATTTAGCAGGAGAACAAGTTCCTCCTGTTTATTCCCCAAGCTCCTGGCATTTGTGTATAGGCATGCAAGTGTGCCCTTGGAGGCCCTTGCCCTGCCTACATTTTATTCCAGGGCTGGGGCAGGGATGGGTTCCCTTAAATGCCTTGGTCTGCTGGCTTTACAAGGGTTGCTCAGCAGGCCAGCAGTGGCAGTAGTCTCCGCATCCCCCAGCAGGCTTAGTTTAAAGCCCGGTGGAGCAAGTCAGTCAGTCTGGCTGAGAAAAGCCTCCTCCCCAACGGAGAGAGGTGGAAGCCATCCCTTTCCAGCAGCTCGCTGCCTCTCTCACCAAAGAGCGGACTGTGGTCATGAAAGCCAAAGCCTTCCCAATGACACCAGCGCCACAGTCTTTGGTTAACTACCTGGATCCTCCTCTCCCTCCTCAGCCCATAGCCCAAGACTGGGAGGATCAAAGAAAACTGCACCTGTGCCCCCAGACCCTTAAGCCCCACACCCAAATCTCTGTAGCACCTCATGACCAGCTAGGAGCGCGCCGAGCCATGTCATTGGTGTTCACTTGGACGAGGCGCATGGGATAGTGGTCAGTGGGCTGGAGGAGTTTAGGGATCTTCTCCGTAATGTCTCGGATTCTGGCTCCCAGGAAGCAGCAAACTTCCTGGGCTAAGGGGTTGGGGAGGCAGATTACCCCTTCAGTCGCCCTCAGGATGGAGTCTCCGACAACAAACACTTTGCATTTGGTCTTGGGGAGAGTGGGGGTGGTATCTACAGTGTCATCTGTGTTCCCTGCGAGAGCTGGCAACTCAGCAGGCTCTGATGGGGTTGCAAGAGGTTCATACCTGTTGTGAAGCTCCAGTGGGGTAGGGGCCTTGGTGCAGCAGGTCTTGGGGCCCTTTGCCACCTTGGTCCAAGCCCTGGGCTGGACAGTAAGGGAGGTCCCCGCCCAGGAGCGAAGCAACAGCTTTGCTTCCCTTGCATTCTAGGAGTTCCACAAAAATAAATCTACAGTCAAGCCTCTTCTTAACCTCCAAAGCATACCTCACATTTTCCCACCATTTCCAGAACTTGGACACTGCATACTTCTGTCAGAGAAGGTTCAACGGCATATGGAATTCTGCCTACATCAGATCATATAAATATACCAGAGCGGCTAAGCTTAAAGAAAACAAAACTGATGATTAGACACGCACACCAAAACTCTTAAAACAATTACTACTAGAGAGGAGTTTTGGTTGCAGCATGGATCCATGATGTGGCGCACGTGAATATTTCCTGACAACATTTGTATTTAAGTACTAGGAACAGAATGACAGAAATGAGCTCTGCATGTGCTGCACAGAATTTTCTATATTAATGTATCATATTATACTATTCTGAAATACTATCATTCACTCACAGTTGGCTTATCCAAATTTTTAAAAGTGTTGAAAATGTCTTTCATTGTGACCTTTTCCTATTACACCTTATCTATTAGATACAGATTGGAGAGCAGAAGTAACTATCTACTCCTTACATCAGATTGTGAAAATATATGTAGGAAGTCACTGGTATGAAACTTACTTACAAACCTTGCTGAAGGTACAGTCATTGACTATCTTTACATTGCCTTGAGTGTAAGATTATCTAAACCGTTTCAGTGTTGGAAGTGTTTTAGTACTAGAAGGGATTGACCTGGCAGGCTAGAACAGTCAGACCTTCATATCTGGGCTGGGAGTTGTGTAAAGGCAAGAGGTTCAATTCCAATGAGGAAAGAAATACTTGAAATTGCTCTTGAGAATACAGTTACCTTTTGACTAATAGCATTGCCTAGTGCTGATGGATCCTGGTTAGCCCTTCTCTGACTTATGCCATCAAAACCATATGGATAGATAGAGGGAATGTCTTCCCTCTAAATTATCACTAGAAATACAGAAGAGCTAATAGAAAAATATGAAGGACTCAATTCAGCACAGCATCTAAACATATGACTAATTTTACATAGGCGCTTAATAGAGCTGTGTGAAATAGAAGCATTCTGTTTTGACCAGCATTTTGATGTTTTGACAGAACAGTGTTTTGTTTTGACTTTTGTTTTGAGTTGAAATGGCTGTTCCGGTTCGACGTTTTGCACATAGGATATAATGGGGAAGGATGAAACAGACTATAACTTTGTCATTTCTGGCCAGATTTAGATGAAACTTGCAGGAATGGTAACCCCTTCTGGGGGCATGATGCGTGCCAAGTTTCAAGAAGATAGGTGCAGGGGGTTCAGAGAAACTGCACCCTAAAATCTTGAGAGCAAAACTCATGTCACTTGTACGTGTTAAGGCACAGTGGGGTCAAAACTTAAGGGATGCTAGCCCTCTGCTGAGGCAACAAAGCCTGCCACATTTCAAGGAGATAGGTGCAGGGGGGGGTCAGTGAAGCTGCACCCCAAAATCCTGAAAGCAAAACTTGTGTCACGTGTACGTGTTAAGACACAGTGGGGTCAAAACTGCAGGCTTGCTAACCTCTGCTGAGGCCACAAAGCCTGCCAAGTTTCAAGAAGATCAGTGCAGGGGTTTCTGGGGAACTGCACCCCAAATTCTTCAAAGCAAAGCTCATGTCACGTGTACATGTTAAGCCACAGTCAGGTCAAAACTACAGGGATTGTAGCCCCTGGGAAGGCCACAAAGCCTGACAAGTTTCAAGGTGATAGGTGCAGGGGTTTGAGGGGAACTGCACCTCAAGCTGCTCACAGGCAAAACTCGTGACATGGGTGCTTGTGCAGCTGTCTGTCTTGGGGCGCAGTGTGGGGAGGGGAGGATGAGGACTACTGCAGGCCTGGCTGCTACACTACTGTGTTACCGGTTACCAATTAATCTTGATTCACTCAGGGACCAGCGCAATACACAGGACCTAGCTACTACATAACAACTTAATGAGCATGGTTTAACACCTACAAAACCACAGACTAAGGAGAGAAAATAATCAATACAGACAGTCAACTGCCCCAAGACAGAGACAGTCAGTTGCACAAGCACCCATGTCAGAAGTTTTGTCTGTCAGCAGCTAGGGATGCAGGGCCCCAAAACTCTGCTGCACCTATCTCTTCGATAGCTGGCAGGCTTTGTGACCTCAGCAGGGGCTATCAGGCCTGCAGCCTTCACCCCGCGGCACCTGAACACACAAAGTGTCACCCATGTCATGAGTTTTGCCTGTCAGCAGCCTGAGGTGCAGAGCCCCAGAAGCCGGACTCCCCCTGCACCGATCTCCTTGACAGCTGGCAGGCTTTGTGGCCTCAGCAGGGCCTACTACCCCGGCAGTTTTGACACTGCTGTGGCTTAACACATGCACATGACATGAATTTTGCTTTCAATAAGTTGGGGGTGCAGTTGCCCCCAAACCCCTTCACCTATCTTCTTGAAACTTGGCAGGCTTCATGCTCTTAGCAGAGGCTACCACTGCTTCAAGTTTCATCCAAATCAGACAAAAATAACAAAGTTATAGATATTTTATTGATTCCCCATTATACCCTATGGCTGGATCTCTGAAGCAACTCCGAAGCTCTGAACCACTTTGGAAAGCCTAATAAAGCCAGTGCTTCAATCCAGGCATGCTGCTTCAGACACCAAAGCTTCTCCGGACACAATGCACAGTCCAAAGACTCGCACAGCCCTACCCAGCAGGGCCAACAATACGCTGGCATGCATCAGTTGATGCATCTCCAGCAAAACCATTGCAAAGAAGTGATTCTCCTGCTCTACTCAGCACTGGTGAGACCTCAGCTGGAGTACTGTGTCCAGTTCTGGGCTCTGCACCTTAACAAGGACATGGTAAAGCTTTAGAGAGTCCAGAGAAGGGCCACTCGTTTGATCAGACACTTGCATGGCAAGCCATATGAGGAAAGGCTGAGGGACCTGGGACTCATTAGCCTGAAAAAGAGAAGGCTTAGAGGGGACTTGGTAGCAGCTTACCACTACATCAGAAGCATACATCTAGGGCTCGGTGAACAACTGTTCACCAGGGCACCCTTGGAGAAACCTAGGAGTAATGGTCACAAACTCCTGGAAGATCATTTGAGACTCATTTCAGGCTCAACATTAGAAAAAACTACTTCACAACTAGGGTGTCCAGACTGTGACTGTCAGCAGCCTGAGGTGCAGGGCCCCAGAAGCCAGACTCCCCCTGCACCGATCTTCTTGACAGCTGGCAGGCTTTGTGGCCTCAGCAGGGGCTACTTCCCCTGCAGTTTTGACCCTACTGTGGCTTAACCACAGAAGGGGATTGGAGTGGCACTCAGGGGGCATGTCCAGGTGAGTGCACATGTACCTCTTGCAGCATCCCAGACTAGTTTGAGATGCTGCAAGAGGCATGCTGTGACTGAAAAAAGTGTTCCCTGCACTGCATGTTTTCAGCATGGGCTCAACATTTGATACCTGGAGATTCCTGTGAGTGGCTCCGGCCCCTGGGTGACAGTGCAAGTAGCCCTGGGGCTGCAGAAAGGTGCGTGGCCCTGTGCAGAGCTTCAGTGAGCCAGGCTGGTCCCACAATGAGAGGCACAGGCCGCACTGACTCTGTGGTGATAGGGTGCCGCGCAGTGCTGTGGGGGAGCAGGCAGCAGCAGGGCCTAAGCACAGCAGGGGTGAGTTGTGGGCCCTGCAGAGGGGCTGTGGCCTCTGCAGGGGAGGAGGGGCTGGGACCCTGCGGGAGTGCAGTCCGTGTCCTGTGCGGGGGTGGGGCTGCACCCAGTGGGGGGCGGAGGACACACCCCTCCTGAGCAGCCCCCCTGACAGCCCCCCACACCTACTCACACACTGACCCACATCCCTCCCACTCCCCTTCCCACCCCACTCCTGCAAAATCCACATGCCCCCATCACATACCTATCATTTCATAGATTTCATAGACATTAGGGCTGGAAGGGACCTCAGGAGATCATCGAGTCCAGCCCCCTGCCCAAAGGGCAGGAAGTCAGCTGGGGTCATAGGATCCCAGCAAGATAAGCATCCAATTTACTCTTGAAGGTGTTCAATGTAGGTGCTTGAACCACCTCCGCTGGCAGACTGTTTCAGACCTTGGGGGCTTGGACAGTAAAGAAATTCTTCCTTATGTCCAGCCTGAAACGGTCTTGCAGGAGTTTGTGACCGTTCGACCTCGTCATCCCTTGGGGGCGCTCTGGTGAACAAACGTTCCCCCAGATCCTGGTGGTCACCCTTGATAAATTTATAGGTGGCCATCAGATCACCCCTGAGCCTATGCTTTTCCAGGCTAAAGAGTCCCATGTCTCTCAGCCTGTCATCGTAAGATCTGTTTTCCTGACCTCTGATCATGTGCGTGGCTCTCCTCTGGACTCTCTCAAGCTTTTCCACATCCTTTTTGAATTGTGAAGCCCAAAACTGGATGCAATACTCCAGCTGCGGCCTCACCAAGGCTGAGTACAAGGGGAGAATGACGTCCCGGGATTTGCTCAAGAAGCATCTATGGATGCAAACCAGCGTTTTGGTCGCTTTACTAGCCGCAGCATCGCATTGCAGGCTCATGTTCATCTTGTGGTCAATGATGACCCCCAAGTCTCTTTCTTCTGTAGTGCTAACCAAGGTAGCACTGCCGAGCCTATAAGGAAGCTGCAGGTTTTTCCTCCCAAGGTAGAGAACCTTGCATTTTTCGGTGTTAAACACCATGAGGTTCTCATCTGCCCATTTGCTGAGCTTGTCCAGGTCAGCCTGGATCACCCGCCTGTCCTCTGGCGTGGATGCTTTGCCCCAAAGTTTGGTGTCATCGGCGAACTTGGCCAGTCCACTCCTGACTCCAATGTCCACATCGTTAATGAAGATGTTGAACAGTATGGGTCCCAGGACAGAGCCTTGAGGGACCCCACTGGTCACAGGGCACCACAATGAGTGACTGCCATCAATAACAATCCTCTGGGTCCGACCATGGAGCCAATTTCCCAGCCAGCGGATCGTGGTGGAGCCAAGGCCACAACTGGCCAGTTTGGCCAAGAGGTGATCATGGGATACCAGATCAAAAGCTTTTTTGAAGTCAAGATATATGACATCACCCTCTTCTCCCTTGTCCAGGTGATAGGTCACCTGGTCATAGAAGGAAATGAGATTGGTCAAACAAGACCTACCCGCAACAAACCCATGCTGGCTATCCCTTAGAATGTTAGCTTGGGCCAGTCCCTCAAGGATGGCTTCCTTAATAAACTTTTCTAGGATCTTCCCCAGGATAGAAGTCAGGCTAATGGGCCTGTAGTTAGCCGGATCCACTCTCCTCCCTTTTTTGAATATCGGCACCACATTGGCCTTCTTCCAGTCTTCAGTCACTACACCAGAGCGCCAGGAGTTTTCAAAGATCCGTGCCAGGGGCTGGGCTATGACACTCGCCATCTCCTTGAGTAGCCTGGGGTGCAGATTGTCAGGGCCAGCTGACTTGAAGGTATCCAGCTTCTCAAGATGTTCCTTCACGAGGTCAGCATTTATGGAGGGTAGGGGGTCCCCCTCACCCAGATTTCCCTGTCCCATAGCAGGCATGGGCATCCCATGTGACTGATGAAAGACTGATGCAAAGTACATATTTAATAGGTTGGCTTTTTCCTGGGCGTCAGTTGTCAGTTGCCCCATCTGGTTTAGCAGGGGTCCAACATTGCCCTTGCTTTTCCTCCAGCTCATACAATAAGAAAACCAAAAGCAAGCATCAAAACATACAGAGATTTAGGATTAATTTTATTATAATGATAAAGACACTGGTAGGCTTCCGAATTGCCTTAACGTTGTAAATATAGCAATAAAACATAGCCCAACTGATCTCCCTCTCTCTCTCTCTCTCTCTGTCTCTCTGTATCTATATGTGTGTGTGTGTATATATAGTGGTCTTTTGTTCCAATTGTGGAAGAACATGGATTTGGGGGTATTTTAAAAAGTGAATTTTGGATGCTGCTTCAGCAGTCCATCTGACACAAGGGGTAGCATCCCCAGATACCAATTGGCCGGGCCCCAGAAGCTCCTGCCTATTTGTATCTTTTGGTGGACATTCACCCAATTAATGAATAGCTTCCACTGTTAACTTGTTCCAAGTTAACATGGGCCTTACAGCCCATCCAGCTAACTAACAGCCCCTACTGTGTGGGGCCAAAGAGTGAAAGATGCAACTAAATTTCTTGGGACAACAAAGGCCAAAACAGGGTGGGAGTATCATGTGGGTCAAAGGGTCAAAACATGAAAATAAGTGTTCCAGAGGGGGACACCGAGCAGAGCCCCCCAGGCTGCACCCACGGGTCCTCAAAGGCATCCAAGGACTTGGTGGATACCACTCACTGGTGGTCTGCCCAAAACCATGCACAGACGACTGAAAGGAACACAGACCTGCAGTCCCTGGGCACCTTCCTGGCCAGAGCCAGGGCAGGTTTTTATAGTGGTGGGACCAGCACAGGTGCTAGCCCCAGGCTCTAGCTCCCCCTGGCTGCAAATCCGGGAGGAGCTGGGCAGGGTTATTTTGCCCCAAGTGGCACAACTTGCCCCACGGTAAAGTGTATGCCTGGGCATGTGCACTGAGGCAAAAATCCCCAGCTCAAATTTGCTGCTCCTATTTGAATTGCTGCAAGAGCACATGCCTGCATGTGTGGACACGCCCCTGGAGGGTGAATGGCTTACATGTGGCACATTTTCTCAAAAGGCTCACCCCCACTAATCTAGGGGTTCCCACTAACAAGAAAAATTTCATAGTATGCTAACAATTTTCTTGAGATGTAGGTATGTGCAGCCTTGCATGGCTGAAAGGAGAAATGCTCTAATGTTTGATATGAAGGAATTTGGAAAGATAAGAGAGGAAATTTGCTATCAGGAAATGTTCACACTAGGATCCTCTTAAAGCCTAATATTTATTTATTTCTGTAGTGTCCACAGTTGCTGTCAAATGGCAAAAAAGTGTATTGGATTACATATGGCCAGAGCCTCCTAATCCACGGAGATGGACAAATATTTCGACATGTTCTCAACTTCATTAGACTTGGCGAGCTGTTTTTACCAGCTGAATTTAAGTAAGAAAAGACAATTCATGCACCTCCATAGTTTTTTTATGTAAGATATCTCTGGGGAAAGTACATACATGTCATTTAAGGCAGTGGCTCCCAACCTTTTTTTGCTATGACCCTAAATCTGGGTTGTGACTCCCGCCCATGCCACTGACTCACTCATGCCTGGCAGAGCCAGTGGAGCCCAGGCCAGGCCTGGATCACAGGGGGCAGTGGTGGCGAGAGCCATGCAAACTGTACACCAGGAAAGCCCTGCAGGCAGGAGGGGTGGAGCAAGGGGCGGACTCTCCGCAACCCTGATTTGGGTTGGGCCCTGAAGTTGGGAACCACTGATTTTATGTATAGTTTTTTTGATTGGCATAGTGATGCTAGCCTAAAGAATGAAAGCAAGACTCTTTCTTTAGTGCTTGTTAATACACATATTGTATTGTTGGAACAAGTCATCATTTTACTTTAGACCAGGCATTTGCAACCAAAATGGAGCAGTGGGCCATTTTAACAGAGCTAGCTCTGAAGGTGGGCTACCCTTTCCTACCTGGCCACTAGTACCACCACTGCTCCCCAGCCATGATGATCCCCTGCAAAAGTTTTGCATATGTACCCTACACTGAAGTCCCAGCTTTGTGATCTGATTGCTTGGTAGGTCAGGTCTGGCCCATGTGCTGTTGGCTGCCAACCCCTGCTCTAAATACCTTGTTTTGGTGAGTGACACCCATTGAGATAGTGCCTGTGGCTTAAGCCCTCAAAGAATGGGTTTACCTTAGTCATGCCTGTGTTCCTTCCTCCACCCTGTGGCTGAGGGTCAAAGTTTGCAGAAAAGCTATGCAGCCTTTCTTGCATATGGAAATAATTGCAGACAATTTTTAACAATAGATAACTAGGGATAAGGGTTTTAGATAGAGGGAAGAAGTTTTGGCTTGATTAGACCCAAAGTTTTATTGTTAACTTAAATGGATTCAGGCTTTCACTTTTCATTTTTTGGGTATCCAAATTAAGACACTGCCATGTCATCCCTGCCCCTTCTCCTGAAAACTCTAATCCTAATTGGTGAGTATTTTAAAAATACTGCTCTCTTTTTTCATGTGTTAAAGTGTTGCCGTGCCAATATCAAAAAGAAAAAATGACTTACCTAAGGAAAAGCACTTTTTCATTACCAGTTACTGCAAAGATGACCCTAAACAATTTCACAAATTGGCTATTATTTGTTGAAGATGACTATTGTATTTGACTGCATACTTCAGTTTATTTATAAAACTTTTCAGAGAATGGGCCCTATTTTGTCAAGAAGTAGAGGAATACAGAATCCCTTCTCTACTAGAGGCACTGTATCAGTGTGATGCATACAGGTAGGAAGTATGTTTGTCTGCATTTTATAGTATAATGTCTCTGCATTTGGTTTCAGCAGGTAGAAAGAAGGCTGAGGGGAGGAGAGAACAGATACATCAACTATGAGAATAAGAAGCATATATGGAAAAAATGGTGGGGCCTCAGAGGGACCTCAGTTAGTTCAGACAGACATCTAACTTTTGCAAAAACATTTCTTTTAGTTTGATAATGACAAGAAATATTAATATACAGGCTCTGGCTGGGTTGCCAATCTTGGCATTTCAAGGTCTAATATAATTGATTAAGCTCAGCCATGCTACTTAGCACCAATTCTAAACAGATGATAGTATTGATACATAAAGGGGAACACCCTGTAGCCCAGAGGGGAAGTGAAAGCAATTCTAAAGATGTTTCTAACAAAATCCATATATAACAAATGTAAAAAAGGAGAAAATTGTAGTAATAAATATAAATGAGAAGTTAGGAATTATAGAAAATAAGTAAGAGAAGCAGGAGGACAGAAAGAAAAACCGATGACCGAGGTAAGAAGTATCAGTGGGAGCATCTACATGAGACACTTAATGTGCAGTAGATGGATTGACTGTGCATTACAGCATCATGGCAAAAACTGTGCTATTATGCTAATGCACGGTAGTATTAGTCTACTGTGCATTAACTGTCACAAAAAAAGCACGCCACTGCTCTATCGCGCAGTAGGGCAGCCTACTGTGCATTTATTTTAGTAGTTCCTTTTGCAAGTGCTAAATCTAATGTGCAGTAGGTACTGTGCATTACTGAATGTTTAGACATGCCCAGCATATTAGGAATAAAAGGAATCTCTAAGCCACTGTGACAGGGGCTGTCTCGAGGCCAGTCCCATTGTTGGCCCACCCACCTGTCTAGTAGGGCTGTGCAAAATGGCTGTGTTTCGATTTGGTCATTTTGGAGGACAGTGATTCATTTTGATGTTTTAGATCACTGTCCTGTTTCATTTCGGCCAAATCTATGCTGGTCCCTGTCACGTGACCTGGCTCCACAAGGAGCAGAGATTTGGAGCTGCACAGGGCAGGCAGCAGCAGGGAGGAGACCCTGGTATGGATCTCTGCTCCCTGTGGAGCCAGGTTGCCTGGCAGGGATTCCCCAGCCCCTGGTTTGATTCCCCAGCTCCTGTTTCAAGTCCCCAGCTCTTCCCAGGGGGTGCGGGATCCCAGAGCTGTGCACCGGGTTTCAGCAGACTGCCACTGTAGGCTGGGGCCAGCGGCAGCACCAGTCTTCCCAGCATTTCTGCTGCTGCCCCCTGCCTGCACTGCCCTGCACCGCACCTGCACTGGATTACTTCCCTAATGTACTGCTTCTGCACTCCCTCACAGCTGCCTCTGATCCTGTGCTTTGTTTCCTACTTGCTGCCCTGCTGCTGAGTGCCTGGCTGGAGGACTGAGGGGCTCCTGGACTGAGCTTCAACAAATGAAGGCCCTCCGCTGCTCCAGCCATCTTTTTACACCTGCCTCAGCAGCTTCCCTTGTGTGTTTTGCCCTTGTGTGGTAAGTTCTGTGGTCCACACCCCCTGCCCTGGTGTTTGTTATGTGGCTGAGTAATCCAGCTTGAGTCTCCCTAGCCCTTGTGTGTCTGTTCCCCTCCCCTCACCTTCCCCAGGCATAGCCCACCTTGTTTCCTGTGGGGCTGTAGCTCATTGAGCTTCAGCCCCTTTCCCCTTCCCCCCACAGCCCCAGCCTGTCCCTATTGGATTCACCAGCCCTGCTGTATTTTTTGTTCTTCTTTATTGGTTTCCCTCTCCCTCATGTGAAATAATGGCAGGGCAGAAGCCTTCTGGGGGAGCAGATGCCCCCACAGAACTTCCTGCAGCCCCCACTATAGGGACAAATTGCAGCCATGCCCCTGAGTGGCCTCATGTCCCTACAACTCCCACCCTCCAGGGGCAGACAAGCCTGTAACTCCCACTGTGGGGGCAAGCAGGATTCTAATAGGAAACCAGCAGGGCCAAAGGGTCTCCCCTGGCAGGCCCCACCACCATCAGAGACCCAGGGCAAGGGCAGTGGGAAGGGCTCCTCCTCAACTGGGGGTGGGAAGGGCAAAGGCCCCGCCCCCAAGCCTAGACCACTGGCACCTGAAGGGACCAGGTGCGCTATGCCAGCCAGCACAGCCACTCAGCCTGTCCCTAGCTCTTGCCCCACTAAGCCAGCCCCCCAGTAGGGGAACCACAGCTATGCACAGGTGGCTGTGGGGCAACTTGTAGCCACAGGGCCTGGACCCTCCACCGCCGGCCCTTCCAGCTTGGGCAGCAGGGCCCCCTTTCTGGCACTCACCCACAGGCACGGGGTGAAGTGCAAACTACCTGAGTGGGTAAACCTGTACTTTGAGATCTGGGTACAGTCCCTGGCTCAGGTGGTGGGGGCCCCCAAGATCATAACAGTCTCCTGCTTTCATGGCAAGGGTTTTTTTTGCCTTGCTTTGGCGGCTGTCGCAGAAAAAGCAGTGGAGAAGGGGCTTGTGGTAGAGGAAAAATACGTCCCCCTCAAGCCCCTAGAAGAGCTGGGTACCAGAGTAGCTCCATCCCACCCTATATCTCTAGTTGGGCCCTGCTCCCCCAGCTCCAAACCCTGGGAAGGGTTATCTCCCTGGTGGTGGCCCTCTCATTGGGGTGCCAAGACGCCGGCCTCTGCCATGTGCGCTCATTCTGCTGCCAGGTCATGATTCAGCTGTCAGCAGGAGTAAGGCTGGAGGCCAAGGCATGCCTTATGATTCCTTTTCAGGGAGCCCTGGTGAGGGTGTTTTATATACTGGGAGACGTGGTTTTTCCAGTGCCATTCCCCAGGGCACTTACATCACAAGTGCCCCATGAGCCAGGTGGGGAGGACAGCTGCAGGTCCTACTGGTGCCCCTTCCCCGTCAGGCCCCCCTGGCACCCCAGCCACAATGCCTAGCCCCCCTCTGAGCTCGGGACCTGGGCCCCCAACCAAATTTGGATCCCAGGGAGGGAGGCAGCAGCTGAGGGGAGAGAGGGAATAGACCCCCCCAGCCAAGCCCCCACTGCAACTGCCCCACTCCCCCAACCCCTACCTTCTTCTGCTGGAGTTTGTCCACCCAAGAACCACCCCATGGCTGAATGGGTGCAGGTCCCTTCTGGGCGCAAAGCCAAATGGAAGGCCCAGACACAGCTGGAGCCCTCTGAAGTGGAGGACCCCCCTCCGCCTCCCAAGACCACCACATGGGGAAAAAGAGCAGCTCAGCTTCCAGAGGCCTCCCCTGATGCGCCCAACACCTCACCCCAAGAAAAGCTCAAATGGGTAATCCCAGTGGAGGAGGCTTTGGGGCTACTGGCCAGTCCCAAGCAAGAGCCCATGGAGGAGAACCCCCCACTCTGCTAGCCAGGACCTGCCCCCTGAGATCATGAGCACTGAGGCTGACCCAACGGTAGGTCTGGTAGCAAAGCCCTCCCCCTCCAATGATCTGGGGGCGGGGGGGGGAGCCCTGTGGTTCACCCTGGTGAGTCCTGAGGGGAAAGATCCTCTCTCCCAGGACCCCAAAGCAGACACCGATGCCACCCCAGTGCATGATGGGTCTCCTCCACCTCCCTCCCAGGAAAGCCTTGCCACTAGCCCACCCCAGAGGGGGCGAGGTGGGGTCCCCTGAATGACAGAGTTTGGGGTCTTAGTGGACTAGGGGGTTCAGACGTTGCCTAAGGAGCCTGCTGAGCCCCAGGACTGGGAGGAGGATGCCCAAGAACCAGCAGGCTCTGTGGAGCCTGTGGACCTCTTGATCCCTGAGGTCCCCAGGGGTGAGCTACTTGCATTTCTTGACTGTGAGTATACCTCGTGGTCTGCCAGCAAGGTGCAGCTCACCTTGTACTGCTGGAGAGATTTTGACAGCATCCTTGCCACTGCGAGGGCACTGGCGGGAGAAGGCAAGGGGCCCAAAATCTGCAACACCCAGATTTATAGGCAGGCTCACAGTTTCCTAGACACCCTCTATGCTTATGGGAGGATGCTGCATGAGCCAGTGTGCCCCACACCAATTGTTGAGGTGTGCGAGGCACCTGCCATACTGTTTACTTCATACCCCCAGCCATAAGATTGTTTAAGATCGCGACCCTCAACGTCCATGGCTGCAGGAAGGATCTCCAGAGATGCCAGGTGCTCTCCTTTCTTCATAAGGAGGGGTACCCCATGGTATTCTTGCAGGAGACCCTGAAAATTCCATCCAATGAACCTAACTGGAAACTCAAGTGGGGAGGCAGGGTCTTTTTTAGTCACCTTTTGGCCACCTCTTATAGGGTTGTTCTCCCCAGGCCTGCAACCAGAAGTTATCCAGGATGTTGAGGTAGTGCCTGCTGCACCTCAAGATCCAAGTGCAGGGGCTAGTCCTGAACTTTCTGAATGTGTATATCCCTGAGAAGGACCCAGAGTTGGCAGACTTCTTCCGCCAGGCAGCCACATACATCAACACCTTCAACCCTTGCGAGTGCCTGGTCCTTAGAGGGGACTTTAACGTAACCCTGGACCTGTGGGACTGGCCAAGCAGGGAGCAGAACCAGGCCACCATGGGCATCCTTGGGGAGAGCCTGATGGAGTACTCCCTGGTGGCCTCCGGTGTCTGGCCTACTCTCTTCAACAATCATCACCTTGTCTGGGCCCAGGCCATGCTGGGACCTGGGCATCCGGGTTGGTCTACTGGTATTCAGTGCCAATCTGCTAGAGGATGTGGGCTACAGGGAGGCCTTCTTGGAGTTCTGCCTGGTCTGGCAGCTGCAACGGGCAGCTTTCGCCTCAGCTCAGAGATGGTGGGATGTGGGGGAGGTGTGCACCTGGCTCTTTTGCCACAGCTCCAGCCAGGAGCACACCCAGCAGAGGGAGGTGGTCCAAGAGCATCTTGAGCAGGAAGCGCTGGAGCTGGAGAGGTGCCTGGTCACCAACCCTACCAACCCTTCCCTCTGTGGAGAGTGTCGGGAGAGGTGGGAAGAGCTTCGCGTTCTGGATGACCACTGTGCCCGCAGTGCATTTGTCCACTCGTGCTTTCAGCTCTTCTGGGAGATGGACCACGGCTCCCACTTCTTCTATGCCCTGGAGAGGAAGTGAGGGGTCAAGAAGTACATCACCTGCCTTCTGGTGGGCAATGGAACCCCCTTCACCGATCCAGGTGAGATGCACCAGTGCACGCGAGCCTTCTATGAAGAACTCTTCTCCCTGGATCTGACCAATACTGAAGCCTGTCGGACCTTGTGGGAGGGACTCCCGTAGGTCACCGTGGGTGACTGAGACTGGCTGGAGGCTCTTCTCACCCTGGCTGAGTTCTTCGTCACCCTTCACCTGATGCCTGGCAGCAAGGCACCGGGCATCGCCAGACTGACCATGGAGTTCTACCAGGCCTTCTGGGATGTCCTTGGCCTGGACTTTGCTGCAGTCTTGGCCAAATATGAAGGAAGTGGGGAGCTCCTCTTGTTGTGCTGGAGGGCCATGTTGATCCTCCTGCTGAAGAAAAGGGACCTCCGCAACCTGAGGAACTGGTGTCCTGTGTCCCTCTGCATGGACTAAAAGATGGCAGCAAAGGCCGTCTCACTGCATCTGTGGTCCTTGCTGGTGGATATGATCCATCCTGACCAGACGTACACGGTGCCTGGATGTTCCATCTTTGACAACCTGTACCTGGTTTGGGACCTCCTGGCATTGGCGCGCTGGGAGGGCCTGCCTTTTGCCCTCCTTTCCCTGGACCAGGAGAAGGCATTCAATAAGGTGGATCCTGGGTACTTCACAAACACACTGCAGGTCTTTGGCTTTGGGCCTTTTTTCATGCAGGCCGCACAGGTGCTTTGCACCTCTGCAGAGTGTTTGGTCAAGCTCAACTGGACCCTGACAACAGAGCCCATCCCGTTCAGGTGAGGGGTGTGTCAAGGCTGCCCGCTGTGAGGCTAGCTGTATACCTTGGCCTTGGAGCCCTTCCTTGTCCTCCTGCAGAGATGAGTGGCGTGGTTGGTCCTCTGGGAGCCAGCGGTGTGGTTGGTCCTATCAGCGTATGCTGTTGATGTGCTTATCACAGTCCAGGACTCAGGCAACCTGGCGTGGGTGGAGGCCTGCCAGGTGTTGTACTTGGCAGCCTTCTCTGCCCAGGTCAACTGGGTCAAAAGCTTTGGCCTGATGGGTGACAGGTGGCAGGTGGGCTCACTCCCCCATGCTCCATGGGATCTGCTGGAGTGCGGGCTCATTGCTCTACATGGGGGTCTACCTGTCCCCCATGAACTTCTCCCCACTGGAGAACTGGCGCCAGCTGGAGGCAAGAGTGGTGGAGCAACTCCAAGCATAGGTAGGGCTGCTACAGTTTCTCTCCCTGCATAGGAGAGTGCTGGTTTTGAACCAGCTGGTCCTGTGATACCAGAGCATAAACTTCCACACCCTGCCAGTGTCCCCCGAGGTTCTGGCCAGACTCCAGAAATGAGTGCTGGAGTTTTTCTGGCCAGGATGGCACTGGGTTGCTGCAGAAGTCCTGAGCCTTCCCTTGTGAGAGGGCGGCCAGGACCCGGTTTACCTGTGGAGCCAGGTCCTAACATTCAGTCTTCAGGCCTTGCAGTGACTGCTGTATGGTGTCAGTAGCCACGCAGCATGGGGCCACCTTCCTTCACCACTTCCAGGAGCTCCAGTATAACTGGCAGCTCCTCAGACTGTGGGACTTCCTGTAGGATGTGCGAGGACTACCAGAGTTTTACCAGGACCTCCTCTGGTTTCTGCCTCCTGCAATGTACCTGCAATGCCCACCCAAGGTGCCGACCTGCTTATTGAGCCCTCCTCTGGAACCTCCAGCTAGAGGTGCTGACAGCGCAGGCACCCTGGTTGCAACAGAAGCTGGTCCCATGGAGTGTACGGGGGAGTGTCACCCATATCGGAGACCTCCTGGACTACAATAGGCAGGTGTGGGTGGACCCCGCTATGCTGGCCTGATGCATAGGTTTACCCACGACTCATGCGACGTGCTGCCTAGTCCAGGTGGTGAAATTTGCCTTACCTCCTGAGCCTCTTGCCTTTGGTCAACCAGGTCCTGCGTGATGGCAGTCCCCACTTCCCTCCCTCCATGTCCTGCAGCCCACAGGATTTGTTGTGGGGCCAGCGCCTCACCAGGCCTTGCAGCAGTCCCCACTCCACCACCTGAGCCAACTGGAGGACATCAAACCAGTCCGCTTCTCAATCATCCATCGCCACCACCTCTACAAACTCGTGCGCTGCATGATCCACCATGCTGCCCTTGCGTCCCATCCAGACACCAAGTGGCAGGACCTGCTCGGTGAGAGCGTAGCTGGGGTGCCCCAGTGGCTGAGCCTGTTCTCCACCTTCATCTCACGAGTCACTGGGGACCTTAGCTGGCAGTTCCTCCATGGAGCCGTTGCCATGAGCATGTATATGGCAAGCTTCACAGACACCCTGGGCTCCTGCCCCTTCTGCAGGTATAGGGAGACCCTGATGCACATGACACTCAAATGTGCCAGGCTGCAGCCTCTCCAACTGCACCTCCAGAACCTCTTCCTGAGTTTTTCGTTGAACTTCACTCCCCACCTTTTTATGTTTGGGCACCCCATCTGCAGCCTCATCCAGTATCTATGAAACTAGGTTTCATACCTATGAAACTGGAGCCTCATCAAGTACCTATGAAACCAGGACCTCCTGGTCAACGTCCTCCTGGCCCTGGCATAGTGGGCTCTGTACATGACCAGGAAGGAGGCTGTGGCCAGGAAGGTGCCCAGGGACTGTGAGGCCACATTCCGCTTATATGTCTTTGCATGTTTCCAGGCAAAGCACCAGTGGACGGTGTTCACCAGCTCCTTGGATGCCGCTGAGGACCAGTGGGCGTGGCCTAGGAGGCTTTGCTCGGTGTCCCCCTCAGGTGCACTTATTTTCACGTTTTGAACCTTTGACCAACATGACACTCCTATCCTGTTTTTGATTTAGTTCTCCCAAGAATTTAGTTGTACCACTCATTCAGTAGCCCCACAAGGGGCTACTAGTTAGCCAGGTAATTGAGTGTACAGATAGTCAAGAGCTTCTGAGGACTGGCCACTTGGTATCTGGAGACACTACCCCTTGTGCCAGCTGGACTCCTGAAGCAGCCCTAACTTGGAGTGGCCCCTGCACCCTCTATCCACTGCAGCAGTCTGGCAGTGGGGGCTGCCGCCTGGCTGTGACTTGCTACTGGCGACAACATCCACACCCTTGGACCTGCAGCCCCAAGGCTGCTCCCCTGCGAGACCTGGATGGGGTGCCCCCGCTCTGCCATCTAGGCAGCTATTGCCCAGAAGATGTGCCCGCTTTGAACTATTAAAGCGTGTCCTCTTGGCCCAAATAGCCAAGAGGTCAGCAACCTTGTCTGCCATCCAGCTGGGTCCCCAGCACTGGCCCTGGATAGGCTCCTCTGCATAGGTCTCTCCACTTGTCTCACCAGCAGAGATCCTGTTGTTCCCTGTTTATGAATGGCAAATTCTCTGATAAGAAACCTAAATCCTCTCATTAAAATACTCCAAATAGTGTTCTTCTGCTATTAAAATGAAATGCCACTATATAGTTTCATAGTTTGTAGGGTCAGAAGGGACCTGACCAGATCATCAAGTCTGACTCCCTGTCAGACCGACCTGGTGGCCTTCTATGACCAGGTCACAAAATCGACACCTACACAGTCAAATGGGTCACTAACTGGCTGGAGGGCCAGGGGCCAGGGCAATGCATAGAGAGGGCAATGGTTTATTGATATATTTGGGCAACGTTAGGCAATATTTTATTGATATATTTACAAGTGTAAAGCAATTTGGAGGGGAGGGTGGGGGAATTTGTGGGTGGGGATGGGGTTTGGGGGGGTATGGGGCTTATGCAAAGGTTTGGAGTTTGTGGCTGGGTATGTGGGTGAGGGGTTTGTGGGGATGGCTTGGAGATGTGGGTGTTGTATGTGGATTGTGGGGGAACTGTGGGTGTGGGGGCTGCTCAGGAGGGGTGGGTCCCCTGCCCCCTCACAGGGTACAGCCCCCCCCCGCCAAACAGCACAAATACTGCCTCCACTGCAGGGCCCACAGCTTCCCCCAACAGGGCACATGCCTCCTCACAGGGCCCTTGTGCCCCATGCAGGGCCGTCAGGGCCCCAGACCCCCTGCTGAGCTCACAACTCAATTCTGCAGCAGCAGCAACCATGGGGTGCTCAGGGCACACTGCAGCTAGAGCCCCCGGCAGTGCAGCTTGGCCCCAATTGCCTCAGAGCCGGTGTCACTTGTGCCACCTGTCGCGGGACTGGTGCAGCTCAGTGCGGCACCACACCGGGCCATGCAGCTTCAGTCAGCACTGACGCCCCTTGGGATGTCACCCGTGGGCCGGCACTGTTTGTATGCCTCCTGTGTAGCTGTTAAATAAGATTTAAGAAATCTTTGACACAAGTAGACATTTTCAATTTTGTTTGTCTGTCACCAATATTTATTATTGGTATAATTTGGATTCTTGTATAATTAAAAATCATATATAAATCATATAAAAATTATTAGAATGCACATGTAACCTTCTGATGACTAGAGGCCTGGGAGCTCCTGATCCCAGGTTGACATGGGTACTGTCTTTGGAAAATGTTTCCCAGTGTTTACAAATAATAAAACTTTAAAATATTCATTTGCAGATTATGGAAAAAACATGAAATTCCCAGTGAAGCTTTTCCATTTAAAAGATTAGATATTGTAACTTGGGATAAGGAGCATGAGTTAAGCAAAGACCCAAAAGAAGTAAGTCATGTTTTTCTGGAATACATTTCACTAATGAACTTTAAAAATCAAGTCAGATAAGAAAGGTGCCAACATTAACTTGTTCTGAATAAGCTTAGGATAGGGACATTTGTTATGCTCAGTGAAAATTACCCACAAAACTAAGAGTCCTGCAAACCTCTCTATGACAGGGCCTCCTCATTCCACAAGTGCAGGAGTATTCAAGAATCTACTTGCATCACGATGCCAACAAAAAATTCACTGAGAATGATGCAAAAGGCAAGGAATTTTTTAAGGAGTTTATATCTTTTACTGGACCAATTGCATAATGGGGAGATTTTAGACAGGCATAAAGGAAGAGCAACTTTTGTTTGAAATCTTATCTAAAAGTCACTCCTTGCCATGCAGCTGGTCCAGTAAAAGATATAACCCCTCAAAATATCCTTGCCTCTCACACATTTCCTGGACCATAATGGCTACGATATCATTCCAACACTACCACTACAAATAATGTCTATATATTTTAAATATAAAACTACAGGTTTTTTAATAATAACAGAGAGTAAGATGATAGGCCTTTTGCTTAACTTCTGTAAACATATAGAAGGAACCCCTGCACAATACGAAAAATAAAATCTCGGTCATTTTCAGTTAATTATTGCAGTTTTAGGTAGTTCAAGTGTTTTGAACTGAAATGTTGCAGTGTTTGAGTTCCCAGTCCAGGTCTTGCTTCAGTTATAGTGATCAAGTTTGATGCAGAGTTGTCTAAGGGGCATTGGGTAAGGCTATTCCCTATGTCTTTGTTTTACATCTTGAAACCATAAAAACAGGCATATTTCAGGCTTCCTCTGTAAGGAAGGCATTAGGATCCCGATCCCTACATCCAGCCTGTGGACAGAGTGCCCATTCTCTCAGCTTGCCATTGTGCTTGATCAAGGTGAACCTTTACAACACTTTTTGCAGCACAAGCTTCACCTGACAGCTGTAAAATATTTAGATATTCCCACCCTCTCATACAGTGATTTTTTTCTCAGAGGGATGTTTAATATTTTTCCAGTACCCATGGAATGTCCCCCAGCATTGGATCTCAGCTTAGTGCTAACAAAGTTAATGTAGCCTTAGCAAGAATGCTCTTGTGTTCCCACCATCATTGCAGATGTCCTTTTTAACTGCAACTACATCTTTGAGTTGCATGCTTTGCTATCTGATCTCACTCCCACTGTATTTCTCAGGGCCAAAGATGTCTTACATCATTATATAAACAAGTTAGATAAAAATCATGTATAAGTTGCATCCAAATTCTACAACTTATTTTGTTTTCTTTACAAAAACCTAATTTTCTCCTGGGCAAAGCTGGCCCTCATGCACAACATATTAAGGGGACTTGGCATTTTTTTAAGCAGAAATGTAGTACTGGGTATTTAGGAAATTACCTGCAGTTTTTGTGGTCTTTTTAGAGGTTCAGTGTAAAAGATATATATTCTTAATGCCTTTCAGGGTAGATTAAATGTGCAGTGAAACATAGATTCATACATTGTTAGGGGCTGGAAGGGACCTCGCAAGACCATCGGGTCCAGCCCCTCTGCACTAGGCAGGAAGACAACTGGGGGTCAGGTGAGCCCAGTGAGGTGACCATCCAGTCCCCTCTTGAAGATTTCCAGGGTAGGTGATTGCACCACTTCTGGAGGGAGTTTATTCCACAATCTGGACACCCTGACTGAAGGAGTTTTTCCTAGAATTGAGCCTGAAGAGGTCTTCCAAGAGTTTGTATCCATTATACCTGGTCTTCCCCATGGGTGCCCAGTTGTTCCCCGAGCTTTTCATGTATTCCCCTGATGTAGTGGTAAGCTGCTACCAAGTCCCCTCTCAGCCTTCTCTTGTTTGGGCTGGAGAGGCCCAAGTCCCTCAGTCTCTCCTTGTATAGTCTGCCTTGTAAGTCTCTGGTCATATGGGTGGCTCTTCTCTGGACCCTCTCAAGTTTTTTCCACATCCTTGTTGAAGTGTGCCCAGAACTGGATGCAGTACTCCATCTGTGATCTCACTAGTGCTGAGTACAGTGGAAGAATCACTTCCTTGGTTTTACATGAGATGCATCAATTGATGCACGCCAGAGTGTTGTTTGCCCTGCTGGCTACAGCATCGCATTGACAGCTCATGTTCATGCAATGGTCAACTATTGCCCCTAGGTCCCTTTTGGCTGTGGTGCAAGTCAAATTGTCGCCACTGAGCCTGTAGGTATGATGGGGATTATTTGCCCCCAGATGGAGCACTTTACACTTCTCAGCGTTGAACTTCATCTGGTT
This sequence comes from Crocodylus siamensis, assembly GCF_052110815.1. Classification (NCBI taxonomy): domain Eukaryota; kingdom Metazoa; phylum Chordata; order Crocodylia; family Crocodylidae; genus Crocodylus; species Crocodylus siamensis. The sequence continues at coordinate 44,240,941 of NC_143403.1, forward strand.
CTGATTCGCCCACCTCTCCAGTCTGTCAAGGTCTACCTGTGCCTGCAGCCTATCTGCAGGCATGACCACACTCCCCCATAACTTGATGTTGTCCACAAACTTGGCCAGTGAGCTCTTCACCCACACTTTCAAATCATTGATAAAGATGTTGAAAAGCACTGGACCAAGCACGGACCCTGGAGGGATACCACTGGCCATTTCTTGCCAGGATGATACAAATCCATTCATAAGAACTCTCTGGATCCTACCTCGCAGCCAGTTTCCCATCCACTGAACCATTGAGCAGTTAAGCCCACAATCTTCCAATTTTCTCATGAGGATATCATGGGATACTAGATCAAAGGCCTTTTGGAAGTCTAGGTATATAATGTCAACCTCCTCTCCCATGTCCAGATTGCGAGATACCTGGTCATAGAAGGAGATGAGATTGGTAAAACAGGACCTGCCTGTGACAAAGCCATGCTGGCTGTTGTTCAGAATCCTACCCTCTATGAGTGAGTTGCACATAAGACTCCTTGAGTTTTTCTAGGATTTTTCCTGGGGTAGAAATTAGGTTGATTGGCCTATAGTTGCCCGGGTCCTCCCTCTTCCCCTTCTTGATGATGGGCACCATGTTGGCCCTCTTCCAATCCTCAGGGATCTCCCTTGAGCACCACGATTTTTAAAAAAGATTTGCCAGGGGTCTGCAATGACTTCAGTCAGCTCCTTCAACACTCTTGGGTGAAGTTCATCTGGTCCTGCTAACTTATAAATGTCTAGCTTTTCCAGTTACACACCAGCTTAGCATCAACAGTTGGAAGGCTGTCATTCCCACCATGCCCCATATGAACCTTATCTTGCATGTTCTTCCCCTTGGTCCAGTGAAAAACTGGAGCAAAGTGGGCATTCAGGAGTTTGGTTTTCTACTGGGTGTTGGTTACCAGCTGTCCAGAGGTGTTCAGCAGGGGCCCCGCACTCCCATTTGTTTTCCTTCTGTTTCCTACATACCTGAAGGACTTCTTATTATCGTTGACTCCTGTTGCTACCTTGAATTCAGTCACCGCTTTAGCTTTCTTAATCTTCTCCCTACATAAGTGGACCATTGTCATATAGTCCTCCTTAAGGACTGTTCCTAGTTTCCATTGTGTATATGCCTCTTTCTTCTTTTTTGAGAGGACCTTATGTTATTCCATTTGAGAGGACTTCATGTTATCCCTTAGTGAGTCTAGCAGTAACCAAGGGTCATAGAACTCCCTCCTATTAATGCTCAGGTTGCATTGATGCTCTGCTTCTGTTAACATATCTACGTATGTCCACATAACTTATCTGCTCCTTTGATTTATTAAAGTTTGATGCTTTTTAAGTAAAGGCAATCCTGCATCCTTCTTTGATTCAAACTTCTCAGCTTGCCTTCCTGAGGTTGTACTGCTGGCTAGAACCAGCAAGAGCATGCAAGACCACTTGAGAATAGAGAGCTTCAGTTACCACAGTAACTAGGATTTGTTTTAATGGTATCCCATCCACACTAGTCCAACTTCTGCTGGGATTTTGTGAAGGAACTGATTTGGATCCAGATTACATAACTCCTTGGCCCTGGATATTCAAGGCCATGAAGTGTTGTTGATCATTCCACAGAGCAGTGAAGCACTTCAAAAGAGAGACTAGGCCTTGAGGGCATTTTTACATATGCAAGTGCTATGAGGCTTGCAGTTGTATAAACAGCAAAATGTGCTGCAGCACTGAGAAAATGGAAGTGGCGTGCTTTTGAACATCGGAGGTGCTTTAATTCAAAAGTGCACCACTGCCATTTTCTGTGCGCTGACACACATTTTGGCACTTATACAATTGCATGTGGCACATCACAGTTCGCCTCAGCTCATGTGCGAAGCAGATTCGATTAATCGAGTCTGCTCCAAAGTGGCAGATCTCCAGTGCGTCACGCAACAAAAAGTATATGTATAAATGCCCTAAGATGTTTATCTCAGCACTGGTGAGGCTGGGTTCTAAATGCATGCGGATCAGTGCCACCAGCAAGTTTCACTGTATGATCCCTACTAGGTCTAGACCAGCGCTTTTCAACCTGTGGTCCGCAGATCCCTGGGTGTCTGCAGACTATGTCTAACGGATCCATTAAAGATGACTATGATAAATCAAAAGTATGTGAATACTAATACTTACAATTCAAAGGGGTCTGCACCTCCATTCAAAATTTCCAAAGTGGTCCGCAAATGAAAAAAAGTCAAAAATCACTTCTGGACAGATAGGATGCATTCTCACGAGCAGGAATGTCTTTTTCCCTGCAGTCAAGTAACAGCAGCACACTTTGTGCCGCTGTTACTTGTCCCGGGGACTGCCCATGCCATGTGCACTCTGACGCATGGTGGGCTAGCCTGAGCTGGGTAGGGGAGGCTAGGGCCAGCAACTGTGCTCACCCCAGCAGCCTTACCTTTGGTCCTGGGGGCCTTGGAGAGCTGCAGCCATGGCTCTTCTGCAGGACGGAGCCTGGCCAGCAGCTGCAGTTTGGCTCCAGTTGGCCAGGCTCCAGTTTTGAGTGGCATGTGCTGCCACAATGTGTGCTGTCCCACTTTTTTTGGCATGGTTTTTTTTTTATCCTGGCATCTCCTGGGCTAAAGAAAACACCCTGTGCTGCAAAGTAGCAGCACAGGAAATGCTTGCATGTGCATTGTGTGGTACTGCAGATGGGTCTGCAGTGTCACTCATCTGGACACACCAATAGGTACTCAGAATTACCAGTATCCAATTTCCACTAACTAAAAGACACCTTGGGTACTTCATCTTTATGCTATTTTATTCAGAAAATAGCCTAACCCAGCTAATGGTAATATAGGAATTTTTAGGGAAGGCCAAACTTTGCCTTCATTTGGTATCATCATGAAGAATAATTTTAAAACAACTTTTCACATCATTTTTAGGAACATTCATATACTGCTGTGGATTTCAGTAAATGCTATGGAAATACTTGGAATAAAATAAAAGACTTGAAAGAAAAGCAGGACAAGAAAGGAGAAAATGACATGTATGCCAGAATAATCTCACAGATGAGAGGGACAAAGCGAAGATTTAAGCCTGCAGGGCATCATCAGTCTACAGACAATCAAGTGAATTCCAGCTATTGTAACCATTCAGGGAGTCCTCCAAGGAAGAAGGGCATAAGAAGCAAATTGAAAAAGAAATCCAAAAGTAAAGACTCAGCCACCCCCATTAAGAAACTAATATCCCTGGTCAAGGAATGGGACACAGTGAACTCCAAAAGGTGTGAATGCCAGCATATGAAACTAGCCTATGAGAATCTTACAGAGAGCACATTTCAGTGCAAAGCCTTTGAAAATGAGGGCTACACTAATGAGCTTGCTGTTCATTCTCCTGACAGAAGAGGTCATGCAGTACAGAAAAATGATCAAACCATGCCAGATGCATTTGGTGCCGAAGAAAAACATTTAGAACAACACACATTCAAACAAATTATGCTGGGTACCTCAGCCACTGAAAAACCCAGATACAGCACTATAGAAGAGCCTTACTCAACAGAAACAACAGCCACATGGAGAGGCCAGGAACAAATACAAGCAGGTAAGAGGTTGTCTTGGGCTTGTCACTTCCAAAGTGACAGGAGAGATTAACCAGTGAGCGTGTTCATCAAATGGAACTAGACCAAACATATGAGACTGCATGGGGAAGATGAGAAGTGGAGAGAGAGAAGGAATCATTGAAGTCAGAGAAGGAGAAGTCATTGGAGGAAAAGAAATGACTGAGGTCTGAGAGAGAAAGGGTTTTAAAGATGAGGTGAAGTAAGGGTAATGGGAAAACTGATGTAAAGAGAAGCTGGTGAAGGGACTCAAGGAAGTGATAGGCAATGTAATTAGAGAGGTGGGAGAGAGAAGTATTATGTCAGCAGCACTTAACTAGCAATATCAGCTTGTACTGGGGAATCCTTCCTACTGAGTCAAATTCAACACTGGTGCAACTCCATTCATTTCAGTGACTTTACAAGAGAAATTAATTTAGTTTACCCAGATAAACCAATCTGCAGTTGTTTATATTCCTGCTCCTCCTCCATAACTGACACTCAACCAATTCTGATCACAATTACAGTGGCAATGTCTAGAACAACTCTGTGCAAGTTAATAATTACTCCACATTAACACTTCCATAACTGAGACCAGAATCTTGTTTGCAGTGTGTAAATGACCCATTTCTCAGATTCTTCAGATGTCTGCAGCAAATTCTTGTGCCTAGGAAGAGATGGACACATTTAGTTTAATAATGCTTGGTGACGACTCTGTGCAAATATTGGCCTTCTGTCTGGAAACTAGTACATACTCCTTACTTGCCATGCAAATGCAAAATAATAGTAGTAATAAAGCAGAGCTAGGAATATGATTATCAGGATGGAAGTATTGTGACCCGCATCTTATGTTTGTTGATGTATTAATCCTATGCATATTTTTTCAGGTTTTATTCTGAAATAAGTCTATGTATTTTTAATTCCAGAAACTGTAAACGATGAATCGAATGCTGTAACCAAAGAATTTAATAATGTAGGTTTGATTCTTAAAGTTGAACATCTTCCCATTGTAAGCAGTGATGGCTCTTGTGCATACAATGAAGAGAGTCTTATTTATAGCACACAGCTTGATGGCAGCAAACTGGCTAACAGAAGTGCTCATGCATTATGTCAAGGTACATGTTACACTGTATAATGCTTAGGTATGGTAGCTGTTTGCTTTCAAATATTGTTATAAAGCCACTGACAGTGAAAACAAATGATTTGGACAACATTTACTCTTCTACATTGAGGAGCTAAGTGCCAGCAAAAAGACACAAGTGATACAGCCCTTCGAGCATGCATGTGTAAGAGCATGCATTTCCCACGGACAAATAGCGGCACATATTTGTGCAGCTGCTATTTGTCCCCAGGCATGCTGCTGCACTTGTGCTCCAACACATGACAAAAAGACCTAGGTGGGGTAGGGGAGGTTGGGGCCAGCATGTATCTGGCCCCAACAGCCTTACCTGGAGTCCTAGGGGCCTCCTGGGGCAGCAACGGTGCCAAGCCAGCCACTCAGAGCCTGGCTGGCAGCCAGAGTATGGCTCCAGCCTGTTAAACTCCAGTTTCTGGTGGTGCATGCTACTGCTGCATTGTGCCACGCTGCTTTTTTTGGTGGCATTTTTTTTGACACTGGGATCTCCTGGTGTCAAAAAAACCCTGTTGTGCTTCAAGTTAGCAGCATGGAGCACAGGTGCACATGCACTACATGCAGTTTGCAGCATCTCAGATGTCTTTGAGGTGCTGCAGACCACACATGAGTGCTCATGGGGACATGCCCAAGGGTCTTATCCCAACTGCCACTTTCAGTTGCTCAGTCAAAAATGTAGATCCTCAACCACTTGCTCAGCTCTTGCCTACCCATGCATTGCATAGGGAGCCTGGATGCCTAACTTGGCACTGAATGTTCCATTGTGTAGGCAACAGGTTGAGCATTACACTGCTGAACCTAAATCCTCTTTCTATTTATAGACCCGTATTTCTTGGTAAAATTAGTAAAGCTTTTATATGTCTGTTTTCTGCTGGGAGTTACAGGCAACACATTTGTATTCATTAGAGAAAAATAGAAGCATTACAGAGGCAACTCAATTACTGGTAGTTTCTTTTGGTTGAATGAATTAAGCCCTTGCTTTGAAAAATTTGAAAGACCATTGTATGTGTTTGACCCTAGAAAAGGTTCAAGCAGACTCAGGCATGGGCAACTCTGATCCTGTAGTAACAATCATAAATAATCTATAGTTTTAACAGTCCAGAAAAAACCCATCTAACTGAGCAGCTTTAACTAACCTTACAATGAGTTGGGTGCATGACTAGTTTGAACTATAACTAACTGTTATTGAAATAGGTGATCTCAGGAAAACTTAGGCACCTCAGTACCTTTGAGCATGTGGCCCATAGCCACTCATTTATTTGCTTGTCATCTGTATGAGATGCTCCCCTAATTGTAACTACCTGCCCTTCATGTCTTGAAGGAGGTACAGAGGGGAAATCCATGGAGCACCCCTCCTCTCCTTATTCTGCTGGGAGTAGGCATGCATGCACATGACTATCCATCAGCCTACCAGGAGAAATCTCTGTAGTTAAATCAATGTAGCTGCTCTGGAGGTAGCTGTACATCAATAGGCTTTACATTAAATATGGGCCACTGTGAATGCCTATGGGAAGGCCTACTCAGCATTTTCATTTTTCCACAACACTTGAGAAGGCAGGTCTTGAAATATGTTAATCCCTCCCCAAGTTCTGACTCTTGAGTATAGCAGGATTCTGGAGTGGCAGTGTATCAGAGAATGCAAATAAAGAGGCTAGGATTTGGCTAGTTGAGGAAGCCAGCACTCAGAAATAGGTCTTCTAATGCTCTGCTATTTGAAACTTTCCTTCTAGATATCGTTTTCCTAAGTTTTGCTCTGTCACATGAAGAGATATTCTATGCTAGGATGTGCCACTGCTTTCTGACTGACATCATCCTGAATTCAATCAGTCAGAAGGATCCCAAGGAAATCACAGACAAAGTTGTGATCCTAGTGAACAGGCTTTGGGTAAGTATGATTTCCTGACAGTTCCAGTGGCTCCATCTCTTCTCAGGCTCCTGAAGTTACTTAGGGCAAGGGAGACTTAGGGTTCACCTGTAGCAGGGGTTGGCAGTTATTTGGGCTGGAGGGCCATTTAGGGAGTTTTGGTGAGCTGTTGCAGGCTGCGTTGGCATCTTCCCCCTCTCTCCCAACCCAGTCTGGAACAGCTTATCAAAACTCCCTAAGCAATAGATTACTAGACTAATTTGGGGGCAGTAGATGGAGTCTTCATGGAGACCAGCCCGGGACCCCTGTGGGCAGGGCATGCTCGCCTGGGTGAATGGGATGGGGCTGCGGGTGGGTGGGGAGTGGTGTCTGGGATCAGGATGGGCAGGTGGGCAGGCCTGGGGCTGGGATTGCAGGGCGGTGACGGCACAGGCTGGGGCCGGGGCCTGGGCCTAGGGCAAAGCCAATATCTACTCCCTGCACAGCAGCATGCTGTCACTTCCCCATGATCCCAGCCTCTGAATCTGCTAGGAAATGGAGTCCAACTGCCACATCACCCCAGCTCTGTTGCATGCTCAGGGATGGCAGAACTGGCAGCACGTGCCAGGACCTGGGCTGTCCCCCGTGCCTGGGCCAGGCAGAGCCAAGGGGCCCACAGTGGATGGGCTAGATAAAATACCTTGGTGGGCCAGATTCAGCCCATGGGTTGTATTTTGCCCACCCCTGATCTATACCATGGCAGCAACGTGTCCCAAACAGGCTCTTCCTACCCAATTTCACTTGTATGCTCCAAACATGGAAACATTTCAAGGTCATCCCTAGCAGCTGCCCTAAAGTGCACTGAAGCATGAGGTGGCTTCTTTGGCCTATTTCTGGGGTTGGGACCTTGTTTGTGTGGACACACTGTGGATATGCTGGAAACATATCCTTACATACCACAGTGCCTGACATAGGGATTCTGCTACCTAGGGGAATACACAGCCCTATGTTGGGAGCCCAGGTCTCTTTAACATGCATAAGAAGGGGCGGGGGGAGGAATCACATCCCTAGAAGCCTTAACAGCCAGCCCACTGACTAGAAAGCTTCCTAAGATGGCCAGTAGGAAAAGCTGGGAATTTGGCAGGACTTGAGCCTCTGGGAGTCACGGGGGCCTAAACATATAGCTCTAATAGTGATTCGTAGCCATGGACCCTGTCCTGTAGATCTTTAGGCAGAGACCTCAGGACTTTCTTTAAAAACCAAGATGAGGAGTGACCTTTCAAAAGGAGGTGCCTGATGAAGAAGAGCCTTTTACCCAGGGGTTCAGAGGTTACAGCCCTCACTTGGGCTATGGAATTCCATATTAAAAATCTCTCAGGACAAAGGAGAGACTTGGTTTGTTCTTTGCCCAGAGCTTAGTTTCACCAAGAATGAGGCTAAGACTCATTGGCAGATGCTGGAAAAGAGTACTACTTGGGGGCAGAGGTTGACTTACAAGACTTTGTTTTATGTTAGACCCTGCAGATCACACCAAGAGAGTTTGTTGCTGATTTGCTTAACACAAAGAAGTTTAAAGATAACAAATACATTCAGGAAAAACTACTTAGATGGGTGGAAGTGAGTATACAGCACTCAATATAATCCCATTCTCACAAAGGAAAAATGAGCTAAAAAAAATACCAGCTTTTCTTTTAAGAGAAAAAAATATTGTTCCTCTGGTTTCTCTATGGCAGTGGCTCCAAAACTTTTGGAGCCAGAACTTGTGGCCTGATTAACCAGGAGGAAGGAGAGTTCTGTTTCCAGACCACTTACCAGGGCCTGGCAGACCATGGTGATCTGCAGGCCACAGCTTAGGATCCTCTGTCCTGTGTAATGACGTAACCACAGACTATTCTACAGCAGATGTATGGCATCTAAAGAAGTTTAAATCACATTAACATTTTAGTTGTCTTAAGTCACAATCTAGTTCAGAAATGACTTTTTCTATGACACTTGCCCTTCTCAGTCAAGCATTTTGTGCTTTGCATCATAGCTGAATCAGCTCTTTCATGGCTATGTTGTAGCCGAGGTATAACTTCTGGCTTGGTTCTGCCTTTCAGTTCACACTGCCGTTTGCATGGAAGTACAGTCGCTGCATGGATGTACTGATCAAGAAAGGGTACTCCAGATCCATATCATATTTTGCCTTGGTAACATAATTTACAGAAGCTTTAATAAACTTTGATCTAGATATTTTATTTCTTGGAAATGTTTGCACTTACTCCTAGTTTCATTTTATGATCGATTTTAACTCTCTGTGACAGGTCAGGAGGTGGACACTGCCACCTGTGTAGTTCCCAGGCTGTTCACTGCAATTTCTTCAACATGCAGCAATCATCTCTGCTGTAGTTTGCATGAATTTATCACTTGCTTTAGATCAGGGGTGTCCAAACTTTTTGAATCTGGGGCCAGATCATGAACTTTTTATCACCCCGTGGGCTAGCAAGCCATATTCAAAGACCTCACAGGAAGTGGTATCACATCAGGAAGTGATGTCATGTGACCTTTGCCACCAATGAAAGGGTCATGAGCAAACTTTAAAAGTGGGTTCTCTTTTAAAGGAGAAAAACATATAACTGTGGCTTTTCTCTTGTGGGCTGGCAGAGTTCCAGCCTGCAAAGGGCTACTTGGGCCCCCCCATGCCCCACACACTGGGGCACTGGGGTCTGGAGGTAGAAACAGTGAGGGACACTGGGCCAGGACTGTGGAAGGCAGGGACCGCCCCCACACACACAGGTGGTGGGAGCCCACAGTCACCGGCCCGGCCCCGGGGGAGGCGCTGTTTTCCCACCCTGACCCTGGCCCTGGCCCAGCCTGGCCCTACCCATGGCACCCTGGCCGGGCAGGAGGCGGCAGAGGCAGATGACGAGGGCGAGCCCGGCTGCCACACTGCCTACACAGGTCCACATTGCTGCACCGTGCCAGGCTGGAGGGAGCTGGAGCTGGGGCCGGGTGGCACCTCAGGGTGCAGCAAGCACAAGCTCCGCCCAAGCCCGGGGCCGCCCTCCGCAGTGCGGCCAATGCTGACTGCCCGGCGGGAGGAGGCACCTGCCCGCGCTGCTCCGCCTCTGTCAGTGACCTGAGGCCGGGCGGTCAAGCTGGGCTGTCTCTTGCCTGCAGGCGGGAGCGGTGAGTTGCTCAGGCCGGGAAGCGGTGGCTTCCCCATGTGGATGCTGGGAACAGGAGGAGGCGGGCCACGTCTGCACTCCTCTTCCCACATGCACCACATCAGCTTGATGTTGCTGACGCGGTGCTTGTGGGAACCTTGTCCCTTCCCCAGCCCTTCAGCAGCCATTAGGAAGCTGCTGAGGGGCTGGGGGAGGGACAAGGGGCAAAAATTATTCGTTTCCTATTGCAGCACTGTAGGCCACAGAAAATGCCTTGGCGGGCTGCATGGATGACAAGCCTGCTTTAGATACTCTGCTTGGTGGCAGCCATGTATTCCCTCATGCTGGGTGAGGTTGAAGAGGAAGTACCCGGGCCCATACTCTCCTTCCAGGTCCTGAATCGCTCTGAGAACAGCCCCAATAAACCCCCATAGCACAAAACAGTTTTCTGATGATCTCCTACCTCAGTCTTCCAGGATACATCAGCTGTATTCCCTATCCTAGGATTCCACCTTTTCCGTTGTCCACAGCTTCAGTTACTGGGCATTGACCCTCAACGTATCCAGGAATGGTGCCTCTCCTCAGAGCTGGCCAGTACGACTCCCTAAGACAAAGCTCCCATCTATTCTGCTGCCCAGTCTGAACTGACGCATTTACCTCACTGGCAGGCTTATATAGTTCCAGTGGAAAGCAAACAAGCTCCCAAGCCTTAAAGGGCCCATTATTTGTGCATTGACTGTGACTCCAGTATTTTTCTCTCCTTTGTGGATTCAAAACCCCATCATCTTTTCAAATAGTGATGTAGAAAATGATATAATTCCCAAATAAAAGTTTGCTATGATGAACCTAAAGTCACTAGTAATATAAAAATGTTAGAAAGCCTTACAAGAATTTTATACTTAACAAAGGGAAAAGGACCCAACTAGTACAGAGGCAGAAGATATGGCTGGGTCACTTTACCAGCAACCAAAACATCACAGGTGACTGCATTTACACTTACAGCTCTGTCTCCAGAGAAACCCTAGGTTCCTACTTCGTCTTGTATCTGAGAGGAATGTAAAATGTGAACACAGAATGCTAGTTAAATTACTATCTACTATACACACATGCACACAAACACCCATCTTCTAGAGCAGTGGTCTCCAAACTTTTTTGATCGCGCACCCCTATCAGTAAAAGATTTTTGAGCACGCACCCCCCAATATATGTATATTTATAGAAATACAAATAGAAGTTCTAATATTTTCTTCCCACACCCCAATGGATCATCTTGCGCACCCCCTGGGGTGCGTGCACCCCACTTTGGAGACCACTGTTTTAGAGCAAGCATGCTGTTCTCTCACCATATTCATTTTCATGCCCTATAAGGACATGCATAATGGAAAAGAAAGGGCTGGAAGGCCCACAGGAGGTCATCTAGTTCTAGTCCAACCCTCTGCTCAAAGCTGGATCATCCCTATCTAAACCTCCTGTCTCTGCTGCCACTTGGATAACTGACTGGCACATGACATCAGGACACATGTCCTTTGTGAGTAGTTGAATCCAATAAGCAAAGCCAAATGTTTGCTCTAGCTGAGGAATAGTATTAGCAGAATGTTCTAACCATGTGGCCTACTCTTCTGCTTCAGTATGTCTGCTCCAAAAGCTTATCCTGGGGCCAGGTAGTAGCGCCATTTCATGTGCTCTACCTCCTGAACCAGAAGCAGTGGCAGTATGTGTGCACAGCACCATGGCTTAGCTAATTACCACTGCTGAAATTAGTTGACAACCTAGTAGCTCATCATATTTTTTTCTAGGAAAGGGTTCCCCTTTCAGGGTGTTGGGGAATGAACTTGAGAGTGGTGTCTATCACAGTTGACTCATGGTTCTTTCCATCTAGGTTATGCCACAAAGTACTCTTTCCATCTAGGTTGGATAGATTCACTGTCTTTGAGGAGTGTCAAACTATCCTGCGATTGCAGGAAAATAGGACTATGGGGAGTTGAGTCACAGATGGCTTTCATTGTCTGGAAAAAGCTATGCATGTCATGTCTGTCAATATAGAGCTGGATCTCCTTGGCGTTCTTTTGTCACCACTGATTTTTGAGTTCCCAGATCCTTCTCTGACCTTCAACTTTGAGGAGCTGATACATCTCCTTCTTCTGCTGAGATAAGGTGTCATCTTGCTAAGCAGACTGAGCCCTTCTCTTCCAGTTGAGCAGGGCTTGAATCTCAGCATCATTCTCATTGAACCAGTCTTGATGTCAACAGGTGTAGCAAATCACTTCAGCACAGGCCATATGGAAAGTGGCTTTAAATTCCTCCCAGAGTTCCTCAATGTTACCTTCATTTGTGGACAGGGCAGACAGCCCTTCATGGAAACACTGTTGGAAATACTTATAGACCTTGGTCTTGAAGAGATTTGGCTGTGAGTGTCATGATCCACCAGGCCAGCTGGCCTAGTGGGTAGAGTTGGGCATGGAGGTAGGAGTTGCAGGGGTAAGGGTCAGAAGCCAAAAAAGCCAAGCCAGGGTCAGAAGCCAGGAATCAGAAACCTAGTTACCAAATCCAAAGGTAGTTAGATGAGCACCTTGCCGGGGTCATCTGACCCCGGTGCTCTTTCCTGCTAAGGCAGGGGGTCGGACTAGATGATCTACCTAGGTCCCTTCCGACTCTAGCTACTATGAAACTATGAAACTATGAAAGGGCAATCCACAGGGTGAAGTCCAGGAGTAAGGCAAGACAGGGTCAGGAGTTAGGAAACAGGTCTGCCCGGAGAATCCAAAGACTGAAATCCAGAAGCAAGCCAAAGGCAGGGTCAGGAACCAGGGAAACCAGCTGTTGCTGCAACAGGAGCTGTTCAGAGACTGAAGATGAGTGTTGTGCAGCAAGGCTGAGGTGCTGGAATCTGTCCTATCTCCCGATGCCCTTGCCTTTGTTAACCAGGTCCTGCATGGTGGCGGTACCTGCCCCCGCCCCGGCCCCGGGTGTCCTCCAGCCCACTAGAGTTTGTTGTGGAGCTGATGCCTCAGCTGCCCTCACGGTGCTCCCCACTTCACCACCTGAGCCAGCTGGAGGACACCGAACCAGTCTGCTTTTCCACCATCCATTGCCACCACCTCTATACGCTTGTGTGCCGCACGATCCACCATGCCACCCTCGCGTCATGCCCAGACACCAAGGGGCGGGACCTGCTCAGCAAGGGCATAACTTGGGCACCCCACTGGCTGAGCCTGTACTCCACCCTCATCCCATGAGTCACAGGGGACCTCAGCTGGTGGCTCCTCGATGCAGCCATTGCCAAGGGCGTGTATGTGGTGCGCTTCAGACACCCCAGTCTCCTGCCCCTTCTGCGGGCAGAGGGAGACCCTGGCACCCATGACACTCAAGTGTGGCAGACTGCAGCCCCTCCATCTCCACCTCCCCCCCACCTTTTTATTTTTGGGCACCCCATCTGCAAACCCACAAAGTCCTGGGACCTCACGGTCAACGTACTCCTGGCCCTGGCCAAGTGGGCCCTGTACATGACCAGGAAGGAGGCTCTAGCTGGGAAGGTGCCCAGGGGCTGTAGGGCCGCTTTCCTTTCACTCATCTGTGCATGTTCTGGGCAAAGCACCACTTGGCAGCATCCACCGGCTGCTTGGATGCCTTTGAGGGTGCAGCGCAGGGGACTGTGCTCATTGTCCCCCTCAGGCGCACTTATGTTCATGTTCTGACCCTTTGACCAACATGACACTTCCACCCTGTTTTTGTCTTACTTGTCCCAAGCATTTCGTTGCGTTATTCATTCACTGGCCCCACAGCGTGCGGGCCACTAGTTAGTTGGGTGGGCCTTAGGGCCTATGGCACTTGGGTAACACAAATAAACAGGTGCTGGAGGAGTCCCATAAATACAGCTCCAGAACCAATCAGAAGGAAGGTGTTGCAGTTGAGCTGGTCTTGATTAGTAGTAACTGCATCAGCGCACTTAATAAGGGCTGCAGGGCAGAAACCTGCTTGAGCCTTACAGAGCTGACCCAGGCTGCAGCACAGGAGCCTTACACTGAGAATCCTTAGCATTGCTTTTGTTGCAATCCCTGGAAAGACATCGAAATCCAAGTCTACAATGCATTCATCATTCCCATTCTCTTTTACAGGTATGAAACATGCGTGACCTACTGTCATCATCTCAAAGAGCCTGGAGAGGTATCACCAACGATGCCTTTGAAAAATCCACCACATCAAATGGGAAGATGACTGAACAAATGCCAGCATCCTTGCTCGAGCCAATGTTACAAGCATTGAGTCAGTGATTCTCAAGCATCAGTTTCACTGGACTGGACATTGTGTGCAGTTACCCAACTCTTGACTCCCAAAACTGCTCTGCTCCCAGCTTAGTAGCAGCCTGATTTCTCATGGTGGCCAGAGGCAATGCAGTAGGATACATTTAAAGCATACCTCAAGAAAACAGATGCTGACATTGAGACTTGGGAAGAGCTGGCTGCCACCAACTCCAATGGCATTGCAACCCCAACTAAGCAGCACCGTTTTGAGGTAAAGCATCTTGCCTTCAAAGTAGAGAGAGCAGAGGAAGGAAAAAGAGAAAAATCTCAGCCTGAAGCCTATTCTTCTCTGCAGAAAAACCTGCAACTGCTGCGGACATATCTTTGACTTAGGTTTGTGTGTGTGTGTGGAGGGAGGTAAGGGGACTGAGCTTTAGTTAAAGAGCCCCCACCGCCATTTTTCAGCATGGGGATGCTGATACACATGACACTGGAGTCTACTGAAGTGCAGTAATTACTACGCTCCACTCGATTCATTGAGTCTGCTCCAATGTGCTGTGATTACAGTGCATCAGAGCAGCCTCGTTGTATAGGTGCCCAAGGATTGGACTCTTAAGTCACCTCAAAACCTATCAGTGGGTTTTACCCATTTTGTGGTAGAGAGCTTCTTTGAATTGAGGGATTGCTGTCACTACCACAAAATAGCTCACCTACACCAACACAGCTTCCCATTCCAGAGGTAACATTCATGAAGCAGCTCTGGCTCATGGTAAATTTGCAACACAGAATTTCAGCCTAAGGAAAAATTCATTCAGCACAGAAGCTCCAATGGTAACAGAGCTCAAAGCAGGAACCAGGCTTGTAAAAGAAAATTATTGGCTCTGTTTAAACCTGAAGCTGAAGTCTCTAACATTTCTTCACACACCTAAGTTTAAGCTTGTTGTAGCAGATGTACCATTCTCCCTTTTAGGTTCCAGCAACTTTGAAAATTAGAAGGGAATCAACTCTGGCCCAGCATGTCAGATCTCCACTAGTCCAGCCCAACAGACCAATGTCATCTCTTCCCTTCTATCAGATTGGTTAGAACCTACTTCAGTCTCAGGGATTGGTTTTATATGACCACTCCCTGCTGTGTGCGCACATTCCATACTACCGCCCCATCTCTCAGACCTGCAATGAACATGCAGTGCAATACACTTCATACAAAGAAAATAACTTTTATTAGATAATGCAATCGAGCCCTGAAAAAATAGGTGTCAGGTAAACATTACTAAAGATTTTTCCAGCAATGTAGAAACACTTTTAACTGAGGAATTGCAGAAGTTGATCAGAATGATATTTCCATGTTCCCCTTGTTTTGTTGGTAAATTTAAATTCTTTTCCTCTTTAGTGGCACCAGCTACTGCTGTGTTGACAGCACAAAGTTTAGCATTATTGAAAGATTTCACACAACTCCTTTTTATGATCTCTCCTGTCCAACCATTTCCCACTAGTTGCTACTGTACAATGCGGTTAATCGGTTTTCTTCCCATTTGTCATCTAAAAAGGAATATGGCTGAAAAAACATGTAACAGTTGGCTTATGAAAATAAACAACAGGTAAAAATAAATGGCATATGTACAGTACATGGATTTCAAAACTAAAAGGAACATGGTTAATAAGCAAAGGATGTGCCCATGAGATTAAAGTGTATAAGACTAAAGCAGTGCATTGTGAATAGACTGAACCCAGCAAATACATGGAGAAGCTGCAGGGACAAAGAAACCCTTGTGTTTGTTATTAAGGCCAGATATGATGTGCAATTGTGGAAGCTGGGAATGAGGGTTTTGTAGCAATTAAAGTAAATGGGACCTTCATCAGCATGTTTTCATGTCTCCTTGACAGCCATTACATGAAAGTGGCACAAGCTAAGTATGCTCAGAAAGAATTAAGCCAGGCTTTACTGACAGCCCTTACTGACCCAGCTCAGATGTTACTAAAGGGAGGCCTCAGAAAGAGGACATTTTTGCCTCCAACTTAAATGCACTAAGTTAAAACTAGGGGTTTTGACATTTCAGTGGCATGATTAATTGGGCTCAACATACTCAATATCTGCTACTTACAGTCATGGCCTCCACCAAACCTACTGGAAGTAGCAACACACTTGCTAGCGCAATGTCAGTGAGTGGGAACTGAAGTGAGGCATAAACTCTGATAAGCTAAAGTCAAAGACAAGCTAGGCTGTTGCACTTCCATTTCATCCCAGTCCATCTACACTGGGCACAACCCTTCATTTCCTGTAATGTGTCCTGCCACTTCCACCCTGTCCTGTTAGAAGTTGATTTTAACCAAAGGTTTGGGCTCTTGCCTGTGAGGGCTCTGCACCCCCAGCAGCAATAAAACAGAGGCAGGACAGAATAGGCCATTCCCCCTTTCTCTAAAACCAGAGACGTGCTACAGGCAGGAAACAGTTGGGGTAGCTGAGTAAGCCTCCTAGATTTGGTAGGACTGTTCCCCACCACATTCCCCACAACACATGCAGGGGAATTTGTTGCCCACTAGGGTGTCTCCTCCTTTCTCTTATGAAGGATGTGCTCTAGTTTTGTATGGTTTGGTTGTCAGTTACTCTACCAATAAGAAAGGGAGACAGGAGAGTCTACTGACAGCAGAGAAAAGTTACTGAGACCAGGGCAGATCAGCACTGAGGCACTTGAAGAATCATCTGAAGAAACAAACTCTGTAACAAGGAGAGGGGGTTTATCAAAACCAAGGGTTAAGCTAGGAAAATAAATTATTGCTATGCTAGGAAAACCTAAAACAAGAGGAAGGACATAATCTGTACACTCCAGCTCGGCAGAAAGCTGAAATGGCAAGTTCAGCTATTTTTATTAATTACTTTGTTTCTTCCCTTGTGCCCTTCCATGAACTTTATAAAATGTGCAGCTCACTGAGCAAAGAGGAATCAAATCAGTTGTCACAGCCTATACACAACAGAGCTTTACAAATAGGACACTCTTTCAAATTTCTATGTTATCTGTTATTACATAAATAAAGGACTCTTGGGCTCGGAGGCCCTGGCTTCCATCCAACAGGACAGCTAGTAACTTTACAAAACAGAGAACTAACTGGGGTGCTTCCCAGCCAAAGGCCAGGTTCTGGGCTGTTTCAAGGAGTCTGCTGTTGTGCTGGAACATCTGCACAGGTGACCAAATGGCCTGTTCATGAGAACATGCCTCCACAAATGTACTCCTCCTCCTGCTGGTCAAAGACCCAGGGTCTTTAGTGGGTTCACTGGAAGCAGCAATCAAACCTGAAACAAAAGCACCACAGACAGGGTTAGACTCACTGTGCTCTCCCATGATATGCTGCTGCAGCCAGATTGAGGCCACCATTTCCCCAAGGCCTAGCAACTGTTTCAAAAACTTCCATATCTTAGAACAGAAGATGCACCTTTTAAAACTTAATACTTATTCTAAGAATGGCTGCATCTTAGAGTATATAAAAAGTAAAAGGTTCTCATATGAACCATCAAAGCTACATCCTTTTAAATGTTTATTTACTGGTTTATTTTTTTCTTAAATGGACAATCAGAAAATCTGGATGGGTCTTAAATTCAAGGACATTTAATATTCAAATGAATATGGTCCCTCCTAAAGAGGCTTTTAACTAGATGTGCTGGAGCTGCTTCTGGTGAGAGGGGTTACAGCTCCGTTGTCTTCCCTGGAAAGGAGCAAACAGAGAAAAAGCACATTCCTTCCTTCTATTCCAGAAAATGCCTATGCTGTCTCTGCACTGATCCCCTCTCCACACCCTCTGGTTGCTGCATGCTGTATCCACAGTACTGGCCTTCACTGCAGGCAGCATGAAGACAGCAGCCCCAAGGTCCAGCTTAGACCTCTGTGCACTACTGCCTTCCTCCTTTTCGCACTCTCGGCCTCTTCCAGCTCAGACAGAAATTTGGTTAAGAAGCAGAGCCAGGCCTAGGTTTGGCTGCAGTTTCTAAAGTTTCCCTGGGAACTCCTCCTCCTACTAAAAAGGCTGTTTCAAGCAGCTGGCTAGGGACAGGATGCAGGCCAGTTCACATGAAATATGTTGTCATAGTTCACAGGATCATAGGAAAATAGGATTGAAAGAGACCTCAGGAGGTTGTGAAGTCCAACCTCCTGCTCAAGGTAGGACCAGCCCTGTACTGGCTGGGAATCAACCTCTGAACCATAGTCCCCATGGCCTGCAATCCAGACCAGAGAAGTCCTGGTCTCCTCCACATATGAGCCATGTGCACCTCCTTGCAGCTACACCAGTGCTGTCTCTAGAACGGACACACATTCGGAATCCTTTCAGAAGGTGACGGTTTCAAAGGGGCAGCAGCTGGTATGTTCTGTGATGTGTGAATGTGCTGAGAATAATTCAGATGTAGCAATAGTCAATCCAACTTTAAGGGTGAGATGGCACATAAGAGTTAGTGGGTGCTAACTCTGTGGCTGCTGTGTTCACCAGCTCTCTAGCCACAGTATATGCTGAGAGTAGGGGGAGAACTCTCTTGCACCACTTGGATGGCCCCCGATTGCCCCCTCCCTGGCTCCACAATAGGCCCCTCCACCCCTGGATCACTGCCCTGCTTCCCTGATTAGCCCAAGAACCCTGCAGCTGTCCAGCAGTTCCTTGCTTCTCCGCCCCCTCCCCACTGCTCCTCTTCAGCTGCAGTACCCGGTGAAGGCAAGATGTAGGCATGTGGGGATGACATGGTCTGCAAGGAGCCCAGAAGCAGGAAGTGGGGGGGGACCCTCCAGCGGCTCCCTCCAGGACTCTTGGGCTGGCTGGGTCACAGGGAGGCAATCCAGGAGTGGAGGGACCAATGTGGGGTGGAAGGAAGGATCAGGAGATGCAAGTTGAGGGTTTGAGCGACATCAGGGGGAGCAATCCAGGAAGTAGGGAGGATTGGGGTGGCAGGGGATGATTTAGGGATTGAGGAGGCAATTTAAGGGGGAAAGCTGGGAAGCAGAGAGGGCAGCGATTTAAAGTAACGTGCTGTTTGCGGAGGGATTAATCTCTGTAACAACCTCACACACATTAGACTTCTGCCCTTTTGAAAACCTCTCTTTTTGAAAGTGCTCCAATGTACTTGTGTACCTCAGCTACACTTACACTCACCAGATCATCCTAGAGCACTGATCCTCAGCCAGAGATCTTTTTAAGGGTGTCAGGGGTCCCACATAATATTAACACTGTTAGGTGTGAAATTCCAGAGATTTAAAATAGGAAACCAAAGTGTTAAAAACATTCTGACCTGCTGTGGTCTGTTCTTTGCAAAAGTAGAATTGTCCTGTTGTTTTTCCATAGTCAAAAAACAAGGGAAAGCTTAGAGCTGGCATTTTCCAAGGGGTACCTCAAGTTTAACAAGGGGGTCCTTGAGACTAAAAAGGTTGATAACCACTACCCTAAAGTCAAATCATTCACCAGAAAGTTACGTCATTGACAGCATGTGGGAACACACCCTCCTCTATCCCCTCTAGGATACATCCTGGTCCTGCACTTGGGTTTTGAATTTCCAGGTGCTTTTCCAAGAATCGTAGAAA
The DNA here is from genome assembly GCF_052110815.1 of Crocodylus siamensis. Lineage (NCBI taxonomy): Eukaryota > Metazoa > Chordata > Crocodylia > Crocodylidae > Crocodylus > Crocodylus siamensis. The sequence goes on from NC_143403.1 coordinate 44,260,423, forward strand.
ATTAGGGTTGGAAGGGATCTCATTAGGTCACTAGGCTCGTCGGGGGAAGGGGAAGATGAGGGTGGAGAAAACAGACTGCCAGACCAAACAGCACCCACAACTACAGCCCAGCCCAGACCAACGAGTGAAGCGAATAAACAGCTAAGAGATAGGGGCCAGGGTAACGCTGGGACTAGGGGGTCAGTACACACATCCACAGGAGGCCTCAAATGCCTCTACACAAACGCTCGTAGTATGGGCAACAAGCAGGAGGAACTCACCCTCCTGCTGGCTGACACCAGCCTGGACATAGTGGGGATTACGGAAACGTGGTGGGACGCAACGCATGATTGGGCAGTGAACGTCAAGGGCTATAGGCTGTACAGGAGGGACGGGATAGGAAAGAGAGGTGGGGCGTGGCGCTCCATATTAAGGAGGAATACACATCCTCGTTAATTTGCAAGGAGTCAGGGGAGGGGCACTCTGAGGTGCTTTGGGTTAGAGTACAAGGCAGTCGAGGGGAAAGGGACTTAACGGTGGGAGTCTACTACAGACCTCCCAACCAGGGAGAAGAGCTTGACCAGGAATTCTTGGGTCAGCTCACAGAGGTAGTGAAGGCTAAGGATGTGGTAGTCATGGGGGACCTGAACTTCCCAGACATCTGCTGGGAAGAGCAGTCAGCCAGGTCTGAAAGCTCACGTAGGTTCTTGGCCAGAGTGCAGGACCTCCATCTAACCCAGGAGGTGCACAGCCCCACCGGGGGATGCCTTGTTGGACCTAGTGCTGGCCACGGGTGACGACCTGGTGAGGGGGCTGCGGGTGCTCAACCACCTGGGCGACAGCGATCATCGCCTGCTGGCATTCACCATCCAGTGCAAGATGGCAAAGGCATGCAGTAAGGCAGCGGCCCTAGATTTTAGGAGGGCAGACTTCAACGAGCTAAGGAGGATAGTTGGAGAAGCGCTGAGGTCCCGGGGGGGTGGGGAGCCAGGTGTCCAAGAAGAGTGGTCACTTCTTAAGGAGACGATCCTCCAAGCCCAAAGGAAGGTAATCCCAGCGAGGATCAAAGGGAGCAGGAGAGCACACAAGCCTCTGTGGCTCACCAAAAGCATCCAGGAATGTCTCCTTGCTAAAAAGGAGGCTCACACCCAGTAGAAAGAAGGGGTCATCACCAGGGAGGACTATTCTGTAGTTGCTTGGGGATGTAGGGGGGTAGTTAGGAAGGCCAAGGCAAAGATGGAACTGGGACTAGCTTCCCAGATTAAGGACAATAAGAAGTCCTTTTTTAAATATGTAGGGGGTAAAAAGAAGGTCCCGGGTAATGTGGGGCCCTTGCAGGACGCCATGGGAAACTTGGTCGTCACACCAGACAGCAAAGCTAACATGATTAACGATTTCTTTGCCTCCGTCTTCCTAAGTAGGGACCAGAACAGCCACCTCCCTGCTGGGCCCCCCTCGGGCCCCGGGGGAGGCACACCTGGGCCACGGGTTAGCGAGGATTTAGTTAGGGAGCTTCTGGAGGGGTTGGACGTATTCAAGTCAGCCGGCCCGGATGATCTCCACCCTAGAGTTCTAGAGGAACTGGCCGAGGTCATTGCAAGTCCCCTGGCACAACTTTACGAGTGCTCGTGGTGCTCTGGTGAGGTACCGGAGGACTGGAAGAGGGCCAACGTGGTCCCCATCTTCAAAAAAGGCAGGAAGGAGGACCTGGGAAACTATAGGCCGGTTAGTCTTACCTCAATTCTAGGCAAGCTATTCAAGAAAATTATGCTGGCACACATCCAGGAGGGGCCAGCAGGGGACTGCATGCTTAGAGGCAACTAACACGGGTTCATCAGTGGCAGGTCCTGTCAGACCAACCTGGTGGCCTTTTACGATCAGATCACCAGATCATTAGATGCAGGGGTAGCAGTGGATATAGTCTTCCTGGACTTCCGGAAGGCTTTTGACACTGTCTCTCACCCCGTTCTCATTAAGAAACTGGGGGGCTGTGGTGTAGACACCCACACAGTCAAATGGATCGCCAACTGGCTGGAGGGCCACACCCAGAGGGTGGTAGTGGATGGGTCCTTCTCAACCTGGAAGGACGTGGGCAGTGGGGTCCCCCAGGGCTCGGTCCTCGGGCCCGCACTGTTCAACATCTTCATCAGTGATTTGGATGAGGGGGTAAAAAGCACAGTGTTCAAATTTGCTGATGACACTGAGATGTGAGGGGACGCTGGTACACTGGAAGGATGCAACAGGCTACAATCAGACCTAGACAGGTTACAAGGGTGGGCGGATGAGAATAGGATGGGATTCAACACAGACAAGTGCAAGGTGATGCACCTGGGGAGGAACAACCGGCACCAAATCTACAGGTTAGGGAACTCCCCCTTGTCAGCATGGAGGCGGAAAAGGATCTGGGGGTCATCACTGACTCCAAGATGAACATGGGCCAGCAGTGTGGGGACGCGGTCAGGAAGGCCAACCGCACCTTGGCATGCATCCACAGCTGCATCTCGAGCAGGTCCAAAGAGGTGATCCTCCCCCTCTATGCGGCACTGGTCAGGCCGCAGCTGGAGTACCGCGTCCAGTTCTGGGCGCCACACTTAAGAGGGATGTCGACAGCATGGAGAGGGTCCAGAGGAGGGCCACTCGTATGATCAGGGGACAACAGGGCAGGCCCTACGAGGAGAGGCTATGGGACCTGAACCTGTTCAGCCTCCACAAGAGAAGGCTGAGGGGGGATCTTGTGGCCTATTATAAACTAGTCAGGGGGGATCAGCAGGCATTGGGGGAGTCACTGTTCCCCCGAGCACTGCCAGGAGTGACCAGGAATAACAGTCACAAGCTGGCAGAGGGTAGGTTTAGGTTAGCTATCAGGAGGCGCTACTTCACAGTCAGGGCGGCTAGGGTCTGGAACCAACTTCCAAGAGAAGTGGTGCAGGCTCCTACCCTGGGGGTGTTTAAGAGGAGGTTAGATGAACACCTTGCTGGGGTCGTTTGACCCCAGTATTCTTTCCTGCCATGGCAGGGGGTTGGACTAGATGATCTGCTCAGGTCCCTTCCGACCCTAGAAACTATGAAACTATGAAACATCTATTCCAACCCCCTGCTGAGAGCAGGACCATCCCCAACCAGATCATCCCAGCCAAAGCTTTGTCTAGCTTTGTGTTAAAAACCTCCAAGGATGGAGATGCCACAACCTCTCTGGGCAACCTGTTCCTGTGTTTTATGACTCTCCTCGTGAGAAAATGCTTCCTAGTATCTAATTTAAACTTCCTTGCTGTAATTTGAGACTGTTGCTCCTTGTTCTGTCATCTGCCACTACTGAAAACAGTCTAGCTCCATCCTCTTTCAAACCACCCTTCAGGTAGTTCAAGGCTGCTATTAAATCCCCTCTTGGTCTTCTCTAGACTGAATAAGCCCAGTTCCCACAGCATCTCCTCAGAAGTCATGCGTCCCAGGCCCCCCAAACCATTTTTATTGCCCTCTGCTGAAGTCTGTGCAATTTGTCCACATCCTTTCTGTAGTGGGGGGCCCCAAAACTGAACACAGTACTCCAGATGTGGCCTTACCAGTGCACAATAGAGGGGAATAATCAGTTCCCTCAACCTGCTGGCAACACTCCTACCATTGCAGCCCAGTATGCTGTTAGCTTTCTTGGCAACAAAGGTAAACTGTTGGCAAATACTCAGCTTATTGTCCACTGTAACCCCCAGGTCATTTTCTACAGAGCTGCTGCCCACTAGTCAGTTTGCATCTCCAGGACAGATAAACTCCACCAGGCAGAGCAGAGCAGGGGGTGGGCCCCCAACAGGCAATCTCAGTGAAGCAGTTTCTCAACAAGTGCTCCAGCGACAATTAATCATGTCTACTTCCAGTCCTGGAGCCTCCAGCTTCTCTCTTGAGGCTCAAAAGAAAGACACTGAACATCAGAGACCAGAGGCAGGCATGGAGGAACACCACTGACTGCTGTAGCCAGTTCCTTGGGGGTGGCAAGCAACAGGATTTTGTCAAATGAAAGTCCCAAGAGATAGGTTAGTGGTTAGATGATTGGTTAAAATTCAACTCAAGGATGCTCACTGGGATCAGGATTAGGGACTGGGCCCGACTTAAGTCTTCCCCTTTCTCAAATTCACTCATTCTGCTTCTGCAGCTTTTAACCTGGGGGTGAGGCCCACAACATTCAAAGAGATATCTCTGACCACATGGGCCAGTGTCTCTCTGATCAAATAAGTCACACTCTCAGGGGCTGGGGAGCTGAGGCCAGGATCTCAGGAGCTTCTTGTGGAACACATAAGAGGGAGCTGTGGAGGAAGTTCCCCTGACTAAGGAGATGCCTGGCACACCTGGGGAGTACTAAGAGCTGCTGGAATATCCCTACCAGATGCTACTTACAGCAGCTCCGCTTCTTTAGGCAGAATACGTCTGCAGAGGGATTCACACTACTGTCGAGGGGCTTATGGTGACCTGGCCTGCTTTCTGCAGAAAAGAGAAGCCAGCATTAGTTCAGGGTTAGGAGATGCTGAGTGTCAGGACACCATCAAACAGGACAGGGAGGGTAAGAGATTGGAGAGTCTCAGAGGAAAGAAAAAAGCAGAATGCGAGCAACTCAGAACAGTCAGGCTCCTAAGTGACTCACCTGGAGTTTTTTGCCCATGGGGCTGTTTTTACGACACCTGGCCTGCCTGGGGAAGCCCTTGCATCTTTCCTACTAGGGCACTCCCGAGTGTGTACCAGCAGCCGAAATGGGCTTCTAAACCATGGCCACAGTGACGTGTGGGCTGGAACTGCAGACCCTCTGAGGATGGCTTTAGAGACCCCCACAGGCAGGGGTCTAGCTGTACAGGCCCTTAGGCCCTTTGCAATGCTGCTTGCTCCTAAGAGGTGTCTAATTCCTGAGTCAGGATTTCATAGTACTAGAAGCTTGATCTTGTCCCTTTGTGGAGCATGGGAGTCTTGTCATTTACAGCTGGACAGACAGATTCACAGATAGACAGTGGGAGAAAATCTCCTGTCCCCTTGCTAGCTCCTACAGGGCTGATGTATGGTGCAGGCACACCGCCCATTTACAGCAGTATAATCCACCTTTTCACCAATGTAAACATGGAGTAGACACATGACGTGCAACCCTATACAAGTGTAAGTCACACCACTATGGAGTTGTTATCTGTCAAAGTCAGGGTGACTGCAACTGCAGTATGTACGTTACACACAAATGTGGGTCATAGCCCTGGTCAATTTTAAACCAAGGTAGCCTTTTCACTGTTTACAGAGGTGAGGATCTGTAATTAGCCCACTTCACACAGCTACTTTCTGCCACCTGTATATCTGTCCACTCTGCACACTGACGTAACTTGTGTTGGTGTGCAAAAGGGTATAAGTCACATCAGTGTTAACATGTCAAATGTCCAACCCTGCAGAAGCAACATCTTCAACCTTGCTACAGAAAAGCTGCTTGAGGCAGTGATTTGTATGTAAGATATGAGGGCCCTGCTTGCTCTCACTTACTGCAGAAATATATTGGCTGTTTCTGAATCTGGGTTTCTCCTCCAGTGGGGATGCCAGCATGGAGCTGTGCTGTGAGCCCAGCGGTGTGTACAGTAGAGATGCCACATCGTCACAGAAGCTCTCCTGTGGTGCACTGGAGACACAGCCACTGTCGGAGCCACTGGAGCCGCTGCCTGACATACACTGTGAAGACTCTGAGCTCTCTGTTGCTGGGAGAAGAAAGGGAAGGAACAGTCTGTAAGTGACCAGCAGCCTGTGACCAGATGGCAGGTTCATGAGAAGCCACATGAACAGTCTTGCTGCATATACTGGACTCACTGGAACATTTGCCTATATAGCCCATGGTCCTCCCATTCCTGTGGCTGGGCCTGGTCAATGCTCAATTCAGAGGCCTCAGCAAAAACAACTGCAATGGGTGCAGTAGGAACCAACACTGTAAAGTTAGCAGGGCAGACTCGCTGACAGGTCACAACTAAGGGTCACAGCTAAGGGACAGGTCACAACTAAGGGGAATCAACTAAGTGGAATCACTCTAGGACTGATCAGTACTCCTCAGGCAATCACTGTTGTAGACCTGGTGTCTTGGCCAAGTTAGGACCCTCACCTACTATGCCAGCATGAAGCAAAACATTCCACTTCCTGTCCTAAACTGGTGAGTCATGATGCTACCTCACCCCAGGGGGCAGCAGCACTTCAGCTGCTGGTGAAATGCTCCCAGTTTCTCAGTTTATAAAGCACTTGAGATCTTTTGGGATGAAAGAGGCTACGGGGGTGATTGGTGGTAGTCACTGGCTGAAGGACAGGCCAGCTGCTGGGTCTTGGTGACAAGGTTCAATTTCTCACTTTACTGTATGCAAACCTGAGGCAATGGGAATGACTCAGTCTCTCTCTGCTCAGTTTCCCACCCTGGGCAATGGGAACACCAGCACTGCCATGCTATACAGTAGAGTCGGAAGGGAAAATCCATCCAGCTGGAGAGGTTGGTAAGTCCCAGATCACCCTCTTCCAGAGTGGAAGCAGCATGTTCCCTAATGGACAGACCCCTCAGACCTGCTGGAGAGTGTCCACTGTGCTGCCCTGCCATCAGAGAGTATTCCACTGGGGCAGTTCTGCTTGCTTGATGAATCTGTTAACACACAGACACCCTGCTAGCAACAGTGGCACATTCCTCATCACCCCACTTCCAGGCAGGTGTCTTCAATCAATCCAATCAACTGCAGGGGCCTTCAGTCTCCAGGGACCCAAAGTACCCTCACTGTGCCACAGAGGACTTGCTCTGTGCCCTTCTCTACCACAAACAGGCAAGAGGCAGTGCCATCAGCAGCACAGGGAATTGAATCCAGGTTCCAGGTTCCTTTACCACAAGACCATCCTTCCTCCTGGCTGGATGCTGGGGCACCTGGGTACTAGCATTTCCATGGCTGAACCCTCAGCAAGCAGTGACAGAGGGAGAAAGGCCTGGGAAAGGAATAGGCAGTTTGTATATCAGAGTCCTAGGGCTGGCCTATACCTTCATTCCCAGCCCATGCTGGGCTGAAGATTGGAGGGGATGAACTGCCAGGCCTACTGGCCTAATGCCTGATAATGAGGAGGACACATAAGGGAGCTCTGGGGACCCAGGGGGAGGACCAGGCTGCCCCAGATGCACAGAACAATGACTGTCTAAAGGTGATGGAAAAGTTGAGCATGCTCCCAGGATGCTGGGCTGGGTCCGCTGGCTCATACGTACTCATTGATGGCTGGCTGCTGGTCTCCTGTTCCAGCTCATCTTCTTCAATGCAGGTGCCAACATCGAAGGGGTGGCTAGTGGCCAGCACACCTGGTAGCAGGGCCTGGTCCAGGTACATGTGCAGATTGAGAGGGCCGAGCAGCGAGGAGGAAGAAGGACTGTAGGCAGAGGGGACACTGCTGGTGGAGAGCGATGTCTGTGTCCGCTTGTACGGATTTGCATGGTCAAACAGGGACACTGCAATTGAAGCTCTGGTCCTAGCACCTGCACATAACATGCCAAGAAAGCTATAAGCACTGAGCCCCAGTTACCTGGTGCTGGGAGGGGAGCAAGGCCAACACCTACCTCTGCCTTTCATGATGTAATCAATGGCCCGGTCGTTGATAGCAGCCTCACTGGGCTTGATATCCAGGAAGGGTTTGTTCCCGACCCCCATGGAAACCATCTCCTGCATGCGGATTTCTGGGGGAACAGCAGTAAAGTGTAAAGCAGGTTCCACACAGGCAGGTCTAGTGTGCAGGGCAGGCACCACATGCTCCCCACAAGCACCATGGAGCCTGCACTCATCTTCTAGGTTAGTGGTTTCCAATGTGGTGCCCATGGGTGCCATGGATAAAACTTCAAAAGAATACAAAGTAAAGGGAAGCTGCATTTTGAAGTTGTGGGTCTAATGCATTTTAAGTAATGGATGAGATGATTGCATTGATCTAAATTCTAAACTTTAATATTCATATTGATACCCACTTTTTCTTTTAAAACTGAATGTGCCCTTGGGCAAATAAACGTTGGGAACCCCTGCTCTGGGTGCTGGGCCTAGAGTTCCCATGTCTGAACCACCTTAGACAGGCTGTGGTCTCTCTGGTACTGAGATGTGGACCTGGCTGCTCCCAAGACACTCACTGCTCCCAGTGAGATGTTAGAGGGGCCCTACTGGCCCCAGCAACTCAGGCTCTGGTGGGGATGTTTATTTGGCCCTAGGTCTAGGAGACGGAGACTGATGTGCCCACCTGAGAGGAGAGGGCAGGTGGGGGAGTGTGCACATAGTTGTCCTATGGAGGGGGCTAGTGGACAGCAATCCCCAGCATGTGACTGCAGGGCTCTACATAGTGCAGGCAGCAGAACAGCTGCACAAAGTCTTTGGGGACTAGGTTCCAAACCCAAGGTTGTTGCACCAACACCAATGAGAGGACAGAGAGAAGCCAAGGTATCCTTGGAGTGGGGCTGTACCTTTATTGCGGGCAGCCTGCTGCCACAGGATTTTGGCTATGTCACTGGTCCAGGCTTGTTTGGTCTCAGCTGTGTTGGCCTGGAGGATGTATGTGTCGCTGGACTTCCGCCTGCGAAACCAGATCTCGAAGCGCAGACCGCTGTCCCCAGAGTTCTCCGTCAGGCCAATGTCTGCAGTCTGGTGGTGGGTGGAAGAGTCAGCAGCCCAGGCTGCACAAGGGAACTGCTCTGAAAGTGGGGGAGCCTGTGCCACGGAGGGGCTGATCCTTGCGGGAAGCAATCTCTGGGGTTAGCTAAGAGCAGGGGATCTACAGGCTGCCCAGGACAGTAGGCAGGCGAGGATGATCCACTGCCTTAGGCAGGTTTCATATTTGAGCATCTGAGCTATTTAAATTTGCTGTACCCAACCCAGATGGGGCCTGTGAGGAAGACTCATGAGTGCATGGCTGGGCTGGGCAAGACTGGAACACAGGTGTGTAGAGACTGGTCAGGCACTTGGCCTCTCTGACTGCAGGTGTGGCCTTGCCAGTCAGTTGGGACATGGAGATGGCCAGAAACTGCTTCCCACTCCCACTCCTGGATTGACTTCATCAGTGCCCCCAGACTATGCCTCAGAGCATGTAAGCACTATGCCCCTGCCACTTTCTTGCCAGAAGCAAACACCCCGATGCTCAGGGAGGCCTCAGCCCTGTGTCCAGTGATGCCCTTACCATTGTAAAGGAACTCAGGCCTGGGCACACAACCTCTTCCCTGGCTCCTTATCTGTGGTGGCCCAGGCACAGAAATGTGGCCAGGCCTCAAGCACAAAAGCAGCTCTCTCCTACAGGCTGTGCTCCCTACCTGCAACAGAGTGGCAGGAGCCATCTCACATCGGCACAGTCCTGATGTGGGGTGGGGATACAACCACACATATCTGGTTTTCTCACCCTTCCCACCTGTCTGTCCCCATCTCACAGGTAGCTATGAGTTTCCTGGGGCTAGGCCTGGCATCTGGTTCTGTGTGCATCACCCAGCTGCATGAGGGTCTGGTTCGTGCCTGGGGCTGGCAACCACTGCCCTGTACCTGCACCCAGTGAGTTGTTATAACAATGCATCCAGGGCATCCCTGAGGGGCAGTGTTGCTGAGCAGCACACGACAGAGTTGGGCCTTGCTCACCTTGAAAGAGCGCTTGTAGATGTACACGTCAAAGCCTCCCTCAATTCTCTTGGGCTTGCTGAAGAGGATCAGGTCCTCAAACAGGAAGACATGCCTCTGGCACTTCTTGCGACCCAACCAAATGGTGAACTCATCCTGCCGCACCAGCTGCCCCTGCTCCTTGAGGTTAACCTGGTCACAGAACACACCCCCATTAACTTCAACCATTGAAGCAGGGATGTCAGCTGGACTGCAAGGGACTGATGCATCCCAAGCCCCTGGCAAGATCCTAACTGCAGGCACTAAGAATCTGTGTGTGGTGGCGGAGACCAGGATGCCAAGACAGACAGGCTTATCTCCCATCCCCCCATATGCTGGTGGGACACTGCAGCCATTGTCACTGAGGGAGGGTATTTACTGAAAGGATGATGAGAAGACTAAACAGAGGCTCTACCTCCCGTTCGCCCAGGAACCCTGGCTCGGAGCCACCAAGCACAATGTCCACCCCGGAAGCCAACACCAGACATCTGCACTGCTGGATGCAAGCTGGTCAGGGTTCCAAGACTTCTGCTGGCCCTCAGCAGGGGTGCACATCACCCTATCAGAACAGGAACAGCTGTCCCTTGCATGCCAAGACTGAAGGTACCTACAATGGCACCTTATTCCTTGAGAGTGGAACTGCCCCTGCTGCAGCTTCACGATTTGTACAGTGCCTAGCAAAATAGGGACACTGACCCCATGTGGGGTCTCTAGCTGCTATGTACGTAATAGTAACTGTTTCAGCTGAGCAAAGAGCTGGTGAAGAGGAAAGAAAGAAGTGGCAAGTGATCAGTTAAGAAATATTGCTACCAATATCAACAGAAACCACCCACAAATGGGAACGTGGAGCCACCTTCTGAAATGCTCCTGAGCTATCCCTTTCTGCCCCAGGCTACTTGCTGGCTCAATGGCCATTCTAAAAATAGTTTCCTGGTTGGGTTACACACTGGGCCACTAGGCATCTTATGGAGCTGCAGCTTGGTGCAGTTCTTGACACTGCTGAGAACAAGGTCTAGCACAGATACTTAGGGCAACACTGTCTCGTTTCAACAGAGAAGGCTCTCTCTGCCCCTACCCAGGTGCAGACAGGGATGTGAACCATATCTGTAGGGTGCTTTACAGCGGTCATTAGGGCAAGGAAGGGGGTAGCATGCTTTTTAGAAGGCATAGTAAACACTAGCCCCAGGGGTCCAGCTGCCAAGGAAGTTCATGCTCCCAACTTTGCCTCCCTCAGGCACCTGGCACTGCTGGGATTATCCTTGCTCCATTCAGCAAAGCTGGTCAGTCTGACCCAAAAATTAATTTGGAGGTCAGTGATGGTGGAAACTGGAGTGAGGCCCTTTCTTTGCAATCCAGGCCCTTTGGTTAGGGGGTGAAAGGCTATGGGGGAGCATTTCAAAGAATGGTTCTTCACCTACTGGGTGGGTGGTTTCTGCTCACACTGGCAGCAGGGTCTCTAGCTATGGCCTTTGTCACTAACCTAGCTCTTGGTGTTGGTCAGTTTATTGAATGTGGGGTGAGCTCTGGCTAGTGGTTACAGCAAGGGCTGATCTGAGCTGTCTTTTATTCCTGGTGGCAAAGACACAAAGGGCAAATGCTAATGCCAGGGTGGCTTTGGGTTTCCATCTCCATAGGCAGCATTACATGGATGAGACCTACTTGAGCATGGTGGATGGATAGTGACCATCTGCAGAAAGGAGTAGACTGAGCCCCCCAGTACAGGGTGAGGAAAAATCATGTTGTGCCCCTACGTACGTCACAGTCTCGGATGGCATCCATGGCTAGCAAGTCATTGCCATGCCGAAGCTGAAATTTCACCATTTCCTCTGCTGCTCGAAGGTAACCCAGCTCCTGATCCTGGGCCTCGCTACATTCCTTTATTAAGTCCTTCAGGAGAAGGGCATATTTGCTCATGCGCTGGATGGGTTTCAGTAGGTAGGAGGCCAAGTCCATCTTATCCCCAAGCTGCACCTGCTTGAACTGAGAAACGCAGAAGAAAGAGGTGAGCAGAGCCAGAACCTGCTCTCCCCAGAACAGCTCCCTGCTCAGAGCCTTGAAGCTAACATTAGCAGTTTTGCAGTTACCAAAGAGCCTACTCAGCACTGCTAGCTAATTACAGGAGTTCAGCATGTTAGGACGTGCAGATGGATTATAAAAGAAGGGCTGGTCTGGGCCCTTTTCCAGGGCAGAGCACTTTGAAGGGCAGCCAGCCTTGTGTTCTGGCACCCTCCTTACCCAGTACAGACAGCTGTGCCAGCCAGGCAATTTTAAGTGACTTCATTCCCAGCAGACAGCAGAGCCCACTTTCCATGGCATGGCATAGATGTATCACTCCATGTCCTGAAGAGGAACTGGGCTTGTTTAGGCAGCTTAAGGAGTGGCAAACAAACACAGGAGGATCCCTGGTATGGGCACAGCGAATGTCATGCAGTGGGATTTACCTTAAAGAAGGTGTTCCCGTGGCTGGCCAGCAGCGAGTCAGATTTGGGTTTGTTTTTGCTGTATAATGCATACATCCCAAACTGGTCCTTCTGCAATAGAAACAAACACATCCTGAATGAGACCACAGCTCTCATTCACTGGAGCCATAGGGCTGTAGCTGTACAAGACCTTGCTATCGTATTGCCTTTTCCCTTTGTGGAGGAATGCTACTGTGGGTCTGTATCAACTGCCCTGACTTCCACTTGCCACATGGGGTGGGCCCACAAGGGGTTAGTTAGTGGGAACTGGGGAGGACTACTGTCCCTCTGCTTTCCTGGGACCATGACAGGAACTTTAGCTTGCCCCTTCACACCTCTCCCAGTGGCAGGACAGATTGTTTATTGTTGCCCTGTACATGGTTCCTATGACTCTTTCACTGAAGGCCCCACAGCCTTCAGACATGGCTGCCACCATTGAACAGGAAAGAAAAGAGATACCAGGAGTAACTGGCATTAGAGATCAGCTGAAGCCTGGTGTGGAAAGCAATGTGCCACCTCTGCCTCGGAGCTGATGCTCCCTGCACTCTTCTCCCTCTCTGCCAGATTAATAGAAACACAGCCAGGACAGGCCCATCTTTGCTCTTAGGGATCATCTGGTCCAGTGAGTCTTACTCCAGTTGATGTCACAGACCAAGGATGAGGTGGAGGATAAGCCACTGGAGCAGATGGATTCTAAGGAGCAAAGGTCCTGTGGCCATGAAAGTTTCCTCTAATAGCAAAGAATAATGGGAGAGGAATACAACATCTGTTGCCATCCAGACTCACCCCTAAGGGCTGCCCTCAGCGCCAACTCTCTGCTGGGCCTTGATTGAATGCTGCCCCTCACAACCAGAACAGATACCTGCTGCCAGGAGGTGGTTTCTTAGTGTCGCTGAGAGCACAGTCAGGCCTAGTGCCTGAGCTAAAACTGGTCAGCACATCTACTTCTCCAGCTGCTTATATTGCAAGATGGGTGTAACATCAACCACCCTCATGTAGAGAATAGCAGACACTCCTGCAGAGTTGGGAAGAGCAACACTGTCAGCTCCTATTTATGTACCCTGGGGCTAAACCATCCTCACTGAACTGTAGGTCCCTAGCTCCAAAGTGGACATCAGCTGGCTTGGCAGACTCACTACTGGCATCTTCACTAATGTCGATGTGGCACCCATAAAGCTATGTGGGCTGCAAAGCCAGAAGGCATGTTCTTCACTGGCCTCTGGTGCCAGGAGCCCAGGATGCAGCTTTCAAGATTAGTTAGCATGCAATGCTCAGCACTGAAAGAACACAGCTGGCCAATCCAACCAGGGAGCACCACTGCTCCCAGACAATGCCAGCTTCCTTGAGAAATCCCATCTGGATCTCACCAGAGAACACAGACAGGAAAAATAGTCAGATGCCTTACATGTCTGAGGAAGCAGTGGCTGACCCGTAGTGGGTGGTTGCAGCAGCTCTCCAGCTCCCGCAGGAAATACTGGCTGTGGAAGTCATAGAGTTTCTCCAGGTTTCCAAAAATGACACTGCGCTTCCCCCTCAGGTCCTGAGGAAGGTCTGTACGCTCCATCTCAGGAAAGTAGCTCTTGATGATGTAGCACAAAGATTTCACGTACTCCCGCTCTGTGGTCACCATCTCATCAATGATATGCCGCAATTTACTGCAAATGGAAACAAAATCTAAGTTGAGTTCAGGAAGGCAGGAGTAAGGCTCAGCTTCTGTAGGACCAGGTCTGGCTCCCAGACCAGATGGTGATGTCCAAATCTCAACTGGACACTCTGAGTAGATAGGGCAGGTCAGCTTTGTCCCTAACAACTTCTCTTGCAATTCAGTGGACCTGGCACCTCTATCAGAAATAGCTCTCAGGAAAACTGGCTGAGATAAACCCTAGGGGCTGGGTGAGCTCCTTTTCTTAAGGAGGACAAAACACTATAATCCTGGGGCCATAATCCTGATTCACTCCACGTAAGCTCATACAAGCCAGAGCAGAAGGCACAGGCCTCCCCACTCACTGGAGATGTGATGGCTGGGTGGCCCAGAAAAATAATCAGAAATCACAAGTGAAGTGAAAACAATAAATTGGCTCTATTTGGGTCCAGCTGTGTGCAGTAAGTATCAGCAACTGCTGCTGTTAACAAGGGCCATGAAAGTGCTGCAGACCCACGCAGCCTACAGCTCTGGAATAGCACCACTGCCAAACGCTGCTGGTGCTCACCAAAGCTGTGAGCCAGCACTGCAGGGAGGGTCAGGTACTGACACATAAATGCCTCTCGTGATTAACAGCAGACCACCTTCCCTCAGCACAAGAACAGCTAGCGTAGTAATTCTTAACCAGGGTGACACAGCCTTTTACAGGTGCCACAGACTGCCAGATAATATTAGCACTGACAGGTGTGCAACCCTTACACATGGCTCACAAGTTAAACCCAGAGATTTCAAAATAGGAATCCAGAGTATTAAAAACATTCTGACCTGACCTGAGCTCTCTGCAACAGAACGACTGCTCTATTGTTTTTACCTACTCAAAAAAAGACTGAAAGCTAAGAGCTGGCATTTTCTGTGGGGTGCTTTGAATCTAAGAAGTTTGAGGACCACTGAGCTAGTGACAGGTTTTCTGAGAGTTTGAGGGTGTAGATACTTCTTGCCACTAGCCAGTTCTTAAACACCACAGCCCGATGGCAAAGAGGACTAATGCCAATCACCAGTGGTGAACTCAGTAATCTTTCTCTCCTTCGTTCCTCTCCAAGTGGCAGGGAGGGTTGTTTATTGGTGCCCAGAAAATCCTTCCTGGTACCCCTTGGCTTTATGTTCACAAGGGGACAGGACCATTCCTCTGTTTTCTAACATGACAGAAAACAGTGCAACGAGAGAGTCACAACGATCCTATTTGCACTGGTTTGGGCATGGAGACCAATCATTCAACCTCCCCTGAGACAATCTTCTATCCTGGTGGAAGGGCAGGGTATTGCACCTGGATCTTAGGTCATTTTATTGGACAGAATGGCCGCTGGATTTCCAGAACAGGTTGTCTTGTGCTGATCTGAGCAGATCAAAACAGATCCATTAGACTGGGGCTTTTACTATGAGGCAGTCTTCACTACGAGTGAGTGCTTGAGGAATGGGTCTGGATCTGGTTTCCTGTCTGGTTCTAATCACCTCAGACTTCTTTTCATTTCTGATGCTGCCAGTGACTACTACTGAGGTCTATGTAACTGCTACTGTTGCCCTCAATATCCCATGAAAGGGACTACAGCACTTGTCCATTCCCTGGAGAAATAAATTCTAAAGTGTCTCATAACCTCAAGTCTACCAGTCTCCAAAGCTTGACTCTGGTGGTGCCCAATTCATGGAAAAACCTTTGAGCTGTAGGGTCCCTGCTCTTAATGGTTTTGCTCTGTGCCAAGAGTCACAGAGAGGTAGGCCAAGGTATCCAACTCATTTTATATCATATTCCACAGTAACAAGGTGGTTGATGGGTGTCCCCATCACAACCTATCTTGTCCTGGACTTTCAGCTCTAACAGTCTATCATGGTTTGTATTTTTTCAAATCCTTGCAGGGCCTGGGGGGAGCTGGGCTGTAAACCTTGGCGTTAAACAGCTCTTAGTAATCCTACCATACTAGGCTGTGTGGAACATTGTACAGATCACCCTTGGCCTTCAAATAGAGAATGAGGTCAGGCCAACTCAGCTTAGACTGTGAAAGGATCAAGTGTTGTCCAATATTATGCAACTGCCAGTTTTCCTGGGCCTATGTGGCACAGAACTTATTGAGCTAGAGGGATGACAGTCTTGGGGCTTGCACCTGTATTGTGATGTTAGCCAACAATGCAAGGGCTGCCATTCCCTTTATCTGGGGGCACCTACAGCAAAAGCTGGCTTTGGGACAGCAGTGCTTTCAACTCCACTAATACACAGGACTCCACCTGGGCCATTCCTGCTAGCTGGATTCACCAATAGGTGATGGTACTGGACACATGGATTCACAGACATACAGGCACTTTCTCACTGCTGAGCTCTGCTCCAAAAGTGTGGCAAATACATGAGGAGTAGATACCTCTGCCAATGCTAGTAATTCCCCTTCAGCATTTCTTCTGTGGAGCCCCTTTCTGCACTGCCATCCTGCAGAGCTCTTCCTGGTGCCTGTGAGAGGTGGCAGTTCAGCTCCAGTCTGACACATTCTCTGCAAGGGCTAGATCCCACATTCTTAAACAGTCTCTGGTGCAGGGTAACTTTGGTTCTCTGTTTCTTTGGTCTTATTGTTGGGTGTGACTCCTAAAGGTGGTGTTTCCCTGGTGTAACAGCTACAACACTACCTGCCAGTTTAACATTTGCAGAGGTGATTGCACCAGTACCCCCAGTGCAGGCCTAGTCATCTTCTACACACAAGTGTGTTGGGAACATTAAAATACACCAGCATATTTTTATTACAGACTTTTCCTGGAGTACCTCTGCCCCAGACTCAAAGCAGGTGTAGGGCTATGTTGTCTAGCTGCTTCATTTTTATTGGTATCAAGGCTAATTACACTGGTATAAATGTATTGTGTGTCCAAGCCCTTAGTCCTAAATGGCAAACAGCCTGGTCAGGTGTCCTCCGTTTGCATCTTGGGGTATATTTGCACAAGGCTGTCTCACAGATAGGGAGGATTTTCCCCTGACCAGTGGAAGACCAGCTCTCATGCTGGACAGGGTGGAAGAAGACAGGTGTGGAGGAGAATCCAGGATCCCTTGTCAAATTGGTCTCCTGCCTTGCCCTGCCTTGCTCACCTTCCCCTCTCCATTTCATGTATATCCTTCCCACCTGATAGAGAGGGACCATGACCGTGGTGACATAATCTGCTTTTAATGCCATTCGCTACACATTTCCCCATTAGAGATGCTTTTCCTTCTTTTTCTGAAGGCAGGGGACACTGCTGCAGCCTGTGTGGGGAAGGATAGTAGCTCCTTTCCTGAGCCAGCTGCCCCACAGGACCATGCTGGGTATATCAGGAAGACACGGTTTCCCTTCTGTCCCTCTTTTTCCAACCCCCCATCCTCTGAGACCTGCCTGCTCTCCCAGGACTTGCCTTAGACCCAAAACTAAGCAGGATCCTGCAGAGCTCCAGCATCTGTTACGATGAGTGCTGTTGACTGCCTCCCTCTAGAAATCAGTATTGTGTCCCCACTCATGCTGCACAGAACTGTCAGCAGTAATGGACCACACAAAGAATCACCCACCTGCCCCTGCTCCTTGCTTCTGGTGTGGAGATGAAGCTCTTCTGTGCTTCCAGCAGACAGTCCGCAGCCCAGCTGTAAGCAATTTGCTGCCGTGATGTGCAAGTCCTGTCCACGAGCTCAGTGCTGCTTACTTCCAGCCCCTTAATGAAGACCCCTGTGTTGCCATACCTGGCTGGCTCACTCAGAGTCCTCTGGCAACCAGAGCGCAGGCTCTCACTGCAAGGAAGGTCAAAGCTTTGAGCCTTTCTCAGTGTTCTCTTGGGAGGCGGCCTCTTGGAGGCTGGAGAGGAGTTGGGTAGCTTCACTTCAAGGATTTCCAAGATGCTCTCCAGATTTGGCTTCTCCTCAGGCATGTTGCCTGGAAGCTTTGATGCCTCAGAGCCCCCCACACTAAGGGAAGCCCTGCTTGAGCTGGGACTCATGCTGGGAGTTGCTTGGTAGGTAAAATCTTCCCCAACGCTTATATCCCCATAGCTGCTTGTGGATGGCAAGAGAGTCTTTTCCTTAGTCCACCCAGGGGAACGATTTGACCTACTGTAGAAGTGGGATCCACCTTGACTCCTGTCCAAGGGCAGTCCATGGGCAGCCCCCTCAGAGTGTCTCCTGTGGGAGAAGCTACCACCCTCACTGCCAGGCCTGGCCAGCTCCCCATCAGCTGGCTTCCGGTCTGATGGCAGAGATCTTTGTGTTCTCAGAGCAGCTTCCAGCTTCTTCTCAAAGACTAGTTTTGTCTCCTGGCACTTGGACCAGGCAAATTTCCACTGCTTTAGCCCCTTGTCACTCTTGAGCTCACATGCAAGCTCTTTTATCTCCTGGAACTTGGCATCACTGATTTCTGGGTGCTGTCCCTTGTAGCTTTCCAAACACTTGATCACGGCTGCACAGTGCTCAGAGGAGCTGCAGTCCTCCATGCTGATGCAGGCAAGGTGTCGCATCCCTTCTAGTGCCCACTCATACGCCTGCAACAACAAAAAAGCAGCCAATCAGATTAGAGTGCAAAGAATAAAAACCCAACTCAGTGTCCAAGTGCAGGACAAGAGAAAGGACCAGTGTGCTGTCCGGGACAGTACCGAGAGTGTGAACCAGAGGGGGGCTGCCATTGTCAATGGGGCTTAACAGCTCAGCAAAACAAATGGCTCTTTATCCAGAGGGTTTCAGCTGTGCTACATGCTCAGCCACCACCCTGCCTCCCAGTCAGGTCACTCTCATGCTAAGTACATTTACTGCAGGCTGTCTTGGACGTACTGTGTTTGTCTTCTCAAGTGCCTCTCCTGGCCCTGAGAAGTTGTTAGCAGCACTGCAGGGTTCTCACACATCCACAGACTGGGCGGTTATGTGGGAGTCCCATATTTTACCTGTATCTTATGTCCAACACTTCCATTCCCTTCCCACTCAGTGGGGAAGGGAGTGTTATTAGCAAGTGGCTAGACTTGTTGGAACTGAGGCCACTGCTGTTTGTCTGGATCCCCTTGGGGATGTGTGGGCCTGTACACTGCAAGCATTACACCTGACTGTGTCATCAGGTAGCTTTCCCATCAGAAGCTCTGAGTAACTGTGCAGCAGGACAAACCCAACCATACCTGTTTTCTACTCATTATGAGGATGATTCTGAGCATTAACGGGAGAGGTCCTCACAGCCCCTGTTGGCACTGGGCACAGAGCTTGGCTCACTGGCACTGCTGGGATGCCTGCTCAAGAAGGGTAGTTGGTGCAGTGCTGCTGTCTGTGAGACAGATTTCCCAAGTTCAGCTTTACAAGGGCTGAGGGGACTGGCAGACAAGTTGGGAAACCTTGGGCTTGTACAGAGAGAGGAGCCACTCCCCTCCCTACCCCAGCGGTGGCGGGTATACAGGAGGGGTAGATAATGGCAGCCCTGAAGAGAGAGTACAGGGCATGCAGCAGCCCAGGAAACAAGAATCCTCTCCCCACCCTAAAAAGGAGGATTGCAGGTGTATGGCTGGTTCCTCACGCTGGTTGTGGGAGACAGGATTCAGGCCAAAAACAAAGACATTTAAAAACAGGACTCGGGAGCCCAGCCTGATGCTTTCTCCTATGTCACCAGTCCATCTTTGTGGCCCCTAACCCAGCCTGCCTTACCCTGACCTTTTACCTCTGTGACCCTGGCCTCTAACCAATTCAGGCTTTCTGTTCCCCTGTCCCCAACTTCCGGCTCTCAGCCTAGCCAGGTCTGGCAATATCCATTAAGTGTATCAGCAACTGCCATTGGAAAGTTGTGACTATTTTAGTGGTAGCTCTTTACAAGGATGCCAAAAAGTGTGCTCTTCTGAATAAGAGCAGTCTATTTAGCACACACCTGGGCCACAGGCTGCATGCCTCCCTTGACCGGGTGCAGATGCTCCTCCCCCCATAGTGCATCATGCTGGCACCCCTATGCCATGCCATGTGTCCCCCACCACTGCCATGCATTGCACCACATGGACCTCCTTGCCATACCATGCAGCAGGCATCCCCTGCCACAGCGGTACCCCTGCTCCATGTGGGATCCCCTTGAGTGCCCCAACCACTGTAGGGGTAGGAAGGGGAGCCCAAAGACCCTGGTGGTAATAGTGGGAGAACGATGGACAGAGCAGGACTTGGATGGGGAGCCAGAGGCCATAGTTTAGCCCCTTAGGGGGCAAACACAGCTTGCAGGCCACCAGACAGACAGCACTGACTTAGAGCAACAGGGCCCCGATGCCTGGCTGCCATTCCTAGTACTCTACATAAATAATCACTGTAGTAGATGTTGGACATAGTTACAGTATGACACAGATATTTTCTGTGTAAACTGGGTGGAGCAGGGGCCAGGAAACTATGGCCCATGGGTTGGATCTGGCCCAGAAGGCCCACCCCAACCAAGGCAGCAGGGGGGATCAGGCGTTACACAGCTGCGCCGAGCCACCCATTCCCTATGGAGGCCCCTCCTCAGCAGCTTCCCTGCTTTTTTCTCCGGCCTGTGCTTACCCTGACTGCAGGGGTTTAAGCACGGGAAGGATGAGGTGGGAGGGTGAGAGTTGTGGGCCTTGGCAGGGAGCCAGGTTACAAGCTCTGGCCCAGGGCAGCAATATGTTGCCAGCCTCTGGGCTGGAGATGTTTTGCATCCAGCTATTAGCCATACACTCAAGGTGTATATCCATGTAGGCAAACTGTATAACTGTACACTTGTAATGGGCACCAGTTCAGCTAGGAAACCTGCATGCATAGGGGAAGTAGGCAATGCTTAAAAACCTGTCCCCCACAGTTACAGGAGTCATCTACATGGATTCAAACAATTTGAATATCTACTGCTGTGTGAATGCTGGGAGAGGCTGGCTGGGACTGCTGCCTGCAGCTGAATTCCCACATTGTACTGCATCCTCTCCATACACTTTGTGGACTGTTGCTAACCTTCAGCCATTTACATGAGAGCAGCATTATGAGCACAGGGAACACAGCACAAACCCATGCAAGGGGAGTCCCCATCCCTAAAAATCTAAGACAAGGTACCAGCAAGTGTAACCACCAGCCAGAGGGAATGCTGGCAGAAAGGCTGGGACCATGGCAGGAGTAAAATGAGGCTGCTGATTGACAGTGCTTAGCCTTTTTGTTTTATTTAAATAAATCAAAGATACACAAGCAGGCAACTCACGGCAGTATCTACTGTCTCCGCTGGCTTTCAGCCTGGCTGTTATTGTTGCCTGAGTGAGCCAAATTTCATTCCAAATTACACCAGTATAAATATAGACTATTTTCTTTGGAATCAACAGTGATTTGAGGCTTGTACCAGTAAAGCAAAGTACTGGCCCCAGTACCTACCAAAACAGATATTTAATGTTCTGGTTTTACTCAAATGTAAAAGTGCCGAATCTGACTGACTACACTGAACCCAGACATCTCTGACCTCAGTCTCCTTGGTGGAAAGCTAATGGCTGGTTGTTCAACTAATACTTGAAAATTAATATCTCCTAAAGAAACAACTGAATTATAAAAAAGGTTTGGACACATGATTTGGATAAAGGCAACTGTAATGGGTACCGAGTTTCAGGCAATGGGACTCAATACTATGCAAGTCACCAAATAGGGTTCTCTGACCTGCATTTGTTCTGCAGAGGTCAAGCCACATGGTCTAACAGTACCTTGTGGCCAAAATCTATATCCAAGCTTTCACAGTGCCTCTGAGGATCCTGCTCTCAGTGTCTACCCTACTACCCACTCAGCACCTCATCAAAATCTTACAGTTATCAGCCAACAAAACATGGTGATGCAGAGCAACTAATTTACTAGGAGCTGTAGCCCCATCGAACAGCCTTAGGTATTTGGGACTTGTACAGTGTGAAATGAGTCTGTCAACACTGAATTCCAATGAGTGGCCTTTCTTCTGTGCAGGAAGTAAAGACTGGGGAGGCAGATGGCCAGGAGGCCGCTGACAGCTGCTTTTTTCTGTAACCTAGAGGGGATGGTACATCTTTAGTAGTCCAGTAAAGCAACCCAGACCCCCTTGCCCTGCACACATCAAACATTTCCTTCCCAGAGGCAGATGGGACCCAGCTGTCACATACACAACTGGCCCAGAATTTTTTAATGGTATGTTTTTTCCATTAAAAAAATGTTCATTTGTTGAGACAAACCTTTCCTGAGAAATGGCCAAATTTCAATTTCTTTATCAACCTGAAAACAATGTGAAGACGGCATTAGGAAATGGTCAAACCGTTTGGTGTTTTTAAAGGAAAACATTACACTTTTCCAATTCAAGATGACTTGGTTATCAAATATTAGCTAATCAAAAAACAACCCTGAAAATTAGCAAAACATAACATTTCAATTGAGTAACTCTTTTTTACATTTTTAGTTCACAAAAAGGGTAGATGTTAATGTTTTATTCCAATTTGGGACACAAACTCACCCTCCAAAAAACAAAACAAAACAAAAACCAGTTTTTGCAGGATAAGGAAGTGTTACTTGCCCACCTCTGGCCATTTGTGCTCCCCTGCAGTTTAGGGCAGCTGCCCCAGGTCCCCTCAGAAGGCAGAGTTCAGAAGGCACACACAAAGCAAGCACAGCATGCTTCACAGGATTGATGTCAGCAGGCTGATCCCTGCTGGGTGGCAAGTCCTTTCCTTTCCATTGCTGCCTAAACACATAGTGAAGCCATATTTCAAACTACTTCTCTGGTTGCTTGATTTCTTCATGCAATTCAGTACCATGAAGTGGGGTGGGTGAGTGAGGCACCAGTCTCAGACACCAATTTAGTAGGGATGCCAGAATGGTTGCCCCTCTGCGCCCCACTAACTGAAGCCACATGCCATGAAAACTGGCCCATGCAGTGCTGGCAGGGTGTGTGGCTGGGCAGAGAGGTGCTCTGGGGCTGGGATCTTGTGGTGATCACCGCATGGGGCAGAGCTGCACCGGCTGCCTACACACCCCAGGCAGGGGCATGCAGGCAGCAGACTGCAGCTCTGTCTCACCTCTGGACCATGCTGTCACTTCTGCAAAATCCCAGCTCCAACCCCAGCCCTGGAGCAGCTTCCTGCCCAGCCACACTCCCCACCAGTGCTGCTTAGGCTGGTCTCCATGGAAACTGCCCACAGCAACACAGGCAGGGGCTGCTGGGAAATGGAGTCTGGCTGCTGGCTGGGTCCACCATTTTGCCCACCCCTGTTTTAATGGTTCAGCTTCAAAGGACCAGAGTGAACCATTCTTCTCCTGGGCCCCAGTGGCAAGAAGGGACTTGGCTGGGTTGATGTCATTCTCCATCTTGCTGTTCCCTATGAATTGGGATGATGTAAAAGCAGGGTCTTCCCAATGAGGGCTCTTTTGCTGCATATCCTCTTGAGCCCCTCCACAGATGTCTTCATGGTTCATTTCTCCCATCTCTTTATTCATATCTCTCTCCTTAGAGTAGCTCTTTCTGAAGCTTCATCCCTCTGGTTTGACAGAGCAACACTGGGCCCAGTTTTATCACAGCCATTTGTAAATGTGTAAGGAGTCCCTAAGCAAGGCCAGAGGCACATGAATTACAATATATTGGTACAAAAGTTGAACTGGAGGGTGACGGCCTTGCAGAGCTCTAGTGGGGAGAAATGATATAGCTGCACTTCGCTTTGGCTGTGCTGTACATGCACAGTGAGCTCTATGAGCTTACTAGCTGATTGGAATGAGCTTTGATGAGCTATTGCTTGATTCTAATCCACAGTGCCCTTTTAACATACTTGACTTTCTTCCTGCACACAGGAACTGGGCAGGAGGGTCATTGCCACTATTTTCACTGTGAAAGAGCTCCTCACACAAAGGACTGTTGCATTTTGCTGCAGAGGTGGCACAACTTCATCATCAGCAATCCCTTTCGAGGAGGATTTTTACAACCACTCATTGATGGGTCTTGAAGCATAGGCAGAGGAAGAAAAAAAAATTGGAGGGGCTGAGCACATGCAGGTGCATGCACACTCCCTCCCCCAGGCAGGAAAGTCCGCAGGGGGAGGGGAAAGGGCCACGGGGGGGAGCGGCGTTGCCAAACGCCATCTCATGTCAGCCCCGGCTGCCTCCCAGCCCTGGCCACACCAACCGCAACTGCCTCCCCAGCCCCAGCCCCAGTCCCAGCAGCCTCCCGGCCCTGGCTCCAGCCTCAGCCGCCCACCGCCTGGGGGGACCCAGAGCCTGGAGCTGGAGTGGGGCCAGCCTCAGGTGCACTACCGGGCTGGAGGGAGCAGAGCCCCCAGGACCCCCATATCTGCCCTGCCAGGCCCTATACAGCTGGGGCAGGGTGGGGCGGAGCGTGGGACAAAACTGCAGCTCATCCAGGGATGCAGAGAAGGGCAGTGGCTCCCACTGCTGCACATGTCCCAGGGGGCATGGGGGGCACGTGATCCCAGTCATCGAGTCTGACCCCCTGCCCTGGGTAGGAAAGAGTGCTGGGGTCAGATGACCCCAGCCAGGTGTGTGTCCAATCTCCTTTTAAATACCTCCAAGGAGGGGGACCGCACCACCTCCCTTGGAAGCATATTCCATATTTTGGTACCCCTCACTGTAAAGAATTTTTTCCTGATGTCCAAATCTGAATTTGCTCTCTTCCAGTTTGTGGCCATTATTTTTAGTTACCCCGACAGGTATCCTGGTAAATGTTGTATCCCCCATTTCTTGCTGCCCCCCTCCCTCCTGATGAGTTTGTAGGCAGCCATGAGATCGCCTCTCAGCCCCCTCTTGTGGAGGCTGAAGAGGTTCAGGTCTCCCAGTCAGTCCACATAGGGTTTTTTCTGTAGGCCTTTAACCAGACGAGTGGCCCTCCTCTGAACCCTCTCCAGGCTGAGGTTGTGTTATCACTGGAGTTGGTCAGCAAGCCAGATCTTTCCAGCTCTTGATGTCAGCATCCATTTTCTTGAGGTATGCTTTCTACGGGTCCTTGTTGTGTCTCCTTCACTCTTCATGAGATCTCAGGCCACAGTAAGCTGGGACTAGAGAACTTGTTTTAAGAGTCACAAGTTAGGCATTTGCACACAATGTTTGGTCCAGTGAAGATAGTGCTTGAGAATCACCAGTTCAGTGCTGATAACACTGGCTTCAGCAAGGATGCTGGTCTGTGTGTGACAACTGTCCCATTCGACGTGGATGATTTTCCAGAGGCACTGGCACAATTTACAGCCATCCTGATCCCCACTGAAATCAGCATTGTGACATCACACATAGCAGCCAGGAAACCTAAGCCAGGGAGTACTGCCTGCTGGGGCCTATCTGGAAAGGCTGTGCTCCATAGCAAAGAAGGAAGTGCTTGAAACCTGTCTTATGTTATAGAAACCAGTCTGGCCCTCAGGCTCCTGGCTAGTTTTCATGGTAAGTCATGGATGAGGCAAAGTTTGTATATCCCAGTTCCATAGAGTCTTATTGGTCTCACTTTGTGCAATATGATTTTCAGAGCTCTTTATCTTAGTGTCTAAAAAAATTTTAATCATGGAAAGACTGTGCTGGTTTTCATTTGGGCAATGCCAGCAATTAGATGATGGTTCTGGGTAGAGGGTGCTGTGGGATTCTCAGGGGAGTTTGTCCTTAGGTTAGAGTCAGTCCTTGAATCAGAACCAGCTCCTGGGAACAAGACTTTGGTGTTAGGTTGAGGGTCCTTGGAGCATGGCTTCACTCCTGCATACCTGCATACTGTGTGAGCAATCCTGTTCCAGCATAGGAGAATGTGTACCAATAAAGCAAATTACAGTTAGCCTCTGCCCAGGGCTCGTGTCACTGCCTTCTCATTCACTAGGAACGCAATCTACAAGACCTTGACATTTGCTACTGCTCTGCAGCAGGGCAACACCCTGCTGCAGAGGGTTCTAATTTCCCAGAAACAATGAAGTCCGTGCAGATTGGACTCAGCTGAGCACTGGAGAACCACTGGAACAGACATGTGGCTGAAGATCCCATATGTTTAAAGCCCCTGATTCAGCAAAGTGCTTAAAGCATCTGCTTATGTGCTTTGCTTTAATGAGAGCACAGCCAAGTCCACACACCAAGGGACAGTAGTTATCAAGAGTGGAAACCAGGCATCCCCTGAAGATTCTTATTAAGGAATGAAATATGTGTGCATATAAAGGAATGAAATGCATTCCTTATAAAGGAATAAAATGCATATGTGCGTATGTGGAGTATGAGGCCAGCCCTGTGCCCTATATAGTAACTGAATGCCAGTGCAAAAAAGCCTATCTGCAGACAGAGCAGTCTCTCTGGAGGCAGATGTACAGGTCTGGGTGATTCCATGGTCTTTGACAATTGTTCTCTTGAGCTGCAGCTAAATGGAGTGTGTTCAGCTAGTCTCATTATACATTCAAAGCAAGAAGCTACTTTAGAAAACCCAGCAGCTGCTTCAGCAAAAAAATGCTGCTTCAGCTACAACTAAAACAAATGCCACCAAATGCACCCACAGCCAGCAAAACCACTATCAGTGATGGCCTCTCTGTCTAGTCCCTGGTGCTGGGCTATTAAAGAACCCAGCACCCTATACCAGGAAAATGCACAGTCTGGTGGGAAGGAATGTCTCCTGGCATGAGAGATGTCAGTCACCAAGTGGACAAGACTTGGAAAGGACAAGTCAGTCACCAGGGGATGTTCTGGTTACAGGAGGGCTGAATCTAGGAGCTCAAGTATGACCTGAGGCCAGGCAGGAGGGTATCTGTGAGTCTGAAGTGAACTTGAGAGAAAAAAACATATTTTATCAAATCAAAATGGATTAGCGGTGGCAGGATGCATCCCACCACAGCTGATCTTCTTCACAGGACAAAACATACATTGCAGAGGCCCGATACAGGACAATGGGCAATATATTTCCCTCACCAAGGAATTCTTCATCTTTCTCACTCGACCATGCCTCCTCGCCAGGACCTACACTGTTCCATCCTACCAGGTGAAGCACAGGTTGGTGCAGGTCCCAGCAAGGAGGCACAGGGTGTCATGGGAACCAGGAAATTATTGGTGCCCTGGGCCTCTGCCCTGGGACTCACACTGGGCATCACACCTATGCTTAATACAGATGCATGGGTCAGTACAGAGGCCTGGGGCAGAGCAGGCACTGAGGAATCTCCATGACTGTGGACTTTATCTACTTAAAGAGAGACTCCCTGGTATCTCCCTAGAAAGTCTCAGCCCCAGGCTTTCCCTATTTATAGAGGCACATGGGAGAACCTAGGGGATAGTCTCTGTAAGTGGGGAAACGCTGGATTTCTCAGCTTACTAAGAAGTGCCTCAAGCTTGGGGTATGTCTCTGTAAGAGGAGAAAGCCAGGCAGGTGCCCAGGGCTTTAAGGGGCCCAATCCTGCTGGGAATTCCTATGGTGCACAGGATCAGGCACCTCAAGCCTCCAAACCACCTGCCCAGGGCAGCCGGAGAGTGCAGGCAGCTCTGGCTCTCCCATCATCAAGCAAACAGATGTGCACCACAATAAGGTGGCACAATCTATTACCACCTCTGTTAAAGCCACAAATTCTGGGCATTCATGGCACAACAAAGGGTATGGATGTCTGTTTGCTTCACCTTTTTGCTGCTATCAAACTTTTTATGGCAGTGCAAAGGCAAGGAAAGGTAATATCTGTTTCCAACAAGAGTGTGTCTGCAGTCTATTTTGCTTCCTTTCTGACAGGTGACTACTCATTTTGCTGGCTAATGCGCTAGGTAGGCTGCAAGCAGGATCCTCTGCAGGGTCAAATGTGAAGAGACTGCGAGTGGGTAATTAAGAGTATACACACAGTACTCTCTTCTCTTATTCTGCAGCTGACTGGCCTGTCCCCCTCTTGATCAAGCCCTCTATACCAGCAGGAAGTACTGGCCACCTCTGTGAGCTTAGATAATATCATCAATAGTGCAATTTTATTGGAATGCATCTCCTTTCCCTAGCCCCTAGGTTACAATCACTTGTTCTTTGCCTCTTCACCTCTCAAACTTCACTATTTAAAAAGGAAATGAGCCAGATGTGTCAATACATTGGCCTAGACACAGGGATGTGAAAACTGATCTGCCTATAGTTCAAAAGAGCCTTGCTAGTCTGTCAGCTGCTGGATTACATGGTGCAAGGGATGGACATGGCCCACGAATGACCTTAGGCCAGTGATTAGTGCAGCCAAAGTCCGGGAGGGCCATGACCTAGAGAACCCTCATACATGGCTATGTCTGTGAGCAGGACTGGCCAATTTCCTGCTGCGGAGAGAGTATCCTAACAAAGGCAGAGAGAAGAGGCTTCTCCTTTGTAACTCCCCCTTTTTGACCTGCCTGTGCTAAAGGCTGGGAATGTAAACTGATCCTTCCAGAATAATACAGCCAGGCTGATCCTCCCTGATCCCCATTTAGTAGCATTTGCTCCTAGGACAATCCAAGAGCCAAAGAGAAGTCCAGAAATGATTTTACATGGCAATGACAGCTATTTAAGATCTCAGGGCCTGTTGCAGGCAAGTAAATAGCGGAGCTCTGTCCCCTGCACAATAGGTTCTGCCTCCCATCTTCCTGCAGTTTGTTTGACAAGTGTCTAAATGGCTACCAAGGCTTTACCAGGTCATATCATCTCCCCAGCTGCACTTTCCAGCATACCAAGTGACAGTGATAGGAGTCCGGCTAGCATTGCCCAGTGCCACACACAACAAACTCAGGCATATCAAACAGAGCCATTCTGGGAAATGGCCTCCTGGCTCTGTCCCCAGCTCTTCCCCAGTCTGGGGAGGAGAGAGGTACAGGGCTTAAGTACATGCTTTTCCAGTGATGCTGCAACCAGCTAGAAGGCAACTTCTAAAGATGAAGACTAAAAAGATGAAGGTCTATGTGTGGTGAAGCTGAATATAACCACCACTCCCAAATAACGCTCAAGGAATTAGCTCTGGAAACGGGCAAGAAAGAGCCTATGCCACCTTTGGTGAGGTACTCAGAATTACCCAATAAGCCTTTGACTGCACCTCGGAATTACAAGGAGTTATAACTGTCCTCAACATACAAAGCTACCTACCCCACAGTTGAATTTAAGAGTCAGTGACAGATCAGGTCTACAAGTGTGCTTGGGAAAAGCAGAGTTTATAGTGAAATTTCCATGTGGTTTGTTGTTGTCAGTGTCTCTACTGGGCATACTCCTCCTAGGCTGATACACTACTTCAGCATGTGTCACTGCTGGCTATAGGAAGTGCATGGATTTGTACACATTCCAGTGCAGAACCCACCGAGAATTTTTCTCTTTCAGTGATGTCTACTGTGCCCATCACAGCAACACTTGAATTGCTGTAGGTGAGGAGATCATAAAAGAATACTTCCAGTCCACTGCAAGCAGAGCACCTGGAGTGAGCTAGCAGTTTTCACTGGTGCCTAAAGCCCTTCATTAGGCAGGAGTTCAAGACGCTTTCCCCCTTTAAAATCCGAAGTGTGAAACATGGTGAGACTTCTCCAAGATTGTGATCACAGGGATTTCTAACCCTTCAAAGAGGCAGGAACACATCTCCTGGCACTACTTGATAGCACAGGGAATAGAGGAACAGAAGGGATTATCCTCTTGACTGGGAACATAAATAAGGAAATGGACTGGCTGGAACTGTGTCCCCACCACTTCCTCCCCATAATCTCATGCCTCAAAGAGGGTCTTAGGGTGCCTACAGATGTTTAGGGCCCTGCACTAACTCATGGCACTTTACACAAAGCACCATGAGTTACATCCCTGCTTCCCCTCACCCCTGACCCATGACCCAAAAGATGTTCACCTGTTAGGCTGTGGGGGCGGGCTAAAGCCTGTCTGTACTGGCTTTGGCTAGCAAAGCAAACCTCTCCCTAGCCATCCCCCTGCCCCCCAAACACTGCGGCTGTCATCAGGGTAGGAAGAGGGAACAGCAGGCAGCTGCCAGCAGGGCTCAACCTGGCTGAAACTGGGGTGGGGGCAAAGTGGAACAGAACTCTCCTCATCTTGCAAGGGCCCACCCCCGCTACCCCAACTGTGGTATTGGGGGAGCTGGGCTGGGCCTGCAAAGTGAAGAGGGGCTCTCTTCCCACATCACTCTACCCAGGCCTCTTGACAGTGGCAGCAACAGCTGCTGGTTCAGCTTGGCCTGCCGGAGCTACAGGAGGGTGAGGTGGAATGGAGCCCCCTCACCTTGCCAGCCCAGCTTGGCTTCCCCCAATACACCAGCTGAGCTGAGCCCTGCAAAGCATGAAAAATTGACCCTCAAGGGAACACAAGTTCCCTAAGGCACTCTACTTTAGATCACCTGCATCTAATGCCTCATTTGACAAGCATTAATTTTTTTCCGCGATCAGTCATTTTAGAAGCACTGTGCAGCAGTGCATGTATGTTATATTGCGGCTATACAGCACTTTCTGTAAGCACTCTTAGATAAAGGAAATGAACACAATAGTCAGCTGCTGTTTTGCACTCAGGATGGTTGGTATCTTCCCTGTAAGGCCTAATCATGGTGGGCTCTAAGAACATGAGCTGCTACCACATAAAACAGGCCATGAACTAAAGGGATTTCAGGGCTCTCATGGCCCAAGGAGAAGAGTAAGTTCAAGTGAAGAGTGAGTGAATCTCTAATAAGGCCATGGAGCTCAGTAAGCAGGCATCTGGAGTGGGAGGCAGAAGGTGCATCTATACTACAATGCTCCCAAAAGCATGGCTAAAAAGCATGTTCTGCCTGTTTGCTCACTCCCTGTGGTCATTTGCAAATGGTCTGCCGCAAAATGCCCTTTGTATCTCAGTTATGCAAACCAGACAGTGCATTGTACTGTATGTACCAACCCCAGAAATGAGGCAACCCCAACACCTCTCTAAAAATCTATCTCTAGAGTGCTTGACAGCAGGGCCAGGGATGGGCCTTGGATGGCTTCACTGTCTCATTTCTGCATTGAGTAGTACATAGGTGAGCCATGCTTGAGTGGCACTCCTGGGAGCACAGTGGAAGTGGCCCAGACCAACCTGGAAACACCTCAGTCATGCTGGCCCCTTCTGAGGGGGAAAAAACTGAATGCCATACCCTCACATCCCAGGGAGCCTACCCTGAAAAACCATGACTGAGACTCTGTAGCAGAAATGGGTGCCTGTACAGGACACAGTTAGGGCCTGACTGTACAGGACTGATCATAGCCAGGCCCTGTGAAGAACCAGAACTTGTTCATTCCAAGAAATCCACAAGTGACTGTCTACTGCTCTGATGATTAACATACAGAGAGCATCTGAAGGTGATCTTACATTCAAGTGATCTAATCCTGAAAGCTTGGCACCAAAAACATTATCTAAGTCACAACCCCTTCCAATTCAATGACTCTCCCTGTGAACAAGCCATACACACTTGCTGAATCATGGAGCTCTTTGGGTCAAGGACTGTCTCCTACTAGATGGCTGCAAAGCATCCAACACAAAGAGATGCCATCTGGCTGGGATTTGTAGCCATTGCTACAACATAATCCATCAACAGCATCTCAGGTATGAATTTGGAAAAACAACTAGAGATGACAGGCAGGCAGGAACTGTGGAGACAGAGGTGAGGGATCAGAGCACTGCTGTAACAGGGATGCTAGGAAAGACTTGCTGAGTGCCTGCACACTGCACACAACACTGACCTAACCTGACCTGAGCCAAGCACCTGTCAAAATGTCAAATGTGTAGCCTGGTGGGGCCCGTTTGAATGTAGCCAAAATTCTTCCTGCAGCATGATACCAGAGAATTGTTTGCAATAGTCAGTTCCCAAGCACTGACCTCAACAGAGCTGGGGCCCTGTGAAGACAATGCTCCCCAGCACAAGCTTTTAAAGTAATGGAGTGCACAACAGCGCAAAAACCAATGCAAATGCCTCTCTCCCCTCCATCCTTTGAGAACAGTCTGTCATTTCAGTTATGCAAAGGGGACATCTCATTGTATTGCAAGAAGGAAGGAAGGAAAATCTGAACTCACTCCCTCTAAAATCCACATGCCACTATAGACAGCCCCAAGTATCTGCCCACAGTTACAAATGCCCAGTGTGCCCCTTGTCACATTTTTCAAAATGCAAACCCTAAACTGATACAAGCTGCAGTCTGGGGATTACACCTCAAGCTAGCAGTTCTAAATGGATGTAATTATGAAGCAATTTCCCATTGAGAAGCACAGAGAACTGTTATACAGGCTTAAAAGTTACTGTCACAACAAAGCAGCCACTATGCAAACAAAGAAAAACCTCCTCTGCTAACAGAGAGAGACCAATTAGTTGCACTGGAAAGTGCTTGTGCAGAATACTTAGCTTCCCCTGTGCTTTGGGTCTGCTTTGTATTTTCCTGAGAGTCTTCCCATGCAACTCACTGTAATAATGTCCAAGAGAGAAAAAAACTTCAGGCCAAGAAGTCAGGGTGTTACTAAATGATTAAACAATTTAAAAAATAAACCTACTCTTACCTTCATATTTCTACAGAGGGGGTCCATAGCGCAGCTGAGTACAAATCCGTGTGCTGTGTGCGATCATCCTCTGCGGTCAGACTGAAGCAATGGCGCCCAATTAGTGCACCCTACCAAGTCCTGCTATTCACAAGCAAATGCTGCTAGCCTAAATACCAGATGGACAGTCCCTGGTAACTAGAGAAAAGGAGGTGGGGGGAAGGGCCTTGACTTCACATTAAACCTACTGGAGTGTGTGGAGAACACCCAGAGTTGGGCATTGGACACACCACCTGGCTTTTACATTGTGACAAGAACAGGATAAAATGTCACCACTAGCACGAGCAGAGGATCTGTGAGCAAAGTTAAAAGAAATTAATGCATCCCAAATGGACACATGCTTTGCAGTTAGACTGAATCAGATCTTTCCCGGGGAAATAACAGCACTCTACCCCTGACCACCCTGCTCTTGGACACTAAGGTTAGGGGCAGAAGTTACACATAAACTGGTTAAAGTGATCAGAAATTGGTTTAAATCTATAACAGAACAAAAGTTCAGTGCACATAAACCAGTTTCAAAATGGCCAAAACTGGTTTAAAATAAATCTGGCTGAATGTAGTATCAGACTTAACTGATTGAGGTCAAACTGGCTTATGGAACTTCTGTCCCAGACCCCTTCCTGCTTTAAGTTAAATCAGAGACCCCCAGCATGCTTTTCAGCCGTGGGCTGGGTTGTTATGTGCTATCTGCTCCAGAGAGTAGGGTTGGCCCTGCTCATCTGCTCTCTAGCTGGAGCAGGGGTAGAGGCATAGCCAGATGCCAGCCCAGCATGGTTCTCAGAGGCAAAATGGGTGGCTGGGGATTCCCCCCTCCCACCCCTCTTCCCCCTGGGGACCCCAGCTGGGCTCTGCCTAGCAGGGACAAAGCATCCCCTTGTCAGAGCATACTTCCCCACTCCCCCTCTAAGCACACCCTGGCTAAAATCCCCGCAGGCCAGGGTGAGAGACTAACCTCCCCCCAGTCATACTCAGGACTGCTGGGGGCCTGGCCACACTTCCTCCCTCAGCTCATCTTCCCTCTGCCACTGTGGAAGGGAAGAGAAGGGAAGGGAGGGCTCATTCTAGCACCCCTGGGTCTGGCCTGAGCCACTGCAGGCATGTGCCTGAATTTCCAGAATCAAAAGTGAACTTGCTTGCTGGTTCAATCTACATAGGTTAGACTAACTTGCAAAGATTGAATCAATTCAGGCTTGGACTTTTTGAATGTCTGCACTTAGCCTACAGCAACAACTCCCATTCCCTTCAAGCACTATACATGAGCTAGACCAGTAGTTCCCAATCTGCGGTATGGGTACCACCAGTGGTATGCAGACAACCTGTCAGTGGTACATGTTAAGAGATTTATTATAATTATATTAAAAAAATTTGCTGGTGGTCCTGAAGGTTGTATCATTTTAAATTGGTGGTGCACAATTTGTCAGAGTTTGGGAACTGTTGAGTTAGACAGCATGTGGAGCTGTGGCTTTTGTATGCATCAGGAACCAGGTATTTCAGAGAACAGGAGCCTCCTCCCAACCTGTCATTTGTCAGTGACTTCCTCTTTATGCAGAGGATTCATTTATTTTTTTTACTCTGTTCCCCATACATGAAGCACATAGAATCCCTTTCACTGTCTGGATTAGATTGACATGGGGAAGCCAAGAACCCAAGTTGTGTGGACTGGATCTTCATGAAATGCTGTGAGAAGGAAGGAATAAAGTATTGAACTGTTTCTGGGCAGTAGTGAACATGGTTCCCCTCCCATGGGTGACTGGTGCCACCTTAATCAGGGGGGCATGCTGATCCTGCCAACCAGGGGGGAGGGGTCTCCCTGACTAAGGCAGCACCAGTTGCCCATGGGAGGGGAACCATGTTCACTACTGCCAATTGCTGCAACCGCTTCCAGGAGTGGCTGCAGCCACTTCCAGAAGCAGGTACAGCAATCGGCTGGTGCTTGCAGTGGGGCACGAGCACTCCCACCTACCCATCGCCTAAGCAGCAAGCACAGCCAGTCAGGGGGTACACCAGTGCTCTCAGGGGGTGCGTGTGCACCCGTGTACCCCTATGCATCACCACTGTCCACTCCTCTCAAAATGGGAGGCAATTATATTAAAATTGTTAGTCCATCTAAATTCAATCATTAAGGAAAAATTCTTCAGAACTTTATTATTATTATTTATATTATTATTCATGGAAAAGACCTTACCCCAGCCTCATGTTAGATACAGTACAAATACAGAACAAATGGCCCCTGACTCAAAGAGCTTACAATCCAAACATGAGACAAGAAATGACAGTTGGCAACAGAAAAACAGATGGGTGGTGTAAGGAAATGAAGAGATCCTGTGGTCATTTTGATTGGTACCTTGATTGGTCTTAACATACCAGCAGCTTAACCAGTGTCAGGTATTTTGTAGGCCTCAAAGAAGACTGGTATGGCTGAACTAGCCAACTGCCCATCATGAATGACGGAGTGTTTCAGGGACTGTTTGCATGCCCCACCCTGCTCCTCGGGACTGGCCATGTAAACAGTCCCTCCACCCAAGGGTGATGCATAGGAGGTGCACATGGGTGCATGTGTACCCCCTGAGTATGGCAGTACACACTCTACAAAAAGGCTGACAGTGTCAGCAGTGCCTGCGGGCAGTTGCTGCTCACCCCCCCACTGCTGACAGCATCTGTGGGTGGTCCATGATCGCCGCTGGCTCCTGCCAACACTGCTAGCAGCATCCGTTGCCGGCAGGGGTTGCCGACCCCTGGTCGGCGTTTGCCACTCCCACCCTGCCTCCCGCCGCTGACAGTGCCAGCGGTGTCTGCGGGAGCATCAGCTTACCACTGTCGCTTTCCTGCTGCTGGGGGCACACACCGCCTCCCTGCCTGAGGCCAAGGCCAAGGCGATGGAGGTGGCAGCAGAGGCAGCAGATACCTCCCCCTGCCCGCCTCTGCCCCGCCCCGCTGCCTGAAGTGGAAGCAGCAACGGCAGTGGCAGTGGCAGC
Source organism: Crocodylus siamensis (assembly GCF_052110815.1). NCBI lineage: Eukaryota > Metazoa > Chordata > Crocodylia > Crocodylidae > Crocodylus > Crocodylus siamensis. Next base: position 44,295,550 of record NC_143403.1, read on the forward strand.
CTGCACACAGATATGCCTTGACTTTATCTACACTAGAGCAACTCAGTATCGACACTGAGTGCCAAATTAGGCACTCAAAAATCATGTAACTGGCTTAAAAAGCAGATTTGGCATGTCTACATGAGACACTTTATTTGAGATTAGTGCAAACTACTGCACAGTAAGCATTACCATTAACATGTGCAGATGCTTACTCCACAGTAATTTGCGCTAATCCCAAGTAAATACAGGTAGCAAATTTACTCGCAATTAGTTACTGCACAGTAACACGCTCCTCTGGCCCTAGGTTCTCCCCCAACCCTGCATGAGCCTCTCACATGCCGAGGAACATGTTGCTAGTGGCAATGTCCTCTGTGGCTGCTGGGGGCAGGGACATATAGTGCAGACAGGTAGCTCTCCAGGCAGCAGCAAAAGCTGAGGGGCAGCATGGGCTTGCCCACCACACTGTCAATCCTCAGGGTCCTGTGCCAGGTGCACAGGTGTGCCTGGGGCACTATGGTCAGCAGCAGCAGCAGGGCATGGTGGGTCAGGCACCCTTTGGTCCATGGAAACATCTCCTCATATTGCATATGGGACACTCAGCAGGTGCAAGCTCAGAGCCCACATGATAGGGGGCTGATACTGGGGTGCCTCCCCAGGGCTGCGATTGGCAGCAGCACAGAAGACAGGCTGGCCTCCAGCAGAAGGTTGGGGGAGTGGCTGTGGAGTTTCAGCAACAGGTCTTGCCAGGAGCCAAGCTCGTCTGGGCCTGGGAACAAGGTAGGGGAGGCAGGCTGCCTGCAGCCAGCACCCAATGGCCCACCTGCCCCTGTGGAGCAAGGGAGGATGGGGGACTCAACCTTTCACTGCCTAGGCCAGGGCCTTCCCAGTCATCTTACCATGGTCCCTGGGCACCCAAGCACACATGACCCCCAATCTGAGGCCAGGCAGAGCATGGACTCCCTGGTACGAAGCATCTTATCTCAGAAATGTTGCAAGCTCTCACCAACAGCCTCTTTCTCCTGGCTCTGCAGGTCCTGCAGCTGCACATGAGGGAGATATACCAGTTGGCAGGCAGCATACAGTCTCAGAGTTACTGCCAGCCTCGGCTAGGGACCTCTGAATGTGCTGGCTCCAGCAGTTCAGGATCCAGGACCACACCCAGCTGCTGGACCACCTGGCCATGGTGGCTGAGGGGCACCTGGTGGACTCGTGAACTTAGCGAGTGGAGAACATTGCTTGTGAGGAGGTGCAGGACCAGCATGAGGAGGAACGGGACCAGCAGAATGACCAGGCAAACCAGGAGTTCTGGGAGAGGTTCGTGGCTCTGGAGATGTGGCACATTGAGGCCCTGGAGTAGCAGGCTGTTCTGCTGGCTAGGGCAGTGAAGGCCACAAAGGATTGCTGGTTGCTGGACACCATCCTGGCCCTGGCGGTCATCTTTGTGCTGCCAATCACCCTGCCCCCAGCTGCAGAGTCACCTGGCCTGTGGCAACCACCAACTGGCAAGCAGCAGGCCCCTGTGTGAGCCTGGGTGGAGGTGCAGCACTGTCTCCACCAGCCAGGAGTCTCTGCCATGGCCTCTGTCCTGGGTGCCTTGCTACCTAGTCCATCTGCCTGGGCCCAGCCCCACCACTTGCCCTGCCTCCATGCAGCTGCAGAGTAGAGCTGCCCACAGCGGGGCCAGCAACACATGCAGGCCCTGCTGATCTTGGCCACTGGCTGCAGGAGGGGAAGCCTGCCGCACTGGGAGAGCAGTCCCCACTGTCACCCCTGGGTGAGCCCCCTGCCCGTCAGCTTTGGTGAAAAGTGTGCACCCACAGGGAAGCGGCCAGACACTGGGGTGCTAGGCACCTGCCTCTCAGCTCCACTCCTAGGCACCCCCATCCCATGGCCCTCCACCCTGGGAGGGCACACGCACACCACTGTAAATAGTCTGCATGTAGAAGAGAGTGTTTTATTGGTGGTGGGTGGGGTGGGTTGTGGAGGGGCTCTGTTGGGAGGAAATGATGAGAAGCAGCTCTGTGAGGTGTGGGGAAGGAAGGGAAGGGGTCTGTTGTAGGGGAAGGAGTGGGGACAGACTCTGGTACAGACAGAATATGGGGTGGAGTCTACGGAATATGGGGTGGAGTCTGCTTCTGTGGACAGGAATAAACTGCTTTTTTGAGAATGGCCTGCAATGAGCATGGTGCTGGGGGGGGGAGGGGTGCGCTGGGACAGGGGTCCATGGACAGCTGTCCAGGCACACTACACCAAGGAGTGCAGGAGGAAGTGGTTGTCCAGTGCCTCTCACAGCCAGTACCCCGGCCCCTGCTGTCAGGTGTGCAGTTCACCCAGGGCCTTGGTGGGAGAGGCCCACCATTGACATTGTCACCATCACCGCAGCTGGCAGGTTGTGATGATCGATGACCTGGGGGATGCTGGCCTCGGAGACCCTGAGAGTGCACCAGTGTCCCTTCACGTGGCTGAAGGTACATTCCACCAGTGCATGGGTCTGGCTCAGGTACTGGATTAAGTATGCCTGGAGGGGATCCAGCTGGCCAATGTACAGCCCCATGAGCCAAGGGAGAAGCATCTAAGTGGGGCCCCCAGTGAGAAGGGGAGGGACCACCACTACACCCAGCTGGATGTCTGGCACCCCCCAGTGCAAAGTGCCCACTCTCCACCAAAGCTGGCAGAGCATAGCTGCAGAAAAAACAGGTGTTGTGGGTGCTTCCTGCCCAGCTAGCGCTTACATTCATGAAGGCGCCACGGAGGTCAACGATGGCTTGGAGCAGAAGCCCTACTGGCTGTAGTAGGGGTGGTTGCTGTGGGGCAGACAGGTGGACAGGGATGGGGTCCCATCTCAGGCACAGAACCCCACCACCTCTGCCAGGGGATCATGTACCTGGAGCATAGTGTGCCCCAGCATGGCCTGGAGTGCACCACACACCTCCAGGATAGACTCCCTGGTGGTGGCCTTGACCATGCCAAACAGATTCACAGATTCCCACCCTTGCTAATATTGTTATATGGTACAACTTACTTTAAACATAAAGTACATTTGTTACAAAGTTAAAAAGCATAAAATATGAAAGGGTGAAATGCCATGGCACATACAACAAATAGATCAAATACAATGAGAGGGAGGCATACTGATGCAGAATGCTATTTTACACCCATAAAAGCACCTACAAAATATATTTTTATTACAAGTATACCTTAACTTTGTAACAAACGTACTTTAATGTTTAAAAGCAAGTTGTACAATATAACAATGTTAGCACTGGCAGGAATCGAACCTCTACCTCCCTGTATTGGTCTTGGAGTGAATCATGATTGACTGCATAACACAGTAGCTAGTTACAAATAAAGAGTTAATGAGCAAGGATTAACACCTAGGAAACCACAGACTAAAGACAGGAAAGAATCAATACAGAGATAGGAACTCCTTGAAACTTCACTGTTAAAGGTACAGAATCCCCAGTTTGAGCTAATGAATGCTGGAGACCAACTCTTGGGACTGACTACCTCCCGATCAACCACTCCCACAGCCCTATTCATCACAGCAGTGAATTAATCAAAATTCATCAACAGACTCCCGATACTGCATGTACTCGTGGATGTGACCCCTAGGACTAACAGCTGCCATCCAGCAGCCACCAAAGGGGACATCCCACGAGGTCAACAACCCCTGGATTGGGTAAGCCCAAGAATTGGGAGTCACCAAAGTCTGCCAGAGAGGGATAAAAGGCAGCAAAGAATGTCCCCCAATGGTGCCCTCTTTGACCTGACCAGCACCCTGCCTGTCCAGCCAGAAGGACCAGCTGGCAAACCCCTTCTGAAGCAACATTGCACTGAAAGAAGCCTCGACTGGCCATTGATAATGGACTCCAGCGCTTGGGGATAGGTATATCTTGACACTGGTACTTAGTATTCATAGCTATGTACTGTTAGTGTGTGTGCGCACACATGAATGTGTGTGTTTGAGGGGATCAGCCCCAAGGTTTATGATCTGACTTTTGCATCCGTCTAATAAATTAGAATTTACCTATCTCCTGGACAGCTGGTAGATTTCATGGCCTCAGCAGGGGCTAGCATGCCAGCAGGTTTCATCCTTCTGCGCTTTAACACACACATTGTCACCCATGTCACGAGTTTTTCTTGTCCGCAGCTCGAGGTACAGTTTCCCCCAAATCCCTACATCTATCTCCTTGAAACTTAGCAGGCTTTTTGGCTTCGGCAGGGGCTAGCATGCCTGCAGTTTTGACCCTGCTGTGGCTTATCATTTACATGTAACATGAGTTTTGCATTCAAGACTTTGGGGTGCCACTTCTCCAAACCCCCTGCACCTATCTCCTTGAAACGTGGTAGGCTTCATGCCCTTAGAAGGGGCTAGCATTCCTGCAAGTTCCATCTAAATCAGGCCAGAAATGACAAAGTTATAGGCTGTTTCAATCTTCCCCATTATAGCCTATGGACGAAACTTCGAAACAGCGAAATGTTTCGACTTGCCTTGTTTTGTTTCGAGGCTGTTTCAACCTCAAAATAAGTCAAAACAAACTGAAACAAAACTGGCGGTGGACTTTGTTTTCCTCCTGTTCCCTACGTAGGGATGGCTAACATAGCAGAGGTTGGGCATGGCCAGCTTAAGCAGGGCAATGGCTAGCCGGATGTCCATGGGGAGAAGCGGCCGCACGGCAGTAGCCTGCCACTCCAGGTGCAGGTGGAACTTCTCCAGGAGGTCCTGGAAGGTCATCCAGAACACCTCCAACCACCGATTATTGTCCCAGGTGGTCTGGACAACATGCAGCCACCAGTCCTGACTGGCTAGGCATGGGAGGGCCGCCAGAACCCAGAATGCCCTGGGCCAGATGGCGGTTACTAAGGTGGGCCAGCAGGCCAAGCAGCGGGGTGAACGCGAGCTCAGGGCGCTGGACATCCCTGACAGAGCTGAAGGGGGAGGGGTAGGGGGTGAAGGGAGCAGAGGCTATGGTGATAGGGCCTCTGTGTGCTGCCATTATGGTCTGCACACTGTTCCTGAACACAAAAGTGGCTGGCCAGGGAGCAGGGTGTGGGGCTACCTTTCGAAGATGACCGGAGCCTCCAACTCCCCCAGGTGGCAGCAAGGGCCCAGGGCAGGGCCGCAGAGAGTGGGAGCTGATTGCTGCTAAGAGCAGCAAATCTGCTTCCACATCCCTGCATGTGTCAACACATGCCCAAATCAGTTTATTCTAGAGTAATTTACTCTAGAGGAACCTGACCCTGGAGTAGTTGCATGTGTAGATGAGCCCATTCTCTTTCCATTTTTCTTCAATAATACATTTTGCCTTCTGAGGTTTGGGGGTGGGAGGGGAGTGGGAGGGAAAGAGGCAGGCATCAAGCTTTTTGCCACAGCCAGGACTAAAGAATGTATTGTTTTAATGAAAATTGAGATTGCCATGTGATTCCCTGGCTCCAGAAACCAGGAATCTAAGAAAAATACTAAACTTTATGAGATGAATGATAAAAATCACAGCTGGCAGCACTGCATGGCAAAGATGAATCACCTCCTTGAGTACAGCCATTCAAACAACTTGCTTACTTCCCTATGCTTTTTCCCTCTTCTGTCTGTAAGCATCTGAAAATGACCTCAGAGTTAGTACTATACATGCACCACCACCACTTAGTAACAGAACATAAACGTGATGGAAAAAGAACAGATGCAATAAGATTATGACAAATTTCCCCCTAACTCGTGTGCAACATAGATTTTAATTATTCTCCATCTACTGTTTAAGTGATTCCCCTCCCTCACTATGCACTGAAATGAAGACAATGGGGACATAATGCTCTTTTTTCTTACCCTGGGTTCCTGTGGTTTACCTGTAACATGCAGAGCCATGCCTGGTCTGCTTTATTAATTAGCTAAGGATTTATTGGAGCCTGTCTGCATCATATGGGTTAAAGGCAGATGCCCAGAAGGCAGAAAAGAGTGCTTTTGCCTTGGGATGTGTGGAATTAAGCTATGTGATCTCTGCTTAGAGTGAGACTGGGCACAGAAAAGGTTTGTCAGTCCTATTAACTGCATGTCCCTTGTAAGCCTGGAAACAGGCCTGCCAGTTTGAGAGCAAGCTAAACATGCTAATGGGGTTCCTTTATGATCCCAACTCCCTTGGGGCAGCCAGGGGAATGTGGTCAGACAGCAGGGATGTGGGCTTTTACCAGGTCAGTCCAGTCCATATGTCTAGGTCTTTGATATGCAGATTGGAGCCATTGTGAGTTACAGCCCTGCTGTCTATGAGCTGGGGGAGGGGGAGGGTGGAGCTCCGTGTCCAGATTGCCTAAATAGATTTTTAAAATTCCCATGAAGTGGCTAACTGAATTTTCAATCTCTGCAGGTGATTATCAGATGCCAGCAGGTGAGCACTCTTGCAAGTAAAGGGCTCAGTGGGCATTTATACACGTGCTCCAGTAGTCAGGGGTTGGGGGGAGCACTTTAATTACAGCTGCTCTAATTAAAGCACCCAGAGCATCACATGTACAGTATCTGTGTCCCTGTGCTGAAAAATGGTGGTGGGGGCTCTTTAACTAAAGCTTGTGGAATGAGCCACCATTTTCAAGCGTAGGGATGCTGATACACATGATGCTGGAGTCTGCTGGAGCATGGTAATTACTGATTAATCGAATCTGTTTAGTTACAGATTAATCGAGTCTGCTTTGACATGCTGTAATTAGAGTGCATCGAAGCAGCCTCCCTGTATGTGTATAGGCACCAAGGCCTGTTCTGTTCCCACTACAAAACCTCTTGGTTCTGCAAGGCTGAAGAGCAGGGGAGGCTGTCAATAGCTGCAAACTTATATCCTGGGATAGGTTTCTTGGGAACAGAGTTGAACAATCCCTTAGACCCAGAGAAAGGAGAAACTGCTTTGGGGCCATCAGGGAGCTAGCTGCAAGTGTCTTGATCACCTGCACACTTTGGTGCTACTTTCCTCAGGAGGCCATTCAGTCCCTGATTTTCACAGGGACACCAATATTCATAAGTAGGTAATGATAAGGGGAACACAGGAATATCTGCATTGAGGGTCTCTGGTGACCTGGATGTCCTGGAGTGGGACCATCTGCAGGGACAGGGGGCAGCTGGAATCCTCTGTGATGTATCAAGGGTGAGGATAAAACTGGATTTATGTGAATAAGAGAATATAGAAACTTGCCTTGAAATGTAAGAATGGTCAAAAGGGAGGAGAAAAGGAGCATCCTGGCTCCTATGAGAGAAACAGCATGCTGGCTGGGCTCTGTTTTCTGTGTAGACTCCATCACACCCTCCTCTCCCTATCAATCTCCTGCTGCAGGGCAGCTGAGTATCTGGGGGTGTGAGAGGCATTAACAAAGCAAAGAGAAGATTCAGTTTGCCCTGGGTGGGACTCAACAAGGACAAGACGGCAAACCAAAGTCTTTGCTGAAAGACAGGAGGCAGGGAGAGAGGAGAGCAGTAGCTGCAGGCAGGCTGGGATCACAGTTTTACCATCAAATGTGGGTCACAGGAATTCTCTGCATTCACTGTGTTGTACTGGAAGTACCAGAGAGTGCATTTTTCTAGGTTTGGCATCTGGCTGACAGTAGGTCAGCGGACTTGATAGATATAAACTGCTGCTAGACTTATACCCGAGTGTGCAATACAAGACAAACAAGCAGTTCCTTCTGTTATCTTATCCTAGAAGCATTTACAGTAGCATATTACAAAAAGACTTGTTTCCTTCAGGGTAGCAGTTCAGAAATGCAGCTCCTAACAAAACTTCTGGAGGAAAAAGTCTGGAAGCTGAGGAATCTAACAGTGAATTCTTAGAAGATTAACACAACAGAAATCTCTGGATGAGGTGCAGCATGTAAGTTTTAATCTGTCAAATCCTATTTGCCAGTCAGTACATTGAGAAAAGTCTAGGAATTATACAGTGTCTGCTTTTGAAACCTGGGGACAAAGGAGACAGGGAGGCTAAAGTCTTTAGACAGGAACAGCAAACATCAGAAAAGGTTTACTGGTCTTATAAAAGAACTTTTCCAGCAAGACCTGGAAGAAAAGGAGTTGCACACGAGCTGAGAATTCTCATTCAGTGGACTGACCTTCCAAATCCAGACCTGTTCATCAGTCAACCAGTAAATTGTTCTGAGCAGACACCTTTGGAAGGTACATGATTTTAAATGAACCCCAAACCATAAGTGAGGGAGAGGAGAAGCAAAAAGAAGGATAAGAAACCACAGGCTGTTGTGTAGGGTGCTGTCTGGCTGAGGTAACTCCTTCTAGATGGGTTCTGTAGAGTGCTGGACTGGATGTGTTACATAGACCACTTGCCTCAGGCTCAGCTGATCTTCTCTCCCTCCTTATCCTGAGTAAATATTAATGGTAATGGGAGCTTTTGAGTTTTAAGCTGTTATTTCAGAATTTCTTGTGGAGCACTCCAGTGAGAAAAAAACATCCCTGACATCTCAGGAGAGAGAAGGGAGAGTGCTGCATGTTAGACTTACTTTTGGAGCTTTGGTTATGATTTGTGGCCTTTGACCAAAGCCTAGGTAATGAGACCATATAATTAAATTGGAAATAGCATGGTACCAGCATGGCATGAACAATCGTACAACAATCAGTCAAGCTGTTTCAGCTCATACACTGTCACAACCAATAACGAAAATCCACGCAGCATCAAGGAACAGGTACATCCAGAGCAACATAAGGTTTCATGCCAAGGATATCCCAAGCACAAAGCATTGCTAGTGTTACACCAGAGTGCAAGCCTCATTCAGCATTATCAATAAAGGGAGCCTTAGACTTCCATGACAGAAGACGTGGGCTATCATCTCTGCATTAAAGATGGACAAGAGCACAAACACACACACTCTCTCCACTGGGTTCTCTCCAAGTGCACAAAAAAGCACACACACAAGAAGCACTCCCATGATTCATGCTGAACACATACAAATGCATGCAAGCTACTGACTGACACACTTTCTGTACACTGTTTTAAAACAACTGCAATTCAGTTAGCCTCTTAGTTTGAATGCTGGATCCTTGGTACTTACAACAGCATTTTCTTGAGTCTGTTTGCTGTTGAAATCAGGGGGGGTATGCGTTTGATTCAAGTGGTAAGTACATGATGGTTTGTAGAGAACTGTTCCTGAAAGCAGGGGCTGGTCCACAGGCAGCTGAGAGCTGATGTCAGACAGGGTCCCCAGCCTCCTTTCAACCCACAGAAGGAAGGATCTTGCCCACAGGACAGAATGTATGGACATTAGCATGCATACAGCAGCAGGACAATAGGAAGGGATAGGGCGGAGCTGCCATACCAACTGCAGACCAGCTGTCCCTCACCCAGAGGGACAGGCGCCTCCTTCCCTTGCTGAAGTCTTTTTTCCTGAGTCACAAAGAGTTGTGAAATGTTCGGCATCCAAGGCATGAGAAAGCAGGCCAAGGATTGAATCATGTGCAAGAGAACAGAGGGGTTGCCATATGCCTGTCACTGAGAGGGGGCGACTCCCAAACCCACCAAAGGGATGCAGATCAGGAGAGGGTTCCCAGACCAGGAGAATGTGGGGAGAGGGAGAGCCAAGGAAAAGATAAGCCAAGGAACTGTGGGGAAGCTCTCTAGACACGGTGAAGAGATGTGGGAAGTTGTGCTCATATGCAGATGAGACTGCAGATGGCTTGGAGGGCTTGGGGTTTCCTCACAGAAGAGAGAACCCTGGTGAGGCAGAGGAGGGGAGTAGGCAGATGACCAAGAGACTCCCACTGAGAGGGCAGGGGGACTCCATAGGGCAAAGCCAAAGTGGTTGCATGCTCTCTCTTCTCCACTGCCACCATCTGCCAAGAAAGTCCCTTGCACTCTTCCCCTGTCAGGGCAGCATGTTTCTAAATCCCTCATCATTATCTGGAATCTCAAACTTCCTATGTAATGCACATCCTTGGGAGTGCTGCTCCAAGGGAAGCAGAGACAGTGCTCCCCATGGAAAATGGCTTCCAATCTGGGGCTGGGCAACACTCTGAATCTTCAGCGAGGCACAAATGAGCCACAACCTTGCACAACCCTGTTGCATGCAAGAGGAAGCCTCTGCTTCGAGCCTTGGAATTGTGGGCAGCTCAGACTCCCATGCAGGGATCCTTCCAGTGCACAGGAAAGGTTTCTTTTTCTAGTAAATCCAAGATAATTGATGGTTTGAGAAGCTCCAGGCAGAGTCCAGGGGGAATCAAAGACAACTGGTGAAATGATTTTACTCAGGGACATAAATCTAAAAGAAAAACATTAAATGGCTAACAAGACAGCAAGTGAAACTTAAGCGGCCTGCAGCCATTTTGGTTCTGAGATGACTCCCATCTCTGCACCACCATGGGCCATGAGAGGCAGTAGGAGAGGAAGAGGGTAGCCAGAAGGCCCAACACAGTCATTATCTCATCAGAACAAAGTGAGCCCCAGAGCTTTATATCATGAGTTAGCAAACTATGGCTCACAGAGCCTCTGGATCCTGGCCACAGAGCCATGGCTTTAATGGTATCTGGCAATGGGAGGGCTCCCTCTGTGCTGTGCCACTCAGCTGCCTGGGGCTCCAGCAGAGGGACTTTCTCTATAGCACCTTTCAGCTGAGCAGTGGAGAAAAGCAGCAGCTAGATCCTACTGCCCACCTACCTTTGACCTGAGCTGGGTCATTCCCAGTTACCTGCTGGAAAATGCCATCAACTCCCTGCTTTACAGTCTCACATATGTCTTTATTTGCCTGGCCTCACGCAGTGTGGTGCTAAGTCCCCTTACCACAGCCTGGAAGCAGAATACTCAAGGGATGGAAGACAGCTGAGGGTCAATTTCAGAGGAGACAGCAGTCTCTCAACATAGCTAGGCTGGGTTTGTAGAAGTGGAAACCAATGCTGTTCTCTTTCCCCTTCTGCAGGGGCAAGGCCAACAATCCCTCATCTACCCACCCACCCACCCACTCAGCTCTACCACTGCCCCACCTCTGTCAGGCACCAAGGACTCCTGCCATAAAAGAAACAGAGGCAAGTGTGGAAACATTCAACTTGGCATTATCTGCATCCTCTGGGAACAGGAAGAATCCAGACAGACTAGTGTGCAAGTTTCCTGTGGTCTGGCCAGCTCAGGCTGCCTCGCTACATAGAGCTTTTCTCCAACTGCTTCTTCTTGGCCTTTAGTAAACCCTGCAGACAATTCCTATTTGCCTAGTAATTTTCACTCACCCAGACTGTGTCTTGGAAACACTGAATGCTGAACTGCTTCTCTCTCTCCTCCTGCTCCACTCTAGTTACAATCTACAGCAGCTTCTAAAGGACAGGTTTGTAGGAGCTTGCTTCCTGCCTGTCTCACATCTTGCACCCACTGCTCCAAAAACTACAAGGCTCAGGAATCCCTTCCCACAAGCACAGCAGTGAACAGCTTTCTAGAATTCAGCTTAGCCTTTGGCAGAAAATATGTACATGGACCATTCCTATGATTTCTGTGGAATAACCTGGGCTACATTCCTGCATAGGAAATTTATAGAGGCACGGCAGCAGGGCTTCCATCTGATGCACCCTCACCACCCTCCTGTAGTCCATGAGACCTGGCACATCAGAAACTCTTCTGGAGGAGGATGACCAGTGACCTTGCTGACTTTGGACTTCCCCATCCAGCCTCTGGCTTATCAGGAGGGACTGTTAGGTTCAGGAGACTCCCAACTAAAGGTCATTATGTGAGGACAGAAAGGACCAGCCACAGAAAGGAGTAAATTAATTTAAGCAGAACTTTGCTCTTCCCTTCTCACCACAGACCATGCTGCCACCTTGTCTTTTTAAAGACAGAATGCATTTTGAGAAGCGGCGCTAACCTAATTGTCACCTGAAACTTTCAAGCTGCTCAAATAAGGTTTGTTAATGAGGCTGCACATCCTGCAAGTTAAAGGTCCAGCCATACCAAATTACCTAAAATAGCAGCATATTTTATGTACTACTCCTTTATAAATGCAACAAGATATAGATATCATTGACTGGTCCACTGAAACCAGTGAGGTCAAACATTTGCTCTCTACTTAGCTAGGCTACTTTTCCTTGTACCCAGCCTCTCACTCTTGCAACCCAAGTCATACACCATGCAGAAGACTCAGCTGCAGGGGATTTTTCTGTGAAGAAGGACTACACTTCTTGCAATTAAAGCTAACTGGCTTGCTTTAAAGGGCTAAACATTTTTTTTTAAAGAAACTTACAAATGGACTCCTAATAAATCGCCATGAGAAGGAAACAAAGCAAGGAGGACAGATTGGGAATGTCTATATGTGTGCTCTAATGCGCAGTAGCTTATTTTACCACGCATTAAAGTGTCACATAAAAAACTGCAATTATGCTAATGTGAAGTAAAATAGCCTACTGAGCATAAGACATCACTTAAAAACCATGCGCATTTATTACTGTGCATTGAGGCAGCCTAATGTGCATTTCTTTAGTATCGCACATTGGAGGTACTAAATTTAATGCACATTAGAAAAAGCACCTTAATGCATTTGTAGACATGCCCATTGTATTCTAGCCCAGAGGTAGCCAGACTGGGGAGGGAGCAGGAAACACAGTGGCAAATAGGTCAGGAAGCAGAATGCAGAACAGCAGATTGGGTAGGTATCACAGGGCAGGGAGCATGAAAGCAGAACAACAGATTGGGTAGGGAATGGGAGTGGCATTCAGAGGAGGTGCAGGGCTACCTTGTGGCACACCTGTCAAAAAGTTTGGCCCCTCTGCTGTTTTAGGCTCTGAAAACCATACCACTGCATGTCAGTTTGTATTTAACCGCTATGCAGCTGGTTAGTACTTCTGAGACCCTCAAGACCATGACCACCACTGAGGTTTCTTTTGTTTTCCAATCTAAAAAGGCCAGAATTGCTGTCCAGTTTTACAGCTCAGGACCTGGACACATGGCCTTTTTACATCAGTGTGATTTATATCTGTTTTGCAGACTGATACAAATGACACTTGGGTTTGGTGTGGACAGTAGAACAGCTCTGTTGAGGTGACTGTATACTATAAGCTGCTATTACAGTACTTGTGTGAACAAGTGGGTGAACAGCTATTTGCCTGAGCAAACAGCTACTATGGGATGATTTCTATATACCCCCACCTCCAATAGCATAATTTATGCCACTGCCATTCTACCCTGACTTTTCCTTGGGTAATTCTACGTTAGATATGAGTAAGTTACACCAGCATGAGCTATACATTTGTGTCTGCTCCTTTTTCATGTCAGTTTAAAGACCAGATGCAACCATGGAAACATGTTGTATACCCAGGGCTTTAGTTACAGGCTGGGCTTGGGGTGTTTACTGCCTGTGTTAAGAGAAGGAGAGATAATGCAGTAATTACAGGGCAGTATGCAGTAGGGGCAGGAGATGAGAGAGCTACTGCTAGGTGGTACTACAGATTTCCTGTAACACTGGACCTACCTTTCTGCCCCAGTTTGCCCAGCCGATGAAAGCAATCTGTATTTACAGGGCTACATTGGTTGTAAAGTGTTCTGTAGTCTTATTGCTAGAGCAGCCATCTAACTCCCCTTTTCAGTCATCAGCTGATGTAATGAAATATTTAAAAGATCTCTCCACAATACTAACATGATATTCTGCTCCTGGTGACAGCATGAAACTTGTGCTGGACACTATGGGAATTGTTTGTGTGCAGCAAAGAGCAGTCTGCAGATTGGACTCTGGAGACAAGCTAAAGTAGATGTGAAGAGTGCCAGAGAACTCACCTAGCTCCTCCCTTGTGGCACAGCACTGTTCTGGGTACTTCCTCTAGGCTCCTCCCTCCCAGAGGATGGTTTTTGACGTTTCCACATTCAGCTGAATTCCCCCTCCCCACCCTGAACACCTTTAGCTGACAAGGCAAGACAGAGAGACAGCATCCAAGTGGCACCTGCATCTGGTGAAGCTTAGCACTGAGTGTCTTATTCTTTCTGGAATCTGAGAACTTCCATACCCAATGTTTGTGCAAGTGTGGAATAGATGGAACACAGCTCATTGGCCTTTTGCACTTGCCAAAGTTAGATTTTAAAATGCACTTGGAAAATCCTGCTGTTTATTTATCTGTGGCCTCAGAAACTAAACTGCATCAGCCCCCCATTCCTCTCCATACAGTAGCAGGCAGACCAAAAGGGCATGTCTGCTTTAAACCAAACACATGAGAATTCTGGACCTGCAGAGCTCCCAAACAAAAACAGGTCCAGCCTTATACACATCTCCATTTCTTCCTTGTCGGTTATTTCATAGATTTCATAGACATCAGGGCTGGAAGGGACCTCGGGAGATCATCGAGTCCAGGCCCCTGCCCAAAGGGCAGGAAGTCAGCTGGGGTCATAGGATCCCAGCAAGATAAGCATCCAATTTACTCTTGAAGGTGTTCGATGTAGGTGCTTGAACCACCTCCGCTGGCAGACTGTTCCAGACCTTGGGGGCTCGGACAGTAAAGAAATTCTTCCTTATGTTCAGCCTGAAACCGTCTTGCAGGAATTTGTGACCATTCAACCTAGTCATCCCTTTGGTCCTGCTTGCTTCCTATGGGCCTCACCACCCAGCAGAAAGCTCTGCTGCCCTAGGCATCCCTTTGTTCTGGGGTCTTGCTTCTTTGAATGGACTAGCATAGAAAAGACTTGCACAGAACAGAGAATGGGCTCTTTTCATGGCTGGATTGGAGGGCTTTCTCTTGACATAACACCGCATTGTACTGTCCACAGCCTGAAGGACATAGTGTTTTCAGCATAAGCAACGGCCAGGCCCCACCACCAGTGATCAGCGCTGTAACTCTGGATGCAAAGAACTGATATCTGGTTCCTGGGTCTCCAGGCAGGGCTCTCACAGACACTTATGTCCCAACAAGGAATTGTGGCAGACCATTCCCCATTCTTTATCCCATTCTGTACTAGAAATGGCCTTTTCATGGACAGATATACTTTCCTCCAGCTACCAAAAAAAATTTAAAAAATGACAGGTATTAGGCTAAAAGGGACTTCACCCATAGGGTCACTGAGTCCAGTCCAGATCAGTTCTGCACCCCTCCCTCCCCATAGCACCCCCAGCTCCTCCTGGAAGGCTGTTCCAACATTTCACTCCTTACCTTGTCAAAGAATTCATACAGCCTGACTGTCTCACTAATCCGACTCCTACTTTCATCCAGGTGGGTGCAGAATTCCTCCAATTGATTTCTATATGCTTGCAGCTTAACCCTATAAATGTGAAGGTCTGCAGAGGAAAAGTCTTCCCACCTGTTCAGTTTCTTCAGCACTTCCTGCCCCCTTCTACAATATTCCTGAAAGCAAAAAGCAAAATTTTAGGTTACGGTGGGGTACAGTGGAGACCTGCAAACAGATACCCTGAGCAGCACTCAAAGTGCCTGGGAATGGTTCTGGCTAACTAGACTGGATCTTAACTCTAGCATGCTACGGAATTCACAAAATGGTGCTCCTCTGCATAATCATCATTACAAGGAACCACTAAATTGTGAGAGTCAGGTTAGATACAGGGACTCTGTAGCCTTAGCATCAAAGGGCCTACATGATAAAACAAAAAGCTACTTAGGATCAAAGAAAATGAACTATTTTAAGAATCTGAAGTGAGATCCAAGGGTCCACCACGAGGTCAGGAGTATATTTTAAATAATCCTTGCTCCAGGCTGGGCTCTCATGAGGAGATATGTGACTTCCCCACTCAGCTAGGGGTAAGTAGCCTGGAACTAGGGGCTTTTAGGTGGATTTACCCAGAGGAAGTGATGGATTAGGCCATGTTTATTTGGTTGCCATTGTTCCCCTGGCTTACCTGTGGCAGGTTAGGGTGTTAGGTCTGTGCTGTGTCAAGGTCGATAATAGTCTTATATAGTTTAAATTATGGTTTGTATAGCATGGTTGGGACAGGGATAATCCTGCCAAAGCAGGGGGTTGGGACTACATGACTTCTGGAGGTTCCTTCCAACCCTACTTCTTGATGATTCTATGATTTCACATCCCTGCTAAGCATAGGCCATTGCTGACCCGCCTTGGCCACTTGATCCACCTCTGCCAGTTAAGGAGAGCAGAGGAATCAGAGGGGTGTTAAGCATACACCTCAGCACAGCCACTAGGCTCTTTTTAGATATGTGCTCAGAACCCTCCATCTAGTTGCCAGATTCAGGTATGGGTGGAATCTGAGCGAGTGGAAAGGCCTTGTTTCTTGGCAGTGGTTCTGGGTTTGGCAGGGAGGCAGTCTGGTCTTTTTTAATATGGTCTTAAAAAACAGGACTGCACAGGCACCTTGGGGAGGGCTGCACTGCCCCGCAGTCCGCCCCGAGGTGCACACGCAGTCGCCACCAGCACGGAGCTGACGCCAGAGCTGTGGACCCCGGCGCAGCTGTTTGCAACCTGCCCGCTGCTTGCTGCAGCTGCCCAGAGCCCGGGTTGGCTATGAACACCTGCACCAGCCTCATCACCTCCATGCCGGGAGTGGGGGGAAAGACCAGGGCTGCGCTGCCTCAGGCCCCTCCCCCACCGCCCATTCCGAGGCGCGCGTGCACGTGCTGGTGCAGAGCTGATGCCAGAGCCCAGCACAGCTGTTTGGAGCCTCTTGGCTGCAGCCAACCCTGGCTCTGGGGAGCTGCTGCCTGCTGGGAGCAGCCCGGGAGACACTGAGACACTGCAAGCCCTGCTGGGAGCAGTCTGGCTCCATCACTGGCAGCAGCTACCCAGAGCTGGGTCTGGCTGTGGCGTGCCAAGCAAAATGTCCTCACATGCCACGTTCGGCAGGTGTGCCAGGGGTTGCCAACCCCTGGTCTAGATGATGTGCATGGCACCTGGAGAAGAATGGTTTTAGATTTCCCTCTGACATATATGTTCAGCAAAGTCCTCAGCCTAAGTTTGCAGAGCACCGAAGCCCACGCTGCTCCACAGGCATTTAAGGGGCAATAGCACAGCATCTCAGATCCTCTTAAGGTGGAAACAGACATTGCCTTGTGCTGCTGTAAAAATTTTTACATCACCACAAAGGCCAAGCACACAGACGTCCATATGTTTTGTTGCACCAAAAAATGCCCCAAATTTGTGGCCATGACAAAAGGTAGTATCAATTTATACTAGTATTTAGCATTTCATAGATTTCATAGACATTAGGGCTGGAAGGGACCTTGAAGATCATCAAGTCCAGCTCCCCTGCCCCAGGGGCAGGAACACAGCTAGGGTCAAAGGACCCCAGCAAGATAAGCATCCAAGCGTTTCCTGAATAAGTCCAGAGTAGATGCCTACACCACATCTGGAGGGAGTCTACTCCAGGTCTTGGGGGCTTGGACAGTAAAGAAATTTTTTCTTATGTCTAGCCTAAAATGGTCTTGTAGGAGTTTATGACCGTTGGTCCTTTTTTTTCTCTGAGGCGCTCTGGTGAACAAACTTTCTCCCAGATCCTGATGAACACCCCTTGCGTACTTATAGGCAGCCACCAGGTCGTCCCTGAGCCTATGCTTTTCCAGACTGAAGAGTTCCATGGTTCTCAACCTGTCTTCATAAAGCCTATTCTCTTGCCCTGTCATCATGCATGTGGCTCTCCTCTGGACTCTCTCAAGACATCCTTCTTGAATTGCGAAGCCCAGAATTGGATGCAGTACTCCAGCTGTGGCCTCACCAAGGCTGAGTACAGTGGGAGGATAACATACTGAGATTTACTTGAGAAGCATCTATAGATGCAAACCAGGGTTTTTGTTTGCTTTACCAACCATGCATATTTAATATGCTTGCTATTTGACATCCATTTACTTCACAGCGCAAGAGGGTGGGCAGCCTGAGTGCCCATGCTCTCCAGCTGCTCTGAGTAGGTGCTCCAGGGACTTGAGGCACCCAATCTTGTGCACCTTAGGAACATCTGTGCAGGTCCCTTTAGGTCTCAGAAGTGCATGCCCAGCTTTCCCCTCCTTACCAAAATGTTCCCCCAGGATTTGGTACTCCCCTATCCTGATGTCTATCAGGCCCCTTAGTGCTTACTTTAGTGCTTACCTGCACTGGATCAGCCCAGGTAAGCACTAAGGTAAGCACTAAGGGGCCCGACAGACATCAGGACAGGGGGGTACAAAGGGCATGCATCGTGGGGCTTAAATATCTCTACAATAATGCTAGGAGCATGGGGAACAAGCAGGAAGAATTTTCACTCTTGCTTGCAAGCAACAACTTCAACCTGGTTGGACTAGCTGAAACCTGGTGGGACCCTACTCACGATTGGGCAGTAGACATTGAGGGTTACAGGTTGTACAGATGGGATCGAGTGGGGAAAAAGGGGGGGGGTATTGCTCTCTATGTTAAGGAACAATATACATCCTCTATAATCAAGATGGGATCAGGGGAGGGCCAAACCAAGGTACCGTGGGCCAGGATACAAGGGGGTCAAGGGGAAAGGGACTTGGTAGTGGGGGTCTACTATAGACCGCCACACCAGCAGGATGAGCTAGACCTGGAATTCTCCAGACAGCTCTCAGAGGCTGTACAGTCGGGAGATATGGTTGTCATGGGTGACCTAAACTACCCTGACATCTGCTGGGAGAAGCAGTCAGCGAAATCTGCCCACTCACATAGGTTCTTAACCTGCATACAGGACCTCCACCTAATGCAGGAGGTATATGGTCCCACTAGGGGAAACTCCTTGCTGGAGTTGGCGTTAGCTACAGGGGATGACCAGGTGGGGAATCTGCAGGTACAATGTAACCTAGGGGATAGTGACCATTGATTGCTTGAATTCACTATCTGGTGAAGGGTGGGTAAACTAACTAGCATGGCTGAAGTGCTAGACGTCTTAAAGGCTAACTTCAGTGTGCTCAGGAGATTAGTTAGTGAGGCATTAAAGCACAAGAGCATCGGCGAAAGGGTGGTTGTTCTTCAAGGGAGCGGTCCTACAGGCACAGACGGAGACAATCCTATTGCGCACAGAAGGGGGAAAAGGGGCCAAGAAGCCCTCTGAACAGGGAAGTCCAGGAAAGCCTAAGGGCAAAGAAAGAGTAATACAGACTGTGGAAACGGGGGGCTGCTACCAAGGAGGAGTATACCTCCCTGGCTTGCACTTGCAGGGAATCAGTTAGGAAGGCCTAAGCAGGATTAAAACTTAGGCTGGTGACAAAAATTAAGGACAATAAAAAGTCCTTCTTCAGATATATAGGGAGCAAAAGGAAGGCGCAGGGTAGCATAGGACCCCTACAGGACAAACTAGGGCAATTGGTGATGGAGAAGGGGGACAAAGCTGAGCTCTTCAATGAGTTCTTTTCATCTGTATTCCTAGACATGGACCAAAACAAATCTCCCGGTTGGATCACAGATAGACACAGGAGGGATACCAGCCCACCAACTGTTAGCACAGACTTAGTGAAAGGGTACTTGGAGGGGCTGGATGTGTTCAAATCAGCGGGCCCAGATGAACTTTATCCAAGGGTGCTGAAGGAATTGGCCAGTGTCATAGCAGGGCCGCCGGCACGGCTGTTTGAGCACTCACAGTGCTCCAGTCAGGTCCCAGAGGACTGGAAAAGGGCAAATGTAGTCCCTGTTTTCAAGAAGGGGAGGAGGGAGGAACCCAGAAATTATAGGCCAGTTAGTTTCACCTCTATCCTTGGGAAAACTCTGGAAAAATCATTAAGGATCACATTTGTGGAAGCCCAACAAGGGAAATAATGATAAAAGGAAATCAGGTTCACTGCGGGTAGGTCCTGCCAGACTACCCTTTTTTCTTTTTCTGACCAGGACACATCGAGGTAGATGTCATTTACCTAGACTTTAAGAAAGCCTTTGATAGGGTATCACATTCTGTTCTTGTAAGTAAACTGACAAGCTGTGATGTAAATGATTACACGGTCAGGTGGGTGGCAAATTGGCTTGGGGGTTGCACCCAGAGAGTAGTGGTGGACAAGTCAATATTGACCTGGAAAGATGCGGGCAGTGGAGTCCTGCAAGGCTTGGTCCCTGGACCCGTGCTATTCAATATCTTCATCAGTGATTTGGATGAGGGCGTGGAGAGCACCCTGTCCAAGTTCGCAGATGATACCAAATTATGAGGCAAAGTTAACACACCAGAGGGGAGGGAACAGATCCAAGCGGATCTGGACAGGTTGGAAAAACAGGCGGAATGAAATAGGATGCAGTTCAACAAGGACAAATGCAAAGTGCTGCACCTGGACAAAAAGAACCACCAACACACTTACAGGCTGGGGGATGACCTTCTCAGTAGCATAGCAGCAGAAAGGGATCCTGAAGTCATAATTGACTCCAAGATGAACATGAATCGTCAATGTGACGAAGCGATCAACAAGGCTAACCACACTTTATCATGCATTAGCAGATGCATGATGAACAGGTCCAGGGCGGAGATGCTTCCTCTCTATGTGGCACTGGTCAGACCGCAGTTGGAGTACTGCATCCAGTTTTAAGTGCTGCACTTCAAGGGGGATGCAGAGAATCTTGAGAAGGTTCAGAGGAAGGCCACTCATATGGTCAGAGGCCTGCAGGCAAGGCCCTACAAGGAGAGACTGAGGGACTTAGATCTCTTCAGCCTTTGCAAGAGAAGGCTGAGAAGTGATCTTGTGGCTGTCTATAAATTCATCAGGGGAGGGTAGCATGGAATAGGAGATGCTCTATTAACTAGAGCACCCCCTGGAGTAACTAGGAACAATGGCCACAAATTGTTCGAAAGCAGATTTAGGCTGAACGTTAGAAAGAACTTCTTCGCAGTTAGGGTTGCCAGAACCTAGAATGGGCTTCCAAAGGAGGTGGTGGTCTCCCCTACCCTGGGGGTCTTCAAGAGGAGACTGGACAAGCACTAGGCTGGGGTCATCTGACACCAGTGCTTTTTCCTGCCCAGGGCAGGGGGTCAGACTTGATGACCTACTGAGGTCCATTCCGACCCTAACATCTATGAATCTATGAATCTCTGGAACACGTCTCCATAAGCAGAGAAAGCTCAAAAGGCACTCCCAGGGTTACAGAAGCCCAATTCTGTGTGGGAATTCCCAGGGTGCACCAAGCTCCTCAAGCACCACAGAAATACATTCTCCATTGTCCCACAGAATTAACAGGTGGGACAACAGGCAACGTGTCTTGCCCCATGATGTAGGTCAGCCATGCCAGGACACATTATAGAGAATCAGAGAAGTTGGGCTGGAAGAGACCTTGGGAGGTCATGTAGTCCAACACCCTGATGAGGCAGGATCATCCCTAGCTAAACCAAATCCTGGCATGACTGATCTGTTTTATTTGGGAACATCAATTTCTAGGGGTGCACCGACAGAGATTTTTGGGGCTGATACTGATAGCCGATATTTAAGGAGGCATATTGGCCAATACCAATCCGATTTCCCATACAGCTGCCTCCAGCTGGTAAGTCCATGCGGTGGAAGGGGAAGGGGGAGGGAAGGGGCATGTGGGGAGGTGCAGATCAATGCCTCCTGTGGTGAGGGAGGGGGTAGGGGAAAGGGCAGGCAGTGTCCAGGCAGGGCAGATGGGGGCTGGAGCTGGGGTTTGTGGGGAGGAGGTGGCTCCCACCGCTGCAAGCACCCCGGGAGGACACCAGGCAGATATGTGTCCCCAGATCTGCATGGGGAAGGTTGGGTGGACTTCAGCATGGGGCTATTCTTGGCAGGGGCTGGGCTCGGAGCGGGTGCTGGCAGCACTGCAAGGATGCTGCATCCACCCCAAATTTCACTGCTGCTCCAATCCCAATGCCACCACCACCAACCACCCAGCGCAGCCCCAGCTCAACGCCCTGCCTCCACTCATGTGCTGGGAAAAGCCAGGGCTATGCCAAATGGCTGGGGATGGCGGTGCTGGGAGTGGAGCAGTGGTGAAATCTGGAGTGGATGCAGCATCCTCCCAGCACCGCCGGCACCCACTCCAAGCCCAGTCCCCCCTGAGAAGAGCCCCACGCAGCCCCAGCTGCAGCCTACCCCGCACAAATCCAGGGCGCACTCCCCCCATCCCGATGCCCTCCCAGGGTGCAAGCAGTGGTGAGAACCGCCTCCCCCCACTGTGAGCTGTGGCTCCAGCCCCCCTCCACCCCGCTTGGGAAGCACCTGTCCTACCTTTACCCCTTCCTTCACCATGGAGAGGCATTGATCCTCCTGCCTACTCCCCTTCCCTCCCCCGTTCTCTTCCACCACACCAGATTTACCCACTGGAGGCAGCTCTCCATGCTGCTGGCTGTGCTCCATGCTGCCTGAGTGCTGCATGGCAGCTGCACGCAGCACGGGCATTTATCGGCCAAATTATTGGGTCCATCAGGCCGATATCTGATACTGCCAGTTTTCTTTATATTAGTACTGATCCAATATCAGACCAATGTATCGGTGCACCTCTACCGATTTCTAGCCTTAGAGATGCACACAGTGTCTCCACTCAGACGTGCAGCTCACTATACGTAAACCTCGCTCAGAGGGAACTATCAGGCATATCCCCAGAAGTCATGTCAGCATATTCTATGCATTCTTCCTGGCAGGCTGCCCTCCCCAGCTAACTCCTGCCCTATTGTGGCAGTCATGTCATGCCATGATCTCGTCTGTACTTGGGTACTGTTAAGCACATCTTTCCAAAGAGAAAACAACTTACACTGGCAACAAGATCAAATTCCCTGAACTGTTTCTGTGTTTGAAGCAATATCTCCAGTGAATCATCCAAGTTGATCATTTCCTTCAGCTGCTTCCTGCCAACATTCTCAATCCAACTGCTGACCTAGAGAAAAGGGGAAAAACAACCATGCTATTAACCAATCATTGCTCCTCTGCAAAGGCTGGCTTTTGTGTGGAAAGAGCTGGGAGCTTCTCTGGTAAAGGCTGATCATTTAATCGCTGGAAAGAATGTGAGTGAACAGTTCTCCCCACATCTTGGCTTTCCAGTGCAAACCTTCTGCTTTCTGCACAGACTTTTTCCATTTCAGATTAAAGGATAATTGCTAAGCCCTACTGTTGACCATATGGCATTAGGCAAGTAGCTGCTTCATCTCTGAGCTTCTCAGTGAACTGCAGTCTGGTGAACGCCCTACATCTCAGGCTGGTCCTATGTTTCTGCTGCCCTTGCTGCCAAAAGGAAAAAAGATCTATTTGCTGCCAGGTCTTCCCCTCTGGCATATTATGTCGGCAGAAGGATGAGGACCATCTGTATCCCTGTGAGCACATTAATGGCATCCTGCCCCTTAAGGGAACTTCATGGTTATTTGGGGGCTAAAAATACCATTCTCTATTTTTGAAGACAACTCCTCATATAATCTCTAGTGTCCAGGCTAGCTCCTGCTGGCTTTTTATCACAAGCCAATGACTGCCAGTGTTCTGGATTCATACTCTTAGGTATAGCTGGGTAAAGTCACTTGACTAAGGACTGACTCTCTTTGCTGGAGTTCAGCACTGTTTCACACAACACAGCAAAATCAGCAGGGTGGCAGCACTTCCAAGTCCTATTCCAAACCTGGGAGCTGTAAATAAAGCACAGTCCTGAGCAATCTCAGCCCTCTGGTGACTTAAGCTTTTTACTCAATTGAGTTCCAAATGCAGCTCAGCAGACAATATCGAGGTAACTGTTTGGGGGACCTGTCTATGTGCAATTTATGAATTCTGTTTGGTAGTATAAACTCAGGCTTCTTGCATCAGGCTTATTGTGCTAAGGAGAGGGGCACAGCACTTGTCTTCCTCTGAATGGAAGGATCTTTAAGAATCATCAACCCCTGGATACACCTTTTCTCACAGGACTACGGGATTGGCTGCATCTCTAAATAAAACCAGTTCTCCCCAGAGGAGAGGAAAGTGGAATGGAGAATTCCCAGAAGATTCCGGGTCAGTTGTGCTACTCACCAAGGATGGCTGTGAAGGCCTAAGTCTTCTCTCAGGTGAATCAGTATATATCAGGAGCAAACTAGCTGAGGTTAACTCCTTCAAATTAGATGTTAAAGGATAAGTTTTCAGAGGTACAGAGCATAAAGATTCCCTTTTGACTTGGTACTCTCATCTGAAAACCAGTCCCCAAATGCATGCATCTTACCAGGGTAGGAATATCAACTAATACAATGTTAATCATGTAGGGAAGCACTCACCTATTCATGGGAAAAGAGTGCTGAAGTGCTATGTTATTTGTGGAATGTTTTAGTGATGTGGGTCATCCTTTGGGGACCCTTAATATATTGTTCCAAATGCAATGTATTCAAGGCCTGACAAGAACCCAAGTACACAGAACCTTTCTGAAACATGCATTCAAATTGTAACCACACAGCTATTCATTATATCAGAGACAAACTGGCCTTACCTCCTTAAAACATTCTTCACAGCTCTCAAACTCCATCACTAGCTCCAGCTCCTGGATGCGTTTGTTTGACAACATCACCAGCCGATGGACGCCTTCATCCACCTCATTATAAAGCAGGGTAGCAGCATCCAGTGCGTCCCTGAAAGGGAACACAAGTACAGTTGCTAGGTTTCACCTTCTTGCTAACATTTCATCTGTGTAGGACAGCCCCTCAGTCACCCTTTATACAGGACTTTCTTATCACGGAAGAATACAGTGCATCACTTCTGCTACTTCCATTCACATCAGTGTTCCAACACTGATGTCACCACACTCTATTCCACTGTGATGGAAGACAGTCTTCAGGGACTTCTGGGGCTCCTCCTCCCAGTCAAGTTTCCTACAGAACTTTATTCCAAAGCTCACATATTTAAGAAGGGACACAACATTCTGATTCCACATTAAGATTTTGTACAGAAACAACTAAACTAAAGACTTCTCCTTGATTATTTTAACTTTGCAAAAGGAGCAGTGATTTTTAAGCAAGTCAGTGGTGTCTTGAAGGACTTGAATCTAAACCAGTGTAACATCAAGCTCCTGAAAGGGAAGACAATGTTATGGACTTCTACTGTTTACATTCAGAGAAATCTGCAAAACAAACATCATCAAGAGAGTCAGCAAAAGTGGAGTTCCAACATTCCTTCACTTTTAACACTTGGCGGTGTCATTAGTAACTAAGACAAAATCATATCTTTTAATCCAGGCTGGAAGTTCCTCTCTGCTTGTCCCATCACATCAGTGTAGGGTCTGGAGCTCTATTACAGACAGATTGGGACTCATGGGCTAGGATGGAAACAAAGTTTTAGCTTCTGCGGAGGAGCCTTTGCTCTGTAGTGGTCATTTTGTGGCATCTTTGAACCTCTCTGATGTACTTTCCAATGTATTAACAGTATGATACACCTGAGAGGGCCAAACCCATATCTCCCATCTCTCAAGAGAGTGCCTTATGCACCAGGCTATCAACTAT
This sequence comes from Crocodylus siamensis, assembly GCF_052110815.1. Classification (NCBI taxonomy): domain Eukaryota; kingdom Metazoa; phylum Chordata; order Crocodylia; family Crocodylidae; genus Crocodylus; species Crocodylus siamensis. Next base: position 44,320,768 of record NC_143403.1, read on the forward strand.
ATTGAGACATACTCTCTACCCCAGCTGCTGAAGCTGGGATTATGCAACATGTAAGATCCATGGGCCCAAAAGAAAGCAAATGAGAAGGAACTTGACTCAGCAGCCTAGTGGTTAGAGACTCACTTGGCAGCGGGGAGGGGAGAGTTCCAGAGTCCCAATTTCTTTTTTTTTTTAACCCAATACCTTCTAAAAGTTAAATGAACAAACAATCCAGGAAGCAGGGACCAGGACCCAAGACAGTCCCTCCCAGCTGAGTATCGGCACCACTAGGCTACAGCCACTTGCATTACTTGTTGCTCTTTATTTTGGATCCAACACATCTTGCATGCCTGGCTGCCTTCCAGTGCTATAGGTTCAATGGGAAAAGAGGAGAGTCCCTCCTCTCCAGCCTCATCTCTCACCTGGCATTCTCCTGGGAGACTGGGGGTATGGTTTGAGCTCTTTCAGATGGCAGAAGTCTAGGAACCAATTTCTGAGTGAGTCTTGGTAAGTGGGAGACTCACTCAGCTCTAAACCAGGAGTTGGCTGCCTTTTACTGGTGTGGGCCAGAGCTTACTAAATGTTAGGCACCAAATTCTACTTGAGCTCCACTGTAATCCAGATGGGAGCTGGAATGTGCTTAAAGCCTGCCTAAGTCCCAGCAGCACTGAGTTCACTACCAAGTGAAGCACTCTACCCCATACATTTGCAGAACCTGGATTTTGGTCTCTGCTCCTACTGTGATTTCTGTTTTTTAGCCACTGACCATCTAAGGTAAAATGAACAAACAACCTGGGAAGCAGTGACCAAAACACAAGTTTCTACCCTCCCAGAGAAATTCTGTATTTAACAGAGACTGCAAGATGCTATATTTTTCTTTAAACTAAATGCAGTTGTCAGTGTAAATTAGGCACCTCACTTCTGGGCACTCTGGATCCCAAGAAAACAAGGGTGCCCAACATTCACATGCCAGTCAGATGCCCAAGGTCTGAGGAGAGACTGGAGTTCAGACATACCCCTGTGCATTTCTCACTGGCTGCTTCTAGGAGACTCCCTGCTTAATGCCTAGGTGGCCTGAATCATCCTCTGAAGTAGCGGTGGACAAAATACAGCCCATGGGCCGGATGCAGCCTGTCAGGCCATTCTATCCAGCCCGTGGGGCCCCTAAAATTTTTTTAAAATTAATATTTATCTGCCCCTGGCTGCCTGTCATGCAGCACTCAATGGCTTGCAAAACTCAGTAAGTGGGCCTTCACCCAAAATAATTGCCCACCCCTGCTCTGGAGCTACCCATCTTCACTAATTGTTTGGGAATTCTACACCCCCAATCCTGATAATGTGGATTACCTTCTGGAACAGGGTACCTAGATTTCAGGCACTGCCTTTTCTAGATGCCTATGAGAACAATTTGATCCAGTTCCTAAACACCATCTCTATCATGTTTTAAATGCCCATGTCCTCCTTTGAACATCAGGCCAAATTTTAAAAGGAGTTTTGATGTTTAAAGATAAGAAGATGCTTCTTGTGGTGTTTGTCAAAACTGTTGAGATGCCCAACTCGCTGGACTATATGACTAGACTGGTAACAGCCAGGTTTTTAGAACATAAGTAACTAGAAGTTTAGAATTCAAATTCATTTATACCATATGTTACTGTGCTTTTATCTATACGATATATCTGAATTTTTGACACTTATTGGCAATCATCCTGAAAATATCTTTGTAGTCCTTCATTGGCATGAGGCTGAATGATCATTCTAAACAATCCAGTCTGCACAGTGCAAACCCACAGGAAGTTTCCATACATGAGGTTCTGCCAAATGTGCAGCAGCCAATTTTTAAACCTCAATCTCTGGGCACTGCTACTTGTCCCTGGGGGGGTGGTGTTTCTTCCTTTCTTCTCTTTTTTTATAATCTTCAGAATGCCAGAGTGAATGATCACAGGCAAAATCATACTTAGACTCACATCAGAGATACTGGAGTTCATAAGACATGGGGTTCCTATAGCTGGTTTTAAAGTATTGTTCTGGTAAGTGCTGGTAATGAGCTGCAGGGACCCCAAATAAAACAATGTAACTCTTTATCTGCTCTCTCCCAGCTGTCTCAAGGCAGATCTGAGACACAGGCTCGACTCTTAGCAGTTCTGCCTTAAGTTTAACCACTGCATTCCACCAACAACCATAAAGTAAATTAGAGATAAGGTAATCCAGACAAATTCCCCCAACAACAAACCTGAGAACATAAGAAGTCTTGTACTGGGTCAGACCACAGACCCATCAAGCCCAGGAGCCTGCATCTCACAGAAACAGAGCGAATACTAAGGGGAAAGGTATTTAAACAGTGCCCACCCACACTGATTTGAATTCCCTTGCAGCTTCAAGAACATGAAAACCACCCCAAAGATCTCTGCTAACCTCACTAGGTAGAAACCTCCTTCCTAACCTCAAATCAGGCAATCAGAGTGACTCTGACCTAAGAGTAAGACACCCCAGCCAGGCATATAAGGAGGATTCTCTGATTACCTCAGAGCATTGGACCACTCTCTCTCTTATCCCATCTCTTGAAGTCCATTGTACATCATACAGGGTCAGCCAGGAAATATGTGAAATATTACAGGACTATCTTTGTTTCCAGTTACTGTGCAGCCTCACTCCATGTGTGAGATGTAGCCTGATCATGTTTTGTCTAGCCAGGTTTGTCACCTGGTCATCTGCTGGGATCATTTGGACCTGTCTCACCTAATCAGCTGAGGACTTCAGTACTTTAAATAAGGTTACTGGGCTTGATACAGGGTATTTGTATGGAATATAATGGCACACTATACAGGAGATCAGACAATCTGATTAATGATCCCTTCTGATTTTAACTCTATGAAACAAATATCGCAGCTGTTCCACTGGTTGACCCTTTGGAGTGAACAATGCGGCAAGTCACAGGGTGACTTTGGCTCCTCTTTCCATGTTTGAATGGGAGCTGTAGGACAACTGGGGCCAAACTCATTGAACACAGGATTCCTAGTGGCAGAGTCAGTGTATTCCCCACTCTGGGGCTCCAGGCAAATGGTAAAGGAGCAGTAAGAACAAGACCCATAATTTCATGACACTAACTCTGCAGCCCTGAAAAAATGCCAGAGGATGCAGCCAACTGCTACACAAATGAATCCAACAGACTGTCATGATTTTTTAACTAAAATATGTATCTAATGTTAACTGTAAAAGAAGATTCTCAGCTGCTTGGAATGGTGGGTTTGTGAGCATTTACTAGCAGTAAAAATGGAGCCCAGACTCTATCTGTTAACAGGCTCTGACAGTGCCTTGGAGCTCTGCAGACAGAATACACTTTGATACTGCGCTGTGCCCTTCCAGCTCCTACCACGCACAGCTGCCAGAAAGCAAACTCTGTCCCAAGCAGAGCAGAGGGCTCTGCTGTCCTTATCCTGTAAGCTAGCATACGCTCCAAGAGGAGCCACTGTAGCACAGCCTCCATTTTTTTGCCACTTCAGGTAACATGCTTATACAGGAAGTACCAGCATCTCTGAATTACCCTCTCCATATCTTAGCTACACAACACTGGTGCTGTATTAGTACTGAGGGGTTAGAAGGCCCATTTTAAAGGGCCTTTGAAATTACATGTGCAATATTAAACTCAATTGCATGGGTGGGCATCTTCCAAGGACACTTTTAAAAATGTTACTCTTCTATGTTTTTATTTATGGAAGTGTTTCTTTCTGCAGTTGTTCATAAAAACTCTGAGCAAGAACACTTACTTAAAGGCCTGGGCACACAGCATATTGACAGCAGCATAATTTATTGTGCTTTTGTAAACTAATGTTTACACGGCTCGGAGCACCCCCAGCCAGGTCATGAGGCGCTACAGGGAGTTGGGAGCGGGGCTTAGGGGTCTGGGAGCTCAGGTGGTGTTTTCGTCGATCCTCCCAGTCTCGGGCTATGGGCTGAGGAGGGAGAGGAGGATCCACATGGTGAACCAAAGACTGCGGCGCTGGTGTTATCGGGAAGGCTTTGGCTTCCATGACCACAGCCCGCTCTTTGGAGAGAGAGGCAGCGAGCTGCTGGGAAGAGATGGCCTCCATCTCTCTCCCCTGGGGAGGAGGCTCTTCTCAGCCAGGCTGGCTGACCTGCTCCACCGGGCTTTAAACTAAACCTGCTGGGGGATGGGGGAACTACCGCCCCTGCTGGCCCGCTGAACGGCCCTTGCAAAGCCAGCGGACCAAGGCACTTAGGGGGCACTTAAGGGAGCCCACCCCTGCCCCAGCCCTGGCACAATCTGTGGGCAAGGCAAGAGCCCCCAAGGGCACACTTGCCTGCCTGTACACTAATGCCAGGAGCCTGGGCAACAAGCAGGACGAGCTCGTCCTCCTGCTCAGTGCAAAGAAATATGATGTCACTGGGATAACGGAGACCTGGTGGGACTCCACCCATGACTGGACCACAGGTATAGAGGGCTATACCCTGTACAGGAGGGATCGTGTTGACAAAAATGGGCGGGGGTGTAGCTCTCTGCGTGAAGGAAAGCTACATGTCCCTGCAAGCTGAAGTTGGCGACCGGCATGGACAGCTAGAGACCCTCTGGGTAAAAATTCGTGGGGAATACGGCACAGGGGACACAATGGTGGCAGTCTACTACAGACCTCCCACTCAAAGTCCCGAGCTTGACCAGGAGTTCGCCCAGGAACTGACTGAGGCCGCTTGCTCCAGGACCCTGGTTGTCATGGGTGACTTCAATTACCCGGACATCTCCTGGGAAGATCACTCAGCTAAATCTGAGCCGGCGCAAAGCTTTCTCTCGTGCATGGATGACCTCTACCTGACTCAAGAAGTCTATGGGCCAACGAGAGGCAAAGCGCTGCTTGACCTGGTACTGACTACGGGGGATGACCTAATCGGCGACCTAGTGATTGATGGGAAGTTGGGTGACAGCGACCACGAGCTGATCACCTTCACCATCCGCCGTAAAGCTGGCAAGTCAGTCAGCAACACAGAAGTCCTTGACTTCAGAAAAGCCAACTCTGACAAGCTCAAGAGGCTTGTCGGTCAGGCCCTCAGGGACCGTGACCCCAGGGAGATGGGAGTTCAAGAAGAGTGGTTGCTTCTCAAGGAAGTGATCCTCAGTGCACAAGCTAAATATATTCCAACATGGAGGAAAGGCAGCAAGAAGGCACAGCAGCCCTCCTGGCTCTCCAGAGACCTAGCGGACCTACTGTGGCTAAAAAGGAAAGCCTACAAAGGATGGAGGACGGGATTCACCTCCAAGGAGGATTACTCCGTGCTGGTCCGGTCCTGCAGGGAGCAAACCAGGAAAGCCAAGGCTGCAACTGAACTCCAACTAGCTTCAGGCATCAAGGACAACAAAAAGTCCTTTTTCAGATATGTGGGTAGCTGGAGGAAAAGCAAGGGCAATGTTGAACCCCTGCTAAACCAGATGGGGCAACTGACAACTGACGCCCAGAAAAAGGCCAACCTATTAAATAGGTACTTTGCGTCAGTCTTTCATCAGTCACACGGGATGCCCATGCCTGCTATGGGACAGGGAAATCTGGGTGAGGGGGATCCCCTACCCTCCATCAATGCTGACCTCGTGAAGGGACACCTTGAGAAGCTGGATACCTTCAAGTCAGCTGGCCCTGACAACCTGCACCCCAGGGTACTCAAGGAACTGGCGAGCGTCATAGCCCAGCCCCTGGCACAGATCTTTGAAAACTCCTGGCGCTCTTGTGTAGTGCCCGAAGACTGGAAGAAGGCCAGTGTGGTGCCGATCTTCAAGAAAGGGAGGAGAGTGGATCCGGCTAACTACAGGCCCATTAGCCTGACTTCTATCCTGGGGAAGATCTTAGAAAAGTTTATTAAGGAGGCCATCCTTGAGGGACTGGCCCAGGCTAACATCCTAAGGGACAGTCAGCACGGGTTTGTTGCGGGTAGGTCTTGTTTGACCGATCTCATTTCCTTCCATGACCAGGTGACCTATCACCTGGACAAGGGAGAAGAGATTGATGTCATATATCTTGACTTCAAAAAAGCTTTTGATCTGGTATCCCATGATCACCTCTTGGCCAAACTGGCCAGTTGTGGCCTTGGCTCCACCACGATCCGCTGGCTGGGAAATTGGCTCCATGGTCGGACCCAGAGGGTTGTGATTGATGGCAGTCACTCATCGTGGTGCCCTGTGATCAGTGGGGTCCCTCAAGGCTCTGTCCTGGGACCCATACTGTTCAACATCTTCATTAACGATGTGGACATTGGAGTCAGGAGTGGACTGGCCAAGTTCGCCGATGACACCAAACTTTGGGGCAAAGCATCCACGCCAGAAGATAGGCGAGTGATCCAGGCTGACCTGGACAAGCTCAGCAAATGGGCAGATGAGAACCTCATGGTGTTTAACACCGAAAAATGCAAGGTTCTCCACCTTGGGAGGAAAAACCTGCAGCTTCCTTATAGGCTCGGCAGTGCTACGTTGGTCAGCACTACAGAAGAAAAAGACTTGGGGGTCATCGTTGACCACAAGATGAACACGAGCCTCCAGTGCGATGCTGCGGCTAGTAAAGCGACCAAAATGCTGGCGTGCATCCATAGATGCTTCTCGAGCAAATCCCGGGACGTCATTCTCCCCTTGTACTCGGCCTTGGTGAGGCCGCAGCTGGAGTACTGAGTCCAGTTTTGGGCTCCACAATTCAAAAAGGATGTGGAGAAGCTTGAGAGAGTCCAGAGGAGAGCCACGTGCATGATCAGAGGTCAGGAAAACAGATCTTACGATGACAGGCTGAGAGCCATGGGACTCTTTAGCCTGGAAAAGCGCAGGCTCAGGGGTGATCTGATGGCCACCTATAAGTTTATCAGGGGTGACCACCAGGATCTGGGGGAACATCTGTTCACCAGAGCGCCCCAAGGGATGACGAGGTCAAACGGTCATAAACTCCTGCAAGACCGTTTCAGGCTGGACATAAGGAAGAATTTCTTTACTGTCCGAGCCCCCAAGGTCTGGAACAGTCTGCCAGCGGAGGTGGTTCAAGCACCTACATTGAACACCTTCAAGAGTAAATTGGATGCTTATCTTGCTGGGATCCTATGACCCCAGCTGACTTCCTGCCCTTTTGGCAGGGGGCTGGACTCGATGATCTCCCGAGGTCCCTTCCAGCCCTAATGTCTATGAAATCTATGAAATCTATGAAATGTAAATTATACCAGGATTTGAAGTTAGAATCATAGAATCACAGAACCGGAAGGGACCTGTACGATCATCAAATCCAGTCCACTGCCATGGGCAGGAAGTATTGGGCTCAGATGAGCTGGGCAAGGTGCCTGTTGAGCCTCATCTTGAACACCTCCAAGGATGACAACTGCACCACCTCTGCTAGGAGTGCAGTTCCAGATGCTGGTGACCCTTACAGAGAAGAAGTTGTTCCTTATATTCAACCTGAATTTACCCTCTATTAGTTTATGCCCACTAGTCCATGTCCTCCCTTGAGGTGCCCTCCTGAATAGTTGCTCTCCTAGTTCCTGATACTCCCCACAATGTACTTGTAGGCAGCTATCAAGTCACCTCTCAGCCTTCTCTTCCTCAGGCTGAACAGGCTCAGTTCCTGGAGCCTCTCCTCACAGGGCCTATCCTCCAAGTCCTTAATCAAACAGGCAGCCTGTCTTTGTACCCTCTTGAGCTTATCCATGTCCTTCTCAAAGCATGGTGCTCAGAACTGGGCACCATACTCCAACTGAGACCTCACCAACATTGAATAGAGAGGGAGGAGTACCTCTGTGGATCTATTGGCCACACAGCAGCTGATGCATGCACAAGTTTTATTGGCCCTTTTGGCAGCCTCATCACACTGTTGGGTCATATTTATCTTCCAGTCAATCATGACCCCCAGGTCTCGTTCAGATGTTGTGCCAGCCAGTAGACCACCACCCACTGTATAGTTGTGGTGAGGGTTCTTCCTACCCAGGTGCCTTGCACTTCTCCCTGTTAAACCTCATCTGATTTTGTTCCACCCATAAGTCCAGCCTGTCAAGGTCCTCCTGGACTTCTGCTCTATCCTGTGGTGTGCCCATGTTTCCCCACAGCTTGGTATCATCTGCAAACTTAATCATTGCGCCTTCTTACCTCTTCTTCCAAATCGTTAATGAATATACTGAATAGCACAGGTCCTACCACTGATCCCCAGGGGACCCCACTGGAGACAGCCCTCCAGGATGAGACCATCCCATCGATCAACACTCTCTGCAAGCGGCCTCTGAGTTAGTTGATAAGATCAGCACTCCTAGGGATTGCTGCATGCACCACACCTCACTACTAGTCACTTCCTTAGCGAGTATATTCCTTTTTACTAGGTCTTAGGCCTCCACTTCTCTCAAGGGAAAACCTTGAAGCTTCACTATAGTGAGACTGGACCCCAGCTTCTGCACTTTTGTTACCCAGGCGCTTTCAATGAGTACAAAACAACCTGAGGGCACACACACACCTCCTCTGTCCCAAGCACACAGACACTCACACACACCCTCTGTTCCAAGCTCCAGACAAATTGCTTTCATATAATCTGCGTTCCCTGGCTGCCACTGGAGCCAGGCATACTTAAATAGAAATTCCCTCAATTCTAGAAAAGCCTATTTTTCAAAAGCAACTGAAAGCCCTAAGTCTCACTGGAAATAAATGGGACTCTGGCTCTCAAGTCACCTAGGCACTTTTGAAAGTTTTAGCTCAAATGTGTGCCTCAGTTTACCCACCTGAGAGATTAGGATAATATTAACATGACCTCTCTTCTTTTCAACATGGGTGCAGGGATTAATTAACTGACAACTGCAACTGATTTTGAGACTTTACATGGAAAGCACAATATTATAACAGTACCTTCAGCTATGAAAATAAAATTAGTAAGGACAAAACTGGAGACTGGCAATCCTATTAGACTTGGTTATGATTCTTTTACACATTTATCATAGAATCATAGAAAATTTGATTTGGAAGGGACCAATTAGTTCAACCCCCTACTCAAAGGAGGACCACCCCCAACTAAATCATAGCAGCCAAAGCATTGTCTAGCTAGGTTTGGAAAACCTCTAAGGATGGAGCTTCTACCAGCTCTCTGGGTAACACGTTCCAGTGTTTTACTACCCTTCTAGTGAAAAAATTCTTCCTATCTAACCGAGACTTCCCTTGCTGCACCTTGAGACAGTTGCTCCTTGTTCTGTCACCTGCCACCGGAACAGTGTAACTCGATCCTCTTCCGAACCACCCTTCAGGTAGTTCAAGGCTGCTATAAAATCCCCTCTCAATCTTCTCTTCTCTAGATTAAATAAGCCCAGTTCTCTCAGACTCTCCTCAGAAGTCATGTCCTCAAGCCATTTTCACTGCCCTCCACTGGACTCTCTCCAATTTGTCCGCATCCTTTCTGTAGTAGGCGGCCCAAACAGAACACAGTACTCCAGATGTGGCTTCCACCAGTGCTGAATACAGGGGAATAATCACTTCCCTTGACCTACTGGCAACACACCTACCAATGCAATCCAGTATGCTGTTAGCCTTCTTTGCAACAAGGTCACACTGTTGGCTCATATTCAGCTTACTGTCCACTGTAATCCTCAGGTCCTTTTCTGCACACCTGCTGCCCAGCCAGTCAGCTCCCAGCCTGTACTGGTGAATGGGATTGTTTTGTCCTAAGTGCAGGACTTTGCACTTGTCCTTGTTGAACCTCATGAGATTTCTTTTGGCCCAATCCTCCAATTTGTCTAGGTCACTCTGAAACCTAGCCCTAACCTCTACTATTCCCCCCAGCTTAGTGTCATGTACAAACTTGCTGAGGGTGCACTCTATGCCATCTTTCAGGTTGTTGATGAAGACATTGAACAAAACCGGCCTTGGGGTACTGCACTTGATACCAGCTGCCAACTAAACATCGAGCTATTGATTACTACTCTCTGAGCCTGCTGCTCCAGCCAATTTTCTATCCACCTTACATCCAGTCTACTCAACCAGCCCATACTTCCTTAGCTTGCATGTGAAAATGTTGCGGGAGACTGTATCAAAAGCCTTGCTAAAATCAAGGTATACCACATCCACTTGTCTCCCTGCATCTGGAGCCAGTCATCTCATCATAGAAAGCAATCAGGTTGGTCAGGCATGATGTGCCCCTGTTGAATCCATGCTGACTGTTCCTAATCACCTTTCTCTTCTCCATATCCTTAGAAATGGATTCCTTGACAATCTACTTCATGATTTTTCCAGGGACCAAGGTGAGGCTGACCAATCTATAGTTTCCTGGATCCTCCTTTTTCCCGTTCTTAAATATGGACACTATGTTTGCCCTTTTCCAATCATCTGGAACCTCTCCCAATTGCCATGAATTTTCAAAGATGACGGCCAGTGGCTATGCAATCTCATCAGCCAACTCTCTCAGCACCCTCAGATACTTCCCATCCGGCCCCATGGACTTGTATACGTGCAGCTTTTCTAAACAGTCCCTAACTTATGCTAGGGACCAGGGGTGACACGTAGAGGGTGCACGGGGGTGCATGTGCACCCCCTGACAGGCAGTGCTCCCCACTTAGGCGACGGGCGGGGGGGTGGCAGGAGTGCCTATGCCCTCCCTGCGAGTGCTGCCCGGGGAGTGGGGGCACAAGGTGAAGCACCACTGGTACTTTCGGGAGCACCACTTGCGCTTCCCAGTTGGCACGATCAGCCATGGCGGGGGGGGCCTTCCCCGCCAGTCGATGAGATTGGGGGAAGGGTTCCCCCATGGCCATCGCTGACTGGCCACTGGGGGGCATGTGCCCCCCCCACCCCAACTCAGGTAGCACCAGTTGCCCATGCTAGGAACTATTTAGAAATACCTTTCTGTGCTTACACATATTTGGGTTCCTTTTAAGTTTAATCTTAAACCTGTATGTTGTGATTACTAGTACTAATGATCAGAACTAGAACATTTTTGGAAGTCATTTTTAACTTTCTACTGGACACATCTACATGAGCCGCTTTACTGCGCAGTAGACTAATTGACTGCACAGTAAAGTGTCAGTGTCTACATGTGCAGATGTTTACTGTGCAGTCAATTAGTCTACTTTGCAATTAATTTGCTATCTGCAAATGCAGGTAGCAAATTAACTGTGGAATAGTTACTTCACAGTAGCACATACATAGAAACCAACCAAGATCAAATTTGCTCCCGACTGGCTCTACTGCTACGGGCCACCCTTGGGCTTACCCTTAGCCCCAGCCCCACAGCTCGGAGATTCTCCAGTCCCAGGGTGGGGGTGATTCTTTGCCTGTTCCAGCCCCTGGCCCTTAAAATGCTATGGTGACACTGGGGCCATGGGTCACCTGCAACCAGACCCTGGCCACCTGGTCCCGCACCAGTAGCTGCAGCAGCTTGCCCAGAGCCCGACACTGGCCCTTGGCATAGCCCCACCACCTGCTTGCCTGTTCCATGTTGTGTCCCTGCACTGGGCACTGCAGGTATACCTGTCACTGTTGCCACAGCTGGCACTCCTGTTGCCAGGCATCCTCAGCATGCTGTGCCTCCTCCACCCAGGCCTCATGGAAGAGCTGCCTTGGTCATAATAGATATTATGCAGCACACAGGCTGCGATGATAACCTGGGGGTGATGCTGGCCTCCATGACCTCAAGACAGGTAGTGATCTTCAGGCAGCCAAAGGCACACTCCACCAGTGGACAAGTTTGGCCCAGGCACTGGTTAAAGCAGGGGCGGGCAATTATTTCAGCTAGAGGGCCACTTAATGAGTTTTTGTGAGCTGCCAAAGGCTGAAAGGGTAGCTCCACCCCTTGACGGGTGCCCCGCCCCCCTGGTCACCATCTTGGGACCAGAAGTCTCACCCCTAACTCCTGACCTTTGCCACCAAAGTCCCACCTCTTGCCTCCTGAAAGTACTCTTTTTGGGAGGAGAGGTGTGCCCTCGTGAAACCAGAAAAAAACCAAATTGTGCTAAGAGTTGAACACCTACTATAACATATTTTAATTTTATTAAAAAAATAGTTTTGTCATGATTTGTATTTGCGTACTGTATATAGAGGCGATTGCATAATAATTAAAAACTAAAGTTTTACTCTTGTACATTGTGTATGGTTACCAACTCTGAAGTTATTCCATGAGATTTTTTCCCCAACATGTCATAAATTGTACTGTTCAACCCATTCACAATATCAATCTTCCGGATTGCTTTCAATAGTTATCAGGAGATCAGTGCTGATTCTGGTAGACTCCTGGCTAATCCAGAAAGGTTGGCAACCCTAATACTGTGTGTGTTGCGGGGTGTGGGTGTGGGTGTATGGTGGGGTACGGGAGGGTGTAGAGAGGGTTGTGAGGGGTTGTGGCTGTGTGTGGGGGCAATAGGTTGTGTTGGGGGTGTGTATATGTAGGGGGGGTGTTGTGGAGGCAAGGTGTGGGTGTGTGGCATTTGTGGGGTGTGAGGGCAGGTGGGGGGGGGGGTGTGGGGACCTCCCACATACTCCCAGCCATGGTGCACAGCTCCTGACACTGGTGGCAACAACAGGCAGGGGTACTTGGGGTACTTGTGGCTCACGCAAGGCATTGCCGCCTGGCAGCACACAGCTCCAGCCAGCATGTGGTGGTAAGGAGCGTTGTGTCAAGGAGCACAGCCCTGCCAGCCCACCTCTATCACACGGGACTCCACACAGCACCCATTCAGCTCCTGGCACTTGCATGTCACCAAGGGAAGCCCCAGGCAATGGAGGCAGCTGCCTTCCCTGCCACGCAGGTCCCAAGACTTTGCAGGAAGTGGAGGGGAGCCTCCACTACCACTTCCCAGTGGAGTCCAGGGACCTGCATGGCAAGGAGTGGTAAAGGCCGCCAGCTGCATCTCAAAGGCTTACCTTGGAAGTGCACAAGTGCTAGGAGCTGCAAGCACACTGTGGGGAGCCTCATGTGACAGAGGTGAGCTGGCCTGGCTGCATTCCTTACCCCCACATGCAGTGCTGGCCAGAGGTGTGCACTACTGAGCAGCAGTGCCTGCCTGAGCACCCTGAGTGCCTACCACCTGCTGTGTACCATGGGGAGTAGTGTGTGGTGTCCCCACACCCCACTTACACTCCCTTATACCCACACCCTCTCCAGCCAAGCCCTATGCTCCTGCTGACCCACTGGATATGGGCTTCACACTCCCACCAGCCCCAGTGCCATACTCTGCACTCCTGCCCAGCTGCAGCTCCTGCCAGCCACCTCCCTACTTGGTGCCCAGAGCCAGCAGGATGCCAGGGAAGCTAAGCAGGCCCCCCGGCAGCTGCAGCAGTGGCAGCAGCAGCCCCACCCAGAAACTGTGCGCTGACTAGGCTGGGTCCTTCTGCCCACAAGGGTGGGAGTGAGGCATGAGGGCTGGGTGCAGTATGATTAGTTCGTGGGTGCCCACAGGCTGCATGAAATTGCCTGGAGGGCTAGATCCAGCCTGCAGGCCATATTTTGTCTGCCCCTGAGTTAAAGTGTGACTGCCTGGGGTCCAGATGGCAGTGCTGTGTGAAACAGGGAGGAGTGCGTAGGTAAGGTGCCAATGAGGAGGACCAGGACTGCCACCATGCCCACCTGGTGCAAAGTACCCACTCTGCACAAGGACTGGCAGGGCAGAACTGTGGAACATGCGGCATCGTGGGTGCTGTACACCCAGCCAACGCTCACATTGGTGAAGGCAGGGCCAGGACTGATGCAGTCATTGCAATGGCAAAGCACAGCAAGCAGGGTGGCCAGCAAGAGCCTGGGGCATAGGCTGTCACTCCCAGGATCTGGGGGTACAGCAGCCATCGTGTGGTGGTCACAGGCTCCGGCAACAGAGTTGCAGAGGGCTGTGCCAGCATGCTGCAGCCTGCTCCATCCCAGAAACACAGGTGGCCATGGAGCAGCACACAGGGCTGACTTTTAAAGATGATCCCTGACCTGTGTGGCTGGAGCCTCCTGCTCCCCCTGGCAGCTGCAGGGGGCCAGTGCAGGGCCAGAAGAGTCTGAAAGCAGTCTACTCCCAAGAGCAGCAAATCTGCTCCCAAATGCATGCAGGTGCAGATGCTGTACAGGGTGGGTTTCCTGCATAGTAAATTACTGCAGAGTAAATCCATATAGCACTAATTGCATGTGTAGATGTCTCCACTCATCGATATGTGCTCTCTCACTCAAACTCTCATTATTGTCTATTTCTGGCATCCCAATGAGCACATATCCTCAAATGTATCTTGTGACCATGCGTTTCCTAGGTTAATTATATATTGTGTTAAAAAGGTATTTCCTTCTCTGACGTAGGTTTTTCCCCTATTTTTATCCTAAGTGATTCAGAGAAGAACTTGCAATGAACAAAGTAGCTGCTGACATTTAAGTGCAAGAGAAAGAGTCGTTTCAGTCCCATTAGGATATGAGACAGTTAAGGATGTTTAACTGGATTATAGAGGTCTATGTAACTGTTCAAAAGAAAGCAGGAGGCTGACAAAAATCAGTGGGAAAATCTCATCTGTAGCCAAAGTTTAAATTTGCTTGGATAAGCTGACCTGTTCCCCTGCCCATATCTGTGTGGTAGACACAGACTTTTGCTAGATTCTTTCAAGGTCAAATCCTTCAGATTAATTTTGAAATTGTGCAGATTCAATATAATTCGTAGCAAAAATGAGTAGCTTGATGTTAGCTTATGTTTCCTTGGCTCCTGTTTCAATAGGGCAATTGCCATTTGTGTGCAGACTGTTCCAACAGTCTTTAACTGGTTTCTGACTAGATGCCAAAACTGTTGTATAAGTCTAGGGTAATTTTAGATCTACAATTAAAAACATAAATAAAGCATTTATTTCTGAAGACTCTTCCCAAGGCTAGAATTTGCCATTTAAAAAGATTCAGCTTTCAAAGAGAGGTACCTGAGTTGTGACAAATATGGGAAAATAAAGAGCTTCACTGAGCTTGCAAAAACACATAATTGTGTTCTGTGCCTGTAGGTGTAGATGAATAACAGAAAATAGCTGGCAAAAGCCTCAAGAGGTCATCTAATCCAATGCCCTGCTCAAAGCAGGATCACCCCTGACTAAACCATACCAGACAAATATTTGTCTAAGCTGCATTTAAAAAACTTCCAGTGATGGAGATTCCACAGTCACTATAAGCAATCCATTACAATGCCTAACCACCCTCATAGCTAGAAAATTCCTAATATCTAACCAAAATCTCTCAAAAGCCCATCACTTTTTTTTTTTATCCCCTTAAGGCAAAGAGAACAATTGATTACTGTCCTCCTTACAACAACTCTTTGCATTTGAAAGTGATCCCTTTCAATCTTCTGTTCTCCAAACTAAAAAAATTCCAATACTTCCCAATGCACATGGAGTACAGATTTCTAGAAGAGGGATCTGGCTGTTGCTAGCCTGTGACCTAACCTCTATCCCAGATGCAAGAGTGGAATAAGTAATCTGCGGAACTCTCTAAACATCTAGAAGAACACAAAACTATCACCAGAACTGAGAGCAAAGAACAACTTCCTAAATAAACTCAAAAGTTTTCAAAATGACTGAATCAGTAGATGGAAGTGATACAGGAAATGCTCACCTCTTTAAATTTACTGAAGTATCAACATGAATTCAAAACTGCTTGGGCAGGAAAGCCATTTGCATTTGAGGCCTGCTCCAGGTACCTTAGATGACTCCTTCATAAGCAGAAGGAAACTGCTTATCCAGAAAGAAATTGCTGTCTTTCATCACCAATCACAGAAATCTACTCTCTCCTCTGTCCAAGTATAAGTTGGAGACATAGCATTTGTGGGGGTTCACAAATAAATTAGTGCTCAGACATCTGCATAAAGTACCCTCTATGGCATAAGCCCAAGTCTGTGAGCTCCCCAACTGGTGGAGATGGCAGCCAAGAAGCTGCCACACAAATGGGTGTGTTATGCCATGCCTCAATGCACCCAAGCATGCCACATCTACCCTGCCCTATCTGCATGTACCAACCCTGAAAAGTGACAGTGAAGCACAGCAAGCAAGGCTAGATAACGCTCTTGAGCATCTCCCCAGGGACATGCCAGGGATGCTGTTTAGCATATTGATATTAACTGTGCCAAAGCCCTCAGTAAAGTGCTATTACAAAGTCCTCAGTACTGCAGGCAGTAGCAAGTACCAAGCTTAGGCACCTGCAAGTACTCAAAAAAGGACCAAAGATACCACAGCTTCTCAGCTTCCACTAACATGCATCAATTACACCATCTGCTGGGGCTCTGAGCAGCCAATACCTGTACTGTTTTTGAGGATCCACGGCCTTCCCTCTTCCAGTGGGATCATACAACCCACACTTTATGAATAATAAATCTCTCTGTAAGTCTGTGTGTAGAGCAGTGCAGAGGGAGGACTGGGAATAGAGTTATTAGACTATCCTGTGAATTTAGACAAAGTTCATCTCCTTCAAAAACCAAATACAAGAGCAAAAAATCTGTATGGAAAAATCACCAGTGTGGCAGACAGTTTAAGTCCTGCTAAGCACGGGACAGTGAAACAGCAACATTGCTACCATAAGTCTATTACCTACAGAGATTTCAGGACATTCCAGAAAATTAAATGGCATGCCAGTTCAGAAGAATATTTGTTCAGAAGAATATCACTTCAGAAGAATATTTGTGAGCATATCTGAACAGATCAAAAGAAAACACAGTCAAGAAAGCATGGTTTGATTAAGGACAGCCAGTCTGGATTCAAGAAAGCGAGACCATGGTTAATTAAATGAATGGAATTCTCTGAGATTCAGACTAGACTGCAGTGCAAGAAGTTGCAGAGCACAATGTATACTTAGCCATCCAGAAAGGCCTGTCAGAGTTCAGGCATGAAAGACTGTTGACTGGGCAGTGATGAAAACTAACAAAAGGGAAAATACAAAAGGCAGCTGCTAAAGAAATACTACTAAGCTAGTGAAAGAAGTGACTTCGGAGGTTACCAGGGAGATCAGACGTGGCAATGGAGCTTTCGTTATTCATACAAATGATTTCAAAGAAGGGACTGAAAGTAATTTTCCCCAGTATGTAGATGATTGGCTTGGAAAGGCTTCAAAATATTCAGGGCTCCTGGTCAGAAACAAAAGATTTAGATACTCATTTTCTACTGCAGCAGGAATCGTCTGAGTGAAATTCCCACAAGATGCTGCTGCTATCATTAGGTAAGTGAAGGTGTCCTCAAGACACTATCCCAGACTGATCAGGAACCCAGGAGAGATATTGCTCCTACCCAAATGGAGCCACTACAGGCTACTTCACCAAGCAGGTTGTGAAACAGGATCATAGAACATACTGCTTAGAGGAAGTCATAGAATCTCTTTCACAAAGAGACTGGATAAGCATCTATCTGGGATAGTTTAAGAACAGCACATCCTGCAGCTGCATAAGGGACTGGACTACATGACACTTGATGTCTCTTTTAAACCTGCGATTCTACACAACAAGAATCTCTTCTGATTCTGGTACGAATTCAAAGGCTGATGGATGCTGACCCTGCAACCACTCTGACTGTTGGCTTGAGCTAGACAGTGCACTGGACAATACCTCACCTGCAGCCTGGTGACAGCACACTTTGCTGGGAAGCAGGAAACACAGGTTGGGGTGTGGGGAGGGGGCAGAACTCAGGACCTCCAACATTCTCCAAGTGAGTGCCCTAGCAACTCAGCTGTGGAAGCAAGAGAGGAATGCACACATACCCACAGCTTTTTCCATTCTGATTCTAAGTCTGGTACTATGGATTTGGTATGTCTCATTTTCAGGACTCTCATACAGGCCTCAGCCACTATTGCACATTATCAGTTGATAGTGATTGGGAATTTTTTTATGCCCAAAAAAGAAATCCACATACACCTGCTTACATGACACTCACCTGCACTGATGTATACATACTCCAGATAGTTTTCTGAAGAATATTAGTGAACAAGGAATCATGAATTTAAAAATATTCTGTATCCCATTCCTCCATTACTGAAGGAATCCAGGGGTCAAGGATTACAAAGAGACTTTGTTGTAGCAGGTGGGCAGGGAGGCACATACTTTCCCACTTGTTTGGATCATAGGAAAGTAGGCCTAGAAGGGACCTCACAAGGTCATTCAGTCCAGCCCCCTGCTCAAGGCAGGACCATCCCTGACTAAACCATCCCAGCCAAGTAATCATATAACTTGCTTCTGAAAATTTCCAAGTATGGAGGTTTCACAACTTCTCTAGGTAGTTTGCTCCAATGCCTGCCACTCTCATAGTCAGAAGGCTCCTCCTAGTCCTTAACTTAAATTTCCTCTGCTGCAGCTTGAAGCCATTGCTCCTAGTCTTGTCCCCCATAGCCACAAAGACAAGTCCATCTCCATCCTCTCTATAATCACTCTTCAGGTATTTGATGACTGTTATCACATCCCTCCTCAGTCTTCTCTTCTCCAAACTAAATAATCCTAGTTCTTTTAGTCTTTCCTCATAAATCTGGTCTCCGAGACCCCCAATCATTTGTGCTGTCCTGTGCTCAACTCTTTCCAAACTATCCATGTCCTTGAAGTGTGGGCCCTAAACTGGACAGTACTCCAGGTAAGGCCTCACCAGTGCTGAATAGAAAAGAAGAATCATTTCCCTTTGTTTTTAAGTGACACTCCTGTTAATACAACCCAGTATGCTGCTGACTTTTTTGCAATAAGAACACACTGATTACATTCAGCTTATGGTTCCCCATAACCCCCAGGTCCTTCCACATAGTACTGCAACTTAGCCAGCCACTCCCCAGTCTGTATTTGTGCATACAATTATTCCATCCCAAGCTCAGGACTTTGTACTCGTTCTTGTTGAATACCACCTCATTGATTGCAGACCATATCTCTAGTCTCATTCTATATCCTAGCCCTGCCTTCTGGAGTGTCCACAATTCTACTCAACTTGGTATCATTTACAAATTTGCTAAGCATGTACTCAATCCCATCATCCAAATCATTAGTAAAGACGTTGAACAATACCAGACCCAAGACAGACCCCTTGGGAAACTCACTTGATACCTCCCCCAACTAGACATTGAGCCATTGAGGACTACTCGGTGAGTGCAACAATCCAACCAGTTATGTATCCACCTTACAGTACTTTTATCTAGTCTGTATTTCCTTAGCTTGCTAATGAGAATGTCATGGGAGACGGTATCAAAAGCCTTGCTAAAATCAAGGTTTGATATGAACATAATAAAGCAGTACACATTACATTCTATGAAAAAGGAAGACTGTTTGACAATCTGCCTGAGGATTTCTGTAAAATACACTGGTCCGGACATTCCAGTTTTATCTACTTATTGTTATATTTCATTACAACACTCCTAATATTCAATGCATGTTATATTTGAATACAAGGCAAAACCATTGAGCTCTGTACAGGAATGCTAGTATGAAATTTAATTTCCTGTGCTATGCAGGTCAGAGTAGATGATATAATCGTTCCTTCTGGTCTTAAACTCTATGCGTGCAAGAGTAAGCCTGAAACACTTGAGTTCTCAGAAGTCAGGAAATGCAGCCCTAAAGGTTGCAAGCCCAATCAGAACTCTACCCTCTAATGCTTTTTCATTAAAAGGTGGTCTTACTTGTGCATCATTACTAGATGAGAGGGGACTTTAGTCAGATGGTTCCTGCTACGCAAAAGAAGTAAAGTTTTAATACAGTGGTAGGAGGGCATGTCTGTACATGCCTTTGATTTGGGATCAGTTTACTCATGAGTAAATTATTCACAAGTAAGTGCTCCTGGGCAGGCATCTACACATACATGGAAGCAGAAGTAGATTCGATAATGACAGCAAACAGCTTCCAGTTCCTGGGGCCCTGCAATGGGACCCTGCTGCCACTAGGGGGGGCTCTAGGCACCCCCTGGGTGTTAACCCAGGGGCTGGCGAGGAGGATCAGACTGGAGACAATTGTCGCTTGACTGGGGCTGGGACATTGGACCTTGCTTCTGGGGGCTGCCTGCTGCCAGGGTGGGGACAATGCCCACCTGCCCCGGCTCCTCAATCAGGGGCAGGGGACTTGGAAAGAGCTGCAGGGGAGGGGCAGGTCCCAGCTCCCTACCCTGATGAACCAGTGGCTTGATCACCCAACTGGGACATGGGACTGGGACCTCCCTCTAACCAGGACAGTTCCCAGCCCCCACCCGCATGGAGCTGGGTGGGGAACAAACTCCCCAACCTGTTCCCTGCCAAGCTCCAGACTTGTGTTCAAGCGGGGAACAGACTCCTCAGCTTGTTCCCTACTCAGCTGCATGCTGCAGAGCTGAGTGGGAAACAAGCTCCCCAGCCCTCGCCAGCAGGGAGCTCCCAGCGCCAGCTCCATGACCATGGGGCTGGCACTGAGACACCCTTATCTCCCAGCACAAGCTCCGTGATTGTGGGGCCGGTGCTGGCCCCTCACTCCCCAATTGCGATTTCAGAGGAGGGGTCTTGGAGCTTGCTGCGGCTAGCCAGGAGGACATAGTTCCCACCTGGACTCCAGTGACAGATCCCACTCCAGCAGCAGGCAGCTCCTGGGGGCAGGGAGATATCTCCCGCCCCCGATGGATGGCTGACCTGAAGCAAATTTGCTTCCGATCAGTCATCTACATGAGTGCTACTGCACCATTGCTAATCAAAAGTAAAATTGCTACTTGCATTTCCAGGTAGCAAATTTACTTGTGATTAGTGAGGTTTACTGTGTAGTAAGCATGTGTACATGTAGAGGTGCATGCTTACTTTGCAGTAAAGTACACTACTGTGCAGATAAGTATCTTGTGTAGATGCGCCTAGAGACCATTTTATAAGGCTAGGGATAGACATTACACATAAAATGGTTTCAGTAATCAGAAACTTGTTTAAACCTGTAACAGAACAGATGTGCACATAAACCAGTTTGAAAATGGCTGAAACTGGTTTGAGATAAACCTGGTTGAATGTAGACTTAACTGATGCGGCTCAAACAGGTTTATGCAATGTCTGTCCCAGACCCTTTGCTGGTTTAAGATAAATGGGAGTCCTCCAGCATCCCGGCATGCGTTCTGGCTGGGCAGGGCTCTCTGCTGCCTTGCTGGAGCTTGGCAGTCTCTGCAGGCATCTGCCTGGCTTCTGCTCCCCACTCTGTGCTAAGCGAGCATTCTCTCATCCTTCACAGACACCTCAGCATTAGCTAAGAGACCACATGCTGGCTACCTGCTGTGGGAGAGACAAAGGGAAACACTGTTTGAGAAGAGCTGTTTGCTCCCCTCCCACCCCCTCACCACTCTTTGCTAAGCACAAATTCCCCCCTCCCCTCTGCCTTGCTGAGAGGTGTTTGTGTATTAGCCAGCAGACCACATGCTGGGTCTGTGCTGAATCAGACAGCTGGTAACTTCTGTTTTCTTAATGGGGCAACAAACACGGCGATAAGGATGATAAACACTATTATCAGCTAAACTTGCTTGCCTAAGTATACAAAAGCAGGGAAGGAGAGTGAAAAACTCCTATCATCAGATGCATGCACTGCACACAGACCCCTTGCCTCAGAGTGCTAGCCCCACACTGCAGACTGGCAACACTCCTGTGGGACTGCAGGCAGGGTGAGGGTTCACACCCCTCCCTAATCAGAGCCTTGCTGGGACCTGGCCACCCTCAGTTTAGCTCTGTGGAAGGGCAAAGAGGGCTACTCTAGCGCCTCCTGGCTTTCAGCCTGGGCCACTGCAGGCATATGCCTGGGTTTCCTCAGTCCAGAGGGATTGCCTGTATGGTTGGAAACTAGTTCAGCCTAGCCAGGTTAGACTATCCTGCGAAGGTTGAATCAATTCAGGCTCAGGCTTTTTGAATGTCTCTCCCTAGCCTAAGTGTAAGCAGTTGTAGCAACCTGTGAAGAACAATGAGAGGCCTTATCTAAAGTATAAATCCCTTCCTTATCAAATGTGATGTTTTGATGCATTATAAAACTAGAATATTTCACCAGAACTTAGAACAAGAGCAAAAGCTGGCAGAGGTGCAATATCACTATCAGGAAAACATACTTGTACCTGTTTATAAATTGTGACAATCACATGTTGGCAGCTGCCGGCAGGAGACTGCTGTGTTCCTGATGTTAATACTCTAATATGGGCTATGATCAAACAAGCCTTTATGCAATACCATTGCCCAGACAAATTATTACTTCAATGGCAGCCAGAAGCACACTAATTAAAGATTTTATTTTTGTAAAATCTTGTAAAAAATCTACTTTATTAGCATATCTATAGAGATTTTCTGTGCAAAATCCCTGTTAATAAAGCTGATGACTAAGATAAACTTCATTTTTCCCTAATAGATAAATTTATGCCTAAGACGACCAGCTCAGGGAATAAATTAACAATGGGTGTGAACACACTGCAGTTAAAGGTGTGATCACCAGGGATCCTGGTTTTCTCCGATTAAAAATTGCAAATTTTCTGATTAAAATCTCAAAGTCTGTGATAAAAATTAAAGGCCCCCCACAGCCTCCTGCTGCGCTGCTGGTGCCCTGCACTGTCCCGCAACAGGCTCCTCAGCCCTCCTGATGCCCCTCACAACAGCCCCCCAGACCCACAGACAGACACGCAGGCACAGATGCACATACAGACACTGACACCCACCCCAGCAGGTAAGTGTGTGTGGGGGGAGGGGAAGGGGAAGGGTGAGAGAAAGGGAAGGTGCTGGGGGGTAGATCAAGAAGGAGGGAAGCGTGCCCCTGTGCCCACTCCCCGCGTGCAAGACCTCCCTGCGCTGCTGCTGCCACTGTGAAACCATGCCAGTTAGGTGGCACACAGCTGCCCCCACCACCATCTCATGCCACGCGGTGAACACAGCCGCCATCACACTGCCACTGTTGCCCTGCAGCCAGCCACACAGCTCCATGGTCATGGCTCTGCGGTGACAGCAACGGCACAGGAAAGTTTTCCACGCAGTGGCTGTCACAGCTCCACTGGTAGGCAGCTGTAACAGAAGTGACTGCCGCTGCCTACAAAACCTCCCGCTGTTGCCGTGGAGCTGCGCTCAGAGCTGTGTGGCTGGTGGCAGTGGCACAGCACGGTGCAGCATGGGATGGCTGTGGGGATGGCTGGCTTGGCGGCTGGCCGCACAGCTCCACAGCGGCAGCAGGAGGTTTTGTAGGCAGCAGCGGTCACCACTGGCACGGCCCTCCAGGTAAGTGGCAGTGGCTGCCGTGTGCAACCCTCCCCACCCCCTGCCCCCATCCCTCGCCATGGCTGCAGAGCCGGCCACAGAGCTGTGCTCCAGCCGCATGAAAGCCTCCCTCTCTCCCTCCTCGACAGCCGTGCAGCATGAGTGCGGTCCGCACATGGCAGGCATCACCACACTGCGCCCCGCATCGCTTGCCTGCAAAGCCCCCTGCAGAGGGGCACTTTTGCTCTCACCCCCTGGCCCTACTCCCAGCTGTGGTGTGCCGCCTGGAGTGAAGGGCATGGCTCCACAGTGGCAGCGCTTGCCTGCAAAGCCTCCCTAGCCTGCATGCAGCCCCCACCACCCTGCACCATCATGGAGCCGTGCAGCTGGTTGCGGGGCATGCCACTGCGTGCAAGCCCCCTGTTCCACCCCCCAGCCGGGCAGCATGTATGTGGCCCACACATGGTGGTTGCTACCGTACTGCTGCTGCCACACCCTTCCTGGACTTCTGGAAGGCTTTTGACACTGTCTCTCACCCAGTTCTCATTAAGAAACTAGGGGGCTGTGGTGTAGACACCCACACAGTCAAATGGGTTGCCAATTGTCTGGAGGGCCGCACCCAGAGGGTGGTGGTGGATGGGTCCTTCTCAACCTGGAAGGACGCGGGCAGTGGGGTTCCGCAGGGCTCGGTCCTTGGGCCCGCACTGTTCAACATCTTCATGAGCGATTTGGATGAGGGGGTAAAAAGCACCCTGTTCAAAAGATGTGGGGGGACGTGGGCACACTGGAAGGATGTAACAGGCTACAATCAGACCTAAACAGGTTACAAGGGTGGGCGGACGAGAATAGGATGGGTTTCAACACAGACAAGTGCAAGGTGATGCACCTCGGGAGGAACAACCGGCACCATACCTACAGGTTAGGGAACTCCCCTCTTGTCAGCACGGAGGCGGAAAAGGATCTGGGGGTCATCACTGACTCCAAGATGAACATGGGCCAGCAGTGTGGAGAGGCAGTTAGGAAGGCCAACCGCACCTTGTCATGCATCCACAGATGCATCTCGAGCAGGTCCAAAGAGGTGATCCTCCCCCTCTATGCGGCACTGGTCAGGCCGCAGCTGGAGTACTGCGTCCAGTTCTGGGCGCCACACTTAAGAGGGATGTTGACAGCATGGAGAGGGTCCAGAGGAGGGCCACGCATATGATCAGGGGACAGCAGGGCAGGCCCTGTGAGGAGAGGCTATGGGACCTGAACCTGTTCAGCCTCCAAAAGAGAAGGCTGAGGGGGGATCTTGTGGCCTGTTATAAACTAGTCAGGGGGGATCAGCAGGCATTGGGGGGGAGTCACTGTTCCCCCAAGCACCGCCAGGAGTGACCAGGAATAATATTCACAAGCTGGCAGAGGGTAGGTTTAGGTTAGCTATCAGGAGGCGCTACTTCACGGTCAGGGCGGCTAGGGTCTGGAACCAACTTCCAAGAGAAGTGGTGCAGGCTTCTACCCTGGGGGTGTTTAAGAGCAGGTTAGATGCACATCTTGCTGGGGTCGTTTGACCCCAGTATTATTTCCTGCCATGGCAGGGGGTCGGACTAGATGATCTGCTCAGGTCCCTTCTGACCCTAGAAACTATGAAACTATGAACCCTGTGCAACTTGCCCCACAAAGCCGTTCAGGTAGCCATGGAATGGTAGCGCAGGGTGCAGTGGCAGAGTTGCCATGGCAGCCTCAGTGTGTGAACCCCTGTCAGGCTGGCTGGCACATGTGTGGCCCATAGAGTAGCACCCCTGCCCTTACTCCCTGGCCCTGCTACTGGGACTTGGCACAGGGGCACACTCCCCCACTTCTTGATCTATCCCCCCAGCACCTTCCCTTTCCCCCACCCTGCCCCACGCCTTCCCCCCACACACACTTACTTGCTGGGGTGGGTGTCAGTTTCTGTGCCTGCATGTCTCTGCCTGCGTATCTGTGGGTCTGGGGGGCTGTTGCAAGGGGCATCAGGAGGGCTGTTGAGACTGTGGGGGGGAGTGTGGGGCACTAGCAGCACTAGGGTGGGGGATGTAGGGGATATGAGGGGCCTTTAATTTTTATTATGGATTTTTAATCAGAGAATTTGCAATTTTTAAAATCAGAGAAAACCAGGATCCCTGGTGATTACTACTGCAGATAATGAAATGAAACTCATGTGTCTGACTAGACTGCAGTCACACCACTGACTGCTATCAGCTATCACCATTTTAACAAGTTATCCTATAAAATATAAAAGCATTTGAAGGTTTGACATCTGCTAAAAAAAAACACAATCCATCACTAGTGACCCTTGAATGACTTCTGACAGAAAGCTCAAATGTTAAGGTTAGGATTGCTTCTTTACACAGCAGCCCACATGGAAGGAAAGATCCCAATTTAAAGGCTCTAGATGGGAGCACAGGGATCAATTAAGCATCACATCTTTGCACCTTAGCCCTTGCTCTTTACCACCTGGCAGCAGAATACTGTGTTCCACTCTGGCCTGGGCATGCTCATCCCTCATTAGTTTGGTTAACTTGCAGTGCCATGTGACCACAAACCTCTACACTGGCTGCCACTGCTGAGTCACATTGCTCCACTACACATTTGCCAAGACACTTCAACTAAATGGTGGCAAAAGTCAAAAACTCACCTGATCTTCCTGCTAAACATAGGTCTTTTCAATCCTACTCCACTTTGCCTCAAATCCCAGCATCCTGTGGTCATATTTACTGCACCACAACAACTCTGTGGCATCAAACTGGCACACAGAATGGAACACAAGATTGGAAGAAACCTTCTGGACCACCCAGTCAGCCACTAATGTCAGCAGTGACAATCACTTTCTTATCAGAAGCCAGGTTTTGATCCACCAAATTGCCAGTAGGCCTCCCTGAGCAGTTTCTGCATGGGAAGGCCAGCACTCTGGCAGCGTGCACAGATGGGATTCTGCGGAGATGTAGCCAGACTATGCCTCGCATTGCAGAGAACTCTCCCTTAACAGCTGGAGTGGTGGTCTGAGCATGCTGACCTCTGTCACTGAGAATGGCCTGGCCAGAGATGATGACAACAATGACAGGAGCAAAAACAATGGTAGGTCATCTCTGATACGCATCTTTATCAGACATCTTTCACAAATTAATACAATATATTACA
Source organism: Crocodylus siamensis (assembly GCF_052110815.1). Lineage (NCBI taxonomy): Eukaryota > Metazoa > Chordata > Crocodylia > Crocodylidae > Crocodylus > Crocodylus siamensis. The sequence continues at coordinate 44,346,993 of NC_143403.1, forward strand.
GATTGGAACTGTGATTTATGAATACATTTCTACTCAGAACCAAAGTATGCACTTAACTTCATGCATGTGCCCAAGAACAGGCCCAAATCAGGGCTTTGGTTTCCTTGTGTAGGTGGTCAGATTGATTGCTGCTTGACCAGCTAAATCCAAAGTTTTCAAAAACAGAAGCCGCTGCTGCTTGTTCCTTACTCCTGTACAAGCCTAATGAGATTCAGTGAGAGTTTTACCTGAGGATGAACTCAAGGGTCCGCCTCATTACCATCATTTCCCATTTGTATCATGCCAAGTTTGTGCCATGTAATTGCATGATCATACGGTAATTTAAAAATATATATAATGGCAAAAGTAGCCCTAAATTGTTCAAGCAAGGTACTTGCTGTGCTATCTAGCTGTTTTTCCCCACAGATATTGCTTTTCATATAGATGAGCTCAGAGTTCTCTGTTCTCCTGAGAGGAAATATTTCAGTCTTGGTACAGAGTCAAGAATATAGTCGTTGTCACTATACATAAAGTGATTTTCAACCAGGATAAACTGAAATCCTTTCAGGGGTGCCACAAAATTTTAGCACTATTAGGCACACAAAAATAATTCGCAAGATAAAACCAGAGATTTCAAATAGAAATCCATACTCTCAGTTCACAGCCACACAACCTTCATCAGATCTGGCCTTTGGCAGCCAATAAGAAGCCTCAAGAAGCAAATAAAACTTACCCCCAAAAGCTCTGGAATTAGTTGCCTGTTTTTGCAAACTTCACTCTGTGCAGCAGCAGACCCCATATAACACCCTATACTTGACATGACAATGGCTGTGCACTCCTTTGTGTACAGAGTAACAGGGTTTGTTTAACAGGGGTGTATTCACTTTTCACTGGGCATAAGACATCATGCAAACAGAGAACTAGTTAGACTGAGGAGAAAATGAAAATCTGGCACAAAGGTATACGTGTAGACTGAAATGTCATTGTGTGCTTCTTGCATTTTGCCTTATACTGATATAATTCACAAGAATGTGAAGGAGTAAAAATTGTGTGCTCATTACTAAGAACTCAGAATACCTAACGTTTTTTACTATCTTCCAAAGCCCAAGTGATAGCAGGTGTCTTTTTATGTCATTTTATCTCATGTCAAGTGACCCTGGTCAAACTCTAGGGCTCTTATAAGGATTTCAATGCAATCTTTACTTCAGCTTCAGGAAAATTTGTTTATGGGAATTTGCCAGAATAAAAAATCCTAAGAACACTTAGCTCTCAAAAGCCAAAAATGTCATGGGCTCCATTAAGAGGGTCTACTGAGGAAGTGACTTGTATGTGACCAGTGATTTACATTTCCAAAGAGCTGTACAAACACCAGCTATTAATCAATTAGTTGGACAGTTCTCCCTACAGGAAAGCTGCACAAGGAATCTTAATTCTGGCATTCCCTACCTTGTGATTGCTTGACTTCGCAAACCTAACATTTCCTGACTGCAGTTTATTGGATGTACTTCCTAAATAATGTGGCCATTGTCATGTGGGGTGCCCATATAAAAGCAAACACATGCATTTCTACAACAAAGAAGGGGAAGTCAGAAGAGACATGACAATATCCTTAAGCATTAGTCAAACAGTTTGCTAATGAGAGAAGCCTTGCCCTGGTGTTCTGAATGCCAACAAATGTGATCTTGGAGAAATCACCACAAGCACCAGTGCCTGTGAGTATCAGCTGATCTCAGCTGTCTGCTGCTGAGAAGAGAGAGAGAGGAGATACCAAAATTCATTAGCTGGGTCCCAAACTACACAGTGGCTTTAGAGAATAAGCCCAACACGTGTGAACTGTACCTATTAGTGCTGTGCATGAACCAGGTTATTATAATCCCTTTGACCATCTTAACTAACTTCACTCCCTGCTTGGGACCAACCACCAAAATATCCTTATTGCATAGACTTCCAGGCTGGAAGCACAGCTGTGCTGCTACCCAGCATGGCCACAGGTAATGGATAGTGGAATGACCTTCAGGGAAGGTTAGCTGAGAAACATGCAGAGGTAACTGAAGAATACGCAGTCATGGACCAAGCAGTGGCAGCACCACCAGAGTGTGGAAATGAATTTGGACAGCAGATGGCAATGCTCTCCCTCCTGAAAAGCCATATATATCTTCTGATGGTGCTCTGATACAGTGAGTACAGGTCACCACTATGACAAGCCTGTCCAGCCCCCAACCACGGGTCTTACAAGTCCTCAACAAAGGACCAGATGGAAGAAGATTTTAGAATCTCAATGGCTGCAAAGGTGGATGAAGGCTGCAGCAGAATAAGATCTCCAATTGTCCTGGCCTCCTTACCATTAGATCAAGTTCCAGTTCTGCCAAGAACCATGTGGAAGCTGATGTCAACTTTGCAGCCACATGACTATCAATTTTGGGGATCATATGCCCTAAGTAATATGGACACTTTGTCATCCACATGGCTATTAAACATACAGATCTTCACATACATATGCCCATGAAATGGAAGACCAGGTTCTAGTCCCTGCCCCGCTCACCTGACCATTTTAACCCTGCATTTCTTAGCATGGTGCTTTAACCACTAGGACACATATTAGGCACTGCCAAGTCACCTCTCCAGCCCTCCTTTTGAAGCTTGCTCCTGGGCAGTCAAGAAAGGGAGAAGATATATGTGGCCAGCAAGAAGAGAGTAAGCTAGAGGTTGTCTAGCTCAACGAGATGGATCCCTCACTGGAAGGGAGTAGATCCTGAGTTTTAGCCTAGAACCTGTTCCCACTGGTGCAGAAATTTGCCTAATTCTCTCTATCCAGTAAACATTAAGTGCAAGACACTTTGGCTCCTCTTCCCTCCACGTAGCAGTTTGGGACTTTTCCTCAGATCTGTGTTTATGGAGCTGTGTAGGCACAGTTGCCATATGGATGCTTACATGTTCACAATGCACACAGAGTAGGATTGCAAACTATGCATAAGTGCCATCTTTAGAATGAATGTAGCTAGCAAACTGCCATTTGGGCATGTAAAATGAAACAGGATTCTGCCCTTATTGTAAGACAAGGCACTTCAGTGTCTAGTACTGCAGGAGGGGCTCCCATTATGTTGCTATTCTTATTTAACATTGTTTTTCTGTACTTTGGCAAATAGCAAAGCCATTATTAGCCTTGATATGACCTTCTACCTGTTTCTGCTAACAAAACTTCTGATAGCAGAGACCTCGCTACTCCCAAGCTGCCAGTGCATTCACCTCCAGTAGCATACCTAATGATGACCAAGCTGGGTACCAGCTGCACGTGCCTAGAGCTCCCCCTGGTGGCAGCAGGGGCCCAATGCAAAACCCCAGGAAGAGGAAGCATTTGTTGCCATTAGCCGCAAATCTGCTCCTGCTTCCCTGAACATATGGACACCTGCCCAAGAGTGTTTACTCATAAGCAGTTTACTCATGAGTAAACTGTTCCCAGATCTAATGCACATGTAAACACATACCTCTCACCCCAGTCTTCCCCTTGGACCACAACCTTGAAGTAGTGGAGAGGCTTGTGTGTTCCAATGATCCTCAGAGCTATATCATCTGGAGTCTAGTACTCCTGGTAGGGTCTCCCCTAGGAAACAGGTTTGAGGCAAGATCCCAGATTAAGCATGGTCCAAACTCCTGAAGATCCCAATGGTGGAACAGGCGTATTTGAGGACCTGCTGATTCTCTGCAGCTGTGAAGGTGGACGAGGGCTGCAGCAGGATGGAGGTCTCCAGTTGTCTTGGACACCCTTGCCACTGGGTTCATGGTTCTATCCTTTCAAGTTTGTGTGGCTGTCACTTGTGCACCAGCTTCCCCATGTTAAAAGATGTTACATGCGGGCCTCTGCCAGGGGTGTTAACATCTCTCACAAACCAAGTCCTGTGGCAACAAACGAGTGGTAGTGGGCTCATGAACAGTGATCTCTGGCAGTCCCTAGTCACAAATCTGCATGTAGGCAGTAGTTGTTTTGTACTTACCAAGACAGAAGTACAATTCACCAGATGCAGGCATGACTGAGCAGTCCTCTTTAGGATTCCCTTTGCTCACCCTGAACGGGGAGGAGGCTAGAAAAGGTGCCCTAAACACAGGCTCTCTCAAATCCTCCTGGCTAGACTGCTGTATCCAGGTGAATCACTCTACCTGTGGCCAAAATCAACAAAATAAAGTACTGAAATTTGCCACGTGGAATATCCACACTCTCATGGACTCTGCGAACAATGAGTATCCTGAAAGAAGAACTGCCATAGTGGGTAGAGAACCTGCAAAATATGACATTGATATTGCTGCCCTAAGTGAGACCTGCTGGGCAGATGAACACCAGCTGAAAGAAGAAGGAGGTGGCTACACCTTTTTTGGAAAGGAATGTCACCTGAAGAGAGGCACGTTCATGGGTAGGCTTTGCCATCAAGAACAAGATTATTAGTCAGTTCTCAGAACTCCCTGTGGGCATTAACAACTACCTTATGACTCTCCACCTCAAGCTCAACAACAACAACCAGTATGCTATGGTCATCAGTGCATACGTCCCCACACTTAACAATGAAGAAGTCAAGAAGGAACAGTTCTACTGTGCTCTTGATACAGTGCTGATTGCCACTGCCAAGGAAGACAATTGTATCCTCATGGGTGACTTCAACACAAGAGTTGGGCAACACTCTGAACTCTGGAGTGGCACCATTGGGAAAGAGAGGGTGTGGAAAGTCAATTCCAATGGTATTCTCAGTAAATGTGCAGAGTATGACTTGCTCATCACGAACACTATCTTCAGACAGAGTGACAAATATAAGACTACTTGGAAACACCCATGCTCCAATCACTGGCACCTTCTTGACAATATTATTTTCAGAGCCTGTAATCATACCGGTGCCTATATCACCTGAGTCCTGAGAAATGCAGATGAATGTTGAACCTTTTAGTCAGATCAATCATGCACATGCTGCTTGCACCATAACACCATAAATGACTAAAAGGAATGCAGAAAAGATTTAACATCAAAGCACTCCAAGACCAAGCTAGATGAGGCGCTTCATCAATGCCTTACTGAGAGGCTCTCTGATGACATCAGGAACATCCAGGCACTTTGGGAGGAACTTAAGAACATTATTCACAAGGCATGCTCTGAATCAATTGGATACTCTACTTACCATCACCAAGACTGGCTCAACAAGAATAATGAGGAAATCTTACTACTTATCCATCAGAAGAGAACTGCGTTCTGCAGTTGGCAAAATGAACCCTTCAATCTGTAAAAATGAGAGGCTTACCACTGGTTTAAAGCTGTAGTTCAGAGGAGGCTACAGGACATCAAAAACCAGTGGCAAGTAAAGGCCATGGAGACCCAGAGTTTCACTGATCAACATGACATGTGAAGCTTCTTTCAAGCAATAAAAGCCATCCACAGGCCACGTTCCAATGGCCCAACCCCCTTGCAATCCCAGGACAGCTCCACCCCTCTCACAGATAGTGTATCCATCACGCAACACTGGAAGGAGCACTTCAAGATTCTACTCAACCATGAATATAAGGTTTCAGTTGCCACCGTTGAGACCATCTGTCAGCACCCAGTAATAGAATCTCTCGCTGATGCCCCATCCTTCAAGGAAGTCTGGCGTGCCATCACTCAGACCAAGAACAATAAATTGCCAGAACCAGGTGGCATTCCTGCAGAGGTCTTCAAAGGCTGTGGAACAGCACTAGCGCAAAAACATCACCAATTTCTCATAAAAATATGGGTTAATGAGGAAGCTCCATCTGACTTAAAGAATGTCAATATTTTGACCCTCTTCAAGAAAGGGGACAAGTCAGTGTGTGGGAACTACCAAGGCATTGCCCTCCTTTCCATTGCTGGGAAGATCCTTACTCGCATCCTGAATCACCTCCTCCCTGTTGCTGAAGATGTCCTTCCAGAATTCCAGTGTGGCTTTAGCCCATCACAGGGTTTCACCGACATGATTTTTGTTGCACGACAGATCCAGAAGAAGTGTAGCAAGGAACACCAGGAGCTGTTTATGGCCTTCATTGACTTAACCAAGGCCTTCATTTCCATCCATCATGAAGCCTTCTGGAAGGTGCTGGCTAGGTTCAGTTGTCCGCTGAAGTTCTTCAGTGTCCTCAGGCTACTCCACGATGGGATGACCACCTACAGTCCTTTGCAATGGATCAGAGACAGGCCCATTTACCATCCATGCTGGTGTCAAGCAGGGCTGCATCGCTGCACCAACACTTGTCTCCATTTATCTTGCTGTGTTTTTGATTCTCATCCGTGACTGTCCTCCTCCCGGAATTGGGGTTGAGTATCGAATGGATAGTCAGCTTGTCAATCTGTGGCACCTTCACAGCAAACTGAAAGTTACCAAGACTGGCATCACCGACCTTCAGTACACTGACAGCTGTGTTATCCTTGCGCGCAATGAGACCAATCTGCAGTCTACCTTTGACCTTTTTTCAGGTGCCTATCATAGCCTGGGACTCTCCCTTAAAATTGGGAAGACAAAGGTGTTTCATCAGCCTGCCCCAGCACAAGCTGCTCCCCACCCCCAAATTTCCATTGGTGGAGAACCCCTGGAAAATGTTGAGCATTTCCCATACCTTGGCAGCCACCTCTCCCAGTCAGTCAGTCAGCCTTGATGTAGAAATCGAACATAAGATTCTCTGTGCCAGTGCATCTTTCAGAAAGCTGCTTTGCGTGCCTTTACCAACTGAGAGCTGCAGGTAGAAACTAAGACCCTGATCTACAATGCAGTGGTTATCCCCATGCTGCTGTATGGATGTGAGATGTGGGTGCCACCCTAAGCGCCTAGAATGCTTCCATCAACATTGCCTCAGGAAGATCCTTCACATTAGATGGGAAGACCACTGCACCAATGCCAGCCTCCTCTCTGCAGCTAACATAACCAGCACTGAGGCAAAAATCATGAAACATCAGCTCTGCTGGGCTGGCCATTGTGTGCGGAGGGCTGGCACTCGTCTTCCGAAGCTAGTCCTCTTCTCTCAACTCAGTCATTGTAAGAGGACCCGTAGAGGACAGAGAAAGCACTACAAGGACATCCTGAAAGCAGACCTTAAGAAGGGTGGTATTAACCTTACAAACTGGGAAGTGCTGGCTGGTAACAGCTCTCAATGATGCTGCACCATACATCAAGCTACAGCACTCTTTGAAGAGAACCGTCTTGCTCAGGAAGCCAAGAAATGGCAGAGGATGAAGGAAAGTATACAACATCCTGGCCAACAGCTGTGCTCCCCTCCATACCCCATCCCCCCCACAAGGCAGCACCTGTCATACCTGTGAAAAAGCTTGCAGAGCACGGATTGGACTCTTCAGCCATCTAAAAACTCACCAATAATCCTACTCCCTTCCCCCCCCAGCAGACATCATGCTCATACTGAGAGACAGACACAACCAGTGAAGAGAGAAGAGATAACGAGGAGTTAAAACTGGGAACCAGAACATGGCAAGGGTAGTTCAGGGACATCCATGGCTGGGTTCAGACATCTGTAATTCAATCAACTGAAACCTGGGTGATGATTCTTCAAGTTTTGCCTGAAAAACACAGGTTCACATACCACAACATATTCTTCTCATTTCAGCAGTCTCCTATCCTACATGGATGCTTTCTCTATCCATTTCCATGGCAAACTGCTTACACTTCTGGTTTAGCAAATCAGTTAGAAGCCCCCAGGTCAGAATCAAAGACAAGGGAACTGTTCTAAGTGCTATGAGCCACTCAGAGGCCACATCTACATGAGACACTTACTACACAGTAGCTTGTCACTACTGCACAGTAGCATCCCTGGGCATGAACCGTGACACGATACTACTGTGCAGTAGTCACGAGCTACTACTCAGTAAGCATCACTAGGCGATCGTGCCGGGATGCTACTGCACGGTAACGCTGATTACTCCACAGTCTTTTAGTACTTGGTTAAGCAAGTACTAAATGACTGTATAGTAACAACTGCACAGTGAATGGCTCGTGTAGACACACCCAAAATGGTGTACGATTTGCTAGAGGGAGAAGGAAGGACCGAAAAGAGCCAAAGTTAACATGAGAGGGGAAAGTCGCATTACTAAAGAATGACTGAAGGGAGTTTTGTTTGCAGTGCACTCCCCAAAAGGGGCTTGCCATTAAATATTCTGTGACAGGGAGCCCAAACTTGCCTCCTTCCCAGGACAGTTATGAGCTCCTGGGTATTTTACTGCATAAGTCATTAAACTGCAGCAAGACGTTAACTGTTTTCCGCTAGGTTTGTTTTCTCTATCATCCTACTTTATCTGAGTTGGATTTTCCATCACACTCAACTGCAAACTAGCAAAGGATGTTAGATGTCCAGAGTCAAAAAGTGTGCTGGGAGTGTTCTTTGTAAAAGGTTTGCTGGATATGGCTCTATATTAATTCTGTACAAGACACAGGTGGCCTCTCATCCATGTAACTCCAAGGGGAATGACTTGACTGGATCAGCATTTTCTTTTTAAATCAATCCCTATCAATGAATTATTCAAATGACACATTCAAATTAAAAGCCACACGTTAGTCAGAAGTGTTCCAGCTACTATCGGTACAACCACCAAAGTGCACTTTTGCCACAAGTTATGAGAGAATACTGTCATTTTTTTCCCCATTGTTTCTTTGTGTCTTTGATAACAGCCTGCACAAAGTTAGACTCCTTGCTTCCCTGGTCTAGCTATTAGCAAACACTCACCTCCCCTTGGCTCTATCACGCTTTCATGCCACAATAGGGGAGAAAGCAATATTAAAAATAGGAAAATGTGACTCAAGTGACAAAAATTGGCAGGGGAGTGGAGGGGTTTGAAGATAAAAGGAAAAACAGTGCTGAACTCTTATTTTATAAATAATTAAATTCCAAGTCTATTTAAATGCAAACAAAGAAGTTGCCACACTGATAAAATGATACAATTCAGAACCTCAATGCCAGGAAATGCAGAAGTGAAGGTCAAGTGCACAGATGTGATTCAGTGCCTTTGTTGTCCCCAAATGTCAGCCACCAAATGTTGCCCTTTTGTTCCACTGTAAAACTGCAGCTATTCCAGTGCAAGTTTTATAGGCATACTGGTAAACATGCAAGTTTTCACCTAACCTTCTCTGAAACTGAGTGGGGTCTAATAAACCCCTGCACTGAGTTTGCAAAATGAGGCTTGTGGTTTTAAAGCCAGAAATTATTCTTATCAAATTAATTCTGAGAAAAGGCACTGAAGTGACTGTGCATGTATGTGGAGGGTATCTAGAAGGGACTAAAACTACCCCAACTTTTACAGGGTTCCCTGGCAGAAGAACTAGTGGGGTTCCGTTCCCCTCTTTGAAGGGATTAAGATACAGGCAGCAGTGAGTTAAGGATGGGAGTGGAACCATAGGAATTCCTTGGTACTCTCCTGTACCACAGGAATACATAAGAGGTGTGGACAGCTACTTTAGCCCACCCGCTATGGGCATTTATAAACATACTTTTTTCCAGCGACACGCTGGATATCAGCCAATTTGGAACAGACTTAATTAATGGAGTCTGCTTCACATGCAAGCTGAGGCAAACTGCACTGCATGTAAGCAGCAAAATGCATGTCAGCGTGCAGAAAATGACAGCAGCACACTTTTGAACTAAAGCACCTCAAAGGTGTTTTAGTTCAAAAGCATGCTGCTGCCATTTTCTCAGTGCTGACATGCATTTTGTCGCTTATACAACTGCATGCGTCACAGCACTGGGTGCTTTTCAAAGCACCTGGTGCTGCGATGCATACATGTGTAAAAATCCCCTATGTGTATTACAGCTTCTGCAACCACTCCACAGTCTGGAAGGAGAGAGATGTCAACCCTCACCCACCTGCTGATGCTCAGCCAAATTTCTCAGGCTTGACGGTGCCATGAAGATCAGGCTCCAGGTGTGTATTTTCACTAACTTCAAGATATCCCAGATCCAACCCTTATAGAACAAACAAAACAAATATCTGCGGACCATACTCAGCAGGCCTATCTCAAGCACTTGCAGCTTTGGGCAAGCAAAACAAGGTTTTTATCTCTAAAGCCAGCAGACAGGCTCAGACTCCAGGAGAGCTCTGCCCAGATCAAGTTTCAAAGCCCAAAATTTCCCAGTAGCCCTGCCTGCAAGGAGTGTGGTTAAGATTTCTTTAAATGGAGAAAGTATATTTTCTCCTATCCTCACTACATTATGAAATGGCCAAACTCTCCATAGGCAATGCCTCTGTTAGATAGGCCTCTCTTAAAATTTTATTTGCACTGATCAGAGCAGTTTTCTTTACTGGATGCCTGCCACTGTGTGCCAAACAGCACATTAGAAAGGTCATTAAACATGATCCCTAGGGTGTTCTTTTCCCTGTGTTACCCTCTGGCGCTATTTCCCATTCCTGATTACTCTTTCCTCTCTACAGACCCCACCAAGCATGTTGCTGTCTCTAGAATGCCCACTCTGAAAGGATCACAGCCATTCAAAACCTCTTCTTTCCCTTCTGTTCCTGGTTCACACAGAAATCCATATCCATACCTGCAAGTGCCTGGTCTAACAGAAATCTCTGCTTTTGCACTGCCCACTCCAAATCAGCCAGTGTGGGCAGTGTTGGGCTGCTTTTCTCTATCCCTTTTCAGTCCTTTTTCCTCTCCCTCTCTCTCCCCACTGGAACTGCTCTGCATTTGGCTTCTCTCTCCATCCCCATTGTCCAACTCCTCCCCATCACCCTTTCTCCACTTTCAGCTTCTAGTTCCCTGACCTTTTCTTCACAGTCTCCCACACTCATTCTCATTGGCTTCTATTCTGATGAGCCACTGAACTTTTCCTCACCATTACCTCTCCATTCAGCCCGAAGCCCTGGATCAAGCCTCCAACTGGCCAAAAAGCCCTTCAGTTAGATTAGTGCTTGGTGGAACACCATCTTATGGAGTTTCCTCTCACTAACCATCACCTAGTCTCTCTCATCTTAGCTCATGACCCCCAACCCCATCCCCTACCACTGAGCCTTTCTGTGACTTCCAGTGCATCAAACTTAATTATTTTTCATCACTACCAGCCCTCTTCTTCCTGACCCCTTATCTTTCTTTAACTGATGTGGCAGCTGATTCTCTGTGCTACACTCTCCCCTATCCTTAACTCTGTTGCTCCACTCTCCCATTGCCAGGTAAGCCCTGCCAACCCCCAGGCCTGGCATCCAATTCTTCCACTCTTGCTCTAGCACTGCAGAATGTGTTTAGCAGAAATCTCATGATCAGGCTGAATTCTACAACTACTAATTCATTCTGCAGTACCTTCATCTCTATCAGCCTCCCAGCTACACAACTCTGCTTCTCTCACTTAATCAAAATGCATGTGTGCAACCTCAATAGCTTTTTAGCCACCTGTGATTTGCTCAAAGCCTCCCTTTCCTCTGTATCCACTTTGTCTCAACTCAGGATCGTGTTGATTTCATCCAAGACAGACAATGACAAAGTAAAACATGACCTCCATTCCCAACTTAGCTCATCTGCTATTCCACAATCCTGTCCTACGCTTCTCATGTACTTTTCCCCTGTCATAGATGTTAACTGTGTTTGAAGCTTTTTACTACAAATTAGACTGCCGAGTCTTATGCACACTCACATTGCACCACTAAGAATCCTCTGACAGCTGTCTCCTCAGGCAAGGATAGTTTGATTGCTCAGCCTTAGACCCCTTATCAGATTATCCCCAAGTCCAATGAAAACAAATAACAACATTGTGCCAAGTACAGTTTTAAAAGTATAACTTCTCCTTGGCAGATGTAAATCAAAGAGGCAGCTACTCAAATAGCATATACAATTCCATGCAAGGAACATCATGCATGTGTGTGTAAACCGTACCTGCACCTTGTTCCAACAAAAAGTATGGCTTCTAATTCATACCCCCTTTCCCCGCCCCCAAATTCTCTCACTGTGAAAAAAATGGTAGGGATCATAGTATTGATGAGCATTGTTGGCATCATCCATTCAGACTTGAGCTTTGTAAGAAGCTTGTGACATGCATTCATATGTGAGATCTGACCACCACATAACCCTAGTGGCTTCACACCAGAAACTGTCTGGTTTGGTTTTGGAAAGAAACTCAAGTGTTGTCCAAAGGGATCTGCTGTAAAAGTCTATAAGAATTTGAAAGGGGGAGGGACCACCTTGGAAATGGGGGGAAATGGCAGGAAAAAAAGAAAAGAAAAAAAAAAAACAGCAAAGATGTAGGATGTGATGGATATCTTCCACAAATGGATCCCACTACAGGAGAGCTGCTGTCAAACTCGCACTATTTGTGAGGAAAGCAAGAGAAGGGTTTCTTCCTACTTTGCTTCAACTTTATCTCTTCCTTTTCTGCCCTCCCACAGGTTTACCTGTAGTCATCAGTGAGGGTTACACAGGACTCTTCCTTCCTCAGCTTAGCCAGGAGGGCGCCACCCTCCAGCTGTAGTTTGACCAGTCGTGTATCATCAAGAACATTCTTCATTAACTGTCTGTAATGCCTCAACAAAGCAGCAGCCTCCTGAGGAATTAGAGAAAGGTGGATATGGTTATTTAACTATTATAAAGTTTAAGGCTGTAGCTGGGGAGGAGGGGAGGGGCACATGGCAGAGGCGAAACACTCCCTGCCCCCTCTGTGTACCTCACCCCCACCCTATAAGGACCATTAAGGTAAGAGGATATCCAAGGTCCAGGAACCGCTGAATCCTTGGCCTCTCTGCCAAAAAACATGTGATGTTCTTTTGTGATGCAGACTCTTGCCTTAATAAGCTAAGACTAGCCCAAATTAGTTCAATGATTTTTTTTTCTTGACAAGGGAAGTGAAGCCTTGTTCTCATTTTGCCACCCACAGTCAGCTCATGAGATCCCTTGTCTATAGGAGCCAGACCTTGCTGGACTCCCAGGTTATCTCTGATGGCATGTGTGCTGGTGTCTGCACATGTGCATGCAGAAGGAAGAAGGTTCTGAGACAGTATCTTTAACTGATGCACTTTCTGAGGGGCACTCAATTAGCAGATTTGGCCTATATCAGCTACCTATACACTGTCCCTATACTAAAAGCTTAGCAGCTTCCACTGCAAAGAAATAAACCATGAGACCTGCATCTACACTGGCACTTTCCTCATGATGCCTTGCTGTGGCACTGCTTAATACAGCAACTCCTAAAGTAGCAGCAATGGAACACAAGCACAGAGAGTGTTTTTATATTTTTAGTTTAGTAGTAAAGATGGTAATGGCTGCTCAATGCTAGAGGTACCACCATTGCTACCAGGCACAAAGCTTCTTAGGTGAGAACATTACCCTTGAGCCCAATCCTGCACTCTCAGTTGGAGGACAGGACATACTGCACTACACGACAACTAATTCTTCATGCACCTTGAAGATGCATTTTATTTTTTGTAACAGAAAGCCGTTATTGCAGTGGTTGGTATTGATGTAAAGGTTTCTGCATCTGAAGGTCTGTACCCAAGAGAAGAGAGAGACTTCAATAGCTGAATAGTGTCAAAGCTCACAGGTCTTGTACACAAACACTTAAAAAAGGCTGCACAACACTCAGGATTTTATAGTTCTAGATGTCAACACTTGAGACAATAAATGTTTGGAGAGAAGCAACAGACAGAGTGCTGTAGTTAAAGAGTCTTTGTTTGGTAGCTGCCTTCTAGCACCGCTTAATTTTTCCTTGCTTAAAGCCTGCTTCCGTCTGATTGGCATGGTTAATTGAATTTTAAGCTATTTAATAGTAAGTGCAGAGAGAAAAATGTGTCCTGCTCTACATGCCTTCTTTTTATCCTGGTTCTCCCCCTTCCCCATCTTTTTCTCTCTGTCCTTGGAAGATCAGACTTGGAAAGCAAGAGCTGTTCAGCACTTTTTTCTCTCCTGTTAAAATCAATGTCTCGTAAGTGAACTCATTTCCTCCAGATCTGCATCAGGTTTATCAGAAAGAACAATCCAATGACACTCTTTCTGATCAGTCCTGGGCCCTTCCTGAGGATTTTTTTAACAAAGACAGCTCCTTAACAAAGACTGCATTTTATTAATACAAGCAAATCATAGATTTCATAGACATCAGGGCTGGAAGGGACCTCGGGACATCATCGAGTCCAGCCCCCTGCCCAAAGGGCAGGAAGTCAGCTGGGGTCATAGGATCCCAGCAAGATAAGCATCCAATTTACTCTTGAAGGTGTTCAATGTAGGCGCTTGAACCACCTCCGCTGGCAGACTGTTCCAGACCTTGGGGGCTCGGACAGTAAAGAAATTCTTCCTTATGTCCAGCCTGAAACAGTCTTGCAGGAGTTTGTGACCGTTCGACCTCATCATCCCTTGGGGCGCTCTGGTGAACAAAAGTTCCCCCAGATCCTGGTGGTCACCCCTGATAAACTTATAGGTGGCCATCAGATCACCCCTGAGCCTACGCTTTTCCAGGCTAAAGAGCCCCATGGCTCTCAGCCTGTCATCGTAAGATCTGTTTTCCTGACTTCTGATCATGCGAGTGGCTCTCCTCTGGACTCTCTCAAGCTTCTCCACATCCTTTTTGAATTGTGGAGCCCAAAACTGGACGCAGTACTCCAGCTGTGGCCTCACCAAGGCCGAGTACAAGGGGAGAATGACGTCCCGGGATTTGCTCGAGAAGCATCTATGGATGCACGCCAGCATTTTGGTCGCTTTACTAGCCGCAGCATCGCACTGGAGGCTCGTGTTCATCTTGTGGTCAATGATGACCCCCAAGTCTCTTTCTTCTGTAGTGCTATCCAACGTAGCACTGCTGAGCCTATAAGGGTGCTGCAGGTTTTTCCTCCCAAGGTGGAGAACCTTGCATTTTTCGGTGTTAAGCACCATCAGGTTCTCGTCCGCCCATTTACTGAGCTTGTCCAGGTCAGCCCGGATCACCCGCCTATCTTCTGGCGTGGATGCTTTGCCCCAAAGTTTGGTGTCATCGGTGAACTTGGCCAGTCCACTCCTGACTCCAATGTCCACATCATTAATGAAGATGTTGAACAGTATGGGTCCCAGGACAGAGCCTTGAGGGACCCCACTGGTCACAGGGCACCACGATGAGTGACTGCCATCGATTACAACCCTCTGAGTCCAACCACGGAGCCAGTTTCCCAGCCAGCAGATCGTGGTGGAGCCAAGGACACAACTGGCCAGTTTGGCCAAGAGGTGATCGTGGGATACCAGATCAAAGGCTTTTTTGAAGTCAAGATATATGACATCAATCTCTTCTCCCTTGTCCAGGTGATAGGTCACCTGGTCATAGAAGGAAATGAGATCGGTCAAACAAGACCTACCCGCAACAAACCCGTGCTGGCTATCCCTTAGAATGTTAGCCTGGGCCAGTCCATCAAGGATGGCCTCCTTAATAAACTTTTCTAAGATCTTCCCCAGGATAGAAGTCAGGCTAATGGGCCTGTAGTCAGCCAGATCCACTCTCCTCCCTTTCTTGAAGATCGGCACCACATTGGCCTTCTTGCAGTCTTCGGGCACTACACCAGAGCGCCAGGAGTTTTCAAAGATCCGTGCCAGGGGCTGGGCTATGACGCTCGCCAGCTCCTTGAGTACCCTGGGGTGCAGATTGTCAGAGCCGGCTGACTTGAAGGTATCCAGCTTCTCAAGGTGTTCCTTCACGAGGTCAGCATTTATGGAAGGTAGGAGATCCCCATCACCCGGATCTCCCTGTCCCATAGCAGGCATGGGCGTCCCATGGGACTGATGAAAGACTGACGCAAAGTACCTATTTAATAGGTTGGCTTTTTCCTGGGCGTCAGTTGTCAGTTGCCCCATCTGGTTTAACAGGGGTCCAACGTTGCCCTTGCTTTTCCTCCAGCTCCCCACATATCTGAAAAAGGACTTTTTGTTGTCCTTGATGCTTGAAGCTAGTTGGAGTTCAGTTGCAGCCTTGGCTTTCCTGGTTTGCTCCCTGCAGGACCGGACCAGCGCAGAATAATCCTCCTTGGAGATGAATCCTGTCCTCCATCCTTTGTAGGCTTTCCGTTTTAGCTGCAGGAGGTCCGCTAGGTCTCTGGGGAGCCAGGGGGGCTGCTGTGCCTTCTTGCTGCCTTTCCTCCGTGTTGGAATAGATTTAGCTTGTGCACTGAGGATTGCTTCCTTGAGAAGCAACCACTCTTCTTGAACTCCCATCTCCCTGGGGTCACGGTCCCTGAGGGCCTGACCGACAAGCCTCTTGAGCTTGTCAAAGTTGGCTTTTCTGAAGTCAAGGACTTCCGTGTTGCTGACTAACTTGCCAGCTTTACGGCGGATGGTGAAGGTGATCAGCTTGTGGTCACTGTCACCCAACTTCCCATCGATCACTAGGTCGCCGATTAGGTCGTCCCCCGTAGCCAGTACCAGGTCGAGCAGCGCTTTGTCTCTCGTTGGCCCATAGACTTCTTGAGACAGGTAGAGGTCATCCATGCACAAGAGAAAGCTTTGCGACCACTCGGATTTAGCTGAGTGATCTTCCCACGAGATGTCCGGGTAATTGAAGTCACCCATGACAACCAAGGTCCTGGAGCAAGCGGCCTCAGTCAGTTCCCGGGCGAACTCCTGGTCAAGCTCGGGACTTTGAGTGGGAGGTCTGTAGTAGACTCCCACCGTTGTGTCCTCTGTGCCGTTTTTCCCCACGAATTTTTACCCAGAGGGTCTCTAGCTGTCCATGCCGGTCGCCAACATCAGCTTGCAGGGACATGTAGCTTTCCTTCACACAGAGAGCTACACCCCCGCCCATTTTTGTCAACACGATCCCTCCTGTACAGGGTATAGCCCTCTATACCTGTGGTCCAGTCATGGGTGGAGTCCCACCAGGTCTCCGTTATCCCAGTGACATCATATTTCTTTGCACTGAGCAGGAGGACGAGCTCGTCCTGCTTGTTGCCCAGACTCCTGGCATTAGTGTACAGGCAGGCAAGTGTGCCCTTGGGGGCTCTTGCCTTGCCCACAGATTGTGCCAGGGCTGGGGCAGGGGTGGGCTCCCTTAAGTGCCTTGGTCTGCTGGCTTTGCAAGGGTCACTCAGCGGGCCAGCAGTGGCAGTAGTCCCCCCATCCCCCAGCGGGCTTAGTTTAAAGCCCGGTGGAGCAGGTCAGCCAGCCTGGCTGAGAAGAGCCTCCTCCCCAGGGGGGAGAGGTGGAGGCCATCTCTTCCCAGCAGCTCGCTGCCTCTCTCGCCAAAGAGCGGGCTGTGGTCATGGAAGCCAAAGCCTTCCCGATGACACCAGCTCCGCAGTCTTTGGTTCACTGCGTGGATCCTCCTCTCCCTCCTCAGCCCACAGCCCGAGACTGGGAGGATCGATAAAAACACCACCTGAGCTCCCAGACCCCTAAGCCCCGCTCCCAAAACCCTGTAGCGCCTCATGACCTGGCTGGGGGTGCTCCGAGCCGTGTCATTGGTGCCCACGTGAATAAGGAGCATGGGGTAGTGGTCTGTGGGCTGGAGGAGCTGCAGGATCCTCTCCGCAAAGTCTCGGATGCGGGCCCCCGGGAAGCAGACGACTTCCCGGGCTAAGGGGTCAGGGCTGCAGATTGCCCCCTCAGTGCCCCGCAGGATGGAGTCTCCCACAACAAACACCTTTCGCTTTGACTTGGGGAGAGCGGGGCCAGTAGCTGTGGTTGAGCCTGGGTTGCCTGCGGGAGCCGGCAACTGAGCAGGCTCTGGTGGGGCTGCAAGAGGTGCGAACCTGTTGCTAAGCTCCAGCGAGGGAGGGGCCTTGGTGCGGCAGGCCTTCGGGCCCTTGACCCCCTTGGTCCATGCCCCTGACTGGGCAGAGCGGGAGGTCCCAGAGTCCTCCTTAGTCCTGGAGGGAGACGGTGCTCTACCCTGCGGCTCCCGGGGGAGAAGGGCCTGGCAGTAGGAGTCTATCTCCTGCTCGCAGTCCCTGATGGCACGCAGTCTCTGGACTGTGACCTGGAGCTCCTCCAGCTGGTGCGCCAGAGACCCCAGTAGGGAGCAGACTCCGCAAGGGGAGGTGGCCATGCTCCCAGGCCCCAGAGCCTGAAAAAGGGACAGGCAGCCCCCGCAGCCAAGAGCCAGGGGCTCTGTCTGCGTGGAGCCTGGGACCATGGGCTCCATCTGGGTGACTGTCTCTGAGGTGCCCGATGGGGGGGCCGCAGAGCCCGAGGGGACCCTCGGGGTACGGCGCGTGCCCATCCGTGTCATGCCTCTGGTAGGCTGGCTACGGCTGGAGCTGACTACTCTGAGGGGGGTTGCAGGCAGGGTCTCGTGCCCTCCCGCCCCCTCCCCTGCGCGAACTCCGCGCTAACTCGAGCGCCTGTTTACGCAGCCTGGTCGCGTGGCTCCCTGGGGGGCTGGGCCAAGTAGGGTCCTGGGCAGGGGCTTGACCCGACCCGGCACTAGGCAGCGGCCTCCTCCCACGGAGCAAGGAGTTAACTCCTTCCCACCACGTACCCGCTTACCGCCGGCTGTGCTGGGGGTCGGCAGGGGGCTCTGCGGCTGCTGAGGGGGTGTCTGGGGGGGTTTCGGGGGAGCAGGGGCGCAGCGGGCTTCACCCACACGTCTCTCACCGCTCTGGAGCCTAACTGAGCTTTCCCCTCCTCCCCCTTTGGCGGGCCCTTTTAAACTGCGTGCATGCGCAGTGGGCCTGCCGTCGGGGAACGCTGGTTTCTCAGGCCAGGGAGGCCCTGCCCGGGATTTGGGGGGCCCTGCCCTACAGGAGGGGGACTGGTGAGTACCCCGCTCTTTCTCTTGTCACTCCCTGGGGGGCTGGGCCAAGTAGGGGCTCTTCAGACCTAAAGATACTATTAGCACCTTTCTTTCCTCCCAACATGCAATGAATTATGACAGTGGCTCACTGTCATAAATCTAATGATTGGGAAAGTCTCCCAACTGCCCCAGGAAAGGATAAGGGTAGAATGCTAACACAGGTGAGTAACTATGCCTCCACCCATCCCTGCATCAGTACTTTGATGAGAAATTCATGGTAAAGTTAATTGCCTTTTTAATCCCTTTTTTTCTCACTAAACCACATGTGAAGTCCCAGTTCCTAGATCTTTGCTATTGAGACACCTGTTCTTTAATCTGTTTTACTCTGGGTAATTTCCTTAAGTGTTTCAATATTAAATTAAATAATTTTAAAAATGCAGAAAACGTCTCAGATGCATGCAGTAGCATGCATTGTATTTAGAACCTGGTATTATATCAGTAAAATCTAAGGCTGCACCGTTTCTCCCCACAGGCTGCCCAGCATCCTGCTCTCTGCACCACACTTGTATCCAGTAGTAGAGTGACACTTACCGCAGCTCCTTCCGGCAGTCTACCAGATTCCACACTGTGAATGGCCCCCTGCAGGAAAGCACAAGCTCCCTGACATCCTTGTAGCAGATGCTCTAGTTTCTATGAGGTGAGAGAAACAAGCAGAGATTACTGTCAAAGCACTATCCTTTTTAGGGCTAAAGAGAACAAGCAGCTTGTAGGGACTTGTGGACACTAGTAGAAAGAGCACGAGCTGGAGTGGAATGGTGTGTTTAACTAGACTTTAGCTACATGCACTAAACTAATAAATAGTCTCAAATAATAAAATTAATAAGAATGAGAAGATATGCACCAGGACTAAAGACTACCTGATGGGATAAAGATTTTTGTGACATGTCCCAGGAATGGCCGCACCAGCCACAAGTGGCCAAACTGAGTTTAGCTAGGTCACCCCATGCTGAGACCAATACAAGCCAATTAATTACAACCCCAAGCCAAGGGGAATTCTGGGCATCATTTTAGACAGAATATTTCAGAACGTTCTCTGGAGAGCTGTATTTTTTCAAACTTAGCATTGCTTTTCATATCTCTTACTCATAAAGCCAAATTGCTTGTGTTACAATACATGGGCCTTCAGGTAGCAGAAAATTTATTGCATGTGTTCTAAATTTGTATACGTGACATGGATTAGCTATTTTGCACCTATAAGGTCGGTACAGATTTAAGACTGAATATCTGGTAACCTTCCAGACAGATACAAAGGACCTTTACAACTGAAAAAAACTGAGTTATCAGTTTTCCTTGGATACAGAGAAACCGTTTCAAGCCCCGGTGGTTCATGAGCTGTTGCCCATGAAGAGTCATCAATTTAGGTCTGAATAGTAACAGTCGTTTCCCTTAAACCAGAGGAATTTTTGGGACAAGGGAGGGGGGTAAATTCCACACACAAAAGCTGGTTTTCATTCAAATTACCATACAACACACACTTTTGCCCCAAAATTCAGCTGCTGGAATTTAGGGTGTGCATTATAAGCAAGGAAATATGGCAATAGCACTTTCTGGGGGGTCGGGGAAAGGAGGAGTAGGAGATGAAGTGAAAGTTACTGCAGTGCTGCACATGGGACTCCCTATCTGTTGTCTATGGACACTTTCTCTTCTCCCTGCCTCTTTCTCCCCGCTACCAGAGGCTCCTGCTGCAGAAGCAAGGAAAGATCTTTCTTTCTTCATCCTGCCTTTCAAAAATAAGGTATGTATCTTAGTCAGGGGCATGTTGTATGCAAGAAAATAGCAGTAGCTATTTAAAATGGCTTCCAGATTTGGAATACTGGAACAGCCCCAGTAGAGACTGATTAGCTGGCAGGATTCAGGTGAGCTCATCAGAAATGTCAAATAAATGCTGTTTGCCACATGAATGCAAAGTTTAAAAAAGTCTAGCACTTGATTCATGACACTTTCAGTGTGCTATATGTATATAGCACTCATGAAGTCAGATTTTCACACAAACTTCCACCTCAGTGACAGCTCTGGCAAAGTTATGCCATTAAAATAGAAAGCATGTGAAATGAGAAGTGGCCCACTGACCCAGTCCTCTTCCTTATCTACTTTTGCTTGACTATAAACATTTCTCTTATTCCTCTTTACTAGACCTCATGCTCATCTGAATTCATCCATAACCCTACTAAAAAGACTAATCTCTATGCATGTTCTTTCTCAGCTTTGGGTTTCAACATTTTTCTACGCTACATTATTCTACTCTTGCAAGACTGATTTATTCCAGTCAGTGGGTGTCTATACGAGATGCTTTACTGTGCGGTAGCATAGCTTACTGAGCAGTAAGCATGCATGTTTACACGTGTGCATGCTTACTGTACAGTAAATGGCGCTGCTGGCAACTAAATTTGCTACCAGCAAATGCAAATAGTAAATTCACGTCCGAGTAGTTACTACACAGTAACATACACGTAGAAGCCAACCAGGAGCAAGTTTGGTCCTAGTCAGCGCTACCACTAGGGGGGGCCAGCCCCAGAGCTGGACCAGCTCTATAGCAGCCCCAGCCTCAGGCCCTTAAAAGCCTGCAGGCATTTTGAGCCCTGGGGCACACACGCAGATAGCTTGAGGCTACTCCAGGACCCTGTGTCCCCTGGGCAGGCTGCAGGCTAGCCATACCAGCCAGCCTACATCCCGGCACCCCTGCCTAGCACCACAGCACCATGCAGCTGCCAGACCTGCACCATCCAGGCAAGCAGGCTGCTCCAGGCTCCTGCCAGGCTTGTCAGTACCCAAGCCCAGCTGCAGACAACAGGGCCAGCTCAAGCTGGCTACTGTGGTGGGCCAGTAGGTAGCACTCAGGTGCTGAGCTGCCCACCTCACTGCACCTGAGCAAAACCAAGCTTTGGATGCCTCCCCAGAAGTGCCAACTTCTGGTCAACCCCCTTCCTGGAGCACACCCACAAGCCTGGGGTAACTTGCTGCTACCACCAAACCTCCAGTCTCTGTTAGTGGTCTGTGACGCTCTGGGTACACAGGCCCTGTAGACCTAGGCTTTGCTTAGCCCCAGCAGGATATATCTGGGTGCTTCTTATAGCCTGAAACATAGAAAGTAGCCTCCCTTAGTCAGCCAAGCAAAGAGAGCAAAAAGGCTTGCCCAATTCCTCTCAAACATTTACTGCCAGGCTTGCTACAATAGATGGCTTTATTGATTAGAAAGGGAAGGCATTGGGAAGGAATACAAACCAAAAAGAATTTTAAAAGCAAATAGCCTTGAGCAAAACACTAAGGGGCTTGCTGGCCCTTTTAATACACATCTGGAACACTTAGATTTAAGTTACTGGCTAAAATGCAAGTAAGTTACTCACAGCAACATCCAAAGGGTTCTGGAGGTACACAGCTTGATTCTCTGACCAGATGTCTGCCTCCCCCCACAACATGGAGGGACCCTTTTAAATAGCCCAACTGACCTTATCACCTGGACCCAGTCAGGGACAGGTGTTATTTGATGCTGACCAATCAATTTGGAAAACATCAGTATTTCCGATTGGAACAACACTGGTTTAAGCCTAGCTCCCATGGCATCAGAACTCAGAACAACAGAGAAGCTAGATACACCCTCTCCTACCTGAGCCAATTCATGTAGGCAGCAACCATGGTTGACAGACATTCAAAAAGACAAAGAAAGAGAAAGAAGAAAAAAAACCCTAAGTGAGGGAGCAGAGCCACAGGCGTAGGCCTTAGAAGTTTTTTCACACTTGCAGCACACCTGCAGCAGCCTGCCTGGAGCCTACAGGTGCTGTGGAGCATTGCCTCACCTTATGGCTGCCAGTCCTGTGCCATGCCCCTGTGCTGAGCATTGCAAGCAGCTGCCCAGGCCTGGTAACACAGGGACAGCTGTACAGAGGCCTGGAGACCTGGAACAGGAGCCCTGATGGCGTTGCCATAGCCCAAACCAGTGCCTGACACCCTGGGCCCCAACTGGTCACAGGAGGCAACTGGCGAGGCACTGTGGAGCCCCCAAGCCCCTGCCCCGGCCTGGCACCTGCAGTGACATGTCACTGGGGCAGGGCCCCTCGGGGTGCTGGCATCTTGTCCCACTGAGCTCCCCACCTGTAGCCTCCACCAGCAGCTTGGGGAGCCCAGGCCACCTCCTGCCATGACAGCTTTGCAGATTCAGCCCCAGCCATGAGGCATGGTCGGCCATGTCACTGCCAGCAGAGCCAGCTGCTCCCCAGAGGGGAGGGGCTGCCTGAGCACCTGCACACTATGCCCTGCCGTCTGAAGAGCCACCGTCCAGGACTGAGCGGAGCCACCAGCCATGCCAGATCTGGTAACCTGGTAAGTCATGTGCTGGGGGAAAGGGCCTCTCAGTCCCAACCCCTGCCCCCAGATCCTGCTCCTGTCCCCCACTCCCAGCTAAGCCCAACCACACTCCCATGGCCTCCAGATTCCCCCCCACTGCACACAGGGAAGTGGGAGACAGTGTCAAACTTTACTGAGCAGCCCATGACCCCACAGCTAAGCAAGTACAGGCCCCTCACATGCTGAGGAATGGATTTATGCCAGTGGTGACGTCCAGGGGGCAGGCACATGTAGCACAGACACAAGTAGCCCTCCAGGTGAGAGGGTAGGTTACAGAGCAGCCTGGGCTTGGCCCCTGCTCCATTAAAGCTCAGGGTCCCATGACAATTGCTCAGGTGTGCCCGGGACAACATGGGGATTACCAGCAGCAGGGCATAGTGAATCAGCCACCCCTCGGTCCATACAAACAGCTCCTTGCACACCACCTGGGACACATGCAGTATGAGTACACTCAGGGCACAGCACCGGCACTGAGGAGGAGGAGCTAGCCCCAGGGAGCCTCCTTGGAGAGGCTCCCTCCAGGGAGGGCGAGGGCAGGGGCAGTGCCTCATTCCAGTACTCCAGGAGCCCTGCACCCCCTGAGCCAGGGCACCAAAGGCTTGGCAGTAGAACAGGCAGGCTGCGGGGGAGGGCAGGAGGGGAAGCAGCAGCATCTGGAGCCATGGCAGCAGGTGTTGCCACAAGCCTGTCCTGTTCCACTCTGGGAATGGGGTGGGGAAGGCAGACTGTCTGTGTCCAGCACCCAGCAGCCCACCTGCCCATGTAGAATGAGAGGAGAGAAGGGGCTCCACCGGCAACCACCTGGACCCAGGCCTGCCTGCCCAACTTACCATGGTCCTTGGGGACCCATGCATGCCTGACCCCCAATATGAGGTCAGGCAGCACATGGCCCCTGGTACAGAGCATCTTATCTCAGAAATGTTGTAAACTCTCACAAACAGCTTCTTTCTCATGGCTTTGCAGGCCCTGTGGCTGCACACAGGGGAGAGCCTGCAGCTGGCAGCTAGGATGCATCCTCAGGGTCACCACTGCCCACAGCTGGTGCCCTGAGGATGCACTATCTCCACAGGAAACAGACCCAGGACCACAGTGTCTTCCTGGACCAGCTGATGACAGTGATGGAAGACCATCTGACAGATACATGGGCCTGACAGGCAGAGGATATGGCCCACCAGGAGAGGTGGTGGGTGGAGGATTTGGCCCACAAGGAGGTTTGGCAGGTCAGAAATTCTGGGCGCAGCTCCTGGATGGAGTGGGTGGATGCCCTGCAGGAGCAGACCACAGTCCTGGGCAGGGCAGTGTAGGCCATAGATGACAACGGCTCAGTGCTGAACACCGTCCTGGCCCTGGCAATTGCCTTCATGCCACCTGCTACTTAGCCCCTGCCCCTAACCCACCTGCCCCTGCTGTCATCCCTGGGCAAGCCTCCTGCCTGCTGGGGTCACTGTGGCATTCACATCCATGGGGGAACATCCACAGGCACCACAGTGGTCAATAATGGTCTGGAGCACACCGCTAGAGTAGAGGCAGTCGTCACAGGGTGAGCAGGTGATGGAGATATGGGTCCCGTCAAGGGCCCTGATGCAATGGGGATATCCAGAGCTGCTCCAAGAGGTCCTGAAAGGTGCACCAGGTCATCCGGAACACCTCCAGCCACTGCTCATCATCACAGGTCTGCTGGAAAATATGCAGCCACCAGTCCTGACTGGCACAACAGACCCAGAGGCAGTGCAGCTGGACGCCTGGGAGGACAATGGTGGCCCCCGGAGTGGCATTCAGCATCCCACTGCCAGCATTACTGCTGGGGTCCAGCCAGCAGGACAGGGTCCAGGCAGCAGAGATGTGGTAGTGGCAGCAGTTGTGGCCCTGGAATGGCACGCTGCAGCCAAGCAGGCGGTTGATGCATGTGGGGAAGCCAGGAGGCCCCAGATGGCTATGGACCAGCCGGCAGTCACGGCAGCAGGCCAGCGGGTGCCTGGAGTGCTAGTATCATATGAGCACAGTTTTTGCCTGGCCCACTACTGTGCAGTATTATTAGGCTACAGTGCATTAAGTGTCTTGTGCAGACATGCCCACTGGGCGCATCTATACAAGATGCTTTACTTGGGATTAGCGCAGATTACTGCCCAGTAAACATCACTGCCTGTTACCAATAGGATTCTGTTTGCCAGAAGCCTCCAAGGATTGACGGACTGACACATCAACTCATCCATTTTGGTATCAAGTGAACTTTAATAGTAACCCCTATACAGTATTACAACCAAATAACACATATACACATGCAGACTCTTACTGCACCGTAATTTGCTCTAATTTCAAGTAAATTTGCTACTTGTAGATACAAGTAGCAAATTTACTTGCAATTAGTTACTGCACAGTACAGCATGTATAGATGGCTGATCAGGAGCAAACTTTCTCTGGGTCAGCTGGGCAGCAGTGGCCAGGATATTTCTGCAGTGGCCAGGAGATTTCTGTGGAGGGGGCAGAGGCAGACTGCTGCCAGGAGCAGCAAATCTGCTCCTGCATGCCCATACATGTAGCCACCTGCCTGGGGTGGGTATACTGTAGAGAAAGCCCAACCCACAGCATTTGCATGTGTAGACTTGCCCACTGAATACAAAGAAAACTGGGCTTGCTTTTCTTCCATAGATTAATTCTTCTGGCAGAAAAATTAAGATTCTGACTCTTCCTAAAGGATAGTTTTTTCTCTATCAATGTGACTGTGATGCATTATACTATAAAGAAACCTTTGGAAATCCTCTGGCCCATCTAGGGCAGGATTTCTATAGCTGATGAAGAGGCATAAGCGTCCATGTAAAAGAAAGATTATCCTCCTCATTTTCAGGCTTCTGCTTCTGAATGGGCTTGGAGTATGGTGGGTTGTTTGGTAGAACATACCTGCTATCAGTGCCAAAGATAAAGGGTGCTCTCAGCCAGATCAGATATTTTTTCCAAGAACTTGAACTCTGGTGTTGTAAATCTGGTACTGTATTTTCACCTGCCAGGAATACAGTCCTCATTGAGAAGCCTTTTATTTACCCTAGGAACTCTGGTTCCAAAATGACATGATTCTAATTAACTTCAGATTATTTTCTATTGTTGGATGTTTAACTAGTTAAATGGCGACTTTATGTTAATCACAGCTGAAATAACCTTCAAGGGAGCCCCTGCTTTTGATGCCTGGGACTCTAACAGAAAAACAGAGTCTGTCTCCCTTCAATGCAGAGGCAGCAGTAATAAAACAGTCAGTGTTATGATACCTACAGCTCTGGCTACACCTTGCATACATACCATTAATGGATAAACCTTACAGCCCCAACTTAAACACTATCAGACATATATGCACAATGTAGCTGAAACATGGCTATTACAAGACCAATAACTTTAAATCTCCTTATGCCTGTAGATTTAAATTGACATTGTTTCTTTTCTCTGTTCTACAGAAGTACCAAACACAAGCCTGAAAGTAACACTGCTGCCTCTCACTCACCATGCGAAAGCTTAGCCAGTCCCGATGACAGTAAGGAAAGGTTCCATCCAATTCGAGGGGCAGCTGCGAGCTGTCTATGTGCTTGTGCAGGGACTTCATTGAGGTGAGAAGCTCAAACTAAGAAGAAGACAAGTATTTGCATAAGATACCTCCCTGAAGAAAGGAGCACTGAAAAGCAGCCAGAAGGAGAGGAGGATGTACCAAAGATAGCATCTCTCTGTTTGCTCTACCTTTGGGCAGGAATGTGCTCACACACACGGAAGTTATCTGTGATCCAATCACAATATGAAGAGAAAAGGCAAATGCAATATTCAATCTCAGAGTATTTCATTAACTAGCTGTTCTATAGTTGAATGTGCAAGCAGTAAGAAATTGCAAGACACAACAGTGTTAGTGGAAAAGTCATCTGAGACACAAGTTTGAAAGAAGTCAGGAATTCCTCCAGCACCAGTGTCATTTTTGCACAGATGGAGCAACTCTCTGCCTTATGAGGTCATTCATTGTGATGAGATTTATGCATTTTTTAGAGGTTTGGGGGACTGTAAAGCTGCACTTACTTTCCAAAAGTAATACCACTAGCTATGTCTTAACAGAGCAGCTGCACCCTACTTCATCCTCAGTACCTTCTATATACCCTAGGAGCTATTTACCTGTGGCCACATCCACATGAGCAAAGGTGTGCCCTGCAGCAGCACAAACAGTAGTGGCACAAATCTGTGCCACTATTATGCACTGCAGTGCATGCCCCTGCCTGCGTGCCTTGCAGCTGGACACATTGTCCAGCTGCTCCATGTGCTGCGGGGGGTGGCACTGGCTGGGGCACAGAGTGACTCAGCAGGAGCTACCCATCCCCTACACTGAGGCACCCTGTGCCCAGGCCAGGGTGCCTGGAGATAGGGAAGCAGGCAGCCCTCAAGGCCCCACGCTGAAGCACGTGGAGACAAGAACAGCCAGCCCAAGGCTGCCTGCTCCCCTGTCTCGAGGCACATTGCGCTCCAGCCAGCCAGGGAACGGTTGGCTGGGGCTCAGGGTGCCTCAGCACAGGGACTCCACAGGATTGAACACAATGGGCCTCCATCTCTGTCTGGAGCCTCTAGGCACAATCACAGTTCAATTCTAATTCTGGATACTGACTTGGCCATTTCAGCTCTCATTGAATTCACAGTGCAGTTGAATGATCAGACTCAAAAGTGATTGAGAAATGCATGAGTTAACGTTTCAACAGCAATGTAACCCAGCCATACTGCACCTCTTGCAAGTTTGAAGATTTGCATTTTGCAACAATTAGTACATGTTAAGACACCTGTCTTATGCGTCCCTCCCCCTGAAGCTCTCATTTAAGTCCTTACTCTAGCCAAATTCTCAGGAAAGCCTGTGGGTTGTCTGGATCCCTGCAAGGTTCCAATGATCATGGAAGGAGATTGCAGGCATGTCTACATTTGCAGTCAATGTGCATGAATAAACTCTAGGGCTTATGGTTGCACTCCTGCATATATGCAGGGGGCTAAACCTTGAGGTATCCCTTTCAACCCTAAGATTCTATGATTCTACTGCAAGGTGACATTGGCAGAGGAGGTGCCTTCTCAGACAGTCCAACGCCAAAGACATCTGAGTGCTGGCTGGAAAGGCAGCATCCCCGCAGACCCTAAAGCTATTGCGATAGTTATCTGCCAGGACTTCCGAGTCATGCAGCTAAGGATCTCCTCACAGCTGGGGAATTTTGAATGGATGAGGACAGTGAAGAAGACCCTACTCCCTGAAACTCCATAACATACTATTCCCACTGAAAGGGGTGCAGCCTCAGTCCTCTTTCCTCCTTTTCTGCATGAAGCCTGTTGTTGCCAGGGGAAGAGGACTCATTGGGACCTGCAAAAGATCAGGCAGTGTTTCTTATTTTTGATGAGCAGAACACAGCTTTGGCATACTAGAAATTCTGCCTGAATAAGAAGTCCAGGATTTAGACCCTTGTTAATGACAGGGCTTAGAAAGCACTTAGGTCAATGTGCACTGTGCAGGACTCCTCCCCCTGTCCATCCTCCTGGTGTTTCACAGTGATGGTGCTGATATTGTGACACGCTTATGGGGTATGTGTGTAAGTGATGTGCTTGGCAATAAAGAAACACTGTTCCTGAGATATGTTTGATTCACATACACTGAACAGCCCCATAAATATCACACCTGAAAGAGAGACTACACCCAATAAATAAAGAGAAGGGCTAGGAAGATTTCAAGTGAGAATAAACATCCATAAGTGCACAGAGTACTCATTGTTCAGAGAGCTAAACACAAGGTATCAGGAGCTCTCTGGCAAGTCCTGAATGAATAGCTCCATTACCTGGGCAGTTGTTGGCTTCTCCATCCGAAAAGTGAGATCTCTTTCAACAAGCAACAGAACTCCATGAATACAATGAGGGACCATGTCCTGCAACAGAGAACAGAGCACAAATCCCTTACCAGCCAAGTTCATTGCTTAGGAAAATGGAGCATTGTATGGAAGTACAAGAATCTGCAATGTGTTCACCAAAGACATTTATGAGTTGGAGGGCACAATCACCACATGAGGGGCAGGCAGTTGCAGACAGCAGTCATAATATGCCCTAAAACTAACTTGATTTCACTTAATTATGCAGTTACTTTAGGAAGCACAGTGCTGAGTTGAAGCTGAGTTATCTGACTGCACTAAGAAAGCCACCTTTCACGTACAGGGTGAGTTTTAAAATGCTGTAGGAAAAATGCAAGGCATTATTACTTAGGGTAATATCTTTTATTGGACCAGCTGTGTAGTTGTGATAGAGTTAGACAAACTTTTGAATGCAAGACGTTCTTCAAGTCACCCTAAGAAACCCTTGGCTCTTGCATAACTGGACCATCACAGCTACAATGTCACTGCTGCCAATCACTTTGAGTGCCACGCTCTGGCACCCATACTGGGGGGTTGCCTATCCCTCTAGGCCCCTTAGGCAGCCTCCCTTTCAATACAATAAATGCATCAAGGCATGGTGGGCAAGAAGGAGAGGGTACCCTAGAGACAAAGCAGGGCACAGATTACAGGGCCACCAGGGAGTATCCATTACACCAGAATACCAGAAACAAAATTATAGGCAACAAATCCTTTCTGTATCACTTGAGTTTCACCAAAGCCATTATCAATGCATTTGAAAGTACATTTTGATAAGAGGACACTGTGACCATGCTCTCCTATTGCTGCTTAAGGACATGACCTCCAAGATCAGCAGCGGCAGAGGTAAATGCACAAAGCAGACACTGGAGGAGACAAGGCAACCATGTGAGGGGTAAATGCACAAGGCAACCATATGAGGGGAAAATGACCTCTAGGCTAAGCAAGGCTCTGAAGCTTTCTTTCTGTACTCTTGTGTTTCCATGATGTAGGGTGAGTGTGATCAGTGCTAACCCAGGAAGACCTAGCTGTAAGAACACAAATGTCACTGGGAGAAGTGGAACTGAGGCAAGAGTAGCTGCCCTGGTGGTCTGGAGTTCTAGAGGTAGCTTCCCTTATCTGCCGCATGGACTAGTTTTGCTAAGTCTGAAAACTTGGAAGCCAGTACATCTCTGAATCTGAAACATTTTCCTCCAAGTCAGTCATTCTCATTTGATCACTGAATAATACAGGGACGGGCAATTATTTTGGGCGGAGAGCCGCTTACTGAGTTTTGGCAAGCCATCAAGGGTCACAAGACAGGCAGCACAGGGCAGATTAATATTAATTTTCTAAGTTTTTTAGGGGCCCCATGGGCTGGAAAAATGCCTTGGTAGGCTGCATCCAGCCCACAGGCCACATTTTGCCCACCCCTGGACTAATATGAGCAAAAGGTCAGAATACATCTAAATTAGGCAGATACTAGAGATGATCTTGTAGGAACTGGGGGCTGAGAGAAATCAAGTGAAAGAGAGAGACACACACACAGACAGAGAGCGCACAATCACAGTTGTAAACTTGACCCTGAAATGGCCTGTTAGGTCTGTTGGAAAGTGTTGGAAGCAGGAGACTAACTACTGTTTCCAGTTTGTGACATTGCACTTTTCTATGCAATTAGGTCCCTCCTGCCACATCCCTTCTCTTTTTACCTGACTGAAGAGCTAGATGCAAGGATCATGACACCACAATCATTTCTGAGAAGTATATCAGTGGGATTACAACTAGAGCAAGTCAGAAAATGATCTTTCCCATGGATGTTTTTAATTTTTTGTTGAAAAAGCAAAGGTGGAAGATACAGCTTCAGTGATCAGGTGACCGTACATTGAAGACAAAGAGGAGAGAGGCAGCACCAGAGACTCCTGCAGTGAGAGGAAGGTTGCTGAGCAGACGTCAGGGTTTCGTTTTTTTCTTTTCCTTTGCAAAGAGGGGTTTTTTTGCACCTGGTCTGGCACTTGCTAGTCAGCTCTGGGTCAGGGAGTCATCACCCCTCCCCAATTAATCAAGTCATCAAAGTCCTGCGAGGTGAGATAACTGAGAGGAAAACCAATCCAATTGTACTGAATGGCATCGGCCTTGTGGAAAAGAAAGACCAGTGAATGTCAATGGGATGCAAAGGCCCACATCTGTACACCGTGATATCCCAATAGTAGGAGACAAGCTCAGGCCTCAGTAGCAGGGGACGCACTGATTTTATGAATACAAGCTCATAAAGTCCCCGATGCTCGTAAAAGGTATATATTACTTCATACACAACACAAGCTTCAGAAAGCTGCTATCCAGTTTCCTGACTGAACTGGCCAACAAATCATGACAACCAAGAAATCTTAAAAAGGGGCAAGGCAAGACAAAAAGTGCAACCCATGGCAGCCCTCAGCTCCCATATGAAGGTAGCAGGTCCCATAATGCTCAACATCTACCTGAGACAAATACCATATTTTTCAGCATATAAACTGTTTTTTTCCTGAAAAAAGCAATCTATAATTAAAACATGTTCTATACATGATAGCTATGAAAAAAACAACAACCCTTGTAATAGATTTTGATTGACTTTTATTTGAAAACTTTTCCCCACAAGTTATCCAATTTGAGGGAGTGGATGGTACATCGGAAAATACAGTAGTATTCTTCACAAAGGTAAAAGAATGCTTTTATTTTGAAACATCTGGGGGGGGGGTTATGTGGAACCCTGGTCTGATTGTATTGGAGAATACTGTAGTAAGCTGCACCTTGTGTCCATTCTCTCTCTCCCACGAAGGGCAGGGCCTACATGAGACATTGTTTGCTGTTTCTTTTCCACTCAGACACTTTCCCCTCCTCTCCTCTACTCTCATGCTGACACACCAGCCCAGCAGGACTATGAGTTTGTCTTGGCAAGCCACATTCTAACCAGACTCTTTCCCTGTAAAAACAGGCAGAGAACCCCACAGGTGTTTGCTCACTACCTCACTCCAAAATGAATGTCCCACTGTGCACTGGCCCAGCCCAGCTACTCAATGACCAAAATGCTTATCTGGTACCAGTACAAAGAAATTATGGAGGACACCTGGTCTCCCACCATTCACTGATAAAGAAAGCTGTCTGGCCCAGCTGTCCAGCAACCATAACAGTCCACAACTTGTGTTGAAAAGAGGGAATTCAGGTAGTCAAGGAAGCACAAGGATCAACATGGTAGGCACAACAGCCAGAACAGGTACTCAAAAAGGGGTATGAAGTGGCACCCAGCTTGGCACTTTCACTTCCTTAGTTGCATGCACTACAAACAGTATATTCAATGAGCTCTCTGCTCCTTGAGTAAATATTGTTGAGAAAAGACATGAATGGGCTTGTAAGTGCACACTGGTCAGTCTGGTCAGTTGGGGACACGCTAAAATGGCAAGATTTGTTCTTCTCTAGCAACAGGGCAAAATGTAATCTTTCAAAATATACTAATGGAAATGTATAATTCTCTTATGGAAATATGATTCTCATATGAAAAAGTAAGCTGCTGGAAGCTATTGTATTACTGATAGTTCATTATTCTTTATCTACAAAAACATCAGCATTACAATGAAGTGTTTTCTCCTTGATCACAAATTCCTTTTCATCCTGTTCTGCCCCTTTACACGTGTCATTGGAAACACTAAGGACTGTGGGAAGTTTGACTGGAAAAGACCCAGGCTCAGAGGCCGGATGTATACAGAACTCAGTTTTTATTTCTCAATAGATTGGGAATTATATGAATCAGGAAATTGAATCTGTATTGTGTTCTGAGGAGTCACTTCCTATATTTCTCTAAGCTCAGCCTAAATGGAAGGGAACACAACTAATCATTTACATGGGACATGCAGATGCTCATTTCAATTATTCCTTGAGTGATTCTGGTCTTTCATTCTTTTATCTGCATTATCAAACAGGCAGGGGAAAGGTGGACAGTGGTTTTCCTCTGGCCAGAACCCCCCTCTCTGCCTACCCCCCAAACGCACAATAATCCATAACATGAAAAGTAGTGAGATTTGAATACTAAAATAGAGTCTTGGGCTAGTCATGCAATGGACAAATACAAAAAACGGAAACACCCCTAAGTCTTCCTGAGCATTCACTATGGTGGTTGACATCAAGGCAGCTCCAGTAGCTGCCAGCATCTATAGTCCAATAAAAGTACCAGAGTGCCACATAAAGCTGTCCAAAGCAGGACTAGAAAACTGGGTGTTCTCACTAGTCACCGCTACAGCCAGTGGAACTGAACCAGTGCTGTCAAGAGTGGGAAAGCTGTCATGCTAACTAACACAAGGATTGCTATAGTCTCTGCTACAAAAAACCCTACCTGCCTGTGACCAAATGTCGAGCAGCTTCTACCCTAATTGCCACACACACAAACAAACTTGTTCTGTGTCCCTGAGCACACCTGCTGCTCTACACAAAGCAGGTGCTTCTACTACAGGAGTGGCTCTGTTCCTTTTTGTCCCATGCCCCCTCATCAACTCCTAGGGCTGGCTAGGTTGGACAGTGAGACAACACCCAGCAGTAGTACCTCCTCACTACCCCACAACTGAGGGCTGGAGAAGGGACCAACAACAAGGGCTTCTCTGAAGGGAAAGAGATCAACATCTTGCACCAGGTCCCCAGCTGGCTCTGAGATGGAGCTGAGCTCCAGCCCACAGTGCCCAGAGGAGAAACGGAGACAGAAGCCAGCTGAGGGTGCCAAGGGAAGATGGTGTCTCTCAGTACAAGTCTGTCCTTCTTGAGGCAGGGAACCAATCAAAGCGACATTTCTCCACAAATTGACAGGTTTTCCTTACAGATATATATCTGTACAGATATATCTGTATCTTACAAATATAGAAAGCCTACAGTCTCTAGGAAAGCTGGTGAGATTGGCAGGACTGAAAATCATAGACAGAAATAACAGTTGGGGTTAGGCTGCTGTTACTGTTAGTGGGTGGTTCACACTCATGGTCCAGGATGTAGGGCATTACTGATTGACTTCCATGAACTAGGCACATGATCCCTCCAGCACTCCAAAGCCCCACTGATCTGGCACCAAGGAGAGACACTGTAAAATGAAAGGCACATTTGCCATAACTCAATCCCAGCTCTCTGATTTGGTAATGCAAAACACGAGCAACAGGCATGAGATGGCTCTCACCAAAGAGCACAGGTTTCACTAAAATCTGCTCCCATGGTAATTCGAAGTCTCTGACTGAATGAACACCAAAAGAGGTCACGTGGGAGTATAAAGACACCTGCTTAAGAATAATTAGTTCAACAGCAGGGGAAGAAAAATAAATTGTGATCACCATCAACACAATTAAAGCCAGGTGACTTGCTCTACTTTCCAAGAGGGACTATCCACCAAGCCAATACTCCTCCTGGTGTTTCTTATTCTACTCATGTGACAATCAGCACCTACCAAAACAAGCAATTTTTTCCTTACCATTTTTATAGCATTGCTTCTTTGGCAGCAGTTTGGGCCTGTGTGTGGATAAATGTCTCCATATTGCCTCCATATTCCTGAACAGGGACCAGCTCATCTCCCCCACTAGAATTGTGGATGGACCCAGGGGAGGCATCGCCATGCCTAGGGTCAGGGATGATCTAGTTAGGGAACTTTTGGAGGGGCTGGATGTGTTTAAATCAGTAAGTCCAGATGCTCTTCACCCGAGGGTGCTGAGGGAATTGGCAGCGTAGGCACAGCCAGCACACAGAAGGTACATGGCGTCACACGCGGCTCCCAGGCAATGACAGCAGGACACCACAGGTGGCAAAAGGCCAGGGCTTATGGGGTTTAGCCCTGCCTGCCCCCCCA
Organism: Crocodylus siamensis; assembly: GCF_052110815.1. Lineage (NCBI taxonomy): Eukaryota > Metazoa > Chordata > Crocodylia > Crocodylidae > Crocodylus > Crocodylus siamensis. Next base: position 44,381,733 of record NC_143403.1, read on the forward strand.
CAAGGCGGAGCAGTGGTGGTAGGGCAGAGAGCCTCACAGCAGCCCAGACGTGGGCTCCAAGCTACTGCAGCCAGGGTGGGGGTGCACTTGGACACAGACAGGCAACTGGAGCCTGTAGCAGCTTGGCTGCGTGTGGAGCACTGCCCAGTACAGCAGGTAAGTCTGTTGTGGAGAAAGGGCGTGGTGGGGCCAGATTGAGGGCACTGCAGTAAGGGAGGAAGTGGGGCAGGAGCAGGGGCAGGGGCTGGGGTGAAGGGGGCCCCAGGGCCAAGGCAGGTCATGAGATACTCAAAGCCCAGATGGCTTGTCCAGGAGCGCAGGGGGCATTCACTGCTGCACGCACCCCGGCGGAGGCCCAGGAGGAACATGGCCCCTTGATCTATGCACGGGGCGGAGATAGGCTGTCACTGCAGGCTGGGCTCTGCACCCCGCTGCCACTGCCCAGTAAGGACACAACGCCACGTGGCTCTCTCCGACATGTGCTCAGCCACCCCCACCACCCAACAATATTTTCTCCTTCTGCCTTTGCAGGGTGCAGAACCCAACCCACAGCAGCAATTCACATCTGCAACACTGTGCACTAATCTACGGATCACACGCCTCCTGTGCTTCCTCCAGTGGCAGAAGTCCCACCATAATCCCTGGATGAGCCACATGCAGCTCCGACCATCCCATGACCCATCCCAGCCCCAGGGCCCCATTTGCCCCAGCTCCTGCCCCTGCTCCACTCCCTTCTTCACTATGGGTGCCTTGATCTGGCCCCCCATGCCTCTTCCCCTTTACAGACTTACCTGCTGGGTACCGTATTCCTGGTCGCCTATGCAGGCTGCATATTTGTCTGTGTGCCTTCCGCCCTGCAGCCGCCTGGAGTCTACAGCCAGGTTGCCCTGCGATCCTGTGCTGTCACCCCTGCCCTGAATTGGGGGTGCTAAGCCTTCCACTGCCTATGCTCTCAACAGCAGCCTAAACTCACATGGCAGGTGTGGCTTTCAGTGGAGCTAGATGCCAGAAAACTATATCCAGTTCAAGACAGCCTAGGGCCAAATGGTCTACCCACATTTCACTCTAATGATGCTTCTACTGGAAGCACCATGTAATAAGCCGTGAACTCACCTGCAGTATGTTGAAAGCCTTAAAAAGGGCAGGAACAGGTGAACAACGACGAGCATCGACCAGCACGGTCAGACCTAAAGCTTGGCACCCTGGTCTGTAAGGAAAAGAGCAGAACCAGATACTTTGTCATTACCAAAGTACAGCACCATCCACTAAAGCAGATGAAACTGAGCTGTACAGCACTGTACAGTAGTGTACTGTACATATATTATTCTATAAAGAGGAAGCAAGTAACTGTTCTCTTATACCTACACTACACCATTTTGCAGACAGAACTCTTGTTGTTCCAGAAAAATTGAGTGTGCCCATACCCAAAGCTTTTATGAAGCAGAGCAACCTGATTCCTTCAAGTCAAAGTAAGGATTCACCTGCCATCAGAATCTGGCTCAGAGCTGCCAGAGGCAGCATGGATGTAGGTATGCGCAAGTGGCTTGGTGACGCCAGCTGATGTCTGCTATCAGGACTTCTGTTGGCAAAACCAAGAAAGGGAAGCGAAGGCCACATCCTCAACATTTTTTCTCTGAACATCCTTTCTTTGATCTTTGTTCTCTTACTATTTGCTGTTAAGTAAGCTTGTGTTTCCCTACCCTTACTGCAATGCTCACTGTGTTGCTCCACTCTACAGCAGCAAATCCCTCATGCTGCACAGACTATCACATGAATGCTGATTCCCTCTCCTAGTGCTACCTAGGATGGCAGAAAGTGAGGGGAGAAGCCAACTTCACATATACTAAGATAGGCCTGTGTGACCTTAACAGCAGTCTTCCCTATCTGCATGGAGTATGGGTTATCAGAAAGGCTGCCTCTCAGAAGCATCTCATAGAGCTACTGCATAATTGTCTCCTCCAAGGCTATCTCAGTATCCCCTCCATCACAGTTCGTGAGCCCCCTTTGTGAGCTAGTACAGCATAGTGTGTAATGGTCTAGGTTCATGGCCATAGGCTCCAACTCCACAGGTACTCTCAGGTTCAAGCATCTACTGGAAAAATTACTGGGTGCTCAGCATCCACAAGCTACAGCCGTGGCTACTTGCAGATGTTAAACAAAACAAAACTGTGCTTTACCAGAAGAAGCAGTGCATTATTTCAACCCAGCTGTGCAGCATCTATAAAGATCGGACACTTCAACAGGGCTTTTTCATGTTTTTAGCTAAAACTGATTCAATCAGCTATTAGATAAAAATGCCAAAAAGCCCCAGTGAAGCACCCAATCTTTACAGATGCTGCGGAATTGGGCTGAAGTAATGTGCTGCTTCTTCTGGGCATGCATGGAGCTAGGCGCAGGAATACATTGAGTTTAAGTTAAAGGACCATTTTCGGTTGGTTTGTTTTTTACGTGTACAAGCACCCACCAGCAAAAACCAAAGTTGGCACCTATGTTTATAGCAACACCTGAAAATGTCCAGTAATACAGACATTATTCTCCTGGTTAGCATGCCCACATGGTACTCTGCAGATCCAAACTGCTTAGTGAGCACTGGCTAATTCACCCTTGCAGCAAATCCTTAGTGATTTGGTTCTAAAACTATTCTGGGCCATCACCTCAGTCTGTCAAACAAGGTCATTACCATTCAGCCTCCCGGGTATCACGCTTCAGGCAGATCCAATGAAAGATTGGAGCCATTCACCCTGCCCAACCACCTGACCTGGGCCAACAGTTCCACCAACCTTGGGATGCTGTGTAAGTACAGGAGGAGGCGCACCAGCTCACTGGTGTTGCAGTGGGGGTTTAACCAAATCGTGTTCCTCATTGTGATGATGGCCACAGCGTGTCCACTTTTGTCTCTAGTGCCTAAAAACAAAAGTTTATTTTAATGTACGCACTAGCTACAGCTTCTGAGCATCACTCAAAAAAAACAACCCCAAGGCAGCCCAACCCAGCCGCAGCCCTCCATGGGTTTCCCTAGCAAATAATGGCATTGCTGTTGGGCTGCACAGGAACATCCCAGTACCCACCCCTCCAGAATAGAGCAGGCCACCTTTGCAACACTCCCAAGGCCCAGCACTAAGAGACACAAGCCAGGCACCTAAGCCCTACCCTCCTAGAAGCCACAGTGCTGCTACTGGCCACTACTGATATCTTTCATACCAAATTCATTCTTAAAAGCAAGACATGGGGCCCACATTCAGTTGAACACAAAGCATTAAAGTTCAGGTTAGAATTCTTAAAGCCCAAGCAGGATAAGCACTTTACCAGCTGACTGCTGTCAGCTGGAAGGAATTCAAGCAGGTTTTCAGAAGAGTGCTGCCTAACCAAATGCAGCTCTAGTGGTCTAGACTGAAGGAAGAAAGCTGGTGTAGCAGCACACAAAGCAGGTGGCTCCTGTTCAAGGACAAAGCCCTAGAATGGAAATCCTCAGCTTTTGCTCCAGGAGTGCACAAGATAAAAGCCCCCACTATATTTAACTCAGCCTCAGGCAGACCAGTGGACAAGGAGGCCTAGCTTGCTGCTGGCCTTGCAGGAGATTCCATGCCCATCTATGGAGATCACAGAGAGCTTAAGATGTAGATGGCACAGTATTCACAATGTACCAGATCACTGCCCTTAGAATAACCTGAACTCCCCAGAAGCAACCTGTCTGGGACAGATGAAACCCCTTCAGTTTAGCCAGACAGTTCTGATGCAGGCAACCAGGAAAGCAATGCTGAAAGGCAGCCATGACACTTTCTCCCAAGACAGAGATTCCAATGGTGCAAGACAGAAGATGGATTTTAACAGGTTGTCCCAGCTGTGATTTATTTACTCAAGGAGCTCCTTCAGCCAAATGATACTGTTAGTGTTACACTTTAATAATCCTTCTTAGCCTCTGAATTATAGAACACTGAAAAAAATTATATGAAGGACCCCAAATGGACACTGCTCAAACATCATCCAATCTGAAACGCAGCTGGAAGGGCAATTTAACAAAGCATTTGGAAGTTTCCACTCAGAGATCCATACTTAGACTCTTCAATTCAACAATCTAGACCAGGATCCAGACACAAAGCAGAAGGAAGCAGTCACCTCTGTTAAATTACATGGTCTCACTATTCTCCAATGATCACTTACCTATATACATTGGGAAACGCATCCAATGCATTGCAAGAAATTCATTAGCAGTGATGCCATTTCCAGTTATAACAATGGTATGAAATGATTAAAACAAATCACAAGAAGTCTAACAGGAGCAGACCCCTAATGAAAAAATAAAGTGAAACATTCCTATCTCCTACTTATTCTACTGCTGCCCAACAAAGTAACTATCCTGCGCTACTCAGCTGCTCTCTCCCTGAAAAGAACATGAATAACATAAAACAGAAAAGAACATGAATGCCATCACTTTTACCCTTTTCAATGTAACTGTGGAGGTTCCTAGCATCTCATTGGGCATGTGTGCATGTATAAGTCTCCTAGCTCACACTCCATCTAATATTATGTTGAGCACTTTAAATTCTTGGGGCTGGTTTGGGGGATTTTAATCCATTCAATATCACTTTTCCAAGGAAAGCCACCTCTCCCTCAGACTGAGATTCCCTTCAGAGCTGCAGAAATGGCACCCCACCAAATAGCAACCTCCATCACAAGTTACTTTTTCTGTATTGTCAGCAGTTCCCAAATTACAGTCCATGGGGCACCAGAGATCCATGAGGCCTTGGTAAGTGGTCTGCAGCTGGTCTGTAGGTTATACTATGCCTCATGCACTTTTACAACAGTTTCAATTAGATGTTTGATGGTAAAGATACACAATGATTCCTGAGAAATATGCAAGTTGGCAATGATCTGGTGGTCCAAAAATATCTGGGACCACTGAATTAAGCACATCTTAAGTGTGTCAGAGATCTTCTTGGCCAGCTTCTTTGTTGGGAGCAAGTCACCTACAGTGTCTGAGAGTGCAAGTCCCCATTTCCTGCCAATCCTCTCTTCATCCAGAGAGCGTTGTTAGCCAGAAATTTAAGATCATTTTCAGAAAAGCTTCTAATGCAAAACCTACATCACACACAACTCCACATTCCCAATATAAAGTGTAAAGTACACATCTACTATCATGACACCTGAGAACTGCTGCCCAGTAGTAAAATCCTTTCTTCCACCCACCTGGCTAAGCTACTCACCAGGCAGGCAGGCAACTCCACTCATGAGGACTTCCAGGTTCACATCCCTTGCTATAGTGGGTACACTTTGAGGACTTCTCGGTGATGTAAAAGATGCGGAATCTTGGCGAGCAACAGCTGTTGAGTTTTCCTCCCGGGCACAAGCTCTATCCACTGGCACCGGCAAATCTGTGCAGATTCCTTCTTTTACCTTTTCCACCCCTTCCATTCCTGTAAGATAAGAACAACCCCCATGGGGTCAGCACACAGGAGCTAAAGCGCATTCCCACTCAAAGGTGTCAGTTCATAAACTCCAGACTGAGTAAGCTGCCAAAGATAACAGTCATGAAGCCTACTCTGTAGCTCCTTAGCAGGAGTCAGGAAACTGCTCTGCAAGGTGCAATCATACTTTTCTAGTTCGTATTAAAAATAAACCTCCTTAGAAATCAATTCACATCTCTAACCACAAGAATTAGTATTACTTATTTAAATCATTTAAATGAAATATAAAATATTTGAGCAGTGCATGATAGCTACCAAAGTTTTAAGGCCAACCCTCTGTACTTGGGGACATTGTTATCTCAGCTGCTGGAGATACAGTTTGTTGAAATGATGACCTAGCTTTTAGATAGCTAAAGCCCCACCTGAAGATGCAGAGAATATTTTCACTTCAGTTTAGTTGAGTTTAATAAATAATTTGTTCAAAACTGTCAAACTGATAGGGGTTAAAAGACTAAAACACCTGTTTTCCCTTGACAATTTTTTAATGAAATACAGGTGTAAAACGCTGAGATCTATTAGTTCTAAAATCTACAAACAACCAGTTTTATTCACTAATTACAGAAAATACTTCCATTGTTTAATAAACTGGTTAGTTTAAAATGCAAAAAGTACTTTTATCCTTTTCCTCTTACGTATCCATTTCCTCTTGGCTTTTTTATTTTACAAATAAAAAAGCAATTTTAAAATGCTAGCTTTCTACTTTTTTAATTAAATTCAAATTCCATGCAAAACCTACTTAACGCAAATCACATGAAAAAATAATCTAGGAAATAGATGTCATTCAACATTTTCCGGTACAATAAAGTGTAAAGTTTAAGAGTTGGGACAAAACTATGCTAAATTGTATCATTTGAAAAAAAATAAGTAGATGGGCTACCCTCTTGGTTAGCAAAAAAAGTAGTACTAGATTTAATTCTAAGCTCTATACGTAAGTGCAAATCAGCAGCATTTTAACAATTACCATTAATGCTGAGAATCAATCTTCCTTCAGAAAAATAACTAAGGAGTATAAATATAAAACAAGATTATAAGTGATCATTAAACTCAAAATTTCTGCTTGCTGACTTAAATGACCAACTTCAATCCCTCCTGCTGCTGCATCACAAGGGCTGTAAATAAACAGGATCTACTGACAGACAGACACAGTGGAAATATTTAGGGTACAACTAAAATGCTACCTAAGGCCACTCCCAGGCCCGACCTTTAGTTTAAACCCACTAACCAGCTACATTAGAAACTCTCTGGAAGCACCCAACTTACCTCTGCTAAGCTCTGCAGAGATCAAGTTTTCCCCTAGCCCACTTCCTTTCCCCAGCACATTCACAATTCACCCAAGCACTGCATAGTATAACACAAGAAGTCCATCACTGGCTTTTTTTGCATCCCACTTCCCATCTCGGTCTGACTGGGAACCTCAGCTGGTAGCTCTTCCACAGAGCCATTACCACAGGTGTGTAGCTGGTGCGGTTTACAAATGCCCCCAGCACCTGCCCCTTACACAAGCAGTGGGAGACCCTGATGCACACCTACCTGCAGGGCACCAGGCTGCAAACCCTTCACTGCCTCTTCCAGAACCTCCTGCTGAGGTTCTGGCTGCACTACTCCCTGCACCTTTGAATTTACACACTCCCTATCTGTGGCCCCAACAAGACTCAGGGCTTCCTAGTCAGCCTCCTCGTGGCCCTAACCAAGCTTGCAATCTATCTGACCAGAAAGAAGACTCTGGCTAGGAGGACCCCTGGGGACTGCAGGGCTGCTTTACTGGCTCTCGTCTGTTCACATCTCTGGGGGAGGTTTCACCAGACAGTGTCCAATGGCTTCTCGGACTCATTTTAAGGCCAATGAGCACTATCCAGCGTATTCTGCTTGATATCTTCCCCTTGATGCACTCACTATAAATCTATGATTCTCACTCCTGACCCCGTTTTTCTTTTGTCCTAATAATCAGTGATATGCCCTTATTGGCCCCCATCACTAAGGGGGCTTATAGCTCTACTTAGTGGGCTTTGGACCGCCATCCTGACTGGCATATCAAAAGGCCTGTCTCTGCTGCCCATAATTAGAGCTAGGCATGGAAGGAAAGACAAAGCAGGGAGGAGGGGGATTCCTAGAAAGGATCCACCTGAGTGTCTAGTTCCTGTTCTTCTAGGAATCAGTCTGTCACCACTTGTCTCTCCTGTGCTTCACACATGCTGACAAAGCAATGTGATATAGATGGAGAAAGTGCTGTATTTGGTGTGGGAGAATCGGGGGCAAACTTTCTACTTGTGCCAAGAGAGGTATAGATTTACACTTAGTTAGACAGCCTTTTAGCTCTCTCCCCACAAAACAGTGCCTGGGCTGGGTTCAATGTGAACTCAAGAAATGAAGGATGTTTGCAGGTTGAAACTCAATCCATGCATCAATACAGCAGAAAAATGAACAGCTGCTTCTGCCAACAGAACAACAGGCCCTGCAACAACAAATCAGGTGTAGAAAGTATATCTAGTCCCATTTACTATGAAGCTTATTAGCCAGCAGCTCTTCCAGTTCACAGGTGGGTATCAAGATAAGTGGGCTGCCTTCAGCACCTTAAACCCAGCACTCCAGTATAATGGACAATCACTGGGTCATGGTTCCAGGATTAGCCAAAAATGGACAGGCTTAAATCCAAATGCTTCTCCTCTCACTAAAAGGCTATTCCATGTGCATGCTCCCTCTCTCACAGGTTGTCCAGGCTGGTCCTTGCATACTGCCTGCTTTCCTTGGTTACCATGAAACAAATAAGCAAGCCAGGAAAATCAAGATCTTGGGCCACTCAGCCCAGCCCTGAGTGAAGGCTAACCCACAGAGCCACCTCATCCCACAAGGTGGACCAAGAGGCACCTGTCCAGGGCAGTTGGCACTGCTCTCTTCTTTCTGGAGCTCATGGAGTCTGCCCATGGAACAAGGTAGGACAAATTCGCTCCAGATCCCAAACAGAGGCTTAAATGGTAGACCCTGCACCCTGGGCAGCAGAGGGTATGCACTCTGGGGCACTGGAATGAAAGGAAGTTCAAGGCTCTAGCCATGCAGAGTGGGTGGAGGGAAGGGGAAGAGGCTGGGGAGGACACTGCTGTATGGGGGGGTGTCATTGCTGGCAGCCAGGTTAACACTCCCCTCACCCCACAGCCTCTGCAGTTATATGGCAAGCATCTGTGCAATTTGGTGGCAGCAGCAGGTCCAGCAAGGGGATACCTTAGCTGTTGACAAAGACACATCCCTTCACACCAGTAACGTCACCCAAAAGAGGGAGGGTGAGGCTGACAAGGGGACTCCCTCTGCTCCGACTCTGCTCTAGGCAGCCAGAGCCTTGAGCCGCCTGCCTCCATTCCAGCACTCCTCTTTGTGGAGTACTAAGGGTCATGCCCTGGTTGCCCGCTTTCAGCTACACCACACAGATCCTATACAGAGTTTGCAAGAAAGCGGGGCGGGGCAGGAAGGGAACTCCTAACACTTTCTCCTCACAGCCCAAACATGTTTGAGCTAAAATAAGCAATCTTCAGGGAGGAAACTGTAGGACTCAGTCCCAGGCACTCCACAGAGAGCTAAACAGCAGCTCTGAACCTGACAGACATTGGGCAGTTTGATGGCTGTTAAAGCACCAGAGATCCCTGACTGACTCAGGTGCTGTACAACTGCATGATTTGCAGATGCCAGCCCTGGTCAGAACTTTGCTCAGCCCTGATCTGGAACCAAGTTTTCAGATCTGGAATGACAGTTCTGTTTCAGGGAAATCAGTCCAAAATTTGGGACAGACCCAGAAAACCATGGATAGTTGCTCATATTAGTTTGAGCCCAGAAGAATCTAGTACAAGGTTTGTCTGCATAGGTGAGCAAAAGGAGAGAAAGGCCAGGACCTTGCTTTTTACTGTCTTCTGGGACAAATTTGATTCCTGATCTGAGATATTTTTATCCCTGATGATGACAGGAGTGTCACCACACTCATATGTCAGAGGCATAAGGGCTAAAAGGCCAGCAATTGGTAGCAGTGGTGATGCGTAGGGGGTGCATGGGGGTGCACGTGGATCCCCTCAGAGCGCTGGTGCACTCCCTGTCAGCCAGCATTTTGGGGGCGGGCAGACAAGAGCGCTGGTGCCCCCTGAGAATGCTGGCTGGGTAGGGGCACCAGAAGTGGTCCCCCTGTGGCTGACTGCGCTCATCCGGAAGTGTCAGCGGCGCGCTTGCAGGTCAGCAGGATCGGCCATAGAGGGACCCCCTCCCCCAGTCTGTGGGATCAGCTGCAGGGGGACCCCCCCCTCAGTCACTGACTATCCGCTGGGGGGAAAAGTGCCCCCCCAACTCAGGAGGCACCAGTCGCCCATGACAGGTAGAATGGTCAATGTCAATAAGACCCTGGGCACCCGAAGGAGGGCCATGAGGGCATTCATACATGATGTGGTCAGTCATCTGAGTTTGAGCACCACTGCTGCAACCAACATCATCAGAGAGGCCCCAAGAGTGCATGCTCAGCTTAAACTGTCCAATGCTCATTCTGAGATAGTTAAAAGCAGTCCAGGCCCTGCAAGGCAACTGCCAGCACAAGGGGCAGAAGCCGGTGCTGGGGATGAAGTTCTTAAGCTGCAGTCCTTGTGCAGCATATTGCCTGCTCCACTGGTGGAAGTTCCATGCTATGGGTGACATGCCATCTCCAGATTCAATGATTTTACTGGCTTGAGTGGAGAATGGGTTCCAAGATTTCAGGCTATAGTTGCTTTTTTGGCTTGTGGCCAGGCCGGGCCCACACAGCTGGATCATACCCACAGACGGGACCTGGCACTGCCCATCTGGCCTGTGGGGCAAAAAAGTAAGGCACCACTAATCTAGTTCAATGTCATATGACCCCCATACACATGCTTCTCATTGGGGTTTTGCTACCCAAACCATGGATGGTGGCCAATAGTTATTCCAGTACCTCAGCAGCCAAAGACGCCTTTTACTCGCTCTCATTTTAACAAAGCTATGCAGTGGAGTCCTTGAAATTGCTATTAGCAAACTGTTTATGTCAGTCACCAACCTGTCACAGGACACTGAGAACATTTTAAGAGGTGAGAAGAGCAATCCTATGGGCACAAACAGACATTCAGACCCCCACTCTAACTCACAGAGCTTTACATAAACCTTTATGTAAACAGTGCGTTACCCTAACCCCCCAACCAAACAGACATTCGCATGTTGGGTCCAGGGGGACTGAGCCTTCCTGCATTTGTCCTCCTGGCCAGCAGGTGGGGGTGCTCCTGCAGCCTCTGAGACCCTCTCCCCAGCCCTGCCCCGCCCTCAGATTCAAGGCCGTCAGCTGGGAGGGCTGGAGAGGCAGAAGTGAGAAGCAGAGCCTAGCCAGCAACTCTGTACTTCTCACTTCCCCCTGTCTGCTTTGCGCAGCCTGAGCTGGAGGGTGGGGGTGTGGAACAGAGCCCCCTCACCTCATGAGCCCAACCCAGCTCCCCCAGTACCCTAGCCGGGATAGCTGGGCGGAGGGGCTGTGAGGCAGGGCAAGGCTGGGTGACATCAAGCCAGCCCTACGCACAATGGGCAAAAAATTAACCTTAGGGAACGCCAGTTCCCTAAGGCACTCTAAAGCCTTCAACTAATACCTCATTTAAGGAGGATTAATTTTCACACAATTGGCCATTTTAAAAGTGCTCTACAACTATGCATGTGTCCTGGCATGACTGTAGAGAACTTTCAGGGGGCCTATTGCATGAAAAATGTAACTTGCATAAGCACCCTATGTGCCACCTCCCTGGTACATTGCTAAAAAATTTGAAATCTGAACCTTGGGCTACAGAGATTTGTTCAGCTCTAGACAGTGTGAAACCAAAAGTTCATGTGGGAATGAAATCCCTTGTTCTCTCAAGAGTCGGCCTTTAGTTTTACCCAGTGTTACTGTTTCCGGACAAGACATGCAGCTGAACCACCAAGAAGAGGAAGATGGGAAAGGAAAGCAAACATGAGGGTTCGTGTAGAGGGGAGACAACATGATCCATCCTCAAAGTCTATTACAATCTCTTAACATGGTATGTTTAGGTTTTTTTTAAGAGTCCAAGGTCCTGGAGTCATGTATTTTTTAAATAAAAAGGAGATTTGCCTGTCATCCTTGGCAGCAGTTCATTCAAGAATACACAGCAATGTCATACATTGCACATGAGATGTAGGACAGCCAAATTTCATACTTTTACTTTCTAATATACAGAACTGAAATCAGTTAATTTTAGACTGCTGGAATGGGAACAGAAAGACACGGGTGAAGAGACCTAGGAGATGTTTAAAAGGGGTGCAGCAAAGTCTCACATCTCTTTCAGATTTTCTGATGCCCAGTCCTGTGCCTTTCAGCTCTGGGTCAAGTGCAGCGTCAAACAGCAAAGACTGAAAGTTGCTACCACCCACTGGCTGCTTTGTAGCTCATGTAGAAAAGTGTCCACCTCATTCCAGAGGCACAGGAGTCTACTGTGGCAAGAAGCCACCTTTGTTTCTCCCCAAAATCTCTGCTCTGTGACAATATGATTAGGATGGGCCCACCTAAAGACACACGTTTACCCTATCTCTTTAGGTAATCTGAGCTGGATACATTCCTGAGGGAGGGGGGAAACCTGCTCCCTCTGCCTACCTGACTGGTATCTGCTACCTGGGTGAGGGGCTTCTACCTGGTGGGCTAGAGTCTGCCCAGCAACTAGTGATGTATTTCAAATTGGTTGGCTGACAGCCAACAGGTGCTGGCCTCCATTGGACCAGGTAAATGAGGTCACAGGGGCTACATAAGTTAAGACTGCCCAGGAGGAGGGGGCAGCAGCCATGCAGGGGACTCAGACTTAGAGAGGAGCTTTACCATCTGAAACTGGCTCTCTCCCCATAACTCATGAGTGAGGAACAGCCTGCCTCCAGAGGGAATCTCCAACAGCCTCTGAATGATGCTTCTGAGTAAGCTACTCGAGATCTGATTAGATATATAGCTGGCAGCAACTCAGATGCGTGATCAAAAGGCTACCTCAGCCAGACTGTTTTGCTCTATGGGATTTCTATGATACTGCTCTATCTTGTACCCATTTTCACCCTACCCTTGTAATCAATAAAGTTCTCCTTTGTGACGGGTGTAGGAGACTTATTGAGGGGTGGGTCTAAATTATGCCTAAGAGGCCCCTTAGGTCTGTGGACTTAGGGAGACTTTCCTTTTTGGCCCCCAACTTGGGGAAGTGCCCAAAGTGCCTGTACTGGGTCAAGTACCCATAGGACTATTAGGCCTGTGTTTCCCTGAGGACACAGGGCCGAGAGAGTCCCTTCTCGGGGTGGTGGCAGCTTACGTTACCCCCAGGCTAGCGAGTATGCTCCAGGAAGGGGGACAGCCAGACGCAAGGCACCCCTAGGGAGGCACTTGGAGCCTGGAAGGTGGTCGGCTCAATGCAGGAGCACCCCCTACTGGCCCACCACACAACAGGAGTCTACATCATACTTGTTACAGCCTGGCACCTACCACTAAAAAACCACAGAGTGAATGAGCTCAGAGAATAAATTACTAGTGTGGGTGTCTCTGGTCAGAACTGATACACACCAACACAGTGGCAATATCTGGGGAAATTCCCCTTTACTGAAAACTACCAGTGAGAGAGGGAACTTTATTTTTTCAAAGCTGCTGATGTGCCACTTTTCCAAACACAAAATCTCAATCTTTTCTTTATTTATGACAGTTGAGAAACCCAGTTATCGTAGTGCATTTTGACTTAGAAGGTTTAACTCTGCTGTACCTATGTACAGAAGTAACCTATTTCTCCACCTCACACTGGCCAAGACTGTAGCTTAATTACAGGAACATAATTAAATCCTACTTTTATTGAAGTGTGTAGACATGCTGCAACATAGCTTGTTAATAATCATGCTTGCAAACAGTTCTCCTGGCTCATTTGTGGACAATACAGCAAAGAAACTGAGAAGTGTGTATATACAATACAGGCACAATACAGGAGCTCCCCTGTACTTCATGAGACCCCAATCAATCATTTTCTCTAGATTTGTATCTGCGCAAGGTCAACGTGTACTCTAGCTGATGCAATCCCTTAGATTTGACTCCGTGAGCTTTTCAAGTGTCCTTTTATTTTACTATCCCAACCCCAGATGTGGGCTTATTCATTTGGAGCTGTCTAACTAGAATGGCATGTGCCCACAGTTTTTCCACAGGATTTCATCTGAATGTCTAGATTTGCAGTTCTGCTGCTTCCTAAATCCATGCTGCTGGCTCTGCCCCCTGTCTGAATATAGGCTGTGTGCCTGTAACCTGGGGCTGGAGACTGAAATTAGATTTGCATAATTGGTTCTCAGGAGAAAGAGGATGGTTTCTTTAATGCAAAAACCTGGGAATCAGACACTCTGGAGCCTAACTGCAGGACTACCAGGGATGCACTGTGTGACCTGAGTTCAGCCTCCTCTACCTTTGTCAAGCTTCATTTTCCCTAGTGAAAAAATGAGACTAACTAATGCACTGAAGCTCAAGATCCCATGCTCTAATCATGGGACAGCTGGCAGATATGCATTTTGGGTTTGTCCTCAGCTCTACAATTTCCTCCCTTCACTGATTCACCAAAGCCCAAATTTGTTGATCTTTAAACCATGTTACAAAGCCTGTCTGTCTTTTTATGGCTTGTGCTGCTGATGTTCCTACCCCAAGCAGCCTCCCAAATAACCCAAACATCGATTATTAAATTATATGTTATTGTTAAACATTTCTATAGAGTGTATTTATAATGTGCACACTATCAGAGGAAAAAGAGGTTACAGCAATTCACTGGTAAAATGGAATTATAAAAAATCTGCTCCACAGGAGCTTAAAAATCTGTAATGTTGAGCTGGACAAAATATCTATGCTCAGTTCACTTGAGAACAGTATGGTAACTCTAAGACCTAACGATTCTAGATGACAAAAATGTCTCTCCCATCACAGGGGTATAGTGTGTAGCCGTGTTGGTCTAAGGATGTAGGCAGACAAGGTTCTTTGGGTAAATCTGATATCTTTTATTAGACCAACTCGGATAGTTGGAAAAATGCTTTAGCGAGCTTTTGGGTATAAATACCATTTGTCAGGCAGAGGAAGCATCTGCAGTTGGTGTGTGCTCTTCCTGGATAAAATGAATTCCTGGCTTCTTTAGTATTCATTCCATCCAGAAAGAGCCAACACCAACTGCAGATGCCTCCTCAGACTGATGAAGAGCATTTATACCTGAAAGCTTGCTGAGAAGAGTTTTTCCAACTATCCAAGTTGGTCTAAGAAAAGATATCAGATTTATCCAAAGAACCTTGTCTCCTATCACACACATTCATACCATTAAGGAGAATGCGTACAGAATCCTTTCATATCTATTGCTTGGTCTAATGGTATAGAAATATGTGGTTTAAGTTACAAAAAATAGCTAAATTTGCTATTTTGACCTCGCACACCCCCCTCCCCACCCAAGAGGGTAGTTGTTTTTCAGAGTGAGCTTCTGCAAGGCTCCATATGTGTGTGTTTACATTGGGGTGGGCAAAATACAGCCTGCAGGCCAGCTCCAGCTTACCAACTGACTGGATCCTGCTTGTGGCTGGCCCCACAGCACTTCACATGGGGCTGAGCCCCACCTACTCCCACCAACAGCCCAAGCCAGCACGCACTACTTCCTGGCGGGGCAGCTCTTAATCCAGCCACTCAGGGACTGCTCGGCTTCCCCCACCTCCAGCAGCTCCTCCTCCTGCCCTTGCTGCATCATGCTGGGCAGCATGTAGCGCATGGAAGCAGAAGCCATGGGGAAGCACACTGGGCAACCACACCCAGCCAGGCAGGGGGGAAGCTGCAGCTAGGTGGCTGCTGCCCTAGCATGTGGGCTCCAGCTCCCACCCACTTTTCATCCACTCTGCCCACCCAGTGTGATGAGCAGCCAGTTCTGCAGGCAGGGGGCTGCCAGGAGCAGATTGCAGTTCTGTCCCAGGCCCTGACCCTGCACTATCACCACCCTGTGATCCCACCCCATGATCCCACCCACACCTGCCCATCCCACACCCCACCCACCCATGGCCCCATCCTATCTGCCCAGCTGCTCTGCCTGTGCAGGTCCCAGGCTGGTGTCCATAGAGCCCTGGGGATTGCCAGGTGGTGACAGCACTTAGCCAGAATAGGGCATGGGGCAGGGCCACTTTAGGGGAGTTTTGGTGAGCTGTTGCAGGCAGAGGAGGGAGGGGAAGGGGTGCTGACATGACCCGCAACAGCTCATTAAAACTCCCTAAGTGACCCTCCAGCCTAAATTATTGCCCACTCCTGGTCTACATATCCATATACGTTCCCTTTCCCCACACCCACACACACAAAGCATCAGTACTTACTTTGAAGAGATGAAGCTTCAGAAGGTGATTCTGGCTTGGATTTCAGAGCATTGAGGTTTGTGCTTCCGCTCTTTTCAATCAACTCTACTTGCTTATTAGTATCCTCATCAGAAAAAGCTGAAAGGGGCGATGAGGCCTCCACAACCTCTGCATTGGAATTCAGCCCATCTACAGATTCTAAAATTGCAGATTCCCGCCCAGGCTCTGAAGCACTCCTTCTGTACAGCTCTGCTTTGTTCTCCTCATTTCCTTGCAAATCCTGCCCTGCCACAGGATCCAGGTCAACCTCTTCCCCGGTGGGTTGCAAAAGCCCAAAGTTCACTTCACTATTATGAGCCTGAGTTTCCATACAGCACTGTGCTTCCTTGCCTCTGTCTCCATTCACTTGCATTACAATTTGGTTGGAGCCCTCAGCTTGTGAACCAGTGTGCAAAGGGCTATTCTTGTCACCTGGCTGCTCCCCCGGCTGACTGCTCTCCACTGGTCCAGTGGTTTGTAGTGGTTTGTCTTCTTCAGCCTTCTTTTGTATGCAGCCCCTGACCTCCTGTCCCTTATCCTGTGACAAATGTCCATCAATCTCCTCTTTGACAGCAGAGGAGGATTTATGGCTGTTCTCCCTCTCATTCCCAGGGCATGTTTGTTCAGGCTCTCTGCAGACTCTCCCAGTGCTACAGCTTAACTCTCTTAACAGGTCCGCTTGTCGTTGGTTCAACTCTTCGGGCTGACTTAATGGAGGACTCATTTCTGCCTGCTGATCACTGCAGTGACTGTGTTCAATTTTACCTGACATTTCCTCTAATGAATGGGAGCAGCCCTCTGCCATCTCTGAGGATACTGATGTAAGTGTGGATGGTGTGGCTGCCTGGGCCGGTGTAGAGGGGAGAACAGCATTTCCATGTCGGGTCTGGCAGTTGTTCTCAGAGCCCCGCTCATGCCTGCGCCGTGGTCCGGAACGTTCTCTGACCGATAGTGCAGACACGCCCCCCGCAGGGCTCTCACTGTGCTCAGGGTCTCTTGACTGCACTGGCTCCTCCTTAGTGGTAACATCCTCTGCAAGTGCTCCTGGGCTCTGCTCTGAAGCTCCCTTACCAGTGTCTGCACCTGAGAGATCATTTTCAGTTTCTGTTTTCCCAGGACTCCCTATGAACTGCGTTTTGCACTCAGCACTGTCTCCAGCACAAGCATCGTTGTAACTACACATTGCATACCTCCAGTCTATTGAGTGCTCACTTTGTGCCTCTTGCCTGGATGGGCCCTCTGCATTGCTATCTGGATACGCATCCATGTGACAGCTGGAATCTGAATTCCCCACGTGGCCAGGAACACCGGATTCTGGCTGATTTTTTTGGAACATTTCCCTGTGTCCCATCATTTTGTTATTTTCTAAATGAATTACGTTTTCTAGCACCTCTGAGTAAGAAGTCCTCAATGCGTCTGTTTGATTGTGCTCATTCTGCATAAGTGCTGAATGAACCAAATTCTTTGAGCATGTGCTGCTGTCTTGAATGACAATATGCCTCTGTTTGTCCTTAGATACATTCACTTTTGTTCTGGGTTGGGTCCTATAATTTAAGGCAACTGACTGAGTTAAGGACCCTGTTTGTGGCCCAAATCTTGGCAACAAAACATCTGTAAGCTCTACATACTCCCCTTCTGGGTCACTTTCGGAGTTCTCCTGAGGCACAGAAGCTGCACTATTACCATTGAAAATGGGGCTGTCCAATTGCTGGGATCTCCTGCTAACAACCAAACTGCCTTGTGTCACTTTTTGCTCCTGAAAATCTTGAGGTCCTGGAGTTGGTGAGTTGCATGTGGTATGTTCCACTGGAAAGCACAAAATTGAAGATTCTTCCATGAGATCAGTGATGTTATTTTCAGTTAGCTTAGGTTTATCAATAAATTCAGGATTAACAATTTTATCCCATGGAACCCGAAATATTTTATCATCAGTGGCTAGTAAACAATTTTCCAGTACTGTACCCATTCGTTCTCCATTGATGGAATCCAGCCATTCCAGAGTGAAAATAGAAGTGTAGGAGACTTCTGGGACCACAACTTCTTCTACATTATGTTTGTCCCTTGCCAAACATTTCAGTACTATTCGTGGAGACTTCTTCAGGTAGGGCACCACCTGAAGATAGAAGTCACCAGGCTTTAGGGCTCGCCAGTCAATGGAAGCCAGCTGGACTACAATCTTCTCATGGACACACAGAGGCCAGCCTTCATGGCGGAACAGCAAGCCATAGTACTGAACCTACGGAGAGAAGAAAGGATATTTCTAGCATTGGTAATGGCAAATGTCTCTATGTCACAATACCACTGTAGCAATAATATAGTTATGGTTAAAAGATTTCCTAGTAATACTTGGAACTTCATAATTTTGCAGGTAGATAGATCAGTATTCTTTTCAACTTAAAAAGAAAAACAAAATATTCTGAACTTCACTAACAGCCAACACTATACAAGTCTGAGGTGGAATTTAGCAACCAAGTTCCAAGGAACGATTCAATCTGGACTTTTGCCACCAGCCACAAATCTCAATTAGGTGCCCCTATTTTGGACTGCAAAGATCCTTAAGCATCCACATTGGGCCTTCTGCATGTGCCAGGAGGCCACATCAGGACCAGATATTAACAGCGTTCTGCCCCCCTGTCTAGGGCAGTCTGCCCTGCCTTTCCTGCCACAACTGGATAGTTACTAAAATGGATGTAATGTGCGGGAGGCTACCCATTTTTAATGCCCAAGGCCTAGGGCGTTCTACAAGGTTCCAGCCTTCCCTAATCGTGTCCCATGCCTTGCAGATGGCATTATAAGTTGTTGATAGCTCTGCCTCTTGCCAGGTCTCTGCCATTCTTCCTGACACACCACCCTTTACACACCGCATGAGTGAGGACTCAAGCCACCAACTCTCACCACGCCTCTTGCACTCCATCCCCTCTCACTGGGCTTCTTTCATACTGTCCTTCGCTGGGCCACTCTCAAGCTGCCCTACCCCGTGCCTTCCATTCTGCACATGCCTTCGGGCTTACCTAGTCTTGTTCTAACTGGGCCTGACACAGCCTCTTCAGGCTGACCTATGCAGGGCTTATTCTACGTGTGGACACCAGCCTCATATCTCACACTGAGCCAAACTCAGCCTCTAGCCCCTCTCCAGGCAACTCATATACATTCTTGTGGGGGCTGGCCCCTGTGAAGCCCTTCAGGTTGCCCACCAACCCTATTCTGCACATCCCCTGGTGCAGCCCTTCAGGTCAGCCTATGCAAACTTTACTCTACACCCTCCTGACGCAGCTGTTCAGGCCGCCACTATGCACCCTCCTCTGTGTGGCCCTCACACATACTATTGCCCCCTCTCTGGGGCCACACTACTATCTCCTCTCTATCTGGGGCCTCTGAGGTCATACATCCCCCCTCATGGGGCTCAGGTGCTTCTGTAGGTGTGCCTAGCCCCCTTCACTGTCTGTTCCTACTCATAATTACCCACTGAGTAGTGGGGGCTGGGGTTATAAGGCACCCTACCTGCCTTTCACTGGAAAAGTAACTAGCCTGTCATTTCTGGGAAGCTAGCCTGCCATGGACAGCCCCACCAAGCCATCCTTACCCAGCAGGGTGCAGTTTCAAGTCATACCCAGGCCTAGGAGCCTCCTGCCATCCCCATAGTTCCTGCCCTTACCTCCAAGGATGTTCAACTGCTGCTGCCAGCCTCCTCTGCACCCACCACCAGGGGTACCAGATGGAGCTAGTGGGTGGGGGTCTCTGTGGAGATCAGCCTGGGACCCCCACAGGCAGGGCACACTCAGCCAGGCAAATGGGCTGGGGTCATGCGGGGCAGGGAGAAACATCCAGGAGTGGAACGGGTGGGTGGGGATAGGATTGTAGGGCAGTAACATCAGGCCAAGGCCTGGGGCAAAACCACAATCTGCTGCTCACACGTCCCTGCCCATGGAACTGGCATCCATTACAGGGACATGTGGGGATCATATCACAGCTCTGCCTTGGGTCCCAGCCCTGCACTGTCACCATCCTGTTATCCCAGCCATAGCTCCAACCCCACTCACCCATCCCACTCCCTGCCCACCTGTGGCCCCAGCCCATCCAACCATGCCCAACCCACAGGGGTCCCAGACCAGTCTCTATGAAGACCCAACCCACCTGCCTGCTTCATCTGGTAACACTGACACTGTGGGTGCAGGGCAGACAGGCCCAGGGCCAGATAGGAACAATTGCCCCCCTGCCAACACCCCCTCCCCGCACTACACAACAGCTGAAACTCCTGAAGTGGTCCTCCAGACCAAATAACTGCCCACCTCTGCATTAGAACCACTCCCAGCTCTCGTGACTGGTATGATGGTGGTGCCTGCTTGTTGCCCAGAAGAAGTTGAGTACTTACTCAGGAAGTGGGAAGCCTGGATTATAGGCCAACCCTAGCCTGAAGGGATTCAAACCCATCTCATTTTTCCGGAGGGTGGCCTAACCTCCAGGCTACATTTTTGGCTGGGTGGAAGTAGCTTCTCCCCTCCCACTGATGCTGGTTTATCAGCAGTCAATTCTAAAACACATATGGCACCAAAAGGAGAAGAAGCAATAGGAAACACTCTTGTTCTCTAGTGGTTATGGCACTCCCATTAGAGGGGAGAGTCCTAAGCTTTGATCCCTGCTTCCAGGGACATTTCCTTTTTATTAACCAATAACTGTTTAATGTAAAATGCACAGACAGTGCTTGGAGTAAGCAGGAGGTCCCAACTAGTATGGTACACTCCCCTGGGAAAGAAGGGTTCCCACTGCTGTTGCTAGGATCTTCTATGTATTTGCATTAAAAAAAAGAAATAACCCTGGCAGTGGGAAACCAGATTCCAGGACACCCCTCTTCCTCCCAGTTCCTTCAAGAACTTCCATAAACAGTGAGGTATGAGGAGATGCTCCCTCTTGATTGCTCTCCTTCTGGTGCCCAACTCTTGTGCTGCTGGCAATGGAGTGACCTAGCCTCAACAGGCTGGATGAACAGAACCATCACCTATTCTACTCAGCAGCTTAATGGGTAGGGCACTCTCCTGGTATGTGGGAGGTGTGGATTTGAAACTGCTCAGGCTGAGGAAGGCCTATAGCCTAGGTTTCCTGCCTCCTGGGTGAGCAGACAACACTTCTCCCACCATCTAGCTGTGAATGCATGTTTGGTACAGTCTGAGTGCAATTAACAGATAGTGCTGGTGCTTCCCAGTCACAACGTGAATTCTTCCTTGGAACTTAGGCAGCTAAATTCTAACTAAATGCTGTTTGCTACCTAAGGAACCAATCTGAATCTGGCCCTGATGTCTGACAGTGTGATTATGCAAGCAAAGCTGATGCGTTCCTGCCTTAAGGAGCTCACAATCTACCCTAGATGCAGGTTTCAACATGCAAGATGACCACAGTGCGGGTCGGGGCTTGCTGCCTTCTTACTTCCAGACAAGTGTTCCGTATAACATTTAACATATAACATATATAAGATATAACATGGATGAGGAGCAGTTTACAGAGGGATATGGAGAAAATTGAAACATGTAACAGCAAAGAATGCAGGCCTGTCAAAGAATTTAATCTTTTCTCCTGGATTAAGCTTTGTTTCTCAGATACAAGTTTGAGAGCAAGCATCATTTCAAAGACCATGGTTAAAACCTGCAGGGGAACACAGCACCTAGTAAAAGATACAATTTAACTGCTACCATTTGTGGATCTAATCTTGGAAGGCAAAATGAAAAATACCTCTGGTTAAGGGGAGTAGATCACTGCAATCCACTGACTGACTGAAGGAGGTGCAAGTATGAAGAGAAGTTCAGATGAAGGGAGCAAAGCAGAGCTACTGACAGGCAGGGCAATGCGCCATCTGTCAACAAGCTGTGGGGAAATACCCTCCATTTGCCCTGAAATACTTTTGAGCTGGGATTGCCAGGTACTCAATTCCCAGGTTCTTTCCTAAGGAGAACCACATGCTCTCCTCAGCAGTTCCTCCCCTAGATCCACACTGGCCTTGCTGCCACTCTCTACTCCCCATCCTCACTCATGCTTTCAGCCACTTGCGATGCACAGGGGGTGCACGCAGGTGCACATGCACCCCCTGAGATTCGCTGTGCACCCCTGGAAGTACCAGCTGCAAAACTGGAAGTGCCGGCAGAAGTGCCCTTTCAGTTTTGCCAGTTTCATTGCTGGTGGCTCTGGCCTGGGCAATCCACCCCCACCCCGGTCAGCAATCTGGTGCCCCCCCCCCAGATTCAGAAGGCACCAGTCACCCATGCTTCCAACCACACCACAGTATCCCTCACAGGCTAGAGCGTCTCCACTGCCAAATGCTTATTCATCTTCCTGCATGTCTATCCACTTTCCGACTCATCCAAGGTGGCAGAAAGAAAATGGCTTTTACCGGGCGCAATGTTTAAGCTAGGCAGCTGGGACTGTCTGCTCTGCTTCTGCCCTCACCCATTGCAACAGTGACCTCTGGTGAAGGCCAGCACTGAGAAATAGAAAATCTCATCTGAAAAGAAGGGTGGTAGGTTTTTATCTAAACTCCTCCCCTTCCCTGTCCAATTTCAAAGCAGCGTGTTGGGAGAATCCACCATGACCTTTGGTAAAGTGTTCCAATAACCAGGGCCGTTCCTGGGTGGGGGGGCCGCAAACCAGGGTGACTGCACTGGGCCCCACAAAGTGCGAGGCCCTGCAGAGCCAGGATGGCTTTGCGTCCAGCCGCTCGCTACTCCCCCCTCCCTACCACCGCCACCATATCCAGGCCTCACACAGGCGGATTTGCCCTGGGCCCCCTACCCTGGTACGGTCATCTCTTCCAATAGCTAATGACCCTGACTTACAAATATGTGCTTTATTTCTAGTCTGATTTTCCCTAACTTCAATTTCCAGCCATCTGAACTTGTTATGGCTTTGACTGCTAAAAGAAATAGCCTTCTATTATCACATTTCTGGTTTTCTTAATTTCATCTTGGTCAAAATCAGCAAATTAAACAGCTGGAAAACAGCACGATAGCAAACGACTCCAGAAATTCAATCATCCTTAGGGCTCTTTTCTGAACACTCTCCGATTTACCAACCTCCTTCTTGAACTCTGGACACCACAGCCAGACTCAATATTTAAGCAGCAGTCACTCTTGTGCCAAATACCTAAGTAAATTAATCTCTCTACTTCTGCTCAGTGTCCTTCTCATTATAAATCCAAAAATCACATTAGGCATACTGGCCATACCACTGAACTGCCTATCCACCATGAATCCCCAAATCCTTTTCAAAGTAGCTACTTTTTAAGATAGACCTCCATACCCTCCACCATCAGAATGGTCTCCATGCTTTCTTCTTAGATGTATGACTTTTCATTTAGCTGTATTTAAACACGCTGCTTAGGAAGCTGCATGTAAGCAAGCAGTCTCTATGACTCTATAACACAGGCCTGTCCTCCTGATTGCTTACCACTCCTCTAACCTCTGTACCATCTACAAATTATACTTGTGACAATTTTGTATTTTCTTCCAAGTCATTGATAAAAATGCTAGAAAGTGTACAGGGACACCAAAAACATATTCAAGGGGATGAGCAACAACCAAAGTTACGGTGGACGCAGCTACATGAAACACTAACTGCACGGTAGCCTAATAACACTGTGTGGTAGCGTGTCAGTCAAAAACCGTGCTAATAAGCTACTATGTTATTAGGCTACTGCACAGTAACCGTCACAAAAAACCATGAGCCAGTGCTCCTGCGCAGTAAATGTAGTTACTGAGCATTCAGTTTGCCCTTCATTAAGGAAGTACTAAACTAAATGTGTAGTAACTATGGTGTTTTAATAAACATGTAGATGCTCCCATTTACAAGTTAAATCAATCAGATAGTCAGTTTATAATCCTTTTACTGTACAGGTATGGCGACTCAGTGTATTAAGCTCTTGGAGTTTTATTTCCACCCTAGTTCTAGTAACTCCTGTTTGCTATTTTATCTTTGCTCTCTTTTTCTATGTCATCTATCTTACTGAAAACCGAGGCACATCACTAATTTAGTTTGGGCCATACCTATTTAAGCTGATTTTCACTGGGACCACTATACAGATTCTAATTTCATTTAGAAGATTCCACCAAAGCTTATATTTTATTTTAGGGCCATCCTTAAATAAATCCATATTCCTTGATGCATATGAACATGCCTGCTTACTGGTCAACGAATAGCTAAAACAAATGGAAAAGCAGAGTGATAAAATGACCTAAACAAATCAAAACACAGAGCTCACTAGGGTTTGTGTGATGCAGACTTCAGAAACATCACTGAAAAATGTTGGGTTTAAACAGAGGTAACAAAAAACCTATTATAAACCAAGAACGTAAAACTTTTAACACCCTAAAATCCAAAAGTATTTAATGCACCCATTTTAATATTTTAAAGTGCACTTTCAAAGGGAACTATCACATCAAGGGATTTACTATAGTCATTTTGATTTCTCAATTTGTGATGGTATTTCAACTTTCCTTAAGTGCTGCCACTGCTTCCTAATTACAAGCTGGAGCTAAGTATGTAAAAGGTGTGTGGTGGCTCAGTGGGGGGCCAAGGTTCCAGGTCTAGTTGATGGAACTGTGACGATAAAAAACAGGCTGTTTTTGAGGAATTCAAATAAAAAATAAGCCAGCCTTCCAGTGGCTTATCACAAGCTTTTGATCTGTTTACTTCTGTTTGAGCCTGCCTCGCTTGCTCACTCTCTATCTGTATATGAGGGTTTGTTTGTGTGAATATGACAGCGTCACTGACTCTCTGAAGTCACCTATGGAATAATGCACTTGTGGTTTCCATGCACCCATCTCATTTAATGCTGCCCCCATCTCAGCCTTACATCAACTTTTTGAAGCCCCCAAGCAAAGCCACTCTGTGCCCCTCCTGTTTCTGGCCCCTGAGCTCACCTCTGATCCTCCTGTAACTGTAGAAAGAGGCTCTTTACCCTTGACAGGCCAGAGGAGGGAAGCACCAGGGTGTCTCTGTGCCCCAGGCCCTAGGGAAGGACAGATGCAGCGGATGCAGATCCCCTTCCCAGGCCAGAGCAGGTCAAGCCACGTCTGCCCCAGCGCTCAGGGGTGGGGCAGACAGGGGAGGACAGAGAAAGGTGCTTCACAGAAGGAAGGGCAGGAGAGGAGACACAGCCAGGCGCTGGGTGGAGTGGGAGGGGAAGGCTCCCAGCTGACTGCTGCCCCCTGCCTCCTCCCTGACTGGGAGAGCAGTGCAGGCTGCTCTCTCATCCTCTGCCCTCAGGGGCTGCCTACAGTTTCTGGTCGGGGGAGGGAGGGAAACAGCCACTTTCACTCACCGCAGCAGCCGCAGAAGCTGTCCTGCTCCCAGCAGGCTGGGAGGTGTGACAAGCAAGCTGGAAGAGGGGGCTTTCTTTCCCCTTGAGGATTTCAAAAGAAAACTCCCTGGTAGGTGGACAAGACAGTGGGCTCTGCCCACATGGGGAGCTCTGGTTGCAGGGGCCAGACTCTCTCATGCAATCACCATGGCTCAAACCACCACATAGCCTGGAAACCCAGGGAAGGCTGCTACCCAAGTGGGGCCAACTCCAAGACACTCACTCAACCTATGCAATCCCTTTTTTCATATACTACTTACCTCCCAGCTTGTTTTGCCCGAGTCTCAGGCTATGGGCCTAGCAGAAGGTTTTCAACAAAAAATAAAGAAGAAAAAGAAAGGAAAAAACCCATGGGAGCAACCACCAAAAGCCAGTTGGATTCCTGTCCTCTGGGTGCAGCGTTGTCCATCCCTCAGCTCCAGCCTCAGGCCCCAACACTCGGGGCTGAAGAATAGGCTTCTTTCTAGAACTGCAGACTGATTCCCTGAAACCCCGTAGCCAAATCTGCCACAGTGGGTTCCTCACCCAGGAAGGCTCCCCTTAACCTTCCAACTGCCTGCGCTCTTTGTGACAAAACAGCGGGCCAGTTTGCAAACCCGCGCACACACTTTACATTAGGGGTAGCCAATTATTAGGAGTTTTGATGCGTTGTCCCAGGCCCAGTCAGCACCCCTCCCCACCTGCTGCAACAGCTCATCAAAACAAAACTTCCAATGCAGGATGCGGCTGCAGGCAGGTGGGGAGTGGTTTTTGGAAGCAAGGCAGGCATGCAAGGCCAGGATCACAGGCCAGTGACATGACAGTGTGGAACTACAATCCACTCCCTGCACACTCCTGCCCTGTAGGGATTTGGGGGGCATGTACACGTGTGGGAGGTGCAGCCTTCCCCGTAGCTGGCCAGGGGTGAGGAGAGGTAGTAGGGGGCAAGGGACATGTGCAGCAGAGCTCACCAAAGCAATGCAGTCTATGGCTGGTCCCACAGTACTTACCAGAGAGGCTGCTCCCAGTACAGCTGCAGCCCCCGAGGGGCTGCTCAGCTTCCCTCGCCTCCTGCAGTGGCCCCTCCTCCTGCTCCTGCTGTGCAGCTCCAGGCAGACAGGAAACTTCAGCTGGGTGGCTCCTGCCCCAGTGTGCAAAGCTCTGGCTCCAGCTCCCAGCTGCCTTCCATCCACTTGGCTGCCCGTACACTGGGGCAGCAGCCACCCACTGAAGCTTCCTCCCCGCCCAGAGCAGCACAGGCAGAGCAGGAGGAGGAGCCACCGCTGGAAGCAAGAGGAGCTAAACAGCACCCAAGTGGCTGCAGCCCTTCTGGTAAACTGTGAATGCTAGCCCAGATGAGGGCCAGCAGATGCAGGTGGGAGTATGGCACTGGCTGCCCCACATGGGGCTGAGCCCCATGCAGGACAACAGCAGGAGCAGTTGCAGACAGTCAATTGGTGGGCATTCCCACTGGCTGCATCTAATCAGTTAGCAGGCCATATCTGGCCCTCGGGCTACCCACCTCTCCTTTACGTTCAGGCAATAGACTGCAGACCCTATGAGCTATTCAAATGCAATCTCATTTATCTGTGCATGGAAATAACATGCTGTCATACCCATTTGTAATAATGTGAGTGTGCACACCTATGCAGCATTGCTCATACACAGCTGCAGGCTAAGAACTGAAAAGTTGACCCAACATTTACAGTATTGCCAACACTCACAAATTTATCAGAATACTGGTGATATCTGTTGTTTGCTTAAAACCCCAGCTCCTGCAGCAGGGGATTTCATGGTAACGTAAGTTTTTATTTTTGTAAAAAGGTGAGGTTCTACAGAGCTGGTTGCAGAGAATTAAGTTGGAATCATGACCTGAGTTCACCCTAGAGACTTAGAAACCAGAAGGCAAAAACAACCCAAATTTTATAATTAACATTTCAAGCTATCCTCTGATTTTGCGGGACCTGACTCACAAGTTTAAACAGTCGGTGTTGGCAGCAGTGGAACACGTTAATCTCAGAGCCTCAGCGGCAGTAATGCAACGAGACTCCTTGAGGCTACTGAGCCTTGTGAATGTTCCAGCAACTATCAAAGAGGAGCTAGAGTTGTGGGCAAAACACTGAGTGACACAGCTTCACCCAGAGCGTTCGACCGCCAGCAGCAGGAATCTGACCATGTAATCCATGTATTGCAGGGGTTAGAAACTACCAGATTCAGGCAAACTCAGCAAATGTTTCAGAAAGAGGCCCTGCTAAATCTCCCTCCAAGTCTTCAAGCCTTTCATTTAGGGCCTGTGGTTATACAGAAACGTAGAGAGGGGCACCAACCCCTTTTTATTCCTGGAAGGCAAGTTTCACCAACCAGCTCCTGAACATCTCTCCACCCAGGCATAAAAATAAACAAAAACAAGTACTGTACTGATCATTTTTGCCAAGGCTTTTATGTCCTAGTGCTACAGGAAAGTTCCTTGTAGAGCAGAAAACGGGCTTTGTGAGCGCGACATACTTACACAAGCATCCTGCTGAACACACTGCAAGATGTGCTTTGCTGGGATCAGGAAATCTATGAGGTAGCGCAGTCCATCCCCCCGGTAAGTCTTCTCCACCACATCAAAAACCTGGCACAGAACAGTGGCTGCTGTGGCCTCAAATGGAGGGTAGAGCACTGATAACGTATTCTGTATGCAGCTGTCCAAGGATTCTGAATCCTGTCAGGAGAGAATGTCAAAATAGCATCAGGATGCAATACAGCTCAGACCCTCAAGATGCAGTCACTGCATGATGTGGAGCTTCTTGTGCAACAAAGAAGAAGAATGGTAACAAGTTCTTATTACTTGAACTTTCAGGTAAAATAATCTTTAAACTCTCCTGCAGTGAGAGTGCAGCACTCATTAACAGCAAGCTGTGCACAGCACAGAGGCACTCACAGCACACAGCTTACACAGCAAATCCTTCTTCTGACTGAGCTGGGTGCGGCTGCTATTAAACTATTATGCAGCCCGTGAATGTGTACAAACCAGTGAGAGAGAGTGAGATGGGGTTCATAGTGCTGCAGGCCCAAGATTCAAACATACCAACACACCACATCTGGAAGTGCCAATCAGCTCTTAGGTGTATACAAACTACTGTTTCATTCCTTGGCAGGAGGTAGGGGATTAAGGGAGCTTTAGCTGCAGACCACTGCATGGCATAAACTGCTAGAATGGTTGTATGCCTGGTCCTGGTAAAATTAAAGGTTCAAGTATGTGTTGTTTTTTGATTTATTCAAATAACTACCTTGCAATACCATGCAGTTGTTTCTCACATTAAGCTGAGTAGTCAGAGGGTCTCTGCAATGAAAGATGGTACAGGCAGTATACGAGGAGGATTGCCCCTATGTCCTAGACACACCAATCTGTAGAATATGGGTTTCCCCATAATGGCACTTCCATTATTCTTGCTTTTATGTTCCAAACCTACCCTGGAGCCTATGCAGAGGTGTAAGAGGAAATTTCAGTATCATGGATCAAATTCTGCTCTACGTGGGTCAAAAAAATCCACAGAAATAAATGCGAAATAGCACGCACTCAGGCGGCATGCGCTGCTAAAAAGTGGAGCCGGGCCGCTCGAAGACGTGCTGCAGGTGCCGGCCACGCTCTGTCTGGCAGGATCGTCATGACTGCAGCTCTGGGAAGCCCCCAGGCAAAGCTGCTGGGGCCAGCACAGTGCTGGTCCCAGATGCCCCTACCCCACCCAGGGCAAACTGCAAACAGGTGTTTGTGAGGACAAGAAGTGGCAGTTCAAGGTGCACTGCTGCTATTTGTCCCCGGGGAACCAAACATCTATGCATGTCCAGATGCGTTCCATAGGGATAAATCTAGGGAGACTACTGAAACTGGCCGGAGGGCCACACCCAGAGGGTGGTAGTAGATGGGTCCTTCTCAACCTGGAAGGACGCGGGCAGTGGGGTTCCGCAGGGCTCAGTCCTCAGGCCCGCACTGTTCAACATCTTCATCAGCGATTTAGATGAGGGGGTAAAAAGCACCCTGTTCAAATTTGCTGATGACACTAAGATGTGGGGGGACGTGGGTACATTGGAAGGATGCAACAGGCTACAATCAGACCTCGACAGGTTACAAGGGTGGGCGGACGAGAATAGGATGGGTTTCAACACAGACAAGTGCAAGGTGATGCACCTCGGGAGGAACAACCGGCACCATTCCTACAGGTTGGGGAACTCCCCTCTTATCAGCACAGAGGCGGAAAGGGATCTGGGGGTCATCATTGACTCCAAGATGAACATGGGC
Source organism: Crocodylus siamensis (assembly GCF_052110815.1). NCBI lineage: Eukaryota > Metazoa > Chordata > Crocodylia > Crocodylidae > Crocodylus > Crocodylus siamensis. Next base: position 44,411,179 of record NC_143403.1, read on the forward strand.
TGGCAGTGTGGAGAGGCAGTCAGGAAGGCCAACCACACCTTGGCATGCATCCACAGATGCATCTCGGGCAGGTCCAGGAAGGTGATCCTCCCCCTCTATGCGGCACTGGTCAGGCCGCAGCTGGAGTACCGCGTCCAATTCTGGGCGCCGCACTTCAAGAGGGGTGTCGACAGCATGGAGAAGGTCCAGAGGAGGGCCACTCGTATGATCAGGGGACAGCAGGGCAGGCCCTATGAGGACAGGCTGCGGGACCTGAATCTGTTCAGCCTCCAAAAGAGAAGGCTGAGGGGGGATCTTGTGACCTGTTATAAACTAGTCAGGGGGGATCAGCAGGCATTGGGGAAGTCACTGTTTCCCCGAGCACCGCCAGGAGTGACCAGGAATAACAGTCACAAGCTGGCAGAGGGTAGATTTAGGTTAGATATCAGGAGGCGCTACTTCACAGTCAGGGTGGCTAGGGTCTGGAACCAGCTTCCAAGAGAAGTGGTGCAGGCTCCTACCCTGGGGGTGTTTAAGAGGAGGTTAGATGAACATCTTGCTGGGGTCATTTGACCCCAGTATTGTTTCCTGCCATGGCAGGGGGTCGGACTAGATGATCTGCTCAGGTCCCTTCCGACCCTACAAACTATGAAACGATGAAATTAGATGAGCAACACTATATGTGATGCAAGACTACTAAAGTTAAATGAACAATGCTACATCTATGCAAACAGGATCATAATTACATCCTGGTTTTATATTTTAGAAACAATAATTCCTTTTTTCTCACCAATGTCAAATCAGTGTCCTCTGACATTTGCTACAAAACCAAAAAACCTATTTTAAGGTACCTAGGATCTTGCATCTGTGAGTTTGGCAAGAAGAACTGAGAGGACAGAGGGCCAGATCCTTAGGTAAGGAGTTGGCCTGTGAGCACTCAATATGCTGCAGACAATAGGGTAAAAATAAATGCATGGGCACATCCTCTGAGTGACTTGATAGAGCGAATTAAAGGTACCGTTAGCAGACACAAACTGAATTGCTTCAGGGGACATCATGGTACAGAGGGCAGCATGTCTGGGGAAGAGCAGTGATTTCATTTACATATTTTATATACACTTCCACTCCAAGACTAGAGACAGACATTATACATAAACCGGTTTAATCAGAAACTGATTTAAATCTGTAACAGAGCAGATTTTCAGTGCACATAAACCAGTCTGAAAATGGCTTAAACCGGCTGGAGATAAACCTGGCTGAATGTAATATCAGACTTAACTGATTTGGGTCAAACCAGTTTGTGCAATGTCTGTCCCAGATCCCTACCCGGTTCAAATTAAACTAGACTCTCACAGCATCCCAGCATACTCTCTGGGCTGGACTCTCTGCTCCAGCCCAGCAGGGCTGGCCCCGCCCCTGTGCTCCCTGGCTGGAGCTCCGGTAGAGACTGCAGGCATCTACCCAGCTTCCCGTTGCTCCCCAGTCCCCCCTGCCTTACACAGGGATATCCCCCTCCACTCTATACCACATGCTGGCTACGCCTGTGCTGTGGGAGACGGCAAAGGCAGACAGGTTTTTTGGAGCTAATCAACAAGTAGCTAGTAATGTCCTTCCTTGGAAAATCTGTTTAAGACTTTGGACTTGAACTAAGAGAGGCTTTCTTTTTGAGAAAGGCTTTCTTCTCTTAAGGGGTTGATAAACACTGAGTTAGGGGTAATAAACACTCCCTGCTGGGCTGCTCAGGGGGGGCCTCTCAATCAGATTGTCCTGCTGGGGCCCAGCCACACCCCTCTCAGCTCAGTATTGTCAAAGGGATGAGAGGGCTACTCTAGTGCCCCCTGGCTTCTAGCCTGAGCCACTGCAGGCATGTGCCTGAATTTTTTCAGTTCAGAGGGGATGTCTTTGCTGTTACAAACTGGTTTAGCATAGCCAGGTTAGATTAACCTGCAAGATTGAATCAATTCAGGCTCAGGCTTTTTGAATGTCTGTCCCTAGCCTAAAGAAGCTCATGCCCGTTGGTCTGGACACTCCTTGGCAATTCATTAAAAAGACAACTATTGCATAGTTCCTAAATCGAGCTGGCAAGCAACGGCCAAGGCATGCTGGGATCTCTCATTGATATTTTCAGTTCCTTTCTCAATCCCAGTTCCTCACAGATGAGAAGCTCATCAATGCTCTAGCATTTCACCTTGAAATCCAAATTCATGCTCAGATTTTGGCAAAAAAATTGACTTCATTGTAGAGGTCCACTACCTTCACTGCCAAAGCAGTCTGCACTGAAGTGAGTACTCAGTGTCAGAACTGCAAGTCAGGACATAGGGGAACTGACAGAACAGTGAAGAAGGGGATGACCCCAAAAGCATAGCTGCTCCAATGCTTCAGGACAGAGGTGCATCAGCAGAGCTGTGTGGGTGCCACCTTTGTAACTTCTGAATGCACAGAACTTAGAGAGCACATAACAAGCAAACCACAAACTGCCTGTGGCAAGGGTTTGTTATTTCTTCTCCTAATTTACCCTGATGTCAGCAATGTGCAGTAGTGAGTGCACACACTGAAGCTGCTTATATAAGGGTGTTTGCTGCCTTCACTGCTCACAGCAACTTCTGGGCCAGACAACAAAAGATATGGGATCATTTTACAGTGTTGCTACCCCCAAGAGCTCAACAATCATGAGCCAGGTACCCAAAATCATGCCATGTAACAACTAACCATCATTGCAGGATACCTTTTCTTTCCTTCTGGCTTTTGAGTCTCTAGTGCTACAAACAGGCATAACATTTATCCTGAGATAAACCATTTTATTCCAGGACAAAGTGCAACTGTTTATTGTCCCAGGGTAAATCCTAAAATAGTTGACTGCATAAGAACCATTAACAGTTTATTCCAGAACATTGTAAAGTATGTTTGAACAGTTATCCCAGAATTGCCCAAGCTAAGTATGATTTAGAAGCTGCTTTTATTTTAGTCTAATTGGCTAGGAACAGACATTACACATAAACCAATTTAATTGATCAGTAACTAGTTTAAACCTGTACCAGAACAGACGTTCAGTACACATAAACCAGTTTCAAAATGTCCAAAACTGGTTTGAGATAAACCTGGTTGAATGTAGTATCAGACTTAACCGATCTGACTCAAGCCAGTTTATGCAGCGTCTGTCAGAGACCCCTTCCTGGTTTAACCTAAACCAGAGTCCCTCAGCATCTCAGTGTACTATCGGGGCTGGACTCTCTGCTCCAGCCCAGCAGGACTGGCCAAGCCCCTCTGCTCCCCAGCCAGAGCAGGGACAAGCAGGAATGATAAGAGAAGGGTTTAAATCCCCCCTCCCTGTCTCACCAGCAAGGACCCGAGCCAGGTCTGCTGGGTACTCCCCACTCACTGCTGCAGTGGTGGGCCAGCATGGCACCTGAGGCAGAGGGGGCATGGAGGGGAGATATTCTAACCCCACTGCCCCTGGGGGACCACAACTGGGTCTGCCCACCCCAACCACTGCTGCTGAGTGGCAGAATAAGCCCCCTACTGTCCCTTCCACCAGATGCCAGAGGTAGGGGGAATAAACCCTGTCCCTGCCCCCACCCCCAGGGGGCCCTGCCAGGTGGGGGCTGGCTGGAGAGTGGGCTTCCCAGGCCAGCTCAGAGGTGCTGGCAGGCCCCAAGCCCAGCCATATCTTCTACCCTGTGTAGCACACGGGCTCCAGCTGCACAAGCAACTGTGGGCTGGCTGGAGTGGGGAGGATGGGGGTGCTGTTCTGCCCCCCCACACTTCCAGCTGCTGCTGTCACAGCTGCACCACACAACTCTGGGTGGGGAGGGAGGGGCGGGAAGTTTTTGCCCCATGTGTGGAGCTGTGGCTCCAGCTCCGAAATGCTTTGGAGGGAGAAGCCATGTGAGGGGGAGAAGCCACTGGGCTGAATCTCCCGCCCCTGTCCCCCCACCGCCTCCCAGCGTGGCTCAGGAGCAGCAGGAATGGGAGTGGGAGTATCCACTGCAGGCAAGGGGAAGCTGGCTTGGGCTGGCAGGGCTGTTTTTCTCACCTCGCCTCCAGCTGCAGCTCCTGTTACACCATGCAGCACCACTCGGGGCTGAGGGTGCTTCCTTCAGGCCAGCTCAGGTTGAAGTGTCTGGGCTGAAGGAAGCTCCCCCTGCCCCAAACAGCACTGTGCGGTGTGGCAGGAACCACAGCTGGAGGCAAGGGAAGAAAAACAGTCCTGCTGGGCCAAGCCATTTTCCCCTCTCCTGCAACAGTTACTCCCCCTCCCATTCCTGCCATTCCTGAACTGTTCTGGGAGGCGGTGGTAGAGGAGCTTCAGCCCAGCAGCTTCTGCCCCCAGTGTGAAGCTGTAGCTGCAGTCCCTGGACTGAAGCCTACCTACCACCTGAGAACCTTCTTCCTTCCAAGGCGTCTGGGATTTAGAGCCGGAGCTCTTCACATGGGGCAGAAGCTTACAGACCCCCACCCAGAGCTGCACAGCACGGCACGGCCATGGCAGAGGCAGCTGAAAATTAAGGGGGCAGAACAGCCTCCCGCCCTGGCCAGCCCGCAGTTGCTTGTGCAGCTGCAGCCCTGGGTGCTATACAGGGCAGGGTGCATGGTGGTGGTGGCTGTCAGACTCAGGGCCCGCCAGCACCTCTAAGCTGGCCTGGGAAACCCACTCGTCAGCCAGCCTTCACTTGGCGGGGCCAGATGCCACTCGGCAGGGCCCCTTGTGGGGGGGGGGACAGGGATAGGGATTATTCCCCCTCCCTCTGGTGTCCAGCGGAGGGGACAGAAGGAGGCTTTTGGCGGCAGTGGCAGTCGGGGCAGGCAGACCCAGCTGCAGACCCCCAAGGGCAGTGGAGATAGAAGGGATAATAACCGCCCTCCCAACACCACTGCAGCAGCAAAGGGTGAGCACCCAGAAGACCCAGCTCAGGTCCTTGCCAGCGCAACAGGAGGGGGAAATTAAATCCCTCTCTGGCCAGTTCAGCCAGGACTGGCCATTGCCCCCCAGCACACTTCCCTGCAGCGAGGGTGCACTCTAGCGCCCCCTAGTGCCTGGCCTGAGCCACTGCAGGCATGTGCCTGCATTTTCTCAGTCCAGAGGGAACATCTGTACTGTTACAAACTAAACTAACCTCCAAAGGTTGAATCAATTCAGGCTCTGGCATTTTGAATTTCTGTCCCTAGCCATTATGTTAATGGGAAAGAGAAGTGGGAAGTTTAGATAGAAATTGAAATACTCAAGAAATCCCTTGACTCCAGGAAGCAGGGTTTTAGGGTAAACACAAGATATTTTGCGACTAACAACAGGCATCCCAAGATCCCCAGCTAACTCTCTGCAGTTCTAGGCACCAAACTTCTAAAAAAGTTGGAAGAGAGACTTCAGAGCAGAGGTGATGATGCAATACTGGGCTAGAGAGTCTGGCCTCAGAGAGGAGTATAATACCAAAACAGCATTTTGATTAAAAGAGTGGTATGAGGGGAGACTGTGTGATCACTCTGGGTTACACAGATCTCAAAGCAAGCAGTACAATACAGAGAATGAAAGTGCATTATTCCCCATGGATAATACGAGTTATGATAGGGAGTGACCTGCATAGTGGGGAAAGGAGACATTTTGCTTGGCTTTTAGCAGGAACAATTTCCAATGGTGAGGCCAGTCAGAAAACAGGAGAGTTCATTTGGCAGGGTCATCATGGAATAATCAACTGTCATTGTCAGCTGACATTAACAAACCAATGGTGAGTATACTGTTGGCTTCTGTCTACTTGATGCAGGGAATCCAACTATAAAATCCAGTATGATCAGATAATCTCATAGTGTTCTTATTGAACTTTCCTAAAAATGTTAAAACTAAGAGTCAAAAGGACTTGATCTTTCATATTGTAGTGACTGCAGGATTTACAGCTGCAAGGAAGTGGAACAGAAGTGATACCCCCAAAATCACCCACTTGTTTAAAAAAGTTTGGGAAGGTTAATAATAGGAAAAAAATGTCTTATTCAATCACTGTTCTACAGAAGAAAAGGGGAGAAGATTCCTATTTAGATACTTGGTGGAAATTCTTGGAATCTGCTATAAAAGAATCTTCTTCTGCCTCCAGCCCAGAAAGTTTGAGAAACTCCTTTGAATCCTGAAAGAAAGTGCAAATTCTATGAGCTAGCAGTTAAGAACAACCCAGGAGCATATTTGAAATCTAAAAGCAGAGACGAGTAGAAGATAATAAGGTTTAAATTATGCAGAGCTCTCAGGAAAACAAAGGAGTGGATTGCTAAGCAGGTTGCATAGAGATGAAGAAACACAAAAACTTAGTATTAACCAAGACTGAAAGACAGAGCAGAAAATAACTTAAGACTCCTCCATGGACACTGACTTGGGTTAAGGGAGCACTGTTAACGGAAGATAGATATCTATTTTTATGTTTTTTAAGGGGACTGGATACATCTTTAAATATTAAATTTGTTATTTTGGATTCATTAATAAATATTGGGTTTTTAAAAAAAGGAAAGAATATCCACCTTGAGAAGTCCCCCAAATGTAGCAACCAAGATTCACAAAACCTGGAATAATGTTATAAAAGCACATTATATAAATTTACTTCTCTATCCTTATAGGTCCTTTATGAAATGAAAAATGAAAGACAAGGAGCCAAATTCAGCCCTGGTGAAATTGGGTGCAAATCCACTGATGTCCATTGATACCAGTGCTAAATTTGTCCACGTGGCAACTTGCCCAAGGTCACAGAATGAGTTAGAGGCAGATCTGGGACTGGAATTTAGATGTCCCCACTCCCCAGCACTATGCTTAATCCACTAACACTTGCTTTGAATATCACATAAAAACCCCAGGGTACTATTAAACAGTGAGGTGTCACAGTGAGAGCTAAGGTTTTGAAACAGTTTCCATTCTAAGTCCCTATATCTCACAGGCTCAAAACTTCCCAATAAACTTTAAATCTGGAGTTGGAGGTTACCATACTTGGTCTTCTTTCATGTGATTGTTTTTTTCTCCTCAAAAGTTTCAGTAAAATTCTCATTGAATTTGGTAAACTTTACTATTACAAATGAAAGTAAAGAAGGGAAGGGAAAAAACACCGCAAATTAGTCTCAGAGCACAAGGTTCTCCCATTAGTCCTGAAGACTTTGCTTAGTCTTCACAATTATTAACTTTGGCATTGAATCAAAAATACTTTATAATATCAGAAAAATCCAACTCACATATTTTCCTTCTAGCAAAATAAACACAGAGAAATAGCCTTAATATATAGTCATTGTTGTATAATATAACCAATACAAACAATGCCTGTGGATAATGGTTAAATCCCCATCATCCCTGTGGTAATGATCCCCAAAGGCCTGGATAGCTGTGTTCTCTTTGAGGGGCTTTCCATTACTTAGCAGACACAGATTTGCAAGAGTCTTCTATTTAGTTCATCCTCGTGATTTTTTTTATATTAGTAACATAATACATGAAAACTAAGACATGTACAGACCAGTTGCATCCCCTGTAAAAGACAAAGAGCACTGGTTGTGGTAGCCATGTCCTCAGATCAGAACCTTACCAAGATGCAACTAATCTTATGACTCCTCATTGTGCTTTTTGGGGCCTTCTGGGCCAGGTACAGACATTACACTTTTACCACTATAAGGGATCAGAAACTGATCTATACCCTTAACAACAGAAGTCTGGCACACATAGACTGATTTTAAAATGTCAGAACCCAACCTAAGATTTCCCCACCTCCTGCCCCCACCCCAAAGTGAATACGTGTTCTGTTCAATACCAATCTAAACTCACACTGCTTACAGAAAACCATGTAACTTAAACTGATTCCACTTTGGGCTTTTCAAACTTTTACACCTAGCCCTGGTGAGGGATGCAAAGAGTATCGACAATAATGTGCCTAAACTTGCAGTAACATGCACAAACAACTCTTTCTTCGTCCTTGGCACACAGCTGATCTGAGACTGTAGCTGCAGTAACTGTGCACCCAGCTTGTTTAGAAGTCAAGCCTTTAATATAGGCACATCCTCATTCCTTCATTTTTAGCTGTGAAACCTGAATATGCATTAAGATAATTTAAACATGGGTACCTCATTAACACCCCCACCCCAAACACACATTCCTATGTGACCATGGTGAGTTCTCCTGATCTCCCTGTGGGTCAGTTGAGTCCAAGTGTGAGAAAGAATCAAAAACAGAACCGCACTGAAAATCAGATGCCGTCTCAGTGCTGAGCTTTTCTAAGTAAATTCAGGGCATCAGCAATCAGCTACAACATTTTAAAATTCCAGGGGCAGCCAAGTCACTAAACTCATTAAGCCACACTTCCACATAGAACTAAATGGCCAGCAAAGAAGATGGTGACCCAGAAGAATGGCTTACCACAAGGCAGTGTGCTCGGCCCGCTTTTATTCAACATCTATATTAACAATCAGCCACTTCCTGCCGAGTGCCAGCGTTTCATTTATGCTGATGTTCTCTACATTACCACACAGCAGAATTTTGAGGACACAGACAACATCCTGGAGAGGGCACTGAGTAAGATGTCAGATTATTACCTAAATAACTATCTCGAATGAAACCTTAGCAAAAACCCAAATGTGTGTTTTCTATCTGAGGAACTGGGATGCAGAACGACACCTGAGTATCACCTGGGGTGACCAGAGTCTGGAACATCAGAAACACCTAGTCTACTTAGGGGTAACAGTGGACCATACATTTTGCTACAAAAAGCACATATTAAATACTAAAGCCAAGGTCTATACATGAAACAACATTCTGCAGAAGCTCACAAATTCCAAGTAGGGAGCACATCCATCCACCCTGCACACTACTGCCTTAGCACTTTGTTTCTCTATAGCTGAATATACCTGCACCACCTGGGGATGCTCAAGCCATAGTAAACATATTGGCACCACCCTCAATGATACATGTAGAATTATAACAGGCTGCCTAACCCCTTCCCACCCTTCCCCCTGTTCCCTGCCTATATATACTATCCAGCATATTACATCAGAAGGAAAGTAGCAGGTGACATTGACCATTAGGTACAAGAGTCAGCTGACAACCACCCACTATATGGACATCAGTCAGTGCACCACTGTCTCTCATCAAGAAATAGGGGGCAGCCTGGGCCATGGTACATGAAGCTGGTCCCGCTGCCCCCAGGTACACAGCAGGGCTGGGGCACAGCAGAGGCCAGATTCACTTTTTGCCAGTTCTGGCAGGAGCAGCTCCTGGCTGCCACTGCCACTGGACCTAGCCCACTGCCAGGGCACCCCAGTCCCTCCACCCCATACCCACCACCAGGGACAGGACCCATGCAGGTAAGGCGTGCAGCCAGGCAGATGGGATGGGGCCACAGGGAAGCGAGGAGCAATGTCCAGGAATGGGACAACACTCTCCGCCCACCTGCAGCCCCATCCCATCCACCCGGCCAGGCATCCTGCCTGTGTTGGTCCTGGCCAGTCTCTGGAGACCCCAGGATTTTGGGACAGTGATAGCATCTTGCCAGGGCCCAGGGAAGAACTGTGATCTGCTCCCCACATGCCTCTGCTCATGGAACTGTCACCTGTTGCAGGGGCATGCAGAGAGCGAATTGTGGCTCCCCACTGGGCCGGGCCCCACACTGTCACGTCCCCGTGATCCCAGCCCCAGCCTCACCTGCCTGCCCTGCTCCTGGTTGCCACTTCATGCCCATCAGTAGCCCCATCCCAGCTGCCCAGACAAGTGTGAAGCAGAGCCACTTAGTGGTGAGCTGTAACAAGCTGGGTCAGCATTTCTTTCCTCCACACCAGCTCGCTAAAACTTCAGAAGTGGCCCTCAGGCCCAAATAATTGCCCAACCCCGAGTTAAAGAGACACTAGAAGCATTACTAATATGGTAGGGAGCCTAGCATTATGTTATTCAATTTAGGATCAAAACAAAAACAAATACAACTGTATTGGAATGTATATTAATTTACAGCACGTTTATATATAAACTTAAAAAGAAAACAACACACTAAGCAAAAGCAGTAGAAAGATGCTGTTTCATTAGTTCTGTAGTCACTACATCCAATGTACATCTCTTATTCAGATTTGTAAAACAAAATCTAGTCTCCCTGAATAACCTGATAGTCCACCCAATATTTCCCTGTCAGTCATTTCCACACCTGAGTTAATGTTCACATGAGTTCACATTACTACACCTGAATTAAAGTTTTTAGCTGGAGCTACAAACAGTCTGCAGGGCTGTGAAATAGATGAGAGACAATACCAGGAATGGCTAATAAGCAGAATTACAGATGAAAGGATAGCTTAAATAGTGGAGCATCAAGACCATTGAAAGGAGGGTCATTAACACCTGTAGAGTGAAAAGAGCTTAGCAGGAATCCTGTAGATATAATGAGCCTGAAGCCATGAGTTCCTCAGTGCTGCTTGAATAGACATGCTGCTATCCCTCCCAGTAGTTGGTTTTAAACTCTGGATGGAGCAAAAATCAAAGAGGGGTTCAGATGTACCAGTATACTCTCCATTGCCCCATCTGCCCTGAATGCAGCCCTGCAAAGTCTCAGGTACATACGTTTAGAAACATTTGGGGGAAAACTGACCACCAGAGCCCTTGCCCCAGAGAAGATCTGAGAAACTAGTCTGCCAAGATCAGCTCCTCAGTGAAATGGAGTCATCCTCAGCTCAAGAAAAGCATCAAGGAGCTCTGGTGAAGAGAAGTCTGGAGAAGACAGTCACTCAGTGGGCAGCATGCAGGGCTCACTCTCCACACCATACTTTTCTTCTATCAACCCTGCACTCCCACCCCCAAAGGAACTGTGTGGTTCAGAGTTCAGACTTCTGTCTCCATTGACAGAAGACAGCATTTCCCTTCACTACTAGTATAATGGTCCTGAAAACAAGGTCTCCTCTAGCACTAGAATAAAAAATACCCCAAACAAATGGGAATAGTTACAGACCAAGCTGGAAAATCTCACTAGCAAAGAGTGTTTCTCTGCAAATGAAAAGACACTTAGCCTTCAAAGGCTTCTGTTGGCACATCTATATGTGCACTTTAATGTGCAGCAGCCTATTTTACTGCATATTAAAGCATCACATAGAAAACTGAGCTATTATGCTAATGCACTGTAAAATAGGCTACCGCGCATTAAGCGCCACTTACATGTGCTCCTGGAGTGCAGAGGGGGGGGAGAGGGCTTTAATTAGAGTGCCTCTGAGAGCCACTCTAATTAAAGTGCCCAGAGCATCTCATGTATGAGCATTCCTGTGCTTCAAAATGGCAGCGGGGATGCTTTATCTAAAGCTCATTGAACAACCTTTAGTTAGAATGCTCCTGCCACCATGTTGAAGTGCAGAGATGCTGCCACATGAGACATGGAGGCTGGCTGAAGCACGGTAATTACTATGCTCCAGCAGATTTGATTAATCGTATTTGCTCCAATGCACTGTAATTACAGCACATTGGAGCAGCCTCTGCACTTGTGTATAGGCACTCGGAGGCACTAAATTTAATGTGCATTAGGAAAAGCACCTTAATGCACATGTAGAAGCATCCTCTGTTTATGATTTAGAAGGCCAATAAACCTTAACACACCCTCATCACTCTACCTCACATATTCACCTATTGGAAATGAAGCCCACGTTAAAAATAAGCTATAGAAAAATCAAAGCAATAAACAAAGAGCAGGTTTATGCCATATCCAATCACTCTGCTTTTTCAATGCTCCCCAACTAGCTGCCAGGCTTGTCTCAGTAGGGGAAGGATCATGAGTTATGTCTAGGCAGAAAAAGAGGAAGGTCTCAGGCTGGGGAGGTGGTGGGTAGTGTAAGGCAGCAGGAATAATCCAGGAAGGTTCTACTCCTGGGAGGAAATGGAGGCTTGGTGGAAGGGCAGGGCAGCAGGAAAGATCCATGAAGATTTCACAACTGGAAAAGTGTGCCTACGGTTGGAGCTGGAATAGGAGTCAGAGGGCACATCTACATATAGTGTTTACTCTGGAGTTGCCTAATTAGCTCTGCAGTAAACATCTCAGGGTCTACAAGTCGGAGGGCTATTAGGTTGGAGTCAACTGATAAACTCTGAAGCAGGAGAATAATAAACTCTGCAGCATTTGTAAATACAAATACTCTCCTGCTGCAGATTTTTTTACTCTGTAGCACTATATGTAGACGCTGACATGGCTAGTTGGGGCATGAGGGTGCTTCAGTACAGGAGCTGCCTGCCAGCTAGCTCTGCACTGGAGCACCCTTTTGCCCCAGACAGTGCCTCTACAGCACATTAAGCTAGGGGTGATGGGGGGAGAGCAGCCTTGGGATGGCAGGCTGACCCTCGGGGCTCCCTGCCAGCCATGGCTGCTCCAACCCAGCCCAACATGCTGCTGCTGCAGGTGCACTTGTAAATGCAATGCCCAAGAGCAATAAACTCTGGCACAATATGCTCTGGAGTTTATTACATTGCATTAATATGCACATGTAGACACATCTGGTGAGTAGAAGGACTTTTGACCCATAGGGAGGTTCATGTTCTTCCCCCCACCATGGTGAGAATCTCATGGTAGATTTAGAGTTTAAACTAGGTAAAAAGTAAGATGACTCCACATCAGAGAGGGTTTTCTTTGGGGAAGTAAAGGAAAACAGCCCCCATACCATAGCACCCTTGTGACCCAGCTAGCCCCAGTCACTGTCTATACATGTGTTTCAGTGAAGTAAATAACTCCACCATAGGAAACTACTTGTGTTGGGCAGTACTATCCTATGGCAGAGTTAATTAGTTTACTGTGGCCTAATAGGGGCTCATGTGTAGACGGTGATACTTTACTAAGGAGCTAATTAGCCAACTCCACAGTAAAGCATTTCGTGTAGATATATCCTGTCTCCATAACAGTCAGTGATGCATGTTTCCTTCTTTCATTTTTTTTCTCCTGCACTCTCTCCCCTTTGTCTGGATGGCCTGACCTGAGCTTGTGGCCTTGGAGGAAGGGTTTATAAAAAGCTGCTTACATGAAGCAGCAACTTTCCTAGGCCCATGTCCATTGTTTCACTCAGTCTCAGTCTGTCTCACTGAGTGTGACCCTTCACCCAATCTGCAATCCATCTGACTGTGTAGGCATCAATGCCACAGTCACCCAATTTTTTAATGAGGATGGGGTGGGAGACGGTGTCAAAGGCCTTGCTGAAGTCCAGAAAGACTACATCCACAGCAACACCTGCATCCAACGCTTTTGGTGATCCTCCCCCTCTATGCAACACTGGTCAGGCCACAGCTGGAGTACTGTGTCCAGTTCTGTGCGCCCCACTTCAGAAGGGATGTGGACAACATTGAGAGGGTCCAGAGGAGGGCCACCCACATGATCCAGGGAGTACAGGGAAGACCCTACAATGAGAGACTGCAGGACCTGAACCTGTTCAGCCTTCACAAGAGAAGGCTGAGGGGGGACCTGGTGACCATCTATAAACTCACTAGGGGGGGAGACCAGAAGGGTTTGGGAGGGACCTTGTTTCCCCTAGCGCCCCCTGGCATAACAAGGAATAACGGCCGTAAGTTGTTGGAGAGTAGGTTTAGATTAGACATCCGTAAGAACTACTTCACTGTCAGGGCAGCTAGGATCTGGAACCAACTTCCAAGCGAAGTGGTGCTGGCTCCTACCCTGGGGGGTCTTTAAGAGGAGGCTTGATGCCGACCTAGCTGGGATCATTTGAGCTCAGTTTTTTTTTCTCCAGCCCAGGCAGGGGGTCGGACTTGAAGATCTACAAGGTCCCTTCCGACCCAACTTCTAGGATTCTATGAAATTCTCTGTGTACTTTCCAGTCATTAAGGAATATTGCAATTCCCTCTTTCTTTTTGGTTTGTAAAAAAAATAAAAATCAACCCCTGATGACTAACCTGCTGTTCACAGGCTGAGCCTGAAGGTTATTCATTTGGGGCTGGGAGGGCAAAACATTAAGAAGAATTGAAAAATGCAGGCCTTGTGTCTCTGTATTGTGCAGCTCAGGCTACAGAACAAAAGGAGAATTCCTGAACTCTCCTTTCGGACCAAGACTTCAGGAACCTGGCATTTTAACCCAAAGGTTGAGCAGTAATGGAACAGTATTTTAAAGTACATCTGCCCGTGCATAGTTCCTGACTGCTGGGGAATAGGGCTGTGCGAAACAGGCCCTATTCGATTTGGATTCATATTCAGCCTGAATCAGGGACAGTGATTCAATCCATTGATTTGGATCACTGTCCCTGGTTTGATTCGGCCGACTCCAAATCTGAAGATTCAATGCTGATTCTGTGAATCAGTAATTTGGACAAAGGCACAGCTTTAAAAAAAATTTTCTACATACCTTGAGGTAGCAGCACAGCTCGTGACTGCTGCGGTGCTGGGCCCATGGAGTGTTCCACAGGAGCATGGGGGGCTCTCCAGCGTACTCAGCAGCAAATCCAGAAGTGGACCGGAAGTAGTTCCAGTCCACTTCCGGGTCTGCCAGGGAGCGTGCTGAGGGGCCTCCCTGTGCCCCCCCGAGCTCAGCAATCAGTTCCAGGGGGACCCTGGGTGGCCCCCAGACCCAGGAGGCACCAGTTGCTGAGCCAGGACGGATGCAGGGGGGGCTCCCCTTGCATGCTCCCCGGTGAACCACGAAGTGGACCAGAGGTGCTTCTGGTCCACTTCCAGGTCTGCTGCCAAGTTCACTGGGGAGCCCCCTGTGCTTCTGTGGAATGCTGAATCTGCTCCAGCACCGCAGCGTTCAGAGCCCCTGCTACCTAGAGGTACATAGAAAAAACATTTAAAGCTATATCTATGTCCAAAACACCAAATCTGTCCGAATCTCTCCGAATCAATTCAGAGGGTTCCAAATCGATTCAGAGAGATTAACGGGTCCTCTGATTTGATTTGGATTTGGAGATTCAGCCACCGAATCGGGCTGAATCTCCACCGAATTGACTCGGGCACCTAAGCTTCACACAGCCCTACTGGGGAGTAGCTGGGTGCGGCCAGCAGCCAATGGTTACAATGACTATGGACAGGTAATCTGCTCCATAGCACTTAAGAAAAACACAGACCAAGTTCCAACCTGCTGCTTGTCAAATTTTGGTGTACGAAACCATCCTCCATGCTGACTCTTGAGCCCAAGCACTCTAGCCCCTCTTCTTGGAAGCACGCATCTCAGGCAGGATGCCTGAATACCTCTAGAAGATTGCATCCTGATTTAGGAAGCTATAGAGAAGAGAAAGGAATTGCCCATGAAATACTTAACTCAGGGGCTGCCAGAATGTCCTCCATGCTCAAACACTGAGGATATAGCTACATGCTGCATCCACCCCTCTGCTCAGGTCTCCCAACCCATTATCCCAAACTCTCTTGTTGGTTGGTAGGCATTGTCACTAGAGCAGTGTTCAGAATGCCCAAAGCTGTTCATCTGAGAATCAGGCTTCTACTAAGGATTCATCTGAAATATCTCCAGGTCTTTAGAAAAATACTCCACCTAAACCTTTCTGCAGCTGCTGGCAGCATGGAATTACATGTCCCAAAATACTTTGGTGCAGGGGAGGGTGTGAGCAAAATCCTTGGAGCTGCAGGTCAAAGAATATAGCAGCAAACTTGAGGGAGACTTGGAAAAAGTTATCGAATGCTCCAAATCCCAGAATTACTTCTCATCTATAACTGCACTGTAAAATGGGCAGAGACCAAAACACCTGGGCTAAGTACAATCAAAAAGACCAAGGTTGAATTGATTCAATTTTTGCAGGTTAGTGTAAGCTGCAGAGATCTAACCAATAAGCAAATGAACACACGTTCACTTTTGATTCAGGAAATGCAGCTGCATGCCTGCAATGGCTCAAGCCAGAAGCCAGGGGGTGCTTGAGCATGTCTGCCAGCCACTGCCAAAGGGGAAGGAAGACAGAAACCCTCCAAGACTTTTTCCTCCTCTCTGCTGGAGCGAAGAGGGCATGGTCAGGCCCCAGCCCATGCTCTGCCTGTGGGGGATGGGGAGAAGGTAGTGGCACTGAATTCATAAAACTTGAACAAAAATAGTTCTTTCTCTGAAAAACTATAAACTGAAGAACTATAAACACAGCATAGATGGTGTCTTCACTTAATCTTCCTGCTGCTCCTAAGGTCTCTGGGATTTGCAGCCAAAATCAGAGCAGGACTGTGCAAGGTTGCTCATTACTTCCTCTCCCGGCTTCCAGATGCCTCTGGGATTTGTAGTCCAGTCGTAGCCAGCACTAAACTGACAGGGCAGCTCTGTATTCAGGGGAAGGTGAGCTTAACCCTTCCTTCCTGGGCCCAGACGCCAGACAGGTTTTGCCTATGGGGCCAGTGAGCCAGCCTTCATTCTGGCTAGGGAGCAGAGGGGCAGAGCCAGCCCTGCTATTTGGAGCAGACATGCCCAGCACATCCCAGGGCTACAAAGCATGCTGGGATGCTGGGGGACTGTAATTTAATTTGAACCAGGAGGTGAACAAGCAGCACAAATACATACACATGGGTCCTGAATCATCCATTAGAGAGGAACTCACACTTAGCCACTACACCATGGTGACTGGGAGCTCCCTGCTGCACTGCTTTCCATTCCATAAGCTACTACCTGGCCCTCACCAAACTTGCCAACGTACACATATGTCCTGAAGTGTTGGGGGAAGCTGGAATGAAAAGCTAGGTCAAAAAGAGAAATGGAATATAAATGGCAGAGTCAGGAAAATAAAGCATCAAGAGAGAACAATACAACCATGGACAGAGAATTAAAAATAGTCAGAGAGAAAATGGAGCAAAGAGAAAATGGTGAGATGTACAAAGCTCCAGGCTCTGTGCCATTCTCTTTGAGTCCTTCTGTGCCTCCTACCTTCAGCCAAACAGTAAAGCCACAGTCCTGATCCAGCCCTGGGATCTGGAGAAGGGCATTAGCAAGGAGTACAATGACTACAACTTCCTTCACTAACGAATTGCTGCCAGGTTATATTCCTTAGAATCACACTAAAAACCATTTCTGTTAAAATGTTTTTAAGAGAAAATCTGGTTTGTGATGAACTGCCTTATCCCTGACATGTTTCAGCTTTTTTGTCATAACTGATGTTTTCCTTTGGTGACAGACCCTAAGCTTTTTAATACATTGGAAGTTTTCAGCTGGGATTTTTGTGACCAAAAGTAATTTTTTTCCCCCACTGAATTTCCATAGAGGGAGGAAATGCCATGTTGAAAACAAATGTCACTTCCTATCCCTGCTGTTTATTCTGAGGTAGCAGAAAGCAGGAAGATTGCCAAGCATTGCCAAGTTTAGCCTACAGTCCCAGACACATTAAATGGTTTTGCTAAATAATCCACTGTCAAATTTAGTAGTTGCTAACAGGAGACAGCCAGGGTGAAATACTTCCCCTTTGAAGTCAGCATGAATCTTATTGACTTAAGGCTAACAGATTGCCTACATATATTTCCTTAAGGCACTGGTCCTCAACTCCTGACCCAAGGACCAAATCTGGCTCATGTGCCTGAGTCATCTGGCCTGTGGGGCTCCCCATGGATCCAGAAATTTAGCAGTGGGAGAGATGTGACAGCATAAATTATTATGGCATTCAGAGTTGCTCCAAGGCCAGATCCGGCATATGGGGTCACCCATGGCTGGATCTGGTGCACAGGGCAAAGTGAGCACATCGGATCACATCCACAAACCAACCCCAACCTGCCAGCCCTGTGTTGGATCAGACCCACCTAAAGGATCCATCCCAAGGACCAGCCCTGTGCCACTCACTGCTCTAAAGAATTGCCTCTGTCACTATGACTGCTAGCAGACCCCCTAGTGGAGAGGTATAGGAAGACATATGCCAAAAGAGGTCTTGCTGCTGGATAGTTACACCACTTTCCCAGCTGAAATAAACTAAGTTGGCAGAAGCTCTTTTGCATCAGCATAGCTTCACTCACACCAGGATTCTGTGGCAGAGCTATGTTGGGCAGGGCATGTGATCACTGCATACTTCTAGCTGACACAGCTATGCCACAAAAACTCCGTAGTGTATAACTGGCCTTCAATTGCCTTTGCTAACTTTCTAAATTAACTTCACAAGGAGATAAATGGAACAAATTTGCATTTTTCCTTTCCTTTCAGGATGCCTGAAGACTCAGGAATAGAACACAGGACCCATTCAGGCTCTGTTTTCAGCCAGGGAATACAAACTCCTGCCTGATTTACCAAAGGTCTTGCTACAACTCCCACAGACCTCAGCTGGATCTGGGTGTGGGGTTTACTACCTCTGAGAAGTAGACTCTTGTATTTACATTCTACAAAACACAGTGGGCCACCAGGGATGTGCTAGTACAAAGTACAGTGGGCTGCCACAACCCAGCTCAGTTGCCCCATTCCAAACCACAAGCATGACCGCTCAATAGCATTTGAATAAAACAGCTCTTGCAGCAAAGAGAGAGAGTGGTGCTCCACAAAATGAGCCAAGAGACAATCACTTCCAGATGTGGCCTCTCCTCTCCACTCCTTTCCTCTCTAGCCTTCCTCCAGACTGATACTGTGCTAAAGTGATGGGAGTTCCTACACCACTTCATGCAAGATTATCACACCAGCCACTGCAAGAAAACACACACCTGTAAGTTATTTGCTCATAATTAACTCATGATTTCCAATTTAATTAAAATAAAATAGAAATGAGGCAATTGCTTTCCAGAATCCATTTCAAACCTGAGATACTGCTTCTATATGTTTAGTGTGTGTTTTCTACAGGCAGGATCATGATATAGTATTCAAACACAACAGCTATGAGGAAACCTGAAGTACAGTAAGCCAGGGCCCCCTGGATGTGCAGGTGACAGCTGTCATTTGCTTGAGAGGGCTCCTGCAATTCCTTTGAAAGACAAGATCTTCTCTGTAATGTTCCATTTCATTGGGTACCTGCAGGCTCTTACCAAACCAAGAAGACTCCACCAGGCATGAAGCACAGCAGCCTCCTGGTCTCCACCCTATACAAGCAGCAGCAGCAGTGTGGAGGGGCCCTTTCACCCTCCTGGCATTGCCACTCAGCACTCATCATTTTCCTTCAGTTCTGCATTGCTGTTGGTTGTTGGTCCCCTCTCTTTCTGCCCCCTGTCCTCTGTCTGTATGTCCTCTCCACTGCCTAGTCACACCCTGCCCCTGGCCCACTGTACTTCTCTTCATTCCCTTTTTTTCTTCTGCCTTTGCCCATTCTCCATCTTACTCCTACTGACCCCTCCTGTATTTCAGTCCCAGGAAGTGTGCCCACAAAGGTTACATACTGATTCAACTTTATTTGACTTCAAACCCAAGATGCAGCACAGCACATTTAGGTTGGAGATTATAAGGAACTTTCTGATTATGAAGGAGGTCAAGCATTGGAACAGGTTACCTAGAGAAGCTGTGGAATCTCCATTCCTGGAAATTTTCAAAAGCAGTTTGAACAGACACTTGGCCGGGATGGTTTAGTTGTGGGTGATCTTGCTTTGAGCCTGGGGCTGGACTAGATGACCTTATGAGGCCCCTTCCAGCTATACTTTCCTATGATCCTAAGCCTTTGGAAACCTATTCTTTGCCATTTGCTTGTTCAGCTCCTGGCACCCTGGGGCTGGGTCCTCTCTTCCCTACCACAGAGTAAACAACATTCACCTAAAGCAAATAGTCACATACAGTAAGATATAAAACTATTGAGCTAAAGTACTTATTGCTACCTGGTCCACGGTTCACATTTTCTTCTACCCTGTCTCTTTATCTTTTCAAACTGTACATTCTTCAGGGCATTGGCTCTATCTTTCTGTATGTGTACACAGCACTAGTGGCAGCATGTAGGGGGTGCACAGGGATGCATGTGCACCCTCTGAAAGCACTGGTGCACCCCCTGACAGGCCGCGTTCCCCGCTTAGGCGACAGGTGTGGGGGGGCAGACAGGAGCACTAGTGCCCACCCTGTGAGTGCTGGCCGGGGAGTGAGAAGTGCCGTGGCCACTTCCGGGAGTGTCGTGGCCGCTTCCCAGTCAGTGCAATCAGCCCCAGGGAACCCCGCCCCCCAGCTTGGCGAGATTGGTCACTGGGGGAGTATGTGCCCCTCCCCCCCCAACTAAGGTGGGACCAGTCGCCCATGCACAGCACTGAACATGTTTGGAACCTTGTTCTAATAAAGCCGTTCATAAAACAGTCCACAGATGAGATGTGCTGAAGACTTAAACTCTGTAAGCGCAAACCAATCAATTAGTGTTCCTCTTGGGAAAATAAAGCAGGATCATGAAAGGGAGAAGGTCCATCTACCCTGTATCTGGACAAGCCCCCTTGATCAGTTAGCCTTTATAAGAAGTAGAATTTGATGCTCCAAAATTCTAACTAGGAGTAATTGTGTCTGGGTATGGTCAGCATATGACAGTCCTGATGGGTCAAGTAGGCATCAACACACGCTACGGCAGTGCTGCCTCCTCCTGAAAGGAGAATTTCAGATAAACATCAAAATGGTGCTTGATGGCCACCCTAGCAATATCTGAAGTTGTTAAAACTACATTAGACACATTTGCCAAGTATTATGCACAGTGAGCAGATACAGGGCCCTTGACACACACATTACCTTGCTAGGAACCCACTTTAAAAAAACCACTAGATGTAGTGATACAAATCACTAGTTGGCAACAACACACCAATTCTCAAACTCTTGTTGAAACTGCTGTTACTCAATTGTCTCTTACTCAGAATCACCAACCAGACTTTGGTTCTGGCCCAGAAAGTAAGTTCCTCCTCCCTGTGGCTAGAGAGAAAATATATAATGTAAATACTAGAGATTCAAAATGAGAGGGCTAAAAATCCCCGCATTAGTTATTTTTGTTGAAATCTCCCGAGTTTGGGGGCCTGACTCATGATTTTTGAATGTTGAGGCTGTGGGAGCTCACTATAAAGGGCAATTAACAAATGTACCCTCACGGTGGACACATCTGCTTCTTTTCTTAAACCAGAGATGTGACCGATGCATGCCATAGGCTAAATCCTAGTTGACCTTTTTGCTCCAGGATAGTGCTGCCTCAATAACAGCATTTTTTAACATTCCAATTGTACTCCACCGAGGCTCTGTTCACCCACACACTTATGCCAGTTTAAGTGTGCTGCCTATTGCCCCTGATGCCACTGATTGCCCCAACTCCTGCTAATGATTGCCACTGCTGATGACTGCTGCTGTGGGCTAGATCAAATGTCACGGCAGGTCAGATCCAGCCCACAAACTGTAGGTTGCTGACTCCTGGATCAGACATTTTTAATCTGAAATGAGTATCTTCATACACGGAGGATTTAACAAAATCAATTTCAACTAGGACATATTCAGTTAAACTGCTGCAGCTCCATGAGTAGACAGGGCCTTATGAGGTGTTTTTGAAAATCCCACCCAATAATGATGGTTATTTATGGTTTTAGTTTTAGTTCCACATTCTAGTGTTATATAAAGAATACACAGAATGCTTTGAAGGTAACAGGGTGCCTTGCATACATCAGACTTTCCATTCCTATAACCCAGGAACAGACTGTGTAAGGTGTCTTAGCTTTTGTTGTAAAGATGTATAGCCATGACAACACAGATATTTCTAATGTAGGGAGTGTAAGCAGTGACAAATTCTTATGATAGAATCACAGAAGCAAGCGGCCTGAGAAGACTTATCACACTCTAATAAGCCTGTCTCCATTGAACAAATGGCCTCCTGGACCAAGTAAAGTCCCCTGTGCTCAAATGGAATCATTTGTTCAAAGGGTCTATAAGGCTGTCCACTTTAACTCCTCTGCTTCCCTATTCTTTCTTTTATGTACCATAACCAGGAAGCGCCTAGCAACAAGGAACCCACAACATCCCACAGGAAGAGAGCAGAAGCAATAAGGGTACCACCAAGGTAGACTGTTAGGTAAAATATGCTCACATGATCCTGAGAAGTGAGCCCTACCCCACACAATAGAGGAAGGACAAAAAAAGAAACCCAGCAGCCTAACCCAGCAAGATAGATCTGATGACCCCAAGTGCATGAGTCAGACCTATGAGCTAGGTACCTGAGAGGTTTTTCACTACTGTTAGGACTGTCTTTATCTTCCCAATCCATTTTTATGGAATACAATTTTTCCCTTCCCTTTGGAGAGGAGTCTATGGACTAACACAAGGGTCAGCAAACTGTGGCCCATGTGCCAGATTCAGCCCGCAGAGCCATATGATCCAGCTCATGGACATGGGGCTTTGGTGCAAGGAGCTGTGGCACAGTTACTTTCCCCTGCTGCTACAGAGAAAAGCAGTAACGATTTGCTGGGTCCTAGTGCTCACCTATCATCTAACCTGAACTGGCTTAATCCAGCCTGCAGACTTAAAAGGTTGCTGACCGCTGATCTAATAGATTTCAGTGTTAGGATTTTATCTCTGCTATCCGTCATACACATTGCTTTTGCTCAATTTCACCTCATCCTATCACTGTTAATTATAGTCCTTGGCCCGCTCTCAGATCCAGACTTTAGCTCAGTGTGTGACAGAAAAAGAAACTAACACAATCATTATGATCAAAACATAACACGAAGGGGAAGGAGACTATAAAGAGAGATCAAGAAGAGTGGGAAATTAGAACAAAATTAAAATGATTTTATTTTTATCACTTAATGGTGTACAGCAAATGCACCAGAGGTAAATTCTCTAACAGTTGCATCAATTCATTGTTAATATATTTAAGCCAGAGGCATTACATAGGTTCAGCAAGTTCTATGCAAGAGCCAACACTCTGCAATCAGACATCCATCTGATAGCATCACCCACCAGATGGGAAAGTGATAAAAAGGGAAAGATAATTTTTCAACAGAATGGCCGAGAATTGCCAAAAACTTTATATTCACATCAGTGAGCATTTACCTAAGTCATTATACGTGTCACATTATTATATGCATTTCCCTGGCAGAGAACTGCTTCAAAGGAACTAAGAGATGAAAGATTTATCACTGTTCTTGCAGAAAGTGATACACTTTCCAAACAGAGAAAAAATAATCTGGCTTCTCCAGCAAATAGATCCATATTTAGTAAACCGTCTTGCAATTTTTGCTTGTAAGGCTGAAGCAATTAGAATTAAACATCCTTTCATAGATTTCATAGACATTTGGGCTGGAAGGGACCCCAGAGGATCATCAAGTCCAGCCCCCTTTACTGTTAATCCGATTGATAAATTTTAACACTATATCTAATTTTACTGTGTCAATTGTGGATCTATGTACAACATTTTTATAGATTCCTGATTTGATTTATTACTATATTTATACTAATAATGTTTTTACAATGGTTGGCTCTATTTTATTATCTTCTTTGTATTTCTGTTATTTTTGCTTACTTTTATTTATATTACTATTGACTATTCTGCAGTCGCTCGGGGTTGTAGGGGGGCAGTTAGGAAGGCCAAGGCAAAGATGGAATTAGGACTAGCTTCTCAGATTAAGGACAATAAGAAGTCCTTTTTTAAATACGTAGGGGGCAAAAAGAAGGTCCCGGGTAACGTGGGGCCCTTGCAGGACGCGTTGGGAAATTTGGTTGTCACACCAGACAACAAGGCTAACATGTTTAAAGATTTCTTTGCCTCTGTCTTCCTACATAGGGACCAGAGCAGCCACCTCCCTGCTGGGCCCCCCTCGGGCCCCAGGGGAGGCACACCTGGGCCAAAGGTTAGCGAGGAACTAGTTAGGGGGCTTCTGGAGGGGCTGGACGTGTTTAAGTCAGCCGGCCCAGACAATCTCCACCCCAGAGTCCTTAAGGAATTGGCCGAGGTCATTGCAGGGCCCCTGGCACGGCTTTGTGAGCACTCGTGGTGCTCTGGTGTGGTACCAGAGGACTGGAAGAGGGCCAACGTGGTTCCAATCTTCAAAAAGGGGAGGAAGGAGGACCCAGGATCTTAGGCAAGCTGTTTGAGAAAATTATGCTGGCACACATCCAGGAGGGGCGAGCCAGGGACTGCATGCTTAGGGGTAACCAACACGGGTTCATCAGTGGCAGGTCCTGTCAGACCAACCTGGTGGCCTTCTACGATCAGGTTACCAGATCATTAGATGTGGGGGTACTGGTGGACATAGTCTTCCTGGACTTCCAGAAGGCTTTCGACACTGTCTCTCACCCCGTTCTCATTAAGAAACTGGGGGACTGTGGTGTCAACACCCACACAATCAATTGGGTCGCCAACTGGCTGGTGGGCCGCACCCAGAGAGTGGTGGTGGATGGGTTCTTCTCAACCTGGAAGGACGTGGGCAGTGGGGTTCCGCAGGGCTCGGTCCTCGGGCCCGCACTGTTCAACTTCTTCATCAGTGATTGGGATGAGGGGGTAAAAAGCACCCTGTTCAAATTTACTGATGACACTAAGATGTGGGGGGGATGTGGGCACACTAGAAGGTGGCATCAGGCTTCAATCACACCTAGACAGGCTACAAGGGTGGGCAGATGTGAATAGGATGGGATTCAACACAGACAAGTGCAAGGTGATGCACCTCGGGAGGAACAACCAGCACCAAACCTACAGGTTAGGGAACTCCCCTCTTGTCAGCACGGAGGCAGAAAAGGATCTTGGAGTCATAATTGACTCCAAGATGAACATGGACCGGCAGTGTGGGGAGGCAGTCAGGAAGGCCAACCGTACCTTGTCATGCATCCACAGATGCATCTCAAGCAGGTCCAAAGAGGTGATCCTCCCCCTCTATGCGGCACTGGTCAGGCCGCAACTGGAGTACTGCGTCCAGTTCTGGGCGCCGCACTTCAAGAGGGATGTTGACACCATGGAGAGGGTCCAGAGGAGGGCCACTCGCATGATCAGGGGACAGCAGGGCAGGCCCTATGAGGAGAGGCTATGGGACCTGAACCTGTTCAGCCTCCAGAAGAGAAGGCTGAGGGGGGATCTAGTGGCCTGTTATAAACTAGTCAGGGGGGATCAGTGGGCATTGGGGGAGTCACTGTTCCCCCGTGCACTGCCAGGAGTGATCAGGAATAACGGTCACAAGCTGGCAGAGGGCAGGTTTAGGCTAGATATCAGGAGGCGCTACTTCACGGTCAGGGTGGATAGGGTCTGGAACCAACTTACAAGAGAGGTGGTCCTGGCTCCTACCCTGGGGGTTTTTAAGAGGAGGTTGGATGAACATCTCGCTGGGGTTGTATGACCCCAGTATTGTTTCCTGCCATGGCGGGGGGTCGGACTAGATGATCTACTCAGGTCCCTTCCGACTCTAGAATCTATGAAACTATGAAACTACGGTTGTATGTTTTTCATGTTGTTGCTGGGAGCATGGCTTTCAGCCAGAATCTTTAATAATCATAAACTGAACTAATAGATGAAAAAAAAACCTAACGCATTCAAATTAGAAATAAGCAATAATTTTTTGACAGCACAAGCAATTAACCGCAGGAACAAATTCCTAAAGAAAGTTGCTGATTTTCCATGTCTTGAAGCTCTCAGGTGAATTCAGATGCCTTTCTGAGAGGTGTGCTTTAATGCAGGAGTGTAAAATATCTGCTGTGGGCAATATCCAGCCCACAGAACTGTTGTATCCAGCCCAAGGGCTACCAATGGGTAAATTAATTTGGGGAGATGGGCAGCAGTGGTTGGGGCCTGCCACAGAATCCAAGCCCTCAGTCACTATGTAGCCTCCAAGCCCACTTCTGCTTACATGACATCACAACAGCAAGAAGCTATCTGACCTGTGGACACTTGTTCCCCTGCTACCACGGTGGACACTGTCATGGTGACCATAGTTGTCACCCCGTATCACAGTCTGGATCTGGCCCACAAAAAGCCCTGAGCTTCAGGTCTAGCCCCAGGGCCCAAAGTGAGTTTGACACCCCTACTTTAGTGAAACAACCATTACTGGATTCAATTCAGAAACAATTGGGTGAACATCATTATGGAGGCTGGACTCGAAGATCTTCCGACATTCCTTCCAGCCCTAATGTCTATGAAATCTAATGTCTGTGAAATCTGTCCAGACTAAATGGACTAATAGTTGCTTTTGCCCTTAAAATCTCTGAATCATTACAACACAATGGCACAAAGTGAGAACACTGCAGTCTTAACATAGCAGAACGGGGCTAACTCATCGAATACACCAAAATTACAACTTGAGGAGAGAGGGCTGGCCACATGGGGAAGCAACTGATTCACAAGGGTGTTTCCTTGTGAGTGCCTATCCCTGCTTCCCAAATGACAGGAGAGCCAGAAATGTGAAGGATGGGTATCAGGCTGGATCTTGTATCTGAGATACAAGCTGCAGAAAAGGATCAAAAACAAGAAGTGTCTGGCCTATTTCTGGCCATTCATCCATGGAGCACAGAAAGAAAGCATCAGTTGTTTCCTTATACAGCAAACCCTCTGCTTCTGATGCCTGGGCTCCTTCATTTCCAAGAGGCAGGCTCCACTAGCCACACCAAGGTGCTTGATGCTGAGTGGTGCTGCCTCACCTCAACATAATGCATTTTCTCCCTTTGGGATGCAGATTAGGTTCACCAGACTGTACACATGAAACCTGGATGCAAACCCCAAATGCTTCGAGTTTTACCACCCTTGTGGATAGATTTTCAATCAGAGTTGCAGAGTGCTGGGTGTTCTGAGTACTATTATAGGATGTTACTAGGCCCTTTTATTGAATTGTCTTAATGGTTTTTGTCTCAACTTTCCAGAAAATAAATACATATTTTAATAATCATGGCCTTAAGTGCTCCTTTTCCCATAGCCAGCTGCTCCAGACTTACATGAACTGGATGAAAACTATTCACAGTATTCAAATACAGCATTAAATACACACCCACTGAAAAGCCAAGTCAGAGATAACTTCACCAGATCATTTTAACTGAACTCCTAGCTGAAACAGTAAACATAGCCCCAGAGCTACTCCCTTTATAGCCTTTTCAAACAGAAACAGTTTCACATGTTCTGTTATTTCCATACATATCAAAGATGGGTGGAGATTTAACTAGTGATTTCTAAAAGACATCTTTGTGTATAGAAGGGACAGATGCCAGAATGTGGGTGGTTATGAAGCTCAAACAAAAGAAGAATACATCCACAGGCATTTTTCCCTTGATCCATTAACAGGTCTGCATACCAGTCTCCTGAGAATATAAGAGAAACCTTGTTTAAAAGGTAAATGTATTCAGAGAGAGACAACACAACCAGCAAAGGATTCCCAAGGCACTAACCTTGTATCAAGCTAAGCAGCTACTCCTCTATTGTATACTTAACCCTGCCATTCTGCTTCTGATAGCATGCCTTCTAGAAGAGGGTATCTAACGAAGAAGAGTACACTGAGGGTAAGGACAGAAGTTACACATAAACCAGTTTAAATGACTAGAGACTGGTTTAAACCTGTAACAGAACATACGTTCAGTGCACATAAACCAATTTCAAAACGGCCGAAACTGCTATAAGATTAACCTGGTTGAATGTAGTATCAGACTTAACTGATTTGGGTCAAACCGGTTTATGAAACTTATGTCCCAGACCCCTTCCTGGTTTAAGTTAAATCAGAGTCCCCCAGCATCCCAGATGCTTTGCAGCCCTGGGGCGAAGCTGTGTTCTCTGCTCCAGAGAGCTGGGCTGGCCCCACTCCTCTCCTCTGTAACCTGAGCAGGGGTGGGGAGGATGGCCAGACGCATGGCCCCTGAGGCAAAGAGAGGAGGGAGGGGGTTTATTCCCCCACTTCCCTTACGGGGGGGGCTGCACCCCTGTCAGCCATTCCTCCCTTCACCAGTCCAGCAGTAGGGGAGGGAACATGGCCAGAGCTGGCTGGCTTGGCCCCTGCCATCCACCTGCCTCACCAGCAGCTGGGCTGCAGGACTGAGACCAGCCTACTAGTGCTGCTGAGGACAGAGGCAGAGGAACCAGCCTGGGCTGGGTGGCCGGGTCCAGGTCTTTCCCAGCGTGGGGGCTGTTCAGCTCCCCACGCCCAAGCAGGCAGAGCTGTCATGGAGCCCCAGCCGGTAGCCCCATGGGGCAGCCCGTGTGGGTAAGGCTCTTCCCAGCCCACTGTGGCTGCATGACAGCATGGCCTGGCAGCACAAGCAGGGACTGGCTCAGAAGCAGGCTTCCCAAGCCAGCTTAGAGACACCAACAGCCCTCAAGACTGGCAGCTGCTGCTGCTGAACCCCTTGCCCTGTGCAGCACCCGGGCTGCAGCCATTCAACCAGCAGCGAGTTGGCTGGGACCAGGGTTGACTGTTCTACCACCTTCACCTCCAGTGGCCACTGCTGCTTCTGTGGCCCCACTGCACCACTCTGGGTGAGGGAGCAGGAAGATTCAGCCCCGCAGCTTCTGTCCCACGTGTGGAGCTCTGGCTCCACCTCCCAGACACCTTGGAAGGTGGAAGGAGTTTGGGTGGAAGGCATCTGCAGGCTGCAGCCAGAGCTCCGTGCATGGGGCAGAAGCCACCAGGGCTGAAGCTCCACCCCCTCACCCCCCGCCCCGCCCACCTCCTGGAGTGGCGCAGCAGTAGCAGGAATGGGAGGGGGAGTAGCCGCTAGAGGCAAGGGGAAGCTTGCTTGGCCTGGCAGGGCTGTTTTTCTCCCCTCTCCTACAGCTGCAGCTCCTGCTCCTGTCACACCCTGGGGCCATCCCAAGTACCCCCAGTGGTATGCATATCCCCAGACAACCCCTGTGCTATTTGATAAGGACTACACATGCTTGATCCTCAGAGCTGGTCTTAGGGAAAACTTGTATTCTGGCAATTCCCTCCCCACTCCCTCCCCAAGGCAGTGGGGGGCTGAGGCAGGTGGGCAGGGGTGTGGGGTGCAGTTCTGCATGGTGCTTAGCAGGTGGGCAGGTAGGTACTACTGCTGCCACTAGTACTGTCCAGCCCAGCTCCTCCTGAGCAGCAACTGGAGGCACAGGTGGGCTAGGCTGGGCTAGGGCGGGGATTGGCTGGAGTGGGGTGGGGTGGGGGAAGGCACTGCTGTGAGCATAAGCTGCTCATACATGTGTGTGTATGTGCATTTGGCACCCCCCTGAACATGGCACCCTAGGCAGTTGCCACCCCTAGGGCCAGCTCTGTTGATCTTCTTGATTGAGGCCAAGAAGTGATAGCGACAAAGCCATACCATTCACTTCCATATGCGCCTGCTCAGTGTTTGTCCTTTCAGTAGTTACTTAGAAAAAAATCATGCCTGGAGGCTGGAGCATAGTCAGTACCACAGTGGCAGCCCATGGATACAGACAGGCAGGTAGTCATATTAGTCAGAAGCCAGGCAGAAGGCAAGGTAGAGTTGCATCTTATAAACTAGAGACTGATTTAGTTAGTCTATAACAGTGACTCTCAACCAGAGTGCTGCAGCATCCTACGGTGCCTTGAAAATTTTTCAAGGGTGCTGCAGAGTTTCACAAAAATGTTAGCAGTGTCTGGTATGCAGCCATGATTCACAAGATAAACCCAAATATTTGGAATAGGAATCCATAGCATTGAAAACATTTGAACCTGTTGTGGTCTTTCTGAGTCCTCTACAACAAAAGAATTGCCCTGATATTTTTCTGTAGTCAAATACTGAGAGAAAACAAAAATCTGGTATTCCGGTGTGTGCCTTGAGTCTAAGATGGGTGCCTTGAGTCTAAAATGGTTGAAAACCTCTGTTCTACAAGGTATAAATCTACCTTGACTTTGGCACATGGATATGTCAGGGTGCGTGACAGACCTTAGGCTAGATTATTCCTATTCTGGCACAGCTATATGAGGCTGAAGAGCACACGGAGATTTCTCACCCTGCACTCCCAATTCAAAGGCCACGCACAAATACATTCTGCCTGCTTAGGGTCTGTTCTCCAAGCCAACCTCAGGATACAAGTTAGAACTCAAGGAAATGGCAGGGCTGAGTTGCTTTCCCACCTCCAAGCCTCACATAAATCCTGCCTCCAGAGTCACCTAGGGGTGGGCTAATAATCACAGTGCAGACTTTTATGAAGGTCTCCCTGGAATAGCCTGACTCATTATTTTCTACTCAGGTTGATTTCTTAGCCGCAAAACAGAGACCTTCATGTGACTCCCGGTTGGGTTCAGAGAATGCTTCGTTTGAGCCAAGACCAAACCTGGACAAATATGGGTTAACATTACAATATGATGCTTTGAAATCAGGCAATATTGTTGTTTCTTTGTTGGGTAGATATGTCCTGTAAGGCTGAAGCATGAATTCTGCACCAAAGAAACGATTCTATCAGAAAGCGTAAGCCATTAAGAGCATGTCTATATGGCTTTCCTCCTTCCTGGGCCTGCCATTAACAAAATAAGCTGTGGCCACCCACTCCTGCTAGGATGCACCTGAGCCCAGCAATTAGGCAGAGTAGATGGTGTGCTAGTGGCCCAAAGCAGACCTGACTGTCCTCCTTCCTCCCTCCACAAACATACTTAACAGCACCATTCTCAGACTCTTCTGAGTCAAAGACTATACATGGCCCCGGGGGTGTGTATTCAGGGCCAGTCCAAGTTGACTGCTCTGCCTGACTGCTGTTCTCTGGTGTGGCTGAACTGGAACAAGCTATTGGGGCTTATTTTGTCAACAGTGGACCTAAGGTTGGGGGGAGAAGTTGGGGAACTGTATGAATGCTCCCCAACAGATTCTGCTAGTGAAGGGTGCTACTTCGGAAATGAAATGCACCACCATTCCTTTGGAAAGGAAATGCCCTCCCACCATGATATGCTCACATTCCCATCCATTAATAAATAAGAGCACCATGCCACATCTTACAACTTTGCATACAAAACTACTGTTACACAACTCACACATACTGGCTGTCCAACATCCTTGCCTGTGTCTGGAGATCAGAGGGATGATACATTCATCTTCATCAGCAAAGCTTCACAGGGAGCCCAGAACTCAAAGAGCAGGTGAGCTGCTAGTTGGGATAAGGCTCATCAGCAAACAGTTAAATAAACAAGCGGGGATGTAATCCATCCAATTTTTGACTTACTGGTGTTCTCCTGACTGCCAAATTAATAAATTAAGCTTAATAGGCAAAGTTAAGTCCACTGCTTTATACTGACACATTCATAGTTATTCTCAACATGTTAAGGGGAATGTTTCTAGCCTTGCTCCATGTGTACTGGATTAAACCTTTTATATGTCTACCATCCAGCAATTCACTCATTCCTTTGGCACCAAAGAACAAAGAAAGAAGATACCTGATACTTAAAACTCTTTGTGATTCCCATTCTCACTTCCTTCCCACCCCAGAAGAAATGTAATGGGAGGATAATAGCAAGATTACATTTTCTGTTTAAACCCAACCTCTGGTTCTGCGAGCCTGAAGGTGCTACCTGAGCTTGTGGGAAGGGGAACACCAGCGTCTGCCAGAGTGCTGTGACAGATTCACACTCTGGTGGAGGACAGTAGTGCTGTGGGACCCTGTTTGAGTTTGGGAACACCAACACCCAACACATCCCGTGCCTTACAGAAAAGGGGATAAGGGACAGATCCTTGTGCATTCAGGGGTTTCCTGTGCTCCCACCCAAGGCAGTAGCCTGACTTCCTGAGCAAACTGCATTATTTTACTTCACTACCAACTGCTGCATGTGAGCTATCTAGAATAACAGCCTGGACCCTGCCAAGTCGACAAAGGGAGAACGGAGATCAACTTCCCAAGCACAAAGGAAAGGAAGCACCTTTATCTACACATCACATCTTACATGTCAGGTATTCATGCACCACCTGTCACAGTACTCTCCAAGTGCCTCACAGTACCATTATCCACATAGCATCCCAATGACCTGCCCCATTTTACAACTGGGGAACAGGGGCACTAAGTGATGTGGACTCACCCAAGGTCACATAGGGAATCTGTGTGTCAGAGCTGGGCTGGCACTCAAAGTCCTGCACCATCCTTTTTAATACTCAGTGATTATTTCCACACCAATCCACAGCACTCTACACAGCATTTGTGCAAGTCATTGTACTTAGAGTGGGGGACTTTCGTAAGAGAAATGCTAGTACTTTCACACAGACTGATGAGAAGTAAAGCTTCTCTCTCTCTCTCTCTCCCTCCCCCACACATACTCTGGGAAGCACTGTTCCCTTCTTCCTCTATACACATTCTGGGAAAGCTGGCCTCCTTTCTGCTGCACGAAACTGTGACCTACTGAAGTCAAAGGTTGTTTTGCCATGACTTTGGTAGAGCCAGGAGTTCAGGTTTTATTTTCATTGTGTGGCTGTATCCAGTCCTGCCATGTGTCATAAAAATGAAGGAAGGAGAACCAAAAGAACAGCAGCCAGTCTTCAGCCTAGATTATAATGCACATTTATGAAGACTGACAAATTCCCCCCTTCTCCTTTTCTTGAGGCTGGTGCTCTCTTGTGGTACCCCTAACTCCATTCCAGAGACAGGGCTTTGAGGGTAAGGGACCATCATGATTCACCTCATGGTTGCTCACAGTACTGGTAAGTTGGATCCAGCAAAATAAAATCTCTGTTTCATTCGCACAATGGCTTGATCAGCCAGGAGAACAGAGGAAACAAAGAATGCAGCCTAACTGAAAAGAAAGGACCTAACTGAAATATTAATGAAAACAACTTAATTCTGCCAGGTGCCAGACAGCTTAATTCAACAACTTAATAAAACAACTTAATTCTGCCAGGTTTTCAGAAGCAGCTACTTATTTTGGTTGCTACTCTATGTGGCTGCTCCACTTCTGTCCTGGATGTCCTGAAAAGTACACCAAGGTCCTAAGGCTTCTCCATCACCAGATGACTGCAACCGGTCTATGTAACAGATAGGAGACAGATCCACTTCTCACCCAAACTGGGGTCATCCAAGGATGTGTCATCACCCCAGCTCTGTTCTCCATTTTTTGACAGTCATCCTGTTGCTCATTAAGGACTGCCTTCCTTCTGGATTTGACATTGAATACCAAATGGATGGAGGGCTCTTCAACCTGGGACATTTTCATTCGGAGACCATAGTACTCAAAAGAACCATCCTTGACCTTCAATTTGCCAATGACTGTGCTATTCTTGTGCATACTAAAGAAAATCTCCAGACCATGCTGGATCTTTTCGGAGAATCCTGCCAAACTTTGGGTCCCTCTCTCAACATCAAGAAGACTAAAGTGCTCTATTATCCTGCTCCAGGCCATGAATGTGACCCTCCCTCCACAAATTACCATTGGGGGAAAAGATCTTGGAAGTAGCTGAGCACTTCCCCTACCTCAGTAGCCACCTCTCTCAGCTTTATTCACTGTGATCTCCAGAAAGACACCAAGATCCAGTTCTACAATGCAGTCATCATCCTCTTTTGATGTGAAACATGGATGACTGTAATGGGGCCCCTACCCTATTACTAGGGAGACTGGGTGGTTTAGGGTCTGCTCCAACTGCTACCTTACCCCCCTCCCTCTCCTCATTGCTACCTTCATTCTCCACCCTCATGCTGGCTGTCTGGGTGTGGCCCTTCCTGTTTGATTCCCCAGGTTGGCACTTTCCCCCACTTTCTCAGTTCTCCACCCCACCCCCATATCTCTCCCTCTATACATGTATGCTCCCTCACTTTCCTTTTATCATGACGTCTGAGTTGGTGGGCTTTCGGATGCTGCCACAGTTTGCACACAGACTGAGTGTGTAAAACAAGATAACCGTTGAGTCCAGGTACAGACAGAGCCTGACAATAAGGAAGGGGAAATGACGGATCAGGTGACCCAGAGTCTGCTACATAAGCCCAAGCCTTAGATGAGAGAGGGGCTGTCTAGCTGAGGGAGCTACTGGGGGCAGAACCTTCCCTGGGATGCACAAAGACAGAAGCACAGATTGCAGCAAGGGGTACTTAGAAAGAAGCCCAAGTGAAGATAGGCAGCAGACCTACACAGGAAGCAAGCTAAGCACCCATGCATTTTTCTGTTTTGTTTTCTTTCTATTTGGAGCATGCCACACAAGGATAAGCTGAATCCTTGTGGGACATTGCTTTGCCCAGGGACAGGCACTGGTATTTTGGGCTGTTCATCTTGTTCCTTGGAGGACTGGATTGGGATTGCAGGCCACCCTGAACTGGAAGCTCACCTGAGTGGACAACATATAAGGACTGGGTATGATCTGGGACCACTAACATACAACTTGATGAATATCTTGAGTTTTGGGAACCTGGAGTCACTAAGCCTGACCCAAAGCTGAACCAGGTGCTAGCAGCCCTGGACTGTGGGTCCTAAGCTAGAAGGCTCAGCTAAAGCAGAAGTGGGCTGGGGCTGGGGCGCTCTAAACTAGACAAGAGCCTGTTTCTTTAAAGCTTGCCTTGCCATCCAGGCAGCCTCCCCTAATGAGTTTACAGAATGATCTGGCAGGTGAGAATACTAAAAAGGGAGGAGAGGACAGAGGGTACTGACACTGGCATGCATCTAAAGGCAGGAACCTATAGTGACACCTGTGGGCTGCCTACAGTGACCTATTGTCATCATTTCATGAGCCTGGAAAGTTATGCCTCTGGAAAATCCTCCACATGAAATGGGAAGATTGCCACACAAACACCAGCATCCTTGATAAAGCCAATGCTACCAGCATTGAGCTCGTGATCCTCATGCACCAACTCTGCTGGACCACACTTTATGTGCACTTGCCCAACTCTTGACTCCCAAAACAGTGTTCTACTCTCAGCTTACTAATGGCCTGAGGTCTTGTCGTGGCCAGAGGAAATACTACAAGGACAGGTGTGTGGCTTAAGGATTGGACTCCTCAAGACCAATCACTGAGCTGTAGTAGAGATCATCTTCAAACTGAGGGATTGCTGCCATTGCCCCATCTCTGTCCCTTTAAGGCTATATAAATTGGGTATTCAACCATGGAAGTACCCAAACCTCTATGATAGCCAGGCTGTTCCAGTGTAGGATGGTCATAAAAGTTTGAAAAGAAATTCAGTAAGACTTGCCCAGTTTGTGGCCACAGCTCTACATTACTCCAGGACCTAAGAGTGCTATCTTCTCTCAACTGCTGGAGAAACTCCCTGGAGACACTGGGACAAAGATGTTAACCTGGGCAAGTACAGGAGTACAGCATTAAGGAGTCAATTCTTAGTCCCTCACCCTCTCACCAGCCATGTAAAAGAATGGGGGCTGCTCTAACCTGCACAAGCAACACTCAGGCTAGGGACAGAAGTTACACATAAACCGATTTCAGTGATCAGAAACTGGTTTAAACTTGTAACAGAACAGAAGCACAGTGCACATAAACCAGTTTCAAAATGGCTGAAACTGGTTTAAGATAAACCTGGTTGAATGTAGTATCACACTTAACTGATTTGGGTTGAACCGATCTATGAAACTTCTGGCCCAGACCCTTCCTGGTTAAAGTTAAATCAGAGTCCCCCAGCATATTTTGCAGCCCTGGGTTGGGCTGGGCTGGGCTGGGCTGTGTGCTCCAGAGAGCAGAGCTTGCCCCACCTCTCTGCTTTCCAACTGGAGCAGTGAGGGCTGGCTTACAAGGGGGGCGGGGCGGCAAGCCCAGCTAGAGATTTAGCCTAGTCTGCATGGAGGGGAACTTTCCCCCACAGGCAAACCCCAGCTGGGGTCTGGGGGCAGGGAGAGGGGTTAAACATCCCTTCCCTTGCTTGAACTTACTGCTGGCTGTGACTGTGGACTACAAATCCCAGAGGCACCTAGAAGCAGGAAGAGGAAGCAATAAATAAATAACCCTGCAGAGTCCTGGTGCCGTGATTTTGGACTACAAATCCCAGGGACCTTAGGGGGCAGTGGGAAGAGGAAACAAACACAGAGCCCATACTGGCTCCATGCCAGAGAGCATGCTGTAGTGCATCCCAGCTTCTGGCCACAGCCACTGCAAGCATGTGGCTGCATTTCCTGAATCAAAAGTAAATGTCTGCTCACTTCTGTTTCAATTGAATCTATGCAGCTTAGACTAACCTGCAAAGACTCCAAAAGCCTTGGGCTTTTTGACTGTCTGTACTTAGCCTCAGTAGACTTTCTATCAGACAAGGAGACCTGGAGAATGCTACAGCTGGACCGTACTTCCTCCCCATCTTCCAGTGCACTCTATATCACCTCCTAAGCTGCAGACGACTCCATGGCACCCTATGGGGAATTCCCTGCTTCTGGAATATCTGCTGCAAACTCCATGACACATGCACCACTGGAACTGGAATGGCAAAAAAAAAGACAAACCTAAAATTTTGCCATGTGAAAGTTGCTGGAGGCTGGCCCAGTAGGCAGAAGATATAATTTTGTCTTGTTTAAATACAACATACCTATCTTGCACAGTCATATGCCACACTTCCTTTCCTATTCTAATCCAATGTGCCTATTTTTATATAATGCTTATTTACATGTTTATGGCTGCAGGTACCATCCTGCTGTAGTAACCTATACAATGAGATCATTAGCACTAACTGAAGTACAGTGGTTGCCACCTCATGGCCAACAGTGTAAGGAAAATCATGGGTGGCACAGCACTGCTTTTTTTCCTAGCTGTACAGTGTGTGCAATAATTCACCACCTGAGCCTTGAAACATCTACAACCAAGCACACTGGGGATGACCCTGGTCTCCCGCTTGGCCTCCAAAAACCATCTCTAGGGGCCCAGCGAAACGCCATGTAAATTGGTGGACTGCCCCACCAGGCCAGGGAAGGTGAAATCATGTGCTAAACAACAGCACAGCATTAGCTCCTTTCCTCAGCAATTTTCTATATTAATTTAGAAACCAAGATTCAAATCAGACAGAATGAAATAGACTATATAGCCCTGGAAACAGAAGGGAAGCAAGAATCTGACTAAGGCTGCTTTGGGTGGTTTTATCTAGGCTACTATGTTAAGCTCCCTAATTTCTACTTAGAATCCCTACATCTGACAAAGTCTCTCTCTGAAGTGCCACCTACCCTACCTGTCATCATTGCCATGATATGCTAGCATCTTCCAGCACTACTTTAAGAAACATGGCTGACATGTGTTACATAGGCTAGGGATAGACATTCAAAAAGGCTGAGCCTGAACTGATTCAATCTTTTCAGGTTAATGTAACCTGCTTAGGTTGAACTGCACAGACATTCCCTCTGGACTGAGGAAATTCAGGCATGCACCTGCAGTGGCTCAGGCTGAAGCCAGGGGCGCCAGAGCAGCACTCCCTTCCCTTCTATAGTGCTGAGCTAAAGAGGGGTGGGGGGAAGCATGGCCAGGCCCTGGCAGGATGCTCTGATTAGGGTGGGGTGTAAACTCCCACCTTGCCTGCACCATCCCAGGCTTTTTCCCACTTTCTGCTCAAGGGGCAGGAGTGTTACCAGACCCTAGCCCCCAGCTAGCACTCTGAGGCAAAGGGGCGGGGGGGGGGAAGTGGGTTGATGATAGTGAGCTTTTCAATCTCCCTCTCCCTGCTTCTTCATATTGTCTGCAAACTTGACAGGTAAGGGAGCCAGCACAGCATTTATCAGCCCATCAACAAAACAAAAGCCTCTCTCATTAGCTCAAGCTCTTCTTTAACAGCTTTTTCCAAGGAAGGAAAAGAGGGACATTACCAACTGACCTGTTGATTAGCTCCAAAAAGCCCACAGCAAACACTTTTCTGTCTGCCTGACCCAATGAAATTGGAGACACACACAAAGATACCTCTCAGCATTAGCTAGCATACCACATGCCTAGGGTCTGTGTTGCTGAGGTCCATGCTGTGGGAGATGGGAGGGAGGAAAGGGGGGGGAATCCCTGTGTGAGCAGCAAGGGGAGTGGGGCAGGGGGAAGCAAGCCAGACCTTGCTGTGCCTGCAGTCTCTGCTGGAGCTCTGGCTAGGGAGCAGAGAGGTGGGGCCAGGTCTGTTCTCTGGAGCAGACAGCACAGCCCAGGGCTGCAAAGCAGCTGGAATGCTGGGGGACTCTGGTTTAACTTTAAGCAGCATGGGGTCTGGGACAGACATTGCATAAACCAGTTTGACCCAAATCAGTTGAGTCTGATACTACATTCAACCAGGGACCATGGGCTCCATCTGGGTGGCCGTCTCTGAGGTGCCTGATGGGGGGACTGCAGAGCCCGAGGGGACCCTCGGGGTGCGGCGCGTGCCCATCCGTGTCATGCCTCTGGTAGGCTGGCTACGGCTGGGGCTGACTACTCTGTGGGGGTCGCAGGCAGGGTCTCGTGCCCTCCCGCGCCCTCCCCTGCGCGAACTCTGCACTAACTCGAGCGCCTGTTTACGCAGCCTGTTCGCAGGGCTCCCTGGGGGGCTGGGCCAAGTAGGGGCCTGGGCAGGGGCTTGACCCAGCCCAGCTCCATGCAGCCGCCTCCTCCCAGGGAGCGAGGAGTTAACCCCTTCCCACCAAGAGCTTACCTCCGGCTGTGCTGGGGGCTCTGCGGCTGCTGAGGGGGTGTCTGGGGGGCTTCGGTGGAGCGGGGGCGCAGCAGGCTTCACCCGCGCGTCTCTCACCGCTCCGGAGCCTAACTGAGCTTTTTTTTTTTTTTCCCCCGCCCCTGTTTGGTGGGCCCTTTTAAACTGCGCGCATGCGCAGTGGGCCTGCCGTCGGGGAACGCTGGTTTCTCAGGCCGGGGGGCCCTGCCCGGGATTTGGGGGGGCCTGCCCTACAGGAGGGGGACTGGTGAGTACCCCACTCCTTCTCTTGTCACTCCCTGGTATGGGGGAAGGAAGCCAGACTGGAGGACAGTCCCAGCATGAGGAGGAGAAAGGGAGTTGAAGGGAATTCCTCTAATAGAAGGGGGCTTGGAGGGGGGTGCATAGGGAGATTGTTGGCAGTGGCAGGGCAACAGGAAAACAGAAGACTGTAAAGAGACCCCTGCCTGTGCAATGAACTTCTCTAACAGAAGCAGCAAAAGTGCAACCTTATAGCTGCTCACAATCATCTGACTCCAGAAGTTGGGGTTTAAAAATACTAACAATTGCAACACTTGTGATAGATTCATTATAGTTGGCAATACTGCACTATCTCACCAGCTTCATTTTCCTCTCCCTGCATGAGAGTAGCAGCTGATTCATCACTGATCTAAATGTTAGTTCAGGGAGTGGTTCACCCTTCCCTTTCTCATGGTCAGTGAGACTAACTTGGGATAAGCCAGAGTAAAACCTGTCAGAGAAGCTTACAGTGGCCATCATTGTCTCATGGACAAACTGTGAGAAAGGCACAAACTTGGACAGCTTCCTGGAAGAGCACTGTAGTTCAGCCAAAGTGGTGGGGTTCGATAGGGTAAACTGCATAGCGGAGAAGACACATTCCTGCCACTATAGGCACCTCTAGGCAACATTATCTGGCCTATGTTGTGCAGGAGGTCATCTTGAGTGATCATAATGGATCCTAAAAAACTGTGACACTTCCTCCCACACACACTCACACAGGGACGTGTCCACCCACCCAGTAGATGTGGAATGAGTAGTGAGCAGGACTTGAAGCAGGAGGGATGGGGGTACAGTTGTACTAGGCCCCCAAATTATGAAAATGTTCTTTTATTATAGACATCAAAATATAGTAACTAGCATAGTAATTGCAAGTAGCATGTGTATAAGTTAGCTGATGAACTCAACTTAGAATTCAAATGCAATTCTAAGGTGTCTAAAATTCTATTTCTTTTTCCAAAATGGCAGATAGATTGCTCTTCCCTTCCATCCCCACTCCTCCACACCAGGATGTACAATTTCTCACACAGGCCCAGGTAATGAGTATGTTTCAGTTTTCTATTCACTCCACAGACCTTTTGAAGTTTGAGCTGGTATCTTGGACACATTTGTTTGGCAAGGATCCTACATTAGTAACCTCTCCCCTTCACTGCGCCTAGTAATGACTATCCAGTGATTCTGAGGTACTCCCTTGGAATGTGCCTTTTCCCAGAAAGTCTTGACTGCCCCATAACACTTGTCCCTTTTTGAAAATCCCAGAAAGGAGATCCCCCGGGGCCTCCACAGCCTCATGGGCATGACCTGGTGCAGCAGCAAGCAACGGAGCTGCATAGAGAAGCTGCTCACCGCTATGAGCTTCATGCTGCCCTGGCGACACTCCTGCATGCAGGGCTGCAGAGAGCAGCGGCATGGAGTTACACCCCTCAAAGCAGCGGCATGTGCAGGGTGTGCGTCACCAGGGAAGCAGGGAGCTCGTAGTGGCGAGCAGCTTCTCTGCGTGGCTTCGCTCTCTCTGGAGAGAACCAGGGCGGGAGCCCACAGCCTGTGCCTACCCCATGCAGAGGTCTGGGGGAGGCACAGGTCCCCCGTGTATGCGTGGCAGTGAGGAGCCAGGCCTCCCACTTCACCAGACAAGCCACCCGCGGCCCCATCCTGCTCCCTGCTGGAGCCCTGCAGCTGCACATTGTTGCCCCAAGCCCCAAGCACTGCCCAACTGGACAGCAGCCCCAGCCCTGCCCAGCTCCCTCCCTTCCTCCCTACAGAGGCCTCAACCCCCTTCTTCCCCCCCACCCCTTACCTGCTGGAGCTGCTCTGCAGACTGTCTGGGCCATGCACATGTCCATGCATGTGGCGCCCCCTGTCTCACCACCTTCCTCCCCCTCCCTTCCAGCTCCCTGTATGCTGGAACTCTGCCAACTTGCAGGAAGCTCATTGCAAAATGGCAAAATCCATGGGTTTCTCTGGTAAAATGAGAAATCCTCATTTGCTTCCAGTTAAAGGTAAAATCCATGGCTTACTGCATTTTTCCATAAACCAAATTCCCCCAGCATCCCAGCATGGTCTCTGGGCGGGGCTCTGCTCTACTCCAGAGCTGAGCTGGCCTCTCCCCTTTGCTCTCTAGCTAGAGTAGGGATGGGACATGGCGAGACACCAGACAGCATGGCCCTGTTAAGGCAAAATGGGTAGGGAGGCGATTAATTCTTCCCTCCATGAACGGTGCGTGCTCCTGGCAACTGGGGGGCATGACTGCACTAGTGGTGGCAGAAGCGCAGCAGAAGCAGCAGGAGCCCGGCGGTGGTAAGTGCAGAGCTCCCACAGACACTGTCGGCACTGTCAGCGGCAGGGGGGTGGGGTGGCAAGCACGGACCAAGGGTCAGCCACCACCCGCAGGTGGACTGCCCACAGACACCACCGGCAGTGCTGGCAGAAGGGTGGCGAGCAGCGACAGTGTCAGCAGCATCTTTTTGCAGGGGGTACACTGCCACACTCGGGGGATGCAGGTGCAGCCGCATGCACCCTCTACACGTCGCCCCTTCTTCCCCTCCTGCCCCACCACAGCTGGGTTCTGCCTGTCAGCCAGGGAGCAGAGGGGAGGGAGCTGCAGCCGTGGCCCCTGGGGCTGGCAGACCCTGGCTGCAGGGTTAAAGGGACCAGAAGGGATAGAGGGAGGTATTAACCCTCCTGCCTGCCCCCTTCACCTTAACAGGGCCATGCCAGGATGGTTGTCCCATAGGGCAGGGAGGGGATCTCTGTTCTGTGCTGGGGGGACTCTTCCCCCTCCAGGATGGGAAAGGGGGCTCTGTGGGGTACTGGAGGGGAACTCCTCCTCCTCCTCCCCCTCCTCCCCAGCTGCCACAGGGCTGGGAGGGAGGGACTCTATGCGAGGCTGCCCAGCCCCGGAGGGGGACTCTTCCCCTTCTCTTCACCCCCTGAGGTTGCAGTTATTACAGCTGCTCCCCATGGCCTGGCTGGGCAGTGCTGCACAGAGCCCCCCTCACTCTGCAGGTGGGGGGGAGGAGCAGGTGCAGGGGAAAGAGTCCCCCTCTAGGGTTGGGGTAAAGCTGGACAGCCTTGCATAGAGCCCTGTTCCCGTCTTCTCCCTCGCCGCCATGTGATGCTGCCCAGTCCCAGATGTGGACTCTTCCCCTCCTCCCTCCCTCCGCCCCACAGGGCAAGGAGGGGGGCTCTGCTCCATGCTGGGGGGTACTCTTCCCCGTCCTCCTTCTCCCCCACCCTGGGGTGTGGAGAGGGGGGCTCTGTGCAGGTTGCCCAGCCCCAGAGGGAGACACTTCCTCCCCGCCTTCATGGGGCAGGAGGAGGGGCTCTGTTCAGTGCTGGGGGGAGCTCTTTCCCCTTCTCCTCCTTGCTCCCCACCACCGCAGGATGGGGAAGGGAAACTTTTGTGGTGTTCCCCGGCCCGGCCCAGCCCAGCCCAGCCGAGGCACAGGGAGTGGGTGTAATGGAGCTGCAGCTGCTGGGGGTGACCTTGACTCCGCGGCCTGGCCCGGCCTGGCCTCGCTCAGCCCTGGCTAAGGCAGCCACTTTGTGGGGTGGGCTGCGGGGTTCCCTCATCAGTGAGCACAGACTGGCATGTGCAGCCAGCGGTTGGCCAGGTAGCAGCTTATCCAGGCCTGCTCAGAGGCTCCACAGACCTGGAGCCTGGCAGCCACCCCTCACAGAGGCTTGCTGAGGCCCCACGAGCCCCCATGGTGCCTCCGAGCAGGCCCAGATAAGCCACTGCCCAGCCAGCCACCAGTCGTGCACACCAGGCTGTGCTCACTGAGAAGGGAAGCAGCCCAGCTGTGCGCACCTCCCCGTCACTGAGCTGCAAGCGCCGGGGGTAGCCTCACCCCCATGGCCCAGCCCAGCCCCACCAAGAAGCTGGCTTAGCTGGGGTTGAGCAAGGCCAGGCTGAGCTGGGCCATGGGGATGGGGCGATCCCTGACAGCTATGGCTCTATTATAACCATGCCCTGCGCCACAGCTGGGCCAGGCCAGGCCAGGGGGCACTACAAGAGCCTCTCCCCACCCTGTTCCCCCCTACAGCACTGAACAGAGCTGTCCCACCCCACAGGGAGGAAGTGTTCCCCTCCAGGGCCGGGACTGGGGCTGGGCAGCCAGCACAGAGCCCCCTCTCCCTGACCCTTGGCAGCGGGGCTGGGGGCAGGGGAAGGGCAGGAGGGGGAAGAGTACCCCCCAGCATGGAAACGAGCCCCCCTCCCCGCCCTGTGGTGAATGGGGGAAGAGTCCCCATGTGGGGCTGGGCAGCATTGCATGGAGCCCCCTTCCCAACCCCTCAGTGGTGGGGGAGAAGCAGGGGGAAGAGTCCCCCTCCAGGGCCGAGCAGCCTTGCTGTGCTTCCCCCACCCATGCAGCAGTAGGAAGGGGAGGAGAAAGAGCCCCCCCAGCAATGAACAGAGCCCCCCTCCCCACCCTGTGAGGTGGAGGAGAGGGATGAGGGGGAAGAGTTCCCCTCTGGAGCCGGGCAACCCGGTGTGCAAGGATTGCTCCTGGCTGTCAGGAAGCTGCTGGAGTGGGGAGAGCTCTCCCCTCTTCCTCCTTGTCCTACCTGCCTGCCCCTCTCCCCACTCCCTCCCCCGCAGCAGACACTCCCTCTTCCCCTACCCTCTGAACCCTACAGGCCGAGGTGGGGGGTTAAACACCTCCTCAGTCTAACTCAGGCCTGCTGGGGGCCTGGCCACACCCCACCTCAGCTCAGCTTCTCTGTTGAAAGGGAAGGGGAAAGACTGCTTTAGTGGCCCTGGGCTTCTGGCCCAAGCCACTGAAGGCATGTGCCAAACATCTATCCACTTGCAAAACAGTTCACTCTGCGGTTTAGACTAACCTGCAAAGATTGAATCAATTCAGGCTCAGGCTTTTTGAATGCCTGGCCCTAGCCCAAGCGCTGCCATTGCTACATGATGCATCTTCTAGCACAGGGGGCTCAACCGCCTGCAGGCCAAATGCATCCCATGGAGCCACTGTATTTGCCTGCGGGGCTCCCCATGGGTCAGGAAATTTGCCAGCAGGGGAACAGCCACATTTGCAAACCCAAACCTCCACACAGCTGGTTGGAGCCCAGGCTATGTCCCCGCCCCACAAGGCTGGACAATGCCCCCTTCCCCTCATGCAGTTGGATGGTGCCTGCTGCGCCTGCCCCAGATGCCAGATTAGAACCACCAGCCAGATCCAGCCACGGACAGACAGGGCATTGTCCATCCAGCCCACTGAGGGAAAAGGCTGGGCACCATTGTTGCAGCATGACTTCTAGCGTCACCACTTTAGAATTCCCTTTCCTTTTCCCTTCATTTTTCCAACTGTCATCTTTCTAAACTGCTCCTTAAAGCCTTTCCCCTTTCCTTGTTAATGTGATTTATATTAATGATCCACATTTTTATCCTTCTTTATGCAAACCTGATGTTCTGCTGTCCCCCAGGGCCACCACTTTTTGTCTACTTTTTATTGTGGAATATTATTAGGGACTATTTTATTGTTGTCTCTCTTTCCGTTTTCCTGGGCTTCAGATCATATGATCTGAGTGGTTTGGCTGGGACACATGCTGGACTCATATTTTCTGAACTACACCTCTGCTGTGAACTCTGGACACTGTTTGAGGACATCTCAGATGCCCACTGTTAAGAAGATCTGCTTGTGAAGATTCATGTTTACTCATGTAATCAGTTCAGAGGAGAACTTAAAGGAGGATACAGTGTTAGGGAAACCCACCCAAGGGTGTGAGACCTACAAAGCTCAAACTACTTAGATAAAACAAAATGAAGTTGAGGCAACCTGATCCTACTTTATAAATACCTATATGGAGAGTAGATTTCTGGTAGCAGTGGGCTGATTAATCTAACAACACAATCCAGTTGTCAGAAGTTAAAGTTAGGAAAGTTTAAGCAGGAAATAAGATGCAAGTTTTAGATGAAAGTAATTAACAGCTGGAAGGAATAGCCAGGATATGTGATGAACTGATTATCTTTATAAAAACATATGATGCAGCACAGGCATAAATTACAGAACATCACTGAGGGGGAATTCTGTGTCCTATCATATAAAAGAGGTCAAAGTAGATGAGCTCAATGGCCCCATCTGAACTTACAATCTATGAATCTATTCA
Source organism: Crocodylus siamensis (assembly GCF_052110815.1). Taxonomy (NCBI): domain Eukaryota; kingdom Metazoa; phylum Chordata; order Crocodylia; family Crocodylidae; genus Crocodylus; species Crocodylus siamensis. The sequence goes on from NC_143403.1 coordinate 44,455,769, forward strand.
GCTGCAGATACAGATGCGGATTTGTAAAACAGGAGAACTGTGGCTGTCTGCCCAGCCATGTAGAACAGACACGCACATGATTTTGGAGACAGGTAACTAGTACTGTGACCACATGTGCTCTTCAGAGAACTATTCACAAAAAAGTATGTGAGAATGTTTTTGCGCAAACAACTTGGGGGTTTTCTCCTCCTTGGAAAGAGGTAGATATATTAGATGTAATGTGGAATCCTTTGTATCATGGAAAGAATGTGCTGAAATGGTCCCCACATGAAGGGGAAGTCTGTTCTCTTCTCTAAGAATAAACTTCATTAGTACTGATGCAAGAGATGCGCTTGCCTGCTAGTGTTTTGCTGCTTCCTGTTAGCTACACAGCCTCAGTTCAGATGCCTCATTCTGCGAATATCTTTGCCTGATTGGCTGGATTTTACATGATACTTGACATCTCCAAGGCAAAATATCCTTGCTCTGTGTTGTTTTGCTTTGTTTTGTTTTTATTGATTCCTTGTTGGAGAGGAGCTCCCTGCATCATCTGTGACCTGACACTGAGATCCTAGACATGGGGCCAAGCCTGTGACTGTAAACCCGCAACACATCATAGATCAGTAAACCTAGAGGAAGACCAGATCTACCAAATCTTCCAGACTCTCAAAGGACACAAATATAAGAAAGAACACTTTAATTACTAAACCCAGACAAACACAACACAACCATTGCTAAATAAAACATTTGCATAATAGTTCATTACCTAAAAGCAATGCACATAAAACATAAAACAACATTCTGAAATAATGCTACAAAATTCACACACACATACTACAAAGCAGTCAGGTAAAAGCCAATCAGCAGTACTTGGAAGTACTCTTTATTGGCAGGACTTCAGCATGACAAGGGGTTAAGGTTCCCAATACTGTTTCTGAATTGGGGATGAATGCACCCAGCCAATTGGGTTCAAACCGAATCAGACCCTAAAGCACAAAGCACAGACTCTAATTTTGTGTCGGGGGGGACATGTAATTCTTTTAATAAAGAGCCTGAAAAGTCAAAGCAGGCTGAAAAATCAACAACTTCTCTGAGCTTTTATGGCTACTAACTTTAGATACAGGAAGGGAAAAGTGACAGCAAAATCCTGGTGCCCAGCCTCTGCTAGGCAGAGCTCTCCAATTCTATGAGTTTGCAAAAGACAGAGTGGGGGGAAAGCACTGGAATAACATCTGGGAAACAGAGAGAGCTGTAACACAACAAAGTCTCCACTCTATTCCAGCCCCATGCTCCTATGGTTTCTGTGTGGCTATCCTGTGAGATTTCGCACTCCAAGCTGCTGTCTAAAAACAGCTCTGCATCTTTCCAGGCATAGTTTATCACAAACTGCATCTAAATTGCAGGCAAGCTATTTCAATGTCAAAAAATATTTAAAGAACCCAATTTGCCTTCATAGGATTAAATCAGTGCACTGGCTTCAGACAGACTGCCCCAACACCAGCTATATCCAGCACAGCTCAGTTTTTGTGCCCAGAAAAGCAATCTGTTTACAGGGATTTACTCACCATGTTTCTCAACTCCGTTATCCTCTCCCCCTTACTTCCACAAGCAGCATTTTTTTTCTTTTTCTTCCATGTGTATGATAGGTTCCTCCCCCCCAAAGCTTTTTATCCGTTCTAATAAATACATATAAACCACTGAACCACTTTGAGCATAGAATTGTAATCCAAGCCCTTGCCCGCCCCCCTTAGCAGTTCCAACTAATCTAACTCATGACACAGCCATGGGGCTGAACTAGGGGACCTTGAAGGCTGCTCTGACAACCAACAAGCTGCACTGTATGGAGCAGTAAGAGATGTGGTGATAGGCACAGTAAACATTTAATTCCACGTTTGGCAAGATTACAAGGACAAAAACAGCAATATACAAGTGTATTGACAGAGCCAACAATACTTGCTGTTATTACAGAATAGCTCTGTATTACTGATCTGTATGTTGACTTAGCTCTTCTTATGGTATAGAACAGACTGTACTTCAGAGATTTTTACTTAATGCACATTCTCTTTAATTTGAACTAGTGAAATGTATCTCTGCCTTTTTTACAGGAATTAACATGTAAAGGAAAACGGAGAAGATCTCCTTGGAAAAAAGCAAACACCTTTTTAAAGATTTTCAACACCCTCCATTTCCTGTACTTAAAATTAGAAGATTTTCACCCAGAAGAAACCCCTGAAGAGGTGTCATGGATTTTCAATAAATGTGTAACAGGTTGAGCTAAGTATGGGAAATAAAAAATGGAACTTCCGGAAATACACAGAAATAGTTTGCTTAACTATTCTTGGAAAGGAAATAGAAAGGCAATGACTATTTCAAGCAATCACATCAGGCTGCATTAATATCAAGCTGGGTATAGAAACCTTTTCCCCCAAAGGAGGAAGTAATTTAGCATGGCAAATTCCTCCACCCTTTCATTAATTGTTTAAAATGGCTGGTGGCCAGAACGTGGCTGAAACGTTGGGGAAGGTCACTGAACAGGCAGGCAACGGTCTACAGAAGAGACAATGGGAAAGGGTGGAGGGCAAACAAGCCATGGGGGCTTGAAGGATGGAAGAGATGCAGTTGCCTATGGGGCTTCCAACACTCCATCACATGCTGAGTTACAATGCAAGGAAAAACAGCACCACAGGCATGATCCATCCCCTGGCAACATAAATCATTAAAAAAAAGTATGTTGAGGGGAAAAAAGCATCTTCAGCAGCTCAGCACGGGTGCAGTCAGGTGCCATGTTTAGTGTTCTGTTGAAGCCACAGGAGAGTGAATGGGCCTCCCTTTCACGAGGCTAAGAGATTCAGAAACATGAGCATAGGAAAACTGGGACAAAGGAATTGGTGCTGGTCAGCTTAAATGGAAGAAAAGAAACCATCAGTATCCTTCAACTCCATATCAGTCTCATCAAGTCAACATGTGTTAATGCAGTCTTATTTGGAGTTGTCTACCATTTCAAGGATGTTGGGGGCTCTGGAGCCAGGCTGCTGTCACTGTGACTGTTACAGGATACACCAGGAGTTTGCAAAATATGGCCCAAGGGCTAAATCCAGCCTTCCAAGCGCTTTCATCTGGCCTGCGGCACTCCCTAATGAATTGCACCCTGCCCAGCCCTTCTGCCCGCAAAGGTGGGAGCAAGGAGCCCACATGTACAACCCCCCAGCAGACCCTACTGGGCTTCACTCCCACCCCCTTGGGCAGAAGGGCTCTGCCCAGCCAGCAGCTTCTGGGTGGGGCTCCTGCTGCAGCCAAAACCTGCTCTCTCAGGGCAGCAGGTAGGGAAGCAGTGGGGCTGGGGGCGGGGGGATGAGAGGAGTTGCAGCTGGGTGGAAGCGGGAATACATCACGGACCCTGTGCCCAGAGGGGCAGCAGGAGCATGCAGCTCAGCTGGGCAGGGTGTCTGTGTGTGTGTGTGTGTCTGTGTGTGTTTGTTTGTTTGTAAGGGTGGGGGGTGTAGGGACCCCCCACACATTCCCCCAATGGCGTGCAGCACCTGCCACCTGGCAGCAGCAGCAGGTGGGGAGGTCAGGATGCTTGTCCCTGGCACAGGCGCAGCTCCGGCCAGCGCTGCATGGGAGGAGGGAGCAGAGCCTGCCCTATCCCCAGGACTCTTTGCCACATGCCTGCAGCTCCAACCAGCAATCACAGCAGGTGAAGCCCTGCACTGGAGCTTGCTGCCTCCCCCACTCCCTGCTGCACAGGTCCCTGCACTCTGTCAGGAGAGGGGAGAGACCCACCCCCTGCTTCCCCACGGAGGACAGTGCGGGGCTTCCCCACCCTGAGTGTGGAGCTACAGGCACATGGTGCAGAGCCCCTGTGGTAGAGGTGGCTGGGCAGGCTGCACAGGGATGTGCTTCTTGCCCCCAGACCAGCACTGGCTGTTTCTATCACAGGAGCTCCATGCTGTGCACCTGCAGCTCCACCCTAGCAGCAGGACAGCCCTGCGTTGGACTCCATGGGGAAACAGGGGGTTGGGCTCTCTCCACTCCCAGTGCAGGGCCCTGCACAGCAGGAAGCGGGGGAGGCAGCAGGCTCCAGTATGGGGCTTCCCCCTCCTCGAGTTCTGGAGCTGCAGGAGCGTAGTGCGGAGCCCCGGCGATAGGGCACACTCTGCTCCCTCCCCCCATGCAATGCTGGCAGGAGCTGTGCCTGCATTGGGCATGAATGCCCTGACCTCCCTTCCTGCTGCTGCTGCCAGGCAGTGGGGTCTGCACACCATTGGGGAAGTGTGTGTGGGGGGGTCCATACACCACCTTACCCTCCATCACACCAACACATACATGCACCCCAACATACCCTATGCCTGCCCTACACAGCCACACCCTCTCACAACCCCCCACATACTCCCACACCCCACCATACACATACATACATACACACACACACACACACACACACACACTATAAAAGAGTAACACTTTATTTTTGAGTTCTTATGCAATCCCTTCTACATACAGTACACAATCACAAGTCATGCCAAATATTTTTTGTAATAAAATTAAAATATATTATAGTACGTGTTTGACTTCTAGTGTATGATTTGTTTTCTTTCTGGTTCTAAGATGGCAGCCACCTCCCTATCCCAAAAGGGGTAGGAGGTGGGGCAGCAAGGGCAGGAACTTCTGGTAGCAAAGGTCAGGGGTTTTGGTCCCAATGTGGTGACCAGGGGTCATGGCAACTGTCAAGGGGTGGGACTACCTATGCAGCCCCCAACAGCTTGCCAAAACTTGTTAAGCAGCCCTCTGCCCAAAATAATTGCCTGCCCCTGGGCTACACAGACTAATTCACCTGAGAAGAAGAGAAAGAGCTATACCACAGCCACAAAACAGTAAACAGCAAGTTTATGAATGACAGGAAGAGCTACAAGCAGAGCCCTCCATCCCCTTTAGAGAACCTATCATCTGGCTTCAAAGAAAAAGGGTCAAAGAACTGATATGGAGAGGGTGCTGAACTTGTATTATACCTTGGAGCTGCTTCCCAGGTGTGGGACTTCTGTCATAAAACACAAGCAGGTAATCACAGATATTTTGGGAACTGGTCAAGCACCTGCTAAGCAGTTACCATATTGAACAGGTTGGTTTAAAATATTTTGCCTTTGTTGGAATACTGAGACCATGCCCTTGTCTATGTGATTGGTTACAAGATTGATGCACCTGCCTCCCTTTCAGTGGGCTTGTTCTATGTGGCTATTTGTAGAACTTAAAGAAACAACTCTGGCCTTACATAACTCTAAAACAGGGCTGCCCAGCTTCTGAGTGGCCAGGGGCCATACCCCACGTTGGCTGCAAGCTTTCTGGTCTTCTGTGGGCTACCCCACCCCACCCCCAGCAGCAAGAAGTGGAAGCTGAGAAGGTGGAAGGGGCAGAGGCCTTGTGGAAGCCTGCAGGCCAGGTGTTAACCCCTTCCAGGCCACATGCAGCCCATAGGCAACCCATTGGTTAGCCCTGCTTTAGTGTGAATCCTTCCCTTTTAAGGATTAAAAGATTATTACACAGTCTGGTGAGCTGAAAATTGGCTTATGGGATGCACCCAGAGAGTGGTGGTGGATGGGTTGGTTTCTGCTTGGAGAAATATGGGCAGCGGAGTCCCCCAAGGCTCTGTCCTGGGACCAGTACTCGACATATCTTCATTAGTGACTTGGACGAGGGAGTAGAAAGCATTCTGTCCAAGTTTGCTGATGACACCAAACTATGGGCTGAGGTAAACAAACTAGAGGGCAGGGAGCAAATTCAGGTAGATTTGGACAGCCTGGGGAAGTGGGCAGAACAGAATAGGATGCAGTTTAACAAAGATAAGTGTCATGTGTTGCACCTGGGGAGGAAGAATCATCAACATACCTATAGTCTGGGAGGTACCATTGTAAGTAGCACAACTGTGGAAAGGGATCTCGGAGTCATAGTTGACTCCAGTATGAACATGAGTTGCCCATGTGATGAAGTAATAAGTAAGGCTAACCTGCACTCTTTCTTGCATAAGTAGGTGCATCACAAACAGATCTAAGGAGGTGATACTTTCCCTCTATGTGGCATTGGTCAGGCTGCAGCTGGAGTACTGCATCCAGTTTTGGGTGCTGCACTTCAAGAGGGATGAAGATAACCTGAAAAGGGTTCAGAGGAGGACCACCTGTCTGGTTAAAGGCCTACAGGACTAATTGAGGGACCTGAATCTCTACAGCCTTTACAAGAGAAGGCTGAGGTGATCTTGTGGCCATCTACAAACTCATTGGCAGGGGGACAGCAGGAAATAGGGGATACAATGTTTACCAGGGTGCCCAGAAGCAATGGCCACAAACGGAAGGATAGCAAATTTAGATTGGCCATAAGGAAAAAATTCTTTACAGTGACAGTTGCCAAAATATGGAATATGCTTCCAAGGGAGGTAGGTGGTGCTATCCCCTTCCTTGGAGGTATTTAACAGGAGATTGGACAGACACCTGGCTGGGGTCATCTGACCCCAGCACTCTTTCCTAGCCTGGGCAGGAGATCGGATTCAAAGATCTAATGGGTCCCTTCCAACCTAAAATCTATTAAACCTATGAAGGCTGAGTGGTTGAATGGCCTGTTACTGCACTCTATCACCCAGTACACACTCTGGTCTTAAAATGTGTTTTGAGATGTAACTTCCTTTCAGAGAACTGAGGCTTACATATCAATGGGGCTTACAATTTGATTACCTAGACAGTTTGACTTATTTATCCTAAGGTTTGCTGCTGGTGTTGAGGAAAGCCGATTTATTTTGCAAACAATGCCGTGTTCTTGTTCAGGAAGCAGTCTTGGGTAAAGTGGATTTACTCTGGATTATTATGACATATTAGTAGCTAATCAAACTATTTTTTTAAAGGGACAGAAAATGCCCTCTTCAAGAAGATCCAGGGAAGCAACGATAGGATGTCAACAGGACAGTGCAAGAGGTGATCTTATCTGCGAAGGAAATTAGTTAAAATGAACATATTGGCGTGCTTTCTGGCCTTGGCCACCGTCCCTGATGATCATTAGACAAGCGCTTTTCTGGTTCTCTTTAGCAATGTGGACAGAAGGAATGCATGATCCCTGCTGCAAATGGAGGAACTTTCCTCCATGAATGTTTTTCCATTGCAATGTGGAAGATGACACCAGCTAAGACAGGAATTTTCCTGAGGGATTTCCATACATATTCCTTTAGAACTAAGGTAATCTACTTCAACTGCAACTATGTATAGGGCAGTTGATCAGTAGGCCAATGGGGCTGGCAGTAATCAGGGATCTCTACCCACTACTGTTCATAACAACTGACATAATTGAGTTGAAGTTCATGATAAAGGTGTCCATTGACTAGGGCTGCCATTTTCTAAAGTCATTCCTGGACATGCTGTGGTATATCCATCCCAGGCTTGGCACACTCTCAACTACCCTTCCCACAAACAGGGTTTTACATTATGCCCAGATCTGGTGGGAGCTGGGTGCCTGTGAAAAAACTCAGTGGTTTTGCCCACTCACCTACCAACTGCTCCAGCAGAAGGGTTAGCCCTTGGGTGTCTAGTGTGGGTGTGGCCTTAACATTGTGACAATAACCAACACTGGATGGGTACAGAAAGGGGCTAGAATGAATAGATTTATTGAAATGTCTACATGTGTGCTGCTGTGCACGAAAAATCTTTGCAGCAGGGTCATACTTGTATTTACTACAAGTACTACCCTGCTGTAGAGTTTATTAGTTTCCTGCATCCTAATAGGTGGCAACTGCTTTCTTGCCCTTTGCAGCTTGCTGCAAGCCAAGCAGGCAGCCCCAATCTCCCTTCCCCCACCTGTGGAGGGGCTGGGGTCAGCCATGTCACAAAGTGCAGGCGGGGGGAAGTGCGGGAGGGGGAGCACACACCCAACCCACCCAAACCCCAATCACATCCCACGCATACACCCATACCCCCTCACACATCCCACCATACTCATACATACACCCAACAGTCCCACACCACACATCCCACTATCCCCACACACATCCCACATATACACCCACCCCACCATACCCTACCCCAACATATCCACACACACACACACACCTCACACCCACACCCCCTCAACACACCCCACCACCATACCCCCACACATCCAACACTGTCCCACACAGCCCACACCCCAACCACACAACCCACCCCCACCATACCCACACACCCCACCCCTCAAGCACACCTCCCACACACATACTTCCCCAACCACACACACACCCCGCATAGACCCCCTACCCCATCACACACAATGTACAAGCACCACCCCCTGCCCAATGCACAGTAGTTCCTGGGCAAAGGGAGAGACTTCTGGTGGCAAAGATCAGGGGTTAGGGGGTGGGACTTCTGGTCACAAGATGGCAGATGGGGAGGAGCACCTGTCAAGGGGTGGGGCTACCCTTGTGGCCCTCCACATATCTCCAAAACTCTTTAAGTGGCCCTCCAGCCAAAATAATTGCCATTCCCTGCATTAACTGGTTTTGTATCAGTCTTTTCTGATATGACTATAGCACATTTTTGACAAAGACCCTCAATCTCAATTAACAGATTTCAAAGTGATGGAGAACTCACCCCAGCCTTGGTCTAGTGGTTAGTTACCCATGCTGTTATAAATCTCTACTTTGCTTGAATTCATCTCATTTCAACCTCCAGCCACTGTCTTTGGTTCCACTTTTGTTTGCTGGACCAAAGACCTGTTGATATCAGACATATTCTCCCCATCCAAGTATTTATAGACAGGGATCAAGTTCTCTGCTAAACTCCAAATCAATTCAGCTTCAGTCTTTCACTGCCAAGGTAGGTTTTCCAGTCCTTATCACTCATACACCTCTCCTAGTTTTTCCACATGTCTGAGGTATTGACACCACACAACTGTAGATAATATTCCAGCAGTGGGTTGGTCAGCATCATAGATTGAAGTAATCCCACCTCCCAAGCCCCTTTGAACTACTGGGTTCTAGAACAGAGCTTAGGTTTGATTCAACAAAAGCCAAGCTGATGCGGGCAAATCCAGGGTTTTGTGAAGGAGGATACAGAAGCAGTAACCAGTGCTGCAGGCATGGCTGCACCACTGCTCCCAGCTCCACCCACACTTCCACCAGGGATAGGCAGACTACACCATGGGAGCAGCAGCAGGAACTTTTTTACATCCCCCCAAAATTAAGAATCCCATCCCCCATGCTCTCAGCCTGCTCTCTTTCCCTCCTTCCTCAGCAATACAATCCTCCCCTTCCTTCCCATTCTCCTCCAACTGCCACTCCACTGTCCCCACTATTCCATCTGATCTGGGAGTGGGAGTGCGGGGCTTGAGAGCCACTCCAGTCCCAGTCCAGATAAGAATAGCACCACAGTTGGCAGATTCCTCCTTCCTGCTCATTCCCCACTGGGTTGTGTTTTGGGAGGATTGTGGGGTGTGGCTCCAGAACTGCTGCAGCTGGGCTCAGCAGGGGACAGCAGCAGTGGTGGCAGCAGGTGTGTTTCCCCACCCCACACTAGCTCTTGGGATGGCAGGAACACCCCAGTGGAGTTGGCAGAGAGGAGGAACCTGTTTACCACTGCTGCTGTTCCTGGCTGGAGCGGGGCAGGAGCGACTCTGGAGCCTCCCCCTCTCACCCCAGCCTCCCAGATCAGCCAGGGACAGAGCAGGGGTGGGTGTGGGAGGGGATGTAATGGGGTTGGGGAGGTGATGTGCTGCTGAGCAGACAGAGGGGAAGGGAAGGAGTGCTGAAAGCAGGGGGTGAGGGGATGGGATTCTTACTTTTTGAGGACTGAAAAAACACCCCTACCTGCTGCTCCTGCCACCTGGTCAGAAAGGGGGGAGCTGTGTCCAAGCCATTGCACCCCTTCTGGATCTAATTCAGCCAAAATGATCACAATGTGTATGTACAAAGCTTCTGGTGCAGCAATCGTTCACAGTTCCTACTGTACTAGTGCTACATTTAGGTGAAAGATAGATTTAGGGATTACCTACCTTGCTTTTATACAAGCAACCTCAAAGTTTGTGAAGATGAAAACAAACTGAATGCATGACAAATACACTGTGAGTGGGAAACTGTACATCACATTCATCATGGTTTGAAAAATTAGAGATCTTTACTTGTTCAAAAGGCTTACAACATCATATTTTTAAACAAACTGATGCAGAAATTCTGTTCTTCTCAGGATGGATTGCCTCTTTCACTATTTCTGCCAAATTTGGCAAGTCAATTTTGGAATTTTTCAATATTTTTTTTTTTAGAGGATCTGGGAAAACTCTGCACAGTTTACAAATTTAACACGAAGTGCTGGTACAAATCTAGGATTTACATTTAGCAAAAATAAGCCTCTATGGGACGTTTCAGAAGTTCCTCAACAGATATGTCTACATGAGACGCTGTACTGCACAACAGACTAATCTACTGCACAGTAAAGCATCACCATCTGCATGCGTAGGGCATTTACTGCTCAGGAAGTTAGGCTACTGCACAGTTAGCTAGTACCTGTCAATACAGGCACTAGATTAACTGTGCAGTAGTTACTGCGCAGTAACATTTGTGTAGACATTGACTGGGCCACAGGGGACAGGGAGTTCTCTGTCCCTGGTCCTGTTGCTGTTTAGATCCAGGTTTTCCCTAGGAGCTGGGAGTTGATCAACACTGGGACTGTGTGTCCTATGGGCATGGGGCAGGAGAGCTCTGCCCTCAGCAGGAGCAACTGTCTCCTGGCCCATCAGTCCCTTCAAAATGTGCACAGGGGCCAGGAGACAGCTGCTACTGCAGCCAAAAGAGCTCGCCTGGCTCCATGTGCATTAGGACCAGTCCTGTGCCCCTTGCCAGTCCCTGTGCCCCCTGCCAGCACAGGGAAGCATGTGTAGATGTGCTCCTAGGGAAGGCTTACTGTACAGTATTTTACTGCATAGTAAACAGTGTGAATTAATAGCACATGTAGATGTGCCCTGTAAGCGAGGTTCTTAAATCCCATTTCCAGAAGTGAAAATGAGCACTTTTGGAAGTGGGATGTATACTCCTAAATGATGTAGGTACTTTTAAGAGCTGTACCTCAGGCTTCCTTTGGTGAAAAGCTATCAAGATGCAGCCTAGTCACAAGGAGAGATCATTACAGTGATTTTTGTACCCAATACACCATGTCCAATTTCACTACCTGAACAATATCCATTTTCTACATTGTTCTTACCCCATGGGTGACACTCTTCTGTATTCAGTAGCCACTTCCCTCTACTGTCTTCCAGTTCTGTCTCTTGAGCAGTTGACTGCAACAATATATTCTCTCTCATCCTATGTGCACATAGGGAAAATGCTACCTTCCACCCTATGCCACATTCACAGCGGAGTCACAAGTTAAGAGTCAAGTGCTCTGTAAAATATAGCGCTATATAGTTACCAATAATGTACCGATCTTATGCTCTACTTACAGCCCACATACATCTTCCACCATTCCAAAAGAAGCTTCTAAGTAAAAATGTACAACTTTTGCATCATACGCAGTATACTAGTAGTATATTTTCAAAGTAACATCGCACTTTGTTTATTCCTGTATGCAGGTTTCATCGCCCCAAAACCATGGAAACAGAGATATATGCCTCTATCCTATTGTCTTTACACACGTTACTAGATACCCATGGCAGTTACCAGATATGCCACTTTCATTATTCCAGAGAGGAGACAGGGAAAACGTACAGTATTGTGTTTCCCTGTGTACTAGATCAACTACATATATTGTACACTCAGAGAATATATTCAGGTTGAAGGATACTAACATATGTCCCAGTAACTATAGAGTAATTTACCTTGGATTTTAATCAGTAGTAAACTTAATTGGTAGGAAGGAGTGAACACACAACCAATTCTTGCAAGCCAGCTGCCTGCAGCAGGCATTATTACAATGCCAAGACACTAGGTGGCAGAAGACTCAGTTTATATTGAACAAATAAATGGCAATCCCAGAATGAAAGGGATTAAAGAGCCAATCATATACTATGTAATAGTTTTATATAGTAAAGTTACAAAGCAATGTAAAAATACTAAATATTTTTCAAGGGGTAACGTTAGCCTGGATCTGAGTGATTTGCTCGATAGTAGGGCTGTGTCCACTACAATTTTACTATGTAATAAAGTAATTTACTATAGAGTAAATGTGTCATGTGTCCACAGCCTAAATCACAATATCAGGCTCCTAACAGACATAAATCTGCTTTGCCTGGCCTGTGTGCAGGGGAAATTTACCATTTGGGGAAATTTACCTCTGAATTTCAATTCATTTGAGATTTGAAATTTGTTGGGGTTTTAAAATTAGTTCTTTGTTTCATTTCTAAACTGCAGCATTCTAATGAACCATTTTGTTCTTAAAACCATGGCTACAACTCTATAACTTTAGCTTCACCTTAACGTCATGTTTGTTTAGTCATCAACAAAAGCATTAGTAAGTTGGTCCTTGCAACAATCCCCTCCATTGGTTGATGGAACAGCAAGCTTCTCCTTGGTTATGTATATCTTATATGCTACTGGAGCTAAAATTTCACCTTCTGCTCTGGCCTCTGACAATATATCTACATTGCCTCAGACTGTTCTAGGGAGTGCTGCTGTGAAAACATGCCTCTTCTTCATGTGCCAAATTACTGAAAATGTAATGCAACTGCTATTCCAGGGAAACTGGGTACTTGTGCTAGTAAAAACACCCGAGTCTGAGGACAGGGCACTCCTTGGGCACACACCACATTTTCTTCCACATTCAGCACCTGCAGAGCAGAAGCAGGTGGTTGAGATGTGTTTCCATGGCACTACTCTGTAGCCCTAGTTGAAACCAGACCTCAGAGCCCAGAAAAATCCCTGACTGGTGGTAGAGTTTTGCTGCTTTTAGGGCAGCTTGCAAGCCAAAACCACAGGGAGCAATGCTCAAAATACAGCAAAGCTGTATGGTGTGTTAGGAAAGAAATCCAGGGCTGACTCCTGCTAGAGAAATCATGCAGGCCCATGCAGGAACTCTGTCCTGTAAAAACAAGAATCCCAGGTCCCTCAGATCAAGAGGCTCTGTGCCACTGGTTTACAATACTCCCTTTTGATTTGAGCTGTTTTTTTCCCCCCATGGAGTTTATCACTTGCACATCATACAGGGTAGTGCCAAGTTTTAGGCTTCAGCTTCTCCATACTGATAACAGGGAGAGAACTGAATTAATGCCAAGTGCCACATGAGCACAGACTGGAACCTTGTTTGTGTTTAGATGCTCTTGCTAAAATGGCTAGCGGAGTACTGCCCAGAACCCATCTAAGTGCTATAGACCTATGGCAGCATTCTGCTTCTTCTGGCTCTGTGATATTGTTTTCTGCATTACCTCAGATTATCTTTAGGGCAATGCATTATCCAGTCTCTTTTTTCCATCTGCTGAATTGTATGGAAGATGTGGCATTTTCTTGAAAGTTAGGGACTCTTATAGGACAGTTTCTCTGCTATACTCAGAATCAACCCAATGGGAAAGGGAAACCGGCTCAAACTATATTCAGTTTTTCAAATCATTCACTTATTGACAAAGAATGGAATAGGATGTTGGTTTAAAGAGCAGATAGTTGAATGCACCTCACATCTATCTAATGCTCTAATTACTGTTAGGCTTCAAGCTTTATCTCCCTCACCAGAAACTTCAAGGCTGAAAAACCTAAGTTCACCCCACAAACTGATGACAAGATGTCCTATGCCTGCAGCTATCTGTAAGAACAAGGAGTTTGTAGCTAAAAGGAAATCTCATGGCTATATTTACTGGTGGCTCTCTCTCAATATAGCTTTCTTTATTGGAAAGCTGCTTTCTCTGCCTTTTCTGTAGTTCAGATACATTTTTACATGCAAGCACATGGGAGACAGCTGTAGCCAGCACTTTAGTGGGTGTTAAAAGCCTCTTTTTACTGAATACTGGCAACAATACTATGCTTGTTCCCCAGCACAGTCCTGCACTGTCTTCCTGAAGGAGCAGTCACTTGCTCTCACACTGAGCCTGCAGTTTCTTCAGCAACTAGATTAAATAAAGAGCTGGTGGAAAGGGCATATTGCTGCTCCACTGACTGTGTTTTGATGCTGGTTGATGACTGGGATACTGGAGTGACCAAGGGTTAGGGGCAAGGGGAGGGAGGAAATACCATGTCAAATAGAAACAGCACCACAGGGTGTGGGTTATCACACAGAGTGATCCTAGCAAAGCAGAGCAGTCCTGCTCCTCAGTCGCCAGGCTTGGCCAGGACAGTCACTGGGCATGAGGAGATCCTAACCCCCACCCAAATATTTCTCCAACGGATGGGACAGTCAAACCCAGCTCTTTCCTAATATCTCTAGACTCGGGCCTGGTCTCCTGTGAGACAGGCTCAGCATCCTTGAGTCAGGTATACTTTCAATGGGGAGACAGCCACACATTGTGAATCATTATCGGCTTTAGAGATGCCTGAACTATAACTAAAGGTCAGGCATGGTATTTGCCGCCACAAATTGTTGCGAATGACCCCAGCTGCCAACCTAATGATGGGTCAGGCCCTCCCCAAGCAGGCTGAGTGCTGACTACTATGAATCCCATTCTTAGGCCCCCAACTGTCCCCGTTTACCACATGGAGAAAGTGGGCATCTCACTCATATTTGCAAATTCCACTCCCAGAGCCAAGCACCTAAGTTTTAGGTGGAGGAAACTCTCACTATGACTGCACCCAAGTTCCTTTATGAATTTTGCTGTTGGGGGTGGCTGAAGATCAAGCTTGGCTCGGAGCAAAATCTGTGACAAATATTCATCTTGGTCAATGTTTTTGTTTCCTATCATAGTGTCACGGGGCGGGGTCCCAGGAGCGGCCGTGATCTCTCCTGGCGGCCCCTACCGTGCCAAGTGGGTGCCCTTGCACCCTCGTTCTCGCCCGCCATGTCTTTGATGACAAAAGTATTAAGGGAGGCTGCCTTTTACCCCCTTGAACACGGTACCCCTTGGCGTACTCCCGCTGGTACCCCGTCTACCGATGATTCTGGGCACTCCTGCCACAGGGCTATGCATGGCTCCTACCACCCCTTATACCACACCCCAAGCCTCTCAGATGTACCGGACATTGTCAAGTCAGTTATTGGTGCCTGCGCCCTCGTGGACGCCCTCCAGGCTTATCTGCTACTCTCTAGGCAATCGCCCTCCCTGGGGCTTCTTATTCCTATACAATCGCACTCCCTGGGGCTTATCCCGATACAATACAATCGCCCTCCCTGGGGCTTCTACTCAGTCTGCTCGCCCTCTTGCTCGCGCTCACGCCTGCACTGGGGCCTTGCTCCGAGATCACAACGCCCACACTGGGGCCTTGCCTCGTGACTCCCGCAATCGGGGCTCACGTGACTGTAGCCAAGCCTGGCCCCCAGACCCCTTTCCAGATCCTACGCCCCACTGGGGCTTTGCTCCGTAGGGCTCAGGCAGCCTCAGTCTTACCTGGCCCTCGGACCCCCTTTCCGGGTCCTACGCCCCACTGGGGCTTCCCATGATTGGGGCTCAGGTGGCCTTGGCCTTACCTGGCCCCCAGACCCCCTTTCCGGGTCCTACGCCCCACTGGGGCTTTTCTCAATAGGGCTCAGGTGGCCTCGGCCTTACCTGGCCCTCAATCCACTGAATCCCCTTCTCAGGGTTGGGGTCAGTGCATCCCCTAACTACTGTGCCCTTTCTGGCACCAGACTGCTGTGCCCTCCCTGGCACCAGGAACCACCCCCACACACACTACTGGGGAGCTCCCATGAGGCCTCCTCCAACCCCTTATAGCCTCACCCAGTCCTCTGGTATAACAACAAACAAAACCATCAGCCAATCGGCTGCAACACAAAATAAGCCTCCTGGCTAATTATCGTTTCCATCCCTGCCAGGGGTTCCTCTACCTGGTATCCTTGCCCATAAGCTGCTCAAGCCAGCTGGCTTCCCAACTCTTCCCACTCCCAGGTGGCTCCACCTTCCATGACTGCCAGAGGGGAACTGACTCTGGTCTCAGCCTGACTTGTTTATGTAGGTCGGGCCCTGCCCCCTTCCGGTCAGCTGATCCCTGTGGTTGCCCCAGCAACCCACACCTGTCCTTCTTTAGGAGCAGGCACTTCAGTGCCCTGTGACACACGTCCCCCCCCCTTAAGTTCTAGCCTCACTAGGAGCGGGCGCGGCAGTGCCCTGCGACACATAGATTTCATAGACATTAGGGCTAGAAGGGACCTCGGGAGATCATTGAGTCCAGCCCCTGCCTGAGGGGCAGGAAGTCAGCTGGGGTCATAGGAACCCAGCAAGATAAGCATCCAAATTTCTCTTGAAGGTGTTCAATGTAGGTGCTTGAACCACCTCCGCTGGCAGACTGTTCCAGACCTTGGGGGCTTGGACAGTAAAGAAATTCTTCCTTATGTCCAGCCTGAAACGGTCTTGCAGGAGTTTGTGATCGTTTGACCTTGTCATCCCTTGGGGTGCTCTGGTGAACAAACGTTCCCCCAGATCCTGGTGGTCACCCCTGATAAACTTATAGGTGGCCGTCAGATTACCCCTGAGCCTGTGCTTTTCCAGGCTAAAGAGCCCCATGGCTCTCAGCCTGTCGTCGTAAGGTCTGTTTTCCTGACCTCTGATCATGCGCGTGGCTCTTCTCTGGACTCTCTCAAGCTTCTCCACATCCTTTTTGAATTGTGCAGACCAAAACTGGACGCAGTACTCCAGCTGCAGGCTCACCAAGGCCGAGTACAAGGGGAGAATGACGTCCTGGGATTTGCCTGAGAAGCATCTATGGATGCAAGCCAGCATTTTGGTCGCTTTACTAGCTGCAGCATCGCCTTGCAGGCTCATGTTCATCTTGTGGTCAATGATGACCCCCAAGTCTCTTTCTTCTGTAGTGCTAGCCAGCATAGCACTGCTGAGCCTATAAGGGTGCTGAAGGTTTTTCCTCCCAAGGTGGAGAATCTTGCCTTTTTCAGTGTTAAACACTATCAGGTTCTCATCCATCCATAATGGGACTGGTGAAAAACTGACACAAAGTACCCATTTACCAAATTGGCTTTTTCCTGGGCACTGGTTGTCAGTTGTCCCATCTGGTTTAGCAGGGGTCTGATGTTGCCCTTGCTTTTCCTCCAGCTGCCCATATATCTAAAAAAAGACTTTTTATTGTCCTTGATACTTGTAGCTAGCTGGAGTTCAGTCACAGCCTTGGCTTTCCTGGTTCGCTCCCTACAGGTCTGGACCAGGGCAGAATAGTCCTCCTTGGAGGTGGATCCAGTCCTCCATCCTTTGTAGGTCTTTCTTTTTAGATGCAGGAGGTCCGCTAGCTCCCTGCGGAGCCAAGGGGGCTGCTGTGCCCTTTTGCTGCTTTTCTTCTGAGATGGGATAGACTTTGCTTGTGCATCCAGGATTGCTTCCTTGAGGAGCAACCACTCATCCTGAACTCCCCTCCCCTTTGGGTTGTGGTCCCTTAGGGCCTCACTGCCAAGTCTCCTGAGCTTGTCAAAGTCAGCTTTCTTGAAGTCGAAGACTTCTGTATTGCAGACTGACTTGCCAGCTTTACAGAGGATGGTGAAGGTGATCAGCTCACGGTCACTGTCACCCAGCTTCTTTCGATTGTTAGGTCGCTGATTAAGTCATCCCCTGCTGCCAATACCAGGTCAAGCAGCGTTTTACCTCTTGTCAGCCCGTAGACTTCTTGAGTCAGAGCTCATCCATGCATGAGAGAAAGCTTTGCGACCATTCAGATTTGTCTGAGCACTCTTCCCATGAGATGTCTAGGTAGTTGAAGTCTCCCATGACAACCAGGCACTGGGAGCATGCAGCCTCAGCCAATTCCCTGGCAGACTCCTGGTCAAGCTCTTGACTTTGGCTGGGAGGTCTGTAGGAAACTCCCACCATTGTGTCCCTTGTGCCATGTTCCCCAGGGATTTTATCCCAGAGGGTCTCCAGTCATCCACCTGGGGTGCCACTGTTGGCTTGCAGGGACGCTTAGCTTTGCTTGACATAGACAGCTACACCCTCGCCCCTTTTGTCCACTCAATCTCTCCTGTACAGGGTATAGCCGTCTATACCTGTGGCCCAGTCACAGGTGGAGCCCCACCAGGTCTCTGTTATCTCTATGACATGCTAATTATTTGTGTTAAGCAGGAGGACAAGTTCCTCCTGTTTATTCACCAAGCTCCTGGCAATTGTGTACAGGAAGGCAAATGTCCCACTAGGGGCCCTTGCCTTGCTTACAGATTATTTCAGGCCTGGGGTAGAGGTGGGCTCCCATAAGTGCCTTGGCCTGCTGGCTTTACAAAGGTTGCTCAGTGGGCCAGCAGTGGGAGTAGGCTCCCCATCCCCCAGCAGGCTTAGTTTAAATCCTGGTGGAGCAGGTCAGCCAGTCTGGCTGAGAAGAGCCTCCTCCCCAGTGGAGAGAGGTGGAGGCTGTCCCTTCCCAGCAGCTCACTGCCTCTCTCACCAAAGACCAGACCATGGTCATGGAAGCCAAAGCCTTCACGATGACACCAGTGCTGCAGTCTTTGGTTTACTACCTTGATCCTCCTCTCCCTCCTCAGCCCATAGCCCGAAACTGGGAGGATCGAGGAAAACACCACCTGCTCCCCCAGCTCCTTAAGCCCCGCTCCCAAATCCCTGTAGTGCTTCATGACCCAGCTGGGATTGCTCTGAGCCGTGTCATTCGTGCCCACATGGATAAGGAGCATAGGGTAGTGGGCAGTGGGCCAGAGCTTAGGGATTCTCTCCGCAATGTCTCGGATGCAGGCTCCCAGGAAGCAGCAGACTTCCCAGACTAAGGGCTTGGGGTGGCAGATTGCCCCCTCAGTCCGCCTCAGGATGGAGTCTCCCACAACAAACACTTTGCATTTTGTCTTAGGGAGAACGGGGGCAGTAGCTACAGCTGAGTGTTGCCTACAGGAGCTGGCAGCTTAGCAGGCTCTGTTGGGGCTGCAAGAGGTTCATACATGTTGAAAAGCTCCAGCAGGGCAGGGACCTTGGTGCGGTGAGCCTTGGGGCCCTTGACCACCTTGGTCCAACCCCTTGGCTAGACAGAATGGGAGGTCACCAAGTCCTCCCTTGTTCTGCAAGGTGACCTCGGTCTACCCTCTGACTCAATGGGGTGAAGAACCTGGCAGTAGGAGTCTATCGCCTGCTCACCATCCCTGATGGCATGCAGTCCCTGGACTGTGGCCTGGAGCTCCTCTAGCTGGCACGCCAGAGACCCCAAAAGGGAGCAGACCTCACAAGGGAAGGTGGCTATGCTCCCAGACCCCAGAGCCTGAAAAAGTGTCAGTCAGCCCCCACAGCTGAGAGCCAGAGGTTGACGAAGTGCCTCTGAGTTCGTCCTAGCACAGGAGCTCAGCAGGGACATGTTCTTCCCTCCTGGCTGGTGATGCAGTGAGTGCCTGCTCCAGCTCCGAGAGCAGGGCATTAAATGGTTCAAAAACCAGAAACCAAAAGGAAATAGGTATGGATGGAGTGAGGAGGGTGGCACTCACTCCATCTGTACCTGGAGCTTGGGGAACCCCAGGATCAGGAGGTTCACCTTAAGGCACACCAGCTGCTCCACCAAACCAGGATCTAAAGAGGTGCAGTGGGGTATCACTACATCATCAGCAATGCTGAACACCCACTCACTTGGAATACTCATCAGTGGACAGGGCAGGTGCTCCCAGGCAACTGTGGCCAGATCCTGCCACATATGGCTGCAGCATACCCAGTAGGTCATGGGGTCACACAGCAGTAGCTCCACATCCTTGGCGAGATAGGCAGCCACCAAGGCCCAAGTGTTATCTGCCAGATAGTAGGGTCTGGTGCTTCTGGACCCCACCATGGAAGCCATGACCTTGGCCCACATTTGCCATGGGGACCCACTCTGGACAACAGATGCCCAGCCAGGCAGGGAGGAAACTGCAGCCTGGTGGCTCCTGCCCCAGCACATGGGGCTTCAGGTCCAGCTTCCAGCCCCACAGGAGCTGCCCAGCTGCAGCTTCCCCACCTCCCCAACTTGAAGCAGCACAGCAGGAGCAAGAGGAGGAAGGAGGAACTGCTGGAGGTAGGGGGAGCTGAGTAGTACCTAGGCAGCTTCAGCTGCACTGGGAGCAGCCCCATTAGGACACTGGCCTGAGTAGATGGGAGTGTGGCATGGACTGCCTCAGGTGGGACTGGAAGGGGATCAGCCCCATGCGGAGTGCCATGGGCCAAATACAATCAATTGGTGGGCACCCACCCACGGTTCAGATCCAATCAGTTGGAGGCCCAGAGCTGACCCGCAGGTCATATTCTTCCCACCTCTAAGCTAGAAGACAGGATACCTGGGCTCTATCTCTGCTGGAAGGGGGTGGGGGAAGTGGGTGGCTAGAAGCAGTGCATCCTGGGATGCTGGAGGATTGCAAATTGCCTGTTTTATTCTTCATAGAACAGACTGAATTTATTTTAGTATGAGCTAGGTAGCATGGCCCAGAGTTAACACTTGCCTGAAGTGAAGTAATTGAAATGCTGAGAGGGCACTTAGTATGAGTTAACAAGTTTTAATATGTGGACATTTGGCATGCCTGTACACACCATGGGTTTTAATCCTCATTAAATTAAATAGGTTTATAAAATTTAAACTCGCTTATTTTGGAGTGTAATATCTGTGTTTGCATGCACTACGTTTTTGAACAAATTAAGCCTGGTCTCTGGCTGGTGCCACAAGAGAGCGGGATGGTCCAGCACTACCCCCCTGGCCCAGGATTCCCCACCCACCCAGTGCCTGTGCCCTGCCATGCAGCTGTAGAAGCAGGGAAATGGCAAATACACAAGGAAAAAAGCGGAGGCAATTCAAAAGTGAAAGCAATTCAAAGGGGCAGTGGCAACCCATAGGAGGTGCACGAGGGTGCAAGTGTACCCCCTGAAAGCAGCATTCCCCGCTTAGGTGATGGGCAGGAGGGCAAGTGAGAGTGCTGGTGGCCCTGCCCCCCCAAGAGCACTGGCCGTGGAGTGGGGGCACCAGGAGAAGCGACCCTGCCCCTCAGTCAGCGTGATTGGCTGGGGGGGCCCCCCAGTCACTGACTGGCCACCAGGGGGGCAAGCACCCCCCCGACTCAGGAGGCACTAGTCACCCATGCAAAGGTGTGAACTGCAAAAAGGTTGCAGCACCATCTGGTGGGCAAAGAGTCTCTTGACATGTCTTTGAGTGCCTTTGCGTTTGCCTGCAGCAAATCCATGGATGCAACGCTTTAATTCCATGCAAGCCGAACTAAACTACGTCTGAGGAATTTTAGTTTAATGTACCAGAAAGTCTTTTAAAGCATCTGGAAAACCCACTTGTGAAAATAGCCACACAGTTGCAGCGTAAGGAAGGGCAAAAAATGTGACGTGTGCAAAGGCCCTTGCACTTTACGTACCCATAGTATGGTTTAACTGTAGTGTTTGTCTTCACCCACAGGTAGCACACAGAATCCCTACTCCATAAAACTCTATGGTGAGAACTTTGCAACCTCAAAAAAGGGAAGAAAAACGCCTATCTACTATGCAGTACCTACAAAGGACAATCCAGGTAATTAGATCATAGTCTGACATTGGTTCCAAGCGGCATAACAGAATTCCTGACAGGGGACTCAACTGATAAAAAAATTATACTGATCAGTGTGGGTTTTTGGAAGAGACATCATCAAAATAACTTGCCTGATGAGATTAACATTATTCCCTTTGTTTACTAGACTTGTAATGTAACAGACTTCTGTAAGGACTTTGACTTGTATTGTTCCAATTTTTTAATCAAAATGTTGTGCAATACCAAGAGCAACATACTGCATATGAAATGGGCAGAATGGAAAAATAAAAGAATTTAAGAGATTTCAAAAAGCTGTGGTAAATTGAGTTGGCACTGAGTGGGCATATTCTGAATGGGAGTCCCCAGAAGGATTATTTCTTGGCCCTATGCTATACAACATCTTTAGTGATCTAGATGGAAATATCATATCATCACTGATAAACTCTGCATGTGACTAAAGATTAGGGGAGTGGTAAATAATCACTAAACCATCAGGTCTTTAATAAAGAGCAATATGCAATGCTTGTGAAACTGGGTACAAGAAAAGAAATGTGTGCTTGAATCCAGATAAATGAGAAGTCATGCCTAGCAAAAAAGAGTGCAGGCTATAAACAGAGGATGGGCACTCTACCCTGGGAAGCAGGGATGCTGAAAACTACTTGTGGGGCTTGGTGGTCAATCAGATGCACAAGAGCTCCCAATGTGACAACAATCCTTTCTGGCCTTTTAGTCTATGATTCTATTAATAAAATCCCAGCTTTCATCAGAGGGTGTCTCAGCCAGCCCTGCCCATGAAATGTGGTTGTCTCTGTGTTCCAGCCATCTGTTCCTTTCAAAGCAGGAGATGAAATTAACCTCTAATTAACTAAGTGAAAGGACAAAAGGGCTCTGGAACCCTCTGGGGAAGCAGAGCATGGGGGTGTTCTGCATTGTGCCCATGAAACAGCAAAGCAGGACAAGAGGCAAAGAGAGAGAATTGTGCTTGTTCTCTCTCCACAAACCTACAGAAGAAGCAGCTGAAAAAAATATCTGTGCCTAACACAAAACACCAGAACACAAACACAGCAGAAAAAGGCATAGGAAATTGAACTTGTTTCCATCTCTACAGCAAACATCAGAGGAAGCAGAAGATGCCTTCCAAGATAAGAGATCAACATAACAGAGGTCTCTCCCAACTTGATTAAACCATCCCTTGGGGATGAGGCAGCTTGGGCAGCCCAAGTCTGGAGAGGACTTAGAGAAACATATATTTCATATGGTTCTAAAGCAGGTACCTAGAACTGAAAGATGTATTGCCAGGGAACTTAACTTGCTGCCTCTTTACTGGTTATGTGATAAACCCTAGGGTGTGGACAGATGAAGCACACTAGTATAATAAAAAAAAAAAAAGAGATCAGACAGGCTATACAAGTCTCTAAACTGGGGTAACTTTACCTAATTCAGCAGAAAATTTCCCTGAAAGAATAATGGGTAAGTTACACTGGTTTAGGTTTCATCTGTTCACTTCTGATTCCCAAACAGACTATTACTTGCTTATCTACTAATGAGTGATGAGGTGCTGGAATAGCACCTACTGACCCAAGACCCTTTCTTGATTCTGATATAATCTACATTGATATACAAACCCAACGTAAATTATTCTGGGTTATGCAACCAGTCTATTCATCCCCTGAGTTTGATTTTAATAAGATACTTTCCCAGAAGTGGCTGGTAAGCATGGGGCATGAAGCACATGCCTTAGCATGGATATTATGTAGAAGTTCCCTACTGAAATGCTTCCAGAGATCCCCAGTCTTAAAGCCACATCAACTTGAAATAATTCACAGTTACTCAACCCAAAGCTTTGTATCTTAACATACACTAAACACGATCACTGTCACTCCCATATTATAAAACAGGCCACTCCCTGCGCTGCCCTTCGTTTCCTGCCTTCTGGTTTGATCCCGATGACTGATATTTTCCCAATTTTGGAGTGACAGTCACTAGGGCTGTGCAAAGCTTTGGTCCCCGATTCAATTCAGCAGAGATTTGGCCCAATTCAGCAGCTGAATCTCTGAATCTGACTCAAATCAGAGGACCCTTTAATCTCTCTGAAATGAATCAGAACTCTTCGAATCAATTTGGAGAGAGTCAGAAGGATTTGGAGATTTGGACATAGACACAGCTTTAAATGTTTAAATGTTAAATACCTCTGGATAGCAGGGGCTCATGAGTGCTGCGATGCTGGGGCAGATGGAGTGTCTCACAGAAGCGTGGAGGGCTCCCTAGCGCATTTGGCAGCAGACCCGGAAGTGGACCAGAAGCACTTCCAGTCCACTTCTGGGTCCGCCGGAAAGCGTGCTCGGGGGACCACTCTGTGCCCCGCCCCTGGCTTGGAGACTGGTGCCTCCTGGGCCTGGGGAGCACCCAGAGTCCCCTTGCGGCGAACTGCTGAGCCAGGAGGGCACAGGCAAGGCCCCCCTGCACATTCCCTGGCAGACCTAGAAGTGGACCAGAAGTACTTCTGGGTTTGCTGCCAAGCATGTGGAGGGCCCCCCTGTGCTCCTGTGGGACACTCCATGCGCCCCAGCATCACAGCTCTCACGAGCCACACCTGGTACCTCAAGGTATACAGAAAAAACATTTAAAGCCGTGTCTAGCTCCAAATCACCGATTCTCCAAATCAGCATCGAATCTTCAGATTTGGATTTGGCTGAATCGAATCAAGGACAGCGATCCGAATCAATGAATTGAATTACCGTCCCCAGTTCGGACCAAATCTGAATCTGAATCGAATAGGACCCATTTCGCACACCCCTACCAGTCACCATTTTAAAAGGCAAATTTTACCTGGAGCAAACAGTCAGTGGTATGCATGATAGTGTGGCAGTTTCCTCCTTGTGCTCAGTACATTGTCTCTGGTCCTATGCTTTGGTGCCTCTGAGGAATGCTGGTGCATTAACGGCATTTTTCCATAGTTAGTTGACTTCCTACATATTGGCATTGACAGGTCGGTTCACTTTTCTATGGTAGGCATTCTCCTTAGACATTATTAGTCCCAATAGGTGTAACTCCCTTGTGCAGCCCATTCCAATGTGCACATAGCATCTCTATGAGTACTGATTTTCTGCCAGTTTATGCCATCTCATTTTATTAGGTAAAGGACATGGACAATACCCATATCCCCTCAGTCATTCTCTCCCCATGGGTCAGTAGCAAGAAAGACCAATGTCACAGCACTTCACTGCATGGAAGTTCTCTCACATAGGACTCTGCAACCAGACATAGCAACTTGGCAGTGTTTTCACCTGTGCTGACCCCAACAGTATAAAAACCTGCTGGCCAGCAGCTTCAGCAGTCCAGGCTGCAGGGAGGGAGGAGGAGCTGCAGTGTTGGGGAGAACGGAGGTCTGCCTGCTGCTCGCTCTGGTGCTGCTGGAGTGGGGCAGGGGAGTGTGTATGGATGGAGGGGAGAGGTGGGCAGTGATGGAGCTCGCTATTCAAAGCCCTGCCAGACAAGCAGCTATAGACAGGAGAGGAAATCAGTAGCAGACACAGACTCAAAGAGCTGATGATACCAACTCGGCTTCCTGTCCCCCCTCCTCTCTCTTGCTGCTGGCAGAAGGTAGCTGATTCCCTGCCCTTCACAGCACTGAGCCAGGCAGGCAGCGCTGATCTCACCCTTCCCTTTGCCCTGCCAGGGGAGGGGCTGGGCTCAGCCACATGGCAAAGAACAGACAGGGGGAAGCTCCCACATGTGCACACCCAACCCACCCGCACCCCACACACTTGATGGGCTAGTGGCTTCGTTCAGCATGTACAAAGCTGGCAGCAACATGGTGCTGCAAGACCCAGGCTGGCTCCATTCAGCATTTATAAAGCCCAGGTCTCACAGTGCCATGTTGCCACTGGCTGTGACGGCAGCCAAGGCACAGCCATGCTACCTGACGCCACAGGAAGTGGATAGGGGGGCAGACAGGCGGCAGCCCCCACTTGAGCCCCTCCACAAACCTACCCACAGATCACACATCCCCTTCACCACACCCCTGATTCCCCCCCCCCCACTCCCCATACCCCTAATATCCCCCTGCCACTCCCCATGACCACCCACCTGCACAACACCCCCCCTTCCCTATGTCCCTGCTTACCCATGACAGCTCCTGGGTCCTGATCCTTGCCGTGCTTCTGTTTGCCCCAGCATGGTAAGGGTTCATGCCCCATGTGCTGGAGCAGCAGAAGCACCATAGAGACACTCTGGCCAGAAACCAAAGCATCTCTCTTGTAGGACCGACTCCCGAGTTGACTTGGGGCATGGTCCAGGACTGTGCACTACCCCGCTTTTTCACCCAAGGTATTTTTTGGCCCCTAGATATCCAGGGGTCTAATTTTGCCCCTGTGCTGAACATTTTTTTGTTCCCACACATGCATCTTGCAGCATCTCAACGGGGTTTGGGACGCTGTAAAAGGCACATGCGCACTCATCTAGATGTGCCCGATGAGAAAGAAGTATGGTCTGAGTAGGTGAGCTGCTCTTTTGCACTCAACCACCATTTCTCCTAGCTGTAAATTCCCACCTTGTGGTTGGAATCATATCTTAGGGAAGAGATTCACATCTAGTGCAGTGAGGTTTGGAATAGGCAGTGCTGCAGTTAATGAAGATGTTTAGAAGTGCAAGGTAGCTCAGAAAAAGAGCTTGATAATGTGATAAATTATCCCAAGAAATAAATAATACTCTATAGACAGCTGAAATGCCAAGACAGCAATTGCTTGAAAATACTGCTCACATTTAACACCTGATTTTTATGCTTTTCACTCAAAAAAAGAAGCGTGAACAGGAGGTGGGGAAGCAGCACTCCAACTGCTCTGTTCCCTACTAATCCATCCCTAATTTGAGAAAGCAGGTGACAGGGTAGAAAGGCAAAGATGACAACGCTGCATTAAATCTGCATTTCCCCTGCTTGGAAACTTTGGGGGATTCCAGGGGGAATATCCAGTTCTTGTCTGTGTTCTGCAAACACCATCCTTACCATCATGAACGATGCGTGCCCCTGGTGGCTGGGTGGGCACAGTGGTGGTGGTGGTGGCAGGAGCATGGCAGCGATAAGTGGGAGCTCCCACAGATGCGACCAGCACTGTTGGCAGCAGGGGCAGGGGAGTAGTGAGCGCTGACCAGGGGTCGGTGACCACCGGCAGACGCTGCCGGCAGTGGTGGTGATGGCCAGCAGCAATTGCTGAGAGCCCATAGACCCTGCCGGCAGTGGGGGGGGTGGGGCGGGGCGGCAAGTGACGACTACCTGCAAGCGTTTTTGTAGCGGGTCCACTGCCATGCACAGGGGGTGCACATGCACCCCCTACGCATCGCCCTTGCTTACCATCGTGCGTGCATTTCTATGGAGCTGTAAACATGTGGTATTTGACAGAGATAAACCTAGTTCCGTTATGAAGAGCTTGCAATCTAAATGAGACAGGAGAGAACACACAGAAGATGAGATGCTGAACAGGAAAGGGTGAGGAAACAGGGATGGTGGAAGTAGTAAAGGTTCAGGCACCACATTGACTTGTGAACCGTGTCCAACAGAAAATTAACGTGTGTCCAGTTTGCTGTCAGGCTGAGAATTTAGTGCTCCCAGAAAAAAATATTTTGAGCTAATGGTACTGTTATTGTCCCCATTGCCCCTGCTCTGTTGGCACCTGAAAAAAGGTGATGCAATCCAGTATGGCTTTAGTATCTTCCTCTGAATCAAGCACCATCTTTCCCTGTGTTGCTTGTCAGCATATGGTGTTCCTTTTGCTGCTTTCAAGGACTCTCAGCTACACATTCCTTCTAAGCCCCATTCTATTTTCTTGTAGTATATTGTTTTTTTTCTTATATCAGCAGAGTAGGACAGTGCTTTTACCAGGGTCTCAATTAATTCCCAAAATTGCAAGATTGCCTCTTCAGCCCAAGGTCAGTCTCAAACATATTTTTGGCTTAACTTTCTCTTTGTATTCTCTGTTTAAAAATATGGCATTTGTAGGCTTTCTTTTTATATGGAGCACAGTCTTCCTCACATTTCAGTCAGCATTACCTTTAGCCTCTTGCCTGACTTAACTGAAAAGCATTTAAAAGATCAGAACTAGCTATTAACAGAAATAACAGCTATGGGACAGGAGGTAGACATCTTCTATGTAGATTTCAGCAAGGCCTTTGATGCTGTTTCCCACAAAATCCTCTCAATTAAGTTGGAGAGTACTGGCCTATACCAGGCTACAGTGAGGTGGCTCGGCAACCGATCCCAGTGAGTGGTAACTGATGGGGTGGCCTCATCCTGGAGGGCCTTCTCCAGTGGTCCCCAGGGATCAGTGCTTGGGCCTGTGTTCTTTAACATCTTTATCATTGAGAGAGTGAAAAGCACAATGATTAAGTCTGTGGATGACACCAAACTGTGGGGATAAGCGGGCACATCTGAGGACAGGGAAAAGATCCAGGATAGCCTTCACAGGCTGGTCCTATGGGCTGAATGCAATCAGATGAGGTTCAACAGAGACAAGTGCTGGGTCCTTCATCTGGGAAGGATAAACCCTCATCATACCTATACAGTGGGTGGTGGTCCACTGGCCGGCACTGCATCCAAAAGGGACCTGGGGGTGTCAACTGACCAGAGAATGAATATGAGATGCCAGTATGATGGAGTCACCAACAGAGCAAATAGAACTATGGCATGCATCAGCAGATATACTGCTAATAGATTCGTAGAGGTGCTCCTCTCCCTCTATTCAGCATTAGTGAGGCCACAGCTGGAATAATGTGTCCAGTTCTAGGCACCACACTTCAAGAAAGATATGGACAAGCTCAAAAGGTGCAGAGAAGGGCCACCCACATGATCAAGGGCTTGGGGGATGGGTCTTATGAGGAGAGACTCTGGGACCTGGATTTGTTCAGTCTGAGTAAAAGAAGGCTGGGGGGTGACTTGATAGCCGCCTAACAAATGTCAAGGGAGAACACCAGGATCTGGGAGAGCAGCTTTTCAAAAAAGCACCCCCTGGGAGGACGGGGACCAATGGGCACAAGCTAGTTGGGGGAAAGTTTACACTAGACATACAGAAAAACTTTTTCGTATGGGTAACCAAAATCTGGAACATGCTTCCAGCAGAGGTGGTGCAGTCACCATTCCTGGCGGTGTTCAAGAGGAGGCTGGACAAGCACCTCGTTGAGCTTGTTTGAGCCTAATCACCTCCTGCCCATGGCAGGGAACTGGACTTGATGATCTTCCAGGTCCCTTCTTTCTATGATTCTATACCATTTCACTATCTCCCTTTCAGCTGGGCCCCACTGCTTGCAGATACAGAATGAGGAGATGTTTTCAACTTAAAAGGGAGATTATCCTCCTGTTATTTGTTTAACAGGATGACAATACTTACTGTGGCTGCTGTGGAGCAATGAGAAGAACGATGATGTCATCAAACAGTGGCAGCAACATTAACTGCACCTGAAGAGGAAAGTAATGAAACAATTACTCACTAGGAATGCCTTGGAGACATGTAAGAAGGGAGAAGTTGAATACATCCCCCAGAAGGGGAACTGTGAATTACTGTGAAGCAACGACCAGAACCATTCGTGCAGAGGCATGGTGTGGACTAAGGTTAGCACTTCGGGTGAGAATCTCCCTGACTGCTGACAAGGTTGAGGACAGATGGAGACTACACTTTCATCCCAGACTAAGGTAACTGGGGGATTTGTAAATTTGAGAGACATTACGAAGAGACAGTGTACCACTAAAGAAACACAGAATGGGTGATAGAAACCCCTCTTTGTAAAGACTAAAGACTGTGAGAAACTTATTTGAGATTTTGTTGGTCTATTTAGTTGCTATCCCTAGAAGATTTTGAGCCATACAGGAGGCTTTTGATCTGATCCGAGTGAAATTGTGTAAAGGAAATTATAACGCAAATGCAAAACTTGTAAACAACAAGAAGAGTCCCCCGTGTGCTAACTTACAAAGTTTTCTCCCATGAAGGTGTGGCAGGCAACCAAGCCACAGAGGAGACTGGAGGAACTTCTTTTTTATTTCCCTTTCTTGCACATTATTCTCTCACATAAACCTTTTCCCAACATCCTGTACATTTTCAAAATGTTTTAGTGTTGGTGATGCTTTTAACTGCTCTATTTTCCATTCTCACATGTTCTTACCTGCTTCACTCAAGGGACCACATTGCTGGGAAGGAGCTTCTCAGAACAAGAGTTCGATAGAGATTGGCTTCATTCAGTGTCTGAGTCCTGACTGATCAGCTGTGCATTAAGTGAATCTCTGCCCAGTGTGCCCCCTGGTTCCTAGAGGAGTTTCTGAAAGGTGCAGGTTAGTTTGTGCAGCCTGATACTGAAGGATTGGGACTGTGATTGTGAAAGAAGAGCAGCAGAGTAAGGACCCTGGACTTCAGAAAAGCAGACTTTACCTTCCTCAGGGAACTGATGGGCACAATCTCCTGGGAAGCCAGTCTGAGGGGGAGATGAGTCCAAGAGAGCTGGTTGTATTTTAAGGAAACCTAATGGAGGGTGCAGGAACAAACCACCCCAATGTGCAGAAAGAATAGCAAATATGGTAGGCAACCAGCTTGGCTTAGCAGAGAACTCTTTGGTGAGCTTAAATACAAAATGGAAGCTTACAAGAAGTGGAAGTTTAGCCAGATGATTAAGGAGGAGTATAAGAATATTGCTCAGGCAGGCAGGGATGAAGTCAGGAAGGCCAAAGTGCAACTGGAGTTACAGCTAGCAAGGGACATGAAGGGCAACAAGAAGGGTTCCTACAAGTATGTTCACAACAAGAGGAAGGTCATGGAAAGTGTGGGTCCCTTACTGAATGGGGGAGGCAACCTAGTGACAGATGAGGAAAAGGCTGAAGTACTCAGTACCTTCTTTACCTCAGTTTTCACAAGCAAGGTCAACTCCTAGATTACTGCACTGGGCAGCACAGTTTGGGGAGAAGGCAAGAAGCCTCACTGGTGAAAAAGCAGATTAGGGAACATTTAGAAAAGCTAGATGCATACAATGCATGAAGCCAGATGCAATGCATCCAAAGATGCTGATGGAGTTGGCTGATGCGACTGTAGAGCTGCTGGCCTTTATCTTTGAAAACTCATAGTGATTGGGGGAGGTCCCAAATGATTGTAAAAGGGCAAATATAGTGCCCATCTTTAAGAAAGGAAAGAGGGAGGATCTAGAGAACTACAAACTAGTCAGCCTCACATCAGTCCCCAGAAAATACATGGGGGTCCTCAAGGAATCCATTTCTAAGCACTTGGAGGGAAATAAAGTGATCAGGAACAGTCAGCATGGATTCACCAAGGGTAAATCATACCTAAGCAATCTGACTCCTACAATGAGATAACTGGCTCTGTGGATGTGGGGAAAGCAGTGGACTTGATATACCTTGACTTTAACAAGGCTTTCAATATGTTCTCCCTCAGCATTCTTGCAAGCAAGCTGAGGAAGTAGGGATTGGATGAATGGACTGTAAGGTGGATAGAAAGACAGGAAGATCATCAGGCTCAACAGAGAGTGATCAATGGCTTGAGCTCTAGTTGGCAGCTGGTATCAAGTGGAGTGCCACACAGGTCGGTCCTGGGGCCAGTTTTGTTCTATATATCCATTAATGAACTGAAAGATGGAATGGGTTGCACCCTAAGCAAGTTCATAAATGACACCAAGCTGGGGGTACATAGTAGATATGCTGGAGGGTAGGTCAGAGTTCAGAGAGATATAGACAAATTGGAGGATTGGGCAAAAGAAATCTCATGAGGTTCAACAAGGATAAGCGCAAAGTCCTGCACTTAGGACAGAAGAATCACAAGAATCTGACTTGACCCAGTTCAAGTTAGAAGCGGCTACAGGATTGGAACCGACTGGCTAAGCAGCAGATCTGTAGAAAAGGACCTAGGGGTTACAGTGGACAATAAGCTGGATATGAGTTAACAGTGTGCCCTTGATGCCAAGAAGGCTAATACTATGCTGGGATTAGGAGTAGAAGCATTGCCAGCAGATTGAGAGAAGGGAATATTCCGCTCTATTCTGTATTGGTGAGGCCACATTTGGAGTACCATGTCCCATTTTGGGGCCCCCCACTATAGAAAGGACATGGACAAGTGAGAGGGAGTCCAGCGGAGGGCAATGAAAATGGTTAGGGGCCTGGGGCACATGACTTATAAGGAGAGGGAACTGGGTTTATTTATTCTACTTAAGAGAGACTGAATGGGGATTTGATAGCAGCCTTTAATTACCTGAGGGGGACAGGTTCCAAAGAGCCAGACTATTCTCAGTGGTGACAGATGACTAAACAAGGAACAATGGTTTCAAGTTGCAGCAAGGAAGGTTTAGGTTGGATATTAGGAAAAAAACTCTTACTAGGAGGAAGGTGAAACACTGGAACAGGTCGCTAAAGAGGTGGTAAAATCTCCATCCTTGGATGTTTTTATGGCCTGGCTCAACAAAGTCCTGCCTGGAATGATCTACTTGGGGGTGGCCCTGCTTTAAGCAGGCAGTTGGACTAGATGGCCTTCAGAGGTCCCTTCCAACCCTAATTTTCTATGATATCACTGGTAGAGGGGGGCTGGAGGCAGGGCACGTAGGGAGGAGGGGCACCATCTTTGAAACATACCTCACCCTCAGCACATCAGAGGCCAGCTTTGTGACCTACAAGGCCTGGTATAATACCTGTATCTTATTCCAGTTTTTCCTGAAGCTGGGCATGACCCAAGGGTCTGCTCTGAAAGGAGAGCAGAGTTAATGCTACCAGTTGGTGTTTGTGGTGGCTGGAGCCACACACTAGAGCTTGAGCCCCCAGGGTTACACCTGGGCACCCCAGGACCTGGTTGGAGTAGCCCGGGAGCCTCAGAATACTTACTGGAGCAAGAGCCAGGGATGGGACAGGAGCAGCGTGAGCTGATGTTGCATCGGCTTTTAAAACATCTGTCAATCAAGTTTGGTGGTGTTGGGCTAATGATGTTAGCCTCTGGTGCCACCACAGGAAGTTTAGAAGGCTTGGCTAGGGCCAGGCAAGAAAGAGAGTGGTCACAGGGCTGCAGCACTCTAAGAGTGGAATAGCCCAGGATGCTGGCAGGAGCAGCTGGCCAGACCCAAGCCCCAGTACCCAACCAGGTGGGTGAGAGAATGCCAGGACTGAGTCTGAGAGGCTTACTTTATTATTTTGATCATTTTTATTTTGGTGTCAGAGCTGATGCAAGGAGCAGTGAAGCACTCCACATTATAGTTTGGGCATTTTGATGGTGAACCAGGCACTGGGATAAGCCCGAAAAAAATACAATGCATGGCCAAGGCTCAGTGAGCTGTCTCAGATGCCTGAGGAGGCAGCAGCGGATGGCACAAGCACTATACACATGGTTGGCAAATGGAAGGAGTATAGGGGAGGCAGAGCTCCAAGGTCAGCTGCGCTGGATCCATGACTACTAGCGGTACCAGGCAGGAGGGTACACCGCTGAGCTCCTCCTCAAAGTAAGTTTCCAGCAAGATGTGGCAGGTAAGTAGGGGAGCTCTGCATGGAATCAGGGAGCTTAGAAGCCCACAGTGTACAGTGCAGAAACTTGACAATGTTGATTAAGTAAGACTTCTTTCCTGGTTATGTGGTCAGAGCCCCAACAAAGGACACTTTTCATATGTGTAATATAAGCCTAAACTAATTGATTTTGTCCATGTGGCTTGTTGGTTGTTTCCTCCCAGATTAACCTACTTCCACTCATCAGCATCTCATAGTCTCTGTTGCTATGAGAGAGCTCCAGAAATTCATCGGCTGTTTTTTTACTTCGATTATTAGTTTGCTGTGCCATAACCCATTTCTATTAGCTAGAACAAGAGCCCTATGAGCTTTAATATCCTGCTTTTATAATGATGTGCGATTCCACTTACTGTAGCATTGTCTCACGTTCTGTCACGGTTTAGCAGGGGTGTCAAGGCAACAGAATTTGATACAAATGCGAGTTTGCAAAGGGTCCTGCACCTTGTATGCCAAGCAATTGCTCTCATTAAACTCAGTAACCTTCACGAAGGATCAACATGTGGAGATCACTCATTAGCTGTTTGGGCGTGTTGAGCTAGTTCTTAAAGTTGCATTTGAGCTGTTAGGCCCATTTATCATTTAAAATAAGTTATATGCTGAAAATTCAGGTTCAGTTAAGATACATTATGAACTCATTAAATCATTCATCATTGGTTATATTCAACCCACCTAGCACTCAGTAGGCCTGCGTGAAGCAGCTAGTATTCGCTTCGGATTTGGATTCGGCCAATATGGGGGACAGTGATTTGATTCAGTGATTCAAATCACTGTCCTGAATCAACTCGGCTGAGTGTGATTAGGATCACCCAGACCTATCCCCTGCCCGCTCTCCCAGCCCAGCAATGGCTGCTTTACTTGCCCCAGTTCCTGGCACTTAGGGAAAAAAAGCCCTGATGCTCCCCTGCCCAGCAGCATCACAGTGCAATCCCTGCTGCATGAGCCCCCTCCCCCACTGTTCCAGCACCCCCCATAGCTGCCCCACCCGCCCCATCTCTGGCCCTTGAAGAAATAAAAACCTGAGAAAAACCTGCAGACTTACCAATCCTACCGGAAGGGGTCAATCCTTGCTCCCCCTGCTTCCCCGCACCATGTGGGGGGCTCTACATGAGCTCCCTGAAGCCCCAAAGCCACAGCAGGAACAGTGAGTCCTGGGATTTTTCCTGGGTTTTTTTTTTCTTAAAGGGCTGGGGCTGGGAGAGTGAAAGGAGGGGTCGGAGGCTCATGGTAGAGCCCCGCACACACTACGGGCAAGGGGAGATCACCCCTCCCACCCAGCAGCAGTTGGTGAGTGGGGCTATTTTTAAAGCACCGGGAGCTGGGGTGGGTGAGGCAGCTATGGGGGGGCTAGAGGAGCAGGTGGGGGTCAAAGGGGCTAGATAAGCAGGCAGGGGATGGGGCCTGGCAGGGGTCCCCCCACTCCAGTCTCCCCCCCCTACTTACCAGCTCCGAGTCCAGCTCCAGCTCCTTGCTACAGCCACCAGGGACTGTCTGAACCATCAAAGCTCTTGATTTGGACCTTTTAATTGGTCCCCTGATTCGATTCAGATTCGGAGATTCAGTCACTGAATTAGGCCAAATTCTCCTCCAATCAAATCACTACCTGAAACTTCGCACGGCCCTAGCACTCAGTAATCTGCACAGACATCAGGGGACAGGAACTGAGAGTTAGTATTGAAAAGCCCTGTAGAGTACATAAATAGCAACTACCAAAGCAATGATTCCCAGCAAGTGCAGCTTGTAGTCAACACAAGCAAAAATATAAAAATTCTACAGCAATTAGTGTAATGAACAACACCCGCTATGGAGGAACTTGGGCATTCCTGGGTAAAAACAATTCCCCTTTGCATCTTGGCAAGCAGAATATTCCAGACAGTGTTTATTTATATTAAATTTCTTCATTTTGGGTTGCAAGTAAAGCAGAGCTTTGCTAAACAGAAGGGTGTCTTGGTTTAACTAATTAATTCAATAATCCTCTTTTTGCAATCCTCATGAGACATTCAGCTTTTAAAGAAAGTAATTACCACTAAGTGACAACCTCTTTGTGAAGTCTAGTCTAATCAGGGGAATTTTCTTAAACCAGGAATATAATCATGGCATGATTTCCCCAAAGAACAGAATATGAGAGGCCATATAGGAACAGCTGAGCACAATCACAATTTGAAGATTTATTCAATTACTAGGTCTCTAGCCACCCTTCCTTTCCAAATGCCACTCTATAACAGACACAAACATAATGTTTATTTAAAACTCATGCAATATTAAAAGCTGAAATTGTATACAGAGTAAAGGCAGGAAACTCCCAGTCAAGATTCTTTCACAAATTGCTTGTGTGGGATGATGATAAATTGCTCATGATAATATACGCAGCAATCAGGTTCTTTGCTACCTTACAACAAAACTCATGTTGCATTGAATTAAAAAACTAACCAGTCATATGTTGGTGTAACATTATGGTTGCATATTTAAGCACCCAAGAGTCAGGAAATGTTAAAGTTAAAACTGAACATGCAAGTTAGACGCTTCTTGGGCAAATACATTATGATATGACTTAGTTACACAATCACATATTGTTTCTCAAAAAGGACAATAGAACATGAATATTTGGGAAAGTTAGGGTATAGACAAATGTATGTTTTGCCACTTTAAAAGAGGAGAGAGAGCACACAGAAACTGTTATCATCTAACTATTACACCTTCATGATGCTGTAGTGCAGGGGTTTTCACCCTTTTTTAATCTAAGTACCCCTGGCGGCTGAACACCAAGCTGGGGGAGTGGAAGGGGGGAGGACAGCACGTGGCTGGACACAGATCAGGGAAGTGGGGACAGCAGTTGGGGACAGAGGGCTGCTGCCTCCCAGGCACAGGGCGGGGAAGCTCACCAGGCTGGGGCCTGGGCAGCAGCACCCCTCTGTGGGGCAGGGAAGCTCACCACGCTGGTGTGTAGCAGTGGTGGCCACCACGTGTGAGCTTCCCTGCCCCACAGAGGGGCACCACTGCCCTGTCCCTGCTCATAGGAGGTAGTGGCGCTCCATTCCTGCCCACTTGTGCATACTCCCTAGGACTGGTCCAAGTACCCCCAGGGTTGACAACCCCTGCTCTAGTGATACAAGTGAACTCAATTGCCCTAATTTTGATCCTGAATGAAGCAAGTCTAAAGCTGGATCTGTATTGCTATATTTGTATCTCTGCAGAGTCATGGTGATGTACAGGTATAGTTGCGTCTAACAGCTTGCATGAGTATCCTTTGATATGGACGTACCTGTTACATTTGTCTACCAGTGGCTGGCAACCTTTTAAGGTCGTGGCTGGAGTGACCCAGTTAAAGTCAGAAGTGGCAAGATGGGTGGGTGCTAGGGCTGAGCTGCCGCTGCTTTCCCACAGTTGCACAGGGAAAATACCTGGAGCCTGGCCCTGAGCTTTTCCTCGTGGCAGCATGGAAAAGCGACTGCTGCTAAAGCCCCATGTCCACAGGCTGGATCAAATGGCTTTGTGGGTTTCCCCTGACATCTCTCTCATTCTCATACAATTCTTTGCTAGAAAGTGCATCAAAGGAGGTAGAGTATTTTCCTTCCCCTCCTCAAAGAAATTGGCTGATAGCCCAGAAGCTGGATGGTCTTCTGCCAGGTAAGAGATGTGGGTGTGAATCCCCTCAGGCAAAGAGAAAATTGACTGCCTGGCTGCAGGCTCACTGGCAGCTGCCCCAGGAGCAGAACAAGTCCTGACTAACCC
Organism: Crocodylus siamensis; assembly: GCF_052110815.1. Lineage (NCBI taxonomy): Eukaryota > Metazoa > Chordata > Crocodylia > Crocodylidae > Crocodylus > Crocodylus siamensis. The sequence goes on from NC_143403.1 coordinate 44,492,518, forward strand.
CCTACCGGGTGGGGAATCCTCACCTGGCAGGGGGCTTGCTGGCAGCTGCCCTCATCATGACACACAGCTGCCAGCTAGCTCCCTGCATCCAAAAACTGACATCTTTTGTGCACCTCTAATATCTGCACAGTATATAAGACCAATACAAGGCAACAAGGGAATGCTGGAAGTTGTAAGAGAAGAGGATCAGGGGGCAGACTAATCTGGATAGGCCCTACATACACACCCTTCCCCTTAGCATCTGCTCTTTGCCTCTATTCTGAGAGATGTAGGCTACTGGGGTAGATAGATCCATGGTATAACCATGTATGGAACTTTTTATATTCTTGTGTGCCTGACATATGTATCCCTACTGAGTCCTGTGATATAAGTCATATACAATCCCTCTTCATAAAAAACAACTTTCAGAATCAAATTTGCCCAGGAGCCCATAGACCTGAAATCCCCACACCCCCTTTTGAGCACTCTTCTCCTACCTATTCTTTGTAAAACAAAGGAAGGCCTCACCTGAAAAATACCTGCTGAGTGCTGCCAGCTTCTTTGGGTCAGGAGTGTGAGTGTGAAAGCAGCCTTGGTTCTGAGATCACAGGCACAGAGGTGCAGCCCGAGATCTGAGAAGGTTGCAGTGCTCACTCCAGCTGGGATCACATGATCCACATTTTACAGAGGCAAATTAGTGTTGCCTGAACTCTACTCAGTGAACACATGATGAGACTCTTTGCTGCTCTGCCAGGTGCTTCTCAATAAATGCTTAATCGCGCTAGTATTTTCACCTGGGGAATGGAAAACTGCTTGAAGCTTTGTTTGCTGTTTTATGATATGCATTTGACCCTTTCTTCTCTGCATAAGATACCAGCCCTCTTTCTGGGCATCCCAGCTTGTAGAGTAATGGGAAGAAGCAAGCCCCCTCTTTGTCTAAACCAGGACGAAATTTCCTCAAAGCTTTCTCTTTCACAGAACTCAAGTGATGTGGCAATGGACAAATATTAGATCAAGGGTCAGGAAAATACTTGCAGTTTCCTGTAACAAGAAAAATGGAGTTGGCTAGAGGAGAAGGATGGCCAACTGGGCACTAATAAAGGCCCTGGGAAATCTGCTTCTCCTCAGATTACTGTTATGATGTTTTAGGTTAGGAACAAATGTTGCATTTGTTCCTGGATAAGTTGTGCCTGTATTTGTCTTGGAACACAATATCTTGGGAGTAGTATGTATACACATCACCCTACTAATTAGGGTTTTGTGAGTGGCTGAACCAGGGCTGCTTTTATGCTGGTAATGCATACTTTCATAGTTTAATAGTTGTTAGGAGCTGAAAGGGACCTTACAGATCATCAGGTCCAGCCCCCCTGCACTGGGGCAGGAAAGACTGCTGGAATCAGATGACCTCAGAAAGATGGGCGTCAAGACACTTTTTAAAGACTGCCAGGGTAGATGACTGTACCACTTCTGTGGGGAGTCTGTTCCAAACTCTCGGCACTCAACTTGTAAAGAAGCTTTTCCTTAGGTCAAGCCTGAAGCGATCTTCAGTCAGTTTGTACCCATTATTTCTTGTCCTCCCCTGGGGGCCCTTGGTGAATAGATGCTCCCCCAGGCCCTGATGTATGCCCCTGCTATACTTATCGGCTGCTATCAAGTTCCCTCTGAGTCTTCTCTTCTCCAGGCTGAACAGTCTTTCAGCCTCTCCTTGTATGACCTGGTCTCAAGGCCTCTAACCATGCATGTGGTCTGCCTTTGATCTCTCTCAAGCTTTTCCACATCCTTCCTGAAGTGCAGCACCCAGTACTGGATGCAGTACTCCAGCACCAGTCTCACCAAGGCCAAGTGGAGTGGGAAGATGACATCCTTAGCCCTGCTCAAGATGTCTCGGTAGATGCATGCCAGTGTTTGACTAGCTCTGCCAGCTACGGCATCGCATTGGTGGCTCATGTTAATTTTGTTGTCTATCATGACACCCAGGTCAGACCGTCTTCTGGAAGGCAGAGGTGGAAGACAGAAGACCCCAGATCCAACCCAACCAACTACTATGGCTTGTTCCAAGCTTTCATCTCCCCCAAGTCTAGCTGTGTTTATGTCATCTTTCTAATTACTCTTTCTCCATCTTTCCACCCTATTTTCTTCACCTGCAGGGGAAGCCAGCCAGGAATTGTTGCAGCTGAATATCTCCCCATGAAAGGGACAGTTCAGTGGATAGTAGGTCCTGATGGAATCAGACCTCCAAGCCCCACTGAAAAGGGTGCTGCATTTCCACAAAAATCTTATCTCCCCAGACCTGGCTCCTCTCTCCACACCCCTGCTCCCAAGATTCCTCAGTACTATGGGCTCCCAGACTTGTTCAGGGTCTATGCCACATATGGTACAAGGCGAATTCTGGCCTCAGGTCAGGATTGTGCAGCCCTGTGTGTCAGTGCCTTGAACTATGTATGCCCATTTTCACCTGCACACATGGTGACTGCCAGAAGCCTTCCCTTGATGCATCTGCCAGAATCCACTCCAATGGCTGGGAGAGAATCCAGGAGTCCCAGTCCCATGCTATAGCCCACTAGATTCCCCTCCCTCCCCAGTGCTGGGGACACAGAGCAAGCTTCCTGCGCTGAAAAGTGAGACAAGTGAACAGTATGCATGTGCTCTCCTTCCCACTCTCCCAGGGGGGTCATAGTTTGGCCCAACCTGTAGCCCTAGGCTGATGCATGTAGCTGAACAGGGAACCAGCATTGACCTCTCAGCACTGCTCACATACCCCAGGCACCCAGTGCTCACAACAGAGCAAGAAAAATGGGGTAGTACTTCATGCCCTGTGTCTAATTCCAGCTGCTTCACAGTAATGTCTCTGCCGCAGGCCTTCTGGTTTGCAACCAGTGACCCAACACCCATCAAGAAGGCAATGGAGTGTAGGGGCTATAGATAGAGGGCTTGTCTACACACGCCGTGGGGCAGCTGCCGTGCAGGTGCCAAGCAGGGAGAGGTGATCCCTACTGCCCCCCACTGTGTGGGAGGGTCCCTGCCACAAGCCCTCAGAGGCCCCAATCATCACTGCCAGAGCTGATGAGCGTGGGGCTTTTTTTTTTCAAGTGCCGGGAGGCTGGGGCTGGGTGGGGGATGGGGCTGGACAGGGCAGCCATGGGGGCTTCTCCCATGGCACCTCTGGCTGTGCCTGCCTCTGCCCTGGAGGAGGGAGCCATGGGGGCTATACCCTGCTGCTGCTTGCCCAGCTGGCATGGGGGAGAGGGGGGGCGCAGTGTAGGCATGGCTTGCTCCAGGCAGCAGCAGAGCATAGTCCCTGCTCCCAGTGCTGCTGCGCATCTTGCCACTCTGCCCCAGCTGGGCAAGTGGCAACAGGGCAGAGCCTCTACTCCCAGTGCTACCATGCCTGCATCCCATGCCTCCCCCACCCCCCTCCCCAAGTAATGCGCCTCCCTCCCTCCCCCGAGATGGGCAGCTTGTCCTAGCCCCTTCCCTCCCCCCTCAACAGACTTATCACATGGAGGCAGCTGTGTCAGCTGCCTGTTTAGTCTATGGCCGACTCTCCAAAGCAGCAGAATCTTTTCCAAAGCTTTTCCAAATCAATTTGGATGCTTCAAATCGATTCATAGTTTTTAATTGGTCTCCCAATTCAATTCAAATTCAGAGATTTCGTCCCCTGAATCAGGCTGAATCTCCTCTGAATCTAATCAGTTACCAAAGCTTCTCACAGCCCTAGTTTTTAAGACCCAACTAGACAAAGCCTTGGCTGGAATGATCTAGTTGGGGATGATCCTATTTGAGCAGGCATTTGGACTAAATGGCCTCCTGAGGTCCTGTCCAATGCAAATTTGATATGATTCTATGAATTGTGTTTGAAGCCAGAGACTACCTGAGGCTGGGGGGTCTCAAGTAAGTGCTCTTGTACAAAATATGTTACAAAAGACTATTAGGATTACCCAGTGAATGCATAGTTTATCTGACAAGGACAATTTTGTCTCAAGACTATATAGGGATAAACTAGTTATGAGTAATTTTAGGTGGAAAAGGAGAGGGTTTCTCATCACCAGGGATCCTGGTTTTCTCTAATAAAAAAATCACAAATTCTCTGACAAAAAGTTGCAAATTCTCTGATAAAACCCCCAAATCTGTTATTAAATTTAAAAGCCCCCACACTCCCCCCAGCCCTGCTGGTACTTCTCACCCCCCCCATACCTTCCCCCAGCCCTGCTGGTACCCCTCACTTCCCCCAAAGTCACTCCAGCCCTGCTGGTGCCCCTCACTCACTCCCAGCCTGCCCCCTCAACCCTGCTGGTGCCACTCACTTGCCCCCAAAGCCTCCCCCATCCCTTCTTGTGCCCCTCACTATGGGGCCAGGGACCCAAGTCTGCAGCTTCCTGCCCCCAACAGGAAGCAGCTGCAGCAGAAACAGCTTGGAGCCAACTCCCCCACTGATGCCACAAAGCAGTGAAGTTCTGGAGCAGACCCCACCAGGAGTAGGAGCAAGAAATCTAATTTGTCTGATGGTAGAATCAATCAGTTTATGAAGGAGATTGTATGCTATTGTGACAGCAAGAGATTGAACTTGATGACCCAGGAGGTCCCGGACAATCTTACATTCTTTATTTCCAACATAGTACCAAGGGAGCGGGTTTTGATGCTAGGAGTAAACTCGGGACTTGGTTCTCATCATCACATTCAGAATCATATGAGTGTTACTCATCTAGATAAGAGGGCCTAGACAAAAGTCTTACAAGAGCCTATCCAACCAAGGTGGTTAGAAGAACTCTGGTGCCAGCAGACACGTACCCTGCTAGATCATCTGAGAGATGTCCTCCCAGAGGTGCAGCAAGGGGAGTTTCTTTTAGGAGTCAGATCAGCCAACCCTCACTACAAAAGGAATTGGAGGTTTTGCTATTGACTTGAATAGATTTTTAATTAATTCTGTATAGAAACACTTAAGACTGATCCAGAATGGTGCACCATATTGCCAGACATTGGAAGATACAGAGTAACAGATAGTTCTTGCGCTGGGGCAAAGCCAGGGGGATGCAGTAGCATGGCTGCACTCCACCTTTTACAGTATACCTCACCTGCCAGCAGCTCCAGTACCTTGCAGCTGTAGATGCCTGCGTATCCTGATGAGATGAAGGCATAGCTGGAGTCCTGAGCTGGCAGGGGATACCCAGGGAGACTAAGCAGGTAAGGAAGTGGGGACTCATCCGCTGCCACTGCCCTTGGCTGACTGTAATGCCAGGATCACTGCACCAGTGTGGATGCCGTGTCCTCATACACATGCAGATGATCATTAAATAAAAGCATTTAACCTCACTGATCTTATGCCCTGTGAGCTATGCCCTGGCTTCTCATGCCCTGATTCAGCCAGGGGCTTCAGGGAGCAGATGTGTAGTGCTGGGCTCAGCTGCACCAGTGGTGGATGAGTTCCTGCTCCTCCCCACTCCACTGTGTTTCCTCCACTGGCCCAGGGACTCGAGCTATAAGAAGTGGCTTCATGGAGCACCAGGCTGTCAGGGAAGGTGGAATTGGTGGCTGGTCCCACCTTCTAGTGACTGCCCCCAGCCAGGGGGAGATGCCCAGGGGGCTGTGCAAGGAACAGGAAAACCTGAAAGGGGGGGACCTGCCTGCTGCTGCTGTCCCCAGCCAAGCCTGGAATGAAGCCCCAGATAGAGCAGGGCAGAAGCAGCCCTGGGGCTTCCCCTGCCCCTGGTTTAGTTGGGGAAAGCAACAGCAGTGGACAGGTCCCCCCTTCCTGCACCCAGGGGGAAAACCTGCTGGAGACAGGGATCAGGGACTCTCAGGGGAGGGAAGATGTCTATATTGAAGGGGTTGGGGGGCCAGACAGCTACCGGGGGAAGGAGTTTTACTTGCTGCAGAGACTCAAAAAATGTCCCTAACAGCTGCTGCCATGGTGCAGTCTGTCCCCTGGGGAGGGAAGCAGTTCAACCATAGCTGTGGTGCTGGTCACATTTTCTGTACCTCCCTTTTCCAATTCCTAGATCCACCTATGTCCTGTCTGAAAGAGTTTGCAAGGTAATAAACAAGAAAGGGAGAAGGTAGGGGAGAGAAATATAACACATGAGCAGAGTGAATATTGTGATGGTGGCATGATTATTACTGGTATTATTTTTTGCTGGAATAAATTAATGATTGACTCCTTAAATCATTAGTTTTGTGGGAGTTTAGATAGAATTTACCTTTGCAATATATAAGAAATAGGTAAAATCTCCTTGAGATTTTATTTAATCAGTTTTGTAACTGCATAATCCTTTGGGATTTTTTGCTAACGTGAGTTCCATTAATCGTTTTCCTTTCCAGGTATGAAAACCTGAAAGGTCTCTTTATAACAGGGTGTATCTGTTCTTGAAAAACAAGTGCCAAAGGGCTCCATGACAACCACGTGTTTATCTTGAAAATGTAGCACAATAGCATTTAAAATTCAAACTCCTGCCCTACTTGCCTTTGATAAAGACTGTTGGAACATATTAGTTCTTGTATGTTTGTAGACAGAGGGGAGTTTGGAACTGTCAGCAATTCACATTCATCCAGCTTGCTACAAACAAATCTCTAGCAGGACACATCAGGAAATTATTTATCCAGTCTACAATAAGAAAAAGGGCAAGTTATTAGCACCCAAAGGACTAGCTCACAGCATAAGGTACAAGCCCAGGGCATCAGGTCAATGATGTTAAATGCATGTGTGTGGGAACACAACATCCGCACTGGTGGAGTCAGGGCTGTCCCTGGGACGGGGGGCGCATATTGAGGCAACTGCCCTGGGCCCTGCTCTTGGGGGCTGCCTGCGGAGCCAGGCTGACTTCGTGTCTGGCTGATCACCGCCCCCGCACCTCCACCCCCACCCCCTGCTGCCACGTCTAGGCCCCCCACAGGCTGATTTGCCCCAGGCCCCACAGCCCGCTACAGTTGTCTCTGGGTGCAGTAATCCTGGTATTCCACAAGCTGCCACTGTACTACCTTAATTTACTATGGGCGCATCTACATGTGCACATTTACTGCACAGTAATTTAGGGTACTGTATAACACATGCATGTCTACACATGCATGCCCTTACCGTGCGGTAAATATGGCAATTTAAGCCAGTTTGAGCATAAATTTGATACCTGCATCATACAGGTATCAAATTCACACCTGATTAGTTACTGCTCAGTAATGCACATGTAGATGCCTTACTGCACAGTAACACAGTGTTACTGTGCTTTAACAGCTGCATGTGTAGATGCTGTGCTGGCCTAAAGACTGCTTACTGCTAACTTACCGCACATTAAATGCATGTGTAGACATCCTATAAGAATGTTTCCAATTCCAAAAATGGTGATAAAGCATTGACCCCAAATCCTCTAACTTGAGCTGTGGTACCCCAGGTTACAGATAGATCAGGAAAAAGCATACAGGATGCACTTGGGTGACTAACCATGCCCCACTCAACCGCAAGAATTATGACTCTTTCTAAACTCAATATAAAGTGTCATCAAATGTTTCCATCTCTGGAGCTGTCATGGTCCAGTCCCAATGGTCCCAGCAGGAGGAAACTGGACCATAGGAAGGAGTATCTGTCTATGGGGCAATCCATTGCCATTTATGGATCATGTGTTCCCAGGTCATGTTTCTTCTTCCCTGCCATGCTGCAAAACTTACCATTTGATTGAATCATTTTCTTGCTTGCAGTTTTCCTGCCCCATCCTGTTTGTAGTTCTCCTGCCCCATTCTCTCTCTCTCCACCCCCACTTCCATTCCCATAGTGTTTTGAACTCCAATTCAAAGTGTGGGGAGTGTGGTGACACTTGAGGATAGGCTGGTGATCCAGGCTGACCTCAACCTGCTCGCAAGGTGGGTGGATGAAAAGCTGATGGCACCTTGGGAGGAAAAACTTACATCACACTTATAGGCTCAGCAGTGCTACACTTGGTAGCACCATGACTGAAAGAGATGTGGGGGTCATGACTGACCACAAGATGAACATGAGTCACCAAAGTGATACTGCAGCTGGCAAAGCAAACAAAACTCTGGCTTCCATCTCCTGATCCATCTCAAGCAATACCTAGGAAGTCATCCTCCCACTGTACTCAGTCTTGGTGAGGCCACAGCTGGAGTACTGCATCCAGTTCTGGGCTCCTCAATTCAGAAAGGATGTGGAGAAGTTTGAAAGAGTCCAGAGGAGAGCCACACATATGATGAGAGGGCAAGAGAACAAGCCTTATGAAGAGAGGCTGAAAGCCATGGGACTCCTCAGCCTGGAGAAGTGTAGGCTCAGCGGGACTTGATGGCAGCCTCTAAGTACATAAGGGGTATGCATCAGGAACTGGGAGAATGTCTGTTCACCAGGGCACCCCAAGGGAAGACAAGTTCCAATGGTCACAAACTCCTCCAAGACCATTTTAGACTGGACATAAAGAAAAACATCTTTACTGTCTGAGTCCCCAAGGCCTGGAATAGACTCTGCTCAGAGGTGGTGCAAGCACCTACTCTGGACACTTTGAAGAACATTTGGACGCCTATCTTGCTGGGATCCTTTGACCCTCGATGAGATCCTGCCCTTTGGGCAGGGTGCTAGACCCAATGATACTGCGAGGTCCCTTCCAGCCCTAGTGTCTATGAAATCTATGAAAATTATGAAACTTTTGCTAGGGATCAGATTGGCCTTCAGCCAGACCAAGATCTGGGCACTGCAAAGGTGGTTTATAATTACCCTCCTTCTGCATGCACCTTCCCTCTAGTTGTGCCATGACTGCTGCCTAGCCAAACCAGAATTTGTCTGAAGTCTGAGGCTCAGAGCTCCAACTGCTTCCTTTGGTTTATATTCAGTTGATTATTTACCATGATCCTTCTGTCATTTTTAGTCACTGCTTTCCATCTAGTCAGTTTGGCTGGCCTCCTTCCACCTTGCATTTGGATGTATTAGAAGACAGCTGGTTTCAATGAGCCTTGCTTTCCAAATTGTTTGCATTGCTCAGTATCAGCCATCTCGCTTTATCTTTATTTGCCATGCCACCAATCAGTATGTCATCTGCAAATTTTATCAGCAGTGCTTTTACACTTTCTTCCAGATCACTGATGACAAAATTGAATATCTTGGGGCTGGTGAGGTGCTTGCAAATAAAGCAGTGAGTCCCAAGGGCACCACTACACCAAGTGGGGAGCTTGTAAGGGACAGAGAAGAGTCTCAGGCAGCCCCATTCATCTTAAGTACAGCAGTGCTTCCCTTCCTGGCTGGGGGCTGTTCCTTATTAGCTGCTAATGTCTCAATAGCAGCTATGTTTTGAGATCAAACTGGTTACTTTTTAACCCATTTTATTTCAGTTTATGAGCTGAGAACTGTATTAGGTTTTTGTCAAGAGTTTAACTGTGCATTCATTATTGTCATATAATATTAAGTCAAATTCCTAACCAGAATCCAAGTAGATTTTATCAACCAAGTTAGCAAGTTTATTTGACAAGACCTATTTGTGATGCAATCATGTTGACAGGTATCAATTATATAACTCCAGCTAAATTTCCAGATGGTATCAGCAGGGCTGAAGCTTAGCCTGCAATACCATTCAGCTCTACCTCTATTATATATGTACAGTTGGAGGCTTCAGCAGCAATTAAATGGGGAATGGTAATCACTTTATTAGCCACTGACCTCCTAATCAACAAGAGAAACAGAGTCATTGTCAGCAATCATTCCACACTCCAGCAAGGAAATTCAGCATTCAGCTTGAGAACTAGTACTAAATGTATGGCTGGTGCCTCCTATTCTACCTCCACCAGTCTACCTCTCACATGCACACAGAAATCTTAGCTTTATCGGATTTCAGCCAAATCCTACGTTAAAAATTGCCTGCCCCAAAATAACCAGATTGAGGGCTTGGCTCCACAAAGGAATTAACCAATTTCAGTTTTAAGTTAAACCATTTTAAGTCAGAGCAAGTTTGAGTGTGGAATCTTTTCCATCAGTTACAAATAGGGATGTTGGTTTACTAACTTGACTGCTGCAAGTTGGACAAACCAATCTGGAGCTGACAAGTGTTTACACCAGCCTTCTATCTGAGGAGACAAGCATAGAAATTATCCATGAGTATACCAAGACACTACTACAAGTAGAGTTAAAAGTCAGCTCTAACATCTGATCCATTAAGTCTCAGTCCTGCAAAGCACTGAGCACTCTGGCCCTGATCCAACAAGGCATTTCAATATGTGCTGAAATTTAACTCCCACTGGACTTATTTGTATTCTTAAAGGTAAATGCATACTTATGTGCTTTATTGGATCAAGGTTAGTTGAGAAACATCTTTCAGGAGGGGGCTCCCAGTGCTCACCCATGAGTATTAGGGTTTAGAGAACAATAGGTGGCAACTGCAAAGCATTTTTAGATGAGGAATTTTTAGAGTAGCTGCATTTTTAGATGAGGAATCTCATGGCTCAGGAAAGTTCGGTAAGTTGGTGAGGCGGCGCTATGGCTAGGGGAGCGTGAGCCCTGACTGCAGAACTAAGTGGGATTCTAGGTCTGAGTCTAAAGCTTACTCACTATCCCTTTGCAGTAGCTTTTGGAGAGATGATGCATGTGCTGCACCAGAAATGCTTGTGCCTTGTCAGGGTGTTTCTGGAATGAGCTGCTGTTAGCACCACTCAGTCCTGTGATTTAGCACCTCCATCAAAATTAATTATACTTTACTCCATGAGAGCCCCATAGCTGTCATTGGGTATAAACAGACATCTCCTTTATGCTGCCAAAATATTTTTATGATGGCACAAAGGGAAAGCAAACAGACATGTATGTCATTTGCTGCACCACAAGTGCCAAAATTTGGGACTGTGACAAAGGTGGTAACAGTTTCTGTCACATTATTGCTGCAGACATCTGGTAGCTTTACAGCGGGAGAGTGTGGGCACCCGGGAGCTGCCTGTACTCTCAAGTCTCCGTGGGCAGGCAGTTCTGGGGCTTGACTGGCCCCATCCTGCGTTCCCAGGATTTCCCAACCCAGAGCAATTTCAGGGGTGCATTTCTATATGCAGGGAAAGCCAAGGGTTCCCACTTGCAGAGAGTACCCTGGGGAATCTCCAAACACCCCTCTGCAAGTGAGGAACACATCACCCATTGTCTTGCAGGATCAACAGGCAACATGTCTTTTACCCAATGAAGTGGATCAGCTGAGCTGGAACATGTCCCAGCACAGCCGATCTGCTTCACTGGGCAATGTCTGTTTATACCCATTGGAATTAATCACAAAACAAAGAACCTCCACCCCACAAAGCAGTCACCATCCACAAGCAAAGGAACTATAGAAATCCTGGGGATTCATTTCTAATAAGCTGATTTATAAAAAAATAACAACACGAATGGATGAAAACGAACATTCACACAAAGATGTGAACTATCTGTCAAAGCTGTATAGGGAGAATAACATTCCCTACTGGGCAGCTTGAACATAGTCCCTTCCCACTACAGCTAATGTTACCTGAGGCACCTCACTCTTTATGGTCATATTTTTGACTAATGAAGACAGAAAGGTTACTTAATGGCATTTGACAACATAGCTGACCAACCAATCATCTTGGAGAGGTTTGACTCACAAGCCGTGTTACAGTGCCTTTCAAAATGACATTTCCCTGGAAATAAAGGAAAAACTCTACGGTGGAGATTTCTAGCTGGAGAGGTTTTAAATAATTTTACTGCTCTCCAAAAGCTGCAGCTGCTCAGTATTTTTTCCACCAGGATTTAGTGCAGCTCCTAAGCCATGCAGATCCCTCAGGCTAGCGCCCCTGCCAATTAAAAAATATTGGTAAGGAATATGAAGAAGCCAGCTCAGTCACCCACCAGGAGCCCCGGTGCCTGAGAGGCCCGCAGTCACAAGCTATTGTCAAGGCCAGAACGGACACAGGGTCACAGGGGCTTGGCACCCAAGAGGGGTACAGTGACACAGGGGCCAGAAGCCCGGCAGACAGGACCCAGGGGCCCAGTCATGGGAAGGGACAAACAAAAGCTAGCATCTCAAAGCCAGGCCCGATGCAGTGGGCCTGGGCTAGAAGGACTAGCTGGGAGGAAAATGGTTGTGGCTCAGGAGGCCAAAGCCCAACAAGTACACAACATTATGATAACATCTGCAAGGCTTGGGGCATTGTGTACAGGAGGAAAAGGAGCCATGCAATTTGCCCTTTAGGTACAGGTGCTCTACAGGAGCCTAGTCAAGCTGAGAGGGACCTATCTGGCCTGAGCCCTGTATTGAGACCCAGTGGGAAATTATTAGGATTAAGGCTCACTCTAAGGACTGTTGGCAGCCTCCCTTAATCAACCTTTAATATTAAGAAACCGGCATAGCAGGTGAGCAATTTAAAGAGAGCGACATTAGAGTTTGAGCCGGACAGGAGCTGCAGGGCCACTGGGGGGTATCATGACCGCCCCTATGGCCGCGAGAGCTGTCACAATCCTGCTTTGAGCAGGAGGCTGGACAAGATGACCTCTTGAGGTCTGATCCAACTCTCATTTTTTATGGCACTATGGGAACAACCATTATGGTTAGATGGCAGCTGACCTTCCTAGATAGAAATGAGAACAGCTGAGGTGTGGGTGAGAAGGCAGCATTTGGCTGATGGACAGGGAGCTGGCATGGAGGTAAAATTGTGGTTCTCTGGGAATGGGCAAGTATCTCTCTCAGAGGTATAACTATCAGTTTTGGTACCCTGGGAAGAACTGCGGTTCAGATCCAGAAAGCAGGGGTGAAGAGGAGGACAGTATGCTGTTGGCATCCTACAGTGCCCAAGGCCGGTGATCTGTGCATCCTGCCCTAGTTGTGTTACTGGCTTCCACCAAGGCAGATCTCTGGCCCCTGGCTTGGTGGAAACTCCCTCAGCTCCAAGGTCTAAGCCATTGGGCATCATGGAATCATGCCACTTTCAGTGGGAATCTCTGGTTTGGGACTCTCCTGAAAGCAGCCTTATTCAGTTTCTATCTCCTGAAGGACTCCCTGAAGCCAGCCCTGGTGTGCCTTCTCAGGGAGCAAGCCTCTGGCTTTGAGACCTTGGCTCTTTCTTCTTGGTCTCTGGCAACCCTAGAGATCTGAAGACCGCCCCCCACCATGAGCTCCTCGCAGTACTCATCTCTCGGGCTCTGGAGCCTCATAAAAGCAATGTCTCATGGCAGATTTGTGCAAAGAGCTTATATGCAGCAAAATCAAAACGCAGGCAACCATGCTGCTGCAAACCCTCTGGAGCCACCTCTGCCCCCAACCATTTTACCCACTACCACACATAAAAATTCCAGCAAGAGGTCAGGCAGCAGCATTTCCCTGAGTGCCAGTCAGTCAAAACATCTGGACAAAATAGAGTATGAGCTGGATGGACATTTCCAATGGTCATCCCCTCTTCAGTGAACATGCTGCCTGCTGGGTAGCAACTGCAGTCTTGTTATTGATCAGCAACCTATTAATTGTGTCTTTTAAAGTCCTATCCAGGGAAACCACTGTAAAATAGGGAAAGAATAAGAATAGAGCTGCCATAACACCTTGACTGATTCACCTGAATGCATCCTGAAACAAAGCTGAAGAACTAACCTTCAGACCAAATGATAAATGCAAAGCTGATCAACTGAACAGTCAAATAATGTCAATATACTCATCAACTGACTGCCTATTATTTGAGTGCAGGCAAAAGTTGTCAAAAATGCCTTGTGTAGGTAGAAGCCTACCTTTTATATTACATCTTCAAGTAATTTGTTAGCAAGGGCAGGAGGACTGCACACCTTACCCTCAGTCCTGCAGGAATCAGGACTCTGACTCTTTCTCTCTCCATTTAGGAGTAGGCACCCCTGCATTGGCCCTGTCTTAAGAGTTCTTCAAGATTCTTTCCCTGCACCTGTCATCACACCCCGCTACCTCTGAGTAAACCACGTGGAGCTGCAGGAGTTTGTGGGTGTATCTACACATACACTTTAATGTGCATCATCCTATTTTAATGTGCATTAGAGCATCGCAAAAGAAATTCACACTTTCACTAATGTGCATTGAAATAAGCTAATGTGCCTTTTTCTAGTATCGCACAATGGAGGCACTAAATTTAATGTGCATTACCAAAAGTGCATTAATGAACATGTAGATGCACCCTGTAATGAAGGAAAAAACAAAACCAGCAGCACAGAAGAGCTTCTCCTACTGGCCCATCTGTTGTGACTGCAAGCATCTCCAAATGCAAATACCAAAATGCTTGAAGAGTTGGCTTGCTGCCTACTTAGCATAATTTCATTTTAAAAACTGGCTTTTGTTTAACATATAGTTGCTATGTGTGTTTTATTTCTGTTTAATTTAGTTTATTTTGTAACTGTTTGGGCTGACTGGGGTTTTGGGATAAAATCCAAGGAAAAGAACAGTTCAGTCTTGAACATAATTTTCATTCTCCCCTACCTAATATTGATAATTATAAAAATATATTACAAATTTTCAGGTATATAGGTATATTGCTTAGCCTGACAAAAGGTATGTATACCCAAAAGCTTACAGAGAAAAATTTTCCAACTATTTGAGTTGGTCTAATAAAAGGTATCAGATTTACCCAAAGAACCTTGTCTTACAGTTTTTCAGAATTTAATTTCATTATTTCACTGTAAGAGTTAACTAACTTGTTTGTAATCAGCACATCTCTGTGTTGAACCCTTCTGATGTATTCTTTGTCCTTGTCTCTCACTAACATGTCTTGTGTAGAGAAATTATGCTAAATCAATAAGTAGTTGGGATTGCTGGAGCTTGGAAAACTCATTTATTTACTTGCTTTTCCTAACATATATGGAGACATAGTTTCAAGTTACTGTGCATGTTCAATGATGTCTTTAAAAATAGTTTCTGTTTTCAAGAGATTTGAGTTTCTTAGACAAAAAGTAGAAGCAGCTTTAGTTGACTCATAAGCTAAAAGTTTTCCTGTTATTCAAACACCTGGTTAAAGTGGTATAAGAATGTACAGTACCAGTGAAATCCTAGAAAAATTAGGATAGCTTCAGAATAGTTGTCAAGTCTGGACATGCATGTGTATATATACAAGACTGTCAGCATTACCTAGGCAAGGTAATTTTGAATTGAATGGATGGTCTCTGATAATTAAGTACTTTGGTTGTGAGTTAGACACAGCAATACTGAACTTGCAGATGCCTGGGTCACTCAGGGGAGTCCAGAATGCTGTGCTAGGAACCTGGGCTCCTAATAAAGTACAGAGAGGATTTAGATGCCTCAGAAGACCAATTGAAAATCCCACATGTTAAGTGGGGAACTGCCTTTAAAGCTAGCCAATAGATCTGAAATCTCAGGATTTTAGGGACCTGATGCACAGCTGCAGGTTGGCGCCTTCATTACCTCAAGCTCTTGACACTGATACTCTTGATGCTGGGTCATTACAAATATCCTTTGAAAGAACTGAGCAAGAATCACTTTGAAAATGCAGCTAGTGGTGATGGTTGGGACATGTGGATGGCAGCACTGCCTGACTCTGGTGTGTTTACACATTCATTTAATGAGGCTCAAACGCGTTAGTGTGTGTAACTGTGCTTACCAGAGCACGCCTACCAGACTGGACCTCTCAGAACACTTAGGCACTACTCCATCTAGTTTCTGGATCTCACTGGAGCCTAGCCTGGAGCTGAGTGATGAGCTATTCAAGCCAGGGCAGTCAAATGCCAAGGTATCCTGTGAGTTTTAGGCATCTCCAGCCCTAAGCAGATACTGACTCAAGGACTGGGGAGAAAGTTGGGTAGCTATTTTGGACTTTTTGGATCTGGCCCTTGCCAAATGTATAAATCTGCTCTAGAACTGTTTAGATGAACTGACATGAATAATCCCATAACTCTATTGGAGGGTGCTGTTCAGTGTAGCAGGTAACATGTATCACTTTTCTACGGAGAGTTCAATTCAAGATTTACCAACATGGAACAGAGCAGTAAAAACCATATTAACCAAAGACATCAGAAGAGACTATATACTTTTGAGACAAGCATGCAGTACCGAATCCTGTTTCCCTCTGATTTATCCTGCAAACTGATCATAGCTTTTATACTTATAACCAGTGATCCTAGTTTTCTCTGTTTAAAAATTGCAAATTCTTTGATAAAAATAAAATTGTGAATTCTTTGATTAAAACCCCTCAAAATCCATGTTTTTCTACCATTAAAATGAAACGCTACTATATACATATAGGTATCAGTTGAACACAATGTTTTACTGATATATTTACAATTTTAAAGCAATTTGGAAGCCTCTCAGTGCTTCAATTATTGGCATTTGATTTGGGGTTTTTGAACATGGAAAATCAGAGCTCTCCCTGCCTCCTTCACTCACCAGGGTGTGGGTCCAGCTGTGGATGCTTCCTAGGGTTGGTTCCAAGCCAACTCTGACTGAAGCTATTCCAAGAGATTTTTTTTTCTAACATGACGTAATATCATTAATAGGGGTGCACAGATGGAGATTTTTTTGGCCAATGCTGATGGTCGATTTTTAATGCGTCATGTTGGCTGATACCCATCTGATTGCTGATATGCAGTCAGGCAACTTGGAGAGCAGCATCCTCCTAGTAAGTCTGTTGGGGGGGGAAGGGGGGGGAAGGGCAGATTGAGGCCCCCATGGTAAGGGAGGGAGTGGAGCTTGGGCAGGGGCAGGCACTGTACAGCCAGGGCAGAGTACAGGATGGAGCTGTGAGAAGCTCATGTGGGGGCTCGGAAGCAGCTCCCGCTGCTATGCACACCCTGGGAGGGCATGGGGAGCAAGTGCCCTGGATCTGTATGTGGGGTATGGGTGGGCTGCTGCTGTGGGTTGGGGCCGGGGCAGCACTGAGCTCTTCCTGGCAGGGTGCTGGGTCAGGCTGCCCTCAGGGTGGGTGGTGGTAGTGCTGGGAGGGGGGCTACCTAGGGGTCGGGGGGACTGCAGCCACCCCAAAATTTGCCATAGCCCCCCTCCCAGCACTGCTGCCACCTGCACCGAGTGCAGCCCTGGCCCAAGCCCCATGCCAAGAAGAGCCCAGCACTACCCCCAGTCCCCACCTAAAGTAGTAGCCCACCCTTTCCCCACACACAGATCTGGGGGCACATGCTCCCCATACCCTCCTCAGGTGCGTGTAGTGGTGGGAGCTGCCAGCCCCTTCCCGCAGATGCACTGCTCGTGGCTCCGTCCTGTGCCTGACCCTCACTGTGCAGTGCCTGCCCCTGCCCCATTCCTATCCCCACTCCCTTTCTCATTGCTGGGGCCTCAATCTGCACACCCTATGCCCCTTCCCTCACAATAGACTTACCAGCCAGACCCGGCCGCTCTCCTTGCTGCCAGGCTGAACTCCTGGCCACCTGCGTACTAAGCTGTGCTTGCACGCATGCACTGGGCATTTACTGTTTGCATTAGCCAAAAATAGCCGATTGCCAATAGTGTCAATTTTCCTTATAGCTTCATAGACATTAGGGCTGGAAGGGACCTCAAAAGATCATTGAGTCCAGCCCCCTGCCCGAAGGCAGGAAGTCACCTGAGGTCATAGGATCCCAGTAAGATAAGCATCCCATTTTTTCTTGAAGGTGTTCAGTGTAGGTGCTTGAACCACCTCCAACAGCAGGCTATTCCAGACCTTGGGGGCTCGGACAGTAAAGAAATTCTTCTTTATGTCCAGCCTGAAACAGTCTTGCAGTAGTTTATAACTGTTCGACCTCGTCATCCCTTGGGGCGCTCTGGTGAACAAACGTTCCCCCAGATCCTGGTGGTCACCCCTGATAAACTTATAGGTGGCCATCAGATCACCCCTGAGCCTGCACTTTTCCAGGCTAAAGAGCCCCATGGCTCTCAGCCTGTCGTCGTAAGGTCTGTTTTCCTGACCTCTGATCATGCGCGTGGCTCTTCCCTGGACTCTCTCAAGCTTCTCCACATCCTTTTTGAATTGTGGAGCCCAAAACTGGACGCAGTACTCCAGCTGTGACCTCATGTTGGTGCCTATCTGATATGGGTTCAATGTATCAGTTTACTTCAAGTCATTAATTGTACTGTTCAACCCCATCACAATATCGATCTTCTGGATTACTTTCCATAGTCATTGGGAGATAGATGCCCATTCCAGTAGACTCCCAGCCAATCTGGGAGGGTTGGCAACCCTAATTCCTCCTCCCCTCCTGCCGCACTGCTTTGTGGCTCTGAGCAGCCGTAATATGCCAGTGGTCTGCCCAAGCCATTGTCCCTCACTCCTGACCCACAGCCCGCTGGCTCTGCTGGTGCCCCACAATCCCCATCCACTGCTCTCCCACCTCTGTTGGTACCCCTCACTCATTACCTGCAGCCCCCTTCCCCACCTCAGCCCTGCCAGAGGGGGGCCACAGCTGCCAAGAATATGGTGCCAGGGACATGGGTTCACAGGTCCCTGTCCCCCCCCCAGCAGCACTCGAGCCCTGGGTGTCACCCATGGGAGGCAGTGGCTGCTGTGGCTGGATTGGAGCATGGAGCACAGCTCCCCCTCCCCAACAGGTAGCACAGCTGGATGTCCATTGGGGGTGGCAGATGCAGACTGGTGGCCATGGGCTTAGGACCCCACACCCTGGTGTCCTCCCCCCAGGTGTCTCCGCAGCCAGAGCAGGATGGGAAGGCTCAGTGCCACCACCAGGAGCCCTGTGCCACCACAGTGAGGTGCCCACCAGCAGGGGGCACAACTCTGATGATCTGCTTAGGTCCCTTCCGACCCTAGAAACTATGAAACTATGAAACCCTGCTCCTGTTGGGTGGGCAGGGGGCACATCGCCATGGTAGCATACAGCTCCCAGTGGTGGCACTCAGCCTCCCTGCCCCTCTTTACAGCACTGAGTCCTGTCCACTGGGTCATGGAGGCCCCTGGGGGGAGAGCAGTAGGGTGGGGAGCACCTAGCTCACAGCCACATCCACCTTGCCCCGTGCAAAAATTTGAGACGTATCCCCCAGACCCTTCCCAGGAGTGCAGGCAGTGGCAAGGAGCCGGTTCTACCACCGCCCTCAGATGAGCTGCTCACAGCTCTGTCCCACTCCCCAGCTGGGCCCTGCCACTGTGCATTCCCAGCCTGACCTGGACCCCAAGCCCCAGGCCCCATGCACCGCCCCTGCTTAGCAGCGCCCCCAGCCTCAGCCCTGCCCAACTCCCTCACTCCTTCCCTCCCTCACTTTATCCCTCCCTCACTATAGGGGCCTGAATCCCTCCCAAGACTTAGCTGCAGGAGCTGCTCTCCACAATGTCTGGCAGCCATGTACATGTATGCACACGCACATGCACGTGACACCCTCTGCCTGATCCCCCCAGTCCCTTGCAGGCTAGCACTCTGCAAAGCTGCAAGGGAAAACCTGACATTCCCTGCATTTTTTCTTCTTTAAAAGGAGAAAAATCAGCATTTTTCTCCTTAAAAAGAGAAAATCTGTTTTCCTCTTTAAAATTAAACAAATCTATGTTTTCCCATGGCAAATGAAAAACCTGGTTTCCTGCTTATAAGAGCTGAAACTCTATGTCTGGAGCTGAACTCTAGGCTAGCTTTGGGGGCATAGATAAATGTTAAGCAGCGCTGATCCCATCTCCCCAGAATAAGCAGCAGAAAGAACACTGCAATAAACACTGCAAAAAGGAGAGGGGAGGGGAGTGGAAGGGCAGATGTTTTCTGGAAGAAGGAAGGATTCACCTTTTTTTTCTTTCCAGTCTGCAAGGCATACCTTAGTGAAGCACATTCTTTCCAAGTGTCTCATTCCTTCAGTATTCAGTAAGGCTCAGGTATTGCCTTTGCCCCCCACCCCCCACCTATCTATACTCCAGCTAGATTGCCCAGGTGGGCTAATGTCCACTCAGGATGGTAAGCTGCCCACTTTTCACTAAGGGCTGAAACTAACCCAGTTGAGTGCTGCTAGTCCTCAATCGCTTTCTCATATGCCCAGAAGAAAAAGACAAGTTCATATACTGAGCACTGAGAGTACTAAGAACCATGGGATAGGTAACCAGGGAACCCTGGAGCAAAGCACTAGTGAAGGTCCATAACTGGGAAGACCCTTGTTGTGTGGCTGTTCATAGCAGGGCAATGCTGATGAGGGTGTACAGAAGAAGAGTGCCAATCACTTCAGTTAACTCCGAGTACAAACACCCTCTGGGCAAGAGAAGGCACCAGAACAATGTAATCTGTATAGAAAACCTCAGCATTCAACAGCATTGTTAGCTTTTCACTGTCTTGAAACATTCTTTGCAATGAAATTCAGAGTGGTTTTACTAAGACAACGTTTTAAGTTAGATGTTGCATAACATAAATAGGTATTTGTCCTCTCTCTGAGCAGGCCATATGGTCTGTGACTGCGTTAGGGATCGCAACCATGAAAACATCCCCACCACTTGCTCCATCTCCCCTCTGCTTACACCACATGCCTAGCAGAGGGAAGGTAACTATCATTAAAGCTGCACCAGACTTACACCAGTCAGTCCGCCCCAGGCTGAGAGCCTGGGAATAGTTCTGGGTGTGCCTTAGGCATGCAGGGTGCCTGTGTACATTCAGTGAGTCTGCTCTGACACACTGTAATTTACAGTGTGTCAGAGCAGCCTGGATTAATCAAGTCTGCTGGAGCATGGTAATTACCGCACTCCAGCAGACTCCGGCATCACGTGTGTCAGCATCCCCACACTGAAAAATGGCAGTGTGGGTACTTTAACTAAAGCTGGTTTAGCAAGCTTTAGTTAAAGCGCCCCCACCACCATTTTTCAGTATGGGGATGCTGATACGCACAACACTCCAGGGGCTTTAATTAGAGCAGCTCTCGGAGCCACTCTGATTAAAGCACTCCCCAACACACACTCCTGGAGCACGTGAACAACAGCTACATTACACTTTTTTTAACTTTTGTGAGACTGCCCACCACAGTGGCTGAGCCTCCTTGCACCAACAGTCCTGTGCTCTTCACAGTTTCAGTCTGGGGCCCAGGAGGTTAATTAACAGACCTCCCCTTTTCATCTCAAATGCAGAGAAGCAAACAGGGCACAGTTGAAGGACTGGCTGATTAACTTGGCTACTATATATTCAGGGCATCCTCTTCAGTAACAGGCACCTCAACACACACCCACCTCCACCTTTCTTCTTCTCTTCACTCCAGATTTACCCAAGCCTAACAGAGCCTGACCTTGCACTACTAAATTACTGGGCTTAGTCCTTGATGTCTATGGCAGTGGGGGGAGGCCACAACTGAGGGGTGGCATGACAGGTTGAGTTTACAGATACATTTTGGAACAAGGAAAGCATGAGCAGGGAATCCAGCAGTGTCTTACAGCTCTAAAGCCTTGCACTAATGCTATGCTGTGGACAGCAGTCATTTAAAAACTGTTTATTGCTCAGAGCACTTGTATTGACAGGACAAGCAGTGAGTTATTATACCAGAAAGCACGCAGCTGGGCATAGAACGCATTCAGCCCCCAGGGACTTTCCGTCTCCTTCCCAATCCCGCGCCCCACCATTACCTTTTGATCTGGGATTGAGTCTGCCTTGCTGGGCCGAGTCAGAACCCAGAGCACACGTGAAGGGCATTAGACAATCCAAGACAATGTCTTCAAGGGCCCTTTGCCTTCTGTTGAGATGCCAGACACTACATCTGCAAAAAGCATCTCTCTCCTCTGCACAACTGAAGTCGAGTTCTGAAATCAAGTGAGAGATGCACTTACTAATGTGAAGCTCCTCACATGCATATCCTCATCCCGGCTGCCGAACAGCAGGTGCCATGGGTGGGGGGCACAAAATGGGAGCACGGACAGACTGTCCACCCACAGCAGGAATTCCACAGCAGTTTGTTTCTTCAGGCAGAAGTACAGAAACCCTAAGGAGGAGGTGAACTGGAAACACAATGCTCAAATCCTCTTTATCCTGTCAGTCCTCATCCTGTCTGTGTTGTTGTTCTCTCTCTTATTTTTACAGACAGCAGAAAGGAGTCGACCTCTGTTCATTGGACCAGTAATGGACATGGCACGGTTCACAAGTCAGGACTGTTCTCAATGCAGTGACATTGCAGGAAAAGCAGAGGACTTGTTCTTCATTGGAGACTAGAAGTCTTCACTCTGCACATACATCATGAAAGCCGATGATGCATAATGACAGGAGTCTTGAGTGTGCAGCTCCAGACAGGCAAGAGGGGTGCAGCCAACAGCACAAAGGCAGCGTCTTTCCCATCGCTGTTGCTCTGCCCTGGAACGCTGTAGGAGAATGACTGCCCAGAACAAATCTGTTCCTTATTATCATCCCTGAGTGTCTGCTGATCTAAGCTCATTCACCCAAGATTTACGCTGTAGTCATAACCAGTGCATATACCCGTAGCACTGAATAACCAATATTTCTACATGACTTCACCAGCTCCAGCTGAAAAGCAAAGTACAACTGGAAGAAGCCAGTGTTTTCAGCTCCAAAAATGAAGTCCCACAAAACATCAGGCCTTTATAAATGAAATGGTTCTCCAGGAGGGCATGCAAAACAGGCCATGGCAGGAATCAGTGGGGAGAGGATGCTGGCTCTGCAGGACAGCCTCTGTGCCTGTGTGTTAAAAGATCTCTCTACCCATGTAGTCACTGGGGATGTACCTATCGCTGTAGTACCTTGGCCACTGACACAGCTGGCCTAGAAAGGGTCTGAGGCAAGCTGCAGCAGTGGCATTCTGGAGGTGTTGGGTTAGATGCTGGGGTGGCTTTCCAAGGGCCCAGAACAAGCATTCAAAGGACACTAGGGCATTGAAGCAGCATGGAGCAAGCTCTGGAGTGACTGCAGTGCTAGCATTTAGGTGTCAGAGAAGTACCCTGACTGGGTGGCATATGGGACCACAGGAGCTTGTTTCAGGATGGGTGTCCAGGAGATGCTGGGTCTAACTAAAGGACTAGCATTTGGGGCACTAGAACAAACTACAGGGTTTGCATTCAGGCAGCAAAGTAACAGAGGCAGGAATTATAGCGGGATGGAAGTGGTGGAGAATTGGTGTTTAGTGTAGAGGGGGTGCAAGAGCTCACTGGAGGAAAAGCATTAGGAATCAAGGAACATTCATACCTGCATTAGCTGATATGAGGCGAAAGGTTGAGTCTAAAGTGTTGTCCTGCACTCTGCCTGCTAATGCCTGTTAAAACTATTCCAGCCTGGTCCCTCTAGGACGGTGGTTCTCAACCTTTTTAGACTGAACACACCCCTCACTGGACTTGAGGCACTCCTCCACAACTTCTGTGAATTGAGCAGCACCTCATTTAACAAAATTAACTTAATTATTACAGTGCTTGCCTCCTTGCAGAGGGGGCAGTCAGGGGCCTGATCCTGAATTTATCTGCTTATCTCCTAATCTTGAGGCATCCTTCAAAGGATCTTGTGGCACCCTAGGGTGCCCTGGTACCATGGTTGAGAACCATTGTCCTAGGATTTTACCTCATGACAGCTATGGGAACACATCTTTTTTCACAGCAAAGACAAGGCCAGAAGTTGTGCTGTTCCAACATTTATCCCAGGACATATCTTAGGACAGCTCAGAGAGGACATCTTGGTTCCTCCTTTTACCATTTCGGTGTAAGAGAGTCAGCTCTCGCAGTCCCACTGCTCCTTGCTTCAGCACACAACTTAGCATAGGCACCACATTTTATTTTTGCTGGGGAGGTTAAGGGGGGGCTAAGATGATGCCCCCCCCCAGCAACACAGCCGGAGCAGAGCCAAGCAGAGCCATGCTGTCCCAGAGTCATGCAGACTGGGACTGGGACTTCATGCTCCCATTTCAGAACTGTCCCACCCAATTAGGAAGGGTGGTCACCCTACCCATTTCCCAAGGGGAGCCTGGGCCCTTGGGCCCCCATGTACTTAGTGCCTATGTAACCCAGATGTATCTCTCTGAGTCCAACACCTGTTCTGCTGTGGGGACCAAAGAGCAGACTTGTGTGGTCACTGAGAACTGCCCCACCACTAGCAGTAGGGAAGGTCTCTCAGCAAAAGCAGCCTGGTGAAAGCAGATCTAGTAGTTGGCACCATGTTGCAGGACAACATAACACAAGATGCTTCAAGGAGCTGTGGGCATTTATACACATACTTTTTCATCCCACAATGTGCTGGAGATCCACCGCTTTGGAACAGATTTTATTAGTTAATTAATCTTCTATGTGCTTTAGTTCAGGAGCGATCAACTCTCCACCCTTATTCGGGGCTGCAAAACTCCCTAGGCCATTTTCCCTCTTGGCAGCAGACCCCTCTGGGACCTTTGGCCACACAGGCCCTGGCCTCCCCTCCAGACCCTTGCAGTGGGTGCTCTGGCCCTTTGACCAGTCTGGTCCTGACCCCAGCATGGGCCAGTCAAGGTTATTTTGGGTAGGTTATTGAGCTGCTCGCCCTCTCTCTCATACAGGTCCACCTTCTCAGACCACTCCAAACACTGTGCCACAGTTATTCTGGGCCCTTCCTGGGCCTGCTCTTCCACCCCCACTGGGCTCGCTCACTTTCTACTCAGGCAGGCCTACGCACAGTCTTTCAGGCCCCTCATAAGGGCCCTACTTGACTCAGCTTACTTTCACATGCCCACTCACTAGGGCCACTAGGCCTTATGACCCTTGGGCCTCTATACACCACCCCATACTTGCCTTTCACTAGGGAGGTACCTCTGTGGCATTTCCTGGGGATTATCCCGCCACAGGCATCCCCACCACACCATCCAACCCTAGGAAGGTGTAGTTTTAGGTCATTCCCCAGGACTAGGAACCTCCTCCATCTCCGTATTTCCTACCCTGTCCTCCAGATATTCTGGGAACAGCAGCTCTCCAGCTGGGCAATGTTATTTCAGAGGCATCCCTACAGCAACTGGCACCTCAGCTCTGAGGGCCTGGGTTTATACGGAGACTGCCCAGCCCCATCCGCCAATCCAGGAGCCCTCTTGCAATCATGTGACTGCTTTGTTAGGCCACACCGCACCTGCTGGCTGCTCCATAGCCTGCTCAAACCTCTTAAAATGGCAGGCACCAAAGGTGCCCTGCAACATGGGGTCTCTAGTAGGACTCAGTGTCACAGGAGGTCCCTTCCAGTCTTCTGCCCCAAGCCTGACTTCCCTGTGCTATCCCCCCACCCCACCCTAGTCCAGCTGCCACATCCTCCTGTTCCCTTAGCTGATGACAGATCCTGGTTAACCAAACACACTCGGCAAACTGTATATTTAAAAATTTGGCAGGACAAATTTAATATCAAAACAAATGACACAAGAACACAGTGCTGAGTGGTGCTGACCTGTGGCATGGTGCTAGAAGGCTTTCAGGGGGAGCTCTGCAGGGTGGTCTGCTAGGGTGTTGCTGTTTGCTGAAAATTTCAACCTCTAAACCCCCTGAACCCAATCTCCATTGAAAACCTGATGAATGGCTGACCACCACCTGCTAGCCAAAATGGCAGTAAATGCCCATTGGAACATTGGCAACGTGTAGGGGGTGCATGCGGGTGCATGTACACCCTGTGAGATTGGCGGTACACCCCCTGCGAAAAGTGCCACTGATACTGCCGGCAGTGCCTGTGGGCGGTTGCTGCTCACCACCCCCTCTCTGCCACCGACACTGCCGTGGCTACCTACGGGAGCTCCCCACGCAGCCTGTCCCCACTGCTGACAGTGCTGTAGCTTCCTGCAGGAGCTCCCCACTCGCTCCCGCCACACCCCCACCATTGACACTGCCACTGCCATCTGTGGGCAGTCACCGTGCCCCCCCACCCTCCAGTGGCATGCATTGTTCATGCATTGGATTGGAACATATTTTCCACTGGACAGCTTACCGAAGAGAGTAGTTGTGTGTCTATTCCTGGGAGATTTTTAACATACTGGATATCTTTCTAACTTAACTAGCTGAGCTGAAGAACTATATCTCAGAAGGGATTGATGTGGGAAGTTTCCTGGCTTATGTTGTGTAGGTAGGCACACTGAGTGAACACAACCTTCTGGTCTCTGCATTGCTACACAAATGCTGGGTGTTGTCGTCTGTCACACCTGGATGGTGATAGGCTTATTAACAACAGAAGGTACAGTTAAGGGTGTGGTTCCACTATTTGAATAAAATCCAGTGCTTTAAGGAAAGCTGGGCAAACTCCCATGAAGTTATAAGGGTACTGCATGTAGATTTACAGCAGAATTCAGACATTGGACCTTCTGCACAGACAGCTATCCACCTCAGGGACTGCTACCCCCTGAATTTTAGCAGTAGCTGCTTCCATTTCTGAAGTCCAATCCCAGGAGGCTGGTGTGACACAGACTTGGACAGCAGGTGCACAGCTCTGTTAGAATAAGTGTGCTGGGAATCTGGTGCTCTGGGATGGAAGAGCAGACAAACAGGACAGAAAAACTCACACGCTTGACACAGTTGTTCTGTAAACTGACAGCTTCAGGCTTTGATCCAGTGGACTGGATGGAGACCTGGATTCTGTCCCTAGCTCTGCTTGCCATGACCTTTTGCAATCCTTACATAATGTGGTTGCTAAAAGAGAAAGAGATAACAGCTACCTGTCTCCAACTGCCAGATGAAGTAACTTAGCCTAGTAGAGAGGGCTATGAAGTGGCCAAAAATATACCACAGTTGGTAGAACAAGGGACCGAAGAATTTGTGACCTGCTGGCTCGTAGTCAGTGCTGATTCCCCTAGGTGGAAGGGTATTTCTCTCATGACACCTGAACATTATCTGTCTTGTCCGTGCCCGCCACACAACCCCCAGCAAAGCTATAGCACAGAATGCACTCTGGCTTAGGTGTCACAGGAGTAGAGAGGGTGTGAGGCACTCAAACAACACTGCATAAAACTCAACCTCAACAAATGTAGCATGCTGCCTTTTAGATGGCAAGCCCATGAAACTAGGATCACCCCTACGACAGAGGTGTCCATTCAACTCAGCCCTGTTACCACCCAGCCCTATCTGTAATGTTAAAGGCAATTCCTAGGTGGAGTAAAGAGAAATGACACAGGCTTTCAAATGCAAGCAAGTGGTAACTGTGAGAGCTGGTGATATTTTCATTGTAACTGCTATATCCTTATAATAGCAATGAGCAGACTCTGACTGTCCAACAAAAAAATAATTCTGCTCTACAATGGATGTGTGCATATTAACATTACCACAAATTGCATATACCAGTGGATGTTATACACCCGTTCATTGATTCAGAGACATTAATGGGTATTTAAACCTTCTGTTTGATGAAGAACAGAAAATGTAATTCTGATTCTTGCTCCAGCCCAAAAACTCTTGGTTGAATTAAAACAGAGGTGGTCAAACTCTGATATGTGTGACACAAGTGGCTTGAGCAGCCTGTGTGTGTGGTATACAGCAGATCAGGGAGAGGACAGGCAACACAGTGGCAGACAGGGGAGGGAGCAGAAAACAGATCAAGCAGGGAGAACAGGGCAGAAAGCACAACAGGGTAAATGAATTGTAGTAGTACTTGGGGAGTGGGCAGAGCTAATTTGTACCATGTCTGCCAAAAAGGCTGGCCCTCATTAAGCTAAAGCATATTTGGCAAGAAAGGCACACAGGTTTGATTCAAGAGCCTCTCCTCACACCCAGGTAAGTTTCTCCAATGACTAATCTCAGAATGCCTCTCGGCGTCTCTTCTCTTGAAGCAAACTTGTTAACAATGCAGTTTGGGCCCCAAGAACGAATGCACATGTGTCCTAGGGTACATCAAAGGGTTTTTATTGAATAGGACTTCCTCTTTGAGAGCGTGCTGAGACTCTCAGCATCCAACCAGGAAGCATATGAAAACAGAAGATATACAGAAAGCAGTGGAAAATAGGAAAATGTGTCTAACGATTTAAACACATTTTTTCAATGTTCTTACGAAGTTTGATCTTCAAAAAGTGCTGAGCACTTATAATGTTGGCTTAGTTCAGTGGGATTTAGGAATCCTTAGCACCTCAGGAATAATACTTTCTTGTCTTGAACACACATGAAAGCAAAACACCTGGGGGGGGGGAGGAGCAACACACACACACACACACACACACACACACACACACACACACACACACACACACAGAGTTTCAAATGGAACAACAGTGAGAGGCCCCCATATGGAAAATTACAGGGTCTGGCTTACTCAGGCAGTTCCCTGATTGTACTGCTTGATAATAACAGTTACAGGATTGAATGTTTTTGGCTATAACCTCATGAAGTGATTCATTCGGTTATTACATGACTCCAGTCCTGAAGAACTAGAGGTTTGGGCATGTGTGCTCATGGTTTGGCATGTTTATTTTCCATAGAAGCATATGAGTATTTTTAGGTTGATAGATACCAACCCGTCTGTGTAGTGGGATTAGGGTAAGAGCAACTCCATCCAGACCAGACTCCTCCTGCAGCCTGCTGTATTATAGCGAAACAAAGAGCCATCAGGATGCTGAGGGAAAAAAGAATAGAAAAATTATCTATTGAGGAGCAGCAGTTCTACTGGAGAGGATTTCTATAGGGAATGAATAGAAAACTTCTTCCCAGACATCAAAAATAAACATGAAGTGGCCTAGGATGAGAACAATTAAGATTTAGTTTAACCTCTAAGCAAGTGATGTGGAACTCCTGGAGATACGTTGCATTATGGAACTAGAAACCCTGGACAGTAAGCAAGCGTGTCTGAAGTCAACTTATTGCTGGGAAAGATATTACAGGCTGATCTCTGCAAGGGAGTTTGACAGCTTAAACGAATTAGCTACTAGGATCAAATAACTGTTTCAGACACTAGCAATCAGAGCTAGTCATTGCTAAACCCCAAACATTTGTGGGAACTCCTCCTTGAGGAGTTATGTTCCATTGACACAACATTTCCAAGAAATTATTCAAGCACAGCATGCAGCTTGTGGCAACTTCAGTGCCACATCACAAATTTAGACTCCTGAGAGTCAGAAAGTGCAAAGGCAAAGGTTAAACATGCCGCCTTGACACTGAGCTTTGTGCACTGGCACAGGATGGTACACAGTTCTTTAGCAAACAAACTGTATTTGTGATGGGTGGATACATAACTGAAAACTGAACACATTTTACTTGTACATTATATCTGGCTGTGTTCACTATTCCTCCTCTTTACATGAGGATACAGGACCTCTTTAGTCAAGGATCATTTCCCTCTCAGTGGGCAATACCAGATGCTTTCAAGGAAGGTAGTAAACACCCATAAAATACACCTCTCTGCAATACTGTACCTATCAAGGGAAGGTTCTTTTGTGACCTCACTGACTGGTCAGCCCATGCTTTGGAGCATGAGGATAAGTAGAAGCAGAGCCATGATTCAGGGCTCTCCTTTCCCCAGTGTGATGTCTGCTAAGTGCCTGTCAAAGTTCAGGAGTGAGCTGTACTTGCAACTTGTCTCTCAGTCTCTAAACAGGCATGTCTTTCCTGTGATGGCCTCACTCTGACCTTCTCTGAGTGGAACACTTTGAGTCACCCCACTCCTGACCAGGCCACATGGATACAGACCCCCCATTTCCCAGAGGTATCAACTCCTGGCTCCAACCAGGCTTGTTTTCTGCTTTGGAGCCCTCTCTGGGAGCATGACCAGCCAGGGAACAGCTCATCCAGAACAAAGCGTGATATATTTATATATAGGCACATCACAAGAAGGTTGAAATGACAAGAAGGCCATATCTGCCATCTTCTCTTTCCTACACCTTGCCCCTTTCCCTCCCCCTTTCAGGCAGATTCCTGTGGTCCTCATCACTCCTTCCAAACCCAAGATTAATCCCGCACCTTTGCAGATCCTTTCACATGCTCAGGGTCTGAGTTCACAGACTATTTTTAATTCTGTTTCAGATTTCTTTGTCTGCTCTGGGCCCCTAACCATGGGACAAATGAGTGTATACCTCTTCACTAAAAGCTGGAGTTGGAGACCGAGGTTCTCTGCTTTAGCTTTTAATGGTGAATGAGAAGCTATTGGAAATATTGTTCCTGTCTTGTGGTGGTCAGTATCTGTTGGAAGATATACCAGTGAACACTAGGCCTGCTGCCAGGTGGGGGGGAAGGAAGGGGGGACAATCCCTCCTGCCCCCCACTACCCCACAATGCATGGGGGGCTCTGTCAGGAGCACCCCCCCCCCCAAATGGCTGCCCTGCCCACCTGCCCAAGCTCCTGGCTGCAACAGCTGGTGAGTGGGGGGGGGTTGGTTGGTTGTTTTTTTAAGTGCTGGGAGCTGGGGCAAGCAGGGCAGCCATGGGGGGTGGGAGCTGGGAGAGCAGGTGGGGGTCAGGGGGCGCTCAGAGGAGCTGGGGGAGCAGGCAGGGGATAGGGACTGGCAGGGGTCCCCCCCAGTCCCCTCCCCCCACCTCCAGTCCCCACCTCCCTTGCCCCCTACTTACTACCATGGAATCTGGGTCCAGCTCCCTGCTGCAGCAAGCAGGGACTGCCCAAGTCTCTGAAGCTCTCCAGATCTTTTCCAAATCAATTTGGAGAGCTTCAAATAGATTCAGACCTTTTAACTGGTCTGCTGATTCAATTTGAATTCGGAGATTCAGCCACTGAATTGGGCCAAATCTCCTCCGAATTGTATCAGAACCTGAAGCTTCACACAGCCCTAGTGAACACAAACCTCAACATCATAGCAAACATGAATATAGGTTCATCATAGGAAGAATCCAGCTATCTCCACTGTTCATCACCATGCCCAGCGTCGGAGTCTGATGGCTCTGGTTTATACCCCCACAGAGATCTGGCAGTGTAGACTAGAGCAGCCCTTAGGCTGTTATATCTTATGTTAGTGCTAAGGTCATGGCAGCAGCAGAGTCTTAAGTCTCAAAACAAGGGTCTCTGTTCACATATATAAGTGTGTAGCCTCGTTTTGCAATAAGAACTGCTGCCTCAGCTGTATGCTTCAGCCATGAGCTGTACAGGGCAATTATGACCATTGGCACACAGTATGAGGTTTGGAACCTGTGCCAAGCAGCACACACTATTAGGAATCATTTCACCAGCTCCCTGCCCATCATAGGATCCTACAAAGCAAGCTCCCTGGCTCCTTTTACATGTGATGCCGCCAGTGGTACAACTACGTGGGCGCTCAGCAGAATGCTTTAGTTCCCGAACCCTGAATTTGGGCTCAGGTGCCTACTGCGTGTGATAGGTTCCATGTGTCCCATTTCTTAATAGGCCCCATTATCACAGTCAGAACTAGGCACCAGAACCCAAAATCCCACTCCAAGTTGCCAGGTCTCCCAGGCAGCACCCCTTTTTACATGACATGTCCTCAACTGTAAAAAACGGTGTGCACTTTCGGGGTTTGAGCTGATGCGGTGGCCCCTGTGTGCAGCAGACAGCCACACAGCAGACAGCCTTTGCTTCAGAGTTCCAGCTTCAGTGAGTTTGGTGATGGTGGGAGGGCTTGGTGTTGTCTGGGTGTGGGAGCATGCTGTATAGTCTCTGCTGCAGCGCCTTACTCCCAATCCACAGCCCCTCATCCCTGCTGCTGACCCTCAGTCCTTACCCTCAGACCCCTGGGCCTACCAGTGTCCCTTACTCCCTATACACAGTTCTGTGCTCCCCCAGCCATCCTGATGCCCCTCACTCCAGACCCACAGCCCCCTGCTCCTCCCAGCTCTGGTGAAAGGTGCCCCCCACCCCCCTGCTGCTTCCATCATGACTGGCCTGCCCCTGGCATGGGCTGGAGGGAAGGGGAAGGGGAAGGGCTGAGGCTCCAGTGCTGCCCCAGATGCCTGACCATGCTCCCTTCCCTGACCTAGGCAGCATCTCCTGCCCACACCCAGGCCGCATCTCCGGGCCGCACTGAAATTGAGGCATTGATTGGTATTTGGGGGGAAACAAAAAGTAATAACAGACCTGGAAAAAATCAATGAAATAAGCAAGCCTATGTGTCCATAGCCGAGCAAATGAAAGAACATGGGTACAATCATGACTAGGTGCAGTGCCACAGCGAGGTGGGGGCCCTAAAATGTGCTTTCCATTGGGCCAAGGACCAGAATTTTCATTCAGGGGCTGCATGCAGAATAGTCCCATTCTATGATAAGCTGTTGACTCTTCTGATGAAGGACACTGGAGACACTTGCCTACATTCATTTGGAATGACGGATGTACCAGAGGCAGCCACACTGTCACTTATCCAGGCCAAGCCCACAGACTGGCCTGACACCAGAGCAGGCAGTGCAGTTGCTACTGTTCAAACTACACTCAACCACTTGGAGGCGGGGGGGCAAGCGTTTGCAGCACCTATGGGACATGGAGAACCAAGACCAAGAAGTTGTCTGGAACATGACTACGATCTCCCCGTGATCTTTCCTGCATAACCAAAAGGAGAAGTAGGAAGAAGAGGATGCGTTGGACTCCATCATTAACCTGATCCAGGATTTTTTCTATGCACCAGAAAGATTGCTGTCTGTGCAGGAGATATCAAAAGATCCACACCCTGGGATGTGTAAGTTATGGAGAAGGGAAGTTAGATTGTTTGGGGTGACTGGGGCTTTTGTGCATGGGAGTGAGTGAAGGAGGGGGTTAGTGTTGGAGGCAGCACATATGTCCACTCCTTGCAGTCATGCAATGTTTCTCATACATGGAAGGTGGAGGGGGAGGATGTACTGGGCTGCCTCAAAAAGTTGCTCCCCCCCTTCCCCTCCCCCCCCCCCAGTTACCTGCTACCACATCCGCTGGAATTCTGGCATGTGCACCCGAAGTTCGGACACCAGCACACACCAGAGCTGAGCAAATGCATGAGCACCTCTGCGACAGTGACAGTCAAAAAAAGGCAGGATGGAGGCTTGCATGACCGCCTTTCAATCCTGAGTACAGGCTGCTGATTGGTTGGGTGACAAAATGCATGAGGCATTTATAAAGATTAAAGACAGAGAGGCAGCAGCTCACCGGAAGATCATGGCCAGCACAATAAGATTCCTAGACATGGCCAATAAATTGTCTGAATGCCGAGCAGATCTGGCGCCAGGAGGCAAAGTTGAGACGGGAGCTCCTTAAATGACTGAGCAACAACAGCCCCACTGAGACTGTAGCAGGGTGACATCCCTAGGGATGGCCGTGATACCACTAGAGCCCCTTAACCATGCCAATCTTGTCTAACAGGCCACACCATGTCCTGCTGGTACTATTAATATTGGGAGGCTGCCCCTTGGTCTAATTGCTTGGACACAGTCTTGCTGGACCCCACTGAGCCCTGGGGTTCATAGACCCCTTGGCGTCCTGCCTTATGATGGATGCTTCAGCGAGACACCCTCCGCCTTCTGAGCTATATGCGTGCCTACAAACCACCCCTTTATCATGTCCCAAGCCTTGCAGATGGTATTGACATTGTCTCGCCCAGGCCTTGCTATAATTCAGCCCCCTTGTCCTCATTGGGCTGTCCGCAGCCCTGTCTCTGTGCCCACCCTGGTACCAGGCTCTCCACAGCCTGGTCTCTCTGTGACCGCACCCACAGGTGCTGGGGTCTGTTCACCCCCAAACACTGCACCCACACTGATGCTGGGGTTTCCCCACACTGTAGTGGGTCCCCAATGAGGCCTCCTCCTTCCCCAATAGCCTTAGCCCATTCCTCTGGTGTTATAAAACAGCAAACAAAACATGAGCCCCTAGGCTATAACATAACACAACAGTTTAAGGTGTGTCTCTCTCTTTTTAAAAGAATCAAACTAGTGCCCCTAGCATCACCAGAAGCTAGACTTGCAATCAAGCCTCCTCCTGTAGCTTCCTCTAGGAGGGCTCCTTCCCCCTTGGCCACTGGCAGAGAAGTGCTCTTCTGCTCCTAGCCCTGGGGTTTATATCTGCCCAATGCCCTGCCTCTCCTGGTCAGCTGACTGGGTACAGGCCAATTTACTCCTTGGCCTGTTGCCACAGTAATCTGCACCTGTGGGCTTCTGCTTGGCTCTTAAGCTGCTCTCCCCAGGCAGTTTCTGGTCTTATAGGAGCAGACACCTTAGTGTCCTGTGACAAAGACAAACTCGTTGTAGGCTCTTGCCTGTGAACAAGGGGTGCCCCTTTTCTAACAGCAGAAGGCAAGCCCCAGTATACTTTAGGGATGAAGGGGAGGATGATACAGAGGAGGCTTGGGGGGTGGGGGGGGCAGGAAGACCCAATGATAGGTACTGAGTTCTCTGCTGTGAGTTGCGCGTGGTTTCATAGGAAAACCTCTGTGGAGTTTGAGACTGTCATGGTGCGGGGTCCTGTAGGATGGCCGTGATCTTCCCAAGGCCCCTTTACCATGCCAAGTTGGCCCAATGGGCACCCTTTATTCTTTCCCGCCACGTCTTTGGTGGAAAGTGTATACATATGGGAGGCTGCCTTTATGCCCTCTTGGTCACAGTTTGCTGTACACTCTGACCCTGTGGACTCCCAGACCCCTGGCGGGTCCTGCTCCAAGACAGATGGCACAACAGGTGTCTCAGGGCACCCTAGCCTTATGGGCTATGGGTGTCTCCAACCACCCCTTTACCACACCCCAAGCCTCACAGATGGAACTGATGTTGTTCAGTCTGGGCCTTGTTATAAATTTGGCCCCCTTGTCCTCCCTGGGCTCTCCGCAGCCCTGTCTCACTCTGCACCCTCCCTCACACTCAGGCCCTCTACACCCTTACTGGCGCCGGGGCTGGTGTGCCCCCAATACTGCACCCTCTCTGGTGCCAGGGTCTCCACACTGCCATGGGTCCCCTATGAGGCCTTCTCCATCCCCTAATGGCCTCACCCAAGCCACTAATCTTAAACAGTAATAAATCAAACACAAGCCTCTGGGCTGTAACAAACTCAAGCCGCCCAGCTGTAACGTCATTCAAACGCTACTGGGGAATACTCCGTCTCACAACAGCATCAGGAGCTGCTCGCACAGTCAGGCCTCTTCCCTTTGCTTGCTCAGGCAGAGCTCCTTCCCCCTCAGCTACTGGCAGGAGACTGCCAGCCTGGCCTCAGCCCTGGGTTTTAAATGTGAGCCAGGCCCTGCCCCTTTTGGTCAGCTGACCACTGGCAGGTGTGGGTCACTAGCTAACTCTGGTTGCCCTGGCAACGAGCAGCTGGGGCTCCTCACTCACTGCTAGGGCTCTTTCCCTAGCAGTTTTCCCTCTTTAAAAGGAGCAGGGCACCTAAGAGCTCTGTGACACACCTCCCCCCTTAAGACCCAGACTCACCAGGAAGTGTCTTCACTCTTCTCCCTCTTGCATCCTTCGTCTTGGTCCTTTTAAGTTCGTGTTCTTGCTGCTCATCAACAATTCAGATGCGTAGAGGCAGAGGTTTTCAGGTGCCTCCTGCTCACCTTTTCCCCAAGGCGCACCATGTGGGATTTCATGGGAGTTGCCCTGCCATGGGCAGTCCCCCCACATTAGTCAACCTTAGTAGACTGAATTCTCAGTTGGTTGAGCTCCTTGTTTTCAAGGGTCTACCCTGTCTTCCTAAGCTACTCTCCTGAGGAGGGAAAACTTTCCCCCACTCCCATAAAACTGAGCCCTGTTGTGGTCTGGCTCAAATCTTCTCACACCTCCCCAGGGAGTTCTTGCCTAATTTTGGGGAGGGGTGGGGGGGTTTCTCCCCCTCACATCTGGCTTGTCTATATTCAACCCCTGTATACCCTGGTCTCTTTCCTAGGGCAGATTGTGGGGTTTCTCGCTTCCCTATGGTGCCCTGGAGATCCTGAAGCCTTCCCCAGAGGTGTAGGGGAGGATTTGGAGCCACCCAATTAGACCTTAAGGTAGAGGTGGACAAAATATGGCCTGCAGGCTGGATCTGGCCCCAAAGCCATTCCATCCAGCCCATGGGGCCCCTAAAAATTTAGAAAAGTAATATTTATCTGCTCCTGGATGCCTGTCAAAGATGACAGGAGCCAGAGGCTGTAGAACCAAGGGGGAGCTGGCAGCAGGATGCAGCAGCCCAGCCCTGCCTCACCCCCCCAGCCATTTCCATGCCTTCCTAGCCCTGCACTGCTCCAGCACCATGTGGCTCCTGGCTGCATTGCTGGGCTGCAGGAGCATGGCCCACACTGATACTCCGGGGTGTGTGTGTATGTGTGTGTGTGTAGGGGCTGTGTGTGTCTGTGTGTAGGGAGGGACTGTGTGTGTGTGTTCATAGGGTGAGCCCCACATGTACACTCCACCATACACATGCACTCACACCCCCCTCACACTGCCATACACACAGACACCCACAGCCCCTCACACACTCCAGCCACCCTCTCTCCTCAAACACAGCCCCCCACAGACCCCATACCCACCCACACCCCACTTATCCACACACACACCCACATGCTCCCTCACTCCCCCAACACACACCTAGCCACTCCCCACAGGCACATCCACACCCTCCCCCACATCCCACATACCCACACATGCACAGCCCCCGACAAATCTATTCCCAATATATTTTTTAATGAAATTAATGAATGGTTTAGATGTTTTAGATGTTCACTTTTTAGAATATAATTGGGTATTTTTCTGGTTCCAAGACAGCAAACTCCCTTCCTGAAAGGAGTACTTCCTGGGGCAAGAGGAGGGACTTCTGGTGGCAAAGGTCAAGGGTTAGGGGGCAGAACTTCCAGTCATGAGATGGCAACCAGGGGGTGGGGCATCTGCCAAGGTGTGGGGCTACCCAAGTGCCCCTTGACAACTTGCCAAAACTCAGTAAGTGGCCATACACCCAAAATAATTGTCTGCCCCTGCCTTAAGGCTTTGAGCGGCTTCTAGGCACAGTTGACTATGGGAGCCCATTTAGGGGCCTGGGACTATGGAGGCCCAGCCAGGGCCTGAGGATCAGTGAGGACTAGTAGGATGTCAGGGACCCTAGTGGGGTTTAGCAGAACCAGGAGTACAAAAAAGGTCCATGGGCAGCCTCCCTATTCATCCTTTTGCCATCAAGCCATGGCAGAAAAAATGGGAAGGTGCCCAAGGGGCAGAGCAGGGCACAGTTGTGGAGCCTGCAGGGGATATCACAGCTTCCCTTGGGACCCCAACCTCATTACATGGGAGACATGTCAAAACTGGGAGTGGGATGCCGAGCTGTGGCTGTGATAATGGGACCTATGAAGACGTGGGGAGTGCACCTGTCATCCAAGCAGACTGAGACCTATGTGCTGCTGGCTGCTCACTTTTGGCACAGACCTCAGACATCTTGGATCAATTAGGGATACCCAGCACAAGGGAGCTGTGCACTCAATTCATAGATTCATGGATTGTAAGGATGGAAGGGACCTAGGAAGATCATCGAGTCCAGCCCTTGCACCAAGCAGGAAAGACACGTGGGTGTCAGGTGACCCCAGTGAGGTGACGGTCCAGTCTCCTCTTGAAGATTTCCAGGGTAGGGGATTGCACCACCTCTGGAAGGAGCTTATTCCACAGTCTGGACACCCTAGTTGTAAAGTAGTTTTTCCTAATGTTGAACCTGAAATGGTCGTCCAGGAGTCTGTGACCATTACTCTGGTGCCCTGGTGAACAGTTGTTCACCGAGCCCCAGATGTATGCTTCTGATGTAGCAATAAGCTGCTACCAAGTCCCCTCTCAGTCTTCTTTTTTTTAGGCTGAAGAGTCTCAGATCCCTCAGCCTTTCCTCAATTGCCTTGCCACGCAAGTGTCTGATCATACAGGTGGCCCTTCTCTGGACTCTCTCAAGCTTTCCCATGTCTTTGTTTAAGTGTGGTGCCCAGAACTGGACACAGTACTTCAGTTAATAGGTCAATTAATAGGTCTTGAGGTTACCTGTCCAAGTAAAGTTCAACCCCCACCCCCCTCCCTCCACTCCCAACCCTGTAGTGCCTGTGCAAAATTTGAAGACCAGACATGCTGCACAACTCTTGCAATTTTGGGTGTCAGACCGAGATGTTCACCTGTGTCATTTTGAGGCCAGGCTTGGTCAAGGAGTGGTGGACTTTGTCTGAACCCAAAACATCTCTGTGCATCAAAGGGCATGCTGGCTATGGAAGACATTGGACAGTGAGCACACACTATTCATAAACCTGCTCTGCTTTTAGGTCCATGAGTAGGTTCACAGAACCCCACTTTTCGATGTTACAAAAAAGTGCCCAAACATTGAGGTCATGGGGGTGGGGAGGGGGAGTCAAGCCTCAGATGACAAAAAAGATGTGACCTGCCCACGGGAAGTTCACCAGCAGCTGTGAACCCATAGTGCCTGTGTTTATAACCATAACATGTCTTCATAGGTCACAGCCACAGATAGGCACCAAAACACAAGAGCAAAATCCCTCTCCCAATCTTGGCCACATCTCACAGCACTCCCTTTTTGCACGAGACACCCTCAGTGGTAAAAGAAAGTGGGTACTCAGCAGAGCACTGAGATGCCCAAATCTTTTATTTAGGGTCATGTGTCTACTGGGGGTGTAAGGTGACCTATGAAGAATGTCAACTTCCTCTCTCTTATCCAGGCAATGAGTTACCTGATCATAGAAGGAGATGAGATTGGTAAAATAAGACCTACCTATGATGAAGCCATGCTGGCTGTTGTTCAGAATCGTATGTTCTGGAAGCATATCACACATAGACTCAATTAATTTTTCCAGTACTTTTTGGGATAAAAGTTAGGCTAATTGGCTTATAGTTGCCCGGGCCTTCCTTCAGCACTCTTGGATGACGTTCATCTGGTCCTGCTGACTTATAAATGTCTTAACTTTTCTAATTGATCACACACCAGCTCAACATCAGCAGTAGGAAGTCTGTCACTCCTACTGTGCCCATTCTGAACCTTATCTACCATGATTTTCCCTTAGTTCAGTGAAATACTGAAACAAAGTTCAGGAGTTCAGTTCAGTTTTCACCTGAGTGTCGGTAACCAGTTGTCCTGAGTTGTTGAGCAGTGGCCCCACACTTCCATTTGTTTTCCTCCTGTTCCCTGCATACCTAAAGGAGGACTTCTTATTATCCATGATTCCTGTTGCTAGTTTCAATTAAGTTGCCACCTTATCCTTTCTAGTCTGCTCCCTACAGTGCAGGCCAGTGTTGTATAGTCCTCCTTGGGGACTGTCCCAAGCTTCCATTGTTTGTATGTATCTTTCTTCTTTTTCAAGAGGATCATGATATCCTGATTAAGCCAAGAGGGTTTCCCAGCCCTTTTGCTACATTTCCTCTGTGTGGGAATGGACTTCTTTTGTGCTTTGAGGATCATGTCCTTGAGGAATGACCACTCCTCATGCACTCCTTTCACTTTCAGTCCCTGGTCCCACAGTGCTTTCCCTACTATTGGCCCGAGCCTGTTAAAATTCACTTCTTTGAAATCCAAAACTTCAGTCTTGCTAGCTGATTTTCCTGCCTTGTGATGGACAGTGAACATGATGGTTTCATGGTTGCTGTCCTCCAGGCTACCCTCTATATTCAAGAGAAACACAGGGCAAGGCAGGGTAGGGCAGCAGTTTTGGTTCAAACAGCCATGGATTCCAGGCTTGCAAGGAGGTCAGGTCTGCCAAGGAGACATAACTACCAATATCCTCCATTCTCCACCACCATTCCCCCCACCCCCTCGTCTGATTTTGTCCCACATCATCCTCCACCCTTCACCTCTCCCATATACATTATGGTGGTGATGCTCCCGCCACCCACTGTGTTCAAGCTCCCATCACCCACTGTGGTCATGATTTAGCCACCTACAGTGGTGTGGCTTCCCTCACACACACCCATTCCAGCCCCCTCCCCCTCTCAATCGGCAGCAATGTCAGGACCAGGACCCATGGGCAGAAGTACAGACAGTGGGGATATGGTAATAGGGTAATAGGGTATAGGTATTTCCACAGAAGGCTTGAGGACTGTGGCAGGGCACTGTTTGTGCCTGCCACTTTAAGGGCCAGAAGAGAGCAGCCAGCAGGTGCCTGATGAGGGCAGCCATTTTGGATTCAGGTCTGCCCATATAAACAGGGCATTTTTGCTTCTGGAAGGCCAGGCAACAACATTGCCTGGCTGCAGGTATCATCTGGAGGTCAGGGAGGAGCTGTACAGGATGGTCAGGAGGCTCCTGGTCCTGGGCATGACCTAAAACTGCACCCTGCCAGGAGTGGGTGGCCTGGTGGGGGTCTCAGTGGTACAGGAGCCCCCAGGAAATGCCAGGCCAGTTACCACCCTGGTGAAAGGCAGGTCGGGGTGCCTTAACCCCAGCTTCCACAACTGGGTGGGTTACTCCATAGGAGGGTCAGGAAGGCGGACCTGAGAGCGGGAGGGTGATACACCCTTAAGCCTGACTTGACATCTCCCCTGACTGGTCCAAGCTGGGGCCGGGACTGGAAGGGTCCAAGGGCCAGGGGCCCACCGCGAGGGAAGAGCTGAGGGCCTGGGGTTCCAACTGGCTTGGAGGTGGACCAGGGCCAGTAGAGCTGAAGGTCCCGGGGGGACCACACCTGTAAGGGGGAACAGATCAGGGATCTAGGCAGC
The DNA here is from genome assembly GCF_052110815.1 of Crocodylus siamensis. Taxonomy (NCBI): domain Eukaryota; kingdom Metazoa; phylum Chordata; order Crocodylia; family Crocodylidae; genus Crocodylus; species Crocodylus siamensis. Next base: position 44,532,772 of record NC_143403.1, read on the forward strand.
CCCGAATGAAGGCAGCATATGCTGCCTGAAAGGAGGAATCTTAAAAGGGTCCTGACTGGGAGATTCTGGGACCCAGAGTGGGGCCAGTCATGTTGGCAACAGCTGGATGCCATCTGCGAGGCTTGGGCTGCAGTGTAGGGGAGGAATGGAGCCACAGATAGTGCCCCCTGGCATTGGGGCAAGAAATGGGCAGCCTCCTACTTAATCAACATCAATTTTCCAACTGGCAAGAAGGTGGGCGGTTAGCCCAGAAACAAGTGGGCGGGCCACAGGGAAATTGGCCCTGAGAAGGCCCCCTATTACAGGAACATATTAGTCAGGAAATCTGCTGTAAAGGGAGGTGAGAACCGAGTTTGGGAGTATGGGGCAAACCCTGACATCTTCTTTCTGCCCCTGCAGCACTTCCAGCACTTCTTGAAGCGAGGATGTGGAGCTGAACCTCAGCAGCTCTCTGTCTCTCTCTCGAAACACATGGGCACACTATGAACTGCCTGCCTCCAGAGGAAGGCTCTATCAGTCTCTGGATGATACTTGTGAGTAAGCTACTTTAAATCTAACTAGATATATAGCCTGCAGTAACTCAGATGCATGATCAAAGGCTACCATGCCACCTTTTGCTCTAAGGTATTTCTTTGATGTTGCTCTATTCTCTCCCCCTACTCCAAACCTACTACCTGTAATCAATAAAGTTCTCTTCTGTATCTGGTGTGGGAGACTTATTGGGAGAGGGTCTAAATTATGCCTTGGGGTCCCCTTGGTCCAGCTGACTAAGGGAGCCCACTATTTGTGCTTCAGACTAAGGGACTTGCCCCAAGTTCTTGCAGTGGGTCAAGTACCCTCTTCTATAAAGCCTATGTACCTCATGAGGCACAGAGCCGCTAAAAGACCAAGACTCATGAGTGGTGGCAGTGTTACCCCCAGGCTTGTGGGTGTGCTCCAAGAAGGGGGTTGGCCAGATGTGAGGCATCTTCAGGGAGGCCCTCGGAGCTTGGTAGGTGTTTGGCTGCAGTGAGGTGGGTAGCCTCAGCACAGGAGCACCCCCTACTGGCCCACCCCACAAGTGACAGATTTTTGGCCATATTGGGACAGTTTACCACATGTCAAACTAAACTACACTGAAGTGTAGTCTAGTTTGCCATGATATGGGACAATTTGAGACACCCAACCCTTGCACACGTGTATATGGTGACACCACTAAGCTACACCAATGGTGATTTTTTTTGTTTGTTTTTGTTTTAATCATGTGTACAAGCACCCCAGCAGGCAGGGGCTACTTCCCAGAAGAGGCTAAACATCTCCACCTTCCCCAAGGACACACAAACTACCCTCTGGGAATCCTCCCCTTCCCTGGAGCACTAGCCCTTCCCTAGTCTCCTGAAGCTTCTGCCAGGAGGGTACTAGAGCTTCTGAGAGGGCAGTGAGGTGAGGCATAGGGCTAGATCCAATGGCGGACCTGAAAACCTCCAAATCAGGTGCTGCAGACCCTAACTTAAGGTGCTTGTTCCGCTGAGTGAGGAGCCTGAGCACTCTGAGCACATGTCCTAGAGAGAGTTTGTCACCTCAGAATAAGATCCCAAACCATCCAGCATGCTAGACGGAGTGCTTGGTGCTCACCTACCAGAGATGCAGAGGAGAGAACTGTGCCTGCCATTCCTTGGCTCTCCAGGGCCCTGACACCTCACCCACATCTGCAGAGAGTTGCCTGTGACTAGCTGAACCCATATTCTGGAACCCTCCCTGTGGGCCAGATGCCTTCACCTGTTTTTGAAAGACAGCCCTGCTCCATTCTGTCCTTCTGAAATATGGCTGAAAGAGAAGAAGTGGCGGTGCTGATCTGTTATCCTACTGTTGACAACACTCACTCAGGAATTGTGAGACCTAGCTTCTAGGGCCTCATCTTCCTAAGGGACCCACACCCACCTCTCAAGAGTGCCCCAACCACCAGTCTACAGCTAGCCTGGAATGAGAACACCCTCCATCCCTACCATTGATACTATGTCACTGAGCAAGCAGAGAAGAAGACTCATGGGGCATGTGGGAGCGCCCAGGGCCCTGCCTGTGAGCCCCTCAGAATAGACAGTCCCAGCGATAGCCAGCTCACCAGTGGCATGACATGGATGGGCACATGCTGCATCCCTTGGGTCCCCTCAGGGTCTACGGCGTCTCCCTCCCCCCTCCCCCCCCCCCTCCCCCCAGTGCCTCAGAGGCCTCCATCTAGATGGAGCCCATGGTTCCGGGCTCCACATAGATGGAGCCTCTGGATCTCAGCTGCAGGGCTGCCTGTCACTTTTTCAGGCTCTGGGGCCCAAGAGCATGGCCACCTGCCCTTGTGAGGTCTACTCCCTACTGGGGTCTCTGGTGTGCCAGCTGGAGGAGCTCCAGGCTGCAGTCCAGAGACTGAGTGCCATCAGGGACTGTGAGCAGGAGATTGACTTCTGCTGCCAGGCCCTTCTCCCCCTGGAGGCAGAGGGTAGACCATGGTCTCCCTCCAGGACAAGGGAGGACTCGGGGACCTCCCATTATGTCCAGCCCAGGGGATGGACCAAGGTGGTCAAGGGCCCCAAGGCTCACCGCACCAAGGTCCCTGCCCCACTGGAGCTTTGCAACAGGTATGAACCTCTTGTAGCCCCAGCAGAGCCGGCTAAGTTGCCAGCTCCCGCAGGCAACACAGACTCTACCGTAGCTACTGCCCCTGCTCTTCCCAAGACAAAACACAAAGTGTTTGTTGTGGGAGACTCCATGCTGAGGGGAATGGAGAGGATAATCTGCTGCCCCGACCCCTTAGCCTGGGAAGTTTGTTGCTTCCCGGGAGCCAGAATCTGAGACATTGTGGAGATCTCTAAACTCCTCCAGCCCACGGACCACTTACTATCTCATGCTCCTTATTCATGTGGGCACCAATGAAATGGCTCGGAGCGCTCCCAGCTGGGTCATGAGGTGCTACAGGGATTTGGGAGTGGGGCTAAAGGGGCTGGGGGCACAGGTGGTGCTTTTTTCGATCTTCCCAGTCTCGGGCTGTGGGCTGAGGAGGGAGAGGAGGATCCAAGTAGTTAACCAAAGACTGCGGTGCTGGTGTCATCAGGAAGGCTTTGGCTTCCATGACCACAGCCTGCTCTTTGGTGAGAGAGGCAGAGAGCTGTTGGAAAGGGACGGCCTCCACCTCTCTGCACTGGGGAGATGGCTCTTCTCAGCCAGACTGGCTGACCTGCTCCACTGGGCTTTAAAATAAGCCTGCAGGGGGACGGGGGGGGGGGACCGCTGCCACTGCTGGCCCACTGAGCAACCCCTGCAAAGCCAGCAGGCCAAGGCACTTAAGGGATCCCACCTCTGCCCCAGCCCTGAAATGATTTATAGGCAAGGCAGCAGCCCCCAAGGGGACACTTGCATGCCTATACACAACTGCCAGGAGCTTGGGGAATAAACAGGAAGAACTTGTCCTCCTGCTAAATGCAAATAACTATGATGTCATAGGGATGACGGAAACCTGGTAGGACTCCACCCATGACTGGACTACAGGTATAGATGGCTATACCCTGTACCGGAGGGATTGAGTGGACAAAAGAGACGAGAGTGTAGCTCTCTATGTCAAGGAAAGCTGTGTGTCCCTGCAAGCTGACATTGGCACCCAGGGTGGATGACTTGAGACCCTCTGGGTTAAAATCCATTGGGAACACGGAACAGGGAATACTATGGTGGGAGTCTACTGCAGACCCCCTACCCAGGGTCAAGACTTTGACCAGAAGATTGCCAGGGAATTGGCTGAAGCCACGCACTCCTGGTGTATGGTCGTCATAGGAGACTTTAACTACCCAGACATCTTGTGGGAGGAGCACTCAGTCAAATCCGAGCGGTTGCAAAGCTTTCTCTCGTGCATGGATGAGCTCTATCTGATGCAGGAAGTCTACGGGCTGACAAGAGGTAAAGTGCTGCTCGACCTGGTACTGGCAACTGGGGACGACCTAATCAGCAACGTAATGATTGAAGGGAAGCTGTGTGACAGTGACCACGAGCTGATCACCTTCACCATCCACCGTCAAGGCTGTCAGTAATACAGAAGTGCTCGACTTCAGGAAATCTGACTTCGACAAGCTAAGGAGGCTTGTCAGAGAGGCCCTGAAGGGCCACAACCCAAAGGGGAGGGAAGTTCAGGACGAGTGGTTGCTTCTCAAGGGAGCAATCCTGGATGCGTGAGCAAAATGTCAGACCAACCTGATTGCCTTTTATGATCAGGTCACAAAGGCAATGGATGGAGGTGTCGCTGTGGACGTAGTCTTTCTGGACTTCAGCAAGGCCTTTGACACCGTCTCCCACCCCATCCTCATTAAAAAACTAGGTGACTGTGGCATGGATGCCTACACAGTCAGATGGATTGCAGATTGGCTCAAGGGCCGTACTCAGAGGGTGGTGGTGGATGGGTCATATTTGACCTGGGGGGAAGTGAGCAGCAGAGTCCCCCAGGGCTCGGTCCTTGGGCCTGCGCTGTTCAATTTCTTCATCAGCAATTTGGACGAAGGGGTGAAATGCAACCTGTTTAAATTCCCTGATGATACCAAAATTTGGGGTGAGGTGAGCACGCTAGTAGGGAGGGAAAGACTGCAGCAAGACCTGGATAGGTTACAGGGGTGGGCTGACATAAACAGGATGCGTTTCAATACTGACAAGTGCAGGGTGCTACACTTGGGCAGTAGTCACCAGCAGCACACTTATAAGATGGGAAACTCCCTTCTTGAGAGCACAGAGGCAGAAAGGGATCTTGGAGTCATTATTGACTCCAAGATGAACATGGGCCGACAATGCAAGGTCACGGTCGGCAGGGCTAATCAGACCTTGTTGTGCATCCGCAGGTGCATCTCAAGCAGGGCCAGGGAGGTGATCCCCCTCTCTATGCGATGCTGGTCAGGCCACAGCTGGAGTACTGCGTCCAGTTCTGTACGCCCCATTTCAGGAGGGATATGGACAACATTGAAAGGGTCCAGAGGAGGGCGACTCGCATGATCCGGGGTCTACAGGGCAGACCCTACATTGAAAGACTGCGGGACCTAAACCTGTTCAGCCTTCACAAGAGAAGGCTGAGGGGAGACCTGGTGGCTGTCTATAAACTCACTAGAGGGGACCAGAAGGGTTTAGGGGAGACACTGTTTCCCCTAGCATCCCCTAGCATGACAAGTAACAATGGACACAAGTTATTAGAGAGTAGATTTCGATTAGACATCCGCAAGAACTACTTCACAGTTAGGGCGGCTAGGAGCTGGAACCAAGTTCCTAGGGAAGTGGTGCTGGCTCCTACCCTGGGGATCTTTAAGAAGAGGCTTGATGCCTACCTGGCTGGACTCATTTGAGTCCAGTCTTTTCTCCCGCCCAGGCAGGGGGTCGGGCTTGAAGATCTACAAGGTCCCTTCCAACCCGACTTCTATGATTCTATGAAAATCTATCCTGTCTCGGAGGAAAGGCAACAGAAGGGCACAGCAGCCCTCTTGGCTCTCCAGAGAAATAGCAGACATCCTGCATCTTAAAAGAAAGACCTACAAAGGATGGAGGACTGGAACCACCATCAAGGACGAATACCCTGCACTGATCCGGACCTGCAGAGAGCAAACCAGGAAAGCCAGGGCTGTGACGGAACTCCAGCTAGCTACAAATATCAAGGACAGTAAAAAGTCCTTTTTTAGATATGTGGGGAGCCGGAGGAAAAGCAAGGGCAATGTTGGACCCCTGCTAAATCAGGTGGGACAACTGACAACCGATGCCCAGGAAAAAGCAAACTTGCTAAATGGGTACTTTGTGTCAGTTTTTCACTAGTCCCATGGGACACCCCCACCCACTGTGGGTCAGGGAGGCCTGGGTCAGGGAGATTCCTTACCCTCCATCGAAGTTGACCTCATAAAGGAACACCTTGAGAGGCTGGATACCTTCAAGTCAGCCAGCCATGACAGTTTACACCTGAGGGTACTCAAGGAGCTGGCGAGCGTCATAGCCCAGCCCCTGGCACGGATCTTTGAGAACTCCTGGTGCTCTGGTGTAGTGCCCGAAGATTGGAAGGCCAAAGTGGTGCCCATCTTCAAGAAAGGGAGGCCCATCAGTCTGACCTCTATCCTGGGGAAGGTCTTGGAAAAAATTATTAAAGGAGCCATCCTTAACAGACTAGCTGACGGCAATATCCTGAGGGATAGCCAGCACAGGTTTGTTGCGGGTAGGTCTTGCTTGACCAATTTAATTTCCTTTTATGACCAGGTGACCAATCACCTGGACAGCAGGGAAGAGATTGGCATCATATATTTTGACTTTAAAAAAGCCTTCGATCTGGTATCCCATGATCACCTCTTGGCAAAACTGGCTAACTGCTGCCTTGACCTCACCACGATCTGCTGGCTGGGGAATTGGCTCCGCTGTTGGACCCAGAGGGTGGTGGTTGATGGTAGCCAATCGTGACCAGTGGGGTCCCTCAAGGCAAAGCATCCACACGTGAAGACAGGAGGGTGATCCAGGCAGAGCTTGACAGGATCATGAAGTGGGTGGATGAGAACCTGATGGTGTTCAACACCGAAAAATGCAAGGTTCTCCACCTTGGGAGGAAAAAACTGCAACATGCTTATAGGCTCAGCAGTGTTATGCTGGTTAGCACTACAGATGAAAGGGACTTGGGGGTCATGATTGACCACAAGATGAACATGCGCCTTCAATGTGATGCTGCAGCCAGTAAAGCAAGCAAAACGCTGGCTTGCATCCATAGATGCTTCTCAAGCAAATCCCAGGACATCATTCTCCCATTGTACTCGGCCTTGGTGAGGCCGCAGCTGGAGTACTGTGTCCAGTTTTGGGCTCCACAATTCAAAAACAATGTGGAGAAGCTTGAGAGGGTGCAGAAGAGATCCATGCGCATAATCAGAGGTCAGGAAAACAGACATTATGATGATAGGCTGAGAGCTATGGGACTCTTCAGCCTGGAAAAGCGCAGGCTCAGGGGTGATCTGGTGGCCACCTAGAAGTTTATCAGGGATGACCACCAGGATCTGGGGAAACGTCTGTTCACCAGAGCACCCCAAGGGATGACAAGATCAAACAGTCACAAACTCCGCCGTGACCAATTTAGGCTGGACATAAGGAAAAACTTCTTCACTGTCCGAGCCCAAGGTTTGGAACAGACTGCCACCAGAAGTGGTTCAAGCGCCCATTTTGAATGCCTTCAAGACACATTTGGATGTTTATCTTGCTAGGATCCTATGATCCCTGCTGACTTCCTGCCCCTGGTGCTGGGGGGTTGGACTCAATGTTCCTCCAGGGTCCCTTTCAACACAAATGTCTATGAATCTATGAATCTATGAAAGAAAAAGAGTGGGATTCTGCATTTGACTGGTTAGAGCATCCCTCTGGGAGCACGAAAGACCTTGTCCCTGCTCCCAGCACTTGGGCTGATCTTTTAATCCAATGCCTATCCAATCACCAAGCTGTTATATAACAGTGGCTAGCACCATTCCAGGCTGCATTTTAAGAGAAAGTGGCCATTCTGTGAGGGATGTGCATAGGGGGTGCAGAGAGTACCAGACACACACTCCAGGGGACTCAGGCTGAGAAATTTCTGGGAGCTAGTGAGACTTTGGTAGGTGATGAGCATTTTGGGATTTGTACCCATCAGTTCCTTTTGAGTCTTTTATTAAAATAGCCCTAAATCTTCCATAGAGTAAGCTAAACTGGCTTGGCCTATTATAGTTGCCAGAGATCCTATTACTAAATGTAAAGGAGCATGGAACGAGTGCTACCCTATTTTGAGCTTATAAGGCCATGATTAAACTACAGTTACAGCAGTCATGGCCCTTGGTGTAGACACAGCTTGAGAGCAGTGTCCTTAGCAGGGGTTTTGCTGGCAGAGCAGCATCTACTCTAGGGTGTGATCTGTTCAGACACCTCACTGACAGTTCTGCTGGTGGTATCTAGTAAGGTAGACAAGGCCTCTGAGTTCACGTGTACCATTCCAGTTCACGTCTGCCTAGCAGAAAGCAGCTCCTCACCTCATTAACAAAAACCAAGATATGCAAGCAAGGAAGTGACTCATTTAAGGGCCTCATCAATCTTCCAGGGCCTGCAGAATAAGCCCAGGTGCATTGTTTTCATCTAGAATAAAAAGACACCTCACTGTAATGCACCACCCTGCTTTCTGATTCAGACTACATGCTATTCCTTTCAGCAGCAAGTCCAGCATGGAAACACTGCACCAAAATGAACGGAGATGGCTGCGGGAAGAGAAGGTTGCACCAGAGCTAGGCTTTAAACAAAACTCCTACCACAGCCTTATTTTTATATTCTTGTTTACACCCATATACAGAATCCAATCTGTCAGCAAAGTGATGTACCAGTTCAGGTACCAGAGCCAGCTTAGTAGGTTGAATTTGGCTCCATTTCCTGGACAGCTCCCTGCAATACTGACTACCCCCAAAATCATGTTAGGCATCATAGCAAGATAGGAGGAAAGCAGGGAAAGAATCCTCTGGGCATGACCTTACTTCTGCCGGTGGGAGATGCTGTCTAACACAGTGGTTCTCAACAAGGGTGCTGGGGCACCCTTGGGGTGCCTTGACATCTTTTGAAAGGTATTATGAGGCAGGAGGAGATAAGTTCAGGCTCAGGCTCATCTCTGCCTGCCTATTGCCCTGTCCCTTTGCAAGGAGAGAAGCACTTTAATAAATCAATGAGTTTTGAAATGGGGTGCTGCCCAATTAACAGAAGTGATGGAAGGGTGCCTCAAGTACAAGGGGTGCCTTAAGCCTCAAAAGGTTAAGAATCACTGGTGTAGCACCCCAAAGAATGGGATGTGTGGAAATGTTGCCTGTCTGAGGGGGCACTTGGTGTTCCACCTAATGTTCTACTTGGCGTTCCCCAAGTTTAGCTAGCCAGCTGTGCTGAGGCTCTTTGCTTAGGTGAGGCCCTTTCAAGTGGGGGCTGCTTTTCCAGGAAGAATCCTGGCTCCTGGTATTCTGGAAAGAATACCTGAAAGGTCTGTGCGACCCAACAGCAAAGGGTGTTATCTCACATGGTGGCAGAGGGCAGTGACTGGTTCTGAAGGACCTGAGCTCAGCCTCTGTGCTGACCTCTGGCTAGTTTACATTAATGAAGGCTTGGTACAGAAGTTACACTTATTGCATGATAAGAGAGCTGAAAGCACTATCCAGCCATAATAAAACAGTCAGGTCACACAGAACGCTGTAAAAACAGCAGATCCCACTCTAAGATGATTCTGGATGGATGTGGTAACACACTTCAGTGCTGTAGGTTAGAGCACAATAATGAACAGCTGTACCAGATCCCCTCCTGAGTCATGGCAGGTTGAATTCTGCTGACATCCCATGGAGCATTGCAGCACCCTGCTCATACCCTCCCTGCTAATGGGGCAGTGGTGTAACCTAGGCCAGAGGTTGTCTCTTCTGCCCAAACACTGGGACAGACCTGTCCTGGGCTCTCAGTGACCTGAGGCAGTGAAACACCTGTTTGCAAACCCCCAACACTCTTGTTCCCTCCAGCCAGCCATGGGCCACCGTCTGGTATTATTGCTCAGTGTGTGGATTCCATCTACCCCTGTGTGAATGTGGTATCCAGCAAACAGCACAGCACTTAATCAAAATCTGTGCTGTCTGCTGAACACCACATTCACAGAGAGACTGTCCAAGATGTTAATCTTGTACAGTGTTGCTCTGAAGTGTCTGTATCCAGATCTCGGTCTGTTTAGCCTGACCCATCTTGGGACTCGATAACATTCTCACAGCCTGGGCAGTCCCAAAGGAGTGACATGCTCACAGTGACAAGTAGCTACCAGCCTCTGGCTCCTGACAATTCCATGGCAGGTGGATCTGGACTGAAAGCAGGTGCCTCTGCAGTCTCCATGGACTCCATCACATGTTGTGTTCCAGAAATCCTCTTCAAGGAGGCTGGAAGGGAAAGGATGTATGTGCAGCTTCCTCTTTCCTTCTTCCCCATACCTTCCTGCTGACGGCCCCAGGGACAGGGCTGGGCTGCATCATCAAACATGCGATAAATTAACCATAGGGAACACAAGTTCCCTAAGGTGCTCTAAAGTAGAGCATCTTCATCTGATACCTCATCTGATAAGGGTTATTTTCATGCAATTGGCCACCTTAAAAGCGCTCTGCAGCCACGCACGTGTCATGTCATGACTGAAGAGAACTTTTAGGGGGCTGATTGCACGAAAACATAACTTCTGTCTGTGCCTTAGGTCTAATGCCCAAGGGTACATCCAGACATATGTGGATGTTTGATTCCCTGGGGACAAGTAGCAGCGGTGCACCTTGCGCCACTGCTACTTGTCCCCAGGGAACACCAGTGCCACACATGTTTTGGCACATGGCAAGTTACCCCAGGGAAGGTAGGAAAGGCTGGAGCCAACACTGTGCTGGCCCCAGCAGCCTTACCTGGGGTCCAGGACTGCAGCCATGGCGATTCTGCTGCACGGAGCCTGGCTGGCAATGGAGCATAGCTCCAGGTGGCCCAGCTCCATGTTTCAGCAGCATGTGCTGCCCAAGCATGCACTGCTCTGTTTTCTTTTTTCCACTGTTTTTTTGACCCCTGGATATCCATTTTGACCCCTACTCATCCAGGGAGGGCTCCTAGACCACATGGGTAAGGAGCTACTCATCCAGGACTTGGAGAATCTGAACATCCTGCTGCTGTGTGGGGCTGTGGCCACCATTATCAGTGAGGGGGAATATAGGCATAAGGGATTTGTGCATGCATGCATGTACACACATACAACCCAGGCATCTGAGGCAGACACACACAAACACATGCACACATACATGCATGTACACACACACAGACACAGGACCTAGGCATCCAACATATGCACACGCACACATACTGGGCAGGCACAAGGCACACTGGTTGCATGTACTGGCTGATGAATTATGGCCATGACAAGCCATTGTTGTTTCAGATCCAGGTGGGCAGCTATGTTTCAGCTAGCCAATCAGGGATAATTTGGTATTTTGGTTCTGCTCAAGAGTCTTTCGCAGCCTGGGGATGCACACAAGAGCCCCCACTACCTTCTGGGTTCAGATCATGCAGGTAGGCTCTGAAGCCTCCCTCTCCCTCCCTGCACCTGCCCACAAGGGTTAACATGTGTTCTGCTTCTTCTCAGCCTAACTGTGGGCACTTAGAGTAAAGCTCAAAAGTTAGAGTGCTTCCATCACAGGCTTCTTGAACACCTGTACTTAGCCTGTATAATAGAATTATGTTGTGGGGTAGTGTAGCGGGAGCCAGGCTGAGCAGCTACACCAGGATGGGCCCCACGTGCCACACGCTTAGCAGGTGTCTCACTCTCTTATTTTCAAATCTTGCCCACCATGACTTGGTGTAACTGAAAAGGGGTAACAGGAGGTGATACCTCCTTGAAGAGAGTTTGCTAAGACTGGTGTGGGTCGTGACAACTGTGGGTCTTCTGTGGGGCTCCTCCTTCCCTACACCCCACCCCTTTCCACTCAGGTGTTCCTGTTGGTGCTTGGTGCAGATGCTTGGCTGTGCTTAGGATCTGGCCATGTAGTTCAGGCAAAAGAATCCACAATGAGAAGAAACTGCATTGCCCAGAGTCAGCATGTTTTGGCTGAGCCAACCGGTTTCTACTGCAGTTCTGGGATCAGTGGTATATAGCCCACATAAACAAACAAATAAATTAATAACTTAAAGAGTTGTGCTCCAGTCTGCTCCAGGCCTTTCCTTGGCCCAGCAGTGCACCTCAGCTGTCTTTCCTCAGGCAACCCCAGTCCTCCAGGGCTTGCTCAGTCCAAGTGGGCTGGTCCAATGGACTAAACTCTTCAAGTAATGTGGAGCCAGTGGTATCATGAGCCCTGGAGTAGCCCCTAGAGGTACCTGGCCTCCTAAGGCAGAGTGGTGGTCAGGAATCCATCTGGAGAGCCAGGGTGATCCAGATCCTTGGTTCCTGGTCCTCTCCATCCATGGGGAAGCACAGTGAGAGCCCTGGCTTGTAGATGTGTTCCCCCTTCCTGGAGTCAGTGCATCCTTATTTAAGGGGTTCCAGGTTAGTCCAAACCAGTTCAGACCCTTGCTTGCCCTGACATGTTTTGCTGCTTCTGACAGGTGCTAAGAGCCCCAGAGGACCTTATTCTTCCCTGCACCTAGCACCTCCAGGCCCTAGGCAGCACTTCCAATGCCAGCTGCCAGTTTTCTCCTCAGAATGATGCCCAGGTCCATGTGGAACTGGGATTTTGATCCCTACCCTGCTCAGGGAGCAGGGCCTAGGGGATGTCTGCCACATCCTGATTGCCTATCTGGCAGTGCAGCAGAGTATTCCCTGGGCATACGGGCTTACTGTTTTCTTGTGAGCCCAGTCAGGGATCTGCGTCCTGATGAGTATGCTGACAGCCCTCGTCCTGGCCCCTGCAACAGGTAGTTATGTTGCAGCTAAGTTTTTGCTTAAAACTGAATTTTATATCTTCTCTAAAAATCTATCATAAAACCCCTGAAACTGAGCTAAAATTGCAGCTCAGACGTTCCTAAAAGCTGTATCCAGTTTGAGTAAGACTCAAACCCTGTTGCCTTCTATAGCAGAGCTGGCACCAGCCAGATCACCAGGTAACCCCTGGCTGAATCTCTGTGCTTTGTGACAGTGCTTGCATGCAGGAGCTGGCCCTGCGTACCTGGTTTTGCAGGGCATTATGGGAATACATGGTGTCTTTTTCCTACCAAATAGTAGCAAGAAATTTCTGCAGAATGAATGAGGAAAGTCACTGAAAGGAAGAAAGAACAGTTCTGTGGTTAAAAGAGTGGCTTTCACTCCTGGCTTTGCCACAGACTGTCTACAGCAGGGGTGGCCAGCCTGCATCAGGTATGCCACAAGTGACACAAGCAGCTGCTGTGTGTGATATACGAGCCCTGGGCACTCAATAAAGGGAGCCACTGCTGGAATGGAGGAAGAGGGAGCTCAAGCCTCTATCCAAGTGGAATGAAGCAGGGGCAGGACTATGGCCAGCTGCCAAAAGCCAAGTTAACCTTTCCTGACTCTGCAGCTGAACTCAGTCTTTGGATTCTTGCCTGCTTTCACAGAGCTCTATTGGTACTGGCACATCTTCATTCTCAGGCCCCAAATTTTCTTCTGCCACTGTGTGGCTCACCCGCCATTTCTTGTTGATTCTACAGGAGGCTGGAGAAAAGCTATGCCCCGAAAAAACATATCAGGTGTGTTGCATATGGTGCCGACTCCATCCAGGGTTCCTCCACCCCTACACATTGGTCTGTCCCTCACCCTCTGATTTTAATGATATTGGCCGCCATATAGACAGAGTCCATCTGTCACTCTCTTCTATAAATTTGGTATGCCACAATCAGAATTGGGTCACAATTATCAGTCTATTTGTACACCACCTGAAATGATATAAACCGAGAAAATAACCAGAGCGACCTTGGGTTTGCAGGCCTGTACTCTCAGTCACTTTTCTTTTGGGGCCCTCTAAGCTCAGTGGACCCTCTTTACTTAATCCATGGGGTCTTTGGGGTGTTCTCCACCTGAACGCTGCTCTGAATGGGGTCTTCCCCCCCTTCTTTTCCCCCTTTCTGGGCTGCAAGCCACAGGTGCAGCACAGGGTATTTTCCTTGTTTATTTGGCTGCCTTGCCCCAAAGTCGTAGGCTGTGGGCCACCTAGACCTCTCAAACCTGGGAAATTCACAGTTGCCTCTGCCTAATCTAGCTGCCAACCTGCAGGGTCCTACTACTATCCACAGCAGCTCCACAAACCCCAGTTGTGGCTTCACATAGGTCCCTGAAAGTTTTCTTTGCTTTTCCCTGCTATTGCACAAGTCTACAAATCCCTGTCACAGAGGGCTTTTGGGATAGGGTACCAGCTTTCGATTATTGGCACTACTCATGATTGCTCCCCACCTCTGTTCATCTGTTGTCTCCCACAGGTCCATGGCTTTTCAGGATCTCTCCACGACATGATAAGAGCCCCGTATGTCCTCTCAGCCTCCTTCAGGAACTCCAGAGTCAGTCTCACCCTGGATCTGCCCATGCCTCCATGCAGGCACCTGGTAAGTTGTTTACTCCTGGCTCCCTCCCCTTTCCAGGGGATGTGCTCGCCCTTACTCTAGGCAGTCCGGGGCTTTTTGGGCCAGGACACCAAAGTCCTTTTAAGTTTTGCTTCTCCACTTGCACTTGCCAAACTTGCCAGTCTTAAAAGGGCTCTGCCTGCAGCCAGGAAATCTTGCTGCGGCACTTCCAGCTCAGGTTCGTTAGGGAGGACAAGCATAGCACAATCAAGCCCTGACTCCCTGCTACACCTGCCATATGAAAATGTGGTGGTTGTGGGACCAGGGAAGGGTTAGCTTGGTTCTTAGTCATGAACCAAGCCCCTGCTCTGTACAGCTGGAGACATGCACCCCACTTCTTCCAGTTCAGCACCCCAGGGTACAAATTCTATTAGGTATACCTCCTGGTGGACAAATCAAGGCAATACTCAGGAAGAGGGTGGAGGTTTACTTGTGGCACTGCCAAAAATGTTGGCTACCACTGGTCTATAGCAGGTATATCAAACATATAGTCCACCGGCCAGATCTGGCCCATAGAGCTACTCCATCTGGCCTCCTGGATTACTGGCATGGATGAGGAGTGGTTTGCCATGGAATCGTGATTGACAGGAGGAGGGTGAGAGAGGGCTGAAAGCCCTGGTCATTTTACTGGTCACCACCACCACAGCCCTAACTCCGCAGCTGTCAGCCCCAGGGCATGCCCTGTGCTAGAGCAGGAGCTACATTGCAGCAGCAGGTATGACAATGGCAGCTCCAACTTCAGCATAGGGTATGCAGCAGGAGCTGCCACTGCTGCCGCATGCTCTGGTCTAGAGCAAGATCAGTTGCCTCTGGATTCCTCACACCTCAGGCTGGATTTGGTTCATAAGAAGCCCTGTGGTCTGGATCTGTCCCAGGGCACAATGTGGGTTTTACACCCCTAGTCTACAGGATGGTGGGTAAGTCACTTACACCACTCTTGGGTTGTGCCTTCTAGGGCTCTCCAAGTCCCCTTGTACAGAGTGACCTCTACTGTGCTCTGGAATGGTTTTCAGCATAATATTGTGGCTGGAAACCTGTCGCATTTACCCTGGGATGAGCCATCTTATCCTGAGACAAAGTGCAACTGCCCTGAAATTCATGTTGATTGTCTCAGGATAAATCCTAAAAAAAGTTTCCCAGCCAAAATAGTTTCACAGATTTCATAGACATTAGGGCTGGAAGGTGTCTTAATGAAGATGTTGAATAGTGTTGGACCAAGGACAGAGCCTTGAGGGACCCCACTGGTCACAGTGTACCACGATGATTGACTTCCGTCAACCACTACCCTCTGGGTCCAACCACGAAGCCAATTCCCCAGCCAGCAGATTGTGGTGAAGCCGAAGTCACAGTTGGCCAGTTTTGCCAAGAGGTGATTATGGGATACCAGATCAAATGATAAAAGGAAATAAGATTGGTCAAGCAAAACCTACCCACAACAAATCCATGCTGACTATCCCTCAGGATGCTGCCATCAGCCAGTGTGTTAAGAATGGCCTCTTTGATAAACTTTTCTAAGACCTTCCCCAAAATAGAAGTCAGGCTGATGGGCCTGTAGTTTGCTGGATCCACTTTCCTCCCCTTCTTGAAGACAGGCACCACTTTGGCCTTCTTCCAATTATCGGGCACTTCATCAGAGTGCCAAGAGTTCTTGAAGATCCATGCCAGTGGCTGAGCTTTGATGCTTGCTAGCTCCTTGAGTACTCTGAGGTGTAAACTGTCAGGACCGGCTGACTTGAAGATGTCCAGCCTCTCAAGGTGTTCCTTCACAAGGTCAGCATTGATGGAATGTAAGGAATCACCCTCACCCAGGCATTCCTGTCTTGTAATGGGCAGGAGTGCCCCTTGGGACTGGTGAAAAACCAATGCAAAGTACCCATTTAGCAAGTTTGCTTTTTCCTGGGCATTGGTTGTCAGTTGTCCCATCTGGTTTAGCAGGGGTCTGATGTTGCCTTTGCTTTTCCTCCACCTCCCCATGTATTTAAAAAAAGGACTTTTTATTGTCCTTGATACTTGTAGCTAGTTGGAGTTCAGTCACAGCCTTGGCTTTCCTGGTTTGCTCCCTGCAGGTCTGCACCACTGCAGAATGTTCCTCCTTGGAGGTGGATCCAGTCCTCCATCCTTTGTAGGTCTTTCTTTTTAGATGCAGGAGGTCCACTAGTTCCCTGAAGAGCTAAGGGGGCTGCTGTGCCCTTTGCTGCCTTTCCTCCGAGATAAGATAGACTTTGCTTGTGCATCCAGGATTGCTCCCTTGAGGAGTAATCACTCATCCTGAACTCCCCTCCCTTTTGGGTTGTGGTTCCTTAGGGCCTCACTGACAAGCCTCCTGAGCTGGTCAAAACCAGCTTTCCTGAAGTCGAGGACTTCTGTATTGCTGACTAACTTGCCAGCTTTACAGCAGATGGTGAAGGTGATCAGCTCATGGTCACTGTCACCCAGCTTCCCTTCAATCATTAGGTCACTGATTTGGTCATCCCCCATAGCCAGTACCAGGTCAAGCAGCACTTTACCTCTCGTTGGCCCATTGACTTTTTGCGTCAGGTAGGGCTCATCCATGCATGACGGAAAGCTTCATGATCGCTCTGATTTGGCCAAGTGCTCTTCCCATGAGATGTCAGGGTAGTTGAAGTCTCCCCTGACAACCATGCACTGGGAGTGTGCAGCTTCAGTGAATTCCCTAGTGAACTCCACTCTGGGCACCAATGTCGGCTTGTAGGGATGGGTAGCTTTCCTTGACATAGAGAGCTACACCCCCGCTCCTTTTGTCCACTTGATCTCTCCTGTACAGTGTATAGCTGTCTATACCTGTGGTCCAGTCATGGGTGGAATCCCACCAGGTCTCCGTTATCCTGTTAGCCACAATTTAAGGACTCTGCAGGAAGCAGGTGCAAGATTTAATCATTGCCTGGATGGGAGTGTATCTACAGTGAAGCAGGGCTGTGCGAAACAGCAGGGTTCCACTTCAGTTTCCATTCCAAAACTGTTTCCAGTTTTGTTTCATTTTGAAATCACCGTTTCATTCAGTTTTGTCGAAACGGTTTCACTGTTTCAATGTTTTGCCCATAGGCTAAAATGGGGAAGCACAAAAAAGCCTATAACTTTGTCATTTCTTGGATGATTCCAATGAAACTTGCAGGGATGGTAGCCCCTTCTGATGCCATGAAGACTGCCAAGTTTCAAGAAGATAGGTTTAGGGTTTTCTAGGAAACTGCACCTCAGGCTGCTCACAAGCAGGAGCCGGGGAGCAGGAGAGCATCCTGTGATCCAGCAGACAGTTTGGGGGCCTGCATGCCCGGTGGGGGGGAGTCCTGCAGAATCCCCGCAGCCCTTCTGGGGGTGCAGGTGGGCCCCCAATCTGCCTGCTGTGTGACAGGTCACTGCTCCTGCCACCTGGGATCCAGCACTGGGGATCTAAGCCTGGCTGGGGTAAGTGCCTCCTCCAGCCAGGCTCAGTTCCAGGCCCTTAGCAGCGCTGGGAACTCAGCCTGGGAAGCACCTCCTTCAACCGGGCTGAGTTCCCAGCCCCTCACAGCGCTGGGGAACTAAGCTGCACTGGAGGAGGTGAGGGGCTGGGGAACTCAGCCAGGCTGGGGGAAATGCCTCCTCCAGCCAGGCTGAGTTCCCAGGCCCTTGCTGCGAGGGCCTGGGAATTCAGCCCGGCTGGAGGAGGTGCTTCTCCCAGCCTGGCTGAGTTCCCCAGTGCTGCAAGCCGCTGGAAACTGAGGCCAGCAGTGGGAGGTGCTTCCCCCAACCGGACTCAGTTCCCAGAGGCTTGCAGCCCCACGGAACTCAGCTTGGTGGTGGAAGACACCAGCTATACCCACCTTCTGCCACCGGGCTGAGCTCCAGGGGGTTAGTGGAGCCAACTGGAGTGCAGCCCAGCGGTGGGAGGTAGGCAGAGCCAGTGCTGCACTCCTATTGCCTCCACCAGCCCCATGGAGCACAGCCCAGCAGTGAGAGGTGGGGAGAGCCAGGGCTGCACTCCCTGCCACACTGAGCCACATGGGAACGTGAGTCTCTGGCTCTCCCCTGTCTCCCAGTACCTGGCTGGCTGCTGCTTAAGTTGAAATGTTTCAAAACTTTTGAAACATTTCAACTCACCAAATTTCGTTTGGAGGCAGTTTTGAAGCCCTTTGTTTCAATTTCTCTGTTTCGAGTTTGAAACAAATCGAAACAGCGTTGAAATGAAACAGCTGGTGAAGCTTCACACAGCCCTACAGTGAAGCATCCACCAGTCTTCAAGATTAGTATAATCCTATCAGTAACCAACTGAAATACCTTAGTTGTAATCCTCCAGCTATTGTTGGACATTACTGAAGGGTGTGGTAGGTTTGTCTGGATACCTTTCCTGAAAGTTTCCAGCCTTCACCCATATAGATTACCTTTAACATTCATAGCATCTCGACACTTTTGTTATATGCACCATCCTTGTATTTTGTTTTACCCCAACGTACCAAGATGGACTCTTAACTTTAATTCTAACCCAACCTCTGTTATTGTCTGACTGATGATATGAGTATTCCAGCAGGAAGCAAAATGCTTCAAGAGTCAGAGAGAAATAAGGAAGGGAAGAGCTGCCTGTTTGAGACCAGTTTATCGTAAGTTACAAAATACATGGTATATATTTCCACATTAAAACAAATATTCTTTGCAAGTAAATATATTAACTCTTTAAATAATTTGCCATACCATGGTTACAAAAAACACTGACAGAGCTATAGGTTTTATTGTGGTCTGATATCAGAAATCAAAGACCAAAATAAGGGGTACAAGTAATGCAAAGCAATATAAAAACACCTTGAAAACCTGCAAGGCCCTGCACACTCCACATTGCCAGGTACAAGGCACAAAAGCCTTCAATGAGGGTGCCATGAAAGCAGAAAAAGCAAGAAGGAAGGATTATGAAAGAGTTACTGTGCTGGTTTGGCCCAGGTTGTGCAGAGCAATGGAAGAAACCTGCTCTGTTCCGCCTGTGGTGTGGCCTCTCAGATTCCAACAAAATCTGCAAATTCTAATAAATTCCTTGTCAAGAGGACACAAAAAAGGAAGGAAGGACTCCTAGGTTATGATAAACAAGTTATGACCTGTCTTTACTGTGGCATTGGTCAAACCTTACACGTGACAAGTAAGTCCAGGCTTACTTGCTTTCATAGATTTCATAGACGTTAGAGCTGGAAGGGACCTTGAAGATCATTGAGTCCAGCCCCCTGCCCCAGGGGCAGGAAGTCAGCTAGGGTCAAAGGATCCCAGCAAGATAAGCATCCAAATGTTTCTTGAATGAGTCCAGAGTAGGTGCCTGCACCACTTCTGGAGGGAGTCTATTCCAGGCCTTGAGGGATTGGACAGTAAAGAAGTTTTTCCTTATGTCCAGCCTAAACCTGTCATGGAGAAGTTTATGACCGTTGGTCCTTGTTATCCCTTGGGGTACTCTGGTGAACACACGTTCCCCCATATCCTGATGCACACCCCTTGAAGGCAGCCACCAGGTCACACCTGAGCCTTAGCTTTTCCAGCCTGAAGAGTCCCATGGCTCTCAGCCTCTCATCATAAGGCCTATTCTGCTTTCCCAGCCTGAGTTGCACTCAAGAGGCAATTAGCCTGATGTAACCTCCTCAGTGCAGCAGCATGAAATAGAGGTGCTGTAGGTCTCTTGCTCCCTGCAAAGCAGCTGTTCACCAGAGACAGGGTCCCTTGGAAGGATGCTAAATATTCCTACTTAGTGCACAGAGCTGTATCTCATTCTTCTCCCAGCAACTAAACCAGCCTGTCGCTAACTCTCTGCAGCACAAGTTCCTTCTGGTTCAAGAAGTAGAGGCCTGGTGTTTGTGCTGCCACTAGCTACGAGATGTGCATGTGCTGGCAGCCAAAGTGGATTTTACATGGTCTCAGTATGATTCTGCCCCCAGGAAGAACTATCTAGAGAGATAACAGGGAGGATAGGACTGATGAGCCAGCACATCAGACACCCCCCATTATAATGCAATGCCAAGTGCAGGTTCACAGAGGTTTTTCCTTCTAAGGCAAGGGAAGAACAATATTCATGAGTTTCAAAAGAAGCACTAAATAATGCTCTACAAGCAGGGAAAGGAGATGATAACATGGGGATGGATATAGGGCTGAAAGTCAGGAAGGAATGGAGAGATTCTTGGGGCTCTAGCAATGTTGGTACTCTCCCACGCCACTACTTCTGCACCTCCCCAGAGAAGGCAGCATGCTGATGTGTTAGAACCTAGTTAGTGGAGCGTGGTAGCAGACAAGAAGGTCAGCATAGCTCTCCCATGCCATGACCAGGACTTGACCTGAAGGAGACTATTCGGACAGCACCTCCTCAAACCACCAGAATCTCCACTTGATTCAGGAAATGTCCCTAAGCTCTTATAGTTTCAGAGGTAACCTATGCCATGGAGTCAGCCTCAGCTTGTAGAGAGCCTGACACAGTACTGAGATGGAAGCTGCCCTGTTCCTCTCAGAGAAGGTTAACACTGACACCCATGACTGTTCTGAACTTGTACACTGCTAACCAAAACTCGGAAGAAGAGAAGACAGATATGAATCTACTGAAGATCCTCACAGTCTGCCAAGGACAGCAGTTCAGTACTGTGCCACCGGTATGAAGAGCTTGGGTGAGGGAAGGAGAAGAGGTGGAGTCTCCCTACAGCACAATCTCTAGGTTGCTCACATAGTCTCTTCAGCAGGCAGCATACCCCACAATATTCTCTGCCCTCTCTAAACTCACTCTGTAGGCAAACCAAGCCACTTGCCTGCTAACTCTCTTCTGCAGGGTGGGGGTAGCAACATAGCCTCTTGCACCGGGGGCAATTGAGGTAGGAAGACCCACGTCCACCCAGTACTGCCATATCCCAGTGTGGGGCTGAACAGCTGTAAAAATAGCCCCAGGAGGCCTTCCTCATGTCACAGCTCCTGACACTGCTTCCTACCTCTGTATTTCAGCTTTCTCTCCCTTGTTCCAGTCCTTTTCTCCACCTACCACCACGGATGCTCAGCAGTGTCTGGCCCTTAGTGCAGGCCTTCACCAGAGAACACCTTCTCTCCCACTGGGAGCCCCAAGTCGAGTCTCCTCCCCATAGGGTGGCCACTGACACATACCCAGAATACAGGACACCCCCTTGGTGAGGGGTGGGACCACTGTCCCCCTTAGCCAACCAGCAGTGAAGAGCAGGGTCACCTCCTCCTCAGCCAATCAGCAGCAAGGGGTGGGGCCACCATGAAAAAGGCTACCTCCATCCCTGGGTGGCTCAGAACCATGCTGTTCCTGGCTGTGCACCACCCTCCCTCTAGGCACAGCCAACAGGATCACGAGAACAAATGACTGAAGTGTATTTCCACTGCTGACCTGAAAAACAGGACTTTTTGCAGTCCGTTCCTCATACAGAAATGGACAGCGTACACAGGGTTTAAAAACAGGATGGTCCAGTATAAAACAGGACCAATGGCCACCCTACCCTTCCAGCTTGCTGCTGGCTTTATAGGCCCAAGGATGGCGCCAGACATGATCAAGCCTCTGACTCTTAAAGGCCCCTCTTTCTGGGTCCTCTTGCTGTTCTGCATGAAATGAATGAGGTGCTTCTTACCTGCTGAAAGATGATTTAACAGCAGAGGCCCCCTGCACTCACACATTCCCCCTTCCCTCTACCCTCAGCCCAGGTCTCCCTGTTCAGATGGAAGGGGTGAGAAATCTGCCTAACAACTTAATTCTGGGCTGGCCATGATTAAGCCTCCCAAGCCTAGCAGCCCATTGGGTTGGAATGGTTAAAGCAGGCCTATTTCTCTAGCTAGTGGCACACAAGGGAATTATGTAGCCAACATCATATCCAGCTGCTTTCAGCTTCAGAGCCTAAATGACCAGGCACCATTTACAGCTGGACTGACTGGCGGCAAGCATTTTTGGCAGGACCCCAGAGCAGGTTACTTGAGCCTACAGACAGAAGGAGATATTTTAACTGTTCTGCACCTGCCCCTCCCCTGGGCTGGTGCTTCTGTGTATTAAAGGGTTACAACTAACCCTGTCAGCTGAGCTTGCCAATCCCAGGTAGTGGAGCAGCCCGGGCTGCAGATTCCAAGCAGCCAGACTGGGAGGAAAGGCTCCAGGTGGTTTCAAAGCTTTGAGTTTGCATAAGAAATAAACTAAGTTTATGATCCATTCTTCCCACCTGCTGGCACAGAAACTGTTATGGCCTGAGGTCAGTTTACCTATGCATGATCCCAAATCAGCAGTTGCCCTGGCCAGTGCTCCTCCCTGGTGCAGTGTAAATGGGATTCCATCCCTGGGGAAGCAACAGGGCAGGCTCTCCAGCCACTCTCCTGCTAGTCCTGTACTTTACAGAGACAGACACAAGCTCTACAATGCAAGCTAGTAAACCAGATGGCAAGTTCCAGATTAGCTTCCCACTCCATATGGATGGGCTACATGCACTATCTGTCTTACAGTCTGGTTGGCCTGTTGAACTGAATTAACCACCTGCTGTTGCTTGGCCCAGCAGATGGACTCATCCTGCTATGATCTTCTGGAACCATCAAAGGCTGCAGCTCCTGTTGCTCAATACTCTCTGGGCTGCTGTCACTTTGGGACCTGCCACTCTTAGCAACATGGTTGGGAAACTGAAAGCAGGTGCGCTGCTCTGTCACCATCGGGCTGGCTGACTGGGGCCCCTCCTCTAGCACTGGGCTGGCCAGTTTCTTGCCATGAGGGCCTGTCTCGATCCCCGTTGGGGAGGCAATGCTCTCCAGTGAGGAGATGCTTTGGTTCCAGGCTTTTTTCATGTCCACTGGTACAATTTTGGTGGTTTCTGAGGAGATGTAAACAGCAAGGCTGTCCTGGTCACCCTTCCATGGCAGCTCCTTCTCTGCCAAGGTGGGCGAGGGGGGGATGATGCACGGGCTTGGACAGATGTCCAGGCTATCTGGAAAAACAAACACAAAAGAGTGACATCAAAGAGATGCATAGGCAGAGCCTGCTCTGCATTCAGTAAGGTAGATCATGGCTGCCCGATGCTGTTGTCCCCTTGGGAGGCCTTAACTAGATCCCAGCACAGAAGTCACGTGCAGAGTTGAGGTGGGGGGGCAACAGCTTTACAGGCTCATTATCAGCAAGATAAGACAGTTGCCTCCAAGAAGCAGACGGATGTGTCTTACAAGCCCAGTGGATGAGGAGAGGGATGGAAACCTTTTCCCTGCTATTGCACCCTGGCAGACACTGGAGGGGGTCTGGACAGGAGAGAGTCGTCTGTCAGAGACAGTGATGCTAACACAAACCAGCATTGTGTGGGAACCTCACAGGGAGAGCAGCTGCTAACTGGACTGTCTTTATCACAGACCACATCCCATTAGTGGGATGCCTTACCTGCTGACCCAGTCCCTCAGCTGATCAGTCAAGGGGACGGCACTGTTTGTGCCAGGACTAGAGAATCCTGGGCACTGGCAGGGAAAGAGAAATCAGTTGCTTTTCCTTTCCCATGAGTACTGACTGAAAAACCCATGTACACAGGTTATCTCTTTTCAGGGGAAAAGAGGTACAGAGTGAGTGTCCTCTCAAATGAGCCTATTCCCCAAATGTTTCCAGGTGAAACAACACCCTCCATGTGGTTTCTCCTAGGGGGGAAATAAATGCTCTAGAAAACTTCAGGAGTGAGGAGTTTATGGAGGGCTTGATTCAAACCAAAAGGAGCCCTTGCTGTGGCGCAAACAGCACTTGCACACTACCTGGGTAGGGGGACTTCCAAGGGACCACTCGCTGACACTGCTGGGGTTAGCACTGAAGTTTGGACTTTATGGGGGCCCCAGAAGCTGGTAGGTCAGCATTTGAACCTGGCTTGTGACTTGCATGGGCTGTGCCTGCTCCATACAGAAGGTCCCATAGACCTGGCCTGACCCCACTGACCTAAAATGGTTACTAGCCTGACCCCACTTACCTGCAATGCCCCTGATTGTGGATCACAAGGCTTTTGCTCTCTATACACACACACCAATGCCCATGGCAGACACAGCCTGGAGTGCAGCAAATCTGAGAGCAGGACACTGGGACAGGAGAAACTGGGTGCCCCATGAGGCAGCAACTCTACCATGGCCCTCAGTGTCCCACTGACCTCAGGCAACTCTCTGAGGACAGCTCTGGCTTTGCCTCCAAAAGCTATATGATATGCCATGAGCCATACCTTGGCACGGTGGGTGATGTAGGCCTAGGCAGCCCATGCCAAGCTGCCAAACAACACTCCCCCAGGAAGGGGTTTATCTGCCAGCTTCTGGCAGGGCTGCAGTATGACAGCTGCTGGCTGCTCTCACAGCGGTCGGCAAAAGGGGCTCCAACAATCAACTGCAGATAAATGCATCAGTGCCTCAGGCCAAACTGTACTGCCACACTCCCGGCCCAGAGCCCCAGCATCTAACTGGGACCCATGTGCCCAGGTCCTGATTGGGCTCAGTCTTGGAAGGAGGTTTATACACCTGACACCAACCCTACAGTGAGCCATTGATCCACTGGATTCAGCCAACGGTTTCTTTGCCCTAGTGAGGGACACTGTTCCCCTGAGGGGCAGGAAATCATCTTTCACGGGCTCAGCTACATTACTGGTTCTACAGTACTGGCCCTCTTTACCCCAATGGGAAGGGCAGCCTGTACTAGAAGTCTTCTTTCCCTGGATTTTATCTGTCGCTTGAGCAACAAATACGATCCCCTCATCATCTTCCTTCTCTGTCTCCGAGCTGTCGCTCTCCTCCTCCTCTGAGTCGACCATCATTGTGACAGGAGCTGCAACGGGCAGAGACAGGGAAACATGTTGGGTTCAGGACTTGGCGCACTGCGTGCTGGTCTCTCTGTGTGCTCAGTGAACCCTGTGCTCTGCCCCATCACTACAGCCTGTAGGAGACGCAGCACCAGCCAAGCTCAGGGCCCTTCCCTGGTCCTCTGTGCCCTCCTCAACCCCTTCCCCCAAAACTCAGTAATCCTTAAATTCCTCACTGCAAAGTTGTCCTGCAGACCGTAATCACCCACTGTTTGGCTGAAAGTAGTAGGATATGAAGGGTGCCAGTGCCAAAACCCACTAACTACATGCAGGGCTGTAATTCAGGGCCACCACCTTGCCCAAGACAGGGTACAGGAGTGCCAGGTAGTGTTGAAGCGTACCCTTGAAAGTGCTGGCTGAGGCAGATATCCTGGGCTCCCTAAAGGCCTCCTCTGTTGCCAGTCTGTAACCCTGGAGTGCAAAGTATCTGGCTGCCCAGCTGACTGCTCCATCTGCAGAGCTGCCCACTTCCATGTAGCACGATTGGCATCAATCCCTGCTCTGGGCCCCAGGCCTTTCCCTCCAGAGATAAGATCTGGCTAGCAGAAGCCAAGTGTGTGCATGGAGGAGCTGGGAGCTTCAGGGAGACCAGGGAAGAGTGAGGGCAGTTTCCTGTAGCCCTCTCTAACACCCATTACTATTCTTACCAGCCAAACAAGGCCCCATGGCAGGCATGATTGTGATCTAGCAAATCATGACCTACATTTCCACGTTCCCAGATGAAGTGGCCCAAAGAGCCTACTGCCCTCCCCAGCCCCAGCTCCTTTATGCCCCACTGCTGTCCTTCAGCCTTACCTGTCTCCTGCCAGGTGACACTTCTGTGTGGCTTTCCATTGGGCAGCTGAGTGTTCAGAGCATCGTTCTTCTGCTAACAGAGAGAAAAGGCCCTGGATGAGTCCCTGGCACTTCAGCTTGGGCTGGTTCTCCTGCTCCCCATGTCCATGCTGAGCTTTTCCCAGGGCAGGCCTCCTTGGGATCTGATGAGCTTCTGCCCAAGCTTTGCATTCACCTTCCTTTAGCATTAACACTTAGCAGAGTGCCTTTAGGATAGCCACAGTGGAAAGGAACTCTCCTTTCTCCTTTGCGTGCAGCACAGGGGGTGTCTCCACCTCATGGCATTAGCTCTAGTGCACTTTGTTTTGACCCTGAAATTACTGGGTGGATTGGAGCAGGGATCTATCCAAGCAACATTTCACTAGCCAGCATCTACAGGACCCCTAGACACGTTCAAGGGGCAGTAGGTTGCTGCTGAAATCCTTTGCTTGGTGTTCCCCCTGGGAATCCTAGTTTTTATCCTATAACCTGCTCTCCCATTCCTGTTTTCTCATGATCTGTCCCGCAGGATTAGTTATTACCTTGAGTGGCCTCCCTCCAGACACTGAGAGGGCCTGTAGTTCCTCATGGGTCACCATCAATGTATAAAAACCAGGCATGACTCCAATAGCAGTCAGTACCTGATTCTATTCAAAAGAGAATGTAGGATACTTTGCAGTAGGCAATTATCTGATATTGTGCGCATCAGAGGAGTTTCTTCCAAGCCCCATTTGTCAGAGGCTGGCTCATGCCCTGTGGCAAGAGGCCCTTAGATTTTGCCTCTTATGTCACAACACCAAACACTACAGCAGTACTCCACTCCAAGTACCCTTCCCAAAACAATCTTGGGTGACCTAGTGCCTAAACCCCCTGGACTTTCACTGAGATCTACAGCCCCTTTCTACTAGCTCACTTTTGAAAGAGGAATTTAGGTACCTAAGTTACTTTAGCACCTTAAAACTACTGTTACCTTCAGTTACTGAAACACTTTCATCTTAAACCTCCAGGTATAACCCCCTACAGCTCAGACAAATCTCACACCAGTGGAACATTAGCATATGCAACACCAATGTGTACATGTACACATGAGCACAAGCCTGAAGTGCAGCCATGTGGTTTACCACGTATACTGGCAAGAACAAGATTCCTGCACATTCACTCATAAAACATGCTCATGTATGGTGTTTGTGTAAACACACACTCACAAAGAATGTGCACACACTCACATAAAGTGTGCATTAAGATCTTAATGACCTAAGGCCAGCATTCTGGCTCCAACACAGCCTGGTGTATTGGATGCTCGTGTGGGGTAAATGGACCAGTAAAGTCTCTAGCGAGTCTCATGCAATCTCCCCCTTGTTGCGCTCTTTTCCAAAGTTACGGGCTGGGTGAGGCAGGTTTTAGGAGCCACCCCAAAGAGAGATTTGTTGCAGAATTCAAAAGCCACTTAAGAGTCACCAAAGCAAATGCCAGCTGAAAATAATGGGGCATCTACAATCATATCCAAGCACCCCTGGCTGCTTTGCAAGGTGCATTGCTGAATTTGGATACCAGGTTGTTTAAAAGGATTAGGATCAATTTTATGTGCTCCAGCATGTAATACTAACACTGGGGACACTTACACACATGTGGGGAGTCTGCTCCAATGTGCTGGAAATTCAGCACGTGGAAGCAGACTTGATTAACCTAAATTGACGTGCTCTGGCAGGTCACACGCATCAGCGGTGTAGCACACCTCTGCGCTGAGAAAACGTGCGCAGTGCTTTCACTCAAAACACAGGATCACCATTGTCTCAGCATAGAGGCACACTGTGCTGCTGACACACTTGATGTGCAAGTGCTTTTAATTAGTGCAGCTCACTAACTACAAGGGCCCAATGCTGTGTTGGGAGCACATGTAAAAATGACCTGAAAGTCTACTCTGAAGCCTCCAGCTTGGCATCCCTGAAGCCTAGGTGAAAAAGATGCCAAGCTGGAGTCTACAAATGTCAGAGTGTCCCCTGGTGGCAAGGGTGGGAAGCCTGTGTATTACTGATGGGCTCTGCATGCTGTGGAAGGGTTGAAAACCTTAGAGGCAGGGACTGCCTAGTGCACACAGACAGGAGAGTCAGCCCCAGTTCAGCTGCTGCACTCAAAGCTGCTATCTGAGTGAGGCTGGTATTCTGGGGTATATAGTGCTGACTTTGCATCTGGATCTCACTGCCTTTCAGATTGAAATGTCTCTTTTGGAACTTGCCTCCAGGGGGGAAACATTTTAAGCAAGGTTTCCATAACGTCTTGACAACCACATTGGTGAAATACAAATGTCATAGTAAAAAAAGCCAGATTTGCTCAATGAGTCACAGAAGTGTGACTACCAAATGACCCCAGGTCCAGTCTCGTGTGTGGGATGTAGGCCGTTCACTGGGCCCTGTGCTCTAGCTAACTTTATCCCTGTCTCCTACAGCCTTTGTGCTGTCAGAAGCTGTGGGCATCCAACTCTTGAGGGGAGGCCAAACCCACTCCAGTGCCAGGCAAGGGAGGGAGCTGAAGGCAGCACTGCCAGTGGAGAACTTGCCTTTTTCCTGACATCTTTTTTCAGCCGGGCCTTGCTCTTTGAGGAGCAGATGTTGTGCTTTGTGGACTTGAAGGTCTCCAGCCGTCTCTTCATGTTTTGCTGGAATATCTCCTTGTCCTGCCGCTCTTGTTTATCTGGAGAAATGAAGTGGCGGCTGTAGCTGGCCTTGTACTAGCCAAAGGAGGAGGCAAAGAGACAAGGGTTGAACCATCAGAGAGATGGAGCAAGCCATTTGTTCTGTAGCCATGCATGGCTTGTTCCTCCCCATTGGCTCCAGGGCATCAGCCTTACAACTTGCAGCAAGGGTTCCTGCATAACTAGATCATGTGTCCTACAGACCAACCCCAGCCCAGCCACAGAAAACTGTCCCAGTGACAATGAACTTGGCTGCATAGGAGCTGGGGATTTCTGGGAAAGGCTCAATCAGCTCTCCAGCATGAGGGAAGCAGGCTGCCTGCTGCCAGGCCACAATTCAGCAAGTGCCTATGCCCCACAGGATGAGATTTTCAAGGCCACTTCATCTAAATGATTCAAGCAAACCATGCCCACTAGTTTGAATTTGCTTAGTCCTCTTCACCATGGGTTTCAAGGTGATTCAAGCTAGGCACCATATTATTGACCTTTGGTTGAAATGGGGACCTGGGCCACAGCAGCACGAGGGGAGCTTGCCTTGCTGTCAGAAAACCCAGAACTTTGTGACACACTAATCAATCCCTCCTTAGGAGGACCACTGATACCACTGGGCATGAGGAGCTTGCAGGGCCAGACGCTGCACACTAATAAGCCAGGAGTTCTGACGCAATATTATCTGCTATGCTCTGCAGTTGCTAAATACTACTGTTTGTAGTTTTCATGCCCTAGAGCACAATGGAGACTCTGGACATATACCTTCTTGGCAGAGCAATGGTATGTCAATTATTCTATAAGCATCTTATCACCAAATTATCTGATACACTTAGGCCAAGGAAAGCCTCAAATAGCCCTTCTGCCAGCTACTAGGATACTAAGACTCCACCCAAAGCACTTACATTCTGGGAGAAGTCGGCATCAGGGCAAAAGTCAGCTCCCTAACAACAGAGACAGGGTCTTTTCTCAGCCCCCTTACACTTGTCCTGAGGTCAGGGTGCTATAGCTGAGACACTGTTGCTGTTTCTCAAATTACTACTATGTGAAAGAAGCATCACTCACTCCTCCCTAATAACCTTAGGATTCTATTAAAGTGTGAAATCAGTATTTTGGATCTGATTTCAGAAATACTTTGTACCCAGAAATTCCCATCATCCCCACTGAAGACAGCAGGGTTTGAGCTCTTTCTGAAAACTCAGGCCTCCTAGGTTAAGACAACTGCACTAGCAGCTGGGTACTCAAATCCCTCCCCATAAGTCTATAATATTTTTAATTCTTTATACATTTTTAAATGTCTGTCTTTCTGCTCCCTTTTGCTGCACGAATAGCTGTTTCACATGGGAGGCTTATACAAGGGACACTAAGTGGAATTTGATGCCAGTGCTCAGGAAGCACATGATTTACAGAGCAAGAGCAGCAGCATCCCATCAGCCAGGGCCTGTTAGCTTTGAGCTAGAGTCCATAAAAATCAGCCTGAGAGCAATGTGAATATGGGATAAATGAGGAAACATCATGGGAACAGAAAGGTCTTAGGAACAGGACTCCACATTGGGAGGTACACCTCCTGTGCAAGTCTCTCTGCTGAAGATAGTCAGCACATGACTGATACCTGACCCTCACGTAATACATCTGGAGAAAGCATTGGGGGTGGGGGGGTGGGGTGGGGGGGCTTTTCCCACAGCCAGAAGTAGACAGATGACAGATTCTGACTGGAAACACTAACAATCCTGTCTGTGCCCTGCTCTCAGACAGACCAAACACCTCTGAAAACCTGTGCCTTCCTCACTACCTCTTGGTAATAGCAAAATGCTTCCTGGCTGTCCACAAGAAAAGACAAGACAAAACAGAAGTCTCTGCTAAGCAGGGTTTGGGTAAGCTTTGTCATGAGGAGCTCACTTAAGAGTCTCAGTTCAGCTCCAAGTGATTTGTCTGTGGTGTGGACCCTGCAAGAACAGTGATGGGTAGGAAGGGCCCAATGGTTCCTCATAAAAAGGATATGAATAGGCATGTCCTGTACTGCCCAAGCCTTCCCCTGGACATGTGGCTCCTTCTCCACCCCCACAAGAACCAGCTTGGCAGGGGGGAGAGGAGAGAGGGATGACTGGGGTCTCTCCCAGCTTTATTTTATACCTTAGTATCAGGAATAACAGCAGCTTTTCAAGTGATAATGGTTAAGCAGACACTCTTGATAGATTAGGGCAATTCAGTGGCCTCTTCCTGGGACAATGAACCAGGAGCTGTAGCTCTAAAAGTCCCCGATCCTCTCCAAGCTCCAGTGGCTGCAGTAAAGCATGATTCAGAGCAGTCGTAGTGAGGACCGCTCATTCTACGCTAGCAGGAAGGCTGTTTGAAAGGGCACATTGCTCCCCCTTGCTGAAACAGACTTCCCTGCAGTGGAGGCTGGGAACTATTTGATTGTACACCTTGGAACTGGGGCAAGAAGTAAGGAACACCATAGACCAGGAGTGGGCAAAATAAAGCCCAAGGGGCAGATCCGGCTCTTGGAAGGACTTTGTTGGTCTATTGGTCCCATCTAGCCCAGGCACCATCCGGCCTGTGGTGCATCCTGCTGCCCCCTGGGCACGCAGTGGGGTTAGGGTGGCTCCACAGCTGGACTGCCTTTCTAGGCAGCCCAGGTGGTGGCAGCTTCTTCCAGCTGCTGTGGTACTGGCAGGGACCTGTGTGCTCAGCTCTGATCCTGGACCGCTCCATGCCTGCTCTGGACTCGGCCTGGTGAAGCAGACCAGCTCTGGACTGGCTGAAACCCATGAGCACAACCCTTACCCAGCCCACCCTGCACCTGCTCTGGACTGCCTGCCCATGCTAAGCAGTGGCAACAGCCAGGCAGAAGCTGCTGCTCTGCGTGGAGGAAAGCAGCCCCTCCCATTTGCCCATGCCTGGGCTGTCCTGTGGCTCCTCTGCACTGCCACCACTGCCCCACTGGGCAGCCTAGAGGCAGCAGCGATGGCAGCAGAGAGGAGCGGGAGAGAAGGCTGGGCATGGGCTCTGGGCGGCTGCAGCAAGAAGGGCCCGGCAAGTGGGGGAGGGAGGGAGGGAATGGACACTTTTCTCCTGGGCCCATCAGTAGCTTCTGCCCAGCCACTGCCACTGCTCAGCGTAGTCAGGCAGTCTGGAGCTGGTCAGATGGGGGCTGTGTGCGCCCGTTCTGGCTAGCTCAGAGCTGGTCCACTCCACTGGGCTGAGTCTGGAACAAGCATGGGGCAGGCTGGGGTCAGGGCTGTGCAAGTGGGTCCCTGCCAGTACCATGGAGCAGGGGTTAAGTCAGGGGTGGGCAATTATTTTGGGCAGAGGGCCACTTACTGAGTTTTGGCAAGCCATTGAGGGCTGCATGACAGGCAGCCCAGGCCAGATTAATATTAATTTTCTAAATTTTTTAGGGGTCTCGTGGGCCAGACAGAATGGCCTGGTGGGCCACATCCAGCCCCCGGGTTGCATTTTGCCTAGCCCTGGGTTAAGTGGAGGTGGCAGCCAGGAGCCACTGCTGCCACCTGGGCTGCCCAGAAAGGTGGGGTGGACCAGGTTTGGGGCTGGGACTGTGTGCTGCTGGTAGTGGCAGGGAGGAGCTGCAGGGCATGTGGGCTCAGGGATGTAGTGAGTAGAGGGTGCTGACTGGTCTGTGGGCCCAAATATTTGCCCACCCTTGCTACAGACAATGATCAGGAGTCCAAACCCAATGCCCAGGGATCTTTGGAGGCACCTACAAGTGGTTAAGTGACTTTCTGTGTTCCCATGCTTTTACTGTTCAATCTGCAGTGCAGGATGGCAAGGCTGGGGGATGCCTACCCTCCTGCGTGGCTTGTAGAGGCTTCCACGTAACACATGGTGCATCACAGCATCTTCCTTATCCCGCCGGCACCGTACTGTATCAATCACCTGCAGGTCCAGGCGAGCTCCGCTGCCACTTTCCCTCCTGTGTGTGAGACGGCCACAGTGCTCAGCATAGGGCGATTGAGGCACAGTCAAAGCCCTGGCTTTGTACCTTCACTGTCTGTTAGCACAAAAGCAACTGGCAAGATTTGTGTGTGCTCCAGGGCTGGAGCTGTCATTGAGCAAGGTCTGTGTCAGGCCAGCACAGCCCTGCAGGGCAAGCACAGACCTGAAGAGCTCATTTGATCCCATCAAGATCTGAACTCCTGGCACACACAAGAGGTATGGAGGTCTTGTGGTTTCGTGACAGCAGCACTGTGGCAGCCCCTGGGAACCTTAGCATACCATTACTTCTCCTATAGTCATCACACAGCAGGTGATTCCCCAAGCAGAGCAGAGTCAATGCGCTGCCTTTGACACTTTGCTGTCTGTTGGCACAAAGGCTAGTGGTAAAAAATCCCCTGTGAGGAGGGAGGCATATCCATGCACATGGGCTTACTCACACAAGCATGTGACACCCAGTTCAAGAGGACCTTGGGGTTTGCACCTTGCTCACACTTGGCCTCACTCAGAGACAGATCCATTGCAGACTAGCTGCAGCTAAAACCAGGACCCAAATGACGTCTGAGAGCAGAGGTGTCAAACTCATCTGGCCCTGAAGGCTGGATGAGTGGCTTGGAGCCAGTCTGTGGGCTGGACCAGGCTCATAGACTCCCTCCCCTTCTGCTTCCCCCAGCATACCTGATCTGGTGGCTGCTCCAGACAGTCTAGGACCCATGCTGCATGCAGCACAGATCTCAGGTGGCCAGAACAGGCCCTACGTGCAGTGCATTCTGGCCAGAGAAGCTGCTGAGCTGCACATGGTGGCTGCCCTGGCTGGACTGCATCACACATGGCACCTCCCCTGGCACCTTTGGGACTGCATTGCATACAGCTCCTGCTCCAGCCAGTCAGGCACCTGTGCTGCCAGGGTGGGTACCACATGCATCACCGTCACTCCAGGATCCACACTGCATGCACTGTGCATCCCAGACCAGCTGAAGCAGCCACTGGATCAAGTCGGGTCATCCTAACCTAACTCCACTCTACAAAGGCAGCCAGCAACCACCTAGACTTTTGAATTCCTCACCTGCACAATGATTCCTACTGCACTGCTGCTCTGGCAGCCCCACAGCCCCAGGCAGCAGTGTTGTGATGAAGCTATAATGCTTTAGCATAGAGCGACTCAGCCCCTGCCCTCCTCCCTATAGCTCCCCACAGATCTCTTCCCCCCATACACAAATCCTTCTCAGCCACCTTCCCCATCTGCCCCCATTGCCTCTTTTCCCCGAGAACCTAGGAAGGGAAAGCAGGACCTTTTCAGTGAAAGCCCCACTTCTCCCGTGAACTGCCCTCTGCACAGCCCCTCTCCATCCCCTGTGTGCTTCTCCATGCCTCCCCTCCCTCCCATATAGGCCTGCTTACATTAACACCCCCAGAGCCCAGCTCAGCACTCACTCTCCAGCCCCTGACCTCCTTCTGTTTTTCACAGTAATATTCATCAACACTCAAGAGTAGAGCAGAGGCTGGAAACAATAGCAAAGCAGCCCAGAAATGGTCTGGCCAAAAGAGGGAGTCAGTGGTGGGATATGATGAAGCAGTGGGTTTGTGTGGGGGCTAGGCCAGTATTAGGTATGTGTGGGATTCAGGGAGGCACAGATGGATAACGTGAGTGAACACACTGCCTATAGCTAAAGACATACTCAGAAAACAGGGGAAAGCCACACACAAAAACTCAATTAGCTTAGAGAAAAGCTTGCTCAACTACCACTGCAAACCCCTATATAGCTGAGGCTGTGGGAGGCCTGACTGTAGAGGCCTGGGGGCATGTATTGTTATTGAATATATGGAAAAGGAGCTGGCTGTGGAGCAGTCAAGAATGGGTTTGGGGTTGAAAGCTTTGAGGAGGGAGGTGTGGGAGCTGCCAATCCAAGTACCTGGTGACTAATAGCAAGCTGTGCAGAGGTTGGATACAAGAAACTGCAGAGCCTTGTGCTCAAGCCACACGTGCGCCCAGAATCTCAACCTCATGAGGGGAGCTGGCCACTCTGGGAGAGAATATGTCAACCACAGCCTGGAGTCTACACTCTCCCCCACCCCCAAAATAAACCTCTCTTCCTAGGCTGAAGCATGTTCCCTTCTGCCCAGGGCCATACCACAAGAGCTGGTAAGGGGAAGGCAAAGGGGTCTTGGAGGCCTTTGGTTTTTGGGTAAATCTGCAGCAGGGAACTTTACCAGAAGCACCCTATGCCCATCCCACCCACTGAGAGGAAACATACTCACAGGAGATTGGTGACCGATGACTCTGACACAGAGGTCCTACTGGGCATGGAGGGCAGTGTGAGCTTTGCTGCGGAGAGCACATGGCCACCCTGCAGGGAGCAAGAGATTCAAATGCACATCAGAGCACCCCACTGCACTCTGGCAGCAGAAGCCAGCTGGCTGCTCAGTGTCAGCCCTGCCAAAGGGTGCAGGAGTGACCCATCTTGGGTCTTAATGCTGAAACCTGAGTATTCTTTCAAGTCTATCCCTTTGCAGAAGCTTCAGATCTCAAGGGACTGGGCATGGTCCAGGCCTTGTATTGGCAGAGGGGTTTCTACATCGGCTCTGTGATGGGAGCTGTGCTGGTGTCCTGTGCTTTCCCTGGGCTGTTCCTGCAGGAGCAGATTCCTAGGCCCCAATTTTTGATGCACCCTCCCAGGTCCTTCTGCATTAGCCATATCATAGCTGGGCACAGCTGCCCCACAAAGCCTCTCCTGTTAGCGGGGGGAGCAGCTTATTCTAGACAGCCCTGGGCAGGGAATGCTTTAGGGCACTATTGCCATCAGAGTGCTCTTTGATGGCCATGTGAAATGTGTAGGCAGGCGCCATGCATTTTCTGGGGGGCATAACAGAGCCACCTCCACAGCCAGCGCTGACTGGGCCCCTTGTTGCCAGAGCACATTACAATGGATCTGTATGAACTGTGACAAGGAAGTGCCCACCCCACAGCAGATACAACAAGGCAATTGTGGAGCTACCATGGCCCCAGGAGCTTTGAATCCAGGGGAGAATCCTTTACAACAGCCTCTTAGTGCTAGCAAGCAGCATTCCTAGGGGCCACCCCACTCCCAGCCCAGGATCAACAGCATCCAGCTTGCAGCCCCTCCCCATAGCCCCCAGCCACTGCCACACAAGGGAAATCCCTGTTAGGCCCAGACCATTCCCATATCTTCACATTCTCCAGCACAAAGGCTGGAGGGCCTTTCCAGTCTGTGCTACATGCATGTGGAAGGATTTAAGAGACACAGCCAAGGGCTGGAGGGAATTCTGCACCTTGCTGGAGGGATGAGCAGGTGTAGATCCAGTGTAATACACATGTCCAAGTGCAGCCACAGGGTGTGACATTTATTCTGGTGCTAGCTGGAGCTGGGATGAATGAGTTGCAACTGTTTATGTGGTGGGTAACACTGGTCCCACCCATATAAAGCACATGCAACAGGTGTAAACGAAGTTGGGCTTGGCCCAGGTGGATAAGGAATCCATTTCAGCTCAGCTGCAAGGATCACTGTCAGGGTGGAGCAGAAGGGAGGGGGGGCTGGGCTGATTCAAAGGCGAGCTAAGTGAATCAGTGCAAATTTCTCATGTGGTCCAGATCTTGGGAAAGGGAAAGATCAGAAACAGGTCTTGGCAGGAAGCTGTGTTGTGGAAAAACCTGGGGTAGCAGGAAGAGATGTGTGTGGCTGGACCACACAGCAAGAGAAGGCCCTACCTGGGGCATGAGCTGGGCTGGGCCAATGCAGAGAGCCAGGTGTTTAGCCTGTAGCACTGGCTGCTCTGTGCAAGATGCTGACAATGATTTCATGGCCTCTCAAGGAATATGCCCCATTTCTGATACCAGCCCCTGGGCATTCTTGTTCGCATTCATGTGGCTGCCCTGTCAGATGCAAGTGGCTGGGCTGTTCAGAGAGGTGACACAGTCTTGACACCCCTTGTTCAGACCTTGGCTCCTTCCCCCAGCCAAAGCACTAAAGCCCGTGGGGAACGCAAGAGCTGAGCTGGATGCTGGAGCACCATGGAGAGGAAAGCAGGATCTGGGAAAGCCAACTCCCCAATGCACAGAGTACCTGGTGCTCTCTGGACTCATGAGAAAGGGCTGGGACCTGACCGGGGGCACTGCCAGTGCTCAGCAGTGTCTCTAATGGATGGGCAAGAGCACTGTGGGATCATGTACAGCTGCCTGACTTTTCAGGCTGCCAGCACTGACAGGCACAGCCTGATCTCAAGCAGACCCTGAGGCAACACTGCAGGCCACAGCCCAGGAGCTGAAGGTCTTTAAGGGGCCCGTGGTGCAGTTGGCAATGTGAACTTTAACACTAAACCAGACCCCCAGCATTGCTAAGGAGCACAGGAAGTCTTTCAGACTGCTGTAAAGTCCCAAAGCAGCCCCCATGGATTCACCTAGGACCTGGGGTCTGCCAGGGGATTACCAGGGGCTCACAGTGGTATCTGAAGTCTTGTGCTCTCTCCCACAGATAAAATGTCGAGCACCAATGACCATGGGGGCAGCCCAAGGCACTGGCTTCCCTTGTCCTGGTTCCTCAGGGATCTCTACAATAATCCTTGTGGGGAGAAGACAGAGAAAGCCGCACTGTAAGGTCAGCTGATTCCAAAGCTCTGAGAGCCATGGCGTCCCGCTCCCAACCAGAGCTGTGAGGCAGCCACTCCCAGTGCATGTGGTAGCTGCTGGCATGTCACACACTTACCTGGTCCACAAAGCTGATGGCATCACGGATGTTTAGCTTGTAGTAAACATCCCAGATTTCATCTTTGATCCTGTAGGCTGATTTCCTCATCAGGAGCTGGCTCAGGTATTTCTTGTCAAACTGTTCCCACCTGATATAAGATGAGGAGGTACTTCTATCTCACATATGCACAGCATATGTATAGACAGTTGGCGTTACAGGGCATACTGCCCCCAGCACCAGCCCCTTTCACCCCAAGATGAAAGGGTTTTACCAGTCAAACAAAGAGTCTTCTCCAGCTCCCAGCCAAATACCAAAACCACAACTGAAATAGGTACAGAGATGCCATTCCCAGCTGGGCCTGGCAGGAGCAGAGACAGTTTAGTGAGGGGCGGTGAGCAGTGATAGCTCAGTGGAGGTGTGAAAACTATTGAAAGGAGATAGTAACTATTCAGTCACTGCAGGCACTAGAGAAGGAGCAGAGCTGAGAGCAGCTGGTGGAAGATAGTTCTGTTCTGAAGGAGGGGAAGATGTCAGCCACTGCAGTGAAATGCCTGGAAAGGAGCTGAGTTGGGGAAGGCATGTCACTGTTCCCAGCAGTGCTGTGGGCTGAAAGATGCGCCCCCCTACAACGATGGACGCCTACAGCAGGCCTGCCTTACACACACACACACACACACACACACACACCTAGCACAGAGCCTTCCTGTCTCTCAAGACTGCTCATAGCAAGAGGTCTCTGTCAAGCCCATGCAGGTCACCATGGACCTCACTGCACTGCCTTGTGGCTGACCTGTTTACCATCAGTGCAGGAGCAGGGGAAAACAGTGGGACAAGGGGCTGAGGGGCTGAGGATTGTGTAATGCACACTTGTCCTGTGTGAAGGACTGGGGGTGGTTCCAGTGCATGTGGTCACTCACTTGTCTCGCCAGTAGTGGTAACCATGGTGCCCAACAACATCTTCCACTGCTGCCAGAATGTGGTCAAAGGCCTTGAAAGAGGGAAAGCGAGAGCAATAGAAATGCTGCACCCTGGGCAGCAAGGGCCAACGGCCATTGCCTAAAACTATCAGCTGAGGACATTAGGGGGTGGTTCATGATCTGGAGGCAGAAAGCACATCCCTCAGCCCCCTGTGCCCTCTTGGTACCTACATGCTCATGCAGTTCCTCGTTCAGTGTTGGTTTGTGATGGCTGCTCCGCTTCACCTTCAGCCACTTTACTAGAGGTTTAATGGTCAGACCCTGCAACAGAAGAACAGGCTTAGTCTGTGGTGGGGCATCCTTGGCTGGGACACAGTTAGCACTCAGTCAGGCCCTGCTGGCTGCCGCCAGCTGCATATTGAGCCCATCCCACTAGCCCCAGCTGGTGCAATTTTTTCCTGGTACTTGGGCAACCCTGCCTTTACATGCTTGGAGCACAGAGGTGGCCAAAATACAGGGGCAGCAAGTGTTTCTGCTTAACCGATCAAAATACAAGTGAAGCAAGTGATGCTGGGAAAACAGAGTGAGAAAAGATAAGTTAGAGCTGTTGAAAAGGGCTCTGGGCACAAGGCTATAGGCATTTCTGGCTTGGATTCCATTCCCATTCTGGTGGCTCAGTGAAGTCCAAGTTACATGGGGGAGGGGAAGAGAGACACCAGGTTTTGTGAATGGAGGACTGATGGGATGCAAAAGTGGTGATTGAGAAGGGGCTGAAATGCCAAATGCCTATTAGAGCTGCCTATGTTTTGACCTTGTGATGGGTCCTGAGGCTGATAACTATGTCAGCTCACCCACCTGTCCAGGGCAATCTGCCCACGTGTCTCACCCGCCATGCTTTTTGATGTAATTAATGAGTTGTTTCTAGGTGGGAGGCTGGCCTTTTTATGCTGTAATACCAAGGGCATAATACAGGACTCCAACCAGTCTAATATTGTGTCCCGAGCCTTGCAGGTGTTATACTACTATCTTTCACTTCAGATACTGTGAAATGCTTACCGTGCATTTATTTAATACTTGTATAAGCAAAATAAATGAGCAGTAACCTGCTCTACATTCATTACCCACTGCCGCTAGCCAGGGCCTGAAGGGTGCTTCCTCCCTGAGGGGTGCTTCTGCTATACCCTTCTGTGAGTTGAGCTCAGAGCCATGGCCCCAACTTATCCCCTTTGAAGCACCATGTGCCCAGAGGGATGGAGCAAGGAAGCAGCCCCTGCTGTTGGAACAGAGGCTCTTTACATCTTCCAAATGTCCCTCTCAGGCTGGGAATCCCCTGGGATCCTATATTATAGGTATGTATTTGAGAGGCTTGGCCTGGACAAAGCCTCTTCCATTTCCAGCAATACCCCCTC
The DNA here is from genome assembly GCF_052110815.1 of Crocodylus siamensis. Taxonomy (NCBI): domain Eukaryota; kingdom Metazoa; phylum Chordata; order Crocodylia; family Crocodylidae; genus Crocodylus; species Crocodylus siamensis. The sequence goes on from NC_143403.1 coordinate 44,572,108, forward strand.
CCCACCCCAGCCCATTGGTGATTCTGCAGAAGCAACCTCTGAGTGATGGCCCAAAGAGCAGCTGCTGTGTGGATCCAGAACCCTTCCACTGGGCTGGTGTCCCCTCGGCATCAGCTTGAAGAGTGAAGTCCTGAGGCTGTTCAGTACCAACTCTGAAGCTAAGCCTCTACCCATTTTGCTGCTTGTCCCACAGGTAAAACACGTGCTTTGTCCCCACTAGGTGATACCATTTGTTGAGTTCAAAGGCAATGGTTAAGGGGAACACATGCCCCCCAAACTGGCCACTATTGATGCTGCCCCCAGCCTCTGCAGACGGTCACTGCTCACCGCTCCCACTCCCCCCCCCACCACCACGCCTGCAGCTGCCTGCAGGCATTCCCTGCTCGGCCTGCCCTTGCCACCAACATCACCACGGCTGTCTGAGAGTGGTCCTCACTCACCAGCACCATGCCCCTGCTGCTAACACCACTGCCAGCACCTGCAGGCTGTTGCCATGCCCCCGCCAGTCTGAAGAGGCATGAGTCATTTATGGCTGAATTACTCCTCTAGCTCCAAGCACAGAGGTCTGGACTGTAAAGAACAGAAACTACCACCCTGCATCTGACTTGAGGCCCAGCCAACCCAACCTCCTGTTTCTGGCAACAGCCAAGTTTAACTGTGTCCAAGGAAGAGCCCACAGCAGCAGACTCCAGTCCTGTCTTGATTCCTCCTTCCCAGAGACTGCCTCAAACCCTTCAGCAGCAGGATCTATCTACCTGCCAGTACTGTCTGCTAGAGCTCTGGGCACTTGCTCATGTTACCCCCACAAACACCCCCTTCCTCTTGACTCCTTTACAGTCCTGGCCACAGTGAGTTTTAGAGCTTGAATCTGTGCCATAGGGGAGATCATTTCCTCACACCAGTGTTAAATGTGGCCTGGTGTAATGACTGCTCCTCACTCCCATACTGTGAAACAGGAGGGACCCATGGGCATCCCTGGGGTGTCACACCCCAACAGTGGCTATTTCATCTGGCCCATCTGTTGCACAGGAAGAGCTTTTGTCCAGTTCTGCCACACATCTCCAAAAGAAAACAGCTGCCTGTGGGTCTCCCCACTGTGAAGTCTCCAGCTGTAAATGAAGGTGTAGAAAGCTTCAGTGGGAAGCAGGGAACAAGGATTTAGAGGGGGAAAAAGCAGGATTCTTTACACTGGTATTCCACCAGTCCAAAGGTGTTAGCCTGCTTGACAGGATACAGGATGATCATGGTAGGGAGTAACAACCCTCCCACAGTTGGTGAGGATCTTGTGGGGGAACACCTACAAAAGCTAAATATCTATAAGTCAGCAGGACTGGATGAACTACGCCAGGGAGTGCTAAAAGAACTGGTCAATGTCATTGTGTGACCAATGGCAAAGTTATCTGAAGACTCGTGGCACTCAGGAGTGGTACCTATCTTTAAGAAAGGGAGAAGGGAGGACCCAGGGAACTATAGGGCCATCAGTTTAACCTCAATCCCTGGTAAAATCCTGGAGAAAATGATCAAAGAATCCAGCATACAACAGCTAACGGAAGGGAGTATTGTGAAGGATAGCCAACATGGCTTTGTTACGGGCAGTTGTGTCAGACCAAACTCATTTCCTTCTGTGATCAGGTAACTCGCCACCTAGATAGGGAAAATGAGGTTGATACTTGGACTTCAAAAAGGCCTCTGACCTGGTCTCCCATGATGTCCTCATGGTTAAATTGAGGAAATGCAGCCTCAACTACTTTACAGTCCAGTGGCTAGGTAACTGGGTCCATGGCAGGACCCAAAGGATATTGATTGACAGAACTGAGTCATCATGCTGGAAGGTGACCAGTGGCATACCTCAGGGTTCAGTACCTGAACCAGTGCTTTTCAACATATTCATCAACGATTTGGACTTGGGTATCATGAGCAAACTGGCAACGTTTGTTGATGACATCAAACTATGAGGGAGTGTGGTAACACTCAAAGACACGGTGGCAATACAGGCCGACCTGGACAGGCTCATGGGGTAGGCAGACCTCAACCAGATGTCATTTAATACAGAGAAATGTAAAGTTCTCCATCTGGGGAGAAATAATCCACAACACACTTACAGGCTCGGCAGTGCTACACTTGCCAACACCACAACTGAACAAGACCTAGGTGTCATGATTGACAACAAAATGAACACAAGCCACCAATGCAATGCCATAGCTGGCAGAGCTAATTAAACACTGGCATGCATCCACCGAGGCATCTCAAGCAAGGCAAAGGATGTCATCCTCCCGCTCTACTCACCTTTGGTGAGACTGCAAATGGAGTACTGTGTCCAGTTTTGGGTGCCACACTTCAAGAATGATGTGGAGAAGCTCGAGAGAGTCCAAAGGAGGGTCAAATGCATGATTAGAGGCCTGGAGACCAAGTCATATGAGGAGAGGCTGAAGGACACGGTTACAAGGCAGTCGAGGGGTGAGAGATTTAATGGTGGGGGTCTACTACAGACCTCCCAACCAGGGGGAAGAGCTTGACCAGGAATTCTTAGGTCAGCTCACAGAGGTAGTGAAGGCTAAAGAAGTGGTAGTCATGGGGGACCTGAACTTCCCGGATATCTGCTGGAAGGAGCAGTCAGACCTGGCTGACCGCTCACGTAGGTTCTTAGACAGAGTGCAGGACCTCCATCTAACCCAGGAGGTGCACAGCCCCACCAGGGGGACGCCTTGTTGGACCTAGTGCTGGCCACAGGTGATGACTTGGTGAGGGGGCTGCGAGTGCTCAACCACCTGGGCGACAGTGATCATCGCCTGCTGGAATTTACCATCCAGCGCAAGGTGGCAAGGGCACGCAGTAAGGCAGCAGCCCTAGACTTTAGAAGGGCAAACTTCAGCGAGCTAAGGAGGATAGTTGGGGATGCGCTGAGGTCCCAGAGGGGAGGGGAGCCAGATGTCCAAGGAGAGTGGTTGCTCCTTAAGGAGACGATCTTCCAAGCACAAAGGAAGGTAATCCCAACGAGAATCAAAGGGAGCAGGAGAGCACACAAGCCTCCATGGCTCACCAAAAGCATCCGGGAATGTCTCATTGCTAAAAAGCAGGCTTATACCCAATGGAAGGAAGGGGTCATCACCAGGGATGACTATTTGGCAGTTGCTCGGGGATGTAGGGGGGCAGTCAGGAAGGCCAAGGCAGAGATGGAACTGGGACTAGCTTCTCAGATTAAGGACAATAAGAAGTCCTTTTTTAAATACGTAGGGGGTAAAAAGAAGGTCCCGGGTAATGTGGGGCCCTTGCAGGATGCATTGGGAAACTTGGTCGTCACACCAGACGACAAAGCTAACATGTTTAACGATTTCTTTGCCTCTGTCTTCCTAAGTAGGGACCAGAGCAGCCACCTCCCTGCTGGGCCCCCCTTGGGCCCCGGGGGAGGCACACCTGGGCCAAAGGTTAGCGTGGAACTAGTTAGGGGGCTTCTGGATGGGCTGGATGTGTTTAACCCAGCCGGCCCGGACGATCTCCACCCTAGAGTCCTAAAGGAATTGGCTGAGGTCATTGCAGGACCCCTGGCACGGCTCTATGAGCACTCGTGGTGCTCTGGTGAGGTGCCAGAGGACTGGAAGAGGGCCAGCGTGGTTCCAATCTTCAAAAAGGGGAGGAAGGAGGACCCAGGAAACTATAGGCCAGTCAGTCTCACCTCGATCCTAGGCAAGCTGTTTGAGAAAATTATGCTGGCACACATCCAGGAGGGGCCAGCTGGGGACTGCATGCTTAGGGGCAACCAACACGGGTTCATCAGTGGCAGGTCCTGTCAGACCAACCTGGTGGCCTTTTATGATCAGATCACCAGATCATTAGATGCAGGGGTAGCAGTGGACATAGTCTTCCTGGACTTCCGGAAGGCTTTTGACACTGTCTCTCACCCCATTCTCATTAAGAAACTGGGGGGCTGTGGCGTCAACACCCACACAGTCAATTGGGTCACCAACTGGCTGGAGGGCCGCACCCAGAGGGTGGTAGTGGATGGGTCCTTCTCAACCTGGAAGGATGTGGGCAGTGGGGTCCCCCAGGGCTCGGGCCTCGGGCCCGCACTGTTCAACATCTTCATCAGTGATTTGGATGAGGGGGTAAAAAGCACCCTGTTCAAATTTGTTGATGACACCAAGATGTGGGGGGATGTGGGCACACTAGAAGGATGCAACAGGCTACAATCAGACCTAGACAGGTTACAGGGGTGGGCGGATGAGAATAGGATGGGATTCAACACAGACAAGTGCAAGGTGATGCACCTGGGGAGGAACAACCGGCACCATACCTACAGGTGGGGGAAGTCCCCTCTTGTCAGCATGGAGGCGGAAAAGGATCTTGGAGTCATCACTGACTCCAAGATGAACATGGGCCGGCAGTGTGGAGAGGCAGTCAGGAAGGCCAACCGTACCTTGTTATGCATCCACAGATGCATCTCGAGCAGGTCCAAAGAGGTGATCCTCTCCCTCTATGCAGCACTGGTCAGGCCGCAGCTGGAGTACTGCGTCCAGTTCTGGGTGCCACACTTCAAGAGGGATGTGGACAGCATGGAGAGGGTCCAGAGGAGGGCCACTCGCATGATCAGGGGGCAGCAGGGCAGGCCCTATGAGGAGAGGCTACGGGACCTGAACCTGTTCAGCCTCCAAAAGAGAAGGCTGAGGGGGGATCTTGTGGCCTGTTATAAACTAGTCAGGGGGGGTCAGCAGGCATTGGGGGAGTCCCTGTTCCCCCGAGCACCGCCAGGAGTGACCAGGAATAACGGTCACAAGCTGGCAGAGGGTAGGATTAGGTTAGATATCAGGAGGCGCTACTTCACAGTCAGGGTGGCTAGGGTCTGGAACCAACTTCCAAGAGAAGTGGTGCTGGCTCCTACCCTGGGGGTTTTTAAGAGGAGATTGGATGAACATCTTGCTGGGGCTGTATGACCCCAGTATTATTTCCTGCCATGGCGGGGGGTCAGACTAGATGATCTACTCAGGTCCCTTCCGACCCTAGAAACTATGACATGGGACTGTTAACCGTGGAAAAGGGAAGACTCGGGGGACTTAGTTCAGAGCTTGGGGAGGGCATATATTCATCAAGGCCCCCTGGGGGGGAAAAGAAATATCAGGCACAAGCTGACTAAAGATCGCTTCAGGCTAGATGGAAGGAAAAACTTCACGCCGGGTGCCGAGGGTTTGGAACAGGCTCCCCCAGAGGCAGTGCAGTCATCCACTTTGCTGGGGTCATCTGACCCCAGCAGCCTTGCCTCCCAAGTACAGGGGGGCTGGACCTGATGATCTGTAAGGTCCCTTCCAGCCCCTAACAACTATGAAACCATGAATTCTTCAAGCCCATTAAACTTGGAGGAACTCACAAAGGAAGATGTCTCACCACCGTTTTGCTTAAGTTACAGTGCCACTTGCTGGCCACATTTGACTTTTCCACTCCTGGGAGGCACAAAAGCCAAACCACCGCAAGCGGGCTGAAGCCTACTCAGGCTTATTTTAACCTATATCCCAACCAGGGTTTGAATTATGCAGGGCCTCAGGTGTAGGACTGAGCCCCCCATGAGCCCCCCATAAGAGACGAGAGCCCCTGACCCACACCATGCCTTTCTAAGCAGCTCAGGCAGCACCAGTGGCTTCTTCTGGCTTCCGGCTGCCACCACTTGAAACCCCACCAAGAACTGACGTGTAATTCAAACCCTAATCCCAAGACTTTTTGAAGTACAGAAACCAAACAGAGAACAAGCACAGAGATCAAGCCTTGCTAAGCAGCTTCCTCCTCCCACAACTCCAGGCTGGGAGCAGTGCATTCAGGAGAAGTGATAATACCTGCAAGATCAGGGGTGGGCAATTACTTCTGCTGGAGAGCCACTTAATGAGTTATAGGGACCTGTCAAGGGCCACATACATTTCCCACCTGGGTCACATCCAAGCCCCACCTGGGTCCACAGCTGATGTAGCTGTGTCAAGGGCTGATGCTGCTGGGCAGAAGCAACCCCACCTGCCCATCTGGCACTTAATGGCAGCCAAAGCTGCCATCTGCCCACGGGCTAGATCTAGTGAGCTGGCAGCTGTCCAGCCATAGCCCAGATCAAGTCTGTTGGTGGATTGGATCCAGCCCACAAGCCATATTTTGCCCACCCCTGTGCACATCCACTTCTGAGGGCCTGAGTGCCACAGCCATGGATAGTTTGAGATCTGCTTGCCTGGTTTACTGCCAGGGGCCTGTACCACTCTGTGGTACCACACTGGGTGAGGGACTTCTGGTAGAAATTCTCTATGAACCTAACTTCATGTAATAGCTCTATTTATAATGTGGCTGAGTCATGAAAATGAATAACGCAGTCTGCACAGCAGGTCCTGGGCTCTGTGCTGTGACAGTTAATTCAGTCTCACACTGCCTCCTCCTTTTCTGTGTTCAGTGTGGTGGCACCTCTTAGTACTGACAATGTGAAACTGCCTCTGAAAAGTTGTCATGGGGAAAGGTGCAGGGAATGGGTGGTGCTTGCAGCACCTCAAGATGAGTGTGTTTGCTGGTGTACAGTAAGACATGGGACACTGTATAACGAGAATTAAAAAAAATACAGAGCAGCAGCCCAGTGCCTAGAGCAGACACATGTCAGGGTCTGAACAGGCACATCTGGCTGGGCCAGACACCTGAGTGATCACACCTGCCCCTGATCCCTGGCTAATGCAACTGCCCCAACTCTCTGCAGCCAGGTTGGCTGCCAGAAGTACCACTCGCCCTTTATAAGCACATCTGTAGCCTCTAGGCGGCCTTGACAAAGCCCCAGTCTGTTCTGGCAAGCCCTGTGTTCACAATTATCCCTGGCTTTCCTAACGTCTGAACCTGGTTTTGGCTGTCCTGATGCTGATATTGGATCTCATGGTAGTGGCCTTGCTCTCTCGTTTCCCTGGCATCTTGACTCTGCTTGGCTTCCCTGACCCTGGTCTGGGATTATCCCTGGACCTTGAACTCAGCTCTCTGACCCTTGGCTCCTAACTCTGGCTTGCATCATGGATTACGACTCTTGGATCTCACCCATCAGCTCCACTGAAATTTGGTCCCATCTTCACCAACCTAGACCCCAACCTAATGATCAGGTAACCTGTGCCTCCAATCTGCTGACCCTTTAGTTGTCCCTTAGAGTCTATCTGCAGGCACAGCTGCCTACACCTCAGCTGAACTCTCACAACCCATACTGGACCCTGCACAAGGCAGCTGTCCCAGGGGAAAAATAATGTGTGGGATCATGTAATGAAAGACTGGGTGAAATTCTTTCCCAGTTAGGTCAATGGGAGGACTGCTAGTGATTTTAGTGGGGTCAGGGTTTCACCTTGTGTACTAACACAGTAGTGATCCATGAGGCTATGGTGAATCATCTGCAGACCACACTGATCCCCACAGGCAGTGTCCAGCTGAGTAGGCCTGTTAGCTGCAGAGTAGTGCTGTACCTTGGGCCCCACCACATGACCCAACCACACCAGACACATCTCCTGGCATGTGGCGGGTCTTGCAAAATTTGAGACTTTGCCCAAAGCACACTGAAATCAGAACTCAGGTAATTCAGATGCCTGCCTGCTCCCCTACCTTAATAAGATTTATTTAGTTGTTATAGCAACTTTTTTCAGTGTTTCTTTCCAGGTTCATTGAAGCTTAATAGATTAGCTGTTTTCAGAGAATAAAACACTGAGAAAAATAAGCTACTCAAGTCATGATCACGTGCCCTTTCAAGAAAACTCATATACAGTCTGCTTCAAGTATTTTTTTTGGCATCTAAATCTACCCTGATTAGCAAACAGAAAGATTCATGGGTGCATTCCTGTGAAGTTATATCCAAAGAACCCATGCTATGTCTATTTAACTTCCAAACAGAATTAGGTGCCTATACATCACTCAAGGGAAAAAGGAGATAGATATTTTAAGTCAGTGACTTCTGGCTACTGTCTCCAAGACAACATGCTGGGAGTTGATTTCGTCTTGATCCATTGTTTTTGCTGAAGCGGCAACATCCATCTCATTAATATTATTCAGTGGAAGGTAACTTAAGAATGTTACTGTTTCCGTTAGGTTTGATGATGAGGGAGTATGATGCTCCATGAGAAATCCTGAAGACTAACAATGATATATTGGTTTGAAAAACTCTGGGAACTGCTGTCCTAGTGCATCCTCATGCAAGGGGCCTGAAACAATAGTGGACAGCCAGACAATTCTGGCATCCCCTCACTTTTCAAATGTTTAACTTTGCAGCCTTAAGAACAGCCTTCAGCTGTAGCTTCTGTATGTTATTGTATAGGTTTTATGAAACCCTAACAGTCTAGCCCCTGTTACATATAACTCTAACTCCTCACTCAATCAGCAGAGATGAGCTTGTTAAACTACAGTGCTGTGGCATACACCTCTGATATCTGAACCAATAAGTTAGCTACAAAAGCTAGCACCAGGCACAGGTTGTTCTCCCCTGAGCCAGCTACTAGAGAAGCAGCTGTGATATACTGCTTGTGACTACACCAGACACTGACTGCGCAGTAGCTCATTACTACTGTGCAGTAGTGTCATGTGGCAGGAAGTGTGACACAACACTACTGCGCAGTAGTAACAAGCTACTGCACAGTCACCCAAAAGCCATTCAGCAATGCTACTGCACAGCATTTCTGGTTACTGCACAGTAGGGCTGTGCAAAGCTTTGGGTGCTGATTTGATCCGGAGGAGATTCAGCCCGATTTGGTGGCTGAACCTCCGAATCCAAATGGAATCAGGAGACCATTTAAAAGGTCTGAATCAATTTGAAGTTCTCCGAATCTATTTGGAAAAGATTCAGAGAGCTTTGGCGATTCGGGCAATCCCCGCTCGCTGCAGCAGGGAGCTGGACCCAGACTCTGAGCTGGTACATAGGGGGCAGGGGAGGAGAAGCTGGAGTAGTGGGCAGGGGACCATGGGGTGACCCCTGCCAGGCCCCATCTGCTGCCTGCTCCCCCAGCCCCCCCAAGCACCCCCTGCCCACTTCCCAGCCCTCCACATGGCTGCCCTGCCCACCCCAGCTCCTGGCCCTTTATAAAAAAGTCCCAACTCACTGGGTGCTGCTGGGCAGGGAGCCAATCCCCTCTGCCTCCCACTGCCCTGCGTTGCGTGGGGTGCTCTGCCACAAGGTCCCTGACCCCCACCAGCTCCCCCAGCCCCCCCATGGCTGCCCTGCTTGCCCCAGCTCTGGCCCTTTAAGAAAAAGAACCAAACCCTGGCTGCTGCAGCAGTCTGGGGGCTTCTGGGGGCTCATGCAGAGCCCCCCATGCAGCATGGGGCAGTGGGGGGGCAGCGGGGATCACCCCCTGCTGGGCAGGAGCCAGTGAATTGGGCCTTTTTTTTTTTTTTGAAGGGCTGGAGTTGGGGTGGGCTGGGCAGCCATGAGTGGGGGTTGGGGGAGCAGGCAGGGGTTGGGGAGCTCATGACAGAGCCCCCCCATGTGGCATGGGGCAGTGGGGGGCAGCAGGGATTGCCCCCCTGCTTGGCAGGAGCCAGTGAGTGGGGGCTATTTTTTTTCAAAAAGCTGGGAGCTGGGGCCAGCAGGGCTGGGAGCTGGGAGAGCAGGCGAGGGATGGGGCCTGTGTGATTCAGTGAATCACTGTTTTGGGACAGTGATTTGAATTGTCAAATTGAATTGCTGTCCCCCAGATTGGCCGAATTTGAAGCAAATACTAGCTGCTTCACGCAGGCCTAGTGCTCAGTCATTTGCTACTTGTTTATACTAGAACTAAATGACTGTGCAGTAACGACTGCGCAGTCAGCATCTCATGTAGATAAGGCCACTGGGACTGAGTTGTATGACCAAGAGTAGCTGGGTTGCACAGGCAGTAGGCCATATACTCAGACTTCACAATTTCTTGCAGCTTTTGGTCTGTCATGGCGCAGATCTTACTTCCATTCCAGTTTGCATGACTTCTCCATGGGGAAGGAGGCCTTGTTTTAGCAACGTACAGTAAAGGGCACATTATTAACACAGTGAACCGGTAGAAGAGACCATACTTTGTGAGCTCCTTGCTTCCAGACCACTGCACTACTCTGCTAGACTGTGGGGTATGGAGAGAGCAGAATGTGGCCGGCACCATCTCCTGTCTGGTAGGCTCTGGGAGCAGCACGCAGGAACAAGATGCCAGGGTTGGGGGGTGGGCACAGCTGGCTGAATATCTGAGGTTTTGGCAGGAAGCCAGGCAGGAGCCAGAAGCCATTCAAAGGGACAATGTGATATGGCCATGAAAGAGGTAATCCCAGGATGAATCAGGTGAGGTATTTCCATGAGAGACAGGCAAGCATTAATGGCTATGTACAAGGTAACATGAAGACCTCATCTGGAATACAGTGTGTTTTTCTGGACACGCATACTTGAAAAAGACAACCAGGGATAGATGCAGAGGTACTGAGAGGATTGTTTGGGGAATAGGGAGCCTGTTACAGCTAAAATAACTTGCCTTGAGCAGCTTATCCAGCCGAAGGCTCACAGGGGACCTGACTGCTGGCTATAAATATGCCAGGGTAACCTCCAGGGAGGGCGAACTATTTAAGCCAAATGGGCAACATTAGCACAAGAATATGTGGGGATAAAATAGCCATAAACAGAAAGAGGCTGGAAATGAAAAATTGTCTAAGTGGAGTGTGATTTTGGAGCAGCCTTCCAGAAGGAGGAAAAGGGACAACAGCTTAATGGCTCTGAAGGCAGAGCTTTATCAGTCTCTGGGAGTACGCAGTGCCTGCCATAGCAGGTACTGGGCTCACTGAACCTGCAGATACCTTCCAGTCCCTTCATTCCTATCCAAGTCCAACCCTCACTCCCCACCCCCAAGTGGGAAAGTGCTATGAGGGAGGTGGGTTGCCTAGCAACCTTTGAGCAAATATTCATTTGTCTGAATACTGTGTAACTAGCAGGAGACTGGGAGCAGAGTGAGAGAGGTGCACAGGAAAGAGGGCAATGCAGGCTGCTACTGCCAGAGCTGCTTTGCAGCACTGCCCCTGTTTGCTCCTCTCCTGCCTTGTCCTCCAGGTCTGGGCTCCTCTCATGTATTGTAACTGGGAGGACGGCAGCTCTCCACATCCCCAGCCACAGTGTGGACCCTGCACAGGCTGGGACCAGAAGGGTGAACAAGGTGAAGGTCAACCAGGCCCTTGGAAGGCCAAGCAAGACTCTGGGAGCCTGGGGAGTTCCACGGGATGAGCCACATCTCTTAAGGCTTTTTCTGCTCTAAGGGGAGAGAAGTCACCCCATCCCCAGGAATCACAATAGGCCAGGACACAAAGGAGGCAAGACTATCCCAGCAGCAGGCCACAGCCATCTCCCAGTGCCAATCTGCACCAGTCCTACCACTTCAAGGGCCCAAAATCCAGAAACACAAAGGCTGGCCTCACCCCATGCCTTGGACAAGACCATGAACTGTCTCTGGATGAGAACTCCAATACCCGCACCCTACAGACAGAAAAGGTGGCCTGGCTGTGAGCTCCCCACCATGTTCCTGCTCTCCAGGAAGGGTATCACAACTGGCAGTGCCCTGCCACACTAACCTGCACGATGACTGTGAAGAATACAACCACAATTGTTGTCGCCACAAAATAATCCTTGGCTTTGACTTTGTCTCTGTCCAGCAAGATCACCAGGGCAAAGGCAACAGCCCCTCGCAGGCCCCCGTATGACATCACCACTTGGTCAATCCTGTCCAGTGGGATCAGTCGGAAGTGGTTGAGCACCCAGGTCTGAAGGACAACACCTAGGGGATAAAGGGAGGGAAAGGGTTGAGGGTCTGGCAGAATTATGCAAGCTACAGGAAAAGGAGGAGGGCTTTGGCACAGTGGGGTGCTCTTAAGGATGCAGTCATATGCAGATCTCTTACAAACCCCTGCAAGTTCCCCCGCTCTGCCATGGACATACCCTTCCATAAACCAACTGATGTGTGAGCCTTGCCCATGCTCTTAGGGCTCTTCTGCATCCCTAGGGCCTTTCATAATGCACAGCAAGGGGACCAGGAGATAAAGGGGAATGCATTAGCACAAGCAGGCCAGACAAGTGAGTGCCAGACAAATTGACTGACCCACAGCCCTGAAGAGCAGGATGAAAAAGAGCGTGCCCAGCACTAGTGCTGTGTCCCAGGCCCACTTGGAGGTGTCCACAGCAGAGATGCCCAGGAACATGAAGATGATGGTCTCCGAGCTGCTGGCCAAGGTCTTCATGGTGTACTTCACAGTGGTGCGGGACTTCTGGGAAATGTTGGCTTCCACATACTTCTTACAGCAGATCCCACAGAAAGTGACCCTGGGAAAGCAGTGAGAACTTGGGAAAGGTGCCAGTGGGCAGGGCCACACCACACTGCCCAAGGCACAGATGCATCCTCTTCCCTCCTTGCTGACAGGCAGGTACCCTGGGTCTCTGTACCACTCCCCACAGTATTAATTAGCCCCTCCTCTCTCATCCATCCAACAGCACCTGAGCTATAGGCCAGAATCCATGTAAGTGGCACTGGTGTGGGCACATAGCTGTGGGACAAGCCCAGGCACAGAGCAGAGTGGGAGTGGGCTGGGAAGGGTATAGATCTCCTAGCAAGGGTAGCAGCGGGACGCTCCTGGCACATGCACCCCAACCAGAATGGGAGGTCACGGCATCTCCCACGGTCAAAGCAATGAAGAAGACCTGTCTTCCCCTAGCAGGCTGCTGTATACTCACAGGTGTGCTGCAAGCTGCTGTATACTCACGCGAGGATGGAGGAGAGTGAGACCATCTCGGCGGTGAGGTATGCAATGTAGGCGATCAGGAAGACAAAGAGTGGCTCAATGATGCGCACACGCTTGGTGAACCTAGTGATCAGTGCCAGCAGGAAGGCGAAGAGCAGCCCAATGGCCGTGCCTCCCAGGCTCACAAGAAAGAAGGAGGCTGTGGGAGAGCAAGAGCAGGCTGTACTGAGCACTGAGGCTGCAGCAGCCTGCTTTCCAGAGGCAGTCCTCTGCCAAGGCCCATCTGTCTACTGCAGGGGTTCTTATCACCACCAGAGGGAGCCCTTCTCCCTTCCTGGGCAACCTCTGACTCCCAGCCATGGGTTCAGAGGGTCTCCCCTCAGGATGGCAAATCATGGGGCCAGTGAAACCAACCTGCAGTGCATGCAGGAACAGCTGTCCCTCCCTTATTTAGAAGGGAAGAGAATCCCAAGGCAGTTCCCTGCAAAGTGCAAATAAAGGGCTAAGGAAATGTTACGGCTGAAAATGCAAAGTTGAAGCCAGAGCACCCCAAGGTCAGAAAATGTGAAAGTTCAGGCTGCAGATGGGACCTGCCTAGGCTGCCTTGCTGATTGGTTGCCATGCAGCCCTTGACTACGAGATCACAAGCCCTCTGGAGAATACGACCCAGAGCAACTGGTGTCCTCTTACACTCTGTTCTGCTGCCACCTGGACACGTCACACAGACTGGCACAGAAAGGAAACACAGGAATGGGTTTAATTTTGCCGTCTTAGTAAGGTAGGGAACAACTACAACCGCTAGAACTGACAGCACAGCAGAGGAGGGGGTGAGGTTTCACATGCAGATGCTCCAGCAGAGAAAAGGGAGCAGTCTCCATTCATGTTGCTGTGCTAGGACATTTCCCAGAGTTCAGTAGCACGGTCTCAAGCTGCATGAGGGATCCATGTGACAGCTAGTGGGTAGTGACAAGTAAATGCCTCCCTCCTCCCTACAATTTAAAACTCATCCTCTTCTGCCCTAATGGGGAGGGGAAGTGAATGTGTAGCCCTTCTCCAAGACCAAAAGCATTCAATAAAAAAGCAAAGCCATCACCTGGGGCTTTCTCAGCTCACATCACCTCCAGGTCCCCTTGCCCACCTGCCCAGCCTCCTGCCCTCCCTGCAGAGCCACTACAGTCTTGTAAAACCAACAAACTAAACATGGGGGCTGGGGGGGGAGAAGAGCACAAATAAGTGAAATGAGAAAGATAATAACAACACAAGGGTTACAAGGCTGCACTGGGGTCAGGGAGGGGACAGAGGAGATGGGGGCACAGTGCTGCAGAGGGTGCACAGGTCTGGACATTACTTGGCCTCTCTGTGTTTTTAATCTCACCAAGAGCACCCCAAAACTAACCAGACACCTCTGAATAAGGTTAGCAGATGCCAAGTTCACCTGTGTCTCAGACAGGAGAGGTCAGGCTAATGTGATGTTGCCTAATGCTATATTATGATCTACATGGGTTGAGCCTGGACCTACACCCAATCACATGACCCTGTCCCAGGTCACCCTCCCAGCTGTACTTCTCCCACTGTTCTCCAACCTCCCCGAACCCAACAATCCACTTACCTGCTCACCGTCTGTGCAGCTATGAGGGGTAACTGAGTTTACCAGTTCCTATTAACTTCTTTTACCAGTGTGAGGTCTCTATACCCATCACGAGAGGTACATGGCGTTCATGTTCACCCCCTAGGCTTTCCAGCAGAACAGAACAAGGTCTGGTGACAGTATGACTGAGAGAGAAAGAAAGGCTGGCACTGGCTGGAGATACACTCACCTACTCCCTTCACATAATCTGTGACCTGGACATGTGCAGGGCCCATCTCCACAAAGGAGTTAAACACCTTGTACAGCACCTGCAGGGCAAAAGTGTGCTGTTAGCAGAATGGAGGGGCTGGGACATGGGGAGAGGGTAGCGTCCATTAGCCCCTTCTTGTCTCCAGCTTGCACTATCCTGTGAAGAGTAAAAGCAAGCCAACCCTCCCCTCCCCTTGCCCCCCCCCCCCGCTCATAGTCTTTGGAATGGAGACTTTGCACCTGCAGACTTTGGGGGTGATGAGAGGAACTCCCCCTGCAAAGGACTCTGAGGTTGCAATTACTATGGTCCATTTGTGCAGATGTTCCCTGGAAAAGAGATGAGGGACAAAAAGGCAAGGCAGGTCTCATGCCTCCATCTGCTCTAGATCAGCCTAGGAAAATCACCCAATGAATCCAGTGCTGGGCTCTCCCAAGAACGGGGTGCAAAGGGTCTGGTGGTCTGTGTTTGGCTCCAGATCTGAAGTCATGATTTTAAGGGGGATCAGCTGGGGTATTAGCCCTCTGTCCTGCTTTGGAGACCTCCTCTGCCTCAGATCCTTGGCAGGCCAGACAGTGCTTCTCCACTCCTTCTGAGAGACCCCCAATCTCTGCAGCCATCGAGAAACATTGGCTCCTCCCACTGAGAGACAGAGGAAGCCAAGAGCTGGGCAGAGCCCAGTGATGACTGCAAAATCTCCTATACCTTCAAAGACAGGAAATCCTCCTGACAACAGGGTTCTGAGGCCCAGGCTGGAGACACTTGGCTGGCCTGGGAGAAATTATTAGCCTTCAGAGCCCCTCTGCAGTGGCCAGCAGCCCTGTGGTAGACAAATCTCCCACAGGCTGCCCCAGTCCTACCAGGTAAAGCCATCCCAGGAGCCATAGCCTTAGAACAGCACTCACCACAGTGACAGCATCATTCAGGAGGGATTCCCCAAACACAATGATGAAGAGGGTCTCATTGACATGAACCTCCTCAAAGACGGCCAGCACTGCCACAGGGTCCACCGCTGAGATGAGGCTGCCAAACAGCAGGAAATCCATCAGACCAGCTTCCACACCCTTATCTGCCAAGACAAAGAAACACAAGGCTCAGGCAGCACCCTCAGGAGACAATGCGGACTTGACCTCCTCCTTCCCATCCACCTGCCCACCTGACTCTGCAGAGAGAAACCAGCCAGATGTACCAGGCAAAAAATGACAATGAAGGAAACCTACCATGGTTGTGCACTGAACTGAGGCATGGGGGCTGTGGTAGGAAGGCCAGGCTGCCCATGGGATATGGGATGCACACCCTGCACCCACTCTGCATGTTAGCTCCCAAACCAGAACCAGCATAGGCTTGTTGGTGAGAAGCTTTTTGTAGAGGCACCACATTAACACAGTTACATGATTCCCAATTCAGGAGTGTCTCTGTGTGGCGCTGCCTTACACCATAGAGATGTACTCCTGTTTATTCATTGGAAACAACAGGGTCCAGCACATCTCACAGCCAAGGTGTGGCCCTGTGAGAAAATGGGGTAAAGCTAATGGCTGTGCCAGGGGCCACAGAGCCCACCCCCCAACCGAGCTCCCAGGAGCTGCACTGAACCACACCGGACTGCTCCTTCCCCTGCCTAAGCAAGCCCCTGCCAGCAGTTCCACAGTGTGGCTGGGCTGAGATATCTTCTTTCCCTCCCTGCCCTGGTAAGACATCTGAGGAGGTGGGTGGCAAGGAGTTGCATGTTTTGTGGGACAGGATCTGCAGGGGTGTCAGAGAACCTGGTCCTTGAGACACAGGGCCCAGCAACCCAAGGGAGCCCAAGGGAGCAGCAACCTCTGTGACCCAGCCACTCTCTCAGGGAATATGCCCCAAGGGGTGGGGGGACATGCTCAGGAGACACAGAAGGTGACCAGCCCACCAGGTAATGCCCAAGGCCTAGCCTAAGCCTGGGAGAAGGAGTTTAGGCAGTAACTAACACCTCTAGACAAGCTGCAGCTGCTGGAGTTATGAATGGTAGGGCAGGGTAAGTAACAATGCTGAGCATGAGGAACATGAGGATGAGGGGACAGATCAGGTGGCCTCTCCACTAAAATGCCCTGAGCTCTCTCCATGGCAAGTATGAGCCCCTGGTCTTGCTGGTGTCTCAGGCTGCAACAGCATGCCCAGAGGATAAATCCCACCTGGCACTATTCTCTTCTGGGTAGCACAGCCCATTGGAGGCCTATGGTAACAGGATACACACTTGGCATTGACAGTCTGAAGGCCCAGAGAACTGGCACCACTGAATACCAGCTGTGTGGAGGTGGTTCTGCCATAACACCCTCAAACCTGAACTAGTGCTTGTGTCAGTAGCACTGTCCCCTATGTTTGTCTGGTGACTGGCACTATACTCTGTGCACCTAGCCCCAGTGAGAACAGTCATGGGGGAAGTTCCCACCACCAACCACTGACCATTTCTGCAGGTTGGATCCAATGGCTGTAAGGCTCTAAGGGTTGCTAACTCCTGGCCTACATTGTGACAAAGGGCTCTTCCTTGGACTACTATGGACAATGCCATGCATGGTCTGAGCTAGTTAGTGGCAAGCTTGAGATGTTGCCCTTCACAGGGAGGATGAAGAGTACTACAGCTGGATTAAAATCAGCAAAGGTCATTGACAAGAATAGCAAAGATATGAGTCAGCCCAACACTAAGCAGGATCCATTTATCCTGTATACTTGACAGATCCACAAGAGAGGCACTGTTCCCTGAAGCACATAAAGGTTACACAATCCCTGGATACTGTGGGCCTCCAGCCCCTGGAGGAGTTTGAACAGGATGTAATTCACCTGCCATGGACTTGGACTCAGGAGGGCAAGTGCAGCTCTCTGGCACCTCACCTTTGGTTTTGGCTTATGTTCCTCAAAGGCGTGAGTTGGAAAGGCAAACAGCTTGGTAACTGTCCCAGTCCAGCTCCTCTGACCACCAGCCCCACAGACCACGTAAATGAGGGGCAGAGGTTCAAACAGCCCAGCTTGCTTACCCATGAGCCCTGCCTGCTGCATGCC
This sequence comes from Crocodylus siamensis, assembly GCF_052110815.1. Taxonomy (NCBI): domain Eukaryota; kingdom Metazoa; phylum Chordata; order Crocodylia; family Crocodylidae; genus Crocodylus; species Crocodylus siamensis. Next base: position 44,589,672 of record NC_143403.1, read on the forward strand.
CCAGAGGGAGACTCCAGTGGTGAAAGAATTCCACAGGGTGCCAATCACTGCATAGGTCAGAATTGCACCAATGTTGTCAAAAAAGAGCCTGCTGGGCATGAAATAGCCTGAATCCAGAACAATGGGGGGAAGGAGGAAGAAGAAGAACATGTTGGGTTCCAGCTGGTACTCTGCTTTCTTAGCGATGGCCAAGACAATTCCCCCAAGGCCCAGGCCCAGTAGGATGAGGAGGCAGCTCTCTGGGACCACAGATGTCACCTTGCGAGACAGCTGGAACACTGGAAGGAAGAGAGGGAAAACAAGGCATCAGCATGAGGCCTGCAGCCAGGCGGCAGAGCCAGCAGGGCCTGAGCTTACTAAGCTCTGTCCCTGCCCCCTGGGAAAAAACAAAGCAGTGCAATCAGCCCAAATATACAGATACAGAAACAGGACTTGGCTAAGGCATCTTAACTAAGATCTGTGAGGGGAGGAGGGTCGGGGCACATCTCGGACTAGCCCATAGCCATATACACAGGGAAGTGAAGGACAAAGGTGTTCCAATCCTCTTGTCCCACTGGCTACAGAGGTCTCCTTTGTCATGCTCCAAAGAAAAGGGAAAGTCCAAATCTCATTTACTTCTTCTGCCCTTCTCAGATGTGCTGAGGGGATAGCTCTGCTTCCTATCGGGTTTCTGTTGCATATTGATTTTTTGTTAACACCAAGTCATTATTTGTTACTTTCTTCTGTGCTGTCATATGTTGTAATCTGGAGAAATCGGAAAGTTGGCAAATCAGGACAGCCCACAAGCAGCACTGCACCTGCCGCCCAGCCTCAGCCTCCTTCCCAGGCCATTCCCTGAGGCATGGCTGGGGGGCTCATTACCCCTGCTCATGGAGCAGGAGATACCTAAACAGCATCAGCATGTACCATGGTCATCGCCTTCTCAGCAGCAGCCTGCCTCAGCAAAGAAACAGGACAGTATCTGAGTGATTGCAGCACAACATGAAATCTAATCGGATTCCTTCCCCGAAATGGAGTGTGGCTGTCTCCCACAGAGGCTTATTTACAAGCATGTAAAAAATGCCAGTGTGCAAACAGGAGATTTATAGATTTTTAAAGTGGTTTATTCAATCTGGGCTCCTGGACTGAATCTTAAACAGCTACAAAGCAGGATTTTAGAGCATTTTTGAGCAAACAGATTATGCTCTTACACCAAGGCACCAATCTATCAATTATGTAACAGAGGGAAAAAGCAGGTATCCAGAGCAGAAAGCCTCAGTGTTACTGGTGCCAGGACATTTACCAGTGCCCTCACTTTCCTGTGAAGCAACCAGTCCTAAGTGGCAAGCCTTTCCAGTACCTGGCTGTGTGGCTCTGCTCCCAGCCAGGGCCAGCTTTGGGACTATCTCAACGCTAGTTGGGACACTTGCAGCCACCAGGGTGTGCTGTAAACATGCTGCCTGACCAGAACTTGAGCCCCTTGGTCTGGTACCCAGAGCACTGCAGGGAGGTCAAAGATGGTTTTGACAGGGCTGATCTAGTCTTGAGCAGAGGGTTGGACTAGATGACCTCCTGAGGTCCTTTCTGATGCTATTTTTCTATGACTAAGCCTGGGACTCCCTTTGCAGTGCACCATTACAGCAGGCAAATGACGTTGACATGCCTTGGCCATCTGAGATGACCTTGTAGGAGCCCATACTGCAGCCCAGGTCCCTACTAGTCCACCTAGTGAAACAGAAAGGTTGCGATCTCCTGAATTATTCCTCAAGCAAACTGGCACATTAGTTCACAAGCAAAGGAACTGAGTTCTTCTTGTTTTATATTCCTCAGCTTCACATGAAAAGAACTGGCAACTCTCAGGTTGGAGAGAGGATGCAGTGTCATTTGGTATTCAGGAGTTTTCTAGCAGCCTTCTTAAACCCAGGTCATTTTAACTTTCAAGCAAAACAGTCTGGGGTGGCCCCCCAGCATGCTCTCTCTCACTAATTTAAGAGCCTGCTACTTGCTTTTAAAGGCTGCAGAACCTATCAACACAATTGAGTGCTTCATGTAAGTTCTGGAAAGGTTCCCAGCAGGCCTCAGGCTCAGCATGACTCTGGCTAGCGTCTCTGAGCAACCTGCAGCACTCCAGGGTACCAGCCCAAGGAGCTTAAGCTCAGGTCAGGTGGTGCAGCAGGTCCAGCTGGCTGCTTGTGATTGTGTGACAGTCCCAGATCCGGCCCGGCCCTGCCTGCCCATGGGATTTTGCAGTCCTGTGCTGTGGAAGGGATCTGTTCAGTACAGGGAATCACAGCACAGGGCCCTCCCCAGGGAGCAGGGTGAATTGAAGGAGGACCCCTCAGAGCCAACAGGGCTCAGATGTGCTCAGTTGCCTCTGACCACTTGCAGGTACAGAAGTTTGCTGTGTGCCCTGGTGGACAGCCTCTCTGATAAAATGATATTTTCCACACCTTACCCTGGCCCATCCCTGCCCCACAGCATTGCTATCATGGTAACCTGCCATCATCAGTAACACCTGCACCAGTGCCACACAAATGGCAGACCCAGGAGCTGGTTCTCTCTTCCAGCTCCAAGATAAAAAGATCCCAGCTTTGAGTCAATGCCAGCCCTGCCTGCACATTCATAGGCCAGGCAGCAGTAACACTCAGCTCTCACCAAGGCACAGGGCACTCGGCCTCTGACACTCCCTTGGAGCCCACTTCAGACTTTGCTGGATCCCAATGATTCCCCTCTCCTGGATTCTCTCCCCTTGCAGGCACTGCTGACCTAAGTGTGGCCTGCCAGGGCACTGTGCTGCAGGGTTGGGGGCTCCATAAGTGGAGTCAGTGTGGTCTGTCCATGCCCCCGCACAGTGCTAAGGGTCTGTGTTACTGAGGTGCAGCAGGTCTGGAAGAGATGGAATGGAGTCCACAAGCTTTTTCCGAACAGTAGGAAACACCAGATTAATCCCCAAGTCTTGGCTAAATCAAAGCTGTATAATTAAGTTCTGATCAACTAAACTACCTGTAGTTTAATTAAAGCCAGAGTCTTCATCAGTGATTTAATCACAGTGAGAGAAGCTAGGAGAAAGACTGTGTGCCCCTAGACAGCACCTCCAGCCTAAGTGTGTGTGGGGAACTCCATGTGCCAAAATCCTACAGGACCCAATCCCCTGAGCAAGGCCCAAGACCCTGAGCTGTGACAAAGCCAGTCCCCAGACCTGACTGTGAGGGTGAAGTTATATGTTAAATGTAGACCATACTAAATCTGTGGATTGTTAAGCAGGGCCAAAGTGAGAACATGCTGTGAGCAATAAGAGTTGCCATGTTTACTCAAGTACAAGACGGGGGGGGGGGTTGCTTCTTTCTTTGCCAGTCAGCAAATTGGAAGGGACAAAACTGTTCTTGAATTTGAGTACCATCCTGGGGCAGGCAGCAGTTCAGCTCCTGGTTTAGCCCCAGGCTTAGGGCTAAAGCTTGAGCTGCTCTGGGGTAGCTTGTTTAGCAGGGAAGGGGACTCACAGCCAGGGGAGCATAGGGGAGACTGCAAGGAGAGGAGGAAGCCTGAAGCCTTCTCCTGTTTTGACTGTGGCTGCCCCCCTTGCCTCCCCCACCCCCTGCTCCCCCCACCCCCAGCTGCCCCTTCCCCCATTACCTTCTGTTCTGGCTCCTGATCCTCTAGCCCCAATCCAGCCCAGCTGGTGGGGCTGATCTAAGGCATAGTCCAGTCATGGTGCTGATTGCCCCAAAGAGCAGAGCTGCAGCAGAAGGTAAATGGGAGGGGGTGAGCAGGGAGGAGGGAGCAAGAGGTTGGGGGCAGGTGATGGGGGAGGCAAGGAGTGGTAGGGAGAGGCAACAGGGTGGGGGAGGGCAGGCACAGGAATGGAGGAACAGGCAGCAGGGAGGCTTGTGGCAGGGACATATGGTGGGGGCAGGTGCAGCGGGGACAGGCACAGGAAAGCAAGGGAGCAAGGGGCAGGGGTCTTGCCTTCTACCTTCTGCTGCTGTGTTCCTTGCCACGGTAGTAGAAGGATGAATTTAAAACAACTTACCACTAATTCAATTCTATACTTGGAAAATTATAATAAATTTATCATTTTCTATGTATAGAATTCAATTATTAGGGGATCTCCTTAACTTTATCTTGGATTCGGCTAAATACATTTCTTGCCTGCACAGCTCTGACTTGCCACTAGAGGGCAGGAGAGCAGGGGCGTGGCTAGGAGCCAGGACACCTGGGCCTTATTCCTGTTCTAGAGGTAGCAGGATGGGGAGGGGCTGGGAACAGGGCATCCTGCGATGCCAGAAGACTGCAAATTGCACGCTTTATCTCCGTGGAGCAGAATGAAATTATCTTAATATAGTCTATACAGCACAGCCCAGAATTAACCCTTACCTGAAGCAGTCTAAGTTTGAGAGACTCAGAGGTACTTAGTACAAGTTAATGTGCTTTAACCAGTGAATGCTTGTATTTCAAGTGCCCTTAGTATGATCCAATGTTCCCTCTAAGGTGTAGTGCTCCGTGAGCACGCTGCTTCGGTCCGTGAGTGCGCTGCTTCGGTCCTGCCTCCCCCTTTTGCTAAGCCTGGATCCGGACTATGCTAAGCCTAGTATACTAGGCTCATGTAACAGATCCTCGTGCAATGGATTTTGCAATAATCCTCCAAACATAAGACTGGGGGCTGGGGAGCAGAGCAGTTCCCCAAACTCAGTAACGGGGACTCCCTATTCATGAAGCAGAAATCTTATGTCATGGTTAAACAAAGTTCTTTGGGTAAATGTGATATAATTTACCAAAAGCACCTTGTTTGCCTATGTCCTTAGACCAACACAACTGTAACCAGCACTGCCAAACTATCTCATGGTTAGGAATGATTCCCTGTGCCTGCTCTTTTTCCTCTGATGCACACCCAGGTTCTGCACCATCCTGCTCTGCCCCACACGCCTTTCCCTGCTGCAGGCAACCAAAGTGAATCCAACCATGGTACATCGGGCTGTGTAAACAATGTCGCTGGCAGATCAACCTGCTGTCTGAAGAGGAGTGAAATGTCAGGGTGCACTCTTGGCTGCCTCGAGCTGCTGCTGCCTGCAGCATTTAATCTGAGATCTGGGGAAGCCAAGCTCTGCACATGTCCCTGCTCTGGGAGTGAGGAGGCACGTGGACTCTGGGCTGGGGAACGGAGCAGTTTCCCAGAGCCAGCAGAGCCTGCGCCAGCCCCAGCCCCCACCCCCGCTGCACCTCTGGGAGTGAGGAGGCACATGGCCTTGGGGCTGGGCAGTGGAGCAGTTTCCTGGCGGCAGCCCCCAGCCCCTGCCTTCAGGAGTGAGGAGGCACATGGCCTCGGGGCTGGGGAGCAGAGCAGTTCCCCAGGGCCGGCAGAGCCCGAGCCAGTCCCCAGCCCCAGCCCCTGCCTCGCCTTGCCTTGCCGCACCCCAGCTCCTCTCCAGGCAGGTGCGCAGCATTCATAAGTTAGTGCGTGGCAAGGTATTAAATTATGCGTGGCCACACATGCGCGCACCTTGGAGAGAACCAAGTGTAACATGTAACATCACTCTGACTATTCAAGGATGCATCCAAATTGTTCTAAACACCTGCTATGCTCTTGACCTCACTGGTGTCTTGGGGCAGTGAGTTCCACAGGCTGCCAAGGTATTGTTTGAAAGAGCGTTTCCTTTTACTGGTTTTTAATGCACTGCCTATCATTTTCTCTGGGGGTCCTGTTGTCACTCTGTGGGGGTCTGCACAGGGCTCTATTCTCAATCCCCTTCCACTTCCTTCACCCTCTCTCTAAGGGGTCCCATTGACACACCAAACTCCACCAGCCATGGTTGCTCTGACCTGCCTGCTTCTGTCCAGTCCCATGGCAAAGCCAATCCCCAACATCTACTCCAGGAGGACATGCTGACAGTTGACTGCCCCTCTCTGCCAGCCCGTGCAGCCAGGACAGAGACAAGCCTTGCCACTTCTTTCACTACCGTCATGGTTTCCAAGAACTCACTCTCTCCAGTTTCAGCCTTTCAGCCTCTGACCCAACCCCTTTCACTCTCTCCAGTTTCAGCCTTTCAGCCTCTGACCCAACCCCTCTCAGTTGGTCCCACATGCAGGAGCTCATCTTCTCCTGGCCTATCAACTTGTCCACATCCTGGTCCCTGAATTACTTTGCTGCTTGCCCATATCCATCACCACCATCACTTCACCACATCACCCAGACACTTCTTGTCCCCGCCTTCAAGGCCATAAGCAACACTGACCCTTACATCCTCAGTGCTGTCTTTGCCTCCTCTCACACTGTTCCCAACAGGCCCACACCTGCAAGGTATTCAGGTCCTATCCTGAGCTCCTTCTCTACTGTGTCAGCTGCAAGAAGCAAGTCAGAGTTTATATGCCAAGAGTGAGTCTACCCAGTCCCCTGTTGTATGCTGACTTCATTGAGCAGCCAAGCAGTCTCTGTGCAGGAGACCCAGGCTGCTTCTACCACCACTCAGAACTGCCCTGAAACCCACCCCTCTGTGGTGAATCCAGGCAACCTAGGAAAATCACTGGGGCAGTGACCTTGCTCTCTTTCCTCCCTGACACACTTCAGGGTGCCAAAAATACTACAGCTCAATAACATTAGTGTAGCATTGGAAGACAGAGTTCAGAGGAGCTCATGATTTACATTCCTTAAACTAGTCCTCAGAGCCAGCCTTAGGAGTGGGTGATGTGGGTGACAGCCCAAGGTGCTATAGTCATAGGGATGCTGCCCCCATACACACACAGCACTCTTCCCCCACCCCACTCAAGCCAATTCCTACCCTAGGCAAGAGGAGTGGCTCCCAGCCCAACCTCCAGCTGCTGCTCAGGAGGAGCTGTGCTGGGCAGTGCAGCTGGCAGCAGAAGTGCCTGCCCACCTGCCCACCCGCCTGGTGCATCATGCCACTCTGTCTCCCCACTGGACTGCGTCCTGTGCCCCTGCCTGCCTGCCTCTGTCTGCAGCAGTGCTGCTGACTTGCAGGGAAGCCACGTGGGGGAAACCAGGGGGAATACTGAAAAACTGAAATTCACGGGCTTTCACTATCCACGTGGATGTGGCTCCGATTTTCCTGCCAGGTGTTACTCCACTTCCAGGCCCTTTCGAAGCATCGAGGGAGCTCTACCCTCCAGCGTCAATGATCCTGCTCTCGCCTGCCACATCTTGATGTTCCGCAATGGGCAGGGTCATCTGACAGGTACCTCGATGCCCGGGTCCGACCCAGCGGTTGTTCACAGGGCTCCACCACCCCTGCACCCTGGCCTCATGCCACCTTTGTTGGGCCGCCTCAGTGATGTCTTGAGGCCTTCCTAGCAGATCCTCCCTTCCCACTTGCGTACTGACGCCTTGTGGGGTCAGGTTGTGTACACTGATAAGTGCAAGGTGTTGCACATGGGGAGGAAGAACCAGCACCACACTTACAGGTTGGGGAACTCCCCTCTTGCCAGCACGGAGACGGAAAAGGATCTTGGAGTCGTCATTGACTCCACGATGAACATGGGCCGGCAGTGTGGGGAGGCAGTCAAGAAGGCCAACCGTACCCTGTCATGCATCCACAGATGCATCTCGAGCAGGTCCAGGGAGGTGATCCTCCCCCTCTATGCGGCACTGGTCAGGCCGCAGCTGGAGTACTGCGTCCAGTTCTGGGCGCCACACTTCAAGAGGGACGTGGACGATATGGAAAGAGTTCAGAGGAAGGCCACTCGTATGATCAGGGGTCAGCAGGGCAGGCCTTATGAGGAGAGGCTACGGGACCTGAACCTGTTTAGCCTCCACAAGAGAAGGTTAAGGGGGGACCTTGTGGCCTGCTACAAACTGGTCAGGGGGGATCAGCAGGTATTGGGGGAGTCCCTGTTCCCCCGTGCGCTGCCAGGAGTGACCAGGAATAACAGTCACAAGCTGGCGGAGGGTAAGTTTAGATTAGATATTAGGAGGCGCTACTTCACAGTCAGGGCGGCTAGGGCCTGGAACCGGCTTCCAGGGGAAGTGGTGCAGGCTCCTAGCCTGGGGATTTTTAAAAGGAAGTTAGATGAGCAACTTGCCGGGGTCATCTGACCCCGGTGCTCTTTCCTGCCAAGGCAGGGGGTCGGACTAGATGATCTACTTAGGTCCCTTCCGACTCTAGCTACTATGAAACTATGAAACTCCTAGCAAGGCTCGCTGCTAACCCCACTCTCCAAGATGTTACCTCTGGGACCGGTTCTATGGCCTCCCTATGCCTGGTATCCCGGGTGCTTTCACCAGACTTCCCCAACGTGGGGCCAATCGCCTGCAGCCCTGACTACAGTGCTACTCCACCACTCCCCGTGTATTTTACTTCACCTAGTCCCCTAAGCACGAGCCCATTCACGCTTGGCCTCCTGGGCTTGGGCAGTGACCTTGCCCTGATCATGACCCTTCATCTGGGTCCTCCCGAGCTCTTGCCTCCTGGTGTGCCGTCCTCCACTCCCCACCAGTCCGACCTTCCACCTGTGTCTTGCAGGGTCCTCGTGGCTGCCTCCACTCTTCCTCCTCCAGGCCAGTACTCACTTCCCTGGAGCCCGATGCCAGATGCCGACAGGGTGCTTCTCTCCCCAACACTCCTCGCTCCGGCTCTTCGGCCCCTTTAGGATGCTCCTCCGGGACCTGCTTCTCCTGCGGCGCCTGCAGCAGCTCCTTCCCAGGGCCATCCGCCCCTCCGCTGCAGCCGCCACCATTTTTATCTTTGCCGGCCGGCATCTGGTGCTGACGTCACCGGCCGGCCACAGCTGCACATAGAGGCGGCTCACGAGCCGCACAGGTTCCACCCGCTGTTCTCCAGGAGCGTTGTTCTGGGCTGCAGGTAAGTATCCGGCATCACCCCGCTTCCCGGGACATCCACCTTGGGAAGAAAAACCCACAGCATGCTTATAGGTTTGTCGGTGCTACTCTGCTTAGCACTACAGGTGAAAAGGACTTGGGGGTCATGATTGACCACAAGATGAACATGAGCCTTCGATGTGATGCTGCGAATAGTAAAGTGAGCAAAACGCTGGCTTGCATCCATAGATGCTTCTCAGGCATATTCCAAGATGTCATTCTCCTGTTGTACTCAGCCTTGGTGAGGCCACAGCTGGAGTACTGTGTCCAGTTTTGGGCTCCACAAGCCAAAAAGGATGTGGAGAAGCTTGAGAGAGTCCAGAGGAGAGCCACGAGCATGATCAGAGGTCTGTACCTTATGAAGAGAGGCTGAGAGCTATGGGACTCTTCAGCCTGGAAAAGCGCAGGCTCAGGGGTGATCTGGTGGCCACCTATACGTTTATCAGGGGTGCTCACCAGGATCTAGGGGAACATCTGTTTACCAGAGCACCCCAAGGGATGACAAGGTTCAATGGTCACAAACTCCTCCATGACTGCTTCAAGCTGGACATAAGGAAGAACTTCTTTACTGTCTGAGCCCCCAAAGTCTGGAATAGACTGCTGCCAGAGGTGGTTCAAGCACCTACTTTAAACACCTTCAAGAGACATTTGGATGTTTATCTTGCTGGGATCCTATGACCTCTGCTGACTTCCTGCCCCTGGGGCCGGGGGCTGGACTCAGTGATCTTCCAAGGTCCCTTCCAGCCCGAATGTCTATGAAATCTGTGAAAACTCACCCAGGGCACCACTTTCCCTAAGGCCAGCTCTGCCAGTCCTTATCCCACACAGCACTCTCAGTTCCCCTTTTGCACATCTCCTCTCCAAGAAAACACTCCCAAGCTCCCACTAGGCTCTGACCATTCTGGTCACCCTTTTCTGAGCCTCTCTATTTCTCCTGTAACTTTCTGAGATATGGTGATCAGGCCTGAACAGGCACTGCAAGTGAGGAGTGTCACTGATTTACAGGAAGGTGCCAGACAGTTTCTACCCTGGCTTTAGCCCCCCAGTATTCATTTGCTTTCTTAAGCACTCCTGCACACTGAACAGAGGCCTTTCTTGAACTGTCCCCTTCCCCTCCCTCAGTACTCAGAGCTCCCTTACAGCCCAACAATGTTTGTAACACAAGGCCAGTTAAGGATTTTCCCTACCCAAGCAGAAGATTGGGGTAGCATGATCAGGCCATTTTCTGTAGCCAAAGGCACACAAGGTAGTGATGTGATCAGCATCACATCAAGCTGCTTTTGACTCCTGAATGACCAGGTACCATGTACAGCTGGATCAACTGGGGGACTCTTGCACCGCAAGTCCAGAAGATGGTTCAAAAGTCAGACCTCTAGACTCACAACAACATGTGTTAGCTTCTCTGCCATTCAGCTTCAGCAGGTGTGAACCAAATTATTCTGCTCAATATGGATCCCCTTCCTCTGCAGTTAGCCATGGGGCCACTGGGCTGCCATGACAGTAAGGTCCCTCTAGATCTCCTCTGGAGTCTCAGTTGCTGTTGCAATGGCAAGACAGGGACAGGGAGCATGACTTAAAACTTGGGTTTGGGTGATCTGAAAGCTCCCTGAAACTGCCAAAATAGAGAGGAGGAAAAGCAGCAGTAGAAATAAGGTTCAAAGCCCATTTCTTACTGACTTTTGGGATGGTTCTGCAGAGCCCACTGGAAGTACATAAGGGTTATCCAGCTTGTAATGGCAAGCATAATGGCTAGGCTGCACAAGAAATGGTTTGAGGAAGAGAAACTAATGCTAATGGGCTAAGGATAGAAGGGTGTGAGAGGCTGGGACCATGTCTGGGTCTCTGGGTCACATATCCTGCAGCCAGCTGGCAGGTACCAATGTCTGGGGAGCAGCTAGATGCCATAAGCAATTCTGGAAAAGATATGCAAAGTGCATATAGCTAAGTCCTGTGCAGATATCAGAGCTGTGTAGTCCACTGTGTAAACCTCACACAAAGGGCCAGGCTCCAGAGACAGAGGAAATGGGCCCATGCCCTATGTTCAGGGAGCACAGCTATTCATACGCACCTTTTTACTTCTCGCCCTCCTCCCACCCCACTTACAGCCCTGGGCTCCTGCTCCCAAAGCTCTGAACCGGTGTAGCTGAAAGTCAAACTGTATTTTGGATACAGACAATGATTACATTGCTGAAGCTAAAGGTTCCTCTCAAGCAGCAGTATCAGTAGTACCAGGACTGCACCCCTCAAGCTAAGTCCACAACCAAGGTAAAGGGACCAATTACTGACACATGAGTGCCACACCCTCTATGGACTTCTACCAGATCCATCCTAGACAGTAAAGGAGACTTTCTTAACCCCTCTGCAGCTCTGCAGGTGGCACATGAGAAGGGCAGCAGCTAAAAGAAGCAGGTGGGGAACATGCTGTACTTGACTCACGCCAGGAGACTGAAACAGTCTGTGACACTACATCATGCCAACAGGAACAAAACTCTGGAGAGTTTCCAGGAGAGTGACAGGCTCCAAGCCCCCTCCCCTAAAGTCAGGTTTAGAGTTAGCAGAACCCAGCTTATCGCCTGCTAGTCCCTGAGAACTTGCTTCTAGACACCACCAAGAGCCTTACAGCAAACATAGGTGCACATGTATTAGTTTCTTTCCCAGGGCTTGCACATCTGTGCCAAAGGAGGTGGGTGCTGCATGGCACTGGGTGAATAACAGTGCAGCCCCTTACAGTGGCCATGGCTACAATAGACCCTCTGGGGGTCTGTGGGCATGAGCTCCACCATGGGAACCAGAAGGTAGCACCCACATCCTCAAAGCAGTTCCTACATGAAGCAGGCCTCAGATGTGTAGAGTGACCACTTTTTCAAAATGGAAAGGCAGGACACATGCCCACTTCTCCCCACCCCTCTTCTTCCCCACCCCACCTCCTGTGGCTTGGCCAGAACAGAGCTCAGCAGAGTGGGGAGGATGTGGACTGTCCATTGGTGGCTCGGGGCTCCCCACCCTGTTGCTTTTTCCCTGGGAGCCCCATGCTGGCCATGAGCCCACTGTCCACCTGACAGAGAGTGGGGAGCACAACTCCATACAGCTGCCACCCTTGCTGCTGCCAGGCAGGGAGAAGGCACTTCGCCATGGTGGTGAGACCAACGCAGAGCTCCTAGGGGATGGCAGCAGGGTGGGGAGCCCAGAGTCCACAGCAGGCAGTCCACATCTGCCCCCACCCCCACCCCATGCATAAATCTGAGAGGGCATGTGGCCTCTCATGCCCCCCCAGCATGTGCCCCCCATGTCTCCTCCCGCCATGCCCCCTGGACAAGCTGCATGTGGCTCTGCCCTGCTCCATGCCCCGGGCTTTGGCCCCATGCACCACCCTGGCTTGGCAGCACCCCCAGCGCTGTCCCACTCCCTCTCTCACCATGGGGGCCTTGATCTGTCCCCCCACACTCCCCCCATGCCACCTCCCACCCACAGACTTACCTGCAGGGAGCTTCTCTCCACACTGCCTAGCTGTATTCCCAGCCATGTGCATGTGTGTGGGTGCACACATGCATGTGGTGCCCCCTGCATCCCACTCCCAGCAGCCCCTTGCAGGCTGGAACTCCAGCCTGGAAAGGGAAACCTGTGGTTTCCCTGTCTCTACATGATATTGAGAATCCAGGACAAATGCTGTCCTGGAGTCATGCAGCCTGGGACCTTGACTTGACAGTCCCAGAATGGGATTATTCTGCCCAATTAGGGATGGTTGGTCACCCTACAGAAGTGGCAAAGAAGGCCTATGTAATTTTGAGCAGCAAACCCAAAGATGCCAACTGCAAGATCTTACCAGAGTCACACAAAGAACATTGGCAGCAACTCTGAGTCCTTGGGAGCCACCAAAGGGCAAGGAAATTAAAATGAAGGGAACTCAGAGACAAGACCAAAAGCAAAGGAGGGTCCTAAGGGCTTCAAAGGAAAGCACTGGAGCATGGCTATGGAGACCATGGCTCAGAGATAGCTGGCAGCAGGGGAGGATGTGCTGGATAACAGAAATGATGTTACAAGAGGATGGTGCCTTCCACAAAAAGATCTGGCCCCTCCTCACAGGGCCTGTGGGGCAGGACACCGATGGAGATGACAGGTCATGGTGCCCATGGCTCATGACCCCTGAGCCAGCCTTAGGAGCTGGGAAATAACCCAGGTGGAAGGAGCCTCATGATCAAGATACTCACATTGTGGTGGGAAATAGGATCTGGGAAACAGGTCTGCCCTGGGCCTGAATGGATTGAAAAGGACCCAAAAAGTGCAATTTCTATGGTCCAGCCACTTAACCTACCTAGGGCCTTGGGGAACACCAGCTCCAGGCAGCAGAATGGCCCAGCAGGCAAACTATGCTGATCCTGCTGCAGCCAGTGCAGGTGAAGAGAAGATATGCAGATGCACCTGGAAGGTGCAATAAAGGTGCTGAGTGGGACCTGGCTGCTAAGAGCATGAAGAGGTGAACATCCTGGGCTGTGCAGTGCAGATGTAGCCTCTGTCACTATTCGCTGCAGCAGCGAGAGCAGCAGTGGTTGTTGTATGACCAGGACAGCCTCACCTCTGAACTGCTCAGTCCCCTGTCACTGCTTGCCACCCCCCCACCCCCCCGCCCGCCTTGCTGCTGCCCTTGCCACTGCCAGTGGCATCTGCGGGTGGTCGCTGACCACTGGTCAGCATTTGCCACCCCCACCCCCTGCCATTGTGGCAGCCTGCGGGAGCCGCCTGCTCAGACCGCCCCCGTTGACATTGCCACGGCTGCCTGTGGGAGCTCTCTGCTTGCTGACACCACACCCCCGCCGCCAACACCACTGCCTGCGGGCAGTTGCTGTGACCCCCCAGCCTTCGAGGACACATGGCATTCATGGCCCCATGCTTTCCATGTACTCTGGGACAGAGAGCTGGTGCTAACTTACATACATGCTGAGGAAAAAATACAGCTTTAAAATACAAAATTTGGGCGTATTTTTAGTTGGTTGCCCATTGCATGTCACACCCTTCACATTATGGCTTTCACACTAGTTCACAGATGTTTCTATCCCCTTCCCACACACTCTTACAAGCTGGGACCACATGTGATTCATGACACATGTTCAACTCAAGGCTCTTTCTTATTTGCTAAGCCTCACCAATATACTCTGTGCTGAAATCCATGAACAGGAATGAAGGTAATAACTTCTGGTTTTGCAAGACTTCCATACAAGTTCTCAAGGCACTTTACAGAGAAGGTGTCAATGTCCTGAGTGCAGCCAGCTGTCAAGGGTATATTTGGTCTCTATTTTGCACTGCCAAGGGCACTGGTTACTACCTAAAAAACACAAGCTAGCTGAGTGCCCAGCTCTCCTAAACAGAATCCTCTTATCCCCATCATCACACAACCCACACAAGCAAGCTTTCCATCCTGAGGAGAAGCCTGGAAAAGCCAAAGCCAAAGCTTCTCAGTGGCAGCTCATCATCTCTGGTGGCTGAGCCTGGCTGCCTTCAGAAGACAATGCCTCATCAGCTGGCTATTTGCTCCAGGCTGACTCAGTTCTCCTACCATCTACTGACCCTGTAATCCTGGTTGCTCTGCTCCAGGTGGGAGGAACTGAGTACTAGTGAATATTGCTTTAAAAGATGCTGTGCACAGTGGGTTGAAGCCTGCTGCCATGCGAGTCACAGAAAATGCCTATAATCCCTGGAACTGAATACAGAAATATTAAATGCCTTTGTGCTCGTGGTGCAGTAACCGGGGGAAGGGTGTTAAGAGCTCTAATTTTACACACACTAGTCAGGAATTTCAGAATTAAATGTTCCCACGGCAACTGTAATTTGGCCACGTGTATGAATTTCAGTGCCTTAACACCATAAATAGTTATCCAGCAAGGCTCATCTACAATAGCTATTAGATCTTTAGGCAAAGCAGTGCTCTGCTACCTTGACGTAACAAAATAAAATAAAGACAACATTGCTGATGTGACACCACAGAATAAACTTTAGGAAATGCAGGTGCCAAATTAAAAGAAATGAAAGCTCTGCATTCAGCTATGCTACACCTGAATGGGTAGGCTGGCATGGAAAGCTGGGATCTGGAGGGGCTGGAAAAACATGAGAATAGTTTTCCTTTTGTGAGAACCCCTAGATCAGGGGTAGGCAACCCTCAGCACATGTACCGAGCATGGCACGCGAGGCCATTTTGCTCGGCACGCCATGGCCAGCCCCGGCTCTGGGTAGCTGCTGCCAGCGACGGAGCCTGGGTTACTCCCAGCAGGGCTTGCAGTATCCCAGTTGCCTGCTGGGAGCAGCCCGGGCTCCGTCGCTGGCAGCAGCTACCCAGAGCAGGGGTTGGCTGCAGCTGGGAGGCTCCAAACAGCTGTACCGGGCTCTGGCATCAGCTCTGCACCGGCGTGTGCACCTGCACCTCGAAGCGGGCGGTGGGGGAGGGGCCTGAGGCAGCGCAGCCCTGGTCTCTCCCCACTCCTAGCACAGAGGTGACGGCAGGCTTCTGGAGCCCAGCTCAGCTGTTTGTAGCCAGTCCGGGCTCTGGACAACTACAGCAAGCAGCAGGCGGGCTGCAAACAGCTGTGCTGGGCTCCACATCTCTGGCATCAGCTCCATTCTGGTGGCAACTGCATGGGCACCTCAGGGTGGGCTGCACAGAGTGGGGAGCCTGGCATGGGCTCTGCGGGCTCCAGGGAACTGCTCCATTCCCCCGCTTCACCTCGGCGAGCGAGGAGGCATGTGGCATCAGGGATGGGGAGTGGAGCACCTCCCTGGAGCCGATGGAGCCCGCAGAGCTGCTCCCTGGAGCCAGCAGAACCTCCCTCAGGGGAGGCAGGGGCTCCTCCCTGAGGTGAGGCAAGGCAGGGATAGAGGCTGGGGCTGGGGGCTGGTGCAGGCTCTGCCAGCTCCAGGGAACTGCTCTGCAAGCTCCACCAGCTGGCTCCGGGGAAGTGCTCCACCCCCCAGCCCTGATGCCACGTGCCTCCTCGTTCCCCAAGGCGAAGTGGGAGAGCGGAGGAGTGTCCTGGAGCCAGTGGAGCCTGCCCCAGTCCCCGGCCTCAAAGCCCCCTAGGCCTCAGTCCCTAGCCCCCGGCCCCAAAGCCCCCCAGCCCCAAAGCCCCCAAACCCTAAAGCCCCCAGGTCCCCCAGCCTCCAGGCCCCAACCCCGCTGCTTGCCCCAGGTGAGGAGTGAGGGGCTTACCTTCAGTAAGTGTCCCATGCCACACTGAAGCAGCGCGCTCATGGACCGAAGCAGCATGCTCATGGACCGCTACTCCTTAGAGGAACACTGGCAGGCATGGTAGCCCCTGCTGAGGCCAGAACGCCTGACAAGTTTCAAGAAGATATGTTCAGGGGTTTCTGGGAAACTGCACCTCAAGCTGCTGAGAAGCAAAACTTGTGACGTGTAACTATGTGTGTGTGTTAAGGCATACCCTCACTGGTGCTTGGGCCTCTACACAACACAGTAGTATGGCCCAATGAGGTCTCCTCCTCCCCTACAGCCTCATCTCGGCCCACCACTTTAAATAACAATAGGTAAGCACATGAATGATGCATGCCCCCAGTGGCTGAGGGGGCACAGCAGTGGGAGTGCAGCAGCAGTAAGTTGGGAGCTCCTCCAGTTGCTGCTGATGCCAACAGCAGTGGGGGGGGGGGTTGTGAGTGTTGACCAGGGGTCGGCAACCACCCACAGATGCCACTGCCAGTGTCATCAGCAGGGGTGCTGAGCGACAACTGCCTGCAGGTGCTGCCAACTATTTTGGCAGCACCTTTTTGTAGGGGGTGCACTGCCACTCTCAGGGGGCGCACATGCACCTACATGAACCCCCTCTGTGTCCTAGCACTGCCACTTACTGAGTGGCCTCAGGCAAGCCCTTTCTCCATGCCTCAGTTTCCTACTGGAAATATAGATATGATACTCAACTGCATTGGGGGAAAGTGGGAAGACACCTGAAACCTGGCCCCTGTGAGAACAAAGTAAATGAAAGTGTCTCAGATCAGCCATTGCACCTGCCCTGGAGGTACCCTTTGTTTTTAAAGTATTTTTCTTGCCTGATGCTGTGATAGATCTACCCATACAGACTGCAGGGCTGACTGACTATCCAGTTCACTACACAGGGAAAGACTAAAATGGAGTTCATGCAGAGCACTGTCAAATGTACAAAGTAAAACTGAAAATCAGAGAAAAGTACCTTCCTCTTCTCATCTTCTCTGATTACACAGATATTAGTGGTTTATCTGTAACACCTGGTTGGGAAACATTTTCAGACAGGAACGTAATTTTTGTGAGATAACAGGGATCTCTTAATTTTATAAATGACTGTCAGATACTTTGGCATCCTTAGATGGAAGGGTCTAAACACGTAAATGTTTAAAAAGTGAATAATGAATGTTTTGATGGCACTTAGAAGCAGTAGATGCCATCTAAGCCTGTAGTTACTGCTGTTTTCCAAGTGTGTCAGGGTTGCTGGTTGTTTACAGAGTGTTCAGCACTTACATCTGTCCAAAACAGACAAGGAGACACCTTCTCAGAAAGACTTGAGTCTGAAAGGCAGCACCTGGGTGGAAGTGCTATCTCCATCTCACTGCAGTATGGAGGGGCCCGCACTGCACACTTGGGGAAGCATGGAGGGGAATTTCTCACATAAAAAAAACACAGAGCCAGCACTGGTTCAAGGTCACAGGTGACTCCCTGTCAGTTGCGGGTCTCTGGCAAAGGCATGCTTTTGAGGGACAAACCTAAGCTTCCCTCAGTCCAACCAAGTGGCTGCCACTGCCCCCTGTTGCATGATCCCCAGTCTCATGCTGCATAGAGACTCATGATTCCCTTCAATATATCAGACATGGAAGCATGAAATGGCAGCCCATCCCCACACCAAAGCTTCACCGCTTGTGGGGTGGAGGATGCCTGTGCTGCTGTACAGCCCCCATCCATCAGCCCGTCCATTCGCACAGTCTAGATTTCCCAGTGCACTCCCTGCTCCTGTCAGCTACTGTGACACAATGAGAGATGAACGATCAGAGTCACCACTTGGCCCTAGTTCTGGCCCCATCTCTGGATGGATTTTCCCTCTACCTCTATGCTGCTTGTTCTCTTCTCCTCTCCTCTCCCTCCTGTTATTTTCACCCCTTTCCTCTCTGTCTCTGCTTAGTTCAGCTGAAGAGGTCCTAGAGCAGGGGCGGGCAATAATTTTGGGCAGAGGGCCACTTACTGAGTTTTGGCAAGCCATCGAGGGCCGCATGACAGGCAGCCCCGGGCAGATTAATATTAATTTTCTAAATTTTTTAGGGGCCCTGCAGGCCAGATAGAACAGCCTGGCAGGCCGCATCTGGCCCCCAGGCTGCATTTTCCCCACCCCTGTGCTAGAGAGTGGGCCTTCGAAGGAGTAAGGTATTCCAGGACTGTTCACCACTATGATTCATACCAAGCCAATGCACATGTGCTCACACACATCATTCTTGCATTATGTAAGTCGCCTGCCTCCTCAGTCACCAGAGGACCCATCAGGCCTGAAGGACGTCATCCTTGATTTCGAGGGACTGCAGCTGCCGCTACCAGCGCTCCTGGGTGGGCTTGCTGTTTAAAGGTCAGGTACACAGAGCACCAAGCTGACCATACAACGTAATTATGTAGCCGAGCCCAGTCCCAAAACCTGTGGTGATCATCTCAAGCCCTGGAGGACAAAATTCCATCAGTTATGACAACCTCCAGAGCAACACACATTGTTAGTAATGACACCACCATCCAGATGACCTCTAGCGGCAGGACTATCCAGGGCTGGTAAGTGGCTGAATGAGGAATGATTCTATCTAGCTCCCAATTCATTGTCATTGAAGACTGTTTCCCCCCCGCAACTTATAAAATAGGGTAAGGAAGAGGGACTTTCATGAAATCCCAATCAGGTCCTTTCCTCCATACTGATAGCCCTCATTCCTATAACTCCTTGTCATGTGCATGTTCTCAATAGAGAGGAAAAATTTACATTTTTTCCCAAAACTTGATTACCTTATCCAAGATAAGGATTGCCTTACGAGTTAATTCCTTTTTCTCTTGTACTGTTTAAGCCCATAATGTGTTTTAAAAGATACAGAGTTTCTTACAAGCCTCTGTATATAGCAGGCAGGCCTGTCCAACATATGGCCCGCAAGCCGCCACGCGGCCCTCCAAGCTGTTTTCTCAGGACCGAGGTGCTGCAATGGGAAATAAAAGTAAACACTGTACTTTCGTTGGGGGAGGTGATGTGATGCAGCTTCCCTTGAGGCCTTTGAATATGGCTCGCCAGCCCACTGGGTGATAAAAAGTTCATGATTCAGCCCCACACTCAAAAAGGTTGGACACCCCTGGTATATAGCCATTGGGACAAACTGGACCTGGGGTTCATCCAGTACAGCAACCAGTCTCTGACACTGGTAACTCACCAAATGCTTCAGAGGAAGGTGCAAAAATACTGTGGAGAACAATTACTTTGCTTTGCTTTGGGGCAAAGCATCCACGCCAGAAGATAGGCGGGTGATCCAGGCTGACCTGGACAAGCTCAGCAAATGGGCAGACGAGAACCTCATGGTGTTTAACACCGAAAAATGCAAGGTTCTCCACCTTGGGAGGAAAAACCTGCAGCATCCTTATAGGCTCAGCAGTGCTACGTTGGATAGCACTACAGAAGAAAAAGACTTGGGGGTCATCATTGACCACAAGATAAACATGAGCCTGCAATGTGATGCTGCGGCTAGTAAAGCGACCAAAATGCTGGCGTGCATCCATAGATGCTTCTCGAACAAATCCCGAGACGTCATTCTCCCCTTGTACTTGGCCTTGGTGAGGCCGCAGCTGGAGTACTGCGTCCAGTTTTGGGCTCCACAATTCAAAAAGGATGTGGAGAAGCTTGAGAGAGTCCAGAGGAGAGCCATGCACATGATCAGAGGTCAGGAAAACAGATCTTACGATGACAGGCTGAGAGCCACGGGACTCTTTAGCCTGGAAAAGCGCAGGCTCAGGGGTGATCTGATGGCCACCTATTAGTTTCTCAGGGGTGACCACCAGGATCTGGGGGAACGTCTGTTCACCAGGGCGCCCCAAGGGATGACGAGGTCGAACGGTCACAAACTCCTGCAAGACCGTTTCAGGCTGGACATAAGGAAGAATTTCTTTGCTGTCCGAGCCCCCAAGGTCTGGAACAGTCTGCCAGCGGAGGTGGTTCAAGCACCTACACTGAACACCTTCAAGAGTAAATTGGATGCTTATCTTGCTGGGATCCTATGACCCCAGCTGACTTCCTGCCCTTTGGGCAGGGGGCTGGACTCGATGATCTCCTGAGGTCCCTTCCAGCCCTAATGTCTATGAAATCTATGAAATCTACTAAATGAACTGTCCACATAGGACACTTCTTCCTCACCTGCATCAATCAGTGACTGGTTTATGCCCTTAAGCTCTACACAGGTTTCCATGTCTTTAGTTTCTTACGCTATCTCATGCCAACGTGCATGTTATCATTATTATTTACATAATGAATATATTATTATTTATAAAAAGGCTCACTCCTCCCAGAAATCCTGCTAACCTCTTGGCCGCCCTGAAATCTCAGCGCAATGAATTCTACAGCCTGGAATGGGGTATGCCCTACCCATCCTAATTTGCCTTTCCTTGGGTGCCCTCTTACTGCACAGCCATGGGACTGAGTGGCCAGGAACACCTGGGAGGCCTCACAGCTCTCCATCACAGGCCCTTTTCTTCAACAGTCCTCTGCACCACCTGCCCTAATCTCTTTAATCTTCTTTCCCACAGAATTTTCTCCCCGTTGGTGTTTCTGCTCTTCTCCGACCCCTTCCATGGTGGGGAGGGAACCAGCATTGCAACGAGCCACCCTCGATGCACTTGGCCCTCTGTCCGCAACGCCTCCCTGCCCAAGAGCAGCTCCCAGGCGGGGGCCGCGGGGCCGGGCCGGGGCCCCGTCTCCTGCCGGCCGCCGCGCTCTCGCCCCCGGCGGTCAGAGCCCCGCTCCGCCGGGCCGGGCTCAGGTGCCGCCCGGCGCCCCGCGGCGTCGGCTCAGCGGCGCCGCCTCTCCCCGCAAGCGCTGCTCGCGGCGGTCTGCTCCGTGTGCCCCGAGCAGGCAGCCCAGGGCCGCGGGTACGGGGGTGCGCGGGGCCGGCTCCCGCTGCCCGCACCGGCGCACGCACCTGGGCGCAGGGCGGCGCCTCGGCGCGGGCTTGGCTGGAGGCCCGGGGGCGGCCGGGCTCGGCTCCTCGTGGCCGCGCCGCTACTCACCGATCTTGGCCAGACTGGCCACCAGGATCCAGGCCGCCACCAGGTAGGGCACCTGCACCTCCTGCCACTGCCAGCGCAGCAGCTCCGAGGCCGGGGGCGGCGCCGAGCCCGGCGGGGTGCCGGGGGCGCAGGCCGGCGCCGAGCCCGGGGGGGGCCGCATGGCCCCGCGCCGCGCCGCGCCGCTCCTCCGCGCCGCGCGGCCCCGGCGGCGCTTCCTGGCTCCGGGAGGCACGTCACGTGCACGTGGGGCAGCGACACCCCGACAGTCCGCGGCGCCTCCGCCTCCGCCTCCCTCCGCCTCGACCTTGAGCCCTGCCAGAGCGCCTGGCGCGGGGCGACGGCTCCCCGCCGCTGCGCGCTCGCGGCCCCCGGGCGGGGCACTGGGCAGTTCGTTTGCTCGCAGCCTCTGCGATTTCAAGCTCCCCTGAGGCTGCTGCAAAGTCCTTCAAGGGCAGGCTGGGTCCGCGGGGGCGCAGAGACAACGTAAAGCTTGGGGCAAGACAGAAGGCACTGGGGTGGGGCCATGGCTGTCAGCTAGCCGTCCCCTGGGGGTGCCAGCTCCTTTCGCCCTCCCTCCGCACCAGCCTGCTGTCCAGCACATCACCTGGACGGAGCAGGGTCCTTTTAAGGAAAGGGAAACCCGGTCTCCTCCCAGCTGGCCACCTGAGCCCCTCAGGCTGTCTCTTGCCCCTGGCGGGGACTGGCGACATGCCAGACAGCTCAGGAGTGTGAGGAGACCACGATCAGTTCTGATTCTGCTCCAGGTCTCCTCCCTTGGGAAGATCCTGCATGCAGACCAGGACCTGATCCAATGCACTCCCTAAACGTGCAGTGAACTGTTTTTACAGCTGAACAGAGGGAGCAGCAGGGATTAGGCCAATGCTGCCACCTCTCTGCTAGGCATATTCCTTCCAGGAAAAGGATTTGTTACCAAGCAGAAGAGACATGAAACTGCAGGCTCTTTTCTTGTGCAACGAGGCATGAATCATGCTGAAACTTAATAGTATGGGGTTTGGAGGGAGTGAAAGGCCTGACCAACCTCAGTGCGGGTCCCAGCAAGTCCTTGTCCCTGCCACTGTGGCACAAGCTGGTGGCCAGGATTCTCTCTAGCAGCAACAAAGGAAACCTCCTTTACAAAAGCACTGCTAACCTGACTTCCACATGTTCCAGCCTTTTACCTAGGGATGGTGCCTCCACCAAGGCAAACTAGGATTTTGATCTATTGTCCTATTGTTTAATTATTTCAAGTTATTTGAAATGGAGATCTAGCAAGGCAGACTTTGCCTCCTGAGGCATCCTTGAATGCCCTCAACTTAGGTTCTCAATTCTCTTGAGCCCCTGGACTAATTGTGAAAAGGAAAAAATAAAATCACAGGTCACCCATTATTTCTTAATATAATTTAAATCTCCCCAAAAGGGTAATAATGAGTCACTGCTTAATATGATCCATTTGGTGCATGAGGGAATTGTTTCTGCAAGTGATGATAATTGCTTGCCCCACCACCTAGGAGCTTTGCCTGATCAAAGCTCATGTAAAAGACTTCTGTGAACTATGCCAGCTTCCCAGCAATCTTGATGTTGCTGCTATTACCTGCATTACAGGTGTTAGGTAGGTTGGTAAAATGATAAAATGAGCAAGAGACAAATCTACAGCTTGACCTTAAAATTATTTACACCCCAAAGCACAAGCACTTATCCCACAACAGTGCAATACAGACTTTTACTTACACTGTCTAGAGAGACTCAGGATGGGGGAAAGGATGGCAGCCGGACTAGCAGCAGGTCTTTTGGTATTTGCTGAGTTCTCCAATTTTCCCTCCAGTCAATACCCCACATTTATACGTGGCATCCTCTAATACATAGGTAGCCAACCTGTGGCACATAGGCATCCTCCATATATGGCACTTGCAGACCAGGGAGGAGACAGGTAGCACAATGGCAGACAGAGCAGGGAGCAGAAGTCAGAACAGCAGACTGAGCCTGGAGCATTGAGCAGGGAGCAGAAAGCAAAGCAGCCAGCAGGGGAAGGGGATCACAGTAGCACTCCAGGAGGATGTAAGGCTATTTTGTGGCACATCTGCCAAAAAGGTTGGCCTTCTCTGCTCTAATATACATTCTCTAATGGGTTTAATTACATTTCTTTGTTTCACTGAGGCTCTGAGAACTGGACTAAACCAGATTTTCTTTGGCATTAGAAGTTGTAAATTAGAAAAGATTTATATCCTTGTCAAACTTACAGTTTTTTGTAGGAAGGATTTCTTATTTCCTTCCTTCACCATTTGGGAATGTCCCTTGCCATTGTCCTTTTTTTTCACTTTGGTTTATGGTCTTCGCTGACAAAGCTGCTCTCTTTTTACAGGTTATCTATGAAATTTGACACAAATATATCTATTATAGCAAAACTCCACCTTTTATATTTGGTTACATCTATATCCTCACTACTAACATTCTTAAGATGAAACTCTAATATCCTATATTTGGATCTATTATTTATTTTAAGGCCTTCTTGTATACTGTGTATTTTCAGGCCTTTAGCTCTATTTAATTTGGTTTCATTTGCCTTTAAGCTGGACATGCTAATTACTTTCTTCACTTTGCTGATCAGGGTAGTTGTCATGTCTACAAAGGGTTACTCTGTAGTCACTCAGAAACAAGTTTTTGGGCCTTTTGCTATCGCCAAATTCCTGCAAATGGCCAAGGCTGGCAACACCACTGAGAAACAAGTTCTGCCCACTCTCACCCATTCTATATATTCCATATACTAAAAGCATCTTTAGCTGGATGGACCTAGAATCATAGAAAATTAGGGCTGGAAGGGACCTCAGGAGGTTATCTACTCCAACCCCCTGCTCAAAGCAGGACCATCCCCAACTAGATCATTCCAGCCAGGGCTGTGTCAAGCCAGGCCTTAAAAACCTTCAAGGATTGAAGAATCCACCATCTCTCTAGGTAACTTGCTCCAGTGCTTCACCACCCTCCTAGTGAGAAATTTCTTCCTAATGTCCAACCTAAACTTCCCTTGCTGCAACTTGAGACCATTGCTCCTTGTTCTGTCATCTGCCACCACTGAACAGTCTAACTCCATTGTCTTTGGAACCCATTTCACATAGTTAAAGGCTGCTATGAATTCCCCTCTCAGTCTTCTCTTTTGCAGACTGAATAAACCCAGTTCCCTCAGCCTCTCCTTATAAGTCATGTGCCCCAGCCCCTGAACCATTTTCATTGCTCTCCGCTGGACTGTTTCCATCTTGTCCACATCCTTTCTATAGTGGGTGGCCCAAAATTTGACACAGTACTCCAGATATGGCTTCACTAGTGCAGAATAGGGCGGAATAATCACTTCCCTCTAACTGCTGGCCATGGTCCTAAATACTGCAGCTCAGTATGCTGTTAGCCTTCTTGGTGACAAGGGTGCACTGCTCACTCACATCCATCTTATTGTCAACTGTAACCTCCAGGTTGTTTTCTGCAGAACTGCTTCTTAGCCAGTCAGCCCCCAGGCTGCAGTGGTGCATGAGATTGTTCTGTCCTAAGTGCAGGACTTTGCACTTGTCCTTGCTGAACCTCATGAGATTTCTTTTGACCCAGTCCTTTCATTTGTTGAGGTCACTCTGAATCCTAGCTCTACCCTCCAGCATATCTACTACACCCCCTGCTGGGTGTCATCCACAAACTTGCTGAGAGTGCAATCCATCCCATCTTCCAGATCGTTAATGAAGATATTAAACAAAACCAGCCCTAGGACTGACCTCAGGGGCACTCCACTTTATACTAGCTACCAGCTAGACATTGAGCCACTGATTACGACCCATTGAGCCCAACAATCCAGAAAGCTTTCTATCCACCTTACAGTTCATTCATTCAACCCATACTTAACTCAGCTTGCTTGCAAGAATGCTGTGGGAGAGTGTACCAGAAAGCCTTGCTAAAGTCAAGGTATATCACGTCCACTGCTTTCTCCGCATCCGCAGAGCCATTTATTTCATCACAGAAGGCAATCAGGTTGGTCAGCCATGACTTTCCCTTGTGAATCCATGCCGATTGTTCCTAATCACTTTCTTCCCCTGGTGCTTTGAGGACCTGCTCCATGATTTTTCATTGACTGATGTGAGGCTGACTGGCCTATAGCTCCCTGGATCCTCCTCCTTCGCTTTCCTAAAGATAGTATATAATTGCCCTTTTCCAATCATCTGGGACCTTCCCCAATTACTACAGGTTTTAAAAGATAATGGCCAGTGGTTCTGCAATCACATGAGCCAACTCCCTCAGCACTCCCATGTGGCCCCATGGACTTGTACACATCCAGCTTTTCCTAGTCCCTAACCTGTTCTTTCACCACTGAGGGCTGCTCACCTCTCCCCAGACCGCGTTGCCTGGTGCAGTAGCCTAGAAGCTGACCTTGCCTATGAAGACCAAGGTAAAAAAGGCACTGAGGACTTCAGCCTTTCCTCATCATGTCACTAGGTTGCCTCCCCCATTCCATAAGGGACATACACTTTCCCTGACCTCCCTCTTGTGCTAACATACTTGTAGAAACCCTTCTTTTTGCCCTTCATGTCCCTTGCTTTCTGCAACTCAGATTACGCTTTGGCCTTCCTGACTTCAACCCTACATGCCTGAGCAATATTGTTATACTCCTCCTAAGTTGTTTGTCCATGCTTTCACTTCTTGTAAGCTTCCTTTTTGTGTTAAGCTCACTGAAGAGTTCTCTGCTACGCTTGCCACATTTGCTATTCTTCCTACACATTGAGGTGGTTTGTTCTTGTGCCCTCAGTAAGGTTTCTTTAAAATACAACCAGCTCTCCTGGACCCCTTTCCCCCTCAGAGTGGCCTCCCAAGGGATCCTGCCCATCAGTTCCCTGAGGGAGTCAAAGCTTCCTTTTCTAAAATCCAGGCTCCATACTCTTTCTTCCTTTTGTCAGGATCCTGAGATGAATAATTTTGTGGTCACTGCTGCCCAACTTGACATCCACTTCTACACCCCCCACCAATGCATCCCTGTTTGTGAGCAGTAGGTCAAGAAGACCACAGCCCCTAGTTGGTCTCTCCAACACTTGCACCTTGAAGTTGTCTCCAAAAACTGCCTGGACCTAGCACCACACTCAAGAGTATACTCAAGGCTGAGCTCTTGGCAGTGATAGGTGCAGAGCAGACAGGACTAAGCAGACAAAGCTTCCTTCCTTGCAGTGGTTCCAAGGTCATGGCAGAGGCAATGTTAATGTACCCTTTATCAGTCTCAGATCTCTCTCTTTTGTATTTGACTCCTTTCTGCAATTCCACCTGGTTCAATAAACTGCCTGTTCTCCAAAAGTCTGCGGAGATCTGTCTGAAGGGTACCACATTTAGCATCAGATTCTTTTCAAGGCCTCTGTGGATTATACTATATCGTTATCTTGATAACAATGAAGCAAGATTCATGGGGTAGTCATATATTTTATTGGTGCACCCTGTACAGCTGGAAGAAAGGTCAAACAAGCTTTTGGGCATCAAGTGCCCTTCATCAGGTCCAGGAAAGAAACAGGGATTTTCCAAACTAAATGTAAGTTAGAAAAATGGCTTTTATTTAATGTTATTATGTTAGTGATATGACCACTTGAAAGGCAATTGGACAGTTATGACATATGGAGGAAAGAGAAGTTAGCAGAGGGAGAGGTAAGAGACAAGTTATGGTGAGATATGTTATTATGGGGAACAGATATGAGGCCCTGGTATCACTAGAGGAGAGTGCAGCAAAGGAAGCTGCATCCACAGCCACTACCATGCAGACTGAGGGACAACTGGATAACCAGAAGAAGAGGCACCGAGTCGTCATGATGGGTGATTCCCTCCCAAGAGAAACGGAGGGAGTCTTCTGTAGGCTGGATCCCACAATATGAGAGGTATGCTGTCTGCCCAGAGCCTGGATTCAGGACATCACTGTGAGGATTCCTGACCTCATCCAGCCCTCCAACTATTAACCCATGGTCCTTATCCATGTGGGTACAAATGATACAGCCAGCAGTAGTCTGGGCTGAATCATGAGTGACTGCAAGGCTCTGGGGGGTCAGGCTTAGGAGACTGGGGGCACAGGTGATCTTCTTGTTGTTCCTCCTGGCCAGCGGTCACATCCAGCATCGAGACAGCTGTATTAGAGAAGTCAACTCGCAGCTCCAGAGTTGGTGCCACCATGCAGGTTTTGGCTTCTTTGACCATGATCCGCACTTTCACGAAAGAGGCATGTTGGGACGAACTGGTCTCCATCTCTCTTCGAAAGGTAAGAGTCTGTTCTCTTACAGATTGGCTGATCTCCTACACAGGGCTTTAAACTAGGTTCATTGGGGGATGGGGATGCAGAAGACAGAGAGGACACCTAGGAACAACAAACCATGCACTGGAACAGTCCACGTAAGTAGAGGGGCCCGATAGGCATCAGGACAGGAGAGTACCAAGGGCACCTATCAGGGAACTTAAGTGTCTCCATACTAATGCTAGGAGCATGGGGAACAAGCAGGAGGAACTCACACTCCTGCTTGCAAACAAAGACTTTGACCTGGATGGATTAACTGAAACCTGGTGGGACCCTACCCACGATTGAGCAGTAGGCATTGAGGGCTATAGACTGCATAGACATAGTAGTGGGAGGAAAAGGGTGTGTGGGGGGGAGCATTGCTTTCTATGTTAATGAACAATACACATCTTCAGTAATCAAGATGGGATCAGAGGAGGGACAAATTGAGATACTGTGGGTCAGAATACAAGGGGGTTGGGGTGAAAGGGACTTGGTAGTGGGAGTCTATTACAGACCATCACACCAGGAGGATGAACTAGACCTAGAATTCTCAAGGCAGCTCTCAGAGGCTGTACGCTCAAGGGACATGGTTATCATGGATGACCTTAACTACCCTGACATCTGCTGGGAGGAGCAGTCAGCTAGATCAGGGAAGCCCAGGAAAGCCCAGGGATGAAAAAAAGGGACCTACAGACTGTGGAAGCAGGGGGTAGCCACCAAGGAGGAGCATAATATATCTGCTTGGCTTGCACTTGCAATTAGAAAGGCCAAGGCAGCAATGGAACTCAGGCTGGCATCAAAAATTAAAGATGACAAAAAGTCCTTCAGGTATACAGGGAGCAAAAAGAAGGTGCATGGTGACATAGGACCCCTGCAGGACAGACTAGGGCAGGGGTTTTCAACCTTTTTTAGTCTAAGTACGCCCAGCGGCTGGAAGCCAAGCAGGGAACAGGGGGAGAGCTTGTGGCCAGACACAGAGCAGGGAGGTGGGGACAATGCATGGGTGAGCAGGGATGGCGTGCCACCGCCTCCCAGAAGCAAGGCTGGGGCAGGGCAAGGGAAACTTACTGGGTTAGAATGAGGGCAGTGGCACCTTTCTGTGGGGCAGGGAAGCTCACTGGGTTGGTGTGTGGTTGCAGCAGCTGCTGTGTGTGAGCTTCCCCACCCCACAGAGGGGCGCTGCTGCCCCTCCCCTGCCCCTGGGAGGTGACAGCACTCCATCCCCACCTGCCTGTACCCCTTAGGACCAGTCCAAGTACCCCCAGGGGTATGCAGACCCCCGAATGACAATCCTTGGACTAAGGAAATTAGTGACACATAGGAGAGACAAAGCTGAGCTCTTCAATGAGTTATTTGCACCAGTATTCCTCAACACAGATAAAGACATATCTCCAAACTGGACTATAGACAGGCACAGGAGGGACACCAGCCTATCAACAGTTAATGCCAACCTAGTGAAGGGACACTTGGAGGGGCTTGATGTGTTTAATTCAGCAGGCCCAGATGATCTTCATCCAAGGGTGCTGAAAGAATTAGCCAGTGTCATAGCAGAACCACTGACAAGAAAACACTCATGGCTCTCAGGACAAATCCCAGAGGACTGGAAAAGGGTCAGTGTGGTCCCTATTTTCAAAAAGGGCTGGAAGCAGGATCCAGGTAACTATAGACCAGTTAGTCTCACCTCTATCCTTTGAAACAATTACAAAGGACTACATTTGTGGGAGCCCAGCAGGAAAAATAATGCTGACAGGCAGCCAGCATGGATTCATTGCAGGGAGATCCTGCCTGACAAATCTTGTTTCTTTTTAAGACCTGGTCA
This sequence comes from Crocodylus siamensis, assembly GCF_052110815.1. Classification (NCBI taxonomy): domain Eukaryota; kingdom Metazoa; phylum Chordata; order Crocodylia; family Crocodylidae; genus Crocodylus; species Crocodylus siamensis. Next base: position 44,618,821 of record NC_143403.1, read on the forward strand.
CAAAATGCTTAAAAGCAGGAGTCAAGGTAGATGTAACATACCTAGATTTTTAAAAAGCCTTTGATACAGTGTCTCATCCCAGTCTCATAAATAAACTAAGTGGCTGTGATGTAGATGATTACATGGTCAGGTGGGTGATGAATTGGCTTATGGGATGCATCCAGAGAGTGGTGGTGGAGGGGTCAGTATCAACCTGGAGAGATGTGGGCAGTGGTGTCCCCCAAGGCATGGTCCTTGGACTAGTGCTGTTCAGTATTTTCATCAGTGAGTTGGACGAGGGCATGGAGAGCACTCTGTCCAGATTTGCAGATATCGCCAAATTATGGGGCAAAGTAAACACACAGGTGGACAGGGAATGGATTCAAGTGTCATCTTAAACTGTGAAGAGCAAGGAGGACAGATGGAGTTAGAGACCTACCTCCATGACTAGCTTGATTCTGCCATGGAATTTGATGGCAATGAGGGTAAAGAAGTCCTTCTCTCCAGCTAGGCATTCATAAATTCACAGATTGTAAGGGGCTGGAAGGGACTTTGCAAGACCATTGGGTCCAGCCCCCCTGCACTAGGCAGGAAAGTCAACTGGGGTCAGGTGACCCCAGCAAGGTGACTGTCCAGTCTCCTTTTGAAGATTTCCAGAGCAGGTGATTGCACCACCTCTAGAGGGAGTTTATTCCACAGTCAGGGCATTGGCTGAGCATCATCCATTCATCTTTCAGAAGTACCTGCTCAAAGCCATATTTCTCAATAGACTTCTGCAGATCTTTGAAAAGAATCCCCCAAGGTTTAAGTAGGTAAAGATTCCCCAAATAAGAAACCTGCATTGATTATATTGTCAAACTTGTAGCATAAGTATGTCAAAAGATGAACAACATTTCCCACCTCTGCTGACTCATTTCACTGCAGAACAAAGGAGCAGCTGTGTTTTATTCCAGTCTTGAAATGTTCTTTCGTGTTTTCTGATGTTATCTTGTAGTCTGTGGGAATCAATGTCATTTGATAAAGGCTGAACTGTTGTTTTGCATCTTCTCCCATCATTAGCATTCTCAGCAGCTGGTAAAAGCTACACTTGAAATGCTTGAAGGAGCTAGAGGAGATACTTTCAATGCTCTTGAATAGTCATTGAAATTATAAAGGTTGGTTACAGAGGGCTCTACAGCACTAGTGAAAGCTGCAGCCCTCTGAACTGTTACCAATAGCATAAGGGGCCACTGACTCAGTAGTAGCACAAATACCATTGTGCTGTGAACTTCTGCAGTACTGATGGAAGCACCCACAATTTTATCATAATTGCTATGGGATGGGGTCCCTAAGGATGGCCATGTTACCCCTAAGGCCCCTTGACCATGCCAATTTGGCCCAATGGGCACCCTCTATTCTTGCCTGCCGTGTCTTGATGTATTTTTGTAATATAGGAAGGTTGCCTTCATGTCCTGTTGGATTTCCCTGAACCCCATGGGTCCCATTTCAAAATGGGTATTTCAGGGCACCTTACCCTTATGGGCTATATGCGTGCCTCCAACCACCCCTTTACCGCACCCCAAATCTCGCAGATCGTACTGACATTATCTGGTCTAGGCCTTGTTGTAATGTGGCCCTCTTGTCCTGCCTGGGCTCTCCGCAGCCCGGTCTTGCCCTGCGCTGGGGTCTGTGCACCCCAAATGCCACACCCTCTCTGGTGCTGGGGTCTGTGCACCCGGAATGCTGCACCCTCTCTGGCACCGGGGTCCCCATGCTGCAGTGGGCCCCCAATGAGGCCTCCTTCTTCCCCAAATAGCCTCACCCAAACCACCAGTCTTATAAACAGAAATCAACCTGTAAGCCCCAAGGCTATAACATAAACTCAAGCTGCCTGGCTATAATATTAATTGAGCCACACAAGGGGTGCTCTGTCCCTCAACAGTACCAGAAGCTGCACCTACAGTCAGGCCTGTCCCCTTTGCTTCCTCTGGAAGAGCTCCTTCCCCCTTGACTGCTGGCGAAGAACTGCTCTCCCAGCCTCTGGCCCTGCCCCTTCTGGTCAGCTGACTGCTGGCAGGTTGGGGCCCACTAGCTCCTTCTGGCTGCCCTGGTAACCAGGAGCTGGGGCTCCTAACTCATTGCTAGGGCTCTCCCCCTAGCAGCTCCAGCCCTTAAAAGGAGCAGGACACCCTAGTGCCCTGTGACAATAATACCAGCGCTATGGGATTGTAAGCCTCCTCTACAGCAGTGGCACAAGTGTTTGACAGCTGTGCAATAAAACCAGAGTACAAAGGGGTAAATCAATATTACCCCTTTCCTTTCTGTCCCAGAGACAAAGAGAAACCAGTCAATTTGTAGTGATTCGTTATGAGACCAGCAATAATTATCACATACCAAGAAGTAGCTCAGTTAATTATCAGACAACTGATTGGCAGGCCAGCCCAAGATCACCTATTGATTCCTGGTAGCCAAAGAGCATTATGGAGCATTATAGATTATGGAGAAGCCTGTTGCCTTCAATGAGGGCTGAAGGAATCACACCTCTAAAACTCAAGCCTTGAGTTTCTGTCAGCAGAGTGACACAGGACTTCTCAAAAACTGATGCTGGCCTAAAGCAGAGGTGCCTTACCATGCTTGTTTGGACCCTGAAAGAAAGGTCTGGCCTGACCCTTAAAAGTGGGCCTTGTCTTGACCAAGCAGACCTTCCCCTTCCCCCACAGCAGGAGCCATTCCTTGCTGGCCCAGGGAGCAAACCCTACTGGGTAGGCCTTTGAGTAAGAGCATGCAGACAGCCAATAACTATGGAGCAGCTCAACATAAACGCTCGTAGTATGGGCAACAAGGAGGAGGAACTCACCCTCCTGCTGGCTGACACCAGCCCGGACATAGTGGGGATTACAGAAATGTGGTGGGACGCAACACATGATTGGGCGGTGAATGTCAAGGGCTATATGCTGTACAGGAGGGACAGGATAGGAAAGAGAGGTGGGGGCGTAGTGCTCTATATTAAGGAGGAATACACATCCTCGTTAATTAGCAAGGAGTCAGGGGAGGGGCACTCTGAAGTGCTTTGGGTTAGAGTACAAGGCAGTCGAGGGGAAAGGGACTTAACGGTGGGAGTCTACTACAGACCTCCCAACCAGGGAGAAGAGCTTGACCAGGAATTCTTGGGTCAGCTCACAGAGGTAGTGAAGGCTAAGGATGTGGTAGTCATGGGGGACCTGAATTTCCCGGACATCTGCCAGGTCTGACCGCTCACGTAGGTTCTTGGCCAGAGTGCAGGACCTCCGTCTAACCCAGGAGGTGCACAGCCCCACCAGGGGTGACGCCTTGTTGGACCTAGTGCTGACCACGGGTGATGACCTGGTGAGGGGGCTGCGGGTGCTCAACCACCTGGGCGACAGCGATCATCGCCTGCTGGAATTCACCATCCAGCGCAAGGTGGCAAAGGCATGCAGTAAGGCAGCTGCCCTAGATTTTAGGAGGGCAGACTTCAACGAGCTAAGGAGGATAGTTGGGGATGCGCTGAGGTCCCGCAGGGGAGGGGAGCCAGGTGTCCAAGGAGAGTGGTCGCTTCTTAAGGAGACGATCCTCCAAGCCCAAAGGAAGGTAATCCCAGCGAGGATCAAAGGGAGCAGGAGAGCACACAAGCCTCCGTGGCTCACCAAAAGCATCCAGGAATGTCTCCTTGCTAAAAAGGAGGCTTACACCCAATGGAAAGAAGGGGTCATCACCAGGGAGGACTATTCTGTAGTTGCTCGGGGATGTAGGGGGTAGTTAGGAAGGCCAAGGCAGAGATGGAACTGGGACTAGCTTCTCAGATTAAGGACAATAAGAAGTCCTTTTTTAAATACGTAGGGTGTAAAAAGAAGGTCCCGGATAATGTGGGGCCCTTGCAGAATGCCATGGAAAACTTGGTCGTCACACCAGACGGCAAAGCTAACATGTTTAACGATTTCTTTGCCTCCGTCTTCCTAAGTAGGAACCAGAACAGCCACCTCCCTGCTGGGCCCCCTTAGGGCCCCGGGGGAGGCACACCTGGGCCACGGGTTAGCGAGGATTTAGTTAGGGAGCTTCTGGAGGGGTTGGATGTATTCAAGTCAGCCGGCCTGGATGATCTCCACCCTAGAGTTCTAGAGGAACTGGCCGAGGTCATTGCAAGTCCCCTGGCACAACTTTACGAGCACTCGTGGTGCTCTGGTAAGGTACCAGAGGACTGGAAGAGGGCCAACGTGGTCCCCATCTTCAAAAAAGGCAGGAAGGAGGACCTGGGAAACTATAGGCCAGTTAGTCTTACCTCGATCCTAGGCAAGCTGTTTGAGAAAATTATGCTGGCACACATCCAGGAGGGCCAGCTGGGGTCTGCATGCTTAGGGGCAACCAACACGGGTTCATCAGTGGCAGGACCTGTCAGACCAACCTGGTGGTCTTTTACGATCAGATCACCAGATCATTAGATGCAGGGGTAGCAGTGGGTATAGTCTTCCTGGACTTCCGGAAGGCTTTTGACACTGTCTCTCACCCCATTCTCCTGAAGAAACTGGGGGGCTGTGGTGTAGACACCCACACAGTCAAATGGGTCACCAACTGGCTGGAGGGCCGCACCCAGAGGGTGGTGGTGGATGGGTCCTTCTCAACCTGGAAGGACGTGGGCAGTGGGGTCTCCCAGGGCTCGGTCCTCGGGCCCGCACTGTTCAACACCTTCATCAGTGATTTGAATGAGGGGGTAAAAAGCACCCTGTTCAAATTTGCTGATGACACCAAGATGTGGGGTGACGTGGGTACACTGGAAGGATGCAACAGGCTACAATCAGACCTAGACAGGTTACAGGGGTGGGCGGACGAGAACAGGATGGGATTCAACACAGACAAGTGCAAGGTGATGCACCTCGGGAGGAACAACCGGCACCAAACCTACAGGTTAGGGAACTCCCCCTTGTCAGCATGGAGGCGGAAAAGGATCTGGGGGTCATCACTGACTCCAAGATGAACATGGGCCGGCAGTGTGGGGAGGCAGTCAGGAAGGCCAACCGCACCTTGGCATGCATCCACAACTGCATCTCGAGCAGGTCCAAGGAGGTGATCCTCCCCCTCTATGCGGCACTGGTCAGGCCGCAGCTGGAGTATTGCATCCAGTTCTGGGCACCGCACTTCAAGAAGGATGTTGACACCATGGAGAAGGTCCAGAGGAGGCCACTCGTATGATCAGGGGACAACAGGGCAGGCCCTATGAGAAGAGGCTACGGGACCTGAACCTGTTCAGCCTCCAAAAGAGAAGGCTGAGGGGGGATCTTGTGACCTGTTATAAACTAGTCAGGGGGGATCAGCAGGCGTTGGGGGAGTCACTGTTCCCCCAAGCACTGCCAGGAGTGACCAGGAATAACGGTCACAAGCTGGCAGAGGGCAGGTTTAGGTTAGATATCAGGAGGCGCTACTTCACTGTCAGGGCGGCTAGGGTCTGGAACCAGCTTCCAAGAGAAGTGGTGCAGGCTCCTACCCTGGGGGTGTTTAAGAGGAGGTTAGATGAACATCTTGCTGGGGTCATTTGACCCCAGTATTCTTTCCTGCCATGGCAGGGGGTCGGACTAGATGATCTGTTCAGGTCCCTTCCGACCCTACAAACTATGAAACTATGAAACAATAAACCCCACCCCCTTTTACCCTGTAACATTCATAGATTTCATAGACATTAGGGCTGGAAGGGACCTCGGGAGATCATCGAGTCCAGCCCCCTGCCCAAAGGGCAGGAAGTCAGCTGGGGTCATAGGATCCCAGCAAGATAAGCATCTGATTTACTCTTGAAGGTGTTCAATGTAGGTGCTTGAACCACCTCCGCTGGCAGACTGTTCCAGACCTTGGGGGCTTGGACAGTAAAGAAATTCTTCCTTATGTCCAGCCTGAAACGGTCTTGCAGGAGTTTGTGACCGTTCGACCTCGTCATCCCTTGGGGCGCTCTGGTGAACAGATGTTCCCCCAGATCCTGGTGTTCACCCCTGATAAACTTATAGGTGGCCATCAGATCACCCCTGAGCCTGCGGTTTTCCAGGCTAAAGAGTCCCGTGGCTCTCAGCCTGTCATCGTAACATCTGTTTTCCTGACCTCTGATCATGCGCGTGGCTCTCCATATTGTTCATATGTCTATACCACCGTATATTACTGGGTTCAAAACTGTGCTGCTCAGGCAAAACTTCTGTGTCGCTGTAAGCAGCAAAAAGAAAACTTCAGCTAAGAAAACAGCAGAGTGATAACTGCAACCCTACACAGATAGAGTGTGAGGCTGTGTAAACAGCAAAATGAAAAACAACACTGAAAAGGCAGAAAAGCTTAGGACCATTTGGTTTAGAGAGGAGAGAGTTGGGAGGAGAAATGCATGGAGGCATCATGTAAGAACTAATAGTGATCTCAGATTTAATCTGTTGGAAGATAATCTTTTCTCACCTCTCTCAGGAAAGTGTTTGCATTGTTTAGTGCAAACTAAACATCGATTTAAGCCTCCTCTGTTTCGGTCTAATTTGAAGCTGCTGTGCCATGAGCTGGTGTGCTGACCAGCGCTCCTGAGATGGGGAGTCTCTTTGCATCTCTCTCTCGCTGTCACTCTCCTTTTAAAAGAAGGGACAAGGACATTCCCTCAAAAAGGAAAATGTGGTTAAAAAACATTGGTTTCCATGCAGATGGCACCTTCTCAGCATGAACTCTTCTGAACAAAGGAGCGTTCGTGAATGTATCTTTCCTAACCCACACTCCCCATGTTCACTGACAGCCTCTGCCTTCTATAAATAATGCTGTGTTCCCGCATACCTCCACATAACACACCCACTGCATTCCTCACCAGAGCATTATAATGCAAAACCCCACAGCAACCACTTACCCCCCTGGGAAAACAATGCATCCTACAAATCACAGATGTCTAAAAGGCATGCATGTTAATGCTAGGCTATAAGAGTTAAGGGATTACCAGAAGGGAGAAGAGACCCACTCCCAAACACCAGAGGAACTCTGCAGCTGGAGAGGGTGCTAAGCCAGACCTGGTCTCAGGACCTTGCAACCAATGCAGTTGACTAGGTCCCAGCCCAAATACGGTCCCCTTGCGGAGCAGTTTCACAGCTGCAGTAGGGTTGCCTAGTAGGGCTGTGCAAATTTTCACTGGCTGTTTTGTTTTAACGCTGTTTCAATTTGTTTCAAGCTCAAAACAGGGAAGTGGAAACAAAACCAAGGGCTTTGAAACAGCCTCCAAACAAAATGAGGGCAGTTGAAACCTTTCAAAAGTTTTGAAACGTTTTGAGTTTCAAAGCTGAAGCTAGGCTTGCCTGCAGGGAAACAGAAAGTAAGGACAGGGAGGGGGAAGAGGGGATTGTGACTGTGACTGTGACAGTTTGGCTGCCTGAGATGCTGCTGGTCTACTGTGCTGCTTGCTAAGTTATTACCTGTTGTCATTTAAAGTGGTGGACCAGGCTGAGGCTGTAGGAGGCCTCACTGGGGCACACTACTGTGTCCTGTAGAGGCCCCAGTGCCAGTGAGGGTGTGCCTTAACGAACACACACACACACACACACACACATCACAAGTTTTGCTTGTCAGCAGCCTGAGGTACAGTTTCCTAGAAACCCCTGCACCTATTTCCTTGAAAGCTGGCAGGCTTCATGGCTTCAGCAGGGGCTACCATCCCTGCAGTTTTCACCCTGCTGTGCCTTAACAAACACATGACATGAGTTTTGCTTGTTAGCAGCTTGAGGTGCCATTTCCCAGAAACGCCTGCACCTATCTCCTTCAAACTCAGCAGGCTTCATGCTCTCAGAAGGGCCTACCATGCCTGCAAGTTTCATCCACATCAAGCAAGAAATCACAGTTATAGGCTGTTTCATGCTTCCCCATTATAGCCTATGGGCAAAATGTTGAAACAGGTTTGATGAAAGCAAGGGAAGGAGCAGCGCTTGGAAATGAAACCAGAGGCTGAACCGAAACCCTGCCCCGGCAAAACGGGAGTCGAAACAAAATGGTGCTGTTTCTCATGGCCCTATTTGACTCGTAAGGAGTGGGGGCTTCCTAGAGAAACTCTCCCCCCAGGTGAACCCTGCCCCCGCCCGGATCCGTTCCCACAGCACCTGCTCGGGCGCATTCAGGCCCCCCCGGCTGCTGCCCTACCAAGGCGAGCAAGGGCTCACCTGAAGGCGCGGGTGCCCCGTGCCAGCCCCGCTCGCAGAGCAGGCAGCCGGGGCCGCAGCCCGTCTCGGGGCCGTGAAGGGACGCCCCCCACGAGGAGCCAAGCCCCGCAGGACCGTGGCTCTCCGGCGGTGACAGGAGCGGGCCGGGCTGGGCGCGCGGCTACCAGCCAGCGGCCTTTCTCCAGACTTAGTAACGTGTCAGCTCGCGGCCGGGCCGGGCCGGGCCGGGCCCGGTCCATCCCCTCCCGCCGCTGCGAGCAGCTCGCTCAGTCGCCTCCGCCGACTTGTTGCCCCGGCGACTCCCCGCGGCGGAGGGCGCGGCCCGGCGCCGGGACTGGCGGCGTTCCCGCGTGCTCGGAGCCGCTTCCCCGCCTGGCGGCGCTGCGCTGCCGGGGCCGCTGCCCTGGTGACGGCCCGGCCGGCGGGTGCTCCTCCCCGCGCAGGGGCGGCTGGCGGCGCTGCCATGGCGGGTCGCGCGGTGCCGTGCCGCGTGCAGTACCTGGAGGACGCCGACCCCTTCTCGTGCGCCAGCTTCCCGGAGCCGCGGCGCGCGCCCATCCACGCCGTGCTGGAGGCGCTGCCCTTGGGCGCGCAGCTGCCCGCCCTGCACAGCCTGGTCGGCGCGCCGCAGCCGGTGAGCGGGGCCGGGCGGGGCCGGGGCCGGGGACGCGCGGCTCTCCTGGCCCCTTGCGGCGGGGACGAGGCGGCCGGGAGCCGGGCGCTGCGGGGCCGCCCTGCCCCTTGGCCTCGGCGGCGGGGGGCGATGGACCTACGGCTTTGACTTCACTGCTCGCGAGGGGGGATCTGGGCTCTGGCTCCCCGTAGGCATCTCAGTTTCATGGGGCAGCTGTCCTGTGCTTCCTCCGAAACTTTCAGGCCAGAGTCCTCGTCTCCAGCAGGGAGCTCGTTAGGCTCAGAGGGACAGGGACGGTCACAGACAACGCTGCTCGCCAGCCTCCCGGCACAGAGCTGTTGTGCAGACCTGCTGGTGCTCCCGCGGGGCAGGAGGGGCAGCACGACTGCCTGGGTTTGCAGCTAAACCTTGCCCGGTGGCAAGAATTTGATGCTGCCGTTCCCAGGGCGTGTAAACCAGCAACACTTGCAAGCGGCTCTAGAGGAATGCCTGACAAACACAGCTGAAGGAGAGGTTAGCTTGAATCTGTGTTATTCTGGCAGATAGGGCAGCTTCTTGCTGCACTGCAGTAGGCTTCTAGCATGGTGTGGAAAATCAGGGCTCCTTTAATTATAAGAAAGGTTGATCTGCATCTCGGATCCTAATGTTCTCCAGCAGGGCTCTGAAATTTTAATTTGTGCCTGTATGGAGCCGCCTTGTGTTGATGATAGGCCCCTCAGACTGCACTGCAACCTCAGCTCAGAGGGTGAGCCTGTCTCCCACTTGCTGCTGTGTCTCATTGCCCACATTGCTGTCTGAGCTGTTGTCATTGCAACATCTTCTGGAGGCAGAGGGTTGGATCCCCTGACCAGCTGGCTCACAAATAGGGATGAGAGAGGGTTGCTCTTCAAATGGCAACTTGGTGGTCAACCTGGGGCATGAGTGGCCAGGCTTGGAGTGTGGCTTGTGACAGATCAGGGAGAGAACAGGCAGTGGAGAGAGGGCAGGAAGCAGAAGGCAGAGCAAGACGTGTGGTACAAAACACACTAGGAAGCAGAGAAGCAGCTTGGGTAGAGGAAGGGGATTGACGTGGCACTCGATGAGAGTGTGGAACTAACTTGTGGCACACCTGCCAGAAAGGCTGACCCCCCACTGTTTTCTGGTATATTTTTTCAAAGTCACGGGGCATGGTGGGAGAGCAGTGAAAGTGTTTTCAAAAGATGCAAGTTTGAGCCTTTCTTTGGACTTGGGCTGAAGTCTTCCCCCAGTTTAGGTTGGGGAGTTAAAGGTGGCTGCTCTCTTGTGTGGTGTCGGCTGTAGAAACTGGTGCGCCTTAACCACAGCAGCTCAAGATGCTAGTCTCAGGTGGACCTTTGCCCTTTTATTTCCTACAAAACTGATTCCCAGATCACTGAATCTTAAAAAATAAAGCTGGAAGACACCTTTGGGAGACAACCTGGTGCAATGGTTCTCAACCTTTTTTGTACCAAAACCCATATGTAAACATTGACCAGTCCTGACCCAGTGCCCCTCACTCCTGATCTGCTGTCCCCCACCCCTCCAGGGTGTGGGGGGGCAGGGGGCGATGTGGTGCATGGGGGGGCCTCAAGCAGCCCCTTGCAGCCTGGAACTGCCAGCTTGCAAGGAAAAAGCCACGGTTTTTCCCATTTTTAAAGTTTGTGCATCTATTTTTAAAGTTTGTTTGCTACTCTTTCATATATTCTTGTGACCTACAGGTTGAGAAACACTGATCTAGTCCAACCCACTGCCAAAGTCAGGATTGTCCCTGTCTAAACTATCCCAGGCAAATGTACCTTTGCTTCCAAGGACGGAGATTTCATGACCTCTCCACCCCAGTGTCTGTAGGTCGTAGCATGCAAGGGAATGCGTGCCCCCCGTGGCTAAGTGGGGCATGGTGGTGGTGGGAGCATGGCGGTGGTAAGCGGGGAGCTCCTGCAGATGCTGCCAGTGCTGTCGGTGGCAGGGCTGGGGTGGCGAGTGCTGATCAGGAGGTGGTGACCACCCGCAGACTCTTGCCAGCAGTGGTGGCCAGCAGCAATCTCTGACCACCGGCAGATGCTGCTGGTGGTGTTGGTGGGGGGATGGGGCTAGCGATGGGCAACTGCCCACAGGCGCCGCTCACAGTGTTGGTGGCACCTTTTCATAGGGAGTGCACCACCATGCTCAGGGTGCATGTGCACCCCCTATGCATCACCAGTGGTGTGGCGGGTGTCACATTCACACTCCTCTGTTTCCCCAGCCTGTTCCCATGCTCATCGTAGCTAACTCTCCTTGTTGCAATTCAAGCCCCATCCTTTCTGCAATGGGTGCAGATACGGGTGACACACAGGAGAGAGAGACAAAAAATGACACAAGCAGTGCTGTGGCTGGTCACAGACCAAGCTGGTATGGAGTTGGAAGGAGGTGAAAGAGAGGCGGATAAAAGGGATCTATGGAGTCCTCCAGAGAGGGATTAAAAACAAGAATAAGTTTGACTTGGTTCCTAAAAAGAATGAGCCAGTGGAGGTATCTAAGGATGAGAGTTAATGTTCAGGACATCCAGAATATTTGTGCTCCATTGAATATGTCGGGAAAGAAGCAGCCTCCAGAGAGCTTAGGGTGTTGCGGGAGTGTATGTGGGCAGGGCAAGAGGAGATGGCTTGGCAGATGGGGGATAGTGACAGCAGGCTTGCAGACTAACAGTGACTGAGGGAAGGCCCCAGGGGTTTCTGGAGTATTTATCTGGGCCCTTCCTTGCAGGCTAAGATTAGCTGGAAACTGTCTTGTTTCCTTTCCTGAACTCTGAGTGAGTTGTCCGGGAGGAAGTGGATAACCATTGTTAGGGTAAGTTTAGGATGCTGTCTACTTCCATGAGAGCTGTTCTCTAGACATAGCAGAAGGTTTCGCAGTGCGTAACTGTTCTTCTGAGAGCTCAGAAAACAGACTTTAGGCTGGGTTTTACCTTGCCTCAGAATGAGTTGTTGGAACAGTCCGTCACACCTTGTTTTCATGATTCTTTTCCTTTGTATAATACAACTGAGCCTGATTTTGGTCTGAATGTCTTCTATAGTACTATATTGGGACACATCCTGGCCAGCATGTCACTTGATAAACAAGCAGTCAGTGTGTCTGGAGTCTAATGTCTCTGCTGATTCCCAGAGGGAAACAAAAAGGTTGTGGGCTGGGTAGAGGCTCCACACAATGTCAGTTTTCCTACTTCAGAGTGCTGAAGCAGTCTGTGCTGAGGAGATGACAAACCCCTGTGTTGTGCCCACAGGGCTATTCAGGGTGAACAAAAAGGGTATTGAGGGACTGAATGGACTTGCATAGCATCCTGGAGTCTGCTTAACTGCATGCCAGGAGCCTGTAGAAGAGGGGAGGGTGTGAATAGGTAAGAATGAGCAGTGTAAGCAGGGAATTCTCATGCAAAGTAAAGATCTCTTATATCTTCCCATTTCTGTGCTGCAGGCAGTTTCCTTTGGCAACAGGGAGTGGTTTGTCTTAGCTGATAAGAGTTGCTTGGCAAGCGGGAATCTGTCAGGTGAAGTTCTTTGGACACAGCCCTATTTTCTGGAGCAGTGAATAAACTGAGGGCACTTCATCTGTGTCCTGTTCCCTTTGCTTGATGGAGCAAAGTAGAGAGCCATAGCAATGTCTGATATGGGGAATGGAAAGCAAGCATCTGTACTGACTGACTGCAGCTATAGAGGTACCCTCTTCCAGTAAGACCTGCATTTAGAGTAGAGAATTGTTGAGCAGGAGAGTAGAGAATTGTTGTAGTGGGGAATCCCTCCTACCTAGAGCTGGAGGGTTATGGTACATCTTATCAAATGTTATCCATGTAGGTTCCATGTTATCCCTACATCCTCTCCTCCAGGCGTTCCCCAATATTTTTTTAATGGCTCATCACTGGAGATGAGCACACCCTGCCCCATTGCAACGTATATTGCGTAAGTATGTGATGTTTCCTCACAATATAGTATCCTTCAAAAAAAACAATCAAATGCATGAGCAGCAGCAGAACAGCAAAGGCACACTTTGATTCAGTGAAGCGTGGTGGCAGCCATGTTGCAAGGTTCGGGGTTAGGGTCTGTTCAGATAAATACATGGGCTCTGAGTGATCAGCTGTGACCACAGGGCCCAGAGATACCTCACCACATAAGAAATTCCTGCCCAGAAGAACATTCCGTCCTTTTACTCTTCTGCGGATATGAAACATTATAACCAGAAGGAAATATGACTACATCCTGCTTGCCACCAAAAAACTTTGAAGTAAACAGACTATTCCAACGTTTCTCTCAGCCTAACCTGTATAAAGTGAACCATCCCAAACAGGAGATTTTACCACACCTTGAACGCTCCTATGAAATATGAACTTTCATTTCAACCTAGGAGAACGCTTACAATCTCTTCTTCTTTGCCTGATGCAAGATTTCAGGCACAAGCACTCTTCAATTAAATAATTTGTTTTGCAAAAATCTAGTTGGTCTAATAAGATATCACCTCTACCTCTAGTTCTTATTCCTTTCAACTTTGCTGCATTCCTCCATCAAGCCCCATGATCATTCCTCTGCTTGTTTCCCTAGGAGACATTACCTTCCCCTTGCCTTCATCCTGGGAAATAAGGAAGGCTGCAGGGTTTTCACTTTTCTCCAGTGTCTTGTGCATGTTCTCTTGTCCACCATTTCTGTGGTAATCACACCATCTCTTCTCTTTAGAGGTTTCCTTTTTTTCTGTGTCCTTCTATGCAAATTCCCCTTCCCAGTGATTATTTTTTCCCCCAAAGTACTGGGTTGCCTTTCCCATAAGGATGCAGGACAACCTTGGGTTGTTTACTTGTTGATATAGGCCCTGCTGACCCTACCTCACATACGCACACATGCATGGGGCATGCTGCTTTTGGCTTCTGCCTGTATTGCAGCTACATTCCTGATGGGGAGAGAGTAAGGAAAGAGCAGGGGCTGGGAGGTGGGGTGTATTCAGCTGTGCCCACTGAAGAAAGGATTTTCACCTACATAGCAGCAAGAAGAGGTTGCTTTTCTCAAAGCAGGAGAGTAGAGAAGGCAAGCAGGAGAAATGCACCAGATACATTTGACTCTCACATGAGCTGAAAAGCTTGGCATGTCTAGATACTAGACCTTGTTGTTAGATCTTCCTCTGAACCAGACAAGCTCCTTTTATCCACATCTGCATATTTTTTTTTTGGACTGAACCAGTGGAGTCTCATGTCATTGAAGTCATGCGATATTTTTTCCTCAGTGACTAAACAGAGTTAATTTGGGAGCAAACAGCAAACGCAATGCCTGATGGAGCAAACTTGGATTTCAGGCATTTGTTTTCTTCTCTGAGCTGGACTGTATTTATAAAAAGACCTTTTATCTTGGACTGCAGGGAATGTAATAAACATGGCATGAGAGTTTGGATGGCAGAATTAGAGATTTCTAGAAGGGCTGTACGTTTCTGTGGCATTTCAGAGAATGTTGCTATGTGTAAAGGGTGTTGGTTTTGTGACTACCTCACAGGAACATAATTATAAGCAGGGTCCTGGTTTTCTCTGTTTAAAAATTGCAAATTCTCTGACAGCCCCAAATTCTCTAATTAAAAAACCCCAAATCTACGTTTTTCTGTGATTAAAATGAAAAGCAACTCTGTATATAGGTATCAGTTGAACACAATGTTTTACTGATATTTATAATTTTAAAGCAATTTGGAAACCTACCAGTGCCTCAGTCACTATAATAAAATAATTTCTAAATATCTGTGCATTTTGCCATTTGATTTTGGGTTTTTTATCATGGAAAATCAGAGCTCCCCCTGCTGCTTTCATTGACCAGAGTGCGGGTCCAGCTGTATCTGTCTGTTCCTCACCTCCCGCTTTGTGGCACTGAGTAGCCCTGACATGCTGGCACCCTGCCCATGCCATTGCCTCTTGCTCCCTACCCGCAGCCCCTTGCCCCTCCCAGCCCCGCTGGAGGGGGCTGCCAGCTGCCAGGGCTATGGGGCCAGGGTCCACAGCCCCATGACCCCTGCAGCAGCACCTGAGCCCCAGCTGCCACCCATGGGAGGTGGCGGCTGCTGCGGCAGAGCATAGCGCAAAACCCAGCTCCCTCTTCCCCCATGGGTGGCTTGGCCAGAGGAGAGCCCGGCAGGGGAGGGGGGAGAGATGTGGGCTGCTGGGAGCCCCATACCACCATAGTGAGGTGCCCCCCCTGCCCACCCATCAGCAGCAAGGGGCACAACCCTGTGCCATCACCCCTGCTGCTGCTAATCAGGTAGGGGGGTGCCTCACCATGACTTCACAGGGCTCGCAGCCATGGCACCAAGTTTCTCCACCCTGCCATGCCAGGTCCTGTCCGCTGGGCTGCAAAAGCCCTCGGGGAGGGCAGCTGGGTGGGAAGCCCAAACCTGCAGTGAGCAGCCTGCATCCACCCCTGTCTCATGCACAAATCTGGGGGGTACTCTCTCCCCCCCAGGCTCCTCCTGGGAGTGTGTGGAGCTGCAGGGAACCAGCTTCACCTCCCACCCCTCCCCGCCTCCCGGACAAGCCACCTACAGCTCTGTCCCACTCTCTGCCCAGGCCCTGTACCCACGGATTCCAGCCCCAAGTCCCATGTACTACCCCAGCTGGGCAGCAGCCCCAGCCCTGGCCAACTCCCCCCCCTCCCTCACTATGGGGGCCGCAATCCTCCCCACCCCTCCTGACCTACCTGTGGGGAGCTGCTCTCCGTACTTCCTGGTGGCTCTGTGCATGAGTATGTGCGCACATGTACATGTTGCCCCCTGCCTGACCACCCTCCTTCCGCTCCCCCCAGCCCCTTGCAGCTTGCCAGCCTGCAAGGAGAAACCCACCTTTTCCCATGTTTTTCTCCTTAGAAGGAGAAAATCTGGGTTTTACCACATTTTTCCTTGGCAAATGGAAAACCTGAATCCCTGATTATATAGCTCTCTTCCCACTTATCTGTCACCTGGTTCCAGGGCTCAGTAAGTTACATTTTTGCAGTTTATTGCTGATGATTTTCAGTTTCATGTGAAACTGCCTCTTGGGGAGCCATATGGAGGGTCTTCTGGGGTTCTGCTCTGATTGCAGACTCCCTGTGTTGGATTTACTTTTTCCAGCCTTCCCAGAGCATCCAGTGGAGGTAGAAAGCCAAATGTCACATGAATTTGACATCCTTGTGGAGCAGCCCAGTTGGCCTGGAAGAGCTGTCTCCTGCACAGTGGCCTCTTTGGTGCAGTTAGTGCAGCAAAGAGTGGGTTGGCCCCATGTTTTCTCATTCAGAGTCCCTGTACCTTCCTTCTTATGCCACAAATGGAAAAGAACAAAGCTTTTCAACTGTTGTCTTCAGTGACTGATTTAAACTTTCTTGAGGAACCATCAGTAGGTAACAGGTGCTGTCTGAACTAATGGAGCAAAACCTCCCCTAGAATAAGTCCATTTGACTTATCTGCAGTTGTTCTCAGGGCTTGTCTGCAGGAGATTTCCATTGGTGTTGCTACTTAGCATCCTAGTGTAAAGTGCGTCTCACCTGTTCACCTACAAAACTTAACTGCACCGGTGCAGCTTATCTACATTAGGGGTTGGCCTTGCTCTAACGGCACTGATGTAGTTCAGGCATGTCAAACAAGGTTCAGTGGGCTGGATCTGATCCATGGAGCCCCTTTTTTCTGGCCTCCATTGCTAGCCTTGGGTCTGAATTAACCTGGATAAGCCCTGTGTGCAGAGCCCTGGACATGTGCCACACATGGCACCCATTCCAGTCACTCTGGAACCAGTGCTGCGCATGGTGCCGATAGGCACCACATGCAGCGTGGGTCCCAGACTGGCTGGAGCAGACACTGTGTGTGGTACAGACCCAGACCAACTGCTAACGGGTGCTGTATGCAGCACGGGTCCTGAAATAGGTGCCGCACGTGCCTCCAGCTGGTCCAGAATGCACGCTATGCGCGGTGCTTCTTCAGGCTGAACTGCACTGTCTTGACAGCACAGATTTGAGAGTGGCTGTAGCAGGGGCTGGATCCAGCTTGTGGGGAGGAGGGCAGTCTATGAATTGACTCCATGTCACTCAGTTTGGCACCCCTGATGTAGTTACACTGGCATGAACTGAAAATGTTCTTCATTTAGAGCAGCTCATCATTCCAGGTAACAGTGAGATTTCACCTCTGGGCAGATTAGCGTGCTGTGCCCAAAATTAGTAACTGAACAGTCACATTTTCCTAAAGAATTTGCTTCAAAATTTCATCTGGGATTATTAAGTATAAAACTTATTCTAAGCACTATGTGCCATCAGTGTTGTGCATGATTCTCCAGAGTAGACCTGTCTGATTTCAGACACCAGTAGGACTGCTTTTTGTTTAGTGAACTCAGAAGCAAATTCCTGAACTGTATCCCAAAGGCATGGGCAGGGATGTAGCAGAGATATAACCCTTGTACTTTCTAGTAAATGTACTGCATTTATGTCCTGGAACTAAAAGAGGAACAGCTAAGAGAAATGACGCAACAATATACCCTGGCCCAGCAGCATCCCCACACAGGATCACCAAAGCAGGGCTTTGCAGGCTTCCTTCCTTCACCCCTCCACACAGCAGAGAAACAGAAGTGACTGCAGCAGAGAGACCAAGGTGTCTGCAGCAATGGAGAAGGGACTTGATGGACTTTTCTGCACTGATGTCAGAAGGCCATTACTGAGGAGGGGTAGGAAGGTTTACTTTCTGTGGAACGCCGCATATTTTCCTTTTCACTTAAAGACCTTGCCAAAGTGAAAAGGCTAAGCCCCTCCTATATCTGAGAAAACCCATGGATATCTTTGTGCCTAGCCCATCTGAATTTAATTGGGCTGAACCACTTACAGGTAGAACTGTATCATAGAGCCAAAGTGCTGTCAACTTTCCCTTACTTGAATGAAAGTAAGTGCAACAAAAGTAATGTGGACTTCAGAGTATATATCATTCTCAGTGCTATAGAAATGCATCTCAGAAAGCCTGGATCTCAAAGCTTGAGAGATTATTCGTTTGCACTGGAACCCCAGGGCCATTTCAGTAGCTGGTGGGCATACTGTCTGAATGCTCCTCAAGGTTTTGGTTAATGTCAGACAACATTTAATCTTTCTGATACGAAATCCACTGAAACTTAATGTTTTAAGTAGAGGTGCACTGATGCATCAGTCCCATATTGTATCGGCACCAATATAAGGAAAATTGACTGCATTGGCAATCAGCTGTTTTGGGCTGATGTGGCCGATAATGCCACTGATAAATGCCCCATGTATGCGTGCAGCCACAGCGCAGCATACAGACGGCCAGGAGCACAGCCCGGCAGCATAGAGAACAGCCAGGTCTGGCTGGTAAGTCTGTTGTGAGGGACAGGGTGTGGGGGTGGGGGCAGATTGAGGCCCTGTGGTGAGGGAGGGAGTGAGGCAGGGGGAGGTGCTGCCCAGCTGACCCACAGGAGAGACCCACGAGCAGCTCATGGGGGAGGTGGCTCCCACTGCCACATGTACCCTGGGAGGGCATGCGCCCCCAGATCTGTGCATGGGGCGAGGGCAGGCTGTCGCTGTGGGCTGGGGTTGTGCCGAGCTCTTCCCAGTGGGGAGCCTGGGCCAGGCTGTGCTAAGGGTGGATGGAGGTAGGGCACTGGGAGGGAGCTATGGCAGGTTTTGGGGTGCCTGCCCCAAGTGCAACCCAGCCCAGCCCCACTGCTGGGAAGAGCCCAGCGCCACCCTGGCCCCAGGCCACACTGGCACACATAGATCTGAGGGCACGTGCTCCCCATGCCCTCCCAGGCTACACACAGCAGCAGGAGCTGCCCTCCTCCCCTCCATGCCACACATGATGAGCGGTTTGCAGTGCTGTCCTGTGCCTCAACCTGGTTGTGCAGCGCCTGCCTCTGCCTCAGCTCTGCGCCACTTCCTCCCTTACTGTGGCTGCCTTGATCTGCCCCCTTCCCTCTCCAAGCCCCTTCCCTCACCCCTTCTCCCACAACAGACTTACCAGCCAGATGCCGCTTTCCATGCTGCCGGGCTGCATATCAGAATTGGATTGGCATCGGCCAATGTGGCTCATTAAAAATCGGCCATCGGTATTGGCTCAAATTCGCTGTCAGTGCACCCTCAGTTTTAAGACATCTGGAAACTGTGCCAACAAAACTGTAGCATTGCGTTCTATGTCATGTACTATGTGAAGACCTTTGGTGTTATTCTTTGCTGATTTAAGCTGATGTAACCTTTTTTTAATCACTCTAAATCTCTTCAGTGTGGTTGGATGGCTTCATATACTTCACAGTTTATATATTTTTTAATCAGCAGTGTCTGTGCAATCATTTTTTGTACAAATGAATATTAAGTAGCTAGTATGGAGCGAAGATTGATCTTTGAAGTCCTAGTTATGGCAAGTGTAGTTTTCTTTTTTGCAATTGCAAAAGGTAACAATGTGTTAGGGACTATCCCTTGCAGAAGCAGCAAGTTATTTTAGTACAATGTGTAATTTGTCCTGTCTGGTAAATTAGTTCATTTGTAAGATGTTTTTGCACTAACTGTGCTAGTAAAATTACAAGCGTTTTCCCACTAAAAGCTGCTCTGTGGCTGCAGAAACTTTTCTTTTTACTTGCAGAGGAACACCCCTTCTCCAGGCAAAAGAAGGTTTCTGCTGCCTACTGGAAGGAGGCTTATGTAGATGAGCCTCTACTTTTTTTGCCAGCTGTAGTGGGCCTTTCAAAAGCTGGTGCCTTCCCAGAGTGTACTTCGTCCTCTCGCAGCACACCTATTGACTAGAGCCAGGAGAAGCAGCTTAGTGTATGCAAGGCCTGTGGTGGGAATTTCTTGTGTGATGACATCAGGTAGGCCCCTCCTCTTGGCTCTGCAAAGCTTTTTTCCCCCTCCATTCCTGAGACAGCCCGTTATTTTGGTTTCCTTTACCCAGCATTTCAGTGGCAGCTTCATGCTTCTGTGTTTGCTGGCATGCAGAGTGCAGCCAGCCTCACTGGTTGCCCACTTGGTGAAGTACAGATCACCTTGCAGGCACCTAGTGTTGTCTACGTATTAGTGTCGGTTGACAGTCCTTTAAAAACATGTGGTTAGCCAAGCCAGCGAGGTTTAACCAGATCAAATCCCTGTCTAAAAGTACAATCAGGACTTGTGGTAGAGGTGGTATCTTTTATTAGACCAACAAGATTTTTGCAAAAACATTTATTTAATTGCAAGTGTTTGGGCACAAACACCCTTCATCAGGCATTGGAGAAAAGATTGTAAAAGTTCTCCTGGGTAGAAATGAAAGTTCATATTTCACAGGATTTCACAGAGGAGTCAATAGATGGAAAACTCCTCTGGGCAGTCAGTTCATAGCTGGTATGAAGCCTCTCACCTCCTGTGAGGATCTGTGATGATGCAAATTACCTTGAAACAATATCTTCCATGTGTCAGGTATTCAGGCTGTAGCTGTATTAGTCTAGAGGAAAAGGTAATCAGGACTCAGAGCAGAGGTATATGAAAGTACAGTACTTATATTAGTTTACCGGAAGCCTTTAAAAGTGTAAGCTACCTACCAGGTGCTGCTGTCGTCAACAAAGGCTGGGTTCAAAATCTGGAAGTTCCTCACAAGACTACAAGTCCCCATTCAGGAGGCTGGGGAAGCACCTACCTCTCTTGGTAGACCATAAACAAAGAAAATGTAATTATGGGGAAAGGGAACGCAACATTAGTTTGAGAAAGCATAAGGACATCAGCAACGTGAAAATAGTAAGTAAATCTCCCCCCTCAGCATTTTGGACCAGAATCCTTTGTCTCAGTTTTTTCATCCACTGAAGCTAAACTGAGAGAAAAATGCTGTCAGGTAGAAGCTTTCTTATGGGATTTGTACCAGTTTAACTGCACTGGTTAAAAAACAATTTAATGTGAAACCAGTATGTGCAACTGTCTTGTATGAATAAGACCTGCTTGAACCAGATTTCTGGTTAAAGGGATCTTCTCAGCATTGACAAGAAGCTGAATGTTACAGCGTTCCTTGTGATACCTACCAGCCTAACTAGCCTGCTCCTCAGGTTTGAGGTTGTTTCTGAGACCACTCAGAAAGTTTTCTGCAGATTTCTAAAGTCTATACACTTTCCACCCACTGTTCTGTGAGCATTTTCAGAAAATCAGCTAGATTTTAATAGCAGACCCTCTCAAAATGCCTGCAAGGACTAAAACTGATTAGTGAGATATTTATATCAATATTGAACATTTTTAGGAAGCAGGAGTTTTGGCAGAACTCAAAACTCTAAGTAAGAAAACATCCAAGAGTGTGAGAGAGAGCTTATTATTCTAAAGGAAGCTTACGGATGGTGCAACAGGTTGGGACAACTCTGCAGTGTGAATTATAGAGGGAACAAAAAGGAGTCAGCATGGTGTCTTGTAGGTCAGCATGAAGAGCTTTAAAACAGTCCCTATAACTATTTTGAACACAAGAGCCACTTCTTATATCAGGGATTAGCAGTGAACTAGAGGGTGGATATGTTCAGGAGAGTTCATCTGGCTTTCAATACAGAGCTCCTTCTTAAAAAAAATCATAAAGAAAACTCCATCTAGGCAATGGGGTGTGTAGACAGAAATGCAGCTCCCAGCTGCAACTCAGGTTTTCTGCAAAGTGTTCTGAGTTACAACCTTACCCCGGACCAAACAGAAGTGCACTGGTGGTTCCAGCTGGGAGGGGAATCTAGGGGGGGCTGGGAGCCTGCAGCCAGGTTCCCATAGCAGGAGCCAGGGCCCTCTGCCAGTGTTTGCTGTTTTCAGAAGGAAAGGAGGGAAAGGCAGCAGAGGGAGCTCATTCTTGGGGCTCCCCAGCTGGTGCTGAAGGGTGAGTGAATTGGAGCCCCTGCCCCCACCTCAGGAAGGCTTCCAATACACCTGCCAGATGAAACCCCCCGAGAATGAACTTCCTCTGATCCCTTTCCCTACCCTCAATCTGAAAACAGGGAGAGGCTGGGAGCTCTGCAGACATAGGTTACAGAAGATGTATAATCTTTATCTGATACCTTATGCAATGAGGGGTCAGATTTTCACCTGATCAGCCATTTTTGAAGCTGCCCACAGCTATGCACTTGTGTTTGGTTACACCTATAAATTCCTTTCTGTGGCCAGATCGGGCAAAAATTGTCACTTCTGGAAAAGAGAATTGTGAGCAGGATCTTTTATAATGGCCGGACTTATGCAGATCACACTCGATTTACAGGGTCAGGCTTGATTTTATTACTAAACAAACAAAATAACTATGCTGGGTGCACCAGGAAGCACCCACTCACACTCGGTGGAACCGGGGAGGGGTCGCCGGGATCAGGCGGGTCTGGCGTCCTTCCCTCCGGCTGATCAGGCCGAAGGTCGCTCCGTGTCGGTCGTCGTGGGGTACATTTCGTTCCGTCGGGCGCACAAAGACCCCAAAGTTCACAGCGTGATGATTTTTATACTCTCTGTGATGCGGGGCGGTCCAACCACATGCGGCGCTTTCCCATTGGCCTGGGGCGGTGACCGTCACATTATTGACAAGCCCTGGACTTCCCCCTGAGAGACCCCCCGTGCGGAAAATTCCAGCCGCATGCTGCTTCCACGCTGCAGCCCCAGAGCCTCCCATCCACCCAGCACCTGCCACACAAACACTAAACACATGCGAACATGGCCACCCATAGCACTTAGCAAGTGCAAAATAATTACAACATGCCCCCCTGGCCATGTGAGCCAAGTGGCTTACAACAAATTGGTAAACGAACCACTACAATAATAAGATAACAAAAGGAACATCAAACAGCTGTAAACATTGGAGTTGCTTCCGTTACTTAACACACTCGAAACCTTAGAGGGAAAATGGGGCAACGGCCCAAACACTCAAAGCGCAGTTGAACAGAAACCTTAACAGGTCTAGTTCAGTTCAAGGTAAGTATTACCATTAAACTTAACTAGTTAAACAGAAATGGAACTTGGCTACTGAACTAGCTCTATAATACGCTTCGCCTTATTTCTTGAGGGTAAACATTTGTCTGGGGAAAGTGCTTGTGATGTGTAATAAGCATAACAGATGTAACCTGACGTCGGATACAATGGGCAACTAGGCCAATACAACAAGACCCAACTAAAATCACAATCAGGATTGTAAACAGGGGGGTTAACAGATTTACTAACCACGGCGAAAGCCGAAGGTTAAATAGTGATTCGAATGTGCTTGTTAACCAATTAAAAGGGGTCTGAATGATTGTGCGTATGTCTTCCGCTACCTTGCGGATTTGGCTGATAGCTTTGGAGAGGGGTTCTGAGGCATTATAAATGACGAGACAACAAGTCTCATGTGGTGCAGTGAGGTTCAACGTCGCGCAGAACCCAGCTTCTTTAGCTAGCATAAAATCCAGTACAAGACGGTTTTGGAACGCCATTTTAGAGGTGTCCTGCAACTGGCGGTTAAACACTTCTAAAGCATCTGCCGTACCGTTGGCGAGTCTTGCTAACAATTCTAAAGTCTGTAACTGCTGAATGGCTAAAGCAGAGGCAGAAGCACCAGTGGCGAACATGCCATATAAAGTCCATCCGGTAGCAAACTTTCTACGCTCAGTGTGGGTCATATTGGACCAGAATTTGGGTTCTCCCATGACACCTGTGATTTGGTCAGTGGAAACTACATCGCGGCGTTTCCGAGCGTTACTTGGGAGGGTGAGCGGGGCGGTCCAATGAGTGACATTGGAAAACTGATAAGGGCATAGGGTAACCTGCACTAAGATACAACAAACGTTCAAGTGATATGGAAAATGACTATATAAAATGGCCTGGGTTGAATTTTCATCTTGCTGGCAATAAAACATGGTGTCATGGGGAGCTGGAATTAGCCCCACTGGGGGGGGGGGGGTTGGTATTGAAAAGAGCCAATAATGACTTGAGATCCGAGCTAAAGTGGTTGGTAAAGGTTTTAAATGCCTTACGGTGAGCAGGTAAACCAAAATTGCTCCCTGTTGTCATAAAAGCTTTTGTGGAGAACAAACGGAATGCCGTAATATCTTCAAAAGCCCTCCTGGATACGGACGTTTTGAAGGTACACGGAATAGTGTGACACCCCGGCCAAAAACACTGGGTGTCAAGGGTAGAGAGTTTAACCTTTACTGTTTGTAAAACGGCTTGAGGAAGTGACGGGATAGAAAGAGTGACATTATTGGGGTCCGGCACGATGGAGTGCGGTGCTCCCCACGATGGCCCATGGGTAAGATTAAAGCAACCCTGTGGCACATCTTGGACCGTGCAATTAATCGGGTGGGTACCATTCCACTTCCATGCATAAGTAAGGGTTTTAACGGAACAAGTCGTTCTACATGCTAAATAGTGGATGGTTTCGTTACCGGAAGAATTATGTGTAAAACTCAAAAATAACTCCGTGTAATTAACAGGGATAACAGCTATACGAAAAGGGCTATCTGCAGCTGAGGTAGGTGCATGGGCACAAACCAAGCCTGAGGTGTGTCCACTGTAACATCCACTCCCGTGAGGTGTGGAGGAATAAGTTATCCGCAGCGGGTAATGGGGATAAATCTAAACTTCGCTTCGCGCGTTTTGTAAAGGAAAGCATTACAATGACATTGGTTAACGACAAGAAATAGATCAAAAACAGTAACCATAGCTTCCGACGTTGGCGTGGGATTACACTCAGTCCCGATGTGGGGGCAGTTGCTCCCGATCCCCTTGGTTTCCCCACAAGCCTCACCCATAGCCCCACAAATGACAGGGGAAGCGCCCGTGGGTCTCGCGGTGGCAGCGTGATGGGTGGACAGATGAGAGGTTCGGTAGCGGCCTCCTCGTCCTGTCGACAGGTGGACATCGCGAGGAGTTACCTGACTTAGAAAACAAACAGTTGTTAACTTAACAAAACACTGCGAGGCTTTAACCAGTTGAAATGTACTAAATGCTCACAATCATCGACTGAGTCAATTAAATGGAGCTTGTAGGTATGGGCTAAAGCCGTGGGTTCAACGACCACGCTAGGAAATGTGGGTGGATACTTGGTGGGAGTCGAGGTTGGGAAGGCAACCCATACAGGGTCCCCAGGTTTAAAGTCTGGGTCCCATCCCTCTCGAGTCTGAAGAGGCCCTATGGCCCAGAGGTGTTTGCCACTGTTGAAGATGTCTTGTAGCTGTGGAGGATCACTAATATCACTGCACCGGCGGGCGCTTGGATCCGCAGTATCAGCGTCCACCCATACTAGTTTTTTGGCTTGGGGGTGAACTGGAAGCCAAGCTTAACCGCTAACTGTCTCTGAGTCTCCTCGTCTAGGTGACGAAGCATTTCCTTTCTTATGCCAGCGTGATTTAGGAGGAACCCAAAACGGGCGCGTTCCTCCAGGGTACGTTCGGGATACCGACGTGGAGCTTCACGGACGAAGTTGGTGATTTTGGCTAACAGGGCTTGTGCGGGGTGTTTTGGTGCTCTGTGCTCATGCTGTTGTTGTCGTCGTCTGTGTTGGAACCGGTACAACGCTGCAATGGGCTGATGATGAAGAGAGCTAACTTGAAGCTCTGCGAGCTCTGGATTATCTGCATAGATGTCAATCACGGCTTGTAAAATTGCTGGGGAAATCTGAAGTTGGAGAGGGTCCTTGCAGTGCCGCTGAGGCCACAGGTCATAACCACGACGAGGCTGTTGCGTTGGTCGATTGGGTGATGCCTCTGATCCGGTGGATGTGGAATCCGGTGGCCTGGAAGAGGTAGGTATGTCATCACTGGAGTGATGTTCGTCCCTGTCATCATCATCGCTATCGTCATTATCGCCCTTGTTTCCTGCTCGGGTGAGAACAGATATGCTGGCATCAATCGTGGAACGTCTCTTCGGGATAGAGAGATACACTGCGCCAGCCAATGCGTTAGCAAACGGCTGTGAATGCAGAGCGTGCATCGGCTGGGCCCCCTCGTGCGCTTGATGTGGCTTCTCGTGAATGGCTCCTGCCACTAGAGCGGGAAGCGAAATAGGCTACGGAGTACGTGCAATTTCTAGGACATTAGATCCGGGTAGAAGTCCTAAGCTGTAACTGCCATGTGTGGTCAGAACTACAGCCTCGCGATGGCTGAGCGTTTCATGATCGCATTCCAAAACCAGGCGTCCTAGCCACTGGGTTGGCGTCTCATCGCTTTGGCGGGCTGTCCTGCTTATGAGTTCATTCATTTCACCATGATCACGGTCTCTAGTAGTTCGCTCGGTGATAATGTTACCGTCGTTGTCCTGACGGGTCTTCACAATTTCAATAGGATAAACCTGAAGCGAAGGGGTTAACACAGAGTTGGCTGCTGGAGGAGGAGTTGAAGGAGGAGCTGGAGGAGGGGCTGGAGGAGGACGAGTCTTGCCCCGCCCTTCAAGGAGTGGCGGGTATAGTGACGTCACCGGTGGAGGTGGTGCCTTGTCTCCCAAATATGGTGGTGGGGGTGGTATGGTGGGCGGAGCAGTGGGTGGGGGCTCTGGCGTGTCTCCGCCGCTCGGCCGCTGCTGACAGGCGCCATCTTTGCTGGCGCGGCTCATAGTCACAACTGCTACCTCGTGATCATTCAAGCGGTTGAGGGTGGCTACGAGGGTTTGACAACAAGCACGCAGGCACGCGACTTTCCTTCCCCTCTTTCTCCCTTCTTTTAACACCCCGAGATCTTTGGCCAGGGCGTGCAGCCGCCGGTGGCTGACGCCACCGGGGATCATAGATGGAGAGGGGGGAGCGATTCCCTGTAGGCACCCCTTGTCACCCGCAAGCACCGTGATCGCCTCTACACAGCCGTCCCCAGTCCTGGGAGGGGGTAACGTCCCACTCGGGAGGGGGGAACTCGCTGGCTGCAGCAACCTGCTCCCCTTGGGCCGACGGGATAGAGAACGCGACCGCGGGATCTCTCAATATACAGCCGAGAGCGCGGCCTGTAAGACGGGCCTCCCAAGGTCTCCTGGGGTTTTCCCCAAGCCACGTACAAAATGCTTGGGTCCCGTTATTATCAGTGTGGCTGGGGGCCTGATGAAATTGGAGATGGCGCCACAGTTCATCAGCGTCCACTAGCTGCCTGCAGCCAGACGCCCAAGGACATGCCTGACAGCAGGACTGATCATCCCTGTCATGATCTGCAGCCGACCATCCTGTTCGTGACGCCATGTGAGCAGGATCTTTTATAATGGCCGGACTTATGCAGATCACACTCGATTTACAGGGTCAGGCTTGATTTTATTACTAAACAAACAAAATAACTATGGTGGGTGCACCAGGAAGCACCCACTCACACTCGGTGGAACCGGGGAGGGGTCGCCGGGATCAGGCGGATCTGGCGTC
This sequence comes from Crocodylus siamensis, assembly GCF_052110815.1. Taxonomy (NCBI): domain Eukaryota; kingdom Metazoa; phylum Chordata; order Crocodylia; family Crocodylidae; genus Crocodylus; species Crocodylus siamensis. The sequence goes on from NC_143403.1 coordinate 44,645,842, forward strand.
CTTCCCTCCGGCTGATCAGGCCGAAGGTCGCTCCGTGTCGGTCGTCGTGGGGTACATTTCGTTCCGTCGGGCGCACAAAGACCCCAAAGTTCACAGCGCGATGATTTTTATACTCTCTGTGATGCGGGGCGGTCCAACCACATGCGGCGCTTTCCCATTGGCCTGGGGCGGTGACCGTCACATTATTGACAAGCCCTGCACTTCCCCCTGAGAGACCCCGTGCGGAAAATTCCAGCCGCATGCTGCTTCCATGCTGCAGCCCCAGAGCCTCCCATCCACCCAGCACCTGCCACACAAACACTAAACACGTGCGAACATGGTCACCCATAGCACTTAGCAAGTGCAAAATAATTACAACAAGAATCATTTATAAAAATAGCTGGGGAGAATCAAGCAGGTTATGGCACACTTAAAATGTTCAAATGCTTAAGAGTAGCCAGCAGGGTGATGTGTGTCCTAGAATATTAAGGGGATTATCAGATTGGTGCTGTGCCACTGGCGGTTATTTTGTTTTGTAATAGTGATGGAAGCTGTGACTTCTGCTAGTAGCATTATTGCCACCTCGTATCCCACTAAACTTGACTACACTGACACTGTGCTGTCTTTGGGTCATTAAAATGCAGATGAAAATGAGATCCCAGAATGTAGCAGTTTCCAGTGCTTCCTGGATCCCTGCAGAACCCACACCATTTCAAAACCCCAGATGTACTACCCCCCAGGACATTGCTGGTCCCAAGTATAGATTGCGACAAAACTTGAGGCATTCAGTTGCTCAGCATGGCTCTTGTGCCCTGTTGAAACATTATCCTTTCACCCAAACTATCCAGATCCTATACAGACCTCTTCAAATACTTCTGCAAGAAAGTGAGCTTATATACTTTGTAAAAGGAAGGTTAGATCCAGAAAGGGATGGTCTATGTATAATTCAAAGCTGTACTGGGGGCCACAGCATATGGGTCTCCTGCACTTGAATGAAGCATGGAAGCCTATCACATTTTCAGCCATAAATGCAAATGGATTCTCAGCATTAACACTTATTTCCATCAGTCAGATGGCAGCAAATAGGTTTCAGTAACTAGACACACTTGAAAGAAACACTAGGGAGAGGTTGTTCAGTGGTATAGTCGTAGGTGTTCTCTGCAGTCTGGTATTTCTAGCTTTAAAAATAAAAGATGGCGGGGGAAGAGGGGAGGGGGTGATCCTTCTGTTCAATCACTTAAAGCCCCACTATTAATTCATGCCTTGGAGCCTGCAGGTGGAAGGCATAAAATGAGAGCTGTGCATCATCCTGCCTAGCTCTGTGGCACATTAGTTGTAAACCCAAATCAAGATAAGGATGTGTACAGAAAAGCCCGGTGCATGTTTTCTGTATTTTCGAACACTTTTCTTAGAAAGGGGAGCCTGCATCAGTTGTTACTTTGTAACTTTTGTGTCCCTTAAAGTTGCCAAGGTTTTGCTATATTTGTATCACTAGAGACTGAAGTCCTAACAGTTACAGTATAACAGCTTGTATTGTTTAATATTGCTACAGTTGTTACCTCTGTCTGTAGCCTAGGACAGACCTGTATGGGAATGCAGAAATACAGGGGCGGGCAAAATACAGCTCACAGGCCAGATCCAGCCTGCCAGGCTATTCTGTCTGGTCCACAGGGCCCCTCCAAAAAACAATTATAACTGGACTGCAGCTGCCTTTCTGAAAACCAGCAGGAAGCAGGCTTTCAGAGGTCGCATGCCATTGGACCGGGCAGGCTGTGTGTGTCTACCTCTGTGTGGCTTCCAGCGCTCTAACTGGGAGCTTCATGTGGAGGCACAGAGTGTGATGGCTTGCATCTGGCCAACTAGTGAGCGGGGAGGGGAGCTGCTGCCTGCAGGAAAGAGTGTGGGGTTTGTGTGGGGCTCCCCCACCACATGCCCCCCCCTCCAATGGCACACAACCCAGCGGCAACAGGCCCTTGGGGTACTCATGGCCCATGGTAGGCAGAGCCCCCCCAGTGACACACGGCTCTAGCTGAACTCCTGGGAGCTGCACATGGTGGCATAGAGCCAGACTGGCCTGGATCGGTAGTGCACACCTTTGCACCAGACTGGGCTGGCGCTGTGCCAGCATGTAGGGCTCCCAGAATGCAGGCGGGAGCCATGTGCCATTGGGCTGGGCTGGCTCCAGGCTTTCACACGGGGCCTTCAGCACTCCAGTGGGGAGCCACACTTGGAGGCAGGCTCCACACTGACATGTGCAGCTCCCTGCTGGAGTGCTGGAAGCCCCACGTGGAGGCACGGAGCTGGCCCAGCCCGACGGCACGTGGCCTCCACCTGCAGTGCCAGGAGCCCCATATGCTGGCAGAGAGCCAGCCCGGTCTGGTTTGAAGGCATACACCAGTGGGCTGGGCTGGGTGGACCCCATCCGTCTATGTGAAGCTTCTGGGATTCAGCTGGAGCTGTGTGCCACTGGGGGGCTCTGCCTGCTGTAGGCCAGGAGTGTCCCAAGGGCCCACTGCCTGCTGCTGTAGCCAGTGGCGGGAGGGGGGTATGGCGGGAGGGCCCATACCCTCCCACAGACCCCATACCCACACACACACACCCCTACACACCCTCATACCCCTTCACAAACTCCATACACATCCACATCTTCAAATTCCACACCTAATACACTCCCACACACAATATGCAAGAGTAAGACTTAATTTTGAGCTATTATGCAATCACCTCTATATACGCTACACAAACGCATGTAAATCAGGACAAAAATATTTTTTGAAATAAAATTAAAGTATGTTATAGTAGTCATTGGATTTTTAGTAGATGATTTTTTTTTCTGGTTCCAAGATTGCAAACACACTGGAGTACTTCCAAGGGCAAGGGGAGGGACTTCTGGTGGCAAAGGCTAGGGTTTAGGGGTGGGATTTCTGGTCCCAAAATGGCAATCCAGGGGTAGGACACCTGTAAAGGGCCAAGGCTACCTTTGAGGCCCTCCACAGCTCACCAGTCTTTAATTTAATAATTGCCCACCTCTGCAGTAATGTTTGTCACCTTGCATGAGGATTGTCTCATCCTGATTCCTCAGTAGTTATCCACACATCTAAAATCAGAAAACACACTTTGTATACACCTCTGCATCCAGGGCACGTTAGAATTGTGTAGAACTTCAAATACTAAGTTGCCCCTGTCTGCACTATGTTACCCGTGTCAAGTATATAAGATCCAACCTGAACAAAATTCCTAGGTATATAAATAATGAGATCTAGCTATGGTCAGAAAGGACAGAGGAGGGTTTGGTGGTTCTGGGCATTTCTCCAAATCTTGCTGTTCAAGACTGTAAGATTTCTGCTGCTGCATTTCAATATGCTCATGAGACCCTTGTCAAATTGTGTATATTGTAGACGTATGTGCTTGGCATTCCAAGGGCTCACTCACTTACCATCTATTCATTTCTGTTGTGTGGTTTGTTTTGTCTTAATTTTACAAACCATGACTCTCGCTTGAATCTGTCCCCTGTTTTACTGCAGATATGGGATACCAGCCTTTTCGCATTCCTAGTGCTAGCATATGAATAGCATCCCATGGTGGGGGCAGCTGTAAGTGTGTTCAACACCTGTGACTAGGGGGATTTCTTCTGAACCAGCCAGAGCACCTGCACTTCAAATTTTGAGAAAGTTATCATCACCCTGTGAGCAGAGTGCCTACAGGGTATTCAGTCATTTTGGGAACTGCTACTGTGTGTTATGCCATGAACAGGCAAAGCACCTGGGATCTATGAAGTGATGTGATGCAAGAATTTCTTCAAATGCACTAAAGATTGGAAAATAAGAACTGTGTGGGCAATTAGGAGCACAGTAAAGTTGGGAAAATGTCTGAAAAAAGAAACAGAAAAAAGTGGTTTCCTTATATCTGTGTTGGATAGAGACTATTGACAGCCAGCTCATGGAGTAGCCACTTGTGTGACAGAGGGCAAACAAGGAGATCAAAACTAGTGGGAGGCCAATGTTAATGCAGAAATGGACCAGTCAATGTGTAGGGGCATGTTCCATTCTGTGGTGCCGGGATGGGCAAACTGGTGAGCTGTGCGTTCTAGCAAGTCTTTTAGTAATGGAAAAGTACCAGGTGTTCAGGACACAGTAACTATTGTTTCAAGATTCAGAAAGAAGCTGTGGGAAAGGATGCAAAAACAACATACCTGCAGATGTATACCCTTTTGTCTTGTACAAGGATTCAGCATATTTGTGGTGCTGTTGCTTAAGGTTGCATTTGAGAAAGTGCGGCTGTAATAGGAGCTAGCTAGTAGTTATAAAAAACAGATCATGCTATAAATCTGACTGTTTTCTAAAATAATAATCCTCTTGAAATCCCTGTTCCTATGTTTCACTGCATACCCAAAGATTGTAAGGAAATTGTTACAGCTCCTTACCCACAAGCTTCTAGTTTTATTTGTAGAGAAGAAAAAAAAGCAGGATTAGGCACAGATTATTACATCAGGACTGCATCCAGGCTGTTATCCTGGGCCTCTTGAATAAATAGCAGTGACTATGTGTAGTGTGGCTGCACACAGAGCAGTTAGATTACTCCACCTTTACAGCTCATATAGGAAAGATCTTGAGTTAAAAACATCCCTGAATGTTTGGAACCACTTAAAGAACTAAAGCCTGAGCCCTTCCAGGTCCTGTATAATATGCGTCTGTCTTCCTTTATCTGCTTTGCAGCGTTAATTAAATGGAGGCAAATAAAATGACACTTTGTCTACATGAGAAAAGTTTAACTAAGTGCATGATTTTTGAGCTAGTGCCAATCCCTGTGTGGTCATTCTTAGTTAGTTAAAGTTGGTTCCAGTTAGCTGTTCTTATACATAAATAGCATATCTGCCCACATTTGACTCACATTTAAGCAAATCGAGCTCAAATCTTGTGTTCAAAGTGATATCACCTCATCATGAAGACAATGCCTGTTCTTTGAAACAGTTTGAGGAATTCTTGGCACACCAGAGACTCCAAAGAACAGGTTTTGGTCTCCAGCTGCACAGCTTTCTCCATGCTGACTGGACTGAGCACTAACAGGGAAAATGTCAGTTGATGTTCAATTTGTGCATTTCCAGCTTTGACACCTACACAGAAATTTCCTCTTGCCCTTTCACTGTTAGGTACAGACCTCTGATAGTAGATGACTGCTTGCACCTGCACCACAATAGTAGACAGTATGAACTTCTTTAGCCCCAGGTGAAGTTGGAGAGGATGTGAGCAAGTAGGTTGCTGTCTGACCTAATATATCTCTACCTCATAGAATGCGTTATACCCAGACTGTGCTAAAAATCCACGTTCCTTTAGGGACAACCCCAGACAGTAGAACTGATTCTTGCTCAAGATCTGCAAGGAAATGCATCACCATATGGTGCTGAGTAGAATAAAACCCTACGGTTAAGATGTGGCTAAAGAGAATACCATTAATCTGAGACATGGAACAAATTACAGCTTGACTCATAGTCCCAAGACTAGTTTGGAAAATGCTGGGCTTTAATGAATCTCTGATTACAATATATATATATTCTAATATAATAAAAGGCTTTGTCTGTGTGTCTGTCAGTAATGCTTTTGACCAACTGCACATGCACTGCCAAGAGGGCGGGGGGCAATTGGCTGCGCGGGCCCAAGTTTGAGCCCCTGCCGGGGACGTTTGCGGCAGCAGCGAACACGCCCCAACCACCCGAGCAGCAGGGCTTGCCCATGCCTCCCTGCCTAAGGGAGAAGGGGGTGGTCACGGTGGCAGTGCCCCCCCCGCTGCCTGTCCCCAATACCGCCCCCGAACAGCTGGCAGGGAGGGGAGTGGGAAAGTGGGGGTCACAGTGGTGGCTGTTGTCAGGGCCAGGCGGAGAGGGGAGGGGAGTGGGAAGGGGGCCCTGACAACAGCTGGTAGGGAGGGGGACACAGTGGGGAGGGAGGGGAAGTGGGGGGAAGCCCTGCAGCGATGCAGGTGGGGGGAGGGAGCCATTTGCATGGCTGGCCCCTAAGGGTGATGGGGGAGGGCAGGGGGGGCCATGTAAACACTCCCTGAAACACTGTCATTCAGGATAGGCAAGTGGCTATTATATATATAAAAGCACAGGGCAAGTAATGGCTCCAAGCTGTGTCAGAACTTCTGCAACCAGAGAAGTTTCCCATCTGCATTTTGATTCCTGCACATGTTGATTTTTCCCACCTTGCTGCGTTAGATGCAGGGCCAGACCAGGGAATAATGTGTCCTGACAACTGTGTGACTTGTGCTGTTACCTTTGTGTAATTATTTTCTTTCAGTTGTGAAAAAAAAATTAGAGCTCCTGCAATTTGATTATTTTTTCTGGTTTGATTCTAACTTGCCCCTGGGCACTGGTGTTACCTTCAAATGCACTTTTGCAACATCAGTTCTAGGTTAACTTGCTGTAAGAATTGGAGCTACTTGGCCCCTAACTGCTGCACAACCTTGTCATAGGAAAGGATGGTCTCCATTTGTACACTGTAGAGATATCAATTGCCAAGTGTATCAGTATAATTTTTTTAAATGTCATGGTGAAATTTCTTCCACCCTGCACTTTTGTGTCAGCAAGGTACAGAGATGGGCATGGAGTTCTGAAGTTTCATAGTAGTTTGGGGTCAGAAGGGACCTGAACAGATCATCTAGTCCAATCCCCGCCACTGGCTGGAGCACACACTGGGATCACACGACCCCAGGCAGGTGTTTGTCCAACCTCTTTCTGAATTTACCCAAGGTAGGAGCGAGGACCACTTCCATAGGAAGTTGGTTCCAGATCCTAGCCACCCTAACAGTGAAATAGTGCCTCCTAATCTCTAATCCAAACCTATTCTCCAGCAGCTTCTGGCCATTGTTCCTCATCACTCCAGGTTCTGTTGGGGGGAATAGGACCCTTCCTATTTGCTGCTGATCTCCCCTAATGGGTTTGTAGTACAGAGTTTCTTGTACAGTTGTACTCCAGCAGGTTCATTAAGGTACAGAGGAGGTGCTAGATCAGGGGTGGGCAATTATTTTGGGTGGAGTGCCACATGGATAGCTCTGCCCCTTGATATGTGCCTTGCCCCCTGGTTGCCATCTTGTGACTGGAAGCCCTGCCCTCTAACCACTGACCTTTGCCACCAGAAGAACCTTCCCTTGCACCCAGAAGTATGCCTTTCAGCAAGAGGTTTTGCCGTCTCAGAACCAGCAAAATACCAAATTATATTATAGACAGGGAACATCTAAAATATTCATTAATTTGATTTAAAAAATATTTTTGTCCTGGTTTACATGTGTTTGTGTGGTACTTAGAGGTGATTGCACAATAGCTTAAAATGAAGTCTAACTCTTGTATATTGTGGGGGGTGTTTTTGGGAGGGCTCTGGGGATGTGGGCATGTGTGAGGGAGCTTGTGGGTGTATGGGTGGGTTTGGGGCTTGTGGGGGACTGTGTGGGAGGAGGGTGGCTGGGTTGTGAGGGGGTGTAGGTGTAGATGTAGAGGTCTGCATGTATGGTAGTGAGAGGGAGGTTGTGGGTGAATGTGTATGGTGTGCATGTGGGACTCACCCTACAAACACACACACCTCCCATCCTGCTCCTGGCCCTGGGATACTGGTGCATACCCATGCTCCTGTGGTCCAGCCATGCAGCCGAGAGCCATGTGATGCAGAAGCAGCTGGCGGGTGGGCAGGGAAGCGGTGAAAGTTGGGGAGGGGGGCAGTGGGAGCAAGTGGACATGCAGATCACAGCAACAGCTGGGTGAGAGGACAGGGCCAGAGGGGCCCAGAGCAGGGCAGCAGGAGTGCAGGTCCTGGGCTGGCAGGGGTCTATGGAGCTGGGCCAGGCTGTGCCAACAGAGAAAGCAGGGAGCCAGCCTGGCTTCAGAGCCCCTGCCACCCTGGCCCCACTCTGGGCCCCACTGGCGCAGGCCCTGCGCTCCTGCCCTGCTGTCTCTGTGCTCCGCATGCCTGTTCACTGCCATGCCCTCCCCCCCCACCTGCAGCTGCTTTCATCACTTCCGTGCCCACCTGCCTGACACCTGCACCACATGGCTCCCGGCTGCAGGGCCAGACCACAGGACTCAGCAGGAGCAGGCTGCTCATGCTGTCCCTGTGCTGGATGATGCTAAGGAAACAAGTGAGCCTTTATGCTCAGAATAAGGAGGAGAGATTTTTGGAGTTGCAGCATGAGGGAGCACACACGCATGCATGTGCAGACTGTCATTTCAAACCCATCTTTTCTTCTCCTCACTGATCTTCCCTAGCTTTGTTAGGGAGACTTTTTGCAGCCCAGAATTCCTGCCTCTGCATACCTCTCTTTGTGGTTACCAGCTGGTTCCCTCCTGAGCTAGGCCTCTTCTGGCTGTCTCTGCCTGGAGAGGGACATCAGACCAAGGAGTTTTCACTTGTGCATGGTCACTTACTGCATTTTTCATTCAAAAACATTGGCAGAAACCCCTTTTAATGTAAATGGGGCATTAAAACCAAAACAGCTAAAATTCAGCATTGCGTAAAGAGGCTGAAAGAGAGGAATTAAGTCCCTGAGGGAAAAGGGGACGTGTAGAGAATGGCTGGCTCTTGCAGGTAGATTGTGTGAATGTGAAACTCACCTCAGCCTCATCTGTACTTGAGAGCAGATTCTGTCTCAGACCCATAGCAGGCGAGGGGCAGGTGGAGGGTTAAATGGACATACAAGAAAAATAAAATACCAATCCATAATGCCCATTTATTTTGGCCCCAAAATTTCTGGGTGTAAATTAGGCTGCTTGTTTAATGTCTCTCCAAAGCCTAGATAGAGTAGGGGCAAAGTAATGTTAAGTTTAGCTGTGCCACTGAGAAGCCCTTCCTTACTCCTGCTCTGCGTACATCAGATGCTGGAAACAAGGCTGCTTCCCATTTTAGAGCAGTGCTCAGAACATGCCCAGAGCTTCTCTTGGTTTCAGTTGTGCTTACTGACATGGGCCAGTGGCCACTGGGAGGCAGGTATGCTGCCATATTTTCCAGACCTGGTGTTCACAGAGTAGGAGCAAGTGGGAGGGCATGCTACTCAGCGGTGGTGCCAGGCCCAGGCTGGAAGCAATGGCAACATGCCCTCTGCATTCCTCTCCTAGTGCACTTCTTGGTTGGGCTGGGGTGACGGTGGACCCTCCCAGTTGTGCTTTCTGCCATTGTCTGACTGCTCTCTGGAGGTGGAATTGGCTGGTGTTTGGTGAGTAGAAACATTGATAGAGAGCACCACTCGTATACAAGTCGAAGGGGACAGCTGCCAAAAATCTGTTGAGGAGCTCATTGAAGAGCCACTTGAGGCTCATTTTACCTTGTGGAAAACGTGAAAGGGGGGCTATGGCGGGAGCTGGGCTGACCATGGGACTATTTGCCAGCTGCCAGCTCCAGTCATGTGTCCTTAACTGCAAGACTGTCATTGTGAACTGATGCTTCCAGTCTGTTCCCTCTGGAGTCTGCTGCCTGCACAGTAGCTCAGAGCAGGTTGGTGAGGAAGGTGTGATGGCTGCCCCCCATAGGGGTTTCCATGTGAATATGCCCTTTCAGAGTCTTAGAATTAGTCCCCAGGTGCATGGGAACGCTTGTACCAGACCCTTGGTACTGTCCAGTGGCAGAAGATCATGCTGGTGCAGACAAGCAAGGGTAGTATTCTTTGGGCCAGTCTGAAACACTTTAATCTTGTAGCCTCTGCAGTTGTGTTCCCTGTTAATGCCCCTCCCCCTTGCCTCATAAAATGTTGACATCCACTTGGAAAAGAGGCTATCATTATAACCTTCCCAGTGCAAACCAGGACATTGGGTTGTCTCCTCAACATGTGCATAGACAGCCTGAGAGTCTGAGCATCAGCCCTAGGACTCACTGTCCTGTTTGCAGTAGTTTGCAAAGTCTATGCGATTCCCACTGGTTTCAAGTTCAAACCATCGGGGTGAAGAATAGGGCCTTAAAACAAGCAAAAGTAATTGTGGTAGTTCTTGTATTCCATGTAGCTTGGCTGTGTTTAACACAGGACCATTTGTCCCAGGACCTACCCTACAATGAGCTCTGTGCATCTAGAAATGCCAGTCAAGGCTTTTAGCTTACAGTAAATTCTGAAAATTGCCACTCATCACAGACTGGAAACTTTAGGCTTCAATTGCAGCTGCTCTGAGAAGACGGCGCGTGTGGGCTGGCAGAGCTGTGAGCTCCTGGCTGAGTGAGGAGGTCCCTGCCACACTCCAGGGAGCTCATTTTGCTATTACCCCAGCAAAAGGCTTTCAGCCCGTTGAGTGAGTTTGCTGCATCTGGTTGTAACCTTCAATTTTCAATTCCACCATTCTTTGGCAGCTGCCAACTATTCTACACTGGCCTGGGTCCAGGGTGGATATCTTTAAATGTCAAGCGAGTCTAGTGATGTCATTTCCATCTGCTACCTATTCAAGGTTAGATTTCTCCCTTCCGTGACTTATACCTGCAAATGCCTCAGAAGCAATTCAAAGTTCAGTATGGTCATGGTAAAAATGAGATTTATTCTCTGTTAGTAGAGAATCTACATTCTTGAGCTAGATAGGAGCTTGTTGAATGCCTGTTTGGTAAGGAGGAGTGTGGGACCGTCTGCCTTCCCCAGGCTCATTGCCATAGGCGGTAGAAGGCTGGGGCTTATCCCCCCACCCCACCAAACACAGGCAGCCTGGGTGCAGACTCTGAGTGGCTGCAGTGGGGGAGTGGGGCACACAGAGACAGAGACAAGCCATCGGACCCTGCAGGTAGCATGAAACTCAGCTCAGCCCAGCTGTGTGTGGAGCACTGCCCAGCAAGTAAATGTGTGGACAGGAAGGGGTGGGGTTGGGGAGGGGCATGGGGTGGGGGCAGATTGAAGCCCCTGTGCAGAGGGAGGGGGTGAATAGGGCTCTGGGGTAGGTTGTGGGATGCTCACTGCCCAGGTGGCTTGTCTAGGGGCATAGCGGGGCTCCCACCACTGCCCGCACCCCTGGGACAGGCACAGGGGATGTGTGCCCCTGAACTGTGCTGTATGCTTCTGGTGCCCCAGCAGCATAACATGGGCCAGTGTGCAGGAGACATGTGGTGTTATGCCACTCCCAGGGCACCAGCAGTGGGGTGCAGACCTCTCCACCCTGCACACAGATGGGGGGGAGCACATGCCCCCTGTGCCTGCCCCGAGGATGCGTACAGCAGCAGGAGCCTCCCTGTATCCCTGGATGAGTCACCCAGGCTCTGAGCATCCCATGATCTGTCCGGGGCCCCAATCACCCCAGCCCCTGCCCGTATCTTTGCCCCACTTCCTCCCTCACCGTGGGGGGCCCTCAATCTACCCCTCCATGCCCCTTTCCCACAGCACACTTACTTGCTGTGGGGTGGGGGGGGGAAGAAGGTGCATGCACTCAGTCAGCCCCCCCAAATTATATTTTCTTCCTCTGCCTATGCTCATAGCAGGGCCTCTTGCCCTCCCCCCTTGCTTCCGTGGAATCAGCCCAGTCATACTGTCCAAGTTATACTATGGCCATATACATGCCTACTCACTGCCATACAGGTCCCTGCAGCCAGATTTGCCCAGCTGTCTGTTAGTCCATCACATGTCCTCTGTAGTCCTTCCATATTGGAATCAGCATTTGGATCGGATGCATTTCTCAAATATTCTAGATACCTATATGCATGTTTCTTGGCACAAAGTCACTTCGCCTCTGTGGAATGGGCTATGGATACCTATTCCCTCACCCCTGTTCAAGGCTAGCTCCTATTCTAGTTTTTCACTGTCCTTTGAAGTGGTATTTCTCCATCTCTGGAGGGGTTCACTTGAGGCCAGTTCAGAATGGCCTTGAATTCCAGTTTAAACTAGCAGACCATTAAGATGCTTTCCCTCCATACGTGTTTGATCGGTGGAAGGTGATCCGTCTTGCTGACGACTGGGGGCCCCAAGAAGGTGTGATGTCTTATGGATCATCTGCTTGTCACAGGCATGGCTCTAAGTGCATCACAAGCAGCTGTATTACTGTTGAGTCTGGACTTGTGTCAGGGCTTTTACTGCAAGTGTCCTGGTGTTTTGCCTGGGTGGACTTAATGAAACAACCTGGGTCCCTGCTGCATTCACTGCTGTCCAGTGCAAGAACTCCTGCCCTGGGCACTGCTTCTCAAAGGTTCCCAGGATAGTCAAGCACATGAGTCCTCAGAACTGCTTGTGTCTGTCCCCAGGGGCTGGTGCTAGGAGACTGCATTAGCCTTGGGGTTAAGATCCTAAATGAGAGCCCTGTGGTTGGAACATCCCTCAGTGGGAAATGCACTCTTGCCAAGCTTATATGGGAAACTAGCATCTGAGTTTCAGCAACAGCAGTGAGAAGGGGCTGGCTTCCTCATCAATCCAGATGCCCCAAATAATAGGTCCCAAAAGGAGGCATGTCTGTTAACCCTAGAACACTGTGCTTTATTTACTGCTGGGCCATAGGGCTGGCATTACGTTGGGTTGAGTAAGCCTGGAAAGAACTGACAGGCTTTTCCCTGCTGCATTTCCAGAGCCATGGTTTCTAGCCCATCTGGGAGAATGTGTTGGGCCAGGACTGGTTTGGAGGGAAGAGCACCAATTCCTATTAGTTCCTTCCTAGTTTTTGTCATCATCCTGTCCAAGTATTGACTCAGTCAGAGTCCTCAGCTGTGGGCAGAAATGGCTGGTCACAACTTGCAGCAGCAAGGCTAATGTTGGCAGATTACCAGATGTTCCCCTCTCCCCCCGTAATGGGGGTGTAACAGGCCACCCTTCCTAGTACTCCGCACCTTGCATAGGCGCCTTTGGACCCTTCTTTAGGGTTCTTATCTCCCGCCCTATACTCTCCTGCCATGTCTTGATGGAAATTAGGATGATGTTCTTGCAAGTGGGAGGCTGTCTATTGTATTGGATATGTTGGGGCCTTTTCCCCATGTGGAAAGGACCCCTGGTTTTCTCTAGGTAGGCCTCCCTGTCTAAACCCACTAAACACTGTTTGACTTTGAGGCTCTAGCCTTTTCCATTGTCTTGAGGCCTGGGGCCCCTTTTCCTGCTCCAATCTGGGGCCTGGTCCAGAGGGCCCAGGCACCAACCCCACAGCCAGAGGGCTGCAAGCCCAAAACCAAGGGATGACCCCAAGCCTGCTGCCTCCCAGGCCACAAAAAAACCAAGACCAGAATAACGCTGCCCCACAGGCACACCAGAGCTCCCCAGCTTTTAAGATGGCCTCTCGCTGCCCCCTCTCTGCAGCTGGGGTTCCCACAATGCCAAGGGTCCCCTATGAGGCCTCCTCCAACCCCTAATGGCCTCATCCAAACCTCCGGTCTAACAGCAGACAAAACACCAACCCCTCAGCTATAACATAACTTCAAACCATCTGGCTAAAATCTTATTCATGCCCCTAGGGTTGCTTCATCCCTTACCCATCTCCAGAGCTGCTCGTATAGGGCAGGCTTCTTCCTGTTACACTAACAGAGCTCCTTCCCCCTTTAGCTGCCAACAGGGAACTGCCTGCCTGGACTCAGTCCTGGGGTTTAAATGGGAGTCAGGCCCTGCCCCTTCTGGTCAGCTGACCGCTAGCAGGTGCCGGTCACTGGCTCCCTTCGGTTGCCCTAGTGGTTATTCTGGCTCTACAAGTAGCAGGCACCTTAGTGCCCTGCTACAGGGGGACATGGGTGCTTTCATGCACAGATATTGGTTGGGCCTTCTGGGTGGTGCTTGGCCTCCAAATAAAGGGCTAGAATATGGGCATTCCTGGCTTCTTGCTGCGCTCTGTTCATGCAGTCATGCTGTCCTCTTCTGTGCCATTAAGGTATTTTTGGCAGGATGCCTGCCATCTAATATTGGGGTATGTCCTTCAGGGAGAATAGTGGAAGGAGCAGCCAGCCGTAACTCAGATGAGGGATGAAATGGAACAGTTCTGCCTTCCAGTTGTTGGCAGGGAGAACAGGAACCACTCCCTTAAAGCAGCTCCAGTGAGATAAAAGAAAGGCTCTCAGCATCTCTGAACAGTATGTGAGTAGGTGAGGTGGTGGTTGCCATCTGGCACTTGGCCCTAGAACTGTGGCAAGCAGGCCCTTCAATATGTAGCCACACTCTGTTGGGCTGAGTGGCAGTAGATTATTTGTCACTTTGGCAGATAAGGTGATTTTGGATACATTAAATGTGTGCAATATCATGTCCAAGCCTTGCTCTTCCTTTGCTGAAAGATACTGGGCAAAGGTTGCTGATGCATGTGGCACATGGGCTATATCCTGATGGGTCTGCACTGCTTGACATTAAGCAAAAGGAAATGAGTGGGAGTGCCTCTGCTTTGATTGGCCTCACTTAAAAGGCAGCCAAGGTAGCAGTGATCTCCAACTGCTATCATGAGGCAGCTGGTGATTTCGGCTGCTCTTCTGCCTATACATGGAACAAGGTAGCTTTGCACTTGGTGATTGATCTTGATGCAGCAAGCCCTTCTTTGTATATCACTGCTTGCCCATGCAGCTTAGATGGTTGTCCAGCTGCAATGTATTTGGTGATAGCCTCTTTTTGCAATAGAAACTATATTAATAACTAGCTACAAACATACCAACCTTAGCTATGCAGTGTACCTAGTCTGCCTGGATTCTGGTGATTTTTACATGCAGAATACGAGCGCTTTTGAAGGCTCAAAACTCTTTAAAGGTTTGATGCCTTAGTTTTGTATATGTGTGTTTAAAAAAAAAACAAAGCAGACAATTTTAAACAGGATATGCAAACTTGAGCTGGCAGACAGTAAGCATTGGTAGCAAGTGACATGATAGCAAGGAATCCTAGACATGATTTTCCTTGTGACCAGTGACCTGTCCTGTCCATGGAAAGCTGACTGTAGACAGTGAGTGGGAGGAGATGTCATAAATGGAGTTGGGCTTGCTGAAGGTAATCTTATTGACACCATTGCAGAGCAAACTTTCCAAAGCATGGGAAAGGCACAGACTCTTCATCTAAAAACAGCAGGCTCGGTGGTCTGAACGGCAGCTCCAAGGGACTGCAATCCATTTTGACTGCCCAGTTCACCTAGTGGCTGCATGTAGGTATTGAAATGGTCCAGACTGAGGGGTCTAGGGCTGGGGCGGGCAATTATTTCGGGCGGAGGGCCACTTACTGTGTTTTGGCAAGCCATCGAGGGCTGCATGACAGGCAGTCAGGGGGCAGATAAATATTAATTTTCTACATTTTTAGGGGCCCCCATGGGCCAGACAGAATGGCCTGGCAGGCTGCATCCGGCCTGTGGGCCGCATTTTAACCACCCCTGGTCTAGGTGCAGAGGCCTCCAGGGGAGGCCAGCAGGGCAGAGAGCCCAATCCCACAGCAGGCAGCACCCCCCCCACCACATGCTGGTGAGGGGGAGCCGAGTTTCATGCTGTGCTCCCCGCTCATGGAGCAGATTTTTCTCATGGTTCATTTCATTGTGATGTAACAAGGGAACTCCAGGGTCAGCATTTCTCAATCTGTGGGTCACAAGAATACATGAAAGGGTCACGAAGAAACTTTAGAAATGGATTCTCCCTTAAAGGAAAAAAAATGCAGGAAATGATGGCTTTTCCCTTGCAGGCTGGCAGAGTTCCAGCCTGCAAGGGGCTGCCTGGGGCACCCCCACCCCACCCCACCCCACACACCCACCCCCTGCCCCACACATAGAGGGGCTGGGGCCTGGGGGTGGAGGGCAGCAGGTCAGGAGCAAGGGGTACTGGATCAGGACTAGCCATTGATGTATGCAAATGGGTTCTGGTACAAAAAAGCATGGCACGTGAGGCCATTTTGCTTGGCACACTGTGGCGCAGCTGTTTGGAGCCTCCCGGCTGCAGCTGGCCCTGGCTCTGGGGAGCTGCTGCCAGCCAGGATCCCGGGCTGCTCCTAGCGGGCAGCTGGGACGCTGCAAGCCCTGCTGGGAGCATCCTGGGCTCCAGCAGCTACCCAGAGCCGGGTACCTGCTGGCAGCCACAGAGCCTGGGCTGTGGGGCAGGGGCTTTGGGTGGGGGGCAAGGAGCACAAGCAGGGCATCCTGCCATGTACCCCTTGCCATCATTTTGTTTTTCTGCCATGCCAGCACTTTGGCACCTTCCAAGGTAGGCATTGTGGTGTTTTTCGGCACTCCGGCCCAAAGACATTGCCTACCCCTCTCCTAGGTCATTGATTCCAGTCCCTGCTGTCTGAGAGGACCACATGCTATTATCTCCTTCATACCAGCTTCACTGTAAATCTAGTTGGGACTTTTGCCCCGGTACTCCTTTCCTTAATTTTCATTATGGGGGAAATGGGTGAAAGCAGGAGCAAATATAGGATGGTGGATGAGAATGAAGATAAGGAAGCAGAAAGTCCCACATCTGAGGTGGAAGCAGAGTGGAGCTCCATGTGCTCGGACCAGGTCGATTGGATAAATTCTGGCAGATCTGGCACATGCAGTCACAGATGTGACGGCCAGGCTGCCCCAGGACCTCTCTCCTCTGATGGTCAGAAGCCTTCTAATGTTCAGCCTAAATTTATTCATGGCCCCTTTGAATCCATTTGTTCTTGTACCAGCATTGACCTTTGGTTTAAAAATAGCTCTTTTCTCCTCCTAAGTATATTTATAGAAAACAAACCCATAGGCTCTTTGCCTTTGTTTTGTTAGGCCAGACAAGCCAACTTAGTGTCCTCTTGTATGTTTGGCTCTCCATTCCTTGGATCATCCTTCTCTGAACCTGTTCCCATTTGAATTCATCTTTCTTGAACCTGGTTCTTCAAAAACCTAGGGTGAATTTACCTTGCAGCTGGTAGCGTAGCCTTGCTACACTATGGGTATTTCCCAAATATCTGGGCTTTTTTGGTTGCCACATGGGACCGAGAAGGAATATTTTTCCCTCCTGTTGTTACATATCTCAGGGGGTGAGGGCACTTTTCTCAGAAGCCCTGGGGTTGGCTGCAGCTAAGGCTGGTTTTTATGCTAAGGTGGATCCGTGCTCTAGCTGAAACTAAAACCTGGAGGTTTCTAGCCAGAAGGTCTTGCTCCTTCCCTTGAGGTCAAACCCATTACCATATTTTGTCTGGGAGGAATTATCCCGCATGAGGGCTTTGCCTTCCTCTGTAAGTGGGTGATGGAGGGGTGCTGTGGCTGCCTTCCTTGATCTCTTGAGCCTGTTTCAATGACCCTTGAAGCAGCAGGACATTGGATTCTGTTCTCCTCCTGCTTTACCTGTGGCGGGTTAGGGTACTATTCCTTGTGGTAGTCTGACAGCACTGTCTGTGTAGATTTAGTAATAGGTTAGACAAGGATGTGCTTGGAATGGTTTGGATAGGAAGCATTGATCCTGCCTCAGGCAGTTGGTCAAACTAGATGACCTCCAGAGGTCAGAGGTCCCTTCCAGCGCTGCTTATCTATTATTTTGCGATCACATGCTTTAACGCAGTCCAGATTTCTGACTGTCTAGACTAGAGGTGCTCAACCAGTCAGTGGGGTGCTGCATGTGTACGCACACACACACACACCAGTGCTCTCTCCCCCTGCCCCGCCCTGGCCTAGGCGTGGTGCCCACCCCCGATCTCTGCCTGCTGCTTGGGAGGGGGCAGGCTGGGCTGTGCAGGGCCTCCCTACTGGACTGCACCCCCTGCCTCTGCCCACCTGCCTCTGCCTGCAGCAGTGCCACTGACTTGGGGGAGGGGGATGCCAAAATACAAGTTCACCCAGGACGCTATTTTCCCTAAGGTGGGCTCTGCACGGAGTCATAAGTATAAATAAATAAATATGGCAACCTTTCCCCACTGCCAAATTCCCAGACCACGAGCCCTGCACAGCAGGTTGGGGGCAGGTCATGCTCCCTTCCCCGCACTCCCACTGCTGGATGAGGCTGGGCCATGGCCCTCCTGCCAGGCTGAATGGGCCTTGACCATGCCCCCTTACCCTGTGGGGCCAGGTTGGGGCTGCTCAAGCCCCCTTCCCACTTCGTCCACCTGTGGGGCCGAGCCACACTTCTTCCCTCTCCCTGTGGGGGCAGGTTGGAGCCAGGATGCCCCCTGCCCCACTCTGCACTCCTGGATGGGGCCCTACTACAACTGCCCTGTGCTGGACCATCAGCCAGATCTTGCCTGTGGATAGCCTGGGCACTGTCTGTCCAGCCCACTGGCCAAAAAGGTTGAGCACCACTGTTCTAGACAAAGGAGATCAAACTGTCAAGAAGCAGAATAGGTGGTTTCCAATTCCCTGAATGTCTCAGGTTCCTCCCATGGTACTGTTGAGGAAGATAAATTCCCTGCCTGTAGTAGGGGTCTGGGTTCTTAACCCTACCCATGGTAGAGATGGCAGCCAACTCATACTGCCTTTCCATAAGGCTTGTATGACTGATCCTGATGAGTTGTCACCTTATGACTCAGAGAGCGTGCTGTAAGGCTGCAGATCTGTGCTCCAAGTCAGAAGGCTGCACCCAAGACAGGCCTTGCGGCTATGACTTTGGTGGTTTGCTTTCATGCAGCAGTGAACCAGGCTGGAAGCTGAATCAGGGTTTAGTCATGTATGTGGGTGAGTCACTGGCTCCTTGTGCAATGAGGACACGGTGCATGTCTTTTCTGTGGCTCCAGGCTGTGGTTGGTCACATCTCCTGAGTTTTTTGGGGTCTTTGTTTCCCACCTGCTTTTATTTTGTTTTAGAGCCTTTTCTCTCACCTGCTGCCTGTCCAGTCTAACAAACTCTGCAGCTTCTTGCCCAAGGGCTGTTAGACATAAAAGAACAAGCATGGTTTGCCTAGCTCCCAGAAGAGGGCCACCTTCTCTGAGGGCAAGAGAAAGTGGTAGGGGCAAGGAAGCAGTCCATGAGTCCTCTAATCTTGGATCTGTCAGCTTGGAGGATGGGATGGGCTAGGCTGCCATAACTGAGGGGGCACAACATAGAGTTTCTGAACTTAATGCTGAATTAAAGCAAGGTGACCCAGTCGCTGAACAGGACCCGGCTTGCTGCACGGCACCAAACCCCTGTAAAAGAGGGTGGTAGGATCTGAGGGAGAGGGAAATAAATTTTATAGGTAAGGAGTTGCATGATCCAGAGGTAGGAACAGGCAGCTCTAGGAGTCAGACACCAGGGTCCAATACCTAACCTGTTGCTGACACTCTCTGCCCTGCCTATGAAATAACCATGATGATCACCATTGTTGTGTGCTAAGGGCTCTGCTGTTGTTAGACTGGGTGCTTAGCACTAACTTTATTCTCTATGGCCAGCTGTTCTGTCTTCCCTCCTATCAGCCCTCTGCCCTGGGCCAGACCCCACAATGACCTGTAGATGTGTTTGTGTCTGTAGCTGGAGGACTGCACGCTGCAGGTCTCGCCATCGGGACACTACCTGGATCTTGAACTATCACTCCTGGAACAGAAAGATGATCTGGAAGGGTTCTATGAGGAAGCAAGGTGAGCTGTGGGAATCATGGATAGTCCTGTCTGAACAATTGGGGTGGAGCCATCCTGTAGCCCAATGAGCCACTGTTCCCTAGCACAGGACCTCCCAGTCTCTCCCCTCCTTCCCATGGGTCCTCCAGTTGCCCAGTGTGCGCCATTCTTATAAAACATAAGGAGCCAAGTTTTTGGTGCTTGTGTCTTTCCTGGCTGCTCAGCAAGACAGAGCAGACAAGTGTGAGGCCTAGGTGGGCAGAAGGAATGCCTGGAATTGGGGCTTGGTCTGGAAAAGTTACTTGGGAGAGCTGCTCCTTTGCAGACATTTATATAGACTTTAAAATGGGCTCCTGGGCCAACAGGCTAGGGCCATGCTTTAGGGTGTGAGCAAACTTGGGGCCAGAGTAGCAGGCACTGGCTGTGGGTCAGGACTGAGATAAACGGAGAAAGGATTGTGGAGACTCCAGGATGTGACTGGGTGTCAGCCTAGATGGAAGCTCCAGGGTGTGACTTGTGTGCTCTCTCCTCTGTGTGACTGCATATTCTTACTGCCCTGAGAGCAGCTATAGCAGTCCTACCTTGTGTGTCCCAGAAGCACCTGGTAGCTGAGCATTTCTGCTTTCCTTGTTTTTGACCACTTTCTCATAACCTGTTGCAGTTCTTAGTGGTGGGGCTGGGTGCAGGCATGTATCCTCTAGAACTGGGGATGTGGGGGGTGATAGAGGTAGAGGTGACTGCTGGGGAATCTGGAAGAGAACAGGTGGTGATGTGGAGGGCGGCAGGCATTGGTTAGTGTGGGTCCAGGAGTCATGAACATGTAAACTCCTAGTAAGTTTACTGTGAGCAGGCTCTGGCTGCTCATGAATGAAGCTATCAGTGATGAAGATGTTCATGGTGACTTATTTGCTTTCTTCTCATTCCAGCAAAGGGAGGCGACCAACTCTCATCGTGCGCACTCAGCTTTCTGTTCGAGTCCACGCCATCCTTGGTGAGTCATTCACCTCCTAGGGCTTGGAAACTCTGCTCTGAACTCAGCCTGTTTCCACGTTCCTTACATTCTAGATGTTGTTAACTGGCCCAAGACCACATAAACCAGTAGCTCAGCACTGTTAGAGTATCAGAGAACAGGGCTGTTTGGGACATGGTTAATCCTGGTTCCTTAGTTAATTCCCAAGTAATACTGGAGACTAATGGAGATAGCTGACTGGCAGGTTCCTTCCTCATCATCCAGTGTGCCTCTCCATTCTCACTGGCTGCATGTCACTGTTGGACCAAGTTGGGTTCTTCAAGCCCCTCTCACTAATGAGGACCTTGTGAAAAGCAAATACCATAGAAAAGGAAGTTCTGAGCAAGCCACAGGTGCTAGTCTTGACACTATGGGTGAAGCATGACCTAAAAGTACTGCCAGCATGCGATGTAGTGGGCTCGCTAGGCCTTTCAAGGGCAGGGCTCTAAGCAGACCTCCTACTTACGAATCCCCCTGGCACAGAAAGTAGTTCAAATAAGAAGTAGAAGAGCAGGTGATTGCTGCAGAGACGTGCCCCAAGTTGTGATGTGCCTGCCTTGGATTTTGCAATAGCACCATGAAGAGCCAGGTTTGTAGTGCCTGACATGAAAATAACAGTGAAATTAAATATTTACAGATATTACTGACTGCTGTTGTGGTGGTGCCTAGATGCCTTTGTCATGGATGAGGACCTCCCAGGCTAGACTCTGTACAGACATACATATAGCCAAAGGCCATGCCTGGTGGGCCCTGGGAGCAAGGAGCTCCCACAGAGGAGACAGTTTGGAGGGAGGGCAGCCTGTTTATTTGGATGGGGTAGAGCAGATGCCCAAAGAAGAGAGTCTCCCTCTCTAGTTCTCAAGTACTGTTCCAGGGGCTGATCCTAGGATAGAGGCTGTAATTAGCTGCCCATCTTTTTCCTTACTGGTATTCCTGGCACTGACATCTCTGGCTGCACCCCAACAGTGAGCTCTCTGCATCCCCTTGTTGCCAGCAGATGGACTTACGTGTTTTCTCAATTCTGATTGATTACAGAAGTTGTGGGGGGGTTTTACAGGCAGGTCTGTGAGATAAGCAGGGATCTGGGTTTTCCGTTTCAAGTGGAAAAAAAATGTGGATTTTCCCTTTTAACTGAGAAAAACTTGGATTTCTCATTTTAACGGAGAAACATGAGGATTTTCCACTTTTGCAAAGAGCTCACTGCAGGCTGACAGAGTTCTAGCCTACAAGGGGATGGGGGGAAGCAGGAGGACAGTGGTGTCACACACGCACACACACGGCTGCCAGGCAGCGTGGAGGGCAGGTCCCGCAGGTAAATCTGGTGGGGGGGTGGGGGGGAGATTGAGACCCCTATGGGGAGAGAGGGAGGGAGTTGGGCGGGGCTTGGGACTGGGGTTTTAGCATAGCTGGGGTACACAGGGCTTGGGGCCTGGGGCTGGAATATGTGGTTGCAGGGTCCAGTCAGGGAGTGGGATGGGGCCATGGGCAGCTCGGTCCAGGGTTAGGGAGGGGTGCCTCCCCACTGCTGTGCACATTCCTAGGAGTTGCAAGGGGGTACGTGCCTCCCAGATCTGTGCACTGGGTGCATGTGGCCTGCCTGTTGCAGGCCTAGGCTGCCTGCCCTGTTGCCCTCCTCCTGGGGCCTCTGCGGCCCAGTGGGTGGGACCCATCACAGCAGAGCACAGCGGGGCAGGACAGGGGAAGCTCCTTGTAGCTATGAACCCTGCACTATCATGGCCAAGTGCCCTCTTCCAGCAACAGGAGCATGCAATTGTGCCCCTCGCTGCTGCCAGGTGGGCAGGGCAACACAGAGTTCCCAACAGTAGCAAGGAGCTTCCCTGCCCGGCCCTGGTATGCCCTGTAATGCCAGGTACTGCCCACTGGGTCACAGAGGCCATAGGGGGAGGGTGCCAGGGACTGCAGACCTGGGTCCCTGGCCCCATAGCCCTGTAGCTGGGGCCCCCTCTGGGAGGGCTGGAGGGGGCAGGGGGCTGTGGGTGGGGAGTGAGATTTACCAGCAGGGCCAGGGTCCTGTGGTTGAGGAGTGGGGGGCATGAGCAGGGCTGTGGGGTTGTGGCTCGGGAGTGAGGGCCCTGGACCTGTCCCCTAGTGAGTGAAGGGGGCAGGGTGGGCTCAGGTTTTGCATTAGCTGTGTGTGGGCTCAGTGTGATGAACATGCTCCTAGTAGTGTGTGCTATAGCCCAGCCCTGTGCCCAGGGAGGGTCTGTCTCTTTGTCATGAGGCTGCCCATGCTAGTTGAAGGTTTCACGGTGCCAGTAGAACAACTATTGTGGGAGTTTATGGTTGCCCTAACATGGTAGCAACTATCAGTTCCATGTTGGGGGCTGAAAACTGAGATGGAGACCTGAACAGTCTTCTCGGCCCTGGAGACTGGTGGAGGAAGCCTTGGGCTGGGCCAGTGTGCGGCTGAACTGTCTGGTCGCTGTGCTTTGAATCAACAGGAACTTTTCACAGAGTCAGGCACTTCATTGCTAAATAGAGACCATCGGTAGTCTTGTTAGGATGTCACAAGGATGTGAGTCACACAACAACCAGTGACACCCTGTGCAGCCTATGGCCAACTGTAGGTGGGATTCATTGCCCTGGTTGTTTGGGTCTCCTGATACAGTGAGAGTCTGCAGATGAGGGTATATGAGCCAGTTTAGTAGTATGAAAGCAGATGCCTTCAGTGGCTGAGGCACTTCCTTGTAAGTCTGCACATTTCCCTGGTGATCTCCTTTCATTCTGTGCAGGGGAGGATCTCTTTCAGATGGTGGGGAAGCTGAAAGTGATGCACGTCCTATTTGATGAATGGGTGTTATCCACGAAGCACCAGCATTTCAGCCCATAACATCTTGCTGGTGTTCCCTGGGGCTTTACATAGCTCTCAATGGCCACCCTGAAACTCCAAAGGTAGAGGAGTGGCCCTTTAGGTTGCATCAGCAGAGCAGGTCTGAGCTATGTCAGGGTGATATTGCTGACTCCTCCAGCCTCAAAGGAGTTTGTCTACCAGCATTCAGCGCCAAAGAGGGACTAGACCAGGACAGAGGTGGCCAAGTGCTGCCTGCTTAGTGGGATCTCTTCCCCCTTTCTGTATATTGCATCCTGTGCTGCTTGTCCCAGGCCAGAAGTGACCACAGCTCCACAGGCTATTGTTGTTTACTCTGAGAGCTGGTCTGCACTGATAAGCACCGCAGGAATTTCCTGTGCTGTCGTGCCTTGCTCTGGCTGAGGCATGCTGCAGGGTTGGAGGTAGACTGCACATGCTGCAGGACACGCCAAGGCCTGATCCATAGTCCAAGTACAAGGCTGCTCTCAAGTAGAGCAGCTGAATCAGTGCAGGTGGTTTGGCAAAAGAGGGAGGGTGAGCCTGGGGGCACTGCAGGGTGGAGAGCAGTGTCCCCTGGAAGGGGCTGGGGGAGGTACTGTAATGGAGGAGTAATGGAGGATGGGATACCCCAGCACAGGAGCTATGGTGTGTGGTGAAGGATGCAGCCAAGAAGATTGTGTCCATCTTCTGTTTCTGCTGCAGGATCCAGCACTATTTTCAGGGGAGGAGGAGGTGCTGCTGCAGCAGTGCTAGGAGCAGAGTGCAGCCTGTCCTCTTTGCCCTGTCTGCGCCTCCCAGGAATGGCCTGTGTTGAGCTGCATGCTGGGGGAGATGAGAAGTGGTGCAGGCTGCAAGGAAGCGGGTGGCAGTTTGATTCCCCAAACTGACTGCCATCCTGCTCCCTCTGTCTTGCGTGTGCGATGGGCTCTGAGCAGCTCAGGAGAAGCAGTACCAAAGGAGGCCTGGCATCTGGGGGCCTCTCATAGCTGGGAACACTTTAGTCTTTGGGCACCTGTAGGCAGCCTCCTCAGGAGCTGCAGACGTCTCCAGGAGCCCGGTCCTGGCTCTGTTATGGACTTCCAGCATTTCTCTCAGTTCTCAGTTTCTAAGGACACCATCTGGGACAGAGGCTCTGACCTTTGACCTGGTTTCCACCCCCATGCGATGTCACGGAGAGGGGGTGAACGTGGGGGAGACGGATCCTGAGGAGCAGAGACCCTGTTTCCCTGTAGATACCACCGGTGATTCAAATGGAGCCAAGGTTCTTGTCCTCGTTCAGGGCGAGGCGTAGCTCCCAAAGGGAAACCAAGACAACTGCCTCTGGCACACGCTGGTCTTGGAAGTTTGACAGAGGTTACCAATGGGGTGTTGGTTTCTAGGGTCTAAAAATAATGACTTTCCCAGAACGGAGGGTTCCCCTGGCTAGGCTGTACTATACAATGAAACTCCTCCTTTCACTATGTTTCCTCTTCTGAGGAGTGGAGAGTGGGAGATCATCGTTTCAGAACAGACGTGTCTGAGGAAGAGGAACCTGAATCTGAGCTGAGTTACATGGGGTAGGTTCTTTAACAAAGAAAGCCTGAGCTCTCTGGTGGGTGCCACTGGTAGCTGTGTCTTAATCAGGGAGAGAGCAGCACAGCAGTTATTTATAACCCTCTGAGTGCTGAGTAAATGCATCCCGGTTGGAAGCATGGAGCTGGAGCAGCTGAGGAATCTCTGACGGTGTTTCCCTCGTCAGTGCCTGCGGCTGGTGCCCTCTGTGTGAGAGCTGCCATTTCTTGCACAGCATAAACTTTAATGGATGTAGCCTCAGTCCCCCTGGAAATGCACGGAAAAGTCAAACTGCATCCCTTTGCCAAGGGAACTCCTCCCTATGTCTTTTGCTGCCACATCTGTCACACGCGGGATACAATGGAACATGTTCCCAAGTGAGGGTGGATGAAGAATACCGATGGTCGTAGGCGTCCCATTTCCTTTTCCTCCTACCTGTGGTGCTTTAAGTGTTCTCTTAACCCCTTTTGCCCAATCTGGAGCCTCCAAGCTCATGTAAATGTGACCCAGTGGCTCTTGAGGACCTAAGGGGTTAAACTTCTTCAGCACAAAGATTTGCTGTACCAATATTTTTGCTTGTTGGACTGAAAACATGTTGCATGCTACAAATATTCTGGGTTGTCCAGGCAAATGCTAAAAATAGCCTTGGAAAGAACAAACAAGTCTCTCGTGGACAAGAAACCCCTAATGGTGGGTCAGGCATCCTGTTCTGGGAACCAGCATGGGAACTTGGAACCAGTGCGTCCCCCACTTCGTTCTGGGTGGGAGGAAGAACAAGTATTGCCCAGGGAGCTGTGACAGTGAGATATGGGCCTGTGGGTCTTCAGCCGTGGCCTCTGGTCCTCTTGGTCCAGCTGCGCTCAGATCTTTTCTCACCAGTACCAGCCACCTATTGAAGATGCCATGAGATGACCTCCAGGGGGTTCCCTGGAGCTGCTTGGAGCTCTCGCTCTGAACCAGGGGTGGGCAAAATATGGCCCACGGGCAACATCCAGGCTGCCAGGCCATTCTATCCAGTCTTCAGGGCCCCTAAAAAGTTTAGACAATCAGGACCCAGGGGCAATAGGACACAGGGGAAGTCCCAGCAGGTTCCTGCAACAGCAGGGCCCACTTGTTCCCTGCTCCCTCCCCTGCCCCCTTCCCCAGCTAAAAGCTTCTGCCTAACAGGGGCTTCTGGCCTGGGACCCTGGGGCTGTTAGTGGCTGCACTGGTGTGGGAAATTCAGGTAAGAAGTGGGGAAGGCAGAGGAGGACCGTGGGGATTGCCCCAGTCCTCAGGGCTGGGCCAGCTCCTGCTGAGACCCGCAGTTTGGCCATGCAGCTGGGAGCTGGAGGGCAGGCGGGAAAGCAGTGGTGGGGGCAGGGGGGAGTGGAAGTAAGCAGGAGCACGGGGCCTGTGTCGGGGTCCCAGGGCCAGCACCAGCGGGGCCCAGAGTGAGGCGGTAGGAGTGCAGGGTGGGGGCTGGCAGGGCCTGTGGAGCCAGGCTGGGCTGCATCAGCAGGGAGAGTGGGGAGCTTACTCAGCTGCATAGAGTCCCTGCCAGCCAGGACCCCTTGCTCTTGCTGCCCTGCTCTGGGCCCCACTGGTGCTGGCCCTGGGACACTGGCGGGGTCCCGCGCTCCTGCCTGGCTGCCGCTGGCTCCCAGTGCCCTCACCCCAGCCCCACAGTACAGGCGGGGAGCAGCACTAAGCCCTGACCCTGCACATCCTGAACTTGCCTATCTGGACTAAGCAGCAGCGGCAGGGAACGAGCTGGTGGTCAGCATGGGGGAAAAGCACCCCCCCTTGGGGGTACACTTAATAAAAAGGGGACTGCCAGGGGTACACATTTAAAAAGATTGAAAACCCCTGCTGTAGAGGGATGAACCAATTTCTGTGCTTAGGGCATCCTGTTAGACAGCAGGAAGTCCAAAAGGAAACTGGCCATACAGCTATAACAAAGAATCCCAGCTCCGCATGTTGTCCTGCAAGACATGAACCAAAGGGCATGTCAGAGGTATACCGAGACAGCAGTGTTAACAAGTCAGCTCTGACAATGAATCACATGTACTGCCCATAGGATTGGCCAAGTAAAACACATAAAGTGAAGCAATGCTCCCAGCTATGTGAGAGCAGAGGGTCAGGGTAAAGCTGTTCTGTCCCCCAGCAGCAGTTAGCAGAAGCTCCAACTATGGGGTCAGAAACTGTTTTTTGCTAAACTGGAAACTGGGCTTTAAAACACTGGAGAGTTACAAGCATAAAGCTGAAAATGGAGGGTGGGAACTGAGTTACTTGAAAAGCAAGTTTTGATGAAGCCAGTCTCAGGCTGACCTGGTAAATGGGACGGGGAGATGCAGATGTTGCTGGTGCCCATCTAACTGGGGTTTTGCTGGAATTCAAAGCCTGAGTTGAGAGGTGGGTCTTTCAGATCCTCTTCAGCATTGGCTTTTAAGCCCAAGCTTCTCTCTGTTGTTGCAGCTGTTCATCACTTCTTGTAGCCAGACATCCTGGTTTTCTCTGATAAAAAAAAAAAAAAAAAATCCCCAATTTTCAGGTTAAAAAAAGTAACCCTAAATCTACATTTTTATGTGATTTAAAACAAAGCACGACTTACATTCTGTGTTTAGGACATCCTGTCAAACAGCAGGAAGTCAAAAGAAACCAGCCATGCAGCTATATTCTGTGCTTTTCTAAAGCCATAGAAAAGCCATATTCTGTGCTTTTTCTAAAGCACAGAAATATAAATATATATATATGCGGTGTTTCATTTTAATTATGGAAAAATGTGGGTTTTGGGTTGCTTTTTAAATCCAAAAATTGGGGATTTTTTTAATCAGAGAAAACCAGGATCCCTGCTTATAGCTATGTTGAGAGCCACAGGGACAGATAAATATCTCCAATGTCACAGTGAAAATGCTGGTGGACACCTGTGTCCTGGCTGTGTGTACTCCTAGCCCTCTGGCTGCACTTAATTTCCTCAAGTCAGGGAAGGCAGGATCTAGGCTGCTCTGTCTTTGTGCAGGGCCTCAGCACTGTCTTTCTTCTGCTGGAGCATGGTTGCAGGCAGGCTCTGCAGAGCTTCTGGATCGTTTCTGCACCTACTGCCTGAGATTCACTTGGCCTCTTCATACCCACTTCCTGACTCTCCGTAGAAGCTTTATAATGTTTCCTCTGTATCCACATTGCTGATTAAACCTTGTTTTACATGCATTATGGCATGAACAGCACTTCTCAGGAAAGCTTTACAAAGCTCAAGCTGGCCCTCAGAGGCATCCTGACAAGGGCCTTCTCCAGCTGTAGTAAATGCTTGTGCTTACAGGGAATTTAGCAGCAAGGCAATGCTGCCCATGCAGAAAGTCTTGGCACTTTATTCTGTGCCCATGTTATACATATGTTGAAGGGTGTCTCTCAGCATCATTATGTCCCTGGAGAGGGATATGAGCGATCTGCAGCTCTGACCATGCAAAGCTGTTGCAAGAAT
This sequence comes from Crocodylus siamensis, assembly GCF_052110815.1. Lineage (NCBI taxonomy): Eukaryota > Metazoa > Chordata > Crocodylia > Crocodylidae > Crocodylus > Crocodylus siamensis. The sequence goes on from NC_143403.1 coordinate 44,674,012, forward strand.
AAGTAGAATCTGGGGTAATTCAGCCAGAGCTTGTCAGCCTCAGCTTACCTTGCCTTTGTACAACTGAGTTTGTTGCTGGTAACTGCCCATTTTGAGCTTTCCTCCTACATCTGCAGGTTTTGAGTTCTGATTCCATATTGTGATCCAGAAGTCCTCACCCTGCAGCTGAAGCTCCAGGGCAACATTTTACTACCTACTGCAGAGCTGGGAAGACCCATCTAGGTTAAAGAAAGCCTCTTTCCACTGTTCCACTTTAGCCTCTCTACTGCTGAGATCTTGCTTCTAGAGCAACCACCTCTGCTTCCCAGGTAGAGCCATCAGAAAAGGACACCAGTGCCCTCTAGTCAAACTCAGCCCCTTTGGACCAGCAGTAAACCTCTGTTTTTAGTGGCATCTGGCTCTAACCCTCCTTATTTACATAATGAGATTTCCTGCTGATGCTGGTTTCAGACCTAAACACCACTAAGCAAACATCCGCAGGCTAGGGGGAAATCCAGATGAATAAAAAACTTGAGCTATCTAACACAGTAACTGGCTGCTTCTCAGAGCAAGGTAGTTTGAGGTAGGGGTCCCCTGTCACGGGCATAGGCTTCTCTGATGTTTGTTGGAAGAGGTGGGGCTGGAGTCTGCTGATAGCACTGCATTCTTACTGCAGCAGGGATGTAGCTTTCACTGCAGTTGACAGGTCAGTCAGATTGATCAGCTATGAAAGCTTGAGGTTGTCAAACTGTGAGGAGTGTTGCCATCTCCAGCCCCCACCAAACCCCTGCATGGCTATGTGCTGTAATGTGCTCCGACCCACACCCTGTCCGGGACACTGGCTTTCCTCTCACTCTTGCTGCAGTGAGGTGAAGGATCACCCCACGTTGCCAAGTTTGGTTTTGTATCTATACTGACAGCAGGAGGTCTCAGATACCCAAGGGGTCAGGGCAGGAGAAGCCTCTAAGCAGCATCAGTGGCACATTTCTAGAAGTCCATGCAAGAGAGCCTCTCAGGAGCAGGCGGAAGGGAGCAGCAAAAGGCAGATGTAAGGGCTTGCTCCCCCACCCATAGACATCTTATTCCTGCGCTCTGACCTTCAATATGCCAAGTCTCATGTCACTGATGTGATGTGCTGTGAGCTAAGAGAGGGGTCAGTAGCTCTCGCATGTCAGATCCTCAGCAACTGGCTTCAGAGGGTAGGAAGGAATCTGCCACCATGTACAAAATTGCACAACCTGCCATGTGTGCTAAGTGGGGGCCTTTGCCCGTTCTCTGGTTTACCCATGTCTGATTGCACCAGGAGACCAGAGGCCAGCCAAGACAGAGCCCTTGTTTGATGCACTAGGGCAGATTCCTTGCTGCCTGCAGTCAGATCTTCTCATTGTCACTTTTGCTAGACAAGAATGAACATCAGCCCTCTGTGAAGTGGGGATCATGTTGGTGCTTCACTTTCCTGCACCTCTGAGGCTCCATGATCTGCGAGGTGCTTTGCACCTCAGAGGCAGTTCAGGCAAATGTGACCAACAGTGCTATTCTGCTCAGCCACACTTTGCACTGCTCAAGGTGCCGAGGTCAGAGGAGGTCAGTGGTTGTGTTTCTGTCATGTCCTATGATTTCACCTTTTGCCTGAATGGAGAGTCTTAAGCAATGCTCACCTGTGATGTCATACCACCTCGTCATGCTGCCTGCTCAGGCCAAACTGGGCATGAGCCCAGGTGAAGCTGACCTCTGTTGCCTCTTTGCTGAAGGCGCAGTCAGAGGCTGTTGCTCAGCAGAGTTCCTGTTTCTTCTTTGTTCAAGAAGCCAAAGGAGATATTTGTGTCATTGTGCAGCAAAAAACCCCACAAAACAGGAAGATGACAAGTTGAAAATAGCCAGCCCAGACCAGTCCCCAGTTGCTTCCTGACTGTCGTCACTCAACCCATCTGCAGCTCCCAAGCCCTGAGAGTGACTGGGCTGTGGGGGCATAAGAGCTCCACGTTAGTGGTATGGAGGGAGGGCGTGCAGGTGGGCTGCCCACAGTCTGAAGCAGGAGGAGCATGCTGCAGAAATGCTTCTGAGGCCTGGCACAGACTTCCAGGAAGAACCACACCCTACTCTGGGCAGAGACTGTGTTAGGGCAGTTTCACTCCCCAGAGAAGTGCTGCACTCCCCAGAGAAGAGCTACTCAGGGCTGGAAACAGCTGCTGGGACTGAACCTCCACCTCCGCTGCAGGCACTGCCTGCAGGTGCAGTGGTGGGCCAAGCTTGGTGTTATGGTGTGGGGCAGCTTGCTGTGGTGGTTTTCTGGGGACAGATTTTGGACTGGCTTCCTGATTGCTGCTACTCCTGCTTTGCTGGCAGGCTGACTGGGCCCTTCGTCTGACCCATGATATATCTGGCTAATGACCAGGGATCCTGGTTTTCTCTGATAAAAAAAAAAAGTCCTGAGTTTTCAGGTTAAAAAAAGTAGCCCAAAATTCACATTTTTGTGTGATTAAAATGAAACACCACTAATATATATAGATTAGCGGTGTTTCATTTTAATCATGGGGAAAAAATGGATTTTGGGTTACTTTTTAAAATCTGAAAATTGGGGATTTTTTAAATCAGAAAACCAGGATCCCTGGTCATGAGGCCCTACATATTGAAGAGCATCTGGTGTGGGGTAACAGGGAGTGCAATACCCTGGGGCAGGGCCTGAATGATTTGGTTTTCAGTTCTGAGGTGGGTCTCTACCTTGGGTCTGTGCTTTGGCCAGGGGAGAGCATTGCTTTAGCTACTGCATGAAGGCGCTGGGATGGCAGGGCTGGGGCCTCTCTCCTCCCAGGCTCTGCTGTAGCTCTCAGTTCGGGAAGCACTGGGCCTCCCCAGCCCACATGAGTCAGCAGTTTCAGTCCCCTCCAGCCTGTTGGAGTTTATATGCATGACCTCAGGCTCAGAGAAGTATTTATGAGCCGTGGCTTCATGGTAGGGTCATCTCTTGCACATAGTTTCCAGCTCTGTCCCTCACGGTGGCACTTAGCTCATCATCCTGCCTGCATTAAGAGAGTGGGCTGCTTTCAGTCTTGGGGAGCTGGATGGGAGCTCTGCACACGGTGTTTGTATAATCCTGTAGGGGTTTTGGCAGAGAGGGCATCACCCTGACTCCAGAGTCCCTCCATGTATCCAGGGAGCAGAGCACAGCTGTTATTTTGTGGTGGGGAACTGATTGCCATGGGGGGTGGAGCAGGGTGTGAGCTGGTTCAGGGGATCTGATCTGTCCCCTCTCTGTGAAGACCTCAGTCCAAGCCAGCCCGAAATTTGTCCCTTGGGAAGCTTCTGAAGCAGCTCTTTCCATCTCAATAAACTTTTTGAGCCCTGTGCTTCTCTCTGAGAGCACCAATAGTGTTCTGCCTCTAAGGGTTAACACCTTGTTAGGTGTCCCCAAGGGGGAAAGACACCAGCTGGTAGGAACAGAAAAAGCCAAGGCAGGGTCTGCTGCACTGCAGGGGAAGGAGTGACGTTGGGACGAGTCAGATCTGCAGCCACCTCTTCTCCCAGGGCTGTGCAGAGAAGCCCCCCACACACACACACATGCACGCGTGCACACACAAACTCTGTGAAATCAGTGTCCAGTCAGAGCCTCCCGTCTTTCACCTGCTGTGTGGCTTGGGAGAAGGCTGCAGAGAGATGAACAGCCCCTCCAGGCAGTCTTAGCACTTGCAGATGCCACTGAAGCAGGGCCCTCCAGCCGCTCTGACAACCTGGGGCCCACTGCCCATGCTCTGGGGCTGAGGGGCCATTCACTCCCAGTTCTTTGCCTCCCTGCCCTGTCTCTTCACCTCAGCTACCCTCTACATTTCCCCCTCTTATTCTCTTATTCCTTTCCTTGGTGCTCTCACTCAAGTTTCTTTCCATATGGCCAATTTCCCCCCACCTCCCCAACTAAACTCATCTTACAAATGAAGCTGTCCTGCCCAGGGCTGTCCCAGGGGGGAGAGGGGCGACTCAGGGCAACTGCCCCAGGCCCTGCACTTTGAGGGGCCCCGCAGAGCTGGGCAGAGAGGTGGCGGCTGCAGTTTAGCCCGCCTGCCCGTCTGTCCGCCCGCCCGCCAGGCAGGCTGGGCGGCTCTTGCCTGTTCCGGCCGGAAGTTCCAGCCACCGCGTCCGGCGTGCCAGGGCTTTCACTCCCCGGCATAAGTGTGCCAGGGAATGGGGAGTGGGGCCCGCACCCTGCTGGGATCATCTCTGGTCCTGCCATTTGGTGCCATTGCACTGTTCTCGCTGACGGCCTGTTCTGCCCCTTCCCCATGGGGTCCTCCTGGGCTGTTTGACTGCCAGCTCTTTGGGGCAGGGATTATCTGTTACTGCATGTGGTGGGCACCTAGCGTAATGGGGTCTCATGTTTTGTACCCCCGGTAGCGCAACAGCCATGGTTGATCTTACAAGGGGATGGGAAATGCTTTTGGTGCCTGATACACTTTCCAGCTCTGCACCAGTGTGGAGTTGTGGGAAGCTATTCTTAGCTTGGGGCTGACCCCTCCTGCTCCCCCTCCCCTGTGTGCCTGGCTTGGCTGCACCTCCCACCCCCACCCTACCCCCAAGGGATTTGGAAACTGGGATAAGCCAGCATTGATGGTAGACATGTCAGTTCCTGGGGCCAAGCTAGTAGACGGTTGCGCTGGCTGAGGACGCTACTGCTCTGCCTCTGGCTCCATGGGGTGTGTCTGTGCTCACTGGCAGCTTTGGGGATGGTTCACATCCTTAGCTGTTGCTAGGGGAAACCAGAGGCCCCTTGTTTAAAACTGCCTAATGGAAGACCTGTGTCTGTCTTGTCCCATTTCAGAAAAGCTGTACAACTCCCAGGGGCCGGAGCTGAGGCGCTCTCTTTTCTCCCTGAAGCAGCTCTTTCAGGTACAGTCCCCTTAGCCCTGCAAAGCATCCTGGAGCCAAGCCCTCAACCCAGAGCCATGGGACCTCTTGAGCCTGCTGCTGTGCACCAGGGCTCGTGTGCGGTCGTAGCGCTGCGCTGGGGCACGCTGGACTCACCGGGGCGGGCTGCGGTACTTCACAAGCCAGTCGCACCAGTCTCCTCAGTTGCTAGTATGAACACTGAATGTCACCATTTTATGCTGCCTGCCATTTTGCTGGCCTGCATGTTCCTGTTTTGTGGCAGCTGGCAGGTGGGCTGCTGGAAGTTGGGACTTGGTGCTTTTGACCTGGGGGCAGTTGGGGTTTGTTATATAGCTTCTTCCCTCTGCATGTCTCTACTGTGGGGAGGGGGGTGTACAGCAGGAGCCTTTGGACTCTTTGTTTTTGTAGCAACTAGCTCTTCCTCTGGTTGTTGCCTTAGTATCTATCTTTTGTAACATTTGACTGCAGCGGCCATGCAGATGAGCTGGAGGTTCCTGCTGAACCGATCTGCAGTGAAGTAGTTAATGTTGACATTTAGCCTATTGTCTTAGTGTGGGCAATGTGAGGTGGCCCTTTCTTCTCCGAGCCCTGCCTGCTCTGTGCAAATGAGCCTTTACCGGTTGCACTGCGTGGGCAGCCCTTGGGCTCCCCCAACTCTAACACCCTCTTCTATCAATCCCCGCCATTCTTTCTCATCCCCACGCCATTGCAGGCTGCCGCTAGGGGAGCTGCTCATGGAGTCACTCATGCCCTTGTCTTAGGCTTGGCCTCTGTCTTGTGGGAGTAGATCAGTGAGCTCTCTGGTTTGTGCTGCAGGAGGATAAGGACCTGGTGCCGGAGTTTGTGAACCTAGAGGGGTTGACGTGCCTGATCAAAGTGGGGGCACAGGCTGACCAGAATTACCAGAACTACATCCTGCGAGGTTGGTAACCAGAGCAGCCCTCTGCCCAATGCCATGGGGTCATATCTGGAATTGGGGGCAATGGGAAGGGGAGAGACCCCTCTCCCTGCTCCTAGCCAGGCCCTCATACATGAGGAAACTCTGATCATGGGGCCAGGCTGGGGCAGGGAGAGAAACACATTTCCTCCTACTGAGCCACGAAGTGCCATGACTCTAACTCTGCTTTTCCTTCCAGCACTGAGTCAGATCATGCTCTTTGTGGATGGGATGCAGGGGGTGATTGATCACAATGAAACAGTGCAATGGCTCTACACACTGACTGGGAGCCTGGTGAGTTTCCTCAGCTATGCACCCCTGCTCCCCAAAAGGATTAGCTACTGCTCCTGGGCAGATGCTGCCTGTCACTGTTCTGGGGAGCCTGGCTTTGGCCTTCCACTTACCCTTCCACCACAGCCTCCTTAGGGAGTGCACTGGGACAGTGGCTTAGCTGAGCACTTTGTCATGTACCCTCCCTAGCTGGGTACCTGTCCCAACACAAGACCTGTGCTTCGCTTCCCTTCCAACTAGGCTCTGCACAGTCATTCAGGTTTGTCTACTCAATGCTCTGTCCTCAGGCCAAGTGTAATGGTGTAGTATATTTATGTGCCTGTAGGGCCTCTGTCCCCAGGCTACATGTGCCATCCAGTGCCTGGCAGAGAAGAGCAGAGGGCAAGAGGGACAAGAGCAAGCTCTGTACATTAACCTCTGGAGCAGGCAACATGGTCCTCCTGGCGACACAGCAGCTCACTGGTGTCTTACTGGAGCCTGCTGCTGCCCACCTTTGCACTGGGAGCAGCTTCCATGTCACAAGGAGCCCTGCAGCCTCCCTTCCATGATAAAGCAAGGGTGGCTGCAGTGACTTCATTCTCTGATAGGCTCTAGAGTGCTAGGGCAAGCGTGAAGCCTTCATCCAGCTCCTTAAACTTCTGGCCTCAGCAGAGTGTGTCCCCCTGTCTCCCCAGTACCGCCTGGTGGTGAAGACAGCACTGAAGCTGCTACTGGTGTTTGTGCAGTACACGGAATCCAATGCCCAGCTTCTCATAGAGGCTATCAACACGGTGGACCAGGAGAGAGGTGAGAATGGTGTCTATATGCCCCATCTGGACCTGGAGCAGAAGCAGATGGGGCCTGCTGGAAGTGCCTGTTTTCTCTCACTTCCTGCAGTCCACATGCCTGGAATTAAAACCTGTGTGGAGGCCTCTTGCTGAGCCTCTTAGAGGGTCTCTATAACCCTTGTGGGTCTATTCTGGGAGGCACATGGATATGGTACCAGTGTATACGCTCATGTTTCACTGAGAGGCAGAAGCAGTCCTGAGCCTTCTCCTGCCCTTGGGGTTACCCCTGTCGGAATGGGGGTGGGGGGAAGAAACAGGGTAGGAGGTGCCATAGCCTCAACTTGGAGGTGGAGAAGGGAACAGGGCAGAGCTGGTAATCAGAACCTACTCCTCATTCCCCTGCACTCAGGACTGCATAGCTTGGACAGCTTGTGGATAGGTCTTGTAGTGCCAAGCTAACACTGGCTGGGCAGTTTCAGCCAGCATTATAGTCACAGCAGGCATGCCATGGCTCAGGCAGTAACTGGTTGTTCCCCGTGTGCCCCCTTTCCCCTTTTCCTTCAGCTCCCTTCTCTGTGTCAGTCCTGTGGGGAGCAGCCTTAGTCCTGGGATCCCCCCGCTGACTCCTGAGCTATGGGGTGTCAGGGGCCTTCTTGATCTGAGAAGGGAAGTGTTGGTCTAGTTCTGTCCCTTTGGTCTAGTTCTGTCAGCACAGAGAAGTCAGCACAGAGAAGCGTCTGACTTCAGGGGTGGGCCATTTTTCCAGACACGTTTGTGTACTGCTGATGCTGTTAGTGCCAGCTCTCAGAGAGCCTTGCACCAGCATTTTGTGGGCACCATCATGGTCACCAAAGAGCATGGCCATCCTCCAGGGGAATGGGCTGAGGTGCCATATTGGGGAGAAACAGAGATGCAGCAGGCTGTGGGTGATGTCCCAGGTAGGAGAAGGCACTGCCAAATGCTCTCTGGCACTAATGGACTGGGTGCAGGGTGGCTGCTCTTGGGCCTTGGTCTTGCTCTCTGAGCACTACTCACTGCATGAGCCTGATGCTCCATCTCAAGGATGTGCCAGGCAGTGCACCCTGTGCTTGGCAGTCCCAGTGGCAGGTCAGGGCATTAGTGGTTTCTAAAGCTTCTTCAGGCAGGGAAGATCCTTCTTTCTACGCTCTAAGAATTAAAACTGTATGAATAAAAGCATAGGCACAGGCAAGAGGGAGATAAACCTGATTTGAGTGCCCTCTTAAATGTTTTGTGGCCCTTTCATATATTCTTGCAACCCACTTTTGGGTTGCACCCCACAGGTTAATAAACACTGTTCTTGAGAACATGCCATATGCACTCTCAGCCTTGCACTAGTTGCCCTGTCTCTGGCCAACTCCATGTGGCATACCCCACCATGGCATGTTCTATGTATGGTGACAGGACAGGAGCGGAGCCAGGGCCTGTGTCAGAGAGACAAACCTTTCCCTCTTGGCCAGGCTTGGAAAGCCAAGCAACCAGCAAGACCCCAGACAGCAGATTCCTGAGAGACCAAGCATTTCTGCTGTCATCTCCTTTGGCCTCTCTGCATTTACTTATGCCCAGCACTGAACTGGAAAGTCCTGGCAGTTTAAGTGCAGTGCGAGCAATGGAGTCCCACGGTAGTAGCAGCTGCTTGAACCCTGTGGGGTCCAGGAGCAGTGTCCTCAGAAGATCTGCTCAAAGCAGGTCTGTGATTGCTGCACAGAACAGACAGAGCAGTACAGGCCCTGCCATCCCCCAGGGACACTCTGGCTGCTCAGCACTGAGGACCCAGGGAGGACAGGTTCCAATGAGGAAGCTGGCTGGAGCAGGAGACATCCCCTGCCACAGGACAAATGTAGCCAAGCTCCCAGGCACTCTGCACTATGTGTGCCTGGCTGCTCCTTGCCACGTGATTGATGGCACTGCAGGATATTGTGTCTGGGACAGAGCCCTTTGGTGGATGCTGAAACATGGAAGCCCTTTTCATAGCTCCCTGCAGGCTGCAGTCCTGGACCACTAAACCTCCCTGTACACATGTGGTGCATGCCCTGCAACTTTTGCCACTTCTGCCCCACAACACTGGCCTCGTCATCCAGGCTGAGTAACTACAGAGGTGGTACCATGTGGCTCAGTGCCACCCTGAAGGATCCTGGGGAGGTGTGTAGGTGCCGGGAGGAAAGTCCTGCCCTGTACATAGGGTTGTCTGCCATGCATATGTTACTGTCTCCTAGGTGCAAATCCATGGTCAAACCTGATGGCAATCCTAGAGCAGCGCAATGGGGCTGACACAGAGCTGCTGCTGTTCACCATAATGCTCATTAACAAGGTCAGTATGACGGGGTAGGGGTGGCCTTAAACTGACCTATTCTGTGCCACCCCACTAGCCCCTTCGTGGGGTCTGATTTCCCTTGACTCCTCCAGAAGCAAAACACAGATGTCTGAGCCTCAGTTTTTTCACATGCCTGGGAACAACCTCTCCCCACAGTCTGAAAAGGCCTTGTAGCCACAGAGGCTGCTTGGCTGGCTGCAGTGCCCATTGATGGCCCAGTCCTGATTGTGTTCCCTTGGTGTTTCTCAGACACTGGTGGCCCTCCCAGACCAGGACTCATTCTATGATGTGACGGACTGTCTGGAGCAACAGGGAATGGAGAGCATCATGCAGCAGCACATGAACAGCAAAGGCACCGATCCTGACTTGAAGCAGCAGTTTGCAATCTATGAAGTAAGTGGTGTTGCTTCTTGCAGTGCAGGGCTCAAGCCCCATCATGTGGTGTTCCTGAGAGTGCTGTTGTTCTTGACGCTATGAAGGGAAAGACCCCACACTTGAGAGGCCCATTCGCTTATACTGGCAGTTCTAGGAACAGGGTGGCATAATGTTCCACCTGCCAATGAGATGCCCTCAGGAGTCAGAGGAGGTGGGCACATACAGTAATGTTGTTGACAGCACCTTCAGTGCCTCTTGCTTGACAAGTGTCCTACATCCTGGGATCCTATCCCTTCTCCATGAGGAACGTAGTGGCAGTATTTTTTGTCAGTCTCAGCCTTGTCTCATCTCACTGAATACCTCTCCAATGGGAAATGCTGTCCCTGTGGCACCACTTCCCTTCCTTGTCCTCCTTCCTTCTCTTCCACTTTCCCTTCACTGTCTTTGTATCTGTTTATCTTCCCTGGTCTTTGTCATCTCTTCTCCATCCCGTCTGTTTAGAATGATGATCAACAGTGAAAGGGTGAATGATGAAATGACAAGGGACGACCTAGACACTCGTATTCTCATGCAGGGGAGGCTGGGGAAGGCTGAGTGAATTCACCTCATGGAGGTGTTGGCTAACTCCAGGCCTGGATGCACAGTGTGTACAGTGGTGTAACCTGCCTTACGCTGGGATAAACAAAACAGCAAAGGATATACAACATACAGCCGTATATTGTTGTAACTGATTTGAATCAGATAAAGTGACCCCAGGGAAAATCAGGGATCAAACTGCACTGCTGTCAGTTATCCTGCGGCTTGTCAGGATTTGGTTTTTATCGGTAAATGTTGATAAACATCGCTCTCGCCTCACATTCACAAACCAACAAAAAATATTTCCACCATTAATAATCAAAATTTATAGATAGAGACATAAAAAAATGATGGCTGATGGAGTGTGTGATGACAGGGGGAGCAGTCCTACAGAACAGTGCTGACTGTAGTTTGGACTGCAACTCCCAGAAACCCCAGCAGATTGGAAACAACAGAAGAGGAACTGACAAAGTTCATGAGGGAGCTTGTCTGCCCCCACACCTCTAATTTCATGCAATCCTGAAAATTGAAACAAATTAAAATTAAACATCAATATTATCCATTGAAAGTATACAAAATATTGAATTCTGCCAAGTCGAATTATACTGGAGTCCTTGTTGCTTGTCTACTTCTGTCCTAGAGCATCCCTTCACTTAACCCATGTTTAGGCTTGGCAGGACTCTATTTATTGATAAACATCGATAAATAGCAATTTCACTTGACACAGACCGAAGGAAATAATAATCAAAATTTATAGAAGGGGGACATTAAAAAAAAAAAGCAGGATGAGTAAGAAAATCCAGGGCAAGGGGTGCTGCATGCATGTACACGCGTGGGCGCGTGCGCGCACACACACACACACGCACTGGGCCAATGCTGGTGGGGTAGGGGGAGCCCTGGCTGTACCACCTGCACACTGGTCATCTGGCAGCAGCTTGGGCAGGGCAGCCATTGCAGGAACTGGGGGCTGTGCTGGGAGAGCTGTGCTTGGAAGCAGGGTTGGAGGGGCAGGGCTGTTGGCAGCCGAAAGCCCAACTGCCACTGGATCAGGCACAGAATTCCCACTGGGCCTGGCCCCTGCATGATCGAGGCAGGGGCCAAACTCCCACCAAGCCCAGGATGACCCCTAGTTGATCAGGTATGCTTTATTGATTTATGAATATTTACTTGTGATATTTTAACGCGATTTTGTAAAGCTTTTAACAGTGTACCGTCATTAAATTATCTGCCCCCCACATCCTTAATTTCCCACAATCCTGAAAATCTAATTTGATAAAAATTGATAGAAATGCTTAAAAATATACATCACTTTTGGCTGTTAACTTTATAAAAAAATAAAAATTGAATTCTGTTAATCCTGCATATGGTATTACTGGCTTCCCTGCCACCTAGTGGGAAGGTATGGTAATAACACCTACTGTAACTGCTGCTCCTGTATGCCTATCTGCTCCAGATGCTGGAGTAACACACATTGGTGCGTAAAAACTTGTAAGTGACATGAATATGCATGTGCTGTATGGCTTGTCCCTCCAGAAATTAGGTTGACATTGGTTGAAGCTCAAATGTTATTTCCACAGCCAGAAAGGCTGGAAAACTGTTCTGGGGTTAGGTGGAACCTTAGGCTACGTACTGTTAGAACGTACATTGCAGACCGATGAGCAGGGATCCTGGTTTTCCCTGATAAAAAATTGCAAATTCTCTGATTAAAAAATTGCAAATTTTCTGATAACTCCCCCCAAATCCATGATTAAAATTAAAGGCTCCCCACAGCCCCCCTGGCCCTGCTGGTGCCCCAGGCTCCCCCACAGGCCCCCAGCCCAGCTCACACTGCTCTAGATACTGCACTGCTCTGGATCCATGCCAGCAGGTACTCCATGTCTCCGCCCAACACCTCCCCATTCCCTCAGTCCTCAGCCAGCTTCCCTCCCAGTTCTGCCCTGCAAACCGCAAGCCCCACTTACCTCTCAGGCTCCAGGAACAAACAATGAGCCTGAGCTGGGCCTTGGGTAACTGAGAGCCCCAGGCTTTGGACTTCCCTTCTTCCTCCCCCTCCAGGCAGGGTTGGAGGTTTCCTGCCCTTGTTTCAATCAGCTCTTGCAGACTGGAACTCTGCCCTCCTGCAGAGCTGTTTGCAAATGGGGGAAATCCACGAGTATCTCTGCTACAAGGAAAAATCCTTTTTTTTCTCTGATAAAATAAGGAAATCTGTGTTTTTTTCTGTGGGAAATGGGAAGCCCGGATCACTACTGATGATGAAGCAGGGTCTGAGCTGGCAGCCAGTGTGCTGGCAGTGCATGTGAACATGTGAAGAGTGTTGGAACGTAGCAGAGGGAACACAGAGTATTTGGGGGCTTCTTTGCTTCTGCAAGAGCACGCACTGCCCATGTCCCATCCTCACTTGTGTTCTCCACAGAGTGCACTCAGATATGAAGATGGGGTTGAAGAGTCGCCATTGGGAGTACGCAAGGAACGAAGGAAAACAGATGAGGGCCGGCGAGGCTGGCGCTCCTTAGGAGGTGGTATAGATGTCAGTTTCACTGCCAGTTCCCCAAGCCCAGTCCAGGAAAGCAACCATCTGCCTGAGAACTCCAGCACCCTGATAGAGCCCCCTGCCGAAGACCTTCATCCCCCAGCACCCTCATCCCCTGCAGAGGTTGTTGCTGAGAGCAGCCCAGCACAGTAAGTACAGCATTTTCTGTGGGGGAGGGAGGAGGGAATCTATTTGCCGGCACCTGGGAGTCAGGCACATGAGGTGGTACCTCAGAGCAGGGCAGCCTCTGTATGATGCTGTGGTGTACAGAGGTCTTTTGGGTGGGAGCTGTGTATCTGGTACAAGACTATTTAAAAATTTAGGGCTGTGCAAAACAGCACAATTTCATTTCGACTTCTGTTTTGCTGTTTCGAAGGGACAGTGTTTCGTTTCATCATTTCATTTAGTTTCTTTGAAACTGTTTTGCTGTTTCAAAACATTTCGGCATTTCGCCCATAGGCTATAATGGGGAATCATGAAAATACCTATAACTTTGTCACTTCTTGCCTGATTCAGATAAAAATTGCAGAGATGGTAGCCCCTTCTGAGGGCATGAAGCCTGCCAAGCCTCAAGGAGATAGGTGCAGGGGTTTTTGTGAACCTGCACCTCAAACAGTTGAAAGCAAAGCTCGTATCACTTGCCAGCAACGGTAGCCTGCTGTCATCCCACATGTAGATCTGGAGGCCCGCACCCCCAGGAGGGCTTCAGGGCTGTGCCAGACTCCTCCTGGGGGTGCGGGCCCCTGGATCTGCACACGGGATGACAGGAGGGTGCCGCTGCCGCCTGGGACTGGTGCTGGGCCCTTGCCCAGCACCTGGAAGACTGCAGCTGCTGCTGGCCCCAGGCAGCAAGTTTCTGCCAGCCCATGTGCAGATCTGGGGGCCTGCACCCCCGCAGGAGGTCCAGGCTCGGTGGCAGGACTGGGAAGGTGGGAGGAGGGGCTGCAGCGAATTTTGGGGTGGCAGCAGTCCCCCTTCCATCACTATGGCCTGCCTCAAGGACCAGGGAGAGCCTGATGCTGCCCCTGCTGCAGCCCCAAGAGTGATGGATGCCACTTGCCTGCAGCCGCTGGGCTGTGTCATATCGGGGGTTTGGGGCACAATACAACCCAGCAGCTGCAGGCAGGCAGCATCTACTGCTTCTGGGGCTGCAGCAGGGGTGGCACCGGGCTCTTCTCAGTGGCAGTGCTGGGAGGGCAGGTTGAGCTCCATGGGGCTCGCAGAGCCACTCAGAGCACAGCCGTGGCTCTCCCCACCTTCCGCCATTGGGCTGAGAGCCACTGGCCAGGCCTGTGCTTGGAGCCAGGACCATGCCCCGAGTGGCTCTGCCACTGGCCCTCCGCCACCTCCTGCTGCCTCCCCCGCGAGGCTCACCTCCATGGGGCTGTGGAGCCTCCAGCCACTGGGCTGCTTCGAAACTCAAAAAGGTTCAAAACTTTTGAAATGTTTCAAGTGCCCTCATTTTGTTTTGAAGCTGTTTCAAAGCCTTTTGTTTCATTTCGATTTCACTGTTTTGAGCTCAAAATGTGTCAAAACAGCTTTGAAACAAAACACCATCAACATTTTGCACAGCTCTGCTGCTTATGTGTGGGGAGGGGGGTTTCTGCAGAGTACAGGGCAGGCTGAAACCCAGCTCAGTCCAGTGGCTAAGCCTGTGCACCATCAGTTTGCATCACATTCCTCAGGGTTTCATTGGCCCCAGGCTTTCTGCCAAGGCTGAAAGTCCATCTGGGCATGCTTGCACTTCTGCAGCAAGTCCTAGCTTCTGTGGTGCATGACACTCGCCTGCCAAAGGTGCACATATCTGATTTACTTGCCCATGGATGTATTGGAGCCAGAGCTTGTCATAGCTTTTGCCAGACTGTGCTTGTACTTCAGTGGCCTGTGAGCTGCAAGAGGTGTGGAGAGCAGCCTGTTCACAGGCTAGAGGAAGTACATTCTCACCCTGCATCCCTTCTTTTCCAGGCCACGCTTTCAGAGTCTTTACAACAGTGCCTCTAATGTGCAGCTCTCTGTGCCAGCTGCAGCAGGGGAGAGGGAGCAACCCAGCATCGTGGGGGAGAGGAGCATTTACAAGTAAGTCAGAGTTACCTTGGTGTGCTTAACCAGTTGTCGCTCCCCAAGATTTGTTTCTTGGCCTGGCTCTTCTTGCCTGAGAGACACTGGGCCCAAGGACCTGTCTTTTCTGGACTAGCTGGGAGCTGTTCCTTTGGAGACTACATGTTGGAAGTGTGACGCTGGGGCCTTCTCTCAAGACCACAGAGACCAAGGACAAGCAGGCCTCCTGACAGAGATGCCCAATGGCCTGAGCTTGGACTATCCCTAAGCTTTGGGTTCTGCTGGCATATGTGATAGATCACTTGCAGGGAAGGCAGGATAGGGTCTATCCTCAAGCTCTGCTGCTTTGGGAACATGACTTTCACCGCACACCCAGCAGTGATGACCTCTAGGAAGCAGCTGGACACAGAGACATGTAAGGACGTGCCACCCTAGGCATGGTGCCTGCCCAGGAATGGTATTTTGTGGGGGAAGAATGAGGGATCCAGAAGGGGCCCAAGAGTTCTGGGAGCCAGGACTCAGAGATACTGGGGAATGCAAGGCATGAGTTGGATTTCATAGATTTCATAGATTTCATAGACGTCAGGGCTGGAAGGGACCTCAGGAGATCATCGAGTCCAGCCCCCTGCCCAAAGGGCAGGAAGTCAGCTGGGGTCATAGGATCCCAGCAAGATAAGCATCCAATTTACTTTTGAAGGTGTTCAATGTAGGTGCTTGAACCACCTCCGCTGGCAGACTGTTCCAGACCTTGGGGGCTTGGACAGTAAAGAAATTCTTCCTTATGTCCAGCCTGAAACGGTCTTGCAGGAGTTTGTGACCGTTTGACCTCGTCATCCCTTGGGGCGCTCTGGTGAACAAACGTTCCCCCAGATCCTGGTGGCCACCCCTGATAAACTTATAGGTGGCCATCAGATCACCCCTGAGCCTGCGCTTTTCCAGGCTAAAGAGTCCCATGGCTCTCAGCCTGTCATCGTAAGATCTGTTTTCCTGACCTCTGATCATGTGCGTGGCTCTCCTCTGGACTCTTTCAAGCTTCTCCACATCCTTTTTGAATTGTGGAGCCCAAAACTGGACGCAGTACTCCAGCTGCGGCCTCACCAAGGCCGAGTACAAGGGGAGAATGACGTCCCGGAACAGTCTTGTATGTGATACCCAGCTTATGCTGCTCACAGTCAGATGTGCTAAGCTGGAGCCTTGCTCTGGGGACAGCAGTGTCCAAGTACCCAAAGAAGAGAGCAAGCCCTGGAGGCTTCCTGCCTGTTGGCCTCTAGTCTCTGTTGCCAGTGGTTGGATAGAGGCTGCGTGACTGTGGAGGGGCACTGGGGGGATGGAGGAGGGGCTTAGGGGAAAGCCCTTCAGCCTACTGAGAGGGTCCTAACCACGCCTTAGGGAAATGGCTTGCATGCCCTCCTGAAAAGCCTCCTCCTCCTCTTCTGCCAGAGCCTTAGCCCCTAGATGTGCCCCTGGCAAGCAGTGGGCAGTGTTTCAAAGCTGCAGCTCTGCCCTCTCTGCTTCTTTTCTGAGCACTGATTCTCTTCTGCCTAAACTCTCTTTCCTTTTGCAGACTGCACCATACTGCCCCTATTTGGTAAGTGACATGGTCTCTGCGTGTGTGTGTGTGTGTGTGTGCGCATGCATGCGTGCACACATGTAAAGTATATGTGTGTGACTTTTTTCCAGCATGCTGTGCCTATCTGCTGTTTCAGTGGTTTTCTCCCTCTGCCCAATGAGCTGCTGTGGTGAAGAGGCCTCCCCCCTCACTGTGCTGGGCTGTTGGGTGTGCACTGCGCTAGTTTCTCTGAAGTGTGTTTGCACCCCTGAAGCAACTGGATCCAGGCCTCCGTCTACTCTGAGTGCTGGCTGCACAGTTCCCTCCTCCAAGAATGTGCCTAGCCCTGCCTGGCTCCCCTTCATCAGGCCATAACTCACATTTCACTCAGTGACCTAGGCCACATCCTGCAGATTGACTGACCTCTGGGGCTGTTGGGTGTGACATATGTTGTGGGACAATAGCCAGGGACCTTAATCTATGGGGTTGTCTTGCTGTGGGTATGATTGGCCCCATGAAGGTTACACAGGAAACATTTCTGCTCATTTGTACAAGGCTTGGTATGCTGGCTCCCCATCCTCTTCCTGTCCTCTCTGTGGGGATTACAAGCACTACAAAGCCCACCTGACTTCCTGCACTTCTGTCTGGGGTACCCATCTATTGGAACCTAGCAAAACCCGGCACCAGGGCAGGCCAATGTGTAGAGCAGGCGCAGGCACCTACCTTCCAAGCTGGCGGCCTTGCCTGGGCACTCATCAGAAACTTGGAAGGTTGGCAGCCATCCCTCACAAAGGAATGAGGAGTGCAAGGAACTCCATTCACTGCCCTGGGACCTGCACCATAGCCCTACAGATCCCCCAGCTGCTGTTAAAACTGCCTAGCCATGCAGCTGCTGAGGGGATCAGAGCACTTGTGTGGTTATCCAGCAGAGATTGTGTCAGCCGCTGAGGATGACCAGACCATACCTGCCAAGATGAGAAGGAGAGCACAGCAGCAGGGGGAGATCACGCAGGTCTGGGCTGTCTGGTTTCTACATGGCTCTCGGGATCTCTTGAGTAAAAGGCAGCAGCCTGTCTGGTTGTTGCTGGAACTCACTTCTTTAGCCTGGGCTTTTGGTCAGCTGGAGCAGCCTCCTGACTGGGATTTTTCTAGCTTGGTTTGTGCTAGTGCAGGGCTTTTCAACCTTTTTTGTTTGGTGTACCCCCAGCGGCCGGTCGAGAAGCAGGGAGTCCCACAGTCAATCGACAAGTGGGGGGGAGGGGGGAGAACAAAACCAGAAGCACCAGTGGCAAAACGAGAAACATCACCGGTGAAACCAGAAGTGCCCCCACTTCTCCACACTGCTGCCACATATGCCCATGGGACCTTCCCAAGTACCCCCAGGGCTACGTGCACTCCTGGTTGGCAACACCTGTGCTAGTGTGTAAGAGGCGATCTTAGCAGAGGGGCTGGTGCCAGTGCAGTGGCCAGTCAGCTGCGGTTGCTAATGCCTCAAATCCCAGATGTCTAGCCCTGCGAGTAGCCCCACTTCAGCGTGTGCTTGTGCCCCTGTGCTCTGGGAGTCCTTCCGCTGCTCTGACCCTCCCTGCCTGGCCATGCTGGCTACTATGCTCTGCAGAAAGATAGAGGTGTGAGTATTGAGGCTGGTAGGGGAGATGCTGTAGACCAGCAGTGACTAATAATTGCTTTAGACAGCCTGTTTTGCAGCACTGTGACTAGGGACCAGGACTGGCAGTGGTTGGGAGGAGAAGTGGCAGAGGAATACAGAAGTAGTGGCAGGTGCTATGCTGTGTAGTGTGAATCCCTGGGCACTGTCCTGACACAGAGCCCTGCGGCTAGGAGCTGAGGTGGCTGCAGTGTGACAGCATGCAGAAAGCATGAGCGGTGGGGCACTGAGGGCAGCTGGTGCTGACTCATTTTTTCTCTCAGGCAAGAGGAGAACCCCCCTTTGCGTGGGGACAAGCCCATTCTGAGGAAGTTTGAGTAAGTACAGACATGTGCCTGGCTCCAGTTGTGCACTTTGTCCAGTGGCGGTAAGCCTGGGCAGAACCATAACTCCAAGGGACTCTTTGGTGCCAGTCTGTGCTGGGCTGCATGTAGGGCCTCTCTGCATTGGAAAATAAAAGCTGCCGTGGTGGTGGGACCTGGGACTTACTGGCTCACTCTGATGTGTCTCACCCCCTGCCAGTGCTCACAGCTGTTCTGGTGCGTGCCACACTGAGGAGTGGTAATGAGCCTGGTGATGTGACGGGTAGCAGTGTCTATGTCTTGAGGAATGACACAGCGGGGCTCAGGGCCAGAGCGATTGGCCTGAAGAGAGGTGGAAGGCTGGTTTCCTTAATTGATTTCTGCTTACTTTAGAGGGGAGCAGGAGACAGTAGGCCTGAGCCCCGACAAAGGTACTCATCCTTCCTGGGGGCCAAGGCTTACATTTCACCCTTCAGCGATTGGCCTTGGAACCCTGAGCTTAAAATACACATCTCTGTTTGAGGCAGGGGGGCTTCAAGGGGTCTGGTCTTCCCCCTCCTGCTCTAGAAGCCATTGCTAGAGCCTTTTCTATGAAAGAAAAGAGTAGTACCTTGAGGCCAGGATCCTGTGTTTATCTGGCGTAGCTCCAGTGACTGGTGTGAGGGTTGCTGCTGAGCTAGGAAGGTGGTGGGGATGGGTGCTGGGAGCAGGCAGGGTACTCTGATGTAGCCGGTTTGGAGCATTCCAGTAGTCAGAGAGGTTGGCCTCATTACAAGCCTCTGGCTTGTAACCTAGGCTAGTGAGAGCTGGCAGATTTTAATGTTCAGTACTCCCAGTGTTCATCAGCCTAAGCTAGAGCCAATGGCCTTCTGTCCTGGAACACTCACCATGGGCAGCAGCACGTCGTCTCTTTGTCCATTCATTGGACTCTAAGATGCAGAGAGGCAGGGCATCTGCACAGGGAGACGCTTCCCCCAAGCACTGTCATCTGGCACTGTGGAGAACTTATCTCTGTTGGAGGTGGCTGTGAGGGCTGAGTCCTTGGATTTTGTGCAGTGAAGTGAAACTGTCCCACTGAGAACCCGTGAGTGAAGCTACGCACCTCCTTCATATGTGGGGCCCAGACTGTGCTGCAAGGTTCCCAAATCCTGAAGCCCGCTAGTGGTGCCAGCTTCTCTGCTGGTGCTGACGTCCTTTCACCAGCAGAGAGTTGCTGGGCTACAGTGTTCTGTATTGGATGATGAGCAGGAATCCTGGTTTTCTCTGATAAACCTCACAAATTCTCTGATAAAACCTTCAAAATCCATGATTAAAATAAAATGTCACTATATATATGTATGTATATGTGTGTGTGTGTATATAGATATATAGGGGTGTGTGCATGTGTGTGTGTATATAGGGGTGTGCGTGTGTGTGTATAGGGGTGGGTGTGTGTGTATAGGTGTTTATAGGTATGTATGTATGTGTATATATAGGTGTGTGTGTGTATATAGGGGTGTGTGTGTATATAGGTATATATAGGTGTGTGTATGTATGTATGTGTGTGCATATATATATGTATGTATGTGTGTGTGTGTGTGTGTGTGTGTGTGTGTGTGTATATATACATATGTATCAGTTGAACAAATGGTTTATTTGCAATTTTAAAGCCATTTGAAAGACTACCAGTGCCTCAGTCATTATAATAAAATACATTCTAAATACCTATACATTTTGGTAATTGATTTTGGGTTTTTATCATGGAAAATCAGAGCTCCCCCTGCCCCCTACATTCACCAGGACGCAAGTCCAGGCCCATCACTCCCAAGCCACAGCCCCTGAGCCCTGCTGGCGCCCTTCACTCCCCAACCACAATCCCCCAGCCCTGCTGGTGCCCCTGAGCCTCCATCCACAGCCCTCTCCCCAGCCCTGCTGGAGGGGGCACCCAGCTGCCAAGGCTGTAGGACCAGAGACCCAGGTCTGCAGCCCCCTGTCTGCCACAGCAGCACCCAAGCTCCGGCTGCCACCCATGGGAGGTGGTGGCAGCTGTGACCTGAGCGGGGAGTAGAGCCCGGCTCCCCTTCCCGCATGGGGGTGGCAGGTGCAGGCTACCCACTGCAGGTTCAGGGCTGCTTGCCCTGATGCCCTCCCCTGGGGCCTTCGTGGCCCAGCGGGCAGCACCCAACACAGCAGGGCAGAGCAGGGAAATTCATTGCTGCTACTGCAAGCCCCACACCACACTGGCAAGACACCTGCTCCCTGCCCGTCTGCCAGCAATGAGGGGCACAACTCCGTACCACCACCCCTGCTGCTGCCAGGCAGGCCGGGGACACCTCGCCAGGGAAACACAGAGCTTGCAGCGTCAAGGAGCTTCCCCACCCGGCCTCTGCTGTGTCCTGCTGCACTGGGTCCTACCCACCAGGCCACAGATGCCCAATGGGAGGGCAGCAGAGCGGGGAGCCCAAGCCTGCAGCAGGCAGCTCACACCCAACTCTGCCCCCCCAGATGAGCAGCCCACAGCCCCATCCCATTTCCCACCAGGGCCCTGCAGCTGTGCATTTTGGCCCCGGGCCCCAAACCCCACACACTGCCCCAGCTGGACAGCAGCCCAAGCCCTCCCCAACTCCCTCCCTCCCATGAATACTGCATGC
This sequence comes from Crocodylus siamensis, assembly GCF_052110815.1. NCBI lineage: Eukaryota > Metazoa > Chordata > Crocodylia > Crocodylidae > Crocodylus > Crocodylus siamensis. The sequence goes on from NC_143403.1 coordinate 44,694,882, forward strand.
CCCTGGAGGCGGGGGTGGGCATGGCAAGCTCCTGCAGGCAGTGGTGGCGCTGTCGGCAGAGGGAGCGTGGCAGTGGCAAGTGGTAAGCTTCCGCAGGTGGCTGCAGCGCTGTTGGGGGTGGCAAGCGACGACCACCTGCAGGCACTGCCGACAATGTTGGCAGTGCCTTTTTGCATGAGGTGCACTGCCAAGCTCAGGGGGTGCACCTGCGTGCACCCCCTATGCATCACCAGTGCTCCCTCCCTCCCTATGGGAGCCTCAATTCCCCTCCCCCCCACCACTTTCCTGTGGGACCCGCTCTCCAGGCTTCATGCACATGGCACCCCCTGCCTGACTGCCGTCCTCCCGCTCCCTCAGCCCCTTGCAGGGTGGAATTCTTTGCAAAAGTGGAAAATCTGCGTGTTTTTCTGCTAAAATGAGAAATCCGTGTTTTTCTCAGTTAGAAGTGAAAATCCGCATTTTTACCCATTTTTCCACGGAAAACATAAAAACCGGATCCCCGATGATGAGTCAGACAGGACCCTTAGGCTCATGTGTGATAGGAGTAGTGATTATTTTTCTAGCCTCTCCTTCTCCCTTTCCCAACACTCAAGTTCTGTTGATGTTTGACTCATAGCACAGAGCACCAGTAGAGCAGCCACTAGGGGAGCTGGAGGCATTGGTTTCTGGGCAAAAGAGGGTCAGATGCTTTGTAGTGGGAAGTCACTGAGAGAGAGGGAGACATGAATCAGTGGGTGTTTTGCTAAAATGGTCAACAATGATAATTCTGTGAAAATCCCCGAGACCTGTGATTGTCACTGGCTCTTAATTGTTTCTGATTTGTGGTTGCATGAGATATTATTAGATTCTTATGCATCTAAAATGTCAAGAGTGAAAACAAATTGGTGTGAAGTCCACAAACATGAGGACCCATCCATGCACTCTCCCCTAGTAAATGGGTTTATGGGTAACCACATCTTTCCTAATCTAATGGGGCTAGGGGAGAAGGGCCATCATTTAGGGAGGGAAATAGGTATTGTGCAGCCTGCTTTGATATACAGCCTTGAACTTGGCAACCCAAGTGCTGAAGCTGCAGTGATCCCTCCACTCTCCTTTAGTGGTTGCTTCTATAACAACAGCTGGCTGGTTATGGAGTGTTCCCAGGGCAAGGGTGTTGACTTGTTCCCTGTACAATGGACCTGGCTGGTGCCCTGTTTACTCAAAGATAAGGCAGGTGAAGCACTAGCTGAGGACAAAGGGCTTCCTTGTGTGAAATATCTCTGAGGTCCAGTAGCACCATCTCACAGGAAGAGGAAGGAGAAGTCTGGTAACTTGGCTGACCATTGGGGGTGGTGATGAGGGGAGCACTGGCTTGAGAACTAGATGGTTGCAGGGACCTAAGATATGAGCATGTCCAGGTCTGGCTCCGGGGCCGTGTCCTGCCCTGTGCAAAAGGTGTTTCCGTGTAAAGTAGTTTCTGCTTTTCCAGGATGTAGTTGCTGCTCTAGAGTCCATGGCTCCACGTCTTGCCCCACATGCTGCCATTTGCTGATATCTGGCTCCTTTTGCAGAACTCGCTTCCTGGAAAACCTCGCTGCATCCCAAAAGGAGAAGATTTCAGCCATGGCCAAGGGGCAGATTGACATCTTCACCGAAGTTGCTCTTGGGCACCCTGCAACCGTGTTGCCACTTCAAGGAGATGGCAGTGTCTGTGAGCCTGACACAGAGCTGACTGCTACAGGTACACAGCTCTCATGTATGCCTGAGCCCAAAAGCACCTCTCAAGAGAGGCAGCATGCATCAGTTGGAGAGTCATCCCACAGGGTGGAGCCATGCTGGGTCACCAGGGAGGCAGTTGCTTTCCTCTTCAGCTGTTCAGTCATTTCCAGTTCTTCCCCTATCTCTAATCAATACCCAGCTGACCAGAGCCTTCAGGACATGTCTCTGAGTCCACAGAATCATACTCTCTCCTGTCTAGAGTCACAAGAGTTTACTGGCAAGGCTTGTATGTGTTTACACATATGTATCCAGTAGGGCTGTGATCCTGAGAATGCCTCTGCACTACAACGATGGAATGATGGTCTCTTATCAGTATCCCCCATGAGCTGCGCGCTCTGGACAGCAAGATCCTGCATTCTCTCCCCACCCCGTGTGACTCCCAGAGCCAGACCCCTTTTGAGAGCGTGCATGTGCAGAGAAGCTCAGAATTCCTGCGTACAGGTGTGACTGTGTGCACTAGTCCCTGTGTGTGGGGCCCACAGGACCCCCACCTTTGTATGCAGAACCATGGAATTGCCTGTATTGACAGAACTGTTTCAGGTCTGACATTGCTCCTGAGGATGTGCAGCCCTGCAGGGAAAAACTGCACCCTTGTTGACATGACTGCTCCAACGCTGGGACTGCTTTGGGCTGTGAGCAAACTCCCCTGTATGCATTATGTACACTCAGGCTGGGCATGTGATGACAGGGTCATGGGGGCTGTGGGGGTGGAAACTTCTTCTCCTGCCTAACATCCCTGGGCTTCCTAACCTCTACTCCCTCTGTATTGCAGGAAGGAGGAGCAAAATGGAGGAGCAGAACAAAGCAGCTAATGAGATAGAGCCATGCTCAGCCAAGAGCACACAGGGGAGAGATGAGAAGCAGGGCAATACATCAGGCAAGGACTGTCCCTGAGCCCAGCCACTGCCAAAGGCTTCTGCTTCCCTGCCTCAGTTACCAAGGCCCCCTGCTCCTTGGCTGTGAGCCCCAACTCCCAGCCACATTGGAACTGCATTGTGCCTTCGCAAGGCCCCCCTCCCAGTATGCGATGGCTTGAGTGTTTGCTCTCTGTGTCAAGTCACTGTCTGCTTTTCCACCCCAGACACAGCTGCGTGCAGGGCTGGCGGATGGCATCAGGGAAGCTAGTGTGCAGTGGGATGGTGACCAGTGGGAGGCTGCAGGGTGCCAGGGGCTGGGCCAGTCATGGTGGCTGCAGCTGGCAGTGTTCCCTGGAGGTCAGGCTCCTCAGCACTGCCTGTTCTGTCCTGTGCTCACACACTCAGCAGTGTCCCACACTTCTGCCTCTTGGACTGCCATTTCCCACACTGAACTTGGGGTGGGGGCGGAGAAGGTACCACAACTGCTTGGCTGCAAAGGAATGTTTGCCAAGGCCAAAAGCAGCCACACTGTGGGGCGAGCAGACTGGGCTGCCTTCTGCCTCAGGGCAGATTCAACATGATCCTTTCCATGCTGTTATTCTAGTGCTGGACAGTCAGCATCTGCTGCTGTAGAGACACGGGCGTCATGCAGCCATGTGACCTGGTCAGGGAGCAGGAAGAGAGCTTCTGTGCAAGAGAACAAGAGCAGGGTTCACGGAGGTGGGCAGGGGCCAGGGACTTAGCTAACACCACAGAGAAGGAGGTGCCTCAGGACTGCACCATGGCACTGAACCACTAGAAGGGTGAGTGCTCTGGTCACACTTTGTCCCTGTTCCCTGCAGGGCCCAGCCTCCCCTGGCATGAGAGCACCGAGTCCTGCAGCACCATCTCCTCCAACAAGAAGTTCATGTTAGACAAGCCGTTTGGTAAGAAGCACATGGAGTCAGGGAGGGAGCAGCTCTTCCATGAAACACCAACCTCACCTCTGCCCCTGGCAGAAGCCAGGGACATGCGAAACCATGCTGAGACACAGGGCCTGGCAGGTGCCTGGCCCCACAGCAAAGCCCCTGATGCCCAGGGCAGGCTGGTGCAGGCCCAGTCCAGTATTGATGCAGACACCAATTCTCAGAACTTGGAGAGAGCCCTCATGACCCCGTTCAAAAAAGATTCTGAGTTCACATGGGATTGGCTGGAGGCCAGCTCCAAGGTGCTGAAGATCAAGGACCTGGACTTCTCAGACCTTTGCAGTGAGGAAGATTGTGATGTCCTAGATACAGCAACAGTAGAAAATGACTCTTTACATGCACCTCCCCCTTTGCCTCCTGGTATTGGGCTGATGGCATTGCCACCACCACCCCCTCCTCTCGGCTGTCCTCCACCTCCTCCCCCAGTCCCTGGCTGCCCCCTGCCCCCACCACCTCCTGCACCTCTTGGGTCCTCCATACCCAATGGCCATTCCCCACCTAAGAAAAAGAAGACTGTGAAGCTCTTCTGGAAGGAGCTCAGGCAGCCTGATAACTGCACTGGGGCTGGCAAGTTTGGCCAGGCCACTGTGTGGTCTGCCCTGCAGAGAGTGGAGATTGATGCTGCCAAGCTAGAGCATCTCTTTGAGTCCCGGGCCAAGGAAGTGCCAAGTTCCAAGGTAAGTAGGTAGGCTGACAAGCTGGCAGGCAGCCCCACAAGGTGAGCACAGGGGCAGGACAGCAGGGTGTGTGCTGAGTGCTGTGGCTGAGGTAATGCCCAAGTAAGGAAGAGTCCAAAGTCCAGCCAAAGCATTTCCCCAGGTCCTTCATGGGGCAGCACCTGTTGTGGCTGTTTTGTTTGGCATTTGGAGGATTGCTGGTGACTGGGAGCCTGCTGAGGGAGCGGGGGGGAGTAGAATTATTTCCATTTGTGTAAGCTTCTCCAAAGGCCTTGGAGAGCTCAGCCCCTCATTTGCCAGTCATTTGCTTCAGTCCCTCATTTGCCAGTCCATGGCCATATCCCTGCCAGCAAGGCTAAGCTGCCTTCCCAAGGCAGTGCTGGAGGAGCACAGACTGAAGCTGTTCAAAAGAGAAGGAGAAAAAGATAAGAGCAGGGACAAGTAAGGGTCTGCTGTGACCCCAGCTGTGTAGCTGGTGGCCACACAAATATGTAAGTCAAGGGCGGCGGGGGGAGGGAATGGATTCTGTGGCTCCTCTGAAAAGTACAGCACAGCTAAAGTGCAGAGAAGACTATTGAAACGGTGGGTAGCACTTTCACTTTGTTAAAGATGATTTAGCAGATCCTGACTCCCCACGGCAAGATACATTTCTGTATTAGAAAAGCTGTCCCTGTGTATGCTCAGCAGTCTGGGTGCATGCAAGTGGGGTAGAGAGCAGTTGCTGTCCTCTAAAGTCTCCTCCTGCACTGGCCTTCAGATACACACATGGCCTGATGTGTGTTAAGTGTGCTCCTAGAGTTCAGGGGAGACATCGAGCATGTGTTGAGGTTGCCTGTGAGGGTCTAACCTGCATTTCAACACCAACATCCTTTGTTTCCTATTTGTCCATGAAGAAAGCTGCTGATGCGAAAAAGACAGTCATCATAGTCCTAGATCCCAAGAGGAGCAATGCCATTAACATCGGCCTGACGGTGCTTCCACCTGTTCACATCATTAAGACGGCGATTCTCAACTTTGATGAGTTTGCTATTAGCAAGGAAGGAATTGAGGTAAGGCCTGCAGGGTGTTGTTCCATCTACCAGTAACCTCTTAAACATTTGCTCTACAAATAGAAGAAGTGGCATCTTGGCCCGCAAGCACACCCCACCTGCCTCCAGCTTCTACAAACTTTCAGCCCCGCAAATGCATCACCTCATTTCCTTCAGAGATGTTAAGACCAGAAGACCACTTCAGTCATCTAGTCTGACCTCCTGTATGACACAGGCCAGAAACACTCACCTTCTGGTTTTCATATCAGACCTAGTAACTCCTGGTTAAGCTAAAGTATAGCCTGGGGGAGAGAGAGATTTACTAAGTCTTGATGTAGATGCCAAGTAGCTGAGATACCACCATGCCTACAGATAAATGAATCCCAAGGTTTCGTTCTCCTCACTGTCAAATACTTGCTATTTTCTATTTGTTGTATAATGACTTCTGCTTCCATCTCTTGGATCTTGTTCTGCCTTTGTGTACATGGGGTACAGAGCCCTCTAAGATCAGAAATCCTCTCTGTGATGGTCCAGGAACATGTCAGGTTATGGTTCTGCTGGAGGAATCTGACTACCATGCACTATCCCAATTACCAACTTGCCATTTCTGAGGGAAATGGGCAACACGGCTTCTAATGGAGCCCCTCCAGTTTCTTCTGTTCTCCTTCCAGTGGTATATTTCTGACCTGGGGAGGTAGGGTGGGAAAATATCTCTCCTGTTAAGCATATGATAGCTGATGCTTCAGGCCAGGGCTGTGTGATTTCTTATGGGGACATCCTTCTAGATGTTTCTGTTTTATGGAGTTGTGCATAGGGCTGATGAGGGTTGGCTCCAGTGAGACATTCTCACAGAACTGGAGTATTTCTGGGAGCACTTGCCAACACCGTCTCCCCAGGTTGACCTGCCCCTCTGCATCTCCAAAGCCAGTGCATTTGATGTGTTTGCATTTTGATTTTGCACTTTGCTTGACTTTAGCAACTTGACACTTGCAGATTTATGAGAACAAGATGGGTGTTTCCATAACTTCCTTATGTTCTCAGGTAGTTCCTTTGCTAGCACTTGATTTAATTTTGCCAGGAGCTGTTTGTTCTTTCCCTTATTCACCACTAAGAGTTTGTCCCTCAAGTGAGACTCCAGACACCTGACAACCAGAAGGTGATTCCTAGAGTGCACTTCAGAGCCTGATTTGGAAGGAGCTGTCTTCTGCTGTTGCCTTTTTGATAGCAGTGCCATCACATACAGCCCCTCAGCAGCAGAGGGCAAGTCCACTCCTACTGCTCAGCTTACCTTTGCTCTCACTTCTGCCTAGATATATGGGAGAAGCCAAGGTGCACCCATCAGTGGGGTCATTCTTCCAGAGAGCTCAAACTACTGAGGGTCAAAGCCACATGTCTGTTGGGAAGCTTGTTGGACCCAGGTCCTAATAATGCTGGCTCAGTTCAGGGTGTAAAGGGAACAGGACAGTCAATAACAAGCCATGGCCATAGTAGTGAACTTCCCACTCTGTGGGCTCCTCAAATGCTGCCACTGAAACCTGTGGTCCTAGCCATGGAGTTCTTATGTGGAGTTGCTTCTCTGGCAACTGAAGCCCAAGCATGGCCTCTGATATATGGCTCTTTGCACATTATAGAAAATCCTGACCATGGTCCCAACAGATGAGGAGAAGCAGAAGATCCAGGAGGCACAGCTAGCCAATCCAGAAGTCCCCCTCGGGTCAGCTGAACAGTTTCTGCTTACCCTCTCCTCCATCAGTGACCTCACAGCCAGACTCCAGCTGTGGGCATTCAAACTGGACTACGAAAGCATGGAGCAGGTAATGAAGCAAACCCAACCCACCAGCCATTTCCCCTGCAAACCAGACTGACCATGATCACCTTGGTGTGTGTGTTGGCAAGAATGCTATTCCCATGAGAGCAGCTGTAACACTTTCCCTCTGTGTCTCAATTGTGCCTAGAGATTTTCAGCTGTACATGCAAACGCTGCTTCATTCTCAAGCCATCTTGTTACTATTTGGATTGGTTATAGATGCATATCCAGGTTCCTGGCCAGTGGCCCAGTCCTATAGCAAATGGGACCTGTTGTCCAGGCCATCTCATCTCCTAATCTTGGGGATTCTTTTGGCTATAGTTTATTTCCTGTGGCAAATTCAGAAGGGATCCACATCCTCTGTCATGACTCTCAGCATTGGCTGTTTCAAGCTGGGTACTTTCCCTCCCTTCTGAACCTCACTCACTCTCAGGGGAAGTGGAGCCACACTTGCTGTGATGAGGTTGCTGTTTCCGCACAGCATCAGGAGTGAATGCAATCACATTCCAGACCAAGTGTGGACTGGAGCAGGTTGTCACAGTGCATGGATGTTTTCTTGTCCAGGAGATTGCTGAGCCTTTGTTTGACCTGAAACTTGGGATGGAGCAGCTGGCCAAGAACCATACCTTCAAGTGCATCCTGGCCACTTTGCTGGCTACAGGCAACTTCCTGAATGGTTCCCAGGTAGGACCACAGTGGTAAAAGGTCCTTGGGAGGCTGCACTTGGAGCTGGGAGTGCTCCAGTTATAGACTAGTGAGGCTGGAGGGGACTTCAGGAGATCATTTAGTCCAACTTTCCTGTTCAGGGCATTATCACCCCTATCTAAACCATCCCTGTCAAGTGCCTGTCCTAACCCATTCTTAAGAACATTCAAGGATGGAGCTTCCACAGCATCACTGGGTAGCCAGTTCCAGTGCTTAACCACCTTCATAGTGAGAAAGTTCTTCCTAATATCTTCCTAGTCATCACCAAAATTGCTCTCTGTTCTGAGATAAAAGCCCAGTTAGATCTGCAACATCTATTTTCACTTCCCTTAGCTGGAGGAGGTGAAGCAGTTGCCACAACACTCAGGGACCTAATGTGAGACATGTGGAAAGGAGGGCCTGGGATTAATGTGCCCAGCTGAGCAGGTGTTGGGTGAAGAGGGTGCTGAGGTAAAGTGATACTGATAAGAGACCATCAGGGAGCAGAATCTGGGACACAGTCCTGGATGGCCCACAGATCTTGATGGATCATCTACACCCCTCCTGGTTCCAGTTAGTGTAGCTGCTTCAGAACAAATGAGCTCTGCTGAAATAAACTAAAAAGGGAAACTAAAAAGAGTACCTTCAGCAGAGCTAATTAATATGGCTACGTTAATGTGATGCTACACTGAAGCAATGTGATGCTGCTGATGTTAGAGAAGGCCCAAGATGGTTCGTGCAAACTGGAAGAACAAACAAGGGAAGGCAGTGTTTTGTGAATGAGAGCCCTAGTCAGACTGTGTTAGGTGCTGTACAAACACATGGCAGGAGGTTCTTCAGCACTAAAGAGCTCCCTCAGAATAGAGGAGGGTGTGAAGGGAAGTGGAGTCACTGAGAAGGAAGTGACTTGGCAAAGGCCCAACAGGGCAGCAGCAGAGCTGAGAAGATGGCCCCCAGTCCAGTATCTAGCCCATAAGACCTTGCTAGCTCTCCAGCAATACTGGGGATTCCTAATGCAGAGTAATGGGGTTTGCACCCAATGCACTTCCAGAGACACCTGGGGGCTGTGCAGTGAGGAGGATTGTGGGGTGTGACAGGGGGCAAACTCCCCAAACCCAATTACTGTACTGGCCTGCCTGCGTGTGTCTTTGAGCAAGCCACCCACCTTACTTGTCTGCCACGCCTTGTAAAGTAATGAAGGTGTTAAGTAGATGGGAAGCTGCCCTTTGGGTGTCCTGATGTCCAAGGGTGGTAAACACATGATTCCAACCTCCCATTATCATGTCCCATGCCTTGCAGATCTCTGTGAGTTGTGCTATGCTCCAGCTTGAGGCCAGGCCCAACTCAGCCTCTATAACTCAACAAAAGCTGAGCACACAAGCAGGCCTCAGCCAAAGCTGGAAAGCCAATAAGCAAGAAAAGCTGCTGGCAGAGGCAGTTTCCTAGTTTCATAGTTTCTAGGGTTGGAAGGGACCTAAGGAGATCATCAAGTCTGACCCCCTGCCATGGGCAGGAAAGAGTACTGGGATCAAACGACCCCAGCTAGGTGATTATTCAGCCTCCTTATGAAGGACCCCCAGGATAAGAGCAAGCACCACTTCCCTTGGAAGATGGTTCCAGATCCTAGCCACCCTGACTATGAAATAGTGCCTCCTGACGTCTAGCCTGATATCTAGCCTATCTAACAGATCTAGTTGGTAGGAAGGAGAGAGGGTTGACTTGGGCTCAGCCCTTGCCCCTTCTCCTTTGGGGCATGCCCTCCCTGGGGGAGATGCTCTGCTGAGTCTGTTTTGTTTCAGAGCAGGGGCTTTGAGCTGAGCTACCTGGAGAAAGTCTCTGAGGTGAAGGACACTGTGCACAGGCAGTCCTTGCTGCATCACCTCTGCCAGATGGTGGTGGAGAAGTTCCCAGAAACCACCAACCTCTATTCGGAGATCGGAGCCCTCACACGATCAGCCAAAGTAAGTTTCAGCTGAGTGCCAGAGCTGGCCAAGAGTTGACCCATTTCAGGTGGTACTGGCTTTCCTGCTTTTGCCCTTTCCCCTGCTGACCTGGGGAACAAGAGAGGGGCCTGGGCCTGAAGAAGTTGCAGACCCTCCACCATGCTGCAGACCCCACAGTCCCAGGGAAGGGGCCAGAGGCCCTGCATTCCCAGTGTGTCTCACATGCTGCTTGTACAGTGCCTGGACCTTGGAGGATGGATGTGGGAAGATGCTGATGTGCTTCTCCTTCAGGTTGACTTCGATGAACTTGCAGAAAGTCTGGTTCAACTGGAGCGAAGATGCAAAGCATCATGGGACAGCCTGAAGGTGATAACCAAACACGAGTACAAACCTGGTCTGAAGAGCAAACTGATGGAATTTCTGAAGGAGAGCTCCCGGAAGATCATCATCCTGAAAGTGGTGCACAGGCGTGTGCTGAACAGGTCTGTCATCACCCCACTGGAGCTGGTATGGGCAATGTAGGGCTCCAAAGTTCCTGGCTCTCTCTTTCCTCATAACCACTGTCTCATCCTTACTGGGATGAAGGAGGAGCGTGTGGGTGTTGAGTCTAGGTGGCAGGCAATAGTGGCTGGTGGTTATGGTTGTGGATACATGGACGTGAAGGGACAAGGAAGGAGCTGGTAATGAGTCAGGGTGAGGTGGGGGCAGGGAGGGAATATGCACTGGGAGAATGGGGGTGGTGGGACAGAAGTAAGAGTGTTTGGTAAGTGGGGTGGCAAGGGGGCTTGTGATTGGTGAGATATTGCAGGGAAAGGAAGAGAGCATGTGGTGGATGAGGGTATGTGGTAGAGGCTGGTGAATGGGAATAGCAGGAACAGAGAGGGAACGCATGGCAAGTGGATGCTGAAATTCAAAACACTTGATTTGAACTGAAGTCTTAGCCCAATGACTGGGCCTGTTCTGCCACTGTACCCAGCTTGCTTGGGGAGCTGCACCATCTTCTGTAGATGTTCCTGTGGAGAGACCCAGAGTCCAGACCTAGTCCCAGCAGGGTGGGGGTGTCTGAATGAGCTATTCCAGGTCTCAGGAGGGTGGGAGTGTCTGAGGGAGCTGTTCTGAGTCCCATCAGGGCAAGAGCACCCAAGAGAATTATCTGAGGCCCCAGGACAGCAGGGATGTCCAAGCAGGCTAGCCCAGGTCCAGCTGATAGGGGTGTCTGAGTGATGTAAGTGGGGGTGTTCGAAAAGAGGTGCCATGTCTGGCTGTTCATACTCTTCTGCCTTCTCCCAGTGATTTGCATAAGACCTTGAGTGCTTCTGAGTGTACCTGGAAGGGTGTCGGGGTGAGACTGGACCCATGTGCAGCCTTGATTTCCTCTGCTTAACCTGCTGGGCCATGGTTTTCCAGGTTTCACTCTTTCCTGTTGTACCTGGGCTACTCTACCAGTGCAGTGCGAGATGTGAAGGTGACTCGCTTTTGCAAGACCCTGCGGGAGTTCGCCCTGGAGTACCGCACCTGCTGGGAGCGTGTCTTACAGCAGCAAAAGAAACGGGCTGCGTACCGTGAAAGGAACAAGACCCGGGGCCGGCTGATCACAGAGGTAATAGGCCAAGGAGCACCCCAGGGAGCCTGAGATCATCATTGCCTTCTCTCCCTCCCCGCTATCCTACTAAGCATCTCCTCTTGCTGCAGACAGAGAAGTTCTCCAGCATTGCCAGCAGCACTGAGACCAGCTCCCCTGTGCCTGCAGTATCCACCAGCCCCGAGCAGCAGGCTGAGGCAGGCCATGAAAGCATGAAGAGCATGCTGATCTCCTCGACAGAGACTCCTGCCCGGCGCAGCAGGGCCAGCCGAGGTAGGGGCCATGCTCAGCCCAGTGCTAGGGAGAGGGAGGGCAGGAGCCAGGAGCTGGTCTGGTCCCTGGCTGTACATATACTGGTTCACAACCCCCAACTGTCCCCTCTGGGCCTTCAAAGCGTGTCCAAGGGCTCCTCACACTATCCCAAGCTAGGGCTCAGCAGGCTGTGCTATGGATAGTGTATCCATCTGGTGCGGCTTGCTCTTTGCCATGTAGATTCATTTTGCAGCAGCCTCTCAGTTGCCTCTTGGTGCCCTGTAAAGCCCTTTGCTCATTGGTGCGTCAGTGGCAGGGATGGGACAGGCCATGCTTGTTCCTGTCCATGTCCCAGAATCTGCCTGGCACTAGTCTGGTGCTGTTGTCTGGGCAGCCAGGGATGGCAATGCCCAACAGTGTGAAATGCCACCTTCCACAAACCGCTGGGGTGCTGCTGACTAGGCCACATGCCGAGAGCTTGCTCTCCTGGGCCGTAAGGCCAAATCTGCTAGTCAGCAGCCCCTGCCTCAGCCTTACATGCTATTCCATGGCTGGTGAAGAGATGAAGGAGCTCTGTTCCTGCTGCTTTCTGCATCCATCAGGCAGCACTAGGAATTTGCCCATTTTGGCTCAGCAAGGTTCCTTGTTATCAGAGGCCCTTGAACCCTGGCAGGAAGAGGAGCACTTCCCTGTCCACCCAGGCCTTGGCCGTATTTCCCTATGCAAATTAGGGCACTTGGTGGGAGGAATGAAGAGCTGGGAAGAGTCAGGGGGATGAAGTGAAGGAATGGTGGAAGGTGCAGTAGTGTGCTTCCCAGGAAAATGGAAGGGACTGGGCCTCTCGGGTGCATTTAGCTGCTAGTAAGGGGCAGAGGGGCTTTGTAGGCAGCAGGGAGGTGTAGGGTTACCAGGGCAGGGGAAGGGGTTGTGAAGCTGGTGTGATGGGTTAAGAGTATAAAGGATGGTAGCTTTGGGGGAATGTTCAAGACAGCTACCAGTGGGGGTCTGCTGCTTGGGAAGGGAAGCAGTTGAGTGGGTTTGAGGACTTTCTGGGCAAGTTTGGATGATGGGTAGGAGGGTCTGGAGAAGGAAGGAGCCAGAAAGGGCTGTGAGGGAGAGGAGTCAGAGGAGCTACAGGGGAGATTGGTAGCAGAGCTGGCAGCTCTGGTGCAGGTGGCTCTGCACCCTGAGAACTAAGGATGCTGACATTTCCAGTGCTCCCCCGGCAGGTGTGGGACAATCCAGCCCCTCCAGTGGGTCCCCAGCCCAGGAGGACACTTCCAGCTCCCCTGATGATGCATCAGATGAAATCATGGATCGTTTGGTGAAATCTGTCACCCACAATCCCAACCCACGGCCAGGTGCCGCCAAGGAACGCAAGAGGTCACGTGTGAACAGGAAGTCCTGTAAGTCAGCCCTCAGGCAGTGCCTATCCCAGGCCCAGGCAGGGCCACCATGGCTGTGCCATGTCCCCTGAGGGGTGGTAGGGGGGTGCTCCTGCCTTCTCTTCCACACCACTTCCAGGGGGTAGCTGGGAAACAAAACTGTTGGCTGCATCCTCTATGGTCTCTGGTTGGACTGTGGGTCAGTGTCACATTTCCAGTTCCTCATATATGTTAAGCCCAGTGTCAGACTTCTCCGAGCAGCTGCTCCTCTGCTGCTACCCACAGGCATCAGAGAGCCATGCAGGGGAGGGGCCCAGGCTCCTTTTCAGTCAGTCTTTTTGGATGGCCCCTCATGTGGATTTTACAGAGGGCAGTCTGCTTCTGGTACAGCCCTGGGGCCTGTGGGAGGGGGTTGATGGGCACCTGCCCTTAGCGAGTAGAGGTGACGTCAGGGAGGGGAAGGAGGCAGAGTGCTCCTGCTGTGTGCTGGGTCTCTAGTGACCAGGTTTCCAGAACCAAACTGATCCCTGCAGCAGGCCCCAACCTCTCACACCTTTGCTTTCCACTCCAGTGAGGAGGACCCTGAAGAGTGACTTCAGCGAGGACGTGGTGAAGGCGCTGGGTCTGGCCCGGACTCCTGGTGTGGATGTGTGAAGGTTGCCATAGCAAGCAGAGTGTGTTGTGAAGGAGCCTGAGCATGGCCTGTGCTGCTCCCCCCCGTGCTGCTCCCCACCTCCAGAGCAAATGGAGCTGTGAGTGTGTGGGGAGCCCCCCTGCAGAGCCAGGACAGTGCTCTGTGTCAAATAGGAAGGCAGGCAGGTGGTCACAGGGAAGGACACATGAGGGGGCACTGAGCCACTGGTGCTGCAGCCCCAGTTTGCTTGTCACCACAGTCCCTGCCTGGGCCCCAAAGCCTGTGCCATGTGGTGGGGTCTCCCACAAGGGCTGCTGCTTTCCCTTCACTCTGCCACTCCCTCCCCACCCCCTCTTCAGGTATCTGTGCCCTGCTGCCCAAACAACCCAGCTGTTGTGTGGTTTCCTGCCACAGTGCTGAATCTTAAAGGGCTTTACCTCAGGGATGTTGCAGCTTTTGAGCACGTAGCCAATAGCTGGGGAACTCCTTGTGCTTAGAGAGCGAAGTGCTGTGGGCCAAGCCAGCATGGAGAGCAGCTGGAAGCAGTAGGGGTAGGGGACTGGAGGGAGTTTCTTTAGTGGATGCTTGTGGTACCACCCCACCCAGACACACCTTTGGGGAAAACCCCATTTCCTTGTTTTGCCTCCTGTCCCTGCTTCCTTCCCTCCAGGACACTGCACTCTGGTACATCTCTGAGCTGTCCCATGGCTGCAGTCAGCTTTTACCTAGGGACAGGCTGCTGGCTCTTCTATCCCATGCAGTCCTCTGTTCATAGTACAAGGCTCCTGCCCCAACATGCAGATTCCCCCTTGTTTGTAAGCAAAGGCAAGGGTGCTGTGTGTTGGCTTAGGCTGTGTGTGCTGAGGAAGGTGTCATGTGCTCTGTCCCTGATGGAGAGCTGGGCTGTCTGTGTGTGTGGTTGCTCTGGATTTGTAGTCTGAACTAGGGCGATGTGTGTGGTGGTCACCTACCACTAGCCCTGTATCTGAGGTAGTCCCAGTGCTATGGCTAGAGAAGGCCCATGCTGTGTTATAGGTGCTGACTACACTGAATAAAGACACTTGACATTGCTTGTCTGTGGTTATCTTTTTAATACACAGGGTCTGGACCCAGGTGTGATCATTGCTACCCGTGACTGGGACACTGAGCACAAATCTGCCTGCTGCACTACTTACCTTGCCCCACAGCCTTTCTGCTGGGCTTGTCAGGATGGAGAGAATTGTGCTGCCTTTTCCAATCCTTCCTCACCACAACAGCCTTGCATTCAGGAGATGATGACTGCAAGGAATTCAAAAGGGAGAGCATGGATTAAGCAGAATCACTGTGGGTTAAAATCACTTAACTGAAGGATGCTACAAGGGCTCTGGGGGGTAGAACAGGGAATCTGCTGTAGCTTCCCTGGGTTAGATGTGGACATGGACTGAGTTTTTTCTGCAGTGTTATCAGAGAACAAATTGCTACCGGGAATTGTGTCACAGGAGACTGCAGCTTCCTGGATGAAGACTAGAAAGCATCCCTGCTTATAATGGTAGGGCCCACCTATCTCCCAGTGCAATAGGTGGCAGATTTCTTAGTCACGTAGTCACTGAACTGGTAAAGCAATGATGTATTTTTTTATTTGGCTTTGATAAGTCAGAAGGATGTTGTAGGAGAGCTGGTTGTAAGAAATAACCTTGTAGTGAGTTATCACAACTTGATTCAGTTTCAAAGAAACAGAAAGATAAACAAAAGCAGGTCTGTAACTAAGGTTTTTGATTTCCAAAGGGCAAGGTTGGATAAACTAAGTGAGCCAGTTAGTTAAATCAACTGGACTGACAAGCTTAGGGCCTTGCATGTAGAGAAGGCCTGGGTTTTATGTTTTTTTAAGTCCAAAGTACGAAGCTATATGGATTTTACATCCCACTAGGGAAGGACCCAACACCAACTGGATCAATAACCATTGAACAAGGATATTAGAAGGAAGCAAGAAGCCTGTGAGCCATGGAAAAAAAGGTTGATCAGCAAAGAAATCTGCAGCTGAGAGGTCAGGAAGTATAGAGATAAACAGAACTGGAAAAAGTCAAGCTGAGTTGGACTTTGCAAAGGAAATTTTAAGAAAATAGTAAAAGTTTTCCCCCCCATATAAATAAAAAGGGGAAAGACAATGTGGAGCTGCTCTGCAGTTAGAATGGGGCAGAGATGAAAGATAATATAGGTGCAGTTCAAGAACTAAATGAATATTTTGCCCATTTTCAATCAAGATAATTTCATAGTTTCATAGTTTTTAGGGTCAGAAGGGACCTAAACAGATCATCAGGTCCGACCCCCTGCCCCGGGCAGTAATGAGTGTCGGGGTCATAACACTCCAGCCAAATATCTGTCCAGGCTCCTCTTGAAGACCCCCGAGGTAGAAGAGAGCACCGCCTCCCTTGGGAGGTAATTCTAGAGCCTGGCAGCCCTAACTGTGAAGTAATGTCTCCTGATGTCCAGCTTGAACCTTCTCTCTAACAATTTATGGTCGTTATTCCTAGTAACCCCGGATGGTGCCTGGGGGAAAAGAGCCTTCCCCAGTTCCTGCCTATAGGTGTGTTGCTGGTTCCTTCTCCCTAGATGTAGTACCCTGCACTTGTCTGGGTTGAATTCCATCGTATTCTCATCCACCCACCTCTGTAACCTGCCTAGATCTAGCTGGATCCACCCCCCTCCAGTGTGCCCACCGTGCCCCACAACTTGATGTCATCAGTGAATTTGGACAGCGTGCAGTGGTTCTCAACTTTTTTGGTACCAGGATCCATTTGTAAACACTGATGGCCTGTCCTGACCCAGTGCCTCTCACTCCTGACCCACTGCCACCAGGACCTAGCCCCAGAGTGTGTAGGCTGGGGTGGTGGGGCATGAGGAGCCTGAAGCAGCTCCTTGCAGGCTGGAACTGCCAGCCTGCAAGATAAAAGCCACAGTTACTCATGTTTTTCTCCTCTAAAGGAGAATCCATTTCTAAAGTTTATTTGTGACCCTTTCATATAGTCTTGTGACCTACTTTTGGGTCACAATCCATGGGTTAAGAAATGCTGCTATATGGGAACTTGTTAGTTAAACTGAAGGAGATGGGGATTTAGTACAAGAGCTGTGAGGTAGATAAGAATTTGAATAAGGGGGAGGTGACAAGGGGAAGAATCAGTCTGAAGGGAGATTACTAAGAGAGCTCCACAAGGCTTGGTCTTGGAGCTGAACTACCTTTTATGTCAGGGTCATTAATGGAAATTAGGAGTGTACTAATGAAACGTGTTGATTAAGCAAAGGTAGGAGACATCATCAACTCAGTGGAGGATAAAGATACTGTTCAGAAAGCTCTGGATGACTGAGGACTAGAGAAATAGGATGAAATTCAAAAGTGCAAAGTGGCAAGTTATGTGCTTGGGGGCGAACAAAAACTACTGCCAGGGGCTGGGCCATCATCAGTTGGAAATGAATGAGAAAGAGAAAGACTTGGATATTGTAGCTGCTCATGGAGTAACTATAAGCCAAAATTTTGTAGCCACACAAAAAGGAAATACAGTCTTAGGATGTATCAGGAAAAGCATTTCCAGTAGAGAGAGGCAGATATTAATCCTAACATCCCAGGCCCTAGTGAGACCTCATCTACAATACTGCAATTCTAGTCAGCCATGTTCAAGAAAGGTGAACTGAAACTGGTAGAGGTGCAGAGAAGGGCTGCCAGGATGATCAGTGGTGATAAGGAGCCTGTCACAGGAGAGTAGCCTGGAAGAGTTTGGCTTGTTTAGCCTGGTGAAGTGAAAGCTAGGAGGAGGTGTGATTGCTGTGCATAAACACACTGGCAGGGGTGGGGTGGGGGTAGGAAAGTTTCCATGAGAAGGGAGAAAAGCTATTTAAGAACAGTGCTGTCAGCAAGACAGATGGGTATAACCTCGCCATGACTAAGCTGAGGCTAAATATTAAGCAGTTTATGAGACAGCAGCAATAGTTAGACTAGCCTCTGGACAGGAGCTGGGGAAAGGGAGAAAGATCTAACCATGCCATGGAATTTGAGTCTATTGGGATTGCAGGACATGCTTGCCTGAAATACCAGTAACATGATGACCCAGTGAGTGACCTCAGGATCAAGCTCCTCTCTGGGCCTCCCTGAGTCCCTGCTGTTACCTACTTGGGAGAAGGGAGGCCCCATGGCTGCCCTTGTTATTCCTGAGAGTGTCTGTCTAGCTCTCCTGTCCTCACTGGGGCAGTGGCCTGGCCTGCTGACCTGGCTGGTTTCCTTAACATCTCTCCCAAGCAGCTGCTAGACACTAGAGCATCTGTTCCCCACCTTCTCTGCATCTTGGGCAATCCTGCAAGGAGTCCCTGAATGCTCCCAGGTCCTAGGCTCCAGGTCTATTTGGCTACTGCACCTTTGCCCCGGGGCAACTGCACTTCTTAGAGACCCTGCATTGAGTTACAAGGAGGAAGAGTGCCAGGGCTATGCTGAGGTTAGGGGGTCCAGATGACTTGCCTGCAGCCCATCTCCCAGCCCCTTTACCTGAGATGCCAACCACTAGCATAATCCTTCTTACACCAGCTGGCTAACCAGGCAACCAGAACAGAGGTGCAAGTGGCTATTGCCTCCTGCCAAGATCTTAAACCTGTCCCATGATCAGTATCTGGGCAGCCAAACCTCAAACCAGAAGGAGAGCAGGGGAAGGTTGGTCAGGCACTGCAGTTCTCACATGCATGCATGGTTCACACAGAAGGCAGCCAGCAGAGACAGAAGAGCTGAGCACTGCAGCCAGAGCTCCCCAGGTGGGCAGCCTGCCAAGTTTCTGCACTGCCAATATTGGAGCTAGGGCTGAGGACGCTTCTCTCCAGTCAATAAGAGCCAACTGGCAATAGCTGCTGCCAGAGGATGGCTCCTGGGCCTGAAATGCCTGGAGTTTCTCAACCCAGAGAAGGGATAGGGAAGTGTAGGGAAGTTGCCCAGTTGGGAGTTTACTGGGTGCAAAAAAAGCCACCTGAATCAAAATCTGTGCCTACAGGGACATGGCCAAAGGTTTTTACCCCCTGTGCTCTGTCACATGCCCATCAGTGTCAGAGTCTAAGAGCACTGGAGAGCTGGCATGGCAGGGCCACACACCAAGGCCTTGGTCCAGCTTGCTTCCTCAAAGAAATCAGAGCTCCTTGTCACTCCCTACTGCAGCCCTGTGCTGCCCTGCAGTGGTAGATGATCGGGTTCAGAGACCATGGCCAAGCAGATTAACCTGCAATGCCTCATTGTTTCCTCATGCTTGCCTGTCTCCATTTTTGCCTTATGTCTTCTCCTGAGACGGTAAATCCCCTGTGGGGGGGAACCATCTCCTGGCCTTTGTATGGTGCCAGCACAGCGGGGTTCTAACTCCAAAGGTGGTTTCTGTGGGAATACAAGAAAAAACTAATGATAATTCTAGCTGCCAGCAGGTGGAGTGCGAGCCACACAACAAAGACAGCTGGCAGCCAGGAGCCTTTCCACAGGTCCCTATAAATCTTCTATAACTGGGTACCAGCTTTCTGCCACCAAGCCTAGATGGTGACAGGCTCTCTGGACCACAGCCAAGGGCCTATCCTGCTGTGAGTACACAACACCTCTAATGTTTCCAACTGCGACAATCATTCAGTGAGGGGTGGTGATTTCTAGCCAACACCTTGCCCATCAAGGTATGCATGGAGCTGGAGAACTAGCACAGCTGGCCCACCCCAGCCACCCAGACACAACCCAACTCTGGGGGGCTCAGCAGGTGCTGCAGATAGTAGAAAGGGGGGCACCAAGATATTTCCCCTCTCTCTAAGGAAAAAGGCCCATTACTCACCCCCACCCCAGCCACTGTGTTGTTTTGTAGCTGAAGGCCTGGCTGACATATGCAGCTCTGGGCAGAAGCTCAGTCAAACCCTTGCATGGTACATGGACACAGAGCCTGGAGCTGCCAGCCAGCCATTCAGCCTATAAGCCATGTGCACTGGCATCTCTACATGACCTCCCTATGCCTACAGGGCAGTACTCTCCAGGGACAGGCTGTGTTGTAAGCCATGGGGACTTTGCCCAGCGGGATCTGTGGTGGAAATGGGGAGACACTCCACATGACTGAGTCCCCTGGCTCTCCCAGCATCATCCGCTCTGCAGACAAACCTGGGGCCCCCAGCCCCACAAGCCCTATGGCACACCCTGGCTGGCAGCACCAGATCCACCACCTGTAGCAACAGGACATACCATCTATTGTTACACTGCTTGAAGGAACTGGGCACATAAGCCTTGGCTGGATGGCTGAAGAGGTCAGCTGGGCACAGTAGCAGGTTTTCATGCCATTTCCCAGCAGTGACCATAGGAGTCAACATGGATTGCATGTACCCCTGGTCAGTAAAGGCCACCCCAAGCATCTGGGTCACAGCAACTGAACTTCCTGCATATACCTGCAGGGACTGAGCTGGAAACTACAGTATCTCAGAACATGAATCCTGCCTCTGAGCTACAGGGCCAGCACCATTACTCTCTGTGACTCAGATGGGAAAGTGTCTCTGCTATGGGGGCACCAGCTCCTGAGCAAACCTACCATTCTCCCACATACAGGAAAAAGAGGAGAATGGCTTACCCCTCTAGGCATATCTGCCCCTGGTGACAGAGATGCTCCAGCAGAGCAGCCAGGAGGCATTCACATGCTTTGAACTAGATGGATGGATAGGTGTGTGGAGAGATGGATGGATGCAAGAAAGAGAGGTATGTACAAGGCTGAATGGATGAATTGGGTGTATTTAGGGATGACAATAACCTTTGTATCCAAGGGTGTCTGGAACTCGCCAGTCTAAACTTTGCAAGCTCAAATTTGGCCATTACTTCCAGCTGATTGGTTGCTCATTCTGCCCCATTTGTGTCACTCAGAAACTTCCATGCACATCGTTCTTCCCCTCAGTTTTGTCTTTCCAACCTGGGCCCTTTTATCTTAGCCTCAGACAATACAGGAGAACCTGCTGACTACCAGGCTATAAGGAGGTTCTGGGAAAGAAGTGATCTTTCTGAGTGTCTCCTCTTGAAGTGGCTCCAGCAACAGCTGCAGCAGGAATTTACCTGGCTCTGACACATCCTAAGCAAGTTCCTCAATGGTGAAAAGGTTCAGTTCCAACTAACTAAATGACATTGTTCTAATGAAAAAAAAGGTTTGATGAAAAAATTCTGAACTAGCTTATCTGTACAGCACTTCACACACTGCAGACACTATTAGATAATCATGGAATTACAGACTAGTGAGGACCGGAAGGGTCCTCAAGAGACCATTGAGTCCAAACCCCCTTTTCAAGGTAGGATCATCCCTATCCATAAGTGGATTAATGCACAGGTCAGCTGGGCACAAGCCCAGGGGCTCCTACCAGTTCAGGGCCCCAGGATCCTCATCAGCAGGGAAGTAAAAGCAGGGCTTTAAACTTGGAGCGTTTTTGTCTCCCAGCAGGGACACAAAAATGGTGCCTAGTTTAAAACCCCAGCTTTCACATTTGTTTCCCTGCAGTCAGGAGTGGAGCCCCTCCCCCAGTGGGGCTGTGGGGGTAAGGCTGGGGTCAGTGCCGAGCTAGGGCAAGGGGCCAGGCCAGGAGTGCTGCTCCATGCTTCTGCAGGCAGGCGGTGGCACTGGGGGGGCCTTGAGGGGTTGTAGCCCACCAAAATTCACCTTAGCCCCCCATAGCCACCCTTCCCACCCACAGGTGTGGCACTCCCCACACACGTGCACAGTTGCACAGTTCAACTGCATCCTATTCTGTTCCGCCCACTTCCCCAGCCTGTCCAAATCTGCCTGGATTCGCTCCCTGCCCTCTAGTTTGTTTACTCCACCCCATAGTTTGGTGTCATCAGCAAACTTGGACAGAGTGCTTTCTATTCCCTCGTTCAAGTCACTAATGAACAGTACGAGCCCCAGGACAAAGCCTTGGGGGACTCCGCTGCCCATATTTCTCCAGGCAGAGACCGACACATCCACTACCACTCTCTGGATGCATCCCATAAGTCTGTAACCTGTAAGCAGGTTAGAAACTTTTGTGAACGGGCAGACATGACTGC
This sequence comes from Crocodylus siamensis, assembly GCF_052110815.1. Lineage (NCBI taxonomy): Eukaryota > Metazoa > Chordata > Crocodylia > Crocodylidae > Crocodylus > Crocodylus siamensis. The sequence continues at coordinate 44,716,495 of NC_143403.1, forward strand.
CTGTTCCTCCCAGTGGATGTTTAGGAAGTTTAGGCTGCCCATGACAACCAGGTCCTTTGAGTGCGCTGCCTCTGAGAGCTGTCTCAAGAATTCTAGGTCTAACTTGGCTCCCTGGTGTGGGGGTCTGTAATAGACCCAACAACCAAGTCCCTTTCTCCCCAACCCCCCTGTAATCTGACCCACAGTACCTCAATTTGCCCTTCTTCTAGGCCAACTTAACTACAGAAGATGTATATTGCTCCTTAACGTAGAGAGCAATGCCCCCACCCCACGCCTTTTTTCCCCACTCTATCCTGTCTGTACACCCTGTAGCCCTCAATACCTACTGCCCAGTTGTGGGTAGGGTCCCACCAGATTTCTGCTAGCCCAACCAGGTTGAATTCTTTGTTTGCAAGCAGAAATGCAAGTTCCTCCTGCTTGTTCCCCATGCTCCTAGCATTAGCGTAGAGACATCTAAGCCCTGCAATAGGTGCCCTTACTATTTCCCCGTTCTGATGCGTGGCAGGGTCCTTGGTACTTACTTGGACTGTTCCAGTGCCTGGCTCATGGTTCATCATTCCTGGCATCGCCCTGTTGTCAACATCCCCATCCCCCAACAAACCTAGTTTAAAGCCTGCGTAGGAGATCAGCCAACCTGTAAGAGAACAGACTCTTACCTCTTGGAGAGAGATGTAGCCTGTCTCATCCAAACAAGACCTTATGCTGGAAGTACAGGTCATGGTCAAGGAATCCAAACCCTGCACGATGGCACCAGCTCCGAAGCTGTGAGCTGACCTCTCTAATGCAGTTGCTGTGGTACTGTTCATGACTGTTGACTGGGAGGATGGATGAGAAGACCACCTGTGCCCCTGAACCTCTGAGCCTGTCTCCCAGTGACATGTAGTCACTCATGACCCTTCCTGGACTACTCTGGGCCGTGTCATTCATTTCTATGCGGATAAGGACCATGGGATAGTAGTTGGAGGGCCTAATCAGATCTGGAATCCTTGTTTTGACATCTCAAATCCGGGCTCCGGGGAGGCAGCAAACCTCCCGTACCATGGGATCTGGGCAGCAGACGGCTCCCTCTGTTCCTCTCGGGAGGGAGTCACTTACCACAATGACCCATCATTTTCTCCTCCAGCTGCATGGTTCTCCCTCAGCTTGCTTGGTGGTGGCTATGGGTGCGGCCTCCAGTGCTGTGCTCTCTGCCAGTGACACCAGGGCCTCATATCTCCTCTCCAGCTGCACTGAGGGAGGCGCCCTGGCAGTGCGATATCTAGCCCTCAAGGTGACTGTTTGCCATCCGGCTGCATCGATTCCCTCCTGTGATGCCTTCCCTCCAGGTGTGTGATCCTGCAGAGAATGGAAGTACCCATCAATCTCTTCCTCAGTCGCCCTGATCCCCCACAGCCTGCTCACCTCTGCCTGGAGCTTCCTCCAGAGCCTCAAACCAGGCACATGTGGGACAGGTGAGGGGTCTCCCAGCCCTCCTGCTACCCCCAGGCCCTCGAGGACCCACCAGGCAACCCCTGCAGGCAGGGGGCCCTGGTGCTGCCGACCCACCCAATGGCTCTGTCTGGGTGGAGACCTCAGAGGAACCCCAGGTGGCAGGCAGCATCAGGGCAGGGTCCCTGGCTGTGCTCTGAGTCACCACCCCCATTAAAGACTCCCTCGTGTACACTCACCTGAAGACTGTCCGAAACGGCCGACGCAGAGAGTCTCAGGCCCCTCCTGCTCTCCCCCCTGTGCGAACTCCTACGAAAACTCTGGCACGCCCCTAAAGAGACCGTGATGGACTGGTCAGTCCCAGGGTGACTATAAATCACAAATACTATGTAGCCATGAGAAAGGCATCTGTGATCTCAGGGTGTCAGCTGCGATTGTTGTTTGGCAGCTTTCTCCTATAACTGGTGCAGGGTAAATATCATGTCAGCAGTGCTGTGTGATGAACAAAAACCATGCTGGGATTCAGGCAGTGCATCATCTGCAATAACCTGGAGCCTTCTCAGCAACAGCTTACCAAGGGTCTTACCCACAATGGAAAGGAGCAAAATGCCATGATAGTTGCTGTAGTCATGTCTGTCTCCTTTATGCTTGTAGAGTGTTATGATTTTGGTATCTTTAAAATCCTGCGGTAAAGCCTCGTTTTCCCAGCAGAAAGTAAATAGGTCTAGCCAAGGTTTCTGAAGTGTAGGACCACTATATTTAAGAACTTCAGCTGGGATTTTGTCAGCTCCACCTGCCTTTCCTTTTGTTATTTCCATGAGTGTGTTCTCAGTCTCCTCCAGAGTTGGGGCATCTTTGAGTTCATATCGAACTGGTCCTTGAACAAATGAGGGTACTAATTGATCATATGTGTACTACTCATGATTGAGGAGGGTAGTAAAATGTTATTTCCATCTTTCTAATATTATATTGTGCTCAGTCGGAAAGGCGGTGCTGTCAGTGGACAAGATTGAACAGGTATTGGCTCTTTGAGGCCCATAAATGGACTTTAACTCCTGAGGTACATCACAAACAGATCTAGGGAGGTGATACTTCTCCTCAATGTGGCATTGGTCAGGCCGCAGCTGGAGTACTGTGTCCAGTTTTGGGCACCACACTTCAGGAGGGATGTAGATAACCTGGAAAGGTTCAGTGGAAGGCCACCTGTCTGGTTAAAGGCCTACAGAAAAAACCCTACAATGACCAGTTGAGGGACCTGAATTTCTTCAGCCTCCACAAGAAAAGGCTGAGAGGTGATCTTGTTGCCATCTACAAACTCACTGGGAGGGGACAGCAGGAAATAGGGGATACAATGTTTACCAGGGCACCCATCAGGGTAACTAGAAACAATGGCAACAAACTGAAGGAGAGCAAATTTAGACTGGACATCAGGAAAAAAATCTTTACAGTGAGGGTTGTCAAAATATGAAATACACTTCCAAGGGAGGTGGGGCTGTCCCCTTCCTTGGAGGTATTTAAGAGGAGATTAGACAAACACCTGGTTGGGATCATCTGACCCCAGCACTCTTTCGTGCCCAGGGCAGGGGGTTGGACTCGATGATCTAATAAGTCCCTTCCAACCCTGAAATCTATGAAAAAACCTTGATTGTTATTTGTATCAGCAGGAGCTTGTAGTTCTGTTGCTTTGTTTCTCCACCAAGTGTCCTCCAACTCCCACAACTTTTTCTGCACTTCAGATTTTGATTCCTTGAAGGCTTCTGCAGCCACAAGAGAGGAGAGGTTGTTCAGTTTAATTTGGTGCATGGCTCAATGGGCCACAAGGAGTGCTTGAATATTGTTGTCATTTGTATCAAACCAGTCCACTTTTCATCAAGTTGGGACACCAAAGACTTCTTTAGCTGTTGATTGCACTGCAACGGTTCTGCTTGCTCTTGCATTGGCACAGTTTGATGGTGCAGCATGAGTTGAAGTTACTAAATGAGCTGTCCCCTCTTCCATGCAAAGTTTTGATACATCAACACATCAGTTTGGTTTTGGAGCAACTTTCTGTCCTCCTTCACAAAGGAGTGTGAATCCTGATGTTTGGTTAGTACAGATAAGCTGATGATATGTAACGCATTCTGCCCCTTGCAGAATATACCTGTTGGGTATATTTTTTAGAGTGTCATTTAGCTGGCTGTAGAAATGAATCTTCCTTTCTTCAGGAGCAAGTAATGTTGGGGTCTAGGCGCTTGTTATTGCCAGAAGTTGTTGTGGGACAGTGGTATCCACAATGTCATTAGGCACTCAGATATTGATACAGGTTGCTGTGGTAGTTTATAAGCAATGGAGTTTGCTATTGCAAGTCCTACCCTGTATAGGATGGCATTTTGATCTAACTTATAACCTGATCAGTAGAAAATGTATTCATGTGGTCTAGTCTTGGATAAGGCAGCAATATTTATTTGATACCTGTGTAGTTCTTTTGCTACTAATGCAGTTTTTCGCTTGAATTTTTTTAACGTCAAGTAATGTATGAATGTTCCAGCGTCTGATTATCAGTTTCTGTCCATTTTTTATTGTTTCTACCACTTAAAAAAGAGATCCCATTGATCATGGGAAACAGCCAGGAGTTGGTGACAGGAAAGTAGAGAGACGTGACAGGAAATTTTTTAACCAGACAGGGCCCTGGAACTGGGACCCTGTATCAAACCACCTTGTGCAACAGATGGGTGCTTGAGAGCTGTTTAGTAGCAGGGTGAAAGACCACTGGGGAAGAAGTGAAGAATAGCATTCCCTACCAGGGACAAGGATTGCTTGAATGGTCTACCAGGAAGCAGTAGGTGAGGTGAATTGAAAGCACTGTCACAGCAGAGTCCTCTGGAAAAGGTCCATGAGAGCTTCCAGATAAGAGAAAAGCTATGTGTAATCCACTACAGACTAGACATGTGGGAGTAGCTACCTCCTGACCTGTCCCACTGGGATGTCAGGAGTGAGCTGTAGGAGCTAGAATCTGTTATGATTGCACAGATGACAGGATTGTGAGAACTGTGGCATGGGGAAGTTGAGATAGTGGGGTACAGAATTAACTACTAAGTAAGGGAATATGTGAAGGAAACAAGGCTTGGGGTGACTGGAAGGGAAGATGGAAATGAAGTGAGAGTGCCTGTGTGCTCAGAGACATATGGTCACAAGATAAGAGACAGGTGCTTGCAGCATGACAGAGGTCATTTACAAGACAGGAGCATGGTTTAATCAAGTAATATGTTGTATTAGAGAAAAGAATTGCTGCAGAAACCGACAACAGTGAAGAAAGGCAACTGAGATGACTGCTTGCAAGCTACCCTTGCCATGGAGGGTATAGGTGTATACACTTCTAGGCAAGCGTGACAAAGGTTTCAAACATGAGTGACACCTGAGACTGTGTCTGAAAGGCATGTGTTCTGTTCAGTAGCACTTCAGTAGCTGGTGTGTTAGAGGCATGCCCATGGGACACCAGACAGGAGATAGCACCTGGCCATTGCTATGGTGGCATGCTACCTGATGTGATTCAATCTGCTGAAGCCTGGGGTAATAAGACAGCAGTTCTCACAGATGACAGAAATGTCCTCACTTGATGAGGCCCCATTGTCTGAAGAACTCTGAAAACAGAGTACAAGGCCTCCCCTTGAATAGCTTACCCTATAAATTCATAGATATAAAGCCAGGAGGGTCTATCATAATCATCCAGCCCCACAACTTACTCTCCTGGGTAATCCAGAGCAAAGCTTTCTGGAAGAGACACCCAGGAATGGGGAATTTATCCCTCCAAGTAAGTTATTCCAGTGGTGCTTTGCTCTCTTGGTTTGAAAAATGGACAAGGGTAGACAAGCTGTGATGAGACAGGCCAGACACAGGCTGCAGAAGAACTATGCATCCTCAGGCAATGTCGTGTGAGCATGGGGCCAAGTCAACAGTTTCTCTTTAGTTTTCATTTAGGTTTTAGTGGATGAGGATGTGCTACATGGAAAGACAGAAACCAAAAAGGAGTTAGTGGGGATCGGAAGGGAAGAGGTTGGGATGGAGAGGATGTTGGCTGTTTGCTCCTATCATCAGGAGATAAGTGAAAGCAGAGTAAACACAATAGACACAGCTTTGTGCCAACCTTGGCATGCAGTGGGCCCTTCCCCACAGCACAGGAGGTCCCTATTCCCCTAGAATATTTGCTTATTCAATCTCCATGACACGCTCCTTGTCCCTTGCCCCTACACATGAAGACACACACATGCAGAATAGTGAGAGACACACCTGTGCCCACTCATAAACACCAGTGATTACTACTTCCAATTCCCTGCCATGAGCTGATAATGACTAGTGCCATCCACTTCTCCCTCCTCCTCCCCAACCCCAACACATGGCTACTTCATTCCTTCTGCACACACTGATAAAGCCTGCTCCCATCCCTGGGCATACACCCCACTGCTAGCACCAACAACACATCCTTCCCTATCATGTTCGTGTGCACTATCTGAGTAAAATATTCCTGTCAGAAGAGTTTCCATTGGAAAGGTCAACAAAATGTTTTGAAGAAATGTTGATTCTCAGTGTGGAGAAGTTGACATGAATTTATTCTAGCTTTCTCTGCTAGAACATTTTGTTTCCATAAGGTCCAATCTCTCTCTCCCTTTATTCATTATTCTTCAACTTATTAACAATATCAAAATGTATAAAATATCTGACCAGGAAAGTGAAACACTTTGGTGATGCAAAATAGGAACTTTTCAGAATCTCTGTTCCATGGGAAAGGTAGAGATTGCAACCTGTAGCCCTTAGAAAGGAATTTCCTCTAGAGATAGCAGCCATGCCCACAGGACAGAAATCCCATCTTACAACCAAATCAGCTAGTCAGCCTGCTGCCCAAATGCAGAGATTCCCTTGCATGCCAGTTGGTGTCATGGCAATTGAAGGTAAATGCTGAAGTAAGATGGCTAGTGCTATGTTCAAAGCTCAGGGATAAGGGTAAGCGTGGATGAGATTCAATTACATCCAGTTAAAGCAGTGGTGCAGAAAGGTTTGGCATCTCTACGTCAAGCTAGAGAATCTTTGACACTTTGACACTATATGCCTGCCCAACTTCTCACCAAGCGTATTCACTATGAGAGCTGCTAAATAGGGCTGTGTGAAGCTTCCGTCCCTGATTCGATTCAACGGAGATTTGACTGAGCCCTGCATCCCCCAGCTCAGTGACTGATGCCTCCTGGGTCTGAGAGGGCACCCGGAGTCTCCCCGCGGCTGATCACTGAGCTGGATGGGCATGGTTGACTCCCCCCAGACACTCCCTGACAGATCTGGAAGTGGTCCACTTCCATGTTTGCCACTGAACACACGGGGGGGGGGGCCCACCTGCACTCCTGTGAGATACTTCATCTGCCCCAGCATTGCAGCATTCATGAGCCACACCTGGTACCTCAAGGTATGTAGAAAAAACATTTAAAGCTGTTTCATAGTAGGTAGGGTTGGAAGGGACCTGAGCGGATCATAAAGTCCGACCCCCTGCCATGAGCAGGAAAGGATGCTGGGGTTAAAAGGCCCCAGCAAGGTGATTATCTATCCTCCTTTTAAAGACCCCCAGGTCTTTAAAGCGAGCACCACTTCCCTTGGAAGTTGGTTCCAGATCCTAGCTGCCCTGACTGTGAAGTAGCGCCTCCTGATGTCTAGCCTGAATCTACTCTCAGTCAACTTATGGCTGTTATTCCTTGTTACCCCCAGTAGTGCTCAGGGGAGCAGGGACTTTCCCGTTCCCTGCTTGTCCCCCTTGGCCAGTTTATAGATGGCCACCAGATCCCCTCTCAGCCTTTTCTTGTGAAGACTGAACAGGTTCAGGTCCTGTAGCCTCTCCACATAGGGCCTGCCCTGTTGCCCCCGATCATGCGAGTGGCCCTCCTCTGGATCCTCTCAATGCTGGCCACTTCCCAATGCAGCACCCAGCACTGGACACAGTACTCCATGTTCATCTTGGAATCAATAATGACTCCAAGATCCTTTTCTGCCTTGTGCTGATGAGAGGGAAGTTCCTCACCTTGTAGGTATGCTGTTGGTTCTTTCTCCCTACGTGCAATATTGTCAATATTGAATCCCATCCTATTCTCATCCACCGACCCCTGTAACCTGTCCAGATCTAGTTGTAGCTTGTCCCTCCCTTCTAGCGTGCCCACCTCTCCCCACATCTTAATGTCATCCGTGAATTTGAACAAGGTGCTTTTTACCCCCTTATCCAAGTCACTGATGAAGATGTTGAACAGTGTGGACCTGAGGACTGAGCCCTGGGGGACCCCGCTGCCCACATCCCTCAGGTCGAAAATGATCTGTCCACCACCACTCTCTGGGTGCAGCCAATTTGAGACCCATCTGACTGGGTAGGCATCAACGCCACCGTCACCAATTTTTTAATAAGAATGGGGTGAGAGACAGTGTCAAAGGCCTTCTTAAAGTCCAGAAAGACTACATCCACCGCGACACCTGCATCTAAGGATTTTGTGACAACCAGGTTGGTCTGACAGGACCTACCCCTAATGAACCCATGTTGGTTCCCCTAAGCATGATCCCCCCTGTTGGTCCCTCGCAGATGTCCTCCTGGATAATTTTCTCAAGGAGCTTCCCCAGGACCAAGGTAAGACTAACAGGCCTATAGTTACCTGGGCCCTCCTTCCTCCCTTTTTTGAAAATGGGGACCACATTGGCTCTTTTCCAGTCCTCTGGCACCTGGCCAGATCACCATGAGTGTTCGTAAAGCCATGCCCAGGGTCCTGCAATGACCCCTGGCAATTCCCTCAGCACCCTGGGGTGAAGGTCATCTAGACCTGCTGATTTAAACTCAACCAGCCCCACCAGAAGTTCCCCAACTAGGTCCTCCCTGACCCTAGGTCTGGCAGTGCCTCCCCTAAGTCCGTCCAGAATCCCAGTAGGGGAGGATGTCCTGGTCCCTGCTCAGAAAAATGGAGGCAAAGAATTTGTTAAAGAGGTCAGCTTTATCATCTGGTGCAATACCAGATTGCCAAATGTGTCCTGCAGGGGCCCCATGTTACCCGGTGCCTTCTTTTTACTCCGTATATATTTAAAAAAGGACTTGTTGTTATCTTTGATCCTGGTGGCTAGTCCTAGTTCTGTCTCCACCTTAGCCTTCCTAACAGCCCCCGTACAGTCTCAAGCAACGGAGGTATAATCTTCCTTGGTGATAGCCCCTCCCTTCCAGCAGGTGTACGCCTCCTTTTTAGCTTTCAGACATTCCTGAATGCCTTTGGTGAGCCATGGGGGCTTTTGAGCACTTTTGTCCCTTTGATTCATGTTGGACCTGTCACACTTTGGGCTCAGAGGTCACCCATGATGACCATGTCCCTTGACTTAACTGCCTCTACAAGCTGACTTGTGTCTATGTCCGAATCACTAATTCTCCGAATCAGCATCAACTCTTCAGATTTGGATTTGGCTGAATTGAATCAGGGACAGTGATCTGAATCAATGAATTGAATCACTGTCCCCAGTTCAGGCCGACTCCGAATTCAAATCAAATAGGGCCTGTTTCGCACACCCCTACTGCTAAAGCAGGGGATTGGATACACTAAAGAAGTCAAAATGCCCCCAGCACCCCCCTCCCCCCATTCCCCTTCCCCCACATTTCTAGGGCAGTGCCAAGCATGTGGAATATGTGAATGTGCCTTATTTGAAAGCCCTGGATTCCAAAGTCCTTTGGTCATGTAGTAGGGTTTGGCATAAGCAGCTGCAGCCATGTGCAACTGGTGCCACCTTAATTGGGGGGGGCACGTGCCCCCCCCACCATGACCAGTCCCACCAACTGGGGGGCAGTCCCCTCATGGCCAATCCCACTGATGGGGGGTGGGGGTACGATCCTGCAGACAGGGGAGAGGAGAGTCCCCTGTGGGCAATCCCACAACGGCTGATCGCTGTGATCGCTGCAGCCACTTCAGGGAGCAAGCACCAGCCGATTGCTGCAGCCTTTCCCAGAAGCAGCTACAGCCACTTCTGGAAGTGGCTGCAGCGATTGCAGCAACTGGCCAGTGTTTGCAGGGGGGGCACCGGTGCTCCCACCTGCCCTCCTTGCCTATTGCCTAAGCAGCAAGTGTGGTCAGTCAGGGGGTGCACTGGCACTCCCTGCACCCCTTACACATTGCCACTGGCTGCAGCTGCAGTTTCCCCACAATGCAAGGACAATGCCATTTCCATGGATTTCCTGGCTTCTCTATGGAGACTGCAGACAGAAGGGCCTTTAGTGCCAAACATGGTGGGGCTTTTCCAGCGGGCACTCCAGTTGGTTAGGATCCAGACTAAGTCGCCCACCTCATTAAACATGGGCACAAGAAAGAGAGAGAATTAACCTGCTGTCAGAGCTGCTCAGGAAGGGACTGTGCAGGTTCTTCAAGCAGGTGATCTGCTGCTTCATATTCCCAGGAGGCTGGATGCCTGAGAGTCTTGTTACACATTAATTTTAGGTTGCTCCTGGAGTTCTTAATCTTTGGATTGTCCACACATTTACACCTAGGACTAGTTTTAAGCACACTTTGGGTGGCTTAAAGTTATGCCATTCCAAGGCAGATTTACCTCTGATCTGTGTTACCCAGCTCATGTTCTATTAATGTGTGGCCACTCCGCACAGATGAGCTGCCAAAGTTGTAGTACTCCAGCATCTCAGGTTGCAGTGCCCCCTTTCTGACCCTCCTGTTGTGTGTGGACAAACCTTCCACCCCCTGAACTCTATTGCCTGGGGATGGTGGATGGGGGTCTGACACCAAGCCAGTTCCCTGCCCACGTTCTCCAGGGGTGTGACCTTCCCACTACCAGGGATGCAACCCCATGCAAACAGCCTGCAGAGCACATGACAGGAAGCCAGGACACAGGGCATGGATGGGTCTGGGAGTGAGGTCTAGAAGGATGAGGGGGAACAAGTTAGGGGGGCAGATTGGGTCCCTATGAACCAGGGGTTCTTTCCAGGGACTGTAGCTCCCCCAAAAGTGCCTTCCCTCACTGCTCTTACCTCCCAGCCACCCCAGGAAGCACAACCAGCACCCCTCACACTCCACTCTGAATTTATTAAAATATAAGTCCTTCTTTATTTCTTTTCAAATTGTTTTTTTTTTACTTCTTTTATTTTATCATTCTGTGGCTGGCTTCCTTTATGTCATCACACATTCCCCATTCTCATTTCCTTTTCACCTCCATTCTCATTACCCGTTCCCATCCCATTAACTCGCTGCCTCAGCTTCATGCTCCTACCCCTTCAATTCATTTCTCCGACACACACCCCCTTAGATCAGGGAGAGAAGTCTTTTCTTTGCTCCCCATCCCTCTAGTGGCAACTCACAGCTGTATCAGCTAGTCCAGCCCCTCCTAACCAGCCATGTAGTGGCAAATTACAGCTGTCCAGGTAGGGACCAGGCAGAGAAGGTTTTTAGCCTTAAGGCCAGGGTAGACAATTATTTCAGGTGGAAGGCCGCCTACCGAGTTTTGGCAAGCTATCAAGGGCCCTGCTCTTTGACAGGTGCCCCACCCCCTTCTTACCATCTTGGGACTGGAAGTCCTGCTCCCTAACACCTGATCTTTGCTTCCAGAAGTCCCTTCCCTTACCTGCCCCCTCAGAATTACTCCTTTCAGCAAGGGGTTTTGCCATCTCTGAATCAGAAAAATACCAAATTATATTCTAAAAATCAAACGTACTACCACATTCATTAATTTCATTTAAAAAATATTTGTGTCCTGATTTACATGTGTTTGCATAGTGTACATAGAGGTGATAGTATAACAGCTTAAAATGAAGTCTTACTCTTCTATATTGTGGGAGGGTGAGGGTAGGAGAGTGGGTATAGATTTGTGGGTATGTGGGGTGTGGGGGAGGGTGTGTGGGGGGATTTGTGGACGGGTGGATAGGTGTGGAGTGTGTGGGTGGGTATGGATTTTGTGGGGGGCTGTGAGTGTGTGAGGGGAGGGTGGCTGGGGAGGGCTGTGGCTTGGGTGGAGGGGGAGGATTTGTCCATAGCCTGCCCTGCCACTGTGCAGCAGGCAGAGCCCCCAACAGTGCTCCTGCCACTCCTGGCCCCAGGGCCCTGTGTTCCTGCTCACTGCCACTTGTCCCCATCTGCCCCTGCTGCCCTTCTCCTGCCACTTTCCTGCCCCCCCAGACCCCCTCCAGCCACTCTGGCACCATATCCCAGCTACTTCTGCAGTCCTGGTGCTGCAGCTGGAAATCACGTGATGCTGGAGCTCGGTGGGGAGGGGAGCAAATGGGGAAATGGCTATGGCAGGTGGGGGGAAGGGGCAGTGAGTGGGTGCATGGAGCACAGCAACAGCTGCATGGAAGCTTGGGACCCATGCTGGTGCACTGGGGCCAGCACCAGTGGGGTCCAGAGCAGGGCAGCAGGGGCATGGGGCCAGGCTGCCAGGGGCTTTATGGAGCTGGGCTGCACTTCTCAAGAAAGGAGAGAAGGGAGCCAGCCCGGCTCCATAGAGCCCCTGCCAGCCCAGCCCCGCCCCATGTTCCTGCCACCCCACTCTGAGCCCTGCTGGTACTGGCCCTGGTACACTGGCATGGATCCCACACTCCCACCTGGCTGTCGCTGTGCTCTGCGCGCACACTCATTGCCCCTTCTCACCACTTTCTACAAGCATTCCCTGCCCTGCCCCAGCTGGCACCACATGGTTCCCAGCATTGGGACTGCAGGTACCAGCCTGGCAAGCCCTGAGGACTGAGGCAGTAGCCCACGGTCCTCCCCTGCCTCCCTCCCCCCTCTTTCTTATCTCTATTTCCCTCAGCACAGGGAGGCAGGACCAGTCCCAAGCCAAAAGTCTCCAGAAGCCCCTGGTAGGCAGAGGCTTCCAGGTAGGGCTGGGAGTGGGCTGGACGGGGGCGCTAGGCTGAACTGGACTTGCTGCTGCAGCTGTTTAGTTTTGCTGCCAGCTCCCCCTGGGTCCTACTGCCCCCGGCTCCTGTCATCTTTGACAGGCAGCCACGGGCAGATAAATATTAATTTTCTAAATTTTTAGGGGCCCCATGGGATGGATAGAATGGGTTGGCAGGCTGAATCTGGCCCACAGGCTGTATTTTGCCTGAAGGTGTGACTGCTCCAAACTCGAGCTAACACAAGCACTGATCAACATTTAAGCAGCTCAAAGTAAAATATATAACAAGGCCCTGAGGGAGTCAGCAATGGAGCTACTGGCACTCCCTGCATATTCTTATTTTGCCCAGCACATCAGCTCAGGACTGAGCAGAGTCAGAAGTTTTCTCTCATCCTGAGGGATGGTTCCAGTGCTGAGACTGAGTGTCAGGCCAGTGAGGGTGGTTAAATGGATCCACTTCAAAAGAGCCTCTGCAGGAAGCTTCTCCTTCTGTGTGAAGTGCTGAATTGGCATGTGGGCTGGCAGCACTGGCAGCATGTCACTGGCCAGGTGCCCATATGAATAAGTAGGAATAGTGCTGCACAACTTTCTGAGGCTGTTTTCCTGTGTGCACATGTACATATAGGTATGTCTGTGCATGTGTCTATGTACATACATACGTGTGTTTACATCTGTGGGATATGTGTGCAGGTATGTGTGTCTGTCTGCCCAAGATATTTTCCCTGGCAGATGTACTGACTCAGGAGTTTGGTACACAGCCCCTATGACCTTGGTAAGGAAGCCATCTCTTTCTTAGTACCAGAGACCACATTGCATGGAAAATTGGACCTGCTGGTGTTGCCTTGGGAAAACAGCCAGAGCTCATGTCCGGTTCCAGCATCTCCATAAAGAGGTGCCAGTGGATGGTGGCCAAGAATCTCTCCTGCCAGCTCTCCATGCCCATCTGTGCTTGGCAATCCTGGGTCTTCTCTCTGTATTAGCCTTGGTGCCCACCTAGCGGACAGTGGGCATCTTCTTCTGGTAGGAACAGTCTCTGAATCATCCTGGCTTCTTCAATCAAGCACCAGGCAGGGTTCTGTAGTCCTCAGAGTGGTGAAGGGACCTTTATCTTCCTGATGGTTTTGTCTCCATGCTGTCAGAGAAGGGCCAATAGTCCCCAGGACACTGTTATAATTCTTGGTTGTTCTTATATCCCTCTGAACCAGAATGGCATTAACATGGCCGTTGTTTCCACAATGGCTTCTGTGCAATACAAGCAAAGGTAGTGTCTGGGTAGAAGCTGCTCCAATGGCATTCTGGATAAGAGGTGCAGTGGTTGAAGAGCTGGGAAACACACTGCTCCAGAGCCAACTGGACTTAAGGCCTGACTGCCACTTCAGAGAGCAGGTCCAAAAGTTGCATCTTCAACTTTCCCCAACCCCACAACCACTACCACTCTGTGGCCATCTCAGCCTGGTGGCAGGAAGGGTGCCCTTGCCATATACATGCCTGCTGCGAGGAAGCTCAGATCTGCCAGAGTCCTGACAATGATGAGCAGCTCAGGGCCTAGCTTTCATATGAGCTTCATTGAGATTCAGCATTCAGACACTTCCCCAGTCACCCAACTTCAGGCTCAAGCTGGTGGCCTCCTGAATTGGCATCCCACAGAACCTAGCAAGAGGATGCATTGGTGCCATCCACAATAGTTCCTTGATCACAGTACTCACCAGGGAGGTTAGAGATCCAGATTTAAATCTCCTGTGTGCCTCAGGGGACGTAACAGTTCCCTCTTAGCACCCTAACCACCAAGCTGTTAAGATGGTGGTGATGGGGAGCTCTCAGACTTACCAGGCCTGTTTCATATAAGCCGGGACTCTTCTCTCTTGGTAAGTTAAGTGCTCTTCTGTTTCGGTGAGTGCTCTAACCATTAGGTTGCAAAGCCATTGTCTGTCTCTATGTTGTATAGTGAAATATTCCTTAGGCCAATGTGACATGGTCTTCAGGAGAGGCTGAATGAACTCCACCTAAACCTGGACTAAGGGGTTCCTGGCCCCTCAAAACCCTGCTCCATCTATTGCAGAAAGGTCAGGGTGCCCCAAAGCCTACTTCCAGCTCTGAGTCAGGCACTAAGTCCCTGGGGAAAACAAAGTCTCTTCTCAGCTCTTCCTACTGTCTAGTTCAGGCAGTCTGTGCCCTAGGTGCTTGTTGCTAGAGCTCATATGTAGGCACCTATCTCTCCACATGTCCTGTATAGAGACCCTGGGCACCTAGTCTGTAGCTGTAGGTTCTGCTAATGGCTATGGGTGGAGGGAAGCAATGGAAGTGAGCTCTTGGAGCTAGGGAAGGCAACTGCGAAAGACCTGGGTCTCTGGGCATGTGATGAGGGGGAGAGGACTTGGAGGAGATGCCATGAGTGGGTAGTATGACTTGTCTCTATTTGAGTGTTATCTCCTGCAGTCTGGCAACCACACAGGGCTAAGGGTGGGCAAATGCTCTTGGGCCTCTCTCTGACTGGGACTGTTCATGAAGTCAATGTTTGGCACTATGAGGTTGGTAGCTTTTGAGGGGTTTATTTTGTGAGGTAGGGAGTCCCTTGAAGACTGAAGAGGCTCTGGCTGACTTTGGCTTTCTGCAACTGCAGTCTAGAGCCCCACTTTTCAGTCCCATATCTGCCATGAAAGCTAGGCATTTGGGGCTTTCTTATCACAGAAACATGGGAGAAACCCATCAGCCCATTCAGCTCCCTTTCTGCTAATTCAGTGGACAGACAGTAGGTGCTAGCCAGAGTTTTCTGCTCTGTGTCCTCCCTTGGTATCCTAGCTATTAACCTCAGACCCTCACTCCTGTCCCTGTTTTATCATCCTTTGTCCTAGTAATTTAGTTGTTATACCTTTAGTGGCCTCCCTCCAGTCCCTGAGGGAGGCTTATCATTTTACTGGTGGGCCTAAACTCACTGCCAGTGTGTAGCAAATAGGCCTTCCAGCTTATGGGCTAGTAAAGGTGCCTATATAGTATATTTCCCTTTGACTGATACTGGCTCCTGAAGTCCACACAGAGCAGCAGGCCCCTGTACCGCTGTAGTTAGTTTTCATAACAAGGGGCATTCTTTGAGCACTGGTTGTTTTTAGCCATGCTTGATCAGAGACTGTACAACTTCCCATTTGTCCTGACAGGCCAGTGCCAAGTTGCTATAGCAGCCCCTTCTCTGTGCTCTCTGCAGTGTCACTGCTTAATGCCTCTGAAATATTATGTGTCACTTCACACTAAATGAATAGCTCCACTCCTCACCTCCCACTTATGAGGGGCCCTGGGAAGAACATAGCAAGAAATCCTCAGCTCCTGCCAGGGCAGTCCAGTCCAGAAATATAAGCTTGCTGTCAGCACTGCTGGTAGGTCTATACCTGGGACCCCTTGCTCATCTGGGCAGCACCCAACTGAATGCCTAAGCTGAATGGGGCTGCTGCTGGAGAGAGCTGCTGCCTGGGACAGGGATGAGAACCCCACGCTGGGAGAGGACGCGGGAGAATCTGAAGCTGGGCTGATGTTCTAGTCTGCTAACAGCATGGACATGGGGGAAGGGATGTTCTGGTCCCACTGGAGATAGCAGCCTCCTGGGATCTGTAGTCTTTGCCCTATATGAATCTATAGAGATTTCTACACAGAGCCAGATAGTTGTCTTGTACCCCATGTAATGAGAGCAGGACACACACTACACACATGCCATGCTGGGGGGAGGGGAGAGTGGGGTGGGAAAGGGGGTAGTTGTATAAAAAAGAGGGACTTGATTCCCTGTGGCCAGTTCAGTGCTTGACTTCTGCAGATTCCCAACCGGGGGGTAAATTAGGGCCAAGATGATGGGTGGAGTGGTGGCAGTTCTTGTGAAGCAAACATTTCCCTGCTAGGATCAGGACAAGAACAAGCTCATTCACATGGGCTACTTCCTTCCTGTCAGGTGATAGAAATTTTCAGCCACTATGGAGCCACTGTGGTAGGAGCAGAAGGGAAAGGTGCTGTATCCCATCCCCCTGCAAATTCCTGCCCCAGGTGAGCAGATTACAGAGGTGAAGCCTCTGTGCTCCACCCATTCCCGTAGTCTAGTGCTATTCAGCATGGGAGTGAAATGCTTGCTTAATACGTGCTGTACTAACTGTTGTAACGCTGCTGTATTGGTGCAGTTTGAAATGGAGATGAGCATTCGATTACCTGTGGGGGATACAGAGATGGGAAGCAGCTTGCTCCTTTTCCCCCTGCCCCATTTGCTCTGGGAGCTGCTTCAGAAAATGACTGTCACTTCCAAATCCTGTCTTGCTGGAGTGTCTGTGACAGTCCTAGAGAATCCAGGAACAACTGGTCTCTCCTTAGTTGGTGTCCAGCATGGACAGCACAGAGTTGACGAGGGTCCACAATAGAGGCAAGAGCCCTGCAATCAGTTGCTGTCACCGACTCTCAGCGTTGCACCATAGCTAGGCTCCCCATTCCTCACCAGAGATTCTAAGCTATCCTGCAGGCAGCCAGTGCCACCAGGCTGCTGGGCTCTGCACTCCCTCCACTTTTTCCTGCTTCCTATGAATATCCCACCAAGCACCTCAGACAACCTCCCCAGTCACCAGAATAACCACACTCCTGCCCTACTGTTTGGGGCTTTCAGACTGAATAGCTACAAAAAGTCCAATGTTAGAACATTAAATTGTTGTGGGGGAGGCTGCTAGTTTAGATCGCAGCACCTGCCATTCACTTCTTTCAGCCCCATGATTTCAGTCTTTGTAAAGGAAGAAGGGTATATGTGACTCACTGTCCCTGCTCTGGATGCAGGTTTTCTCCCAAAGGAGACCTTCCCTTGTTGGTAGTCATGTCACAGAGTTCCATACCCTCATGTAGCAGTGAGCTAAGTTAGTATCTCTTCATATTGCATTAATTGCCCCTCCGATTCCTTCTCTGTCTTCATACAAATGTGCATGAGCTATGACTCTTAACCACTTGCTTTCCTTCCCTGTTCTCCTTCCACTTTCTGTCTCCCCACACTGCAGTCTTGAGCCTGAGCTTTTGCAGTTTTGCTCCCAAGTACAAGATCAGTGTCTCAAACAGTGCAAATGTTCAGTGGGACCACAAGAAGCTGGAGTCCCCCATCTACTTCTGTCTGCTTTGGAGATACTGCTAGCTGCTTCTGCTCATTCAGGGAGCTAACAGACACATACCAACTGTATGATAAACCATGTCAGTGCTGCCTGATACCTCACTTCATAGGGCTCAGTTTTCAGATGCCAAAAGTGGGTCCTGGTGGATAAACAACCAAAAAGAAATGAGCTCTCAGTGCAACCTGGCAGCCAAAATAGCAAATGCAATCCTCGGATGGATAAAGATGGCCACCTCAAGATGAAGCAAGAAGATCTTAATTTTTTTGTATTTGGCATTAGTGCAAATGTTACTGATAATCTGTGCCAAGTTCTGGTCTCAATAATTCATGAAATATGTTAATAAATGACAGGGGTCAGGGAAGAGCCAAAAAATGGATAAAGGCTTGGAAACCAGTCTTAGTAATGTGAGTACTTCACTCTCCAACTGCTTAATTTAACCAAAGTCATTGATCAGTTTCTAAGTACCTATGTTAGGACAAAAATATGATAGTGGGCCTTTCAGTCTAGGGGAGAAAAGTCTAGGGCAGGGGCGGGAAATTATTTTGGGTGAAGGGCTGCTTACTGAGGTTTGGCAAGCTGTTAAGGGCCACATGGGTAGCCCCACCCCTTGACAGATAGCCCACCACCTGGTCTCCATATTGTGACTGGAAGTCCCGCCCCCTAACTCCTGACCTTTGCCACCAGAAGCCCCTTCCCTTGTCCCCAGAAGTACTCCTTTCAGCAAGGGGGTTTTTGCCATCTCGGAACTAGAAAAATACCAAATTATATTCTAAAAAGTGAACATCTAAAACATTCATGAATCTGATTTCAAATAATACTTTTGTCCTGGTTTACATGTGTTTGTGTGGTGTACATAGACATGACTGTATATAACAACTTAAAATGAAGTCTTACATATATTGTGGGGGGTGGGTATAAGTTTGTGGGGGGCTGTGAGGGTGTGGGGGAAGAGGCTGGTGTGCCTGTGGAGAGTGAATAGGTGTTGGGGGGGTGGGGGGGGTGAAGGAGCATGATGGGTGTGGGTGGGTATGGGGTTTGTGGGGGCCTATGTGTGGTGGGAGGATGGCTGGGGTGTGTAAGGGGGTGTGGGTGTCTGCAAGTATGGCAGTGCAAGGGGGGTGTGGGTGTATGTGTGTGGTGAGGTATGCATGTGGGACTCACCCTACAAACACACACACCCAGGGTACTGGCATAAGCTGTACTCCCATGGTCCGGTGATGCAGCCAGGAGTCATGTGGTTCTGGAGCAGTGTGGGAGCAGGAAGGCAGGGAAAAGCTCAGGGTGGGGCAGGGCTAGGCTGCTGCATCCTGCTGCTGGCTCCCCCTGAGCCCATGGCTCCTATCATGTTTGACAGGCAGCCAGAAGCAGATAAATATTATTTTTTTAAAGTTTTTAGGGGCCCCAGGGGCCAGATGGAATGGCTTAGCAGGCTGGATTTTGCCCACCCCAGTCTAAGGAGACCCAAAGGCTAGAAGCTGAAGCTCAACAAATTCAGATTAAAAATAAGGAACAAACCTTTAACAAGTAGGGTAACAAAGCATTGGAACCATTTGCTTATGGTAGTGGCAGATCTCCTTCACTAGAAATATTTTAAATAAGGAATGAATCTTTCTTTTTCTGAAAGGGTTGTTCAGGAAGTTTTGAAGAACAAGTTAAGCAAACAGTTGCTGAGGATGGCTTAGGTATGTTCTTGCCTCAAGCAGAGTGTTGGACTAGATGACCTCTGAAGGTTCCTTCCAGCCCTACTTTTCTGTGCATCTATGAAAAATGCTCCAATTCGAATGGGCATTAGGCCAAAGGAATGCGCTGAATTGTGTTGTGGGGTGGGAGGTTGTTAAAGTGAGTATCAGTTTACTGTCCCTTATAGAAATCAAGGGCATAAGTACACATATCCAGGGGCACACAGTCCCTGTGGGACAAATAGCAGCAGCACATATTTGTGCCACTGCTAGTTGTCCCTGGGCACACATCTGCACGTGCTGTCCGGTGTGGAGCAAATTGCCCTGGGTGGGGTAGGGGAGGCTGGGGCAAGCACCTAGGTTGGCTCCAGCAGCCTTACCTGGGGTTCTTGGGGCCTCCCAGAGCAGCAGCAAGGGCAATCCGGGTGCTCAGAGCCTGGTCAATAACCAAAGTATGGCTCTAGTCGGCCCGGCCCCCTTTCTGGTGGCACACACTGCTACTTTTTTTAAGTGGCAGGGGTTTTTTTGACACTGGGGTCTCCTGGTGTCAAAAAACTTCACCATGCTGCTAATTAGCAGTGCAGCAAATTCATGCATGTGTGCTGTGTGTGGCTTGCTGCACCACAAACTGCATGTGCACACTCATGGGAATGTGCCCCAAGAGTTCATGGCTTGTTGCTTCTGGATGCTGGGTACAGGAATGGGGCACAAGGCACCTACCTACCTGCCCTGTGTTCTGAGTGATCACTCTACTAATGCCTAGGCAGCACTCTGCTTTCAGAAGTTGGCCAGACAAACCTGAAAAAGATGTCACTAAGGACTCTGTGAGATCAGAAAAGGAGTTACCAGGTGATGCATCAAGTGACATGTGCTGTACTTATATGAATATCAGATAAGTGTGTAACTTGCTTAACTGTACAATGCATTGCCAGCCCCAGTCTTTTTGCTTGTTGCCTATATTATACCAAATATCAGTTTTCTGCAGGTTGGTTAAGTATATGAGATGCTTCAGCCCCACTGTTGACTTTGAAAAGTAATTGTAGTTAAACAGAGATCCGGGCAGATTGGTGCCAGAAACAGCAAATGGGAAACAGCTGTCCCAGGGCTGCTGTTTGAAAGCCTGAAGCTGACTAGCTCCTGTGAATTGCAGGGCTCCTAATAGTAGCCTGAAAGTAACTATTAGAAGCTTGTAAATAATAGAAGCTTGTCAACTTTGGAGCTGCTAATGCCGTAGGGCTGTGTACTTAATAACCATTGCTTACATAAAATTCAGGTAAATGCATGGGTTATTTCAGTCCTAGGGTTATGGCCTTCAATGGTATATACTCACAGAGTGAACGGAGACAGGATCCTTAATACACACACTTTGTTAATAGGAACTGCCAACAGTGCATGAAGCAATGGGAAGAAACAACTTGAATGCAAGGGGTGAAGAAAAGGATGTGAAGTGAGTCAGTAAAGGTGCAGGACCCTAGCAAGGTGGGCAGAGGCAGAAACTTATGCAGGAAGGGAACCAGGAGTGGAGAAGAGCAGGAGATGGTATAGGAAGGTAGAAGGAACAAATGGGAAGACAGGGAGGTAGGGAGATAGACAGGAGCCAGCCATGGAGGAAATGCAAGAGGTGGTTCGAGCAGTATTTCCAAACCTTTTCCAGCCCAAGGCACACTTACATTAATAAAAAATTTCTGTGGCATACCTGTTAAGGGATTCCCTTGCCTCATACCTATTGTAGCTCATTGCCATGGCAAAATTTTGTGGCACACCTGTTCACTTCTGACAGCACACTTTTGTGCCATGGTGCACTGGTTGGGAAACACTGGGTTAGAGATGGGGCAGGAGAAGGTCAGAAGACTGCTTCACCAGAACAGCTTCCTGCTGTTATTCACATGCAAGAGGCAGCACTCCACATGGTCCCTCTAAAAATCCAGAGCCTTGGGTGTTGATGACCCATATACTTCCACACAAACAGAACCGCTGTATAGTGATTACTAGCAAGTGTTTTAAAATGAAGAAATTACACTTTAATTAAGCACTAAAAGAACATAAAGGTTGCTAGATGAGCACTCAAGTGAGGAAATGCTGAGTTTAAAGCTGACTGTACAACTCTGATTCACCCCTTTGTGCACCAGTGTTATGACATGAGGTTTGATGGCAGGGTAGATATGCATTTTTATAGACTGATTAAATAAGAGCACAAGCTTTCGTGAACCCAACTTCATTTCATCAGATGCTGTGAAAGGATGTGCAGAAAGCAGGATATGAGGAGAGAGAAATTAGAATACAAAAGACAAGAGGTGGAGGGAAGGAGAGAGAGATAGGGGGAGAGGGGCATCTGATGAAGTTAACAGGCTCACAAAAGCTTGTGCTATATATATCCTATTTAGTTTGTCTACAAAGGTACATACTACATAGCTACTCTGCCTTCTGACTGACTTCAGACTAACATGGCTAACTACTTCTCTCTGCTTATGGGATTTGATCACATGGTCACTCACTACTCACCATGGGACCCTGTCTTAGTCATTGCCCAGAATGGATCTTCTCTGGCAGTCCACTGGGGCTAGGTAGCGGAGGAAGTTGATGGCAGAGGCACAGTAGACTCTTTTGATCCAGAAACTGGAAGGTGCATGGACAAGGAAGCAGGGGACTTCAGGCAGAGAGTCTGTCTCCCTGAGCCACTTCCTCCTTGGTGACTTAGGCTATTTTGAGGGGTCACCTCTAAATCAGCACCCTTCCACCCTACATTGCCCTGGAGAGGGGCTGATGAAGGGGCTGGTGGAAGTCTCTTCTTGTGGTTGAGGCTGAGAGGCAAATTCTTACCAGAGTGCAGGGAGGCTTATGGTCCCACTGGCTAAGAACAGCAGATGCGTGAGCTAGGTTTTCTGGCAGGTATTAGCTGTGTGGGAGAGGACAAGAACAGTCAAACAAAGCTGGGCTTGAGGCTCAGACACTGCACGGAGAGGCAGGAGATGGGGTTCTTGTCTCACTTCTTTGCAAGCTCACTTTGTGACACACCAGTCCCTCTACAAAACAGAAGTAATGCTACTGCCCTTTCTTCCATGTTGTGAATGTTTCAGGGCAGGGGCATCTCTTTTAGTTTCTGAAGTGTTTACAGCACTGGGCATAAGAAGCCTCCTATGGACTACTGTAGTACAGAGAATAAACAACAATATGAAAAGCTGAGGGAGTGGCTGCTGTAAAACCATGAATAACCAGTGTTTTCTAGGAAAGCCATTATAATAAACATTTAAGCATAGCAACCAGGTCATGTTTTGGCAGACATCTCAATTAAAGAGCTAGAAACTTTTAAAAGCCTGGGTGAGAGTGAGAGCTGACATTGGCATTGACTCAGTAGCTGGCATACTATGACTTTCCTTAGCAAAGTTGCCAAACTTAGACATGTCAGTGAGCAAAGCATGAATCACTGAGACCTGCTGGAAGTTAGATCAGTCTTCTTCCAAACTCCTCTCTGCACCCGTTCTTGCAGAGAACGATGTTATAAAAATGTGATTTCAGCCAACCAAACTGCTGTGGATTTAAAGCTTCCCCACAGCAAGATAGTGTCTGGGGCTCCTTGGAAAACAGTAGTTTCTTTCCATGAAAAATGTCAAGGCTTCAAAATTTGTGAGTGTTTTTTGTTTCAAATGGAGAACAGAAATTAAGTCCTTTTGGGACTCTTCTAGCAAAAGCATGAAAAGAGAGAGATTCCAGCAAACACCCCAGAATAGTGCATAGCCTGCTGGTGAGGAAACTCACCAGAAATGTGAGGCAATCAGGTTACATGTGTGGTCTAGAGAGCCAGAAATGGGACTCAAACCCGGGTCTCACATTCTGCGTGTGCCCTAGCCAGGGCCGTCCCTAAGGGAGGGGGGGAAATTGGGGTGACTGTTCTGGGCCCCGTGCTATAGGGGCCCCACAGAGACAAGTGGAGTGGCCACAGCAACTCCCTGCTGCTGCCAGCTTCACATCTGGCTGCTTAGTACCACCCCCCACCCCGCCGCCAAATCCAGCACAGCTGGCTGCTCGCTACCTCCCTGCGCCCAAATCTGCTGCTGTCTTCCTCGTGTCTGGGGGTAGGGCCCCACACAGGCTGACTTGCCCTGGGCCCTGCACCCTGCTCATGTCATCTCTGGCCCTAGCTATGGTGCATTCTTGGGAGATAGAAGTCTTTTCTGGAACTGCAGGGCTGGAGTGTACCTCAAAAGTCCAGGGATATTGACTATCAGTGACTTGGACGAGGTAAAAAGCACCCTGTTCAAATTCATGGATGACACTAAGATGTGGGGGGATGTGGGCATGCTAGAAGGGAGGAATAGGCTGCAATCGGACCTAGACAGGTTACAGGGGTGGTCGGATGAGAATAGGATGGGATTCAACACTGTCAAGTGCAAAGTGACGCACCTGGGGAGGAACAACCGGCACCATACCTACAGGTTAGGGAACTCCCTTCTTGTCAGTGCAGAGGCAGAAAAGGATCTTGGAGTCAACACTGACTCCAAGATGAACATGGGCCGGCAGTGTGGGGATGCAGTCAGGAAGGCCAACCGCACCTTGTCATGCATCCACAGATGCATCTCGAGCAGGTCCAAGGAGGTGATCCTCCCCCTCTATGTGACACTGGTCAGGCTGCAGCTGGAGTACTGCATCCAGTTCTGGGCGCCGCACTTCAGGAGGGATGTGGACAGCATGGAGAGGGTCCAGAGGAGGGCCATTCGCATGATCAGGGGGCAGCAGGGCAGGCCCTATGAGGACAGGCTATGGGACCTGAACCTGTTCAGCCTTCACAAGAGAAGGCTGAGGGGGGATCTAGTGGCTATTTACAAACTAGTCAGAGGGGACCAGCAGGCACTGGGGAAGTCCCTGTTCCCCCGAGCACTGCCAGGAGTGACCAGGAATAATGGTCACAAGCTGGCAGAGGGTAGATTTAGGCTAGATATCAGGAGGCGCTACTTCACGGTCAGGGCAGCTAGGATCTGGAACCAACTTCCGAGAGAAGTGGTGCTGGCTCCTACCCTGGGGGTCTTTAAGAGGAGGCTAGATATACACCTTGCTGGGGTCATTTGACCCCAGTACTCTTTCCTGCCATGGCAGGGGGTCAGACTAGATGATCTACTCAGGTCCCTTCTGACCATAGAAACTATGAAACTATGACTAGATTAGGGTGGGCAATTACTTCAGGCTTGCCCCCAGAAGTACTCCTTTCAGCAAAAGGGTTTGCCATCTCGGAACCAGAAAAAATACCAAATTATATTCTAAAAAGTGAACACCTAAAATATTCATTAATTTGATTTCAAAAAATATTTTTGTCCTCGTTTACATGCGTTTGTGTAGTGTACGTAGAGGTGATTGTATACAACAGCTTAAAATGAAGTCTTACTCTTATATATTGCTGGGTGGGTATAGGTGTGTTGGGGACTGTGGGTATATGGGGTATGGGGGATGGTGTGGGTGTGCCTATGGGGGTGGATCGGTGTGGGTGTGGGGTGAGAGAGCATGTGGAGGTGTGTGGATATGTGGGGTGTAGGTGGATATGAGGTTTGTGGGGGATTGTGTGGGGGAGGGTGGCTGGGGTATGTGAGAGGGTGTGGGTGTGGGGGTCTGCATGTATGGTAGTGCAAGGGGTGGTATGGGTGCATGTGTATTGTGGGGTCTGCATGTGGGATTCCTCCTGCAAACACTCCCCCCCGGGGTGCCAGCGCAGACCTGTGCTCCTGTGGTCTAGCGATGCAGCCAGGAGCCATGTGGGGCTGGAGAAGCTCAGGGGCAAGAAAGCAGGGAAATGTTTCGGGGTGGGGCAGGGCAGATCTGGGCTGCTGCATCCTGCTCCTGAGGAAAGGTTGAAGGAACTTGGTTGGCTTAATCTAGAAAAAGAGATTAAGAGGGAACTCAATTGCTATCTTTGAGTAAAAAGCTGTTATAGACACATTGGCATCACGTGGTGGGGGCATGTGCCCCCCCTGAGATTGGCCCTTACCAGCTGGGGAATGGTGGCCCATGGCTGGTGCCCCCTTCCCCTTTTCCTAATAGCTAATCCCAACCCTCATTGCAAATTAAGTTGAAAATATTTTTGTGAGCATCTGCTACACTCAACAGATATGAAGAGAAAATGATCACTATTGTCTGTACATGGGCAACTGGTGCCTCCTGATCCTGGGATCTCTTTTTACTTGAAGATAGCAAATGAGCTCCCTCTTAATCTTCTCTTGTTCTAGATTAAACCAACTGAGTTCCTTCAACCTTTCCTCATAGCTCTTGTTTTTTAAATCTCTTATAACTTCTTTTGCTCACCACTGGATTTTGCTTGATTTGTCTACACTTCTCTTAAAGCAAGAAATCAGCCAAAAACCAGCTGCAGTACTACAGAAGAAGTACTGCTGCTCAGTGGCACTCATTGCCACTGAGTGTGTGAAGAATGCATTATAACTAGCCCCAACTAAGGCCTGTGATTTTCTTGACCTGCTGCTCACAAACAAGGAAGAATTGGTGTGAGATGGCAACTCAGGCAGCAGTGACTGAGAGATGATCAAGTTCAAGATTCTGACAAAAGGAAGGACGAAGACTGGCAGAGTATAGACCCTGGACTTCAGAAAAAACAGACTTTGACTCCCCCAGGGAACTGAGGGGCAGTCAGTTTGAGGAGGAAAGGAGTCCAAGGGAGCTTGTTGTATTTTAAAAAAACCTTACTGAGGGCAAAGGAACAGACCATTCTGATGTGCAGGAAGACTAGCAAGTATGGCAGAAGACCAGCTTGACTTAGCAGGGAACTCTTCAGTGAGATCAAACACAAAAAAGAAGCTTACAAGAAGTGGAAGCTTGGACAGATGACTAGGCAGGAGTATAACAATATTGCTCAGGCAGACACAGATGAAATCAGGAAAGCCAAAGCGCAATTGGAGTTGCAGCTAGCAAGGGACATGAAGGGTAACAAGAAGGGTTTCTACAAGTATGTTAGCAACAAGGGGAAAGTCAGGGAAAGTGTGGGTCCCCTACTGAATGGGAGGGGCAACCTGGTGACAGATGAGGAAAAGGTTGAAGTACTCAATGCCTTTTTTTACCTCAGTCTTCACAGGCAAGGTCAGCTCCCAGACTACTTCACCATGTAGCAAAGTTTGGGGAGAAGGTGAGCAGCCCTCAGTTGTGAAAGAACAGGTTAAGGACTATTTAGAAAAGCTGGATGTGTACAAGTCCATAGGGCTAGATGCAATGTATCCAAGGGTACTGAAGGAGTTGGCTGATGTGATTGTAGAACCACTGGCCATTATCTTTGAAAATTTGTGGCAATCAGGGGAGGCTCCGGACAACTGGAAAAGGAGAAATATAGTGCCTATCTTTAAGAAAGGGAAGGAGGAGGATCCAGGGAACTGCAGACCAGTCAGCCTCATCTTAGTCCCCAGAAAATTCATGGAGCAGGTCCTCAAGGAATCCATTTCTTAAGCACTTGGAAGAGAAGATGATTAGGAACAGTCAGCATGGATTCACCAAGAGCAAGTCATGCTTGACCAACCTGTTGCTTTCTATGATGAGATGCCTGGCTCTGAGGATGCAGGGAAAGCAGTGGAGTTGATATACTTTGACTTTAGCAAGGTTTTTGATATGGTGTCCCACAGCACTCTTGCAAGCAAGCTGAGGAAGGATGGGTTGGATGAATGGACTGTAAAGTGGATGCAAAGCTGGCTGGATCATTGGATCAACAGGTAGTGATCAATGGCTTGATGTTTAGCTGGCAGCCAGGTTGGTCCTGGGGCCAGTTTTGTTCAATACCTTCATTAATGATCTGGCAGATGGGATGGAGTGCAACACTCGGCAAGTTTGCAGATCACACCAAGCTGGGGGGAGTACTAGATATGCTTGGAGTGTAGGGTTAGGAATCAGAGTGACCTAGACAAATTGGAGGACTGGGCCAAAAGTAATCTCATGAGGTTCAACAAGCACAAGCGCAAGGTCTTGCACTTAGGATGAAACAATCCCATGCACCACTACAGGCTAGGGACCAACTGGCTAAGCAGCAGCTCTGCAGAAAAGGACCTGGAGGTTACAGTAGACAATAAGCTGGATATGAGTCAACAGTGTGCCCTTGTTGCCAAGAAGGCTAATGGCATACTGGGCTGCATTGGTAGAAGCATTGTCAGCAGAAGTAATTATTCCCCTCTATTCAGCCCTGGTGAGGCCACATCTAGAGTACTGTGTCCAGTTTTGGCCCTACTACATAAAAGATGTGGACAAGCTGGAGAGAGTCCAGTGGAAGGCAATGAAAATGGTTAGGGATTGGGGCACATGACTTCTAAGGAAAGGCTGAGGGAACTGGGTTTATTTGGGCTGCAGAAGAGAAAAGTGAGCTGAGCGGGGATTTGATAGCAGCCTTATATAACTACTTGAAGGGTGGTTCCAAAGATGATGGAGCTAGACTCTTCTCAATGGTGACAGATGGCAAAACAAGGAGCAATGGTCTCAAGTTACAAGTACTGAATAAATGCGTACTAACAACTGTGCAGTTGGGTCTTGTGTAGACACAGCCAGTTAGTGGAAACTCAGGTTGTGGTCGACTAAGACCTTTTTCTACCATACCGCTGCCTCACTTTATTCCCCATTTTGTATTTATGCATTTGACTTCTCCTCCCCAGCACAGTATTATTCATATGTGCTTATTGAATTTTATCTTGGTGATTTCAGTCTATTTCTCCAGTTTCTTCAGCAATGGGCCTATGACATTAGCTGCACACCACAGATGAGGACAGGTTCTCCATGGATTCTAAGAAGGATTAGATCTGTCCCAGTGGATTTTTTCCATCAGATGCACGTGATTCTGTATTATCTTCATGAAAGATATCTTGCTGTGTTTCCTTTATGGCTACCGGCTGGTTCATATCCTACCATAGGTTGATTTTTTTTTTTTTTAAGAATAACAACATTCATGAGGTAAGAGCCTCTGTGCCTTCCTATATACCCCAGTCTGATTCTGAAACAGTCACAGTATGCTAGTGATATGGCATCCAATAAGGTCTTAAAAAGTAAGGATTAAAGGAACCAATCCTCTCACAAAGCTACAGCCTTTCTGGATGCTGTTGAACTCAAATCAACCGCTAAAGAATCATTTCCGCAGACATGTGTCCCCGGAAGATACGTGCATGTGAGCATCCTGGGAGGGGAGTTAGTTGCTTCTCTGTCCTCAGAGGCCTCCTTCTTCCTCTGATACCGGCTTCAATCGCTGCCCAGGCTAGAGAGATCTGCTTGCTATAACTGTAAAAAGTTTGCTTCTACAGCAAGTTCCCTTGCTGTCCTCCATCACTGAAGTCCAGCAAATGGGTACATGATTCACTGTGCTGTCTGTCACACATGGCACAAGCACTTGCTGCCTTGTCCCATGTGAGTCACCACAGCAGCTCCGCCTCACACTGTTCTGGAGCTGCCCTTGGCTGTGAATCCAGCACAGCAGGTCTGATGAGACCTTCAAAGAATGAAGAAAAACTTCATCTGCCTCTGTCATCTCCCTTCTTATCTCCCCTTTGTTGACTTCCGCGAGGGCCCGGCCTTATGGTAATAGGAGGTATGGCTTATAGTTTAGAACAAGCTGTACTGTGGGGAGAGGTGGGCAGGGAGCACTGGCAGCCTGAAAGGATTGTGCTGTTGCCAACAGAGGAACCAGAGATGAATCTGTCATAGTGTCAGCGGGGAGACATGCAAACAAGATCATTCTGTTCAAAACTTGGCTGAACCAAACCAAGCCAAACGCAGCCCAGTGTAAACCCTATGTCACTCAGGCTCTGTGGACCTGGCAAGAGGTCCATGGGAGGGGCCCGGCTGCTACCGGATTTACCCATCACTTTGGGGTGTGCACATTTATTAGGGGTATGTTTCTGGGGTCTTTGTAATTCTATCAATGTGCTGCTTGTGTTACTTGTGTTTCTATACAGATCTGTATCTCTCCCTTCTGCAAGACTTCACCCCCAGTGGAGCTATCTTGCAGGATTCAGTTTCAATGGAGCTGGGTTCCTCCAATCACCGAATCAGTCAAACACATGTACGCACATACATACACAGATTAACATGGCATGCCTGAGCTAGGCTGGGTTATTCAGCACGGACAGGCTAACTCCCTCATGCATTGAACTCAGTTCATCAGGGCAACTCACATTGCAACCCAACCTGACTCAGATGTGCTCTGTTAACCCATTTGCAGTCAGACATAAGCACACGGGTTAACAGGGCACATCTGAGTCAGGCTGGGTTGTTCAGCATTGGCAGGCTGACATCCTCATGTGCCTTGAACTCAGTTCGTCCCTTATTTCAGCAGGACAATAATAAATGCAGTTAGACAGACATACACACACGGTAACAGAGTACATCTGAGCAGACCGAGTCCAATCAGCACTTTCAGCTGATACCCGCATACACCTCAAAACTCAGCACATCCCAATCTTGAGTCCCAATGGTCCTAGTAGTAACCCCCTTGATGAGCAGACCCCACTGTGGTTTTGGGCATTACAGGGATCTTTGGCTTAGATAAAAGAAGCATTGCTGCAGAGCAAATGGGGAGGTCAAGGGGAAGGAAGAGTAAGTGAGGTTCAGAGAGAAAGTATAGCAACCAGCGTGACCATAAAAGTTATTTATTGCCAGGTATATGAACTTATGATGATACCAGTAACAATAGCCCTACAAGAGAGAGACAAATAAAGTTACAATATTACATAGTTTCAGCTAGGTTTTTGGGGATGTCTAGCTCGAGTTTGATTAGCAGAGGTCCGGTTTAAAAAGCTGTGCCTGGATTAAGAGAATACAAGTCAGGTTCCTGGAGTCAAAGAGAGAGAAAGTTGGAGTCTCACCACTCAGTGAAGCTTGAACCAGTCGAGGTTCCCAGGTGTTGTTGGAGCTGGCAGAGCCCTCAGCATGATCAGTGGAGGGATCCCAGGTAGAAAAGGAGCAGAACTGGTGCAGCTTTTGAATCCAAGCCCCAGGACAGAAACTTGAGCTTGGGTAGGAGTTTTGGTAGAGAACTTAACACTGGCTCCAGGGAGAACACTAGGTTTGTTTAGGGGTAAACGATGGCTCATACGCTGGATAATAGGAACTGATCACTCCTGGCTATGGGTGCCATTACTCTGAGGGAGCTCACAACACAGACAGGCAGATTCAGTGTTTTGGACACCAATAAAGGAATCATTACTACAATTGGTCTGATAAATGCTAAGCTGTGTGTGTGTAGATGTGGGCTGATTAGGATTTGGAGCAAGGATTCCCCATCATGCAGTGCTCCCCTGCTTCTCTGGTTGCAGAGTTCAGTGCCGTCCTTGCCTTGGAATCTCTGTTCTCCATCCTGAATGCTCGTGAAGGTGCTTTCCTGTCCCATCTCCCACGCAAGTGAGTTGTCATCTGGTTCCATCTCAGATGCAAATGAGACCGGGGAGTTGCTCAACTCCTATCACCCTTGTCTGGAGTGCTTTAGGTGTGTCTCCCACGGCATCTTCATTGTCTTTTGTAAGTCCTTCTTCTAATCAGTTCTTGTTCAGGCAGAGGTGGGGAGGGGGGGAGTTCTTTGTGAGTCAGACAGGCTGTGTCCTGTGCCTGGGTTCCCCGAGAACACAGAGCTGACAGGTAACACTGCTGCTGGTCCAAAACAATTCCATTCTGGGATCTGACAGCCAGAGCCTCCCAGCCCTCCTTAACCATGTAAAGAGCTCTACTCAGAGCCCCTGCTTCCTCAAATACTCAGCCTCCCCAGTCTCTCCAGCTGCACGGGGAAGGGGACACAGACCAGGACACTGGTGAGTTGATAAGTTCTGAGGGAGGCCTGTCCACCCAAAAGATGGCAAATTCTTCACCTACTGGACCTGCTGCCTTGCTTGGAGCAGTGTGTTGCATTGGTCACTTTTGGAGCTTGCAAAAGAACCACTTCAGAAAGGAAGGTAGCCAGCCTTTTGGCTGCCCTGTAGGATGAAATATGTCACAGAGCACTGCTGCTTCCAGCAGGATCTCTGTGGTAGCAAACCGCTTTAGCCAAGGCAGCAAAGACTTCAATGGATGGCATTTTAACACTGTTAGTCATTAGTTCTATATTCGTTTCAAGTAACAATAACCAAATCGGCTTAAAACCCCCCAATTATCCCTGCTAGGGATAATTCCATCCTCTTCAGAGATGTCAGTAGAGGGCCAGATTCCCCACTATACAGACATCCATGCACCAGGTAAGCAAGGCACAGCCACTGTAAACCAAGCTTTGTGGCTCTTTGTCATTGGTGCTGACAAAGCAGCCAGAGTTAGACTGATGAATCCAGCACAGGACTTCCATCCTGTGCCTGAAACCACAGGAAAGGAAATCGATGCAGCTGAAATGTAGCTGGAGCTGTTTTCTATTGCAAGTAGGCCCTATCTACACCACAATCCTGCACACCCACTGGGGATTGCTCCCATGGCTAACTTGCCCACCCACTCCTGCCTGCATACACCAAGCCCAGGAATGCAGCAATGAGGCTGCTCTGGGAGCACCCCCGTGACCATTCTCCAGTTCTCTGTCTCTGGTGTGAGTCAGAGTGTCCAGGAGAGGTAGGTGAGGTCCCCCCAGAGCTGTTTCACTGTTGCACTTTGGAGTTCGGTACATGAGAGAAAGAACCCAGGGTTACCTCCATCCCCTCCCCAGTGTTTACCTCTACCTGCCCCCTGCTCCAACTCTTTCAGGAGCATCAGGGGTGCAAGGCAGACACTCTTACTATACTGCATTGACAGTAACCCCCTGGGAAATGCCATGGTGCACCCACCTCTTTGGACAGCTCAGTGATCACCTTTTGTTTGAGATGCAAAACTCCTGTGAAAAGAAAACAAAATTCTAAGTTGCGTTAATAAAGAAAGGCTAGTCTGGGAGAAAGTCTAGCAGAAAGCAGGGTAGATATGCACCAACTAAATGAGATGCATAGAGGGCACATGCTTTCCTGAAATCCGGTTCACTTTATCACATGCTATGTCACAACATCTGCCACAGCAGCTGATGAAGGGAACCTGAGGTCATGAAAGGTTGTGTCCTTTATATATCTTAGTCGGTTAGTCTATAAGTTGCATACCTCCGTTGCTTTCTGCCTGGCTTCACACTAACACAGCTGACTACCCTTGTCTTCTCAGAAATTCTTTACCATTATTAATACCAGCCTCCTCTTCCTCTGACCAACTGCCTAGGTCACCCTGTCTCAGGAGTTTGCTCTCCTCTTGCTGCCTCTCTCTGCAATGGAAATAGTTAGACAAAATGAAGTGTGGTGGGGAGGGGAAAGGGGGGAGCTTTTCTGTTTTGAGAGGAAAAGATGTGATGGAGGTATGTAAAAGAATGACTGGTGCAGGGAGGCTGCATCAGGGGGACCTCTTCACTGTCTCAGGGAACGTGAAGAGGCAAAGGCATACCACAGAATTCAGGCTGCTTAGAGGAAATGGTTTGTACTTATGTTGAGCCCAAGGAGCCACATGAAGTGCCTGAGGCTCAAAGCAGTGAGAAAGGGATCAACATGCATTTGACTAAAAAGATAATCCACAATTATGCTTGCTAATAGCTATTACGTAGGACAGAATAAACATTCCTAACACTCACAAAGGGGATCAGTTTTATTTTCCTCATTTTAGAGCATGGAAAACTGAGGCATAGAGCAGTGAAGTGGCCAACCAGCAGGAACTGATCCCAAGTATCCTGAGCCATAGGTCCAAGTGTCAGCCCCAAGTCACAGGTCCAAGTGCTCATGCATCAGGTCAGACTTCCCAGGACCTTCACAATGACACCAACATGCCTAACCCTTACTCTAATTGCTGAGAATTAGGAAGCAAGTTTCCCACCTACCCACTGTGGGTGTTCTTGTAGGAATGACTATTCAGGAAATTACGTACTTTCTTCTGAATCATTATCAGAGGCAGAGGTCTGGAGTGATACCAATAGGCCTGACCTTTCCTGTGCTCCCATAGCAAGTATCACAGGGGCAGTTTCAAACCAGACTGATAGACGGTGTCCCCATGAGCAGGAAAGGCTTTTGAGGCACTGTAAAACACACATGGCACACGTGACTGGGTTTCCCATGGTGCATATTTGCAGCATAGAAGCAATATTAGATACCTGGAACTCCTGGTATCAAAAAAACGAGACAAAAAAGGTGATGCGGCACACATCGTAGCAGCATGCACCACCTGAAATCACAACCTGGTGAGCCAAAGCTATGCTCTGGCTGCCAGCCAGGCTTCCTGTGTCTAGATTACCACTGCTGCAGCCCTGGGAGGCCCCCATAACCCCAGGTAAGGCTGCTGGGGCCAGCCCAGATGCTGGCCCCAGCCTCTCCTACCCCACCAAAGGCAATTTTCTATATGCCAGAGCACGTGCAGAGGTGGTCTCCAAAGACAACTAGCAGCGGCACAAATATGTGCTGTTGCTATTTGTCCCTGGGGAAACGCACTTGCATGCTCTTGGGGCAAAGACATAAGCTGGCCTTCCAGATTCCCGACCCTTCTCACATAAGTAGAATAACCAGCCACATCCAGAGCTCTCCTGCAGCTCCTGTTGCTGGTGAGGTTCATTGTCCTGTGCCCATACCACAGGTACCCTTGGCACCAAGGCTTCAGGTTTTGACATGGTCTTGGACAGGAATGGCAGTGACACTTAAGGTATGTCTTCACCGGCCTGCAGCACCATTATGCCATGCCTAGTTCAGGAAGTATCACATAGAAAGCAGGCCTGGCATGTCTCTGTATGGCTGCCTGGTACTCGACTGAGGGGTCTGAACATAGCTTTGGAAGCAGAAACTTTCCAGGATCTCTCAGAACTCTTCTGGGGACCTACTTCCAGGAGAGCATAGCACCCTAGGACTGGAAGGCTCTGAAAATCCCACTGGCTGGGTGCCCAGCTAAGCCTCAAACTGGGCAGCCCAATTCTCTGCCCTGCCTACAAACTACTCCCAGAGTAGGGTAGGTCATGAGCAGTTGGTGTGAAAGGCCAGGTTCAGCAGTCAAAGCAGCATGGGCAGAAGGTATCGTAGTATGGAGAATTAGATCAGTTCCCAGGTCCATGTAGGGAGGAAGCTCATGGTAGGGAGAACTGCAGTTAAAATGGGGGCAGAAGATATGAACACAATTATCCAGACAAATAAATAAGGCAGTAAAGGACTCCCTGAAGGCAGGCCCAGCCTGTGATATGGCTGCCAGGTGGGTGATAATGAAAGGGTTCAGTACAGGGGAAGGGGGAAAGATTTATTGTGCAGTGCAATAGGTGGGACTGTGCAGTACCTGATACAAATGTTCTGGAGGGGAAAGAAGCTCCTGTGATCTTACCTTTACTTGCTGTTCCTATGAATCACCAGCTAGCCTGTGTTCTGCTGTGAAATCTTAATTGTATTGAACCTAATAACTTGGAAAAAAACAGTGACAGTCACACGGCTTTATGTCCTAACCCAGTGGGCCAATATATACCTAACAGGTTTATGGAGTTCTGTGACCCTCCTGGGTTCTGGGGATACAATGGGACGCAGAAAGCTGTGAATGGCTTGCAGTTCTGCTGAGAACTTCACTTAGCTTTGTCAAAGGCACGTCCTTGCCACAGTGTGTGATTCTGCTTTGGGAATGCCTTCCGACCTGGCCATGGTTCAGAGCCATAGCAGCTGAATTTCTGCTTTTTACTCCCTTGAGACCTACAGAACCAGCCCAGCCACAGGGGAGAAAGAGAGTCTCCATTTCTCTTTGGGTATCATTACAGAGCTGTATCCCCTGTTACAATCAATCCCACTTGAGAAAATTATTGAACACCACAGGCTGGCTCAGAGATCACTGGCAGGATTTTTTATCCAGCAAGCCTATATTTCTGAGGAAAGATGGAAATGGCTTGGTTCGGTGCTGTGATCCTAGGCTGAATCTGCAGTGCTAGGTATCAGCCGGAGTTTTTGAATTCTTAACCTGAGCACATCTGATCTCTGGTTACTGAATATGAGCTGTGCAGAGCCCTTCACATGGTGTCACTGCCCAGAGTAGAACTGGTCTTTACAGTTAAACATGGCTGTCTTCATCATTTCTGCTGGCAGCAACACACCTGAGGCTTCACTCACTGTTTTCATAGACATTTGGGAGAGTATCTTAGAGAATTTGTTGTGGGGGGAGATGAAGGAGACAAGAGAAGTGAGGAAAGGAAGGGAGTGCCACTGGAGTAAAAGAAGCATTTGTAGCTCAGAAGCAAAACTAGGTGGTAGCACTAGCAGGGTGGGAAGTGTAGGTTTTGTTGCTTGGTTTGTGTGTGAGGTCATCTGAGTGACGGTTGAAATGGTCAGAGTGACAGACACATGCAACCACCTGGAGCCCTTTAGGAATCTGGAACCAGATCCAGATCAGGCAAGTCCAAACTGGGCAGTCATATCCTC
Source organism: Crocodylus siamensis (assembly GCF_052110815.1). Lineage (NCBI taxonomy): Eukaryota > Metazoa > Chordata > Crocodylia > Crocodylidae > Crocodylus > Crocodylus siamensis. The sequence continues at coordinate 44,751,940 of NC_143403.1, forward strand.
TGTTTTTCAGGCAGTCTACCACTGGGGTAGGAAGGATGCACATAGCTGGTGTAAGAAATGTGTGAACTAGGGAACCTTTCACCTGCGACTGCATATTAAGTCCTCTCCTTTCTCTTAGCATTGCTTTGATCTGGCTAAGGGGTACTACCAGTTCAGGGGCTCAAAGACTTTCAGACCAGAAGAAACCCTTGGATCATCACATCTGATCTCCCATATAGTGCAGGTCATTACATTTCAACCCAGTACACTAAAGTATCTCTTCCAAAGAGGCATAGCATCTTGATCTAGAAATGTCAGGATGTGGAGAATCTATCGCTTCTTTCGGTAGCTTATTAAAATGCTTTCTCACCCTCACCATTAGTGCTCTACTTCCAATGTATTTGTCTGAATTTAACTTCCAACTATTGGTTCATATTTTATCTATCTTTCTCAATCAAATTAAAAAAACCCTCAAGTGCCCAGTATTTTCTTATTGTGAATGAACTTGTACCCCACAGACAAGTCACCTCTTAATCTTCTTTTGGAAATTGATTGAGTTTCCTAAGTTATTTGAGTTTCCTAAGTTATTTGATGTGAAGCATTTTTCATTTTCTGAACCATTTTTGGCTGCTTACTCAGTAGTGCAAGGATGGGGGGAGGGGGCATGTGAGGCACAAGCCCCAGGTACTGCCTAAGGCAGGGTGGGTGCCAGAAGGGAACTAGGAGTGAACTTCATCCTCCCAACCCAAATTACACCCGTTGGGGAATGGGGGGGGAGTACCGCCACTGTTGGCCCACCGAGCAACCCTTGCAAAGTCAGCAGGCCAGAGCACTTAAGGGAGCCCACCACTACCCCAGCCCTGGTACAATTTGTGGGCAATGCAAGAGTCCCCAAGGGGACACTTGTCTGCCTGTACACAAATGCCAGGAGCTTGGGGAATAAGTGGGAGGAAATTGTCCTCCTGCTTTACACAAATAATTACAACGTCATTGGGATAATGGAGACCTGGTGGGACTCCACCCATGACTGAACCACAGGTATAGACCCTGTACAGGAGAGATCAAGTGGATAAAAAAGGCAGGGGTGTAGCTCTCTATGTTAAGGAAAGCCCTGCAAGCCGATGTTGGTGACCAGGGTGGACGACTGGAGACACTCTGGGTTAAAATCTGTGGGGAACATAGTACAGGGGACACAACGGTGGGAGTCTACTACAGACCTCCCACCCAAAAGTCAAGAGCTTGACCAGGAGTTCACCCAGGAACTGGCTGAGGCCGCATGCTCCAGGACCATGTCATGGGTGACTTCAATTACCCGGACATCTCATGGGAAGTTCACTCAGCAAAATCTGAGCGGTCGCAAAGCTTCCTATCATGCATGGATGACCTCTACCTGACTCAAGAAGTCTATGGGCCAACAAGAGGTAAAGCACTGCTCGACCTGGTACTGGCTACAGGGGATGACCTAGTGATCAATGGGAAGCTGGGTGACAGCGACCATGAACTGATCACTTTCACCATCCCCCATAAAGCTGGCAAGTCAGTCAGCAACACAGAAGTCCTTGACTTCAGGAAAACTGACTTTGACAAGTTCAGGAGGCTTATCAGTGAGGCCCTAAGGGACCGTGACCAATCAATGGCAGGGGGAGGGGAGTTCAAGAAGAGCGGTTGCTCCTCAAGGGAGAGATCCTCAATGCACAGGCTAATTCTAGTCCATCTTGGGGGAAAGGCAGCAAGAGGGCACAGCAGCCCCCCTGCCTCTACAGGGATCTAGCAGACCTCCTACAAAGGATGGAGGACGGGATTCACCTCCAAGGAGGAATATCCTGCACTGGTCCAGTCCTTCAGGGAGCAAACCAGGAAAGCCAAGGCTGCAACTGAACTCCAACTAGATTTGAGTATCAAGGACCAAAAAAAGTCCTTTTTCAGATATGTGGGGAGCTGGAGGAAAAGCAAGGGCAACATTGGACCCCTGCTAAACCAGATGGGACATCTGACAACTGATGCTCAGGAAAAAGCCAACCTATTAAATGGGTACTTTGCATTGGTCTTTCATCAGTCCCATGGGATGCCCATGCCCGCTACGGGACAGGGAGGTCCGGGTGAGCGAGATCCCCTGCCCTCCATCAATCCTGACCTCATGAAGGAACACCTTGAGAGGTTGGATACCTTCAAGTCAGCCAGCCCTGACAATCTACACCCCAGGGTACTCAAGGAGCTGGCGAGCGTCATAGCCCAGCCTCTGGCACGGATCTTCGAGAACTCCTGGTGCTTTGGTGTAGTGCCTGAAGACTGGAAGAAGGCCAATGTGGTGCCTATCTTCAAGAAAGGGAGGAAAGTGGATCTGGCTAACTATAGGCCCATCAGCCTGACCTCTATCCTGGGGAAGGTCTTAGAAAAGTTTATTAAAGAGGCCATCCTTAATGGACTGGCCGACGCCAACATCCTGAGGGATAGCCAGCACAGGTTTGTTGCGGGTAGGTCTTACTTGACCAATCTCATTTCCTTTGACAACCAAGTGACCTATCACCTGGACAAGGGAGAAGAGATTGATATCATATATCTTGACTTTAAAAAAAGCCTTCGATCTGGTATCCCATGATCACCTCTTGGTGAAACTAGCCAGCTGTGGTCTTGGGTCCACCACGATCCGCTGGCTGGGAAATTGGCTCCGTGGCTGGACCCCGAGGGTAATAATTGACGGAAGTCAATTGTCATGGTGCCCTGTGACCAGTGGGGTCCCCCAAGCCTCTGTCCTTGGACCCATATTGTTCAACATCTTTATTATTGATGTGGACATCGGAGCCAGAAGCGGACTGGCCAAGTTCGCCAATGACACCAAACTCTGGGGCAAAGCATCCACGCCAGAAGACAGGAGGGCTATGGAAGAAAGAGACTTGGGGGTCATCACTGACCACAAGATGAACATGAGCCTGCAATGCGATTCTGCGGCTAGTAAAGTGACCAAAATGCTGGTGTGCATCCATAGATGCTTCTCAAGCAAATCCCAGGACGTCATTCTCCTCTTGTACTCGGCCTTGGTGAGGCCGCAGCTGGAGTACTGCGTCCAGTTTTGGGCTCCACAATTCAAAAAGGAAGTGGAGCAGCTTGAGAGAGTCCAGAGAAGAGTCACGCGCATGATCAGAGGTCAGGAAAACAGACCTTACAGCGACAGACTGAGAGCCATGGAGCTCTTTAGCCTGGAAAAGCGTAGGCTCAGGGGTGATCTGGTGACCACCTACAAGTTTATCGGGGTGACCACCAGCATCTGGGGAAATGTTTGTTCACCAGAGCGCCCCAAGGGATGATGAGTTTGAATGGTTATAAACTACTGCGAGACCATTTCAGGCTGGACATAAGGAAGAATTTCTTTACTGTCCGAGCCCCCAAGGTCTGGAACAGCCTGCCACGGAGGTGGTTCAAGCACCTACATTGAACACCTTCAAGAGAAATTTGGATGCTTATCTTGCTGGGATCCTATGACCCTAGCTGACTTCCTGCCCTTTGGGTGGGGGGCTGGACTCGATGATCTTCCCAGGTCCCTTCCAGGCCTAATGTCTATGAAATCTATGAACCCCCACCCCCCGGTCTCCCCTCAGCCCTGCATCTTCCCTGCAGAAAGTCCGGCTCTTGCAGCGTGGAGGACAGAGCAGCACCAGTGGCCCAGAAGTTTGTCTGCAAGTGAGGGAGGCTTCAGTGAAGGGCATTCTGGGAAACAGAGTTTTAAACACAGGCTTTCTGCTTCTGGCGGAAACATCACCTCTTTTGTTGCCACCAGTGTTTTTTCAGTTACTTCTTGTGTGTTGACAGATGAAAGAGGAGGTGATATCTGCCCCAGCAACAAAAAATCTCTGGCCACACGCTGCTGCCACTACTCTGCCCTCCTCACTTCCAGAGCCAGAGCTGGACCTGCTGAGGGGAAAAGGGGGTGGGGGATCTTCCAGGGCACAGAACTGCCTACTTATACCTCTCTGTTTTCTTCACTTTCCAATTTTCAATCCTTTTAAAAACATGGATACTCATACTGGGTGTAGCACTCTAATGTTGATCTCACCTCTATTGGGAAGATAGAATCATCTCCCAACCCCTAGGCTGACATTGGCCCTTTCTACCACTGCATTTCACTGGGAGCTCACATTGCATTGCTTCTCTATTGTCACCCCAAAATCAATTCCAAAGGCACTGCTCTCTAGTCCCCCATTCAGTGAGACTGACCAATCCTTGGTTCTTAGATGTTTAATTTTGTATTTAGCAGTATTTTGTTCAAAGGCTCCATTTACTAAGTGACCTAAGTTGCTCCATATAACTGCTCCAAAAAACTCCTTACCACTGTTTACTCCTGCATTAATATTTGTGTCATCTACAGTGTTTTTCAGCAATGATTTTATATTTATTTCTAGATCATTAATAAACATATCGAATAATGTCAGACCTAGAACCAAGCCATGCAAAATCATATTAGAAACACTCCTGTCTAAAGATGATTTCCCAGCACTGTTTGAGATCTGTCAGTGAGCTGTTTGCTAATCCACATTACTTGTGGGTTGTTGGGTTTTTTTGGTTATTATACAGTGCTAGATTTTAATCAGTATGTCATGTCCATTAGTCAAATGTCCTGCAAAAACCTAAATACATTACACTGACTCCATTATTGTTACCAACCAAACTTGACATTTTCTCCAAAATTAAATCAGATTTGTTTTAAAAGCCTGATTTCCGTAAGGCCATGTTGACTGGCATTAATTATATCCTTATCCTTTAGTTCTTCACTGATTGAATCCCATAGAGGTTTTTTATTATTTTGCCTGCAATCAAAGGCAGGCTAATTGGAGCAGTGTGTTGTGTGGTGACTTCAACGGTGCCTCTAATCAGAGCAGAAAGAAAGGAAGCTGCAAATAATTGCAAGGAGGGAGCTGGTACTTATTTCAGCACCACATAACTATTGCTCTAAGCACTATTTGGGAGATACAGGATGTTCTGTTCTGCAAAGAGGGTGATGTAACCCACAGACCTGTTTATAGTTTGGAGGTATGGTAGGACTTTTTGCAAGAGCCAAAGTGTTAATCCTGCTGCTATGGCCAAATTCCAGCCTGGTAATTATATTCTGCTTCCTTAATGTTCTTACTGCAGTTTCAGCTGGTGAAGCGATTCTTCCTCTTCCTGCCCTCATAAGGCTTGGGCAATGTTGCTGCTACAGCATAGCTACCAATTGCCAGCCCAGATCCACAGTGATGAGTGTGGTGCACAGGTGTGGGAGCATAGCCAGATGAAGAATGTCATGGTCCACTAATCCACTGGTTGTCTATCTGGGGTACATGTACCCCTAGGGGTACTTTAAAAGGTCATGGGGGGTACACAGAACTGATATGGCCAATAATGTGTTTGACAAATCTACATGTGGAGTAAGGGCTGGCTGCTGCTGTGGGCTGGGGCCAGGGAAACGTCGGGTTCTTCCTGGCCGAGGTGCTGGGCCAGGCTGCACTCGGGGAGGGTGGTGGCAGCACTGGGACAGGGGGTTGGGGGGCTATGGAGAATTCTGAAGTGGCTGCAGCCCCTTCTGTAGCCCAGGTCCCATAGGCCCCCGTGGTGAGAGAGGGAGTGGGGTTGGGGCTGGGGTAGGTGCTGCCTAGCCAGGGTGAAGCACGGGACAGAGCCACAAGCAGCTTGTCCAGGGGGAGTGGAGTGGGGGAGCATGTGCCCTGGGAGGGCATGGGGGGTGCCCCTGGATCTGTGCGTGGGGTGAGAGCAAGCTACTGCTGGCAGAGGTCAGGGCAGCACTGTTCCTGGTAGGGGTGCTGGGCCAGGCTGTGCTGGAGGGGAGAGTTTGGGGGGGCTATGGTGAATTTTGGAGTGGCTGCAGCCCCTCTTGTAGTCCCCCTCCCAGCACTACTGCCACCCACTCCGAGTGCAGCCCAGCCTAGCCCAGACCAGACCCTCACTGGGAAAAACCCGGTGCTGCCCCAGTCCCAGCCTGTAACAGCAGCCAACCCTCACTCCATGTGCAGATCCGGGGCAGGTGCCCCCTATGCCCTCCTAGTAGCCACCTTCCCCCCACCATGTGGCTCAGTCCCACGCCCTGGCCCAGCTGAGCAGCCTCTGCCCCAGCCCCACTCCCTCCCCCACTGCTGGGGCCTTGATCTGCACCCCCACCCCCCGCAGCAGTAGTCTGCCCTTACCCCATGTGCAGATCTGGGGGCACAGGCTCCCCATGCATTCCTAGGGTACATTCCCCACCCTCCCCACACCCCCAGACAAGCTATTTGTGGCTCTGTCCCATGCCCTGCCCCCTGACCTGGCTATGCAGCGCATGTCCCAGCCCCACTCCCTCCCTTACCATGGGGGCCTCAATCTGCCCCCCACTTAAAAACAATAAAAAAATATAAAGGGGCACATGAGCTGAAAGTTTGAGACAAAAGGGGTACGCTTGTTAAAAAAAAGGCAAAAACCCCTGCACTAATCTATTCCCTGGTGACAGGGAAGTCAGGACATCACCAAAGACATGGAACTGCCACCATTTTCAGAATCTTCTCCCATGGCTTATGTGACCAACCTCTGCTACTGTGGCCAAGGGAAGTCTATTATCTGATTAGATTTATCTCCCAAACTGGGAAGTCGGGATAGAGCCAATAGGTGAAGTTCATTGCTGACAAATGCAAGAGGCTGCATGTTAGGAAGAATAATCAAAAACACACATGCAAGATGGGTGACATCTGGCTGGGTGGCAGCACTGTGGAAGATGATCTAGGAGCCTTGGTGAATCAGAGACTCAATATGAGTCTGCTGTGTGATGCAGTTGCACAAAAGGTAATTGTAATTTTGAGCTGCATCAGTACAAGCATTAGGTACAAGTGACAGAGGCTTTTTACTTGACACTGGTTAGGCCTCATTTAGAGTATCACATGCAATTTTGGGCTCCACATTTTAAAAAGGATGTGGAGAAGTTACAGAGGGTCTAGAGGCAGATGACAAAAATAATAACGGGTTTAGAAGGCCAATCATACAAGGAGAGGCTGAAGGAGATAGGTATATTCAGCTTGCAGAAAAGGCACTTAAGTGGGGACATGGTAGTAATCTTCAAATATATTTGAAGGACTGCCATAAAGCAAAGGGAAAAAAATCTTTTCTCTCTAGTTGCAAAGAGCAGGATGCAGACCAACAGCTGGAAGTTGCAGCAAAGTAGGTTTCCTATGCTTTGGAGCTTTGTTTGTTGCCACATGGGGCTGGAAAGGAATTTTTTCCCCCCTGCTGTTCCTACACATGTCCAGATTTTTTTTTCCACGTTGAATCACGGGGAGTTGGCTGCAGACAAGGCAGGCAATTTTGACTGAGGTGGGTCAGTGCTCTTGCTGGGACTAAAACCCGGACATTCCTGGCAAGAGGGTCTTGCCCCTCTGCTCAGGGTCTGACCAATTGCCACATTTGGGGTGAGGAAGGAATTTTATCCCATGGTCAGATTGGTATAGACCTTAGGGGTGCTCCGACAGACTGTAATTACAGCGCATTGGAACAGGCTCGATTAATCGAGTCTGCTGGAGTGTGGTAATTACCATGCTTCCCAGCAGACTGCAGCATTTCATGCATCAGTGTGCCTATGCTTTAATTAAAGCTTGTTGAACAAACAGGGATGCTGATACACAAGATGCTCCAGGTGCTTTCATTAGAGCATCTCTTGGAGCCAATCTAATTAAAGTGCCCCCCTGCCAGGTTTTTTGCCTTCCTCTGTAGGGTGGGGGCATGGCCCTCTTCCTTGGATCTAAACAGCCCTTGCAGCAGCAGGACATTAGCCACCATTGTTCCCCTGCTTGACCTGTGGTAGTTTGGGGTGCTATGCTTTGTGGTTGTGTGCCAGAGTTGCCTGTGTGGTTACTGTAACACTGGTAATTTAGGCAAGGATTTTCTTGAGCTGGTTTGGATAGGGATAATCCTGGTTTGGATAGGGAAGCAGGTTAGCCTGGAAAAAATGAGGAGGGATTTTCTCAAGGAAGTGCTGGCCCTTGGCATTGAAGCTTGAGTGCTATGGGAAGGGAAAGAATGAATCTGGAAATATCTTCCAGCCATCCTCCCTCCCCCAGAAATGGTGGGTGCAGTTTGGCTGCTCTGGCAGCGAGGGCAAATGGCAGAGAACCCAGGGAGAAGAGAAGGCAGAAAGAGTTTGGACAAGAAGGGCTAAGAAATGTGGTGGGAATGGGAACTTCCCAGAGTAGGCAGGACCAGAGGTTTGCCCTAAGCCCTGACTTATCAAGGGAGCCCTGTCTTTCAAAGATAAGGAGCTGCTGGAAGTGGAGCAAGAATCACAGGTATGTGTGAGCCTGTCAGCCTTGGAGCTATTCCATGCCCTCAAGGGACAACAGTGTAATCAGGCAAACAAAATCTGACTGGGTGGTACAGCCTGTGCCTACGTGCCCAGATAGGGCAAATGGTGCATAGGCACATGAGCCAGCAGCATATGGCAGGGCATTTGGTGTGCCTGCTACTTGAAGGGGTCAAGCAGCCTGCTGAGCCAAACACAGGTGTGGGTCAGGGTTAATTGTGGACTCAGCTGACCCAGGGGCTAGCAGGTGAGGCTAGGCCTTATCATGGGAGTCACCTGATTGGAAGAGGGCTAGGTTTAGCTAGGGTATAAGCCCAGACCATGTGAGCAGGGCTGGCAATAATATCTTGGGAACTAATATCACCCAGTTGGAAGGCTGCAGCTCCTGAATGCCAGTGAAAAGAATAATGTCTGAAGTTTGGGTAGGAGCTAAGGGGATGGAAGAGGTTCCTGGGGACCCTGTGTGGGGTTCAGAGCCCTGAGAAGGGGGCTGAGTGCCTGGAACCTGTTGAGAGGCCAGGTGAGCCCAGAGAGAGAGGGGCTGAGTGCACAGCGGCCCAGGGAGGGGTCAGACAAGCCCTGGGAGAGTCTGTGGACCTAGTGAGGGGCCAGGTGAGCCATGGGAGAGGGGCTGGGTGTCTGAGAGACCTAGTGGAGGGTCTGGGTGAATCCAGTGAGTGGGGCAGAGTGCAGGGGCCTATTGAAGCATCTGGATGAGCCCAGAAAAGGAAGGGGCTGTGCAGGAAGACCTATGGAAGGCTCCAAGCCTAGGGAGAGAGAGTGCTCTGTGGTGGCGCCCAAGAGGGTGGGCCTACAATGACGAGAGGGCTGATGGCCAGAGGACTAACCCTGGGAATCTCAAGTGGCTTGTGTGGGGCCAGGGCCTGGGAGGGGCTAAAGGGTGAAATAGACCATGGCAGAGACCGCCAGAGCTGGGAGAGCCTGGAGTCCTTGATTGGCCCGGGGTGGAGCCAGGGCCCAGGAGAGGCCGAAGGTCCTTGTGTAGCCACAGCAAAGAGGAAGGGGGCAAGGGGTGGGAAGCCCTGGGTGATAATGGTAATAGGCCATCTGATGAGAAGGGATCAGGAAAAGGGGTCTAAGAGTGAGCTGGGGGCTAGAGATGGCGAACTTAATGCAGATATCTATCCAGGTTCTAAATTAACTTTATCAACTCAGGAGAGGGATGGGGTGCCACTGCACACCGCTTAATGCAGGGCTTTGCTTTATGTGCAGCTGCAATCACAATAGCTAACAACATGATAGGACACCCTCAGCAGGTGGTGGTGGTGGGGAGGATGACAGTTGATATCACGGTAGGGCATAGGACAGTGATCACCAACCAGTGGATCTTGATCCACTGGTAGATCTTGGAGCCTCTTGTGGTAGATCTCAGAGCCACTTAGAGCCTATCCCAGGCTAGGATGGGGGGCTGAGTCCCCACATTCATGCACACGTGCACCCCAGCCCAGCAGGTCAGTCTGTTGGGGAGGGAAGGGGCAAGGACTAGATTGAGGCCACCACAGTGGGAGACAGTGCCACAGAGGCAGGAGCAGGGATAAGTTGAGTGGGGCCCCAGCAGCATGGGACTTAACTGTTGGGGAGGCGTGCCCCCAAATAATTGTTTCTGCCTCAATCTGCCCCTCTCCTCCTTCCCTCCCCACAGACTTACCTGCTAGGTGGTGGGGGTGGGTGGCAGTGGCAGGCGGTAGATCTTGGGTTGCTTTTAAAAGCCAAAGGTGATCCTCTACTTAAAAAGTTTGGAGACCACTGGCCTAGGAGCTTAGTATTTATAGCACCCTGCCACAAACCCTGCTAGGCTGTTCCCTCCCAGGAGACTTCTGCAAGGACTTCTCTGACTTCCAGGGCAGAGGCACTGACAGCGCTGTAATAAACCCTGTCAGGTACCACCAGTATTTATCTGCCCACAGGGCAATACTATAACAAGCAAGGGTGAAAGCAAGGAGCATGTCTGCTAGGCAGTTCTTCAGTGAGGCAACCAATAAATAGCAGGCATCTACTGCTGGTGCAGGTACTTATTTGTGGAGACCTTGGGTTACAAGACCCCTTTGGGAAAGAGAGGAGTTCTAGGCTCAGGGGTCAAGGTGATGATTAAATGGACCTAAGATTGAAAAATCATTTTGTTCAATCTGGGGGGGTCGAGGAAGTAAGGGCCCCTCTCAATAACCAGCACCTCAGATGCACAATCCTCCTTTCCTTTCCCCTTCAAAAACAGCAGCATTGAAGAAAGCACTCTGCATAGCAGCCCTGAGTTCCACCCTGTGCCATACCTCCCATTTCAGAGCAAGCTCCCAGAGTTGCTGGTGAAAGGCTACCTTCAGGATCATCTACCAACAGCCCTTGTACTAGACCCAGCACAGTTTGAGCTTAGGTAAAGACAGGGATGCAAACAGCTTGAGTAGCATTGGCTAATTATCTCCCGCTGTCAGTGGCTGGATATAGGACACATTCACTTTTGTCTCCTTGGACCCCTCTACAGGGTTCATCTCTGAGCAGAGACTGAATACAGGCTCTGCCTAACAAGGTAGCCAACCTTAATGAGGTGTGAACAGCTGAGACCTCATGGTTCTTGCACCAATTAGCCATCAGGCTTAAACCCTTTCAGCAGTGTCTGTGGCTGCCTAGAGACATGCTCCAATATGCTATCATTGGGATGTGTCAGAGTAGTCTCGATTAATCCAGTCTGCCAAGTGCCTCACCATCACGTGCATTAAGGGTCCCACCTTTCAAAATGGCCACAGGAGTCCTTTAACTAAAGCTCTTGGGGAACTTCTGTCATTAACAGTCCCCACCCAAGAGCATGTCTATAGGGACCCTTTAATATTGAAATCAACAGGTTTTGGCAAATGGCTGACAGCAGCTGCGCAGTTTAAATGTCTGTGTGCCTTATCCACAGGCAATTAGCTTTTGCCATACCAGGAAATGCACAGATGGGGATCCTAAAGGCACCAGCACCTTCTTTGGGAACACCTGGCTCATGGATCTGGTCTCATTTGGGGGCAGTCCTATACCCAGTGGCAGGTGGAACAGGACACATTTCACCAAGATAAAAATGAATCATTGTTGCCTGAATTTCCAAACTGCCCTTCCAAAAGCAAACTAGAGATTTACAGCTCACCCTAGAAGGGTGCTTTCTCCTTGAATCCTTGAGTGAAATGCTGTTTTGAAGAGTCCCGCCTGAGTGAGAAGGGACAGCCGTTTTGTAAACAGGCACCTGTGGGGAGCCATGCCCAGCTGAACAAAACCAGCTGCCTACCAGGGAGGTCTTTTGAAGGTGATAAGCATTTACAAGGAGAGGGAACTTGGGGCAGCTTTTAGAGGTGCTACCTGGAGAGCTTGCTTGGCAGCAACAGGCACTCAGTGAGTACAAGGCGTGTTCCAGCGTTTTGGTTGTGATGTTTGCTGAGTGTGCACAATGTTGGGAGCTGACCCTGGTCTGTTCCAGGCTTCCTGTTATTCAGGGAAAGGGGTATAGCCACCCAGGTACAGGAGAGGGGAAAAGCAGGAAAGGCCTCAGACTAACCCAAGCAGAGAGGGTCACCAGTACTAGGCTGCTCAAAGCAGCTGGTTAGCAGAGTTGGGGAGGCTTGGGCAGCCCAGGGCCACAGAAGAAGCATGGTATGGGTGTGAAGACACTGAGAAAGTCTCTGAGGAGGATCCTAAAAAGCTGAATCTGCTGCCTGCCCAAAGACTGGCAGAATGGGAGAGGATCCAGGACTCTCAAGGAACTTAGTGATAAATTATCTGCAGGCCAAAGCAAATATCAACTAAGACCCTCTGCGTGCAGAGCAGGCTCTGTCAGGCCCCAGCCAGAAGAACCAGAGTAACAACATGAGCATGTGTTTATCCCCATTCCTCTTTGAGAAGCACAACAGCTATATTGCAAGTGAGCCTGATAGTATGTCCTTGTACAGTGGAAATATGGGGCCAGAGGCAGGACCCCTGGCTGGTGTGGAGGATACGGGACTGGGAAGCAGCCTAAGCTCTGCTCCTCTGAGGCCCTGGGAGCCCAGTAAATGTGAGACTGTGAAATTGGTTAGGGCAGCATCATCCCCAACAGCTTCCTACAGTGTTTGAGTGAAGGTGTTTGCGTGATCTTGCCATTGTACAATACTAACAGCTAAATGTGGTTCTGGATTTCTAGGAGGGACCTCATCCAGCCACAACTGCCCTTTGACTTCAGGAGCTGAAAAAGACAAAGCATCTGAAATATCAAGTCTTAAATCAGGCTTCCATTTTACCAATGTCCCTCAATCTCTTTCCTTATAAGGACTTTCTACAATTACAATGAAAGCCCACATTTGGCAATCTTGTGGGCAGTCATAGCTGTTGCTTTTGAGGGAAAGAGAAAAAGTGAGAGGGAGCTGCTGCTGCTGAAGTCTTCAAGGACAAGCATTCAGACAACAAGGCAGGCTCACAACAAGGGCCAGAAAAGAACAGCTAGGATGTAAACACAGCTTCTCTCCATCAACTTACAGCCTTGCTGCTGGAGAAACACAGACACAACAGACAGTCTTATCAGCCCCTCTGAGACCTGGCAAATTTGTACCAGCTTCAGGCAGGTTAGAGCATTGCTATTAGCTGATTCTCTGGTCAGGGCACAGAGCTGGGTTGAGGCAGAGGCAATCTTGGTTGACTAAGTTAGACTTATTACATAGAAGAGAAAAAAATAGAAAGGGGAAAGAGAAGAAAAGATACACAAAGGGAGGGATTCACAACAGGACTCCAAGGATTACATTTCATGTGGGGGTCAGGATATAGACACAGCCAGTGGAAGAAGTGATATCATCCGGGCTCCTGTCACCGGCCTGGTCTGATCAAGGTTTGTTTTGGAAGTAGAAAAATGAAAGCAGGCCCAATGATGTCAAGATGGATTTCAGGGTCTCAGAAGGCAGTAAAGGTAACAGCCATGATCGTCCAACTTGCTCCTTCCAGCCTGCCCATGCTCCTAGCATCACGATTTCCCCCAAAATCTTTGTTTTAAAGGATATCAAAGTGATGAGGGATAGAGTAATTTATCTTCTCATTATTTCACCAATCAGTTAGAGCAGCGGTTCTCAACCTTCCTAGATTCAAGGCACCATTGCATAACTTTTCTGACCTGAGCGGCACCCCAGCTGAGAACCACTGTTGCACTGCCTCAGCTTATCTAAACATAATGCAGGCAGGAGCACCCATGCCTGCCAAAGATGCTTCTTGATTTGGCCCTAAATGAGATGCATGGGACAGTTTTTCTCCAGCTATGCCATGACATACTAGTTGAGAACTACTAAATTTAAGTTAACTTTTCCACCCACTCCTTTTGGTTCATTCAGGCTTTCTCCCTTTGTTTACTATGAAGAGCTTAATGCAGTCCTTGGAAGGTATCAATACACCCGTTGTTTTTTTCTTGGACTAATCCAATCTGTTGCTATTCTACTTGTATCTTTTTCTATTAATCATTATATGGACTGGGATATTTTATGTGGCCCACTGTTCAACTGTTGAATTCCCAGTTGAGATGGAACTGGTGGATGGACGTTCATCAGTTTATAAGAGTGAATATGTGTAGGGCATGATGCCAGTAATAGGAGATAAGAGAGGTCCCTGCTGGTCCTATATCCCTATTACAACATAGTGCAAGCCATGAGGAGGTCCAGTAATGTATGTCACAGAGCATCTTGCAAGTCTGCCAGACAGAGTTCTCCCGACAATTTTGGCAGACTGCACTGATGGCTCCCGGCCCGTAAGCGATTGGAGACAGGCCACCAAAAGGTTGAAAGGACAACCCCAAGCCAATAAAAAGCCCATGCAGTCAGCTTGAGGGCAGGCCTATAAATGAGGAGGGAAACGAAATGTGAAAATAAAAAGGGTTTATAAGCAATGAGTTGCAAACCATCCCAGAACTGCAAAGGGAACAGCAAGACATGAAAGCACTTTATTTAGGCAGAAGACCACTCAACCTTACAGCCCTGGGGGGCAGTAATGGTCACCAGATGAGGGCAGGGTAGAGGTTATTCATGGGGAATGGGGTCAACCCCTGCAATTGCTGCCAGGACAAGTATTCCTCTGAGGAAATCTATGAAGTTGCCAGTACAGGCCCATTAACTGGCAAAGGAGCTCCCTAGACCATTTATTTGCGTTTTCAATAAATTTTGGAACTCTGGGAAAGTTCCCTAGGCTTGGAAGTAAGCTAATATTGTGTCAATATTTGATAGGGTCACCAAAATGGCCCTGACATTTATAGATCTATTAGCCTGATATCAATCCTGGATATAATAATGGAGTAGCTAATAAGGTCATTAACTAATAAAGAATTGAAGGAGGGTAGCATAATTAAGTCAATCAGTTTAGGATAATGGAAAATAGATCTTGTCAGAATAATTTGATGTGCTGATGTGTTTGGTTAATGAAGGTAATATTAAGATGCGTTAGACTTAGACTCTGTAGAGAATTTGGTTTGGTGCCTCATAACAGTCTAAAGAAGTGAGAAATGTAAAAACCAGTATGGTATACATTAAATAGATAACTAACTGGCTAAATGACAACTGTCAGATGTAATTGTACACTAGGCATCATAATTGAACAGGTGGGTTTGTCTTGGTATCCTCTGGAGCTCAGTTTTTGATCTTGTTTAACCTTTTTGATAATAAGATAAGTGAAAACATAAAGCCATCACTAATAGAGTTTGTAGATGACACAAAGATTGGGGAAGTGATAAATAATCAAGAGGGCAGTTTGCTGATTCAGAATGATCTGGATCTGGATAGCTCAGGAAGCCAGGCAGATCGAAATAAGTACATACAGCTAGGAACAAAGATGACAGGGCAGGGGCTCTGGGATTCTCCATATCCTGAGAAACAGGGGTTTTAAAAAGGACTTGAGAGTTTTGCTGTGGAAACAGCTCCCAGCCCAACACTGTGGCCTAAGGAACTAATCCGTTGCAGGGATATATAAACAGGAGACTCTCAAGTAGGAGGAGGGAGGTCATATTTCCCCTGCATTTGCTTTTGTTTTTTGTATGACTGCTGCTGGAATGCTGTGCTAAATTAGCTCTGATGTCCAGGATTTAAGGAGGATGTTGATACATTGGAAAGGGTCCAGAGAAGAGGCACAAGAATGATTAAAGGTCTGGAAAGCAGGACAAAGCGTGGAAAAACTCCAGATCCTCAATCCGTCTAGCTTAACCCAGAGAATTTAAGGATCTGTCAAACCTGCAAGGGGAACAGAAATTTGATAATAGAAGAATCTTTAATCTAGATCCATTGGCTTGAGACTGAAGCTAGACAAATTCAGAAATAAGATGCAAATATTAACAGAAAGGATTAGTAACCAGTGGGAGAATTTCTCAGCATCTGTAGAAGATTCTCCATCACTGGAAATTTTAAAAACAAGATTAGATGTTCTCTGGAGCCACTGTTTTTCCAGAAGGAGTTAATTCAGGGCAGTGCTCCTTCTAGCCTAACTCTGTACAATTCTCAAGGGGGCTGTGAGGTGCCTGAGGTGGATGTACTGGTCCTCAAGGAGCCAAGGTATGGTGACTTCTGCTCTGATCCAGACTCTTATGGGGAAGAAACCATCAGTCATATCACTGTTCAAGAGGACTCCTGAGGAGTTGGTGCCTCAATAAGTTTAATATGTGAGATAAACTGTGAGTTTACCTTACTTAAAGGCCCAGTCTATGACTAAGGCCCTAGAAATGGTACACACTGTCTTTGGCTCCCAGGAGGATATTAAGGAAGCTCTGAACAACTCCCATACATTTCAGGTCATGAAGGGAAATTGCTAAAGTGCCAGGGTGATGTGGGATGTACAATCACTGTGTGAAACTAGGTCATTTTACTGAAAGGAGGGCCAGGATGAAGAGGAAGTGACTGTCAGGGGTGTGACTGGGATATAGGCAGTCAGAGCCTGACCCTAAAAGGTCACTACCCAGGGAATTAGGAACAGACAAGGTCAGGGAAGCAAGAGTTATATTTTGGATCAGAAGATCAGGAACAGACAGGGCAGAAGGCTGAGGTCTATTAAGGGACCAGGACCTAGGCAGTCACCCTGGCTGGAACCAGAAGCCAGGATGGGGAATCAGGGACAGGAAGAGGGATCCAGGCTGGAATCCCTAGCCAGGGGGTCTGAAGTAGGCAGCGATAGGAAGAGCTAAGCTACAAGTCAGGAGCTGGCTGTCAGAGGAAGGGGAGCTGGAGCAAGGAGTCTGCAGGCAGAAATCGGTGGATAGAACTCAGGAAAAAGGGTGAAGTCAGGAAAGTAGGAAAAACAAGCTCAACTGAGGACACTAGAAACAAACAGGCAGGGGTAAAGAACTGAGAAAGTAGGAATCAGAGGTAAGAATCAAGAAACTAAGAACAAGGAGTCTAAAGCCCAAAGCTCATGAAGGAGGTAACTGTCCTGTTGAATAGCCAACTGGGTACTGAAAGGGCTGCTGCTAATAAGTAGGCAAACACATGCAGGCAGGCAACTGGAACCAGCTGGTTGGTTAGGCCACTGGCAGGCAGACCCAGTTATTGCCAGCCAGCAGTTTAGCAGGCTAGCTAATTTGCTAGCTGTGGGCAATTTAGTCAGCCTGCTCCCCAGGCTCCTGACAGAGACACAATGGCAACCAACTTTGTTCCAGCCATACCAGGAATCATTTTCCCAAACTGCCCACAATGTCCCTCTTACCAGTCTCGTACCGGGAAAAAGAACAACCACTCAGATGTGACAAGGCACTGGCAGATGTGGGGTGTATGTGAGAAGTAGCAGAGCAGGGCAGCACTGCCCCAGTGCCTAAGGCCTCCCTAGATGACATCTAGATAAGTAGGGGACTCTACTTTGCTTCCTGCTCCACCCAAAGTTTAAAACCAACTGCCTGGTAATGATAACAGCATTTCTAGTCAAGCAGTGCTGAGGGAGTCAATTGACTTCATGGCTCATTATAATCTACCTGATCCCTTTTAAACTCTTCATTCTGCAGGTGTTAAGTCTTGATGTTCCACTAATCAAGCTATCTTTGTTCTGCAATTCTGCTATCTGTTAGCTGCTGGGAAGTTCCTCTTTCACAGCCCTGAAGATGGTTTTTAACATAGTCCAATGAACTTATATTTGTTTTTCTTCAGTCTTCTGCTGAATAATACAGCCCTGAGCCCATAGCATATTAGTAAAGCTTCTAGTTTATTTTAACTGGAGAAAAATGTGTTGTTTCACATGTGATGATACACCTCACCATCTGCAACTCCCTTTTCAAAATTCTACATCTGCCCATGTAAAGACAGGCTTCAGGGGCCCACTGAACATGTCTCATTCAGGGGCAAGCTGTATCCTGGCAGTGATGGTCTGTGCTAATTGGCCAGTCTTGGCATCAACATCTGTTGCAGCTGAGAGGATAACACAGGTGCCTTGCTGGAAGTATTTACCTGGCCAGTGTTCCCTGGGGAGATTTTGTTAGTGCGACAGAATCTTACAGCCTCAGAAGAGAACAGCTACATGTGGATGAAAGCTGTCGTGTCACCTACAGACCAAAGGCCTCTGGGAAGGTTTCATGGTAATTTGAAAACAAGGAAGTGAGCCTTTGTAGGTGAGAGTAGGGAGTAGAGCAATTACCTCAGTGCCCAGGAATCACCAGTTGGGAGGGCGCGGAGGAATTGAATCCACTGGGCGTTTTCCCCTGAGTTACAAGATAAGTAGGCAACCATTGATCCTTCTGGATCATGGTGTATGTGTGAGAGGCCACCCAGACCTTCAACACGTATGTCTAGCCAGGAGCATGGAGGAGTGGAGGCTGCCCAGACCTCCCATTCTGTTCATGGACCACGGAGACAGAATTCAAAGACTAGACTGACTCTGGACATTTGGTGCCTCAATTGTGGGTTACAAGATAAAACTAGAGCACTTCAGCTCAGGTGGGAAGATGCCATCCACTCTATGGGAAGCCCAGGGAACAGGCTGCTCTCCAGTGTGGAGAATAATCTGAGGGGATGGTGTAGTGATTGAGACCAAACTAGTCTCAGGTCAAGGAAAACAAAAGACTTATTACAATATGCAACCCAGAGCCAAGATGCACCAAGTAGGTCAGTAGGTAATTGTGATGACTCCATCATGTCAAAACAAGTTCCAGGCTGCTTGAGAAGGCCCACAGAAGACTGTGAAAGGAAGCTGAGCTCTCCATTTGGAGAAGTGGATGCTGAGTCTGTTAGCAAAATGCCAAAAGTACCATGCATTTGAGGGATATTAATGGAGAGCCCACAGAGAACAGGAAAACAAGGAAATGTGAAACCCTTGGCTGCCTGCAAGTGAGTCTAGCACCCCTGGTGAGGAGTATGGAGCTCAGCTTCAATGCAAGGCTGAGAGTCTGGGACAGCAACAGGCTGAGGGCTCTCATGCCTATTGGGAAACCCTCATTCTAATTCTTGTGCAGCCCTCATTGGACCCCCAAATCAAATAAAAGGTTTTGAGGGTTTGCAGGCCTCTGAGAGCTGCCTCCACTCTCCACTCCATTCCCTGCTCCATCCATATTTCTGGATTCTGCTAGAGAAGTTGTATTTTTTCCCCAGGGCTGTTACATATGCTTATGAGGGTTTATTTTTGTCTTCATTGCTAACAGGATTGAACTGATGACCAATCCTTTGCAGGATGCCAGGGGTGGGGGGAGGAAGGAGGGAACAATTTTGGCCTCTTTTAAAGCCTGAGACAGATCAAAGCCAACCCTGTTTGTTAGGAATTCTACCTCCTCTATAAATATTGCAGAGTTTAATCATCTGTGTCCTAGCTGTACTTACAAAAGTGAGCCAGCCTGAGCTAGGTAGCTTAAAGAACCTACATCCATTGATCTGGAAAGAAAGTTGTTACTGAGCGTCACTGGTTAAATTCAGAACTGGCAGTCACTGGTTAAGTTCAGTGAACCCAACAGCATCTGCACGAGACATGGGAAGTGGCAGAATACTTGGGTAGAAGCCATAAGGGAGAAGGCTTAATTATGGGCAGAGTAAAGGACTGGTGGAAGACAGGCTGACTGGCTGTGGAGATTTACCATTGTACAACTACCAGCGTGCGACTAAAACTGAATATTTCATGGGTCTGTTTCCTTGGATGCCATTGCACTGCTGGGCCCATGTCCTCATTTTGCCACAGTGTCCATAGGTCTACTTAGTTTTGATTTGACCAGGGCCCCTTTTTTTATATAATAGCATAAACTATGTCTTGAAATGTAGGTCCATGTCTAAATGCCTCTGTTGAGGCACTTCCAATGTTACCGCTGTCTAGAGTGTCAGTGGAGAAAGGGACTTTTGTGAGTTTACCCCAGTTGATGGTTGTCTTTCCTGTGGCCATGACCCTGATGTTGGATGTGTGTGCATTCAATATATCCTGAGAACATGCTATCTGCAGACACATTAGCCTTGCAACGTGGTATTATACACCTATCCTGTCTTGTAGCTACTTTGTCTGGCTTCTGAATCTAACTCCTAAGCAGGAAAAAGCAGGGACCAGAGAATGAGGTATTTGTACTGATGAGAGAAAATTGATAGGCCCCAATAACATTGACTATTACAGCCAAAACAGATCAAAAGGGGAGACACTCTTATTTGTTCTGGAGCAAATTATAATGGAACCCCAAGTCCAATGAGAGGGTTGTGACACCTAGGTGTCACAAAAACAATAGCCAGCTTGGAGTTGGCCGATATGACTGTCGAGCCACCAGCCTTTATTTTTGAAAACTCATGGTGGTCAGGAGGGGTCCCAAATGATTGTTAAAAGGCAAATACAGTACCTATCTTTATGGAAAGGAAGAAGGAGGATCTGAGGAACTGCAGACCAGTCAGTTTCACCTCAGTCCCTGGAAAAATCATGGAGCAGGTCCTAAAGGAATCAATTTATAAGCACTTGGAGGAGAAAAAGGTGACTGGGAACAATCAGCTTGGGTTCACCAAGGCAAGTCATGATTGACCAACCTGTTTGCCTTCTAAGATGAGATGACTGGCTCTGTGGATGTGGGGAGAGCAATGGATGTGGTATACCATGACAAGGCTTTTGATATGAACTCCCACAACATTTTCTCAGGCAAGCTAAGGAAGTACGGGTTTCATGAATGGACTGTAAGGTGGATAGAAAACTGCCTGGATCATCAAACTCATAGGGTAGTTTAATCAACAGCTTGAGTGTGACAGGGATCAGTCCTGGGACTGTTTTTTTTCAATATCTTCATAAGTGACCTAAAAGATGGGATGGAGTGCATGCTCAGTGAATTTGTGGATGACACCAAGCTGCGGGGAGTAGTAGGTACGCTGGAGAATAGAGCTAGGATTCAGAGAGATGTAGACAAATTGGAGGTTGGACCAAAAGAAATCTCATGAGGTTCAATATGGAGAAGTGCAAAGTGTTGTGCTTAGACTGGAAGAATCCCATGCATCGATACAGGTTGGGGACCAACTGGATAAGCAGCAGCTCTGCAGAAAGGGATCTGATGGTTACAATGGACAATAAGCTGAATATGAGCCAATGGTGTGCCCTTGTTACAAAGAAGGCTAAGAGCATACTGGGCTGCATTGGTAGTTGCCAGCAGATTGAGGGAAGTGATTATTCCCTTCTCTTTGGAATTGGTGAGACCACATCTGGAATACTGTGTCATTTTGGCCCTCCCAGATTAGAAAGGCTGTGGACAAACTGAAGACTCCAGTGGAGGGCAATGAAAATGTTTAGGGGGCGGGGAACATGATTTATGAGGAGAGGCTGAGAGAACTGGGCACTGGCGATGTGTAGGGGTGCATGCAGATGCATGTGCACCCCATGAGCATGGTGGTGCACCCCCTATGATAAGGCGCTGCCAACACTATCGGTGGCGCCTGCAGGCAGTCACCACTCGCCACCTCCCACCCTTACCACCAACACCACCAGCAGCGTCTGCAGGCAGTCAGTGATTGCCACTGGCCACCACTGACATTGCCAGCAGCATCTTCTGGTGGTCACTGACTCCTGGTTGTCACTTGCCACCCCCACGCCACCGACAGCAGCATCTGTGGGAGCCGGCCACTTACCGCTGCTGTGCTCCCACCGCTCCCGGCACTGCTGTGACCCCCAGCCTCCAGGGGCATGTGTTGTTCATATAACTGGGCTTAGAGAAGAGAACTGTCTGAAGAAGAGAAGGCTGAGGGGGGATTTACTAAAAGCTTGCAGCTAGCTGCAGCTGCCTGGGTGCTGCTTGGCTCTTCCCACCTCCAGCAGCTCCTCCTCCTGCTACACTGCTCCAGGCAGAGGGTGTGGGAAGCTGCCATCAGGTGGCTTCTGCCCCATCGTGCCAGGCTCCAGCTCCAGCTCCAGCTGCCAGCCACCTTCTACCCACTCTGCCTGCCTGGCATGGTGAGCAGCCACCTGAAGCTGGCCAAGTGGGTGGAAGACAGCTTGGAGCTGCAGCTGGAGCTGGAGCCCTACATGCTGGGGCAGGAGCCGCAGCTGCAGCTTCCCCTCACCCCATCCCACCCCACTGGTCTAGAGCAGTGCAGTAAGGGCAGAAGAAGGAGGAGCCACTGGAGCTAAGCAGTACCCAGGCAGCTGCTGCCACACCAGAAAGCTGTGTGCAGTGGCCAGGGCCGAGTGCGGGCAGGAGCACACACCTTCACACACCCCTCCCCACCCCCCACCTCTGCCAAACACACGTGCCATACCCCACCATGTACATATTTCCACCCCACACCCCTACAATATACAAGAGTAAGACTTTATTTTGAGCTATTATGCAATCACCTCTATATACACTACTCACAGAAATACAAATCAGGACAAA
Organism: Crocodylus siamensis; assembly: GCF_052110815.1. NCBI lineage: Eukaryota > Metazoa > Chordata > Crocodylia > Crocodylidae > Crocodylus > Crocodylus siamensis. The sequence continues at coordinate 44,773,992 of NC_143403.1, forward strand.
AATTTTTATTTTTTGAAATGAAATTAAAATATGATATGGTAGCCCTTTGATTTTTAGTATATGATTTTTTTAATCTATAACCTGTTAAAATATATCTTCTAAAAGATTTCATGTGTATGGTCCTCAACAGTTCACCAAAACTTGTTAAGTGGCCCTCTAATTAAAATAATTTCCCACCCCTGGGCTAGACAAAACCTTGACTGGGATGATACAGTTAGGGATGGTCCTGCTGCAAGCAGAGAGTTGGACTAGATCAGCACTTCTCAACCTTTTGCACCTTACATCCCACCTATGTAAGGTCAAAAAATCCTGGTCCCACTGGTTGATGAGCGAGTGGGGGGGTGTCCCCCAAAGGCCAATCAAAGAGTGGTGGGGAGGAGCGGGAAGGTCCCCCAGAGGCCAGTCGAAGAATAGGTTCAGGTAGGGATGGACCCCCAGCAGCCAATCGAAGTGCGCAAAAACAGAAGTGGAAGTCCCGCCATGGCACTTTTGGTTTTGCCACTGCCAGCCAAGTCCCACCAGAAAACGTTCACATCCCACCAGTGGGACGTGTCCCACCAGTTGAGAAACCCTGGACTAGATGACCTCCTGAGCTCCCTTCCGACCCTAATGTTCTATTATTCTATGATTCTATCTACCCCAGTCTTCTGTATCTCACAGTGGCACAGAGCCCCTCCTGTTTCTGTTTTGTAAGATTTCCAAACAATTTCAGTTTTACAGACCTTCACAGTGTATCTCTTAGCAGTCAGCTGTGATTAAGTTTTTTTCCTCCCAGAAACACCAGGAAGACCTCAAGCAAGTCATTGCAGATGGGTGAGGGGCTGCATTGTTTTCACACTCTTATGGAGTCCAGTGTTCCTTTCGGTGATAAATGTTCAAAGTTACAAGATAAGTAGTGACTCTCCTTGCTGAGACCTGTAGTGAGGTGGGGTATTTAATACAGTGGCTGGTGGAGTGGAGTGTGAAATCTTCAACCTATGAGTTATATATTGGGTGACAGAAACAGAGGTTGTTATTAGAGAGAGCTGTTATCATCTCACTGTGGGTGGGCATGATGCCAGCTTCTCTTACAATTATGAATTTTAGGCCTTGATCAAGAAACCGATTCTTGATGCCCATGTTTTGTTTAATTAACACTGTGTGTTAAGTGCAGTAGCATAACTAGGAGCGGGCAAACAGCACCAGTTTAGAGGGGGCACCAGAATAGCAGCATCTGGGAAACCTGTGCCAATAGTGTGTTCAGGAAGTTTGTGCCAAAGGTGCACCAGTCCCTGTGAGAGGGAATAGGTCAGGGTGGGCAAAATATAGCCTGCAGGCTGGATCTGACCTGCCAGGCCATTCTATCCAGCCCACATGATCCCTAAAAAATTTAGAAAATTAATATTTATCTGCCCCTGGCTGCTTGTCAAAGATGACAGGAACCAGGGGAAGCTGCAGAAGGACCTTGGAACAGCAAGGCCCATCCACCCAGCTCTTTTCCCCACCACCCAACTGGAAGCCCCTGCCTCCCTGTGCTAGAATGGGAAATTCAGGCAAGGGGGAAGGGGGGAAGGTCAGGGAGGCAGGAAAGGACCATGAGTGACTGCCCCAGTCCTTAGGGCTGGGCCAGCTGCTGCTGAGTCCCTGGTCCAGCCATGCAGCCAGGAGCCACATGGTGCTGGAGCAGGCAGTGGGCGGGAAGGAAAGTGAGAAAAGCAGGGGACAGTGGAAGCCGGCAGCATGCGAGAGCATGAGGCCTGCACCAGTGTCCTGGGCCCAGAGCGGGGTGGCAGGAGTGCGGGGCATGGACTGGCAAGTGTATGGAGCCAGGTTTGGCTACGCCAGCAGGGAGAGGGGGGAGCTGGCCCAACTCCATCAAGTCCCTGCTGGCCGGGACCCCATGCTCCTGCCACCCTGCTCTGGGGCCCCCACCCCAGTCCTGGCCTGGGACACCGGTGTGGGCCCCATGCTCCCACCTGGCTATCACTAGCTCCCACATGCCTGCTTCCTCCCAGTCCCGTGGTACAGGTGGGGATGAGTGCTCACAGCCCTGACCCCATGCTCGCTATCTGGACTGGGCAGTAGGGGTGTGGAACAAACTGGTGCTCAGGGCAGGAGAAAAGCAGCCCCTCCCCTTCCCTGTGACCAACACTTCCTGGTGGAGCGACTAGGAGGCCACCCAGGGCTGTCCTATGTCTCTGCCAAGTTACCACTGCCTCTGGGCTGCCCCGTGGGGCAATGGTGGCAGCGGAGAGCAGGCACAGGCAGCCCTGTGTGGGCTGGCACCAGGAAGCGCCAGCAGCGGGAGGGGGAAGGCCTGCTTTTCTCCCGCACTGAGCACTGCTGCTTATGAGCTGCCCAGCACAGCTGCTCCACACAGCCACTGCTGCTGTGCTTGGCAGCACAGAAGCGATGGTGAAGGAGTCGCACCGCTGCCTAGCTTCCGGTGCAGCAAACACTGCCTGGTGGCTGCAAGGGGACAAGGCCTGCTTTCCTTTGCCCTGAGCAGCAATTTGTGCCCAGCTGCTGCTGCTGCTGTTCAGTCCCAATGGGCAAGCCCGGAGCTGTTGCAGGGCCCAGGATGAGCTGCAGGGGCATGGAACAAACTGCTGCTCAGCGCAGGAGAAAAGCAGCCCCTCTCCTTGCCGGCACTCCCTGGTGCAGCCGCTCACAGCCCACATGGGGCTGCCTATGCCTGGTCTTTGCTGTTATTGCTGTCCCATGGGGCAGCCCAGAGGCATCAGTGATGTGGCCGACACACAGGACAGCCTCTCATGGCCTACCTGTGCAGCCCTTGACAGCTTGCTAAAACTCAGTAAGCAGACCCCCGCCTGAAATAATTGCCTGCCCCTGGAATTATTTAGCACCACCCCTTAAAACAAGGCAGTCCAGCAGGCATGCTAAATTGCTCCCTAACTGGCCCAGATTACTAAGTAGGGCTGGCTGCCTGTGGCCTAACTACCCCCAGTTGCCTGCATGGGTGTGGTTGCTTGCTTATAACCAGCCGCCCTTTTGGTGCTCACCAGTCTACTCAACAGAGCAGACTGTCTAGCATCAGGCTTCTAATGCCTTGCTCCTATCTTTGATTCCTAATTTTACAATCCTTCGGTCCTAGGTCCTGTTTATTCCTGGTGTAATGTTCCCTGGGTCCTGCTTGTTGTCTTCTTGGGTTCATTCAAGTTCCTGGTTCCTGCCTGCATACTCCAGCCTTGACCCTCTGTGCTCTGGACTGCCTTGCGAGCTCCTTGATTCCTGTGCTCTGTCAGCCAGCTCCTTGCTTACGTTGGCAATTGCCCATGTCCTGGTGCTTTATAGCTAGAGCTATCTGCTCTAGACCCCTTGACTACTGTGCCTGCCTCCTATTCCTGAGCCTCCTGGGGTCATGTTCTACCCAGGGTGACTGTCTACATTCCGGACCCTTAGGGCACACTTACACATACATTAAAGCACTTTAGTTAACATGCATTAAATCTATTACCTCTGGCCATTTTTAGAATTGTGTGTGATGCAGCACCGGGCGCTTTTGAAAGCATCCAGCACCGTGTCGCATACATTTGTATAAATGGCAAAATGTGCATCAGCACTGAGAAAATGGTGGTGGCATGATTTTGAACTAAAATATATTGAAGGCATTTTAGTTCAAAAGCATGCTGCCATCATTTTCCCAGCACTGATGTGCATTTTGCCATTTATACAAATGCAAGCGATGCAGTGCCAGATGTGTCAGCTCACGTGCAGAGCAAACTTGATGGATCTCCAGCATGTCGTGGCACGAAAAGGTATGTGTATAAATGCCCTCCATTGTGAGGTATTAGGAAAATGCACATTCACCTGTCTTAATGCACATTAACTAAAGAGCATGGTTTTTAAATGTAAGTGCATTAGCCTATTTTAATGCGCATTAACTACATAGCAGTTTTAAGTGATGCTTTAATGTGCATTAAAATAAGCTAATCCGCATTAAAATGCATGCATGAGTAGATATGCCTATTAAGACTTTGGCCTCCTCACCTGCATCCTCCTGATCCCTTGACTCTAGTTGGGACCTGTGCTTCCCAGACCTTGCTAGTTCCTGATCCCCTAGGTTTTGACCCTCTAAAGTCAAAGCCAAACCTCGTAGGTCCTGGTGGAATGCCTGACACAAAATTCCTAGTTATGCCTCTGGTTGAATTGGTCTTATTTTGAGGAAGATGTTTGGAAAGATGATGACAAGACAGCAATTCCTGTGTTGCTGAAAGGATGTTGACTCCTACCCAATTCATACTCTGGCCTCTAATGACCATTTTCAATAATGCTTAGGTGTTCCCAAGGGTTTTGAAAATCAAGCAACGGCTAAATTTACACATGTAGGGGCACTGAGGTTTTTCATAAGCAGAAGCCAAAATGGTAGAGGGAGGCAGGTGTCAACAGTAGGTTTGGAGGAGTTTTGTAAACCAGGTTAAAATTAGAGACAGGCAACCCACCCTCTCCAAAGTGCCAAGATAGTGTGTGGCTGCTGTGTGATTGTTTTTCATTTTACGTCTTTCTTTCTTTACTTATATCATTTTACATACATATTTGATAGGACAATAATATAGAGAATTATTTTGAGCACAGAGTTATTTAGTGAACATCAGTAATGTATATCAGTATATCAGTAATGTATATGTATCAGTATTTTCCACTAATCCAAGAGTGTCCATCACTGCAAAAAACAAAGTGGAACAAATCCCGAATGATAGAATTTAGAACGACACAAGAGATAGCAAAATAGAGCCCTGTGTTACATAGCAGCATGGTTACTACTGTTTCTCTGTGCTAGAGAAATCAATAACTGAAATCAAAGTCCCTTTGGGCTGGACGCTGTGCAGGCATATAGGAGGAGAGTCCCTGTCTCAAAGAACATACAGCCTTACCTCTGTTTTCTGTGTACTCCATTTTGAAATGTATGCTGCCTGCAGTGGTGGCTCCCATTATGGGAGTCAGGGCTAGTGCTGTGTTCTAGAGGAATCACTCACTGGGCTTTCTCCCAGACGGTTACTTGGCTAGGATTTTCAAAAGTCTTTAATGGAGTTAGATGTGTCTTTCCCATTAAAAGTCACTGGTAGTTGGACACGTGTTTCCTTTATGCACTATGGAAAAGCCTGGCCATTGTTGTTGGCTGTTAACTAGGTTTTGTTTTGGTTTTTTACGTTTTTCTTTTGGTAAGTCTGTGTCCTGGAATGGGTCACTGTGTGTGAAGCATTATATTCCAGCCCCTCACTTGGTCCCAGTGAATGCAAGGAGCTAGTGTTTTGAGTGAGGGTAACTATGAATGTGAGCAATCGAAAAAGAATGAATGTGGTGGAGAGTTGAGGGGGGGTGTGTGTGTGTGTGTGTGGGGACAGGGGGAGGTTGTAGAGAAGGGCAAGGACTGACCACGCTGCTGCTGGAAAGTTGTTTCAGCCGTAGGAGATGGCAACAGAAAACAGGAGTCAACAGGAGTGTCAGAAGGACAGATGGGGTGTTTAGGCTAGTACTTTCATCGAAAAATGAGATTCTGGGCTCCGCAACTCAAGAGACAGCATAGATTTCACAGCCTGGAAAAGAAGTGTTGGCAGGACTTGAAGCTACTCCTGAATCCTTGCCATCCAGGGATCACCAGGGGTGACAAGGCTTGTACTCTATCTTAGAGAGGTCTGGGGACTACATTCTAGCAGCCTCCCTGTGTGCTTTGGCTGTGTGGGAATCTGAAATGGAGGAGGGTTACATCTCAAGCTATCTCACAGTGTATAAGAGGGGAGATACTGGTGTTTCTGGCTGTGGGAAGGTTTGTATGGATTCACAGCCTCTGTGGAAAATCTGTCTGATGTAGAATGGTCAGCATTAGAGTTTATTTTCCAAAAGATAAGATTAGTACGGATATCAGGTCAGAGTAAAGGTTGGTTTTAGGACATGTAATGCCATGTTTTAGTACTACAAAGTAATATAAGTAAATGTATGGCTTATGAAAGTAGTTTGTGTTGTATTTTGCTTTCCTTACTTCGTAATTTATGGGGAATTTAATGCTTATTGTAAGTTTTTAATGGAAATAAATTTTGATATGCAAAACTTTCCCCTTTAATATTAAAAACAACCATATCTTGAAATGAGTTATATTTTCATTACCGCATTTCATCATCTAAGCACTCTTTATAGACCTCCTGCACTTAGCTGTGGGGTGCAGCAGGCCTGGTCAGGTGAGCAGAAGTAGGCGTGGTTAGGGAACTTAAACCCAGCCAAGATGTGCCAAGGCAGGGAGGGGGAACGAGTGGTGTGTGTTTGGGATGTAGTTGCAAGCTATGCAGGGAAACTGGGAAAGGGAACCCCAGGCAGATAAGGTCTGTGGCCTGCTTTGACTAAGGGTAGATTTCTGGAGCAGAAAGCTTGTACCTTTTGGTTCGTTTGATTTGATTTGGACTTGTGAACTGGAGGACTGCGTTGTGGCTACAGGGGAGGAGGAGGCTACAGGGGAGGAGGAGGCTGCAGATATAGGGGGTAATGGAAAAACTGCAAGCCAAGGGGAAGACCCTAGCTGTCAGAGGCAGAACTATAAAGAGGTGTGAGTTGGCTGTTGAGGCTGGGTCTAAAGCGCAGAAGCTGAGGTCCTTACTAGTGGCCTATGGCAGACATGGCCAGAGAGGAAAAGGGACCTAGGCTTTAACAGCTGAACCCTGACAAGCCCTCAGAAAACCTGCATGGATGACCCTGTGAAGGGGGGAACCCCTGTGTGGGTGTGCAGGGGCTGAAGGACGTGAATAAGGTGATCAGCTTTGTGGAAATTGACAGCCTGAGGAGCTAATGCCAGTCCTAGGACTTCCTTCCACCTCCCAATAACCGTAACATCAAAGTCATAGCAGGTGAGTAACAGAGACATAGGAGGCTGGAAGAGGGTAGTAGCAGAGCAGCATGGGCTCTACAGGCATTTACAATGCGGAGAAACAACATTTAAAAAATATTGTGCAAATATGGTTGAAAAAATTGACGTTTCTTTTCAAAACTTGTATTTGAATTTAAATGTTTTGTTTTATTTAAATTCCTTTTGTTTTCAGTGAGTATACCGTGAAGCAGGGGTGGGGAGGGAGAGGTCTTCAGTAAGTGTGTAGGGGTTGTAATCTGGCCCCCCTCTGCCCTCCTCAGGTCATCAAATTTTTATTGTCCATATAGCACTGCTTTCTGTTCCTTTTTAATGAGTGTGGAGGATAAGGGCTCTAGTTGTGTACAGAAGTTTCTTTTTCCACCATTTAAAGCACTTTATTACTGTGATTTAACGGAAGTGCACAACTTTACAGCACTTTAAAAATGGGTACAGTGCTTTAAATTAACCCTTGTTAAATGAGGTATTAAATTTGAAGCACTGTCTTTTACAGCACTTTACAACCTAAAGCACTTTAAATAAGTTCTGTACTCTGGTCAATTTTCTGGTCAGTGGAGAAGCCCCAGGAGGCTGGGGAGCACTCCCTGCCGCCAAGCCTGGAAATGCAGGGGGGCTCAGAGGTTTCCTTGCCCCCACTGAACACTGAACTTCTGTCATGTTTAAGAGCGCTGTAATTTACAGTGCTATAAAAAGTGCTCTAAATTACATCACTGTAAAACGTTCACAGAGCTTTTCTGTACACACCCTCTATGATCACACCATAGTGAGGTTCACATGAATCTTGCAACATGATGGCCTGATGCCTGCACTGGGATCAGATATAAAAGAAGTTGAGTATCCCAATTTTAGTGTGTCAACCCCCCCAATTTCTAGCTGTGAGCTGTAGGGGGTCAGCACTTAACTCTGTCGCACTTCATCTGCAATTGATTTATCTCCTCCCTTGTACCACAAGTGAGGCAATTTGGAGGAAGAGAAGACACTAGAAATCTAGGAGCTTTCCTTTTAAATAGCAGCCATTTTAAAGTCATATCAGATTGGAATTTTAGCATTACCCTCAGCATGATGGACCTGTATATGGAATGAAGGGGAGATTGTCAATTAAAGCAATTAATCTTGCAGATAGCATCACTACAATATGCTAGAAATATAGACAGGAATACAGAACTAGAGGTAATATTGTCTTCCATTACATAAACAGTAAATGGCATCTGTCTCCACTGTGAATAACACTTATTTCAGGAAAAAGAAAAACAACAAAGCAAATAATTATAACCGTAAATCCTCAGAAGAGAGCACAGTGTGTCCCTGCACAGCAATGTGCTGTATCCTCTCTGCTTTCCTGCTCAAGGCAAGCCTTAAAAATGTGACATCACATCATTGAATACCCCCAAGACAAATCACGACAGCTATTTTGGAAGTGAGGGTGGGGAAAAAAATCGGTCTTTCATTTATTGTTTAACCTTATATATGTCCCACAGGAGAACGTTGTGGTAGTTCTCATGAGGCAAGAAGAGCTGTGCCCCATATGGTAACTAGACCCTCTTCACTTTAGCACCTCACATGGGCCACTGGTTCTTACTTCTCCAGTGCAGGGCAGATGTTCAGATGGGACAGGTAGGAAGTTAGAATTAAAAATAGTTGTTTTCATCTCTACAGAACAAAGTTTAATTGAAGCTTGTTATATACAGAGAATGGGTTTTCTACCCCTTTGCAACATCTTGAGGCAGCCCATCCTCCAAAAGGTGCTACCACAAAAATAGTCTCATATAGACATATGAGTGGGGCACACGCATGTGTGAACGCACTCACACACACAAAAATGAAAAGAAGACTGTGAAGTCAAGTTTTCAAAATGCCACACATAATGCTATCCATGTAACATTAATTGTGCTCCTGTGTGCTGTCTTTAATGACATATGCTCAGACTATTTTTTCCTACGTGAATCATCATAAAAGTTTCAATCCAGATGTCCCATGAGCATGTGAGCTCATGGGGCGTGTCCAGATGAGCGGGAACATGCACTTTGCGGCACTTCAAAGGTTGCCAGCCGTGCTTCAGCTGCCAGTCAGGCTCTGCACATCTGGATCACCACCACTGCAGCCCCGGGAGGCTCCCAGGACCCCAGATAAGGCTGCTGGAGCAGTCTGGCTGCTGACCCTAGCCTCCCCTAACCCACCCAGGGAAAATTGCAGCACAGCAGAGGGGCAGAAGGAGGAATGCCCCAGGGGCAAGTAGCAGCAACATAACTCTGTATACCACTGGTATTTGTCCCCAGGGAAATGCATGTACATGCTCAAGGGGAGGTGCCCATCTGGTCCAAACTAGCAAAAGTATGCTGTTATCCCCTCTGCAGACCAGCCACTGGAGGGGGTTGTGCAGCTCACTTTCTCTACTGCTTGTGAGATAAGAGGAAGGTAGGATAGCTGTAGTCTTGGGTCCTGTTCCCTACTCTGTGAGGGAGTGGTGTCAGATGGTTAGAGCAGTTAACAGTAAGGCAGCCACACAAGGCTCCCCCTGACTTCTCTTGAAAAGCTGAATGGTTGGGCCTCTAAAACTTATCTATGCAAAGGGAAAGATCTGGGTTCTAGTCAGACTTTGCCATTTCTGTGACATGGGCCTTGAATCATCCCTTAATCATCTCTGGCCATGAGATGTTCACCACAGAAGATGTAACAAACTCATGATGTCTGAGGTCTCAGCTCAGACACCTTTCCAAAGGCTCAATGGGGTAGTGATGAAGAAGCAGGTCTGTCTTTCCTCCACCTCTTCTTCTGAGGCAGCTAGCGAACAAGGACTATAGCTAACCTGGAACTCAGGAAGACAAAGGAATCTCCTGAATCTACAGGTTACCTGGCAAATCTGGGACATTGACACCTTAGTGTAAAGGTGGAACCTGCACTGTAACACTATACAATAAGGAAATGGTGGGACTCATGCCATAACATTGCACACCATCACAATTATCATGATGTTGTGCACTGTAACACAGCCCCTATGGTAATTGTAGACTGCACACTGTAATGACATCCCCTATTGTAATGATGGGAGCACACTGTCTTGCTTTGCCCTGCTATGAAAAGTTGTGCTCCCTGCAGTGTCCCCTTTCCATCCCATTGTAACTCTACCTCCACAGACTGCTCAATCTGCAGCCCTTGCTCTTCTTCCTGCCTTGCTTCTAAAAGCTCATTTTCTTGATGTTACCAAATTATATAATCATATTGCTGGTCCTGAAATATCAGGGGGAGGGTTAGTACAGCCCTATTCCTGGGAGTCAGTCAATTATGTAAGATCTTATCTTTCTTTCTTTTAACCAAGTTTCTAGCCCTTGTTTCAGGAAAAAGTTGCAAAGTGCAATTTGGATGAGACCAAAGGCTCAGAAGCTTAAAGGCAAAGTCCAATCCTCCACATTTATTACCAGTCTAATTATTTTAAGCCTTTCTCAAGATTTTGACTCCAGATTCATGATTTCTGAGTCCCTGAGTTTGGTAATATTGCTCCTTACTCAAAATTGGTGATGCCTCCTCCCCCAAGGCTTTGTTCCCTGCTGTGTGAGTGCTGGAGTCTTTCCCATGGCATCCCCACATCTGGCAGCTTGAATCTTCTTATTCACTGCTGACCAGCTGCCCCAACATGTTTTAGGGAGAAGTAAAATGTGTTCCTTATCTAGATACAGTCAGTTCACCTGCCACACCTCCCACTGCTCCAAAAAGATAATGGTGGGGAGACTCTTTCATGACAAGAAGATCACAGATATTAGAAACAAGGTGCATCCCAAATGCATAGTCATTCCAGCCTTCTGTCCCAGCCCCAGCTACTGCTTCACCTCCAAAGCCAGCCCAATCTAACCCAATATTCCACATCTGCTTGGTGCAACACTGTCTCATACTGTAGAGGAAAACCTGACAACACCATCTTGTGTCAGTACATGTGTTCTACTTTCACCCAGCATCATGTTGCCATCGGGCTTTACCCACATGCACGTGTGCACTCTATACCAGACTTATTCAACCCCACCCCAGCAAGCCTGGCTGAAGGCATGCACTGTAGACGAGACTTAACTGACCCTACCCCAGCATGCCTGGTCCCATCCTGCTAACACACTGATTAAGTTCAACACTAAAAGAGCTAATCTAAGGCAACCAATGGCAGATCCAAGCATGGTGAACACTTGTGGTCCAGTCCAACACGTTGAGCCCAGCCAGGTCCAACAAGGCCAATCCAGCCTAGGTCAAAGCACACAACCCAACTTTGCTCCAGTGTGTCTTTCTTTATATCTAGTTTAACAGCCCTGGCCTGCTCAGAATTTCCCTTTTTGGTCCAAATCAAGCGCTGCTCATAAATCTTATATCTAGCACCTCACATCAACCCTTTCATAAGACTTGAGGGCACTCCACTTCAGGGAGAAGTGGCTGTTAGGAGGCCAAGGACATGGCTTTAATTTCAGTGGGCATATCTCAGTACAAAATGTCAAGTTGTGAGAATGGGGCAGGGAAGTTTTGTTCTTCATCATCAGCACCAGTCCAGCAAAGACTGGGCTCCTGAGGGAGTGTCCTCATCAGAACCTGCCGGCCTCCCACACCTCGCGGGCATTCCCTGCATTCTCTCTGCTGGAATGGCAAGGCTGTGAACTGCGACCTTGGGTCCCACCACCACACCCAGGAAAAACCACCCAGTCCAGTTTGACATTGCAGCTCTGCTGAGCTCGTGCTGCTTCTGCTGCTGCCGGTTGTGAAATGTGTTTTTCCTCAGCACAATAGGGTTTGTTTTTGTAATGTGCACAGCAGCTCATGAGGAGGATGTAAAAGTTGTTCTTTGCTGTACCTCCTGTGCCAATTCTCAGGCTGTGCCAAAACTCATGGCCTGGCTGCTGCTGCTCCCTCTTCCCCTGCCAATGCCCATCCACTGCTCTTCAGGGAGGGAACTGGCAACTCAGACATAGTTGGCACCGGCAGCGACCCCACTGGCGGCACTTTGGCACTGCTTCTGGAGCCTCGTGCGCTTTGGGGGGTTGCTGTTGATCCTGGCATGTGGGGGTCTCTCAGCCTCCCACATAAACATATATGTAGGGCACAGAAGGTCAGGACTCGTGGCAGGAGATGGCTGGCACTCTGGCACATGTAAGCGCAAAGGATCACTGAGTACAGAGACTCAGTGAAATATTAAGAAAGACACTGTATTAAGTGAATGAGGCAGAAGCAATTATCCTGTGTAATAAATAAGGAGACAAAAGGACTTTGACCTACCAGCTAACAAGTTGCAGGGAGTTCCTGACTAACCCTGCTGTACATCACACAGACTTGGGGCCAGTCCCGTTACCCAGCACCTCGTGTCATTGCTTACACCAGTGCAAAATGCTGTTGTGCACTGGTCATGTTTCACACACACTGTAGGCTGCTTCAGGAAAAGGCACAAGAAAACTGGGTGTGAAGAAGGAAGCATGAGGTTCTGTGGGACACTTAGGTTTGCTCAGCCATTGACATGCTGGTGCCCAAAAGCGTTACTCTTTCCATGCATCAGCATCATCCCTGCCATGTTGCACTGCCCCTGCCCAGACCCTAGTAGCAGAAGCAGGGTCTGCCCAGCCTGTAATGGCCCCTCCCTGCACACCCCACTTCACAAACATGGTTATTCCTGTCCTCCTGGTAGGAGGACGGAAACTGTTCTCTGCCTGACTCTAATCATATTCCCAGATTCTGACAAGATCGGCAGCTGAGCTTCTGGGGTGGCCAGTGAAGCTCTGGCACGCTCTCCACCTCAACAGTAGAAGCCTCTTAGCATCAGAACCTGGCACAGAGGGATAACCTCTGAGCAGCCTGTAGCTTTACATGCCATTTCCCATCGCTGCCTCTCTCCTTGTTGTGCACACACCCCTTCCCCCACCTGGTATCACTGCCCCTCATTACAAATCTACCTCCTTCCATCAGTATAAGAAATAACCCCTGCTCAGCCAGTCACCTTCTGAGCCACCAAGGTGATGTGTATCCCTCCGTGCCAGCATGCAGTCCTGTGTTATGGGTTCCCTTCCCAGCTCACCACTGGTGCTATACCTTAGATAACATTTGGCACAGATGCAGCCCGTTGCCTGTTCAAGCCATGTACAAACATCAATGATTTGTTGTGAAATACCTGGGAGGACGTCACGGTTGGTGTCCCCATTGCATAGGCAGGGAAGCTGAAGTGCACGAAGGGGAACTGACTTGCACAAGGTCACCCAGCCAGTCAGTAGTAGTTCAGTTTCCTGGCTCCCAGCCCTGTGCTCATCCATAATCACCTAGTCTGGAACAGGGAGATAACCCATCCTGGTCTACTGGAAAGCCTGGATCTTGCAACTGGGGTGTTATGTGGCTTTGTAAGGAGCTGACAAGGCCAAACAGCTCACCCTCTAGGAAATACTCCCTGCAACAGGGCAGAGAATGCTTGCTGGGTTGAGGTCTGAGAGAGGAGAGGCAGTGTGTTGGAGATGGGAGGAAGGAGGCCAGAGAGGTCTGTGCTCCAGCTTTACTGGGCTAGCAGACTTGCTCATGGGATGATGAGAAGTGACAAGGTTCAGAATCTGTAAAAGGCAAAGATAGCCACCTTTATACCCAGAAATGAATCTCAAACAGGACTGAATTGCTCTTTCTGGCCATGTGTAAACTTTAAGAAAGCTATTGGGTTATTTCCAGCCCAGTCACCAAACTAGAAGTAGAAGAAGAATGAGCAGTTTTCCAGTGTGTGGTTGTACAGCTCTGGGCCCAGTGGCAGAAAGGCAGGAAGTAATCCAGCCACCTGAGTGAGATTCCACCTAGCATATCTCGCAGCAAAACATGCCCTGGGACCATCTGAGGGGCTCCAATATTGAGCTGAGAGCCTGCAGGAGCAGAAAGACAGCATGTGGCAGAGGTTAGGGACAAAAATGCCACAGGACAAAGGACTCACTACTTGCCTGGAGAAAGCGTCTGCCTTGTCTGAAAGGATGGGCCTGGGAACAGGTTCCTGGGTCTATTTGAGACACTGGTTAACCCTTTCCTTGCTTTCTTGTTGTGGGATCAACAGGAGAGAAGTTCCATTCCTGTGCAGAATGCCTTGGAAAGTGCCCCGGGGGGAAGCAAAGACTGTCATTGTCTAGAAGGACACATTGTCTCCTCAGCAATAACAGAAGGGGAGCCTATTTCAAGGGGCCCACAAAGGAATCAGCACAACATGCGTAATGAGACTCTGGACAAAAGAATTTGCACCTTCAATGCCAGGCTGGCTCAAGGACACACATGCCTGTATCCTCTACAAATGTACAACCGATCCGCTTAGCGTCAGCCCACAGCACAGGTGAAGGACGAGACCCATCTGGGACCTCACACTACATACAATGTCTTTTGTGAATCACTCCTATTGTTCGCCCGATAGCTCTAGGCAGAGAATCTTCATAAATCTCCCAAGGATGATATTGCTTCTTCTTTGTAAGGGCACAGGTTCATCTGGTATTTCTGTCTCTTATTTATGAACATGAACAAAATGACAGCAGCAGCCATCATCCTTAATAATCCCTTGACCTTGAATAGCCCTCTTCTGCAAGGGGTCCCAAGCTCTTCACAAACATCCCACAGAGGGATGGTATTACACTTAACTACTGTCTATGCCCAGAACTAGGTAAGGCAGGGGAGCGACCTCTCACTGTCATATCTAGCATTACCGATCTGAAGCCAGCCTAGTAAGGGTTACTAGTTGCTGGATCAAACAAAACAAGGTTTGGAATAAGCTTGCCAAAGGAAAATGGCAAGCAGTATAGGACTCATGAGGCCTGGGTCCAAGCTCACGCTCTGTTTTGCCTTTGTTTTGCAGTGCCTCAGTTCCCCTCTGTACAAAGAGGATTGGAGCATTTCCCTGTGATGCTAAATACATCAGACATTGTGGGACAGGCAGGCTTTAAGCCACATACCTGATATTGTGAGAGCTGGCCCCATCACAGCTGGCACTAATAATCCCTCATCCTCTTCATATGCAGTTTCAGCAGTCCCAAGGCCAAAGGCGCTGTGAGGTGAAATGGGAGGGGGTCCCCGGGGCCAGGCTTGAAGCATGCAGGTGTTTACCTTGCCCCGGTGCTGGCTTTGCTGTCTTGCAGGCTGCTGGTCTTTCACCCATTTCAGGTTCACTTTCAAAACAATTTCTTTTTTAAAGGCTGAGCACAAACTGTAGGCCTAAGAGAGAAGCAGGGAGTGCCCTGAGGCCTTGTGGGGGGACGTCCCTGTGGTGACCCCCTGCTGAGCATCCATCACGGCACTTCTGTGAGAGGAGGAAGCCTCACTAGTTAGCCAGCAAAGAAAGGAAAAATACAGGTCTGAGGTGGGGGGGGATAAGGGCAGGGCCCAGACACAGGGGCAGGCTCCTTGTGGCCTCTGGGCTGAGGCAGCTGCAAATAGGATTGTCTTTTATTTCTCCTGCTTCCTCGGTGGGTTATGCACGGCACTGAACCAGACAGCCTGGCCTCTCTGGAAGGCAGGCACGTGTGGGTGGAGAGAGACAAAGAGCAGGCGAGAGCCCCAGGAGAGCCAGCACGCTCTGACTGCTCAGTTTCATTTTCCCTTCTTCGAAAGCAGTGCTGATCCCTGTGCAGGATAAACACGGGCAGCTGGAGCCCGTGGGGACGGTGAGCTGTCACCTGAGAGGGACCAGCAAGGCTGGGGAGAAGGGAGGTCCTGGTTCAGGTGACTCCAGCTGCATGGCCATCCCACCGCATGCAAAACAGCATGCCCCAGACTGATCCAGCAGCCAACTTCGGGCAAGTATGTGTGTTGTGTGAGGCAAAGCTAGCCAGCCAGCCCCAGCAGCAAAGCGAACTTCTCCCATTGGCAGGGCAGGGCTGGCTCCTCCCCTTTCTCACTGCCTGCTCTTTTATAAATAGTGTGCAGTGCTCTCCCTGTCTCAGCTGCACACTTTGGGCACAACTGCATTGGGTGTTGCTTTGTCCCTCTTTCTTCCCTTCCCATCCTGCTTCTCAGCTCAAAGTGGACTTGCAGCCCCTCATGCCATGGAGGGCTGGGCTTATGGTTTGGTGTGGCTCTTCTTCACTTGTAGCCTCCTAGTGAGACTCTCCCATACTGACCTGCTGCTGACTCCTGCCCTGTTCCTGTACCTGGTCCTGCTGGCCCTGCTGCAATGGTTGTGCGATGCGTACCTGCCTCTGTTTCTCGGTGTTGGCTTCACCAGTGCTGCCTGCTGCTTTGTCTTGGGAAGGGCCACCCAGAGGAGATTGCTCCCTGTGGCGGGGAAAGCCATCTTCATCACAGGTGAGTGAAGCGGGCATGCAATACTGCAGCCTCCCTCCACCTGAGCAGTTAATGTTTAATTGGCCTGCCGTGGCTGGGACTCCTGTATTCCTAGACAGCATGTTTGTACAGGGATCCAGGTGAGCTCCTTTCCTGTCAGCACATGTGCCAGCACTGCCAGACAGTGACATAGCTCCAGTTGCTTGGGTCAGCTCTATACTCTGTGGGGAAGAGGGGGTAAGCTGGACTGAGCCAACTCTGCCCCATGCACATGTACATGCCATAGACAAGCTTGCCCTGCAGAAAGGGCCCACGCTGTGTGACAGAGTCCTAAATGCTCATTGGGCTGGTCAGCAGGCCTGCATTGTGAGGCCTCAGCTCTGCATGTGACTTGATCTTGATGCTGTGATCTTCTGGAGAGCTCCAGGCCGGAAGACAGCTGTGGGAATCCAGCCCACTGTATCAGCTGCTACAGGGCCTGGGAAGGAGGGAGGCAACTTCGGATGCCTGTGGAGCAGGAGGTGTCTCTGGGGCCGGAGACCCAGTTGCATAGCTGATGTGTGACATGTCAGCACCAGGCTGCTTTGCCAATGCATTGCTTCTTTTCAGGTGGTGGGATGACCTCCGGTACCATTCCAGAGTCCTTTTCATGCGTATCACAGGGTACAGTGCGTCTTCCCCTTGCTGCCCTGACTCCCACTAACAGCAGGATGGGAAAAGTAACTGCCCCCATTCTGTAGGCAAGGCTGCTGCTTGCAGCCTTCCTAGTAACTTCTCTCCCCTACCCCCAGACCCTGGGATAGCCTCACAGCCCAGCAAAAGAATCAGTGGATCACATTTAATCCAGGTCGGCTGCTCTCTGGGCTGGGTTGTAGTGCTTAGGAGTTATACATTTACACTTGGAACTGCTTCCATGCCTGAGGAAATTCCCTTCCCCCCACCCCACCCCACCCCATCCCTTGTGACAAGGCCTAAATCTTCTGTCCTAAAATCAGGAGACTGGATTGAATTCGTTGGGAATAGGAGGTGTGAGTGCTTCTCTTTACCAACCTGCCTCAGCATCTCTGGTTGTCCTTGGGTCACATTTGTTAGCTTTCCTTCACAGGGATTGAGAAAAGAGACTCTTTGTGGTAACCATCGGTGGATCATGGTGTATGCATGAGGGCCACCCAGACCTTCGATGCATATGCCTGGGAAGGAATTTTTGGAGGAGTGGAGGCTGAATAGAGACTCTTACTTTTAAATGTGAGATGATGCACTCAGTCACATGACTCCAGGAGCTGGGGCTTTAGGGGACACCAAATAGCAGAGATTGCAATGCTGGTGTAGGTGGCAGAGAAGTATCACTAAAGCATCTCTAGAGAAGAGGGGTCACATCTCTTCCACCCTGCAGAGTTCCTTCCAGACTGCACTGTGGCCCAACCACTCTGCGGCTGAAGAAGGAGCTCTTGTCACTGGAACTGCCCACTTGCTCTCCTTGGATCTGGTGAGCCCCTGCATAGCTATATGCTTCACAGCCTGATAGCGAGGCTGGGAAGGGGCCAAGGAACATGGTGAACTACCCCTTCATGGGGGGTACGGGGGTCCAATGAAGAGGACAGGATCTGAGGAGCCACGACACCTGGTTTCTGGTGCCAGCTCTGCCCTTGACTTGCCTTGTGACTGAATTTCCTGGGCCTCAGTTTCCCCATGTGTAACATGGTTCCCTACCACCAAATAGCTTATAGTGCCAAATAGCTTGGTTCTGTGACTGTAGATCCCTCATTAAGAGCTGTCAAGGAAATAACTCTCCATGATCATTCCCAGCACAAGCCAATGGTGGTGCATACTGTGTGTGTGAGGACCATACCCTACAGAGCTCTCTCCCCGTATGAGCTGCTGCAAGTGTCCTGGAGGGAACAATGACTGCAGACTTCCTCGGACAGGATTTCTAAATTCTGGTTACTGCTGGAAAGAACCCCCTAGTTTATGTACATCATGATGTGCTCTGCTAGGATTGCTGCTAATATCTTAGGAGTCCACATACAGTGGAAGGCTTTAGCAGGACTGTCAGTGATGTATGGTCTGTCTCCCTATGGGTAGGACAGGCCTGGTTTCTGTTTGGCAACCACCATCTCCCATGTTTGGAATGACAGCTGGATGATGTCTGGGGGCAGGGAGCTGGGAGTGTGGCGTAGGGACCCTAGGCAGAGGATGGTGGGAGCACGATAAGGAGGAGCTGTAAGGGAGAGATGAGACAATACAGGTAGAAGGGCTTGTCCCTGAAAGGCTTTGAAGACCAGAGGCAAGATTTTTGCCACTGGAGAGTGATGGGGAAGGTAGGATTGGTGTCAGCACATGCTGGCGAGAGAGTGGCAGCAGTGCACTGAAAAGTGCCTCGGGGAGGCCATAAAAGAGGGAGCTAAAGTAATCTAGGCAGGGACTGACACATGCGTGAATGAATGATTCAGCTGAGTGAAGGTCAAAGTGGCAGCAGACGCAGGCCTGTCTGGGAAGGGGAGAGCAGGCAGCCTCTACTGAAAAGCAGCAGGCATGACAGCTGTGTGCATACTTGCTGTGTTTGTAAGTGCACGAGTGTTCACCTACATGTGAGTATGTGCATGTGTTTCCTGTCCCTGGTGAGTCGCACCATGATGGGGACACCAGGCTTCTGGTCCAACATGGTTTGTCTGGAGTGTGGCTGACCAAGTTGATCCAGATCTGTATAATTAGTGAGTCAGTGCCTGGAACAAGGTGTTCTTGCCCCAGTGCATGGAAATAACACCTCTGCAGCTCTCTGGTGTTTGCTGTTAGCTGTAAATACTTTCTGGTTTTACAGGTTCCAGTTGCAGCTGGTGACGTGGGTCAGTTTATTCCTTCAACCAGATCCAAGCATGTCCTTTGAGGGCTACTGTCAGACAGGCCAGATTCAAGTCGGGTTATTATCTGGAGACTAATTAGCCCCATTCTCTAGCCAGGACATTCAGGACACCCTCCCAGCAAATAGGTTCTAGGTCAGGCCTTGTCATGGGCTCTGGTGCACAGAGGTGGGACCTCAGACAGAGGTGGGGCCTTACCTGTGTCTGATGCACAAGTGACGTATGCTGGATGTCAGAGCTGGGCTCCTCCCCTCTGCCTTAGGGCAGGGCAACCAGTGAGGGGGTGGGTATCCCTTCTTATTACAAAATGTGGGGCACTGGAGCCTGTTGTGCATACAGACAATATCAGGCAAGAGGCATCTTCCACCATCGCTCATTCTTTTCCCTTTGCTCAGCAGGAGCAAAGGCCAAAACCCTTCAGGTTGGGGTGCTTGTACACCCATGGGGTGCTTGTGGTTCAGCAGTGTCAAGTGATTACAATTAATGGTCTAGGTCTGGTGGTCAGTCAGGCACTTCTATACATGCTCTGGGGGTGGAGGAGCGCTTTAATTTAGAGCAGCTCTGAGAGCCACTCTAATTAAAGCACTGCAGCATCTTGTGTATTAGCGTCCCCACACTTCAAAATGGGTGTGGCAGCTCTTGAACTAAACTTTGTTCCATGAGCTTTAGTTAAAGCACCACCACCACCATTTTGAAATGTGGGGACGCTAATACACGAGATGAGGAGGCTGGCTGGAGTGTGTTAATTACCACACTTCAGCAGACTTGATTAACTGAGTCACCTACAACATGCTGTAATTGCAGCGCATTGGAGCAGCCCTGCAGCACATCTCAAGGCAGGTGGCTTGTCCTGCTTGGTGATGCCTAAGACTGGAACAAACAGGGACTCCACATCAGGACTGAGGAGCAAAGTGGACTTGCAAGGCCAAAACTGCAACACTCTGTCTCTGATCATGCCTGACATGCATATGAAATGCTTCTAAAAACTTATTTGTAATACAGCCTGCCCTATCGTGATTAAGCAGCAGCTGGCCCAATGAAGAGAAATGCAGCTTGCCCTATTCAGATTTAACTTGGTAAACTTGCTGCCACAAGATCTTAAAGCTAAGACCTTGAAGTGGCCGAAATGGATGAGGAGATCATGTACAAGAGGCAAGGGCACGTGTGTGACTTTATTCTGTTTTCAGGGCAGAACCCAAGCTCTAGTTGAGGAGGGTTAGAAAGTAGCTTCCTCTAGTTGCAGGCTGTTCCAGGACTGGGTCTTATAAATTCTGCATAAAAACCTAGGGATCCACAGCTAACTTCAACCCAGGGCCTCATCTACTGCTGCACTGCAGTGGTTCAGAGCACATGACATTATCAGTTTATAGACGCATTTAAAAATTTTTTAGACCCCTTGTGCATGGCACTTGAAACCTGCTGGGTTCTGTTTTGCTGCACAGCATTGCTGCTTTGTGGGCTCGATTCTGATAATAGAGTAATAGTTAGCCTGAAGGAGCACATGTTTTTAATACATTTTTGAGGGGGAGATGGAGGGGGAATGGAACCTAACCCAGTGAGACAATACGTATGAAGGTCTCCTCTAATGGCTGGTCTACCAAGCTGCTAGCAGTTGTTTAAGCACATGGAGTTGTAACTAGTCTGGATTAAACTCAATATAAACAGTGCTTATTAACTACCTGAACAGTTTGGCCAAACTTTTTGCATCTCATTAAGGCTTGTTACCTTGTTTCTGGGAGTAAGCCTGATTGCCTCTGTTAACAGCCTTGAAATTTGCAGGAGTGAATCAGTTCCAGGCTGCTCTAGAAGCATTGAAATTGATGGCTCCTAGTCGGCATCCCCATTTTTGCAGTTAAATGGAATACTGTTAAGTTACTAACTGGACAGTGAAGTATGCAGAGCTCTGGAGCCTTTATGTACCTTACTGGTATGCAGATAATCCATGTGTGTTACAATGTAAGCAGTAGGCAACACATTCGGCCTGGGCTGTTAGGCAGTTTTTTGCTGTGCACCCAAGAGCTAGTGTCACACTGCACTGATGTGGGCTATACTAGGCTTTGGCCATGCATATTGAAGCCTACCTTCCAAGAAGTGCTGTCATAGGATATATAGGCTCCAACAAGCACTGGCAAAGGAAGTCTTAATGTTCTTGCCTGGAGAAAGACCACAGCTGTTGCACCAATTGCAAAGACGGGGATGGGGATGGGGGGGTTATAATTCTCCAACAGCGTGCAGTAATAAGAGGGCAGTTGCTGGAAGACTAGGCAGAGGATAGAGATGTTCAGTGGGGTCAGTTCTTGTGAGTCCTTCTCCAGAAGGGCTGAGCCCAGGGCAAAAGGTGTAAGGTTCTTAGGCCAGGTCTGTACAATAAACTTAGTGTGCTAAAGTGGTGCTCATCAGGTCACTGAGATGCTCTAGGCAGGCTGGCTTCTAACCCAGAAGCAATGTGGTTGGATCTGTGCATGTTGTGGGCAGCTTGATTGGTCATTCAACAGTGCTAATTAGCTGTGTAGGTGTGGCTATACTGCTTCCAGTTTAGGAGGCAGCTTGCCTGGAGCAGTGTGGCATGTGTGAGGGTGCTGTGGCTGGGACTGATAAGTTTACCATGTAGACATATGCTTAGATATGTAAAGATGCTGAGGGCAACTGAGCCCCTGTACATAGGACCAGGGGCTAGGTCTGCTGCAGCAAATGGGGTAAGATGGGCCTGCAAGAGAATAGAGACAATGGGTTGAGAGCAGGGGTGGGCAAAATGCAGCCCGTGGGCCAGATACAGTGTGCCAAGCCATTCTATCTGGCTCGCAAGGCCCCTAAACAATTTAGAAAATTAATATTAATCTGCCCTGGGCTACCTGTCATGTGGCCCTTGATGGCTTGCCAAAACTCAGTAAGCAGCCCTCTGCCCAAAATAACTGCCCGCCCCTGGGTTGAGAGGGTTTTGGGATTCAGTGTAGGGAGGTGCTGGAGATCTTACCCTGGATTCTTCACTGCAGGTCTGGCCGTTTAACCCTTTGGCTATGTAAAGGAAGACTGTCTCTGGCAGGAAAGTCATAGCAGGGCAACTCTGTGCCCAGGGCAGCCATGATGCACAGGGCTGTGCCAGCAGCTGTAGTACTCATGGGAGCAGCTATTTTTGCACCCCTTCCCCCTCTCCCACCAAAGGCAGTGTTCCAGGACTGATGTCCTGGTTGCCCCCTCCTCAGTCAGCACTACTGTCTGGGAAGGCAAATGGCTATGGCTGTTCTTGGAGGTGAGACTCCCTTCCTACCCATAGTAGGAAGGCTGACTGTCCTGAGCTGTCACAGCTTTATGCCCATGGGAAGGATCAGCACTGCTAGGAGCAGATTCAGCAACATGGCTTCTCTCTATCACTAGGGTTCTTAGGTCTGTGTGCTTTCTTCTCTCTCCCCCTGGACAAAAACAAACCACTGGTGTGAGCTCGTATAAATATGTTAATAAACAAACCCTGGTCATGGCAGTAGAAGCAAAGCAGAACAGTAAAGAGCAAAGGGAGATGTTCGGCCTTTCTGGCTACTGTCCCTTTCCTACAGTGCTGACACTAATGTTCCCAGAGGCTGGAACTAATGTCACTAATGTTCCCCACCTCCAACGCAGACAACGCCATGCAAACCCTCCACTGACCTCCCATTGAAGGTGAGTAGCGAGGGGAACACCAAGGGATATGGTAGAGTCTCTCTGGCTTCAAGTGTAGACTAAATGCCTTTAACTGAACACAGGTTATTGGGCTCAGTAAGGGGTAACTTGACAAAATTCATGGCCACTGTTAGACAAGAGAGCAGACTAGATAATCTAATGATGCTTTCTAGCCTGGAAAGTATTTCAAGTCACCCCATGGCAATGCATCACCCTAGCTGCACTGATCTCAGCTGTGGTTGAGACTCCTGATCTAGAGGTGCTGCATAGTCCTGTGTGGCACTGCAATTTCTGTCACTTTAGTAAGAAACAAGCTTAAGTCTATCCCTGAATAGCAGAGCACTTAAATGCTCTCAAGTCTCAGTGATGTTCCTGTTGATTTCAATGCCTAATTTCTTCATGTGTTGATGAGTGGATTTAAGTGTACTCACAGATAATTATACACCCAAGTGCTTGGTTGACCTCAGTCTTAACACATGAGGATTTTTTAAAAACCATCTTAGCCAGAGTCTTGTTCTAGAAGGTCAAGTTCAGGTGATTATCTACCATGGCCACAGAGATTCCTGGTATGGATACTTCCAAGGACACAGGCCCCTCATGTTTTGCAAGTGTGGCCTATGTCATACATCTTTGTTCCTAGATGTATGATCTGTCATTTGGCCACATTAATGTGTGTTTTGAATATGCCTGGTTTACTAAGTAATCCACATCGTACTGTATCAGTCTTTGCCTTTAGTTACCATCCCATCAATTGTAGTGTTAACTGTAAACTTCAATGGCAATGATTTTAGATCATCTTCAGTTAACTGAGAAAAGTTAATCACGTAACATTTGACCACAAACAAATTGCTGCAGGACCCACTACTTATGCTGAACTTGATGATTACCACTAGTAATTTATGTTTTCAGGTCTCTCTGCCTGTTTCTAATCCATTTAATAAGATGTAACTTATATAAAGCTGTAATATTTTTTAATCAGAATGTCTTGCTGTGCTAAATCAAATGCTTTACAGAAGCCAAAGTATATTGTTGCCATTACTTTTATCAGCAATCACAGTTGACAAACTGTATTTCTCATTCTTTTATTATTATTATTAGTCCTATTTCCCATGATGCCATGTTGATTTATATTGATTACATCTTCAGTTCTGAGCTTTCTCTTGAGATAAACCCACACCAGTGGTTTTGCTTTCTTGGGTCTGATGTTGAGCTCTGACCTATGATTATCTAATTCATCTCATAGACCTTCTCTAAATGTAAGTTCTTAAGTATTTACTTCTCTGGAACAGCCATCTTTTTCTACCACTGTTAAAAATTAACTGTCCAGAAAACTCCTCAGCTAGGTGTTGGGTTTTTGTTTTGTTTTTAAACTCATGAGTGTAAGTGATTTGAGCCTGCAGAATTAAAAGCATTAACACCCTGTTCCACTACCCATGGAAAAGGATATCATCATGATATTGATGTATTGTCCAGCTGTGTTCAAAATGAAGATAATTATTATGAACATGTTTCTTTCTATACTACATAACTCTTGACAAATACCTTCTCTATCTATTAACAGGCCTGTACAGTTTAAGGGCTTCTGGCTTTTGATTTTCATTCTGTATTGTCTTTAACCATACTGACCATAGATATTTGTGTTATACTCTTAGCTTTCTTTGTCAGAAATTCAAAAGTATAGGTAAATTATTTGTATTCCTTGCTCTCCAACTTTTCACTTTTCCCATTTGTTTATATAATGAATTATTTTATTTACTTATTTTTGTTACTTTCATGTCTCTACTTGACCATGGTGGTTTCATTAGGATTTATGGCTTTCTTGGCAGTGGATAGTCTTCTTACACAACTCTCAACTTTTACTTCACACTTTACTTTTTCTTCTAATCAGTTGGGCTCATAGTTTTTTGGCATTAGCTTTTTAGCTCTCTCTTATGCCAAGTTTGTGTATTACAGGATGGAACTGTTGCAAAGTTGCTACATTGAGCAATCCCTGATCGCTAGTCCAAGGATCAGTTCATCTTTAATTATCAGAATGGGGTCTAACAGAGCTATCCAAGTTTGGGTCTAACTTTTGTTAGAAACCCGGGTTGTAGAAAATCCAGGGTTTCTGGTGACAACCTGGGACTTCTAGCATTATGAGTAGAATTGTCCATTTTTTCTTGAACATGATGATTTCCATTTCCTCCTGTTCATTGACCAGGCTCCAAGCACTGGTATGTGAGTAACCAGAGACACGATTCCCTTCACGTGGTGTGAAGCCTGGGTTGCATGTGTGAACATTTGTACTATCTCGTTCCTTAGTATCTTCTCCTGTCAACATAATTTAATTCCCTTCTGACTGGTTCTTATGCTGCTGAGAACAAGAGGCCATCCAAATCATATGGCCCCTTCTCAACTACAGGAGAGAGAATAAAACCCCTGTACTTTATGGAACTTACCTAGTATTTTCTCCTGCTTGCCCAGTGCTGCATGCAAGATAGGAAGGATCTCAGAGATTTTTTTTAACCCCTTTTGCTTCTTCCTGATTACCCCTGGAACATCATTTGATGCCATGTTGCTGGTACAAGATGCCACTGGTGATACATATAGGTCTGGTGTCAACCCCTCTACTGTAGAGGTATATCCTCTGTCTCAGCTTCGGGAAGCAGCATCCTGTCCATCTCTAGTTTATAACATCTCTAAGCAGTCATCCCTCCCATCATTGGGAGTGTCCCCTGAAGTTCTGTTACCTTCCTCCAGATGATTCTTTTGATCTTCTCCCGGCCTGCCACGATGATGTCTTCATGTCCATACAGGTACTTGTAGCTGAATAGGATCCATCCTGATTTTGTTCTCCAGTTGAGGAACTATGCAGGCTTTAAGTCGAAAAGAATGATTCCTTGATTTCTTCTTCCCAGGAGGACCCAAGCTGCCAGTTCGAATACTACCTTCTATCATCAGTGGAAGCTTAGATATTTTTTTTTTTTCCTGGGACAGTCTACAGACAGATGATTTTCCCTTGAGGAGAGGGTTGGACTAGATGACTACTGGAGGTCCTTTCCATCCCTTTTTTTCCTATAGACTTTTCTCTGCTTTTCTCATTGTTGAAGCTGGTGGTTGTCCCTGAAGCTGACACTGAGGGAAGAGGCTGTCAAAGACACACTGGCTCATTCAAATATCTAACCAGATGCCTCTCAAGTTTCTCACAGTTCTTTCATAGTATCATAGAAAATTAGGGTTGGAAGAGACCTCAGAAGATTATCTTGTCCAACTTCCTGCTCAAAGTAGGACCACCCCCAACTATATAATTCCAGCAAAGGCTTTGTCTAGCCAGGTCTTAAAAATCTCCAATGATGTGGATTCCACAATCTCTCTGGGTAACCTGTTTCAGTGCTTTACTACCCACCTAGTGAGAGGTTTTTCCCCCAATATTTAACCTAAACTTCCCTTGCTGCAACTGTCCTTGTTCTCTCATTTGCCACCACCGAGAACAGTGTAGTTCCATCCTCTTTTGAACCACCCTTCAAGTAGTTGAAGGCTGCTAATTAAACCCATGCTTAGTCTTCTCTTCTCCAGACTAAAACCTAGTTCCTCTAGCCTTTCCTCAAGTCATGTGCCCCAGCCTCCTAACCATTTTCATTGCCCTCTGCTGCACTCCTTCCAATTTTTCTGCATCCTTTCTGTAGTGGAGGGCCCAAAACTGGACACAGTACTCCAGATGTGGCTTCACCAGTGCCAAATAGAAGGGAATAATTACTTCCCTTGATCTGCTGGCAGTGCTCCCACTAATGCAGGCCTGTATGCTGTTATCCTTCTTCACAACACAGGCACACTGTTGGCTTATATTCAGCTTATTGTCCACTGTAACCTTCAGGTCCTTTTCTGCAGAACTGCTGCTTAGCCAGCATGGGATGGTGTGACTTAAGTGCAAGACTTTGTACATCTCCTTATTGAACCTCATAAGATTTCTTTTGGTTCAGTCCTCCAAATTTGTCTACATCTCTCTGGATCCTAGCTCTACCCTCCAGTGTATCTACTACTCCCCCACAGCTTGGTGTCATCTGCAAACTTGCTGAAGGTGCACTGTATGCCATCTGTCAGGCCATTGGTGAAGATATTGAACAGAACTGGCCCCAGTACCAACTTCTGGGGTACTCACTTGATACCAGCTCAACTAGACACGGAGTCATTGATTACTACCCTCTGAGCCTGATGATTCAGCCAGTTTTCTATCTACCTTACAGTCCATTCATTCAAGCTGTACTTTCTTTGCTTGCAAGAATGTTGTGGGAGACCATATTCAAAGCCTTTCTTAAATTAAAGTACATCATGTCCATTGCTTTTCCTGCATCCACAGAGCCAGTCATCTCATCACACAAGGCAATCATGTTGGTCATTGTAACAGGATCAGTGCCCCAAGGGCAGCCATGGCACCTCCTAGTGGTCACTCTCCACTCCTGTTATGCTCTGGCTTTAGGTGCCTTCCCTCTACTCTCGCTTCCCATGCTTTGATGTTCTTAGTAGTTTGGAGAGGGACTCTATCCCTAGGCCCTAGAGCAAACTTCACATCGATCTCCTGCCAACAGATTTCTTCAGATCCTGTGGGACTCATTCCAGTCCTGACATTTAATTGGCCTTCCCAGCCTGTACATGTCTCCCAGGACACGTATTGCCTTAGGGCAGGGGTGGGCAAAATACAGCTCATGGGTTGGATGCAGCCCACAGAGTGATTTTTGCCCAGCCCATGGCAGATCCCTCGGCTCCACTGAGCAGCGCTGGGACACCCCCATCCTGTTCCAGCCCTCAGTTTGCCCCAAGCCCCACCTGCTTGGCTTGGGGTAGGGTGGCACAGCATGGGGGCAACAGCAGCAGTGGGAGCCCTAGGGGGGGCACTGTATCTGGGGCTGGGGTGGGTGCCAGGGCCGGTCTCCATGGAGATAGCACATGGCCAGTCAGGGAGCTGCATCTGGGGCTGAGGGCCAGTCTCCATGGAGACCGGCCTGGTTCCAGCCCTGGCCTTGGATGCAGCGCCTTCACCAAGGTGAAGGCAGCCGCCATTCCACACTGCTGTGCCCCGCACCAAGCCAGCAGGGCTGGGAGCTGCTGCCACCAAACAGGCATCCCTGGGTCAAGTTGCAGACTGGCACAGTATGGGGTGCTCCAAGACCACCTGCCTCCCCTGGCCCCAGCCCAGTCCTAGCTTCTGCAAGTGGCAGGGTGTGAAGCCACCACCATGTCCATCCCCTCCCACCCCAACCCCTGTCTGCACACACTGGGCCAGGGAAGGGGACAGGTGAGGGGAGGGGGAAGGGAAACTAAGTTCCTCCTTTACCAGGCCTCTCCCTCATGGCTGCTGCAGTCCCTTAGCAAGGCCCAGCCATGGTCTCTAGATCTGTCCTGGCCCCAGGCTGTCACTGCACTGAGATCACAGCCCTGGACACAGCTCCAGGGAGTCATGCGGGTAGCAGGGAGTTGCATCCAGGCTCAGGATTGTGGGGTGGTGACAGCATGAGGCTGGAGGAGGGCAGAGCAGAGATCTGCTCCCAACATGCCCCAGCCCATCACAGGGGTGTGCAGGAAGTGGATCATGGCTCTGACTTAGTCCTGGACCCATGCTGTCGCTGCCCCATGCCTCCATCCTGTGATCCCAGCCTCACCCACTCATCCTGCTCCTGAACACCGCTGCCTGGGACCCATCCCACAAAGGGAGTTTTGGTGAGCTGTTGGGAGGGGGTGCTCACTCAGGCCATGACAGCTCACCAAAACAGCCTATGTGGCTCTCTGGCCCAAATAATTGGCCACACCTGCCTTAGGGGCCAATCATGGCCCCCAAACCTCCCCTACATCCAAGCCTATGCCTGTGGGTGTTTCCAGTCATTACTTAAGTGGGCACTAAGTCCAAACCAGCAGGCCACCTTAGGTCTCTACTCCCTTGTTGGGGCCTCAGACTTCCCTGCTTCTGCCCCGCTGCTCTCGTTGGCCCCTTTGGCTTAGGCTGACTGCACCAGGTCCGGCTTTTTGAGCACCAGCCCTTGTCCTGCCCTCATATCTCCACCCCTCACAGGCTGTGGGCTCCTCATGGGCTGTACGTCCTCACCCCAACCCTAGCTTTGCCTCTTGCAGGCATTGGGCCCTTAGTCCTGTCTCTATCTGTCACCTTCTCTGCTGGTGGGCCCTTGGCCCCAAGTCTCACCCTCTCAGCAATACTACAGCTTGCATCCTGCTCTGGCAAGCTACAGCCTCACATGCTTCTCTAGGACCTCCACATTTCCATTTTAATCCCATCCAGTCCACTGGTTTAAACTGTAAACAAAATGATAAACCCACCAGTTGCAACAAAAACTGCCTCACTCTTCATATATCCCTGTGAGTCATCCTAGCCTTACTTGCAGGGTCCGGTCCCGTCCCATCCCATCCCATCCCATCCCCCCCAGCTCTAGAGATCGCCTGGAAAGCCTCTCAGCTTCAGAGCTTTTCCTCCTCCAGCTTGCAGGGCCAGACTGATGCTTTAGCTCAGCCCTGGACCTTTATATCCCAGGCCCTGCCCCTTTCTGGTCAGGTGACCTCCACAACTACCCACAGGTGCTTTGCAGTTCGGTTTGCTGGTTTCATTTCATGGTAGTTCATTGCTGCTGCAGGAGTCTCATCTCTCCTGCCAGACTTGACCTTGCTGAAATATTGTAAGATAACCTGCTCTGCAATATGTCCTCATAGCCTATGTTTTTCCCCCGGCTGACTATTTTATTATGTAATTATCTATTCCTCCTGCTCTTTTCTCCTCAAATAACGAACCTTCCAGCTCTCTTACACTCGGGCACGATTTGCCCTTGTTGAATCCTTGCTGACTGTTCCTAATTATCTTCTCCGCCTTCAAGTTCTTAGCAATGGATTCCTTGAGGACCTGCTTCATGAATTTTCCACAGACTGAGGTGAGATTGACCAGTCTGTAGTTCCCTGGATCCTTTTTTCCCTTTCTTAAAGATATTTGCCCTTTTCCAATCATCTGTAACCTCTCCCAGTTGCCACAAGTTTTTAAAAGTAATGGCCAGCGAGTCTGTAATTGCATTGTTGAACTCCCTCAGCATCCATGGGTGCATCCCATCTGGCCGCATGGAGTTGTACACAACCAGCTTTTCTAACCAGTTCTTTCACCACTGTTCGCTGCTCACCTCCTCCCCAAACTGTGCTTCCAGGTGCAGTAGTCTGTGAGCTGACCTTCCTTGTGAAGACAGAGGTGAAAAAGGCATTGGGTACTTTAGCTTTTCTTCATCCTCTGTAACTAGGTTGCCTCTCATTTAGTAAGTGACCCACACTTTCCCTGACCTTCCTCTTGTTGCTGACATACCTATAAAAACATTTCTACCTTCACATCCCTTGTTAGCTGCAACTTCAGTTGCACTTTGGCCTTCCTGATTTCATTCCTGCATGCCTGAGCAATACTCCTATACTCCTCCTAGTTGGTTGTCCAAGCTTCTACTTCTTGTAAGCTTCCTTTTTGTGTTTTAGCTCACTGGAGAGTTCCCTACTAAGCCAGGCTGGTCTTCTGCCATACTTGCTAGTCTTCCTGTGCATTGGGATGGTTCATTTCTGTGCCTTCAGTAAGGTTTCTTTAAGATACAACCAGTGATTCTTGACTCCTTCCCCCCTCAGACTGGCTTCCAAGGGAATCCTGCTCATCAGTTCCTTGATTAAGCTGAAGTCTGCTTTTCTCAAGTCCAAGATCCTTACCCTGCTGCTCTCCTTCCTTTCCTTCCTCAGGATCCTGAACTCAATCCTCTCATGGTCATTGCTGCGCAAGTTGCTTTAAAAGCTATTTTGGCTAATAAAACAAAAAATTACAGAAAGCAGAATAAAAATGTTGGTTGGCAATATCTAAAAACTGAACACAACAGTGGATCTTATAATGTTCAAGAGATTAAAAATCAGCTTAATTCAAGATCTTATTACAGCCTTGTAACAAAGTGAACTTTTATACACTGTTCTCTCCTACTCTGGGCAGATAATTTTGACATGTACATGGACCTGATGATCTTTTAAATAGATCCTTATTTATCTCCAGTTAAAGAGGAGGAGTTAGTCATGTTACTCTCCAAGGTCCCGCCCAGCCTCCTGCTTACTTATAGACTAATTGGTTCAGAGAGGTATAAGCTTTCATAGGCAACTGCCTTCTTTGTGAGATGCTATCAGATGGCATCCGACAAAGTAGGCAGTTGCCTGAAAAAGCTTATGCTTCTGAACCAGGTGGTTTAAAGCTGCCACTCTTGCCCTGCCTTTTGTCTGTCGTTGATTAAGTTTATCCGCTAATGGAATTATGGGGCTGCTCATGTCAGCGCAACCACAAAATTCTAAGCAGGACTTAAGACATTTAGGACAAACTAATTACTCAATCATATTTGGGTTGCCAAAATGATACAGCCAAGCACAATGGATTAACACGCGAAACCAAAATACAATATGCAGGTTACTATTTTTAAACTATTCTCATTCCTTTGGGATTTAACTGGTACTCTAAGCTGTGATGCTGTTTAGTCAAAAGACCAGATAATGGTAAGGATCATTAATATATTAGCCAGCTCAAAGTTTCTTCCTCCTTTTAGGATCATGAGTTATTGAACTCAGTCCCCAGTCCTGGTCAGCAGCTATATCTCAAAATCCCTTAAATAAGTTTTTCAAGCTGTACCATAAAACTAGTTATTTGGAAGGCTGTTTTCAGCCCTCACTGCTCTGATGGTTGGAAACCTTCTAATTTCCAGCCTAAATTTATTCATGGCCAGTTTATCCCAAGATGTTCCTGTTCCAGCATTGTTATTTTGCTTAAATAGCTCTTCTCCTTCTCTGGTATTTGCCCCCTGATCTATTTATAGAGAGCAATCAGTTCCCTACTGGATCTTCTTTCTGCTAAGCTAAAGTAGCCTCCTCTCCTATGATAGGTCCCGATTGGTGTATATGTGCTTTGATGCACCTGTTACAAGTTGAATTCAACATTCTTGAAAATGGATGACCGGGATTGTACAATCACCTTGGCAGATTCATTTGCAGTGCTGTGGGTGTTGCCAATAATGCTTCCCTGTCTCTCCTGTAAAGACCATACCATGAACATCCTGGAATAGTATTAGCCTTTTCTATGGCTGCACCACACTGATTGGTTCATAGTCATCCTGTGTTCAGCTCATACATCCAGATCTTCCCCTTCTCTGTCCAACCAATGATTCCCCAATTTATAGCAGAAATGCTTATTAACTCCTTATTACATAACAGTGCACTTTATACTGTTACTGTTACTTAGGTAAGCTCCAAAGGATTCTTCCTCTGTGATATTCCCATCCCCTTTCTATATTGGCAATAGCCAACTCTTATCAGCAGACTTCATTAGCACATTTATTCATTGTGAAAATAAAAATAATAATTTGAACTAGTGCCCTACTTATCCTACACACATTGTACTCATTCTCATCTCCAAATTAACTATCAGTTTTCCCATCTAAATCAGATGTTTTACTGAATTCTAGATTAGCTTAATTGCATCTCCTTTAGCTAGAAGATATCTTTTTGGGCCACACCTAAATTTTCTTTCATCTCTTCCCCCAACGTGTTGCAGAGCAGCCTCACTTCTTCCTGTTCTCTATTTATATTGTTGAAGAACAGTTTTACTGTTTTGTTTTGTTTTTTAATTTCCTCTTCAAGGTCTCATTCAGGTTGACTCTTGGCAATTCCCATCTTTATTTCTACTATTTCTGATATTTAAGGCATGGCTTTCTTTGCTGATCAATCTTTTTTTTTTCATTTTTGTATGTTATGTGCTTGCTCCTAATGTTTTCCCTGAAGTGTTATTTTGTGTAGGACTTCACCTCAAGTCCTACACAAAATATTTTTCCCCTTGTTCAGGAAATAAATTTCAGATAGTCTTTAAGTCCTTTACTTAGAGATGTAATGCCACTTTCACAATTATATTTTTGTTTTCATTCCAGTTTATTTCACTAATTCTCAAATTTTGGCCTTCCTGAAATCAAATCCTAGTCACAGATCTGTTTGTTTATCCTGTCATTTAAACTGAATCAGCTTGGGATCACTTGCTCTTTTTTGGTTCAGTGACAATTTGGTAAAGAAAGCTGTGAGTTAAGAAGCCACCAGTCTCTGGTCTCTTTTTTTCTTTAAATCTTCTCTGAACTGTTTTCGTGGTAACTCCTTCTCTAGGGGAAGTATTTCTCTCTCACAAGTAGTATTAGGTTTAATCAGTATAATGAGCTTTATTCCAGTCTCAACGCTCTCCATTATTTTAGGGTAGCTTCTATACAATTAAGGCTAAACTTGTTAGTGAAATACATGGACATATCATACATTTTAGTCATTCAGAAGGTTTTAACTTGGATACTTACTTTCTGTAAAGTGTTTAGCTAACTAAGTTTGAGTGAACAAGACCTGTACAGTAGTCAGAACCAACAGGAAGGTAATTGCTACAGGTTTGGCTTGTGACTGGTTTCTTGAAGCAGTTCATTTAGGTGATGCTCTCAGATTTCACAGTGAACTCCTTAGATAAGACTTTGAGAGAGTCATAAGGTGCTATTCAGCAACAGGAGTCTATCAGTCACCCAGAAGCAGGCATGCCTGTTGGACTAGCAGTGACAACCTCCTTCTTTCTCTCATCAAAATATTTCTAGCTTTGGGAAGCCACGAGTCATTCAGAATCAGATGTCTCTATGCATCTTTTTTCTTCTGGGTGGCATGGCTGAGCTCCTCTTGACCTGCATCAGCTTTGCTAATCAGAAATTCTTCTTCATGCTTTTGGTGAAGATTTGAAAAGTCCAGTAGGATCCAAGTCATGCATCATGGCTGCTCCTTCCTGGCTTCTTGCATCTTTGTCAAGAAAATTCCAGTATCAGGGGCCAAACAGCTTGTGCCATATCAGTGTGGGTGAGACCTGTTTAGACTATTTGCTGAACAGCTGCTGGCTCACTTCCAGGCAGAAAGAACATTACCTCTCCAACTTACCTTCTGTGCCCCTCTCTCCCAGACCCTTTGGCTAGCTTAGTACTGTTCCGTGTTCTTTCCACCGGCACTTCTGTTCTAAAGCAGCCTACTTGTGGAGTCCTTGTAGGAAACCTTCTTCTGGATAATTCAGTCCTTGCTAAGCCACTTACCATGCTGCAGTATAAAATAGGTTAATTTGGTCAGTCACAAATAGGCAACCAACTGAAGAATTAGCACGAAACAGCTTTTTACTGTGTCAGCTTGTAATTATGCCTTCCATGTCAGAAGTAAAGTTGGTAGGATTCTTTCATATGCAGACCTCTCTCTGTGCAAAGGCCCATCATACAGATAATCAGGCCTTATGGTTATATAAGTCCTACTACCTTCCAGTTAATCTTTTTAAGAGCAACACAGATTGGCTTCTCAAACCATCATTTGGGATAAAGAAGGCAGAACATTCAGAACAAATAACAGGTTAGATCTGCCTTTGGTAAGGATTAGATATTTTATGCATCATTTATTTTCCAGGTAGAATAGAAAACAATTTATTCTCAATATTTTTCAGGTCATCTGAACTAGGTATCTAAACTTCCTCAAACTAAAAGGGTTTGTTACAGAAGGCTTTTAAAAGGTTATATCAAAAGTTCAATCTTAAGTCATTAGTTCAGATCAGGGGTTCTCAGACTGTCATAGTGAGCCTCACTGAGCTATGAAAAAAATGACTGCACCTACCCATAGTTTGCTATGGGTGTGGGGTTTGTGGAGGGCACAAGGGGGAGTGGGTGCGGGGTTTGTGAGGGTGTGTGCATGGGTTTGTGTGGGGGAAGGTGTGGATGTGGGGTTTGTGGAGTGTGTGTATATGGGGGGTGTACATATAGATATGGGGGGGTGTGCATATGACACCACAGCAGCTGCAGGGGGCCCGCAGAGTGCTCATGGGCCACACAGGTGGAGCCCCCTGACAGTATGCGGTTCCAGTCAGTTCTGGAAGCCACATGTGGTGGCAGGGATTGGGGCTAGGGCAGCCCAGTTCCACTGTTTGGGGCTCCCAGTGGCTCATGTGCAGCTCTCAGGACTTGCATGCCACTGCGGGGGAAGCCCCAAGTGATGAAGCCAGTGGCCTGGCCCCCATCCTCTGCCAGCATGTGCAGCTGCTGGCACCCCACTTGGAAGCAAGGAGCGGAGCCAAGCTGGTCTGGCTCCATCACACAGGGCTCCCTGCCACTTCTGGCAGAGTCCTGGTCAGGCCTCTGCACTCCTGCCACCCTGCTGGGGGCAAGCCCCATGCTTTGAGCTCTACACTCCTGATGGTCCCAATCCCATGCTTTGCACTCCCACTCAGCTGCAACTTCGCTGTTCCCACCGCGCCTTCCTTACTTGCTGCACAGAGCACTGCAGCAGTGGTAGGAGAAGGAGCTGCTGGAGGCTGGGGAAGTTGAGCAGCTCCCCGGGTAGCAGCGGCAGCCCCGTTCCAAAGCTAAGCATGCTGGCTGGGACCATGGCTGGAGCCCTCCCATGCATGAGGGTGGAAGCGCAGAGTGCTGCCCTGGGGCTCAGGTTCGGCCAACGGGCCGTATTTTTGCCCGCCCCAGTCTGATGTGTCACAGTTGCTAAGCAACATTAGCACACTAAACACAAGCTTTTTGCGTTATTTTATTTTTAGTTATTTTAAAATATAATACATCTAAAATATAACTTTTTTCCCCCAACTCATCCAACCTATCCTCAAAAAAACCCCCTTCACAGCTCATGCCTCCCTTGACATGACACTGCACTTCTACAGAAGGAGGCCTTCCTCATTGTCTGAGAACCACTATCATGATTGCCATAATATTATATCGTATTTGGCTCATTGTATAACTTCCGCAAATTTATAAGTATTAATGCAAATGTATAAATAGTTTGCATATAACATAGAAGAAAAGGGTAGCTTACATCA
This sequence comes from Crocodylus siamensis, assembly GCF_052110815.1. Classification (NCBI taxonomy): domain Eukaryota; kingdom Metazoa; phylum Chordata; order Crocodylia; family Crocodylidae; genus Crocodylus; species Crocodylus siamensis. The sequence goes on from NC_143403.1 coordinate 44,809,486, forward strand.
GAATTTAGGAAAATTCTGCGGCTGGCTAATTAGCTGGTATAGTTAACCTGTGTGTCTAAGTGAAACCGGCTAGTCAACATGTTTTAAAGTAGGGGTATCAAACATGGCCCATATGCTGGATCAGGACCACAAAGCCACTCCATCTGGTCTGCCAGGCTACCGGTAGGCTATGGAGGTGAGGGGCATGGCCAGAATCTGGGATCCTGGGGCACAGGGGAAATGGCCCTTGGTGGCAAGGGGGTGAGCAAGGCCTATGAGACACAGCCCTTGGTTGCTCTGTGGCCAACTGGCCCACCATCACTTGCACCACTGCTGCCACAGTGGCCCTGCTATCTCACTGCCACACTTTGGCCTGAGCCAAATCCAGCCCATGAGGAGCCCTGTGGCCCAGATCTGGCCTGGGGCCCAAGGCGAGTTTGATATTGCTGTTTTAGATTGACAACAAGCTATTGGCATTACAATAGGCCCAAGATCAATCAAGCTGAGCTTCCTTACATTGAAGCACCTAAAACCAGCAGTTGCTTCAGAAAACACCAGTTTTATTCCTGGAACTGTAATTTCAAATCCAGGCCCCATGGCATATCTTGGCTGCTGGTGGGTGAGAGGTGTGTGGACAAGTGCTTTGAGCAGAAAAATGAGATTTTCTCCTACTTTTGGTTCAAGTGAAACATGTCTCTCAGATTGAAAGCTTTAAAAACATTCAGTAAAACCTTCCTAATTCATACCACCTCGTACATAGAGTGCTGCATGGTCCTCCTCCAAGCAGAGTTAGGAAAATGAGCTTTTTTGTTGTTGCTCTTCAATATTTGTTGATATAAAGAGTGTTGCAATCCCTACATGCAAACTTTTTCACAGCCTTCCCCTTGCCATGGAAGAGCTCATCTAGACCAGGAAAAGCGGAGTGGGGGGAGTATGGGGTTTCTTAAAGTCTTAACTAGTTAAAAATCTGGTGTAAACAAATTTGTTCTTCCACATACTCACTGGTTGAGGTGGGTCCATTGGCTTTGTAAAGCCAGGCTGCTCTTTGTCTTGTTCAAGCTTGTCAGACTCAGCAGTTTTGTAAAGGGAGAAACTAGAGTCATGTTCACCTCCATACTCCATTCTTGCAGCTCTCTGCTTGAGGGAGCACAGTACTGTGAAAAGCCTGTGTACTGTAAGAAATGCCATGCTGGGTCTTTAGCCCCAGGGCTGCATAGGCCTGCCATCTGTGAGCTGGTAACCTCTCCCCTTGTGGGCTGCTCACAGCAGCACAATAGCAGGCTAACCCAGGAACTACTTCCTAGGATGAGAGCAAGGGTCAAGATGGGTTTGGAGGCCTCAGGGATGGGGGTCACTGGGGACATCCCTCATTCTGCCTTCTCACCTGTTCTGTCATTCCTATCCCTGTCCTCTTCACCACTCTTCCTTCTTTGGGGGGCACCTGGCCAGCTGAAGGTTGATGCAAGAATGTTGTCTTGGTAGCCAGAGGGAGAATCGCTGCTTTGTAGATGTGGCCAGAAGCTCAGCACTCCTGCCACTGCTGCAAGGAAAGACTGGGTCTCACAGCTGTGCCAAGGTCCAACTAATTTCTCATAACTTGCTTTCTAGAGAGCCTTACTCCAGGGCTAGGGATAGAAATTACACATAAACCAGTATAAGTGATCAGAAACCAGTTCAAATCTGTAACACAGCAGAATTTCAGTGCACGTTAAACCACTTTCAAAATGTCCAAAACCAGTTGAGATAAATCTGGATGGACATAGCATCAGGCTTAGCTGATTTAAGTTAAATTGGTTATTGAACTTCTGTCCCAGATCCTGGCAGGTGTACTAAGCCTGGGTACCCCTGCAGTCATTGTCCCTGACTGTGAAAACTGTCCTTACTTGGTGCCCAGGGGCGGGAAAGCTCCATGTAGAGTGATTAGTGCTGTTGCTCTGCCACCACTCAGATAGGATGGGACTAAGGGTAGAGCACTCGCCAGGGCACCCAAAGCCACATCAGCCTCTACTCACTGAGGGAACACAAGGGCAGAAACTACATCTGAATCTCCTGCACCTCCTTCTTCTTATGTTTGTCTGCTTTCAAGGAGATGCTTGCAGCACACTGGAAAGGTGGCAAGGCAGCAGCATGCTCCAACCTCCAGCTCTTGCAGAAAACCCTCTAGGTCATGAGGCCACATACAACACCCAGGGCTGTTAATCTTCCTGCTGTAGGGCAGCCCAGCAGTGGTTGTATTGGGCAGGAGAGAGTGTGGGGTTTATGCACAGGGCTGTCCTGGTCCCAAGAGTGAGGGGTGGGAATGGTCTTCTCACAGCTGAGCTTTCAGGTAGAGTCCTGGCTGTTTCAGCCACATGAGAAAAATCTCATTGTGGGGAAGAGGGCAGGCTGCAGGGGAGTGTTAGGTGTGAACTGTAGCCCACTGAGGGAGGTGCACTGCTCACAGTGCACCTATCTCAGCCCCCTAGGCTGCTGTTTTCCTGGCTCCTTCTGTCCCCCAGGCTGCAAAGGACAACACGGAGACTTCAGTTCTTCTAATTTAAGAAAGTCTCTTCACTTTGTTTTGGTTAAGGTCTTTTTCTTGTAGAAGGCACAAGCTGAGAACAAATAGTATGAGAAACTGAATAGGAAACTGCTGACAGCTGTGGATGAGCTGTGTCCCTCTGATGCAGGAGGTTGCTCTGCAGAGGGCTCCATGGTCTGCAATGGTATTTCCTTGACTGCCATTCAAGTTTTATAGGGTTTGTATGCTTGAGCCCCTCTACGCATGTGTCTGGTCTGTGCTGCACTTCCTACTAAGGTCAGCTTAGCCCTGAGCCACAGTTTCCTCTTGGCTCCCCAGGCAAAGCTGGCAGACTGGCGAGAGGGGCCCGAGTTGCACATGGGGTGGGAACTGCTCTGCCTCCTGCAATGTACTCAGTGCAATGAAGCCCCTCTCTCCTGGCCACTGTCCGGGCTCATACAAACCCTGAGAGGCCAACGGGGGCAACAAGGTATCTCGCTTGCCAGACCTTGATGTTACAAACTGACAGGGAGGCTGCCCCTAGAAGACAAAAAGGGTTTTGGATGGTAGGCTCTTGTTTGGGCTGAGGCCCCCTGGCCTTGGCCCACTTTACTTTGGGTGAACCCCTCAGCCTGGGTCCACTGTCCCAGGACTGCAAGGTCCTGGGGTCAAGCTCCAGTCACACCCTCAAAACTCTGGGCCCCCTAGATCCTGCTCAGGCCCTCGTGGGCTCTGGGTCTCTGGGTCCCCCTGGTCTCACCTCGCAGGTTCTGGGCTTGCGCCCCCAGTCTCCGCTGCCTGACACCAGAGTCTTTCTGCCAACAAGAGCACGTAGGATCTGTGGTGCCCCTGGGCACCATTCTCAGTGGGTCCTCCACCCCCTACAACTGCAACCCAGTCCTCTGGTATAAACAAAAACCAAAGCATGAGTGTCCACTCCAGAACCAAGGGTTCTCCTCCCAGGGTTAATCTTGCCTTGCAAAAGCCCTTGCCCAAAAGGCCCCAGGTACTTGTCTGTTTCTGGTTCAGGATGCAGGGTTTCCTCTGCCTCTACCGCAGCTCTGAGTTCTTCCTTTGGGCAACCTGGCCCAACTCTATCCTAGAGCTCTTCCACCTTTCAGCTCCTACCACTAGACTGGCTCAGGCCTAGAGCTTATAAGTCTCCTCCCAGGTCATCTGACCATCCACTTCCACCTCCAGGCATATCAGTGACTGGGATAGGTGGCCATTTTGTTTCAGGGCTCTCTCCCTGTATTAGCTTGTCCTAGGGGTTGGGGAGCACCAGTAACCCTGAGCTCCCTCTCTCCTTTAGTAGTGGGGTAGGGAGGGGTTCCATTACACTTCTCAGTGACAGGCTGACCCTGTCTTGCTCAGACTAAGTGAAGTATCCATCCCAGGAAGAGTGCATGCTTAGTGCAACATTGCTGTGACCTCATGTGGACCCAGAAACACACTGAATCTTCTGGCTAAAGGATGGGTACCACCAGTGCTCTACGGAGATGCAAAAGATCCCTGAGTCCTACTCCCATGGACACCACACAGCTGAAGCCAGGGGTGAAAAAGCTGGTTGCAACAGTCTGTTAGCAGTGATCAGCCTAAGCTATTTAGGGAAAGGGGCAAGTCCCCCTCAGTAGCACACAAGAGATAATCTGCCTCCCATACAAGATCTCATTCTGATGTCTCAGAACAAGAAGCTGGCTCCGGCCCTGGAGCAGGAAGTCCTTATCCCTTCAAAACTTCCAGCACTAACCACTAATAGAGTTTTCCATGAAAGTGTCCAATCCATTTTTTAACCTTGCCAAGCTGGCCCCAGACAGTGAATCTCACTGCTAAAGGAAGCTGGTGTTTGTATGGAATACTTTCTCTTTTCAGTATCAAGGCGCTGCCTTTTGGGCTTCCTGCATTTTGCTTTGGTATGGAAGTAGCCATGACAGGCTGCACTACGGGCCTCAGCCCAGACAAGAGCCTACCATTCAAAATGCTGTTTGGAGAGAGGAGTCAGAAGATGGAACCACATGCTGTGTGCCATCTGAAGAGTGCCGTTCTTGGGTTCCACTTGTCCTTGCACTGTGGCTGTGAGCAAGCTGCTCAGGGCAGTCCTGAGGCCGGAAGTGTGGAGCTGGGGGCTGATGCCAGCTGGTACTGTTTAGGTATCACTCACTTTGTAGAAGAGCTGAGGGCCTGGCAGTGCTGGTTCTGGACTGCAGCAGACCCAAGCCAAACCTGCTCAGAATAGAGAATCTTCTCTGGTGTCTTAGCCTCTCAGAGATCCTGCCTGCCATTGACCTGGCCTTCATTTCATTGCATTTTCCCCTAGAGAAAAGTCCAGCCCAGCTGACTTGGAGAGCAGGAACTTCCTTATCACAGTGAAGAGCTAACAAAAACCTTGGAACTGTGAGCAGCAAGGCCATTAAGCTGTGGTCAGACTGCGCAAATACACACTTGTAATGGGAACAGCTGCAGTGGCCCCTCATTAGTATCTCACAGCATGCTCCTAACTCTGGCCTGTACAGGAGGAGTAGTGCTGCCTAGGATGCATGACAGAGATTCTGTGGTCTGGTGTTGCTGCCAGATGGCTGTTAGGTTTCATCCATGTGGGCTGCAGGTGCTGCTCCTCTTCTCCCTTCACATGGACCATACCAAGAACGTGTTCTCTCCGCTCAAGTTGACATTACTTGCTATCGCTTCTCTTCCAAACTTACACTGCCTCGAGGATGTGCTGGCTCTTCAAACTTGCCACAGGGCACATCTACATGTGTAATTAATGCAAATAAATTCTGGAGCTTATTACTGCTGGGCATGCCATTTGAATCTGCACCTGCTATTGAGCCAGGTCGGAGCAGCCCCAGCTGGCAGGAGGCCTGGGAGGTCAGCCTGCAAGGCCAGGGCTGCTCCCCTCCAGCTCACTGTGCTGAAGAGGGCCTGGCTGGGGCATAAGAGTGCTCCAGTGTGGGGCTTGCTGACATGCAGCCCCTACACTGAAGCGCCATCATGCCCCAGCCAACCAGGACAGCATCTACACATGCATTGCTGCAAAGTAAAAAAAGCTCCACAGCAGGACAGTACTTGTATTTATTAAAAGTACTATCCTGCTGCAGAGTTAAATAGCTTAGTCTAGCCTAATAGGGCCACATGTGTAAATGAGCAATGTTTACTGTGGAATTAGTGTACTTTGCAGTAAACATCTCCTGGAGATGTGCCCATAACACACAGCCTTTTGTTCAGCCCTTCCTCCCTCTCTGATCCAAGCTGATGCTGGAGAGCCCTTTTGTTCAGAGTGTGTGTTCAGTGCCTGCCCTGCAAACCTCACACACCATCAGTCTAGGATAGGAGCTTGGGTGCTGCAGAAAGCCATTTTGTAGGGAGTACAGCCTGCAAGTGTGTCCATATGACTATCTGCAGTGCCATCAGAGCCAGCATCCAAGACACCCTGCTTCATGCAGGGAGGGCTCACATTGTTGATCTCCAGTGCAGTCTACCTTTACCTAGACTGCCTGCTTCTCCACTTCTCCAGTTGCTTTGTAAAGGGAGGAGTTGTGTGTACTGGGTGTTGTTCTTAGAAATTATAGAAAAGTAGGGCTGGAAGGGACCTCTAGACGCCACCTAGTCCAACCTCCCCACCAGAAGCAGTGTCCTTCCTGTACAAACCATCCTATACAATCCCTGTCGAACCTATTCCTAAAACTACATAATCAGCCCTGTTGCTCAGCCATGAGGCATTTTGCCCAACGACACCAAAAGCACCCTAGCCTGCCACACGTAGAGTAGGGGAACAAGGTTGGTGATGTTCTGCCTCTGCAAGGGCTGCTGAGTGCTGACTGCTTTGAGCTGTGTAGAATACAGGGGAGGGTACCTAATTTATGGAAGGTGTACTCCTTGATGTATGGCTGTGGAGGTGTGCTTTCAGATGAGTTATTTGTGTTTCTGGGCGAGGCAGGATGGTCTGAAAAGGACAAGAGCTTTGTACAGCAGCATTAGAATCTCTCAGGGACCGAGCCCACATTTCAAGGAGTAACTTGTATCTAGCCTCTTCCTCTGCTAATAGGGGCTTCTCCATCCTGGAGTACAGCAATGGGTGTGATGGAAACTACGTGCTTTCATTTCTGCCCGCTGGCAGCAGAATGTCTTGCCCATGAACAGAAATTAGAGCAGAGGAGGAAGCATAAGTGAGAGGTTAGAGCCTGGGGATTACAAATAAGAACACCCAGACTTTTTGTCATTTGTCTAGACTCTGAACAGGGTGGTTGATAGGTGAAATACTCTAAGCCCTCCACTTAACTTTGGCGACCCCATCCATTTCCTGATCTCCCTCAAGTCTACTCTTGCCCCATGTCAACCTCTCACTTTCATGCTCCTCTGGCTTTTCTCACGACACAAACATGCTTTAAACTCTGCTGTCTTAAAAATCCTCACCGTAACTTTACATGTTGCTCCAGCTCCAGCTCCCTTCTCTCTCCTGTTCTGTCTCCAAGCTCCATACTCACTTTCTGGAGGAGTTCCACTCCTCCACTTCCATCACAGAAATCACCCTGCCAACGTCTCAAATTATCTCTTTCTAGCTAAAGCTCAGAACCAGGGCTCCATCCTTCCCCCAACCTACAAGCTGCCTTTTGATACTGTTGACTGTTTTTTCTTGGTTCTCCTCCTACCTCTCATTCCTCTGTCAGTATGCACTTTGGAGAATCCTCATCCCCAATCAAGCTTTCTATGGGGATCCTTCAGCGACCCCTTGTCTTCTCCCTCTATATTTATGTCAGAGTAACCTTAGCTGTCACTACAAATGTATCAATGATTGATGTCAGACAACTCTCACATCTTCCTCTGTACACCAAACCCATCTTTAGGTTTCCAACCTAAAACCTCATACTATTTGGCATTTTGTGAATGTTCAGAGATCACCTCAAAGACAACATGGCTAAAAAATAAACCCTCTTAATCTTCTGTTACTTTGCTTGCCTCTTCTATTACAACACCAGTCTCACCTGTCACTCCCAGCCTGTACCCTTGACATCATCTTCAACTCTGTCATAGCCTGGATGCAAGGACCTACAGATCAATCTTGGCAAGTCATTCTGTATAACATCTTTAAGATAGCTGTGCAGGTGGAGGAGGAAGGGGTCTAAGATTCCTGTCCAGGTTCAAGTTGCTCTGGCCGTGACACTCCTCACTGTAAAAAGCAAGAATTGTGTTGTTTTCAGATCATGACTTTGTATTCCTTGCCATGACAAACCACCAGCCGTAGCAATAACAGCAAAAGAATGAGCAAGTACCTTAAGAACAATTATACAACACAGTGCCAGCACTTAGCCTGGAGCCATGTGTCAAGGGATGGGTACACTGGGTCCCAGCTTACTTCTGCTAACCTTAATGGTAAGAGGCAGCATTCCAAGGGCCTTCAGACAGGAGTCATGTGAACATCACTTATAACTGTGCTCCCTTTTGTGCTCTCTTGATCTGTTCTATAACCGTTGGCCAAGTCCCAGCTACATACTCTAATACAGGAGCCTTTTGTCAGCACATAGGATAATGTGGGCATTTAAAAGAGTGACTTTGGTTGAGTCTTTTAACTTTGCAAGCTTTGAGCATGATGTGACTGGTCCTAGTTTACTAAGGAAGAATGATTGTGCCCTTCCCCTTCCTGCCTACCCAGTTATTCAGAAATAGGACTGTGCAAAACAGCACCATTCTGCTTCGACTCCTGTTTTGACAGAACAGTGTTTTGTTTTGAGTTTTGTTTAATTTTGAAAGCACTGTTCCATTTTGTTTCATCGAAACTGTTTTGCTGTTTTGATGCTGTTTTGATGTTTCACCAGTAGACTATAATGGGGGAGCATGAAACTGCTTATACCTTTGTCATTTCTTGCCTGATTTGGATGAAACTTGCAGGGATGGTAGCCCCTTCTGAGGGCATGAAGATGGAGAGAGGGAGATAGGTGCAGAGGTTTCTGGGAAACTGCACCTCAAATTGTTGACAAGCAAAACTCCTGTCACTTGCCAGTAGCAGCAGCCTCCTGTCATCCAGCAGCCTGCACCCCCGGGAAGGCTACAGGGCTGTGCCAGACTCCTCTTGGGGATACAGGCCCCTGATCTGCCTGCCAGACCACAGGAGGCTGCTGCTGCCATCTGGGACTGAAGCTAGAAGATTGGTGCTGCCTCTGGCCCCAGGTGGCAGAACCAGCCTCATCATCCATCAGGTGGATCGTGGGCCTGCACCCCCAGGAAGAGTCCGGCACAGCCCCTGCAACCCTCCCAAGGGTGTGGGCGATTTGCCTCAGACAGCAACAGCATGCTGTCATCCAGCACACAGATTTGGGGGCCTGCCTGCACCACTGGGAGGGCTGTGGGCTGTGCCAGAATCCTCTCGGGAGGGTGGGGGTGCAGCCTCCGGATCTGCACTGGATGACAGGAGACTGCTGCTGCTGGCTGGGACCGGCACTACAGCCAAGTAAGCCAAGCTTCAAAACTCAAAACATTATGAAACTTTCAAATGTTTTGAGTGCCCTTGTTTAGTTTTGAAGCTGTTTCAAAGGCTTTTGTTTCATAACTGGGGTGGGCAAAATATGGCCTGTGGGCCACATGCAGCTCCCCAGGCCATTCTATCCAGCCCACAGGACCCCTAAAAATGTAGACAAATTAATATTTATCTACTACTGTCAAAGATGACAGTAGGACCCAGGGGGAGCTGGCAGCAAGATGCAGCAGCCCAGTCCTGCCCCACCCCCAGCCATTTCCCTGCCTTCCTGCTCCCGCACTGCTTCAACACTATGTGGCTCCTGGCTGCATTACCAGACTGCAGGAGCACAGGCCTGTACTGGTACCCTGGGGTGTGGATGTGTGTGTGTATTTGTAGAGTGAGTCCCACATGCACACTCCACCATACACATGCACCCACACCCCCCTTGCACTGCCATACGTGCAGCCCCCACACCCCCTCACACACTCCAGCCAACCTCTCCCCCACACATAGTCCCCCCACAAACCCCATACCCACCCACAATCCACATATCCACACTCCCGATATACTCCCTCACCCCACACCCACATCCCCAAAACTATCCACTCCCCACATGCATGCTCACACCCCACATGTCCACAAACCCGGAGCCTCCCACAAACCTATACCCCCCACTGCAGTATATAAGAGTAAGACTTAATTTTAAGCTGTTACGTACAATCACCTCTATGTACACTACACAAACACATGTAAACCAGGACAAAAATATTTTTTTAAATCAAATTAATGAATGTTTTAGATGTTCGCTTTTTAGAATATAATTTGGTATTTTTCTGGTTCCAAGATGGCAAATGCCCTTACTGAAAGAAGTACTTCCGGGGGTAAGGGGAAGGACTTCTGGTGGCAACGGTTAGGGGTTTAGGGGGCAGGACTTCCAGTCACAAGGTGGTGACTGGGGGGCAGGGCACCTCTTTGGAGTGGGCCTACCCATGCGGCCCTTGACAGCTTGCCAAAACTCAGTAACTGTCCCTTCACCTGAGATAATTGCCTACCTCGATCTAAACAAACTAGTCTGAATAGTTGTGTTGCCTTCAGCCAGTCAGTTCTAGTGCATTTAGATCCACTAAGACTGGAAGGAGGTTTGGGTCTGCCAGTGGCTGTCACAGAAGCCAGCCATACAACGGTGAGAACATGCTCTCTCTCCATTTTTTTTTTTTTTTAAACATCTGCTTAGCTCCTAGTTGCTACAGAATTTATCCGTTGGCCAGTCTCCTCCTGGGGACTCATGGATGTTTCTGCAGCAGTATCTCTCTGTTCTCATGTGTCTAAATTGCTCTGGGACAAACTGAACAGTAGGGGAAACTTTAAGAGGAAGACTTGTATGAACTGGAGGAAATAGCTAGGACCAGGTAAGCTGATCTGCTTTGTCTGGGGCACTGTCTACAGAAGTTACTGCAGAATGCCATAAAGATCTGGCTGGGCCACAGCAGAGAAACTAGCACTGAAGCATGTGGTGCTGGGAGGGCTGGCTGAACAGTATGAGCAGGAAATTACTGTGTAGGAACTTGCAGCATTGTATTTTGGTTTCACTGCCACAGTTACAAGAACTGACACATTACCATACCACACTACCCAGCAAAGATAAAGCTGAGACAGGGAGGAAGTTGTCATGTGGGAAGGAGACAAAGGCCAGAGATCTGTAGTGGCGCCTAGGCTGTGTCTGGGGTAGGCAACTAGTTACTACATTGTTAGATGAGCTGCTGAGTAAAATAATTTCTATGATCATGACAGCAATCAAAAATGTACAGTTCAGGAGGAGAGAGGTCCCTTCTGTGCTATACTAGAGCTGCAGTATCATCAGATGTTGAGCAGGTTGTTCAGGGAAATGTAGTTCCAGGGGGACTCTCCAAGTAAGAGGAATATCTAGAGTTGGATTCAAGATGCAAAATTCATTTACAGGTTCTGATTTAGTTCTAGACCAGGAGGTCTTGGGTCCAAACCAGCATCAACTGTCCATCCCTAGCAAAGCCTGCTTTGCTGCAGCTGTTTTCTCTGCATCATTTAGCCCCTCCCACAAGCGCTTATGCACATTATATTAGGTTTTGTCACTGGGCTCTGGTGTCTTGAGTTCAGAAGACAGCAGGGTCCTGAGAGGAGTTCTGACATTGTGACTGGTGGTTATGAGGTCTGGAGTTCTGCTCTGGGAAGGGAGGGGTGGTATTGGCTGGGTGTTAAGCTCTATTCTTATGGTAGAAGTGGGTTCTGCTGGTCTAACACCCTTCAATATGGGTCCTGCTGATGTCCCAGCACCTCTGGAATAGGGGCACTGCTGTGTGTTGCCCTGTCACAGGGTACCCTCCCCCCAAAATGTTGCAATTCCCTGTTCTAAGGGCAGTCTGCCCCGCTCTCGCCCGGTATGCCTTGATGTTAATTGAGATATATTAGTGGGAGGCTACCCTGATTTTACTATAATGATCATCTGACTTGTGGTCCTGGCCTTATGGGCCAATCACATGGGTCTGTACCTCCCCTACACTATGTCCCATGCCCTCAAAGGTGACATCCCTGCAGATGTTCTGCCAGTTGCTGATGCAGTCTCTCTGTAGGTCTTCTGACCCCTCGGCCTCTCTAAGCTGCACTCTAGCCCTCAGAACTGTTGGCTTCTCTCCTGGTCCTTCTCCAGTTGCCAGACCACTTGGTCTTTCCTCCAGCCCAACTCTGGGCCCCCAGACTCCTTAACCTCACCCAACTGCTCCCTGGGCCACTGGACCTCTTGGTCTCTCTCAGGCCCCACTCCAGTTGCCAGACCCCTCTGTCTTACCCAACCCACTCTCTGGGCTACCAGGCTCTTCAGTTTCTCCCTTGGTCCCTCTCTGGGATGTCAGCTCCTCTGTACTCTTGGTCACTCTCCAGGCCCTCGGACCCATCCACTTTATGCTGCATTTCCGGCCCCTCACTGCGATCCACAGAGTCCCTCACTGGGCTTCCGGACCCCCATGGTCCATGTGGTCTTCCTGGCTAAGTGCTTTTCTGTCAGGGGCAGACAAGGTTCTTTGGGTGAATCTGATATCTTTTATGAGATCAGCTTAAATACTTGGAAAACAATTATTAAGCAAGCTTTCGGGTTCAAAAACCCTTCATCTGGCTAAGGAAGTTCCTGCAGCTGGTGTGTGCTCTTCCTGGATGGAGTGAAAAGTAAAGAAGCCAGAGGCTGGGCTGGTATGTATGCAAGACAGGTAGTCAGTGAAAATGTAGATTGAGGAGTCAATGGGTGAGAGACAGGCTGGGGGGAGGTGGGGAAAAGAAGGGGGATGAATAGTGGAGAGTTACCTAGGGAGTCAGATGTCAGGCAGGTTACAAATGTGTCATAAATCCAATGTCTATATTTAGTCCATGATTTTTAGTGTCCAGGAGGTTGATGAAGTGGAGTTCATAGGCCCGTCTCTGGGAAGTATTTTGTAAGTTTTCTTTGAGGATCAGGACTGAGAGATTAGAGAGAGAGAGAGAGAGAGAGAGTGGTTTTCTTATGAGAAAATGTGCCCCCACAGCTAATTGGGTATTCTGGTCTCTGAATGCACACTGGAAATCTATTATTCTGGTGCGCAGTTGTTGTTTGATCTCTCCCATGTATTTTCCATCAGGGTATTTAGTGCATTGGATGAGATGTATTACATTCCTGGAGGTGCAGCTATAAGATCCAGGAATGCTGATGGCTCTGTTGTGGGGTGTAGTAGTTGTGGGGTGGTGGAGATGTGTTGGCAGGTTTTGCATTTCTTGTCATGGCAGGGTCTGGATCCATTTGGTGTGTTCTGGGCCTGAGGAAGTTTGCTTCTGGTGATGAGGTTAGCAAGGTTAGAAGGCCAGGATAGGTGGCTCTTTCTGTCAGGGTGTGCTCCCCTAGCCTTCGCCCTCCACAGGGTAACCCACAAGGCAGTGAGAGCTGAGGCTTTCTGGTGCCCCATCCTCACCTTTCCCTGAAGTGGCTTATGCGTGGCATTTCCTGGAAGCTGCCCTACCATATTAAACAACTCCAGTAGGGTGCAGTTTTAAATCTTACCCAGGACCAGTTGGTCTTCAGGCCTGCCTGAGCTTACACCCCCCTCTGGGTTCCCCCTAGATGTTCTACACCCCTCCTGGGCTGCTAATAACCACTAGCCCCCCTGGTCCCAGCTCTGTTTCACATTGGTGTCCTCCACCTCTGGCCCTCAGCTCACCCTCGGACCCCTGTCCTCATTTCCTCCTCCTCAGGTGGCCTAGCACCAGCCATCGTCATTCTGTGGTGCCCGCTCCTTGACCCCTTCCTTTTGGCTATAGCTATACAAGGACCTTCGGCTTCTCTTAGACCCTGGCCCCACCTTGGGCCAATCAAGGACTCCAGACTGTCCCAGCTCTGGTGGTCTCTACCATGGTTGGTTTCACCCTTCAGCCCCTCCTGGTGCCTGACCCCACACAGGCCACTTGAGATTCCCAGGTTCAGTCCTCCAGCTGTCAGCCCTCGTGTCTCTGTGGGTCCACCCTCTCGGGCCCTTCCATAGATCACTCTCTCTGGGCCTGGAGCTCTCCATAGGTCTTCCTACACAGCCCCTTTCTTTTCTGGGGCTCATCTGGACCCCTCAATAAGCCTCTGTACTCTGCCCACTCACTGGGTTCCTAAACTTCACTAGGTCTCCTAAACACTTGGCTCCTCTCTCAGGGCTCACCTGGCCCCTCTCTGGGCCCACAGACTCTCAGCCCCTCTCCCAGGGCTGGCCTGGCCCCTCAATAAGTCCTTGTGTATTCAGCCCCACTCTCTCTGGGTTGCGCTGGGCTGGGCTGGGCTGGGCTGGCCTCTCCCTAGGCCCCAGGCACTCAGCCCCCTCCTCAGGGCTCTGTACCCTGCATGGGGCCCCCAGGAACCTCCTCCATCCCCTTAGCTCCTACCCAAACCTCCAGAAGTTTCAGATGACTCTCTTTGCTGGCATTCAGGAGCAGCAGCCTTTCTGCTGAGTGATGCTTTGCCACCAGCTCCCCAGATGTTACTGCCAGCCCTGCTGTCAGGGTCTGGGCTTATACCCTGTCTAACCCAGCCCTCCTTCAATCAGGAGGCTCTCTTGTAATTGGATGACTCCTTTAATCAGGCCCCCTGGGTCAGCTGACTCTGCAGTTAGCCCTGACCCCCACCTGCATCGGGGTGACTGAGCAGGTTGCCTCACCTCTTCAAGTGGCGCACACATCAAGTGCCCTGCCACATGCCCATTCTCTCTAAGCGACTGCTCTACAGGGGTGAAGTAACAAAGGGCAGAGCTCGGTTACATCATCAGCCTGAAGACATGGGAAATTGGATGTACTTTCTGGCTCATTCTGCGGGGTAGATGAGCCTGGCTGTGTTCCTCGCGGAAGTGAGCAGTGCAGTGCTGCTGTAAACCCATCTACTTCAAGGGGTTCCTATGGACTTGGATGTTACTGACTAAATTTGACAAATTTCTTTGCAGACTCTCTTATTTCATGTCACTTTGGTTGTTTGGTTCATGGTTTCATGGAATGACTTGTACGTTGTATCGGCAAAATAGCTGTGCACAGAGCACAGTGAATGGGAACCACTGTCCGCACCTTCAGAAGGTGCATTGTACCAGGCTTTCATTTAGAATTATGTTCTTGAAATCTGGTGGTCTCATCTGCCTGTGAGTTTGGCATTTATTCTCTCTCCCTCTTGGCAAACTGCTCCACCAGTTCAAGGGCCAGCATGTTCTGAAGTGCCCACTTTCCTCTCCTTGGTACTTGACTTGAGATAATGTGAATCCTGCAACGTTTAGTGGATACTCTTAAAAGAAATGCCCCTTCAGTGGGTGAAAGGGGAATTAGTTTCACTAAGAGCCAGCTTTTTAAAGGACTTGGCACAAAAACAAAGCTTGGCACCTGAGCCGGCACCTAAATATCTAGCCCTTCGTGCTGTTGTGGAAGTTGTGCTCTGCCAGAACTGGGCCTGGTTGAGAGTGCTGAACCTATGAGAAGAAAAGGGCAGTGTACCAGGCCACTGGGTTACCCAACCACTTTCCTGCCAGTCGCTGCCTTATCAGTTCTTACGGGAGGCAGATGTCACAGATGGGCTGGGGGACAGAACAGGAGTCACCTCCAGAGCTCTCTAGATGGTTGCTTGCCCTCTGGGTTAGAGGTGCACCAATACATCGATCCGATATCGGATCGATACTGATATAAAACAAAATTTGCTTTATCGGATATCGGCCCAGTGGGGCTGATAATTTGGTCAATAAATGCCAGTGCGGCGCGCAGCTGCAGCGCAGCATGAGGCAGAGCCAGCAGCGTGGAGAGCTGCCTCCAGCTGGTAAGTCAGAAGGGGCGGGCGAGGGGGCAGATCAACGCCCCCTGTGGTGAGGGAGGCAGCATGGGCAGGTGCTGACTGGGGAGGGGGGCGTGGGATGAAGGCATTGCTCATGAGGAGGGGGCAGCTCCCACTGGTGCTTGCACCCTGAGGGGCGCCCCCCGATCTGTGCGGGCTGGAGCTGGCGCTGCATGGCTCTTCTTGGCAGGGGCTGGGTTTAGGGTAGGTGCCAGCAGAGTGGGGGGGCTGCAGCCACTCCAAATTTTGCTGCAGCTCCGCTCCCAGCCCCACGCTGCCAGGCGCATCTCGGCTCCATGTCCCGCCTCCCCCCAGAAGGCACGGCTCCATCTTGTGCCCCTGCCCCCTCCCTCCCTCACTGCAGGGGCGTTGATCTGCCCCTACCACACCCCTTCCTTCCCTCTCGTCTTTCACCACAACAGACTTACCACTTGGAGGCAGCTAAATCAGAGTGGTATCGGCCTATATGCCTCCTTAAATATCGGCTACCAGTATCAGCCCCCAAAATTTCTATCAGTGCACCCCTACTTTAGCTTAATACCATAGCCACTCCATTCCTGAGATCCAGTGAAGAGGAGCGAGACACTGGCAGAGCTGAGAGCAGAGATTTGCTGGAAGTCTTGGCTTCTTCTGTCCTGTGCTCATCACTGCCAGCTCGCGTCTGAGAACTCGGTTAAGCCTGAGGGGAAATGGGAAGAATCCAAACCAGAATATCCAGTGTGAAAGGGACGAAAGATAAAGGCACTAAAATACCAAACACCTGTTGCTAAAACACCCTGGGGGTAGGAAGGTCCTTGTAAGGTCAGTGCTCTGCCATTGAGACTCACTCACCTGTGTAATCCAGACACACCTCTTCAAACACCATCCAAAGTGCCTAGAGCATTGGCCAAGAGTGCTTTGAAGACCAAGGGGCCTTCATGAGGGGCCCAGACTGGAGCACACTCATTGACAACTTGTCATAGTGAAGACCTCTGTCTGGGGCCACAAGGCTGTAGAGTAGGAATCGGTTTATAGCTGCCCTGGACAGACCAAGGGAAACCATAAAATGATTTCCCAGCTGGCCACAAGATCCCATGAAGGGCCCCAGATCTCTAGGCACTAGTCCTGGCACACCCTTTTCCTACTGACCAACCCTGTGCTGTTGTGGCTACTGCTGTTACTCAGTTAGGGTCATGTCACAGGGAGCAGAGCCATGTCTTTTAGCAGGAAGTGGGCAAGGTCCCTGAAGGGTGGACAATATCATAACAATATAATAGGTGAGATTAAAAATCTGGACTGTGGTGAATATGAGAGGGGATGAATTCAGAGTCGAGCCCTTCTCAGAAATCTTTCTGATAACGGTGGTCACATGCCCTCTGAGCGCAGGGGAAGTGGCAATCAAGCATTTTCCTTTCTAACCACCTGTCTTCAGTTGTGTAACTCTGGCAGAACTGTTCAGCCTGAATTTTTCCATATGTGGTCTCCTGCTTCAGGACAGATCTCAAAGTGTGAGCAAAACAAATTGTTTATTCATTGCCAAGAATAAGGCTAGTAGAAAATAGGTTTTCTTGATTAAAAGCCGCTGCCTGCCAAATAGTTGTAGCCTTCTAGGAGTTGTGTATTGTGGTGTCTGAAGTGGCTGATTGCCAGAATAACAATTTACTCCTGCTACTGCCAGCCAATGGCATTACTCTGTTCATCCAGTAGCAGAGCCTGTGCTACTTATCTGGAGGCTATAGTATCCAGACTTGCTGCTGAGTTTTGCTGGGATCCTTGTATTTGCAACTTTTTAGGATCTTAATGTTCTTTCAATGTAGCAATTTCACAGAATATCAGTCTGAAAAAAATGAAAAACAAAGTGAAGGCCATGTCCACAGGTGCTTATGTAATATTAATTTTGCTCCCTTATGCATTGACCTATAGCAGGGGTAGGCAACCTTTTCTGGCTTCAGGCCAGAATGACCGATCCTTGGTTAGAGGCATGTGGGCAGGCAACACCTGCACCATTTGTAGATGTGCTCACCATTTTTTAAAACTGTTAACTGATTCACATCACACAGTTCAAATCAAATTTCATTTTGAATTTAGGGTTAAGAGATGATCATTGGCCATCACAGCAGGGGACCCGGTGGGGGGGAAAATACAGCCCATGGCCTGGGTCCGGCCCACCAGGCCATTCTATTCAGCCTGTGAATCTCCTAAAAAATTTAGAAAATTAATACTTATTTGCTCCCAGCTGCCTGCCAAAGATGACAGGGGTCAGGGGCAGTAGGAACCAGGGGCAGAATGCAGCAGCCTAGCCCTGCCCCACCCCCAACTATTTCCCTGTCTTCCTGCCCCTGCACTGCTCCAGCACCACATGGCTCCTGGCTGCATCGCTGGACTGTGGGAGCATAGGTCTGTGCTGGTACCCCAGGAGTGTGTGTGTGTGTGTGTGTGTGTGTGTGTGTGTGTGTGTTCATAGGATGAGTCCCACATGCACACCCCACCATACCCATGCACCTACACCCCCTGCTGTACTGCCATACATGCAGACGCCCACACCCTCACCCACTCTAGCTGCCTTCTTCCCCATACACAGCCCCCCACAAACACCATACTTATCCATACCTAACATACCCCCACATGCTTCTTCACCCTACACCTACACCTGCAACACCTATCTACCCCCCCACAGGCACACCCACACTCTCTTCCACACCCCACATCTATCCATACACCCATAGCCCCCCACAAACCTCTACTCCCCCTGCAATATATAAGAATAAGACTTCATTTTAAGCTGTTGTATACAATCACCTCTATGTAGACTACACAAATGCATGTAAACCAGGACAAAAATATTTTTTGAAATCAAATTAATGAATGTTTTAGATGTTTGCTTTTTAGCATATAATTTGGTATTTTTCTGGTTCCAAGATGGTAAACCCCCTTGCTGAAAGAAGTACTTTCAGGGGCAAGGAGAGGGACTTCTGATGGCAAAGGGGTTAGGGGGCAGGACTTCCAGTCACAAGATGGTGACTGGGGGTCAGGGTACCACTTAAGGCACAGGGCTACCTATGTGGCCCTCAACAGCTTGCCAAAACTCCACCCAAAATAATTGCCTGTCTCTGCTATACACAGTCTATACACTTGACAGCCCTTTAACAGACCTAATTCACAGCTTCTGCCTGTGAGTTTATGCTTGAAAGTAATTAGAAGGCAATAATAAGCCTGTTTAACCACTGATACATTGTTGCAATCTTACTGACAGTTATCTAAAGTGCTGTTCCAGAAGCCATAATGGGTGCAATTGAACTGTAATTAATACTTAGTCATAGTGAGATGGTGTCGGCACATTTGACTTTACTTTGTGCCTGATAGCCTCTGCTGTGTTGCAGAAACCCAACTGAGTTACCCTTTCAGGGACTGATATTTGCAATGCGTATCTGCTGAGTACCTAAGGACTCATATATTCATGTTAATTAATACAGTTTAAATTGCCTAATTCAGACTGCCCTAGTCTGGATTAATTTTAATCATCATTCAATGAGGATTAGGTCATTTGTACTGAAGCTAATTTTAATTTGGACTACAGACGTCCATGTGTATATAGTGACAGTAGTCTGGATTAAACCTAGAAAAGATAATGGCTATAAACAGTTGTGGATTCTGCGCACAACTGAATGCTGCCCAAGCTTGTGTTTCTGAAGGTTCTGTGCCCTGGATCCAGCCTTATAGTTTTTAAATTCCTTAAATTCATGTGATACGTGTCTTACAGATTCTGCTTCTTTGTAGTAAAGTGCCTGAGAAAACTCCCATTAACTTCAGCTGGGCAAGGGTTTTCTGTATTGTTTTTTAAGGCAAGGCCATGACAGTTCGGTGCAGCCTCTTCCCTACTCGGATTAGGACACGACCCAGACATTCGTGAATCAAGCCTGTATTCTGAGACTGAGTTAGGGCATCTCCTTAGAGATTCAGTCTGTTTCAAAGGCTCCTTGTGATGGTGAATCCAGTGCAGTCCTGCAGAAGTTGTTATAGTGAATCACCTTCTGTGTTAAAATAGAGGGATCTTATCTTCAGTCAGGACCTGGCTGGCTTGAGCTTGCAGCCATTGGATTTTGCTGTCACATTTATTTATAGAATAGTCAATGCTTATCTGCACCAATTTCCAGTGTCCCCAGTAATAGAACTTCCACTCCTTTTTTAGGAAAAGGTGCTAGAGTAGGGGTGGGCAAAATACAGTCCATGGGCCAGATCCAGGTGATTTCATCCGGCCCATGGGTGGGTGCTTATGAATTCACTGCATCCAGCCCGACCCTGGGCTGCCCCTGCTGTGCTCACATGGTGCCAAGCCCTGCTCACTCCCATGGGGGCAGTGCACGCTGTTCACTCATCCTTGCCCACAGGATGACCCTGACCCCAGCCCTGCAGGTAGGGAAGTGGCAGTAGCAAGTGGGGAAGAGCAGTGGTAGCAGTGGGTGGGTGGATAGGGATGAGGGGAAAGTGGCAGCAGCCCTGCACGATGGAGCTGGTGAACTGGCCCTGCTTACTGCCACATGCAGGTCATGGGGAATGGCAGGGAGCTCTACACTATGGAGCTGGGTTTGATCCACTCCTCTCTCTGCTGCCCCAGCTAAGCCCCATGACCTGCACTGATGGCTGCTTCATGCAGGGCTCCCCACAATAGCACAAGGCTTGGGTGGAGAACCGAGGGACTGCATGTGAGCCCTGCACGATGAAGTTAGGAGCCTGACCATGTACAGTTCTGGAGCTCACCAGGACCATGCGCTGCCAGGGTGCTCTGCCTGCCAGGGGCCATGAATGCCCCAAGGGTTTCCCACCTGCTGCTGCCACTAGTGGCAGCAGCTGTGCGCAATGGGGGGCATGTGTGAGGGGGCATTTATAGAGGGGGGGGCCCAGATGCATCCATCCCCCTCCATGCACATGTCCCCCAGCCACACACCCCCACATCCCTTCCCCTTCCATACACCCCACAGGCCCCCACAAACCCTGTACTCACTCACACCCCTCCACATCCCCACAAACACAATTCCCCACAAATCCCACACCACCCCCCACAGCTCCTACAAACCCCATACCCACCCACACATTGCCACAAACCCCACACGCATCATACAGACACACCCTTCCCTATACCCCACATACACACCTACTCACACCCCCTACCCTCTAACTGCCCACAAACCTCCACACCTCCCCAACAATATAAAAGAGTAAGACATCATTCTGAACTATTATGCAATTGCCTGCGTATATACTATGCAAACACACACAAATCAGAACAAAAATATATTTTTTAATAAAATTAAAATATGTTATAGTGGATGTTTGATTTTTAGTATATAATTTGTTTTTTTTTCCCAGTTCCAAAAAGGCAAACCCCACTCCCAAAAGGACTACTTCTGGGGACAAGGAGAGGGACTTCTAGGCAAAGATTAGGGGTTAGGGGGTGAGACTTCCAGTCCCAAGATGGTGACTAGGGGGCGAGGCATCTTCAGGTGGTGGCTAACCTTGCAGCTCTTGACAGCTCACCAAAATTCTTTAGGCGGCCCTCCAGTCGAAATAACTTCCCACTTGTTCCTGTGTTAGAGTCTAATACTGAGATCTAGAATTTCCCAAACTCATAATTTTCATTTAGTGGGAAATTTTGGCATTAAAAAAATCCAGCTTTAAAAGTCCAAATTATAAAGAAAAACTAAAATATTGAATTAAAAAAAAAATTGGAAAAGTTTATTTGGGGCCATCTGTGTTGATGCTGACTTCCATTCTGTTTTTGGCCAAACAAACTCACTGTCATGGCATTCCCTGGTTTCTCTGCTTTAGTTTGATGCAGGGACTCCAGGGTCTTGCAGCAGATCAGCTGCAAAATCTTGAGGAATATTTTGGATGCCATGGGGCAGAGACTGGCTGGTTTTTGTGACAGCTGGTAAATCAGAAGGGGGAATGGTGAAATGAGAGGGTTCTGTAGGCAGAGTTGACAGCTCTTACAGCTCTTACAGCTTTGCAGATGTCTAGATCAGAGAACTGGTAAAAGGCAGCTGGCTCAGCTCTGCCCATCCTACATTCCGGCTGATACAGTCTAAAATGAGGGCTCCCTGAATGACTTATCTGGCCAAGGGAAAGAAACAGTATAAAAATGGCAAGGGAGCAGAGGGTGTAGGCTGATAACCCTGGTGCGGAGCCGGGGACTAGGAGGACATACTGAGCCCCAGCAGGACGGGGAGTGTGGGGATTGCAAGGAGGCCCCACACTACATGATGGGAGAATAGTGTAAATGGAGTTCCAGAGGGAGAGGAGTGAAATGCAAAGCATCCTGGGTGTGAGCTTGTCCTGAAGAAGCAAAATGTGCATATACATGTAACTTTTGTTTTGTTTCATGTAATGAAACAAATTAAATCTTTGAAGGAAAATATCCATTCTGATAAGGTCAGGACAGATATTTAGTTTGAGAGGTTGTCAGTCTGAAATCTGCTTTAGCAAGGAAAAGGGCTGGAAGTAGTGCCCACCCCTGCCTCTGCTTTCTAGCCCCTGCCAAGTGCTGAGAGACCCCAAAGGGTCCTGAGTCAGTGTGGAACCCACCCAAACAGGACAGTTCCTGCATAGTGGCACAGGATAGACACCAAGCTGAAATCTCGTTGGCCCTTCAGGATGGCTGTGATTTGTAAGCTCCATTTTGGGCAGACTTAGCCCTCCAGGCAATGGGAGGTGAGAGATTAGAGAGAAGGGCCTGGCAGGGAACCCCAGAACAGCCAAACTGCCCTATCAACTCATGCAGAGCTCCGTGTTAGGGGACAGCTTGGGATCTACCAAGGGCCCTCAGTGGGGTGGACATCAAGGGTGAGGTAGGCTCTGCCTCTTCAGATCCACTCGTACTTAATCTCCTGTAATCCACTTCAGGAGTTCCTCTGGGTAAACTGGGTACAGTGAGTCACCTCTGCGCAGTGCTATGAAACCTCCCGTTACAAGGCGAGGGGAACTCCCTCTAGTCCTACTCAGCCAGTTACCGTTCTCTGAGCTCCCTTCAGTTTGCCTGTTTCTCATGCCAGAATATCAGGTGCAGCCTCAGCCGCGCTGCACGGAGCAGAACTGTGAATCTGCGTGGTCAGAGCTATTTTGGTGCCCATTTCTGTTTCCTGAGGTTTTTCATCTCCTCCAATAACGTTCTGGTCTCATGCCATGGCTCCCGAGGCCCTGCCGCCCCCCACGTTCTCTTCACGTGGAATTGCTGCTTTCCAGGTCTGTGACCTGCAAGCTGCATTTTGCTCCTGTTCCCTGCCCACCTCTCACAGCTCCAGGATTCTTTGTAGTACAGTATATCTCTGCTTTCCCTCACAGTTGTGACTTTCCAAGGGTCTGAAAGAGGGAGAAAACAGAGGAAAATCCCCAGAGACACAATATTTGGAGTAACACTAGAGACTTACTACCCTTCTCCCTGCAATTTGATATGATGCCACTTGTTCTTTCCTTGTTGATGCTCCTTTAGTCAGTCTTCAGTCCATGTGACAATGGTTTTAGCCAGGGCAGCAGAAATTATTTTGACAAGTACAATTTAATGAGGTACTTTATCATGTGATTTATGGACACCAAGAGATGACAACTGCCACTCTTCTGCGATCCACTAGCTCCTTTCAGTCCCATCAAAAGACCTTAGCCAATGTGTCCGACTGGACAAGTTCTCATAGGGGTTCCCTATTGCTGTAGGGCGGCAGTTCCCAAACTCTGACAGATTGCCCACCACCAATTTAAAATGACACAACCTTCAGTACCACCAGCAAATTTTTCAGTTCAACCTTCAGTACCACCAGCAAATGTTTGTCATATAAAGTAATTACAATTAATCTGTTAATAGGTACCACTGACAGGTTGTCTGCGTACCACTGGTGGTACACATACCACAGATTGGGAACTGCTGCTTTAGGGCCTTGTTTCCCCCAGTGTGGACTGGGAGGTTGTTGTTTTAGTATGTTGAGGGAGTAAGACCACTTCTAGAGGAAAAACTATAAAGACAGTGTTACCTTCCTCTTTGGAACTACTCAAGCTCTGGTACTCTCTGCTGTCTGGGACAATAGATAATTCTTTGCTCGTCACCTAGGATCATGACCTTGTATGTTCAAACTAGGCATGCAACATGATGCAGTCTGTACACCTCCCCCCCATTTATGTCTATGGAGGCAGCTGCTCTGGAGAGGGATTTGCTTCCAGGGGAGGGCCATGCAGGTGGTAGAAGTGCTGCTGCACTCCTTGGGAAACCAGGACAGGAGGGCAACTCGAAATCTCAGGAGTGTGAGGGGCCATGAACTCCTCTTGACTGGCCTGAGCAAGCCAAGCTGAGTGAGGTATGTAGGCTGCCTCTGCTGCCTCCTACCTCCTTCAGAATGACTCCAGCCAGTTAGATGCTACTGTTTATATGGACTCTGCCTCATAGGAATGTGGAAATCTTGAGATACAGGACACCTGCAGCTCCAAGGCTTGTATGTTGGCATCTCAAGATGTGTTCTGGGGGCTCAGGGTGACTTGGGAATCCTGCTACAGTTGTTTTATAGAACAATTCTTTTTGAAGTCTCCCTTAATCTGCAGCTTGCCTCTCTCTTTTCTGCCAGAATGGAGCAGCAATCAGAAATTAGCAATCAGCAGTTGGAAGTTACCTGCTGGTCATTTGCTGTGATTAGAGTTTAGAGTTCAGACTATTCTCCTAAGGAATTTTCCCCTGGATCTGTAGGTAAAGTTGCTGCAAACTAGAAGCAGGCACTAAAAGATTAGTTTCCATTGTGGTCAGAGACCTTATTCAGCTCCATTTCCAGGGCAACAGTGTAATTTTTTATTTATATCACAGTCTTTCTTGCATTGCGTCAGTATTTAGTAAAGTAGATCCAGAGGTTAGTCCCATGCATGCTTGAGAACTGTGGTCTGGGGTTCTGAGTACTTAAGCTCAAGTCTCTGAGTTTCTTCAACACAAATCTCAAAGTTCAGAGCTCTGTGTCCTCGTGCTTTTCCTGTGGTAGAGACCCCAAAGGAGCTGTGCCATGAACAATGCTCACATCATGCAAAGTCCACTATACTGCACATCTGAGGTACATTAATGTTACATATGCAGGTGATGCTTGGAATTGTGACACATAACAGACACATGCTACAGCCGGACTGTGTAGCAATGCCTAGAATGAAGGTTCCTCGTGATGATAAGTTAGAATACCTGTGAATAAGCAGCGTAGAATCATATTGACTAAAGACTGAATCAAAGTTTGAGCTTACTGAGTGAAATATTAGCACATTTGGCCTTTTTGTAGTCTAATTGACCTTGCACTTAATGATGTATCGAGTCCCAGATCTTGCCTCTTCGGCAGACTCTTGCAGTCAAGAATGATTGTCTTCCATGATTGTCTTATCTGTGTGTCTGAAGATGGCTGATGAAGCCTATCTGGGATCAAAAGACTCTACCACAATTCAAACACATGTTTCTGTGTAGGGTAGGTAGTGCTGGATTCTTGATTTGGTCTGTGACACGCTATTTCTGCCACTCCCACTTTTCCATCTCCTATTGTTGTCATGAGGTTTCAAAGCACTGAGATCCCTGTAGCAGAGTCTTCTTCCACTTGGGGCAGCCCTGGGCTATAGTCTCCCATGAGTTGACATTGATGTTGCATTTTTAAGTTGGCCTTGAGGACCCTGAATACGCTTTTTCTGCCTTCCTCTTGAGTGTAAGCTGAGAGAATAAAACTTGCTTCGGGAGTCTGGAGTTAGACATCCAGATGACATGGCTAGCCCAATTAAATTGATGTCAGATGATCATCACCTCAATACTCATGGTGTTTGCTTGCAAGAGGATGCTAACGTTGATGCATCTGTCTTCCCACTGGATTTAAAGGATATTCCACAGGTTAATGGTATTTCTCCAACAACTTTAGGTGCCTCCTGTATGTTGTCCATGTCTCAGCTCCATACGGCAAGGTGGGAATCATGACTGCTTGATAAACCATGAGCTTGGTTTTGGATCTGATGTTCTGATCTCTGAACACCCATTTCTTCAGGTGTCCAAAGGCTTCACTTTTGATGTGATGTTGGATTTCTTCATTGATGTTGGCCTTCTGTGAGAGATGGCTTCCGAGGTACAGGAGGTACAATGTTCTCCAGAATCTCTCCATGGATCTCGATTACCAGAACTGGGGCTGTTCATTAGGAGCTTGTTGGTGGAGGACCTTAGTCTTCTGACTGTTGTGTGTCAGACCCATTTTCTTGTATGCCTCAATAAAGTAGGTCAAAAGGGATGTTAGATTTATTTGTCCAGTCTTGTATAAATAATCCTTGAAGCTGTGGGGATCTGCAGCCATGGTGGCCTGAGACACTAAGAATTTGCTATTTCAACTGGCGCTTGAAGTCTGTGGTGTGGAAAAAAGAGTCAGGAGGGAGTGTGCTACATATGCCAACATGCCAATACAGAATAACTGTATTGCAGCTGTGCTTTTCATGAACTGCATGTCAGGCTGTCACCCACTGGCTGTAGCAGGGGTTTAGCTCTGCGCTTGCCACGTTCTGAGGTGTTTGCAAACTGTCAGCAGGGAGGAGAAAAAAGGACCTTCCCACTGCAGCAACCAGCCACAGGGAGAACACTGCTTACTTATTTCCTAGATATACACTCTTTACCCTGAACCTGGAAGGGCATAGGTAGGCTTCTGATCACTGGGCTCTCCCTGTCTCAAGCAGCCACCACAGATATGAAAATGTAGAGTGCTGTTGGCTCTGGATGGTAGTCATCTTGAGTGCTAGAACCAGCCTCCTAGAAAGCAGCAAGCCCTGAGCCGTTCCCCATCTGGCCTTATGGACCGACCCTCAGAGCACCCTCCTACCTTCTGATCCCTGTAGCATGGGGAAGCCTTTGTCATGACCTAGCGCATGGCCAGCCTGGCCCAGCAATCAGCTAAGAAACCTGCTGTCAAACTAAAGAGTTCACTTTTTCCTCAGCTGCACAACAGGGGAACTAGGCAGTGGGGATGTCTTAGGCTTACACTGTGATCTCTTCCCTTGCAGGTGGGCTATTGTTCCTGAACTGGAAGGTGTCATGGCAGCTTGAATGCCAGTGGAAATGCCTTTTAAGCAGGGACAGCACCAGGGAGCAAGGGCAACAGGGAAGGTAAAGTGGCAGCTTCCTCCCTTGCCAGCCCCGCAGCCAAGCCTGGCCATAACGCTGCTCTGTGGCCTACCTGTATCTTACTCATGCACCTGTTCCTTCTCTGTGTCATGGCCGGTGCATTGGCTTACCTTGCTGCTGTATCTCCAACCTATGCTTCTTAAACCTGGGTCTGGATCCCTGGCTGGCTGTGGGGGGAAGGGCCAGCCAGCTTCTGGGGGAAAGAAGGTGGTGTGGTGAACCCTTCTGGAGCTGTAGGCTTCTGCGAGCGATGACATAGGAGCATCAGTTCAGTCAAGCTGCAGCCTCTGGCCTTTTCACTAGTACTTCCTGCCTTTCCCAAGCCTGCTCTAGGTCTTGAAACAGGTGGGGAATCTTCTGACTCCTCACTGCCAAGTGAATGCTGCAACCAGAGGGGCGACATACCACAAGGAGAAGTTCCTTCAGTATCTTCCTTGCTGCCGGGAACTCCTAAGGGGACGTACAGGTGAGATATAGCCAGGAAAGCTTCAGACGGATTAGCCACATTTTCAGGTTCTGGAGGTGAATCCTGCTGTCCCCTTCATCTATGAGTTGTGTGATAGGCCTGAAGCAAATTAAATGGACTCCCCTGACTAGAAGGTCTATCAGGGGACACTGCTAGGGCCAGGGGCCCTTCAGATCCCACCTTGGTTTTTCTTGTGTCAGTATACAGCAATATCCCTGTCTGGCTCTGGCTCCTTTTCCTCCAAACAAATATCTTAGTATCTGGAAAAGGAAAAATTAGAGACTTTGACCCTGGCACCCTCAGCATAACAGGTTGCAGATAGTGATCACATGCCCTGAGGGTGTTCAAGGATAACAAATGTTGGAGCTAGTTTAGAAAAAAAGCACAAGTGACTTAGGGAACTGCAGGCCAGTGAGCTTTGTGTGTGATTAAAACTAAAGCTATAAAACACCTAGAGGAAGAGGAATGATGCAAAGTGGGAGCTGGGGAGGGAGTGCAGGGGATCAGTAGCTTCTGCAAAGGAAAACTAGCCTCTCACTAAACTTCTGCAACTCTCTGAGTACTCGAAGAGACTAGCACATGAAAGAACATTTGCCATTTCATTTTGAATCAGAACCTAAGAAACAAAAGAGATTGGGAATGAACAATCATTTCTTTCAGTAAAGTTGAATACTGATTGCTTCAGGCTTCCATATTCATCTCCCCATTGACTGTATTTCATACGCAGAGGCTGAGTAGCACTGCTCCCCAAGAGCTTCAGTGTTCATGGCACTTGCTACAATTAATTTTTCAGCAAGAAAGAAAAATTGGTAATGCCACTTAATGGAGAGATGAAAAACTGCAAGGGCTTTGCTGAAGCACAAGATAAGCATAACCATGACTCGTGCCCTGTTTTGTGAGGCAAGAGTTACTGCAGTGAATGGTGCTAAACAAGGGAACACGCTAGTTATTGCTGCTCATTGTATTCTTGAATACAAGGTGTGTTGTAAGATGATAATTCTACCATGGAGCGCCTTTGTGGGTATCTGAACAGATTACTTCTGGCCAGTTCTTCATACCTGTGTGGTATATTAAATAGGAAGGAGTGGGGGATGTTCCCATGCAGGCTTTGCTGTTACTAGGATCAAGCTCAGGTGTCCTGAGCAGCACCTTGCCACGGAGCCATGCTAGATCTCTGGTTAGCCTGATCATTAATAAGATGCAGTTGCCTTTATTTGGGTTTAATGCAAGCTCTGGAAATGAAGCGTCTGCCTGGATTGAATCCTTCAGATTCTAGAAAAGAATATCCGACAGGAAGGTAGACAGAGGTTGTAAAGGACAGAGCTAATGGGATGATTATTTTCTAGGGTGCAAGGAGATTTGGATTGTCCGGCTTGGGGATTCAGATTGTCACAGACCATGCTCTTGCAGGGCAAGAGAAGCACTGGGCTCCTGGCTGAGACTTGGTGTGGATTCTTGCAAGATCTACGGTCCTTGTCCTTACTTCTAGGCTAGTTGGAGCTGGGAGCAGGGCACTGCATGAAAGCACCTGGCTAGGAGCTTGTCTAGGCTCTGATGCAATACTGCCCTATGTATGCAACTTCTGTTGTCTTGTGAAACAGGTCTGATCTGACTTAAGGGGTATGGAAGTGACCATGTTGGCCCTTTCAGCACCTGTACATGTGCTGGACAACAGCCAGGCAACAATTAACCGAGTCTGCTGTAGTTTGCTAATTAGCACACTCCAACAGCCTCTGTGTCACGTGTATTTAGCATCCCATGCTTCAAAATGGCAGTGGAGGCACTTTAATTAAAGCTCATGGAATGAGCTATAGTTAAAGTGCCCTTGCTGGCATTTTGAAGCACAGGATGCTGAATACACATGATGCTAAGAGCACTTTAATTAGAGTGGCTCTCAGAGCCGCTCTAATTAAAGTGCCCCCACCCCACCCTGGAGCACATGTAAAGACACTTTTAAATGCTGATTTTTGCTGTCTGGTGATCCCTGAAGCTCCACCTGGATTTGCAAGAGTGAAAGGGAGTTCATGCTTTTTGGCTTCTGATGAGGCAATCTAGGGAAGGGGGCTAGTGTCAATTCTGGAATGGCTCTGTGATGTGGACACTGGCCTACAGGGAGCAGGACTGCAAACTACTAACTCTCATCCATTCCTAGAGCAGTCACTTCTGAGCCTGCATACCCTCAACAGGCACGTTAATGTTTTGGTGCCGGCTGTCGAGAGCGCAGAGGGCAATGAGTAGACATGATAGAAAATGTTGCTAAGCAAGGGGAGACCAGTGTAACTAAGTGCTGGAGTGGAACATAAATCACTGTTGGCAGCATGGCAGTGGCAGGTGGAGGAGGAATGGGCATGGCAAGCTGTGCCAGGAGAGATTGGGAGAGATGCCACATTTCAGGGGGAGGCTACCTTTTCATTGGGCTGGTTGCATGATTGCAGGTGTCAAGATGTGGCAGTTCACAGAAGTGCCTGGATGTGTGGGCCCCATCCTTACCTAGGCCTTGTCAGTGCCATAAAGACATTTCCTCAGCATGACTATGACATCTGAGACCAGTGTGATCAGTAGCAAAGCATTTGGCCCAGAGGTCCAAGCATTAGGCCAGATCTCTGCTCTGTCCTAGGGCTTCCTTGGTGGCTTATAAACCACATGCCTTGAGAGAGCTTGTGTATCTGCAGCCCCCAGGAGGGGACAGTGAAGGGCTCTTTGTCCTTATCCCAGTGAAGTCAGTTCTGGGCATTTGGGGCCTGTACACACAAGTTCATGGCCGTGGCTGTCTGCTGGGCTTAAACTCATGTAAAGGGCCAAGGGTTGCCCTGTAGATGTCTGGCCTTGAGTCTCAGGATCTTGGTTTTGTGCACTCTTGCAGATTTCATAGATTTTGTAGACATTGGGGGCTGGAAGAGCCCTCATGAGTTCATCAAGTCCAGCCCCGCTGCCATAGGCAGGAAGTCAGCTGGGATCAAGTGATCCCAGCAAGAAAAATATCCAGATGTTTTTTGAAAGAGTCCAGAGTAGGTGCTTGCAACACCTCTGGGGGGAGTCTGTTCCAGACCCTGGACACATGCACCATAAATAACATTTTTCTTATGTGTAGTCTAAATTGGCCTTCCTGGAGTTTGTGGCCATTAGACCTTGTTATCCCTTGGGGAGCTCTGGTGGACAGCTGTTCTCCCAGATCCTGATGTACCCCTGTTATATATTTGTAGGCTGCTATCAAGTCACCCCTGAGCTTTCTCTTTTCCAAACTAAAGAGTCCCAAATCCTGCAGCCTCTACTCATGGGACCTGCCCTTCAGGCATTGTACTCCTCATAACATCACTGTCTTCAGCACAGGAAGCCCTCTGGGTGCCAGGACAGGGATATTATCTCCACAGTACAGAGAAGCTAAGGGACTTGCCCAGGATCTTGCAGGTTGCTTGTAATGAAGCAGGGTTGTGACACTAGATCTGCCAAGTCCTGGGCTAGATCTGCCAAATCTTAGGTTAGCTCCTGGCTTCCAGCCCAGTTCTCCCTGTTCTTCTTGGTTCAGTGTTCAGGAGGAGGTTGCTAAAATCTTGTTAAAAACAGAGTCAGCAAAACTCAACCTGTCAGGAAATATGTAGCCAAGCATTTGTGTGGACAGGTGCAGGGCCATGCAGAAGGATGGCACGGACCTGTATTGCTTCACCTTTCCACTGGCCCTTCATATGACTCACAGCCCCTCCAGGAAGGGGGTAGAAGTTAAAGAGCTGCCTCTTTGCATTAAGAACAGGAGTCTTATTTAAAGGAATAAGCGGGCTTTCCCCAGGGGCCTGCAACTCAGCTTCCCCCAGCTGGACGGGGATGTAGCTCCTGACTGCTCCACAGAGCACAAACAGACTTGCTGGTTGGAGACCACTGCTCTGTGTACTGGTCACAGGAGAAAAATGGTTTTCTTAGTATTCAGAATTGAGTTATTCTCCCACAGGCAGCTTGCTTGGCAGGTCCAGATGAGCTGAGAGACCTGGGTGTTGGCTCTTAACTATGTTATGCTGAAGGCTGGGAGCAAGCCGGCAGGATGTCGGGCACTGAGAGGGGTAATGGCCAATAAAAGCCAGGCAGGAGCCCTGGGGATGAAGCCAAGTGCGCTTTTATTTTTAATCCTTATCTTTATTGCAGTTTTCTCTTGCTCTGTTGGGAAATGTGTAATGTACCTTATCGCTGCCGGCTGCTGGTGGCACAGCCTGTTCTCATTCACAAACACTCCCTGGGGGGTGGGGCACATGCACCATGCACTGCTGGGTACAGTAAAAAGAGGGTCCCTGGAGTGGGCCTGGGGGCACAGAGTGCTGCACCCCTGCTGGATTTACAGCCCAGTGCTCCCTCTGTCTACCAGCAGGCACAGACTGAGCAGCAATAGCATGAGGCTCCCTGCTATTTGGCCTGACCCAGAGGGAGCTCACTGCATGTGACTACACAGCCACCAGGAGGCAGTATTGCAGTTGGTGTATTTGTAGTGTTGGTCCGGGGATGTGCAAGGAGGTGGAATATGCAAAGCCTGCTGGGGGCTCAGAGCTCAACCATTGTATACACAATAAATTCCTGCTCAAAGTAAAACTCCAGTATGGAGTCATAGTTTCATAGTTGGTAGGGTCGGAAGGGACTTGAGCAGATCATCAAGTCCGACCCCCTGCCCTGGGTAGGAAAGAAAGGATGCTGTGGTCAAACGACCCCAGCCAGGTGATTATCTAGCTTCCTTTTAAAGACCCCCAGGGTAGGAGCAAGCACCACCTCCCTTGGAAGTTTGTTCCAGATCCTAGCCGCCCGGACTGTGAAGTAGCGCCTCCTGATGTCTAGCCTGAATCTGCTCTCAGTCAACTTATGGCCGTTATTCCTTGTTACTCCCGGTAGTGCTTGGGGGAACAGGGACGCTGGTCCCCTTTGGCCAGTTTGTAGATGGCCACCAGATCCCGCCTCAACCTTCTGTTGTGGAGGCTGAACAGGTTCAGGTCCCGTAGCCTTTGCTCGTAGGGCCTGCCTTGCTGCCTCCTGATCATGCGAGTGGCCCTCCTCTGGACCCTCTCGATGCAGGCCACATCCCTCCTGAAGTGCGGCGCCCAGAACTGGACGCAGTACTCCAGCTGCAGCCTGACCGGTGCCGCATAGCGGGGGAGGATCACCTCCTTGGGCCTGCTTGAGATGCATCTGTGGATGCATGACAAGGTGCGGTTGGTCTTCCTGACTGCATCCTCACACTGTTGGCCCATGTTTATCTTGGAATCAGTGATGACACCAAGATCCTTTTCTGCCTCTGTGCTGACTAGAAGAGAATTCCCCAGCCTGTAGGTATGGTGCTGGTTCTTCCTCCCTAGGTGCAGTACCTTGCACTTGTCAGTACTGAATCTCATCCTGTTCTCATCTGCCCACCCCTGTAACCTGTCTAGATCTAGTTGCAGCCTGTTCCTCTCCTCCAGCATGCCCATTTCTCCTCACATCTTAGTGTCATCCATGAATTTGAACGGGGTGCTTTTCACCCCCTTGTCCAAGTCACTGATGAAGATATTGAACAGTGCGGGCCCGAGGACCGAGCCCTGGGGGACTCCACTGCCCGCCTCCCTCCAGGTCAAAAATGACCTGTCCACCACCACTCTCTGGGTGCAGCCCTCCAGCCAATTAATGACCCATTTGACTGTGTAGGCATCGATGCCACAGTCGCCTAATTTTTTAATGAGAACTGGGTGAGAGACAGTGTCAAAGGCCTTCCTAAAGTCCAGAAAGACTACATGCACCATGACACCTGCATCCAAGGATTTTGGGACCTGGTTGTAGAAGACCACCAGGTTGGTGTGACAGGACTTGCCTCGAATGAACACATGTTCGTTGCCCCTAAGCATGATCCCCACCGCTGGTCCCTTGCAGATGTCCTCCTGGATAATTTTGTCAAAGAGCTTCCCCAGGACTGGGTCTGTGGATCTGGGCATGCAGTTGGCCTGCTGCAGGTTACAGTGGTGCAAGCCTTGGCTATGGTTGCCATCACCGCTTCCCTTTGGAGGCAGGGGAAGGCTTTGATCTGATCAATATTATCACAGAGACAATGGGCCTCTTCCACCTCCAGCCTTGGCACTCTCAGACTGATTTGGTTCCCCAGGTGTCCTTCCCTGCAAGATGCTCGTCTTCTACTCTAGCCCATCTGTGTCAGTGTCATCCCTGGCTTCCTGATGGTGAATGGTTCTATTGCATCCTTGCTCTTATCTCAGTCTACATGTATCTGGGATTAATTTTGGACATTTATAACAGCTTCACACTTCCCCTGGCTCTGATTTCTGCTGAGCTGCCTGGATCTTCACCCTGGGTGGAGGATTTTATACTTGTTAATACTGAATTACTGCTCACAGCCTATCTGTGTCTCACTGAAACACTTTCCATTGGAACCCTCCCTGGTGCAGTGGCCCTGGTGTCCTCAGTAAAATTATTCCCACTTCCCTTCTCATGTCCCATAAATGGCTAATACAAACAAGCAGGCCAGCACAGAGCCCCTGGGTTCCTGCTTAAACTGGCTGGGGTGGCTCCCACCAGTAGTTGCTTCCCGATTGTTAACTAACTTCTCTTCCATGTTCAGGGCATTTTATGTAGCTGGTATTTGTCCAATTTTTTTATGGCTCTATAATGTGGCACTACAGCCAGGTGAGCCTCTGACTTAAATCCAGAGCAATTCTTATCTTTGCAATTATTACAGCTGGGAGGGCTCCATTAGATTTGGCTTGGCCTTAATTATTTTGAATAAGCCCGTGCTTTTGGCTCATTATGAGATCAGATGTTCTCATTATCTGCCTGGGAGTGTCAGGCTTGTGGGATTCATAGGGAGCACTGAGGGACTCTGTGCTTCAGGGAAAAGGGAGAAGAGAAAACCTGCATCGAGAGGGTCCAGAGGAGGGCCACTCGTAAGCAGATGTCAGCAGGTCCTGCCTTATAATTGCTGTTTTCCAGGTCATCTAGAGGCCCTCACTGTGGACATACTCAACAGATAAATGACTGGGGAGGGGGTGACCAGGACCAGGAACAGCCAAGGTTTTATCATGGCAGGGAGAAGGAGAGCGCAGTTTTGTGGTTGCTGCTAACCTTTCTTGAACCCAGGAGCTGCCACCTTTTTGCTAGGCTTGCTGGGAGGCTCAAGTGCACCTTGGGATCCGTGTAAACAGGCTTGCTCTCAGCCCTTCCTTGAGCTGAGGAAGCAGGGACAGCAGGCAGACTCCCTGTCTGTGGGAAGTGCCTCAGCATAGACAGGGCCTGGCAGGGAGTCCAGGCTGAGCTGCCTCAGCATGACACCATACTGTCAGGATGCAGCATGTCTGTCTCCACATCTGAGTGGTATAATGCCATGGGACTAGATGGGAAGGTGACTGCAAGTATTATTGAGGAAGCAGGGACAGCAGGCAGACTCCCTGTCTGTGGGAAGTGCCTCAGCATAGACAGGGCCTGGCAGGGAGTCCAGGCTGAGCTGCCTCAGCATGACACCATACTGTCAGGATGCAGCATGTCTGTCTCCACATCTGAGTGGTATAATGCCAGCGCAGTCTCTGGCCTTGCTGCAGCACAAGGGGATGCTTTGGCCAGAAGCATAGCCATGGATGTGACGAATTACACTTGCACTACCAGAGCTCTGCATGGGAGTCGGGGACTGCGCTGGCATCTGCCCTTCTGCTGTGCTGGGTGTCCCCTTCTCCCACAGAACAGGAAATGCTGCTGGGCTCCCTCCCAGTCTTTAGCTACAAGGGGCTACTTACTGCCTTGCCAGCCAGCTAGGCTGCTGGCTCATAGACAGCTCTACCTCCTTCAGGGTCCCCATTAATGAGACTTCCAGTGCCACCTCAGGCCATAGCAGTAGCATGAGTCACTTGCCTATGGGCTAGCCTCCCCAGGCTGACTACTGGCAGCTCATGAAGCTGAGGGGAAGAGGGGGTTGGCATGGTTCTGGCAGTGGCACTCGGTGCACTGCTTCTGGTTACAGCCAAGAGTGTGCATGTGGCAGTTCTGTGGGAGACCAACCAGATCTCGGCCTCCTATTGGTCATTCTCCTTCATGCTTAGCAGGGAGGAGGGACAGGGTATTGAGGCACCAGCATGTATAGCATCATAGGAAAGTAGGGTTGGAAGGGACCTCACAAGATGGATTAGTTCAGCACCCTGCTTAAGGCAGGATTGTCCTAGGTAAGGTTCTGTCTAATCTATTCTTGAAAATTTCCAAGGATGGAGATTCTACAACTTCTCTTCCAATCCTTGACCACCCTCGTAGTCAGAAAATTCCTCCTAATCTCCGTCTAACTTTCCTCTGCTACAGCTTGAGGGTATTTCTCCTAGTCCTATCTATCTCCTACAGCCACAGAGAAAAAGATACTCATCTCCAGCCTCTCTGTAGTCACCCTTGAGGTATTTGAAGCCTGCTATCTAATCTCCCTTCAGTCTTCTCTTCTCCAGACTAAATAACCCTAGCTCTTTCAGCGTTTCCTCATAAGTCATGCTTCTCAGGCCTCTAATCATTTTGTTGCTCTCCACTGGACTCTTTCCAATCTGTCCACATCCTTCTTGAAAGGTGGGGCCCAAATTGGACACAGCATTCCCGGTGAGGTTTCACCTGTGCTGAATAAAGCAGAAGAATTGCTTTTCTTGATATGCAAGTGACATTCCTGTTAATTCAATCCAGTGTGCTGTTGGCCTTTTTGCAGCAAAAGCACACTGTTGGCTCGTATTTAGTTTATGATCTATTATAATCCCCAGGTCCTTCTCTATAGTACTGCATCCTAGTCAGTCATTTCCCCAATCTGTATTTGTACATGCAGTTTATTCTGTCCAAAGTGCAGGAATTTGCACTTGTCATTGTTGAATTTCATCTGGTTGATTTCAGACCATTTTTCAGTCAATCTAGGTCATTCTAGATCCTACCCTCCAGTGCCTGCTACCCCAGCCAACTTGGTGTCATCCGCAGACTTTAACTGTATACTTGATCCCACTACCCGTATCGTTAATGAGGATATTGAACGATACCAGACTCAGATATTGATAGTGAATAATACCAGACTCAGAATATAGCTACTTAATACCTCCTCCTAACTTGACATTGAGCCACTGATGACTATTCATTGAGCAAGCTGATTCAGCCAGTTATTTATCCACTTTACAATACTTTCATCCCTTCTGTGTTTCCTTATCTTGGTAATGAGAATGTTGTGGGAGATGTTGTCAAAAGCCTTGCCAAAGTCAAGGTATATTACATATACTGGTTTCCCCCACATACCAGATCCTGTTACTTTGTCCTAAAAATAAATCAGGTTGGTCAGGCATGACTTGCTCTTGGTGAATTCATGCTGGCTGTTCCTGATCATTTTATTCTTCTCCATGTGCATCACAATAGATTCATTAAGGACCTGGTCCATGATCCTTCCATGTATTGAGGTTAGAAGTACCAATTTCTAATCTTCTAGGTCCTCTTCCTTCTCTTTCTTAAAGATGAGCACTGTATCTTCCCCTTTCCAATAATCTGGGCCCTAGCCTGACCTCCATGAGTTCTCAAACAAGATAACCAATTATCTCAGCAAATTCCTTCAGAACCCTAGGGTGCATCCATCCAGCCCTGCCAGCTTGAAAGCATCTAGTTTGTCTAATTAATCCCTAGTCTGTTCTGCCATTATTCTAGACTGTTTGTCTCCTTCCATATCTTTCATGCCAACAGTGCTCATCATCTGGTAGCTTCTCCTATTTGTGCAGACTGAAGTAAAAAAGACATTAAACACTTCAGCCTTCTCTGCATCATCCATAACTGACGCAGACTGTCTTCTACATTCCATAAGGGACCTTTGATTTCTTGGGTTTTCTTATTCTTGACAGCCTACAGCCTCTGCACTAGCTCTTCCTTTCTCTATGTGTGTCCTCAAGATAGATGGAGTGTCTCAAATCCCAGCTCCTGAAGTGCAGTGAACTTCAGCCATTTGGCTGTGTTGGATCAAATCTCCTTAGATTTGGAAGAGGGGGTTGCAGGCTAGAACTGGGGGGCAGGGTGTGGTGAGCTCAGGACTTAGGATAGCAGAAAACTGTGGGTTGGTACTGAGGAACATTGGCAGTGCATGGGGGCCCAGGGCTAAGATAGCACAAGGGCTATAGGTTGGGATTAAAGAGCACCTCTCTCTGAGTCAAAAGGCATCTCTAAGGATAAATAACATTGCATTGAAGTTCACTGACAGAAGGGCTTACTGTATAATTCTGATAAGTCTGCCTTTTTTACCCTCCAAAAAAAAAATTAAATTGTGCTTCACTTATACGTGAGCTTGACCTGTAATCAAATCCCAACTGTCTTGACTTTTGTACTTGCAGTATTTTTGCGCAAGCCATAAAAATACCAAGTCAGAATTTTTTTTAGTACAGTTTTTGTTGTAACATTTTTAGTGCGTTTAACCCTTTGGGTCCCATCCTTGGTTCTCCTGTGAGATTTTGTAAGGGAAATATCAGTTAAAAGTCTTTATCTGTAGTTATCATCTCATGCTGTTTTTCCTGAAACTGATCCTTGTGAATTTATTGCAGTTAGTCTATAAACAGCTAAGCTTATTATCAATAAATACAATATTTGCTTTTTCTGGGAGAGTCTATTTGTAAATGTTCTGTGGGCAATTAGGTTAATTTCCAACATCTATATTAAATGTAGAATTATAACCTGAACATGGAGTCACCTCAGAAATGCCACAGCTGAAGACCTGGGAGAATATAAAATGTGGAGGAGTCTGACCTTCACTTTTGCTCTTCTAGAATTTTTGCTAGAAATCTACAGTTTCTCCTGGATACACTGTGTCTGAGGTGGGGTTGGAGGAAGCTTTAAAAGAAACCTGATAAGAGTATTTGTTTTTGTATCTGTCGGGTCTCAAGTAGCCGCTCTTGCCCGGTTCAGGACTGGTTGTTTCTGTCCCGCCTTTGGATTCCCTCGGATACTACCACTGTTCATGCATCTTCCCAGGGAGACCCTCTGATACTCACCCACCACAACTAGTTGTTAGGTTCAAAGGTGGGAGGCTCCCTTGGAGCTGGATTTTCATCAGGAGATGTTGCCAGCAGATATTCCTGGGGCTCCACCTCCCCTACACACCTTCCATGTGCCAGCCAGTAGTGTTCAGCCAGATATTAGTCAGCCTGGATATTTTGGTTGCTGGGCCTATAGGCATGGCCTCAACCCACGGTTCTAATTATGGCAGTCTGCAATTAGCACACCACCTTTTGTGCCCCAGACCCATTCAAGGTGGACCTGGGCTGTCACATTGGCTTGTCCCAGCCTAGGGACTAGTTCTGTACAGGACCCAGTACAGTCTGTTTGGTTTCCTAGGTGCAGGCCTGGAGTCTCTGAGGGCTTCTATCTCCTTAACTTGGGCACCTGTCTTCTACCCAAAAAGGGGCAACTTAAAGTATAAGAAGAGAACAAAAATGCTGGGGAGGTGCAATACTCATGCGTCCTGTGAATACTGATGGGATCTGTCCTTCAGCATCCTTTTGGGCTTGAGCTGCCATCTAGGTCCTGGGGTAAGTCCTTCTCCAGGACCTTGTCCTGGGTCCACATGTGGGAAAGTTCTGGCCAGGCTGGGGGAGCCCTGAGCAGCCACTCCGTTGTCACTCCCCTGGCATTCTCCCAGCTGCTGGCTTTTATCTCAGCATTCTTCTGTGACGTCACCACCATGCGCCAGTTCCAGCTGCATAGAAAAGCAGCTGATGAACCACATGGGCAGTTTGCTCAGCTGCGATGTGTTCCTGGACACCACATCTGCTAAAGGTAAGTTTTGCCCCATTATGGGGCTGTTTCTCTGGTGCCGTGGCGGGGCTTCCACCCCTTTTTCCTTGTCTGCCTGTGACAGTTTTGTTTTGTTTTTTGAATACAGAGGAATTACTGGCTGCATCTACACAAAACACTGACTGAGTAGTAGCGCATTACTACTGTGCAGTAGTGTTGCATTATGCTTTGTGTCACGTGACACTACTGCACATTAGTAACGAGCTACTGTGCAGCCAGTATCACCTAAAAGCCATTCAGCGACACTACTGTGCAGTAACTCTGGTTACTATACAGTCACTTAGTACTTATGTATGCAAGTACTAAATGACCATGCAGTAACAACTGTGCAGTCAGTGTCTCATGTAGACATGGCCATTGTGTATGTAATTGCATGAGCAGTTTGGTCTTCTCTTTCTTGGTTCCTCCAAAACTCCAGATTGAAGAGGTTTGGAAAGTTCGAAGGGTCTCAGTGGATGGTGGTAAGAAGTTAGCTAAAAGGATCTAAAGTTGCTGATCAGGGTGAAAATAGCACTTGGAAAAATAGAATCCATTCTTAACTGGGAGTGCTGCACAACTCCCCCTAGACCTGGCACTAGGAAGTACTTGACAAAAGGAAGGTGTTTAAAAAGGTTTGACTGTACTTAGAGAGCATGATGACACACTAATCCCCAGTGACTGCTTAGTACACACAGTAAAGGTGGTAGGCATTTCTTGAAATATGGGTTGTCGTGACTTGGGCATGGCTTTCTGAGAAACCAGCAATTCACAAACAGTTGAAGCTCCACCCCGCTTCGGTAAAAGATTTTTCTGATAACTATGAAAACAGCAAGGACTGTACAACTACAACTGTAAGCTGTTGGATTCTCACAGGAATTTGGGTTAGTCAATACTGTGAGAGACCTTACTTTCAAAGATATGTATTGCCCATCCATGAAGGACTTGAGTTTCTGAATCCTTAAAAGTTTAAATCTGTTTTATAACGTTACCTGTTTATAGATGTTATAACTTATGAGCTCTATGTCTGGAGGTCCTGATTCCAGTCCCATTGAAATCAGGGAGGCTGAGGAGGAAATCTTAGGTTTTAGCCCTGTGGTTCTGAACAGAGTTTAAATGCAGTCCTGTAGATTAAATGCTGATAAAAAATAGGAGAGAGGCTAAATGGAAAATCTGAACCTACACAAATCTCATAAAGCAGGTGTTTTTCCTCAGGGGATCTAGAGAAATAGCTGATCAGCTTTTGGCTGCTGCCCATTATTTATGAAAGCATAAGTAACTAATGGTGCAAGGAGTCTGGAGGAAGCAAATCAGTGCAATAATTATGCACCAGAAACCTCTGGTAAATGAACACTAAGGTTGCAAAAGCAAGTACATGGAGGTCGGTTAATGTCATGATTAAGATTGCTTGTTTGTGTCTTGTTTGTTTTCCAGGAAGGAGGGGCATGATCCCAGCAAGTTTTGAACAAGTTTATAATAACTGTGTTTGCTAACTATGCAGCATACAGGGCCCAGCTACATATCCACTGCTGCTCTGCTAGTGTTCCTAAACATGAAACATAGAACATAGTGGGCAGTCTACATGTGCATTTAATGCACATTAACCTATTTTAAAACTCATTAAAGCGTCACTAAAAAAAAGTGTTATTTAGTAAATGCACATTAAGACAGGCAGGGGCGATGCATAGGGGGTACACGTGAACCCCCTGAGAGTGCTGGTGCACTGCCTGCTAGGCTGCACTCCCCTGATTAGCCGGCAGGCAGGGTGGCAGGTGGGAGCACCAATTCCCTGTCTGTGGGTGCCAGCCGGGGAGCGGGGCCACCAGCAAAAGCAGCCATGCTGTTCTTGGAAGTGGCTGCGGCAGCTTTCATGGTGAGTGTGATTGGCCACCAGGGCTGCCCCCTCCTCCCTCCCCCCAGTCAGCGGGATAGGTTGATAGGGGACTCCCCCTGGTCACTGACTGGTGTCGGAGGGGGCATGTCCCCCCCCCAACTCAAGAGGCACCAGACACCCATGAAGACAGGCTAACCACATTTTCCTAGTACCTCACAATGAGAATACTAGATTTAATGTGCATTAACTAAAGTGCATTAATGAACATGTAATCGCACCCAGTGAGCG
Source organism: Crocodylus siamensis (assembly GCF_052110815.1). Lineage (NCBI taxonomy): Eukaryota > Metazoa > Chordata > Crocodylia > Crocodylidae > Crocodylus > Crocodylus siamensis. The sequence continues at coordinate 44,850,223 of NC_143403.1, forward strand.
CTACTAGAGAGTTCAAACAATTCAAAGGTGTACTACCCACTTACTGTGTTCCACAGTTTTTTGACTGTCATTTATTCCTTTTGTGCCTATGCTTTACTATTATCCCCATTTTTAATTACATGATTACATGCTATTCCTTTTGCAGCACGCTTGCCTGAGCGGTGCACAAGGTGAATGGTGCTTCCTAAATAAGGCTCTTGTCTGCTATGTTTCATAAATTGATCATTCAAACTATGGCCAATGTGGTGTGTAATGCATGTTGCACTGATGATGAAACATCAGCTATCTTTATTTTGTGATGGTTTTGTCAAATTTTTCCTCTCCACAGTCTTTTGAGTGGCTCAGTGAATGAATCCTGAATGAATCTATCCTCCCAGTGCAACAGGACCATGTTGCTATTTTATGGAGGAGACACTGAGCACAGAATGGTGGCCAGACTTTTCAAATGTGTTCTCTTATTTCTCAGTGCCTACATGATGGGCTGCCCAAATAGTTCAGGGCTTGCCCTCTCAGAAGTGAAAAGCTCCCACAGACTCTACTGCGTGTGCACCAGGAGGGGAGGAGGGCCTGGATGGGATGTGTTCCCCAGTGTACTCAGTTGGATGCTGTATAGATGTATATACCCACCAGTGTGTGATAGCAGATGGCATTTGTATGAGCTGGTGTGCACTCATCAGCATGCCTGTTGGGTGTACACACCTATCTGTGTGATAGAAAGTGGAAATTTTGTGCATGTACATGGTGTGTGAGCACAACAGGATGGTATTTGTATGGGTGTCCCAGGTTGTGCGTGCACATACTTATGTGTGTATGTAAGATAGAGAGTTGTGTGCACACTGGCAGGCAGGACACAACTGAGAGGTGGGGGTGGGGGTGTGACAGCATGCTGACTGCATAACAAAAGCAGTGTTCTTTGCCAGCCCATGGAGAACTCCTGTTAATGGTTAATGCTTCCATACCACAAGTGTGCTGCGCCGTCCCCCCTGAGGCGCTATCGGCCCTGCCATCAGCCGTGAGAACACTCTGTTCCTTGGTGGGATTGTTTGTTTTCATTCCTCCCTCTCCTCCCCAGGACATGATACCTGCAGGTGCACAGCACTCTAATTGGCTTCACGGGATCACTGCTCCGCTTGGCTGCAGTGTTCGCCACAGGTACTGTGTGCTAGGCTCGGGGTGTCCCTCATGCTGCCTGCCAGGTGCTGGCCCAGAGCCTTTCCTCATGCACTGCCCCTGGGATCTCTGCAGAGCCCTTCTAGACTCTCCTGCCCACGGTGACCTGCTAGATCTGTCTGCTCAGCCAAGACCTGGACAGGTTTACCCTTGTAAAAGTGGGTGAAAGGTGGGGCCTGCCCCTGCAGTTGCCAGCTCCCTTCAGTCTGCCAGGCTTGTACCCAGACTCCAGAGCGCAGGGTCTTCCTGTCAGGTCCAAGGGGTCTAGCATGCCATAAAAGCCTGTGGGTTGGTGTGTGGTAGTATTCTCAGGGGCAGGTTCCCATCTGAGAGCCTGTCTGGGACATGGGACAGTCCCTGGCTCAGCAAAAGCTGCCTCGGACAGTCAGCATGGTGGATGGTTTTGGTTCTCGACGCACATGAAGGAGTGGGGATGCAGAACAAGCTTCACAGTCTCTGATGCCAGGTGTTAGTACCTAAATGGACATACACCAAGGAGATCTTTGCTGAGGATTGCCTTGTCATCTTAATACCCAAGATGGCTTATCCTGTCTCTACTGTAGAGTGAGCTTGAAAGCAGGTGTGTACGTCACTGACTGAGGAACTGTGTGAAGGCAGGGAACCAGCTTTTTTTTGGCACATTGGCTCATTGGTACCCATAACATCCATCAGCTGCCAGCAACAGGGTTCTCCACCACCCCACTATCATGGTGCAAACGGCCACAATGTACAAAACGAGCTGTGGTCTTGGAGAGCAACTGGGGACATCCACAGAAGGAAAGCAGGGAGGTTTGGCAGATCCGTCCATGGAGGACCCTTGCCTGGGCTGGGTGAGGCAGCCTCCTCCTGCCCCTCTCTGCCCCCTTCAAAACTTAGTCCATGTGATAACCCAGAAAAGGACGGGAGTCTGATTTGTGCTTAGAAAAAGTCATGCCCTAGTTCAAGGAAACACTCCTTTCTGTATCACCCTCATTGTGCCACTCACTTGCAGCCCATGTGTGCAGACACCTGCTCGGCACTCTGTGCTGACTTGGAAGGGCTGCCTCTTGCTCCTGAGAAGAGTGAATCCTGGTACAAGTGGGGGTGAGATGGGGGCCAGGTATTGAAGGTCCTACCTAAATAGTAGCTGTTGACTTCATGGCAGATTTTTAAGTCAAAACGAGAGAGAGGGGGATCCCTGTGCAGTTGGCTTTAGCGTTCAGCAGCTTTGACTGCCATTTGTGTGGTGCTCTGGAGAAGCAGAGGACTGTAGGGATGTGATCTTTTCCTCTCAGTGGAGGACTAGCAATCATAGGGTTAAGGCTGCTGTTCCCTTCCCAGCGGTCTTCCCTGTCATCTTTCAAATAGACATTGTCCAGGTCTGGCTCTGCCTAAGAGTGAATTGTTTCTGAAAAGCCCGAAAAACAGTTCAACAATGTGAGACCAAGAAGCATGACCCAAGTACACATTTCCAGGCTGATAAAATGGTCAGGGAGCCCACTCCCAACCAGCCACAGCCCCAAAAGGACTGGGGCAGGGATGTTTGAAGTCTGGCAGGAAAACACCCCTTTCCGTATCTGCTGAAAGCAGGTTTGATTGAACCATGTGAGGGGGTGTTGAGATGAGAGCTGTTACCTGTGGGACAGATCCTCCTGTGCGATAGTGCTCTGTGAGGGTCTGGAGGAAAGGGGTTGGTGAGTGCAGCAGTCTGAGGCCCAAGGCTCAAGACTCAATATAGGTAGGCTCAAGGCAGCTTCTCCTTTAGATGGGCAAGTAGGACTCACGTGGCTAAAGTGAGTTGCATAAAGGCTTCTCTCTGCATGAAGGGGTTTGGGGTCTCAGTAAGTACCTACCTGGTGCTTGCTTCTTGCTGCATGAGACAAGCTGTACAGTTCTGTCACTTTCCCTTCCCTGGGGTTGTGCAGACTCCTGTCCTAAGGAGAGACTTCTCCATATCTGACAGCAACAGTGTTTAAGCAGAAGCTGCGACCTTTTCAAATCTGATCTACAATTACTCTGGCAAAATTCCCATGTAAAACTTCACTAGTGTAAGTCCTACTATAATAATTCTCACTCCAAGGTGCTGTGGCACCCTAGGATACCTTGAGATCCTTTCCAGGGTGTCATAGGGTGCCACACAATATTAGCGCTATTAGGTGTGCAAACACGGGTCTCAAGATAAACCAAGAGATTACAAAGAGGAATCCAGAGTGTTAAAAGCATACTGACCTGCTGTGGTCTCCCTTGGTTCTTTACAACAGAAGAATTGCTCTAGTATTTATCAGTAGTCAGAAACAGAGTGGAAACTAAGAGCTAGTATTTTCCAAAGCACCTTGAGTCTAGCCAGGGGTTCCTTGAGTATATAAAGGTTGAAAACAACTGTCCTACTGGATAGCACCTGTATCCCTCGCCACCTAGTGACAGGGATCAGTAATAGCAGTCTGTGGTGAGCAACAGTCCCCTGTCCTCCCCTTGGCATAGGTGCTCATCTGTTCACTCCTTTTCCCAGTGTAAATCATATAGATGAGTACAAAAATGATGCAAATTATATTGGGGTAAATGTGACACATGTCCAAGCCTATAAAGCAGGGAACTGCACTCAGATTCATGGGGTCCTTTACAGTCCTTTGTTCATACTTTGCTATTGTTCAGAACATGTTCAGTGTGTTTCTTTTGAATTGCACTACTTGTGTGTTGATCCCTTTTGTCTGTATTTCCCTTCACTGTATGATGTTAATGCGAGGGATTGCTAAATGTCTGGATACACTTTACAATTTCCCTCCTGTATTTGGATGCATTACAGCAATTTTTGGTTCTGTTCCCTCTGGCTGAAACTTGGAGCTGTCTTGAGAAGGCTAAAAATATTCAGGAAAGGAGGAATGTTATACTTTGATTCTTGTTAACTACCAAATTACAGCAGATCAAATCATCATTTCCGATTGCGTCTGTATAAAAAGACCTCCAGAGTGCATGGAGAGCTGCCTGCAGTCTGGCATTTCCACTGCCCTATTACTGAGCTGCAGATTAATTGCTGCTGCAGCATACTCAGCTAGGGGAACAGTCCGTGGCACAGCTGTTAGGGTAGGGGTCAGCAACATAAGGATGCAGGCTGATCCACAGAGGGCTTTATCTGTGCTCACATTGGGGCCAGGCAGCAAGGAGCTGCACTGGGCAGCTAGAAGTTGCTCCCATGCTGCTGCTTCCTGTCCTTGTATTGCTAGGACACTGACAGTGTTCTCATTTCTCTGCTGTGGCAAGTTAAAGGGTTTTTTGATGTTTTGGGTATTGTACCTGGTAGTTGTGGGATAGGATTGCTCCTGATTTTTTTAAGAACAGGTGAGACACACTTGTCTATGATGGTTCAGCTAAGGATGACCCTGCCTTAGGCAAGGAGTTGGACTCAATGACCTGCCATATTTTCTATGATTCCTCTGAATTTTAGAAAAATCTTGTGCCCACTGGTCTTGTGAAGTCCCACTTCTGTGTTCCTAATGTTCGGTGCCCTGGGAGCTGTCTCCTTCAGCTTTCTCACTGAAGCCTTGGGTCAACAACTAACTCTTATAGGACAGCAGTTGACAGGCATTGGGTGGCCTTAGCTACTTGGCAGGATTGGCAACTCTGGTGGCTCTAGCCTAGATCTGATACCTGGTAATAACAAGTGTTTGTCTCCAAACCGTGGCTCCAGGAGTCAGGTGATTTGAGCATCTCTGCTTACATTTTTAAGTTAATTGACCTTGTGGTTATGTGCAAAAACCTGAAAATGTGACTTCCAAAGTCCAAATGAAAATTAAAAGAACCCAAAGGTATGTGCATATTTAAAGCTTCTGACTTCTGAGCCAGTCCTGGACCTCCATGTGATTGGGGATAACAGTGATGAGTGGGGACAGTGGTGCCAAGTGTAAGAGCCAGCACCTAAGGCACTGAGTCCTGCACATAGCTCCACCTGGATGGTCATAAGCTATCCCACTATTGGCACAGCCCTGTCAGTGATCTAGGGTGTGTTACCTGCAGGTGTTTTAGAGCTGTGTTCTCTTTGATGTGTTTGGAGATAAGTGAGTGTTTTCTTCTTCCTTAGTGAGGTAAAACCAGCAGCTAAGTGATCTAATAAATCCTTATGCCAAGGTCACGTCCTGCCCTGCCCTGCCCTGCCCTGCCCTGCAGGTTGTCAGCTGATGAGATCAGACTAAAAGATTAGCAGCTCCTAATCTGTTCAGGATTTGACTCTGGTGCAGCACAGGAAGATGCAGAAGGCAGGATGGGGTCTGGAAAAAGCAGTGTGTGTGTGTGTGTGTGTGTGTGTGTGTGTGTGCGCACACGCGCGCGCTGCACGCACGCATGTACATGTGTAATGGAGTTCAGGTGATGACAGGTGCTTGGTTCACCACCTGGAGGCTTCTACTTCTCCCCAGAACAAGCACAGCCTGCACAGCCACTTCCTTCACACAACACCACACCCATTTAACTCAGTCTAGTGTGAAGGGAAAGGATTCTGCTTCCATGGTTCATTAGAACAGGCCCAGCGTGGCGGTGGGAGGAGGCAGAAGGAAGAGCAAGGGTGTCTGTGACTTCTCCCTCCAGCAGTGGAACAGCCTTCCCCGCAGGGCTGAGACATGCAGGGCTGGTGCTCAGTGATCGCCAGTTGTCATGCTGTGCGGGGAATAAGCATATTTGATGAAGCCCCAAAGTCCAGACCAGGGCATGGGGTTTGGCATTCTTTGGTGGATGATCAGCTCCTCAAGAGAACTTTCCTTGCTCTGTAGGTAGTTGCAAGACTGGATGAAGCTGGTAGATGTGAAAGCTGCCTTCCTTTCAGGCTAAATGAGGGCGTAGTAGTGCCCTTTTGTACCACTCTGGGAGCATCCACATGTGCTATTACTGCACATGAATAAACTGTGGAGCTTATTGCCCCGGAGTTTGTGGCTCCTGGGTGCATCATTTAAACGTCCACCCAGGAGCAATTAAACTGTGGAGCGTATTGCTCCAGAGTTATTCATACGCAGCACATGGAGCCAGGTTGGAGCAGCCCCGGCTGGCAGAGGGCCCTCATGGTCAGCCTGCTAGCTAGGGGCTACTCTCCCCAGAGATGTGGGGTGGAAAATTTTCCAGTGCTTTATTTTTCCATGGGAAATTTTCCATTTCTAAAAAGTCATTGTTTCATAAAATTCATTAATAACAATGAATGGATGCCATTACAATATTAGGCAAACCTGGCAGTTTCAAAGTTGTAATTAAATGTTTTTCAGGTGATTATACCTAGAAAGTGTTTGAGAAAGTACATATATGTTTTATTGATTTGTAAATGGGAGGGTAAGTACACTCACATAATAATCTAAACCAAAAATCAAATTATGAATTCACCCAATTGGCTGCGCAAGTCAAATCAAAACCAAAGCTAAAATTCATATTTCATCTCAGACTGCAAGTGAAAGCAAAACCAAAACTAAAACTGTGATTAATTTTTGTTTCACTTTCAGTTCAGCAAACACACAGAGCACTGTCTCATTTTTTTTCTTAATTTGGGGAAGTTGGAAGTGTTTGGATAAGATCTGTTGGTTTTTTAGTGCCATTGGTTTGAAGTAGTCATAGTAATGCCTAATCAGAAAAACTAGTGTGTGCTATTATTATAGTCAAGTTCAATCCACTGAAGGAAGGGCGAAAGTTGGTAGATGTAAATATTGCAGGCAGGAGTATGCTAACAACACAACAAGAATGAACAAATGTTTAATAACATGTAGAAACTGTCCTGAAAGAGTGCAAGCCGTATACAGATAGCTAATACAGCGAAGCGGTAGAACAACATCATCTGAGAAAAGTCTACTTCTTTCCACATAAAGCTTTGGATTTGTTTGAATATAACATTTAAACCATATTAAGTGTGCTGTATTTAATTTTTTCCCCCAATCAAATATTTCAGTTCAAATGCTTGTGGCTATTGGGACATAAAATTAACATGGGGCTACTTTTTTAGCTTTGTTTACTAAATATAAGTCAAATAAACATGCTCAAACAGATCACGCTCTATTTAGGGCATTGGAAAAATTTCCAGAAAATTTTCCAATTTAAAATTTCCTGGAAAACCCACATCTCTGACTCTCCCCAGCTCGTTGTGCTGCAGAGGGACTGACTGGGGCACAAGAGACCTTCAGCCTGGGGCTAGCCAGCAGACAGTGCCCACACTGAAACACTCTCATGCCCTAGCCAGTCCCTTCAGTTTCTATACATGCACTGCTTCAGTTTTTTACTCTGCAGCAGGATAATACTTGTATTTACAAGTGCTGTCTTGCTGTGGAGTAAATTAATTTACTCTAGTCTAATAGGGGGACATGTGCAGACACCTAGATGTTTACTGCATAGCTAATTTGTCAGCTGTGCAGTAAACATCTTATGTAGACATGCCTCTGGAAGCTGCATCCAGATAAGCAGGAACTATGTTTCCCCAGGGACAAGCAGCAGCACCACACCTTGTGCTGCTGCTGCTTGCCCTTGGGGAAAGCCTGTGCCAGGTGTGCTCTGACATGCGGCAGGTTACCCCACGTGGGGCAGGGGAGGCTGGGGTTGTCACCAGCAGCCTTACCTGGGATGCTGGGGGCCTCAAGAAGCTGCAGCTGCAGCGCTTCTGCAGCACAGTGTGTGGCTCTGGCTGACCAGGCTCCAGTTTGGGGCAGTACGCGCTGCTGCCATGTCTCACCTCTCACCTTTTCTTGGCGATGTTTTTTTTTTTTGACCCCAGGATATCCTGGGGTCAACCCCCCCACGCTGCAAGGTAACAGCACAGGGAATGCTTGCATGTGCAGTGTGTGGCATTACATACTGCACATATATGCTCATCTGGATGTGGCCTGAGAAGTTAACTTTGAATCAGATGCAGAAGAAAGGAAGCAGAGAGGACCAGAGAGAGCAGGGGAAGATGAGGCAGCTTCTTTGCATTCAATTCCAGGACTGTTTTCAGCCAGAACTCTGCCCAGGTAGCTATCTCTCACTCACTCCTATCTTTTTCCCAAGCCGATGCTTCCCATAGCACTAAGAGACAGCTGAGAGAGAGCTTTGTGGATAGCATGCTACCTGAAAAGAGGCCTGGAGCCATGAACTTGCAAACTACTTCTTCTTGATCCCTAGTATGTTCAGGAAGACAGGTCTTTGGGTATGTGAACAAACAAGATTGCAGCAAAGAAACCTCTGACTCCATCATAAACTTCTTATGGGCCAAAAAGGAGGTAGCAAGCCTTGGCACTCAGCAGGAGAAGCATTGTTTTGTCCCTAGAATGGAGCTTGATATGCTGGTGGGAATACGCTGAACCCCTGGAACAGCTAGAGTAGTTTTACCATTGGGCTACGTACTTGCTCAGTACAAACTCCAGTCTGGATACACACTACCAACCCTGTCAGCAGAGTTTTGGGGTGTGTAATCCAGAGGGTTAGCAGAATGCCTCCCCTGCCCTGGCTGCCAAATATGTAACCGTTTTGCTCCTTTTTTTGTCCTGCCATTCTGCTGGGAGCTGCTTTTGTTTCAGAGAGAAGCAGTTATGTCCAGAGAGTGGATGGACGGGGAGCCAGGGCTCTGGGTGCTGCTTCCAAGTCTGAACCAGATCCTGCAATTATGCCCTTAAGGGCAGTCCTTCACTGTAGTTAATAGTAAGCTCTGCCTGACATGCAGTGGCATCATGTGATCTTCAGTCACCAGTGTCCCATGACAACCTGGCAAGTAACTCAGCCTTCCTGTGCCCATCTATAAAATTGGGATAATGGCATTTACCCAGCTTTTAAGGCGCACTAGGAGCTCCTCATAAAAGACTTTATAATTGCTGCAAAATCTCTGTGAAATAGATCCTGGCGCCCTGCCTGCAGTCTGTCCAGTGTGCACCCTGCTGCAGATCTGACATGGGTTCAAGCTTTTTTAACAGCTGTGGTGTTGTATGCTGACTCCGTGGGCCTGACCCTCAGCTCATGTGAACTGACAGGAGAATTTTCATCCTCCTTTCTACTTGCCATGTCCTGCAAGTGCTAGTAGACAACGTGAAGGCTACTTTAAATTATAGTGATGGAAGGACCAATTGGTTACCGAAGATTGCCTGGGTTAGCGTATCCTTCTCTCCCTCCTCATCCAGCCTCTGTAATGTTCTCTGTCTTGTAACCAAAAATGTTCAGTACTGGCATGACAAGGCTCCCAGCCTGGCTCACTGCCAGGCTCCAACCCCTTTCTTCACCCTTGCTTCCAAACTCTCTGGGTCCTTCCCCCCATGTTTATCTTACCTGCTGCAACTTGATGTTTTAGTTTTGTAGGAAGGTAGCCCCCAGGAGGTAGATGTGGGTTTTGGAGGAGGACCGTGTCTGGAGCCAGGCCCTTCCTGGCCTTAGCTCACTTTTAATCTGGCTGGGTTCCACTGCCTGGGGTTCACCGCACCAGGACCCCAGGTCCTCAGGCTCCAACTCTAGTCCTTCGCACGCTCTGGGCTACTCAGCCCTTAAACATGCCTTTTGCAGGTATAGGAGTTATGCCCTCCAGTCTTTGTCATCAGATATGCAATCTTTTGACATGCCACAATCTTCCCTCTGAATGTATTTGGACACCTGCCCATACTCAACACCCAAGGGTTCTGCACGCCAGGATCACTCTGAGCTGGGTGCCCCTTCTGCTCCCACAGTGGCCTCCAGTCCTCCCCTCACAGCTGCTCCAGTCCTCCAGTTCAAATGTCAATCAAAAGTATGAGCATCCTCTCCTAAATTTAAGGCTTGCCAAATTCAAGCTCCCCTGTTGGGATTAATCTCACCCTTGGTAGCACAAATGTGAAAGGTTCAGAGTACTTATCTCATGGCACTTGCAGCATAGGATCTGTTCTGCCCTTCTGTAGCACACAGTCCTTTACTTCAGCTGTCAGGACTGGCTGTCCCCTGGAGCTCTGCCTCCTGCAGCTCCTTTGGCCAGACTGCCCCTTCTGAGCCAAGCCCTGGGCTTTTGAGCCTCTCCCTGGGTCACGTGACCTTATGCTTCTGCCTCAGGCGTGCCAATCAGAGCTTACACTTGTGGATGGATGGCTATCTTATTTAATGCCCCCTGTTTCCATGTAGTTAGTTCAAGGGCTGAGCTGGCTAGCAGGCCCTGGGCTTCCTCCGCCTCTCAGAAAGGCAGCAGGGGCCCCATTACAGTATGCTTGAAGGGAGTGAATACTTTATGGCTTACTGCAATGGCTTTCCATCACCCCAAAATTCCCCCATAATAGGGACCTCCTGGCTGCCTTCTACTGGCTGAGCAGTGCATCCGGGTGTGTCAGACTCTCTCTTTCTCTTGCACACATGCACAAACTCATGCACACATATAACCAATGCCTGGATCTGAGAGTAATATTGCCCCAAAAGCCAGAATCACGGTTTGGATTTTAATTCTCCAGTGTCACAATTTTCAAACCCACACTTTTCATCTGCCTCCTGGTTGATGTGGCTTTCTCACCTGTGGTTGGAGCTCCCAGCACAGTCCCTGTCTGTGTGATCAATAGGAACTGATCCTCAGGTTGGCATGTCTGCCTCAGCCTCCTACTGACAGAGTATTTCACTCCCCCACTGTCATCCCCTGGGGCACTGGGAGGTCAGGCCCTCCCACTGGCTGGACAGGATAAAGGGGGTTGAATTAACTCCTGCCCCACTCATGTTCACCTTATACACTCTTCCAGATTGTCACGTCTCCTGCCATCTTCCTACGTTCATTTGTCCCAATATCTCCCCCTTCCCTGTCTTCTACTTCCCACAGTCCCTGATTCCTCAGTTTGTGTTCTTGGTTAGTACCCACCCTCTCCCTGTGCCCTGGGCCCATTCCTGGTGCCATTAAATAGTAACTAACTGGATCCACCTTCTTGCAAGAAGCCCTGCTTTTACCTGCAAAGATTGTAAGGAAACAGTGGCCATCGTAGCTGAGGCTGGCCAGTGCTGTCCATTCCATGGCAAGCACTGGGAGGTGGCCACAGTGTTAACTAAGGGCACAAGAATACTGATAACAATTTGGAAAATCATAAACTATTTTGAGACTTGGGGTAACTAGCCAGAGTAGATGACACAGTGTGTCGGAGGGGGAAAGAGGTATTCCTTACAGCAGGCCAGGACCCTTTGGCTTGAGCCTGCCTGGAAGGGCAGCCCAATCATAGCCACTGAAAACCTGCAGTTGCTATCTATTCCCTTGTGCTTCTTTGTTCCTTCTCCTGGAAACCAGCCTGGGCTGGGGGGACAGGGCGTCCCATAACCTGGCAAGGAGAAAAGGGCATAGCATAGAGGGCAGGCCCAGATATTACAGGCCAAATGAGGGAAGCTGCCCCAGGCACTCTTCCCATGCTTCTCCACCTGTCCTTCTGTCCATCTGCAAGCTGCCGGCTTCCAGGAGCCACTGGTTCCTTAAAACCCTCTTCCCTGTTGATTCTCCCCACAGCCATGACCACATTTACTTCTGGGGGAAAAGGGAACATGTCCTGCTGCCCCAATGTGCTGTTCAAGCAGGGAATATCACCAGTGCAGCCTCCCAAAATTCTGCAGTTCTAGCACCATGTGGCTGCGAGGGACACAGCCACTTGTGTGTGGGCTTGAGCCCAGGACACAGATGCTGCAGGCCAGCGATGTAAGCAACAGGCTGCATGTATGATGCCCCAAATTACTTCCTATTTGGTTTTAAGGTACCCCTTTTCCTGGCTTTTACAGGGTGTGATTCTGGCTTTGGAAAAGAGACTGCACGCCACTTGGACTCCATGGGCTTTAAAGTATTTGCCAGTGTGCTTGACTTGGAGAGCTCTGGGGCCAAAGAGCTCCAGCAGAGCTGCTCCCCCAGACTCACACTGCTGGAGATGGACTTGACTAAAACAGAGGATATCCAGAGATCCCTGCAACTCATACGGACCCAGACAAAGAGCACGGGTAAGAAGCCTGGCATGCTCCTCCCGGATACTTGAAGTGCCCATCAGAACGTGAAGGGCCAGGAGTCTCCTGATGTGGGGTGTTCGATCCTTGACAACAGCCTATAGGCAGCAACCCTGCTACAGAAGGGCTCAGTTTCCTCAGGCTGTGCAGAAAGGCCCAAGATCTGCCGCGTCTGCCTCCTGCCTGTCTAGCTGATCTCGGTAGAGGCTTGGCTCTTGCAAGGGCTCTTCATAGCACGTGTTGGATTCCTTAGCTGGGGTGGAATGACTTCGGGGGCATGTCAGGTCCCTCCCTTGTACTGTGGTTGAACTGAACTTTTGTCCCTAACCGTCCTCAGGAGACGGTGTCCAGATTTAGCTGTGGCTCTTCCTTGTGATAGCACTGCCATCACCTCACCCTGCGCCCCCTCGTCTACCACAAGAGCTCTTCTGAGAGAGAATTTCTCCCATGGTTCCTTGTGGTCAGCATCAAACCATAGGCCAGGAAGCAGCAGAGGCCCCACCCACCAAAGTCTGACTAGCAGGGAGGGAAAAATGCACTTAATAATGGAGTGTGGAGACTCTGAGGACTTCCCTAGAGACTGCACACTGGAAACAGGGCAACTTGGCCTCCAGATTGTGGCCAGGCATGTCTCCACCCTGGGTGTGTTTGTGGGGGTGGGGAGAAGGAGGAGACTTTCCAGGCATTAAAATGACAATGTGGCATCAGGGGTCATAGTCCTAATCCCCTTCTTCCCTACGTTGTCCTCTGCAGGGCTCTGGGGCTTGGTGAACAATGCTGGATTCAATGACACCATTGCCGATGCTGAGCTCTCCCCGCTGTGCAAGTTCCGCATCTGCATGGAAGTGAACTTCTTTGGCTCCCTTGAGCTCACCAAAGGCCTCCTGCCCTTGCTCCGCTCTTCCGGTGGGAGGATTGTCACCATCAGCAGCCCAGCAGGTAATAGCCCGATCCCCTCCCTTGAGTAGGGAGGAAGCAGACCTGGATGAACATTTTGTCAGAACCACTGAGCGACAGAAAACCAGTTCAGGGTTGAGCTGTGTTTGTCATGTTGCTTTTAGAAATCTTTAGTTCTGGGACATTCAGATTTGGGCAGAAAAAATGAACTATGGATTTCAGGACAGGATCCTTGTGCTTCGTGCTCAGAGTGAGGTGGCAGGGACTAAGGAGACAGAGCTGGATCCAGCAGGCAATGCAGGAGCTGGAGGGGTAGGTAGGGCTGTCTGGAGGTGTGCACAAGGACTGAAGCCAGGGAGCAAGTAAGAGTTGCTGCTGAAGCTGGCTATGAGCGCTCTCATTTCACTTGGATGTGTGTGTAAGGAGGGCAGGAGGGAGCTGAGGCTGGGGTGTCTGGAGACCCTAACGTACACCTCACCCTCAAGGCTAGGTGAGGAACTATATCTTGAGCATTACCAGCCATAGGCCATGGGTTGGAGAGGAGGGTATCTCATGGCAACAGCACAAACCTCAGAATATGATTGTTTTTATGGAAGCTGGAAACCTTCACATTTTGAGGTGATAGTAGTTTGTGCATAGGAACAGGAGCTAACAAGGCTCAGAGCTACAGCTGCTCAGTGCTCAATGGAGCCCACTGAAGGGCTCCCCAGGCTCATGGGGCATAGGTAGAGACTGCTCCACAGCAGTGGTTTTCAACCTTTTTTGTACCAGGACTCATTTGTCAACATCAGTGTCAAATCCTGACCCAGTGCCCCTCACTTCCAACCCACTGCCCCCTACCTCCAGGTCCCAGCTCCCTAATGTGTGGGGCAGGGGGTGGGTATGTGGGGTGGGGAGGATGTGTGGGGCGTGGGGGCCCCTCACAGGCTGAAACTCTGCCAGCCTGCAAGGGAAAAGTCACGCTTTCTCACATTTTTCTTCTTTAAAGGAGAATCCATTTTTAAAGTTTGTTTGCAACCCTTTAATATATTCTTATGACCCACTTTTGGGTTTTGATCAACGGGTTGAGAAGTGCTGCCCAGGGCACAGAAACCCAGCCTGCCCCACTCTCCTGGCTGCCTGGTCATTGAGAATGGTGGTGAACTTTCTGTAGAGGTCCTTCATCTTTCATACTCGTCTAGTAAATGTCACAATGAGTTGTCTCAATCCCTATCAATATGCATTTTATCTGGCACCATCCCCACAACATATAAGCACTTCCTGGAAACAAACTAGTGTCATGAAGAGCCTGAAAATGGGGCAGGTTTTCTACATGACCAGAAAGCTGCTGAGTATTTGTTGTGCATAGGATTGTAGGGAGATGCTCCCTCTTCCTCCTTTTCCTCTGGGCATATTTATCATTTACAGGCGCTGACTTAGTTTTTGCCGGTGAATGCTTGTAGACATAAAAAACCCCCAAACAAACAGCACTTTAACTTAAGCTTGGCTCATTCCTGCACCGAGCCCTGCACATGCTCAGAAGAGGTAGCACGTTACTTCAACCCAGCTCTTGCACCAACATCTGTAAAGATTGGGTGCTTTGGTGGGACTTTTTTGGTGCTTTTATCTGATTAAATTAGCTTTAGCTAATATGCCAAACCCCTCTGCTGAAGTGCCTAATTTTTTACAAATGCTGCAGAGCTGGGTTGAAGTAATACACTGCTTCATCTGGTAAAGTATGGGGATTTGGGGGGGGACTGGTTTTTTTTAATGTCTGCAAGCAGCTTGCAGCCGTGGCCCATGAATACTGAGTACCCCCTAATTTTTTTTTGGTGGGTGCTTGAGCCTCGGCGCACCCATGGAGTCGGTGCCTGTGCTATCACCACAACCTTGAGAGTGCCTCTGAGGAGTGAATCTCACACACCTGCTTACCCTTCACAGACACCAGACCCAGAAGTGAGCTAGTGAAGCCATCTTGTTTCTGCACTTAGCCACACCAGAGGAGAGAGTGCTTGAGGGCAGTCTGGGACACCCACAGGGCAGCTTCACTCCCTCATTTCCAGGTTTGGCTTATATGGAGTGGGAGTGAATGAGCTGGACCTCCTTTTCTGCAGCTCTGTCAGGCGTACTGTGAAAACAGCCAAGGTGTGCCCTCCCTTTCTGTAGGCATTACTGTCCTTGTGGGAAGACTAAAGGAGTGAGTTGTACATTTCACTGTGAAGGTGTAGGGTCATTGTACTGTCTGGAGTCATTCTCTGCTCCAAAAGGCAGACCCATAGGCCAGGGACGCTCGCCAACAATCGGCAACTACTGCTACAAACGTGACCTAGAAATTTGGCAGTTTCACCATGTCTGTGATATGGGACTGTCCTGAGAGGTTGTGTTTCCCAAGAGGGAGGTGCTGCATTAAATAACTCATGCTGTTGCCATGGAGAGCATTGAGGAAGAAGCCCAGTATCTTGACATTTACTTGCTCCTTTCATCATTGCCAGTGCCTTGATATGAGGAGGACAGTCCTAGAAAACAGGGAACTCGTCAATGAGTCTGGAGTTGGCTGAAGAAGCCAATCTGAGACCCGGGTGTTCAACTGCAGACATGGTAAAAAGTGCCAGGAGGAAGGAGTGGGTCCTCGTAATATTAGGTCCCAGCTCAGTCTCTTGTCTCTCTCATCTATTTGCCCACATAGTGAGGATAGAAACATGCTCTTTCTTCTAGAAAGAGCCTATACAGTATGTGTTCTCATCACTGGGGTCACTTTATATGGAGTTAGGACTGGAATCCAGGCATGTTTGATGTGACAGACTCAAGTTTTTCCTGCTTTGCCTTTTAGAAGGAATGCACTAGGCCTATGTGCTTGGGATGTCTAACTGCTGGACCCTGCCCCCCCATTATATTCCCACACCCCGGCAGGGAACCCAGGAATTCTCATATGCTGTCTGTCCGTGCTGGCTTGCACTCATTTGTGCAATGGCACCATGCTTTCTTTTTCTTCCTTACTAGGTGATATGCCATACCCCTGCTTGGCAGCATATGGTGCTTCAAAAGCTGCCCTCGGCCTCCTCATGGACACTTTCCGGAGTGAGCTTCAGCCCTGGGGCGTAAAAGTGAGCTTGATCCTACCTGGCTACTTCAAAACAGGTAAGTGTCATGAGCTAAGGTTTCCTACCTGAAACCTCAGCTCTCCTGGTGTCTGTGTGTCTCTGGGGGTCATGTTGTATTCAGTAAAGTTGATGTCAAGCCAGATAGTTGTGTGTTTGGTATTCTAATCACAATGGTGCATATCTCAGAGAATACCACATACTTTTTGGCCTCTATATGTTATTCCAAACAGAATAAATAATGTTCTAAGCTGCCAGATGGAGAACTGAAGTCTAATCCCAGCTCCTCCACTGTCTGCTGTAAATATTTTTGTGCATTTCAGTGAAGACCTCATACTTGTACTTAAGAAGAGGACAATGTCATTCCCATTTTCATAGACAGAATAACTCAGAGGTTGCAGCAAATCACTTCAGGCAGCCCTAAGATCTGAACCCAAGTTTCCGTTATTGGAGCAAACTCAAGTTTCATTCTCCTTCCATTTTGAAATCAGTATTTCAGATCTACATATCATATTTTCTCACATATAACACATACTTTTCCCCTCAAAATCAGACCCCTCTCTCCTGATGAGGCGCATGTGTTAGGTGGAAAAGCTGATTTTCTGCCAAGGATAGAAAAGCCAGCTTTGATTCCTGCTCCACAGTGCAGCAGCAGTGGCATTTCTGTTAAGACAGATGAGGGAGTCAGTTGACCTAGTGGCTCATTGTTCTTCATTCCACAGGTGTTAATGATTGCCTCTTCTTTTAAGGGTTTTAATGTTCTACTAATCAAGATAACCTTTCCTCGGACAGTTGAGCTATCTGCTAGTTGCTCTTTGTCTCTTCCCTCCTATTTTAATGCCCTGGAGGCCCTGGCTCTTTTCTAAATAACAGGCACGCCAATAGAGACCAGTCTTCAGCAGTGGCTGGAGTTAGCTGAAGATTAGGGTCTGTCCCTACTCTATGCAGCCATAACTTTGGGGGAAAAAAATCTCTTAGAATTATAGAATTATAGAAAATTAGGGTTGGAAAGGACTTAAGGAGGTCATCTAGTCCAACACCCAAACCAACCCCCCCTTCATTCTGCCTTTCAAAAACAAGGTGCCTATTATAGTCCAGGGTGTGTTGTATGTTGGAAAATATAGTTGTCTACACTCCAGCTTCTTTCCAAATAGGCCACCAGTAGAGCCCTATTATGTCAGTGCTGTTTCACACTTGGTTAAGTATCTGGTAAATTGGAGCTGTTCTTGTTAAGAACGGTGTAGGACACCATGTACTATGGAACAAAGATAGAAATGTGGAACTGAGCACTGAACATAGAAGTGCTCTCTTGTACGAGCAGAGAGGGGGATCCCCCACTGGGAAAACTCCAAGAAGGTCAGAACTTTCCAGCCTACCTCAGTGGGTATTCAGATATATTCCCATCTAATAAATTTTGATGGCCCCAGCAGATGATGAACTGGATAGGTCTTGATTTCAGAGCCTGCTTCCCAGGCAGACTGCATAGAAGTCAAAGCTGCATGGGCTTGGAAGTGCCTGCACCCCAGGAGAAAGACCACTCGGTCAGTATTGAGCTGTGTAGGTGGGGCTATATGCCAGAAGCTTGCCCCGTAGATAGTCAGTCACACCCCTTTTCCAGCCTGCCCCATCCTGGCACACTACTGTGCTGTCAGTGCTGACTGGTAAAGTGGAGAGACCCTTGTGCTGGTTTTATTCTCTGCAGGAACCAAAAAGCCAATTCTCAATCTGGTCCAAGGGCCTTCCCTCACCCTATAAACTGGGCACAAGCAGCAGTTGTTCACAGCCAGCTGCAGAGGCAGACACCTAGGAACAAAGAATGCAAGTCACATGCATGGGAAGAGGAAAGCACTGGTTCCCAGAGGGATTCAGGGGTCACAGTGGGTAGCCAAATGACCATGAATTCCCCATACAGTGCTGTAGCTACAAAAGTATGTGTAATTTTTAGCTGTGTTGGCAGGAATCTAAAGGTGCAGTATGGAGGAGGTGTTTTGGGAGAGTTTTTATGGCTCTTGTGAGAGTGTTAGAGGACACCAAACACACTTCAAAAACAGCTGCTGACAATTTGGACATGGTTGAGAGAAAGCCCACAAAGAATGACTTGTTATCAGTCATGTTCATTCGACCTCTACCAAAGAGCCAACCAAGCGTAGAACCCCATTGTACCAGACACAGACTAGCAATCAGCCCTTGCTTCAAAGACCTGATAGTCTAAACAGACCAGAAGACCCTGGTAAGGAAGTTCTGGAATATACCAGCAGAGAGCAGGGTGTTGTGGCAGAGGATGACGGATTCGATCCATACAGTGTTTAATTAGTAGGTGTTCAGCCACATGGGAAGAAAAAGGGGCAAAGAGAATAGGGCAGGGTGAAGACCATGGGGCAAATGTGGGGTGGAGCAGAGATGAAGTGACTTTGAAGGAATGAGACAGAAAGGATTGGAGCCCAAAGCCCCTTAGCACTGGGCAGAGACATCTGAGTGTCAGGCAGTTCTCATGTCTTGTTTCCGAGACCTCTAATAATTCCTGTCGCTCTCCTCTGGAATCTTTCCAATATCTCCATGTCTGTCTCAAAGTGCAGCATCCAAAACTGTACACAGTACTCCTGGTATACTGAATTGAGTAGAAGAATCACTTCCCTAAATATGAGCTGATTTGCATATTTCATTCCTGTTAATGCAACTCAGTAAATGACTGGGGGCAGAGGCAGTTGTACCTGTATTATGCTGTAGAGTGTAGACTCATTTTCAGCTCACAGTCTACTATAACTCCCAGGTTCTTTTCTGCAGTAGTGCAGCCTAGCTGCTCATTCCTCAGTTTGTATTTGTGCCTTGGATTGTTCCTTCTAAGTGCAGTACTTCGGTCTTGTCTTTACTTGTCCTGTACTTAATCCTGTCCTCTACAGTGTCTGCTCTGTGACCCAGGTTGGTGTCAACAGCATCTTTACTAAGTCTAGACTTAATTCTATCCTTCGAGTCATTACAGAAGAAACTGACCCATACTGGACCCAGGACAGGCCCTTGGGGAACCCCTCTTGACACCTTCCAGTTGGGGATTCAACCACAGGTGACTACTCTTTGAACATGATTATCCAACCAGTTATGCACCCACCTGATAGAAATTCCATCAGACCTTATCTCCTTAGGTAACATATGAGAATGTCACAGTGTCAAAAGCCTTACTAAATTTGACATATTCATCTGCTGCGCCTCCTGCATCCACAAGGCCCATCACCTCATCCTAGGAGATCAGGGAGATTTGTTAACTCCTGCTCCCCCTCCCCTCCCTCTCCACTGGGGTAGAGTAGTGGTCCTGTTGATGAGGACAGAGGTTGGATGGATCACTGCAGAGTGACTTGGGGTGAAGGCAGGAGGCTAAACATTAATATTGTAGACATGGGCGACTGGTGCCTCCTGAGTCAGGGGGCACTTGCCCCCCCCCCCCCAGCAGCCAGGCAGTGACCGGGGAGGTCTACCCCTGTGACGGATCGTGCTGATGTGGAAGTACCAGCCGCTGGCACAGTGGGCTGCAGAGGAACCCCTTGGTCTGTGCGATCGGCCGTGGGGGGGGGGAGGGCCGCCAGGTGCTCTCAGGAGGGGCACCAGCACTCTCCCCTTCCCCCCTGCCCATTGCCTAAGCAGGGAGCTCTGGGTGTCAGGGAGTGTACCAGCGCTACTGATTGTAGAGCTAACTTTGGTGGTAAATTCTTCCCAAGCCCTGCTTGCTTGTCTGTTTAGAGGGTGAGCTCTGTGATTATTGCCAGGGAGTGCAACTTGCTCTGGCAAGTTGAGCTGTCTTGATTTATAGTAACTGAGATCGCATGATTCAATCCCTGGAAACAACATGGCCTCCCCTCAACAGTGGCAAATTTACCTGTGGATGAGTCCAGGGCAATTCTCATATTCTTGCAATTGCCCACCTTTCAGCAATCAGCCTGCCAGCTTCTAGCCTACAGCTTGCTTGTTTGTGCATAGCTGCCACACTGGGAGTAGCCCTCAACTTAAGCCTTGAGCTTTGTCTCCTGTCCACATCTAGCACCCAGGGCCTGTGTCTTACATGGGGCATTCAGCGAATTTCTGGCCGCCGGACAAATGGTGCTTTTGCTTTGCAATATCATGTTAATTTGCTCCCCACTATCCCCTGAAGTTAGCTTCCAAGGCCTGGCCTTGGTGAGTGTCTGGGCTTGGGATTGTTTTGCCTTTAACTATGTACTTGCCAGCAGCATCTTGTTTTACTAGCTGCCCCATGTTCCGAGTCTTTGCTGTGTTATTATTCCCCTCACTGATGTTAGCAGCTCCTGCCAATTTATGTTACTAGAGCACTGCTTATTCCTTCCATCCCACTATGATGCCTTTAGTTAGGGACACCAATAGGTAGAAATATAAAGACTTACACGTCAGAGTTAGATCAAAGATGGCATATGAGAAAGGGAGGGGCCAGAGGAGGAGATGAGTCCCTTGGGGCATATATATGTAACCCGTGCCGGCATGCTAGGCTGAGTGATGTGCCGGATTTCGGATCCTCAGAGTGCCAGTAGACCTGGGAACCCCCTCAGGCAGGTTTACTGACTGAGGTGTTCCATGAAGGGGAGTGTGCCTCACCCTCACTGCCCAAAAATTTACTTCAAACCCAATAAACACATTCGTTTATTATGTGCAACTATATGCAGAAAAGAAATGATCAATCAAGAGAAGAAACGTGTATATATATATGCACATACACACACACATATAATATCAATAGTTAATAACAAAACCAACAATTTGGATAGGATTTACAATTGCAACAATAGATGAATAATTCCACCACACTGGGTGGTTCCACTTGCATCAAACCACCTCAGTGATTATATTCACCCAGTTCTGACCCTTTAAAACAGTTTCCCAACATAACCCCCAAGGGATGACGAGGTCAAACGGTTATAAACTCCTGCAAGACCATTTCAGGCTGGACATAAGGAAGAATTTCTGTACTGTCCGAGCCCCCAAGGTCTGGAACAGTCTGCCAGCGGAGGTGGTTCAAGCACCTACATTGAACACCTTCAGGAGTAAATTAGATGCTTCTGTTGCTGGGATCCTATGACCCCAGCTGACTTCCTGCCCTTCGGGTGGGGGGCTGGACTCGATGATCTTCTGAGTTCCCTTCCACCCCTAATGTCTATGAAATCTGTGAAACCCATATTGATTTCCCTCTGGTCACAATCCCCTTCCCATAACAATAAATGGCAACACAGGTATAATTATGATCCACCACTAGGTGGCAGAGGCTAGGCTTCTGGTGCTCCAGGGAAAGTGGGCTCTGGTCTTTCTTGGTAACTCAGCAAAAACAAGTCTCCAATCAGCAGCTGCAGGCTTCTTTTCTTTAGTTTCCTTCGGAAACAATACACCTCTTGGAAACACTAGGAGTCAAGTGTCCCCTCACAGATCCATGCAGTTTTGGGATTCTCACAACCGGCTCTCTCTCTGGGCTGTCTCACCCCCCCCAGCACCTCCACATGCAGACAGGAGATTCCCTCTGCAGGTCTCTGTTCCTGCAGCACCAGCCTTTCCAGCCCAAACAGAGGACTTCCCTCTGCAGGTCCCTGACTAGGCAGTTTCTCCCAGCTCCCAGCTAGCTTACTAGCCCCTCCCCACTCTTTCTCTGGGTACCTGTGTCCCTGCTTGCACAGCTCTGACCTGGGTGGGCAATCAACTTCTCCTGGGATGATTCAGGCTCTCCTCTACCCTGAAGTCTGCTCCCAGCAAGTCTCAGCTCTATTCCTTATGACGGAAGAGGGGGTGGGGGTTAATCTGCCCTCCTCTCCAGGCTACTGTTGCTCTCCTCTGGCTTTTCCCTAGCTGCTTTTCTCTCCCTCGGTATTTATGGCTCCATAGTACCCAGTCAGAGCCTGGGGTTTGCAGGGAGGGGGGCAGTGTCTGGTCACAGTTCAAGTAAAAAGCATGCATTGTGCACAGTGTACCCTCCGTTTGAAAAAGCTATTGCACCCTTTGCACTTTTCTGAACTCCACTCCATGTGTGCGCTTGCCTGAGTGGGGATGGGGAGTGGTTGGACCCAGGTTTTTGGGTTGCCAGGGCCTGGGGGAAGGCATAATGCAAGGGCATGGTTGAGCAGGGAGTGAGGACACAGCTGGTTGTTAGAAAGACAGCTGTTATTAAACAAGCAGAGCAAAGCAGGTCATTGATAAAACATGCCAACAAAAGAGGAAAAAGGGGGCAGGGCAGTTCTGTGCATCAAGGTGGCCAGTTGCAGCAGTGGGGGTAGGAGGGTGAGGAGTGATGCAGTGTGGGATTCCTAAAGGACCAATCAAACGTGTCATGGAAGGCTTGGTGTCCAGTGAGCCACATCTAAATATTACTTGATTTTCCAGATACACTTTTGAATCATTCCAGGCAAGCTTAAACCAGTTTAACAGGCTTGTACATCTGCCTGCTTCAGGTTCAAACTGCATTTAAACTGGTCTAAATGTCATGTATGTTCATGCCTTCAGGTTTTATGTGCCACCAGCTGGGTGGGTTATGTTATAATTTACTCAATATGGCTGGAGTAAGAATGAATAAAGGCCCTACACTGCTGGAACAAGATCCATGTTTACTAGGGGCATTATGCAGACAGGGATTTTTGGGTGAATTTGATATCTTTTATTAGACCACCTTAAAGAGTTGGAAATTTTTTTTTAGCAAACTTTAGGGTTTAAAAACCCTTCTTCGTCAGGCTGAGGAAGCCTCTCCAGTTGGTCAGGTTTCCTCAGCCTGATGAAGGGTTTTTAAACCTGAAAGTTTGCTAAAAAATGTTTTTTTCAACTGTTTAAGTTGGTCTAATAAAAGATATCAGATTCACTGAAAGAACCTGGTCTGCCTATGCCCTTAGACCAACACGGCTACAACCTACACCACTAGGGGCATTATTACATTTGTGCTGAATTATCTTGGTAATTATCCGTGGAAAGCTTCACGCAGGATCTTTCGTCCCTTCCAAGGAAAAGAGAAATGATTCAGGTGCCTCCTTGCTGTGCAGTTTCCTTGTGCTCCCTTTTCATCTGCATCATTCGCCTATGCTGAATGATACACTTGGTTTAGTATCTCTCCCTATGTTCCACTGGTTATAATTCATCTCATTTGTTTCTTAAATGAGCTTCGGCTTCTTTGATGTCCGGTCAACTGCAGATCCAACCAGCTCCTCTGATATAGATGTCAGTTGCCTTTCTCCCATATTGCTGCTGTAGCTGCAAGTACAATTTTTTCTTCCCTGGCGCAGTTCAGCATCTGCTTTCTCTGTGATTTCCGCTGAGATTTTTATCCTGTAGGAGCAAATTCTGTGGGCAAGTCCCATCCCAGGGGCTGTATGTAACTGTACCTACTCTCTCTGTGCTGACTCTCTAATTCTGCTGAGCACCCTGGGGTTACATGAGAACCCCTCTTCCTCAACCCCCCACCCCATGGCTTTGGCCCACACAAAATCCTCATGCTCCAGATGCAGGGGGATGGGGGTGGTGGGGAGAGCATTTGTGCTGTGACTCTGGCCACATTGAGTTAAATTCTGAGTACATCATTGCTGGAAATGCATAAACCCATTGGAAGGCATTCAGAGAACTGGAAAAAAAGGTGAACCAGGAGGTGACTAGATTGGCCACATGCCAAAGCAGTGGAGGTTGGGGGAAGGAGGGGTGTGATTTTATGGGGCAAAGACCTTTAGAAGGCCATAAAAGTGGCTGGTGAAAATTATTCCCTAAGGCTTCTGTAACTGAGGGCTGCATGAGTTTTCTTTTAAGAAAATTAACACTACACAGAGTCAGTGGAGCTCTGACTGATTGATTGTGAAGGTGATTAAACAATAGGACCCTGAATATAATTATTAGTAAGGAACCATCATACACTGGGGTTGACTTTGGTGAGATTTGCTAGGATCTGTTCTTGGCTCAATGCTATTTCATATTTTGATGAAAAGACCTGAAAGAAAATCCTTTCTTGGAAAGTCTGCAGACAGCATCTCTGGATAGGGTAGTAAATCACAGGTTAACTTCTAGGGATATTTGGGAAACTGTTTTCAAAAACTGTTCAAACATGTTGTAAAACAGTCAACTAGAAGGTCATAACTGTAGGAGCAATGAGTGCTTATCCCCCCCCAACACAATGTCCTTATATCCTGAATAGTGGTGACTTTGAAAAGGACATAGCCATCATGGTGACAACCCAACACAGCCTGTGCATGCACTATGGTGTTGGTCTAAGATGATGAATACAGTCCTTTGCCATAGTCCAAGATCTTGTAGTGGGATCTAGTGCTGTGGTTTCTGGGCTTGGCATTAGTAAAGTAATTACTGGAATACAGTGTCCAATTCTTACCTCTGCAGTTCAGAATGGATGATTAAAGTTGTAGTTCTTACCTAAGCCCATTACAAGGATGGGTTATGGCCTTAAAAACCTGCCATACAGAGCTGGTAAATAATTTCCAAGCGAAACATATTTTCATTGGGAAACGCCAGCTTGTCGGAATCTAGACGTTCCGGGGAACCGTGTCAGTTTCAACAAAACCATTTTTTTCAAATCAGCTTTTCATTGTGAAATGTTCATTTTTTACATGTTAAATTTTTCAAAAGTCAAACTTGGAATGAAACGGTGTTAGCCAAGCAAAACATTTTGCCTGAGAGCAAATGAAAGATTTTAAAATTCCATTTTGGTGGAAATTTCACTTTTCTGTTGTTCTTATTTCAATTTTTAAATAAAATTAAATGTCAGATCATGGAATTGCCCCCAAATGGAAGGTCCAGTTCCCACACAGCTCTGCTGCTGTAGATACTTGGGGGGTGGGGGAGGCAGTGTTTGAGTGAAACGCTACCTGCTTGCAGTTTGGAAGAAGCAGCCTTTAAAGGCAGATTGTTCTAAAATTATGCATTATGAGGCTCCCTGCCCCTTCTTTGGTGCTGGCATTATTGGCACGTGGTGGACTTCAGGCCCGGTCCAGGTTGGCTACCTCATGTTCATGCTCAGCACCATGGTGGCCTGCACTTGTACTCAAGAGCTGGCTCCCACTAGCCAACCTGTACTATGTTGACACATGAGGGAGAGGTAACTCCTGTCTTTGCAGCTGTACTGCTCAAATGTGCTGGATCCCCTAAATTTGGCTGCCCTTGAGCAGCTTTGAGCAATGATGCCTTCCCATGGGAACTGTGAGGCTTGGACTGGGTGTCCTGCTCTCTGTGCCCACAAAAATTCTTGGCATCCTCCTCCATGACTGTCTGCAACACTAGCCAGGCTTGCTACTCTGCAGAGCTCCTTTCCTTGAAAGAATTGTACAATGGCTGTAGCATTAGCCCCCAAGCCTAGTCACCCCTGCCTTTGAATGCTAGCCACTTATTTCAGGCTTTTCCAGGGATGCTGAAGCAAAGCCACCTGCATGGGCCAGGGCAGGAAGACATCGCTTTGGAACTGCCCTATCTCTGTGGAGATTAGGACAATGCCTGCAGCCGGCTAATCTGCATTCAAAGTGTAAAGGAAAACCATAGCCCCTGTTCCAAAATACTGTACAGGTCCTTCCTCCCAGCTCTGTATAACACAGCACAAGAAGTACCCTACTAGACTGAGTTTGCTAGGCCTGAGGGCCAGGTCATCACTTGCCAGGAGGAGATGGAGTCTCTAGTCCATGGGGGGTGGGAGAAGGGGTTCCTCAAAGATACTTCAGCATTCAGCCTCAGCAAGGAATCCAGGAGCACCCCCTTCCTGGTAGCCATTGCGGGGAGGATGTAAAGATGCCCTGCACAGCCTGCATATCCTTGCCTTTGTGGCCCAGGTAGGGCAGTTGAGTGAAGGAGATTCTGGACTAAAAGTGTCTGGTTCTTTATAGGTATGACTTGTGACCCTCAATTCTGGCACCTCAAGAAGCAGCAGCTCCTGGCCAGCCTGCCCCCTGAGCTGCTACAGGCCTACGGAGAGGAGTATATTGAGGAAATCAACAGGCAGTTTGTTAAATTCATGAAGGTGGCTGTGGAGGATTTGAGCACCGTGGTGACCAGCATCACAGATGCCCTTATCTCAGCCAACCCGGCAACGCGGTATTACCCAGGGCAGGGGCTTGGGTTCATGTATTTTATGCACCACTATCTGCCTTACTGTATCCGTGACTTCTTCCTCAAAGGTTTCTTCATAAACCATAAACTGCCCAGAGCACTGGAGCCAAAACCACAGAACAATGCCAAGAAAGAATGACCTTCACCCACAGGTTGGGGGAGGTGGTTTAAGCCATCTTAGGGAATAGACAGAGAGTCAGGAAATTTTCTCACTTTATTTTCCTAGGCACCAAATTTGCTAGAGGAGCATGAGAGGAAGTGCATGCATGAGTGAGTGTGTATGTGTGTACAAGTATGTCAGAACAGCCTCTCATGTTGCTTGTGTGTGTTATGTAGAGCCAATCAGCACCAGTTGTAAACCAAATTGCTTTCTCCGAATCAAATGGACAAAGATATATTTTCTACTGTGTAAGAATCAGAGTGCCCTGGAGACCTTGTTTTGTATTTTTCTAATTGTGTGCATGTGTTTGTATGTGTGTCTCATGAAAAGGCCACTATCGGTATTTGGATCATATGATTTTTCCTGCCCCTCGCAATGTAATGTACCTCAATAATTTTTCTCAGCTAAGTGAAATTTTCCTTTGCTGTTACTGGGTCTATAAGCATTAATATCTATTGTCTCTTGACTGGCTCAAGAGCTTTAGCCTTTATCTGCTAATATTCAAAACCTGGGGCATGCCACTTGTTACACTGCGCTCCAGGACCCAAGGGGCCCTGACTGTGGTATTCCATGTCTTCATGAATTTTGGCTGGGACTTCAGTGGCTAAGTCTAGATTACATGGTCTGCAGGTCTCTCCACACGATGAATGATGTGATTGTCACTTTTTAAATAAATTGGATATTTGTATTTACATTAACCCCTCCACGTCTTTCTCTTCTGGTGGGAAATAATGGCATCTGTGCAAGACAGTTGGAGACTGTAGGCATCAGAAACAGAAAGGACCACCTAGCAGGGCAGGTCCCTACAACGTTTCCCAACCGGTGTGCCATGCTGCAGACAGAGACAGGCGGGAAGTATGGCTTCAGCCAGGCAGGGGTGGCTCCAGCCCTAAATGCTGGCTGGCTGGCTGCATGCTGTGCCATGCCCTCCTGCCCTGCAGTCAGACATAGTTGCTTCTGGAGTTTGGCACACAGACGTGACAGGCCGCCTCCTGTTATTTCTGCCAGCTGCATCTTTGGTTGTCTATGCATGTGCTTGGCCAGCATGTGTATAGGCAACCTTTGTTCCCACTCTGGTCCTCCTCTCAGGTATTAAGCTTGCTGTTACAATTCTGCCCCTCAGATCACATCCCCAGGCTACGGTCCAAGTGTTTCAGTCACAGTCACTCAGCAGGCTTGACTGTCCGTGGTACCTGTAGGCATAGTGGTGGAAGGCCAGGGCTAACGAGGCTTAGCCCCCCCAAACTAATTTTGCAGCAGCGGCAACGGCAGTAGCACCATGCAGCCAGGCCAGCACCTGATGCGCTCTGCTCTGTGAGGCTCCGCTACTCCAGCACCGCCGTCATGCCCCGCTGCTGCAGCCCTGCACCCAGTGCCTCTGTCACATACTACTCCAGCCCCTGCAAATAATATTTTCTCCCACCACCTATGCCTGTAGGTCTTCCTTTTTGGCAGCTTGTGACCAATGATCAATACAGTGACTGGATGAGCTTCTTAATGTTAAGACAAGGAATAAGAAAAGGGTGATGACTCAGCAAACTGTCTATATGCCTCTCTCCCACACCTGAAGCTTCCAGGGCAATACTAAGACTCAGGCCAGGCCTAATTTCATCAGCATGCCAAGCACGTTGGAGTCTGTCCTATGCTCCTTATGAACCTATTCCCAAGATCTGCTACCCCACTCCACAACCCTGCCCAGCCCTTGCCTTCTTGTCTCATGTTCCTCTTTTGAACCATTTGATCCAAGTCTTAGCAAAACAGCTGTGCAACTTCAGTTGGAGTTTGGCCTTACCATCATTGTAGCAATTAACTGAGCTCTCAGCTCTTCAGCTCCTGATCTGTTTCCAGTTGTTTAGCTGGTTTCATTGTGCTGCCTTCCTCCTACTTCCTGCCACCCTGCTATTAAAACTAAATCATTGCATACATGGGGATAAACAGCCCAGCAACACAGCATAGCTGCACAGTAACAGTTCCAGCAGCCAGGTCAAGTGCAGCATTCATAAATTAATACAGATCAGTGCCAGATCCTTCACACACCTCCAGAGATGTGGCAGCCTGGATCTGATGCTTGAAGGGAGACAGAAAGCACCAGCACCAGCCCAGTGTGCCAGCACAATCCTTCACCTACTTCTGAACACAAGAGAAACATGAAGTGCTGCAGACAAGCTTGGCCAATTCTGTATTTACAGACTAACCTGCAGCATGGCAAATGGGAATGCAGATCACCAGCTGGCACCTGGCAAGGGACACAGTCATGCTCAGTCTGTGCCCGGTCAACTCCATGCACCAGGGCTGACTCTCAGTGTTGAGAGTGCCAGAAGACACACACACAGGTTCATTGGGTGTGAGCTAGGGCAAGCGTGGGCAAAATATGGCCCATGGCCAGATTTGGCCCACCAGCTTATAGGATCCAGCCCACAGGCTGGCATCCAGCAATTAATTGTAGCTGGCCCCACTGGCGGCTGTCCCTGCTGTGCTCCTCATAGGGCGGAGTCCCCCCTACTCCTACCTGGGGCAGCATGTGCTGTGTTTCCAGCCTCCCCCACCAGAGGGCACCAGCCCTGGCCAGCAGGCACAGCTTCTGCTGCTGTTGCTGAGGCTACCTAGGGAACTGCTGGGCTGCCCCAGACACCAGCGACTCCTCCTGCCCCTGCTACAGCAGGTAGGGAGTAGAGGGGAGCAGGGCTCTGTCTGCAGCTCACTCTGGTCCTGCTTGTGCATGGCTGGGCTGGGAAGCATGTGGATGGAGGGGGGCAGAGGGGTGAAGGAGCTTAGCTTCTCATAAAGCCCTGCTGGGCAGGCGTGGGACAAGCATGTGGGGCAGGAGCAGCAGCAGCAAGAGCCATCACGAGCTTAGTGCAGCACCAGTAGGCAGGTGGGACAGAGACCAAGGGTGCCAGGCTTAGCTCCTTGCCCACTCTCCTCTCTCCTAGGGGCTTCTCTCTCTACCTGCCAACAGCAGCTGTTTTCCTGCCCTTTGCAGCATGCTGCGAGCCAGGCAGGCATCCTGTGGAGGGGCTGGGCTCAAGCAGGCGGGATAGTGGGGGTGGAGGCAATACCCAACCCACCTGAACCTCATTTACACCCCACACATGCACTCACACCCCCTCACACACCTCACCATCCCCACACACCCCACTCCCCACACACACCCGACACATCCACACCTACATCCACACCCCCTCACACACTCCACCCCACCACCATACCCACACACATATTCAACACTGTTCCATACATCCCACACTCCCCATCCAACAGTCCCACACCCCCACACTGCAACCACACTCACACCTCAAAACCCCCCAACCACATACTCCTCCAACCACATACACCCGCTACCCCATCACACATCATATACAAGCAACACTCCACCCAGCCTCTGGAGTACTTCCAGGGCAAGGGAGAGGCTTCCAGTGGCAAAGGTCAGGGACTAGGGGGTGGGACTTCCAGTTACAAGCTGGCGATCAGAGGGCATGGCACCTCTCAAAGGGCAGGGCTACAACCTTGGCACCTCACCAAAACTCATTAAGTGGCCCTCCAGCCAAATTAATTGCCTACCCCTGAGCTAGGGTGACTGGGAAAGTATGAAGTCCAGGAAGCTGCCTACTCCTGCTTTTCCACCCCTCTGCAGGCAGTCAATGGTCCATTAATGACCCATTATTCTGTGTTAACAATCACCTGTGAAGTAACAATTAGTGTTAACCAGACTTCCTGTTTCACAGCTGCTGCTACTGCCTCTGAACCTGGGGGGTGCATTTTGATTTTCACCAGCTGACTAGGAGCAGCCTCTAAAATCTGGGACTGTCCCAGCCAATCTGGGTCATGTGGTCACTTTAGTTCGAGCATGACCTAGTGTATAGTGCAGCTTAGAGAATTTCATACTGTTCTGTCCTATGATGCCCAAGAACTTGTTTATGGCAATGTAATGGGTTGTCACTCAGCTTTTTATTTTTCCTGGTGCCAACTTGTCCCCACAAGGAAACCAACATCCATAATGAAACAAACACAAACCTGTGGTCCTTCTTCAGACCCAGAGAGGGCTGTCCCAACTATGTGAGGTCTCCTTAGCACCACAGACTTCCTGCTTTTCCCCAGCTCCCCTCCCTGGGAGTTTTTAACTTCCTCTGGACCAGGCAATTATTCCTGTCAGCTAGTCCCATGTCTCTGACCAGGCAGGCTATTACTCATTAACCCTCTGCAGGTGGGCTCATATCCCTAAGCCATATACCTCTGCACTAGCCCAGGTAGTTTACAAGGATGGGCACTCGGGCAGCCTGTGTGGTAGTGAGAGGGTTTCCAGCCTAAGACTGCCTGCCAAGCCAATAGGCTTCTTATTAAGGAGCATGATTTTGCCTTTCACCCAACTTCTTTTAATCCCCAAGGAAGACATGGTCCTTTAAGATGATGCCCCAGATCCATAATCCTGGAAAGCAGGGTCAGGCATAGGGAAAGGAGGCAACACTAAGGTGGTCCTAGTCCTGCTGGGGCCGTGACCAGGGGCTCAGGAAGGGCAAGGATGCACATGGCCATTTTCAGTTGGGTAAATACAGAAATGCAGCATTTCAGGGAAGCAGTTTGCTCAGTGTGGCGCATAGATAGAGGACAGGACACAGCACCTGCAACATAATTAGCCTGTAACCCTTCCTGTGTCCGTCCCCACCCCCCACTGCTCAGAAATGCTAAGGGGCAGGTGACTTAGGTGACAAACTCCACTGGGGGAGTGGGCCAGCATGCCCAGGTGATGCAACACAGGATTACAGCCTGGCAGTTTTCGTCACTGAGGAAATGTAAGAAAGCTCTCAGGCAAATCATTTTTAATGCTTAAAAATGAATGGGGAGGTATTACAATCCTCATAGGATCCTCATAGACATGGGGGTGAGGGCAAGCAGGAGGCAACAGGGCCATGTGGTCCCAGTAATGCATTAACACAGAACTTCCCATGGCTTTGGACTCCTCCTGATGAGCTGAAATACACCCAGGCAGAGAAGGTGATTTCCCTGCAGTCACTTCCTACTGCAGGGAACAGCGTGGAAGGTGCTGACCATGTTGCCATCACTCCTCCAATGCAAGACATGCACATAGCACTGGTTTTCCATATTCCAGCTGCTCTTCTCCCTTGTATAAGTCCTGGCCTTTCCTAGATCCCCATTAGAGAGACCTCAAGGCATAGCCATGTGGGTGTCCATGGATTCCAGGATGGCATCCTCATATCCAGGGGCCCCAGTTCTCAGCTCACAACAGACACCCATGGATAAGCATTCATCATCTGCATACAGGTGGAAGTTCCAGGTACTGCCTGGGCCAACTCCTCCTACTCCTGATTTACAGGAGCACCTCTAGCCTAGTGGTTCTCAACCTGTTTGGACTCCAGACAGCCTGTTAGACCTAAGAGACCCTCCATGACTTTTGTGAATTAGAGCAGCACTAATTTCAAAAACTAGTTTGTATATTGTTGCAGAGCTGCTTGGCGGTGAGGTTGGGGGATTGTTCAGGCAAGGGCAAGCCTGAGCCTTCATTTGTCTACTTAGCTTATTTCCTTATACTTCATGACACCCTTCAAAGGATCTGGCAGCACTGTAAGCTTCCCCAAAACCCTGGCTGAGAATCACTACTCTAGCCTTGGACACAGGACTGAGAAGGATCTCCAGCCTCGAGCTGAGCAAAGAGTGCCACCAAACCATGGGCACTGCTGACACTGGGGGCTGGGAGATGCTCTTTGCTCCTCAGCACACACCCTGTGCCCACATTAAATGCAACCCCCAGCTACATGAGTTGCAGCTTTCAGGGCCTCAGCTTAGCCTAGCAGACAAGACAACAGGAAGCTGGGAATTCATAAAATGATAGAAAATTAGGGTTGGAAGAGACCTCAGGAGGTTGTCTACTCCAGTGATTCTCAACCTTTTTTGTACCAGGACCCATCTGCAAACATCAATGGCCAGTCCTGACCCAGTGCCCCTCACTCCTGACCCACTGTGTCCCCTAGTGTGTGGGGAGGGGGTGGGTGTGTGGGACATGAACATCCCAAAGCAGCCCTTTGCAGGCTGGAACTGACAACTTGAAAGGGAAAGCACCATTTCCCATGTTTTTCTCATTTAGAGGAGAATCCATTTTTAAAGTTTGTTCACAACCCTTTCATATATTCTTGTGACCCACTTTTGGGTTGCAACCCACAGGGTTGACAAAGGCTGATCTAGTGCAACCTCCTGCTCAAAGCAGGACTATCCCCAACTATATCATCCCAGCTAAGGCTTTGTCCAGCTGGATCTTAAAAGGATAGAGATTCCACAACTTCTCCGAATACTTTATTCCAGTGCTTTACTACCCTCCTAGCAACAGTTTTTCCCAATATCTGACCTACATTTCCCTTGCTGCAACCTGAGACGATCGCTTCTTGTTCTGTCATCTGCCACCACCGAGAACAGGATTCTAGGCTCCCTGCCTCCATAGAAGCCTGTTTGATGGAGGAGTGGGGGAGTTTGAGCCTTCAGCTGGCCAGGCAGGCTGTCCATAGCCCAGCAGCCCTCTTCCTTGCACTTAAGCTAGCAATCCAGCTGGGGGGCAAGACAGTTTAGCAACTATACGATGAGGCGTAGCCAAGGCATTGACTTGCAGCAGCTGAGGGCACAGTCTTGTAGGAGTTGCTCCACGAGTACCACAGGGCAATGGGCAGGAATGAGCCAAAGTTCCACCTCAGCAGAGTACAGTCAAGTCTAGGATTTGAGAGGACAATGGAGCAAGGAAGAAGGGGCAACTGGGAGCGGCCAGCATCTGATGCAGGACTCTTTTGGCAGAAAAGGTCATTTGCAGCCAGCGTACAGGGAAGACTTCACCTGACTACAGGGCATGTGCAAGTTTCAGACCCTGGGCAAGTCACTGTGACTAGGGGATTCTGACACCAGAGGGCGAGTGTGGGGAGAGAGAGGGGGAAGTAGAGTGGGCAAAACAGTGTATCTGGGTGGTGGTCAGACTCCATTTTCCAGCAGCCCCTGCCCACAGCCCAGTTTCTATGGAGACCTCAGCAGCAGCTAGGCCTTGACAGCATAGGGACAGGACTTCCATGGAGGCCAGTGCTGGCAGTGCATGTGGAAGCTGCTCCAGGGCTGGGGCCAGGATCTTGCAGTGGTGACAGCAAGGTCTAGGGCTAGGGCAGAACAGCAATCCACTTCCCATGTGCCCAGGGCACAAGCATCCAGGCAGCAGATTGCATCCTTGCCCTGGCTCTGGGCCATGCCATCACTACTATAAGATTCCTGTCCAGGAACAGCTCCCCTCCAAGCCAGCCACCAGCACTGCTGAGGCTAGTCTCCATGGAAACCCTGGCCCTGCCACTGCTAGGGTCTCCATAGAAACTGGCTGCAGCTGATGCAGGCAGGGGCTGCTGGGAAATGGAGTCCACTGTGGGCCTGATTCAGCCTGCTGGCCGGACTTTGCTCACCCCTGAACTAGACCCTGGCTACCCACCAACCACAGTGAAAGCAGCAAGTTGGAGACTGCAGTGAGGGGGCTAAAAAAT
The DNA here is from genome assembly GCF_052110815.1 of Crocodylus siamensis. Lineage (NCBI taxonomy): Eukaryota > Metazoa > Chordata > Crocodylia > Crocodylidae > Crocodylus > Crocodylus siamensis. The sequence continues at coordinate 44,883,975 of NC_143403.1, forward strand.
ACATAAGCAAGCAGCACCCCCTGCAGCTACCAGAGGTAACAGAAGCTGCTGAAAGTGAGCACCTGGGCTGCAGCTGGTCAAAAATAGCATGGGGGCAGAGCACACAAGTGGCAGAACTCACCAGGGAACTGTTGGGGGCTACAAGAATTTCTGCATAGGCTGTGCCAGGGGGCAGAGGCTCAAAAGCCAAAGATCAGGGTGGAGCCTAACTTACACCCCCACAGGGGAAGCAGGGGCTCCCAGTGACCAGACCCAGGCCTGGAATACTATGGTTTGTGCTGCCTGTTTCAGCGCAGGGACTTTTCCATGAAGAAGGCTCCTCTCTGTGTGCTTCTTTACAACTGCAAATGCTCTGTAAAGGAGAGAAACCAGTCAAGGCAGCCCAGTGCTTCAGGCAGATATTTATTGGTCACAGAGGAAGGAGGAAAGATGGCCAGGACAGCAAACACTCTGCAGACAAGCAGTGAGCAGCAAGGTGCTGCATCATGGGCTGGGGCAGGCCTGCTCCCCACCCTTCTACACCCACTTGCCAAGCAGCACAGGCATCACTCTGCTGCCACACTGAACAAAACCCCCTCGCTGGCACCAGAAGGCTGTGGGGGCCCAGGGCACCACCGTTCACAATGCAGTCCCCAATGGGCAAGTCTTGGGCATGTCACAACAAAGGCAGTCTGGGCTGGATCACTTGCTCCAAGGGAATGAGGGTCATACCTAATGCCTACCCCTGCCCTGACCTCTCAATATGGAGCACCAGGCCAGAGCAGGCAAAGACCAGACCTTTGTGGGAATGACAACCCTCAGCATAGTGCCCACACTCCCTTTGGGCTGACAGTGTGGGCACATGTATGCAGTGTAGCCAGGCTCCAGGGACGAGCAGAACCAACTCCAACAGCTTAGAATGTGGAGTGACTGAAACACTCTGGGCTATGCTGACATGATGCTCACTTGGCCCATGGTGCTGCTTCATGTTGGCTTGTTTGGTCACTGCAGCTGAGGGCAATGACCACCACACTGCTCTATGTGAAAAGCAGCAGCAACCCCATCCTCTCATAGGGACTTGATTTTGCTTCTAAAGACCTCGAAGCAAATCAGAAGGACATGCAGGGGAGCCTCCATGCCTACACAACCTGGGCCAGCTACGCAACCCACCAGCTAAACCTCCATTAAAGGGGCAACAAAAAGCTACCCCGGCAGGCACCAGCAGCACTCAGAGGCTGCACCCTGGAGCCTGTCCACGGTGGCTGCAGGCAGCGCTTCAGTCCATTACCTGCACAGCTTCTCGTCTACTGAGACTATAGCTGGCAACTCTGCAGAACAGGAAGGGTGATGAGATGACAGAGGTCACACCTGGGTCCCTTTGCTGAAGGCCGCTATTTTTAAATATGATTATTTTTTAGCCAAGATGGGGATGAGAGTGGCCGCTTCCTATAAGCAACAGACCCAGAACTAGCAACTGGTCATTTTAATGGTCTTGTGGATAAATAAGTGTTATAATGATGCTTATAAGAGCCCTGTGCCAAGGGGCTAGCCAGACGAGCAACCAGATTGCCCAAACTCCTGGGGGAATTTTACTGCTGCTAGGATTGGGCCTGGGGTCACTGTGGTGATATAGTCCCTACAGGGAGAGCAGAGGTGGTGTTCTCAGGGCCTGGTCTTCTCACTCAGCAGCATCCTCACAAATCATTGCATGGCTGGAGTAGGCCAGGAACCAGTGCCTGCTCCAGTCTGTGCAAGCAGACAGCCTGGAAGGACAGCCACACTGACCCAGCAGAACAGGAAAGAACATATTCATGGCTTGGCTGAACAATGCAGAAGGGACCCTGGGACATAAGGGACTGGGAAAGGCTGGCAGGTAGGGACATACTGCCCTCCCCTGCTTTCATTGCATGCTACAGCCACTCTGGCACTGCACTAACCAAACTGAGGGCAGTTTAGCCAGTGCCCTTTCTTTGCAAAGGTGTTTCCTGGAAGGATCAGCTTTTCTCCATGAAGAGACTGCCCTGCCTCCGAACAAGGAGGCTCCCTGGGACATAAAACCTGGGAATTATCCTTTCACATGGTCCATGATGACTATGGGAAAGGAATGCCATGACTGCAAGCTGCCCAGGCTCCTGCCCTAGCCAACAGGAACCACTCTGTGTCCACCTCAGCTCTTGCAATCCAGACAGTTGAGACAAGTTCCTGGCACTTAAGCTTCTCAGCCTCTCATCAAAGGATTCAAATATAGGGTGATGCAGGAATACACAGCAGCATCTGCTACACTAAGAGAACCACATTCAAATTAAGCCTCATAGGGACAATACTGACTAGAGGAGGCACTCTCTCAGCACCAACAGAGGGGACAAAGTTGGCCAACACAGTTCTGAGGCATCTCTCGTCAGTGGAGAGACTTGCTGAGAGACCACTTCCTTCAAACTGGAGGCCACCCTATCAGCACAATTGCACACAGCAGATCAGTACAGTGACATAGCTACAATGAGATGCATGGACTATAACCCTCCTGCTACATAGGTACACAGGGTCCAGCTCACCTCACAGGTCCTGCTGGATCCCTCAAAGCACAACTACCTCAAACAACTTCAAGGAAGTTCAGCTTGTGAATAATTTAACTTGAGACTGTACAACTTCCCTCAGATTCAGTTCCAGAGGAGCTGCCTTGGAGCCAGGTGCAGGGATAACTCAGAGCACATTTGTCAGGGTGGAAGGGATGGTCCAATTGGGCTCCAAGCAGCAGGAGGGCCAGGTAGGCTGAGGGTATGGTTAGAATATGGGAATGTAGTTGTCGATCTTGGTTCGGTGCCGCTGGGCAATGCACTCTGCAATCCACACGATGTTACGGCACTCCTGCTCCTTCAGTTTTACGAAGGCATAGAAGACCCCAAAGTGGAACTGGTTGAGGAAAGCTAGCTTGTTCAGCTTCACCTGGAGAAGAGAAACACCCAGCATCATGCTCCTGTGGCAACAGTTTCATGTGAGCCCTTCCCCTCAAATGGGCTCCTATGGCAGGAAGTGCACCTCCCTTCCCCCCATGGAGCCAGCTGCTGAATAATCCACAGGTCCCAAAAATGGGGCTCTAGTGTATCTGGTAGGGCTCTAAGCAAGCCCCGCACAGGCTTGCCTGCCTGGGGCAGATTTCCGCTACAACCCTTCTAGTCCAGATGACAATGCCAGTTCCATGCCTGCACAGGATGCCTAGGGAAGCACTACCCTAGAGCACACAGCTCAGCATGGACAAGCCATCTTGGGGGCCAAAGCGCCTTTTGAGTATCCAGGGAACAGCCTTGAAATGCTCCCTTTTCTCCTCCTTACATATTTGTCCTCTAGAATTTGCGCTGGGGAGACTAGAAGAGCCCTTTATAAGTTGCGTGGCTGCTCCCTAGGTTCTACAGAGACTTACCTGGCAGAATACAAGGGACTGGGAACCAAAGCTGGGCCCTTGGCAGCCCCATACAATTCCCCAGCCAGCATCCCTGATTCTGTATCCAGCCCATCCCAACCAACCTCACACCTCCTGAGCAAGCTTGGTCTGAGTGCAACTCTGCTCCTCCGTATACCTGGACAAAGGGTTCTGCAGGGTAGTTGGGGGCTTGCTGTTTGTTGTTAGCCAGGGCATGACAAGTGGGATAGCTGGGTACTTGCACCAGGAAATGCACTTTCCCCTACAGCTTAAAAAAATGCTCACCTCATGCTCAAAGAATCTGTCCTCAAGGGTTTTGTCTCCAGGATTGCTACCAGCTCCTTCAAACAGCAACTTGTATTCCTATAAAAAGAAGAGGATTGTTTCAGATCTATCCAAAGTGTGGAGCATTCCAATATCAGCCTTTCCAGGGCCTGCATATGGAACAGGTTCCTGAGCAGCCATTCCAGGGACAGCTGATGTGCAAGACACTCCTGCATCAATGAGGGGAGGCACATTTGTTAACACCAAAGAAATAAGATCCAGCTGCCATCTGTAGCCCACTAAGGGTGAAGATAGACAGCCTAGGCAACAAGCTGCCCAGCGGCCTTCACTCTGAACAGTAACGGAGACTGTACCAGGCCTATAAATCTTGGTCCTCTCCTTTCTTCAAGACCCTAATAGCTCAGCTACTGCAGGTACAGGCAGAATCTCTACAGAAAAGGCTAGCTATACATCACCCATTTCACTTAGTGAAGAGTGAGTAAATCTACACTTGCACCTCCACATGTGCAGGAGTTAAACTGGGGCAGATGCTGAGTCCACTGTGTGCTCTCAATCTCCAAGGGTACAATTTTAGGTAAACCGGGCTCCTAGATCATACACTGGACTTTACAGGAGCGAATGGAACTGATGTGAGCCCTGGTTAAGCCAACATTTCTGCACACAGCCACACTAGGTTGGCATCACCCCTGCAGTTAATTCAGGGCAATATGCTCAAACCCAGCCCCAGGTACAGAGTTCTGGTATGAGGCTCCCAAATAGGCCCACACAAACAGGAGTAACATAACCCTGCTGCTTGCTGCCACCATATTGTTCTCTTTGCTGGCCTGTTCTACTCCCTCCCCACTGGCTCCAAGCTGTGTAGACTGTCAGCTCTTTGGGGCAGGAACCATTCAGGTGCATGTAGCATGTGTTTAGGGAGTCTTTAACACAACAGACTCCATGCTTGGTATGCTCCTTGGAGTACTGTAACAACTTCAGTTAGCATGAGCTGCAAAGCACTTATTATCTTGAGCTCGCTCCTGCCTCAGCCAGGAGAGCTTTCGTGACAAAAATTCTGAAACATGCCAGCATATGCTCCTCTCCCCTCCCACATCCATTCACACCCCCTCCATAGATCAGTCTTCAGGACTCTCTCCTTGGATGCCTGCAGAACAGCAAGACCTGCAGCAAAGGTCTGGGTTTGACTGCTGTGAACCCACCGCCCTGTAGGCCTTCAGCAGGTGGCACTTACAGGGTAGTAGTCAGCTACAGTTTTGACTTGTTCGTAGTCATCTGCTCTTGCCAACTGGGCCAGCCCCTCAGGGTAGAGCTTCCCACAGTGAGGGAACAGCTTTGCTCGGTCCTCTTTGGAGAGCTCAGTGCCAAAGGAGTTGATGGTAATAATGAAGGCCCTCCGGTCAGCTTCAAACTGCAAGAGATGAACACAGTACATTTGGGCTCAAGTGTTGTGCTGGGGCCCTGGTCTTAAGTGGTGCACCTACAGCTGGGAGCACAGCAGCATCATTTAGTTGGGGTAGGCAAACACCATGATCAGGCTGAAGGCTTATGGATGGAGTGATACTGTGTCAGAGAGCAAGCCCAGCTCTGCTTGTTACACTAAGGTAGGCTGAGCATTTGAAAAGCACACCCCACAAGTTCTACCGGTGGCCTACCATGGGCCTTAGAGCCTGAGCCACAAAACTGCCATGTGGTCAAATCCCTCAGCTGCAAATACCTGTGATGCAAAAAACCAATTACCAGAGGGAGCCAGGAGAGTTATTATTCCCACTGACAGCCTGCTTGAGGATCCAAGCTGATAAGCACTCAGTAGCTGATGAAGTGGTTGCACCCAGGCCCAATGAGCCTGATTCACAACCAACCCATTTACTTTTAATCCAAGAAACTTGGCTGCATGTCCTTCCTGCTGCACCCAAGTGCATGGGCTGCATTTCCACCAGTTACTGTCCCATAAATTGATGCAATGCCTGAAGAAAGGCAGTACAGGTGAACACCCCTTCCTGCTCTTCTCTTTCGGTGCGTAATACACTGTGGAGGTACAAAGTTAAACTGCAACAAAGGCCCATTGTGTCAAAGAATTAGCAGAAATAAAAATTGTTACAGATATGGGAACAGCAACAATCCCTCCAGATCTCTGGCTGAGGAGTGACAGGTAGTTAATGGCACAGGTGATGGGCTAGGTCATTTCAGCAGAGACCCATGGTTGGAGCACTGGACTTCACTGCTACCTGCTGTTTGGGTCTCTCACACGGTATCTTCTCCAAGCCAAGATGTGCCACCTCCCAACATCTTTTTAGCTGATATTTTTGGCTCAAGACAAAATGGAAGGGTATGTATAGCACCTTCTGTATTATGTTACTTATAGCCTCACCTCCAGGATTGGGCACATAGCAGCTGCAGTTGTACCTCCCAGAGCCTTGCAGAATTTGTAGAAGGACTCAAGGTATGCCTGAAAAGAAAGCCAACCAGACATGAAGATAAGCACCTTTCTGAATCCCCTTTACCACAGCCTTGCATGCAAGGCCTATGAGAGGTCTGTGGAAGGACAAGTGAAAGACCAGTAGACACTACAAGAGGTGATATCCAAGAGCCCCCTTCCCCTTTCAAAATGCCCTCACAGCCCTCCAGCTCAGCCAATGTCCTCATTAAGCTCTGTCCAATCCAGTACTGCCCCAGATGTGCATTAGGTTCAGAAGAAGGGCTGTTGCTGAGTCTGCTGAGACATCACTAAAAGCAGCTTAATGGTCTAGGCCAGGGGTTGTCCACTGGGGGTACACATACCCTTAGGGGTATTTGGAAATGTCCTAAGGGGAACACGCAGGGGGATGGGGGGCAAGGGCAGCTCCTCTGCAGGCTGCACACATGCTGCCTGGCTGGCCAAACGTGCAGGAGGGAGCTCGCATGTGGCTCCTGCCATCCACCACCCAGCGTCACTGCTGTGTGCCACTTTCCCATGGCCAGTTACTCATGCAGCTCCCAGGCTGCTGATAGGTAAGGCATGATTGGCCAGGTGTGAGGCCTGTCAGCAGCTTGTGGAGCTGTGCGTGTGACTGGCCATGGGAAAGCAGGGCACGGCAGCACAGGGTGGTGGCCACTGTGCCCCACTTTCATTTATTTCATTCATGATACATTTTGAAAGAGACTTTATGTTTCCTGCTTGACATCTCAAGCCAAGACCCAACTATTAGATGTCTGGCTGAACCTTCAAGGGCAACAACTACTCACAAGTGTCTCCTGCAGGACTCTCTAAATCAACTGGTTCTGGGCACTGTCCTAGACATAAGATGGATTGCAGATCTGAACCTGTCTGAAAGGTGAGCACAGCCAAGCAAAGGGGATCCACTTCTGCGTGCTTTTGTTGCATTGGTGTATCCCTTTGTAGTCGTGGCAGGAGCAAGATGGTGGGTAAAGGATGGAAAGGAGCAAGATGGTGGGTAAAGGATGGAAAGGAAGCAATGGCACAAAGGGACATGGGAGAGAGTCAAAAGAAGTAAGTTTCACCATGTGCTGTTGAGCAGGGATGTGGAATGGAAGAGTGATGCAGAGGGGGTGGGGGAGGCTTCTCTTACACTAGGGAAGAGGCAAGCCCTGAGGTTGACCGACAACAGTTAAATGGAACAGAAGGCTAAAATGTTCTCATTCATTTCTGCTCCCAGCCCCAGGAGGGAGCAGCACTCAGTCCTGCAGAGCTGGGCTTTGTGCCTGATTCAGGACCCCCACAGCATCTGGCCCAAGAGCTCTTTACAAGACTAGAGACTGTTTCCTTGTGCTGTACCCAAGTTTACCCTGAGCACATAAATTGGTCCCACGTGCTGCCAGCTCAGAAGTCAGGGTGTCAGGACTGGGAAGAGCAGCACAGCAGTAATTTTTTTTTGCATAGAAAGTAAAAATGGAAGGGGACAAAGGCAAAGTAGCCCCTGGGAGTGACAAAAGGCTTGGGAGAGAAGGGCCCTCACGCACCCTCTAGCCATACAGAAAGCAAAAGACAAGCCCTGCATTTGTCTGCAACACAGTATAACCAAAACTCTTCTATTCCTACCCCACTAGGACCACCTCCCTGGTTGCACCATCAAAGGTACAAACAGGCCACAGAGAGACAGATGTCTTGCAGCTCCACATTGTAGCAGATCACCTGCATAGCAACAGATAGCACCCATCCACATGTGCAAGTGCTATGTACTACAGACATTACAGAACGGCAGGAGCTACAGACTGGCAGGGTCTGCAGGACACATACACACACTGGAGCCAGGATCTAGCTGTCTAGCCAGTCTGCTACTCAGATTTAGAAGCAGAGCTCAGCCACCAGCCGCAGGTCACACATCAGCTGTTGCCTAGTTGTGACCAGTCAGAACAAGGGAGGTAGATACAATCTACATCCTGACCTGCATCCAGCCAGTTGAGATGATGTGATAACCACATGGTAGTGCTGGCTGGAACAAGCACAGCAGTTTGCTTTCATGTGAGAATTTACCATTAGTACTGGCTAGAACAGGGGTGGGCAAAATCCAACCCATCAGGCCATTTTATCTGGCCTGCAGGGCCCCTAAAAAATTTTAGAAAACAAGTATTTATCTGCTCCTAGCTGCCTATCAAAGATGACAGGAGCCAGGAGCAGTAGAACCCAGGGGGACCCAGCAGCAGGATGCAGCAGTCCAGCCCCATGCACCCCCAGTCATTTCCCTGCCTTCCTTCCCCAGCACTGCATGGCTCCTGGCTGCATCGCAGGACCACGGGAGCATGGCCCATGGCAGTACCCCAGTGGTGCATGTGTGTAGAGTGTACCACACACACCCCACCATATACATGCACCCACACCCCCCTCGCACTGCCATACTTGCAGACCCCCCACACCTACAACCCCTCACACACACCCCAGCTGCCCTCCCCACCACAAACACCCCACAAACCCCATACCCACCCGCACACCCCGCTATGCTCTCACCCCACACCGACACCCCCCCACACGCACACCCATACCCCCCCACAAACATATACCCCCCACAATATAGAAGCGTAAGACTTCATTTTAAGCTATTATATACAGTCACCTCTACATACACTACACAAACACATGTAAACCAGGACAAAAGTATTTTTTGAAATCAAATTAATGTTTTAGATGTTCACTTTTTAGAATATAATTTGGTATTTTTCTGGTTAAGAGATGGCAAAACCCCTTGCTTAAAGGAGTACTTCTGGAGACAAGGGGAAGGACTTCTGGTGGCAAAGGTCTGGGGGCAGGACTTCCAGTCACAAAATGGCGACCAGGGGATGGGGCACCTGTCAAGGGCCAGGGCTACCCATGTGGCCCTCGACAGCTTGCCAAAACTTGGTAAGGGGCCCTCCACCCAAAATAACTGCCTGCCCCTGGGCCAGAATCAGACGGCACTAGCATGAGCTGCAGGAAGCGTCCCTCATAGCTCTACCAATGCCCTCAATCCAACCCACAGCCACTGCTATCTGGGACCTGGACACAACCCTTCCCACCAGCTTTCAGGTGGCCTTTAATGCCAGCCTATAGCGCCTTGCTATTAAAGACCTGGAGACTTCATAACCAGCTCTCCCACTGCACCTCAACCCCAAGAGCCCCCTGCTATTCCAGGCCAGGAAACTGGTTCAGAGCAAAGATGCCTTTCCCCAAAGGGAGACATGCTAGGTTCAAAGTCACAGGATCTCTCTTCATTTCCCTCCTGCCCCATTGCTGACACCCCTCCATCCCAACCCACGGCCTCTTGCTACCCCAGCCTTGACCTCTCCCTGCAGCTGAGGGGCTTCTGTAGACCCCCACTACCAACAAGAAAAGCATTAACAGGTTCATAACCTAAAAATCTGGCCTAAGGGAATAATTCACTCATATTTGCCAAGTCAAGCCTCCACTTAACAGAGCATGTACCAAAACTGTAGGTTGATTCTGCAACCAACTTTGCAAGCTTACAACCATGCCCCCCTCCCCAAGAAGTGTGCATAACCCACAAAACTATATTTAGAAAGAGGCACGGTCAAAAGGAATGGAAAACAGCACTCCTCCCCCTCCAGCTTCCCAATATCATTGACAGGTAAGCTGCAAAGGAGCTAGGACTGGGCCCTGGCCCTGGCAGAGTAGATATTGACAGCCTCCCTGTGGCGTGAAAGCCAGGACCCCTTCTCCAGCAGACATACTGCTTTCATTCCACACTATACATAAAAAGCAGCTGTGAATTATTCCTGAAGGCAGCCAATATTTCTGGCCTGCTCACAACACAGACAAAAACCTCAAACAGCTCCCTCTGCACTGGAAGAGCTGCCCCCTCCCCAAACCAGTCAGCTAGGACAGGACTCCAGGCACACTACTCCAGTCAGCTGTTTGCTAGCAAAACAGCCATGCAGGCAGTGTAAGCACAGCAATAAGAGCCACATCCCTGACCACTAATTAGTGCCATTACCACAGGAAGCTGTTTGAACTCTCTGGTGTGAAGAAAATCAACCTCTCTGCCTGCCTGCCTCACTGATGTAGGGCTACAGCCTAAACCCTCCCCCTGTAGTTGCAAACTCTGGCTGCTGGATTGACCTGGTCTCCTAGGTAACAGGGCTGTAAACTCCATAGGGAAGGGGGAGCACTCTCTTTCTTTGTTTAGGAGTTCCTGCCACTGCAGGTCATGTGGCTGCTCTTCTCACCTGGGAAGGTGATTTTTTTTCTTGGAAGAACCGGCTAGCAGCCAGCGGGTCCGCTGCTGGTCAGAACTTAGTGATGAGGTCACGACAAGTATCTACAGGGTCCCTTCTTCCTGGAGAAGACTCGGACATGTTTGGGGGGCACAGCCAGCGAGCCATGCAGCCCCTGTTGGTCTCCGGCTGGAATTGTGAGTAACCTACCGGAAACCGGGCCAGTAATTTGGGACCGAGTGTTCTAGATGTGAATCAAAAGGGCTAAGCAAGCCCATACTGATTTGCTCAAGGAATATTTCAATAGTCAGTGGTTTGTATTCCTTCTCCACCTCATCCCTCTTTACTCAGTACATCTATCTGGCTAAGCATGCCTCACAGTGCGTGCTTAAGAGGGAAGGGATCAGCTTTGGGGGACCATTTCTCCTGTACAGGGAGGCAGACTGTGAATGCTTCAGGGTAACAGAAGCACCCCATAATCCCAAGGTCTGTGTATCCCAGGTGGCCCAGGCAAAGAACTAAGTCCAGGTGGTGGCAGGAGTACCCCAGGCTTGCGAGTCTGCTCCAGGAAGGGAGTAAGCCAGACGTAGGTAGCCCAGGGGAGGCACTCGAGGCTTGATTTTTGGTCAGGCACAGTGAGGCAGGTAGCTTAGTGCAGGAGCACCCCCTACTGGCTCACCACACACGCCTCCAGGCACACCGCTCCATTCAGCTGCTTGCTAGCAAAACAGCCATGCAGGCAGTGTGAGCAGACCAATAATAGCCACATTCCTCACCAAGGTGTTTGAGTTCTTCCCCTCACCAACCAAGGCCACGTTTACCTTGTACAATGTGTTCCGAATGATTTCAATGTTCATTTCATCCAGGTCCTGCTCAGATATGCAATCTTGGAAAAAGGCAGCTGGGAAGAGACAAAGTAAGCCATAAGCAATGGTGCCAAGCACACTCCCCCTCTCCCCTCCCTGAAGTCATCTATGTACCACCTCCTGGAGAACAGCCATCCTTTTTAGACTTTACTACCGGCGAAACCAGAGTTTTCCAGAAGCTTTCATTAACATTTGCAGGTGGATTTGCAGAAGTGCTTGTGTTGGCTGCTGAGGCTTTGATGACTGGGCCCTTGCCTTGGCATTTAAATGGAAGCCTCTCTCTGCTGAAAGCTACCTCTTACTTTCCCTTAGGTGGAAGGAAGAACTCCACATCTCTTTCAGCTAATGGCTACTGGAAGAGGCTTTGTCTTATCAACTATTTTAAGATTGTGTCAGTGTACAATCTGGAAGCCTTTCTAGGCACAGTCTTATAGTCAAGGTCATTATCAGCCTATTTGGCATAAAAATCTTTCAGCTCAGGCTCAAAAGAAATTCCTCTCCTCCCTTCCACCCTCATTCTCTTCTTAAAGCACTAATTTGGTCCTTGCAAAGTTGCATGAGCCCAATTTAATAGAGAAGTGATTCAGAGGAACTGGTCAGGAAGTCTGTGTAAGAAAATATCCATTTAGAGTAACTGGACAAGTGCTTCCTATACCTACTCCTGCCAATACTAACCCCCTGGACTGCCCACAGATTTATTACCCTTGCCCTTACCCAGAAGGCCTTTGTATCACATCAGTATCCAGATCAGTTCCCACCACTTACAGATAGATCTATTATGGTGGAAGGGAAGTGCTCAGGCCCACAGGAATGTCAGTGTTGTGCCAGGATTAATAGCAATGGTACACTACCAGCCTCTAGTCTTGGAAGCATTTCCAAGTTTCTTGCATGCTCTCTGGGAAACAAGCCATATAGCCAGCCAGGTATAGTCTCATTACTGCTGCTTGAGAATACTCTCTTTGTACCTACCTCACCACTGCTGCAGGGAGGACAGGGACACAGCACAGACTACTGTGCAACCTGTTGAAAAGTGGAGCTTCTCCTCCAAATAAAAGAGTGCTGCATCCAGTAAAAGGCACCTGCAGTACCTGCTAGCCCAGACAGCATTGACTGCAGAGCCTGTACAACATTTCACATGGTCCAGGATTCTAATCTAATCTCCTCTTCTCAGGCCAGCCAAAGGGAGCCCTTCCTCCACTTTCCCAAGACAAAAATAAGTCCTTCATTTGCAGCTCAAGGCAAATGAGGTGACTTTGTGTCATGGTGGAGCCTGTACCAGGCACATCAGCAAGGACAGGCTATTACCAGCACTGACAGCCAAGTAACATGATCAGCATGTTAAAGGGGAGTATCACCCCCCAAGGGAAAGAGCTGCAAAGATGATCAACCCCAAAGTGAATGTTCCTCAGCATCCTGTGACAACTGCCACAAGAAAGGGTAAGCCTGGACATGGAATGGAGGCCATGTTGGCAGGAAGTTAGTTGACCTCATCTCAAAACATGCCAAGAGTGAAGTCCAGGAGCACTTGCGTTTAACAGACATTGAACCAGTCCAGCCCCAGGTCCACTCAAGCCCCCTCTCAGCCTCCCCTGCCCAAAGGCTTACGGGAGGTGACAGAGCTTGGCTCCACCAGGGGCATGGGGATAGAGTTGGGCTTCCAGCATCATTTTTTTGGAAATTAACTGAGAATGTAGGAATGTGGAATAAAGTCATCATTTTGCTGGAAATCTGCAGCAGCTCTCCCCATCCTAGTGCAAAAAACAGAGGGTGCTGTCACCAAACAAGATGCAGAATTATAGGGCTGGAAGTGACCTCAAGGGCCAGTGTAGCCCCCTGGATAAATACAGGATGAGCTACTCCTAAACCATTCCTGAAAAATGCCTGTCCAGCCTCTTCCTGAAGACCTCTAATGAAGATGCTACAGCTGCCCTGGGTAGCTTGATTCTTAGTCCTAATGGCCCAACGATCAAGTGAGGGAGGAATGGTTTTGTTTTGTTTGGGGTTTGTTTGCTTGGTTTTTTTTTTTGTTTTTTGTTTTTTTTTGGGGGGGGGGGTGAGTTTTTATCTATATCGGCTTGAATGCAGTTTAAATTCACTGCTTTACATCTTGACCCCTGCACCAGGGGAAAAAATAGCTCTTCCCCCTTTATGGTAGCCTTTCCAATATTTGAAAAAACTGCTCTCCTGTTTCCCTTTAATCTCCTTTCTCCAAACTAAACAGGCACAGTTCCCTCAGTCTTCCCCGACTTCCAATCCCATTATCCTCTTTGTCACTCACCCTTCAATCCTCTCCAGTTTCTATGTTCTTCTAAAATGCAGAACCCAGAATGTCACACACGCTCCAGCTGAGGCCTAGCCAGAGCTGCACAGCATGGCACCATTAACTCCCACACATTTTGCATGCCTCCACTACTACTTTTACACATCCTCCACAAAAATTTACTTGCCTTTTGTTTCCGTTTGCAGCTGCATCACATTACTGACTCATGCCAAGTCTGTAATCCATAATAATCCCCAGGTCCTTCTGGCAATCCTGCTCCTAGCCAGTTATATCCCATTCTGTATTTGAGGATTTGGTTTCTCTTCCCTAAGTACAGTGTTTTACATTTGCCTTTGCTGAATTTCATTTAGTCATCTATAGTCCCGTTCTCTACTCCAACAAGATGTACAATTCAACTCCTAGCTTCAAGAGTGTTTACAAGCCCTCCCAGTGTTTTGGGCGTGGGTTGCCTTCCACTATAGTGTGGGGCACTCGTCTTCCTAGGGCTCCCTTAGCAAATATTAGCCAATTACTGCTCTCCCACAGCAGTGGCAGGGCACTGGCAGTGCCCTTGGCCCCCCTGCCTTTTGTCATGGCAAGCTATGGCAGGACCTTGGCATTTCTCATTTTGTCTCTGTAGTGGTGTGTGAAGGCATGCAGTTGGGGATTCCTTTAATTAATGACTGTCGGTAAACACAGGGGACTGGACTAGAGAGCCAGAAAGCCTCTTCCAGTTCTGTCCCCACATAAATGAAGCAAAGATTAATGTCAAGCTTTTAGGAACAGGAGCTGGAATAAGACTCTGGCCTACAGAAAAGTTCTTCAAAAACCTTATTTCTCAGCTAGTGTCATCTTTAGCACCCAGAAGAACAGGGCACTACAATCCAGTTAGGAAAGGAAACAAAACAAACAACCTTACATTCCAGCTTTGGGAAAAGCACTCACATTATATTAAAGACTGATAGCTGGAAGACTTTCTTTCCAAGCACATGGCAAGAAAACAGTCAGTAGTAGATGCTCTCATGATTCACAATCACTATTTGCATCAGGTGTCATTGTTTTCGTCCTGCTCATAGCTGCAACTTTTACATGATGGTTAACACTTTGCCCACCCATGTTCAGAAAAAGTGTCAGTGCTATAGCTTGGCTGAAGATGCTCCTTCCCCATGTGAAAGCACAGTAAGCAGCAGTCAGATTTGCAACTTTGTTTGCTTTACGTTTTTCTGTCACAATTATTTCTCTTGCCCTATTACCCCAGGCTTTGTTCACAAGACATTTTCTATGAAAAACCTTACTGCAACCAAATGCAATATCTGGATTAAGTGTTTAGTTAAATTAGGTTATTTCTGGCAAACCCAGAAGAATTACTAATAGATCATTGGTTCAATTATATATGGTTACTTTATCTGCAAGGGCTAACCCAGGAGGCCTGCCTCGCCAGATATAATATATATCTCCTGTAAAAACATCCTTATTTCCTCAACAAGTGGTCTCTTCTAGTTTTATGACCTTATTGAGGTTTCAGTGAGAGAAGGTATATTCCACTAATGAAGAGTAACCTAGTTTTTTTCATAGTGCTACATGTGGATAAATCTATCTACACCTATCAGTTGCCACAAATTTTGTTAAGTGTATTTCCCTCTTTCAGTATTGTTTTTTCCTTGCGTCATACACTTCACTACTACACAGAATACTGCTATCGAGCAGCTTTTCAGCAAATCTGCAACCCATGCCAAACTTCTGTGAAATTTCATGCTTTTACCAATAGGCTGAAAGTACCATATATACTCAAATAAGATGAAGAAAAAAGCTCCTCCTCTAACATTCACATACAAGAAAACTTTATTAAATACATTTTCTATCTTTAAACTGCTGCCAAAACCAATGTATGTTCAGTAATGGAAACCAATGATGAAGTTGATTAAATGCAACCAGCACCAGGTATAATTATAAAACACATGGCCCATAAGGGACAAACATACTGATGGGAACTATTTTTTGTTTTGTTACCCTTCAAAAAAAATTTTTTTTTTTTTAAAAGGGCAGTAGTTTCTTCCACAGGCACCAAACCTGGAGGTACCACAATATCAGACCAGCACCAAGAGGGCCAGAGCCAGACCCGACATCCCCCACTTGGTGCCAAATCAAAATCAAAGTGTTAGATCTTAGCCAAAAGTATAAGATGCTGATGGGAACATGCCACAAGGACAGGTTAGTCTAGCCTATCTGAATAAGATATATGGTAATGCACATTGTGCTCAGTCCCCCTCAGCACTGATTTTTTTTCTTAGTCATGGTGAGCCACTTCACTGAACATATTTCATCCTCTTCTTCATTCCCACAACTGAGCTGTACCTTTCTTTTCTCATTTCCAACAATTCCTATTTCCTCACCTGCCTTAAAATGTCTGGCTGCATCACCAAACGGGGCCCAAAACAGTTCACCCTGAATTCTTCCGTCAACCCCTCTCTCAACCTGTTGCACAAGATTAGAGTGGGCCCCCCCGTCCCTGAGGTTGAGGCAAGCCAAGCTGCCCTTCACCTCATCTGCACATACATTTCTTGAAGGATCCCAGGACTCATGACAAGAACACAGTTCCAGTTGTAAGTGGGGGTGTTAATTAGCTCATGGATCCTTTGGTGAGGCGAGGTGGACATGCATCTGGAACGCACACACACAAGCACACATATGCTTAAATTTTATACCAGCCAAGGTAACTAGTATTAAAGAGGAGATCACATGAATTAAACATGTAGGTAGTAAGGTTTGTATCAGAAACTGATTTCAGATTATGTGTCAGTGCCCTCCCATGAGTGGCTATGATCACTGAGCAAACAAGCTGAGAAACCTTCACGCAAGTTAACATTGAGCTCAAAGTCTCAGACTCTGATGTGCAGGGACATTTCCCCATCCTAGTAGGAATGGGCAGACTGGTTGAAAGCACAAACAAAAGGGAGTCTGAATAGCACTGCTCACCTAGGGGCGTGTCCACCAGAATTGCATTGTAGAGCTCTGCAGGGGTCTGGGCAATATTCACAGCTTCCATCTGCTCAAAGCTCCCCAACGGGTGGCACTTGGGCACCAGCTCAGAGATGGAGCGCTGATGCAGAGTCCCAGTAATCAGCAGGATGACATTGTCAATCATGTAGCTATACCTGGAGGAACACAAGAATGAGCACGTTACAGATGGAGCACTAGTGCAAAGAGGCACCACACCCACTGGAAACAATACCAAGCTGCTTTTGTTCATTCAATCTGAAGGCTTTCTAAACAGATGCCAAGTGATCTAAACAGATGTCAAACAGATCCCACCTCCACAGGAGCCAAATGAGCTGCCTCAGCAGTACCCTAGGTTTTGCCAAACAAGGAAAAAGAAACAAAACATTGCGTCAAAAATGCAGACCAACTCCAGATTGCTCTAGATTTTTGTCCCCCTATACATCTGACCCCGCCAGCTTCCCTCCACTCTCCGTGTGCTCTCAAGCCACAGAGACCTTTTTATGTATAGTAGTGAACTCTCATTGTGTCTGCTTAAAGCACCACCTTTTTTATGCCAGCAGGAACGAGGCTGAGAAAGGCGTGCCTTCATCCTTTAATTTGGGTCTCGTCACTGCATCTAGGGTAGCACCGATATTTTACAAGCACTGTTGGAAGAAATGTGGTGCTCCCACAACCCTGTTCCAAGCCTGCCTTCTGTATCCCGTGAGCAGTTCCACTGGGGGCTAAGCACTATACAGCCTTATTAGTATCTGTTAAGGAGAAACTCATCATTAGTTAACCCCACTTTGAAACCTTTAATTTCAGTCCCAAAGACACACGGGTATAATCAGAAGTTAAAGAACCAATGAGAGGAAGTCCCCAATTCGGGTTGTAACAGGATGTCTGACTACAGAGCTCATAATGGGTTCTTCTAGCCTTGAACCATGGATCAGTTATGCTTGAGGTCTTGTTCTGACTAGAGGCGCACCAATACATTGGTTCATGTCGTACCGGCACTGATAAAAGCAAAATTGACACCATCGGCAATCAGCCTTTTTTTTGGCTGATGTGGCTGATAATTTTGCCGATAAATGCTGCGTCCACGTGTGCAACCCAGCAGCTTGCAGAGCAGCAGTCTGGCTGGTAAGTCTGTGGGGGAAAACAGGTGGGGGGAGGAGATAGAAGCCCCTGTGGTGAGGGAGGGAGTGGGCTGGGGCTCGTCCAGGGGTGTGGGGAAAGCAGCTCCCATTTCTGGCACACTTGGGGGAGGCATGGAGGGGCATGTGCCCCCCAGACTGTGCGCAGAGGCAGGCTGCACACTAGGCTCTACACCACATGGCACTGACTCCAGATCTGCGTGGGACGCCATGTGCCTGCTGCCGCCAGGCGGGTAGAGGCACTCGGTCAGTGTGCAGTAGGCACGTGGCATCCTGCATGGCTCCAGAGGCAGCGGGGTGTAGGGGGGCGGTTCCTGCCATTTTATGCAACCAGGGGCAGGCGTGGGGGGTAAGCGTCCCCCTGGATCTGTGGTGGGGCAGAGGCGGGCTGCCCACTGGGCTCTGAACCATGCTGTTGCTGGCATTGCCTCCAGACCTGCGCAGGACACCATGTGCCTACTGTGCGCAAGCCGAATACTTCCGCTTGCCTGGTGACGGTAGGCACATGGCATCCCACACAGGTCCAGAGGCAGCGCCATAGGGTGCAGAGCCCAGTGGGCAGCTCACTTCTACGCCATGCACAGATCTAGGGGGCACATGCCTCCACTGGGGTATGCACAATGGTGGGGAGCCACACTTTCCCCAGTGCCCCATGACAAGCTGCCCATGGCTTCATCCCATGACCTACCCTGGCCCCAGGATCCCATTCACCCCTGCCCCGCCTCACTTCCTCCCTCATTGTGGAGGTCTTGATCTGCCCCTCCCCCTCCACAGACTTTCCTGCTGGGCACCATGTGTGTCTGAGTGTCTGTCACTCTCAAGCCACAGCCCCCTCTCCCTCCTGACCCACAGTACCCCACATCCTGCCGGGACGTGAGCGGACCACCCTCTCCTTGGGCTCCAAACCCCCTACACACACCCACAGGCCCCCCCCCCCCCCAAACTCTCCTCACACAAACTCCACCCCCCAACCATACAAAGTACCTGCATAACTTTGAGTTTTTAGCTGTGGGATTAAAATGGCAATTGTGACTTTTTTTTTTTTTTTTTTTTGGCGCAGCTAATCATGATAATTTTTTTAAAATTTTAACAGTTTTATATGGCTACCACAACTGATAAAACAATGTTTTATGACTACTAAAGGTTTTGATGCTGTTTTAATACATGGTCTGTTACCTATGTGCATGAAAAAATTGCTGGTGGTACTTAAGGTTGTATACTTTTAAATTGGTAGTACGCAATCTGTCAGAGTTTGGGAACCACTGCACTATGCAAACGCATGTAAACCAGGACAAAAATATTTTTTTAAATAAAATTAGAATATGTTATAGCAGATGTTTGATTTTTAGCATATGATTTGAGTTTTTTCCTGTTCCAAAATGGCAACCCTCTCCCCTAAAGGAATACTTCTGGCAGCAAGGGAAGGGACTTCTGGTGGCAAAGTTCAGGGATTAGAAAGCGAGACTTCTGGTCCCAAGATGGCAACCACAGGGTGGGGCACCTGTCAAGGGGTGGGGCTATCCTCACAGCCTTAGACAGCTCATCAGAACTCATTAAGCAGCCCTTCAGCTAAAATAATTGCCTACCTCTGGTCCAACGGGTATTTCCATGAACACGCACCATTTGTGTCCCAATCCCTCACACCAAAACAGACCCTGCCCCAGTCCCCATTCTAGCTAAAGGTGGATAAATGTTTTCCAGCTCCCTCCATATGTCCTGCTTTTGCCTTGTCTTTTTTTTTTTTTTTTTTTTTTAACAAGGAACTTTGCTGTGCGTAACAGGGCCATTTAAGACTTGACTCATTCTGTACTGGCTCAGGTGGAGTCTTGGTAACTGGAGGATCTGGTTAACAAGTTAATCTGGTTAAGAGATTAAAAGAGCCCCTCTTCCTCCTACCACAGGAACAAAAGACAAGAAAACTCTCTTCCCCCCACTGTTTACATCATGTTAACGAAGGACATTCGACCATATGATAGGCTGCACTGACTCCTCTACAAGAAGGCCACCGTTAAATCTCCCTTTTGTCAATGAAAGGAAGCAGAGGAAATAGGAATGCGATGAATGCTAAATGGGAAGCCCACAAGACCATCAAGATGCACCTCTCTGAAATAAAAAAAAAACAAGTATGGGCCAAAACATGTATAAGGGAACTGCAATATAGTGCCAGGGGCAGGAGGGTCTGTCTCTCTCTCAATGCTATTGCGTCTGCTTATAAGTAGATGCAATTTTGTTTAAAACTGGATTGCATTTGCAGGCTATTCTCCACCCACCCTGCTCCTACTCTGGCCACCAGCGGGGTACACTGCTCCAAAAAGGTTGAAAACCCCTGCTATATAGTAAAGCCAGAAGTGTAGCAGGAACAGGGTACAAGAGCTGCCATTGCCCCTCAACAGTTTTCAATGAGGTGGTCTCTTCTATATATCTCCTGTAAAAACATCCTTATTTCCTCAACAAGTGGTCTCTTCTAGTTTTATGACCTTATTGAGGTTTCAGTGAGAGAAGGTATATTCCACTAATGAAGAGTAACTTAGTTTTTTTCATAGTGCTACATGTGAATAAATCTATCTACACCTATCAATTGCCACAAATTTTGTTAAGTGTATTTCCCTCTTTCAGTATTGTTTTTTCCTTGCGTCATACACTTCACTACTACACAGAATACTGCTATCGAGCAGTTTTTCAGCAAATGTGCAACCCATGCCAAACTTCTGTGAAATTTCATGCTTTTACCAATAGGCTGAAAGTACCATCTATACTCAAATAAGATGAAGAAAAAAGCTCCTCCTCTAGCATTCACATACAAGAAAACTTTATTAAATACATTTTCTATCTTTAAACTGCTGCCAAAACCAATGTACGTTCAGTAATGGAAACCAACGATGAAGTTGATTAAATGCAACCAGCACCAGGTATAATTATAAAACACATGGCCCATAAGGGCCTAGTGGCTGGTCTTTTCCAGTTACATTAAAGAGCTGACTCAAGCCCAGGTCTTCACAAATCAGTTGGGTAAATGTAAGCTCCAGGGCTGCTTTCTTGCAAGTCCTTTTTTTCTTTCTTCATTTAAAAAAAAAGAAAAAAGAAAAAATGAAGAGGTGCTCTGTAGGTCATTCCAGATCAAACAAACATGAGCCACTGACCTTAGCACTTCCTTTTCCAGGTGACAAGGAAGTTTATGACCAAAAAGTTAATTAAACCAGACTGAAAGTGACCCACTGTTTGAGGCAGCCAGAAACACCACTCCCCTGTCATGCCTCTCTCCACTTCTTGAAAGAGGACCCACTTGCTTTCTCGTACTGGGATCTAGTGTGAATGCAGCTGCCTTCTTATGTGTCAGGTATTTCACAGGGAGCAAAAGTTTATTTACTTACACTATGGTTTCTTTTACTAGACCTAATGGGCTTAGCAGATTTGATTTATTATGCAGAGGGTGACTACCAATACCCTACAACTCAACTGCCCGACTAATTTTGTACTCATCTTTGCCCTCCCCCTCCCATTCCCACCCTCTCCCCAATGCACATGAACATACTCTTAGTAATTTGGAGTCATAGAGAAAGTTAGGGTTGGAAGGGACTGCAGGAGGCCATCTAGTTTAACCCACTGCTCAAAAGCAGGACCATCCCCAACTAGATCATTCTAGCCAGGGTTTTGTCCAGCTGGGCCTTAATCTCCAAGGATGGACATTCCACCACCTCACTGGATAACCTGTTCCAGTACTTCACTACCCTCCTAGTAAGAGCTTTTCCTAGTAACCAACCTAAACCTCTCTTGTTGCAAACTTGAGACCATTGCTCCTTGCTCTGTCATCTGCCACCACTGAGAACATCCTCTTTGGAGCCACCCTTCAGATAGTTCAAAGCTGCAGTCAAATCCCCTCTCAGTCTTCTCTTCTGCAAATTAAATCAATCCAGTTCCCACAGCCTCTCCTCATAAGTCACATGCCCCCCCCCCCCCAAACCATTTTTGTTGCTCTCCACTGGACTCTCCAACTTGTCCACACCTTTTCTATAGTGGGGGCCCCAAAACCAGACAGTACTCCAGATGTGGCCTCACCAGTGCAGAATAGAGGGGAATAATTACTTCCCTCGTTCTGCTGGCAACACTCCTACTAATGCAGCCCAGTACGCTGTTAGCCTTTGGCACTGCACAGTGGAGGGTTGCATCTATGTCTGCTTGTGACAGGACTCTTTATGAGAGCCTCATAGTTAGCTTCCCACTGGCCAGCTTCCAGCGAGAGCCTCTCGGCTACATGCCGACTTTATGCAAATGGGAGACTCCTCTCTACCTTGCTCCTGTAGCCATATGGCTGAGGGCAAGTGAAACTCAGGGGCATCCAAACCCCAAGCTTCCGGGCTTGGGCACGCACATTAGATGCCCGCCAAAGGGTCTGGAAGCATCTGAAGCCCCAGGCAGGGGTGGAAGATGTTTTCCGGTAGTAGGGCCACATATGTTTCTTGAATGACTCATGGATTTGGAATCGATTTGGCTGATTTGACTTGGAACACAAAATTAAAAGAGAGAGAGAGAAAACGCACCAAAAAACCCAAACAAACAAACAGGCACACTGCCGACATATCCATCTTACTGTCCACTGTAACTCCCAGTCCCTTTCTGCAGAGCTGCCACTTAGCCAGTCAATCCCCAGGCTGTAGTAGCGTATGTCCTTGATGGATGAACCTCATGAGATTTTTTTTGGCCCAATCCTCCAATTTGTCTAGGTCACTTTGAATCCTAGGTCTACCCTCCCTTGCATCTACTACCCTCCTTCCTGCCCCTACCACCCCCCCGTGTGATCCACAAACTTGCTAAGGGTGCACTTCATCCCATCTTCAGGATCATTAATGAAGATATTGAACAAAACAGGCCACAGGACCAACCCCTGGGGCACTCCACTTGGCATCAACTGCCAACTAGACATTGAGCCATTGATTACTACCCGTTGAGCCCAATAATTCAGCTACATTTCTACGCACCTTACAGTCCATTCATCCAATCCATATTTCCTCAGCTTGCTTGCAAGAATGCTGTGGGAGACTGCATCAAAAGCCTTGCTTTTTTGCTCCAAAAAGTCTGTTAGTGCTTACATGCACTCAGGTCATTTTGGGAATGTGCAGGCACGTTCACAGGAATTAGATGGTAGAGAAACCCACGGCTGATCACATTGCCAAAGCTGATCACATTGCCCACAAAAGTAATTCTGGAAGATGATTCCTTCCACTACTCTTATGCAAGCAGCATAAGTACCAAGCTTGAAGACAACTTTGGAACTGCTCTTTAAGTTCGTTAAAGAGAAAGACGTCAGGTTATGCTCCACCCTTATGAAGAGAATAAATGCAAAGAAGAGTTTCCCAACTTGCAGCAGCGTGATACTGAAGAGACTGCCTGCTTGGCCAGGGGTGAAGAGTCCCATCTCTAGTAACTTGCCTTTCAAAGCACCGCTCTGCTCTTTCACATCAAAGGCACGCGAAGTGCCAGATGTGGTTTGCTTGTATTCAGAGCCATAACTAGCCTCTTAAATGCCTTAACTGAGATTATTTTCTAGAAGTTCCCTGCATGAAGGTCAAATTTCTAAGAACTGAAAGTTCTCAGACACACATTGCCACAGAAAGGAAAGAGCCAAAGGAGAGTCAGATTCGCAGCAACAACTGAAGGGACCTTGAACCACTGTACTTGGCATAAGAGAGCACTTTGTTCTTAGAAGCTGCAGGTTCATTCGGGCCAGCTCTCCCTTGCATTAGAAGGGCATGTGTTAGAAGAGGACAGTGATGCACAACAGCAGCAGCTCAGAGCAGGCTCTGCATCAGTTCAACATGTGCATGTATGAACAAAGCATAAATCCTCAATTCAACCTGATTTTTTTTTTTTTTTTTTTTTTTTATAAGAGTCAGTGAAATGCAATGGAGGAGATTTCAAAAACACAGAAGGCGAGAAATTCCAGGACTGCCTTTGTGTTGCTGATGTTAATACAAAGACTGCAACTTGGGCTTAGTGGGCAACTTTCCCTTAGGAAGAAGTCACATCTTTGAGCTGACACTTGTGCAATGCTGCTGGAACAACATGCAACAACACAATGAAAAGGACAGCCCCTACAGAGCACCCAGCAGCTCCTTTTGACAATCATAAACAGGCACCGGTACAATGATGCACTTAATTCTCAGACAAAAGCTGCTGGATAATGAGAAGACTTAAACTCTAGCCCCGTAATCTTGAAAACATGTGCCCTTACCTCTGGAATTCTAGATCTCCCACAGCCGATCTCCTTTGCCAACTCAGAAATTAGTGCAGCAATTTTAAGACCAGCACATTACAGTACCAGTCAAATGTATATTTTCAGTCTCTGACCTAGATGAACCTAAAACCCTTTTCAAGTGGTCTTACACAATGGAAAGAAACAGGAAATAATTAAGAAGTTAGGGTCATTAATAACTCTTAACTCTCCCAACCAGACCTCACAACTCCTAAATCTCCACTTCTTCCCAGCTCTGTAACCAGATTTTTGCACTCTCTCGAGTCCAGACAACTTGCTGCTGACTTAGCAAGTCAGCAAAAATGATGGGCCCCACATAAAATGCCAAAGGTCTACAGCAGCTCTTACTGACTAAAATCTGCAGCAAAGCAAATAGGTAGCCAGGAAGAAAAATTAAGACAAAATCTTTGATACTATGGGAGACTGAGAAGCAGAGGGAAGCCAACTGCATGCTGTGATGGCAGGTCCTGATGCCTCCTTGTCTACCTTAGCAATCAGTGTAGTAGTGGTGCTCAAGTAGCCCCATAGGTACATCTGGAGTTTCAGACTCCCAGACCCCGCCAACAGTTGGGATGAGAAGAGGATATCTGAACATTCTTGGCTAACAAGTATTTACAGCAGCGAATACTGACAGCAAACAAACGAGTCGGTCACATCTCCACTTGACTTTGATTTGCTGGGCAGGCAGCCAAGGATCTAAAGAAACTGAGCAAATGCATCTCTGAGTGTTCAGCCAAACAAACAACTGATAACCTCTGAGGACAGCATCCAAGAGACCTGGTATATAGTATTTCAGCTTTATCTCAAGGCCAGAACCAGCTGAGGACACAGGACAAACTTAATTACAACATAAGCATGACACACCCAGAAAAGCCAGTCTGGCCATGGAGTAGCAAACACATGCACAGACACCCCTGGATGGCTGCTGTGCACAAGGTTTCTAGCCAGCTATGTAAGCTAATAACGTGCAGTTCCGCCAGCTGGAATGGGCCTCACTCAGCAGCAAAAAATGCTGTGTGCACTCCTCACATGGTTTGAGTTTCTGTGCCCATTAGGCCGTTTGGGTATACAATGTTCTTGTAAAGGATGCACTGAAAGCCTCTTGGAGCAGTCATTTTTGGTTTGGGAACATGCCTTAAAGAATCCAAGTATTCAGCTTTTTGTAAGTTTCACATGTCCCTTTCACCATCTACCTCAACATATGCAAAGCAAACTGCTTACAGGGAAACTTGCCCATCCATTACTGCCTCCTGTCTTCCTTTCCTGTACCAGTAAGATACTGTCTGTCCTGGGCCAGTGGAGGTTTTCCTGTTCCTCCCTGGATCATGGTTTATAACAGGGCCAGGCAATTATTTTGGGTAGAGGGCCACTTACTGAGTTTTGGCAAGCCAGGGAAGGCCGCATGGCAGGCAGCCAGAGGCAGATAAATATTAATTTTCAAAAATTTTTAGGTGTCCAACGGGCCAGACAGAATGGCCTGGCAGGCCACATCTGGCCCACAGGCCACGTTTTGCCCACCCCTAGTTTATAACAACTTCAGCTTCCAGAAGAGAGCACAGAGCCCACAGAATCTGGTTTACTACTTAAGCTGCGACCATCACACATTTGTGATATGAATAAACGTTCCCCAAGACAAAGGGCTGTGACCTTAGTAGTGCTCCAACCCACTACTCTTCCAATGTTCACACCCCTAGTCTCATGTAAGTATAGAGATCAGCAATTCTTCAGTTAGCAATCAAAACTACTGCATTCAGCAGGGAGCAAGATCCATTGTGTGGAAAACTTCATGGCCCATTAGCTGAGGTCACTTCACTCCACTCCTTACTTACTCACCAATGTACGCCATTGACTACTCCTACAGTAACACCAACTATGGCAAATCACTGCTTTTTTAAAAAAAAAAAAAAAAACACAACTAAATTTCCTATCAGAATAGAAAATCTGCCAGAAACGCACCATACTTGTGTAGAAACTTTCTTGATTCAGGTCTTGGACACAATGCATTTTTTTAAAAATACACTGATGTAAATTATACCGGGATCCAGACTGGACAGCAAAGCAGCTTATTCCAGTGCAGTAGACAGGAGGCTGCTATAACTTTACCGCAGCACTACGGAGTGCTGGTAACCGCCTACTTGCATTAATTTAGGGGTTCTCAATCTTTTTAGACTCAAGTACAGCTCCATAATTTTTGTGAAATAAGCACTGCTCATTTCAAAAGTGAGGTGGGCTTGACTTATATACCATATCTATAAAAACCTTAACTTTTTTGTCCAGAAATATGGAGATGACTTATACACTGTAAAATATGGTACTTTATTTATTAGGAGAGTGCTTGCCTCCTTGCAGAGGGGCCAGGGGAGTGGCCAGGCAAGGAGAGCCTGAGCCTAGCCTTATCTACTTAATTTCCTCACTCTTCCTGCATCACCCTTCAAAGGATCTTGCAGCACCCCAAAATGCCCAGGCACCCTGGGTTGGGGGAAAAAACAAAACAAAAAACCCAAGCAGCTGCCCCAGAATAGGCTACAGAGATCTCCTACAGCAGTTTGGTTTTATGCAATTCTTGCAAAGGTAATTCTCCTAGTTGGGCAGTATAATCCCACTGAAAGGCTTTTTAAGGGCTGTCCATTTCTCATTCCTACCAGTATAAAAAGGTCTGGCAGCAGAGCTGTACTGTTACCCAGCACATCCACAGGTAGCAAATAGTGGGAAGGTCAGTTACGAAATAAATGGGGGTAACTGACAAATAAGTAACTGCAGACTAAGGAGTGGCAGCACAACCAGGATACAGTGGGGACAACAGGTGACAATGCTCTCCCTCCTGAAAAGCCACATATCTCCTCCGACAGTGCTGTGACATGGCAAGTACAGGTCGCCATAAGAGTGCCCAGCCCTCAGCCATGGGTCTATAAGTTCTCAGTGGTGAAGTAGGCAGAAGAAGATGCTATAATCTCAATGGCTATGAAGGCAGATGAAGGATGCAGTAGAATGAGATCTCCAATTGTCTTGGCCTCCTTGCCATTGGATCAAGATCCTGTTCTGTCAAGAACTATGTGGAAGCTGATGTGCAACAGCTTCGCCAAAATAAAAGAAATCACATGCAGGCATCTTCCATGAAACAGCTTTTCCAGCACATTCTTCAAATCCTTTGATGGCCATCTACTGACAACAGGAGCAGGATTGAGGGGTCTGGAAGCTTCTGGTCATGAACTGGCACAAAGGAAACAGTTACAAGGTCATCTAGCACTTGGACAAGGCAGGCGTGCAATTCTGCAGCTGTAACCACAACTGAGCAGCCTTCTCCAGGATCCGCTTTGCTCACCCTACATGAAAAGGGGGCTAGAAAAGGTGCCATAAGCATAGTCTGACTACCTTTTTCCTGACTTGATAACTATGTCCAGTGGGATCACCTCTACTGCAGTTGAAATCAGTGAAGATACACGTTCAGTTTTGGGACCTGGAACATCAGGAGCCTCGTGGACAACCCTAAATAGTAAACATTCAAGAGTGCCACACCAGAATTGGGGCTCGAGAATTTGGGTGACAACACTGACATCACTGCACTGAGCGAGACCTGGCAAGCAGAAAACCGGCCGCTCCCCCCCCCGCCCACCACACACACACAGGGGTACCAGCACAGGCCCATGCTCCTGCAGTCTGGTGATGCAGCCATGAGCCATGTGGTTCTGGAGCAGTGCGGGGGCAGGAAGGCAGGGAAATGATTGGGGCTAGGGTAGGGCTGGGCTGGGCTGGGCTGCTGCATTCTGCTGCTAGCTCCCCCTGGCTCCTGTCATCTTTGACAAGCAGCCAGAAGCAGATAAAGATTAAATTTTCTAAATTTTCTTTTAGGGGCCCAGGGGGCAAGACAGAATGGCCTGGCAAGCTGGATCTGGCCTACAGGCCATATTCTGCCCACCCTTGGTTTAAGGTTACCAAGAAGCACAACTGACATGAACTATTTCATTGTTCACCTGTTGCAGGAAAAATGCCGAGAACAATATAAACCTCTCTACACGGCTTCTTTTGACCTCATGAAAGCCTTCAACTCCATCAACCAAGTAGTACTGTGGAGGATCCCTCAGAAGTATGAGTGCCGACTGAAATTTAAACACCATTCTTTGCCTGCTTCATGACAGTATGAGAGTGATAGTTTTCAGTAATGGATCTACTGCAGATCTCTTTGAGGTTGAGGTGAGAGGTAAGCAAGGGTGTGTCACTGCTCCAATACTCTTCTTGATGTTCCTTACTGTGATGCTGCATCTGACAGCCAACATGATTCCAGTCGGAGTGGAACTAAACTACCGATGGCAAGCTGTTTAATGTCAACTGACTCCAAGCCAAAACCAAGACCACCCTGACCTCAAGTAGTAATATTGCACAACATGACTAATGACAAAACATTACACTGACTTGTGTTTCTCAGGAATCCTCTGAAAGCCTTGCCAAACTATACTGCAATAGCTGCTCCATGGAAGGATCACAAGGACAGCCATTTTTCCACAATCTGGTTAATGCTGAATACAAGAAGAGACTGGTTTTTCCATTTATGGCAACAGAAGGATGGGTCTGTAATCAGGACGCGAGAGAAAGAGGGAACAGTACCACGACTGCTTTACTACCACAATTTACATGACCGTACCATTCCAAAACATTTAGAGGGTCAGTAAATATTGCCACCTAAACTTATGTTTTCCCCCAAAATGAGTACTTCCCTTCCAGACTTCCCTTTATTTTATAAGTATGTGCGCACATGCACACACACATGCCTTTTAGACATAAAAATATGACTTTAAAGGTCCAGTCTTTTGGTCTTGCATAACTACAGATTATCCTACTAGGGAGATTCCCAGCTTCTTGGTGAGGACACAGATGTTCTAACTTTGGATACGCTCTAGAGAAGGCTATAAAACCAAGATATACTGCTCTTTAAAAAAAGAGAAAAATATATTTTAGTACTTTATGTGGCTTACAGTGCATCAGCTCTGCAGGTAGGGTAATTGAAGCACCTGACTGAAAAACAAAAGAAACAAATATTCCAGAACAATTTAACAAGAACTGACATTTGTTCAACGGCTTTTCTGCAAGTTGTACAAAAGGACATGGGCTATAGGGCTGCGTGAAGCTTTGGTTGCTAAGTTGATTCGGAGATTTCACCCAATTCAGCGGCCGTATTTCTGAATCAAGTCAGGAGACCCGCTAATCTTTCCAAATTGAATCGGAAGCCTCCAATTCAATTCAGAGAGATTTGATTATTTGGAGATAGACACAGCTTTATATGCTTTTGCTACGTACCTCAAGATACCAGCTGGCTCGTGAATGCTGAGACAGTGAGGCAGATGGAGCATCCCATGGGAGCACGAGGAGAGAGACTCCCCCGCGCACTCGACGGTGGACCCAGAAGTGGGCCAGAAGCATTTCCAGTCCACTTGTGTCCACTGTGGAGCACACAGAGGACTCCTCTGCCCTGCCCCCCGAGCTTGGCAACTGGTGCCTCCTTGGTCTGGGGGAGCACCCAGGGTCTCCTCCCCACAGCTGATTGCTGAGCCCCCCCCACTGTGTGCTCGGCAGCGAACCCAGAAGCAGACCACGCTTCTGTGGGACCCTCCATCTGCCCCATTTCAGCATTCACGAGCTGCGCCTGGTACCAAGGTATGTAGAAAAAAAGCATATAAAAGTTGTGTCTATGGCCGAAGCACCGATTCTCCAAAATCACAATCAAATCTCCAGATTCAGATTCAGCCAGATTGCATCAAGACAGTGATCTGAATCAGCAAATCAAATCACTGTCCCCCAAATCAGGCTGAATCCAAATAAAATATGGCCAGCTTCGCACACCCCAATGGGCTGTATCCATGCTCTTGATTCTGATTTGGGATAGCTTCTTTCTGCTTACAAGTCATCCAACCTTCCACAGCACAGGACTCAGAACGTGGCTTGAATTCTATGCGCTGGCTTAGGAAGCTGACCCGTTTCAAGCCCCTCCTTGTGGCTCAAAGGCTAAGCTTTCATAAAGAAATGTACCCTTAAAAGTGAACCAAGAGTAAGCAAAAGGAAGAGCTAGGGGCAAGGCACCAGGCTCAGCATGGAGCGATCTCTTGAATGCACTGAGAATTCAAGAGTCAGTATTGAACTGCTTTATCGCTGATCACAGCAAGCTGGAAAAGAAAAGGGGAGCATACTAGGACAATCTCCACAATCTGAGTGAATGTCCATTCAGTACTGAAGGAATGCGAACATGGAAGATGTCCCGCACCTCTTCAGGTCCTAGATTAAGCACAAGAGATAAGGCTCAATGCCCAAACTGACAGGTGAAATTCTCTACCACATGTTATATCATGTCAGACAAGACTACACTGTGCCCTTCTTTGGCTCTACAGACCATAACATTATTTTCTGCCCAACTAAAAAGCTGGGACAATCCAGATGCACATGAATCCCAGGGGTATCTCAGGGACATGCAGCTTATTTTGCAGTCCTTATTTACCAGAGTACCAACACCTTCACATCTCATTGCACTCCTGCCCAAATCCATACCAGTAAAAAAAGAAAATCCACATTCCAAGAAAAAGGCATCTGCCCCAGAAACGTCAAGCCTACAACTGCAGGGTAGGTATCACAGTGCAAAGGCTCAACCAATAATTAGATAATAATAAAAAAAAAAAATGGTTCAGTGTAAGACCAGATGGCATAGCCTTAGACTCCATTTCCCAACAAGGGGCTCAAAAGATTAACCCTAACAGTTGACTTGGCTGTGGGACTAGCCTTCTAGAAGTCCAGATAACCAAGTGTACTGTGACAACACACTCAGTGTCCTTAGTATTAACCTTACTAAACCAAAACACCTCAGTGTATAGAAAGTGTAGTGGATCGTCATACATTTTGAATACTTACTTCACAGTTCTCAGTGCTACTGTTGGAACTAGCATTCCATAATGGATGCAGCCACAATTTATTGCATAGCATAATATCACAAAGGCTCTCTCTTAAAAGTAAATAAAAGGTAGATGCAATGCTGCAGTTTTGATCTTATGGAAGAAGTGGCTGTGCGTAAGTTCTAGATGGCAGAATGACAGAAAACAAAATCAGAAGTACCAATAGAGGCAAATATAAAGGCAGCAATTTAACACCAAAAAAAGCTTCAGTCTATTCACTGCGAGAACTCAATTACTAGTTACTTCACAGTCTGACAGGAGGTCCCAGTAATGTTTCAAGAAACAAATATCGCTACCCACCTATACCACTCGTCTTGTTAACACTAAACTGGTGTGGTCTCTAAAACTATGAATTGGCACATTTGTGCTCCTTTACAAGCACTCATGTGAATTAAAGTTTTAGAAGTTTCTGGTGCTTGAAATGCTGCCACAAATCCTGAAAAGTCACTTGTGTAATATTGGCTTTAAAAGAGTAGAAAGAAGGTATCCAAAAGCCACAGCTCCATATATATGAAGGCAGGTCTCACAGTGTTCAAAGTCTACTCTATACCATCCTGCATCAAGAGACAGATTTGGACATGGGAGGACCTAATCCAGGGAAGCTGACGCCCCCTCATCCATTCAGGTGACTTGCAGTCAGCATGCTGGATGGAGCCTGTTCACAGGTTTACAAGTGTTTCATTAGTAAGGCAAGCTTATATCTTAATTCATGTAGTTTAATCATGCATTTATCAGAGATGAGATTTTTTTTTTACTGAGTATAATTAAGTCTTACTGTACGGTGTGTGGGGGTAGGGAGGACACCAAAAAAAGAAAGTGTCATGCATGCTATAATTCCAAGTAAGGAGCAGTGAACTGTGCTGATTAGAGGACAGAAACCCTTGGTCTATTCCAGCTCTGAGACTTCTCACACAACTAAAGGATTGTGCATCTCTTTCTGTAGCATGAGCTATGCCATACCTTTTCCTTCCAAGCAGAAAGATCCTCGTCACCCCCTTACAAACCTCCGACCAAGCCTATGCTAAAGGGGCAACAGTGCTGCAGTATCTATCAAAGTACCTCCTGGCAAAGGTCTATTTGAGAGAAAGCTCTGAGCCTGGCTATTCATTAGTTTCCAGTACATCATGCAGAAGCCTGTCCCTTACATCCATGAAAACAGCATTTACTTTGGACAGTCCTGAGGCTGGCCAAGCTCCAGAATGGCACTTAGAAAAACTTTAGAGATCCCATGACCACTGCAGACTACTGCACGCCATGTGGTTTTGATGGTGTTGTTGCATCCTCCTTCCAGGAACTTGGCTCATCTGACCGGAGTTCTGAGCACCCCCCTAGCCAGTTAAACGAGTCTTTGCATTTGCCAAAAGTTGCTTATAAAAACTTTTATGGTAGGTCTGCAGAGCTCCTGGAGTAACACTGGTTTTATTCCCTGAACAAGGATTCAGTCAAAACATCCAGGTCCAGCTTTACCTATGGTGCCACTAAGAAAACTTCAAAAATATCATTACATTTGCGCAAGTCAGCCTCATCAACATTTTAAGTTTTTTACATCACTGACAGCTTACTTTCCTTTTACTGAATGTGAACAAGTTGTTTCCTTATAGATTATGCTGGTCCTCCCACTACAAAGCAAATAAACCATTTCTTAATCCAACAAACAATGGCAAG
Source organism: Crocodylus siamensis (assembly GCF_052110815.1). Classification (NCBI taxonomy): domain Eukaryota; kingdom Metazoa; phylum Chordata; order Crocodylia; family Crocodylidae; genus Crocodylus; species Crocodylus siamensis. Next base: position 44,916,408 of record NC_143403.1, read on the forward strand.
ACTGGGTCATTCAGATTAAATCTTAAACTCAAAAGGCAAAGGCAAGACCAGAAATTCAGTGTGTCCACTGCAGGCAGCTAGACTGGGGAAACAAACACTGGAGGGAAACACCAGCCAGTAAAGGGCCCTCTGGGGAAGGAAACAGCATAGAGATACATGGGGTAATTCCCAGCTTCGGTGCTACAGTAGAAATTACTGTTCCCTAACTGGATTAGAGCAATAGGTGGTGGCCTGCGACTGCTCTCTCAAGCGTCTCTTGAAGCTTTGGTTTTGATCACACATGCATGGGACAGGTCTTTAACAGAGCAGCAAGAGACAAATCAGAGACAAGGTGATGGGATAGGGCGGCACTGAGGAGACTCCATCCTGACCAAGGTTCGATAATACAGTCTTGTACTATGGAACTGGAAAGTAAAGGAAGTGCAGGAGAAGCTAGGGACAGTACCACCTACTAGTGGCCAACAGCAAGCAGTAAAAGCTCACTCATTAGTGAGAATTGCTTGTTGCAATTCACTACAAGGGAGTTCCAGCCTACCCCTGCAGATGCTTAGCTTCCAATATTTTTTTCCATAGTTTCATAGTTGGTAGGGTCGGAAGGGACCCGAGCAGATCATCAAGTCCGACCCCCTGCCACGGGCAGGAAAGAATGCTGGGATCAAATGACCCCAGCTAGGTGATTATCTAGCCTCCTTTTGAAGACCCCAGGGAAGGAGCAAGCACCACTTCTCCTGAAAGTTGGTTCCAGATCCTAGCCACCCTGACTGAAGTAGTGCTTCCTGATTGATGTCCAGCCTGAACCTACTCTCAGTCAACTTGTGGCCGTTATTCCTAATTACTTCGGACAGTGCTCGGGGGAACAGGGACTCTCCCGTTCCCCGCTGGTCCCCACTGGTAAGTTTATAGGCAGCCACCAGATCTCCTCTCAGCCTTCTCTTGTGGAGGCTGAACAGGTTCAGGTCCTGTAGCCTCTCCTTGTACCGCCTGCCCTGCTGCCCCCTGACCATGCAAGTGGCCCTCCTTTGGACCCTCTCAATGCTGTCCACATCCCTCCTGAAGTACGGTGCCCAGAACTGGACACAGTACTTCAACTGCATCCTGACCAGTGATAGATAGATAGAGGGAGAGGATCACCTCCTTGGACCTGCCTTAGATGCATCTGTAGACGCATGACAAGGTGCGGTTAGCCCTGCTGACAGCGTCCCCACACTGCCAGCCCATGTTCATCTTGGAATCAATAATGACTCCAAGATCTTTTTCTGCCTCTGTGCTGATGAGAAGGGAGTTCCCTGGCCTATAGGTCTGCTGTTGGTTCTTTCTCCCTAGGTGCAGTACCTTGCACTTGTCAGTATTGAATCCCATCCTATTCTCACCCCTGTAACCTGTCCAGATCTAGTTGTAGCCTGTCCCTCCCTTCTACCATGCCCACCTCTCCCCACATCTTAGTGTCACCTGCAAATTTGAACAAGGTGCTTTTCAACCCCTCGCCTGCATACTGTAATGTTTTTGAGTCCTGCATAACGTAACTATGGATTTATTACTACATTCAATTTTTTTCCCCCTGTGGACAAGTTTGGCATCAATAATATCTTGTGTTCATGAATTGCACAAGCAAGTTGTTTATTGTTACCTCCTCTTCTGCCTCTCCTGTTCCATTAAAATGTCACTGCTCGTATAGGTGTGAAAAGAGAAGTTCTGAGGCTCCCTGCCTTATAACGTCTACTACTTTGGGCCCTTCTATCACATCATCTCCCAGGTGAACCTTTCCAGGCACCCAGCACTCCTACTGTGACTGGAAGTAAACAAAGGTCCATACCCACCCAAAACATTCAATTATATAAAATGACCCTTCCATGCTATGAGCAATGCTGTAAATTTAACACAATTTCCAGAAAGGCTTTAGCCCAAAGAATGAGCAGGTTAAGAGAGATTAGCTGGGAGCTATCCTGAATGAACAACAAAAAGAATCTATCCAAAGTGTATAAAGGAACACTGAAAAGGGAAGAAACAGGACGCAGTGTTCTGTCACGGTAATACAAAGAACAAAGCCTTTACAGAAAGACAAGGCAGAAGAACATTCAGAACAGCCTAAATAACTTTCCATCCCATAAATCAATATATATTTGTTGAATTCAGGAAGTGGTTTTGCCACTTCAAGTACACTTAATACCTGCCACTGCTGCCCTTACAGCACATCTCCATAAACAGTCTTAGCTGAACAGTCGGGTGTTTATGTGGGAGCTGGGATTGACAGCCAACTTGTGCTCAGTGTGAAAGTTGTTACAAGAGGCAGAAAAGAATCAGGAAGAGACACTCCCTGAGAACAGAAGAGAGACAGAACTATTCTACTATTGTATTATCCACAGAAAGCTAAAAAGTACTGCCACTGCTCAAAGAGAAAGATTTGATAAAAGTCCTGCTAAAAAGAAGAATTGTTGCTCTCATAAATGTAGAAAGGAAAAAGCAAAACATGGGGGAGAAGAAATCCATTTTTGGAAGAGACCAAGCAGGGAAGTGACAGTGAGGGACTGCAGGAGTTTAAATCTGTGTGTCGAATTACTATCGCATGATGTCATTTTGACAACATGCTTTTAAAAATTACTTAAGTCAATTCTTCCCCTCTCCTGTAAACACTACACTTCAACCTCTCATCCTCCCTTACAGCTAACCAGAAGATGAGTTTCCCCCATATCCCACTTCCAATAGCTCCCCAGCTCATATCTGCACTCCACCTAATTTTCATGCCTCCTCCCTCCTGTTGGAAAGCTACTTTAAGCACATACAAGACTTGGGCACCACCTAATGATCAGCTGTACTTTGCAACTTCGTCCGTCTGCTTCTTTTCTCCCAGCTCACTTGAAACTCATGCTCCTATTTCTCTTCCAGTTGCAAGCATCCTCCTAAAACTCCACTGTCCTTCTATTCTTTCCATTGTTGTTCTCAGTAAAAACAATCTGTAACTCTTCATGGACCTTTCTGAAATCATGCCCATTAAAAAAGGGCTCTGGTTTATCCCTACTTCTATTCCTTCACCCAGGCCTATTTACAACAGAAAAAAGATATGCTAGCAGCTCTTTAGAGATTGAGGCCCAACAGGTCCAATCTCTAAAGATTGTACAGAAGAGCCATGTGCTGAGCAATAGGGTCATGGAAGTGTTTACCAAGTGGCTAAAGTACAATGTACAGAATCTTGTCTCAAACTGGGGTTACAGAGGGTCACTAGTACCAACAAAGCATCTTATTAGTTTTCATCTCAGAAGTCTTCTGCAGTGCAAAGTTTTAATGTACTGGTGTGTAAGAAGCTTCTCACTGCCCTAATGCTTCCATCTAGCACACAAGGCATGCAAAAAGTATCCTGTAGAGAACAAAGCTCTGAAATGATGACTGTGGTTGACAAACCCAATTTCTCAGGAAAAGCACAAGAAAGCTCCTAACCCATAGAGAAATGCATATACTTCTGGATACAGAGGCAGGGCTTTCTCAGTGACTGGTCACAAACTGGAACAAACTCCTCCAGGAGCTAAAAGATGCTGGGATGAGGGTAAAATTGCATGGGTGAGATGTTAATTCTGCCATTCAAGGCCTGAAAGGAAAGCATACATGCTGTGGTGACCAATGAAGACAGGCTAAAAGGAACTGAAAAGAAGAGCCCATGGGGGCCAGGTTCATGTACCAAAACTCAACCCCATGCTCCTTAGTTGGCAGAGGCTAGGATTACTGCCCAGACAACACCTCCAGTCACTTCCTAACAACCCCAAAGACCAGGGTGAGGGCACATGGAGGAAACAAATGGTAAAAACAGTGAAGGGGGGGGGGAAGAAGAATAACTACTTTTCAGAGAGTTAAACTCAGTACTCATCATTTTGAAGCCAGCTATAAAAAGCATTCCTATTTTCAAGGTATTCGTTTTAGTGCAGCCTTTTTCCAGCAAATCATAAATACCAAGGACAGAGAAAGGGAACAAGCAGCATAGACTTTGGCCATAAAAAGTCTGGAACGATCAAGCTTGATTGTGACTGCCTCAGGTTCCAAGTTCAGAAAAAACTGCCCCAATGCTGCTGAGGAAGTCATTACTAGGTCTCTCTCTAGTCACTGTACAGAAGCAGGTCGTTGCTGTCCCCACCCAGGGAGACCCTGCATGTACAGATCCTGTCTTTTTGTTCAGCAATCCCTCACATTCGAGTATGATGGTCTTCCATGACTGTCTTATCTGTGGGTCCAAAGATGGCTGATGAGGCCTATCTGGGATCGAAAAACTGTTGCAGCTCAGGTACGTGTTTCCATGTAGGGTGGATCGCGCTGGATTCTTGATTTGGTCTGTGACACTATTTCTACTGCTCACACTTTTCCATCTCCTGCTCTTGGTTGTCCCATTTTCTTGTATGCCTCGGTAAAGACAATCGACAACTGCCTGAAGATCTGCTTCCAAATGAGTGCGCGCACACGCTACAGCATCATCAATGTACCAGAGCTCAATGATTGTAGTCAGGGTGGCCTTGGTTTTGCCTCAGAGTCAGCTGAGGTTTAAACAGCTTATTATCATTTGGTAATTGAGCTCTACTCTGGCCAGAAGCTTGTTGGCAGTCAGATGCAAAATTGCAGCAAGGAATATTGAAGAAGAGTGTTGAAGCAACAATACAGCCTTGCTTAACTCCCATTTTAACCTCAAAGAGATCTGCAACAGATCCATTACAGAGAGCCACCACTCATATACTGTCACGGAGCAGGCAGAAAATGATGACAAATTCTGGTGGGCATCTGTACTTCAGAAGGATCCTTCACAACACTTCTCAGCTGACAGTTTAAAGCTTTTGCGAGGTCAAAGAAGGCCATGTAGAGAGGCTTATGTTGTTCCCAACTTTTCTCCTGCAGCTGGCAAGCTGCAAAGATCATGTCAATTATGCCTCTTGATGCCCTAAATGTACACAGATTCCAGGAGGAACTCTTCGGCAAATGGAAGGAAACTGTTCAGAAGGGATCTCACAGTGATTTTCCTGTAGTGGACAGCAAGGTGATCCCTGTATAGCTTCCACAGTCAGACTTGTCTCCTTTCGTCAAGACTGCCACAATCATAACAACCCTGAGGTCATCTGGGATTTCCTCACAGATGCTTGAAATGAGGGCATGAAGCTGTGATGAGAGCTACTCTCCTCCCTTTTAAGATTTCTTCATTGATTCCATCTGCTCCAGATGCCTTGTTGTTCTTCATATGCTTGATAGTGTTCCTGACCTTGTCAAGGGTTGGAGGCATTCCAAGATTATTTCTGACTGGGTGTTGCGGGATGGAGTTAACAATACTCTCATCAACAACAGAGTATTGATTGAGAAGGTCTTCAAAATGCTCTTGAGAAGGTCTTCAATGGGCATTGAAGGCTCCCCTTTCTTAAGGTCTCCTCCATCCTTAGGTCTCAAGGGGGTTGGTCCTTGAGCGCTTGGACTGTAGATGGCTTTGGTGACACTGAAGAAGCCATGCAAATTGTGTGCGTCAGCCAGATGTTGCATCTCCTTAGTTTTATCTTCCCACCATCTGTTCTTCACATTTTATGTCCACCTTCGGACTCCTGCCTTAGCTTGTTGGGAGATTCTGTACATACAGATCCTGTACCCCACTACTAGATCAGAAGTTGTATGACACAGGCCAGTCACAGTATTACCTACATACCCAGGGGCACAGCTGGAAGGCTGGCATCTCCACTTGAACATACACAAGGTTGCATAAGAAGTCTAGCATATGGTAGCTATGAGAACAGTAAGGGGTATAACGAGAACAACAGTGACTATGCACCATTATTTTGGTGGATTGCCTGAATGTTCTCTCTTTGGTGGATCTGTGGCTGGACCATGACACATAGCAGTCCTAACAGCTATGGTATCAAGCTGGCACATTCATTTCCTAAAATTTAACTGCTTAAGTGAGATTCATTTCTGTGTTCACCCTATTAAAGGAGAGGACTGTCCTTCAGCAGCTGCTCAAGAAACAGTCACTGCTGTATGCTAAAGATGATGGATATAACTGCTAAACAAAGTGGTTTCCCAGGGTTTCCCCTTCAACTAGCTTTGGATGCACAGTAAGCAAACAGCTAGTTACACAACCAGGAGCAGCCAGTTATCCTCAACCCTTTTAAAAAATGCATCCATTACAAAAAACATGCACTTAAAGCCCATCTCTGTTAATCTACATCTAGACCAATCTTTAAAAGAAAAGAGGAAAAAAAGAGACCATAAACAATGAAAAGTTAGGCTGCCAAGTACATATTTCTGACAGCCTAATGAAAAAAAAAGAAAAAAGGGAGGGAGAAAGACAAACCTGCTTTATAAGTTCTTAAAAAGGAAAAGACTGCACAGGCAATTCAAAGGGCATAAAAGTTTTGTGTGAAGGGTCAGATTGAAAGGCTAAAGAATGAAATCAAATCAAATTCAATAATCATTCTAAGCCCATTTTGGAGCATGACCCTAACTGAAGTGTCAACTATTTGGCACCGTAGTTGAAACTTTAGAACAAGCAGAAGGAAAAATAATAAAATTAGGGAAAAATGGAAACAGAAGGGCAAGAAAAAAATGGGGGGGAAGGGGACTTTTGTGAAAAGGCACTTAGGGTCGGAAAGGACCTAAACAGATCATCAGGTCCAACCCCTTGCCCCAGGCAGAAACGGGTGTCAGGATCATATCACACCAGTCAAATATCTGTCCAGCTTCCTCTTGAAGACCCCCAAGGAAGGAGAGAGTACCCCCTCCCTTGGGAGGTAATTCCAGAGCCTGGCAGCCCTAACTGTAAAGTAATGTCTCCTGATGTCCAGCCTGAACCTTCTCTCTAACAATCTATGGCCATTATATTCCTAGTAACCGTGGGTGGTGCCTGAGGGAACAGAGCCTTCCCCAGTTCTCGCTGGTACCCCCATGGTGAGTTTGTAAATGGCCACCAGATCCCCTCTCAGCCTTCTCTTGTGGAGGCTGAATAGGTTCAGGCCCTTTAGCCTCTCTTCGTAGGGCCTGCCCTGCTGCCCCTGGACCATGCAAGTGGCCCTCCTCTGGATCCTCTCAATGCTAGCCACATCCCTCTTGAAGTGCAGTGCCCAGAACTGGACGCAGTACTTCAAATGTGGCCTGACCAATGCCACATAGAGGGGAAGGATCACCTCCCTGGTCCTGCTTATGATGCATCTGTAGATGCACGACAAGGTGCGGTTAGCCTTACTGACCACTTCCTTGCACTGGCAGCTCATGTTCATCCTGGAAGCAACAATGACTCCAAGATCCCTTTCAGCCACTGTGTCGACAAGAAGGGAGTTCCCCAGCCTATAGGTGTGTTGCTAGTTCCTTCTCCCTAGGTGCAGTACCCTGCACTTGTCTGGGTTGAATTCCATCGTATTCTCATCCACCCACCTCTGTAACCTGCCTAGATCTAGCTGGATCCACCCCACCCCCCCGTGTGCCCACTGTGCCCCACAACTTGGTGTCATCAGCGAATTTGGACAGTGTGCTTTCCACCCCCATGTCCAGAGTGCTGATAAAGATGTTGAACAGTAGAGGCCCCAGGACCAAGCCCTGGGGGACTCCACTGCCCACATCCCTCCAGGTCGAAAACAACCCGTCCACCACCACTCTCTGGGTGCAACAATCTAGCCAATTTGGCACCCATCTGATCGTGTAGGCATCAAAGTCACCTAGTTTTTTTCTTTGTTTGTTTTTAAAGAGACTGTGGTGGGAAACAGTGTCAAAGGCCTTCTTAAAGTCCAGGAAGACGATATCCATCTCAATGCCCTCGTCCAGGGACTTTGTGACCCGATCATAAAAGGAAACCAGGTTAGGTAGGAAAGGTCTGCCCTCAGTGAACCCGTGTTGGTTGCCGTGTTGGTGCATTACCTCCCCCTGCTGGGCCCTTGAAGATGTGCTCCTTGATAATTTTCTCAAAGGTCTTCCCAAGGACTGAGGTAAGACTAACTGGCCTATAGTTACCCAGGTCCTCCTTTCTCCCCTTTTTGTAAATGGGACCACACTGGCCCTTTTCCAGTCCTCTGGGACCTGGCCAGAGCCCCACAAGTGTTCATACAGCCATGCCAGGGGCCCCACTATGACCCCCACCAATTCCCTCAGTACCCTTGGGTGAAGAACATCTGGACCTACTGATTTAAACACATCCAGCCCTCCAAAAGTTCCCTAACTGGGTCTTCCGTGACCCTAGGCATGGCAATGCCTCCCCTGGGTCCATCCGTAATCCTAGTGGGAGAGATGTCCTGGTCCCTGTTCAGGAATATGGAGGCAAAGAATTTGTTAGAGGTCACCTTTTTCATTCACTGCAATCACCAGATTGCCAAGCCTATCCTGTAGCAGCCCCACATTACCTGGTGCCACCTTACTTCCTATGCATTTGAAAAAGAACTTTTTATTATCCTTAATTCTGGTTGCTAGCCTTAGCTCCATCTCTGCCTTGGCCTTCTTAACAGCCTCCCCGCAGTCCCAAGCAACAGAGATGTAATCCTCCTTGGTGACAGCCCCTTGCTTCAACTGCTTGCAGAAGCAAGGGGCCTCCTTTTGCCCTCAGGCATCCCCGGATGCCTCTGCCGAGCCATGGGGGCTTCTTAGCACTCCTGCCCCCCTTGGTGCACATTGGGACCGACTCCCTTTGAGCTCAGAGGATCGTCTCCTTGAGGAACCACCACCTGCCTTGGACTCCCATCTCATTGAAGCTCTGAGACCCCAATGCCTCTCCTACTAGCCTTCTTGGCTTACAGAAGTCAGTCCTCCTGAAGTCAAGGACCTTTGCCTTGCTGCTTGCTTTCACCATCCTGCGCTGGATAGTAAATTCTATCAAGCGATGATCATTGTTGCCCTGGTGGTCGATTACCCACAGAAATGTACATTTTCTTGAAATCATAGAGTGTGTTCCTTTCACTAAAAATCCATAGAGAAGAACATGAAAAAAGTATGAAAATTTTGGGAAGTGAGGGGGGGCGGGGGAAGGGAAGAACCAATACCTAAGGGGAAGCATGGAAAGGGAGATGGTAGCAAAAAAAATTATGAATTACAAAATAGACATAAAGCTAAAGAAAAATATCAGTGAAAAATGACTTGCCTGTAAGATAAAGATCAGTATTCCATTTTCTTTAATATGCACAACCTCCTGACAAAAGACTCAAAATATTGGTGTGGGTCCATTGTTGTGAAACAGAAACTTTTAAATATTAATGAAAAAGTAAAAGAAGTTTTGCTAATCATGACCCATATTCAGAAAGAAGCCGGACAAACTTATTTCTACTCTAATAAGGCAGGCTATTATTTAGTATTTCATAGAAAAACATTTAAAAAAAAATCAAATGCAGAAAACTTTGCACACACATTCTCAGAAATTTACTAAAGAGGTCTACAGAACATTTTTTATAATTCTTCATGAACCGGGACTACTGCCACAGCACAAAAGGAAAATCAACACTGTTCCCATGCTTAAACAGGGAAAAACAGATAAGCTGCATATTTGTTGGCCTAATATCTAGCCCAGAAAACAACAATAAGCAGAAATACTACCTTGTTCAGACTATAAAACTTGAACCTGCATACAGGTCAACCTCACATTTTCAAGTTCAGTTTTAGGAAAACACACATTTTTCCCTGAATATAAATCAGTGATTACAGATAGAGACCTTAAACTACTATGGCTTTACAGAAATTTTACAGATGCATCAAATGACTAAGAAAAGTACCCAAACTGTTAAAAATCCAACCCCCACTAAAAAAGCTTCACTGAAAATTCCTGATGTATTGTTTTTACAAAAATGTTAAGAGTACTAAAATCAAGACTGTGGGAAGCCCAATTATACATCAACCTTGTCTCAATCATTGTGGTTCTTTCAGATAATGAAAAAGAACAGCAAACTTATAATGAGAATAATACAGTATAAGAGCAATTGTAGAATTGCATGGAAATTAGGTCTTTATGAATGTACCAGGCATTTAAGGAAATCAAGTCAGGGTCAAATGTGGTAACAAACTTCATCCTTATTTAGCACAGGAAACTGTCAACTAAAAATAGGAGAAGTGTATCACATACTGAAGGGACAGAGACTAAATGACAGAGACTAACTGATAGACTGTAAAAACAGATTATTGATGAGATTCATCCAACAGGGTAAGAAAACGCCTTTGAAGTGGAGTGTCTTAAAATTCTCTACTTAAGAAAGAGTAATGGCTTTGATCAAATATTTGGAAAAAAGGTACTACTGATAGTTTGCATATGACAGGATGATGGGACAATAAATAATGACTGTCAAAACATGATCTGGCACTGCAGGGTACTCAACTGTGTAGATGACAGTTAAATGCTGTATATGCCACATTCATAGGCTGGGGCTCATATCCTTGAAAGCAACGTCTCAGACCAATTTATGTTTAGCTGGTTTCCATCGCCAACCCTGAGCTGTTCATACAGTACTGCAAAACGCAATTGATGTTACCCTCAGGTCTGCTAAAGAGAAGAAGTTCAAGGAGCAGAGAGGTGGTATTGAGTCTGTGTGCAGCACTATCTAGCAGCGGAAACTACCCTAATCTCCTTTTAGAAAATCAGGAGTACTGGAGAGGAAGCAGTCAAGCCACAAGAATAAATTCAAAGAAAACCTGCTTCACAGCAAAAGACTGGGTGACTTCATCTGTGTGTACCCCAAAAGGTTTAGCAGCAACTTCAACAAGGACAAGGTTTAGTCGCACTTCAACAAGGATGCGGAAAAACTTGAGCGGGTCCAGAGAAGAGCCACCTGTATGACTGGGGACTTGCAAGACAAGTCATACTAGGAGAGGCTGAGCAACTTGGGCCTCTTCAGCCTACAGCAGAGAAGGCTGAGAGGGGACTTGGTAGCAGCTTACCGCTACATCAAGAACTTGGTGAACAGCTGTTCCCCAGGACACCCCTGGGGAAGACCAGAAGCAATGGATACAAAAATTCCTGGAAGACTGCTTTAGGCTCAATTCCAGGAAAAATTCCTTCAGAGTCAGGATGTCCAGACTGTGGAATAAACTCCCTCCAGTGGTGGTGCAGTCACCTACCCTGGTAATCTTCAAAAGGAGACTGGATGGTCACCTTGTTGGGGTCACTTGACCCCAGTTCTCTTTTCCTACCTAGTGCAAGGGGACTGGACCTGATGATTTACAAGGTCCTTTTCAGCCCCTAACAACCTATGAATCTATGAAACTTGATCTTCCTTTGCAAGTACTTATGTAGGGGAAAGCTCTTTAAATCAGACACAGAAACATACAACAACTTTAATCTGAACTACACTAATTCAATACTGAAATAATGATTACCCATGAAAGTTATCAGTCATGGTATAGTCCATTTAAGATTATGGGGGGAAGGGGGATTATTCTGCTGTCTGAGGTCTTTAAATCAAGTGATGCCCTCTTTAGAAATCAAGGTGATTCTCTAGCTCAGATTAGCAGAGTCTGTGCACAAGACATTATATGTACTTACATTGCATCTAGGAGTCTTACATCTGGACCAGCACCCCACTGTCCTGTTTCATACTGTACAGAAACAGAACAGGGATAGTTTGCCCTGCAGTCATCTGTCTTTTAAAAGTAGGAGGAATAAAAGAAAACAAACAAATGAAATAATGGTTTGATTTTTTTTAAAGACAATATGGAAGAGTTTAAAGCAGGGGTGGAAAATTATTTCGGCTGGACAGCCGTTTAACAAGTTTTGGTGATCTGTCGGCCACAAAGGCAGCCCCACCCTATGACAGGTGCCCTGCCACCTGGTTGCCAGCTTGGGACCAAAATTCCTGCCCCTAACCTCCCCACCTTTGTCACCAAAGCTCCTCCCATGGCCTCAGAAGTACTTCCTGCAGGGGGGGGGGGGGGGGGGGGGGGGGGATGGAGGGAAGGTTGGCATCTTGCAACCAGAAGAAAAATAAATAATAAAATTAAATTGTTATAGTAGATGTTTGATTTTTAGTATAATTTCAAAAAAAATACTTTTGTCTTGATTTGTGTGTTACATAGTGTATATAGAGGGGATTCCATGATAGCTCAAAATAAAGTTTTATTCTTGTATAGTGCGCGTGAGAGTTGTGTGTGGGAGGGTGTTGGGTGTGTGCATGAGGTGGACTCTGCCACGCCCCCCCCCGCTCTCTGTGACATAACTGATCCTTGATCCCAGCCCTTCTGCAGGGGGTGGGGATGGGGATTGGTACAGCAGGGACAGGAATCGTCGTCGCCGGAGGCCAAAGACTATCAGGAGCTCCCTGGACAGCAGCAGCAGCCCTGGCTGGAAACTGTGCCCACTGGCCAGGGCTGGGGTCCACCAGCAGAGAAGGCTGGAAGTGCAGCACTGGTTTAAAGACAAATAATAAGGATGTATTGCAGATGTATATTAGACATGCCTCAAATGCAAAGGGTAGCTTGGGAGAAGATAGTTAGATATTTTAAAAATTTACCCAGCAGGTGACAGAGGTTGGCATAACTGATCAAACTGATTCATGAGTCAATGCCTCACATGCAAGTGAAGAACAGGCTATGAAAAGCCTTGAAAGCCTATTTAAGTAGCTTATATTTGACATAATAGAGGAGGAACCAGCAAATAAAAGGCGAAGATGGGTGACAAGGTCAGAGCTAGGGAAAAAAAATCTGATTGGAATTCTGAATGAAAATGGGGTCATGCCCCACTCATCCAAGGCTGGAGGAAAGAACACGGGAGTGACAGAGCTTGAATGAACACTGCAGCTGGGTAGAAGGTAGTAGGAGAGATTACAGAAAGATTATATCTTAAAAACATTACAAAAGGATCAGCAGGATCTAAAAAAAGATGGATAGTAAGCCCAGATGTGAGAACCTGGTGGACCGAGTTGAAGGTGGCAGACTGTGGGCCCAGAAGAATGAGAAGGATTTTGATGTTGTCCAGAAATCAAATGAATATGAAAGGGGGGGGGGGAAGGAGGGGGGGAGGAGGAAGAGGGATGGAAGAAGAAGAGGCAGTGAAAAAGAAATTAAGTACTCCATATCTGCCATGTTGTTTAGCTAATTAGTTCATGACCATCCATGAAATGCTGGAGGGGCGGGGGAAGAAGCAAGCCAAGTTTTTAGTTTGGATCATAACATGTCCATTCTGGTTTTAAAGCCTACAGAATCACCTGCAAGAACCCTGCCATCTGAGCCTGAGTCTCTTCCCAGCAGGACTTCCTACATGCTGATGTTAGTTTACAAGCCTCAGCTGAGGCACTCTCACAGGTGTTTCATTAGCCACAAAAAAGTGAGATCAAAAAAACCACATCTAATCAGAGGCAGCTAAACTAGGAACAGGTACCTTTCTGATATAGTGTTAATCTGTTGATTTACCAGAAGCTTTTCCAGTTCTGGGTTCAAATTGGAGGTGCTGTGGTTTCCAAATAAAACTTTTTAAAAGGATCAGTTACTTCCATGCTTCATCAGGCCTGAATTCAGAGGATAGCTCTCCAGAAAGGCCTCCTTAAGAGACTTTCTCCAGCTATTCAGGGACAAATCTGAGAACTTAAATAATTTATGTATGCAGCTGGTTGTGCAATGGGAGAGCATAACTATAGCAACTGTATTAGAAAATGCAAAGCCAAGTTAACAAATGGGGTCAAATTCATGCTTCAAAAGCAGAACCTTGCCAGTTTCAGCAATACAAGTTAAGTCATTTCAATTTGGCAGCACTGTAGGTTAAATGAAAGCTGTGTGGGGGAAGCTGCACCAGAAAGAATGGGAGAGGTGACATAATGATGGGAGGGGTGTGGGAGAGAAAATTTTTTACTCTTAGTAGCTTTGAAAGGAAACTTGCCCTTTAAAGCCTTGCCACTGGTCTCTTACAAATGTTGGCAACAATGGAACAGTTAGGTTAAGATCAGAGCACACATCTAAGGGTCAGAGCCAATGAACCTGCCCTGCCAAAGTAAATGGTGGTTTCATTCATAAATGCTGAAGACAATGTTTGGTGCACAGATACAGAGGTTGTTAGCCATGTCAGTCTGAAATGAGGCAAAAGGCAGGGTATACTTGTACTTCATGGATAAGCCAACTGGTTTCCTAGCTACGAGCAAAGAAGCACCTTTACCAGCCATGGTGCTCAGCTAAGTGAGTGCTGCTTAGGAACAATTCACACTCACGTGATGAAATCCAGGAAGCTCGCCAGTGGTTCGTATGCATGGTTCCTCATGTGACGGAACTCCACCACCATCTTCTCTTTCAGCTTGTCATCTATGACAGACACTGTAAGGGGAGAGGCTTCGTTGGCCAGGAAGTTCCCATAATCTGTGCTTTGGAGATGCAGCTTCAAATCTAAAATCGCAAAAACCACAATTCACAAATTTTGCAGAGGTAGATTTTTTAAAAAGTGTTTCTGGAACAGTAAAAAATGGAGTCCCTGCAACAAACTGCTTTAAGCATTCCCCATTACACTAGCATACAGCGACACCTGCTGTTCACAAAGGCAAGGCTGCTTTCTTAACACCCAGTTATGACCATCGTCGTTCCTACTAAGGGCAAGTCTGAGCACAGGAAGAAAGGTACAATTTGTCTCAGTCCCATCCTTGTTTCTTTAAGCAATGCCCTACTCTATCCTCAAAATAAGTCTTCATTTTTTCCTTTAACCTTCTGAAATTATACCTCCCTACTTGTAATTCTGAGTTAGAAGGCTACTGGCATTCTAGAAGTGTATTTACCAACAAGCTTAGCATTTGGAAACCAAGTGCTTCACTCTGCCAGTTGGTACTTGAGTCTCAGACTTCACTGAGGGCATCTGCACTAGCAGGTCAATAGGAATGGCTTAAGACCAGCTGGTATAGTTAAGAGTTCTGACCAAAAAGATTCTTTCAAAGAGGCATATCAGTTCAAACTAAGAACAGCAGGGGCGACACGTAGGGGGTGCACGTGCACCCCCTGCAAAAAAGCGCTGCCAGCACTGTCAGTGGCACATGCAGACAGTCGCCTCTTACCACCCTGCAACTAACACTGCCGGTGGTGTCTGCAGGGATTTCATGATCCCTGCAGGCCACTGTTGGCAGCTGCAGGTGGTCGCCGACATTTCCCCCCCGCCCCAACAATGCTGGCAGTGTCTGCAGGAGCTCTCCCACTTACCAATGCACTCCTGCGCCACCGTGCCCTGCCCAGCTGCCGGTGGCACGCACTGTTCATGAAGAACAGCATCTCATGCACTTAGAAAAAAATAAACCCAGGCAACTTCTTTGACATGACATCCAGAGAGATAGATTTGACCAATATACAGCAATAAATTGAAATCATGCATCACAGGGTCAGGATGAGGTTGCCGAGTAGGAAAACGAATAATGAGAGAGGGACTCTATAAAATAAGTGCACCAAGAAAATCTCAAGAAAAAACCCCCCACACATAATCAGAGCACTCCCTGATTTCAGAAATACCCCAATGTTTTTCCTCAGCTAGCCTTTCTTGACCATCTGACACGCTACAAGCTGCACTGTTGGCCAACAAGGAACCCCAATCTGCTGGCCCTTCTTCTTTGTCAGGGTTAAATAAAAAAGAAAATCTTATTCAAGCCAACAAGCATTACAGGCTGTAACTGGATCCAAAACATTTTTTGTGTCATAAAAAAAGCATTTGTTTCTCAAAGCATTACTTGCTGAGCTGGTACATAGTGTTCATCTACCTCTAGCTTTGTCTGGTCAGAGAGCAAGTTAGACCAGAACATTCTCCCAGGGATTTGAGGGCTTGGAGGGGAAAGAGATGAACTCAAGAAGTTTAGTTAAACCAGATGTGAACATACTGTCCAAAAATTTCTTCCCAGTTTTTTGGAAGCAGCAGTGTTTAAGCCACTCTCACTGTCCCACCAAATTGCACAATAACCCAACTTTCCTCAGAACATAAAAGAGCTGTTCAAGGTCAGGTAAAAAACTGGTCCCATGACATAGGAGTAGAAATGAGTTGGATAAATCTAAAAGGTCTGGATTTTCTGGAACCCCATCCTAATGTGTATGTACAATTACAGCCATACACACATGAAAACCAGGTATCATCATCAGCTGAATGTGCAGTCACACCACTCAGACAAATGTTAGAGCTATACAGAACCTGATGTAGCACATATCCAGTGGAATAAAAGAATGGTTGGTGGACTTCAAAGTCACTAGAAGGCTCCTGGCTCCAGCGGACATATTTTTTGTGAAATGTCAGGGACATGATCTTAACCAAAAACTAGGTAGTATCTTTAACAGTGTGGAAGAAAAAAAGTTATCACTGGTAAATTTTGCAGATAAATTGGTGAAAGGGTCAAGAAGAGCAGAGCAGTCCAGTTGCAATGATGCCAACTAGCTTCCAACTACTGTTCTTCATCAGCAGACCCCAAAGGAGGGGTTTACAAAAGGGAGGCCAATATCATTATTCTTACCATATGATGGAAAAGTTTCTTCATTTCACTTTGCCTTAAGTCTACCCAAGGCCACCTGGTAGGACAGTGACATTCTGAACCCATAGTCCCAGCTTAGTGTCCTACCCACTAGACTACTCTCCTCTACAGAAATAGCTGGATTGCTAGCATATGGACCCAAATATTTTAGAGCAAAATGCAAAAAGTCATATTGCAAGAAAGAAAAGAAACCATAGATCACACTTTCAGGATGGGAGACGGTGGAGGGATGCACCACAGAACACACTGACCCAGAAAAGCGTTTTTCAACCTGCGATCTACAGACTGTGTAAGGGGTCCAAGAAAGAGAACTATGATCAATCCAAAGTAGTGACTACCCACACTTACAATTCAAAGGGGTCTACACTATTCCAAAATGTTTAGCGGTCCACAAGTGAAAAAAGGTTGAAAACCACTGACCTAGAAGAAACCGGGGGGTCACAACAGAAAACCAAATGAACGTGAGCCACAGCATCAAGCAACACTGAGGGCCTACACAAGCCTTAGATGAATAAACAGGAGAATAGAGTAGAGTAAGGAGAGAAACAGTGTTCTCTACCCTCAGACCAGTGCCATATCCTATATACCATAAGGGGCTGGGGCAAACATACACTGTATATAGTGCAGGGAGCTGGACCCCACATGTAATGCAAGCTGCGCACACAGCCAGTGTAGGGGATGCACTGCATGTGGCTCCTGGACTGACCCTGCACACTAGATCCAGCACATGGAGCTGGTCTGTGGGCCTGATCCAGCTCAGACTGACCCCAAGCATGCCTCATACAGTCCATGGGACCAGATGAGTTTGACACCTCAGCTACAGACTATACATTTTAATACACAACTGCAGACTATATTTCCCTTACAAGGTCCCTGCCTTATTCAACATACAGGATAGCCCTGTTGAGGATGAATCAGTCAGCAGTAAAAAGAGACTAAGTGCTTGACTTGCGACCTTAGTGGTCTTTTGAGTGTTTGCATGTCACTGTATAGGGCTTTTGGGAAAGCTTTAGAAATACATCTGTGTTATGCCAGCTGGCAGCCAGCATGGAAAGTTCTGTTCCTGTCAAATTTCTGCCACTGTAAACAGGTTCTTAGGCTTTATACATAACACTGATGAATGCTACTACATGCTGTGTTCAGTACTAGTGCCTGCATTTTAAGAGAATGTTAAGTTAGAATCAAGCCAAAAGGGCAGAAAGATTGAGACCTCCAATTAGTCCATTTAAGACAGCAGGGGCAAGTTGGTCCATCTATGAATACCTACAATGGCAGAAGGTGATTATCTAGCAAAGACGAAACAAGATCCAATGACTAAGTTGAAGCCACACAAATATTTAGATTTAAATAAAGCTGCAAATTAAACTGAGGGTAATTAACTACTGGGACATGACTTTAAGCTCAATATGCAAATTTAAACATCTCAATTTGTCTTGCAGGAATCGTGGGGTGAAACACTGGCCCGTGTCATACATGACATTAACTAGATCACAGTATTCCCCCTTCTCACCCTGAAACATATTCCATCTAACTGGCAATTACCCAGATGATAGCAATACTGATAATCCTGTTCATAACAGTTTATGCTAGTCAGTAAAAACATTTCTGCAGTCTTACATGGACTTGATCCACACACATTCACAGGTTGTTGAAGATGGTCCATAGCTCCATATATTGTGCAACTGGTCAACTTGTATGTGTGTAAATTAACACACTTTCAAGTATCTATTTGCAGTTACCTAGCATCCAAAACATTTCAAATGTACTCCCCATGCAGGCAAGCTTTGCAGCTATCCCTAAAGCTATAGAGAATTACATATTGATTTTTTTAAACATTTCATATTACAAGAAAAAAAAAGCACTACGAAGTTGAGAGACGGTAAAATTCAGATTGCCCATGTAAGCCTGTGTCTACAGACCATGTGTACCAAAAATATAGCCCATGGGATGGATCACATGCCCATATTGCAGCATGTGCTAGCCCTGGTCCCATGCATTTCATGCAGAACCCATCCAGCATGAATTACACACAGCACAGGGCTGGGCCATGGTTCCCACCACATCACTGCATAGGATTAGCTGCAGTGCTGGATCTAGAGCTAGGTTTTTCAGTTATTTCAGCAGGGTAGAATAGAATCATACTTACATGCATACTATTTGGCCTTAAGTGCCCAGATGCCACAGAGATTCAGACACAGAAATAGTTACTTTAGTTCTATCAGAGCAACCTGAAGATTCAAAAATTACAAAAGGGCTTATGCGAGAGACAAAGACTTCTTAAGATTGTATCTTTTATTGGACCAACTATGTAGCTGGCATAAAAAGTCAGACAAATGTTTAAAACCCTGATATTCTGTGATCAGGTCTCTGAAACCAGGCACAGCATAGTGAAAAACAGCAGAGGTGAGAGGGTGAATGAAATTCTCAAGGGCTGCATACACATACACAATCAAGAAAAGAAAAGAAGCTGATTACTGGGAGATGAAGCCCTTTCAAAAGAGAGAAGGGTCATTGTCATCTTTCCTATGTGGAAAGAATTCAGGAGTTGCGTAAAACATTGTGTGCCAACTTCATTCTCAGTTAAGAGGGAATCCAAGCATCCCCAAATATACAGGGCCATCAGAAATTCTGAAGAAAGTGAATTACCAAAGGTGGACTAGCAGCACCATCTGGGAGGCAACAAGGCCCAGAGTAACTAAGGACAGACAGGTAGAGAGGTGCCATAGAAAGCTTGGAGAAGTGAGGCAGCAGACCAAGCCATAACAACTAGGGTTAAGCACACGTGTGATCCAAGAGGAGAGTACCAGAGCAGCAGAAAATGCCAGGAGCCCCTAGGAAAACCTCATTTTGGATCAAGAATGGGTACAAAGAGACAGGCAAAATGCTATTGCTCACAAACTTTGGCTATTGTAAGCAAATACTAGTCTATCAGAGATAACACCTGCTTGTTATGAAGCCCAGAGGAGTGCTCTGGTATCCTTTTGCAAGCCTGGAAGTCTCTTTACCCGTGTTTGTCTGCTTACGTTTCCTTGGCAGAAAGAACCACACACATTTCCTAGGACAGGGAAGGAAGCTGGGACTTTAGCAAATCAGAACAGTCCAAACCTTTCCAAGTTCTTGTAAACACACTTTGAACTTTAACCGGTTTCCAAATAAGTTTATATTTTTTTTCCACAAGGAACATGCAACAAGCTTTCTAAGAACTTGCATTTTCAAATACAAGCCTGTGTTTCAGTCTTTATGCCACAACCCAGAGGAGTTCATTTAATCTATGTTATCACTGCTCTACAACACTGAATTTTAATTGGTAAGTAGGTTCCAGAGACATATATCACTGTTTTGATCTTTAGATGCAGGAAAGTCTTTCCCTACAATCAACACATTCATTCAGTCAGAGCCCAGCTGTTATATCCCAATCACTCCAGCTCCATCTGTATCACTACTTAGCTACTCTACTAGTTAGCACACTGGTGCCTTTCATCTACCACAGAGACTTGTTCGAAACCCTAGGAAATGTCTTCCACATCTTTACTCTAGAATCACATCACAACTAGACCCTGCCCTCCAACAGCCTGTCGGCCTGTAGCCAGAAGTGCCACTTCTGTGCCAGAAGAGCATTGGAGAGAGGCAAAAACCTGCAGAGCAAGGAGAAGAAATGTCTAGGGCAGGGGTTCCTAAACTGTGGTACGCAACACAACTCTGGGAAGGTACACAGGAGAAACTGTGTAATGAGGGATTTAAATTTTCATCATAACACTAATTGGTATTTAAGGCATTAAACTATGTTGGTTGGGGTACAAGGGCAGCTGTTAAATCTGGAAGGGGGCATGGAATAAAAAAAAAATTTGGGAACCTCTGATCTAGAGCACAGCAGCTGCTGGCTCTTATGATGCAGTTACATCCAACTCTGCTGGTTCTTCTGGGAACGTGATGGGTTTGTAGAGTTTATGAATTCTGGCTGATGTTAAATTTGTGGTATAACGCAGTAATGCTCATCTGTGTATCCATCCCCATGGACTAGGTGCATGCATCAAATTACATGCAATCAAGACTTAGACTTAATGACTCATCCAGACCAAACAGCTGGTGTGCTAAAAAAGGTTGGCTCAAGCTTGAGAAGGTATTTCCTCCAGCTACAAAGGCTGGTGAGGAAGACACTAGAAGAAGAATAAAAAGAACCTATGCATTGGCATTAGGATATACATGCTCAAAGGATTTGCTCAGATAAGAAAATAAATCTTTGGGCAGAAAACAGACAGGTAGGTTTTGGCAACAGAGGTGAAGTGGCACTTCTGCAGCATGCAAGTCCAAAATAACCTGCCTGACTTCAACAGCACTCAAAAGTGTTCACCCACTATCCTTCCCAGTCTCAAAGCCACCATGTAAGCATGCATGTGCAGGGGGAAGACATAAGAGTAGGAGAGTTTTGTCTGTTAAGGCATTTCATGCACATTTCTAGGCACCAGGCAGACAAAGGAACTTCCAAGTTATAAGCGTCCAATAGACTTGCTTTACTTGTCATGTTCACCTGAGTCATGTCAGAAAATTAACAGAATAACTGAGCGGTACAAACATTAAACTCTGCAGAACAGCCTCTCAAGCCACATGTTGTGGGTAAGCTTCTATTTAGCAATGTGTTTGGAGCATTCTGGGAGATATTTAGGCACTCAGCTCAGTGGAACAAGAGCCAGCTCAATGTTCTGCTTAGCTGGAATCATGGACACATTTATATAACAACACTTGGAAGGAACATTTGAGAAGAAGCCAGCCCAAGCACTTTAGAATTAAGGCATCTTAATCCAGCTGGGATCCCTGCTGCTGCTTCTCCCTGAATTAGTGTCAGAGCAGACAGAACATGCTCAGTGGCTGGCCTCACTGCCTTTAATTCTGTGCTTCAGATGCCACAAGCATACCCTGTCCCCTCACCCTTAACTACCACATGGACTTGTGCTCCTCCAGCCACAGGAGTAGTCAGCTGCACCCAGCCAGGCAGACCAATCATTTTTATAACACTGATTACCTACCATTAGGCATTTCATTCATGACAAGTCACACAGATGGTAGTTTGCACCAGACAGCCAATCAAGAAAATGGTGAGGAATGCTGCTCGTATACCTGGCAAACCAAAGCAAGAGCCACGGGCTGAACAAGCTCAAGTACACCAAACACTGACTCTGGGAGGCTAGCTGGGAACGAACGAGCTGAAGATGTGGAAAGTTCAACCCCAGGCAGTGACAGCACAAGTACATTAGTGCTGGTGGCTACCACAGTGTAGCAGTCAGGAGGAAGAGTTCTCATGCCTGAGCTGGCTCATCTTCGCAGGAGGCAGCAGCAGTGCCCTTTATTCCTCACATCACCGCACACTTCCATTTTAAGCAACTGGACATAAGCAAACACCAAGGGCTTTGGATGGACTTCTCCATACGTGACCTCTTCCCCCAGGGAATGTTAAACTTCTAACAAGCATGGCCAGCCGTTTCTAAGAGCAAAGTTAGGGTACTCTGCACTTTTGCCAGGTCAACAAGCTGCTCCAACTTCTGTTTCTGAAGAGTGCTCTTTACAAGTTCAGGAACAGGAATGTGAAGTTTGGCAGGCAACTCCTGGCTCAGAGTAGTGCCTTGGGCTCTGCCCTGGAAGTCTGACTAGGTATGGCTGATCCATAAGTCCCAAAAAGCTTATCTGTATTTAAGCAACAGCTTATCAGTGATCTACTCTCATTTGTTGAGTAGTCCATGCAGAAAAGCAACATGCGAGTCAAGACTTTCCCCACATATGCACACAAAGATCCAATGTTTGGTACTTTTACAGCTTTTTCTACACAACCTTGAAGTTTTGAATACAGTTACGTAACTTACAACCTGTAGATGTGTCAGCCTGCCAGAAATATAAAGTGACAGAAAATCCAGTCCTTGTGATGAGGACCTTTCATTCTTCAGCAACATCTTGTCTATATCTGTAAATCTTCCATTGTAGGCAGACACTCAGCAGGTCAAAAAATTATTACTGAGTCATAACATCCATAAGTATTCAAAGTTTGGCACTAAACTACTTCCCATGCATGTACCACAACAGCCCCTTGCTAACATGCCCGTGAGTTCTCCCCCTCTCATGCAGGGAAGAGGGGAAGGGTTCTTCCCAGCATTTCCAGAAGCCCTGACCAAAGGTCCACACTGCCTTGTTTGCAATCATCTGCTCCTCCACTAAACTACTTCTAGTGATTGCTCACAGGGCTCCCCTCCTCCTGCAGGGCTCGCTTTCCCTTAGTTCAAAAAAATCCAACTCCTATCCTACCCTTGGGGTCTTGAGTCTACAGCTAGCAATTTCTGAAGCTCAAAACAAGCCCCTCCCTGACCTTTTCACTAGGACAGACCCAGCAGTTTGCCACCCCTCACCTCTTCCTCCCTTAGGAGCCTCCCAACCAGTTAACTCCACATCTCTCAATGAACAGAAGCGACCTCTCCTAGTTCTCTCCCATTGCCCATCACCTCCCCTACACGAACTAGAAGCCTAAGATTGGTCATTCTTCTGTGTCAAATGCAAACCACAGTAATAATGGTCTCCCCTCTTTTTGAAGGGTCCAGTAACCAAGTGCTTATCAAAGCCTTATGGAAATAAAATGTTTCCTTGCTAATTTTTTTAAAGTTGGCTAGAATGAGAAAAAGGGCAGGACAAAAATTCTTCACCAAATTGGAAATATGAGGGACTTCAGTCAAGGCAAGGCAAGGACAGGAGGGGAACTGAGGACACAAGTACTATAAAGTTCAAAGCCTAGGATATTTTTCCTTCGGAGCACAGCAAAATACAACTTAACTCTTACTTCTCCAAGCCTTGATGTTTGTGTAAATCCCCTACTGACATCAGTGGGAGTTCAGCTATGAATTAAGGGGGGTACTGAGTCCTGGATTTATGTTCTGGCTCACAGACTGTAATTGAAAGTAGAGTTGTTCCCTTCAGAGGAAGTCTGATACACCAGAAACAAAGATATGTTCTGTTTTAAGTTGACCATAACGGTGGAGCAGATTCCCAGAAGTAACATTCTCTCTCTAGTAAAAGGACTGAACCAGAGTGATCTGGAATGCAATGGTACAGCATATAACACGGGTCGGCAATTATCTTGCCTGGGAGGCAGCTTAATGAGTTTTAGTGAACTGTTGAGGGCCACACAAAATATTTCAGAAGACAGCATTTTAACAAACTATAGATAAAAAAACAAATCAAGTTTAAAAATACTAACTTATACTAAAAATCAAACATTTACTATAACATATTTTGTTTTATTTAAAAAAAATTGTTATTTTTTTTTTATTGAGTAGTGTATATAGAGGTGATTGCATAACAGCTCAAAATAAAGTCTTACTCTTGCATATTGTGTGTGTGTGTGTCCTCCTCCTCCTGCCCCTGGTGCACCACTGCAGGCAGGTGAGAAGCTGCAATTGGGTGGCTCCTGCCCCTGCACACAGGGCTCCAGCTCCTGGCCACCTTCCACCCACCAGGCTGCTCATTGTGCTGGGTGGGCAGAAGGCAGCTGGGAGCTGGAGTCGGAGGGCAATGCACTGGGCCAGGGGCCTGGCAGCCATTTCCAGGCTTAGGATGTCCCATTCTCCCTCCAATAATGAGGCAGCCAAAGGAGCTTGGCAGACCAACTGGCTGACAACTGAGGCTGTAGCTTGCAATATTCTGAACCAGAAGGTGGTAGCCTTCAAGTACTGCCAGTCAACCACAGCACCAGCACAACTTCTACTTCCATAAAGGGACCTCATGTACACCTCCCATACGGTCAGAGTAGGGGTCTGGTTGCAACCCTCTTGAGTTTGCAGACCATGCTTGCCCTTGGGTTAAGTCCCCAAGTTTGTTCCACCTTTCCAGGGATTCATGAACTGGAATAGAAAAGAGCATTCAATTGCAGAGAAATTTCAGCCCAATGTTGCTCAGAAAGGGAAACCTTGTGTGCACAACAGCACAAGGAACTATCTTGGTAAGACACCATATCATATTAAGGAAGTGATGTAAAACCTAGGGCACAGGGTGGTTAAGGCATCTCTCTACAGCTCCAGAGGCACAAACATTTCTCCCACTTTACCCAGCTGTAACTGGGTACCTGTTCATTTGGCCTGATGAGTCAAACGCAGCCAGAGGCTATGCTAGCTGTAAAAAGGACTCTATGGCATTATGGCAATACAAACAGTAACCACTTGACTCCTTAACATAAAAACAAGAGGACCTTGAAGGACATGCAAGGCTGGGATCTTGTGCGTGTCAGGCTGTGAAAAGGCTAGATGCTAGCTCCAAATTCACAGATCCAAAGAACAACTAAAGTTCTGGGGATGTATGGGAGATCAAATCACTTTCTAATTGCACTGCGACATAAGGAAGAGCTTGTGTAGGAAGTGGGAGCCACCAACAAGATTTGGGGAAACCAAGGACCACTAAACATGGGCAAAGAAGAGATGCACTGGAGGGACCAGTGTATGCAGGGTTATGCAAGGGATCAGCTTTTCTCCAGCTGTAGATCTGACAGTAGGGTGCCCCTGTTTAAAATGAAAGGGTTTCATCCTTAATTCATTTTGAGAATTTGAACACTGAGGAAGTCACAACCAGATCCAAAAGGTGCTGAATACAGTACAAAAGCACAGCCCAGGTGATTAGATTGAGTGGGGAAGGATGCAAGGAAAGGATGGATGTGAACTAAGGTAGCAAAGTTCATTCCTAGACTTAACAGAATTTCAGCTTGTTTAAAGAGAAGAGATCCGAACCAGCTCCAATTGTTTACCCGAGGTGAACATGGAGAGGGATCTTCTGGAGCTGTGCTCTCTTCCCATGAGGTACTTTCCCTAGTGAAGATGTAAATATGAAGTAGCTAGACTGAACTGAGGACTTCCCCACTGTCCTCTCCTACCCACACTCACCTCCTCCTCCTCCCCCGCCCCCTCAGGACTTATATTAGCAGCAGCACATGTCCTTGTTTTGGCTGTTTTGGCAGGATACCAGCCTAAATTGCAAGGCGGCTCTCAAGACGACTCAGGGACCCCAGATGCCATGGCTCAGACCTAGACCACAGATTCCACCTAACAGCATGCTAACTGCTGGTGAAAGATTTATAGGATGGAAGACACCTCACACGATCATCAGGTCCAGACCCCTGCACTGGGGCAGGAAAGATTGTTGGGGTCAGAATACTCCAGCAAGGTGCATGCTGAGTCTTTCTTTAAAATATTTCCAGGGTAGGTGACTGAACCACTTCTGGGGGGAGTCTGTTTCCAGACCCTGGGCACTTGAATCATGAAGAAGGCTCCCCTTATGTCCAATCTGAAGCGATCTTCAAGCAGTTTGTGTCCATTGTTTCTAGTCTTCCCCTGGGGTGCCTTGGTGAACAGCTGTTCCCCCAGACCCTGATGTACACCTAGAAACCACTGGTGCATCTCCCGAGCCTGGTTGGGCATTGTTTGTAGTCAGCAGCAACTGCCCACAAAGTGTTTGGGGGGCCATGGCAAGTAGCAAGCAGGGACTGCCCACAGAAGCCGGCAGCAGCAAGCAGTGACCAACCACAAACGCCAGCAGCAGTGTCAGAAGGTGGTGAGTGGCAACTGACTGCAGAAGCCAGCGGCAGCCAATCTAACGGGGGGGCATGTGCCTCCCCACAACGCATCACTTATGTGTATGCCCCTTATATACTTATAGGCTGCCACCACATCCCCTCCGAGTCTTTTCTTCGGGTTGAACCAGCATGGGTTCGTGCAAAGCCGATCCTGCCCAACTAACCTGGTCTCTTTCTATGACCAGGTAACAAAGAGCTTAGATAGGAAGGAGGAAGTCAATGTCATCTTCTTGGACTTCCAGAAGGCCTTCGACACAGTGTCCCACCCAATTCTGGTGGGCAAACTGAGGGACTGCAGCACTGACGAAAGCATGGTCACATGGGTGGCAAACTGGCTTCAGGGGCGCACCCAGAGGGTGGTGGTGGATGGGTCGATGTGCCCTGGGAGAGTGCGGGCAACAGAGTCCCCCAGGGCTCGGTCCTTGGGCCAGTGCTGTTCAACATCTTCATTAGCGACCTGGATGAGGGTGTGGAGTGGACCCTGTTCAAGTTCGCTGATGACACCAAGCTGTAGGGTAAAGTGAATACACCGGCAGGCAGGGACCGCATCCAGGCAGACCTGGATAGGTTGGAGAAGCGGGCGGATCTGAACAGGATGCAGTTCAACAAGGACAAGTGCAGGGTGCTGCACCTGGGGAGAGGGAACCAGCATTATGGTTATAGGTTAGGGGCTGCCCCTCTTGGCAGCACAGAGGCAGAGAGGGATCTTGGAGTTATGATTGACTCCAGGATGAATATGAGTCGCCAATGTGATGAAGCAATAGGCAGAGCCAACCCACCGTCATGCATCAACAGGGGCATCACTAACCGGTCCAGAGAGGTCTTGCTCCCCCTCTATGCGGCGCTGGTCAGGCCGCAGTTGGAGTCCTGTGTCCAGTTCTGGGCGCCGCACTTCAAGAGGGACGTGGAGAACCTGGAGAGGGTCCAGAGGAGGCCACTCCTATGGTAGAGGGCCTCCGTGGCCAGCCCTATGAGAAGAGGCTGAGGGACCTGAATCTTATCAGTCTCCGCAAGAGGAGACTGAGGGGGGATCTTGTGGCTGCCTACAACCTTATCAGGGGCCAGCAGGAGGGACTCAGGGAAAGTCTGTTCACCAGGGCCCCCCTTGGAGTCACCAGGAACAATGGCCACAAGCTGAGGGAGGATAGGTTTAGGTTAGATAATATGAAGAACTACTTCACTTAAGGGTGGCCAGAACCTGGAATAGGCTT
This sequence comes from Crocodylus siamensis, assembly GCF_052110815.1. NCBI lineage: Eukaryota > Metazoa > Chordata > Crocodylia > Crocodylidae > Crocodylus > Crocodylus siamensis. The sequence continues at coordinate 44,943,593 of NC_143403.1, forward strand.
CCCAGAGAGGTGGTGCTCTCCCCTTCCCTGGAAATCTTCAAAAGGAGACTGGATAGGCACCTGGCTGGGATCTTATGACCCCTCCCACCCCCAGTGCTCCTTCCTGCCCATGGCAGGGGGTCGGACTCGATGATTCCCTTCCGACTCAGTGATTCTATGATTCTAAGATACCAGCCCCAGCCCTAGAGCAGCTTCCTGCCCAGCTGCAGACCCTGCCAGTGCTTTTGGGCCTTGTCTCCATGGAAACCCTGGCCTGAGTGTCAAAGCCCTGCTGCTGCTGGGGTCTCCATAGAAACAGACCACAGCACCATGGGCAGGGGATGCTGGGAAATGGAGACTGGCTGCCAGACGGATTGGACATTTTGCCCATTGCTGTTCTAGTATTATTGCAGAACGTAAGGAGTCACTAGTGAGTGGCAAGAGGTGCACTGTAGGAGGGAAGGGGACCTTAAGAGGCTCAGCTTTGCCCTGCTCACCCAGAACCCCCCTTTTAGCCATATTCCCATATTCATCCCCTCCTTCCAAACATGCCCCCATTAACTCCATCTCAAACCCTGCTTCTCCAACAAGCTCAGCTTTTAGGTCCCTCACCAGTACTCTCCCCTCCAGGCAGAAGAAGAAAGACCCAGCATTCTGGACAGGAGACAATAAAAGGCAATGAAGGGAACACATTCTCTCTCCTGCGTCTCAAACTCCATGGCAATAATAAAACTGAAGGAAAAGAACAGCTGATAGTTTCTTTAAAAACACCACCCCTTTTCTACAGCAAATCTCTGGTTTGCTATCTCTAACCTATGCCAGGCCTACCTGTACATTCTGTCAATACCCCACCATTGAGCCTACTCTACTAAAGCCATTCCCAAGATTCTTTCCAAGACTTTACACCTTGGTAATCCACCAGAGATCTCAGTCACATAAGACCAACTGGTGACACCAAGGAGCCTCTGGCACATAACTTCATCTCAGGACCAAGTCACGTGTATTTGATCGCTCAAGGGGCACATACAAACCTCATAATAACCGTGGCCACTCTGCCAACCTGCTTCAGCTAGTCCTTCCACCATTCTATAAATCTGCACTTAGTACTGAGGACAGCAACAGTACACGCAGAAAAAAATGCACCAATTCAAAGATGGGGATACCACAAAGCACTGGCTCATTCTTGAAGTCAGTGGTGCTCAACCTATTCAGTCTCGCATGTCACACCCAACCAGGGAGCAGCCCCACTCATTCAGCCATGCATGCTGGCATTTGGGGCCATTTGTCTTGCCCATAGGCCCAGAAATTTGGTGGCAGTGATAACAATGACTCCACTCCCATGCTGCCAAGTTCCCAGACCTATGGTGAGCCCTATGGGCCTGACAACATGGCTCCATGGGCTGGAGGTTAAACTTCACTGGTAGGCCACAGGTTGAACCCCACTATTTTAAGTTATTCCTTGTGTTTACTTATAATGGCACCTTTCTTCTTGCACTATTTCCTAGCAGCAATTGCTTCAGGAAGCAATGTTCAGATTGTACGACAGGGGTTTCTTATACCTTAAAGCAGTGGTTTCAACCTGGTTTTTATATGAACTCAGTGTTTTGGAGGGGCACATGGACTTGCAGGAGAACCTTATCTGTGCAAGTTTGGAACAGTTAATTTTAACAACGTTGTTGGCGAAAGTTCAGACAACCTCTAGAACTGGCACTGAAGAGTAAACAGCAACACTGCAAAGCCTCTGGGGACATGACAGAGATACCAGATATCAAAAATCTCATAGAAGACGCCTGAATAGTATGAAGTAACATCAAGTTAAATAAGTTCTTTAAATCCAAAAATGAAAATGTTAGCCTATTACAGTGCAGAGAAGAAAATGTCTGCCCAAAGGAGAAGCAATTAAGCAGCAGCTAGCTGTAAGGCAGGCTTTGATATAAGGGGCTGCTGTGAGACCAGGGCATTGGAAAAATTATCAGGAGGCTCTCTGCTGGAAGCCATCTCTACCATGGCACTACAAGTGAGAACAGATTTAAAAAGTTATAATAGTAAAGACAATCACCACCACCCACACAAAAGAAGAAATCTACCCCACTCAGGGTAAGTGCTCATAACACACAATCTTCTCTACCATCCTACAGCTCCTCCCAAAATGCCTTCCTGGCAGATTAACAGGAAGTTATAATTTTGCACAAGAGCAAATTATACTCACACTGCATCTTTAAAAGTGATGCCTCCACTACTCCAAGTGGATCACTGCCACAGTCTTGTATTAATGGAATTGGCCTCAAGCATCACTCTAGCCACTTCTGAAAGATGCCACGTCTGAGGGCTAAGCCCTAGCACCTACTGCATCCTGACTAGAACCTGCTAAGTTTAAGGCTAGGTGGGAGGTGTCAGCTTGCCACTGATGGCTATGATCATAGAAAATTGGGGTTGGAAGGGACCTCAGGAGGTCATCTAATCCAACCCCCTGCTCAAAGCAGGACCATCCCCGATTATCTCATCCCAGCTGATGCTTTGTCTACCGGGGCTTAAAAAGCCTCCAGGGATGGGGATTTCACCACTTTCCTGGGTAGCCTGTTCCAGTGCTTCATTACCTGCCTAGTGTGAGAGTTTTCCTTCGTATCTAACCTAAACTTCCCTTGCTGCAATTTGAGACCACTGTTCCTTGTTTTATCTGCCACCACCAATATTCAGCAATAGACAACTTCAGTAACATTCTCAACAGCACTTAAATCATTTATGTCATTATGAAAATGAGATTTAAGCTCTTATCAGGGATTTAGGAAGATTTTCAAGAAAGGTGGAACATGTTTTGAACCCAGAAGCTCATCTTGCATCTCTCCCAGCTATACAGCTGATCCAGTATAAGATATTACCAAACAAGTCCTGTTTCTCACATACTTCCCTTGTGCACATTTGAAAATTCTGGTGTAAATAACTTCCACAAGTGGCACTTAAGTGATGTCTAGATTGAAAAATGATGGACACTTAGGTGATCCTTTGCTGTATTTAGCACTGACAAGGACCCACCTGAAATTCCATGCCAAGCACTGAGCAACACCCCTCAAGAAAGACATGTACGAGAAAGACATGATCCCTGCCCTGAGGGGTCCTTGGAGCTTATGGCTGTACATTAGGCCTCTTGGCCTCTGCCAGCCAGCAGCTGGTACTGCTGTGGGAGTACCATGAGGATTTCTTGGCTTGTATAAATTGGAGGGTTGGCGGGGAGCTGGGCTGGGCACAGACAATGGTAGATTGGGTTTGGAAGGGGGAAATATAATGGCAACTTAACTAGTTCCCACTCTAATGTTCACATGGGGCAGAGTTAAGGCTGTGTGGTTGTGCTATCTAGCAGTCATTGGTCAAACTCAGCGTTTCTTGACATTTTAGTTACTAAGAAATTGAACACCCTCCTAGGAGGATGCAAAGAGCACAGGGCAGTGCTGAGCACTGGTGTTTTTGTTCTAGTTCATGGGTTCCCAAACTGTGGTATGTGTCACCCTGGGGGTATGCAAGACTTCTCTGGGGGGAGGGTGGTATACAGGACAGATTGTGTAATGGTAGATTTCACTTTCATTTATAGTTGGCATTTAAGGGGTTAAAATATAAAAGACATGCTGGTAGGCATATGCAGGCAGCTGGTAAATCTGGAAGAGGGTACAAAATAAGGGGGTCTGCACTGGTGAAGCCACATCTGGAGTACTGTGTCTAGTTTTGGGCCCCTTGCTATAGAAAGTACGAGGACAAGTTGGAGGGCAACAAAAGTGGTCCAGGGGCTGAGGCACATGACTTATGAAGAGCAGCTGAGGGAACTGGATTTATTTAGTCTGCAGAATTGAAGACTGAGAGGAAATCTGATGGCAGCCTTCAGCTATCTGAAGGGTAGTTCCAAAGAGAACAAGCGGCAATGGCCTGAAGTTGCAGGAAGGGAGGTTTAGGTTGGATATTAGGAAAAAAATTCTCACTAGGTAGGTGGTGAAGCACTGGAACAGCTTACCCAAAGACAATCCACACTTGGCAATCACCATCCGTGGAGGTTTTTAAGGCCTGCTTGACAAAGCCCTGGCTGGGATGATCTAGTTGGAGATTGTCCTGCTTTGAGCATAGGGTTGGGCTAGATGACCTCCTCCCAACCCGAATTTTCTATGTTTCTACAAATAAGAGAATGTTTGGGAGCCTCTGCTCTAGTCAAAGGGGTGTAAATAGCTGCTTTGTTGCAACCCCTTCCCTTATGGCTGTACGGGGAGGCAACACATCTGATAGGTGTATTACCCCCCCACCACACACAATTCCTTTCAGGACTTGAGCATTTTTAGACCCACAATTCATAATATGAGAGGTAAATTCACTCTTATGCAATTGGCATAGGTGTCGTGCCCCCACCCTGCCCCAGCAGGTAAGTTGGTGGGGGGAGGGGAAAGGGCCATGGGGCCGGGGCCCCACTCACCCCAGCTCCTGCTGCAGGAGCCCTGGGAGCGGCTGGTGCCACCAGCCTACAGCTGCTAGGCTGCACTGTGCTCCACTTGTCTCTACTCACCCCAGCTCCTGGACTGTGCCATGCTCTGGTACAGGCAGCTGGTGTCAGCTGCTCCAAGGACCACTGAAGCAGGGGCTCCGGTGAGTGGGAAAAAGCAGAGCCCAGGGAGGCACGGGGCATGGCACAGCTTATTTCCCTAGCCCTTGCTGCAGCGGCCCCAGGAGTGGCCAGCACGGGACACCTCTTGCTGCTCTGTGCACCCCCAGGAGGGCTACGGGCCTGTGCTGGGCTCTTCTCAGGGGGGCATGCCCTGGATCTGCACGTGGGATAACAACAGGCTGTCGCTGCAGGCTGGGACCCATGGCAGCACTGGACTGTTCCCCACGCTTAGCATGGCCAGACCAGAGCACTGCGAAGACAACCGCTGGCCCCAGCATGAGAGAAACATGAAAGTCACGTGCCTCCCAAGGCTGGAGCGAGGGGCGAGTAGCAACCGCCACGGGCAGGGCCAATCTCAGGGGGTGCACGCCTCCTACACATCACAAGTGACAGAGACAGAGACACTCTTTCTTAAATGGCTTTCCCAACAACTTTGCTTTATAACTGAGCAAACAGGATTTATCAGGGTCTGTTGATCACCAAGGTTATGGAACTACAATTTTTCTATTAACAACAGGGCTCTGCAAGAGCTGGAGAATTTCATGGTGGATTCCTTCCAGGAAGAACTGCTCTTCTCCAAGTTATCTGTAGAACAGCATGGGAGGCACTTTGACACCTCACTAACATAGCTCTACAAACAACTTTCCAGAGCAGCAAAAACCAGGTGGCACAAAAAGTTCCTGGCATGCAATCGCCCCAGGGCATCAATAATTAGCAGGTTTCAGTGGCCATGCAGGGGACTCTCTGGTGAGAAGATAGAGACTTTAACAACAAACGAAGTGAAGAACTGCTCCAATGTGTGAGAATGTACCTTAAGAACACACCTCTCCAAGATACCTGAATCCAAGCAGAAGACAAGATAGAGTGCAGATGAGACTGCAAGACAAGTGTCCTGGAACAAATACTTGATTGCCACCTAGTGTTGAAAACTAAAACTAAATTTCCTGCTGAGAAAGCCATGAGTGCTTACTTGAATAAAGGGTCAAATGTCCGGGTTGTTTACTTGAGTAAACATGCCCAAGCTCCCTTTCATTCCTCTGGTATGATGCAGATATAACAGTTACAACTGATACATGCACTCTCTCCCCTATGAAAACTACATACTCGCTGCTTTAACAGGCAAGATCAGCTCCCTTAAGAAGCATGGGCTGGATGAATGGACTGTAAGGTAGATAGAAATCTGGCTGAAGCATCAGGCTCAGAGTATAATCAATTAATTGATGTTCAGCTGGCATCCAGTATCAAGTGAAATGCCCCTGGGCTTCATCCTGGGACCGGTTTTGTTCAGTATCTTCATCAAAAACCTGAAAGATGGCAGAGAGTATCCTCAGCAAGTTTGCAGATGACACTATGATGAAGGGAGCAGTAGATATGCTGGAGGATAAAGTTAGGATTCAGAGACCTAGGTAAATTGGAGAATTGAACCAGAAGAAAAAAAATTGTATGAGTTTCAATGAGGACAAGTGCAGAGTCCTGCATTTAGGATGCAACAGTCCCATGTACCAGTACAGGCTGGGAATCAACTGGCAAAGCAGCAGCTCTGCAGAAAAGGACCTGGGGGTTACAGTGGACAACAAACTGAATGAGCCAATGTGCCATTGTTGCCAAGACTGCTATGGATCAACATTCACATCATGTCACGGTGGGATGAGCAGTGGGAGGGTGTAGCCTCCACTCCCAGCACAGCCCCAGGCCCCTCCGCCCCGCCCCAGGGGCACACGCCTTCCCCCCATGCCCTCCCAGATGAGCATATCGCCCTAGTCTCACCATGGGGGGCCTTGATCCACCACACCAAACTTACCAGCTGGACGCAGCTGTATCCAGTGCTGTAAAGTCGAAACTCACGTAGGAAGTTTGAAACAGGGTGCCAATTTATAAACATCTTAAGTGCTGTTCATTGTAACTCAAAAAGTCTTAAGTTGAGGACTGCCTGTACCAACTGTAATAAATTTCAGGGCTGAGGGTGGACCATTCAAGAAACATATGTTTGCTGATGAGGTTTTAAAGAAACTCACACCAGTGAAGTCACTTAAGCACCTGTATTCAGCAGAGGCTACTGAATCAATAACCCAGCTTTTAACAGCAGTAGCTTCTTCTGCAGGTGTAGAAAGAATATTTTCTTCCTTTGGATTAATTTATTCTACACTGAGAAATCACTTGTGTGAAGAAATCATCCCGAGTCTGTCTCACTTCTGTAAGGGGACAGCCAAACCTCCTCTGTCTCCTCTTCACACTGCCTGGCTGCTAAGACAACTGAGCCTAGTCACCTAGTAGACTAGGCTGTACAAATTCCTTTGTCCTGAGTTTCCCTGCCATGGGACCTGCTGGACCAGTTTCGTGACCCTGGTCTCTCTACCTGAGGATGCTAATGACTTTTAAAAGGATTGGTCTGCAACCAATACTGCCCGTTTCTGGTTGGTACTTAGTGATGAGGTAACAAAAGTTTTAAAAAGGGGTCACTCCATGGAGGTCAGACATTTTGGACACTGAAACAAGCAAAAATGCCCCTAGAGTTTTATCAGTCTCATCAAGCCCTGTCCATTTTGCTCAGGGTGTTGGGTTTTTTTATAATGACACACTTCTACCTTGTACTCCTTCCCTATTCTCCCCCTCTCTGATTAATAAAAGCAAAAGCTACCTGCATGCAGTGTGTGGGCTGTGAACTCTAGAGGAAAGAGAGGTAAAACAGCCTTTATAGCTCCCTTTGCTCAGCTAGCTAAGGTGGGGCTGGCTTTTTACTGTCCTCCAGTAGAGAAGGCTACTTTTGAATGCTTCACGCTAACAGAAGCACACCAAGATACCACGGTGGGGATAAGCATCCCCAAGGTCTGCAGGGTCTGTATACCCCAGGCTGCACAGAGCTCTAACAGAAAACAGAGCCCAGGTAGTGGCAGTTACCCCAGGCTTGTAGGTGTGCTCCAGGGTCAGCTGGACATAGGCACCCCAGAGGAGACATCTGAAGTGGGGTTTTGGCTGGGCACAGTGAGGCGCGTGGCTCAGCATGGTAGTACCCCCTGCTGTTCTGCCACAGCTTGCACCATCAAACTGCACCAAATCCATGCTATACCCAAGATATATAGATGACATCATCATCATTTAGACCAAAAACCTGTAGTGTGATCACAAATTCAATAACCATCACCCTTCCATCAGACAGTCACTTGAACCTCAAAAGGGCTTTCACCCAACAAGGACACTGTCAGAGAGATGGATCATACTTTTGAGCCACCCAGATACCACGTGAAGAATTGCCACAGTACAAAAAGAAAACCCCTATGAACTGCATGCCATTGGTTGTAACATACAAACCTTACTGGGAACCCATATGGAAAATCCTTGAATAATTGCATACTATAAGAGGACCCAGTTCTCAAAGAGATTTTCCAGAACCACCCATCCTAACCTTTAAACATGCACCAAACCTCATCCACCTCATCACCAGAAGCAAACGTCCTATGGCCTAAAGCACACTGAATGGATCTAGACCATGCCAGGACAAAAAAAAAAAAATGTAAAAAACTTACCAACACATCTCCACCACTCCCACAATTACTACATCACACAATATAACCATCACTATTCCTGGATATTACACCAGCACTTGCAGAAATGTAATACATCTAATCTAGTGCACTAAATGACCATATGGAAAATATGTAGGAGAAACCAAACAATAGTGTAGCAGAGTGAACACACACTGCAAATCTACCAAATAGGGGTGCGCCGATAGAGATTTTTGTGGCCAATACCAACAGAAGATTTTTAAGGAGGCATATCTGCCAATACCAATCTGATTTCCGATGCCCAGCCCAGCAGCGTGGAGAGTCTGGTGTGTGGAAGGGGGGAGGGAGAGAAGGGGCTGGTGTGTGGAAGCAGAAAGGAAGGGGCTGGGGGTGCAGATCAAGACCCCACGGTGAGGGAGAGTGAGGGGTTGGGGCTAGCACTGCTCAGCCTGGAGAGGTGCAGCACAGAGCCGCAGCTCATCCAGAGGGCGTAGGGAGGGGTGGCTCCCGCCACTATGCGCTGCTCATCCGGGAGCCATTCACATGGTGCTCACTTGCTCATGCAGAGCTCCAGCCACTCGCTCCTGCTTGGCAGGGAAATAAAACTGCAGTTTTAAATATGGTACTGTTTTTGCCCCCTATCATCTTTGGAGTGTCCTTGAGGAGCCACCAATTTAATCAAGAGGCCTTGAAAACCATTAAGCAGATCAAGAACAACAATGCAAATGATCCTGATGGAATACCAACTGAATTTTTATAAGTACAAAAGAAAATCTACACATTGCTATTATTAAATTCTGGAAACATGAACAGATTTCCAGCAACCTGAGAGATGCCAAAATCGTTGCCATATTCAAGGAACAAGATAGACTAGATTGCAGCAATTATCATGGTATTTGCACTTCTGTCCACAGGTGGGAAGATATTTGCCCCCATTCTCCTCAACAGGCTCATTTTAAGTCCCAATGTGGCTTGAGAGCAGTCAGGAATACAATAGGCATGATCTTTGTTGCAAGACCATTGCAAGAGAAGTGCCATGAACAATACCAAGATCTTTCCATGGTCTTCACTGGCCTGGCTAAAGCCTTTGAATTCAACAAGTAGAGAGGCCTTTATGTAATGACAACTGGATGCCCACCAACATTTGTCCCATTGGCTACGCCAGACAAGAAAGCTGATATTTTTAACAGTTTCTTTGCCTCTGTTTTCTTGAACAGGGACTGGGACAATCCCACCTACCAGAGGTAGGGACAATCTTGGGGATAGCTCTGTCAGGCCTTCAGTCAGTTGCAGATGTAGTTAGGGATCTTCTGGAAGGGCTAGACATTTTTAAATCTGCAGGTCCAGATGCCCTCCACCCAAGGGTGTTGAGGGAGCTGGCAGGGGTCATCATGGAGCCTTGCCCCAGCTGTATGAGCATTTGTGGTCATCTGGCCAGGTGCCGGGGAATTGGAAACTGGCTAATGTGGTCCCAATTTTCAAGATAGGGAGGAAGGAGGACCCAAGTAACTATAGGGCTGTAAGCCTCACCTCGGTGCTCAGGAAGATCTTGGAGAGAATCATCAAGGAGCACATCTGTGGGGGACCAGCAGGGGAGATCATGCTCAGGGGCAATCAGCATGGGTTCATCAAAGGCAGGTCCTGCCTGACCAACCTGATTGCCTTTTATGACCAAGTAACTAAATCCTTGGATGATGGTGTCACCGTGGACATAGTCTTTCTAGATTTTACAAAGGCCTTTGACACTGTCTCTCACCCCATCCTCATCAATAAATTAAGCGACTGTGGCATTGATGCCTGCACAGTTGGATGGGTAAAAAATTGGCTGATGGGGTGCACCCAGAGAGTAGTGGTGGATGGGTTGTACTCAGACTGGTGAGATGTGAGCAGTGGGGTACCCCAGGCTCGGTCCTCAGGCCCGCACTGTTTAACATCTTCATCAGCAACTTGGATGAGGGGGTGGAAAGCACGCTGTCCAAGTTTGCTGATGACACTAAGATGTGGGGCGAGGTGGACACACTTGAAGGGAGAGAGAAGCTGCAAATAGATTTAGACAGACTACAAAAGTGGGCAGATGAGAATAGGATGGGGTTCAACGTAGACAAATGCAGGGTGCTGCACCTTGGGAGAAGGAATCCACAGCATACATACAGGCTGGGGAGTTCCCCTCTTGAAAGCACAGAGGCGGAAAGGGATCTTGGAGTCATTATTGACTCCAAGATGAACATGAGCCGCCAATGCCAGACTGCAGCCAGCAAGGCCAGCCATACCTTGTCATGCATCCAAAGGTGCATCTCAAGCCGGTCCAGAGAGGTGATACTCCCCTCTATGCAACTTTGGTCAAGCCGCAGTTGGAGTACTGCATCCAGTACTGGGCACTGCACTTCAAAAGGGATGTGGCCAGCCTGGAGAGGGTTCAGAGGAGGGCCACCCGCTTGGTGAGAGGGCAGCAGGACAGGCCCTACGAGGTGAGACTGAGGGACCTGAACCTGTTCAGCCTCAGCAAGAGAAGGCTGAGGGGGGACCTGGTGGCTGCCTACAAACTCATCAGGGGAGATCAACAGCAAATAGGTAGAGCCCTTTTCTCCCCAGCACCACCTGGGGTGACAAGGAACAATGGTAATAAGCTGATGGAGAATAGGTTTAGGTTAGAGATCAGAAGGCAATATTTTACAGTTAGGGTGGCCAAAATCCAATAACTTCCCAGGGAAGTGGTCCTCACCCCTACCTTGGGCAAATTCAAGAGGAGGTTGGATGATCACCTGTCTGGGGTCTTGTGAACCCAGCATTCATTCCTGCCTGTGGCAGGGGGTCAGGCTAGATGATCTGTTCAGGTCCCTCCTGACCCTAGCTACTATGAAACTGTGATTGCAGGAGAAAAGGAACATTGATATGATTTGTAATAGTAAGTGGAAAAGCCACCATCAGCTCTTCAATGCCACTACAAATGAGACAGTATATCCAATAAGTCATCCAAAATCAAAGACCTCTTGAAAGTTTGTGCATCAACAATTTGGGTTTAGCTTTCTCCATCTGTATAGTGGAAATAGTGCCTACATTTCTCATAGAATGGCCAACAGTAAACATAGATTCATAGATTGTAGGACTGGAAGGGACCTTGGAAGATCATTGTGTCCAGCCCCCTACACCAAGAAGGAAAGACAACTGGGGTCAGGTGACCCCAGCAAGGTGACCATCCAGACTCCTCTTGAAGATTTCTAGGGTAGGTGATTGCACTATCTCTGAAGGGAGCTTATTCTACAGTCTGGACATCCATAGTTGTGAAGTTTTTCCTAATGTTGAGCCTGAAATGGTCTTCCAGGAGTTTGTGACCATTACTGCTAGTTTTCCCCAAGGGTGCCTGGTGAACACTTGTTCACCGAGCCCTTGATGTACTCCCCTGATGTAGTGGTAAGCTGCTACCAAGTCCCCTCTCAGCCTTCTCTTTTTCAGGCTGAAGAGTCCCAAGTCCCTCAGCCTTTCCTCATATGGCTTGCCCTGCAAGTCTCTGATCATATGGGTGGCCCTTCTCTGGATTCTCTCAAGCTTTACCAAATCCTTGTTAAAGTGCAGGCACCCAGAACTGGACGCGGTATTCCAGCTGTGGTCTCACCAATGCTGAGTAGAGTGGAGAGAATCACTTCCTTCAGTTTTGCTGGAGATGCATCGATTGATGCATGCCAGGGTATTGTTAGCTGTGCTGGCCACAGCATCACACTGCTGGCTCATGTTCATATTGAGGTTTATTATTACCCCCAGGTCCCTTTCATTCAGTAGTGCTGGTCAGATTGGCGTTGCCAAGCCTGTAGGTGTGCAAGGGGATTGTTTGTCCCCAGGTGGAGCACTTTACATTTCTCGATGCTGAACTTCATCTGGTTTGGTCCGCCCAACTTGCCAGCCTGTCTAGGTCCACCTGTATCTGCAGCCTATCTTCAACCATGACCACATGCTTCCCCATAATTGGTGTTGTCCGCAAACTTGGCCAGTGAGCTCTTTCATCCGATTGATGAAGATGTTGAATAGTACTGAACCAAGCATCAGACCCCTGTGGGAACCACTGGCCACTTCTTGCCAAGATGACACAGATCCATTCATTAGAGCTTTCTGGGCCCTGCTCAGCAGCCAGTTTCCTATCGACCTGACTGTCTCGCAGTTAAGCCCACAGTCTTCCAATTTTCTCACAAAACATTGTAGGACACTAGACCAAAAGATTTTTAAAATTCAAGGTATATAATGTCAACATCATCTCTCCTATCGAGGTGGCAAGTCACCTGAAAAGGAGATGAGGTTGGTAAGATAAGACCTGCCTGTGATGAAGCCATGCTGGCTGTCGCTCAGAATCCTACTTTCTGCAAGCCTATCACAAATAGACTCCTTAATGAATTCTTCCAGGATTTTCCCTGGGATAGAAGGTCTCCAACCATTTTAAGTAGGAGATTAATTTTTTAATTAAAAAGCTACCCACAAACTACCACACACCACCCCTCCCCATCCTCCCTCCCTGCCCCCCCCCCCCCCCCCGCCCAGCTGCCCAGCAGGTCAGTCTGTGGGGAAAGAGGCAGCAGATCAAGGCAGAAGAAAAAAAAATTGGGGGGTGTGCCCCCCCCAGGTAAGTCTGTGGGAGAAGGGGCAGAAGGAAGGGAAAGGGGCGGAGGGGCGGAGGCAGGGCACAGAGAGGCCCCAGAGGTGAGGGAGGGAGCGAGGCTGGAGCAGGGGCTAGAGGGAGCAGGGCCCCTGCTGGGCTAGGTGGTGGGAAAAGTGGAAGCCTGGGGGGCACATGTGCCCTGCCCCACTTGTTCCATCACCTGGCCTGGCAGAGGCCCCACAACCCCCAGGCCCTGCTTCGCTTCCTCCCTCATCATGGGGGCCTTGATATACCCCATCCAATAGCAGTAAGGGAGGGAGTGCAGCTGGGGAAGGCCCTGCATAGCCCAGGCACGCGACAAAGCCACTAGCAGCTCATCTGGGGAGCACAGGGTGGGGGAAGCATGTGCCCCTGAATCTGTGTGGGGCAGGTCAGGCAGGGGTGTTGGGCATGGCTGCACCTAGACTGGGCAGTGGTACTGGAAGCAGCACTATGTGGGGGAAGAGGGCATAGCCCCCCACAACCACCCCCCCCAGCACCACCGCTACCCGCCCCTGAGCACAGCATGGCCCAGTCCTTGCAAGAGGAGCCCAGCACAGCCTCAACCCACAATGGCAGCCTGTCCTCCCCCATGCAGATCCAGAGCAAATGCCTCCCAAGCCCTCGGTGGAGGGTGGGAGGAAGTGGCAGGCAGAGGGGAATGCTGGGCTGCGCTGGCCTTTCCCCAGCAGGGGGTGGACCGTGCTGCACTTGGGGAGGGCAGCTCGTTAAAAATTGGCCATTAGTATCAGCCCAAAAAAATCGCTATCAGTGCACCCCTACTGAACAAGCAGGTTTTCTTGCTTGGTAAGCTTCCAACCCGATATACGTCTCCTTTCAATATTACTTATTGCTCTACCCCTTTCAGCCAGTTCCTTACCAACCTCAGAATTCTTCTACTTTACTAATACATTGCCCCATGGTTTCTTATACAAGTTCAGGGACAAGAACTACCACACTACCTTAGTCTGTCAGTTCTTATCAAGCAAAAGTACTGTTAGCCCAGTACAATTTGCATGTGATAAACCCATGCTGCATTGTATGCCATTTCCCCAGTCTTTAATTAACCTGTTCTTCACATTCGGACCTAGAGCCTTGCATATTATGGAAGTCAGCCTTACCAGCCTGTAGTTGCCGAGATCAATTCGCCCTTAAATATTTAAAAACTTCACTAGTGAATGTTAAAAATCATTACTATTTATATATCATCATAAAGACCAAAGCAAATATAGGATTCTATGCATGGTAGCTACATGGAACATGGTATCATGTTGATGCCAGCTAGAACATGCAGTTGTCATATTTGCTATCCAATCACACAATACCACCCCCAACTTGACAGATGTTCTCTTTAAAAAGAACCTTGCTACTGGACTTGCCATTTCTCATGCCAATTCTTTCAGAATTCTGGAATGGAGATCACCCAACTCCCACAATGTAAGTGTTACACTCCTAAATTCCAGTTGTGCAAATTGCCAATCAGCCATTCTGTTTTTGCCTGAGGCCAATGTCATAATCTCAGCTTTCAATAAAAAAGATCAAATATTCAGTTAGTTCCTGGGCAATTGCCAGATTATCCTTAGCCCAAACTCCACCCCCAATACTGACCCCCTTCTTTCCATGTTCTTTATTTATATGACTGAAGAAGTCTTAATTTTATAAAAGCTACTAAAACAAAAAGCAAATGTTGCACGATCGCAGCAATTCTCACAGTCTTTGACGTCAAGAAGTATAGGGATTCCTCCCTTTCTTTGGGGATACCTAGATGCAAGTTACAACTATCATTTGGTATCAGCATAACAGCAGCAGATTGTAACAGCTGATGCATTCAAGAGCAGCCACTCTTCTTGCCCTTGTAAGCAATTAGAAGGTATGTTTGTCCACACCTTTTGAGCATCAGTCCTTTTTCCCATGCTCTGTAGATGCTGTGTTTATTTCTACTACCTACCCTGAGAAGACTATTCACCAACACTTGTCTGAGTCCCCTTCTTGCAATATTTTCTTCTTGCTCAAGGTATACCCTGATCTCTGGAATTTTTTCTTCAGCACAAAGGTACTCTCATACTACTCAATCCAGCTGGATTACTAAACTATACCAAAAGTTTGTCATTTGCTGTTTCTCAAAGCTTTATTAGATGCAAAAGAGGTGACCTAGTGACTGTTTTACAAAAGGAGAGGGAAAAGGAGACAGCAGGAACAGATTTAGATATTAGAAAGGTACTGAACCATTAAGTTATCTGAGGCTAGGATTGTGTTTTCAGATACCCACATGCTTTATTACCAAGAGCCCTTTCCTCATGACACCAAACAAAAACAAAACATCTTTCAAGATCTAGGAGCATCTAAAACTTTGTATGTTCAGAAAATGTTCTAAAGCTATGAAATGCTCGTATACTTTCTTGCTACTAATGATTCAGATACTCCAAGGTGCATCTAGACAAGCTATACCACTATGTATCACTGACTGTAGTATTCAAATGCAGTTACACAAACATTTCTAGTATCAGTCTGAACCCCTAATACCATAGAAGAAGCCCAACAGAGACAAGATAAAAATATGCAAGAGAAGCCAAGGCCAGAATGTCCAAGAGATCAAGTACAGAAAGCAGATAAAAAAACCACAAAAACCCCCGGAAGAGCTTGGACAGTAGAATGAGCCTGCTTTCAGCCAAAAAGAAAGTAGTACATAGCCACACCCCCTGTTCCTTCTTTCTAGGTTCTGGGAAGAGGAACTGCAAAACTCATGCAAACCAATGGTCCCTCCATGGTTCTCGTCACTAGCAGCAGCCCAGTGAAGCTGCTTCTGAGAAAGGCAAGGGGGATACAGCAAAAAGCAGCTGTTTGATTAGCCTGCCCCTTCAGCATCTCCTATAAGCCCCATGGGTCTGGGTTCATCAACACGATTACTCCATGGGAAGTTTACTACCACACACAGTTTCACAACTACTATAGTTCCCAGAAGTGCTAAAGGTTTGGTCACACCCCCCCCCATTCCAGGAGAGCTTCCCCATCCACACAGGGCCTACAGACTGAACCAGGAGGAGCCACCCCTAACCCCAGAAGCTTCTCATCCACTGCTCCCTCAATACTCTCCATGTTCTGGCAAATCATCCACACTACAGACAGCAACCCTGCCTGAAGCTGCCGAGTCTTCCCGCAGCAGGGGGTGGGAGAAGGGAGGCAGGGCTTCCCTTCCCGCACGAGGCTGCCGGCTCGCGCTTGCTCCCGGTGTCAGGAAAGGGGGAAGGAGCGCGGGGGGATCGTCATGCGCTTCCCGGGCCGGTCCCCTCTCCCCCCCCGCCGGCCCCGGAGGGCAGGGACCGGCACCGCCGTCTCCCCAGAAAGGCCCGGGGAAGGAAGGAGCAGCAGCAGCGACCTCGCCCACCGCAGTACCCCGCGCCGCGGCCGGACGCTGGGCTCGGCAGCCCGGCAGGGGAAACCGCCTTAGCGGGCCTCACCCTCCAGGCTCTCGCACTGCACCAGGTTCACGTAGTCGCCCTGGCTTAGGACGCCCGCCTTGAAGCCGCGCACCAGTCCCTCCAGGTAGCCGTTGTCTACGTTAAAGTAGAGTTCGGGGAAGCACGACATGGCGGCGGCGGGAGCGGCCCGGGCGGCGGCGCCGGCAGCACAGAGCAGACGCGCCCGTTGGCTCCGAGTCACGTGACTCTGAAAGGACTCACGTGACAGCGGGTGCCGGAAGCGGCCGAGCAGCGATCCCAGCATGTACCGCGCGGCGAGGGGCAGGATGATGTTGGGGTTGGCGGTGAAGGTGAAAGTCGGTTCCACTGGCTACGGGAGCCCGCTGGAGCCAAGGCTACTCACGCGGACCGTCCCGGAGAGAGTAGGGACCGGAAGTCGTCTCCTGCCGCTCCAGGGCGCGGCCCGCGCGTGCGCAGCGTGTTTTGGGCTCAGGTCGCCGCAGGCAGCTCTGCTCGTGGCGCCGCGGGGCTCGGGTAGAGGTTCTCCCCTGGAGCGCGGGCACATGCACAGCCCCTCCTGTCCCTGGCTGTGCGTGAGTTGTCCCGAGGATTGTGTCGGCACACACTTAGCGATCCCCTCCAGTAAGGGACTACGTCAGTGTGGGGCCAAGCCTACAGCACCCCGTGGATACCAAACAGGCTTGCTCTGCATCTGAAGATCCTGTTCTGGGGCTGGGCTGATGACCTGTAGGAAGCAGGTGCCGCGCAGGATGAGATTTCTTTCTTTCTTTGGGTTTTCTTTTTTTTCTAACCTCTTAAAAGCTAGAGCATTATAACCCAGACCACTGCCTTAACTGGCACTTCCATCTTGGAACAGCTGAAGCCCTTAAGAATGCCAGAGCCACCCTGCAATCTTCATTCAACCCCTGTCTGCATAGGCTTTATAGTATAGTCCTCAATAAACTGATTGTACCCTGCTCCACAGAAGCCCTTTGTCATTCAGGACACAGCTTGAGCCAACTGCCACCAACCCCAGTCATTGTGCTACCTGTATGCGCCCGAATGAGGAACTGGATTTTGGGCTGGGATTATACCCAGGAATCCTTCTTGGGCCACCCCAGACAGCACGTCTGTGGCACCAAGGGACTCTCCTGGACATCTCTGACCAGAGATTTGCCTGGCCCAAAGGGCAGTTTGGCTGTGCCAGCCTGCCAATAGCACCCCAGCCGCCATGCTAAGTATATAGAACCAAATAAGGAACTGGATTTCAGGCTAGGATTATACCCAGAAATCCTTCTTGAGCCACCCCAGACCATGTTCCTGTGCTACCGGGGGACTCTCCTGGACGTCTCTGAATAGAGATTTCCCTGGCTCAAGGCGTGGTTTGGCTGTGTCAGGCTGCTAACAGGCAGCACCCCCAACCACTGTGCTAAGTATAAGAAACTGGAATTTAGGCTGGGATTATACCCAGAAACCCTTCTTGGGCCACCCCAGACCAAACCTCTGTGGCACCGGAGGACTCTCCTGCAGATCTCTGACCAGAGATTTTGCCCAGCCCAAAATGAGGGTTGGCCATGCCAGGGTGCCAACTAACAGCACCTGAGCCACTGAGCTAAGTATATGGAACCTAGTAAGGAACTGGGTTATGGGCTGGGATTATACCCAGAATTTCTTCTTGGGCCACTCCAGACCACACCTCAGCGCCACCAGGGGATGTGTCTGGACATCTCTGAATAGAGACCTGCCCGGTTCCAAAGTGCGGTTAGGCCGTACCAGGCTGCCAAAACACAGCACCCCAACCACTGTGCTAAGTTAATGGACCTTAATGAGGAATTGGATTTTGGGCTGGGATTATAGCCAGAAATCCTTCTTGAGCCACCCCAGACCATGTCTATGTGCCACTGGAGAATGCTTCTAGGCATCTCTGACCAGAGATTTACCCAGCCCAAAGCATGGTTTGGCCATGCCAGGGTGCCAACAGACAGCACCCCAGCCACTGTGCTAAATATATGGAACTGAATAAGGAACTGGATTTTGGGCTGGGATCATATTCAAATTAGCACAGTGGCTGGGGTGCTGTCTGTTGGCAGCCTGGCATGGCCGAACCGTGCTTTGGGCTGGGCAGGTCTCTGGTCACAGATGTCCAGAACAGTCCCCCAGTGGCATAGAGGTGTGGTCTGCGGTTGCCCAAGAAGGATTTCTGAATATAATCCCAGACCAAAATCCAGTTCCTTATTCAGTTCTTTATACTTAGCACAGTGTCTCGTGGGTTGGTGACAGTTGGCAACCTGGCACGGCTAAACCGTGTCTTGGGCCGGGGAAGTCTCTGTTCAGAGATGTCCAGGAGAGTCCCTCAGTGCAGAAACGTGTGGTCTGGGGTGGCCCAAGAAGGATTTCTAGGTATAATCCCAGCCCATAATCCAGTTCCTTTTTCAGGTCCATTAATTTAGCACAGTGGCTGGGGTGCTGTTAGTTGGCACCCTGGCACAGCCAAACCGCGTTTTGAGCCAGGCAAGTCTCTATTCAGAGATGTCCAGAACCATCCCCGGATGGCACTGAGGTATGGTTTGGGCTGGTCTAAGAAGAATTTCTGGGTATAATCCCAGCCCATAATCCAGTTGTTTATTCAGTTCCATATATTTAGCACAGTGGTTTAGGTGCTGCCTGGCATGGCCAAACTGCGCTTTGGGCCAGGCAAGTCTCTGGTCACAGATGTCCAGGACAGTCCCCCGATCGTGCAAAGGTACTCTGATGGGTGACCCGAGCAGAATTTCTAACCATAATCCCAACCTGAAAGCCAGTTCCTTATTCAAGCTATTATACTTAGTATAGCGGGCATAGGAGCTGTTAGTTGGTAGCCTGGCACGGCCAGACCGTGCTTTGGGCCAGGCAGAACTGTGGTCATGGTTCTTTGGGACAGTCTCCCAGTGGCATCACCACAAAATTTGGGGTGGCCCAAGTAGTATTTTGCCCCATAATGCCATCCTAATCTGACCTTTGTTTAGGGCTCTGTACTTGATGTGAGATATTATTTTACATATTAATTAGTACGTGTGCATAGCTAATTATATTCTGTCTCTTTAGGATGTGTAATTCATTAATAACAACTTTCTAGGGTCTAGATAAGCTTTGAAAAAGGAACTGGGAACCAGGAATAGGGAACCGGGAATAAGGAACTGGGAATAATGAACCAACTTCAGTCTCATCCTAGTCGGAAGGTGTGCTCTGAGAATGTTCACTAAATTAAGTCCCACAGACAAGATAGGGCAATGTCTAATTCAGGGGTGGCCAACCTGCAGCACAGATACCCCAGGTGACATGGTTTGCTTCTGTGTGCTATGCAGCAGATTAGAGAGAGGCAGAAAGCAGAGTAGCAGATCAGGCAAGGGAAAGGGATCAGAGTGTCACTTGAGGAGAGTGCCAAGCTTATTTGTGGCAAGCCTGTCTAAAAGGTTGGGCTCCACTGGTCTAAGTTGTAAATCTTGATGGGGTTTCAGCATGATTTTAGATATACTAAATAGCTTATCACTACCAAGCCTTAAGCAGTTTGGGGCATGCTCAGAGCAGATTTATAGGCAGCTGTGAAACTTTTCTGGCTGAACGTTAGATGCCTAAGGCTTTAGACATCTCCAAAGTTATGTAGTAGCAGAGCTGGGGTTTTGGAGTTCTAAATTTTGGACTTTGTTGCCAAATCATTTTATATATCCAGCCCCACTCTACTGCGGGCCTGTGGAGCATATTGTAAGTACAGCATAGGATCATGTACTCAGTGAAATGGTAAATGACTGATTCACTCCTTGAACAGTCTGCTTTGTATGCTCAATGAGGCAGGTGTTCTGTAGAATAACCACTCTGTTGTCCTGTACCTAAAGGCAGTATCGTAATGCAAAGACAATCATGATCCTAGCATTTGCCAAATTATAAGCGCATTCTTTTACTGTGTATTTCTTCATAGATAATATACTAGGCCTGTGCGAGTCAGCAGTGATCTGATCCAGCTTTGGATCTGGCTGCTTTGGATGGCTGCGATCCAATCCAGAGCTCTGGACCAGGTTTCCACCTCGATCCGGCCGAAGCAGCTTTGAAGCTTCGGAGCCGCCTGGGAGATCTGGCCATAGGGTATAATGGGGAATCAATGAAATATCTATAACTTAGTGTTTTTTGTCTGATTTAAATTAAATTTGCAGGAATCGTAGCCTCTGCTGAGAGCATGAAAGCCGCCAAGTTTCAAGAAGATTGGTGTAGGGGCTTGGGGGGAACTGTACCCCAAATTCTTGAAAGCCAAACTCATGTCACGACTGTGTGTTACAAAATGGGGTGGGGGGGGGGAACTGCAGGGATGTAGCTCTTACTGAGGCCACAAAGCCCGCCAAGTTTCAAGAAGATCAGTGCTGGGGTTAGGGGGAACTGTATCCCAAGCTGTGGACAAGCAAAACTCATGCCATGGGTGACACTGTGTGTGCTAAGGTGCAGCAGGGTGACAGCTGCAGGGATGGTGGCCCCTGCTGTGACACCTGCCAGCTGTCAAGATCAGTGCAGGAGGGTTCTGGGGCCCTGCATCCCTAGCTGCTGACAGGCAAAATTTGTGCCAAGACTGTCTTTCTTGGGGCAGTTGTTTGTCTGTATTGATTCTTTCCTCTCCTTAGACTAGTTTTGTAGGTGCTAATTGATGCTCATTAAGTCATTATGTAGTAGCTAGGTCCTGTGTATTGAGCTGGTCCCTGGTCCCTGAGTGAATCATGATTGATTGATTGGTAACTGGGAACACAGCAGCTTAGCAGCCAGGCCTGCAGCAGTGTCTCCCCTCCTCGCCCCAAGGCAGACACAGTTAGTCCCACAAGCACCCATGGCACTGCTTGTCCACAGCTTGGGTGCAGTTCCCCCTAAACCCCTGCATCGATCTTCTTGAAACTTGTCAGGCTTCATCCTTGCTGCAGAATGTACCACTCCTGAAAAATCTCATCCAAATCAGACAAAAAACAACGAAGTTATAGATATTTTATTGTTTCCCCATTATACCCTATGGCCAGATCTCCCAGGCGGCTTCAAAGCTCTTCTGAAGCTCCAAACCACTTTGGGAAGCCTAACAAGGCCAGCGCTTCAACCTGGATGTGCTGCTTCAAACCTCAAAGCGCCTGAAGCTTCTCTGGATCCGAAGCTCTGTCCAAAGCGTCGCACAGCCCTATAATGTACTGACATGATGGGGAATTCAGCCGGTCCACTACTAAATAAACCCAATATAAATCCAAAAGTTCCTTAGTTTAACTGCACATTCAAATTCAGCAGGATGTTGTTTCACAGATAAAGGTGTTTACACCCTTCCAGGAGGTTATGTTGCTCATATGCATTGCTCTTGTAGCTCATAAATTGTGACTGTAACCAGAGAGGCAAGGTTTCAAAGTATGTACCAGTCTTCACTTCAAACAGGGATACAGTAGTGTTGTTTGATATGAAGAATGTAGTGTCAACCTCCAACTTACAACACTTTCTCTCTGAATAAAATTAACTTTCCAAAACATATACAAGCAAATCCATTGGTTCACTTATGAATTAAAGCTAATTTTGAAGAGTCTTTTAAGAAGTTTAGCCTCTTGCATCAGTCCTTTCTCTGCCCCAGGTATTCCTAATAACATACAACCACAAACAATATAAATACCTTATGTAGTCAAAATGAACTGAAATCTTGTGTCTAGGACACACTGGAAGATTTTGTGTTTTTGATAGTTCTTTCATCTATGTCACTGATTCTCAACAAGGGTGTTGCAGCACCCTGGGGTACCATGAGATCCTTTCGAGGGTGCCACAGGGTGTCACTCAATATTAATAGTTAGGTGTGCAAAAACATACACAATTCACAAGATAAACCCAGAGATTTCAAATAGGAATCTAGTGTCAAAACCATTCTGACCTCTTGTGCTCTTTTTTAGTTCTTTGCAACAGAAGAATGAATGTATTTGACTATTTTCATAGTAAAAAAAACAAGTGAAACGTACAGGTTGGCATTTTCTGAAGGGTGCTTTGAGTCTAATGAGGGGAGCCGTGAGTCTAAAAAGGGTGGGAATTACTAACTTATACATTAGGACTGAACATACCATAGACAGGCTCAGGCAGTTGTGTGCCCCCACTACTCACTCAAACTGTGGTTTGTGCTCCCAGTTGTCTCACCCCTTGTTGCATGTATTTTAGGGAAGATGGAAAATCATTTTCATTTGTACTTTCTTAGCTCAAATTCAGATACAAATGAATAGGAAATTACCAAGAGGGAAAAGATTTGAATGGGGAACTCCACAAGCTATACCTGTACATCCCCAAGGTCAAAAGGCACAGCTGGGGAGGGAGAGCAGACAGACCTGTCTGTCACTGTCACTATTTTCCCATCCTGTGTGGCTTGCTAAAATGAGATTCTGCACAGAGTGCATGTGAAGGGCTTTACACTGCAGAGATTCTGAAATATTCTACCAAAAGCAAGCTGCAATGGAAGTGAGCAATGCTGATTTTAGATAGCTGAAATCTATGGGAAATCTGCATGAAGATACCTAGGAGAAGCAAAAGGCATGCCTGTGACGGCAGCACTTTTGTACTGCCACATTTCAAAGTCTTTCTGCAAATAATGATGGCGCTGGACCTCTTCAAAGCATTGAAAAGTGCTAGGCAATCTACCTATGGGGGTTGCTGCTACTGTTATTTCAAAATGTGTGTGCGTATATACACATGCCTGCATAGGCAACTGGTAGGGGGTGCAGGTGCCCCCCTTGATGGCTGACACTGATGTTGTTGGTAGGGCTGGTGCCCCCCGACAGGACTGCCATTGTCGGCGGTTTCTGTGGGTGCCCCCCCAGATTCACAAGGCATCAGTCACCCATGCATGCCTGCATATGAATCTGTGTGCACATGTATGAGTAGATACATATGTACTGGTGAAAAATAAACCAGTAGAAGAAAGCATATGTAACCTATGGAACAGCAGACTAGATATTTGCCTTCTAAATCTTATCACTTTTTGCACACTGCAATGTCTGTGTTGCCTGGTTATAAAATGTAAGGACTTTGACCATCAGCTGGTAAGTTCAGCAGGCAGCACAGTGTAGTGCCGGTTCTGCATGGAGCCTCAAGGCACTACTGGAACACTAATAAATAATAAATAATTCCCACTGGATGCTGTGGCACTGTCTCTGTACATACCTCAGTCACATTCTCTACTTGCTGGTACAGGCAGATCTAGTCTTTGTTTAAGTCATTTGTATGAAACTGGTGGTTTTTTGTGAAGAAAGACTATGCTCATCTTTACTTGTCATTTTGAATCAGTCTGAGCCATTGGCAATTGGCTCTGGGTGTTTGTGGCATAAATCATTTTCATTCTGAACTATTCTTTCTTCATAGCCTTGGATACAGTTGCAATTGTGAGCTCTGTCACCAGAGTTGCTCTCTACACAGTCAAAGATGGACAATACAACTCCTCAGCTAAGTCTCAAGAAGAGAAATACTTCTGTTCTCTAATCACCCAGACACTCATGAAGATTGCTCTGCGGTCACCTGATTTCATATTTTACTGAAGGAGGCCATCTGCATGACATGGAGGGCTAAATCAATGTGGGCCTCATTCTAGCCTCTGGTGGCAGTATGTCCTATGTGGGGACATCATACAATCATAGAAAATTAGGGTTGGAAGAGACCTCAGGAGGTCATCTACTCCACCCCCCTGCTCAAATCAGGACCATCCCCAACTAGATCATCCCAGCCAAGGCTCTGCCTAGCTGGGTCTTAAAAACCTCCAAGCATGGAGAATGCACAACTTCTCTGGGTAACCCATTCCAGTGCTTTACTACCTTTCTAGTGGGAACTGTTTTCCTAATATCCAACCTAAACTTTCCTTGCTGCAACTTGAGACCATTGCTCCTTGTTCCATCATCCGTCACCACTGAGAACAGTCTAGCTCAGGGGCGTCCAACCTTTTTGAATGTGGGGCTGGATTATGAACTTTTTATCACCCATTGGGCCAGCAAGCCATATTGAAAGACCTCACAGGAAGCAGTATCGCATCACCTCCCCGAAATGAAAGTACAGCGTTTACTTTCGTTCCCTGTTGCAGCACCTCGGGCCTCAGAAAACAGCTTGGAGGGCTGCATGGCAGCCCGTGGGCCATATGTTGGACAAGCCTGCTCTAGCTCCATTCTCTTTCAAACCACCCTTCAAGTAAGTGAAGGCTGCTATTAAATCCCCTCTCAGTCTCCTTTTCTGCAAACTAAATATGCCCAGTTCTCTCAGTCTCTTTCTGCAGGGATCCGAGTTTTTTGTTTCCCATGGAAAAACAGTAAACCACAGATTTTACCTTTTTACCAGAGGCAAATGCAATGAGCTCCCTGTAGGCTGGCAGAGTTACAGCCTGCAGGGAGTAGGGAGGGAGCAGAAGGAGGGTGGTGAAATAGGGGGTGCCATGTGCATGGTCATGCATTTGACCCCAAGGCAGCCTGCAGAGCAGCTCCAGCAGGTAAGGGCAGCGGGGGAGAGGGTGATTGAGGCCCCTGTAGGGAGGGAGCTGAGCAGTGCTGGCCCTGCTGCCCAGCTGAGTGGGGCTTGGGGCCCAGGGCTGCAATGCACAGCTGCAGGGCCCCAGTAAGGAACAGGATGGGGCCGCAGGTTGCTTGTCTGAAGCAGGGGGAGGGCCGTCTCCCTGCTGCCTCGCACTCCCAGGGGGAAGGGGGGACCCACATGCCCAAAATCTGCATGGGGCAGCTGCAGGATATGGGAAGCAGGGCAGCAGCCCACATTGAGAAGCTGCTTGCCGCTGCTAGCTCTGCCCTGCTTCACTCCCCCATGGCCTCTGCAGCCCAGCAGGCATGACCTGGAATGGCAAGTAGCAGTGGGGTGGCACTGGGATCTCCTCACCACTGCTCACCTCCCCTGGCTCAGGCTCCCCTCAAAGCAGTGGCAGGTGTAGGAGGCACGTCGCCAGGTCAGTGCAGGGGATGAGTTGAGGCAAGGAGATCCTCGCACCTCCCCACTGCTGCCTGCCATGCCAGGTCTTGCCTGCTGGGCTGCAGAGACCCTGGGGCAGGGAAGTAGGGTGGGAGCCTGCAGCCTATGCCTGCCCTGGATACAGATCTGGGAGGGACAGGTCTCCCCTGCCCCCCAGGAGTGCGTGTAGTAGCAGGGAACTGGCCCATCTAAGCCCGCAACAGTGGGTGGAACAGGTGGTTGTGGACCAGGGCCCATAGCCCTGGCAGCTGCAGGCCCCCTCCGGCAGGGCTGGGGGAGCAGGGGCTGTTGGTGGGGGGTCAGGAGCATCAGCAAGGCTTTAGGAGCTGCGTGGGGGAGAGAGGCATGAGCAGGAACAGTGGGCTGTGGGTAGGAAGTGAGGGGTACTAGCAGGGCTAGGGGGAGGGTATGGGGGCCCTTTCATTTTAATCACAGATTTGGGGTTTTTTAATCAGAGAATTTGTGATTGTTTTATCAGGGAAAACCAGGATCCCTGCTCATAAGTCATATGTCCCAGCCCCCAAACCATTTTTGTTGGACTCTCTCCAGCTTGTCTTTTCTAAAATGGGTGCCAAAAACTGGACACAATACTCCAGATGTGGCTTCCACTGGTGCTGACTACAGGGGAATAATCACTTTCCTTGATCTTCTGGCAACATTCCTACTAATGCAGCCCAGTATGCTGTTAGCCTTCTTGGCAACAAAGGCACACTGCTGACACATCCATTTTATTGTCCACTGTAACCCCAGGTCCTTTTCCACAGAGCTGCTGCCTAGCCAGTCAGTCCCCAGGCTGTAGCACTTCATGGGATTCTGCCATCCTACTTGTAGAAACCATTCTCGTTACCTTTCACATCCCTTGCTAGCTGCAACTCCAGTTGCACTCCAGCATTCCTGATTTCATCCCTGCATGCTCGAGCAATACTCTTATACTCGTCTCTAGTTCTTTGTCCAAGTTTCCACTTGTAAGCTTCCTTTTTGTGCTTTAGCTCACTCACTCGTCTCTCTCTCCCCCCTGCCCTTACAGCCCTTACTCCTCTCCCTGCTCCTTCCCTGCTAAGCCACGCTGGTCTTCTGCCATACTTGCTAGTCTTCCTTCACATTGGGATGGTTTGTTCCTGCAACCTCAGTAAGGTTTCTTTAAAGTACAGCCTACTCTCCTGGACTTCTTTGCCCCTCAGACTAGTTTGCTAGGGGATCCTACCCAAGAGTTCTCCAAGTGAGTTGAAATCTGCGTTTTGGAAGTCTAAGGTCCATACTTTGCTGTTCTCCTTCCTTCCTTTCCTCAGGATCCTGAACTCAACCATCTCATGGTCACTGCTGCCCAAGTTGCCAACCACTATTACATTCCCCATCAATTCTTCCCTGTTTGTGAACAGCAAGTCAAGAAGAGCATGGCCCCTGGTTGACCTCTCCAACACTTGCACCAGGAAGTTGTCCCCAACACTCTCTACAAACTTCCTGGGCTGCCTGTGCACTGCTGTATTGCCCTCCCTGCAGATGTCAGGGTGATTGAAGTCCCCCAGGAGAACCAGGACCTGCGACTGGGAAACTTGCTGTTTGAAGAAAGCCTCATCCACCACATCCTCCTGGTCCGTTGGTCTATAGCAGACACCCACCAGAACATCACCTTTGTTGCTCTCCCCTCTGACCCAAACCCAGAGACTTTCAACAAGCTTATATCCAGTTTCATACTGGAGCTCTGAGCTATCATACACAGCCCTTTCACATAAAGCACAATTCCTCCTCCTCCTCCTCTTCTCCCCTGCCTGTCTTTCCTGAACAGTCTATATCCATTCATGACAGTGCTTCACTCGTGCAAGCTCCCACCAAGTGTCTGTTATTTTGTCATAGTTCTGTGACTGTGTGAGGACTTCCAATTCTTCCTGCTGGTTTCCCAGGCTCAGTGCATTCCTGTATAGGCACCTGAGGTAGCTAGCCAGTTGATTTATTTTCATAGGCTTAGCCCCCCAAATGCAGGGCAGCAGTTCAGCCACAAGGCAGCCTGGATGCGGGCTTCTGGCGACCGCAGCAGGGGTGGGGAGGAGAATGGGCGCAGCAGTGAGGGTGGGGAGTGGAGCTAAGGCAAGCACTACACAGCTGGGGTGGGATAGGGCACGGGACTGATCTGTGAGTGGCTCATCTGGGGGGCACAGCTCCTGCTTCTATGCACACCGTAGGAGGCACAGGGTGCATGTCCCCCGGATGTGCGTGGGGCAGGGCAGGCTGCCACTGTGGGCTGGGGCTAGGGCTGTGCCGGGCTCTTCCCAGCAGCGGCTAAGCCGCACTGTACTCAGGGCGGGTGGCAGTGGTGCTGGGAGGGGGCTGCAGTCACCCCAATATTCGCCGTAACCCCCCAGTCCCCCATCCCAGCACTGCCACCACCTGCCCCAAGTGCAGCACAGCCCAACCCCACCAGGAAGAGCCCAGTGTAGGTCTAGCCCCAGCCCTCAGCAGCAGCCTGCCCTGCTCTGCACAGATCTGGGAGCACATGCCCCCCACGCCATCCCAGGGTGCGTGCAGTGGTGGGAGCTGCCACCCGCTGGACGAGCCATGGCTCCTTCCCATGTCGTGCCCCTCCCCTCCCCACCTGAGCAGTGTCTGCTCCAGCCCCACACTCTTCTCTCTCTCTCTCCCCCCACTCCCTTACGGCCCTTACTCTTCTCCCCGCCCCTTCTTCCACAGACTTACCTGCTGCGGGGGACATGCACATGTGTTCAGCACCCACCCAAATTTTTTGCTTCCTCTGCCTATGCCTATTTTCCCAGGAAGAGTGAGAATACCTCTTCTGTTGCCCCCTCCTGCTTGCACTTCCTCCAGGTCACACACCTCCCCACTTACCTCAGGGCATTGGTCTCCACCCCCCCGGTAAATCTAATTCAAAGCCCTCCCCACTAGGTTAGCAAGCCTGTAGCAAGCCTGCCTGTGAAGATGTTCTTCCCACTCTTCTTCTGGTACATCCCATCTCTTCCTAGGAAATCCGATCTCTTCCTAGCATGCTTGCAGAATACAAAATAACTCAAGGCACCAAGAGGGTTCCTGGGACAACAGAACACAGACAAAGTAGAAACCAACCACATAGTAGTCAAAGACTGACATCACCTCCCCTGTAGCAGCCACCCTGCTGAAATACTACTCCCTAACCCAGCAGTTCCCAGTCTGTGGTACAGGTGCCACCAGTGGTACACATTAACAGATTTACTAGAATTACTTCATATGACAAAAAATTGCTGGTGGTACTTAAGGCTGAACTGAAAAAATTGCTGGTGGTACTTAAGACTGTATCATTTTAAATTGGTGGTGCACAATCTGTTAGAGCAGGGGTGGGCAAAATGCAGCCCGGGGGCTGGATGCAGCCTGCCAGGCCATTCTATCTGGCCTACAGGGCCCCTAAAAATTTAGAAAATTAATATTTATCTGCCCTGGGCTGCCTGTCATGTGGCCCTCAATGGCTTGTCAACACTCAGTAAGCACCCCTCTGCCCAAAATAATTGCCCGCCCCGTGTTAGAGTCTGGGAACTGCTACCCTAGCCCATCAGAGAAGCATGTCCCCAAAGGGCTCTTCTCTAATGGACACAGGTTGCTGTTCCTCATTAACAGGGAATTTCCTTTTAGAATCAAAGCAAAAGCCAGAGGCAGAACTAGCTGAATGTAGTGATAAATTTGCTAATAGTTGTTTTATTGGAACTAAAAACATAGGGGCACACATGGACACACCAGTTATTAACCCAAGGGGTAAAAGAAAGAAGGTAGAGGGGAAAGAAATCCCTCCAGAGCCAAAGCTAGTTCTTGCCACAGGGGAAATTGGTACTGATTTTCCTGCAGTAGCAGAAGGCATTGAAGAAGCGGCAATAGCAGGTGGCACATGGATCACAGCAGGGCAGCTGATGCCCAAGGCAGGATTCCAGCAGGCGGACACATCTGCGGGGAGAGCGCTCCTCACGGCCCTGAGCTTCCAGCACTGCAGACAACACCTGAACAAAGAGCAAAAGGAAAGGGTTTCATGCAGGAAACAATGCCTACAAATAGCAAACTGCTTGGGAAGGAGCTGTGCTGTGTCCTTGTCAGATGCCCCATTAGCATGCTCGATGAATAGCAGGAATAAAGCACTTGTAAGTTTTGCACTGAGGGTATGAGCAAATCAGAGTCATAGAAAATTAGGGTTGGAAGGGACCTCAGGAGGCCATCTAGTCCAATCCCCTGCTCAAAGCAGGACCATCCCCAACTAGATCATCCCAGCCAAGGCTTTGTCTAGTCTGGTCTTAGAAACCTCCAAGTATGGAGAGTCCACAACCTCTGTGGGTAACCTGTTCCAGTGTTTTACTACCCTCCTAGTAAGAAAATTCTTCCTAATATCTAACTCAGCTTTCCTTGCTGCAACTTGAGACTGTTGCTCCTTGTTCTGTCATCTGTCACCACTGAGAACAGTTTAATTCCATCTTCTTTCAAACCCCCCTTCAGGTAGTTGAAGGCTGCTATCAAATCTCCTCTTAGTCTTCTCTTCTGAAGACTAAATAAGCCAAGTTCCTTCTGCCTTTCCTCAGAAGTCATGTCCCCCAGCCCTCTCACCATTTTTGTTGCCCTCCACTAGACTTTCTCCAATTTGTCCAAATCCTTTCTGTAGTGGAGGCCCAAAACTGAACATAGTGCTCCAGGTGTGGTCTTGCCAGAGCTGAATAAAGGGATGGAATCACTTCCCTTGACCTGCTGGCAACATTCCTGCCAATGCAGCCCACTATGCTCTTAGGCTTCTTGGCAACAAGGGCACACTGTTGGCTCATATTCAGTTTATTGTCCACTGTATCCCCCATCTCCTTTTCTGCAGAGCTGCTGCCCAGCCAGTCAGCCCCCAGCCTGTACCAGTGTATGGGATTGTTCTATCCTAAGTGCAGGACTTGGTACTTGTCCTTGTTGAACCTCATGATTTCTTTTGGTCCAACTTTTCAATTTGCCTAGGTCTCTCTGAACCCTAGCCCTACCCTCCAACGTATCTACTACTACCCCCAGCTTGGGTGTCATCTACAAACTTGCCGAGGGTGCACTCTATGCTATCTTCCAGGTCACTGATGAAAATACTGAACAAAACCAGCCCCAGGACCAACCCCAGGGGCACTCCTCTTGATACCACCTGCCAACTGGATATCAAGCCATTGATTACTACTCTCTGAGCCCAATGCTTCAGCCAGTTTTCTGTTCTCCTTACAGTCCATTCATCCAGTCCATACTTCCTTAGAGAGCTGATCTTGCCTGTGGAATGTACATATTAGCTCAGGGGTGGGCAAAATGCAGCCCAAGGGCCAGATACAGCCTGCCAGGCAATTCTATCCAGCCCATGGGGCCCCTAACAAATTTAGAAAATTAATATTTATCTGCCCCTGGCTGCCCTTGATGGCTTGCTTCAAAACTCGGTAAGTGGCCCTCCACCCAAAATAATTGCCCACCCCCCTATTGGCTGCTTTAATAGGGAAGAGAGTGCATGCATCAGCCATAACTGTTACATCTGCATCATACCAGAGGGATAGAAGGGAGCACAGTCACCCATTGACCTTGACTGAAGCAGTTTTGCTACCCAAACAGTTGTATTCTAACCACTTATACTGGTATCCTTGGACAGCAAAAAAAGTATTACATCTATCTATACCCCAAGGTTGGATTGTTTCAGTGGTCCTGCCATTTATGGGTCTTCAAGACAAAAGGACAACATTGCCCAAGATAGCTCAGTGGGAGAAGAGAGCACTCAAAATATGAAAGCCACTTGCAAGTAATATATCTGCGGCAGCCCCTCTGACAGGCCCTATCCTGGCTGCATCAAACTCAACTTTCAGGACTGATGAGTTTTCCTGAGAGGCAGGGGTCTGTGTACTCTGCTGCAAATGGATCTAAATTCTGTGACAAGATTCCTGGAGCCTGAAACTTCCATGGATATTCTATGTCACCTTCAGTTGAATATCAAAATGTAGTTTGTAATGAATTAACAAGAGACTAACAACCACATCCATATAGCAGCCTCTGGACTAATCATCCAGAAGTCAGGGCAAGGTGTCATCTTAAAAGCTAATTAGTTTGAAGAGGCACAAGCTCTCATAGGTGACAACCTGCTTCATCAGATACTATTTACCTCTCTGGACTAGCCTGCGTGCCTACACAGGAGCAGGGAGGCTTCTCCAATGTGCAAGAATCCCAGCTTGTTGGAGTGGACTCAATTAATAAGACAGTTACCACACTCAGGCAGCCTCTTGTGCCTCATGTATCAGCATCCCCACACTTAAAAATGGTGGCGGGGCCCTTGAACTACAGCTTGTTGAACAAGCTTTTGTTCAAGCACACCCACTGCCATTTTTATGTGCGGGGACACAGACACAAGACACAGCAGCATGTTAATAAGAGCATGGTCCTCATATAATAGTTCTTGACATGCTGCAAGTTTTGCAACAGCATCTTAGAGGCCATTGGGGATAAGCGAGTCAGGATTTGGGATACTTAGTGCTTCTGGCATTAGGGATGGCAACTGAACTGAGGGACAAGCACATTAGCAGCATATCTCTGTTAAAATGATCAGCAGTAAAGCAGTGGGCAACGTTGAGACTGACCCTGTCATCTTTAGGGTTTAGGAGGATCCTTTACCGTTTTTAGAGGACTGGTTTCAGGGTTTCTACATAGCTTCGGATCTGCTACATTATACTTTAAGTTTCTTTATAAGCATGAAGAGCAGCAACTTGTTTAAACAAAGTTTCAGCTTCTGGAGCACAAGTATGTGATGAGTAGTGAATTTGCCTGTCATAGAAGTACTGAATACATGGACCCCTGCTCAAAGTTGTGCACCCATATAAAGATGGGCTCTTAGGATACAACCAGACATGTCAGCTGAGATTTCATAAAAAGCCTGAGGGAGTTTGAGGCCCCAAGCTCATGGTAGTTGGATGCATTACTCCATCCCATTGAAAATCCAAGGCCAGCAGAGAAAAAAAAAAAAAGAGAGGAAGTTGCTGAGAGAAAAGACATGATTTACAAAGGGAGAAAATAGATGCACTTTGACTGCTGTGTTTTCCTCTCTAAGAAGGCCCAGCTACAATAGGCATCTTTACTCAATAGGCACAATATGCATCTTTACAGGTGCTCTGGGTGGGGGGGGTGCTTTAATTAGAGAGCCACTCTAATTTTAAAGCATCTGCAGCATCACTATTCATTGTCCTGTGCTCCAAAATGGCAGCGAGGGCACTTTTACTTTTATTTATGCTCGTTTGACAAGCTGAGTGGGGGCACAGCTGGCCTGTCCCCCCACTCAGGCGGTGGCGATGGAGCAGGGGAATGTGGGGCCCATTTCCCCCCTCCCCTGACCAGATGACAAGTGGGGGCGGGGGCAGGGCCGGACCCAGGGTGGGTGCAGAGCTGCTGGGCCCCCAACAAAAGCCAGCAGGGAGGAAAGTTGGAGGGGGGGGGGGCATAGTGGTGGCACCCCACTGCCAAACCCCGACAATAGCCCTGAAGTGGGGGGTGGGGGGAGCAGGCCTAGCCCCAAAGGGGCAGGGGCAAGGGTGGAGAGAGCAGGCCCATTCTCCCCTTCCTGCAACTGGACAAGAAGCAGGGGCGCAGCCAGATGCGGGACTCTGTCCCCGCCCGCCATGACAGCAGGGAGCATGCTGCTGCCTCGTCGCAGCCAGGCCCGGATGAAAGCCGGAAGGGAGGGAGGTGGGGCTGGCACAGTGATAGTTCCCCACCACCACCAAGCCACTGTCCCCGCCCCCAGTCATTCTTGATGGGCAAAAATCAGCTAGTTTTCTTCATAAGAGTTTCTGCAGGTTCTTTTCCCCTGGCACACAGTATCCATAAAAGTCTGCACCACTGGTTCCACATAAAGGCATTAGCTGCTTTCTTTGTTCCCACTCCTTATGCTTTGTATAGTCTCATTAGTTTTTCTAACTGCATCTCCATATCAAGCAGGGCTCTCTACTGATTTGTCTTCAGTGACACCAAGACCCTTTTCTAGGGTTGATATTAATAATTTAGGACCCGGCCTAGTAAATGAGTAATTCAAATGTTTTCCCCAAATGCATGCGACTCTGCCTTTAACAACTCTGAATTTCATCTTTTATTGTGTTGTCCCTTCCCCTTACTTGGCAACATTCTTCTGAAATTCTTCACTATCCTCTGGTCCTGACTGAAGAAGGGAGCTAATCAGAAAGGTTTAGGCAAAACATGTTGCTGTTAGAGTTGCCAATTCATCACAATTTGGTGGAGATGGTTCGATATTGACAGTCTTCCCCTGGAAACAAAGTAGGAAATGTCACCTGCCAGGCAGGGTTTCAAAACCTCCCTGGTCTCCTGCCAGCTCACTCATCTGACAGCCTGCCCGGTGGGGCTGAGGAGCTGGTGCTTTGGACACACAGGTACACCCGTCTCCCAAGTTCCAAGGCTCATGGATACTCAGCAGCTCCAGCTCCCAAAGCTTCAAGATAGGTTGATGAGGAGCTGGAAGACTGGTCTGGCTTGCTGTTGAAGCTACCTGGGTTCTGTGTCTTCTGCTGGGAGAGGCACCGCCTCAGAGTTGGGGCTCCCAGCCAGGCAAAGATCAGTAATTCAATTTCATGGAGAATTTTAAACTACTTACTGTTCATTTGGAATTGTTCCTGGCCCTAGCATATGTCCTAGTCCTCTCACACAGAGGAATTAAATGCAGCCCAGAGATCATGGAGAGGACTTTAATAACCACCCAAGTCTCAAAGGACATTACCTGTGGCTCCAGTACAGTGTCTTTCTGTACAAGATCCTCATCAGCAGCATGGAGCTCCACATCCATCCTGTCAAACTCAAGCCTGGGTAAAGTTCCTGTGAATTACAAAAGGGCTGAGGGTTGGTGCATAACAGCCATTATCTGCTAGCTGAAGCATGGCTCCACTCCATCTTTACCATTCTGACCATGTCCTCTCCACAAGCCAGAGAGTAGATGGAGGGAGAGAGAAACTAAGCGCTTAAAAAGTTAATTAAAAATGATGTCCCTCAAAGGGAAGATGAGTGACTATCTCTTACTGGCTAGCACCTGCAGCCTCTGCTTGAGTTCTGCACAAGAACAAAAAAAACTCCCTTCCAGAACCCTTCTCTATTCTCAGGGAACCTGCGGTGCTTCCCCTGACCAACATGTTGGAAGCCAGGCATGCAACCAACAGGTCAGAACAATCTCATACTGTTATATTCTTAGCTAATATCAACTATGACCACAGTAGGAGCAAGAGGGGATCCCCTGGCCACCGGAACCCTCAGACCAGAAGACTGGAGTGGGCAAGAGAGGGGCCTCACAGTGCATGAAGATCCTGCTGATTTTCATAGGACAAAATGCAGCAAATGATCAGAAACAAACAGGTATCAGGTTATGTACATGGGTTAATGTGAGGATGTAGTGAGCATGGGAAAGCTATGCTTGTGAGGGGTGCTAGATTATAGGGGGCCAACTCTGCCAGCAAGTAGTGTTGACCTTCCAAGTGTTCCCAGCATGATCAAAGTGCTCCTGAACCTGAGCCTGGCTTGGCTGAGCAGAAATGGAACAGGGAGTCTTTCCCTCCTTGTGTAGCTGGCTCTTCATGACACAATACTGCCCTTCAGGGGAGGCTGCACAGTGTTGATAGGATGAACTGCACTGCTTCACATGCTTTCCCTTTCTAGTACTGGACTGTGGATTCCCTACCTGTGTATCTGTAAAGAGTTGTAGGGCTGCTCATGGCTACAGAAGCATGACAGTGACTCAGGTTACCTGATGAGACCTGAGGGAGAGGGAACTAAATAAAAAAAACAAAAAAACCCACTCACCTGAACGCTCTACAGGTGCCTCCTTGACTTTGTGCAGGAGGCTCATGTAACCAGATCTGCCTCCCCCATTCAGACTGGAGCTCATCTCCTGCTGCTGGTTGCTGTTGAGGTCAGAGGTGAGGATGGCCTGGATTCCCTGTAGCAACCCCCAGCACAGCAGCAGCATGTTCAGCATGATCCCAAGGAACCTGCATAACAGAAGCAGCTGCTCATCTAAGGCCAAAGCTCAACTCATTTGCGCTCTGAAGGCTGCTTGTTAGGACATGAATTAAGCAGCAGCTCCAGACTTTTGAACTGATTGTCTTCAGTGGGCACCACATTGGGGAAGAAGGGGTATTAGGGGCCGTCTGCTTGTACTGCAGGCAGGCATGTTGAAGAGCTTCTCAGTTATTTATCTAGCTTGAAGAAAAAGGGAGGAACCAAAATAGAAGGGTGTCTGGAATGGGATCCCATCAGTATCCCCAGAGAAGCAAGTTCTGAACTCAGTATTGTCAACTCTCTTGATCGTGTCATGAGTTTTGTGATTTGGAGTGAATTTCTAGAAAGCCCCAGCTGCTTGAGTCAGGTGATTGGCTTAAAATCATGAGATTTTAATCAAGTAATCTTTCACGTCAGAGATTTCTGGTTGTACATTTCTCTGAAGCCAGTGCTT
The DNA here is from genome assembly GCF_052110815.1 of Crocodylus siamensis. NCBI lineage: Eukaryota > Metazoa > Chordata > Crocodylia > Crocodylidae > Crocodylus > Crocodylus siamensis. Next base: position 44,979,186 of record NC_143403.1, read on the forward strand.
CTTTTAGAAAGGACGGCTGAGAGTGTTATCCAGTCTCACAGTTTTTGGTGCCTTCCCTACAATTTCTTATCATTTAAGGTTGGCATCACTGTGACCTGAGTTATGTTCCCCTAGGCTCTTATTAGTTCTTTGTGACGAGGATATTTAAGAAGTAGCTTTCATTCACCTCTCTCCTGAGAATTATGCAGTACTTGTTTAGCAGTGAATTAATTATAACATGATTGGAACTGGCATAGGCAATCATTTAGGATACAATTCCTTCCAATCCCCATGTTTGCATATATTCCCAGCATGTTGAAGCTTTGAGTCTGAACATTTTCACTATTGTTCTCTCCCCTGCAGCTTATAAATTTGAGGAAATGTTAAGTGAAGTCTCTTCAGTCATGGTAGCATTAGGAAAAGCCAGAAACAGGTATTCCACCCCCCCCCGACCAATCATGAGAAAAAAAATCTCACTAGCTTTATTCTGAGAGGGCAGTTGAAGAGCAAGGTGGAACTCCCTGGTCTAATGTTGGAACTCCTTGTTTATTCTGCTAGATGGACCCCTGCTCCCCCTTGCAGGAGCAAAGGCAGCCACAGGAATAGAAACAAACAGGGCATCTTCTGGGGACAGTCACAAAGCTGTGACTTAGACATTTCCCTAAGCTTTACACAGGGCACTTCATGCTCTCAGTCAATGCTGCCTTAGCTGCTGGATTTTCCACTCAGGCTTTTCTCTGTACTAATATTTGGCTGCATCAGTTTGTCTTCCCCAACAGTTGTAGGGCTACGGGATGTTCCAGCACCCTCCCTGGATAATGAGACAAGTTTCTCTAACTTTCACACTTCCTTCCTCTTAGGAACAAACATCTACCAGCACTTTTATCTGCTCATTGGTTTCACTTCCTTCTGCCTTCAATTTTTTTCTTGGGCAGCAAGTGCTAGGTAGCATCATATGAGCCTTCAGTCCACACACGGCCAGACCCAATAATCACTGGCCTGACTGATGTTTGGGTACCAAAAGAGCAAATTCACAGGTGAAATGTAATAGTCTCAATGGATTTGAATGTATGTGTCCAGACAGTTGGATTATGATGTGCAAGCCACTGTGTACAGAGTGTCTAAAACCCCAGAAAGGCTTGATCTCAGAGTATGCTAAGGCCATGAGCAGCAAAGTACACACAGTTGCTCACACATAGGCAAGGCTGGCTTCCAGGTAAATTCCTGTGAAACACTTGAGCTCAGAGAATGTGAAAAATGTCACTATCTTGAAAAGCCAATGTTTACAGCCTGGGCTGCAGCCCCAAACAGCTGGAGTCTGACACACAGTAGGTTCCTCACTAACAGCTACCCATTCTAGTTTGACAGAAATCCCCTCAAGTAGCTGGTTTCCAAGCACTGCAAACATGCAGAGCAGTGACTACCCCTCACATTTATAGGAGGCTCTATCCTGTAATTCAGAGCAGACACATCACTGATGCCAGGGCTGAGTATGGCTCAGAGACATGGTGCTGTGTGCATACCTCTAACAGAGTTGGCTCATGGGGCACACTCTCAGCTTGCAGCAAGGAGCAGGACTGCTTCTCAAATCCAGTTGAAGCAGTATTCATCCTTTGACTATTTTGTTTGTCTGCATCACCACACAAACCATCCCTAACTTTTCCCTGCTCCAACTCATATCCCGCCCCTCAGCCTGCCCCTTGTGCCCCATTTCCCCACCCCACAGCTTACCTATATTCCTCCCTGCCCCATTACAGTCTTCCTTCCTGCCCTATGCCCCATCTCCCCCAGACTAACAACCTAGTCTACACATCACCCTGCCCCTCCCACAGACTCCTAGCTCCTGACCTTCTCTTGCCCCATCTCACAGTCTATCCTGTAAGTCTTTTAGTTCAGCCCCAGTGGATAACACACCACTTCCTTCCTTTCTGGCCCCACAGTCTACACTCACCTGCCCTGCCTGCTTCCTACTCCTCCCTTTCTCCAAATTCTTCTCATTTCAAAAGTTTCTTTTCCTCAAGGTTTTCACTGCAAGCCCCCAGTTCCTCTGCTATCTCTTTGTCTCCCACATCACAGGGCTGAGTAGAGGATAGACAAGTTTTGTAGAAAGAACAACCTGGACTGTTTGTCAAATGTGCCCATTTGATTTCTGCAGGACTGTCTGCTGATGCTAAAAGCTGCTGGCACAATTATCCCAGGTGCTGATGTCAGAAGTGCAGGGTTATTTAATGAGAGAGAAACCATAATGCACATGAGGGCTGGCTAAATTGTGGATAGGAAGATACTTAGGGCATCAAAGAAGGAGCCCAGGCAGAGGAAATAAAAATGTGAGGGGGAAAATATAATGTGAGGAGAGAGGCAAACTGGTGGTAAGTCTGTTCTAGCTGCAAGGTACTGAATTGTTTTATTTTTAAAGTGTTCTTAATGAGAAAAGTAAAGGCTGGAGAGAAAAATAACCACTATTGACTACCAGTTCAGACTGAAGTTCTGGAAATTAGACAGTCTCTTAATAGTAGTCATTAGCAATGAATTGTTGGGGAGATCTCCAGTGGATAGTGGAGCTCCATGAAAGGATAGTACAACTACAGGGAGCAGGGTAGCTGCATTAATGTAGCACTGCACTGGGGCTAATTACCCTGCTGAAGAGCTGACACCTGCTATTGCAGCTCTGTTCCCAGTATCAAACCAGCTTAGGATCTCTGTAGAAATCTGCTGCATACCCTTTATGTTTTCAGTGAGCTAGCTAATGAGACACTGATGTTACTGAGACATGAGAACCAGAAGAATGGCATAGATTGGCCAAACAGAAAAATGCAGGTATGGAAGTGCCTGGGGATGAGACTGAGGCAAAATGGGAAAAGGGAATTTGCCATGAAAGATGATGTAGAGAGGCATTGTGCCATGGACCCCATGAGGAGGGCCCTCCCCACAGGAACCTCTTGTAACATTGGGCCTTATATTTCCACTGCCTTCCTTACACACTGTCACTACCACTTGTGGAAGAGATTAAAGCACTCCTTTTCTCATTCCCTTTGCAGAGATGTGGTGGTGGGGAGACAGGGCAGGGGCTGGGGTCCTGGGAATCTCAGCACTTGTATTAAAAAAAAAAAAAAAAAAAAGTGTGGGAAGCTCTGAGGGCAGCTAAAGAAAGCTCTGATAGGATTTAGCTGATATTGTCTTCAAATAGCTTAGCTGATAGCATTTGAGAGAGAGAAGCATTGCCTGGACAGGGTAAACAGCACAGAGGAAGAGCTGGAGGAATCGTGCATCAGCTCCAACTTTACACATGGGGCTGAAAGTAGAGGAGCACCAGAGAAATGGTGGAGAGAGGCAGGTGCTTATTAGGCTAGTAACATAAGCTGTATGGAGTAGCCCGTGTGCCAGGGGACTCTAGAATTCAAGACAATAGTTCTATTTCTGGAAAACTGGTCCTGGTACAAGGATCTACAGCATAAGGTAGCATCTACTAAGATAATATGGTGCTGTGGGAACATGGTTTTATTGTTTCTGGGTTGAGATGTAGCTTGACGTTCCTTTCTGAACAGAAAGCTGCCTAGCCATACCTATGTGATGCTGCCTTGCAGTGCTATTCCCTAAAAATTGGTCACTTCAACTCCTTCTCACCCCTATGTTTGCATTCTGTCAGTCAAGGCTGCAGACTCACAAAGGCAGGACCTGTTCTTGTCCTGTATGTCTGTATAGCACCAAGCACAACAGGCACCAATTCTTGGACTGGTGCCTTAAGGGTCAATGCAAACAGCTGTTAAAGGAACCCTAACAAATATACTGCATGAAACAACCCTGTATTGACCCATGTCCAAGTACCATAGAACCAGGTCTGTTTAAATGGCAGATTGGGATGGTTTTAAAAGTTCCTTGGTCCCCCTAAAGTACGAATTGCATGGTGCCTGCAACCTTTTTTCACCCAGCACCTGGGCAGCAGAGTCACCTGGTCACTCACAGTCTTTATAGAAGGATTGCAGTATTCCAGGAGAGTCTGTCAGCCCCTTCCACTGCAAGAACTCCCTTAACACAGCCTTAAAGAGCTTGAAAGAATTCTCCACTTCGAGGACAGCCTGAGTAAAAATCACTTTGAGATCTACACACAAACACACACTTTAACAGACAGTCACCCCATGCGTAGGACACCAACACACACTCAGAACAGTCAACTTGCGTACCTTCACACACAGTCCCTACGTGCTAGAAATACTGTACGTCGTACCACACAGTCTTTTTGCCATTGCAATGGGGCTTACCGCACTCTGTTCTGCTGATCTCTCTGAGAAAACTCCTATGTCTTCCTGCGTAGATGTGTCCTCTACATGTTGACTGGGATTTATATTGGGTTTCTATAATTAAGTACTTCAGCCACATGACTCTGCTAACTACCAGGGAGGTGGGCTTCTCTGTAAACAGAGCTGTGTCCATATCTATCTATAGCTGCATGAGGTGGGGGAGTGGAGACTTGTGCTGAGTGCTTTATTGCATCCTGCCTGGCTCCAAGGGACATATGGACCCATTTCAGAATCATAGTTCTCCCATAGGTAGGCCACGACCTCTGGAATGACCTTGCTGGGTATTCTGTCCTCATCTCTTGGCACTGCATTTACCAGAATTATAATATCACTATGCAGGGAGTTATAAAAAGTGCAACAGAACTGGACAGTGGGAGAAAATTCAATGTACTGAAGACTAGATCTTCAGCTGGGGTAATTAGTGGAGCTCTTATGGTGCCAATAGAACTGTGGCCAATTAACATCAGCTGGGCATCTAGTCTCATTATCTCCACTGGATTCAGAGCCATTTATACTTCTTGGGCATTCTACATGTTCATTTATGCTGGCTTAAATTTACTGTGCAGTAAATGGGAATATGCCAAAATCTACACATGCATGCATTAAGGCACATTAATGCTGTGTGTGGACTGACTTAGGACTAAAGTTAGTCCCAGCTCACATACACAGTGTTACTGTGTAGTAAAGCATGTACACATGTGTTACTATACAGTAACTAAATCGGGCATAAAGTTGATACCTGCATTATGCAGGTATCAAATTTATGCTCAAGTCAGCATAAATCACCATATTTACTGTGCAGTATGGGTGTGCACATGTTAACACATGCCCATACTGTGTAGTAATTTCAGTTACTGTGCAGTAAATGCACGTGTAGATGCGGCCATTAGGGACCTGGCCCCATTCATTTAACTAGAACCACAAGCAATTCACACTAGCTAGGAGCCTGACCCTGGCTCCACTTACTCCAGTGAAGCTGCAACCAATCTACCCCAAAGAAGAGCCAGCCCTGTACAGAGCTAACTGCTTTTGAAAAGAAGATAAAGTAAATCTCTCAGTCTAGGCTTCCTGTCTCTGACTCATGCCATGGCATCCATGCATCTATACACAGCTGTTTGAGCACTCATGGATTGAACTGTTGGTCAGACACTCCCCAGATCTTGGTCTTGATCAAGACTCAGCAAGCCCACAGAAATGCCTCAGTTCTCCTCCACACTTCCCCCTCCCTTTTCTCCTCCCCTTCCCCTTCTCCATCCACCCCTGATGCATGCAGGTCCCTGCTCCTATGCCCAGCCTAGAGAGGCTTTGTTTTTCCTCTCCTCTTCCAAGCAGTTTCTAATAGTTATCCTATATGCCTTTTATGGCTAACTAGAACCTTTAAAACACCCATCCTGCTTTATTTCCTTCCCTATTAGCATATGAGTGTTGAGACCATCTCCAGCTGTCAAGTCTAACAGGTTCCTCAGCTATACTCCTGTTGTATGTAACACTCCTCAGTTCCAATCTTTAGTAACTCCATCATGCCTTCCTGGCATACAGACACTCCCACAGATATATGCCTCTGCACCTTGTACTTCTTACAATTTTTTAAAAAAAAAATTGTGTCTTGGGCCAAATCAGTTCTGAATTCTATTGACTGAGCAGAGCTCAGTCATTCCAGTCTGTGTGGTATTACCACTGGCAAGCATCCTACCTCCCAGATTCTTCAATCTGGGGCTTCATATACTCCTAAATCCATGGCAGGCATCCTACATTCAAGCCCTAAGCCTGGAGACCTTGGCGTTCAGATGCCCCCAGTCTCATTTGCCCCTAGCCAAAAGGCCAAAGGAACAAGCTAGTGGGAAAGCCCAAGACCAATCCCTCATCACCATAAATCGTATTGATGAGATCTACCCACTGGGAGCTTTAGTAGAGTCTCACAGCAGGGCCCTGCCTGCAGTTCAATGGACAGATCTCCACCTTTAACTACACCAAGTCATTCAAGGCTGAGAAGAAGGGCATCTCCCCTGCCAGGTAAGTAAAACCACCTGAGCCAAAACCATTGGCCATTTTTATACATGTGCTGCAGGGGAGGGCTTAAATTAGAACAGCTCCAAGAGCTGCTCTAAAGCATCTGCAGCCATACACAGTGGAAGGCTGAGGCTAATGGGGCATAGCTCCCGCAAGCTAATTTTGCAATGGCTGGAAACAGCAACAGTACCATGGCGCTGCCATCCCACAGCACCCAGCGCTACTTCTTTGCTACCATGTACAGCACTAGTGCATGCTGGCTCTGCAATGGCCCTGTGGAAGGGAGGGGTGGGGGTCAACCCCCCAAATAATATTTACTCAGGCCCCCTCCCCCCAAAATAATATTTTTTCCCGCTGCCTATGGCTGCAGCTTGTCTCATCAAATGAGCTTTAGTAAAAAAACCCTTACCCCCATTTTGAAGTGCAGGAACATTGATACACAAGACACAGAGAGTAGTTGGAGCATGTTAATTAGCACGCTCCAGCAGACTCATTTCATCAAGTCTGCTCTGACGCACTGTACAGTACTTTGAAGCAGCCTCCAACATATCTACAGGCACCCATCATAACGGTATCTCCTCTGCCAAGTAAGTATACAAATAGCCCTATGGCATGCATCTAAGCCTGTCTTGAGCATCTCAGAGCTTATTTACAGGTGAAGAATACCCATTCTTTCTTTGCTATTAGTTATATGTAACTTCTTCAGGACGTTAGCTGTGTCATTGACTCCCTTATTGTCAGTAATGGTTACATTAATGACAGAGGCAGAGGTAATGAGGTCTTCCTCATGCCACTCTTCAACATGCCCTTGCAAATACCTCCACAGATTGCATCAGCACTGTTTGTCAAACCATTGCCCTGAGTTTTTCTTTGCTTTCTACAGTGACTGCTAGTTCCTTTTCAGAGTCTCTGAATAGGATAGTGTTCCCCATCCTGCAACTGTGACCCCACCCAAATCTTTGCTCTTGCATGCAGGATTCTGCACTGAGTGGCACTACCATGTTTGTTTTGTGAATGAACCCAGTTTACCAAAATATCCAGCTCACTCTGTAGAACTGGCTTATTTCTTGCTAGTTACCAGGGATTTGGGACCATGTGCAATCTTTACTATCGGGGATTTAATATTTTCTCCCAGAGCACTGCTAATGGTCCTGAATAGGCTTATGGGGACCCTACTAGAAGCTCATTTTTGCTGGACAATGATTTTCCATTGATCTTTACTTTCTGAGACTAGTAAATTACATAACTTCTAGTCTATTTAATGTGAGCCTGTAACAGGAAACACCAACCCCATTAACTACATGCAGAGCGGGAGCAGGGGAACAAGTCTTTTACAGCCCATGTAGGGGCAGACTACTGCAGCAGCCAGCACCAGCCGAAACCCAAACCTCAAGGGCCCGGAACTGCTAAGCAGCTAAAGAGGGCTGAAGGGAGGGGGATCCAAACAGCTCACTAGGCAGAACAAAAACCCCTGCACATATCTGCAACAGTAGTGGCCAGGTGACTGGAAGGGGCATGGCTTGGCTGTATATAAGCTCAGTCTATAGACTGCAGCTGGAGGGTCCGTGTCTGTAGGTTGCTGGGGAAGAAGTAGAGGACAGAATTTGCTGTCAGGGAAAAGGAGGTACCCTAGGGCTAAGGGAATCAGGTTGGCTCATTATGACTAGGGGAACTGTTATGGTCCTGAGGGGATTGTGGATGAGTTGTAACTGGATGGTTAACCCTTTGTGTTCTGGTTGTTTTTTCTGTATTAAAGTTTAACACTGGAGGGCCAGGTTGTGGCTGTAGGGGAGATCTGGAGGCCATGGAATAGGGTGCCATAGACACTCTGGGTTTTGGTACTAGTTTTGGTCAGGGCCATATGAAGTGGAGGCCAAGGAACCCAGGGTTTGAGATGGTGGGTTGGGTTGAGAGAGCTCAGCTGGACAAAAGGGGCCAAAACTAGGAAGGCTGAAGCATGGGGGTCTGGGCCCTGAGGGGCCCAGTGTCAATTTGGGGCCCAGAGGTCTCCTCCGAGTGGCAATTGAGTCATCTGTAAGGCATGGCTATGGGGGCAGCTGAAGGCCACTCTTACAGCCTCTAAGGCACATGCAGGCCCACCTTAGAGGGGAAATATACCCTGTGGAGTTTGAATTAGTGGAGAGTAATCTCTAGGGCTAGACAAAGATGAGAAGACACCAAAGAAGAGGCTATCCTGGCCTCTGGAGGCATGATCAAGTCATGGTAGGTTAGACACAGGAGGTGGAAGAGGCCAGGGAGCACTGGCAGTCAGGTCTGACCACAAGGGGGTGTCCGACACCAGGGAGGTTGGATACCATGAGTCTGTTACAGTCATGTCAATTCTGGGAAGTGCTAATCTTCATGTTACTTTTCATGGCATTTATGTGTCCAAATTCCTTAGGTCAGAGGTTCCCAGCTAGAGGTCATGACTCTGTTTGGTGTTGTGGTATTTTTGGGTAGGACTGTAGACCCCATGGGAATTCATTTGCCAGATTGGTTCAGACTGGGAGCAGGGTCACAGTTTAAAAGACTAGGACACAGTGCAAGTACCCACACTAAGGGTGTGTAAAATCCTGTGGGGTAGTGCTACCACATCTTGTATACTGTAATTTCCTAAAGAGCTTGACATGTGCCTTAACAGCAGACCTTGTGGCTCCCCTGCTTCCTCCATGCTTGCTGTCGGATGTAACACAGTCACCTTCGCCCCATTCAGGTTTGGCCAGAAGCCCTGCAGGGTAGGGTATGCTCTCCTGCCCTCTGTCGGTGAACAAGGCAGACTGTGTTTTCCTTAAACTGAAAAGGAAATGTGAAAGATCCCAACACAGATCTTCTTTGCTTCCTGCAGCTGTTTCATATTATCTGTATGTCTTAGGACAATGAAAATAAGGAATGAAGGCATATAATTATATCCTTTTATTAAAGCTTTAAAACTTTGCTGTGAACTGTGGACCAGTATACATGATCTCTGGGAGACCCCAAGGAAAAAACATATTTCACCTTCTCCAAAAATTGTGCAGCTTCCCAATAATTTGTGTATAGTCTATGGGAATGACACATTTGTGACTAATTTACCCAAACCAGACACCCTGCCATGCAGTAACAGATGCATGGTAAGCTCACTATCCACATATATATCTTGTCTGATCAGCAAAGATTCATCACAGGAGATGAAATTACCTCTTACAGTGTAGATGCCTCACGTACTTTATAATTTTACCCTTGGTGTAAAATTATGAAGCAGCTCAAGGGTGTTGGGTATAGAAAAAAGGGCCAGTCCCACTTCAAAGTATCTCAGTTCAATTGAACTAAAATAAGTTCGCTCAGCTGTAACCAACACAAGCCACTCATCATAGTCATAGGTGTTTGCTGTGCTGCCTGCACCCCTTTCCTGCACTAGCTTGGCACACAATCACCCTAGCAGCAGTGCCTCGCAGGCATGCATCCCAGAATTCCTGGCCCCAATCTGAGATGCACAGCATCACGAAACACACAGCCTTCTGAGAGAGACTGTATGTGCCTAGAAGAGGCCAAACTCTCAAAGTAGTCACTAGTAGTAGTAGTGCCTAGAAAACTCAAATTATTTGAAACCATCCCACAATTTCCCCAGGAACCTAAAAGCCACTTGATGTTGCCCTGTGAAGGAACCTTGAAGGCCATTTCAGTTCTGCAATGCTGGCCTTTTTATACCACCTGAGTAGACTCCAGTTATGCACAGCTTCAGTGCATAAAGCTTTTGGCAAGCTACCTCCTGAGTGGCCTCCTTTGATCTGGATTTCTCCCCCTGCAGCTGTCAGAGGAAAAACAGCTTTTCCTGGATGGGTGACCACATTCTGCCCTCCCATAGAAGTGACTCTAGTGGTGGTGGCAGGTAGCCCAGGGTGTTACCAGTAGGGAGTCTGGGAGAAGGTACTCAGCTGGAAGAGAAGAGCCAGATATATTTGTTCAGTGGAGGTTGTCTAGTGCCCAGGGGAATGTGGATAGTCCTGAAGGGTGAGCACACCATAAGGGATTACATTGTACCCCCTGCTGGGAATGACCAACAGTGACTTTAGACCATTGGGTTGAGAAGTGCCACTGCTCTGAGGTCACACCATCCTTGTAATGCCCACGTTCCTGTGACAGTCCTCATGTGGAAGCTATACCCTGATCGTCATAAGACTGATGGGATCCAGCAGGACTGTGGTGACTGTCATGTGGGTGGAGGTCTGGGAGCCATACACACTGTGCTACTGTTTTGGGTGGCAAAGGGGAGCAATGTTTTAGAAACTATCACGGCATTTTAGCAGCTGGGTTTCCTAAAGGGTGCCAGAGCTATTCATGTTGCCCATGTCCCAAAAGTGGTCTTCTGAGGGAGCAGAGCAATACTTAGATAAGTGGGGATGCAAGATCCTATTTTTCAACAACCTTACAGGCTTATGTTACAGGGTAATTCTTGGTGAAATGTACTCAAACTTCTTTGACTTATCACCATGTGATGATCCAATTGAAGGAACTTGTGCTATAAAAACCAGAGTAGCCCATATTCTATGGACTAATAACTATAATACAAAATATTAGCGCTCTTTTACAGCACTTTGACTGGTAGCCCTCAAAATACTTTGCAAAGTAATTAAAGAATGTTGTCCCCCATTTTCAGAAGGGGAAACTGAGGTAAAGGGATGTGAATGACTTGCCCCTAGGCTCACTTTGTTATGCAGTGGCAGCACTAAGCATAGAATCTAGGTCTCTTATGTCCCAGCTAACCAATTGTTTGTATGCAGCAATTGTAAATATAACATCATCAAAAGGCTCTTTAACTAGGGCTTGGTGGGGATTTATTCTCAGCCCAATTCTATTCAATATCTTTAGCTAGTTAATGATGTGAAAGGAAATATAAAATCATAGTGGGAAAGCTTGCAAATGATACAAAGACTGGTGTAGTGGAAAATAATGATGGAGCCAGTCACTGTTGCAAAGCAGTTTGGAGTTCCTGATCAGCTGGTGTTTAATGCAATCAAATTCAAAGTCATACACCTAAAAGCATAAGGCACCCATTCCAGAGAGGGCTGTTCCTGGGGGAACAGTGAATCTGAAAAGAACAGAGCTATTGTAGAAACCAAAAAAAAGGGCCTCTCACTGCAATGGTGAAGCAAAAAGGACTGATGCAATCTGTGGAGGTATACAACATTGATACAACATCAATATCATTGCTTTCAGCAAGACCAGATGTGCAGACAAAGGCCATCTGAGAAAGGAGGGGGGTAGCTATATGTTCTTTTGGAAAGGGAAACTTGCAAATGACAGGCAAATACAGGGCATTGGTTTTGCCATTAAAAAACAAATTGTCAGCCAAATGACCAAATTCCCTGTTGGCATTAACAAGTGCCTCATGACTTCCTGTCTTCAACTGACCAACAATTCATTTGCTAATGTCATCAGTCCATATGCCCCAACACTCAATGCCGAGGAAGAACAGAAAAAACAGTTTTATGCTGACCTTGATGAAATACTGACTATCTTCCCAAAAGATTCTTGAAGATTTCAATGCAAGAGTTGACCAGGACTTTAACATGTGTGTGGCAGTGCACCTTTGGGTGCCTGCTACTTTAAGGGCTAGAAGCAAGCATCTGGCAGGCGCTTGATTAAGGCAGCCATTTTCAAACTTAGAAAAGTCAGGCAGAGGCAGTAGTCTGCTGCTAGCAGCAGAGTAACATCAGCTGGCAGAGCTACTGCTCCTGGAACATCATGGAGGTGTAAAGCAGAAGGTATTGGATATGGCAGGAGGCTTCTGGTCCTGATCATGACTTGACACTGCACCCTGCCAGGGAAGGAGGGTCTGGCAGGACTATCTGTGGCAGGACAGCCCCTAAGAAATATGAGATCAGGTACCCCTGGTGAAAGGCGGGCAAGGGCTCCTTAGCCCTGGCCTCCACCATCTGGTAGGTTATTTTGAGAGTGTGGAGAGCAGTGTGGGCCAGGCACACTAATAAATAGGCATCTGAGCCCAGCAGCAGTGTGAGACCCAGAGGCCCCAGAGTGGGTAGTGTTGTGGTGAGGGCCCGCACAGAGTAGGGTGTAATTGGGGCACCTAAAGGACTATGCTAGTGTGGTGCAAAGTAGGGCTGCAGAGGGCATCTTGAAGGGCTGTACATGGGCCAACCCTAAGCATGAGAGCAGGGAACTAGTTGTCTGATGGGGGCTAGGGGCAAAAGCAGTCCAGTGTTGGCACAAGATGACACCACGTAGAGTAAGTGAACTCGTGGGACCTGAAGTTTCTGCGTGGTAGTGCCAGAGTGTAAGTAGTAAATCCTTATGACCCAAGGGGATCACTCAAAGGGAGCAAGCTGAAGCCCACAGGAAGACTCACAAAACATGAGAAGACAAGAGTGGAGTAGAGAGTGGCCCAGTAATGGGTGGAGTGCAAAAGGCCCCTGTGAGAGGCAAGCAGCATGAGTGAGTGTGGGTGAATGAGGCCAGCAAAGGACTGAGTTTGCTCTGGCCTCAGACTGGGGAGCAATAATAATTTGGATGCCATCTGTGAGGTATGGGCCACAGTGTAGGGGAGGTACAGAGCTGTGGATAGCGCCTGCTGGCATCAGAGCAATGAATGGGCAGCCTCCCACTTAACACACCATGGTAACATTCAAAGTCATGGTAAGTGAGTCAGGCAGACTGCCCTAGGCAGGTGGGTGGGCTAACTTGAGATCTAGCCCTAGGAAGGCTCCATGTCACAATGTGGCAAGGCACCAGTGGGAAGGAAGGAAGGAGTGGACAAGCCCAGTTCCAATGGCATCCTCTTACTCAGCAAATGTGTAGAGCATAACCTTGTCATTACTAACACTATTTTCAGAAAATGTGACGGGTACAAAACAACATGGCAATACCCCCACGCAAAACGATGTCACCTCCTTGACTGCATCATCGAAAGAGTGCATGATCCAAGGCATTCATATCACGTGTGTTATGAGAGGAACCAATGACTGCTGGACCAATCATCGCTTAGTGAGCTCATTCATGTCCATTAGGTTTGCATTGAAACATCAAAAGCAAACCGAACCAAATCAGTCCAAAGATAGTACAACATCAAATGCCTACAGACTCCTAGACACCATGAAGCCCTCCAAACACATCTCAGCAAGAAACTTGCCAATCTTAAGATTGAAAATGATAAAACTTATATTGAGGAAGATTGGCAAGCTGTAAAAGAGACCATCCATTAGGCTTGCACTGAGTCAATTGGCTTTATCACTTGAAGCCATCAGGACTGGTTTGACCATGAATGATGCATGCCCCCAGCAGCTGGCGGGGCGTGGCTGCTCTAGCAGTGGCGCTGGCACTGTTGGTGACGAAGCAGGGGGGGCGAGCACTGACCAGGGGTTGGTGACCACCTACAGACACTGCCAGCAGTGGCGGCCAGTGGCAATCCTGGACCGCCTGTAGACGCTACCAGCGGTGTCAGTGGTGGGGTGGCGAGTGGCAACTGCCTATAGATGCTGCCGACAATGTCAGCGATGCCTTTTTGCAGGAGGTGCACTATCCCACTCAGGGGGTGCATGTGCGCCCGCGTGCACCCCCTATGTGTCGCCCCTGGGTTTAAATAAAACAACACTGAGCTCAAAACCCTTGATCAGAAGAGAAGAGTTTTTTGTGACTGGCAAAATCATCCTATGTCCAGTCAGAAGCAGGGAAATTTTTGATGGCTTAAAACTGAAGCCCACAGGAAGACTCACAAATCATGAGAAGACAAGGCAAAAGAAATCCAACAATTTGTTGACAATCATGACATGAGGAGCTTATTCAGTGCAAACAAGGCTATGTATGGAACAAGTTCTCGCAGACTCACCCTGCTTAGATCTGGAGACAGCAGAACACTCCTCAGAGACAACGAGTCCACCAAAAACTGCTGGAAGGAACACTACCAAAAGCTTCTGAACTGAGAATCAATGGTGACCGATGAAACCATTGACTCCATCCCACAGCATCCGGTAAGGGAAGCACGTGCCAGTCCATCAATCTCTGAAGAAGTCCACCAGGCAACAAGACAGATGAAGAACAACAAAGCATCTGGCCCTAATGGCATACTAGCTGAGGTCTTCAAACTTGGTGGAGAAACTATGATCAACAAGCTCCACACTGTTTCTCAAACTGGAACACAGGAAATTCCCAGTGATCTAAGGAATGCCAATATTGTCACCATTTTTAAAAAGGGGGATAAGGCTGAGTCTCAAAACTATTGAGGTATAGCCCTCCTCTCCATCACTGGGAAGATCCTTGCTCACATTCTGTTGAACTGACTGCTCCCTCTTGCTGAGGAAATGCTTCCTGAGTCTCAATGGCTGCTTGTACATGCCATGGGGCTTTAATCCAGTTTAGCTGTCCCTAAATTGAAACAGTGGGTTTTTAAAAATGCTGTTTCAATTTGGAGAGAATTAAACTGAACTAAACCTCTGTGGTGTGTACACAAGGGTGGGGGCCCAATCCTTACCTGCCTCTTTGGCAGTGGGGGGGAGAAGGGGGCAAGCTGCCAGTGGGCGAGGTGGTCCCTGAGCTGTGCGGGGGCTTCCCAGGCGGCACCTGCCCACTACCACCTGGCCCAGGTGATCCCAGGGGGCACCACAGTTGTGGAGGGCAGCATCACCCACCCCCGCAGCTGCAGAGGGAAGCACCAACCCCCCACACAGCTCAGGCAGGCAGGCTTCAGGGGGGCGGAAAAAAACCAAAACATCAGGCTCACTGTTTTTGTTGTTGTTGGTGTTTTCTTCGGTGGAGCCAGCCTGCATGGGCTACTGCTGGGTTCCAGTCCCTGAGCTGCACGGGGCTCACCAAGCCCTGAGTACATTGGCTTCCAGCACCCCGTGCACTGTTGCACTTTGTTAGTTAGCAAACTAAAACACCTTAGAGGTGTTTTATCTTGCTACGTACCAAAGTCATTTAAAGCGGAATACACCGCCGAACATGCAAACAGCATCTCCATTAAAGTGGTGCAAAAGGGCATTTAAGCTTCTTTAAAGGCCAATTTTGGGGTGTGTACGAAGGCTCACTGTGGCTTCAGACCATCAGGAGGCACCATGGACATGAATTTTGCAGCCCAGCAGATCCAGAAAAAATGCTGAGAACAACACCAGGAACTGTATATGGCCTTTATTGATTTGACCAAAGCCTTCGACTCATGGCTCTAATTATGAGGCTCTATGGAAGATTTTATTGAAGTTTGGCTGCATAAGGAAATTTATCATCATCCAAAGACTCGTGACTAGATAACTGCCTCCATCCTATTCAGTGGCTCTGCTACAGAGTTCTTAGTCATTCGAAATCATGGCAAGTAGGGTTGCATGATCATACCAGTTCTGTTTTCCATCTTTCTTGCAGTCATCAAAATGCTCACCTGTGACCCCCCGTCACAAAGCATCAGCACTGAGTACAGGAAAGATGGGAACCTTTTTAAGTTCTTCCACCTCTGTGCCAAAACCAAAGTTACTTCAGCCTTGATTGCAGAACTTCAGTATACCGACAATTGTGCTGTCATTGCACTTACGGAGGAGGATCTACAAGTGGTCTTTAACTGCTTCTCTCAAACATACCAGTGCCTGAGACTGACTCTTAACCTCAGAAAAACAAAGGTGCTTCACCAGCCTGCTCCGGGCCAATCAACCTCCCCCGGCAGGTCTGTCTCATTGACAGACAGGAGCTGGAGAATGTTGAACACTTTGCATACTTTGGCAGCCATCTCTCAAAGAAGGCCAACATCAACAAGGAGATCCAGTATAGCATCTAATATGCCAGCTCTACCTTCTGAAGACTGAATCATTGTGTGTTCAACAACCATGACATCAGGACTTGAACAAAGCTCCTGCTACATAAGGCTCTGGTAATGCCAACTCTTCTTTACGGCTGTGAAGTTTAGGTGACCTACAGGGACCACCTGGAACACTGTGAGCAGGACCTTAAGTAGATTTTTATGTTGGACTGCTCAAGAGCCTAAGCCCCTGGAATACCGGGTCTTAATGTCTACAGTTTGAAAATAGCATGTTCCCTCACTTAGGAGTTACCTTCCTTGTCTCAGCTGCTACATTTTGTTCTTATGTGGTATGAGGGAGGTTCTTTGTTGCTAAAAGGGCTTCATATGTAGGTCCCACAGATCATGATGTCTTCCCTACAGGGCTCTGCCTCCCTTTTTATCTCATCCACATGCCAGCTAGATGTAAAGGTGCTGTTGCCGTTTTTTATTCAAGTGGAAGCACCTACAATCTCTCAGTTGTGTCTTCTGTTAGCAATATATTCCCCTTCAATTCATTAACTGAATGCATCAAACAAGGCTCCTCTCCAGGCCAATTTTAACTCACAGTTCCTTAACGTAATTGATTGCATATAATTCAGGGTTGAATTTATCTGCTAGAGGCGCTCTTCCAGACCAAGTTCTAGCCTCGCAATCAATTGGAGAAACTTAATTCAGTTTATAAACAAAATTCAGTTTATAAACAAAATTAAGCTCCTTAAATACACTAAAATCCCTGTTATCCGGGATTTTACTAACTGGCATTTCTAGCAACTGGAATTTCCAGTCAGCCGGATGGATGCAGGGGGGTGGAAGCCCTCCTGCTGGTCCCACCATATGTCTGATTTTTACTCTGTGAGAGAAGATGCATCTTACTTTGAGGAGAACCATTTTACCCTGGAGGAAGAAAAACAACCACTCATCTATAACCGCTTACTTAACCCATGGGAGAGTCATCATTCTCAACCATGATGGATCGCTGATGATGACGATGAAGAGTGATGTCAAGAAGACTGCATAACCGTGCCTGTGTCATTAGTGTGACCGTTACTGACAGTTACTTCCTATGCTGGTGCCCACTTTGCAGAGAACAGGCTTACAATGAAAAAGGGTTCCAGAAAAAGCAACAAGAGTGATTCAAGGTCTTGGGAAAGCTGCCTGACAGGGAGGGACTGTGGGACTCCATCTACTTGTTTTGTGTAAGAAACTGCAGCAGTTGCTTGATCCATGTCCATAAGTCTCCACTGAGAGAAGGTTTCTGCCCACAGAGGGCTCTCCCACCTGCCAGAGAAACTTGAAGGAGAGCCAGGGGCTAGAAGCTGAGGCCAGATCAACTCAGACCAGACTTAAGCATGGGTAACAGCAGGGCAATGAACTGGTGGAACAAACTTCCTTGTGGATGTGGTGGATTCTCTGTCCTGTGAACCTCTGAATCAAGACTGGTGTCTCTTTCTGACCAACACGCTAGCCCAGCCAGAAGTGATGGGCTCAGTGCAAGAATCACTGGGGGGCATTGGTCAAATGGGAACTCTGGCCTTACAGTCTATAAATAGAAAATAATCATCCAAATTTCTTCAAAGACTTTGAAAGTTTCACCTTAAAATGTATTGCTGCCAGGAATTCCAGGCAGGTGGTAGCTGTCCTCTACAGAAGACACAGTGTTGGACATCAAGCAAATTAGCTGCCTGTTTTTTGTTTATATTTTTGCTTTTATATACACGTCTATATTTCTACTTCATCTTTCTTAATAAATACCTTGAGTTTAAGGAAGATTCCAAATAGCAAGATGTGAGCAGCATTGCTCAGCTGTCACAGCCTAACACTGAGCCGGGAGCAGCAGTTTCTGAGATGAAGCGCAAAGTATTCAAGGGCAAATTAGGAGCAGTTTGTGCTCTGTCCCAAAGAGGGAAGATGGACATTTGCAAGTTTCCTGGTCACAGGGAGAAACCCTCACCATCCAAGTATACATGCATTCCAGTTTAAGCACTAGTTGCTGGGCCCACACATGTCGCTCAGTAGTTGGAAGGGAGAATTGCCCATGGGTGGGGGCCACTGACCAGAGTCACATGATTGTCACGGCCCTCTCTGGGTCTTGCAGCAGAGCCTGGTGCCATCCAGACTGGCCCAGCACCGGGGACTTCCAGAGTTTCCCTGCAGCCACTACATGGCTAATTCTAGCCCCACTCTGAGCAGAACCTGCCATCCTAAGCTCATTAGGCCTGTTTTCAGCCCGTGCTGTGGCTGTGCAGTCGGGAGACCAGGATTCTGAGAAGACATTAGCACAGTAATGAGCCAGGCGGCCCTGGCGCTGCTCTAAAAGCTTTTTAATCTGCAGGAGAAATGTCTGCTTTGTGCGCTTCTCCCGCATCCAGTAACGAGCTAAATGAACCCTCTGCTTGCATTGTGCAGCCATTTCCAGGAAGAGACGGACCCCAGATGGAGGTGGCAGCACCTGCTTTGTCAACACAGCCTGTTGTTCTGAAAGCCAGAGGAAGTGGGGGAGGAGGAGTTTGGGGGAGAGCACAGTGGGCACACACAGCAGCATTTACCCTGGACTGAAACTGGTATCACCTGGTTAGCGATCATACCCAGGGCTTCTCTCTAGGCTTGCTGGGTGTGTGATGCTTGCTGAGCTTCTGTATCCCAGTGGCAACCTCCTAGCAAGTCTAGTTATTGTCCAGTCAGGTTCATTTCAACAGACTCGTGCAGCAGGACGGGGGAGCTGATTTCTGTGGCTTATTGCCCTAATTTCTGCTCTTAGCAGCTTGTTCATAGGGTCTTCTTTTACAATAGATGGAAGTCAGAAGGTACCATTAGGTTCAACCCCCTGTATGACACAGTCCATATAGGATCTCCTCACCCTGATGATCTGCAGTCAGCCCAATCATTTGACTCTAAGGGCATATCCAGATAAGCGTGCATGTGACTCTTGTAGCATCTCAAATCCCTTTGAGAAGCTGCAAGAGGCATGTGTGGGAACAAAAAAATGTTCCCCATGCTGCAAATTTGCAAGTGTGGGGCTGAAATAAGATACCTGGATATCCAGAGGTCAAAAAATACCCTAGTGTAAAAAAATCAGGGCAGGGCACAGTAGCCAGCCAGAGTGTCTCTAGGCTGGCCCTTGCCCCGGTGCTGAAGCACACTGCCTGCCTTGTGTGGGGCAAGCAGTGGTGCAGGCTGCAGGGAACTGGACCCGGCTTCATGGCAGGTAAGCAGGAGGTTGGAGGGGCTGGAGAACGGGGGGGCAGGGACTATGGGGGGGGGCCGTCCAGCCCCAGCCTGGTCCCAGCCCCCCATTCATTCCTGCCCAGCTCCCCACTCACTCTCCTGCTCAGCTCCAGCCCACCACACTCACAGACAATAGCAGCTAGGGCTATGCAAAATTTCGACCGCCATTTTGTTTCGGCAGTATTTCAAGTGTTTCAATGCTTGAAACTCTGAATTTAAAAGGAAACAGGAGGCATATTGAAATGTTTAAAACAAAACAAGTTGAAACATTTCAAAGATGTTTTGGTGTTCTGAAGCTGGGTTTGCAGGGAAAGAAAAAGTAAGGAGAGGGAAGGGGAAAAGTGGGGAACAGACTGACATCTGTAGGTGGCCAGTGTCTGCCAACTGTCCCTGAAGTCCCTTCCAAACCCAGTGCTCTGGGGAAGGGACTTAAAAAGTTTTAAAACAGCATATAAGCCTGCAAGTGCCTAAACTGTCAGCCTTTGTCAGCCTGTCTCTCGCCAGAGAGCAGCATCTGAAAAGCACTGACTCTGACTGCTTACTAGCTGCTACTGTTTAGTTGGGGAGTGTGTCTTCTACTTGCAAAGGATTGGATAGGATACAGCTAACATTGACAGCTTAGCCATACTAGCCTAACTTCAATAGTAGTATTATTATCCCTATATCATTTTTTTCCCCTATATCCATTCCATATAATTATTCTTTTTCTTTAGGTGAAAAAAAAGAAGAAATCTTTGGTTTGCCTGACAGTGTGAATGCTGGGCACTGTTCAGGAAAGCAAAGCATGGATTAGATTGCACACACAGACACCTACAAATACACACACTACACACGGTCAGACACCTTTTCCAGCACAGGAAAACATGAAGCTTACTCGAAAGGTTGGTGCTGCCAAGTCTGGGAGAGGAGTCAGAGGGGGCAGAGGGAGAAGTGTCAGTTCACCGCTGCCCAAACTGAGATGCAGCCTCTTTTCAACCAGCCATTAGGCTTCTGTTGGTACTGGGAGCAAGGAGATCACAGCAGTGCCTGCAGCTGCACCCCCTCTGAAACCAGCTGTGATAATAAACCCCAGCACCAGCAGCACAGTCTCCTCCACCCAGTTGCAGGTCCCAGCATGAGCCTCCCACTCCCAGGCTTAGAGGATCTCAATCTTGAAGTAGGGGACCTCAGCTTGATGATGCAAGAAATTCTGGGGCAGGAGGGGGAAGCAGAGTTTGTGCTCCACACCCCTCAAAGTTCCCCTAGAGCAGGGGTCGGCAACCTCTGGCACGCATGCCTAACATGGCACACAAGGCCATTTTGCTTGGCACACTGCGGCCAGCCCTGGCTCCAGGTAGCTGCTGCCAGTGACGGAGCCCGGGCTGCTCCCAGCAGGGCTTGTAGCATCCGAGCTGCCTGCTGGGAGCAGCCCAGGATCCCGGCTGGCAGCAGCTCCCCAGAGCCAAGACCAGCTGCAGCTGGGAGGCTCCAAACAGCTGTGCTGGGCTCTGGTCTCTGGCATCAGCTCCACATCGGCGCATGCAGGTGTGCCTTGGAGCAGGTGGTGGAGGAGGGGCCTGAGGCAGCACAGCCCTGGTTTCTCCCCCGCTCCTGGCACGGAAGTGATGAGCCCAGTGCAGCTGTTTGTAGCCAGCCCAGGCTCTGGGCAGCTGCAGCAAGGAGTGGGCAGGCTGCAAACAGTTGTACCAGGCTGCACAGTTCTGGCATCAGCTCTGTGCTGGCAGCAACTGCGTGTGCACCTTGGGGTGGACAGCAATGCAGCGCAGCCCACCCTGAGGTGCCTGTACAGTCACCGCCAGCATGGACCTGATGCCGGAGCTGTGGAGCCCGGCGCAGCTGTTTGCAGCCTGCCCACTGCTTGCTGCAGCTACCCAGAGCCTGGGCTGGCTACAAACAGCTGCACCGGGTGCATCACCTCCGTGCTTGGAGTGGGGAAGAGACGAGGGCTGTGCTGCCTCAGGCTCCTCCCCCACCGCCTGCTCCAAAGCATGCCTGGTCGTGCTGGAGTGGAGCTGATGCCAGAGCCTGGCACAGCTGTTTTGAGCCTCCGGGCTGCAGCTGGCCCCGGCTCTGGGGAGCTGCTGCCAGCTGGGATCCTGGGCTGCTCTCAGCAGGCAGCTGGGACTCTGCAAGCCCTGTTGGGAGCAGCCCAGGCTCCAGCAGCTACCCAGAGCCAGGGTAGCTGCTGGCAGCCACAGAGCCCAGGCTGTGGGGTAGGGGCTTTGGGTGGGGGGCAAGGGGCACAAGCAGGGCATCCTGCCATGTACCCCTTGCCCTCATGTTGTTTTTCTGCAATGCCAGCACTCTGGAACCTTCCGAGGTAGGCATTGTGGTGTTTTTTGGCACTCCGGGCAAAAAATTTTGCCTACCCCTGCCCTAGAGCTAGGTCCCCTTCTCTGAAAGGGATGGCAGAGGAAACCATCGGGGCAGCTGGCTCAGCTCCTCCTGTTGTTATGCCTCTGCCTGCTGAGGAAGGGGATAAGGCAGGAGTCCCACCCCACCCACACCCCAGAACCAAGGGGGTAGTGTGGTTTAGGATCATTTTGAGCTGGCAGATGATCCCACATATGCCACCTGCCTGCACTGCCAAGCCAAAACTAGCTGGGGAAAGGGAGGGAAACACATGAGCACCCTAGGGATGCTAATGCATTCCCGCAGGCACCACCCCCTTGCCCTTGCTCCTCCTTAGCCTGACATAAACCACTTGGTGCAGGGGTGGCTCGTTGGGCAGCACAAGCTCATCTACGGGTTCATGGTCATCAAAAATGGGGCCAATATGGTCAAGATGGTCCCTGATGCCAACTTGGTTAGCATCTGCTGTGTGGCACACAAGTTCCACCTCAGAGTCAGGGATACCTTGGAGGGGGAAAAGGGCTGCCTGTGATGGCACCAGCATGACCAGCAAGCTCATTTCCAAATTCAGGAAGGTGGCAGGCTACTACTTACTTAGCCAGATGATCACTCAAGTGAGGAAACTTCAGAACCAAACTGAGAACTTCCAGGGGATCAATATTCCTGGCTGGGGCAAGCTGCTGTCACCAGACATGCAGGCACTGGTGAGGTGACTGAAGAAGGACATCAGGAAACACCATGATCCTTTGTGGTTCAGTACGGTGTGACCCAAGGGTGAAGGGGAGCCTATGCGGGAGCCAAACCCTGAATCACAGGATGAAGGTGGTAGTGAACAGAGTCCAGGAGGCAGAAAGGCAGAAGTGGGGGGATATGGAAGAGAGGGATCCACTGTCCTGTGCCAGCATGCCATCCACCAACCAGTCTCCTCCTCCACCACAGGTGCTGCCAATGTGGGCCAAGGGCATGGCCTCCATGGTGGGGCCCAGAGGGACCAGACACCACAATCAGGCAGGTAGCACTCAGGCCTTGGTGGCTGCCTATTTTGCCAAGGACAAGGAGCTGCTGCTGTGCAATCCCTTGGCCTACTGGGCAAGCCACAGCCAGAACTGGCTGGATCTGGCCATGCTTGCCTGGGAACACCTGTCTTGTCCACCGACCAGTGTTCCAAGTGAGAGGGTATTCAGCATTGCTGGGGATGTTGTGACACCCCACCACACCTCTTTGGATCTTGGTTTGGTGGAGCACCTGGTGTTCCTCAAGGTGAACCTCTCTCTCCTGGGGTTCCCCAAGCTCCAGGTATAGACAGAGTGAGTGCCACCCTCTTCACTCCATCCATACCTATTTCCTTTTGGTTTCTGTTTTCCAAACCATTTAATGCCCCACTCTCAGAGCTGGAGGGGGCACTCGCTGCATCATCACTCAGCAGGGGAAGAACATGCTGAGCTCCTGTGCCAGGACAAACTTGGAGGTATGGGATGGGGCTATGAGGAAGGTGAAGACCCCAGGTCCTGGGCATAACCTAAAATGGTACCCTGACGGGGTTGGGAAGCCTGGTGGGACTGCCAGTGGTGCGACAGCCCCCAGGAAATGCTATGACCGAGGATTTCC
The DNA here is from genome assembly GCF_052110815.1 of Crocodylus siamensis. Classification (NCBI taxonomy): domain Eukaryota; kingdom Metazoa; phylum Chordata; order Crocodylia; family Crocodylidae; genus Crocodylus; species Crocodylus siamensis. The sequence goes on from NC_143403.1 coordinate 45,002,415, forward strand.
CAGGTGAAATGTGGGTAGGAGACACCTTATAATCTCCAGCCACCACACACATGCACAGTCCTGGCTGGGGAAAGCCCAAACCCTTAAGATCTTTGAGAGGCCTGAGGCTTGCTGGTTGCAGTGGAGTTGTGAGGCTCCAGGTGAGCTCAGCTTAATTACCTGGGATGCTATCTGTGAGGCATGGGCCATAGTGCAGGGGAGGTGTGGAATCACACACCAGGCAGACAAAATTCTTTGGGTCAATCCAATATCTTTTAGTAGACCAACTTAATAGTTGGAGAAATATACCTTAGCAAGGTTTTGGGTTGAAAAACACTTTGTCAGACTGAGGAATCATTCGCAGTTGATTTATGTGCTTTTCCTAGCAGGAAGAAATAGTAAAGACAGAGGCTGGCATTGAATGCAGGCAAGAAAGCTAGTCAGAGAAAATGAAAATGGAGGCATCAGGGAGTGAGGGACAGGCTGGGGTGGGGGGAGAAGAGGAATGTAGCAGGTAAAAGTGGAGAGGTACCTGGGGAGTCAGATGTCCAGCAGGCTGTAGTGTGTCATAATTCCAATGTCTATATTGAGTCCATGCATTTCTGTATCCAGGAGGTTGACGAAGTGAAGTTCATGGGCTCATCTGTGAAAAGTGGTTTGTAAATTCCCTTTGAGGATCAGGTCTGAGAGACTGAAGACAGGTAATTGGGTGTCCTTGCCCCATGACAAACTCAGGTAGGTTGGAGGACATGGGGGGGGGCAGGCAGAGGGAGGTCAGGGATGGCCACCGCACAGGACCTGGTCAACGAAGGCAGGGTGTTGGGAGGTAGGGCAGATTTCACCTCCTGGACCAAATAGCAGGTTGCACGTGTCATGGGTAGACCCATGTGCTGGGACAGTAACACGGGGTCCACCCATTCATGCCTGTCGTAGTCCAGGTCTCTGATATTGGTGACACCAGTCAGGATCAACCTCTGTCGCAACCAGTTTGCCTCTGCTGTCAACACCTTAAGCTGGGGGTTCCAGAGGAAGGGGTCAACGAGCAGGTCAGAACCCTGGGTGAGTGTTGCAGGGGACCTGGAAGTGGAGACCAGCCTCCAGGCCCAGAGGAGGTCCTGGTAGAACTCTGGCAGCCCTCACAGGTCCTGTAGGGAGAAGCCCCACAGGCAGAGGAGCTGCCAGTCATATCAGAGCCCCCAAAAGTGGCAGAGGAAGGCAGGCCCAGGTCGCCCCATGGTGCATGGGTACCAACACCATATAGCAGTCAATTCAGGGCCTGAAAGCGGAATGCCAAGACCTGGCTGAGCAGGCAAACCAGGCCCTAGCCACTCTCTCACAAGGGGAGCTCAGGACCTCTGCAGTGACCTATTGCTGTCATGGCCAGAAAAACTCCAGTGCCCAGCTCTGGAGTCCCGCCAGGACCTCAGAGGGCACAGACAGGGTGTGTAGGCAGTGCCAGAGCATAGATAGGACCAGCTGGTTCAGCACCAGCACTCTCCCATGCAGGGAGAGACATTGCAGGAGTCCTGCGCATGCCCAGAGCCACTCCACCACTCTTGCCTCCAGCTGGTGCCAGTTCTCTGGTAGGGAGGGGTCTGTGGGGGACAGGTAGACCCCCAAGTAAAGCATTGAGCCCACACCCCAGCGGATCCTGCAGAGTGTGGGTGGGAGTGAGCTTACCTGCCACCTGTCACCCACGGGCAGGCCAAAGCTGTTGACCCAGTTGACCTGGGCAGAGGAGGCCTCTGAGTACAATGCCTGGCAGGCCTCCATCCATGCCAGGCCACCTGAGTCCTGAACCATGAGGAGTATGTCGTCAGCATACGCTGACAGGACCAGCTGCACCGTCAGCTTCTGGACCATCAACCCCGCTACTCGCTTCTGCAAGAGAACGAGGAAGGGCTCCAGGGCCAAGGCATACAGCTGGTTTGACAATGGGCAGCCTTGACGCACCCCTCTGCTGAATGGGATGGGCTCCATCAGGGTCCAGTTGAGCTTGACCAAACATTTTACAGAGGTGTACAGCACCTGGAGCGCCCACATGAAGCAGGTCCCAAAGCCAAAGGCCTGGAGCATGCCTGCGAGGTACCCGTGATCCACTCTGTCGAACGCCTTCTCCTGGTCCAAGGATAGGAGGGCAAAAGACAGGCCCTCCTGACACACTAGCTCCAGGAGGTCCCGAACCAGGTACAGGTTGTCGAAGATGGAACGTCCGGGTACCGTGTATGTCTGGTCGGGATGGATCACATCTATCAGCACGGACTGCAGGCGCAGCGAGATGGTCTTCGCTACCACCTTGTAGTCTGTGGAGAGGAGGGACACGGGACACCAATTCGTTAGGTTGCGGGGATCTCCCTTCTTCAGCAGGAGGGTCAGCACAGCCCTCTGGCACAACAGGGGGAGCTCCCCACTTCCCTCGGATTTGGCCCAGACTGCAGCAAGGCCTGGGCCAAGGATGACCCAGAAAGCCCAGTAGAACTCCAAGGTCAGCCCATCGATGCCCGGAGCCTTATTGCCAGGCATCAGGTGGTGTGCAGCCAAAAACTCAGCCAGAGTGAAAGGAGCTTCCAGCCAGTCCTAGTCACGCACGCTGACCTGTGGAACTCCCTCCCACAGGGTCTGACAGGCCTCAGCATCGGTCAGATCCAGGGAGAAGAACTCTTCATAGAAGGCCTGCATGTGCTAGTGCATATCACCTGGATCTGTGAGGGGGGTGCCGTCACCTGCCAGAAGGCAGGTGATGTACATCTTGGCCCCTTGCCTCCTCTCCAGAGCATAGAAGAAGCGGGAGCTGGGGTCCATCTCCCAAAGGAGCTGGATGTGCGAACGGACAAATGCACCATGGGTGCGGTGGTCGTCCAGAGCACAAAGCTCTTCCTGCCTCTCCCAACACTCTGCAGAGGGATGGGTTGGTTGGTCGGTGGCCAGGTGCCTCTCCAGCTCTAGCACTTCCCTCTCGAGCTGCTCCAGGACTGCATCCCTCTGCCGTGTGTGCCACCAAATGCAGCTGTGGCAAAAAAACCGATGTGCACCTTCCTCACATTCCACCATCTCCAAGATGAGGGGAAAGCTACCCATTACTCCTGCCAGGGCAGCCAGAACTCCTGGAAAGCCTCCCTGAAGCCCACATCCTCCAGCAGGTTGGCACTGAAATGCCAGTAGGTCGACCCTGGATGCCCAGGCCCCAGACAATGTGGTGATCGCTGACAGGGTTCAGCTGGATGCCAGAGAAGTGGGCCTGGACAAAGTGTGGCGAAGAGATATAAACCTGGTCTAACCAGGAGTGGCATGCCTGCTCCTCCCACCCCTCACGTAAGTGAAGGCAGGGGGTTCAGTGTGGTGACAGGCACACCAGACATCCATCAGGGAGTAAGTAGTCCATCAAGATCTCCCTGAGGATCCCCACGATGGCCTGGTTAAGCTCCTTGCCTGACTGGTCTTGAGCATCTAGGGTGATGTTAGAGTCCCCGCCAAGGACCAGGCACTCACGAGGGTTGATGTATGTGGCCATCTGGCAGAAGAAATCCACCAACTCTGGGTCTTTCGCAGGGGCATATACATTCAGAAGGTTCAGGACCAGCCCCCGCACCTGGACCCAAAGGTGCAGCAGGCAGCCTGGCACCACCTCAGCATCCTAGAGAACCTCTGGCTGCAAGCCTGAAGAGAACAGGTTTGGGGGGTGGGGCAGCTATGATGGGGGTATGACTAGGGGCAAGGGGGCCCTGCTCCCTCTCCCCCCAGGTTGCTGGTGTCCTCCCTGGGACTCACTAGACTTGGTTGGGGAGTGGGGTACCTTGAACTCACAGGTGGGCTCATAGTTGTAGTTGGGGTGCCAGGTGGTTCTGAGGGGGCTGGGTCACTGGTGGTGAGGGCACCCCTTTTTCCAGTGGGACCCACACATTCCCTTCCTGCCTGGTCCATGGGGCACTCATGATGCGAGTGCCCCGGGGCATGGCACCAGAAGCACTGCAGGTCCCCCAGTGTATAGAAAATCCTCACCAGGACCCCCTGGTAAGGAATTACCATGCACCCCTCAGCCTCCAGCCACGTTCCCACCGCCAGCTGGATCATGACCTGGTGACAGAAAGAGCACACGTGGCAGAGGCCAGGGTCTCGCCACCCCAGTGAGAGGGCCACCACCGGAAAGATAAATCTCCCCAGGGTTTGGAGCTGGGGGAGCAGGACCCAACTGGGGATATAGGGAGGGATGGAGCAGAGGACCACCCTGGTCCCCAGCTCTTCTAGAGGCTCGAGGGGGACATACTCACCCTCCACCATGAGGCCCCTCTCTACTGCCTTTTGTGCAGCAGCCTCTGAGGCAAGGAAAAATACCCCCTTGCCATGAAAGCGGGAAGCCGCCATGATCTTGGGGGCTCCACTACCCAAGCCGGGGTCTGCATCCAGATCTCAAAGTGCAGGTTCTCCCACTCGGGCAGTTAGCACTTCACCCCATGCCTGTGGGTGAGTGCTAGAAAGGGGGCCCCGCTGCCTGAGCTAGAAGGGCTGGCAGTGGAGGGTCCAGGCCCCCCAGCTTCGGATCTCCCCACATCTGCCTGTGCATAACTGCAGTTCACCTCCCCAGGGGGCCACACTGGTGGGGCTGGAGCTAGGGCCTGGGACAGGTTGAGTGGGTGTGCTGGCTGGCATAGTGCACCTAGTTCCCTCAGATGCTGGTGGTCTAGGCTTTGGGGCAGGGCCTTTGCCCTTCCCACCCACAGCTGTGGAGGAGGCTGAAGAGGAGCCCTTTCCACTGCCCTTGCCTTTGGTCCCCGATGATGGGAGAGGAGGCTTGGGAACCCCTCTGGGGGCGACCCCTTGGCCCTGTTGGCTCCCTACCCGGAGTCCCACCTGCCCTGCCATTGTTTCACATGAGGGCAGGGAAGACAATAAAGAAAAAGAAAATATCCTGCAGGGCTGGTGAATCTAGTAGAGGCAGGCTGGGGTTGTGGGGCAGAAGGGGGATAGGGAGGAAGGGGGCTGAAGCTCACTGAGCCACAGCCCCACAGGGGAAACAGCAAAACAAAAAACAACCGGGAGGCCTATGCTTTGAGAATGTGGGGGGGGGGGGCGGGGGGCAAGGGGGAAAAAAAAACAAATGAAACATACTCACATACAAGGGCTGGGGAAACTTGAGCTGGCTTACACAGCCACACAACAAACACCAGGTCTGGGGGAGTGGACAACAGGATTTACCACACAAGGGCTAAAAACACACAGGAAAGGCTGCTGAGGCAGGTGTAAGAGATGACTGGAGCAGTGGAGGGGCTTTGTGGAAGATCTGTCCAGAAGCCCCTCAGGCCTCTAGCCTGTTGCTCAGCAGCACAGGAGTAGGCAGGAAGACAAATTGGGATCAGCTGCAGTAAGGCAGCTGTGGGGGAGGGTAGGAGCAGTCAGTTAATTAGGAAATGATCGGGTGCAGGTATGGTGTCAGGTGGTGCAGCAAGGAATCTCCCTCTTTCCTGAGAGGGGGCAGCAGCAGCAGCAGCAGTAGTAGTGATGATGGTAGGAGCCATTCAGTTCAACTACTTCTGCTGAAAGTGGAGGTGAAGGTGGGGGTGACTTGGCAAGGCATCTGGGGCAGGCAAGGTTCCTTTAGGCTCTGGCAGTGATGGTGGGGGAGGGGCCCACAGGCACCACAGTCTCCCTCCCCAGGCTGTCCCCCAACCGCGGCTTGGCAGTGGGCTGGGCACCAGGCCGGAACAGGGGTGCAGTGCTGGGGTGTGGTACAGTGCAGTGGCCCCTCTCTGAGGGGGGCAGAAGCGTGCAGCAGAGGCCCCCCCCAGTGGGGGTGAGGGGTAGCAAACAGAAGCAGCAACTGCCCAAGGCAGGAAGGGGTGCGGCCAAGTTACTCCAAAAGCTTTGAGACCAAGCCAGCAGCTAACAGTAGTCAGAAGCAGTTAAGAGCCTGGCCATCTTCTCCCCAGAAGCTCCTGAGACCAAGCTTGCAGCAACCAGCCACAGCAGCCTGGGACAGGAAGGGGTGTGGCCAACTTCCTCCCAGAGACTCCTCTCCCAGAAGCTCCTCAGAGCAAGTAGCTCTGAGCTGCTGGCAAGGGCAGCTACTGGCCCTGGGTTCTAACTCTCCCTGGCTGCAGATCTGGGAGGAGCTAGGCAGGGTTATTTTGCCCCAAGTTGCACAATTTGCCCTGCACCAAATTGCATGTCCAAGCATGTGCGCTGAGGCAAAAAGCCCCAGCTCAAATTTCCACCGTTTCTATTTGAGCTGCTGCAAGTGTATGTGTTTGCATGTGTGGATGTGTCCTTAGAGTTTAAACAGTCCCAGAGTCTCTGCAAGAGAGTAATCAAAAGAAAACTTCCCTGTCCATTAGGGTCCTCTTGTTGCCGTCTTTTGGCTCCTGGAACATAGTCACTGCTGTTGCCATACTTGGTGGAACACTGCTCTATGCTGTAACTCCTCTGAGCTCAATGACTAGCATTTAGTCTTGAACCCCATTCCTGGGCCAAGGTATCAGAGACTTTATGGAGAATGTGTGTCCTGCTCCGACTCTCTCTCCTCCTTCGAGCCTTCTCCCGAGGAGAGGTCCTGGCCAGAAAGAGGGTGCTGCGTGGGAACCAATCCAGAGGATGTGGCGGCTAGGTAAACCGGGTTCTGTCCTTGCTGGGTTCCCTGTCTCAGTGTCATGGTTATGCCGGTTGGCAAGTTCTGGCATGGATCTTTCTTTTCGTCTAAAGAGACATAAAGAGCCTCTTCACAGAAACACTTACTAACATGTTTACTTTCCCTCTGAACACCTAGAGTCACAGAGCATTTTCCTCAGGTATTCCTTTTATAATGCCACGTTAAGGGCCAAATCCAGCCCTCCATTGCATGGGCCTATATCTGAAGAAATTTGCTTTGGTTTCACTAAGCAAAATCACATTTACACTGTTGTAACCAAAATTAGGACTAGACCTTCTCTTCAATTATTCTGTGGCAAATCAAAGCATTGTGCCAGGCCGCCAGTCATCTTTGCTTTGGAAGCACCTAGGAAACTTAACAGGATACAGCTTTGCATTATGATAGAAATCCAGCAACAGAGAGTGCTTGCCAGGATTGTGATCTTCCTGACATTGGCCAGTACAAAATGCTGGGGAGCAACATGTAGGATACCACATAATGGGCCATTATAAAATAAACTGCCAAAAAGGAAAATTTCTCTCTCACACCTGATGATTAGTAGTTGATTATGCCCCAAAGCTTTTCTTCCGAAGCAGCTTCATCCTAGAGTGCTTCCTTAGTTATATAAATTAATTTCTATATACACACCAGTATGGAATTGCTCCTCTGTGTCTAATTTGTAGCTCATCTCACTAGTTCTTCCATTTGGAAATGCCAAGTATGGGCCATTGCCCATATTGTTACTTCCTTAGAGCATTCTCTTCCTTCAAGAGCAGCACTCTTCATTTTCCATCCCAAAACACTGTGTAGTATCGCCACTTTCTTTAAGTAAGTACGGTATTTCACTCGCATATAGCTAAATTTCAGACATGGATGAAGTGGCTCATATGGCTAATTTGTACTTTGACGTCTTAATTAAAATGGGATACTTCAGGATGATACAGGAAATGCAAGATTTGTGATACAGCCTTTTGGTCACGCAAATGTTCATTAGGTGATATATGGCAAAGTTTGGTCTTGACAATCCTGTTCTTTTCTGAAATAATGGAAAAAGTCCTAAAATATACCATTTCTCATAAAGCTCCAAAACAAAAAATGATATTTCATCATAAGGGGGCTGGACCCAATGAATGATCTCACCAGGTCCCTTGCAGCCCTAAACTTCTGTGAATCACAGACTTGGTATTATGACTGCTGCTGAAAAAAATCTATGAAACTTGTCATGTTTTCATTGCTTGTAATGCTAAGGGGAAGGCATGTCACAGCTCAGCCATGAACAGGCATTGAGGCATGCAGAAAGATGACAGGCAATGCAGGCAGCCACCCAGAGAGTTGCTAGGAGACAGTAGAAGGTTAATGGGCCTGATCATGGCTCTGAAGTTCATGCGGCCCTTGTGCAGAGGCATGAGCGGCTCAGCAATGTGGTAGCAGCTGGGCCTGGAATTCCTCGGGGTCCCCCTTATTCATCTGCTTGACAAATTCAGCAGTCCTTGCTTTTATGTTCACCTCTCAAAATATTCTTTGTTATAATTCCTTACATGAATTAAGCTTCACCTGGAAATTCCCACCCATAGTCAGGGCCTCCCATTGCTCTGTGCTTTGAGGCTACTGATCATTTTTATCACCTCATCTACGCCTGCTCTATGCTGTTGGAGACAGGTTGGCTGGAGCTGCCCACTGCATGCCAGCTGAGATAAAACCACTGGGTTAAAAATGGCAAAAGAGACTTTCTAGTATTGTTTCCCAGGGTGATCGGTATGCAACTTTATGTCTTGTTTATTTACTTGCTGCTGTACTATTGAGCACAAGTTTTTACATGTTGTCTGCAGAGACGCATCTGGTTTTTTCCCCTTGAGTGTGCAGAGGAATACAGGACAAGCATCTCAAATATCCCTTCCCATGTGCATATCTCAACATTGCATTTTCTCTGCTGTCTATGTCCATTCACCTGACTTTGTTAACTCCCTCTGAAGTTGCTCCCAGCCTTCCCCTAGGGCAGGGGTTGTCTCATTGGTACTAAGGCCATAGGGGGCACACAAGGGTGGGTGGATGGGGATGGAGCATGCCCTGGGGTGCAGTGGCAGCGTCTCCCCCAGTGCATTCCCACAGTTCTCCTCATACCCGGGAGAGGGAGAGGAGGAGGAGGAGTGCTCCGGGTGCCACTGGCCCCACATGGCACACCACAGCCTCTCACCCCCCCCACACTTCAGCTTGCTCTCCTCCACCCCCTTCTTGGAGAGTAGCGAGGGTCTCAATGGCAGGGGGGAAGGGAAAGTGTGCTTCTGTGCCCACTCCCAAGAACAGGACCAGGGGGGCGAGGGCAGTGGCAGTCCTCTGGGCTGCACAGGTGCCACCTGGCCAGCCAGACTGGGGGGGGCTTTCATGCAGTGGCTGCAGCTGCCTTCACCACCCACCACCCCATGCCACTGCCGCTGCCACAGTGCCTGCACCACTTTCCCATGGCTGGTCGCACGTGCAGCTCAGTGGGTTGCTGATGCATGGCACATGACTGGCTGGGTGTGAGGCCTGTCAGCAGCCCATGAAGGAAAGTGGTGCAGGCGTGGCAGTGACAGTGGCATGGAGCAGTGACTGGTGGTGACGGTGGCAATGGTGCAGGATGGTGGGTGGCAATGGCAGGGGTGGTCACCATTTGCCCCCCCAGTGCTGCTGCTACCTGCACCCCTGGGAGGGCATGGGGGGCATGTGCCACTGGGTCTGCACAGGCTGCCACTGTGGGCCAGGGCTGGGGCTGTGCCAGGCTCTTCCCAGCAGGGGTGGGAGGTGTTGGGCTGCACTGTGTTTGGGCAGTGGTGCTGGGAGGGGCGTTGAGGGGGCTATGATGAATTCTGGGGTGGCTGCAGCCCCTTCCATAGCCCCACTTCCAGTGCTGCCACTGCCTGCCCCAAGTGCAGCTTGGCTTAGTTCCCTGCTGGGAAGAGCCTGGTGCTGCCCCAGCCCTAGCCCGCCACACACACAGATCCAGGGGCAACCTCCCCCCATGCCCTCCTGGGGTACACACAGTGGCGGGAGCTTTTCCCCCCTGCATCCTCCAGATTAGCCACTCCTGGCTCTGTCCCGCACCCACCCTGCCTGGGCTGTGCAGCACCTACCCCAGCCCCACTCCCTTCCTCACCTCAGGAGCTTCAATCTGCGCCCCCAAAAAACCAGGAAAAAATATAAGGCGGTACAGGAACTGAAACTGAGTCAGAAGGGGTATACCTATTAAAAAGGGTTGAAAGCCCCTGGCCTAGGGCTTACTTACCTAAGCAGGAGTTCTATGAATGAGTTCTCCTTTGATCCAAAACTTCACTCACTGCTTTGTTCCTATGTTCCTTGCAGAGTATGGACTGACAGTTTCTAGTGCAGCAATAAAATGGAACAGCTGATAAAGAATTTAGTTCAGAATGAGGACATTGATTAATTTAGTCATTCATTCATTAGCACTAATCCATTAAGGTTTAATAGGATACTGGTATTATCAAACAAAAGTGACTCTGGGTTTTTTTTTTTTGTTTGTTTTTATAAGATCACTAGTTTGGCTCATTGAGGTGCCCAGCTGTATTAGCGCAAGTTATTGGATTTGCTAGGTGAGACTGCATGTGCACTTTAGTGCATAATAGACTATTTTACTGTGCGTTAAAGTGTCAAGTAAAAAAAAACTTTGACATTACACTAATGTTCAGTAAAATAGTCTACTGCACATTAAGCATCACTGAAAAATATGCAAATAATCTACTATGCATTAGTATAGCCTAATATACATTAATTAAGTGCCTCACTTTGGAGGTACTAAGTTTAATGCTCATTAGAAAAGGCGCATTAATGCACATGTAGATGCACCCACTGTCATGCACATCCTCACAGCCCTCTTCCACTTCTTTAAGTGACTATTTTAAGTTACAAAATGGAGTTAAACAAGTTATTGTTTTCTCATAGGCTGTCTCTGCTTCTTTCCCAGACCTGAAGAAGGGCATTTTGTGCCTGAGAGCTTATCCCAATTATTCAGTTGGTTTAATAAAAGATATTACCATAAAATTCCTTGCTTCTTGCATATTTCCTGGACCATACAACAGCAAGGCAATCCTACCATATTATGCTGCAGTCTGATAAAAAGATACTATGAAACAAAATCAATGGAAGCTCATGTTCAACAGCTGTATGCAAGGCTATGCAGCCAATACAGAAAATGTAGGTCACACTTAAAGGATGGACTGCTATCCTGGAAAGCAGTGCCTCTGGCAAGGACACGGCAGGAAAGCTCGATGGAGCTTCCTGTTCCAAGCTGTGGCTAGGAGAGTTGATGTGAAGTTGGGATGTAGAAATGTGTGAGTTTTGAATAGGAACGGGCAGAGGCGACCCAAGCAGAGTGCGGGACCTGGGGCAAATCAGCCTGTGTGGGGCCCCACCCTCAGGTAGGAAGCTGGTGGCAGATTTGGCAGGGGGGGGAGTGGTGGTGAGTGACTGCAGGTGTCAGATTTGGCAGTGGCAGGAGGGGTTGCCAAGCAGCCAGACATGAAGCTGGTGGCAGCACAGAGTCACCATGGCCTTTCTGCCCAGCTGTGTGGGGCCCCTCAAAGTGCGAGGCCCAGGGCAGCTGCCCCTGATTTGGGGATGGCCCTGGGAACAGGTAGATTATTTTATTGCTGTATCCACTACTGATAAGGCCATCACTGAATACTGTGCCAGCTCTGGGGTCTACACTTTGGAAAAGATGTTGAGAACTTGGGAAAGATTCAGGAAAGAGCTACAAGAATGATAGGAAGCCTGAAGATCTGTTTGGTGGTGAGAAAGACAAGGGGTTTGATCCCTTTTGCTTATCAGAGAGAAGGGCACTAAGAGGTGGCTGGATCATGCTTGCGAAACAACTCCTGGGGAAGAGTTGTGTGCTAGCAGGTAGCTTGCTGACACAGTAGAGAAGGACAGTGCACCTCCCATGGTTGGGTGTTGAAGTCAGATGTACCTGGACTAGCAATAACATGCAGATTATCGGTAGGGAGGGTAATGATGAACCACTACAACAACTTCTCCAGCGATGTGGTGGCTTTTTCATCTATTAAGGTGCATCTAAATGTGTGCTTTACTGCAGAGTTGACTAATTAGCTTTACAGTAAACATCATAGGGCATATCTACACATGATGTTATGTTGACATAGCGTCAGTGGGCAATAACTATGACGCTGCAACTATGTCGCTATAGAGATGCACTCCCTTGGTACAGCGCGTTTCTACGGTACCTTCAAAAGGAAGTACAAAATGATGGTGCAGTAACAATGGCATGATAGGGGCACATGCAGACATGCCCACAGTCTACACATGCTCTAGTATTAGGACTCAGTAAGTTAATCAACTCTGCCATAAGATAGTGCTGTCAGGGACAGTACTATCTTACAGTGTATTGCGCTTAGAGACTGAATTTCTAACCTAGTGTTTTATGATTTAACACAACACTCAGTTGATGAATAGTAGAAAGGCTTGCTTTAATAACTACCAACAAGTTACAAAACTAAATGACAGAAAAGGCTCTTTCCCAATATAAAATAAGCTATTAGTCCTTAGTATTATCTCAGCTGCATAGAGATCTTTACCCAATGCAGGCAGGAAGCAGTTCTTGTACAGCCTCAAAGTGTGAGTCCTTCACTTCTTGGGTGGGTGGCAGGATGGCTTCTGGTCTGGTCTTCCCACAACTTACTGACAAACTTGCTTAGTTCTTACACTGTTTCTTCAAAGCATTTTCTTTGATGGTTGGCCAATTGAAGAGGGAGGAAAAGGTTGATCATCGTATCATAACTCTTAATTATTTGGCTCCTGTTTTTGAATGTCTAGGTATAAAAATTGTGTGTTTCTGCAGCCTCTGAAGTCACAGATGATGGGCCTTGAGTGTCAGACAGGCTACTTAGAGGTGTCACCAAACTTGTTTTGGGGTATTTGTTTATCAATGGGGCACATTAGCAGTAGCTTATACTGGTGATGGTCTATTTACAGAACTCCAGACATACAGTGAATGGTTCAGACATTTTTAACACCTTAGAGTGACATTGGATGCCTGGTTTGAGAAGTGTGAGGATATCACATACAGAACATACTCCCTATATTCAACATACCTTTTACAGGTTTCTTTTGAGATGCATATTTAGTCTTTTGATTTCTTTAGCCGCTAGGTTATTTGAAATGAATATGCAGTTTCCTTGCCTTCACTGGCTCAGCCTTTCTTTAAAGGGCTTCCTTAGGTACACACATGATGAGTGCATCAGGTCTCTATCAACAATTTTAACTACTTTTATTATTTTATGGCATGGGTCTGGTATTGGGTACTGCAAGCGCTCCACTGTCTCAATGCCTAATGGGTTACAAGCCATTAGTGGAGTTTGATTTTCCTGTGGCAGTCTTGTTAGCACAATCCAGTCTTGCCCCAGATCCTGTTCTGCATTTTTATGCAACAGACACTGTCCAAGCTTTCACAGTTTTCATATGCAGCCAGTGGAGTAATTAACTGCACTGCAATGCACATGTAAATGGTGACTGAGAGGAGGCCAGGCCTGCTGCCTAGCCACACGGCTCTGTAGGGTCAGCACCCTCATACCCTGACCGGCCAATTTACTCCAGCTCAAACTGCTTCAGAGCTTATTGCTTCACCTTAATTTCATTTGCAGATACACCCTTAGGGCACATCCACACATGCAAGCACAAGCGCTTGCAGCAATTCAAAAAGAAGCGGTGCAAATTTGAGCCAGGGCTTTTTGCCTCAGCACACGTGCCCAGACATGCGCTTTAGTATGGGGCAAATTGTGCCACTTGGGGCAAAATAATGCTGCCTGGCTCCTCCTCAATCTGCAGCCAGGGGGACCTAGAGCCCAGGGCTAGAGCCTGTTCTTGCCCCAGCAATATAAAAACCTGCCCTGGCCAGCAGCTCAGGGCTACTTGCCCTCAGCATCTTCTGAGGAAGAAGCCTCTGGGAGGAAGTTGGCCACACTCCTTCCTGTCCCAGGCTGTTGCTGGAAGCTTGGTCTCAGGAACTTCTTTGGAGAATATGGCTAGGCCCCTTCCTACCTCTGGCTGCTGCTGGCTTGTTCTCAGAGTTTTTGGGGTAAGCTGGCTGCTCCCCTTCCTGCCTTGCCCTGCTACTGCCCCCCTGCCCACAGGGGGGGGAGGGGTTCCTGCCACTGCCTTCCCTTGCAGAGGGGCCCACTGCACAGCACTGCACCCCAGCTTCTGCACTTCTGTTGTAGCCTGCTGCCCAGCCCACTGCCAAGATGCAGTCGGGGGCCGCCTGGGGAGGGAGCCTGTGCTGCCTGTGGGCCCCTCCCTCACCATCGCTGCCAGAGCCTAAAGGTGCCTTTCCTGCCCCAGCTGCTTTGGCAGGCCACCCCCTGCCTTCACCTCCACTTTCACCTGAAGTAAACCCTGAGTGGCTGAACTGGACAGCTGCTACCACTGCTGCTGCTGCCTGTTCTGCTGCTGCCCCCCTCAGGAGAGAGGGAGATTCCCTGTTGCACCACCTTGCACCACTCAACACCACATCTGCACTGGATTTGCTTACTAATTGACTGATTACTCCTGCACTTCTCTACAGCTGCCTCACTGCCTCTGATCCTGCTTTGTTTTCCTGCCTATTATCCTGCTGCTGAGTGCCTGGCTAGAGGCCTGGGGGGCTCCTAGACTGAACTCCAATAAACAAAGTCCCTCCACCACTCCAGCCATCTTTACATCTGCCTCAGCAGCCTTCGCTGTGTGTTTTTGCCCTCGTGTGGTAAATCCTGTGGTCCACTACCCCTGCCTTGGTGTTTGTTGTGTGGCTGAGTAAGCCAGTTCAAGTCTCCCCAGACCTTGTGTGTGTGTCTCCCTCCCCCAACTTTCCCAGACATAGCCTGTGTGATTTCCAGTGGGGCTGTAGCTCAGTGAGCTTCAACCCCCTTACCCCCCTCACCACAGCCCCAGTCTGCCCCTATTGGTTTCACTAGCCCTGCTGTATTTTTTGTTTTTTGTCATTAATTTCTTCTCCCTTATGTAAACCCATGGCAAGGCAGGACCTTCTGGAGGGGCAGATGCCCCCACAGAACTTCCTGCAGCCCCCATTATGGGGGCAGTTCCCAGCCAAGCCCCCAAGATGCACATGCCTTTGCAGCCCCCACCCTGGAGGCAGAGTCCAACTGACCTCCTTCAGGGGTACAGAAGCCTGCAACCTCTGCTGTGGGAGTAGGCAAGACTGCAGCAGGGAGCCAGCAGGGCTACCCCAGAGGGGTTCCCAACCCCCCTTCCCCACCATCAGGGACCCAGGGCAGGGGCAGTGGGAAGGGCTCCTCTTCAGTCTCCTCCACAACTGGGACTCAGAAGGGCAAGGGCCCTGCCCCCAAGCCTAGACCACTGGCACCTGAGAGGACCAGGTGCTGAACCAGCCAGTACACCCACTCAGCCTGTCTCTGGCCCTAGATTTGGCCCCAGCAAGGTGATCTCCCAGCAAGGGAACTGCAGTTACACACAAGGAGCTGCAGGATGACCCAAAGCCGCAGGACTTGGACCATTCACTGCCGGCCCTTCCAGCTCGGGTGGCAGGGCCCCCTTTCTGGCACTCACCCACAGGCATGGGGTGAAGTGCCATCTACCCAAGTGTGAGAACCTGCACTTTGAGACCAGGGTGCAGGCTCCCAAGATTGTGGTGGCCACCTGCTTTCATGGCAAGGTGGTCTTTTTCCTTGCCTTGGAGGCTGCTGCACAGAAAGCAGTAGAGAGGGGGCTCATGGTGGAGGGTGAGTATGTCCCCCTTGAGACTGCAGAAGAACTGGGAACCAGGGTGGTCCTCAGCTCTGTCCCTCCCTATATCCCTAATTTAGTTGTTCCATTAGTCCATTAGCCCCTGTAAAAAGGGGCTACTAGTTAGCCAGGTGGGCCTTGCCCATGGTAATCAGATGGACAAATAGACAGGAGCTCCTGATGCAAGCTTTGTGCAGGACCTGACCCAGCCCGGCCTGGCCCACTAGCACACGGCTTTGGACAGAACTGACAAAGCTGTGCACTAGTGGGCCAAGCTGGGTCGGGTCCATCCAACACAGAGCCTATGTCAGGCAGCACTGCACCGCCACAGGGCTGTGTCTGCAGCCATTCCATGGCCTGGCTGGCTGCTGCTGCTGCCAGTGCTGCAGGGGGAGGATGGGCAGGGCAGGTGTGTTGTGCCCCATGATTTAAGCCCTCCACCCACAAACCCCACATCCCCTCCCAGTCCTCACACCCACCCACACCCCCTACATACACACCCACACACCCCACACCCACAAACCCCCCTCCACCACTATGTCCCTGCTAACTTACCTGGGACAGCTCCCAGGTCCAGCTCATACCACATCCTTGCCCCGCTTTTGTTTACCCAAGCACATTAAACGCACGTGCTGGGGCAGCAGATGCACCATGGAGATGCTCTGGCCCGATACCAGAGTGTCTCTCTAGAGGACCTGTCTCTGGGTTGCCTCAGGGCATGGTCCAGGACTGTGCATTGCTCTGCTTTTTTTCCACAGGGCTTTTTTGTTGCTTGTTTTTGATACCTGGATTTTGATACCTGGATACCTGGATTTATTTAGGGGAACACTTTTCCATTTCCAGCATGCCTCTTGCAGCATTTCAAACTGCTTTGAGATACCACAATAGGCGTGTGCACACTTGTTTGGACATGCTGTAAGAGGGGTTTAATGTCAGTAAATAAGAGATTGGTCTGAGCCTGTGAAGGGAACAGAGGCAGACCTGGAAAAAAAGGAAAAGTTTAATATAACAGCATCTTCAGAACTGTCAAATTAGGAGTTCTTTTGGGTTTTTTTCCTTCTTTTCTTTTTTTTGAAAAGAAAACCAATCTGTGGTGAGTCAAGTCAAGGACCAAAATTGAAAGAAATAAAAGAGACAGAACATAAAGAGATACAAAATGACTCAAATTAGTAGAGGGGATATTGGCAAGATTACAAATCCCTGAGTGTTAAGTGCTCACCTGTGTCTGGTTTCCTGGGGAATCTTCCCAGTCTTCTTCAATGGCATAGGAGTTTCCCTTGTAGAGTGAAGACGGGCATCATGGTGATGAGAGAACCCGTAAGAAAGATTATAAATATAAGAGTAATTTTTTGTGGAAAACGCTAAATTTGTTAATCTGTCAGCTCATCCCCCAGCCAGTGGAGAGGCAGGCAGGCTCCACAGAAGAAAAAGTTTGGGCCCTTTTCCATTCCTGCAGCCAGCAGAACACCTTGGGCTGCCCAGGAATGGGTTGGCTTGCCCTTGGAGCAGCATGAGGAGTCAGCAGGAAGGAAGTTTTGTGTGCTCATGGCTGGAGAAAGCAGTAGGGATGGTGCACATGGTGCTGGAAGCCTGGACAGGCTTGGGGAAGCTAGCAGACCACCTGGGTGACCCTAAGCCCTGTGCACCATCCCCACCACCTTCTCTGGCTCTCAGTGCACCCAGCTACTCTTCTGCCACCTCCCTGTGCTGCCTCAGGGGCAAGCCAGCCTGTTCCCATAAGCTCCAGGCATCTGTAGGAGCCTGGTGAAGGCAGAGGTGGCAAGGGACATGGGTGATGTGTAGGGAGTGCATGCGAGTGCACATGCAGCCCCTGAGCATGGCAGTGCACCCCCTACAAAAAGACAATGGGTGGTCACCACTCACCAATGGGCAGTTGCTGCTCACCACCACACCACTGACACTGCCAGCAGCATCTGCAAGTGGTCACTGACCCCTGGTCAGTGCTCATCACACCCCACCCTGCCACCAACAGTGCAGGCAGCATCTGCGGGAGCTCCTGCTTACCACCGCCAGGCTCCTGCTGCTGTGCTCCCACCACCGCTATGTCCCTCCAGCTGCCGGGGGCACACGTCGTTCATGGTGAGGGACCTGATTCTTTTATTCTGTGGAGCCTGCCCACCTCTCCCATGGCCAGGGGGTGAGCTGACTAATGGCTGCAATGTTCCAAGTTGCAACATTGCAAACTAAACTACATCAGGATGTAGTTTAGTTTGCAACACTGCAAACTCATTTAACCCCCCCAAACTTGTGTATGTGTGATGCCATTAAGCCACACAAAAGGACATTTTCATCACATGTACATCATGACATCATCATGTGTGCCAGTACCCTATGTCCGTAGGGTGACATTGTTTTGTTTTGTATCCCTGGAAATAAACTATTTTATGTAAATTTTGACCAGCTCAAGTTGCTTTATATAAAGCAAAACACCATTTTCCAGCAAAAATGTTTTCTTTGGAAAAAATTGTGTTTCGCAGTAAAAAAACATTTTTCACTTTTTTTTTACAGGGAGAAAGATGTTTTCAGCATTTTTAATTCTTGTTTGAGAAAACATTTTTCCACAAGCCAAAGTTCTTCTTTTGTTTTGTTTTTCCACACATTGAAGTTCTTTCATTTTTTAAAAGCTGATCCAAGCCAAATTCTTCTATTAAAATCAAAATGAAATATACTGGTTTGTTTGATTTTGAAAGTTCTCACAAGAATAATCCCAGGTGTTAGGCTTACGCTAAGAGAATGAGACAAATAAGTTTTCTTTCCCAAGATAATCAAAATGTAATACCCTCTTTTCCAGCTGGATTTTGCAGGAAGGTAATGACAAGGCTGTGGGAACATAGAAACTCTTATGAAATGTCCATCCCAGCAACAGCCTCCTGTCTGGGACAACCAGATTCCATAAGAGAGAATCCAAATCATTGTGGCACATGGGAAACCAGAATCCCATTGAGAACCCAAATACTGTAGATGTGATGAAACCTTCTAGGTCCACAAAGAGCATTAGCACTCTTCTATTAGTGATGGCCCCTTCAGAGCAAGTGCTATTGTTTTTTGGAACTGATGGACAGTGGTACACTTCTCAGTTCTCTAGTTTTGTTTCTGGTTCATAGACTTGAAAGCCATAAGAGATTACCCTGACCAGGCTGTCTCACCTCCTGCGTAATACAAGCCAAAGAATCCTGTATCTAGCCCAAAATCTTTGCTTGAGGAGAATATGGCTTATAGAAAGAGACATCCAATCCCAATTTTAACAGATTCCCAGTGACAGGGACTCCAACTGGCCCCCATGCAAAGTCTTCTATAAGCTGTTAAAAAACCTGCACCTTATACTGCATAACACACAAGGAACAGCTCTGCATAATTAAGGTTTCAGACAGCACCCATTACAAGTCCAACATTAGCCCCCTACCAAATGGCTCGGTAACCAAGTTAAACCAGAAGATACCAACATTCCTCTGAAGGCAAAACAGAGGAAGTTTCTATAAAATCTAATAAAAATTCACCAGCTTCCTTTGGCAGTTAGAAAATGTTACTCAAGTATCTTGATTAGGAATTCTGGATTTTATCCAGTGTCTCCTTCCAGCTTTAACTTTCCACCTAATTAAATCTCCCACATAACCTAAGCCCACTAGGCTTGAAGAATAAGCTTCAGTGAAACAAAGTTACTAATTATTGGTGTGAATCACACAGATGCATTCTTTCTTCCACTGATTTTAGTTGAGTTACAGGCATAATTCTGCTAATGTCAAGTATTTTACCCAGACTTTTCTGACATCCTGACAAGTCACTGTGGAGTTGACTATGCATTCCCTTGGCTACATGTAGCATAAAAACAGATAAGGGCTTTTTTACAGCTGGCAACAGCCCGAGGCTGGGGTGCTGGGCGCCTGCCCCCAAGTTCTGCCCCGTAGAACTCCCCTCCATGGCCCCCCCACTCTGGGGCAGAAAAACAGAGACATTGTAAATAGTTTTGCCATTGTATGCAGGTTTGTTATTGTTAGTGGGTGGGAAGAGGGGGGAAGGGGCTCTGTTTGTTGAGAGGGGAGGGATGGGGGTGGGTGTTGTTAGAAA
This sequence comes from Crocodylus siamensis, assembly GCF_052110815.1. Taxonomy (NCBI): domain Eukaryota; kingdom Metazoa; phylum Chordata; order Crocodylia; family Crocodylidae; genus Crocodylus; species Crocodylus siamensis. The sequence goes on from NC_143403.1 coordinate 45,021,847, forward strand.
AATAAAGCTTTTTTGTTTCAAACATGTGCCTGGCCTAAGGGTGGTCCTGGGGCTGGGCAAAGGGTATATAGGCAGCAGGGCGGGCAGGCTGGAATGGGGACTGCAGGAGGAGGAGGTCAACCAGGGTCTCCCACATCCAGTGGCCTGACCCCTGCTGGCAAGTGCGTGGTTCTCCTGGGGCCTGGATACCAGGGTGGGGCTGCTGGGGTCAGCACCATGGCCAGCAGCAATGTGGTGTGCTGATCATTTCTGCCAGGGATAGGACTGCAGCACTGGGCGTCGCTGGTAGGGGCAGGGGCTGGAGCAGGCATGGCATGGGGAGGCAGGGTGGGCAAGCAGGGAGCTGCTGCCTCTGAGCTGGGCACATGGCTCCTGGGCAGGGAAGAGGTTGGTCAGGGATCAGAGGGCAGGCCTGTGTTTCCAAGAAAGCAGACAACGGCTGGCAGCAGGTTTTGGCTTCTAAAGATGCCTTCCAAATGCTGGCAGCTAGGGCAAGCCAAGGAGCTCCTCCTGGTGGCCACAGGGATGCATGGCAAGCCTGTAGAGACTTGGCAGTAAATTATGCGCCAAGTCTCTGCACATGTAGACAGTGACACCCAGCAAATCGCTCACTGTGCATCAGCTTAATGCTCAGTAAATTTAGTCGCAATTACTTGCACGTTTAGATGTGCCCTGTGAGTCATAGATTCACTGAGTCTATGGCCAGAAGACACCATGGCTGCATACAGATGTGCAGGGATGTGAAGTTTGTGGCACCATAAACTACTTTGTGGTGCCACAAGCCACATGCAGTGAATATTAAAATGTGCACCTGCTGCAAATTTGCTGCACAATGGCAAAACTTGCTACCTGGATTTCCCAGTAGCAAAAAAACAAACTCCATGAAAAGAGTGGTGCAAAGCATGTAAAAAAAGCACAGATGGAAGCATGGCCCTCCAGAGCAACGTTCTGGCTGCCGGCGAGGGCTCCATGCTGGCCAAGTTGTGCCCCTGCTGCTCTGGTATGCCACCAGGGCACCAGTTTATAGTGCTGGGGCCAGCACAGGTGCTGGTCCCAGTCCCCTGCTGTCCCTGGCTGAAGAGCCAGGAGGAGCTGGCCAAGGGTAGTTTGCCCACAGCAGGACATTTTGTCCTGCAACAAAGTGCACATGTAGAGTCATGTGCTGAAGCACAAAGTAGCATCACAGATTTATTCTACTACTATTTGTGCTGGTGCAAGCACATGCTTCTGCTCATCTGGACATGGCCCATTAGATTACCTAGTCTGTCTGCTTTCTATATGATGGTGAGCCATGAAACTTCACCCAGCGACCTCTATACTGAGCCCAGGAATTTGTATCTGGCTGAAGAATAACTTGTGTGCAGCTAAAGTATATCTTCCAGGAAGGCTTCTAATCTTGATTTTGAAGGCATCAACAGGTAAAAAATCCACTACTTCCTTTGGTAGCTTGTTACAGTGATTAACTATCTTCGCTCTTAAAAGTGTGCTCCTGATTTCTGATTTAAATTTATCTGGCTTCCTTTTCCACCTGTTGGTTCTTGTTGCATGTTGTTCTGCTAGACTGAAGGGCCTCTTAGTATTTAGCATTTTCTCATCATGAAGGTACTCATACATGGTAATTAAGTCATCGCTCAGTCTCTTTTGTGTACATCAAACAAACTGATCTCTTTAAAGTATTGCTCCAGCCCTTGACAAATTTCTGTGGCTTTTATCTACATTGTCTCCAATTTTTCAATGGCCTTTTGAAGATTTAGACCCTAGAACTGTGTGCATTATTGCAGCATCAGACTCATCAGTGCACAAACACAGGGATAAAATCATCTCTATGGATCTACTTGTACTCCCCTGTTTATACAGTCAAGGGTGGCTTTAGCCTTCTGTATCCCACCATTGTTCTGGGAATTCCTTTTGAGTTATTTGTCCAGTAATGATCCCAAGATCCTTTTAAGAGTCAGTGTTTTCCAGAATCCTGTCTCTCATTCAGTGGTAAAAGCTTGAACTCCTTGTGTTTTGCATTTGGCTGTGTTAAAACTATTTTTGCTTGACATCTGCTAAGGGAAAGGTGAGACATTTACAATATTTTAGTGGTGCTTTCAGAAACAATTCTAACTGCATTTGACCTGAGCAGTTCATTTTCAAATTGAATTTAAAAAAATCCAAGTACTTAACAAAATACAGTTATTTTAAATTAATATGCATAGATATTAATTTAGTTGACAGGCAATCTTAATGAAAGCTTAGGATATGAAATCCCAGGAGAAAAGCCATTGGCTTGATAGCCAGTGTCTGCTACATGAGGTCTTATTCATGAGGCGATTCTATGCAGCTCAGGTGTTGAAATTCTCATTCTCTTCCTGGGCAATCAAAAGAGGGGTAAAGGTGGACAGCAGAAGCATTTACAGAGAGAAAGAGAGGGGAAGAATGTAAGGGATGATACGAGAGACACATCAGGAAATAAGGAGAAGGAAGAGGTGACAAACAAAAGTGCAGCCTGGCTAAGCCAGCGGTGCTGAGAGTTATTAATGGTGGGCTATGAGAAAGTGAGTGTAAAATGGAAACAATGTCTGAGACAAGAACTCTGAATGGAGATGGACAATGCTAGGGACAGGAAGCCACCTGGAGCTCGGGGTGGAGTACTTGGCTCCTTTGATCTGGCGCTGTCTGAGTCCTAGGAGAAGTCTTAATTATGCAGCTTGGGTCATTTCTCCTTCCAGACAACTTTCTCAGAACTTGATGGGGAGGTGGCTGGAGCTGCTGGGAGGTTGCCACTGGGATGCAGATGCTCAGCAGGCAGCACTCACCCAGCAAGCCAGGCAAGAAGCTTGGGATTCTCACAGGCCCAGTGAGACTATGGCTCAACCCAGGGAAATGCTGCTGTGTGTGCCCACTGTGCTCTCCCCCAAACTCCTCCTCCCCTTCCTCTGGCTTTCAGAACAACAGGCTGTGTTGACAAAGCAGGTGCTGCCACCTCCATCTGGGGTCCGTCTCTTCCTGGAAATGGCTGTGCAATGCAAGCGGAGGGTTCATTTAGCTCGTTACTGGATGCGGGAGAAGCGCACAAAGCAGACATTTCTCCTGCAGATTAAAAAGCTTTTAGAGCAGCTCCAGGGCCGCCTGGCTCATTACTGTGCTAATGTCTTCTCAGAATCCTGGTCTCCCTACTGCACAGCCACAGCACGGGCTGAAAACAGGCCTAATGAGCTTGGGATGGCAGGTTCTGCTCAGAGTGGGGCTAGAATTAGCCATGTAGTGGCTGCAGGGAAACTCTGGAAGTCCCTGGTGCTGGGCCAGTCTGGATGGCACCAGGCTCTGCTGCAAGACCCAGAGAGGGCCATGACAGTCATGTGACTGGAGCACTGCCATTACATACTCTGGTCAGTACTGGCCCCCACCCATGGGGACTTCTCCCTCCCAGCTACTGAGGGACAGTTGTAGTGCTTATGCTGGGGTTGAGCAGTGCTTTTGTGGTGAGGGCTTCCCTGTGGGACCCAGAAGCTTGTAAGGGTCCCTACTGTCTCTTGGTTGGAGCAGCACTGGAAAGATCTTCTGCTTCCCTGCCCTGGGTACTAATGGCATCACAAGGAGCCATACCAGAAACCTGCTGGACTGGTGGGGCACCTGTTCCAAGCTCTGCCTGATGCCTGCACTGATAACAGGCTGTTGTTTGCACACAGAGCTGCTCTGATTGGCTGTCCCTCCTCAGGAAGTCAGGGAATGGGGGAGGGCAACCAACTAGAAGATATTTTTTAATCTAAAGTTCCCTTTAAACCAGACTTTCCCAACCTTTTCTGTCCTGCAGCACACTTGGAGTGGGGTGGGGAGGCAGGCTAAGCAGCTGAATGTGGAGCTGGGGGCAGAGGGCCAGTGAGGGGCTGGCCAGGGTGCGGTGGTGGTGCGGGGCGGCGGTGGCACTGACTCTAGTCATGCCCCCCAAGATTTTGTGGCACAGCTGGACATGTCCGATGTGACACACCACTGTGCCACAGCACACCAGTTGGGAAACACTGCTTTAAACTTGTAAAAGGGTAAGGAAACCTGTAAAGTAGATAGTCTTATCCATTTCCTGGCCCCAGAAGCTGTTTTTCCACCATCACAGCCCCATTTCTGGTCACAGCCCCAACTCTTGCCCACCCCTAAAGCCCCAGCACCTCCTTCTATTCAGAGCAGCTACAGCTCAGGAACCTTGGTATTCCCCCTTGTGCTCTACCTTGCTGTATTTTCCTGCCATGGTAGCAGGGGTCAAGGTCGGGAGTGGTTCAGGTGGGTTAGAGGGACACTGCGTAATAGTGCCCATGCAGAGGGCATCACAGCTTCACTAAATGCTCAACATTATGGAGCAGCGTATGGCTGTGATGGAGATCAAGGGGTACCTATTTTTCAGCCTTCCTTTTCTCAACAGAAGCAAGGAGCAGCTAATCAAAACCTCTCTCCAGGGCCCGTTGCTGCTGCTAAAATTGCAATCAGAGTTTAGGCCCAGGCATGGCACTAAAGGTCTCCCTTTGGTGATGACCTCCTGTACATGATAATGGGAGTTCCTCCTCCTCCTGGATTGTTCTATATAGCATTAAGTGTAGATCGCCAAATACCCCCTGAGGTTGGAGCAGCCCTTCCACATCCTGCCTGAGAGCTGTACCCACAGGCAAAACTAGGTTAGCAGAGTTCATGCTAGGAACAATTGTCACTAACTTAGGGTGTACAGAAAACAGCTCTGTCCTCGGGAGCAAAATCCCTGGCTCTTAAATCTTATTGAGATTCAGAAACTAAGCCTGTGTCTAAGTCTCTGTCATGAGGTGAGTGCCCTAAGCTACAAAGTCTGGCTCCCTTTGTATTCTCTCTCTGGCACATGAACCTTTCATTCTTGGGTATCCAGTGGCATGCTTCAACAGGACACATGAAGTGTCCTTCCCCACAGCCCCAACAGGACACGTGGAAAGTGCCCCTCCCCAAAGTCACAGTGTAGTGGAAGCTGAGAGCTGTAGATCTGAACTCCTTCAGGTTGAGATGGGCCTAGAACTGAGCTCTCTTATGGAACACTAACCACTAGGCCAGTGTTTCCCAACCTTTTCCAGCCCAAAGCACACTTACATTAATAATTTTTTTCCACTGCATACCTGTTAAGGCATTCCTCATCCTCATACCTATTGTAGCTCATTGCCATGAAAAAATTCTGTGGCACACCTGTTCATTTCTGACAACACACTTTTGTGCCGTGGCACACTGGTTGAGAAACAATGCGCTAGGCTATTATACATAAAGTGGACACTCTCATCTTTCTCCAGCCATGTTTTAGGAGGAAAGATTGAGTCTTGCAACCAGGAGAGGCCTCTGGATTCTGGATCCTGAGTGGATAATGATACCTGCTTCCAACTCTAACTCAGGCACCTAGTACTTTGGAAAGAGGTGGGTGCTCAGACACAGGCACAGTGTTTACTTATTGACTAGCTTAAGGCAGCTCCCTGCTCAGGGCAAGGCTGTTCTGAATTGCCTTTCTGAAGCACATTAGTCTCCCCCTGTGCTGTGTAGAGAGCCTAGAGCCCAGCTCAGAGACCTAGGTTCCACTCTGGGGACCTTTAGTGTCTTCAGTGTTCGCATCTGAATGTCAGAGTCGCTAAGGACATGCAAATAGCTAAAAACACAGATGAGGCAAAACAAAAAACTCAGAGGTGTATCTACTCCTAGGAGACAATAGGACCCTTACTTTTAAGCTGAGTTTCATGGGCTGTGCCAGTAAAGCAACAGCACAGCTGGTTCTTGCTGTGGGGACTTCTAGCCGCCTGGTAACCAGGGATTCGGTTTTTCCATTTCCCATGGGGAAATGGAGAAAAATATGGATTTTCTCCTTTACCCAAGGAAAATGTGGATTTTTCATTTTAACAGAGAAACCAGCAGATTTTGCACTATTGCAAAGAGCTGTCCGCAGGCTGGCAGAGTTCCTCCCTGCAAGGAGCTGGGGGGGAAGGGGGCAGGAGTGGGAGGAGGGCGGTCAGGCAGGGGGCACCTTGTGTGTGTATATACACAAGGCTGCTGGGCAGCTGAGAGAGCAACTTCCGCAGGTAAGCATGGGGGTAGGAATTGAGGCTTCCATAGGGAGGGAGTTGGGGAAGATTGGGGCTGGGGCTGGGGTTTTTAATCAGAGAATCAGTGATTTTTTTATCAGAGAATCTGCAATTTTTTTGTCAGGTAAAACCAGGATCCCTGCTACGAACAAACAAGATAATGCACTATAAGATGGGGAGAAGAGCAGGGGGCTTCCCAGAGAGATCCTTAGAACATGGGTGAAGGCTGGGAACACCTGGTATATCTGATGTAGCTTGTGCAGAGCAAATGCTGCAATTTAGTTTAGGCCAGGTATAGCCAGCTGGAAATCGCTAACTCAAATGTGCCTTTGCCCAAGTGAAAATACAGTACATCAGCTTCTACTGCCCATCCATTCAGCAAACATACAGGGTTATGTACCCTCTGAAAAGAGGTAGCACCATGAGGGGTTAGGGGACAGTGTAGAGTCCAAGATGGGTGATGATGATGAATAACTTCCTTTTGAAGTTCCTCATGTTAACAGCTTTAAATGTGCTACCTCTATCACTCTGGAAGGGCAGCAAGTAGGCCTAGGCATTAATAAAGTGTTTGGATAATGAGGTTTCCTTGGGTTTTGAGATATGATTATGGCACCTCTGAGGATGCACTACTTTGGCACACCCTGTCACCATTCAGTTACCAGGTCTGGCCTCTTCTGGCACCTCTATATTCATGATAAGGGAGGAGCAATGTAGAAGAGGAAAGGTGGTATCTAATGGCCTGGAAAAAACGCATCCACCAGCTGGAGGCAGCAAGGTGGGGAGGTGGGAAGACTCAGAACTCTTATTCCTCTCCTCCCGGAGAGACCATGTCATGAGAAGAGCTGTACACAACTGTCCACAGTACAGGATGCCTTCAGCAAGCTGAGTCGACCCATTCATTTTACTCGGGGCTCAGTCCTCAGCCCCTGCACTATGTGCAGTAAAAAATACCCTGTATCAATGGCTCTTGTCATAACACTTGTCCTATCAAGGAAATAGTGGAACTCCAATGAACTGTATGGGCCTTAAAATGACTGGGCAATCTCCCAGGTCTTAGTCACTGGGGAGATTTTACTCCAAGTCCTTTCCTCCTACTCTGATTTACTCTTAGGAGATTTCTGTGCCACTAGTTTTTCTGTCGTCACCTGGGTCAACTCCTGAGGACCCCTAGCAAGTGTGACAGTAAGTGAACTGTCCTCACAAACATTTCCAGTTTTTCCTGGAGCTGTGTCCACCTGGTGGTGTGGGATGGATGGGGATGGGGTTCTACCAGGCCATCCCTGGAAGACAACTCAGAAATTGAATAAAAGTCCTGGCAGATGCTCTCCTAATATTCCTGCCATATGTTATCTTGGTGGTGCTCTGTGTCTCATCTCTGCCCCCCACCCTGGTCCCTGTTACTAAGATGTTCAAATTCTTCCACTGTTGCAAACTGTGTAATTTCCCAACAGGCAAACTGAGGCCCCCTGTCTGCAACAACAATCTCTGCAATTCGATGTCAGATCATCAGAGCCACTTGTCTAACCTTGCTTCATCACTGATATGGCATGCGTGCATGGTAGGAGCTTTTCAGGACATATGTCACTAGCTCTATTACTTCGCTGCCATTATGGAGAACACTACTTTGTCCTGTTAATTCTTCTCCCTGTGTTGGATATTCACAAAGACTAAATGGTTCCTCTTATTTCTGCTCATGCCATCATAACATAGTGACAGTTCTCAGTGCTGGAAGTACCATGTCCCTTCCCCCCTCCTTACCCCTCCCCCCCATTTTTGTCATAATGGAATTTTCTTTGGTGGATATGTTCAGACAGACTTTTGCTGAAACTCTTTTTCTCCATTTATGCTGAGGGTTTCACTGTCAATGGCAAGAGGCTTTCAAAGAGTTCCAAGAAGCTCAGAATTATTAATGCAATTACAAAATAGTTAGGCTGTCACATTTACCTATTGCTCAGTTCAGTCCTAAACATGAACATGAATGACGTGTGCCATTGGAGGTTGGGGGTGGGGGGGTATGGTGACCGCCCATAGGCAGTGATGGCGGCAGTGGCAGTGACTGGGGCATGGTGGCGGCAAGTGGGGAGCTCCCACAGGTGGCCATGGTGGTATCAGTGGTGGGGAGGGGGAGGCGGCGAGTGCTGACTGGTGGTTGGCGACCACCTGCAGACACTGCCAGCAGCATCAGCGGTGGCCAGCAGTGATCAGCAGTGATCAGTGGTCACCTGCAGACACTGCCAGCAGTGTCAGTGGAGGGTGGGGGAAAGGTGACCGCTGACAGGTACCACTGGCAATGGTGGCAGCGGCCAATCACAGGGGGTGCACCGCCAATCTCAGAGAGTGCACATGCACCTGCACCTGCATGCACCCCCTACGTATTGCCAATGGTTCTAAAGAAAAATACTACAGGTTGGCCATTTTCTAATAGCTCTGTTCCTAAGCCAGGTTCACTAGCATCATGTTGAACAGCTACAGATTCCTTTATGTTATCATAATAATTTATGACTAAGTAGCTAAATGTCTACCTTTTGGAATTTGCTTCAAAGATTATTGCTATTAATATTCCCAACATTATCCAGCACTTTTATTAGTGTGTCTCCAAAGTGATTAAATCAGAGCAGAGCAGTGCAGCAGGAACATGGGCAGAACATTAACAAATCCCTCCAAAACCTGTATGCCATGCATATTGTTTGCCAGGGAATTTCTGAGATCTGATCTGAAGCACTCAGCTATTAGGAGGAGTCCAGGAAACAACACAGCTGGCAGGCATGGTCTGAATAGTTTCTTGTTCAGTCTGAGATTCACCTGACATGCTCTATTGCGTACAGCTATCAAATTACAATCATGATCGGTATTAGCTTCCTTGCAGGAGTCCCCACAACCACACAGTAAGATATTATCTGCAATTACCTCTGGCCCTCAAGTCGTTCTAGCATTGTCTTATTCTGGAGTCATCTCTGCCTGCCAAACAGTATTTGAAAAATGGAAATACTATATTGGAACCTTAGAAGCATCATATTTAATGAAAAATACAGTACATCACCAAAACTGTAAGAATATGCAAATACAAATGGCCTTTTCATCCTTAATATATGATGGTGCTGTCATAAACATCACATATTTTGATCATTTTGCTTCCTGTCACCTCAAACTCTCAGCTGAGTTCCACCTGAGCTTGGGTGAGATGCTAAAGCCATGGACTGTCTGACTCAAATCCCTTGGCACACCGCAAGTTGTTTCCAGCCACAGGGCCAGAGATGAAGTCAATGAGCACCTGTGTGCCAGAGGGGTCATGCCAGGCTGCAACAGCAGGACTGGATACAGGCCACTGCAGCATCATTGTGATAATCACAGGTGATGCCACTGTACTTGGAAGAAGGTAGTTAGTACATTGAGAATATGACCTTCAACTGTCCCCACCACAGCTGGATGATCCTGGCTGCTATGAGTATGCTCATGTTTAGAAGCACAACTGCATGTGCAACATACCTCTGTTGCACTTACAATAGCATTTCTCAACCTTTTCCATCCCATGGCACATTTACATAAATAAAAAAAATTGCAGCTGCTGCTGTGGACAGACGGACAGACAGGGTGCATGGCTCCCCAAAATTCTGCAGCACACCTGTTGATGTCTGACAGCACACCTGTTGGGAAATGCTGACTTAGAAAACAGGTTTTTAAACCTAGTGCTCTGAGAATTGACGCAACACTCAGCTGATGAATAGCAAAAAGGCTTGTTTTAGTAACTTACAATGAACTACAAAACTAAATAACAGAAAAAGACTCTTTCCCAATGTAAAACAAGCTATTAGTCCAGAAAAAGACTCTTTCCCAGCATAAAACAAGCTATTAGTCCTTAGTATTATCTTAGCTCACCCAATGCAGGCAGGAAGCAATTCTTGTACAATTTCAAAGCGTGGGTCCTTCACTTGTTGGCTGGGTGACAGGATGGCTCCTTGGTCCAGGCTGTACACACCTTGCTGGCAAAGCTGCTTAGTTTTTTACTGTTTAATTGTATAGTGTGGTGGGTTCCGAGTGATTAACGAATTCTCTCCCTGGGGGCTTTCCTGCTATGCCTTGATTTGATAGAAAAATGAGAAAATAAATTCCCCAACAAGATGTAGGTTAGTCAATCACCCCACACAGAAAGTAAAAGTTAATTGGTTTATTGTGGTGTTTCCTGTAAATCTCTAGCGGTGGCTAGATAACTGGCTGGCTGACATCCATGTTCCCTCCCTGTCCCCTTGAGCTCCCTGTCTGCAGGTTGGCTCCTTAAGAACTTTCTTTTCTCCACCAGTCATTGCAATGTTCCTCCCTGGGAATCGTTCCCACTGTTGGTCTCTATGAAGGTAAGTATCTCTTCTTTCCTCATGGAGGTTATATCCTCACCCACTGAGCTCAACTCTGGCATTTCTCCGTTCAGCAGTTTCTCTGCCATCTCTTTTCTCTGTGCTGGCCTTCCTTGCCATTCCTCTGTCTCTCGTGGTGCACAGGGCACAAGGAACTGCTCCATTCACCGCCAACTGCCAGGTCGATAACGAAGTTCTAATTGCTTCCCAGTGTGTTACCCCTCAGCTGAACCCCGTGTGTAATTGCTCTTGCCCCATCTTTTACCCGTGTTCTCTTTACTGCTCATCTGCCGAGCCCCTTTAACCTCCCCTTAGGAACAGGGTTAATCCTCACCCTGTTACATATAGCCTCAAAGCATTTTTCCTTGATGGTTGGCCAATTAAAGGCTGAACAAACAGGGGAAAAAATCATATGACAATTGTTAAATTACCTGGCTCTTCTGGATTTGTCTAGGTGTGAAGACTGTGTTTTTCTGCACTCCCTACAATTTTTAATCACTTTTATTATTTTATGGCATGGGTCTGGTATTGGGTACCACAAGCACTCTACTGTCTTGATGCCTAATGGGTTGCAAGCCATTAGTAGAGTTTGATTTTGTTGTGGCATCTTGTTACCACAATCCAGTCTTGCCCCAGCCATTGTTTTATACATCATCCAAACTTTCATAGTTTTCATATGCAGCACCCTCCATTGAGCCTACCACATGCAAGACAATATAAAGACAATTTAAGGTTGTCTGAAGATGGAAAATTGATTGAATATGGAATGTCTCTTTCAAATAGGAGCACTCTTTGTATCTTTCTGAATTATTCTGCATTGGACCACTTTTGCAATTATGGCATACATGGTGCAAGGGTTGAATTTTCTGTACAAATAAGAAAATTGTTGTACCACAGTTGTCATACTGCTGGCAAAATGAATTCAGAAATCCATCAAAGCTCTGCTTCTTTCATCATGTTTTACTTGCCAGAAACCATCTTTTTACCTACTACGGCTCCAGTCTGGAGATCATGTAACTTTCTCTTGGACTCTCAAATCCACAATGTTATCCAGGGTTTTTTTTAAATTAATTATTTGGAAGAACTGCTATTCTGCTGTATGGCTGCTTTAACAGCTACCTCTCAGGGTAGATTTTTGCGTGAGTTGTCCCAGGAGATACTCCTTGTGCTCTAGAACTTGACCTGGAGTTCGGATGATTTATCTTGTCCACATTTGCAGTAATCTTTGCAGCTCATTATGGTGCAGATAGAATCACTGTCAGTCTAACACTGGAATCCCTGAGGTGATGCTTTCAGTTCTAGGTGGGCAAAATCACTGTTTTCCCAACATTTTAACAGCTGCAGGTCTAATTTGCAATGAAACTCATTTGGAGAGGTACTTTTGTCGGTTTCCACTCAGTGAATATTATAAGATTGCTTCTGTCTCTGTTTGCAAACTTCTGCAAAACGATTTCTTTTCTTGCAATAAACCCATGTGGCACCATATGCCGGGCATATGTCATTTTCATTTTTTCTCCTGCAATGTAGACATTGCTTACTTTTTTTCTGAGGACGACAACTATTTCACTCTGTTTACCTGTATTTCCTGTGTTGGATACATTTTCTCAATATTTTATGCTTTACTATTCTGTGACTGATTCTTTTACTTGTTTGCCCCTACAGCATTTATCAGTAGCAAGAACTTTCAGTTCTGTCTGTCACAACATATGCACTCTTGCTTCATTATCTTTGCTGCCTAATATTATAAAGACTCTAATAAGTTTGCCTGTAAGTTTGCCAAATTTCCATTATGCTATTAAGTGGAGCAGAGTAGTCATACATTGGTCTGTAGTTCCAGTCTGGTCAGCATTACTGAAATAATATCTTGTATATTACATTTCCTTGAGACACAAGGTATTTTTTCCAAAGCAGCTAAGATTTAGTTACATACTGTTTTTCTGCTGTTTGGAAAAGTTGAAGAATTAAGTACCAGTATCCATCTTAAACTGTATTTGATACAGTCATTTGAGTGACTCTTACTGTCCACTGTGGCAGATCTTTCCTACTTTGTCCAAGAAGCCATGATGAAGCTCCAGTTTTCATAAATATTCCTGTGCCTTTGTACGCTAGCAAGGAATGGCTGTTTGCAGCCACATAGGCCGCAACACCCAGTTACAGCAGCATCAACTGATTCACCCAACCTGCTGTTAAGCCTTGATGTAGACTTGTGCCAAAGAAGGCACAGCAGTGAGTTTTACTGGTTGCACAGGGCCCAAGAACTATACTACTTTTTTTATGACGCTCTGTATTGAAGTAGCACCTGGCTACTTCATGGACTAGCACCCCACTGTGGGAGGTTATATATAACCATAAAACCAAACTGGGGATTCCACCCCACTCCCCCAGCTTCCCGCTGAAGTTCAGGTTAACGACTGCTTATTCAAAGTGCTTTGTGCACTTGCTAAGGCAGGGGGACCTTGGGAAGGCCCTAGGGAGTATAGGCAGTCCTCGACTTACAATGTTTTGAGTTACGTTTCGCACTTACAACATTTCTAATTTGACACCGTTTCAACTTTCTGATGTCAGTTTCGACTGCAATGCCATGCCAGCAAACAAGTTTGCTGCGTCGCTCATCTCTGGAGAACATCTATCCAAACTTCCTTGGACACTTTCTTTAAGAAAGCAGACAAGACTCCAGAAAAACTCTAGCCAAGAACCCTTCAAAAAGTCCAACCAAGAGCCTTTCAAAAAGTCCAGCAAAGTCACCCAAAAGAAATCCTTCCAAATCAATATGGTTGCTATTTACAATATAAATACATTAATGTAGCTATATTAGCCATCTATAATTGATCAAGTACAAAATTCTGGGGTATTTTTGGTGAAAATAGGGTTCAGGAACTGATCCCCCATGTATAACACTGTTTCTTATGAGAAAATTGGTTCTGAGTTACAACATTTCGACTTAAGATGCGGTTTTCAGGAACCAATTGTGTCCTAAGTCCGAGGACTGCCTGTACATGCAGGTAGGCGGGGACAGAGCGCAGCCACCCACTACCCCGTGCTGCCACCTCTCAGGAGCAGGGCGGGGTGGGAAGGGCAAGGGCAGCGGTGCCCCTCTGAGGGCCACACAGGTGGTGCCCGATGGTGAGGGAGGGGGGGAAGGAGCTCGCACATGGTGGCAGCCGCTGCCACCCAGCCCCCTGCTCTGTGCCTGGCTGCGCCCTCCCCCCGCTCCCCTCCACAGCCTCATGTCTGCCTGTAGGAGGTACACCTATTAAAAAAGGTTGAAAACGTCTGAGCTAAAGGTTGCAGGGGGGCGGGAGTTGTATTTTGGAAATATTTTGTGTTCTGTTTTGTAATTTCAGGTCACATTAGCCAGATCAGTTCCAAATCGTTTGAATAAAAAAAAGGGGTCTTGTGGTATGAGGATGCCTGGTGGGTGTTGCCTGTCCTGCTGGGGACGGGGCGCAGGCTGTCCCCACCGAGGCCGTGTAGTAAGCAGGTGCAGCACAGCCTCGTGGGGCTGGGGAGACCAGTGCTCTGGAACAGTTCAAAACATCCTGCCTGGACCCGGGCCCTGAAGGCCATTGCTGGGGCAGAGGGACTAGGCCTCCGGGGCAGTCCAGGCGCCGGGCGGCTCGCAAGGGCCTCCAAGAGCCTCCAGCCAGGGAGAGTGCGCCACTGCCCGGAGCCGCAGCGCGGGCAGTGCCAGCGTCAGCCCGGGCACGGACGCGGGGCCTTGGCTGCAAGCCGCCCTGCTGATCCCTGCTTGGCTCGCGCTGTTTCCTGTGACTGTTTCCTCCCCGAGCCCAGAGCTCTGCCGAGCGCGCAGCGCTGCCAGGGGCCCGGCCGTCCCGCGCCCCGCGCGCGCCCGCCAGCCCGGCAGCCTCCCCCGCAGCCGGCGCGGCCGCCCCTGCCCCGGAGGCGGCGCGGCGCGGGCCAGCGAGGGCAGGGCGAGGCCGCCCCGCCGGGCCCGCTCCCCGGCTGCAGAGTTTGGTCCCCTTTAAGAAGCCGCAGCCTGCGAGTCTCTTGACGTCAATGAGGGTGAAATCTCCTCAGAGCGCCGCAGCGCCGGAGCGGAGCCGGCAGCAGCACCCGGCGCGGAGCCGCCCGCGCCGCGCGGTGAGTGCGAGTGCGAGTGTGAGTGCGAGTGCGAGTGCGGCCCGGGGGGGCGGCGGCGGCGGGCTGCGCCCGGGCACCCTCCCGCCCGCCGCTCGCTCCCCGCCTTAACCCTTTGCTCCCCGCCACCGTGCCGCGCTCGGGACTCCTTCCCCGGGGCGGGGGCTGCGAGCCGCGCCGCAGGCAGCCGCGGCACAAGGTGGCGGGGGGGGGGGGGCTCCGACACCCGCGGGCGACAGTCAGCCCGGCGCTTCTCGGCCCGGGGCTGGCGCCTCTGCAGGGCTCGTGCCCTCGCCGGGCACGGGCACAGGCCCGCTCCCGGGGGGCAGCGCCAGGGCCGGGCTTGCCGCCCCTGAGCCTGCTCAGCCCCCGTGCAGGGCACCACAGGGCGCAGGAGAGAGATCAGGCTGCGGACCCCTGCACAGCCAGGGGGCAGAAGGGGACCCGCGTAGCCTGGCTGGACTGCATCACACGGGCCTTGGCAGTCCTCACGGCTCCTGTTTACAGCGCTTTCCCCATGCAGGGGCAGGATGCGACAGGCATGTCCACAGCTCCCTTGCCCTGCTATTTGGGACAGAGAGTAAGAGGGGGCCCAGGGGAATTTGGGAGGTGGAAGGAAAGCTGGACAAGGCAGCAAGTCTCATCCAGGAGCGGCACAGTTCTGTACTGATTGATCTGGGTTGGAAGAGAGTCCAACAGCTGCTAAATGATGGGATGCTGGCTTGGCATCGAGTCAGGGAGCAGAGCACCTCCTGCTCATCACTGTGGCCCCATTGCATCTTCCCTTCCTGGTCAGGCTCCTGTCTGAGTCCAGCCTTGGTTGCTGAGATATGCCAGCCTGGAGTAGGATGGCTGCAAGGGAGCAAGGCTCCAGCCCAGTGGTCCATATAGCCCTGCAGGGTCCTGTGCCCAGGTTCAGTGGCTGAGGACACTGCATTATTCATGTGATGAATGATGCTGTGCTGGAGCCAGCTCCAGAGCCATGCAGATCCCAGGTGCTGCAGAGGGAAATCTGCTGGAGAATGCCAGAAACTCTCCCTCCCTGCAGTGAGTGTTGTGTGTGTCAATGCTACACGCGGCAGCCAGCCTGCCAGACAAATGCAGACGCTCAGCTGAGCACCACTGGAAAGGATCTCACTCCAGCTTCTCTGGGGTGGGGATGGCCTGAGCCACAGACCTTCCCACCCTCAGTACTCCAGGAGCCAGGGGATACCCCTCTTTGCAGGTTCTTTTCTTGTCTTCTGCCCCCAAGAACCCAGTTCCTTGACATGCAGCCATGGTGCTGGAAGCAGGTCAGAGCCCCAAGGCACCCAGGGACCTTGGGTCCCCTTCTCCTAAGCCTCTCCTCTCGTGCTGGCACTTGATTAATCTGGAGTCTATAGGAGGCACTCTGAGGCAACTCCATGCTCGGCTCCATGCCATTGACACTAGAGATCAGAGAGTCCAGGGGAAGAGTCTGTTGACACCTGTGCTGGGGACAGTTGAAGGTCATATTCCCGATGTACTAACCACCTTCTCCCAAGCACAGTGGCATCACCTGTGACTATCACAATGATGCTGCGGTGGCCTGTGTCCAGCCCTGCTGTTGGCAGCCTGGCATGACCCCTCTGGTACCCAGGTGCCCATTGACTTCAACTCTGGCCCCGTGGCTGGAGACAACATGCAGCATACCAAGGGATTTGAGTCAGACAGTCCATGGCTTTAGCATCTCACCCAGGCTCCTCTCTCTGGTGGTGGCTTTACCACCTAAGCCAGTGTTTCCCAAACTTTTCCATCCCATGGCACACTGGCTAAATGTGGAGTGGGGGGGGGGAGGGGATGGTGTCAGAGAGCAGCTGGACACGGAACAGGGGTGGGTATCAGCATGGGGCCAGCTGGGACATGGTGGTGGCATGGGAGGGCAATGGCAGCACTGGCTGTAGCCACGCCCCACCGGAAACCATGCCCCCCCAATTCCAGGGCACATCTGGACATGTCTGACAGCACACTAGTCGCATCAGTTGCTAGATGTTGACCTCAGCTTCATTATTGGCTGGGGTGAGCCCTGACTATTTGGTGCTAAATGCTTGGGACTTGGTGGCTTGTCCCAACAGCACCCTGGAAGGTGCAGCATCCAGCAGCTGCTGAGGTACTTCTGTGGAATGCCCTGAGTCGAGGCACTTCCAAACCCTACAACTGCTGTTTCAACTAAGCTGTTTCCTTTCTGCTCCCAGCTTGTTGCGTCTAACTCATGGCACACTCCTCAAACCTCCACCAGGCTTTCCAAGGGATCAGAACTGAGGAATATCACTCTGTATGAGCAGAGTCCAGACTAGAATAGCAAGGGATATTTAATAGGTATGGATGAACCAAAGTTCTGGGTATGCAGGTAGCCTAAGGCTGGTTGGGATTACCTGTTGGAAAGCTGAGTCCAGATGGGCTGTGGGCTGCATGAATGGCATATACTCTGTAAGTGCTTGTTGGGGGCTGCAGGGCTCCTCAATAGAATGGGATCCAGAGGCTGCTCGGGTAGGACAGAAGGCATCAGGCTCTGTGAGTGTCAAACTATGAGCCCACAGGCCCCATGGCTAGGTCAGAGAATCTACCTAATACCAGTAGCATGGCCATATCCTGCTGGGCATCTCAGCCATTTCAAGTCCTGTAGGATGGTATCCTGCAGCAGGGCAGCTTGCATAGAAAACTAAGAGCCATACCACAAAGATGTCAAGCAGTGACCTGTTCTGTTGAGGTCTGTGTATGTATGTGTGAGGCAGATAGGCAGCTGGGCTGCATCTGTTCATATACAGGAAGATCTGGGATCTCTGCACGTGCAACTGGAGAGACAACCTGTATGGTGCATGTGTGTGGGATTGATGCACACATTTTGACCATTTAGATGAAGTCCCATTGCTGTAGACAGTCAATGGAAGATGAGCTGTGTATGTTGAGTGTTGGGATCAGTGTTTGGTGTCAGGGGACAGGGTGCCCAGTGACCCCTGCTCTCAGTGGGTGTGCAGGGTCAGGGTGCCTAATATTTCCTATGCTCAGCAGTTGTTCTCTCTTTCCCAGCTCCCTGATGCCTGACTACTTGTGACACTGGTGCAGACATGGCTGGGACCAAGTGCTGCTATGAGGGGAAGATTGCTGGCCTCTATGACTTGGAGCGCACATTGGGCAAGGGCCATTTTGCTGTGGTCAAGCTGGCCCGGCATGTCTTCACTGGGGAGAAGGTGGCCGTCAAAGTGATTGACAAGAGCAAGTTGGATGTGAGTGCAGCAGGGCAGCTGCTGCAGGAGGTGCGCTGCATGAAGCTGGTTCAGCACCCCAATGTGGTTCGGCTTTATGAGGTCATTGACACCCACTCCAAGCTCTACCTCATCCTGGAGCTGGGCGATGGTGGGGACATGTTTGACCACATCATGCGGCATGAGGGTGGCCTGACTGAGGGGCGCGCCAAGCACTACTTTGCCCAGATTGTCCATGCCATCTCCTACTGCCACAAGCTACATGTGGTCCATCGTGATCTCAAGCCTGAGAACGTGGTTTTCTTCCAAGAGCAGGGTGTGGTCAAGCTCACTGACTTCGGCTTCAGCAACCGCTTCCAGCCTGGCAAGATGCTTACCACCAGCTGTGGCTCACTGGCCTACTCTGCACCTGAGATCCTTCTGGGAGATGAGTACGATGCCCCTGCTGTAGGTGAGAGGCCCTGGCTGGCAATTGCCTCAGCCCTGAGGCATTGTAGCGGCACCCAGAACCTGGGGCAGCCCTGGGTGATGCTGGCACAGTGTACCACACTTACCACGTTGTTGAGTGGGAGGCATGGGGTCCCTTGTGGATACATACTCACATACCTCTCCTCAAGCCTGCACAACCGCATGTGCACATACTCCCCTACTCCCAGATCTATGCAAGTGTGTGCTCACTCACATGCACACATGTGTGTGCAGCCCTCCAAATATGAGCATCCCCAAGTGTGAACAAGGCCACGTTACATCTCCTCTGTTATAATTATCCATGTGTGAACAGGGCCTTTCTTTGTAAGTTCAGCACTAGAGCACCTTGTAAAGCTTTGTTACATGCCCTACTAAGGCAAGGAACTATTATCCTACTGTACAGATATGGCACAGAGGGACTGACTTAGCTTTCCTTGAGGAGCTCTCTGAGCCACTGCTGTTCAGTTTCACCATCTTTTGGAACAGGGGAAATTGCAGAGACTTGGAGAAAAGTTAATTTGTGACTGTACCTTTGGAGTCTTCTTATAGCTACAATAGTCCAGGAAATATGCAAGGAGCAAGGCTTTTTTGGTGATATCTTTTACTGGACCAACTGTATAGTTAGGAGAGATGTCAGACAAGATTTCAGGTACAAAGTACCTTTCTTCAGGTCATTTTGAAGTGAAGAGGGATGACCATTTAAAACATGGTGGCTCCAAAAACTAGGCCATTTAACAGGATACTTATCCTCAGCAAAAATCATAGAGAGATTGCTATGGGATGTAGTCAGTAAAGAATGGCAGCATAACTAACTGTGGTTCACCAAAAGAACATGCTTGCAACATGTCTTTGTGAAAAATTGGACTTGTCAAACAAAGATGATATATTTTTATAAGAATAGGAGTTTGGTGACCCTAGCTAGGGACAGACATTCAAAAAACCTGAGCCTGAATTGATTCAATCTTTGCAAGTTAATCTAACTTAGCTAGGCTAAATCACTTTGTAACTGCACAGACAAGCCCTTTGGACTGAACAAATGCCAGCACATGCCTGCAGTGGCTCAGGCTAGAAGCCAGGGGGTGCTGGAGCAGCCTTCCCTTCCCTTCCACAAGGCTGAGCTGAGGGGTGCATGGCCAGGGCCCCACAGGTTGCTGTGATTAGGGAGGTATTCCCTCCCCGCTTTGATATCAGCATTTGTCAGCTCTGTTATCAGCATTTAGCACCCCATCAGAAAATAAAATTAGCTCATTAATTCAAGCTCTTCTTAAACAGCTTTTTCCTAAAGGAAAGAATGTAGGGACATTACCAGCTGAGTTGTTGATTAGCTCCAAAAAGCCCTAAGTGGACACTGTCCTATCTGCCTTACACAGTATTAGCTAGCATACCGCATGCTGGCTACGGTCTGTGCTGTGAGAAAGAGGAGGAAGGAATCTCTGCTTAAGCAGAGAGTGGTGATGAGGTGGGGGGCATGAGGAACCCAGCAGACCCTACTGTGCCTGCAAGTCTCTGCTGGAGATCCAGCCAGGGAGCAGAGGGGAGGGGCCAGCTTTGCTGTGGAGCAGAGAGCCCCGCCTAGCCCAGGGAGCATGCCGGGATGTTGGGGGAATCTGATTTAACTTAAACCAACAAGGGGTCTAGGACAGACATTCCACAAACTGGTTTGACCCAAATCAGTTAAGTCTGATACTATATTCAACCAGGTTTATTTCAAATCAGTTTCAGCCATTTTCAAACTAGTTTAAGTGCACTGAATGTCTGTTCTGTTACAGGTTTAAACCAGTTTCTTATCACTTAAACTGGTTTATATGTAATGTCTTTCCCTAGCCTATAGATAACTCGAGATATGAAATACCTGGACACAGGGCCTGTGAGAGAAATTTGGGTGTTTGTTACATACGGATAGGGGGTCCCCTTATCTTCATTTTGAAAACAGAAAATAGAGAGTGATCTCATTTTGAGGGCCCCCTGAGCTAGGGGGCCCAGTACAATATACTCCCCTTCCCCACACCATCACAGAGGCCCTGCTTCAATTTGCAAAATAAGTTTGACTTAGCCCCGCATGATAGAAAACAAAAAACTAGTACTTTACAAAATCAGTGTAGTACACATTAAATGCATTAAAAGTGGATAACCAATAGATCTTAAAATAAATTGAAGGGAAACTGCTGTCCAAAGGCAGGAGAAGTGTTTCTAGTGGGATATCTTTGGGAACTTTTCCTGGCCTAATGCTATACAATATCTGTATCAATAATGTAAAGGAAAATACAGAATAATTTCAGGTAAAGTTTATAGGTGACATAAAACTATCTCTGCATGCTTGGTGTTTAAGAAGGAGTGGTATGTGTGGGTGGAGCTTCAATATGCTTAGCCCCTGTTCTTCTTGAGTACATGCATAAAATTATAGCGTGGGACAGCCTGGCTATATGCTGTTGACTCATATGTGTTTTTACTTCGAGCTGTGTGTGGGTGTGTGTGTATGTTCATGTACACATGTGTGCCCACACACACATGTATTTGTCCTGGAGCAGGAGTCCAGGCCTGGAGGCCAGTTCATAGGGCCAAGTTCTGTATGGGTAATGGAGAGTTTATGTGGTTTTGTAGCTATCCTGCTCTATACTGTTTTGCGTTTCTTTTCATCAGACCTTTGTGACTTTTATCTGAACACCTTTCAGTCATGCATGAAGTGGTATGACTAACATTTGTCTTGCATGGTCTGCTTCTTTGGACCCTCTCTTCAGAGACAGAAATGTGTGTGCACTGGTGCATAGTGTTTGGGTTTAGTTTGTTGTTTTTTTTTTTAACTATCCAAGCTGGTCTTTATTCCTGTGAGAGAATGTCATTTGCCAGGTGCTGGGCCCTTTGAGTAGAAGATATTGAGGCTTGGGGTGGTCTTTAGGTCCTGGGAGGTTGGTTTCAGTCTAGGACTGACTCCTAAGAAGGCCCTGTCTCCTGCACAGAGGAGCTTTGCCAGCTGATGGACTGATTCCATAATGGCAGAGAAATGGAGCTGTTGATTTCAAGTCCTCATCGCGAGCTGCAGACTCTTTTGGACATCCTAGACCAAGGAGGGTGGGGCTCACGGCCTCATGGTGACCTGTGTCATAAAAGAGCACTCTCCAATTGTTATTAGTATTTCTAAGGCTTTTTGCTCCAGTTCTGTGAGCCCTGGCTGAGGCTAGCTCAGGGCAGAGGCTGAAGCAGATCCAGCTTCCTCACAGGGCTGGGCATTGCCTTGTGTACCTTCCCTCCAAACAGACAGGTAAGGTGCTAAATATTTTGTCTACTTCTGTCTGCCTCTGCAGAGCCCCTTGGCAGCACAGTGTTGGTGTCCCTAAGATCAGGCCATTGACTGGGGCAGGTCCTTTGTGTACTAGCAGAGCAGAAAGTGCAGACATCCTCTCTGACTGTGTGGATGCTTGCATTTTCTAATGGGCGGAGTTGCCAAAGCTCGGGAAGCGCTCAGAACAGCCTGTGCTTTGCTGGACTTGCATTGTTACAGCAGGAAGGGCCTTTCCGGTTCCTGGCTTGGCTGGGTTGAAGCCTCTCCATGTTGCCTTTCCTTAACTTCCTGAGTGCTACAGATCTAGGGGGCTGTATAAGAGTTCCTCTACCTCCGTCTGGACTGGGAGTGTGTGGGGAAGGAGTAGAGGAGGGCACTGTGCAAAGGAGGGAGGGTGAATGACACTGCTGATGAGCAGTCCCCTGCCATGTCAGTGCTGGCAGGGCCAGCTCTAGTTCTGTCATTCTCTTTCTCTGTGACCAATCCCAGAAATGGTGCAGCACACCCTGCAGTGCTTGTCTGTCCCAGTGGGGAGCTGCAGTCAGAGCTTACCAGGTCAACAGTGCTCAACACCAAAGTGCCCTGAAACCTAAGGGAACATTTGCACAGCAGCCTGCCAAACACCCTCAGTGGACAGGCATCCCTCACTGTCAGGATGCTTTCTGGTCCCCAACAGTTATCCAGGCTTACCCAAAATATTCCCACTGCTACGCAGACTCTGGGTGCCATTACTGCACTTCCCCTAGGCAGACGTAGCTGGAGGGGGAGGAGAGTTTGCATAAAAGGGCAGATGACTTGACTCCCCTCTGTCAGAGCATCTGTGCAGGGGCAGGAGCCCTGGGAGCAGAATGAGGGGGACCCAGTCTCCTAGCTCCCCAGTTGCTGCAGGGGGCTCAGAAACACAGGATGAAGAGCAGAACTGGATACACGAGATGTGCTCTGTAGCACTGGGGACTTCATGGAGCCTGTGAGACAAATACGGGGCCAGAAGTTCCATAGCAATACCTCTGCCTGAGGCTGAGTCCCACGTCTGCACCTGGGATAGTCCCTAAGTCACTTGGGGGCTATTTCCAGTCTCAGAGAGTCAAGCCTTGCACATGCATTTCTTGTCAGTGCAGCAGCTGAAGGTGCAGGAAGCAATTAGACCAGTGTCACGTTAAGATATATTTATAGCATAGTGGAGATGAACACTAGGAGAAATGAGTTAGGGGCCCCTCCTTGCCCAGCTCTTCATCAGAAGCATCTTTTCTGAGTGTGACTTGGTTCTGGCTCCCAGGCCCACATAGAGGGTTGTCTCAGGGTTGTGTGCACACAGCCTAAAGTGCGGGAGGGGGGCTGGGAGAGCAGCACACACATAATCTGGACCCTGGAGCTTTCCATGGTATTTCTCATGTTAGCAGACTCCAAAGCACTTTCCAAACTGCACAGGCATCTGGCATGCAGGCCAACCACACAGCCAGGGCCTGGCCTGCTACAAACCTTTGGTTACAGGCAGAGTGCTTCTCAGTGCAGGCTGCCTTTCTTACCTGAGACATGATGAGATGAGAGCTCTGTTTGAGGGCATGTGCCTGGGCTGACTGCTGTACTGCTGGGTGTGACTGATATGGAAATACCTCATAGAGCAGCACCAGTGCCCACAGACTCACCACCAGTATTGCCTTGAGGCTCCCTATTTGTTCCTTGGTTACCCCTGTGCAGGGATGGCCCATTTACAACAAACAGGTGTTGGGACAATTTCCCTGAAGGTATAAATGGGCAGAATTTCACTACACTTGGAGCTGTGTTCATTCACCTGAGGAGATAATCTGTTCTCCTTGTTAGCTCCCAGACACAGCCTGTACTGGGCTCCTCCCAACTTGCAGCTTGTGTCCTCACCAGTAATAAAGATTCTGGGACCAAATTCTGCTCTCAGGGACTCTGGAGCCTTCCTTTCACTGTCAGTGGAGTCCAACAGGAGGCCCAAGGCCTAACAAGAACTAGAGTGGGAGAGTATAGTAATTTGGGGGTCCATAACTTGCAAAAGGCTGTGCAGGCAGTAGAGGTCTTGCCCTTCAGGACCTCAAAATGATCAGGCAACCTGCTGTATTCTTCCCTGCTCATCCAGGGACTACATGGAGACCTAGGCAGGACACTGTCAGGAGGAAGGACTTTTCACGTGAGATCTTAAAACCTGGAGCTGCACCTTGACCTAAGAACTGAGGCTGCTATCTTACCCTTCATGCTTCATAGGGTGCCACAAGGCTGAACTCTAGAGCTGGCTGCATCCCTGTGGTACTGCATGGCTGGACATTGGAAGGCATTGTGGGGCTTCTGGGGAGGAAAGGCAGGAAACAGGGTAGTGTTTGTGCAGCAGTGAAGGAGAAGTTACTCTGTGAAGATATTGAGGGGAAGGCCATTTAACTGCTGTCATGCTAGCAACCACTGCCTGAATGAGGGACTATGCTCTGTGCATGGCAGTGAAAGTGGGAACTGGGGGCAGAGGAGGCTGGAGTGTAATGGGGCAAAGGGAAGCTTCTCATCGCAGACAGAACTAGCACCAACCTACTGTCATTGGGGCTGGGCAGGCCAGCCCCCTCCCTGCAACCTCTGCAGGCAGTTGTCCTGGACCCTTGCCCAGCAACCCTGCTGTAGTTGTGGGCAGCCCTTCCCTCCCTGGCAGGCTGCTCCCCTCTTTCTTTCCCTGCTGCCTGCTTGAGCAGATGGGCAGACACCTGCTGTTGGAGTGTGACCTGGAAAAGCTTGGCATTGCTTAAACAAGCAGATGAACACCATCAGCCCCCTCTGTTGTCAGCTGATATCTAGCAAAGGCATCCACTGCTTGACCTCTGAAGGATTCTCCCAGTTTCAGGCCCTTCTCAAGTACCAGCTCCAACTGATGACACAGCTCCCAAAGTCCCAGGGGGAGCATCTCAGCCCTCCCCTCGTGACTGTGAAGGAAACCTTAACATATAGCCTTGAGGGCTCAGGTATAAGGTGGAAAAAAGATTGTCCCCCATAAATTGCTCAGGTGAGGCTGCAACCTTGGTTCTGGCTGACCCATTGGGATAGGTGCCTGACTTTTGTCCCTGATAGCTTCTGGGGTTGCTTTAATCCTTTCTCAGATTTTTTTCTGTGCTCCCAGCCACCCCAGTGCCCTGCCCTGTGCAGTGTTTGCGCTCTGAGGCCACAGTCAGTACAGGGGAGGAGGAGTTGAACATTAGGCTTTATCCCCCTCTGCCCTACCCCAAGTCTAATGCAAGGGACCTAGCTTTGCCTAAATCTCAGGCTGCACATGGGACCTCAGGAGGAAAACAAGCCTGAGCTGTACTGATGTTCCCTGCTAGGAAGAGGCTGCTTTCAGCCTCCCTGTGTCCAGCCCTCGACTCCAGAGTTGAGATCATGACTGAACCAACCTGAATAGCTCTGTTTTATTACTTATACTAGGGGTATCATAGGTCTGACCAGATCCTGCCTGTGAGGCTCCCAGTGGGACCAGGAATTTAGGTGTGGGGTAAGTGGAGGTGGGGTATAGAGGTATAGAGCCCTGTCGGGAACATCTGTTAGTTATCTTCCATACTGCTCTTGCTTGCCTTATTCACTCCAGTGCTGGGTGATCAAGTCTGTTACTCCTGATTTATAACAATCCTGCCCCCCACACATGCACATTAATGGGATTCTACTCATATTCATGCTTTACCTACCTACACACACATACATTGTGTCATGGAACCATAAGTCCATGTGTGCATAATTGGCTACTGCATATTAATTGTACCATGCTTCTCCTTTTACACCCACCTCATGTTCACTAACTGTGCTGTCCTTGTGATCAGAGGTATGCATGCCCATGTCTTACACATATGGACAGTATGGCACATGCTCTTGTGCATACAGGGCTGGATTAACATATAGGCAGATTAGGCACATGGCTAGAGCCCTAAGTGAAGAAAGGGCCCAGTTGTGCATATTTTACATATTATAATTATTGAGCGAAAAAAGTAATATAAAAATTTCATCTTTAGCTGGAGGCCCATGAGTTTGTTTGCCTAGGACCCACTAAAGGGTTAATCCAGCCCTGTATGCATATGTATTTGTTCATACTAATGAGGACATCCAGGCTTCTGCACTGGTGCTTATAAACTCTCTTGTGCATACTAGCCAAGCTATGCATCCCCTGGCACACAAACAAGCACCCATCGTCTTATATACACAAACTGAACTGTGCCACTACAGTGAACATGCATGTACATCCTTTTGTGCACGGCTAGTAAGCAAGCCACCCCATTGCACATGTACTTCCTTTGCTTTTATTTGGACATGCTGAGGCTATGCTTACTCTGGCTCATTTGTATATTCATATACAGTCTTCTGTACACTTGCTGAGCATAACTTCTTGTACCCACCCACCACACATGCACGCACACACACAAGTGTTTTGTATAACAAGCCAAAGCTCCCTGGAGACTGAGCTGGAAACGCTGGCACCACTCATCTAGCATGTTGCTTATAGCACTAGATTCTCCTTAGTCCAGACACTTTGCAGTGGCACAAACAGGTAGGCTAGTGCTCATGGTTAGTCCCTGCCAATGTGGGCTTAGCTTCCTGAGTTCTGCTGCTGGATGAACCCATCAATGAGCAGTGGTAGACATCATTCTTGAATTGAGTGATTGCTAAAAATGTCTGCTGCTGGACATGGGAGCTGTGGACTGAGCACTCTTGCCTAGCTGTGTTTGGCGAAAAGGTACCTCTGAGCAGTGCTGCACAGAAATCTGGTAACAGGAACATGTGCCAGGACCCCCACCATGCTCTCCTGGAGGGTCTGGCACTGTTTTAATGCTATTACCTCCCTCTCTGCCTTGTGCCAAGCCTGGCTTTCCTGCTGCTGCTCCTTTCCCTTAGAACTGGCCCAGCCTGGTGCTGAGATGGCTACACCACAGTGTACTTTGCTTTTCCCAGGGATGAGAGCAGATTAAGGCAATGATTGCGGCTGACCTGCAGCCACCAGGGATTTGAGGCTATGTAATCCCTGCTCCCTTATCCCCTTTCCCATATGTGCAGCATGTAACTGAGCCCAGGCTGGCTGTTCACCAGCTTCCCTCACTGGAGGCTGCTCACTGCAAGGCTTGTGATTGAACTGTGCCACCCAGATCCCTCCCCAATAAAGCATGTCACCACACATCCCACTGGGGCACAGCTGAACCAAGCAGAACAGTGCTGGGCTATAAATAGCAGGAACTCTCTTGATCTGGACATGATTTTCACAAGAGCAATGCTTGCTGTTTGTGCCTGTGTGCAGTGCTCACTGCACACAAGATGGGGAGGACTTGGTTAACAGTTAGTGGCCTTGACATCAAGGAACTAAAACTGGAAACAAGCTGAATCCAATTAAGTACTAGGCAAAGCTTGTCACACACAGCTCAGTCCTGTGGCCCCCTGCTCTGTTAGGTTAGGCAGTACCCCCCAGCTCAATTTTAACCAGTCAGCCCCAGGCTTCCCTCCAGTTCTGCCAGTGTCACTCAGCCCTCGTGCTGTCCAAGTCCTGGGCTCCTCTCTGTCCACTGTACTAATGATCCTCAATCCCATTCTACTGTGCCGAACTCCTCCACAGCTCTACTGGCACCCTTCAATCCCAACCCATAACCCTCTGCTGCTCAGAATCCACACAGCTGTTTTGTGGATCAGGAGCTAGGTAAAAGCCAGAATGAAAAGGCAGGAAGGTGTTGTTTCCTCCTGCTGAAAGGCCAAAAGCAAGGTGTATAGAGGTGTCCCACAAACCCCAGCATGATCTAGTGTTTAGTGATGACCTGAGAAGGGGTGAGACCATTTACTGGCAGACCATTTGCAGCTAAGTGAAGGGAACTGCAGAGCTTTTCCTGCTGCATAGCTCCACACTCTCTGCATGAACCCTAAAGCTTTGATAATATGGCAAGACAACTCAGACCTGCACCCCTCCATGGAGTAACTCTGCTGGCAGTGACAAGACTGCTGCAGGGTATGGGCAGTTTCACCCCATGGGGTGTGTGGCCTGGTGAATCGAGCACTGGATTCAGATTCTCTTTCAGTCTTTGCTACTTGCCTGTTGACTGACTTTGGGCAGGTTGCTTTACCATTTTGTGCCTCAGTTCCCTTTATATGTAAAATGATCATAATGATGCCCACCAACTCTGTAAAGTGCTTTGAGATCATCTGGTGCAAAACAATATAAGAGTGAGTAGTGTTCTTTCTACTAACTCTGTTCAGATTCAACTTAGCAAACATGAAGGATGACTTATCAGCTGACGCTGTTGTACCAGGCTGTTCCTGCTGAAATAATCAGTGCTAACACAACTCCTGGGTTACCAACTCAGCCATCTGCCCTGGGTTCCAGAGTTAATACCCCAGTGAGAGAACTGCAGCAGTTCCTCCCTCAAGAGCAATTGTTTCAGGCTCTCAGCAGACTCTAGCAGGTGTTGCAGTTTTGGCTAAGGTTGGGGTAGCTATCTGTCTTGCAGCAACTGATCCAGACCCCCTGTAGACTTGGACAGCATCTCTGCATAATCACACTCTCATCACAATTTTGAGGTTTTCTTTCCAATTTTGATGGCTCCAGTGTGATCATCATGAGGAAAATATTGAGGTTGGAACAGATCTATAACATGGTTGGTTCTGGGCGTGGGATTGAAGTACCTCCTGACTGTATTACTGAGAGAAGTGTTAGCTAGACAGTAAGAGTTACAGGCCTGGGACGATTCAGGTTACACACATACTCATGGGGAATATCACAAAGTTTAGCAAAGGCCCTACTCTAACATCTTAGGGATGTTCTGACCACAGTGGCAGGGTGATATCTGCAACGGATTGTGCGAGCAATTGATTTTTTCAATTCAATCCCCGAACAAACAAAATAAAAATTGGCACAGGCCAAACCAAAGTGAAACTAAAACTATAATTTGTTGGGCTAGGGACAGAAGTTACACACAAAGTGATGTTAAAGTGATCAGAAACTGGTTTAAACCTGTAACACAACAGAAGTATACCAGTTTCAAAATGGCTGAAACTGGTTTAAAATGCACCTGGTTGAATGAAATATCAGACTTAACTGATTTAAGTCAAACCGGTTTATGAAACTTCTGTCGCAGATTTCTTTCTGGTTTACATTAAATCTCAGCCCCCCCAGCATCCCAGGATGCTTTGTAGCCCTGGGTTGGGCTGTGCTGTCTGCTCGAGCAGAGCAGGGTTGGCCCAGTTCCATAGTGGGAGCAGTGAAAGCTGGCTGAGAAGGGGGTGGAGATGGATAACTTGGCTCTCTGTTCCAGCAGCAAACCCTGAACTTGCGTTGTAGCTACAGTAGCAAGTTAGATTCATTACTGACATTCAAATAAAATAGTTCACTGTATCTTTTGTTCCATCCAGCCAAAGGTTTTCCCTTCAAATATTCTGTCCCTCAAAGCTATACCCTTCTCCAATGTTACTTAATCTTTTCTCTGCCCTCATTCAACTCTTGCAGCCAGTTTCCTCTGTCCTGTTCTGTATCCACTCTCATTTGAACTTACATCAAGCAGTCAGATCTCAGTGCCTTGTGTCCACCCACAGAGGCAGTGTGAGAAACAGCTTTGGTTCTTTGGGTAGATCAGATGTGATATTTTTTATTAGACCAACTAAATAGTAGGAAAAAATGTTCTTTGTAAGCTTTCTGGCACAAACACCCTTCTTCAGGCACAGGGAGGGTTTCTAGTTTCATAGTTATTAGGGGCTGGAGGGGCTGGTGTTTGTGTGCTCTCCTGGGTAGAATAGAAGCTAACATTCAAAATGCAGGTCTGTGAAAATGCTAATGCGTGGCAGTAAGGATCAGAGGGAATGAGAGACAATAGGTGTGAGATAGGTAGCTGTGGAGGAAAAGGGGAATGTTGAAGTGCTGATAAAATGGAGCTGGTAAAATGCAGACAAGTTTCCTGGGGTTATCAGATGGCAGCTTTTCCCCAACTTTAAAGGGGCAGGCACATTGCAAAGGCTCCAACCCTTCAGCAGCATCTAGTCTACCAGAGCACATGAACATGTTTGAGAACAGGGGATGTAGGGGGTGCATGGGGGTGCACATGCCCCCCTGACAGGGTCAGTGCCACCCCTGATGCCAACACCCAAAGCTGTCAGTAGGGCTGGTGCCCCCCCTGACAGGGCTGCCACCATTGGAGGCATCTGTGGGTGCCCCCCCAGATTCAGGAAGCACCAGTCACTCATGGGATGTGGCCACAACCCCTGCCCTGGGCCCCCTGGGGTTTGTGGAGTGGGGGGGGCAATCCCTCTCAGGCTGTTGCTTCCTCACCCCGCCTGAACAGGGGGTGTAACCACACCCCCTCCGCTGGAGTAGGGATGGGGGGAAGAGCCTTGGAGCTTCAGTCCTTTCCCTTTGGCAGTGGCTGGCAGGCATGCTCTAGTGCCCCCTCCTCCCCTCCTGCCTTCGGCCTGAGCCACTGAAGACATGTGGCTACATTTCCTGAACCAAAAGTGAATGTCTGTTTACTTGCTTCTCACTTTAATCTCTGCAGCTTAGTCTAACTTGCAAAGACTCAATCAATTCAGCCTAGGGCTGCTCTCTGAGCATCGGGAGCAAGGATTTAAACCACATTCTGCCTCCACTAGTGCTTTTTGTTCAAGAGGCAGACACAGTTGTTTGGGTGAATCTGATATCTTTTATTAGATCAACTTAAATAGTTGGAAAAAAATTCTTAGCAAGCTTTCATGTTTAAAAACCCTTTGTCAGGCTGAGGAAGCATCTGCAGTTGGTGTGTGCTTTTCCTGGATGGAATGAATAGTTAAGAAGCCAGAGGCTGGGCTGGTATGTATACAAGAAAGCCAGTCAGTGAAGATGTAAATTGAGGAGTCAGTAGGTGGCGGGGGGGGGAGGGGAGGTAGGGATGAACGTAGCAGGTAAATATTGGAAAGGTATCTAGGGAGTCAGATGTCAGGCAGGTTACAATGTGTCATAAATCCAATGTCTATATTTAGTCCATGATTTTTGTGTCCAGGAGGCTGACGAAGTGAAGTTGGTAGGCTCGTCTGTTAAAAGAGTTTTGTAAGTTCCCTTTGAAGATTAGAACTGAGAGATTGGAGAGGAAGTGGTTTTCTTGTGAGAAATGTGCCTCCCCAGGTAAGTGGGTATTCTTTGTCTTTAATAGATTTCCAGTGTGCATTCATTCTGGTATGCAGTTGTTGTTTGGTCTCTCCTACATATATTTGCATCAGGGCATTTGGTGCATTGGATAAGATATATTACATTTCTGGAGGTGCAACTGTAAGATCTGGGAATGCTGATGGCTCTGTTGTGGGGTGTAGTGATTGTGGGGTGGTGGAGAGGTGTTGGCAGGTTTTGCATTTCTTGTTATGGCATGGTCTTGATCCATTCAGTGTGTTCTGGGCCTGAGGAAGTTTGCTTCTGGTGATGAGGTTAGCGAGGTTTGGTGCTTGTTTGAAGGCTAGGATGGGTGGTTCTGAGAAGATCTCTTTAAGAATAGGGTCTCCTAGGATAGATTGTAATTGTTCTAGGATTTTATGTATGGATTTGAGGGAGGGATGATATGTCATACGTGTGCAATTTGTGGGGGGATTTCTTCTGTACTTCAGCAATTCTTCACGTGGTATCTAAGTGGCTCTTTCAAATGTGTGATCTATCTCTCTGGACTTGTGTCCTTGTTGAGTGAAAGCCTTTTTAAGATTAGTGAGGTGGCAATCCCAGGTGTTCCCAGTGCAAATTCAGTAGTATCTGAGGGCTTGGCTGTATATCAAGCTTTCTTGGTGTGTTTAGGGAAATTGCTGGTTCTGCGCAGATATGTATGTTGGTTTGTGGGTTTCTTGTATAACATGGTCTGTATTTTTTACCATTTTGGATACTGATCATCATGTCTAAAAAGCAGATGTCGGTGCTGAAGTATTCAAGAAGTAGTTGGATGGAGGGATGATGATTGTTGAATTTCTGATGGAACTCAATAAGAGACTTCAGGTTTTCAATCCAAATGATGATGTTATTGATATATCTTATGTATAGCAAGGGTTTGATGATGCAGTCCTTGAGGAATTCTTCTTCCAGCGGGCTCATAAAAAGATTGGCATACTGTGGGGCCATTTTGGTGCCCATACCTGTGCCCATGGTCTGGTAGAAGTGTTGGTCAATAAAAATGAAATTGTTGTGTGGGAGAATAAAGTATATAAGGTTAGTAATATCTTTGGGTCTGTACTCTGAGTTATCATCTTGCTCTTGTAGGTATCTAAGGCAGGCTTGGATGCCATCCTGTTGTGAGATGTTGGTATATAAGCTGGCAACATCCATGGGGGCTAGGAGGGTGTTGTTGGGAAGATGGCCTATGTTTTTAAGGTTCCATAGAAAATCTGCAGTGTCTTGGACAAAACTCGCTCTTTGGGTGACAGGTGGTTTTAGGATTGATTTGATGAAACCTGATATTTCATAGATAGTAGGGTTGGAAGGGACCTCGGCAGATTATCGAGTCCAACCCCCAGCCCCGGGCAGGAAAGAGCACTGGGGTCAAGTGACCCCAGCCAGGTGCTTGTTCATTCTTCTCTTAAAGACCCCCAAGGTAGGAGAGAGCACCACCCCCCTTGGAAGCCCATTCCAGATTCTGGCAACCCTTACCATAAAGAATTTCTTCCTAATGTCTAATCTGAATCTGCTCTCTGTCAGTTTGTGACCATTATTTCTAGTTACTCCAAGGGGTGCCCTGGTAAACAGAGCATCTCTTATC
Organism: Crocodylus siamensis; assembly: GCF_052110815.1. Lineage (NCBI taxonomy): Eukaryota > Metazoa > Chordata > Crocodylia > Crocodylidae > Crocodylus > Crocodylus siamensis. The sequence goes on from NC_143403.1 coordinate 45,054,034, forward strand.
CCTTTTTGTACTCCCCCCTGGCCCGATGAATTTGTAGACTGCCACAAGATCACCTCTCAGCCTTCTCTTGCAGAGGCTGAAAAGATTCAAGTCTCTCACTCTCTCCTTGTAAGGCCTTACCTGCAGGGCCCCAACCATTTGAGTGGCCGTCCTCTGGACCCTCTCAAGGTTATCCACGTTCCTCTTGAAGTATGGCACCCAAAACTGGACACAGTACTCCAGCTGTGGCCTCACCTGTGCCACGTAGAGGAGAAGTATCTCCTCCCTGAACCTATTTGTGATGCACCTGCTAATGCATGATAAAGTACGATTAGCTTTACTGATCACTTCATCACACTGATGACTCATGTTCACCCTGGAGTCAGCTGTTACTCTGAGATCCCCTTCTGCTACAGTGCTGCTGAGAAGGTCCTCTCCCAGCCTGTAAGTGTGTTGGTGATTTTTTCTCCCTAGGTGCAGCACTTTGCATTTGTCCTTGTTGAATTGCATCCTATTCTGTTCTGCCCACTTCTCCAACCTGTCCAGATCCATCTGGATTAATTCCCTGCCCACTAGTGTGTTTACTTTACCCCATAATTTGGTGTCATCTGTGACTTTGGATAGAGTGCTCTCCATGCCCTCATCCAAGTCATTCGTCTTCCTCAGGTATGGTTCCATGGTTGGATATTATAGGTCAGCCAGGGTTCTCTTGTTTGTGGATTTTAAGGAATATGTAAAAAGTCCCTGGGTTAGGTAGTGGGTGGGGGATCAAGGTCTGTAGTTTTCCTTGTAGTTCTGATGGAAATGATTTGATGGTATTTTTGAGTTTCAAGGTAAAAAGGGGAGTAGGATCTTCTTGTAGTTCTTTATAGTACATGGTATAAGAAAGTTGTCTGTTGGCTTCCTGTTATGTAGTCTTCACAGTTAAGGATGACTATGGCTCCTCCTTTCGCTGGTTGTATTACTGTTTGGTGGTTAGATCTAAGAGATTTTATGTTGTTCAAGAGGGCGTTCTCTCAATCTCTTGTTGATGCTGTTCCACTTTGCAAGGTGCACTTACCTGCTAATTGTAGCAGGATCAAGAACCCAGCTGTCCCACCTCTCAAGAGAGTACCCTCACCACTGTACTAGGAAGTCATCTCATACAGTTGAATCTACAATTGTTGTCAAATAAAATATTTAAAAAGTTGCCCAAACCTAAAAATCAGCCCTTTACTATGGGGCACTGCGAGTTGCACCACAGCTAACATTGCATTGCAATCTCTGTTCAAGGCTGGTTTCTTGCTGTGTAGAAAAACAGATGTGCCTAAGCAGATGACCTCAGAAACTGAAGGCCATATCAGAAGCATGGAGAGAGTTTGTCCTGCAAGTTTGATATCACTTGGTGAAAGGGTTCCAAAGATATCATCTGCCCTCCAACAGGCATCCTTCCTCCTTTAATATCTTGGATTTTTATAAACCCTTTTTGTACAGAGAGAGGGAAAATCTCTGCAGATGAGCTCCCTATAGGAATAAAACTGAGCTGTGCTCTTGTCCAGGCCCAGCACCACAATCCAGGTCCAAACCAGTCTCTCCAAAATTATTGGGTTTCCCCTGTGGGCTCTCTAGAACAGTTCATTAAGCTCTAGCCAATATTTCCAGGGGCACCTGTCCACCCTGGTGTGAGCTGACAAGGATGGATCCTGCAGCAACCACTTTGCTGAAAGGTGTCTTTTCAAATGGCTTTTACAGTCAGATTGGCTCAAGAATCTCTGGGCCAGCTGGGGGCTAGGGGCTGCCAGAGAGGGAGGCTGCTATGGGGCATAAGGTGTTACCAGATTTGCCCGCTATGTTGGGGTGTGCTCATTTATTAGGGCTAGGGTCTTGGTAATTCTATTAATGTGCTGCTTGTGTTACTTGTGTTTCTATATGGAGCTGTATCTCTCCCTTCTGCAGGCCCTCACCCCCAATGGAGCTATGTTGCAGCACTCAGTTCAGTGGGGCTGGGTTCCTCCAGTCTCCAAATCAGTCATACACACAAACACACACAGATTAACGTGATACGCTTGACCTGGCCGGGTTGATCAGCATGGACAGGCTGACACCCTCATATGTCAAGAATCAGTTCATCAGAGCAACAATAACTACAGTCAGACACAAGCATACAGTTAAACAGAATACCTCTGAATCTGGCTGGGTGTCCAGATGACACCCTCATGGGCCAGCATTCAGTTCATTAGGGCACGTCTGAGCCAAACTGGGTCAATCAGCCTGTACAAGCTGATCCCCTTATGTGTTTCAAACTCAGCACGTCCCAATCTTTTAGCCTCTTAATGAGCAGACCCCACAGTATTTTTGGGCTTCACAGGGATCTTTAGCTTAGGTAAAAGAAGTGTTGCTGCAGAGCAAGTGGGAAAGGAGTAGTAAAGAAGGAAAAATATACCAAGTTACCACCAGTTTGACTATAAAAGTTATTTATAGCTAGGTATATGAAATATACAATGGCACTAGCAGTAATAGACATGCAAAGGAAAAACAAACACAAACAGTTCAAGTATTACCCTGGTTTCACTAAGTATTTTGGGGAAACTCAGCTCAAGCTTAACTAATACAGTTCAGGTTCAGAAATCTGTGCTGAGAGAGCAAGAAGAGAAAAGAGAGAGAGAGAGAGAGAGCTGCAATCTCACCAGTCCAAGGCACTCGGGTTGCAAAGCTGACAGGTTAAAGTTCTCAGCACGATCCTTGAAGGAAGATGATCTGCCTCCTTCAGCATCTCCAGAAGAAAGTGGGTGGTGTCAGCACACACACTGCTGCTTCTTTTACTGATTTTTATACCCTCAGTTCAGCTTCTTTCAAGCATTCTCAATAGCGTAAATCAAATTGTCTTTTTTATTGACAAGGGGTTATCTGGTTGGAACACCTCAGGAAACTGATTGATACTCAGGAAACACATACTTAGGAGCCAGCTTGACATTCCTATGGATAGCAGATATACTTGATGGGACATCGCCTGGTGTCTTCAGAAACAGTAGATAGCTTGCAGCATCAGGGTTTGGGATTTTTACTTGCTGTGAACAAGCCTCAGCTTAGCATGACTTTTCCAGATCTTACTATAGTCTTTTAACAGACTTAAGGCAATTATTGGAGTGTTCATAACCTGTTGTGGAGAGGACTTCCACCAGTCATCTTGGGAAAAGTATGACAACACTTGTGGTCAGAGCTCCAACGGGCTGGACGCTGTGATGAACCCTTTACCATTGTTCAAATGTTGTCCATACCCCTCTGACTCGGTCTATTGCCTCAGCATTCCCTAACCCGGCAACCGAGTTGTAGCCAATTAAGTTTAAATAGGCCTCCCATAGTGGGACTGGGGAATGTACGGCCTGAGATGCCTAGTAAACTTACTTCTGCTTAAAGGTGTGTGTGTGGGGGCAGGGTGGGGAGGAAAAATCCTTTGTAAATCCAGATTAGAACTGGTCTGATAAATGCTGAGCTGGGTGTGAGGGTTGATTAGCATTTGGAGCACAGATTCCCCATCATGCAGTGCTGCCCTGCTTTGCTGATCCCAGAATTCACTGCAGTCTCTGCTTCAGGCTTTCTGTTCTCTATCTCTCATGTAAATGAATGGTCATCTTGTTCCATCTTGGATGCAAATGAGACCTAGGGCAGTTGTTTCATTCTTGTCACCCTTAGCTGGAGGGTTTTAGGTGTGTCTCTCACTGCATCTTAATCAGTTTCTGTTTAGGTAGAGGAGTGGTGTGGGGGGGAATTCTTTGTGAGTCAGACAGTTTGCGTCTTGTGTCAGGGTTCCCCAAGAACATGGAGCTGACAGGTAACAAGGGGCTTCCACAGTGTGAACTCCTTATAGTCAAATGATCTCTAAAAGGTCTGGGAAATGGTTGGGAGACACAGACCAGAGTGGAGAGCACATTTGGGGTCAACACAATTACACCTCTAATGTGGTAGGTTCTATTTGGGGTGCAAGCAATGTGTTGATCAAGGACACCAGAAGGGCTGAAGAGAGCTGATGAGCTGAGCATCATGGCTAGGGACAGACATTACACATAAACCAGTTTAAGTGATCAGAAACTGGTTTAAACCTGTAACAGAACAGACATTTAGTGCACACAAACCAGGTTGAAAATGACTGAAACCAGTGTGAGATAAACCTGGTTAAATGTAGTATCAGACTTAACTGATTTGGGTCAAACTGGTTTATGCAATGTCTGTCCCAGATCCCTTCCTAATTTAACTTAAACCAGAGTCCCCCAGCATCCCAGATGTTTTGCAGCCCTGGGCAGGGCTCTCTGCTCCAGAGAGCTGGGCTGGCCCCTCCCCTCTGTTCCCTGGCTGGAGCTCTGGCAGAGACGGCAGCTATAACATGGTCTAGCTGACTTCCCTATGCCCCCTCCCCCCTCACCCTCTGATCAAGTAGGGATTCCCCACTCCCTTCTCCCACAGCACAGACTGGAGCCAGCATGTGGTATGCTAGCTAATGCTGAGAGGTATCTACGTGAAAGGCAGACAGGACAGTATCCGCTTAGGGCTTTTTGGAGCTAATCAATAGGTCAGCTGGTCCCTCTGTTCCTTCCTTGGAAAAAGTTTGTTTAAGAAGAGCTTGAACTAATGAGAGAAGCTTTGGTTTGGTTTGGTTTGGTTTGGTTTTGATGCTAAATGCTCTGTTATCAACTCCCTGCTGGGTTGGTCAGGAGCCGTGAGGTGGGGGGAACTCCTCCCTAATCAGAGCAGGGGCCTGACCATGTCCCCCCTCAGCTCAGCACTGTGGAAGGGAAGGGAGGGCTGCTCTAGCGCCCCCTTGCTTCTAGCCTGAGCCACTGCAGGCATGTGCCTGCATTTCTTCAGTCCATAGGGGAAGTCTGTACACTTACAAACCATTTTAGCCAAGCCAGGTTAGACTAACCTGCAACGGTTGAATCAATTCAGGCTCAGGCTTTTTGAATGTCTGTCTCTATCCCAGCAGGTTCAAGCCATTCATAGAAGTGCTGTACAGAGACCAGGGCAGGGAGCCCCTCACTGTCTCCACACAGTTTAGTGCACAAGCCTTTGACCCCTCTGTGCATCATGCCCCCAGGACTGGGCCTGAGGCTGTCAGGAAATAGATCCAGACATGTGCCTGGGACATCTCCATTCCACTAGTTGAGGCTTTTGCCTTCAACCTGGCCCTACTGGGTCCCATTCCTTCTGCCTGCTTTTACTGTGCTGGTGGCCTAAGTCGAAGATTCACAGAGGAGTTATGCTGCTACAGCTGTTTGTTCTTCCCTCCTTTCACAGATATCTGGAGCTTGGGTGTCATCCTGTACATGCTGGTGTGCGGCCACCCACCCTTCCAGGAGGCCAATGACAGTGAGACACTGACCATGATCATGGACTGTCGCTACACGATCCCTCCACATGTGTCCTCACAGTGCTCTGAGTATGGACCCCCCTCCCAACTCTGTCTGAAAGCTAGGGAGAGGAGAGAGAACAAAGTGCCTGGCAGTCTGGAAGCCCCAGGCCTGGTGCCCAGGAAGCCAGGGTCCCCATCACAGAGCCACCATCTGCAGTGGAATATAGAGCATGTGGCAGGGTGTTCCCTGATGCCACACACAGCCCCTTTTCCCTGGGCAGGCAGACCCCCTGTGGGGCTGCCTGGGAGTGAGCCAAGAGCTGGGAGCTAACACTTGACAGGACTCAGTAGGAAGTAAGATTTAGACTTTCAGCTGCTTCCTGGGGCAGGGCCTGTCCTCTGGCTATGCCTGTACAGCAGCTGGCACAATGGGTCTGCTTCCCTCTCATTCTCTGAGCAGCTGGGTATCAAGCCTGTGGGAATACATGTAAAGTGTAGAGTAGTAAACTAACCAAGATAGCATTTAGCAATGGGAACAACCCACCAAGAGCCTGGTGGGTTCCCCACATATGCAAAGGCTCAGATAGGTTGCTTCCATCTGGCTCCCAATCTTTCTGTGGCTTAATGAAGCATCCCGGGGCTTATTCCTTCTGGGCTGCCTGGTGACCATTCCCTCTTTTCCTCTTTGGCAGTCTGATTTCCAGGATGCTGCAGCGGGATCCCAAGCAACGCGCCTCACTGGAGCAGATCGAAACCCACCCATGGCTGCAGGGTGTGGACCCCTCCCCAGCCAGCCGCTCCTTGCTCCCTCTCACATCCCACAAGCGGGTATCTGAAGAGGAGCATGACATCATCATCCAGGCCATGACGTGTGGGAACATTGCTGATCGAGACACTATCCAGGAGTGAGTGTACAGTAGGCTAGTATGGGGCAGGGAGCGTCTGTGTCTACTGGGGTCAATGCACCTACTTCCTCGCCATGGCAAAACAACTGCTGTACTGCAGGCCATTTCAAGGTTATGCTCTCACCTCAGGGTGGAGCAGTAGCCTTTCATCCTCCTCCTGTAGCACTCAATTCACTGCACCTGAAAAGTAGCTGTTTACATGCTATGATGAGGCTATGTCCAGGGAAGCAAAAAGTCCCAGGTACCTGCAATGCTCCCATTCTCTGAGCAGCTGGGTATCAAGCCTTTGGCTGAGCCATGTGGGGTTGTTGGATAGGGTTCTCTGCAGGTGACAGGAACAAGTTGGGGGGCGGGGGGGAAGTGTTCCCTGCAGGGGTAAAATGAGACTGGGGATTCCTGTGTGCAAGGGTAGTGAGATAGTGTTCCCTATAGGCATCTCCCACAGGGGAAAAGTAGGTCTGGGAAACCCACCAAGAGGTATAGAGTTGGGCATCCTACAAGTTGGGAGTTCCCCAGTGCCTGTAATCTCCTGAAGAGATTGTGGAGGGGGTGTTCCTCATAGGCAAGGAAGCAGAAATGGGGGTCCCTATAGGTGGGGTGTACAAGGCCATGTCTGGTACCTGGAGCTCAGTGCTTTGAACTTGTTCCTATGCCTCATGCAGGCTTTGTGCTACTGTCACTGTCTTGCACACATTATGCCAGTGTGTGTTCCCAGTGCCCTGTGCCACAGGCATATCTGCCTTTTTGGGATGCGAGTCTCTCATCTTTCCCTCACATCTCCCTAGGGCCTTGGAGGCTGATCGCTACAACCACATCACAGCCACCTACTTCCTCCTGGCAGAGCGGATCCTTCGTGAGAAACAGGAGAAGCAGAGCCACAACCTCAGCTTGGTTTACAACCTGGCCCAGCAGGTCCAGAACAGGTGAGTGCTGTGCTTAGGATTCTCAGATCCCAAGGCCAGATGTGTGTCCTGCTGTGATTTTGGGGCCACAACTGGAACAGGCCAAGCTGCCTGTGTGCCAGAAGTATCTCACCGATACAATTCCCCTGCATATGCTGCTCCATCTCCAGCAGAGGGGCTACAAACTCACGTCCTGCCCCAGGAAACAAGGGGCAAGGCTTTGTGGGTTGAGTTGAGCAATTCCAGCCTCCAGCAGTCCAAGCTCCATGGACAAGGTGGAACCAAGGGTCACCTTTTTGCCCCAGGCTGCCTTTTGATTTCAGCCTCAGGGGTTTCCCCAAGAAAGCATCTTTCACTCATGTGATGGACTCATGGCCATTTTCTCTTTCTCTGTCTCTGTTTCAGGACCAACTTGTCAGACACATTCAGCACTGTGGGCAACAGCAGTGACCTTTCACCCTTTATGGAGACACCAAGCAGTCTTGCAGTTTTCCCCAGTCCTAAGCCCCAACCAGCAACTAAGAGCACTTTGGAAGCATTTGGAAAGGATTCTGGGAAAAGTGAAAGGAAGTCCACTTCCTTATCTACAGTGGATGGAGATGAAGTTCCAGCCAGTTTCCATGGAAATAAACAGCCAATCAGAGCATTGCTCAAGCCCTCCCTTGTTGATGCCCCCATTGCCAAGAGCACCCCTGCTTTGCAGCAGATTTGTGAGGAAGAAGAGGAAGAGGAGGAAGATGGAAAGCCTGACACAATAGAAAGGAAAAGCACCTCCTTAAACCAAGAGCAAATGAGAGATTTCCAGACCTCCAAGGTCTCCGTACTGTTCTGCCGAGGCACCATGGTCTACAGTAAGGGGGACAAAGGCTCTCCTGCGAGGGCCACAAAGCCAGTCCTCTGTGAACCAGCCACAGGGTCTAACTATCCATACCAACCTCTCCAGCAGTCAGCAAGCCCAGTGGACAAGAAAGAATCCAGACAAGAGGCAGCAAGCCAAAATGCAGGCTGGGAAGTCACAGGCACCAATCTTAACTTGGGCCTTGGGAAGAATACCAGTGACCCACTGCTGGTGGGTACCACAGCTGGAGAAGGGGATGGTGAGCTCTGGAAAGGCAGGCATGACTTTGAGTCAATGGGATTTGAAGGAATGGGTCTGGAAAGGGCTGAGGTTGAAGACAGGTCAGGGAAGCAGGAGGACAACAACAACACCACAAAAATAGAGGAAGGTGGCACCATTGAGGAGTTTCCTGAAAAAGCAGAAAAGATCATCTACCCGCACAGCAGCGAGGACCTTGGCACCAACTCTACTGGAAGCTGTGGGGTTCAGGGTGAAGGAAGCCTCCAAGCCATTTTAACTAGGACACCAGCTCTAGAAGACAAGTCCAGTAAAAGTGATGGTATCCCTGAGATGGGATCCTCAAACCAGGCAAAGCACTCTGCTGAGAGCTCCTACAATGATGGTACTGTGGGCAGTGAAACCATGGTGGACAATGTGATAAAGCTTGATCCTGGTAAGAACAAGAGCGCAAGCCTGAGGGACAGGATCATGCAGTTCCCATTGTGTGAGAAGGCACTGGCCTTCAAGATCAGGCCCAGCTCCAAGGACAGCCTCCTCTCCCTGGGACAGTTCAACTGCTGCCATGTCATCTAAGTGCTGTACATGTAGCACCCATCATCCAGGGACTGAGTGAGAGAAGGAAAGTGACTGAGAACAGCCCCAAAGCCAGGGGCATGGCAGATGCAGGACTGCAAGACATCATGCTTTCGCTGTTCTTGTTCTCTTCCATTTCTTCATTCTTGTACTCCCCTAGAGCAGCTGCTGTCCTAGTTCCATTGGGCTGAAAACCGTGCTCCACCTGCTTGTCCTTCCTTTGCCTAGGATTCCTGCACTGAATACACTTTGAGCTCTTGGTACCCCAGCACAGAGAACACAGTGCAGAGTTCAGGACCATCTGCTTGGCTGACCCTGTCTTCACAGATTCCTGCCAGCCCCCTCCAACCTGCTGCAGCTACTCTGTACTCTCCTGGGGCAGGATCTGTCAGTACAGCATACTGGGGAAGGGGTCTGCTCAGGTACTTCTCTAGGCAGTAGGCAAGGTAGTCTTGGTTTAGGGACAGCTCACAGACTCCTGCAAGTATAGCCCTTGTGATCTCTGCAAAGGTTGCTTTTTTGCCCCCTGCTTGGCAGAAGGCAGCAGCACTCACTGGCACATACACAGGCTGGAATTTGCAAAGGGACGAAGGCAGGAGGAATGTTCAGCTTAGTGTCTGGCTGTGTTCAACTCCTTCAGGAACCCTAGGTCTGCTCTCAGACAAGCTTGGCCAAGTAGGAGGCAACTTTGAGGGCACTGGCTCATAATAAACACCAGAGCTGCTGCAGGGTACATTTCAGTATGCATGGACCACTGGCCATACTTGTCCAGTCCTGAACCATAGGTCTGGAGCCTGAGCTCAGGTAGAATTCAGAATCCATTCCCCACTTGGACTGGGTAGCCCAGCCTGTGAGCCTCTAGGGACTGATTCAGGGGCAGCTGCACTCCTCCCTGAGACCCACTCCTGCTCTTGAGGTGTGGGTAAATCTAGGCCAGTTACCAAAGGTTTAAAAGTAGAAGGCAATACCCCATTCTTGTGAGAAGCCTGCCTGTGTTCCTTCCTCCATCATAGCCAAACACCAGAGTCAGGCTTGCGTGTCCCCTGAGTTTTGGGGTTACCTTGCTCCCTCAGGGCTGAGAGGATGCAAAGGGACTCCACCACAGCCTGGAGAATGCTCCCAGTACAGGGGCTGCTCCACCAGGAACAGAGCCATCTCCAACCACCCCCTGTGAGCACCAGGCAGGTTCAGGATAATCCTACACTCGGGCTCCCTTCAGCAGCCACAGCACCCAAAAGACCATAGGAGCTGGAGTGTAGGTTATGGCAAACCACCAGGGTTGCCTTTCTCTGCTCCAAGACCAGACCTGGCCCTAATGGCTACAGGATACAGGAGAAAAAGCCACCTCTACTTGGTCCCTGTGCTGGGGGCTTTGCCCCACAACTCCTTTGGAGGTGGCAAGTACTGTGGGAGAACCAAAGGCCGCTTACAGCATGTACCCTTGGAGCACTGCTAAAGCCTCCGCACTTCTGCACACAGCCAAGGAACCAATTCCAAGGTTCTCAGCAAGACCAGCCCTACTCTCTGCCATCAAGGGCAGCTGTGAAACCACTTTCTAGCAAGGGAGGGAAGGAGTACCTGATGGAATCCACGTGGCAGTACCTGCCTCTTTAACATGGCACTGGCAGTACAAGAAGGCTGTCAGTGTGCATGGCAGCGGCCCCAGCCAACTGGCTGTAGGACAGGGCCTCTGCTCTGTGGCTGGCAGCAACCAGGTGTCAGCATCATAGTTGTTGCTGGGCCTTGCCTGCTAGAGAGGGTGCTAGGTGAGAAGAGCCTGGCCCAGCTGGGGGAGGAGACATACTAGTCTAGGTTGTAATGATGCCAGACACAGAGGTCCTGCATGACTCTAGGCATGCATCCCTCTTCTTTTTCTGTAAAAGCCAGACAATGTCCTGAAAGCTCAAGATCCCACAGTCCAGTGGGTGCTTTGGGCACATCTTAGTGTCTAGGCAGCCAGCAGCCCCCTCTGCCCTTCTGGCTTGGGAGGGGGTTTTTATAACTATTAGAAATATTTTTTTTAAAATAGTCTATTTTAATGTAATTTAAATAGAGATCGTTATATGCCGCCACCCCCTGCCCCTGCCTGAGCACTCCTGGGGCAATGGGCTGTGCTTCCTGCACCAAACATGCATGGCCTCCAGAGCTTCTGGGTGCCTGACCATTTCCCATCCCACCTCATATAGAACCACCCTGTTTGTGCAGTCCGAGTGGCAATTCAGAGAGGGCAACTGCTTATCTGTCTGCACAGTATCACATGCACCTCTGATGACTCAACAGGTTAGGAGCAGGAGCTGGGAGTGCATGCTTGTGGCTGTGGGTGTGCGTGTGTCATGCACAAACACATGTACACACATATAAGGTGCACAATCTAGTCTGTTTCCTCCAGGCACCCCTGCAATGATAAGCTTTCTATTTATTATCTCTGTGTTTTCTTGCTGGCAAGAAATGAATTGTGAATAAAGTCTGACTCCAGAGCTCACTCCTGAGTTCTGAACAATGTGCACTGAATGGATCGGGTCCAATTAGAAAGAAAAGCAATTCGGTCCAATAAAATAAGCTCCTAATTTCAAACCAGTTTCTCTGTTTCCTTTACTGGGCTCCCGAGGAGGCAGGAGAACCGCTTGGAGTACTTTACATTGTGGTGCAAAGATGATGTAGCCATTTTGTCCAGTTGTCCTTTGCCAAGAATTAACACAAGTCAGAGCCCATCTGGTATGTATGCTGTTGGAGGACAAATAGGTGACAAGAAATCTAGAAATATTTTTAGTGTAAATTGTTTCTTTGCACCATTTGCACCAGCCCTAGGACAGAAATGCTCACAACATAAAGCCCGTTTTTCCTGGTATCCCAGCACATACATCAATCCCCTGTTTCCCCAGAGCAATACCTTTAGGATTGATTCAAGGAGAAAGATTAGAAAAAGCACAAATGCCCAAGCTGCTTGCAAGAGCCTCCTGTAAAAGGAATAAGATCACAAAACTCAAACAATGTTTTGTGACATGCTTACCCCCCGAAGAAAGAAACCTGTTCAGCCCTATGTAATAGTGTCCCTGGTGACCCACCATAATGGGAGGTTCTATGTATCAAAAATGAGCTGGGCAGGTAGAGAGAAAAAAGTCTCATCAGATAGCCCCATGCAGGATGTTGTACTGCAGTGTCTGCAGCCAGAGCCTCCTCCACCAGCCATATCTAAGGTTTCCAGGTCTCCTTTGCACTTTTCTGTCTCTTTTGCCCAGAGTAATTGGGCTGGGGAACTCCTCCCCCTGCCTCCACTTTCTGCAAGTTTTTTCTAAAGCATGAACCCACAGATTTCTCTAAACTAATCAGGAGCCTTCACTACAGAATATTTCCTAGCTCTAGGAAGGGAGTGTGAGGTGCAACACCTTGACTGGATGAATGGACTTTAAGGTGGATGGAAAGCTGGCCGGATTGTCTGGCTCAGCAGGTAGTAATCAATGGCTCAATGTCTAGGTGGCAGCCAGTATCAAGTGGAGTGACCCGGGGGTCAGTCCTGGGACTGGTTTTGTTCAGTGTCTTCATCAATGACCTGGAAGATGGCATATAGTACACCCTCAGCAAGTTCACAGATGACACCAAGCTGGGGGGAGTAGTAGATACACTGTGGGGTAGGGCTAGGATTCAGACTGACCTAGACAAATTGGAGGATTGGGCCAAAAAAATCTCATGAGGTTCAACAAGGACAAGTGCAACGTCCTGCACTTAGGATGGAAGAATCCCATCCATCGCTACAGCCTGGGGACTGACTGGCTAAGCAGCAGCTCCACAGTAAAGGTCCTGGGGGTTACAGTGGACAGTAAAATGGGTATGAGTCAAAAATGTGCCCTTGTTGCCAAGAAGACTAACAGCATAGTGAGCTGCATTAGTAGGAGCATTGCCAGCAGATTGAGGGTAGTAATTATTCCCCACTGGTGAGGTCACATCTGGAGTATTGCATCCAGGTTTGGGACCCCACTAGAGAAAGGATGTAGACAAGTTGGAGAGAGTCCAGCGGACAGCAATGAAAATGGTTCAGGGGTTGGTGCACATGACTTCTGAGAAGAGGCTGAGGGAACTGGGCTTATGTAGTCTACGACTTCAAGGCCCTGCACACTCACAAAGGGGAACTGCTTTGTGAGTAAGTTGTATCCCTGGTGAGCTTTCAGTCTAGCATCGTACGTTAGGCTCTCAGTGACTCACCATGGTCCAAACTTTGTGAGGCACCTTATCCATTGCACCATAGTCTTACATAAGCAAAAAGCCTGCTGTATTTGAACAGCTTCACAGGCAACGTGTCATTTGTCCTAGATACCTGAAATAACTTGTGTGCCCAATCTGACAGAATGATTCTCCTTTACCTTCTGATTATGAAAACATTTGCCTGTGGAGACAGAACAGCATTCAATTATTAATCACAAAGTGTTTCATTTTGGGAATATGCAATCACTTGATGAAAGAAACACAGCATTAATAACATAACAAACTCTTGCACCCTCCACTCATCAGACAGGGCTTATAAATATACACTATTTATGCTATTAATATTATTCCCATTGAGTTATTACACAGGTCTACATTTCTGGACACTCATGATAAATGGATCCATTTTGCCTTCGGTGTTCACCACCAAGCAAGAGGTATCTTTCTATGAGAACATGGGGCCACTGTTTTGTTCCAATTTAGATTGAAAATTCTTTGGGAAGTGACTCTCTCTGGCTCTCTGTTTTCAAACAGCACCAAGGCTTCCAGGACCTGATGAAAGCCTCTACATGCTACAAATACATGTACACACATACATTGTAGTATGTAGAGGCTACAGTTGATATTCCCTGCAGTTTCCACAGAAATGCCGGCTTGAAATGAGCACTATGGTTGCAAAGCCTGAGACAGAGATTTTCTGTGCAACTTGCATCCAGCCCCCTATTATGTTTATATTACAATGCCATGTTTAACTAGACCAGCATTAGCTGTGTTTGCCACTGGACCCTGCCTCATTCAGTGCACCAGATAAAAAGTGCTCATGGACTGAGGCAGCTGTTCACTATGCTTTTTCTCATCCTCATCATTTGATGTGCAAGCCTCGCCTTATTGGCTCTATGCAGTCTCTGGACTGGCTAAAGAGTATTTGTGCCAGTGTGGGCTTCTTTACTGAGTACATCACTGTAGTGTCTGAGTGCCTCACCCCACTAATGCCTTTATCTTCACAACTGGCCTGCGGGGCAGGGACATATTGCCTGCATTTTTCAGACTGCATTTTACTTCCTGAGCCTGGCCCATCTTGTGCCTGTAGTTAGAGACACTAGCATGATGCAGACACCATGGTAGGCCACAGTAAGGTCTTAAATGTAATTCTTTCTTAGGGAATGTTTGTTCAGGCATTTTAAACCAAGAACTAAAACCAGAGATGTGGGACTGGAACAACCTTCTCTATTGGACACCAGAGCCACCTGTCACTTGAGGTAGCAGAGTTAGTGATATCAGCAGCAGGCTGTTAACTTCCCTGGTCACTGACTGAACTCTACACAGTGGCAGGAGCGATGGCCTTCAGCCCTGAGACGTGACCAGGTGTACAGTTGCTGTGTTTGGCCACTGCAGGGAGCCATGATTCCACGTGCCAGGCCAACGTGTTACATTATGAACCAGCTCCGGCATCGGAGCCGCTCACCTCAGTAAGGAGGCAGGGGGCTTTCCCCTGCAGCCCCCACCCAATTCTTGGGGGTCTCCACTTGCAGGAGCCCAAAGACACCAGGGCCTTGTTTCACGGGCTGCTGAGAACCCAGGATGCACTGAGGGCTGCGTGTGCAGGGGGTGGAACATTAGTTTAGCTGCTCCTTCTCAGTCACTCTGCCCTCCCCTTTTGCTCCCTCCCCATCATAGCCATCCCCCTACTCTCTCCTCCCCTTCCCTCTGGCTGATTTCTAGCCTGACCCGCCGGCCTGGTACAATAAGAGGTTGTTTGTTCAGAAGCTCTGGAGGAATCCTAGCTGGACTTGCAATGGGGAGCACAAGCATCAGGACACAGCTGCTCTTATTCACGTTGCTGCTTCTTCCGCAGCCCACCTCCCCATTCTGGCTCCTCAACGTGCTCTTCCCACCCACCGACACTCCACAGGCAACCCCCTCCAACAGCACCCCTCCTGTGATACTAGGTAAGGTCATGCGCACACCTGAAGCCACAACACCTCCATGTTCTTCTACACAGTTTCATTCTGTGCTGGCTGGCCCTGGTTCCCAGTTGGGGGTCATGGGGAGGGGCTGCATTGTGCACTGGGTGGAGGGGAGGGTGGTAGGAGACGCAGACCTGGGCTTACTTAGCTCAGTGACTCTGCCTTGAGGTGTCTTGCCAGATACTAACTACAATTGGATAGGCAGGGCAGGGGAAGAACTCAAAGGTGGCCGTGGATGTTCTAGTGAAGTCCAAGCAATCGTGGAGGGGAGGGCACGTGTAATGGACATGAAGCTGCCATGCTTTTTCCCCATTGGCCCCCTTGCATGTGTGCTGCTTATGTAACAGCAAATGTGACTGTGACTCGGAGGTTGTGGAGCCAGCTGGCATGCACAGAGCCCAGGGCCCAGTAGGAAGGACAACAGGGCAGGCTGCCCATCCCAGGCAAGCACATGAGCTCCTGATCTAAAGCCTGGGGGGAGATGGAACAGGCCAAGAACCATCACAACAACTCTCATAAAGGTTTGCTTCATTCGCTAATGCAGGGCTTCTCGAAGAGAATCACTTCCCCTCACACAGCTCCACTGCGCTGGGAAGAACTGCTCCGGAGGCTTTCTTGTGGGTGTGCTTGTCACCTTCTCATATTTACACTGTAGCTAACTTGTGCCTATTCCTGACCTGTACCTAGTACTGTCTCTTCGCCTCCTTCCAATATCCCTCCAAGGCTGTCGGGGGAAGGGAGCTGACACAGAGCTAAGTGCTTTGCCCAAGCGGGCCCAGTAATGGAGCAGGGAACCGATCCTTGTCTTCCTGCATCCCAGGCCTTGCCCTGACCACCAGGTCCATCCTACCTCTACCCCTTCAGCTCAGCCAGCACAGTGTAAGGAAATGATTTGCCTGACAGGGCTGAACAACAGCTGCTTTGTTTTCATCTCTGATGGCACACCTGAGAGACTCTGTGTCTGTGTTTAACTGCCCAACGGTTTGGAAGAAAAGTTTGCACTTTGTGACTTAAATCAACAAGTTTCCTATTCAGAGTAGCAGAAATTCCAACACACAGTCAGGGTTTGCCACCTCAGATATCATGCCCCTTCCCCAGCAACCTCACATTTGAGCCAAAGGTGTAAGCAACAGCTCCCGTGCAGAGCAGCCACTGAAGGGGGAACTGATTCTTACCTGGCCAGAAAGTTAACCAGTTATTACTTAGAAACAGCAAACTGCTGGTTATCAGGGCTCGTGGTATCATTCTTGCTTTGTGCTTTAGTGGGAGGGTAGGGCAATTTAAGACAGCTCAGCCAAGCACATAGATTTGGCGCAGGGCTAAACAGAGGAGATTGGGGTCTGCCAAAGTGGAGCGGGATACTCCAACTGACCAAGTTAATTTTGTGCTATTTATGAGTCTTCACTAACATGAGGTGCTGAAGGAGCTGAATTGTCTAGGACAGACTCAGGGAGAGAGACAAAGCCTCTGGAACAAGGAGGCCTGGCAGACTTGCACACGAATGTTATTGGAGTAGCTGCAACCCCAGCTGCCTCAACAGAGAGCTCTGCTATGGATACTACAGGTCTAGGGCATTAACTCCCTGCATGAACTGAAGTGGGCCCCTTATCCCAGTCCCAGTTTGTCCAGTTTCAGTTTTATCTATCTTTTGTTCTGACTTTGTCTATAAAACTAAGAGCCCTTGGCTAACAGAAACCATCTGTTCACACTTCATACTCAGGTTCTCTCTTATCCTTTTTTGTGACAAGCTGAATAAGCTGAGACCCTGGCGTCTCTCCCCAGCTGACAGGCTTTCTGATTTTTACTCATTCTTCTAGCTCTTTTTTTTTTAAGTTTGCTTTATCCTTTCTGAAGTTCAGGCCCTGTTACTGGGCACAGGATACAGTTCTTGTGTCAGTAATGCCATGTACAGTGACAAAAATGCCACATCCCTGCTCTGTTCAATTTTCTTGGTATGTGCTTCTCTTAACCATAGCTTCATTCATCCATCAGCCTGGAAAAAACATTGCCTAGGTTTTCCAAGGAAGCCAGACTTAGCAGCCTGTGCATGACCATGTCACCCTGAAGGGCCAGAGTTGGCATTTCTCTTGGAAGCAGCTGCATTATTTGTTCTCACACTGGCCTTTGGACTTTGCCTTGTTTGTCTGGCTCACATCCCCAGCAGGGAGGGCTTGTGTTTGCTGATTCCAGCAAAGCAGGGTTAGAGTTGGTGTAAAGAGAACCATCTGAGTCTGCAGTCAGGGTGTAAGGAGAAAGATACCAACCCATGACTGTATCCCACAGCCCCACCTCAGGACCATCTCATCTCCCCCCAGGGGCCAACTGTCTGTGGCATGTGCACTGATGTGCCAATATTTCATCCATGTGGAGATATTTATCACTTCTGCCCCACGTTTCCCTGAGGCTTGGTTCACATCCATGCCCCTTGGACCTTTCCTTTACCCCTCAGCCATACCCTTGACACTAAAACAGCTGCAGTCCTAGCCATCTCCTCCTCTGCCTCACTGGGCTGGGTCAAGCTGGGTGAAATTCCCTGCAGGGGCTCTAATGAGGCAGGGATTGTCTTTTAATCTGAGGAAAAATCATTTGAGTAGCCAAAAGGCTGCACACACTGACTGAGGGAGACATGCAGAGGGACATCACTAAGAAACGGCAGTATCTCTTGTGCCTTTAGCACATGGCCTCTCCCTCCAGCTGGGCTGGGCAGGCAAGCAGAAGACTTGTAAAAACACAGAAGGACTATGTGTCCTAGCTGTACCATGCCCTGAGCTGGCTTCACCGTAGCCAGGAATCAAGAACAGGGCAGCTCTCCCTCATTGTTTTCCCTCCACCCCTACCCTGGGCCTTCCCAGGGCTATTGCCCTCCTGCCCCTTCTGCATTGGCTTCTCCTTTGATCCCTGACAGCCTTCCCAGTGGCTTCCCAGACCCTCCATTTGGGACTCCCACAAGCTCCAGAGCTGCATCTGCACCCTAACACTTCACCTTCATTCTCCATCTCTGGATTTCTTGCTTGCTGATGGAGCCAGGAAACTCAACCCACCCATGCCCACTACCTCCCTATGGCACAGACCAGCAGTTCCCCTGGGTCCCCCAGTGTGCTCAGGGGGCTAAGGCACCTAGGGCATTGCCTTTTCTGTGGCAGCCACACTCTAGATGGGAAAGACTTTACTTTTGACCCTATCACGCCCAATGGCAGCTTAGGCAGGGGCAGAAGTGGGGGCTTGGTTGGAGGTGAACTGATTTGAACTGACAGTGTCTGTAGCACTGGATTCCCACCAATTCCAGAGAAGTCTCTGGCCTCATGCCCTCTTCTGCCAGATTCAGTGTCCATAGACTCCTGTTGAGAAATGACCCTGTTACTTTAGCATCCCAAACCTGCCAGGGCAGTCCGTGCCAGCAGTGAAACCCTGTGTCAGTACTAGCCATCCTTTGCCAGCAGCAAACCTTTAAAATAGCTAGCTGTATGCTGGGGGCACATGGCCAAGCTCTGGACTCCAGGCTTTCTCTGTTCTTCTTGTCAATGAATGAGGCTGAGTGCCTCCCTGCTTTGTCAGGGGTACTGGCAGTTCCAACATCCCCAATGCCCTTGAGCTCAGTGATAACCTCTACAGTCCCAGCCAGGAATCCCCTTAATAATTATCTAGTGTCCTTTTTAAAGTGACAGTGTGCTTGTCCTACATATGTGAGGGGTCTAAGTGCTTAGGACAGTGAAGGATGGAGAGTGTTAGCAGGAATCCAGAACAGGCAGCAACATATTGTACACACAGTCCACACATAACTCCACTGTGCTTCTCATGCCTAGCAACTCCAGTTCAGATCTCAGCCCTTGACAAAAGCCTCCAGCTCAATAGCTGGTGGCTAAGCCTGCCCTGCTCTCAGCTCTGCCAGCATCCTTCAACCCTGCAGCCCCAGGGCTGGACCTCTCATGAAAAGAAACTAGATGTTGGGCCAGTAGTATGATGCCCATAGATGGGGGTTAGGTTCAAGGCTGCAGACTTGAAGCTGGGCTCTTCCCCTGACTGATTAATGGGATGGGAGGTGGAGAAATAAATTATTTCCATTATCTGGGTTCTAGTCTCCTCTGGCCAGAATCTATTCTCACAGGCATGATTTGGGAGTTCTTCTGGAGCATGGGTAGCTGATTGGGTTTAAAATGGTGCTATTGCAACCAGAAAACTTCCCGGGGCTGCCTGCATGCAAGGGACTTCCCAACAGTGGCTCTCAGGGTTCTCATACAGAGCACAGAAAAAATTATGTTACTGCTGTTTCCCTTGTGGCATGAAGTTGGGTTGTCAGAAGTGGCAGAGAAGCACCCAGCCTCCTAATGCAAGCTGAGTTATCAGTGACACCTTTCCTCCTGCCCACCTGCAGGCTTTAAGTGTGGGTCTATTTAGAAGCATAGGATGCAGGAATGTTCACACCCACACTGCCAGCTGGCTAAGCCAGGCACTTCCTCAGTTTCCTGAGCAATTGGATAGTCATGTGAGTCAGTACTTCATGGGCCCATAGCCCTGAGAGCCCAAGGATGCCAGGGCATTTAGAGAGTTCTTTGCAAATGCAGCCAGGTAGTATCTGTGAGATGTTGGTATGTCACTCTCAGGCCAAAGGCTTCTAAGGAACACAGGCTTAATGCCTTGACCAGTTTCTGGAGCGTGCAGATCAAGGCTGGGCCTTCCCTGGGAGGCCTCATCTGCTAATCTCCTCCAGCTGAAGGGGAAGAGGTTTGTTCTGTGAATGCAAATATCAATGACAGCCTGTAGCAGAAAGCCACCTTGGTTTCTCCCCAAAACCTCTGTGCTGTGACCATTTGAGTAGGGTGGGCTCAGCAGAGGAGACCACACCCTTACCCTGTCTCTTTAGGTAACTTGAGCTGGCTGCATTCCTGAGGGAGGGGGGAACCTGCTCCCCCTGCCTACCTGACTGGTATCTGCTACCTGGGTGAGGGGCATCTACCTGGTGGGCTGGGATCTGCCTGGTAACAGGTGATGTATTTCAAATTGGTTGGCTGACAGCCAACTGGGGCTGGCCTCCACTGGACCAGGTGAATGAGGTCACAGGGGCTATATAAGTTAGGACGGGCGAGGAGGCAGTCTCTTCAGCCATGAGGTGAGGCAGCAGCCATGCGGGGGACACAGAGGAGCTTTACCATCTAAAATTGGCTCTCTCCCCCAAACTCACGAGCTAGAAACCACCTGCCTCCAGAGGGTAAACTTCACCACCCTCTGGAAGATGCTTGTGAGTAAGCTACTCAAGATCTGATTAGATATCTAGCTGGCAGTAACTCAGATGCATGATCAAAAGGCTACCTCAGCCAGACTATTTGCTCTTTAGGTTTTCTAGGATATTGCTCAATCTTGTACCCTATTTTCACCCTACCCCTGTAACCAATAAAGTCTTCCTTTGTGACTGGTGTGGGAGGCTTATTGAGGGGTGGGTCTAAATTATGCCTAAGAGACCCCTTAGGTCTGCGGACTAAGGGAGACTCTACTTTTTGCCCCCGGACTTGGGGAAGTGCCCCAAGTGCCTGTACTGGGTCGAGTACCCGTAGGACATTAGGCCTGTGTTTCCCCAAGGACACAGGGCCAGGAGTGAGTCCATTCTTGGGGTGGTGGCGGCGACGTTACCCCCAGGCTAGCGTATGTGCTCCAGGAAGGGGTTGGGCCGGACATAAGGCACCCCTAGGGAGGCATTCGGAGCCTGGCAGGTGGTCAGGCGCAGGGAGGTGGGCGGCTCAACGCAGGAGCGCCCCCTACTGGCCCGCCACACAGCCCAAGTGAGAGAACTCTTGAGCCCAAATCCAGCTTGACCTGTGAGCAGCTAAGTGGTACTTATCCACTAAAGTTAGATGCATATGTGGCACTAAGTGCCATTCACAGTGCCACTTTAGATCTTGACTCAGGAAGATGAGAAGGGAACAAAAAGTGTTTGGAGAGCAGTGTTGAGAACAATCAGAGCCTCTTCCCTTTGCTGAGCAGTTGGACAAGGTCCACTGTAGAGAGACATGTCTAGATTTGGTGTCTGCTGTGGTGCAGCTACACTGGCGCAACCTGTATGCAGGCAAGCCCTAGGTCTGGGGTAATCCATGGGCCTCTGCACAACCTGTGGAGTGGAGTCCTAGCCTGAACTCAACTCTGCCTCATTCAGCCAGGGATGGGGCAGCCTCTGCTTTTCCAGGGTAGATCCATGGAGTCCCAGCAAGAGTTCTATAGCAATATGACTTCAGTAGGGATGGTTCAGATCTTCTGGCATTGTCCACTCTTCTGAAGCCTAAGGGAAGCTCCATTAAGTCCCTGAAAGTGTTCCCTGCATAACCATGTGCTTCAGGTTTACTGTGCAGTGAGTGAAGCCATGCACACCCCACATAGTAGAATGTGGGAACCTCCTGCACTGGGAGCTGGGATTTGACTGGCCATTTCCTCTCTGTCTGTGGGTGCCTGGCAGTGCCTGGATGCCTTGGGAACCAGCTGGAGGCGAAGCTGGACAAACCAGAAGTGGTGAACTGGATGTGCTACCGCAAAACTGATGACTACTTCCCTATCTACATCAGCCTTAACATGTTCTTGCCACTGGGCTTTGATTGCTGGATTGACAACACCAGGTACTTGCCTTGTATTCCCCACCCCCCAGCTCCACTCTGTCCCTAAGCTCTCCAAGGGAATCCCCAGAAGACATAACAGAGACCTCTTTCCTTACTCATTACTATCTGAGTTGGACCTATAGACCACAGGACACCCACAGTCCTTGGGTCAACTGCAGTGGACTTTGGGTGAGGCCCAGAAATACAGATCTACACAGCCCCCACTCAATAGTTTCCTCAACCCCATCCATCACCATCAAGACCATCATCAAGCTCTCTCTATGCTCATACTGCTGGGCTCACATGGCCCCCCATAGCCCAGTCCATACTAATGAGAATGCATCTTCAGTAAGAGTCAATGAGCCCTGGTAGACAGTACCTCCTAGGACAGCAGCTGTCGCAAGTAAAGCAGAAGTTTATTAGTATTCCCTGTGTGCATTGAGTATGTGACACAAATCTAGGCAGGAATAGAGGTATCCCCCAAGGTAGGCATCTCTAGGTAGAAGCTGTCATGGGCAGATCTAAGATTTTGAAAAGGGAGCTGTAGATAGTGCGGCACAACACTGCATATAACACAACACATATTTTTCTCTGGTTAAAGAGGAACTAGAAACTTTACTGATATGCTAGGGGTATAAGATCAAAGAAAACACAAATATAACTTTTGGAATGTGCACTACTTTGCTAGATTATATATGCAGGCAAGGTTCTTTGCATAAATGTGATATCTTTTATTAGACCAACTAAATAGCTGGAACATTTTTCTTTGCAAGCTTTTGGGTACAAGCACCCTTCTTCAAGCAGAGGGAGAGTCTCTAATATATAATACTAGATTATATATGACGTTTTAAGAAACACAACAAACTAGGCAGAAAAAGTCAAAATAGTTGAGAGAGAGTGTGTCATTAGTCCTGCGGTCATTATAGTTAAATGTATTTCTCTTATTTAGATTCATAAATCTAGCTTTCCTGAGCATCTTGATAGTGCGTCCAATATTTCACTGTCACTCACCTGACTTAATATTACCACATCTGAGTTACAGTTTTTAGCTACAGCTAAAAATAGTCTGCAGGGCTGTGAAACAGGAGAGACATTATTAGGAATGGCTAACAAACAGCAAAATTGCAGAAGAAAGGATCCTTTGAATAGTGGTCAAGACCATTAGAAAGGGTAGAGGGTCATTAACAACTGTGGAGTGAAGAGAAATGAGCAGAAATCAGGGAGATGATAATGATCCATGAAGTCAATTAACTCCTTCAGCCCTTCCTGAATAGAAATGCTGCTGCTCCTCCCAGGCATCTGGTTTTAAAGCTTGGGTGAGTAGGAGTCAAAGAGGGGGGATGCAACTGCACCACTGCACTCCCTGCCCCCCTGGATCCACCCCTGGGAACTTTGGCCATGGCAGCCTCTGCCCATAAATGGCACAGACAGTGCTGACAAATGTAAATGCATCTGGGGTAAAATAACCTCAACTATACATGCACAATTTTCTCTCGATTCATGCAGTAGATGTGTTCCCGGAGAATGGCATATACATTTAATTTGCATAAAGTGAACCCAGTTTACAGTGGAACAGATAGGAATGTGGTCCCACAGCGGTGAGGGAGGGAGAGAGGGAGTGAGGCTGGGGCGAGGGAAGGGACAGGGAGAGATGTGTGGGGCAGTCCAGCAGCTGCAAGCAGGCAGCGTCTGCCGCTCCTGGGGCTGCAGCAGGGGTGGCACTGGGCTCTTCCCAGCACCTAGGGCAGGTGGCAGCCCCACTCATCCCACTTCTTCCCACTCACCCCACTGCTCCACTTCTCCTCACTCACTGCTGCCTCTGCTGCAGCGGCCCCAGGAGCAGCTGACGCCAGCTGCCTGTGGCCACTGGGTTGCAGTGTCCCAAACCTCCCGGAGCTCCACTTCCCCTGGGGCACCATTCCCCAAACCCCTCGGTGTGGCGCAGCCCAGAGGCTGCAAGCTGGCAGTGTCCACCACTCCTGGGGCTGCAGCAGGGGCAGGTGGCAGCCTGCAGTGAAACAAGAGCAGGCTGGGGCTGGTGGCTGCTGCAGGCTGGGGCTCTTCCCAGAGCTCAGTGGTAGTGCTGGGGGGGCTATGGCAAATTTTGGGGGTGGTAGAAAGAGCCCGGTGCAGCTGCCAGCTCCAGTCTGCAGCGGCCACCAGCCCCAGCCTGCTCCCATCCTGCTGCAAGCTGTCACTCACGCCTGCTGCAGCCCCGGGGAATGGTGGACACTGTCTGCTTGAAGCCACTAGGCTGTGCTGAGCTGGGTGGTTCAGGGCATGGTGCAGCCCAGTGGCTGCAGGCAGCTGGCTTCGACTACTCCCAGGGCTGTTGCAGCAGGGGCTGGGGTGAGCGGGGCTCTGACCCGACAGCTCCTTCCCCTCGCCTCACCCCTTTCCCCTCCCCTTCCCCTCCACTTACAGCCCTGTCCCCTCTCCTCACAGACTCACAGACTTACCTGCTTGGGGGAGGGGTAGAGTGCCTAGGCTGATTGCATAAGAGCAAATTTACCTCACATATAACAAATTTCGTGTATATAAAGAGTCATCGCAAAAGAATGAATTCACATAAATAGAACCCACATAAATTGAGGGAAACCTGTACTGGATTCTGTTATGACTCAGAGAAAAACTTTGGTGTCATTGTAGATAGGTCACTAAAAACATCTTCTCAGTGTGCACTGTTAACCAAAAAAGCCAATAAAATGTTGGGCTTTTATTAGAAAAACATTAGAAGAGAATGGAAAAAGCCCCAAAGAACAAATCCAAGGTGCACCCACATCTTGAATCCTGTGTGCAGTTCTGGCTCCCACATCTCCAAAAGGATATAGCAGAAATAAAAAAGGTACAGAGAAGGGCAACCAAAATTATCAGGGACATAGAGGAGTTGCATTAGCAGGGGAGACTAATGAGGCTAGGACTCTTCAGTTTAGAAACGAGAAGGCTGAGGGGGGGATCTGATTTTATAAAATCTTGATGGGTGTGAACCAAGTGAACAGGGAACTGTTGTTCACCAAGTCCTAGAATACTAGATTTAGGGGTCACCTGCTGAAATTAGTAGATTACAAGTTTTAAACTAACAAAAGAAAGTATTTTTTAAGGCAATGTGCAGTTATCTTGTGGAATTTATTGCCACAGGAGGTGGTAGAGTCAGATAGCATATCCAGGTTCAAAAAGCAACTAGATAAATTCTTGGAAGATGGATCTGTTAATGGCTATGGAGTAGAATGGTTGGAGATTTTTCCTCTGCCATCTCTAAACCAATAATAGTAAATCCTAGGGAACATACTGAACAAAGGATAGATCATTCTAGAGATATCCAGGTTAATGCTCTGCTTCTGTAGCATCCATTTTTGCCACTGTTAGAGACAGAATATTGGGCTAGACAGACTATTACTCTGACCTAGGACGGCACTTCTTCTGTTCTTTCTGCCTGGGAGACTAAACAACCAGAAATGCAATGAAGCAATATGGAAGGGTCAATACCTTACAATGGAGCTGAATATGAGCAATAGGATTGAAGTTATCCATGCTCTCAGTAAAGACAGACACTGTTTCTACATCAGAAGAGGTGCCTTTAGCAGGGAGCTGCTGCTTCTTTTGCTTCTAATGGGAGTGATACCACAGGCATTTATGGGTTGTTTTACTCATTTGAATTCTTGTTCCTGGGTCTATGACAAACCATTCCTATATTTTATCATTGTGGGTTAACTATTTGAAGCTTTTGAAAGGTATGCGCAGTATCTGAGAAGAAGTGTTTGGCCATCCTCACAAATTGCCCTTTAATCTAGTAATAGCCTTATCACTCTCAGTTTCTCTGAGTCTGGCTGGAGTCTTTCAAAAGTAAACAGATGTCCAGTGTACAGAATTTTAGTAAGCTTCAGGTTCAGCCTATCTGCATTCAGCCTAATCTTTTGCTCCCCAACCTGTTTAGGGGTTGTCACAGCTTGGCATCATGATCTCGGATTGCCTTTTCCTTGGCATCTCCTTTTACTATAATAATGATGTCATCAGCTACATCCCTGAAGCTGGGAGCCTGTCCTGGGCCTCATTCAGTTTGCATTAGAGAAATATAGGAGTCAGACAGAGATCAAATCAAATTCATACTTAGATATGTGGGGTTAAGAGATAAATAAGTGGTGCACCATGATTTGACATTCCTGGTGTTCAAGGGGCAAACCACTCAAACCCAGCCCAAGATCTTCCCAGATGAAGGCCTATTTATAGATTAATTATTATCTCAGATATAAAAGCCACATCCATGGACAATGAGATGGGGTGCCATAGGACAAGGGCACTGGAAATGAGCCCAGAGCAGCTTGGCTGGCAAACTTCCAGCTCTGGAATACATCATAAGACTTGGGTGGGCAGGGTGTCCTCACCCCCATGTTCCCTGGGACACATTGCACTCACAGCATACACAAGCACAAGAAGTCTCTGTTGCTGCCCTCTGAGCCTTGCTGATGGTGGATTTGTTCTTCTGCCATCTTCCCTCCTGTCCCTGCAGAGTGGTGTACAACCGTACCACCCGGAAAATATCCAGTGCCCCTGGTGTACACATCCGTGCCCCTGGCTTCGGCAAGACCTACTCTGTGGAATACCTGGATGAAAACAAAGTAGCAGGTGAGGGCGTGTGACCTCGTAGAAAGGAATCCAAGAAAGGCATCACCGTGGACTGGAGGGGCCTCCCCAAGGTGTTAATTCTGCACCTGGCATCCTTGTGGTAGGCCAGGAGTGCCTACAGCTGTGGGATTCAACTAGGTCTGGTAAATGGAAGACTCCATGGAGCCTTGTACACCTGGGAAGGATTTCAACCCTTTATCTCCTTGACTCAGGGTGGGATGTAGAGGGTCAAGATGCAGGAGCTCCATAACACCCCTGTTGGAGAGGAGAGAGCCACACAGGGCTGTGACATGTCTGGGCAGAGGTAACCTATGATGCGAGGGGCCTGCTTTCCATCCCACTGTACAGTCTTCAGAATAACCTCAACCAGTACCTCTGATAGGAGGGTCCCAGACACAGTGTAGCCCAGACAGGAGCCTGCTCACAGCCACGATACCAGGTACCAGGTAATAGGGGAAGGGACATGTCCCCCAAGCCCCTGAATTATCTCTCTCTCAAAGAGCCCATGCACCCTGCCACCTCTCCCTAAGCTTCCCCAACTTCTGTTCTCTCTTTCTCTTTCTCTAGGTTATATGCACACCCTTGTGCAGCACTTGGTGAACAATGGCTACATACGAGACAAGACGGTGCGGGCAGCTCCCTATGACTGGAGGCTTGGGCCCAGTAAGTGCAGGGTAGGGACCAGCCTCTACCTCAGCCCAGATATTCAGGACGGGAGGAGGCAGGGGCCCTCTGCATGTTTGCCTCAGAGACAGCCCCATGCCTAGGATGGAGTCTTGGTTCAAGGAACAGGGAGTTTGGAGAAGAGCAGGGGATGAGAGAAGATATAATCATCTTAAGGGAGGAAGGGCACCCTGTGAGGAGGATGGGCCCCATGTAAGGGCCCTGTCTGAGTACTTCCAGTGGCTTTTATTTCTTATCCCTCCAGCCAGATGGCCCAGACCTGGCATTTGCATGTGGTTTTCTGTGCTGGGTGCTAGTGAGATTGCTGATAAATAAGGTCCTGGAAGCCATGGTTCCCTTGACAGGAGACATGGTGACCATGAACTGCTGTACCTCTCCCTTTACAGATCAGCAGGATGAGTACTTCCAGAAACTGAAGGCAATGATCGAAGAGATGCATGACACTTACCAGGATCGGGTCTACCTGATTGGACACAGCTTGGGGAACATCAACATCCTCTACTTCCTGCTCCATCAGCCCCAGGCCTGGAAAGACCGATACATTGCGGGCTTAATTTCTCTAGGTGCCCCATGGGGGGGAGCTGTCAAGCCCATGCGTGTCCTAGCCTCTGGTGGGTGATGCCCTCTTGACACTCATCTCCCCATTCCCATATTTTCTGTGAGACTGGTTAAGGGTGGTCAGGGGGTCTGCAAACTGCTCTCCTGGGAGTTTTTCCCATCACCTGGGTCCCACTCAGCAGACCACCATGAACTTATTGGCATGGGGGCAATCACCACCTCCAGCAGAAACTCTGTTCTCCCCTTCCCTTCTTCCCTGTCCCCACAACACACACATGCACACTTGTAGTTAAACATGGAGAAGCAAGAGCGGAGGCAGCAGAGAGGCTGTTGGAAGTGATATTGGCAATTGTAGAGACTGTTGCTCCTAGCAGTTGGTGTTTACTCCAGTATTTTAGTGCAGCATTAGAGGGGCTGTACTACAGGGGGTGTTGTGGATGACTCAGTATCAGGGTTCAAAATACAGGGATCTGGGTGGGGGGGTTTGTTTGGTTGAGCTGTAAGAGATGAGAGCCCACGGCCCACCCCGCACCTTTCTAAGCAGCTCAGGAGGCAGTGGCGGCTCCTCCCAGTGTCTGGCTGCCACCACTGCAGACCCCCCCAAACAGTCGGAGTGTAATTCGGAACCCGATCAGGAAGAACTGTCCTCTCACAGTCAGCGTTGACCCCAGTAGCTCATTGTCACAGTGCTAGAGGATGCTGTGTTACAGAGGGTGGGTTGGGTGTCTCAGGAAATGGTGCTATCCCTTCAGGGTCAGTGCTGATGCTATGCCACAGCGTGCTGGGGGTGGGGCTGTGCTGATACGTGTTCCACCATTTGGATAATGGGGTTTAGATGATGCAATATTTCTCTTCATCTGCCCTGAATTCCTGTGCAACATTGCTGAGCATCTGCTGAGCACCTGCTGTGCCTCATCATGCAGGGGCCTTTATGCTGGTGCTGGGTGCAGCAGTTCATGCATGTACAGTTTGTACAGCATTTTAGGATTCTTAGGACAAGGAACATTCATTTTGCCTGTGTTGCTTCCTGATGTGTCCCTGTATGAATTGCAGGATATAACCAAGGCATCCCACTGATAACCAATATTAAACTGCGTGAGGAGCAGCGCATGAGCACCACCAGCCCCTGGATGTTCCCAACCAAACTGGCCTGGCCTGAAACACATGTCTTCATCTCCACACCTTCCTTCAACTACACCTACAAGGACTATAAGCGTTATTTCACTGATGTCAACTTTGAGGATGGCTGGTACATGTGGGAAGACACAAAGGACCTCCTGAAAGGGCTGCCCCCTCCCGGTGTGAAGGTATACTGCATCTATGGCACCGGGTTCCCAACAGTGGAGACCTACATATATGATTGGCGCTTCCCATATGAGGACCCCATTGATATGATCTATGGTGATGGGGATGATACCGTCAGCACCCGCAGCATGGAGCTGTGCAAGCGATGGCGGGGCCAACAGAAGCAGAAAGTGCATATCTTTGAGATGCGTGGCGTGGATCACCTCAATACGGTCTTCAGCAACACCACGCTAAGCTATATCAATGAAGTACTGCTGGGGAGTCTCGCAGACAGTTCCATTACCCAGGACCAGGGAGGGGCTGTGCCAAATGGCACACCAGACTCCAGCCCAGAGCCACCACTGGGCAAAAAGAACCTTTCTGATCATTAGGTCTCAAAGGAACCCAAAAATTGATTGAAGGAAACTGGGGTTAGTTAGCTTCCTTTCAGACAAGCAGCCCTCTGAACAGCTGTCATGCTGGAGAGCAAAGGGCTCAGAACTGAGGACCTGGGGTAGGACACCTGCTTCTGAGGGACAGCACCCACTTCTGCTTTGACTGGGTTTTTTTTGCGAATGGTGATTAAGTGCTCCTCACAGGCTTGTTACCTGCATATTAGCAGAAGGCAAATCAACCACATTGCTACCTAACTACATCACACTAGTGACCAACATATCACCAAAGCACCTCCATCACTGGTCAGTTAATCCATTCAAACAATAGGCATAGATGTTAAAGAATAATCTGCACACTGGCCTTAGTTTTGTTACCCATGCTGAGCTGTACCTCAGCAGCAATTGCCACAAACACATGTGGAGTAAGAGACAGCTCAGCATCAGTGCAGCTGCAAGAATTGGTGGCAAGGGCAGCAGCTGAGGTGAGGATAGCCACAGACATAGGATGCAGTGCTGTTGTGGGCCCCCAGGATTCAGAAAATGAGGTAGGCCCCCCAAAATCATGAGATTGGTTAAGCAATGTTGGGTCCTTTTCTTTGCCTTCTGGTTTTTGAGCCTTTAGGGGATCATGTTTTTCTTCACAAGTTCACAGGCTAGAAACTGCTTCTTTTTTAGGGGAAAAATGAGATTCTCACATAATCATAGGACTTCAGGATCTAGGTTTTTAAGATAAAGCAGTAAATATCATGTACTTGTGATAAAGTCATGAGAGCTGACCAAAATCACACCTGGCTACAATGGCAGATTTTCACAATATGGTACAAACTGGTTTTTATGGTTTGCAAAAGCTGTACTCTGGTTCTGCCCAAGTCAAGTCAGAGTGATTAATAAAAAGTAATAAGTAGGAGATCTGGTAATTGTGCAGCTCTTGCTCAGGGACTCTGCCTACACTATCTGTTCACTGCAATTGATCTCTATTACTGAAGCAGGAGGAAGACCCACCTGGACTTGCAATCAGCGTTTTGAGTATTGTGCCATACAAAGAATTTTCCACATAGGTGAGACCCCTCAGACCAGTCTGAGCAGAGTTAGAAACAAAGCTAGATCCACCCCTGCTGGGGCTAGTCTAGGGTTCTCCCTGCCTACAACACTAGTGAGCCAACACAGTTCTGGAACAATGGTATAAAGAAGCTGAATGCTCTCTGGGCCTGTCTAAACCCAATGCCATTGTGTGGGATGAATTTACTTTGAGCTCATAGCTGCTTTGTGCCCACTTGGTCAGAGAATAACTGTGTCATGTAGCCTCCACAGGAACCCTGAATTTGGAGAGGCTCCACTTGGGCTGACTGGGGACTGGAGGGGGTAAATTCAAATGTGCCACCAGCTATTCTGCAGAACAATGGCATAAAGGATCCTCAGCCTGTGCAGTGCTGTGCTGAGTTAGTCTGACCCTGGAGGCTGCTGAAGCAAGAGTTCCAGAGCAAGAGAAATGTAGCTCTCCTAGCTGGCACTGGCGCTATCTTGTGAAAGGCAAACAGGGTGCTGATGTCCTACAGGGAAATATTACCCAGGTTAAGGGGAAGCTTTTTATGCAGGCAGGTAGCCATTGTTTATGTTTAGACCCAGAGGGGGCCTAGTTTGTGTTTCCCAGAAGGCTCACTCCTTGATTACCATTTCAACTAGGGGTGCACTGATAGAGAATTTCTTGGCCAATACCGGTAACCAGGCATATTGGCCAATCCGATAGCCGACTTACAGGAGCACAGCCCAGCAGCATGCAGAGCAGCACCCTGCAGGTAAGTCTGTGGGAGGCAGTGAGTGGGACAGAGCCAGGAGATGGAGCTGGAGGCACTGCCCAGCTAGGGTAGTGAATGGGATGCCACGTCTTGATGGAACTTAGGATGATGTTCTTGCGAGCGGGAGGCTGCCTATTGTATCGGATATGTTGGGGCCACTCCCCTGTGTGGGACTGACCCCTGATTTTTCTCTAGCTAGGCCTCCCTGTCTAAACTGACTAAACAGGGTTTGACTTTGAGGCTTTAGCCTTTTCCACTGTCTTGGGGCCCTGGCCCCTTTTCCTGCTCCAATCTGGAGACTGATCCAGAGGGCCAGGGTGCCAACCCCACCACTGGAGGGCTGCAAGCCCCAAACCAGGGCATGACCCTGAGCCTGAGAATAACGCTGCACCACGGGCGCACCAGAGCTTCCTGGTTTTTAAGATCGCGCCTCACTGGTGCTGGAGGTTTGCACCCCTTCTCTGGGGCTTCTTGCTGCCCCCTCTCTGGGGCTTCTTGCTGCCCCCTCTGCTCTGGGGCTTCTCGCTTTTCCACAGCCTTGGGGCTCAGGTGGCTGCAGCCGTGCCTGGCCCCAACTCTCCTCCTCGGAGTCTCAAACCCTCGCTGGGCTCAGGCGGCCTTGGCCTTACTTGGCCTCTAACTCTTCATGCCCCTTCTCTGTGGCTGGGGTCAGTGCACCCCAAATGCTACGCCCTCTCTGGCACCGGGGTCCCTATGCTACCGTGGGTCCCCTATGAGGCCTCCTCTAACCCCTAATAGCCTCACCCAAACCATCAGTTGTAAACAGCAAACAGAAAACTCAAGCCCCTAGACTATAACATAAATCTCTGCCAATTAGCTACAACATCATTCTTCCTGCCACACCAGGGTTGCTCTATCTTTCCCCAGTCTCAGGCTGTATCTGCAGTCCGGCCTTTCCTCTTAGCTGAGTCTGGCAGAGCTCCTTCCCCTCCGGCTGCCAGCAGGAAACTGCCTGCCTGGACCCAGTCCTGGGGTTTAAATGGCCCTGCCCCTTCCAGTCAGCTGACCACTAGCAGGTGTGGGTCACTGGCTCCCTCCGGTTGCCCTAGCAACCACACCTGAGTGCTTATTCCGGCTCTACAAGTAGCAGGCACCTTAGTGCCCTGCTACAGGGGTGCATGTGAGTGCACATGCACGCACTACAAAAAGGCACCACCGACACTATCAGCAATGTCTGTGGGCAGTCACCGCTTGCCATCCTGCCGCTGACACTGCTGGCAGCTTTTGTGGGCGGTCTGTGATCCCCACAGCCACTGTTGCCGCTGCTACCAGAGGCACTTGCAGGTGGTCACCAACCCCGGTCAGTGCTCCCCACTCCTACTCATGCAGCTCGTGCTGCTGTATGCATGCACATGGCATCTGGGGGCTTTGGCCACAAGGTATATTGTATTTATCAGTACATTATTGGCTACACCAACAAAAAAAGCCGATAGCTGATAATATTCATTTTCTTTTTATTGGTGCCAATCATATCAGATTGGCAACCAGCAATATGTTGGGGCACCTCTAGTTTCAACTGGTGACTTGGGAGTGCCTGAAAGGGGAGTGAGCAGAGGCCACAGTGGGGCAACAAGAAGGTTGTCTGGGGTCTTAGCCTATGGCAGGGCACCAGTGTGTAGAGCCCTGCTAGGGGCCTTGATTTGGGACTCAGACCTGAGTCTGGGGAGATCCGAGACTGCAAGCCTAGTCGGGAGATTCAAGCCTAGAGAGAAGGGAAGGTTGAAGCCTAGCTTGCAGAAGTTAGACCAGGGCCAGGGGCCCAAATGGAGCCAGAGGAAGCTTATTGCCCGAAGTAGGGTGGAGATGGCCCTGATCTAACCCCTCCTGGGCTAGTGGCCTATAGCCCAAGTAAGGCACAACCTGTGAGGGCAAGGTTTAGGCTGGGACCCAGAAGCCAGGCCAAGCAGGGTGGGCCTAGGCTAAGAGAACCAGCAAGAAAAAGGGAGCTGATGCCAGGAAGGCTAAGGCCCTGACAAGGGTATAAAGGCCTGAGGTGGCCTGGTATTGGGTTGGATCCAAGTGCCCACCAAAATCCTTAATTGGTAACTTCTGTAAAGTATGAGCATGGTGTAAGGGGTGGTGGGAGCCACATAATTAGCCCTTAAGGCTAACAGGTATCCTGGGAAAACTAGCTGGTATCTAGAGAAACTGGGGCTTGCTTTAGGACCAGTTAGGCAGCCTAATTCCAATCAAAGAATTACATAAAAGGCATAGTGGGTGAGTGAAAAGGAGAGACCCCTCTAAAGCTGGAGCAGGGTACAGGTTACATGGCCATTGGGGGTTGTTCCAGCCACCCCTGAAGCATGAACTTGGTTACACCTTACACTAGAGTCACAGCTGTATAACCTAGTACAAATGCCATACACTTCAAAGGCCTGAGGCCACCTGCAATGAGGGCAATTTGATGTTAAATGTGGGGTCATAGGAAGCTGCTCAGAAGGACTGGGCAGGCAGTGTTCTCCCTTGTGACAGTGAGGCTGTCTCTACCCTTACACAAATGCCCCTTGTTCTGTCATAACACCCAGCTGTGTCCCTGCTGCCAGTTGCACTAGGACAGGGGTGCTCAGCCTCTAGCCTGCAGGGCTCCCCACAGGTTAGGAAATTTGGCAGCGGGGGAGCAGTTGGCCATTAATACTGCCACCCTCCCCCACTGCCAAATTCCCATACCCGCTTCACTATCACAACCAGATTGGGGTGGGGCCACGCCAGGTCCCCTTCTCCCTGCATGGCTGAGTCTGAGCTGAGCCAAAACCCTTCTCCCTGTGAGGCCAGGTTGGGACTGGGCCATGCCTCCTTCCCCCATGGGGCTGAATCAGGGCCAGACCACATCCCCTTCCCTCTGTGCAGCTGAATCAGAGCCAGGCTGCCCCACCTCCCACTTCCCTCCATGCAGCCACGAGGCCTTGCCATGGCCACCCCGGGTGCTGGATCAGGCATGGATCAAGCATTGCCCAGCTAGCCCACCAGAGAAAAAGATTGAGCACCACTGCACTAGGACACAGATCTCTGGGCTCATGGCTTTGCTAACTGCTGCCTTTGATCTACCTACCTTGGTTTTCTGAAGACTCTGAATCCCAGGGCTGGATTAGAACCAGCAGAAAGATCAGATGCATCAGACATAGGGGGAAAGCACTGCCCTGGAAGTATCTTTCTGAGCAGAGCAACTGCCCCATCCATACAGAACTAAGGGGGCAGGCTGTGATAGTTTTGGCCAAACCAGACCAGTGTCTACAGAGCATGAGCTGGTCAGGTCCAGTTTATCCAGGGCATTGAGGAATGCTGTGTAAAGCACCTCTTTGCTGGATGGTTGAGGAAGTTCAGGTTTCCCTGTCTGCAAAAGGTGGTTTTGAGTCCCATCAAGGTTCCCTTTGCTTTGACTTGTCCTTATTATTAAAAAAAAAAATCTGAAAGCTGGTAGGTTTAGTCTTTGTGGGCAGAAACTGCACTTTGCATGGACTGAATACACTCATAGGAGGAAGGAGCCACTTCTAGAAACTCATATGACACAAGCAAAAGAGAGAGGGCAGAAAGATTATCTACAGATTATCTCCAGAGCGTTGGAAGAGGGCACCCAACAGACAGCTTCCCAGCCTTCTTTTCAGTTGTGGCATGAGCAGAACAGGAGCATATGGGTGGGGAGCATTTCTCCATGCTGCCCTCAGGAGCAATTTAGATGGGCCTTAAGGGTTTCAGGATACACTGCAGCACATATTTCCATTTTTCCAGTAGAAATCCCAGGCCTGCAGGTCAGCAGGAAGACAAAATGGTAGCTTGAATAGAAAGCCCCAGCACTGTTGAATCCCAATGAGAGGTCATAGATTCATAGGTGTTAGGGTCGGAAGGGACCTCAATAGATCATCGAGTCTGACCCCCTGCATAGACAAGAAAGAGTGCTGGGTTCAGATGACCCCAGCCAGATGCCCATCCAACCTCCTCTTGAAGACCCCCAGGGTAGGGGAGAGCACCACCTCCCTTGGGAGCCCATTCCAGACCTTGGCCACTCTAACTGTGATGAAGTTCTTCCTAATGTCCAGTCTAAATCCACTCTCTGCTAGCTTATGGCCATTATTTCTTGTGACCCCCAGGGGCACCTTGGTGAGAAGAGCCTCACCAATTCCCTTCAGCACCCCCATGATGAATTTATAGGCAGCCACAAAGTCGCCTCTCAACCTTCTCTTGTGGAGGCTGAAGAGGTCTAGGTGCCCTAGTCTCTCCTCATAGGGCTTGGCCTGCAAGCCCTTAACCATAGGAGTGGCCCTTCTTTGGACCCTCTCCAGGTTATCCACAACCCTCCTGAAGTGCGGCACCCAAAACTGGATGCAGTACTCCAACTGCGGCCTGACCAGTGCCCGATAGAGGGGAAGTATTACCTCCTTGGTTCTGTTTGTCATGTATCTGCTGATGCATGATAAAGTGCAGTTAACTTTTCTGATGACTTTGTCACACTGATGAGTCATGTTCATCTTGGAGTCCACTAGGACTCCAAGATCCCTTTCCACTTCCATGCTACTGAGCAGGTTATTTCCTAGGCAGTAGGTGTGTTGGATATTTTTCCTCCCGAGGTGCAGCACTTTGCATTTCTCCTTGTTAAATTGCATTCTGTTGTTTTCTGTCCATTTGTCCAACCTGTCCAGGTCTGCCTGTAGTGGTTCCCTGCCCTCCGGTGTGTCCACTTCTTCCCACAGTTTTGTATCATCTGCAGACTTGGACAGGTCATCTGGATAATCCAGTATATTTGTCCAATTGGGTGGCAAATATTGCTGAATGCTAATAAGGCAGTTTTGGGCTGCATCATGTTCAGGTCTCCCATCCCTTGACCTGACCTGAGCCATGTGGCTCTGCTGCCCTCGCCTGAGCAGTGTCCCAATCACATGGTATATCACCATCCATTGGAGACACATAGGGGGTGCACGTGCATGCCCTGAGATTGGTGGTGCACCCCCTGCGAAAAGCACTGCTGATGCTGCTGGCGGTGCCTGAGGGTGCTTGCCGACCATTGGTCGGTGCTTGCCAACTGTTAGTTGGTGCTCACTGCCCCCCCTGCCGCCGACACTGCTGTGGCTGCCTGGGGGATGTCCTCGCTTGCTGCTGCCACTGCCACCACCTGCAGGTGGTCACCATGCCCCACCAGCCTCCTGGGGCATGTGTCATTCATGTCACTATCCATTCCTGATCTCCAGAAGAGGGAGAGGAGGATTTCCCTCTGCTATCCTGTCCCTGGCCTCCATAGGAACAGCATGGATATAGAATTACAGGGGCAGAAGGGAATTCACAAGTCCCTGCCCCACTGCAGGAATCCAAGAATTCAACCCGCCTGGAAGAATGCAGGATGCACTCTACCTACCCCATCTCAGACAGATGCCTATCCAGCCACCTAATGAAAACCTCCAAGGAAGGAGATTCCATGACTGCTCTGGGTAGCTTATTCCAGTGCCCTACTCTTCTTACCCTAAAGTTTTTTCTAACTTTTAATCTAAATCTATTTTGCATCAGTTTAAGCCTTTTGCTTTGTGCCCTGACTTCTGCAACCAGGGAGAACAGACATTTTTCCTCTTTATGGCAGACTTTCAACTATTTCAAATATTTGAAGGGTTGCTGTCATGTCCTCCCTTAATCTCCTTTTCTCCAAACTAAACATTCCTCGTTCTCTCAATCTTTTTTCATTCACTGTGCATTCCAGCCTCTTTATCATTTTCATCACTTGCCTCTGAATCCTCTCCAGTTTCTCTCCTTGCAGCTTCTCTACTCTCCTATCTAAGGGAGGAATAACTCAGCAGCCATTTCTTAGCTGTTAGTAGAGGGGCAAGGTAAATAGATAGCACTGATGTCTGAAGATCCTTGAAGAAAATTGCAAAACTGCCTCTGATGCTGGGATGCTACCTAGGAATTGGTCTGGAGGAAGTGTTGGTTATTGAAAGTGAAGTTGTGTGTGAGGATGAAGTGTATAAGTTCAGTAATATCTTTAGGTCCGTACTCTGAGTTGTAATCTTTCTCTTGTAGATATGTAAGGCAGGTCTGGATACCATACTGGTGCAGAGGTGACCCGAGCAGAGTGTGGGGCCCCACCCCCGGAAGCAGGGAAGCTGGCAGTGGATTTGGCGGTGGAGGGAGG
The DNA here is from genome assembly GCF_052110815.1 of Crocodylus siamensis. NCBI lineage: Eukaryota > Metazoa > Chordata > Crocodylia > Crocodylidae > Crocodylus > Crocodylus siamensis. Next base: position 45,091,015 of record NC_143403.1, read on the forward strand.
GTGGGTGTTGCTGAGTGGCCAGAGGTGGCAGATTCAGTGGCGGGAGGAGGCAAGGGGGGGAGGAGCAGCTGGACATGAAGCCGGCGGCAGTGCAGAGTCGCCGCTTTGCCTGGCTCCGCAGGGCCTCCCCAAAGTGTGGGGCCCGGGGCAGTCGCCCCAATCTGACCCCTCTATGGATGGCCCTGTCCCAGTGTGAGATGTTGGTATATAACCTGGTAACGTCCATGGTGGCTAGGAGAGTGTTGCTGGGAAGATGGTCTGTTTTTCAGTTTTTGTAGAAAGTCTGTATCATGTCTTGGACAAAACTCGCTCTTTGGATGACAAGAGGTTTTAGTATTGATTCAACGAAACTTGATATTTCATCAATTAGGGTTCCACGGTTGGGTACGATAGATCTGCTTAGGTTCCCTCATTTGTGGATTTTAAGGAGACTGTAAAAAGGTTGGGTAGTGGGAAGATCAAGTTCTGTAGCTTTTTCTTGTAGTTCAGATAGAATGGTTTAATGGTAGTTTTGAGTTTTAAAGTGAAAAGGGGAGTAGGATGTTCCTCTAGTTTTTTGCAATAGCTAATCAGAGTTGTCTGTTGGCTTCTTTTACGTAGTCTTCATGGTTAAGGATAACTATAGTTCTTTCTTTATCTGCTGCTTTATTATTTGGTAGTTAAATCTTAGAGAATCTATGGCCGTTCTCTCTGAGAGGGAGAGGTTGTTATGGTGGTGTGTGTTGTTGATTATTTAATTGTTTGTTCTTTCCCTGAAGCAGTCAATATAGCAGTCAAGTTTAGAATTTTGTCCATTGTGAAGTGTCCAGTTTGATGCATTTTTTGTTTTTTGGGGATTGATCTTTTCCTCAATGTTGTCAAAGGACAGGAATTCTCCAAATGTCTTGGGAAATGCAGTTTTCACAAAATTGAAATTAAGAAAAAACATTGTTTTTCTTTCCATATTTTTCACTTTCTATCAGGAAAAAATCTAGCAACATTTGCTGTTTCAACTGGAATTAACTTGATATGTTGCCAAAGTATTTTGAGTTAGCTGTTCTGATTGTGTAGGCCAGGTAGTTAGAGTTGAAAGTCTCCGGGGTAATTAGAATCAGGTAGGTTTTCAAGAAGGATAGATCGGGTATACAGGGTCTCTGGTATATAGAATGGACGGGAAAAGTCTGGAGGGAGATAGGTTCCTTAGGGTGAATAGGATCCATAAAGCAGTGAGGTTTAAACTGAGTGCTCTCTATTACAGCTCTGTAACAGGTGCATGGATCACTTCTGTACGCACCCTTATGGGTACCTAGGCTGAGAGCAGGATCTATACATTTTCTAGGTCAGAAGGGGCCAAACCTTGTGGTAATTGTGCCACAAATTAGCCCCACACCCTTCCCCTCTGATCTGCTGCCCATCTACTGTTCTTTGCTCCTTAGCCTGTGTACCCTGCTTGATGCCCTGCTTTGCCTTCTGCTTCCTGCCTTATCCGCTCCTGTGCTGCCTGTCCCCTCCACAGCCCCCTCCCCTACAGCGCTGCTGCCGCCATGTGGGGCCCCCACACAGGCAGGCAGCACAGGGGCACATTCAGACAGCAGGGTCTACCTGCACTTCAGTGCTGCCAGGTCTTAAATATGCAATTATTTTATTGGAAGTGCAAATTATCGTATTTTCTAAAAAGCTATTGTAAAGGCAGTCCTCAGACTTACGACACAATTGGTTCCTGAGCACCAGGTCTTAAGTCTAAATGTTGTAAGTTAGAATCAATTTTCTCATAAGAAGCAATGTTATAAATGGGGGAATTGGTTCCTGAACCAAGGCCCGATACCCTATTTTCACCAAAAATACCCCAGAATTTTGTACTCAATCAATTATAGATGAGTAATATAGCTACATTAATGTATTTATACTGTAAATAGCAATCATGGATTTGGAAGGACTTCTTTGAGGTGAGTTGGTTGGACTTTTTGAAGGGTTCTTGCCTGGAGGCGTCTCAGGAGTCTTGTCTGCTTTCTTATAAAGAAAGTGTCCAAGGAAGTTTGGACAGATGCTCTCCAAGGAGACGAGTGATGCAGCAAACTTGTTTGCTGGCGTGGCGTGGCGTTGCATCAGATCAAGCATTGTAAAGTCAAAACTGACATCATAAAGTTGAAACAGGGTGTCAGTTTATAAACGCTGTAAGTCCAAAATGTGACTAGAAACGTTTTAAGTTGAGGGCTGCCTGTATCCTGAAAAAAATATATGCAAATAAGTGTTCTTCTTATTTACTTTATATTGCTCACTTCAAGTCTCCAGAGAGCGAGAAGTAGGTCAGAGTTGAAGCCTTTCTTTATTTTGAGGCTAGCACCGATAAAGTGCTGGCGCTGAACCCGAAAGTCGGCTAAGATTCCCAAAGAGTGACCTGGGTTTGGCATACGCTGCATCAATTAACCGCGTCGAAAATTTCGGTGCATTTTAAACACCTTTAATACCACCGACTGCTCGCGCATAGGCCAAGGGTCGACAGCCCCCCGCGCCCGCCCGCGCCGCTGCGCTCCCGGCAAGTGCACGGGGCGGGGGCGGGGCTGCAGCGGGGGGCGGGGCTGACACCGTCCCCCGCAGTTTGACCAATGGAAAGCAGGGGCGGGGCGATAGCAGCCCGGCGGGCTCCCATTGCGTCTGAGGGAGGTCGGGCTGCCATTGGCTGGGAGCGGGGCGGGGCTGCGCGGGCGCGCGTGAGGCCTGGCCGGCCGGTGAGACGGGCCCGCGGACCGGAGCCGCGGGGCGGGGCGAGGCGGGCTGGGGTAGTGGGGTTGGGTGAGGGGAGCCGTGAGGCAACGGTGGCGCCGGGCCCTGGTCCTCCGCGCGGGGTGTCGGAGGAGGCTGCCCGGGGAGGCGGCGGTGGGCGCGGTGCTGGGCACGGAAGCGGGGGGGCCGGGCCGGGCCGGGCTCATCGTGCCAGTGCTGTCAGGCCGCGAGACCCGCCAGGGTGCTGCGGCACCTGCCGGAGAGTCGGTGCCCTAGCGGCTCCCTGCAAGTGACAGCGCCGGGCGGCGGTTCTTGTCCCCGGGCCCGGCGGCGTCAGCCGTGCGAGTCCTACGTTTCTTTGTGTGCGCAGGCACCAGAGCGGGACAAGGTCGGAGCCCCTGGTTTGATGCACTGGCTCTCGCTGGGAGTGTGGGTGGAGGACCATGGTGCTGGACTCGGGGACGCCGTCCTACGAGCAGAATCCACATGTCCTGAGTGCGAGTCCTCGGTGTAAGGGGAGCGGGAAGAAGTTCTCTGAGCGTAATGGATTGCGGCTGTATTCCTACCTCTCCCCGTCACCAGCTCCAGATTCAGATTCTACCAGTCTGGGCCAAACACCCAAAACACTTACAAAGCCCAAGTGCCCTAAGGCCTCAGAAGCAAGGCCTGAAGTCAAGCGGCTCTCAGGTACCTGCCCTGCTTTCTCAAGTCCTTGCAGCTGGATGCGCCGGAGTGAGAGCACTTGTGCTGTGAACAGCAGTGGCCGTGCTCGAGCGCAGATCCGCAGTGCAGCTTCTCTACCTCATATTGCTAAGCCAAAGGCTGAGGAGATTGGCAGTGTCCGGAAGAGTCCATGCCTGCTGGTGGCCTTGAGGCCTCTGAATATTGATGCAGAGAGAGAGAAATTCTTTCAGTCTTGTTACACTTACAACCCACAGTTTGAGTATGAGGAGCCTCTCCCCGTGGCTGTGCTGGAGAAATACAAAGATGCATCAGACCACTTCATTACACAGGTAAAAGACAGTCTCTTAATCCTTATCACCTCCATAAAGTTATCACATTACCCAAAAACACCTGACATAGGGCTGGTAGGGATGAGTATCCAGAGGATAAGCCCTCACTTCAGCATAGACAAGTGGTGAGTTGGCTCAGTAGCAAGGGGAGAGACTTATTCATTTGATTTATATCTCATCATATCCAAAAGGCTTAAAGCATCTGAGCTGTTCCTGCATAGAGCAGCAAGGTCTTGGTGGACTCAGTAACCAATTGGTAATGCTCCTGTTTGTTAGTGCAGCGTTCTCAGGTCAAGGAGGTGTCTGTATCTATATTGCAAGGCTTAAGTAATATTTGACTGGTTTTTGGGAACACATCTTCACTGAGGCTTCATATAAAGAAACCCAGAATAACAGAAGTTTTTGTTTCCAAACTTGAGGTTAATGTTTTCACTGTGCAATGTTATGCTTATGCATACTGTTCATTACCTCGTAATTAAGAACCTGGAAGGCTGTTGGTATGATGGAATTTAAATGAATAAAAATTTTTAAAAAAAAAAAAAAGAGTTAGCTTATTCACAACTTAAAGCCACATCTCAAGTTGAAAATTAAAGTACTGAAAATAATCCTGACTCTGGCTTTGAGCTTATGCTTAATGGGCAATCATTCCGCAGATGAGGCTGAAACGTGCCTTTTCTTTTGAAGTAGAAATATGAACTTTCTGTAAAACCAGTGTGGACTTAGACTGGTTGGAAACCTGGTATGCCAGTTCTGGGGCTGGGTGAGAATTTGATTCATGATACCTTATGGTTAAGAGAGGACTGTTCACAGAATTTGAAAATGTAGATACAGGCAAAGGAATGGTTCCATGAGATCTGACATCTCAGCCCAAGAACAAGGTCCCAAAACGGAACACACTCTTGCTAGTTGGCTTTTTTCTCCAGTGTGGTGTGCTAAGAGTGGGGACTCTGCATAGATAACTCACACTGCGTGCAGACTTGTGACTCTAAATAGACTGATGAGAGGCAGACAAGGCTCTTTAGGTAAATCTGATATCTTTTATTAGATCAACTCAAATGGTTGGAAAAACTCTTCTTAGCAAGCTTTTGGGTTTAAATACCCTTTGTTAGGCTGAGGAAGCATCTGTAGTTGGTATGTGCTCTTCCTGGATGGAATGAATAGTAAAGAAGCCAGAGGCTGGGCTGGTATGCATGCAAGACAGCTCATATTAGAAAGAGACCCAGTTCTTAAAGAGATCTTCCCAGAACCACCCATCCTAGTCTTCAAACAAACACCAAACTTCGCTAACCAGAAGCAAACTTCCTATTGCCCAAAACGCACGGAATGGATCTAGACCATGCCACGAGAGGAAATGTAAAACCTGCCAATGTATCTCCACCCCCACAATTACTACACCCCACAACAGAACCATGAGTATTCCTGGATCTTACAGCTGCACCGCCAGAAATGTAATACATCTCATCCAATGCACCAAATGCCCTGCTGGAAAATGTGCAGGAGAGACCAAACAACAACTGTGCACCAGAATGAATGCACATCGGAAATCTATTAAAGACAAGAATACCCAGTTACCAGTAGGGGCACATTTTTCACAAGAAAACCACTCTCTTTCCAATCTCTCAGTTCTAATCCTCAAAGGGAATTTACAAAACACTTTTCACAGCTGAGCCTATGAACTTCACTTCATCAACCTCCTGGATACAAAAAATCATGGACTAAATATAGATGTTGGATTTATGATGCTTTATAACCTGCCTGACATCTCACTCCCCAGGTACCTCCCCATTATTTACCAGCTACATTCATTCTTCTTCCCCCTACCTTCTCTCACCCACTGACTCCTCAATGTATATCTTCACTGACTGCCTCTTGCATGCATACCAGCCCAGCCTCTGGCTTCTTTACTATTCATTCCATCCAGGAAGAGCACACACCAACTGCCAGATGCTTCCTCAGCCTGACAAAGCCAATTTAAACCTAAAAACTTGCTAAGAAGAATTTTTCCAACTATTTGAGTTGGTCTAGTAAACAATATCAGATTTACCCAAAGAACCTTGTCTACGTCTGTGGGAGGGGAGACAGAAGCCCCCCTTCCAGCATGTCCCAGGACCCTGCCTGATAAGCCCTGATACTTACCGCAGGGGCTGGAACGAGCAGCAGCTGGGAGAAGATGCCAGCGCGGGCTTGGCAGCTCCACAGCTGCCTGAGCCTGTGGATTGGTGAACCTTGGGGGCAGAGTCTGAGACCAGTGCGGGCTGCTCAAAAGACAGCTCAGGAGACACCCAGCTGCCAGGAGAGAGAGACTGAGGCTGCTGGTGTGAGACAGACTGTGGAACTGAGTGGGGAACATCAGGATGCCAGTGGGGAGAACCCTGACACTGGCAAGGAGCCTTGGGTGGCAGAGCCGAGCGAAGGAAAGCAGAATGCCAGCAGGGAGGATCAGGATGCCAGCAAGGAGCCACAGGCAGTGGAGCTGGGTAGGAGTGGTGGAGCAGCGCACAGGGCAAGAAGTCCCAGCATCCGGCAGGGCAGCCTGGCAGGGAAAACCCCGGGTCCAGGCTCAAGGAGCCAGAGTTGACCAGAGGGGCACAGCAGGGAGAGGAAGGTCATCCCCACAGTCGCGGGCAAAGACCAGGCTTCAGCTTCAGCTCCAGCTCCCCGCAGGGCAAGACCCTTGCCCCCAGGCAGAGCTGGCCTGTGCCTCCATCATCTGTCTGAGCCCTTGGGTAGGTTTCTTGTTCCCAGCCAATACACCAATTTGTTGCTCGTAGGTGTTGCACAGCTTTGGTCCCTTTTTGGTTGGCGCCTTCCTCCCTAGTGATGTCAGGGTGAGACCTCACCCTAGGGCCACCTAGATGGTTCTGAGTGCTGCCCCTACTCGCCTGCCACAACTTTGATATTGCTAGATGGGGGAGGTAGTTCCCTGTCGGTGGTCCCAGAGAAGTTGTAGCCCTGGGTCTTTCTTCACATTGTTCCTTTACCCTACCCTTACCACATTCCTGGCTTGGGAGAGCTCAGCCCCCCTGTACCTTTCCCCGGGGTGATCTCTTCTCACCCGCGAGACCCACTCCGAGCAGGGTTGGGTTTGTTTGGCCGTCAGTCACTCCTGGATTGATCCTTAATCTTCAGGCCAACCCATGGACAACTAAACACGCCGCAGCCTGAGATAATGATAACTCAAAAGGTCCTTTTGCTCTTGGTGAAGGCATTCGGCGTCTACTGACAAAATACAGGGGACTTTAGCTCCCAGGACCCTTCTGCCTCCCTGGTATGGGAGAGAGACTCATCGTTGGCCCCTTTGCTTACTCTTCCCAGGGGCCCGCAGGTTAGGAATTAATTACTCCTGTTCCCACCACCTGGTGGGAGTTGCCCCTTCCCCGCCAGACTCTGGGCCAGTTGTCACTTGCTCTTCTTTCTTCACCTGGCTACCCGCCGGGTCTTGGTGTCAATCACTGCCCTTCCCTACCTGGATAATGGGCTGCTCCTGCGGAGCCTGGTCTTTGCCCGCAACTGTGGCGATGACCTTTTTCTCCCTGCTGTGCCCCTCTGGCCAACTCCAGCTCTTCGAGCCTGAACCTGGGGTTTTCCCTGCCGGGCTGCCCTGCCGGACTCTGGGGCTTCTTGCCCTGTGCCCCTCTCTGAGGCTCCTCACCAGCGTTCTGCTCCTCTCCACCGGCACTCTGCTTCCCTCCACTCAGCTCCGCTGCCCGAGGCTCTTCGCTGGCGTCCTGGTTCTCCCCACCGGCGTCTTCCTGTTCCCCACTCAGCTTCACTGTCCGTCTCACGCCGGCAGCCTCTGTCTCTCTCTCCTGGCAGCTGGGTGTCTCCCCAAATGCCTTCTGAGCAGCCTGCGCTGCTCTCAGGCTCTGCCCCTGAGGTTTGCCGAGCCGCAGGCTCAGGCCACTGTGGAGTTGTTGAGCCTGCATCGGCGTCTTCTTCCAGCTGCTGTTCATCCCTGGCCCTGTGGTAAGTATCGGGGCTTGTTGGGCAGGGTCCCGGGACATGCTGGGAGTGGGACTTCTGTCTCTCCTCCCACAAAGTCCTTAGACCAACATGGCTACAACCTACACCCCTGATGATGACAGCATGCTCCTTCAGAAGGAATTCCTGTCAGCCTCCACAATAACATACTAGGGTGGCCAGGTACTTACCTTCCTTCCCCTCCCCACCCCCCCCCAACAATTGTTAGTATTTCTGTGCGTGGCACAAGCCTAGAATACCAATGAAGGACTCATATTTTAGTTCTATGGGCAGACATCTATTTTTATTTTCAGTAAACTGATAAGATGCTCTTTACCTAAGGTCACTTAGTTCAGAACTAGAAACAGAAACCAGCTTTGTCCCACAGCATGTACAGCCAATACTTAATTGCTTAACATGCTGCCTCAGAAATAGAAAGCCAAGTACTGCACAAACGTTGCTAAGTATACCTAAAACCTCCTTTTACATGCCTACGTTAACAAAACATGGAGTCCCATGAATTTGTTTAGGAAACAGTGGCCTGTGTCAAAATAACTGGTGAATGAAGAAGAGAGAGGTAGTCTTTGGGGTAAGGTAGTTGATCAGTACCATGTTGAGGAGGAGAGGTATGTTTGTTTGCTTCATAATCTTCCTGCATACAAGACTAGAGAGGGCTTGTTAGCTATGTTAGTCTGAAGTCAACCAGAAGGCAGGACAGGGATCTTGGAGGCTAAATGAGTTTAGAGATGGTCTCTGAATGAGTTAAGGTGCCACCTTGCCCTACCTTCTTCCTACATGCAAGTCAGTGAAACCAGAAGTTGGCTACTCACTTTAACTTTACTTTTTGTGTTTTTGTGCCACCTACCCTGAGCAAGGTGTGTGTGTTGGGAGTAGGGGTGTGGGCAAGTGAGCAGTGGAGACTGGAAAGTCACCTGATAAGCACCCCTCTTCCCCCTGTGTGTATCAGTGGGTTCACTAAGAGCCAGTCACCCATCCAGCCAGCATGTGACATTTTTCATTAGTGCAGTCTGCTTTTACCCTTGTATAAATGTGGGGTGGGCATACGATGATGTAAGTCACTCTGTTCCCTGGATAAAGTTACCCCTTTAAAATTGGAAGCAATTATAAGTCAGTATAAATTATGCCTCTCTACAGGTCATGTCTGCAGTTCTTGTTAATTTCATCCCAAGGTGGATGATTTGCTACATGCAGCTGAGCCAACACTCTTTCTTGGGATAAAATCAGTTAGTTGCCTCACTTGCCACCTACTGGTGAGAGGCAGTGATAGTTTCAGGAGAGTTGATTTAATTAACAGCTGGTACAGGTAACCCTCACTTAGTGGTCTTAATTGGTTCCTGAAAAACTGAGCAGTAAGTGAAGTGAGTGTTAAGTGAAACTGAAAGTATTTGACGATCCAAGATGGCAACTGCAATTGCTTTTTAATGACCCAAGATGGCGACTGTGAGCATTATAACGAAACTTGCTGAGCGCTAAGTGAAATCGGGTGTCAATTTCAAATGAGCGTTATAGCAAAACAGTGCTAAGTGGAACAACGTTAAATGGGCGTTGCCTGTATTAAGTATCGTGTCCAAGCCTTTGGAGCTCCTGGGGGTTAGAGCTTATTTTGAGTATTGGAGATTCCAAACACACTACTAGGTCCTTATGCTTCAGTGGCCTGATGAACTTATTTGGGCGTACTCAGATATTAGGAATTAATTTGGGGTGAGATTAGTTTCCTGCTTTAGAAACTGGCTCTGTAGTGCTGCCAGGATAGTACATACAGGAAGTGGTTGGGGGAGATGACTGGGCCTGTTGCATGCCAGAGTACATAGTGTGCCTGATTTCACAGAAAGATTGATGGCTCCACACCCAGTTGTTTATAAGATCTGTACTGATAGCACAGGTTGTAACATTTCCGCCTATTGACTTGGGATTCCATGCAACCCTCATCTCTGTATCCCAAGTCTTTGTAGCCTAGGGCAAGTATTGGTGCAGGATGTAATGTATTTAATTTTCAGCTGCAATACAGTTCTTTTCTTTGACAAGGTAGCAACTCTTACAGGTTGCTATTAATGTAGGTTGCCTGTAGCGCTGTTTCCTTTTGGAGAGCTGTTGTCAGGAATTGCCTCTAATTTAACTCTGTTTTCAAAGCAAGGGGTTGTCATTTCCATAGACTTGCTATTTGTATCAATAGGCAATAAACCTGTTCTGCTGATGGAGAGGTGTCAGAACCCTGGACAGCCTGGAGTATGTAAAATGGAGGTAAACAACTTTAAACATTGTGGTGGAGTCAGGCTGCTTGTCTGGACTTTAAACCTTAGACAGGGAGTGCTTAGCTGAGTTCCCCTTCCATATCTCTAGAAGGAATTTAGTGTGGCAAGAGAACAGACAGGAAATCTAACTATCCTTTACCTCATTTATGTGAGGTGCTGGATCATACCTTGACCCTGCAAGGATATTTGAGAACTCGTGGTGCTTGGGCGAAGTACCTGAAGATTGGAAGATTGCCAGCGTGGTGCCCATCTTCGAGAAAGGGAGGAAAGATGACCCGGGAAACTACAGGTCAATCAGTTTGACCTCAATCCCTGGGAAGATTTTGGAAAAAAATTATTAAAGAAACAATTCTTAACAGGCTAACAGAGGACAATGTTCTGAGGGATAGCCAGCACGGGTTTGTTGTGGGTAGGTTTTGCTTGACCAATCTCATTTCCTTCTATGACCAGGTGACGTATCATCTGGACAAGAGGGAAGAGGTTGATATCATATATTTGGACTTTAAAAAAGCCTCTGATCTGGTGTCCTATGATGACCTCATGGAAAAATTGGGCAACTGTGGCCTCGACTACTCCACAGTCTGATGGCTGGAGAATTGGCTCCGAGGTCGGACCCAGAGAGTGGCAGTTGAAGGAACTGAATCAACACAGCACTCGGTGACTAGTGGTGTCCCCCAAGGCTCTGTTCTTGAACATGTACTCTTTTAATGTCTTCATTTACGATCTGAACATTGGTGTCAAAAGTGGACTGGCCATGTTCACTGATGACATCAAACTTTGGGGAAGAGCATCTACACTTTTGAGGATAGGCTGGTGATCCAGGCCTATTTTGATAGGCTTGCAAGATGGGCAAATGAAAACCTGATGGCATTCAATACAGAGAAATGAAAGGTGCTCCACCTCGGGAGTAAAAACTTATAGGTTCAGCAACACCACACTTGCTAGCACTATGACTGAAAGAAACTTGGGGGTCATGATTGACCACAAGATGAATATGAGCCACTGGTGTGATACCGCAGCTGGCAAAGCGAACAAAACTGTGGCTTACATCAACTGATGCAGCTCGAGCAAGACCCAGGATGTCATCCTCCCGCTGTATTCGGTCTTGGTGAGGCTGCAGCTGGAGTACTTCATCCAATTCTGGGCTCCACAATTTAGGAAGGATGTGGAGAAGTTTAAAAAAGTTGAGGGGAGAGCCACGTGTATGATCAGAGGGCAAGAGAACAGGCCTTATGAAGAGAGGCTGCAAGCCATGGGACTCTTCAGCCTGGAGAAGCACAGGCTCAGGGGTGACTTGGTGGCAGCCTTTAAGTACATCGGGGTGTGCATCAGGACCTGGGGGAACACCTATTCATCAGGGCATCCCAGGGGATGACAAGGTCCACTGGTCACAAACTCCTGCAAGACTGTTTTAGGCTGGACATAAGAAAAAATTTCTTTTCTGTCCGAGCCCCCAAAGCCTGGAACAAACTTCCCCCAGAAGTGGTGCCAAGCACCTACTCTGGACACTTTCAAGAAACATTTGAATGTTTATCTTGCTGGGATCTTTTGACCCAAGCTGACTTCCTGCTCCTTGGGCAGGGGGCTGGACCCGATTTTACACAATCCCTTACAGCCCTAATGTCTATGAAATCTATGCTCCATGCAGGTGGCAGTAGGACCTGGGTATAGCTCACTTTATTTCTTCTTAACATAAGCTGCCACTACCAGTGGCCATCACAGCTAGAAGCAGTATTCTGTAGTGAAAAGATCATTATACTATGGCCCAAGGACTGGATCTAGCCAGGGATTGGTCTCACCCTGCCTGGGGTTGCATGAGGGATCAGGTGATATGTAGCTGCACTGTGTTGATTGTCCCCTCTACTGCACTCTTCCACAGCCCTCCATGCTGCTTTCTCATGCCTGTGCTTACTCTTGCTGCAGAGGGCCCAGGTATCTGCAGTGAAGGTAAGTGCAGCAAGCTTGACCTGGGAAAGAGAGGGGGTTACTTTGTCCAGGCCTACTGTAGTCTCTGGCTTGGGGATGAGGCAGAGAGAAGTGATGGTTGCTCCACTTCTCTCCCCTCCTTGACTGTCAAAAGCAGAAGGGAGTGGTCAGGCACAGCCTCCAGCTCCTTCCCTAAGCCAGCCATTTTCCACCCACCCATCCCACTCCTAGATGCTGCTCCATACCTACCACAGCTCCGTCCCATCTGCCAAGGCAAGCATGCCCTGCTCACAGGAGTCCTGGGCCAGTCTCCATGGAGACCCTGTCTGCTTGGTGTCCCTGGCAGAGGGTGTGGGGTAAACAGGCCAGGGTGCCCAGGCAAAGGGGCCAGGTCTGGTGGTGACACAGGCAGCAGCAGCTGGAAGGAGCTGCTACCACAGCGGCTGCTGGGACTCTGAGTCTGGCCACTGCACTGCCCCTGCCCCACTGCCGGTCCAGGGTTACCAGGACCAGCTGCACGTGCAATGGCCGATTCCGCCCCCTGTGCCTGGGCCAGGTGGGGCTGTGGGTCCTGCCACAGGTCAGATAGAATCCCTTGGCAAGTCAACTCTGGCTCATGGGCTATATTTTACTCACCCCTGGTATATAGGCATTCAGGGTCCTGAGAGAAAGTCTTGGGACTGATTTAACCATGGTTGTTCCAGGGTTATTTTTCTGCTGGTATGCCCATTTTTGCTCTGAATGAAAAAACCTAAATATCAGTATACTTCTGGTTTCTACTGTGAGAACAGCAGTTCTCCAAGTAGAAACTGAACATCTATATGTAGCCTAAGGCACTGTGATTTTTTTTCAGTATTTTCTCTCACTCCTTCTGCATTAAGTCTGCTGCATTGATTTTTTTGGACTGATGCTGTGCACAGCGATACCGTGGATTCTTTTTTTTTTTTTATTCTCCCCCCTTCCCCACTACAAGTAACTAACAACCCGGGAAAATTGGAACACTGTGGCCCTGATGCCTCATTGCTTTGTAGCTTCAGCTTCAGAACCTTCTTTTTCAGGCAGTTATTACAAGTATTTTTACTACAGACAGTTTTGGGAAAACTGCAGAATAAAACATTTAGCTTGTCTGCAATGTTTCTAAATTCCTTAATACCAAACTTTCTGCTTCTCATGCACTTAAACAATTTCTTGATTTTTTTTTTTTCTTTTCCTTATCACATTTCCTGTTAGGCCCCAATTCCTTTTCAGCTGCCATAGTTTGTTCCTCTCCAGTGACTTCACTTGGGTTGGAGTTCCACTTTCAGAAAGATTTATTTGGCTTGGATAACCCCACTAGTTTTTCCATTAAAGGATGTTTTTATTATTTCTTGCCTTCCTGCTTCCTTTTTTGGTTTAGTGATTGGCATGTGCCTTGTGACTTGTTTATAGTTGAAGTAGCTTGCATGCATTTTAAACTCCATTTCTGACTTCAAAAGAAGTAGAAAGTTAGTCAGTAAGATCATGAATTCCACTTAGCTAAAGTCTTGGTGTCCTAATGAATTCTTCATCTGATTTGTCCCCAGGGGATGTTTGCTTTACTAATAGGGAAGGAAACAGGGCATATCTACACATATGCAGTTAATACGTATTAGCCCAATTTTTAAGGTGCATTAAGGGCACGTGTCTACATGCATGTGCCGTTAATGCGCCTTAAAATGGTGATTTAAGGTTATTCAAGCCTACATTTGATAACTGCAGAAAGCAGATATCAAATCTATGTGTGAACAGTTAAATTGCATTAGCAAATGTGTGGATGTGCTAATGCACATTAATGTGGTGTGTGTGTGTCTATTGATTTGGGACTAACTTTAGTCCCAAGTTGGTCTGCAAACCCATGTTAATGCATATTAGTGCTTGCACATGTGGATGTGCACCTAAATCACCTTAATGCGCATTAGGCAAATGTGCATTAAGTTTAGACATGTGTAAGAGCATGTGTAGACACACCCACAGTCATCTAAAGTGCCAGACCATTGCTTCATTAAGTCTGCATTCTGTTGCAGCACCAATTGCCCATCTTTGTTGCCTTTTTAGGTGGTTGCCTTCTGCAAGTTATATACTCTGTCCTTTTCCTGATCAGGATACTAGTGGACTTGTGTGTTTAGGACTTGATCTGTAGGTCCTGTGTATTCACAACTTTTTATTATTCATTTATGTGTATTCTTCTAAGTCAGTGGTTCTCAACATTTTTAGACTCAAGGCACCCCTTGATATTCTCAAGGTGTCCCTTGAAAAAGCCAGCTCTTAGTTTTCACTCTTTTACTACAAAAAAATTCTGTTGCAGTCTGTTTATTTTGTAAATTGTGGTTGCACACCTAACAGGACTAACATTGTGTAGCACCCTGTGGCACCCCAGAGTACCCTGGCTGAAAATCTATTCCTAGTGCAGTTCTCTACTTCTTACTTAACGTGTAAGTAACCCTCTCTGGGTAGTTTGGAATTCCACTGATCAGTCTTTAACTGTGGTCTTCGGGTCTGCAATTCTATGCCCTTTGCACAACTTCATACTCTTCCTCTGGGAGACAAATACTAGGGGTGCACCAATAGAGATTTTGGGGCCTGATACCAACAGCCAATATTTAAGGAGGCATACTAGCTGATACCAATCTGTTATCCAATACATCTGCGTCCAGGTGGTAAATCCGTTGTGTTGGAAGGAGAGGGGGGAGGGAAGTGGGTGGGGGGGGGCAGATAATGCCCCTTGCAGTGAGGGAGGGGGCAGGGCCAGGCACTGCCCAGCTGGGACAGAGAGGGGTGGGGGTGTGGGATGGAGGCACAGCTTGTGGGGTGGAGGTAGCTCCTCCTGCTGCTTGCACCCAGGGTGGGGGTGAGCTCCTGGATCTGCGCAGTGTGGGGCTGTTAGAAGCTGCGTGCTGCAGCTGGAGCTAGAGCTGGAGCTGCACGGGGCTTTTCTTGCCAGGGTCTGGGCTTGGAGCGGACTCCATTGGCACCGGGAGGAGGCTGCATCCACCCCAAATTTCAATGCAGCTCTGCTCCCAGCCCCACGCCACTGCTGGCTTTCCCGGTTTCATAGTTTCATAGTTGGTAAGTGTCAGAAGGGACCTGAGCAGGTCATCAACTCCCATCCCCTGCCATGGCAGGAAAGAGTACTGGGGTCAAACAACCCCAACAAAGTGTTCATCTAACCTCCTCCTAATCACCCCCAGGGTAGGAGCCAGCACCACTTCTCTTGGAAGTTCATTCAAGATCCTAGCCACTCTGACAGTGAAGTAGCGCCTCCTGATGTCTAGTCTGAATCTACCCTCTGCCAGCTTTTGACTGTTATTTCTTGTCACTCCTGGCAGTGCTTGGAGGGGGGGACAGGGACTCCCCCGACTTCCCCAGTGCCTGCTGGTCCCCTCTGACTAGTTTGTAACAGGCCACTAGATCTCCCCTCAGCCTTCTTTTGTGGAGGCTGAACAGGTTCAGGTCCCGTAGCCTCTCCTCGAAGGGTCTGCCCTGCTGAATGCTGATCATGCGGGTGGCCCTCCTCTGGACCCTCTCCATGTCGTCCACATCTCTTCTCAAGTGCGGTGCCTAGAACAGGACGCAGTACTCCAGCTGCAGCCTGACCAGTGTCTCATAGAGTGGGAGGATCACCTCCTTGGACCTGCTTCAGATGCATCTGTGGATGCATGACAAGCTACAGTTGGCCTTCCTGACTGCTTCCTCACACTGTTGGCCCATGTTCATTTGGGCCTCAACAATGACTCCAAGATCCTTTTCTGCCTCTGCACTGAGGAGAAGGGAGTTCCCCAGCCTGTAGGTATGCTGCTGGTGCTTCTTCCCCAGGTGCATCACCTTGCACTTGTCAGTGTTGAAGCCCATCCTGTTCTCATCTGCCCATCCCTGTAACCTGTGTAGGTCTGATTGTAGCTTATTCCTCCCTTCTAGTGTGCCCACTTCTCCCCCCATCTTAGTGTCATCTGCAGATTTGAACAGGGTGCTTTTTACACCCACGTCCAAGTCACTGATGAAGATATTGAACAGTGCGGGCCCAAGGACCGAGCCCTGGGGGACCCCACTACCCACATCCCTCCAGGTCGAAAATGACCTGTCCAACACCACTCTCTGGGTGTGGCCCTCTAACCAACTAGTGACCCATTTGACTGTGTAGGTGTCGATGCCACAGTCCCCTAGTTTTTTCATGAGAATGGGTCATATAAACAAGATAAAGGGATAAAGAAGGGCTGAATAAATTAGATGGTATATAGGATCCATTTAGGACCTTGGGACTGAGCCTAGTATTATTCTTAAGGACAATTTAAGGAGAGAACAGGCCACATCTGTCCCTCCAAAACTGAGCATGTAGCTGTGCAAGCTGAATCTGGCAGAATTGTGACCTCACCATTATAAGACAATGAGCAGTGTCTGTCCTGGCCAGCAGATTCCACGGACACCATATACATTCCTTAGCAGTTCAGGGAAAAGGGATCCTCAGGGGTGGTTACAACCCCCTTATGGGTGGTTGTAAGAAAATCAGACAGGGAAAGAAAAGCTCCGAAGGGAGTAATATTGCTTTAGGTTTGTGATATAAAATAACCAGCAGGAAAAAACCTAGAAATATGTAAATATTTAATGTAGTGGGGAGTGATATAGCCAGGATGGTCCAGGAACTCTGCAAGAAACATGGCCTCTCATAAAGAGTTAAGTAGCTTTCTAAATGACTTATTTTCCTTCTGCCTGGGATTGGCTATTTTGGATTCCACTGAACTGACAGGCAAAGCTAAGATGGTGGGGCCCTGCTATGGGTTGGATTAAACTTGTTTAAAACAAGGGGGTATAAAGCACCATTCTTAGTTTAATATAATAAAGAGAAGTCATTAAGCTTATTTATATAAGCAGGCATGGGAAAGAGTAGTAGCTTCCACCCCAAACACAGGCCTCCATATAGTCACCCGGACAAAGGCACATACAAGGCACAGGCCAATGGGGCATCTTTTATGAAAGCCTGAATATCTTTAGGAGAAATGGCAGAAAGAGAGAAGATAGCAAGGAACTACCAACAGCCAGAAAGCGTTGGCAATACAGCCCTGCACAAAGCAGAGAGGGAGGGCATTTGGGCTGAGTGCTGGCTGAAGGAGACTTGGAACCAGGAGCAAGGGACTTTTCTCCTGCTTTTCTAATTCTTTGTGTGTTCAGAGAAACAGGAGTTTGTAAATTCTTTGTAAACAAACAAAACTGCACCAAAGAAACACCTGAATCCATCTCTGGTTTATCTTCCTAATGGAAACAACCCATGAGGGCCTGAATTACTGGCTCACTGCTGAAGTCAAAACACTACTTTAGAAAGGACACAAATAAAGGGAACATAAGAAAAAGATGGAAAATAATGGATAGCCTACAAAGGACAGACTGGGAGTGTTTGTTCTCTCCATGTCAGAAACAAGAGCAATTCATGAAATGTGAAAGTGGGAATTTACAAAACAATACAAGGACAGACCCTTTCATGGCACGTGTGATTAAAGGAGGGGAATCACTGAAATGGGTCAGTTAGGCCAAGAATTAAACAAGATTCAAAATGGGATTGGACATTAGCCTGGATAAGATTATCAAGGCTTCTCACAATTAATGAGGGCAACTTTTCTGAAACTTCATGCTTCAGGCCCAGCCAGTTTCTGACCCTTGGAGATCAAGATGAGAACTGAGGTAGGGCCAGATTGTCCCACATTGCTGTTGTGGATTTGCTACATTTCTTCTGCAGCACCTGGTTTTGGCCACTTCCAGAAATAGGACACTGATCGAGGTGAATCTCCTGTTCCTCCTGGAAAAGTCTGTCAGGCAGTAGTTAAAGATTATGGATTCAGCAGGATAAAACTCAGAGTAACCCAGAAAAGGGGAGAGGGTTCATTTTAATTGAACTGATTTTGGTTGTACCGGGAGGGGTATAGGGGTGTCCCCTCTGCTTTTCCTTCCCTTTTTAAAATATTTCTGAACTAAGTTACTAGCTCAATGTGTATGAAGTCTACTTTACCTCAGCCTTAGTATTTCTCAATGTGTCCTAGCTGTACCTAGATCTGGCTTTACCCACTGATCTCATGATTCCTCCTGCCACTGCAAGGCAAAAGTCAACTTTGTTCAACAAGGATATTGCTTCACATTCAGCCCAGGACTCTGATGGCCCAAGAGAAGAGGCACAACATTGGCCTGAAGCTAACAATTATACCCCCTGCCAGCGGACCAGATAAGGAAAAACAATACCTTTGATTTCCCTCTCTTGTCCTCCCCTCCCCTGCCCTGTTTGGGTGCCCCTGCCTCCTCCCTCACCATGGGGAGTGTCAATCTGCTCCCTCCATGCCCCTTCTAACTTATCAGCTGGAGGCAGCTCTCCACCCTGCCAGCTCTGCTCCATGCTGTGCTGCGGCTGCATGCAGCATAGGCGTTTATCGGCCAAATTATTGGCCCTGTCTGATATAGACAATTTTCTTCATATCAGTCCCAATACGATATTGGCGCACCTCTAACAATACCTATTTACACTTGAACTAGTATCAGAGAGATTAAGATAAGGGCATTCAAAAGGGCCATGTATGTTGAGGCCTTCACTGTTTAGGTAGCTAACCTGTAACAGCTCAGACCTGATTTTTTTTTTTTCTTTTCAGTGTGCTTGAAAAACTGGAGTTCCCAGTAACTTTAGCTAGAGTTGTGAATACTTAGCACTCTGTGAATTCAGGCTGCAAATGGACACCTTGACCTCAGTGACACTGAACATCAGTAGCCCTGTTGTCTCTGGCTGGTACACGGTTACACAAGCTGTCTGGTCACTGCATGAGCTGCTGGTCACAAGTTCACAAGGGGGTGTGTGACAGGACGGGTGTTACCCTGCTCTTTCTTCCTGCCCTGGAATCTCATCGTGAGCAAAGTTCACCTCTGTTCTAATGCCTGCCATGCAATCTAGTTCATAACATCTTAATTTAAGAAAGGAGGCTGCTTATGGCTCACAATGCTGTTATTTTGGTGCTCTGTCTCCCCTTCCAGAAATCCCTTCTGTTCCCTTCACATCCTGTGGAGGTCCAAGGAGAGGGAAGCAGGGCGGCAGGGAACAACAGCAGGCTTGCGCAGAGAAGCTGCTCACCACTGTGAGCTCCATACTGCTTTCCTTCCCCAGGGTCTCTGCAGCCCGGAGGACACGACCTGGTGCAGCAGGGAGCAGAGGAGCCGTGCGGAGAAGCTGCTTGCCACTATGAGCTTCGCACTGGATGCCGCACACAGAGCTCCACACAGCCCTGGCGATATGCCCCCTGTGCACAGAGCTGCATTGAGAGCAGTAGCACAGTGCTGCGCCCCTTAAAGCTGTGGCGTGCACAGAGGGCGTCACTAGGGCAGCGCAGAGCTTGCAGCGGCGAGGAGATCCCTGCATGGCCCAGCCATTCCCTGCCACACTGGGCTAGGCCCACTGGGCTGCGGAGGTGCCAGTGGAGGAGCCCACAGCCTGCGCCTGCCCCACATGCAGATCTGGGAAACCCTGTGCCCCCAGGAGTGTGCACGGTGGAAGGGAGCTGCTTCCCCACCCCAGCCCCCACATCCACAGCAGGGGCCAGAGGTTACGAACCTGGCTTGGTAACCCTGGTAGCATGGGCTGTGGCAGGGGGCTTTAGTTTAATCATGGATTTGGGGCTTTTTATTAGAGAATTTGTGAATTTTTTTTGTCAGGGAAAACCAGAATCCCTACTAATTGGTCTGTCCAGGTGTCCCTCATCATCAGGGACCCCAGTTTTCCCTGATTGTAAAAATCACAAATTCTCTAATAAATGCCCAAATCCATGATTAAAATGAAAGCCCCCCCACCTGTGCCCCTCACCCCCTCCAGCCCCTTGGCCCTGCTCATGCCTCTCAATCCCGCCCCCCACCACAGCCTTGATGGTGCCCCTTGCCCCCCACCCACAGCCACTGCTCCCCCAGCCCTGCTGATGGGGGCCCTCAGCTGCTAGGGCTACAGACCTGGGTCTGCAGCCCCCTGCCCCTACTCCCCCAAGCTGCAGACTTGCTCAGGGCAGCTTCCTTCTGCTGTGCACACTCCTGGGGGGCAGGGGGGACCTGTGCACCCCAGATCTGTATGTGGCGCAGGTGCAGGCTGCAGGCTCAGGCTCCTGCTCTGTTTCCCTCCCCTGGGGCCTCAGCAGCCCAGCGGGTACAACCTGGCATGGCAGGGAACAGCTGGGCCACGCGAAGATCTCGCTGCTGCAAGCTCCCTGCTGCCCTGGCAATGTGCCCCCTGCATGTGCAACTGCTTTGAGGGGCACAGCCCCGCACTACTGCTCTCACTGCACAGAACTCGCAGTGGTGAGCAGCTTTTCCACACAGCTCCTCTGCTTCCTGCCATGCTGGATTGTGTCCGCTGGGCTACAGAGGCCCTGGGGAAGGGAAGCAGGGCGGCAGGGAGCAAGAGGCCTGCACGGAAAAACTGCTTGCCACTGCGAGCTCTGCCTTGCTTCCCTCTCCTGGGGCCTGTCCAGCCCAGTGGGCATGACCCAGCACATCAGGAAACAGCCAGGCAATGTGGGGATCTCCTCACTGCTGTAAGCTCCTCACTACCCTGGGGCTGCCGTGAGATCAGCAGCATGGGGCTGTGCCCCTCAAAGCAGTGGCATGCACAGGGGCATGTCACCAGGGCAGTGGGGAGCTCATAGCGGTGAGGAGATTCCTGCGCAGCCCTGCTGATCCCAGCCACACCAGGTCATACCTGTGGAGGGAAGCAGGGCGGGAGCCTGAGTCTGCGCCCTGTGCCTGCCCCATGTACGAATTTGGGGGCTGTGTGTATCCCCTGCCCCTGGGAGTGTGCGTGGCAGTGAGGAGCTGGCCCTCTCCCTCTCCCTCCCCTGGACATGTCACCTGTGGCCCCATTCTGCTGGGGCCCTGCAGCTGTGCATTGTAGCCCTGAGCCCCGAGCACCGTCTGGCTGGGCAGCAGCCCCAGTCCTGCCCAGCTCCCTCCCTACAGGGGTCTCAATCCCCCTCTCCCCTCCAATTTACCTGCTAGAGCTGCTCTGCAGGCTGCCTGGGGCCATGTGCATGTACATGCATGTGGTGTCTCCTATCTTACCAACTTCTTCCCATTCTGTCCCAGCTCCCTGCAGGCTAGAATTGTGCCAGCCTGCAGAGAGCTCATTGGAAAATATGTGGGTTTCTCTGGTAAAAGTAAAAATACATGCTTGCGTCTGGTAAAAAGGAAAAAATCCTTGGTTTGCTCAGTTTTTCCTTGGGAAATGGAAAACTCAAATCCCTACTCATCATTCAACAATGATAGCCCTGGGTCTGTTTTTACCCCTCCCTCCCCTCCAGCTTCTTAATCTCTGATTACCAGTGGTAACCAGTGGTGAAGGCTTGTTTACCTGGTTGCTTTTCAGGATTCCATCCTTCAGAACCTGCTACCTGCCACAGGGGGACCTACAGTTGTCAAACCCATAGGGCCTGCTGAGTAATCAGTCTATATACTAGATAGGTAGTATAACAAAGGGTGCACAATCTAAGGCTATAATCTACACTGTACAGTTAGGCAGGACAGTTGGCATCTACGTTTGAATTACCTGACTTAACTTGTGTATGGGTGTCCCCAGTAGCCATCTTATATCTAGGACCACACTGTGGCTGGCTGTGCTCCAGGGTTGCCAACTGTCAGTAAATTTATGGAGACTCCATAAATAACCAGGCTAAAATGCCTGTCCATAAAATCTGTTTAAAAAAAGGTGTCCATAAAAACATGAAGCTACCAGACCTTGATTTAAATCTGTGACAGGAAAAGAAGCTGGAGGCAGTGTTGAAAGACAGAGCACAGCAGCATCCCCTGATGTTTGAGTGGGAGCATAGCACCCTGAAGGGAGCTCTTATCAGGAGGGTGATCATAATAATTTTAGGAAAATCTGGGCCAGAGTAAAGAAATCCAGATTTAGGGGTGGGGGTTAATGCACATGCAGAGCCCCAGTGGCAGGGTTGGGGTGGGACAGCGTGGGAGCTTACAACCAGGATCCGTTTGCTAGACCTAGCTGGGAGTGACCCCAGTGTGGCACCCCTTAGGAACCCTGAGCTGCGACAGCCTGCATTGCATGGCCACACAGTACCTCTCCCCTCCTGCCAGCAGTTGCCTGGAGCTGCCACATGCAGCATGTACCTCAGCACTGGCTGTAACATGGCACAAAGCATCCAGTGTTGGGGGTAGAAGAGGCACCACATGATTGCACAGTGCAGGCTGATGGAGCCCAGGAGTGCCATGCAAGGGTTGCTCCCAGCTAGGTCCAGCCTTTCTAAAGGAAGAGACTGATTTTTAACTGTGAAGTATAGATGCACACTAAGGGTGCGTACAGAAGTGCTCCATGTACATTTTATAGCACTGTAATTTAGAGCACTTGTTATAGCATTATAAAGTTACAGTGGTCTTAAGTTATAGACCGAAAGGGGATTTAATAGCAGCTATCAACTACCTGAAGGGGGGGTCAAAAGAAGTTGGAGCTAGACTGTTCTCAGTGGTGACAGATGACAGAACAAGGAGCAACAGTCTCAAGTTGCAACAAGGGAAGTTTTGGTTTGAGATTAGGAAAAATTTTCTCACTAGGAGGGTAGTAAAACACTGGAACAAGTTACCCAGAGAGGTGGTGGAATCTCTATTCTTGGAGGTTTTTAAGATCTGACTAGACTGAGTTTTGGTTGGGATGATGTAGTTGGGGCTGATCCTGCTTTGAGCAGGGGATTGGACTAGATGACCTCCTGAGTTCCCTTCTGTGACGAGGCAATCTCCAGGTCTCGGTCACAGTACCAGTCCGCCCACCTGTCTAGGGCAGTCTGCCCTGTCTTGCCTGTCACGCTTTGTTGTTATGATACTATAATAATGCGTAAGGCTGCCCATTTAATACCCTGATGACTGGGGCTTTACACATGGCTCCAACCCCCACTTACCATGGCCCATGCCTCTGCAGATGTCATCATAAATTGTACCTAGTTCTGAACTCTGTCCCTTGCCAGATCTTTGTCATTCCTCCTGACATTCTGCCCTCCACAGGGCCTCATTCATACCACCCACTTGGACCTCTCTCACTCTGCCCACTCTCACTGGGCCTCTTTTGTACTGCCCCGCACTGGGCCACTCAACTCGCCATGCGCTGTGCCTTACACTCCGCACAAGCCTCCCAGCTTACCTACTCTCACTCAGACCGGTATCCCACGCAGCCCTTCAGGCTACCCCTGCAGCCTTACTCTACACAGCTATGGGCCCTATACCCATACTGGGCTGAACTCAGGCTCTAGCCCCGCTCTGAGCTCTTCAGTCCCGCTTCCCAGGGGCCACTGGGGTCTTATACCCCCACAGGACTCCAGTGTCCTGTCCTCTCGCTGGGGCCAACACTTCTGCCCCCTTCTCTGAGGCCACATGGGAACTTACTCTCCCATGAGTCTTGGCTGTCACGCAGACATACCTGGCCTCTTTCATACTGCCTCTCACTGGGCCACTCCACGCCACCTCCCTGGGGCTCGGGGTCTGATACCCCACAGACTTAGGTGTCCACAGATGTGCCTGGCCACCTGCTCTTAATTATCCACTAGATGGTGGGAGCTGGGGTTCTAAGGTGCCCCTACCTACCTTTCACTGGGGAGGCAACTGGCCTAGCATTTCTGGGGAGCTACCCTGACACAGGCAGCTCCAGCAGGCCATCTGTCCCCAGCAGGATGGAGTTTTCTGTCTGTACCCGTTGGGCCTCAATCATCTGGTCCCACGCTGCTCAGCTCTGGTTATGTAGGACGGTTCTTCGCTCCGTCCCTACAGTCTCAAGGTGTCGGTGTCTCTCCCCGGATGGTCTTAGCCCCCAATCCCACCTGCCACGACTTTGATGATTCTTTCAGTGGGGGGGCCTTGCCAGCGGGGTACGTCTATCCAAGGCCTGAGGGTGGTGGTCTTCCGCAAGGCTCCAACCTCCCCTGTACCTCGCCCTGAACCCAGCCACGAGGGAGTGCTGATGTTCTTTGCAGCCTACCCTCCCTATACAGGATCTTATCTCCGGTCTTGCTCGGGTCCCACGATACCTGTTAAGGGGCCTACGTGCCTGTCTAGGTCCCCTATCTAACAGCAGCTTCCTTAATGCCGGAAGCTCTTGGCTTTCGGTTATCCTACGTCCTGCTCTCTTCCCAAAAGCAGAAACAACAACGGAGAAACAAACTGAAACCGACAACAAAAGTTATCTACAACGATGGAGCTCCTCTGATTATTACCTACAGGCAGCTTAGTACTAGCGTGCCCCTAATCATGCGGTCCCACCACCAGCTATTCCCTCTGTGCCACTTTTTTCCCCTTTTCCTCTTTTCCTTAGTGTAAAATATATTAAACCGACCCTCGACGTCCCTCCTAGCGTGGACTATTGATTTCTCTCTGAAGGGTTGTTGATTCTATTCTCAGCCGCATCAACTGCTGTTGTGGCCATTCGCCTCCCTCATGGGAAGATCCTTGGGACCGGGCCAATGCCTTTAAGGATCCCTCTTGACCCGGTGCCTTGCGTCCCGTGGATCCCTCTTTTCTCCAGGGGTTTCTCACCAGAGTACCTTACTTGCTCGCTGGGTCTCCAGAGCCTCTTCTCGGGGTCCTAATTTGACATGCAGCGTGGATACCTCTTTGTCCCTTGGTCTGGCAACAGCATCCCTCTCTTGAAGATCTCCAGGGCAACCTCTTATCCTGTGGGAGGTATGCTTGCCTGTTCCCTCCTCTGAGAGGGGTCCTGGGGATACTTCCCCCGTGCTTCTCCTCAGTCTCCTCTCCCCATCTGACTTGCCACCCACTCTTCTTATTTCGTCATGCCAGGGCTCCTCCCTCCTCTCACCAGCTGCCAAACTTTTAAAAAGACGCGGCTAATGAGCCGTGCGGGTCCTGCTGCCGCTTCCAGTCCTGCCACGGTTCCTGCTGCAGGTGAGGAGTTTTTGTTTGTTCTCCCCTTCTCTGTGTTTCCCTTGGGGTGTGCTGGCTCCGGGGGTTCTCCTTGACCCTTCGGGGTCCGTTTCTTGCCTTTTCCCCAGGACACGGTCATACTCAGGACCAGTGCAGGCCTACCTGCTCTTGGTCTAGTTCTCTCTCGGAGGACCTGGATGTAGTTATTGAGCTGCTCTCTCGCTCTCTCTCGGACCCATCTCTAACACTGACCCCCTTTCGGGATCTTTTCCTTCAGAGGCTGTGGACAGTGTTGTCCCCCAAGGCTGGATCCTTAGACTAGTACTGTTCAATATCTTCATCAGCAATTTGGATGAAGGTATAGAAAGCAGTCTGTCCAAATTTGCAGATGACACGAAACTATGGGGTATAGTAAATACACCAGAGGGTAGGGAGTGAATTCAGGCGGGTTTGGATAGACTGGGGAAGTAGGTGAATCATAATAAGATGCAGTTTAACAAAGATAAGTTCAAAGTACTGCACCTGGGGAGGAAAAAAATCACCAATACACCTATAGACTGGGAAGTACCATTCTATACAGCACATCAGTGGCAAGGGATCTTGGAGTCATAGTTGATGCAGAAATGAATATGAGTCATCAGTGCGATGAAGTAATAAGTACAGCTAACTGCACTGTGTCTTGCATTAGCAGGTGCATCACAAGCAGGTCTAGGGAGGTGATATTTCCCCTCTATGTGGCATTGGTGAGGCCTCACCGGCACTACTGCTTCCAGTTTTGGGTGCCGCACTTTAAGAGGGATGTGGATAGGAGAGGGTTCAGAGGAAGGCTACTCATATGGTTGAGGGCCTGCAGGTAAGATCCTGTGAAGACAGACTGAGGGGCCTGAATCTCATAGTTTATAGTTTCATAGTTAGAAGGGTCAGAAGGGACCTGAGAAGATCATCAAGTCCAACCCCCTGCCATGGCAGGAAAGAGTACTGGGGTCAAACGACCCCAGCAAGGTGATTGTCTAGCCTCCTCTTAAAGACCCCCAGGGTAGGAGCCTGCACCACTTTGCCTGGAAGTTGGTTCCGGATCCTAGCTGCCCTGACCATGAAGTAGCGCCTCCTGATGTCTAATCTGAATTTACCCTCTGCCAGCCTGTGACTGTTATTTCTAGTTACCCTTGGTAGTGCTCGGGGGAACAGGGACTCCCCCATAGCCTGCTGGTCCCCCCTGACTAGTTTGTAACAGGCCACTAGATCCCCCCTCAGCCTTCTCTTGTGGAGGCTGAATAGGTTCAGGTCCTGTAGCCTCTCCTTGTAGGGCCTGCTGTGCTGCCCTCTGATCATGGGAGTGGCCCTCCTCTGGACCCTCTCCATGTTGTCCACATCCCTCTTGAAGTGCGGCGCCCAGAACTGGACGCAGTACTCCAGCTGCGGCCTGACCAGTGCCGCATAGAGGGGGAATATCACTTCCTTGGACCTGCTTGAGATGCATCTGTGGATGCATGACAAGGTGCGGTTGGCCTTCCTGACTGCATCCCCACACTGCTGGCCCATGTTCATCTTGGCATCAATGATGACTCCAAGATCCTTTTCTGCTTCTGCACTGATGAGAAGGGAGTTCCCCAGCCTGTAGGTATGGTGCTGGTTCTTCCTCCCCAGGTGCATCACCTTGCACTTGTCAGTGTTGAATCCCATCCTGTTCTCATCTGCCCACCCCTGTAACCTGTCTAGGTTCAATTGTAGCCTATTCCTTCCTTCTAGTGTGCTCACAGCCCCCCACATCTTAGTATTGTCAGCAAATTTGAACAGGGTGCTTTTTACCCCGTCATCCAAGTCACTGATGAAGATGTTGAACAGTGAAGGCCTGCGGACGAAGTCCTGGGGGACCCCACTGCCCACATCCCTCCAGGTTGAAAATGACCTGTCCACCATCACTCTGGGTGTGGCCCTCCAGCCAGTTGATGACCCATTTGACTGTGTGGGTGTTGACACCACAATCCCCCAGTTTTTTAATGAGAATGGGGTGAGAGACAGTGTTGAAGGCCTTCCGAAAGTCCAGGAAGACTATGTCCACTGCTATCTCTGCATCTAAGGTTTTGGTGACCTGGTCGTAGAAGGCCACCAGGTTGGTCTGACAGGACCTGCCTCTAATGAACCCGTGTTGGTTGCCCCTAAGGATAATCTCCCCTGCTGGCCCCTCGTGGATGTGTGCCAGAATAATTCTCTCAAAAAGCTTACCCAGGATCAAGGTAAGACTAACTGGCCTGTAGTTTCTTGGGTCCTCCTTCTTCCCCTTTTTGAAGATGGGAACCACGTTGTCCCTCTTCCAGTCCTCTGGCACCACGCCAAAGCACCATGAGTGCTCGTACAGCCATGCCAGGGGTCCCGCAATGACCTCAGCTAATTCCCTCAGCACTCTGGGGTGGAGATCGTCCGGACCAGCTGATTTTAATACATCCTCTGCAAGAGAAGGCTGAGAAGTGATCTTGTGGCTGTCTACAAACTCTTCAGGTGGGGTCAGCAGGGAATAGGGGACACTCTGTTTACCAGGGTGCCCCTCAGGTTTACTAGAAACAACGGCCCTAAACTGAAGGAAAAAATTCTTTATGGTGATGGTTGCCAGATATGGAATGGACTTCCAAGGGAGGTGGTGTTTTCCCCTACCTTGGAGATGTTCAAGAGGAGATCAGAGATGCATCTGGCTGGGGTCACTTGACCCCAGCGCTCTTTCCTGCCCAGAGCAGGGGGTCGGACTCAATGATTTAATAGGTCCCTTCCAACCCTAGACATCTGTAAAATCCATGAGGCTGTGTTACAGCCTCCTTCATCACAGCCAGCATGCTGACTGACCTCTACCCTCTGTTGGCTGTGATTTCTTCCCCACCCCCTCCCCAGAGGACCTTCATCCTATATAGGCTCTGGCCCCACCTCTAGGTCAGTCAGGGTGCTAAATGGCTCTCTGCAGCCCTGCCCTGCCCCTTGTGGTAGGCAGAACTGCCCTTCAGTCTTACAGCCGTGGCCCCCTTACATTGACCTGTTGCGGGATCAGAAAAATCAGCATGGCAGCCGCTGCTCTCTGTGCCCTAGAGGGGGTCGCCCTCTAGGCCCTGCCACAGAGCCATCAACACAAGCCAGGCTGACCTAGTGCCCCAGCAAAGTTGGACGAGGCCTAATTCTCCTGGGCTTATCTGAGCCCCTTCGTTTCACCCCTGCCTTATTTAGTCAGCAAGATTCCTGGTGTTGTGTCGCCCCCCCTCCCCCCCAATTTAGCCTGCTGTGGGCTTGGGGCTGGCTCCCCACTCCCCCACTCCTGCCAGTGCCTCCCAGCCATGACCCACAACCTCCCCATCCCTGCCAGAAGGGGTCCCCAGCCCCCTGCAAGCCCCACTTACCTCACAGGCTCCAGGAATGAACAGCAAGCCTGAGCCAAGCTTTGGGTGAGTGAGAGCCTCAGGCCTCTGGACAGGGTTAGGGGTTTCCTGCCCTTTCTGCAATCAGCTCTTGCAGGCTTGAACAGTGCCTACCTGCAGAGCTCTTTGCAAAAGTGGGAAATCCACGGGTAACTCTGCTATAAGGGAAAATCCATTTTTTCTCTGATTTTAAAAATCATGAAATCCGTGGTTTTCTCTGTTTTTCTGTGGGAAACAGAAAACCCAGATCCCTGCTAATGAGGGCCTGCCTAGCCTTTATGTAGCCCCTTTCTAGGCTGGGTCTTGCTCTCTCTAGGCCCAAATCTTCTTCCTCGGGATCGGGACCCTACTGGGCCCCCAGGAACCTCCTACCATCCCTGTAGTTCGTCCCTTACCTCCAAGGTGTGCTGAGCACCAGCTCAGCCAGATATTGTTCCAGCTGCCAGCAGCTGGCTGCTGACTCAGTCCTGATGCCTGAGTTAAAATGGAGTCTGTTCATTCCTTTCCTCCAATGACATGGCCCCTCCAGTGATAGGTTGCTAAAGTGCTTTAAAATACAGCACTTAAGATCTAGTACCTAATTTAACAAGGGTTAACTTTACAGCACTTTAAAAATAGGAACAGCACTTTAAGCCATGCATTTCTGCTAAGTCTTGGCAATAAAGCACTTTAAAATGACAAAAGAGCAACTTCTGTACACACTCTAAGGGCCAGATTCTATTCCAGCTGTTAGATCCCTCCTAAGCAACTTATTCTACCTTGCTCAAATCTGAAAAACTGTCACTACAATAGATGGGTGGGTCCCCCTGTTCTTCACTGCTTTTTATGGTTTTGTTTTCAGGCCAAGATGACAACATGTTAATGAAATGAATGCAATATTGGATTGTGGGGGACTCGAGCACAATAGAATAAGCTCACACTTAGGTGCCTAAGTCTCATTTAGTGCCTAATGGGTGGAGTGGGAGCTGGTCCTAGAAGTGGGAGAACTATATCTATCTGAGGCAGATAAAAACACAAAGCCTTTCACCTTAGACATACACTCAGGACAGAGGAAGGGTTAAGAAGTTAAGCTGGCCCTGGAACCATGATCTGAGGTAACCGCAGCACATCATGAGTTGGCTCTGATTTCACATAGGAGAATGGAGATGTAGAAAGGGCCCCCTTTATAATAATACAGACATGAGTATTCAGCTCAGCGAACAAGTTATAGATGTCTTTCATTTAGCCTTTATTTCTCTATATTTAAAAGGGTCTGTTAATACTTGTAGCCCTGTAGAGAAAATTATTATGAGACGGTACTATTCTTTACCCATTCCTTTTGTTGTGGTGTGCCCACTGCACCTCATTGAAACAGATATGTCACAGGCGAGAATTAAACATAACCTTCTATTCAAGGCATGCTGTCCGTAGGGGATATGTGGGAATAGGGGCTGAGAAATATTTAAGATATAGGAGGAAAGACAAGGGTTTGGTGGGTGAGAGAAAAGACTTGCTTTAATTTACCTTGTAGCGATAGAAGCTGTTTTAAAGAGCAAATGAGTGAAAAGATGCAAGTTGACTTAGTGGACTGGTCATTATCCTCTATAAGGTCTGAAATCCATACATTTGGGTAATTTTTTTCTGCCGCCACCACCTACAGAATCTGTTTCCATTTACTCAAATACAGTTTTCCCCATATTAATACCAGGAACTTATTAAACATCCAACAACTGGCAAACCAAAGCCAGCTCACAGCTGGCTCTCTGCTTTTGTTTTGCATTGCTGTAGGCAAGTCCCTTTGAATATTTCAGCTCCACCCAGTTTTCACAGCTCTTCCAAACACTTCACTTTTTTTTTCCACTATGCATTTGCACATCGCTAGAATCTGTGTGGGCAGGCAGTTAACCTTCATGTAGACAAGGCTGATTTGTTTTTGAAAAGCAGTGTTGACAAAGCACGCCTGGGCCTATAGCATACTCTCGCTTATCAAAGGTACAAAAGGTGGACAGCAACCCCTACGCTCAGTCGTCCTTGCTGCCTGTGTCTTATTTGTTTATTCCTCTGAGGTAGCTGTTACAGTTTTATAATTGAAATGATTGATGATTATTGTTTAGTCAGTTTCTAAATATGTTTTGTTTGCTCAATGGCCCAAGAAAAGAACAATAAGAAGCTGTAGGAGGTCATTGCCAAACCAGCCAAAGTACACACAGGACAAGATTAGGTACACTGATAGAAGAGCCTCATCACTGAAAAGGACATGTTCATTTTCCCTGTTCTCAGGGAGTCGAAATGGAATATCTTCCGAGCATATCCTGCCACCCCTAGGCTTACGGCACGGTAGAAGTCTGGCAAGGAGTCTAAGGAAGAATCCATAAGGTACACCAGAAAGTCATCAGGGATTCTCAGGGACCATCCCACTCGTGTGTCCTGTTCAGCACTATCCCATTAAATCTGGTCATACTGATTCCCTTGGGGGTGAGGAGGAGTGCAGCGTGAGGACAGTTTCCTGACCAGCAAGGTACTGCTGCCCACCATCTCTTCATCCTCCCCTAATGAAATTGTAACTCCACCATTTATGGTTTTTCAGGCATTTATAGGTGCAAATTTAATCATATGTTCCAAACTTTTAAAAAATATTCAGTTCCTCATGGGGAACTACAGGTTGTGGGCCACTAAGTGTGAGGTAAAAAGTGATTGTTTGCATACTTATATTTTGTTCCAGTGTTTGATCAGTGACAAAACACATCTTGTCTCAGGATGAGTTAAGTTCCTTTTAAGAGGCTACTTTTCAAGAAACATCACCAAACTGAGCAGGCAACTTGATGATAATTGTAAAAGGGAGCCTCTCAGCTCAGGGCTGGGTTTCGGTGCCAGCCGCCCGCCTGTCCCTGGGCTGACCACCTGCCTAATTCGTCTGCCATGCCTTGATAATAAAATGGAAGTTGATACTAAGGTGGGAGGCTGCCCATTATTTGCCCTTTTGACAAGGGTCTTTGAATACGCTCCAGCCTTCCCTTACACATGTCCCACGTTCCACAGATTGTCAGGGGCACTTCTCACTCTCAGCCTAGCACCTGGCCTCCCTTCTGGGGGACACACACCAGGTCTTCTCACTGGAGCTGCACTCAACTCCCTGCTGTGACCTCAGGTCTCTCAATGAGCCTGGGTGCTTCTGCAGGTCCCTTCCCCAACCGGGGCCCTGCCTCAGGACTGCCGAGAGCCTGGGCTCCCCCTGCATGATCTCAAACCCACCAGGTATGTGGGCCTGGGGTTAGGAGGCACCACATACTCACCTTTCACTGGGGAAGGTGCCTGGCCTGGCATTTCTGGGGAACTACCGTACCAGAGGTAGTGTTGCTAGGCCTTCCATCCCCAGCAGGGTGCAGTTTTCTGTCATGCCCAGGACACTGAGGCCTCCTCCTTCCCCATAGCCTCACCCTTACCTCCAAGCTGTTCCAGGAGCAGCTTCTTAGCCTGATGGTTCCTCCTCCTCTCCCTGCAGTACTCAGCTGTCCTAGCTTATGTACCTTGGCCCTAAAATGGCCACTCTAATCACCAAGCACCTGGCTGCTGCTATCTTTCAGCCATTAAAGCACAGGCACCCAAAGGTGCACTGCCGCACAGATGAAGGACCATCATTGATAAATGTAAAATAATGCAAACTGGGGAGGGGGTGTGTGAACAATTGCAGTATGAAGTCTTAAATTAGTGATATTTACAAAAAAGTGTCTGGGGATCATTGGTCAACCAAATGAAGTCTTTTGCTCAAAGTGCAAAAAGCGTTAGTTTGCGTGAGGCATGGAATGGTGAACATGATAAATGCTTCCACGCTATGCTGTTATGTGCAGCACTCAAGCGTCCTTGCATGGAATACTGTATTCACTTCTTCTCACCCCATCTCTGGAGGGTATCATAGTATTACTGAGAATTTGAAGAAGGCAACTAAGAGGCATAGCAAACCTCTTCAGTGAAGGCAAATAATTCCAGTCATTTATTCTCTCTCAAATGTATACAAAATAATGATTGCTTGGAGTTGGTAAACTGGACAATTCTATTTTCTGTTGGACTATGGATTGATCCTAGAATATTTTAGACAAATGGCTGCCCTTCAGTCTTACAGCCCTGGCTCCCTTACATTGACACCACTAAGCACAGGCCTTATTGTGTGATGTTTCTATTTGGGGGACAGAATTTAGAGTATGCACAGTCCTGACTCGTGTTTTCCAGTATTTATGTGGCGTAACCTTGGAGCTGTATTCTGTTCAGGATTTTATTAATGAGATTGTGATAAACATCCCAGACATTTCACCACTGTTTGGTATAAACTCATGTGCAGACATCCTACGCCAGAAAGGAAAAACCAGGTATCACCACCACACTCTACTCACCCGCTTTCTTAAGGTCAGCTTTGTTTCCAAACTGTCAAATCAACTTGCATGTTTTTAGTTTCAGCTACCCAGGAGGGGAAGGAACATTCTCTTCTTTCTGGAAACGTCAGCTTCCTCCTCATTTTATAACCCCACCTTACATAGTAACCCCTTATGCCAAAGCACTCTTAACTCATCTTTCATACTAAGAAATAAATGGATGCCACATCTCAGCTGCAGAACTGTTGAAATAAGTTTAATATTACAATATGAAATGTTTGGTGCGTTAAGCAAGCTGATGAAATACACTTTCTCTGTAAATGAGCTGGTCTTTCTGTTGATGACTCCAGGCTATAATGGAGGAATTAAAAGCAACACAGACTAGGATAAATTATGGTTTTATCATCTACTAGTTAGATATCACAGTAATCCTATTTTAGTCTTACTGCACTTAAACTCTCAATGGACACCTGTCAAGATAACCAAGTGATAAAATTCTGAAAGGGTTATATCAGGTCAATAAAGCACCTGCATACCTCTGACCTTCACAATTGTTTCCAAGTGCCTATCTATTTGATTCAATCTTACTCATTTTATTGGATAAAATATATAAACAACGTCTTTGTATTTCAGAATGAGTCAGGAGTTGGAGTCCTATGTCTGGTATTTTCTTAAATGGAGCTTAACTCTATATGGAGTTCCTCAAGCTATGGAGATTGCACTTGAAACTTATAGAAGGTGGCCAAAAAGTTTGACTGATTGCTTGTCTTTTTTGTATATGTACCAGGCAATTAGGATAATTCATACCGTCCTGGAGAAGTATGGCACCTATG
This sequence comes from Crocodylus siamensis, assembly GCF_052110815.1. NCBI lineage: Eukaryota > Metazoa > Chordata > Crocodylia > Crocodylidae > Crocodylus > Crocodylus siamensis. The sequence continues at coordinate 45,124,367 of NC_143403.1, forward strand.
AGAGCTTTGAAGTAGCCACTGGTGGAAGATTGCTGAGCAAGTGTCAAATATGGTCTATAATCCGGAAGTACATGCAGAAGGAGGGCTGTGTGGGAGAGGTAATAATTGCATTCATTTTATCTACAAAGCTCATTCCCTACCACTGGTGTTAATGCTGCATCATAGTGTCAGTAAATCCTATTGTAAGGAAAAATTGCCTGCCAGACAAAGACAAAATTGAAACATGTTCTATGGGGGAGATAAATTCGGGAAATTGTAGTCTTAGACCTAGTGCTGAGAGTGGTTTCAAAAAGACTTCAGGTGTTTTGGATAAAAGTAGTAACTAGAGTGGTTTTACATGGATCAGATGTAAAAAAAAAAGCATTATCCAGCTTAATTTTCACTCTATAGACTAATCCTACTCTTGTTTAAACTCACACCCCTATCCCAACTAAGGCTGAATTATGCTAAAGTTTTTTTGAGCTATTACAATTGTAAAATGTTCAGGGAATGCCTACTCTTTTTCATAAGATGTATAGTTTCTCCTTCAGTGTTGGCATCAGAGAACTAACTAGCTGGATGTAGCTGACGCTGGCCCACCTTGGGCTGTGGCCATGGGACCCAGCAGCTGGAATGCTGCCCCAAAAGAGCTGCTGAAGATTCAGCTATCCTCAAGTGAGCACAGTGCAACATCACTTCCTTTCAGCTCCTTTGTGAATAGGGCATGGCGTCAGATTTTTAAGGCCAGAACAGAAGGTCTTAATGTGATCTCCTGTATAGCAGAAAACCTGGGATTTCCTCAGATTTTGAGTTCAGATCCATAGCTGTGCTTGAATTATGGCAAAACTTCTGGGAAAATATTCAGTCAGGATTTTAAAAAATTCCTATGAGGAATTCCCCCTAATCCTGATACAAGGTGTTCAATTATCAGCAGTGTTAAAATGTGCATTCTAGTCTGAATGTGTGTAGATTCCACTCCCAGCAATTGAATCTTACTGTACTAAAGAGCCGTCTTTTATCACACTTGTTACTCACATAGGTACTTACATGATCAAATTGCCACTTAACCTCATTGAGAAGCTAAATAGATTAAGCTCCATGAAGTTGTCACTGTAATATCTGTTTTTCAATCCTGCAGTAATTCTTTTTAGCTCTTCTGTGAACTCTACAATTTTTCAGTGTCCTTTTTAAGACGGGGATGCCAGACCTGGGTGCAGTATGCCAGTTGCGGTTGCCCCTGTACTGAATACACAGTTAATAGACTCTCCCTGCCTCCTGTTCCCCCTACAATCATCCAAAGAGCAAGCAGCAGCACGGCAGAGCAGGCCTTGGATCACTGTGTATGGCTGATGTGTCATAAGTCATAACATAAGGCCAAGCCTAGCCTGAAAGAGGAATCATTCTACAGACTTGCGCATGCCACAGCTGTCTGTCACCATTGCAAACTAAATAGCTTATGCTGTGAGGCAATATAAGCTATTTTGAAGGTGATGTACTGTGTGTCTTGGTCTGTGCTTTTCCAAAAAAGCAGGGTGTGGAACTCGGACTTGCAGCACTTGGGGTAGTAAATACAAGACAGGAGCAAGCTGCACAGTCCAAACCATTAAACATTTTTCTCACTTACCTGCTTAACTGCATAGTATGATACCTGTGTTCCTAGTTGTGCTGTGTCTGCACTGGGTATTCCTGCTTGCTCAGCTGGAGCCATTGGGGCTGAATAGTGCTGGGCTCCAGCTGACAGGTGGAGCCATCCCAGCTCCCAGACAGTGCGTGGCTCCTGCGCTGCACCCATGCCATGTGACAGCTGCTGTGCGTGTGCCAAGTGGGGAGGTGATCTATGCTGCCCCCCACTGCCCCGCACTGCATGGGGGGGTGTTTTCTGCCACAAGCCCTCAGAGGCCGTGATTGCTGCTGCTGTAGCTGGTGAGTATGAAGCTTTTCTTTCTTTTTTTTTTTAAGTGCCGGGAGGCTGGGGCTGGGCGAGGGATGGGATTGGGCAGGGCAGCCATGGGGGCTTCTCCCATGGTTCCTTTGGCTGTGTCTGCCTCTGCCCTGGGGCGGGGGGAGCCATGGGAGAAGCCCCCATGGCTGCCCTGCCCGGCCCCATCTCTGTCTCGCCCTAGTCTCCTGGTACTTTAAAAGGAAGGTTGCGGGGCTGTGCTGGATTATTCCCAGGGAACACCTCCAAAACATCTGAAACATTTTCAAAACGTTCCGGATGGTTTTGTTTTGTTTCAGAGCCTTCTGTTTAGTTTCGGATTCAGCATTTCGGCACTGAAACAGGCTGAAACACCTCCAAAATGAAACAGCTGCCAAAGTTTCACACAGCCCTAGTTTCCATGTTTTAAGTGGGATGGCTCATTTTCCTTGACTGGGCTAGAAGCTGGCATGTGTGAAGAATGATCCTCCTCTTGCTATAGCATTGCAGCATCAGGTAACTGTAAAGCTGATCATTGGGTGTAGCTTGTGCCCAGGAACTCGAACAGAGTGCCCTTGACTCCTACAGTGGCTGTCAGTTTTCTGACACTCACAATAAGGGGCAGATTCTGTGTTAACCCTCTGGGGCTTTGCCTTGTTATTGTCCTGTCACATGAGAAAGGTCCTGCTACTTTCCCCAGACTGTCTCCCAAGCTGCTATGGTTCCTGGATACTGTTTCCAAAACTGAGTCTCTCACACAGTTGGTGATAAGTTTAGACAAAACTTTTTTCCTATGTTCTGCCTTCCGAAAACAAGGTGCATGCTTTATTGGGAGCATGTGGTATGCAAGAAACCAATGTATACTGCTGCTTTATTTTATCCTGTTGTGTTCATGTCTTCTCCTTATTAAGATCAGTTTTCAACTGAAGCAGCACATCTTCATGGTTGCAGAGTTTAGGAACATTACAGATTACCAAGCTCTCTATGACTGTATTGCCTTGCTCTTCCCTAAAGAGTTATGATCAAGGTTGTAAACAGTGTGGGTTTCTGTGGTTTAGCACGGAGTCTGGCCCTGTATACCACACCACTTTGGTACAGGAAAAATGAACAGCTCCCAGAGGGGCAGAGGAGAGGTCCATTGGTCCAGCCACTAGACAGCTACAAGGTCTAGACCCAGGAAGGTCTGGAGGTGGAGTCTGAGACCAGGCCATATTGCACAGTTCTGAATCTCTTCTAGGTTTCGTCATACCGAATGGAATCCTGGGAAGGCTGCCATACCTTACAGCAGGCCGCAGGGCTGCCTCACATACGCTGGCGGGATGGTTTGGCCCCTTGAGCAGCTTGAATTCTAGATTGTGCCTCATTCAGTCTGGGCTTAGCCTGTTGAGATTCCCACAGGTGCAACACAGGATCTCAGCCATAGCATCCAGTTTAAAACTATGTGGTCACAATGCTGTAATTAGTGGAAATCTTATGTATTTGTGAGCCAGGAAATTGGGAGCCAAGGTCATGCAGTGATTGCTGCAGTTTCCTTTTAAGCTTCCCCACCCCACTCCCTGTCAACCTCAGTGGGATTCTTGTGAGTACTGCATTAAATGGCAACAGCATATGCCCAGTAAGAAGCACTGATGAAGCATGACCAATAGCATCTTGGGGCAGAGCATAACCCAGTCATACAGTCCTGTCTGACTTCACAGTTATGGAGTGCACCTTGAACCCTGAGGGGTCCTCTGTTCTTAGCTAAAGTCTGAACTGAAATTTGTACTTGTTACTAATTCAAATGAACTGGCATTTAGCTAATATCTTTTTCTAAATGCTAATCTAGTGTAAGCCAGAACAAAGTCTTGGAGCAAACTATTTGTGGAATGTCCAGCTTAGCATTTGCAAAGCCTTTCTTAATGAGCTGGCAGCTGTTTGTGACAGGTGCAGTAATTCAAGTAGTGGTAGAGCAGCTTCTCAGCTCTGCCCCATTCCTCACCCATGCACAGACCCCGGCACAAAACCAACCCTTATAACAGACTGCAGAGATCTTTAAAGAGCTGTGTGGGCCAAGTTAGTGATGTTGGTTGCTAAGTTGGTGCCAGTGCCAATTCTACCCCCACAAGCATCCTTGACCCTTGGGGTGTGGCGGAATGGTGCTGACCAGTGAAGGCAGAGTACCAGAGTTTACATCATGCTGGGGAGTGGTCAGATGGGTAAGTATTTATGCCATAATTAACTTTGAGTATTTAACACTTTCTTTAGGATGTTTCTGGTTGTTAAACCTAAATTTTGCATGACTCTGTGTTCTGGCTCAGGGCTGAGGTCATGATGCAAGAGCTCATAGAGGCCTCCCTGCAATGTTCCTGGACCTTTCAACTGTTCCCTGTCATGCAGCAAAGGAATTCCCATCTGTACTGGTGAGTACAGTAATCTGTGGAGATAAATGCAGTTAAAATAGTCTTTGGATTGTGATATCAGAATCTATGCTGCAGGGTGGTGGCCTGGCCCTCACCTTGCCCTTCTGGAGTCCCGTACATGAGACAGGTGGCATGTGAGAGGCAAGAAAGGCTGTGCCTATAATTGAGGGTGCTGCTTGTCTGGGAACAGGCAAAGCTGTTGCTCTAGCACTCTTGCCTGGTACTAGCACTCTACATTTGAGTTTTAAAAGGGATTGATCTCAGCTTCTGGTTTCTAGTTGTATCCATGAATCCAGCTGATCAGTCTGTTAGTGGTACGAACTGAGCTAGTGCTATCTGAGGCTGTTTCTTAAATTCAAGACCTGGATGTGACTCCTGTCCAGACTGAAGTAGTCCATGAGTCTAGAGAGAATGCTGAAATTGCTGCTTTTCTGATGAAAGAACAGATTTCTGCTGGAGCTGCAATTTGGCCCTCTGTCTCAAATTTCTCACTGCTCTGAACAGTCAGTCTGGTGAGTTTTTGGCTGATGAGCAAGGATCCTTGTTTTCCATGATAAAAAATTGCAAATTCTCAGATAACCCCCACCAATCCATAATTAAAATTAAAGGCCCCTCACTCCCCCCACAGTCCACTTGCTCTTCTCGTGCCACTCACTCCCCCCACAACAGCTCCCTAGCCCTATTGGTGCCCCTCACTCCCTCCACAGTCCCCCCAGCAATACTGGTGCCCCTCACGCCCCCACAACAGCCCACATACCCACACACCCACAGCCCCCACAAACATATACCCACCCCCCACAATATACAAGAATAAGACTTCATTTTAAGCTATTGTGCAGTCACCTCTGCATACACAACACAAACACATGTAAATCAGGACAAAAATATTTTTTGAAATCAAAGTAATGAATGTTGTAGATGATCACTTTTTAGAATATAATTTGGTATTTTTCTGGTTCTGAGATGCCCTTGCTGAAAGAAGTACTTCAGGGGGCAAGAGGAGGGACTTCTGGTGGCAAAAGTCAGGGGTTAGCAGGTGGTACTTTTGGGCACAAGGTGGTGACCAGGGGGCGGGGCACTTGCCAAGGTGTGGGTCTACCCATGTGGCCCTTGACAGCTTGCCAAAACTCAGTAAGCGGCCCTCCACCCAAAATAATTGCCTGCCCCTGACCAATAGCAACACTGTGGACTTGGGGACTTTGTTGAACAGGATAGACAATACCATAACACCATTCACTCCAAAAGCTCAAAAATCATGAGTTGTGATTCCAGCAATCGTGAGATTTGGCCGTAAACCATGCAGTTTTTATTTTTAAATGAGCTGTGTTTTTGGTCTGTCTTAACTCCCACACCAATCCCCTCTGCTGCACTTTGGAATCATTCCCAGAACATGGAGCACTCGGGAATGTTTCACCCTTGGCTTGAGCTTCTAGTGCCCTGATCCAAGCAGGTTTCTTTGTGCTGTTTGAAAGTCAGCATGGCTTCCACTCTAAATATTGCACCCTCAAATGAATCTCTAGCTGTCCAGCCATTTCTTAGCTGGTTTTCCTATTTTCTTTGCTTATGCCCCATCTCAAAATACAGTACCTGGTATGAGGAGGGAAGGAGACACAATGGCTGTAAATGTTTAGCAGTCCAGTCTCTCCTTTTGTTTTCTGGGTAAAAAGGAGAAGAATGAGAAGGAAAGTGCCTGCATTGGTCTTCTCCACTTGCCATCCCCCCTTTGGCAAGACTGTTCAGCATCCTCTGGCCTACATTTATGTTGTAGTGAGCTTTTGACTGATATGTTAATAGATCATTGGTGCTGAGAGCTTGATGTCAAAGCCTGGTGTGCAGGCTGTCAGTGTCTTTTTATGAGTTGTCTGTTATCTTGTGCCCATGCATGAAACTTTATATACAGGGCCTCCATGTAACAGACAGAAATGGCCCAGTAGCCCAGCTCCAGAAATCCAGTTCATAGTGGTAATGCTTCCTGGCACTGTAGCAGCTTTTTGACTCTTCTTCTCTGAAAACCAGGTTTTATTTATAAGGCTTAAAGCAAATGTTCCTTGACAGTAGGTATGAAAGCAATATCTCTTCCTTTCCACTTCTGCCCCCTTTACTGCAGGTAGCTAGCTTAGGAGAGCTAGCTGTGGGTCCACTTCTTAATGCAGGGTAAAATCAGGGGGTCAATAACTCTGTGTCCACGCCTTGATTTGGGTTCCTTGGACAAGGTGTGGAACTGATCCACTCGCTCTCATACATAACATCATGGAATGCTTGCAGTAGAGCATGAGGAGCCTAATTTTGAGGTAGAAAGTCCTTATTCCCTTCCTAAAATCTTCTCTCGATTAAATCAAGAGCAGCAGTGATCACTTGTAAAACTAGCAAGGGCAGTTGACTTGGCAGTCTGCTAACAGAAAAGAGTAACTTTCTCCTCTGCTGCTGCTCAGAGGAAAAGAATGCTGTTTATTGCTGTAGAAAGGAGACTGAAGGAAACATTCTTTGCTCTTTGGCATCCTACAAAACCAGACTGGCTTATAAGAAACTAAGCCTGGAGAAGGATCATTCCCCAGTTTCTTGAACAGTCAATGTGGATCTGTACAGTTAGTGTGTGAGCCTTTGCAGGACACTGTGGCAAAGAATGACCAAACAGGAGGAGTATTTATTGACCCTTTTTAAAGAAGGCAGGGCTTTTTCTGTAGTTAACATAGCAGTGGACAAAATATGACCTGTGGGCTGGATCTAGCCCACCAAGCACTTTCATCCAGCCTGCAACGCCCACCAACAAATTTTGCCCTGCCCAGCCCTTCTACCCATGAGGGTGGGAGCAAGGCACCTATGTGTACACACAGCCCCAAACATACCCTCTTGCCTTGCTCCCACCCTTGTGGGTGGAAGGGCGCAGCTGGCCAGTGTGCAGCTTTCATGCGGGGCTGCTGCTGCCACTGCTGCAGCTCCCATGGGACCTATTCCACTTCCCTGGTCTACTGCTGGCTCTGGGCAGCAGGTAGGAAAGCATTGGGGTGGGATTGCAGTTGGGCAGGAGCGCAGCACATGAGGCTGGGGCTGGTGGCAGCGCGGAGCTTCCGCCTAGAGGTGCGGTGGTAGCACAGAACTTGAGTGGGCAGGTATGGGGGTAGGCAGGTATGGGTGCCCAACAAGTGCAGGGTGTGGTGGGGCGGGGAGTGGCAGGGAACAGCAATACAGATGGCTTGGCAGAGGCTGTACCCCTTGCTGTAATGTGCAGTACTGGCCAGAGCCATGCCCAGCGTGCCTGCACCCTAAGCATCCTGTCTGCTACTGCTGCTGCAATATGGGGAGAGTGCAGGGGTGGCCTCTACACCCCATACACCCACACCCTGCCCCCACATACACAACCTCCCAACACACCCTATGTTCCCTCACACCCTACCATACACATATACCCCCCTGATACCCCACCAAACACACCCACACCCACCCACACATGTACACCCCACCATACACATGTCCCCAACCCACCCCACCATATGCGCACATGCCCCCACACCTCCACCCCTTCACCATACACACTCCCATCCCCCATCATACACACACTACCCCCCACTATACAGCCCCCCACCATACACACGCATTCCTACCATTACACCCCCCACACCCACGCCATACACCCCCCCACACATATATCATACACACACGCACACATAGATTCATAGATTGTAAGGCTGGAAGGGACCTTGGAAGCTTATTGGGCCCAGCCCCCTGCACCAAGCAAGAAAGACAACTTGGGGTCAGGTGACCCCAGCAAGGTGACTGTCTAGTCTCCTCTTGAAGATTTCCAGGGTAGGTGGAGGGAGCTTATTCCACAGTCTGGACACTCTGACTAAAGAAGTTTTTTTCTGATGTTGAGCCTGAATTCCAGGACTTTGTGGTCATTACTCCTAGTTTACCCGCACCATACGCACACCTTACCATACACACATATATCCAGACCCCCCTGACAGCCCACCAAACACACCCACACCCACCTACACACCCACACATGTCCCTACACCCCACCATGCACACACCCACACACCCCACCATACACCCCCCGTCCACTCCATCATACACCCCACCACGCATACCAACCCCCACCATATATACACACCCCCACACATACCCACCCCCCACCACACACACGCATCTATACCCCTCACCAGACACACCCACCCACTATACACACACACCATACACACCCACCACACATACCCACACCCACCATACACACACCCCCTACGATGCACACACATACCCATCACACACACATACACACCACTATACATCCCCTTGCACAGTATACAAGAGTAAGAATTTATTTTTGAATTATTATGCAGTCACCTCTATATACACTATGCAAACAAATATCATGACAAAAATATTATTTGTAATAAAATTAAAATATGTTATATTAGATCTTTGACTTTTAGTGTATGAGTTGTTTTTTTTCTGGTTCTAAGATGGCAGCAGCAGGAACCAATTTTTGTTCATTATTATGAACTTGACTAACTGTAGCAAACACCTTCTTTTAATGAACTCTTCTTCTGGTCTCGTGGTTATTCATTATTGTCGCGCCCCGAAGACCGGTGTACCTTTGACCTGCGAGCCTTGGTCGGCACGACCGGCTTGGCACGAAAGGGATCGGTGATCGGACAGGTGGGTATTAACGGCGAGTAGGAGTCAGGTGACTTAAAGCGTATTGGTTACATAGAAAGTTTATTTTACTTATGCTACTGATGGTTGCAGCGTAGGCAGAAGAGTTGATTTGTTCAGTTACAGCATGCAGATATCATGTTACCCAGCATTTACAAGGTGGGTAAGAGGCTTGCTTGTTACAGGTTTTGAGCGATTCACACAAGCTGTCATGGTCTGCAGACTACCGAGAGCTCTTGACGAGAAAGATATATGAGCTGGCAAAAAAGAAAAGAAAACAGGGGTATGCCTGGGAAAAAACCGGGGGCAGTGTTTGTAAATGGTTAATTTACAAACTGTGTCTCCTGGGTGTGCATTGGAGTTCTCCGCTTTGGGAAGAAGTTCTTTTAAAGTTATACTCGGCAAGGTGGCCAATTACTACACGCCAGGAATGAATAATTAACAGGCTAGCAATCGTGCTTTCTTTGTTCGCTCAGGTTTCAGAAAAGGGGGGTTATTTTTTGCTTGGGTGGTACTGGTCCTGTTTGGTCACAGGTGGGCAAGCATAGCACACTATTTAATTTTACAATTTCATTAAAGTTAGCTAATTTGGTATCTCATTACCATAGGTACAGTATCTTTTTTGACATCATAGCACTGAGTTGTATACAATCCAAGGTTAGCTTCTCTCTCGTATGGGAGCTCAAGTGATTTGAAATGAGGCACAGACAGGGGTGTGTATATGCAGCACTGTTAATACAGAGGGATAGACTACAATTACAGAGTTTGCTGTGTTAGCCGCTGACCTGTTTGCCATCGGCATCCGAAATCAAAGACTTTGATCTTTGACAATTATAATGAAGTTGTTTTCCATATCCTAAAATTGGTCGGGAAAAGAAAAAGGCAACAAAGAAAGGTTGCTCTCCCAGTTGGAGAGAACCAGGTAAGCGGCTCCATGTTCTGAGAATGGGAGTGTTACACTGAAGGCTGTAACTCAGAACCTCCCCTTTTTACTAGAGCTGGGGAGAAATGTTCTGAATGAACACTTGTTTGCCAGCGCCCCACCTGAGCATCTTGCTAGCTCAGCCTGATGGGTTATTAGGGCTGCCAGCTTCCCAGGTCTTTGAAAGCCCTCCTGGTGGGCTGCCAGGTTCCCTGGAACCACTGGCTCAACAAGACTGCCAAAAGGCCTAGGAGTCCACCAGAAGTTCTGTTCTTGACTGAATGTGTTCCTCCTTCAAAAACACACAGCTTACACCAGAAATATGCACTGTTGCACCTGAGTAAGAGTTGCCACATGGGGAATTGTATGGGTTATAACTAGGGACCTACTTTAAATCGCAGTTTCACAATTGGTGCAAAAAATGGCATTGACTGTGATTTTTTCCTCCCAGGAAATCAACCCAAAAAAACTCTTAATAAAAATAAAATGCTGGCTCCCCAGTGGGAGCCAGCAGTCATCACTGGCCTGAACTTGCAGCCTCCCAGGCTTTTCCACTAGTCAGTGCCAAGGAGTGGGGCCACAGTGAAATGACCAGGAAATCAGCTCTTTGGGTCCTGACCAAGCCATGAAAATTGTTTTCTCTTGCCACGAGTTAGGTAGGTTCCTAGTTATAATTACAAGGGTGTAATTGTTTTGGTCTAGTTATGATGGTACATTTACTCAAGTAAACAAGTGCTGTCTGTGCCAAACTTGGTTATTGTTCTAGGGAACTTGGTTTTTTCTTTACTATGTAACTTTAGAGCTCAACTTTGTTATGTGTTAATTCTGACTGCTGAATAATGCAGAACTGAGGTACTACAACAAAATATCAATAGCCAAGAATTTTAGTCCTGCCCCTTTTTCCTTTGGGCTGTTCAGGAAACAAAACCTTCCACAAGACCCCTGTTGAGCATATTACCAGCATTCAGTTTGACAGAGATAGCCCCTCTCCCTCCCTTCCCATTTTCTCTATTAGGGGTAACTGCAATGAGGAATTGGTAGAGGGTACTATACCAAACTGGCATAAGTCCCCCAGGCTACCATGGTTATCTAGTGCAGGCTAGAGAGTTCCCTTCTGTTACTACTGGGTGCAGACTCAAAGGTGTTCCCAGCACTTGGTCTTCCCACTGTGCTCTGTGTCAGATGAGACAGTTTCTAGGTCTAGATTACTGCTCAAGTTTAGCCTTCTTTGGAGATATAGAGATATCTGCAGTGAAATGAGCTGTAGGATTTAAACTGGGGAAAGAGCAAGTTACCCACAATGAGCCAAGGTGATAATCATGTGGAAAGGGCAATTCAAAGCAGTGCCATCCTCTAGCAAATGCAGGAATGTGCACAGCTGAATGACTCAAAGGTAGGGGAGAACTCATCCCACATGTATGAGCTGCCTGTGAAGAGTCAGGCAAATATGGTATCTCTAACTAGGCATGCCCGTATCTGTAGGATCTAATAACTACATTTTTGTGGGAGGTTATTAAATTGAGTTACTTCTTATGTCTTGTTCCCCTTTCCCAGCAGCCCGGCCAGACACATTCTGGGCTTGTTCAGACAATTAAGATTTGGGCAGTGTCTCTAGGATGTCTGGAAGGATTAATCTTTTTTTGATCCAGAAGATATGTGAACTGCTGCCCTGCGGCCAGCGGCACAGAAGTTGGAAGATGAAGATTAGCAGAGGGATGAGTTCTTGGTCCCATGCTAGGCTAGAAGCTGGGAGAGAGCAAGGCTGCAGGCTTAAGGAGAAAAAGCTCTGAAACTAAGAGGCTGCAGAGGACTGCTGGGAGATCTCTAGTGCTGTCAGGGGCCCTGCAAGTAAGGTTTAGATGACTTTTAAGGGATATATGAAGAGTGGGGCAGTTTTTGTTGCAACTGGTGGGCTTATGATTTTGTTTATAGTGTAAACCAGTGGGCTGGGTGGGACTAAAAAGGGGAGACGTGGAGGTCCCAGAGTGCCAGAGAGGCATGTGCAGCTACAGCTTGAGAAGTCAGACCTTGTGCAGTCAGTCGAAGCCAAAGGGGCCCCGGAGGGGCCAGCCAGAGTAGTGGGGTGGAAGCAAGAAAGGCTGAGGCCCCAACAAGGGAGTGGAGACCTAAGGTGGCCTGCTGGTTTGGACTTAGTGCCCACTTAAGTAATGATTGGAAGCACCTGTGACACATGTGCATGGATGTAGGGGCTGTGATTACCCGTTAAGGCAGGGGTGGGCAGCTATTTGGGCCAAACAGCCAAGCGTAAGTTGTTTTGGTGAGCTGTCATGGGCTGGGTGAGCACTCCCTCCCAACAGTTCACCAAAACTCCCTATGTGGAATGGGGTCCCAGGCAGTGGTGTTCAGAAGCAGGATGAGTGAGTGAGGCTGGAATCACAGGGTGGGGGTGTGGGGTAGTGACAGCATGGGTCCAGGACTGAGTCAGAGCCACGATCTGCTGCCTCTATATCCCTGTGATGGGTATGAGTTCTTCACTCGCAGGCAGGGCCATGTAGGGAGCAGATCTTGGTTCTCCCTTACTCCAGATCCACGCTGTCACTGCCCCGCAATCCTGGCCCCAAGCCTGGATGCAACTCCCTGCCTGTTCGTGTGTCTCGCTGGAGCTGTGTCTGGGACTGGGATCTTGGTGAAATAATAGCATGGGGCTAGGGCAGATGTAGAGACCACTGCTGGGCCTCTCTGGGGGACTGCAGCAGCCATGAGAGGGAGAGGAGGGCTGCAAGTCCAGTGAAGGAGGAACTTAGCTTTCCTTCCCTCTCCCCTCACCTGTCCCCTCCCCTGGCAGGGTATGCAGTCCGCAGACAGGGGTGGGATGAGGGGATGGACCTGGTGGTGGCTCCACGCCACACCATTTGCAGAAGCTAGGACTGGGCTGGGGCCAGGGGAGGTGGGTGGTGCTGGAGTACCCCATCCTGTGCCAGCCTGCAGCTTGCCCCGGGGATTCCTATTTGGAAGCAGCAGCCCCCAGCTCCCAGCCCTGCCAACTCAGTGTGGGGCAGACCAGTGTGGAAGAGAGGCTGCGGGAGCCCCGATGAGGACGCTGTGTCAGGCTGGGGCTGGGACCAAGCCAGTCTCCATGGAAACTGGCCCCCAACCCCGGATGCAGCTCTCTGCCTGGCCATGTGCCATCTCCATGGAGACCAGCCCTGGCACCCACCCTGGCCCCAGATGCACCGCCCTCTCTAAGGATCCTGCCACTGACACTACCCCCATGCTGTGCCACTCCATCCTACCCCATGCCAAGCTGGTGGGGTTTGGGGCTGTCGCCATGGAGCAGGCATCCCGGGACAAGCTGAGGGCTAGCATGAGATAAGTGTGCCCCAGCGCTGCTCAGCGGGGCCGAAGGACCTGCTGTGGGCTGGGCAAAAATTGCTCTGTGGGCTGCATCCAATCTATGGGCTGTATTTTGTCCACCCCTGCCCTAAGGTAGTAGGTGTCCTGGGGGCCATGTACAGGCTGGGAGGGCCAATTAAATGTAAGGACTGGAATGAGTCCCACAGGATCTGAAGAGATTTGCTGGCAGGAGAGCAACATGAAATTTGCTCTAGGGCCTAGGGACAGAGTCCCTCTCTAAACTTTACTAAGAACATCAAAGCATGGGAGGCGAGAGTAGAGGGAGGGCACCTAGAGCCAAAGGAGAAAAAGAATGGAGAGTGACCACCAAGAGGTACCATGGCTACCCGTGGGGCACTGATCCTGTTACACCATGGATGGGCAAAATATGACCTGCAGGCCACATGCGACCCACCAGGCCATTATGTCCAGCCCATGGAGCCCCTAAAAAATTTAGAAAATTAATATTTATCTGCCCCGGTTGCCTGTCAAAGATGACAGGAGACAGGGACAGTAGGACCCAGGGGGAGCCAATGGTAGAACTAAACAGCTGCAGCAGCAAGTCCAGCCGCTGGCTTCGCCCCCCTCCAGCCTTCCCCCACCAGCCCCAGCTGGAAGCCTCTGCCTAGCAGGGGCTTCTGGAGGCTTCTGGCCTGGGACTGTTCCTGCCTCCCTGCGTGGAGGGAAATACAGATAAGAAGGTGTGGGGGGGAGGAAGAGGCAGGGGAGAACCCTGGGCGATTGCCTCAGTCCTGCCGGCTTCTGCGATCCTGGCACTGCAGCTGGGAATCACGTGATGCTGGAGGCCAGCTGGTGGGTGGGGGGCGAGCGGGGAAATGGCTGTGGCAGGCGGGGGGGAAGGGGCAGTGAGCAGGCTGCAGAGTGCAGCGACAGCCGGGCGGGAGCACAGAGCCTGCACTGATGCACCAGGGCCAGCACTGGTGGGGCCTAGAGTGGAATGGCAGGAGCATGGGGTCCAGGCTGCCAGGGGCTCTATGAAGCCGGGCTGGCTCCCTCCTCTCCCTGCTTGAGCAGCGCAATACAGTCCAACTGGCTAAGCAGAAGTGCTACAGAAAAGGACCTGACAGTTACAGTGGACAGTAAGCTGAATATAAGTCAACAATGTGTCTGTGTTGTGAAGAAGGATAACAGCATACTGGGCTGCATTAGTGGGAGCATTGCCAGCAAATCAAGGGAGGTAATTATTCCTTTCTAATTTGGCACTGGTGAGGCCACATCTGGATTACTGTGTCCAGTTTTGGGTCCTCCACTACAGAAAGGATGCAGATAAATTGGAGAGCAATGAAAATGATTAGGGGGCTGTGGCACATGACTTCTGAGGAAAGGCTGAGGGAACTGGGTTTATTTAGTCTGGAGACTGAGCATGGATTTAATAGCAGCCTTCAGCTACCTGAAGGGTGGTTCGGAAGAGGATGGAACTAGCCTGTTCTCAGTTGTGGCAAATGACAGAACAAGGAGCAACAATTTCAAGTTGCAGCCAGAGAAGTTTAGGTTAGATATTAGGAAAAACCTCTCATCAGGAGGGTAGTAAAACACTAAAACGGGTTACCCAGAGAGATTATAGAATCTACATTGTGGAGATTTTTAAGACCTGGTTAGACAATGCCTTTGCTGGAATTATATAGTTGGGGATGGTCCTGCTTTGAGCAGGGGGTTGGACAAGATGATATGAGGTCCCTCCCAACCCTAATTTTCTATGATTCTATGATTCTAAATTGTCTCACAGTGAGATTTTTTCCCTCTGGGAAGAGAGTTTCTGTTCTCCTATACATACACAGGAGTCTGTGCCCTAAATTCCACAATCCTTATTTTTATTGTTTTGGGGGTTTTTTTCCCATATAGGAGCAGTTCTGAGTGACAGAACCATAGATGTGGATCTTGCCCCGTCAGCTGAAGATTAGATATCCCTGGATGTCCTGACTGGAGATTTGCAGGCTGAGAAGAGCACACAGTGCTCATAGTTCCCTCTACAAGCAGTGCATCAAGTGTCAGAAATCAACGCAAGTCTGAGCAGGACAGATGGATAGGAGTGGACCAGGGCTGAGTCTGATGACCAGGTTCAGCAGCACTCCAGGCCCAGAGTCTGGTGTGAAGATCAGCGCTGTGGTACTGAACAGCAACATCCCTGCAAAGGCAGCAAGACAACAGCCTTGGGGGTGCAGTGCAGGGTCCTCTGTCTTCATTTATTTTAAATCTCTTCCCTCCTGCCGAGAGTTCAACTAACCATGTTGAAGATCCGTGGACCACAACCTCATCTTCCCATTGGAGACTTGGTATAAGAAGCAGCATCATTCACACAGAAGCACTACTGAATCACCTTTAAGGTTGCAAAGTGAAGACCTTAAAAACGAAGAAATAGCTGCAGGAAGCTTGCATATGCAAACCATTAACTTTATCCCTTTGCACATAAACACTTTTAATGTATATTCTGACCTTTTGCTGTGTCCACTCTGTCCAGCCACTGAGACAAATGCAGAATAAATATAAAGCAATGTAAAATACTGTCAGGTCAGTACTCTCTCCTCACTCTCAAGAGAGTGTTATACAGTCATTTAGCAGAGGTGTCCTTGGTGACAAACAGAGGAAGCAGTGGGCAAGCAGGTCTATAGTCTTTAGGTGTAGACTCCCATGAGTTCTTCAGGCCTCAGTTCAGGATAAATTCCTACACAGGACTGAATCTAAGTACATGCTTTGAAGGACTCAAAATTCCATGTATATGTGAAGCGCAGCCTCAAGAAACCAGAGTGCATGTCTGATCAGTTAAATCTTGTAACTCAGGTGACTCATAGATAGTTTCAGCTGCGAAGCTAAAAGGCTGTTCATACTGAAGTGGAAGTACTATTAAGTCTTCATTTTCCAGCCTGAAGAGTTTCAGTGAAAAAGAACATTTTGAGAAATTTATAACTAGCTGAAGAGAGGAATTTTACAGAAATAATCTCACAACACTACAGGGCTCCAGACACCACTGCAGTCAGAACTTCTGAGTTCACCTGCATCACTAGACACTCATTTTATTGATCACTGATAATTTGGGACTCCTGAGCAGGATTCACTGTTGATTCTTTTTAATCTGACAGTTATGAATTTCCTTTTTGTGTTGTGGTGTCCATTAAACTACTTGTCTACTCCAAGTGGACAATAAATTATTAGTTGAAGTTATAACTTTGTTACTCTAGATCAGGGGTAGGCAGCGTTTTTAGCTGGAGTGTCCAAAAACTGCAGTGTCTACCTTGTAAGGTGCTGGAGTGCCGGTATGCCAGAAAAAACAAAACGGGGGTAGGTAGGGGGTGCATGGCAGGATGCACTGCATATTAATATAATTAATAATCATAAATGTTGGTTTGTTCATGGTAAATACTAGGTTTTCTAAAAATTCTAAACTTGGTGACAATAAATAAAACTTCATATACTATCTTTGCTCTTGTGTATTCTTTTTCGTTAAGCATGTTGACAGGAAAAAGAGAGAAAGGAAAAAAAAGAAGAGAAAGAAAAAAGAAAGGGAAAGGAGAGAAAAATGGAAGAGGTAAAGAAAAAAAAGAAAAGGAGAAAAAGAAAAAATAGAAAAGAGACAAAAAGAGAAAAAACAAAAGGAAAAATAGAGAAAGAAAAAAGAAAAGGAGAGAAAGAGCAGACAAAGGGGGAGAGAAAAAAGAAAAGAAAGAGAGGAGAGAAAAAGAGAGAGAGAAAAAGAAAAAAAAAAGAGGTGTGCCTTTATGTCTCTTGCCCCCGATGTCTCCCAGTGATACTGGCTGTAGCTTGGGCTGCTGGTCCAGGGCAGTGTCTAGTGGAGGGAGGCAGCGACACCCCAGTAGCAGCTACCAGGGCTGGGGTGCTCAGGCCTCCCCCGTGGTCCCAGAGTGGGGGAAGCCTGGGCCCAGGCCTGGGAAGGAGAGCTTGGGCAGATGGATGCCCTGTCCCCCGGGGGGGAGGGCAGTGCCAGGGCCAGGTGCTTAGGGAAGGGCCATAGATTCATAGATTGTATGGCTGGAAGGGGCCTCAGAAGATCATCAGGTCCAGCCCTTTGCACCAAACAGGAAATATGACCCCAGCAAAGTGACCATCCAGTCTCCTCTTGAAGATTTCCAGGGTAGACAATTACACCACCTCTAGAGGGAGCTTATTCCACAGTCTGGACACTCTAGTTGTGAAGCGGTTTTTCCCAATTTTGAGCCTTCCAGGAGTTTGTGACGATTACTCCTAGTTTTCCCTAGGGATGCTCTGGTGAACTGTTGTTCACCAAGGGATGTACACCTCTAATGTAGCAGTAAGCTGCTACCAAGTCCCCCCTCAGCTTCCTTTTTTTCAGGGTGAAGAGTCCCGGATCCCTCAGCCTTTCCTCATATGGCTTACCGTGCAAGTCTCTGATCATACAAGTGGCCCTTCTTTGGACTCTCTCAAGCTTTATCATGTCCTTGTTAAAGTGTGGTGCCTAGAACTGGATGCAGTACTCCAGCTACGGTCTCACCAATGCTGAGTAGTGTCGGAGAACAGTGTTGCTACAGCATTGCACTGCTGGCTCACGTTCATACTGTGGTCTGTTATTACCCCCAGGTCCCTTTCATTCGTAGTGCTGGTTAGGTTGGCATTGCCAAACCTGTAGGTTTGCAGGGGATTGTTAGTCCCCAGATGGAGCACTTTACATTTCTCAACGTTGAACTTCATCTGCTTCCAATCCACCCAACTTGCCAGCCTGTCTAGGTCCACCTGTATCTACAGCCTATCTTCAAGCGTGACCATACTTCTCATAACTTGGTGTCATTCGTGAACTTGGCCAGTGAGCTCTTCACCCTGACACCAAATCATTGATGAAGATGGTAAAAAGCATTGGACCAAGCACCAACCCCTGTAGGACACCACTGGCCACTTCCCACCAAGATGACACAGATCCATTCATTAGAAGTCTCTGGGTCCTGCCCTGCAGCCAGTTTCTTTTTCATCTGACAGTCTCGCTGTTAAGCCCACAGTCTTCCAATTTGCTCATGAGAGCATCGTGGGATACCAGATCGAAAGCTTTTTGGAATGTCAACCTCCTCTCTCTTATCCAGGTGGCAAGTCACCTGATCGTAAAAGGAGATGAGGTTGGTAACACAAGACCTGCCCGTGATGAAGCTATGCTTGCTGTCATTCAGAATCCTACTTTCTGCAAGCCTATTGCACATAGACTCCTTAATGAATTGTTTCAGAATTTTCCCTGGGATAGAAGTTAAGCTACTTTGCCTATAGTGGCCCTCTTCCAGTCCTTGGGGACCTTCCCAGAGCACCATGAGTTTTGGAAGAGATTCACCAGGGGTTCCATGATTACTTTGGCCAGCTCCTTCAGCACTCTTGGATGAAGTTCATCTGGTCCTTCTGATTTCTATACGTCCAATTTCTTTAATTGAGGGATCCTGGTTTTCCATGATAAAAAATTACAAATTCTCTGATAAAAGATTGCAAATTCTCTGATAAAAATCCCAAAATCCGTGGTTAAAATTAAATGCCCCCACAGCCCTGTTGGTGTCTCTCACTCCCCCACTACAGCTGCCCAGTCCTGCTTGCGCTCCTTGCCCTCCACCCACAGCCCCTTGCCCCCCAGCCCTGCTGGAGGGGGCCCCCAGCTGCCAGGGCTATGGGACCAGGGACCCAGGTCCACAGCCCCCTGCTCCCAATGAAAGGCAGCAGCTGCTACAGCAGGAGCACAAACTGCCTCCCCCCAGCCTGCTGCTTCCTGCTGCAGGCTCAGGCAGGGCCAGCTTCCAGTGACAGTGTGCACTCCTGGGGGGCAGGGGGAACCTGCGCCTCCCAGATCTGTGTGGGGGTTGGAGGCAGGGTGGATGTGCACTGATCCCGTGCATGCAGAGGAAGTGTGGCGAGGGCAGCATGAATCTTGCAGTGGCAGGCAGCTTTCGTGTGTGGCCCCACTGTGCCCTGCCATGCCAGTCACACACACTGCGCTCTGGAGAGCCTGGGGGAGGGCAGCAAGGCAGGAAGCACAGTGTTTGCAACCCAGGGTTTGCAGCTGGCTGTGCACTCCAGCCAGGAGGGGGTTTTCAGCCTGCCTGCTCCCTGCCGGAGTGCTCGGCTGGCTGGAAACCCGTGCTGCTCCCAGCCAGCTGAAAACCCTCCCTCCCAGCTGGAGTGCCCAGCCAGGGAATGCCCAAGCTGGCTGAGGGAGCAGGGAGGTTTGCAGCCGGCTGGGAGCGGCAGGGGTTTCCAGCCAGCCGGGCACTCCAGCGGGGAGCAAGGAGGCTGCAAATCCCCTAGCCAGCTTCCCTCCCCCCAGCCCTGCCCCACAACCCCCAAGCCCCACTTACCTCCAGCAAGAAGAGTGAGCCTGAAGCAGCCTCTGGTAAGTGTGAGTGTTGGGCCCTGCCTTTCCCCCTTCCCTTCCCCTCCCAGCAGGGTTGAGGGTTTCCCCACCCCTTTTGCAAACAGCTCTTGGAGGCTAGAACTCAGCCAGCCTGCAGAGCTGTTTGCAAAAGGCAGAAATGCATGGGTTTCTCTTCTAAAAGGGAAAACCCATGTTTTCTCTGATACAAATGGGAAATCTGTGTTTTTTTCTGTTTTTCCGTGGGAAATGGAAAACCAGGATCCCTGTGATCACATACCAGTTCTATGGCAATAGTAGGAAGGCGGTCATTTGAACCCTGCTCATTCTGTACCCTAACTGGTGTGATTTTCCCCTTGACCCAGTGAAAAACCAAAGCAAAGTAGTCATTCAGGAGTTCAGTTTTCTCCTAAGTGCCAGTAACTAGCTGTCTCAAGTTGTTGAGCAATGGCCCTACACTCCCATTTGTTTTTCTCCTTTTTCCTACATACCTAAAGAAGGACTTCTTGTTGTCCTGGATTCCCATTGCTGATTTTAGTTCGGTTGCCACCTTAGCTTTTCTAATCTGATCCCTACAAGTGTGGGCCATTGCTATATAGTCCTCCTTTGGGGCTGTCCCTATCTTCTATTGACTACACTTCTTTCTTTTTTCTTAAGAGGATCATGATTTCCCTTTAGCTACATTTCCTCTGCATGGGAATGGACTTCCATTGTGCTTCAAGGATCGTGTCCTTTAGGAACGACTACTCTTCATGCACTCCTTTCGCCTTCTGTCCCTGGTCCCCTAGCACATTCCCTACTAGTGACCTGAACATGTTGAAGCTTGCATTTTTGAAGTCCAAAACTTCAAGCCTGCTGTCCGATTTGTCTGCCTTGCGATGGACCATGAACTTAATGGTTTCATGGTCACTATTACCCAGGCTGCCCTCTGTGTTTAAGTCAGTCACCAGGTCGTCTCCTTTGGCCAGGACCAAGTCTAGAAGAGCATTACCTCAGGTTGGCCCATGTACCTCCTGAGTCAGAAAAAGCTCTTTGATGCAGGTCAGGAAGGAACGTGACCAATCCAGCTTGGCCAAGTGTTCCTCCCAAGAAATGTCTGGATAATTGAAGTTGCCCATAATGACCATGTCTCGTGGCCAGGTGGTGTAGGGAGAAGCAGGCGCGGGGGAAGGTGCCATGGGCAGGCTGGTCAGTTGGGAAGGCAGGAGCCAGGTGGGAAGCAGGCCTGCCCCAGGGCTCCATGGACAGGGGCACCCAGTGGTACCTGACGTGGGGCCTGGTCCAGCCCGGCCTGCCCAGCTTCGCAGGCATGGGGCAAAACCACCCTGCCTATGAGTGGAGTGGAATGGAACGGCCCCTACACAGCCGAGCGATAAGTGTCCTGCGCCAACCCTGGTGCACGGCATTAAAAAGTTACTGCATAGCAAGATTTTTTATTTTGCGTGGCTCCGCGGGCCAGTAGGCAGGACTCAGTGCTGCAGAGCAGGGTGGGGCCTGGCAGGGAAGCTCGTTACAATCACTGGGAGTTCCACATTGCCAGAGTGAGGCACCCCCTGCCCACCTGCCAGCAGCAAGGGTCCCAACTCTGCACCACTGCTCCCACTGCTTCTGGGAGGGCAGGGGGTACTTTGCCAGGGTGCCACAGGGCTCACAGTGGCCAGGAGCTTCCCCGCCTGACCCAGCTCTGCCCTGCCATGCTAGGTCCTGTGTGCTGGGCTTTGGAGGCTCTGGAGAAAAGACTGCAGGGTGGTGAGTCCCAAGTCCACAGCAGGCAGCCAGTGGGCTTTGCTCCAGCCATGTCACCTGTGGGGAAGGGGAAGCCAGGCTCCATGCTCCACTCCATTGCAGCAGCCATCACCTCCCAGCAGCTGCAGGCCCAAGTCCCTTGCTCCATAGCCCTGACAGCTGGGGCCCACTTCTGGATAGCCCAAGCCTGCAGTGGGCATCCCACCCCCGCCCTGCACACAGATTTGGTGGTTACATGCCCCCCGGGAATGCGTACAGCAGTGGGAAACCAGCCCCACCTCTCTGCCCCCCAGAGGAGCCACTCGTGGTCCTGTCTCACTCCCCACCCGGGCCCTGCAGCCGTGCATGGCACCAGACCCCTCTCTTACTTCCACACACCACCTGCCTGGGCAGAAGCCCCAGCCTCAGTCCTGCTCAACTCCCTCTCTCCCTCCCTCCCTATGGGGGCCTCAAACCCCCTCTTCCCCCCCAGACTTACCTGTGAGAGCTGCTCTCCAGGCTGCCTGGTGGCCATGTGCATGTGTACACATGCACATGATGCCCCCTAGGGCTGTGCAAAACAGCACCGTTTTGTTTTGACATCTGTTTTGCCATTTTGAAGGGATGGTGTTTCATTTTGTTGTTTCATTTCATTTCAAAGCGCTGTTCCATTTCGTTTTGTCAAAACTGTTTCGCTGTTTCTATGCATTTCGAGGTTTTGTCCATATGCTATAATGGGAAATCACAAAATGCCTAAAACTTTGTCATTTCTTGCCTGACGTAGATGAAAATTGCAGGGGTAGTAGCCCCTTCTGAGGGCATAAAGCCTACCAAGTTTCAAGGAGAGACATGCAGCGGTTTCTGGGCAATTGCACCTCAAACTGTTCAAAGCAAAACTCCTGACACTTGCCAGCAGTGGCAGCCTATTCTCATCTGGCGTGCAGATCTGGGGGCCTGCACCCCTGGGGGGGCTGCGGAGCTGTGTCAGACTCCTCCCAGGGGTATGAGCCCCTGGATCTGTGTGCCAGATGACAGGAAGCTATCGCTGCTGCCTGGGACCAGCAGTGGGCGCATCCCCCCAGCACCGGGGAAGATTGATGCTGCCACCAGTCCCATGTGGCATAGGCAGCCTCCTGTCATCCAGCAAGCAGATCCGGGGGGTCTGCACCCTCAGGAGGAGTCCAGCATATCCCTGCAGCCCTCCCAGGGGTGTAAGCCCCTGGATCTGCATGCCAGATGAGAAGAGGCTGCTGCTGCCTGGGACTGGCGCTGAAGACAAATAAGAGGGCTTCAAAATTCAAAAGTTTTCAAAACTTTTGAAATGTCTTGAGTGCCCTTGCTTCATTTCAAAGCCTTTTGTTTCATTTCGATTTTGCTGTTTCAAGCTCAAAATGCATTGAAACAGCTTTGAAGCAAAATACCTGGTGAAATTATCACACAGCCCTAAGTGCCCCCTGCCTGACCGCCCTCCTCCCACTCCCCTGAGCCACTTGCAGGCTGGAACTCTGCCAGCCTGCAGAGAGCTCTTTGCAAAAGTGGAAAATCTGTGCATTTCTCTGCTAAAATGAGCAATCCATGTTTTTCTCAGTTATAAAAGTAAATCTGTGTTTTTTCCTCTGTTTTTTTCCATGGGAAATGGAAAACCCAGATGCTTGGTGGTCACCAGTTATTGTACAATATAACCTCTCAGGAAAAATAACATTTAATGAGTGCAGAGATTTTATGCCCATGAATTCGTAGTAGAAATGAGCTGCAGGGAATTCAGGACACTTTTAAAAGGTGCCTCACATGGAAGGTATTGGCAGAGAGCTTTGCTCAGTCATGGGAAAGGCACTAGAAAATAAGCATTTAGATCTCCATAGGGTTTCCCTTCTTTTTCTACTATTCTCAGAAACACAGTGCAGAAGAACATGGGTGAGCAGTTCCTACAACACCATTTGCAATTATTGACAAAGTGACAACCTTGATGGGGATTTTCAAGGGGTTCAGTCTCTGCTTCCATTGGAGCCTCTGACCTGAAGTGGAGCAGGTAGATTGATGCTGAACCTTTTGACTGTCCCATCCTCTATGATGTACCTCAACTGTTTCTGGAAGCATGTATAGCAAATAGAGCTGTGTCCTGAATTTACAATCTGAATTGAATATAAGACAGGATTCTGTGGAGGGAACGAGCAGTCACAGGGAATGGGCAGAAAAAGAGCTATACAGATTCCAGGTCTGGACTGGCCAAGGGAGCGTGGTCCCATTCTCCTAGGTTCTAGCCGTGCCTGTGGGAATTGTATTTCTTCTGAATGACTGAGGAAGTTTGAGGAAAGGAAGTCAGGAATGTGGGGGAGGGCAGAGGCCAGTGCGGGAGAAGGGCTGTGTGAAGAAGTGGTTGAGGTTCATCTGCAAGCAAGCAGAAGCCTGATAGGTCCTTAGATAGAATGGGGAAATAACATGCAAAGGGGGACAGATTCTTCTGGAGGAGCAGGTGGAGAAGATGTACTGGGTCTCTTCTAACATTTCTGACTGAGTTGAGCAGACCCTGGCAGGGATAGAAATGTTACAGCTTGAGGAAAAGGGCAAACTGACTACCACCTGCAGGGGAGAGGAGAACTACCCTGTAGTAATACACTATCCTGGCAATTCACAGCTGCTTACAAGGGGCAGACCCCAAAGACTTTACAGAACAAACTGCAGCGAGGAAGAAGAATGGACAGTTAGTGGCAGAAGGTGATGTTGGGGAGAGGCTGGTCTGGGTCTTCCATGTACAGCGAACGCTTCTACTGGGGTCCCCTAACATAACCTCATTCCAACCCCAGCGTCATCGTCCCCAGGATCCAAAAAGTTCTTTTCTCCCATCCCTATTATATCCCTTGAATACAAAGATCCAGAACATTTATCAGCTGTAGCTCAGTGCAAGAACCAGAGCAGAGATAGAAGTGGAAGCTGAGTAGGACATCTCGAAGTGGGTAATCCTGGTACTGTCTCCCCGCCCAGCTGTGTAGCACCAACCTACCTGAACTAGCATGAGATCTGCTTACAGTCTCAATTTCTTTTCATATGGTCTGTTTGTCATCTTGCTTGCTGTGATCCTCAGCTGGGAAACTGGCACTGTCTTGTCTTCTTTTCTAGAGCCTCTCCCCATCTGCTTTTTCTACTGCTTTTTCTGTCTGCTCTTGTACTTTTTAATGGCATACTCAACTGGAGTTTCCCTTGATTGAACTGTGTACAGTCATAGAGTTTAAAGCTACAGGGGATCATTATATCTGCTATTCTGATTTCCTGTGTAGAGCAGGCCCTGGAAGTTCACCAGGTTACACTGCCTATGAATCCAATTATGTGGCTGGCTAACCTGTCTTATGTGAAATCATCCAGTTTGGATCTGAACAGCTAAAGAAATGGAGACTTCCATATTCTTGGGAGTTTGTTCCAGTGATTAATCACACTCATTAAAAATGTATGCCACATTTCCCACTTGAATTGTCTGGCCTTAGCTTTCACCCATTAGTTCTTCTTATGCCTTTCTCTGCAAGATTAAAAAAGCCCACTAATAGATGGTACTTTTTCTCTAAAGATACTTACTATCCATAATAGTGTTGTCTCTCCATCTTCTTTGAAAAATTGAACAGATTGAGCACTTCAAGTCTCTCAGTGTTAGGCAATGTTTCCAGTCTTCAAGCTGAATCATTTCTGAACTGTTTCCAGTGTTTTTGCATCCTTTTTTAACACGGTGAGATCAAGATTTTGTGCAGTATTCCAGTGTCAGTGCCATGCTAAATACGAAGGGAAAATAGCAATCCCACTCACTACTCCCCAGCTGATACACCAGGGATTGCATTAGCCCTCCCCTAGCTTGAGTGATCTGCCTGCTTTTACCCGTAAATGCTTTTTAGTCACTAATTTCCAGGATACAGCCCCATACACTTCTGCAGGGATGGCTTTCATTTTCTTTTAATGGATATGAGAAATTTTCTGCAGCTGTATTAAAATGAATTTTGTTTGAATGATTTCCCCATAAGATTCTTCTATCCTTGTAATTATTTTCCATTGGCTGATTTTATGTCAACTTAATTTTATCAATGTAGATTTTATATTTATTTGCAGAGCATTGGTGAAAATGTTGTAAAGCGTTGGACTTAGAAAAGTGCCTACAAAACCCCACTAAAAATATTTCTGTTCAGCAATGCCGCCTCATTAACAACTAATCAGATCATGATCTATGGGTCCTGAACAATCACTAACTTGTACTCCAATGATCAGCTTATCTGTATTTGTCCAACATAGTTACCTCATGTTGGGTATGAGACCTTTTAAAATGGAATATTATCATCTATGTTTTTTAGAAACTCCAGTGGTGTTTTACTGCTGGTCGTATGAAATCTCCAGAGTGTGACTCCCAAACTGAAGTTTGCCATAACACGTTTCTTCCATGCATTAGAGAACTGTGTGTAAGGTGTATCTCACCCTATCCTCAGATTCCATTAGTACCTCCTGGGGCTGTTAGATAGCACACTGATCCCTATATTCAAGTCTCCATGTTCCAGGTTATCAGTAACTCTAAAACAGGAAATAGTGTCTTTAATATAGACTGGCCCAAACACATCTCTTTCACCCACCCCTGCCCCTCCTGGACCATCTGTAACCAGTTATTGTAACATTCCAGGCATTCACATTACCCCAGAAGATTTCAAGTAATTGCAATAATATCAGATTTCCTCTTATCCATGAAAATGTCCAGTTCCTTCTGTTTATTATCCAGGCTCCCCTGAACAAATTGAATTTTTTCACATTCTTTGCCCCAGTGGTTTAATTTGGTCACAGCTCCTTGAGTCTGTTTTGTATATTTAAGTTTGTACTGTGTTTGCCTCCTTTGCCCTCACCCTTTGCACTGGTATGGCCTAGGTGCCCCAGTTAGTCACTAGTTGCAATTAGCCTGCCCACCTCAGGGATGTATGCCATGCCTTGTACAGCTCTTCTCTGCTAAAATGTGGGCCCGTGTTCCACAGCCATGTGCCCTGCCAGTTGTGCAGGCTGTGGTTCACCTCAAGCATTTTCTGTCATCTTTTGCTTGAAGGGGACAGTGAGCACCACCTTATCACATTGGTAAATGCTGTGAAGTCAAAAGAAACTGGAATGGTCACTGAGACAATCCCTCCAAGTTTTCTTCAGCTCTCTACTGAGGTCCCCGAAGTCTCCCATAATCTGTATTGTTGTGTGCAATGTCATATACAACTGGAGACTTGCTGTCAGCTCCAGAATCTTATTTTGTCATGCAGTACCATCTCAGATCCTTACTCTAAGGAGACAGCACATTGTCCTGTCATTCTTGTTTTTGTCCCTGTTACTGAATTCTCTGTCCACTCTTCTTGATTTGGAGTTGCCAGTGGCTATTTTCTTATGTGTTTGAAGAACCTTTCTTGAGCCTGCTTATAGTATGAGGCCAGCAGCTAGATCCTCTGGAGTGCTCTATTCCATTCTACTAGATGAATAGCCAGAGACATTCCCTGTAGATGGCCTCGGTGAGTGTCATAGTGATTCAGTCCTACTCAGATTGACTGCTTTGTGCCTCCCTTCCACTATTGGTCATGCAGTCCTAGGCCTCTCCTTTAGAGTCTGCTCTCTCCATATCTGTTTCTGCTGTTCTTTCATCTTGAGGTGTCTGTAACAAATCTTATATCCGCTGGCAGGCCTGGTTGGTAGTCACTTGTTCTTCCTGTTGTGTGACCTTTTTAATGTGGCTGGGGGAGAGGGGGTGCACTGGCATTATAAATTCCTGGTGGGGACAGGCACTGATGCTACAACCCTTTGACTGGCTGGACAATAGTTTTGATTTCCTTAAACTGAAGGAGGCTCTAACCCTGTTGAGTGGCACTAATGAGGCTGTTGTCAGTGTGGGTGTCGGGAGAAGTGCACAGTATTATCCAGATGTGCACAGGTCTGAGGGTTGTGTCCAACACATAGCCCATTTGTGTGGCACAGCATTGACCTTCTTTTCCATCTGTCCCCAGGTGGTCGTACAATTGACAGATGACCTGCTCTCCCAAGCAGTGATGATGGTGGAGAACAGCCGGCCGACACTGGCTATCAACCTTTCTGGAGCCCGTCAGTACTGGCTGGAGGGCATGCTACGTCATGAAATAGGTCAGAAGACAGGGTCCAGGATGGGGCTGGGGACATCAGAGCAAACAGGAACCAACTTGGAAATAAAGTTCCTGCCTTTGAAAAGAAATAAAAATAGAGCCTCATACTAAATAGTGCATCTGGGAAGAGAAGGGGTTGTGTGGGTGTTCTGGGATGGGGGAAGATTGGGATAGAAAAGGCTTATCCTGTCACATAACAAGAAGAATTAGCAGAGGCATAACTAGCAATTTTGGCACCCTGGGCAGAGAGGCCAAAGAGTGAAGAGTGGGGTGCTAAGTGCCAGAGAGTTACCTGACCATTAGTTCAATGTGGGATTTCAAAGACCCTGACTCACCACACATGTTGTCCGCTGTGGTGGAGGTTACTGCTGTTGCTGCAGCTGCCACCATGGGACAAGCCTTCCCAGGGATCACCGTTCTGGCACTCCCTCTAAATCAGCACCGGGGGTTGGTGTCCTCCTCACCCTGCCTTAGTTACACACCTGATTGCCACCCATGGGCATTTTTAAGGGCACAGGCAAGAGTACAGCTGAAGCTGAAGACTCCAAACCCATCTGAAATGACTGCTGTGTAAACTTTCCCAGTGTGATAGAGAAGCGTGTTCATCCCAGGGTTTGAGATAACGAACATACCCAGCAAAACAAATCATAAAAACCATCTTAAAGAAGAAAATCCATAGAAAACAGCTTACCTGAAAGCCTTAACCCAAGTTTTGATTACTAATAGACTCGGTAAACAGCTGAAATGGCATATTAAGTATATACATGCATGTTATAGCCCTTCTTATATTGATAACAATAAGTGAATATGTAACTATGTAGTTCATGTATAGGTGCCTATTATTATATGCTTAAACTAAGCTTTCTTAACAAAGCTATTAAAATCTTTCCAGAAGAACACAAAGGATTGGGGGGAAGCTTAGTTACTGTGACTATGAAATAAGGAAAGGGAAGCAGGTAAAAGATAAGGAAACATTTTAGATCAATGAGGAAAAGGGTAAGAAATCCTCTCTTCAGTGTTTCAAGGCCATAACTAGTTTGGGTTATATCACAAAGATCCCCAGAAATACAAAGAAAATCAAAACTACCCAATCAGAAGTTGTTTGTTAGAGTTGCATGTGCATGTATGTATTTGTGTGTGCACATGGGTGGGCTTCATAAGAAGGAAATGAGAAAAACACAGGGAGTCCCAGAAGGGACCACCTGCTGCCATGATCCTCACATTGGTCCTCCTCCAGCAAAAGTACAGGTACAAACTAGTTCTTTGCTGTAGTGGACAGCCACATAGACAGCGGGGTAAGTGTGTATCTTATGCTTGGGTTGTTAACAGTAAAAGGTCAGGCTTGTCTTCTGCCTCTTTTATTAGTGGCCAAACCATGAATATACCAGTAATCTAGGTAGCAGGAGGGAGTCTTCTTCTGAAGGCCTCTGGCATCTGGAAATAATGCATTGAACTGGAGGTACCTCAGCACCAGAAACATACTGATGGAATTAAGGCAGAGAAGAGCAAACACATGTTCAGGGGATGTCTGGGACAAATATCATGACTCCATGGAGCTGGCTATGCACAGATGCAGAGAGGCTAAGGGTATGTTTCCAGTGCCTAAGGGCTGTGATATGGAGGGCTCCAAGGAGAGGTTATTCTGGGCAGCACAAGTTGGGCTGGGACCCCAGGTAGCTTTCACTGATGGTTTTGAGGAAGGAGTCCCTGTCACAAAGTGGATCTGTCATCTTCAAGGGCCCTTGTGTATCCCCATATATGGAACTCAATCCTGGCACTGAGTACAAAACAACATGCTGTGTCCGAGGAGGGCAGGGCTCCAAGCACCTGTCTTGGCACTGAACACTTGCCATCAAAGGCTCTAAGAACAGAAGGGAGCCTGTATTGCCCACTGCTACCTTGTTGAGTAGGGTTACCATAAGATTTGTACTTACTTTGAATTGAGTCAGTGCAGGGCTGGTTTAGCACTACCACAGTGCAAGGCTAGTGGCAGAAAAATACTATAGCTCAGAAGGGAGAGTTTCAGTGACATGTTACTGGAGGGTGAGGACATTGTAAGGCAGTGTCCTTGCAGCATCAAGGCAGGAAAGTGTAGAATAGGCTTTGTTTTTATTGCTTAGAAGTAGCATGAGCCTGCTGTGGACTAACTGATACATTAGCTATCATGCTACTCAGACGTAATTGTGGCAAGGTGCCTTCGTTTTACCACAAGACAAGCAAGTCATGGTTAACCATAGATGGGGGTGGACCTCTGACTTTGCTTATTGACTGCTTTTCATCTGCCCTGTGGTAAAACTAAAGTTCTTTGTCCTCCCTATGATGACTTAGTAGGCTAGCTACTGCACAGTAAGTTTATCCTGGTTGAGATGCACCTTTTTAAAGCAGTGAAGACAGCCATGTGTGTCTATATTATGATACAATCTTTAGCTGCACTAACACATGCTGATTTTTCCACAGGATCCCACCTTATTCAGTACATGGGATAGATCCACGGTGGCCAAACCACGGCTCGCGAGCCATATACGGCTCACCGGCATGGTACTTGCAGCTCTTGCCCCACTTCTTGAAGCCCCACGCACTTCTCTTGGGACTGCCAGCTCAGGAGCCGGCTGCCAGAGCAGGGGCTACAAACATGCTGCTTAACTCAAGGCGTGCGCCCTATGGGGAAAGCCGGAGCAGCTCAACGCTCAGCACCCCTCTCCCCTTCTCCTCCCCTCACTGGGTTGCTCAGCACCAGCTCTCCCCACCCCACCCCCCTCCCCACCCTTTCTGGCTCTTGAACTTCATGTGGAGGATCGGATGTGGCTCTCAGAGTGAATAACTCTAGCCACCCCTGGTATAGATGGTTCTTATTTAATGATGAAATACTCAATATTTTGAGTATTCCTTATTGTTTGATGTGTGGCCCAGGTCACACATTGCCCTGGAAACAGAATTATTCAGATAGTTTTTTTATGGTGCTTGTTGCAATTGTATCCAACTGCATAAAAAAGATTGATTTTCATAATTCACTATGGGATAAGCCATCGATATTTCTCCTGGGCCAGGTGCTTGGAGTGGTGGTCTGGGGCACAAAGAAATTAAGGTAAAAAAACTCCCTTAATTTTGGATGCCGAATTCGAGATATCTAGGGCCTGATTTTTGTCCAGAATTTTTAGCATTACATAGCACGATATGTGTTTATGTGTCCAACGCAATGGCTTCAGTTACAGCTGTGGGTGCTCAGTCTGACCCAGGAAATGAAGACACACCATTAGCAAGTGCCAGTTAAAGTGATTTGCCCAGCATCTCACAAGAATTCTGTAGCAGAAGCTGGACACTTCTCTAGAGCAGTATTCAACTGACTTAATCATGGAACTGTCCTTTCTCTCCCTCTTTCACTCAACACTTTTTGTTTCTTCAGTAAATGAATCAAGGATCTTAGAGGCAACAGTCTTGTTCATTGTACACCCCCAGTTGATCCTCACAGCAGGTTCGTCCTGTGCACTGAATGAAGGAAAGATCCTGTTGAAATGTGAGAATGTGACCATCTAAGGGAAGGCTGAGTCACGTGTGGATTGAATTAAGACTGCACAGTCAATCTTGGCCAAACAGTAGCTGGCATTTTCTACTGTTGAGTGCTGGAATTTGCAACCTTAGTGTTCTTTAATATATTGTTTATGTGCATGCATCTTAGTTTTCTCTGATTTTAAAAAATCCACAATTTATGGTTAAAAAAAAGTAACCCCATATCCACATTTTCCCATGATTGAAATACTACTAATATATAGATATCGATTTTATTTATGGAAAAATGTGGATTTGGGGTTACTTTTTTTTAACTGAAAATTGGGGATTTTTAAAAACAGAGTGCGAGCATGTGATAGAGCATTTTTGGTGCCTGTTACTTTAAAGGCTGGAGTAGGGAGCTGCCAGGTGGCTGAATGCAGCAGCCATTTTTAAACTTAGGCCAGAAAGGTGGCAGTGCAGGTTGAGTAGCCAAGGAGGGAACATCAGGCTGAGCTGCTCCTAGAACACCTTGAAGGTGAGGGTAGGAGCTGTGGGAGATGGTTTGGAGCCTCCTGGTCCTGGGTATGACCTGAAACTGCACCCTGCTGGGGAAAGGTGGCCTGGTGGGGCTCCTAGTGATGTGGAAGACCCCAGGAAATGTCAGGCCAGTTACCTCCCCAGGGAAAGGCGGGTAGCGGCACCTCAAAATCTCAGTCCCCATTATATAGTGGAGAATATACAAACTATGGGGCCAGGTACACTCAATAAAAGGCACCTGAGCCCGTGGGGGGTATAAGACCCCAAGCCCTGGAGAAGGGGCATAGATTTAGCCCAGGAGAAGAGGCAGTGTGGAGCCCTAGAGAAGGGGCAGCATGGAGCCCAGGAGAGGCATAAAGGTGACCCCAAAGAAGGGTGGCGAGTGACTTCAAGAGGGGTCAGAAAGAGCCGAGTGGCCAGGAAAGGGCCTGTGGCAAGATTCAGCGTAGGGTTAGGCATGGACTGTCATGAGCTGGGTTCCAAAGGCACCAAGAGGACTGTGGGGTTGATCACCCAGGGTGAGTGAGTAAGGATGATGGCCTGAAGGCTGCTCTTGGGGAGCAAGGCAGAGTAGAAGAGGCCTAGAAGAGGGGTAGAATGAAAGATGCCCTGTGAGAGGGGGTGGAGAGAAGCCTGGTGAGAGGGGGTAGTATGACTGAGTGAGTGAAAGAGGCCCAACATGGGGCACAGCTTGACCCAGCTCCTGGCCGGAGCATTTACAACCATGGATGCTATCTGCGAGGCATGGGCTGCAGTGTAGGGTAGGTTTGGAGCTGCAGATATTACCCCTAGACATGAGGGATTCAAAATGGGTAGCCTCCTGTCTAAGTACCATCTTTATTATTTACCAACAAGGTGTGGCAGGCAAGCTAGGCAGGGGGCATGCCCATAGACAGGAGGTGGGCCAGTGCTAACATCAAGCCTGGAAGATTATCCTGTCACAGAGCGGGTGGACTTACCTGCTATTCTATGTCCCGTTGGAATCACGGGGACTGCTATCTTGTCCTCTCTCCCTCTCTCCTGCCATGTCTTTGACGTTAGGTTAGTTCTCGGGAGTTTAGATGATATCTCCAGTGATGATCATATGGGCGAGGTTGGTCCTCCACAGGGCTCCAACACTCCTATACCCTGCCCCTTTCCTCGTGGGTGACAAGTCATCTCTTTGCAGTACTGAGTGTGAGTTGCTGGTTCTTGGATCCTCTCCAACCTGGTTGAGAGGTTGTGGTCATGCCCTCTAGGCAAGCCACTCTTCCTCAAATGTCTCAACTCTGCTTGCAGTAGTCTTCCTTCTCTCTGGGATCAGTGGGTCCTGGGGAGATGGAGTCTCCACCTGCCAGTCCCAGGGTTCATGTTCAGAAGTGACTAGGTCTCAGGTGTTGACTCTAGGGCTTGATTAATCAGAACTCAGGTGTACAGGGGATCAGCCTCTCCCCTGCTATACTTCCCTAGCTCAGGATCACTATACAACACCACAGAAGAAAAACTTCTGAGTCTGCACTGTGCTATAGCTCCACTGTCTGCAGCTACTCTGAGCCAATGGACTTTTTTACTCAGTTCCTCCGGGCAAACCCCTTTTCTATCTGGGTCTATCAGGACCCTCCAAGGCTCACTGCCTTTGGTATCCCGTCTTGCCCTCTTTCCTGAGGGTTTAATACTCTCTCCCTGGGGTACTTCTCCCAGTGTCTCTATTTCCCCAGCCAGTGGGCCACCTGTAAGCACCCCGCCATCCGGCTTCACTTATCTGGGTGGTAGGTAAGGCTGGTGCTTCACTCGGGGTTGCAGTCTCCTGGCATCCCCTGAGGGTTTAGCTAGCTGGGTCTTGGCCACAGCAGAATCGTCCTCCTGGTCTGGCTGCAGTGTCCCCTGTTTTCTTCCATGCTGAACGCCAAGCCCTGCTTGGCCTTCTCCCTTTAAACTTCCTGGGGTTTCCCTCTGGGACATTCATCACAAGCCTTCAGGGCACTTTCTTCCTGGACCAGGTGTGTGACCCCTGCTCTTTTCCCTGAAGCTTCTCTCAGCATACTGGGGAAGCGCCGCCTGTCTGGGACCCTGCCAGGTGAGTTCTCCCCTCCTGGTGTTTCCCCAGCAACCTGGTTTCCCTGGCCTCTGCCGGGCAAGTTCCCCACCTTGGACTTCCCTCAGAGCACCGGGGCAGTGCCACTCACTCTGCCTCCGCTGGGTGAGTTCCAAGCCTCCCAGTGATTTCCTTCAGCGTGCCAGGCAGTGTAGTGCTCCCGGACCTGGCCGGGTAAGTTTTTTTTTCTTTGGGACTTGTGGCTGGCAGGTTGGGACAGCATCACTTGTCCAAGCCCCACCGGGTGCATTTTCCCTGTTCTGACCCCTCCTGCGGGGGTCTAGCAGGGGCTGCTCCCCAGTCCCTGCTATACACCCTTCCCTTTAGATTGACCACCAAGGTGGCCTTCCTATTGCTTTTTATGACCTTCGTCCATTGAGTGAGTCCTGCATTTTCCTGCACCGTTCTCAAGCCTGGATCGTCACGACTGTGGGACAAGAAGTTGGCGTTCACATTCTTTGTCCTGAGTCCCCTTTGACTGAGCCCTCTGCATGCCTGTTGTTGCCCAGGGAGCTGTTAAGAGAAAGTCAATCAGTTGCGAATTTTAGTGAAGCTAAGGAGTTAAGTTAAATAAGAGATTGGGCCTGAAAATGCAATACAGAGGAAAAGGCAAGGTTATTATGAATTAGACAAGTCTATGTGAAGAAAAACAGGTATGAAAAATAAAATAGAAAGTTGCAGAGCTGTGGATAGACAAAACTGATATTGGGAGTCCTTGAGAAATAAGCAAGATAAAAGAATGAGGAGCTTGAGAACACAGGACTGATAAAAGATCCTAAAAATAATGTTTTGGTTAAAATATAATTGAAAATATACTAACCACAGAACCAGATTTTTTGTTAAAAATAATTAGTAAGATGATGGCATACTGTATTGTTCAGTTATAAATTGACTCCACATTTTCAGGTGCAATTTTAGGGAAAAAAATATTTTTTTCCTGAATAGAAGTTCATAGTTACAGATAAAGACTTTGAACTGTTGTTATCATTACAAAATCCACAGGAGAAACAGATAATCAAGGAAAGGACCCAAAGGAATGCACTGAGAAACCTAAAATAACAACTGCCTTGGAAAAAATTCTCATTTGGTATTTTTGTTACATGAACAAAATATACTATAAGCACACAAGTCAAGACCGCAAGCGGTCCCAGTTATAGGTTGACCCTGTACGTAAGTGAAGTGTAATTTTATGGCTCCTCTCACTGAAAGAAAAGGTAGACTTGCCACCAGAACAATACAATATGTTATCAAGTTTAATATGATAAGGTATGTGGTAACGAGACTCAAGTAGGTTGTGGTCTTCAATTTGAAGTGCATCCTAACACTGGATCACAGCCCACTCTCGCATCACTTGCTTTGAAATGGATTACTTTATGATTTTACTACAGATGTAATCTCTCTATATTTTTTTAACTGAGCATTAGCATTGTTACTCTTAAGTTTTTCAGGGTCTTCAACCTAAGAAGTTTATATCTGAAGCCAGTTTGGAGGCCGAACTTGGTGAGATAGCAGTAGTTTAAACACTTGCTAAGATTAGAGAAACTAACAAGAATTAGTAGCCCAGAATGTTTCCCCCTCCATGCCACTTGGGCACCTGGGCACCTTTCGGGTTAGTAGCAATGCTAGCACAGAAAAAGCTGTGCTAAGTTGTAGATATAAAAGCATATCAAGTCACTGTTACGGTTTGACGTAAAGAAGGAGGTGGATATACATATTGCTTTTCGGTATGAATTGGAGGTGAAAGGGGAGGCCTGCTCTCACTTCTTATGAGCAGAGCCACAACACCCCTCCTTCCCCACCTTCCTGGCCTGTTCCCTCCCCACCCCGTCCATTAATATGGTAAAAATCTGCCCATGCCCCTGCAGTCCCAGGATGACACTTGCTCAGCTGCCTTATGGCCCACAGTCAGCCTAGGAACGTGGAGGAGCTGTAAGGGATTGAGCCATGCTTGGTACAGAATTTAGCTACCACTCTCTTAACAAGTCTCCATTAAGCGTGTGCAAAGTTAGATTTTTCAGAGGTTTGTAACATAGCTGTATTTGGGCAGATTTTATAAGTACAGTGTCCCTGACACCAGTGTAATCCCTATGTCAGATGTCTGGCCCCTGCTTCCATCCATGTCTGGTCACTATCTGCACCACTGTACTCTGTCAGGGAAGGTATCACCATTCTACTAGAGTGCCTAAAAAATTCTTGCAACATCTTTTAACTGTGTGGCATTTTTTCCTAATCTTATTGACAGTAGTCACATAATTTTTGCTGAAGCTTTTCAAATAATTCAATTTTGTGGCTAATGCCCAGCATAGAAAATTTTAGGTTGACTGAGTTTGAGTTTGGCCAAGTTAATAGGAATGGAAAACCAGATCATATAATGGGAATTGTTGGGCAATTTTAATGTAAAGTATTGCTGCCTGTGCTACCCCTAATGTTAGAATAGCATAGTACAAGCTAGTGCAATTTTTTGTTAGGGTTTAAGGCCAGAGGGAATCAACAGACTATCTCATGTGACAGCCTATACAACACAGGCCACCGAATTTCAACCAGTCACTTCAGGACTGGGACCAATAACCTTCACTTATTTGACTAAGTACATCTTCCACAAAGACACCTGGTTTTAGTCCAAGAGATAGAAAACCCCTGCTTTCCTTGGCCATTTTCAGTGGTAAATCATCCTCCCTCCAACCAAACCATTTTGCATTCCAATTTGTCTGGCTTCAACTTCCAGCCCTCAGTTGCCTTGTGCTTTTCTCTGCCAAGTTTAAAAAAAACCCTTTGATACCCTGAGTTGTCTCCCTACAAAGGTACCTACAAGGTGTATTCAAGTCACCTCACAGTCTTCCTTGTGATAATCTAAACAGATTGAACTCTTTGTGTATCTCACTGTAAGGCATCTTTCCATGGTGGTAGGATAGGGGTCATGCAGTGGTATGATGTTGTTAAGGTGGGACAGTAAAACATAAGGATATTGGAGAACAGTTTGAGTAGGATAGGGAAGTGATAGGGTGGGATGTCAAAGGATTATGGCAGGGTAACAGAGGAAGTGTTAATATAGTGGTAGCACATCTGGAGGGTAGCAATGGGAGGTTAAGGACAGTGGCGTAGAGCTTAGCTAATACCTGCTGTGTTACTTACCTCTGGAGAAGGAGACTTAATGCCAGGGGTTTTGTTTGACCTTTATTTATTGAAGGAAAAGCTATGGAGTGGAGGAATTTGTTTTGGCTGGATCACTGGAGAACAGTGATCCCTCTGTTTTTGTTTGGCACTTTGTATGATCTGTATGAGTCTGGGTGGTGCCTAAACATGTTCTGTCTCATCTTTTCCAGGTACCCATTATATCCGTGGAGTGAATAATGCCCACCAGCCCTGGCATAGCTCAGAGGGCCGCAAGCAGTATGGCCTGAAACCCGCTAATCCCACAGAGGAAGGCCTGGCTAGCTTGCACAGTGTCCTCTTCCGTAAGCAGCCCTTCCTGTGGCGTGCGGCACTGCTATACTATACCATCTACCAGGCCAGTCACATGTCCTTCTGCGCACTCTTCTGTGATCTGGAGCAGTATGTGCAGGATGCTAGAGTACGGTGGGAGTACTGTGTGCGGGCAAAGCGAGGGCAGACTGATACATCACAGCCAGGTGAGCAGACATGGTCACTTCAGAGCCCCACTGCGCACCCAGGGGTGGCAGGACCAGCTGCATGCATCATGGCTCAAGCTGCCACCCACACCTTGGCTGGGTGGGGCCAAGGGACTGTCTATGGGTCTGACAGAGTCCCTTGGCAGGTCGGATCTGGCCTGCGGGCTGTATTTTGCCCACCTTTGTTAGCGCATGCTAACAATGAGAAAAGTGAGGCAAGCAGTGGCAGCTTAGTGCCTTGAGCTGGGATCTTTAGTGGTAATTCATATATTAGCCTGAATGATATCAGCTCTTGAGGGTTAGTATCTACATCGGTCTGGAACTTACATCACCTTCTATTCCCTGCATTAGCAGCCAATTTGCAGGCATTTAGTTTTGAGTCTTTACACAGTTAGTCCATTCCTGATCATTCTTTCTCTTTCTCTTTCTCTTCCATAGTTTCATAGTTCTCTTTCTCTGAGGAGCCGTGGGTAGTGGTCTTGAAATATCTGAAAGTGTGTAATAAGGAGAGGGAGAACAACTGTTCTTCCTCATGTCAAGAAGGCAGGGCATGAAGCAATGGCTTTAAATTGCAGCAAAGGCTATTTAAATTAAATGTCAAGAAAATTTTCTTTACTGTTAGAACCACAGAACTGGGGTGTTAGAACAGTGGGGCTGTACAGGGAAGTTGTGAAATCTCCTTCACTGGAGGTGTTCAAGAGGAGGCTGGATAAACACTGGATAGGGATGATTTAGGAATAGCATGCCTGTATTTATGCACTGTCAGTAAAACTCCTGGAGGCCTGGGCTTCCATCGCCAACAGATACCAAAAAGTAAGGTGTATTTCAGCTCCATCTAACTCATATTCTATTGATAGATCTCAGCTGTGATCACTGTGACCACTACATGGTTAAAGTTGAGGTAGAATGTCTTAAC
This sequence comes from Crocodylus siamensis, assembly GCF_052110815.1. Lineage (NCBI taxonomy): Eukaryota > Metazoa > Chordata > Crocodylia > Crocodylidae > Crocodylus > Crocodylus siamensis. The sequence goes on from NC_143403.1 coordinate 45,162,415, forward strand.
CACTGCATAGACTGTGTAGCTCTCAGCTGTGCTAAGTTGTAGATATAAAAGCATATCAAGTCACTGTTACAGTTTGACGTAAAGAAGGAGGTGGATATACATATTGCTTTTCAGTATGACTTGGAGGTGAAAGGGGAGGCCTGATGGAGTGCTGATGGATGCTATTGACATGGATGCAACAATGAGGACTACAGAGTTGCCCATGCTGCCATCAAGGTCTGTTTACTGAGCTCTAGGCAGCAGAGCAGGGGCCAGCTGCAAAGCTACATGCAGCCAAAGAAATCCACAAGGACTTAAAGAGCAGCAGGGAAGAAGGCAGTGGCTTCATTCAGCTCTGGGCTTAAGCTACAACATCTGAGAGCAGGCTGAGAGCTGAGCCATATGACCTTAAAAAAGTGGAGCCCCAGCCTACATAAAGCCTGGATCCTGAGCAATAGGGCAGTCTGGCCCTGACAATTCCTGCTGGCCTGGATAGTGACAGAGGGAAGCCTAGACAGCACTGGTACCTAGGGAAGCTGTAAGAGTTAGCAGCTACAGGGTAGGAGTGGCTGAAACCCTGAAGAACTCTGAAGGGAATATAACAGGGTATTGTAGCTGGCACAGAGTAACACCAGAAAATGGGGAACAGTTGATAGGGGTGGTGTGGAGGCACCTAAAAAGTACCCTGCAGCAGGAGATGCTAAGCCTCTAATAGGGCCCTTACAGGGTCTAGAACCCAGGAAGCTGCATGAGAGCTAGCGCCAGATCCCTGAGAGACTATGACCAGCTTTGCCTTTGTCAGAGGCACCAAGGGAGGCTGAGTGAGACTGAAAGGAGCCTCGCCCTGGGTTGGGGGCGCTGGGGGGCTAAGACAACATGAGACAGAGCCAAGGAGCTTGGACACCTATATGGGCATATCCAGACAAGCATGCACGTGCATTCTGCAGTGTCTCAAACCCCTGTGAGATGCTGCAAGAGGTACATGTGGGAATAAGAAAACGTTCCCTGTGCTGCAAATTTCCTTTTTTTTTTTTTTTTAAGTGCCAGAGGCTGGGGTTTTGGGGGGCAGCCATCAGGGGGCTGGGGATGCAAGCAGGGGATGGGGCTGAGTGAGGCAGCCACTGGGGGGTCTGGGGGAGGGGACAAGGGGTAGGGCTGGGTGGGGCTGGAGGAGGGGGGAGGGCACCATGGGGGGGGGGACCCCTGCCAGCCCTGCCCATTTCCCAGCCCCTCGATCACTGCCCCACCTGACCTTACCCCCCGTCTGCCCCCAGAGCCCCCTGATCCCTGCCCTGCCCAGCCCCAGGCCCCCAAGCCCCCCGAGTCCCCTGATCACTGCTCCTCTGGGCCCCAGCATCCCAGCAAGTAACACCCCCCAAAAAATACCCCCGCACTCACTGGCAGTATCAGGTGTCATCAGGGTCACTGGGGCCCCCTCGCACAACCTGGAGCCAGGTGACAGCCACAGCAGCCCCAGCCTGGGCCCTGCTGTCCCCTGCTGCCCTGTGCTGCATGGTGGAGCTCTGCAGGGGGCCCCAGAGCCCCCATAACCCCTGCTACTGTAGGTGAGTAGAGGCTTTTTTTTCCTTTTTTTTTTTTAAGTGCCAGAGGCTGGGGTTGGGGGTGGGAGGCAGCCATCAGGGGTTGAGGATGCAAGCAGGGGGTGGGGCTAGGTGGGGCAGCCATTGGGGGGCTGCAGGAACCAGCAAGGGCTAGGGCTAGGCAGGGCAGCATTCTGGGGGGCTGGCGAGCAAGTGGGGGTGGGGCATGTGGGCCCTGAAGGGGGGGGGTAGGCCCTGCAAGGGCCTTTTGGGGGGCTATAACCCCTTTTGGGGGGCTGTAGCCCCTGTGGGGGGCAGCAAAACATATAGGTGTTTAGAATTCACTTTATTATGATGATAGAGACACTGGTAGGCTTCCAAATCGCTTTAACACTGTAGATATAACAATAAAACATTGCCCAACTAATCACTGTCTCTCTCTCTCTCACTCTCTCTATATATATAGTGGTCTTTTGTTTTAATTGTGGAGGAACATGGATTTTGGGGTATTTTACAGAGTGACTTTGGGATTTTTTTATCAGGGATTTTTCAGTTTTTAAATAGGGAACACCAGAATTCCTGCTAAGGAGGCCAGTGGCAGGACACTGCCTGCTCAGAGCTGGCACTTTGGACCCGGCTGGAGGTGGCTGACCTCCTGGCCAACTGTGTCCAGGAGGACATGCTTTGAAGTTTCCCTAGTTAGGGAACGTCTGCAGGGACTGGATGTATTCAAGTCAGCCAGTCTGGACGATCTCCACCCTAGAGTTCTAAAGGAATTGGCCAAGGTCATTGCAGGACCCCTGGCATGGCTTTACGAGCACTCGCGGTGCTCTGGTGTGGTGCCGGAGGACTGGAAGAGGGCCAGCGTGGTTCCCATCTTCAAAAAGGGGAAGAAGGAGGACCCGGGAAACTATAGGTCAGTTAGTCTTACCTTGATCCTAGGCAAGCTGTTTGAGAAAATTATTCTGGCACACATCCAAGAGGGGCCAGCAGGGGACTGTATGCTTAGGGGCAACCAACACGGGTTCATCAGTGGCAGGTCCTGTCAGACCAACCTGGTGGCCTTTTACGATCAGATCACCAAATCATTAGATGCAGGAGTAGCAGTGGACATAGTCTTCCTGGACTTCTGGAAGGCTTTTGACACTGTCTCTCACCCTGTTCTCATTAAGAAACTGGGGGGCTGTGGTGTAGACACCCACACAGTCAATTGGGTCGCCAACTGGCTGGAGGGCCGCACCCAGAGGGTGGTAGTGGATGGGTCCTTCTCAACCTGGAAGGATGTGGGCAGTGGGGTTCTGCAGGGCTTGGTCCTCGGGCCCGCACTGTTCAACATCTTCATCAGTGACTTGGACGAGGGGGTAAAAAGCACCCTGTTCAAATTTGCTGATGACACTAAGATGTGGGGGGATGTGGGCACACTAGAAGGAAGCAACAGGCTACAATTGGACCTAGACAGGTTACAAGGGTGGGCGGATGAGAATAGGATGGGATTCAACACTGACAAGTGCAAGGTGATGCACTTGGGGAGGAACAACCGGCACCATACCTACAGGTGGGGGAACTCGCCTCTTGTCAGCACAGAGGTGGAAAAAGATCTTGGAGTCATCATTGACTCCAAGATGAACATGGGCTGGCAGTGTGGGGAGGCAGTCAGGAAGGTCAACCGTACTTTGTCATGCATCTCGAGCAGGTCGAAAGAGGTGATCCTCCCCCTCTATGCGGCACTGGTCAGGCCGCAGTTGGAGTACTGCATTCAGTTCTGGGCGCTGCACTTCAAGAGGGATGTGGACAGCATGGAGAGGGTCCAGAGGAGGGCCACTCGCATGATCAGGGGACAGCAGGGCAGGCCCTATGAGGAGAGGCTACGGGATCTGAACCTGTTCAGCCTTCACAAGAGAAGGCTGAGGGGGGACCTAGTGGCCTGTTATAAACTAGTCAGGGGGGATCAGCAGGCATTGGGGGAGTCCCTGTTCCCCCGAGCACTGCCAGGAGTGACCAGGAATAATGGTCACAAGCTGGCAGAGGGTAGATTTAGGCTAGATATCAGGAGGCGCTACTTCATGGTCAGGGCGGCTAGGATCTGGAACCAACTTCCAAGAGAAGTGGTGCTGGGTCCTACCCTGGGGGTCTTTAAGAGGAGGTTAGATGAACACCTTGCTGGGGTCATTTGACCCCAGTACTCTTTCTTGCCATGGCAGGGGGTCGGACTAGATGATCTACTCAGGTCCCTTCAGACCTTTGAAACTATGACACTTCAAAGCAGGTCACCACACCTGGAACATCTTCCAGGCGATAGCTGCCCAGATGGCCAGGCAGGGGGTACACATGCCAGTAGTGCCATGCAAAGGCCAACTTTGCAGCCACAGTCCACTGGCAGCTGGCCTAGAGAGGCAGATGCCTCTGCTGCCTGTGCAGTCCCCATCTGGGTCTGGCAGGTGCACAGCAGGTCACAGCCAGGCAGCAGCCCCCACTGCCAGACTGCTGCAGTGGGTAAAGGTTACAGGGAACTCTCAGGGCTGCTTCAGCAGTCCAGCTGGCACAAGGGGTAGTGTCCCCAGATACCAATTGGCTGGGCCCCAGAAGCTCCTGCCAAGCTACTTGCCAGGGCAGCTTTTTGTACTGATGGGGCCAGGACAGGACCACTTTTTATACTGCTGGGGACAGCACAGGTGCTGGCCCTGGGCTCTAGCTCCCCCTGGTTGCAGATCCAGGAAGAGCCAGGCAGGGTTATTTTGCATGTCTGGGCATGTGCGCTGAGGCAAAAAGCCCTAGCTCAGATTTGCACTGCTTCTATTTGAGCTGCTGCAAATGCATGTGTTTGCATGTGTGGCCGCAACCTATGGGGCCAAGCGTCCTGGAGACCTAAGACACAGAGATTACTGGGGCCAAGAAATCCAGGTCAGAACAAGTGGGCCAGGACTGCAGGCCTGTGGCCAGAATAAAAGTGATCCAAAGCCAGAAGGACTGAGACCCGTACAGAAGCAAAGAATGTTGGCAAAATAACATCCATGAGGCACGGACATGGCTTTAGGGGAGGACAGAAGCCATAAATTTTGCCCTTAAGGCGATTAGGGCCAGCAGAATCAGAAGCCCCAGTGCCGAGAGACTGTGGGCAGTGGGGTTGGAGCCCTGAGGCTGAGAGACTGTGGTTGGTGTGGCCAGAGTCTTGCACCAACTGGGCTAAGTTGAGCCCAAGAAGGGACAGAATAGGGAGAGCACCCAGAGCTCACCAGCATCCCAGGGTAGCCTTCCCTTATTATCTTTTAACATCAAGGTGTGGCAGGAAAGAAAGCAAGGTGAGACCCTAAGAGACTGAAGTGGGAGCTGGGCAGGATTAAGGTGGGAACCAGGGGGTATCATGAACATCCCTGGGCCCCATCTTGTTACAGTCCCCTTTGGAGTCCCGCATAGTTTCCCCTCATCTTGACTAACCCAAAATAATTTTCTCATAGTTAGATTTTATCACTACCATGTCTACCCCCTTTTCTACGTCCATAATAAATTATTTGGAAGACCCCAGTCCAAGTACTGATTCCAGCACTGATCTGATTCTGAATACACACCAGTTCTATTCTTGTCTGATGCCATCTGACTTAACCTGAGTTGATCTGTGAACCGAGATGAAGATTGGGTTCACAGAGTTCTGCATGGTGGGTGATGCCTGGACTCCCATTTATCTCCCTTACTCTCTTTCAGGGTGTTTCAGCAAGGATCAAGTGTACCTGGATGGAATACTTAGAATCCTGAGACATAGACAAACTATTGACTTCCAGTTGTTGGCAGCATTGGGAAAGGTAACAGACTTGATAAACATGCCATTATTTAAGGAATTATTATTTATATCCTGTTCTCCCCCCAAGCCAGTGCAGTAGCTATTGTTCGTTTGCATGGTCTCACGCATTAATGGGTCAGTAACTAATATGATGGAATTTGAATGTTTTCCAATTTATTGATCTAAATATGCAGGAAATTAACGTGAAAAAACAGGGTGGTTCCTTAACCATTTTCCTAAATGACAAGCTGTGTCATGTTGCTTTCCCAGACAAGCAGGCACATAACAGAGGACAAGGTGGGGTGGGGGAAACAAACGTATTGTTTTTCCTTATCTGGTCCACTGGCAGGGGGTATAATTGTTAGCTTCAGGCCAATGTTGTGCCTCTTCTCTTGGGCCATCAGAGTCCTGGGCTGAATGTGAAGCAATATCCTTGTTGAACAAAGTTGACTTTTGCCTTGCAGTGGCAGGAGGAATCATGAGATCAGTGGGTAAAGCCAGATCTAGGTACAGCTAGGACACATTGAGAAATACTAAGGCTGAGGTAAAGTAGACTTCATACACATTGAGCTAGTAACTTAGTTCAGAAATATTTTAAAAAGGGAAGGAAAAGCAGAGGGGACACCCCTATACCCCTCCCGGTACAACCAAAATCAGTTCAATTAAAATGAACCCTCTCCCCTTTTCTGGGTTACTCTGAGTTTTATCCTGCTGAATCCATAATCTTTAACTACTGCCTGACAGACTTTTCCAGGAGGAACAGGAGATTCACCTCGATCAGTGTCCTATTTCTGGAAGTGGCCAAAACCAGGTGCTGCAGAAGAAATGTAGCAAATCCACAACAGCAATGTGGGACAATCTGGCCCTACCTCAGTTCTCATCTTGATCTCCAAGGGTCAGAAACTGGCTGGGCCTGAAGCATGAAGTTTCAGAAAAGTTGCCCTCATTAATTGTGAGAAGCCTTGATAATCTTATCCAGGCTAATGTCCAATCCCATTCTGAATCTTGTTTAATTCTTGGCCTAACTGACCCATTTCAGTGATTCCCCTCCTTTAATCACACGTGCCATGAAAGGGTCTGTCCTTGTATTGTTTTGTAAATTCCCACTTTCACATTTCATGAATTGCTCTTGTTTCTGACATGGAGAGAACAAACACTCCCAGTCTGTCCTTTGTAGGCTATCCATTATTTTCCATCTTTTTCTTATGTTCCCTTTATTTGTGTCCTTTCTAAAGTAGTGTTTTGACTTCAGCAGTGAGCCAGTAATTCAGGCCCTCATGGGTTGTTTCCATTAGGAAGATAAACCAGAGATGGATTCAGGTGTTTCTTTGGTGCAGTTTTGTTTGTTTACAAAGAATTTACAAACTCCTGTTTCTCTGAACACACAAAGAATTAGAAAAACAGGAGAAAAGTCCCTTGCTCCTGGTTCCAAGTCTCCTTCAGCCAGCACTCAGCCCAAATGCCCTCCCTCTCTGCTTTGTGCAGGGCTGTATTGCCAACGCTTTCTGGCTGTTGGTAGTTCCTTGCTATCTTCTCTCTTTCTGCCATTTCTCCTAAAGATATTCAGGCTTTCATAAAAGATGCCCCATTGGCCTGTGCCTTGTATGTGCCTTTGTCCGGGTGACTATATGGAGGCCTGTGTTTGGGGTGGAAGCTACTACTCTTTCCCATGCCTGCTTATATAAATAAGCTTAATGACTTCTCTTTATTATATTAAACTAAGAATGGTGCTTTATACCCCCTTGTTTTAAACAAGTTTAATCCAACCCATAGCAGGGCCCCACCATCTTAGCTTTGCCTGTCAGTTCAGTGGAATCCAAAATAGCCAATCCCAGGCAGAAGGAAAATAAGTCATTTAGAAAGCTACTTAACTCTTTATGAGAGGCCATGTTTCTTGCAGAGTTCCTGGACCATCCTGGCTATATCACTCCCCACTACATTAAATATTTACATATTTCTAGGTTTTTTCCTGCTGGTTATTTTATATCACAAACCTAAAGCAATATTACTCCCTTCGGAGCTTTTCTTTCCCTGTCTGATTTTCTTACAACCACCCATAAGGGGGTTGTAACCACCCCTGAGGATCCCTTTTCCCTGAACTGCTAAGGAATGTATATGGTGTCCGTGGAATCTGCTGGCCAGGACAGACACTGCTCATTGTCTTATAATGGTGAGGTCACAATTCTGCCAGATTCAGCTTGCACAGCTACATGCTCAGTTTTGGAGGGACAGATGTGGCCTGTTCTCTCCTTAAATTGTCCTTAAGAATAATACTAGGCTCAGTCCCAAGGTCCTAAATGGATCCTATATACCATCTAATTTATTCAGCCCTTCTTTATCCCTTTATCTTGTTTATATGACCCATTCTCATGAAAAAACTAGGGGACTGTGGCATCGACACCTACACAGTCAAATGGGTCACTAGTCGGTTAGAGGGCCACACCCAGAGAGTGGTGGTGGACGGGTCATTTTCGACCTGGAGGGATGTGGGTAGTGGGGTCCCCCAGGGCTCGGTCCTTGGGCCCGCACTGTTCAATATCTTCATCAGTGACTTGGACGTGGGTGTAAAAAGCACCCTGTTCAAATCTGCAGATGACACTAAGATGGGGGGAGAAGTGGGCACACTAGAAGGGAGGAATAGGCTACAATCAGACCTACACAGGTTACAGGGATGGGCAGATGAGAACAGGATGGGCTTCAACACTGACAAGTGCAAGGTGATGCACCTGGGGAAGAAGCACCAGCAGCATACCTACAGGCTGGGGAACTCCCTTCTCCTCAGTGCAGAGGCAGAAAAGGATCTTGGAGTCATTGTTGAGGCCCAAATGAACATGGGCCAACAGTGTGAGGAAGCAGTCAGGAAGGCCAACTGTACCTTGTCATGCATCCACAGATACATCTCAAGCAGGTCCAAGGAGGTGATACTTCCCCTCTATGCGACACAGGTCAGGCTGCAGCTGGAGTACTGCGTCCTGTTCTGGGCGCCGCACTTCAGGAGGGAAGTGGACAGCATGGAGAGGGTCCAGAGGAGGGCCACTCCCATGATCAGGGGTCAGCAGGGCAGGCCCTACGAGGAGATGCTAAGGGACCTGAACCTGTTCAGCCTCCACAAGAGAAGGCTGAGGGGGGATCTAGTGGCTGTTTACAAACTAGTCAGGTGGGACTAGCAGGCACTGGGGGAGTCCCTGTTCCCCCGAGCACTACCAGGAGTGACAAAAAATAATGGTCACAAGCTGGCAGAGAGCAGATTCAGACTAGACGTCAGGAGGCGCTACTTCACGGTCAGGGCAGCTAGGATCTGGAACCAACTTCCAAGAGAAGTGGTGCTGGCTCCACTGGGGGTCTTTAAGAGGAGGTTAGATGAACATCTTGCTGGGGTCATTTGACCCCAGTACTCTTTCCTGCCACAGCAGGGGGTCAGACTTGATGATCTGCTCAGGTTCCTTCTGACCCTACCAACTGTGAAACTATGAAACAATAAATATTATCCCTAAATGACCCAGTGTCCCACTGTGATTCATAGATTCATAGATGTTAGGGTCGGAAGGGACCTCAGTAGATCATCGAGTACAACCCCCTGCCCTGGGCAGGAAAGAGCGATGGGGTCAGATGACCCCGGCCAGGTGCTTTTCTGGTCTCCTCTTGAAGACCCCCAGGGTAGGGGAGAGCACCACCTCCCTTGAAAGCCCGTTCCAGATTCTGGCAACCCTTACTGCGAAGAAGCTGTTTCTAATGTCGAACCTAAATCTGCTCTCTGTCAATTTTTGGCCATTGTTCCTAGTTACTCTGGGGGTGCCCTAGTAAATACAGCATCTCCTATTCCCTGTTGCCCTCCCCTGATGAGTTTATAGGCAGCCACAAGATCACCTCTTAGCCTGCTCTTGTGCAGGCTGAAGAGATCTCGGTCCCTCAGTCTCTCCTCGTAGGGCCTTCCCTGCAGGCCTCTGACCATATCAGTGACCTCCTCTGCACACTCTCAAGATTCTCCGCATCCCCCTTGAAGTGCAGCACTCAAAACTGGACGCAGTACTCCAACTGTGGCCCGACCAGTGCTGCATAGAGGGGAAGGATCACTTCCCTGGACCTGTTTGTCATGCATCTGCTTTCCAGGGCGCATCAACTCGTCCACCACTACTCTGGGTGCAACCCCCAAGCCAGTTTGCCACCTACCTGACCATGTAATCATCTACATAACAGCCTGTCAGTTTATTTACGAGAACAGAATGTGATACCATATCGAAGGCCTTCTTAAAGTCTAGGTAAATGACATCTACCTCAACTCCTTCGTCTAAGCATTTTGTGACCTGGTCATAAATGAAACAAGGGTGGTCAGGCAGGATCTATGTGCAGTGAACCTGTGCTGATTTCCTTTCAGCATTATTTCCCCTGCTGGGCTCCCACAAATGTGATCCTTAATGATTTTTTCCAGAGTTTTCCCAAGGATAGAGGTGAGACTAACTGGCCTATAATTTCCTGGTTGCTCCCTCCCCTTCTTGAAAACAGGGACTACACTGGCCCTTTTCCAGTCCTCTGGGACCTGACTGGAGCACTGTGAGTGCTCGAACAACCGTGTCAGCGGCCCTGCTATGACACTGGCCAATTCCTTCAGCACCCTTGGATAAAGTTCATCTGGAACAGCTGATTTGAACACATCCAGCCCCTCCAAGTGCCCCTTCACTGAGTCTGTGCTAACCGTTGGTGGGCTGGTGTCCCTCCTGTGTCTATCTGTGATCCAGCTGGGGGATTTGTCTTGGTCCGTGTCTAGGAATACAGATGAAAAGAATTCATTGAAGAGCTCAGCTTTGTCCCCTCTCTCTGTCACCAATTGCCCTAGTTTGTCCTGTAGGGGTCCTATGCTACCCTGTACCTTCCTTTTGCTGAAGAAAGACTTTTTGTTGTTCTTAATTTTTGTCACCGGTTTAAATTCTAACCCTGCTTTGACTTTCCTAACTGATTCCCTGCAAGTCCTAACTGATTCTACCTCTTCCATTTTGTTGGCCAGGCTCCTTGCATCAGTATAAAACATCCCAGTTGTTTCTCATTAACTAGATCTGATTTTCTACCTGGATTAGGTGCAGTCCTTTTACTAACTGTGCTGTCTACCCAACACCTGGCATCAGTACTTGTAATTTCTCTGCACTGGATGGCTTCCTCATCTTTGAAGTCCTTTTATCCTTGGTCTTCACTTACCTGATTTTCCTCTTTCCATGCCTTGTAGAGCTGCACAAGTATTTCCCAACCTCCTGCATTATGTCCTAGTTTAAAGCTCTTTTTAACTGTTCTTCCAGAAAGTTGGTACAAGTTAGCACCCCAGGTAGTCAGGTGGAGTGCGTTCTTCAAGAGACTACCTTCCTTTCATGTCTCTCAGCATAGGTGCTGACTTTTATTTTTGCTGTGGGGAGGGATGGGAGGTGAGGGGGGCGGGGGTGACTAAGATGATGGGCATGTCGAAAGTTTTGCACATTTCAGGTGACAGCCCTCTTCCTGAGGTGGGGGGCAAGTCCTTTGATCCCCCACATACTTGGCACCCATGTCTCCCAGTGTTGGTACCTTCTAAAACCCTCCTCAAAGCACTAGTCCTTGAGTTACCTGGTTATCTGCATTATGTTGTCATGCCTTCATCCTCCAGCTCTGAGGACCAGAAGAATTCTGCTGAACATCACATGAACCTCCATTTTGAACATCTTCTGCAACCTGGCATAGTAATCTGTGCCAGCAGAAATTTTACAGTATCATTTGTACTGATGTGAAAGACAAACAGTGGACTTTTCCCCTGTGCCCAGCAGGATGCTCTTCAGCCTCAGGTTCATAACTTACAGCCCTACTTCGAACAGGCAGGACACCCTTCTATTCTTTGGATCTGCATTGGTGGAAAGCTTGTTGATTACTCTTAGTAAGGAGAATAACTAGTCACACTGACTTGCGTCTTCTAGGTCTTCTTGCGAATCTCTGATCCTACTCCTTCCATTCTTCCTTCTGCCTGAAGATCATACTGCCTTCTGTTCCTTTTGCAGTCCCCTGTATATCATACTTATTCATCCCTGAGCTCTGATCCCTGATTCTCTCCATTGTCCTTTCCTTTCTTCTATTGGGAATGGTTTCCTTTCTATTCCATATTATCCATCTTCTGCTCTTTGTCCTTCTCCAGTGCAGTGAACCTATTCCTCATCTTTGTTTCCCAAACACTGACTGCTCTCTTCCACTGCCTTTAGCTCATGGTCATGTTCTTCCATTGGTTCCTCATCCTCTCAGTCTCCAAGGGTCTATGCTGCCTCCTTTCTTCTCTTCCAACATGTTCTCAAATTTGCATCTGAGTTCTGTCACCTCCAGTTGTGTCTCTAGTTCTCACGTCTTCTTTTCTGTGGGCTCTACTGAGTGACATTTCATATGGGTCATTTTATATGGGTCAGCTACCCACTCCTGCAGATCCTTCATCCTCCTTGTTTCCTCTCCTTCTGGGGTAATGTACCAACTCCCCTCTTTGTTTTTCTCTGTTTGCCAGCAGTGGATGTGGAGAGGTTGCACGTAACAGATAATGGCACGAGGGAGGAGGTTAGTGGTTGTAAGTGAAAAAGAATGCCCTGTGGGCTGAGAGTATGAAGAATTTCCCTTGGGTTGTTTTTCACAAGAGCATGAAGAGCCCATGTTCTTTCTATCAGGTCTCCTATGAAGATGTGAATCATCTCAAGAAATTTGGGGTCCTGGAGAAGGCCCGCATCCCCCATTTCATGCAGGACCTGGGGCGGTACATGAAGCAACTTGACCATATCATCACAACCAACAGACTGAATGAGAAGGAGCTTGAGCAGCTGCTGCCAGACTGACCAGGTCAATGGGGACGTGACCCACCTGACCCTGCTGCAGCTCACTTCCTGGATTCCCAGGCCACACTGCCTTCTGGTCACAAAGCCTTGGGCATAGAAGGGAGTTGTCTTGTGTATGTCAGACTGCAGCCTGTCCAAAGCATTGAGAGTGCCCAGGGTGCACAGGGGTTCTATATATTCATTATTTATGTTGAGACTGTTCAGTCTGTCTGTCCTCAGCTGAAGGAGACTGCATGGTTTCAAAGCTTCCTCCCCTCTTCAGAATAGGATCCTGCAGAGAAGCTGCTTTTGTGTGGATTCTTGCAGCAGGACATAGTTTACCTCTATGTATCCTACCGGATATGCATGTGTGGTGGGGGGGTGGGGCGTTGATGGCTAAGGTGCATGCAATGCCATTAGAGAGAACTACTTTGAGAGAAGTAGCTTTGATTATTTTTAACCCTTTGTTTGCATTCAGAGGAGGCTATACAGTTCCCCATGATTTTACAGGGACAAGGAACAATAGTGGAGAAATGTCTGTACCCAGGACTGAGAGCAGAAATGCTCCAGCAGAATGAGTGAAAGGATTGTGAATTCCACTGATCATAGGTTAAACATACCAAGGAGGGAGTTGTGGGGGAAGAGAAATGAGGGATGGCATATTGCTTCAGAAACGTGTAAGAGCACTGGACACTGGAGAAGCAAAGGTGGAAGAGTGCTACGCTCATGTCCTAGAACACCAGTGGAGGGGAAGTAACACTTCCTTGGGGAGCAGGATGGGGGAACACCATTAGTCTGTACAGGTTCTTACATGTGTTTATCGCCATAGTATTTGAACGGTGTGGAAACCACACAGTCAAGGAGCGATGTCTCTGGGCAGTGGGATGGTGGCTGTGAGGAGGGGGAGGGAAACTGGACATGCTTAGACCAATCTGATTTAGACTGCATGCCATGAACTTCTGCCAGCACCAACTCCCCTAGTCAGTAAGCTTGCCTTGTTCGGCACGCTCACCTCAGTCACCTGCTCGTTTATGTCCCGTCCTCTGTCATTTAATTGCCTCTCAAAATGTCTTTGCCCTTTGCTATTCCTTTGGTGTCAGAAGGATTTTAATGTCGCAAATAAAGACTTTTTTTCTCAAAAATATTTTTTTCTGTGCATGTTTCTATTGGAAATAGCAGCAATAGGCAAGGGCATGTCTGTACTGGTTCCCTCCCACCAAAACAAGCCCTGAACACTCCCAGTTGGGTGCACCAGAGACCAGAAGTTAAGTGGAGTAGATGAGTCTGAAGCAGACCTAAGTGCCATCCTCCACTCCCAAGCATTACTCCTGGGCTTGCCTGAGAGAGAGATAGAGAGAGAGAGAGAGAGAGAGGCTGAGGGCAGCCCTTTGGTACTCCAAGCTGGCTGATCTACCTCACAATCCTGCACCTCTTTCCTCACCTGCTGGCACTCCTGGCTCTGGTCACATGCCACAGTACTTTGCTGTGGTATACCAGACATAGGTATGAAGCTGAGAGTAGAGCCAAGCGACTTGAATTGTTCAGCTGAGTTTACCTTTGGCCTTCCAGGGATGATTGACACTCCTTGTCCTTGTGAAAGAAAAAAGTTCTGTCAGCTCTTATGGGTTTCTTTGCAAGTTCATAAACAAGCAAACAGTTCAACACTTAGTTTAAATCCCAACTAAACCAGCCACTAGAATTCTAATAACTAAACTAGTGGTGAACAGTGAAGTCTTAGGACAAGGTTTCAACTGGAGGCAACTTCATTGACAAATTAATAGTGATACAGAGTGGAATCAACAGTTGATCATCCAAAGAACAGAGGTAAACCGTAAAGTTATACAATATACATCTGATTCTTGCAAAACACTAATCCCAGAAATATGAGTGATGATGCCTCCATCTCCACCCTGTGAGGCAGTGGCTATTGGCTACATCCCTTTTGCTGTTTATTGAAGTTAACCCCCCCTTTTTTTTTTGCCAAAGTGACTCACAACTCACACTTTCCCTTTGCTGATAGAGTAGTTCTACACACAGATACTTTTACAACCAAGGATTCAGCAGGGTTTGTTAAGGTAGCATTTGCTAGAAATGTGACTAAATGTTGCCTGTCATTTACACTCACACCCTCACTTGTACATTAGAAAGTGTTTTAGAAACACCAGTCATAGATAGGGAACTCTGCTGTAACAAGATACTGTTAGGGTGATAATAATTTGAATTATTAGGGAGCACTAGATTTGCAGCTGATTAAAAGGCATGACCTGTGGCCTAGCAGAGCTGCTAACCACAAGGCAGAATTATATATTAAAAATATATTGCAAGATGCTTAGGCAACCAGATTTTGCTTATGAATGCTTATGCTAAGCCATTTGCTCATGCTAAGTAACCATCTTAACTTTGTCAACCATTTTCTGAGGAAAAAGCAGCAAGTAAATCTGAGTGTGCATGCTGTGAACCAGCTACAGTAAGGAACGAGATAAGATACAGGGGCCCAAAAAAGGTGGAAGATGGTACAACCTAAGACAGAAAGACTGAAATGTGGAAAACAACATGTAATTGGTAACAGAATCCAAGGTGAACATATGCAAAAAGGCAAATGGTGATTGGTGAAGAAGCCTCCAGAAGCTTCCAGGTTTTGGTCAAAGTCTGCCCATTGACTGAAGAGCAGGAGTCAAGGTCTTAGACATGCGCTCATAGCAAAACGGCATGTAAATTAATGAAATGCATAGGCAATTCCATGCTAATGAAGCAACCCGTAAACAGAGGCGGAGCTTGAAATGGGAGGAGAAATGGGTGGAACAGGAGGGACAGAGGTGGAATGAATGTTAATGAGTATAAACCAAAGTGTATAAATGTGGGGAAAACCTGTCGTTCACTGCAGCTCCCCGTATTTTGTCGGTGAGGGAGCTGGTCCAAAGTTGTCTCCATTCGGAATAAAGCTGTTGCGAGCAACGTGTGCTGGTGTTTGCTCCCTGCTCTGCTCTGGCTAATGAGTACCAGGATCCATGGGTAATTGGACTGTCGTCTCCCTAGTCATTAGGCACTGCATGGAGTCAGGGGTCTAACAGATACCAAACCCTTTAGCATACATGATATTCAGTACAGAATCAAGACTGTCATTGAGGAGGAACAGATGGTTTGTGATTGGTCCTTTACACGAGGTGGACTTCCTCTGGGCTTTGGCAGGTCCAACTGTTGCAGCCTGTGGATTCTTGGTTTTCTCCCCCCTTGCAGAGCCTCAGGAGAACAGGAACATTGGCTTGTCTTGATGACATGATGGCCTGAGACATTCAGCAGCACTCAGCTGTATCTTCATGGCTGCTATTCCAGTTCATTCTACCCATGGCACCTCCATGGTATTCTTCCAAGAAAATCAGGGGAGTCACTGACTTTGCAGCCTAATAAGATGGTCTAATCCAGATGGAGGAATGGGTACTTTGCCTTGAGTTATTTTAAAAGAGACTGAAAATCACCCCCTTTCCATAGCAGTTCAAATGTCACCTTCTACTTCTAAGTCCTCAAGAGACCTGCTCAAAAATGTGAAAAGCCTGAGCTCAAAAAGAGGTGTCCTTCAGATGTGGCACTGACCCCACTCCTTGTGGTAATTAATAGCTGAGGCATGAACAGCTTTAGTTCCACTAAAGTCCTACCCATGGTGAAGGACCTAATCTCCCTGTGGTGCTACTTCACTTCTCACCATCCAGTTTTTCACCTAGCATTTCTTAAAATATTCTCTGTCCCTTTGTTCAGCAACAAATTAGGACACCAAGCATAATGCTACTGATATCCCAGTCAGACAAAAATCACCACCTGTGCTGTCACCAGCCTCATTAATATAAAACTTGTGTAAGCAAAACAAGTAAGCTTGCAAAGTGTTTGCAGTTTACATACACACAACAGTAGGCCCATTTCCAGCACCACTGCAAAGTACTGGTATTCAGCATGAAGAAGCATGACCCTGTGCACACAAGAAAGGTTGAAAGACTTAACCTATTTAAACACGCTGGGTGAAGAAAGGTTCTGCACCCTGTCATTGATGCTGCCAATGGGGCTTTGAAATGTTATCCCTTGCCTTCATTTCATACCAGTTGGGGCCTAGTCAGTGGATTTTTTTCCAGCAGAGGAACTTGAACCAACTCCATTACACATCTGGCATGCATCAGGAGTTTTCATGTTACTTCACAGACCAATTCAGACAGCTGTGGTGAAGATATCTGAAGGGGCAAATGCTAGCTTGTCCTCACTTGAGCTGCAGCCATTGTCTTCACCAAGGTCCCAGAGGTGACAAAAAACACTCCCTGCCACAGCCATGTCTCTTCTGACTGGGCAAGAGTAGGAGACACTGAAAATGGGCAGGGCTTCTGCTAAGGAATTTCTACTATTACCCTCACTAAGAAAACCATCATTCAGTACTCATTGGCTGACTACCATCTGCTGTGTACCAGATTTCCCAGTTTGGATCAGGTTAGTGGGAAAACAGCATCTCACTGCCTCAGCTCTCTGAGAACCTTGCCATAGCCATGTCTGTGCCTGTGCTAGCAGTCTCCTGCAGGCTCTGGATACGGGGTAGGTCTCTATACTGGTCTCTGTGATGAGTTCCTTGGGACTGGGAAACATAATGGAGGCAGCTTACCTGCTTTAGGGGTAGATGCTGCCCTTCAGGGGCCTCTGTCCAAGGCTGCTCTCCAAGGCTGGAAACAGTTACGTGGAACAAGTCATTTTGTGTTGGAAAGGGAGCGCGGGATGTGTCTTTCTAGGGGCTTTGTATAACAGGTCTGTCTCACCCTTGCTCAATATATTAACAGGCTCATCGGGAGAGTTAGTGTAGAGGCACAGGTTGTGGAAGTTATTTTTCCACTATAATCCATATCGTCCCAGGGTACTTCTTAGAGGTACCTCTGCCAGCAAAGTCTCTAAAATACAGACAGCAGTTACAGAAGAATAATGCACGTGGATTAGGCTAATCTCTACAGCCTGATTGGCTGATAGCAATGAATGGTCAGAGCATGAAAGTCAACATTGTTTTCAGAATTAACTGAGCTATGACTACGGTTCTGGGTTTCTGATTTCAATCGACCTGCAAAGTATTTCAGTACTGGAAGATAACCACAATCCTGCAGCACTGAAACATGCAGTCACTCTACTTTCATGCAGACTGAGACAACTCCATCACAGCACAGTGCTAGGCAATGCCAGACACAGACATTTGTCTTCTATTTATTACTTTTGCCCTGGTACTTTCTCTCTCTCTAGTTTCCTGCTTTACATTTTATTTACATGATGCATTTAAAACAAATACATGCGACTTGCTGCCCTCCAAGTTAAGTTGCCCATAACAAATACCAGGATTTCATTATTTCCCTGGGAAATGACACTGAAAGTGACACACACTGTGCAATCCAAGCAAATAAACTGAATTTCTGACCAAACAAGCTGCCACTGCAGGGCACACAGGAGAGGCATGAAATGAAATGACAGCAGGGGCAGAATCTGGCTCTGGAACCAAAACGAGCTCTGAGGTTTCACAGACATTAGGGCTGGAAGGGACCTTGAAGATCATCAAGTCCAGCCCCCTGCCCCAGGGGCAGGAAGTCAGCTAGGGTCAAAGGACCCCAGCAAGATAAGCATCCGAACGTTTCTTGAATAAGTCCAGAGTAGGTGCCTGCACCACCTCTGTAGAGAGTCTATTCCAGGTCTTGGGGGCTTGGACAGCAAAGAAATGTTTTCTTATATTCAGCCTAAAACAGTCTTGTAGGAGTTTATGACCGTTGGTCATTTGTAGCCTCCCAAATAGGAAGTATTTTACATACAAAGGAAAGATTTCTGTTTCAAGTCTTTCTCTTCAAATCTTGTAGCATCTAACCAAGATGCCCAGGCTGAAAAATGCAAAAGGGGAAAAAAACAGTGCTCATGTTTTTTTCCACAGACCATTCTCCTCCAACTTTTGGCAGGTGTTTGAGTTAAATAGGTACTATATACACAAAAAACAGACAATAAAAATTGCTTCCTGGTCACACAGCAGAACATTGAGTTTGCTTATTCATTTCACTTATGTGATAATCCTTTTATTTTCTTATTCAATCATAGATCCTTGTCCCTAGATTGGTATACAAGAAAAAAAGCTTAAAAAGAAAACCCTCCAATGGATTATCTGTCTTCATTATGAAGAAGCAAAATTAGCATAATCTTTTTTGTTTGGCAGTTCCCAGAAGATCCCTAAGGAGAGACCATGCAGGTCCCCATGCTGAAAGGAATCTGCTTTCCACATGGGGGTACAAGTCATTTCCCTGGTATTTACAATGGGTATACAACTCCAGCTCCACCTGGTGACCTGTCTCTTGATAGAGAGGGGATATGCAGGGCAAAGGCAAGGGGACTATGAGCCATGGTGCTAGTGAGGACTACATTTGCACACACTCAGTGTTCTGATGTGTGACTGCTACACTTCTGCATGTCAGCAAGGCTCCTGCTCAAGACATCTGCAAGCTCCACTGGAGGTGGCTGGCTGCATGCTACAGTTGCAACTTAGCTGTTTGACAGGACTGAGGTATACCTCCCAGCAGCCACAGGCTGTGGGTACCACTTGCAAGTGCTGTATCCTCCCTTTGGCCACATCTGGACTATGTGTATCTACTGGGTTTTATAAAAAGTAAGCATAGGTACACACTTCATCTTTTGGAAAGGCAATGAGGCACTGCTAGTCAGCCATAGTTCTACACTTCCCATGTTTGGGGGCTGTGACTGTCCTGTGGGGGTCTTTTGGGTTGTGCTGGCAGTAAAGGGTCAAACTAGAGCACACAAGGAGCCATCCTAGAAATAACCACTTTGCTGCCCTTCAACAACCAAGCCCTGTAGGCCATCAGGATGGCTGGAGGAGATATAGGAAAGCAGTTGTCAAGGCAACGTACAGTTGGAAGCAGTAAGGGAGACCTGGATGCTATACTTTATTTCAGGGGTAGTGCAAGAGGAAGGGGCTCTGCAAGCTCTCTGAATCTCTGGAACACTGCTTTCATGTTTTTGAAGCAGCTCATTCATTTCAGTGGCGTGTGCTCAGGTAAATCAAGACAAAACAAACTTGTTCTGATATAAACCGCTCCCTATCTTGATGGAGGGTCTCACACCTTTCTCTATCTCAATACATGGGTGTTCAGCCATGCCAAGTGTAAGCCCATCCCTGAATCCTCACATCTGAGCAATACCATGCATTCAGCATACCTGCTTCCAACTCATTGCCCAGTCTCAGCACTCCATGCCTGTGCCTGTAATGGAACTGGCCCATTATGCTTAGCTCTTTGTGCATCAGGAGAGGATGTTAGCTACACCTTTACCCAGAGACAGCAGAAGTCTTCTCATGACCTGATCAGCAAAATTTTAGCTCCATAAAGAGAAATGAATATAGACCAGAGACCACCTCCAATTACTTGCAACAGCCAATTCCTCCTGCCCTACATACCATGCATGCTAGGACCAGAATAATTTCTTGCTGCCTGGCACCCTGGGGAAAGTGTCTTAAAAAAATCCCACTGTAGAGTTCAAGTCCATGTTCAATGGTCTTTGGAAATTAAGTGCAGATTAGACAAACAGTTGACTAGGACGGCTTAGACAGGGATGGACTAAATGAACCCTCCAGGTCTCTTCCAGCCCTGTGTTTCTATGATTTCATAGTGATACAAGTGCTGAAGCTGAGAGATCAGTTTGCTCTCCATCATCTTGAGCCTGAATTTGCCAAAACCCTTGATTTTAAGTCAGGACCTGTCCCTGGTTCCCAGTAACAACTTGTCCCCAAGCACAGTCCCCACAAGCTCTAAAGGAATCATAAGACATCAGTCCCATCACTTAGACTCTGTTCTTTAATGTAATATTTCTTGCAGCATTGCAAGCCCTCCATCCCCCCAAGATCAGTACAGCACAGCTTTAAAAAGATATTTACATGCATCCCAGCATAGCCTCCCCGTCCCATTGGCATGACACTGAGTAAGGCCCCAATTAGTGGAGCCCCTCCCCGATGTGATCCTCAGGACCAGTCAAGGGAAGTTCTTGCAGCTTCTAGAGCGAAACATAATTAATGGGGGGGAGGGGCACAGACACTGTGATGGTTTCTGATTGGTTTAAATCGCATCCCTGACAAAGTAACAACGTGGAGATGATGGATCTGATGCAATCCATCTTCCTGTGTGCAGCTAGAAGCGTTTCATTTGTCGGCGTTCTTGTCGGCGCTGCTTTTTCTCATTCGGCTCCTGGTTTACAGCTGAAGAGTCAGCTGTGAACCATGGCCCCAGTATGTTCACCCAAAGCAGATACAGTGCCCGTCCTGGAGCCTGGAAGAAACAAGTGGAGACATCACAGTCAGTCCCAGCAGGATGCAGCTCTGGCATCAGGTAATACGCAAGTCTGTAGGAATCAGACCCCAAGGACAGAGCACCAGGATTAAACTGTGCTGCGCTATTGCCAAGTACACTAAGCAAGGAGCTGAAAGGAGGCAAGGACCGGTGCTCAGCACTTCTGGGAAAAGGGATCCTTATGTCAGTGTCTAAATACAAACTCAGTGACCTAACGATAGGCCCTACTAATGAGAATCTTTTCTTCAACTCCTGTTTGTCCACAAACAGGCTCAGCTCCCTGGAAGCTGGGCGTTACCATCCTCCCCACAGCCCTACTCCCACAAATACAATCTATTTACTTTCCCTGGTTCATTCAATCCAGTCCTCTTCTCCCAGGATTGACAATAAAGGAGCTAATTAGCACTGATGGTGATGTGAACACTTGTATGCTCCCCCACACAAGAATGTTGATGAACCATCTTGATAACTGCTTGTTTTAAGCATTCTTTAAGGCATCCATTACCGACAAGGCAGGTTAACATAGTTGCCTTGGGTCTTTAATCAATCTCTGCATGAAACTGTATTTAAATGAACATCATTTGAACACTGCAGGTGTAAAATCGGAGAGATCCAAAGAATTAAGCATTTGATTGTCTGAGGTGCAGAACACTGAGCACCTGAATTCACACAGGGGCCCCATGTGAACTGAAGAACAAAGTGTGAAGTACTCTCACAAATCATAATTTTGCTGTGCCTACTCCCAGTGCCACATCTCCTTCTCCTGTCCTACTGTTCTACCTTCACCTTCTGGACCTCTGTATTTCTACTCCGTCATTTTGCCAGGGGTCTAAAATTAGTTCCATCTTTCACTTGTATAATGGCCTTCTTTCTTATACACAACACCAGGAATGGAGGTGGCATGATTTACCATAAGTCAGCTCTTAGCTGGGCTGGGGAATCAGGGGCACGGACATGGGACATGTACTGGTGTTATTACCATTCGTTTTGTACACCAGGATCCAGAGCAGAGAGATGAGCAGCTGTTCTAGAGCCATGTGCTAGACAGCATGGGAGCAGGAAAGAGTCCGTTTTACCTAGGCAAAGGGCTGTCAGGATCAGCTGCAGACAGACAACACTTGTTTTACCCCTGAGTTTTCCCAGGTAATTCAAGTAAGTTATGCTGGTGTAGGGCTATACATCATGTGACTGTGCAAAAAAATGTGGCAAGGGGCGGGGTATAAATTAGGGGAAGGGAAGGGAAGGGAAGACGGGTAAGAATGCCCATAAGGCTTACCAAGAGCCAGAAGTACCAGACATAGAAGGAAAAGCAGCTGAGCACTTGGACTATTGCTGTCAGCAGAATCACATCCTTGAGATGCCTGAGAGACAGGAAAAAGCTTCATGTTAATTTCACTGGTCCAGAGCCCAGAGCATATAATTTTCTGTCCTAGTACATTTGCAGTCCCAACAACCACAGCAAACTCCACAGTATAATCCTGACCAACTCTTGTCTGGGAAGAAATAGTCCTAGTCTTGGTTTCAACAGAAACAAGATTTGCATTACAATTAACAGAAACATCTACTGCGTAAGCCCAGGTCAGAATCGCATCTTCTGGACTGACTATAATTTGGCCAAAAATCAATGGAGCCTGGAGGCTGGGACGTCACGGGGGGAAGGCAGGGGAAAAGAATTAATGAAACTGAAAGAAGATGAATGAAATTGCAGGAAGCTCCTTGTGACCCACATCCTACACCAAGGTGAGTCATCTCACATGCTCCTGTCTGGCAGCACCACGAAGACGGGGTTCTCTTTGCAATTCCATGACGTGACAGCCAACCCTGGGCCACAGACAGGACATTTCCTGGGCACATGCACAGCTGTACATAGTTCTGAACTCCTGGGGAGCACATCTAATGGAAAAATCACACCCAGTGTACACCATACATGCCAAAGGGAAGGATAATCCCCACCCCAATTAGCCAAGTCTCTTCTGCAGTTTCCATTCCCCATCCCCCTACATACACATACAAAATGAGTATGATGCCAAAGATTGGCACTGAAAGCTGCTGGTTGGTGTGGGCTGGACACATCAGCAATTATGGCACCATACTACTCAGCCACTGCACAATACACTTCTTCTGAGCCTGGATAAAGGCCTACATGGACTATTGTGTAAGAGAAACTCAAAGCTCTGCACTTGCACTGACTACAACATAATGGAACTAAGAACAACTGGGTTTGTGCATGCATAGACCACAGCCACAAATGGAGCATTAAGAAAGCTGAGATGAAGTTGGTGACACTTCATTACCCTATCTCACACTGGAGTGCAAAACACATGATGTTACACCATAGGACCATCTGCCCATCTCCCTGAAGGTGGGCGCAACATCCACTCGTTTTTAAAACAGCAATGGAAATACATTTCAAACCAACAGTGGTTCACATGAACTGAAGCACAGTGAATCATGTCACAGAGACAGCACCATTACTTGGAGATGTCACCTGATGCTTCCAAAAGTACTTCACATGGGAGGTGGCCATTCACCCAACAGTGAGTGCAGCAGAATAAGTAGTACATTGCACACCTCTATCAATTATTCTAGAAAATAATGGGACACAATTATTGTGAAAATATGGGTTCCCATAGCCTAACACTACTGCTCAGGCGCAGATGCATGGAGGCAGAGGCTCATTTAGGCAGGAAACTTGAATTGTATGACTTTGGTGCTTTGTAGCACTAGCTCTGTTGTATTAATATCGGGGCTTTCTTGTGTGCCATATTTATAATGGAACAAAATTCTAGTCTTGCCTCAGGCAAGTAAACCCAACTCTGAGCTGCACAGGCTGAAGGGACCTGGCAGCAGTACATAGACATGAAAGATACTACAGCAGAGTCACATCTTATATGGGGTTACATTCTGAAGTCAGCGCATAAGGCAAAAATCATGAATGGTAAAAATTACCCCGCGCCACTGCCGCCCTGTAGTAGCAGTGTGCGTGCGGTGCAACAGCTGTGCCTACTATGGGGCGGTGGCGGGGGACAACCTGCCACTGCTGCTCTGCATGTCCTTGCTGCTGTCGGGTGCACTCCTCGCCCCTCTTGTCCTCCGCCACCTCATCCTGCCAGGGCAGCTAGCTGAGCGTGAGCGAGCTGCCGCCCCCCAATACCAGGTGGCACTGCACTACACGCCGTGCCCCGGCCGGCACCCAGCGGGCCAGCCCCAGCAGCCAGGCGCATATAGCTGAATTCACATAAGTTAAATGCACATAAGATGCGATTCCACTGTACTTATATGATCCAGGAATGTTTCAGTTCCAGTTACCTCCACGTTTATAACAAGCCAACAGAAACCCCAACCCAAGATCTTTTTCTCTGCAGATCATCTCCCCCATCAATACCTAGTACACACATGCTTGTGTGGTATTGCCAGGTTGCTGAGAAACACTACGTTGAATGGTTTCATAGACTCATAGACATTAGGGGCTGGAAGGGACCTCGGAAAATCATTAAGTCCAGGCCCCTGCCGTAGGCAGGAAGTCTGCTGGGGTCAAATGACTTCTGCAAGATAAACATCCAAAAGCCATTTGAATGAGCCCAGAGTAGGTGCTGCACCACCTGTAAGTGGAGTCTATTGCAGACCCTAGATGCTCAAAACATAAAGATTTTCCTTATGTCCAATCTAAATTGGCCTTCCAGAAGTTTGTGGCCGTTGGACCTTGTTATCCCTAGACTGTTCTCCCAGATCCTGGTGCACGCCCCTTATGTATTTATAGGCTGCTACCAAGTCTTCCCTGAGCCTTCTCTTCTCCAGGCTGAAGAATTCCATGTCCCTCAGCCTCTCCTCATAAGGCTTGCTCTCTTAGCCTTTGATCATGCAGGTGGCTCTCCTCTGGACTCTCAAGCTTATCCATGTCCCTCCTGAAGTGAGGGGCCCAAAAACTGGACACAGTACTCCAGCTGTGACCTAAGATTGAGCAGAACGGGAGGATGACAGCCCTGGTTTTGCTTGAGATGCATTGGTGGATGCATGGCAGAGTTTAGTTTGCTTTGCTGGTCATGGCATCGCATTGGTGGCTCATGTTCATCTTGTGGTCAATCAATATCCCCAAGTCTCTTTCAGTTGTGGTGCTAGCAAACGCAGCACTGTCGAGCCTATATGTATGATGCTGGTTTTTCCTCCCAAGATGAAGCACCCTGCACTTCTATGCATTAAATGCCATCAGGTTTTGGAACACCCACCTTGCAAGCCTGTCCAGGTTGGTCTGTATCCTCAACCTGTTCTCCAGTGTGACCACCTTCCCCCATAGTTTAGTGTTGTCCACAAACTTTGCCAATACACATCTGACGCCCAAATCCAGAACATTAACGAAAATGTTGAAGAGTACTGGCCCGAGTACCAAGCCCTGAGGGACACCACTAGTCACCTCGCGCCATATTGATTTGTTCCCATCAACCAGTACTCTTTGGGTCCGACTCCAGAGTCAGTTCCCCAGCCATCAGACTGTGAGATGGTTGAGGCTGCAGTTTTCCAGCTTACTCATGAGGACATCATGGGAGACCAAGTCAACAGTCCTCCTGAAGTCCAGGCATATGATATCAACCTCACTTCCCTTGTCCAGGCAATGTGCCACCTAACCATAGAAAGAGACAAGGTGGGTCAAAGCCATGTTGGCTGGCACTCAGAAAGTTGCCTTCCATTAGCCTGCTGCTGATGGAACCCTTGATAATTTTCTCCAAGATCTTTCCAGGGATGGATGTCAGACTGATTGGTCTGTAATTCCCTGGGTCTTCCTTCCTTCCTTTCTTGAAGACTGGGACCACATTGGCTCTTGTCCAATCCTCTAGTACCTCTCCTGAGCACTACGAGTTCTCAAATATCTTTGCCATAGGACATGCTATGGAGTCCGGCAGCTCCTTCAGGATTCTTGGGTGCATACCATCTGGGCCTGCGGACTTGTGGATATCAAATCTTTTGAGGTGTTCCCTCACTTGATTTATGTCAATTGTGGGACCATCTCCCATCCCCTGGGTGCTTTGAGTCCTATCTGACAGGGTGACCCCTTTGGACAGGTGGAAGACTGACACAAAGTAATCATTTAGATTCACCTTTTCCTGAGCATCAGTTATGGCCTTATTATCCCTCCAAACAGCTCCCTACAGTAGGGGAGGATTTCAGAGAAGACAGCACACTCATGTTTCTTCTGTACTGTTCTGCCCTGTGCAGAGCAATGCGCATAGAAAGCATTTAAGATTGGAACAGCGGGGTTAAGCAGCAAAAGAGTAGGGAAAAAAACAAAGACAGAATACAAAAGAAATGCTTGGGAGAGTCACTCCAGGGAGCAAGGCAGAAATGCTATCCAGGCACCCTGTGCAGTTTAAGTACCTCATCATGGTTTACTGTAGTATTTGGGTTTCCAATTTACAAAAGGTTTCAGCTTTTGGCCTTTTCTGCAGGAGCCTCCTGAATGTAAAGCAGTGCAGTATCAATTGTCTAATTTGGCATGTTACTTTAACCCAGTTGTTTTCAACCTTTTTAGGCTCAAAACATTCCTCATTAGACTTAAGTCCCTCCCTCAAAAATGTCAGCTCTGAACTGTCACTTGTTTTTTTGACTACAGAAAACAGAGCTATTCTGTTGCCAAGAATTCAACAGCCCATAACAGGTCAGAATGTTTCTGATACTCTGGATTCCTATTTGAAATCTCCTGTGCTTTAGGGTTGTTGGTTGTAGCCATATTGGTCTAAGGACACAGGCATACACGGTTCTTTGGGTAGATGTGATATATTTTATTAGATCAACTAAATAGTTGGAAAAATTGTTCTTTGCAAGTTTTTGGGCACAAACACCCTTCTTCAGGCATAGGGAGTGCCCTGGCTAAGAATCACCACTTTAACTCCTTTTGATTTTCATGGCAAGATTTCACTAGAATGTAAGGAATGCCACATGGGTCACACAAATCATCTGTTCAGTTCAGTAGCTTACAGTAGGTGCTTTAGAGGGACAGTATATGAAAGGTACATATCTAGATTAATCCACTACCTGCATACCCTCCCCAGCATCAACCAACATTGCTTTAGGGATATCAGAAGACATGTTCCCTAATTGTCTTATTTAACTCTCAACAGGCCGGTCCCTCCAAGAATTGTCTAATGGACAACGAGCATGCTACAAAGTAGTGAGGCTTCTTCTGTATTCTCCTCACCAACTTTTGATACTTGCATAGGTAACCCACTCTGATCTGCTTCCCTCTGGTAACAGCCTCGCTGAGATGTGGCTAGTCCTTCCTCCATTACTACCCATATTACAGCAGTGTTTAGGGATCAACCATGAACAGGGTCCATTGCATTAGGCTCTCAACACACCCAGAGACAGTTCTCGCCCCAAGAGTTTATCATCTAAATAGATAAAACAGAGGGGGTGGAGGGACAGTGCACACAAACAAAATACTTCACCTGATGGATGGCAATGCACTCTAACAAAGACTCAACAAACAGGTGGAATAAGCTGAGGGAGAGGACTCTGTCTTACTCTATTTTTCTGGAGTACAGTCTGGATCTCTGAGAGGAGAGGTCAGAGACCAAGGACTTGATTTTAAATCTATAAGACTGACTTTCTGGTAGTGTCACTGAACTGGGGTGTCCACTCTAGCAGAGGTTAATTGAGAGGCACTGAGCAAACTCTCTCTCTCACTTGTTAACAAACCTTACTCTGTTTAAAGGAAAGCACTGTTGCGTACGTGCTGCAGGCAGCCTGCCCAAGAAAAAGAGCCCTGTCACCTCAAAAAGGCGCAAATGGGGAAAGGCTGCCTGTGAACTAAACCTCCCACTCTGCCTGTCAATGCACAGGAGAAAAGTGAAGTGGGGACAGATGGTAACAACCAAAGGGAGAAGCAAACTGGCCAGGGAGAAGAGTTGGCTCTGGCCACTGAGTGATTCTGTCTGTAGAACCTGGAGAAAGCCCCGTCCAGCCTGACACATTCTATATGGTGTCCCATGTCTGACATTCTGAGGCATAACTAGATGCAAAGACTTAGTACTGGAAGGTAATTTCACCAGAACTGGAATAAGCACAATGAAAAGGGCTTCCCAGTGCTCTCCACATGGGAGGTGACTTGGGAGGCAAACTTCATACAATGATAGCTGCTCCCCAGAGCCAAGGCTCTGCCTGTTCCTTCCCATGCCCTCTGGGATACACAGGGCTGTGTGCGCTCAGGCAGCAGGTCCTGCTCACCTGGACTCGTGTGGGTGTGGACACTCACTCTGCCATGCCCTGCTCCATATTCAGGTCAATCCCTCCATCAGCCAGGGTGCCATCATCTGTGAAAGACGGCTTTGCCATGGAGCTCATGGAGCGGTAACTGGCACCGTAGACCACCAAGCTGAACACAAATGCAACCTGCAACAAGGAAACACAGGTCAATCATGAAAGGGACAGGTTCACAGGGGCCCCAGGTAAAGGGTCATGAATGAAGCCACATGCCCTCTTATTGTACCGGCATTTCAAACCTGTGATGCTAGGCAGACGCTCTCCATCCCCCCCAGCTGCTTGCCCGAGACCTATTCTTTCCTCACATGGGTTCCAAATGTCTGGGTAGATACAGCTTACATTTAGCTTAGCAGAGCAGTCCAAAAACATTCAGGAGGTATCAGGCCCAAGAAATCATGAATGAAAGCTCCATTCCAGAAAAAACCCTGTAAGATTGGGGGAGGGGTAGTGTTTTCACCGCCCCAGGAAAGGTTCTTCACAGCTGCAGCGAGAAGCAGGAGGAAAGCTAGGAAAATGTAATCAATAACACCCCCATCTGCTATATCTTTCCTCAAACTTCGGTAGACAAGAAACAAAGGTAATTACCCAGGTCCAGAAGGAGGCTGTCGTATAGAAGACCACCAGATTTACAATTCCATAAATTGCCTGAAGAGAAAGGAAACAGAAACCAGCAGTCTATGTCAGTAAGCATGAGAGAAGGAAAACACCAAGCCTGTGATGGGGTTTGGGTCCTTCCCCAAGTTTGGTGCGCGTCTCAGGTAACAACACAATACAAAGTGACAAGCTCTTGGCATGCTCCTTGGGGCCAGAAAGCTAGAGCTGACTCTAAAAGGGAACAACCAGAGCTAAGCATGTCACAGGCACCTGAGCTGTTTGCAGCATGACAGAAACAATGGCTTGACTGCAGACTGAAGGACAGCTCCTTACTGTCCTGGTACCTTAGTCCTTTTAAACCTTGTAGCCACACCTACCACCACTGGTGACTCCATCCTGAGAGGTACGGAGGGCCCCATCTGTCGCCAGGATCCCTCAGCACGTGAGGTCTACTGCCTGCCCGGAGCGAAGATTCAGGATGTGAAGGGGATGCTCCAGTCCATCATCCAGCCTACCGATTATTACTCCATGGTCCTTGTCCATGTGGGTACTAACGATGCGGCCAGGAGAGCCCCTGATCGCCTGATGGAGGACTACCATGCTCTGGGAGGCGTGCTGAGGGAGATGGGCGCACAGGCGGTCTTCTCTTCCATCCTGCCAGTGAGCGGTCGAGGCAGACGTCACGAGATGTGCATAGCGGAGACCAACTGGAGGCTACAGGAATGGTGCTTCGAGGCGGGCTTTGGCTTCCTCAGCCATGACCGGCACATCGTGATGAGAGACATGCTGGGATGGGATGGGCTCCACCTTTCCCCTAAAGGTAAGCGTGTGTTCTCTTCCAGGTTGGTGAACCTCCTTCGGCGGGCTTTAAACTAGGCTCGTCGGGGGAGGGGGAAGATGAGGGCGGAGGAGACGATGAACTACCAGGCCCAGCAACAGCCAGCGAGCCCAGACCAATGGTCAAAAGGGAGAAACAGGTAAGCGATGGGGGACGCGGCATTGCTGAGACTAGGGGGTCAGTGGGCACAACCGTTGGAGGCCTCAAATGCCTCTACACGAATGCTCGAAGTATGGGGAAGAAGCAGGAGGAACTCGCCCTCCTCCTAGCTGTCACCAGCCCTGACATAGTAGGGATCACAGAAACGTGGTGGGACTCATCGCATGACTGGGCGGTGAGTGTCAAGGGCTATAGGCTATACAGGAAGGACAGGATAGGAAGGAAAGGTGGAGGAGTAGCACTCTACATCAAGGAGGAATATACTTCCTCGTTAATTAGCAAGGGGGTAGAGGGGGGGCACTCTGAGGTGCTCTGGGTTAGAGTAAAAGGCAGTCCAGGGGAGAGAGACTTAACGGTGGGAGTCTACTATAGACCTCCCAACCAGGGAGAAGAGCTCGACCAGGAATTCTTAGGTCAGCTTACAGAGGCAGTGAGGGCTAAGGATGTGGTCATCATGGGGGACCTGAACTTCCCAGACATCTGCTGGGAGGAGCAGTCAGCCAAGTCTGATCGCTCACGTCGGTTCTTAGCCAGAGTGCAGGACCTCCATCTAACCCAGGAGGTGCACAGTCCCACCAGGGGAGACGCCTTGTTGGACCTGGTGCTGGCCACGGGTGATGACCTGGTGAGGGGGCTGCGGGTGATGGGCCACCTGGGAGACAGTGATCATCGCTTGCTGGAATTCACCATCCAGCGTAAGGTGGCAAAGGGCTGCAGCAAGGCAACGGCCCTAGACTTTAGGGGGGCTGACTTCAACAAGCTAAGGAGGATCGTTGGGGAAGCGCTGAGGACCCAGAGGGGAAGGGAATCAGATGTCGAAGGGGAGTGGTTGCTCCTTAAGGAGACAATCCTCCATGCCCAAAGGGAGGTAATCCCAACAAGGGTCAAAGGGAGCAGGAGGGCACATAAACCCCCATGGCTCACTAAGAGCATCCGGGAATGTCTCCTTGCTAAAAGGGAGGCATACACCCAATGGAGAGATGGGGTCATCACCAAGAAGGACTATGTTACAGTCGCCCAAGGATGTAGGGGGGCAGTCAGGAAGGCCAAGGCAGAGATGGAGATAGGACTAGCTTCCCGGATTGGGGACAATAAGAAGTCCTTCTTCAAATACATAGGGGGTAAAAAGAGGGTCCCGGGTAATGTGGGGCCCCTGCAGGACACGATGGGCAACTTAGTCATCACGCCAGATGACAAAGCTAACATATTTAACGATTTCTTTGCCTCTGTCTTCCTAAGTAGGGACCAGTTCAGCCACCTCCCTGCTGGGCCCCCCTCGGGCCCCGAGAGAGACACGCCTGGGCCAGGGGTTAGCGAGGAGTTAGTTAGGGTACTTCTGGAGAGGCTGGACGTGTTCAAGTCCGCTGGTCCGGACGATCTTCACCCTAGGGTTCTACAGAAACTGGCCGAGGTCATTGCGGGACCCCTGGCGCGGCTCTATGAGCACTCGTGGTGCTCTGGCGAGGTGCCGGAGGACTGGAAGAGGGCCAATGTGGTCCCTATCTTCAAAAAGGGAAAAAAAGAGGACCCGGGAAATTACAGGCCAGTTAGTCTTACCTCAATCCCGGGTAAGCTCTTTGAAAAAATTATCCTGGCACACATCCAGGAGGGCCTTGCGGGGGAATGCATGCTCAGGGGCAACCAACATGGGTTCATCAGTGGCAGGTCTTGTCAGACCAACCTGGTGGCCTTTTACGATCAGGTCACCAAATCATTAGACGCAGGGGTTGCTGTGGATGTAGTCTTTTTGGACTTCCGGAAGGCTTTCGACACTGTCTCTCACCCTGTCCTCATCAAAAAGCTGGGAGACTGTGGTGTCGATGCCCACACGGTCAAATGGGTCGCCAAGTGGTTGGAGGGCCGCACCCAGAGGGTGGTAGTGGATGGGTTCTTCTCGACCTGGAAGGATGTGGGCAGTGGGGTTCCGCAGGGCTCGGTTCTCGGGCCCGCACTGTTCAACATCTTCATCAGTGACTTGGATGACGGGGTAGAAAGCACCCTGTTCAAGTCTGCTGATGACACTAAGATGTGGGGGGATGTGGGTGCACTAGAAGGGTGCAATAGGCTACAAGCTGACCTTGACAGGTTGCAACGGTGGGCGGATGAGAATAGGATGGGGTTTAACACTGATAAGTGCAAGGTGTTGCACATGGGGAGGAAGAACCGGCACCACACTTACAGGTTGGGGAACTCCCCTCTTGCCAGCACGGAGACGGAAAAGGATCTTGGAGTCGTCATTGACTCCACGATGAACATGGGCCGGCAGTGTGGGGAGGCAGTCAAGAAGGCCAATCGTACCCTGTCATGCATCCACAGATGCATCTCGAGCAGGTCCAGGGAGGTGATCCTCCCCCTCTATGCGGCACTGGTCAGGCCGCAGCTGGAGTACTGCGTCCAGTTCTGGGCGCCACACTTCAAGAGGGACGTGGACAATATGGAAAGAGTTCAGAGGAGGGCCACTCGTATGATCAGGGGTCAGCAGGGCAGGCCTTATGAGGAGAGGCTACAGGACCTGAACCTGTTTAGCCTCCACAAGAGAAGGTTAAGGGGGGACCTTGTGGCCTTCTACAAACTGGTCAGGGGGGATCAGCAGGTATTGGGGGAGTCCCTGTTCCCCCGTGCGCTGCCAGGAGTGACCAGGAATAACGGTCACAAACTGGCGGAGGGTAAGTTTAGATTAGATATTAGGAGGCGCTACTTCACAGTCAGGGCGGCTAGGGCCTGGAACCAGCTTCCAGGGGAAGTGGTGCAGGCTCCTAGCCTGGGGATTTTTAAAAGGAAGTTAGATGAGCACCTTGCCGGGGTCATCTGACCCCGGTGCTCTTTCCTGCTAAGGCAGGGGGTCGGACTAGATGATCTACCTAGGTCCCTTCCGACTCTAGCTACTATGAAACTATGAAACTATGCAAGCAGTAAGCCAACAGGTACAAGTAGCAGGGGGGTGTGGAATTCCAACTGTCATTTTTATGGCCATACCTCTCTCATCCTCTACCAATTAAAAAAACAGGTAAAAACCTCAGTATCTGGGAGGAGTTAATGCCCTTCCCACCTCCAAATGAGCCTCTACAGTACTGCCAACTCTCAAGATTTCTGGCATTGTTCTCAAAGTCAATTCTTTGGGAATGCGAAAAACTTAGTTCTTTCTTTGATATATATTTATATGTACGTATATATCAGAGAAAGAGCTAAGTTTTTCACATTCACAAAGCATGGATTTTAAGAACAATGTCAAAAATCATGAGAGTTGGTAATACTGCTTTTACCTCCTAGTCACCTCATTCCCGGACGCAATGGAAATTAGGCTCATTCTCCTCTTACTCATTTTAAGAGCTTAAGCATTGGTTTTCCCTCCATGTCTCTGGGGACTCAGTATTACACATCACCTCTCGTTCTACATCCCCCAAGGGCACAAATTACCTGGGGCCATTTTGAGCCTTTTCAAACCCTCCCTGACTGAAACAAAGCTGTCAGCCCAGGCTGACAACCCTTTAGCCTTCAACCCTTCAGGTTCCACCTAGTGTAATCAGGCAAAAGTGGGCATTAGAGGGGAAGCAACTTTGTGGCATGATGCACTTCCTTTCTGGTCACCAACTTCAGACAGAAGGTTTGGGCCTCATCAGTCAGAAGGAGAAAGCATCACGCACTCACGTTTGCTCCAAGGATGATTCGAAGGTAGAATTTCAGAGTCTCCTTGTTCTCCTCAAAGATTTGCTTTTTCCCTTTAGTTCCCACTTTTCCTTTTGGCTGGGTAAAGAAAAGAAAGCGCCCTTAGCACAAGGATCACTGCATCACTACTCCCACCCTGTCACGGTCCCCACACGCTGCACTGCTCCATGACTTGCTGCCACCCGACCCAGCTGTGGAGGCCTGGAGTAACTAGGCTGAAGGAGCCCCGTTTTCGCTGTCATGGCGCCAAGAATGCAGCATTGCTATCTGTCATGGGAAAAGGGTCCCGACCGCCCGTGGAGACCAGGACTCACTCGCAGCCCTCTACGTTTCTAACAGCACGGCGCTCCCCGGGGCACCGGTGTTTCATCCGGCCTGTGACCTACCTCCCGCCTCCCGCCCTCAGCCCCCTCGGGCCTGCGTCTCCGCTGTGCACTTGGGCGACAGCAAGAGGCCCCTGCAGCTCTGCCGACGCCAGGCTGCCCGGCCGCAGCGGCGCGTGCTGCCAGCTCGGCCCCGACGCGCCAGGACGGCGGCTCCCCGCAGCGCAGGGCGCCCGCCTGCGGGACACACACTCCTCCCGGCCCCGCTCGCCCGCGCTCACCGCCATGGCGACTCCGGCCCAGCTCAGCACTAGCCGATTTCCGGCGCCCACCGGC
Source organism: Crocodylus siamensis (assembly GCF_052110815.1). Classification (NCBI taxonomy): domain Eukaryota; kingdom Metazoa; phylum Chordata; order Crocodylia; family Crocodylidae; genus Crocodylus; species Crocodylus siamensis. Next base: position 45,196,025 of record NC_143403.1, read on the forward strand.
ACGTTAACGGAAGCGGAAGGAGCGACCCCGCACAACGCGGCGGCGGCGGTTCTGCAGTCCCGGCGGCCTGTGCGGCTTTGCCGTGGAGACCAGGAAGTGACGGCGGCAGCGGTCGCCCTGCGCTCTCCGGGGCGGAGCGGGATGGAGCTGCCCGCGCTGCCTGTGGAGGTAACGCTGAGTGCCCCGGGCAGGGGCTTCCTCGCTCCGCCGGCCCCTCCGGGCAGAGGGAGCCCTCGGCGCCGCCTCTTCGGGCCTCGCGCTGTGCGCTCCTCGCTCGCGGCCCACCCGGCCCGAGCTTAGCCGCCTCCTGTGAGCACCGGTGGCTCCGCTCGTGCCCCCCTTGGAGCACTTGCTACGAGCGTGGGGTCCCGCTCATGTGCCTGTTTTCCCTTCAACTGCCACAAGTCTGCACGTGTTACACCCTCACTAGCCCCTTCTAATAACAGGCGGAGAGCTGGTTCCCCGCAGGCCCCGGCAGAGACGTGCCGTGCTGGCCCTGCGCAGCTCTGGTGGCTCTGCTAGACGAGGGCCCTGCTGAAAAGTGTGGCAAGGGGGTGGGCACATCTGCCTTGGGGTTTGTCTCGTTCAATGTTTCCATGGATGATCTGGGCCCAACAGGTAAGAGCCTGCTGATGGCACTGCCTGATGACCTGAAGCTGGGAGGCATCATTGACCCAAAGGAGGAACTGGGTATGGCCCAGGAAGGGTGACCTTGAGGACTCCAGTGAGATGAAATAACACCAAGTGCAGGGCCATAGGATCAGCAGCTGACCCATTGAATCACAGCTGAAGGATGGGATCTCATTAGTTAGAAGTGACAGAGGAGAGAGAACTTAGTCGTGAGACGATGGTGAGCCCACAGACAAGATATCGTGAAAAGGGCAGATGCAATCACAGGATGCATCAGGCAAACTGTTTGCAGTAAAGATGGTGAAGCATTAATGTTGGTGAACAAGGCCTCATTACTGAGCCCTCGTCTGGAATAAGTCAGATTGCCCGTGCTCTGAAAATAATGTAAACCAAACTATAGTTGGTGCAGAGAAAAACTACTAGGATGATCAGGGGAATGTGGAAGCTGTGTTATGCCCCCAGACTAAAGAACTTGGCTTGTTTAGTTTATGAAAATGAAGGCTGAGAAGATATCTGAGTACTGTCTATACAACTGTGGGGGTAAACATCAGGGAGGAAGACAGATAACTTAAATAGCTTACTTTGGCGTAGGAACGAGCAAGTATAAACTGCCCAGGAAAAAATTGAAGATGGAAATTAGAAAAGGTTTGCTGTGGGGGGAAGCTCTGGGACAGCCTCGCAGGAAGACTGGTGGGGCAAGAAATCTAGTTAGTTTTAAAATTGAACTTGAATTCTGACTGGGGTTATATAGTAAAGTGTCAGAGGCATAACAAGGCAGCTGGGTGCTCAGGACACCTGCAATGTATTGGGGATTGGCAGTTTTTGGCTGCTGCCGTGTTTCTGGCATGATCATGTGGCTGCAGCAGTAGCTGTTCCTCCTCTAGTTACACTACTGCAAGGAATTGTGCTCTGAGCCAGGAGTCATCTTCCAGGCCTATGTTCTACACACTGGGTGACACATTTTCACACTGATAGGTTATGGCTGGAATCTAGTTGCTGTTTCTACTCCTGGGACAACTCCAGGCTCAGATCTTTTATCTGATGACCTTCACTGGGACACTGACACTGCCTTGCTTCTTTTGGTGTTGAAATAAGTGTCTGAGACCTCCTGAACCTCCCAGACACTTAGACATGTTCCCCCAGAGCTCTGTATTGGGTAGTAGGCATTCTACCTTCCTAGTGTAAACCCTTCAGGGGTCACATCACAGAAAAGCAAGGGTCATAGGCTTGACAGAGGACTGTCTTGACCATAGTTATTTTCTTACTAAAGAGAATTATGGATCTTTGAAAACACCCTCCCATAGCCTGTTACCTAGCTTTGTAAGTCTCAGAAGATGAACAAATGATCCAATTGCAGCAAAATAAAAGGGGATGGAGACTTACTGTGGAGCAACTGACATATGGGAAACAAAGTCATATGCAAGTGAAAGCAAAACTTGGACAACTTACCCTTGCCTGAAACAGCTCTAGCTATTGCTATTTAGCTTTGATTTGCCACAGAGTAAGAGCAGCAGGTACTAGAGATGCACCGATACATCAGTCCAATATCGGATCGGTACCAGTATAAAGAAAATTGGCTGTATTGGAAATTGGCCTGATGGGGCCAGTAATTTGGCTGATAAATGCCCGTGTGCATGCACAGCCACAGCACACCACTCAGGCAGCAAGGAGCAGAGCCAAGCAGCGTGGAGAGCTGCCTCCAGCTGATAAGTCCATTGTAGTGGAAGGGGAGGGGTAAAGAAGGGTCATGGGGACATATCAACTTCCTTCCCAGGGTGAGGGAGGGGAGGGGACGGACAGGCGCAGCCCCGGCTTTTCCCATCTCAATCCCTGCCTCACCCCATGTGCTGGAAAGAGCTGGGGCTGCTCTGGGAGTGGCACCGTGGCAAAATTTGGGGTGGCTGCAGCCCCCTCCGTAGACCCTGCCCCAAGCCTAGCCCTGTGCAGCACTGGCTCCAGCACACAGCTGCAGCCCACCTGCTGCCCCATGCAGATCCAGGGGCACATGTCCCCCCATGCCCTCTTGGGGTGCACGCAGCAGTGGGAGCCATCCCCCCCCCCGACGAGCAGTGGGTCCATCCCCTGCCCTGCCCTGTCCCAGCTGAGCAGTGTCTGCCCCTGTCCCTGTCCCCTTTCTCACCGTGGGGTGGGGTGGGGAGGGGTTGATCTGCCCCCCTCTCCCCTTTCACTACAATGGATTTACTAATTGGAGGCAGCTCTCCACGCTGTATTGGAAATCGGATCAGTATTGGCCGATATGCCTCCTTAAAAATCAGATATTGGTATCGGCCCCAAAAATCTCTATCAGTGCACCCCTAGCAGGTACACAACCCATTACAATGCATCAACCCTTCTGGAGTAAGTCCCTAGCCCTTTTAACTTCCAGCAGTTCAATTGTACTCTGAGTTTTATACATAGTTCAAGCTGGGCATTGCCCCTCATGCCCATTTTCTCCTGTACCTCTTGTTTAAATATAGTGATGGCCAGTTCCTCACCCAGAGCAGAACCCCTCTCTTAAACAGTGTGTTTATCTATCTACCAGGAGCTACACTCTGCTCTTTCAAAGTCCATTTTTCCATGAGGATTGGCCAGCAATTGAAAGTAATTCAAAGTCCATAGTCCCATACTGCTATCATAGGAGTATACCCAGGACTTGGCAAGTACAGCACTAGCCCTGGGTGCCAATTTAGAGGGATCACAGTCAATGTGTGGGGACCCAGTACCACAGCAACCTGAGCCCATATCTCAGTAACAGCAGCATCCATCAAAGTGTGGTGAGCCCGCAGTGCAGCAGGTAAGACTCGCCTGGCACACCCTTCCTCAGCTCTCCCATGCTTGGCACAATGTACCCTCATGTGCTTTGCCCAGTGTACAGAAATAACTAGCTATGCTTCTGTGCAACTGCAGTAACTCTCCATAATAGTCTTCCTGGAAGGTGGATTGAGCATTTCTCTGGAAAGTTGTATAATTGGCTTCCCTCTGGCAGTTTTTACATGTCTTCAGCTCAGTAGCCAGTGACCTCATCTGGACATTCCCCATACCATTTTTGGGTAAGTGTATTTATAGATCTTGCTTAGATTCAGTTCTATTCAATGTCTTTCTTTGCATTCATGGTCTGTTGCACAGTTATTCTGTGACTCTTCAATAGAAAGACACAAAATCCCATAGCCTCTAAAGCACGTATCCAAAGCTTTTGAGACGCTGGTCATCTTGCAAAGATGTCAGTTTTATCTCTAGAAGTATGTTACTATCTTAGGTCAGTACACAGTGACTAGGCACTAAGACCTGTCAAATAGCAGGTAAGTTCCTGTAGACAGACTAAAAGAAAAAGGACTCCAAGAGGGCTGACAATTCCATTGTAAGCCCACATCAAACTATTTCAATACAGGGGGAAGGTAAGAACTGCAGGAGACTGTGATATGGTTACACAAGGAATTTTGTAGCTTTTTGAAAATCAAGAGATAAACAGTGGAAGGAAGGGTGTGTCACAAAAGAGGTATGCAAAGGAATAGCTTGAACATATAGGACAAAATCAGGAAACCAAAGGTGAAAAAGAAGTTACAACCAGCAACAAATATTTAAGACAGCAGATAATGATCTACAACTATGGCTGATGGAAAGAAAGACCAGGGACACTATGGATTCATTGCTCTGTAGAGAAGGTGAGCTGCTCAAGGAAGACAGAAAGAAAGAAGAGCTTCTCAGTGCTTCCTTTGCTTCACTCTGCACAAGGAAAATTAACTATGACCAGACTACTAGGAAAATTATTAACAAAGAAGAGGAAGGGCTGTATATTGTAATCAGTATAGAGCACATCAAAGAACTTTTGACAAATAAGAATGAATATGAGTCAGTAGGGAATTAACCCCAGTCACTGACAGAATTAACCCTAGGATGTTGATGGTATTAGTTTAAGAAATATCAGGAGCACTGGCATAATATGGATGACAGGTGAGGCCTCATAGGACTAGAGAAGGTCTAATGTAAAGGGAAAAAGAAGAACCTGGGGAAGTAAAGACCAGCGAGCCTGACTTCAATATCTAAGAAGTTACTAGGGCAAATTACAAACATTGAAGGTGTAAATATCTGGAGGTAGTGATCACCTGAAGGGGTGACCATTAGTAGCCATTATGGCCCTGTCAAAAATAAATCACACCATGCTAACTCAGTTTCCTTCTTCGATAGGGAAACTTGTTTATGGATAAAGGGAATGGGGCTACCATGATACATGGACTTCAGTGACACTTTGGATGTAATCCCACATGTCATTCTCAAAAGTAGTTGGAAGAATGGGTGCTAGGTAGAACTGTTGGCACTGACTTCACAACCCAGCCCTGATAGCTTTGCTCCAGGCAAGCACAGCCCTCAGATCAACCACAACTCCTGCTGGTTGATAATAGGCAAATTTTTTGATACACAGTGATAGGAGATAAAAGCAATGCAGGCAAAGCAAGTACAACATACATTACCCACATTTCCCAGTCCCAGAATATACACAAGGCAAGCAGTCTGTCCAGCTGGTACATGAATACCACCTTGAGGTTGTTTGCTTGAGTGTTCAACATCAGCAACCTTGGAGGCCAGGGGTTGATGCCAACTGTTTCCCCCTCTCCCCCCACTGTTTTGAAAACTTCCTTTTGTATTCTTTCTTCTGATGACTCTTGATCCGTGGCTGTTGCTGGTTGGTCTCTCTGTGTTTGTCACATGGTGCATATCCTGTATTGTCAGCCAAAATTCCATTTTCATAAACCTATCACATGCCCACATCTTAATTTGGGGCTTTATCGGTGTCCTCCTAATTTGTTCTGTGCCCCCAAAACCGGAAAGCTTAAGGCTTTTTGCAAGCAGGCGCTACAGCTCTGGAGCCAGGCCTATCTCGATTGTGAAAATAAAGTTTGGATGTTTTCAGTTGCCCAGGATGTGTGGCCTTGCTGTTTTCCTGCCTGGGTTAGACACCCTGTCAGCTTCTGAAGCCTGGGAAGCCTGTGTATGAGACTCAGTCTATTAAAAATCAATTAACCCTTGCTGTTATAACCATTATTCTAATGCATATATATAAATAAAACCTATAAGCCAATTCCCAAAAAACAAACCTCTAAATATCAATCTTAAGCCAACAAGAGCTACTGTTGGTGGATTCATATAATTCCATGGTGATTTAAACAAGCACAAGCAAATAAATGGATTGATGGCTAGATCTCTGTCTGGGATGGTTTAGAAGCAGCAAATCGTCTGTGCACAGAACTAGGTAGTCCTTGTGATCTCTAGTACTGTGATACTGTGATTCAGATGTTCCACAGCCATTGTTCTATGTTCATAACTTCCAGAAAAGGCTGTTCCAGTAGCATTAGTTACAGGCAGAGCAAGGAAATAGCAATAGCAGCATGGGTGACTGGTGCCTCCTGATCCTGGGGGGGCACCAGCAGCCAATCGCTGGCACTGGTGGTGGCAAACCCAGAAGTGCTGCTAGCGCTTCTCTTGGTGCCCCCACATTCTCATGGGGGGAGGGCGCACCAGCTGTTGCCCCACACTCACTGGCTCGCGAGGACCAATCTATGCATCGCGTATGAATAACAGTGGGTACTTCTACATGTTTATTAATGTGCCATATTCAGCACTACTGCACCGTAGTGCCAGTGAATACTTTTTTTGTCACACTAATGGACAGTAGACTAATTCTGTGCATTAGCGTGGCTTTTGTCTCCTGCGCTAATGTGTAGTAGAATTAGTCTGTTGCACATTTAGCATCTCATGTAGATGCGCCCACTGTGAGATAATGACAAGAAGGTGGAGAGGGTATGGCAAATCTGACTTCTCTTGTTCTCTGCTCCCACAAGCAATTCTTTGTTCCTTTCCGCTTCATCTTGTTCTTTTTTTCTTTCTGCCTCCTTTGGTCTTTCTTCCCTGGCCCTTGTTTTTGTCAGCCTTCATCTCTCTTGGCCTTTCCCCGCTTGGTACTTGGCCTCTATTCCTGCCTTCTCTACTGGATCACTTTCTTATTTCTATCAGTTCCACTTCCACATGCATCCGGATTCTTCTTTCTTGCTGCTGGTAAGCCTGTTACCTGCTCAACCATTCCCAGGGTCCTGGAGGCTGCTCCCTTTCAAACTTATTTTTTCCTGTCAAAGCTGCTTTCCCATGCTGTCCTGCACTTCTGTCCAGTTCTGTCTCCTTTGCTAGCTAAAGGAGGCAGAGCTGCTTAGTGGAATTGACATCAGTTAAATCAATCAAAATGAACCAAAATGATGGGAATTTAGGACTCTGGTCCATTGGGTTCCTCATTTCAATAAGGTAATCACACCTTAATGGGGGAGGCTTTTCCAGGCTCTGTGGGACCCTAATGGGACAGTAACAGCCAGGTGGGGGTCCAGTCCTTCTCTTATGAATACCTGCTTTTCCCTTCTGAATCAGTGATCACAGCTAATACTTTTTGGTTTCATCGTTTCGTAGTTGGTAGGGTCGGAAGGGACCTGAGCAGATCATCAAGTCCAACCTCCTGCCATGGCAGGAAAGAGTACTGGGGTCAAATGACCCCAGCAAGGTGTACATCTAGCCTCCTCTTAAAGACCCCCAGGGTAGGAGCCTGCACCACTTTGCCTGGAAGTTGGTTCCAGATCCTAGCTGCCCTGACCATGAAGTAGCGCCTCCTGATGTCTAATCTGAATCTGCTCTCTGCCAGCTTGTGATCGTTATTTCTAGTCACTTTTGGTAGTGCTCAGGGGAACAGGGACTCCCCCAATGCCTGCTGGTCCCCCCTGACTAGTTTGTAAACAGCCACTAGATCCCCCTCGGCCTCCTCTTGTGGAGGCTGAACTGGTTCAGGTCCCTTAGTCTCTTCTCGTAGGGCCTGCCCTGCTGACCCCTGATCATGGGAGTGGCCCTCCTCTGGACCCTCTCAATGCTGTCCACATCCCTCTTGAAGTGCGGCACCCAGAACTGGACGCAGTACTCCAACTGCAGCCTGACCAGTGTCGCATAGAGGGGGAGGATCACCTCTTTGGACCTGCTTGAGATGCGTCTATGGATGCATGACAAGGTACGGTTGGCCTTCCTGACTGCCTCCCCACACTGCCAGCCCATGTTCATTTTGGCCTCAACAATGACTCCAAGATCCTTTTCTGCCTCTGCACTGAGGAGAAGGGAGTTCCCCAGCCTGTAGTTATGCTGCTGGTGCTTCTTCCCCAGGTGCATCACCTTGCACTTGTCAGTGTTGAAACCCATCCTGTTCTCATCCGCCCACCCCCGTAACCTGTCTAGGTCCGATTGCAACCTATTCCTCCCTTCTAGCGTGCCCACTTCCCCCCACATCTTAGTGTCATGGTTCAATTGTCACTTTGACAATGGGCACTTTGACAGCCCATATGGAATTGGGTCACTTATGTTGAACCCCAGTTCCAGTGTTTAATGAGAAAAACATGGCTAGCACTGCTGCTGAGAAGGGTATTGTCCTAAGGATTACATGGAGAGGAGGGTATTACCAGAGGTTTACTAGGAAACAGGGCTGAGAAGCATGATAGTGGGAAGTCAAGAGGTGAAAGGGATTGTCAGGAAGCAACTAGAAATTTTAACAACTGAGTGCTGTGGAGCAGCAATCCACTGTTTGATTTTTCTCCATGCTGTGGTGTGAATGTTTGTGCCAGTACTTACAGTATTAGAATGATTGATGCTGAAGCAACTCAAGCTGCAGTGGTTCCTAGCAAGAAAATACCAGATCTGTTTGGAGTATTTCCTATTCCCCAGCAGCCCATTAGAAGCATTTTCATGTGTGGACACTAGCTGTATTTCAATCAACAAAAGGAGAACAATTTTTTTTCATAGTATAAGGCCTACAGCAGAGGTCAGCAACCTTTTAGAGCAGTGGGCTGGTCGTTTGCAACCCATCCACTGCTAGGAGTTGCCAAGCCCCAATTGCTACTGCCAGGCCGCTGCTGCACCAATTCCCTTTTTGCTTTGTGTCCCTTCCACTTACTGGGTGCCGCCAAAAAGCATGGGGAACGCCAGTGGAGAATAGCAAGAGCACAGACCAGGTGGGTTTAAGTCACTGCTTTTAATGCACCCCTTTCCCCTGCCTCCCCTGAAATGGACCTTTGCAGGCACCGGTCTGCAAGCTGTAGGTAGCCCACCCCTGGCCTAAAGTGCAAGTGCTACAATGTACTGCCTGGCTCTCCTGATCTGTGTGGAACACTTTCAATCCCTTGACTTCAACAGGTTTGCTTTGCCTTTAAGGGAAACTGCCACTTGTCAGCCCCTTGCAGGACCTGACTCTCTCTGTGTTACAGACCTTTAAAGCAAGGGATTAATACAAGTTTAAAAAAAACACAGGATATTCCATCGTATTGTGTACAGTGATCATAGCATTGCTGTGAAATACCATTCACAGGTGTCCTTAACGGAGATAATGAGGGAGGCAACATATGGTTCTGCAGCAAGCCACAGTCCAAAGTTTCAATCAACAGTAAATGACTTGGGAGAACAGCTTCACACACATATTTTTATATACAGAGAATCAGACAGTGTCTGCCCCAAAGATCAGGGTTAGGCCAAGAGGAAGGGGAGAAAATGCGAACATTGCAAACATGGTGGAAATAGCATGGTGCCATAATTTCATGGTTTGGGTAGGAGAAGGGGATAGAGTGGTTCAGATGTATTGCTTTGGATTCGTGCCAAAGACTGCGCCCAGTCAGCCCATCTGTAAAAGAGTCTCTCATTATTTAACAAGCCCTTCTAGGTAGAACAGGATATAAATAAAAGAAATTACAACAATAATAACCACCCTAAGCCAGTGCACCAGATAGCATTGGGACTGGCTTGTGATTTGAGTTGGAAGGGGATAGCTCAAGGGAAGGAAAAGAACTGAAAAGAATTTGAGGGCCAAAGCAAGAGAGATGAGAGTAGGGGGACATGTATAGTCTGAAGATATGTTGAGGAAGGTTACAGGGCTAGCTGCACCTCTTCCCCCATCTTGGAACGTGCCCTTTGAGGCCTTCTGGCTTTACCTCTCCACTCGGGGTAGCATCTTCCAATTCTCCCACTGTTGGACTGGGCCATGAGCAATTGGATATTATTCTGTGATGGTTGTTTACTTAGCAGGCCTGATTTGGTTCAGTACCACAAAGTGTCCATATCAGGAGCTTATGGCCAGTAGGTAACTTAAGGGCCAGACACCTTCACAAACCTTAAGGACAAAGCAGGACATGAGAGGAAAAGGATTTTAAAATAATGGTTTTACTCAGGTGTCCATTTTAAGTGTAGTCTTGGCAGGCCTGTCCTACCCCAGACTCCCTAACTTCCCTGTTCTTCTGGATATCTACTCAGCAGTTCTCTCCCCCATTTTCTCCTACCTCTTGGGAGTCTGACTTTAAATCCAGCAAAATTCTTTTTTCTTCCGATCTTGGACCCAGAGGCAGAGCATCAAAGTGAATGGCTGCTGTATTGTCTCTCTTTGGTTTGCTGGAATCTGCTCTCCACTTCCTGGGTCATTTTCTCACAATCCTGCTATTGAATGGACTCATTGCATGCATTTAGTAAACTTCATAATAATTAGGTAAAATACAGTCTTCAAAGATCATTATAGGCAGTGCCAAATGTGTCCTGTGCACATTCCCCGACCTGTGGATCCACTTCTCATGTACCACTCTGCGTAAGGAGGTCAAGCAGTGTCTACTTAGCTAGGTCTTTCTGACGTCTCTTGAGCCCACTTCTCCTTTGAGTAATGAGAGACAGATCAAGGAATCCAAACTGTGCATGTTTCAAACTGGTAGCTGCAACTTTCATGGCTGTTGGTTGGAGCCAAACAAAATCTGAATCCCAGCTAACCAGGTGTGCTTTCACTGAAGTTGTACTGTGGCATACCCCTTTATTTTTGTCAGTTTGTGCCTCTGAGAGGAAAAGCATGTAGGCAAAGTGAACATGAAACAATCCATGGTGCTGAGCAGAGTGTTCATAGTAGGTTGGGAGTCTACTCATGCTGGGATATGGCCTTCCTCATCCCTGTCCTAAACTCCTGGGGCGTGTTTCTGCGTGTACAGCAGTTCTTTCTAACTTCAGAAGTGGCTGCACTTCAGTAGTGGGAAAAGAGCCCTGCAAGCTCTGCCGTCAAGCATTTTGGGAATTGTATAACAGCTACAGAGATTTACACGAGAGAAGTTTTTATTGATTCAGTAAGCAGGAAAATGAATTATCCAAACAGCGTAGTCTCTCTAGAGTTGCTTAATTTGAGATAAATTTTATTTTACACCTTCCAGGGTGCTCTGAATTGTGCATTGATAACATGCAAGTACCTCATAGGTGTTGTCTGGGGGAAGATGGAGCCTTTAGGATCAGGGCAGGGAAAAGCTGAGGCACTCGGTTCCAGAGAGGGAAATGGAGTTGTGGGAGAATCACTTCAGCTGGAACATATGGATCACTGTGATAGGATTCAAGAGTTAACAGACCAGCAGCATGCATAGGGCAGGTCCTACCTTTCACGGCAGCTGTTTCAAGCTACTCATAGACTGAGGCAGATATGCTATCAGTTAGGCCCTGACCATGTTTTAAAGATTTTCTCTGCCATTCTGATAGTGACAAATCCACTTCCCTGGCTGGGGGACCAGGGTGTAGATGGGGTCCTCCGTGAAGTGCATATCTCAGTTACTGTTTGCAGGACTGTGGGGGAGGGCAGGTGCTAGCACCATGAGCCTAGAGTAGCCATGAGCTGTTAGAGACTTTGCCTTGTGGCAAAGTTTTATGAATAACTGTGTGCCAGGTGGTTGTTCCTTCCCTCAGGCCGTGCGGCACCACCCTTCCCTGCAGTGTCTGAGAGAGCTAGTTAGGGACCTGGCCCACAGACTGCAGGACAATGTTGGAAAAAAGGGATCCCATTGAACTGTGACATTTTTTCCCCATCAGACTGCTCCACTCTTGGTTCCACAGCAAACTCCCTCCTCCTGCAGGGGGAAAAGCTTTCCTCAGGGCCATTTCCTCATTTGTCTGCCTTTCTTTCCAGATTGTCACATACATCCTGAGTTTCCTGCCCATTACTGACAAGAAAGAGGCTGCTCTGGTAAATCGTGTCTGGTATTTTGCAGCCCGGGACTCCCTGTGTCAGGTAAAGCCTGCTCTCCTTCCTAGATCTGAGGTCTGTGTAGGTATGCCCACTCTCGGGGCCTTGCCGAGCCCCCATCCCCGCTTCCTTGGTTTACATGGCTATGCTTGCTGTTGAGGTCTTGGCTGAGTCCTGCTAATGGATGATTGGTAGGCTCTTAAACTAGACCCAGCCATTGGGTCCTACAGCCAGTACTGGGTAGAGCCCAGTGGCTGTTTCATGCCGAGGGATCCAAGCCCATTCCAGGGTCAGCCCTCTTGCCTGGTTCCTTTTCTGGGACAAGGAGGCCCATAGTCCAGCTACCCTGCACTCTGGTATTGAGATCCCACAGTCCTTTGCATGTTCCCCACAGTTCTGCCTCACGGAGCTCTCTGGTTTGTCATTTAACTTCCTAGGGGCTGTTGCTAGTTGAAGAAAAAACACAGGCTTTGCAAAGGAGTTGTTTCCATGTAGGTAGTTGACTAATTACAGAGCTAGCACAGAACAGTTACAGAGCTAGGTCAACAAAGACACCTGGATGTGATGGCTCCTTCAGATCCCGCAGCATTTCTGAGAGTCCTCAGGCTCAGTCAGTGTCCCTGGCAGAAGACAAAGCCAGTGTTGCCCCACTTGTGTTCCTGTGTCTGACAGTGGACTGGCACTATGCCGTAGAGGTCCTGTCCCTTTCCAAAGCAGGCTATAATACCTTGTTTCATTTTCCACCTGCTAGGGATGCTTCCTGCTCCTGCTGCTATAGAATTGCTGTGGCAGGAAGTCTGGTTCAGTGAGGCTAACCCCATTGTCTGACAAGGCAGAACCATATGGTTGTGGACGGCCTCCCAGAGGGAGCCTGCTTCACCCACAAAATGGAGGTTCTGACACACTCATCAAAGAGCAGAGCATCCTTCAAGGGGCCAGTTTGTTCCCCGGACTGCCTCCTCCCTTCCCATGCATGCCTAGGCCCACAGTGCCATGCCTGAGCATGTGCTTGTGTAAGTACAGTCACCCCCTGGCCCAAGCTGCCTGTGCTGGCCCAAACTCCCCTCCCCATAGACTGCATAGACTGGGCATAGACTGCTTCTCCCAAAGAAGGGGGCAGGAGGTGCTTCTCTAGCTACTTGTTTACAGTGAGCATGTCTCTTCACCTGTCACTCCCAGGATCCTGAGCTGTCTCTCTGGTTCCCCAGGTCATGCCTCAGGAGCATCAGGAGTCCTGCCTTCATGCCTCCAATGCTTCAGTCTCCAGACCAGGGGTGTCATGCTCACTGATGAGCCATATTTCCTGTCAGCAGCCAGGGGGTAGGCCATAGCCAGGAGCGCATCATCCACCCTGCAGGGCTTCTCGTAGGCCAGATGACCCATCTCCAGATCTGAGCCATAAGGCAACTGTCAGCTTCTCTGTGTCAGTGCAGCCAGCACCTAAGGGGCTAACACCACTGCTGCTTCTTCCCCCACCCCCTTTTCCCATTGCCAGTTGCAAGCAAAAACTGGAAATTCAGTGAAGGGTAAGGGGTGGGTGGGAAAGGAGTGTTAATCCCTTGGGTGCTGGTCCACACCAACACAGTAGCTCCAGCAGCCACAGCAACAAGCCCCACAGACTGGATCCAGAGGTGGATCATCCAGTTCATGAGTACCCCTTCAGGATGGATAACCCACTTCTATGGCCCATATGTGTGACACCCCTGTCCTAGATGATTTCTAGAATCCTAGAGTTTCTCCCTTTCTCATGGGCTCTTTCTGGAGTCCTGCTTCCGGAAGATACCTGTGAAGTTAGATCTGCCCTGCAGCCTGATAGGTAGAGTTGGTATGTTTCCATCACTGCCTTGACTGTATTTGTCCTCCTAGCAATTACCCCTTTCCTGTTCAATCCCAGGATAACATTGTCTACAACATCCCAGCCACTTCCACCTCTCTCAGTGCCATTGCCAGCCTGGGAAGAAGCCGGGTGTGCTGCATCAGCCTGCCCAACCTCGACAGCTCTGCCATCTCCAAGGATATAATCAAGTATGTCGCACATTACCTGGGGCCTCACCTGCAGAACTTGTCTCTGCGTGGGAGCAGCCTGACGGAAACCTCCTTCATGACCCTCATTTTTGCCTGCCGCTGCTTGTCCTCACTGGATTTGAGCAGCTGTAACAGCCTCTTCATGTCTGGGACCCTGCTTTCCAAACCTGAGACCATGCCTCAAGCTCAAAAAGCCTTGGCCTACCTCCAGGAGCTCAACTTGTCTGGCCTGCGTTACCTGTCTGACCTCAGCTTCAACCGGCTGGTGAGCTGCATGCCACACCTCACCAAGCTCTCACTGGCCCGCTGCCACATCACTTTTGAGTTTGATCCCTACCATGGTTCCAGCCACTACAACTCCTCTTCCATATTGTCCTTCCGCAACCTCCAGTGCTTTTTGAAGGAGCGAGCAAGCAGTCTCTGGGCTTTGGATTTGAGTGGCACAAGCATCACGACGCAGGCCATGAAGTCCCTGGTGCAAATCGAGGAGCTGCACCTCCGGGAACTAGTGCTTCAGAACTGCCAGGACCTTACCAATGAAGCTGTCAGCTTCCTGTGTAAGCACCAGCCTAACTTGACTGTCTTAGACATCAGCAGCTGTTCTGAGCTGTCTGACCAGGCTGTCCTAGCTGTATCAACTAGTCTCAAAGCCCTTCAGAACTTACGTTTGGGGAAGATCCGCAGGCTGACAGATGGTGCTTTTGAGCACTTTGGCCAGCTCAGGAGCCTGCGGAACCTGGATATCTCTGAGTGTAGCCTAGTGAGTGGTAACAAGCTGGTGAAGGCTTGTTCCTACCCAGAGCTGAAACCTAAACTGGCTTCCCTCAGCTTTGCCTTCTGCTCGTTACTCAGAGTAAGTCTTTGATTTGCTGCTATCTTCAGAGGGTGGGGGGTAACTAGACCTGGCTCTGTTGTTCAGGTCACAGATACTGTCACAGGCAGTGGAGAATGCACCAGGAGTTTCTGTGTGCTCACATAGGAAGGTTGTTCTGCATACAGCCCTGGCTTCTGTGTCCGGGGCTAGCAAGGCAGGTTGTAAGTGCTTACTGCAGTGCTTTGGCTTCTCACTGAGTCCTTTCTCTCTAGGACAGCTCTGTCCTCTCCCTGGCCAGGACACTGAGTAGCAGTCTGAGAGTATTAGACCTGTCTTCTTGTGTCTCCCTCACCAACATGAGCATCCAAGCAATTTCCTCCCACTTCACCCACTTGATAGTCCTGCGGATGGCATGGTGCAGGGAGCTGACAGATTGGGGCCTCCTGGGTATAGAGGAGCCCCAGCAGGCACCGGACTGTGGCAGAGAGGTAAGTCCACACCAGAATTGTGAGAGTGTGATACTGTGGAAGGAATCTGAAGGCAGTTTCCAGTGCTGAGTGTTGTTACTGTTGTGGACAGCGTGATGGAACAACCTGTTTGGAGACAGCTGTCAGCCAGGCCATCGTGATGCACTCAGGTGATGAGACTGACATATGGCTGAGCTTTTGCATCTCCTCTCCACCCCAGGTCTCCTCAGGCTGTTTTTTTTTTCAGTGGCCTGTGTGAGGTAGTTCCTTCTCCATTGCTTCTCTGTGGGATGCAAGGCAAAGTCCCAAGGCCACTGTTCAGCAGTGTTTAATCACGGTTCCACTTTTTTGACAGAAGGATGGAGGTCCAAAGTTCAGCAGGAATTTTGGGAACATGGGGTTCTTCCTGCCTCCTCCACAGGCTTTGGAGCAGATTCCCAAAGTCCTCACTGACTCAGACTGGCAGGAGTCCCAGAAGTACCGAGCCTCCCTGCAGGCCCTCCACTACCTCCAAGAGATTGACCTAATGGCCTGCCACAAGCTGACTGACATGAGCATAACCAAGGTATGGACATGGCCCTGTAGAGCCCTGGCGTGGTTGAACTCAGCTTAGCTCAGCTCAGCCTAGGAGCAGGGTATGAATAAACTGGAAAGGTCCAACTGTAGATGGGAGTTCATACAGGCTGCATGCTGAGCGGAGTGACTGACATACGACTAGACTGTATGGTCCTGGGCCCTCTCCAGGGGCCTGTGTTATAGGAGCATTCTCCTGGCACAAGATTGTGCCAGCACTTCATGCCCAAGTGAGTCAGGCCTCCATGTCAAAACAGCCAGTCTCTAGTCTGCTGTTACCTCTTCAAGTGCTGCTGGGTTATAGCTCTCTGGCAGTGCTGCACTGGGCCAGAGGAGGAGCAGTGTGTGAACACCAGGCTGTGTAGGTTAGAAGTTATTGGGCTAACAAAAAATGACCATCCTGGATGGTGCTAGAAGTGTCACTGGCCCAGGGGCTAGCACATATGACTATGGTTCTCAGCTGTCAGCGCTCCCACAGGACCTGTGGTGCCATTGCTCCAGGAGCAGATAGGATGAAGATACCTTTTGTCTTCTTCCAAACACCATGTTCTGAAGTCATCCCTGAACCTGTGCTAGTGGTGAAGGTGTCATAACAGGATATGTGTCAGAGGGCAGTGTCCAAAGAAATCTTGCCTTTAAGCAGCTGTCCTGCTTATTCTCTCATTCTCTTTATTCCTCATTGCTCTTACTAGGTTATCTGCTTTCCAGAGCTGAGGCGGCTCTCTCTCAGCTTAGTACATGAGATCACTGACAGCAGCCTTGTAGCCATTGCCAGGGGTTGCTGGAACCTGGAGCACCTGTCACTGAGTCACTGTGGAAACCTGACTGACAGAGGGTTCATGGAGGCTACCAGCTATCTGCGGAGACTTCAGCACCTCAACATCTCTGGCTGTAACCAGCTCACATACCAGTAAGTATTGCAAGGTTCCAGTCTCCTCTTAATACTAGAATGACATGAGGCTTCAAAGAGCAGGCAGCAGACCCTGGCAGCTCTGGTTTTAGCCTCTACACACCGTGGGATTGGAGAGAGGGAAGAGAACAACTTGGCTTTTTGGGACTGTCTGACTGGCATCTGGGAAGGGAACCCTGATGTGTGGCTTGCTTTTAGGACCCTCCTGGCCATCAGGAAGGAATGTACACAGCTCAAGAGTCTGGATGTCTCCATGTGCAGTGAGATCCATGTGGCTGACGTCAAGCTTTTCCAGGCACAGCTTCCCTTGCAGATATGCATCCAGTCACACTTCGCAGGTGGAGCAGACCTTTTCCTCACCCTGTAAGAGAGGCTGATATAGGGCTCAGACCCGTTAGCTTTCTCAGCAAGCATCTTCAGCTCAGACACGTCCCTGTGGGTACACTTAACCCCACTCATTGACCCTGCTAACACTGCCTGGAACAGCACAGACTGCTCCAAGCCCTCAACAAGAGAGGGAAGAAGTTCTCATCCTCACTGCTGTTTTCTAAAATGGCTGGCCTTTGAAGTGCTGGCTTCCTGGTATTCTCTAGCCAAAGATGTTCCTTGTGTCCAATATTATGTACAACTCAGCTGCTACCAAACTACGTGTATGGGAAGAGCCCTCAAAGCCCTTTCCCCACCCCATCTTCGGCTATAAGCCCTCTTCCAACCTGCTCACTGGATTTCCCAGGGGGTATACTTTTGCAGAACTGTTTGGAACTTGCCATCCACTGGGGCCCTGGGCCTTCCAGTTGGAGCTTCAGAGGCCTCTAGCTTGTTATACAGGGCTGAGCATGGCCACCATTAGACTCTTCCAAGCCCAAGCTCCAGAAAACCAAGAGCCCAGCAGTTGTCGCCTCTGGCACTGGAATGAGCTAAGCAGGGGAGAAGAGGGCACTGTATCCCAATGAGGGATGCAGAATAGGGGTATCCCATGTTGATGACTGCCATGCTGTGCCATCTGTAGCACCCCAAAGGCAGGCACTTCTGCTCCAGAAGCATCTTTCTGGCCTGATGTGAGATTGAGTCCTGACTGAGGGACTGGGACTCCCCTTCTCAGTCCCTCCCAATGCTTCTGGAAGCTGCAGCACAGCCTCCTGGCACAAGTTTCAGCACTGCAAAGAGGGTGAATGCACTGCCTAGTCCCAGCCTTTCACTCGGAGCTGACTGCTGCCAGCTTACCCTCCAGCTATAGGAGCACTCTCCCTTCTGGCTTGCAAAGCTCCGTGCTGTTGGGCTACCCACTTCCCTTACCAGGAGTAGCTAGCACAGCTTCCTCCTTTTCAGGGTTACCTCAACAGCACAGGACTCTCCTGCTGGAGTTTCCAGGACAAACTTATCTCCCTTCTCTTTGGCCTTAAATGCCTCTGTGACTGGAGGGAACCCGCCTTTGGTCCAAAGATGCTTCTGTAGAATGTCTCATTCAGTGTCTATATATGGTGCCTTGTAGACTGTTAATTAAAGCCCTTATTTTCTATAGAACCATCTGCCTGCATGCTTGAGGTGAGAGGAGGGAGCAGGGGAGTGTCAGGCCCAGCTGTAACTGATTCCTTAGCTTACACTGAACACCACCATCCTTTGGGCCCCCATATACAAGTTGCTGGTTTGCCACTTCTGCAGTGACCAAGTAGAGAAAGAGGAAGGGAATCTTGCTGCAACAGCTAAACTCTAACTCTTAAAAAAAGAGAAATCCACTGCATATTCCTCATAAAAGTGGTATTTATTGTCCAAACAGTGGTGGGGTGAAGAACTTTTAGCCCTTCCCACCCACTGCTCTGTGTTCAGTGCAGTTACAGTGCATAAACACTCACAGAAATGCTGAGGAATCCACATGGCCATTCCCTTATTATTGCTACAAAACACCCATTGCCAGAAGTACAAGGGGGAGAAAGAAGGCACTGCTGCCAGGAGGTACCAAATAATAACAGAAGCACCAGAAGACAGAGGGTGCTCTGATCCTAGTACAGTAAATAGACCAGGGAGAGGAAGATAATGGGGGCCAGGGATAGGATTTAAGTCTTCAGGTGTTCCATTGCCGAGTGGGGAGAGGTTTGAGGGCTCAGTGCAGTGGATTCTGGTTTGTGGGTGGCTGTAAGGGATGCTCTGGGCCTATTCACACCATTCACTCTCTGTGTCTCAGCTCAGCCAGCAATGCTGCAGCTGCTTTTTTGGGCTGGGTTACTTAGCAGAATCTGAGCGGCAGTATTCAGCCACCTGCCATGCCACATGAAGGCACCTACCCTGCTTCAGGTTGGGCCCTCTCAGGTCAATGCAGCTTCTCTGAGGGTATGACTACCAGACACAGTGTTTGTCATTTGGCCTCCAGCCAGTAGAGCTGCAGGTCAGTGTTGAGCTGTGAATGGGGACTTCTGATTTCTCTCATGTTAGTCACAGCTATACAGAGGAAAGACAACCATGGCTGCCAGGAGTCTGCACAACATTCCTGCTGCCTGAGCTTCAGCCCAGAGTTACTTCCCCATCTCCCCACCACCCCAAGGGCTTTTCATCATGCCTAGATGAACTCTGCAGTTCCCAAACACCCCATAGAGCTGTCAGTCAACAGCACAGGAAAGGGGAGGGCAGGGGAGAGGATTGGAAGCGACTCAGCAGCAAGATGGGGTCAGCAGCCAGTACCTGCTCCTGTGATATAACACCACCAGCCCCCTGAGGTTCTGGGGAGCAGCAGTCTCTCCCTGTGTAGTGCTCTAATCCCATTTGGGACAGAAGCTCTATATGCACCTACCAGGACAGAGATTCTCCACATACCCTTGTCCCACCTCTTTTAGGCTACAAAGGCCCTGCCAGGGCTCTCTTTTTTTAAAGGTGGTACACACTCTAATTATGTGCCCCACAAAGCAGCTGGGATGGGTTCAGCAGCACAGAAACGTACCTTTCTTAGGATCCTGGGACTGGACTGGCAGAAGGAAGGGCAGGGTGAAATCATAGAGGCTAATGGGTTGAGAGGCATGCACTATGAGCTTTCATAGGCAACAGTTTTTATGACATCAAATGCTACCTCATAGGGTACTGAGTTCAATCTCTGCCCTCACGGACAGCCACGTCCTATGATCCTGTACCATTGGCCTCCCAGGAGTCCTTCAGGGTGATGCTCTGTATGCACCAGGCAAAGCTTTGGAGCAGGTGAGGGCTGTGGCTGGAGGCTAGTACCAAGTCAGAGGGGCTCATCTTTCTGCAGTGTTATTTCCTACCCATATGTGGCAGGTAGCAAGGTAGAACCAAAAGCCACTACAGCTGTATGAACACAGAAGTATCAAGTGCACAGAGACAGCTGGGGAGGTTGCCCTTGAGGAAAACAGGTGAGCTATGGATGGACAAGGAAGGAGAAGCAAGGAATCAACTGAGAAGAGTAGATAGGAAGAGGGATCAGCTGCAGCATGGGAGGTAGGGGATTTTGGCATGGGCTGGACACTCAGCCCCACTCTCCCACCCCCGGTTCTCTTTGCCTTTCCCCTTCCCAGCAGGATGGACAGCCATGCAGGTGATGCCCTCCTACAAGGCTCCTGCAGATGCTTTCAGCTGCTCTGTGGAGCTGGACAGTTAGAAAGACAGGATCATCCCACAGTTCCCCTTAGGAAAACAAGTTCAGCTACAACAGTCATCAGCCTGGGCTGCTTCCTGCAAGCTGAGATAGCTCCTCTGGGGAGCAAGAGTGCAGGGGCCCAGTTTGAGTATAGGGAGGAGGTGAAGGACCCTACTGTTCTGCATGGCTAAAATTGTAGCAGAAGTTTAAATTGCTGGGGGGCTTTGGGACAGGAGGGGCATCATCAGGGATGGGAATGTTCTCCAGGTCGAGGAGGCGCAGCTTGAGCTCCATTGACAGCAAGATGTCCAGGTCACTCTGGGTTCGCTCGCTTGCCATCTCTTTGCCCAGCAGCACATTTATGCCATCCGTCCAGAGGCAAAACTGAGGAGCAGAGACCAGGCCTTTTGAGCTTCCCACTCTCCACCATGTCTCCCCGCTGCCCCCTCCACGTAGCATCCTCCCCTTACCTCTGGCTGTCCCCTGCCCACACCATCTGCTCACCTCATGTCTGTGCAACCATCATGTGGCAGCAAGACAGCTGGCTGGGATTCAAGCTGCCTAAGCCCAGGCTATGGTGCAGCCCAGGCCCACAGGCAGGCAGAGGCCTTGGTGGTTCAGCCTCTAAAATACCAGATGTCTTTGTACATCCAGAGGTGACACTCACAGCTACCCCTCTGCTCCCAGCCAATGATTCCCCCTGTGCTGGGGAAGGCCTGGTCCCAAGGGGCTTGGCTACATTTGAAATCACACAATCTGATCTTTTAGGCCTCTGCCATGGAGAGCTAGCTGCTGTGCTTCTGTCCAGCAGGGACAAGGGAAGCACTTCCTCCTAAATCCTGATGACTTCTTCATCCGCTCCTGCAGCAGGCCCATCCCATTCATCCAGTCCCACTTCGCACACCAGCTTGGAGGAGTCCAACATCATATCCCTGGCACCAACCCCCCCACCAGTACTACAGGCTCCTCCCTTACCCTGGCCAATAACACCTCTGTCTCCTCATATGCTCCCCCCCTCTCTCCCCAACTCCACCTACCTCATGCACTCCCCATCCCCTGCCCCAGCATGACCTAGACCACACATGATGTGGAAACTGTTTGATTTATGACTCCCCTCCCCTTATGTCTGTTCCCTCCCTAACCAGTCCTGGGTTAAGAGAGAAGTGTTTAGCCAGGCTGGGCCTCCCTCTTCCTCCCCAAATCTCAAGGCTGACCACAGACCAGCAGGCAGGCCTTGCATTCCTCAAATGGGGCACAAAAGAGACACACAAAGGATGTACTGTCTGTGACGGTCTGGCCTCCCCTGCTATCCAGCAAATCCCCCAGAAGCCAGCTCCTGAGCAGCAGGGAGGGGTTTGGGTGGGGGAAAGTGGAGGGAGAAAAATCACCCTTGCAGTTCAATAGAATGGCTGATCACTCTTAGTGATCCAGTTCTCCCTGTAACTACACTTGTCCCTGTCTGCCTGCCTCCATCCCTTTCTTCACCACTAGCACTGGGCCTTGCCAGTGCCCTCCTTTTTTTTGGAGGTCTTGAAGCACTTTGCAAAGGGGAATGGTGATCCTCAAGGGGAAGTGGAGGGACCTGGTCATCCAGCAGGTCAGTGACAGAGCAGAAACAGGACCTGATGCCTAGCAGGTGTCACCTGCTCCCCTGGGCTGCAGTGCCCTCACATTCAGGGACAAGATGGCAGCTCCTGGCAGTGCTTTGATACCTTGGGCCCATGAAGCCAAATTCCTAGCCCAGTGGGACTAGAGAGGTGACCTTCAGCTGCAGGACTCACTCACCTCATAGCGAGTGGGAGCTACGAAGTTCAGGTAATACTCCTCCACATCATAGACTATGGAGAAGGCCAAATCCAGGACGTCCTGCAGGGAAAATGCACAGGCTTCAACCTGGTTTTGCACTGGTTGGTCTGAAGGAATCAAGCAGCAGCAGCAGCAGCAACAGCAGCAACAGCAATAAGAAACTAAGGGTTGACAGTGCCATGGCCGTGTCTGTTTTTCCAGGGGAAAAGCAGCAGGCTTCCTGATGAAGCCCAGAGACGGTTCCCACAGTTATGTGGTGACAGCAAGCGCTGATGTCCCCAGCTAGAGGAGATGACAGGATCCCTGGCCAGTGGGGCTCCATGTGAGGGGAGCACGAGCACCATATTTTGCACTTAACTGGCAGCTTCAGTAGCTCCCTGCTGTCCAGCTGAGACTGCATGGGATTTCCCAGTTCCCCTGTTCAGGCTGATGGGGGTCTGACACAGTTTCCCATAGAGCACTCGCTGCCAGCCCTCCATGTGGAAGACCAGCGGCTGCCCCCCTCACCCAACCTTTCTTTGGGAAGCATGCCAGGGGTCTTTCCCTAACCAATGCAAAAGATAAAGACAGACAGAATCAGCACCTGACAGGCAGCACAAGCCAGGGACCAACCAGCCAGCTCCAGTGCATTGCACCGCATACTCTAGGTGAGCCAGCTCACTGCATCCCATCCTAGGGGCCCAACTGTCTGACACCCACCCTGGGGGACACAATGCACTTATCCTGGGCTGGAGGAGGAGTGGGAGAGGGGAGCTGTGAATCGAGCAGAGCTAGAGGTACAGAAAGTCAACACACCCAGAGAACTGGAGAGGAGGGAGAGGCCCATCAGGGAGAGGCACAGTGCAGGGCTGGGCAGGAAAAAGGCACTGACCTTGTTTTGCTTTCCAGAGCTCTTCTCTTTCACATGTGGGCACTCCTTCCCGATAAGCAGCGCCTTCATATCCACCACAGGCACTGCAGGGCACACAGGAGCATGAGACTGGGGCTTGGCACAGACCAGCCCTGCTCCCTATCCACTGCCTCTGCAGCTCTGAGTGCAGGGAGTATACCAGCAGCGAGTCTGGGCCCATGACACGCTAAGGCAAATGCAGTCCAAAATACTGTGTTCTTGGCAGGATGAACATCAGAGCAAAAGAAGAAAGCCCTGGGGTAATGGTCAGGGTGAGCACAACCCAGCAAGGGCAAGGCTACACAGTGTGCCCCCGGTCCAATCTCATCAGCCAGATGTCTTCTCACCTGCCAGTGCCTGCTTGCTTCCCCTTGCACTGGGGTTACAAGCCAGGGGGTCAGGATGCCCTCCCCCATGCCACTCGCTGTGTTTGACTGTGGCCAGGTCCCCTTCCCATCCCTCCTCTCACATACTCTTTTCCTGTAGGCTTTCGATAGGTGGGCACTGGACCCCTTCCTCCACATCTCCATAGTGCAGCACTTTGTGGTTGGGGGACAGGCGGCAGTACCAGAGCTTATCTGCAGCAGGGAGGGAGCTGAGGTCAGGGCATTCAGCTCTGCACAAGCACAGGAACATGGTCGACTCCCAGACCAGGGCATGCCCAGGCCTGCTGGAGCCTCCAGGCCCTCCCATGCCTGACAACCGCAGGACCCACTAGATGGGCCCTTCCTCCCATCACCCCTGGGCCACCAGCTCCTCAGTGTCGCATTTACTAGTCACACCCCACATTCCCAGCCTCCTTTCTGTGCATTCAGCACCAGGTACTCAAGACATTGCTCCCCCAGAGGGCTCAGCCCCAGACCAGCCTCCAGGACACCTACTTTCCTCCTCAGCACATGAACGACCGTAGCTCACTCTTATGCCAGCAGCTACCTCAATGCTCATCCTCTATGTCCCTATGGAGGCCCCTCATCTCCCCTCCTACACCACAAGGAGGCCCAGCCAGCATGCGAGCACCACCCTGCTGGAGCACCAGGCCAAGGACACTCACCCTGTCTACGGCGGCTGCTGATCTTGCGGAAGAGCGTGCCCTCACAGAGGTGCAGGAGCCTCTGCTGTCGGATCAGCTCCAGGAGCTCAGGCTTCAGTTTCTCTCTCAGCTCCCTGGGGTGAGAGCAAGATGGGAAAAGGGCATGCATCCCTTCTGACATGGCACCACTCACAGCCTGCCCCCAGAGAGACCCTGCCTGACACACAGGACCTGCCCCACTCAACCCTACCAGACACCCCCCCCACCCCAATGATGCAGCATAGCATTAGCTATGTTCCTAGAGAGACCCCACACAGAGCAGGGGACCATGACACTCACCACAGACACCCTCAGAGTCATGACACCCATCCTCACCCCAACTCCACACAGAGAGCAGAAACCTGTCCTCACTCACAGCACTGGCACAGCCAGTGTCTCCTCCTGATGCATCCTCTCTGTCTGCCGCAGCTTCAGGATCTCACTATAGTTGAGCCCATTCACTTTGGTCTTGAAGAGCTCAAGGGAGGTGGGTTTGAGGGACAGGGTCCTGGTGATCTGCTCTCGCACCACCTGCAGCACCTGCAGGACACATGGCACATCAGGCCAGTCAAGGCTTCCCACAGCCTCCTGCACTCCAGAGGCATGCCCCAGGACTCTGATCCCAGTGAGACTCCCCTACCTGCTCAGCTACAGGGGTTCCTAGCACCGGTCCCTGGTCCTTGGCTCACCTTGTCAAAGTCCTCCTGCGTGGCACGCATCTCCTTCCAGGTCTTGTTCACCAGCTGGATGCAGACACAGAAGAGCTCCTCAAAGAAGTGGTACTGCCCAAAGAACATAGGGTAGAAGGCCTGTGCTGTCTCTGAGCCTGGGGCAAAAAGGATAAGATGGACCAGGTGCTTCAGTTCTTCCAGTAAACAAGAACCAGCCTATCCCAGAAGCAGTCTTTGTGCCCCTGCATAAACTACACTGTGCCCATCCCCTGGCAGCTCCTGGCTGATATTTTCCTCACACAGTAGCTATGCCCATTTCCTAATCAGCCATCCCAAGATATATGACACTTGACAGACCCTGGCTGTGCCAATTTATACTACCCACAGTCCCGAGCCTGTGGCACCATCCCCATGCACCCAACTTAGGAGCTGGGGCAACTGTCTCTGCCCCAACTGCTACCCAGGGCCTGTAGTATCTGTTCCTATTCCTCCTCCATCCCAGGAACCATGGCAGTCTTCTTTGCTCAAATCCCAGGAGCTGTGACACCCCGCAGCTAGTAGCGTCCAGTTCTCCAGTGTGACAAGCCCAGAGAGAGAAATGGGTTCTCATTCTGTCATGGGGAAATGGCTTGTTACCCTGAGATTCCACAGAATGACTCCACGGTATGGGTGAGCAGCTACAGAGCTGCTGAGAGGCCCCAGCACGCAGACTTGGGCCCATGGAGAGAAAGCTAAGCACTCACATGGCTCCCCAACGTGCAGGATCTCACAGAGGATCAGGGTGAGCTGGATACTGCTCCGGGCAAAAGGGCACTCATGTTTGTCTTCACGGCTGCTGTTCTCTAGGACAAACTGAGAAAGAGTGTCACTGTTAGGACTTTCCCAAGTGCACATATCCACCATGGGCCAGACAGAACAGCCCCTCTCACCAAAGTGGGGCATGAATGGAGCTTGGAAGAGACTGATGCCACCTGACAGGCCAAGGAAATGTGTGTAACAGGATAAAGTGTGCAGCGGGGCTTGGAGGAGGGAGATCTTTCCTCATGGAGTTATAGTCAGAAGCAGCATGTCTAGCCCAGAGGGTCTAGGATCTATTCCCAGTTCTGCTGCTGACTCTGGGCCTCTGCTTCCTGGCTTTCATTACAGGCAATAGCTCACATACTTTGACAAAGTGCTGGAATCTCCAAGTAGAAGGCTTGAAGTCCTGAGCTTTATCAAGGCTGTATGCTCTATGGCAGTAGTTTTTAGACTTCCTAAAGTCATGGAACCCTTTCATATCACTTCTGCCGTGGAACACCTACCCCTAACATAAAGACTGATGGAGTCAGGCAACCTGAGCCCAGCAATGGCAGCACTCTGCCTCCCAGCCCGCACTGCCATTACCCTCCATCTCTCTGTGGAGCCCTGGATGACCTATCACGGAACCCCAGGGTTCCACAAAACAGTTTGAAACCCACTGCTCTACATGTCTAAATCGCATCCTTGCAGAAACTGGCCCAAGGAAAAGGCTCACAGTGCACAGAAGGCCCAGGCCTTAGTGTTTAGCAATTCTGAGTGGCCAACTGAACCAAAGTAAAAGTCTGAACATTCAGAAGGGACTGAGCACCTGGTCCATGGAATCAGACTCCTCTGAGTCTCTACTTAGGAAACCTAAAATGGAAGCAGTCAAAACCATGGATTACACTGGAAGCCATAGCTCTGAGATGAAATTCCTCCTCAGAAACCCCAGGAGGCTTGGCTGGGTGAAGTCAGCTACCCCAAACCAACTTACTGAATTTGCCTTGGTGAGCTACCGTAATCTAATCCACTCCTGCTTCTTTACTCTTCCCTCTCTCAACTGCCACTCCCCTCTCCCCACCGACAAACATCCCAGCCTCTGCACCCGAACAGGCCCACAGTGCACAGATCTATATTCAGACCTGGGTCTGAGAACCCTGGCAGTAACCCACAGCAACCCCCCCACAGCCCCTCAGCACCCCGCAAACAGCACTGCAAGGACTGGGCAACACAGCAGACATTATTCCCACTCTCCCCTCCCCTAAAGTAAGGGATTAACTATACCTTGAAAGTTCTCTAGGCCAAATGTGAACTGAAAGTGCAATAGCTCGTTAGCCAGAAAAGCACAAGCTGGACTCACTCTGCTGTAGGCATTAGGGGAGTTCCTGGAGAAGTAGATCATGTTGTCCAGGGCAAGCAATCCTGGTGGGGCACGATACAGGTCCTGTGCTGGGTTACTGTTGTTCTGGGAGGACACAAAAGATGCAACTTAGTGATAATGGCAGAGCACATGATGGAAATATGGGACCTACCCTCCAGGAGAGTGACACAGAGAAAGATGCTTGCCCAAAACCTAGGAGGCCCAGGTTCTTTTCCCTGCCTTGTTATTGACACCATGTGTAACCCTGAGCAAGCCCCTTCATCTTCCTCTGTGTGAACCATGGAATAAGTGTGTTGTAGGTCCTACCAGGCTACCTCTGATCTGCCCCTGTTCTAACATCATTGAAACCAGTATCATGCTGCTATGATGGGCACAGAACAAACAAATGACTCAGAAGGTTGTTCATTTTGCAACAAGATGTGAAAAATAACCCAGCAGTCCCCAGGACAGAGAGGATAGCTCTCCCCATCCCAGCAAGGGTGTACAAGCAGCTTCTTGGCAATGGGGATGTTACAGCCAGGGCAAGCTTACCATGAAGCCCAGCTTCCGAAACTCCTTGGCACACAGTGAGCGCCGGCGCTCTGTGCTGAAGCTGCTGGCTGAGGCTTCATTTTCTGACTCAAAGGCAGCTTGACGCAATGACTGGAGAAGTTCCCGTTGTTCCTGCAGGGAGAGGAACTGTCTCACTACAAATGCTGACAAACGCAAGAAAAATGCAGCCCCCAGCATAAAGCACAGGCCCTGACAGGAAGGAAAGGGCTACAGGAAATAAAGGGCACCTTTGTTTAACCACCCATATACTGCTAGTGAGCAAAGAAAACCATCACAGAGGTTGACAGCCTCCAGACTCCAGAAAAGGGGAAGGAGCAGACCTCCTAGTTCTGATGCATCCCTGGTGATCTGAGGCTTGATTTTCCAAGGAGCTGACCATGGTGAGCTTTGCCATTTCCAGTTTCAGTTTGGTACAATGTGTTGGGAGACCCAGGCCCAGCGTAAAACTCCCTTCCCTATAACATGGGCACAACACAGCAATGCCTCTCTGATGAGCAGGGGGCAGTGACCCCAGACCCCACCAGCCAAGAAGCCAAGAGTGGAAGCAAGGGTCACCCTCACAGATCAGCTGAGAGAAAAGAGGGAATGAAAAGACAGGTGAGGAAGGGAGGAGCTGGTGGAGTCGCTTCTGTTTGGGGAATGGGTAAGGACAAGAGGGAAGGTGTGAGGGGACAAGAAAAAGGGAAGAAACTCTTCTCCTTGAGAAGCAGGAGGGTCTATCCCAAAAGGGTGAGCATGCAGCAGGACAAACACAAGAAGGGGAGTGAACTGAAGGGTCCTGGGGAGACTACACTCCTTTACCAGGCCCTTAAGGATTGCTCCTGCCAGACCTGTGAGTAGGGGTCCATGGGGGTCCTCATCCGCCGCTCCAGCAGGTTGAGGCTGACAGACTGCAGCACATAGAGGTAATGGGCCATCTCATCTCCCATTGGCTCTGAGCTGTGGATAATGTTCTGTGGAAGACACCAAAAGAGGGCAATGAATATCACTGTCCTTCAGACCTCCCTTCTCTCTGCAATCATTGCCCCAACCCCATCCCAGCTTGGGCCTCAAAGGGGTACAGCCTGTCCCACAAAGGGAGCTTCCCATAAGCATCTCACCAGAGAGAGGGGTGGGAGAGGTGGGATATAGCAACACTTGCAGGAAGTAGCCAGGCACAAGAGGGCAATTCAGAGAAACCAGCAAGGGAGGAGTGACAGAACCACTAAGTGCTCCCACTAGGGCATCTTTGGCATTTCCAGCTTAGTGCCTTGTAGTTGTGGCACATCAGAGTTTGGAGCCAATGGTTTTTAGGGATCTAGGGTAACTGGTTGTCCAGCAGCACAGGGGACTGAACTTGGTGGCTCAGGAGGCTTCTTCCATGTCTATATTCCATCAGTGGTGGGGACACCTGGCACACACAGACCTAGAGAAGGGGCTGTGAAGCCTACACACAAAGGACAGAGGCAGTGAACAAAGAAGAGGGACACTGAGACATGTGGTAGGGATTGGGCAGCCAGCAGGAGAGGGAGGAACAGAAGAGGAGAGGCACAGATACAATGCAAGAACCCCCCTGGACCTTCACCTTGTGAATAAATTGCCGGATGTTCCTCTCCCCAAGATGATCCATCATGTCCTGGGAAGGGAAGAGAGATAGTGAAGCCTGTTCCTCCCCATCCAAAGCACCCTTCTCCCCCATGAAAGTCTCTGCTTCCCTCAGAACCACCACCCATTTCCTTTCAGACCCCACACACCACACCTTCCTGCAGTGCCAGTCCTTTTCCTGCAGCCATATGGAAGACAGGGACAAGGTGAGAAGGAAAGAGTCTCTGAGAATGATATGGCTGTGTAGGAAGCAGACTGGTATTTCCAGACATCACCCCTCCAGCTTCTATGAGAGGTGCTCATCAGGGATGGGGGCAGGCACAGGGTGGGGAAGTCCAGGCCAGCACTCCACTGCTAGCAGACAGATTCTCTCACCCACATGTATCAGGGAAGAATGGGCCACTGCGCAGGGAGCAGAGGAAGACAAAGTGTCTCTCTGGTATCTCTTAGTCCTTGCCACATGCTCACACAGGGAGGTGGGAATGCTGCTATCTGGAGGGCAGAAGGTGGAGCAGGGAAGAGTAATTGTAAATGCCCAGCTGCCCAGCCTCTGTGGGCCAGCAGGATAGTATGGGGTACATGTGAAGCCCCTTCTACCACAGCAGAGGGAGCAGATACATGAGACTGGGATGCCAGTGTAGGTCTCCTGTACACCCAAGCTCCATGCCTAAGTACCACCTCTGTGTTGCTAAATTCCCAGGCAGAGTCTGCACCAGGCTACAATGGTCAGTGATCCTCTATTAAAAGCAGGCCCAGTGTACACAGGCACCAGCCCTTGGCAGAGTGTTCATGCAGCTAGTGACTTTGGCTACTGGGCACACAACGCCCAGCACTAGGAGATGTGCTCTATTTCTTCATCATCCCTGACCCTATAGTACCTGCCCAAGGACAAGGAAAGCTCTGTAGACCAGGGGCAGGCAGTTACTTTGGGCAGAGAGCTGCTTACTGAGTTTTGGCAGGCTGTCAAGGGCCACATGGGTAGCCCCGCCCCTTGACAGGTGCCCTGCCCCCTGGTCATCTTGTGACTGGAAGTCCCACCTCCTAACCCCTGACCTTTGCCACCAGAAATACTCCTTTCAGCAAGGGGTTTTGCTATCTCAGAACGAGAAAAATAACAAATTATATTCTAAAATTCAAACATCTACAACAGGGGCAGGCAATTATTTCGGCTGGAGGACTGCTTACTGAGTTTTGGCAAGCTACCGAGGGCCGCATGACAGGCAGCCAAGGGCAGATAAATATTAATTTTCTAAATTTTTTAGGGGCCCCACAGGCTGGATAGAATGGCCTGGTGAGCCACATCTGGCCTGCAGGACACATTTTGCTCACCCCGATCTACAACATTCATTAATTTGATTTAAAAAAATATTTTTGTCCTGATTTACATGCGTTTGTGTAGTGTACACAGAGGTGATTGCACAATAGCTTAAAATGAAGTCTTACACTTGTATATTGTGGGGGTGGGGTCATGGGGATAGGTTTGTGGGGGGACTGTATGTGGGGTGTGGGGGAACGTGTGTGTGTGTGTGTGTACAGATATTTGGGGTGTAGGTGGGCATGGGGTTAGTGTGCGGCTGTATGGGAGGGTGTGTGTAGAAGTCTGCATGTATGGCAGTAGGAGTAGGGGTGAGGGTGCATGTGTATGGTAGGGTGTGCATGTGGGACTCACCCTATGAACACATGCACACATACACAGTCTTTTTTACATGCAGCCTCTCTCTCACACACACACATGCTGACTCTTTTACACAGCCTCTCACACACACTCTCTTTCACACACACACATACAGTCTCTCTCACACACATGCACACTCACAGTCTCTCCCTCCCTCATTGCTCTCTGTCTCTCTCTCTCCCCCTCCCTCATTGCATGGACACACACACACACCCCCCTACCCTCCCGTTCCTGGCCTTGGGGTACTGGTGCAGCCCTGAGCTCCCACAGTCGGCAACGCAGCCACGTGGTGCTGGAGCAACTCAGAGCTGTGGCAGACAGAGACTTCTGGGTGGTGGGGCGGGGATAAGAGGGGGCTGTGGGCAGGGCAGGGAGGGGCCGCTGGCCTTGTTGCTGGCTTCTGCCAGCTCCCCCTGGGTCCTACTGCCCCTGGCTTCTGTCATCTTTAACAGGCAGCCAGGAGCAAATAAATATACATTTTCTAATTTTTTAGGGGCCCTGTGGGCTAGTTAGAATGGCCCGGTGGGCTGCATTCAGCCCACGGGCCGTATTTTACCTGCCCCTGCTATAGGCCCACCGAGAGAGGGCCAAGGGTTGCCCTTACCCGCCGTTCTGCGTCATTTGCATTCAGCAGCATGGCGATGAGCAGAGCCATGGCTTTGAGCTGCAGCTGCTGGTTTGTCCTAGAGACAAGGAAAAGAGTCACTAGCCAGGAGGAGGTACTTGTTCACACCCCCTAGACTCGCCAGCACCAGTGACGCTGCTGTCACTGCTGGGCCCCACTCCACCAGGCTCCCTGGCCATAGGGGGAAGCTGGCTCCAGACTTCTGTGCCTGGGTAGGAGACCACAACATCCCACTGCCCTTTACATGCCAGGTCCAGAAAGGAACCACAAGAGCAGAGTGACTTCTACAGAGTTCAGACATCAGGACCAAAACTCTGAGGGTCCTTCAGGGGCCTGGAGAGAGAGCTGAACTGGTGCTAAATCAAGGACCTGATGGAGGAAAGGGAAGACTTGTGCTAGTACCGGCCAAGAAAAGGTGGTGGCATTCACAGAGCAGTGGGGCTCCATCTCAGCAGACTGGCAGCTAAATGCCTGCTTAAGTTCATGAGTGGCAAGGCTTGCTAGGAAGTTTAAAATTAAGAGAGAGGGAGGGCAAGCTTTCCCCTCACACAGACGCTCTACATAAGCTTCCTGCTACATAGTAAGCAGAGAACAGGCTGTTCACATATTAAAGGGTATGCAGAGTGGAGGGAAAGCCCAATGAGAGCAAGGAGTAATCCTGAGCATCAGGATCACATAACTGGAGAAGAACTGAAATCCAGCTAGTCTCAGCAACAGGCAGGAGAAGGGGAAGTGGAGGCAATTGTGTCACCAGTGTTTCCAATCCAGTGAGCTCCTTGGATAACAGTAAGGCTTGGCAGAGGAGAAACATGCTTTGGATAAGGACCAACACAGAGGAAAAGAGAAGAGAAATCTGAGGAGGCATTTTCTAGAGACTTTGCCAGACTGCAAGAGTGAGAGCAATTCCAGTAACAGCTCTGGAAACTCCAGGATGCTTTACTCACAGGATTTGTACTATGTAGATATGGCCAAACCTCCCTCACAGGGGTTTCGATTCAAAGCCTTGGCACTCACAAGCTGTAACAGGAACCCTATGGCTTCTGTTACTCTGAGGAGGAGAATAGCAGTAAGCAGCATTCACACAACTTACTAAAGGTGACCTGCAAAGGAATAGGCAGCCAAAGTGCCGAGTTCTGTGCTAGTTGCACAGCAATAGTATGATAGGACAGAGCCTGCTTAAGCAAGAGAGCCATAGCTATAGGAGTCAGGCCAGCATCAGCAAGATGCCCATTAGAGGGAGAGAGAAACAGCTGGGCCAGGGCTAGCAAGCCACCTGACTGAAAGCGGGCAGGGCTTGAGCCAAATATAAGCCACGGCTGGAGCCAGGGGAAGGCAGTCTGGCCCTGGAAGCTGAGGCAGAAGGTGCTCTGGTGCAGGGAGGCTAAAGGAGACTGCCTGGCTGACAGGAGAGGCCCTGGGACCTGTTAACTAGAAGCTTGCAGCCTACAGGGAAGTAGGGCCCCGTATAGGAGACAGAGTGGTGGTTCAGAAGCTTATGTTGAGACCCAGTGTGGGGGATAGTTTTCTGTTGTAGCTAGAACGTAGGATTTTTGCATAGTGTTGTGGTTTGGGTGGGTCTGTGAGAGGTGTTTTTTGGAGATCCTATTAGTACCTAAGGGGTACGTGACTGTCCTGAGCTCAAAGCACAGATAGAGGACCAGGAGCAAGGCCAGGGCCCAGAGAAGAGACAGAGCTTGGGAGCTAGAGAGCCCAGAGCCCAAACAAGGGCAGTCAGGGCCAGGGGCCCAGTGCCTCATGAGAGGCAAAGCTAGGGTCAGGGACTATAGCCCAGGGAGGGGCAGAGCTTGGGGGCCAGAGGGTCCAGAGCCCAAGAAGAGCAGGGAGCCCAAGAAGGGGCAGAGACAGCCCAGGGAAGGCCAGAGCCCGGGGCCAGAATATCCTTCTTTGGGCTGCAGGCTGAGTCAGGGCCAGGAGCCCAGTGCCTCATGAAAAGCAAAGCAAAGTCAGGGACCTGTAACCTGTGAAGAGCAAACTGAGAGGAAAGGGGCGGAGACCCCAAGAACCTGGATTGGTAGGGCTGGGACCCAGGTGCCTGTCCCAATGTGGTGGGCCAAGGCAGTGAGGGACCAGCTAGAGGAAAGGGTCACAGGCAAGGAAGACCAAGGCCCCAACAAGTGCATGAAGGCCTGGAGTGACCTGACACTGGCTTGGAGGCAAAGTGCCCTCCCTAAGGGCAAGTCAGTAACACCTGCAAGTCATGGGCATAGCTGTAGGTAAGCTTTGAAGGCCATGATTGGCCCATAAGGTATTAGGTACCACAGAGGCACAAATAAGCCAGGAGGGCCTACCTAGCACGAAGGCTGGTTGGGGGATCAGGAGGGATCGAGAGGGATCCACTGACAGAAGGACCGAGCTGGACTCATTCTAGAACCTGGGGGAGCCTCCCTTTCCAAAGATAATACAGAGCATCAAGGTTGGCAGGAAGGGAAAAAGGGAAGGATAACTTAAAGCCAGAGGAAAGTGGAGCTAGGTTGCCAAGGGGGTGTAATGGCCACCCCTTGGGCACCACACCTGTTACATAAGCCCACTCTAGTGACTTGGATTTTCCCCTCTGGGCCAGCCAGCTAAGGGTACCAGATTCAACATAAACTAACAGTAGCACAACTGGCATTAAAGTCTAAAGCAACTAATGCAGGCAATGCTGGAACTGCTGCCCGTGATCATGGGAGACCCTGCCTGTCTTTGTCCATCCCTTCTAACGGCAATCCCTTATCCATGAAACTCTCTCCACTACTGCCTCATCTCTCCCCTAGCCCTTCTCAGAAAAGCTGACATATCTGGGAGAAAGAAACACGTTCCTAGGGGAAGTCAGTAATGCTGAGAATCCTGAGAGTGAGTGGAGGCAGAAAGTGCTGTAGATAACAGACAGAGGTGCAAGTAGCAAGATCTGCACCCTGAAAATACCTGGTTGGAAGACGGGTGGGGGTGGGGAAGTAAGGGTGGGAAGGCGAGAGGACAGGGAGAGATTAGTCCTGCCAAGCACCAGGGAGGAGTGTAGGGATTTTACTTGCTTCAGGGACCTAGATCCTTGGCTACTGTTGCCGAGGTCCAGTCTGCATACCTCAGCTGTTGCCACTACTGTTCCAGTAGTGATGCAGTGTCCCTCTGTCTGAATGCTGCTGCTCTTGTCATGACATGGACTCCCTTCAGGACTGCCATTTGGCATCCCCTCTAAGTCAGCAACTGGGGCTGTTGCCCCACTTGCCCACCACTTGTTACTGCTACTGCTAACAGGACTCTGCAAGGTGAGGGAACCCTGATTCCTCTCTGTCTGCATATGGTTCCAACCAGAGCTGAAATACTGCACAGTGTTCAGGGCACCTTATTAAAAGAGATGACTTCACTGGAGCTCAAAGACCCTCGCTGCTCTCATTCAGACCCTCACTGTTTTCCAGGAAGGGGGTGGAGGAGAGTGAGCTGAGGTGGGGGGAGGTGCTGCAGTATGCTGTGTGGGGCCAGCAGTGCCTGGAAAGCTCCCCTCCCTCCCCCAGGTAAGTGGCAAACTGGGAACGTGCCAGGGGAGATACTGTCACTGTGCTCTGGGGCACACTCCATCCCCACCTGCCCGCACATACCCCCTACAGCCTAAGTACCCATAAGGATACGTGTATCCCCAGTTGACAACCCCTGGTATAGGGCATTGATGTTAGGTCAGTGACAGTGTGGGCAACACTGGTCACCCGTGTTCTAAAGATACACCCATACTGTTCCAGCTGCAATGAAGAGATCCCACCCTGATCAGAGGATGCAGAGCCCATCGCATGATAGGAGGCTCAAAGAGCTTGACTGGGTTTATTAGCCTGATGAAACAAAACTGAAAGGAAACCTGATTGCTGGGTCAAAATGCATCAGTAGGTAAACCCCTAGCAGGGGGAAGAACGAGAACTGTACAGAAGAGATATCAAACTCATCTGTGTCTTTGGGTTTGATCTGGACCTGGCAGCAGTATCAGGGTGAGTGGCAACAGTGCAGGAGTTAAAATAACCAGCATTTGCTGCCCTCTGCCACAAACAAGAGTGCCCATCAGGGCTCCTTGTCCTGGATTTTGGTGACAGGCCCTGCCCCTGAATTCCCAGTCTCTCTGGGAGCCTGCAGTCCAGATGAAATTGCTCCATGGATTGGATCTAGCCTGTGGGCAGTATGTTTGACACCCCTGCTACAGGGCAATGCTGGCACAAGACCAAATGTGTAGAGACTGGCCAGGAATAAATTTAGGCTGGAAATCAGAAGAAGGTTCCTAACTACCAGGGCAGCAATGTCTGGAACAGCCTCCCAGTAAGGTTTCTTGCCTCCATGATTATTTGGCTTTAAGTTGAATCTTGCTAAACTTACGAAGTGGGTTATATAGCGTGGTTGCCTGTGATACCGGGGGGCTGGACTCAACACCCTGAGAGATCTCTTCAAGTCCTATATTCCCATGAAATTATGAAATGGCCTTACACTCCTTTTCTGCAGGGACTGCAGAGGAGATCACTGTTGCAAGCAATGTCTGGAGGTGGGGAATAGAGGGACAGAACACAGCTCTTGCTACACTTACACCTGCAGGTGGGTGAGCAGGCGATCCAGGGTCACTTCTTTTTTGACCACATCAAACAGGAGGCGGCTGCTGGGCACCATATTCTCCAAGATGGACAATGAGAGCTGCTGGACAGAGGCGTCCATTGCATTCATATTGACATAACTCACTATCTGTAACAGGATGCAAAAGCAGTCTAAGGCAAGACTGATCCAGGCATTTAGACACCAAGGTATCTGCAAAGGCTCTGACTCTCTAAGTCACTTACCTTTTTGATGAAGGCTGGGCTTAGGGTTTCCCAGGAAACAAAATCATGCTCCATCAGCTCCATGAAGGCCTTCAAGGTATAAGCTAGAATCTCCCCTGTACTGAAGCAACAGAACAGCAAATATGGTGAGATGTGTCCCAGAAACCCCCTCTAAAGGCCAGGGCAGCAGGAGCACAGCCACCCAGGTACCACCATATCGATGGGCATGTTAGAAACACCTAGAGGCAAAAACAGGGAGAGGGAGAGAGAAAAAGAGAGGGGCAATAAGCAGTGAAGAGAGAATATTCTGTATCAGAAATCAGAATCTCACATAGCCCAAGGAGGAGCACAGAAACTCAGAAAGCAGCAAGACCTATGTGGTCTTCAGAAAAGTTACGAAATTGTAGGAGAGAGGCTCCACAGTTAAGCATACCAGCATTAACTACCATGATGCTTCGCCTTAATTCTGCCCCCTCATATACATGTGCACCACAATCCAGTCTTTAGTTACATTGCCAGACAATGCTGTACACATATCTTGTTCCAAGCACCACATTGGGGTTCAGTCTTCCTATGTCACTCAGATTCACAGCCTTAGGGTGCTTCTGGATTTTCTGCTGCTCCTGGACCTTTAGGTGGTAGCAGTGGCTAAGAATGCCTTTCATCAGCTCCTTCTGATGAGAAGGCTGTGATTCTCATACTCAGATCTGGCTACCCTCCTCTTTGCCTTCATAACCTCAAGGCTACTGCAATGTGCTCTACACATGGCTACCCTTGAAAACCATCTGGAGGCTGCAGCTAGTACAGAATGCGACAGCCTACCTTCTGATGAGGGTGGGTCCCCAGGAGCACATAACTAGTCTTCCAGCATCTTTGCTGGTTTCCCATTAAATTTTCAGGTGCACTTCAAAGTGCTGGTTTTGACCTATAAAGCTCTAAAGAGCCTGGGCCCTGAAGGACGACCTTCTTTCTTATGCTCCATCAAGATCCTTAAGTTCAGCTAAGTGCAACTTCCTGCAAGTACTATCAAGATATCAAGTCCATTTGGCATGCAACAAATTAAGCTCTGCACCCTCCCCACAAGCCGCTCTGATTCCCTTTCCCTTCCTGATCTGCTGCTCTGCTCCCTGCCTTGTGCTCCCTTTCTGATCTGCTGCTCTGCTTTCTGATCCCTGCATTATCTGCCACTGGGCTGCCTGCTCCTATCCTAATCTGTCAAATGCCACACACAGACACTGCCCTTGCCACTTGCGGCACTCTTGCCACAGGTTGGCCACCCCTGCCATAACACATGCAGGCTCACTTTGAGAGGAGAGTCAAAGAGGTACATCCACTCAGCTCAGAAAAGCAGAGATTAGGGACCATGTTAATAAGCTGCCTACAAACACTCCTCTGGATAAACCTCACGGAGGGTGAAGAATTATTGAGGAGAACATAGGCAGGAGGAAGAAACAGGCAGCAGTGGGATTGAAGAGAAGCACAGGAGGCTCATCAAAATAAACTTTCTAGAAGTGACATTCACCAGGCTTTGAAACCACCTCCCCAGGAATGGGCTCTTAGGGATGAATTAACATACAAGACAGGAAACCCTGAACTGTCAGGGCCCTTGGCTAAGAGGCCTTTCCTACTTCCTGTCATCTGAAGTGTTACAACACAGTGGTTAGTTCACCATCAGCCACACCAGGGCTGTCTAACTTGTGGTCCATGAGCCACGTATACCTCACAAGGGGTTAAATTGCAGCCCCTGGGCTCCCACCTATCTGCTGCTCCCTCTCTGCTTTGGCTGCAGAAACAGCTGGGGTCTCTGGGCTTCCTCTCTCTCCAGCTTCCCATTCTCTGCCCCAGGAGGCAGGGCAGTGCAATGTGGCATGGTGCATAGTGTTGGGGGAGCCCACAGCTCAGGGCACCTAAGAGGCATGATGCAGTGGGGGAACTTAGGGCAAGATAGGGTACTTGGGTATACAGTGTAGCAGAGGTGGAAGGGAGCTCAGGCACATGGTGCAGCTGGGGGAAGAGGAGCCCCAAACATGCAGTGCAGTGGGGGGTAGGGTCATGTGTGGCCCCTGCTAATGCAGCCCATGGGGCATGTGGCACCTGGCTGTTTAGAAGCTGGACAGCCCTGAGCTACACAAGACAGCATGCTGTGCTGTCACTGAGTGCACAGCCTTAGGGAGAAGGGAGTGTGGGATGGAGGAAAGGAGAGGGCAAGTAAGGGATGCAAGGATGTAGGAGCCAAGGATCTGGATGGTGTCAGGGAAGGGAAAGAAGACACCCTTCAGCTCATTTCTCTACTGATACTCACTTGTTCCCCTCTTCCACAGTATGGAAGAGCTGCTTCAGGCCATTTCTATTGATGAACTCCTGAGCAAAGGTGACATCTTGGGAAAGGTTTGCCAGCTTTTTCAAGGAGTCTGACTTCACATCCAGGTTGTTACTCTGGATCCCACTGTACAACCTCTCTGCCTCTTGATCCTATCAGACAGAAAGGAACCAGCCCAAAGTCATCCCACCATAAGACCAGGTACAGGTATGAAGAGACTCATGTGGAAACCTAGACTGGGGAACATAGGGTTAAAACCCTGGATGGAGGATTGGGCCAGAGCTGTCCTAGACAGAGACAGAGTCAGGAGTGAAAACTAAGACATGAGGTGGTTGGGCCACAGCCATCACATAGTGAGCCAAGAAGGGAAGCCAGACTAGAGGAACAGTCACAGCTCTCAGCACTTCCCCATTCAAGCAACCTTGCACCTTACAAACACTATTTTGTTAAATCTCATATTCCCCCTGAACTGTACCAAGTATCATTATCCTGATGGGACCACTGGGGAAATTGAGGCCGTGCCCACAGCAGAGCTGACTCCCAGCTCCTAGCTTACATTGTTTCTGGCCAGAACACGTATGGGAGATAAACCTGTACGGGTGGGACAGGGGGTGGGGATGGGATGTACCGGAGAAGTGGTCAGCCGCAGAATGCTTCCATTCTTAATCTCTCCACGGTTCTGCAACGGGACAGGCAAAGCAACAGTTAAAGAAGCCAAATCTCTCAAACGGACACCAGGGCCAAGCCAGCCCTAGAGCCACAGCAGCCAGAGACAGTCACAAGAAGAATCACTCACTGACTCAGTGATGTATGTCTGCTGCCCATCCACATACTGCAGGGCATAATGCTCGGGGTTATTCAGGTTCCACCTGTAGCCCAGACACCAACAGAAGAGACACAGTCAGACCACATGTCGCCTTCTCACAGGGGTGGGGCAGCCTGGACAGAGGGTGTAACATACCTGTGCCAAAGGAAGGGCACACACCGGGGCGCCCAGAAAGGGAAGTGAGGGAGACACCAAAAAGCTGAAGGAGAGGGTGGGAACATCCCAACAAAGATGCCAGAGGGCCTGCTAGCTCGGAGAGATGGCCCAACTATGTAAGAGACCAGAGAGAGGAGTTACTCACGTATCACAAACTTCCTTCAGAACGGAAGACAATGGCTTGGTCTGGAAGCAAAGAAACATGGCCAGCAGTGAGCATGATACAGGCATGGCCTTGCCCGAGTACCTTACCACACCACCCTGCCAGCAAGGATCCCTTCCTTCCCCCTGCCTTTCAGACTCTCCTTCAGCACCAGGAGTATCTGGCATCACAGCTGAGCTCTCCAGCAGCAGGTGCAGGGATGGGCTGGAGGCAGGACCTAACCTGGTTGAGGTCAATGAGCTGTGGAATTGCTCCCATCATCTGGATGGCAATTTTCACAACATCTTTGGGAGGCGGCATGGTCCTGGGACTCCTGCTCCCACTCTGGTTCCACGGCAGCTCCTACAAGAGAAGGGAAAGTGTTACCACTAGCCAGTACTCAGGAGCCACCTACGTGCTCAGGAGCACTCAGGGGGCTGACACACCCTGAAAGAGGAAACCAGCAGGCACCCAGCCCATAAATGTACAGCAAGGGCAAGACCCCAGTGAACAAGTACGGCAGGACTGCGGGCGAGGGGCAGGGGTCCCAGGCAGGTGCGAGCAGCTCCCAGCCCCCACCGCAGAGAAACTGCTCCCGGCCCGAGCCGGCGGGGTGGCAGGAAGGGCCGCGGGCGCCTGGGGGCAGGGCGAGCAGACGAGCGCTGCCCTCTGCACAGCCCAAGGGCCCGGCCCGGCCCGCGCGGGAGCTCCTCGTGGCTGTGGAGGCGACCCGCGCTTCGGGCCCCCGGCAGCCGGGCCAGGGCAGGGCAACCTGGACAGGAAGGCAGCTCCTTCCTCGCCGCTCCCCCGGCAGCAGCCGCCCAGGGCAGGGCAGAGGCGCCCCGAGCCGGCCCCGCCCGCGGGAGCAGACACGTCGGTGCCCCCCCGCGCGCCCGGTCCCAGCCCGGGGCGGGGGCGGGGGCCCAGGTGCGAGCGGCGGGTCTGGTGACGCCCCGGCCGGCGGGGCGGGACCAGGGCGACCTGCCAGGCCCCGCGCGGCCGCCTGCCCCGGGAGGGGTCGGGCCCGCGCCCGCGGGCGATCCCCCCGCACCCACCGGCACCGCCGCGGAGCCGCCGCCGCCGCCGCCTGCAGTTCCGGGTCGGTGCGGCCGGCGCGGGGCAGCGCCGACACCGCCCCTGGGAGGGCCCGGCCGGGGGCCGCTCCGCCGCCCTCGGGGCCTGGCCGAGAAGAGCCGCCCGGGCCGGGCGCCCCCGCCCACCAAGCTGGGCCCGGGGCAGGCCGGCCGCGCCCGGGCACTCAGCCCGCCCCGCGGGGCGAGCCGCCGGCCGGGGCGCAGGCAGCGCCCCCGTCCGACTCACCCTGCCGCCCTCCCACAGGGAGCCCGGCGCCGCCGCAAGCGCCCGGCAGCTCGGCCGTGCCCGGCGCATGGCAGGTGTGCGCAAGGGCAGATCTCTCTTCTGTCTGTCCACAGGCTTGTTGTAGTTCAGCCCAACTGGATTAAGAACGGGTCTAAACAAAGTCCAAACAAGCTGCTCTTGAAGGCAACAGTGTCTCCCGCCAGGGGCGTGCCAACAGTGAGTTTCAAGACAGGTCTGAAACGGCACATGTCAAATAAGGCCCTCGAGCATCCCAACTGCATGGCTAGGCCCAGCTGCATGGATTCACGGTTTCCTGGAGGACTCCTCCTCTGGCTCCAGACCAAAAGGAAGAAGCCTCCAGCCACACTGGCATTGCCCAAGTGCATGGAAACCAAGCCCCCTTCAGAACAATGAAAGAAGTCACTTCCTCTCGACCTCCTGTGCTTTTAAAAACCAATATATTGTTATACAGCCTCTCCACACCTGTATTTGTGGGGGAAACAGCTGTAGGTCTCCCTAGGCTGATAACACTCCCTCTTCTTCCTGCCATGCTGAAATGAGCAGTTGACATCTCAGTGCCATTGCTTCACTGCAGACTCAGCTGCCCCAGCTCCACAATCCATGTTTTCCTCATGACCATAATAGGTGGAAACCTAAGAAGAATCCCTGAGAAGATTATTCACATCTCTCACCCCAAGATTTAGGGGAGCGGCTGCTTCAGACTCCTTTCAGGTGAGCCTGCATTCAGGAGAGGCATCAGGTTGACATGGGGCCTCCCTATGCTGCCTACCTTGTCAAAGATGTCTCACCCCAATACAGATTTAGCACCAGCAAAATTAGGAACATTAAAAGCTCTAGGGTAGATAAGCACTGATTGGCACCAGTAATTTAGGCACCCTGCAGAGAGGAGGTCTAGCCAATTCACTGCATGTTACTCTGGTCTCTAGACTCAAGGCTCCCCGTCCTATTAACAGCTTAGGTCAATCACACAAAAATCTGCACACAA
This sequence comes from Crocodylus siamensis, assembly GCF_052110815.1. Classification (NCBI taxonomy): domain Eukaryota; kingdom Metazoa; phylum Chordata; order Crocodylia; family Crocodylidae; genus Crocodylus; species Crocodylus siamensis. Next base: position 45,237,651 of record NC_143403.1, read on the forward strand.
GAGGCTAGAGCTAGTGCACAGTGGAGTAGGAGGGAACTGGCTACATCTGTTTAACTGAATCTTTTCCCTTTACAATGACATCCCTGGAAGGTGGCTGCAGAATTCCCAACATTTACTGACACAGCACTTCATTGGCACTGCAGCCTCAGTATTGTGTACTAGGAACCCACAAAATACATGCTTGAATTCTTATATTAGGCATGTAAATACTTAGCTTGGTCTGCTCAACACCTCAAACAAAGGCTACTTGTTCTGGGTGCTAAAGTTTTAGGCACTCATGTCTGAAAATTGTTGCAAGGGGCCTTGCTTACGTCTGTTTACGATGTAATGTTGCACCTCTCCGCAGGTATGAGAGAGCTGTTTTGTTTAAACAGGAAAATAAATGGCTCCTGCCCTGTTCCTCTGTAGCACCCACATTTCCACGGGATTTCACAGACATGCTGTGAGACCCTGCTAACCCAGCAGCACATCACTGCTTCTCGCTCTCCTTCCTGCTGCAGATACTGATACTCACCGTCTTGTGCCACAAACAACAATGAATATGAACGACAGCTATTCAGCAGTGAAAGGTAGCTCTCCACGTTCTCTCCATCACTCCTTTGACCCAGATATCCTGGAGAGAAACAGCTAGAGCCAGGACAGAGATTTCAAACAATTTTCCATTGCAGACTCTTTTAAAGACATTAACAGTGGAAACAGGTATTACCTTTGTGTGCCACCATAAAACATTTGATGGCAGCACAAAGTCAAAGAAAACATAGCCATACCTTTCCATCACACTGAAAATCATTGAATTTGTGCCTGTGACAAAAGGTAGTAACAAATTGAGCCACTTTATCACTGCCCATGTGTATTTGCTTATGGTGTATTTGCTTGGGCAGCATGAAGCTGCCTGGGCTTTCCAGGCTCCTTGTGGCAGGGGCTCCTTGGAATTAAGGGACCCAGTCCTGCACACACTCGGGAAGGATCATCCCCCTCAAGTCTTGGGAACACTGCTCATTTTCCCTGCTTACCCCAATGCACCACTTCAGGGACCCATCAGGGTAAGCAAGGAAAGTCAGGTCTTTGGGGTGCATGTCTGCAAGCAGAAGCATGGAGGGAATCCTGCAGGGGATTTCCCCAGATGCAAGCATGGAATAGGAGGATCTCCAGTAGGGGGTGCCCCCTCCACATCTGCAGCCTGTGCTGCTAGATTTCCCTACTCCGTACACAGGCACATCTGGGGAAATCCCCTGCAGAGAGATTTCCCTGTTCGGGTGTGCAAACGTGGATGGGGACACCTGTTCAAGTCCCCCCATTCACCACACACATATACATTCTCCCACTATCCAACTCTGAGGGGGGCATCTATAAGTGGGGGCTTTCCCCCTGCTTGCAGACATGCCCCAAGTTGGGTGCAGCAACTCAGGATGTCTCCCTGGAATGCTAAGCTGTCTGGCATGCAGACATGTCACAGCACCAGTGATCAGGCTCCAATGAAGATGTCTGTTTTTAGCCTAGGGCAGGGGTCAACTGGGGGTACGCATACCCTCAGGGGCACTCAGAAAGGCTGTAGGGGGTATGCGTGGGCAGACAGGGATGGAGTGTGCCCTGAGGCACAGCGGTGGCATCTCCCCTAGTTCATTGCCACAGTTCACCTCTTACCTGGGGGCGGGGGAGGAGTGCATCGGGTGCCACCGGCCCTGCAACATACCACAGCACCTCCCCCACCTCCAGCTCACTCTCCTCCACTCCCTTCCTGGAGAGCAGCAAGGGTCTGAATGGCAGGGAGCGGGGGGAGTGTGCTTCTGTGCCTGCTCCCAGGAGCAGGGCCAGGGGGGCGAGGGCAGTGGTGCCCCTCTCTGGACAGGCACTGCTTGGCTGGCCAGACTGGGGGGGGCTTGCACATGGGCAGCTGTCGCTGACATCACCACCCACCGCCTGGCACCACTGTTGCCACACCAGCACCTCTTGCCTGTGGCTTGTTGCATATGCAGCTCTGTGGGCTGCTGACAGCCAGTGTGCGATTGGCTGGACACGAGGCTTGCCAGCAGCCCATGGAGGAAAGCAGTGTGGGTGCGGCAGCAGCAGAGGTGTGGGCTGGTAAGTGATGGTGACAGTGGCAGTGGTGCAAGATGGTGGGTAGCAATGGCAGTGGTGGCCACCATGTGCAAGCCCCCTCCCAGCGCTGCTGCTGTGCCCCGCCCCAGGAGGGCATGTGCCCCCAGATCTGCACAGGCTGGTGCTGTGCCAGGCTCTTCCTGGTCAGTGTGGGAGGGGTGTGTGTGGCCATGCTGCGTTCAGGTAGGGTGGTGGTGGTGCTGAGACGCTACGGCAAATTCTGGAGTGGTTGTAGGCCCTCCTGTAGACCTGTTTCCAGTGCCACCACAGCCTGGCCTGAGTGCAGCCCAGCCCAGCCCCCCCCCAGCTGGGAAGAACCCAGTGTTGCCCCAGGCCAAGCCCCAGCCTGCCAATCGGGGGCACATGCCCCCCCACCACCCCCATGCCCTTCCAGGTTGCATGCAGTGGCAGGAGCCACACCCCCTTCCCTCCCATGCCCTCCAGATCAGCTGCTCATGGTTCCAGCTGTGCAGCACCTGCCCCAGCCCCACTCCCTCCCTCACCACAGGAGCCTCAATCTGCCCCACTCTCCTTAAAAACAAGAAAAAAATATAAGAGGGTACAGGAATTGAAACTTTGAGTCAGAAGGGGTACACTTATTAAAAAATGTTGAAAACCCCTGGCCTAGGGTAAGTGCCCTCTAGTGGCTGTACTGCTGACTCCTCTGAGAATCCAGGTAAATTATATTGGCTATAATTAGGGTGCCCATATTACTTTTAAGGAAGTCTGGGACACTGCCCACCCCCTGCAAGTCACTGGCCACTTGTTGCTTGCCCACCCGCCTGCCTAAGCACCATGCTGCTGTGTCTCTCCGTCAGACTGTGCTCTGTGCTTCGGTGATTCCAGGACTTCTATTTTAATTTTCACCAACTGCCTGGGACCAGCCTATGAAATCTGGGATTCCCAGCCAAACTGGGACAGATGGCTACCTATACTGAATCTCTTGGAGTCTTTTGCAGCTCACCCATACAGCACAGTGGGATGTAATTCACCCACATTACCTTTTGCTTCTTTGATGGAACTCACAACTTCATCATCTTGACAAATGCCCAACCCAGAACCAACAGCATCTACATGAAGGGAATTCAGTACAGAGCTGTGCCAGAGTACCCTCAGGGGGGAAGACCTAATGCTATGTGCTGTAGGAACAAGCTGGAATACAGGCTGTCCTAACTCAACAGTGCAGATTAAAGGTGGATTCTCTCAATTTTTAGTCCAGCAGGGAAGAAACATTTTTCTATTCAGAACCACCCAAAGCTGTGTTAGTTGAATGTAGCTGTATAATGACACAGGCAAGTTCCAGGATTCATTGAGAGAATCAGGGCAGGCCTTGTTTCTTTTGCAGCCACGTGTAACGTGGCATCCACAGCAGCACCCAGAACTGTGATTCTCAACCTGGATACTGCAGCTCTCTTGGGGTGCAGTGATATCCTTAAGGCTGCCATGGAGTGCTGCTTTATATTAGCACTGCTGGGTGTGCAAACACCTGCACACGATTCACAAGATAAACCCAGAGATTTCAAATAGGAATCTATACTGTTAAAACATTCTGACCTGTTGCAGTCTTTCTGAGTTCTTTGCAACAGAAGAATTGCTCTATTATTTTTTTGTAGTCAAAAGATAAGTGAAAGTTAAGAGCTGGTATTTTCTGAGGGCTGTCACTAGTCTAGAAGGGTTAAGCACCACTGCCTGAGAGGGAAGTTTGGTGAAAAGTGGCTCTGGGCAGAAGTTGTGCTAAAGGGCTGATGTGAGACTCTGGAAAAGTTTAGTTTATTCACTCAGACAACACTGTACAAATATTACAGGTAATCTTTTACTGTAAAAAGTATAAAAATAATCTTTTATATATGAATCAAAGTTTGTTATGGTAAATTTTCTCTAAATATTTTTTCCAAACAGTCTAATTTATGGCAAGAGATTAACAGCTGAAGGGACAGCACAGCATCAGGTAGTACAGAGAACTCTAGCTACACAAAGGCCATGGAGTCTAGGCTAATGCACACGCAGGGCAACCAAGTGTATTTTTTTTGTTTGTTTTGATTTTGTTTTTTTAAAGTAGTTTCCATGCAAAAAGAGGAAAGGTCAAAGAACTGGTGCATGCGAACTGGAGGCCTATTGGCCCTATGGGATTCTGATCTCTCTTACTCTCTCCAGTACTAGTTGCTCACAGCTGGCAGATGAACTAGAAAAGGAAACCTTCCTGACCCCACCTGCTCCTACAGGGTTTCAAATTCTCACTCTGCAAGGGACTACTGTTTGACTCTCTAAAACAGGATTCTAAGGCTTCAGTGGAGCTATTTGCAGCTGGAAACAACTACCTGTTCTAGAGGAGTCCTGTGACAGCTGGATGTGCTACCAAGTGGATAGAAATCCCAAGCATGCACCCCGCACCTCTCCAAGCTGCAGGAGCTGTTCAGCTCCAACAGCTGCAGCTTTTTTACTTAGTACAGTGGGGTAGGGTGTTTTGGCTGTGATGATCCAAGGAATATAAGAAACAAGGTTTTGTTGATGCTATATTTTACTGGACACACTGTATAATTGAGAGAAATGTTAGACAAGATATGGGCATAAACTGCCCTTCTTCAAGTCTGGGAAAGAAGCAGGATAGCTTATGATAAATATCAGATAAAAGAATGGCTTGTGTTTAACTCCCAAAAGCTTGTCTAGCAACTCCCAACTATACAGCTGGTCCAATATCACCAAAGAAACCTTGCTACTTCTTATTGGGCTCATCAGCCAGGGCAGCCAGCACAGATGGCTGACTGTGGCAGTAAGACGCTGGTTATTTTGTGAGGGGAGATGAGAGCTACTAAAGCGTATTAGCCAGTATGCTTATGGCAGCAGCACTTCTATAGTGGAACAATGAAAGCAAGACAGCTGCTACAACTGGGACGGTAGAAAAACAGGCAAAATTAAGAGACTCTCAAGTGCAGACTTGGTAACCATATACCATGACTGTGTAATCCAGAGAGGGATTTTGTTCTCCAGCAACAAAATACAAAAGGGTCCAAAGACCGATATCCTCAGATAGTCAACAATTATAGGAGGCCTTCCATTAAAAAGCAATAAGGAAAAGGTAGGGAGGAGTGAGTGATGCAGAGAGAGCACTATGTCAGGCAACAACCAGCCACCAGACCAGGACTGGAAAGCAATGGTCTATGGACACAGGAAAGTGAATTCTGAACACACTGGAAGTCCAATTCTAGGCAGCTGCTTGGACAACCTTGGAAAGAAAGGGGAGATCAATGTCCTCATGCTTGGGCACCACATATGCAACTTGTCATGACAAAATATTACTGATTCATTATACCTCTGCTGCCTGCTAGACATCTCAAGTTCAGTGCTTGGAGAACAGATCTATTCACAGACAAGAGCAAACTAATGTACCAATGTACCTAGCAATACCTAATAATACATTAGATGCAATTTGGAGCAATCTGCCCTTTCAAACTTCTCTTAGGTCAGAATAAAGAAACACTACCCCTTCCTCCAACCCTGTGGAAGCAGCACAGCTGCAGGAAAAGGGAGCTGGACACTCTTTTAAGCTTGTGCATCAGCAACATTAACAAGTTGGATTGAAGAACCACCATACTTAGTGGCGATGCATGAGGAACTCCTGGACCCCAGGAGGAACACAGCTGGCAGTTACAAAGTGCTTTTTACTCGTTAAACAAACTAGGTAGGCCTAGAGTCACCAGATAGAGATCCCATGATGTTACTGTTTACAGCCACTGTAATCAGAGAGGGCAGAAGGGAAGCGACTGCTCACGTTAAAATATCTAGCTACCTACCTCTGGGCTTGTGAACTGACCATACTATTAAGACTCCTTATAGCAGCTGGTACTTAGGAGATACAAAGTGCCTCTGGGAGTGCAGGAAATACAAGGCATGTAGATTTGAGGAAGCTCTGAGAGGCACATGGACAATCTCTAAAGGTGTACTGGGAAGATTCAAACACAGACCCTTTTGGAGTGAGGTCCAGGATCCAGTGGAGAGACAGATATGCAGCAGGGTGAGGAAAATCAAAAGACCTTGCATGTGCAACACAGGAAGAGAGAAGCTACAGAGAGGCTCCTGTCTTCAAGTCCATGTCTCTTGGTTCTAGTCCAGACAAGAGCATCTCTTCGAACCATTCACTCATCAAGCTCTAGCACAACAGGATTCCAAAAATAGATGCTTTCCAAAGGCAGTTAAAAACAGTCTGTGTTCATGAGGCCCACAGCCATGCTGACAAGTCAGAGGTTGAGGACAGGCACATCAAAGAGGTCACAGACACCTTCACTCTCATCCAGGTTGTAAAAGTAGTCGTGGTCTCCAGGAGGTGGGGAGAGGCGAAGCAAAGGAGCAAACACTGTCAAAGAGCAAGCAGGGTTAGAGATGAGACTCAGCCACCCGCTTCCTTACCACCAGCCATGGTGAAGTCTCCAAGCCTTTTGGACTTCTCCTCCCAAGAAGACCTCTTTGAAGCTGAAGCATCTCAGCTTCATAACGCCAAAAGAACAGTCTCTTCCCACTCATCAGACATTGCTGAAGAGCCAGCATTGCTTGTCTCATGCCTGGATACTGAGAGTAGAGTCTGTGCTACAACAGCTTCTGCCCAAGACAAGGTGGGGTAGAATCTACAGTGCAAAGCTATCAGTTGGGTTTAAGCCCCAGGTTTCAGAAGTCATACAAGAGGCAGTTTCTCCCCTTTCCTGCTATCCCCATAGAAAATAAACTCAGCAACTCACCTTCAGATGACATTAGCTCTTCCAGCAGTTCAGAGTTCATACATTCTGGAGGGACAGGGAGATAGAAACAGCAGTGAGAAATGCACCCTGCTTTCCAGTACCTGTTTTCAGTTTTCCTACCCTGTACCCCTCAATACGTCTTTGTACCCCTCAGTATCATTAATACAAGAATGACTTGCGTTTAAAGCTGAGCCCATGTCCACCCACAGAGGTTTTACAAATAAGGGCTCTCAGTACTACTCTAAACCTACATCCATGATGGGCTGCTTTCCTTTTTGCCCTCCTTGCAAGAAACTTGTCTTCAACCATCAGCTCCAGCACAGCTGATAACCTCTGTCCCATTTACTTTCTCAATGAGATGAGAACTTCAAAACCAAACTGAAACAGAGTTTTTTTCTCTCTCTTAACTAATGAAATGTAAAATCAACATCACACCTATAGCAATGGCTTCAGTCACTGTGACTGTTCCACAGTGTGTATTTAAAACAAGCTATTAAGCTAGACATTTAAATGGAAAACAGGAAAAGCAAGTACTTCCTACAGCACTGGGCAAGAACTTGAACTTTCTTATTGCCTAACTTAACTTTAACTGGGCAGCCTCTGATGTGAAATCAGCAGCACACTAACGTAACTACTATAACACAGGGGTGTGAGGACCACAGCAAAATTCAATGCAAGACTCCTCTCTCCTAATTTGTAACTTTCCTCAAGAACCTTTTTATTAAGTCCAAAAGGCCAGGAAACATGTGCACTTTGTGCTGCTAACACCATAGCAGAGAGAAGCCCGATATAAACTAAATGCACCCAGGCGACAATTCAGATGGTTTGAAACAAGCTTGTCTTCAAAAGGAGGCTAGACAGACACCTAGCCGGGGTCATCTGACCCCAGTATTCTTTCCTGCCCATGGCAGGGGGTCGGACTTGATAATCTGCTCAGGTCCCTTCCGACCCTACCGACTATGAAACTATAAGATGCTATAGTGCCCCAGCCTACCCATTGGTGATGTACAGTCAAGCAGACACTTGGCTCAAAATGTGCTCTGCAGCGTGCTCTGCCAATATAGTGTGGGCACCAGTAAGCTCTGGGCACGTACTGTTGATACCAATTAAGTATACCCTGTTCTGTGCAATATTCTCTCAGTGTATTGGAGGAATGCCAGAGCCTACCACAGAGAAGGGCAGACTCTAGGCCACCAATGAAATGTGTCCTGAGGGTCCACAGCACAGAGGAAGCTGAGAAGAGCTGTTTCATTCTGTGCAAGTCACCCACTGAATAAAGGATCTGAGAGTCTTCCCGGAGTGCTCTTACCAAAAAGTGCTCAACCACTGCAAAGCAGCAGGGGAGTCCTCAATATCTTGAAGTAGACAGGCCAAATGGGCTCCTGATAGCATGGCCATGGAGCCCCATGCCAGGAGTTCAGAACAGCAACTAAGGGTAGAGGGGACAGCAATTCCCAAGGGGAAGAAAATAAAGGGTGGCTAAGGTTAACCCACCCTAGCTTTTTCTACATTAGATTTTCTTAACCTTTCCTACTATTGGTGCCATTGTTAAAAAATTCTTATCAGTCCCAGCAATGGTGGGAACAATGGCTGAATTAACCAGAAGTCACTTTGTCAATGAGACATTCTGAGTTGGGAGCAGACAGCAGTTCCAAGAATCAGTGTCCATCTCTACAAGGGCTCCCCCTTCTGCCAGCACCAGTAGAAACAAGTAGAAGAAATTTTGGTAACCTGATGTCAACAAACATTCTCCTGCATGGAGTCAGATGAAGTCTAACATAGGCGCCATTCCAAAATCATCCAGAGGTCACTCAGCATCCAGCCAGCAGCAGCAAACATCCCTAAGCCCTGGGCAAGACCTCCAGCTGCTTTACAAAACCAAGTACCCAAAATAACTCTTTGCACAGCCACTTTATCATGGCAAGAACAGGTGCAGAAGAGATGGGAAAGGGAGTGAGCAAAGAGATGTCCTGACACAGGACAGCAGAAGGCAATGGCAATCAGCTGGGGAGGGGTCAACATACCTCTTGTTGGATCAAACATCTCCGATAGCTCTTTGGGAAGTTCCAGTACTGCAAAGATAAACCAAACTGGTCTGCACTGTGCTGTCAAAGATCTAAAAGGCTAAACTAGTTATCTTTCCCTTGACCCTACCATCCTACTCCCTTAAGAAGTCCTGCCCATCCCTGAATCATCCAGAACCTTATTCACAAGCAGGAATATTCTTCTGGTACACCCTTCCCTTGCAGAGTTCCCAAGCACACATGTGCCAGACAAGAAGACAACAGTCGACTCAAATGCACGGGGCAAGGGACACATACCTACCCCCAGTTTGGACACAGCAGCTCTGCAAAGGGATGGCCACTGAATAAAAGAAATTAGAGGTGGAAGTGACCCACCAGACCAAGTCCTCCTGTCTGCATGGCCAACATGCTCCCTTAGAGAGACTGGGTTGAGCACTCTGACGCACTGAACCTAGACTCTGCATCAAGGGCCAAGGCTCTGCCTGACCTGGTGCAGCAGGCTGAAAATTTTGCAGCAATCTCAGTCATGCTAGAGAGATGGGAGGAGTTTACACACCTATGAAAATACAACTAGTACAAAAGCTTGGACACTCTTTATTGTTCCTGAATCCCACCTCACAGAGGCAGGGAGATAGCTTGGGACTCTGGAATAAGGACAGGTCAGATATATCTGCTGAAGTTATCACCATCAACATGCTCTCATTTTAAATGTCATTTGCAGGTTTGAGTCAACACTACTCCAAGATGAAGAGGAGGCAACTCATGCTTCCTTCAGAATCACCTGCATATACAGGAAGATGCTACAACATGAATTCTACTCGGCTAATGTTTTCACACAGGGTCCTGCTCACAGTACATTTTCTGATGCTCTGTTTGGCCTGGATTTAGGTGTCCCAAGCAGTAGGATTCCCACCACCTTCCCATAGCCTAACCACACAGCTGGAAATTGTTTCCTAACATTAGGCCTAAACATTCCTATGCTTAGATACACACTAGTACCTTTCACACTGTTCCCAAAGCTCCCCAATGGTAGTTACCTCCTTTTCAAATCTGCTTGCTAGCTTGAACAGCATTCTTACCTTGGAACAGGTGCTTCAACTGTGGTCAATAAAAAACTAATCACCAATTCACCAAGTGCTAACCTATTAAACCAGTCTGGACCGTCGCCCTAACAATTACTAGGCGCAGACCAGCAGCTTGCAAAGCCTATGGTCTGTTAGTCACATAGTGAAGTCTACAACTCTTTGAATCTTGTGTCTCTCTAGTGACCAGATACCTCCACCATCATGGAGGTATCTGGCCACCTCACCGTCTTCAGCTTATCTATTTTTCCACCCCCAGTGAAAGTGAAGCAGGGCAGTGCTATTATTCTAGTACGCTAATGGGAAACTGAGATTGAGGCTATGGGATTTGCCAAAGGTCATATTGGGATTCTGTGGAGGAGCAGGGAACTGAACACAGATGTGAGACTCAGGCTAATATCCTCCCTACTGAATTATTCATTCTCTATGGTCACAGAATGAAGCAGGAGGGGACTGCTGCGCTGAGAGAAGAGATGGGTCTATAACTTGGCCTGTCTCTCACAAGGCGCTATAGAACTTCCACTTCATTTCCTATGCTCCCAACTCTCACTTCATCTCCTCTCACTGCTTAATTCACCCACCACAGCATGTGGCATCTCATCCTCAACTTTCCCCTCAGTACATGATGGATGCATTCCTTGGAATTCCTAGTAGCTAGCTATGCAATACAAGTTATTCTGCTCACCAAGCAGCCACAGAGCACAGTGTTAGGCCAGATGTACTGATGTAGTGGACTAGACACAAAACAGAGCTAGCTTCCTGGCCTCTTGTCAAGAAAGACTGCTCAGCACTTATCCTAAGGAGTAGGATGTTCTTAAGTGACCAGGCTACATTCCAACTCAGTTACTTTCTGCCTCTCTCAATTCCCATAGCAGTGCCAGTTACAGGAAGGATTCTTCTCCAATACATCCTAGATGACTTCATAATGTTGCTGCACATTGCAAGATGGCTATTATGTTCCATATTGAAAGGGGCTATATCCCAGTGGTAGATAAAATGATCCTTAGATATACCACACAAGGGCATCAGAAGGTTTCAAACCTTTGCATTAGAAAAGCATCAGGAACATCTGTAATCAATGGGGACCAAATATTTTGGCAGATGTGCTACAAATTAGCCTTGCACCCTCCCTAAGTGCCACTCTTATACCCTTCCCCACCCAACCTGCTGTTGCGCTTCCTGCCGTATGCTCCATCCACTGCTGCACTTTCTGCTTCCTCCTTTCCCCCTCATGCTCTCTGCCCCATCTGCTGCTCTGTTTTCTATCCTGTCTGCCACTGTGCTACTCATCCCCTGCCACATGCCACACACAGAGGCTCCCTGTACCACTTGCACCCCTCCTCCCCCCAATCTTAGCCAAATGTCACTACAGACAGGCCCAGAATGACTGTAACTCTGAGCAAAGGGGCAAAACTGAGAAAAGAGAGAGGTTCATTATGAGAAGAAATTTCCTCACAGACTATAGAACAATCTTTTTGGGAAAAGTTGGAAATCCCATGCCTTGAGACACTCAGAACTGGAGCAAGAGCTACATAGGAGAGACGGTAAGAAACAACCTGCACTGACCACAGGTAACGGGAGGCAACTATATATGCCAAAGAGTTCTTAAGTGCTCTTTGTCAGGGCACTCACTGAAGAGCCATCTCCTTTAGAGCTAGTGTCTCAGCAATACCTTCTGCACATTCTCACTGACCGCATATAGGCCACTCCTCTTAGTGTAGCAGATGCCTGCTCAGTCCTTCCTCTAGATTCCAGCTTGGAAAGTCTGACTGAAGCATCTTCTCAGCTGAAGCAGAATGGAGCTTAGCCTATTTCTATAGAACCAGCAGCTTCTCACTCCCTTGTCTTCAATACAGCCTAGCCCCCAGGAGCAGAGCCAATACTCACTTTCTGTGGGATCAGGTTTGATTGGCTCAAAGGAGGTAGAGGGGTTGGGCAGGATGGAGCTGCTGTCCAGTGAGGCAGATGACTGGAGTGGCTGAGTATCTAACGCAGCTGTCCGAGTGGCTGATGCAGATACCGAGCTGAGGGGATCGAAGTCGCTGCTGCTCTTGGACTCTGATACCGAGATGCTGCATTCTAGAACAAACCATGCCGTCACCCATGGATATGATGGCACAGAGCCCAGGTCTGCAAGACTCTATTATGCAAACAACACAGCAGCAGCTGCAGGCACCAGCAAACCCACACCACACCACACCACAGATCTTCCCCTGTGCTAGCAAACACAGATGCACCTGGAACACATGCATGAAGAAAACAAGGGCTTTTCCTCCTTCGCTCTGGAGAAGCCCGTGCCCCAGGTCCCTCTGCTACTCATGCATGCTGACACTCCTTCAGCATCTAATGAGACATCAGGATGAGCCAGCGATGACACCCAAGAAAACCACTGCAGCGAGGAGAGGGGAAGGTTGCCTCTCCCCCGCACTCCTGGAGGCTGTTTCCCTAGCACTTGCCAGCCCAGAGAACAAGAGGAAAAGGCTTATTGACTCATCTGTTCACTGGAATTCACCTATGCAGTCTGGTCTGTGTATGCACACGTCTGCATGCCTGTAAAGGAGCCATCTATGCCTGTTTAATCATCCAAGTGATCCTCACATCAGGACAAGTCAGAAGTGCTTCTCTAGCTGCCCACCCTCTCCCTCCCTTGATTTCCAGCTGGCTCTTCCCATGCATCTGGCCTTCATCCTGCCTATTCTATTTTTCATATAGCTGCTCCTGCCCTCACCTGTGCTTGTAGTTTTCTGTGTAGCAGGGCTATGGTCCTGAGTGCTGGTGGGCGTGGGGGTGGACGGCTGTGTGCTGCTGGGAACGGATGCTTCCTGGAAGTGGGCAAGAGGTGGTACTGGGGTTTTAGAGGGCACAGCTGGCTGGCACTGGATGAGGTCTTCAGGGGGAGGGACAGGTAGCACTACAGGAGGGGAGCTCCATGCATCTTTGTTCACAAGGAGGACATCAATTGGACCGCTTGTGCTTTTCAGATGGATTTGATACTTCGTCTGTCCATTCAGGCCCTAACAAAAGCAGGAAGCAAAGTATTTACCACACAATGACTGGATTTAGAGGGGAAAGGCCTATTCCCTGGAACAGCTCAGCACGTTAAGGGAATCCCTTCCTAACAGATTTGCCCTCTCTTCCCAGAGCTATCCTTATTTCAGTCCTAAAAGGAATCAAAGATCCACTCAGGCCTAGCAGCCCATTGAGCTAGCATTATTACGATATGCCAGCTTCTATAGCTGGCAAGACAAGAATAATGTGGCAAGCATCACTTCTGGCTACCTTTAGCTCCTCAGCCCAAATGAGAGGTGCCCTTTTGCAGCTGCACTGACTGGAGGGTGGGTGGCCTTTTGTACAAGTCCAGAACAAGACTAAAACTCACCCCTCTGAAACAACAGCAAGATGCCTTAACTGTTCTACCACGAGGCCCTCCCCTTACTGCAGCACATGCACAATGTTTCCCATCCCCCTGCTCCCCCAAACAGCACAGCTCCTGGCAAGTGATCAACGCCATATTCTTCCACAGAACATCTAGTGCCTTCACCTCCAACACACTCTGTATCACCCCCCTCCCAGCCTGCTCAAGTCCAGCAAGCCCTCCTTCCCAGCATCCACAGCTGCATCACCCACCTCAGGAATGGGAACCTCTAACCGAGTGCCTGATGGAGCTCGAATTGCTAGGAGGGTGTCTCCTGAAAAAAAAATTGATTGGCATTTTGAAGGGTGCCTCTGGCTGCTGGGTAACAGCATGTTTTGTTAGGAAGCCAAGCTCTCCCTGAGAACCCTGCAAGAGCTCCTCCCCACTACCACTCACACTGTATCATCCTGCCTTATTTAGGAATCCCCATCTATCCTGCTCATGAGACTTCTGAGAAGAGAAAAACAAAACAAAACAAAACAAAACGGTAGCTTCAGGGAAATTACATGAAAAAACAAAACAACGCCCCCAGTGTGTAAATGCAACACTAAGGGCAAGAAGTAAAGCATGCAGAAGCAATCTAGGTTTCCCTGAGGCAGGTCCAGGAAGATCTGAGATCTTAACAGCATCCCCTTGTTCCTCCTTTGAGATGCCCTCTCAGATCAAGAACACAGGGAACTTGTTCAGCTTTCTGGAATAGCCTGAATCCCAATGGCAAGCCCTGGACCTCTGACTGAGAGGCAGCTGCTTCCCAGTCATGAGACCACACAAGAAATACCGTCTTCACTGATTTTTAAAGACACAAGATGCATGAACGAAAGAGCCTCCATACAATACAGAGGCAACAACTGATGATTAGCCATCAGACAAGAAATGTTATTAAGCTCCATAGGAGAATATATTCCCAAACACAACAGGATAGAAGAGATGGCAAAGCTGTTGTTCTACAGTTGCATAGAACTATCTCCTTATGACACAGAGCTTCTAACTGCAGTGGCAGAGCTAGAATATAATGGCATTTGATCCTGGGGGTTAGGGGAACAATATAGCATTGTATTTTCCCTGAGACCAGGCAGCCAGGCTGGGGACGAGCTGCATTCTGCTGCCAACTTCTTCCTGGGAAATCAGAGAGAACAGGTGGAAGACCCAGCCAAAATACAGCACTGTCTGCTGTCACAAGGCAAAAGAGCCCACAGCCAACAAGCCAGCCAGAGCAGTGCCTCATCTTCTCACCTGTGAAGCACCTGCAGATATCTTCATGGGTCACATAGGCTAACGTTCCTGCAGTTAAGGAGAAAGGCTACAACTTCCTGTAGAGACAGAGAATTCAAAGGGCACCTAGCATTTCCTTTCTATATACAAAAATGCAATTCCTAGAAGACTCTCCATGCCAGTGCCAAGGTCTCTGAAGTGGTCTGGTGGGGAGGTCTGCCACCAGCCAGACCACTTCTAGTGCTGGGCTTATCACATCTCACTAAGGAGGGTTAGCAGTCATATATGAAATTTGCAACAGCAGCTCAGTGCTTGAGAAAGTAGCACTGGCAACTCAGCTGAAGCCTGTTTTCCTTCTAGGTCAGTTCTGATGCTGTCTCAGCATAATGGTAAGGGACACTACACGGCCACAGGTGGCCCTTTAGGTGGGAGGATCTTTACATATCCCAAAGCATTCCTCAAAGGTAAGGGGTAACAGCATGTCCAGAGAGGATTCCTACCCAGGTAATTTCATGCACTTTCTTAAATTCTCCCTGTAGTTTCACCTGGGTGTTTTTCTTCACTTGCTGTTACACTGCTGGGTCAAATTAAGCTTTTAGTCAGCTTGTAGATGGCACCTCAGAAGTGGCTGAAGTTATGGTTGGAGTCAAGTAATTCCTGTAATAAAGTCTGAACAGCAGTGCTTTATAGCCTCTGAGGAGAACGATGCCCAAGAAAAGTGAGGTCATTAACACATCAGGACTGGAAGGAGGCAGCATGCACCCAAAACCTAGGGGTGCACCAATGAGGATTTTTTTGGCCAATACTGATGGCCAATTATTTATCAGCCATATTGGCCAGTGCTGATCTGATAGCCAATATACAGCCCAGCAGCTTGGAGAGCAGCATCTGGGCGGTAAGTTGCAGGGTGCACATTGAGGCACCCACAGTGAGGGAGGAAGTGGAGGTGGGGCTGGGGCAGGGCAGGGCACAGGACAGAACTGCGGGCAGCCTGTCCAGGGGTGTGGAGAGGCTTCATGCCACTGTGTGCACCCTGGAGGAGGCATGGGGGGGCATGTGCCTCCAGGATTTGTGTGCGGGACAATGGTAGGATACCTGCTGTGGGCTCGGGGCTGTGCTGGGATCTCTGGCAGGGGCTGGGCCAGGGCTGTGCTTGGGGTGGTTGGCAGCAGTGCTGAGAGGAGGAACCCAGCAGTAGCCCACCCCCTGGCCCCCCTGCCAGCACTGCTGCTGCCTGCCCTGACCCCCCCACCAGGAAGAGGCCAGCGCAGACCCTAGCCCTGAGCCCACAGCCCACCCTCACCCCGTGCAAAAATCCAAGGGGCACATGTCCCCCATGCCTCCTCCAGGGGTGTGCGCAGTGGCACAGAGCCAACCCCCTTTCCCCCCAAATGAACCACACATGGCTCTGCCTCATGCCCCACCCCTCGCCCTCACCATGGGGGACCTTGATCTGCCCCCAACAGACTTGCAGCCTGGGTGCTTCTCTCCACACTGACAGGCTGCATTCTTGGCCTTGTGCACGCTGCAGCTGTGCACATGCATGCAGCATTTATCAGTGACGTTACTGGCTACACCGGTCAAAAAAAGCCGATCGCCGATGATGTCAATTTTTCTTTTATTGGTGCTGATCTAATATGGACTGACATATCAGTGCATGTCTACCAAAACCTTCTCTCCAGCCCAGGAGAAGAGGAAAAGAGCAACAGAAACTGAGCCAGGAGACAAAGAAGTCTGGGCATACAAAGGATATCGATTATTCTGCACATCTTCTGTGACATTTTTGATGCTCTGTTGGACCCACATCTTCTGCTGCTCCAGCTCCTGCTCCCGCTGCTCCAGCTCTTCAATCTCTGCCTTCAGTTCGATGAGTTTGTGGGCTATCTCACGAGTGTTGCAGCCAGGACCCACTCCTCTGCACCAGACAAGAGAGTGGAATGAGTGGCACAGCTCAGCTCCACTTTCACCAATGTGGAAATGGGATTAATTCTGCTTTCCTGAAGAAAAGACCTGCCTTTCCCAACAACACTAAGCCCTCTTACCCACTGATGCTGGATTTATGTTTATCTGTGCCTCACCAGTCCTCAGCAATCTCTGACCCTTTTCAGACAGCCAAAGCTACAGCCCCCCAGATCCCCCAATAATTCCAAAGCTCCTCTTCTCCCACACCACAGCAGAGTCAGAATCTCCATCCCATCCACCCTGCATCCCTGAACCTTCTTCCAGTACAACAGGGTCAGAGCCCACCATCATCTAGGCTAGACTGTCCCTCCCACTCTCCTTTATGCCACGGTAAGAGCTGAGCCACTGCAAGGATCTAGTATGCACCTGGAGCAACTCAGATAGACTAGAGACATGATAGCCTGCCTGTGTCGAGACTAGCATTTCCCTTAAAATATCCTATGGACTCTTCTTGTTATACAGCTCTGCTGGTGAAAGTGCTAACATACACAGGCCACTGGCAAAGTCTACTCAGAGAAAGTCCAGGTGACACAACAGTTAGAATACCAGGTGCTTGTGGCCCTATCCAAAGTAACACTGTCACTATAATAACCACAGGTGGAGCTTCAACAGTGGGAAGGAATAGTTAGGGGAGGAGGGGCTGTGACAGTACACGCAGATAGGTCCTGAGAGAAACTCTCTCAGGGTGAGGCTTTTTCTTCCATAATTTTCTAACACTGCCAGAGCATTTCTACCACTCACTTCCACTGGATACTGTTCTTGGATTTCTTTTCAATGAGCCCAATGCCCTCTAGTACGTTGGTGATGTCGTAGATTCGCCGTTTCTGCCGCACTGCCAAGGTATCTGCTGCCTGTGGAAAAATCAAAGATGGACAATCAGTTCCAGACTCCACCTTTCACCAGGCCTGGACATCATACAAGTACAGATCAGGCCCTATGATTCTGGTGGCATTTCTCTCCCACCTCAAATTGCAAATTAGATCATGTGTCAAGGGACATGAAACCAGTCATTGATCTGCTCTCTGTCTGCTAATTATATCTTCCCTGCAATTCAGTCTTTAACCCAAAGGCCCTATTAATCACAAGCTAAATCCTAACCATCTCCCCAATCTCATCTGGTTCTGATGCAGACTGGACAACCTCCTGACAGCAGAGTCATGCTTAGAGAGAGTAGGATTAAATGCTCAATTCTACAGGAGCTCTGTGAGGTGACCTTCCAATTTAATGTAAACTCTACTGGAATGGCAAAACCTTGAGGGTAAGAGGAGGAAACAGGGAGGTGAAAAAGCCAGAGGCAGAAAACACTGACACTAATCCTGCACTGCCAGGAACAGGCTCTGGATATTCCAATAGGTCTTTTCTATGTCACAACTCTTGGTATAAAGTGCCAATACCTTTCCTTCATATAAGTTACTAGTATCTCTTAAATGAAGGTTGCTCAACCAATATTACAAAAAGCTATCCCTTGGCCCTCAGAATTTCAGCTACCATGCCTGACTTTTTTCTGAGGAAAAAGAAGATATGCAAGGTTGTGAGGAGGGGACTCATGTAGTAATTGATGTCTCCAGATTTGCTTAGCACATTTCGAGGCAGTGTCTCACCCCTCAAATCCAGGGCCCAGCCTCCTTACAAAACTCTTATTAGCAGAACCGATTTGTTAATAAGATCTGATCATATTAACACACAAAACACATATTCTCTTTCATTCTCTCAACAGATCTCTGGATGCCCATCAATTTGCTCCAGTTCCCATCCAAAATAATCCTGCATAAATGGGACTGAAGTTGGTGTTGCATTAGCACAGAAGTTACAGATCTGCAACACCAAAACTGGCACCAACACTCTAGGTGATACTGCACATGCACAGGTCACTGAAGTTTTCATGTCGAGTCAACTCTCTGTGCCAGTGCCAATCATTAGTTCAAGTAATGCTGACAAACAAAAGTCCCATTTGCAAGCCATTTTTTAGACAAAGCAAGCATACCTTTTTTTTTGACAAAATCCAAATGCCTTTGCTTTGTCTGCAATAGTAAGAATTGGATTCTATGGCTGGGGTCCTTTCCACTCCTGTATTTCTATTATGCTTCTTGTATCCGACTGGATCTATATGAAATGGATCACCAGCAGGAATACACATCCACATGCACAACATGAGCATAAAATGCATGTGTAAACACAGTTTTAACTGTGGACAAGGTTTGGGTTTAAACACTGGCTACAGTACAGAGTTCACCAGCTGCTTTCTCTAAAAAACAATGATTTCCAGTCAACACGAGGAAAGATAAAGCTCCTAGGCCAATTCTCTTCTCCCCAAGCCACCGCAAATGCCACAGAGCACAAGGTGAAAATGACTTGCCTATAGTTTATGGAAGTGATAGGTTTGGCCACGTCTGAATGGCTGTTTTAGCTCCGAGGACCAGAAAACAATAAAGAACAATACTTTTCTCTCCAAGGCTCTGAAGGATATAGTACAACGCTCCATTTTCACTTTTTGTGTGTGCAAGAGATCACTAGGGGCAGACAATCAGGATTTGGGCTGTAGTATGAAAATGATATAGAATACAACTACATCTCTGATTCATGGTATTATCTGTGTTCAAGGCACTCAGCTTTCATGCTGTCTCCCCAAGACTACAGCTTGAAGGAAACAAAGATGACTGGACATGAACCAACACTGAAAGAGATGGTGGTGATGCAGGGTTGGAGGAAACAGTCAAAACAGCAGAGATGATATCTGTCCTCTGACTGAGGTCTGCCCTAAACTCAGGAGTTTTGCTGCATCTGTAGCCACTCTCAGACCCGAAATGAATTACTTTTCTCTGAACATGGCAAGCAGGCTGCAGCCTTTCCAGATGCACTTTCCATTTCAGACACTCCTTCTTGGGATCCTAAGAAGCCGCCAAACCTCCCAGATGGCAGAGATCACACCTGCTACTTACAGCACCGACTGCAGCACAGCAAGACACCAGCAAGACTCACCCACAGTGCTGCTGCCCAGACAAGAAATGCCAGCAGGAGCAGCAGTTCTCAGAACTGAGTGCTCTGCATTAGCTCCCTGAACAGCAACATAACCAGGCAGCTCAGTGCACTTACCTGTGGCCAGTGCTGGGTACAGGGCCTCACACCTACACTCTGGGGAAGGCAGGTAGCCATCCGCAGCCCCCCACCTCCCTCCCTGCAGCTCAATGAAGTAGCTGCCAGAGGCAAAGCTGGCAGCCCTCAGCCGAGGCAGACATGCACCTTACAGGCCAACCCACGACGGCAGAGAGAGCCCACCAGCCCTTGAGCTCGCTCCCGGGGCCGCCCCGCAGGTGTGAAGTGGAGCGAAACTGGGCGGGGCCAGCGCGGAGGAAACCCAGGGCGCTGCAGCACGAGCCGCGGCTGCCGCCTGCCCCCCACAGCCTGGCCGCGGCCTCCCTGCGCTGCCCCCG
The DNA here is from genome assembly GCF_052110815.1 of Crocodylus siamensis. NCBI lineage: Eukaryota > Metazoa > Chordata > Crocodylia > Crocodylidae > Crocodylus > Crocodylus siamensis. Next base: position 45,257,607 of record NC_143403.1, read on the forward strand.
CCCCGCCGCCAGGCGCCGCGCGGCCGCTGGCACTGAGCGGCCCCGGGACACCCCCGCGAGCCGGCCCGGCCCCGCACCAGCTTGAGGTCGAGCACGCCGTCCTTAGCCTCCTGCAGCAGCGACACGAACTTGGTGGTGAGCAGCCCCAAGCTCTTCTCGTGCCGGCTCGGGGCGCCCCCCGGGGGCTGCGGCCCGGCCTCCGCCATCTCCCCGGCCCGGCGGCCCCGCGCCGCTTCCGCTTCCGGCCGCCGGGCACGACGGGAAACGCCGGCCGGGGGGAGCGGGGTGAGGGACGAGGTGCCCGGCGGTGCCTCCCCGCGCCCTCGGGCTGCACAGCGAGGCCTCGGGGGCAGGCGGGCGCTCCCCGTCCATGCTGTACAAACGTCTCCCCGCGCATCCAGGCCAGGCCCCATAACTGCCTCGCCGGTGTCATGCGACTGCGCGTCTGGCTGCGGGCCCGGGCGGCTCATGACCGGCGGCGGCGCTCGCCGCCTCGGCTCGTGGCCGCTGCCGATCTCGGGCGCGCTGATGGCCCTTGCGGAGCGCGTGAACCACAATCGGCCTTTCTTGTCCAGGTAGCTCTGGGGCGAATGGCACCCCGACGTTTTGGCCCCATGAAAAATACAGCCAAGAGGCAGGTGGGTCTGGATCAAACTCTTGGTGGGTCGGCTTATGTCCCTTTGGAACAAGTCCTAAATATACAACAGCGACAAATGTAAAGTCCGAGCTTCAGTTTTCTTTTGGAAATTTTGCATCTTTTCCTTTTCTCTGTGTGTTACATTAAGCGTCTCTCATAAATTCATGGAAAAGTACAATTTCCAAGAGCTGTATTCTGGTTTATATAATAGTACAGCACAAAAACCAATGCATCACCTAGTAAATGGACTAGAAACTGGCTCACTGATAGGCCTCAAAAATGAACTGCGGGGTGGCCATCAAGGGATCTCAGGAATAGAGGACAGTTGCATTTGGTTCATAGTGATTTTTAAAAAACTATATTTAGTGCTAATTCATAACCACATCTATAAAAACTACCAAAAAGTTAAATGTTCGAGTGTTCAGTTTTTGCTTTTCTGACACAATGTGCTGATGTAGAGCTCCCTTTCCTGGGCTGCTGACATTGATATCACAGCGGTACAGGAAGTGTGATGTTCACCCTTTCTGCTTTTCGCTATGAAATCACATTCTTTTGACCATTCTAAGTTGAAGGGCATCTTTCACTTGGACATTTTGAAGTAAGGGTGAGGTCAAACTGATGTTGAAGACAAATGTTTAACAGCAGCAAGCAACAGCCATAACGTAAGGATGTCATTAGGAAGCCTGACAAATAGGATCTTTGTTGGCATTCGCAGGACCAATACAAACACGAGATTAATTCAATGTCAAACATATTAACGAATGAAGACAAGCCATCTAAAGTTCAATGGTGGGTTGAAAGGTTGGGTGTCTCAAGAGAGAAATAGAGGACATCAAGGCATCTGGTTTCATATCACTAGAGGACAGAGAACAGAGTAACAGAAAACTAGACTGTCCTCTATAACAGTGGTCTCCAAACTTTTCTGATTGCGCACCCCTATCAGTAAAAAATTTTTGAGTACGCACCCCCAATATATGTATATTTATTTATAAATTATATACATGTACTACTCGCATACCGTATGTGACACATGACCGTTTGACATACAGACAGAGTGAGGGCACCAGTGTCAATCTATATATTAAATATTAGTTAAGCTTAATTTCGGTCTTATTTTTTTAGATAGAAATAAATATAAATAGAAGTTCTAATATTTTCTTCCCGTACCCCAATGGATCGTCTTGTGCACCCCCTGAGGTGCGTGCACCCCACTTTGGAGACCAGTGCTCTCTAAAACCGGATGAATGGCTACCCTAGTTAAAGGGGAATGGGTGATCTGGCTTTGGTCTACCAGTAATCAGTATTTTCATTAATGATTTAGAAGAAAGTCTGTAATCATGGAGTATTGAAGCTTGCAGGTGACATGGAGGAGCATGCAGTGGTTAATACTGTTGAGGAGAAGCCACAAAGGTCAACACAAATCTGCTGATATAGAGCTGTCAGAATGGGATTTTTATGACTTTTCAATGCCAGCAAAAGCTTTAGTGTAGTGTATTAGCATACAAGTGCTTTTGCTGGTATGGATTTCACTCAAGGAACTAGCATAGGCTATATGAGTGGTGCTCAACCTTTTCCCCCTGTTGGCCAGATGGGCAGCGCCCTGTCCACCTGCAGGCTGGATCCTGCTAGTGGTCCTGATCTGGCACCAGGGTGGGTGGGTGCAGTGGGCACCAGCCAGCCATGCGGAGGGGAGGGGGTGGCAACCCAGCCACAACCTGGCCCTGAAGGGGAAAGAGGTGTGTTTTGTCCCCATGAAGGGAGGGGGGTGGAAGGGTAGTGGCCCACCCCGAAGCTGGTTCAGAGGGGGAGGAAAGAGAGCATGCTCCAGTCCTGATCCAGATGTGGGGAAGGAGGCATGGCCCAGCAGCAACCAACAGTGTGGGACCTGGGGTTTGGGAATTTGGTCAGAGGAGGGTGACCGTATTAATGACCACTGCTTTCCTGGCACCAAATTTCCCACCTCCTTGGAACTCCTGTGGGCAAGATATGATGGCGTGCAGGCTATATTTGGCCCATGGGTCAGAGACTGAGTAACTTTGTAATGCATCTTCATTTGCAGCATGCTGTCATCTGTTTCTTAATACTGGTTTACGAAAAAGGCAATGAGATGGGGGCAGGAGGGACCCACACACTTTTTTGCATGAACTGTTTTTCAATTGGCCATGATGCTCTGGGCAAATGGGCTAATGCAATTCTTGGATTTATAAACTGGAGGAAGCAGGTGGGATTAACTCGAGTTAAAAATAGGGTTCAAGTGAGCCACAACCATGATTGTTAAGTACTAGAACTTTAAAAGCTCAGTCTATTTATTTGCCAAAGAAAGAAGATGAAGAGGCAACTTGATTTATAAGTGCCTACATGAAGAAAGGCTTTCTGGTAACAGAGGGCTCCTTAACTTAGCTAACAAAGGTAAAATGCAATCCAGTGCCTTGTAGTGAAGCCAAATGAATTCAAAAGTAAAAATATGGTATGCATTTTAATAGTATGAATGATTAATAACAACTATTTCTTCTAATTGATTAGAACTCTTTGCAAGGAATGTGCTAGATTGTCCATGACCTAAAAACTTCATTAAATGGACATTCATTGTCTTTATAAGGGACATGTTTCAGCCATAGATTTGCAGGGTAGGTACATGAATTACAGAACAAAAAACTTTTACCTTTTGTTATGCAAGAGATCAAACAGGATGGTTCTAGTGGTCCTTTCTGGTCTAACAACTCCTAGATTTGATTGGATTTATATGTTTGAAATAAAATTGCACCTCAAAGCTTGTTTATCATACTTTAATGTCAAGTGAAAACTGTGAAAGCTTGTCCAGACCTACACATGACATTTAAATGACCAAATTAAAATAACAATGCGTCTTGCACAAGAATGCAAGATTGTGACTGGGACTATGCAAAATAAAGTAATCCCAACTGATTTAATTTCTTGTGCTAGTTGCAAATGTACCCAATGTTTTATTATGCTAAACCTTTCATAAATAACTGCATATTCCTATGTGACTATCCTCCTTGTTGAGACATTCTCCCTTGATTAAGGCATATTTGTCAGAACAGTTATTCAGGTCTGTTTGGAGTTTTGCAAATGTCTCCATTAATGATCACCAGTGCAGAGTATTTTGGGTTCTGTCCCATTGTTAAAATAACTACCCCAAACAGTGTTCTGTGATCAGTGCCCCAAGGTATCCTGTTCAGTCAATCAAGACCCATCCTATTTGATTGAAGTGTAACCTCTGGACTGATCAAAAGCTTGAAAAAAATAAGTTTCACAACCAGATGTCCCAAAGCAGGATCTGAACAGTTAGCAATTGTAATGCAGTGGTCCCTCCCTACCCGCTTTGTTTGAACTTTAATCCACTAACTATCAAGAAGGAATGCTTTGAAGCTATACAGTTAAATTATATAAGAGTTAAAAAGAGTTCCTGGCAAAAGTGCACTTCAGGAAAGAGAGAAAAATCTCTGCAACATTGCAACGTGCACCCAGCACAATTGAGCCCCTGGCCCAGCGCTTTAGGCAGGACCCTGGGATAAATGGAGTCCAGATCCCAAGCAGCAGCAAAGAAGAGACTAGGGTCCTGGCCTACATGGATGACCTGAACATCCTGTGCCACAATAAGTGGTCAATAGAAAGAGCCCTGTGGCACACACAGTTCTGTGAAGTGGTAGCAGGGACCAAGGTCAATGCGAGTAAGAGCACCTGTTGGCTGTGGGAGAATTTGGGGACCTAATGTCCCTGGGGGTCTCTGTCCCTTGTGAGGGGGTCAAGATCCTTGGGGTGGAGTTCAACCCTGAGCTGAAGGCATGGAAAAAGACAAAGGCCAAAGTTGAGCAGAGGTTGGGTCTGTGGCACATGCACTGCCTCTCCATGGGGAGGCACCTGGCACTCATAAAGGCAGTGTTGCTACTGGTGCTTCTGTACACCACAGTGGTCTTTCCCCCTTCGAAGCATCTCACCCACAGAATCTAGAGAGCCATGTATGGCTTCTTCTGGGGATCCAGTTGGGAGGTGGTGGCAAGGAAGACCTTTTACAAAGTGGAATGGATGGGGGGCAGGGGAATGCCAGACATCCTCCTGTTCCTGTGGGCATGGTACACAAGGCAGATCTGTAAACTGGTGACTGGCATAGAGTCCAAAACAGCCTGTCTTGTCAGGTCTTTTGCAGGACACCTGAGATCGTGGGGGGTGCTCACACCTACCAACAGGAGATCGTGGACCATGGAACATCCCTGGTTGTACAAGGTCCTGAATTAGTTCTAAAGTGAATATGAGCTATAGAACGAAGTCCCCGCAACTGTGTCCAACCACAGGAAGATACAAGAGGCAGTCAGAGTCAGAGACATGCTGTCAACCATGGAACTGCTCCCTGGCAATGGTTGCCAGGCCACATGGGAGCAGATCTTCCACAAGCACCTACAAAAAGACCGCAGAGACCTGAACTGGCTAATAGTCTGTTGGCACTCCCAGGGAGGGCACAGAGGCACAGAGAGGGGCAGGGAGGTTAACTCAGTTGCCCTAGGGAAATCTGCCAAGGTGCATCAGAGACCATCAACCACCTCCTATGGCTCTGCCCATACACTAGGGAGGTGTGGATAAAAGTAAACCAACTCTGCAAAGTGATGACAGGGGTCAGACAGATGATGAGAGAGGTAGTGCTTTAATCAGTTCATGTCCTGCTTCAGGAGCACCCTGTGGAAGTCCAGGAACCTCCTGATGTACAGGCACACAAAACTGTTAAAATGGTACTGAATGAGCTCCAGTCCTACTACCAAAAAGCGATAGGAGAGGACAGAGAGGAGGTGGCTAACACCACCTGGCAGAGGGACAGCTGGCACAGGCTCTTGAAAGACCCCTGCCTCAAGGGGAAGTGGACAGTGACACCAAAGGAGACAATGAGTCAACCAGGTCAAGTGACAGCAATGAGGATTTTGTGAGGGCCATGTAATTCTATTTATACAATTAAATACATGCATTTGCAGTATAAAGATATCTTGAAAGTTTTTAGTTATAATTGTTAGGTTTATTTGTAGCAGAAATTCTGAATTCTTTTTCTGTCAGTTTCCTGTCACCGTGTGGTTAATTATCACCATGTTTTTCTAATGCAGCCATTAATTTAATGAAATTTTGCAGTACCGGCTGAAATATTGTACCCAGTTAACAGGTATTCATGACCAGAAAGCATATCATGAGTTGTTCTGAAGCAGGTGATTTATTGTCCCATCTACATATAGGGAAAATGGGAGTGAATCTAAGGGATGCACTGAACTGTTCTTGAAGGAGCAATGCCAGGAGTAGCCCAGTTTGGGCAGACACTTGGAGCTGATCCTTATCATAGAAATCAGAGAAATAGGGCTGCAAGGGACCTCCAGAGGTCATCTAGTCCAACCCCCTGCCTGAGGCAGGATCATCCCTATCCAAATCATCCTCTACAAATTCATAATCTAAGCTCTTTGCAAAACTGCCATCAACCCTGCAGAGGTGCACCAAAACATCGGTCTGATGTCGGATCGGTGCCGATATAAAGAAAATTTGCTGTGTCGTTTAACGGCCTGATGGGGCTGATAATTTGGCCCATTAAAGCCCCTGCGTTTGCGCAGCCGCAGCGCAGCACGGAGCAGAGCCAGCAGCGTGGAGAGCTGCCTCTACCTGGTCAATCGTTAGGGGCGGGAGGGGGACAGATCAGTGCCTCCCACGGCGAGAGGGGGCGGGGCGGGGCATGCGCAGCGCGCCCCCGGGTCTGCGCGGGCTGGAGCCGGCGCTGCGCGACTCTTAGTGAGGGCTGGGCTCGGGGCGGGCACCGGCAGGGCTGCTGCCAGCCCAGATTTTGCTGCAGCTCCGTTCCCAGCCCCGTGCCACCCGGCACCGTGTCCCACTTGTACCCGCACGCTAGGAAGAGCCGAGGCGGTGCCAGGCGGCTGGCGGCAGCGCCGGGAGTGGAGCTGTGGCGACCCTTGGGGTGGCTGCAGCCCCCGCAGCGCCGCTGGTGCCTGCTCCGAGCCCAGCCCCTGCTGAGCAGAGCCCGGCGCAGCGCCAGCTCCAGCCTGCCCGCCCTGCGCAGAGCCGGGGTGCAGGCGGCGGCGGGGCCGCCTCCCTCGCTGTGGGAGGGCGTTGATCTGCCCCCTTCCCCTTCCACTACAGCACACCCACCACCTGGAGGCAGTTGCATCAGATATCGGATTGGTATCGGCCTACATGCCTCCTTAAATATCGGCTATTGGTATCAGCCCCCAAATTTCTATTGGTGTATCCCTAAACGCTGACATAACACAAGACATAACACCCTTACACGGGTACAGTAGGGGAGTCGCAGCAGCTGACGTCCTGCTTCTGTAAAAGGTTGTTGTTGTATGCTCAAGAGTGGGAAGTTAAGCCCAAACCCAGGGAAGGGGGTGAGTTTGCATTCTCTACAATGTGTGGGCCAAGTCTGGGAGCGGGGTGGGAAAGGCACCTGCTCCTAAAGTAATTTCTAAAGTTTGTGAAAGTTTCTTACATCAGGACTCCCTACACTTTTAACATCTACATAATTTTGTGAGGGATATCAGCAATGTGAAAGCCATATGCTAATTCAGTTTCGTGAATTGGAATATAACATAAGCAAACAGGTGCTTATACAGACATCAGTCCCTTCAGTATAAACTCAGGCACAGCCCACAGCACTTAAGCACACATGACAATAACAAATGTAGAGCCCTTCACCCCCAGCAACATTAGCATATGATGTAAACTCATGCAGCTCTGTACACAAGTAACACATAGTGCACACAGGGAATTAGAGCCAGATTGTCTCACTGACTGGCACATGCATGTGATATGAATACAAAGCTGTTTGTGGAAGTATACAGATATAGATGGAGCATGAGGGAGAATGAATCTGTTCAGAGACTGTCACAGAACCCAGGCATGGATATATACACAATCAACCATGCATACAAATGTGCATATGCAGTATGCATTCACAGGCATGCACACAGCATGCATGGCGGCAGCCCTGTGCACTGAATGATTTCATTTACAAAGAGTGAAAAATGTCAGCATTATTTGCTATCTTCCCCTCCCCCCACCCCTCCTCTGCCCCTTGCCCTCCCTTCCAACATCCTGAATGTGTCTGCAGTAATACAATGAGCCCCTGAGGAGCTGTGAGTGGAATCACTGAAGGAAACTGCTGCCTGTGCTTCCTCTGTTCAGCCCAGCCCTGTCCTCTGAACCCTGCACACAACGGCTGAAGCTATGGGCATGTCTGCGGAGGAGGAGGACTCCAGCAGCCCTAAAGGTAATGAGAACAGCAGCTGGAAGGAGGGCGGTGGGTCCCACTGTCCAGGCAACTCATGCTGGGACAGTGCTTTCTGGAGATTGGGCAACTCATGATTTCTTGAACTGAGAGGGGGGTTATGGATGTGGAGCCAGTCTCCAGAGTCTGAAGGGACTGTCAGTTACCTATCACTGAAGCGGCCAGCAGCGTCTCCGGGTGGTCCCCTCTCGCTACCACTGCTACTGACACTGGTGGCTGCAGACGGTTCCTGCTTGCCACTCACCACCGTGGTGCCCCCTCAATGTCAGGAGGCAGCAGTTGTTCATGAAGGTGGGGTTAATCCTCTGCCCTTTAACAGGGTTTAAAGCTCCTTGCCCATACCCTGCTATCATGGAGTGTATGTAGTCAGCTCTCCCCCTTGCTTCCGCACTGGACTCAGAAAAGAATGATGGCATCCGAGGTTATAGCTGGCAGTATCCTTCAAGATCTTTTTTTAGTCCAGTTCCTGGGGTCAAAGGAGACTCTTTCCCTACAGTGCATTCTCCCAACTTTGGTTTAGTGTAATTGCATGTTCAGAGGCTCAGAGCTCCCCCACTGTTCCCTTGGCTCAATTGACCTCTTCCTGGCAAGAAGCTTTCCCAGTTAGCCTTAATTTTCCTTTATCATCATCCAACTGCTCCAAATTACATGGCCACTGACCAACACTCTAAATAATCCTTTTGCCTTAGCCCTGGAGGCTTGCAGACAGTTTTGTCTCCAAGTTATGGAGTGCTCTTGTTTTCCTCACAAATACATATCTCCAGCCCCTAATTCCGTGATTGCTCTTCTCTGAATTTCACATACCTTTTGGCTACAGTGGTGCCCAACCCCCAATAACTTTCCTGTGCGGAGTGACATCTAGAGCCCTATTGCCCAGTGTGGCAGTGTACCTTCGGTGCCTGCCACTTTAAGGGCTGGAGCAGGGAGCAGCCAGGTGGATGATGAGGGTGGCTATTTTCAAACACAGGTCAGCTGTACAAAGCCAGTAGTTTATTGCTTGCAGAGGAGGCAGCAACATCAGCCAGCCAAACTACTGCTCATGAAACTTTTGGAGGTAAGGGCGGGAGCTAGGGGGATGGCTTGGAGGCTCCTGGTCCTGGGTAAGACCTAAAACTGCACCATGCTGGCAATGGGTAGCCTGGTAGAGCTCCTGGTGGTATGGGAGCCCCCAGGAAATGCCAGGCCAGTTGCCTCCCTGGTGAAAGGCGAGTATGGGGTGCCTCCTAACCCCAGCCTCACATCCCTGGTGGAACTGAGATTGTATAGGGGGAACCCAGGCTCATTAGGAGCTCTGAGGCATAGCCCAGGCCAAAGGAGGGACCTGGGGCCCACCCAGGCAGCTGGGTAAAGCCTGGGAGCATAGCAGGAGCCAAGTAGGAGGCTCGAGAGTGGGGGTGAGGGACCCTGAATCCCCAGTGAGTGGGCAGGGGTAGAGGCCCTGAGAGGAGGAGACAGTCTGGTGTAAGGATGCCTGGTGAGGGGTACAAGGGGAGGAGTTAGCCCCCTGTCTAGAGAAGGGCCTGACTCGGTGCAGATGAAGGTAGTGGGAGATGCCCAAAAGGCCGCATGCTGGTCAGCCACAGAGTGGAAGCAACAAAGCCTGGCAGCCTAGGGGAGCCACTCCAAAGGGGAGCAGGACAGTAGAGTGGGTGATGGGTGAGAGAAGGTGGAATGTTATACCGCCCCCCTCTCATGAGGGCAGGGCAGTGTGCAAGAGTCCTAACAGAGGACTGAATCCAACCTGGCCACAGGCTGGAGTATGAGTAAGAACTGAAGAGGTCATCTGTAAGGCATGGGACACATGTGAGGGTGTACTAAGACCCTGCTGATCAAAAGGGCAAGAAAATGGGTAGCCTCTTGCTTAAATAATAACTTTGTTTACATCAAGGCATGGCAGGCGAGTGAAGCAGGTAGGTAGCCCAGAGACAGGGGGGGACCGGAGGCAGAGACCAGGCTGGCGAGGTACCCCTGTTACACCCAGCAATGGGAGAGAACCCCAGAACTCAGTCCCAGATTGTTACTCCATAGGAGCTGATATTTGCACACTATTCAGAAGCTCCATTAAATTGGACTGTGGGGTGAGGCTAGTGGGAAGCACAATCCAATCCAAAGCAGAGAGTAGATCCATGACGTGTGCCCAGCCATAGTCATGCCCTGCCTTCTGCAATCTGAGTTTATGGGGTTGCTTTCTGCATGCACCCAGCAGCTGCTTCCCTGGTGTCAGACCAAGGTAAAACTAGTTTGGTTCACAGAGATCTAGTGTTAGTCAGGGACATGGAGCACAGCTGGGGTGACCCACAGGAGCTGTGTAGAGACAAAAAGACAAAGAAGGATCTCCTCCAACATACAATCTGTGCTAGTTTAGGGGTCATATTTTAGCCTAGGCTGTGGCAAGGGGCAGAGCATTCTCCCTCCCCTCTCCTGGCACAGGGGCTCAGAGGAAGTACTGTGACCTGGCTGAGACTGAAGTGAGGGGATGTATTATCCATGGCAAAAGCAGCCTCCTTGCCTATGAGAAGGGACAGGCTGACCCAGGCCAGGGAGTGCTTTCCCATGCGTTCTGCTTGGTCACTCATGTTAATCTCTTGTTGGAATCATTCTGCCTGGGGAAAGGGCCTTGCCAGCTGCAGCAATGTCTCTCCTGCTGAGTCATTGCCTCACTCGCAACCACTAGCAGCTGCTCTCTACTGGCAAGCCGACAGACCAAGGCACCTTCAAAAGTTCTGTGGGCAGCCATGACATTGGGAATGCAAGTTCTAAGGCACCCCAAAAGGCATCTCATGAGGGGCTGACTGGAAGATCTGGTTTGTGCATATAAGGCAGGCTATCCATCAAAGTGAAACACCAAACATCTATCTCTATAGCTGCCCATAGTGTGTGTTTGTGAACATATCTCCATGTCCTTTAGTGTTAGTGAGCCTGTCTCTTTCCCAGAGAGATATGTGTCTGTCCCTGTGCTCCCTGTAAAGGTATTCATCACCATGATATCTGAGTTCTTATGGGCTCCTATATCTGTGTGTGCGTGTGTATGTACACGTACACACTGTATGGTGTGTAAGCTCACATCCTGTTTCCTGTTCCAGGGAAGCAGCTGGTATGGAAATGCTCTTCCTGTCTGGGAAGGATGCATTGCTTTGGATTTCTTTTCTTAACTGTTACCTCTGACCCTAGATGAGGAATGGCCAGAAGTGGAGAAGGCTGAGAAGTTGGCAAGAGGAGCTGCATTGAAATGGGCTTCTGGGGTATTTTACCACCCAGACAAGTTGGAGGGTCTTGGGCACTATTGGAGGCGGGAGACACAGCGGAACAACTCCATCCAATCCCGGCTAAAGGTGGGTGTTTCTTTCAGGGTGTCTGAGGGCTGCAGGGCACACAGAAGTGAGACCTTCCACCCCTCCAGCTTGATGCTTCTTGTTTTACTAACACTTGACCCCAGGGCCCAGTGTGCCACTGCCTAACACTAAATCACATTCATGCTTAATCAGTTGTCTTCACACTGGCCAGCATTAGACAGCGGAGGTTATGAGTATTAAACCTACTTTGGGCTTAGAACATAAAACACTGCTAGATCCATTCAAAGCATGAAAACACATCATGAAATCAGTCAGATTTCCATTAAATGAACCTGAGGTGTGAGGCAGGGTCAGGGTCAAGGTTAGGGTCTGACTCTTTCAGGTCAACTTGCTTTTAGGCTGAGAACAAGTGTGAGAAAGCAAAGCCTCAAAGTTAGAGGTATTTTTTGGAAGGATGACTGTGGGGGGAGCACAACTATGCCCACACTGTTCCCCATCACTGTAGCTAGAAAAGAAACATATCTGCCCAAATTTCAAAAGGAAAGCTTAAATGCAGATGTTTTCAATGTTTTAACACATCTCTATGTGCCCAGAGGCTAATTTGACTTAGTTATTAGCTTCAGTGTTGTTCCTCTGACCCCTCTGAAAAGTTGAGCTCCTGCCTTTCTATGTGGTTGAAGGACAAAAAGCTTGTATTATTCAATGAGCATCCACTAACTCCACCAGCATGTCACCAGAACTGCCCCGATTGGAGTCCTCACTGCTGCCTCCAGCAGTCCTGCCTACCCGGTGATGAATAGAAATGTTTGGATATTCAGAAAACTGAAGAGCAAAACGCTGTTCTGACCCTTGTACTGAACATGGAATTTAACAGAACTGCAGTTCCTTTGAAAAATGATCTGCTCACACATAAAATAGTCACGTGAATCACATGCAGCTGAAACCTTGCAACAAAGAAAGGATAGCAAGGATATAAAAGATTTTACAAAACCCTTAATATTCCTTGACAGGACAACCCCACCTGTTGTTTAATGTGAATATAAGACATATTAACTCCTCTGACGCAGCAGCATCAGAGGACAGAGCAAATCTTGTACCCATGCTGTGGGTGAGGCTGCTGAGTGTGTTGTGTCTGATGATCAAGCAGTCCTGAGTTATCTCAGGGTGACATAGATGTCATCCTTCCAGCTTTAGTTTCAATTACTCATTTTTCTTAACAGTATTTGAAATGTGGGAGGGTTTCTCTTAAGGAGTCAGTTTAAAATTATATGGAGTTAGGAGAATCACTTGTTTCCTTTAACATTCTGTAAAGATGCACCTCTGCATTCAGATCCGGAGGTCAAATAGATAAAGCAGGAAATGAAATACAGTACCATCCTTCTGACTGTTGTCCAAGCTGCGGGTGCCTGGGGATAAGGAATTGCACCATCTTATGATGATGATGTAGCAAGTAGAATAAACTGAAAATCTCTCTCTTTCTCTCTCTCCCCCATGTGGGATCTGTAGGGGATACCAGAAAACATGCTTCCAAAGGAGTTCTTGACCTCAAGCAGCATCAGCCCCATAGCTGGCCTAGTACAAGGGTGTATATGTTTGTGGACATGGAAATGTTCTTGCAGGCAGTGAAGTGGGGTGCCATTCCTGCCTTTGTTTCTATCAATGCCACCTTTTTGAGTTGCCCAGCATGGGGAATCTGTGCTCTATCAAACCAATTATAAATAATACGTTTTCCAAGCAGCTGGTGGCCTTTCCTGTAGAACATGTTTAAATACCTAATGCAAGGTCCAAATTTGAAAATATTTTAAAACATTTCAGCCAAGAGATCATGTAGAAGAGGTATGCATTGGGTATCATCTACCTGCTGCTTACACTGGCACAGCAACCCTCAAATCTGCATAATACATACATCTACAAATACACATGCCTGTTACCCAACACTCGGACTCCTTGGTATTCCCACACAAACATACCTGACCATCCACATTACAGCAGTTGGGTCCACACATCTGTTACCTTCCCTCTAACATTAATGCCACTATCCCCACACAAACACACTCTTCTTTCCTTAGTATTGTGTCCCTCCCCAGTCATAGACAAGTAGAGCCAGAGGGGAGGTCAACTAATCTAATCCACTCTCCTGCCTGAGGCAGGATTATCTGTATCCAAACTAACCCTTACAAATCCTTGTCTAACCTATTTCAAAAACTATGCTATAATAGTGCTGCAGAACTGAAAGGCACAGCATCTAACCTGCCACAGGTAAAGCAGGGGGCAATAGTGATCAGTGTCCTACTGCTGCAGGCATTGTTAAAATATTATGGCCAGGTTCAGTACTCAGGTGCACGCTTCCATCCCTACAGTATCCTTACATAAATTACCTCCCTTCCCAAGGTTTGATGGCTACACATAGAATCATATAATGGAAAGAAAGCTCAAGGATAACTTGATCCAGCCCCTATGTGAATGCAGGAACTTTCCCTACCAAAACATGTCTTCCCATCTCCACTCCTCATTCCTTTATGGGCTATTATCCCCACCAAAACCTGCTCTTTCTTCCAGCATTACAGAAGCACTGTGTTGTTCACCCTCCAGCTGTACCCTTCAACCCAGAAGTGTGGCTGCATATGTACACCTCTTCCTCTGCAGCACTCCCTTCTGCTCTGCACTGACCTTCTCTGGTCTCCTCCTTCAGACCTGTTTTGGGCTCTTCTCAGAGTTGTCTCAGCTCCTGTCCTTGCCCTTACCCTGATAGCTGCTACCAGCCAGAGTCTTAACAGGAGAGCCAGCCTCACAGTTCAAGGCTGGGCAGGTCTTCTGTCCTCCAGCAACTTAACCCTGCTGCCCTGTGCCATCTAGGCATATTAGTGATATACCTGGGAGATAATATTCCCATTGTGATTGTAGTTTCCCTAGATCAGGGGTCCCCTGGCTAAGGACTGTGTGGAACCAGAGGACCATATAAGGGGTGTGTGAGTTATGGGGCTGTGGGGGTTATCTGTCTCTGTATTTGAATCTTGGGGGTCTGGATGAGCTGTGTGTAGGGACATGGATATAGGGGAATGCAAAAAGCTGAGGTTACTTTGGGATTGGGGCAGCGTGTGAGAGGTATGGATATGGTAAAGGGAGGGTATTTTTGTGTGGAACGGGTGTGCAAGCAAGATGCAAGGAATGTGCTTGGGTGTAGAGAGGCATGGATGGCATTTGGAGGTCTGAGGAAAGCTGTGGGGAGGGGGGAGGTGTTAGCTGAGCTGCACTTAGCTGTGCTTAGGGCTAATTTTCCCCTTCAGAATCTTGGTAGCTATTGCACTTTGTCACCGCTTCTTGCCTTTTCTCTGTCTTGACAGTCGACTGTCCAGTCCTACCTGGAGGGTGTAAGTACAGGCCTGGAACAGCTGTGCATGGCTACTGATGAAGTGCAGAGCGTGTGTCAAGATCTGGGGACAGTGCAGTGGAACCTCTTGGGCAGTGCCGAGTGTTTCCAAAGCCTTGAGCAGCTGCGAGCTGTGGTGACAGAGCATGTACAGCTGGGCTTGGTGGTGCAGTCTCTTCCTCAGCTTTTCTCAGGTAAGAAGCTCTGGCCCAGCCCTTTAAGAATGCACTGGGGATCCAGAGTGGCATGGCACCATGGTTAGGCCCGGGTAATTAACCCTCCCTAAGCCCTCAGCATGGGTAGAGAAGTCAGCACCAGGGAAGGTGCCCAAGCCCACAGTGATGGTCCCCAGTGGACAAGTTGGAGGGGATGGCACACGAGTGTGTCTCAGCCACAGTCCATCCACATAGCTGGAAATCCTCCACAGCCGTTTTGTCAAAGACTTATTTCAGTCCGAGTCTTCTTTCACTTCCCACCAAAACACAACATCACCCCCTTAGCATGGCCAGGCTGCATTAGTCACATGCTCTCCCTTGCCCATGTGAGAAAAACTAGGGGCAACATGAATAAATACAGGCAGGGGACTATAGGGAGTGTCCCACTGTGGGGCTGGGGCTTGTGGCTTTCCTCTCCCAGTAATGTGTTGCTGTGATCTTCACCCTGTTTCTGCTGCGTTCAGGTCAGGTCAGCCCTCCCTCACCTCACCACTGAGCAATTACTGACCTAATTCTTTGTTTTCATTTCCCAGGGTAGCTATGCCACCTAGTGCTTGGTAGCTTGCAGCCATGTTTTCAGGTGTTGGGTGTGTGGAATAGAGGCCTTGCATGGGGATTCCTAGAGCAGCTTTTCTCAACCCATGGGTTGTGACCCAAAAGTGGATCACACAAAAGAACCCATGGGTCATGAATAAACTTTAGAAATGGATCAAAAGGAAATGCAAAACCCTAGAACTCAGTTCAGAGATGATACCTTTTTATTAGACCAACTAAGAAATTGTAAAAAAAGTCTTTTTCTGCAAGCTTTTGGGTACGCACACCCAAAAGCTTGCAGAAAAAAATAATTTTTGTGTGACCTCTTGGTTGGTCTAATAAAAGTTATCATCTCTGAACCAAGAGTTCTTGAGTTTTGCATTTCTTTTTGTCTCAGACCAACATGGCTACCAAATACATCACTGAAAATTGGATCAACAAACTTTAAAAATGGATTCTCCTTTAAGGGACAAAAACATGGGAAATGGTACCTTTTCCCTTGCGTAATGGCAGAGTTTCAGCCTGTCAGGGACTGCTTGGGGCTTTCCAAGCCTCCCTCCGCCACACGCACACATGGTCTGGGGGCAGGGGACAGTGGGTTGGGAGAGAGGAGCACTGAGTTGGGATTGGCCATCCATGTTTACAAATGAGTGTTGGTACAAAAAAGGGTGAGAACCACTGTCCTAGAAGACTTGGGTGCTCCACAGGGGACTTGGGCTTCTGGGACTGGAGGAACAAAACAGTCACAAAAGCATGAGTAGTGGGCTCATCTTCGGGGCCTAGTTTAAGATGCTGGGAACCTGATTATCAAAGGTGTAGGCAGTCACAATGCTGGTGAGAACTGCAGCTTTTATGGAAAGCTAATGCAAGTTGTCACCTCTCAGTGGGAAGGTGAGGGCACTGGGCACGGAGTGTGAGTAGTGAGGTTCATGGTACTATCTTAAACTCAGGTCCTTTTTCATAAGGTACCAAATAAGACTCCACCTCCTGTGGCTGGTCATAAAGACACTCTCCCTCCTTTGACGAGCTGTGAACTAGCTAATGTTGCTCACCTGGTTCCCATGACACTCTTACCTATTCCTAGGTGTGCTTATTGCCCCTGCTTTGGGTCTCTCTCTACTGCCTATGCTAAGCCTAGGATGCTTCTATTGCCCTGAGCCCAAGCTCTCATGGATAGTTCCTGCTGCCATCATGCATAGGGCCATTAGGCTCCTCCCTGTGTTATTCAGACTCTTGGATCTCTCCCCTTCTCTGCAGTACATGAGCTCCTTTCTCAGACCCTCCATCTCCTTCATGATCAGCATCTCCTGGAAGCCCATGCTGGGCTCATGGTCCTAGAGCGCCTTCGCGATAACACCCTCTCCCAGCTGCATTACAGCGACCTCTTGAATGCCCAGGATCTGGACATTGTGGAGTCCTATTTCAGTGGCTTGCAGAAGGTGAATGAGGAGCTGGCCCGGCAGCTGTGGAATATCATTGGCAGGAGCATGAAGCTTGTACATGAGGACCCAGCCCTCTTTGTCTCTGCTGTGCGGATTATTGAGAGAGAAGAGAACATTGATGATGCCCTGTTCCTGAACACCCGCTCCCACCACTTCCTTCCCCTCGGACGCCCCAAAAGTTGGAGGCAGAAGTTCTACCAGGTCCTTCAGGAAACCATCACTGTTGCCCATTTTCAGGCCACTCATGCAGACACGAAGGGCCCGGGGATGGCTAGGCATCTAGCTGCCCTGCAGAGCAACATCCTGGCAGAGCTGTGTGTGGTGAAGGACCTGATGGTGCAGTGCTGTCCCGTGCACTACAATATCCTGAATGTCTGCACCATCATGTACCACCAGGGCCTGTCCAATCACCTGCAGGACATCCTCAGTTGGGACCTAGACAAACAAGAGATCTTCATCGTCCTTGACTGGGTTCTGCATGTGTACCACAGGTCAATGCCTGCCAAAGGGCAACCTGTATATGAATGTGCATGTGCATGTGTGTATGTGCATGTGCATGCATGTGTATATGTGTGGAGCTGGAAAGCAATGACATTTTGTGTGTGCATGTGCGTGTGCGTGCATGTGTGTGTGCCTGTGAAGAGTCCTCCTCTGGAGCAAGAGAGTCACATGTTTGTGTGCATTGGTCCCTTAAGTAAAAGCTACCCCTCCTCTTGGAGCACATTCACTGACTCCCCTTTTCCTTTCTCTCAGCCCAGAAATGATGAGTCACCCTGACCTTCTCCCTGAGGTGGATGTATCAACTCTGGGCCCCCTGGTCCCTCCTGAGGTGGTGGATCACATGGAGAGGAAATACGTGGTGAAAGTCAGAGTGAGTGAGATGGGGCATGATGTGCTGGAAAGACTCCTGTGGAGGGCTGGAGCAACCGATATAGGGGGTGGGAGTTGGTTTTTCTAAGGGCCCACCAAACAGGCACAGAATCCTGTATGTTCCGCTGGGCCCCTCCGGTCCTGTTCATTCTCACTCTGCCCATGCTGGGGTTTTAGGCATGGTGGGCCAGCAGGAGCCTGCTCTGCCACAAGTCTTACTGCTAAGAGCTTCTTCCTAACATTCACACCTGTTTTTGTCTTTTAATTTCTTCTGTGACCCCCTGCAGACACAGACCCCTCTAGTGTTGTGGCTGTGATCTGACTCAGGACACTTTGATTTAAAAAGTGCAATGAAACAAAAGGGCTTACAAGGTCTCAAAATGTCAGGGGATGCTGGGGACAGTCCTAGGACCCTAGGAAATAATCAATAGTATCATGTCTCATACTGATCTCTGCAGAATCCCAGGAGTAACAAGTTCATCACATGATGATTTCTTATAGACAACCCAAAAGAAGAGGAAAATAACACTTCAAGTGCTGTCAGGTAGCCAGGTCTTAATTTTTTTGAAAGGTGTCTTAGTAGCAGTGTGAGGTGCAGAGCTTCATGTAGGACTAAGTCAAACACTGTACAAAAGTATGAGCATATTGCATGTCATGTGCACTGTAACTATGAGGTTTTCAGGGGGAAAAAACAAATCTGAGAATCCTCAGAGTCAAACTAAACCCCTTGGACCCCACCTGCCAGCACAGTGGCTTAGATTGCAGTGTTGGGTCACCACAATAAGCTTCCACATACAAGTGCATTTGGGGGGAGAGATGGCAGTGAGAACAGAGAGATGGCAGAGAGAAGAGTTGGCTACATAGTGAGAAGATAGCCCCTGGCCCCAACAGCCTATAGATGGTAGCACTGGGGCCATGCTTGATTAGATCTGAGTATATGGGAAAGCACCCTCTGTAGAAAGTCCCTACACAAGGTGCACAAAGTGCTATTTGATGGCTTGGAACAGTGTCCAGTACAGGTTAGGTCTCGGGGCTGAGAATGAGAACCTTTGAGTTTTACTGTTGTCTCTGCAAGACTTAATATGTGACTGGATAAGGCGACTAACACCTGTGTCTCTGTTTCCCCTTTTGTAAATATTGGTAAATTAGGACAATACCTACCTCTGGGAGCTATGAAGCATTTGCTTCCACAGAGTAGAGGTTGCCAGCATTCAGTACTGCCCTATGCTCATCACCCCCTGGCAGAACAGGGGTACGCCATTCCTAGAATTCAGATGCTGCGAAACTATAAGATAAGGTGATGCTTCTCATGTGGCCTAGACACACCACCTTAACTTTGCCCTTCCTTTACTCTGTAGTATGGCTGACCCTTTCCCCTCCTCCAGCCATTTGGAGCCCCATCCCCATCCTTGCTGCGGTTTAAATTAGAAAGTACATGGATACTAGGTCTGCCCCTCCCGTGAACTTCATGAGGGTTTTGAGGTTGTGGCAGAAGTGCTCTAGCTGTGGTAAAGAGAGGGGAAATTTTGTGGCTGTAAAGTTTAGATGTTGCAAAAATCAGCTTTAAATTCAAAGTTTAACACCAGACAGCAAACAGAGAGCCTTGAACTCATCAAGGCTTGCAGCTCCTGGCTTGCAGCTCTGCACTTCTACAGTCTGTGAGATGGGCAGGAGTCTTTAAGCATTACTGATATTCACTTTCTCCCACACAGCACACACCACTCCTTAGAACTAGTAGAGGAGTCTGATAACTGCATTAGCAGGTTTTGGAGCTGGTTCTTGAGTCCAGAAGCTGAATCCCTGTAGAGACAGTCCAAAGGCCTCAGCTTTATAGATATCCTGCCTGTAGTCTTCTATCTCTTAAAAAGGGGTTTACAAGAAAGAAATGCAAAAATGTAGAACTCTTGGTTCAGAAATGATACCTTTTTATTAGACCAACTAGGAAATTGCAAAAAATTATCATTTTCTGCAAGTTTTCAGGCTCAAATGCCCTTCATTAGGCTCTGGGAAAATTGATTATGGTAAAAAGTCACCATAGGTAGGAAATAAACTTCATTCTTTCACAGAGGGGGCTGAAGATGACAGTCTGTCCCTCTGGGTCCATGTGAGTGTCTCTGTGAGTAGTTTTGCATTGCTTTGTGTTGTGTTGATCAGGTAGGATTCCTTCCCTGGAGGCGTCAGATGGCAAGCAGGGAGATTTAAAAATCTTTCTTGTTCTGCAATGAAGTTTAAAGTCCAAAATAGTCTAAAATTTGGCATCTGCTGTTTCAGGAATGTATTTACAAGTAAGATGCATTTAGGTCATTTGGGGAGAAAAGTGGGTCGGGTTATATTTCAAGAACACCGTGACTAAATAATTCTGAATTCCCACTAGTGCTTCTACCTGAGTTCCTACAGGAGCAGAAACATCTTCATGCTCATCTGACTAGGCAGGTGGATTTTACAGTTGTTTAAAATTTTGGCTTTGCACTGAAACACTTCAGCTGCAGTGTGCCTCACAGTCAGGCCAGAACGATTTGGCTCCATCAGACTCAGGCAAGAGCGACTCTGAAGAGCAGGGTCAAGTCTTGGCTGTCTGTCCTTCTGTCATTCAGGGTAATGTGACTGAGTGGATGCAAAGGACACTTGAGGTGGAATACAAGGAGTGGTTCAGAGAAGAGGAACCAGAAATGGATCATCAGGGCTTCTTCCAGTCTGCCTTGCCTGTCATTATCATGCAGGTAGGACCAGCAGGTGACCAGATGTGCCTGCACACTGCAGGGAGAGTGCTGCATGAGTGTAGCTAAGTGGGGCAGACAGATCTTGGTCTCACTTCTTCCCTTCAAGGCCTTTCACACACAGTGAGGTCCTAAGTTCATCTCCACACAGGCATAGCTCATTGTGTGACACATGCAGCATGTTGTGCCTCTTCTATGAGTAGAACTAGTCCTGTGCTTTGGGATCTGGGACCAAAACATTATGGGTAACACTGGAGCCACCCAGCACTGTCCCCAGACCCAGGCCCTGGTGCTCCTGTTCCCAGGCCTGCACTGTGCTGTCTCTGGGCTTTCTGCCAGGCATGGGTCTGTGACTGGCTCTGGGCTCCAAATAGAGCATACCTCTTCCTTCCCACCTTAGCTATGCCTCTGATCCCCTGTACAGAAGGGTCAGGCCTGTGTGGAGGAGGGTTCTCTGCTGCCCTCAGTGCTTGGGGTTTGCCTGGTTATTACGATGGCACTCCCTGGGCTTCTTAGAGCTAAATTACTTTTAAAAAATGTGAGCAGCTTAATCCTGCCCTGCCCTCAGAGGGTCATTTGGGCACTGCTGCCTGGTCACAGGGCTATCCAGAGAAAGTGTCTAGAGTGCTTGTCCATCCACCTCCGCAGCTTTTCTATCTGCAAAGCCCTGCCCCTGCCCAACAGGCTACGTGAGTGTGAGGTGGAGAAGGAGGAGGAAAAGAAAGTACAGTTGGCTAAGCAGATGGCTGTGAAGTGACAGGGGCAGGGCCGTATACAGACCACAATGCCTGCCCTTCCCTGCCTGTCAGAGACTTCCTGCAGCCACACTCTTGTAGTAGCAGCAATTGGCACAGGTACTGGAGGCCAACAGAGTGAGATGAGGAAACGCAGAAGAGAGCTAGAGAAGCTGAGAAAAATAAGAGCAAAGGAAGGACGCAGGGGAAGAGCAAGACTTTGCAAAAGCTCAAGAGAGCAGTGGAGCAGAATGGGTGCATGGAGAGCTGAAGGGCAGGAGTTGGGAATAGGCCTCATGCTATGTCTGCCTCATGGCACTGCCAGGAACACATACTGCTGAGCTGTATATGCTAAAATGTACCACTACAGTTTCCCAAACCCCACCGACACTGGCAGGGAGCTCAGCCAGGCATTAGGGGAGCCCATGGTTAGGGCAGACCTGTGCTCTCCTGCCAGCTGCCCCAAGGCACTGTCACTGCAGAATCCCCCTCTGGAAGGGAACGGACAGACCAACTATGCTATGTCCAGAGCTTGCTGCTTCCTGCCTGTCACTGGGTGCTATCCAGGGGGTGAGGCCTGCTGGCTGAAGAGGCATGGTGTCCAAGGAGTGTGTCTGCAGTTCCCACATCTGCCTGTTGCCACCATCTGAGGTACTAACTCAGCTTCTCTCCTTGCCCAGATGCTGAATGAGAATATCCGGGTGGCCTCTCTGATCACAGACTCTCTCCAGCAGAAGGTTTACACCATGGCCATGGATGAGCTGGAGACCTTCATGGCCAGGTCAGTAGCATCCTTGAAGAGCCTGGCAGCCTCATCCCCCCACTCCTGCCCCCCTCACCCCGCCCCCTTGCATAATCCCTGTCCCTTCTTCCCCAAGCTGTGATACCTGGGATTCCAGGACCCCCATGCAGATACCTCATGGGGCTTCAGCTAGAGTGGGATGGGCCCCCACAGCGCATTTATCGGTGCTTGGGCCACTCCAGGGTCAAAGAACTTGGGTGTTGGGATCCTCCATTTGAAATAGTTTGTGGAACACTTTGGCAGTACACGGCTTCTGGGTATTCAGCTTGCCAGGGCTATGTGGGGCACAGCAGGGTACATGAGGAGGTAGGTTATCAGGCTGACCCTTAGCCCTGCTGTAACCTGCCTGTTCATTCTCTGGCATGGTGAAGACAAGAATGGAAGCACCTGAGACAATAGGGGTTCAGTCCGTACTTGGCCCACAGAGTACCCTCTTTGGGTTGGACCTTGTGGGAGGCAGTATTACATGGAAGCAGCTCTGCAGTGCTGGCTGTGTGGGGTGGGGCACTGGGTATCTGCCTTTCTGCTGTGCTCGCCCTACCACATGTGGAGATGCACTGTGCATCTGCACTGTGGTGCTGGGAACATTGAGGCAATAGCAGCATGGAGCAGAAAAGCGTGGATGGGCAAGTGCCAGGCTGTACCATGGTACGTGAGAAGAGAGCATGTGGCTCACAAAGCTGGGTTCAGGGCCCCTGACCCTGAGGAAAGGCTGCCTCTGACATCTAAGGCAGGTCTCCTGTCCTTTT
Organism: Crocodylus siamensis; assembly: GCF_052110815.1. NCBI lineage: Eukaryota > Metazoa > Chordata > Crocodylia > Crocodylidae > Crocodylus > Crocodylus siamensis. The sequence continues at coordinate 45,280,261 of NC_143403.1, forward strand.
TGGCCCTGTCTGCTGTGCCACAGGTTGCGAGAGGCCCTGGTGGAGTATGGGAAGGAGCACCAGCGAGACCGGGCCAAACCTAAGTATTATGTCTCCTACCTTCTGGCTGTGCTCAACAACAACATGGTGCTCAGGTAACTGGACAAGATTAATTTCTCCATCTGGAGCATCACCCCCAGCAAGGCCTGGGTCCCACTGCTTCTCCAGTGCTCCCATGTCCACCATCTTGGGCATGAACCTCCTCACTCCTTCCCAACTCTTTTGTCCCACTAACTGAGCCAAATTTCTCTCCCTTGTCTGGAGCCCTTCCATGGCCCATGTCCATCCTCCCCTTTTGCCAGGGCCTCCCCAACACATCTTCATAGATTTCACAGACATTAGAGCTGGAAGGGACCTTGTAAGATCTGCATTGGGCTGATTCTGTCTGCCCCCTCCTAGAACAACCCCCACCCCAGCCACTTGCTCCGGCTATACATTTCCCTCTTCTTTCTTCCAGCTCCTCCATCAGCTCTCTGTACCCCAAAGGTGACTTGCTACCTGAACCCAGGGAGATCTCTACCTCCCTCAAGGCAGCACTGGACAGGACCCAGAAGAAAGCTTGCCAGCTGTTGCTGGAGGAGCTGCTGGTGGATCTACAGGTATGGGCATCTGAGCATGCCAGGGACTGCCACCCTAGCAGGGAGCAGAACAGCTGGGCACACTGGGCCTGAGCCTGTGGTAGGCCCTGTTCAGGGAAGCTGCCTGCCTCTCTTCTTCAGCAGCCTGGAGCAGTCCCTTCCCCTCAGATGTGAAAACAGAGGGTCGTATACAGACAGGAAGAGCATAACCCTGCTCATGAGCCAGTGCCACTCACATCCCCCAAATGCACATAGCAGCTGTGCTCTGCAGCATAGGCACACTGACACATTGACAGGATAAAACTGCAGCATCACCCACTATCACCCAGAGCACTCTTCCACCTGGCTGGCTCCTTTGCCCTGATAAACAGACCCAGTGTCACAGTGCACTCTGATTAAAATTAGCCCTGGGTAATATCAACAAAGCACATATCCAAGAGATTAAGACCTGGTTAACTGACAGATCTTAAAAGTGGTCATCAGTGGGAAGTGACTAAGTGGAGGGAGCTTCTAAGGGATTCTGCCATGGGCCAGACACTGTATAATGCCTTCCTCAATGATCTTGAAGTAGTTATAAAATCTCTGGTGATAACATGGGCGTCAGGGTAGAAAGTAAATGGCTGAGGAGGGCTGGGTCATTTGGAAGCTGGGTCTGCTTAAACCCAATGCATTTTGATACAGCCCAGTGCAAAGTCCTAATTCTATAGATGTAGCATGCAGGCCAAGCCTAGGGAATGGATACCTGTATCCCAGGACACAAGGACTGTGCAATGGACCTTGGGGTCCCAACAAATAATTCACTCACCATGCGTTACTAGTGCAATGCTGGACCACAGGGAGCTAATGCCAACCTCGGCTATTTAGACAGGGGAGTAGTGAATGGATACCTTGGCACACAGCACTGATGAGCCTGATAAGGAAACACTAAGTGTCAGGATAGGAGCTCTGAGACATCCTCCTCCCTAGATCCTATGTGCAAACCAGGGGAGCGCAGATCTGATCTCCTTGCTATGTCTAAGGTGAAAAACAAGTAGGGAAAGAACCCCTCCCAAACCTCCTTCCGCCAACAGTGAGAAGGATAAGAGGGCATCCGCCCAGCTTGACTGGTGCCTATGCAGTTATCTTGTTTCCAAGATGAACACCAGGAGCAGGAGGTACGCAGCTGTGGGTTGCTGTGGTGACAGCAGCTCCTCTGTGCTGCTCAAAGTCCATTTTGAGGCTGAATTCTGATCAGAAACTGAATGGGGGGGGCATACATATGCTGCTATAGCCCCCCTGCCTCTGGCACTGCTACATGTGCTGACTGAATGTCACTGTATTGTGAGAATCCCTGTGACCTGGCTCTATGCTGCCATGTAGGCATCAATGTGGTTTTGTATAGTAACAAATCCTGGCTCCTGCCCCCTTGCCATATTTGAAAGGAAGGGCACAAAATTGTCTAGTCACAGGTAAGAAAGGAGAGGGAGAAGGTTGCTGTACTGGCCTTTCATCATGTAAGTCTTTATTAAGGGCACTACATCTTTCCTCTTGGTACTAAACATCAGCTTCAGAGACAGAAGAATCTGAGCCACAGTGAGATGTCCAGCAAAGGATGATGAGTAGGCAGTCCCCTTTGGTCTGTGCTGTCTGAACTGAGTTATGCTGTTCCCTGGCAGGTGTGATAGGGAAGGTCTCAGAAAGTGTTCTGCTTGCTAAGAAGCAGCAATCTTCTGCCAACTGCCCAGAAACCCAGAAAAAGGATTGCTGGTTTTGCAAAACAAGCTTGTGTTTTTGAGCCAGACTGTATTTCATGCAGACCTTGACTCCCGAAGGGGTTTGAGAGAGGGGGCTGTCTTTGAGCACAGGAGTAGGTCCCAGCACCCTGAAGCACTATCCAATGCCAAGGCAATTGTACCCTGCACATCTACCCAAGCCCCTGAGAGGCAAACACCGTGTAGGAAACATATACATCAGAGTGCCAGAGGCAAGGGGAGTTTCTGGAAAATCTGCCTGGGCAAAGCGATCTTTCCAAGGGAGCTGAGGCTGGCATTGCTGGGTGCACAGCAAGTGACTGCTCACTCCCGGCCCTGGTGGTGGGACCGCCTGCCTCCTTGTGCAGGGCAGGAAGGAGCAGACTGGGTCTGGAGGTAAGTGCTGGCTGCAGCCTGCGGTGGCTCGTGTCTTGTGTCTGTTTCAGCCCCTGTATATGCAGCTGCCTTCTCGCAAGTGGCTGTCTGGGTCCCAGCTGGTGAACAGCACGTGTGAGGTGATAGACAAGTATGTGAGAGACTTCGCCAGAGTCAGGAAACCCATTTTCACGGTAGGAACACAGCAAGCAACTCTCTGTCCTTGGGCTGCATCTCTCCATCTTCTGGTGCCCTGTAGTAGCAGGAATTGGGCTGGCGCCTCCTGGGGCTGTACCACAGGGCTGGCTTTGGCAACAAGCACCTCCTCCTGCAGGCTGTGGGACTGGCAAAGGCTGGCCTCTTCAGGTCAGGGGTGGGCAGTTAGTTGGGCCCAAAGGCCACTGGGGGAGTATTGGTGAGTCGTTGTGGGCTGGGTCAGCACCCCCCTCGCCGCCCTCCACCCCAGCTCACCAAAACTCCCTATGTGGCTATGCCCCAGGACCCCCACAGGCAGGGTGTGCTTGCCCAGCAGATGGGATGGGGCCACAGGCAGCCAGGTAGTGGGATTGGTGGGCTGGGCTGGGAGCGCTGGGCAGTGACAGCACAGAGCTGGGGGCCTAGGGCAGAGCTGCGACCCGCTCCCTGCATATCCCTGCCTGCAGAGTCAGTGCCCGGCACTGGGATGTGCAGGATGTGGATTGTGGCTCTGCCCTGGCCCCAGCCCTTGGTGAGGTGAATCCAGCCCATGGGCTATATTTTAGCCACCCCTGCTCCAGGTGCTCCCAGTAAGAGTGCACAGCTCTGCATTGTCCATGTCTAAGGGTGGGGGTGATAGGACAGGTGCCCTGGGATTGTGGCGGGGTTGGGAGGGAGCAGAGCTACTGGGGCTGGGAGGTCAATGGGATGGGCTGTGTACTGGGGTCAGAGAGTGTGACAGGTCAGGTCAACCACTCCAGGCCTGGGGACTCCTACAGCACATTCACTTTTGCAGTGGCCCAGCTTTTTCTGAAGATAGCATTCCCTAATCAGCTCAGTCCTCATGAACCATCCAAGTCAGCAGCAGTAGAGACTTATTCCCTTTCAGCTGTCCCCATGACTGATCTGGTTCCTCCTGCTGGACTACTCTCATCTCTCTGAACCTGCGTGTTTGCTAATGGGAAGTCCAGAGAAGAGCACTATATTGTAGGTGCACAGATAGGCACACAACTAGCTCTCTGCCCTGTGATGGACTGGCTCTCTGGCTGCTCCTGCTATATTCCCCAACAGATCTTATTCATGGTTACCTTGTATGGGGAGAGCTGCTCAGCACCGTTGCCTCATCTGCTTGTAGGATCTGCCTATCCCCTGTTCTCTTGCTGGCTTTCCTCACCTTGATCTATGTTGACTGTTGTTTATTTCTGCTTCTGCTTCTCCAGGCCTTTCCCAGAGTTGTGCTGGGTTTTGGGCATTTTTCACTGAGTGACTGACTTTTGTGGTCTTGCTCTTTCCTCCTCCCAATGTCTAGCTCCTGCTGTCAGAGAGTGAGCACTTAGTTATGAGTCAGTACCTCCGGGCACTCATGCAGAAGAAGTTGGTGTGCAAGAGTGAGGAGGAGAGGAGCCAGTTCTCTCATCGGCTGCTCCAGGATGCTACACAGCTTGGGGACCTGTTCCACTCACTGGTGAGGGAGGTAGCTCCCCTGCCCAGTCACACCCCCAACAAAGGAAATCACTAGTCAGGAATATGGGTTGGCACATGAAGGGGGAAGCCAGGGCTGCTGGGTGGATGTATGGGACAGCTTTAGCCAAAGGGAATGTTATTTCTGCAGTTAGATTGGCCTCACCATGTAATGAGGGAGGAGAGAAGGGAATGCATGGAGAATGGGGCAGTTGCATCCACCAGCTTCTTGAATGGGCCACTGTAAGGAATATGCCCCCAGAGCAGCAGTAGAGCAGATGGTTGAATGCTGTCCAGGCTGGGAGCCCCAGTGAGTGACACTAGTGTAAGCGCACTGTCCATCCACCCAAGATTCTCCTCTGGCCCTCCTCACCATAGCAGCTCCCTATCTGCAGAGCATTTGTGGGAGGTGAGTGGCACTGTGGTACCCATTGCACCAATGATGCTGATTCTCCTGCTTCGTCTGGCCTGCTCTGGCCTAACTTATCTTGTGCTATCTGGTTCCTTTTTGCAGGGCCTGGACAAGAGTGAACAGACCATTGAGGTGATAGTTGCACTCCAGGAACTCATCCGCCTCAAGGACCCAGCATTGCTCAGTCTGGAGGTCTTGGGCTTTGTGACAAAATACCCTGACATCAGGTAGCAAGCGTAATGACTGCATGGATGCCAAGGGTCCAGGCTCAGTGCAATACAGAGGGAGAGGCCAGGGGACTGTCCCACCCTGTCAGAGAGAAACTGCTATCTCTCTGGCCTTTACAGGGGCTGTCTGCAGTGAGTCAGATTTCCCTTCCCCCTGGCTTGTTGGGAGTTTAAAAGGCTTCCCCATCTCAGACAGATTCAAACAATGTGAGTATGGAGAGCCATGAGGACAGACCTCTCAGAGGTAGCCCTTAGCTTCTCATCCTAGGCTCAGCCATGGGCAGCAGAGAGGAGCACAGAGCGCTCAGTAGGAAATGCACAAAATAGTAGGCCACTGCTCCAGGGGCCACTCTGCCACCCAGAGCTGGGGGGGTGCTGGGGACAGGCTCTCTGGCAACCTCTGGTGTGACCAACCCTGAGTTCACAGACCATCCAACCCAGAAGAACACTTTAATGTCAACTATGAAATTGGCGGTGGTACTACCATTCCCTGGGGCTCAAAACAGGACATACTGCCATTTGTTGAACATTTTTGCAAGATCCTTGATTTCAAAATTTTCAACTTTTGGTTTTCTCTTTTCTTCTACTTCATTGCTGTGTGCAATAAAGAAATGAACAGTGAGTATAGGTTTTGTCCTTGCTTTGCTTCTCTATACAATCAAGTTTTCTAAACTTGAGACAGATTTGAAAAATCTCTTAAAGTCGCAGAATGAAAAATTGATTTAAAAAAACACCTATTTAGTGACAAAGGTAGAAAGGAGGGAGGAAAAAAGGTAGGAAACCATGAACATTTGAAATGAAAAATCAGCCAATATTAAAAAAAAATAAAAAACCCAAGCTTTTTACAGGTTTTGCTTTTGGAAAGAAAAATCATTTTGCATTTAAAAATACTCCCAGATATAGGATTGTGGGTCATTCTGGGTGCGTCTACATGAGACACTAACTGCGCAGTAACCTAATAACACTATGCAGTAGTGGGCAAAACCCATGCTAACACACAGCTGCGCAGTAGTATTAGGCTACTGTGAAGTTAGTGTCCAAAAAAACCTGTGCACTGGTGCCACTGAGCAGTAGCGCAAGTTACTGTGCATTGATTTAGTACTTGGTTATCCAAGTACTAAGCTTAAGGCACAGTAATTGCAGCATATTAATTAACATGTAGACTCACCCTCTAAGTGCAAAGGAAACTCAGACTGTCTTTTCTTCCTGGGAATTTATAAACCCAGCTGCCATACTGAGGCACGCAACCTCAGGACTTCGCCAGGAGCCAGTGTGGTGAAGTTCTCTCATCAGTGTGAGTTCCTCTCAGCTCAGCACTTGCCTCTACAATGTGGGAATCAGTCATATTCAATAGTGAAAGAGGGGCCTGAGGGAGGCCAACTGTGCGAGACAGACGGGGCTCTGATCTTTAAATGACAGATGCTTCAATGTCCCTTTAAAATGAGGGACATCGAAGCAGTGCAGGTGGAGCCACCTTGCGGTCGAGTTGGGCATCGGGAAGGCAACAAGGTCATTGTCTCTGTGGTTTCTTGCTTCCCGCAGTGATGAACATGTGTCAACCCTGTTGGATCTCCGAGGCGATGTCTCCAAAGAGGTCCGGAACATGGTGTTGGAGATGATGGCACAAAATCCGCAAGCCCTGCCTGAAAACTACCAGCCAATCTTCAGTAACATCCTGGTCCCAGGTCCAGAGCTGCCTTTCTGCCTTCGCAAGGGGAAGTGTGCCTGATACCTGGTCATGCAGTTAGGTTTTCTCGAGCATTCTACCTGCCCTGGGACCTCTGTGAATAAGGAACTGACTGTGAGCAGACCCCGAGGCCCACTGTGGGGTTAATCAAAGACCACTGGGTCTGTGTACTGGTACAGTGCATGGTGTGGAAGGTACCACCTGACCTCTTGAGGCAATGGGTGCAGCATGAGGCTGGGAAAGCTGGATATCAGCCCTGCTCAGCAGGGAGGATGGGGAAGAGACTGTCCCCTTGATGCTAAGCCCCAGAGATCCTTTAGTTGACTGTGGCCCCAAGCATATGATCCTGGCAGGGCTGAGGAGGGGACAGTGTCTAGGCCTGTTGCTGAACTGTTCACTACCTGATTTACCTCTGTCCCCTTGAGCAGTGGGTCTGGGCTTCCCCTTTCATGTTGCTGCTCATGTTATGCTCAATAGTTTACAGGAAGGGAAAGGGGAGCCAAGGGGACAGCATGGTCAATGGCAGGTGAGCCTGGAAGTACCCAAACAACTAAGATTGCTCCAGGATTCTTCCCCACGTTCCTGCCACAAGCCACTCTGTCCACTGCACCTGTGAGTGTTCAAGTCTTTTGTTCTTTTTTTCTTTTCCTGTCACTAAGCTAAGCTATAGGCCTACTAAACTTAAGGCTGCAACAGGATTATAACATGTGCACGTCCTTTCTGCCATGTCATGTTAAACCTGCCAGCCAGCTAAAGCCCATCAGGCCAGGCCACATGCTCTTCTCTCCTACCATTTGCAGATGTAGACACCAACAGGTGTCCATGGGGTTCAGGAGACCAGTTAGAGGGTAGTTATGAAGAAAGCTTCTCCAGGGGCTATTTCTTCACCACTGTCTTCTCTGCTGAGTTCCAGTTCTTATGCAGAGCCTTTGCCATAGTCTCTGAGTACCTGTGAATTGTACCAGGCCCTGCAAGCGAAGACAGGGACTGAAACAGCCCCTCATACTGAGTCTAAGCTGGCTGAAGCCCTACACTTCAGTGGGGCTGCTATGGAGGTCCAACCCCTCTCAAATGTAACAGGTTGTTCTCACCATTCACATGGAGGCATGAGTCCTACTGAACTTTTGGCCTCAAAGGGCACGTTTACACATGAATTAAGATTCTTTTTCTAATGCACATTAAATGTAGTACCTCCAAGATGAGGTACTAAAAAAAAGTGCATTAGGCTGCATTAATGCACAGTAATGAACGCACATGATTTTTAAGTGATATTTAATGCACAGTAGCCTATTTTACTGTGCATTAGTGTAATCCCACTTTTTTATGTGATGCTCTGAGCAGTAAAGTAGCCTACTGCACATTAAAGTACACATGCATACGTGCCCAATAAGTCCTAGTGTCAGTGACTTCTTCAGGCTCTTTACAAATCGTGTACAGAGTAGGTGTCTGAGCTGTTTCTGTGGGACCTTTCAGCTTAGCTGAATGTCCCATTCTTCCTATAGCCTTGGTAGTGGGCAGGAGCAGCCTGTAGTCTGCCTTCTCTCAACCCTTCATTCTACATATGTCTTGTCTCCTCTCATCTGTGCTCTGAATCACACCTCCAACTCTGCGTCATCTCCTTAAAAGCAGGGAAGGACTATGCTGCACCCAGTCTCCAGGCCAGGATGTACCATTGATCCACAGAATAGTGCTATAATACCAATTCCTCCATAGTTGCTCATTTTGCATTCTAGCATCTTATTAGCTTATTAGCTGTGCAAGGAGCAGATGCTGGCTGAGTGGATACAGTGCTGTCCAGGTCTCTTGCCTAAGTGGCTGCATTTAATGTAGATGCTGGCATGTGTAGTTCACAGTACTTCTGATGCAATTTGGGTGTATTCATCCACACCAACGTCCACTCACCATCATGTTGCCCATTGTTCTGCCTGGAGAGGGCCCTTCACAAGTCTGCATAGGCATGGCTGACCTCAGTTTTTATCATTCTCAGATGTTGTCATTTTCCTATGACCCTTTCTCCAGGTCATTTATGATACAGCATAGCCTCTAGCCTGAGACCTTTGTAGCCATGGTGACAAATGCTCATTCATTGCTATGCTGTTTCTTGACTCCTAGCTAGCTCTGCCTTGCATTCCATGGCTTCTCACCATTGCCTTAGTCACTACCAGAGGCTTAGTGCCTCTGGTAACAGCCTTTGTCAAAGGATTTCTGAAAGTGCAAGTAGCTGCACCGTTTTTTATTTTCTCTGGGAAAGTTCATATATATCTACCCCATTGCTGTAGCCACCTCTGTTTGAATTGGCAACCTAGACCTGTGTTTTGTTGTTTCATTATGGTCTTTCTACACTTAATCAATAAACTAATTGAAATTGGTCAATTTGGCCTCTCAAGTGCTTCTTAAAGATTATCTTTCATTAGAGATGATAAAAGTTAACACCCATGAACATCTGTCTATATTTGGACAAGTTACAAGCCTCTGAAATAAATCTCAGGTTGCTCATGTCCTGTAGAGACAACTTAGCTTGCCAAAGAAACCCTCTGCCTTCACTGAGTATTCTCTAGTTCAGTGGTCTCCAACCTTTTTAAGTAGGAGATCACTTTTGACATTTAAAAGCAACCCCAGATCTACCATGCACCGCTGCCACTCTGCCTCCCCCACCCAGCAGGTAAGTCTACGAAGAGGGAAAGGAAGGGGGAGGGGGCAGATTGAAGCAAAGGGAGAAAAAAATTATTTGTGGGTGCACCTCCCCAGCAGGTAAATCCCACCTGGCCAGGTCCCCACTCAACACCTGGCCAGGTCCCCTGCTTCTGCCTCTGCGGCACTGTCCCTCACCACGGGGGCTTCAATCTAGCCCCTGATCCTTCCCTCCGCCACGGACTAACCTGCTGGGCTGGGGCACACATGTGCATACGTGTGGGCACTCAGCCCCCCACCCCAACTTTGGATTGACTCCAAGAAGCTCCAAGATCTACTGGTGGATCGAGATCCACTGGTTGGTGACCACTGCTCTAGTTCTTCACAGCTCCTGGGGACTAACCAGGTGTATACATGTGCCATCCTCAGAGAGAGATGGGCCTGAGTTTGATACAGGCTTTAGGGCACTGGATATGATGCACCATGTGTTTACATTGAATAGACCAATAGAATATATCTAGTCAGACCCACACAAGTTAGGCTTTTCCATTTTCTCATTTTAGTTTGAACAAAACATTCTGGAAGCTCCACAAAGCCTAGAGACATCTTTGGTACTCTGATACTTTGTCCTGGCTTTCTGGTAAGCTTCTACACCCATGTGGCAGAGCACCTTTGGTGCCTGCCACTTGAAGTGCTGACAGCACCTGGCAGGTGCAGGCCAGCCCTGATGAGGCAGTCATTGGACCACAGGAGAGCCCTGTGATTGGAGGAGAGGGCTGAGCAGCCTCCTTTTTAGCTCAGGCCCTCAGGTCTGAAGCAGCAGTCTGCTGCTGGCAGCCGGAAAGACACCACCCAGCTGAGTGGCTGCACAGAAACACCTTGGAGGTAAGGGCAGGAGCTATGGGAATAGTAGGAGGCTCCTGGTCCTGGGTTATGACCAAAAACTACACCCTGCTAGGGTAGGATGGTGTGGTGAGTCTGCCTGTGGCAGGGTGGTCCCCAGGAAATGCCACACCAGTTGCCTCCCTAGCGAAAGGCGAGTAAAGGGTGCCTTATAACCCCAGCCCCAACAACCTGATGGGTTACCCAGTAGTAACAAGAGGCAGGGGCCCAAGTAGGCAGACCTGTGTGAGAGGGAGTGGGCAAGCAGCGTGAGCACCTAGAAAAAACCCTGGTCAGTGCTGGGACCAGGACCAGAATGGTCAAAAGGGCTAGAGTGCCCACTGCAAGGGATGCCCAGAATCAGGTGGCCTGGGGTTCCAACTGGCCTGGAGGTGGCCAGGGCCTGTGCGGTCAAAGGTCCCACAGGGGAGCCATGCCTGAGAGGGAAAGAGGTCTAGGGAGCTGACAGCCCTGCATGATTGCGGATATTGAGTCTGCCTGATTAGGAGGAATCTAGCTGGGGTCCGAACACCAGACTTTGGGGCCCAGTGTGAGGCTGAAGCCACATAGTGGATGCCATCTGTGAGGCATGGGACATGGTAAGGGAAGGTCAGAGCTGTGTATAATACCCTTGGCATCGGGGCACTAGATGGGCAGCCTCCTGCACATTACATCAATTTTATTAACCAGCAAGTTGTGACAGGTGAGGCAGGGCAGACTGCCCTAGACAGAGGGGCAGGCCACTGTTAAGATCCGGTCCTGACATGGCCCTATGTCACAACCCAGCACCAAGGAGTATCAACCCAGTATAAGTAAAAAGTTTTGAAGGGTATCTTTCACGCTTATACAACTAGGGTTACCATACGTCTGGATTTTCCCGGACGTGGCCTCTTTTTTGGCTCCCCGTGCTGTGTCTGGGCGGGTTTTTTAAATGCAAGCCAAATGTCCGGGATTTCCTCCCAGGTCCATTTTCAATATGGCCACCGCTGGGTAGCGCTACAGTTCCCATAATACCTAGTGGGGTGCTGTGCTACCAGGAACTGAGTTTGTGATTTTGCTTTGCTCCACTGGTGGGAGTGGGGGAGGGTGATCGGAGGCAGCAGAGAGCAAAGTGTAGAGGTTGGGAAGGAAGGGCAGGGCTGAGGGGACAGGGGGCTGAGGCTGCAGCCAGAATGAGCAGGGCTGGGGGTGTAGGAGCTGTGGGTCAGGAGTGAGAGGCACTGGCAAGGCTGGGGGAGGGGGAGGGGATGCGGGTCGGGAGTTAGGGACACCAGGGGGGAGTGGCCTGCAGATCCAGAGTGTGGGGTGACATTAACGTCAATACATGGGTGACTCAAATAATCAATCATCCCCAATGGCACCATTGGGCATTTGTAGACGACATACGGTTTCCTCTTTCGGCTGCCGCAACTGCATTTGTGTTTGCATGATCGGGATTTCCAACTGCTTTAAAAGTCTTTTCGGCACTTTTAGCTGAACCTGCTCGGAGAAATTTTATTTCCCGGTGCCCCAGCTTAGCATCAAAAAGCATCTCAGAGACTTGTAATTGCTTTCCTTTGCCAACATGCGATGCTGTGCTTTTTCTTTAGCCAGTAGGTGGTGCTGTGAATTTATTTTGTGTTATCCTTAACCCCTCCCTCCCATTGCTCAGCTGACCAGGTGTGGGTTTGAGTGAGGCATGGCTCACTCCTATTGCCAAGGTCCAGGGGAGTGGTGAACCTGGTGCAATGTGCCTTGGGCCTGGAGACAACCTTCATCCAGGCGACCCTTGGCTCTTCTTTCTTTTGGTGAAGGGCAGGGCAGTAGGAGTCAATTTCCTCTTCACCATCCCTGATGGCATGCAGTCTCTGCACTGTAGCCTGGAGCTCTCCTGTCTGGCACTCCAGGGTCTCCAATGCGGAGCAAACCTCACAAAGGGAGGTGGTGTTGCTCCTGATCTCAGGTGCCTGCAAGTGTAGCAGGCAGCCCCCACAGTCGAGAGCCAGGGGCTCCATAGTTTCATAGTTTGTAGGGTCGGAAGGGACCTGAGCAGATCATCGAGTCCGACCCCCCGCCATGGCAGGAAAGAGTACTGGGGTCAAATGACCCCGGCAAGGTGTTCATCCAGCCTCCTCTTAAAGACCCCCAGGGTAGGAGCCAGCACCACTTCTGTTGGAAGTTGGTTCCAGATCCTAGCCGCCCTGACTGTGAAGTAGCACCTCCTGATGTCTAATCTGAATCTGCTCTCTGCCAGCTTGTGACTTATTTCTAGTCACTCCTGGCAGTGCTTGGGGGAACAAGGACTTCCCCAGTGCCTGCTGGTCCCCCCTGACTAGTTTGTAACAGGCCACAAAATCCCCGCCTCAGCCTTCTCTTGTGGAGGCTGAACAGGTTCAGGTCCTTTAGCCTGTCCTCATAGGTCCTGCCTTGCTGCCCCTTGATCATGCGAGTGGCCTTCCTCTGGACCCTCTCCATGTTGTCCACATCCTTTTTGAAGTGCGGTGCCCAGAACTGGATGCAGTACTCCAGCTGCGGCCTGACCAGTGCCGCATAGAGGGGGAGGATCACCTCCTTGGACCTGCTCGAGATGCATCTGTGGATGCATGACAAGGTGTGGTTGGCCTTCCTGACTGCCTCCCCACACTGCCAGCCCATGTTCATCTTCGCATCAGTGATGACTCCAAGATCCTTTTCTGCCTCTGCACTGAGGAGAAGGGAGTTCCCCAGCCTGTAGGTATGCTGTTGGTTCTTCTTCCCCTAGTGCATCATCTTGCACTTGTCAGTGTTGAAGCAATCCTATTCTCATCCGCCCACCCCTGTAACCTGTCTAGGTCCAATTGCAGCCTATTCCTCCCTTCTAGCATGCCCACATCCCCCCACATCTTAGTGTCATCAGCAAATTTGAACAGGGTGCTTTTTACCCCCTCGTCCAAGTCACTGATGAAGATGTTGAACATTGCGGGCCTGAGGACCAAGCCCTGGGGGACCCCACTGCCCACATCCCTCCAGGTCGAAAATGACCAGTCCGCCACCACTCTCTGGGTGCGGCCCTCCAGCCAGTTGGCGACCCAATTGACTGTGTGGGTGTCAGCACCACAGTCCCCCAGTTTCTTAATGAGAACAGGGTGAGAGACAGTGTTGAAGGCCTTCCGAAAGTCCAGGAAGACTATGTCCACTGCTACCCCTGCATCTAAGGATTTGGTGACCTGGTCGCAGAAGGCCACCAGGTTGGTCTGACAGGACCTGCCTCTAATGAACCCGTGTTGGTTGCCCCTAAGCATAATCTCCCCTGCTGGCCCCCCGTGGATGTGTGCCAGAATAATTCTCTCAAAAAGCTTGCCTAGGATTGAGGTAAGACTAATTGGCCTGTAGTACCCCGGTCCTCCTTCCTCCCCTTTTTGAAGATGGGAACCACGTTGTCCCTCTTCCAGTCCTCTGGCACCACACCAGAGCACCACGAGTGCTCGTAAAGCCGTGCCAGGGGTCCTGCAATGATCTCAGCTAATTCCCTCAGCACTCTGGGGTGGAGATTGTCCGGACCAGCTGACTTGAATACATCCAGTCCTTCCAGAAGTTCCCTGATTAGATCCTCCCTGACCCTTGGACTAGGTGCGCCGCCCCTGGGGCCTGAGGGGGGCCTGGTGGGGGGGCTGATCCGGGCCCTGCTCAGGAAAATGGAGGCAAAGAAGTCGTTAAAATAGGTTAGCTTTGTCATCTGGTGTGATGACCAAATTTCCTAGTGTGTCTTGCAGGGGCCCCACATTACCCAGAACCTTCTTTTTGCCCCCTATGTATTTAAAAAAGGACTTCTTGTTGTCCTTGATCTGGGAACCTAGTCCCAGTTCCATCTCCGCCTTGGCCTCCCTGACTGTCCCCCTGCAGCCCCGAGGAACTGCAGTATAATCCTCCCTGGTGATTGCCCCTCCCTTTCATTGGGTGTGCGCCTCCCTTTTAGCTAGGAGACATTCTCAGATGCTTTTGGTGAGCCATGGGGGCTTTTGCGCTGTCCTTTGATCCGTGTTGGGATTACCTCCCTTTGGGCTTGGAGGATCGTCTCCTTAAGGAGCGACCGTTCTTCTTGGACACCTGGCTTCCTTCCCCTCCGGGACCTCAGTACTTCCCCAACTATTCTTCTTAGCTCATTCAAGTCCGCCCTCTTGAAATCCAGGGCTGCTGCCTTGCTGTAGGCCTTTGCCACCTTGCGCTGGGTGGTGAATTCCAGCAGGCGATGATCGCTGTCGTCCAGGTGGTCGAGCACCTGCAGCCCCCTCACCAGGTCGTCACCAGAGGCCAGCACCAGGTCCAACAAGGCATCCCCCCGGTGGGGCTGTGCACCTCCTGGGTTAGATGGAGGTCCTGCAGTCTGGCTAGGAACCTACGTGAGCGGTCAGACCTGGCTGACTCTTCTTCCCAGCAGATGTCTGGAAAGTTCAGGTCATCCATGATGACCACGTCCTTTGACCTAACTACCTCCATGAGCTGACTTAAGAATTCCTGGTCTAGCTCTTCCCCTTGGTTGGGTGGTCTGTAGTAGACCCCCACCATTAAATCTTTTTCCCCTTGACTTCCGTGTGCCCCTCCTCCGACTCTGTGCTACCTGGTGAGGATGTGTATTCCTCCTTAATGTAGAGCACCACACCCCCGCCTTTCCTCCCTGCCCTGTCCCTGCTGTACAGTCTATAGCCCTTGATATTCACCGCCCAGTCATGTGTTGAGTCCCACCACGTTTCAGTGAGCCGCACTATGTCCGGGTTGGTGTCAGCCAGCAGGAGGGTAAGTTCCTCTTGCTTGTTTCCCATACTACGAGCGTTTGTGTGAGGCATTTGAGACCTCCTGAGGATGTGTGCACTGACCTCCTACTTTTAGCATTACCCTGGCCCCTGTTGGTTACCTGTGTATATGCTCCACTCGTCGGTCTAGGCTGGGCCGTAGTTGTGGGTGTTGCTTGGTTTGGCAGTCCAAGGCTTCCTCTGCCTTTGTCTTTCCCTTCCCACAACGAGCCTAGTTTAAAGCCCGCTGGAGGAGATCCACCAACCTAGAAGAAAACGCACGCTTACCTTTAGGGGAAAGGTGGAGCCCATCCCATCCGAGCATGTCTCTTGTCGTGATGTGCGGGTCATTGTTGAGGAAACCAAAGCCTGCCTCGAGACATCATTCCCGAAGCCACCAGTTGGTCTCTGCAATGCACGTTGCATGTCATCTTCCATATCTGTTCACTGGTAGGACAGAAGAGAAAACCACCTGTGCGCCTATCTCCTTCAGCACGCCCCCCAGAGTGTGGTAGTCTGCCATCAGGTGATCAGGACTTCTGGCCGCATCATTGGTACCCACATGGATTAGGACAATCACGGCCTGGATCATCCCCTTCACGTCCTGAATCTTTGCTCCAGGTAGGCAGTAGACCTCACATGTCGAGGGGTCCTGGCAACAGATGGGGCCCTCTGTACCTCTGAGGATGGAGTCTCGTATGACGATCACTCAATGCTTTTTTCTCCGGGACTGCTTAGCTCCTTTGGCCTGCTCGGATCGTGGAGAGTGTGGAGTTGCCTCCTCTCCAGTTGCCTCCTCTCCTTCCTTCTCCAGAGTTGCCAGGGCCTTGTACCTGTTCTCCAGCCGACTGGAGGAACTGGTACTGCTGTGTTATGAGCAGCCCTGTTCTGGAGGTGACCGTCTGTGACTCTGCAGTGGAGGGCACTTCCTGAGGTGCTTCTTCCTTGGGTGTGTAGCCCTGCAGGGAAAGGAAATAGCCATCAATTTCATCCTTCATCTGAATGTAGGTCGGAACTGTGGGTTCTGTCTGGGTGGAGGACTCAGCAGTACCAGAAGGGGGGTGGTCCCAGACTTGGAGGGGATCTTCAGGATGCGGCGTGTCCCCACCACCATTGTACCAGTAGTAATCTGAGCTACTGCTGTGCAGACTCTTCAGGCTTGCTGCCTAGTACCTCATGTCCCTCCTGCTCACCCTCGTTCACGAACTCTTGTGTTAAGTCACTTGCCAGGCCTAGAGCATGCCTGTTTGTGGATTCTGTTCAGGAGATTCTGGTTGTATGGCTCCCTGCGGGACTGGGCAAAGTAGGAGCTGGTGGGAAGAATTGACCCTCCTTGGCTCCTCTCAGCTGCTCCCATAGCTATCAGATACGCTCCCACCATGGGCCTTGCTTATCTCCCAGCTATGCTAGGGATCAGGTCGGCGGTCCACCACATTTGCTGGGGGTCCTGGGCTCATGAGGGTGCATTGGGCTTCCACCTGTGTGTTTCACACCAGAGCCAGACCCAAACTGTGGCTTTCTGTCATTGGTGGGCCCTTTTAAATACAGCACATGCACAATAGAGCCTGCCTCCAGTGCACACTGCTCTAGGGGCTAGGGGACCCCTTACCCACCAGAGAAGTGGGCAGGTAAGTGGCCCCCCCTTCCCCTATCTTACACGCTGGGTGGCACCAGGATGTGTGGCTCCCTGGGGGGCTGGGCCAAGTAGGAGCTGGAGTGTGTGTGTGACCCACCTTGGCTCCTCTCAGCTGCCCCTCACTTATTTAGTGCCCTCCCACCACAGGCCTTGCTTACCTTGGCTATGCTGGGGGTCAGCCACATCTGCTGGGAGTCCTGAGCTTTTGGGGGCACAACTGGCTTCCACCTGTGCATCTCACATTGTAGCCGCACCCAAACTGAAGATAGGTAAACGAGGGACGGAGTGGGGCTGGGGCAGGCACTGCACAACCAGCTCCTACTTGGCCCGGTGTGGGGGAGGCGAGTGCAGAACAGAGCTGTGAGTGGCTCATCCTGAAGGTGCAAGGGGATGTGATGGGTAGCTTCCACTGCTGTGTGTGCCGCAAGAGGCATGAACACCACGTGCCCCTGGAGGTTGGGGGGGCATGATGAGATCCTGCAGGCAGTGGTGGTGCTGTTGGTGGTGGGAACATGGCACAGGCAAATGGGGAGCTGCCGCAGGCAGCTGCAGTGCTGTTGGCAATAGGGATGAGGGTGGCAAGTGCTGACCAGTGGTCAGTGACCACCTGCAGACACCACCAGCAGTATTGGCCGTGGCCAGTGGTGATCGTGGAACACCTGCAGATGCTGCTGGTGATGTCGGCAGCGAGACGGGGGTGGCGAGTGACAACCACCCACAGGTGCCACTGACAGTGTTGCCTGTGCCTTTTCGCAGAGGGTGCACGTGCATCTGTGTGTACCACCTATGTGTCGCCAATACCAGGAGGGCATGGGGGGGAAGCATGTCCCCAGATCTGTGTGCGGGAAAGTCTGGGGCTGGGGCAGCACCAGGCTCTTCTCATTGTGGGCCGGGCCAGGCTACGCTCGGGGCAGGAAGTGGCAGCGCTGGGAGGGGGGCTATGGGAGGGGCTGTAGCCACTCCAGAATTTGCACACATACAGGTGCGCACTCTGCTCTCATTTACTCACTCTACTTTCATTAACCATGTGCATGTATATATGGGTCATTTGTGTGTGTGTGTATGTATACACACACACACACACACATATATAGACTAACCAATTGCTCATCAAGAATGATAGGGGGGTGGGGGAGTGAGTGGGGATGGAGCCCTGTGTCCCAACCTGCATCCAGGCCCACTCCCCCTTTCCCTTCTGCTGCTTGGGGTCCAGGCCTTCTCCCCCCTTCCATGCTGCAGTGGTAGAGGGAGAGGAGGAATGTGCCTGGCCCCAATGTGGGGGCTGTGGGGGAGGACCAGGCCTGAGGTGGGGAGAAGCCAGCCCACCGTGGTGGGAGGGGGGGACCAGCAGGCCTGGGCCAACACAGTGGTGGTAGGGGGAAGGGAAGAGCAGGCTCGGGGCCGACACAGCGGGGCAGGGTGGGGGAAGAGTAGGCCTGGGCCCCAGGCCTGAGTGGGGAAAGATGCCCTGCATCAGGCCAGGCCAGGCCTGCTGCTGTCCCCTCCCACTGTGGCTTCTCCTGGCTTCTCCCCACCCTCGGGCCTGGATCCACTCCTCCCCTCCTTCCCACCCCATGTTGAGCCCAGCCCTGCCCCCACCACTGCCAAGTTGGTCCTCCTCAGCCCTGCAGATGGTGATGATGGAAGTGGGGAGGGGCGGGCTGAGGCCAACACCGGTGACCTTGCCTCCCCCTGCGGTGTCCCAGCCCGGCTCCCCCCCACACCGCCACCACATGGAGAACAGCAACAGCTGGGTGGGAGCGCAGGGCCTGTTCCGGTGCTCTGGGGCCAGTGCCAGTAAGGCCCAGAGTCGGGCAGCGGGAGCATGGGGCCAGGCTGCCAGGCACTCTGTGGAGCTGGACTGGCTCCACCCTCTCCCTGCTTGAGCAGTGCAGCCCAGCTTCATAGAGCCCCTGGCAGCCCAGACCCTGCACTCCTGCTATCCCACTCTGGGCCCTGCCGGCACTGGCCCCGGTGCACCAGAGTGGGCCCTGTGCTCCCACCCAGCTGTCACTGTGCTCCGCACACCTGCTTGCTGCACCTTCCCCCCAGCCTGCTGCAGCTATTTCCCTGTTCCTCCCCCGCCTGCTATGCACGGCACCACATTGTTCCCAGCTGCAGCGCTAGGAGCAGCTGGGATGTGGTGCCAGAGCAGTGGGAGGGACAGGGAAAGGGGAAGCAGCAGGAGAAGGGCAGTAGTGGCAGAGGGGAGGCAAGTGGCAGCGAGCGGGAGCACGGGGCCCATGGCAGTGTCCCAGGTCCAGGAGTGGCAGAAGCACAGAGCCTGGGCTTGCAGGAGTGCTGGCAGTGGCTCTGCCTGCCTCGGGGGGATGGGGGGGCAGACTGTGGGCAAACCCTCCCCTTCCACCCAAGCCACAGCTCTCCCCAGCCACCCTCCCCCCACACACTCACAGTCCCCTACAAAACCCATACCCACCCACCCCCACACCCCCCACACCTATCCACCAACCCCCCACATACCCGCAAACCTATACCCACCCTCTCACAATATACAAGTGTAAGACCTCATTTTAATCTATTATACTATCGCTTCTATGTACAGTACACAAACACGTGTAAATCAGGACAAAAATATTTTTGAAATGAAATTAATGAATGTTGTGGTACATGTTCGATTTTTAGAATATAATTTGGTATTTTTCTGGTTCAGAGATGGCGAAACCCCTTGCTGAAAAGAAGTAATTCCGGGGGGCAAGGGGCTGGACTTACGGTGGCAAAAGTCAGGGGTTAGGGGGAGGACTTCCAGTCCCAAGATGGCACCCAGGGGGTGGGGCACCTGTCTAGGGGTGGTGCTACCCATGCGGTCCTCGATGGCTTGCCAAAATTCAGTAAGTGGCCCTCCACCCAAAATAATTGCCTGCCCCTGCTCTACTTGCTGGGCTTTGGCCCATGCCACAGAACAACATGGCCCATGTCACAACACATCAAAAGCCCTGTATCACACAGCTGCAGGGAATGGAGGCTGGAAGGGAGAGTGACCTGTGGGTCGGGAGTGAGGGGCATTGCCAGGGCTGGGGTAGTGGACACCGGGAGTCAGGCAGCACGTCCAGGGGCATGCAGGGGGAGGGCTCTCACCGCTGTGTGCACTGTGGGGGAGCCAAGGTGGGGCACATGCTCCCTAATCTGTGCATGGGGCAACGGTGGGCTGGGCTCTGCCATGCCTCTGCACCTAGCTGCCACTGCTTTGAGAGCGGCATGACTTCGTGTGTGTCCCACTGCTGGGCAACTCACTGCTGGGCTGCTGCCCACCCAGCGATGGGATGCAAGCAGCAACAGGGAGGCGCAGAGAGGAGTGGGGAATGTGCTTCTGTGCCTGCTCCCAGGGTGAGGGCAGTGGTGCCCCTCTCCGGGCAACACAAGCACCACCCTGCTGGCTGGACATGGGGGAGGAGGGGGACTCACACGTGGTGGCTGCCGCCGCCACCCACTGCCCCGTGCCACCACCACTGTGCACCACCAGCACACACTAACCCATGCTGCCACCACCGCCACCTACCATCCCGTGCTGCTGCCACTGCCGCACCCTGCTTTCCCACAGCCAGTTGCACTACTACTTCCTCCCTTTTCAGTGCAACACATACGATGTTTCATTTTTATTCACTGCTCTTACCCCATATCTTCTTGCTCCCACTCACCATAGAACTCCCATGGCCTCCTAAATCCAGTTGCAATTCAAGCCCCAATCTGCCTTTCTCAATCCTTCTCCATTTTTGTTCCCCCCAATCACAACAATTCCAGCCTCTACCTCCCCCTCCCCACTCACACTTTGGCACATCTACAGCTTCACAAGCTGCCAAATCAAACTTTTTTCCTCTGATCCCCAATGCCTGTGAACCCGTATCCTCTCTGTTCACTCATTGATCCTCACCCTTCCGTTGCCTACTCCTACACCCAGGACATAGTGCACCCCCAACACCCCAAAATGGACAAACATACCAGTCATGCCATCACAGGAAATACATATTCACCAACACATGCAGCTGTTCACATTAAGCCTCTGCCTACAGGTGCCTCCATCCTTAAGCACCGTCCCTAATCATATCTGCCCACAGTCTGGCAAGCTGGGAGATGTAACTCTGTTCAGTGCACTTGGGTCAGTCTTACTCCTTTCCTGCTTGTCATTCTTGTCCTCAGCCAGTTGAGAGTATGTGGCCACGGGGCACTGCTGTGTTTCTCTTCTAGTCCTACATCAGCTATCCCCATTACGGGATGAGACCTCCCCACTGTGAGCACAAAATACTTCCATCAGTTGGAAGCCAAAGTTACTCTCTCATGTTGTCAAGCTGTGCAGTGTCCTCCCTCCAAAACACACCATCTCCCTAGAATTTATGGGATTAGCTCTGTGATTATCTCCTCCCTCCCCAGAACAGGAAAGCAATCAAGCTAGCCCTGTGGGCTGTTTGGCCTCTCTATACTCAGAATAGCTTTGACAGGCCACTGACAGCCAGGGAGTCCAGAGGCTCGAAGGGCCTAGCTAATGTAGACAGATCTATTTGACTCTCTACAGAGATGCTAGTACTTGGACTCCAGACAAGATTCTTCATTTAGGCATGCCATCCTGGCACCCGGAGACAGACAAGAGTGCAATTTTTCTGCTTATAACCAGTGCCTAATGTTCTGCACCAAGGCTAGCAAATCAGTGCTATAGGAGGAGTCTTCCCTTGACCTAATAGCAGAATGTCTCTAAAACTGGCTCCCAAATAAGCCAATCCCAGGAGTTTTTAGGAAGCCCCATGCACATGTATCTCCTTGGGAAACAATGCATTGCTCAGGCTGTTGTATGTAAATTCCTCATCACTGAGAGCAGAAGGGCCATGCTTTTGGGCATATCCTGATAATCAGATCATTCTCAGTTCCACACATACACACACAGCCAGAAGAAAGATCAGAGAATCCGAAAAAGGAAGGGAAGATAAGTGCAGGGAGAGCTTTCCACATGTGCTTGATAAGGATCAAGCAGCCCTTTTGGGCTGGAGCCCTGTGGCCTGGGGTGTTTAAAACAGAAGAGTACAACAGAGTCTATCTAAAACTATGAAAGGTGGCAAGAAGTGGATATGTATCTATTTTCTGTTTACGGAGCTTTTCCATTTACTGGAGCTTTTCCAGCTCCAGGTGCTAAATCCCCCACGCTTCCTCCACCATTCTAGCTTTTCTCTCCCCACTAGTGTCCTCACTTAATTCACCTGCTATATCTTGCTCTTTTCAGAGCTCTTCCTACTGATGAGAGAGAATTCCTAATTTTTAGGGAAATTGGGAATTTCAATAATGGTTTTGAGAAAAACGTGGTATAAAATATTATGGAAAGTTTTGTGAAAATCTGAAAGTTTCCAAGGAGGCAACAATTTTTGACACTAGTGTATTTGTTAATAAAGGCTATTTTTCCTAAAACAGGAAAAAAAAGTCTTTTTTCTTAGTAAATCTGGACCATTAATAAATTTGGACCATCTCCACTGACCAATGGCCCATCAGGCAGAATGCAAAGCTGGGCCATTCTGCACTTGCACTGACACTGGGGGAAGGCACACACAAGAGACTTCATTCAGCTTCCCAGAACTAATGCCATGCTGATACCTTTAGCTCCAGTATTATCCCCTCAGACAGACACCAGAATAGATAGTAGAAGACACTGAAGTACAGCATCACCTGAAGGGACAGACTGGATAGCGCCTGTTGCCCTGAATACAAAGGAAAGGTACCAGGTCTGGAAAGTGTACCTATCCCTATGTTGTCAGTCCCACACTCATGGAAAAGAATCTACCCCACAAAATAGCTATTTTAATGACAAATACACAAACTTAAGAGTGAAACCTACTCTATGTGATGTGTAGGTGATTGTTGTGCAGGTGCATAGACACTGCCAAAAACCACTGAGCCCCTCTCTCGTCAGCACCAGCTTCAGGGGGAAGTGTAAGAAACCTATGGTGGATGATGGCAGAACATCACATCCGATGTAAAAATAGACTCCTTCATTATCCACATACAAGGGTGCTCTGATGAACCCTAGCATCTGTTCTGTCTAGTGAGTAGCCAAGTATTTCCTTCCATATGGAACTATAAAATCCATCCTTTTACATTTGCTTCTAGAGTTTCATAGAATAGTCCCTTACATTTATACTACAAAAATGTTAAAAGAGTTCCCAATCCCCCTTCCCTACACCAGCCATTAGTTTATCTCCCTTTGTCATGTTCCTTTTCATTTGTGTCTTCATTATTCTAAACCTAGACGGTCCAAATGACAGCCCATGGGCTACATGCAGCCTACAAGGAATTAACATGCACCCCCAAGTTCCCAACAGACCTCCAGCACTGCTTCTGCTCTGCCTAAAGCTGCAGCTGGAGTCTCAGGGCTCCCTCTCCCTCTTCTGGCTTCTGCTGTATTCTCCTGTTCACAGGGGCCAGGGAAGTACAGTGTAGCATGTAGTGCCAAGGTAGCCAGCAGCCTGGAGCTCTCATGCAGCATGGTGCCACGGGGGAGCCCACAGACAGTTGAAAGTAAGGTTGGGTGCTATGTGGCATGAGGGAGCACCCGTGCACAGTGCAGCAGGGTAGGGGATCATGCACAGTGCAGCGGGGGAGGGGGAGGGGCCCATGGTGCCCACTAGTTCTGCCTCTGAAGTGTGCAGCCCCTTCTGATGCAGCCTGTGGGGTATGTGACCCTCCGCTGCTTTGAAGCTGAGCAGTCCTATACTTAACAATCCCAACTTTTCAGGCTTTCCCATATGAGGGGGGAGACAAAGCAGCCCACTTTGTCATTTGGACTCCAGCTCATTCATCACACAACTCATTGCCTGAGATGCTCACCTGCAGCACTTCAGAGTCAGAATGAGGCCGGCCAACCAGGCTGATGTTTCTCCCCTGCTCAGAACTCTACCAAACCTAGTGCAGACATTAAGAAACAAACACGTCTATCTATTTACAGTAATCAGAAGAATTTCAGCAACAGTGAACTCTAAATATCAAGTAAAACCACCTGATCTATTATGTGATCTGTGCTAGACCTGGGGCAGGCAGAACAGACTGCATCAAGTCCTTCTCTTTAGGCGAAAGAAACACTAGTTACTGTACCTCGTTGACAGACCTGCACAACTCCACAGTCCTTTGTTTTGTTGTTGATGAATAGAAATCCACTTAAAATTGTCAAGCCCCTTTGTATATTGTGAGGCAGAGGCATGTGCAGAACCATCAGCACTACTGATTGCACTCCTGATCTGGATCAGAGAGTATTAGAGCAGAGATCTGCTGCTAATAATGTTATAAGCTTGCTTTCAAAACTGCCTCTTAGCTACAGCTTGGGGGAAAGTCTGCTGAACTGACAAATGTAACCACTTGCACCTTTTCCCAGATCCAGGCGCAAAATCTCTCATGCTTTCTCCCATTCTACATTTTCTTTCCCCACTAGTGTCCCCACTTATTCACCAGCCATATCTTGCTCTTTTCAGAGATATTCCCACTGATGAGAGACAGATCTAACCAACAGGATATAGGCCCCTCTTGGTCTAGGATTTCACTGGGTTTCCCAATATACTCCTTCCTATATTTAGCCTTTCTGCCTAATGTCCTATAAGCCTTGTTTTCTCATTGTTGGACTTGTTTCTACCTAGTATTTACAATTAATTAAATGAAATAGTACATCCTCTAAATCTCTACCAGATCTCCCCAATCCAATCCTCTGCATTTTAAGCCTCTTAATTCCTCAGAATAGGTCTGAAACAAATCTGGCGTTCCTCACAGCCTGTTTGACCTTGACCAATGTTATCCACAGTCAATTTCCTGGGTCTAGCTTCCTTTATCATCAGGAACTTTATCATCTCGGAGCTGCTCTAATTAAAGCACTGCCCCCTCCACCCCAGAGCACATGTAGAAGTACCCTCAGGTCCCAGCCCATGCCCCTTACCCCCTGACCCTGTGCAGGCAGACTGCACCACAGGAGCCCCTGGAAGCTTTTTTAAAGTCCCCAAAGCATGTAAGAATCCCTCTTCCCTTTCCTCTCCATGGTCAAAGGGATGCTCTGTCCTCTAACTTCCTCCCCTCGCCTGCCCGCTGATGCTGCTTTCTCTGCTGTCTCAAGGGTGGTGGTTTCCTCCTGCCTGCTCTAGCCTGTGAGGACTGGGCTCGGCTGGAAACAGCAGTGGCAATGGGTGGGTTCCCCTCCTGCCTGGTTCCCAAGGAGTAGGTGCAGGGAGGGGGAACCAGTCCAAGGGTCCAGTCCAAAAGGGGTGCAACCATGCCACTGCCCCTGAAGGGGTCTACCCCTGCTTTCCTGTTACAGCGGACACAGAAAGGCAATGAAAGCCCTTTAGCAGCTGACCTCCCTTTGCCCACTCAGTGGGCATGTCTACAAGAGACACTAAATGTGCAGTAGACTAATTCTACTGCACATTAGTGTGTCACAGCAAAAGCTGTGCTAATGCACTAATACAGAGTAGAGTTAATGTAGTGTGCATTAGCATAATTAAAAAGCTGTGCACCCGTGCTACTTTACTGTACATTGAGTTAGTACTTATTATTACAGGGCATTTTTACATGTGCTCCCAAGGCAGTGCTGGGTTCTTTTAATTAGCAAGCTGCACTAATTAAAAGCGCTTGCACATCATGTGTATCAGCAGTGCAGCACATCCCCATGCTGGGAAAATGGTAGCTGAGTGCTTTGAACTAAAGTACATCAAACGTGTTTTAATTCAAAGCACACCACTGCCATTTTCTCAGCGCAGAAGCATGCTGTGCCGTTGATACACATGATGCACAAAGCTGCCAAAGTGTCAATTTACATCGGGGCGGGCAATTATTTCGGGTGGAGGGCCGCTTACCGAGTTTTGGCAAGCTGTCAAAGGCTGCATGGGTATCCCTGCCCCTTGACAGGTGCCCCGCCTCCTGGTTGCCATCTTGTGACCAGAAGTCCCACCCCCTAACCCCTGACCTTTGCCACCAGAAGTCCCTCCCCTTGCCCCCAGAAGTACTCCTTTCAGTAAGGGGGTTTTGCCATCTCAGAACCAGAAAAATACCAAATTATATTCTAAAAAGTGATCATCTACAACATTCATTTATTTGATTAAAAAATTTTTTTTGTCGTGATTACCTGTGTTTGTGTAGTGTGTGCAGAGGTGACTGCACAATAGCTTAAAATGAAGTCTTATTCTCATTTATTGTGGGGGGTGGGTATAGGTTTGTGGGGGCTGTGGGTGTGTGGGTATGTGGGGTGTACATGGGAATGGGGGGAGAGTGGCTGGGGTTTGTGTATGGCAGTGCGAGGGGAGGCGTAGGTGCCATCAAGCATTGCCATTGGGCTTCTCTCCCCATCTCTACACAGCATTTCCTGAGGAGGAACAGTTAGAAAGGAAGGAAGGAAAGATGAAACCTTCAGCTAGGAAACAGCCCTGTTGCCTAATCAGAACAGAGCAGAGCCTTGAAGGCAAAACCTTTCATTTGGGAGGCTGGCAATCCTGCCCCTAAACAACAAGCTGGTTCCCTCTGTTCCTACTTCACGGTCATTGCTGCTGGGCCCTTTCTTGCCACACTCCATATTTGGTATTTCCTGCTAGAAAAGAATTTGAAAAACAAATTAAAACAAAAACCAAAAACCCGGAGGCAGTTGAGCAGGACAGTGGCAGGTCTCAAAACCCATAACTTTATGCTAGGGAGGTCATTAATCTTGCCACTGGACTATCAAGTGTACCTTTCACAGAATCACAGATAAGCAGGGCTGGAAGGGACCTCCACAGGTCATCTAGTCCAATCCCCTGCATGAGGCAGGATCATCCCTATCCAAATCACCCTATACAAATCCATAGTCCAGCCTCCTGGCAAAAATACAGTCAACCCTGTCACATCACAAGACATAACAACCTAATTTGCCACAAGTAAAGCAAGAGGATCACAACAGCCAACATCTTGTTGTTGTAAAGGTTGTTGAAGCATGCTTCAGGGATCCCAGGAAGAGGTGCTTCCTGCCCCCCTTCCTCCCCATGCTACAGAGGTAGACAAACCCCCCCCCACCTAGAGACCATACCAAGTTGACTATGGGGTAAAATTCCTGACTGACCCCAAATATCAGTCTGACCCTGACTAGAGGGGCAAGACCCTCCAACCAAGGAACTGCCAGTTTTAAGGCCCAGCAGGAACTATGGCGCACCTCAGTTAAAATTCCCACCCTTGGCTGCAGACATTACCCAAGGTTTCAGAGAAAGGCTTAAAAAAAATCCCCTCCAGTCTCATGTAGCAACCAGCAATGGTTAGAAGCATAGGCAATCCACATAGGTATCACTGTGCACATATCTTCTGCAACCAAACTGTCCAACCTCTTCTTGAACACCTCCAGTGATGGAGGGTCCACAACTTTCCTAGGCAGTCTGTTCCACTGCTTCACTGTTTTAACAATAAAAAAGTTTTCCTGGTATCCAATCTAAACCTATTTTACTGCAACTTCAAGGCACTGGTCCAGGCCCTAGTCTCTGCAGCAAGAGAGAAAAAGTATTTTTCTTCTCCTTTATGGTAGCTCTTCAAGTATTTTAAGACTGGTAGCATGTCCCCTCTTAAGTGCCTTTTCCATAAGCTGAACATGCCTAACTCCTTCAAGCTCTCTATGACTTCCAAGCAGGGAACTGAACCAGCATTTATTTAGGTTCAGTACAAGTTTGGATTCAGATGCTGTCAATAGATTTGGGTTCAGTTCTGGTTCAAGCCACCAAAAAATTGTGGTTTGATTACTGGTTCAAATCAAGTTTCTTTCACACGTAGTATAGAAGTAATTTATTAATTTCAGAATAAGAAATAGGCTTTTTAAACAGAATTATTTTTAAAAATTTGTAATACTTAAATTTTGTACAAGTAGGGTATGTCCAGATGAGCAGGAACATGCATTCCTTGGGGAGAAATAGCAGCAGAACATATTTGTGCCACTGCTAGTCTTCCCCGGGAATGCCCCTGAATGTGTACTCTGGCATGTGGCAAGTTAACTTGGGTGGGATAGGGGAGGCTGGGGCCAGCACCTGTGCTGGCCCCAGCAGCCTTACCTGGGGTTCTGGGGGCTTCCCAGGGCTCTAGCAGTGGTGATCTGGGTGTACTTTTGAACATACTAGTTTAATGCCTCAAAGGCAGGGCCTTGTGCTCTGAAGCACGGCAAGCAACCCATTAAGCCCCCAGCTGGGCCATCTCTTCCCCACTTATTAGTCACTATTGCCTCACGTGAATGAGTAGTGTGGGGTGGTGGTCTGTGGGCTAGATGAGTTTGGGGATCCTCTCAGTTACATCCCAGACATGAGCCCCTGGGAAGCAGTAGACCTGATGGGCTAAGGGGTCAGGGTGACAGATTGCTCCCTCTGTCCCCCTCAAGAGACAGTTGCCTACCATGATTACTCTGTGCCTTCTCCTGCTGGAGGCCCTGCATCCTCACATGCTGGAGCCAGTGGCTCAGCTGCTGTAAGGGGTTCATATCGGTTGTGCAGCTCCAAGGGAGCAGCCACCCTGGTGCAGTGCCTCCTTGGGCCGGAGACTACCTTTATCCAGGCAACCTCTGGCTGGACTTCATGGTAGTTCTTCATTTCTTCCCTGGCTTCACCAGCCATCCTTACTTCTTCCACCTCATTCTTTTGCTGGAGAGCCTGGAAATAGGTGTTCAGTTCCTGTTCTGTGTCCCTAATGGTACGCAGCCTCTGCACCATTGCCTGGGGAGATCCAGGGCCTCCACCAATGACCCCACCCCACAGGAGGAGGTGTTAGTGCTCCTAAACCCAGCTGCCTGCATCTGTGCCAAGCAGCCTCCACAGGAAGCCAGGGGCTCCATCTGAATGGAGGCTGGGGCTGCGGGTTCCACGCGGGTGAGGGCAGGGACCGCAGGCTCTCTTTGGGTAGAGGCTGGAACCATAGGCTCCGTTTGGGTGGAGACCCCAGTGGTACCAGAGCAGGGGGCGTCAGGTGCAGGGGGGGAATTTTGGGATACGATGTGTGCCTCCCACCACGATCCAAGTAGTAGTCTGGGCTACTACTGTGCAGACTGCTGCCTAGACCCTCGTGCCACTCCTGCTTGTCCTTCTGTACAAACTTTCTCACTAACTTGCGTGATGGGCCCAGAGTGCACCTGTTTGCATGCTCTGTTTCTTCAGCTCCTGTCACGTGGCTCCCAGGGGCAGGGCTAAGTAGGAGCCATGGGAGGGTGTGCTCCTTTGTTCTGCTCAGCTGCCCCACCGCCTAGTGCCCACCCACCGCAGGCTCTGCTTACATCCCGGCACGCGCTGGGGTCCAGTCAGGGGTCTGCCAAGGGTCTGATGAAGCCCAAGCCCATGAGGGTGTGACAGGCTTATACTCGTACATCTCACTCCAGAGCTGGATCCTGACCCAAGCTCACAGGTCTCTGCTCAAAGGACATACTGGAGACCAGGGCCTAAAGGAGCAGGCTGGTCTGCAAACACTCTTTCTGATCTCCTTTCACCTGGCACAGTTGGGCTATGAAGGGGACAAAGAAAAAGCAACATCTGGAGGAGAGGCCGGATACTTCACAAGGCTGGGGACCAAACTGGGTTCATGTAGAAGTGGAGGCACTGATTAATATTTGAGGTGAAAGGAAGGTGCTCATGCAACTGGGAAACCGAAGAAATAAGCCAAAACTGTTTCGGAGTTGTTTCAGAATTTCGTCGGTGTTTTGGCCATAGGCTATAATGGGGAATCACAAAACTGCCTATAACTTTGCCATTTTGTGCCTGATTCAGATGGAACTTACATGGATGTTAGCCCTGTATGAGGCTATAAAGCCTGCCAAGTTTCAAGGAGATAGGTGCAGGGGGTTCTGGAAAACTGCACTTCAAACTGTTCAAAGCAAAACTCGTGACGTGTGAGTGTGAAGGCAGAGCAGGATGACAATAGCAGGGATGGTAGCCCCTTCTGAGGCCATGAAGCCTTCCAGGTTTCAAGGACATTGTGTGTGTGATAAGGCACAGAGGGATGAAAACTGCAGGGATAGACTGGTAGCACCTGTTCCCACCCTTACAACTCCACTGCAACCAGTAAGCCTCAGGCTTTTCAAAGATCTCCCAGACCTGGGCTCCCCCTAGCCAGGACTGTGCAGTGGCTGGAGGTTATCAAGTGCCCCTACTTGCTTTTCACCAGGGAGGTTCATGGTCCTGGCATTTCCTGGGGCTGCAGTGCCACCGGCAGTCCCACCCAGGCCTCCCTACCCTGGTAGGGTGCAGTTTTAGGTCATGCCTAGGATCATGTGGGGCCTCCTCCTCCCCATATAGCCCCAGCCCTTATGCCTCCAAGTTCTTCCTGGCACAGGAGCTCAGCAGGAAGATGTTCTTCACCTGTTGGCTGGTGAGAAACTAAACTGCCATCTCCAGCTCTGAGAGTGGGGCATTAAATGGCTGCCCTCATTAGCATCTGTCCTGCCACACACACAGCCCCTCAAGGGAACCCTGCCAGGTTTCAGGCAGAGTGGTGCAGTGGTTTTTGTGAAACTGCACCTCAAACTGCTGAAAGCAAAACTTGTGTCACCTGTGTGTGTTAAGGGGTGCAGGTTGTAGCCATGTTGGTCTAAGGACATAGCCCAGACAAGGTTCTTAGGGTCAATCTGACATTTTTTATTAGACCAACTGAATAGTTGGAGAAATTCTTCTTTGCAAGCTTTCAGGTTTAAAATCTCTTTGTCAAGCTGAGGAAGCATCTTCTTGGTGTGTATGTGCTCTTCCTGGACGGAAGGAATAGTAAAAGCCAGAGACTGGCATGCAATGAAGGCAAGAAAGCCAGTCAGTGAAAATGTAAATGGAGGCATCAGGGGGTGAGGGACAGGTTGGGGGCAGGGTGGGGGAGGGTGGAACGGGGATGTAGCAGGTAAAAGTGGAGAGGTACCCGCTACCTAGGGAGTCATATATCAGGCAGGTTGTAATGTGTCATAAATCCAATGTCTATATTGAGTCCATATGTTTCTGTACCTAAGAGGTTGATGAAGTGAAGTTGTGAAAATTTCAATTATACAATCATCTTGGGTGAGAAGAAAACAAAATTCCTTTCATTCTTCCTTTCTTTCACAGAAAGCAGCAGCACAGTACTACTCAGAAGGCATTGTAATGATTTCCAATATGTATTTTTGACAGAAGTGAAAACAATGATCTCCAGTTTTTGGATGAGGGACTATTGTTTTGTGTTTGATTATTTAATGACCATTGTTGTTTGTTTGTTTGCTTGGTGTTATTTAAAATTCTGTAAATAAAATTTTTGGTACTGTACAGTACAGTTGTGTGTGTGCTGCAAACACCCTTTGGTGCTGGTGCAATGCTGCATTTCAAGAGAGGATTGCAAGAGGTGCAGGCAGGGGAGGGTGATGTGGGTGGGGAGGGCAATGTGGGTGGACCACCGGTTTGTGGGTTTACAAAAGACTGATTGGAAATGCAGAGGCAGGACAAGAAGCGTGGACAAGTGCTGCTGGCTGGGGCTGGGGCTAGGAAGAGGTTTGGTGGAGGGTGAGGGGTGAGGGTCTTTTCTCCTGCTGGGACCTTGGTTGTCCCCTGGGTGGACAACCCCCAAAGTCCACCGATGCTGGCAGAGAAATCCAACATTGCAGGGAGCCCATGGGACACCCTACATTGGTGAGGGAGAAAGCTTGTCTAGTGCTGAGAGAAGCTTCTCTTTTTTGTGTTTTCAAAGAGACACTTGGCAAAAGGTTGGTGGTGCCCTGGGTGGGCACTCCCAAAAGTTCCCCAAGTGTCCCAGTGGTGTGTGCTTGCCCACACAGTGCACTGAAGCAGTGAGCTGTCAGCAAAGAGCGGGGTGGGGGTGTGGCTGAGGGCCCTGTCTCCTGCTTGAATCTTGATGGGCCCCTGGGTGGGAGCCTCCCAAAGTCCCCCTGGTGCCCCAGTGTTGTGTGCTAACAGGAAATGTACTAACTGGAAAAGGGTTCAGTCTAACAAAAAGTATTTTTAATTAGCCTGATTCTTGAACTGCCTGACCCAAAAAATTCAGATCCTTTCCACCTGGTGTATAGTGGCTGCATTGTAACAAAAATTGTGTGGATTTCTGAATGAACCCAAGTGGCACCTGGTGGAGAAATCCTGGCGGAATAGGGAAAATGGCGGTTTTGGCTGTATGTGAGAATACACATTGTGAAACTACCACGATAAAAATAATCCTGCTGGAACAATTGGCCATGCTAAAAATAAAACATGTCAGAGGTGGTTTAATTTACCATGATAAATCAAAATCTACCATGATAAAAAGACGTCAACATGTATTTTCACATGCAACTAAACTAGCGAAATGGTGATTTTTGCTGCCATTTCATAATGTGTATCTAAGCAATGAATAATGTTTACAAGGGCCTGTGGTGGCTACACTTTTTTGGAAAGGATTCCATATAGATACATAACCTCTTAACTGGGAATTGGAAACAAGTCATAATGCATTCCCCACCCTTGAGGACATGATGCCTGAGCTACTGGGGGCAAGCGTTCATGTTTTGTGATGTAAAAAAATGAGTTCTAGCATATTGAGTTACATAAGCCTTCAAGCCAACTGACGACCTTTGCAATGCCTTTGGCTCACACCACTGGGTACAAAAGCCCATGGGCATCAGTCCTGCCCCAGAGGTGCTCCAGCATAAACTGAATCAGTGTCATGTGGGGCTATGGGTAGCCACGTTGGGGGCCACACAGAGAACAAGGTCAAGGGGAATGAGTAAACTCCAACTATGGGTCAGGTTGAGTAGTCAGGAGATTAAGCAGAGAGTCAAAGGACAAGCCAACTCAGGAGGTCAAAGGACCAGACAGAGCATGGAGCCAGAGGACAGGCTGGGTGGAGGAGCCAGGAAAGCAAGATGAGTGTAAATGTGGAACACAAGCTGGAGGGAACAGCAAGACAGTTTGTGGTCAGATTGAACCTTGGTACCCGGACAATTCCAGTTGCTTTGCAGGGGTTTAAACGGAGGGAACTGTAGGGTCACCAGTGATGGAGACTGCACCGATAAGTAAACCCTGATGGAGACCCCTGGTCAACCTTGCCCACACTGAACAGTTTGCTATAGAGTGGCAAGTTGGGATGAGAAACCACGCTGGGCTGGAAAAGGCTTCACATTCAAGGCTGTGCCCTGACAATCAGGAACAAAAGAGACTTTCAGAAATAAGGAATATTGCAGCCAACATATTGACTGTGGAGCCTAGAGAAAGTGAGGAATAAATTGTCTAGGACCATGATGCTAAGCTGTGACAGCAGTTAAACAGGTGTAGGAAGCAGATTATTTACATTAGAACATTAAAAAATGCCATTTACTGAGTCAGACCATTTCTCCCAGTATCCTGTGTCACATAGGGCATGTCTATACATGAATTTATGTGTGCCTAAACTTAATGAACCTTATCCTAAGGCACATTGGATACTGGGCAGCCTGCCCTGGTCAGCACCCTGGACAGACCCGGGAAGCCAAGCGGTGCAGCCAGGTGGTGCAGCCCAGTGCCATCCAAGGGGGTTGTAGCCCCCAGTTCCACTGGATGCAGTTGACTCAGCCCCAGCCCTAATTCCCTCTCTATGTTCCTGCCTCCCCAGCATTGGACAACAGTAGACTGGAGCCGAGCCGCACCGCACCGCTGCCAGGCACCACCAAGAAGAAGACATGGCAGGTGCTGTTCTAGAAGGCACAGATGCTGGAGCTGGAGTAGTGGCTCCCACAGTAGCAGACCCTGTCAGTGTGCAGTAAGTCAGCAGAGGGGGCAAGAGGCATGAGGGCTTCTGTCAAAGCACAAGGGAAAGCAACCCCTCTCCCCACAACTCCCTGCAGGGGGAGAGGGCAGTGCAGTACCAGCAGAGCCTTTGCTGGTGGCTCTGCAGTGCCTCTCCCTTGGGGTGGGCTTTCTGGCTGGGCAATGCAGCCCTGCAGAGGCAGGATGCCTCACTGCCTGGTCAGGATTCAGGTGCCCTTACAAGCCTGCACTGGGGCTGTACAAAATGAACTCCTCTCCCACCCAGTGTCTGGCACCAAGGCCAGGTGCTTGCCTGGGATAGAGGTGGGTGGAGCAGGGAATGCCATGCCAGGTGCTGGGGGCAGATGCAACCCCAACCTGCCAGCTGTCCCAGATGGAAGCCCCAGCACAGGCTTCTAAGGGTGCCTGAATCCCAGGTGGGCAGTGAGGTGGCCTGCTCCTGCAGGGCTGCATTGCCCAGCCAGCAACCTTGCCCCAAGGGAGAGGCACGGGGGAGCCACTAACAAAGGCCATGTCCATGCTGCACTGCCCCTTTCCCTTGCAGGAAGTCATGGGAGTAGTGGGGGATTTCCCTTGTGCTTTGACAGGACCCCTTGTGCCTCCTGCCTGCTCTGCCGACAGCAATCACTGCTGACAGAAGCACCGCGCCAGGATCTGAACCTCGCAGAACAGCACCTACCACATCTTCTTGGTGGTGCCTGGCAGCAGCATGGGACCCCACTAGCTTGGCTCCAGACCACTCAGCCACATAGCGTTAAGGTGCCTTAAGGCATTAATTAAGGTTAAGGTGCCTTAATTAATTGCATCTACATTTGATACCTGTTTTATGCAGGTATTAAATTTAGGTGTGATTAGTTTAAAATCTCCATTTTTAAGGTGCATTAAGGGTGCACACCTGTAGACTTATGCCCTTAATGCACTTAAAAAATGGCTAATGCACCTTAAATCACCATGTGTAGATGCACCCACAGTGATGGGGTACGAGTAGGATTTGAGCCCTACTCCTCTCTCACTTGCAGCATTTAAGGTCTAGGACAGTAGTTCCCAATCTGTAGTATGGGTACCACCACTGGTACGTAGACAACCTGTCGGTGGTATGCATTAGCAGGTTTATTATGATTACTTTATATGAAAAAAATTGCTGGTGGTACTTAAGGTTGTATTATTTTAAATCGGCAGTGTGTAATCTGTCAGAGTTTAGGAACTGTTGGTCTATGAAGTTCTGATTCAGAGGGTGTACCCCTAACTCCCATGTTCAATAACTACTGACGCACCTTTCATCCAATTTCTTTTTTTAATCTGTTCAAACTGTCAGCTTTCACAACATTTTGTGGCAATGAGTTCCACAGTTTAATTACACACAGTGTGAAAAAACTTTCTTTTGTTCATTTTTAAACTTACTGGACACATCTACACGTGCACTTGCTGCAGCACCAATTTATTTGAGAATAAATTATTTGTGAGTAAATGGTTCCAGGTGGGCATCTACAAATAGCAATGGCAGCAAATCTGCTCCTGCTTCCTGGGGCCCTACAATGGGGGAGCTCCAGGCTGTGGCTGCAGTTGGCAGCAGCTGGCAGTCGTCCTTAAAAGCCAGGGAGCAGCATGCACAGCCCAGGGACAGCATGTGGCACGTTCTCCTCGCTGCCTGCGTCCCCCTGTGTCCTGGCAGTGAAGACCAGTGCCCTGCAGT
Organism: Crocodylus siamensis; assembly: GCF_052110815.1. Classification (NCBI taxonomy): domain Eukaryota; kingdom Metazoa; phylum Chordata; order Crocodylia; family Crocodylidae; genus Crocodylus; species Crocodylus siamensis. The sequence goes on from NC_143403.1 coordinate 45,315,252, forward strand.
CCTGCTGGCCACCATGCTGACCCTGCTGGCCTGCTATGCTGACTGCTGCCTGGCCTGTAGCCATCTCACTGCTCCTGACTCCCTCACAACTGCCTCCTCGACCCTGTCTGCCTGGCTGGACCCTGGCAGGGACACCAACAACGGGTTTCAGGATGCCACTGCCAGGGCCTCCATGGCTTTCCAGCTCTGCCACTTCCAGGCCCACTGGGCCAGCGAGGACTGGTGGCTACACATTATCCAGTATATCTGAGATGACTAATGGTGGCTGGAGGCATTCAGGATGACCCGGGCTACCTTTAGGGATCTCCTGGAGCAGCTCTGGTTACGCCTGCAGCAGCAGGACACCGGCATGTGGTTGCCCTTCCCTGTGGACACCTGGCTGGCCCTTGCCCTGTTGAAGCTGGCCATGCCCACCCACCCATGGTATGTCAGCCACCTGTTTGGTGTGATCCCAGCCATCACTGGGCAAGCCATCTTGGAGGTGTGCTGTGCCCTCCAGGACATGCTAGCAGGCACCTTGCTCCATGTGCATGAACCCCTGGCAATGGTGGTGGGATTCTGTGCCCTGGGATTCCCCCAGTGCATCAGGGCCCTGGATGGGACCCACATCCCCATCATCTGCCCATCCTACAGAGCCTGCTCCCATTACAGCCAGAGGGGCCTTCATGGATCACTGTGGGGCCTGCATGCACAAGAGTGCCAGCTGGGCAACTCCACCCTGCCAGCCCTGGTGCACAGTGACCAATTCATGCCATGGCTGCCAGACCTGCAGCTGAGCACTGTGGTGGCCCCTACCTCCTCATCAGGGACCCTGCCTACCCACCCTGATGGAGTGCACCTTTGGCCACCTGAAGGGCTGCTGGCATACCCACACTGCCTCCCTTGATTTGGCTGAGAATAAACTCCCCTGGGTCAATAATGCAGCCCGGGAGGAGCTCTTCCATGAGGCCTGGGTGGGGGAGGCCTGGTAGGCAGAGGACGCCTGGCAGCAGGAGTACCAGCTGCTGTGGCAATGATAGCAGCGGCCACCCCCCAACCCCCCAAGGTGCCAGGAGAGCCATGCACCCACCACCGGGAACCAGGGTACTGGGTGCAAGAGGCACTGGCTGACCACCTGCTCCAGAACTTCCCACTCTAGCCTGCCTGCATTGCCACCCATGGACCTCCCAGGACCCCTGCCCACCCAGCACCACACATCTCAGAGGAACAAATCTTTATTTCCCTCAAATCAATCAGAGCCCCCTCCTCCATCCCTCTCGCACAGAGCCCCCATCCCCAACAAACAGAGACTCCCTTCAACAAACAGGGCCCCTCCACCACCCACCAACAATAAAAATCTTCCCCATGAAAACTATGTACAATGTCTTATGTGTGCCATCCCAGGGTTCAGAGCCATGGGGTGGAGGCACCTAGGGGGCAGAACCCGAGGACAGGTGGCCAGCACCCTGGCCTCTAGCTGTTCCCCTGTGTGTACATGCCACAGCAAATGTAGTGGGTGGGGGACTCACCCAGGGGTGAAGGCAGCCAGGGCCTCTCTGGCATGGGCGAACAACAGGCCTGGACCCAGGGTGGGGGCTGGGCCAGGGGTTCCCATCTGTTGGAGGCACCACAGGACCTCTTCTCAGGCCCTGCTGTTGGGCAGTGGGTGGCTTCCAGGGGGTAGGTGAAGCTAGGGTTGGGGGCCAAGGCAGTGGCTGGTAGCAAGGTGAATGCCAGGGCCAGAATGGTGCCCAGCACCTTGCAGTCATCATCCATGGCCTGCAGTGCCCTGCCCAGTACTGTAGTCTGCTCCCACAGTGCTTCCACCCACTCTTGCTCTAGGGCTAGGAGCTGCACTTGGAACTCCCAGTCCTCCTAGTCCCATGCATCCTCAAGCAGCCACATCCTCCACCCACCACCAGTCCTCATGGACCATGTCCTCACCTGCCTCCTGTCCTGGCAGGGCACATCTTCTGCCCACCACCTGTCCTGGCAGGCCAAATCGTCTGCCTGCCAGACCCAAGTGTCCACCAGCCAGTCCTCTGACACCATGACCAGGTAGTCCAGGAGGTGGGTCCTGTCCAGGGTCCTCCTCTGGTGGAGCTGGTGCACCCACGGGACCCCAACTGTGGGTGACGGCAACCATGCAGCAGCATTCCATGTGCCAAGTGCAGTCTCTCCCCCACATAGTTTCAGGCCCCATACAGCCATGAGAAAGAAGCTCAGTGAACCAGCTAGTGTTCCACCCTGGTTCCATGAGTCACCAAGGACCCCATCTGGTCTCTCCTGCTTGGAGCCATCTCTAGTGGCATGTATCTGATGTGCTTCACAGACACCTCTGCCACCTGCCCCTTCTGCCAACAGAGGGAGACCAATCTTTATTGGTCAGCTTCAATAGGCTCCTTGGCCTGGGTCAAGTGGCAGTGAGCGCTAGCCAATGTACTCTGATCAGTGACCCTCCTTGTTATAAACCTGTGACCATCATTCCCATCCCTTTTTTCTTTCTATTTGTCCCAAGTAATTAGTTGCTATATCTCTATAAAGCTCCCTTAATCAAGGAGGCCACTAGGTTCTCCTGGTGAGCCTAACCCCGTGGTTTCCCTTGACATAGTAAATAAGCCTGTCTCTGACAGTGGCAGAACAACATGATATAGAGCAGGCGTTCCCAAACAGTGGTGTGTGCACCTGAGGCATTTAAAGGGTTAAAATATCAAATGTAGACTGGTAGGAATATACAGGCAGCTAGTAATTCTGGAAGGGGTACACAATAAGAAACAGTTTGGGAACATCTGCTATAAAGGGAGAGCATTGAACCATATATCTCCAGAACGATATCTCCTATTCAATATCTGCCCTGACATCAGAGGCACTGAGTACGTGGGGCCCCGAGGGTCCTGGGCCCTCTCAGGAATTGGGCTGTCACCTGAAATATGTAAAATTTTCCATGTGTCCATCATCTCAAGTTCCCTGCCCTGGCAAAAAATAAAAGTCAGCATCTATGCCTGGCATCCACTATTATTTGCTTAGAGATACCAGAGAAAACATATCTAATTGTTCAGTAGCTGCTAGTAGATCTATTATCCATGAATGTATCTAGTCTCTTCTTTGAATGTGGCTATGTTATTTTCCCCTACCACCTCCAGTGGCAATGAATTCCATTAAGTTAACTTTGTGTTGCATGAAAAAGCACTTTCTCTTCTTAGTTTTAAACTTGTCATCAACTAATTTCAATTGGTGTCCCCTATTTCTAGTGTTTTGGGACTTGGTGAACAACAGTCCCATTCACTTGGTTCACACATTTCATGATTGTATAGACCTCCATCGTATCTCCCCTCAGCCTTCTCCTTTCCTACCTGAAGAGTTCTAGTCTTTTTAGTCTTTCTTGAAATGGCTGCTGCTCTGTATCCTTGATCACCTCAGTTAGGTTCTGCTACCCTCTCTATACCTTTTTCAAATATTGCCACACCATTTTGAAGATCCAGAGACCAGAAGTGCAGAACCAATAGTCAAGGTGCAGGCACACCATGGATTTTTATAATGGCATGATAATGCTCTCTGTTTTGTTTTAAATTTCCTTCTTAGTGATGCCAAACAGTTTATTGGCTTTTTTTGATCACTGCTGCACACTGAGCTGACATTTTTAGAGTACTGTCTACAATAACTCTTAGGTCTTTCCTGAGTCATAACCGCTAGTTCAGAAAGCAGTATTGTGTAAGTATACTTAGTTTATTTTTCCCCATGTGCATTACCTTGCATTTATCAACTTTCTGTACCAGCATACAAATTGTTAATAAACACAGTGAACAACACTGAGCCCAAAACTGATGCCTGTGGGGCTCCACTCAAAACCTCCTTCCATTCTGACACGGACCTATTAATATTTACCCTTTGTTTGTAACTATTGAGCCAGCTATCTATCCTCTTCATACTAGCTTTGTCTGGCTCACATTTCTCCAATTTGTTTATGAGAAGGTCATGCTGGACCTTGTCAAAAGCCTTGCTGAAGTCCAGATACACTATAACCACTTTATGCCCTTCATCCACTCAAGAAGTTACTTTGTCAAACTATTGGTCACATAGTAAGGGCCCTATGACCTCAGGTAAGGCTGCTGCGGCCAGCCCAGGTACTGCCCCAGCCTCCCCCACCCCACCCCTGAGCATTTTTCCCTGCGCTAACCCCATGTGCAGGGGTATGCACGGGGGCAAAAAGCAGCAGCATGAATTCATGCCACTGCTTTTTTCCCTGCAGCAACCCCACACCCCTGCTCATGGGGATGCAACCTTAGATGGAAGTTGGCCAATCCTGCCTATTTAAAAATGTTTACTGATAGTAGTTCCTGTTTTAGCCTTATTTTTTGCTGGAACAGAAAGTATTTCATGACCATCTTCAGCTTTAAATATGTCATCTGATTGCATTCCAAATAAAGAATTGAATAATTCACTGAATGCTTCAGAGTGATCTGCCTAATTATTAGTGATTTTACCACACCTATGCTGGGATGGGCTTAGATATTTGTTGGGATTTCGTTCTTCCTCCTATACAATAACTTTAGCTCCTCTTATTAGTTGTTTGCATTTCATGACTTCTGATTCATAGTTGCTGCTATCAGCTTCGTGTTTTTCCTATTTGCTGAATACTTTCTTTTTTTTTAAATCATGGCTTTTGAGTCTTTACCAAAATACCTTGTTAACAGAAACCTTTCTTTTGTAGCTGAGAAACTAGCATTTTTGGGCAGCCATTTAGTGAAGTTTTCTTAAGCTACTCCCAATTTTTATTTCCATTATTTGTTTAAAATATTTTCCTGTTACTATTTTCAGTTTTAGGAAATAGGCCTTCTTATACCATTTGGCTTAAGTTTTTAAAGGTATTTAAGTATTTCTTCACTTGTCCTAAGACAATTTTTCATTTCTGGCTTAGGCACTGCTACGTGGCATCTACACCAGCTGGTGTATGCTAGCAGGGGTCTGCAGGACAACATACTTGCATGCAATACAGAATCCTCTCACTAAAATGTATATCAAAGTAGGCTGCTGCCCAAGGATATTACAGTTGTCACTGTCCAACCTGTAAAGTCACACCATCCGGACTCACTCACACCTGATTAAGAATCTACCTATACTCACACACAGTCATGTCCATGGCATCACAACTGGCCAACTAAGGCAGTAGAGGAGAGGAGTGTTTTTGCCTTTCCACAGCAGATTTTTCTTTGCTTGAGAACTGCAATTACTTTGAGAATGGGCTATGAAAATGGCTATATAAAGACTGTAGGACTATATGAGAATCCAAAATGATTCCTAGGTTATAGACATCTTACCAAGTAGCAGGCACATGCCTTCAGTCTTCTCTCCAAGTGCTTCCTTATTCATCAGCTTGGTCTCTGACCTTGAGGAGGCTGTGATAGAGGTAAATTTGAAGCAGCGATTTGGGCCCAAATATTTCAACATACTTAGACATCTAAGTAATTTAGACTTAACTGGCTTCTTTACAAATAACTGGCTGGATTCTTTAGCAGTGGAGTGGTGTGTTCTTCCAAAAAAGAGAACAAGGAGGAAGAAAAAAGAGCAGGAACATCACAGGCTGGGTGGTGGGTGTGGGAGCAGGGACTCCAGGACCAGAGTTTGTAGAGAAAGGGCTAATAGCAAAGAAAATATGAACACGGACTGCAGTGAGTCTGTGGGAGTAGGACTGAGGCAAATATGTGTCTTCAAAGCAAGACACCATCTATTGTCCTGCCCTTAGCCCCAATGACAGTGGCATCAGACAAAGTCTCCTCTTGGAGAGGGATAGGGACTGCTAGGACTTGCCAGGGGCAAGTCAGCTTCTGAGAATGATCTGGACCAGATACATGTAGAGGCTCTTGCTGGAACAGAATCCTCCAGAGCCTAGAGTCAATTCTCTTGGAGTACCCTTATAAAGCTCCCTACAAAGGCAGGTGATATTGCAGTAATTGGCACTTGGGCCACATTCTCATGCTTCTCAATGCAACCATAACCACCTAAATTTTTAAAATGGGATTATGGTCTCATTACATGACTCCAAGAGGTGGGGCTTTACGCTCTTATGTCTGTGTCTTTATCTGCTCTTGTGTTCCCAAGACAGTGAAGTCAGGTTAGAGCGAACTGCAGATTGTTATGTAGGGGAAATATGAAATTTCATTCTCCTTGTGGAGAACTTCTGCACTCAGGTGTTTCTTGTAACCTGGTGCTTCTGGCCAATGTCCAGTGTTGCAGGGATTTAGAGGGATGATATCAAACTATGAATGTTCTGGAAGAGCAAAGCCTCCAAACTACAGCCCTCCTCTTATGTTGGTGCAATGGAAGTACAAAAGAAAGGGCTTTTTTGGGCTTATGGTGTGGGGAAAGGGGCAATCTCAGCAAAGTACCTTGCTGGCTGCACCTAGACATACAGAGTCACATGAACAGACCCAGCCAGAGTGGTTAAAGGACCAGTGTTTATAATGGGATTGGATTCAGCATCTTTAAAACAAGCCATTATACAGAGACACTGAGAAGAGCCACAGCACTGCAGGAACACAGGACTCAGTTTGCAATAATAGCCTTTCACACACTTCTAAATACAATGTTTCACAAAATGCAAGGGCAGGGGGTGATCAAATGGCAGCAACAGAGCAAGGAGAAGCCTGGACAACACAAGTGTGTGCCAGATTCAACACCTTGGGCAGTCTCAGCAAATCCACAACAGAGCCCATATGCTGAACTTGGAATGTTCCCCACTGTCGAGCCTACGGGCTTCTCTAGGTCCAGTAGAGACATGAAATCCAAGCTGTGGCAGGGGGAAGGGACTTGGGTAGGTAACCCAGTGCTCATTCTGCTGCTCCCAACCAGGCTGTGGCTGGCTTCCAGATTTACACCCAATCCTCATTATGATATGAGGAAGATCTGCCCCATCCTTAATAGCTTCAGTAACTGTGGCATCTGTTCTGCACAACCCAGTAATTAGTCAGTCTTCTTCTTGCCTATATACTCACTTCTTCCTACTAAAGAATTACAAAGCTTCAGCTCTCAGTTCCCATACTGACAAAACTGCCCAAATACACAGGCAGAGAATTTTAATACAGCAAATGTCTCCATCACCACTGCATACAGCAGGGAGTCAGGACAGGTAACACAAGTAGGCCACAACTGCTCTTTTGAGCTCTGCCTGGGCCTGGTTGCCTGGACAGCAGCAACTACTTTGCCTACACTGGAAAATGAAGTCATCCAAAGGTGAGGGATGATTTTGGAAAAGGGAGCCTCAAATCTTAGCTGACCTGTAGTGAGGCCTTTCCCTGTGCCTCAGTACCCTGGGATGCCTTGAGATCCTTTCAAAGGTCCTGCGGGATGCCACACAATATTAGCACCATTAGGTGTACAAATATGATTCACAAAAAAGCCCCAAAATTTCAAAAAGGAATCTGTAGTGTTAAAAAACATTCTTGCGGACTTTTTGAGTTTTTTTCTGTAGTCAAACAAACAAACAAGTGAAAACTAAAAGCTGGCATTTTCTGAGGGGTGTCTTGAGTCTAAAAAGGTTGAGAACCATTGCTCAAAGCTCTTGCAATAGTAAAGAGGGTCCCAGAAAACAGTCTCTGAAAGGGAGTCACTAAACAAAGAAAGCTTCAAGCATTTCATGAGAAAACGCTGGAGTTCTGGAGCTCTTATTTCAGTCCAAGCCCTGAAGCTGCAGGGACACTGATAGGTTTAATTAAAAAGTTGAAGTTTTTAATTGAAATTAAACAATATGCCACCAGAACAGCTAATGGCTGTAAGGGGCATGCAAGTGGCCAGTGGAAAAGTCCTTTGGCATAGGAGCATGAATCCTAAGCATCTCTTTGCAGGCCCTTGTGCCAGAGATGGGCTAAACTAGCTGGAATTGTGAAGGTTTATAAGGGAGGCAAGAGTAGGTTCTGCATAATGCTTTGCAGCCTCTATACTGCTGGGAAGGATTCTATAACTTGCAGGAAAAAAACAGCACATATTGATCCCTAAGCTTTTGTTCAGAGCTGAGTCAAGTGACACCTCCCTGACCCTCTTTGTGGGCAACTGGCTGCTTCTGCTTCTTGGTATGAACTGTGGAGGTTTTTGCCTTCCTCTATAGCAGGGGCCGTGATTCCTCTTCCTGGGATCTCTTAAGCCTATATTAACAACCTTTTATAGAAGCAGGATGCTGGCTACTGTGGTTCCCCCACTTTACCTGTGGCAGGTTTAGTGTTATATCTTGCATTATATCAGGGTTGATGGTAGTTTTACAAAAAGTTTAGATTATGGATTTGTATAGGATGGTTTGGACAGGAACGATCCTGCCTCAGCAAGGGATTGGACTAGAAGACCTTTGGAGGTCTCTTCTAGCTATACGTCTCTGTAATTCATATTCAGGGGAATATGCCAAAGAAAGAACTCAGGTTCTGGGTTATGCTTTCTCAGGTCTTGCACAGATCCTGTGTTTTTCGCTTTTAGCTTGTGCTATCCTCAGGGAAGGGACTGTTTTCTCTCATGCAGAGGACTGAGCACTGCAAAGTTAAAAGGCTGAAGTGATATGGAATTGACCTAATGCTTAACAGACCACTTACATGGTCAAGAACACAAGCAAAGAGCCTGGGCTGAATTACATTTGCCTACTGGCTACAAATATATCACATCAGAAATCTGATAAACTACATAGGACTCCCTAATCTGAATTTATACTAGGTAGTCATGGCTTCTTACAGGGTGCACAATGGGACAGACTCTTCTCCCCAGGCCTCACTTTGTACCATCCAAGGTTTCTGAGAATAACAGGAAGCTCTTGGAATGTCCTGTGCAGCCACACTCATCTCTGTCCCTTTTAGAAGATTGAAAACAAGGATTTTCCTGTTGGAGTTATCCCACTGAACTAGCAGCTTGCATCCACAACTTTGCTTTACAGGGAGACCTGCAGAAGAAATGCCAGGAAGTGCCTGATGGGTACACATGTGGTACATACATTCTGAACATTCTTCTATTCAGTTATCCCTGTTCAGCATCACAATAATCCTCATTTTAGAGATGGAAACTGAGGCAAAGGGAGATGAAAGCCATGGTGGCCTAAGACTAAAGTAGGAAAAAGGATAAAGCCCTGTTTTGAAGAGGCCCTTTAAAGCTCTCTGTGAATTATGGGAAAAAACAGAAGGCTCTGATGAGAATGGTCATGAGGCTGTCTCCTGGCTATTTCAAGACTGGCAGGGCATGGATGGATACAAGCATAGAAAAGGGTTTTAGCTCCTTTCCTAATATCCCAGAGTTTTGCAGTGGGTTCTGGAGAAAAAAGTGGTAAGAACAAGGATTATAATTTACCAAACCAGAGAAGCTGAAGTAGGGAGATAAAAGCCAGATTCCCACATACAAGGGATTCAGCTCTCTCCACCCTGCTGCATGTGCTCAGTGAGGATAGGAAAGCATGTGTATCACAGCCCTCTCTAGAGAACAGAGCATGACCAAGGCAGACCCATCCCTCTCAGCTACTGCTGCAGAAGAGAATGGGTAGGCAGGTGCTCTTTTATCACTCAGGGAGGCTGTCACCACTTAGATGGACACAGGCTTCCCTTCCCAAACAGAATCATCTCTTGGCTTCCTCATTCACTATATCTGCAAGCCCTGTTGATGCTTGGGGACTGGGCTGAACTGCTTGCAGTGTCTCCTCAAGGCTGCTGCTGGGAAACACCACATAGCGGGCACTCACGTTGTGAGACTTTGGCTCCCGTAGATTCTCTTTGCTGTGCCAGATGCCATAGCCAAAGTACACCAGGAGGCCTAGAGCAGGGGAAAGAGCTTAGGTTAGCAGGAGGCAAAAACGAGGTGGTTCCAAGAGAACAGGATTGATCTCAGGGCTGGAGGAACAGAACTATCCCATGTGCTAGAGGGAGGTACATGTAGGGAAGAAAGGGAATGCATACATCTTGTGATAGAAGCCTTGGCACCAATTCCTGCAGTACTCTAGTAGCCATCTCCCATGTACTCAGCTCCCTGTATATACGATGATCCATTATCTATGTCTTTCAGCCAGTTTCAGTTCATGTGATAGTTGCACATCTCTCCTCTGTATGATGGCTCTGTGATCATTGCAGTATACACACACCCTCCTGGAGAGTTAAATCTAAAGCTACAAAAAGACTCCACTTCTCTCTATTCTGCCAGAGCCATTTATTCACTTATTTATCTATTTTAACTGAAGTCAATATAAATTATTTTTTCCAATGAGTGATAGGCGTATATTTTTTAAATCTTTCTCTAAAATCCAGATCTAAAATGCATTCCCAACAACCATTCATTCAAGGGTCTATAATAAACATAAATTTATCATGGTTGTTTGTGCTAACTGTTGTCTCATCCTTTCCCACAATTCTGTGGTCTCTGTGGGTGCCTATACACAAGCAGGGAGACTGCATTGGAAATCCAACGTGTTAGAGCAGCCTCCCTGCTCATGTATAGGCACCCATAGAGACCACAGTATGATGGCAATGGATGAGACAACAGTCAACAATCATGATAAATTACCAGCACAGACAATTACCGTGCTCCAGTAGCCTCCCACATCTCGTGTATTAGTATTAGCATCCCCGTGCTTCAAAATGGTGGCAGGGACGCTTCATCTAAAGCTTGTTTGACGAGCTTTAAATAAAGTCTTCCTGCTGCCATTTTGAAAGGTGGGAAAGCTAATACATGGGACACTCTGGGCATTTTAATTACAACGGTTCTTAGAGCCGCTCTAATTAAAGTGTACCCCCTAGCCCCCCAGTGCCCAAGGTCCCAGGATTTTCTCTTGCTGGTTGCTCCAGCCTGCTACATAGGATGCAAGTCAGAGTTGTGATTGCCAGAATCACACTCTTTGGAGATCAGTACTCTTTTTGCTTTGTCCCTGCCAACCTCCTTGACAGTGACTAAATAAGTAGTGGGCGCTGCCAACTGTTTGATAGATTCTGAATTGAATTCCCTAGCAATCTCAGATGCAAATCGATGGACAGGGATCAACACAGGTACACCCGGAGCCATTTCAAAAGGAACAGTAGCTGTTACGTTCTAATTGTTATGTGTGAACAAAGGCCAATGGAGGGGCAGTGACTGGGTAGAGGGGTGTGGTATGAAAAGGGGCTGGGATATTGGGTTTTGAAGTGACAGGGATTGCCAGGGAGGGAGGCCCAGGGGCTATGAGGGACTGCAGTGAGGCTTGGATGTTTAGAGGGGAAGAAGAGGGCTCAGGGGGCTGGGGCTGATGGCTATAAAATGTCATTTAGAAGTTCGCTTTTAGGAATTAGCTTGTAGGTAAAGTAGCTATGCATTAGAACAATAGTCCAGGACAATGGGAAGGGTTTATTGATTTCTAAAAAGCCCGTTTGAGAAAGTTTCCTCAATGCCCACCATGTCTGACAGGCAAGCAGACACACAGGCTAGGAAATTAAAAACATGTACCATGCTATTCATGATAAGGTGGCACCAGGTCACAGTATCCAGCTTCAGAGCCCTTGGAATTTCTAGTCTGGGGGAACAGATCAAATTAGGAGAAGACTGGTAAAGCCCAAATTAGGATGTGTACATGTGATGCCTTTGTGGAACAAAGGAATATGCTGGCAAGACAGAACATGGATAGTACAACAACCACAGAAAGACCAATCAGCGATGCCCAAAGATGAAGAGTCACCACAGAGATACAAAAAGAGGGATATCAAAGCAGCAAAGAGTCCCCAAGAGGGGAACCCAAGGCCACCATGGAGAGAGGGCATACCACCAGCCTGTCCCATCAACCCCACTGGGGGAGCTAATGGGGGGGGAGGGGCTTGGCTGCCAACATCCAGGCTGCTGATATCTGACATTCAAGAGAGAACCTCAGAGTGAAGCTCACATACTGGCCAGATGTACCTTGACTTTGGGCAGCTCAAAGACTGGTAAATATAGAATTGTTTGCATTATTCTTACCTGCTATCACTGTGTAGCAATACAATTCACCTATTATCAAATGGAGAGGTCCTGGTTGGTCTGAGGGTTTAGGGTCCACCCGGAGCAAGGTATCTGGGTCATAAATCCAGTGCCACCAAAGGCATGATAGGGACTGATCTGTGCAGGGTGCAGTGAGTTCATAGAGACAGTAATGGGGCAGGACAGGACTCAGTGAGGGGTGCTGATGGGGTAGGGATGAAGATGGAGGATTTATGGGATAATAGGACAGAGTGGAGAGAGGAAGCATTTGAAGTGGCAGGAGCAATGTATAAAGGATGATGAGGGGCATTTTGGGGCAATTTGACCCAGCATTCTTCATTTGACCCCAGCATTCTCTCCTGCCATGGTAGGGGGTTGGACATGATGATCTGCTCAGGTCCCTTCCTACCCTACCAATTATGAAACTATGAATTGTGAAGTATCTGGTGGATGCACATACAGGTGTGCGGGGAGCAGTTCTGTCTGTGGCCAGCCTGAGGGATAACAGTTGTATTCCCCTGGCACCAAGTGCTTGCGCCACCTCAGGGCTGGCAGTAAGGCTGTCAAAACCCATACTTACTGAATAATATAGCCTTAGGCCTCTAGCATATTAGTAAAACTTCCATTTTCCATCACTTCCCATTTCTTTTTAAGTGGAGAAAAATAGCTTTGCATTGTGATTATGCATGGAGTTATGGGATGGAGTTTGCCATGGGCTGTTCCTGGTCAGACTTGGCTGTATGTGATATGCCATGGGGGCAACTGTGGACCACACTGCCTGGGAAAACTCTGCTGAATGCACCCCCTGCACCCACCTCCCTCCCCTGACCCCAGCTGGCTCCCGGGACCTAGCACCCAGGCAGCCCCAACCCCCACAAACACACATGTGCACATCTCCCTCCCCCCAACCCAAAACACACACTGAAAGGCAGGGGTGTGCAGGGAGCAGCTGGCAGCTGTGCCCTGGGCTCTGTCCCAGGATGGTTTGGATAGGGATGATCCTGCTTCTGGCAGGGAGTTGGATTAAATGACATCTGGAGGTCCTTTCCAGTCTTATTTCTATATGGCTGTATGGGCATGTCTACACATGAATTTATGCATGCCTAAGCTTAATGCGCCTTAGCCTAAGGTACATCAAGGTGATTTAGGCATGCATCTACACATGGATGCCTTAAGGCACTGTAACGTGGCTCATCGGGCAACCTGCAGGACTGCATTGCCCAGCCAGCAAACCCACCCAGAGGGAGATGCGCAGGGGAGCTACTAGCAAAAGCCCTGCCCATGCTGTACTGCCCCCTTCCCCTGCAGGGAGTCACAGGGGGCCTTTCCCTTGTTCTCTGACAGGAGCCTTTGTGCCTTCTGCCCCCTCTGCTGGCTTACTGCACATCAACAGGGACCCCTGCCGCCGGAACAGCTGCTCCAGCTCCAGCATCTGTGTCTGGCAGAACAGAACGCACCACATCTTCTTGGCAGCACCCAGCAGCAATGTGGGGCCCCAGAGGCTCTGCTCCAGACCACTCAATCACATAGTGTTAAGGCACCTTAAAGTGTCTACACCTGATTTATGTAGCCATTCAAAAATTAGGTGCTTTTTAGCCTAAAAATCACCATTTTTAAGGTCTATTAAGTGTGCACACATGTAGACCCATACCCTTAATGCACCTTAAAAATGGCAAATGTACCTTAAATCACCATGTGTAGATGCACCCTCTGACTCTACCTCTACAGATACTGCTTATTTGAAACACTCCCTTTTTGAAATGGCTCCAAATGTACGTGTCAATGCTCTGTGAGTTTAATGCAGTCAGACTGGAGGGACTAGAAAATCTGTCTAAGAATTGATCTCACAAAATCCCTTCCAGCCCTAAACGTCTGTGAATCTGTGAAAGAACTGTCTCATGAAAACATGAACCTAAGAACAAACGTTTCAATTTAATTTATCAAGTTAGGGACTCCATATCACTGGAGTCAAACAAAGGGAGGAAAAAGGGCTAAAAGGATCCAGGCAAATGCAGGTCTATTAGTCTGATCTCAAAAGTATGAAAGGCTTAGGAACAAATATTAAAGGAAAGAATAATTAAAGACATGGAGATGAATGGTAAATGGGATAAACTGCAAAAATGGATTTACCAAAAATGATCACTGTCAGACTAGTCATATAGTTTTCTTTAACAAACTGTTAACTAATTGTCTAGACTGATTCTCAACTAGGGTGCTGCAGCACCCAGGGGTGCCTGGAGATCCTTTTAGGAGTGCCAAGAGATGCCATGTAATGTTAGCACTGTTGAGTGTACAAATATGATTCACAAGATAAACCCAATGATTTCAAATAAGAATCCATAGCATTAAAAAAACCTCTAAACTGCTGTGGTCTGAGTTCCTTGCAATAGAAAAATTGACATATTTTTCCATAATCAAATAATGAGTGCAAACTTAGAGCTCATTGTCCAAGGGTGCCGTGAGTCTAAAAAGGTTGAGAACCACTGACCCAGACAAAGAAAATATCTCATTTGTATATCTCATTTAGCTGAGCATCAGTAAAGCATTTGATACTTTGCCATGTGGAAAATTATTAGAGAAGATGCGGATTAGAACAAAAACTATGAGGTAAGAAGCTGGCACAGTGGTAGGAAATAGATGACAGTGTTCAAAAGGGAAATAATGGACTTGTGAGAATGAATGGGGTTTAATATTTTCATGAATGCCCTTGGTGTAAAAAATGTGTGTACTAATGATATTTGTTGATGACCAGAGATCAGGGCTTTCTGTTTCCCATGTAACAACAGAGAAAACCATGGATTTCCCATTTTTTTCAGAGAAAAATGTGGATTTCACCTGTTAGCAGAGAAAGAAGTGGATTCCCCCTTTTGCAAAGAGCTCTGCAGATAGGCAGAGTTCCAGCCTGCAAGAACTGATTGCAAAAAGGGTGGGGAACCCCCAGCCCTGCCCAGAGTTGGGGGGGCCTGAGGCTTTTAGTCAGTCCCAAGGCTTGCCTCAGGTTCACTTTCCTTCTCAAGCCTGCAAGGTTAGGTAAGTGGGGCTTGCAGGGGACTTGGGGGGGTTGTGGGGTAGGGCGGTGTTGGGGGAAGCTCTGGAGTGCTTGGGTGGTTGCGCCCTGTGCTGCCTTCCCATGGCTGGCCACACAGCTCCGTGGCCACACAGCTCTGCAGGCAAGCAGCGTGGGCCACACACAAGCTGTCTGACCAGCCAGCCAGGAGGGGCTCACACATGGTAGCCGCCACCACCACACCACCACTGTTGCTGTTGCACCCCATGTCACTTGCCTGTGGGGATGCGGAGCTGTGCCCACATAGCCCTGCGGCCGGCCACAGGAAGGCAGCATGGGGCGTGGCAGTTGTGCAGTGGTGGCCGCCACATGCAAGCCCCCCCCACCCCTGCCATTTGGCTTGCGTGTGGCCCATAGAGGGGCACCGCTGCCCTGCACTGCTTGCCTGTGGAGCCACCGCCACTTCACTGCTGCCATGCTCTGCACTGCCTTCCCTGTGGTGGGAATTGAGGGGCACCAGATAGGCCAGGGAGGGTGTGGGGGAGGGGACTTTAATTTTAATCATGGATTTTGGATTTTTTTTTATCAGGAAAAACCAGGATCCCTGTTGATGATGTAAAGTTGGGAAGTACTGACTATAAAGAGGAGGACCATGATATCATAAGGGAAGAACTAAATGAGGTTGAGGACAACACAACTAGGGTTATATAAATGTGATAATATTCACAGAAGTTTAGGTCTGGAATGGACCTCACGAGATCACTGGGTCCAGCCCCCCTGCTCTGGGCAGGAAAGACTGCTGGGGTCAAATAGCCCTGGCAAGGTATCCATCCAGTCTCCTTTTGAAGATCTCCAGGGTAGGTACCTGCACCACCCCACTGGGAGTCTATTGTAGAGCCTGGTCACAAGAACAGTGAAAAAATGTTTCCTTATATGTAGTCTGAAACCTTCTTCTAGGAGTTTATGACCATGGCTCCTAGTTTTCCCCTGGGATGCTTTAGTGAATAGCTGTTTGCCTAGCCCCTGATATATTTGTAAGTTGCCATCAAATCCCCCTTGAAGTCTTCTCTTTTCTAGGCTGAACAGTCCCATATCTATCACCCTTTCCTTGTATGGCTTGCTCGTCAGGCCTCTAATCATACAAGTGGCTCTTCTCTGGACTCTCTCAAGTTTCTCCACATCCTTCTTGACGTGTGATACACAGAACTAGATGTAGTACTCCAGCTGTGGCCTCACCAATGCTGAGTAGAGTGAGAATAACATCCTTAGTTTTGCTCACGATGCATCGGTTGACGCATGCCAGCGAATTGTTTGCTCCGCTAACTGTAGCATCACACTGGCTGCTCATATTCATTTTATGGTTAATTATTATCCCCAGATCCCTTTCAATGGGGTGCTAGCTAGTGTGGCACCACTGAACCTGTAAGTTTGTCACAGATTTTCCCTCCCCAGATGGAGCACTTTACACTTTTCAGTGTTGAACAGCATCTGGTTCTGGCCTGCCCATCTAACTAATCTGTCTAGGTCTGTCTGGATCATCAGCCTATCCTCATGAGTGGCTGCACTTCCCCACAGCTTAGTGTCATTGGTGAACTTTGCCAGTGTGCTTTCACCCCCACATCCAGATCACTGAAGATGTTGAAAAGCACTGGTTCAAGTATGAAACCCTAAGGACCCCGCTTACTACCTTCCGCCAGGTTGACAGATCTATCTATTCAGAGCTGACCCAAGCAGGGTGCGGGGCCCAGGACAAATCAGCCCATGCGGAACCATTGCATTGTTGAGCCCACAGTTCTCTAGTTTTACCTTGAGAGCATCATGGGACACCCAAGTCAAAGGCCTTCCTAATGTCCAATACCCAGAAGTAGAGTGCAAGGTCATGTGCTTAGAGACGAATACAAGTTTATGCTACAAGATCAGGATCCAGATGGAAATGGCTCACAGGAAGAAAGACCTGGGTGTACTAGTCAATCACATGATGACTCTGGGTGCGTCTATACATGTGCCCAACTGCATAGTTGTTATGGTGCAGTCATTTAGTTCTTGCTTCAGCAAGTTCTAAACAACTGCACAGTAACTGCTGGTATTGCACTGTCCTGGCAATGCATGGGTCATTTCCAACCTTACTGCACAGTAGCAATGAGGTACTGCATAGTAGTGGTGGCATCACAATTCATGACTGCCGATGCTACATTGCTGTAGCATCTCATGTAGATGCATCCCCTGAGCCATGAAAAAGACAAAGCGATCCTAGGATGTAGTAGGAAAGGTATTTTAATCAGAGATAGGAAAATATCAATACCACTATATGAGGTACTGATTAGAAGGCATCTCAAGTACCATGTACAATTCTAGTCAGTTATGTTCAGAAAAGATTAGTTGAAATGGATCAGGTACAAAGAAGGTCTACTAAGAGGGACACTAGAAGAGTTTGATTCATGTAGCTTGGTAAATCAAAGACCAAGAGATAGTGCAATTTCTGTCTATAAATATATTATTAGTAAATGCAGGAAGGGTGAAGAGCTATTTAAGCTAAAGGGCAATGTTGGCACAAGAACAAATGAGTAAAGATTAGTCAGGAATAAATTTGGGATAGACATTAAAGGAAAATTTTCAACCATTATAGCAAAGAAGCTATGGAACAGATTTTCCTTTGGGGTAATGAGGACAAAAACCTAAGAAGTAGCTTGATCCATTTATGACAGGGATTATATACTGGGGTGCCTGCACTAGCAGGAGTTGCACGCCATGATCCAAGAGGTCCCTTCCAAACCCACATACTTAAACTACTCAGCTTTTTCCAAGGAAACTCTGTGTACACTTACTCTAATTGTTCAGCTGCACAAACTAGCTCAGCATGTCTGAGATCAGAATCATTGTGGTTTTCACTGGGCATGCCTAAACGTGCGCTTTAATGCACATTAGCCTATTTTGATGTGCATTAAAGTATCACTTAAAACTGTGCTCTTCAGTTAATGCACATTAAGAGAGGCTAATAGACATTTTTCTAGTACCTCACAATGGGGAGGTACTAGACTTAGTGCACATTAGCTAAAGCTTGTTAATGCACATGTAAATGCGCCCAGTCACCTTCCATATGAGCTAAGGTTCTCTGTGGAGTTAGTGTTTCTGCAGCCACCATGCAAACTCACCTATGATCAGCCAGATGGAGAATCGGAGCCATGTCATATAGTGCAGCTTCAGCATTAGATAGATATTCAGAAGAATACTCATTGCTGGGGTCAGTGGCACAAGTGGAATCTGCAGGAAAAAAGCTAGCAGTGACAAAGGATAAGGCAACCTGTGTTTGCCAGAAACATCACCAAAATCATAAGAACAAAGGATGCTGGAATGCAAACAATTGCTGCTAAGAAACAAAAAACTTACAGCCTTAAAAATGACACAAGGGCTGGTGGAGTGGTAAACAGTGAGGGCAGAGCAGTCATGCAAAATGATCTGGATCATGTGATAAGCAGAGTCCTTCCAAACAATGTTTCCACACAGAAAACTAAAAATCTGTTTCTCTGAACAAGGAGTACAGGCTTTACCTAGGTATGAGGAATTGGATCCTGGGAGGGAGGAATTATGAAAAGGATTTAGGCATCAGAGCAGACAAGCAGCTAAGCATAAGCTCCCAGCAGGGGATGCAGTAGTGCAGCTACACCCCATTTTGAATTGAACCACACCACAGGTGCATCTGGGGACATTTTAAATCCCCTAAAGGAGGTGAAATCCCCCCTCCCTCCCTCTTACCCCCTCCCCCATCTGCCACTGTTGCTGTCTGTGCTGTCCCCTGGGTGGGGAAAACAACAGGGCTATTCCTGTCCATCCTAGCTGGGCTGAATGTAGGCTGGGCTCATTGGAGACTGGGAAGAGGCAATGGGGATGGGTGGGGGCTGGGGTGGAAATCCCTGTCCCGACACCTGCTCCTGAGGGATGGGACAGGGAGCAGGGGGAACTACTCTCCTGCCATGGTACTGCCACTGTCCCCATCCCCAAATGAGCTCATCCCATATGCAGCCTGGATGGGGCAGGAAGAAAAGCTCTGGTGCTTCCCCTGAAAAATGGGGAAAGCAACAACGGCAGGCAGGGGAGGGGGCAGGCAGGGGGGATTTTTACCTTCTTTAGGGTCTTAAAAAGTCCATGGAGACTCCTAAGGGCAATTTGTCTATATCAGCAGGGGTGGAAGAGTCTGGGAGCAGGGCTTACAGTCACCCCTGCAGTGATGAGGGGTGTACCCCACTTTGGGAAATCCTGAATCTTCTCCTGGCTCCCAGTGTGATCATGTGACAGAAAGGGTTAATGGGACCTTAGCTGCTTAAAACGGGAAGTGGGGAGAAGGAGCAGGAAAGTTAATTTGTCTTTTAATCTAGCATTGATGTGACAGATGCTGAACTACTGGGTTCAGTCATGTTGTGCACATTTTAGAAAGCGTGTTGAAACCCTGTAAAAAGCACCAAAGAGCCAAAAATTATGATTCAAGGGCTGTAGAAAACATCTGATATTGAGAGATGCAAAGAGCTCTCTTTGTTCAGCTTATCTAAAACAAGGCTGAGAGGTGAGTAGATTCATAGATGTAGGGTTGGAAGGGACCTTGTTCGACCCCCTGCTCTTGGCAGGAGAGAAAACTGGGCTCAAATGACCCCAGCCAGGTAAACGTCGAGCCTCCTCTTAAAGACCCCCAGGGTAGGAGCCATCACCACTTTCCTTGGAAGTTGGTTCCAGATTCTAGCTGCCCTGACTGTGAAGTAGTGCCTTCTAATGTCTAGTCTAAAGCTACTCTCTAGCAACTTAATGGCCGTTATTCCTTGTTACTCCGGGAGGCACTCAGGGGAACAAGGTCTCTCCCAAACCCCGCTAGTCCCTCCGAGTAATAGATCTTAATGTTAAATGACCTTCTTGGGAGAAAATACAAGGTTCTAAAGGTCTCTTGAATTTAGTGAAGAAACACAGAATAAAAACTAAATGTCAGAAGCTGGAACTAGACAAATTTAAATTAGAAAACGAGGGTGATTAACCATTGGAATAGATCCAGGGAAGAGTTGCAGTCTGCCTCGCCTGAGGGCTTCAAGTGAAGGTTGGTGACCACTGGAAGATGTGCTTTAATCATAACTCCATACTGGGCTCTATATATGGTATATTCATTAAATTTAATGGCTTGTAACTGACAAGAGTTCAGACCACAGGGGCTAATCTTTTATCTTGAAGTTTAGATTTGTATTCAAAACCTGTGACAGATTGCTTAATAGCTCTACTTCATTTCAATGGGGCCCTCTGAGTGTGTAGCAGACTCCATTTCTCTCCTTTAGCCCACCCTGTCTTTTCCATGCAGCCAACTGCATAATTATGCTGCTGTAAAGCAGATTCTGGCATGTGCAGGTCACCACTGAGACTTCCTACTGCTTCCTATCCTGCTAGGTCCTTTTCCTGACCATGACAGCAATATTAGATATTGTCACTGCCCCTGGTTGCTCAGCCTTCCTAGCAGATCTGACTGATGGGCATCAAGTCACAAGTTGGGCCCAAACTCTGTCCTGCTAAAGGTCAATTCCCTTCATTTGACTCCTGCTTTAAAGGTTGGGTTATGCTAGGCAAGGGTCAGGAAACAGTCTTCTTTCTCAAACTGAAATCACAGAGGTCTTCACAAGTTTTAGGCCAGAATGGACTATTCTGAATATCCAGTTTGACATCCTGTACAGAACAGGACAAAGAAACTTCTAAACAGATTCCTTTACCTGGATTGAGCTGCAGCAATTTTTTTGAAATATCAAATTTTTACTTAGTGGCCTCAAAGGAATGAAAATTCAGGTTCTAAAGTTACCTGTTACAATGGTTAACTCCCATCCCTGTTAAATATTTGCACTTTATTTCCAATTTTGATTTGTCTAGTTCTATATCCAGCCGTTGTAGTTTCCTTTCACTAAATTCAGAAGTAATCTTTTATCAGAAATGTCCTTCTCATGTAGATATCGACTGATAGTGATTAAATCTCCTCTCAACCTTTTTTTCAGGGAGCTAAACTGATTTGGATTCTTAGACATTACTTAGAACACCAATTTTCCAGAGCACACATCTTTCTTGTATTTTTTTCAATCAGTCCTTTTAAAATTAGGACCTGAACACTTAACATAGTATCCAGCCATGGTGTCAGTAATGCTAGTTGCAGACCCAACAGAAATTCAATTAAATGTTCCATGAGATCTGATGTGCACATCCAATGATCATACTTCCTGCCATGCTACATGTGCACAGTGATGGGATTGGGGATCCCCATCATGATTCTATGCTCCCCCTGCCCCAGCAAGTAAGAAGCTGATCATATGACTATTGTTCCAAGCTTCAGGGGTGCACCAAAGCCCTTGACTATGTCCCCCCAAAAGAGCTGGGAACCCTATCAGCTGCTGCTTCCAGCCTCCAGGTCATAGCAAAATCAACAGCTCTGCTGCACCGGAGGCTGGGAATGCAGATCAGGTGGTCTGCACTCCCAGCCTCAAGGGTGCAGCAGAACCCACGATTACAGTTGTGCCCTGGAGGCATGGGTGCAGACCACCTGATCTGCTTTCCTAGCCTCCAGGGTACAGCAAAACCCTTGACTCTGTTGTGCTCTGGAGGTCGGGAGCTGTTGATTAGAGCTCCCAGCCTGCAGGACACAGTGCAGTCAGGGGCTCCACTACACTCTGGAGGCTGGGAGCCCCAGTCAGGTGCAGCTCCCAGCGGTGGCAGTGTATTGGAGCCAAGGGCTCCAGTGTGCCTCCACAGTTGGGATTAGCAGTTGATCTTAGTTCCCAGCCGTGGGGACACATCAGAGCACTCAAGTCCAAAGTGCCCCTGAGGCTGGAAGCAGCAATCAGCTGACTGATGTTCTCAGCCTTGGGAGTGCATGGGAGTCAAGGGCTCCTGAGGCTGACCCCCAGTCAGCTTGGCCACATATGCAATTTAAGGGTGTGAAAAGGAACCAACAATCAAATTATTATCTTAAGTGTAATGTCTGGCAGGAATCAGAGATAGTTGTACCTCCCTACATCTATGCAATACATCCCTGCATATACAGCCAAGGGTCATATTTGTCTTCTTAGCCATAGCACTGGGAGCTCACACTCCACTGGTTTTCACTGTGAAGCCTCAGTCCCTGTCAGACTAATTATGTTCAGTCTGTGTGACCTAACTCCTTTGTTTCTTGTGCTTGTCTGTACTAGAAGATACATTACTGTGAACTCTGCTCACCAAATGACCAGATCATCATGTAACATCATGTCCCTATTTGGAACTCCTTTGAGTTTTGTGTCATCCTCAAAGTTGATCAGCCTTGGTTTTGTATTTTCTTCCAAATCATTAATAACAATACTGAAATCCAATAGCCCAAGAACAACTTGTCTATAAAGTGATATGTAAACTTTAGGAAGACAGTGCAACCTCTCAGCCCCTACCAATTAGAGAGTGCATTGACAGAAAGGGAAATGACCCACCCAGAGCCATTGAGGGTGCCTGTGACAGTACAAAGAATTGAGCTGTTCCTTGTCTGTTCTTTACCCACCAATTCAGCCTTCCCCTCTACTGCAGATATCACATGACAGTGGTAGGCATGAGCCATTCCAGTCTTCCTCTGGCCCAACATTCAAGAAGGCATGAGGCAGGTGGCTACCTGAAAGGTTTGCGTGCTCTGCTGCTGCTCATGGACCCAGATGAGGAACAGGCTGAGTAGAAATCCCAAGCTGAAGAGTACCAGTAGCAGGGAGTAGCTCCAAGTAGGCAGGTGGAGGTGAGTGTTTCCAAACACCAAGATGGAGCAAAGGCATATGGCAGACACCATCAAGGTAATCACAGCCACAGTGACCACTTCTCTGGGGTAGAAGTCGCTGAGGAACTCAAGGTATGGCTCAAAAGCTGCCTTCAGCTGTCCAGGCTCCCGGTGCTCCTTAGCTTTATCTTTGTCTACAAGCTGCAGCTTGTCTGAGAAGGACTCGTATTCCTTCAGTTCACTGGTGCTAGGGCCCTCATTTGGTCCCGGGCTGGGCTGATTTCCAGTGAGGTGCGAGGGAGCTGCTGGTTTCCCCTGCTGAAAGCGCAGCACAATGATGCTGGCTGCCACAAAAGTGTAAGCCAGCAATGTGCCAATGGACAGGAACTGCACCAGAGCCTCTAGGTCAAATATGAGAGCCAGCACAGCCATAAGCACCCCAAACACCACAATGCCAATTACAGGCACCTGTGTGCGGGGGTGTACCTGGGAAAACACCTGGAAGAAGAGCCCATCCTCTGCCATGGCATAGACAATCCTGGGCAGAGAGAAGAGGTTGCTCAGCAAAACTGTGTTCATTGCTGAAAAAGATATGAAGAGACAGTGAAGCCACAAGCATAGCCACATATCATGCCATCCAAAACCTTCATGGGAAAGATGTTAGGCTCTTGGACTTGAGACCAAGGCAGCAGTAAGCTCATGGACTTATGTACACACTGACAGCAAGGGGTCCCTCTGTCTCCACCCTCCTACTACAAGGCTGTCCCTTTGTTGTCCTGGACACCCTCAAAATATACTCATCCCATTGCCCCAGGAAAGACTTACTCTCCTTGATAATTCTCCTTGGGGCAGGAAAAGCCAGCGCAGGGCAGAGCTAACGCCCCAGAAAATACTTTACCCTAGAAATAGATTGCCTGGGAACAGGGATGTCAACCAGGACTCTCAGTCTGATCTGCTTAATGGAGCCTGTGCCCTGGGAAAAGACTGAACAGCAACCCCAGACAATGGAAGCTTGTGCTCCTCTCCTTGAAATAAGTCCTAAATTGCAGGAGCCTCCCAAGATAGGGAGTCTGCTTTGTCTAACTTGCTCTGACAGACAACATGCAGAAAGGCAAGTACTATTTCCATTTTATATTAGGTAAAATGGAGGCAGTGATAGGAATAGAACCCAGAATTCATGTATCAACCACTAGTTCTGAGGTTATGAACTAACTAAAGGACAAGCCAGAAAATATGCACTGCAGCAGAAACAGATCTGACTGCTAGCTAAGGTCCCAGAAATAAGAGAATTCAGCCTGTATGGACTTACCACAAATTGAGCCAGCAGCTACTAGAAGCCCTGCCCAGGAGTAGCCTCTTCTGTAAAAGGCATCTGCTAAGGCAGAGTCAGGGTCCAGGGTGTGCCAGGGTACCATTAGTGTCAGCACCATTGACACGAGGATATACGATCCTGTGGCCAGGCCCAAGGAGAAGGCTATTGCTCTGGGGACAGCCTTTTGGGGATTTCTGGCTTCTTCACTGGAGGCTGCTATGACATCAAAGCCAACAAAGGCATAGAAACAGGTGGCAGTGCCAGTCATAATGCCTGACAGTCCATATGGGGCAAAGCCACCTTCTCTGACACTCCAGTTCTTAGGCTCTGCAAGAATGAATCCCATAATGAGGATGAACAGGATTATGCCCATGCTGATGGCAGAAAACACATGGTTAAGCCAAGAGGACACCTTGGCTCCAAAAGAGATGAAAGCTGTTGCTATCAGCAGGATTCCCGATGCCAAGAAGTCAGGGTAATGAGCCAGGAAAGGCACATGCCATGTGCCCACATGGGTCTCAGTGAAATTCTTTATTTTGTGGTTAAATATAGAGTCCAGATAGCCACTCCATGCCCGTGCCACTGCAGCCCCCCCAATCATGTACTCCAGCAGCACATTCCAGCCAATCAGGAAGGCCCAGATTTCACCCACAGAAATATAGGTGAACATATATGCAGATCCTGTCTTCGGTACCCGGGCACCAAACTCAGCATAGCACAGGGCTGCCAACAGAGAGGCAAAGCCAGCAATTATGAAAGAGACAATGACGGCAGGGCCAGCTATCTCCTTGGCTACTGTGCCTGTGAGCACATATAGACCAGAACCAATCATACCCCCAATGCCCAATAATGTCAGGTCAACAGTGGACAGGCATCTGTTGAAAGATGTCTCCATCATGTCATCTTCCAATGTCTTCACTCGGTTGAGTTTCTGGCAGAAACGGGCCAGGTCTGCAGACCGAGGCAGCCAACTCGCCATCTTGGGCAGACCAGGTCCTGCCTTCAGGAAGGCCAGAAGAAGGACGTGGACCTTAGGTCAGGATGTCCCTCAGAAATTTCCCAGAGATCTAGGGAAAGAAAACATGAACAGGTTCTTCCTCTCCACGTATTGCCCGGACATGCCCTTCTCCCCAGTCTGCGACTCAAACATCATCCAATCCTCCATAGCCCAAATGCAAGAGAGCCCTTTCTCTAACATATGACACAAACATGAGCCAGTGCTTACTTCTACCTGTGTCTTAACACAAACAAGCCCTGGAGGTGGCAAAAGCTCCCATTTCAAGTAGCCTAGAAACAGAAAGCACTACCCAGCTTCTAAACATCTAGCACCCAACATTGTAAGCACTAAGGTCCTCTCCCAACTCCCAGAACTTACCAGTAAAGACAAGGGAGGTAGAGAGGCCTAGGAAAGGTTCCCAGCAGGGAAATAGCTGGTGAGGGGCAGCCCTAATTTTCCCAGGCCCAGAAACACAGGCCTGCTTTGGCTGTTCTTCAGGGGTGCATATCATTTATGGTGCATTTTGTAGTCTGCCTATCCAGCGTGCGCTCTGATGATGCAGCCAGGGGATCACAGCTCAATGAAAAACAATTATTCACTAAGCTTGTATACCTGCTCCATTAACACATCAGAAGTCCCTTCCAACATTCACAATGGCTTTCATATGTATATACTGAATCCACTTTCAAGGGAGAGGAAGAATTTTTGAAACAGGAATACAGAATATTAGAGGGAGAGTTGATTGTGCTGGCTTCAGTTACACTTAACTAACATTTTCAGGCATAAGTTACCATTTTCAGCTCCTCATTATTATTTTCATTGAAATTTCTAAAGCTGTTTGGCTCAGATTGAATTTTATTTAAAAAAAATTAAGAGTTGTTCCAGCTGCTTCCAAGAATAAGGTTCTGAAAAATATATTGTTGCCCATATTATTTTTTTTCATCCATTTCATTAAGCTCTAGTCCCTCCAGATTTTGGATCAGGGGCTTGACATTTGGTGAAGGGGGTCATCAAAGGGTTGTGATTTGCCAGCTCCATGAAAATCTGCCCAAATTTGGCTAAGGTTAAAAACTGAAGTTCACACAGATTTGAGAGTTAACAGACTTATGCTGTCAAGATTTCATCTGCACAGAGTATGGTCCACACCACACTTCACCAATATGACAACCAGACTGTGCAGGCTCCATTCTAGGGCCCCAAAGGGCTTTTCCAATACTTCCTCCTTCCAAACACAAAGAGCCACTGTGGCAACAGAAGCAAAAGGAAATCCCACTGCCCCTGTCCATACCCCCAAACCAAACCAAACCTCTTTCTAATTCAAATACAAAGGAATGAAGAACAGAGCGGGAAACATGGGCAGGAACTGGCTAGGTTAGAAAAATTTAAGACTGAACTCTGGATTTGAATCTTTCAATTCTCCTGTTGTTAGTAAATAGCTGTGCAGTGTCTCATCCTCCCTAAGCAGCGGGCTCAGCTAGAAAGTAGTAACCTCTGACTGCTACCAATTACTTGATTAACTTAGGTGACAGAGGCTTGTACTGTGGATCTAGGAAGAGGTTCCAACCCAGCAACTGACCCACTTTGGGAGTGCATATCGTCTCATATGATAAAAAGTCTGAATTTTTCTTCTTACTGATTTAAAGTATGGATTACATTAAAATATATTACTTTTAAAACAAAAGTAAAATTGTTTCTATCCTGCTGATTTTATGATTGTCTTTCCATTTTTAAAGCTGTGACCAGCTAAAACAACCTGCACTAGAGATAAGAGCTTAGAGAACCCTGGCATTCCCCCGCAAAATGTCACAAGGACACCTGGCCAATCTGGTATTAAGGGAAATTGTGCTAGGTCAGGTTGGTCAAATACTGCAAAAAGGGGACGATGGTGCAGGGTGAGTTTGATGGACAAATTAAACCTTCTTCTCTGTGTAAATAGAAGATGTATCAAACTTGTGGTTCAAACCTGGCTGCAAAGATGGGGAAAAGGTATGTTCTCCTTTGGGATTAAAGAGGTGGCCCAGGCCTAAAAGTAAAAGTCAGAGCATTCTGGGGCTTCTAATTTATGGCTGCTTCCTATAAAGTTGTCCGGCAGCTCCAAGACCTTAGCAAACCAACCCTGCTTCAGTACCCTTCTCTCACCATGGCTCTATGATGGGATCTCGGTTTGTGACCGCATATTCCCTTTGCTAGGGAAATTCCCACACCTGTGTTCCACCTCCTTTAATGCCACCAATGCAGTGTTAAGGGGTGACACGGCCCAAAACTGGAGCCCTGGCTTGCAAGACAAGGAACTCTAACAAGGGTGGCCAATGTGCAGTATAAGTGCCACAAGTGGTGCAGGCACGCTCTGTATATTGCATGTGGCAGCTCAGGAAGGGGACAAGCAGCACAGCAGCAAATAGGACAGGGATCAGAAAGCACAGAAAAGAAATCAGGGAAGAAACACAAAATAGAAAGCAGAAAGCAGTGCAGCACTGGCAGAGGAAAGGGATTGGTGTAGTACTCTGGGAAAGCACAGGACTAGTTTGTGGCATGCCTGCCAAAAAGATTAGCTCCCACTGCTTCCAGTCTCTTAACTCTCCATGAGGCATGAGAGGCTAAAGGTCACAAAGATCAGTTGCTGTGCTAGTGATGCAGTGGGGCACTAGAATAGCCTGCTTTTATCAGATATTTTAATATGTGGCAGGAATTTTTTTTCAGTTAATAGTAAATTAAAAATGCAGTTTCAGTCAACTCCCAAATGTTTGTAAATTTGATCCAGATTCATTGTACGATTGGGGGATGAGGTTTATGCAAAGTAGGTTTCTTTATGCAGTAGCTTAAGGCTCTCACCCAATGTAGTAGATCTATGCTCAATTTCCTCCTTCACCTATCTTCCTTAGCCCCTTGGCTATACTTGAGCTGGAACTTGGAGACCCTCCATGTCTCCTGCAGGAGCTGTTCCATTTCATATAAATAATTCATCATTCACTGGAGTAGGGAATGGAAACAGGATATGCCATTACTCAAGTGACTGTCTTAACCGTCAGGCAAAAGGGGCACTCTTTCTCTGTCTCAGACTCTAGTTCTTGAAGTAGGGTAGCTCTAACCTATGGACTAAGAGATGAGAAAAACATTTCAAATTCAGTTTAGCCACCCCTGTCACAAGTTGGCAGAAGTGCATGGGCTCACCTGACTGAGGGTGTGAACAGTCCTAAACAAATTCAGCAAGGTAGATGATCCGCCAAACCTCATATCCATGTATAAACACTTTTCTGCATCCAAGAACCTAGTTTGGTTGCTTGCCTACCAGTGTGGTAGGAGCAGGAATGTCACATTCCCTGTACTTATCACTTCACTTATCACCTCTGGGCAGGCCAAGAGACAGGGGGACCTAGTTTCCTGCCCTATGCTTTGTTGCTCCTGCAGCAAGCCTGCCCATACATAACAGAGTTTTCAAGACCTCCCTCATTGTTGACTACAGTTGCTGCTTGGCAGTGCCCCCTCTTAGCCCTGGGGCTATTAACTGTATTTCACCACCTACTTGGTTGATACGGGCATTGCATTCACCATGCAAGAGCTGCAGTCCTTTCTCTGTGGGTAGCGTGCTGTCCCTGTAGGGAGCCATACATCTTATTGAGTTTTATAACTTTAGAGAAATGTCCTTCAGCCTTAGTCATAAGAACATAAGCAGAGCCACAGTGTCTGAGATCAATGGTCCATTTAGCCCAGTATCCTGTCTCTAATAGTGGCAGGAATAGATGCTTCAGTGCAGTGGTGTTCAAAGTAAAGCCCACAATCTGGATCTGGCCTTCAGAGCTCAATCATTTAGCCCATGGGGCCTCCCCCCTGGGACTGGAAATTTGGCAGCAGGGGAGTGGTAGATGCATTAATTGCTATGGCTCAGGTAGCCCTATGGCAATTAACACTACCACTGCTCCCTTAATATTAAATTTTTGGACCTGAGAGAAGCTCCCCTCCCCAGGCCAAGTGACATAACTCCACATGCCAGATCAGGGCAGCATGAAGGGGTGATCTGCAGACCAGATTCAACCCACAAACTAGGCCCTGCACACTAAATTCAGCTCACAGACCTGCTGGACCCCACTCAACCAGCCCATACAGCAGAAGGTTGAGCACCACTGCCACAGAGGGTGACTATATGAATAGATCATATCTAGACTCCCCAGTTGTACACTTCTTGGAAGCCACTCTCATTGGTTTAGGGATCTCAGATGATACATCCCTGACTATTCTGTTTAACAATGATGAATGGACCCATCATCCATGAATCAGTATATCCAGGCTCACAAAGGGATTAGGCAATATGCCTCTATAAGCTTTGGTAGCTATAAATTCAGTATGCACAAGAGGTGCACTGATATAAAGATTGCATATCTGATTGGTGCTGATAAAAGGAAAATTAACATAACTGGCTATTGGCTTTTTTGGCTGGTATAGCTGATAATGTCTCTGATAAATGTAATGTGCCTTCTGGCTGGGGCCCCTGGATGCCACATGCATGCATGCAGCTGCCATGCATGTGACCAGGACTGCAGCCAGGCAGTGTGGAGAGCAGCGCCCTGCAGGTAAGTCTGTGGAGGGGAAGGGGCTTGGGGGAGGCAGACTGAGGCCCCCGCAGTGAAGGAGGGAGTGGGGCAGGAGGCACTGCCCAGACAGGGCAGTGAATGGGACCCCAGGGCTGGGAGTGGGATGGAACTGTGGACAGCTCATCCCGAGGGCATAGGAGGTTGGTGGGGGGGGCAGCTCTCCAGCACTACATGCACCCCTGGGGAGGCATAGGGGGGCATGTGTCCCTCTGGATTTGTAGGGTGGAGACCGGATGCCCTCTGTGAGCTTGAGGCCAGGGGCAGTGTGAACCTCTTCCCAGCGGGAGGCTGGGCCAGGGCTTGGCTCAGGGTGGGTGAGAGCAGAGCAGGTTCTGTTGGGTGGTGCAGGTGGTTGGCAGTGGTGGTGCTTGGAGGGGTGGCTACGGGGAAGGGGGTGGGGCGGTGAAGGTGAATTTTGGAATTGCTATAGTCAAGGCAAAGGTCACAAGGCAGAATGCCCTGAGCAGAGGTGGTGCTAAGGGAGGACTTGGAGGGACTACAGCCACCCCAAAATTTGCTTTAGCCTGCTCATACCCACCCCTCCCAACCTACCCCACCCCACACATCTGAGCCCACCCTGCTCCCACCCATTCTGAACCCAGCCCCAGCCCAGTCCCCCAACCTAGGAAGAGGATGGCACCACCTCTGGCCCTGAGCCCACAGCGGGCAGCCCACCTCCACCTGGCACACAACTATAGGGGGACACATGTGGCCTCATGCCTCCCATAGTGATGCACACAATGGCAGGGAACCGCCCCCTTCCCCCACTGGACGAACTGCCCATGGCTCTGTCTTGCTCCTGGCTCTTGGGTCCAATTTACTGCTCTGGCTGGGGCTGCCCCCAGCCCCAGCCCCTGCCCCATTCCCTCCTTCACTGTAGGGGACCTCAATCTGTGCCTTCCCATGCCTCTCCCCTCCCCTCCCCAGGCTTACCTGCAGGGCACTGCTCTCTATGTTGCCTGGCTGCATTCCTGTAAATCAGTTATCAGATTGGTATCGGCCAAGATGGCCGGTTAATAAATGGCGATAGGTATCAGCTAAGAAAATCTTTATCAGTGCACCCCTAGTATGCACTATATAGATAAAAAAAATCATTTTCTTGTAAGTTTTAAACCTGATTCCTGCTCATTTCAATAGGTGTCCCTTAGTTCTACAATTCTGGGACTTGACAAATAGCAATTCCTTACTCACCTGACCCACACCCTTCATGGCTTTATAGACCCTCAGCCTTCTCCATCCCAAACTGAAGAGTCCTACCTTTTTAGTCTCTCCTGTTATGGCTGCTGCTCCATACCCCTGATCGTTTTTGTTGCTGTTCTCTGTACCTTTTCCAACTCTTACTATGTCTTGAGATGTGGACACCATGAATTGCTATAGTGGAATGATGTGGTTTTGTTTTGTTTTCAATTTCCTTCTTAGCGATGGCCAATGATTTTTGTTTTTTGGTTGCTGTTCCACACTGATTTGATGCTTTTAGAGAATTAACGACAGTGACTCCAAGGTCAATTTTCTGAGTCACAGCAGTTAGTTCAGAGCCCAGAATTGTGTATGTATAGTTGAGGCTATTTTTCTCTGTGTGCAATACCTTGTACTTGTCAACACTGAAGTTCATCTTTCACTTTTTTGCCCACTCACTCAGCTTAGCAAGATCTTTCTGCAGTTCCTTTCTGTCAGTTTAAGCTTTGACTAATTTGGTATCATCTGCAAACTTGGAAATTTTACTGTGCACCTTTACTTCTAGCTTATTGATGCAAATGTTAAAACGGGGAAATCCAGGATCAGAACAGATCCCTGTAAGATCTCAATTACTGACCTTTTTCCATCCTGAAAAATGACTTTTAGCTACACCCTTTGCTTCCTATCTTTTAACCAACTCTCAGTCCACCAAAGAATCTTCTTTCCAATCCTGTGGCAACCTAGTTTTCTTAAAAGCTTTTGGAAAGGAACCTTGTTGAAAGCTTTTTGAAAATCCAAATATATTACATCAACTGTATTTCCCCCGACCACATGCTTGTTAACAATCCTAAAAGAACTCCCTCCAGCAGATTGATGAAGCAGAATGCCTTTTACAATAACCATGCTGACTCTTCTTCAGCAAATCGTATTTGTTTATGTGATTGCTGATTTTATTCTCTACTATAAGTTCTATTGACTTGCTAGGGATAAAAGTGAGATGCACTGGTCTGTAGTTCCAGGATCACTTCTGGAACTTTTTTTTTGAAGGGTGTTACATTGGCAACTTACTGGTCCTCTGGCACAGAGGCCATTTGTAATGATAGGTTACATACCTTTGGCAACAGTTCTGCAATTTCACATTTAAGTTGCTTTTGAACTCTTGGATAAATAGCATCCTGGTGACTTATTTGTGTTTATCTATTTGTTCCAAAACTTCTTCCTGTTACTTCAATTTGATCCAACTCTTCAGATGCATCTGCTAGGAAGAGTTGACCTGCTACGGGAATTTCAGCAATATCTTCTGCTATAAAACCGGACGCAAGGAATTTACTTAGCTTCTCTGTTATGCCCTCATCATCCCCAGGTGCACCTTTTATACCTTGATCATCTAATGGTCTCACCAATTCTCTAGCTGGCCTCCTGCTTCTGTTGTGTTCTTTAAAGTTTTTATTAAGTTTGGCATCCTTTGCAAGATGCTCCTCAAATTCTTTTTTTGCCTTGCCTTATTTCATTTTACATTTGACTCTACCAGAGTTTGTGTACTTTCCCAGTTTTCTCATTTGGGCATGTCTTCCATTTTTGAATAATGCCTTTTTGCCTTGCATACAGTAGAACTAACGGTGCCATATTCAACCCTAGCTGTTAACCTAATCCCAAGTCCCTCTTTCCAATGAAGGCCCAGTTACCTGGAGACCCTGTGATCTTTAAGGACCAATTTTCTTGTTCCCAATGGTATCTGTGCTATATCCCAATTACCTGTGCTATAGGAACTCAAATGGTCTTTGGTTTTCCCCATCTTTAGCACCCCTGTTCCAGCTTGCAGAGCCACCCTTGGCCTTAGCACCTCCCAGATACACTTATTCTGGCTTTTACAATCCCTGGATCTTCTCTGTCCCTGTATATGCAAATTCTGAACTTCCCTCTTCACCCTATGTCTTTCCTCCCAGTTTGCCCATACTTCATCTCCTAACAATCTTTTTTGTCTACTGTCCTGACCTTGAGGACCTTTAATTCCAGCCTCCCAATCTCCCTGGTCTCAATACCGTTGCCTCCCCACCCTCTTGCCTCATATATCCAGTAACACCCTCTTCCAGGTAGCTCCAAACCGCTCCATCCCTCTGAACCCTGATTTCCCAATTCCCTGGAGGCTGCAGTGCTCACTCCCCAGATGCCACTGTACCCTGCTTTTCAGTCCTCCTTGAGGATAGAAAAATGGCTTCCCTCTGACTCTCCCCAACAAGTCCACCAGAATAGCCTGCTGCTTCTCTTTCCTTCATGGTTAAAATGCCACTGCTGCGTTGTGCTCGCTACTCTCAACTCCTCCGGAAATAAGAGCTCCAGGAGAAAGGATGGTAGTCTTCCTCTAGCCCAGGGACCTCACCTGTCCAGCTTCAGAAATATAGCCTAATTAAGAGCTCTACAAAGCATCTGGTACCCTCGGTGCAGAGATGGGCCGCCTGCCTGCACAGGTGTAGCTGGTCCCAGTCCCCACCATCCCTGCCTGCACAGACCCCCGATGGAGCAAAGCTGCTTTGCTCCCCTCGGCAAGGGACATCGTTGTCTTTCCCCTACCTCCCGCACGTCCCGCAGGGCCACAAACCATTTCTTCCCCGTGCTGCCAGCCACCCCCGGGATGTGTGCGGCCGTCGGGGTCCTCTGCGGCACCCAAGCCGGGGCGGGGGCGGGGGCGAGACCAGGGCCGGGGCCGGCGGACTCGCCACACCGCAGACGGGCCCGGCCCGGGCAGCACTGCCGGCCGCGTGTCAGGTGCCGGCTCCCCATCAACCCAGAGGGGCCGCGGGGCCTGGCCCGGGGCCTGGCCCTGCGGCTCCTCCCGCCCCCGCCCGGGCCCCGCCACACGCAGCTCCCGGGCCGCGCTCACCTGCGCCGACGCTGAGTCACTGGTTGACGACACCTGCGGGCGGCGGCTCCGCCAGGTAGGGGCGGGGCGGGGCGGGGCGGCGCGGCGCGGCGCGGCGCGGCGCGGCAGGATGTGGCACAAAGCGCCCCGCCCGCGAGGATGCTCTGCTCATGCGCGGACCAGCTCGGCCCGGGGGAGAGTCGGCCCCGGCCCCGGCCCCAGGGACGTGTGTTGAGCGGGCAGGTGGGCACAGCATGGCCGCATCACAGCTGGCGCAGCACCAGCTCCCCACAAATGCCCAGCAGGCCCAGACAGAAATCTCTCTTCAAAGACCATGGTGCAGGTTTCCAAGGTCAACTCCTCCCTGGAGCACCTGGATTATGGGCTTGCCCTAGGATGCAGGCTTCAATTGAAGTCTCGTAGTAGGGCTGTGGCTACGATGTGATGGTCGACGCGCCCACCATGGGAACGCTTGGAGCCCAGCAATGAGAGCATCCTGCGTGTCTGCCATGTCTCCTGCAGCTACACCAAGCTGATACGCTGCCTCATGGTGTCCGACCCCATCTGCTGGTCCTGTGACATCTACATCGAGCACACCACGGGCCAGCGCCAGTACACCGACCCCGCCTGAACCCCCTCCGCACCTGACGGACTCCGAGAGGACTCTCCAATGATGCACCACTCCACCCAAAGGACCCCTGCGATCAGACTCTATAGACTGAGAAACTTTCTTAACCTACCCCCTCCACCATCACAAACCATTGTACAGGTTTGTGTGCATCTGTCTTCTTTCTTTCTCAGTGTTGCCAAGTGTGGGACGGCAGGCAGCTTTAAAATGGCTGGCAGATGGGGTGAAAATCTGAACCCTCATTGCATGAGGGTCAAATGAAGATGTTCCAAAACAGTGTGTCTTCTGTAACTCAGAACATGTCCTGAAAAGCGCTCAGTAACAGCGGGCAGATGCACTTCTGTCTGCACCCTTAGGAAAGTAGGGTTGGAAGGGACATCCAGAAGTCTCATGAATCCAACCTGCTGTCTCAGACAGGATCGTCCCTATCCAGACCATCCTATACAAAGTATAATCTAAATGCTACATAAGACAGCTCTCAGCAGTAACACTACTTAACCTGCCACAAGGGAACCACAGCAGTCAACCTCTAGCTTCCATGAAATGTCAATATGTGCTCAAAAGATCCCAGTAGAGGGCAACGCCTCCTGCTACAGAGAAAGGAAATCCCCTCCCCCCCAAAGTCCATCCTAATCTGACCAATGGGGTAAAATTCCTGAGCAGAGGGTCAACACCTTCTAGCCAGGACTCTCTGGCTTTGGTCCCAGAGCAGCTTTGGTACATCCCAGTCAAAGTCCAAGCCTTGGCTGTAGCTAACACCTGATGCCTCTGGGAAGGCTTAAAAACACTCTAACATGTATCGGAGAAACATGGAGGGGGTGGAACAACAACCAGCAAAGCCCAGAAGCATGGGAAATACCCATAGCAAAACAGGCATAGCTAAGCCTAAATCATCCCCAACCAGTAGCTGTCCAACCTCTCCTTGAACACTGCCCTTGATGCCAAGTCCACAACTGCCCGAGGGAGTCTATTCCATTGCTTCACTATACTAACATTGATGTTTTTCTGGATATTCAATCTAAACTTACCTGACTACAATGTCAAGCCACTGGTCCATGGCTCCTGCTCTGCAGTGAGAGAAAAGGTGCTTTCCGTCTTTACGGCAGTTATTTGAACACTGTTATATCTGCTCGAGTGTCTTTTCCACAAGCAGAACATGCCTAGCTTCTTCAGCCTCTCATAACTTGCTTTCAAGCCCTTGATCACCTGTGTTGTCCACCTCTGGACCCTCTTAACTTCTCTGTAATCTTTTAAAATGTTCAGCCCAGAATTGCACACAGTACTCCAGATGAGGCCTAAATAGTGCTGAGTAGAGGCACTGTAATCTCCCATGTTTTGCACCTACTGCTTCTGTTGATGCAGCCTAAAACTGCATTTGCTTTTTGTGTGGCTGCATCACACTACAAACTTGTATTGACTCTTTGTGATCAACCAAGACTCTCAAGTCCTTTCCCATAATGCTACCATCCAGCCAGGTGTCCCCCATTTTATATTTGTGTTTTTGATTATTCCTCCCGAGGTGTAGCACCTTGCATTTGTCCACATTGAACTTCATCCTGTTAGTTCCAGGCCAACTTTTCAATCTGTTGAGATCCTTCTGAACTGTATTCCTGTCCTCAAAGGTGTTCGCAGTCCTTCCCGTTTTATGTCTTCTGCAAACTTGTTCAAAACTTTTAGTGCCATTATCTCAATTGTTAATAAATTCATTGAATAGCACAAAGCCCAGGACTGACCCCTGTGGGACTCCACACAAAATCTCCGTGGATATTGAACCAGTTATCTATATACCTTATAGTAGTTTTATCCAGCCCACATTTCTCCAATTTGTTTATGAGAAGGTCACTTGGGTCTTTGTCAAAAGCCTTGCTGAAGTCTAGATACACTATAATCACAGCATTCCCTTCATCTACCCAAGCAGTTACTTTGTCAAAAGTTGATCAGGTTTGTCTGACACAATGTTTTTCATAAATCCATGCTGGCTACTTGCGATCAGCCTTTCTTCCTCCGGATGCTTACAAATGGACTTCCTTAAGATGTACTCCAGTAGCTCCCCAGGTATTGAAATGAGGCTAACCAGACTGTAGTTCTCTGGGCCTTCCTTTTTGCCTTTTTTTGAGGGGCACTACACTGGCCCTTTTCCAGTACTCTGGTACCTGGTTTGTTTTCAGGAAGATCATTGCCAAGGGCTCTGAGATCTCCTCTGTCAGTTCCTTCAGTACCCTAGGATGAAGTTCATCCAATCCTGCTAACTTAACTTCATTCAGACCCAGCGACATTTGTTATAATTTTCCATCTATAGTATCTAATTATGGGAGGATCTTCTGAATTCAGTCCCCCTCACTGCTGCAGCATGGTGAGCAGTGGTAGGATAGGTCAAGCAGCAGGGAAGTCAAGTGGCCTGATTCCTGCTTGCCCTCCCCCCACATCATTTGCTGATCTTCCCCCTCCCCGTTTGGTGCCCCTGTAAGTGCCTGTGCATCTTGAACCTGGCCACCCATGGTGTCTGTAGCCCCTGCCCCCACTCACCCCCTTCCCAAAGTCTTGGACTCTTATTCCTTCCTACTTTTGCAGCTGATTTTTGACAGGAACCCTAAGTACCTTCAGAGGAAGATGAACGTTGACCCTCGACCATCATTCTTTGCTGCTGTTTTCTGAGGCCTTTACCTCAGCACTGGTGTCCTGGTAGGAGTAACAGGATGCAGTTCTTCAAGGTAAGCAGCTTTGGAATTTCTCTGAAATGTTAAATTTCAGTAATGCTAAAACTTGGAAAAACATTAATTGCTAGCCATCAGGTTAGGAGGGCAAAGCCACAGATGCACAGACAATTTCTGTCACTTGAAGGACTGCAAGAGCAAAAGGCTGTAAAAATCCACACGAAGAGCCAGGTATAGAAACATAGGTGAACTTTTATTTGTTATGCAATCTGAACCTGGCACTGAAGTAGCATAGTGTGAAGTAAACCAACCACAATATTTATGTGCAGTGTCAAAATAGTGTTCCCAATATGTGGCCCCTGCCACCATTTTGAAACATAGGATGCTGAATATGTAAGCCACTCTGATTAAAATACTCCCTCCCAGTCCCCCAGCCCAACCCCGGAGCATGTGTATAGGTGTCCAAAGGATCCCTCGTGAAACTGCACCTC
The DNA here is from genome assembly GCF_052110815.1 of Crocodylus siamensis. Classification (NCBI taxonomy): domain Eukaryota; kingdom Metazoa; phylum Chordata; order Crocodylia; family Crocodylidae; genus Crocodylus; species Crocodylus siamensis. Next base: position 45,352,614 of record NC_143403.1, read on the forward strand.
TAATGTCAATAGCACTACGCAGGCCTGGCGTTTTCTTTAAGAAACAACATTCAAAATAAAGAGACTGTGTTGGAAGGAAAAGTGTGCTCCAGCTTGCTTTAAAAAAGTTATTTCTGTCTTAACACATACAGAAGTCTTGATTCACATACAGAAGTCTTGATTCATAGCTTCCTAATTGTGTACCAAGATAAGACTACAGAGGCCATGCTCAGCCTCCACAGCAAAGTAAAGCCATCCAATTACAGTAAAAGCTCTGTTATCCGGCATCCCCTGGGAATGGGGGATGCCAGATAACAATATGCTGGTTAATTGAGCGGCCCTGGCTGCCACTTCTCCTGCCACATCTGGGGCATCCTTCCACTCCTCCCATGGCATCAACACCCCTTGCTGTTATTCCCCTGGGCTGTGGGGGATCGTCAGTGCAGGCTGCTTTGCCCTGGGCCACGGGGGCTCGGGGAAACCAGAAGTGCCACAGTGGGCACTTCTGGTTTTACTTTTTCTTACAAGCTGGTATGCTGTTAACAGAGCATATTGGCTTGTAAGGTGCCAGTTAACAGAGAATTTACTGTACCTGTTTTTGATATCAGCAGCTATTCAATCCTTTCTTGTTATTTACAGTCCTTTACCAGAAATCCATGCCTTCTGAGAACACGAGGAAAGAGATCTGTACTTTGAGACTGAGTAGGAGATATTGTTTGAAAATCCAAGACGACCCACAGATGGTTTCCAAAATGTCACTTAAACTTTGCATCTATTATCCTGTTTTCCAAAAGGAGATGTTACTGACATGTTCCAAGTACCTACAGTTACTTTTTTCAGACCTCTTGCTACATTTTATACAACATTCAAGAGGTACTGACTTCAGAAGAGACATTAGAAAACGTGTTATTCAGGGACCACAAGACCTTAATCACTTATTAAAACTGAGAAAGGAGGTAAGTGAAATTTTTTTCAACAGCTGTAATTGAGATGTGTAGTAAACACAGTAGAAATCATTATAAACACCTTACTCCAACTGTCCCTCGGTACTTTGGAGTCCTCCAACTCCCAGTAAAAAGGGACCATCTCTTCTAGACTTGGTAACCAGTGGCTTCTTTATCTTGCTCTTTTATAGCAAATGCATTTAATACTCTATGCATTAGTAAGAAGTCAGAAATTCTGGAAAACTGCAACTGCGTCCATTCAGGAGAATGCTTTCTCTGGCTGTGTTTCCTTTTGCTGCAACTTCCGAATTAATTCTAGTAAGTTCATTTGTAAAGTCAGCTCCTGTAAAGGACGAAATGACACTTCAGGAACAAGAAAAGCTAATACCACTACTCTGCCAGAGGCTGCAGCAAAGGTGTAGAGGATACTGTAGAGGGTATTCCACAAAGTAGACAGTCACACTATTGACATCAACCATCCACGCCATCTCCCAAATAAAACACCCCTTCAAACACTAGATGTATGCAAAACTAAAGCTTGACATTAATACCTTTTTACCTAATGTAGGATGTAAACACTGCAAAATATCTGAAATGAGAGGATGATCTGTAGGAAGGTAGAAGAGCTATAAGATACAATACCCTTTATGGAAGTTCTCTCCCTTTTCATAGCTTGTCATAAAGCACACAGGTCCATCAGTTCTGCAACCTTTTCATTAGGGCACTGGAGCAATAGCTTTCCACTAAAAATGTAAAAAGCATATTAAAAGTGCTCCTCCCTGGGCGTGTCTACATGTGCACATGCTTACTTCACAGTAAACCTCCCTATTGTCAAGTAAGCTTGCTACCTGCAAATGCAAATAGCAAATTTACTCAGGAGTAGTAACAGTACCATAGCACTTGTGTATATGCCTGACTGAAAAATCTGTTCCCAGTCAGCCATCTACCAAGAGGTGGGAGATTGCTCCCTGCCCCTGGGAGCTGCCTGCTGCCCAGCAGGCTCCACCACAGAAACCTGGGCAGGGACTATGTCCCCCTGCCGTGGAAACAGGGAGCTCTAAGCCCCCTGCTCCCAAGCCATGACTGGGGAGTGGGGGCTGGGAGACCCTTATTTTCCCAGCACCAGCTCCATGATAGAGGAGCCGGTGCTGGGAGATAAGGGTCTCTTAGTCTGAGCTCTGTGGTCACTGGGCTCAGGCTGGGAGATAAATAGCCCCATGGTGCAGAGCCAGTGCTGGGAGCTCCCTGCTGGTTGGGGCTGGGGAGCTGGGAATAAGCTCCCCAGCCCCTGCCCTGCATGCCTGGGGGTGGAAAATGTACCCCTGCCCTGGCAGTCAGCAGGAAGCTTCCAGCTTCTGCTCCCCAATTGTGGAATGGGGGTTGGGAGATCCCTGCATGGGGACAGTTCCCCGCCCACCCCGGAGCTGTTTGGGACCTTCTCCTGACTGGGACAGTTCCTAGCCAGCCCCAGGCTATGCAGGGAAGCATATGCAGCCTGGAGGTGGCTAGGAATTGTCCTGTTTCAGGCAGTCCCCAGACAGCTCTGGGCTACACAGGCAGACTTCTTTGTGCAGCCTGGGGCTACCCAGGAACTGTCCTGGTTAGAGGCATGTCCCAGCCCCATGCCCCAACCAGGTGAGGCATGGGGCTTGGAAAGAGGAGGTGGAGTACGTCCCAGCCCCCTGGCCTGATTCGCTGGTGGGACAGCTAGCAGTGAGCTAGCTGCCCCAAAGGCAGGTCGGGGTAGGGGGTGGAACCTGCCCCTCCCCTGAAGCTCTTTCCAAGCCCCATGCCCCTGATTGGGAAGCCAGGGTCTGAAGCTTCCCCCAGTAGTGTCAGGGGCCCATTGCAGGGTTGCAGGGAACTGGGTGGAAGTCTTCTCCCTAATCCCTGCATGTGTAGATGTTGGACCAAAAACTCTTACTCCAGAGCAGCTTATACCAGAATAATTTTGGGCTTCTTTAAATGCATGTGGAGATGCACCCACTACTTCTCTGAGCATCTCACCCTCAGAGTCCTCAAAAAGCCGCTCCAATGCATTTATCTTACTTCAAAAGAGAAGAATAACTAAGAAAAAGCTGGAGCAGGCACTGAGGGTTTGATACTGGTTATATAGTGCTACCTGTTAAATGCACCTGTGTGTGGTGCACACAATTATTTCACCATTCTGATGTGAAGTGTTCCCTGTATATATCTGCAAATCTATGTCATTATGCTCATTCAAATGATCCTGTTCCCTGAGTTTTACAAAAAAAAAAAAACCAGCTTAGGTTAGGCAGCTGTTTCACTATGACCTGTACTTATCCTTACCAAATAGAGAAAACAGTTTGAGAGAAATTAAGTATATACCCATTTTAAGCATGAGGGATAAAAACAGGAAATTTAAGTGACTTGCCCAGATAATAGAATAAAGAATGAACTGGAAGCCAGAAAACAGCATATATTTGGGTGCCTTTTCACCTTAAGTTATCCTCTCTGCAGACTAGATTTCAAGTTTATAAACTCAAGCTGAAAAAAAAAGTTTAGATTATTTTTAGTGCTCATGCTCGGACAGGCTAAGGAGTCATGGGGCTCACTCTCTAGTAACTGGCTTCTACAAGAAATTTTTTAACCTAATATTTCTAGCTGACAGACTTGACCACTAGTTCATGCAGCAAAGGAAGGATCATACCTCCAGCACAAACGTTCAAAGTTCAAATTGTGTGCCATATGGGCTAGGGAGAAGGTGGAAAATGAAGAGAACTTCTGGCATTTTAGTTATCTTTTTTTTTTTTTTTAATCTGTCAACTGTTAAAAGTATTGACAGATCTTGAATCTTCTTCTCATCTTACAGACCTGAGGGTTTGTGGTGATATAAAATCCAGACACTCCAGCTTTCTCCAGGGTGCTCTGCTGGTCAACTACTTTCTGGTCTAGTTCCAAGACTATTTTCTCATCCATCATTCGCTGTTCATCTCGAATTCGCTGCTCCACAGCCTAAGAGGGAAAATTTTGATATTATTTTTTCTCCAATTATCTTCTCATTGGATTTTCTTTAACTCAAAAATAAAGACACATAAATTAATTTAATCCCCGAGACTGTAAGGAGGACCAGGAAATAATTTGTATTCCTTAAGAATCTCTTAGTTGTATTGTTGAAGGGTCTAAAAATAAGCTAGGGAGAATTACGACAAGTTTAGTAAATCATCATCACCAAGGATCCTGGTTTTCTCTGTTAAAAAATCCAAAATCCTTTAATAAAAATCGCCAAAATACAGGTATTTGGGATTTGATTTTGTTTTTTTATCATGGAAAATCAGAGCTCCCCTTGCCCTCTTCACTCACCAGAATATGGGTCCAGCTGCAGCAGACCCTCTGCTGCTTTTTGGTACAGAGCAACTCTGATATGCCACCGCCCTTCACTCCTGACCTGCAGCCCTCCACCCCTCCCAGTGCCCCTCACTCCCAACCAGCAAACCCCTGGCCCTGCTGGTGCCCCTCATTCCTAACCCAGTCCCCTATGCCCCACAGCCCTGCTGATGCCTCCCATTCCCAACCCACTGCCCGCCGCCGCCCAGTGTGAGGACAAGGCCCTAGCCCTAGTGTATGGGGAAGGGGATGGTGTGTGGGGCAAGGTGTGTGTGTGGGAGGGCAGGAGGGTGTGAGCATAGTGCCCCCTGCCCAGTTGGCAGCAGTAGAGGGGCACAACTCCATGCTGCCACCATGGCAGTGCAGCCCCTCTGAGGGCACCTGAAGCTAGGAGATCACAATCCCGCAGCTGCAGGGTGCCCCACACACCCCTAGGGATTGGGGGAACACAATAGTGCCCCATGGCTGCTAGGACCTAGCATCCACAGCTCCCAAGCACTACTGGGGCTGAGAGTCCCAAAGCTGATGGGACTCTCCATCTCAGCTGTGTATGTGGCACAGCTGGGTCCAAGAGTCCTGACAGCTGTAGGACTCAGGTATTGGCAGCCACAGGACGCTGCTGAAATCTCCCAGCCCCAGGTGGCATGGAGTGTCCCTGTAGCTGGTAGATTGCAGTGACTATGATCTCCCAGCTCCAGGGTGCATTGTTTGCCCCAGTGACTGGTCTCCCAGCCATAGGGGCACTACCTACATGCACAAATTAAAGGTGGAGAGAAATCAGCTATAAAGTAATTACACATTTTCCTGAAATAACTTTATAGCTAGTTGGATCTTTTTAAGGCATCATAGTTAATTTGCATGTGTAGCCAGTCTAAATTAATTGCGCAATTAACCTGACAATTGCATATACTGTGTAGAGGGGGCCATATAGTTGGAAATATTACCCAGCAAGATGTTGCCAAAACAATGCTGTCTAGGAAATGGTAACAAGGACCTTTACGTCTCCTAATATTTAGCAAAATCTGCTTCAATTCTTGGGAGGAAGAGATGCATTATCCCCATTTCTCAGATAAGGAAGTAAAGGAACAAATGACAGATGTGTGGTTTGGAGCAGGGGTTCCCAAACTGTGGTATGTGTACCTGTGGGAGTACGCAAGACATCTCTGGCGGGGTATGCCGGAGAAATTGTGTAATGGCAGACTTAATTTTCATTATAAAAATAATAATTAGCATTTAAATATAAAACATGCTGGTAGGGGTACACAGGCAACTGATAAATCTAGAAGTGGGTACACAATAAGAAAAAGTTTGGGAACTGCAGGTGTACAGGTTTCAGCTTGTGACTGTGCTAGGACTAGAACTAGTTCTGCCACCAATGTGTTGAGGGTGAGGGAAAAAACCCGTAACTTCTGCCTATTTCCCTGTATGTAACACAGGAAAATATTTAATAGGACTATTGGACAATAGGCTGATGATCTGGTTAAGAGACTATTTAACAAAGACTGGGAAAATCATCTTTGGGCATCGTATCGCTAACCCTGTGAAAAGTTCTACAAGGGACAGCAAAAGAAAACCCTTCAGTCATGTTGCATTCAATAGAGGGATAAGAGGCAAGAAAAGAGACCTAATTCTGAAGAAGGCTTGATGGGAGAAAAAAGTTAGTAAGGCTGGCTGCAGAATATTTATGATGCATATATACAAAACATAAGTATGGAGAACGAGCAAGATTAAATGAAAGTCATAGCATGTAAAGAAAAATATAGCTTATTATTACTGAAACGTGGAACAGCTCCCATGACTGGAATATCAACATTGAGGGGTATTCATTATTTCAGAAGGATAGTTTTTGGGGGAAAAAAAGAGGTGGTACTGCACTAAATCAAAATGCATGTTCTAGTTTCAGGTCCAAGAGAAAGAAATCAGCAAATCAGGGTGAAGATAAAGAACAACAGGGTAGGAGATATGAAAGGAGGATATCTGCTGCAGATCACAAATCACTAAATTATAGCCTTTAAACAGGCACCAAACCTCACCATCCTCATCACCAGAAGCAGATTTCCTACAGCCCAAAACACACTGAATGGATTCAGACCATGCCATGACAAGAAATGTAAAACCTGCCAACATATCTCCACCACCCCCACAATAATGACACCCCACATCAGAACTATCAACATTCCTGGATCTTACACCTGCACCTCCAGGGGCATGCCCACATATTTAGGCATATGCGCATGCAACAACTCAAATAGGAGCAGCACAAATTTGTGCTTGGGATTTGTGCCTCAGCACATGTGCCTGAACATACACTTCGGTGTGGGGCAAGTTGTGCAACCTGGGGGAAACTAACCCAGCTCATTTTCTTCCGGATCTTCAGCCAGGGGGAGCAGAAGGCTATGGCCAGCACATGTGCTGGCCCCAGCAGTATAAAAACCTGCTCTGGTGAGCAGCTCGGCTACTTGCTCAGGAGCTTCTCAGGCCCAGCCAGTTGACATATGGGGACACTAGCCCCCTGTGCCAGCTGGACTGCTGCAGCAGCCCTGACCTAGAGTGGACCCTGTACCCTCTAACTACTGCAGCAGTCTGGCAGCCCCTACCACCTCCCCCATCAGTACACCACTGTGTGCGTGGCATTAAAAAGTTATTGCGTGGCAGGATTTTTTATTGTGTGCGGCTGCACACGCACATAACTTAGAGGTAACACTGGCTACAACCTGTTTAGGTTTAACTGTTGATCTGGAGACCAATTTCAGAATCAACTTTCCCATTTCTACAGGTAACTTAATATACTATAATAAGGGTACTATATTTATTCACATACAAGATAAGGTTTTTCTCCCCTTTCAGCAAAAGAAAAAAAAAAGAAATCTTGCCTTGGATATGAGGACAGAGCCGGCAGCTGTGGCTCCAGCTGCACTCCAGCTCTGACCCAGGGGAGACTATGTAGTGCCAGGGGTGCAAGTGGCAGGGGGGTAAAGTAGGTGGTATGGGGGCAGGTGGGTGGGGCAAGCAGCAGATCCTCACAGATTATAATTATCCATGCACTGAATCCTGTTATTGGGGGAATCAACTTGAATTCAAAGTCATTTTCAATTTGTGTAAATGAAGTATATGCCACTGCAGGGAGGTTTACACATGCGGCTGGGAGTGAGAGCTCTAAAATGTTGTGCAACAGAAAATACCAAGAGAACTTTACCTCCATTTCTCTCTGCTGAGCTGCTCTGAGGAGTGGCAGGTTATGTGGTTTACAAGATTGCTGGGCCTCTTTGTGTTTGTGGAACATTTCTTGCTTGAGCACTGGTCAATAAATACAAAATTAAATTGTGCACCAAAAATAACAGGCAAGAGCATTATCCTCAGCATTTCCTCCATATTCACAAAAGTGTAGCCTTTGGAAGTTAAGTCTTATATTTCAGAGAATACTATTTTTACTAAATCCACAGAATTTAGGAGCAGCACCTTTCTTGGGATGGACTGCCAGAAGCAAAGCACAGAAGACATACCTCTGCATTAATCTTTACCAAGAGATTTGACTAGCCATCCACCAGGTCTTTATCCCTTTGATGTTCAGAAAGAAAGTGAGCTCTTTGAAATGCTGCCAGTTATTTAGCCCACTTCCCTCTCCAGAACTGTGCGGATTGGAGACTTTTATAATAAGAGCACTGTTCCTGAAGCACAACAGGAGTAATTAATTGAAAAGGACTGAAGAAATGGGCCTAATTTCCTTGCTTTAAAGATATACTTAGGGACCTGTAGAAATCACGAAATCAGGCAATGCCTGCAAAATCTGTGGGGGAAACCCTTCCCACCTTCTGAAAATAAAATGCTAGCTCCCCAGAAGGAGCCAGCAGTCCTTATGGCACTGTGTCTTGGCCATGCAGATGTAGGGTCACCATATTTCCAGTTTCAAAAAGGATGTCACCTGCTGGGGGTGGGGAATAAGACTGGGGGCGTGATATGCCTCTGCCCTGCCCCTGTCCCTCACCACCAAACCACAGTCCCCCATGCCCAGCCCTTCTGCTGCTCCTCACTCCTGACCCACAGTACCTTGTCCCCCAGACTATGCTGGTGCCCCTCACTTCCAACCTGCACCTGCTTTGTCCCTGCTGATACCCCTCAGTCCCAACCTGCAGCCCCCTGCTCTTGACCCGCAGTCTCCAGCCCTCCCTGGTGTGCCTCACTCCCAAGCCACAGCCCCCCCCAGTGCCCCTCATTCCTGACCCACAGCCCCCTGCTCCCCCCAGCCCTGCAGTGTCTCCCAGCTGCTGTGCCCCTGCAGGCACAGGCATTGATCCTGGTGCTGCTGGCCCAGCCACGCAGCTCCCTGCTGCCCCAAAGGGACCCCCCGGCCCCTTCCTCTACTGCAGCCCCAATGCCCAGATAACTCTTCCAGCACTGGCAGGCACCCACTCCCCTCCACACACCCCTGCCACACACACGGAGACACTCTTTGAGCACCTCTGCCCAGGGTTCTCACCTCGGTGCTCGTTGTGCAGCTTCAGCCGCTGGTTGTAGAGGTTCTTTTCTGTCAGATGCTGAATCTCAAGCAGACCCTGAACAATCTCAAAGACTGTCCCATCAAGGAGTGCTAATGCCAGGTCACTGAGGATCGTGTAAGACAAACGCTGCTGGCAGGAGCTGCAGATAAAGCACAAGGAAAAGTAGGAGGGTAGTAGTAGCCATGGCACAAGGTAGCACTTGAAAGGTAACTGTCTTTGTTATTAAGCCAATGAAATCTTCTAATCGAGGAGGCAGCACAATTTTGCAGACAGAGCAAATGAGGGGAAGAAAAGCTTAGTCTGTTAGTGCTTTACAAAGCACTGGAGTCCTCAAATAAAAAATAATTATGACAATGTTAAGCATTTACCCAATTCTTGGAGCCCTACAGGCAAGTTCTATGCGCACACGCACACATACCTCTTCCCCCAAGAAAAGTCTGTTAGCACAGCTCCTGGATCCTGCATTGTGTCATTCCTGCCAGGTAAAGAGTCGGACCTTTCACGTTCTCTACTGATATGGTATGACAGCCCCCAACGTGCTTTACCTCCCCCATCACGTTTTCTCTCACACACTTGATTTCATAGATTCCATAGATATTAGGGCTGGAAGAGACCTTGCGAGATCATCAGGTCCAGCCCCCTGCCCAAAGGGATTCAAATGATCCCAGCAAGATAGGCATCCAAGTGTTTCTTAAAGGAACCCAGAGTAGGTACCTGCACCACCTTTGGGCAGAGACTATTCCAGGCCCTGGGGACTTGTACAGTAAAGATGTTTTTCCTTATGTCCAGCCTAAAATGGTCTTCCAAGAGTTTGTGAGCATTGGACCTAGTCTTCCCATGGCGTGCCCTGGTAAAAAGATGTTCTCTCAGTTCCTGATGCATACCCCTTATATACTTATAGGCTGCCACCAAGTCACCTGAGCCTACGCTTCTCCAGGCTGAAGAGTCCCACGTCTCTCAGCTTCTCTTCATAAGGCCTGCTCTCTTGTCCTCTAATCATTCACATGGCTCTCTTCTGGACTCTCTTGAGCTTCTCTACATCCTTTTTGAATTGTGGAGCCCAGAACTGGACACTATTCCAGCTGTGGTCTCACCAAGGCTGAGTAAAGTGGGAGAATGACTTCCCAGGTCTTGTTTGAGATGTGTTGGAAGATGCAGGCCAAAGTATGGTTTCCTTTGCCAGCTGTGGCATCACACTGGTGGCTCATGTTCATCTTGTGATCAATCATGACTCCCAAGTCTCTTTCAGATGCGGTGCTAGCTAGTGTAGCACTGCTGAGCCTGTAAGTGTGGTGTGCGTTCTCTCCCCCAAGGTGGTGCACCTTGCATTTCCTGGCATTGAATGCCATCAGGTTCTGATCTGCCCACCTTGTAAGCCTGTCGAGGTCAGCCTGGATTGCCAGCCTATCCTCTGGGGTGGCTGCACTTCTCCATAGTTTGGTGTTGTCAGCAAACTTAGCCAGTTTGCTTGTAACACCCGAGTCCAGATCATTTATAAACACACTGAAGAGTACAGGTCCGAGAACGGAGTCCTGGGGGACGTCACTGGTTACAGTGCATCAAGTTGGTTTGGTTCCATCAACTGACACTCTCTGGGTCCATCCAGACAAGATTTACCCACCATGAAGCAGTGTTGGCTATTTCTCAGAATATTACCTTCTATTAGGATGTTGGTAATGGTTTCCTTAATGATTTTTTCCAGGATCTTTCCAGGGATTGAGGTCAAGCTAACTGGCCTGCAGTTCCCTGGATCTTCCCTTCTCCCTTTCTTGAAGATAGGTACATTGGCCCTCTTCCAATTGCCAGGCACCTTGCCCGAGTGCTGCAAGTTCTTGAATGTTCTTGCCATAGGCTGTGCTATAATGTCAGCTAGTTCCTTTAGCACTCTTGGGTGCATTCCATCTGGGCCAGCTGATTTGTGGATGTCCAGTCTCGTAAGAAGTTCCCTCCCAAGATCAGTGGTAATGGTGGGCACAGGTTTGCCCTTCCCCTGGTGATCCTGCCTCTTGTCAGGCAGGGTGACGCCACTGGGCTGATGGAAGACCAACGCAAAGTAGTCATTAAGGAGATTGGCTTTTCCTGGTTATCAGCTGCCTCACTTGGTTTAGTAAGGGTCTAATGTTACCCATGTTCTTTTTCTGACTTTCCACATATTTGAAGGAGGACTTTCTATTGTCCTTAATTTGAATAGCCAGTTTGAACTTGGTTTTAGCCTTAGCTTTCCTAGTTTGCTCCCTACTGGTGCAGGCTAGTACTGATTGCCCCCCCTTAGTGATATTTCCCACCTTCCATCCTTTATAAGCTTCTTTTCTTAGGTGCAGCAAGTCCTTGAGTCCCCTATTGAGCCAAAGGGGTCATCCAGCCCTTTTGCTACTTCTTCTGCAGTTTGGAATGGACTTCCCTTGCACTTCAAGGATTGCATCCTTGAGGAGCAGCCAGTCATCATGGACATTCCTCCCTGTCAAATTGTGGTTTCTCAGGGCCTGAACAACTAGCTTCCTAAGCTTGTGGAAGTTGGCCTTTCTAAAGTCAAAGACTGCCTTACTGCTGACTGACTTGCCAGCTTTGCGGTAAATAGAGAAAGTGATCAACTCATGGTCAAAGTCTCTCAGCTTCCCTTCAATTCTCAGGTCACTGACTAGATCATCCCCTTTGGCCAGTACCAGGTTCCCCCCTTATTCTTAACACAGAGGGTCTCAAGTTGCCCTCCTTGGTTGCCAATCTCCACCTGTAGGGAAGTGTATTGCTGTTTCACACAGAGAGCTGCACCCCCGCCCTTTTTTGCAACACGATCTCTCCTGTACAAGGTATAGCCAGCTATACTTGTGGTCCAGTCATAGGTAGAGTTCCACCATGTCTCCGTTACCCCTGTGAGATAATAAACATTACTGTTTAGGAGTAGGGCCAGTTCCTCCTGTTTGTTGCCCAGGCTCCTGGCATTTGTGTAAAGGCAAATGAGCTTGCTATCAGCAGCCTTAGGTTTCCCTGCACTCCTGGAAGAGCCCTGTCCCTGGGGTGGGGTTGGAGTTTGTTTCTTTGTACAGCCTGACTTGATGGTTTGGTGGCTGATGCTAGGTGGCCTTGCACCAGAGATTATCTGCCCTTCCCCTGGTGAACTTAGTTTAAAGCCCCGTCAAGCAGGTCAGCCATTCTGGCTGAGAAGAGCTTCTTCCCTGTGCGAGTGAGGTGGAGGCTGCCTCTTCCCAATAATTTGCTGGTTCTCTCTCTGAAGTGCAGGTTGTGGTCATAGAAGCCGAAGCCTTCACGATAGCACCAGTGCCACAAGTCTTCTGTTTATTTCCTGAATTCTTCTCACCTTCCTATGCCCGTGACCCACAATGGGAAGGATCAAGGAGTCTTATAGTCATTCATGATGTGGCCGGGATTGCTTCAAGCCATGTCATTTGTGCCAACATGGATAAGGAGCATGGGGTAGTGGTCAGAAGGCAAGATAAGTTTTGGGATCCTCTCAGCTACATCCTGGATACAGGCTCCTGGGAGGCAGCAGACCTCACAGGCTGAGGGGTCAGGGCGGCAAATTGCTCCCTCAGTCCCCAGTAAGAGGGAGTCTCCCAGAACAACCACCCTGTGTTTCTTCCTAGGGGTGGTTGCAGGATGCCTTTCTTTTTCAGGTATAGGAGCTGGTGTTTCTGCTGGCTCATTTGGTGCAGCAAGGATTTTCTGCTTGTTGTGAAGGTCCAGGGGAGTAGTGACTCTGGTGCAGTATGCCTTGGGGCTGGAGACAACCTTCGTCTAGGTGACCCGTGGCTCTTCTGTCTTCTGGTAAAGGGTCTGGCAGTAGGAGATGATCTCCTGTCACCATCCCTGATGGCACACAGCCTCTGCAATACAGCCTGGAGCTCCCCTATCTGGTACTCCAGGGTCTCCAATGTGAAGCAAGCCTCACAAAGGGAGGTGGCAATGCTCCTGATCCTAGATGCCTGCAAGCATAGCAGGCAGCCCCCACAGCCAAGAGCCAGGGGCTCTGTCTAAGTAGAGACCGGAATCATGGATTGCATCTGAGTGGAGGCCTCAACAGTACCAGAGGGGGGGGTCCTAGACTCGGAGGGGATCCTCAGGATATGGTGCATCCCCACCACCACTGCACCAGTAGTATCCTGGGCTACTGCTGTGCAGACCTCTCTCTTCAGGCTTGCTGCCTGGAGCCTTGTGCCCTCCTGTGCTAACTTATGCACCAGGCCAAAAGTGTGCCTGTTTGCATGTTCTGTTTGTGAGGCTCTAGTTGCATGGCTCCCTGGGGTGCTCGGCAAAATAGAAGCCGGGGTGTGATCCTCCTAGGCTCCTCTCAGCTCCACCACAAATTCCACCACTTCTCTCACAAACTGGGGGGAGGGAGAATGGCTCAGAGTAACCACAGCACTTTTGGATGGTTTAAAGGGGCCTCCAAAAGGCATGCTTATTGTAGAGTCCAAACAAATCATTACAAACACACTGGCTAACTCCTTAACAAGCCATTACGAGCAACACAGATCTACAGTAAAAGCTCTGTCGTCCGGCATCCCTTGGGAATGGGGGATGCTGGATAACAAAATATGCTGGTTGAGTGGCCCAGGCTGCTGCTTCTCCCGTGGCATCTGGGGCATCCCGCGGCATCTGGGGCATCTGTGGGAGAGGAAGGCAGGCCTTGTACAGCCTGTTATGCCCCCGGGCTGTGAGGGCTCAACAGCACAGGCTGCTTTGCCCCAGGCTGTGGGGGCTCGGAGAAACCAGAATTGCCATGGTGGGCACTTCCGGTTTCACTTTATTTTATAAGCTGGCATGCCTGTTAACAGAACTTTTACTGTACTTTGAGAGAGCTGCAAATCTCCCTATCCTATTTAACACCAACCAGGGTGCCAACCTTGTAGCTGAGCCCCTACTGAAAACCCCTCAGCCGGTGGTGCCAGTGATGGAGGCGAGGTGCTTTGGATGCACTGGAGGATGGTTCTGGCCAACATCACCCATATTGGGGACCTCCTGGACTATGCCAGGCAGGGGTGGGCAGATCCATCTGTGTTGGCCCAGCACATGGAACTGCCTACTCTGTGCACTCCCTGCCACTTACTCCGGGAGGTCAAGGTTGCCCAGCTGCCCACTGCCCTCGCCTACGTCAACCCAGTTCTGTGAGGGCAGTGCCTGCCCCCCAGTATCTCCAAGCCCTCTGGAGTTGGCTGTGGGGCTGCTACCTTAGCAGGCCCCATGGTGCTTTCTGCCCCACCATCATAGCAAGCTGGGGGATACCAGCTAGTCCACTTTTGAACTGCCCATTGCTGCCAGGTCTACATGTTCATGCTCTGCACCATCCATCATCCTGCCCATGGTGGGGAGGGTCTCTAGTGGACTAGTCTGTACTCCACCTTAATCCCGTGAGCCACTGGGGACCTCACATGGCAGCTCCTGCATAGAACTGTCTCCACAGGAGTGTATCTGGAGAGGTTCACAGATACCCCTGACACCTGCCCCTTTTGCAAAGAGGGAGACCCTGGTGCACATGAACCTGGAGTACACCAGGCTGCAGCCCCTCCACCAACTCCTCCTGAACCTCTTGCTGATGTTCTGGCTGCAGTTCTTCCTTCACCTGTTTATTTCTGTGCTCTGAATCTGTGGCCCCACCAAGTCCTAGGGCCTCCTGGTCAACTTCCTCCTGGCCCTGGCTCAGATAGCTGTATATCTAACCAGGAAGGAGGTTCTGCGTTCACTAGCTTGCTGGATTCATTTGAGGGCCAGTGGGCACAGTCTGGTGTGCTCTGCTCACCGTTTCCCCTTGGCATGCTAGTTTTAAACCTCTGATCCTCACTCCTGTCCCTGTTCTGTCTTTAGGTGTCCCAAGCATTCAGTTGTTGCCTATCTAGGGGCCTCCCTTCCTAAGGGAACCTTATAGTGATTCCTTGCGGGCACTGGCCCTGGGTCCCTAGGCAACAAACAGGTCCTGGCTGAGGGGGGCATATAGTTTCCCATGGTCAGGCTTCAGCACACAAATTCCCACAGTGGCAAATAGGTCTGTCATTCCCCGGTTCATGTCTCCAGGCAGTTTCACTGGTCGGTGTCCACAGGCTCCCTCAACATGCTCAGGGGGCAGCAGGCACAGGCTGACGTGCTTTACTGGGTGCTCTCTTCCAAATCCCGTATTAGTAACCTGTAACCTTGCTCCCATCCCTCTTTTCGTTTCTGTTGTCCCAAGCTGATGTGTCCTCAGTGGCCTCCCTTCTTAAGGGAGGCGTATAATTTTCCACGATGTGCCAAGGCCCCTGACCCCACAGCAAATCAAATAGGCCTGTTTTCTTTTTATCGTCTCACAAAATCAGTTGACATCTCCTCAGTGGCCTCCCTTATTAAGGAAGGCTTATAGCTCTTGGAGATGGGCCTAAAAGCCTGTGATCAAATAGGCCTGTTTAACTCCAGCCAACAGCGCTACACCCTTACGCATCCAGCTGGTCTCCTACCCAGCGCGGCAGAAGCCCCCAGCTAAAGGTCCCCCGGTAGCGTGAGGGCTGCAGAAGCCCCGATGGCCCCCGTGCCCGGACAGACCCGTCCCCTTTCCTTGCTGAAGCCCCAGAGCCCCGAGCCGCCAGCCTCTCCGCCGCCGCCTGCTCCGGGGGAGCCCCGTGCCTGCCCCTGCCCCTGCCCCGTCCCGGCTCCGCGCAGCGCCGCGCGCCTCGCACCTGGGCAGCGCCTTCACCAGCGCTTGCAGCTCGGACAGCAGCTGGTAGTGCCGCTCCTGCTGCCGGGCCGCGTCCCCCAGCTCCTCGCCGCAGCGCCACAGCCGCGCCATGGCGCCGCCGCCCCGCCCCGCGCATGCGCCGCCGCGGCTGCCCCGGGACACAGCAGCAAAGCGGGAAGAGAGAAGGTCCCTCCCCTTTCCGACAGCTCCGCCCTGAGCGGGGGCTGCCTGGAGAAGGGGCGGCAGCCCGTGTGCTCGGAGTAGACAATAGGCCTGGCTGGCATGAAGGGGAGCAGGCTCAGGGCATAAACGGCTTGCATTGCCTTCAGGCTCTAGAGGGTATCCTAGCCCTGGCTGGGAAGGAGGTAGGATGGCTGTGGAGGCCCTCGTGGTGTCTGGAAGTGCAGTAAGGAAGTCCTCGTGGATGAGGGCAAAGGAAAGAGAAGACTTTCCCCACCCCCCTGAGTGGACCTAGAAGGGAGAAGGATTTAAGTTCATGTAGTCTTTATGGTATTTTAATTGGATTTAAGTTAGTAAACACCTAAGGACCGGAAGTAACTGTGAGGGGAGGTGGAGGCTGCGTTGTAAGTGAATTAAAGCACCTTGTAAGTTTAGTCCCTTTTAGGCAAGAGGGTCAGAGAGAGAGAGAGCAATTTTATCCCCTTTTAGGCCAGAGAGCCAGGAACGTGGTCCAGAGCCTAAACCCTTGGGCTAAAAACTCCAGCTGTGCAGCTGCTGCTGAGAAGCCAAGGCCTAAGTAAGTGGGCCTAGGATTGAAGGTAGTAGCCAGAGTAAGTAAGGCCTGGACCAAGGGGGCCAGGGTCTAGATAAGTACAAAGGGTGAAGCCAGGTGGTCCAAATGGAAGAGATTATGTCCAGGCTCAAGAGTCCTCCTGTATAACTGGTTGTTCCATCAAGGCATGGCAGGTGAGACACAGGACAGCAGTTCAGAAGTGACAGAGGTGTGGGTAGGCTAGCCAGCTGGAGCATGTTGCTAGCACCTGGAAGAGCTAGTCCTGTCACATATCCAGACTGGGTAAGGTAGGTACAAAGTCTCTATTGGGGCCACTTACAGTCACCAGCGTGGCTGGTCAGGGTCAGCTAACCCTCAAGTTCCCAGATATAAACCCCTGCACAGGAACAGGATGTATCTCAGTAAATGGGTTTAACTCAATCTCAGACTGGCTGTCTACTCTCTGCTTGATCTCCTGGATTCTCAGCCTGGCTTACTTTCTGATTCTGCTCTCTTCCTGATTCCCTGGCTTTCTGACTTGGTTTGTTCTTAGCCCCTCTTCTCAGATGGACTTCATGCCTTCCTGACCTGCCTGTTATCATGGCATCATAGAATCATAGAAAATTAGGGTTTTTTTCATAGACATAGATTTCATAGACATCAGGGCTGGAAGGGACCTCAGGAGGCCATCTAGTCTAACTTCCTGCTCAAAGCAGGACCATCCCAAAGTAGATTATTCCAGCCAGGGCTTTGTTGAGCCAGGCCTTAAAAACCTCAGAGGATGAAGATTCCACCACCTCTCTAGGTAACCTGTTCCAGTGCTTCACCACCCTCCTAATGAGAGAGTTTTTCCTACTATCCAACCTAAATTTCCCTTGCTGCAACTTGCTCCCTGTTTTGTCATCTGCCACCACAGAGCACTCTAGGTCAACCCTCTTTGAAACCAACCTTCTGGTAGTTAAAGGCTGCTATCAAATCCCCCATCAGTCTTCTCTTTAGACTAAATAAGCCCAGTTCCCTCAGCCTATGCTCAGAAGTCATGTGCTCCATCCCCTCAAATCATTTTAGTTGCCCTCCACTGGACTCTTTCCAACTTGTCCACATCCTTTCTATAGTAGGTGGCCCAAAATTGGACACAATACTCCAGATGCGGCCTCACCAGTGCAGAATAGAGTGGAATAATTACTTCCCTTGATGTGCTGGCAGCACTCCTACTAATGCAGCCCAGTAGGCTATTTTCTTCTTAGCAAAAACGGCACACTGTTGACTCATATCCATCTTATTGTTCACGTAACTCCCAGGGTCTTTTCTGCAGAGCTGCTGCTTAACCAGGTGGTCCTATGCCTGAAGTGGTGAATAGGAGTCTGCTGTCCTAAGTGAAGGACTTTGAACTTGTCCTTGTTGAACATCATGAGATTTCTTTTGGCTCTAATTTGTCTAGATCACTGAATCCTAGCCCTACCCTATGGCATATTTACAACTCCCCCCAATTTAGTGTTATCCGCAAGTTTGCTTAGGGTGCAATCCATCCCATCATCCTGATTATTAAAGAAGATATTGAATAAAACTGTCCCCAGGACCAACCTCTGGGGCACTCCACTTAATACTGCTTGCCAGCTAGACATTGATTACTACCCACTGAGCCCAATGAGCCAGCCAGCTTTCTGTCCACCCTAAAGTCCATTCATCTAACCCATACTTCCTCAGAATGCTGTGAGAAATGGTATCAGAAGGCTTGATAAAGTCAAGATATAGTACACATGCTGCTTTTCCCTGTATTCACAGGGCTAGCTATCTCATCATAGAACGCGATCAGGTTGGTCAGGCATAATTTGCCCTTGGTGAATCCATACTGACTATTTCTAGTCACCTTCTTCTCCCAAGTGCTTAGAAATGGATTATTTGAGAACCTGCTCCGTGATTTTTCCAGGAACTGAGGTGAGGCTGACTGGTCTGTAGTTCCCTAGATCCTCCTCCTTTCCTTTCTTAAAGATGGGCATTATATTTGCCCTCTCACAATCCTCCAGGACCTCCTTCAATTGCCATGAGTTTTAAGAAATAATGGCCAGTGCCTCTGCAATAACATCAGCCAACACCCTCAGATGCATTGCATCTGGCCCCATGGACTTCTCCATGTCCAGCTTTTCTAAATAATTGCTTAACCTGCTTTTTCACCACTGAAGGCTGCTCACCTTCTCTCCAAATTGTGCTCCCAAGTGCAATAGTCTGAGAACTAACTTTGCCTGTGAAGACCAAATTTAAAAAGGCATCAAGTATTTCAGCCTCATCATCTGTCACTAGGTTGCCTCCCCCACCTACATTTTGCCTGACCTTCCTCTTGTTGCTAACAGACTTGTGGAAACCCTTCTTGTTTCCCTTTGCATGTCTTGCTAGCTGCAACTCCAGTTGTGCTTTGGTCATTTTGATTTCATCCTTGCATGCTTGAGCAATATTCTTGTACTCCTCCCTAGTCACCTGCTCAAACTTTCACTTCTTGTAAGCTTCCCTTTTGTGTTTAAGTTCATCACAGAGATCTCTGCTAAGCCATGTTTTTCGCCTGCCATATTTGCTGTCCTTCCTGCACGTCAGGATGGTTTGTTCCTGCCAGAGGTGTGGGGCAGAAAATTTTCCAGTGCTTTATTTTTCTATGGGAAATTTTCCATTTCTAAAAATAAATTGTTTCATAAAATTCATTAGTAACAATGAATGGATGACAGTACAATATTAGGCAAGCTTGGCAGTTTCAAAGTTATAATTAATGTTTTTCAGGTGATTATCCCTAGGAAGTGTATGAGAGAATACATATATGTTTTATTGATTTGTAAACAGGAGGGTAAATACACTCGCATCATAATTCAAACCAAAAATCAAGTTATGAATTCACCTAATTGGCTATGCAGATCAAATTGAAACCAAAGCTAAAATTCTTATTTAATCTCAGACTTAAAACTGATAATTTTTGTTTCACTTTCAGTTTAGTAAATGCACAGAGCGGTGTCTCATTTCTTTTCTTGAGTTGGGGAAGTTGGAAGTGTTTGCATACAATCTGTTAGTTTTCTAGTACTTTTGCTTTGAAATTGTCATTATAATGCCTAATCAGAAAAAACCTAGCGTGTGGCATCATTATAGTGAAGTTCAAGCCACTGAAGTATGGAAAAAAATTGGTAGATGTAAATATTGTGGGCAGCCATATGCTAACAATGCAACAAGAATGAAGAAACATTTAATGACATGTAAAAACTGTCCTGAAAGAGTATAAGCCATATACAGAAAGCTAATAAAACCAAGTGGTGGAACAATATTATCTGAGAAAAGTCTACTTCAGGAATCTTATGTAAGTAAACAAATTAATATGTTAAACAACACACAGTATAGACTACCCTATATATTGTTTTAAAACATTATAATTTTAAAAGTTGTTAATGCAACTCTGGACTATTATTTATTTATTTAAAATATTTGTATCTGGCTTTTTTGCTTGCACTAAGCACCTAAGGTGTCTTAGGCTTAACAGCTCCCTGCTGCTTCTCCTCCTGATGGATGAGACCAAACTAGAATAGGCCAAAATCAAAATCTTTTCCCCCTTTTCGTTGCAGGAACTTAGTAGCTCAAGTGAAATAACAGATTTGTAAAAAATGGAAAATGAAAATGTTTAGTTACCAGTCTGGGGTAAGAAGCAGGTTCCTTGCTTTCAAGACCGCTGTCACCAGATATGTGATCCACCATCAGTAGGTGTTCAGGACAGTCAAGCTTTTTATCAAGGTTTGTGGACAAAATGTCAAAAGAAGATCAAGAAAAAGCAGATGAGACATTAGCTCGAGCTATATTTGCAAGTGGTACACCTCTTTCTACAACTGAAAATCAACACTGGAAGGAACGTTACAAACTAATTCACTCATCATATAAGTTACCGTCACATTATCGCTTATTACATTCTCTCTTATATAGAGAGTATGGGGGAGTTCAAACAATGGTTATTCAGAGGCTTGGTCAAGAAGGATCACTGACTCTGTCAGATGGATGGACTGATATACAAGTAAATCCTTTATTGAACATTATGTTAGCAGCATCTGAACCAATATTCCTGAAAGCAGTTGCTACCAAATCGTCTTGTCATACAGGTGAATACATAGCCAACTTACTGAGTGAAGAGATTGAAAGTGCAGGTCCCTCCAGGGTACAAGTCCTTGCAATTGATAATACGAGTAACATGAAAGCTGTATGGCAACTATTAAAGGCAAAGAATCCTCATTTAATAGTATTTGGCTGTCTTGCTCATGGGTTGAATCTTCTGGCGAAGGACATAGGAAGAGTGAATACAATGAAGACAGTGTTGGCAAACTGCAAAGTGATTGTGCAATTCAACAATCATCATGTTGCTAATCAGGCTTTGAAGAAATGACAGAAAGAGAAGCAGGGGAAGGAAAATGCACTTTTATTGTCAGGAGAAACTAGATGGGGCTTGGCTACAGAGTGTTTACATAGTTTGCTGCATACAAAGAACTGTTTGCAGTGTGCTTCAATAGATGACGCAATATCCCAGATTATTCCCTTGAACATTCAGAAGCAGATTCTTGATAACGATGTTCAAGTTCAAGGAGCATTCAATTTGCTACTACCAGTTTCAGTGGCTATCAAGAAACTTGAAGGACATATGCACCAAGCCTTTCAAATAATCCAGAGATATTCAGACAACTGAATGAAAATCTAACTGAGCTTTTGCCTTCTTTACCTCTATCCAAAGAGGAAGTAAAACAAATATTTAATGAGAGATCTGAGTTTTGCTCTCATCCATTTCATCTGGCAGCAAACCTTTTGGATCCTCAACACAGAGGACAACATTTATCAGAAGATGAATTATCTACTGCTCTCAAAACAATTAGGGAAGTAGCTAAGAATGTCCCCAACATTGATGAAATAGCCATGATGACAGACATTGCTGAGTACCATGCAAAAGAAAAATTTTGGAATGAAGACATCATTTGGTGGGCAGCAGAGAATATGTCTCCTCTCATGTGATGGAAGGGATACTGCAACACCCGACTGTTGTCCAGGATTGCTCTAAGGATCCTAAGCTTTCCATCAACAGCAGCTTCTTGGGAACAGAACTGGAAGGCTTTCGGCACAATCAAGACAAGAAAGAGGAATAGACTAACAAATGAACGCACCACTAAGCTTGTTTCTATTTCTCAAAATCTCTTGCTTCTGGAGAATCAGTCAGAAGTACAATTAGTGAAGAAGATGCAGCGTGATGATAAGTTGCCCTTGCCCATAGGCTCATTGGTAAAACCATCCTTTAGCAAAAGAGAATACGGTTCAAGTAGTTCTTAATTAGAGTTGCCTTAACCTGATTCTGAAATGGAACTAAAGTAAGTAGTGCAAGTGATAGTGACAGTGAAACTGGAGGTGCTGCAATGATCTCAGTAGAAGAGAGTTAAACTCTGTTGAAGTAGATGAGTAGACAACCATGACATATCATGCACAGTTCTTTGGGTGTGCTAAAATTAGTGTGTCAACAGTTTTCAGTGTCTTAATTTTTTTCCCTAAATTTAAACACGCCATATAAGGGAATTACATGCTATTGTGTATCGTCTTAACATTTTTATAAGTATTCCAATAAAAATAATTTCTTTCCACATAAAGCTTTGAATTTGTTTGAATATAACATTTATGCAGCACACTTAATGTGGTTTTTAATTTTTTTCCTAATCAAACATTTAAGTTCAAATACCTGGGGCTAGTGGGACATAAAATTAATATGGGGATACTTTTTTAGTTTTGTTTACTAAATATAAATCAAATAAACATGCTAAACCAGATCATGCTCTATTTAGGGCATTGGAAAATTTTCCAATTCAATTTTTTCCAGAAAACTCATGTCTCTGGTTTCTGCACCATCAGTAAGTTTTCTTTAAAATACAGCGAGCTCTCCTGGGCTCCTTTCTCCCTCAGAATGGCATCCCAGGGGATCCTGCCCATCAGTTCCCTAAGGGAGTCAAAGTCTGCTTGTCTGAAGTCTAGGGTCCATACTCTACTGCTCTCCTTTCTTTCTTTTGTCAGGATCCTGAACTTGATCATCTCATAGTGATTGCTGCCCAAGTTGTCATCCATTTTTACATCTCCCACAAATTCTTCCATGTTTGTGAGCAGGGGGTCAAGAAGAGCGTGACCCCTAGTTGGTCTCTCCAACACTTGCACCGGTGTTGTGTCCAGTGCTCTTCAAAAGCTTTCTGGATTTCCTGTGCACTGCTGTATTGCCCTCCCAGCAGATGTAAGGGTGACTGAAGTCCTCCATGGCCTGTGATTTGGAAAAATCTGTTAGTTGTCTGAGGAAAGCCTCATCTACCTCATCCTCTTGGTCTGGTGGTCTATAGCAGACACCTACCATAACATCAGCCTTGTTGCTGTCTCCTTTAACTTTAACCCAGAGACTTTCAAAAGGCCTATCTCCAGTTTCATACTGCAGCTCTGAGCAAATATACAGCTCTTTTACATAAAGAGCAACTCCCCTTCCTCTTCCCTGCCAGTCCTTCTTGAAGTCTCTATTATTGTAATCACACCATAGTTCTTTGATTGTGCAAGAAATTCCAGTTCTTCTTGCTTGTTTTCCAGGCTCCGTGCGTTCATGTACAGACACCTGAGGTAACTAGCTAATTGCCCTACTTTCTTGGAAAGAATGAGGAGGCCTTCCTTGTTGTCCCCTCCTCCTTGTGTTTTCTTCGGGTCTTGCACTTACCTCGGGTCTTTGGTCTCTGTGCCCCTGTGAATCTAGTTTAAAGCCCTCTTCACTAAGTTAGCAATCCTGTCTGCGAAGATGCTGTTCCCACTCCTTGTCAGGTGGATTCCATCTCTTCCTAGTAATCCTTCTTCTTGGAACAACATTCCATGGTTGAAGAAGCTGAATCCCTGCTGGCAACACCACCTGCACAGCCATGCATTGGTCTGTAGGATGCATCCACTCCTGTTTGGGCCCTTCCCCTTGACTGGAATCTACTTGTTCCTTCTGATGCTGGTTGGTACTTTGATCCCCAGTCCTGGCCGCACATGACCCAACGTGACCTAGCATACTTGTTAGATACTTTTAGAATCCTTTTTGTTGCCTTTTATGTCCCTTGTCAGTTGCATCTCAAATCATTCAGTGGACTTCTTGATTTTTCTCTCTGCACGCTTGTGCAATATTCTTATACTCGTCCCTACTAATAACATTTTCTATTTCTTGTATGATTCCTTTTTGAGTTTCATCTCATTCAAGAGATTACTGTTGCACTTCCTATTCTTCCACTGCATTGGGCTAGTTTGTTCCTGCACCCTCAATATGACCTCCTTAAAGTACAATGAGTTCTCCTAGACTCTTTTACCCCTCAGACCTGTTTCCCAGGGGATCCTGTCTACCTTTTCTCTAAGTTTGTTAAAGTCTGCTTTTTTTTTGAAGTCTAGTGTCTTTATTCTGCTGCTTTGCTTTCCTTCCTCCCACTGGGATCTTGAACTCTATCATTTTATGGTCACTGGGTATGTCTACATGTGCATTAGATCCAGGAGCAGTTTACTTGCAAGTAAACTACTTGTAAGTAAACGTTCCCAGGCAGGCATCCACGTGTTCAAGGAAATGAGAACAAATTTGCTGCTAAAGGCAGAAAACTGCTCCCAATTCCTGGGGCCCTGCAATGGGCCCATGCAGCCACCAGGTGGAGCTCTAGGCTCTCCCTTGGTGCTAGCTCAAGAGCTGGCAGAGAGCAGGGAGCAAGGAGACAGCTGTCTGCTGCCCAGAGCTGGGACATTGTACCCTGCCCCTGGAAGGATTCCAGCTTCGGGGCAGGGAAAGTTCTCCTGCCCCAGCAGCAGGGAGCTTCTGGCCTTAGCTTCCTGATCAAGGGCATAGGTTGGGGAAAGCTGGAGGAGAGGGGCAGGTCACAGCCCCCTGCCCTGATCCACTAGCAGTGATTTAGCTGCCCCATCAGCAGTGATCTGGCTGTCCCACCAGAAGACTAGGGCAGGGGGCTGGGACCTATGCCACCTGCAGCTCTTTCCAAGCCCTGTGCCTTGATCACCTGATTGGGCACAGGGCTGGGACCTGCCCCTGACTGCGACAGTTCCCAGACCCCACTCTGTGATTGTTAAGTTCCCCACCAAACTCCATGGTCATGGAGCTGAGCAGGGAACAGGCTCTCTAGCCTCCACCAACACAGACCTCCCAGTACCAGCTCCATGGTCACAGGGTTGGTGCTGGGAGATACGGATCTCCCAGCATTGGCCCTGTGGTCATGGAGTTGGTGCTGGGAGATGAGGCTGTTCCAGCTTCCTGCTCCCCAGTTGGAATGGCGAAGTGAGAGATAAGGATCTCTTAGCCCCACTCTCCAATCATGATCTCAGAGCAGGGGTCTTGGAGCTCCCTGCTGCCCCCCCCACTTGGGCTCTGGTGGTGGAGCCCACCCTGGCAGCAGGCAGCTCCCCTGGTTGGGAGCAGATTTGCTTCTGGTCAGTCATCTACATGAGCACTACTGCACAGTTAGTAATCGCAGGTCAATTTTCTACTTGCATTTGCAGGTAGCAAATTTACTTGTGATTAGGGAGGTTTACTGTGCAGTAAGCATGTGCATGTGTAGATGCACATATTACTGTGCAGTAAACTACACTACTGTGCAGTAAAGTGTCTTGTGTAGATGTACTCACTGTCATCCAAACTACCTTCCACCTTCACATTCTCAGACAATTCCTCCCTGTTTGTAAGCAGCAAATCAAGAAGAACTTCCCCTGCTAGTTGGCCCCTCCATCATCTATACCAGAAAGTTACCCCCAACATACTTTAAGAATTTGCTGGATTACCTGTGCAGATGTTCAGATAATGAAAGTCCTCCATGATAACCAGCCCTGTGACTTGGAAACTTTTGCTACTTATTTAAAGACCTCATTCACTTCTTCCTTGTGGTTTGGTAGCATATAGGAATCCCACAGTGACATACATCCTGCTATTCAACCCTCTGACCTTTACTCGGAGGCTTTCATAGGCCTATTTCCCACTTTATACTGAACCTCAGACCACATGCATACTCACTCTCTCCTGCTCTCTCTCTTTCTCTCTCTGTGCAACACCTCTTCCTTTTTCCCTGCCTGTCCTTCCTGATAAAGCTATTCCCATATTTGTCAGTATTCAGTCACGTGAACTATTTCAGCATGTCTCTGTAATCCCAATCCCAATTACCTCATGATTCCATGGTTGGAATAAAATCTCCAATTTTTCTTGTTTATTCCTCAAGCTTCTCACATAAATATAGAACCTTTTCTGGTAGCTAATGGATTGGCCTATTTTCTTCCTTAGAACATTGTTGAGGCTCTACCATTGCCTCCCTTTATTAGGTTTTTATCCAGGTCTCCTGGTTCTTTGCTTACCTCTGGTCTTTTGTCTCCATCCCCAGGTGAACCTAGTTTAAAGCCCTCCTCACTAGATTAGCAACCATGTATATGAAGAGACTCTTCCCCCTCTTTGTCTTGTGGCCCCCATGTCCTCCAGGTAGTTGTTCTTGGAACACCACCCCGTGGTTGGAGATGCCAAAGTTCTGTTGGGAACACCATGTACCATCTACTATGTGTTGATCTTCAAGATGTGTCCTATGTGGGCCTTCACCCTTGACTGGAATGACTGATGAGAACACCATCTGGGCCTCTCTCCACTTCATGATTGCACCCAGAACCATGTAGTCACTTTTGCGCAAGGTCACTTCATTACTGCCTACATGGATAAGCAATGTCAGATAGTAGTCAGCATGGATGACTGGTGCTGCCTTGGGAAGGGGTACATGCTCCCCCTGTGACCAGCCCTGCCGACTGGGGGGGCCACGAGCAATCCTGCCAACCAGGGTATCCCCTGCAGGTGATCCCATGACAGCCAATCACTGTATCCACTTCTGGGAGTGGCTGTGGCCACTTCTGGGAGCAGTTGCAGTGATCAGAGCAATTGGCCAGCACTTGCAGGGGAGGCACTGGCCTTTCCATCTGCCCCCGCCCCGTACATCATCTAAGCGGCTAGTGCGGCTGGTTGGGGTGCACTGGCACTCTCAGGGGGTTCACATGCACCCCTGTGAACCCTCTACACATTGCCTATGGTAGTCAAAAGGCTGGATAAGTCTCAGAGACCTTTTGGTGATGTCTTAGATGTGGGATCCTGGCAGACAGCAGATTTCCCAAGGCAACAGGTCAGAACATCTCCATGCCCTGGAAGAGTAAGTTTCCAGCCACCGCCATCCTTCATGTCCTTTTGGTAGCAGTCATCTATTCTCCCACCTATAGGGGTATCTGAACACAGATGTAGACAGTGATGGGGAGCAAATTTGCTTCCAGTCAGCCCCACCACTAGGGGACCACTGGGCTGGGGTGGCTCTTTTCCTGCCCCAGCCCCTGGGCCTTAAAAGCCTGTGGGAATACTTGCAGTGCCTGTGAGGCACTTGCAGTAAGCCTCTGGCCACTGTATGTCCTAGCAGAAGCCCTAGGTCAACTGCAGCAGCTGGCCTAGGCCCCAGCACCCCTCTCTGGCACTGTGTTGCCACATGACTGCCAGAACTGTACTATCGTGCTTTGCTGGTGCTGCAGATGCCTGCCAGGCCTGGCAGCACCCTGGGCCACACGCAGCCAGCCTCTAGCCACCAGGTCCCTCTCCAGATGGCCCCAGGCCAGCCACAGCAGTCTGCACAGGCCCTGCTGCTAGTGCCTGTCATGCCCTTCCTGCACAGCTGGTAGGCCTGTGCTGTGGCCCTGCACTGAGCACTGCACACACATGCCTAGGCCCACCAGCCCTGGGATTCTCATGCAGAGGCCCAGTGAGCTTGGATGAGGGAGTGAAGTGTACTCTGTCCAAGTGTGCGAATGATACAAAACTATGGGGAGAAATAGACGCACCGGAGGGCAGGGAACAGCTACAGGCAGACCTGGACAGGTTGGTCAAATGGGCAGAAAACAATAGAATGCAATTTAACAAGGAGAAATGCAAAGTACTGCACCTAGGGAGGAAAAATGTCCAGCACACATACTGCCTAGGAAATGACCTGCTCGGTATCATGGAAGCGAAAAGAGATCTTGGAGTCCTAGGGGACTCGAAGATGAACATGAGTCGTCAGTATGACGAAGTCATCAGAAAAGCTAACTGCACTTTATCATGCATAGCAGATGCATGACAACAGAACCAAGGAGGTGATACTTCCCCTCTATCGGGTGCTGGTCAGACTGCAGTTGGACTACTGCATGCAGTTTTGGGCACCACGCTTTAAGAGGGATGTGGATAACCTGGAGAGGGTCCAGAGAAGGGTAGCTTGTATGGGTAAGGGCTTGCAGGACAAGCCCTAGGAGGAGAGACTAGGGCACCTGGACCTCTTCAGCCTCCGCAAGAGAAGGTTGAGAGGAGACCTTGTGGCTGTCTATAAATTCAATGTGGGGATGGAGAAGGGAATTGGTGAGGCTCTACTCACCAAGGCACCCCTGGGGGTCACAAGAAATAATGGCCATAAGCTAGCAGAGAGTGGATTTAGACTGGACATTAGGAAGAACTTCTTCACAGTTAGAGTGGCCAAGGTCTGGAATGGGCTCCCAAGGGAGGTGGTGCTCTCCCCTACCCTGGGGGTCTTCAAGAGGAAGTTAAATGGACATCTGGCTAGTGTCATCTGAACCCAGCACTCTTTCCTGTCTATGCAGGGGGTCGGATTCGATGATCTATTGAGGTCCCTTCCGATCCTAACATCTATGAATCAAAAGAGCCATGCTTGTGTCTTCCCCGAAGCCACACGTCACCTCCTTGGGCCCCAACTGGTGCTAGAAGAAGAACGTGGACCTCACACTGTGGTGAGAAGCTGAGGTCCTCAGCCAGTTTGCATGGAATGGGAGCTATAATGCACACATCTACAAGAGCCTGTCAGGCCACACATCGGAGCGTGGGCACAACCAGTCAGTGTGCCGGTGCTGTATAAAGGTCAAGGCCTGGCAGGCACAGTGGCTCACCATCACCAACCACAAGTGAGTTATGCTAAGGCTTTTAGCCATAGTCCAGGCTTTCCCAGAACTAAACAAAAAAAATGAACAGAGTACCTTCTGTGGCACTGGGAGAGGCGAGTGCTGTGATTGGGCACTAGGTAAGCAAAGCACAACAGTTTCCCTATAAGGAATGTGACTGGCATAGTGCCAGGGGATTGGTGCACTGTATAAGGAATGCTTGGCACAGAGCCAAGGGAGTGGACCATTTGGGATGAGAAAATTTACAAAAGTGATGGACAAACAAAGCAACACGTGTGTTTTGAGTTGCCACCTTGGGGAGACAGAAGCAACCTTGGAATTCTTGTTTGGATAAGGAGGAATCCAGAAACTAACATCCCACATACCCAGCAGAGGATCTGAGGCTGGTACCACCAAAGGTCACTGTTGTAACGCCTAAGGAACCACTTGCAAGGTCGTATTATGGGAAGCAAACCTGTAATAAGGCTTAGGGAATATTATTAAAGCTCACTTGATACCAAATTGGACATGGGGCCGTGTCAGACCTTGGCAGGGTCTCTGGCAAAAAGAATCCTACTGGTAACACCGGTCAGGGGTTACCCGCAAGTCCGTGCCCTTTAAGTAACAGCTGGACAACATCCTTATGCCCCAGGACCCTAGCTGGACCCATATTCAAGCATGGGTGGACTGCCTGAGCCTCCACTGCAGCCTGGTACCTGTGGTGATGCATCACCAGGAGAGGATCGCTTCACCCACCAGGAGCCCATTCAGCCATGCTTCCGAACCCTGGCTGCCTCCTGCAGCTCTGGGAGCCCAGGCCAGTGCCTGCCCCACCAACTCCACCTAGGAGGCCTGGCCAGTCATGGTAATGCCAGCCACCAGCAGCTGCAGATCCTTCCTAGAGGGGGCCTTGCCTGAGTAGACAGATGCCATACCCTTGTGCCTTGGTGACCTTGAGGTGGGTTATGAGAATACACCTGTGCACTCCACCAGGGCGCATGTCCAGCTCAGGCACCAGTTGATGTGTGCCTGGCAGGGGTCCATCTGGCTGGTGTAGGGGTGCATGAGCCAGTGGAGGAGTGGGTACGTGGGTTTCCCAATGAGATGGGGTAGGAACACCACCACATCCAGCTGGAGGTTCAGCACCCCTGGCTCAAAGAGCCCACTCTCCACCAGGGATGTTAGGGTCGAGTTGTGTAAGTCACAGTCATCCTGGGCACTGACTGCCCACTGGTATTCACATTCATGAAGGTGTCATGGTGGTTAACAATGGCTTGGAGCACAACAGAGTCAAAGCCCCACCAGCTGTAGTAGAGATAGTCACTGCAGGGTGGGCAAATGATGGAGATGTGGGTCCCATCCAGGCCCCTGATGCAATGGGGGAAGGCCAGGGCACAGAACCCCACTGCCACCACCAGGGGATCATGCACACAGAGCACAGTGTGCTCCAGCACGTTCTGCAGGGCTCCACACACCTCTAGGACAGCCTCCCTGGCAGTGGCCTTTCCCACACTGAAGAGGTGGCTGACATGGTGGAGGCTGGTGGGTGTAGCCAGCTTGAGCAGGGTTAGCAGGCTGGAGCCTCCAGCTCCCCTTGGAGGTGGCAGGGGGCCAGTGTAGGGTAGGCCAGGTTGGGACCATACTGTTGCCATGAGCAGTAAATTTGCTCCAGCATCCCTGCACATGTAGAGGCCTGCTCAGGGTGGATTTATTCTAGAGTTATTTACTCTAGAGTAAGTCTACCCTGCAGCAAATATACATATAGATGTGCCCTAGGTGAACTATTACCAAGTACCCACTTTGGGGCCACCTTTTCTCCAATGTAGTCACGACAGTTGCCTTTAAAGGTACGTATGAGACAAGGTCTTATTATACAAAGCTGCTGTTTCTCTAGTACCTGCATCTCTCACATCTAGCTCTGTTCTTACAAGAGCTTCTTCAATTAGAGTGCAACCCAGATGCCATTTCTCATCACTGCTTCTGCAAGTACATGCAGTTCCAGGTCTTGGTCAGTATCATCAGATTATATACTCTGTACCTTTTCTTTGGCACCTTCTTCAACTGACCTAATGTGCCTAGCAACTCGTTTCAGTGTGCATGGTTTGTGTATAATAGTTACATTTACAAACCCTCAGTTTCCCTTTTCTTAGGTCTTGACTCAAAGGGTGCCCTTTCTGGCTCACAATAAATTCCAGCAAGCCCCTCTCAGCAATTTCATAGATTTCATAGACATTAGGGCTGGAAGGGACCTCGGGAGATCATCGAGTCCAGCCCCCTGCCCAAAGGGCAGGAAGTCAGCTGGGGTCATAGGATCCCAGCAAGATTTACTCATTTACTCTTGAAGGTGTTCAGTGTAGGTGCTTGAACCACCTCCGCTGGCAGACTGTTCCAAACCTTGGGGGCTTGGACAGTAAAGAAATTCTTCCTTATGTCCAGCCTGAAACGGTCTTGCAGGAGTTTGTGACCGTTCGACCTCGTCATCCCTTGGGGCGCTCTGGTGAACAAACGTTCCCCCAGATCCTGGTGGTCACCCTTGATAAACTTCTAGGTGGCCATCAGATCACCCCTGAGCCTGCGCTTTTCCAGGCTAAAGAGTCCCATGTCTCTCAGCCTGTCATCGTAAGATCTGTTTTCCTGACGTCTGATCATGTGCGTGGCTCTCTTCTGGACTCTCTCAAGCTTCTCCACATCCTTTTTGAATTGTGGAGCCCAAAACTGGACGCAGTACTCCAGCTGCGGCCTCACCAAGGCCGAGTACAAGGGGAGAATGACGTCCCGGGATTTGCTCGAGAAGCATCTATGGATGCAAGCCAGCATTTTGGTCGCTTTGCTAGCCGCAGCATCGCATTGCAGGCTCATGTTCATCTTGTGGTCAATGATGACCCCCAAGTCTCTTTCTTCTGTAGTGCTATCCAACGTAGCACTGCCGAGCCTATAAGGATGCTGCAGGTTTTTCCTCCCAAGGTGGAGAACCTTGCATTTTTCGGTGTTAAACACCATGAGGTTCTCATCTGCCCATTTGCTGAGCTTGTCCAGGTCAGCCTGGATCACCTGCCTATCTTCTGGCGTGGATGCTTTGCCCCAAAGTTTGATGTCATCGGCGAACTTGGCCAGTCCACTCCTGACTCCAATGTCCACATCATTAATGAAGATGTTGAACAGTATGGGTCCCAGGACAGAGCCTTGAGGGACCCCACTGGTCACAGCACACCACGATGAGTGACTGCCATTAATTACAACCCTCTGGGTCCGACCACGGAGCCAGTTTCCCAGCCAGCGGATCGTGGTGGAGCCCAGGCCACAACTGGCCAGTTTGGCCAAGAGGTGATCATGGGATACCAGATCAAAAGCTTTTTTGAAGTCAAGATATATGACATGGCAACCTGTATTTCAAGTCTTTTCCAGTGTAAGGTTGACAGTCAATAACTTCTAAATTTGGTCATTGTGCAACCCGGCAACAAATGTACAGTATTTGTCAAGGCATTGATCAAAGCTTGTCCAAACTGACAGTGCTCTGATGCCTTCTTTAAGGTAACCACAAACTGTGATATTGACACCCATCAAAATCCCCAACTTTGCCGACAGGAGTGCCAGTTTATTTAGGACTCCATACATAGGTTCCCCTTGCTTAGTGTGCTCTCGGTGCAGGCTGTGGGTTCTGTTACTTTAGACTGACAAATAAAATGGGTGCTCTCCCCTCCTGCATCTTTCTCTGTGGTACTTCCACAGTGATTATGTCACAGACAGGTTTGCTTGGTGTATCAGTTTGCCATGCTTCATTTCTTTTGGCAACTTTTCTACTGTGATTACAGCAACAGCTGTGGACCTAACAGGGTGCTCATATAAGGTCTCTTAAGTATACATGTAGTATTATTAAAGCATTTTCTTCCTGTTCTGGGGCATTTAGGCTGCAGACACCAAAACAACTTAAGATCCCATCCTTGTTGCCAAAAATGTTACATCATTGTGACTCCACAGTAGTGATCAATAGACTAGACTGAGCAAGGGAAAAGAGCCTGTAATCCTTTTGCTGGGCACCAGTTGGCAGCAACAAGGGCTGGGTTCAAATTTCGGGGTACCCAATAAGTTTTCACTGTGGCTCAAGCCCCCATCCAGAAATCTGGGGTCACTGAATTTGGCTCAGGTGTCCCACATAAACAACCACCACCACCCCCTTGCAGGCAATGTAAACACAGAGGACAGAATTATTACAGAAAACAAAGGGAAGGAAAACAAAGGAAACCACCAAATGCAATATAAAACACTACCAATTACAAAATACAGTCTCTAGTTTGCACACTTTTGGGGAGACTCCACCCACGCCCAGGCAGTTTGAGACATGGGGGCTCACCCAAGGGTAAGTTCTGCGGAGCCTGGGCCCCTATACCTGCTATTTAGAGAGTCCTATAAGTTGCTTCTTGGGTTTTGCTGCATCTCAGGGAGTTGCTAGTGAGTGTGTGTCCTTTCAGCGGCAACGCATAGGGAGTCTATGGGGGTGCATTTGCACTCCCGGAGAGCATTGGTGCACCCCCTGTAAGGCCACACTCCCTGTTTAGATGATGGGTAGGAGTGCAGCTGGGAGTGCTGGTGCTCTCCCTGCGAGCAGGGACCTTGGTGAGTGACATCGGCCACAGGGGAAGCCCCCCCAACAGTCAGTGCGATCGGCCACTGGGGACCCCCCACAGTCACTGACTGGTGTCCACGTGCCCTCCCTGAACTCGAGAGGCACCAGTCGCCCACGCATCCTTCTGTGTGCAAGAGGCCCCTCATTCCCTAGGAATTTGTAGAGTGATGTGGTGACTTTGCGGGGGACACTTGTGGTGCTCTGGTGTGGTGCCAGACAACTGGAAGAGGGCCAGTGTGGTCCCCATTTTCAAGAAGAGGAGGAAGGAGGACCCAGGTAACTATAGACCTGTTAGTCTTACCTCAGTCATGGGGAAACTCTTTGAGAAAATTATCCAGGAACACATCTGTGAGGGACCAGCAAGGGAGATTATGCTTAGGGGAAACCAACACAGGTTCATTAGAGGCAGGTCCTATCAGACCAACCTGGTGGCCTTCTATGACCAGGTCACAAAATCCTTAGATGCAGGAATGCAGTCTTTCTGGATTTTAGAAAGGCCTTCGACACTGTCTCTCACCCCATTCTCATTAAAAAACTAGGGGACTGTGGTGTCGACACCTACACAGTCAAATGGGTCGCTAACTGGGTGGAGGGCCGCACCCAGACAGTGATGGTGGATTGGTCATTTTTGACCTGGAGGGATGTGGGCAGTGGGGTCCCCCAGGGCTCAGTCCTTGGGCCTGCACTGTTCAACATCTTCATCAGTGACTTGGACGAGGGGGTAAAAAGCACCCTGTTCAAATTTGCTGATGACACTAAGGCGTGGGGGGATGTGGGCATGCTAGAAGGGAGGAATAGGCTGCAATTGGACCTAGACAGGTTACAGGGGTGGGTGGATGAGAATAGGATGGGCTTCAACACAGACAAGTGCAAGGTGATGCACCTGGGGAGGAAGAACCAGAAGCATACCTACAGGCTGGGGAACTCCCTTCTCAGTGCAGAGGCAGAAAAGGATCTTGGAGTCATCATTGATGCCAAGATGAACATGGGCCGGCAGTGTGGGGATGCAGTCAGGAAGGCCAACCGCACCTTGTCATGCATCGACAGATGCATCTCAAGCAGGTCCAAGGACGTGATCCTCCCCCTCTACGTGACACTGGTCAAGTCGCAGCTAGAGTATTGCGTGCAGTTTTGGGTGCCGCACTTCAAGAGGGATGTGGACAACATGGAGAGGGTCCAGAGGAGGGCCACTCGCGTGATCAGGGGGCAGCAAGGTAGGCCCTATGAGGAAAGGCTATGGGACCTGAAACTGTTCAGCCTCCACAAGAGAAGGCTGAGGGGGGATCTAGTGGCCTGTTACAAACTAGTGAGAGGGGACCAGCAGGCATTGGGGGTGTCCCTGTTCCCCCGAGCATTACCAGGAGTGACTAGAAATAACAGTCACAAGCTGGTAGAGGATAAATTCAGACTACACATCAGGAGGCGCTACTTCACTGTCAGGGTGGCTAGGATCTTGAACCAATTTCCAAGCGAAGTGGTGCTGGCTCCTACCCTGGGGGTCTTTAAGAGGAGGCTAGACAGTCACCTTGCTGGGGTCGTTTGACCCCAGTACTTTTTCCTGCCAAGGCAGGGGGTTGGACTTGATGATCTGTTTAGGTCCCTTTTGACCCTACAAACTATGAAACTATGTGACTGCAGCTCAAAATTCCTAGTCCCAAATTCCACAGCTCCAGCTGGGGAAAAAATTGCAAAAGAATTTCAGAGAAGAGGAACCAGGCCTATCCTGGTTCCTGGGCTTGAACTACAGATAGGCTCAGCTACCCAGCTAGGCTAAGACACAATTGCTGTTGCCACAACAGGGGACAAGGTCCAAATCCTGATGCACACTTTACCAAGCTCTAATCCTGGTGGTTTGGTCCAGGAATTATTACCCTCACAGTACTATTCTACCCAAAATCCAGGAGAACAAAAAGGACATGAAACATAGGCGATGCATAGTAGAGGCATTGGGGGGGGTATGTGCTCCTTTTGAGACTGGCTGCTGCCGAAGCCGCTGCTGGCTTCTGTGGGTGGTTGCTGCTTGCCATGTGTCCCCCCCTTGCCACCAGCTATGGACGGTCCTCATTCACCACTCAGTCCACTCCTGCCTGCCACCAACACCACCTCTGGCATCTGCAGGGAGTCCCTGCTTGTCACTCACCACCGTCAACACCAATGCTGGCACGGTGGTGTCGATGGTGGTGGGACAAAAAAAGGGAGAGTCAATTCCCAGACTCAAAGACTAATGTTTAAACCACTGGGTTCTAGGTATGGGGTACCCACTCAAACCTCTATGTCCCTGTGTTTCTGTCCTTAAGTCAGAATTCAGCAGAGACAGGTGGGATGATAAACAGTTTTATCTTTATTGGGAAACAGGATTCAGCAACGCCCACATTCACAGCTTATGGGGAGAACCACAGTCCAACAAAACCATACCCACAGGGCATCAGGAGCAAAGACTGGCCCCTTAAAGGTACATTCCATATACCACATCCCACTTCTTTACTCTGGGAGCTTGCTCTTAAATAGTTGAATTTTCATCAGTAGTTACTTTAACTCAAAAAATTTTGGAATCACGGAGCCAGAGATTGCTAGCATGTAGGTCACCGATGGGGTCTATTACCACTTTCCCATTATGTAGTCCTTGTACTTCACAGGCAACTTCACCACACGTCCACTCTTAGTTTGTGTGGTGTCATCAGATGTCTCTGTGGGTAGTGGTGGATTCTCTGAAATGTAACGAAACTCTGCTCTTGGAGGTCTAGTTTTACTTCTGATGTTTGTTCTGCTGCTGTCTCTTGAGGTGCATCAACATGTTCTGCTGGTACTGATGAGTAATCCTTTCTTAAGTGTCTTCTGTTCCTTCTATAGACATTACTGCATGGGGTTTTTACCACATAGGGAACGCTGTTCATCCCTTTTGCCATAATGGACTCCGGTATCCAACCTGTACTTGTTTGCATCCTTATTTCTCCCCATCTTGTATAGGTAGTAAGAATGCAGCCATGCGGTCATAGTGCTTCTTTTGGTGCCTTTGAAGTTTCTGCAACTTGTGGGAGGCATTTGATGGTAGCCTAGGAGTCAGCACCACCATTGTAGCAGAGAGGGTACTGCACAACAGTCTCTTCATCAGAAGCTGCCCTGAAGCATACTCAAGACCTGTAACAAGCATGTTACACAGATTGAGTAGAGCCAGGTATAGTTCTGAGCTGTCCTGCAAAGTCTTCTTAAACATTGACTTGATTGTCTGAACCGTGCATTCAACCTAACCATTGCATTGTGGATAACCCAGAACAGAGTGGGTGATGGTTATGCCCCCGTCAACTGCAAATTTTGTCACCATGGGGCTTGCAAATGGCACGTGATCACAAACAATTTCTTTAGGTATGCCATGGCGAGCAAATACAGACTTCATTTTGGCTACTACCATGCCAGCCATTTTGGCAAGTGCAAAACTTCAGGGTACTTGTAGTAATGTAGCTATTATCAAATAAGACTGTCCCCATAGGTCAAAAATGTCTGCTGCCAGTTTTAGCCAAGGCAGGTCTGGGGTCTCATGTGGGGTCAAGGGCTCTTTCTGAGTACTGGATTGGACCTCTTGACAAGGCGTGCAATTTGCAATCCATTGCTTCATGTGGGCATTCATCTGAGGCCAGTACATGATTTGTTGAGCTCATGCTTTCGACCTTTGTATGCCTTGATGTGGTGAGTGAAGCAATGTCAACATGTGGGTCCTTGCACCATGTGGAATGATTATTTTTGCCCCAATCATGAGCAAATCATTTTGGATCCAGATTTGGTCTCCAAGAGGCCAGTAAGACTTTAGTTCAAGTCTAACTTGTTTTTCCTGCTCGGCCATCCATTAGGATGCTGAGCTCTAAAGGCCTGTAATTCTGTGTCAGCTTTCAAGTGCTCCTGTAACTGCTGGAGCAACTGGCCACTGAGTGACTCTGTTTCCGTCAGACTGTGAACCAACTTTTCTGAGTGGAAAAGATCAGGTTCAGGGGTAGGGGCAATAGTCGTAGCTCTGGAAGCCATGTTAGCCACTAACATGTCTTTGCCTTTGGTATAGAGAATCTGGATGTCATATTTTTGGAGCTGCAACAACATCTTCTATAGCCACGTTGGAGCCTTTCCCATGGGCTTCGCAAAAATCACTTCCAGGGGTTTGTCGTCTGTCTGGACCCTTACCTGGGTGCCATGCACATATTGGTGAACCTTCGTCATGGCAAAGACAATTGTCAGAAGTTCTTTTTTCAATCTGCACATAATTTCTTTCAGATTGTGTTAGAGTCATAGTTTCATAGTTTCATAGTTTGTAGGGTCGGAAAGGACCTGAGCAGATCATCTAGTCCTACCCCTGCCATGGCAGGAAAGAGTACTGGGGTCAAATGACCCCATCTAGATGTTCATCTAACCTCCTCTTAAAGACCCCCAGGGTAGGAGCCTGCACCACTTCTCTTGGAAGCTGGTTCCAGACCCTAGCCGCCCTGACTGTGAAGTAGCGCCTTCTGATATCTAACCTAAACCTACCCTCTGCCAGCTTGTGACCGTTACTCCTGGTCACTCCTGGCAGTGCTCGGGGAAACAGTGACTTCCCCAATGCCTGCTGATCCCCCCTGACTAGTTTATAGCCTTCTCTTTTGGAGGCTGAACAGGTTCAGGTCCCGCAGCCTGTCCTCATAGGGCCTGCCCTGTTGTCCCCTGATCATACGAGTGGCCCTCCTCTGGACCCTCTCCATGCCGTCGACATCCCTCTTGAAGTGCGGCGCCCAGAACTGGACGCAGTACTCCAGCTGCGGCCTGACCAATGCCGCATAGAGGGGAAGGATCACCTCCGTGGACCTGCTCGAGATGCATCTGTGGATGCATGCCAAGGTGCGGTTGGCCTTCCTTACTGCCTCTCCACACTGCCGGCCCATGTTCATCTTGGAGTCAATGATCACTCCCAGATCCCTTTCCACCTCTGTGCTGACAAGAGGGGAGTTCCCCAACCTGTAGGTATGGTGCCGGTTGTTCCTCCCGAGGTGCATCACCTTGCACTTGTCTGTGTTGAAACCCATCCTATTCTCGTCCGCCCACCCTTGTAACCTGTCTAGGTCAGATTGTAGCCTGTTGCATCCTTCCAATGTTCCCACGTCCCCCCACATCTTAGTGTCATCAGCAAATTTGAACAGGGTGCTTTTTACCCCCTTGT
The DNA here is from genome assembly GCF_052110815.1 of Crocodylus siamensis. Lineage (NCBI taxonomy): Eukaryota > Metazoa > Chordata > Crocodylia > Crocodylidae > Crocodylus > Crocodylus siamensis. Next base: position 45,390,551 of record NC_143403.1, read on the forward strand.
CCAAATCGCTGATGAAGATGTTGAACAGTGCGGGCCCGAGGACCGAGCCCTGCGGAACCCCACTGCCCACGTCCTTCCAGGTTGAGAAGGACCCATCCACTACCACCGTCTGGGTGCGGCCCTCCAGCCAGTTGGCAACCCATTTGACTGTGTGGGTGTCTACACCACAGCCCCCCAGTTTCTTAATGAGAACAGGGTGAGAGACAGTGTCAAAAGCCTTCCGGAAGTCCAGGAAGACTATATCCACTGCTACCCCTGCATCTAATGATCTGGTGATCTGATCATAAAAGGCCACCAGGTTGGTCTGACAGGATCTGCCACTGATGAACCCATGTTGGTTGCCCCTAAGCATGCAGTCTCCTGCTGGCCCCTCCTGGATGTGTGCCAGCATAATTTTTTCGAACAGCTTGCCTAGGATCGAGGTGAGACTAACCGGCCTATAGTTTCCCGGGTCTTCCTTCCTGCCTTTTTTGAAGATGGGGACCACGTTGGCCCTCTTCCAGTCCTCCAGTACCTCACCAGAGCACCACGAGTGCTCATAAAGTTGTGCCAGGGGACTTGCAAAGACCTCAGCCAGTTCCTTTAGAACTCTAGGGTGGAGATCATCCGGGCCGGCTGACTTGAATACATCCAACCCCTCCAGAAGCTCCCTAACTAAATCCTCGCTAACCCGTGGCCCAGGTGTGCCTCCCCCGGGGCCCGAGGGGGGCCCAACAGGGAGGTGGCTGTTTTGGTCCCTACTTAGGAAGATGGAGGCAAAGAAATCGTTAAACATGTTAGCTTTGCCACGTTACCCATGTCATCCTGCAAGGGCCCCACATTACCCGGGACCTTCTTTTTACCCCCTCCGTATTTAAAAAAAGACTTCTCATTGTCCTTAATCTGGGAAGCCAGTCCCAGTTCCATCTCTGCCTTGGCCTTCCTAACTGCCCCCCTACATCCCCGAGCAACTAAAGAATAGCCGTCCCTGGTGATGACCCCTTCTTTCCACTGGGTATAAGCCTCCTTTTTAGCAAGGAGACCTTCCCGGATTCTTTTGGTGAGCCACAGAGGCTTGTGTGCTCTCCTGCTCCGTTTGATCCTTGTTGGGATTACCTTCTTTTGGGCTTGGAGGATCGTCTCCTTAAGGAGCGACCACTCTCCTTGGACACCTGGCTCCCCACCCCCCCGGGACCTCAGCGCTTCTCCAACTATCCTCCTTAGCTCGTTGAAGTCTGCCCTCCTAAAATCCAGGGCCGCTGTCTTACTGCATGCCTTTGCCACCTTGCGCTGGATGGTGAATTCCAGCAGGCGATGATCGCTGTTGCCCAGGTGGTCGAGCACTCGCAGCCCCCTCACCAGGTTGTCACCCGTGGCCAGCACTAGGTCCAACAAGGCATCCCCCCTGTCAGCAGTCCCTCCCCAGGTTCACAGCACCTCAGGCATTGCAGCTTTCACTGCTACTTATAACTGCCATTTATTCCATGGAAGATGCAACTCTCCCCTAAGAAGTACCAAGAAGTCTGAGGGAACCTCTTCAGCATCTGCAGCACCAGAGTCATCAACATTTCCACTGCATGAAACACAAGAAGTTTCTACAAATTCCTCACAGCACTTGGGACTTCCCATCCAACCCGACCCGGTCCTTTCTTCACCTGGGCTTGGGGCTCTGTTTAAATGTCTAAGAGCCTCTTTCAGCCCCCTGATTGTTTGCCTATCAGCCTGTAACTAATTCCCCAATTAGCAAACTCTACCTGTGCTGGCCCCTAATCCACTCATGAGCGCTTATTCTCTCTATATCTCTGCCTTGGTCCCCATTTTTCCTTACCACTCCTCTTCTCTGTCTGTTAACAGGGTTAGGGTTCCCTGTTACAGGGGTGATCCAAAGTGCTTTTGTGTGAAGCCTATGGAAAGGAGCATAGTTTTTTGGGGCTACTGTGGGTAACCCCAACCTTGGTGATGAGCTGATGATTCTAGCTTCTAATATTCTTGACCCAGAGGCTGTGCTGCTATGGGACTCCTCCTGGTGCATCATGGAGAGGGGCTGGGAAGAATCCTGGGTGGACACTGGTGGAGTCCTGGGTCAGGATGAGGAGGATATACCTGGCTATGATGTCCTAGTGTGGGTATCCCAACCGTACTGAGGGTACTCCTGGGCTGGGAGGTTGTAAGTGGGTTGATGAGCTTGACCACAGCCTTTGCCTTCATCTTCACCTTCCCCAGCTCAAGCTCTCTGCATTTTCTCTGCTTCTCTTTAAATTGCCATCTAACCCCTCACAGCTGGGCTCCTGCCCCAGGACCGGCTGCCTCCCATAAAGGGTGAGACTTCCCTGTCAGGGGTAGAGCTGAAGCTGGAGGTCATGGTCAGGAGGGATGTAACTTGAGTCAAGGAACCCTGTTATTTTAAGGAAAACAGTACAGCAGGCAAGGCCTGCAATCAGTTGCAGGCAGCTGATCAAGGGATAGCTCCAGAGGAATAAACAGCCAGTAAGAGCTAAAGATAGAGTTTACAGGTCTGCAAGTAACTGTTTTGTCTATTGCCATGCAGCTAGCTCCCAACAAGGCAGAACTCCAGGCAGGAGGGAGGTCAGTTACTGCATGTGGGAAAACTGCAGCAACTGAGAGCAGGCTGTGGGAGGTCAAATGAGCACATGAGCTAAAAGGGTGGAGCTCAGGGGTATAAACCTTGGTTTCTGAGTTGCAGCAAAAAGTTTGGCCCTGGCTTCTGAAGGAAAGAATCTTTGGTGCATGAGTGACTGACGCCTCTTGAGTCAGGGGGGTGGCTGATCTCACTCACCAAAAAAGCAGCCGTGCAGCTTCTGGAAGTCCCACCACCACTTCTAGAAGTAGCATGGCCACTTTTTGGCAGCCCTGCTCCCCAGCTGGTGCTCATGAGGGGGCCACCGGTACTCCTGCCTGCTGCCCTGCCTGTTACCTAAACAGGGAATGTGGCCTGACAGGGGGTGCACCCCCATGCACCCCCTATGCCTCACCACTGCCTGCCAGCATATACTGCTATAGAGGGGAAGCTGCAGACTGAGGAAGGTACAATGAAGGCTAGGAGAGCAGGTGGGGGTTAGAAGCCATTTGGCTTATGTTTTGTTTTTGTTTAACTAAGGGCTTTGGAGTGGCTCTAGTAGTATTTGGAGTCCACAGGAAGTACCTGAGGGAGGCACTGTGCCCTTGGAGCTGTGCAAGGATCTGGAGCCTGGTGGGCTAATGCTGTGGGAGAGGGAAGTCCTGCAAGCACCAGGGGTCCAATAGACTGTAGCTAAGATAGAGCTCTGCAATGACTGGCGGGGAGGTTCAGTGAGCTGAAATAAATGAGACCAAGACAGGGCCACAGGCCAAGTTACAGCCCCACAAGGGCTAGGGTCCTGGTGGGTTGAGAAGATAGAAGCTGAGGTGAGGCAAAGGTGCCTGATAGGCTGGTGCCATAGCCACCTTCAGGGCTGGACTAATCCTGTCCCACTCTGGCTCCTCAGCCTCTCTTCCCCTCCCTCTTCCTTCCTTTTCCTCCCCACCTTACTTATTCATGTGCCATGCCTTGATATAATTTGTTTGTTATTTTGGGGAAGCTGTCCCTGAAGTCCTTGAGTGACCCTAATGGATCTGCAGTTGGTCTAGTCCTATCTGCCTATCTGCACACCTTGGTTCTACTTGTGCCAGTGGACTAAGGTTTGCTAAGTGATATTCTGTTCCTCACTGGCACCTGTGGCCCTGATTGTGGCCTCCAGTATCTCCCATAGCCACACCATGCCTCACGGGTCTTACTCTAACTTTACTCACTGGGCCCTCTGGCCCAATATTGGCTCCAGCCCCCTAGTTTCTGACCCTTGTCAGGCTGCTCCTACCTGCAGTATTCCTTGGGCCCCTGGCCCTGTTTTGGCATCAGTACCCCAGGCACCTTTGCTCTATCATGGCTTCCATCTTATCAGCCCACCATCCCCCTGACCCCTGTATGGCTCTACCTATTCACTTCAGCCAGCTGAACTCACCAGACCCCAGGTCCTTGCAGAACTCTGTCCTTTGTATGATTCAAAGTGCCACCTGTGGCCTACAACCACCCCTATAGCTACTCCCAAGCCTCCAGCTAAACAAAAACAAAATACAAGCTAACCAGTCTCTAACTTAGACCAAAACCCCAACTGGCATCTTGGACTTTCCTTTATTGTAAATTCAACACTGTCCTTGGCATTGCGCTGGTGCCGATCATGGTTGTGATTATCTCCTATTTCAGAGGCATTACACTGGGAGATGGCATAGTTGCCGTGGCTCATCCAGATTAAGTGCTGGGTTTCCTTGTTGCCCCAGATGTCAAAAAGATCACCTCACTAACTGTGACAGAAGAAGATGGCACTGAAGTGAGATGTGTAATTTTTGGCTTAGCTGAGTGAAAGATGTAGAGGTTGAATGGGATTTGGGCTGTAGTACCACTTCAGCACCAGCACAGTTCCAGAAGGAATAATTCATGTCTTTTCTTAGTCAGGGCAGGAATTGTAGCGGTACCATTTACTTCCAGGAGAGGTTAAAGAAGGTCTTAAGTTTGCCTCAAATTGTATTGCCCCTTCCCCCTAGTCACTACTTCTGTTTTGCAGTCTCTGGCCTGCAGTCCACCCTGCCTTTCCATCCCGTCCCTGGCATGTTTCCTGCCTGTCTCTATATTGTCTGTAATGGGAGCTTGTGCAGCTCAGGTGCAGATGACTTGTGCACTGCACATTGACATATCCTCCAGTGCAGATGCGGACGGTGAAAGGCAATGCTGACTTGTTCCTGAAAAGATAGCTTTTTTAAAATATTAACACATTTTAATAACAGGTTATATGTTGAAGTAAATCTGACCCATTTCTGTGGGAGAGCTAGCATTAAGGCTGTGCGAAATTTTGACAAGTGTTTTGTTCTGAAGCTGTTTCAATGTGTTTTGAGCTTGAAACAGCAAAATTGAAATGAAACAAAGGACTTCAAAATAGCTTCAAAACAAAATGAGGGCAGTCAAAACATTCTGAAAGTTTTGAAATGTTTCAAGTTTTGAAGCAGCCCAGTGGCAGGAGGCAGTGGAGAACCAGGGCTATGCTCTACCTCCTGCCACCAGGCTGAGCTCCGTGGGGCTGGAAGAGCCACCTGGAGCGCAGCCCTGGCTCTCCCTGCCTCCTCTTATCAGGCTGCATTCTAAGGGGCTCCGCCGAGCCTGGTGGCAGGAGGCAGGCGAGAGCCACTGGCCAGGGCTGTGCTCTGAGCAGCTCCACCACTGGCCCTCCTGCTGCCACCTGCCACCGGGTTGAGTTCCATGGAGCTGGCAGAACTGCTTGGAGGGCAGCCCGGTGGTGGGAGGCGGGGGAGAGCCAGGGCTGCACTCTGCCTTCTGCTGTGGGACTAGTGGAGCTAGTCGGAGCACAGCCCTGGCTCTCCCCGACCTCCCACCACTGGGCCTCCCACCACTGGGCTGAGCTCTGTGGGACTGGCGGAGCTGTTTAGGGTGCAGCCCTAGCTCTCCTCTGCCTCCTGCCACTGGGCTGCACTCTGAGCGGCTCTGCAAGCCCCATGGAGCTCAGTCTGGTGGCAGGAGACAGGGGAGGGTCACTGGCTAGGGCTGTGCTCTGATTCGCTCTGCCACTGGCTCTGCTGCTGCCTCCCGCCACTGGGCTGAGCTCTGTGGGGCTGGTGGAGCTGCTCAGAGTGCAGCCCAGTGGCGGGAGGTGGGGAGAACCAGGGCTGTGCTCCAAGCAGCTCTGCTAACCCCATGGAGCAAAACCTACCCTCCCAGCACAGCTGGATTCCTCCTGGATGCTTGACCTCCAGATTTGCGTGTGGGATGTCAGGAGGCTGCTGCTGCTGCCTGGGGCCAGTGGCAGCACCAGTCTTCCTGGTGCTGGGTGCAGGGTGTGGCCAGCGCCGGTTCCAGGTGGCACCAGCAGCCTCCTGTCATCCCGAGCAGATCTGGTGGCCCGCACCCCTGGGAGGAGTCCAGCACAGCCCCACAGCCCTCCTGTGGGTGCGGGCCCCCAGATCTGCATGCAGGATGACAGAAGACTGGCACTGCCAGCAAGTGACATGAACTTTGCTTGTCAGCACCTTGAGGTACAGTTTCCCAGAAATCCCTGCACCTATCTCTTTGAAACTTGGTAGACTTCAAGTCTACCTTCAGAAGGGGCTACCATCTGTGCATTTCTCATCTAAATCAGGCAAGAAATGACAAAGTTATAGGCATTTTCATGATTCCCCATTATAGCCTATGGTTGAAATGTGTCGAAACGGTGAAACAATTTTGACAAAACGAATCAGAACAGTGCTTCAAAATGAAATGAAACACCGTCTCTTCAAAATGGTGAAACAGAAGTCAAAATGAAATGGTGCTGTTTCGTACAGCCCTAGCTAGCATCCCTACCAAGGACAGATAGTCTTCTGCTTGGTTGGAAGAGGTGTGGGGAGGGTGGGTTTCTTATAGTGCAGACAGGACTATGAGAATGACGAGCAGGAAGTAAAAGGATGGACACATATTTATGACAATGGGTGACATATTGTTCCTGGTTTTCCTCATAGGTCTGGCTTTGTGGTGGCTTTTTACACAGCAATGCCATGATCTTCTGTGCTCCTACTGGTAGTGTTCATCACTCTTAAATGAGTGCACAGTCTAAAGTAAGGTAGCAATTATAAGTAGTAATGTTTGTATTATGGGGACAGTAGTGTGTGAGCACACAGTTGTGGAGAATGGGGCCTAAAGGAAGGCTTGTGTTTATGGAGTGGAGTGACCAAGGCTTGCAGGTGGAAGGGGGACAGCAGCATGCAAGGGAAGAGGGAGAAGAGGCCACTGTGTTAGCAGGATCATGGTGGAGAGAATGGCTCATACTGCAAGTGCCTGATTGTCAAGTTGGGGCCTGCAGACCCTACTGAGTCAGAAGCTGGCAGGGTGAGGTCTCTGTGTATGCGAGAGGTCTTGGGCTGGCTCTCTCAAGTGGGTTACTTTTGCCTCCTTTCTGCTGCAGGAAATACTTGCTTCCTTCATTTGCAATGAGTTTTCTCTCAATAGCTACCAGATGTCCATCCCAAGTTCCTCTAATTAGCCTGGCAAGCTCAGCACTCAGCATTCTTTTGAGCTCAGTTGGCTGACTTTTGGAAATGCTTGGTTTATTGTGGGAAATGGCAGTACCCAAAGATATTTAGTTTGGCAAGGACCAGGGCATCTGAGAATAGCTGTCTTTTCAGCTAGGGTAAACCTCCACTTCCTTTTCAACAGGGGCCTGGATGTGTAACTTTTTGGCGCTAGGACTGGGTGCACGAGGGAAGTTCTATCAGTGCAAGGATTCTGCACTGTTGAAAAGCTTCCAAAAGACTGTTACCTTACTCCAGTGCAAACCCCAGTCTGCACCTGTGTAGCTATCTTACAGCTTACAGTGTGGGGTTTGCACCAGTGTGACTATATATGTAAAACTACTATAGGGAAAATGTTCTTAAAGTGGAAAGATATGAGAGGAGGAGTAGAGATACTGATTTGATGAAAATGCTAGGTGGGGTGCTGGAAAGAGGGCTATGCTACACTAAATGTAGGATACAAACCTAAAGAAGTGAACCTCAGTTGAATAACAAACACTAACCCTGCAGAAGGGCTTCTCAGGCCCCTTCCAGCTCTTGTGTCTGACTTTTTTTTGCTGTCATGTAGAACAAATGAAAGTGTTGAGAGAGCTAATAGACAGCATGCAATGGTTTCAAGGCCATGGCCATATTCCAAATCAGGGAATGGGGGAAGGAAAGATGAAGCACTAGCTGGGGGGCACTAACTATGATGCAACACTGCTATGCAGTAGCTCATTACTACTGCATAGCAGCATCACAAAAAAACTGTACAGGGACACTACCATGCAGTAACGCCAGTTATTGCACAGTCATTGGACGTGCCTACATGTGTCTCTATGGCACTGTTGTTACTGCACCATCATTTAGTATTTCCTCTTGGAAGTACTAAATTACAGCACAGTAACAACCCATACTGTGCTGTGCTGGCAGTACACGGTTATTTTTAGCCCCTACATTGCCATAGCAATGTGCTATACTGAGGGAGCACATTGCTATGGTGATGTAGCTGTGGCATTGTGGTTTTTGCCTCCAGATGCTACGTCACTGTAGTGCATTGCTACAGCAATGTAGCTTCATGTAGATGCACCCATCCAGTGCTTTGTTATGCAAGTGCAAAATGGCTGTGTAGTAACAACAACACCATCCACTGCTCATATAGATGCAGCCACTGGGTGTATCTACATGTGCATTTGATGTAGGACCAGTTTACTTGTGAGTATACTACTCATAAGTAAATGCTCCCAGGAAGGGATATTGAAGCAGATTTGCTGTTCCCAGCACCAAACTGCTCCTGCTTCCTTGGGCCCTGGAATGGGCCCCTGTTACCACCAGAGGGAGCGAGGGGCTCTGGCCACAGCTGCCTGTGGCCAGAGGTCATCTTTAAAAGGCAGCCTGGCAGCCCTACTCCCTGGTCCCTGGCTGTCTGTGTTTCTGGCCAGGAGCAGTGTGCACAGCACATGGCAGCTCATGTGCCACAGCCTCTGCCTCCCTGCATCATGGCTGCTCCAGCCCCTGCCCCTGGCAGTGATGCCCAGCACCCCAGGCTCCTGCTGGCCTGCTGTGCCAGCCACTGGCTGGCCCATGGCTGTCTGGGCCCTGCCAGCTCCCCCACATGCAGAGCCCACTGCACTGCTTGAGGGCTGTTGCCGCCACACACCTGCCATCTGGACCCCATCCTGCTGGCCAGACCTCAGCAAGGACACGATGAGCAAGATAGACAATTGTATCTTTGTCTTGCCTTTATGCTCGCCTGCCACAACTTGGATGAAAGAAAAAAGAAAGGAGGTCAATACTTTCTGTTGTTCTGGGACAGAAAAAATGCCACCCTGATGTCAATTGCTCATAGTGTTAGTTTTATTTTCAACTTAACAGTGGTGTGCTAACAACATTCTTGCCAGTTACTTCATTGGTAAAGATAGTCAGTGTTACAGTCAGGAAATCCCCAGGCTAGTTACTTTGTATCTACTTGGTAAAGGGTCTTTGCCTCTAATTGCCTCATTAGCGGCATGCACTTCCTTGTCTTTCACTCTTCCTGGGTGCACAATCCTGAGAGCAGTCCCCGGCTGCTCCCTCTCTCTCATACTGTCTTCCCACTCCCAGTATCTGCAGTCCCACTGGGATCCGGACTTGGAGTTACTCCAATCCCTCTCTTTCTCACTGAGGGGCACAATCTATCCTGCTTTAGGTCCTGGCCGATCTGCCGCCCAGCGTCTCTGTCTCCCTGCACTCACTGGCGCAGTGGCAATTCCCAAGGAGGCAATCCCCTTTACAGCTGACCTGCCACATATCTCAGGGTTTTGCTCTCCTTGAGTCCTTCCACATCATCAGTATGACTACTTCTTCTCTCTCATGGAGTTCTGCCACTCCTCGTTCCTCTTCTGGTGCCTAAAGGCAGTCTGTCCATGTCTCACCGCCGGTTTTATGCCACATTTTGCAGGCTAATCACCCTGTCTTGTCCTGGGTGTGTAATTCCTCCCACCTGGCAGGGTTCATTGTCGGGTCAATCTGGCTCGACCTTGTCTAAGTAACAGGGCTCTTGCCAGAGTCGCTGTTACAGACACCACTGCTGGGACTGCCTGCCAGGACTGGTGGCAGCATATCATCCAGCATATCTGGGATGATGAGCAGTGGCTGAAGGCATTCCAGATGACAGTGGCCACCTTCTGGGACCTCCTGTAGCAGCTCTGCCCATACCTGGCATGGCAGGACGCTGACATGAGACCTTCCCTCCCCTGTGGACACCTGGCTGGCACTGGCCACACCCTCCAGCCTCTGCTACATGGACCACCTCTTCAGTGTGAGCAAGGCCACCACAAGGGAAGCCACCCTGGAGGTATGCAGTGCTCTCCAGGACATGCTGGGGCACACCATGCTTTGTGTGCATGACCCCCTGGTGGTGGTGGCAGGGTTCTGTACCCTGGGATTCCCTCTGGATGGGGCTGACATCCCCATCACTTGCCCCGCCCCCCCAGTGACTGCCCCTAGTATAGCTGGAGATGCTTTCACTCTGTTGTACTCTTGGCTGTTGTCAAACTCCATGGCACGTACAAAAATGTGAGTGCCAGCTGGATGGGCAGTGCCCATGATGCCTGTGTATTTCAGAATGTCACCCTACCAGACCTGCTGCAGAGTGGGCACTTCATGCTGGAGGTGGTGGACCTACAGCTGGGCACAATAGTCCTTCCCCTCCTCATCAGGGGCCCCACCTACCCAGTCCTCTCGTTGCTCATGTGGCCCAACACCAGCCAGCTGGACCCCCACTAGGCCCACTTCAACTGGTGCCTGGGTCGAACTTGCAGACTGGCAGATTGCATCTTCAGCTATAGGCCAGCCCAACTTGTGTGCTGCTGCCTAGTCTATCGCACCCTGTCTTGGGGAGCATGGGGCTTCTGGACAACTGGGACAAAGAAATGCCCATGCCCTCACCCTTCCCACAGGGGACCTCTCCAGAAAGGCACCCCTGGACCAGCCCTGCCCCCCATGCTGGCTCTGCACCCTGAGCATGCACCTACTGAGACTGTCCCAGGTGCTGCATGAGGAGCTGTTTCCGAGAACCAAGGGGTCCCAGCATGCTACACCCTGCTGCACCTGCACACTCTTGGATGCACCTGTACACCTGGCATGAGACTCTGAGGTTTGACAATGTGGGGGGCAAGCCCGGGATGCACTGCAGCCTTCGCTGCTGCCTAGAGGGCTACCTGTGGTTGTGCTGTGCATCCCTGCCTCCCACAGCTGAGGAGGACATTGCCACTGGTATCAATGCATTCCTTGGCGTGTGAGGCTTATGCCCGCTTAGCTATGGGGCATGGGCTGATCAATAAAGTTTGCACTGTCTCCTGCAAAACCCTCCCTGAGTGTTGCGGGGAGGATCCTGGGGACCAGAGAGGCCTGGGTGGGGAGGGGGGGCATTGTAGGGGAGCAGGGGTAGGGGTGTGGAGGTCCCTGCCCCCAGTGCAGGCCACACCATGTGGGTAGGGCTGGCATGCCTCGTGGCTCTGGTCAGTCCTGGCTGGTGGAGATAGTGTGCAGCTCGTGTCAGTGTCCTGAGGGAGTGAGGCATGGTGTGTGGGTGTCTGGGCTGGGGTCCCCCCCCGGGAGAAGTTGGCAGTGCTAGTCGTCAGCAGTGACATGGTGGGCCATGCCTTGTCTACTTCTAAGAGTGCTACTATACACAGAACAGCTACAGCCTGGGTCCTGGGGCACAAGGATCTGTCAGCTGCCAGTGGTGCTGGCTCCTACCCTGGGGGTCTTTAAGAGGAGGCTTGATGCCTACCTAGCTGGGATCATTTGAGCCCAGTGTTTTTGTTTTTGTTTTCTCCTGCCCTAGGCAGGGCGTCGGACTTGAAGATCTACAAGGTCCCTTCCGACCCTACTTCTATGATTCTATGATTCATGGACTTGTGGGCACTTCCTGACTGATGGTTGTGGTTGGTGACGGTGACTCACTGTGCCCTCAAGGCCTTGACCTTTATGCAGCACTGCCTTTCCAACCAGTCATGCCCACGCTCCTGCATCTAGCCTGACAGCCCCCATAGATGTGGGTGTTGGAGTGCCCACCCCATGTGAACTCGCTCTGCACCTCTGCCTCACCCAAAAGCACCATGAGCCCACCAGTCTCCTCCATGGACCCAGTTGGGGCCCTGGGTGGTGGTGAACGGTGTTGGTGATGAGGCCATTGAGGCTCCCAGGCTGACTCTCCAGGCCCTCACGCGACTGTCCCTGGGGTACTGGGTGTGTGCAGCTTCCCGTAGCACACATCAGAGGGGCTCTGCATGGAACTGGGAGCTGTACAGCAAGGTGATGCCGTGCAGCATCTGCAGGCTCCAGGCAGGCTGCTAGGCATTGGATGTGGGCAGCTGGCACTGGCCCTGGTAGCCAGAAGCTGGCTGCAGTTGGGCTGGGTGGCTAGCAGACCTGGCAGGAGCCTGCAGCAGCCTGCAGGGCTGGATGGCATGGGTCTGGCAGCTGCACGGCACTATGGTTTTAGGCAGTGGTGCTGGGGTACAAGCAGGCTGCCACAGGTAGCCCGCGGCCTGTGCAGGAGCAGCAGAGGCCAAAAATCTCTCCCCCAGGATCCCTGCTGTTGTTCCTGAGGGCTCAATATGCCTGCAAGCTTTTAAAGGGCCTGTGGCTGGGACTGCCACAAAGGCAGTCTAGCCCTGGGGCAGGGGAGGCTTCCAGCCTCAGGGCCCTGGGGCTGAGCTCAGGCTGACCCCCTTGTGGTAGGGGTCTATATAAGCATTACTGTGCTGTAAGTACTCACAAGTAAATTTATTACTTGTATTGGCAGGTAGCAAATTTATTTGCCAGTAGCGATTTTTGTTACACAGTAAGCATGTGCACGTGTAGATGTGTACACTTACTGCACAGTAGACTATACTACTGTGCAGTAAAACATCTCATGTAGATGTGCCCAGTAAAGCATCACTGCCTACATATGTGCCACTCTTAGGATGAAGTAGACTAATTTACTGTGCTGTTGGATAGCCTAATGAGACACAAGTACTATCCAATGGCTGAGTAAATTTGTGTGATTAAATGTACTTGTAGATAGTGAAGTGGGTGCAAATTGTACCTAGTCAGCCAAGCCACCAGGGAGCCAGACCCCTGCCTGCTGCTGAGTCATATGGCATGGCAACTTCAGAAGCCTCGTGGCTTGGGTAGATCCTCTGCTGCTCAACAGGGCTGTGCAAAGCTTTGGGTGCTGATTCTATCTGGAGATTTGGCCAAATTCGATGGCCAAATCTCTGAATCTGAATTGAATCAGGAGACCAATTAAAAGGTCCAAATTGATTTGCAGCTCTCCAAATAGATTCAGAAAAGATTTGGAGAGCTTCGGCAATTTGGGCAGCTCCTGCTCACTGCAGCAGGGAGCTGGACCCGGACTCCATGCTGGTAAGTACGGCGTGGGGGGGGGGAGAGGGGGAGACTGGAGGGGGGGGGAGGGGACCATGGCGGGGACCTCTGCTAGGCCCCATTCCCTGATGGCTTCTCCAGCCCCCCTGAGTAGCTCCTGACCCCTGCCTGCTTTCCCAGCTCCCCCCACAGGCTGCCCCACCTGGTCCCAGCTCCTGGCCCTTTAAAAAAGCCCTCATTCACCAGCTGCTGCCAGGTGGGGGGGCTATCCCCATTGGCCTTCACTACCCCACACTGTGTGGGGGCTCAGTCATGAGTCCCCTGACCCCTGTCCAGTCTCCTAGCCCCACCATGGCTGCCCCACCCAGCCCCAGCTCTTTAAAAAAAAAGAAAAGCCTCCAGTCACTGGCTTCTGCAGTGGCCTTGGGGCTTCTGAGGGGTCATGGCTAAGCCCCCCAAGCAGTGCAGGGCAGTGGGGGGGCAAAGGAGATTGCCTCCTGCCTGGCAGGAGTCAGTGAGTGGGACCTTTTTTTTTCATTTAAAAGGGCTGGGAGCTGAGAGAGCGGGTAGGGAATGGAGCCGATTCGGAGAGTCAGCCGATTCAGCAATGGCCAAATTTCCAAATCAGATTTGGCTGAATTGATTCAGGACAGTGATTTGAATCACCGAATTGAATCACTGTCCCATGAATCAATCAAATCCAAAGTGAATACTAGCCACTTTGCACAGGCCTACTGCCCAACACTGTTACCTAGATCCCAGGGCTGCCCCTCCAATGCCTCTGCCATCCCTGGTCTCCCCCTGAGCACTGAGCCCCACTACTGCAAGACCTGCTGTTTGATGCCACCACTGGGAGCCCAGACATCACCTGCCAAGGCCCCTGCCAGCTGCTGTGAAGTTAGTCCCTGCATCCAGTGACACACAGGGATGGGGGCCCAACTGGAGCCTTGAAGAGATGGCAGACTTCATAGCTATCTGGAAGACTGTCGAGGTCCAGAGGCAGTTTGGCCAGGCTTCAAGGGCCAATGCCCATGTGTACAAGGTGGCCTGGTGGATGCAGGAGCATAGAGACTAGAGGTCCAGCCAACAGTGTCAAGGCCTTGAGTCCATGTCCGTGGGTCCGTGTCCAGGACCACAACAGGTGGTCCAGGATTGCCCATAGATTTATGCTCTTCCTGTGAAAGCTGAATAGAACCCTGGCCCCCACAGACCCTGGCAAGGCCCCACATGTCTTCTGCAGCATAGGCAGGCTGCCAGCACCCAATCTAGCAGCCACAGGCCAGGAGGACTCTCTGGGAAAGGGTACCTTGTGGGGGGCATCAGGTCTTGGTGTGCTCTCTGCCTTCAGGCTCACCCAGCAGCTTGGGCAACCTGGGCCACCACCTCACCTGTCTACTCCAGCAGTGGCCCACCACCAACAAGGACAGGGTGGGACAGCTCCTGCACATGCCAGCTTCAGCTTGTCACCAGAGGGGACCACTGCCTGATTGGCCAGATGCCATGCTTCACAGCCTTGGCTTGCATTTGTCAGCTGGACTTCCTCTCCATGGCCAGGGAGAGCATCTGACTGCCAGGAGCGATTGCCACACCTACCTGGTAAACCCCACACAGGGAGGAAGGCCAGGATAGGAGGGGGCACCATGGCCATCTGTGCCAACACTAGATCACCTGTCCACCCCTGGGCTACAGGGACAACACCTGGGGAGAGGCAGCCCTCCCTTCCCTGCCCTTCCTAGCCAAGCTGCCCGCCACATCCACCTGAGTCTCCTGTCCACCCCCCGGCCTCCAACCCACACAGATACAGGAGGCAGGCTAGGACTTTACCGAGAACTCAGCAGCTGCCAGCTAGGCAGCCAGTGACGCATCATATGCAGAAAAAACTTAATGGCAGCAGCAATACCCTTGTTGGCTGCAGGGGTCAAGCACTCATAGCATAGGCAAAGATACCTCTCCTGGTGGTAGTGCATGATTTAGAGAATGTAAGTTTGCCTGGGGTGCCCTTCAAAGTCATGGTCCCATGACAGGTTCTCAGTTTCTCCTAGGAAACCATCATGATGAACAGCAGCAGGGCATAGTAATCAAGCATCCCTCAGAGCACTCAAACAGCTCGCTGCAGTGCGCCCAGGTGATTCTGACCTGAGACACATTTTGGGCACAGCCCATGCATGGCAGGGTCCCTGGCTCTTCAGAGAAGGCTGCCAAGGGGTGGGTGTCACCAGGTCCAAATCTTAGGTGGGTGAGAACTCCTTACCTCCAAAACCCTAGTGCCAGGCCTGGCAGCATGGAAACTAAGTGCCTGATCTTCAGGGATGAGAAAGAGGAGG
This sequence comes from Crocodylus siamensis, assembly GCF_052110815.1. NCBI lineage: Eukaryota > Metazoa > Chordata > Crocodylia > Crocodylidae > Crocodylus > Crocodylus siamensis. Next base: position 45,405,781 of record NC_143403.1, read on the forward strand.
AATTACTCCAGAGCCACTGTGGCAGCTGTCAGCAAGGTCCAGCCATGGCCTGGCCTGGGTAGGGTATGGGGAATGTGGGCTGCCTGCAGCAAGTGGCAAGTGGCCTGGCTGCTCTCACTGTGGAAGCAGGGAGGGAAGTTTTGCCCAGTGGCCACCTGTGTAAAGTCCCACCTGGACAACTTACCATGGTCCCTGGGCACCTGTACATGCACGACCCCTGAACTAAGAGCAGGCAGTTCATAGCTTCTCTGTACAGTGCATGTTGTCTCTTAAATGTTGCAGACTCTCACAAGGATTTTCTCTGTCCTTGATCTCCAGAACCAGATGCTGGACATGGGGGAGACCCAGCTGCTGGTAGTGGAGATGGGGTCCCAGGACACCACCACCCTCTGCAGGTGTACTCCATGTACACCAGTTCTGACAGCTCTCCTGGAGTGGCTGATTGCTGTCTCTGAGGCCCAATTCAAGGAGAGTCAGGCCTGGCACTGTGAGTACCATGAGATGAACCAGGCAGACTGTAAGGACCACAGAGCATACCTTGCCCTCCTGCAGAGGCAGATGGAGGCCTAGAATTAACAGCACACCATGGTACAACAGGTGGTGAAGGCCACCAGGGAGCACTGGAGCATCCTTGACAAAGTGCTGGTCCTGGCGATGTCTTTTGTCCCACATGTTTTCCGCACTACATGCCCCAGCACTGGGTACAGCTAGCCCCTGGCAGCCATTCTTAGGCATATCTCAGGTTCCATGTTGGGTGTGGGAAGAGGTGCAGTACTGCCTGAAGCAGCTAGGGCTCCCTACCCTTCCTCTAAATCCTGACCCATTGGTGGCCAGGCACCATGCCACCTGCTGCTTGCCCCACCTCCACGCAGCCCCTGAGCAGGAGTTGCCAGTGGTGGGGCCAGGTCCCCTTGTGGGCCCTGCTGGCCCCGTTTCTGTGGAGGAGGGGGACTAGCCTGAGTAGCCCAGACAGTGCCCACCCGGGCCCCCAGGCCAGCCCCTGGCCCACTGTTCACACCATGGTGTCCTGACCCATGTAGCAAAACCCCCAGTTTTTCTATTTTTTCTTTTAAAATGCATTCCCTCACCTTCCCCAACCATTTCTGACTTTTTCTTTCGCTCTCTAGTCATTATAGATAAGTATAAGTAAGCTAAAATATAGGATAAGCTTTAACATTTTATTTTAGGTAGTAAGTTTTATTTTTCTGTCCCCTCTTTGTGAATAAGTGCCCTGCTATTTTGATGTAGATACCCACTGTTTTATTAGTGATAATTATTATGTTTGTACTGCTTTTATACTGTGTGAGTACTGTTTTAGGCCTATATATGTAAGTTAGCATCAGTCATGTCAAGTTTCCATCTTGTAACATCAAGCCTCCATCTTATCCCCATGCCTGGTTGTGTAATCTATGACTCACATTACCCCTCCTATGTAACTTGGTTCCTGAAGGAATGGGGATGAATGAGGGTGCTTGAGAGACAATGGCAGTAGATCTAAAAATAGCTCCTGAATGACCAAACCATCAACACCAATACCTGGACCAATGACCCAGCCCTTGGAACCACCCTCAGCATTCAAGAAACAAAAGATGAGGCAACCCACTATTGTGCCAAGGCTGCACATGCTCAGTAAGAACACCTGGAACCCTCTAGAACAGGACTGACCTTGTCTGGACAGGCCCTCCCCATAGGACCTCAGAGGTAGTCTGCCCCATAAAAAGAGGTAGTGAAGACTGACTCTTTGGGACTCCCTCTCCATCTGGACCAGCACCATGCCACACCACCTATCCACCCAGAGGCCCTGCTGGTGACCCCGCTCTGGACAACACCTACTGGAGAAAGACCCCTTTCCAGCCTGGTTAGGTAGCTATCACCCCCCACCCTCTCTTCAACCAAGGACTTGGACTCTGTTTCTCTTCCCTACATGGACTCCAGCCCTTCCACTGAGTCTCTTTCTCCTGCTGCCATCGTGAGTGCTTGTGTGTGTGTGTGAACCAATAACTTAATGGGGCTGTGTAGCGTGTTGTCTGTTTAATAAACCTGTTATTTGGACCCCTGAGTTGGGTTTTGCTTTACTATGGTCCATCCCTGCTCTAATCTCTGCTCCTCGCCCCTCTAACTTCTGTCTCATTTCTCCTGCTCCTGCTTCTGGCTCACTGCCGCTTCCAACACCTGTCCTGAGCTCCTCTCTGCCTCCAACCCCCCTGTTTCTTTGCCATTGTCTTATCCCCACTGCCTTTTCCCCTGAGCAACCAGGTTTCTGCCTCAGTTTCTTTCCTGGCTGTCTCCTCCTTGCCACCACTTATCTGCCTGCCCCTCCTGATATCTCAGCTGTCTGCCTCAGTTTCCAGCCCATCTGTTTCTAGCCCCTGTCTGTCTCTCTTTCCTGGCTGTCTCCTCCTTGCCACCAGGCTTTTTTTTCTCTGCCCCAATGCACCAGTGACCTCGAGTAACCCTGGGGCCACTTGAGCTTAAGTAAGCCCTAGCCTCATTTCCTCAGCTAGGTTTTTGCTAGCCCACCAGTTCTAATCCCGGTTCTGGCAACTTTCACTCCATATACTTTAACTCTCTTTCTTTCACCTTAACCTTCCCCCAAGTATCTCAGGTACCTCAGGCACACGCATACACACTGTACCATCCAAGTTAGTTAGCTGGCCAGTGATGTCATTGGTGGATTGTATGTGCGTGAACTGGTGTGTGTGTGTGTATGTGTGTGTGTGTGCGTGTATATCTATCTATATATAGATAGATATGTCATTGTGTGCATGATATATGAATTAGTGATCTGTGTATGTGTACTGAGTGTGCGGGTATGGACAATTACTTTTTGCCTAACTTTCGGGGTGTATAATGTATGTGCTTGAATTAGTGATAGGTATGCATGTGCCTAGGCTGGTTTGGATGTGTATGTGCCTGAGTTAGTAGTGTGTGTGTGTATGTGTGTGTATGCACCTAATTGTTTTGTGTGTTTGTATATGTGCAATTGTGTCACACTCTCCTGTCTAACAGAGCAATACTGAGATCCTGAGAGTTGGCCTGAACCCACAGGGCAACACCTGCGGTAGTGTCCATGGAGGCCAGGGTCCTGGGCCCCTCCTTCCAGTCTTTGTGCTCTAGGTGCCTCCTTCCTATTGTTCCTCTCCTGACAGTTGGAAAGGGACACTGTACATAGTTTCCCAGGAAAAAAGAGGTCTGAAAAGTATCATAGGCAATGCCTAGCTTATGACTTGATGGTTATAACACTATGCCAGGAAGCAGGGGACACAGATATAACTGCCCTCTAACTGAGGGAGAGGGGAGGTGGGGGTAGAACCTGAGTACCTAGCTGTTTGAGCAAGTGCTCTAGCCACTAAGACAGTTGTTTTTAAATTTCCTAAAGTCACATTACCTTTTTATATGACCGCTTCTGACATGGAAACACTACCCCTGGCTTGGTGGGCAATGTGAACTGATACAAAGTGAGGTGACCTGGCCTGGAAATGGTGGGATGCTGCCTCCTGGACCACTACACCATTACTCCCATATCTTTGTAGAACCCCTGATAATCTGTTGCAGAACCCTAAGTTTCTGTAGAACACAGTTTGAAAACCACTGGACTAGGATATTGGGTGAGGTAAAAAAGACCTTGCTTCTATGGCTGTACAAAACATCACTGTCATAGGGGCAACCAGCTGAAAGAGCTCCAAACCACACACAGGAGACCCCTAGGGTGGGGACTATGCAAAAAAGAAAAAAAAACCACAAGAAAAATGCTTACCTACAGCAGGACCCGTGGTGTGCAGGTTGTAAGCCGCGCCTTTATTCATCTGAAGCTGGCCAGTGACGTCATCAGCAATCACCGTCTGGCAGAAATAAAAAGGATCACTGGTAAAGTCTGGGGAGGAGAGAGGGAGAGAGAGTCAGTGAAGACTCTCAGTGCTGATAACAGCAGACGTGCACAGAAGGAGAGAGACCCAGCAGAGGCTCTCTGTATTGGTGGTGACCGGCGTGTTCGGGAGGAGGGAGAGCCAGCGGAGGCTCTCTGCACTGGCAAAGGCTGGTGTGCCCGGGAAGCGAGAGAGCCAAAGGAGGCTCTCTACACCAGCGGAGATTGGTGTGAGCACCCAAAGAGGAAACCCAGTGGGGCAGTAGCAGATTTGGCAGCAGGTTACAACACAAACAGCAGCCGATCAGACCTGAAAGTACCGTGGGGCACTGGAAACAGAATCTCTCAGATGACGTTGGGGGAGAACAATTCCACAAGCCACATTCAACAGTGTGATGGCCCAAGAAGAGAAGCCGTGGCCATCCCTGGCCAGACAACAGGTCATCTTCCTAGAGGTCCCAGGTACTAGGAGTTGGGTACTGACTAGCAGGGATGAGGATGAAGAAATTCATAGTGAGAGTGACAAGGAGGTACCTCCATATCCTAGCAGTAGGGCTAGGGTAGGAAATTAGACAGACCCTCCGCAACTCATAATTTTGGTTTCATTCTTTTTTCTTTCCCCCCTTTTGGAGGGGTTGTGCAGTGGGAGCAATGATGCCCGGGGATTAAGTCTCCTAGTCAGGAAGGAAGTCCCAGTTGAAGGAATAGGACACAGAGTAGAGGCACTGACAAGGCAGCTCCTTTCCACCTTTCCTTTTCCCTTTTGGTTGTTGGTTAATTTTCGGGCCCAAGGCCTGAGGCAACTTAGGGCAGGAGGGGGACCAGCTCAGGCCAGATAGCAGATCAGCTGAGCCACAGTGGAGAAAGTGCTGGGGACACAAAAGGCTCAAGGGGACATCAGGGCTAAGAGCACAACAGCATTGGAGGAGCAGCCGATAAGGTCCAGTGACCAGCCTAAGGTTGGTGTGAGGCTGGGGTGTATGGGAGATGGAGCCCCATGGACGGCCACCTAGCGGACTACCCACCGTGGAGGAACCCCTGGTGGTTTGCTTCCCCACTTAAATTACATTCAAAGTCGTGGCAGAAGAGTCTGGGGGTGGCCTCGGTACATCTGGTGCCGACCATCCGGGCCAGGCGGTCACAATCACCATTCCAATTTGGCTTCAGTTTCAATGATTTGACAGAACAGGCTATAAGTTTGTCATTTCTTGCCTGATTTCAATGGAACTTGCAGGAATGGTAGCTGCATCTGAAGGCATGAAGCCTACCAATTTTCAAGGACATAGGTACAGGGGGTTCAGAGAAACTGCACCCCAAATCTTGAGAGCAAAACTCCTGTCACCTGTATGTGTGAAGCTACAGCAGGGTCAAAACTGCAGGCTTGCTAACCTCTGCTGAGGCAAAGAAGCCTGCCATCTCTCACCAAAACAGGTGCAGTGACTTTGGGTTCTGGGGCCCTGCACCACTGGCTGTTGACAAGCAAAACTCATGATGTGGGTGAGTGACATTGTATGTGTGTTAAGGTGTGCCCTTCCTGGCACTGGGGCCTCTGCACAACACATAGCAGTATGCTCCTGTGAGGCCTTCTCCTCCCCTACAGCCTCATCTCAGTCCACCACTGTAAATGATGGCAAGTGACAATAATGTAGCTGGCTCAACAGCAATAGCACCAGCAGCACCAGCAGCACCAGCAGCATCTAAGGTAGCTAAACAGAACTGTCACAGAGCCTTTCCTGTTATAAAGGAATTGACAGCAAGAAGTAAAGATGCTGTGTTGGATATATGTTACTCACGGTGTGCTTATCTTGTGTTTTTATGTTTGTATGTTTATTATGAAAAAAATGGAATAGTTAGAGAAATAGCTTAGGAAGCTTCAGGTTGAAAAACCCTTTGTCAGGCTGAGGAAGTACCTTAAGTTGGTGTGTCTCCTGGTCCTGGATGGAAGGAATAGCAAAGAAGCCAGAGGCTATCCTGGCACGCAATGCAGGCAAGAAAGCCAGTCAGTGAAAATGGAAATGGAGGCATCAGGGGGTGAGGGACAGGCTGGGGTAGAGGGTAGGAGGGTAGCCTCCTACCTTCCCCATAGCCCCATGCCATACCTCCAAGTTCATCCTGGCAGGAGAACGAGCTCAGCAGGGATACATTCTTCCCTTGTTGGCTGGTGCTGAAGTTAGTGCCCCATCAAGCTGAGAGTCAGGCATTACCTGGTTTTTAAAAGAATGAAAAAAGGAAATAGGTGTGGACAGAGTGAGGGGGATGGCATTCAGTTCATCTGCAGCTGGAGCTTGGGGAACCCCAGCAGCGGGAGGTCCACCTTCAGGGACACCAGCTGCTCCATGAAACCAGCATTCAAGCAGGTGCAGTGGGGTGTCACTACATCCCCAGTGATGCTGAACACACTCTTGCTCAGCACGCTGGTCAGTGGACAGGAGAGGTGTTCCCAGGCAACTGTGGCCACACCAGGTTCCAGCCACACCAGGTTCCAGCTTGCCCAGTAGGGCAAGGGGTTGCACAGCAACGGCTCCACATCCTCGGCAAGATAGGCAGGCACCAAGGCATGAGTGCTACCTGCCTGATGCTGGGGTCTGGTGGCTCTGGACCCCACCATAGAAGCCACGCCCTTGGCCCATATTGGCAATGCCTGTGGTGGAGGACAAGACTGGCTCATGGACGATGTTCTAGCATGAGACAGTGGATCCCCCAGTTCCATGTCCCCCAGCCTCCACCATTCTGCCTCCCTGACTTTCTTTACCAGCATTTCCATTCACTTATTCAGTGTTTGGCTCCCACATATGGTGCCCTTCACTCTTGAGTCACACACGGTGGCCAGCACATGGCCTGTACTGGACCGCAAGGGATCAATCCATTTCCTGATGCCCTCCTTTAGTCTCCTCATCAGTGCCTGCATGTGTGGTGACAGTGGGCTGCCCCAGCCAGGAACACTGATCCCCTGGAAGCTCCCATTTGGCTCTGAAGTTCTCTCACTGTGGGGATCACCTGGCTAAGAAGGACATCAGCAGCATTGAGGCTCTCAGTGGCCTCAAGGAAGGGCTTGAGGACCACCAAGATCTGGGAGATGGTATCCCACTCAGCTTTGTTCAGGGGGCCACTGATCTCAATCCCCCTGAGCAGGGCCATCTCATGGATGGCCTTCTGTTGCTCCACCAGCCTGTCAAGCTTCAGGTATATGGAGTTCCACTGAGTCTCCACATCCTGCATGATTTTGTGCTATGGGATAATCAGCTCTGTTTGTTTGTCCCATAGCATCTTGCCCCCCTTGATGCTCTGGTGGAAGTAGCCTGCCACCTTTCTGCATTTGGACATGAGCTTGCTGGTGGTGCTGGTGCCATCACCAGCAGCCCTGTCCCCCTCCAAGTCGTCCCTGACAAGGTGCAACTTGTGTGCCACACAGCGGATGCCAACAAAGTTGGCATCATGGACCACCTCAACCATATTGGTCCCACTGTCAGTGACCATGAAGCCGCGGATGAGCTCGCCCTGCCCAGTGAGCCATGCCTGCACCAGACAGTTCATGGTCTCCATGATCTCTGCTGCTGTGTGGGACTCATCCATCACCTCGGCTTGAAGAAGAGCCCACCACCGGCCTGACTTGTCACACCAGTGCCCTGTGAGGGAGAGGTAGGTATGATCTCTACCCTGGCTTCTCCAGATGTTCAATGTGAAGTGTAAGGCCACCTGTGGACCTGCCTTTTAAGCTCCTCCCTCAAGAACTCCATTCATGCTTCATACAAGGATGGCACCACCTTCCTACTGAAGGTGGTGTGTGCGGGCACTTGGTATGATGGGACTGCAAGCTCCATGAGCTGTCTGAACCCTGGCCACTCAATGAAGGAGAAGGTCTGGCCATCAACAGCAAGCATCTCCCCAATGCTCTGGGTGAGCTCGCTTGGCCTTGCAATGCACCCCACTTTCTGTCTGCCTTTCCCCCACTATTCCAGTGTGGCCTGCCTCTGCTCTGGGGGGATGGGGGCTTTGGAGCAAGCGGGGGACTTCCCTTTGGGCATGTTCCCACTGGTGCCAGGCTGAGAATGAGCAAGGGCAAGGGGATGGTGCCTGCAGAGATGCATCAGCATCCCCATGGTGCTCATATATTTTGTTCCCTTGCCCCAGCTGGTTTTATCTTGGCAGTGCAGGCAGATAGTGTACATGGGATCATCTGCCAGCTCAAAATGATCCCAGACCACAATTCCCCACTCACTTTTGTGGTGTGGGTGCATCTGTGGATGCTGCTGCACTTTCCCCCTCCTCAGCAGGCAAAGGCACAGCAAGAGGAGGAGCAGACTTGGCTGAGCTGCTTGCCTCCACCTCTACATCAACATCTTCCAAAGTGCCTTCTGGGGAAGGAGACCTGGCTTGAAGGGAAACTTGAGCAGTGTCGAGCACAAACTCAACTGATTCCCCCTCCTTCCCCGAATTTCCCTTGCTAGGGCACTAAGATCCAAAAGAATAAATCAATGAATATAATAGTAAAATAAAAGCACCTATGATAAAAAGGTATTCTGAAATCCCTCCTGCTAGGGTAGCAAGCAGGGAATCCTTTAGAAAATCAGTGCTGCTAGCCACAGTGGTCTGACAGTGAGCTGCTAGAACAGACAGCTCACTAAGTGACCCCAAAGCAGAAAGCAAGGCAGTTCAAAAAATGTTGCCGTTTATGAAGTTTTTTTGTCCATCCCACAAAGCACTGGGGTTGGAAGGGACCTCAGGGAAGAGTGACAGTTGCTGGCCAGCTACACATGTTAATAATGAGAGCAGTCCCTCCCCACCCCACCTTCCCTCCTCCTTCCCCTCCCTCCCCTTACTTTACTTTCTGTTTCCCTGCAGGGAAGTCATTAAAGGTAAGCCCAGCTTCATAGTCAAATTTTTTTGAATTTTTAAAAACTTTTCAACCTGCCTTGTTTTGTTTCGACCCTGTTTCGAGTCTCCCTGTTTTGTTTCAACTTCGCTGTTTCAAGGTCAAAATGGCTTGAAACAGCATTGAAACAAAAGGGGCAGTGAAATTTCACACAGCCCTAATGAGGAAGAGGGTGTTTTATTGTTGGTGGGTAGGGTGGGTGGTGGAGGAGCTCTGTTGTTGGGGAGGGAAGAGGAATGGGGCCTGTTGTTGGGAATGGATTGAGGAAGTGAGGTGGGGTAGGACTGTGTTTCTGTGAGGGGAACAAAGTGTTTTTTGGAGAACTGTCTACAGTGAGTATGGTGCTGGGGATGGGCGGTGGGGGTGGGGGGTAGCTGTCCAGGTAAGCTATAGAAGAGAGTGTAGGAGGAGGTTGTTGGCCAGTATCTCTCACACCCAAAGGTCTGCCCCACACTGGCAGGTTTGTATCTCACCCAGGGCCAGCAGTTCTAGCACCATTGCCAGCAGGAGCCTGGGGCACTGGCCATCATTGCCAGGGGCAGGGGCAGGGGCTGGAGCAGCCATGAGGCAGAGACTGCAGCAGGAGAGCTGCTGTGTGCTGCCCCCAGGCTCTACCCACTGCTCCTTGCCAGAAAAGTGGCTGGCCAGGGAGCAGGGTTGCCTTTTAAAGATGGTTGCAGGCTGCAAGAAGTTGCAGTCAGAGCCTCCAGCTCCCCCAGTGGTGTCTGGGACCTGTTGCAGGGCCGCAGGAAGTGGGAGCAATTTGTTGCTAGGAGCAGCAAATCTGTTCCTGCTTCCCTGAACATGTAGACTCTGCCTGGGAGCATTTGCTCTTGAGTAGTTTACTTGAGAGTAAACTGCTGCCAGATCCAATGCATGTGGAGATGCACCTAGTAAAGCACACGTGTAGATGTGCCTCTTTGCAAGTATTAGTTTCAATATGTCAAGGTTTGAGTAGAACTGTTCTTTGATATCATCATCAGCATCAAGCATTGGAGTGTATACACTAATTATACTGGTCATTACTCCGCTTAAGCAGAGGGTCATAAGATGTTCAGAACTCATGGTAGAGGTGATACCTTTTATTAGACCAACTAGATATTTGCAATTTTTTTCTTTATTTGCAAGCTTTTGTGTGCACACACCCTTTTTCAGGCATAGGAGAAGGCAAAGATTGTAAAATTTCTCCTACATGGAAATGGCAATTTATATTTCACAGGAGAGCTGAAGGTGTTGTAAGATCTCCTCATTGGAAAATTCATTTTATGCAAGTTAGTCTCAGATAAAAGTTAGAGCCCACAGGGAGCTCCATAAGTTGACTGATGAGCTGATTTTTAATGGCAAAGCTAGTGCTGTGAATCTATCTGTCCCTTCCAGAAGAAGGTATAGCCTTCATCCTCTTCCCTCAGCTGGCCCTCATCTAGTCATTGTGTCTCGGAGCTGCAATGTTGATGTTGTATCTCAACACATCAAGGTGTGAACATTCCATGTTGAGAAAATCATTGTCTTCTTATGGTGTTTTCAACTACAAAGAGAGTGATCCCACTGGACACTGTTATTCAGCCAGAAGCAGGTAAGGCAGCCTAAGTTAGGGCACCATTTCTAGTCCCTTCCCTTATGTGGTGTGAGCAGAGGGAATGCTGAATAGGGCTGTTCAGTCACAGTAGCAGCCGCCAAATTGCACCCCATCTCAACTCAGGTGCAAAACAACCATCAGGCTACCAATATCTGCATGCAGATTCATGGCTGGAGACTGCCAGATTCACTAATCCTATTTCCATTACCACTGGTCCATCACTGCAGGGGTTTTGGGGGTTGGTACAAAAGAGGGTGTTGTTTCCTGTGGTAGAAACCTGCTGTGATTTCAATGTGAGGAAGCTGATGAGTGGAAACAGCCACCACCTGGTTTTGACAAAGTAGAGATCTGATCACCATCTTGCTGCAAGCTTCTTCCGTCTTTACTGCCATTAAGATCCTGACACCTTCCGTCTGATACACCACTGAGGACTTGGGGTTGGATGACGGTTTGTCTGTAACCTCCTCTCAGGCCTGTTTGTCATGGGTGACCCTGCCAGGAGTGAGACTCCAGGCGACATAGCTCTGAGGATCATTGAGATGCACAAGCCTCTCCACCACTACAAGGTCTCAGTTCATGGAGAGGACCAAATGGATTAGGATATGTTGGGACCCAAAGGCCTTCAGGTCTGGGTTTTGACCTCTGTGCTTAGTTTTAGCTGCATGCTTAGTTTGAATTGTGGTTGAGACTTGCACCCAGCAAAAAGGAGCAGATGGAAAAATACTGTTCCTGACTTAAAATGAATCAGGAAGTTGGCTTACTAAATTGAATAAATATAGCCTGGGCAGCAGAGGAACACTCAGAACAAAACCTTTTGGGTGTTTGTCACTTTAACGGCTGAGAGCAGGCATCTGGCAGGTGCAGACCAGCCTTGATGAGGCAGCCATTTTAGATCCTGGCTTTCAGGGCTGGAGCAGCGGTCTACTGCTGGTAGTTGGAGCAACAGCACCTGGCTGAGCTGATCCTCCTGGAACATCTTGGAGGTAAGGGCAGGAGCTATGGGGATGGCAGGAGGCTCCTGATCCTGGGTATGACTGGAAACTGCACTTTGCCAGGGAAGGGTGGCCTGGTGGGACTCCCTGTGGCAGGGGATCCCTCAAGAAATGCCAGGCCAGTTACCACCCTGGTTAAAGGAGGGTAGGGGCACCTTAAAACCCCAGCCCCCACCAGCCATTGGGTAACAGAGCAGGTGGGCCAGGCATCTGATTCCCTAGGGGTGAAAGACTCCAGGCCCTGGTGAGAGGGTGGAGTTGAGGGGTGAGGCACACTGATGTGAAAGGCATCTGAGTCCCTAGGTATGTAAGACCCCAGGCCCCAGTGTAGGGGGTAAAGTGTTGGCCCCAAGGAGGGGCTAGAGTGATGTGTTGCCTGGTGAGGAGCTAGGAGCAGAGTTAGCCCAGAGTTGGTGAACTGATTGGTCCCCACTCAGATGAGGGTCATGGAAGAGGTACAAAAGGCTGAGGTAGGGCCAGTAAAGGAGTGCAGAATAAGCCTGATGGCCTATGGGAGCCGCTCAAGGGAGCAGGGCAGAGTGCATGTGGCGCAGGGCAGGGAAGAGTGATAGAGGCCCGGTGAGCATGGGTGGAGTGTCAGAGGCCCCAGTAAGAGTGGGGCAGAGTGAGTTAGGCCCTGAACAGGGCAGGGTGCAAGAGGCCTAACAATGTACTGAGTTTGGCCCAGCCTCAAGCCGGAGCTATAACAAACTGTATGTTATCTGCAAGGCATGGGACACAATAAGGGAAGGTTGAAGTCATGTAAGAATTGCCCTTTGGCATCAGGGCACTCGAAGGGCAGACTCCCAAACCAGCTTTATATGTATTTGACAACAAGCCATAGCAGGAGAGTAAGGCAGGTAGTGTGCCCAAAGACAGGAGGGTGGGCCGGCATTGTAACCAGGCCTGGGAATTTGCCCCCTGTTACACCACCTAAGAATGAAAAGTCTTCCTCAGAACAGAAAATTTCAGTTAAAGGTAACCATATTTGGCAAACAGAATCAAGATAATTAATATGCATTAGGACGAAGTCTTAACCCAATTTTATGTATTTAGAAATGCAGACTATCTGGTATATAAAGAGAGGTGAAAGAGTGTATCCTTCAGAACTTACTCCTGAAAGATCCAGTCATTGAGCCAAGATTCAAAACTCAGACAAAGGAAGTGGGAACCCTGGACAAGACCTCATGGACTAGCTATCCAGTGACATTGTGTTCATTAAATCTTGGGGTGGTGAGCATGTTGTATTACTTCTTAATAACCACAGTATTAGAACTGTAACTGCTAAGGCATTAATAAATGTGTTATTTGTTAAGGAGTAACTGTGTCCTAGTCTTGGAATTAACACCTTGTACAAGGCCCAAAATAACAGTACTGGATGTAATAGATAGGAGGGGAGGGATGATATATGCATCATATTTAATTTCCAAGAATTCCATAGAATAATAAAATTGATCAGATAAGAAACCATACTTAAGCCTTGCCAAGAGAGCAAGTGTTGTCTGAAGTTTCGTAGGCAAAAGGAATCAGAACTCATGGCAGAGGTGATATCTTTTATTAGACCAACTAGGTATTTGCAAAAAGATATAGGCAAAAAGATATAGACAAAAGATTCTTTACCCACCCCACCCCAATAGCTTAGTTGATCAATGTTAACTAAGAGTCTGAAGAGGACTTTGGCTTGGGTGGAAGTGGAAACTGTATTCTTACATTTTACAGCTAATGTGCTAGGATAAGGTAAAATCATTGTTCTGATATTTTATGCTAGACTCTGATTCCTCTGTCTACATCTCAGCATATGGTTACTGATCTCTTATGATTCATATGGGGTTTGTTTTGTTTTGTAATAAGTGTTTTTGTTATTTTTTGCTTGTTGTCAGTGTTAAGTGTGGTAGCAGATTTGACCAGTGAAACAGGCCTTTTCTCCAGAAAAGGGACTCTGTAATTTCTGAACATGTGATTACACAAGGATGTGATTCTGCTAACTGGCAAAATCTCCTCTGCTGAGATTGTGCAAGACCTGGGTGACATATAAAACTGAGGTACATTAGGCCAAGAAGTTGACCCCGGATTATCTCAGTCCATTCTCAATGGTCAAGCACGAAATAGTAGAGAGGGGTTTGGGGCTGAAGGACACACCTGTGTGTGTGTGTGAACACCCCAGGAAAGTGTCTCAAAGCACATCTGACCAAATCTAGTCAGGTTGTCACACAGGGATTTCAGCTATTTTTAGATCTAGTGAGTATCAGTTTGATTTTTCTTCCCTCCCCTTGAACTTACTACAAGTACTTATATTCACACACTCTTTGAGGAGTTGATGGTTCACAAGATCATCCATCCAAGGATTAACTCCTGTCTGGAGCCTCTGTGTTTCCCACATGCAATGTTTCCATGCTGGAACTGAAGGCCACCCCTCTGTACAGATCATAGTGAATCTGGACCCCTCAGGGACCATTGTGCTACTGAAACAATGAGACAATATTGTTTAAAATGATGAATGGTTTATTTTTGTTCTTGTCTGCATTTAACTCTTGTATCTTCTCTGATAGATTGTAAGCAACCTGAAGGAGGTGTTATCTTTTTTTGTTCTGTGTTTGTACAGCACCTAGCACTGAGGTTTCTGGGTGCCTTGTAATACAAATAATCATGTATAAATACCACTTTTGAGAGAAAGATTGGAGCTCAGTAGGAGTAAGTGTTGTTTAGACCTACTGAAATATAAATATTATGATATTTAGTAACAACATGTAAACGCCAGCTGGAGGAGACTGAGACTGCTGTTGCCAGGGGTTGTCAAAATCTCCCTTTGGATGGGCAGGGTGCCAGAAGTTTTTAAGTTTGTGACTGTCCAGTCCTTACTTAAGAAACCAACATTTGAAACTGACTCCCCAGACAGTTTCAAACCCAATCTCCAACCTCTCACTTCTGAATAAGAGCACTGAATGAGTGGTTGCCCAACAACTTTCATCCAGGATATAACACAGAAGCTATGCTTATAGCCTTCATTAACAATCTTTGGAGACTAACAAGGAAAATTGTGCCCTATTGATCTTACTAGATCTTTCAGTGGCCTTTGAACAGAGCCATAGCCAGGCATTTTGGTGTCTAGTGAAGGTCCTATGCAGAGCCCTCCCCCACAACAAAAATATTGTATTATTGTTTATCCTTTTTTACTATTATTTTGAAAGAAGACACTTGTGTGATATAGCCTGGGAATACCTTAAGTACATACAAATGTATTTAGCACAAAACACACTACATAAATGAGTCATGAATGCATGAAGCCTGGGAAACAAGCAGGGAGAACAGGAAATACTTGCACAAAACTATGATGATATTGAAATAACAGAGACTTGGTTGGATAGCTCACATGATGGGAATACTGTTATGGATGGGTACAAACTGTTCAGGAAGGCCAGGCAAGGAAGAAGAGGAGGAGGAGTTGCTTTTTATGTAAAACAGCCACATAATTACCCAGAGATCCAGTATGACACTGAAGAAAGGCCTGTTGAAGTCTCCGGGTTAGGGTCAGAGGGGAGAGCAACAAGGGTGATGTCATGGTGGGGGTCTGTCATAGACCACCAGACCAGGTGGATGAGGCTTTCTTTAAACAGCTAGCAGAAGTTTCCTGATTACAGACCCTGGTTCTCATGGGGGACTTTAATCACTCTGATGTTTTCTGGGAGGGCAATACAGCAGTGCACAAGCACTCCAGGAAGTTCTTGGAAAGTGTTGGGGAAGAAATTTCTTGTGCAAGTGTTGGAGAGGCCAACTAGGGGCTGTCTTCTTCTTGACCTGTTGCTCACAAACAAGGAAGAATTGGTGGGGAGCATAGATGTGGATGACCTTGGGCGGCTGCAACCATGAGATGATGAAATGGCTCAGGCTGTCTCCTTCTGCTCAAAATAACTTCTCAGCACTGACTCTTTGTTTACACAGCTATACTGAGTTTTTGTAAACACCTTCCTGTCTTAACAAGCTGTTAATACTTTCCCTTCTAGGATCAGCCTTGCAACATGCTAGTACAATGAAACACAGCGAATGAGCAGGTGTCAAAAAACATTGCTTATCTACCCCCATGTCCCCTCCTAGCACCTAGGATGATCAGCTGCCTCAAAAAAATTAAATTTTTGTGGTGCTATCTATTCTCAGGGACACACAAGACCACAAGGTATCCTGTTTCACACCCCCCATCCCTGACCCCGGGGTGGGGCTGGATCCTTCTTGCTCTTCCTTTAACTGTGTTCAAGCTCCCTACAGCTGCATTGCCTGGACAACATTCTGGCTTGCCATAGCCTGCACCTGTAAATTCCACACAGAGGTATACATGTGTTGGAGGCAGAAGCAACAACTTCAAGGAAGACAGGGTTGCAACCTGATCTTGGAGTGTGTCTGAGGCCTGTGGCATGGACAAGGGTATATGCTGTGGTATGCTTGGGTTAAATAAGACAACCTCCTATTGCGGGAATGTTGGGAAGCTAGGAGCACAGAAAAAAAATATCTCCCCGCTGGAAGACCGTGTGAATGAACAGGTAAAGAATCCTTGGGACTCAAAGGCTCTTCAGATTGGAGCAAGATTTAAAATGTTTCACATGAACATCTGCCTAGACACGAAACTGGCATCATTCACTCCCCAGCTGCTTGCAGTCATTGCTGTGACCACACCAGGCTACAATGTGTGGAGGAACAAGTTCTACCTCAGCAAACAATTCCTTGAGGTGAAACTGACTTGACATCAGAGCAGTCCCTTGGGCGGGGGCGGTAATTGGGGTGACTGCCACGGGCCCTGCTTTTGGGGGGCCCTGCGAAGTGCTGTGCGGGCCCTTAGGGAGCCACCACTCAACGCAGCTGCTGTGAGCTGCTGGCTTTGTGCTCTGGCCACTTGCCACCCCCTCCCCCCACACAGGGCCCGCACAGACTGATATGCTTCGGGCCCTGCACACCCCTAGGGGCAGCTCTGCTTGACATATTCTACATAGTACCTTTACTCAAGGGCATATCCACAGGAAAGTGCAGTGGTGTGTACTTTATACTGTGGATGGACAGTGCATGCTTTCCAGTGTGTAGGACACTGAGCTTTCTTGCCTCCTGGGTGATGGAGGACACCCAAGGGGCCAGGCAGGGAGCAGGTACAGGAACAGGGGTGAAGCCTGGCACCCACTCAGCCTTTCTGTGCAGCTGGAGTCCGCAGGCAGGCAGGGGACACCAGGGGAGGGAGGCAGGGAACAAGTGCCGAAAGTGGGGATTTTATCTGCCACTGCTACTGTCCCCAGCCAAGCTTGGCACTCTGCGCAACCACTCCCTGTGGCTGGAGACCCAAGCCAATGGGGGATACCAACAAGTGTTGGGCAGAAAGCATGTACAGGAACATGGACCGCTTGCTGCTGTGTCTATTCTTGGTAGAGCTTGGCACCCAGTACAGCCTCGCCCCACAGCCTCCAGCTGGAGCAGGGCAGGACTGACTTTTGGTCCCCTTTGATGCCCAGGTCAGTTGGGAATGGCAGTGATGGTGGAATACAGGTTCTCCCTCTCCCACCCTACCCCCTTTCTGTACCTGCTACCTGCCTGGCCCCTCCTGGTATATTCTGCAGACTTGATGGGTATGTGGACAACATGGAGAGGGTCCAGAGGAGGGCCATCTGCATGATCCGGGGACAACAGGACAGACCCTACAATGAGAGACTGCGGGACCTGAACCCGTTCAGCCTTTACAAGTGAAGGCTGAGGGGGGACCTGGTGACCGTCTATGAACTCACTATGGGGGACCAGAAGGGTTTGGGAGAGACCTTGTTTCCCCTAGCGCCCCTGGCATAACAAGGAATAATGGCCACAAGTTGTTGGAGAGTAGGTTTAGATTAGACATCCGTAAGAACTACTTCACAGTCAGGGCGGCTAGGATCTGGAACCAACTTCCCTGGGGGTCTTTAAGAAGAGGCTTGATACCTACCTGGCTGGAGTCATCCGAGCCCAGTTTTTCTCCTGCCCAGGCAGGGGGTTGGACTTGAAGATCTACAAGGTCCCTTCTGGCCCTAACTTCTATGATTCTATGATTCTCCCAGTGCAGGGCTTACTGGGTGGGCATGGCAGGTGTGTCCATTGGCCTGAGTCTGCCCCTGCTGGTGTCAATAATGTGCAACACCCAGCAATGTCCTGAGGTGCAGGGGTGCAGTGCCTGGCTGTCTGGGCAGGGGCTCCCTCCAGGGAAGAGCTGGAGCTCATGAGGGCAGGTGGTGCCATCCCCAGGCTGGCGTCCTGGGTGGGGCTGCACACTCAGACCTGTCAGGGCAGGCCCTGGCTCAGGCTGCTGGGGTTGCTGGATGATGCTGTGGGCAGGGACTGTAGTGGAATGGGCTCCTGGAGCCCCGAGGGGCCCTCCCCCACTGACAGCTCATCACTGTTGCCAGGCCATGGCAGAGTCTTAGCAGGCTGCCCATGCTGGAATACATGGCATGGCTCTGTTCAGGGTGCCAGGGTGAGAGGATGTATTTTAGCTGCTGCATAAAGGGCATGGTCCTGCAGGCAACCCCCAGCTGGTGGTTGTGGTCAGTGACATGGACCCATTGGTTCTGCAGGACCTTGACCTTTATATGGCATTGGCATGCTGACCCATCATACCTGTGCTGGTGCATATGGTCTGCCAGACCTTCACAGATGTGCACATTGGAGTGCCCACCTTGGGTGAGCTGGCTCTGGACCTCATCCCCACCCTACAGTGCAATGAGGTCCACAGTCTCATCCTGGGACCAGTTACACTCCTGGAAGGCAGTGTGTGGCATCAGGGGTGATGCCAGCATAGATCTCTCTATGGCCCTGCATGAGAGAATCTGCATCTGCTGGGCTTGGGCAGGTGCATGGTGTGGGACAGGAAGACAGGCAGTGGGGCTGGGCCAGGGGCCAGTATTATGGTCTAGGCAGGTTGCTGTGCTGTCCTGGTGCCTCTACTGTTGGATCTAGTGGCCAAGTCAGGCAGAAGGTAGGACAGGACCCTGGGGTCAAAACAGTTTTAAAGGCTAAGCTGGGGCAGGCAAAGAGCTCCAATCGTGGCCCTGGGGTTAGCTGATGGTGGGGCTTCTGGTCAATATCTACATGTGCACTACTGTTCAGTTTGCTCCCAGTCAGTTGTCTACATGTGTGCTACTGCTCAGTAACTATAGGATGGTTAATTTGCTACCTGCATTTGCAGGTAGAAAATTGCCCACACAGTAGACTAATTGACTGTGCAATAAGCACTTGCATGACTGGATGTTAACACTTCACTGCATAGTCAATTAGTCAATCGAGTGGTAAAGCACTTTGTTTAGATACACCCAGTATGTATCTGCTAGAAAGTGAAGAAGTGAGGGAAGTTCACTGGAACGCCAAAAAATTGAGCCTACTTGTCACCTACCCCAGTCCTATGCTTGTGGAAGGAATGTGGGCATGGTAGATTTAAGCCACATTTACCATCTCTGTATTCTGAACAGATGCCTATGATTTCCTAAATGAAAATTAGAGCTAACCTAAGGCTGCTGTAACTTCAGTCTCCAGGAAGCAGACAACAGCCACTTGCCACTCTCCAAGACATCCTCAATTCATTTGGAAGCAGGAAAGGGTCAGAGAGCCCATTCTACCAGAGGAATTCTCAGGGAGCTCAGAAAATCTAGGCCTCTGAATCTGATTCCATTAACTGTGCTGTAGAAATAATAATGAAATCCAGGTGTTTCATCCAGCCTCAGACCCACATGGAATCCTTCATGATGATTCAGGCTGACGGCTATGGTGTCCTGGCCAAATGCAAATGGCAAAGAACACTTTGGGTCACCTGAAGGAATCAGCAGATAATCTTGCCCAGGAGACTGAGGCGCCCCTGACTCTGTTCTTTCTCTTGGTTATGTTCTAATAAGCCACTCACCATACCACTACAGTTCTTTGCCCCTTTATGAACATAAAAATAAATTCATCAGGGGCCAATAGTGTAAATCAGGAGTGCTCCATTGGTTTACCAATCCTGCCCACCCTCTCCTGGGATAGAGTCCTTTGGCCTCTCAGCATTTCTGTTTCCTTTCCAGATACAAACCTTGCTCTTGCAGGAGTTAAATCCAGCCAGAATTGGAGCTGGAGTCATGGAGCTGCTGCTGTTTTTTCATTTGAGAACAAGAAGTCTTTTCACTGCTGCCTCCAGCCTGCGCGGTGTGGGGGGCTCTGTTGCCCCTGTTTCCTGTAGAGAATATTTGCACTCTATGGAGGGAGACTTCCAAGCACAAGCAGCAGCTGAAGCTGATCACGTGGCTCCTAATGAAATCCAGACCCTGGTGGAGTGATGACATATAGTGCTGTGATTTGTGCTTCCATACAGACTAAAGAAGCAGAGGAAGGTATAATATGTTGCGCTGCCGCCAAGCAACACAGACTCCAATATAAATCAGGCAGTGTGAACACAGAGGCTTATTTTCAACATCTGCTTGTTTCTTGTTGTAATTGCTCTTTCTCACACTGCAACATAAGAAGCAAATGGAAATCAGCTAAACACAGACAAAATACTTTTTCTATTATATTTAAAAGTGCTGCAAATAAAATATCCAAAGAATATCTGACTGGTATTAATCTGATATCTGGCTGGTATTAATTTATTCACTGTTTGGTGGAAGCGGGTACGCAAACAATTTCAGACCACACACTGTTATTGAACTCCTTATTTTGTCTCCTCATTATTTGTAGGTCATTATAGGTGTTTTTTAAGTGGTCCCCAAAACAACACCATATTGCTTCTACTTCCTGATTTGCTGACTGAATTCTTAAAAATACAGTAGAATGAATAATGAACAGTAGTGCTAACATGTGAAGCTTTTGGGATTACTGACCATTTCACAAGCAAAACAGCATAATTCAAATGTAACTGGACAATATGACTTCAAAAACAAGACTGTTCACCTCCAGTGCTTCTCACAAAAATTGACTGGCTGCTCATGGCACTTTTATACAAATTACTACTTACCTGGGTCCAGTTCATTATTTGAGTCTCAGAAGAACAATGTCTGCATTTATCTATTTATTTAATTATCTACCATTTAAAATGCTTATCACAGACTCTAAACACTTTACCAAGAGTAACTCCATTAGCATTAATAAAATAAAGTCTTAAAATAGATGAAATAATGAACAGAACAAACAGATGAAACAAAACTGACAAATGAGTTGTTGATACATAAACCTGAGAACTTGAAGTCCTTTCCTTTTCCCCACATGGCAACATCTGATCTTCTCAACACTTCCTTGGGGCTCTCAAAGGATGGTGTCACATATTCATTTGTGACAGTTACATGCTAAATTATCAGCATGTAGTGACTGACTGAAGTTAGTATGTTAGGAGATAACCCTTGCGTGAGGGGCCTTAACACCTGCTGAAGTCCTTGAACATGTGCATCTACTGTGTTTTAACTGCATTATGTCAAGTTGAACATGTGACACCAACCAAACTTCACCTTCGCTGAAAACTTTGCAACAAAGATGGATTTTGTGACATCCCTGGAAGTTTTATAGTTTCATAGTTTCTAGGGTCGGAAGGGACCTGAGCACATCATCAAGTCCGACCCCCTGCCATGGCAGGAAAGAGTACTGGGGTCAAACGACCCCAGCAAGGTGTTTGTCTAGACTTGTCTTAAAGACCCCCAGGGTAGGATCCTGCACCACTTCTCTTGGAAGTTGGTTCCAGGTCCTGGCTGCCCTGACCGTGAAGTAGCGCCTCCTGATATCAAACCTAAATCTACCCTTTGCCAGCTTGTGACTGTTATTTCTAGTCACTCCTGGTAGTGCTGTCCTCCTATGGCTGAGGAGAAACTATATCTCAGCCTGAGGTGTAAACAGTATGGACATGTCCACACATGCAGGCATGTGTGCTTGCAGCAGCTCAAATAGAAGCGGTGCAAATTTGAGCTGAGGCTTTTTGCCTCAGCGCACGTGCCCAGACATACACTCTGGTGTTCCACTTGGGGCAAAATAACCCTGCCTGGCTCCTCCTGGATCTGCAACCAGGGGGAACTAGAGCCTGGAGCCAGTACCTGTGTTGTACATATACATATACATATACATTTGTGTGTGTGTGTGTGTATGTATATATATATATACACATACATACAGAGAGGGAGAGAGAGAGAGAGAGAGAGAGAGAGTGAGAAAAATGGATCGATCAGTTGGGCAATGCTTTATTGGTATATTTACAATGTTAAAACAATTTGGAAGCCTACCAGTGTCTCTATCATCATGATAAAATAAATTTTAAATACCTATATGTGGTGAGGTGTGATTCTGGTTTTCTTCACACATGATGGGTGTGTGATGGGGGGATGTGAGGTTTTGCAGGAAGGGGGTGGGAAGGGGTGTGGGGGAAGGCGGGTGGGCGTGTGTGGAAGTACATGCTCCAGAGATCCCAGGGACACATCTTTGTGGGCACATCTACATGAGATGCTGACTTCACTGTAGCCTAATTATACTAAGCAGTAGCACATCACAGAACAGATAGTGCTAATACACTACTGCGCAGTATTATTAGGCTACTGTGCAGTAGCATCACTTAAAAGATGTTCACCAGTGCTACTGCACAGTAACTCTGGTTGCATGGAATTTATATGATACTTGCTAATACAAGCACTAAATAAATGTGCAGTAACCACTGCATAGTAGTGTCTCATGTAGACGTGCCTACTAAGTGAGGAAACTCCAACTTTTCCCACTTATGGAGACACACCCAGGAGATTCCCAGAAGCATATCCTTATAAGATGCAAAAGCTGGGTAGGCATTCCCAGGGCTTCAGGGACTCAATCCCATGCAGGAATTCCTAGCAGCACACAGGACTAGGTCCCTCAAGCCTC
This sequence comes from Crocodylus siamensis, assembly GCF_052110815.1. NCBI lineage: Eukaryota > Metazoa > Chordata > Crocodylia > Crocodylidae > Crocodylus > Crocodylus siamensis. Next base: position 45,427,935 of record NC_143403.1, read on the forward strand.
AGAAGAACACATGGCCAGTTGTCCTGCAGCATCGACAGGTGGGACAATGGGTAATGTGTGTTTCACTGAATGAAGTGGCTCAGCTGACACATCCTGGCATGCTGATCTGCTGCATTTGGCAAAGTCTGTTTCAAACCACAGGGCATTTTTACACATGCATGCATCACAGTGCAGGGCGCTTTGAAAAGTGCCTGGTGCTGAAAATGCATACAGTTGTATAAACAGCAAAATGTGCATCAGCGCTGAGAAAATGGCAGTAGCATGCTTTTGAACTAAAATGCCTCAGAGGTGCTTTAGTTTAAAACTGCACAACTGCTGTTTTCTGCGTGCTGATGCGCATTTCCTCATTTACACAGCTGCATGCGGTGCAGTGCAGTTCACCTTAGCTTGCGTGATTTAGACTTGATTAAGAGCCTGCTCCAGAGTGGCAGATCTCCGGCATGTCACTGGAAAAAAAGTATGTGTATAAATGCCCTTAGTTATCTAAAGTCCATATGGATACTTAATGGTAACACAGGACCTGACCATACAAGAGCTGTATTAGAACAGTATATCAGGGAAGCTACTTCCCGGAGTGTGCATAGTGATGGGAGTTGCCCCTCCTCATGCCTGCACAGCTCAGTTCTGCCTCGACTGGGCAGCCCCTGCCCCAGCCCCACTCCCTCCCCCACTGCTGAAGCCTTGATCTGCCCCCCCCCCACATTGGCAGCCTGCTCTGCCCCATGCAGATCCGGAAGCACATGCCCCCCATGCCCTCCCAGGGTATGCGCAGTGGTGGGAGTTGCCCCTCCGTCCCTGTATTCCCTGGGGGGGCCATTCGCAGCTCCGTCCTGTGCTGCCCTGCCCTGCTGCACCCCAGCTGAGCAGCGCTTGCCCCTGCCCCACTTCCTTCCTCACCACAGGGCCTCCATCTGCTCCCCCCCTTAAAAACAAGAAAATAATATAAATGGATATATGAGATGAAACTTTGAGACAGAAAGGGTACACTTATTAAAAAATGTTGAAACCCCTGCCTCAGAAGCATTGGATATTGACTGCAGTCAAAGTTCAGATTCTGACTGTGGTGCACTGATGCTTCTGCTGGAACTTAAAAAACCCAGAGGTTCCTGGTTAGAGGCTCTCGCCCCTCCATTCAGGAGCAGACCTATTGCTGTATTTAGGATCAAGGACGAATTTTACCACATGGTTGGATTGACATGCACTGTGAGGTTTCTACCTTCCTTTGCAGTAGGGGGCATGGTCCTCTTCTTTGGGTCTCTTCAAGAATATTTTAGCAAACTATTTCCTGTCCTTACAGTGGCAGGACATTGCCAGTGCTTTCATCCTCTTGCTTTACCTATGGCAAATTAGGATATTTTTTGAGTTTTGGGGCATTGTGAAGAAGGGCTATTCAAGTTGTACATGGGTTTGGGGGCATTGTGCACAAGGATTATTTAAGTTGCACAAGTGTTATTAAGATATGCTTAAGAAAGTTGTTAGAAAAATACTTTTCTACAGTGGTTTAGATAGGGATGATCCTGCATTGAGAAGGGGGTTGCACTAGATGACCTCCTCAGGTACTTTCAGCTCTACTTTTCTATGAATCTAAAGCATGTAATTGTCCTCTGTAGGACCAGAGGCATTTCAATGTACTTCCACTTCTTTTCTGCAAACTTGTAGTTTTTCAGCCTCCTTAAATTATTATGTTTTTTCCTCATTTCTATTTTTTTCAACTCTGAGATACTTAGCTAACTATCTTCTTATTACTGTATTATATACCTCCCAGTCTATGCTTTTAGATATTTGACCTTTGCAAAGGATAAAGGGGGAATCTATAGACATAAGAAAAAGAACTTGACAAGTATTCTTGTAGCATATGCCATTATATCATTTTGAATGTACAAAGTATTAATTTGCTACCACAAATAGCTCTTCTCTACCAAAACATCACAACTGTTACTGTATTTATAGTTCTAATATAAAGTTTGTTACACTAACATCTCTTCCTCTAAAGCAGTGGTTCCCAAACTATGGGTCATAACCCCAAATGGGGTCACAGAAACAGCAGATGGGGTCACAAGAAATAAAATCACTTTAATTTAGCGGTGGGCAAAATATGGTCCACCAGGCAATTTTGTGTAGCAGGCTTACCTTTCAGAGCTTGGGTTGAGTCCCAGGCTTGAGATTCTGCTGTTTTGATTGGTGGAGCCAAATATATTGTACATATGTTTATATTCATGTTTCTTTTCTTTGTGATAAGTTAATGTAAATAAATTTGTATATAGTTAAGTCCCCTGACTGTCCTGGCCTGGGTCTATAGAGACGGAGGGAAACTGAGCGGTCTGCAGTTCCCCCACAGCACACCTGCCAGCTAACAATTCCCTTCAATTGAAGAAGGGGAGTATGTATCCAAGTACACCTGGACTACGTTCATACAGCCCATGGGAGCCCACCAACTAATTGTACTGTGATCAGCCCATGCATCTTGCTCCCATGGTGGCCTTGTGCATAGAATGGCCCAGCTGCTGGGGGACAAACTTGGCTTCCCCAGAGTCCTGCTTGCTCTGGGCACCAGGTAGGGAATGGGTGGGATGGAGAAACTGCAGCTGCTCAGGAGCATGAAGCCTGCACCCAGGGGGTGATGGGACTGCAGATCTTGGGTGGGCAGGGTGTGGGTGTGGGGTGTGTGGGACCATGCGCACATTCTTCCCCTCCACATGATGCACAGCCCCTATCACTGGGAAGCAGCAGCGGGCTGCGGGAACTCAGGTCACTTGTGGCCTGCACAGGTGCTGCCACCTGGTTGTGCATGGCTCAGGCCAGTGCTGCACATGGGGGCAAGAAGCACAACCAGAGTGGCTCACCTGTGTCACCTCTACCAGCAGCTTGGAGAGCCCAGGCCTGCACCTGCCCCGACAGCTCTGCAGCCTCAGCCCCAGCCATGAGGCATGGCCAGCTATGTCACCACTGGCCACCAGCAGTGCTGCTGCCTTGAACTGCTTGACAGCAGCCTGGGGTAGATTACCACTTGAGGTCCCTTCCAGCACTTCTTCTCTAGGATTATTTCATAGGGTTACCATATTTCCAGGTCCAAAAAAGAGGACACTTGGCGGGGAATATGATGATAGGGCAGGGTAGGGGGAATATGATGGGGGGGAGAGGGGCAGTGACACGCCGGTGCCCTGCCCCTGCACATTTTGCTGCTCCTCACTGACAAGCCACAGTGCCCCCCAGCCCTGCTGGTTCCTCTCACTCCAGACCCACAGACCCCTGCTCCCCCAGCCCTGCTGGTCCCCTGCACTCTGGACCTACAGCCCCCTTCCCCCCCATGCCCCTCACTCCTGACCAGCAGCCTCCTACACCCCCAGTGCTGCCGATGCCGCTCATTCTGGACTGCAGCCCCTGCCCCCTCAGTCCCTCACTCCCGACCCTCTGTGCTCCATGCCCTGCTGCCTCTTCTCTGCGTGCAGCTGATGGACCTGCAGAGCCAGGAGAAAGAATCTGCTTGTGAGTGTTTGTGACATTTCTGAGATAACATGTGCTACACCAGGGGGCTGTGCACTGCTCGGCCTCAGATCAAGTGTTGTGCCCAGGGATTATGGTAAGTCATTCAGGCAGGCCCTGACACATGGCTGCAAGCTGAACCACAGTCCCGGTTCACCCTGCAGGTACAGGTGAGTGGTTGGGTGCTTGCTGCAAGCAGCCTGCCTTTCCTACCCCCTTCCCAGGCTGGGACCAACCTGGCTTATGGCATCACTTGCTGTGGGTGCTCCAGACTCACTCCCCCCTTCTCTTCCTGCAGTCCAGGCCATCTTCTCCCTTGCTGCGAAGACCATGGTGCCCGGGCTTGAGAAGCAAGGGGCTCCTAGCTGACTGGGACACAGACCTGGTGCTGCTCCCACCCTCCCCCAAGGTGTGCCTCTGGTGACAGTATCCCAGGTGTGCTGCAATGAGCTCTTTGCATGGGCTGAGGAGTGTTCAACCCACTATACCATGCTGCCGCTGATCACCATGGTACCCCAGGTGCAGTTGAGAATCTGCCACATGACCCTGAGCTTTGACTGTGAGGTGGGCAAGCCTGCACTTCCCTGCAACATTTGCCACCACCTGGAGGGGTATTTATGCCTGTGCTACACATCCCTGCCCTCCACAGCTGAGGACATTGCTGCCAGCATTGATGCATTTCTCTGCATGTGCAAGTCCCATGTCTTCCTAGCTGAGGTGTCACTGGTCGCTCACTAAAGTTTTGCAGTTCCTCCTGACTCCCTGCATGCTGTGCAGGGGATCTCTAAGGCCAGGGGTAGCTTGGCCAGGCTGGGTGGGGAGGGGGGGCCAAGGCAGGGGCAAGAAGGGGAAGGCCCTGCCCCCAGTGCATGCCTTACCAGGTGGGCATGGCAGGTCTGCCTGGTGGCCCAAGTCTGTCCCTGATAGTGGCCATGACCTGCGGCTCTTGGCGGCATTCTGGGGTACAGGGGTATGGTTTCTTTTTGGCTGTGCAGGGCCCCCTCCAGAGAGGAGCTGGAACTCCTAAGGACAAGCAGTACCATCCCTGGGCTGGTCTCCTGGCAGGGCTGTGCACTCGCAGCTGGTGAGGCAGGTGCTTGCCTGGGCTTCTGGAGCTGCTGGGTGATGCTGGAGGGAGGGATCACAGCCAGAAGTGCTCCTGGTGCCCCAAAGGGTTCTCTCCAGCTAATGTCTCACTGCTGCTGCCAGGCCATGGTGGAAGCTCTGGCAGGCTGCCCATGCTAGAGAACATGATGGCTCCACCCAGGGTGCCGGGGCATGAGGATGTGGTCCATCAAGGGCATGGTCCTTGGGCAGCCCCTAACCAGCAATTGTGGTTGGTGACATGGAGCCACTGTGCCCACAGGGTCTTGACCTTCATGCGGCGCTAGCATGCCAACTGGTCATGCCCACACTCCCGCATGTGGCCCACCAGGCCCTCATAGACATGCAGATCACAGGGCCATCCTCCATTTTCATGGGCTTATAATGATGCCTCTCCCCCCACCTCTGATTGGTTGAGGGGCCACAGTCACCCACCACCCACCACTGATTAAGAGAGATGTCCATCATGTGGCCCCACCCAACCAGACCAATGCCCTACTGGAGAGTGAGTGTAACTCCAGGATGTCTTCCTCTAACTTGTGGGCAGGATGTTATTATGTGCTCCATGGTTTGGTCAGGGTTTCCACACTTGCAGCCAGGTGAGGTTTTTAGGTGCCACTTGTACATCAGGTGGTCACACTGGTCATGTCCAGTGTGTATTCTCTTAAGGGTTTTCCACATGCTCCGTGGAAGGTTGAAGCCCAGTTCTTGCATTGTTGGATCAAAGACAAGGTGTTTATTTGGGAAAGTGTTTTCTGTCCAAGCTTTTCTCCAAGATTCTTCAGTGCTGTAGTATAGAAGGTGCTCAGTTTGTGTCCAAAAAGGTTTTCATGAAATCATGTGATGAATTGGGAGATCCTGAAGGTCTCTGTGGATGGGAAGGTCTGGATTACTAATCATACTCATTATTTCTCTGTATGTTGCTGCATCCCATCGAATAGAGGGAGGAGTAATGTTTGGAAGTACTGGTAGCCACAGCACTGGAGTTGATATCAAAGTTCCAGAGATAGTCATTACTGAGTAATTCTGTGTCGATGAGTTTGGTATGTCCATTTGTGGCCCAGATGGGTGCAGTCCTCAGCTGTTGAGAAGGCCAGGGATATGGCAGAAGTGCAGAGGTCACCAATTTTTGCACTCTAGCTTGTGCTGGCAAGCTTTCAGATGATGTTCACTTATGCCTTTGTTTTCATGGCAGTCTTTTGGAGGTGATAATAGTAGGTTAGGGAGCGGTCAAGGGTCACCCCAAGCTAGGTAGGAGTCAGGTTGTGATGTACTTTTTCTCCACAAAAGGTGACATTGAGGGTGTTATGTGCCTTGTGATTGCCAAGATGGAATGAGGAGATGATGGACTTGGTTGGATCTGGTTGTAGTCTCCACTTATGGAAGTATTCTTCCATTATTGATAAATCAGAGTTCAGTGTGGCTCTATATTCTGAAAAGATTTTGCTTGTGTGTGAAAAGTGATAATGTCTGTGTAGATAAATTTCTGTGATGATGTGTAGGGTATATCACTAATATTTCATAGCACCCTTAAAAGGATCTTGCAGCACTTTGGTCAAGAATAACTACCTTAAAATAATAGTGCCAACTTTTATGCACTGTTGTACCATCTTTCTGAAGGAATGTTAGTTAACTTGGGTAACTCACACTTTCACAGAGTGGTTTTATAACAGGGTGGGCACATCTACATGTGCATTTGCTGTGGCACCAAAGTAAATTACTCACAAGTAAATAGTGCTGGGCTGGCATCTACACATGCAGGGAAGCAGGAGTAGATTCCCTGCCAATCTGCTCCCACTTCCCGGGGCCCTGCAATAGGCATCTGCCATCAATGGGGGAAGTCAGCAGCCCCCCTCAAAAGCGAGCCCCACTTGGTGCTCCCTGGCCAGCCACTTCCCTGGCCAGGAACAGTGTGTACAGCACAGGTATAGGCAGCTCTCTCCTTGATACCTCTGCCTCCCCGCGCTATGGCTGCTCCAGTCCCTGCTCCTGGCAGTGACAACTAGTGCCCTGTGCTCCTGCTGGCCACTGCACTGGCCCTGATGGCTCACAGCGCTGGCTGTCACCTGGCCCATAGCTCTCTTTCCCCCTTCCAGATCTCCCACATGCAGTGACTGTCTGCCACTCACCGTGCACCATTGCACAGCTGCCACTGTACACTTGACCTCTCAACCCCATCCATCTGGCCAGACCCTGGCCAGGATGGCACCACTGAGGCTGCCATCATCCTCCTGGGCCTCTATCCCCACTTCCTTTGGGTCTGCTGAGCCAACCAGGACTGTTGGTGGCACATCATCCAGCACACCTAGAATGATGAGCAGTGACTAGAGGCCTTCCACACAACCTAGGCCACCTTCCAAGATCTCTGGTAGCAGCTCTGGCCACTTGGAGTGGCAGGACACTGGCATACAGCCCCCCTTCCCAGCAGGCATGGGCAAAGCCACAACCGGGGAGGCCATCCTGGAGGTGTGCGGCACCCTCCAGGACATGCTGGAGCACATGCTGGTCTGCATGCATGATGCCTTAGTTGTTGTAGCAGGTTTATATGCCCTGGGATTCCCCCAGTGCACTGGGGCCCTGGATGGGACCCACATCCCTGTCACCTGCCTGCCCCATGGAGACCTTCCCTACTACAGACAGAGGGGCTTTCACTCTGTGGTGCTACAGATCATCATGCACCACTGTGGGGCCTTCACCCACACAAGTGCTAGCTGGTCTGACAGCAACCATGATGCCTGCATCTTCAGGAATTGCACAGTACTGGGCCTGATGAAGAGTGGGCTCTTTGTGCTGGGGGTGCCAGACCTGCAGCTGGGCTCTGTGGTCCTGACCTTTGTTGTGGACCCTGCCTACATACTCCCTCCCTGACTCATGTGGCCCTATACCTTACACCTTAATCAGGGACCCCTGCCAGGTCCACTTTAACCATTCCTGGGCTGGACCTGCATCCGGGTAGAGTGTACTTTCAGCTGCCTCAATGGCCTCTGGCACACCTTCACTGCCTGCCTCAAGTTCACCGAGGACAACATCCCCTAGGTCATCATCACAGCCTGCATGCTGCAGAACATCTGTGAGGCTGGGGGCAGGCTCTTCTGTGAGGCCTGGGCAGAGGAGACATGGCATGTGGAGGACATCTGGCAGGAGAAGTACCACCTGCAGTGGCTCCCCACCTCTCCCCCCCACTTCACTGAAGTTTCAGGAGAGCCACACACCCACCAGTGAGGGCCAGGGCACTGGTTGTGGGAGGCATCTACAGACCACCTCCTCCAGCAATTCCTCCAGCAATTCCCACTTTAGCCTGCCTGCAAGGACACCCATAGATACCCTACAACCCTTCTGCTCACCCCCAGTGAGCACCAAGCTCACTGCAGACCAGGATCAGAAGAACAAGTTTTTATTCAACCACCAGAGCAAGCTCACCAAGTATCCAGTACCAAATCAGCAGGTTAGGATGCTCAAGGGAACCACTGTTACCCCAACTCAGGAACAGAGCTTTCCCATGTGTACAAGAAAGCCTAGGGCCTCCTAATGCCAGGAGTTTGGGGAATAAAAAAGAGGAACTGGTTCTTCTGCTAAACAGAAATGACTAGAATCTCATAGGGATAACAGAGACCTGGTGGGAATCCTCCTATGACTGGACTATGGGTATAAATGGCTATACCCTGTACAGGAGAGATCATGCTGAAAAAAGGGGCAGGGGTGTAGCTCTCTATGTGAAGGAGAGCTACACATCCCTGAAAGCTGAGATTGGCACCCAAGGAGGGTGACTGGAGACCCTCTGGTTTAGAATATGAGGGGAACATGGTGAAGCGGATACAATGGTAGGAGTCTACTACAGAAACCAAATCAGTAACGAGAGCTTGACCATGAATTTACTAGGGAACTGGCCAAGGCTGCACACCCTCAGTGCATGGTTGACATGGGAGACTTCAACTACCTGGGTATCTCATGGGAAGAGCACTCAGCCAAATCCAATCAGTCTCAAAGCTTCCTCATGTGCATGGATGAGCTCTACCTGTCTCAAGAAGTTTATGGGCCAACAAGAGGCAAGGCGCTGCTGGACCTTGTACTGGCTAAAGTGGATGATCTAGTCAGTGACCTAAAAATTGAAGGGAAGCTGGAGACAGTGATCATGAGTTGATCACTTTCACTATCCATTGCAAAGCTAGCAAGTCAGTTAGCAATGCAGTAGTCCTCAACTTCAGGAAAGCTGACTTTCATAAGCTCTGGAGGCTTGTTGTCAAGGCCCTGAGAGGCTATGATTTGACAGGGAGGGGAGTTCATGATGAGTTGTTTTTCCTTAAGGAAGAGATCTTAGAAGCACAAGGGAATTCCATCCCAACCCATAGGAAAGGTAGTAAAAGGGCTCAGCAACCCCCTTGGCTCAACAGAGAACTCATGGACCTCTTACGTGTAAAAAGAGAGGCTTATAAAGGATGGAAGACAGGAAACACCACCAAGGAGGAGTATTCTACACTGGTCTGCACCTGTAGGGAGCAAACTAGGAAAGCCAAGGCTGCAACCAAACTTAAACTGGCTACACAAATCAACGACAATGAAAAGTCCTTCTTCAGATATGTGGTGAGTCAGAAGAAAAACAAAGGCAATGTTGGACCCCTGCTAAACCAATTGGAGCAGCTGACAGCTGACACCCAGAAAAAAACCCAATCTGCTTAATAATTACTTTGCATCAGTTTTTCACCACCCCAAAGGGACCACCCTGCCTAACATGACCAGGGTGAGGGTGAATATATGCCCACCATTGGCATAGATCTTGTGAAGGAGCACCTTCAGAGCCTGGACACCCACAAATCAGCTGGTCCAGATAGATTGCACCCAAGAGCACTAAAGGAACTGGCAGACATCACAGTGCAGCCACCGACAAGGATATTTGAGAACTCATGGTTCTTGGGCAAAGTACCTGAAGATTGAAAGATAGTCAATGTGGTGTCTATCTTCAAGAAAGGAGAAAGAAGATCTAGAAAACTACAGGCCAATCAGTTTGACTTAAATACCTGGAAAGATCTTGGAAAAAATTATCAAAGAAACCATTCTCAATAGGCTAACAGAAGGCAATATTCTGAAGAATAGTCAGCATGGGTTTGTTGTGGGTAGGTCTTGCCTGACCAATCTCATTTCCTTCAATGACCAGGTGATGTATCACCTGGACAAAGGGGAAGAGGTTGATATAATATATTTGGACTTTAAAAAAGCCTTTGACCTGGTGTCCCATGATGTCCTCTTGGAAAAATTGGGCAACTGCAGCCTTGACTACACTACAGGCCGGTGGACCCAGAGAGTGGTAGTTGATGGAACTGAATCAATATGGCACTCAGTGACCAGTGGTATCCCCCAAGGCTCCGTTCTTGGACCTGTACTCTATAATGTCTTTATAAATTATCTGGACTCTAGTGTCAGAAGCAGACTGGAAACACCAAACTTTGAGGAAGAGTGACAACACTTGAGAACTGTCTGGTGATCCAGGCTGATCTCTGGTGGGCTTTAAAGTAGGCTCGTCAGGGGAAGGGGAAAATGAGGGAGGAAGAAGCCTTGGACTGCTAAACCAAGCAGCACTCACGAGTACAGCCCAGTCTAGACTGATGAGCGGAATGTATACCCAGGTAAGAAACAGGGGCCAGGGCAATGCTGTGATTAGGGGGCCACTGCACACATCCACAGGAGGCCTCAAATGCCTCTAAACAAATGCTTGTAGTATAGGAAACAAGCAGGAGGAACTTACTCTCCTGCTAGCTGACACCATCCCTGACATAGTGGGGCTCACTGAAACGTGGTGGGACCCAACGTGTGACTGGGTGGTGAATATCAAGGGCTATAGGCTGTACAGGAGGGACAGGACAGAGAGGAAAGGCAGGGGTGTGGCGCTCTACATTAATGAGGAATACACATCCTCACCAGGTAGCACACAGTCACAGGAGGGGCACATGGAAGTGCTCTGGGTTAGAATACAAGGCAGCCGAGGGGAAAGAGACTTAACGGTGGAGGTCTACTACAGACCACTCAACCAAGGGGAAGGGCTAGACCAGGAATTCTTAAGTCAGCTCACAGAGGTAGTTAGAACAAAGGATGTGGTCATCATGGGTGACCTGAACTTTTCAGACATCTGCCGTGAAGACAACCTGGTGAGGGGGCTGAGGGGGCTCGACTACCTGGGCGACAGTGATCATCGCCTGCTGGAATTCATCATCCAGCGCAAGGTGGCAAAGGCCTACAGCAAGGCAGCAGCCCTGGACTTCAGGAGGGCAGACTTCAATGAGGTAAGGAGAAGAGTCGAGGAAGCTCTGAGGTCCCAGAGGGGAGGGGAGTCAGGTGTCCAAGAAGAGTGGTTGCTCCTTAAGGAGACGATCCTCCAAGCCCAAAGGGAGGTAATCCCAACACGGGTCAAAGGGAGTACGAGGGTGCAAAAGCCCCCATGGCTCACCGAAAGCATCCGAGAATGTCTCCAAGCTAAAAGGGAGGTGCACACCCAATAAAAGGGAGGGGCGATCACCAGGGAGGATTATACTGTGGTTACTCAGGGATGCAGGGGGGTAGTCAGGGAGGCCAAGGTGGAGATGGAACTGGGACTAGGTTCCCAGATCAAGGACAACAAGAAGTCCTTTTTTAAATACATAGGGGGCAAAAAGAAGGGTCCGGGTAACGTGGGGCTCCTTCAGGACACGCTAGGAAATTTGGTCATCACACCAGATGACAAAGCTAACCTATTTAACAGCTTCTTTGCCTCCATTTTCCTGAGCAGGGCCCGGATCAGCACCCCCACCGGGCCCCCCTCAGGCCCCAGGGGAGGCGCATCTAGGCCAAGGGTCAGTGAGGATCTAGTTAGGGAACTTCTGGAGGGACTGGATGTATTCAAATCAGCTGGTCTGGATGATCTCCACCCTCGAGTACTGAGGGAATTAGCTGAGGTCATTGCGGGACCCCTGGCACAGCTTTATGAGTTCTCGTGGTGCTCTGGTGTGGTGCCAGAGGACTGGAAGAGGGCCAATTTGATTCCCATCTTCAAAAAGGGGAAGAAGGAGGACCCAGGAAACTACAGGCCTTACCTCAACTATAGGCCTTACCTTACTAAAGTAAGGGCTTAGTCTTACCTCAATCCTAGGCAAGCTTTTTGAGAGAATTATTCTGGCACATGTCCATGAGGGGCCAGCAGGAGAGATTATGCTTAGAAGTAACCAACACGGGTTCATTAAAGGCAGGTTCAGTCAAACCACCCTGGTGGCCTTCTACGACAAGGTCACCAAATCGGTAGACGTAGGGGTAGCAGTGGACGTAGTCTTCCTGGACTTTCGGAAGGCCTTTGACACTGTCTCTCACCCCATTCTCATTAAGAAACTGGGGGACTGTGGTGTTGACATCCACACAGTCAAATGGGTCGCCAACTGGCTGGAGGGCCGCACCCAGAGAGTGGTGGTGGATGGGTCACTTTCGAACTGGAGGGATGTGGGCAGTGGGGTTCCACAGGGCTCGGTCCTCAGGCCCGCACTGTTGAACATCTTCATTAGTGACTTGGACGAGGGGGTAAAAAGCACCCTGTTCAAATTTGCTGATGACACTAAGATGTGGGGGGATGTGGGCATGCTAGAAGGGAGGAATAGGCTGCAATTGGACCTAGACAGGTTACAAGGGTGGGCGGATGAGGATAGGATGGGATTCAACACTGACAAGTGCAAGGTGCTGCACCTGGGGAGGAAGAACCAGCACCATAACTACAGGTTGGGGAACTCCCTTCTCCTCAGTACAGAGGCAGAAAAGGATCTTGGAGCCATCATTGGTGCAAAGATGAACATGGGCTGGCAGTGTGGGGATGCAGTCAGGAAGGCCAACTACACCTTGTCATGCATCCACAGACGCATCTCGAGGAGATCCAAGGAGGTGATACTCCCCCTCTATGAAGCACTGGTCAGGCTGCAGCTGGAGTTCTGCATCCAGTTCTGGGCGCCACACTTCAAGAGGGATGTGGACAGCATGGAGAGGGTCCAGAGGAGGGCCACTCGCATGATCAGGGGGCAGCAGGGCAGGCCCTATGAGGAGAGGCTACGGGACCTGAACCTGCTCAGCCTCCAAAAGAGAAGGCTGAGGGGGCATCTTGTGGCCTGTTATAAACTAGTGAGAGGGGACCAGCAGGCATTGGGGGAGTCACTGTTTCCCCGAGCACCACCAGGAGTGACCAGGAATAACGGTCACAAGCTGGCAGAGGGTAGGTTTAGGTTAGATATCAGGAGGCGCTACTTTACAGTCAGGGCGGCTAGGGTCTGGAACCAGCTTCCAAGAGAAGTGGTGCAGGCTCCTACCCTGGGGGTTTTAGAGGAGGTTAGATGAACATCTTGCTGGGGTTGTTTGACCCCAGTATTCTTTCCTGCCATGGCAGGGGGTCGGACTCGCTGATCTGCTCAGGTCCCTTCCGACCCTAGAAACTATGAAACTATGAAACTATCTGCTCAGGTCCCTTCCGACCCTACTAACTGACACTATGAAAGTATCTCAATAGGCTTGCAAGGTGGGTAGATGGAAACATGATTGCATTCATATCGAGAAATGCAAGGTTCTCCACATCCAGAAAAAGCCCCCACATCATATTTATTGGCTTGGCATTGCTACACTTGCTAGCACCAAGACTGGAAGAGACTTGAGGGTCATGATTGACCACAAGATGAACATGAGCCATGAAATGCGATACTACATCTGGAAAATGGAGAAAATTCTTGCTTGCATCTACCAATGCATCTCAAGCAAGACTCAGGATACCATCCTTACACTCTACTCTGCCTTGGTGAGGCCGCAGCTGGAGTACTGCATTCAATTCTGGGCTCCACAAATTGAGGAAGGATTTGGAGAAGCTTGAAAGAGTCCAGAGGAGAGCCATGTACATGATCAGAGGGCAAGAGAACAGGCCTTATGAAGAGAGGCTGTGAGTCATGGGACTCTTCATCCTAGAGAAGCACAGACTCAGGGGTGGCAGCCTTTAAGTACATAAGGGGTGTACATTAGGATCTGGGGTAAACATACTAGTGGGCAGGGAACAAATCCAGGCAGATCTGGACAGGTTGGAGAAGTAGGCAGAACAGAATAGGATGCAGGTCAACAAGGAGAAATGCAAAGTGCTACACAGGAATCACCAACACACTTACAGGCTGGGGGTGACCCTCTCAGCAGCACTGCAGCAGAAAGGGATCTTAAAGTCATAGTTGAGTCCAAGACGAACATGAGTCGTTAGTGTGATGAAGTGAATAGTAAAACTAACCACACTTTATCATGCATTAGCAGATGCATCGCAAACAGGTCCAGGGAGGTGGTACTTCCCCTCCATGTGGCACTGGTGAGGCCGCACCTGGAGTATTGTGTCCAGTTTTGCACATTGTACTTCAAGAAGGATGTGGATAACCTTGAGAGGGTCCAGAGGAGGGCCACTCATATGGTTGGGGGCCTGCAGGTAAGGCCCTATGAGGAGAGATTGAGGGACCTGAATCTCTTCAGCCTCCACAAGAGAAGGCTGAGAGGTGATCTTGTGGCTACCTACAAGTTCATTGGGGTGGGGGACAGCAAGGAATAGGAGATGCTCTGTTTACCAGGGCACTCTTTAGTATAACTAGAAATAATGGCCACAAACTGACAGAGAGCAGATTCAAGTTAGGCATCAGGAAGAACTTTTTTATGGTAAGGGTTGCCAGAATCTGGAATGGGCTTCCAAGGGAGGTGGTGATCTCTCCTACCTTGGAGGTCTTTAAGAGGAGACTGGAACCGGCTGGGATCATCTGAACCCAGCACTCTTTCCTGCCCAGGGCAGGGGGTCGGACATGATGATCTGCTGAGGTTCCTTCTGACCTTCATATCTATGAATCTATGACCCTAGCTGACTTCCTGCCCTTTGGGCACGGGGCTGGACCTGATGATCTTATGAGGTCCCTTCTAGCTCTAATGTCTATGAAATCTATGAAATCTATTCCCATCACATCAAACAGAACCACCCTCCCCAACAAACAGAACCCTCCTCCCCTCTCAATAAACAAAGCCCCTCAACTACCCTACCCAATAAAAAACCTTCTTCCCCATGAAAACTATGTACTTTTTCCTTTTGTGTGCCATCTCGGGGTATGAGACTGTAGGGTGGGGGTGCCTAGGGAGCAGAGCCCTGGGACAGGAGGCCAGCACCCTGGCCTCTGGCCATTTCCCTGCAGGTGTACACATTGTGGTGAGTATGCTGGGCTGGGGACTCACCCAGGGGTGACAGTGGCCAGTGCTCCCCTGGTACAGGTGACTGTACTTCCATCAGCTGGTGCCCAGAGCCAGCAGGTCCAGTGTGTGGTACTGGCCCTTCTGCAGGTAGATTTGGCTTTGAACTCATGTGGAACTGTGGTGAGTGGAAGGCCTGGGCCCAGGCAGGGGGACTGGGTGATGTTGGACCTGGAGTGTAGACTGGGCCAGGGGCTCCTGCCTGCTGGAGGTGGTGCCATACCTACTTCCAGGCCAATGTGGGAGCCTACTTCTCAGAGTCTGGTGGCTGCCAGGGGGCAGGCAGTGCTAGGGTTGGGGGCTGGGCAGTGGGTGGCATGAAGGTGACTTCCAGAGCCAGAATGGTGTCCAGTACCCAGTGGTCACCATCCATGGCCTGCACTGCCCTGCCAAGGACCACAGTGTGCTCTTGCATTGTCTCCACCAACTCACACTCCAGGGCCAGGTGCTGCACCCAGAACTCCTGGTCCTCCCAGTCCTGTGCATCTTAGGTCACATCCTCCACCTGCCACCTGTCCTGGAAGGCCAAGTCCTCTTCCAGCCAGGCCCATTTGTCCACAAGTCAGTCCTCTTGTGCCATGACCAGGTGGTCCAGGAGGAGGGTCCTGTCCAGGATCCTCCTCTGGCAGAGCCAGCACATCCACAGGGCCCCTGCTGTGGGTATAGGTGAACCTGAGATTTCTTCTGAGTTGCCTCTCCCCCCATGTGCAGCTGGAGGGCCTGGAGAGCCATGAGAAAAAAAGCTGTTTGTGTGACTTGGCAACATTTCTGAGATAAGATGCTCTGTACCAGGGGCCATGCAGTGGCCAGCTTCAGATCAGGGATTGGGCATGCATGGGTGCCCAGGATCCATGGTACGTCAGGTGGACAGGCCCAGGCCCAGGCCCAGGCCCAGGCAGCTGCTGGCTGAGCCTCCCATTCCCACTCACTCTCCTGGGCTGGTGGGCCACTGGGTGCTAGCCTGAGGCAGCATGCCTCCCCTGCCCCGTTCCAAAGGCAAGACAGACCAGGCTTCTGCCAGCACCTGCTGCTGCAGCTCCAGACCCCATTGTCCTTCTTTCTCCTCCCACAGGTTGATACATTTATCAACGTGTGAGAAGCCTGTCCCTGCCTAGCTGTGGGGGCATTTGCTGCTCAATAAATTTGGCACTGTCTCCTGCCTCTCTGTTTGTTGTGGGGTGGAACCCAGGGCCAGAGGAGTGTGAGCAGGTCATGTGGGGAGGGGGAAGGGGCTGGGGGCAGGGGTTGGGGGCAGGGGCTAGGGCTGGGACAGGGAAGGCCCTCCCTTCCATGCGAGGTTTACTACATGGCCAGAACTGGCATGGATGATGGCTCTCCACAGTCATAGTTTCATAGTTTCATAGTGCTTAGTGTTGGAAGGGACCTAAACAGATCATCAGGTCCAACCCCCTACCCCGGGCAGGAATGAGTGGCGGAGTCATAACACGCCAGTCAAATATTTGTCCAGCCTCTTCTTGAAGACCCCCAAGGTAGGAGAGAGCACCACCTCCCTTGGGCATCCATTCCAGAGCCTGGCAGCCCTAACTGTAAAGTAATGTGTCCTGATGTCCAGCCTGAGCCTTCTATCTAACAGTGTGTGGCCATTATTCTTAGTAACCCCTGGTGGTGCCTGGGGGAACAAAGCCTCACCCACTTCCCACTGGTCCCCCCCGGTGAGTTTGTTAATGGCCACCAGATCCCCTCAGCCTTCTCTTGTGGAGGCTGAATACATTCAGGCCCTTCAGCCTCTCTTCTTAGGGCCTGGCCTGATGCTCCCTGATCATGCAAGTGGCTCTCCTCTGGACCCTCTCAATGCTAGCCACATCCCTCTTGAAGTGCGATGCCCAGAACTGAATGCAGTACTCCAACTGCGGCCTGACCAATGCTGCATAGACAGGAAGGATCACCTCCCTAGACCTGCTTGTGATGCATCTGTAGATGCACGACAAAGTGCAGTTAACCTTACTGACTGCTTCCTTGTATTGGCAGCTCATGTTCATCCTGGAGTTAGCAATAACTTCAAGATCCCTTTCTGCCACCATGGTGACAAGAAGGGAGTTCCCCAGCCTATAGGTGTGTTTCTGGTTCCTTCCCCCTAGATGCAGTACCCTACACTTGTCTACATTGAATTCCATCCTATTCTCATCCACCCACCTCTGTAACCTGTCTAGATTTAGCTGGGTTCTGTCCCTCCCTTCCAGTGTGCCCATCTCACCCCACATCTTGGTGTCATCAGCAAATTTGGACAGTGTGTTTTCCACCCCCACATCCAGATCGCAGATAAAGAAGTTGAACAGTACAGGCCCCAGGATCGAGCCCTGGGGGACTCCACTGCCCACATCCCTCCAGCCAGTTTACCACCCATGTGACTGTGTAGGCATGAATGCCACAGTCACCTAGTTTTTTTTAGAGACTGTGGTGGGAAACAGTGTTAAAGGCCTTCTTAAAGTCCAGGAAGATGACATCCACCTTGATGCCCTCATCCAGGGACTTTGTGACCTGATCATAAAAGGAAACCAAGTTAGTCAGGCAGGATCTGCCCTCAATGAACCCATGTTGGTTGCCCCTGAGCATTACCTCCCTGCTGAGCCCTTGCAAGAGGTCAGCTTTTTCATTTGCTGCAATCATCAGATTGCCAAGCCCGTTCTGTAGGGGCCCCACAATACCCGGTGCCACCTTCTAACTCCCTATGTAATTGAAAAAGGACTTTTTGTTATTCCTAATTCTGGTCACTAACCCTATCTCCATCTTTGCCTTGGCCTTCCTAATGGCCTCCCTGTAGTCACAAGCAATGGAGGTGTAATCCTCCTTGGTGGTAGTCCCTTGCTTCCACTGTTTGTACAGCTCCTTTTTTGCCCTCAGGCATTCCTGGATGCGTTTGTCAAGCCATAGGGATTTTTTAGCACTCCTGCTCCCCTTGGTGCGCATTGGGACTGACTTCCTTTGAGCTTGGAGGATCATCTCTTGAGGAACAACAACCTGTTTTGGACTCCCATCTCATTGACGCTCTGAGATCCCAATGCTTCTCCTACTAATCTTAGTTCATTGGAGCCGGCCTTCCTGAAGTTGAGGAATTTTGCCTTACTGCTTGCTTTCACCACCCTGCACTGGATAGTAAATTCCAGCAGGTGATGATCACTGTCACCCAGGTGGTTGAGTACCCACAGACCCCTCACCAGGTGGCAAGGACCAAGTCCAGCAAGGCATTTCCCCTGGTGGGACTATGCACCTCCTGGATTAGGTGGAGGTCCTATATCCTGGCTAGGAACCTACCTGAGCGGTCAGACCTGGCTGACTGCTCCTCTCAGCAGATGTCTGGTTAGTTTAGGTCAACCATGTCCCTTGACTTTACAACCTCCATGAGCTGACCTGAGAATTCCAGGTCTAGCTCATCCCCTTGGTGAGGCAGTCTGTAGTAGACGCCCATTATTGAGTCCCTCAGTTTGCCCCTCCTCTGACTCCATCCTGATCATTGAGGACACGTATTGCTCTTTGACGTAGAGTGCTACACCCCACCATTTTTTCCCTGCTCTGTCTCGCTTGTACAGCCTGTAGCCCTCGATATCCACTGCACAGTCATGAGGAGGATCCCACTAGGTTTCCACGAGCCCCACTAGGTCTGGGTTTTTGCTAGCTAGCAGAAGGGTGAGTTCCTCCTGCTTATTCCCCATGGCTCTTGGGCACAGTGTGTGGCTCTGGGCAGTATCCTTAGATAGTGAGGTGTGGCAGGAAGGTGCCTGGCTGATCCCCCACCCCTGGGGAGGAGCTGGTGCTGTTGGCAGCTGGTGGTGTCATGGCCAGCCATGCCTTTTGGTGGCATGTGGGGCACCACAACTGGTGAGGCAGTTGCTGGCCTGGGCTGCCCAAGCTGCTGGTGGAGAGTGTAGCTGGGGAGCTTGGCAGGAAGGATGGGCAGCTGCAGGGGCCCTCCCCCAGTGATGTGTGACTGCCAGGGCAGGGGCTCGTATAGACATGTGTGCTTACTCTGCAGTAAACTATGCTAACGAGCAGTCAAGTGTTTCATGTAGACATGCCATGTATGCTACAGTCTCCATGTTAACTGATCTGGTTCTTTATCTCAAAGTCACAGAGAGCAACACTGTTACATATAGGGAACATGTACAAGTGTGCTTTAATTTGCAGTAATCTATTTTACTCTGCATAAAAGCATTGTGTAAAAAACTGGGGAAATATGCTAATACATAGTAAAATAGGTTACTGCATATTGTCACTTGCAAAACACACATATGCAGTACTCACATTGGAGGTACTACTTTTAATGTGCATTAGGAAAAGTGCATTAATGCATGTGTCAACAAGTCCACAATGATCCAGAATTCTGTCACTGCAGGAGAGCTAGGGATGGCTACTGCACATTTGGCTCTGCTGTCTATAATTACCAGTCCTGGACTTAATGGGTTTTGGGGGGTTTGGCATTTGATTTTGGAAGTTTTAGGATTGCAATATGCAGCCAACTTCATTTCCCCTCTATTTTCTTCCTCCTTTTGATACCATACTTGCCTTGTGCACACAAAGGCACTTAGGCTAGGTGGCACAGCCTAGCCCTACTTCCTCAGAGAAGCAGTGGGAGAAAGCCCAAATCAAGAAACAGCTTCAGGTTCAGCCCAACCAGCTAAAGCCTATAAGGAGGAGGTAACAATGTAAACATTTCCATAGTGCTGCATGAGAACTGGTACTGAATGTGACTCTGTGGTTCACTGAAATACAGCTATTTCTGTGATAGGGGTGACAGTCAATTAAGGCCCCAGCAAAAGCAACATTTAAAATGTGATTAATGTGCTAATGCAGCAATACATTGCACCTTGCCATACCTTCAGGCAATGAATCAGTTGACAACATACTGCAAAAATGGTGATCCAGCCTTACAGATGTTACTTGTTAAATGTAGACTATCTTTGCAGCTTGTTTTTATTGAGCTTTAATTTGAATATGTGGCATGTTACATTGAGGGTAATAGTGTCTCGCCAGGTCTTCCAGCATCCCCGGGTTAAATGCTCCTCCCTCCTTCCTGGAGCCCCAGGACTCATGCTATGCTCTGCTGTCCAGGATGCCTCAACAGGAAATGTTACAACTCACCGTCCCTTCTCCCTTTCCCCAACCAGCCTTCAACACTGCTTCTTTAAGGAGCCATTGAGCACCTCTTCCTTGGGTTCTCCTTAGAATCTAACAGCCACCCCTTAAATTCTTACCCTTAAAGCTGCAGAAAGTCCATTGACCCACTGTGAGAGAATGAATTGCTTAGGGGATCAGGGGGGTTCACACTGCTAAACATTAAATTAAAATAAAAGCTACCCAATGTGAAAATCAAAGCAGGCAGATAGCATGCACTGGTTAGCAGAAGGTATGAAGAAGAGGAAGCACCCAAAAGAGACAAGAAACACACTTTTATTATGAAAACTTTCTGGAAAGATGTCAGACTCTGTCGTACCAAGTCACTCCATCCAATTCCACTGGATGGGACCCCTTAGTTGGGACGGTGTCTCTGAACAGTATCTTCAAGTTAGGCCACAAACAGGTTCTTATTCATAGCTGTCCCCAAAAGAAACATCCTTAGATGGTCGAAACCAGCTCGACCCACACTGACCAAAGCAGCATGCTTAAAGAGGATGACAGTGCTCAGGAGAGTCTACATCTCCAGAAAATAAAAAGCTAAAATGGCAAGGAAGCAACTCAAACTAAACCTTATTTGAGTTTACGCACTGATCACTTTACTCCACCACTCTGGATCATACAGGCTCTGGAGACAGCTGGAGTCAGCTCTGCTCTGCAGAAGAAATGCAGGAGGAAGGCACATGGGACCAAGCTTTTTCTAAGGCCCTGGGCACATGGATAGCAACATGGAAAGGCTGATCTAGGTCTCATCTGCAGCTCTAATATGTGGAGCAGAAGCCTTGGCCTCTTGCTGCCATTCACCAAGGACACTTGAGAGATTGGACTAGAATACAGGAAGCAAGCTAATCCATTATTGCAGAATATAACATGGGTATTTCTAGTAAAACAAGCACTGCTTATACAATCAATAATACTGCTATAAAAAGGGCATTGCCCTGCTCAGAGCCTCACATAGCTCTTCAGGTTCCTAGGCAGACAAGACAAGCTGGCCAAGCCTCCCACACAAGGACAGCTATATATGGTCCCTCTCTCTGCCAATGAGACATGCAATGTGAGTTGCCCAGAACCATGCAGAGAAGAGGATACATGGTATGGGGCACATTTCAGCATTGGGACAAGCATCTCTGATAGACAAGGGAGTCCAAAACCCTGGGACATGACAGAGAGAAGGTTTTGAAGTTTCTCCAGCACCTGCTCCCAGCTGCAGACTTGCTTCCTCCCATCCAACAGATATTCAATGTGGTAGTAGGCCAGAGTCAGGGCCTGGGGCCCATGGGTCTCTACTACTGCACCATCTGAGGGGGCATTATGGCTGCTTTGGGCTGCTCCAAGGTGGCTTCCCTACTCTTCTTTCTTGGGGGCTTTTTAATAGGTATTTTCTTGCTGGTCTGGTCACTCAGGGGTGCCTGCTCCTGGCTGCTGCTGGAATTTTGCTTCTCTGCCCTTTTCGTCTCACTGACCATGGTCTCTGACACAGGGCTGATCAGTTTTTGCAAGTTGGGGGAGGTGGGAAGCACTGGCTTGCTGGATTTCTGGTTGTTGGTAGCCACTGAACGCTTGGCTTTCTGTGGAGGGGTGGGTTTCTCCCTCTGGGACTGCAAGGGACTCATTCCATTTTGCCTAGTGCTGCTGTCACCCTTGTTGAGGCTCTGAGTTTTTTCTTTCAGTTGTGCAGCTAGTAAAGTGGCTGCCTCTGAAGACAAATGGGGATGAATGGTCTCAGAGCGTGGCTTACTGAGATTGGGACTCTTAGGGGCCTCCTTGCCTTCCCCTCCTTTCTTCTCTGGATGGTAGCTACCAATCTTTTTGAGAGCATTCTGGACAGCTCCATTGATGTTCTCCATCTGCTCTGAACTAGTTTTGTTCCTTTGTTTGGGCTTGGATGGTAGCTGAGGCTCCCCACAGAGGGAGGCTTTGTTCTCTGGAAAATTCAACTCTTTCAGATGTTTCTGTGCTTTGTCTTTGCTTCTCATGCTGCATTTTTCATCAGCTTTGCCATGCAGGCTAGCTGAAGTCTCACTTGGGCTTCTCTTTCTCTTGGCCAAGCCCTGGGTGGGCTCAGAGCAATCAGGCTGCATGAGTGCCCTCTCTGGGGATCTACTGGGAGCAGGCAATGAATTGGACTGGTTGGCATTGTACTTTCCATGAATCCAGGACACTTTGGGTTTTGTGGATGGATCTGGGGGAGGAGGTTTGATTCTTTCAGGAGAGGGAGGTTTGCCACTAATGACAGAGCTTTTGGTATCCATTGTATTTTCATCTTCATCCTTGGACTGCTTAGAGAGGCGGGCAATTTTTGCATAGAGAGCCCCATTGGCAGAGCCAGACCCACAGGATGACCGTTCACTGTCAGATGATTTGAGCAGGGGTGTTTCACTGCTGTCAGCCTGGAAAGCCTTGACAGAGCCTGTCTCTTTCAGGAAGGTGTACTCGCCAGCCTCCTCTGTGATGATTGGGGGTGTCAGCTTCTCCAGCAGGCTGCAGGAAGTGCCCTTCTCCTTGCTTTCACTCACACTCTCTGTAAAAGGAAAGCATACACTTACTGCTGCACTGTGGCATGTGGAAATGGAATGGGGAATGAAGGCCACAGGAAGAGCAGGGACAGATTAGAGCAGTATTATAAATCAGCCTGCCAATAGAATTAGGGTAAAAAACTCTGACTGGTTTTAGGAGGGTGCTTGATAATTCTATAAGCAATATAACTGGGTGCCTGCGATCTCTTTCAGTCTTGTGTTCTATGTTATGCTACAGGGGTATAGGTTACAGCCATATTGGTCTAAGTACATATGCAAGAAAGCCAGTCTGTGAAGATGTAAATTGAGGAGTCACTGGGTGAGAGACAAGTTGGGTGGGGGGGAGGGGGGCAGGAGGGAAATGAAAGTAGCTAGTAAATAGTGGAGAAGTACCTGGGGAGTCAGATGTCAGGCAGGTTATAATGTGCCATAAATCCATCACCCACTGACTCCTCAATTTACATCTTTACTGACTAGCTTTCTTGCATGCATACCAGCTTCTGGCCTCTTTACTATTCATTCCATCCAGGAAGAGCACAGACCAACTGCAGATGCTTCCTCAGCCTGATGAAGGGTATTTATATCCAAAAGCTTGCAAAGACGATTTTTTCTAACTATCTGATTTGGTCTAATAAAAGATATCAGATTTACCCAAAGAACTTTGTCTGCCTGTGTTATGCTACTCATTTTCCACCTCAACACCCTGCTCTACACTGATACTCTTGTTATACTCTGCCTAATAAACACCACCTTTGAATTTAGTCTAGTTTGCATATCAGAGCTGGTTTTCATGGAGGATTTTACAGAGGACTGAAGCAACTAATAAATCTCTTAAAAACCCTCAATACAAATATAGTAGAGCTGTTGGACTCAGAGCATGTGAAGGCAGAGACTGTTATATCCTCTTACAGACAGACATGCAGAAGTGTTCCTGGATAAGGATCTACACAGACAGCATCAAGCCTTAACATAAAAATCTGTTCCCTGGATATACTAAGCTTAACTTTTATTTTAGATCATCTTTGATTGTCTAGGACTGTTATGCTATGTTTTCTTTTTGCGGAGGAAGAAATAATTTTCTCCTTTGCCTGGAAGACTCCAGACAAATGGTTATTATTTATGTGAGCAAAGGCACCTTTGATGCCAGCTTGGGCAGTGTTCTGTTTGGAAATCAGTTCAATAAGGGGAGGGAGGCCCATGAGAAAACAAATTGTGCAGTCTTCTGCTATGATCACCCATCTGTGGAACACCTGAGTCAATGCATGAGCTGGCACCAATATCAGAATACAGTGTCATTGAGGGAGCAGAACCAACATTTTGGTTTACTTCCCCGATACAGAGACAAGTACATGCTACCCTCTAGTATCATGAGGACTACAGTGCCAGTTAAAATAGACTGCTTATCAGAGACTTTGGGAATTTTCTGTCAAGCAGTTCCAGTGACCCCTGGGAAAGTGGATTGGCTTGACCAGCACTCCCTTAGCTTACTCACCTTCATGGGGTACACAGTACACTGGTCCCTCATCAGTGGTATCAAAGGAAGAGAAGGAGCCACGGGAGGACCAGGAGGGGGATGGTTGCTCGACCACAGAAGGTGGTTCAATGAAGCTGCAGTTCATGGTATTCTCCAAGTCATGGTGAGCCACTGGAAAGAGAGAGCATAGAGTTGATGGTAGTGCTGCTGTATTACTTCTCAGGCTATCCCCAAAGCCCTCCATGCACAAAATATGGTGCATAAAGTGACCTTTACCCCTTGAGAGGTATACCTATTTACAGAGAGCACATTATTCAACCCAAGTGCAGGACTTTGCACTTGTCTGTGTTGAATCTCATTTAATTGATTGTGGGCCATTTCTCCAGCCTATCTAGGTCATTCTGAATCCTAACCCTGCCCTCTTGAATGCCCAGAATTCCACCCAATTTGGTGTCATCTGCAAATTTGCTAAGCATGCACTCAATTTTATCATCCAAATCATTAATGAAGATGCTAAACAATACCCAAGCTAGGATAGACTCCATGGGTAACCCTACTTAATACTTCTTCCCAACTAGATATTGAGTCATTGATGACTACTTCCTGACTACAATAATCTGACTTACCAAATCTCCAAAGGCCTTCTGCCTTGCTCACAGGACTGTTGCTTAGTTTGATTTTTTAAGTGCTGAAACTAATAAAGGGACATCTGGCAGAGCTGGGTAAATGAACAAGAATTCCTTGACCAGGATCTTGAACTATTAACAATGATTCCCCAGGCTCTCTCACAACCAATCTGGCCCAGGTTTCAATGGGACAGACTAGCAGAATTCATCTCCATCCCTTCACATGTAGGAGCACCAGTCCTGGGCCTCTCCACTCTAATGTTCAGCAGAACATCTTGCTGCTCTATATGCCTTTCAGTAGATGTGTCTACACATGCATTAATGCACTTGCGTTACTCATACAAACATGAGGTACTACATAAATGTGCATTAAACTGCCCTAATGCACAACAGCAAAAGCACGCACCTTTTTAGTGACACTTAATGTGCAGTATGCTATTTCTACTGCATATTAGTACTGTTTTTGACACAACACTTTAATAAGGAGTAGAATAGGCTACTGCACATTAAAGTGCACAAGTAGATATGCACAATAAAGCTGGGATAATGGATGAAGGCTTAAAGGAAACGATCACTCCTATAGTTTACTATTCCATAACACTACATAAAAAGAGCTCACTTTTCCCTAGAACCATGTTCACCCGAACTCTTTTCACCTCAGTCCTGTGTATACTTCATTTTCTTTTTGCCATTCTGTAGCTTTTAAAGCCTTTTCTAAGTTTATAACACCACAGGAAAAAACAAAACAGAAAATAACCAACTAATGTCCTGCCTCTCTCTCTCACACACACCATTCATTCTATCGCATTCTCTGGCAAAACAAGGAAAAAAAGTATAGGAAAGGAAAAAAAAAATTTAAAGTCAAAATGTAAACATTCTCAGTTTAATCTAAAAAGCCAGAACATTAAAAAACTTTTGTCTGTTTTCTTTATCCCAAAACTTTATTTATTAATGAATCCAACCCATAAAATAATACATTTAACATTCAAAAGCATATCCAATCCTCAATATATACACAAAGACAGACACTAATCTTCTATCAATAGTATTACCAGTATCCAAATCAATTTCCACATAAGTTTTGTGCTCTTTTCCTTTTTTTCTCCACGCTACAACAGTTCCTTAGCATTTTCACCAATGCCAATCCCTGTGTTTCTTCAACTCTATATGATAATCACCCCTCATTTTTCCTATAATTCTGACTAACATCAATCTTATTAACTTCTCTTTGCTTTTAATTTTAAAATTTATTCTGAATTTATTTTTAAGTGTTCATTCATAGAACTTGCATTTCAATATTCAAAAAAGTTTCTCATATTTTCTGGTTTAGAGGCAGGAGATGATTTTTTATTTAAACAAACTGCAACACATTCTATTAGATTTCCAAGTAAGGATATTTTTTGCTTTCTTTCCTGTTGAACACTGACTTGATAGAACAACTTTTCCATGACTAAAGTCCTAAGTTTTTGGTAATCACTCAGTGATTCTAGGGGTGTCACTTATCTTCTAGGCTTTTGGTGGTATTCCTCAGGCAGCAGGCACAAGAGCTACAGGAGGAGGCAGCAGTGCTCCAAAGCATTCTCAGTCATGAGAATTTAATTGATTCAATGATGGAGGAGACCTCCAGGACAATGGAGGAAGGACTGCCAGAGGTGACACTAGGGAAAGAAGAGGACATGAACTCCCATGAAGGTGGAAGTTGGAAGCTTGTGACTTCTTCATCCCCACCTGCAATGGTTTGCCTGGAGAACAGATACGGAGCCCTAGCAACAGAAGAGAAGGAGCATGTTCAGTCAGGCAAAGAAGCCAAGCCAGGCCTCTCCAAGTGAGGGAGGATAGGGAACACTGCCATCAAGAGGAAGCAACAGGCAGTGGTGGTTGGAGACTCCCTTCTGCGGGGGATGGAGGCATCCATCTGTTAGCCTGATCATTTGTATGGGGAAGTCTCCTAGTTGCCTGGAGCCTGGAACTGAGATGTCATGAAGGGATTACTGAGATTCATCATGTCCTCTGACTCAGAAACCCCATGCTGCTCAACTATGTGGGCATCAATGAGATTGCCAGAAAGGACCTTGAGCAGTTCAAAAGTGAGTAAAAGGCTCTGGGTGCAAGGGTGAAGGGGACAGGGGGCTCAGGTAGTGTTCTCCTTATCCTTTCCATCAAGGGGAAAGGGTCCAGACAGGAATGGATGCATCCTACAGATCAATGCATAGCTGTGCAGATGGTGTCACCAGCAGGGCTTTGGGTTCTTTGAGCACAGGATGTTGGTCCAAGAAGGGCTGCTAGGAGGAGACAGGATCCACCTGACGAAGAGAAGAAAGAGCATCTTTCCAGATAGGCTCAGTAACTTAGTGAGTCAGGCTTTAAACTCAATTTGCTGGGGGATGGAGATCAAAGCCCTGGAGAAAGTGGTGAAGTGGGTGACCTGGAGGAAGCACAAGCATGAAATGGCAACAGGGGAGGTCTTCACATTCTTCCAGAGAAAGTAGGGTAATAAGCTAGTTACGTCAGATGTCTGTACACAAATGCACAGAGCCTGGGAAACAAGCAGGAAGAACTGGAAGTTGTTACACATTTGAGGACCTATGATGTGAATAGAATAACAGAGGCTTGGTAGGATAGTTTGCGTGACTGAACTTCTGTCATGGATAGGTGTAAACTTTTCAGGCAGGGCAGGCATGGGAAAGGAGAAGGAGGAATTGCTTTTATGTAAAAGAGCTAGATGATTGCTTTGAGCTCCAGTATGAAATTAGAGATAGGGCTGTTGAAAATCTCTGGGGTAGGGTCAGAAAGGACAGCAACAACAGTGATGTCTTCATGGGTGTGTGCTGTAGACCGATGGAACAGGAGGATGTGGTAGATGAGGCTTTCTTCAAACAGCTTGCAGAAGTTTTCCCATCACAGGCCCTGCTTCTCCTGGGGGACTTCAATCACCCTGACATCAGCTGGGAGGGCAATGCAGCAGCGCACAGGCAATCCACAAAGTTTTTGGAGAGTGTTGGGAACAGCTTCCTGGTGCAAATGTTGGAAAGGCTAACTAGAACCTGTGCTCTTTTTGACCTGCTGCTGACAAATAGGGAAGAATTAGTGGGGATCATATAAGTGAATGGCAACTTGGGCAGAAGTCACTATGATATGATTGAGCTCAGGATCCTGAGGAAAGGATGGAAGGAAAGCAGCAGAATAGGGACACTGAACTTCAGAAAAGCAGACTTGGATTCACTCAGGTAACTGATGGGCAGGATTCTCCGGGAGGCCAGTCTGAGGGGGAAGGGAGTTCAGGAGAGCTGGTTGTATTGAAAGAAACCTTATTGAGGGTGCAATAAGAAACACACAAAAGCTGGACATGTACAAGTCCATGGGGACAGACATGATGCACCTGAGGGTGCGGAGGGAGTTGGCTAATGTGATTACAGAGCTGTTGGCCATTATCCTTGAAAACTCATGGCAATCAGGAGCAGTCCTGGACAACTGGAAAAGGGCAACTACAGTTCCCATCTAGAAGCAAGGGAAGAAAGAGGACCTCGGGAACTACAGATGGGTCAACCTCACCTGAGTCCCTAGAAAAATCATGGAACAAGTCCTCAAGGAATCCATTTCTAAGCCCTTGGAGGAAAAGAAGGTGATTAGGAACAGTCAGCATGGATTCACCAAGAGCACGTCATGCCCAACCAAGCTGGTTGCCTTCTATGATGAGATGACTGATTCTGTGGATGTGGGGAGAGCAGTGAACATGGTATACCTTGACTTTAGTAAGGCCTTGATACAGTCTCCCACACCTCATATATCTTGACTTCAAAAAAGCTTTTGATCTGGTATCCCATGATCACCTCTTGGCCAAACTGCCCAGTTGTGGCCTTGGCTCCACCACGATCCGCTGGCTGGGAAATTGGCTCCGTGGTCGGACCCAGAGGGTTGTGATTGATGGCAGTCACTCATTGTGGTGCCCTGTGACCAGTGGGGTCCCTCAAGGCTCTGTCCTGGGACCCATACTGTTCAACATCTTCATTAACGATGTGGACATTGGAGTCAGAAGCAGACTGGCCAAGTTCGCCGATGACACCAAACTTTGGGGCAAAGCATCCATGCCAGAGGACAGGCGGGTGATCCAGGCTGACCTGGAAAAGCTCAGCAAATGGGCAGACGAGAACCTCATGGTGTTTAACACCGAAAAATGCAAGGTTCTCCACCTTGGGAGGAAAAACCTGCAGCACCCTTATAGGCTCGGCAGTGCTACGTTGGTTAGCACTATAGAAGAAAGAGACTTGGGGGTCATCATTGACCACAAGATGAACATGAGCCTGCAATGCAATGCTGCGGCTAGCAAAGCGACCAAAACGCTGGCTTGCATCCATAGATGCTTCTCGAGCAAATCCCGGGACGTCATTCTCCCCTTGTACTCGGCCTTGGTGAGGCCGCAGCTGGAGTACTGCGTCCAGTTTTTGGGCTCCACAATTCAAAAAGGATGTGGAGAAGCTTGAGAGAGTCCAGAGGAGAGCCACGCGCATGATCAGAGGTCAGGAAAACAGATCTTACGATGACAGGCTGAGAGCCATGGGACTCTTTAGCCTGGAAAAGCACAGGCTCAGGGGTGATCTGATGGCCACCTACAAGTTTATCGGGGTGACCACCAGGATCTGGGGGAACGTTTGTTCACCAGAGTGCCCCAAGGGATGACGAGGTCAAACGGTCACAAACTCCTGCAAGACTGTTTCAGGCTGGACATAAGGAAGAATTTCTTTACTGTCCGAGCCACCAAGGTCTGGAACAGTCTGCCAGCGGAGGTGGTTCAGAGAGGCCTAG
This sequence comes from Crocodylus siamensis, assembly GCF_052110815.1. Taxonomy (NCBI): domain Eukaryota; kingdom Metazoa; phylum Chordata; order Crocodylia; family Crocodylidae; genus Crocodylus; species Crocodylus siamensis. Next base: position 45,457,319 of record NC_143403.1, read on the forward strand.
ACACTGGAGGATTGGATGAAAAAAAGCTCATAAAATTCAATAAGGACAAGTGCAAAGTCCTGCACTTAGGATGGAACAATTCCATGCACCAGGGTAAGCTGAGGACTTGGCTAAACAGGAGCCTGCCAAAAAAGGAGCTGGAGGTTACAGTGGACAATAAGCTGAATATGAGCCAACCACATGCCCTTGTTGTCATCAAGGTTTACAGGACACTGGGCTCTATTAATAGGAGCATTGCCAGCAGATCAAGGGAAGTGTTTTCTCTCTTTTATTTGGCACTGGTGAGGCCACATCTGGAGTACCGTGTCTAGGTTTGGGGCCCCCCATTACAGAAATGTGGACAAATTGGAGACAGTCCAACAGAGGGCAACACAAATGGTTAGAGGGCTGAGGAACAGAACTTCTGTGGAGAGGCCAACAGAACTGGTCTTATTTGATCTGGAGAAGAGAGGACTGACAGGGGATTTAACAGCAGTCTTCAACTACCCAAAGGGTGGGTCCAAAGAGCTAGACTATTTTCAGTGGCAACTATAGAAGAAGGAGTGAGGGTCTCAAATTTCAGCAAGAGATGTTTAGATTAGAAATTAAGAACAACTTTATCAGTAGGAGGCCAGTAAAATACTGGAAGAGGTTACCCAGAGAGGTTATGGAATCTCCATCCTTGGAAAACTCTAACACTTGGGTAGACAATTTTTTAGCTGGGATGATATAGTTGGGGATGTTCCTGCTTTGAGCAGGTGGTTGAACTAGATGTCCTCCTGAGGTCCCATCAAACCTTAATTTTCTATGATTCTATGAGTCCATGAATCGAATTTCTTGCAGCCACTTGAAAATGAGTGGTCAATTCCCTATGACACTTGCATGTTGTAGAGTTCTCAGGAAGGTTGAATACAAACATTAAGGCTGGATCCAGACATGCAGGCATGTGTGGTTTGTGGCGCTGCAAAAACTTTTGCAGCGCCACAAACCACATGAGTTGTACCTTAATCAGTGTGTGGCACTGCTAATTTACAGCACCGGGGTGAAATTTGTCACTGGGGTTTCCTGTTAACAAAAGAAAAAGAACCTGGGAAAAAGTTGTGTAAACCATGCCTAAGTGGCGGGCACCAGGACAAATGCAGGGATCTGTCTGCTCTCCCATCTCCATGCACTGTGGAGCCCCTGTGCTGAGGCATCCTGCACCTCAGCCAGCTACCCCTGTCTGGTGGGAGTGCAGGGTGCCTCAAGATGTGGGAGCGGGCAGCCCTGGTTTGGCTGTTCCCTGTCTCTGCATGCCTCAACATGGGAGCTCCACTGTTGAGCTGCTGGTTGGGGTGCGGTGTGCCTCAACATGGTGAAGCAGGCAGCCCTGGGCTGGCTGCACCCCTGTCTCAAGGCACACGGAGCCCCAGTCAGCTGCTTTGTGGCTGGCTGGGGCACATTGTGCCTCAGCATGGGGGATCCACGTGCCTCAATGCAGGGGTTCCACAGTGGAGGCCCCATGCAGAAGCAAGTGGAGACAGGGGAGCAGCCAACCCAAGGCTGCTTTCTCCCTCGTGTTGAGGCACTCTGAGCCCCAGCCAGCCAGGGAGTGGTTGGCTGGGGCACAGGGGCTTCACATGTTGCTCCCTAGCTGGCCGGGGTACAAGATGCCTTAGTGGAGGGGATGGATAGCCCCTGATGAGGCACCCTGTGCCCTAGCCCCACAGCACATGGAGCAGCAGGACAATGTGTCCCACTGTGAAGCACACCAGCAAGGACATGCACTGTGGCACAAAGTAGCAGCACAAATTTGTGCCTCTACTATATGTGCTACTACAAAGGCATACTTTGTTCATGTGGACATGGCCCAAGGGGTTATCTGATAATTAGTATCCTGTTATTTCCCTCATCATGTCTCCAACCTTTTCCCAGAAGAATTTATTTCTGGGATATTCCATTAGGCCTGTGCGAAGTGACTAGATTTGGCTGATTTGGGAACAGTGATTCCATTTGATTTGAATCACTGTCCTGAATCGATTAGGTTGAATCTGATTAGGAGATTTGACCACTGCCAAATTGGCTGAATCTCCAAATTGGACAGGCGCCATCCCCCACCCACTCTCCCAGCCCCATGAATGGCTGCCCCACCCGGCTCCAGCTCCCTGTTCTTAAAAAAACCAGAAAGCAAAAAAATAAAGCCCTAGGCTCACCCGCTTTTGCCAGGCCGGGGGGGTCCCTGCTGCCCCACACTGTGTGTGGGGATCTGCCACGAGCCCCCAGACCCTGTCCACTCTCCCAGCACATTCCCCCCCCAGCCCCACTTCTTTGAAAAAAGCCCCAGGCTCACCAGCTCCTGCCAGACAGGGGACGACCCCTCCCCACTCCTGCCCTGCGCTGCATGGGGGGCTCTGACACAAGCCCCCAAAAGCCCTGAGGCTGCTGAGGCAGCCAGGGAGACTGGGGCTTTTTTTCATTTTTTGTTTTAGAGAGCCAGGAGCTGGGGCCAGGTGGGGCAGCCATGGGGCGGGGAGGGCTGGGAGAGGGGTCAGGGGTCAGAAGGGCACTCAGGGGGGCTGAGGAAACAGGAAGGGGATGGGGCCTGGCAGGGGTTCCCCCCATGGTCCACTCCCCCCTTCTCCAGCCCCCCACTTACCAGCACAGAGTCTGGGTCCAGCTCCCTGTGGCAGCGAGCGGGGACTGCCCGAATCCCCAAAGCTCTCTGAAACTTTTCCAAATCACTTTGGAGAGGTTCAAATCAATTCAGCCCTTTTTATTTGTCTCCTGATTCGATTCGGATTTGGAGGTTTAGCCGCCAAATTGTGCCGAAGCTCCTCTGAATCGAAATCAGCACCTGAAGCTTCGCACAGCCCTAGTGTCCATCACATGGTAGAATCCTCCTAACTGACCAGACTCCCTCCGTTATTTGCCTGTGCCGAGATCATAAATTAATTTAATTTTCAGTTGGGTGAGATATCATCAATATAGGATTTTAAAATAACGTTCTTTCATTAATATTTTAATGTGAGAGGACCATCGTTCCAGATTGCGTCAATACTGATTTCTGATTCAGTGTGGTTAGCCGACCTTATTATAAATAGTGGTTGATGTTGAAAAAATGGAATTTTAATGTCACCTACTGTATTCCCTCAAAAGATCTAAATATATTTTCTTTGAATAATTTTCTAAAATGTATAATACCAGTATATTCCCAGATATTAAACCTTCCTAAATCATTATTAGGATAAATTAAATATTATTATGTATAGATGCTAAAGGATATGGGTATAATAAGCTTTATTTTTTTAATATATGTTATCCCAAGTTTTCATTGTTGTTCTCCTAAAGGGAAATGCAACAGAGCTTTGCCTGGCAGAGCATCCTGATGTAACAGGATGCCTTGGCCTGGAAGACACAAACTGTTGATGCCAATCAAAATTATACATATGGTACATCCTACAATTTTAGTTAAGAGCCTATTGATAACATTGAGTAAATTATTTAGCCTTATATAGTGTTCATATTGCCATATTTTAATAGTTTACTTATGTTAAAGTCTCAACAAAACTTCCAAGAAGCCTTGAGGAAGCCCAAAAGAACGTAATAAACTTTTAAATCTTATTATTGTGAAGCAAGTATATTAGATAGAGTAGAAAGCTAATTATGAGCGGAGGGCTCCATCAATTCTATGAAGAGCCAATTAATAATAATGCTAAAGATAAGGATGCTCTTTTGTTATATTTCTCAAAGTGTTAAATCTGGTGTAACCAACATCTGGGTCAACTGCTGAGAACCAGACTCCCCCTAAACCTATCTCCTTGATAGCTGGCAGGCTTCATGGCCGCAGCAGGGCATAGCAGGCCTGCAATTTTCACCTCCCTGTCCCAAGACAGACAGTCTCACAAGCAACCATGTCAGAAGTTTTGCCTGTCAGCAGCTAGAAGTACAGGGCCCCCAAACCCCCCTGCACCTATCTCCTCGACACCTGGCAGCCTTCGTGGCCTCAGCAGGGGCTATCAGGCCTGCAGCTTTCACCCTGCTGCGCCTTAACACACAGTGTCACCCATGTCACAAGTTTTGCTTGTCCGCAGCTTTAGACGCAGTTTCCCCTAATCCCCCACACCTATCTCCTTGAAATGTGGCAGTCTTCGTTGCCTCAGCAGGGGCTAGCATGCCTGCAGTTTTTACTCCCCTGTGGCTTAACACACACACGTGACATGAGATTTTTAGCTTCAAGATTTTGAGGTGCAATTTCCCTGAAATTCCTGTACCTATCTCCTTGAAACTTGGCAGGCTTTGTGCCCTCTGAAGGGGCTACCATTCCTACAAGTTTCATCCAAATCAGGCTAGAAAGGACAAAGTTATAGGCTGTTTCATGCTTCCCCATTACAGCCTATAGGCGAAACGTCAAAACAGCAAAACTGTTTTGACGAAACAAGATGGAACAGCAGTCTTGAATTGAAACGAAATTCAAAACTGAATGCTGTCCCATCGAAATGTTGAAATGCAAGTCAAAACAGAATGTACAAGTTTGTTCTTCTTGTAACATATCTGCTAAACAGGCACACATTATTTGAAATGCAAGTCGAAACAGAATGGTGCCATTTCACCCAGCCCTGCCTGGCACGTATCCTTCAGCCTCTCATCTCTCTTCAGCATGTCATCCATCTTAGCAAACGACATTTATGCTGAATCCCCCTTACAGAAGGAACATCACGTCATCATCCATATGATATCCATACGTTTCCTTTCACTCTGCTATCTGTCACTTCTTCCCATACATTTGCCATCTGTCTTTCTGTCAGATCCACAACTATTGGTATCTTGTCTTTCTTTATTATCATATTAATCACCTTCTTCCAGTCTTTCAAGCACTCTAATCACACTCCCTCAAGTTTATTTATCCTTATGAAGCTCTCCATCTTCATATAGTGGGATGATACCTGCCATGTCCATGGATTTTCCCAACCCCCCCGTACATGCCCCGTCTTCTTAACGTTCTTTCTGCCAGGTTGCAGCAGACACATAAAGTCTCCCCGCTCCTTCCCCACCGCCAGTGGGGCAGCTAGCTCACTTCTAGCTGCCCCACTGAGAGATTGGGGCAGGGGACTGGGACCTGCCTTACCCATGCAGTTCTTTCTAAGCCCTATGCCTCAATCACCCGATTGGAGCCTCGGGCTGGGACCTGCCCCTGACTGTGAAAGTTCCCAGGCAGCTCCAGGCTGCACGGGGAAGTCTGCATGTGCATCCCAGAGCTGGCTGGGAAATGCCTGAAACAGGATAGTCCCCAACCACCTCCAGGCTGGATATGCCATCCTGTGCAGCCTGCGACTGGTTGAGAACTGTCCCAGTCAGAGGCAGGTCCCAGGCAGCTCCAGGCTGGGTGGGGAACTATCCCCATTCAGGGAGATCCCAGCCTTTGCTCTGCAGTCACAGTTGTGATCGCAGGGTGGCGGGGGAAGAGCTTGTTTCCTACCCAGCTCCGTGAGCATGGAGCTGGGCGGGAACAGGTTGAGGAACAAGTTCCCTAGCCTGTCCTCCTCCCCTCCCCACCAGCTCTGTGCTTGCAGAGCCGGGCAGGGAACAAGGTCTGCAGCCCCCACCTGCAGGGAGGTCCCTGCACCAGCTCTGCAAGCACAGAGGACGAGGCCTGTGAGCACACAGAACAAGGCTCAGGCTGGAAGACCCTTATGTCACAGCAGCAGCTCCACGAACATAGAGCCGTTGCTGAGAGATGCTCATCTTTCAGCCAGAGCCCCACAGCCACGGGGCTCTGGCTGGAAGATAGGCATCTCCCAGCAGTGGCCCCACAGCGATAGAACTGCCCCTGGGAGTTAAGGGTCTCCCCGCCCCACACTCCCCAATCACAATGGTAGAGTGGGGGCTGGGAGATAAGGATTTCCCAGCCCACACTCCAAAATCGTAATCTGGGCACAGGGGGCTTGAAGCCCCTATCTCCTGCCCCATTGTGGGTGGCTGGCCAGGTGCAGACTTGGCTTCTGGCCAGGCATCTACATGAGCTCTATGGCACCATTACCAATGTCAAGTAAATTTGCTACTTGCATTTGCAGGTAGAAAATTTACTTGGGATTAGGGAGATTTACTGTTGAGTAAGCATGTGCACGTGGAGGCCCACATGCTTACTTTACAGTAAACCATGCTAATTTGCAGTTAAGCACCTCATGTAGATACGCCCTGAATAGCACTTTGACTCACCCAGTCATATACCCTGGAAACCCCATCTTCTGCAATACTTCAAACATGAAATCATGCTGAACCCTATCAGAAGCTGTCTCCAGGTCTAGATTCATTATTTCTGTATTTCTTTTCCTCTCCTTCACATCCACTATGACATCTCTTATTAACTATAAGGTTAGGTTCAGGAACAGTACAAGTTTGTTCTTCTTGTAACATATCTGCTAAACAGGCACACATTATTTGGCCAATACTTTTGCCATCGATTTGTAGTCTACTTTTAAAAGGATAATTGTTCTCCAGTTATCTAACATGTCTTCCTTCTCTTCTATGTCTATCATATCTGTCCCCAGTCATTGCAAAACATTTTTCATAGAATTCTACTGGAAGGCCATCTCTTCCTGGAGCCTTCCCTATCTTGCAAACTTTTAAGCAGTTCGCCACCTCTCTCATACTTAACTTCTCCAATTTTTTTTCTTTCCATTTTCTATTCTTTCCTTTGTTCCAAGAAACACCTTCATTTTTCCACCATCTACTACTCTTCTTTTGTACATCTCTTTAACAACTCCATCACCATGTCCAGCACCATTGCCCTCTCTTCTACTTGCTTTTATTCTTCAGTTCTCACTATTTTCAGTTCCTTCCTTCTTTTCCTCAATTATGCCAAAAAATACTTACACCAACCTTCCTCCTTCTCCATCCAAGGTGCTTTAGTCATAAAGCTTTTCTCATCCATTTTCCTTTTGAACCATTCTTCAATCCATCGCTTTGTCTTCCAGTTTTTCTTTCACTCATACTCCTTTAATAATCCCCGCTTACTTGTTTGCAATTCTTCTAGCTCTTCCACCCTCTTCTTTGCCTCTCTTTGATCAATATTTATGAAAAATTCACTTGTTTTTCTCTTCATCCCAGTCCACCATTCCCAGATGTTTGTATAGAATCTCTTCAGAGTCCTCCATCCTTTATACAGTTCCACATATTCTTGACAGGTCTTCTCATCGTGTAATAACTGAACATTTAACTTCTACATCTCTTTCCCCCTACCTTCTCTCTTTTCTAAATGCACTTCTACTCTTAGCATCCATTGAACACTGAGGGTCATATCTAAGAGCTCCTTCATTCCAACCCCTAGCCCATTTGATGTTAATACAAAATCAATCCTTGACATCTTTCTTCCACTCAGTTCCATCCTCATAATCACCTTCTCGTTGACCATACATTTTTTAAACATCCTTCTTTTATTATATTAATAAAGCACTTTTGATGAACCGTCTAGGTCTCCCTTTCCCTTATCCCCTCTCCTATCCCCCTCCTCAATAATGCAATTGAAGTTTCCCACCAGAATTTGCTGACTACCTCCACCTACCTAAACCTTTAACTTCTTAAACATGGTGATCCTTCCTTCTCTTTAAGCTGGTGCATATATATTAAAAATCTCTGACACTTTCTTTTCAATCTCCACCACCACAATCACATGCACTTCCTGCACTTCCACTTACTCACTCTTGAACAAAATTATGATTCCAGATTCTTTGTTTGCCTCCAACCCCACCCACCATGATGATCCCCACCCCCATATCTTTACAAAACACTTTGTCTCCAGCTGCCTTTGGGGGTAAGTAGGGCTGGTGGGGCTAGAGTCTGCAGGCAGGGGGGAGCTGGGTCCCCCCTTCAACAGTGCTGGGGAGGCAGGTAGGGAATAAGGGAGTCAGCAATTTCCTGATCCCTGCATAGACCCCGGGACTGATTTCGCAGGTTTTGGGGCCCAATGCTTGGCCTTGTAGGGAAGTGGGAAAAAGGGAAGCCTAGTGACAGGCAGGGCAAGCAAGATGGGGGAGAGAAGGGAGAGGAGAAGGAGGGGAAGAGGGAAGGGAATGCAGCAGGGGCCACTTGTGGGGATCTGCCTCAGTTGCCTTTTAGCTCCTGCCAAGTGGCAACTGCTGCTGCCCATCTTCTGCCCTCACACAAGTCCCTGGCCAGCCACAGTCTCCATGCTACTACCCCTTCCCTACTGCTCCTGGGTTCTCACAGTCCAGATGGAAGTAGTGGCCACAGCACAGCATGACCCAGTGGAGAGGGCTACTCCTGACAGCTGTGAGCTCATTGTAGCTCCAGCTGGCCCCTGGCTCCTGCCTGGGGCTGCTGGTGCCTATTCCTGATGCAGATCTTAGAGGTGCTCTGCTGGGACATGCCACACTAGTCAGGGGTGCTCAATGCCACAAAGCATCAGGGGGAAAACTGAAGTTGGACCCACATCCTGGTGCATGGGGGGAGCTGCTGCTGGGAGGAAGCAAGTGTTCTCTAGCATCCCAGGATGTACTGCTCCCAAACACTTCCCCCAAGCCCCCCGACATACATCTGAGGAGAGATAGAGCCCAGATGTCCAGCCTTCTAGCCATGCCCTTGCTTGCCAGCCCTTTAGTGGCCAGTCAGAACTGTGCAGGCAAGAAACAGTATTAACTCTTAACATGCTCATTCTAACTTTACAGCTTATTCTAATTTTAACTATTTCAGCACCACTTAACATTCCACAGATGGTCTAAGTATAATGTGCAACTCTTGTGAATTTATAAATTATAATCATAAGCTCTTGTGAGTTTATAAATTGTAATGAATACATGTACAGTAGGGGTGTGCGAAATGGGCCCTATTCAATTCGGATTTGGATTCGGCCTGAATCAGGGACAGTGATTTGATCCATTGATTCGAATCACTGCCCCGATTCAATTCAGCTGAATCCAAATCTGAAGATTTAATGCTGATTCAGTGAATCAGTGATTTGGACACAGGCACAGCTTTAAAAGTTTTTTCTACACACCTTGAGGTAGCAGGCGCGGCTTGTGATCACTGCAGTGCTGGGGTGGATGGAGCATCCCACAGCAGAGTGGGGGGCTCTCCAGTGTGCTCAGCAGAGAACCCAGAAGTGGACCAGAAGTACTTCCAGTCTTCTTCTGGGTCCACAGGGGAGCGCGCTGGGGGGCCTCCCCCTCCTCGCCGGCTCAGCGATTGGCCACAGGGGGACCCTGGGTGCCCCCCCAGCCCCAGGAGGCACCAGTCACCGAGCCGGGGGGATGCAGGAGGTAGGGCAGCAGGATGCTTCCTGGCAGACCTAGAAGTGGACTGGAAGTGCTTCTGGTCCATTTCCAGGTCTGTTGCTGCACGTGCTCGGGAGCCCCCCATAATTCTGTGGAGGTGTTTGGGAGCAGTACATCCTGGGATGCTAGAGAACTGTAAATTGCTTGTTTTAGCTCTTTGGAGCAGACTGATGTTACCCTACCTCAGGCTAGGGTACACTACCCAGAGTTAACCCTTGCCTGAAGTGGCATAACTTTGAGATGCTCAGAGGGCACTTAGCATGAGTTAATGGGCTTTAACACATGGACCTTTAGTACTGTCTAAGAGTAACATATAAATTCAGCATTGTAATCTCTGTTTTAGCTGAGACAACAGAGCCATTAGAACTATTATAAAGGTAAATGGTTAAATAAAATTAGTAATCCAAAATGTATTTAAATCTCATCCATTACATTCTCTTTTCTCATAGTAGATTAGAAAAGAATGTGCGAAATTTCTGAAGAACATACCAATAACAGATGAAATTCAATATTGATAACTGCAAAACACTCACGTGCCCTAATTGGTCCTAAATCAACAGCAATGACTGAAGAAAAAGACCTGGGCACGATCATGGAGTCCTCTATGTGCAGGAGCAGTTACGAAAGGAAATGTGATATTCAGATGCATGACAGAGATGCAGAATAAAACTCGTAATATCAGTATGCTATTAAATATACACAACAGCCTGAACTCATCTGGGTCATCTTGCTCAGCTGCAGCCAACCAAGCTCTAAAATGATGTTGAAAAAATAAAGGGGATTGGAGACAGAAACCAAGAAATATTTCAGGGACAGAAAAAGCTATGGATAAGGAGGTATTAACACTGTGGGGACCATTTACTTTATGGAGGAGAGGAATAATAAATGGGATATATTGAATATAGATGAAGTAGAAAGCAGTACTGAGAATGTAAATCAGGAACTTCTACAATAAGCCCTGTGAAAGAAAAAGGATAATGAAAGAACATCACTATAAATAGATAAAACAATACATTTAGTCACAAGGAATAATTTGCTATTGAAAATTACTGCTGCAAGGTATCATTGAGGCAAAGGTTATCATGATGTTGTGAAGAGCTGGATAGTGATGTGGGTATACCGAAAGCAACAATAGTAGCAGCAGACAGGGTACAATCAAAGAAACACAGTTCCTGAAGAACTCTGAAAGGAATATACATCTTCTGGCAGTAGGGTGCAAACCAACCCTAACTGATAAGGTTCTTCCCCCAGAACCAGGATATCCTATAATTGCCAGCTGCAGGACTTCTGACAGTTGAGCACCTGGAATTGATCACTGTTGGAGACGGGGTGTAGGGCTAAGTGCTCTGATCTGGCCCAGCATGTTAGGTGGATCTATACTAGAAAAATGGTAAGCATGGTATAAAGAAATTAAATGAGCTAGAGCGTGGGGGAGGAAGGGTTCTTCTGTGGATTTAAGAATGCAGGTGACTTTCTCTGCTTGCTTTCAAGCTATGGCCATCACTGTAGTAAAGAGAAGAATGAAGAACTCTGTTATGGATAATGATCAAGAAGTGTGTGACGTCAGAAAATAAATGCTGGATTTGGTCAAATGTGATGTCAGTTTGGCTCCTTTGGCTGTAGATGTGACTAGATGTTACAGTCTAGGATAGAGAGACTGCAAGCTGACAGAATCGAAGCAAAAAGCCCCTGGCTGCCAGAAAGAGCTCTTCTTGGAGATGACTGATACAAACTGCACTGCAGAGCGCTGCTCGTCTCAGCTTTGGGAGGAAGCTGTCAAGATGTGCAATGCCAGCTCCAGAACACTGTCTTTCCTGTTCAGCTCAAACATCTGGCTCTGGGTGACTTATCAGCCTGTGATTTATCTGATGGGCTGGGAGAAATCTGTCTGCTTCCTGTGAGTCCCTTCTACAATGTTGAACTTGCTAAGCACAGTTTGAATTTCTTTCTTAATCATATCCCCTTTCTTAAGCACAAAGAACAAAGTAGTATATCAGTTCTTCTACTGACTATAGAAGCAAGATGCATCCTCCCATCTCTCCCACAGTTTCACACTGATCTGAATGAAATATTCAGGCAGTCAGACTGAAATAGAGATATGCTTTCCCATGTTTTCCTCATGGCATGGCCAGAACAACTTGTACTGCAAACCCATTGGTCATGTTTACATAAGATGCTAGATGCACAGTAGACTAATTCTACTGCACATTAGCCCATCATGGTAAAAGCCATGCTAATGTGCTAATGCATAGTAGAATTAGTCTACTGCACATAGTGTTGCTAAAAAACCATGCACTAGTGCTACTGCATGAGTTAGGGCCTGTTATTACAGGTACTAAACTTAATGCACAGTAACAACAGTGTATGAATGCACATGTTGACATGCCCATTGTCTTTCACATTTCAATAGGATCAGGTTGGAGTGGCAACAGTGAAGTGCTGGTTTTGGGAGGGATTGCCCTTGCCTAATACAGTCAGTCTGCAGCTAGTGAAAGGCTTGGGAGTACTAAGTAGCTTGAAGATACCATCTTTCAAATGAGACATAAAACCAACACTTGTTGAAGATCCAAGGACACTCTGGACATATCTACATGTGGTATTAATACAATCTAGGCATACTGCACAGCAAAATACTGCACAGTGGGTGCATCTACATGAGATGCTATATTGCTATAGCAACAAGCTATGGTGATGTAGTGTCACTGGCCACGAACCATGACGGCAATGCTACTGAAGAGCAGCAATGAGCTGCTGTGCTGTAGCTCATTGCTATTGCACAGTATGATCAGAAATGACTCACAAATGACTCTTGTACAGGACTGCTTCTGCTCTGATCTGTCCCCCTGCAGCAGCCAGGGAGGAGCTCCAGGCTCCCCCAGGGTACTATCTCAGGGCCTGACAGGGGGCATGGAAGCCAGTCCCAATGTACATGGGGGCAGAAGAGCTCTGCTGGCTGCAGAAGCAGCTGTCCCCTGGCTCTGTGCACATTGGGAGGGGTCCTGATGTGCCTGGGGCTGGGAAACAGCTGCCACAGAAGTCAGCAGAGCTCTCCAAGCCCCATGCACATCAGGACACAGCTGTCAATGAGCCCAGTGCCTAGTGGGGCTTGCCCACCCAGCAGGGAGCTTGCTAGCAGCTGCCCCAGGAGCAGGACAGCTCCCGATAAGTGCCCTGCTGGGCAGGGAATCCCCACCTGGCAAGGGGTTTGCTGGCAGCTGGCCCACAAGCAAGATAGCTGCTAGTGAGCCCCTGGTTGAGCAGAGAAGCAGAGAGCTCCTCATTCCCAGTGTTGCTTGGCTCCCGGCTCCTGTGAAGCATTGGGAGCCACACAGTGCCAGGGTAGGAGAGGCAGAGAGGAACTCGGTCCCAGCATAGATCAGCTTCTGGCTCCTGCGGGGAACCAGGAGCTGAGCAGCAAGGGGCAGAGAAATCCCTCATCTCCTGTGGCACCCTGTGTTGTGGCTGAGAGAGAACAAATTTGGTCCCAGTCAGCATCTACACCAGTGCTACTGTACAGTAACTGCTGTGCAGTCATTATAGTACCTGTACTTACAGGTTCTAGCTAACTGCACAGTAAATCCCAGGCATGTGTAGAAGGCAATGCTTTACTGAGCAGTAGATTCATCTACTGAGCAGTAAAGCATGTCATGCAAATATGTCCTCTGGGCAGCTTTTAAAAAGGGGGTTGGATCTGGGCCACACTAAAATGAATATCAAGACTCTCACTGATTTGATGGGGCCAGAATTTAACTCTTAACTCCTTTTTGCACTCACAATATTTGATTATGAGGGGATTGTCCAGGCAAGTGGGCACATGCCTCTTGAAGCATCTCAAAGCAGTCTGAGATGCCGCAAGAGGCATGCTAGGAACAAAAAAGTGTTCTCTCCACTGTATATTTGCAGTGTGGGCTCTAAATTTGATACCTGAAAATCCAGGTATAAAAAAGAACCAGTGGAAAAAAAGTGGGGCAAGGCACACTTCTGTAGCATGCCCTAAAGCAACCAGAGGTGGGGGTCCTCCAGAGAAATGCTTTGGCAGCTGGCCAGAGTGGCCCTATGGCTGCCCCTTGCCCCAACACTTCAGCATGCTGACTGTGTGTGGGGCAACGTGGAGCAGTGCAGGCTGCAGTGTGACCAGGACCTGGGCTCTGTCCCAGGTAAGTAGGGACTGGGGTGGGGGGGACTGAAGCAGGGGGCTGTGTGGGTGTGGGGGTGCTGCTTGGGAGGGCTGGGTCCCTCATTTGCACCCTGTTGCAGTGCTCAGGGCCTTCCTGGCAGAGCCCCTCCCCATGGTGTGGGGCAGCGCAGTGCAGCCCCAGCCACCTGGTGCCCAATGCCACCTGCAACATATCACATGGGCTCAGCTTGGGACTGTGCACCTTCAGGCAGCACTGGGCTGTTACCTGGGGGCCCAGCACCACTCATAGGGGCCATGCATCAGTCCAGGTCCTGCCTGCCTTCATGGAACTGGCCCAGCCCTGGGATGTATGGGGCACTTGGAGGCAGGGCCAGGCCCAGCCCAATGTACAGCCCCTGCAAGCAGTGCTGGGCCCCTGAGTGGCAGCCAAAGTGGCCCGGTGCTGCCTGAAGGCTAGGTCCATGCAATGTGATGCAGGTGGTGCCAGGAAGCCAGGTCCATGCTGTGCCACCCCATGCTGTGGGGGGGAGGGGTGGGATCTGCCAGCAGCAGGCTCTGAGTGCCCCACAGCCACTGTTGTGGGGGGGCCTCACCCACAAACCCTTAACCCACATACCCAGCCACAAACCCCAAGCCCTGCACAAGCCCCCTAGCTCCCCAAACTTCGCTCCCACAAACCCTACATCTACCTGCAAACCCCGCCCTAACCCCCCAGCCCCCCAACCCCCCTACAAATCTCACACCCTGCATGCCCAGTCAGCTACATGGGATGGGATGGGACCTGCTGGTAGGAGCTGCAGCTGCAGGGGAAATAGCTACACTACAGTCCTGCCCTATGCCCACACCAGTGCTGGGATATGCAGCCCCAGTCTTGGCGGGCTCCTGGTCCCAGGAACCACTTGCAGGGTGTGATGGGCTGGGGGGACAGGTGGAGGTAGTAGCAGGGGTGTGTGAGAGAGATGGGAGTTGGGGGTGGGGGAGTGCTGTGGGTAGGAGAGGCCTCCAGAGACAGGCTTAGATCCCCCCTTCCCCCTAGAGCAGCCTGTGCAGGGTGGCGGGGGTTGGCCTGGGGAGAAATGGCCTAGCTTAGTCCCTGATCCCCAGTTGAGGGCTTCCCAAGAGCAGCATGGGATGGGGAGCAGAACAGCCAGGGCTGGCACTGCTCAGAGCCACAAAGCAGCAAATGGGACAGCTGCAGCTAGACTCAAGTCCTGGTGCTTGGACAGAACTGTGGCTGAAAGGGAGCTAGCAGGGGCAGACCGAGTGGCAGGTCAGGAGTGAGGGGACTGCGGGGAGGGGCTGTGGGTGGGAGTGAGGGGCAAGGACAGGAGCAGGGCACTAGCATATGAGTGCTATTCAGAGCTGCACCTTCTAGTGAGTGAAGCAGGCAGGGGAAGCTCTGATTTTTCTAAGACAAAAAACCCAAAAGTAAATGCCAAAGTTTATAGATATGTAGAGTCCATTTTATTATGATGATAGAGGCACTGGTAGGCTTCCAATTTGCTTTAAACTTGTCAATAAAACATTGCCCAACTGCTCTTTCTATATATGGGGGTGTTTCATTTTAATAGTGAAAGAACATGGATTTTAGATATTTTAATGAGAGAATTTGGATTTCTTATCAGAGAATTCGCAATTTTTAAACAGGGAACACCACAATCTCTGCTGGTGAGACAAGTGGAGAGACTCGGATAGAGAACGCTGTCCAGGGAGCACTGGGGATTCAGATGGAGGGCAGATGAGGTGGCTAACCTCTTGGCCATTTGGGGCCAAGAGGAGATACTTTGACAGTTCAAAGTGGGCCACCACAAGGAGCACATCTTCTGGGTGATAGCTGCCCAGATGGCAGAATGGGGGCACCAGAAGACATGAGAGTAGTGTCACCCGATGGCCAACTGTGCAGCCATGGCCCACTGGCAGCTGGCCTTGAAGTGCAGGAGGCTCTGCTACAGTGTCCAGACCACAGCTTAGGCAGCCATGTAGTACCCATCTAGGGGTGGCAGGCATGTAGCCATGGGGTTGCAGGTCCAAGGGGGCAGATACTCTCACAGGTGGCAGCAGATCACAGCCAGGCAGCAACCCCCACTACTAGACTGTTGCAGTGGGTAGAGGGTACAGGGGCCACTGCAGGTTAGGGCTGCTTCAGCAGTCCAGCTGGCACAAGAGGCTAGTGTCCCCAGATACCAACTGACTGGGCCTCAGAAGCTCCAGAGGGCAAGTAGCCCTGAGCTTCTCACCAGGGCAGCTTTTATATTGCCAGGGCCAGAATAGGGAAGGTTTTTATACAGGTGGGGCCAGAACAAGTGCTGGCCCCGCTTCTATTTCCCCCTGGCAGAAGATATGGGATGAGCTGGGCAGGGTCAGGATGCCTGCATGTGTGGATGTGCCCAAGGACTGGAGACAATCATTCTGGAAAATACATGGTTGCCATATTCAGGTCTGAAATTAAATTTAGGGAACAATCAGGGTGCAAAGTCCAATGCCTGGCTGTATTCCAGCTCAGGCAGTTCTACCTGACCTTTGTAAATTTCTCTTGAACTATTAACTGGACTGGAACATTCTGTCATTTCCTTTTGCAAATGGTTCGGTATTATTATTCAGCTGCCAAGTTCCCAATTTGATCCATACGTATTTCTTACCTATTTCACAGGTTCTAAAAAGTGGGTGTCATGAGACTGCAAGACGCAATTCATGTTTACAAAGAACCCGGAGAGCTGGAAAATGGCAAAAATCATGTGATCAATCAAGGGCTGCTTGGGTGAGCAGGACACCCCCCCCCCGCCACTGACTAAGTTAGAGGGGCACAATATCGGTGGCCACGGCCACAGGCAAAAAGACTTCTTGTTATGCTCGCTCTGGTTTATCCTGTTTGTAGCAGGATGGAGTCCTAGGGTTGCCGTGCACTCCCCTAGGGACCGTCTTTAGTACTGTGCCAAGCGTTCTCTAAGCACCCTCAGAATCTTGCCTGCCACGTCTTTGAAGCTATGTATTTATTGTAGGGAAGCTGCCCTTCATTCCCTTGGCTATGGTTTCCTGCTATGTGCTGGACCCGCCTCGGTCTCCCTGGCACTTGGGTGCTCTACAGCCCTGCCTTGCTCCATGTCCTGTTGACGCTCTGTCCCTTCACAGTCTTGTCTTGCTTGGGCTCTCTGGAGTCCCACCTCACACTGCCCCTCACAGTGCTCAAACGGTCACTGCCCCTCTCTCTCTGGGGCTTCTCGCTGCCCTCTCCCTGGGGCTTCTTGCTCACCCCGAGCCTCACTGGCGCTTAGGTTCTCCACGACCTTGTTCTGCCTTCTGGGGTACTTGGGGTTAGTGCCCTGCTACACTGTTTAATTCTTTAATCAGTAGAAAAGGCATGAAGCTGTGTTTGGTGCATCACAAACATTTACATGAAACGAAACCCATACAATTAAGTTTGTATGACAGAAGGGGGCACAAATGTTTGACAGTGGGAATCAGCGTGTAAGCAGAAGGAGGAACCTGTGGTGGAAAGCAGGGTTTCTGTCAAGGGGTGTTGAATACCTTCTGAATTTTAATGCCAGAACAATTCTGCTGATTTCCAAGGCAGACAGAATTTGGGTGGAAAGATTTAATAAGATTTCCCACTCTCACAGAATCGCAGGCATTATGGCTAGAAAGAAGCATATCTGAACTCTTGCATGACCTATGAAGAGACTGAATAATGCTAGGACTACTCAACAGAAGTCCAGTGCTAGGACTGGAAACAGAGAAGGAGGCAAATTCATCCACTTGCAGCTGCTGTTTTGATGCGTGATTCCTTGTGGCTCTGACTTAAACTGACTGTGCAGTCAGGTATAGCTTTTTTCTATACCAGCCATACAGCTGATCCAATAAAAGATAAGACTCATAACAATTCTTACTTTTCATGTATCTCTTTGTCTGTCATAGCAACATCACCACCTCCACACTACTAAGCATTCAAGAGTCTCTGTCTGACTCCAGAGCAGAGGGCAGTACCGCTTCCAGTCATCCTGTGCATTTCCTGCTGTATATAGAACAGGGGTGGGCAAAATACGGCCTGCAGGCTGCATCCAGCCCACCAGACACTTTCACCCAGCCTGCAGCACCTCTCAAGGAATTGTTCCCCATCCAGCCTTTCCACCCATGAGGGTGGGAGTGAGGCACCTACACCTGTCCCTAACATATTTTATTATGCCTCCTCTCACCCTCATGGGCAAAAGAGCCAGCCCTGCTAGCATTCATAGGGCTGCTGGTGCAGCCTTCCCCAGTGTCCCGCTCCCTCTGTGCAGCAGGTAGGGAAGCGAGGGTGTGTGCAGGGCTGCAGATGGGCAGGAGCACAGAGTGTGGGGCTGGTGATGGCTGCAATGTAAAGTCTGCATCCGCGGGCAGCAGCAGTACAGAGCTTGGGTGGACATATATCGGTGTGGGGGAGGGGGGGGGGTGTGTGAGAACCCTGGGAGGCAGTGTGGGCAGCAGGAGCATGAGAGAGGAGGGATGGAGGTCTGCTCAGCACTGCTGCCTGGCTCCTGGCTCCAGACAGCACTGTGAGGAGTGCAGCCTCTGCCAGGATATTTGTTTTCCTGGTGCTCCCCACACTCGTGGGGCACAGGAGGGAAGCCCCAGGTACTGGAGTGGGCTGACACAGGGAAAACACCTAGCTCCAGTACCTGGGGCTTCCCTCCTGTGCTTCACAAATGCAAGAAGTACTGGAGAAACAAACAGGCTGACGGAGGCTGTGCTCCTCACTGTGATGTGCAGCACTGGCTGGAGCCAGGCACCAGTGTCCCGACCTGCTGCTGTGCCATGGGGAGAATGTGTGTGGGGGGTCCTCATACCCCTCCCACCCTCCCTCCCTCACACCACACACATAGACACAGGTGCACACAGATGTGCCATGGGGAGAGTGTGTGTGGGGGGGTCCCCCCCAGCAGGGTTGCCTACATTGACTGCAGGAGAGGACAGTGTGTTGCAGAGCCACACCCCCACACCCCACAAATGCCACACAACCTCCCAACATACCCTATGCCCCCCAGACACAGCCCCACCCTCTCACAAACTCACCCATAGTTCCCACCCCCACCATAAACATCTCCACCCCCCACCACAAACATGCCCACCATACACCTCCCCACCATAAACATGCACACACCCACCATACACCTCCCCACACAACCACCCCCCACAATATAAAAGAGTAAGAATTTATTTTTGAGTTATTATGCAATCACCTTGATATACAGTACATAAGCACAAATCATGACAAAAATATTTTCGTAATAAAATTAAAATATGTTATAGTAGGTGTTTGACTTTTCATGTATGATTTGTTTTTTTCTGGTTCCAAGATGGCAACTTCCCTCCCAAAAGGAGTATTTCCAGGGCACAAGGGGAGGGACTTTTGGTCCGAAGGTGGTGTCCAGGGAGTGGGGCATCTCTCAAGGGGCGGGGCTACCCATGCAGCCCTCAACAGCTCACAAAACCTCGTTAACCCTCCACCCAAAACAACTGCCCACCCCTGATATAGAAGAACCACCATTAACATCTCCCAACATGTTCTTGTTGGGAAATGAATTTCCAGAAAGCCCTGTTGAAACAGACCCACATGGAGCTTGGCTGAGGGATGGCTCCCAAGACAGATTAACCTCCTGGGCTCCTGGGGAAATCAGAAACTTCTTCAGAATTCAAAACACATTTTCAAAACTGAAGTTATGCCCATGTAAAATGTCTCCTCCAAGCAGAGCCAGGCTCATGAAGAGGATTGTTGTGGTAATCTCTAGAGAGCCTTCTTCACTGATGTTAAGCAGTCCCTGTTCTGGGAAACCAGGGTATGTTTTTACTCCCATTTGCTAAAGGGAAACAGAATTTCACACACTGAGTTCTTCCCTTAGCCCGTATGTTGACCTATGGGATCTACATGTATGTCAGCACTTAATGCTAACGGGAGAAGTGTAAAGGAGGAATACCCATCCTTGTCAATTAACAAAGAATCAGAGGAAGGGCACTCTGAAGTGCTTTGGGTTAGAATACAAGGCAGTGGAGGGGAAAGAAACAACAGTGGGGGGTCTACTACAGACCTCCCAACCAGGGAGAAGAGCTAGACCAGGAATTCTTAGGTCAGCTCACAGAGGTAGTGAAGTCAAAGGATGTGGTAGTCATGGGGGACCTGAACTTCCCGGATATCTGCTGGGAAGAGCAGTCAGCCAGATCTAACCGCTTACGTAGGTTCTTAGCCAGAGTGCAGGACCTCCATCTAACCCAGGAGGTGCACAGCCCCACCAGGGGAGACGCCTTGTTGGACGTGGTGCTGGCCATGGAAGACAACCTGGTGAGGGGGTGCGGGTGCTCGACCATCTCAGTGACAGTGATCATCGCCTGCTGGAATTCAGCATCCAGCGCAGGGTGGCAAAGGCTTGCAGCAAGGCAGCAGCCCTAGATTTCAGAAGGGTGGACTTCAATGAGCTAAGGAGAATAGCTGGGGAAGCACTGAGCTCCCAGAGGGGAGGGGAGCCAGGTGTCCAAGGAGAGTGGTCGCTCCTTAAGGAAACGATCCTCCAAATGCAAAGGGAGGTAATCCCAACACGGATCAAATCGAGCAGGATGGTGCAAAAGCCCCCATGGCTCACCAAAAGCATCTGGAAATGTTTCCTAGCTAAAAGGGACGTGCACACCCAATGGAAAGGAGGGGCTATCACCAGAGATGACTATACTGCAGTTACTCGGGGACGCAGGGGGATGGTCAGGAAGGTCAAGGCAGAGATGGAACTGGGACTAGCTTCCCGGATTAAGGATAACAAGAAGTCCTTTTTTAAATACATATGGGGTAAAAAGAAGGTTCCAGGTAACGTGGGGCCCCTGCAGGACATGTTAGGAAATTTGGTCGTCACACCAGACGACAAAGCCAACATATTTAACAATTTCTTTAACTCCATTTTCCTAAGCAGGGACTGGAACAGTCATCCCCCCGTTGGGCCCCAGGGGAGGCACACGTAGGCCAAAGGTTAGTGAGGAACTAGTTAGGGAACTTCTGGAGGGACTGGATGAATTCAAGTCAGCTGGTCCGGATGATCTCCACCCCAGAGTGCTGAGGGAATTAGCTGAGGTCATTGCAGGACCCCTGGCACAGCTGTACGAGCACTCGTGGTGCTCTGGTGTGGTGCCAGAGGACTGGAAGAGGGCCAACGTGGTTCCCATCTTCAAAAAGGGGAAGAAGGAGGACCGGGAAAACCATAGGCCAGTTAGTCTTACCTTGATCCTGGGCAAGCCTTTTGAGAAAATTATTCTGGCGCATATCCACGAGGGGCCAGTAGGGGAGATAATGCTTAGGGGCAACCAACATGGGTTCATTAGGGGCAGGTCTTGTCAGATCAACCTGGTGGCCTTCTATGACCAGATCACCAAATCCTTAGATGCAGGGGTAGCAGTGGATGTAGTCTTCCTGGACTTTCGGAAGGCCTTCGACACTGTCTCTCACCCTGTTCTCATTACGAAACAGGGGGACTTTGGTGTCGACACCCACACAGTCAAATGGGTCGCCAACTGGCTGGAGGGCCGCACCCAGAGAGTGGTGGTGGAAGGGTCATTTTCAACCTGGAGGGATGTGGGCAGTGGGGTCCCCCAGGGCTCGGTCCTCAGGCCGACACTGCTCAACATCTTCATCAGTGACTTGGACGAGGGGGTAAAAAGCACGCTGTTCAAATTTGCTGATGACACTAAGATGTGGGGGGATGTGGGCATGCTAGAAGGGAGGAATAGCCTGCAATCAGACCTAGACAGGTTACAGTGGTGGACGGATGAGAATAGGATGGGATTCAACACAGACAAGTGCAAAGTGCTGCACCTGGGGAGAACAACTGGCATCATACCTACAGGTTGGGGAACTCCATTCTTGTCAGTACAGAGAGGGAAAAGGATCTTGGAGTCATCATGGGCCGGCAGTGTGGGGATGCAGTCAGGAAGGCCAACTGTACCTTGTTGTGCATCCACAGAAGCATCTCAAGCAGGTCCGAGGACGTGATCCTCCCCCTCTATGCAGCACTGGTCAGGCTGCAGCTGGAGTACTGCGTCCAGTTCTGGGCGCTGCACTTCAAGAGGGATGTGGACAACATGGAGAGGGTGCAGAGGAGGGCCACTCGCATGATCGGGGGCAGCAAGGCCCCTTAAGGAGCAGCAGGCCTTATAAGGAGAGGCTACAGGACCTGAACCAAAGTCCCCCAGTTTCAGGATCTAGTGGCCTGTTACAAACTAGACAGGGGGGACCAGCAGGCACTGGGGAAGTCCCTGTTCCCCCGTGCACTACCAGGAGCGACCAGGAATAACGGTCACAAGCTGGCAGAGGGTAGGTTTAGGCTAGATATCAGGAGGCGCTACTTCATGGTCAGGGCGGCTAGGATCTGGAACCAACTTCCAAGAGAAGAGGTGCTGGCTCCTACCCTGGGGGTGATTAGGAGGAGGTTAGATGAACACCTTGCTGGGGTTGATTGACCCCAGTACTCTTTCCTGCCATGGCAGGGGGTCGGACGAGATGATCTACTCAGGTCCCTTCCAACCCTAGAAACTATGAAAATATGCATGTTTGCTAATACCACTGACAGTCTACAAATTTGAGTTAGGGTATTCACCACCATATTGTAATATCAAAATGTAATAATTCCATATGATATTGTAATCATTTCTTTCTGTTTACACTTATTGAGTGATGCCTGAAAATTCGTTAATGCAAGAACCATTAAAATGCTCCTCTAAATAGAAAACCCAAAACACACTTGACTTTGTAAACTGCCCTGCTTCATCCAAGTTTTAATTTTCTATTTTCATGTCCTCATCATGAACAATCCTAGTGACTATGAAGGCCAGAGTTAAAAGATGTTTGTGCACTGGGAACCTCATGGGAGGACCCATACTGAGCTAGGGCTGGTATTTGTTCTGCTGCCTAGTGGTACAATGGCTTAGACTTTTGTCCATTGTTTTAAAGATGCAAGGTCAAATCCTAGGGGTCCTGACAACACCCTCTCCCTTACACCAAACCCTGGGTGCCCAAGGACATGACATCTCTGAGTAGGCATAGTAGAAGTCTTTGATTTTAACTTGTGCATGGACATTTTTCTCAAATTTACACAATTGATCTTCTGGGACACATCCTTCACAATCTGTGGCCCAGGGCACTCATTACATTTAAGATGTGATTAAAGAGTTAATCTTATCTTAAGTTTTTACATGGCCACACATTAAAGCAATTAATGGTGTGATAAAACAAGGAATATGCCACAAAGTTATTACACAAAAAATGTGTAATAATTTTGTGACTGGTTCCTATCTATCATGCCAATAATTGAAAACATAGCCGAGCTAGGACTCCCAGCCGCAAGGTGTGGTCCAGCAGCTGGGAGTCCCATTGGCTGATGGGGCTCCCATGCATAGGAGTTTGCTACTTGCTGGTGCAAAGGGAACCCAGCCTTGTGATCCCATACTCCCTCTGCACTAACTGTAAAACATGATGTTATCTGATACTGGATCCCACAATCATGTATCCTGCTTGGACATCTGCCAGGGGCTTAAGAGATACAAGAGCCTGCCTAGTAAGCTTTTCATGCTCCAGTTATCCAAAAATATCTGTAGAACCAAACCTAGTCACAGTTTTTGATGCTTTAAAGGGGATCTTCAGGCATTATGGTCCTTCTGTGTAGTAACCCTAAGACAGAGACTGCCATGTGTGGACCCTTAAACTAATAATACATTATCCCCTTTTATCACAGTACTTATACCAGGCCTTATTCCTGGAAGATAAGTGCTCTGATGAAGGGTGATGAGGAAAGTGGGAATCATTTGATTATAACTTCTGGTTTCATATCTGATACCCTCTTCAATTCTTTCTAGGTAGCAAGAGTGTGGCGTGAATTGGTGAGGAATGTAGTAGTGGATGGCAACTTGGGCATCAGTGACCAGGAGATGATTGAGTTCAGGATCCTGAGGAAAGGAAGGATGGAGAGCAGCAGAGTGAGGACCCTGGATTTCAGAAAAGCAGACTTTGAGTCGCTCAGGGAACTCATCCCCTGGGAAGCCAGTCTGAGGCAGAGAGGAGTCCAGGAGAGCTAGCTGTATTTTAAAGAAGCCTTACTGAGAGTTCAGAAATAAACCATCTCAATTTGCAGGAAGACTAGCTGGTATGACAGACCAGCTTGGCTTAGCAGGGAACTCTTCAGTAAACTAAATCACAAAAAGGAAGCTTATAAGAAGTGGAAACTTGGACAAATAACTAGGGACGAGTATAAGAGCATTGCTCAAGCATGCAAGGATGCTACAATTGGAGTTGCTGCTAGCAAGGGATGTGAAGGATAATAAGAAGGGCTTCTACAAGTATGTCAGTAGCAAGAGGAAGATCAGGGAAGTGTGGGTCCCTTACTAAACGAGGTGGGCAACCTTGTGGAAGAGGATGCAGAAAAGACTGAAGTGCTTAATGGTTTTTTCACCACAGAGAAGGTCAGTTCTCAGACTACTGCACCGGGCAGCACAGTTTCATAGTTTCATAGTAGCTAGGGTCAGGGGAGACCTGAACAGATCATCTAGCCTAACTCCATGCCATAGGCAGGAATGAATGCTGGGTTCGCAAGACCCCAGACAGGTGATCATCCAACCTCCTCTTGAATTTGCCCAAGGTAGGGGCATGGACCACTTCCCTGGGAAGTTGGTTCCAGATTTTGGCCACCCTAATTGTAAAATATTGCCTTCTGATCTCTAACCTAAACCTGTTCTCCATCAGCTTGTTACCATTGTTCCTCACCACCCCAGGTGGTGCTGGGGAGAAAAGGGCTCTACCTATCTGCTGTTGATCTCCCCTGATGAGTTTGTCGGCAGCCACCAGGTCCCCTCTCAGCCTCCTCTTGCTGAGGCTAAACAGGTTCAGGTCCCTCAGTCTCTCCTTGTAGGTCCTGTCCTGCTGCCCCCTCACCAAGCTGGTGGCCCTCTGACCCCTCTCTAGGCTGGCCACATTCCTTTTGAAGTGCAGCGCCCAGTACTGGATGTAGTACTCCAACTGCGGCCTGACCAGTGTCCCATAGAGGGGGAGCATCACCTCTCTGGACTGGCTTGAGATGCACCTTTGGATGCATGACAAGGTATGGCTGGCCTTGCTGGCTGCAGTCTGGCATTGGCGGCTCATGTTCATCTTGGAGTCAATAATGATTGACTCCCTTTCCACCTCTGTGCTTTCAAGAGGGGAACTCCCCAGCCTGTATGTATGCTTTGGATTCCTTCTCCCAAGGGGCAGCAACCTGCATTTGTCTACATTGAACCCCATCCTATTCTTGTCTGCCCACTTCTGTAGTCTAAATCTGTTTGCAGCCTCTCTCTCCCTTCAAGTGTGTCCACCTTGCCCCACATCTTAGTGTCATCCGCAAACTTGGACAGCGTGCTTTCCACCTCCTCATCCAAGTTGCTGATGAAGATGTTAAACAGTGAGGGCCCAAGGACCAAGCCCTGGGGTACCCCAGTCCTCACATTTCGCCAGTTTGAGTACAACCCGTCCACCACTACTCTCTGGGTGTGCCCCATCAGCCAATTTTTTACCCAACCAACTGTGCAGCCATCAGTGCTGCAGTCCCTTAATTTATTGATGAGGATGGGGTGAGAGACAGTGTCAAAGGCCTTCTTAAAGTCTAGAAAGACTACGTCCACGGCAACACCATCACCCAAGGATTTAGTCACTTGGTCATAAAAGGCAATCAGGTTGGTTAGGCAGGACCTGCCTTTGATGAACCCATGCTGATTGCCCCTGAGCATGATCTCCCCTGCTGGCCCCCCACAGATGTGCTCCTTGATGATTCTCTCCAAGACCTTCCTGAGCACCAAGGTGAGACTTACAGGCCTATAGTTACTTGGGTCCTCCTTCCTCCCTTTCTTGAAAATTGGGACCATGTTAGCCAGTTTCCAATCCCCCAGCACCTGGCCAGATGACCACGAATGCTTGTACAGCTGGGCTAAGGGCTCCATGATGACCCCTGTCAGCTCCCTCAATACTCTTGGGTGGAGGGCATCTGGACCTGCAGATTTAAAAATGTCTAGCCCTTCCAGAAGATCCCTAACTACATCTGCACTGACTGAAGGCCTGACAGAGCTATCCCCGAGATTGTCCCTATCTCTGGTAGGTGGGATATCCCGGTCCCTGTTCAAGAAAACAGAGGCAAAGAAACTGTTAAAAATATCAGCTTTCTTGTCTGGCATAGCCACAAGATTACCGTTTGCGTCTTGCAGGGGGCCTACATTGCCTGGTGCCTTCTTCTTGTTCCCAATGTACTTGAAAAAAGACTTTTTGTTGTCCTTAATCCTGGACGCTAGCCTGAGTTCCAGCTCTGCCTTGGCCTTCCTAATGGCCCTCCTACACTCACAGGCTGAGGAGGAGTACTCCTCCTTGGTGATAGCTCCTCCCTTCCACTGGTTGCACACCCCCCTTTTAGTCCTCAGGGGGGATGAGTTGAGTAGTATGGCTGTGTGAAGCTTCAGTCCCCGATTCAATTTGGTAGAGATTCGGCCCAATTTGGTGGCTGAATCTCTGAATTGAATCAGAGGACCCTTTAATCTTTCTGACTCAAATCAGAACCCTCCAAATCGTTTCGGAAATATTCAGAAAGATTCAGTGATTTGGACATAAACACAGCTTTAAATGTTTTTTCTACATAACTCTAGGTAGGAGGGCCTCATTAATGTTGTGATGCTGGGGCACATGGAGTGTCCCACAGAAGCATGGGGGGCTCCCCAGTGGGCTCGGTAGCAGACCTAGAAGTGGACTTGAAGCACTTCCAGTCCACTTCCGGGTCCACTGGGAGCACGTTGAGGGCCCCCCTGCACTCCCTGGCTCAGCGACTGGTGCCTCCTGGGTCTGGGGGGGCACCTGGGGTCCCCCCCAGTCGATCAGTGAGCTGAGGGGGCGTGAGGGTGGGCACCCAGTGTGCTCTCTGGTGGATCAGGCCACTTCCAGCCCACTTTCAGGTTCGCCGCCAAGCACATGCAGCTCCTGTGTCCCCTGTGTTCCTGTGGGATGCTCCATGTGCCCCACCTTTGCAGCAATCATGAGCCGCACTGGTATCTCAAGGTATGTAGGAAAAACTTTTAAAGCTGTGTGTATGTCTGAATCACTGATTCCCTGAATCAGCATCGAATCTTCAGATTAGGATTCGGTAGAATTGAATCAGAGATAATGATCTGAATCAACACATTGAATTACTGTCCCTGATTCAGGCTGAATCTGAATCCAAATCGAATAGGACCCACTTTGCACACCCCTAGTGAGCAGACAACAGTGGCAAAAGAACACATTAGGGACTATTTAGAAAATCTGGACGAGTATAAGTCCACGGGGCCACATGGGATGCACCCGAGGTTGCTGAAGGGTTGGCCGATGTGATTGCAAAGCCATTGGCCATCATCTTTGAAAACTCATGGTGATCAGGAGAGGTCCTGGATGACTGGAAAAGGGTAAACATAGTGCCCATATTTAAGAAAGGGAAAAAGGAGGATCCAGGGTACTACAGACCAGTCAGCCTCACCTTAGTTCCTGGAAAAATCATGGAGAAGAACCTCAAGGAATCCATTTAGTTTCATAGTTGTTAGGGGCTGGAAAAGGACCTTACAGATCATTGGTCCCAGACCCCCTGCACTTCAGCAGAAAAGACTGCTAGGGTCAGATGACCCCAGCAAGATGGGTGTCAAGACGCCTGTTGAAGATTGCCTGGGTGGATGACTTTACCACCTGTGGGGGGAGTCTGTTCCAAACTCTTGGCACTCAACTTGTAAAAATGTTTGTCCTTATGTCCGATCTTCAATAAGTTTGTGCCCATTATTTCTTGTCCTCCCCTGGGGGTTCTTGATGAATAGATGCTTCCCCAGGCCCTGGTGTACACCCTTGATATATTTATAGGCTTCCACCAAATCCCCTCTGAGCCTTTTCTTCTCCAGGCTGAACAGTCCCAAATCTTTCAGCCTCTCCGCATATGACCTGGTTTCTAGGCCTCTAATTATGCATGTGGCCCTCCTTTGGACTCTCTCAAGCTTCTCCACATCCTTCCTGAAGTGCAGCATCCAGAACTGGATGCAGTGCTCCAGTTGCAGTCTCACCAAGGCCGAGTAGAGCAGGAGGATGACATCCTTAGCCCTGCTCAAGATGCCTCCAGTGCTTGATGCATACCAGTGTTTGATTAGCTCTGCCAGCTACACCATCACATTGGTTGCTCATGTTAATTTTGTTGTCTATCACAACACCCAGGTCTTGTTCAGTTGTGGTTCTGGCAAGCTAACATAGCACTGCTGAGCCTGTAAGTGTGATGTGGGTTATTTCTTCCCAGGTGGAGTACCTTACATTTCTCTATATTAAATGATATCAGGTTGAGGTCTACCTTCATTGTGAGTCTGTCCAGGTTGGCTTGATTTGTCAGCCTGTCATTGAGTGTGGCCATGTTCCCCAAGGTTGGTGTTATCAGTGAACTTTGCCAGTTCATTTTTAATACCCAAATCCAGATGAACATGTTGAAAAGCACTGCTCCAAGTACTGAACCCCGAGGGACACCACTGGTCACCCTCCACTATGATGACTCAGTTCTGTCAGTCAATACTCTCTGGGTTTTATCGTGGAGCCAGTTACCTAGCCACCAGACCATAAAGTAGTCAAGGCTGCATTTTCCCAATTTCACCATGAGGACACCATGGGAGACCAGGTCAAAGGCCTTTCTGAACTCCAAGTATATGACATCAACCTCATTTTCCCTATCCGGGTGGTGAGTTACCTGATCATAGAAGGAAATGAGGTTGGTTTGGCATGACCTGCCCATAATGAAGCTATGTTGGCTATCCTTCAGAATACTGCCTTCTGTTAGCCCATCTGTAATGGATTCTTGAATAATTTTCTCCAGGATTTTACTAGAATTGAGGTCAAACTGACTGGCTTGTAATTTTCTGGGTCCTCTTTTCTCCATTTCTTAAAGATAGGCACCACATTGGCCTTCTGTCAGTCTTCTAGGACCTCTCCCACATGCCACGAGTCTTCAAATAACTTGGCCACAGGTTGCACGATGACATTGGCCAGTTCTTTTAGCACTCTAGGGTGTAGTTCATCCGGTCCTGCTGACTTGTAGGTATTTAGCCTTTGTAGGTGCTCCCCCACAAGATTTACACCAACTGTGAGAGGGTGGTCATCCCCACCATGATCATCCTGTATACTGTCAAGTAGGTTAACAGCATAGGACTGGTGGAATACCAATACGAAGTATTCATTCAGGAGTTTGGTTTTGTCCTGAGTGTTGGTTATCAGCTGTCCCATTGCATTCATCAGGGGCCCTATGCTTTCCATACTTTCATAGTTTCTAGGGTCAGAAGAGACCTGAGCAGATCATCTAGTCTGACCCCCTGCCATGGCAGCAAAGAGTACTGGGGTCAAATGACCCCAGCAAGGTGTACATCTAGCCCCCTCTTAAAGACGCCCAGGGTAGGAGCCAGCACCACTTCCCTTTAAAGCTGGTTCCAGATCCTAGCCGCCCTGACAGTGAAGTAGCACCTCCTGATATCTAGCCTAAATCTACCTTCTGCCACCTTGTGACCATTATTCCTGGTCACTCCTGGTAGTGCTTGGGGGAACAGGGACTTCCCCAGTGCCTGCTGGTCCCCTCTGACTAGTTTGTAACAGGCCACTAGATCTCCCCTCAGCCTTCTCTTGTGGAGACTGAAAAGGTTCAGGTCCCGTAGCCTCTCCTCATAGGGCCTGCCCTGCTGCCCCCTGATCATGCGAGTGGCCCTCCTATGGACCCTCTCCATGTTGT
Source organism: Crocodylus siamensis (assembly GCF_052110815.1). Taxonomy (NCBI): domain Eukaryota; kingdom Metazoa; phylum Chordata; order Crocodylia; family Crocodylidae; genus Crocodylus; species Crocodylus siamensis. Next base: position 45,486,490 of record NC_143403.1, read on the forward strand.
CCACATCCCTCTTGAAGTGCGGCGCCCAGAACTGGATGCAGTACTCCAGCTGCGGCCTGACCAGTGCTGCATAGAGGGGGAGTATCCCCTCCTTGGACCTGCTCGAGATGCATCTGTGGATGCACGACAAGGTTCGGCTGGCCTTCCTGACTGCATCCCCACACTGCCGGCCCATGTTCATCTTGGAGTCAATGAAGACTCCAAGATCCTTTTCTGCCTCTGTACTGACAAGAAGAGAGTTCCCCAACCTGTAGGTATGGTGCCAGTTGTTCCCCCCCAGGTGCATCACCTTGCATTTGTCAGTGTTCAATCCCATCCTATTCTCATCCGCCCACCCTTGTAATCTGTCTAGGTCTGATTGTAGCCTATTCCTCCCTTCTAGCATGCCCAAATCCCCCCACATCTTAGTGTCATCAGCAAATTTGAACAGCGTGCTTTTTACCCCCTCGTCCAAGTCACTGATAAAGATGTTGAACAGTGCGGGCCCGAGGACCGAGCCCTGTGGAAACCCACTGCCCACATCCCTCCAAGTCAAAAATGACACATCCACCACCACTCTCTGGGTGCGGCCCTCCAGCCAGTTGGCGACCCATTGACTGCGTGGGTGTCGACACCATAGCCCACCAGTTTCTTAATGAGAACGGGGTGAGAGACAGTGTTGAAGGCCTTCCAAAAGTCCCGGAAGACTATGTCCATTGCTACCCCTGCATTTAAGCATTTGGTGACCTGGTCATAGAAGGCCACCAGGTTGGTCTGACAGGACCTGCCACTAGTGAACCCATGTTGGTTGCCCCTAAGCATAATCTCCCATGCTGACTCCTCGTGGATATGTGCCACAATAATTTTCTCAAAAAGCTTGCCCAGGAAGTCGAAGTAAGAGTAACCGCCTATAGTTTCCTGGGTCCTCCTTCTTCCCCTTTTTGAAGATGGGAATCACATTGGCCCTCTTCCAGTCTTCTGGCACAACACCAGACCACCATGAGTGCTCGTAAAGCCGTGCCAGGGGTCCTGCAATGACCTCAGCCAATTCCCTCAGTACTCTAGGGTGGAGATCGTCCAGACCAGCTGATTTGAATACATCCAGTCCTCCAGAAGTTTCCTAACTAGTTCCTCACTAACCTTTGGCCTAGGTGTGCTTCCCCTGGGGCCTGAGGGGGGCCCAGCGGGGGATGACTGTTCCAGTCCCTGCTTAGGAAAATGGAGGCAAAGAAATCATTAAATATGTTGGCTTTGTCATCTGGTGTGACGACCAAATTTCCTAACTTGTCCTGCAGGGGCCCCACATTACTCGGAACCTTCTTTTTACTCCCTTTGTATTTAAAAAAGGACTTCTTGTTGTCCTTAATCCGGGAAGCTAGTCCCAGTTCCATCTCTGTCTTGGCCTTCCCGACTGACCTCCTGCATCCCCGAGCAACCGCATTATAGTCCTCCCTGGTGATGGCCCCTCCCTTCCATTGGGTGTGCGCCTCCCTTTTAGCTAGGAAACATTTCCAGATGCTTTTGGTGAGCCATGGGGGCTTTTGCGCCGTCCTGCTCGATTTGATCTGTGTTGGGATTACCTCCCTTTGCGCTTGGAGGATCGTTTCCTTAAGGAGCGACCACTCTCCTTGGACACCTGGCTCCCTTCCCCTCTGGGAGCTCAGTGCTTCCCCAACTATTCTCCTTAGCTCATTGAAGTCCACCCTCCTGAAATCTAGGGCTGCTGCCTTGCTGTAGGCCTTTGCCACCTTGCAGTGGATGGTGAATTCCAGCAGGCGATGATCACTGTCGCCCAGGTGGTCGAGCACCCGCATCTCCCATTACCAGGTTGTCTCCCATGGCCAGCACCAGGTCCAACAAGGTGTCTCCCCTGGTGGGGCTGTGCACCTCCTGGGTTAGATGGAGGTCCTGCATCTGGACCTCATTCCTTATTTTTTCTATGACTTACTACATATCTAAAGATGGACTTTTCATTGTTCCTGATTCCATTTGCCAATTTGTACTCAGTTTGTGTTTTTGCTGTCCTGAACTGCTCCCTACAGATGCAGACTGTTCCTGAGTACTTTTCTTTGGTAGTTATTCCTGGCTTCCATTCTTTGTAGGCTTCATGTTTTAATTTCAGGAGGCCCATAACATCCCTGTTTAGCCAAGGGGGTCTCCCAGCCCTTTTGCTGCCTTTCTTATGAAAGGGAATTGATTTCCTTAGAGTGTTTAGTATTGCTTCCTTGAGGAAGGACCACTCACCTTGTACTCCCTTCTTTATTGGACCATGGTCCTCCAGGGCCTCGCTAACCAATCTCCTAAGTTTGTGGAAGGCAGCCATCCTAAAATCAACGATTTCTATCATACTGGCTGATTTCTCTGACTTACGGTGGATGGAGAAGGTGATCATCTCATGGTCACTGTTGCCCAGTTTCCCTTTAATCCTTAGGATGCTCACTAAATCATCACTTTTGCCAGAACCAAGTCTAGGAGTGCTTTGCCCCTAGTTGGCCCATGGACTTCTTAGGTACATTCATCAATGTAAGTGAAGAAGCTTTGTGAGTGATCAGCTCTGGCTGAATGCTGTTCCCACGAGATGTCTGGGTAGTTGAAGTTATCCATGATGACCATGCTCCAAGAGTATGCAACTTCTGCCAGTTCTCCAGAGAATTCTTGGTTGAGCTGTTCCTCTTGATTTGGAGATCTGTAATAAACTCCTACAGTCAAATCCCCTTCCCCATGCTCTCCCTGTATCTTGACCCAGAGGATCTCAAGTCACCCTTTTTTGTTTCCAATCTTTGCTTCTAGGAAGAAGTAATGTTTCTTCACATACAGAGCAACTTATCTGCCCTTCTTCTGAACACAATCTCTCCTATGTAGGGTGTATCCCTCTATGGCTGTGGTCCAGTCATAGGTGGAGTCCTACCAGGTCTCCATGATACCAATGAGATCATATTGCTTGTTGGTTAGTAGAAGGGCCAATTCCTCCTGCTTGTATCCCGTGCTTTTGGTGTTAGTGTACAGGCAGCTAAGCCTGTCATTGAAGGCCCTAGGCTTTCTGGTGAGCTGTGGAGTAACCTGTCCATTGTCTGGTGTCAAAGAATGCTTGCTAATGTACCTTGATATGCTGATTTTGAGGTTGCCATTTCTCCAGCTTCTGCTAGTAGTTGATGGCCTGTCCCCAGGTCATCTCAGTTTAAAGCCCTATTCAGAAGGTCTACCATTCTAGCTGAGAAAAGCTTCTTCCCCTTTGGTGTGAGATGGATGCCATCTTTTCCCAACACGCCATAGTCCCTTAGGTGCATATCATGGCTGAAGAAGCTGAAGCTCTCATGGTAGCTCCATTGCTAGAATCTTCTGTTTACTTCTTTTAGGCATCTATCCCTCCATTTCTAAGCAGTTGGAGGAGAAGAAGGTGATTAGGAACAGTCAGCATGGATTCACCAAAGGCAAGTCATGCCTGACCAACCTGACTGCCTTCTATGATGTGATGAGTGGCTCTGTGGATGCAGGCAGACCAGTGAATGTGGTGTACTTTAACTTTAGCAAGGCTTTTGATACAGTCTCCCACAACATTCTCTCAGGCAAACTAAGGAAGTATAGGCTGGATGAATGGACTGTAAGGTGGACAGAAAACTGGCTGGGGCATTGGGCTCAGAGGGTAATAATCAATGGCTCGATGTCTAGTTGGCAGCTGGTATCAAGTGGAGTGCCCCATGGGTTGGTCCTGGGGCTGGTTTTGTTCAATGTCTCCATCAACAACCTGGAATATGGCACAGAGTGCACCCTCAGCAGATGACACTAAGCTGGAGGGAGTAGTAGATACACTGGTGGGTAGGGCTAGGATTCAGGGTTACCTAGGCAAACTGGAGGACTGGGCCAAAAGGAATCTCATGAGATTCAACAAGGACAAGTGAAAAGTCCTGCACTTAGGATAAAACAATCCCATGCACTAGTACAGGCCAAGAGCTGACTGGCTGGGCAGCAGCTCTGTGAAAAAGATCCTGGGGGTTACAGTGGACAATGAGCTGAATATGAGCCAACATTGTGCCCTGTTATGAAGAAGGCTAACAGCATACAGGGCTGCATTAGTAGAAGTATTGCCAGCAAATCAAGGGAAGTGATTCTTTCACTGTATTCAGCTCTAATGAGGCCACATCTGGAGTACTGTGTTCAGTTTTGGGTCCCTCACTATGGAAAGGATGTGGACAAATTGGAGAGAATTCAGAGGGGGGCAACAACAATGGTGAGGCGGCTTGGGCACATAACTAATGAGGAAAGACTGAGGAAACTGGGCTTATTTAGTCCAGAGAAGACTGAGAGAGGATTTAATAGTAGCCTTCAACTACCTGAATGGGGGTTCAAAAGAGGATGGAGCTAGATTGTTCCCAGTGGCAGCAGATGACAGAACAAGGAGCAATGGTCTCAAGTTGCAGCAAGGGAAGTTTAGATTATGTATTAGGAAGAATTCTCTCCCTAGGAGGGTAGTAAAACACTGGAACAGGTTAACCAGAGAGGTTGTGGAATCTCAATCCTCGGAGGCTTTTAAGACCCAGGTACACAAAGCTTTGGCTGGGATGATCTAGCTGGTGATGGTCCTGATTTGAGCAGGGAACTGGACTAAATGACCCCCTGAGATCCCTTCCAACCCTAATTTTCCATGATTCTATGAGTGTAAGGGATATTCTCCCCTTAGGATAAATACTTTTGTCCTGTATGCATCCCTCATTGTGTAAAGAAATAAACTGTGGGCATGTCTACATGACATATTTACTGCACAGTAGACTACAGTAATTAGCTGCATAGTAAACATCATGTGTCTACTTATACACCCCGATTAGGCTGGAGTAAACGAACTGACTCCACAGCAGGACAATACTTGTATTTACAACTACTATCCTGCTGTGGAATTTTTTTACTCCACAGCAGTGCGTGTGTAAATGCTGCCCTCACTGGCTGGGGCACAAGGGTGCTTCAATGTTGGGGCTGCCTGATGGCTAGTCCTACACTGAAGCACTCTCATGCCCCAGCCAGCCCCTTCACATTACATTGAGCCAGGGGGAGCAGCCCCAGGCTGGCAGGTTGACCCTCTGGGTTCCTCTGCCAGCTGGGGCTGCTACGACTCAGTTCATTGTGCTACAATCCTAGGCACCCATGTAAATGAGTGCCTAGGAGTGATAAACTCCAGTGGGATTAGTACTAGAGTTAACTGTATCGCATTAATATACACGTGCAGATGCACCCTGTATGGTGTTGTTTAAAGCATAACTAAAGTAAGAGATATTTTGCATTAACTCTGTCAGAACTAAGGCCAGACTCCATTGTGTTCAGTCAAGTAGAGAGAAGGGCCACCTGTTGGCCACAATAATAAAACAAAATAATTGAAATAATTTACCAGAAGGAAAGGCACCTAGTAGATGGTAGAAACCTATCTGATAAATTCTCCAGACAGTTCTTGTTAAACAATGGTTGTGGTGACAAGACTTGATAAAGTATTACACGTGGGCACTGGGACAAAAGTCCTTGCTGTAAGCTCTTCACATAACTCTGTCTTCATGACTAAATCTTTATGTTGATATATACTCAAAGTGCAGACTGGAACATGTAATTAATGATACTATATAGATTGTGAACCCAGGGAGGATGAAGAATTCAGAAGCCAGAAAGAGCTCAGAGATTTTGGGTGTCTGCTTGCAATTCCGTATCAGATGTCTCTGCATTACCATTGCCTGATCTGAATATTAGTTAAATCTCAGTTTAGCTTTACAAAAAAGTGATTCTCTTGGGAAAAGACAGGTGTGCTGTTGCTATTCTGGGACTCCAGCTGATGAAGTGAGCTGCCTTTTGTTCTAATTTAGAGACTGATTTTCCTCTATGCTAAACCCTGGCACTTCCCCTCCCTATTGCCAAGGAACTGGGGGATTGGAGGGAGATCAAGCTCCAGCCAGATGGTGAAGTGCAAGAGCCAAAACAAACAAATCATCCTGTGACCAAAGCATTTCATTCCAATGAAATAACAGCCCCTCTGGCAATAAAAACAGGCTCTCAGGCTGCCTGACATGCAAGCAGGCATACCCTAGAGAGTGCAGGCATATGCAAGGACACCCACTACCGACTAGTTCGCAACTGCCTTTTTCTCTGCAGGACCCAAGGGTCAGGTCATACCCTGGCCCCCAGGCACCTTACTTTAATGACAGTAGCATAGCTGAGAAGATTAGCTGCCAGCCCAATGGCTCCTTCAGATGTTCACAGAAGTGGCGGGGACTTTCTCTTTGGAGGTCAGAACTGTTCCACTCAGCTCAGTGCCTTTAGTTTGTCATTCCTGCCTAACAGGGAGTAAAGCTTCTGAGCATGAAGCAGCTTTTCATAAAGATAGAGACCAGGAGGTATTCTCACCCTGTCCCTCTGTTTATACAAGATGTCTGATTTGGAGCCAGCTCTCTTCAGTATGATTCAGGAAATGAATACACAGCTCCGTTCAGTCTGCAGTAAGCACTGCCTGGCAGCCAGCTCTGCCTCACAGAAGGACCCTCTATTCTCAGGAAGCCCTGCCCACCTCAGTCCTAAAAAAACAGCATTTGTTATAGTTTCCATGTTCATGTTTTCCTGGACTTGGTGAACTCCACTCTGCATTGCAGTTCGGGGGCTACAGCTATGCCATGTTCAGCAGGAAAGAAGTCAGCATCTCAAAGAAGGTGCCTTTGGCACAGCTACCTACTGCAGAAGGCAGCAGTAGTACTTGGGTGCTGCCAGCTATTAATAAGGCAGATAAAACCAGTCTCTGATTGCCCTCTCCATTCAGGAGATGTCTGGGTAGTTGAAGTCACCCATGATGACCATGCTCCAAGAGCATGCAGCCTCTGCCAGGTCTCCAGAGAATTCCTGGCCCAACTTTAGTAAAAGGGCTTCAGAGTACGTTCCTGAAAGCCTGGTATTAACAGCATTTTTTCTGGGAAAAAGATGCAGCTTTGGGTGAGGGGAGACCAAGCAGCAGGTGGTAAAACATGTGAAAGCTCTCCTTGACATTCCTGACTGGCACAAGCACAGGATAATTCTGTTTCACTACAGGGTAAAACAGAAGCCCAAACTGTATGTAAGTGCTAAAAATGGGAGGTTTATACCTGTGTATGTATCAAATAGAGAAGTAAATGGAATAGGATTCTGCCCCATGTCTCCTTGATAAGAGCCATTCTTGTCTCAAAGGTGTCCTCTGGATGGTGACAGAGTATAAATATACTTATGCTTCTTCAGGGGCCCAAGTCTTCATCTTTCCCCACTGGGGAATAAGAGAATAAAACACTGAAGAGAGAGAAGGAGAATCCTAGATTTCACATCCTTACAATGCACTATCATGTGTGCAGGAGAACTAGGAGAAGGCACCAGCCACAACCAGCAGCAAAGCCTGTTAAGACTCTTAAGGAAATTCATAGCCCTCAATCTCTTAGGACCCAGTATCAGCTGCAGCAGCTAATAGATTGCCTGTATGGGAGACTGGGAGCCACCTGGAGCTGATATACAGACAGAGAAGAATTAGTGGGGAATGTAGAAGTGGATGGCAACTTAGGCAGCAGTGACCACAAGATGACTGAGTTCAGGATCCTGAGGAAAGGAGGGAAGGCAGGAGAGCATCAGAGCACAGACCTTGGACTTCAGAAGAGCAGACTTCAACTCACTTCAAGAACTGATGGGCAGGATCCCCTAGGAAGCTAGTCTGAGGGGAAAAGGAGTCCAGGACAGCTGGTTGTATTTTAAAGTAACCTTACTGAGGGTGCAGAAATGAACCCTCCCAATGTATGGGAAGACTCGCAAGTATGGCAGAAGACTAGCTTGGCTTAGTAGGGAATTCTTCAGTGAACTAAAACACAAAAAGGAAGCTTACAAGAAGTGAGAACTTGGACAAAAGGCTAGGGAAGAGTATGAGAATATCGCTTGGGGATGCGGGTATATCAGGAACAATAGGAAGGTCAACCCCTTCCCACTCTCCCAGCCACTCCCCACCATGGTTGCCCCGCCTGCGCCAGTTCCTGGCTCTTAAAAAAAAAAAAAAGAAGCCCCTACTCATCAACTCCTGCCAGGCAAGGGGAGGAGGATCCTTGCTGCCCCTCACTGCCCTGCACTGCATGTGGGGCTCTGTCACGAGCCCCCAGATGCCCCGAGGCTGCTGCAGCAGCTGGTGAGTTGGGACTTTTTTTTTTAAAAGGACTGGGAACTGGGGGGGGGGGGGGGGCTGGGAGAGTGGGTAGGGGTTGAGGGGCTAATGGAAGAGGCAGTGGGGGGCAGCAGGGATCACCCCCCTGCGTGGCAGCAGCCAGTGAGTGAGGGCTTTTTTTCAAACAACCAGGAGCTGGGGTGGGTGGGGTAGCCATGGGGGGGAAGAGTGGGTGGGGGGTCAGGGGAGCTCATGGGGGCTGGGGGAAGCAGGCAGGGGATGGGGCATGGCAGAGGTCCCCCCTTGGTCCCCTTCTCCCTCCTCCAGCCTCCCCTCCCCTGCCCCCTACTTACTAGCATGGAGTCTGGGTCCAGCTCCCTGCTGTAGCCAGAAGGGACTACCCGAATCACTGAAGCTCTCCAAATGTTTTCTGAATCGATTCATAAAGCTTCAAATTGATTCAGACCTTCTAATTAGTCCCTGATTAGATTCAGATTTGGCGATTCCGCCACCAAATTGGACCGAATCCCCTCTGAATTGAATCAGCACCTGAATCTTCACATAGCCCTAGTACTCAATGCCATTTTTGCCTCAGTCTTCACAGCCAAGGTCAGTTCCCAGACTACAGTGCCTGGCAGCACAATCTGGGGAGAAGGAGAGCAGTCAACCTAGTAAAAGAACACGATAAGGACTATTTAGAAAAAGTGGATATGTACAAGTCCATGGGACTACAGTGATGCACCCAAGGGATGTGATTGCAGAGCCTCTGGCCATTATCTTTTAAAACTAATGGCAGTGAAGATCGGTCCAGGACAACTGGAAAAGGGAAAATATAGTACCCATCATTAAGAAATGAAAGAATAATGATCAGGGGAACTACAGATTGGTCAGCATCACCTCACTCCCTGAAAAATCATGGAACAGGTCCTCAAGTAATCCATTTCTAAGCACTCAAAGGAGAACATGATTAGGAAGAGTCAGCATGGATTCACCAAGGGTAAATCTGAACTGAACACGGTACTCCAGATGTGGCCTCCCCACTACAGAATAGAGGGGAATAATTGCTTCCCTCAATTTCCTGGCAACACTCCTAATAATGCAGCCTGGTATACTGCTAGCCTTCTTGGCTAACACCGCTTCAGCTTATTGTCCACTGTAACCTCTAGGTCCTTTTCTGTAGAGCTGCTGTTTAGCCAGTTGGTCCATGGCCTATACCAAGGCATGGAATCTCAGTAGGAGCTGCAGAAAAGGACCTGGAAATTACAGTGGACAATAAGTTAAATATGAACCAACAGCACACCCTTGTTGCCAAGAAGGCTAAGAGCGTATGGAGCCAGCAGATTGAGGAAAGTGCCATGCACATGATCAGAGGTCAGGAAAACAGACCTTACGACGACAGGCTGAGAGCCATGGGGCTCTTTAGCCTGGAAAAGAGCAGGCTTATGGGTGATCTGACGGCCACCTATAAGTTTATCAGGGGTGACCACCAGGATCTGGGGGAACATTTGTTCACCAGAGCGCCCCAAGGGATGACGAGGTCGAACGGTCACAAACTCCTGCAAGACCATTTCAGGCTGGACATAAGGAAGAATTTCTTTACTGTCTGAGCTCCCAAGGTCTGGAATAGCCTGCCATTGGAGGTGGTTCAAGTACCTACATTGAACAACTTCAAGAGCAAATTGGATGCTTATCTTACTGGGATCCTATGACGCCAGCTGACTTCCTGTCCTTTGGGCGGGGGGCTGGACTCGATGATCTTCCAAGGTCCCTTCCAGCCCTAATATCTATGAAATCTATAAAATCATCCCCCTGTATTTGGCACTAGTGAGGCCAAATCTGGAGTACTGTGACTAGGTCTGGGTCTCTCACTACAAAAAAAGATGAAGATACATTGAAGAAAGTCCAGTAGGCGGGCAATAAAAATGGTTAGAGGGCTGGGGCACATGACTTCTGAGGAGGGGCTAAGGGAACTGGGCTTATTTTGTCTGCAGAAGAGAAGACTGAGGGGGGATTTGATAGCAGCCTTTAACTACCTGAAGGGTGGTTCCAAAGAAGAAGGAGCTAGACTGTTCTCAGTGGTGGCAAATGACAGAACAAGGAACAATGGTCTCAAGTTGTAGCAAAAGAAGTTTAGGTTAGATATTAGGAACAACTTTCTCACTAGGAGGGTAGTAAAGCACTGGAACAGGCTGTCGAATCTCCATCCTTGGAGTTTTTAAGACCCAGTAGACAAAGTCTTGCCTGGGATGGTATAGTTAGGAATGGTCCTGCTTTCAGTCGGGATTGGACTACATGACCTCCCAAGGTCCCTTCCAGCCAGAATGTTCTAAGATTCTATGATTTTATTTTAACACCTAATGAAGGAGCAGCCATGGAGAGGGTTTAAAAATTCCTGAGGGGAGTAGGAGGGATAAAGAGAGAAGGCTGTGGTGCTGAGGGAAGAGCACAGATTCTGGATGGCCCTTCTCAAAGTCTGAAAGAAGACAGCATGTTTTCATAGTTTTACAGTAGGTAGGATCGGAAGGGACCTGAGCAGATCATCAAGTTCAACCCCCTGCCATGGGCAGGAAAAAATGCTGGGTTCAAACAACCCCGGCTAGGTGATTATCTACCCTCCTTTTCAAGACCCCCAGGGTAGGAGTGAGCATCACTTCCCTTGGAAGTTGGTTTCAGATCCTAGCCACTCGGACTGTGAAGTAGTGCCTCCTGATATCTAGCCTGAATCAACGTATGGCCATTATTCCTCATTACTCGTGGTAGTGTCTGGGGGAACAGGGGCTCTCCCATAGCCTGCTGGTCCCCCTTGGCCAGTTTGCAGATGGCCACCAGATCCCCTCTCAGCCTTCTCTTGTGGAGGCTGAAAAGGTTCAGGTCCCATAGCCTCTCCTCATAGGGCCTGTCCTGCTGCTCCCGATCATGCGAGTGGCCCTCCTCTGGACCCTCTCCATGTTGTCCACTTCCCTCTTGAAGTGCGGCGCCCAGAACTGGACGCAGTACTTCAGCTGTGGCCTGACCAATGTTGCAAAGAGGGGGAGGATCACCTCCTTAGACCTGCTCGTGATGCATCTGTGGATGCATGACAAGGTGTGGTTAGCCTTCCTGACTGCGTCCCCACATTGGCGGCCCATATTCATTTTGGAATCAATAATGACACCAAGATCCTTTTCTGCCTTTATGTTGACTAGAAGGGACTTCCCCAGCCTGTAGGTCTGCTGCTGGTTCTTCCTCCCTACATGCAGTACCTTGCACTTGTCAGTATTGAATCCCATCCTGTTCTCATCTGCCCACCCCTGTAACCTGTCTAGATCTAGTTGCAGTGTGTCCCTCTCCTCCAGCATGCCCACTTCTCCCCACATTTTAGTGTCATCCGTGAATTTTAACAAGGTACTTTTCACCCCCTTGTCCAAGTCGCTGATGAAGATGTTGAACAGGGTGGGCCCAAGGATCGAGTCCTGGGGGACCCCACTGCCCACATCCCTCCAGGTCAAAAAAGACCCATCCAGCACCACTCTCTGGGTGCGGCCTTCCAGCCAATTTGTGTCCCATCTGACTGTGTAGGCATCAATGCCACAGTCATCAGTTTTTTAATGAGAATGGGGTGAGAGACAGTGTTGAAGGCCTTCCTAAAGTCCAGAAAAACTACGTCCACTGCAACACCTGCATCCAAGGATTTTGTGACCTGGTTGTAGAAGGCCACCAAATTGGTCTGACAGGACCTGCCTCAAATGAACCCATGTTGGTTGCCCCTAAGCATGATCTCCCCTGCTGGTCCCTCGCAGATGTGCTCCTGGATAATTTTCTCAAAGAGCTTCCCCAGGACTGAGGTAAGACTAATGGGCCTGTAGTTTCCTGGGTCCTCCTTCCTACCTTTTCTGAAAATGGGGACCACATTGGCCCTTTTCCAGTCCTCCACAGAGCACCACGAGTGCTCGTAAAGCTGTGTCAGGGGTCCCACAATGACCTCTGCTAATTCCCTCAGCACTCTGGGGTGTATATTGTCAGGACATGCTGATTTGAACATGTCTAGAACTTCCCTGACTAGGTCCTCACTGACCCTGGGCTTGGCAGTACCTCCCCTGGGTCCGCTGGGGATCCCAGTTGGGGGATGTCCCGGTCCCTGCTCAAAAAGATGGAGGCTCAAAAAGATGGTTTTAGTTCTGTTTGTTTGTTTGTTGTTTACATGCTTGTTCATTGTGTTGCTTATTCTATTTACTGTTGTTACAAGGTTGGCCCACGTAAAACCAACTGGCTGAAAACCCTGAACTCAGAGCTGACTGGCCATGATAAGGAAACTGGATGAGTGACCTGCTTACATGTGATGGAGAATGCATATAGTCTAAGCCTACTCAGAACCATGGAGTCAGAAGTCCTGTTAAAATGGCTAGATGGCCTGCACCATGAAACTATAGCAGCAGGAATGCCAGTGGAAGCAACAGCAGGAGCAGTTTGTGCAGTATATTCTAGAGGGTTGAGCAGGTGTGCGGCACAGAGTCCCTCCGATAGAGGCAGCCAGTGCTGCACTGGGGGTGAGGAGTGCAGCCCCAGCACAGCCTGCCTGGCCATCTCTATTGCAGGGGCTGAGCATGGCATGCCTGCAGTTCCTGCACTTGCAGCAGGGAAGCCCCCGTTGCACTCCATATGAAAATAGGGGGTGGGGCTCCCTCCACTTCTGGTGGAGCGTGGAGACCTGAACAGTAGTGGGCAAGGAAGGCAGCAGGCTCCAGTGTGGGGATTCCCCCACTGAGTGGAGGAGATGTAGGCATGCGGTGCAGAGCTCTGGTAATAGAGGCAGCTGGGCAGGGTGTGCTTTCCCCACCCCCACGTGCAGCGCTGGCCAGAGCTGCACCCCACCAGGTGCCTGCATCAGCCATAAGCGCCTTGGCCTCTCTGCCTGCTATTGTCAGACAGCACAGTCTGTATGCCATGGGGAGAGTGTGCGGGGGGTCCCTACACCCCCCATCCTCTCTCATACCCCACACAGCCACACCCTGTGCCCACAAACCCCATCAACATATACATATAGCCCAACATACCCTATGCCATCCTACACAGCCAGACCCTCTCATGACCCACCCACCCCCACACCTCCACACCCCACTCCCCACACACCCCACACCCCATCATACAGACACAATATAAAAGTGACACTTTATTTTGGAGTTATTATGAAATCCCTTCTATATACAATACGCAATCACAAGTCATGACAAATATTTTTTATAATAAAATTAGAATATTTTTAGTAGGCGTTTGACTTCTAGTGTATGATTTGGTGTTTTTCTTATTCTAAGATGGTAACCCCTCCTCCTAAAAAGAGTATGGGGGGGGCAGTGAGGGGAAGTACTTTCTGTGGCGAAGGTCAGGGGGCAGGACTTCTGATCCCAATGTGGTGACCAGAGGGAGGGGCAACTGTCAAGGTGCAGGGTTACCTATGCAGCCCCTGACAGCTCACCAAAACTTAAGTGGCCTTCCACCCAAAATAATTGCTCACCCCTGTCCTAGACTGTGAAAAGACCCTTTCATAGGTTGGTGTGTCACCCTGTTCTGATAGAGGAGGGTGAATTACTTTAAAAAATGGGGCTGGATGATGACCTGAAAGCTTTTCAGCAGGTGGCTGAGACCTACCACTGGCTGCAGGAACTCTGGGCTATTAAAATACCACCCTTTTTAAATGGGTAAATTCAGGCAGCCTAGTGAAACCTGAAGGCTGCTTTGGTCAGGATCATAAGACTGTTAAGGCTTCTATATTGGACCATCTGGGTCTAACAGAGGAGGCAAACTAGAAAAGAATTAGACAGAAGGCATTTAAATCCTGACTCTCAGCCTTGAACCACAGCTCAATGTTTGAAAGACTTCTATACCCCCTGGTTAACGTTGGAGTCATGGTTGATGTAAGAAATAGTGGACTTCAGAACAGCTTTGTCCCAAACTCTCAGTGGGACTGCAGAAGTGGGCTTATCAGCAACAGATGTCCACTCTGGATGAGGCCACCTGTATGGCTGAAAGCTTTATGGAGGTGGACCTGGATTGCAACAATTCCCAGGGGTTCAATGGGACCCAGGTTTTGGGCCATAGAAGAGGCAAGCGGAAACTTTTTAGGGGACCTTTGGCTGGGACCTCACCAACCAAGACCCTTCCTCACTCTTCTACCAAACTGTTGCTTAGTGGACAGGCGTTGATCCACCTGGGGGAAGAAGAAAACTTAGAACTGGCTACTACCATGAAAGGGAAATGGGGTGGTTACCTGCCCTGTTTTAAATGCTGTGATGTGGGGCTGTGTGTACATCCAAACCTTAAGGTCAAGACCATCACAGTCAGACCTGGATATGAAGGGTTATGTGATGTTTGTCATGACTGATGATGTTCAGGTTATGACATCAATAGTGTTGGGGTCCAGACAGACCTTTATACATCAATGGTTTGTGAACTCAGGTGTATCATGTTAATTTTCCTGAAGCCCTGGAGAGCTTCAGAACCATGCAGTGTCTACAGCTGTTTATTTGGAGCTAGTTTGGGTCTTCTGGAGGTCCCTCCAAACTCCAGTGTGGATCTCAATCAACAATTGGAGCAAAAACTCTGTTAGAGGAGTTTAAGGATTTTTTTTTTATCAGAATCCAGAATCTGGTTTGTTCTCTTGGCTTAGCTCTTCATCTGTGGAAGATAGCTGAACATGGACCTCTAGCAGGCACATGGCCTTGTGCCAAAACCGGGACACAAACTGGGACCCATTGTCAGATGTTGTGACAGTGGCCATTAAGGTGAACTACATAATCTAACCATAATTAGGCAATGTCTTTGGCAAAGGGCAGACAGGCACATGGAATCAAGTAGGCCATTTTGGTTAGTTGATTCATTGCTGTCAGGATTGTGGAGCACCCCTTTGGTTAGGGCAGCTCCCCAATAAAGTCTAATGAAATAATGGACTGTGGGTAGGGGGGAATGGGAAGAGGCTTAAGGAGTCCATAGGTTTTTTGCGTGGGTCTTTTACTGCAGGCAGAAATACCACAGGAGCGGACAAAGTCCTGTACTGTTTTGTACAGGCAATAGCCACTAAAACAAAATGGGATCTAAGTGTCTTTTCAGTTCCAGGGTGACCTACCAACAGAGAGTCATGGCCCACATGAAGAATAACAAGCCTAACCAGACCTGGTGGCACATAGGACCTACCCTGAGTAAATATGACCCCTTTATGGACCTGGTGGGGTTGTTATTGTGAAGGCAGCCTGCTTTTCAGTGGGGATTTCTCCGAGGTGACAGCTTGGAGAAGGGACTGCTGATCCACCAGTGGCACAGCACAAATGACATTATGTCACTTCAAGATGGGGCTTAACTCTGATAGAATTTGTGAGGGGTCAGCATCATACTCTGCCTTTTGGGAGAGAGCATCTACTTTTCCATTTTTAAGCCCAGGCTGGTAAGTTATTTGAAAATCAAAATGGGAGAAAAAAAGCACCCAGCAAAGATGCCTTAATCAGTGCTTTTGCCTTATGGAAATATTCTAAATTCTCATGATCTGTGAGAATCTGTATTGTGTGATCTGCCCCTTCAAGATGGAGTGGCAGAACTCCTCAAAGACTGCTCTGATGGCCAGGAGCTTGTGGTCAAGGCGCTCATCATTTTCTTCCTCTGGAGTAAGTTTGGAAGAAAAGAAAGTGCAAGGGCATAAGGTCTTTTCCAGGCCTTGCAGTTGGGAAAGTACAGCACCCACTGGAGTGTTGGATGCATTGGTTTCTATTACAAATGGCAAGGCAGGATCTTGATGACCTAGCATAGGGGAAAGATAAAGACCTGTTTCAAGTTGTCAAATGCTCCCTGGGCTTGTACAAACCAGGAGACCTGGAGGTTATTCCATAATACCATAATAAGGGGGCTCACTATTTGGGCTAAGCTAGTGATGACTCTATGATAGAAGTTAGCGAACCCTAGGGAACTTTGGAGTTATTTCACATTCCAGGGTGTGTTCTGTTCTCAGGTGGTCCACACCTTCTGGGAGTCCATTTGAAGGAGATAAAATTAAACCAAGGGACTCAACTGTTGTTTGGTTCAATGGACACTTCACTCATTTTGCAAATAGGCTCTGCTGATACAACCTTTCCAGCATTTCCTGGATGTGTATTGAATGTTGATTAGGGTCCTTGGAGAAAATAAGGATATTATGTAGGTAGGCAATTACAAATTGGTTTAGGAAGTCTTGTAGCACATTGTTAATAAAGTGCTGGAATGTCGCTAGGGTGCTGATAAGCCCAAAGGACATAACTCAGTATTCAAAGTGCTCATGCTGGGTGCGTCTACATGAGATGCTTCGAGTGCAGTAGATTAATTCTATTGTTCATTAGTGCAGTGGGAAAAACCCATGCTAATGTAGTAACACATAGCAGAATTAGTCTACTGTGCATTAGCGTAATGAAAAAAGCAGTAATGCTGATTACGGCACATTAAGGGCACCTGTACGCACCATGAGTTTTAATCCTCATTAAATTAAATAGGCTTATAAAACATAAACTTGTTTATTTTGGAGTGTCACATCATTGTTTGCATGTACTAGGTTTGCAAATGAATTAAAACTGGTTCCCGGCTGGTGCCACAGGAGAGCAGTATGGTCCAGCAGTACCCTCCTGGCCTGGAGTCCCCCACCCACACTGTGCCTATGCCCCACCATGCAGCTGTGGAAGCAGGGAACCAGCAAACCACACAAGAAAAAAAAAAGTGGGAGGAATTCAGAAAGGTGAACTACAAAAAAGTTGCAGTGATATCTGGTGGACCAAGAAGCTCATTACACGTCTTTGAGTGCCTTTGTGTTTGCATGCAGTGAATCCATGGATATGATGCTTTAATTCCTGGTGAGCCAAACTACACTACACTGAGGATTTTTAGTTTAATGTGCCAGAAAGACTTTTAAAGCATCCAGAAAACCCACTCATGCAAACAGTCATGCAGTTGCAGCACAAGAAAGGGCAAAACACGTGACATTCCCATAGACCCTAAGTTAGTACCTGTCATTACAGGTACTCAATGCACCAAAATTATGGAGCATTAATGAACATGTAGACATGCACAGTAAGTCCTGAAAGTGGTCTTGCACTCATCCCCAGCTAAGATTTGCACCAGGTTGTAGACTCCCCAGAGGTCAAGGTTGGTGAAGACACAGACCTTCTGGAGTTGATTGAGCAGTCCTGGGATGAGGGGCAGAGGATACTGGTTAATGATAACTGGTAACCCAGTTCAGTGCCCAAAAATCAATACATAAGTGGAAACTCCAATCCTTATTTTTGATGAGCAGGACAAGGACTCCAGCAGATGAGGCAGACCTATATATAAAACCCTAGGTTAGGTTCTCCTGCAGATATTTGTGGAGGGTGACAAGTTTGGGCTCTGACCTGGTGTAAATATGCCCAACTGGAATTTTGCTGTAGGCTGCAGGTTGATGGGACTGTAACAGGAGCACAGGGCCCTTGTTACCTTAAGAGATGAAAACAACTGCATGGAGAGCCTCAGATGGGAACGTCTGATCATTAGGAGCTTCAAAAGAACAGGTCCCCAGGTACTTGTAAGCTGTGAGTTCCCAAGCTAACTGCTTTACAATAGTACAGTTGGGGAGAGCTCTGCATGTGAAGTAAGCTGCCATGGGGTGAAGTCAGCATGTCTAATTAAAGAACACCCGTAGCCAACCCAGGGAAGTCACCTGACCAGAAACAGGCAGTTCCTGAGAGACATATGAATCCAGGGCTTGAGGTGGACAGCTGGTCCCTGAAGGTTTCCAGGGAAGAAGCTCTGGATCAAAATGGCTGTGGCTTGAGCTACAGACAGGGATTGTGTAGCAATGGGGATTGTGAATAAGGGGCTGAAGGCTTACAAGGAGTTAAGGCCCAGGATGAGAAGTGTTTTTGTTAGGCTGCCAGTGTGTTTAAAACTTCTTTTATAGCCAACAAGGCTATTCTTTTGTTGTGTTTATCACCGGTGGTTTGGGTTTGGGATGAACAGAGGAGGTTGGAGGTCCCAGTTGTGCCTGAGGGGCATGCAGCTTTTGTTAAGCCTTGCCATGGGGTAGGGGGGGAAGGGAAGGAAGGGGTAGGCACAAACCCCATGCAGGCAATAGTCAGGTAGGCCAAAGCCAAGTTATGGTAGTGGCTTGAAGCCAGGGAAGCTAAGGCACAGGCCCTGAGCAGGGCAGAGTTAGGTCCAGAATTAGGTCCAGTGACAGAGAGAGGTGGAGCCAAGGCCAGGGGTTCATAGCCCAAGAGGGACGAACTCAGAGTCTGAAGAGGGTGAAATTAAGAACTTGAAGCCCATAGCCCTAGAAGGGTGAGATCAGAGTCCTGGAGGTGCAAGGCTAAAACTTTGGTGGACCAGATGGGGGATGGAGCCTAGAAGCCAGGTCCATCATGGTGGACTTAAACTAGAAGGCCCAGTAAAAGAAAAGGGGTGGAGGTCAGGTAGACTGAGCAGTCTGAAATAGTTGTAACACAACTGTACAATACAAACATCTGTGTATCCATTGCTGCATTCAATGCATTCTGTTTATACATCATGACACAACACATTAATACTGAATCACTGTCATCATATGCAACATGCTCAAGTCTTAAGAAGTTACCTACACTTGGTCCCTACCAATCAGAGCTAAGGCATCAGTATCTCTGTGTTATGGGACAGGGACTGGTAGCTTCATGTCAATTACTCAGTCCTTAGCTTTTGACATTACCACTATCAACCTTGGGGGTCAGTGTCCTGCCTAAATTAGAGTTGTTTTCTTTTCCTCATGTTGTGCTAAGAATTTGAATACAAACCATAGAGCAGGAGGTCAACAAGCAGTAGCACCTTACCTACAACTTTAGGCAGTTTCTGGCGGCGCAGAGGAATTCGGGGTAGTTTCATGCTAATAAGACTGAACCGGCCACACAAGCATCTTGGGGATTTCTTGACTGCAGCTGTGTCCTGGTTTATGCTAAAAAAACAAACAAAAACAAAAACAAAAAAAACCAAAAAACAAAAATACTGAACTTCAGTAGGAGACATTGCAAAGCACTGGAAAGAGCAGCTGTGCCAGTCTTGCAGGGTGTGAACAAGGGATCCTCGTGGGGAGCAAGGCAGTTACACATTAAACATCCCTAGAGCTCACTCTGAGGCTCTGTAGAGCTGAGCTGAAATGGGATAAGGAACAGCATAGATAATGGCAATGTAAGTTCAACAGGGAGCTTCGATCCCTCTCTAGTCCCAGCATGAAACAGGGCCCTATGGGGCAGTAGTGTAATGTGAGGTGGGGGACATGATTTATGAGGAAAGACTGAGGGAACTGGGCTTATTTAATCTATAGAAGAGGAGACTGAGGGGGGACTTAATAAGAGTCTTCAACTACCTGCAGAGGAGTTCAAAAGAGGATGGAGTTAGACTGTTCTCATTAATGACAGACCACAGAACAAGGAGCAATAGTCTCAAGTTACAGCAAGGGAAGTTTAGGTTAGCTATTAGGAAGACTTTTTCACTAGTAGGGTAGTAAAACACTGGAACAGGTTACCCAAAGAGGTGGTGGAAGCTCCATCCTTAGAGGTTTTCAAACCCGGCTTGACAAAGCTTTGGCTGGGATGATCTAATTGGGAATCTGTTTGAGCAGGAGGTTGGACTAGATGACCCCCTGAGGTCCCTTCCAACCCTTTCTATGGTTCTATGATTCTATCTCCTCAGGACCACATACGGTGGGGGCACCTCACTCTGGGTCTACTGCCTGTCTCACTCTGCCTGCATGGAGGGCAACAGGAAGGAGCATGGTGAGACAGTGTGTGTGAAGCACCAGGTATTCTAGGAATTATCTTTTTGCAGGGCACCAGTGAAATTCTCAGTCTTCAGTTCTTCACAGTGAAATTCACTGCTGCTGGTGGGAGAATTTATTCCATTTTGGGCACTGAAATAAGCATTTTCCCCACCCTCTAGACATGGGTTTGGGCATCAGGAAAAATGGGGTGAAAGTTGGTAGCAGCAAACTCCACTGATACTCTAGAGAACTAGAATTCCCTGAATACCTTGCAGGAACTCTGTTGCTTACGGTCCTTTGCGGGCAAGTCACATGGTATGGAAAAGGAGGGTGGGCAGGAAGGGTGAATGACAGGGTTGCCAACCCAAGACTTTTTTTTCCTGACAATCTGCAAGCTTTTTACTGGCAGCTAAACATTTTTACTGATACATATGTTTCAAAGAACATAATGTAACTCTTCTCCTAGCCCCTCCCCTGCTTCCAGGCCCAAGTTAAAAGGGCTGAGTTCAAATTTAGGGATTTAATACTAATGATAATAAAAAAGTAAAACTGTTTGGTTGTCAGCAGCACATGGCTGAGAGAATGCTCTCTGCAGATTGCTGCACTCCCACTAAGACATATGTGGTGCTGCTGTGCTCTGTCTGTCCTGTCAATGCCTCAATCGAGCTAAGCCTGTTTACTGATTTTAATGACAGCAATTTTTAAAAAAATACATTTTGCCAAAAGCAATTTTTAGCCAGATTTATTTTATTGATAGTATATTTACTGACAGTTTGGCAACCCTGACTAGTGGTTAATAGTCTACCAACAAGTTGCAACTGATGACCAGTATATAGGGGTGGAGCTAAAAAAGTGATAAAAACTCCAGGAGATGAGAGGACTGCCCAGTGCACATTTTTTCTATGCTACATCTCTGCTTTAGGATGTGCACTGTGCCATTTGGCAGTAGAGTCCCTGGTAGGGTGCAGCAGGGCATTATGACTTTGACTCCCTATAGGCATTAACAGATGTGTTTGATCTGTGGAGAAAGGTCTTGCCCCAACAATTAAATATCTGCATCTAGCCAGGCAGCTCACAATGCCTCTGTTCTGCCCTGCTTGTGAGACAGGTAAGTACATTGTTAAATGCATCCCTAATTGCCTTGCCTAAGACCCAATAATCTACTGCTAGAGTCTGGCCACCTCAAGAAAACACCTGAGGAAAATTGTTAAAAGTTTTTTCTTAGTGATTTTCCCTCTGGCACTGTATACCTCCTCACATTACCACCAGTTCCAAATCTCAGTTCTTGGTGCATGAGGCCTCCAACCTTTCCACTCCAATCCAATCTGGCACACAAGTTACAGGTATGTATTTCACAAAATGATGGCAGAGAAGTGAGTACCTTACCATACTTGTACCTTGTCTCTGCTGCATAAACCTTGACACCTGTTCTTTGGAACCAGCACTGTGACCTTGCACCCCTTGTGCCTAGAGAGAACTCACCATCACTATTTACATCTTTTAATAGAAACTAGATCTGTTAGAAGCAGCTAGTATTTGCTTCAGACTTGGATTCAGCTGATTTGGGGGACAGTGATTTGATTCAGTGATATGAATCGCTGTCCTGAATCGATTCAGGTGAACCAAACAGGCCCCAACCCCTGCCCACTCTCCCAGCCCCATCAATGGCAGCCCCACCGGGACCCAGCATACTGGCACTTAAAAAAAATAGAAAAAAAAAGACCCACACTCACTGGCTGCTGCAGCAGCCATCGGGGCTTCTGGAGGCTCGTGGCAGAGCCCCCCCCCATGCAGAACGGGGCAGTGAGGGGCAGTGAGGATCACCCTCCTGCCTGGCAGCAGCCGGTGAGTGCTGGGGCTGGGCGGGGCACCCACTGACCCCAGGCAGGGGCTCCATGGTCCCTTCCCACCTCCTCCAGCCCTGCCCCCCTTTTCTTACTGGCATGTACTCTGGGTCCAGCTCCCTGTGGTGTTAAGCAGGGACTGCCTGAATCTCCTAATTTTCTCCTAATCTTTTCCAAATCAGTTCAGAGACTTTGGATTGATTCAGACATTTTTATTGGTCTCCTGATTCAATTCAGATTTGGAGGTTCAGCTGCCAAATTGGGCTGAATCTCCTCCAAATCAAATAAGCAACTGAAGCTTCACACAGCCCTAACAGAAACCTAATTATGTGCCTAGACCTCTTTCAAATCCGTCTTTAATGCCCCTCTCTGCTGTGAGGCCTGCAAACCTCTACCTGGAAGTGCTTTGGCTGGGACAAACTACAATGCTGAAACTATATACGTATGCAAATACTTCCCTTCATCTGACTACACCGTCAGCAAATGCCATATGTCACCATTCCCATGCTGTGAGCTTTTTGATTTACTAGTGCATACAGAATGCATCATCTGGGGCCTCCAATTCCATACAAAATCCTTGGAAAAAACGGAAGCCACAAATGACCAGAAACCACAAGTACATCTTGGTCTAAATTTCTGGTCTGGGGATGTAGAAACATCTCAATATTATTAAAAATGTTGAGGAGGAGGGTGTCATAAGATATCACACGAGCAGATGGCTGCCTGAAGTCAGATTCCAATAAGAGAGACAGCAGAATCAGCAAATTACTCATTTCTGATCCCCTTAACTCTCCTCATAGCATTTTCCCTGTTTGTAGAATGTGTACTTCAGATTAGGGAACCAATTTGAAAATATTTTTCCCCAGAATAAATTCAGTGGAAAATGCTCATTCAGAACAGTTCACAGGGGCTTCAGAATCAAAGATAGCTGCTGCATGTAAAACAGAACATTGTTGTTATCACTTCCAGACAAGGTAAGGGGAAAGTTGATGGCCACATAGAAAAGCATGTATGGTACATAAGAAGAATCAACTTCCTTTCTCAGATCTGATCTACACCATGAAGTTTTGCTGACATAGCTGTCTTTCAGAGTTTCATAGTTTCATAGTAGGTAGGGTCGGAAGGGACCTAAGCAGATCATCAAGTCCAACCCCCTGCCCCGGGCAGGAAAGAACGTTGGGGTCAAACAACCCCGGCTAGGTGATTATCTAGCCTCATTTTGAAGATCCCCAGGGTAGCAGCAAGCACCACTTCTCTTGGAAGTTGGTTCCAGATCCTAGCCACTCTGACCGTGAAGTAGTGCCTCCTGATGTCTAGCCTGAACCTACTCTCAGTCGACTTGTGGCTGTTATTCCTAGTTACTCCTGGTAGTGCTCAGGGGAACAGCTGTTCTCCGCTGGCCCCCCTGGTAAGTTTATAGATGGCCACCAGATCTCCTCTCAGCCTTCTCTTGTGGAGGCCGAACAGGTTCAGGTCCCATAGCCTCTACTCGTAGGGCCTGTCCTGCTGCCCCCGATCATGTGAGTGGCCCTCCTCTGGACCCTCTCAATGCTGTCCACATCCCTCCTGAAGTGCGGCACCCAGAACTGGACACAGTACTCCAGCTGCAGCCTGACCAATGTCGCATAGAGGGGAAGGATCACCTCCTTGGGTCTGCTCGTGCTGCATCTGTGGATGCATGACAAGGTGTGGTTAGCCTTACTGACTGCATCCTTACATAGGTGGCCTATGTTCTTCTTGGAATCAATAATGACTCCAAGATTTTTTTCTGCCTCTGTGCTGACGAGAAGGGAGTTTCCCAGCCTGTAGGTATGGTGCTGGTTCTTTCTTCCTATGTGCAGTACCTTGCACTTGTCAGTATTGAATCCCATCCTGTTCTCATCTGCCCACCCCTGTAACCTGTCCATATCTAGTTGTAGTCTGTCCCTCCCTTCTAGCATGCTCACTTCTCCCCACATCTTAGTGTCATCTGCAAATTTGAACAAGGTGCTTTTCACCCCCTCGTCCAAGTCACTGATGAAGATGTTAAAGAGTGCAGGCCTGAGGACTGAGCGACTGCCCACATCCCTCCAGTTCAAAAATCACCCGTCCACCACCACCCTCTGGGTGCAGCCCTTCTGCCAATTTGTGACCCATCTGACTTTGTAGGCATCGATGCTACAGTAATTTTTAAATGAGAATGGGGTGAGAGACAGTATTGAAGGCTTTCCTAAAGTCCAGAAAGACTACGTACACCATGACACCTGCAGCTAAGGATTTTGTGACCTGGCCATAGAAGGCTGGTTGGTCCAGGTTGGTTTGACAGGACCTGCCCCTAATGAACCCATGTTTGTTGCCCCTAAGCATAATCTCCCCTGCTGGTCCCTCACAGATGTCTTCCTGGATAATTTTCTCCAAGAGTTTCCCCATGACTGATGTAAGACTAACGGGCCTATAGTTACCCAGGTCCTCCTTCCTCCTCTTTTTGAAAATGGGGACCACATTGGCCTTTTTCCAGTCCTCTGGCACCTGGCCAGAGCACCACGAGTGCTCGTAAATCCATGCCAGGGGTCCCACAATGACCTCTGCCAATTCCCTCAGCACCCTGGGATGGAGATCATCTGGACCTGCTGATTAGAAGTGTCAAAGGATCACATACCCCACAGTCTATATAGCTATAGACTTCTGTTGGACCTCTACTGATATATAATTGAACATATTTGGACTTATGTTAATTTAGCTTGTATAATAGGGCCTCTACCCCATTACTAAATGTTACAGGAATCCCAGGGGTAACTGGTCCTCCCCAACCTCTGGGACCAGCTAACATAGCAGAGAGCCCTGAGACCAAATGGCCACCCAAACCAGCTGAAAGCAGTGACTAACAGGCCTGGGGGAAGACGTGGAGGGTCAGGTGACCCAAGAAAGGACTTATAAGCACAACCAGAGTGGCAGTCTGGCCACAGGAGTTTTAAGGGGCAGAGTTTCAGCAAGGAGCTAAGCTGGGTGCCCCAGAGGAAGGACTCTGAGCTACAGTGGGGGCATAGGAAACCCTGCATCCTGAACCAGGAACAAATAGATACTGTGGGTCGTTTTGGCAAGGGTTTCCACAGAGCAAGATTAACCCCAGAGGGGAAACCCTCTGTTTTGGAGTGGACACTAATGTTTTGGTTTTTGTTTTCATTTAGACCAGAGGACCAGGTTGTGGTTGTAGGGCAGAGGAGGCTACTGAGCCAGGTGCCATGGGGCACCCCACATCCTAGGCAGTTTTGTTGGCAGAAGGATTATGCTGACACACAGCGGAGACTGATGGTGCAAGTCCAGAGCCCACTGAGGATTGATGCATAGCAAAGACTGGGGCATGGGCCCAGAACATGCAAGGGCAAGACCAGGGGCCAAGTGGCCCAGAGCCAGGACAGCATGGCTAGAACTAGGACCTGGTAGCTTGAGGGGCCCAGTCAGAACGAAGTGGGACAAGGTTAATGGACCTCAGCTCAGACAAGGGCCTACAATCCAAAACCCTTTTCACCCTCTTGGGCATGGGTGGCCAGAAATGGCCTGTGAGACATATTTGGGCCACAGAATGATTTTTTTTTTTACCTGGCTCACAGTGGGTCCCTTGCTGGGCCATTCCTATACTGCTGGATCTAGCCCTGGCCTCGCTGGCTCTGCATGGCTGGAACAGGTCCCAGCCAGACCACTGGCATGTCACTGGATCTGCCTCAACCCTCTGTGGCTGGATCATGCCCCAGCTGGGCTAGCCCCACACAGAGGGGTTGGGATCTGGCCACACATAGCCCATGTGGCTGGATTGGGCCATGGTTGGGCTGTTCCTACATGGCTGGATGAGGCCCTAGCCAGACTGTTGCTGTGTGGCTGAATTGGACCTCAGCTCCAGCCTCAAATAACTGGATCAGGCCCTGGACCTGCACAGCTAGATTGGGCCCCGGCTAGGCTGTTCCCATGCATAACATACTGGATTGTACTGGTCTGGTACCACTTATCTGGCCTGTAGGGTGAAAAAATTGGACACCACTGGTCTACTATAATCCCCAGGTCGTTTTCTGCAGCACTGCAGCCTAGCTAGTTTGTATCTGTGCATGCAGTTATTTCATTCCAAGTGCACTTGTTCTTCTTGAATTTCACAGAATTTTTTAAAGATGAGAAATATATTTGTCCTTTTCCAACCATCTGTAATCTCACCTGACCTTAATGAATTCTCAAAAAAGAAATTACCTCAGCCAATTACTTCAGTACTCTAGGGTACATCCCATCCAGCTGTAATGATCTGAAAGCATCTAACTTCTCTGAGTAATCTGTAACCTGTTCAACCATTATTCTAAGCTGTTTGTCTCCTTCCCTATTTTTGCTGCTATTGGTAATCGCCCCTATTTGTGCAAACAGAAGTAAAAAAGTCATTAAATATTTCAGCCTTCTCTGCATCATCCATAACCAGATTGCCTTCTGCATTCTGTAAGGGGCTTATAGTTTCTTTGGTCTTCCTCTTGCTCTTGAAATGCTTGTAGAATCCCTTTGTATGTCCTTTACATGTCCTTTGCCAGTTGCATCTCAAATTATCCACTGGCCTTCCTGATTTTTCCTCCGTACACTTGTACAATACTCATAATCATCCCTAATAATATGACCAAGTTTCCACTCATTGTAGGATTGCATTTTGAATTTCAGCTCATTAAAGGGATTGCTGTCTAGCTAGGGTGGTCTCCTGTTGTGCTTCCCTTTCTTTTGTACTATTGGGATAGTTTTCACCTATGCTCTTAAAAAGTCCTCCTTAAATATAGCCAGCTCTCCTGGATTCCTTTTCCTCTCATATTTACCTCCTAGGGTATCCTTCCCACCAGTTCCCTGATTTTGTTAGTCCACTTTTCTAAATCCAGTTGATATCTTTTTTCGGTTGCTTTTCTTCCCTTTTCCCTTTAGGAGCTTGAACTCTTGTCATTTTGTAATTATTGTCACCCAAGTTACCTTCCACCTTCACTTCTCAACAAATCCCTCCTTGTTTGTGAGCAGTTAGCTACAGACTGTGATTAAATCACTGTTTATATGTCTTCCAGATAAATGAATTAGATGGATCTCCTTAATTCTCTCTGAAAGGATGTGCTCAGCTTTCAGGGGACTGAAATCCAGCTGCAGATAGTTAATAGTAGGGCTGTGCGAAACTTCGGTCCCTGATTCGATGCAGCGGAGATTCAGCCTGATTCAGTGGCCAAATCTCTGAATCCAAATAAAATCAGAGGACCCTTTCATCTCTCTGAATTGAATCGGAGCCCTCCAAATCGATTTGGAGAGATTTGGAAAGATTCAGAGATTCGGACAGAGAGACAGCTTTATATATTTTTTCTACATACCTTTAGGTAGCAGGGGATAGTGAGTACTGTGATGCTGGGGCTCATGAAGTGTCCCACAGAAGCACAGGGGACTCCCCAGTGCACTCGGCAGCAGACCTGGAAGTAGAGCAAAAGCATTTCTGGTCCACTTCCGGGTCCATTGGGGTGTGCGCAGGGCTCCCCCACCCCCAGCTTGGCAACTGGTGCCTTCTGGGTTGGGGGGGCACCCAGGGTCCCCCTGTGGCTGATAGTCAAGATAGTGGGGTGCAGGGGGCCCCCCAGTGCACTCCCCGGCAGACCCAGAAGTGGACCAAGTACTTCTGGTCTACTTCTGGGTTCGCTGCTGAGCATGTGGAGGGCCTCCCCCCCGCGCTCCTGTGGGACACTCCATCCACCCCAGCATTGTAGTATTCATGAGGTGCACCTGGTACCTTGAGCTATTTAGAAAAAACATTTAAAGCTGTGTCTATGTCCGAATAGCTGATTCTCTGAATCAGCACTGAATCTTCAGATTTGGATTCAGCTGAATTGAATCAGGGACCATAATCCAAATCAAGGAATCTGAATCAATAATGATTCCAAAAATAGGGCCCACTATACACACCCCTAGTCAACAGTCTGGCAGCAAGCTGTAACTGATGATCAGTAAATGGGGATGGAGCTAAAAGATGGGTAATAGCTTCAGGAGCAGAGTGCAATGAGAAGAGAAGAGATTGTGGTGTTGAGGGGTAAGCACAATGTCTGAAAGAACATAGCAGTTTTTAGTTTTGCTTGTTTGATGGGCAGGGCAGCGGTGTCCTGCCCCTGTCCATTCTGTTGCCCCTCACTGACAAGCCACATGCCCCATACCCCCCAGCCCTGCTGCTGCCCTTCACTCTGGACCCACTCTGGACCCCAGCCCTTCCAGTGCCTCTCACTCCCAAACAGTAGTACCCTACCCCCCATCTTGCTGGTGCCCCTCACTCCTGAACCACAGCCCCCTAGTGCTGCCAGTGCCCTGCACACCCAACTCACAGTCACCTGTTCTGTCCTCTGTGCCCCTCACTTCTGATCCACAACCCCTGCCCCCCTGCCGGTGCCCCTCACTCCCAACCTGAAGCTCCCTGCTCTGGCCCCCAGCCCTGCCAGTGCCCCTCACTCCTGATCTGCAGCCCTCTGTCCTGCCGGTGTCCTGCACTCTGGACCCACAGCCACTGCCCCCCAGCGCTGCTGGTGCCCCGCATTCCTGACCCACAAACCCCTGCCCCCACCCCCTCAGCCCTGCTGCTTACTCTCTCTCTCTCTGGCTTGCCTGAGCCCATGCAGGGAGCACGTGACCCTTGACAACCAATCACCTTGCCCACTGCTCCAAGTCTGAAGCAGCCAGTCTGGAACAGCAGAAAACCTGGAAATTTGCTCTTTTTCAAAAAACCTGCCTGGATGCAGCACAGAGGTCCAAAAAAGAGGACATGTCTGGGAAAACCTGGAAATATGGTAACCCTAGAGAAGGTAAGTAGGGGGCAGGCCACATGGTATCCTCTGTGTTCCCCCTGAGATGCACATGCAAGTCTCTCACCCCATAGTCTCCCCTGGCTGTAAGTCCCTTACCCAGCCAAATGAGCCAACCTGGCCTGGTATAGGTGGTTGCTCAGCACCAGATTTAGCTTCAAGCCCAGGGCCAAATCTGGAGCTGAGCTGCTACTGCCCTGGGCCAGTACTTGAATGTAAGATTAGGCTTTTCCCCCTCATGCTGATTGGGAGGGGGACCTCATCTTGGATTCAAGTAAATATGGTAATTATTAGCTTGTCAGTCAAACAGCAATCTAGGCAAAATAATAGAACAACAAATATAGAACTAAACTAATAAAGAAATAAAAGAGGGTGATGTCATTAATGGAAATCAGCGTGCCTGTAATCAAATGCATAAATACTGAATGGCAGATAATTTGCAGAGCAGTGCCATTGCTGAGATGGATCTGGGGTTTTCAGTGGAGCACAGACTTGACATGAGTCAGCAGTGTGATGCAGTTGCAAAATAAGTAATTGTAATTTTGGGTTACATCCATAGGTGTAGTACAGGGGTGGGCAAAATATAGCCTGTGGGCCAGATGTGGCCCACAAGGCCATTCTATCCAGCCCACAGGCCCCTAAAAAGATGCAGAAAATTAATATTTCTCTGTCCTTGGTTTCTGTCCAAGAGAAGCGGTGCTGGCTCCTACCCTGGGAGTCTTTAAAAGGAGGCTGGATGAACACCTTGCTGGGGTCGTTTTACCCCAGTACCCTTTCCTGCCATGGCAGGGGGTTGGGCTTGACGATCTATTCAGGTGCCTTCTGACCCTACCAACTATGAAACTATGAAAAATGACAGGAACCAAGGGCAGTAGGACCCAGGGGAAGCCTGGCAGGCTCCCACAACAGCAACCTGCCATGCCCCACCCCCAGCCAGAAGTCCCAGCTGGGGTTTCTGGGCTGGGAACATGTGGCTGCCCCGGCACGGGGAGCTCTGGTAAGTGGGGGTGGGGAGAACCCTGGGCATGGAAAGAGCATGGGGGGGAAGCGGCTCCTCCCCGCTGATGCCCAGTGCCCCACGCTGCAGCTGCTTGCAGCCTGTGTGGGGCTCGCTGTGCCCACTCTGGACAGCCCCACGCAGGCTGTGAGTGCCTTCAGCCTGGGGCACCGGCCGTGAGTGGGGGAGGGGCCACTTCCCCCCCATGCTCAGCTTTTCCCTGGGCTCCTTCCCTGCATGGAGAAAAGTGGCCCCTTGCTCGCCTCACGGCCAGCACCCTGCGCTGCAGGCACTCACAGCCCACGTGGGGCTGTCCGGAGCAGGCGCAGGCAGGTCCAGGCAGCTCCAGTGGGTGCAGTGTGGGGTGCCAGACATGGGACGGGGAGGGACTGCTTTCTCCCCCCCACACTCAGCATCACCTTGTAACCTGGCCCCACTGCCAGGCTGGCAGTGGAGCCGGGTTACAAGCTGGTGCTGAGCGTGGGGAAAAGTGGCACCTTGCCCAGCCCATGGCCAGTGCCCTGTACTGCAGCTGCCTGCAGCCTGCATGAGGCTGCCTGTGCCTGCTCCAAACAGCCTCATGTTGGCTGCGAGCGCCTGCAGCATGGGGTGCCGGCCATGGCACAGGCAAGGGGCCACTTTTCCCCATGTTCAGCACAGCTTCTTCCCTGCTGGCAAGCAGGCCCCCGCCCATACCGTGGGGCTGGGGGGCACTGGGTGTGAGCAGGTGAGGAGCCAGTGGGAGCACGGGGCCCACACCAGTGTTCCGGGGCCAGTGCCGGTGGGGCCCAGAGTAGGGTGACAGGAGCGCAGATCATGGAAATTGTCATTTTTCACCCAGCTGGTAGGGGCTGTATGGAGCCTGGCCAGCTCCCCATTCCCTGCTGGTGCAGCCCAGCTCAGCTCCACAGACCCTTGCTGGCCTGTACCCTGCTCTGGGCCCCACCAGTGCTGGCCCTGGGACACTGGTCCTAAGACATTGGGACATTGGGACATTGGTCCCAAGATGGTGACCAGGGGGCGGGGCACCTGTCAAGGGGTAGGGCACTTGTCAAGGGCTAGGACTACCCATGAGGCCCTTGACAGCCTGCCAAAACTGGGTAAGCAGCCCTCTGCCCAAAATAATTGCCCGTCCCTGGTGTAGTAGGTGTAAGATATGGGAGGTGATAGATATCACTCTACTTGGTACTGATTAGTAGAGACGTATTTAAATGTCAGAGAGACAAAGGGATTTTTCTCAGGCTGCTCCATGTACATGGAGTCTTTTCACAGCAAGACCCCCTCATCGCTGATTGGCCAAGGGATCCTAGCAGCCCCACCCCTCATCACTGATTGAGCCAGATGAAAAAAACCACAGTATAATTAAATAGTGAAGTTGCAGAAATATCAAATACATTACATTATAAATGTAAGTATTAATTTTTAAATCTAAATTGAAGTATATGATGAATATAAATTTATACACAATATGAATTGTAACTAATATCATAATTTATTATTAGCATTCTACGGAAGTTTAGTAATACTAAATAATGCTAACTTTGATCGAAACAATTTGTGTTAGTTGTTACATGAAAGCATGCAGCATCCACTGGCAGTAGCAGCTGACATCCTTTGTCTCTGTGGTGTGAACACTTCTCTGTGTATGTAGGCCACACATTTTCCACCCACTGAATTGGTTGGAATGGTAAGCCAGCATTTGCCAAGTTGCAGAGATGTGGAAACCAATCAGTCAGGCTCCCAAAAACACAGTTACAGTCAAAGGCATCTGGAACTCTTTAACAAAGTTTATCTAAGTAGCACATTCCTTGCCATGCTCTTTTTGCCATCCAGGGATTGATTTCAGTAGCTGAGGGTCAAAACTGAGAAAATACATCTGACTGGGGTAAAAAATGTGAATTGCAATAAAAAAGGAGGTGGCCAGTTGTCTAAACTGTAGTAGTAGTGACTGATTGTACTTGTAGTACTGACTCAACTTTGCAGCTATTGTTTGGAACAGTTCTTGTCTCTGCTAGGTTTCACACTGACAATTTAAAGTTGTTGTTGTGTTTGATTCTCCAAGAACACAACAAGCTGATGGATTTGATAAGCTGGGTCAAACACTGCTGCCTTTCAAACCACATTAGAAGCTCCATGAACCGAATTGCATTTTCAGCCACAAACTTAACTTGATCTTAAATGTTGCCCTGTCTTAAGAGATCATATTGTTTAAGCATTCTCTGTGTGCTGGGTGTGATTTAAAGCTCCTTGCACACAAACTGCTGTTACTACTTCATATACTTTCTGTGATTACAAACTGCTTTAAACCATTAATTGCACCTTGAAACCCCTGGCTTCTGTGCAAGTGAGACAGTCACATGTACATCCCTGCTTTGATTGGTGATGGACTCCCTGTAGTAAAGCTTACAGCCTGGACAATGTCTGAATGGTTTTTTTTAGAAGAGGAAACCAGGCTTTTCAAATCAGGAAAATGTGTGCACCAGATGTCATTAAAGAAAGGGAGTGTGCATTGCATGTGACATGAATTACACTGGGCATCATTTCATGGGACAGAGAAAGCTGTGCACGTATACAGTACATTATCAGACAGAAATGCTGAGGTA
The DNA here is from genome assembly GCF_052110815.1 of Crocodylus siamensis. Lineage (NCBI taxonomy): Eukaryota > Metazoa > Chordata > Crocodylia > Crocodylidae > Crocodylus > Crocodylus siamensis. The sequence continues at coordinate 45,518,605 of NC_143403.1, forward strand.
TTGTTAAATTCTAAGCTGTAGTTTACAATATACTTTGCTACAGCTGGTGCCATGGTAGAAAATTTGACAGGCACAAGATGAACTAGCTCTGTTCGGAAAACAGGAAGATTGCAGTCTGTCCAGTTCCCAGGTACAAATAAAATGTGTAGAACATAGCTATCTTGGGCAGCTGTTGTTTTGTCTTTTACAATCAAGATTAATTCATATTCTGCCAATGCAGATGTTGTAGATTGAACACATGAAGCAATTACTCTTGGGGGATGATCTTGGCGAAGCTTGCCCGCACATGGGGAAACTGCTGGCATTTGGCACACGTTTGTTCAAAGAGCCCCTTAATTTAGGGTTATCAATTTTCTTTACACAAATGTTGGCAGGCATAAATGCCTCCACTAGTGCAAACATAGCCTCCCTTCTTGTCAAACTGCTTTTAGTGGTTCTTTTAAAGATCAAGAACTTAGTTGCTTGTTTCTTGCTCTGACCTTCAGCCTCTGCAGCCGCCTTTCACTTTTGTATGTTATTTGGACTCTAAATGCTGATCAATGCTGTTTTTCCCTCCACATATCCAGAGTCATGTTGCATGATGGACAAATCAATTTACCACTATCTGCATGCGGGGTTTCTACAGGGAAATGCCTTACATGATCCTGAGCTGAAATGTGTTTAGTTTTCTTAGCTTTCATTTATCATCTTCAGACTGAGGCATTGCTGCAGCGTTGCATCTGGCTTCCTTAACACATGGTACTGAAACCCCTTCACTGGTGCCTTCATCGAGTCAATGTCACTAGCTTATCCTTTCAGTAGCTCACTTTCAAACCACATGTTCTACGGCTTCCAGGATTGCCACACTTTCTTTATATTCTGGTAAGCTTTTACTTTTTGGGGGGAGATTCCATGCAAAATCATGGGAAACACCATTTTTCATGGTGATCATGGAAACTGTCATTTTTCACCATTTCTGCAAAAGTTGAGAAATTGCAGATTTAAGTAGGTCCCTACTGATTAGACTTTGGCTGGAGTATTGCCTGCAGTTCTGAGCTCCACATTTTAAGAATGTGGAAAAGTTAGAGAGGATCTAAAAGCAGGTGTCAAAAAATATACAGGTGTTGGAAGGCAAGCTGTATGAGGAAAGATTGAAAGAATTAGGTATGTTTTGCCTGGAGGAAAGGAAATGGGTGGGGGGCATGATAACAGTTTTCAAATATCTGAAAAGCTGCCATAAAGAAGAGGGGAATAACTGTTTTCCCTTGCTGCAAAAAGCAAGACAAGAAGCAATGGTTTCAAATTTCAGCATAGCAGATTTAGAGTAGATCTCAGGAAAAAACTTCCTTACTTTTAGAACAGTAGAGCATTGAAACAAGACTAACCAGGGAAGTTATACAATATCCTTCACTTGACGTTGTAAAGAGAAGGCATCCTTCAGGCATCCCCCCCAAGGGTGATTTAGGAACACCATTCCTTTACTCACAGCATGGATTAAACCAGATGGCCCTTCAAGTCCCTTTCTACCCTATGATTCTAAGATCCTATTTTGGGAAAACAGATTCCATTAGACTACTTGTTATTTTTTCTAATGAGATTACAGGTTTGGTTGATAAAGGTAATAATGTAGACATAATGCTTCTGTAAGGAATCTGACATGGTACTGCATGTTACTAGGGTGATTCAAAGTTAAGCTGACACATATTAAATGGATTGGAATCTACCTTACAGGTTTCAAAATGTAAGTGTAAACTGGGTACCATCACTTTGTGGAGAAGCTCAAGAGAGTCCAAAGGAGGGCCATGTGCATGATTAGAGGCCTGGAGACCAGGTCATATGAGAAGAGGCTGAAAGATTTGGGACTGTTCAGCCTGGAGAAGAGAAGACTCAGAGGGGACGTGGTGGCGGTCCATAAGTACATCAGGGCCTGGGGAAGCATCTATGCACCAAGGCCCCCCAGGGGAGGACAATAAGTAATGGGCACAAACTGATTGAAGATTGCTTCAGGCTGGACATAAGTCCCCCGCAGAGGTGGTACAGTCATCCACCCTAGTGATCTTCAAAAAGCGTTTTGAAGCCCATCTTGCTGGGGACATCTGATCCTAGCAGTCTTTCCTGCCCAAGTACAGGGGAGCTGGACCTGATGATCTGTAAGATCCCTTCCAGCCCCTAACATCTATGAAACTAATCAGAACTATTCCTAGTGGGGTCATTCAAGAATTTAGTTTTTGGTCCTAACCTATTTAATAATTTTCTGAAGTCAATACTGAGAAACTGCCAATAGCACAAAGATTGGAGGACATAAAAAGTGGCATACTGAGTCAGATCAATGGTCCATCTAGCCAGTATCCTGTCTCTGACAGTAGCAGGAAGGAAAGCATATAAACAGGCCATATCTAGAGTAATCCATCCCTTGTCACACCCTTCCAGGCATCTACCATCGTTGGTGTAAAGTTGCCAGGAGATATATCCCTGACTATTCTGTTTAATAGCTATTAATGGATCTATCACATGTTAATTTGTCCAGTCCTTTTGAAACTGGCTATATTATCTGCCTTTAGAACAGGGGTGGCACATTATTTGGGCTGACGGACCACTTAGGGAGTTTTTGGTGAGCTACTGGGGGTGGAGGAGAGGGTGCCAACCAGGCCCAACAGGGAGTGGGGGAGGCAATTGATTCTCTTGAGCCTGGATCTGTCTGCCCTGCATCCATCACTGGGGGTACCAGATAAAGCAGGTGGGTGGGGTCGTCACGGAGACCTGCCTGGTACCCCTGCAGGCAGGATGTGCTTGGTCAGGCAGATGGGATGGGCAAGGAATCGCATTCAGGAGAAGGATGGGAAGGTGGGGCTGGGGCCAGGCTGGCAGGGTGGTAATAGCACAGGGCCAGGGCACAGCTGCAGTCCACTCCTTGCATGTCTCTGCTCATGGAACTGGCACCCATTTTAGGGATGTGTGGGGAGCAATTGTGGCTCTGCCCCAGACTCCAGCCCTGCTCTGTCACTGCCCTGTCATCTCAGCTCTGGCCCCTCCTACCCATCTCACTCCTGGATGCCACTTACCACCCAGCTATGGCCCCAACACAATTGCTCAGCCAAGTGCACCCTGCCTATGGGTGTCCCGGGACAGTCTCCATGAAGACCTCATCTGCCCATTCACCAGCTCCAACTGGCATCCTCAGCAGTTGGTGTGGAGTGGACAGGCTGGGCTGGGTCCAGCAGCAGGGGCAACACTGGCAGTGCCAGCCAGAAGAAGCAGTCACTGCTGGGGCTGCCAGGAAGCTGTGTCCAACCACTGTGCTACCCCAGCCCTTCTGCATGCCCAGGGTTGATAGGAACAGCTGCACAGATATCCTCTGTACCTGATCCGGACAGGGCTGAGGGAACCATCTCAGCCTGGATAAATACCTTGGTGGACTGTATCCAGCCCATGAGCCATATTTTGTCAGTCCCTGATCTAGAACTTCCTGTAGTAATGACTTTGATCAGTTAAATATCTACTGCTTAAATTATTTTCTTCTGTTAGTTTTAGACCTCTCTTCTAATTTCAGTGCCCCTTACTTATAATATTTTAGGACTTGGTGAACAACAGTTCCCTGTTCACTTTGTCAACACCTTTCATTATTTTATAGACCCCTATCCTATCCCCCATCAGCCTTCTTTGGAAAAGAAGAACCTAGCCTTTTGTCTCTCTTTTTATGCTCTTAACACCTGATCATTTTGCTTGCCTTTCTCTGCACCTTTTCTAATCCTATTACATTAAAATGTGTGCCCTGTATGGATTTGCACAGAGTACGATATATTACATTTTGTTTTAAATTCCATTCTTATGATACCCAAAAGATATTGGCTTTTTTGGTAAACTATTGCACATCAAGCTAACATTTTTTAGAAACCTACCTACAAGCTTGTTAGCACCCTCAAAGAACTCCAGCAGATTGGTGAAGCAGGATTTCCCTTTACAAAAACCCAGGCTGACTTTCCCTAGCATGTCATAGAATCATAGAAAATTAGGAAGTCATTTAGTCCTCAAAGCCCGACCATCCCCAACTATATCATCCCAGCCAAGGCTTGGTCTAGCCAAGTCTTAAGTAGTTCCAAGGATGGAGATTCCACTACCTTGCTGGGTAACCTGTTCCAGTGCTTTACTACCCCCCAGTGGAAAAAGTGCTTCCTAATATCTACCCTAATATCTACCCTAAACTTCCCTTCCTAGAACTTGAGACTGTTACTCCTTGTTCTGTCATCTGCTACCACTGAGAACAGTTTGGTTCCACCCTCTTTGGAAACATTGTATAAACATAAGGCATCAGTTCGATGTTGTAGCCAGGAAGGCTGTGCAAAATTTTACCACCAGTTTTGTTTTGACCCTGTTTCAACCTGTTTTGAGGTTGAAACAGCAAAATCAAAATGAAATAGATATGTTTGAAACAGCCTCGAAACAAAATGAGGCAAGTCGATACTTTTCGCTGTTTCGACAGTTTCGCCCATAGGTTATAATGGGGAAAGGATGAAACAGCCTATACCTTTGTCATTTCTGGTCCAATTTGGATAAAACTTGCAGAAATGGTGGCCTCATCTGAGGGAATAAAGTGCACCCAGTTTCAAGAAGATAGGTGAATGGAGTTTGGTGAAACTGCACCTCAATTCTGGAGAGCCAAACTTGTGTCGTGTGTAAGTATTACACCACAGCTGGGTCAAAACTACAGGAATGCGAGCCCCTGCTGAGGCCACAAAGCCTGCCATGTTTCAAGGAGATAGGTGTGGGGGGTTTGGAGAAACTGCACCCCAAAATCCTGAAAGCAAAACTCATGTCACGTGTACGTGTTAAGCCACAGCAGGGTCAAAACTGCAGGCTTCCTAGCCCCTGCTGAGGCCACAAAGCCTGCCAAGTTTCAAGAATATAGGTGCAGGGATTTGGGGGGAACTGCACCTCAAGCTGCTGACAAGCAAAACTCATGACATGGGTGACACTATGTGTGTTAAGGCGCAGCAGGGTGAAAGCTGCAGGCCTGCTAGCCCCTGCTGTAGCCATGAAGCCTGCCAGATGTCAGGGAGATAGGTGCAGGGGCTTCTGGGTTCTGGGGCCCTGCACCTCTGGCCACAGGCAGGCAAAACTCATGCCATGGGTGCTTGTGCAACTGTGTCTGTCTTGGGGCAAAGTGGGGGTGGGGGAACGACTGGAGGTCTGGCTGCTAGGCCCTGTTGCAGCCACTAAGCCTGCCAGCTATCAAAGAGATAGGTACACGGTGGTTCTGGAGCCCTGCACCCCTAGCTGCTCACAGGAAAAACTCGTGTCATGGGTGCTTGTGCAACTGCTGCCTCTCATCAGGTAGCAGGACTGAAAATTCCCCATCACTTTTCACCAAGACCTGAGGGTAATAATTGACCACAGTATGAACATGAGCCAGCAGTGCGATGCTGTAGCCAGCAGGGCAGACAGTTTGCCGGCATGCATCAATCAATGCATCTTCAGCAAAACCATTGCAAAGAAGTGATTCTCCTGCTCTACTCGGCTCTTCTCAGCACCAGTGAGACCACAGCTGGATTACTGCGTCCAGTTCTGGGCTCCACACCTTAACAAGGACATGGTAATGCTTGGGAGAGTCCAGAGAAGGGCCACTCATATGATCAGAGACTTGCACAGCAAGCTATATGAAGAAAGGCTGAGGGACCTGGGACTCTTCAGCCTGAAAAAGAGAAGGCTGAGAGGGGACCTGGTAGCAGCTTACCACTACATCAGAAGTGTACGTCCAGGGCTCGGTGAGCAACTGTTCACCAGGGCACCCTTGGGGAAAACTAGGTGTAATGGTCACAGTCTGGACACCCTAGTTGTGAAGTAGTTTTTTCCTAAAGTTGAGCCTGAAATGAACCTGAAACGATCTTCCAGGTGTCTGTGACCATTACTTCTAGTTTTCCCCAAGGGTGTCCTGGTGAACAGTTGTTCACCAAGCCCTAGACATACGCTTCTGATGTAGTGGTAAACTGCTACCAAATTCCTATGGGCAAAATGTCGAAACAGGGTTGAAATGGCAAAACATTTCCCCTGAACGAAATGAAATAGCCGTTTCAACTCTTAACAAAAGTCAAAATGAAACACCGTCCTGTCAAAATGTTGAAACACTGGTTGAAACAACGCTTCCATTTTGCACAGCCCTAGTAGCCAGCAGGGCAAACAATACTCTGGCATGCGTCAATCGATGCATCTCCAGCAAAACCAAGGAAGTGATTCTTTCACTTTACTCAGCATTAGTAAGACCACAGCTGGAGTACTGCGTCCAGTTCTGGGTGCTGCACTTCAACAAGGACATGGAAAAGCTGGAGAGAGTCTAGAGAAGAGCCACCTATATTATCAGAGACTTGCAAGGCAAGCCATATAAGGAAAGGCTGAGGGACTTCAGTCTAAAAAAGAGAAGCCTGAGTGGGGACTTGGTAGCAGCTTACCGCTACCTCAAGGGCTCAGCGAATAACTGTTCACCAAGGCACCCTTGGGCATAACCAGGAGTAATGACCACAAACTCCTGGAAGACCGTTTCAGTCTTAACACTAGGACAAGCTTCTTCACAGGGTGTCCAGACTATGGAATAAGCTCCCTCCAGAGGTGGTGCAATCACCTACCCTGGGAATCTTCAAGAGGAGACTGGATGACCACCTCGCTGGACTCACCTGATCCCCAGCTGTCTTTCCTGCCTAGTGCAGGGGGGCTGGATCTTGCGAGGTTCCTTCCAGCCCCTTATAATCTATGAATCTATGAACCACTCTTCAGGTACCTGAAGGCTGCTATTCAACCCCCTATGTCATCTCTTCTCTAGACTAAATAAGCTGAATTACCTCAGCCTCTCCTCAGAAGTCATGTGCCCCAGCCTCTGAGCCATTTTATTACCCTCCGCCAAATTGATCCCAATTTGCCTACATCCTTTCTGTAATGGGAGACTAAAAATGAACACAGTGCTCCAGCTGCGGCCTCACCAATGCAGAATAGAAGAGAATAATCACTTCCCACAGTATGCTGGCAGTACTCCTACCAATGAAGCCCAGTATGCTGCTGGCCTTCTTCACAACAAGGGCACATTGTTGGCTCATATTCAGCTTACTGTCCCCCAGCACCTCTTCTGCTTAGCCAGGCCATCCCCAGCTTGTATGCATGGGATTGTTCTGTCCTAAGTGCAGGACTTTGCACTTGTCTTTATTGAAACTCATGAGATTTCTTTTGGTCCAATCCTCCAATTTGTCAAGGTTTCTCTCAATCCTAACCCCACCCTCCAGCACATCCACAACTCCCCCAAGCTTGGTGTCATCTTCAAACTTGCTGAAGGTGCACTCTATGCCATCTTCCAGGTCACTGATGAAAATATTGAACACAATGGGCCCAGGCTGTTCCACTTTTTATAAGCTTCCTTTTTGTATTTTAGCTCACTAGAGTTCCCTGCTAAGCCAAGCTGGTCTTCTGCCATACTTGCTAGTCTTTCTGGGTATCAGAATGGTTCATTTCTGTGCCCTCAGTGATATGTGCATCCTCTTTAAAGTGCAGCCCACTCTCCTGGACTCCTTTCCTCTGCACACTGGCCTCCCGGGGGGATCCTGCCCATCAGTTCCCCAAATTCATCAAAGTCCTGAAGTCCAGGGTCCTTACTGTGCTGCTCTCCTTCCTTTCTTTCCTCAGGATCCTGAACTTTATCATCTCATGGTTGCTGCTGCCCAACCTGTCATCCACTACTACATTCCTCACCAATTCTTCCCTGTTTGTGAGCAGTAGGTCAAGGAGAGCGTGCTCACAGGTGGCCTCTCTAGCACTTGCACCAGGAAGCTGTCCCCAACACAAGAGGTGGGCAGCAAACTGACCTGTGAACTGACTACCCAATTGCTTGCCCTGTTTGCTATCTCTGTTCACTCACCCCCTGGTTGCATGGGGAATCTCCTTTTATACCCTGCTGGGCCTGGATTGTCTGTGCCCCCTTGTTAGGGTATTTGTCAGACATGGGCAGCAATTATCCAGCAATCACATGCCCAAAACACACACAGCCCACCAAAAAATCACTCAACAAGCAAAACGCTCATTTACCTTCCCAGAGCAGGATGTGGTGCCAGGCTCCTCTTTCCCTTTCTCCTCTTGTTCCCAGGAAACTGTTTGCAAACTGCTTGCCCTGTTTGCTAGGGCTGTGCAAAATTTCACTGTGTCTTTTGTTTTGATGCTGTTTCAACTTGTTTTGAGCTCAAAACAGCAAAATCAAAATGGAACAAAAGGCTTTGAAACAGCCTTGAAATGAAACAAAGGTACTCAAAATACTTTGAAAGTTTTGAAACTTTGAGTTTCGAAGCTGGGCTTTGCTTGCAGGGAATCAGAAACTAAGGAGAAGGAGGGGGAAGAGTGGGGGAAGGACTACACTGCTACTGACATGTGTAGCTGGCCACTGACAGTGATCCTTTCCTAAGGTCCCTTCCAATCCCGGTGCTCTGGGGGAGGGACAGAAAAATAACTGCGCCTTAACACACATAAAGTCACATGTCACAAGTTTTGCTTATCAGCAGCTTGAGGTGCAGTTTCCCAGAAAACCCTGCACCTATCTTCTTGAAACTTGGCATGTTTTGTGGCCTTAGCAAGGGCTACCAAGCCTGCAGTTTTCATCTGACTGTGCCTTAACACACACAAGTGACACAAGTTTTGCTTTCAAAACACTGAGGTTCAGTTTCCCAGAAACCCCTAAACCTTTCTCCTTGAAACCTGGCAGGCATCATGGCCTCAGAAGGGGCTCCCATCCCTGCAAATTTCATCTGAATCAGAAAAGAAATGACAAAGTTATAGGCAGTTTTGTGCTTCCCCATTATAGCCTATGGGTGAAACGTCAAAACAGCTGAACAGTTTCAACTAAATGAAATGGAACAGTGTTTCTGAAATGAAATGAAACTCAAAATGAAACACTGTCCCATTGAAACAGCGAAACACAAGTCAAAACAAAATGTTGCTGTTTTGCACAGCCCTTTTGTTTGCTGTTCCTGCTTACTCGCTGTCATCTTTTTCCATGTCACTGCTGATTTATCAGAGATGGAAGTGAGACTTGCTGCTCTGTCATTCCCAGGATTGCCTCTGAAGTCTTTTTTGAAGATGGGTGTTAATGTTGGCAATCTGCCAGTCCTCTGACAGAGGCTGCTTGTAACAGTAGGTTACACGGTGTTATCAACAGTTTTGCAATTTCACATTGTATTTCCTTCAAAATTCTCCGGTGAATGCTACTGGATCCCAGAGACTTATTAGTATTTAATGTATTGCTTTGTTCTAAAACAGCAGTGGGCAAAATATAGCCCGCTATTCTATCTGACCCAAAGGGCCCCTAAACATTTTAGAAAATTTAATTTTTATTTTCCCCTGCCTGCCTGCCTGTCAGAATGATAGGCACTGGAAGCAGCAGGACCCAGGGGGAACTGTCAGCAGGATCCAGTGGCTGGGCAGCAAGGCCTGCCCAGCTCCACCCTGCCCTCACCCCTCTCCTGCCCCCAGCCCCCAGCTGGAAGCCTCTGCAGTGTCTGGCCTGGTGACCCCTTTGGCTGTTTTCCATCCTTCCTCCATCTGAGTGGATAGTCAGATAAGATTGGACAGAGGGAGTGGGGAAAACCACTGTTATCTGCCCAGCAGCTGAAAATCGTGGTGCTTGCCAGGACAGGCTGGAGCCAGACTGGGAAGCAGTGGGCAGTGTGGTAGGGGGTTGCTTCAGGAAGCAGCGGTGGTGTGGGGACTGGTGGGGGGACCATGGAAAGTGGTGAAGGCAGTGAGAGGAGTGGTAGAGCAGCTGCAGTGAGGGAGGTGAAGGGGGGGGCGCAGAAGGCAGCATGGAGAATGGTGGTGGTGCTGTGGGGGGGCTCACAGGGAGCAGTGGGGGTGGGGTGGGGCCATGGGGAGTGGCAGTGGGGGGTGCTGCAGAAGGTGGTGGCAGCAGCGGGGAGCAGCGGCAGCTGGGAAGTGGTGGCAGCAGTGGCACGTGAGCATGCAGGAAGGAAAGCAGGGAAATGGCAGAGGAGTGTGGCAGTGGGTGGAAATGAGCAGCACATGCCGGTGCCCTGGGGCTCATGGGGACCCAGGCTGGGCCAGCAGGAGCACGGAGCCTGTTTGCAGGTTCTGCCTGGCTGCATCACGTGAGGCTCACACGGAGTCCACGAGAGTCACACATGATGGAGCTGGAGGCCCGACTCCGTTTCTCTCTGTCTCTCTCTCCCACCCCCACCCCACCCAGCGTAACTCCACACCCTCCTACAGTCCTCACCCCAACCACTTACCACACAAACACACACATACACACAGATACACCCTTCCTGCCTGCACACAATATACAGTAAGGCTGTATTTTGAGCTGTTATGCAATCACCTCTAGATACATTTTGCAAACACATAAATCAGTACAAAGTATTTTTAAATAAAATTAAAATAAGTAGTAGTAGATGTTTTGGGGGTTTTTTGTATATGATTTGGGTTTTTTTCGGTTTTCAAGATCACATCACCTCCCTTCCAAAAGGAGTACTTCTGGGGCAAGAGAGGGACTTTCAGTGACAAAGGTCAGGAGTTAGGGGGAAGGACTTCCAGTCCCAGTATGGAGACTGGGAGGGGGAAGCAACTTTCAAGGGGCGGGGCAACCCATTTGGCCCTCAACAGCTCACCAAAACTCGGTAAGTGGCCCTCCACACAAAATAATTGCTTGCCTCTGTTCTAAAGTATCTTTAATTTCTCCCTTCAGTGTAATACAACTCTTGAGACTCATCTCCTAGGAATAATTGATGTGGTGTGGGAATTCCTTCATTATCTTCTGCAGTAAGAATTGATGCAAAGAATTAATTCAATTTCTCCACTATGCCCCCTATCATCCCTGACTGCAGCTTTTACACCTTGGTCATCTAATAGTCCCAGAGATTCTTTTGCTGCCTTATAGCTTTTGATGTTATAAACCCCACCTCCCCAAAACTCCCAAACCAGACAACCCCACCCTTTTATTAACTTTAGCATATTTAGCAAGTTGTTCCTCAGATTGTTTTTGGCCTGACTTATTTCACTTTGATATTTGACCTGCCAAAGTTTGTGTGTATTCCTGTTCTACTCATCTATCTAGAGATGCCTTCTATTTTTTGAATAATGCCTGTTTGCCTTTGATGGGCTCCTTAACTCCACTATTAAACCACGCAGGAGATTTATTGGACTGACTGGTACCTTTTCTAATTTGCGTTAAACTTTTCCTGAAGATCTAATATGGTATTTTAAAACAACTTCTGGCCTGCCTTTTGTGTTTTTGACTGTTCATTTTCTTTCTAACATCCTCATTTTTGTGAATTTTTTTCTTCCTAAAGTTGTATATTGGTCTGATGGATTCTTTTGTCTTACTTCCTATTACAGACTGGCTTACCTACATACCATCTTGAACCAGGTTCTGTGTTTTACTTGGGATTAGGTCTAGATGTGTTTCCTTCTTGTGGTTTCAAAAACAAGTTGTTCTACAAAGCATTTATTTATTATGTCCAGAAATGTTATCTCCACATCTTGCCTGATGTGGAGGGTAGTTCCATGTCCATGTTAGGATAGTTAAAGTCTTCCATTTTTTTTTGCCTGTCCTATTTTTGCAGTTTCTCTAATTGCCCTTAGCATGTTCCAATCATCTTCATTCTCCTGTGTGGGTGGTCAGTAGTACAATCTTACTATTATGTTCCTTTTATTCAAGGGTGGAATTTCTACCCACAGAGATTCTACGGTATTTTTACCTTCAGATAAGATACTTATGTTATTAATGTCTATACCAGGGGTTCCCAAACTGTGGTACACATACACCTGGGGGAATGCAAGACATCCCTGGAGAGTGTGCAGGAAAAATTGTGTAACGGCAGATTTAATTTTCACTTTTATAATAATTGGCATTTAAGGGGTTACAATATAAAACATATACTACTTGGGCTAGGCAGGCACCTGGTAAAGCTGGAAGGGGGTACACTATAAGTAAAAGTTTGGGAAATTCTGATCTATATTATCCTTACTATAAAGCACCAGTCCCCCATCTGCACATTCTACTCTGTCACTCATATAAAGTTTGTAACTTGGTATAAAACTATTCTATTGATTATCATCCTTCCACCAGATCTCAGGGATGATAATTATGTCAGTCACAGTAATAGGGAATCTTTGCCCTGTTATTGAAATAGTGGTGTGGCCCATTTAAGGGCAGGATCTTTATAGCACATGCAGCCAGCAGAGCAAGGGTTAAAGAACAGCAGTGTAGTTAGGTCAGCTGATAGAAAACTCACCTGACTGGAAGAGGGCTGGGCTTGAGCAATATAAGCACAGAACTTGAGTTAGTCCTACAGTCTAAACCTGAAAGCCATGGAGTAAGGAGCTCCTGGCAGCAAATTAGCAAGGCTCCTTAACTGACACTGGATCTGGAAGCAAGCAACTGTGTAGGCTGGGAAACAACGGAGAATCACACCCTGCACCCCCACCACAGACTCCTCCAGTGCTGCATACACACCAACATGCACTGGCCCTGTGATGGCCCTGTGGAGGGAGGGATGGGAGTTAGGCAGGCGCATGCCACACCACCCCCCTGCACTGCCCCTGCACCCTCAGCCCCCACAAATAATATTTTCTCCCACCACCTATGCCTGAAGCCTACATGGGGCAGAGCATGCGGCTGGGGGGCGGGCTGCAGGGCCTGAAGTCCAGTCAGAGTGTGGGTAAGGGGTGCCACAGGCCCCGAAAGCCAGATGGGGCAGAGCATGGGGCAAGGGGCCTGCAGGGACCAAAGCCCAGAAAGAGGCAGTGTGGGAGGGGGGGAATGTAGGGCACAAGGCACAGATAGCAACAGAGCGTGGCAAGAGTGTGGGCTGTAGGGCCCAAACCCCACTGAAGGGAAGAGCATGGGTGTCAGGCTGCAGGGCCCAAAGCCCAGTTAAGGACAGAGTGTGGGAGGGGTGGGGGCAGAAGCCCAGTGTAGAACAGTGGGCCTTATCAGCCACAGTAGGGGGGCGGAAGCCAAGAAGGCTGAAAGCCCAAACAAGGCAAGGAAGGACTGATATGGCCTGAAGGCTTAAAGGTAAATGTCTAACCTGATAGGTGACTCAAAATGTCTATAAGGCATGGGGCATGGTATACGGATGGATTGTAGCCATGCAATTTAAGGCAAGCTAAATGGGGGGAAACAACTACCAGAAAGGGGAGAGAGCAGTGTAGGCTCTTCACTTTCTGAGAGCAGCCTGTCCTTCATAAAATTTCTGTCAAGGCATGGCAGGAGAGACCTTGAGAGACAGGGATAGAGAGCCTATCAGGGATGGGAGGCCTGCAGAGGATATCATAACAGCCCTCAGGCACCTAACCTGTTATAGTTACCATTTTAATACCAGGCATTCTGGTTCACCCATATTATGTTTAAGGCTTCTAGCATTTGTATAGAAACAGTTATAATTTTTACCATGGCAGCCAAGCAGGGACAAATAATGAATAGGAAAGATCAATGTTACAGAGTGAGATGAATCACTTGGTAAGTTAGACACAGTGAAAAATGAGTTTCAAAATGTCTACATATAAAGTCATACATCTAGGAACAAAAAATACTGGCCCCAACTATAGAACAGGCCAGAAATAAGATACTAATTTTTAAGCCATATTAGTCGGAACAATTTATGAAGGATTGTGGTGGAGTTTCCAACACTGGAAACTTTTTAAAATCAAGATTTGATAGTTTTTTATAGATGTAGTTCAAACATAAGTACTTCTATGGGGTGGTTAGGATAGGGATGGATGACCTAGCTTTGGACTGAATGACTTCCTGAGGTCCCTTTCAGCCCTACTTTTCTATGATTCTGTTATTCACAGCTAGCAGAATATAAGCCAGAATTAATTCATGGAAATCTTATGGCTAGAACTTTATAGGTGGGAGGTCAGACGGCATAATCACAATGTTCCCCCTCTGCTATTAGAAATCCATGATCTGCACCAAGGAGACCTAGCGGGCAGTTCAGAGAATTCTCAGCTTGCCAGCTTCAGCTGCTATTCAGACCCTGTAGGCTGCCCAGGCAACCCAAGAGGACCAGAATTTAGCTATTGCATAGATTATGTGAATAGGAACACAGCTAGGGCCAGGCAAGGGAGAACTAGAAAGGAAGTTCCCAATCAACAGTCTTTCTGTTAAGAAAAGACCCGTATGACACAAGTTGCCTAATGTTTTTCCCCCTGACCATAAAGACTCCAGGGCTGTGTCCAGATGAGCGCGGATGTTTGGTTCCCCGGGTACTAGTATCAGTGTTGCACCTTGCCACTGCTCCTGGGGAATGCCCATCACATGTGCTTTGGCACGCAGCAAGGTACCCTGGAGGCAGTAGGGGAGGCTGGGGCCAGTACTGTGCTTGCCCCAGCAGCCTTACCTGGGGTCCTTGGGGCCTCCTGGGTTTCAGCTGTGGCAATCAGCCTCGTCACAGCTCTGGGCAGCCCGGCTCCACTTTTCAGCAGTCTGCACTGGCTGTGTGTGCACTGCTCTGGTTTTTTTTTTTATTCCCTAGGGGTCAAAAAAACCTGTAGGGAACAAAAACTGGAGCAGTGCACACATGGGCAGCATGCCCTTGCAGCACAGAGAACACCTCAGTGTATGTGGCGCTGCAGACTTGTTTGCTGCACCACATACTGCACAGCTGTGCTCATCTGTACACTCCCCAGAAGGCTGGTCAGTGCTCCCCTCAGTTGCTCATGCAGGACTCTGGCTGTGACCTGCTCACCTGTGCACATGGCCTTCCCAGTGATCCCAAGCAGGAGACATGGGGAAAGAGCTGGATGTGGGAGAACACATCTAGATGAGTTAGATGAACATCTTGCTGGGGTCGTTTGACCCCAGTACTCTTTCCTGCCATGGCAGGGGGTCAGACTAGATGATCTGCTCAGGTCCCTTCTGACCCTAGAAACTATGAAACTATGAAACACAGGAGCTGAGCAGGATGGGCAGGAAATGGAGTCCTGTCAGAACCTCCCTGCTGCACTGATAATGCAGGAGGTGTGAAACAGCCTGGCACTTATCTACAGCCTTCCTGGTGCAGCAGTGGGCATCAGCCCCTAGTTCTGGGCTCCAAGCATGGCTTTTTGGAAAACTATTTAATACAGTTCTGTCTGCTATCATTCTGTTTATCATGGCTCCTCTAGCTGGGTTTAAACAACATAGTCCTGATAAGTATTTTCTAGTACAGATGTAGCTAGTATAATTTATTCTGGGTTCGTATTGTGTCTAGAACAACAGGTCCTTGGTTGATGACTAAGGATCCCACATGCTACTGCAAAACAGATCATAAACAATAAAAGCACTGTCATGTGCACAGGGCAAAAGGTCAAGAGTATGCCTAGAAAAAAGCATAGAAACTAAATTAACCTTTCCCACTCTAATGTGGTGCAAGAATCCTTTAAAAATTGCTGCAGTAGAAGAGACTGAGAACTTGTGCTACTTTATCATATTGCAGTGTGTTGCTTGACAACACCTCCGGGGCTCATGATAGACAGGGAAGGGTTATGTTTGGAATTAGCAGAGGCCTAACCTTGTCCCAGCTGCTCTAGAAAGTTTTGACCATTCTAGTACAATTGCAAAGAAGCTGACAGTTTCTCCTAGAGCTGTATGCTGGGAAAGGAGCAGTTATACCACACAGTACTAACTATCCTGTGCTGAGCCAGCACAACCACAGAGAGCCAGAGAGCCTAGCACACCACAAAGACAACTATTTAGAAACTTTTTCCCAAAAAAATACTTCTTCAAATGAGCCAGTGTTTCTGAAGTGGCTTCTTTTATCTGCAAGATGACAATATGCAGACCACACAGTCTCCAAACCAAATGCACGGTATTGGAATTCGATTGGCACAGAAAATGGAAGTTTCCTGAAAATTCCCATGCAGCAGCTGACAGCATGAGATGTAACCACACTGCAGGAAGATTTCTTTCTACAACTATTTGAATTGGAAGGGATATCTCAGTCTCCTCCCCCCACGTGGCTTTGTCATAAAATCTAGGGGTGCCTGTAGACATGCAAGACGGCTGCTCTGCATGCTGTAATTACAGCATGTCATAGCAGACTCAATAAACCGAGTCTGCTGGATCATGCTAATTAGCACGTTGAATGAGTTTTAGTTAAAGCACAGCCATTATGAAGTGTGGGATGCTGACTACAGGAGACTGCGGGTGCTTTAATTACAACAGCTCCCAAGAGCTGCTCTAATTAAAGTGCCCCCCCACCTCATCTCCAAATCACGTGTAAAGACACCCTGTGTTATTTGGTGCAAGCTGTGCCCCTTCATCAATACAGATCACGTCATCACTGGACCAAATAACACAGATTATAACATCTCATGTTCATTCACCTGCAACTCTGCCAACATCATATATGTCATCACCTGTTCATAGTGCCCCTCTGCTGTCTGCACTGGATAAACGGGGTGATCCATGTGAGTAAAAATAAATGAACACAGATATGATGCCAGTTCCAGAACGACATACAAGCCTGTAGCAGAACACTTTACATTCCCTGAGCATTCTAACGTAGGGCTTCTATTCTTAGACAGCAAAAACTTTAAAAATGAACTTGAAGGGGAAATTATGGAACAAGAAATCAATGGGCTGGCTTGTATTAATAGGCAACCATTGATCCTCTAGATCATTGTGTACACATAAGAGGTCTGTGACCGTCACACCAAGACCTCTAACACATATGCCTAGGCAAGTATACGGAGGAGTGGAGACTGCCCAATACCTACCATCCCCTCAGACCACTGAGACAGACTGAGTTGAGTCATTCAGTACCTCGATGGTTTGTGTTAAACATGGTGTAAACAGGGACTATGGATTCTTATTCTGTTACCTGGATTAGTTTTCCCCTATGGCTGGATCCAACTGTGCAGGCATATATGGTTGGTGCTGAAAATCTCTTTGCGGTGACACAAACTGCATGTGTTGCACTGAGGCATCCTATGTGCCATCTAGCTTCTCCCTGGCTGGCTGGGGTGCAGTCTGGCTTGAGATGGGGAAGCAGGCAGCCTTGGGTTCGCTGCTCCCAACTTCATGTGCCTCAGCATGTAGGCTCTGCAGTGGAGCCCTCGTGCTGAGGCACATGGGTAAAAGGGAGCAGCCAGCCCAAGGCTACCTGTTCCCCTGTCTCAGGGCAGGGGCTCTGCCTGCTCCCCCATCTCCACATGCCACTCCCCAGCTGCTTGGGGCATAGGGTGCCTCAGCATGGGGGCTGCCTGCCAGCGAGCCCTACACTGAGGCATCCTGTGCCCCAGCCAGCCCCTCCCTTGCAGCACTCTGCAAACTGCTTGAGCAGGGGCATGCACTGCAGCACAAAGTAGCGGCACAAATTTCTGTCATGAGAAAGCGGGTGGGTGGTTCTGGGTCCACAGAGATGTGCTTTTCAGCCTGGATCATTTCTCCACTTCTTACACACTCCCAGAGCTGGTGGGAGAGGGCTGGATACAGTTACCAGCATGCAAGATGCCAGAAGACCAGCCATAGCAGTAGGGACTGCTTATCTCCTCAGGTACAGACCAGAGGAGGGGAGGGGACAGTTTGTAAAAAGATCAGGTTACAGTGTGGTCCTGCCCCCACTTTCTTAGGTGGCACCAGACTCTGTGTTTCCAGTGTCCATTGCCACCTCCTTCTACCCTGCAAGGACAGCTGCCTCCTCCATTGGTCCAATGACCCACAGCCAAGCTGCCCAATCTGCCCAACTGAGCAGCTTCTGTCAATGCCAAACATTGTGTACCACCTCCTGCTATACTCTCAGGGATGCTCTTTCTGCTCCTGCCCATGCTGCCACCCTGTGGCCATATCTACACAAGATGCTACTGTGCAGTGGTTACTGCGCATTTATTTAGTACTGGTATAAACAAGCATTAAATAAATGTGCAGTAACCCGAGTTACTAGTGAGTGCCTTTTTTGTGACGCTACTGCTCAGTAACATTATACTACTGTGCAGTAGCATTGCCTCACAGTTTTTACCATGTGGCACTACTGTATCAGGTTACTCTGCAGTCAGTATCTTTAGTAGATGTGCCCTACTGAGATCCTTTTAAGGGTGCCACAGGGTATGACCAGATACACACTGAAAAGCACTGCAAGATAAGCACTGGGTTTCACTAACTTGAGAAAAGATATGGGGGTCAGGAAGTGCATTGAGACTACAAAGGTTGAGAACCACTGATCTATGATCTGTGTCTTTCTGTGTATAAGTTCTCAAAACAACTGGCTTCATCTTTCCCCAGCATTCATCTTCCATCTCAAGGCCGGTAAGTGGCCTGGCATTTTTTCAGTTGACTTTTCCCTTCCTTTTCTTGCCTTTCTCTACACTTTAAAGGCCTTATGCTGTGAGGTTCACAAATGTTGATTGGTGCTAGTGCTAGTTCAAGTCTGGAACAGCAACACGTCAGCCCAGGAAGAAGGGCTTGGAAAACTGGAAGGTAAGAATCCCCCCAATTACCATTCTGGGCTCTCTTCCAGGGCTTCCCCCAGCCCTCAGGGCATTTCTTACTTGTGGCTGCCTATGTTGTCTATCCCAGGGGAGCAGGCAGGAAAAGATTAACCACAAGTAAGCAGGGAATGGGCAGGGGGAGGGTCGTGAATGGGGATCTGGGGTGCTGGGGAGGGCAGGGGGAGGCAATGGGCCCAATCCAGGCCAGTAGGGGAGCGGGGCTTCTGGGGTGTTCACACTAAGGCACAGCCTGGCCTGGTTGCCCCTTAGTGGGTGCATCTACATGTACATTAAGGCACTTTTTATAATGCTTAATAAATATAGTACCTTCAGTGTACGGTACTAAAGAAATGCACATTAGGCTGCCTTAAGGCACAGTAATGAATGTGCATGATTTTAAAGTGATGCTTAATTAATGTGCAGTAGCCTATTTTACTGCACATCTGCATAATTGCATGGTTTTTTGTGATGCTTTAGTACTTAGTAAAATAGGCTACTGTGTATTAAAGCACACATGTAAAGCACCCAGTGTAACATGACTTGAGTAGCATAAATCAGAGATAATCCTGCTATGGAGTGGCATAACTTTGAGATGCATCATAAGTGCTTAAAACCAGTTTCGGGTGATAATGTGAAGACAATCCAGGGGTTAATTGCTCCAGGAGTCCCCCAAAATTACCATATAACAAGGATGTACGACTACCTCGCTTGGTGGCAATCAGTGGCTCCTCTCTGCCTTCTCCCATGGTCTCCAGTTAATCTCAGAGACACAGCCACCAACATGGCATGCCATTTCAGAGCCTTCTATGGAGATCGGTACTGTGGCCTGGGCTCCAAGTACCCTATGCACAGTGTGTGTCCATCACTGTCAGTGTTGCTTTGGACTGCAATGGTTGCTGGGGAGTTGCAGACCTGGCACTGTGGAAGCCTCAAAGATCTCACAGCTCTTGTTACAAGAAGAATTTTCCTTGGGAGGCTCTTACCCAAAGCCTAACACAACTAATTATGATCTGCCTCCCTATACTTCTGTGTCCTTTCCCTTGTTGGCAGTGTTTTTGGTTTTCTGGATTTTACTGTGGTACATCCTTGGATGGACAGTCTCAACTCAGCTGTGGTTAGGCATTCTGGCTTTACAGTGGAGAATGCATGAATAGGTAGATGGAAAAGCAGTGGGAGATGATAATAAGCCCTGAAAATGAGGGCTGCTTAAGAGCTATTATGATGCTCTTGGAGTTTTCAGAAGACTTCACATTTTAGGCTACAATTTTGCAGGATAATCTTGGTTGAGATTTGCTTGAATGTTTGAAAAGTATTGACAGAAACAGCTTGGACATTATGGAAAATACTTATGGAACAGATTCTGTAGCTGATTTTAAAGGCTCTACTGCTGCTGTACTGCTGAGAAAGCACGGAAGGGGCTAGGGCCTTGGCTGAGCAGCAGAAGCTGAGGGAAGAGTCCTGGCTGAACAGCACAAAGGGGAGGGTAGAAAATGAACAGCATGAAAAGAAGCATGTGGGGCAGAGCCCTGGTTGAACAGCATATGATGGCGGGTGGAGAAGCAAAGCTGTGGCTAAGCAGTAGGACAGGGAAAGGTGTAGGGTAGCTAGAGCCCACCTTAGAGCTTAAGGGTGGAGAGGCTGGACCCCTGGCTGAGCAAGTATAGTCACAGTTGGATTGGATTGGATTGGGTTAAGAATGTTAGGCCAGAAGAGGCCATTGTGAGCATCGTGGTATGTAATTTTGTATTGCATTGGCCAGAGAAGCCGTACGGTTATTCCAGTATGAAGGAGCCCAACCACCACCTAAGCTCATACAGGATCCCATGTCAGGGCATCTGGTCAGTTGAGCCCAGCTGGGCTGAGCTCTTAAGCTTCCACGCCTGATCTTGATCCTGATCCTGGATGAATCCCACTGCCCCTGTTCTCTGTAACTGCATTGCCTGCTGAGAGTGCCACTCAGCCCTTTTAAACACACCTACCGCCTCAGACTACAGGCACACCTTGACAACAGTCTCAAACTGCTCCAGCAAGCCTCATGTTCACTGCTTTCTCTGGTTCTCCTGGCTTCTAACCTGGCTTTGGTTTGGCTTTTCCTGACTTTGATCTTGGATCTTCCTTGGAACTCTGTACCAGCTCTCTAATTCTCCTGGCTTCTGATCTCAGCTTGCACACCAAACTACACCTCTCAGATCTCCCTCTCAGCTTTCTTGGGACCTGGTTCCATGTTCTCTGCTCCACTGATCCAGACCCTGATCTGAAGCCTTGGTAACCTGCACCTCCACCTACCTGACATTCTGGTTGCCCTTCAGGGCCTACCTGCAGGCTCAGCCACCTAAGTCCTTACAAAACTCTCACACCCTGTCCCAGTGGACAGTCAGCTAATGATGGAGAATCCCCATATAAACTGGCACCAAATTCTTATCTGAATTTGTCTGTCAGAATTTGTTCTGTTGTTGTTTGTTGCATTACAGAACCCCTACTCCCACCCTCTTCCCCATGCAGCAGGCCACTCAGAGGGGTCCTACACATTTGGCAATTACACTGGACACCTGTAGTCAGCAGTGCACAGCTTAAACACTGAACTTGTTATGGACTGGCACAGCTGTCTGTCTGCAAGGAATACATACACTCGTCTCCTCCTTTGCTTTGGTGATGAGCAAGGACCATTTCTAGATTTATCAAGGAATACCCTGCTCTAGTTATAAATGGATCTACCTAACCTGCTGCTACTGTTGCATTTCTCCACCAAAATGCCCCTTACCCTAGGGCAGGACTTTCCAACTTCTGAGCAGGGCATTGCTGGGCCCCATGCCATGCAAGAAGCATTCTAAACGATGTGGGGTCCCTTGCTGCACTGCAGGTCCCCTCAGTTGTCCAGCACTGGCATCTGCCTGAGCTTCCTCGTTGTGGGCTCCCTTAGTCCCACAGGCCATCCCATCCTATCCTACCCTACACCCAGGGACAGGAACAGAAAGCAGAGGCTGGAAGAGAGAATGGCAAGATCAGAGACTCTGGTGACAGCAGCAGTGGAGCAATGTGGGGATTAGTGCCTGGACCAGAATCCCAGGGGCCACAGATTAACCTCACAGTGGGCCTCAATTTTGACAGCCCTTGCTTAGGGGAAGGGGCTGGGAGCACTTGCACAGTGAGGATGTTTAAATGCTATACAGTTAATAAACTGGGTCTTGCCAAGTCCCTGAAGGAAAATACACTCCTGTAACCCCCAACTCATGGCTACAGATGCCAGTACTGAGGCTCAGAAAGTTTTGGGACCTTCAAAGGACTGAAAGTTGGCCTCAGGAAGAAGTTCAGCATCTTAAGCCCATATACTTCATAGTTTCATAGTTTCTAGGGTCAGAAGGGACCTGAGTAGATCATCTAGTCCAACCTCCTGCCATGGCAGGAAAAAGTACTGGGGTCAAACAACCCTAGCAAGGTGTACATCTAGCTTCCTCTTAAAGACCCCCAGGGTAGGAGCCAGCACCACTTCTTTTGGAAGTTGGTTCAGTGGCTGTACTTTGGCCCCAACTGATCTGAACACATTTTTTGTGACCCACTGTTTAACTCCTGTGCCACATCTGTGTTCCATGTGTATAAAGATCTCTGCAGCACCATGGACATGTTGTCACTGAGCAGGTTCCTGGGACTGTCCAGGTTTGTACTCATGCAGCACCAGCCTTTTGTTGCTTTTTACTTTTTTAAGCCCTCAGATGGTGGGTGAGGGCAAAGATTTTGATTCATCCACTATATAAATATTTGTTTTGGGGCCCAGACATATCACACACAGTAATAACCCTAGTCAAACTGCCACTAGTACAGACAAGTGAGCAACTGCTCCCCATTAATGGAGTAATAATGGCTATGGCTGTCACTGCTGGGAACTCTGCTCCTGCCTTCCCAGCCTGCTTGAATCTCTAGCTTCCCATGTAACTCCCAGCTGTTCTCTGTGCCAGGCAGACACTCTAAGATAGGGGTGGGCAAGTATTTTGGGCAGAGGGCCGCTTACTGAGTTTTGGCAAGCCATCGAGGGCTGCATGACAGGCAGCCAGAGGCAGATAAATATTCATTTTCTAAATTCTTTAGGGGCCTCACAGGCCAGCTAGAATAACCTGGCAGGCTGCATCCAGCCCCTGGGCCGCATTTTGCCCACCCCTGCTCTAAGACATCTTCTGGCTTAATTACTGCCTAGTTGGTAAGGAGTGTGTGACCCTGGCAGTTTGTGCTGGAGAATGTTACCAAGAGGATTTCCTACCCTGGGAGAGTCTCAGGCTATGGTTAGTTTTCAAGATATAAAGGAAAATCTTCACGTTGCTTCAAACATTTTCATGAAAACTGGAAAACTTCTATAAAAAGTTGCCACTGCAGTAACCAACTGTTGTGTTTACTATGTTTCACAGAACTAGCTAAACAATCGTTTCCTGCCACCCCTTGCGCTAATAACTGCAGCTGGTAGCTCTGCTGGAAGTGACCTCTCATCTCCAGCCATACACTACATGGCCAGACCCTACTGCAGCAGCCGGAACCCAATGCCAGCATACCATCAATTCCAGGAGAACAATGATCCTGGAAAGGCCACACTTGAGGCTCTTGTTATCAGTGCCATGATACAGTCACTCACCTGTGGGCATCTTCCTTCTTGCGACAGATACAGCAGCAGCAGAGCAATGAGAGTAGGAGGATGAGCAATAGAGCCAGCAGGGCCCCTGCCCCGATCACCCCCATTCGCTGATTTGCCTCTGAAAGACAAAGCAGATGCACCATTAGCCCGCAGCTCTGAAGGCAGGCCGTTCCTATTCTGGCCCAGATCCCTCAGGTCACTCAGTCAGGGTTGAGCATAGGGGAGGAAAGGGGCTACATGGCAAAGAGAGAAGAGGGGGTGGGAAGGGTGCAAGCAAGTGCACAACAGGCAACAAATGATGAAATAAGTTTGGGAACTCCCAGTCTGGTCCTTCACTAACTAAAACTCAGTAGTCATTGCCAGGCACCCATAACAGGTGTAGCAAAGGAGATGGCTGCAGAGCTGCAAGTGAGGAAGCCCAGGGGTGACAGAGCCAGGGGCTACAAGTTAGGGCACCTGGTTAGTGCCTGCCCAGGGTTTAGGCATGTGTCAGTCAGTCAGTTTTATGGGCAGTCAGTTACTAGATGGACACTAAATAAACTTTCTGTGAAGTGAGTTGCTTCCCCTTGCTGTGCTGAGTCCAGACTAGATATACCAAGAGTCTCATGAAATATAAGTTTTTTCCACATCAGGCATTTCTTTTTTCCCTTCTTTTTCTCCCAGGCCTCCCTCTGCTCTTGGTACACAGTAGCTGAGTGAGCATCCGGCTCTTCGAACATACTTTTACCTACTGATCCCTAAGCATTGTTCCACTGGACCACTAGGCTCATGAGTAGCAAAAAATGGCAGTTTCCGCGATTGCTGTGACAAAGGCCATTTGTTGTGATTTCCCATGGAATCACCTGAAAAAAATAAAAACCTACTGAAAAGAAAATGCTGGCTACCCAGTGGGAACTGGCAGTTCTCATGGCTTCTGTTGCCCAGCCTTGCAACCTGCCAGCGGGGGAAAGGCACCAGGCTGTAGAGCGGCACGAAAGGGAGCAGTCAAGGTGGCAGCCTCCCCCTGGTCCTGCCAGGGCCTCTCTGCCAGTCAACGGTGAGGGGCAGGGCCTCTGTGGCCTCTTGGCCAATCAGCAACAAGGGGTAGTGCCCCTGTAAAATGCCCATGAAAGTGGCTCTGTGCGCTGCAAGCAGACCACGAAAAACCCTTGTCTCACACCAATTTAGGTAGGTTCCTACTCATGAGACTCTGAGATAGCACAGCTAAGAGCAGAGGCAGAGCCTCTGACATGCTAGGAGTAGCTTGCCCCAGTAGGCAATGTTACCATCTAGAGACCCGAGTCAGGGAGAGCTCCTGATGCCAAGTTCTTCAGTCTTGGCACAAAAGGGCTCACAGTTTCAGCACAAAGCAATTGAAGTTTGCATACCACAATTGCCTTGCTGTTGTCAGATGCTCATAAGTATTGTGGTAAAAGAGAGTTTTATGGAGAAACATGACAGAATATTGTGGTGGTATGGGGATGTTGCTGAGAAGCAGATTCTAGACAGGAGTGGTAAAGGGGTGACAATGCACAGTGCCATTTTGAAACGTTGCCAAGTGAGCAATGGTGGCTGATGGCAGAGTTTACATCATTACTGTAGGAGAGGTGATGGGCAAGGAGGTGGAGGAAAGCCCCTAAAAGTGAGGTCCAGCAGTTTTCATCTGATGAAGTAAAAGAGTGGAAAGGAGGGACAAAAGAAGTAGGGATGTAGTAAAAATGAATATCAGCAGCAAGTTGAGAGGACACGAGTGGGGGAGATGGCAAAACTCGCTCAACGCTGGAGCAGATAAAGTTGCAGTAAGTTGAGGCATTAGAACCACAGCTGTGCGGATGGACATGAAAGGCTGGTATGGGAGCTTTGTACGGGGGAAGGAGCAAACTTTAGACTGAGACACAGAAGCCACATCTACATGGAGACGCTACTGTGCAGTGGTTACTGTGCATCTATTTAGTACTTGTATAAACAAATACTAAATAAATGCTCAGTAACTGGAGTTACTGTGCAGTAGCACCAGCAAATGCTTTTGTGATGCTACTGTGCAGTAGACCAATACAATTGCGCAGTAGCATCACATCATGGTTTTTGCCACACAACACTACTGTGCAGTAGTATCAGGCTACTGCACAGCCACCATCTTGTGTAGATGCGCCCAGCATAGAGTAAATGGCGATGCCCAGGCAAGGACCTGATTGACATGCAGGATGGGGTGGTTTTCCCAGTATTTGAAAGAGGAGTGTGGAGGGAGGGAAGGCAGTTTTAACCATGCTGGCATATGGATGTCCATGAGGAGATAAAGGAGGACAAGTCAATGTCACTCTGTGAATGGGCCTTCAGCTAAACACTCATGTAAGAACCTCAATGTTAAAAATGTAGAGCGAAAGGGAATCTAGAATGACCCTGGGCCCTAGCCACTGGATTTCATTCTGTTTTATCTGTTGGATTAAAGAACCCCTTACCATTAGAAAATTCCATCTAGGCAGGTGCTTAGAGACTGGGATAATGTTTCCTCTTAAAATGATCTCCAGGTGTGGTTACAAGATCTGGGCAATGTCAGCACAAGGGTGATAGTTAAAGTGCATGTTTGAATGGGACTGCCCAAAGACAAGGTACGAAGGGAGAAGAGAAAGTGGCAAACAACAGAGACCTTGGGGGGAAGCAAAGGCCTTCAGTGAGAGCAGGGGCAAGGAAGAATGACCTCTAAGGACATTCAGAAGGAGTGACTAGAGAGGCACAGGAGAACCAGGAAAGGACACTGTCTCTGAGTAGGAGGGAGAACACCTTCCCCAGGTGGTTGATGGTGCTGAAGGCATAAGACAGAAAGATGAAGATGGAGACCTAGTTCTGGGGTTGAAAAGGAAGAAATCATTAAGACAGGTGAGAGTCTTTTCAATGGAGTACAGGGGGTAGACATTGGATTACAGAAGGTGGATGATACCTTTGGAGGACAGATACTCCTGATGGGAACTTTAAATGGTGTATTTGATAAGATAAGATGGAGTAAGAAAGGATATGGGGCAGCAGTTGGAGAGAAAATATCTGGTCCACTTCTTCAGTTCTCCTGTAAGAGGCATATTTTTTAATTCATCATACCATTTGGGGGTACAGGAACAAGGGCTTGAATTTATGGCACTTCCTGGCTGATTGGAATATCAGCTGAGGTATTCCTAGTTTTTCATTTCCACACAACAGAAATGATCAAACCTGGTGATGATTGGCAGCTTGTCTATAACATGGTGGGCTTAGACCTCAGTACACATCCTGCACAAGCTGTTGGGAAAGAAGTCGCTGGAAGGAAGCAGAGACATAACTTGGAAAAAAACACATCCTGGGAACTCCCACCCTTCCTTCTCCAGGTGCAGGAACAAAACTGAGCCAGCCTAAGTGCAAATAGTTCCGGGAATCATAGTTCTGGCAGTGGAGTTTGCTGCTCCTAGGGAGGAGGACTTTCAGAACATTTTTTTTTTTGCTGCCAGATCATGTCCGGAGAGCAAAAAATTGCTTATTTTAGTAACAGAAAATGAACAGTTCTTTCCTCAGCAGCAGCAAACTCCATTGTCTCTCTACAAATTACAATTCCCACATTACCTTCTGTTGGGCTCCTGCCTCCTAGATCCGAAAAGTGATAGCAGAAAGAGGCAACATTGATAGTAGTGAGGTAGGCTGCAGGGAGGAGCCTGTCATGAGCCCCCACCCCTCTCCCCTCCCCATCCTGGAAACCCTCACCTTAGGCAGCGCCTAAGGCATGTGCCCTGCTCACTCAGCCCATGTTATGCTATTAGAAGGAAAGGCCAGTTCATCCACTGTAAACAAGAAGGAAACAGCCAGCATGAATTTGCTAAGAATAAATCATACCTAATAAGTTTGAGTTCCTTCTTTGACAAAGTAACTAGTTAGATAGATGAAGGAAATGCAGTGGAAATAGTGTACTTGGTAAGCAAGAGGTAAATATAGGTGCACCCATTTCAAAATGGCAGGAGGTTTTGAATAGAGTCCCATAGGGGTCTGTCCTGGGTCCAGTGCGTATATTAATGATTTGGATACAGAATAGAGACCTTCCTGAGAAAATAAGACAACAACACAAAACTGACAAAGACTACAAACACAATGGAGGATAGAAGTAGAATTCAGAAGGATCTTGATAGATGGGATTGCTGATCTAGAGGCAACAGGATGAAGTTCACGGCTGACAAATATAAGTTCCTACCCCTAAGTAAGAATAATAATAAAAGCACAAATGTAGAATGGGTGATAACTGGTTAATGGCAGCACTACAAAGAAGATCTTGGGGTCTTTGTGGATCACAGAGTCAACATGAGCCTACAACACGATGCAGCTGCAAAACAGATGGATGTGGTTTTGGGCTGCATCAACAAGGGTATTAGATGTAAGACTTGGGAGGTGATAATACCAGTCTATTTTGCATTGACTGTGTACTTAGCCATGGCCTAATTGTGGCAGATCCAATCCAGGCCCCAGCTGGATATAATCAGGGAATCAGACTGAGTCATCCCTCAGAGGAGGGCCCCCGCTCACACTGGCCTGTATTTGCTAGGACCACATGGCAGCAAACTGTCTGGTCAACAGACTGCTTTGATGTGCCCCTGGTCTGCTTGGAACACTTAATCATGTCTCCGCGCTCTGAAACTCTGACATGGAACCTCCTGCCTGTTCCTGCTTGCTCCTATTCTTGTCTTGGATCTCCCAGCTTGGATCAGCTGCTTGCCTTAATTCTGAACTCATCCCTACCCTCAGCTTACTATCATCGTCTAGGATCAATACCCAGCTTTGACCCTATCTTTCATTTCAGTAAAACCCTGACCTAGCGTGATACACTCAGACTGACCAACCACCTTCCAGGTTGCCCAGATCAGTCCAAAGGATCCCAGTTCTCTGACCATGTGGATCCTTTCTAGGTGCCCCTTTATCTGAAGGATGTGGTGAGCAGCCGGTGGGAAATTTGCCCCCAGGGGGACATGCTGCACATACAGAACAGTGCCCTACAGATCCAGGTGGCAGCCTTAGGACAGGAGAAGGCCACTCTGAGGCTACAGCCAAACTAGCCAGCAGTGGCTGGACCTTGTCTGGAGCTATGCCTTAGCTCTCTCTCAAGCCTGTGGTTCTGTTGTCAGAATGCATGAGATTTGTCTAGATCAGTGGTCTCCAACCTTTTAAAGTCAGAAATCACCTCTGGAATGTACAAGCCGCCCCCGTCCCCTGGCCAGCAGGTAAGTCTGTGGGGAGGGAAGCAGGGAGGGGAAAGAGCTGGGGGGCGACGAGGTAGCTCAAGGCCTCAGTCCTAGTCCCACTCCCTCCCTTACCACTGAGGCCTTAATCTGCCCCCCTCCAATGGCAGTGAGGTGGGGAGTGGGGCAGGGGCAAGCCCTGCAAAGCTGGGGTGGGTTTGGGGATGGAGCCATGAGTGGCTCATTCAAGGGGCACGGGGAGCGGGGGTATGCAGTCTGGGAGGGCACGGGGGTGGGGTGCCCCTGGATCTGCATGCGGGGCAGGGCAGGCTGTGGGCTGGGGCAGCGCTCTGTCATTCCCTGTGGTGGTGTTTGGTTGCACAGTGCTTGAGCTGGGTGGTGGCAGCACTGGGAGAGGGGTTTTGGGGTGAATTTTGGGATAGCTGAAGTCCCCCCCACCCCGTGGCCCAACTGTCTGTGCCACTGCCACAGCTGCCCAGCTGAAGTGCAGCATGACCAAACACCCCCACTGGGAACAGCACAATGCCACCCTGGCCCCAGCCAGCAGCTCACCCTGCCCTGAATGCAGATCCAGAGGCACGTGCCCCCACCTGTGTCCCCCAGATGATCCACTTGTGGCTCTATCTTCTGCCCTGCCCCAGCTGTGCAGGGCTTGCCCCTAACCCACTCCCTACCTCACAACTACTGCAGCTGCCCATGATGCCCTGCATGTGCCCCCCGC
The DNA here is from genome assembly GCF_052110815.1 of Crocodylus siamensis. Taxonomy (NCBI): domain Eukaryota; kingdom Metazoa; phylum Chordata; order Crocodylia; family Crocodylidae; genus Crocodylus; species Crocodylus siamensis. Next base: position 45,547,562 of record NC_143403.1, read on the forward strand.
CCCGATCTGCAGGCAGCAAACACATGTGGTGTCGGGCCATTCCCAAGCCAGCTGCAGCAGGGCTCAGGGTGCAAAGCCCAGCCCGCAGCAGCAGCCACCTCTACTGTGCACAGATGGGGGGCATGTGCCCAGGGCTTTTGCCAGGGTGCACACAGTGGGAAGAGATGCCCCAGCTCGATTCTTCCACCACCCGCCCGGCTGGGGCCCCACTCACCTTAGGGGCCTCTGCTATATTCAGTCCCTGACTGTGGAGGCCTTGATCTGGCCCCTGCCCCTTCCCTTCTAACACTGACTGACCTGCTGGTTTGTGGGGGGCATTCAGCACCTCCAGTCCAGGATTGATAGCAAGAGGCTCTGAGATCAACTTGTTGATCTTGATTGACTACTGGTCTAGATAGAGGCCCCAACCATTCAGAACCACTCATTGAATTATACATCCAGGTTGACCACTGTGCCTCTCTAAATGGAGACTGGAGAGGGCAATAGCACCAAGACACGGTCTTAGTATATTCCTAGATTGTAAGGGTGGAAGGGACCTTGGAAGCTCATTGGGTCCAGCCCCCTGCACCAAGCAGGAAAGACACTGGGGAAATACAATATGACTCTTACCCCTCCACTTTCCATGGGAAAAACACCCAAAAGCCAATGCAGATCAATAGCTAGTGACCCCACCTGTGTAAGGAGGAAAAGGGCAGATGACAATCTGCAGGTCTCTGCCAGTACTGTGGTAAGCCCTCTACTTTGCAGCCTTCTGCAAAGCTCAGAGGAGCCTTGCCATTGAGAAACCATGATGCCTGCTGAAGTAGAGGAGTCCAGTCAGGGCAATGCACACACTCTTCGACATCAAAGCCTCTGCTATTTTCCTCTTGTGAACAGTGGTTATTGTGGGATCCTGTTCCTCTCTACTGTCTGCTGATCCTGTCCCTCTCTGCTGTTCATCTTCTATACCTCTCCAACCTAAGTTATTTTAGTAGATTGCCTTGGACTTCCCTGCCTGGATTAGCTGCTTGCCTAACCATGACCTCATTCCTAACCTTGGCTCAGCTTTGACCCTGCTTTCACTTTAGTAAAACCATAACATAGCACAATCCCTACCTTGGAATCAGGGACATCCCTACCTTGGATAATTTTATTAATTTGAACATTTCCAGGGAGCGCTGTGTCCCCATGCACTTCAGGGCTCACTCTGTACTGCTGAATCAATTGATAGCCCACACCTCACTTTAGAGCCCATCATGCCTGAAACCATTCTCCCCTGAGTCTCTTTTGAGAACCACAGCAGTCTGATCTGATTTGTTCTGCCCATGCCCCTCTGCTGTTGAAGATCTCCTAGCTTGCACTCCGTAACTCAAAAATCAACTGGCAATCCAGAACAGGTCAGTTCAACTCTGACAGCCATATTCCACATCTCCTTATTAGTACCCTATCTAGAAAACTCATTCCCAGGCCACCCCCACCCCCACCTGTCCTAGTCCAAGGACAAGAGGAATACGTTTTCAAAGAAATGTTTGGCAACAAGAAAGTGCAAGATAAACTTCCTGTCTCATTGACTGTGAAGTCTACAGACCACTGGATTGCTCATGGAAACTGTTAAAACATGTACACACCTTTGGGGCTGGTCTAAGCCTTCTGTTGTACCCACTCAGAGAAACCTAGTCTAAAAGCACCCAGCAAATGCCCCAAGAAGGGGAGGGATGTAATTGGCCGAGTCCCTGGCCCTAACTGGGCATAATCAGGGACCCAGACTGAGTCATCCCTCAAAAAGAGGGTCCCACCCATACAAGCTTATAAACTAATCTCAGATAGAAGCAAGTTCTGTGGGCCACAAACCACCTTTCTGTGCCACTGGCTGGCTTGGACCTCCTAGCCCTGACTCTGTGCTCTGAACCTCTGGTTTGAAAGCCTCTTGTATGTTTTTGTCTGCAGCATAAGGACTCATTCCAGTTGTGGCATCCTTTAGGTTCCAAAGTGGCTTCCACCAGTGACATGAGGGAGACTTAAGTCAAGGAGCAGGGCCAGGTGACCAGAAACTGGTGTTTTCTAGCACCTGGTGTAAGGAATGGCTCAGTGCAGGTTCTAGTAGGGCCACGCTGTGCCAGGGCCTCGAGCCAAATAGTACAATGGAGTCCTTGGCATTTTTTCAGAGAGATGTGAGTGACCGACTAGTGGTAATGGGATGCAAAGGAGACTTTGCTGCACAGCTGGCTTAGCTGAAAGATCCACGCACTCAGGTTTCATTCATGGCTGTTCTTCATTAGGTAAGAAAAAGGTTTCAATCTCATAACACCTGATCAGACGACATGCCACTTACTGTCAACACAGACATGGGCACAACATGATCAGAATTGTTTCAGCTGGTCAAGGGTAACAGAAGGGCTCAAAATGCTGACCATCTTATATCCATGTCTGTGCCAGCCACTCAGTACTGTGCCACTGGGGTTAACTGCTAAAATTGTAACAGCTGAACCTCCTCCACCTTTCTTGTCAGAAAAATCCTTTCAGGTTGAAGGTCACTCTGCATCTCCACGTAGTCTGGCCTGGTTGCTCAGTTCACTGCACAAAAGATATTATGCTTGCATCAGGGGACTGCAAGTCAGGAATGAAGGGCATTGGCAGAAATAGTGTGGCGTCAGCCAAGGGGCTCTGGGTCAGGACTGAGAGGCACTATTAGAGCTGAGTGCTGGCAGGAGCCCAGGGCTAAAACTGCAGGAGATTTCAAGTCAGTATCAAGGGGCATTGACAGAATTGTTAGGAAGAATCCTTTGCAGATCCAAGCTTAGGTCTTCCTACATATACACAGTGTAACTAGACTATTTCCTGCATGACTCAGCTAAGGGAAATAATGATGCCTCACTGTGGTTGGTTTGCACGAGCCCTACGCAGTACATGTGCCGAGGCCAGAAGTGTGGTTCTAGTAGGCACATGCAGTTGTTGATTGGTGGGGGAACTCCTACCTGGTTCAAGGATACCAAAAAGATGGACTCAATACTCTCAGGGAGAGAGGCTGAAGAAAGAATTGGGAAGATCAGGAAGCAAATGAGCTTAATTGGCTCTTCTAGCTGGGCAGTTGTTGAAAACTAGGGTGCCAGGGGAGTGGATTGTCAGGACACCTGAAAGCCGCAAAAGCTCTTATGTTACTACAAGTATAACAGAAGGGGTTTTGTCACACAGCCAAGGACAAAAACAATGCACTCACCCATGTGACAGGCTCCAGTCATGGGATCACACGTGTCATCATGGCAGCTGCAGAACTCAGCACAGTTGGCTCCATACTGACCAGGTGGACAGGTCAGGTTACAGCTAAGAAGAAAAGAGTCCCAGATCAGAGTGTTTGAGCATCCTTCTGGGACCTAAGCAGCCTTCCTTGTGCATTTAGGACCCTCCAGCTACAGAACCTACCCTGAGTACTTGTGAAGGCTCACAGTTGGGCTGAAAGTATCCTAGTATTCTCCAGTTCCCGATTTCGTATATTGGGACTTTGACCTTTCTCTGCCCTTGGGCCAAGACAGAAGTATGGAAGGAACGTGGCAAGGTGCTTCGTGGTCAACACTGGTTAGCCACCCACAAAACTGCAAAAAAGGCAGGTGGTAAATGCATAGCCATGGAGATTACGGCTGAGGATGTCCTGCCAGCTTTCACAGTATTTGCTCAGGATAGGGCTGTTTCAGGGTGAATGTAGGTTCAAACTAGGAAAGGCAGGCTAAAGCAAGGTGTATGAACTGGGCCCATGACCCATCAGGCCTTTATTTTAGAGTCTCACGAATTGTTCTACCAGAACCAGTGTGTGGGTTCATTTTTCCTTATGGCACTGACGGCATTCTCAGCATCAAGGTACAAGGCTCTCTACCTTGTCGTAGGGGCCTGTGAAACCATGTACCAGCAGGCATAGGCAATCAGGAGCTGGAGCTAAGGTACTGTCTGAGTGATATATTTTCCAGACCAGCACACAGCCTCCATGATCCTCCCTCCAGCAAATGAACCAGGTGCCAGCAATCACTATGGGCAACTTCCCAAATGCCCAGTGAGAGCCCTCCAAAGGACAGGTCAGCTGACACAAGCTTGCCTTGATGTTCCAAATTTCCCTTTGCTGAGCTTCCTTTCATGGGAGTAACACTCAGGCCACATGGCACACTCCTTTGTGCCAGTTCCCCCACCTTGATTCCATTGGCACTGCATAGCGATATTCTGCTCCTGTGGGAGTGGCACACTTACAGTTTGCTTTTTCTGCCACATTCACAAAACATTGGTTCCCTAATCCTTCCCTCACATAGGCCCCTTCAGCTATCAGGAGCTTTCTATAACGAGGCACTCAACACTGGAGACCAGTGTTTCTCACAGTTGATCTTGGGCCCCCGCTCTACAAACCCTTATCCCATTTGTGCTTCACATAGGATTTCATATATTCAGTCCATGTGTTTCCACTCTGCTTTCCAAGGGCCCCGTGGATTCATTCTCTCTTCAGCGGAGTTTGCAACACTTGAACACATTATTTTTGTAAATACATGAATGTGCTAGCTACTTTCACTCCCGGGTCTGAAGTGAGGGTCCTGAGAATGGAGCTTATTCTACAAATTCCTAGTCCCAGTACAGAGCATTACTTCTTAGCACTGTTTTGTGCCTCAGGGCCCTTACATGTCTTGTGCTGACACTAAAATACTTGTGGGTATAGACACATGTAGATCTGAAACCGTTTCTAAAGGCAAACATCAAAATGGCAGTAGCTGTTACATTCTAAGTGTTACTGTGGACAAGCAGGGAACAACAGCAAATGTAGCAAAACTGCTCCAACTTTAACAGTGGGTGAAGCAATTTAAATCTGGAGAGGTTTTGCTTCCTGTTAGAATAGTGAGGCAATGGAAAAGACTGCCTGAGGAAATCGTGGAATCTCCTTCACTGGAAATTTTCAAGAAGAGGTTGGATAAGCATTGATCAAGGATGATCATAGGGAAGCAGGAATGGAATGTCATCTAGTTCAGCCTCCTGCTTAAGGCAGGATCTTCAGGAGTAGCAATGCCTGGAGCATGTGGTAAAGAGATCGCTGGGATTACAAGAAACATTCTGCAGTCCAGAGCAGGTGGATCCTGGAGAGGACAATGCTCAATGGCAGGAGAATGCAGCCAAACAATGGAGGATATTTAGTTTTTCCCATGCTTCCAAACTTTGCAGCTTGCCACATGGGGCCAGGAAGAATTTTTTTCCCCCTCCTGGTGCAACAGATGTAAGGGTTTTTTTTCACCTTCCATAGCAGCATTGTGTGCTGCTTGCAGCCAGTCTGGAGATTTTAACTTGGGTATATCAATGCTCCTGCTGAACCTAAAACCCAGAGTTTCTTGATTAGGTCTTTCCCCTCAGTCAGGGTCAGACCACTTGCCATATTTGGGATTAGGAAGGATAGTAACCCCATGGTCAGATCAGCACAGACAAGGTGTATTGGGAGGGAAGTCTTCCTCCTGTTGAGTGGCAGGTGTGGTGCTCTTCCTTGGATTTCTCAAGGATTTTGCACAGCAGGATATTGATGGTGCCCTTGTCCCCCTGCTTTACCTCTGGCAAGTTAATTCACATGTTCCTGTTATTTTGAGGGACTGTGTCTTGTAGCTGTGCAATAGGCCTGTTTGTGTATTTTTAGAAATAAGTTAGACAAGCATTTGTATGGAATGGTTTGGATAGGGGTGAGCCTGCCTTGAGCCAGAGGTTGGACTATATGACTTCCTGGAGACCCTTTCACCCCTACCTTTCTATGATTCTATGATCATACAATTATAGAATATATGATCATGATTAAATCCCAGCATCATCTCTTCACAGACAGAATAGCCAGCTGCTTAATGAGCTGCAGTACTGGTGGGAGCTCCATCTCTGGGTTCTGCCAAAGGGACTACAATGAAAGTGAAAAAACTGTGCACATATACCAACCAATATCTTAACATGGAAGTATGTGGTAGCCACATGGCAAAGATGAACAAAGCAATCTGAGCTCTTAGTCCATACTGATGCTACTTGCTTTTGTTCAGGGTGGAGAGCTGCAGGTGCCCACTGCCAGTTCAGCATTCCCCTCCCAAACAGCGGCACTGGCAGAGAAGCAAGGAGGATTCTGGAAGGGTGCAAAATTCCTTTGTTTCCTACCCACTGTCCTCTAATTGGGGCTGGGGGACCATGCCCATTCCAGGATGACTTGAAGAACAGCAGCAAAAATATGCTTTAAACTCCATGAAAATATATGTTTTAAATATAAAGTAAAATGTTCCCTGCAGCAAGCATGTCCATGGGCGCAGATGCAATAAATATAGACACAGTTCCATGTGCAGGGACGTCAGGGATGACAGAAGAATTCATTGCAACAGCCAAGTACTGGAGGTAATTGGGAGCTAAATGAGAGAGAGGTGGTAAAAGGTACTGTAGGCTACCAAGGCTGCAGACACATGTAGTATTTGTCATTGTACAAGTGCTGCAACACTTTGAAGCATTACAAAAATGTAGTGCTACAGGCATGGTGCTGTAGGCATGCCCCCTGCCAAGTCCTCCATATGGAGCACTATAAAATCATGGCAAAGGCATGCAGTGGTAAGCAGTAAGGAGGTGCTCAACCTTCAGTGGATTTAAACCCAGCTGCAAGTGGTCAGCAGTTAATGGTCTGTCTGGCTGGAAGGCTGGGAGCCAGCTGAAACAGATGAATAGTTCATAAGTATGGGGAAACTGAGGGTTCACTGCCCCAGGGGAAGAATGCAAGGGAGTGGGGGATAGATGGTAGTGCTAGACAAATGCAAGCCTAGAGAGGCCTCTCTCCTACTGCCCAAAAGGTAGCATGTTCTGGTTGGGTTGTTTTCTTTATAGCTACAACACCAGGAGTTCCAGCAGGAGCAGCAGGAATTTATGCAGCATTTTTGGTAACTTGAGAAGACCCTCATGCAGATTGGTGTGTTACCCTATTCCTTGATGGGGAAGGGCATAGTACTCATGAAGACGAGGTGAACAGGTGACCTAGAGACCTTGCAGACACATACCAGTGACCGTAGGGACTCTGAGCTATTACAGGGAAGCTCAGACAACTTCTAGGAGCCTCAGGGCTGCTTTGGCTCAGGATTATAGGTCTCCTAAAGCAGCCATATTGGACCAGCTGGGTAAAACAGAGGAGATGCACACTGACTCAGATTTGGACAGGAGGCATTTGATCCTGACTGCCCTGAGCAATCACCCCAAAAATGAAAGTCTTCTTCATCCTCTGGTTAAACTGGAATCATGTACATCATTTGAAACAGTGGAGGTAGCAACTTTAGAACAGTTTTGCTTCATGCTCCTGTTGGGACTCCAGAGCTGGGACTACTAAAACAAGTCTGGATGAGGCCACTCATATGGTTGAAAACTTGATGGAGGTGGATTTGGACTGTAAAGATACTTGGGGGATGCAATGGGACCAAATTATTGGAGGCTGAGGCCATGGAAGAGACCAACTGCGGTTTTATGGGGTACTTGGTTTGGGACGCCACCATCTGGGGCCCCACTTCAATCTCATCCAAGACTGCAAGCCAGCAGCCTACCTCTGAAGGACCACTTGGGGGAAGAGGGGAAAATTGGAGCAGGCTAGTAGCCTGACAGTGAAACATCTGATTAGAGAGACTGCTCCTAGATGGACGTTTGTATACTCAAACCTATGTTGGGGCCATCAAAGAAGGACTTGAATTGGAAGGGTTATGGTGCCTGTCAAGATAAGTGATGTCCCTGTAACGTGGCTAGTAAATTCAGGGACCAGAAAGACCCTATACATCAGCAGTTTGTGAACCAGGAGGACTTCTAAAAAGGGGAGTGCATCTATGTAATATTTATCTGTTTGAGGCCATACTCCACAGCTGGGCAAGTGAGAGCAGGGCATCGCCTGCTGCTTGCCCAGCTGGGTCAGGGGGGCATGGGATGTGGATGTGACAGTGCTGGGAGTGGACACTATGCCCTGCTGCCGCTTGCCCAGCTGGGGCAGGGGGGAAAGGGTGGCGTGGGATACGGGTAAAGCAGGGCTGGGAGCAGGGGCTATACCTTTCTGCCGCTTGCCCGGCTAGGTCAGGGGGGTACAGGATGTGGGCACGGCAGTGCTGGGAGCGGGTGCTATGCCTTGCTGCCGCTTGCCCAGCCAGGGTGGGGGGACGTAGGGTGTGGGCGCTGCTGCCACTTGCCCAGCCAGGGCAGTGCAGGGGAGGCATGCGGGATGCAGGCATGGCAGCTCTGGGAGAAGGGGCTATGCCTTGCTGCTGCTTGCTCCCTTCTGCCTGGAGCAAGTCGCACCCGCATTGCGCCCCCCCCCCCCCGGCTGGGGAGGCAGCAGCATGGCATAGCACCAGCTCCTAGCGCTGCCATGCCCACATCCCGTGCCCACCCCACCCCGGCCCTCCTCCTCAAGTCCCACAGCCCCCTGTCTTCGCTGGGCAGTTTGCTCCAGCTCCAGCTCCAATCCCTCCTTCGCTGTGGGGGCATTGATCTTCCCCCCTTCCCCCTCATGCCCCTTCCCTCCTCTTCCACCCACCACAATAGAATTACCAGCTGGAGACAGCTGTGTCCAGTGTCATGAGGACTGCTGCCTGTTTAGTCTATGGCCAAATCTCTGAAGTGGTGCCGAATCTTCAGATCTGATTCAGCCAAATCAAATCAGGACAGTGATTTGAATCTTTAAATTGAATCACTGTCCCTCTAAACTGGCCGAATCCAAAGTGAATACTTGCCGCTTTGCACAGACCTACAAACTGACCAGGGCACAGTATTCATGTCAAGGTTATTACAAGACATGTGGGAACTATTAAAGGTCCACTCAGTAAAGTCCTCAGTTTATCATCCCCAGACAGATGGTCTGGCTGAAAGATTCAACCAAACATTGAAGGGGATATTGCAGAAGTTTGGAGCGAGGGAGCCCTGGACAATTTGTTGCACTTTTTGCCATTCAGGGAGTTGTGGAGTCTTTCACAGGCTTTTTCCTATTGGAATTGTTAAATGATAGGCAACCCCAGGTAGTGTTAGACCTCTGACAGGCACATGGTACCACAACATAAAATGCAGTGTAATATATACTTGATCTGTGGGAGCCCTTGTCAAAGAAAATCTCAGGGCAGCACAGTAAGCCCACAAACAGCAATGTTTTCACTCAGGATGGAATTCAAAGAACTAGAACTCATACTTTTAACCCCTTTAGAGTTTGGACACCAATCTGGTAGAACCTGACCTATAAACCTTCCTCCCATGCTGGCAACTTCTCCCCCAGGGTAAGGTGAGGGGCCAGAGCCATAGCTGGGGCAGAAAAATGCAGATGGAGTGAAAGTGCCCTGTCTTCTGTCCAGATCTGTATGGCAGATTACACGTGTCAGTGTGTAGGGAACTAGGAAATGCTACACTGTAAAGCTAGTAACAAGCCAGTTAATGAAAAGTAAGTTCCATACAATGGAAAGTAAATTCTGCCAGTTAATGGAAAGTAAGTCCTGCATTAACAAGTCAGTTAATGGAAAGTAAGTTCTCCGTTCCCCGACTCCACTTCCTCCCCACATCTGCTTTGTCCTGTGGTCTTTCCATACATAGAGTTCCCAGTAAACTCTGCCCTTGATTCTCTCAATATGATCTGCCTTGAATATCTCCTCCCCTGAACAATTTTTCTGAAGCTGTTCAATTTGGGGGCTCACTCGTCAGTCGCCCATAAGCCTTACATTGCTCCTGATTTGGGATCTATAGAATGAACTATAATAGCCCATATTTATCTTCTTGGGACAGGGCTGGAGGAATTCACCTTCTGCTCCTGCCTTCACCACAACACCCTAGGTGCCATTTCTCTCTCCATGGATTCAGTTCCTTTAGAAAGGATAACACACACAGATTTACAGGCAGTCTCCACTAGGCACATTGCAGCTGGCACATTCCAGTTTGCTTCCAGCAGCTGCTGTTCTTGCCGTCAGGTCCCAAAGGGACTCACCTGGGATAGCCTGGACTTAAAATGATTTATGCTTTTAAATTTCCAAAGCTTTCCTATAGTCATCTCCAGGCTCACATGGCAGGATGTACCAGTTATAACACAGTGTGACTGGCCCAGCCAGTACAGAATCACCCTGGTTTCCTCAAGCACTCAAAGTACCTGGGTTGGAGATCAGATATCAAAATCTGAAAATCCAAAATGAGATTAAACTGATGATGTTCCTTGTGATATTCCAAGGACAACTGGAAGCACCACCTGGTATCATATGATCCTATTTTCAGTTGCTTATAACCCGGGATCCAGGTTTTCCATTTGCCACATGTAAAAACAAGGATTTTCTTTTTTCAAGGAGAAAAATGCAGATTTTCTCCTCTAAAGGAGAAAAATGCAGAAAAGAGCAGGTTTCCCTCTGCAGGCTGGCAGAGTTCCAGTCTGCAAGGGGCTGGGGGAGCAGGAGGAGGGTGATCAGACAGGGGGTGCCACATGCATGTGTGCATGCTGTGGGAGCTGCTCTCCACGCTGCCTGGCTGCCATGTGTACCTGCACATGGCAGCCAGGCAACATGGGAGCAGCTCCTGCAGCTCAGTCATGGTGGAGAGAGGTTTGAGGCTACCATAATGAGGGAAAGAGAAAGGAAGCTGGGCAGGGTTGGGGCTGGGGCAGTGTGTGGGGCATAGGGCTTGGGGTCTGGGGCAGGAATGTGCAGCTGCAGGGCCCAGCTAGGGAGTGGGTGGCTCTTCAGGGGGCAGAGGGTAGCAGGGATGGGGCTGGCTACCCACCACTGAGCACACTTCCCAGAGGAAGGCATGAGAGGCACATGCCCGCGCGATTTGTGCACAGGATGGGGCCTGATGTGGGCTGGCCACTGCAGGCTCAGGGCTCCTCACCCTGTTGCCCTCCCTTTTGGGGCCTCCACAGCTCAGTTGCTGGAACCTGGTGCAGGAGGGCAGAGTGGGGTGGGGTGCTGCTGCCAGGAGCCCCGCACCACCATGGTGAGTTGCCCAGTACCTGCCCGGCAGCAGGGGGGATGGTGGAGCAGTGTTGTGCCCCCCGCTGCTGCTGGGTGGGCAAGGAATGCCTTGCTATGGCAGTGCTGGGCTCCCAGTGGTAGCACTGAGCCTTTGCATCTTGTTTTGTTTTCCTGCATGGGCTCTCACCCTGGGGGAAGGAGCCCCAAGCCCTCAGCGGGCAGCCTGCATCCATGCCTCCCACAGGCTCCACTCCAGCTATGCCACTTATGGGGGAGGGGGAGCAGGGCTCTGCACTGTGCTTTGGCTGCAGCAGCCACTGCCTCCCATGAATGGCAGCCAGGGCTCAGGTGCTCCTTGGGGGGAACGGGAGGCAGGGGGCTGAAGACCCAGTTCCCTGACCCCACAGCCCTGGCAGCTGGGGGACCCCTCCGGCAGGGCTGGGGAGGGGGCAGGGGGCTGTGGGTGGGAGAGTGATGGGCACCTGAGCAGGGTAGAGGGCTGCCTGTTGGGAGAAAGGGCACCAGTAGGGCTGGGGGAATGAGTCATTGTGGGTAGAGAGTGAAGGGCACCAGCAGGGCCAGGGAGCTGTGGTTCAGGAACGAAGGGCACCAGAAGGGCTGGGAGGCTGCGGGTCAGGAGTGAAGGGCACTGGCAGGGCCCAGAGGGTTGTGGGTTGGGAATGAGGGGACCAGCAGGGCCAAGGGGCTATAGATTTTGAGTGAAGGGCACTGGCTGGGCCAGGGAGCTGTGGGTCAGTAGTGAGGGGCACCAGCAGGGCTAGGGGGATGTGGCTTGGGAGTGACGGGCAATGGCATGGGCAAGGCACTGGCATATCAGCGCTGCTCAGCACCACAAAGCAGTGGGTGGGAGACAGCAGCTGCTGGACCTGAATCCTGAGGAGTGAAGCTCTGATTTTCCATGATAAAAACCCCAAATCAAACACTATTTATAGGTATTTAGAATTTATTTTATTATAGTGATTGAGGCACTGGTAGGCTTCCAAATTGCTTTAACATTGTAAATATATCAATAAAACACCATTCAACTGAGATAGATAGCTAGACAGATAGATAGACGTTTCATTTTAATCACAGAAAAATGCAGATTTTGGGTGTTTTAATCAGAGAATTTGCTATTTTTAAATGGAGAAAACCAGGATCCCAGCTTATAACTGTACCAAACTTTTAACTGCTTGAGCTGAAATTTTCCATGTTGTATATCTGCCTTTGGCTTATTTGTTTAGGAAGATTTCAACCAACATGGTACAGCTTTGTTGAGAACAAGTATAAGGAATAGTGTTTTCCCATTTTAAATATTGGAGACCTTTTGTCTGAGAAGCTCTAGTGTCTTCATGCTTTGGAAATTTGTTTGGGATGCTGCTTGCTTCATATATGTATATTTTGCCATCCACGTGAAAATCTGCCTGCATTCAGCAAAGTGAAGAGCATCTGAAAAAAAAGGTAGCTTGCACAGGCTTAGTAGAGACCTGCTAGACCTTGCACAAAATCTTTAATGATTCTGGCCACAGCAGGCATGCTCCATTCTGGGGATAAGGGGGAGTTTTCCTGAAATCATATCTCCAGGTTGATGCAGGCCATGCTGGTACTACTCCAGGTGTTGGTTGCACTTAGCCAGGGCACAGAATTGTCTTGCTATACCTCTGCTATTGGTTCAAATTGCAGAGATCATTACAATGGGACTACAAATTTCCGTGCTGCTATTGTCCAATGTTGTTACAAGATGGAATTTGAAATTTGTTCTTTTGCTTTTTTAAAGAAACAATAAATCACAAGGAGTCTACCACCTATATCAGGGGTGTCAAATTCACTCCATGCCCCAAGACGGATCTGGAATACAGGGCTTCTTGCAGGACAACCCAGGGCATAGGGCAACTGTGGTAGGATCAGCAGATATGACACATAGTATGTGGCAGCGATAGCGGAAGATCTGTCCCAGGGTAAATGTTGCATGGGTTAGCAGCAGATCTGGACTGGAGAAAAGGATGGTGGAGGGCTGGGAGTGGTAAGGCAAGCAGATATGGGCTAAGCAACCACATAGTGAGTTGAGCTGTCAGCACAGCTCTCTCTTGCCTTCCTGCTGCTGAAGGTCATGTCCACTAGGGCCCAGATGCTCTGAATTATGCAGTAGACCCCTAGCCATACTGTCAACTTCCCTTCTCTGCCAGTAGCCAGCTGGCCAGATAGAGTGGCACTACAGACTGGATCAAGTCCAAAGGCTTGACACCTCTGGTCTACAGGATTCTGCCTCATTTGCTGCAGAAGGTGGAAAGTATGTAGTGAACATGGCATGGAAATGCAAGAAAAGAAAGGACAGTCACATGTCTGAGAAGTAAATACTGTCCTGGAGCACTGGATTGCATCTCTACCTCTGACACAGACTTCCTATCCATCCTCCTACACATATTCAAAAAAGGCTCTAGATGTGATCCTAGGAACTAAAGACCCATGAGTCTCATTCATCCCTGGCAAGTTGGTAGAATCTATAGATAAGAAAAAAATCAGCAGTCACATACAATGTGGTGAAGAAGAGCCAGCATGGTTCTTGTAAAGGGAAATCCTGACTCACCAGTCTGCTGGAGTTCTTTGAGGATGTTAACAAGCTTGTAGACAAAGGGGATCCAGTTAACATAATATACCTGGATTTTCAAAAAGCTTTCAGTAAGGTCCGTCACTGAAGGCTTTTAAAAAAACCACATTGCCACAGGATTGGAGGGAAGGCTCTTTTGTACACGGCGATGGTTAAAAGGCAGGAACTGAAGGGTAGGGCTAAACAGTCACTTTTCAGGATGGAGTAAGGTCAAAGTGTGGAGACAGTTTAGCCTTTTGATGCTTGACAGGACTGAAAATGATCTGTTAGGCCCATGAGACCTAGTTTTGGCATGAGTTCATCTATGGAATTAACATGCTTGCACACAAGCAATATCATTATGTAACTTGTTTTTTTTTGCAAAGATTCTGAGAAAATGGTTTATTAGCACACATTTCACCCATATCTGAAGCAAGACAGTTCCTGGTACAAGGTGAGGATCGATAGATAAAAGGAAGACAGAAAATGGGATGTTTATAAAAACTAGAAACATGCTGATGAAAAACAAAAATGTACCTAATTGGTGGCTACATGACTAAAGGACTATAATTATCACCATCTTGAAAAGAAAAAATCTTCTTCCTCTTCTCTGATCCTGATGGTGTATGAAACTGAAAATATCTGATCTCCCTTCAAGGAACCTGCCTGCTCTACCACCCGTGGCCAGCTGACAGAGAAGTGTATTCATAGGACTAGTAATATACGTATACAATTGACTTGCTTGCTTGCTAAAATTATATCTATGTGCACATCAGCTGTTGATGTTCTGTAATGCTCAATAAATGGATTTATTAAGGAATTAAAGGACTCTCATTTGGAAAAAATTAAAAAGATTCTCATTTGGAGAAAAATCCTGGGTCATCCAGCTGTGCAGCACATAAGGTTTTGAGGGGTCCCAGTGTATGGGGAGTCCAGTACACATGGTTTTACAGTTGGGCATCAGACATGGTTTTATAGATTCCTGTGCACCAAGCTGATTGTCCGCTGGTGTCAGGGACCACATTGGTAATCAGCTGATTGGTTTTATCTTGACGATGCAGGGGGAGCCTGGGTTCCACCTGCACCACCAAGTAGGGCATGATAGAGATCTAATTCCCGGTCCCAAAACTGCATGGCCTGCCATGCATGTATGGCATCTACTCTAGTAACTCCTAACTGCACAGAACTGCAAAATGAGGAGCCTCAAAGCACTTGGCTCAAGCAAGACAAATGGTCCCCTAGATGCTGTGACATTCTCCCACAAAGGATGCCTAAGGATATGGAGTACATGCTGCCTTAGCCTCAGCCTACTTCCTATACTTACTCTCCAGAGACTGAAGAAGCTGAGTGAGGTCCTGTTTTATCCACTTTGACCAGCACAGGGTCTGCAGGCAATTTCTGTTGCATCCTTGATCTACTGGAATGCATCCTGGACAGCCTTCACAGATGTATATGTGTTTCTACTTCCCATAGCATGGTAATAATACTTGGCACTCCGATCTCTCTTTCTCTACCTCTGAGTGGGTGCACCTACATGTTCATTAACACACTGTGGTTACTGAACATTTAGTTCAGTACCTGTAATAACAGGTACTAACTGAATATGCAGTAATCAGTACTACTATGCAGTAGCATGGGTACACAGTTTTTTGGTGACATTAATGCACAGTAGAATAATTCTACTGCACATTAGCATGTTAGCAGATCTTTTGTCATGATGCGCTAATGTGCAGTAGAATTAGTCTACTGCGCATCTCGTGTAGATGCACCCAGTAGTGTTTCCAACTCTGTTTCAACTCTGGCATACCTCACCAGATTCAATTATTGACCTTCCATTCTTTCTACCTACACTGTTTTCTCCTTAGAGACATCTCATTTGTGTCTAACAACATGTGCACTTCCACCAACAGTATTGAGTGAGATACGACACACAATTTCTGACAACTTCTCTCAGCTTACCATTGGACAAATTCCTCTCAGCTCCACCTAGCACCTCAGAGACAGAGGGTGCTTCACTAAGACAAAAGGAGCACACCTCCTGACTCTCACTTAAAACTGATTGTTCCAACAGCAAGCTTGGAGCCACCATTTCCCTAAGTCTCTGTTCCTCTGCTCCATGTGGATGGTGGTAGACAGGGGAAGCAGAAATTTTATATTTACTAGTTTGTATTTGGAGCTGCTCTGATCAGGAAAATTAAGTTTAACCATGATTTCTGATCCAAGGAGATTAAATCAAGTTGCTTTAGTAAGTTAATAAGTTAAGACTGTAAGACAGCAGCAATAAGCAATTTATAATAAAATATAACCTTGCTTATATTATCTGTTTTGAGCGACAAGCTTTGTCTATCACTTATTGGCATATTTCTATGGGTGGCAGAGCTGTACTGCTACTCAGCATGTCCACAGGTGGTAGATAGAGGAATGATCTTCAGGGAAGGTTAGCTGAGAAATAAGTAGAGGTAACTGAAAAATAAGCAGTCATAGACCAAGCAGCATCACTAGGATGTGGTAGGAGCAGCAGATGGCAATGCTTTCCTTCCTGAAAAGCTACATATATCCTTTGACAGTTCTATGACATGGTGAGTCCAGATCACCATTGCAATAGGCCTGGCCAACCCCTAACCATGGATCTACATGCCCTCAATGGCAGAGCAGGCAGAAGAAGTTGGCAGAATCTAAATGGTTGTGAAGGCAGACAAAGGCTGCCATGGGTGACTGGTGCCTCCTGAGTTTGTGGGGGCACCAGTGAGGCATGACCAGGGTGGGGAGGGATGTCCCCCAGCGGCTGGTTGCTGAGTGTGCCAGGGCACAGCGGCAGTGGAAATGTTGGGACTTCCACCGCCAGTGGAGACAATTTCAGGTGGGGCACGAGCACTCTCTGTGCTCCCCTACCAGCCGCAGCGCTCACTCTCAAGGGTGTTACCAGTGCTCCCAGAGGGGGCACGTGTTCCTCTGTGCCCCCGCTATGCATTGCCTATGAAGGCTGCAGTGGAACAAGATCTTCAGTTATTTTGGCCTCCTTGCCATTGGATTAAGCTTCTGTTCTGTCAAGAACTGTGTGGAAACTGATGTGCACCAGTTTCTCCACAATAAAAGAAATCACACACAGGCACCTTCCATGAAAATGACTTTTCCAGTACATTTTTAAAGCCCTTTGGCAACAAGCTAGCGAAGATGGGAGCAGGATTGTGAGGTCTGCAAGCTCTGAGTTGTGAATTGGCATGAAGGTAACAGTTACAAGAAGGTCATCCCACACTTTGATAAGGCAGGGATGTGATTTGGCAGTAGTAACTGTGACTGAGTAGCCCTCTTCAGGGTCCACTCTGCTCATCCCACATGAGGAGGGGGCTAGAAAAACTTCCTTAAACGTAGCCTGTTTACCATCTTCCTGACTGAATAACCATGTCCAGTGGGATCACGTTTACTGTGGTTGAAATCAATGAAGAGACACAATCAATTTTTGGACCTGAACATCAAGACCCTCATGGATAATTCTAATAGTGAATACCTCGAGCACTGCACCACAATTATGGTTCAAGAACTCAGGCAACACAACATTAACATCACTGCACTGAGTGAGATCTGGTGAGTGGGAGGTGGACAGCTCACAGAACATAGAGGTAGCTATACCTTCTTTTGGAAGAGTAAACAGGAAGGAGAAAGCAAGCATCACAGATTTGTTTTTGCCATCAAGATTGAACTCATAAACCAACTCAATGAGTTCCCTATAGGAATTAATGATTGCCTCATGACTTTCTATCTTAAATAGGCAGGGAGCCAATAAGCCACTATCATCAGCATATATGCTCTGACTCCTGACACCACTGATGAAACCAAGGAGGAATTCTATGCCAACCCTGACCATTCCAGAGGGAGACAGACTTTTCTTCTCAGTGATTTCAATGCCAAAGTCAGAAGGGACTTGATGCCAGAGTCAAACAGAACCATCAACAAAGGAGTAGGAAAAGTCAACTCCAATGGCATCTTCCTCTTGACCAAATGTGAAGAACATGGACACACAATCACCAACACCCCATTCTGCCAGAAAAGCAGGCAAAAGACATCATGGCAAAACCTGCAATCTAAGCACTGGCACTTGACTAGCTACGTCATTGTCCATGCCTGGGATAGCAAAGATGACCGCATCACCCAAGCTATGGTAGGAGCTGATCATTGATAGGCTGATCACTGACTCATTAGCTCAATCATGTCACTTAAACTGGCTCCCAAATGATGGCTGAAGCAGAAGCAATCTTGACAGAAGATCAACGTCAAAGGACTCATGGACCCAATCAATCAAGACCACTTCCACTAATGCCTCAATGAAAAAATGACAAATCTAATCAACATCGATGGATGGTTGTCAGCAGTGCTTGGGGTGCCTTCAAGTTCACTGTCATCAGCCCCTGTAAAAGAGACACTTGGATTCTCTACCAGGAAACATCAAAACTGGTTTGATGAGAATGATGAGAAGATCCAAGAGTTGGGACCACAAGCACAAGGCCTTTTGTACTTGCCAGAATTACATCAACTCCATGCAAAAGAAATTAAATCACCAACAAGCCAAGGCAGAGGTCCAAAGGAGGACCCGTAATATGAAGAAAAGATGGTGGAAAGACAAGGTGAAGGAGATATGCGTATGTTTTTCAGTGCCACCAAACCCATCTATGGCCGAGCACTCAGGGACCAACCCCCTTGAGATCTAAGGATGGAGGAGACCTGGTAAAGGGGAGCCATCAATGCACACTGAAGGAGCATTTTGAAGACCTTCTCAATTGATAGTCTGTTGTTAACAAGGGTGTTCTCAGCTCCATCCTGCAACACCTAGTCAGAGATGATCTCGGAATCCCTCCAACCCTTGATGAGGTGAGGAAATCCATCAAGCAAATGAAGAACAACAAGGCATCTGGAACTGATGGAATCCCTGCCAAAATCTTCAAGCAGGGGGAAAAGAAGCTTATATCATAGCTCTATGCCCTCATCTTAAGGATTTGGAATGATGAGGAAATCCCAGGTGACCTCAGGGATACTAAGATTTTGACAATCTTCAAGAAAGCAGACAATTAGAACTGTGAAAATTCCTGTCCACCACAGGAAAGTTTATTCTGAGAACCTCCTGAATCATCTCCTTCCACTTCCTGAAGAGTTCCTCCTGGAATCTTAGTATGGGTTTAGGGTGTCCAGAGAAACAGCTGACATGATCTTCACCGCTTACCAGCTGCAGTAAAAATGGTGGGAACACAAACCTTTCTACATGGCATCAAAGCCTTTGACTTTCTCAACCAAGAAACACTATGGAGGATCCTTCTGAAGTATGGCTGCCCACCGAAATTCATCACCGGCCTATTCCTGTTCCATGACAGCATGCAAGTGGTGATTCTTAGCAGTGGATCTATCACAGATCCCTTTGAGTTCAGTCAGGAGTTAAGTAAGACTGCATCATCGCTCCAGTACTCTTCTGGATATTCCTTACCACAATGCTACATCTGACCACCAACAATCTTCCAGTCAGAGTGGAGCTAAACTATTGAATAGATGGCAATCTGTTTAATCTCAGCTGACTTCAAGCCAAAACCAAGACCACTCCAACCTCAATCATCAAATTCCAGTAGGCTGGTGATGCAGCTCACTCAAAAGCAAACCTTCAGGCAACTGTTGATGACTTTAACAAGGCATACAAGAAAATGGGATTGATGCTTAACAGTCAGAATCCTAAGGTCCTCCATCAACCAGCTTTTAATGAACAGTCCCCAGCTCTGGTCATTCAGATTCACAATGAGACTCTGGAGAATGATGAATATTTCCTGTACCTCAGAAGCCATCTTTAGCAGAAGGTTGCCATAGTTTCATAGTTGATAGGGTCAGAAGGGACCTAAGCAGATCATCAAGTCCGACCCCCTGCCATGGCAGGAAAGAGTACTGGGGTCAAATGACCCGGGCTAGGTAACTATCTAGCCTCCTTTTGAAGACCCCAAGGTAGGAGCGAGTACCACTTCCCTTGGAAGTTAGTTCCAGATCCTAGCTGCCTGGAATGTGAAGTAGCGCCTCCTGATGTCTAGCCTGAACCTAATCTCAATCAACTTGGGGCTGTTATTCCTAGTTACTCTGGGTAGTGCTCGGGGGAACAGGAGCTCTCCCGTTCCCCACTGGTCCCCCCTGGTAAGTTTATAGACAGCCACCAGATCTCCTCTCAGCCTTCTCTTGTGGAGGCTGAACAGGTTCAGGTCCTGTAGGGTCTCCTCGTAGGGCCTGCCCGGCTGCCCCCTGATCATGTGAGTGGCCCTCTTCAATGCTGTCCACCTCCCTCCTGAAGTGCAGCACCCAGAACCGGACACATACTCCAACTGTGGCCTGACCAATGTCACATGGAGAGGGAGGATCACCTCCTTGGACCTGCTCATGATGCATCTGTGGATCATCAAGGCGCGGTTAGCCTTCCTGACCGCATCCTCACATTGGTGGCCCATGTTCGTCTTGGAATCAATAATGATTCCAGGACCGCTTTCTGCCTCTGTGCAGATGAGAAGGGAGTTACCCAGTTTATAGGTATGATGCTGGTTCTTTCTCCCTAGGTGCAGTACCCTGCATCCTATTCTCATCTGCCCACCCCGTAACCTGTCCAGATCTAGTTGTAGCATGTCCCTCTCTTCTAGCATGCCCACCTCTCCCCACATCTTAGTGTCGTCCATGAATTTGAACAAGGTGCTTTTTACCCCCTTGTCCAAGTCACTGATAGAGATGTAGAACAGCACGGGCCTGAGGACTGAGCCTCCGGGGACCCCACTGCCCACATCCCTCCAGGTCGAAAATGACCTGTCCACCACCACTCTCTAGGTGTGGCCCTCTTGCCAATTTATGACCCATCTGACTGTGTAGGCATTAATGTCACAGTTGCCTAGTTTTTTAAGGAGAATCGGGTGAGAGACGGTGTCAAAAGCCTTCCTAAAGTCCAGAAAGACTACGTCCACCGCAACACCCGTGTCCAAGTATTTTGTGACCTGATCCTAAAAGGCAACTAGGTTGGTCCGACAGGACCTGCCCCTAATGAACCCATGTTGGTTGCCCCTGAGCATAATCTCCCCTGCTGGTCCCTTGCAGACGTTCTCCTGGATAATTTTCTCAAAGAGCTTCCTTAGGACTGAGGTAAGACTAACGGGCCTACAGTCACCTGGGTCCTCCTCCCTCCCTTTTTTGAAAATGGGGACCACATTGGCTCTTTTCCAGTCCTCTGGCACCTGGCCAGAGCACCACAGGTGCTTGTAAAGCCATGCTATGGGCCCCGCAATGACCCCTACCAATTCCCTCAGCACCCTGGGGTAGAGATCATCTGGACCTGCTGATTTAAACACGTCCAACCCCACCAGAAGTTCCCCAACTAGGTCCTCCCTGACCCTAGGTCTGGTGGTGCCTCTCCTGAGTCCATCTGGAAACCTGGTGGGGGGGATGTCCCAGTCCCTGCTCAGAAAAATGGAGGCAAAGAATTTGTTAAAGAGGACAGCTTTTTCATCTGGTACAACCACCAGATTGCCAAGTGTGTCCTGCAGAGGACGCACGTTACCCTGTGCCTTGTTTTTACTCCCCATATATTTAAAAAATGACTTCTTGTTCTCTTTGATGCTGGTCACTAGTCTTAGTTCTGTCTCTGCCTTAGCCTTCCTAACAGCCCCCCTACAGTCTCAAGTAACAGAGGTATAAACCTCCTTGGTAATAGCCCCTCCCTTCCACTGGGTGTACGTCTCCTTTTTAGCTTTCAGACATTCCTGAATGCCTTTGGTGAGCCATAGGGGCTTTTGAGGACTCTTCCCCCCTTCAGTGAAGAAATCCATCATCACCTCAAAAGTACAAGTGCAGTCTTTGGATGCTTGAGGAAATGGGTGTTCAAAGATAGTGACATCAGATATGAAATCAAGTTCATGGTTTACCAAGAAATTGTGATCCCCACCTTACTGCACAGAGCTGAGACATGGACAACATACAGGAGACATCTCAAGTTGTTGGAGAAATACCATCAACATTGCCTGCAGAAGAGTCTTCAAATCCACTGGGAAGATGATGCACCAATGTTAGCGTCGTCTCACAAGGAAACACCACAAGCATTGAGGTGATCATCCAACATCAATTTTGTTGGGCAAGGCACATCATCCAGATGTCTGCCTCCAGACTTCTGAAGCAAGTTTTATTCTCTCAGCTCAGTTAAGGTGTACACTCAAGATAAGGGCAGAGAAAGCACTTTGAGGTCATCCTTGAAGCCAGCTTGAAAAAATGCAACATTGATATCATCTCACGGGAGACTATCACCCAGGACTGCCCCAAATGGAGAAAGTGTCTGCTGCAAGGATTTCAGTACTTTGAAACCTTATAATGACAAAAGAAGACAGAAAAGCGGGAGTGCCAGAAACAGTGTGCCATGGGTTGAATCAATAATCTGGAGCTACCCACCCTATACAGAAACACATGCCTAAGTTGCAACAGTCTGTCAATTTTGGATTGGTCTCATCAGCCATCTTTGGATCCACAGATGAGACAATCATAGAAGATGATCACCCTTGACTGTGAAGGATTGCTGAAGAAGGATGGGTCAGGAACTATTTGTGCTTCTTTCAGGTGTATTGAGATAAACATGTTTAAATGTAAAGGATCAAGTAAACCCATTCTTTGTGTTCAAATGCTTTAAGGGAAAGTTGAGCAAAGGTTACCCACCATGTACTTGCAGAGGTCTGCAGTGGAGTGACCTTACAAAGCAAAAGAAAAGGCTTGGGGTAGAAGGCCTGCTGGGTATATTTCCCTCTAGTGATTTTGGAGCGAGATCTACTACCCATTGGGCATGTCTACACAAGATGCTAACTGTGCAGTAGCACATCACAGCATAAACGGTGCTAATACAGTATTGCACAGTATTATTAGGCTACTGTGCAGTAGTGTTACTAAAAAGATGTGCACTGGCACTACTATGCAGTAACTCCAGTTACTGTGTGTTCATTTAGTACTTGATTATACAAGTACTAAATTAATGTGCAGTAACCACTGTGCATTAATGAATGTGTATACGTGCCCACTAGTTCCTAAAAAAGCTGAATACTTTGAACTTGCTGAATATTTTATAACCTGAACTTGTTAGGGTACAAAAGACCAAGCTTGTATAAAGAATCAGAAGAGGAGCAGCATGTCAATCATCTTCAGTAATTCCTTGTAGTGGTGCTGAGTAGCTGTGGCAGCAAAGTGCTAGGGGTGAGCAGCAGCCGCAATGGCAATGAGTGGCAATATCCAATGGACAGAAGAATCCCATGCACTGCTACAGCCTGGCTATGCAGCAGCTCTGTAGAGAAGGACCTGGGGGCTACAGTGGACAGTAAGACAGATAGGAGTCAGAAATGTGCCCTTGTTGCCAAGAAGGCTAACAGCATACTGGGTTGCATTAGTAGGAGTGTTGCCGGCAGATTGAGGGAAGTAATTATTCCACTCTGTTCTGAACTGATGAAGCCACATCTGGAGCATTGTGTGAAGTTTTGGGCCACCTACCACAGAAAGGATGTAGACAAGTTGGAGCGAGTCCAGTGGAGGGCAACAAAAATGCTGAAGGGGGCTGTGGCACATGACTTATGAGGAGAGGCGGAGGGAACTGGCCTTATTTAGGTTGCAGAAGATAAGACTGGGAGGAAATTTTTTAGCAACAGCAGTCTTTAACTACCTGAAGGGTGGTTCCAAAGAGGATGGAGCTAGGCTGTTGTCAGTGCTGGCAGATGACAGAACAGGGATCAATGGTTTCAAGTTGCAGAAAGGAAAGTTTAAGTTGGATATTAGGAAAAACTCTCTCACTAGGAGGGTGATGAAGCACTGGAACAGGTTACCTAGAGAGGTGGTAGAATCTCCATCCTTGGAGGTTTTTAAGGCCTGGCTCAACAGCCCTGGCTAGAATTATATAGTTGGGGATAGGGGCGATGTGTAGGGGGTGCACATGGGTGCATTCGCACCCCCTGAGCATGGCGGTGCACCCCTGCTAAAAGGGTGCAAAAAACAGTGTCGACTGTGCTTGCGGGTGGTTACCACTCACCACCCTGCCACCGCGAGCAGCGTCTGCAGGTGGTCCATAGTTCCTGCTGGCCGCCACCGCCAATAGCGCAGGTGGCGGCTGCAGGAGCTCCCCTGCTTACCACCATTGTGCTTTTACCACCACCTCCATGCTCCCACCACCGTTGTGCCCCCCCAGGCCGCCGGGGACATGCGCCATTCATGGTTGGGGATGATACTGCTTTGAGCAGGGAGCTGAGCTAGATGACCTCTTGGTCACTTTCAGCCTTAACTTTCTATGATTCTAGGAGTATGACAACCTCAAGGTTGCCATCTTTGACCACGTGGGGCTCACTGGAGAGGAACACCAGCGCTATTTATGGAAAGAGGCATTTAATTTGGATTCTCAGCCCCTAGCAGTTACACAGCACCTCAAAGATTTGTGCACCCAGTGGATGAAACCGGAGTCCCGCTTGGCCACCAAAATCATGGCATTGATAACTCTAGAACAATTCCAGCAGATATTGCTGGTGGGGCTCAGGAGTGGGTTTGCTGACACTGGGTTGATGCTTTTAAGGAGGCAGTCTGCCACATCAAAAACCAGCCAAATAAGAATGTGGGAAATGCCCAGGCAGGCCAAAGAGATGGGCCCAACAAGACATAAATTGAAAGCGAGAAGGAACTACCAGAGCTAGAAGATCCGTAGGTGCAAGACCAGGAAAAAAAACAACAACCAACCAAATAACAGAAAGAGAGAGGGAAAGACAGCTCTTTGTTGTCAACATCCACCTAACTAGGAATTTAGAGCACTCATCTGAGAGGTGGGCGATCCACGTTCATGTCCCTGCTCCACATCAGGAATCCCAGACTGAGTGCCCTTACCACAAAGTTATTTGCTGTTTTAGAATGTCTCTCTCATTTTGACCAGCAATACCATCTGGGACCAAAGAAAATGTTGCCTAAATTAGTACATTATTGTGAAAAAGTTTTAGTTTGGTTGAACTGACATTTTTAATTAAAAACTGCTTTATTGAAAAATTCCCAAATAGCTCTAGTATGTATGCATCCAATTAGCAAAAGTGCATCGTGATTTATACCAACTACCAGGACTCTGATCAAAAGCAGACCCCTCAATAAGAGAATCTACAGAAAGCAAAGCAATCAAAGAACAGAATTAAAACCTTGATTTCTTGTATCTGACTCTCAGAACTACAGTCTTTCCATTTTAACCAGGAACCACTTATTTAAGTTTGAGAGATAAATATGACATGACTGTCAAAATATGTACCTTAGAATTCCTTTTCACAAAGACTTCAGATACTTTGGCTTGGTTTTACCTCTGTGATTTCTTTTTTGGATGTTTGAATGATCACAGGAATTCCCACCCTCTGTGGATAAAAGTGACTGGTGTACAGATTTAGCTTTCCAGTGTTATATATTATGCATAAAAATATCGTGATGTGAATTAAGAGTGATAATGAATGTATAATAACAAGCTATCTTTGGAATGGCAATGAGAATATATGACTGGTTCATTTAAGTCCAGTCCCCTGCTACCACAGGCATTACAGGTTGCAGGGAAGACAAGATAATTGTTTTACCAATTAATCCCTTTCATCATAGTTACTCTACTACAGGATCTGATAGGGGAAACCAACATAACTATAAGAAGTTAGGCAACATTCAGGTTTTGGTTTAACAACATGTTTCAATGTCTGGATAAATATGCTACAGCTTGGAAAGGTCAGTTCATGGAAGTAAATTTATAGTGCTCTGACTGCAATAGAAAAGTACCCTGAAAATGGGAAGCAGGCACAGGATATTTTCATTCATGTGGTGTAAGCCACTAGAAACTGGAAGGGAAGATAACTTTGTGGTGATACACTGAGAACTTGTTTGATATGAGACACAGTATGCCCTCCTTCCCCTCAAAATACATCAGAAGTGAACAATAATCACACATGCACACAAGGACACACTCTAAGTATATTCTGCAAATTCCAAAGCCAGTTATTTAAGGCAGGGGTGTGAAACATATGGCCCATGGGCTAGATATGGCCTGCAGAGGTGGGCCCACCATCATATAGCCACCATCTTTTCCCTGGACCAGAATGGAAGAGCAGGAGTTGCCCGCTGGTGGCATTTGTGTCCCCTGGTCAGCTTCCCTGCAAAGGGAGGTACTGGTGTGGCACCTACTGCAGCCACTGTCATATTTACTGTTTCCTGTTGATAGTGGCCATTGGAATCACCAGAAACACTTGGTGATGGGGGCAAGCAGTGGCAGCTGCAATAGGGACTGCTGACACTCCTCGCAGAGCAGCAGCTCTGACCATGATGGCGGAGCTTCTTACCATGGCTTTTAGACCCATGGCAAAAATTGGACTTCTGGTAGCTGTGGCTGCACTATGGACAGAGCCCACTGTAGTACAGCGGGTGTTGCCCACATATACATGCAAAGCAGGGAATATGGCCCACAGAACAATTTGAGTTTGATGCCCTTGATCTAAAGGATAACAGGGCAGATTGTCACATTCCTCCAGGTTCCCCATACTTTCCTCTCCTGGGACATCACAGATAACCCTAACCATGAGCCCAGCTCTTCATGTGTTTATTCAGCCCAGGTGCCCCCAGCCTCAGCTCCAAAGAGCATGAGACACAAAGTGTCACTTACTAAGTGCCGTGGGAGCCTGCCCGGCAGAGGCATCTGCCCGTTTCAAAGTGGCACTCGCCGTTGAAGCAATCGCTGCACACAAAGGCACAGTTCTCACCATACGTCCCATTGCGACACTTGGTTTCACACCTAGGAAATAGCCAACAGGAACTAGTTACAAGAATGGGAAGGGAAGAGGAGAGCCCTTCCTGGGAGCGAGCAGATAAGACAGCTTGAAGCAGGGCAGGACCATCCAGATAAACAGACTGGAACTTTGGAAATCTCCTATCATTTCCTCCCTATCCCCAGGAAAAGGGTGGGGATGAGAACCCTACACACTTCCAGCAAGGAGCTGGGCCCAGTTCAGCTGTGAGAAGCACCCCATTGTCCATGCAGAGCCAGCTGACTATGGAGGGCATTCTGGGGCTCTGAACCATGTCTCCTCAGGAGCAGTCAGGCTGTTTGAGGGACATGTGGAAACAAAGGGAAAGATTATGCTGTCTTTCAGGGCAAGGTGGGCTCTTTCCTTGGGTCCCCATAAAAGCAGTGATTCATACACATCTCACAGGTTTGTCACTTCAAAAGCCCAGCAAGGATTTATGCCCATCATTCCATGAAGACCTTTGAGATCTAGTAAGAAAAACTAGGTCAGCTTTCTGATAGATGCTGTGGTCTCTGGGAACTGAGAGCCACCTCAGTTGCTGGTTTGGTACTGTCACACCTGGGCTATGTCTGAGTGGTGCCTTTATGAGTTCCAGAGTGAGGGAGTCTTCAAAACCATCCAGCACAGACCCAAGTCTATAGCACCTTCCTTTCTACATTGCCTCCATTTGATTGAGCAGGATTTGTCCAGACCTGGCCTTCCTGAGGCATTCTCCCTCCTCATTCCCTATCCAGACTACTCTAAGCATGGCTTACCAGGATGCCTTCTCTTGTGAAACAACCTGAAATTTGGCTGAGAACTGGAGGGTGACACACTACTACCCTCCTGCTTAGACAGAGTTCTGAGAGCAATGAGGTTGTGCAGGTGCCCTGTCCTCATGGCCTTGAGATCTGTGCTTTGCCTGGCTGAATTTGGAGACTGGAAAGGATTAATCAAATCCAGATGACAGAGAGCTGAAGCCCAAGGCAAGCAGCAAATGCCTCTAGGAGCACACAACAGCTGAAATTACTCAGACTAGGCACATAGCCAGGTTTAACCAGCTAGGATCCCAGCCAGAGTTGGCACAAGGGTTTTACCTGCTGAGATGGAAGATGAACCTCATACAAGAATTCAATTAAATATAGCCCTTCCCAGGGGCTACAATTCTCCTGTTAAGGGCTTAAGGGGAGGGGACCATTCCTTACACTTCCAGTGACTTCAGAGCTGGCATCCTAGAGTGGAAGGAAAGGGTCAGCCTCACCAGCCTCTTCATATGAATGGAGCTGTTTGGACCTGCCATGACAGCAGGCTGGGAGAGGGGGTGACCTGGCAGAAGAGGCCTCCAAAGGAGAGAAAATGCTGACAGAGGATGCCAGTGCTCTGTGAACAGTCAATCATAGAATCATAGAAAATTAGAGTTGGAAGGACCTCAGGAGGTTATCTAGTCCAACCTCCTGCTCAAAGCAGGACCAGCTCCAACTATATTATCCCAGCCAAATCTCAGCAAGGTTCTGAGAATTTGATCCTTTGTGATTAACTTACATGCTGCAGGGAAAGAAAGAACTGTAATTCCTCTCCTTGGGTCAGTATCTGTTTCTTCTGGTCAGTTTTGTTTCCCTACAGGCTGGACAGCTCCAGGGAAGGAGGGAAGACATCCTAGGACCAATAAAAGCTCACAGCAGGAATACTTTCTGCTCAGTTTTGAAGCAACAGCCTCTTCTGCATGCATTCCAAAGGGCAAAGTTCTGTTTTCTTGGATGTTGTGCCCTATAGGTTCATATACAGCCTTGGATAAAAACTGGCTTGTTGAGGGTAGGCTGCTGGCTGCCTCATGTAGGAAGGTCGAAAATGCCATGCTTATAGCTGTTCAGACCCTGTTTTCAAAATCCCTTGCAACAAAACCCAGCAACTAAATTAGGCTGCCTCTCTCAGCTAAGGGTGTCCTTGTCAGAGTGTTCACAATCACAGCTCTTTCCCATTTTTCCCATAGACCAGGGCTGCCCAACTTGTGGCCTACAAGCAGTTAACATGTGGCCTGTAGGTCCCCTGTAGCCCCTTCCTTCCACTGGCACATGGTGGGGAAGGGCCTGGGGGAGTGGGAACATGTGCAATCAGTGCTACCTGGGAGGTAGAGGGCCTGCTTGCCACCAGCACAACCCATATGGCAGGGGCGTGGGGATCCTGAAGGAACTACACCCACAGTGTGTGGTCCATACCATGAGCAACCCCCAGCAGTGCTGAAGTTGGGCAACCCTGCCATAGACCATCTGCCTGGGAGCACCCCCTGCTTTAGGGCCTGTCACAGAAATAACCTGCTCCCTGCAGCTGTCAGAAATCAGGGCAGCAGGTAGGCTTTAACCTCTCCAGCTCATGGCTTGTAGCTCAGTAATTGCCCATGTCCCAGTCCCTTACAGTTACAGCTGCCTGCCCTGGACACACTGGCCAGTGACTTCAGTCTGGATCTCTGCTGGATCCTGATCCCCTACCTTGTGGCTTTACCTCAGTAATCACCCACATCTTGGTTTCTTACAGACCTCTTTCCTGACCTGCCTCTTCCTGATCCCCTGACTCTAAACTCTAGTTTGGACCTTGTCTGCTCCTGTTTCTCCTGGATTATGACCCTCTAGGGTCAAGCCCCAACCATCCACATACCAATTGTATTCCTGACAGCAGACCCCCTCTCAACTTGACTGATTTCACTGTGTTTGGAAATTACCTGGATGGACTTACTAATCACTGCTCAGGCCCACTAGCTCTTAAAAAAAAGAAGGCCACTCATTTTACCCAAGGTTAGTGGCTTTCAAGGGCTGATGGCAAAGTTTTTCACTTCCTCCCATGTGAGAAGTAGGCGCGTAAAATCAACAATCAGACTTTGCCCAGAGCAAGATCAGGCTATGACTGGTCAGATCCTCCAGCAAAGCTTTGCCAGTGTCTCTGGACATAACTTGGACCCACTGGGTAGAATCCTAAGGATAGTACCCACACTTTCAACCATACCTTGAGAGAGAAGACCCATTCCTTATGGACAGTTTAACTGGTATTCAGAGGAAGGCAGCATTTCTAATGCTTAAGACAATGGATGAGGATCAAAGAAATCAAAGATCTACTCCGGGCACAGACACAAACCCCCTGGGTCATTCATACCAATATTTAAAATTGGACCACGTGGTCAGGTCTAAGTTTCAGGGACAGCTTCCTGCCACAACTCACCGATCTCCAATCCATCCAGGATTGCAGTGCGAGCACTTGCCATTGATGTGGTTGCAGGTGTGGCCATCTTTGCATGGAGGGCAGATTTTCCCACAGCCCTCTCCATAGAACCCTGGTGAACAGGCCTGATCGCATTTGGTGCCATTCCAACCAGCTTCACATGTCAAGCAGCGGCCATCAGCAATTGTGCAAGGCTGCAGCCCCTTGCACTGTCCACAGCTGTAAGTGTCAACATGGAGAACATCACAGCACATTAGCAGGTGACCTTCCAATGCTCTGGACACACCCACACAAGTGTCAGGTATGTCAGTACACTTACTTAGGGCCACTCCTAGACTCACTGTAACTCAAACCCAATGACCATTTACACTACAAACTTCTTGGCTCACAAGCTCTCTTGTGCACAAAACCCTAAAGCCAAACTTTCCTCTAGTGCTTCCTTCCTCTACAGCAATGGTCTCCAAACTTTTTAGGTCAGAGATCACTTTTGGAATTTAAAAGGACTCCAAGATCCATACTCCTCCGCCCCACCCAGGAGGCAAGTCTGTGGGGATGCGAGCAGGGAGGGGAAAGGGATGGGGGAGTGGGCAAAGCAGGGCAGATCGAGGCCCCAGCCCTAGTTGCACTCCTTCCCCGGATCTGCCCATGGGACAGGATGGGCTGGGCAGCACTGGGCTGTTCCCAACCAGGCTGTGCTCAGGCCAGGTGGTGGTGGCAGTGCTGCAAGTGGGGTCACGGCGGGCAGCTGTAGCCCCCAACTCCCACTCCCAATGCCACAGCCACCCACCCCAAGTGTGGGCCAGGTGTGGCAGGAACAGCTCAGCGCAGCCTCCCAGTCTGCAGTTACAGTCTGCCCTCCCCTACACCTGCCAGCCTTGGCCCCCATGTCCTTGGGGGGAAAGGGGGAGGAAGGGGCAGGGGGAAGGGAAGGCTGTACTGGGCTGTTCCTGCTGGGCCTGGTTCAGGCTATGGTTGGGGTAGGCAGCTGCAATGCTGGGAGCGGGGGTTGGGGGTGCTACGGCCCCCTTCCATGGCCTTGCACACAGCACCGCTGCCACCTGACCTGAGCACAGCCCCTCCAGGAGTAGCCTGGCAGGAGCAGCCTGCAGCCTGTCCTAACCCACCCCATGGACAGATCCAGTGGCACAGGCCCGCCATGCCCTCCCAGGCTGTGTGCTCACCCTCCCCATGCCAGCTGTGCAGGCCCTGCCCCGATCCAACTCCACTACCTACCTCAGAGCTGCAGCTGCCAGCATGCATCTCCCCATCCACTCCCCACCCCCTTCTGTGCGCAGTGGAGGTGGCTCCAAGCCCCACTGCACATGCCCCTTAAGCCTCCACTCCTTCTCTCTGACTGGCCTGCTGGTCTGGCAGAGGCACATGCACCTCAGCCCAGGCTTGACTTGAACAGGCTTTGGGATCTACCGGTCAATTGTGATGGGCCAGTTGATAACCACTGCTCTACTGCAGGGTTAGGCAATGCCCTGCACAGGTGTCAGAGTGTGGCATGCGAAGGCATTTTGCTTGGCACTCATGCTTCTGGGCGAAGGGTGGGGGAAGGGGCAAGGTCTGCACTGCCACAACAAGGATTGGACCCCTGGTGGTTCCCATGCTATCTGCCCTTGGCACACCAACATCTTACAAGTCGAGGTGTTTTGGGCACGTTGCCCAAAAATGTTGCCTACCCCTGCTCTACAGTGTTTCATAATTAACCCCAACACGACACAGAAAGTCTATCATATCCCTTGTGTTTAGTAGTCTCTCCTATTCTTCTAGGAATCAGCCTGTCCATTATTAGTCTTTCCTTCTGGGCTTCATATACATGCGTACAGCAAATAACACAATAACTAAGGGAGGTGCAGCCCATGTGGCTTGGGATAGGCAAGAAGAAGCCTTCAGTTTGCCCCAAATGGCCTAAATATCCTTGCTGGCCCTCAGGCTGACTACCCCATCCTTCTTTAAAAGTAAGCAGGACTTAGTTACTGGACCAAATTGTTTGAACGTAAAGCACATGCAAAAAAAAGGACTTCCATCAAAGCTCTGGATCAGGGAGCAAAACCAATGTATCATTTTTTCCTTACCGTCTCCTGCAGCCTTGTCCATAGAAGCCAGCTGGGCAGGGTTCCCGGCAGTATTTGCCCCGGTATCCTGGCTCACAGGTACACGTTCCATCCACCTGGTTACACTTTCCCTTATAGCACTGGCAGTAGCGATCACATCGAGGGCCAAAAGTTTGGTCACGGCACTGGCAGCGCCCGGTGAACTGCTCACATGGTGAGTTGTTGCAAGAGCACTGGTTGTTACAGCCACGACCCCACCAGCCTGGCTGACAGATGCAGTTTCCTGTCTGCTGGTCACACTGGGAATTGTGGCTGCAGTAGCAGGAGCTGGAACACTGGAGACCCCACCAATTGGGCTCACAGGTGCACTTGCCTGTCTTCTGGTCACACTTGCCATGCTTACAGAGGCAAATGTTCTCACACTTGAGGCCCCAGCGGTTGGGATTGCACGTGCACTGGCCTGTGACATCCTCACATTGGCCATTGGGGTAACAGTTGCACATTTCCTTACAATCAGGACCCCAGAACTGGCGGGGACATTCTGCAAAACAAACATTCCCCCCAAATATATAGTTGGACATTTCACATCAAGGTAAGGAAAAACACCTTTCCCCTCTTGCTCCAGGGACAAGTACCAATGGCTTGAAGTGGCACAAAATAAGTTTAGACTGGATATCAGGAAAAAACTTCACTATTAGGAGAGTTTCCATAATTTCATAGTAGGTAGGGTTGGAAGGGACCTGAACAAATCATCAAGTCCAACCCCTTGCCACAGGCAGGAAAGGATGCTGGGGTCAAATGACCCTGGCAGGTGTCTATCTAGCCTCCTTTTGAAGACCCCCAGGGTAGAAGGGAGCACCACTTCCCTTGGAAGTTGGTTCCAGATCCTAGCCGCCCTGACTATGAAGTACTGCCTCCTGATATCTAGCCTGAATCTACTCTCAGTCAACTTATGGCCTTTATTCCTTGTTACTCCCAGTAGTGCTTGGGGGAACAGGGACTCTCCCATTGCCTGCTGGTCTCCCTTGGCCATTTTATAGATGGCCACCAGATCCCCTCTCAGCCTTCTCTTGTGGAGGCTGAATAGGTTCAGGTCTCGTAGCCTCTCCTTGTAGGGCCTGCCCTGCTGCCCCCTGATCATGCGGGTAGCCCTCCTCTGGACCCTCTCAATGTGGTCCACATCCCTCCTGAAGTGCAGCGCCCAGAATTGGATGCAGTCTTTCAACTGTCGCCTGAGCAATGTCATATAGTGGGGGAGGATCACCCCCTTGGACCTGCTTGTGATACATCTGTTGATGCATGACAAGGTGCGGTTAGAAGTGAGGCAGTGGAATGGACTACCTAGGGAAGTTGTGGACTGTCCATCACTAGAGGTATTCAAGAAGAGGTTGTACAGGCATTGCTCCAGGCTGATCTATACATAGCTATGCCTATGTTCTACTATGGGTCTTTCCCATGCTTCTGGGCTTTGCTGATTGCCATATGGGGCCAGGAGGAAATTCTATCACATTTAAAGGAGCCACAATCAGGAGGACACTCATTCATCTTCACTAAACAGATCTGTAACCTTGGTTATGCACTCAAGAGTATTGCAAAAGAACTTGTAGGATGGTCAGCCCATAACAAGAGCATCTGTCTATGTGACAGCTTCTGCTATTTTTCCCCTGACATGATGATACCAACAAAATGACAAGACAGAAGCTGAATCAGCTTCTCTAATGGTCTCTGCCCTAAAAAAATGTCATCTTCCACACAGGAAGCACACAGGACACTTTTCAGTAGGGACCCGTAAAGGATCCCTGGTATGCCATAGGCTTGGATCCTTCAAAGGAAAGGGACCAGACTTAGCAGAAATTCATAGGAGCAGAAATTCAAAGGGTCACCTGGCTAAGCTGTGGGACCTTTCACCTAAAGGTATAAAGGGCCTCTCAGTCCCCTCCTCTCCTAGCTTTCCTATTTAGCAATATCTCCTATTGCTAAGGCCTGTTTTCAATCACGGGCCCAGATCACTAGTATCATGGCCTGACCGTGGCATGGGCCACCATTTTTGCTTCCAGGTTGTAGTGCCCCTGTCCCTTGCTGATTGGCTGAGGGGGCAGGTTTAGGGCCATCCTATTGGCTAAGCCTGGCCCCCAGTGGCAGGCTGGGGGGAAAGGATCAGGAGTGTCCAGCAGGGAGGTGGGGAGGATAAAGCCTCTAAGCAGGATGCTGCAAATCTCCCCTTGGGGCCTGGAGCCCATCTGCTGGAAGAATGGGGTGGGGACCTGCTGCCGGAGTAGGGGGAGTGGGGGATGATTCACTTAACAGAGTGCCTGGCACCTGGCAGACCCCAGCCTGGCCAAACTTACCCAGCATTATGGCATCATAGCATCACAGTCCACAGACAAAGGGCTGTGAGGTGGGGGGGTGGAGTGTGAGTGACATCGCTTGAAAGTGAGGGGCTGCTGCCCCTCAGCCTCACACACTGCTGCCCCTGCCATCAGCTCCACACTGCTCCACATGAAGGATCCCAGCTGGGCAGCGCTGAGTACTTCCTCCTACTGCCTGCCTGGACCTGCCTGGTCATGCACTGCTGCTGCTGCCACTGGCTGGGGCAGGGACTGGGGGCTCCACAGCAGTGCAGGCACCCCCATGGCTCCATCTTGTTGCAACAAAATGCCATGATATGGCCGCTTGCTGGGGAACTCCCTAGCAAGTGGCCATATCATGCATTTCATTGCAAATCACATTTTTCATGAAAATGACTTAATTTTGTTATTTTCATGAAAAATGCAAAATTGCCATTTAATCCAGACTCTACCTATTACAAAATAAATTTAGTCACAATGTAGGTGAACCACTTAGTTTCATAGTTTCATAGTTTCTAGGGTCAGAAGGGACCTGAGCAGATCGTCTAGTCCGAGCCCCTGCCATGGCAGGAAAGAGTACTGGTGGTCAAACGACCCCAGCAAGATGTTCATACAACCTCCTCTTAAACACCCCCAGGGTAGGAGCCTGCACCACTTCTCTTGGAAGCTGGTTCCAGAGCCTAGCTGCCCTGACCGTGAAGTAGCGCCTCCTGATGTCTAACCTAAACCTGCCGTCTGCCAGCTTGTGACCATTATTCCTGGTCACTCCTGGTGGTGCTCGGGGGAACAGTGACTCCCCCAATGCCTGCCAATCCCCCCTGACTAGTTTATAACAGGCCACTAGATCCCCCCTCAGCCTTCTCTTTTGGAGGCTGAACAGGTTCAGGTCCCATAGCCTCTCCTCGCAGGGCCTGCCCTGCTGTCCCCTGATCATGCGAGTGGCCTCCTCTGGACCCTCTCCATGCTGTCGACATCCCTCTTGAAGTGTGGTGCCCAGAACTGGATGCAGTACTCCAGCTGCGGCCTGACCAGTGCTGCATAGAGGGGGAGGATCACCTCCCTGGACCTGCTCGAGATGCATCTGTGGATGCATGACAAGGTGCGGTTGGCCTTCCTAACTGCCTCTCCACACTGCCGGCCCATGTTCATCTTGGAGTCAATGATGACCCCAAGATCCTTTTCTCCCTCCGTGCTGACAAGAGGGGAGTTCCCCAACCTGTAGGTATGGTGCCGGTTGTTCCTCCCCAGGTGCATCACCTTGCACTTGTCTGTGTTGAATCCCATCCTATTCTCGTCCGCCCACCCTTGTAACCTGTCTAGGTCTGATTGTAGCCTGTTGCATCCTTCCAGTGTGCTCACGTCCCCCCAGATCTTAGGGTCATCAGCAAATCTGAAGAAGGTGCTTTTTACCTCCTCATCCAAGTCACTGATGAAGATGTTGAACAGTGCGAGCCCGACGACCGAGCCCTGGGGGACCCCACTGCCCACATCCCTCCAGGTCGAAAGTGACCCATCCACTACCACGCTCTGGGTGCAGCCCTCCAGCCAGTTGGCAACCCAATTGACTGTGTGGGTGTCTACACCACAGCCCCCCAGTTTCTTAATGAGAATGGGGTGAGAGACAGAACTTGCAGAACTGTCTGTGAGTTGCGTAATTTCTGCGCCTTGAAATGTTCATTTCCACACTCTAACTAATGCAGCAGGTAGGATGAGCTTTATAACAGCAGGAATCACTGGTAAA
This sequence comes from Crocodylus siamensis, assembly GCF_052110815.1. NCBI lineage: Eukaryota > Metazoa > Chordata > Crocodylia > Crocodylidae > Crocodylus > Crocodylus siamensis. The sequence goes on from NC_143403.1 coordinate 45,583,215, forward strand.
TTGAACACACCCATCCTAATGATGGAGTCTGTTCTCAAGCTCTCTAGGGACAGGGAAACCTATTCTGCCATGATAAGGCAGGAGCCAGGTCCCTGTGGCCCCCTGCCTGGAGCTTAGCCATAGGACCTGTCTTCAGGAGAAAGCTGGCACAGGCTGGGGAAAAAACAAATGAAAGCTTCCACCTGGCCCATGGTTCTGACCCCACATAATCCTCTCCCCTCGCACACAGAGTGAGGAATAACCCCTGCAGTAAGCAACTTGTCATGCAGGGAGGTGCAGTGCACTGTCCGAATCTCTGTAAACAGTGCTGTGTGGTGCTGTGTCCAGAGATCCTCTACAAGCCCAGATTGAGTTTGTTCCATTCAACAAGGTAGGTTTTCTGAGCCAGTAACATGTTATCCTGGGATACGAGAGCCAAGAAAAGCATAGACAACATCATTAGCATGTCTCATTTTGTTGCTGCGTTTTGGTGGCACAGATGTAAATGAGGGCAGAACTGATCCCTGCAGCTGGAACACAGTGAACAAGTCTAGTGATGATGTCTGAGCCAGAGCAGATCTCAGCTCACTTTCCACTAAGCAGCACTGGCTGCACAGAGATAATAGAGTTAAGGAGGAATAAGAAAGGCTCTGGGTGTCACTGAAGTAAGCAGCCTAACTTGGGAGCAGCCTGCTTTCACCCACATGTGGTTCTGCTGCAGCAAAGGGCCATGATTTAGTGACACGTTTCTAGTAACAATAAAAAACGCAATGGTTTGGCCCCTAGCATTGCCTAAGAACAGTTGGGTATTTCCCTTCAGGACTATAGCAACTAATAATTGAAGAAAGAATCCCCCAATCCCTACAAGGAGCATCAGCTAACATGTCAGCTTTTTTGTTGCATCCCAAGGATATGTACAGGGGGACAGAGAAGCTTATTGTTCCAAGCAGACACCTCCATATTTTATTAGTTACTTTACCTGGGATGGCCCCCAGAGTGCTAGGACAAGTACTAGGGAAGCCAAACAAAGAAAATTAAGAGCTGCTACAATGAAACTTTGCTGGATACTTACTCGTGTCACAGTTGGCTCCAAAGTATCCATGGCGACAACGACATTCATTGGGTCTCACACACACCTCATTCTCCTTGCAAGTGAAGTTCCCTTCACAAACAGCTGTGAAAGGGAGAGAGAGGTTGCACGCTGATACACAGAGCAAGTAAGCGTTCTTAGCATTCCCCATTCTGGAGGAAAGCTCCTACAGCCTAGGAAGGGTGGTGCTGCTCAGCTCCACAATCCCTTTCTTTAGAAGCCACTCTCATGTGCACCCAGAGTTCAGGGTGGAAATAAGGTGGGAATCTGGCTGGATCCATGAAGCATGCTTCAGTGCTGATGGCTGCCTTCTGGCCACCAATAATGAGGTTTTAGTAGGAAGATCAAGGACTCCGAGGTTCAAAGAAAATAAGAGGGCAGTCTGCAGTAGGGGTTAGTCTATGCTGACATTCTCCATGCCAAGGGTGGTGTGTCAGGGCCAAGAATGATTTAACACCCTGCACATTTCCACCTATGTCCTGTAGCTGCACTGCTCTGGGAGAGATGAAACCCATGAAAGCTGAAGGGAAAGTGCTCACAGCTGAGGATGCTACTCATGGAGGTCCCAGAGCAGGGCAGAAAGGCCCACCTCTTTCCCAGGCCTTCGCACAGAAACAAGTATGGTAAAACAACATAGAAACCCAAATACACACATGTATGTGTCTGCCAAGCAGAGTTGCCTTAACTAAGGGAAAGAGAAGAGTAGTAAGGCTCTGTGCAGTCCACCTTACCTGAAAGCTGTTAGATCTATGGTGATGGATACTACATAAAGCCCTAAAATAGATAGATAGATTAGATAAAACAGGTTAGATGGATAGGGAGCAGTGGATGTAGTAGGCAGAAGGAGAATAAGGCTGGGGAGACTTAGACTTTTTCCTGACTGTTACCTTCCCTGGGCCAGTCATTTCTCCCTACATACAAATGGAGAAACTGAGAGGATAGTTTTTCTTCCAGCTTTGTGAAACCTTTTGAGAGAATCAGATGCAGGCATTAAATCCATGCAAAATGCTGTTATTCGTGTTAATGAAAACTTTACGGTATTAGTGTGTTACACTCTCTTTACCTTTATATATACAGGAGAAGCAAAAGAACTAAATTAACTTTTCAACAGGAACCTTAGCTTTGGAATTCCCTGGACTCATGTGATCAAGGAGTCTATGTCCTTAACATGCACACGCAGAAAGCCTTTTCTCAAGCACTAAAACACAGCTCTTTCTGGGGCAAACTGCAGCAGCTGCAGAGTACAGCTGAGAAATACTACACAACAGGAAGTGAGGGATACTATGGGCCAACTGAAACTGCAGGAAGTTTTACAGGAATCCAAAAATAGCTTTGGAAAGTCTCACAGGAATGTTCTGGGATTTCAGGTTCCAAGGACTTACAAAGCTCGTCGCTCTTTCATTATTAAATTCAACAAAACAGTCTAATCCAGAGCTGCCCATTGCCAAGCTTCAGCCCTCAGGGGACATTTACTCTGGATCTTTAACTCTTGGCAATGAAAAGTGTAGCTGTCTGATGATTCTGCCCTGAGGCAGCCATGGCAAGAGCACTACTCCCGAGAGCTGCCTCTGTCTAAGCTGACTTAGTTAGCTTCAGCCGGGCCTTACGCTGGGGTGTAACCAGCCAGAAAGCCTCCTCAATGGGGATATACAAATGGTGAGAGCCCAAGTTCCCAACCTTTGCCTCTTTTGCTCAGTGCAGGCACATTTAGGCCCAACACAAGGACTTGGACCTATATCAACATTTACTGGAACTCAACATGTACCATGCATAAAAACACTCCTTTTCTTCATCTCTATGCCCCTCCCTGCATATCAGAGATGAGGCTGTCATTACCTATTTCATTACCTATTTTGTCTCTCCCAGGTAGCTGGGTGCTTCACTTTGGAAACCCACCAATCTACTGGATAGTTATTGTCCAGTGTCACAGGAGTTTTTTTGCGTACCTGGAAGGAGAGGTTTAGTAATGCAGCTCTATGCTCAGGGCAGCTGAATAGCGGCCGAAGCAGTGCTAGATCCTTTGACAACACAATCAGCTACTGCTGCAGCAACAGCTGCTTTTATGCCCCTCCATAAAGGTGGTGCCCAGGGCTGCTGCTCCAGTTGCCGCTGCCTCAGTTACACAACTGCCTGGAAGTGTCTTCCAGACCCTGTACAGAGACTGGGTTTGGCAAGAAGCTGGGTTTCAGCCTCTTGTCAAGGACCAGTGAGGGCCTCAGGATGTGACAAAGATGTAAAATGAAGAATATAACAAAATTATTCATGCCATGGGCTTCCTTCCTATCATTTAAAAAAACAAAAACAAAATAGAACAAAAAAGCCACCATGACCAACAAGAGATCACTTGCCTTTGATTTAGAAGCTTTTAGCAGCTGTCAACAAAAATGGTATGGAAACCCCAAATCTGTGTATACTGTAGGAAGCCCCAGGGCTAATGTTAGGGACTACCTCTCAAGGAGAGCAGAATGCTATTTTGAAACTGAAGCCTGCATTTACGGTCTCATGGTGGCAGCTGGCAGGATATCAGCTGTGTCTAGTTCTGTAAAGGGAGCGCAGCATGGAATGGGCTCTCTCCATCTCGCTACAATCCTGCTTTAAACAAGTGAGAAGGCACATTAGGATGTGCCTGCTCCTGTGGTGCTTGCCAGGCCCTGCAAACATCTACCGTTTCTTTGCTAGTCTCAGCCCCACCCTAAGAGCTGGCTCTGACAAAGTGAAAGCTAGCGGATTTCCAAAAGGAACTCCCTGAAACCAGAGCTAAGTTCAGGTGTACAGAGACCCCCAAGAAGGGTGGAAGAGGGCATATGGGCTCTCCTACTCTGAACACACCATGCTAGGCCTATAGTACTAGCAGAATTCCCTTCAAGAAGGGAACACATAGCAGATCTGAGGAAGGAGGAAGAAGCAGTGTCCAAGGAAGGAATGCTGTTGCTTACCTATTAAACATTCATCTCCTTGTTGCCTCCATCCTGGGCAGCACACAGACCCAGAAAAGCTGAACAGGGAAAAACACAAAGGCTGGTTACCATTCTCATGTTCTTTTGGCCTCACTGCAAACTCCCTCCCCTTCCTGCAGAGAATGGTATTCTACGTGTCAGACCACAAGTGTTAGAAAGCCACATGGCTCTGTACACGCATGCCCTGGACGAGCAGAAGTTACAAAATTGTAGTCAAGCAAAAATCCATGACTAACGAGTGTTAGGCAGAGAAGGAAAATACCCTTATGCCTCAGCCCACAGCTGGCTCACTTCAGTACAGCTAAGAGCCACATACAGCCACAGAACACGACATAAGCTGCAGGGATGGGCCCCTGTAATCCACCCCTGCCACACAGGCAATGCCAGAGACAGTGCACAGCCATTTGAGATCCCCAGTGGCCACTTGTGGTCACTTGTTGCTCCCGTTTGTGATGAGGGAGCTCATCTACAGGGACTACCACCCCAATACAAGCTGGACTGGAGCCATGTTCTACACCAGAATTGCACCTACAAACTTTCAAGCAACTGCAGCTACTCTACCACATGGTGCTCCTTGCTGGGAACACAGAAGTCCAGCGCTTTGGGCTCTACACTGCCTGCCTAGAGACTTCAGATAGTGGGGTGAGGAAGCACTGGCTCTGAACCCAAAAGCCTGAGTTGCTCATTGCAATGACCAGAGAAATCCTTCTCTCCCTGCCTGACCCCTCTACAGCTGTTAACAGGCCAAAATGCAGGGCCAACAGGACCCTGGTTCCAAGAATGGAGCAGCTGGAGGCATAGCATTTCTGATGAGACTGAAATTCAAAGACCTGTTGCCCAGTCTGGGTGATGGGCCAGGGTTAATCACCTTTGGAGTGGGCTAGCAGAACTGTCAGGTATCCAGGTTGTAGCTGTACTGGTCTAGAGCAGGGGTATCCAACCTTTTTTGAATGTGGTTAGGGATCATGAACTTTTTATCACCCAGTGGGCCAGCACGCCATATTCAAAGACCACACAGGAAGTGGTATCACATCAGGAAGTGGTGTTGCATGACCTTTGATACTAATGAAGCTGCACGAAGTGACAATGAAATGGGTCTAACCAGTTCAAAACTCTCCCTCTACAGCATCTACCTCTGCCACTGTTCGGGACAGGATACTGAGCTAGATGGACCACGGGGCTGATCAAACGTGGCACTTTTTATACTCTTATGTTCAGAAGCTCTTATGTTCTTTGGCTGAGTTTCCAAACTATGGCTGAGATTTGCAAAAAGGGGTAAATAGGCATGTTACAAAGTTGTCATAAAAGATTTGGAGCCCTCTAAATCCCATTAATTTTAATGGAAGTTGGCCTTTTGACTCAGCTTTGAAAATCTCAGCCCAAGATGCCAACCAACTAAGTCAAAATATATTTTGCATTTCTATGTAGTGCATCTATGCGGGGCTCTCCAAGCATTTTACAAACATTAAATGAACATCAGAATATCCCTGCTTTTCAGAAGAAATGTGGTGGTGAGGACAGTCTGGGAACATCTCTCACTCTCTATGTGTGATCTGCTTCTACTGTCCTTTGACCACCCTAGGAGGGCCCTCACTGCCTCATTTCCAGTTCAGAGCAGGTAAAGTGTAAGTGGGTAGTAGGAAGGGCTTATTTTTTGGCAGCAGGTTTAGTGGCTTGAAGCTAGCGAAGATGTACCCACAATTAGTCACTGACTAGAGTGGGAACACAGTTGTCCTCACTTATTAACATGTCTCCAAGGCCCTGCACTGTCTCTGCCTACACGTTGCTCTCATGTCCTCTTGCTTTCCTAAATCTCATTAGAGGATTCCCATCGTGCCTACTGGACTGCCGTCACCGGATAGCTCTCCTGGTTCTCAGGTTGTGCTTCTGACTCTTTCATGGCCACTTTTAGGGTGCACACTTAGAACTCTGGCTTTTCCTTCCTGCCCATTTTGCTGAATTGTGATTATTCCCATGGGGCATGAATGTAATTCAGTGGCTGTGATTCTGCTTTCTCATACAGAGGCAATGACTCTCACAAAGTATGACATATTTTAGTGGGATAAAAACATTTTGAAGGCCACACAGAAAGCAATAAGCAGTCTTTACTCACATGAGGTTACCAGGTATCAACCACCTGCTACTTAGGTTCCTGGCAGGTACAGACACAAGTTTATTAGCACGTTGTTCCAGAGTGAGTCTCTGTGCCATAGCCTACATCAGGTCTCAGATCTAGGGAGCCTGACCCCTCCCAGCCATAGGCTTGCCAAGTTATACCAATCTGCTGGCCAGTGCAGACCTGGCTGGGCTCCTCTCATTCCCAGTAGCATGTGGGAAGCCAGCTTCAGCTGCATGCCACTTCTCCTGGCCGGTGCTGACCCGGTTGGGTCCGTCCCATCCGGAGCAGCATACGGCTGAAGCTGAGTTCCCACAATCTGCTGGGGATGGGATGAGCCCGGCCGGGTCGGCACTGGCCAGCAGAAGCAGTGGTGGAGCCGACCGGCGCAGGTAGGGGGAAAACGCAGCTCAGCCCCTGCTGCTCTGGCCTGGCTCGTCCCATCCGGAGCAGCACATGGCTCCACCGCTGCTTCTGCTGGCTGGTGCTGACCTGGGCAGGTCTGTCCCATCCAGAGCAGCACGCCGCTGAAGCTTAGTTCCCACGAGCTGCTGGGAACAGGAGGAGCCCGGCTGGGTATGCACCAGTCAGCAGAAGCGGCGGCAGAGCTATGTGCCACTCGGGATAGGATGAGCCTGGCTGGAGTGGCAGGGGATCAGCTGCATTTTCCTCCTGCCTGCACCGGTCAGTCCCAAGTGGCGCATGGCTCCAGTGCTGCTTTTGCTGGCTGGTGCCAACCCAGCCGGGCTCCTCCTGTCCCCAGCAGCACATGGGAAGCTGGCTTCAGCTGTCTGCTGCTCTGGATGGGACAGACCTGCCCGGGTCGTCACCAGCCAGCAGATCCGGCGGCGGAGCCGTGTGCCGCTCGGGACTGACTGGTGCAGGTAGGGGGAAAGTACAGCTGAGCCCCTGTTGCTCCGGCTGGGCTCATCCTGTCCTGAGAGGCATATGGCTACTCCTCTTCCCACACGCACTGCATCGGCAACGTCAAGCTGACATGGTGCATGTGGGAACCTTGTCCCTTCCCCAGCCCTTCAGCAGCCATTAGGAAGCTGCTGAGGGGCTGGGGGAGGGACAAGGGGTGGGAATGAAAGTAAACAGGGTTTACTTTCATTTCCCATTGCAGTACTGTTGGCCACAGAAAATGGCTTGGTGGGCTGCATGGCGGCTTGTGGGCCATATGTTGGACAAGCCTGGTCTAGAGGAAAAGGCAATCAGGATTTGTAGTAGAGATGATATATTTTATTAGACTAACAAGATTCTTGCAAAAAAAAAAAAAAATTAATTGCAAACTTTTATCAGGCATTGGAGAAAAGATTGTAAAAGTTTTCCTGCATAGAAATGAAAGTTCATATTTCATAGGATTTCACAAAGGAATCAATAGGTGGAAAACTCCTCTGGGCAGTCAGTTCATACCAGATATTTTTCTGATTTGCAGTACACATTGAAAACACCATATGAGAGGCTGAGAGTCAAACAGTTTATATTAGGGGTGCACTGATAGAGATTTTGGGGGCCAATACTGATAGCTGATTTTTAAGGAGGCATATCAGCTGATACCTATCTAATGTCCAATATGGCTGCATGCAGCTGGTAATTCTGTTGTGGTGGAAGAGGAGGGGGAGGGCAGGGGTGTAGGGTGGAGTGCAGATCAAATGCCCCCATGGTGAGGGAGGTGGCAGGGGCAGAGGCAGGGACAGGGGTAGGCGCTGCCCAGCCAGGGTGGGGCAGGGTGCAGGATGGAGCCGCGGACCATCAGGGGAGGGAACACGGCTTCTGCCACTGCATGCACCCCAGGAGACCATCAGAGTGGGGCAGGGCACGTGCCCCTGGATAAGTGCGGAGCAGGGTGGGTGGGCTGGAGCCAGGGCTGTACCTTTCTCAGTGAGGGTTGGACTTTGGGTGGGCGGTGGCGGTGCTGGGAGGGGGGCTATGGAGTGGGCTGCAGCCACTCCAAATGTTGCTGTATCCCCACTCCCAGCACTGCTGCTGCTCACCAGGCGTAGCCCCAGCTCAACGCTCCGTCTCCACCCATGCGCCGGAAAGAGCCGGGGCTGCATTGGGCAGATGGTGGCAGCAGCGCTGGAAACAGGAATATGGCAAAATGTGAGGTGGCTACAGCCACCTCCATAGCTCTCCTCCCAGTGCTGTTGCTGCCTGCCCTGAGCCCAGCCCCTGCCCAGAAGAGTCCGGTGCAGCCCCAGCTCCAGTCTGCAGCTGCAGCCTGCCCACCCCACCCCATGCAGATTTGGGGTTACACACTGCCCCCATGCCCTCCTGGGTTGCGTACAGTGCTGGGAGCCGCTTGCCCAGCCCCACCCCTCCCCCCAAATTGCATCTCTGTCTCACACCTCCCCCTCCAACCCCCCAGCTGGGCAGTGCCTGCCCCTGCCCCTTCCCTCACTGCAGGGGGGTGTTGATGTGCACTGCTCCCATGCCCCTTCCCTCCCACAACAGACCTACAAGCTCCACGCAGCAGTATGCTGCTGGGTTGTGCTCCTTGCTGTCTGAGTGCTGTGCTGAGGCTGCGCACACACACAGGCATTTACCAGCCAAATTATTAGCCACATTGGGCTGATTTCTGATACAGCCAATTTTCTTTATATCAGTACCGATACAATATCAGACTGATTTGCTTCTAAGTTTATATGATTCCTATAGGCACTTTGCCGTATTCCTGCACCTTTATTTTACTTCTAACTACCTGCCTCATTTTAGTGTAAAGTTAAATATTGTTATGGTGGATTTTTTGGCTTATGCTTTCCTGCAAGGATACTGAATTTGATTATAGATTTCATAGACATTAGGGCTGGAAGGGACCTTGCAAGATCATTGGGTCCTGCCCCCTGACCAAAGGGCAGGCAGTCAGCAGGGGTCAAATGATCCCAGTAAGATAGGCATCCTGTTTCTTAAAGGAATCCAGAGTTAGTACCTGCACCATCTCTGGAGGGAGTCTCTTCCAGGCCCTGCGGACTCGGACACTGAAAAAGTTTTTCCTTCCATCCAGCCTAAAATGGTCTTCAAAGAGTTTGTGATCATTGGACCTAGTCTTCCCATGGGTTGCCCCAGTGAACAGATGTTCTCCCAGTTCCCAGTGCACACCCCTTATATACTTATAGGCTGCCACCAAGTCACCCCTGAGCCTATGCTTCTCCAGGCTGAAGAGTCCCATGTCTCTCAGCCTCTCCTCAGAAGGCCTTCTCTCTTGTCCTCTAATCATTCACGTGGCTCTGCTCTAGGCGCTGTCGAGCTTTTCCACATTCAGTTTCATAGTTTCTAGGGTCAGAAGGGACCTGAGCAAATCATCTAGTCCGAGCCCCTGCCATGGCAGGAAAGACTACTGGGGTCAAACGACCCCAGCAAGGTGTTCATCTAACCTCCTCTTAAACACCCCCAGGGTAGGAGCCTGCACCACTTCTCTTGGAAGCTGGTTCCAGACCCTAGCCGCCCTGACAGTGAAGTAGCGCCTCCTGATATCTAACCTAAACCTACCCTCTGCCAGCTTGTGACCATTATTCCTGGTCACTCCTGGTGGTGCTTGGGGGAACAGTGACTCCCCCAGTGTCTGCTGATCCCCCCTGACTAGTTTATAACAGGCCACTAGATCCCCCCTCAGCCTTCTCTTTTGGAGGCTGAACAGGTTCAGGTCCTGTAGCCTCTCCTCGTAGGGCCTGCCCTGCTGTCCCCGGATCATACGAGTGGCCTCCTCTGGACCCTCTCCATGCTGTCCACGTCCCTCTTGAAGTGTGGTGCCCAGAACTGGACGCAGTACTCCAGCTGCGGCCTGACCAGTGCTGCATAGAGGGGGAAGATCACCTCCTTGGATCTGCTTGAGATGCATCTGTGGATGCATGCCAAGGTGCGGCTGGCCTTCCTGACTGCATCCCCACACTGCCAGCCCATGTTCATCTTGGCATCAATGATGACTCCAAGATCCTTTTCTGCCTCTGTACTGAGGACAAGGAAGTTCCCCAACCTGTAGGTATGGTGCTGGTTCTTCCTCCCCAGGTGCAGCACCTTGCACTTGTCAGTGTTGAATCCCATCCTATCCTCATCCGCCCACCCTTGTAACCTGTCTAGGTCCAATTGCAGCCTATTCCTCCCTTCTAGCATGCCCACATCCCCCCACATCTTAGTGTCATCAGCAAATTTGAACAGAGTGCTTTTTACCCCCTCGTCCAAGTCACTGATGAAGATGTTGAACAGTGCGGGCCCAAGGACCGAGCCCTGGGGGACCCCACTGCCCACATCCCTTCAGGTCGAAAATGACCCATCCACCACCACTCTCTGGGTGCGGCCCACCAGCCAGTTGGTGACCCATTTGACTGTGTGGATGTCAACACCACAGTCCCCCAGTTTCTTAATGAGAATGGGGTGAGAGACAGTGTCAAAGGCCTTCCGAAAGTCCAGGAAGACTACGTCCACTGCTACCCCTACGTCTACCGATTTGGTGACCTTGTCGTAGAAGGCCACCAGGGTGGTTTGACTGAACCTGCCTTTAATGAACCCGTGTTGGTTACTTCTAAGCATAATCTCTCCTGCTGGCCCCTCATGGACATGTGCCAGAATAATTCTCTCAAAAAGCTTGTCTAGGATTGAGGTAAGACTAAGGCCTATAGTTGAGGTAAGGCCTATAGTTTCCCGGGTCCTCCTTCTTCCCCTTTTTGAAGATGAGAATCACATTGGCCCTCTTCCAGTCCTCTGGCACCACACCAGAGCACCATGAGTGCTCGTAAAGCTGTGCCAGGGGTCCCGCAATGACATCAGCTAATTCCCTCAGTACTCGAGGGTGGAGATCATCCAGACCAGCTGATTTGAATACATCCAGTCCCTCCAGAAGTTCCCTAACTAGATCCTCACTGACCCTTGGCCTAGATGCGCCTAGATGCACAGTTTAGGTACAGCTCCTGCATGAGATGCCCATCATGCCCTTCCGCAGTGGAGCACCTTGCATTTCTTGGCATTGAATGCCATCAGGTTTTGATCTGCTCACCTTGTAAACTTGTTGAGATCAGCCTGGATTGCCAGCCTATCCTCTGAGTAGCTGCACTTCCCCATAGTTTGGTGTCATCAGCAAACTTAGCCAGTTCACTTGTAACACCTGAGTCCAGACCATTTATAAACACATTGAAGAATACAGGTCTGAGAACGGAGCCCTGGAGAAAGCCATTTGTTATAGTGCATCAAGTTGATTTGGTTTCATCAATTGACACTCTCTGGGTCCATTTATGAAGCCAGTTCTCCAGCCATCAGACCATGAAATTGTCTAGGCTGCAATTCCCCAATTTTTTCATGAGGACAGCATAGGGCACCATGTCAAAGGTTTCTTGAAGTCCAAGAATATGATATCCAACCCCTCTCCTTTGTCCAGGTGTGTCACCTGGACATAGAAGGAGATCAGGTTGGTCACACAAGATCTACCCGCCATGAAGCAGTTGGTTATCACTCAGAATATTACCTTCTGTTAGGATGGTCCTAATGGTTTCCTTAATAATGTTTTCCAGAATCTTTCCAGGGATTGAGGTCCAGCTAATTGGCCTGTAGTTCCCTTCTACCTTTCTTGAAGATAGGTACCACATTGATCCTCTTCCGATCATCAGGCACTATGCCCAAGTACCACAACTTCTCAAATATCCTCGGCATAGGCTGTGCTATAATGTCAGCTAGTTCCTTGAGCACTCTTGGGTGCATTCCATCCAGGCCAGCTGATTTGTGGATGTCCAGCCTCACTAGATCAGTGGTAATGGTGGGTGCAGGTTTGCTCTTCCCCTGGTGATCCTGCCTCTTGTCAGGCAGGGTGATGCCACTAGGCCGATTGAAGACCAACACAAAGTAGTCATTAGGGAGATTGGCTTTTTCCTGAGTGTCAGTTATCAGCTGCCCCACTTGGTTTAGTAAGGGTCTAATGTTCTCCTTGTTCTTTTTCCAACTTCCCACATATCTGAAGAACTTTTTGTTGTCCTTAATTTAAATGGCCAGTTTGAGCTTGGTTTCAGCCTTGACTTCCTTAGTTTGCTCCCTACTACTGTGGGCTAGTGCTGACTACTCCTTCTTAGTGCTGTTTCCCCTCTTCCATCCTTTATAAGCTTCTTTTTTTAGGTGCAAGAAGTCCTTGAGTTCCCTATTGAGCCAAGGGGGTCATCCAGCCCTTTCACTACTTTTTCTGCAGGTTGGAATGGACTTCCCTTGTGCTTCCAGGATTGCATCCTTGAGGAGCAACCATATATCATGGACATTCCTCCCTGTCAGTTTGTGGTTTCTCAGGGCCTGAACAACTAGCCTCCTAAGTTTGTGGAAGTCGGCCTTTCTAAAGTCGAAGACTTCCATATTGCTGATGGACTTGCCAATTTTGCAGTGAATAGAGAAAGGGATCAACTCATGATCACTGTCTCCCAGCTTTCCTTCAATTCTCAGGTCGCTGACTAGATCAATCCCTTTTGGCTAGTACCAGGTCCAGCAGCACCTTGCCCCTTGCTGGGCTGTAGACTTCTTGAGACGAATAAAGTTTATCAATGCTTGTGAAGAACAACTGCAACTGATCAGATTTGGCCGAGTGCTCTTCCCATGAGATGTCTGGGTAGTTACATCTTGGTTGCCAATCTCTACCTGTAGGGAAGTGTATTGCTCTTTCACATAGAGAGCTACACCCCTGCCGTTTCTTGCAACCTGATCTCTCTTGTACAAGTCTTCTGTTTATTTCCTGAATTCTTCTCACCTTCCTATGCCCGTGACCCACAATGGGAAGGATCAAGGAGTCCTATAGTCATTCATGACCTGGCCGGCTTCAAGTCATGTCATTTGTGCCAACATGGATAAGGAGCATGGGGTAGTGGTCAGAGGGCAAGATAAGTTTTGGGATCCTCTCAGCTACATCCTGGATACAGGCTCCTGGGAGGCAGCAGACCTCACAGGCTGAGGGGTCAGGGTGGCAAATTGCTCCCTCAGTCCCCAGTAAGAGGGAGTATCCCAGAACAACCACCCTGCATTTCTTCCTAGGGGTGGTTGCAGGATGCCTTTCTTCTTCAGGTATAGGAGCTGGTGGTTTTACTGGCTCATCTGGTGCAGCGAGGATTTTATACTTGTTGTGAAGGTCCAGGGGAGTGGTGACCCTGGTGCAGTGTGCCTTGGAGCTGGAGACAACCTTCATCCAGATGATCCCTGGGCTCTTCTATCTTCTGGGGAAGGGCCTGGCAATAGGAGTTGATTTCCTCTTTGCCATCCCTGATGACACACAGCCTCTACACCACAGCCTGGAGCTCCCCTATCTGGTACTCCAGGGTCTCCAATGTGGAGCAAACCTTACAAGGGGAGACGGCAATGCTCCTGATCCCAGGTGCCTGTAAGTACAGCAGGCAGCCCACACAGGTGGGAGCCAGGAGCTCTGCCTGGGTGTAGGCCGGAACCATGCGTTCCATCTGGGTGGAGTCCTCAGCAGCACTGGGGTGGGGGTCCCAGACTCAGAGGGGATCCTCGGGGTGCGGCATGTCCCCACTACCATTGCACCATTAGTAGTCTGGGCTACTGGTTTGCAGACTCTTTTCTTCAGGCTCGCTGTCTGGAGCCTCGTGCCCCTTCTGCTCGCCCTTCTGTGTGAACTCCTGCACTGGCCCAAAAGTGTGCCTGTTTGCGCATCCTGTTTGCAAGACTCTGGTTGCATGGCTCCCTGGGTGGCTGGGCAAAGTAGGAGCCAGGTGGGGTGGGGGGTGACTCTCCTCAGCTCCTTTCAGCTGCCTGGCAGTTGTCTAGTTCCCTCCCACTGTGGTCCCCGCTTACCTCCCAGTTATGCTGGGGGTCAGGTCAGGGGTCTGCTGCATCTATTGGGAGTCACCGAGGGTCCTGGGCTTGCAAGGGCATGATGGGCATCTCATGCAGGAGCTGTACCTAAACTGTGGATTTCTGCCATTGGTGGGCCCTTTTAAATCCTGTGCATACACAGTAGGGCCTGCCACTGGTGCCGCATCATTCTAGGGGCTAGGGAACCCCTAACCCTCCAGAGAAGGGAACAGGTAAGTGCTCCCTCCTTCCCCTATCTCATGCACCGGGTAGCACTGGGACGCATGGCTCCCTGGGGGGCTGGGCCCAGTAGGAGCTGGCAGGGGTAGGGGATGCGATTAACTTCTGCTTAGGGGGTCTAGTGAACTTGATGAGGTGCCTGGTTGATTTTGTGAGCAGATCCTGAGACCGGTCACCATTTTCATAGGCTGAGTGTGGTGCCCCTCCTCCCCACAACATGCCTCGGATTGGCCAAAGGGCCCCAGCAGTCCTGCCCCTCCCAAGAGACTGTTAGATGGCTCAAAATGACAGCTTAATTACCCTGATTAAGCCCACAGAAGCCACTAATCCACATGTTATTAAGTGTGGATTAATGCCTTCTCAGCCTTTACTGGCGTAATCAGTAGGGACCTAGTAAAATTGTGATTTTGCAATTTTTGCAGAAAGCATGATATCAGGCAGGCTTCATGAAAATGTGCAGGCTCTGAAAAAAAGCACAGGCTCTATGCTTTTGGCAGCTTCTCTGGAAAAAAAACAAACAAAAAATTTACCAAAAATAAAATGCTTGCTCCCTCTGGGGAGCCAGCAATCCTCATGGCTGCTGTCGCCTCGCTGCACACCCGCTTGTGGGATGGAGAGAGGCTTCTGGCATGGCAAGATGGCTGCTGCCCTGGCCCCGCACCACTGATTGACTCTAAGAGCTATCCCTCATACTGCCCTGCCCCTCTCTAACCAATCAGTGATGAACAGTGGGGTTGCATGATGGCCAGCTCTCACAGCCAATTAGTGGTGAGGGATAGGGCCTTATGAAAGACAACCCTCACAACCAATCAGCAGTGATGGCAGGGCCACCAGGGCCCCCTCAGCCAATTAGAGGCCCACCGTGCTCCACCTGTGAAATTGGCTGCCTTCCCCCCGAGCTGCATGTGAAATTGGCTAGCAGCTGCCTTGAGCTCATTAGATCCCCTAGTAGTTAAGTCACAGTTTTGGGCCATCCCTAAGCTGGACTGTGGTCCTGGGCCACCTGTGGCAGGCAGCCAGAAGGCTGCATCAGGGTTTGCAGAGTTCTGACAAGGCTCATTGCTAGCGGTGTTGTGCACGCGCACCACAAGCTGTGCTGGGGCTCCTCAGACCATAGTGCAGCTACTTGCAGTCTTCCAGCTGCCTGTCATGGTGGGCCTGGGGGCATGGGACAGCTGCTTGTGTGGCTTCCTTGCCATCCACACCTCCCCCTCCTCCCCTCACCCTTCTCTCCTTCCCTCCGCCCTCCACCCTCTGTCTTCCCCCTACTCCTCCCTCTCCCACCCCACGCCAAGACTGAGGACTATCCACACAGGTAAGTTGTTTTTTTCCCCCCAGCAAATCTGCCATTTTTCACCCTCCTGAATTCATGGTTTCTGTGAAAATCACACAATCATGAATTTGGTAGGTCCCTACTTATGGTAAATATTATAATGTCATGAAAGAGGATGATTTCAGGTAAAACTTATCCTGGTTTAGTGTTGCAGTGAAGGTTCAAGTTGAAAATATTTAGATCTAAGAAACAGAAAAAAGAGAATAGAAAGCTAGACAACGCACAGTATACACTACAACTTACGAAGTAGGGAGAACTAATAAAGGAAGGAGAAGACCTCGTGGAAAAAAAACTATGGCTGCTAGGACTAAGACAATGAGGAGATGGATTTTTAAGTATATTACAAACAAACTTTAAAATAGTATACACACATTACTAGATGGAGATAGTAAAACTTAAGGTACAAAAAGGTTCTCTATTTAAATGTTTATACGTAGAATATTTTCAAGTCCATTAGGAACAGAGGTAGGATATAGACAACATTTATTAAGAGTTAAACATTTTAAATATGCAAGCCTGAAGAACTTGCATCCAAGAGTCCTAGAAGAGCTGGCTGAGATCTCTGGTTCACTGATGTTAATGTTAATATTGTGCCCATATTCACAACAGACAAGCACAATAACCCACATGATGTCAGGGAGAACCAACCCTACCAAGTAAACATGTCCCAAAGAGAATATGTAAGCTGGTTTGGCTGACCTCAGTTCTCAGCTAAATAATGGGAAAAATTATGATGTATTCAATTAAATGAAATATACAAAGAGAGCAGTAACAAAGAACTGCAATTTTTGGCACTTATACACAGTTTACAACTCTATTTTTCATGTTCAGTGTTGACACACAAATGTCCGCATGGCTACTGCGCATGTGTTTTGGCCAAGCAAGAACATGGTTCTGTATGTGCATACCTGAGTATAAGTCATATAATTAAGGCCCTGCAAAAACAAGAAGGACAATGTATTTTCCATGATTTAGCTGAGCAGCTGTCATTGGAGCATCTTCCTAGAAGGCTCAGATTTTATCCTCCCTCCCCCACTCCCACCCTCACCTCCCACTACCACCGACTTGCCCAAAGGGGATTTGACCTGTATCAGAGAGTATAGAAAGCATAAATGGAAACTGGATCAGCAGCTGTTATTTGCATGAGATGAGCCATGTTTGTATTCTTCCTAGAGTAAGGGTGGGCAATTATTTCAGCTGGAGGGCCACTTAATATTTTTTGGTGAGCTGTTGAGGGCTGCAAAGGAGTCCCACCCCTTAACAGATGCCCCACGCTGTAGTAGCCATCTTGAGGCTGGAAGTCCTGCCTCTAATCCTTGACCTTTGCGACCAGCAGTGCCTCTCTTTGCCCCAAGTAGTACTTCTTTTGGGGGTGGGGGTTGCCATCTTGGAAATGTAAAAAAAATACTAAAAGTCAAACACCTACTATAACATTTTTAAATCATATTTCAAAATATATTTTTGTCCTGATTTATGTGTGTTTGTGTAGTGTATATAGAGAGGTGATGGCATAATAGCTCAAAATAAAGTCTTACTATTTTATATATATATATTGTGTGTAGGGGGTATGTGGTGTAGTGGTTGGGGGTTGGGGGTATGTGTATGGTGTGGTTTTGGGTATACATGCAGGCAGGTGTGTGGGGGATTTGTGTGGGGGTAGGGTTTTGTGTGCGTGGGGAGGTTGTAGGGTATGCTGGAGGATGTGGCTGTGTATATACGTGGAGGGGTTGTGGTGGGGTGTGGGCAGGGTGTTGGTATGTGGAGTTTGTGGAGTGTGAGGGAGGGTGGGGGGGTGTAAAGACCCCCTACATGACCCCTCCCTATGGCACACAGCCCCCATTGCTGGCAGCAGCAACAGCAGGTGACAGGCCCTCAGGGTGTTCATGGCCTGCACAGGCACAGCCACACAGAGGCACACAGCTCCAACCAGTTCCAGGAGCTGCATGTGGCAGCAAGAAGTGGCAGCGAGGAGCCTGAGTGCTTTTGTCACCCCTAAAATTTGTTCCACCGGTGGCACTTCCACCGCTGCTGTGCTGCATGTGCCAGCCAGCTGCTGGAGGACCACCCCCAGTCATGCCCCGCTGGTGCCCCCCCAGACTTGGGAGGCATCAGTCGCCCATGACAATAAGTATATAAGGGGTGTGCATGAGGAACTTGGAGAACATCCATTCACCAGGGCACCCCAAGGGCAGACAAGGTCTAACTGTCACAAACTGCTGGAAGACTGTTTTAGACTGGACATAAAGAAAAACTTCTTTACTATCCAAATCTCCAGAGTCTGGAATAGATTCCCCCCAGATGTGATGCAAGAACCTACTCTGGATACCTCTAAGAAGTGCTTGGATGCTTATGTTGCTGGGGTGATCTGACCCCAGTTGACCTCCTGCTCCTTGGGCAGGGAGCTGGACCCAGTGATTTCATGAGGTCCCTTCCAGCCCTAACGTCTATGAAATCTATGAATCCCCAACAATATCATTCCATCCAGGGCTTTGTCAAGCCAGGCCTTAAAAACCTTCAAGGATGGATATTCCACCACCTGGCCAGGTAACGTGTTCCAGTGCTTCACAATCCCCTCAGTGATAAAGTTTTTCCTAAGATCCGAACTAAAACTCCCTTGCTGCAACTTGAGACCATTGCTCCTTGTTCTGTCATCTGCCACCACTGAAAACAGTCTAGCTCAATCCTCTCTGAAACCACCCTTCAGGTAGTTAAAAGCAGCTATCAACCCCCCCCTCAGTCTTTTCTTCTGCAAGAGCTACTTTAATTAAAATGCTTCACAGCATCACATGCATTCAGTGTCCCATGCTTGAAAATGGCAGCAGGGGAACTTTAAGTAAAGCTTGTCAAATGAGCTTTAGTTAAAGCACCCGGGCCACCATTTTGAAGTGAAGAAATGCTGAATACATGACACAGAGGCTGCTGGAACATGCTAATTAGCACACTCCAATGTATTTGATTAATTGAGTTTGCCCCAATGTGCAATAATTAACAAAAATCGGAGCAGATGTCCAGCATGTGTATAGGTGCCGAGTAAGCCCAGTTCCCTCAGTCTCTCCTCATAAGTCATGTGCCCCAGCCCCCCTAATCATTTTCATTGCTCTCTGGGGGACTCTTTCCAACTTGTCCGCATCATTTCTGTAGTGGGGTCCAAAACTGGACACAGTACTCCAGGTGTGGCCTCAACAGTGCAGAATAGAGAGGAATAATTACTGCACTTGATCTGCTGGCAACACTCCCACTAATGCAGCCCAGTGTGCTGTTAGCCTTCTTGGCAACAAGGGCACACTTGTTGCCAAGAAGGCTAACAGAATACTGTTAAAATGTGTAACAACTTTATAGCTGGTTTCTATCCAGCCTTAGTTTGAATGTGTCACTATGCCCTCCCGGTTGGGAGCCTTGTCAGCTGATGGGACACCCAGCCACTGGAAGCCTTGTCAGCTGATGGTACCATGTGCTGCTGCCACCGTGAATCCATCAGCTTATAGGACTTGCAGTCACAGAAGTATCCCACACATTACAACATGACATATTTGCAAAAATGTTGTTGGGCTGCATCAATAGGAACATTAGATGTGAGACATGGGAGGTAGAAGTGCCTCTTTATTGAGCACTAGTTAGGTCTCATCTAGAGTACTTTGGGCTCTGCATTTAAAAAGGACATGGAGAAGTTAGAGAGGGTCCAGAAACAGGCAACAAAAATGAAAAGGGCTTGGTAGGCAAGCCATTTGAGATGTTGAAGGAAACACATATATTCAGTTGCTTTACCTGTGGCAGGTATGTGGTGGCCAGAACCAGAGGGGTTAAATCAAAAAATATATGGTCTTGGAAGCATCTGGTAATTGTCTAAGCCACAGGTGTCCAACCTTTTTGAATGTGGAGCCAGATCACAAACTTTTTATCACCCAGTGGCCGACGAGCCATATTTAAAGACCCCACATAAAGTGGTATCACATCAGGAAGTGATGTCACGTGACCCTTGACACCAATGAAGTTGCAGGAAGTGACAATGAAATGGGTCTGGAAATGTGGTTTAAAATCTAAAATAAAAACAATATAAAAAGCAACAAAGAAATAATACCAAACACTTGACTAAAATAAACACTTTCGCTTATTCACTTGTCAATGAAAGAAAGAAGCATAATGCAAGTCAAAAGATCAAATGTGGAAAAGATATCAGCCAGAGTGGAAACTAATCAAAGCAACAAAGGAGGTAGGTGCAGTGAGGGACACTGGGTCAGGACTGACCATCTATGTTTACAAAGCGGTCCCGGTACAAGAAAGGTTGAGAACCACTGATCTAGACCGGGGTGGGCAATTATTTGAGTCAGAGTGGAGCAACACAGGGCACAACCCTTGCTCCTCAGGCTCCCGGTGGTGAGCCAGATAGGATCCATTGGTGGGTTGGATACAGCTTGTGGGCCATATTTTACCTAATCCTGATCTAGGCATAGCTATGCCTATGTTCTACTATGGGTACTTCCCATGCTTCTGGGCTTTGCTGGTTGCCCCCACCACCACCCTTCCCCTTTCTGCTATATGTGCCAGGGAGTTTTTAAGTCTTCCTCAGAGGTACTGGGTGTTGGCTACAGCTGAAGCTAGGGACTTTGACCGGGGTGTGCCAATGCTCCTTCTGGGACCAAATCCAGAAGTTTTGGCTAGAGGATTATGTCTAGAGGCAGGCAACCCCTTCCATGGGTGCCAGAGCATAGCACACAAAGGCATTTTGCTTGGCACGTGTGCCTCGGGGCAGACTTCAGGGGAAGGGTCAGGGCTGTGCTGCCACAACAAGGATAGAGCCCCTCATGGCTCCCCCGCTGTCTGCCACTGGCATGCCAACATTTTACAAGTCAAGGCTGTGGGTGTTTTTGGCACTGCCCAAAAAATGCTGCCAAGCCCTGGTCTTGCCCCTCTGCTCAGGGTCCCACTGATTACCAAATTTGGGGTCAGGAAGGAATTTTCCCCCATGGTCAGATTAGAGCAGACTGTGGAGGTTTTTGCCTTCCTTTGTAATGCTCCAGCACCCAGCTTCTGGGACGTGGGCACAGCCGGCTCCCAGGAGGGAAGACCTGGCTTTGAGGTTAAAGCCTTGGTCCCAGGAGATGGGGATCAGAGCTGAGCCTCCCTCCCCTGTGAAAGGCAGGGACCCCCCCCCACACACACACAGGTGCTGGGAGCCCACAGTCACCAGCCCAGCCCTGGGGGAGGCGCTGTCTTCCAGCCCCAACCTCGGACCTGGCCTGGCCCTACCTCTGGCACCCTGGCCAGGCAGGAGGCAGCAGAGGCAAACGATGAGGGTGAGCCCAGCCGCTGTGCCACCTCTGCAGGTCTGCATCGCTGCACCTCACTGGGCTAGAGGGAGCTGGAGCCAGGTGGCATCTCAGGGCACAGTCAGCACAAGCTCTGCCCAAGCCCAAGGCTGCCCCACGAGGCGCAGCCAATGCCGACAGCCCGGTGGGAGGAGGCACCTGCCCATGTGCCTCCGCCTCCACCAGTGACCCAGGGCCGGGTCGCCAAACCGGGCTGCCTCTCGCCTGCAGGTGGGGAGCATTGAGTTACTCGGGCCGGGAAACGGTGGCTTCCCCACATGGTGCTGGGGATGGGAGGAGGTGGGCCAGGTCTGCATTCCTCTTCCCACATGCACTGCATCAGCAACTTCAAGCTGACGTGGTGCGTGTGGGAACCTTGTCCCTTCCACAGCCCTTCAGCAGCCATTAGGAAGCTGCTGAGGGGCTGGGGGAGGGACAAGGGGCAGGAACAAGAGTAAACCATGTTTACTTCCATTTCCCATTGCAGCACCATGGGCCACAGAAAATGCCTTGGTGGGCCACATGGCAGCCTGTGGGCTGTATGTTGGACAAGCCTGGTCTAAGTAGTTACTAATACAAAGCTTGTAAGTTTACAGTTTGCAACCTGTAAGTGGAATTTGTCTGTCACAATTTAACCAAAGTGTTGAGTCTAACTGTTTGCACTGATCATGGGACCACTGAGCCCCCAAAATAAGCAGAGCTACAAGATTAGCTGATCTAACAGGTTTTTTCAAAGGCAAGCTGTAACAAGATCTGACCACCTAATATAGTTAGCACTAATGGCAGAGTAATGCTAATTTTAAACCTCAAAGTAATGTGGTGTAATTTGCTTATTGGGTGAACCCGAGTTTGGGTGGTAAACTTTCATGATAATTTCTAACACCTTTTGATCCCATAGGGTAACACCTATAGGGCAAGATTGTGA
Source organism: Crocodylus siamensis (assembly GCF_052110815.1). Lineage (NCBI taxonomy): Eukaryota > Metazoa > Chordata > Crocodylia > Crocodylidae > Crocodylus > Crocodylus siamensis. Next base: position 45,604,934 of record NC_143403.1, read on the forward strand.
GTGGCTCTAAAGCCAACAGATTAGCATAAAATAAGGCATAAAGGAACGCGCGTGCCAAGTGATGAGTTAGAAGGACAGGACAGAAGGGCCATCCCTGTACCAAACATGGACCCCAGACTCCCAGTGTGAGTGAGGACCGGATCCTGACCAAGGAACCTTCCCGGTGACCCCTTAGACAGTGTTGATGGGGGAAGCCTGACTTTGCTGGAACAACTTGGCGTGCACCTGGCATAGAGGGACTGCCGATAAGTTGCCATCCCCATGTGGGAACTCTTTGTCATTCTGTCTATCTGTTTTTATCATTCACTATTAGCTCTCTATTACTGTACTATGTGTTTGTAGCATTAACCTTTCTGTTAGCTGTTGTACACTAAGCTATAAGTAAATTTGCCTTTACTTCACTCTCAACTCGCCTCCTCGATCCTGAACCCAGCAGCCTCACAGCTGATACACTCACAGCGCTTTGCCAGCCTGCGACACAGGTAAAGGTGGTTTTTGTGTCTTTGGGCAATATACTATGTAGTTGTGCAGCATACTATGTAGTTGGACTGCAAGGGTTGACTGTGGTAGTGTCAGATGCAAGGGTTTTTTGTGTAATTTTAGGAAAAGGATAAGAACTTGTATGGGATCATTTCAACTGAAGTGATCCTGCCTCCAGCAGAGGCTGGACTGCATGATCTCCAGAGGTCCCTGCCAGCCCTAATTTGCATGATTTTATGATCTCTGCAACTTCCTTGCACACAGTGCTCAAACCACCAGGCCACATGTTAGGCCCCCATCTATACTCATCCTTCATCTTGAAGCTGAGCCACTACAACTTACAAATACTCTTTAGAAAAAATGGATAGGGAGCAGTGGAGAAGTTTCTGCCCTACTGGGAATAAAGTTCTAGGCAAGAACCCAAGACCTTTGAGAGCAGGAGTCACCTTAATGACCACATCCACATGAGCAGGAACATGTGATTTCAAACACCTCAAAGGCCTTTTGTGGAGCTGTGAAACGCATGCAGCACATTTGGATCTGTTCGCCGTGCTGCATATTTGCAGCATGACAGCAAAATTAAATACCGGGAAATCCTGGTATCTAAAAAAAATGCAGAAAAAAAAGCAGGGTGGTGTGCGTGGCTGCAGCATGCACCACTCAAAACTGGAGCCTGGCTGGCCAGAGTCATGCTCCAGCTGCCAGCCAGGCTACTATGCGTGCCTGGATCACCAGCACTTCAGCCCTGGCAGGCCCCCATGCAAGGCTACTGGGGCCAGTCCAGGTGTTGGCCGCACCCTCCCCTGCCCCTTCTGGGGCAATTTGCCACATGTCAGAGCACACATGCAGAGGTGTTTCCCAGGGATAAGTAGCAGCAGCACAACTATGTGCCACTTTTATTTGTCTCTAAGGAAAAGCAAGCACATGCTTGTCTGGATGCACCCATTGAGTCACCCACCCTCCAGTTTGCTCTCTTCCTCCTCCTGGCTCCACATATCTCTGTTTTCTGTCTGCCTATAGAACTAACTTCAAAAGAAGGGCTGGAAGATAAGGTAGATGATCCCTAACCTGTCACCTAATGTTTAGAACAGGGATCGGCAACCCACAGCACATGTGCCAGAGCATAGCACGCAAGGCCATTTTGCTTGGCATACCATGGCTGGTCTGTGCTCTGGGCAGCTGTTGCTAGCTATGGAGCCTGGGCTGCTCCGAGCAGGCAGCTGAGAGGCTGCAAGCCCTGCTGCAAGCAGCCTGAGCTCCATGGCTGGCAGCAGCTACCCAGAGCCTGGGCCAGCTGCAGGAGCAGCGACAGCTTCTTTCCAGTGGCAGGGCTCAGGGAGGGCTACACTGCGGGTGGAACTGGGATGGGCTCAGCCGTGCAGGGCAGGTGGGTGGTGGTGGTGCTAGAGGGGTGACTACAGGGTGGGGGCTAAGGCAAATTGGGGTGGCAGCTCCCCAAACCACCCCCCCCAGTGCCACCTCTCCAGAGCCCCAGCTGAGCCAGCAGTTGCTCCGCACATCGCTTGGGTGGATGGCAGGGGAGGGACCTAAGGCAGTGCAACCCCAGGCCCTTCCCACAACATCTGCCCTGTGGTGTGTATGCAGCGCCACCAGAGCAGAGCTGGTGTTGGGGCTCCAGAACCTCGGCATGAGCTTCGCACTGGCGGTGACTGCAACATGCGCCCTGGAGCGCAGGGTGAGAGAGGAGCTGGGGACACACATGCACACCCACGCAGCAAATGGTTTGTCTCAGAAATATTATAAGGCTCTGGTGTGCTTGGACTGGATTTTTAGCCCCATACAGTATCATCTTCGTACGAGGGACATTTTGCTGCAGCAAAGCAGGAGTTCTAGTTACAGCCAAGCATCAGTATCAGATACATTCATCAGGCTCTTCACTGTCTGTAAAAAAACTTAACAATGTTAACTTAACTTAACAATGTTCAACTTTAAGCTACACAATTGCAGAGAACTAGACCTTCTGCACTCAGGACTTACAAAATCCATATGCATACACAGAAATTTCTACACTCCATCTGGGCTCCAGGCCCCTACCCCTAACTTCTTAAGTACATGTTTTGAGGGGAGCTGGCCCCTCTAAGCTATGGATTCACACATCCTGTTCCTTCCCACCACCTCCTCTCCAGACATAAACATGCAAACGAATCCCTTACCTCAGGCCAGTAGCTGAGTTTCACAAAGGTTACAGCTAAAAGGAATCAAGAGCCACATCCACTCAAGTGTGGACATTTGCTTTCCTGGGGACGAGGAGTAGCCACATACCTTGTGCTGCTGCTACTTACACCAAGCAGTATTGCCAAGCGTACAATAATTATCATATTTATGCCATTATTTTAACCCTTGTATGATGTACAATCAGTACTAGCAAAACTGTTCAAAATGTACAATCATTTTGAGGCAGCTAACTGATGCAGCATATGCAGAACGCAAGTCTCTCTCAGGGAGTCTTAACTGACTTCAGGGTTTGCTGTCACTTTGCCTCAAAATAAAAAAAACAAAACTTCCACTTTGATGGCCCAGTTTTCTCTCACTCACTGGCAAGTTACAGCAAGCAATATAAAGTAAATAATAATAAGATTTATTTGCAGACTTATATGCATACTTAGCATATTTTTTAGTGTATGATAGTTTTCCAGCAAATACAATAATTTTGAGCTTCCAATACAAACACTTAATTTTTAAGATCTGGCAATGCTTTCCCCAGGGAACACCCATGCCACACGCCCTGTGGCACACTGCAGGTTACCCCAGGTGGAGTAGGGGAGGCTGGGGCCAGCATCTGTGCTGGCCCCAGCAGCCTTACCTGGGATCCTGAGGGCCTTGGGGAGCTTCAGCCATGGTGCTCCTGCATCTGGGAGCCTGGCCAGCAGCTGGAGCATGCCCAGGGTCCAGTTTTGGGTGGCACGATTACTGCAACATGTACCACTCCGCTTTTTTTCAGCATGGTTTTTTTTGACCCCGAGATCTCCTGGGGTCAAAAAAAATCCCCATGTTGCAAGGTAGCAGTATGGGGAATGCCTGCATGTGCAGTGTGTGGCACCACAGATGGGTCTGCGGCGCCACATACCATGCGTCCACGCTCAGCTGGACACGGCCAATGAGGGCAAGCAGGGCAAGCAGGGCACCAAACTGAGTCACTGATATAAAGGAGGCACATGAAAAATACCCCCAAGTCTTTGCTCCAGCCACAGGGGCTGAGCAGGAACAGTTCTGTGCTGCCCAGATGTGGGGGCTGGGTGACAGGACACAGCAGCAGGGCTGGAGTCTGAATCTCAGAAGCAGGCAAGTTTGACCACCCTCTTTCCCTCCTGGTTCCCCCATCCTCTAGCGCTCAGCACCTGTCCCCCCCCAGAGCCAGGGAAGTTTTCCCCAGGGTGTAAATTTTGTTAGTAATCCCCTGGTGGCACTAGCAGGCAATTGATTAGGTGAGATGTACCCAGATGTTACCAATGAGTGAAACAGACCTCACACTGCAGAGGAAGGCAGAATCCTAAATTCCTTGACAATTTAACTTGAGGGAAAATGCCTTCCCAACCAAAAATCTGGTGACCTATGGAATAATGTGATCTCTGGTATCTAAGAGTATCCTACATATACCTCAAAGGACAGGTCCACCCTGTCTTTAGCAGTGGCCAGTTTCTGATGCTTCTGAGGAAGGCAAAAAAACCCCAGAACATAAAAACATACAAGTCAGAACTCCCGTTTACTGGGTCAAACCATAAGTCCATCTTGACCAAGTATCCTGTGTCACATTGGCAGAGAGGGGATACTGAAAGGGAGAGTGAACTGGGTTTGATCAGGGTTTTTTCCACTATTCCTCTGTCACTTGCAGCCTCTAGCATTTTTAAGGTCTAGGAAGTTCTAAATTCAGAGGCTGTAACCCTAACTCCCATGCCCCTTTTTTCCAAGAAATGGTCCAATCCCTTGCTGAATCTGGCTAAGCTGTCAGTTTCCACAACATCTGGTGGCAATGAGTTCCAGACTTTAATTACACACTGTATGAAAAAGAACTTTGCTCTGTTAGTTTTAAACTTACTACCTACTAGTTCAATTTATGACCCTAGTTCTTGTATTGTGAGACAATAAATAATAAATCCCTATTTACTTTCTCTTCACCATTTAGTATTCTGTAAACCCTTATCATGCCCCTTCTCAAGCACCCCTTCTAAACTGAATTAGCCTAGCCTCCCTATGCGGAAGACCTTCCATACCACTAATCACCCCTGTTGCCCTTCTTCATACCTTGTCTAGATTTTGTATATCTTTTTTTAGGTGTAGGGACCAAAACTGGGCACAATATTCAAGGTGTAGCTGCAGCATGGATTTATAAAGGGTCATAATGATACTTTCTGTTTTGTTTACAATTCTCTTCTTAATAATGCCTAACATTTTGTTTGACCTTTTCATGGCTGCTGAGCGCTGAGTTGATGCTTTTAGCGAACTGTCCGCAATGACTCCCAAATCGCTTTCTTGCGTGGTAACAGCAAATGTAGACCACGGAATGTTGGTATAATTTGGGTTATGTTTGCCTATGTGTATCACTTTACATTTACCTACATTGAATTTCATTTTCCATATGGAATACATCTGGTCAATTGTGCTTCAGGTGCACAATCCTTCCTGACCCCTGCAGGTGACCAGTAGAAGCCCTGCAGCATGACTTCTGATTAGGATCAGTGTCTTAATGTAGTGCTGCAAGTGTTCTGAGTATCATGATCCAGTTCTCCCAAAAAGAGAGGGGATGAATCAGAAAACTTACAGATTCAGAGATCCGAAAGCCAGAAAGGACATCCATGAGCATGCAGTGGCAGCCCAATCCCAACCCCCTCATCTCCCTACAGGTAGCAGAAATTCTCCCAGAAACTCAATTAAAGTATATGTTTAAAAAATATACCTAATCTTGCTTTATAGATACCAAATAATGGTGATACTGACATCTTGTCACTGTTTCGTAACTGCATCTTATTTCAAGGTTGAACTTGTCTAACCTCATATTCCAGCACTGGATATTTTTAGACCCTTGTCAACAAGGTTGGAAAATCTGTAACCATCAAACATCTTTTTTATGTGTAGCTACCAATATATCCAGTACTTAACCCTCTCTCTTTGCTGGTAGGAAGCATGTATCACAAAAAAAGACTTGGGATCATTGTGTTTCAACTAGGATCCAGGAACATTTCTAGGAATGACAAGCAAATTCCACACAAACCCTTGAATTTAACCCTTAGGGCTTAGGAGCTCTTTTATAACCACTCTGCAAGCGAACAGGGGCAGGAAACAGAGGAAGCAGTTTGCAGGCAAGAGGAGAAAGGGGAAGAGGAAGAGAAACCAGGTACCAGTTCCTGACCTGGTAAGGTAAGTGATCCAGGACTGCCTATGTGCTTAGCTTAATGAGTGTTTGTTTTCGGGGCTGCGTGTTTTGGGTGTGTGATCTGAGAAGCTGGGAGTGTTGCAAGCTAAGTGATTGCTGGGTGATTGCGGCCTGTGCTTGACAAAAGCCCTAACAAGGAGGCAGAACCAGTCCAGACCTGGCAGGGTATAAAAGGAGACTCCCTGAATGACTAGGGAGCAAGTGAACAGGAGCAGCAAAAAGGGGAAGCAGTTTGTAAGCAGTTCACTAGTCAGTTTATAAATCAGCTTACCTCCCCTCTTTGAGGGGCAGCCTTAAAGTTTGGTGAGAGGCAGCAGGAAAAGAAGAACCTTTCAGGATCAAGGAACAGTAAACAGGCCAGCTTACAGGTGAGTTGACTAGGGAAAGTGTGCTTAGAAGAAGGGCAGTAAGAGACAGAAGGCAGATCAAGAGACCCAAGGAAAATGCTGGAGGATGTCGCAATGCCTGAGATACTGCCACTGCTTGCACCTGAGAGGTGTCTGTCCAGGCAGGACTGCTCACCATCGAGGCTTCCACCCAGGTCTGGGTTTGGCACTGTGGAGACTGTGGCTGGCAGGCATCTGCAGATCCAGTCATCTCATCGTAGAAGGCAATCAGGCTGGTCAGGCATGACTTGCCCTTGGTGAATCCATGCTGACTGTTCCTAATCACCTATGTCTCCAAGTGCTTAGAAATGGATTCCTTGAGGACCTGCTCCATGACTTTTCCAGGGACATCCTCCAGCCATTTCCTTGGGTCTCTTACTGCCCTTCTTCTAAGCACACTTTCCCTAGTCAACTCACCTGTAAGCTGGCCTGTTTACTGTTCCTTGGTCCTGAAAGGTTCCAGTGATGGCCAGGTGAGGGGGTGCCTGCAATGTGAGTGGTGCCTCCTGGTGGTGTCCCTCAAGAAGCAGGCAAGAGAGCTACAGGAGGAGGTGGTAAGGCTCTGAAGCATTCACCACCATGAGAAGTTCATTGATTCAATGTTAAAGGAGACCTCAGGAACTGTAGAGGAAGGACTAGAGGTACATTGATACATTGGTCTATATTGTATTGGCACTGATAAAAGGAAAATTGACATTGTTGGCAATTGGCTTCTTTTGTCTGATGTGGCTGATAATGTTGACAATAAATGTTGTGTGCATGCACATAACCACAACATACACGCAGCTTGAAGAGTAGTGTCCAGTTGGTAAGTCTGTTGTGGGGAAGGGTGGGGGGGAGGGAAGGTGTATGCGAGGGAAGTGGGGGGCAGATCAAGGCCCTCACAGTGAGGGAGTCCCGGGAAAAATCATGGAGCAGGTCCTCAAGGAATCCATTTCTAAGCATTTGGAGACAAAGGTGATTAGGAACAGTCAGCATGGATTGACCAAGGACAAGTCATGCCTGACCAGCCTGATGGCCTTCTATGACAAGATGACTGGCTCTGTAGATGCGGGGAGAGTAGTGGATGTGGTGAACCTTGACTTTAGCAAGGCTTTTGATATGGTTTCCCACAAAATTCTCACAGGAAAACTAAGAAAGTATGGGAATGGACTTCAAGGTAGGTAGACAACTGGCTGCATCTTTGGGCTGAGAGGGTAGTAGTCAACAGCTCAGTGTCTAGTTGGCAGCCAGTATCAAGTGGAGTGCCCCAGGTGACAGTCCTGGGGCTGTGTTTGTTCAATATCTTCACTGATGACATGGAAGATGACATAGAGTGCATCCTCAGCAAATTTACAGATGACACTAAGCTGGGGGAGTAGTAGATACACTGGAGAGTAGGGTTAGGATAGAAAATCAGTAAGTCTGTGGAGGGAAGGGGCACAGGGGAAGTGGATCAAGGCACCCAAAGTGAGGGAGGGAGGGAGTGGGGCTGGGGCTGTGGCTCACGCAGGCACTGCCCAGCTGGAGCAGGATGGGGCATGGGAAGGAGTTACAGGAGATTTGTCTGTGGGAGGCAGGGGTGTGGAAAGTGAGGATGGCTCCCCCCTGCTGCATGCACCCCTGGGGGAGGCATGGGGGCATGTGCACCCCAACCCCTGGGTTTGTGCATGGGTCAAAGGCGGGCTACCCACTGCAGGCTTAGGGCCAGGGGCTGCACCGGCCTCTTCCTGGCAGTGGGGCTGGGGCAGGGCTGCACTCAGGGAAGGTCGGGATGGGGCAGGCAGCAGCAGTGGCACTGAGAGGGAGGGCTACAGGGTGTCTATGGCAAATTTTGTGGTGGCCATAGACCACCCCATAGCCCCCCTCTCATTTCTGTTGCCATCTGCCCTTCCCCTGCCTGCCCCAAGCACAGCCCTGGCCCAGCCTCCCTGTCAGGAAGAGACTGGTGTAGCCCTTAGCCCTGAGCCTGCAGTGGAAAGCACACCCTTGCTCTGTGCACAAACCTGGGGGGGCACATGCCTCCACCAGGGATGCATGCAGCAGCAGAGAGCCCCCCCCATTCCCCGCCAGATGAGCCACCCACAACTTGATCCCATGCCCTGTCTCACCCCAGCTGGGAAGCACCTGCCCCTGTCTCAGCCCTACTCCCTCCCACACCGTGGGGACCTCATTTACTCAGAACTTGTGCAGGCAGGTGGGCCCAACGATGCAATCGCAAGAGTGGGGAACAGATACTCCCCTTCTGACTCCACAGGGTTGGCTCCACTCAGTGTCAGGACTTAGCCCTTTTCATTTGCCTGGAGAAAGCACTCTGAGTCATTTCTGAGGTTTTACAATTCCTTTTGGGCCATACAATATCCCTGTTGCCCCAAGACACAAAGGCTACTGTCCTATACTAGCCAGACCTCCTGACGTTGACTCCCAATCATCTCTTTAGTTACTAGGAAGTCCATACACCCAAGTACCCCATAATTAAATCCTTACTGACTGGCTGTACACCCAGAACATTATATCACAGCTGCCCTATGATGCCAACATCCATTGCCCTAACCAGCATCTATACCTAGCACCCCATCTCCTATTTGTTCCCAGACATGCTGGTCCTCAGGCATTACCTTTCATTGCTATGTGCAGGCCCAATGCCTCCTGGCTTTCAAACAGCTCCCTAACTTTGCCCAATTTATTATCAGAAGCAAACTCTACTTCCCAAAAGACATCAAGTGGGACACAGCCTTGCCTTGGCAAGAAAGGCTTAACTTTTCAACACATTTCCACTGCCACTATTATTCCTGTATTATTTCCTGCCATGGCGGGGGGTCGGACTAGATGATCTACTCAGGTCCTTTCCGACCCTAGAAACTATGAAACTATTATCAACATACCTCATAACAATGCCATCAGAATTCATGGCTCCTAAATATGCCTTTTCCCTAAATGTGATATTCCTGATCCACTGTACCATGTGTCCTCATGGCAACTATGTGGGTGAAACTAAACAGCAATTATACACCAGAATGAATTCTCACAGAAAAATATAAAAGACACACACACCCATTAGGAACACATTTCTCACAGAACAACCACTCTTCTGACCTCACTATCCTCATGCTCAAGGGAAGTCTAACTCTATTCCAACTACCCAGTTGGTTGAATCTATATGTATATGGGCCAGGTGGAGAGGGCCAGGCAGGTGCAGAGTGGGGCAGGAGACAGGTGGTGTGTGGCCAGACACAGAGTGGTGGGGGGTGGAGCAAGGCTAGACGTGGAGTGGTGGTGGGAGGGGGGAGGAGCAGGGCTGGACACAGTGTGGCAGTGGGGGGTGGTGGATGCGGAATGGGGGGTGTGGAATGGGGCTGGATGCAGAGCAGGGGTGAGGGGGTGTGGCACGGAGCCAGGCACAGAGTGTGGGTGTGGGGGGTGTGGAGCAGAGCCTGACAGGGAGCAGCAGTGGCGGGAGGGAGCAGGGCTGGACACGGAGTGGCGGGTGGGGTGAGGTGGGGTGCTGCCTGACACAGAGTGGCAGCAGGAGTGGGGACCGAGGCCGGACACAGAGTGGTGGGGGGGCATGGGGCTGGACACAGGGCTCCGTCCCCGCCTGCCCACCTCCCCACCCCCATCATTCTTTTTGGGCAATTTGCTAGTAAAAGATATCACCCTAAGAAATCCTCTAATCTAAGCTCCAATGCTAAGCTACTAGTTTCAGTACTATCTTTGGATAGTGAGTTCTGTATATCAACCACACTCTTGCCTATCATTTTAAATTTGTTGGCTTTAAGTTTAAATTAAACTTATCTTGATTTACCATCTTATAGAATCAAAAGCAATTTAATCACAGAAAAATAAACTGGAAAGAATCTCAAGAGGTCTTCTAATTCACTCCCTGTTCAAGAGGACAGGCTGGGTGTGGACAGAGGTTACACTTGTAGCACTACAAACTACAGTGTTACAAAAGTTGAGGGGACAGATGTGAACATCACTTATAATGCCAGTAACATGACAGAAGCAGTACAAAAATGGACCAAATACTACAGATATGTTCCTGGATGAAACAGGTACTTCTCTGTAGCAGTACATTTTGTAGCACCATATATGTTATGTACACACCAGAGCACTACAAGGGGTCTTGTAGTCCTCCAGCCATTCCACAGTGCCTTACTCTGCACTCCCTCCCAACCTTCAAGGATGGAGGGAGGGAGAGAAGGGTAAACAATCATGAAGTACAGCCCTGAGGTTGCACAACCTGTCTACTTTCCCACCTGCTCACTCCCACTGGGACCTGGGTCACTCACAGACCCATCCCAGTCCTGGGTTAACTGACTAAAGCTAACAAGCTGGGACCAGGCTATTAGTGAGCCCATGATTAGAACCAGACTCACTCATAGGCCAGAAGCACTCCAGCGAGGAGCTTTTTCTGCACATCTCCTGCAGCTGGCACTGCTAAAGTTCTGAAATGCTTTGAAGTGCTGATGCATTTGGAGCACTACCAATGCATATCTGTCCACAGCTAGGGTTATCTCTGTCTAAATCACACCAGGTGACCTTTAAACTATTCAGTATTTCATATATCCCAAATATGAGTGATATTTCACTTAGGATATGTCTGAACCATCTCCCCAGCACTCCTGAGCATGCCACTGCCACCTACCTCTATTTGTATATACCACCATCAGTGGCAGCAGTGCTGGTCTGACTTCATAGCACCCTGGCTTATCTGGCCAGTGAAAACCTAGATTAAATCACTTTACTGAAACAGGCTGTCATTCACTTGAGTAGGACATAGTGAAATGCTTCTATTTGGACTGGAACAAACCAGTGGAGGAGGGCCACTTCTTGTCAACCACTAACCCAGACTTGTCTTGTGAATGGGGTTTGGTGAAACAAACTAGAGCTCTGTTACATGAACATTTATTATCTGGTACTAGAGTGCTGACACAATTCCTGAAGACTTGATTGGGTATTTAATTTCTTACATACAAGTATATATGCTAAGGTCTCATCTTTTTGTGTTTTTTTCATCAGATGTACTTTTACGGTATACTTTTACTCTATGGTCCCAAAAGACGGAGTGCTGTCAAGAAGGAATCACAGAACATAGAATCACAGAAAATTAGGGCTGGAAGGGACCTCAGGAGGTCATCTATTCTAACCCCCTGCTCACAGCAGAACCATCCCCAACTAGATAATCCCAGCCAGGGCCTTGTCAAGCTGGGTCTTAAAAACCTCCAAGGATGGAGATTTTACAACCTCCCTGGGTAACCTGTTCCAGTGTTTTACTACCCTCCTAGGGAGAAAGATTTTCTCATATCTTGCCTAAACTTCTCTTGCTGCAACTTGGGATGATTGGTCCTTGTTCTGTTATCTGCCACTACTGAGAACAGTCCGGCTCCATCCTCTTTGGAACCAACCTTCAGGTAGTTAAAGACTGCTATTAAATCTGTCCTCAGTCTTCTCTTCTGCAGCCTAAATAAGCCCAATTCCCTCAGCCTCTCCTCATAAGTCATGTGCCCCAGCCCCCTATTTTTGCTGCCCTCTACTGGGCTCTCCTGAATTTGTCCACATCCTTTCAGTAGTGGAGGGGCCCAAAACTGGACATGGGAGTCCAGATGTGGCCTCACCAGTGCTGAATACAGGGGAATAATCACTAGGGTGCAAAGCACGCAGTATTCAATGCAGATTTGTCCTGATTCGGAGGACAGTGATTCAATTAGCTGATTTGGATCATTGTTCTGATTCGATTCAGCTGTATCTGAATCTGAAGATTTGCTTCTGAGTCAGAGAATCAGCGATTTGGCCATAAACACAGCTTTAAATGTTTTTTCTACATGCCTTAAGGTACCAGGTACGGCTCGTGAATACTGAAATGGTGGGGTAGATGGAGTGTCCCACAACAGTGGCAGCGGGGTGGGGATGGCTGTGTACTTGGTGGCATACCCAGAAGTAGACGGGAAGTACTGCCGGTCCATTTCTGGGGCTGCTGCTGAGCACACGGGAGACTGCCCCGCACCTCCTCCCCAGCTCAGCAATCAGCTGTGGGGGGACCCCTGGTGCCCCCCCAGACCCAAGAGGTACCAGTCACCAAGCCGGGGGGTGGGGAGTCTCTTGATTCAATTAGGATTCGGAGATTCAGCCGCTGAATTGGGCCAAATCTCCTCCGAATCAAATCAGAGACCAGAGCTTCGCACAGCCCTAATAATCACTTCCCTTGATCTGCTGGCATGCTCCTACCAATGCAGCTCAGTATGCTGCTAGTCTTCTTGTCTTTATTGAACCTCATGACTTCTTTGGGTCCAATTCTCCAATTTGTCTAGGTGTCTCTGAATCTTAAACCTACCCTTTAGTTTCATAGGTTCATAGTTTCATAGTTGGTAGGGTCAGAAGGGACCTAAGCAGATCATCAAGTCCAACCCCCTGCCCTAGACAGGAAAGAATACTGGGGTCAAACAACCCTGGCTAGGTGATTATCTAGCCTCCTTTTGAAGACCCCCAGGGTAGGAGCGAGCACCACTTCTCTTGGAAGTTGGTTCCAGCTCCTAGCTGACCTGACTGTGAAGTAGCACCTCCTGATGTCTAGCCTGAATCTACTCTCAGTCAACTTATAGCTGTTGTTCCTTGTCACTCCCGGTAGTGCTTGGGGGAACAGGGACTCTCCCATCGCTTGCTGGTCCCCCTTGGCAAGTTTGTAGATGACCACCAGATCCCCTCTCAGCCTTCTCTTGTGGAGGCTGAACAGGTTCAGGTACGGTAGCCTCTCCTCATATGGCCTACCCTGTTGCCCCCTGATCATGCGAGTGGCCCTCCTCTGGACCCTCTCCATGCTATCCACATCCCTCCTGAAGTGCAGCACCCAGAACTGGACGCAGTACTCCAACTGCAGCCTGACCAATGTTACACAGAGGGGGGAGGATCACCTCCTTGGACCTGCTCGAGATGCATCTGTGGATGCATGACAAGGTGCGGTTAGCCTTCCTGACCACGTCCCCACACTGTTGGCCCATGTTCATCTTGGCATCAATAGTGACTCCAAGATCCTTTTCTGCCTCTGTGCTGACAAGAAGGGAGTTCCCCAGCCTATAGGTATGTTGCTGGTTCTTCCTCCCCAGGTGCAATACCTTGCACTTGTCCATATTGAAACCCATCCTATTCTCATCCCCCCCATCTCTGTAACCTGGTCCAGGTCTAGTTGTAGCCTGTCCCTCTCTTCTAGCGTGCTCACCTCTCCCCACATCTTAGTGTCATCTGCGAATTTGAACAAGGTGCTTTTTACCCCATTGTCCAAGTTGCCGATGAAGATATTGAACAGTGCAGGCCTGAGGACCGAGCCCTGGGGGACCCCACTGCCCACATCCCTCCAGGTCAAAAATGAACCATCCACCACCACTCTCTCAGTGAGGCCCTCCAGCCAATTTGCAACCTATCTGACTGTGTAGACACTGACACCACAGTCACCTAATTTTTTAATGAGGATGGGGTGAGAGACAGTGTCAAAAGCCTTCCTAAAGTCCAGAAGACTACATCCACTGCGACACCTGCATCCAAGGCCTTTGTGACCTGGTCTAGCATATTTACTACTCATCTCAGCTTGGTATCATCTTTAAACTTGATGAACTCTGCCATTTTCCATGCCATTGATGAAGATATTGAACAAAGCCAGGCCCCGGACAAACCCCTGGGGCACTCCACTTGATACTAGCTGCCAACTAGCTATCAAACCACTGACTACTACTCTCTGAGTGTAATGATCCAGCCAGTTTTCTATCCATAACCACCTTAAGGTCCATTCCCATACTTCCTTAGGTTGCCTGCAAGAGTGTTGTGGGAGACCATATCAAAAGCCTTGCTAAAGTCAAAGTATACCACATCCACTGCTCTCCCCGCATCCACAGAGCCACTCATCTTATCATAGAAGGTAATCAGGATGGTCAAGCATGATTTGCCCTTGGTGGATCCATATGAACTGTTCCTAATTACCTTTTTCGAAGGAGGAAAATTGCTTGCAAAAGGGACCAGACAGGGTTTGGTGTTTATTTCCCCAGAGCCAACCCTGAGTTGAGGCTGGAGGCAACACTTAATTAATTTAAGAAAAGGACTTTGAGAATGACTGAGCCCAGTCTGGTTGCTGCCACTAGCATCTAGCAGAAGGACTGTTAATTTGACACAATCAAAGAGCTAAGGATAATATTTTCAAAAACCTTTTAGTAATCCAAACAGGATAAAGGAGCCTGAGGCAAAATCTGCATAGTCCTTCTTCCACTCCAGGACCAGCTGCAGACAAACTGAACTCTATCAACTCATTCCTGCACAGGAGTGCCCATGACCAGGAACTAGGCAGTGAAGACAGCTTGGAGGCAGTTGCCAGTGTGTGCTCCAGAACTGCACTCAATTTCTCTCTCTCAGGAGGGCTGAGTGTAGGGCTCAGGCTTGCTACATGCCACTATCACAGCCAAATGATTGGTCTCAGGTGCTCCTAAGCTCCACTAAGGAACAAATGGGCAGAGCTTATTTTGTCTGTGACAGCATGGGGACAGGAGAAAAGCCATAGAGACATGAAATCGTATAGTAGCTTCTGAAAAGTTTACCCTAACAAATTAGTATGATTTTCCTTTCCAGAAGTTGTTAAGATTAATCCTTGTCACCATGATGATTACCTAGTTTTAATTATTATTTCAGGCAGTTTTCCTAGCATGAAAGTGAGTCCCATAACCTAACCCTCTGTAGCTATCGAGGGGCAGTCCTATCCATACTCAGGAAACCGTTCCTGGTAGCATAGTAAATGTAGAGGTTAGATGAGATTGTGGACACCGGATCCAAGTGAAAGGCTACCTATTAACACAGGTTGCCAAATTGGGCTGTGTAGGGATGGTATCACAGAGGTATAGAGGACTTGTTCAATACAGCTCCCAAATGGACTTACTAAGGTTGTGTGCAGCCCAGTTTTCAATGGGTGTGTCTACATGTGCATTAAGGCACTTTTTCTAATATACATTAAATTTAGTACCAAAGAAATGCACATTAAGCTACCTTAATGCGCAGCACTGAATCTGCACAGTCTTTAAGTGAGGTTTAATGCACAGTAGCCTATTTTACTGTGTATTAGCTTCATTGCACAGTTTTTTACATGATGCTTTAATTCACAGTAAAAAAGGCTACTGTGCATTAAAGTGCATGTGTAGACATGCTCAATGTTGTTTTCAGTGATGGGGATTCCACCATAACCTGGGGTACTACTGAACCAACTCACCACATTATCAGAAAGTTTCAACTTTCCTTCCTTCCACTTTTCCATGTTTTCCTCCCTTTATTATGGAAACTATTGCTCTTTCTGTGGTATTTAACTTGCTGAATCACATCACACAGAACCACTGGTTCTTAGGTGGTTTCTTCCCATGAGGCTTTTGAGATCTGGATTTAATTTCATCTCCTTAAATTAGCTGCATTTCCCCAAACAGAGTCCTTTTTTGTTATAATGAAAACTGAGTTCCAATGTTAGCACAAAAATAAAGCTCCCTTACAACTGTTGAATCCTCTATTTAAAATACAATGCTATAGGAAAGAAAAAAAATGAAAACTTTTGTTACTGCTGATGAGAATCTAAGCAGCCACTATTTACCATCTATCCCCTTTCCCAGGGATCCACAACATACAACCTTTGGGCTGGATCCAGCCCACAGAGCCACAGGGCTTTGTCTGTGTCTGTGCCCATGCCAATGCCCGTGCCCGTGCCCGTGCCCAAGCCGCATGGAGGAGCACGAGGGTCAGGAAGCTGGAAGCTATTCCCACATTGCTGTGTTTGCCTCTCTCTCTCTCCCCTTCCCCCACTAACCCTACTTCCCCCCCACACACACACACACTCCTTCCTCTCCAAGACTGCAGTGTGAGCACAGCTTCCAGACAGAGTGAATCTGTGCCAGGGCCAGGCTGGGTGGTGGAGAGGTGGGGAAAAGCAGGAGCAGCGTGAAGGCAGTTTCCACCTATCTGGCCATGGTGCAGCTCTGCTCCAGCTGGAAGTTTTGCTCACACCACAGCCAAGGAGCAGGAGGCTGGGAAAAGCAGTGGTGGCACAATCTCAGCTTCCTGTCTCCCGGGGGGGGGAGGGGGGACAGGGAAAGCCTTCTACTGCTGATGTACTGCCAAAGCCACCTGACCTGTGCCAAACTGCAGCCAGGTTGTTCTGGCCCATAGCTTGATAAAGGTTGCTGGCCACTACCCTTTCCTATTCTTTCCTGTGCTCCTGCCATATGTTCTACCCGTCCGTCTACCTGCCTTGTTATGCTGGGCACGCCACAGCTTACACAGGTAAGGAATGGGAGAAAGATGATATTATGATCCTCATTACACAGACCAGAGGTAAGGAACCCAGTGCCCTCTTCCAGGGTAGTAGATCCCCCAGAACTGGGCTTCTGGAATTACATGACAACTTCAGCTTTCATTAAAAAAATTATAAATAAAATAACAATCCTGTTTCTCTGCCTTGTGGCCTACTGAGGTGGTGAGTGAAGGAGCTGGTCAGCTAGTATGGAGCATTTAGCATTTTTCCTACTAAAGGAAGGACCCTCACTTGGACAACACTGGACCCAACCCAAATGGGGAAAGTTCTAGTTCAAAGCACATGAGAACGACAGATTATTTTAGTTGTACCAGTACTAGTGTTTTGCAGGAGGAACTGCCAAGATGCTGCCTCCCTACAGTGAATGGTCTGGCTCATGCCATCAGCAGTTCCAGCAGACACTCCTGTATTTTGGCTTCATTGCACACGCATTTATTCTCTGCATCACTTTCCCCTGAAACATCATGTGATTGTAGCTACCCCTGTAATCAGTCTCAAGAAAAGCTCAGAATGGAAAAACCATGAATGTGACCTCCCAGCTGGTTCTCTTTGCATTTGGGGAGCCAGGTGATTAAAGAAAGAAGGAAAATGGGTGGATTCAAAAGCTGTGGGATACCAAAACTACAAGATTTTCCCTTAGGAAAACAAATAAGAAACTTTCCATTTACTGTGCTGAAAGAAAAATTGATCAATAAGCACATGGCTGTGGAACAAGAAGACTGATGATCTACTTCATGAAGTGTCTCATTAGGAAACTCAGCCTGTAATTTGAGGAGGGGGAAGCAGAGGTCTGAAATTCTGCTGAATACAGCCATTATATAAGCAATTTCTGTGTCTAAAAGCAAGGTGAACGTATTGCTTGCACCCAAGTGGATCCAGCTCCCTGCCTGTGAAAGGGGCAAGAGAAAAGGGGCTCCTCCTCCTCCTAGGACCTGGTCTTGGCTTCTGCCCTACAACCAGAGACTTACTAAATGCCATACTTGGTGGATCATATGACCCCTTTCCTCCTCCCATGTCACCTAGAAGCCCATACCTTGAAAAGGAGAAGTCATAAATTTAGTGATGTGGGGCCATTTAGTTTGACATGAGGTAACAAGGCAATTCATTTAAAAGCTATCTGTAGTGTCAGTGATATAATAAAATGGGAGGCTTCTTACCAGCTGGTGGGAGAGCACAGCACAGAAGCAATTTAAACTGAAAGAAAATTAAAACTCCCTCATACTCCCACCCAAAGTCCTGAGCTTGACCAGGAGTTCTCCTGGGAACTGGCTGAGGCCTCATGCTCCAGGACCATGGTTGTCATGGGTGACTTCACCTACCCAGACATCTTGTGGGAGTATCAGGCAGCAAAACCCGAGTGGTCGCAAAGCTTCCTCTCCTGTGTTGATGATGTCTACCTAACTCATGAAGTCTACGGGCCAATGAGAGGTAAAGCGCTGCTCAACTTGGTACTGGCTACCAGGGATGACCTAATCGGCGACCTAGTGATCGATGGTTGCTGTCACCCAGCTTCCCAAGAGCTGATCACCTTTACCATCCCCCGTAAAGCTGGCAAGTTGGTCAGCAACACGGAAGTCGCTGACTTCAGGAAAGTCGACTTTGACAAGCTCAGGAGGCTTGTCAGTCAGGCCCTAAGGGACTATGACCCCAGGGAGAGGGGAGTTCAAGAAGAGTGGTTGCTCCTCAAGGGAACGATCCTCAATGCACAAGCTAAGTCTATTCTGTCTCAGAGGAAAGGCAGCAAGAGGTCACAGCAGCCCCCCTGGCTCTCCAGGGACCTAGCAGACCTCCTGAGGATAAAAAGAAAGGCCTACAAAGGATGGAGGACGGGATTCACCTCCAAGGAGGATTATTCTGCACTGGTCCTGTCCTGCAGGGAGCAAACCAGGAAAGCCAAGGCTGCAACTGAACTCCAACTAGTTTCAAGCATCAAGGACAATAAAAAGTCCTTTTTCAGATATGTGGGGAGCTGGAGGAAAAGCAAGGGCAACGTTGGACCCCTGCTGAACCAGACGGGGCAACTGACACCCAGGAAAAAGCCAACGTATTAAATGGGTACTTTGTGTCGGTCTTTCATCAGTCCCATGGGATGCCCATGCCCACTATGCGACAGGGAGGTCCGGGTGACGGAAATCCCCTGCCCTCCATCAATGCTGACCTTGTGAAGGAACACCTTGAGAGGCTGGATACCTTCAAGTCAGCCGGCCCTGACAATCTGCACCCCAGGGTACTCAAGGAGCTGGCGAGCATCATAGCCCAGCCCCTGGCACGGATCTTTGAAAACTCCTGGCGCTCTGGTGTAGTGCCTGAAGACTGGAAGAAGGCCAATGTGGTGCCTATTGTCAAGAAAGGGAGGAAAGTGGATCTGGCTAACTACAGGCCCATCAGCCTGACTTCTATCCCGGGGAAGGTCTTAGAAAAGTTTATTAAAGAGGCTATCCTTGATGGACTGGCTGATGCCAACATCCTAAGGGATAGCCAGCACAAGTTTGTTGTGGATAGATCTTGTTTGACCAATCTCATTTCCTTCTACGACCAGGTGACCTATCACCTGGACAAGGGAAAAGAGATTGATGTCATATATCTTGACTTCAGAAAAGCCTTCAATCTGGTATCCCATGATCACCTCTTGGCGAAATTAGCCAACTGTGGCCTCGGGTCCACCATGATCCGCTGGCTGAGAAATTGGCTCCGTGGTCGGACCCTGAGGGTAGTAATTGATGGAAGTCAATCGTCATGGTGCCCTGTGACCAGTGGGTCCCCCAAGGCTCTGTCCTTGGACCCATATTGTTCAACATTAATGATGTGGACATTGGAGTCAGAAGTGGATTGGCCAAGTTCACTGATGACACCAAACTTAGGGGCAAAGCATCTACGCCAGAAGACAGGAGGGCGATCCAGGCTGACCTGGACAAGCTCAGCAAATGGGCGGATGAGAACCTGATGGTGTTTAACACCAAAAAATGCAAGATTCTCCACCTTGGAAAAAAAACCCTGCATCATCCTTATAGGCTCGGCAGTGATACGCTGGCTAGCACTACAGAAGAAAGAGACTTGGGGGTCATCATTGACCACAAGATGAACATGAACCTGCAATGCGATGCTGAGGCTAGTAAAGCGACCAAAACACTGGCTTGAATCCATAGATGCTTCTCAAGCAAATCCCAGGATGTCATTCTCCCTCTGTACTCGGCCTTGGTGAGGCCGCAGCTGGAGTACTGTGTCTAATTCTGGGCTCCACATTTCAAAAAGGATGTGGAGAAGCTTGAAAGAGTCCAGAGAAGAGCCATGCGCATAATCAGAGGTCAGGAAAACAGACCTTACAGCGACAGGCTGAGAGCCGCGGGGCTCTTTAGCCTGGAAAAGCTCAGGCTCAGGGGTGATCTGATGGCCACCTATAAGTTTATCAGGGGTGACCACCAGGATCTGGGGGAACGTTTGTTCACCAGAGCGCCCCATGGGATGACGAGGTCAAACAGTTATAAACTACTACAAGACCGTTTCAGGCTGGACATAAGGAAGAATTTCTTTACTGTCCGAGCCCCCAAGGTCTGGAACAGTCTGCCAGCGGAGGTGGTTCAAGCACCTACATTGAACACCTTCAAGAGCAAATTGGATGCTTATCTTGCTGGGATCCTATGACCCCAGCTGACTTCCAGCAGGGGGCTGGACTCGATGATCTCCCGAGGTCCCTTCCAGCCCTGATGTCTATGAAATCTATGAAATACTTCAGCCCCAAGGCAAAACGAGGAGCAGTGGGAAAGGGACAACAGCAACTGATGTCCAGCAGTTAAAAGAGTCCAAACTTTTCAAAACAAAATCAAAGTCTTTCCAATTCAAGCCCAACAGTCAGCAAGGTTTTCTGGTAGTGGGTTAGAATGACCCAGCTCAGGTCCAAGGTAGGCCAGCTCTAGGAACTGGCTGCTGTTGCTTCTCCCTGCTGCCCAGGCACAGCATGAATTAAGCTCTCTGTCACTTGGCCAAAGCTCTCTACCAACCAGCTATGGTGAAGGCAAAGAGCTCTACTGCCCAACTGTGGTGCAGGCAAAGCTCCCTGCAGCCATATACCACTGAAGCTGTCCTGCCACAAAAAGCCACCAAAGCACCCTGGCTCTGTAGGCTAGATCCAATGGATATAGACCGCAGAACCCTGCTCCACAAACGACCTAGTGGCTTGGGGCCGGTGAACCTCAGAGGCCCCATCACATGCGACGTGGGGCTCGCTAGCGAGGCAGATGCCTCAAGATTCCTTCGATCCCTAAATCCCACCATTCTGTGTCCCAGCACCAGGGACTTCTCTCCCAGGTGCCACAATTCACCAACTGTCCTATCCATCTGCAATCAAAAGAGGTCATGATGACACCGCGGACTCCTCATGAGTTCTGGTCTCCATTTTCCACGTTCACAATTGCTCCTTCTTTTTCTCTACAAAAAAAGGGTCTGCCTGAGGTAATATCAAATCTAGTTCATCTTAGTACATCTCTTCCTCAGGCTTTAGCCCTCCCTTTCCCCCAACATATTTCATGTCAGACTCCCTCCTCCTCCTCCTCCTCCCCCTCCCCCCACCCACCACAGTAATACACAAAACGGACTTTGTCTTGGAAGAAAAACAGACCAGACGCTTCCATGGGGGAGGAGGGAAAGAGAGAGACCTTGTGCAGAAATTCCACAGAATTGGAAAGTCCGCTTGTCTAGCAGGGTTTGTTTGCAAGAGTTTAAATCTAAAGCAGATGTATCGCCTCTTTCCATTGGGTTTTAGGTTACAGTTCGCCTGAATTTTCTCCCCACAAAGTTCTGAAAGGGGGACACCTGTTGTGGGGAATCGCCCTCCCCAGCAAAGCCCGGGCGTCTCTCAAGCAGGCGGCAGCCCGGGTCGGGGCCCGAGCCGTTGTGGGGAGCCCGGGACGGGAGCCGCAGTATCCCGCCAAGCCGAGGCACATCACGGGGTTAAATCCTCCCGCTGGAGGGAGGGGAAACCAAAGGCATGCGGAGCTCTGAGCTGGCACTGCTGCTGCAAGGCTGGGCTCCGGAGCGAGCCCCGCGCGACGAGGGCTGGGGGCTCGCCCGCCCGCGGCGATGTGGCACCGAGGGCCGACCCGGGGCTGGCTGCCGATCCGCCGCCGCCGCCCGCACCCCGCTGCCTGGAAGGGCTCCCGCCTCCCCGCCCCGGGGGCCAGCCGCTCCCGCTCCCGCTCCCGCTCCCGCTCCGCTGCGTGCCCGGTCCTCCTCCCGCGCCTCCGCTGCCCCGGCCGCCGCTGCTCCGGCAGCGCAGAGCGGGGCAGGGCCGGCGCCGGCGCCGGCGGGACCGGCTCCGCGGCCGCGGGCAGCGAGCTCCCTGCCCCGAGCCCCGAGCGGCGGGCTCCGGGACAGGCACGGGGGCGCCAGAGGCGGTAGCGGGGTCAGGGCTGCTCCTACCCGGGCGCTCTGCACACGTTCCTCCCCCTCGAGCTCAGCTCCTGGGCAGCTCCCCAGCTCGGCAGCAGCAGCAGCAGCAGCGCCGCAGCCCCGCGGGGCTGGCGCAGCCCGCCGGCCGAGCGCGCCGGCGCCTCCATGAGCGGCTCGCTCAGGCGCTGGCCGGGCGGCGGCAGGACGGCGGAGCGGGTGCCATGCGGCCGCGGCGCCGGGCTCGCTCTCCCGCCCGCGGGCTCCCCGGCGGCGGCAGCTGCTGCCTTCAGGATCCAGGCCGGAAACTGCCGCGCGAGCGCCGCTGCCCCCGCCGCCGCCTCCTCCGCGCCCCTCTCGGCAGCAGCAGGAGGGGCGCCCGGCCAGCCAGGAAATTCCACATTGGTTCCCCTGATCCCAGGCCAGGCTCTGGGGGACGCGGCGATGCCGCCTCTTCCCCGCGCCGGACGCGGCTGCGGGCGCTCCCGGTGCCGGCTCAGGTTGCAGCTCCCCCAGGGCTGGAGGGGCCGGCAGCGCCTGGCCTGGCTTTGCTGCAGTCCGCGCCAGGCCACCGCAGCCCGGGGAGGCGGAGGGCTCAGAGGCCTTTCCCTGTCCTGACAGCCCCCGGGGGTTATTTCCTCTGCACTCCACAGGCCTAGGTCCCTTTCCACTTCTGTGCTGCTGAGAGGGGCATGCCCCCACCAGTAGGTATGCTGCATATTTTTATGCCCGAGGTGCATTCATCCTTGTTGAACTTCATCCTGTTGTGGTCTGCCCACTTTTCCAGTCTGACACTTTCTAGGTCTGCCTACAATCGTTCCCTGCCCTCCAGAGTGTTCACTTCACCCCACAATTTAGTATCCTCTGCGAGGTTGGACAGAGTACACTTCATGCCCACATCCAAGTCACTGATGAAGACATTGAAGAGTACAGGTCCAAGGACTGAGCCCTGCGGGACCCCACTACCCACGTCCTCCCAGGTCGATACCACCCATCCACCACCACTTTCTGGGTGTGACCCCCAAACAACTTGCCACCCACTGGACCATGTCAATATCTAAGTCACAGCCCCTTAATTTATTTATGAGAATGGGATGAGATACCATATCAAAGGCCATCCTGAACTCCAGGAAAACAACATCCACTTCTACTCCTGCGTCTAAGCATTTTGTGACCTGGTCATAAAATGAAACCAGATTAGTCAAGCATTATCTACCTGCTACGAATCCAGGCTGGTTGCTCTGCTGCATTATTTTTCCCACTGGACTCCCACAAATATTATCCTTAATAATCTTTTCAAAGACTTTTCCAAGGATGGAGGTGAGACTGACTTGGATCCTCCTTCCTCCCCTTACTGAAAATAGGGACCACACCGGCTCTTTTCCAGTCTTCTGGGACCTGACCCAAGCTCCATGAGCACTCAAACAGCCAAATCCAACTGCTCACATAGGTTCTTAACCTGTGTACAAGACCTTCACCTAATGCAGGAGGTACATGGTCCCACTAGAGGGAATGCCTTACTGGACTTGGTGTTGGCTACAGGGGATGACCTGGTAACTGGACTGCAGATTTGTGGTCACCTTTGGGACAGTGACCACCAATCAATCAAATTGACTATGCAGCATAGAGTGGGTAAGATAACTAGTAGGGTGGAAGTGCTTGACTTCAGCAAGGCTAACTTCAGTGGGCTCAGGAGTTTAGTCAATGATACGCTGCAAGATAGGAGTATTGTTGAGGTGGGAGTCCAGGAAGGGTGGTTAAATAGTCACACTTCTGAAACGTATCTGCCTCAGCATGATTTCCTCCTAGCTCACTTTGTATGCTATTTTCTGGGTCTATGGCTCCAGTCATGACCCGCAACAAAGAGCAGATATCTGAGCAAATATGAGGAGACAGGTGAACCTGAAGAAGGGCACCTGATGCCTGAAATCTCTTCCAACAGCTCCCCTAAATATACTGTTGGCCCAATAAAAGATACCACAGAAAAGCCTTGACTCAGAGACAGAGTCAAGCAAAATGGCAGTCTTAAGAAACTAGCTGAGATTCAGGAGAATGGGTTGGGGAGAAAGACATCAGTGTGTGCAGAGGCTGACATCACTGAAATGCAGCAGTCTTGTGGGATAAAATTTGAAGCAATTTGACAGCTTAGCAGACATGGCAATGCTACTAAAGAATCCTATATCCAAATGAATCTAGAAGAGTCAAACAGCTTCAAAGCAGTTTGTCCATGGTCAATTATCCTGAGTTTATGAAGAACACAAAGGGTTCTTAAAGATCACAGGGGTTGGTACTAAGCAAATTTGGCAATCTGGCTCATTTTAACAGTGCGGACCAAACTTTCTGGCACATATGCCACAAATTAGTCCCACACTCTTCCTAAGTACACTCTGATCCCCTTTCCCTGACTTATCTGCTGCTTTTCTCTCTGTACCCTGTCCTGTCTACCACTGTGCTGCCTGTCCCCTCCCTAATCTTCTGCATGCCACACACAAGGATGCCCATGCCCCTTGTGGCACATATGCTGAAAGTTGGCTATCCCTATTATAACTTGTGTTGCAGCATCCACTACAACAATGGTGCCTAACCTTCTAACCCTGTAGGCCGGATGAATGTGTGGGGTCAATCTGCAGCCTGAATCCCATACAGAGTCAATGCATCAGATTGATCCACAGGTGTGAGCCCACATGTCAGACCTGGCACTTACTAGCTTGACCCCAAGCACCTTGATCAGGCCACATGCCAGCCTGACCCCACATAGCGAGGTCTGGACACACACTGGCCTGACCCTGCACAGCCAGATATGTCCATGCAGTGGCTCGAATCCACACACCCAGATCCAGCCTTGAAGCAAACCCATGTGCCAGGGCAGAGCCATGTTATCTGGCCTATGGGGCTCCTCACGGGTCCAGGAATTTGGCATCAGGGGAGCAACAATCAATGCTGCCACTGGTCCCCAGCAGTCAAATTTTGGGACCCATGGGAGAGCACTCATAGGCTGAATGATGCAATTCTGTGGGCCAGATCTGCTGTATGGGTCAGAGGTTGAGGCACAACTGCACTGCAATCAGAGTAAGAGAAAAGTAGGGATGGAAGGGACCTCATGAGTTCATTAGTCCTCATCAGCCCTGCTCAGGGCTTTCTATATAAAACTATAGGATTGTCTATCATTTTCTTAAAACTGCACAAGCAGTCCTGTCACACAGTTTCCAGGCATGTTGTTCAAAAACAGAAGCAACACCCTAACCTGCCTTAGGGAAAGCTGGGGAAGGAGGGCATTGTTAGTACCCTGCTACTGTGAGGACAGGAAGTGATTGTTAAAATACACTCAAGAGATACAAGAAAGAGGACCATATTCCCCAATACAAAGGAAGGCAACCTCCTGCCCTCACTCCTTTCCACCTCCAGTCCATGCCAATCGGACTGTAAAGTAAAATTCTTTCCTGCTCATAAATGTAGTGATTGGTCTGACCCTGAGCCACAGGGCAAGACCCTCTAACTTGGAACTTCCCATTTTTAATTCCAGCAGAAGCATCAGCACACCTCAGTCAACACCCCAGCCTTGGCTGTCGCTAATACAAAAAGCTTCTGAGGAAGGCAACCCTCTTCTTTCCTTCCACTACCCCATATCTGTAGAAACAGGCGGTGGGGAAAAAGCCTTTCTGGCCCCGTGGGTAACCAGGAAAACTCAAAAGCATAGGAGAAACAAACACCCTCCACTACACTTCAACCTAAGGACCAGAAACCAAATGCCTAACACATGGTAACCAGAGAGTCAGAACTCCCCTATTCTGTCATCCTGTTTCTTCTATTAACTTAACCTTCATTCTCTTGCACTTCAGCATGTTCCTTCCCAGTTTTCGCCTGCTCTGGGCTAAGGAGCTCTTTATGTGAAATGGTAATGTATGGGCTTCCGACTGAGTTCAGAGGTACCAGGGTCCACTTTTTTTGCAGCCTCCCTCTTTGCTAGTGTGAGGAAGACCTCCTCCATGTCAAAGGGACTGAGCTGCACCTGGGCCTTCTGTTTGGCCAGGACAGCTGCTTGCTGCCCCTTGGGACCTGCTCCTACTCAGCATTTATGGAAGGGGCAGTGATGGGCCATGGAATGGGAGTAGGGGGTGGTAGTAGTGCTCTTTTCATCTGCCTCTCCTGCCATTTTCCCTTCACTCTGAAACACTGCCATTTGCTTTGGCGCAGTATCCTTTGAGCTTGCACAGTGCTGGGTAGTGGTGCCATAGTGCTGGAGGTGCCATTGTCATTGGCATCTCTTCCTGCAGTGGTGGTTCATGATGCCTCCTTCTGCTAGGTTTTGGGACATTACCTAGTGCTTGACATGAGAAGCATTTGCTTTCCCCCATAGTGTAATGGATCTTACATAGTGTCCCCTGGAAGGAAACCATGAAGTACTCTCTTCCTCCACTCATGTACCCATGCACCAGCTGGATGGTGACCTGGTGACAAAGGATTGCACATGGAAGAAGCTGGCATCTTGGCACCCTAGTGGAAGGGTAGTGACTGGGGAGATCTTTCCCAGGTAGAGAAGAGGAAGTATGAAGGTCAGTTTGGGGAAGAAATGGGGTAGAGCTGAGCACTACCCTGGTCTTCACTTCCATAAGGAGTTGAAGGGGGACATAAACACCCCACACAGAGAACCCCATAAGTAGTGGCCTCTGAGTAGTGAAAACATCACCTTGTCATGCATCTTGGAAGCTCCCATAATCTTGGTGGTCCTCGTTACCTCTGTTAGCACCTGCATGTAGAGCATATCAGGGACCAGGTAACAGCATACTCCACTGCTACCTGGTGAAGGGACCCTGACTACCTGAGGTGATGCCAAGAACATAGGCTGCAGGTAGTGAAGGTGGAGGCCAGGCTAGGTGGCTTCAGGTACACTTGTTTTGGGCCTTGTGAATAGGCCCTTAGCCCTTTCCACCCCCTTTGGAAGAGGAGGTTGCAGCTGAGGAGGTCTTACCTTTGCCTCTGACTTCATCTTAAGGGCACTGTGGCCCCAACAGAGGGAGACTGGACAGGGAGATCTCCCTGGTCCCTATTACTACTCCCTACTGGCACTCACTGCTTTCAAAGCTGTGGCAGTGAGGCACGGAGACAGAGCAGAAACTGAGCCCAGCTCTCAGTTGTGGTCCATGCAAAGACTGGGGGGCCATGTACCTTCCCCCTGCTTGGCTGCCCAGCACTGTGCCTCTGGAAGAGCCGCTGGGCTCTTCCTGGGATGATGCAGGGTAGGGCAGGTTGGGTGCAGGGGTCCCAGGGGCTCCATCCCCTCCATCCCGGTGGTGCAGCTGAGGCTGGAATTGCTCCAGGTCCTGGCTCTGGGCTCCCCTAGCTGGTGCAAGGCTGGCTGGTGCAGCCAGGAGGCAGCCGGGCCTCGTGCAGCCGGGAAGCTGCCAGGGCTAGGACTGGTGCGGCTGGGACTGGGAGGCAGCCAGGCCTGGGGCTCGTGCAGCCAGAACCTGGAGGCAGCCATGGCCAGTGAGGCATCCAGGGCTGGTGTGGTTAGGAATGGTAGGCAGCTGGGGCTGGGGCCAGGGCCAGGGCTGGGAGATGGCCAGGGCAGAGCAACACCAGGCAATGCTGTTCCCCTGCTTGGCCTTTTCTCCTCCCCCCTCAGACTTTCCCAAGCAGGGGGACGTGTATTTTCTTCCTCCACCTACGTCCCTGCATATGGCCACTTGCCACCTCCGGCTACACATCCAACCGCTCACCACCCCTCTCTCCCTCTGCCACTGCCACCAATGGCTTCTTTGCAGGTGGCCTCCAAAACTATTTCTTGCAGGGGGCCCCCAAAAATGGTGGGCCAGCCCTGCCCATGGAGCAGCAACAGGGGGAGAGGAGGACTTTGTTTCCCCCACAAGGCAGCATGGGACAGCTCAGGAGATAGTTTGCAGCCAGCAGCTCCCGGCACCTGGTCCCTGACCCAACCAGCCAGTCATCACAGGAAATAGCTGTACCTTGCCTCATGCTGGGTGTGAACTGATGGTCTGACCCAGGAAATGACATTTCTTTTGTTCATATGTTAAGTACCATGGTGTGATCATTGGGCAGTGTCCAAAAGTAGGCCTTGGAAAATCTTTAATAGTCTCATTCCAAACTGGCTAGAAAATGGGCACCCTCATATGATCCAAGGTCTGACTAAAGAAAACAAAAATTGTACAGCACTGTACTGAGGTGAAAACCTCCCTCTGCTGGACACTCATCAGGGTGCCACATTTGGGTCCCACCAGTTTTTGCATATCCTCTTTGAGCCCACCTGCACTGTGTGGCACTGTGCTTCAGCCAAAAGAGCCTGGAGCATGTCCTGCAGATCTGTTTCTCACTCCATACCTGTACATGTTCCTGATGGAACTTCTGTAGGGTTCTCTCCAGCAGCTGCCTACAAGCTGCAAGCACATGGAAGACTGAGGTATTTAGCACAGCTATGGAGGGGTACTGTGGGTGTATCTACATGAGATGCTTACTGGAGAGTTGGCTAATTAACTCCACAGAAAATGCCTCGGCATCCACACATGCAGTGCTATTAGGCCACAGGCAACTAATCAACACTGCCGCAGGTTAGTACTTGGATTTACAACTACTATCCTGCAGTAGAGTTTTTTACTCTGCATCACAACATGTGTAGATGCTGATGATGGCTGATGGGGCATGAGGGTACTTCAATGTGGGGGCTGTCTGCCAGATAGCCCTACACTAGAGCACCCTTGTGCCCCAGCCAGCCCCTTTGCATCATGTTGAGCCAGGTCAGAGCAGCCCTGCACTAGTAGGCCGAGCTTCTGGGCTCCCTGCCAGGTAGGGCTACTCCAACCCAGCTTAATGTGCTGCAGTCCTGGGTGCATTCAAACATGGTGCCCTGGAGCAGTCAATGCTGGCATAATATGCACCAATGTTTACTACTGTGTATTAGCAGCACATGTAGAGGCACAGTCAGTAGCTGTGGGAGCACAGCTACAAAGTGGCCTAACTAGTTTTTGTTGGGATTTGGGGGAATGGCAGGGTGGGGGAGGGGCAGGCTCAAGAGCACCCCAGCCTGAGCATATCGCTGCCATGTTGTTATTAGGTTTACTTTGGTTTGGGAGAGAAACAGCACCAGGGTAGCACTGACTATTGCCCTTTCATAGGAATAGGACACAATATCCTAGCTCCCGTTAGGGATGTGGGGAATTTTCCAGTGCTTTATTTTTCCGTTGGAAATTTTCCAGTTCTAAAAATTCATTGTTTCATAGAATTCAGTAGTAACAATGAGTGGATGCAAATACAGTTTCAAAGTTGTAATTAATTTTTTCCAGGTGATTATCCCTAGGAAGTATGTGAGAGAGTAAATGTATAATTTATTGATTTGTAAACAGGAGGGTAAATACACGCACATAATAATCCAAACCAAAAATCAAGTTATGAATTCACCTAATAGGCTGTGCAGGTCAAATCAAAACCAAAGCTAAAATTCATATTTCATCTCCGACTGCAAGTGAAAGCAAAACCAAAACTAAAACTGTGATTAATTTTTGTTTCACTTTCAGTTCAGCATACTCACAGAGCACTGTCTCATTTCTTTTCTTGAGTTGGGGAAGTTAGAAGTGTTTGCACAAGATCTGCTAGTTTTTCAGTGCTTTTGTTTTGAAATACTCATAATAATGTCTAATCAGAAAAAAAACTAGTGTGTGACATCATTATAGTGAAGTTCAAGCCCCTGAAGGAAGGAAGAAAGTTGGTAGATGTAAATATTGTGGGCAGCAGTATGCTAACAATGCAATGAGAATGAAGAAACATTTAATAACATGTAGAAACTGTCCTGAAAGAGTACAAGGCATATACAGCAAGCTAATACAACCAAGTGGTGGAACAACATCATCTGAGAAAAGTCTACTTAGATTAATAGATTCATAGATGCTAGGGTCAGAAGGGACCTTAAGAGTTCATCGAGTCCAATGCCCTGCTGGGCAGGAAAGAGTGTTGGGATCAGATGACCCCAGCCAGATGCCTATCCAGCCTTCTCTTAAAGACCCCCAAGGTAGGGGAGAGCACCACCTACCTTGGAAGCCCATTCCAGATTCTGGCCACCCTTACCGTGAAGAAGTTTCTCCTGATGTCTAGCCTAAATCTGCTCTGTCAGTTTGTGACAATTCTTCCTTGTTACCTCAAGAGATGCCCTTGTGAAAAGAGCATCTTGGATTCCTTGCTGTGCCCTGTGAGAAAGAGAAAGAATCACAGGGCTTCAAAGCACCAGGGCTAAACAAAGGCTCAGCGACCACAGGCCCACAGCCCCAAAGAGCCCGGCAGAAATCTCCCTTACCCAGGTGTTTCTGGAAAGGAGGGGCAGGGAGCTCCAATGCTGGTATAGAGAGGAGCCCAGAAGAGACAAAGGGGGAGGGCGCAGAACCGGAAGGAGGAGGGCCGAGCCGATGTACGCTGCAGGGAACATCCAGAGCACTGTGGAGAGCAGCAGGAGACTCCTGCAGAGAGCGAACTCCCCAGATGGAGCTTAGAGCAAGGCTTGCTGACCCCACCGGGCTTAGAACTGTTTGTTACCACACCCGGCAGAGTTTTGTAGTGTAAAGTCCCTAATAGAGGGGCACCGTAGATTTGCGGTACTGTAAAGTCCTGTGACAGGAGTCCCGTTTTTGGTTCCCAACTTTGTTCCAATTGGAAGTGCTCATTTTTCCATAAGGGTGTAAGGTCTATCTCTGACTCATCTCCTTCCTCATGGGTGTCTTGCTCGGCCTCGCCGGTAAGCACTCCCATGGTCTCCTTCGGCTTCACCTTGCTTATCTCTTTCAGCAATTCGGGCCAGTCGCAGCCCAGTACCACTGGATATGGCAACTGCCCGGCAAGTCTGACCAACATCTGATGGGTCTTCTTACCCACTTGTAGGGTGACTCTTATCCTGTCAACTTCAACATGATCTCCACACCAACACTGCACCATCACTCGGTCAATTACACCCCTCCCTTTCACTAGTGCCAGATTCCCCCGCAGCATGGTCTGTGACGAACCTGAATCCAACATAGCCCGTACCGTTTTCCCTTCGACTGTCACATCCATCGTGGGTGCGGGGAGCACGTTCCCTGAGGCATCCCCAATGATGGTCCCGCAGCCACACATCTCCAGGTAGTTCGTCGACCCAAGCTCACAAACCCCGCTCCACTCCACGTGAGCTCTAGCTTACCTCCGTCAGAGTTCCCTTGCCCCTGCATCATTGCAGCCTGTCCGGGTAGTCAGGCTCCGGCCATTGCCCCGGGCTGCTCAGCTCGCCCACAGAGCTCCTGCTCCTGTGGCTGCTGGAGGGGAACTGAACTCCTGGCCTTCTGCCTGGGCTTAAGAAGGGCTAAGCTCCGCCCCTTCCTGGCTCCAGGCTTCCCCGGTCACCCTAGCAACCCGCACTGGCACAGTCTTAGAGACTGGCAGTTGTGCTTCCCCTTTTCCACTGCTAGGGGCCTCTCCTGAGCCTTTTCTCCTCCCAGTTGCAGGACACTTAAGAGCCCTGCGACAAGTCCCTAAAAGTGGCACATGTCAAAATGGTGTCACTGATGGACCTGAGGTGATAAGGGAAATCATGACAACCTCAACAAGAGGCTCAGAGAGAGCCACCAAAGAGAGGAAAGGGGCAGAAAAGAGGGACTGACCCCATGAAAGTCAGTTTTGTTTGCTCTTGGTTAAAAGCAGCCAGAACAATAGCCCAGGCCAGGAGTGCCTGGTTTTGTTTTCTTGTTTTCCCGTTTTTGCTTGGAATGGAGGTCACATTGAAAGACTAACTGGCAGATCAGATCCCGGTGGAACAGGCGAGGGTGTAGGGGTGGTGGAGCCCTCAGGAACGTAGGACCTCGTGGGACGACTGTGGGACTACTAATGGGACTACACATCCAGGTACTGAACCAACTCCTTTAACACCAAGTCGTGGCAGAAGAAACATGGGTGTGTAGATCTCCAATTAGAAACGGTCTCACCATAGTTGGCCGGCAGGCGGTGTCCTACAGGTCTGCAAGTGACTGAGATACTCGACGTGCCCCCGTAACAAATTTGTAGGCGGCCACAAGATCACCTCTCAGCCTTCTCTTGTAGAGGATGAAGAGGTTCATGTCCCTTAGTCTGTCTTCATAGGGCTTGGCTTGCAAACCATTAACCATATGAGTGGCCTTCCTCTGGACCCTCTTTAGGTCATCCACATCCTTCTTAAAGTACGGCACCCAAAACTGGACACAGTACTCCACCTGTGGTCTGATCCAAGCATAGAGGGAAAGTATCACCTCCTTGGTTCTATTTGTCATGCATCTGCTAATGCATGATAAAGTGCGGGTAGCTTTGCTGATGATTTCATCACACTGACTACTCGTGTTCAGCTTGGAATCCACTATGATTCCGAGATCCTTTTCTGCTTTTGTGCTGCTGATAGGGTCATTCCCAACCCAGTAGGTGTGCTGGATATTTTTACGCCCCAGGGGCAGCACTCCGCATTTGTCCTTGTTGAACTGCATCCTTTTGTGTTCTGCCCACTTATCCAAACTGTTCAGGTCTGCTTGCAATCATTTCCTACCCTCCAGAGTGTTCATTTCACCCCACAATTTAGTATCATCCACAAACTTGAACGGAGTACACTTTATGCCCACATCCAAGTCACCGACAAAGGCATTGAAGATTACAGGTCCAAGGACCAAGCCCTGTGGGACTTCAGGAATCCTATGTAAGTAAACAAATTAATATGTTAAACAACACACAGTATAGGCTAGCATCTAAATTGTTTGAAAACATTATAATTGTAAAAGTTGTTAATGCAGCTCTGGGCCATTTATTTATCTTAAATATTTGTATCTTGCTTTTCTGCTTGCATTAAGCACCTGAAGTGGCTGAGGCTTAACAATATCTTTTTTTTAAATTACATAATAGATAAATAGTTAACTATTTCAACTCAGCAGAGCGAGCTTAGTCCTCTGGCCAATGGCAGGGGCCAAACTATACTTCCCTTTGGCTTTGCAGTCCCAGGCCAACTGAGCAGCAAGTTGAGAAGCAGAATGTTATTTCTGGCAAGGAAGTGGGGGGGCTGGGGAAGCAAGCTCCCTGCCACTTCTCCTTTTCTTTATGTTGGATGAGGCCAGACTAGAATAGGCTAAAATCAAAATCTTTTCCCCAGTTCATTGCAGGAACTTGGTAGCTCAAGTGAAATAGCATATTTGCAAAAAAAAGGAAAATGAAAATGTTGAGCTGCCAGGTCTGGGGTAAGAAGCAGCAGGATCCTCGCTTTCAAGATCACTGTCACCAGATATGCGATCCACCATGAGTAGCTGTTCAAGACAGTCAAGCTTTTTATCAAGCTTTGTGGACAAAATATCAAAAGAAGATCAAGAAAAAGCATGCGAGACACTAGCTCGAGCTATATTTGCAAGTGGTACACCTCTTTCCATAACTGATAATCAATACTGGAAGGAACATTTACAAACTAATTCTCCCAACATGTAAGTTACCATCATGTTATTGCTTATCACATTCTCTCTTGGAGTATGACAGAGTTCAAACAATGGTTATTCAAAGGATTGGTCAAGCAGAATCACTGACTCTGCTGTCAGATGGATGAACTGCTATACAAGGAAATCCTTTGAACATTGTGTTATTAACACCTGAACCAATATTTCTGAAGCAATTGCTACCAAATCATCATGTCATACGGGTGAATACATAGCCAACTTACTGAGTGAAGAGACTGAACGTGCAGGTCCCTCCAGGGTACAAGCCCTTGCAATTGATAATGCAAGTAACATGAAAGCTGTATGGCAACTAGTAAAGGCCAAGTATCCTCGTTTAATAGTATTTGGTTGTCTTGCCCATGGCTTGAATCTTCTGGCAAACAACATAGTAAATGTGAATACAATGAAGACAATATGAGCAAACTGCAAAGTGATTGTGAAGGTATTCAACAATCATCATGTTGCTAATCAGACTTCAAAGAAATTACAGAAAGATAAGCAGGAGAAGGAAAGTGCACATTTATTGCCAGGAGAAACTAGATGGGGCTCAGCTACAAGCATTTACATAGTTTGGTGAGCACAAAGAATCTGTTTGTAGTGCACTTCAATAGATGACACAGTCTTCCAGATTATTCCATGAACATTTGGAAGCACATTCTCAGCAATGATGTGTTCTGGGTTTGAGTTCAAGGAGCATGCAATTTGCGACTACCAGTTTCAGTGGCTATCAAGACACCTGAAGGCGATACCCCAAGCCTTTCAAGTATTCCAGAAATATTCAGAGAACTGAATGAAAATCTAATCGAGCTTCTGCCTTCTTTACCTCTATCCAAAAAAGTAGCAGTAGGGACCAGTTCAGCCACCTCCCTGCTGGGCCCCCCTCGGGCCCCGGGAGAGACACGCCTGGGCCAGGGGTTAGCGAGGAGTTAGTTAGGGTACTTCTGGAGAGGCTGGATGTGTTCAAGTCCGCTGGTCCGGACGATCTTCACCCTAGGGTTCTACAGGAACTGGCCGAGGTCATTGCGGGACCCCTGGCGCAGCTCTATGAGCACTCGTGGTGCTCTGGCGAGGTGCCGGAGGACTGGAAGAGGGCCAATGTGGTCCCTATCTTCAAAAAGGGAAAAAAAGAGGACCCGGGAAATTACAGGCCAGTTAGTCTTACCTCAATCCCGGGTAAGCTCTTTGAAAAAATTATCCTGGCACACATCCAGGAGGGCCTTGCGGGGGAATGCATGCTCAGGGGCAACCAACATGGGTTCATCAGTGGCAGGTCTTGTCAGACCAACCTGGTGGCCTTTTACGATCAGGTCACCAAATCATTAGACGCAGGGGTTGCTGTGGATGTAGTCTTTCTGGACTTCCGGAAGGCTTTCGACACTGTCTCTCACCCTGTCCTCATCAAAAAGCTGGGAGACTGTGGTGTCGATGCCCACACGGTCAAATGGGTCACCAACTGGTTAGAGGGCCGCACCCAGAGGGTGGTAGTGGATGGGTTCTTCTCGACCTGGAAGGACGTGGGCAGCGGGGTTCCGCAGGGCTTGGTCCTCGGGCCCGCACTGTTCAACATCTTCATCAGTGACTTGGATGAGGGGGTAGAGAGCACCCTGTTCAAGTTTGCTGATGACACTAAGATGTGGGGGGATGTGGGTGCACTAGAAGGGTGCAATAGGCTACAAGCTGACCTTGACAGGTTGCAACGGTGGGTGGATGAGAATAGGATGGGGTTTAACACTGATAAGTGCAAGGTGTTGCACATGGGGAGGAAGAACCGGCACCACACTTACAGGTTGGGGAACTCCCCTCTTGCCAGCACGGAGACGGAAAAGGATCTTGGAGTCGTCATTGACTCCACGATGAACATGGGCCGGCAGTGTGGGGAGGCAGTCAAGAAGGCCAACCGTACCCTGTCATGCATCCACAGATGCATCTCGAGCAGGTCCAGGGAGGTGATCCTCCCCCTCTATGCGGCACTGGTCAGGCCGCAGCTGGAGTACTGCGTCCAGTTCTGGGTGCCACACTTCAAGAGGGACGTGGACGATATGGAAAGAGTCCAGAGGAGGGCCACTCGTATGATCAGGGGTCAGCAGGGCAGGACTTATGAGGAGAGGCTACGGGACCTGAACCTGTTTAGCCTCCACAAGAGAAGGTTAAGGGGGGACCTTGTGGCCTGCTACAAACTGGTCAGGGGGGATCAGCGGGTATTGGGGGAGTCCCTGTTCCCCCGTGCGCTGCCAGGAGTGACCAGGAATAACGGTCACAAGCTGGCGGAGGGTAAGTTTAGATTAGATATTAGGAGGCGCTACTTCACAGTCAGGGCGGCTAGGGCCTGGAACCGGCTTCCAGGGGAAGTGGTGCAGGCTCCTAGCCTGGGGATTTTTAAAAGGAAGTTAGATAAGCACCTTGCCGGGGTCATCTGACCCCGGTACTCTTTCCTGCCAAGGCAGGGGGTCAGACTAGATGATCTACCTAGGTCCCTTCCGACTCTAGCTACTATGATACTATGATACTATGATAAAACAAATCTTTACTAAGAGATCTGAGTTTTGCTTTCATCCAGTTCATCTGGCAGCAAACCTGTTGGATCCTCAACAGAGAGGACAGCATTTATCAGAAGATGAAATATCTACTGTTTTCAATACAACTACGGAAGCTAAGATTGTGTCCCCAACATCTACAAAATAGCCATGATGACAGACATTGCCAAGTACCACGCAAAAGAAAAACTTTGGCGCAAAGGCATCATATGGAAGGCAGAAGAGAATAAGTCTCCTCTTATATGGTGGAAGGGGTACTGTAACACCTGACTGTTGTCCAGGATTGCTCTAAGGATCCTAAGCATGCCACCAAGAGCAGCTTCTTGTGAACGGAACTGGAAGGCTTTCAACTCACCAGAGGTCCAAGGACTCAACTCAATCAAGACAAAAAAGAGGAATAGACTAACAAATGAATGCAACGCTAAGCTTGGTTCTATTTCTCAAAATCCCTTGCTTCTGGAGTATCAGTCAGAAGCACAATTAGTGAAGAAGACGCAGTGTGATGACAAGTTGCCCTGGAAAACCCACATCTCTGGCTCCCTTAGCCTTCTAGGACCTGTACTGATCCTTCAGACTTCCCAGTAAGCACACCCTTTTTTCAGATCTCTTCCCTTGTGGACACTGGCTTTGGATGTTCTCATTTAAGGACATGAGAAAATGGACATACCCATTATAACAGGGGTTGTCAACTAGGGATATGTGTACCCCTGGGGGTACTTGGGAAGGCCCCAGGGGATAGGAGGCTGCAATGCAGAGAAGCAGAGATACTTGGGAAGTGGTCGTGCAGGGGATGGGTCCGCTACCACCATCCAGCACTGTGTGCTGCCCCCGAGCCCACATCCATCAGTCTGTCTGCTGGGGGACACCCCCTGCCCTGTCAGCTGGCCACTGGGAGAGCCCCCCCTACTTGTTGACCAGCCACTGGAGGACCCCCCTGCTTCTCGACTGGCCACCGGGAGTACACTGACCAAAAAAGGTTGAACACCCCTGCATTATATGTTCCTTGTGACATGTGCCTGTATTTAACTGGAAGCCAACACTAGCGTTTCTGCTAGTTGGTGCTATAGAGGGGATACAAACTGATTAAATTACGGGTATCAAATATAGGGGCCATGGAGACCCCTCCCCATCTGGTCCACCAAGCTACTGGTGAGCCATGGAGTTTGGCAGGTGTGGCCAATAGTAGGCAGGGCTTGCAACAGAATCTGAGACACTTGGATTTTGGTGAACAGGGCCCTGGCAGCAGGGGATGAGTGAGGACTGTGTGACAGTCCTCAGCTGCCCTGCAACTACTATCACTTGCACATCCCCACCATGGCAAGCAGATGCCTGGCCCATAGCTATCCTATCTGCCCCATTGCTGCAATGGCAGCTGCTGCCTCGGGTCATACCCAGCATGCAAGGAACTGCTGTGGTCCATATCTGGCCCAGGGCCCACAGTGAGGTCGATACCCCTAGATTACAATGAAGGGTAGGAACTGTACATTTATGCTCCAGTTTATGGACTTCACCTTAACCCAAGAGGAAGTAACTGGCAAATCCTCAGCACAGACTGTGTGCTGGGAGATGAGCTATTTTTCTGTAAAAGTGACTGGATAATTGCCAAAGGTTGGAGAAGGTGCCAGAGATGCCAAGCTGAGCTGGAGGCAATTTCTAACCCCTGAGAATTCGAATCTGTGCTTGAGGCAAATCCAGATTGGAGCATCCTGTGGGGTCCTCCCCAGTGTTCTCTTATTGAGGCTCATATATTGCAAAGGAAGCTCTGGCTAGCTGCACCCACCTGCGGGATTACTGGAGCATGGATTAAAGCACTATCTATGCCCAAGGGGCATGCAGTGCTGCCTCCCTCTTGTGGCTATATGGCAGAGCTGCAGAAAACATGCAAAGCTGAGCCTCTACCAGCATGGGCATGAAGTTACATACAAAAGTCAGTTGACAAGGTATGGACACACCTGTACTGAATGTTCAGGTACTAGACAGGATGATTCAGGGCTATCAGCCCTCCTTTTGCAGGAGCAAAACTCTTAGCCAGTGGGATTAATAAAGAATCCCCGTGGCATAGTTATGCATTGTAGAGTTTATTACCCCTATCTTTGAAGTATTTGATACTGGCCACACTTAGAAATGGTTCACTGGATTGAATTGCCCCTGATCCCATGGCTCCTGTTATCCTTCAAGGGACAGTACTGTATTTTCCACATGCAAAGGCCCTGGATAAAACTATTGCAAATTATATTCATGTCTACTTTACATCAGGTGCATTTTGTCCCAAAATGTACCCGGAGCTCTTTAGACTCTATCCTCTACACTGAGTGAAAGGGTCATATAGAAAAAGTAAAAAATCTTATAATCTAATTTAGGACACCACTATACTGCATGCACACAAAAGATGGGAATCAAAGTTGCAGAGATATAATTGACACTTCTTGCCTGTTTGTTGCTTCAGTTTTCATCCTTAATTTTCTGGCAAGCATTTTAACCTGGAATTAATAGAAATGCCATAAATCAGGTGTGCTCAACCCCCCAGGCTGTGGGCTAAATCAGGCCCATTGGAGACATGTCATCTGTGCCACAGGGCTCCCCATGGGTCTGGAAACTTAGCAGCAGAGAAGGGTTAGTAATTAACATTGCCACTGCTGCTGCTCCCCTCCTACTTGACATATTTTCAAGCCTCATGCAGCTTCATTAAGCCCTGGACTAGGTCTACTCTCTGCCCATATTGGCTTGATTTAAAGATGCAACATATTAGAATACAGGATTCTCTATTAAGTCATCCTCTTAAGAATGTGAGGTTGAATTCCATCTTGAATTTTGTAATTTTAATTAAACTTTCATTCTGCCTTTGTCTGAAGAGCCTACTGCTCTCACAAATCTTTTCATGTACATATACAATGATTTTTGGCCAACTAGATGTTCATACTTCAGTTCTGTATGCTAAGGGCCCTTGTACACATAGTTGGCATTTAGTCACTAAAAATGTTCCTGGTTTCATTTTTCTTTCTTAATTTAAGATGGCTAAATAAGTAACATGGATGTGATTTACCATGTAAGGGTTTATTATGCTATGACTAGGAAAAAGCACTGGAGGGCATGTCAGAACAATTTTACTCTCATGCCCTTTCAGTCCTACCTTACTTCCAGGCAGCACTTTAGGACAAGAAATGCCCAGCTGCAGCACTTCTGCCACTCTCTTTTCCTGGGTGCAAATTGCATGGGGCGCTCGGGGGGGCTGAGGCACGAAATCTTTCCGTGCAAAGCTAACCCCAAGTGTACACAAGCATGGAGCACTTGGGTGTCTTTTTTTGGCCTGAAACCTTTCTGTGCGAAGTCCTGCAGGGTTTCCCAAGCAGACATAGGCATCTCCCAAAGCTGGGTGAAGGGCGGCAGGGCACCCTTTGGGCGGCTTGCTGTTTCCATAGGGCGCTGGGTGCGAGGCACCCTTCGTGCTCCCCCCAAATGTGCTCAAAGCATTGCCTCTCCTCAGGCTCCAGGGTTCCAAGGGACATCAGCCCTGGCCCTAGCCCGGTGTCCCTTGCTTTCCCTGGATGCAAGTTGTACGGGGTGCTTGGGTGCTTTTTTCGGCCCCAAACCTTGCTGTGCAAAGCCCCGAATGTTTTGGCATGAAATTTTCATGTGCTTACTAGACTGGCATCAGACTGTCTGGGTTTTTTTAACACCAGAACGAGGCAGGTGTGTGTGTGGGGCGGGGAGGTGGGAGGAGGCTCTCTGGCCCCTTGAGTGCCTATAAATTCATGGAGCAGAGACTAACTGGGGTAAGTACTCTGTAGACTTTTGAGGTGGATGAGAGATGGCAACACACCAGAGGTCCAAGGACTCAGCCCTGAGGGACGCTTGCTTCTGGGTGGCATAGCACCTTGTCTATAAGAGTGCATCTTGCTGCTCATGTCAGCTGCAGTATTGCCTTTCACTGCAGGATGAGGCAGCTTTTTGAGACACTTGAAAGAGAACACCCTGACCTGTTTCACAATTAAACAGGACATTTATGCTTAGGTAAGTGTGAACCAACACTTGGCTGTGCCCATTGTTTACTTTATCTTTCATGTAAATGGGGTTTAATTGCCATGAATGAAGTTGCTAGGTATCTGATAGGGCTGTGTGAAATTTCGCCACCAGTTTTGTTTCAACACTGTTTCGACCTGTTTCGAGGTTGAAACAGCAAAATAGAAATGAAACAGATATGGTCAAAACAGCCTCGAAACAAAACAAGGCGAGTTGAAATGTTTTGCCATTCTGATGCTGTTTTGATGTTTGGCCCATAGGCTATGATGGGGAAGGTTGAAACAGCTAACAACTTTGTCATTTCTGGCCAGATTTGGATAAAACTTGCAGGAATGGTAGCCCCTTCTGAGGGCATGAAGCTGCCAAGTTTCAAGAAGATAGGTGCAGGGGTTCAGAGAACCTGCATCCCAAGATCTTGGGAGAAAAACTCATGTCATGTGTATATGTTAAGCCATAGCAGGGTCAACACTACAGAGATGCTAACCCCTGCTGAAGCGACAAAGCCTGCCATGTTTCAAGGAGATTGGTGCAGGGAGTTCAGAGAAACTGCACCTCAAAATCCTGAAAGCAATACTCATGTCATTTGTATATGTTAAGCCACAGTGGGGTCAAAACTGTAGGTATCCTAGCCCCTACTGAAGCAACAAAGCCTGTTAAATTTCAAGGAGATACATGCAGGGAGTTTGGGGAAACTGTACCCCGAAATCCTGAAAACAAACTCATGTCAAGTGTATGTGTTAAGCCACAGCAGGGTCAAAATTGTAGGCTTGCTAGCCCCTGCTGAGGCCACAAAGCCTGCCAAGTTTCAAGAAGGTCGGTGCAGGGGTTTGGGGAAAACTGCACTTCAAGCTGCGGACAAGCAAAACTCATGACGTGGGTGACACTGTGTTAAGGCGCAGCAGGGTGAAAGCTGCAGGCCTGCTAGCCCCTGCTGAGGCCACGAAGCCTGCCAGCTGTCAGGGAGGTAGGTGCGGGGGGGTCTGGGGCCCTGCATCCCTAGCTGCTCACAGGCAAAACTCTTGACATGGGTGCTTGTACAACTGCTGCCTCTCATCAGGCAGCAGGACTGAAGATCTCCCATCACTTATCAACAAGACCTGGGGGTAATAATTGATCGCAATATGAACATGAGTCGGCAGTGCGATGCTGTAGCCAGCAGGGCCAACAATTGATGCATCTCCAGCAAAACCATTGCAAAGAAGTGATTCTCCTGCTCTGCTCAGCTCTTCTCAGCATTGATGAGACCGCAGCTGGAGTACTGCGTCCAGTTCCGGGCTCCGCACCTTAACAAGGATGTGGTAAAGCTTAAGAGAGTCCAGAGAAGGGCCACTTATATGATCAGAGATGTGCACAGCAAGCCATACATGGAAATGACCTGGAACTCTTCAGCCTGAAAAAGAGAAGGCTGAGAGGGGACTTGGTAGCAGCTTACTGCTACATCAGAAGTGTACGTCTAGGGCTCGGTGAGCAACTGTTCACCAGGGCACCCTTGGGGAAAACCAGGAGTAACGGTCACAGTCTGGACACCCTAGTTGTGAAGTAGTTTTTCCTAACGTTGAGCCTGAAATGAACCTGAAATGATCTTCCAGGAGTTTGCGACCATTACTCCTAGTTTGGAGGGAAACCTCCTCACTACCCTTCCTCACCCCTCAGCTGCCTTTCTCCACCTCCCCCTGCCCCCCCACTTATGTACAGGAGGGCTACACCCATTTCAGGGCTGGAATGACTGCATGGTGGTTTTACAATACAAATTCTTATGCTCTTAACTTCTCCCTTCTTCCTGTTCCTAGTTCCCGAATGCTATGCTTTATATCAGGGGTAGGCAACATTTTTTGGCTGGAGTGCCAGAAAAACCACAATGTCTACCTTGGAAGGCACTGGAGTACCAACATGCCAGAGCCCAGAGCAGCTGTTTGCAGCCTCCTGGCTGCAGCCGGCCCACGGAGCTCGGTCTGTTTGCAGCAGGGCTTGCAGCTTCCCACCCGCCTGCTGGGAGTAGCCTGGACTCCGTGGCTGGCAGAAATTGCTTACAGCTCGGGCTGGCAGTGATGTGCCAAGTGAAATTGCCTTGTGTGCCATGCTTGGCACGTGTGCCAGGTGTTACTGACCCCTGCTTTATATTATGCTTCTATTGTCAACTTGTGGGCTACGTGTGCTACCTTCCCTCCCTCCCTCTTGCCTATGCCACTTGCAGACCCACAGAATCCCAGCTTGTGCACTCTCTCTCTCTCTCTTTACAATGGCAACATGCTGAAGTGAAATATCTAGCCTGTTCCCCCAGGTGCTTTCCCCGTGTCAGGGGGCTTCCTCTCAGCACTCCTGGTTGGTGTTGGCTTATGTGCCCTCTCTTCTCAGTACCACTACAGTGCAGTTTTTTCCAACAACTCTCTCCCTTCTTCCCTCTTGCCTATGCTTCATCATGTAGACCAGGGGTTGGCAACCCCCGGCACATGTACCGAGCATGGCACGCGAGGCCATTTTGTTCGGCATGCCATGGCCAGCCCCGGCTCTAGGTAGCTGCTGTCAGCGACGGAGCCTGGGCTGCTCTCAGTAGGGCTTGCAGTATCCCTGCTGGGAGCAGCCCGGGGTCTTGACTGGCAGCAGCTACCCAGAGCTGGGTTGGGCTGCAGCCAGGAGGCTGCAAACAGCTGTGCTGGGCTCTGGATCCCTGGCATCAGCTCCGTACCAGGCTGTCCACCCGCGCAATGGAGCAGGTGGTGGGGGAAGGGCCTGAAGCAGCACAGCCCTGGTCTCTCCCCTGATCCCAGCACAGAGCTGGTGACTGGGTGCTGGAGCCCAGTGCAGCTGTTTGTAGCCAGCCTGGGCTCTGGGCAGCTGCAGTAAGCAGCAGGCAGGCTGCAAACAGCTGTGCCAGGCTTCACAGCTCCGGCATCAGCTCTATGCTGGTGGTGACTGCACGTGCACCTCGGGGCAGACAGCAGAGCAGTGCAGCCCACCCTGAGGTGGCAACTGCATGGGCACCAGCAAGGAGCTGATGCTGGAGCTGTGGAGCCCAGTACAGCTGTTTGCAGCCTACCCATAGCTTGCTGCAGCTGCCCAGAGCCCAGGCTGGCT
Organism: Crocodylus siamensis; assembly: GCF_052110815.1. Lineage (NCBI taxonomy): Eukaryota > Metazoa > Chordata > Crocodylia > Crocodylidae > Crocodylus > Crocodylus siamensis. The sequence goes on from NC_143403.1 coordinate 45,647,974, forward strand.
ACAAACAGGTGCGCCAGGCTCTGGAACCCTGCTATCACCTCTGTGCTGGGAGCTGGGGAGAGACTGGGGCTGCGCAGCCTCAGGTCCCTTCCCCACTGCCTGCTCCAATGCACGGGGTGCACACACCAGTACGGAGCTGATGCCAGAGCCCGGAGCCTGGCACAGCTGTTTGCAGCCTCTCAGCTGCAGCTGGCTGCAGCTCTGGGGAGCTGCTGCTAGCCGGGAGCCCAGGCTGCTCCCAGCAGGCAGCTGGGATGCTGCAAGCCCTGCTGGGAGCAGCCCAGGCTCCAGCAGCTACCCAGAGCTGGGGTAGCTGCTGACAGCCACAGACCCCAGGCTGGGGGGCAGGGGCTTTGGGTGGGGGGCAAGGGGCACAAACAGGGCATCCTTTCATGTATCCCCTGCCCTCATTTTGTTTTTCTGGCATTCTGGCACCATCCAAGGTAGACATTGTGGTGTTTTTCAGCACTCTGGCCAAAAAACGTTGCCTGCCCTGATGTAGACCAATGGTATCCCAGCTTACACATATATGCTTTCTTGCACCGCAAGAAATGCTTTCCTCAGGTCTGAAACCTGGTAAATCTCTGCCAGAAAAGGGCCTTACTCCTCACTCCCTCTTCCTCTAGCTGCAGACAGACAGACAGACACACTGAGCACCCTGTTTCATGGGTGCTAAAAATGCTCAGTTCTTTCACTGCGGAGAGCAGCTTTCTTTTTGTTTTTTGGAGGGTAAAATCTTTAAAAAGGTTTTTCCCTAAAAATCAAGACCAAGATTACATGCAGGTTTGAATAGTGTTGGTTAAAAGTAAATGTGATCTAATGTTACTCTTTTCACCAAAAAAAAGTTCTTCACCCAGTTTTCACTACCAAGGGCATCTCAGCTTCCCCACTCCATGGTTGGCCTTCCAATACAACCAAGCACCCACACACCCACTCCATACACTCAGCCAGTCTGGTTGATGTAGGAGTTCAAGCTGGGCAGCTTGTTCTGGCTCAGCTTCTCCAGACCATAGTGTATTAACATTCCTGGGAGCAGTTGGCAAGCTCTCTCCCTGCCTCTTGCCTCCTGGCTGGGGCTCTGTCTGGGGCAGAAAAACCTTCCTCTGCGGTTTTTTTGTGATATAATATCATGTAACTACTTTTTGATATATATATCACAAATATAAATATATATATATATATATATAGTGTTTTATATATTATATAACAGTGTTGTGATATATTATTATTCTCTTCACAAATAGAAAAGTTTTCAGCCAGCTTCACCACTTGAATACCAACAGCTGCTTCCCCCATGGCTGGGGGGCTCTCTCTCAGCACTCCTGGTTGGTGCTGGCCTATATGCCCTCCTGTCCCTGGACAAGCCCTCCTAGCATCTTCCCCCAGCTGCTTCCCCCCATGTATGTAAAAAACATAACTGTCAATGCTTAGATTTATAAAAATATACTACAAAAATGTTACTGGGGATCCCCTTGCCCAGGACAGCTGGCCCCAAACTCGTGTTGGGGGGCCATGATCAGCCTACTCTAACTCCCCCTCCCCCTGCGATCAACACAAATGGCTGGCATGACCTAACACCCCCACCAAGGTGAAGAAAGAAAAAACTGCTGGGGCAAAATGAATTTCCCTTCCTTCCCCACCAGTCACCATATACACAGTGGACAGAATTGAGAGGCTATACAGGGGGGGGTTGGGGGAGAAGCGGTGGTGGTTTCCAGGCTATTGTTGAATCTATTAGTCTATTTGCATGTGAATCCTATTACAGTTTACAGTCTGCAGTCATGTCCCCAAACCAGTTTTAGACCTGCTTGTCTTCTTGTCATCTGCCACCACAAACCCATCCCCCCTGCCAGCCATCCCACGCACCCCTTCCCTCCATCCTGCATCCCACACAGAGACCTCTCTGAGGCCCTGTTATAAACCCATATAAACAAGTCAACTTTTTATAAGATGAACTTTATTCAATGAGAAATTAATATGAAATGGAACATTAGTGATAAAAAGGAACAATTAACACAATGACAGAGCACATTACCCCTGCAGAACAGCACCTGTGCATGCCATCAATCAATTTCTGATCACAGCACCCCTCTCACTATTTGCCTGCATCTCTAGCTCCCCCATGCTCAACTGCTTCTCTGTTAGTGAAGGTCACGGCTTGTGTCAATTCTCTTAACTGATCTCTCCAAGTATCACTGAAGACCTCGCCCTTGGTTTCACAGGTATTATTCAGGATGCATGCTGCCACTACATAAAGGAAAATGTTATCAGCATCAACTTCTAGCCTGTAGTTGAGTGATCTCCAACAGGCTTTCAAGTGCCCAAATGCACACTCTACACTCATGCAGCACTTGCTTAGCTGCTTGTTGAACAGCATTTTCTGTGGGTCACTCATTTACCTTGCATACGGCTTTACGAGCCAGGACTCTTAGCAGCTGCAGCAAGCAGCAGGCAGGCTGTAAACAGCTGCGCCGGGCTCATCACCTCCATGCCGGGAGCTGGGGAGAGACTGGGGCTGCACGGCCTCAGACCCTGCCCCGCACCGCCTGCTCCAACGTGAGCCTGCACGTGTCAGTGCGGAGCTGATGCCGGAGCCTGATGCAGCTGTTTGGAGCCTCCCGACTGGAGCCAGCTCTGGCTCTGGGAAGCTGCTGTCAGCTGGGATCCTGGGCTGTTCCTAGCAGTTAGCTGAGATACTGCAAGCCCTGCTGGGAGCAGCCTGGGCTCTGTCGCTGGCAGCAGCTATCCAGAGCAGGAGCTGGCCACGGCGTGCCAAGCAAAAGGGCCTCGCATGCCACGCTCAGCACATGTGCCAGGGGTTGCCGACCCCTGAACTAGACTATCAAGAGTGAGGAATTGCCTCAAATACCTGGAGATTGGGCAAATCACACTTCTTTTATGCTTCTCTTGATAAAAGGTTCACACGTCCCAGAACAGGTCCAAACAGCATGCACAGGCTGCAGTCTGTATCATCTGCTCTGCTTTACATTTTGTTGGCCATGGAGGGGAGCAAGAGAAGTCAAATTTTGGAAGACATGATGGATCTCAAGGACAAGGATCAAACTGGACTTATGCAGAAGTTGAGGCACTGATTGACATTTGGAGTGAAGGGAGTGTCATGACAACTGGGAAGCTGCAGGAATAAACCTGTTTACATCTCTATTTCTGAACAATTAGGGCAACTTGGCATCAAATGCAACTGGGAACAGTGTCGCAGTAAGATGAAGGCCTTAAAGTATGCCCTCCGTCACATAAAGGACAATAATTCTTGGTCCGGTGCCTCACATAGAATGATTCCATTTTACGACAAGCTATCATTCTTAAAAGAGTTGCTTCAGAGGCTTGTGTGACTGAGTTTGGGACAAGAGGTATGCATCACAAGGAATCAGAAACTCCCCGGTGCCAAAGTACTTGTCAAGCCACAGCTACTTTGCAAGTTCCATGCCATCAGCCTCCTTCTCAAGAACAGAAGCAGTCAGAGACCAATAACCTCACTTGGCACTGCTCAAGGGAGCTCCCCCTCTACTCTAGTGAACCTATGCCTTTTGGTACCGGACACCCAGGAGGCTCAACAGATACTTGAAAGAAATAGCTCTCCTGTTCATGAGAAGGAAGAGGACTCCGCCTCAACCATCGTTGCATTGCAGGACACCTCAGGTTCCAAAGGGAGTACTGTGTCAGGGAGCCAATGGCAGTCCTGAGACAGAGACTCTGCTATCCTCACAAAGGGTGACTTTTAAGTAACAGTACTGGTATTAGTAGTGTTCTGGATTTTTGGTTTTACAGATTTTCACTCATATAAATTCAGGCTGAGGGGGCAAGGAGAACACAGTGCTGCTCCCTGTGGTGGATACTGTACCTGGGCACTCTGCATGTGCCCGCAGGGCTGTAGCCGCTTCCAAGGGGAGCAGAGCTCCAGGATCTCACCTCTGGCAGGGCCACTGCCACAGCCACCTGGTGTGGGGCAGGCGTGCAGCTGGGAGGAGGGGAGGAGGCGCAGGTCTTGCTTCAACACACATCCTGGGAAGTAGGGTGCATGCTGTGGTGCTGAGACAAATATTTGAGGGATACAGCTTGAAGATGCTTGGGTGAGAGATAGCAGGCTGTCAGTGGTAATTCTTGAAGTGGCAGTCCTGTTAAAATACTTAAAGAATGACTCACTGTTCTTTACAAAAGTTCAAGAATAGATGAGAGCTTTTTTTTGGCTGTGAACAGGCACTCCATCTTCATGAGCAGCTGCTAATGCTCAACATCAACATAATTTTTGAAAAAAAAAAAATCAATGAGAAGATAAGGAAAGTATTCTTCATCTACTGACAGACACATCTGAAAGCATGGCTACGTCCAGTGCAGAAACGACATCCAAATTGAAAGATGTGTTAAAGTGTAGTGAGCAAGCCAATTGGAGGTTATGAAATGCACTAGTAATGACCTGGTACAGTGTTTTAAGGAATTAAATCAGAAGGTTGATTTCATTTTGAGCAGGGATCAACAGGGTTTCACAATTGCTGATGTACTGGGAGCAGCACTGAGAGTAGCCCACGCAAACAAACTCTCCAATCTCTTGCAAAGGAGAGCTGTGCCTCATGTAGCTGCACGAGGAGAGCCCCAAGGTGCTTCAGGGATGATGAAGATGAGGAGGGATGCTGATGTGAGCTGGGGAGGGTGCAGGAGGAGGGTTTCACATGGGGGAGCTTGCAAAAGGACAGCAATCTGGAGTTGAATTTTTGGAATGGGGTAACTGCTCAATGTCATATCCCCTGACAGCAGAGATGCAGTAACACAGACAGAGAAGAACTGGTATCAGTGGGGATATAGATTCATTACTTAGGTACATATGTAATGGAAAGAACTGTTAAATACAGTTATGTCCTGTGATAAGAAAGTTCAAGTACTTGGATTCTCATATTTAGCAACCAGAGACACTACACATTGTATAATACAAATCTCAATATTTTTTTTTTGGCAGGAGTGAAACATGGCAGAGGAGCATGACGATAGAGAGAAAATTCTTCGTTATGAAAGTTAAACCATATTATTTAATATTAACAAACATACACTTTAAGTTAAGTTAATATAGGTTAACATTTTTTGTGCTTGAATAGGGAGCTGGGGTGCCCCTTCCTCCCCAACTCTAGGCAGGAGCAAGCAGGGGAAAAAAAGTTTGGGGTCCAGGTAAGAAGAGGCTGAGGCTGGCTTGGCCAGCCAGCATGCTGTGATAAGCAGCAGGCTGCACAGATGGGATTGGAAGAGGATAGTGGCACTGTTTGGGGGGGGGGGGAGATGGGGGGGTGGAAAAACACGGGAAAGGGGGTGCTTCCCCAACTCTGAGCCGGAGCAAGCAGGGGAAAAAAGTTTGGTGCCCAGGTGGAATGCAGTTGAGGCTAATGCGAGAAGCGAGGTGCATACCAAAAGGCAGAATGTGTTTTTTTGGAAATCTCATTTTTCATTATGTTATTGCTTCTGCTTGATCAAAATTTGCAAGGTTAGCACCTGACATGCAGCTGAATCAGTGCAGGAGAAATTAGATGAATTTTCATGGATTTCCATGAGTTTACAAGTGAACTCAAGCGGCACCTGGTGGTACAATCATTGCAAAGCGGGGAAAAACATATTTTTGGGCATAAGTTATATCCACGTTACAAATTTAAAACGATAAAAATAACCCTTACGGAAGAAATTTAGGAGCTAAAAATAAAATATGTTGGAGGCGTTTTAAATTACCACATAGACAAAACACCCCTTAAAACAATAAAATCAGCTGATAACGTGGATACATAGATGCGATTTAGCTAGCTTAATAGTGATTTTCATGACATGGACACAGGGAAAGTGTGATGCAGTAACAGGAGAGATGTAATGTGGACAAGTGCCCATATGTCATGAAAAGGATCAAACTGTTCCTTTTTGAGGGCAAGGGGAAAGCTCTTCTTTAGAACTCCCTAAGGCTGCTGCCTTATCCAATTTCCCTCTTTGGCGAGGATCCAGAAGCCAGCCTCAATGTGAATACATAAGGGGCAAGCCTCTGCCTTTGGGGCCCTGGCTTTTCTCAGTTCCTGGCTTCCCTAGTGATCCGTAGCACAGTACACCTCAGCTCCTAGAAGAGAGGTGGCATTTTCACCTTTTAAAGAGGGTTATCAGAGTGGCAATTTTCTCCAACAGCACTGTAGACTGCTTCAAAACAACCATTGCTTATGGTGCCAGTCTTATTAATTTAATCCACCCTGGGACCTTCTCTACCTAGGTCAGAGCAATCCCCCATACTTCTCAGGATGTCAGCCACATTAGGTGGGTCTATACATGCACTTTACTGTGCTTTGAACTAACTTAATGTGCACCACAGTTAATGAGCAGTAGATTAATTTACTCTGGTATAGGATAGTTCCATCACACACAGAGACTATCCTATGCCACAGTAAATTACTGCACTTAAACGTGTAGATGGTGAAGTTGGGATTAGTTTACTTGAGTTCAAATTGTACTGGAGTATATTCAGTTGCATTAATGGCATGTATAGACATGTCCACATGCAACAAGAGTTGCAAAACTATAGCCCTAACTTCCGACAGCATTCACTTAATACACTGAAACATTAAGTCCTGGTGAAGTAATCAGGAAGCATTCTTGGTGGTTTGCCGTCAGGTCTAGATCATTATTTGTCCCTGGAGTGAAAAGGGCATCTAAGTGTCTTACTTAGGGAAGTATTTACAAGAATTGTTTACAATAAAGCACCCTTACATTGAGCCCCCAAAAGTTCTTCCCACAGGAACCACAGGCTTCCAGGCTGCCTAGCCTCCTTTGTCATACCATAATACCCACTGACATTAACAGTATTTGCAAGTGCTTACTCCCTCTGAGTATGACATGCCCTAGATATGTTAGTATGTTACAGCTGAGCCAGCATCAGGGTCCTTCCATAATTGGAAGCTAGCAGATACCTTTAGCTTAGCTTAGTCATGTTCAGCCTCTGTCCTGTGGGCCAAATGCAGCCTGCTGAGCCATTGCATCTGACCCATGGGACTCCGCAGTCCTGAAGTTTGGCAGCAGGGCAGTAGTAGCTGCTAGTTAGTATGCCCTCTTGCCCCTGCAAAGTGAGATTAGGCATTTTTCCCCTGTAGGACCATGTTGGGGATGGCCTGATCCCTGTCCCCCTCCATTCAGCCAGATAATGCCTGCCTGTTTTACCCCAGGCACTGGGTCTGGGCCACTGGCTGGGTCTAGCCTGCAGGAGGCCTAGGCACTGCCCATCCAGGCTGCCAGGGAAAAAGGTTGAGCACCGCTGGTCAAGACCTGTGCCAGTTGAGACCTATGCTTGTTGAAGCTGAAGTTCAGAAAGATATTTGTAAAGACTTAATGTAGACTCTCTTTAGGGCATGGTGAGGGAGCTATAGAGTGAATCTTCTCTTTGTAATTATACAAGAAAAACCCTCAGTCATTTCAGTTTTTGTATTTTCTAGATTCCTTGACAAGTAGTATGAAAGCAAGGATTAAGACAGAAATGTCTCCTTTCTAGAAACATCTGAGGCACATAGTGTGCCTCTGTGTCCTTCTGGCCACCTGACACTCATTACTCCACAGAACTTGAAACAGACGGATGTAACACAAGCTCCGGCAAGGAGCATTTTTCAAGTGTTTCCCAATTCACTAAAGCAAGAACAAAAAAGACTGGGATCGCAGTAAACAGATGTGGCTTGGTGCAAAGGGGACTACTAGAAGCTGATAAGCAATGGTGAGCAGCAGGACTCCAGATACACTCCACAACAGGAGAGACATAGTTGGCTATTTCTGCACCTTAAGCTTTACTTACTGCAGCAAGGTTCACTTAAGGGGATTATGAAAAAAGTGGGGATGACATTTCTTCATCCACCTCATCCCCTGCCCTCCAACTGCTGCCAGGCTGCACATGGAACGCTGTAAAAGCCTCAATTTAGTGGAAGCTTTGGAGAATTAGTCCAGTAACTCTTGGCCATACAACAGGAGCAGGGGGAGTGATGCTGACAAGGGGTCTCCTGCCTGCACAGCTACAATTGTAGCCTCCAGCCTCATCCATGCAGAGGCCTTTGCCATCATTTTGTCTTCCTGCACTTTCCCTCCCCCTAGCCAGAACTCAGGACATATGATTTGGTCACTCAGTCCTAGTCACGCTACAACAAGGACATGGTGACACAACCACTGCAGCAGCGCTGTGCTGCTCAGGTCTCCTTTTCAGCTACGTAAAGCCTCCAGCAAGATCTTCAGGCACAAACTAAATCGTATTTTTTACTTGAGTGAGCACTGTTTCTTGCATAAACCATACACATCATTGCAGCCCCAGGTAAAACCTGTGCCCTTTAGCAGAAGGAAGTGGTCAGAGCCATTTCCATTTTCTTTAATGTTCCAGCAAAAAAAAAAAAAAAAAAAAGTAGCTGTGTTCATCCACAATCTTTCAATAGGAAAAAACAAAAACAAACAAACAAAACAAACGGTGTAAGGTTTTCCCCTCACTAGTGCAGAGGGAGCCTTAATCCCAGAAGCTATTTCCACAGCACCATCTCATACTCTATGTTGCCAGCTGATTCAGAAGGCAGAGCTGAGACAGCCAATACAAAATGAACGTACCCACCTTAGCTGCTACAGATTTTTAAATGAGTATTCATTAGGATACCCCACACTGCAGCATGACACAGAAGACCTATTTCAGGGGTCGGCAACCCCAGGCACATGTGCAGAGCATGGCACACAAGGCCATTTTGCTCAGCATGCCACAGCAAGCCCTGGCTTTGGGTAGCTGCTGCCAGTGATGGAGCCTGGGCTGCTCCCAGCATCCCAGCTGCCTGCTGGCAGCAGCTACCCAGACCCAGGGCTGACTACAGCTGGGAGGCTCCAGACAGCTGTCCCAGGCTCCAAAGCCCCAGCATCAGCTCTGTACTGGCACGTGTACCCATGCCTTGGAGTTGACAGTGGGGAAGAGGCCTGAGGCAGTGCTACCCCAGGCTCTCCCCCACTCCTGGCACAGAGCTGGTGACTGGGCTCCAGAGCCCAGCGCAGCTGTTTGTAGCCAGCCTGGGCTCTGGGCAGCTGCAGCAAGCAGTGGGCAGGCTGCAAACAGCTGTGCTGGGCTCCAGAGCTCCAGCATCAGCTCCATCCTAGCAGTGACGGCATGGGCACCTCAGGGCAGACAGCAGGGCAATGCAGCCAGCCCCAAGGTGCACGCGCAGGTGCTGCCAGCACAGAGGTGATGCAGAGCTGTGGAGTGCAGCACAGCTGTTTGCAGCCTGCCCACTGCTTGCTGCAGCCATCCAGAGCCCAGGCTGGCAACAAACAGCCTGCACCGGGCTCCAGAGCCCAGGTCACCAGCTGTGCCAGGAGTGAGGGGGAGACTGGGGTTGTGTTGCCTCAGGCCCCTCCCCCACTCCCGGCTCTGAGGCACGCATGCACCTGCCAGTACAGAGCTGATGCCTGAGCTCTGGAGGCCAGCACAGCTGTTTGCAGCTTCCCTGCTGCAGCCAGCCCTGGCTCTGGGTAGGTGATGCTAGCTGAGAGCCTGAGAGGCTCCCAGCAGGCAGCTGGGATACTGAAAGCCCTGCTGGGAGCAGCCTGGGCTGCAGCAGCTACCCAGAGCTGGGGTATCTGTTGATAGCCACAGAACCCAAGCTGGGGGGCAGGGGCAGCAGGGCATCCTGCCATGTACCCCCTGCCCTCATTTTGTTTTACTGGCACCCCGGCACCTTCCAAGGTAGGCATTAGTATTTTTCAATACTCCGTCCAAAAAACACTACCTATCCCTAGTCTATTCCAAGTTTGCAGGGCTTGCTTCTGTTCTGCTGATGAGAAGTGACAAAGCTGGTACTGTAGGACTGAAGCCATTCCATCACAAACTCTGGGCAAGCTACTACAAGAAAGAAGGGCATAACTAAGTGCTTGGGCTGAAACTGGAGAACAACTAACTGGAACTCTTTTTAAGGCATTGTTTCCTTTCCAAAAGGAGAGCTCACACCACCAGACCTGCTTTTGTAAAGGATTCATTCTCTAATCTGAATGAAAGTGTAGGGTCAAAAGGAGCACTTGGGAAAGGCCTGTAAAAATACTTACCATCTAATCCTACTATGCACCAATACAGCCAGGGAATGGTCCCTCTTCATGCCTGCCCAACATATGCAGCACAGTCACCTTTGGAAACTTTATTAGTTTTAATGAAGTCACAGTTTTTTTCCCCCCTGAAATACAGTACATCACCATCACCACAGTTAAGACAAAATCCTGGAACAATCCTGGAGTACAGGCAGCTACTTTTCAGCTGTATTAAGAAAAAAAGCTAGAGGTCTCCATAGGTTATCAAATTCACTTGCAACCTATCCACACATTTTTCAGGCACAGGTCCTTCCCCTTGTATTGCAGGCTATCGGGCCGGGGGCAGGAAAGAGTTATTAGTTCAATGGAGTGGACTTGCATAGTTTTAAAGGGAACAATGCTGCTCTGGCACTTCACACCCTGGCAACAGAACCAGGAACAGCTGCAGAGACACTTGTATAACCCAAGGGGCTAAACCAGTCCAAACTTTCTAAAGCGCCTAAAGATTTTATATCAATCCTATCCTCCCCTCCCCTCCACTTCTCCCATCCCTGCCCCAAAATAGAGCTCAGGAATTTGCTTGATCCCCAATTTATCTTGGACTAACCAGATAGCTAGTGGGGCCAGAATAGGACATTGGTTTTCACTACTATCCCTAAAAACCCCTTTCTCTACCTAGCTCTGATCCTCAGCAAGTCATTAACCCCACCTCTGAACCATGCCTGTTTCTTTAATTGTAAAATAAGGATACGCCCCTACCCAAGTGTTTAAGAACATTAAGTTCAAGTTTCTACTCACAACTCTTAGTACCTTTGCCAAAAATCAGGTGGCTGGAAGGAGGTACTCATTGTTTTATGTGAACTTAACCCTTGTGCCTCTGAATCTGCTGTCCAGTCTTCCTAGAACCAAGGAACATTAACTTTTTGGCTCTGAAGATGGCCAGAGACTCTGGACTGTAGCCCTTGCTCACAGTAGGGTAATTAAAAGTGGCATTGGACAAAAGGTAGCTGCCCCTCAAAGCCTCAACAGCCCACTTCTAAGCAGACACCATTCTGCTGTGGTATTAAATACAAAGAAGCTTTTGTAGGCAACAGCTTACTTCATCAGATGCTAGGAATTGCAACAGCATCTTAGCAGCATCTTCAACTCTATAAATGTAGTACTCTAGCTCTAGTATCTTTGAGGCAGTTTTCCAGGGGTGGCCTGTAGACCCCTTCCTATCTAGAGCTACATTGCAGCAGAACTAGGTGCATACACTAGTTGTAAACACCAGCTAAACACTGGTGCCAGGAGGAGCAGCTGACACTTACTTTGATGAGCAAGAGAAGAACTTCCTAGCCCTTGGCAACAAATCAGGCTGAGTGTCCTGTGCTCTCATGCTCATCCTGCAATTATCCAGAAAGAGGCAGACACTTCCTATTGGACAGCAGTGTGCAGTTGCCTTAAACACACCCCAAAATAAGGGCAATCATTTTGTTAGAAAGCACAGCCATTTCCTGTAGGCTGGCTTGAAAAGACTGGCTACTAATGCAGCAAAACACTTTTGCCAAGGCTGAAGGAAATATTGATAAAGGGAGTAGGTGGAGATAAAATAGTTATAGTAAAAGGCACTAGGTTTTTTTATACGTTGGTCTCTTTATCAGAGACACAGGCTACTTCTCTGCCAGAGCAGGTCAGTGGTTTTGACTGCAGAACAGGCTGCCAGTGAGGAGTCTTCTCTTGAGCTCGCTCCAGAGGAGGTCCCTCTCCTGATTTGCTCTCTTCATGAAGCCCCGGTTTTCTTGGGCCCGTCTAGACAGGTATGGCAGCACCTCATTCACAGGACCATAGGGGACATACTTGTAGACAGGGAAACCTGCCTGACCTGTGAGAAGAGAAATCCTGTTACCTTAGACCAGTGGTACTCAAATGTATGGCTCCCAAAGGTGACCAGATCTGGCTTGCAGCATGGGAGGCCAATGGCAAGCATCTCAGGCTGATGCATCCCCTCCTCTGCCCTATAAGTGTGCTGCTGCTCCCCTCCACAGCCCACTGCTCTCTCCCTTATGGCAGACTGCTTAGTCTTTCCCTTCCTTTCTCCCTTCCCCCTCACCTAGGCAGGGGCTGCTTACCATAGGTAAGCTCTCTCCCTCTTCCCTCTGACATTAGCAGCCACCTCCTTCTCTCCTGCACACCATGCCCAGCAGCCACCACTGCCAAAAGAATGCTGGCTCAGTGCAGGTGGGTCACAAGTGGCCTGCAATTCTAAAAGAACCACTACACCTTAACATTCACATGGCCAGAAGTATTGCTTAACATGATTTCATTGATTCCTGAGCTATGCCTACTCGCACCAGCTAGGGAATCCGACTTCCTGGAGCATAGCTCATTGCATCTTTAAAGGGTCCATTACAGCAAATACCCCTGATACCATAATGCATCTATACCACTTCCATAGAGCTTCTGAGCATACTGCCTGGCTCATCTGTTCCTGCTCTGCACAAGCTAAACCTGAGAAATAATGGAATCACCGTGAGGGGGTGGGGCTCTGCCCCTACCTAAAGACAGATCAAGAAGAGTAGTGCAGGAGGTCTCTGCCTCATTTCCAGGTTTAATGCGAATGAAGATGGAGGATGTAGGCAGGCTATGCTTCTTATCAGCACATTCAGCCAAGGAAGCAGTACAAACAAAGTCCCATAAGCCTAATGGGAAGCTAAATCACAGCAGAAAGCCATCTAGCTTCAATCTCATAAGTGAAGGCCTCAGTTTTTGGCAACAGCTCTTCTGCAAAGACAGCAGATGGTCATTTAAAACCATCTCTTTTTGCTGCTCTTTTCTGCTTGCACTACAATCAGAGTGGACTTGTTTGGCTCCTCCAGCTCATTCTTAAGGGCAGAGATTTAAGACAAAAAACCAACCAACTAAACAAAAACAAAAACAAAAAAACCCCACAAAACCCCAAAACACCACACACCACAAGAGGTAACAACAACTGAAAAAAGTGGCAGCAGCACAGGAAGAACTTATACCTCCTGCTATGGGAAGAACACAAAATTGGAAAATAATCTTCAGAAACCAACTGAATGACTCTCAAAAAGACAACTGCTCAGGCAAGGGAGAAGCAGGGAAACCCAGAATACAGAGCTGAGTAGGATAAAGCCAGACTTAGAAAGATTCAAATAGGATTCCCCAGCTAGGGAACCCTAGAACGTAGTCCATACTGAGAAAAGCGTGAAGACCAAAGGAGCAGCCCAGTGCAGAGAGAGGCTCCAGTGGGATTTCCCCATCCTGAAGCTTGGGGAAAAAATAGGAGAACAGGACAAGGCCTGAGAAGGCTCGTGGCTCAAGGGAATTTGAGAAAGAAAGGAATTTCCAGCAGCAGGACAGCTGGACTAGTTCTAGAAGCATATATACTCACAAGAACTGCAGAACTAACAACATAAGCATAACATGTTTCAGTCAGAATGCTAGTGGGAGAGTAACTGAATTGGAAGACATTATTCCAGGCAAGCAAAGAGCATGAAACACTCATGTGGCAATGGAGAGTTTCTGTATGTTTGTTCACATCCATTTCTTCCTTGCGACTAGGCCTCAAGAGGTCAACATTTTCCAGACGTACATGCTGGGCCGGGAGTAGAGGACAAGCAATGCGCACAACCATGTCTGGCAGCGGATGTGCTAAAGGGGGCAGTAAAGAATACCATTTCTGCTCAGTGCATGGATGACCATGGCTGTGGAGCTTAGATGAGGCGGAAACCAATTGCCTGATAAAAGCTGACTGGGTGGCCCACCTTTTAAAGGGGTTTGAAGGTTATTAAAAGAGGAAGCTTGAACAGAACAAAAGGCACTAACTATAGGGGAAGGAGAAAGAATCCATGCTTCAATGTAGCCTTATGCAGGAAAGCAAACCCTGGGTTCACTAGAGGCACTTTGATCCAAGCCCAGAGAAAGCACAAGAGTGATAAGAAAAGCAAAGTAGGGGGACACAGACTGGTATTGTTTTGCTCTGTACAGTTCCTGTGGTAGCTGGCAAAAAGTAGGACTGTCTGGGACACCAACAAAGCCTGCATTTTCTTTCAAATGACAGTGAGAGTATGCATGAAGTTAGAATTGTGGGAAAGGGTGTGCTCCACCTACTGTGACATATAGGGAGCGGAGGAACAGCACTACTTCTGAGGACCTAAGCCAGGTGGGTCACAAAGCCCCATTTGCATGAAGTGGAAACAAAGCTTGTGCCTTGGCAGCGTGCTAGAGACCCAATAAGAAGCCAGTGCTGCAGCTTGCCCAGGCTGAGGAAAACCTAGGATTGCAGAAATCCAGCAACAGGGAAGTCTGTAGTGTGCGGGGACTCATGGTTTTGGGCTCCCAGGGGCTCGGGTGGGGTGAAAGGACTGAAGGGCTGTAGTTGAGTGAGACAAGGACACAGCTCTTTTCAGACAGATAACTTTTATTGAGCATAAAGTGCAAGGGAGATCACCGATTAAAAAAGAAAGAAAGGAAAATGAAAAAAGGAAGTAGAATTCTGGCTGTACATTAGAGTGGCCAGTTGCAGCAATGGGGAAGTGCCATAGAGCGAAGAGTGATGTACTGTGGGAATACCAGAGAACCAACCAGTTGTGTCACAGAATGCTTTGTGTCCACACAACAGTGAACCAGTTTAAAAACAGTACCCGATTTTACAGGTACACTTTTGAACCACTCTAGGCGGCTTTAAACCAGTTTACCAGGCCTGCATGTTCATCTGCTTCAGGTTTAAAATAGCATTTAAGTTGGTTTTAAGTGTTGTGTGTCCACTCCCTCATTAGCACAGCCCCTTTTGCCAGATGACAAGAAAGCCATTCAAGTGCCTTTGCACTCTTAGCCTATGCCAGTCCAAGCAGTCAGAGCACAGCAGAACCAATGCCCCTGGACCAAAAAAACAGCTATACTTACAGCCCTGTGTCTACTTAGTACCATGCTAAACCACACCTTCATCCTTTCCCTCCCTCACACCAATTGTAGAAGGATCCTGGTGATAGGCAACAGGTATTAATGCTGGCACTGAAGAGAAGGAAGACTGCTTTGGGCAAAAACTACCAGAAGAGAGGGGTCTCTGCTAAGATGGCACATTCGTCTCCTGTTGAGCACCAGGACCAGAAGTGCCAGACACTTACCCAGGGGGAAGGTGATCTGGTCACACATGCCCAGCAGCTGCCCAAAGTACACCTTTTTCTCCAAGGGATGGATCTCAAGCTCAGTCATCCTGTAAATAAAGGACTAGTTATGTCAGAAAAGGATGTGCAGACAACAGCAATGCCCCAGACACCAAGAACAGAGAGGAGACTTGATCAGGGAAACTTGCTCCACCTTTCCCACAAGCCACCTAAAAGGCACAAAAGCAAACAATACTGCCTTCCAGAAGTATGAGAGCTTTCAAGCTCTTGACTCAGCTCACCCTAGAAATCAGCATTGCCCTCCCAGACATCCAGCACATCATAGAACCCAGTTGGGCCTGTTCACTATCCCAGTGCATTTACTTTGCCTGGAGGCTGTCTCTAGGACAGCAGGCCTCCCTACTCCCATTGCCTGGCAGTGTGCGTGTTGTGGGCATAGCAAACTGATACCCAGAGGCCAGAAGTCACTGCAAGGACAGGCATGCAACACCCTTTCCTGAAAGCTGCTTCTGCCAAGCTTCAGTTTTCTTATCAGCTAGGCATGTCAGAAACCCAAGACAGCTACAATGCTCAGCCAAGTCTCTTGGCTGTACTGGAAAGCAATATTAGTTTAGTCCCAGCCATGTGCCAATTCAGCTCACTCCCAGTCATATTTCCTTAAATATGGATAATGTTCTGTGCACGTGTACAGAAACAGTATTTATGAGCTGCATACATACAGCAGCAACACTGTGCAAGTCTCACCTACACAACTCTGCTGCTGGACATGCCTAGCCCCAAGTTCTTTTCTGGAGTAGTCCATGTTATTTCTATCCTGAGTCCCTCCCCAAAGCCACCAACCTGCAGTTCTCATCCCACTTCTTATAGGCCTGACAGCTCCTACTCTTGCCTTATAGTCACATGAGTTAGAAGTGCCTGTACCTTTTAAGAGTGAACTTCACTGTGTCCTCATTGTGTGAAGCCACCATTACATTGGCCTTCCGGCTGTGCTTGATTTCTTCAAGAATGTAGTCCAGACACCTGAAGGATAGAACTTACAGGGGTAAGTGGAAGTTACCTAGGATCCCACCCCCTGGCACAGAGGCAAAAAAGAATGCCTGGGATCCTACCCCATACACTGAGAGGGTTCCCAGCTCAGATAGTCTTACTACCTGTTGTACATTTCACTCGTCTTTTCATATGTGTCATTAATAGGATCCTCATAACCTATTTGGGCAGCTCTGTTTCGTTCTTGTTCCATGTAAGCCCCTCTCACTAGCTTGGCTCCAAAATGCCAGCCCTCCCGGCGTGAGAGTTCCACATCCACAGTCACATTATCATATGCCTCCTGCAACGAAGGGGGAAAAAAGAATAGTCCTGTAGCCTGAAACTCCCCTTCTCATGCTACCACTCAGCAGAAAACCAGCTACACATATGGGTTCACAACTAATGGTTACTGGCTGAATGCCAGTAGGAGCAAAGGGTGGGGGCAAGCAGAGGTTTGGGGAAAACAGCAGCAAGCAACTTAACCCAGCATGACCCCCTACTGACCTGCACCATGCCACTGACTCCTCCACAGTCCTCCCCGCTCCACCCAACATGACAGGAACTGCTTACCATCAACATTCAATTCATCCCTCCCCACTGCTGTTGGGGATAGGAATTGATGGCATGTGGCAGAAGCAGAAGCAGATGACTTGGATGCTGCAGAGGGAGGCAACAGCTGGCAACAGCAGCAATGGTCAGGAGGGGAGGGTTGTGGTGGAGAATATAAAAAGAAACATAGGCAGCTGGGTCACACGCACTTAGCCCATTGCTCTATAACGGTTACCAACACCCGAGCCAAGCAGTTGCTCCCATAGTATGGAGCAGAAATCCCAGTCTGCTCCATATGGACTCAGCCAACTGCCCCCAAATGGCTCTAGAAGCCAAGTATTCTCCCAAGCCTGGCAAGCCTCAGTGCCTCTCCCCGCAGGGCTTCATTCCACCGCCCACCATTGCATCCTCTGTTGCAAAGAGCTTCTTCTGGCTACCCTGCATAACACCGGACACTGACCTTCCTGTCAGCAGTGGCATCTATATGCCCTCACCTTCAGGTAGCACTGATAAGTATTAAAGATAACTGCTTTGTTGACATTGAATCTGCGCTGCATCTCCAAGGTAAGCCGGCTGATGGCTGGCTGGAAGTAGCTCTGCTCAGCATCCACCATCAGTCTCACTCCAGTCTCCATAGCTTTCTGGACAGAGAAGGACATTTGGGTCAGGCCAAAAGCAGGGAGTGATATGGCACAAGAGCGCTGCATGGAATTCATAATGAAGGCCCCATATACTTCAGGACCAAATGACATGTGGAGCAACAGTGCCATCGCAGTTGCTCAGCAAGGCTATTGTCTAGCTCTCCAGAAAGTACGCTCCAGCTTCATAGGCTGGAAAAAAGGCCAGGGAAATTTCCCACCAGGAAAAAGTAGTGGTGCTAGCTGGGCCTCACTCCAAACCTTAGCAAGGACATCCATCCTCTGCAACATTCGCTTCATCTGCAGATCCTCCTCCTCAGTGAAGTGTGACAACAGAGGTTCCAGCTGACCCGTCTGAAAACAAAAGCACCAGGGCCTCAGCACCACAGGTACTGCAGGGAACCCTTACCATGGACAGGGACAAATACAAGGGCCCTGGAGAAAAGTCAGCCTAGGAGTTCATGAGGCCATCCCACAGCATTTATACCAAGGCAAGATAAAACTGTGGCAGAAGGGGACAAGTACACGCACACAGAAGACAGTGTGCTGAACCACTTATTGAAAGACAGAAAAAGGTCATGCACACAGGGCCACTGGCATGGCCAGCCAGTCCCAGTTATGCCACACTTGTGCACCCGTGCCCTTAGTTAAGGGCTAGGGCAAGGCAGGGGCCTAGCATATTGTTCTCATAGTATAATGGGGAGAGAGAATCCTAGTCTTGCTATCACTACCCCAGACTTCACTTGCATCAAAACTTGGTATGTCACTGCAGCTGGGCCTCCACTCCCTTCCCCTCCCCACCAAATCATAAACACTTCTTATCAAAGTACCAGACAAAGCAGTTATAGTGTTTTCTGTGGTCAACTCTGCAAGGCTGCATTGACTGCATTACTACAGGGCCCTGTAGATGGCAGCACACTCCACATACAGGCAGACCAGTGCCAATGGGAGCCTTACCAGAATGCCATGGCCAGCCTTGGGGCTGTTCCATCCCCATCCCTTACAACCTGGCTGGTTACACAGATCCACCCATCATGGCTGGGACAGCACCCAAAGCTTCCTAGGACTACCTCTGCTCAGGCCAGCATTATTGCTACAGAATTAAAGACTGGACCATCCAGCAACTTCTCTCTGGCAGTAGGTGGAGTACAGCTAAGAGCACAGCAACCCAGCTCTCTTGCTTATTGAGGATATGGCTAACTGAGAATTGTGCTTTAGCTAGGAACTGTGGGAATTGGAACCCATGTGCAGAACCGGGGGACAGACAAGGGCCCCCAAGACTCAATCCCCCATTTCAGGACAGATTCCAAAAAAAACAAACCCCAAAAAACCATCAAAACCCCCCCAAAAAACCCAACAACAACAAAAACAAACACACTCCAGCCAGGCTATTCCCATGCCAAATCACGCTCAGCATGTGATGGTACCTGTGACAACATCCATTCTTTGGAAAGTCACTTGGCCCTCCATGAAGATGGTGACTGGTCACGGAAGTTCCAGCTCTCCTCAGGATCATATCCTCCTCTACTAGCCAAGCTCCTGACTAGACTTCTCCATACTCAGCTGACAGTAAGGGCATAGCCAAAACTAGTCACCAGTCCCCTCCCATTCCCTTTCCACCCACCACCTCCCTTCTTCCTAGCTTTGCCAGCATGCCCAAATCTATACCTCTTCCCTGTGCTGTCATGGGAGTGTTCTCTCACTTCTGCCTGCCCTAGATGTGAACCCTGCTGTCAGGCATATCCTTAGCCAAGGATTGCCTACACGCATTGCTTATAGGCATGCTGTCAGGCACATCAGAACAACTTATGACCACTCCTGGTCTATACCTACCACCTCTATGTCCTGATGTTGTAGCCACTTCAATTTGAAGTGTCCCTTCTCTCTGCGAGCGTCTCCAATCTCTCTTTGGATCTTGCTCTACAGCCCAGTTTTACAATACTTGACTTGCACAGTATGGTGGTTTCTCACAAGTCATTAACTTAAAGACTTATCAGGTGTGTGAAAACAGACCCACGGCAAGATCCAAGCCTAGCCCCCTAGGGCTTTGATTTTCCTGCAACAATTGCTTGCGATGTCAGCAAGGATAAGCTCTTGAACACCCACAATCAGTGTGTTCCTGGCAGAAAGGAGGGGTGACTTAAAGCTGAAGACTGGGCTACCAATACAGAGGATAACCTACATTGTTAGGACATGGGTGGTAGGATGCTTCTGAGGAATGATAGGAGTCACAATAAAAATGCCCAACATGTAAGCCTACCAAGGGATAAGTGGCTCATCTCCAGCATTTGGGAGTTCCAAAAACAACCTGCTTAAGGCATTGGAGAGTTCAGCATAGCAACTATTCTACCATGCATCACATTCCCACTCCACCCAGGATCATCACTACGGGATCTCCCCAGCACCAAACACTTAACCTTATTTGTTGTTTTCCAGAAGAACACCTTTCAGGAAGTGGTGCTAACTCACCTGCAAATTTGGGACAAGCAGCAGCTCTGAGAGTTTCATTCGGCTGTCAATCATGCTGTTCCAGTCCAGCAGATCCACAGTACTATAGCCAGACAGAACTGTGTGAGTGCCAGTTCCAGGTGAGCTGCTGACAGCTCTAGACACATTCCAGCCCAGACTGCTCCAGGCTCATGTGCCCTGTGAGGAACATGAATCAGCTGCTCTATTTGCCACCAGGAGAGGTGCTCAGACTAATGCATGTACCAACTCGGTGAGAGACTATAGAATACTGAGGATACAAGTCTGGCACTGTTACTAGCCACAACCTTGCAGAGCAGCAGAGTGGACCTTGATGACAATGCTCAAACTTCACTCCCTACAGGTCAGTTCATACATTCCCCATGGACTAACTCTGCTGCAGTGTTATTTTCACCATCCCCCCCAAAATGGAGCCAGCTCTAAGCCCCTTCCCTGAACCAATGCTCTTGTATTCAGTTAGCTGACCCCAAGGCTTCCTCATCTGGCATCCTACTGAAACACATGCAAAGATTGAGATAGGAACCTCTGGGTCCTCCTCCCAAGACACCCCATTCCCTTCCCCACACAGACTCTCATTAGAGGGAGCTTACCCTGAGACACCCAGGTTCTCGCCTGTGAACCAGTCCTCACTCTCAATTTTGGTTGCAATCCCAAGCTTGGCCAGAGTCTCCTGCCAATAAGAGAAGAGTAGATCAGAGTCTCTTTTGCTTCCTGGGCTTCAGGAGGCATTCAGTATATATATTATGGAGGCACCATTCTTATGGAATCTACCATGGGGAAGCCATACCTACCCCTGAGCCAGGTAAGTCTGGGCATAAAAGGAAAAAGGGGCAACAGAACAGGAATGGTTTTATTGGTAAGTGTACCACACTCAGGGTCGTCAGGCCTTAAACGAGGCTTCTTCCAAGGTCCCAAGACAATATCACAACTCTTAAGAGAAATATGGGAAGCAAATTTCCCCATATAACCCACCCCAGGAAGGGGGCATACCCCAAGAAGAAAAGACTTGCCTTCGTCAGCAACTTTAAGAGCCAGCAACTCACCTGCAGCTTCTTCACCTCCAGTTTGGTCTCCAGCACAGCCAGACCTGCCTTGCCCTGCTCTGCAGCCATCTGGTGAAAGAACCTCCTCCACTTGACCAGCACTTCAGAGAACTGCAACTGGGAGAGCATACTAAGTGAGCATCTGCACCAAGATGCACAAGAACAACTTAAAGCCTTCCTCCAAAGGGGCCATGCACCAGTGGGGCTACATGCTCAGTCAAGCAGCCTGCAAGCAGCACCATGTTGAATGAAGAATAGTCAAACAGGCCTGGAGAGGTTGCATAGAGATACTGCTCCCACTGCCATGGCACTGAATTCTTATCCTACCATTCTTTGAGTTGAGGTCAAGGTCCCACTGTCCTCTTCCCCACTTCCCCTGCAGGTACTAGGAAAGGGGTATCACTTAGACCTAAAAATGTAGGCCTAGCCATGACCACATTTTCAAAGCCATATGCATAGAAGCTCTTCTCCTGGAGCACGAGGCCACTGAAACTACAGAATGTTTCAGAGACGTACAATCTTCCAATCTGCTGCCCAGTCAGCTCCCAGGGAGCCTAGCTAGCACCAGCTATAGAAACACCATTTCCCAGTGTGTGCTGAGCATGAATACAGAGGGAGCAGTCTGTTCAGGGGCTCTCCCCCTGTCCCAAACTGATACCAATAAGAAGAGACCACCAGAAATAATCAGCATTCTCCTAGGCAAACCTGACCCAGTTGTTCTGACCTTGCAAGAGATGCCTCTGTCCCTTTCTACAATTCCCTACGGGCACACAAGAGCATGTTCCTAAGCTCCTGCCTGAACAGCCTACATGTAAATTCAGTGTTAGCTTGAGCCCACTTCACTGATACCTGGGACCAGTCAGTCACTCACCAGGAACTGCGGCCTTCCTAAAGCTGTTAGTTTAATGGCTGAAAAACCATCTTCACAGACGCCACCTAAAACAGGAAGAAAGGAACACTAAAATAGTTGGCAAGTTCATAACTCCTCAGCAGGAAAGTGAAAGCAGCTCCCCCTATCTCCTAGTGCTAGGGGAATCCAGTAGGTACTACAAGCCAAAGAAACTAAGAATTTCAGAAAACCCATTTGGCCTGGCAATGCAACCCTCTGCCCCTACTAGTTACCCACTGGAAACACCAATAAACTCCACCAGCATCTAATCTCTGCAGAGGATCACATGGTACTAACCTACTGACACCAGATGGCAATTGCAAAGCTCTGAGTGATGGATGGCTAAGCAGATTGCTGGGGGAAGGCACTGACAGATGCCTGGACAAAAGGGACAACACATGGAGCACCTACCTGAGGCCTCAATACTGCGCAGAAATGTCTCCATGTGCTGGTCACACTTTGCTTCATCAGCATAGAAGTAAGTGCGGGCACTGATAACACCACCCCGGCGATCCCCAAAACCCCTGTGCACACGATACTGCTTCTCTCTCTGCTCTGCACCTGGACAAATAGGAAGAATGGATTACAGACAGGTGAGAGATGAGGGGTAGGGGCAAAGAGGGGCAGGGAAAGAGGGGTGGACCAAAAAAAGCTCACATATCTCTATCAGACTCTCCCTGGAATCCTTGCCCAGCTTGTGGCAAATCTCCTACCTAGGTTCACTGAAGCCACATCTTTCTAGCTCAGCTGCAAACAGACAACACAAGAATTACAAAGCTTGTGCTTGGCTTGTACTATGCAGAGGTCAGCCTGGACAAAGCTAGTGAGCCCTCCCTGTTGCCACTGCTCTCAGTTCTTTAATAAAGGGATCTCATCCCAAATAGTCCCATGCAATTTTCAGTTTAATGCCCCTCTTCAGTCTATAAACAGACCATGTTAAAACAAGTTTCTTCCAGCCCCTGGACTTGCAGCATGCAGGTCCCTGTTGAGCAGGGGTAAAAGGGTTTGGCACAGCTCTTGCATAGGTTGGGGAGAGGGTGGTGAGTGAGTTTGACCATAGTGGACACTTGCCTATCTAGAGTTGTCACTCACCTCCTGTCTCCTTTTCAGCTGCAGAGGTACAGGACCTAGGAAAGGAAGCAGATGGGTGAGATAGAAGACCGTGCCTTTCCAGACCCTACTGAGGCATAATAGTCAACATACCCTCCTTTTTTGGCTCCTCTGGGTAAACCTGACAGAACTAGGAGGACACTGCTGTTAGCTTAAACTTCCCCTGAGATTCTGGTGCTTCTCTCCCCTTGTATAAGCTGTTCTCCAATATGTCTTTGGGCCCCAAGGCATTTCACCAACAGAATATCTTCAAAAAGATACCACTAGACTAAAATCCGAGCAGAAGTTAGTCGCATACATCTAACAACCCTGACTGTAAAAGTAACTCATAGGGACTCCAATGAGTTAGTAAATGTTAGTCAAGACACCCATCTCACCCCAAGGTGCAGCCAGATCTTGTGTGCTAGCATGGTTCTCAGACCAAAGCCAGGTCTCCCTCATTGGTGCTGTAGAGTAATCAAGGGAGCCAGCCTGCCCACACATCAGTAGTTGGGAGGTGGGGCCCAGTGACTCAGCTGACAGGTGGACGCTTCTAAGGGGGCAATAGTGCAGACCACCCCTTTTTCATACCAATGGGATCTTGATCCTATGTGATGCTGGTTTGTATTCCCTACATGGAAGAGAGGGCCTTGGTGAACAGGGCAGGAGCTCTATTTCACAACAGTGCACCCCTTCCACATGTGGCAAGGGATATGGTTCTAGGCTTTACCATATTCACTTCTACTGCTTTTTCCAGATGAGGGAGAAAAGTTAGTGGTAAAGCCCCCATACCTGACTTAGCTCTTGTTCCTTTGTTTTCTTTTGGGATTGTCAAAATTAGAAATGATTACATACTAAACCCCATGTCTCTCAAACACTACTTAAGCAGATACTTAAAAATACCCACACCAGGAGATTACAGCTATAGATTAAACACCTCAAAACTCTAGATACCCTACAGTTAGTTTTCCTGTCTAACATGCAGCTCCAGGGCCCAACAACCACCCCTCTGCAATAGGGATGAGACATTCATTATGTTTGAGCTGCCAAAAGTTACAGTAAGGAGTACCCAAGGAGGCACAGGGTTCAGTTGGTGAGGAGCAAAGTCAGATGTGGGTTGATATACTGATGACTAGATGCAAAATACTTAATAGTTGCTTCATTCTCTGAGCATGGTTCCTTGGGGAGAAACTTGATAAAAATTGCATAGAGTCTATCTTAATGTATATGCACTAGTGGGCCGAATTAAGGGAGGCATATATTTAACACTGACTTTGGAAGCTTAACTGTTATTTATTGTTATTATTACTACTACTTTACTAGTTTCTTTAATATGTACCAAGTGACAAATTCCTTCCAACTCATCAGCAAAGTTGGACAGTTCAGTCAAAAGGGCCTCATCTTCCCCAAGTTAACCAACAGAGAAACCAAGATTGCTGGTGCCCGATGCACCTCTTGGGACCCCAGCGGGACTTGGCAGTTGTTCCAGCTTGTCAGACTATGGAGTGAATGGCCCATAGTGGAAACCAGGAGTGAATGAAACCATCTTTGTGGACTCGGCATGACCCCAGGCTTGTCTAAAAGGATTGCATTTAGGAGTAGAAATGCTTAGTAAAAATTATATTGCTGTAGCAGTAATACTCAGACCACAGCTTCGAAGCACAAGTGGCTCTTCAACTTGTAGTTCTTACCACCCCTCCCCATAATCTCCCCCATGATTATAGCATGCATCTTTCCTACAGTGAACAATGCAATACATGGACTATCAATCAGAAAGAAGCTTCCACTTAAACTGCTTCATGCCAAGGACTTAGTGTTCTCCTTTAATCCGTAACTGGACTTGGACAGCCACTTGAAGTTCACACCTTTAACCCCAAGGTAGAGAGTCCCAGGGAAGTAAAACCACTCCCCCACCTCTCCCATTGGGAAATGGGCCACACCAAAGCATGTTCTGGTCCCCCAGGTAGCATCTCATACCAAAAAGTCAGACGTAAAAGAGCCTCTGACCTGATGCCAAAAGCCTTGCTCAGGCCTTGGCATTTATGCTTTGATAAGGAACATGGTCCCCTACAAAGAGGAAAAGCATCAGGGAGCCTGATCCCTTCCCAGTAAGGGATTCAAAGGCTGAGATCAAGACCTTGTTATATCCCCCCCACCAATGTCTCTCCTCAGGAACAGCCAAAGCTTTCTGGGTACCAGGATGAAAAAAAAGAGAGACCTTTAAATTTGGTCTCCATGTCTGGACATTGGCAGGTAGGAGTTTAGCAATAGTTTGAAGCTCACCCTGTGGTAACAAGCACCAAGGCATTTGCTTTCCACTTTTTCCCAGAGCCCCAATATCTTGGGTACCTGTCTACCAGATGCATTTAAGCTGCAGTGGTGAATCAGGCTCCGATTCCTTACATGTGCAAAGAGCTTTGACAATGTTTAAACAGGAAGCTGATGCAACTCCTTCAAATTCAGTGAACAAAAGTCCTAGCTGAAAAAGACAATTTATACCCTGTCATGTAGTCTCCAATTCAGTTCAGAAGTCAGTTCTGATCACATTGTTTAAGCAGATATCTCATCCTGAGGCAGAAGCTAAAGCTGCCAAACAAGATAGTGTGCAGAGAGGGAAAAAAAAAAAATCATCATCTCTGTTCAGAAAATAGAGGCAAATGATGCAATGACTTTCAGGCAGCACTTTGCACCTGTGCCATGCCCAGCTGGCATGCTAAAGTAAGAGATACAAAGAGTGTGTACAAAGTAGGGCTAGAAGGGACCTCTGAAGGTCATCTAATTCAACTGCCTGCCTTAGGCAGGATCATTTCTATACAACCATTACATAGAAATCCTAATCTAACATATTAGCAAAGCTACACGGATCAACCCTGTCACACAACTACAAGGCGCAGCTTTCTAACCTGCCACAGATAAAGCAGGAGGACACAACTGTAGCTAATGTTCTACTGCTGCAAAGTTTTTTAGATTACATTTGAGAGATCCAAAAGGGCCACATGCCTGCTACAGAAGGCAACTCCCATCCCACCAGTTCATACCAATTTGACCTAGGGGTAAAATCCCTTTGTAGCTCCAAATGTGATCAGTCTGACCTCAAGCAGAGGGGTATGACCCTCTAGCTAGGGACCTCTGGGTTTAGTCCCAGCAGAAGTACAGAAACTCCAGTCAAAATGCACAGACTTGGCTGCAGCCAATACCCAATGCTTCTGACAAAATGGTGGGGAGGGTACAAAGCCTGACACACGAGTCTAGGAACAGGAGGGGGAAAAAAAATAAAATAAAAAATGAAAAAGTCTCTCTCAACCCCTGTGGGAAAATGAGCAAAGCCCAGAAGCTTGGGAAATATCTGTAACATTAAAGCCAAACAAACTCCTAGATTGTCCCCACCCAATACTTACCCAACTTCTTCTTGAACACCTGTAATGATAGGTATTTCACAACATTCCTAGGCAGTCTTCACTGCCTCACTGCTCTAACAGAGAAGTAGTTAATAAACCGTTAAAAGTAGTGCAAAATTAAGAGAGATCCCAATCCTGCTTGCCATGTTGTACTAGTGGCTACATGAAAGTGGTGGCAGCCAACTATACATTAAGCAAAATTTAGATTAAGCAGCATTGTACAGCAGCATGCCTGTTGGAAACTGCTTAACTCTGAGCTGGTAGGTTCCTGGAGGACAGAGCATGATCTCTTCCTACCAAATACTCTTGGCTGTGGCTGTGAATGTGTAGCAGATAGCCCACTTCTCCCAACGTAAAGTCTTATGTCAAGTGCACATGTAACATGTGCTGACCATAAATCAATATATTGGCTCCAGAAGACAAGCCATTTACAAACAAGGCTGCAACATGGTAGACATAGGGACAGACAGAGGTATACCATGCAGGTGAGTCAAATACTGTCACTTGCCAAGAACACAGATATTACATGAAGGACACAGGACTAGATTTATAGCCCTGGTTTAGTGACACTGTACAGCTGCTTCAGTCATCTGTTAGCCAGTCCCCATCCGAGTACTCTGCATTCCTTAACTGCTTTAAAGGCGAGCCCTGCGCACTCCAGATAGGATTAGTTACACCTCAGTCACCCTGCTTAAGAGGCTGCACCTACACTCTACCAGGTGAAACTTGGATTTGTGCTGAACAATGGAACACAGACATAGGTGGAAATAACACATACAAGATGCCCCAAGGTTGGTCTTAGACAGCTTCACCCACTTCCAGAGAGCTCATTCAGAATCTGGAAGGCTGCAGATAAGCTTTTCCAAATGTAAACTGCCCACCCATCCTGTGCCAAGCTACATCCATAGCACACATATCCAAGGGCAACCTTATCAAAAACAGCAAGAAGGCTGCCACCCCTTTACCACCACCGGTTTATCAGGGTAGGCAGTGCTTTTGAAGAGGACGGCAACACAAACCAGCACCTGCAGGGTAACAGCTTCCATAAGGCAATTGCCAAGTCCCTGGGAGTGCCTCACATTCCTGAACCCCTTTTGTGGCATGAAAAAAAAAAAACACACACCAACCCGCAATTCAGTAGCTACAGCAGAATGAAACCACTATTCTACCGCTTAGCCATCTTGGGACACTGTACAGTACCCACTAAGGCAGGGGTAGGCTATTATTTAGGCTGGAGGGCTGCTTAACAAGTTTTGGTGAGATGTTGAGGGTTGCAAGGGTAGCCCCACCCCTTGATAGGTGCCCTGTCCTCTGATCACCATCCTGGGATCAGAAGTCCCACTCCTTAACCCCAGACCTTTGTCACCTGAAGTCCCTCCCCTTGCTCCTTTTGGGAGGGGGGTATCCCCATCTCAGAAGCAGGAAAACAAAAAACAAACAAATCACATACTACAAGTCAAACATCTACTCTAACATTTTAATTATTACAAAAAAATATTGTCATCTTGATTCATGTGCGTTTGTGTAGTGTATACAGAGATGATTGTATACTAGCTCAAAATAAAGTCTTACTCTTGTACATTGTGTATGGGGTGTGGGTGGGCGGTGTGGGGCTTGTACAGGAGTGTGGGCGTGTGCAGAGAAGGGTCTGAGTGTATGGTGCGAGTGGGGGGAAGTTATGGGTGGGTCTAGGGTTTGTGGTGGAGTGAGAGGCCCCACCCCCAACATGGTCCCCTCTCCATGGCACACAGTCCCCACCACTGGTGGCAACAGCAGTAGCAGCAGGTGGTGGGCCTTTGGGGTGCTCATAGCCCACAGCAGGCAGAGTCTCCCAGCAGTGTGCAGCTATGGCCAAGTCCCGGGAGCTGCATGGGGCAGGAAATGGGGCCAGACTGGCCTGGCTCCATCGCGTGGGGCTCTCCACAGCTCACGTGCAGCTCCCAGAACTCAGCTGGATGCCAGGCATGATTGACTTGGCTGGGAGTGGTAGGGAGCTCCACATGATGGAGCCAGGCTGGCTCAGCCCTGCTCCCTGCCACGCTGGCCAAGTCCTGGGAGCTGGACATGGTGGCAGGGAGCAGGGCCAGGCTGCCGGCTCCATCACATGCAGTTCTCAGATGACTCCTGGAAGCAGCACATGAGCTGCAGGGAGCCCTTTCACATGGAGCTGGGTCAGCCCTGTGCTCCTGCTAGTCCAGGTCTCACATTCCTGCCAAGGAAGCCTCCTCACTCCTGCTGCCCCACCCCAACCCCATGCTCCAGCAAGTCCCAGCCCTGGAGCAGACCCTGTGCTCTGGGCTCCATGCTCCTGCCCAGGGCAATGCAGCAGGGACAGGGGGAGCAGCTGGAGCCTGGGGGAGCTGAGCAGTTCCCCATGCAGCTGCAGGAGCAGCAGTCCTGCCTAGAAGCTGTGCTCACTGGCCAGAGCTAGGACCAGAGCCCTCCTACAGGTGAGGGTAAAAGCACAGCATGCTGTCCTGGCAGGAGTAGATGGAGCTCGGCCGTATGTGGAGTGTGGCACGGACAGCTGCAGGCTGGGTTGGATACAATTAATTGGTGGGAGTCCACCCACAGGCAAGAGAAATCATCTCGCAGACTTGATCCAACTTACAGCTTATATTTTGCCTGCCTCTGCACTAAGGGCTACTGCCCTAGCTCATTCCACACTGGCAAGTTAGCCTGCAGGCAGTACAAAAAGCTCATAGCAGAAGGGAAAAAAAATAGAAATCAGTGAAAGTAAGAGGATCTGCCTCTAAGGTGAGACTGGTGACAAAAGAAAGGCCAAACACAAAGTACTTGAATAGATGCCTCAGACGGAGCTGCTAAAGCATCTACAGAGGACCATAGTTGATGTGCTCAAAAGGAATATCCACAAAGCCTGAACTAGACCTTCAACGAAGAGGAGTACAGAAGCCCTGGCAGTTTTAAATGCCTGTACAGCAGAGGGGTAAACCCTTGTATGTACACCTCTCTCAAGAAAGAAGCCAGCAGGTATCATGCTGAACATCATTACCATACCCTTGTTTATACACTGAGGAGTAAAAGACTCCACAGCTGCTACAGCCAAGAGAGCCCATCTGTTATGATCAGCCTGTAGCTGGCAACAGCACTGTTTAAACAAGTCACCTATTGCGACTTGAGCCAACACCCAATCCTTCACACAAAGCATAGAAGCACAGCAAGCAATTTGGCAGTGCTTGCTCCGGGCTGAGACAGCAGGACACAACATGGGAAGAGAACACGGCTGCTGCAGAGGACATAGCAATGCTGGGTCTATTTAGAGACAGGATCAGGAAAACAAGTACTGCTCTGAACTTGTCTCTAGGAACTAGAGTCTAAAAGAAAGGGAAACTAGGAATTAAGTGTTATGAAATGGGAGAAGAGCTCAGGTATCCAAGGGAGCCAGGGGAGCTGATGGACTCTTAACAAGTGGGACTGGCTGCACACAGATCTAAATCTTGGCAGCTGGAGTGTTGACATATGGCTGCCAGAGACACAGAGCCTATGAAAATGGTGGGATGGGCCCCACTGGCCAATTACATTGCCAGCCAGTGCTCAAGCTCTTGGCAAGCATCAAATAGCACATTCTGTTCCAAACATGTCCAGGCAGGGGCAGAGGCAGAGGCTAATCTACCTTGAAATGCATCATGTGCTGCAGAGCTCACAATATCCTTGTTGAAGGAGACCAGGACATGGCAAACAATTTTGGCATGGGCATGTCAAAGAAGGACTTAGCAGCATGGCCCCTGAGAGTAGGCCAACCTAGGGAGCGATGGGGCACAAAATGTGC
Source organism: Crocodylus siamensis (assembly GCF_052110815.1). Taxonomy (NCBI): domain Eukaryota; kingdom Metazoa; phylum Chordata; order Crocodylia; family Crocodylidae; genus Crocodylus; species Crocodylus siamensis. The sequence goes on from NC_143403.1 coordinate 45,678,065, forward strand.
ATTGCTTCAGAGCACATGCTGCAATAATCCAACTTTATTCAGTACTATAGGCCAAGGACACCTGTGATTAGCCAAGACAACCCTGATTCAGAAAAGGGAGACAACCTGGCAGCAAAGGCATGAATCAAACACATAGATCAGAGTACTGCATTGATTGCTCAACAGGTAGTGTCTGGATACGACACTCTGAAAACCTCTTCCACATATTGAATACTTATGCACTCACATATGATCCTGTTCCACCCTGCTTAAGTGCCCAGGGGGCAAATAGAAGTCTTAGTGTGCTTGTTTTATACTTTCATAGTTGGTAGGGTTGGAAGGGACATAAGCAGATCATCAAGTGTGACCCCCTGGCATGAGCAGGAAAGGATGCTGGGGTCAAATGACCCCGGCTAGGTGATTATCTAGCCTCCTTTGGAAGATTCCCCAGGGTACAGGCAAGCACCACCTCCCTTGGAAGTTGGTTCCAGGTCCTAGCCACCCTGACCGTGAAGTAGTGCTTCCCCGATGTCCAGCTTGAACCTACTCTGACAGCTTATGGCCGTTATTCCTTGCAACCTCTGGTAGTGCTTTGGGGAGCAGGGACTCTCCCACTGCCTGCCAGTCCCCCTTGGCAAGTTTGTAGATGGCCACCAGATCCCCTCTCAGCCTTTTTTTGTGGAGGCTGAACAGGTTCAGGTCCTGTAGCCTCTCTTTGTAGGGCCTGCCCTGCTGCCCCCCACCATGCGAGTGGCCCTCCTTTGGACCCTCTCAATGCTGTCCACATCCCTCCTGAAGCACGGCGTCCAGAACTGGATGTAGTACTCAAACTGTGGCCTGACCAATGTCACACAGAGGGGGGAGGATCACCTCCTTGGACCTGCTCATGATGCATCTGTGGATGCATGAAAATGTGCGGTTAGCCTTTCTGACTGCACCCCCATATTGGCCGCTCATGTTCATCTTGGAATCAACAGCGACTCCAAGATCCTTTTCTGCCTCCATGTTGACAAGAAGGGAGTTCCCCAGCCTGTAGGTATGCTGCTGGCTCTTCCTCCCCAGGTGCAATACCTTGCATTTGTCCATATTGAATCCCATCCTATTCTCATCCGCTCACCTCTGTAACCTGTCCAGATCTAGTTGTAGCCTGTCCCTCTCTTCTAGCATGCTCATTTCTCCCCACATCTTAGTGTCACCTGTGAACCTGAAGAAGGCGCTTTTCACCCCCTCATCCAAGTCACCAATGAAGATATTGAACAGTGCAGGCCCGAGGACCAAGCCCTGGGGGACCCCACTGCCCACATCCCTGCAAGTTGAAAGTGACCCGTCCACCACCATTTTAATATTACATCATCACCTTTGATTATGACTAGGTCACAGAAAACAGCCAACAGCAGGAAGACCCATAGACGTCAAGTTAACTGCATTTCTGGGACAAAAGCAGGATGAAAATTTGACCACAACCAGGCACCTAATAGAATCTGGCCCTTTGGGTATTCAGCTTCGGGGAATTCCTAACTATCCAACCTTTTAGAGATACAGAGGAAGTCTGCATTTTGGTTTTAGGGCCTTTAGAACTTGAGAAACTAGAAGTTGGCTGTTCCTTCGCCTTTCCAAACTTGGACTAGACTGAGAATTTTACTTTGGCTGGAACAAAGTCACTACAATCAAGGAACAAGATACATTTAATCTACAACTACAGCAGAATCAAATGGAGGTTGATTTCAGTTTCCTTCAGCACAAAATCAACAGTTAATGTTGTACATGTAAAACCTCCATTTCTCCCATGTGAAACAGAAGTCATAGAGAAGTAAGCCTCAAGGGGTCATCTAGTTCAACCCCCTGTCTGAAGCAGGAAAGGCCTTACATCCCATATAGGAACTGAAGCTGCTGAAGTTTTGGCATTATTAGTAACACTCTTCCCAACTGAGCTAACTGTCCTGGGCCTATCTGATGTTCCAGGACCTATGAACTCGATCTCAGATAATCACCCTGGTTGTACTGCATTGCTTGGCCACCCTAGTATGCAGGGAAGCTGAAAGAGCCTCAAAGCTTTGCTCACAAACTAAGCAATCCTCAAAGGAGAGCCAAGTTCTTGAGCCACCTACTAACCACAGAAACACCGAGATAACACAGTTACTGTGTTGTGGCAGCAGTATACATCAGCATAGCATCCCTCAAACTGAGTAACCAGCTGCAGACCAGAAGCCAGCTGTACACAGATGCTTACTCCACTTCCTTCCTCTCGGCCTCCTCTGTTGTCAGATCCTCTTCCACACTGTAATCCAGCACCGATCCCACACCAAATGACTGATTTCGCTGGATCAGGGGTTTGATGGCCTCCTGGTCTTCTCCAGCCACAAACTGCGCATAGAAAGTCATCTTCATCAGCTTCTCAAACAGCTGTTGCCCCAGGATCTTCCTGCTGAGATTCATAAGCTAGGAGATACAAAGCCAGTGTAAAAACATAGCTTCCTCCAGGAAAGGCTGCATCCTCCTCTCTGCCAGCACCCGGCAGCCTCTGAGCCAGCAACTCCAGGCTCACACTCCATTCATTGTCTTAGCAGTGGAGGACGCAGCCAGCTTGCAGAGCTGCAGCGCCAAGGATCACTTTGACTTCAGACAGACGGACCCTTGGGTGCACTTTGGGTCCCAGGGGCAACGCAACTGGCCTGAATTAGGACCTCTCCGTGGCATTACACAGCCTCAGCAAGGTCGCCCGGAAGGGCCCATGCCAACGATCCGCCCTCGCGCGGGCACCGACCTCAGCCCCCACGCTGGGAAGGGGCCAGCAGCAGGCAGTCGGGCAGCGCGGAGCCGCCTCCCCAGCGGCCGGCCGAGCCCGCGCGCTGCGCCGGCAGGAAGGGGGCCGCAGGTGGGCGGGAGCCCAGCCCAGCCCCACGCGGAGGTGCAGCCTCCCCACCCCCCCGGCCCGCTCACCTCCTGGTTCCGCTGCACCAGCGGCTCCACGGTGCACAGCCCCAGCACTACCAGGCTCCGCACCAGTTCCGCGTTGCTCTTGCTCCGAAACGCTTCCCGGGAGTCGCCGAAGTCCACGGCAGGCGGCGGCGGCAGCGGCTGCGCCCGGGGCGCCCCCTGCGAGGCCTCCCCGCGGCGTCCCGGGCCCCGGGGCACCGGCGCCGGCCGGGCCCCCCCCGCAGCCGGGGGCTGCTCCCGCGGAGCCGCTGCCGCCGTCGCCGTGGAGCGCGGCCGCGGCGAGACGCGGAGCCCGGAGGCGGCTCGCAGCGCCGCGCGCCCCAGCCCCAACCCGCCGCCCATCCTGGCAGAGGCCGGCGGGCGCGGACGGCCCGCTTAAATAGCGCCGGCGCTGCCCTTCCTGCGGCTGCGCGGAGCCCCGCCCAGAGCCGAGGCGCCCGCCCTCCCCGGGGCCCGCGCCCAGGACCCGGCGGTGCCCGTAGCCCCCGGCCCTGGGCACCGCCTCCCTCAGCGCACGTGCTGCGCCCTTCCCCCCATCTCCTCCTCTCTCTGCCCTTCCAGAGGTTTGTTCCCGCTCAGCTTGGGCTTTGTCCTATCCACCAGGTTTCCCCCGATGGACAGCGGGGAAGATTAGCTGTGTCCTCCTCAGGTAAAGCTGCCGTCCCTCACCTTGGACCAGAAAGTCTCCTTGAACTGCCTGCCAAGACTGAGGTGAAAAAAGGAGGCACCAAAGAGGAATACAGTCCTATGAGATAAGGTTGACGTTCATTCTGTAACTTAGAAGGTCGGCTCTGCTTCACAGGGCTCCACCATGCCCTGCCCTGCCCTCCCGCACCACATGTTATGACTTTACTTGGATCAGCTCTCAGTGGGAGTCCCAGCCCCCATATTGCCATGATCAGACTCTAGGTGCCTGGTTTCTTGGTCGCTTGTCCTGTTCTTCCTGCATGGGTCCCAAGCCGACTGTCCTGCAGTTGGTCTTGGTCTTTATCTTTCAGGGCAGAGTCATAGGGGGACAAAACTACAAACTCACACAAACTCTCAGTTCTGTCTCTTATTTCTTGCAGGACCCTTGAATGGCTGCCCACACCTCCTGGACTTGGACTCGTTGGCCTGGATGCTGCAGCCACCTCATCTCCCTGCCTCCGCTTGTAAGTCAGTCTTCAGGACTCTCCCCTAAGTGCTCTTGGTCAGTCCCTCGTTGTTGTCTCCTTGCGCTGCTTTGGGTTGCTTCTTGTGTAGTCATCTCTCCCTGACAACGCCAACTGCCTGTTAATTCCGTGCGCCAATAAGCTGCATTTGCCATGGCAGTGTCTCATTCACTGCCCTCCCCAGTCTTGCAGTTGATCGCCTTAATTACCATCCCGGTCTTCTGCATGACTTTTTTCCAGCCTAAGTTTGCCATGCCTCCTGTGACAGTTGAAAAATTATATCTGTGTAATAAAGGTGCCTGCTGAAGGCTCTATGAAGATTAGCCCAAGTGTTTTTTTGTATTTGTTTAGATAGTTAGCTATATGTTGTTGCTAAGATCCTAATTAAAGTTTAAAATGTAGTAAGGCCTTGTATAAAGTAGGGCCTAGTAAATTTTGCAAAGCCTTGAAGTAGTAAGGCCCTGTGACATAGTTAAAATTAACCTTATCAAAGGAATGGAAGGCTTGTACTGCTATTGGTCAGTTTAAGGACAGTTGAAGTCAAAAGAATCTAAGTGGCTGTAAGTTATCAGTACTGTTCAGAAGCTATAAATTGGCGGGAGCATCTGGAAATCATTCACAAGTAAGAATCCTTCTCTGTGAAAAGGATTAGTTAGCTGTTGACCTGGATCAGTGAGCCCATGGATCTCGAGGAACCCAAGGACTGAATACCAGGGTCCTTCCCGGTACCTCTCAGACAGCACTGATCAGGGATGCCTGACTTCGCTGAGCTTTGTGGAAAGAGAAACTTGTGGTACATCGAGCATCAGAGGGGACTGCCAATAAGTTGCCAACATTAATTACTCTTGTCTATTATTGTTTGTCTTGTTACTATGCGTAGTTGCATTATTGTTAAGTCAATAAACCTTTCTTACCTTTTTACCTCCGACCATACTCTCAATCCTGAACTCTTCGCAGGCAGTTGGGACATAAATTGGCATCATGAACAGGGTTGAGAGGCTCTGGTCCAGAGAGAAAGGTCAGAGTGAAGGGAATTGCGTGGGCCCTGTTGGTGGCTTTGCTTAAGGAAGTGACAGGGATAGAAAACCCCAGGTGGGATAAAGATAGGTTGAGACCTGCCTGAAGTGACCAGGGAACTGTACCCGATCACTGGGCTAGGTTTGCTACTGCTGCCTGGGGTAAGCCCAGGGAGGGGTGCCATCCTTCCACAAGGTACAGCAGTGTCTTTGTGGAGAGAAACCGGAAGTTGAGCTCTGGAAAGATGGAGAGGAGATTGATGATGAGCCTGGTGCTGAACCACTCCACCTGTGTATGTCCCTGCCCAGAGGGAGGAACCTAACCGGGTTTTCCCAGTAGTAGTAACCCATTCAGGGCCACAAGGAGGGAATCCCCGAACAGAGCTACGTTCTTTTACCCGTGCGGAAATATGAGATATACAAAAACAGCATAAGTCTAAGCCAGGAGAACCAGTGACAGACTGGCTAGTTTGAATGTATAGCGAGGGAGCTTCTGCAATTTCGATGAGTAGAGCCGAAGCAGCTCAAATCATTCTGCACCCTGAGCTCCAGTTAAATCAGTTTTCAGGAGGTGATGAAAATGTTACTTTGTTTTCTGCTGTGCTCCAAGCCACTGCAGCCAGTTACGGTAATATGGAAGAGGAGCTTAACCCTGCCCCTTGGGTGTGGGCCAATTTAGAAGAGGCTGTCCGCTGCTTGTATCAGTTAGCACTAACTGAAATCATTCGTGCAGCAGTTTGGCTTGCACGCCAGATGCGGAAGTTGTGACAGCACCATTGTGGAGGAGGTTTTGCTGATGAGCACCAACAGAGTGCACCTGAGCCTTGTTGGCCTTGGAGTCAGAGGTGGTGGATCACCCGATAACAGATGCAGTCTGGTGATTACTGCAGCTTTTACCCATTTTGCAGAAGCCAGGGCTGGCTAAGCTGACAAAAACTGCCAAGGCCATGGCAGTGGCCTCAGCAAAAGACAGCCCCCCCCGAATTGTTGGAAAAAGCTGGAGAAGGCTGGCCCAAGACTCCATGAGCAAAAATGTGGAAAGACTTGTTAGTTGCCAGTTTTAATAAAGTGCAAATTGATGGATTGCCCACCAATGTTTTGCAAGAGCTGTGGGTTAAACACTGTAGCGAAAAAGCAAGTGAAAAAGCAGAGCTGTCTGCACCACCAGCAGGGTCACCAGAGGCTTTCTCTGCCCTGAGGGCAGAACTGTTGACATTTTCCCAGGCACATGCAGGGCTCCCAACCTTTACACCCCTAATTACATGGCCTAGGGAGCCTGGCTAGCCCAAGCCCCAGTGAAAGGGGCCACAATGGGGGCAATAGCAGGCCGGAGACCAGTATCTAAACTAATATTGGCCCTTTAATTCAGATACCTGTGCAGTTTCAATTAGGTAAAAGTGAAAAGTCAATTGATATGCTATTAGACACGGGTGCCCAGAATTGCGTTTTAGATTCCGTGGATTGGAAGGGGGAGAAAGGAACTCCTTATCAAGTAATTGAAGTCAGAGGTGCCAGACAACCAGGACATCTGGTCTGAGCAAACTTCGTGTTACCTAATGGCTCTAAGGTGATGGCAGCAGCAGTAATACTTAAAGTACCAAGCTTACTGGTACTTAATGTACTAAGAGGACAGCGGTTTGCCTTTGAACAAGAGAATTGGCAGTTTGGGTGCGCAGTGCCTCACCGAGAATCAGAAGAAATAGCTATAACATCTGTAACTCGATGTAGCATGATCCTACTAATCCTGCCTCCCATGAAAGGAGTAGACAGACCCCAGTATCGAACTCCCACTGAGGCCACCCAACCTATCCAGTGCATCGTAAGTCAGCAGTTAGAAGATGGGACTATTATCTGAACCCACTCTTCATATAACAATCCAGTGTGGCCAGTGTGCAAGCCGAATGGAGGGTTGCGGCTGACTATTGATTTTTCGAGGTTTGAATGCTAGTACTGACCCCTTGACAGCTGCCGTCCCATCACTACCAGCCTTGACTGAAAGCATCCGTTGATATCAAGGACATGTTTTTTGCTATTCCCATCCATGAGAGTCACTGGTCAGTATTTGCTTTCATGTGGATAGGGCAGCAGTATACCTACACTGTGTTGCCCCAGGGCTGGATACACAGCCCCACCCTGGTTCACGGAGTTTTAGCTACAGTAGTTCAGGAAGTCCAAGAAAGTACCCCGACGTACACGTGGCAGTATATAAATGATGTCATGGTAGGCAGTCAAGATGGAGAGGCTGCCACCAAGGACTTTGAATCATTAAAAGAGAAAGTGTGTACCTTTGGATTCACACTGTCTGAATGGAAAATCCAAAAAGTAGGGCCCCAGTGTGAATTTCGAGGAATAGAATGGCAGAATGGGGGGCCCACAATACCAACTGAAGGGCTGTGAAATATAGTAAAGACCCTGACTCCCACTAATGTGAAAGAACTGCAAGCCCAACTGGGAGCACTTAATTTTTGGTGTATGCGTGTTCCTGAGTTTAATATATTAGCTCGTCCCTTGTATAACCAATGTAAGAAGAGAACTAAATAGAAATAGGGTCCTAAGCATAAATATGCCTTATGAGCCCTTAAAGAAGCAGTAACTGTTCATGCCTCCCTAGCAGTACGACCTCCCGAAGGAGAGCTTTGGCACCATATAGGTGTCTCGGAAGGAGGACCACACTGGAGCCTGTGGCAGAAGGAGTGCTCGGAAGCAGAAAGAAAACCTCTTGGATTCTGCAGCCGAGGCCGGAGAGGGGCAGAAGTAAGGTACACTCTCTTAGAATAGATATTGTGTGAGGCAACAGTGGCCCTGGAAGCCACAGAAGCACTGAGAGCAGAAATACCCACAGTTATCACTACTCTGATACCGATTCTTGGAATGGCTCTGTCAGACCGCCAGCTACCACCTGGGGGGAGAGCCCAAGGCACCACGGTCCAAAGGTGGATTTATTATATTTTGAGCCAGGTCCAACAAGTAACGCCCTGCATTAGTTGAAAGAATCACAGAAAGTACAATTAATGTTTATCCTGATCAAACAAGCTGTAATGAACCTTCACCCATCAAAGAAGCACCTCCTTTATTGCCTGAAATGGAGACCTCAGCCAATGTTGAAGTCTGGTTTACAGATGGGTCTGCTTGAGGTCGTGCCTGGACTGCAGCCACTTTGAGGATTCAGGATGGCAAGCACGTAGTATTATAAGGCCTCGGAAAAAGTGCACAGTATGCTGAGCTCAAGGCAGTGCTCGGTGTGGCGGCATGGGAATTAGTAGAAGGTCTACGTCCTGTAAATCCCATTTATATTTATAGCGACTCCTGGATGGTAGTAGAAGGATGTACTAAATGGCTACCCCTATGGAACAAATAAAACTTAAAAGACGAGGACAAGACATTTGGAGCCACGAGGAATGGGAGACCTTATGGAAGTTAGCCAAAGATGAGCTTCCTCTACACATCCAACATGTGAGTGCAGCATGTGGGAACAAGGCAAGAGGAGGCCTGGAGGGAAAGTGGAATAGGTGAGTTGATCAGCTAACAAGAGAAGAGGGCACTGAAACCTTGTATGTTGAAGGAAAAAATAAAGCAGCTAGTACATCATTGCCCAATTCCTCCTCCCACTGTACACCTGGAGAATGAGCTGCAGAATGGCTACATCGACAACATGGGCACCCCGGGCATGATGGAACCCCTGGCATCTTGGGGCATTCATGTAACTAAAAAAGAAGCACAAGAAATAGTTGACGCATGCGTCGCCTGCTACAAGGTCAAAATGCGACTAAAACCTTGCCCAACTGTCCCGTTGTCATTACGTGAGGGAAAGGTAGCATGGCAAGTATGGCAATGTGATTTCATAGGCCCCCTCCCTTGAACTTCCCGGAAGTGACAGTATGTGTTTGTAGCTGTAGAAGTTGCCACAGGAATAACATTCACTTGCGCCTCAGGGAGACCTACAGCCTAAGACACTTGTGCAGCACTGGAAACTTTGCTAGCTGTGTATCCACCACCTATTGAATTACAGAGCGATAATGGCCCTCACTTCCTCAATCATCTTGTGTATGACTGGACCGCGAAAAATAGCAAGTTATGGACATATCACATCCCATACCATCCACAGTCTAATGGATTGGTAGAGTGAGCCAATGGCATCCTTAAATGAAATTTGCGGTTAGCTGCTGGCCCAGCTCTTAGAGACTGGGACTTGCACCTGGATCAAGCTATCAATTGGGCCAATAACCTACCCCGTCCGGGCGGTAGCCCTATGCAGCAGGCCTATGGATTGGGTAGTCCCCGTGAGCCAGCAGTGGAGTGACCTAGAGGTGGTGACCCGGGAAAGCTCCAGGCAGGAGACTGGGTGGTAGTGAAGCTTCCTCAGGGAGATAAATGGGAGGGGACGCTATTGGCAAAAGGTATGCATAATACATGGTGGGTATTTAAGTCAGATTCATCTAACAGGAGCCAAGCTCCTTGTCTTGTTCCTACAGATTGGATCTGTCCATAAATGCAACCATAGCCATTTCTAATTGAGCCTGCCACTGAAGATGAGTCCTGCTCTGTCACCAGTCTAAATTGACTGGCACCATGAAGTGGTGGACTGTTATAACTGTGCTCTTTTTATTAATGCCTTATTGTGTTTCCTGGGTAAGGCATGTCTGCTATCCTTCTTATTACCCAGATATTAATGAACTTGCTCCTGAAGACCTCAAACAGTGGCCTGACCCTGAAGAGCATCCCCCAGAAATGCATTCAGATGACCTTCACATGGTCCAGCTGCAGTATCCATACTGGAAGAAACCTACCACTCCGGAGCAAGTGAAGTCCTGGTCTCTAAGTAGAAGAAACAGGATAGTTGACTGGCAAGGTGGTAACTGTCAGTGTACCTGTGGCACCAGTTATTGTCTTGGGTACATTCCCTACCTGAAGGCTGGAATGGCTAACTGAGAGGGGAGGTAATTGTTGTAGCTCTGCTCGTTTAGGAGTTTGTTGTTACATACTTCCTGAGGAAAACCCTGTTAAGCTTAACGCCCCTGAGTGCGCCCCCAATTGTGCATTCTGCATCTGTTCAGCCTCTCAAGCCACTGCATTTATGGGAGAATCTGTCCCCTCCTGTTCCTGTGGCTGACAACACTCTCCAGCGATGGTGTGAAGCCCACCAGGTGGGAGAGCGCATTACAGGTTGGAACAAAGTTATTACATGGTTTGTGAATCGTACCTATACAGAGGCGTGGTGGAATGGTACCCACTTTAATACAACTAGAAAGAGGCTGTATCCAAAAGTCTCCACCACTTATCCCCATCCTTTTATACCAGTGGGGTTCCTAAAGCAAATTAGGGCTATGATTCTGCCAGGGCAGTGCCGTTTCATCAACCCAGTACAGCATCGTCCCCATGAACGACAGTGGGAACTCTTTTGCTCTCTGGAAGGTGAAGCATGGTTACAAGCTCAATCCCAAACCCTCCACAGGCATCTGGGATACCTCCTCTCCCCGCCCAGGCTCACAGCTCCAGTGACTTGATCCTCTTTCTTTGTTCCTTTGGAGTTCTGTAACAGGGCAGGCTTATGTTGCAGGCTTAGGCTGCAGATGTTTGCAGCAAATGGAGTTGTGCATGATCTGTGATCAGAATAAATTTCCTTCCATATAGATAATAATGAAATAATTCAACTCCCCATTTTATCACTAAGCACTCCCATTCTATTGTCAAATATTGGGTCTTGGCCTTAGAACGATCAATTGCATTTGCAAGCACTAAACTATCCTTCTCCCGATCTGTTGGGTTAAGACAGACTCTAGGACAATGCAATGTAATTGGAACATTTGTTCAAAATCAGGTGTATACAATACTGGCATGTGGCACAATGCTGATTTCACCTTTGTGAATGTATCTGGGTTTCCAGTGTCCATTCCACCCACCCCCCACTTTTTACCTTGTGACAAGCCTGTCAATGGAGCTGCCAACTCTGAAAACCATTGTATAAATCTCTGATAATAATTCACTAATCCTAGGAAGACACGTAGCTCTTTATTTGTTTGTGGTTGTTGGTAGGATTGAATAGCTTCCACTTTATCAGCCAGTGGGGAGATTTTCCCATGTCCTACCTTAAAACCCAGATATCTAGTTTCAGTCTGCTCAAGGATGCATTTTCCGGGGTTACCTGTTAATCCATTCCGTCCCAGTTCTTCCAGGATCTGTTTCACATGGGGTATGTGTTGGTCCCATGTCCCTGAAAACATTACTATATCATCAATAGATGCCACTGCATATTCTTGATGGTGTAATAGGATCTTGTCCATTAACATTCGGAATGCGGTGGTGGCACCATGCAGGCGGAAAGGCATGCACATGAATTGGTATATGCCCCAGGGGGTTCTGAATGTGGTTTTCACTTTGTCCTTGGGTGCCATGGTGATTTGCCAGTAGCCCTTTGTCAAATCTAGCATCAAGATGAACTCGGCCTGTCCTATCCTCTAACATTTTTCTTCTATGTTTGGCACTGGAAAAGCACCGAACAAAGAGATGATGTTTACCATCCTAAAATCAACATGAAGTTGGATGGCCCTGTCAGGTTTTGGTACTGCCATGAGAGGGTGTAACGGGGAGCCTTCCTGGGGCTAGTTAGATGTTGACCTGTGCACCTGTTTCTGGGCCAACCACTCACTTCTCTCTTCTGCCATGCCTCAATGGAAAAATGATTAAGATATTACTCAGGCGGGAGGCTCCCCTTTTAAAACCCTGACGACTAGGGGTGATATTCCTAGCTCTGAGCCTTCCCCTACACTGGGGCCCATGCCTTGAAGATGGTATTCCAGGAAGCTAAGCTCACTTGTACCCTTCTCCCTCTCTGGCTGTGGTCCCCTCTCCAGGACCTTTGGCTCCACCTTAGGCCCTGACCCCGCCTTCAGGCCAGCTGGAATCCTGAGCCGTTTGCTCTGGGCATCCCTTGCGGTGGGCCTCTGGCCCTTTTGATCCCCCTTTGGGTCCTGGCCCCAGCATGGATCAGTTCGAAGGTCCATCCAGTCAGATCTGAATCGCGTGCCTTCTCTCCCTCACAACTCCACTGATCAAATGAGCCTCAGGCCTTTCAAAGATCTCTGAAGCCTGGGCTTTCCCTAGCCAGGACTGTGCGGGAGCTGGAGGTTATCAGGCACCCCTACCTGCCTTTCACCAGGGAGGTTTGTAGTGCTGGCATTTCCTGGGGCTGCTGTGCCACGGGCAGTCCCACCAGGCCTCCCTACCCTGGTAGGGTACAGTTCTAGGTCATGCCCTGGATCTGGGGCCCCCTCCATCCCCATAGCCCGAGTCCATATACCTCCAAGTCGTTCCTGGCCCAAGCAGCTCAGCAGGGAGATGTTCTTCCCTTACTAACTGATATTAAACTACTCCCCTTCTCAGCGCAGAGAGCTGAGCATTAAATGGCTGACCTCATCAAGCACTTGCCATCTCAGCCTAGCTCTTAAAGTGGCAGGCACCAACAGTGCCTGCTACTTTAAGGGCTAGCATTTGTTCTAATTCACTCCACATTGGTATGTATAAGGCCTAGGGCAATCTCTTCCAATGTTCCCTTGCCACTTGACTTCAGCTGGTTTTAATCTGGTGGAAAATCCCTTTAGCCTGGCCCAGCACTTCTGTAAATACATCTTTAAATCTTCTCACCAACTGTTCCAGCTGTTCCCTCCCTTCTTTGGGTACCTGTGTCCCAATCATGGGGACCGGGTTACCCCCTTCTTGGGGCTATCTAGTCTCTAGAGACCATTCTTGTTCTACCACCCTGGGGTCCATCAAATAGTGTTCATGCTCCTCCCATTTATTTAGAAGATTCACATGATAAAATCAGTTTAGCCTTTCGCTGCCTGGGCCAGTCCATTACTTAATTTGTAACACCTAGACTCCTTTGTATCCTGAAAGGACCCTGCCACTCAGAGACTAACTTACTAGTGTGATCCGGCCTCATGACTAGGTCCAAATTCCCTTCCTGTAATTCACTATTCGGGTACCCTGGTCATACCTCTGCTTCTGACTGGCTTGAATCTTTTCTAAATTATCGCAGGAGATCTGTCTCACTTTCTCAACCGTTCTCACAACTCTCTAACCTGGCATGAGCTCTTTTCACCCCCAGGCTTGATCTCCTTCCAATCCTCACAAACAATGTTAAGTAGGCCCCGGGGCTTATGCCTGTAAATCAATTCAAAGGGAGAGCAACCTAAGGGCGGTTGGGGTACCTCCCAGACTTTGAACATAAGAGGGTGAAGACGTAGTTCCCACTTTTTAGTGCCTAGACAATGAAGGTCCTGCTTCTTCCCCATCAGATCCAGGGTTTTGGAGGCCTTAGAATACTGTGGAGGCACCAAGCCTGAGCCCACAGGGATGTGGAATGAATCTGAGATTCCAAGTAAGAACAACAATCCTGTTGTGTACTGAGCAGCTGTATATATGTTGTTATGTGCTCCATCCATGGAGGGTGCTGCTGAAACTGCATTATCTTGGGTTGCTGTTTGCTGTTCTGCTTCAGTGTTAAGGTAGCTAGTTGTTAATGAAGATGGTTTCCTTGATCTTCCTTGCATGGTCTCTCTGTGACAAGAACCCCATGAGTGAAGAGGATGGGATCCTGGTGAGTAGGATCAGCAGTCCCTCACAGTGGAGGATGATTGTCTTCCATGATTGCCTTACTTGTGGGTCCAAAGATGGCTGATGAGTCTGATCCAGGATTGACAGACTCTGTTGCAGCTCAGGCATGAGTTTCCATGAAAGAGCATGGGGTGGCTCTGGATTCTTGATTCAGTTTGCAACACACTGTTTCTGCCATTCCCGCTTTTCCATCTCCTGTTGTTGTTATAAGGTTTCAAAGTACTGAGATCCTTGCAGTAGATGCTTCCTCCATTTGGTGGAGTCCTGGGTGATAGTGTCCTACAAGGTGAGGTCAATGTTGCTGTGGCAAATGTGGGCGCTCCCCAACTGGCCACAGTGCTGGTTCCCACTGCCTCTGGGCACACCACCCATCTATCTTTCCTGCCATGCCTTGCTGTTAAGTAATTACAGTCTTAATTAGGTGGGAGGCTGCACACTCTGGGCCCTGGTGTCTAGGGCCTTGAGTACACACTCCTACCTTCTCTTACGTGTCCCATGTCTCACAGATGTTTCTAACAACTGTGTAAAGCTCTGGGCTGAGGGTAGGCCCAACTCATTACAGTATTAGGACTCTCCCCACCTGTCCTGTTATGAGCCCCACTCCTACTGCTTCCCTATTACTGAGGCCTCTCACACTCCACTGTCCCTCACACAGTCTCTCTCATAGTGCCCTTGCTGGGCCTCTCTTGTACCGTCTCTCCTTTTCCGTGGAGCCACACTCATCCTGCCCGGAGGGTTCTTGGGCTTGATTCCCTTCATTCCGCAGCCAGCAAGCGTGCAGCCTTTTGGACATCTCCTGCTACCCTCATCCGAGCAAGTGCTGGGTGGTTTGCAAAATACTACGCTGACTCTGCCCCGTCTCATAGTGGGGTAACTCTCTGCAGCTGTTCTCCATACATGGCTGCTGACTTGCCCCCTTATTTCCCTGCGGCTTCCCCTCTGCTGCCCTCCAATTGGCTTCAGGCCCTGCTGTGGCCTTAGGTGCTCGAAGGCTTACCTAGACCAAATTCGGTCCCCCAACTTAACAGGACTTCAACTCATGCCCCCAACTCTCAGGGCCTCAACTGGTTCAATTACTCAGGTGCGGCCTTTCACGTGCCTCTCTGTGCCCAGCTCTGTACCTCCACCTCCTGAGGCACATACTCTGTCCCCTTCTTTGGGGCCTGGGGTTGAACACCCCCGCAGGTTCAGGTGCCCCTTGTCAGCATGCCTGGCCCACAACTCTTCTTCTCAATCCAGGGTCTTACACCCTAAACAGGCTTTAGTAGCTGCAGCCATGCCTGGCCCCACTACCCACTCTGTGATGGCTTGGCCCCACTGGGTGCAGGTACCCCACATGGGTGTGCCTGGCCCTGCTACCCACTTCAGGCCTTGTGCCCCCATTGGGCTCAGGTGTCCCACATAGACATACCTGGTCCTCATTCCCTCCAATGTTACTAGTAACTCACCAGGTGGTGGGGACAGGTTATTAAGGCGCCCCAAACCACCTTTCACCAGGATGGCCCTCAAACCTGGAATTTGCTGGCCCTGATCTGCCACTGGCAGGACCACCAGGCCTCCATATCCCGGCAGAGTGTGGTTTTAGGTCATGCCCAGAACCAGGAGCCTCCGAGCCACCACATAGTTCCTGCTCTTACCTCCATGTTGTCTCCAGAGCTGGCGATGTTCCTTTTTCAGCACCAGGCAGCAACTGCTGCTTCCAGCCCTGCTTGCCTGAGGCTTAAGATGGCTGCTCATCAGGACTGGGCTGTACCTGTCTGCTGCCTGGCCCCCTTGTTAAAATGGCAGAGTGTCTGGAGTGCTTTGACACCCACCTTCCCCCTTAAAATGGTTCATCAGGAGGGCTTTCCCTGCTGCTCAATTAACAAGCACCCACAGAGCTTGCAATATCCTGAAGTGATGAGCACCACACTGGTGCTCCACCACACACCTTCCCCCTTTAAATGACTCCCTGGGGTTTCACCTGGCTGCTTTCCCTGTAGGCCCTTCTCGAGCCTGCTGTAGCCCACCCACTCTATGTGGCAAGCATCCTACCAGTGCTCCACCACACATGCATTCTTTCAAGTTAGCTTTGAAGATGCCCTTGAAGCGCTTTTTCTGCCCTTGTCTTGAGTGTATGCCTTGAATGAGCTGGGAGAGTAAAACTTACTTTGGGAATCTGGAGTTGGACATCTGCATGATGTGGGCAGCCGAATGAAGTTGATGTTGGATGATCATTTCTTTGATGCTCGTAATATCTGCTTGTGAGAGGATGCTAATATTGGCATGCTTGTCCTCCCACTGGATTTAAAGGATCTTTCACAGGCAGCATTGATGGTACTTCTCCAGCAACTTGAGGGAGGAGTCTCCTGTAACATTGTCCAAGTCTCAGCTTTGTAAAGTAATGTGGGGATCAGATCTGATGTTATGATCTTCAAACACCTGTTTCCTCAGGCGTCTGAAGGCTGCACTTGCACATTTGAAGTGATGTATGATTTCTTCATCGATGTCAGCCTTCTGTGAGAGATGGCTTCTGAGGTATGGAAAATACTCAACGTTCTCTAGAGTCTCACTGTGAATCTGAATTATTGGAGCTGGGGACTGCCCATCAAGAGCTTGTTGATGGAGGACCTTTGTCTTCTGAATGTTAAGGTCCATTTTCTTATACGTGTTGGCAAATATGTTGACAATTGCCTGAAGGTCTGCTTCTGAGTGGTCTTGGTTTGGCTTGGAATTGACTGAAATTAAACAGCTTACCATCCATTTGGCAGTTTAGCTCCACTCCAACTAGAAGCTTCTTGGTGGTCAGATGTAGTATTGCAGTATGGGTTATCAAGAAGAATGTTGGAGCAATGATGCAGCCTTGTTTAACTCCCATTTTAACCTCAAAGGGCTCATAATGCTTCAGAAAGAAGAACAAAATTAATCCTTGCAGTGATCCATACTACAAGTGAGCAGAGGATGGGGCTCTTTTCCTCCCATGGACTGGTCTGTTGTTTTCTAATATGCCTACTTTGGGCCACATTGAAGAATATGATGTAGCCAGTCTGCCACTTGGGTCTTTTACACTGACCAGCTAGATTTCTGTCTGGAAGTTAATAAGATTACTGATAATAAACAGAAATGTGCAGTGCTGCTGAGCATCAATAGCTGAAAAATGTTTGAGATTACTTGTTCACTAGTATGCCTGGTCAAACCCCATAACAAGTTATACCATGAGATTCTTGAATTGCTAAAAAATCACTTTGCACCAAGCCTGTCTGAAGCTATTTGCTGGTTCCATTTCAATCAATAAAATCAGCTGCCAGAGGAAAGAACTGCTGCATATATAGAAGACTTGCGTAGGTTGTCTGGGAACTGGAATTTTGGCACAAGTCTTGAATCTTTTCTTGGGGATTGTCATGTGTTCAAGACGAAGCCCTTCAATGCAGAGTTCTTGCAAAGCATAATCTGAATATTGTCAGGAAAACTAAAATTAGTGGAGACATACTGATTGTATTCAAGAGAGAAATCTCCAAGGAAGCCACAAGAATACAATTCCTTCACAAGAATACAAGTGCACAATAATACAATTCCTTCATTCCAAAGAAGTGGCTGTAGCTGTGGGAGAAATCACAGACACAATACATACCATTTCCATGATATCAGCTGCCACCATTGCCAGTGCAAGGGTCACATTTAATGAGTGTGTCATCAGCAGGTTTCCCTGATAAAAAAAAAATCAAAAAAAAAAATCACAAATTCTCGATAAAACCCTCAAAATTCATTATTAAAATTAAAGCCCCCCCAACAATCCCCCTCGGCATTGCTTGTGCTCCTCACTCCCCCACAATAGTTCCTCAGTCCTGCTCGTGCCTCTTGGCTCCACCCTCAACCCCTGCCCCCCAGCTGCCAGGGCTATGGGGCCAGGGACCCAAGTCTGCAACTCCCTGCATCCAACAGAAGGCAGCAGGTGCTGCAGCAAAAGGAGCATGGAGCTGGCTCTCCCCTTGCTGCTGCCTGCTGCAGGCTGGGCAAGGGTGGGGCTGGCTCCTGGCAGCGGTGTGCACTCCTGGGGATCAGGGGGGACCTGCACCCCACAGATCTGTGCAGGGGGTGGGGCAGATGCATAGTGTGTGTGGTTTCCCTGAAGGGCTGATACATGCCACTCTGCGTCCACATGCACCCGACCAGGTGGGCACTCCTGCGGGAAACTGGCTGGGGACTGAGGGAGTGGGAGGTGTTGAGAGAAGCCCCCATGGAGCGTCTGGCTGGTTGGACTAGGAGCGGCGCACTATTGCCAGACTGGGCTTGTCAGGGGGTGGCAGTGGGGCCGGTACCCAATGGCAGTACATACTCCTGGGGGTAGGGAGGACCCCTACCCCCCCAGATCCGTGTATAGGGTGTGCAGGTGCATACTGTGGGCTCATGCTCCATGCCCTGTTGTCCTCCCCCATGGCCTCAGCAGCACAGCGTGTGTGACCCAGCATGGCAGGGCACAGTGGGACCATGAAGGTAAGCTGCCTGCTGCTCTGAGCTGCGTGGTTCCCTGGCCACAATTCCCCTGCAGGTGTGGGCAGCAGCGAGAGGCACAACCCTGCCCTGCTGCCCCCACTGCCCCATGCACTGGTGTAATGTATTTTTAAGGGTCCCATTAAATTGTTCCACCAGCCTGTTCATTTTTGGGATGATACACAGCCATACATAGGTGCAAGATTTTCAGTACCTGGCAAAGGCTACACATGAGGCATAAAGTTTGTCCTTAGTATGGCAGAAGGCCACTTCTGTTTCTCCCCAAAAACTTAACAGGGAGAGTCAGGCAAACCCTGACCCTCCCTGTGAAGCAGCATGAACAGCTGCCTTTTAAAGGACAGGACATGCTGGATTTCAGAGACCTTGCTGCCAAGCAGCAGCCTATAAACTGGCCATGTAACCATGCTGTAAGGGCTCACAAAACAGGGAGCAGCTTTCAGAGCTGTGAGAAAACATGGGTTGGGTAGGTTGGTGGCCAGGTTCTGGAGCTGGTGGCCTCTCCAGCTCCAGAACTTCCCACTTAAACTGTTCCTGGACCACCTCCCTCTGCTGGGTGTGCCCCCAAGTGTAGCTGTGGCAAAAGAGACAGATGCGCACCTACCCCACATCCCACAATCTCTGAGCTGAGGGGAAAGCTGCCCGCTGCTGCCACCGGGCCAGCCAGAGCTTCCGGAAGGCCACCCTGAAGCCCATGTCTTCCAGCAGACTGGCATTAAAATGCTAGTAAGCTGACCCTGGATGGCCAGGCCCCGGCAGAGCCTGGGTCCAGACAAGAAGATGATTGCTGAAGGGGGTCAGCCAGATGCTGGAGTGGGCCTGGGCAAAGTACGGCAAAGAGGTATAAGTTTAGTCCAAATGGGAGTGGCACACCTGCTCCTCCCCTACCTTCACATAGGTAAAGGCGGCAGTGGGGTCGTCAGGGTGACAGGTGCACCAGACATCCTCGAGGGAGTACTCTGTTAGGATCTCCCAGAAGATGCCTCCATTGGCTTGGTTTTGCTCCATGCCTGACCAGTCCCATGCATCATGTGGCAGAAGGTCACCTCTGTTTCTCCTCAAAAATCTCTGCTCTGTGAGAATTTGGTTAGGATGGGCCCTGCAGAGGGTACACATGCTACCCTTTCTCTTTAGGTAACCTGAGATGGATATATTCCTGAGGGAGGGGGGAAACCTGCTCCCTCTGCCTACGTGACTGGCATCACATACCTGGGGGAGGGGCTTTGGTTCTGGTGGGCTAGAGACTGCTAGTCTGCCCAGCAACCAGTGATGCATTTCAAATTGGTTTGCTGACAGCCAACAGGTGCTGGTCTCCATTGGACCAGGTAAATGAGATTATAAGGGCTATATAAGTTAAGGACTGCCCAGGAGGAGGGGGTAGCCATAAGGAAAACTCATAGAGAAGAACTGGACCATCTGAAACTTGCTCTCTCTCTAAAAACTCATGATCAAGGAACTGCCTGCCTCCAGAGGGAATCTCCACCTGCCTCTGGATCATACTTGTAAGTAAGCTACCTGAGATCTAACTAGATATATAGCTTGCAGTAACTCAGATGCATGATCAGAGGCTATCCCAGCCACCCTGTTTGCTCTATGGGATTTCTCTGATACTACTCAACTCTGTACCCTATTCCAACCCTACTCCTTGTAACCAATAAAGTTCTCCTTTGTACCTAGTGTGGGAGACGTATTGGGAGTGGGTCTAGATTATGCCTTGGGGTCCCCTTAGTTCAGCTGAGTAAGGGAAACCACTACTTGTGCTTCTGACTGAGGGAAGAATTCCAGGTTTTTGAAGTGGGTCAAGTACCCTCAAGGGCTACTAGGCCTGTGTTTCCCAGGGGACACTCTGCCAAAATCAAGCCCATCCCTGGGTGGTAGCAACAGTACCCCTAGGCTAGTAGGTGCGCTCCAGGAAGTGGGTCAGCTAGACGCAGGAAAGCAGTTGGAGCCTGGAAGTTGGTCAGGCACACTGAGGTGGGTGGCTCAGCACAGGAGCACTCCCTACCGGCCTGCCACACCCTGCTCCATAATTATTTCTTTGGGGATGCCCACCCTCTGCTACGTGGGGTCCTGTAACAGTATGAAGAAGGATTGCATTTGGGAACCAAGTGGCATAGTCGATCAAGACCAATACAAATTGGTGGGCCACTGAACTTTTCAGTAGCAGTCTGACTATGTCTACCACTATCCATGAAAATGGCCCCGATACCAGTGGCATGGACTGCAACGGAGCCCAAGGGGGTTTCTGGAGGCTGACATGACAATTAGGGAAAGTCCGACAGAACTCTTCTACTTGTCATGGCCAAAAACCACTATTTGGTCAGCCTAGCCTCCATATTTGCCCTTCCCACATGCTCTCCCAAGGGGTTTATGTGGGCGAACTTCAATAGTGGGGCTCAGTAAGGTTGGGGGATCAAGAGTTGTGGTATCTCTGTCCCATCAGATTGGCCCGATTTGAGTCTATGAAGCAGGCCCTTTCTAAGTATCGAGGCATAGTACAACATCGTTTGTGGCATATTACCTATTCATCGCGTTTGCCCAATTCAGACTGGATAATGGATCAGAACAGATGGATCTTCTCCTTCTTGGGCCTCCTGGAAGTGGACACTGCTAGATAAGCTTTTCAAGACTGAACCTGTCTGCGCCTGATGGGATTTCTGATTCTTCACCCACCAGTTCCAGTTGTTCTTCATTCTGTCCTCTTGCCACATCCGGGACATGGTAAATTTCGGCCCCGTCATGGTCCAACACCATCAGATAAGAAAAATCTTTGGCTAGGCTGACAGGCATCTCCCTGGCCCTGTCTAATACCTTGACCCAATACTTTCTTCAAAGGTATGTAGAGGGTTGTCCATGCATGCATACCATTCGGACTGCTGTCGCGTTTGGGGCCTGATCTCATAGATTTAATAGATTTCATAGACATTAGGAGCTGGAAGGGACCTCATGAGATTGTTGGGTCCATCCCCCCTGCCATAGGCAGGAAGTCAGCTGGGATTAACTGAACCCAGCAAGAAATAAATCCAGCTGTTTTTTTGAAGGAGTCCAGAGTAGGTGCTTGCATCACCTCTCGGGGGAGTTTGTTTCAGACCCTGGACACATGCATCATAAAAAACTTTTTTCTTATATCCAGTCTAAATTGGCCTTCCTGGAGTTCATGGCCATTAGACCTTGTTATCCCTTGGGGAGCTCTGGTGAACAGATATTCTCTCAGGTCCTGATGTACCCCTCTTATGAAGTTGTAGGCTGCCACCAAGTCCCCCCTGAGCCTTTTCTTCTCCAGACTGAAGACTCCCAAGTCCTTCAGCCTCTCTTCATACAGCCTTCCCTCCAGGCCTTGGATCATACTAGTGGCTCTCCTTTGGACTCTGTCAAGCTTCTCCACATCCTTCCTGAAATGGGGGGCCCGATACTGGATGCAGTACTCCAGCTGCGGTCTCACCAGGGCCAAGTAAAGCAGGTGGATGACTTACCTGGTTTCGCTCGAGATGCATCAGTGGATGCATGCCAGAGTTTGGTTAGCTTTACCCGCCACTGCATCATATTGGTGACTCATATTCATCTTGTGGTCAATCAAGACCTCCAAATCCCTTTTGGTTGTGGTGCTAGTGAACGTAGCACTGTCGGGCCTGTAAGTATGCTGAGGGTTCTTCCTACTGAGGTGAAGCACCTTGTACTTCTCTGCATTGAAGGCAATTTTGGTCAGCACACCTTGAGAATGTGTTCAAGTCAGCCTGTATTCCCAGCTGGTCCTGCAGTGTGATGGCCCTCCCCTATATTTTGGTATCATCTGCAAACTTGGCCAGTTCACATCTGACTCCTGAGTCTAGATCATTGATGAAAATGTTAAAGAGTGCTGGCCTGAGTACTCAGCCCTGAGGGATTTCACTGGTAACCCTGCGCCATGTTGATTTGCTCCCTTCAACTAGTACTCTTTGATTCCGATCCTGTAGCCAGTTGCCTAGCCATTGGACCATATGATCATCAACGCCACAGTTCCCCAGCTTAACCATGAGGACATCCTGGGGAACTTGGTCAAAGACCTTCCTGAAATCCAGTTAAATGACATCCAAATCATCTCCCTTATTCAGGGCATATGTTACCTGGTCACAGAACAGGGGTGGGCAATTATTTCAGGTGGAGGGCCACTTCATGAATTTTGGTGAGCTGTCGGGGGCCGCATGGGTAGCCCCACTCCTTGACAGTTGTCCCGCCCCCTGGTTGCCATCTA
Source organism: Crocodylus siamensis (assembly GCF_052110815.1). Taxonomy (NCBI): domain Eukaryota; kingdom Metazoa; phylum Chordata; order Crocodylia; family Crocodylidae; genus Crocodylus; species Crocodylus siamensis. The sequence goes on from NC_143403.1 coordinate 45,700,480, forward strand.
GGGGCTGGAAGTCCTGCCCACTAACCCTACCCTTTGCCACTGGATGTCCCTCCTTTTGCCCCCAGACGTACTCCTTTTGGGAGGGGGCAGTAGGTCCTTGGAACTGGAAGTTATACTCTGTCACATGGTTTGTGCAGGGGTAGGCTATGTTTTTTGGCTGGAGTGCCAACATACGCACAATGTCTACCTTGTCAGGTGCTGGAGTGCTGGCATTCCAAAAAAACAAAACTGGGACATGGTATGTGGCAGGATACACTTCATATTAATATAGTTAATCATTATAAACATTTCTGTTTTATGGTAAATACCAGGTTTTCTAAAAATTCTAAACGTTGTGACCATAAATAAAACTTCACAGAGGGAAGAGAGGAGAGGGAAGAAAAAGTAGAGGGAAGAGAGGGAGGGGGAAAGAGAGGCATAGAGAAAAGCAGGTGCATGGGGAGGCTCTTGGGAAGGTGGCAGCTGGAGGAGAGGTAGGGCTGGGAGGGGAGTGGGGACTGCCTCAGAGCTCCACAGACTGGGTCACATCTGGGCTCCCAGCGGCACTGAAAGTGGAGCCCGACCTGGCCCATATAGCTCTGTGGAATGGGGCATAACCACCCTGCCCTGCCCTGCACACGAGAGGAAGCTGCCTGGCAGGGGCAGGATGCTGGGCTTGGGGGGCTCCTGGCTTAGCCTCTGTGCACACTGGGCACAGCACAAGTGGAGCAGAATCCCCCAGGCCATGGCAGGAGCCCCAGGGGCTCTGGGGACAGCTGCGCAAAGCTGTGCACTTACCTCCGCTGGCTTGGCCTGTCCAGTCCCAAGTGGCAAACAGTCCAGCCCCTGCTTCTCCTCACTGGTGCCGACTTGGCTGGGCCTGTTGCATTCCGAGCAGCATGCAGGGAAGCAGTGGCTGGGCTGGCTTTGCTGCGTGCCGCTTGGGAAAGGACAGGACGGACCTGGCCAGGTCAGCACCAGAGAGGAAAAGCGGTGGCTGAGCCAGCTGAGCTGTGTCCCACTTCCTAGCATGCTGCTTGGCACAGGCTCAGCCATGGCTTTTTACCCTTCTGGTGCCAACCCATCCCAAGCAGTGTAGGGATGCAGCACATGGCTCCGTTGCTGCTTTTCCTTGCCAATGCTGACCTGGCTGGGCCCAGCCAGCATGCAGCAAAGCCAGCTCAGCCACTGCTTCCCTACATGCCACTTGAGAGGCAACAGGCCCAGCCGAGTCAGCACTGGAGAGGAGAAGCGGCAGTTGAGCTGCGTGCCGCTTGGGACCAGCCAGCAGAGGTAAATATAAGCCATGGCTTTGTTGAGTGCCTCTCGGGTCTGGGCAGGCCGGCACTGGGGAGGGAAAGCCATGGCTGAGCTCGGGCAGTCCCCAAGTGGCACATGATTCAGCCGCTTCTTCTCTCTGGTACGGACCCGGCCAGGCCTGTCCCAACCCCTCCCAAGCGGCATGTGGCAAAGCCAGGCCAGCCACTGTTTTGCTGCATGCCACTCAGAATGAGATGGGCCCAGCCAGGTCAGCACAGGTGAGAAGCAGCAACTGAGTGGCACATGCTCCCGCCATCCCCTGCAGCTCCCACTGCTTCCTGTGGCCCCCCCACCCAGGCTGCAGCAACTTCTCTTGGCCCCCTCCTCCCCATGCTGCTTCCAGCTTTCCTGGGAAGCACCAGGGGCTCCCAGCCACCCGGTTGTTCCAGTGGTTCCCCCCCTCCATCCAATACTGCAATACTGGGGAGGGAGAAATGCACACAAGAGCTAGGGGGACTTGAGCTGGTTTAGTCAGCCACACAACAAACACCAGGGCAGGGGGAGTGGACCACAGGACTTACCACACAAGGGCAAAGAACACACTGGGGAGCTGCTGAGGCAGATGTAAAAGATGGCTGGAGCAGTAGAGGGGCTTTGTTTGTTGAAGATCAGTCCAGAAGACCCTCAGGCCTCCAGCCAGGCACTTAGTAGCATAGCAATAGGCAGGAAAACAAAGCAGGATCATATACAGTGAGGGAGCTGTGGGGGAGTGCAGGAGCAATCAGTCAGTTAAGGAGTAATCCAGTGCAGGTGTGGTGTTGAGTGGTGCAGCAGGGAATCTCCTTCTCTCCTGAGAGGGGCATCAGTGGAATGGACAGCAGCAGTAGCAGCAACAGCAGCAGAGGTGGTAGGAGCCATCCAGTTCAGCCACTTAGCGTGTTTTTCAGATGAAAGTGGAGGTGGAGGTGAAGGTGGGGTGGGGTGGTCTGGGCTGCCAAGGCATCTAGGGCAAGCAAGGAATCTTCAGGGTTCAGCAGTGATAGTGGGGGAGGGGCACACAGGCAGTGCTGGCCTTCATCCCCAAGCTGTCCCCTGACCATGGCTTGGCAGTAGGCTGGGCAGCAGGCCAGAACAGGAGTGCAGAAGCTGGGATATGATACTGGGGTGCAGTGCAGTACAGTACAGTGCAGTGGGCCCCTCCAAGAGGGGGCAGTGGTGTGCAGCAGAGGACCCCCTCCCCCTGTGTGTGGGAGGGCATCAACAGCAGCTGCAGCAACCCAAGGCAGGAAAGGGATGCAGCCATGTTACCCCCAAAAGCTCTGAGAACAAGCCAGCAGTTACCAGTATCCAGAGGCAGAAAGGGGCTTGGCTATCTTCTCCCCAGAAGCGCCTGAGACCAAGCTTGCAGTAGCAGCCTGGGACAGAGGCATAGCCAACTTCCTCCCCCAGAAGCTCCTGAGATCAAGTAGCCCTGAGCAACTTGCCAGGGCAGCTTTTGTACTGATAGGGCCAACACAGGTGCTGGCCCTAGGCTCTATCTCTTTCTGGCTGAAGATATGGGAGAAGCTAGGCAGGGTTATTTTGCCCTAAGTGGCACAACTACCACCACACCGAAGTGCATGTCCAGGCACGTGCACTGAGACAAAAAGCCCTGGCTCAAATTTGCACCACTTTTATTTGAGCTGCTGCAAGTGTACGTGCCTGCATTTGTGGATGTGCCCATCATGAGTAAATTTGCTACCTGTAAACACAAGTAGCAAATTTACTAGGGAGTAATTACTGCAAAGTGCAGAACATGTAGATAACTGACCAGGATCAAATATTCCTCACAATCAGCTGGGCAGCAGGGGGTGGGAGGTTCTTCTCTGCCCCCAGGAGCTGCTTGCTGCTGGAACAGGATCCGCTACTGAAGCCCTGGTGGGGACAGTGTCCCCATGCCCTGGCAGCAGGGAGCTCCTACACCCCATTACATGATGGCAGAGTGGGGGCTGGGAGATTCTTATCTCTAAACAGTGAGGGGAGTACACCAAGGAGCTGAAGTGAGGCAGGATTGGTGTGGCCGCCAGGGGAAACTATGGCCACCCACAGGGACTAGTTTTGTCACAGGTGCTGCATGTTGATGGGAGGATTTCATGATTCTCTAGGGGTTTCTATTGGGCTTTGTGAACTAGTTATTGTAATGCATTCCTTGTTAATAGGACCTTACTTACAAAGTAAGGCTTCTTACATAGTTGCATTTATGCAATTAGCATCTACCAACTGCTCTTGTGCCAATATCATTCTCTTGTTTAAAATGATATTGTGTTCATGATATTCCTGATAGTTCCTCCAGTCTGGTGACAGATATATTTGGTGTTTTCTGATACCCAGGTTTGCCACCCTTGCTACCATTCTATTTGGTACAAATAATATTATGATGTCTCCCTCCATGCAATTAGTTCTTGTATGTACACCATGTCTTGACTGATTGTTCCACTTGAAAAAGGATATCTTGTAGGCCTGTGTGAAGCAGCTAGTATTTGCTTCTGATTCAGATTCAGCCTGTTCGCGGGACTGTGATTCAATTTCGTGATTCAAGTCACTGTCCCGATAAGACTTGGCCAAATCTCTGAATCAGCCAGGCCAGTCCCATCCCCCACCCCTCTTCCAGCCCAACAATGGCTGCCCTAGCTCCTGCACTTGTAAAATAAAAATCCCTGGCTCCCTGGGTGTAACTGGGCAGGGGCCAATCCCTGCTTCCCCCCATTGCCCCATGCTGCATGTGGGGGCTCTGCCTGACCCCTCCAACCCCCACCCCCCTTGGTCCCCTAGCCTCCCCCATGGGTGCCCTGCATTGGCCAGGTCTGGTCCTTTAAGAAAAAAAAAGAAAAAATCCTGGGAGTCACTGCTCCTACTGGTGGGGGGTGATCTCTGCTGCCTTGTGCCACATGGGGGACTCTGCATAAGCCCCTGAAGCCCCAAGGCTGCTGCAGGAGTGCTGAGTCCCAGGACTTTTCTTGTTTGTTTGTTTTTCTTAAAGGGTCAGAGCTAGCCCAGGTGGAGCAGGAGCTGGGGGAGAGAGGGGGATATCAAGAGGCTCATTCAGAGCCCCCTATGCAGCATGGGGCAGTGGGGAGCGGGGGGATCGTCCCCGCCACCTGGCAGCATGCGGTCATCACCAGAGCTTTTCTTGAAAGTACTGAGCTAAGACCGAGGGGAGGGCACCCTAGAGGATGGGAGTTGGGGGGGCTGGGGGATTGAGGGGTTGGGGGGCTGGCAGGGGTTCCCCCATGGTTCCCTCTTCCCTCCCCCAGCCCCTAGTACTTACCAGCTTGGAGTCAGCTGCAGCTCTCTGCTGCAGCCACCAGGAACTGCCTGAATCATCTGTAGCACAGGTAACTCGGGTATATACTACCTTTCTCCAGTTGAAGGGAATTGTTAGCTGGCAGGTGTTTCATGGGGAACTGCAGACTGCTCAGTTTCCCTCTATCCCTATAGAACCAGGCCAGGACAGGACAGTCAGGGAATTTAACTATATACAACTTTATTTATATTAACTTATTACAGGGAAAAGAAACATGGATATAAACATTTGTTTTATATATGATATCTAAAGAAATAACATAAACAGTACCCTCTAGGTAAATGCTATAAAACCTTACACCAGTGCTCCAGATACAGGTAAGTATTTGATCTGAAACAGACAAACTTCAAAATAAACATAGATAGCTAACAGATAAATTATAGATAAGTATGGGTGAACAATAAATAAGCCACAAATAAATACAAATAAACAACAGGTGAAATAATAGCAACAGGGCCCTAGGACTCTACTCATCTGCTAATTTACAAACATGAGAGTTCACAAAATATAAGGCATGACATCACACCACTTTTGCTGCAAGAACCCCAATAATAAACTTAATCCCAAGGGGAAACCCCAATGCCCTTGAGCTTTTCCCAAGCCCTACAAAGAAGCTGGTAACTTCAAGGGGGCCCTCCCAGTGGGACCTCCACTTTTACGACCTCTTAACTAACCAGGGGGGCCCCCCCTCCCCTGTGGGAATCCTATTTTCTCTGCAACTCATGGCTCCCAGGCCTGGAGGGTGGCCCTCATCCTCTGCACCAAGCTGCTCTCTCACCTGCGGTGGGCTTCAGGAGGGGTCGCTGTCCCCTGGAACAGAACTACACTATGCAGGGCTTCTGGGGCCTCTGGCTTGGCCCTGTCTGCTGGCTCAGTAGCCTGAGCACCATCTGGCTCCCTGGACTCAACCTTTTGCTATGGGTTGGAAGCTTGGGCCACCTCATGCAGCACCAGGCTTGGTCCACTTTTGGACCCTCCATGCAGCACTTCCTGCACTGAGCTCCCAGCCTCGTTTCAGGGGTTGAGGACCTGAGCTACCCAAGAGCTCCAAAGGTCCTGCTCTGTGCACCAGCCTGTGCGTGGTGTCTCTGGCTGCACACCGGCGGTAGAAGATCTCAGCCACCTCACATAGCTCCCAGGTTCTGGATGCTGTGTGCCGTGCTGCACACTGAGAGCCTAGCCGCTGCAGCCGTCTACTGTTCCCTGCCAATGGAAGTCTTCAGGGGCACTTCTGAGCTGCTGCTTCACCCTGCTGTGCAGCTCTCCTCAAGTCTTCTAAGCCCCACTCTTCTCCCTTCTTTGTCCCAGATGTGTCCCCCTCATGCTGGGCATGCAGCTTCTTTTATACTCTTCAGGGCTCCGCCGCTGAAGTCTTCCAGACCTGAGTGTTGCAGTCTTCAATCAGGTCTGGGAAGGAGCTCCTCTCCCCCTCCCCTCAGGAAAGGGGCATGACTTAACTCCTCTTGCTGCCTCCTGATTGGTGGATGGGCTTCAACAATCAAAACAACAACATTTCAAGCCTGGAACTCAACCTAAGCTCTGAAAAGCAAGCCTGCTACACAACAAAGCTCTCTGAATCTTTTCCAAAGATTCAGAGAGCTTTGAATTGATTCAGACCTTTAAATTGGTCCCCTGGTTTGATTCAGATTTGGCCACCGAATTGGGCTGAATCTCTTCTGAATCAAATCACCACCTGAAGCTTTGCACAGCTCTAATATTGTTCCTTTCTTTGATTCTAAAAAGTCTTCTTTTTCCTTCCACTATACTAAGGTAATGATGACTCTTCCTTAGCTTACCTCCATTTGAAGTGCTGGGATTTACAGTTCTATATACTAGTCTCTTCTTTTTTGAGAAGGCATATTACAGGCTGCTTCATATCTTCATGGGTCACCGGAAGGGGAACACATATCTTAGTAATGTTAACAGTAGGCAACAATAAATGGAATTTATTATTAAACTTACTTTCAAAATAAGCTTTGGTGTCATTCAGTAGTCCAACGTTAACTTCCTTTCAGTACTAAACAATTCAGTATCTAATAAGGGCATTTGTACATGACATAGCATTTGATCCTCATTAATTTACCACACCTGAAAATTTTTAACCCAGGTTATTGTAGTGTGGTATGGTGTGTTTGTGTTTGTATGCCATGTGCTTTCAAGCGAGTTAAGTCTCGTGTGTCGTTCCCTGCAGATTCCAGCAGGGGGAGGAAAAATACCAATGTACCCCCAGTAATGTCTTTCCCAATGAATTACAGCAGGAGGCACATGTAAGCAGGCCTCCACAGTCCCTGCCCCCGCTGGGAGTCTTCTGATAATTCCCCCCACCCATCTCGCCTGGGCATGGTCACCCCCAACCCCTGACACTTGCACTCACCTAGGCTTGGGTCGGTTTCCCAGAAGGCAACCCCATGGTGATCCCGATGACAAGCTGTGTGAATTATCCCCTCCCATCCCTTTTCCTTCCCCACATGTTACAAAGTAACGAGAATGTATATATATGATTTTTAATAAAACTATATAAATAACTGATATGATATTAGAAATGTATATGGTTGAGACTAGCAGGTGGGTGGGTGGGTGTTGCCGCCATGGTTGGTAGGTGACTTTTGTTGATGGTGGTGGTACTTTTCTGGCTTTTTAGGACTATGTTTCCCAGAAGTCCCAAGCTGCCAGGGCTGGGAACAGTTTCAGCGGGGATGCATCAATGGTCCTGCATCCCCCGCTCCCCTTCCCTGCCCATGTTCCACCATGAATCTGTTTGTGTAGAGTGACATACGGTTTTTGAAGGGGTGTTGCGAAATATTTTTGAAATGGTGGGCTTGAGGTGGAATATGCCCCTCCTTCAGCCACACTCCTAAGGCAGACTTCAGGCTATTCACTCACCCCCCATTTGTCAGTCTGCCACCAGCCGCCCCCGCCCCCAGTCAGTTCATGAGAGGTATACATAACCCTTCCAGTCCACCTCCCCCTGCCCTGCTCATCCTCCCCTGCACCTCGTCTGCTACACTGTACACCCCTGCAGACAGACACAGATGTTTATGTTATAAATTGTAAAAGAATTTAATGTAATCAAAAGAAAGAACAAGCACTACTAGTTGCTGTCAGTGATATGTGCTGCCAGACAATCCCGCGCAGAGGCCACCAGACTAGCTTCTCCTTGTGTATATTTCCTCAGTCCCTGCACTGCTGCCCAGCCATGTCTCTGTCTGGCCACTGCCTGTCTCTTCTTCAGCCTACGCCAGGCTGAAAACACTCTGCAGGTCTTGCAGATCTTGTGCAGCATGCAGGCTGCCACTACAAAGGCTGTGATATTTTCTGGCTCCAGCTTGAGCTGGCACATAGGTGCCCTCCATCATTCTTTCAGTTGGCCAAATGCATATTCAGTGGCCATCCTGCTCAGACGATTATTGAAAACCAGCTTCTGTGGGTCCGTAATGTTCCCTCCATAAGGTTTCGTGAGCCAGGGCTTTACGGGGGAGGCAGCATATGCTAATATAACTGGGGGAATGGCAACACCACAGAACACTGTCTCATGAACTTCGGGTGCATAATGTCCTTTCTCCACAAGGCTAGGGAGCAGGGAGTTTCTGAGCATGCACATGTCATGCACACTGCTGGCCCACCTGGTAAAAGTGTTTGTGAACCAGCCCTGGTAGCTCACCATGGCTTGCAGGATCATGGAGGCAAATCCTTTCCTGTTTATGAAAGACCTGCCCTCCCTGAAGGGGACAGCACTGGGATGTGAGTATTGTTTAAAGCTCCCATGCAATTAGGGAGCCCCATGTTATTGAAGCCATCTATGACTTCCTGAAAATTGCCTGGACAGACAAATTTGTTTGCAGTGATGTCCTGCAGCAGCTGGCATACCTCATAATTTGCCACCCCGGCTGTGCAGGGAGCCATGCCAAACTGGTTCGCAATGCAGTGGAGGCTGGATGGGGTGGCCAGTTTCACGGTGGCCATTTGCCACACTCTTGTCTAAGTCTGAAGACAGCTCAACGCATGTTAATGTCCTGCCTCACAATCTGTGGCCCCAGCATCAAGATGATATGATAAAATGTCTCCCTGGTCATTCAGAACATCTCCAGCAGCTGCTGATCATTCCAAGTGGTCAGCACGATTCGCTCCCAGCAGTTCAAGCTGATTTTGTGGGCCCAGACCATGTGGATGCTGTTCCTGAAGTTTCCCAACACAGCCCAGTCATCTTCAGTTACTTTGCATGCCTCTTGGTTTTCCCACTCCTCAATACATTTCCGTTTTCTTTTTCGCAGTGCTAGGAAAGCTTGGAAACACACTAATGCTGAATACCCTATCACTCTTACCTGGTGGTGCAGCATGTCTTGTATTATCCTCACGACCAGCAGGTGTTGAATCAGCAACACTGTCACCACCCCCTCCACCTGCTCACCCGTGCCTTCCAGATTCTCCATGTTGGAGGAATCTTCACTGCGTTGTTTTCCATTCTCCACTTCCCATTCCTCACCTATTTTGTCTTGATTCTCCATTTATCCCCTCTCTGTCATCAGTGGGGGGTGGAAGGTGGGGTTGAGCTCTGTGTAGTTGCATTAAATAGATGACCACTCCTTTTTCAACAAGTAACCCTGTGGCCCTGGGTGTTTTCACTGTCTTTGTTTGGTCCTGAGATAAGAAGCAGCAGGTGCTTTGATTCATCAAGTTTTTGTTCAAGACAACTTGTAATCAAGGTTGCAAACATAAGATTTTGCTATAACCCTCTCCTGTTAATGTAGGACCAGCCAGCTGAATACTTTTGCTAGGTCAGTGAAAACAGACTGTGCTTCTGCAATAAAATTAATGTATTTAGCAATAACAAAACAGCCTTCATTGTGGGACTAACTAGGGGAAGACAGGCCAAAGCACAAGCAGGCAGGTGTGATAGATTTTTGCAACATTCTGGGGCATTAAGCACCCATCCCAATGGACAATAACCTTATGTACCTAATGCTGAAGCTGATCAATAAGTCTTTTGTTGGTAATTGGGGTGCTTCATCACCTTTGGGTGTTGTGAGACATAGGTGATAACTTCACAATCTCTGGAATTTTCACAGCATGTGTATAAAGCCAGCTCCCAAATTTTGCCAGGGACCTGTCGTAAATCACTTGCTGTTGACCATAAGTTGCTTCACCATGTTTCAGAAAGCCAAGGCCAGCAGTATGGAGGTGAAGGAGCAGGAGGCTGATGCTTCCAAAGGCCCAGGGACTCAACTGGACCTGGGAAGAACTGCAGGACTTAATCAACTTTTGGCCAGAGCAAAGCATCACAGACAACCTGGAAAGCAGGAGAAATAAGCCTGTTTATGTCTCCATTGCAAAAGCGATGCAGGTACAAGGGCACAGTCGTGACTGGACCCAGGTCCGGTGCAAGATCAAGGCCCTGAGATCTGCATTTTACCATACCAAGGATGCAAACTCTTGCTCTGGGGCAGGGCACACAATTTCTCCTTTCTATGGGGGGTGGTGGTGTGTAGTCTCCTCCACTTGGGGGAAGAAAATGTCACAAAACCAGAAAGACTTTTTTCATTTGTTTACCAGCTACCATGCCCAATGGCAGTCAGGAATTTGCTCCTAAACGTTTGACCACAGCTCACACTACAGCAGAGTGCTCAAGGGATATGTGGCACAAACAGTGACACTCCCTAGAAAGCTTGCTGGAGGTTTTGGCAGATTCATCATGAGTCAGACTGTCACGCAGATGCCTGGTGGGAGGAACTCCATGAGTTGATGTGTTCCGATGATGCCCTCCTTGAGGAAGTGCGGCAGTTGGTAGACATGGCCACGAGTCCCGTGTTGATTATCAGAAGTCAGATGACTTGATTAGTGACATCCTGCAGAAATTGCTTAAGCACCTCTTTAAAAAACAGATACCAGGGAAAAGTAGCTCTGCTTGGCTTGACTCTGTCCAGGAGTTAGCCAGCATCATTCCAGATGAGCTGGTTCCCCCAAATGCACTGGAGTCGGGGGAGGGCCGTATGACTCCCAGCAGGGCCAGTCAGCCACAACTGCAGTTTAAGGAACCAGGGCTGGTTCACGGTGATGGTGAGGTGAAGGCAAAGAAGGGCATGTAACAGACTGCTTACTATATTGTGTTCCTTACAATAAAACATCATGTTATCCTGGATTTTGGCATCTGGCTCCATATCTTTGAAGGGAAGAGCTGGCAAAATCCTGCCTTAGACTGCTGCATGGGGAACAGGGATTTCATTCATTTTTTGGTTTCATTTTTTTTGTTGTTTTTCCGCCTGCTGCTTTTTCTGGGCGCTTGCTGCATGGGACACATGGGGGAGGGGCTAGAAATCTCTTGTGCCCAGGTACACAGGGCACAGGGCTGCCTAGGTGGTTCACCCCTCAGAAATGTGGCTGGTCAAATCACCAGCAGTTTGCCAATCCATACACTTTGCAGAGGCCCACACAGAGGCTGATACCCAGTCTCTTCTGCCTGCCTATGGTGTGGAGGGAGGCCAGGGGGTGGGGGGTGGGGAGGCAGCTGCGGGGTCAGCCCACACAAACTTTGCTTGCCTTTTTCCAGGGTACACACTTTGCAAAAGCCCCAACAGAGGCTGATTGTTACCACAGATTGTTAGAGACGGCCACAAATTGTTAGAGAGAAGGTTCAGGCTGGACATCAGGAGACATTACTTTATGGTTAGGGCTGCCAGGCTCTGGAATTGACTCCCAAGGGAGGTGGTGCTGTCCCCTCCCGTGGGGGTCTTCAAGAGGAGGCTGGATAGATATTTGGCTGGAGTGTTATGACCCCAGCACTCGTTCCTGCCTGGGGTAAGGGGTTGGACCTGATAATCTGTTTAGGTCCCTTCTGACCCTAAGCACTATGAAACTATGATGCCTGCCCAGTCTTTTCTGCCAAGGGGGGAGGAGGGGTAGTGGGGTGGCCTTGCAAGCCAGACACACTTTGCAAAAGCACTTTTCCCATCTCCTTTTCACGTTTCTTTTTAGCCCAGAGCCAGACTGTCTTTTTTGTTTTTACACCAAAATGAGGCAGTAGGAGGGAGCAGGGTGCGTCATCCTGTCCTACTCAAGGCCTATAAATTAGGGGAGCGGTGTTTGGGGTGAGTGTTCATTGTATCGACAAGAGAGGTTTGAGGCAGCTGAAAGACAGCAGCACACCAGAGGCAGAAGGGCTAAGCTGAGTGGTGAGAGTTGCTTCTGGGGGGGCACCGTGATGTGAATCCAGCATTCAGGAAGAGTGCAGGCTGCTGAACTGGGATGCAGTGAAGCTTCGAGTGATAGATGAGCGCAGCTTTGTGATGTGCAACAGGATAGAGGACATTGTGATGTGCTCCATAAGCAGCACCGTTATGCATTGGTAAGTGACGCCTGACGCTTGTCTGTGCCCTGTGTGGGGATGTGGGTGGTGGGGTCTTGTGCATTGTTTACTTCAACTTTTTTGCAAACTGGGTGGGTGGAATTGTTTTGGTGTTGGTGCACAAGAGGGACTGCATGTTGGTTTTCAATTACAATTCCTATGCTCTTTCTATGCATTTAGCTCCCTTTCCATTGATAGTGGCACACACTGCTCTCAGAGAAGAGGAAGAGGAAGAGGAGGAAAAGCCTGACCACACTTCCTTCAGCATTATTATATATTATAGTATTAGACTTTTATTATATAGACTTATATATAGACATATATTATATATAGCCTGATATCATATAGACTTATATTATATGGACTTATAATCAGTACAGTAGACTTATATAGTATTATACTATTATATATTACAGTGTTATAATAATACTAATAATTGTAACTTATAATGCCAGTGCTCAGGGCAACATTGTGTAGTAATGATTGGACTCCTTTGTAGCTTGTGGAGTGCAACATTTTCTGGTCTGGCTTTAATTTCCTTTAACCTTCCAGTCGGCTTAAGCCAGTTCTACTACAGTATCTTTCAGCTAAAAAGCAATGCTTGGTCTCTGCACTTTTCCATTGGGAGAAGAAGCTTAGGAGTTAGCAATCATTTTCTCTGAATTTTCTGCACTGCATGTGCGCGCGCACACACACACGTGCATGCGCGTACACACACGTGCACGTGCACGCACACACACGTGCGCGTGCAGGCACACACCTACCACCCTGCTTTGTGCAGAGGAAAAAGTCCCTCCTTGCCTCCCTGTTGCAGCCTGGCCTGGGCTGGGACCTCTTGGGGGAAAATTCCCTCCTAGGTCCCTCTTGGCCCATGGCTGTGGGCTCTTAGCACCCGAATGGTGTTTTAAGGACCTGTTTTCAGGCTACTGGCCATGTCCCAGTTTAAAGGAAACTTTGTAATATAATATTATTGTCTTCACAAATAAAAAAAGGGTTTTCATCCAGCTCCAGGCTACAGGCTGCTCTAATTCCGTTCTGCTGGGGCCCTTTGCCCTGCTGCATGGTGTGAACACACACACACACACTCTCTGATGAATAAACACATAATAAATATTCAATAAGTAAATATGTAAATAAAGTAAAAATGTAATTACTTAAATTGGTAAAAAAGTAAATAAGTAAATACAGGCCCTCTTATTCCTTCCCTAGGTCCCTCTCTATGGCTGGGGCCCCTTATCATCCAGCTTCTGGCTGGGGGAAAATTCCCTGCCTGTATCCTTGTTACACCCTGGGCTAGGGCCTCTTAGGGGAAAGTTCCCTGTTTCCTCCATGGCACAATGTGTGTTTCTTGGGCAACTTCCCTCTCTTTGTAACGTTTGAATTGGCACTGGCCACAAAGCCTCCTGCTGAGGCTACTGCAGATGCCTGTTTCACTGTTGCTCCATGGCTGGAGCCCTCTTATGACCCTGACTGAGGGAAAATTCTCTCCCTAGGTCCCTCTCACTGTGCTTCTTGCTAGGGAAAAAATCCCTCCTACCTAAGTCCCTGTTGCCTCAGGGCCAGGGCCTCTTAGCACCCTGCTTCTGGCTGGGGAAACTTTTCCCTCCCTCCATCCCTAGCTGGGACATGGCCTATAACCAGGAAGGAGGATTCTCTCCCTCCCTCCCTAGGTTTTGTGACTAGCAACAATTAAAAAATTACAATATGGGAGGGAGGGAAAATTCCCTCCCTAGCTCCCTGTTTCCCCATGGCTGTTTGTTGCTATGTCAGAATACATGCACACACATTACACACATGCACACACTTGCCAATCCATGCACACTCACCAATCAAGTGACACCTGTGAATCAAAACTCTTCCCCCTGTCAAGCTAGTTCATTTGCAACGTTTACAATGTGTTGTGTTTATTTAGAAGCAAATGTACATGGGCATGTTAAATATCTAATATTAAATACCTATATTATTATTATTCACCACCACTTGACTACCACTACCAATGGCATTGTTTATTAAAACACTACTGCCTATACTGTTCTAGCATGTATTTATTGGGCATTCCCAATAGAAATAGATTGGATTTCAATTTATTGTGAAAAACCAAAGGACACAAAGAAAAATAATCTCAGGTGCTCTTAGTTGAAATGTTGTAAATAGTCAATGCTAGCTATTCCTATCTAGTCATGATTGCCAACAAATGTGATGTTGTCATGTTTGTTGGACATGGATTAGTTGTTTTGTCATGTTAGAGATGGATTAGTATTGTTTTGGTGGGATCCCCGTGCTAAGGCTTGGGGGATGCAACCATCCCAACCTACATTATTTTTTGGACTGCTTGGGTGGGCAGGTTTGTGTGTTTTCTCAGTGAATGCTTGGATTCTTACAAATGTAACTCACTCATGGTTTTGCTACTGAAAATAAAAACAAAATGGTAAATAAATACAGTAAAGGATTGTTGAAAGAAAATGGTTCCTGTGACTGACTTCTTTTTTTTGTGAAACTCGGAGCAAAAATTTGCATACGTGCTTCTGAGCTGCTGCACCAGATGTTGATGAGGACTGGGAGCCACCACCAAGCCCAAGTATTAGCCTTATAATACATGGAAGAGTTATATTATTTTATTGCTCTCTTTCAAATGCTTTATGTCTGCCGACATATTGCAGCTTGCCACTGTGTGCGTGTGTGTGTGTTGGGGGGGTGGAGCGTTCTCAGAAAAAATGCTGGATGCATCCTCTGATTTGCGCCTGGACTGCAGTGTATTGGTATGGTGGGGGGAATAACACAAACATTGGACAAGCATTCAACCTTTGATAACAGTCCATCCTGCAACTCTTTCCAGTAATGCCATGACTCCATAAATGCCCCCAAGCAAAACATCCTCTTACTGGCTGAGGTGGGCAGGCATGGTCATCACTTTTCTCAACCCACCCCACCCACCCCTGAACCACACAATGCCATCCATTCCAATCTCCCTATGAAAGAAAACATGTCACACATATGTATAGGCCAAAAATTACAAACCTTTATTAAAAAAAAAAGAAGGTGGTGCATTTCTTTTTTTTTTTTAAATCAAAAAGGCAAAAGTAAAAATGTGTTTAAATAATAGATAAACTAAAGAAAATTTAAAATAAATAGGAAAACAGAAAAATAGTATTAAAAAGGCGGGATTTTCCTTCTCCAGCACCTATACAGACAGCGTTGCATTACACTGTCTATATACAGTAACTAAACACTACACTATCTATATAGCTGCACACTACTTAACTAAACTATACACTATTTTCAATAGGAGACTACACATTATACTCTAAGTAACTCGGTGCTCTTTATCCTTATTGGTCTTGGTTTGTGATTTCCAACCGCAAAAGTTTTCTGCAGGGAGGAGGAAGAAAGAAGAAGAGGGCAGAGTTTTGGACCACAGTCCAAAAACTGCCCTCTTGCCCCCCAACCTTGCCCCACAGAAGGTCATTTGGATAGTTGGATATTACCTATATATCACCCAGGATGCCGCATATCCTGGGGGGTGGGTCTGGCAGGCAGCGTCCACCTGGACTATTCACTGTGGTTATGGAATGGGAATTTTAATTATAAGAAATAGGAAGGTTTGAAGTATTCACGGAAGTCTTAAGAGGTAGCACACCCCAAACTTTTATAGTTGCGAACTTGCAATTCTGGTGATGATGCTGTGCTCAGCAGTTATGAACACCGCAGTGGGCGCAGCAAGCAGAGGGCATGGGTGGAGGGTACACAGGCATGGGGGTGGTGTGGCACATACACTACAGGTGGTGACAGTGGCAAAGGAAGGGAAAAATTACCAGGGGGTAGTATATTACATGCACACCACTGCGTTATTCTTCCATTTCTCTTTATTCCCCATGTATAATATTCTGAGCCCGCACACCTTGCTGCGCCCTGGCTGCATGTGGTCAGCTGTGGAGTAGGAGGAGGGAGGGAGGGAGGAGAGGAAAACCCTCCCACACATAAAATAAAATCACAGGCAACTATTGTCTAAAGGCCTGAACTACAAAAATAGCACAGCACCACCTGGTGGCAAAGGAGCATAATTAGAAGTCTCTGAGTCTGTTTGCATGACATGAATCCATAGATAAGCAGGGCGAGGTAAGCAGTGGTGGCACAAAACAAAACATTTCCAAGCAGTGTTATTTTAACACGCCAAAAGGACATTTCAAGTGGCTGGAAATCACGATGGTGAAAACACAAACACAGTTGCGGTGGTGTAAATGGGAAAAGTGATGACATGTACAAATGTCCTAAACTTACACCTGGGTCTGGGTCACAGTCTTCTTTCTATCTTTCAGTCGTGAATACCTGGACATCCGAGCCACCTGGTTTTGTTACTTTCCTTTCATTGAGATTATACCACATGTGGCAAAGTTTCCTTGTGGTCTGCAAACACCAACATTAGAGCTTTGAGCCACAGATTTGGGTCATTAATACTGTTCTGTGGGGAGGCAGTAACTTTGGTTTTAGGCTACTTCAGTATTTTTACCTGCGCTACCTGGTTAAATACACTATAAAAAACTGAACTTGTTCTAAATCAGGCTGCCATTTTAATGTTGATCAGGGGTGGGTAAAATATGGCCTGTGGGCCAGATCTGACCTGCAGAGGGACTTTGTCTAGCCCACAGTGGGTCCCTCAGGCCCACCTGGCCTAGGCATCATTAGGTCCATGGCTCATCCCATCACCCCTGCCCCACACTGGCCACGATGAGTAGCAGCAGCAGCAGCAGCTGGGCAGAAGCTGCTGCTGGGCATTGGAAAGAAGCAGGATCCAGTGATGGGCACAGCTGCCTCCCCCTTGATACTGCTGGAGCCTTCTTGTTCCCACTACCCAGAGCCTACACTGAGGCTCTCCTCTCTATTACCACCAGAACCACCTCTGGGCCAACCCAGTCCCCTGTGCCTAGCGGGACAGTGGCAGTGGGGAGAAGAGCTGTGGTGTAGGCTCCAGTTGGTGGCAGCAAGAAGGGCCCAGCAGTAGTGAGGGGGAGGCAGCTGCATTAGCCTCTGAATCCTGCTTTTTTCCTACACTGAGCAGCAGCGTCTGCCAGGCTACTGCCACTCATCATGGCCTGGGGGATGGATCTGGAGCAGGTGCTGCAGGGATCTGAAGCCCCACATGGAACAGGCTGGAGCTGGGGCTGTGCACTGATGGCAGCAGTGGTGTGGGAGGAGAGCTCTGGGCAGCTGCAACAAGAAGGACCGCACAGTGGTGAGGGGATGTGCCTGCGCCTGCCACTGGGTTCCTCTAGATAACACTATTTTAATCCTGGGCTAACTGTACAGATCACACCTTTTATAATTTCTAATATATGATAATCCCTGTTTCAGTCATTCACTGAGGAGCAGATTCTGTCCAGCTGCCACCTCTTCTGCACCCGAGCTGCTGCTGCTGCTACTGGGGCTGGAAAGCAGCTCCAGCCCCTCCTCCAGGTAGAAGGGTGGCTTGGAAGCTGCACTGGTGGCAGCTCTCCTAAAGCTGACCACACGCAAAATAATGCCAAGGGGAAACCAGCATGGGTTCATAGAAGACAGATCCTGCCTGATTAACTTGGTTTCTTTTTATGACCAGGTCACCAAATGCTTGGAAGAAGGAAAGAGGTAGATGTTATTTACTTAGATTTTAAAAACACCTTGGACACAGTGTTGCACCTAGTTCTTATAAAGAAACTAAACAGTTGCAATGTAGATTATTACACAGTCCGATGGGTGGAAAATTGGCTTATGGGATACACCCAGGGAGTGCTGGTGGATGGGTCAGTCTCTACCTGGAGAAATGTAGGCAGCAGAGTCCCCCAAGGCTGTGTCCTGGAACTGGGACTATTCAATATCTTCATTAGTGCCTTTAATGAGGAACTAGAAAGCACCCTGTCCATATTTGCAGACAACACCAAGCTATGGGGGAAGATAAACAAATGGGAGGGCAAGGAGCAAATACAGATGGATTTGGACAGGCTGGGGAAGTGGGCAGAACAGAATAGGATGCAATTTAACAAAGATAAGTGCCATGTGTTGCACTTAGGGCAGAAGAATCATCAACACTCCTATAGCCTTGGAGGTATCAGTCTAAGTAGCCCAACTGTGGAAAGGGATCTTGGAGTCGGAGTCAATTCCAAAATGAACATGAGTTACCAATGTGATGAAGTAAAGCTAAACCACACTCTTTCTTGCATAAGTCAGTGCATCATAAACAGGTTTAGGGAGGTGATACTTCCCCTCTATGTGGCATTGGTCAGGCCACAGCTGAAGTACTGTGTCCAGTTTTGGGCACTGAACTTCAGGAGAGATGTAGATAACCTGGAAAGGTTTCAGAGGAAGGCCACCTGTCTGGTTAAAGGCCTACAGAAAAAAACCTACGAGGAGCAATCGGGGGACCTGAATCTCTTCAGCCTCTGCAAGAGAAGGCTGAGAGGTGATCTATTGGCCATCTACAAACTCATCAAGGAGGGGACAGCAGGAAATAGGGCATATGATGTTTACCAGGGTGCCCTTTGGGGTAGCTAGAAACAATGGCCACAAACTGAAGGAGAACAAATATAGACTGGACATCAGGAAAAAAATCTTTACAGCAAAGGTTGCCAAAATATGGAATATGCTTCCAAGGGAGGTGGTGCTGTCCCCTTGCTTGGAGGTTTTTCAGAGGAGATTGGACAAACACCTGGCCGGGGTCATCTGACCCCAGTGCTCTTACCTGCCCAGGGCAGGGGGTTGGACTTGATGATCTAATAGGTCCCTTCCGACCCTAAAATCTGAAATCTATTTAATAATTTTCCACTGCTTGTGTAGATTCTCTCTTCACTAATTGATAGCTAATTGTTTTAGAAAAAGCTACTTTTCATACCATGAAATCTAATGGAATATCTTTGGAGCCCGGATTCTCTGTATTTCATTTTTTATATAAATTGATGTAGTTTTCCCTGATATTTAAAGGATCTTCTTTAGATTGGGTAATTAACATTCTTGCCTTCTAGATAACACTAATTTAATCCTGGGTTAACTATACAGATCTCTCCTTTTATAATTTCTAATGTTTGATAGTCCCTGCTTCAGTTGTCCACTTTGCTATTCCTTAGTACTTAAACATAATTTGTTCTTTTGTGTGAAATAACCAGTCTGTCCTGTAATTTTCAAATCTTTCTAAATATTGATGACCCTAAGTACTATGGTACTATGATACTCACAGACTGGAAAAAAAACAATACAAAAAATCCCACTTTGTTTCTTGAAGCTAGGTGGGGCTTTAGTGCAGTACACTTTGTTCTCCTGAAATTGCTTAAGATATTACAGCATCCACCATGACCCCATCTTGATTTCTGCAACAGTCTGGCTCCTGGATTGGGATAATGGAGGCAAGGAATGCAGGACACCTGATCTCAAGGGTTCAACAGACTCTAGACTGCAATCAAAATCCAATGGCCCTGTTATACTCAGGAGGTATCTGTATATAATAGCAGGGGCAGGACTTACTAGAAATCCCAGACCTTTATACTTCCTAATTCTGCACAGCAGGGTTGTTTTAGACCTTTACAGAGGACACTGACACTGTGTCCCTCTCTAAAGTGATTTGCTGTGTGCACAGAGGGTATTGGGGTGGGACCCATATGGAGAAAGATGTCTCAGGGGCTAAGCAACAGTCTGACCTGCTAGTTCAAACATTGGGTCCAGACCGCAGAGATGTGAACAGTACTGGAGGTTACTTTCTCTATATCCTGGTTATGAGCAACTGCCTGTGCAGATTTATGTGATAGATTCTCATTGCAAGCACTTATGATAAACAGATTGAATTTTAATCTAGCTTTTTAGCTCTCCTTCGATGAGGCAGGGCAGGACAGGACTTTCCTGATTGCACTTCTTTCCTATCTTAGTGAAATTCCTCAGTGGTTAACATAATAGTTACACTGGGTTTTATTAATTGTAGCCAACTTCTAGGCCTGTGCAAAGTGGCTAGTATTTGGGTACTGTACCTGGGGAAGAAGAACCAGCACCATACCTACAGGCTGGGGAACTCCCTTCTCATCAGGATCTTGGTGTTATTATTGATGCCGAAATGAACATGGGGCTGACAGTGTGGGGACACAATCACGAAGGCCTATCATAGCTTGTCATGCATCCACAGATGCATCTCAAGCAGGTCCAAGAAGGTGATACTTCCCCTCTATGCGACACAGGTCAGGCCGCAGCTGGAGTACTGCGTCCTGTTCTGGGCACCGCACTTCAGGAGGGATGTGGACAACATGGAGAGGGTCCAGAGGAGGGCCGCTCACATGATCAGGGGGGCAGCAGGGCAGGCCCTACGGGGAGATGCTAAGGGACCTGAACCTGTTCAGCCTGCACAAGAGAAGGCTGAGGGGGGATCTTGTTGCCATTTACAAACTAGTCAGGGGGGACCAGCAGGCTATGGGGGAGTCCCTGTTCCCCCGAGCACTGCCAAGAGTGACCAGGAATAACGGTCACAAGCTGGCAGAAGGTAGATTCAGGCTAGATATCGGGAGGTGCTACTTCACTGTCAGGGCGGCTAGGGTCTGGAACCAGCTTCCAAGGGAAGTGGTGCTGGCTCCTACTCTGGGGTCTTTAAAAGGAGGCTGGACTCACCAGCTACTGCTGGGGGGAGGGTGATCTCTTCTCCCTTATGCTGTGTGAGGGGTTCTAACATGAGCCCTCACCCACACCTGCTCTCCTGGTCCCAGCTCTTTAAAAGAAAAAAGAAAAGCCCCCCACTCACTGGATACTGCCAGATGGGACAATGATCCCCACTGTCCCCCACGGAGGGACCAAGGCTGCTGCAGCAGCAGGTGAGTTGTTTTTTTAAGAGCCAGAAACTGTGGCAGGTGGGGCAGCCATGGGAGTGGGGATGGGAGAACAGGTGGGGGTCTGTGGGCTCATGGCAGAGCCCCTCAACACAGTGGGGGGCAGCAGGGATCACCCCCTGCCTGGCAGCAGCCAGTGAGTAAGGGCTTTTTTATTTTTAAAGAGCTGGGGCCAGGCAGGAAAGCCATGGGGTGGGGGCAGGCTGGGACAGGGGGTGGGGGTTGGGGAGCACTCGGGGGGGGGGGCTGGGGGAGCAGGCAGGGGTCCCCTCATGGTCCCCTCCCCCCTCCTTCAGCCCCCCACCCTCTGCACCCTACTTACCAGCACAGAGTCTGGGTCCAGTTCTCTGCAGCACTGTGTGGGGGCTGCCCAAATCTCTAAAGCTCTCCAAAACTTTTCTGAATCTAATTGGAGAGCTTTGAATCAGTTTGGACCTTTTAATTGGTCTCATGATTTGATTTGGATTCAGAGATCCGGCCGCTGAATTGGGCCAAAAGTCCTCTGAATTGAATTAGCACCCAAAGTCCCCCTCCATCTTCTAGTCCAGTATGTGGTAATTAACTTATGCTAATTTGACTTCAACCAGCTTTCTCCATCCCTTTTTCATACCACAAAACTGCAGAAAAAGGCAAGCAAAGTTGGCTGAAACTGAGATTTCTTTTTACATATATAGAAAAAGCTTGCACTATCTCCATCAAAGACTTTTATTAAAGCTACATGGGGAATATCTGCTCTGTCAGACAGCTTTATTTACTGAGAAAACATGAAAGAAGCCAACAGCTATAATCAGCACAAGAAATTTATTGTAGGTTTGACCCTGATGTGGTCATGCACTGCTCAAGGAAGATTTCTTTGAAGGTGTTGCAGGTTTATTGATTGTGAACAATGTCAATGTGTCACATGCCCAATTAACTTGGAAGTTCTTGCAATCAATAGCCTAATTACCTTCTCTTTAGAGAGGTCTTTAATTTAATTAACCCTCCCCCTGCTTGTTTTGCCAGCTATCATGTTTTAATAAATAGTTGATCTGTGGTTTGTGTTCTGTAGACTTTGGGAGAGCTGAGGGAATGAATTTGATGAAGGAAACCATCTTTTTCATAGAGACAACATCCATTTTCAAGAACCTGTTAAGCTGTATATCAACTCAATAGTAATACCAAGTTGAAACAACCAGGAGCTAAAAGGGCTTTTATTTTTATATGCTAACTGCTTCCTTTAACCCTGTCCTCAGATATTGAGACATTTTTTTTTAATCAGAGAAAAATATGAGACTGCAGGGGACCTAAGCCTTATGTGACAATAAATGGAGCTGACATTAACATGCTGTCTCAGGAAGGTTATGTGTGAAATGAACATGCCAATTTCACCCCCAACAGTGATAGCATGGGGCTTGCTGGGAGCCCAAAGGGGCATGCTAATGTTGTAAATTTTTGTTGCTACCTCATTCACATGAGCATTATGCAAAAATAGATGCGGGAGAGATTAACTGGGTAAAAAAAAGGGTTAACTGATAGATCTGAAAATGCAGGTGTGCATGACCCTATGCCATTTAATGTTTTTATCAGTTACCCAGAAGAAAACAAACAACTATCATGAATAAAGTTTTGTAAATGATTTAAAGAGGTTGGTGAAATGGTGACCAATTATGAGGATAAGGCAAGCAGCTTCACTTGGTAGGTTTTCTGTTGCACATTGAAATGCTTTTTAATTCAGATGGAAGCAAGGTCATAAGTCCGGGTACCAAAATTGTAGGTCTCACACAGAGGTTAAAAGATGTCATATCTTGTAAAGTAGTGGCTCTGGGAAAGGGATATGGTCATGGTGAAACTAAATTTGAACATGAATTGTCAATAAGATTGCTGTTTTGTTTTTCATTTTGTTTGTTTTTTAATGCTGGAGAAAAATGAAGTCTTGTTCAAACTTGTTTTCTAGTTTTTGACCAGGTCTGTTTAGATGCATAATAACAAATGATAAATGGAAAACAACATAGTAATTTATGTAGGCACTGCTGCAATGGAGAAAGAGGCATATGGAGCTGTCTTTAGATATCAAACTTTGCAAGAGAGTACTCCTGACTCAGACACTAGACCTGCTACAGCATCCCTGCTCCCACAAGCTATGTGAGGTTAAGAGAGAACCTGCAATGAAAACCCAGTATTGTCTCTCTTGCCCAGTGAATATGCAATTTTTTTAGAGGAACTGAAACAACTCCAAAAGAAGAGGCTAATTTAAGTGGTTATGGCCCTCATCTGGAATATGGTGACTGAGGTTTTAGTCCCTACTTCTGATTCAGACCAAGGACTTCAGTCTATGCCTTCCACCTCTCAGTTGAAATCCTTAAGATACTCTGATGAATGCCTTACTTGCTTTCTCAGGTTTTACCTAAAAATATCATCCTGTAACTAAGAAACTTCTTGTGACAAAAGTTTTAGATAAATCTGTCATTGAAATGTACTAGTTTAATTAATTTCATTGGTTTTCATTAAAACCAATGAAAAACTGATTCGTTTTAAATGTTCCAAGTGATTTTACTTGGAACACTCAAACAGTAATGACTCAGGTCTCAAAATGGATTCAGAGTGGTTAGGGATATGAGAGAGAGAATGGCGTGCCATGGGAAATTATTTTGCACAACAATCTACTTACATCTTGCTTATTTTCTAAGGGAAAGAACAATTGTTTTACAAATCCTTCTGCAGATTCTGCACTTATTTCAACTATCACATGCTTCCTCCCTTTTCCCCTCTCACCTCCCTGCAAAGGATAAATTGGAAAGCAGAGTAACTCACATGGGAACACCTCAGGGAATAGATGTTCATAAGTTTGTAAATATCTCTAGGATCAGCATTGACTCTGGGTGGCAAAGTCACCTGGACTGCAGGATACCACTGTTGAAAAGATCATATAGTAAGAGGCTATTCCCAAGGAATTAGCTTACAGGTTAGCAGAAAAAAGTGCCAAGAGCCTATGCAGAGTGGAATTAAACTCCCATGGATTCTGTATTTAGTTTCAAACTTAGCAACCTAGTTAATATTCAGGCCTATTTACTGAATAGGGTTAATGGGCCTAGGCCCACCAGCAAACTACAAGATTCCCTTAAACAAAGGGAGGACACAAAGTCCACAGTAATAAAATTCTTGGGACAATGAAAGAGAAAACAGGGATGGGAGTGAAGGTCAAAAGTTAATAGTGAGCGTTCTGAAAGGGGGCACTGAGCAGAGAACACAAGCCAGTGCTTCCTACCCCTCCAATGTGTGTAAGGAGTCTGTGGGCACAACCCAATGAAACTCTTCTCAAAGATGTGCACAGAAAAGTAAGAGGAAAACAGCCTACAATTCTTCCAGGTAGCCCTTGGCCAGGCCCTCCTTCCTGGTCTGGTAAGTGGCAAATTTGGCCAAAGCCCAGGATAAGATTGACCAGGAGGTCCTGGGCCCTGGTGAGGCTATGGATGGGTAATATGTAAAAGGAAAGGTGCAAGGAGAATTGCAGCCAGAATGTCAGGTTTCCAAAGAAGGCACTAGAGGCGCTACAGCCTGGTACACTCAAGTTAGGTACTCTGACCACAGAAGGGACAGGTGTCAGGGTTGTCTATGATGCACACTAGATACACTCGCATGGCTTTGTCTGGGAGCTGCTAGCTTAGCTCCTGGTAGCTCATGAGATTAGGGGAGAAGACTGGCTTCTCCACTAGGGACTTCTTGCCCTTGCTGAAAGTGTCCCACCACTTGGTATCTGAGCAGGATCTGAAGTTGGGGTGATGGATAGTGTGAAGTGTGAATGCATAGAGCTGACAGTGATGGGCTATGTGGGTGCAGACTGGTTTCATCTGCATAGTTGCTGAGGGAGTGTGCATGAACAGCATGTGCCCCTGGTGACTGGGGGGGCACGGCTGCACCGGCAGGGGGGTGCACAGGTAGTGTGGTAGGGTGTGCTAGACGGCATTTTGAGTCATGGGGTCCCTGCCAAACTCTGGCGGTCTGGGGGATATGAGCAAGTGGGGAATGCACTTGTGCAGAACCTCTGGGATTTATGCAAGGGCAGGGGGTGTCAGGATGGCCTTGGCCTACTGGAGTAAGTGGCAAGGTACCTACAGTGTGGGTAGCTCCTGGAAAAGCTCAGGAGGTTTGTGAAAGGAGTGATGTTGGCCACGGCCATTGTCTGGCTTACCTTAGGCACCTCCATTGCTGACATTGCCAGCTGCAGGTTTTTCAGCAGGGACCTGGGAGATTTGTACCATGGGAAGTTGCCTGTATGAATCTGGAGAAGATTGACTTCCAGGCCTGAGGAGGTCCTGGAAGAACTCAAGCGGCTCACTGAGGACTTACATGGGGAGACAGCTTAGATAGAAGAGCTGCCATTCATGTGGAGACACTCATAGGTAGCAGAGGAAGGCATGGCCTATCCAGCACCACACCACCTAACTATTGGTACTATAAGGAGTTTCTTCAGGGCCATAATGCAGAACGTGTTTACATGGCTGCTGATCAATGTTCAAGTCTATTTGTTATGTAAAAAGGACAGTGGGTCTAGGACCAACAGGCTGCCACTAGATACATATCAATTGATTACTCAGGAAACCAAAAGAGAAAACAGTGATGGGAATGAAAGTCAGAGGTTGATAAAGAGTATTTCTGAGAAGGGACATGGAGCAGAGAAGAGAAGAGAGGTCAGCACCCACTGCCCTTCAAATGTGTCCAAGGAGCCAAGGGATGTCACTCAGTGAAACACTGCTTAGAAATGTGTACAGAGGAGTAACAGAACAGCTGTACAATTTCTTGGGTTCCTCTCAAGCCATGGTCTCCTTGCCAGTCTGGGAGGTTTTTGGTGGGGTGCAGTGAGGTGGGTGTCTTAGCACAAGAGCATCCCCTACTGGCCCACCACCCCTAAGGGAGAAGTCTATGGCTGAATGGAGATATCTCCTCAGGCTGACCAAACCTGTCTTCCTCCAGCAGGAAGAGTTGGACTCTTGCAAAGGTCTTGTGGGGCTAAGCACAACCCTTGAGGAGAGGAGCAGGAGGCAGCTCTATTTTCTCCCATAGCAGGACATTCTGTCTTCCCACTCTGAAGAGGCAAGATCCCACAAGCCTCTTTAGGAGCTCTAGGCTATTATGCTGTAGTTGCTCACAGTCAGGAATAAAGTATCTTTGATGTGCTCTGCTATGAGACTGAGGTAGCCCTTTGCCAAAATGCTTGGCAGGTAGAGCCTTCTATCCTGGAATGCCTGTGAAGAAGTGAAAGGAGTTCTAGGAAAAGCCCTGAGTTCAGTGGAGGGGCTGAGGGTTGGTTGAGTCAAAAAGTGGCTGGATGTTGGACTGGGGCAGAGCACCTGCTGCAAAGAGGAAGTGGATTAGGGCTGAGGGCCCATCCGATTAAGGTTTCAGACTGGGGCTGGGTGCCCACTAAACCAAGTTATTGGGCTAGGTCCAAGGCTCACTGAACTAAGCTAGCAAACTGACTGAGGCCAAAGGCCTGATTGGAAATTAACTGGTAACAACTAGGAGGCATGGGCATGGCATAGAGGGAAGATCGGAGACCACAAAATGGGCCCATAAGGTCTGGTGTTGCTAGTGGACAGACCAGCAGTGGGCCAGAATCCTTTTTGGGGTCCTGGGAAGCTTCCCATTTCCTAAGTGAATCAATTCCAACAAGGCATGGCAGGAAAAAGAACAGAGGGGAGACCAGGGATCCTGGGGCAAAAGCTATGCAGCTGCCAAGGGGTTCCATCATGGCTCCTGGGGCATAGACCTGTCACACCATGCTAGAATGCTATATATGAGTGGAAAGTCCTTTCCTACAGTCCCCTTCCTTTGTTAGGTCTCAGCTTGAATCCTCAAGATGCTTCTTGCAGTCTTGGGTGAGGAACAGAGGTGTAACAAAGCAGCTAGGTTCCTCAAGAAGTGGGATACATGTGGGCAGCAGCAACTTTCAGCTGCCACCATGATGCTGGCACCTTTGTGCAGCTGCAGCAGTAGTTAATATTTTTCTGCCTTTCCTCCACTGCAAGTCGCCACCTAGGGAAGCTGCCCTAGTTGTACCATTCTAGTTATGCCACTGGTGAGGACACATGGTCAAGATAATGTTGGAAGTCCAGCTTGTACCTTTTCTTCAGAAAAGAGGATTTGGTCTCCAGGGCTTCCCAGCTGGTCCATTCTGTCAATGCTAAATATATTTAAACCTCACTAGCTCTCATTTTTGAAGATTAAGAACATAAAAGAACCAGGAGACAGATATCAGGTTTGTGCTCGTTACGTAAACTTTTTCAATCCTGTTCCCTAGCTATGACTCATCTCCCCAGCCCACTTTTAGCTGGTGGACTATCTTCATAGAAAGGTTGCAGACTGGCTTTCAGACTCCAAATTAGCGCTCTCTCTCTCTCTGTATATGTGGATATGCATCCCTTTATCCATATGGTGGAATATATTTATTGAATGGAAATACCCACCACATTTATCATCACTTCCTGATGCCAGGAAGGACAGAAAAATAAGAGGAATTCAAATCTGAGTGAGAATATTGGCCAATGTGAGGTGCATAGTGGCTTCCTTCAAAAATATCTCCCAAATCAGGGACAGTGTCTGCTTTGTTTTTCTGTGACTGCCACATTCTTTCACTCCTACTACAGAGCATAGGTCCATATCAGTGCATTCAAAGGTATTTTGTGATCATGGCACCAGAAAAAGTCCTTATGCTGTGATCTGACGATGAGTGTGAAAAATGCTTGATAGAATGCTTTTTTGGTGATCTACTGAAACTTCATGATACTGGATTCATAGAATCATAGAAGTCGGCTCAGAAGGGACCTTGTAGATCTTCAAGTCCGACCCCCTGTCTGGGCAGGGGAAAAACTGGGCTCAAATGAGTCCAGCCAGGTAGGCATCAAGCCTCTTCTTAAAGACCCCCAGGATAGGAGCCAGCACCACTTCCTTTGGAAGTTGGTTCCAGATCCTAGCCACCCTAACTGTGAAGTAGTTCTTACGAATGTCTAATCTAAACCTACTCTCCAACAACTTGTGGCCTTTATTCCTTGTTATGCCAGGGGGCGCTAGGGGAAACAAGGTCTCTCCCAAATCCTACTGGTCCCCCCTAGTGAGTTTATAGACGGTCACCAGGTCCCCCCTCAGCCTTTTCTTGTGAAGGCTGAACAGGTTCAGGTCCTGCAGTCTCTCATTGTAGGGTCTGCCCTGTTGTCCCCGGATCATGCAGGTGGCCTTCCTCTTGACCCTCTCAATGTTGTCCACATCCCTCCTGAACTGGGGCGCACAGAACTGGACACAGCAGTCCAGCTGTGGCCTGACCAGTGTTGCATAGAGGGGGAGGATCACCTCCTTGGCCCTACTTGAGATGCACTTGTGGATGCACAACAAGGTCTAGTTAGCCCTGCCAACCATGACCTCGCATTATTGGCCCATGTTCATCTTGGAGTCAATAATGACTCCAAGATCCCTTTCTGCCTCTGTGCTCTCAAGAAGGGAGTTTCCCATCTTATAAGTGTGCTGCTGGTGACTACTGCCCAAGTGCAGCACCCTGCACTTGTCAGTATTAGAATGCATCCTGTTTTTGTTAGCCCACCCTTTTAACCTATCCAGGTCTTGCTACAGTCTCTCCCTCCCTACTAGCATGCTCACCTCACGCCAAACTTTGGTATCATCAGCAAATTTAAACAGATTGCTTTTCACTCAGTCGTCCAAATCGTTGATAAAGAAATTGAACAGGATGGGCCCAAGGACCGAGCCCTGGGGGACTCCGCTGCCCACTTCCCCCCAGGTCGAATATGACCCGTCCACCAGCACCCTCTGAGTACGACCCTTCAGCCAATCTGCAATCCATCTGACTGTAGGCATCAATGCCACAGTCACCTAGTTTTTTAATGAGGATGGGGTGGGAGACTGTGTTAAAGGCCTTGCTGAAGTCCAGAAAAACTACATCCATGGCGACACCTCTTTTGTGACCTGATCATAAAAGGCAATCAGGTTGGTCTGACATGACCTGCCCATAATGAAACCATGCTGGTTGCCCTTGAGCATCATCCCTGAAGCCGGCCCATTGCAGATGTGCTCCTTGAGGATCTTCTCAAAGAGTTTCCCTAGGATTGAGATAAGACTGACGGGCCTATAGTTGCCTGGGTCCTCTCTCCTCCCTTTTTTAAAGTTGGGGACCACTTTGGCTATCTTCCAATCATCTGGCACCTGGTCCGAGCACCATGAGTGCTCATAAAGCCGTGACACGGGCCCTGCAATAATGCCTGGTAGCTCCCTCAACACCTTGGGGTGGAGAGCATCTGGACCCGCTGATTTGAACACGTCAAGCCCCTCCAGAAGCTCTCTAACCCAGTCCTCCCCAACCTGAGGTCTGGAGGCATTCTCCTCAAGTCTGTTTTGCATCACGCTAGGGAAGTCCCAGTCCCTGACCAAGAAAACAGAGGTGAAGAATTGGTTAAAGAGGTCTGCTTTCTCCTCTGGCGCAACCACCAGATTGCCCAGCAGATCTTGCAGGGGCCCCACATTTCCCGGTGCCTTCTTCATCCTCCCTATATATTTGAAAAATGACTTTTTATTATCTTTGATCTTGGACATTAGTCCTAGCTCTATGTCCACCTTAGCTTTTCTGACAGCCCCCCTTCAGGCTTGAGCAGAGGAGGTATACTGCTCTTTGGAGATAGCACCCCTGTTCCAATGGTTGTACACCGCCTTTTTGGCAATTAGGCATTCCTGGACACCCTTGGTGAGCCAGGGGGGCTTTTGGGCACTCTTGCCCCCCTTGGTTCTTGTTGGGATGGTCACCCCTTGGGCCCTGAGTATCGCCTCCTTAAGGAATGACCACTCATCTTGGGCACTGAGTTCCCCTGCTCTCAAACCCCAGCGCCTTTCCCACTGATCTCAACTTGTTGAAGTTGGCCCTCTTGAAGTCTAGGGCTACTGCCTAGCTGCAGGCCCTTGACGCCCTGCGCTGGGTGGTGAATTCCAGCAAGCGATGATCGCTATCACCCAGATAGTCAAGAACCTGGAGGCCCCTTACCAGGTCATCGCTTATGGCCAGGACCAGGTCCAACAGGGCATTTCCTCTGGTGGGACTGTGCACCTCCTGACTTAAGTGGAGGTCCTGTATCTCAGCCAGGAACCTCCTGGAATGGTCCAACCTGGCTAACTGTTCCTCCCAGCAGACGTCCGGGTAATTTAAATCACCCATGACAACTACATCCCTTGCCTTAAGTGCCTCTGCAAGCTGGCCCGAAAATTCCCGGTCCAGCTCCTCCCCTTGGTTGGGAGGTCTGTAGTAGACCCCCACCATTAGATCCCTCTCCCCACAGTCCCCTTGTATCTTGACCCAGAGCACTTCAGCTTGCCCCTCTTCTGAGCCCATTCTGTTGGCAGAGGATGTGTATTGCTCCTTGACATAGAGCACCACACCCCCTTCCTTCTCTATCCCACCTGTAAAGCCTATAGCCCCTAATGCTAACTGCCCAGTCATGGGATGAATCCCACCACATTTCTGTAAGCCCTATTATGTCTGGGTCTGAACTGTCTGTTTTGAGGGCGAGTTCCTCCTGTTTGTTCCCCATGCTACGAGCATTGGTATATAGGCATTTAAGGCCCTGCCTAGCTGCGTGTGCCACCCCATATTTGGGAGACTGTCTGGACCCCTGTTTCTTACCTGGGCACTCCTTGCATTTGTCACCTGTCTTGCTTAGGTGGTGTCTCCTTGTCTTCCTGTGGCCCCCTCCCCTGGTAAGGCTAGTTTAAAGCTCACCGTATGAGATCAGCCAACAGGAAGGCATTCCTTTGAGCCAGACTCAAACCAGTCACCTAAGGATGTCTTGCCCAATAGTCCTCCACTCTAGCAGCTGAGCTACCGAAGGCAACTCTTTCTGGGTGGGGCTTGACATCTTCTGATCCCATTAACTCCATTGCTCAGAACCATGCAGAACCAACTCAGGAACCTGAGGTGGATTCTGTGCTTCACTGCTCTGGAAAAAAAAAAAAAAGCAACTCCTTCAGTAGATTTCTGAAAAACTGCCTCAGCAGTACAGTCCTTTGATACAAGGAGACCAGTCTTCCAGGAAATAGAGGAGTCATTGGTGAGCCTGAGGATGGTAATCCAAGACCCTTATGGTTGACAGCAGATGTGGCAAATGGTTCTGGAAGAACCAGAGATCTTAGTGATGGCAGGTCAATTTTCCTTCTCTTCTCTCATTTATTTCCCTCCATAATGAGGTGAATTTGGTCCAAGTGACTGATATTTTGTTGTGCCTCATGGTGCTACTGGGCATGATTCAGTACTCAAGTCTCCCAAGTATTGATATAACATTCCTTCATATTGGCCTTCAAGGTATCCTTGAATCTCTTCGTTTGCTCACCTATAGAGTTGTAACCATTGGTGAGTTGGGAGTATAGGACATGTTTTGGGGAGCACTTGTTAGGCATCCTTATGATGTTCCCTGTCCAATGGACCTGGTATTGTAGAAACATGGTTTGTTTGAGCCAGAATACGTGTGTTCATTCTTATGTCCTTCCAATTGATGTGGAAGATTTTCCAAAGACATCACAATGGTAACCTTCCAAAGCTTTTGGGTGTTTCCAATATGGATTATTAAAGTATCTTGGTTTTTGTGAAGTTGACAGTGAGTCCAAGCATTTCAAATGGTTCACAGAAGAGTTAAAGAGGTGATCTAAAGATTTTTAACTGAGTGGGTGCATATGACACAATCATTAGAAAATTGAAGATAAGTAATGGAGGTGTTTGTTATCCTGAATGTGGGAAATAACTGGTTGATATTCTAGAGATTTCTGACCATGCAATACTAGTTACTGATTCTGGATGGAAGCTTATCTGCAGTGAGATGAAGAATAGCTGAGGTACTGATAGAAAAGAACATTGGTGAAATCGCAGTACCTTGCTTGATTCCAATTTTAATAATGAAGGAGACTGTTCCTGAACCATTGATTTGAAGTTGCTGTCATGTCATCATGAAGGAGTCTGATGTAAGCAACTTTAAATGGGCATCTGTGACAGTCTTCTGTCCTACTCACCATGGCATTGGCATCCATATGGCCAGTCTGTGCATGAGCTGGCTGGCCCTATCTGGCTGGACAGAGCTCCACTGGTTGATCTAGGGTACAGAGACCCTGGGGTCAAAGCCAGCACAGAGGTGGAAGCCAGGGGAAAGCATGTTGGAGCACTGGAAATGGAGCCTGATTCTCTCCCCATGGACAGGACCCAGCACTTTTTCAAAGGGCCAGCACACCCAGAGGAGCAACAAATGGGCATCCCACTGCCAAAGCATCCAGGGAGAACCTGGGCATACTTTGTGTGACTAGTTGGAAGCCAGTTACTTTCTTCAGGCTGAGTTCCCTAGGCAAACCCAGGAATCTTGGCCACTGGCTGGGCACTGGGGACTCAACTAAGTGCCAAAAGAATTGACGCAGTATGCAGGCTGTGCATCCCAGGCTCGCAACCCACAGTGACCTATGCTGGAATACCCAGGTCAAGTACAGCTGAGAAAGGGTGGCTCAGTGGGCAGTGTTGTCACCCACTGAAGGAAAAATCTGGAATGGAGACCCCCTGGCACCATACTTCCCAGCACCACATCTGCAGACCCAAAGCATGCCAACAGGGGATTGGAATCACCACAGAGGGGTGTGGCACACTGTTACCATATCTGTCTGTGTGCCAGGATGGGCAGAACCTGGATCTGAAAGCTGGCCCACCAGGAGGCACTGCAAACCTAGAGGTGGGTGAGCAAAGGATGCATCAAGCAGCAGGGTACCTATTTGCTTAAGGAAAGCACTTGGTGTGCAGGCATTGTCACCCTACCCACTGTGCCCTTTTAGATATTTAAATTGGATTTTGGTTATGTTGTAATTCTCAGAGCCTACAGGATAGCTGCAAGTCCCCGTGCAGTTGTAATACTCACCAGGCCCCAGCACAGGAGAACCCCCATTACTGAATTTGAGCTTCACTCAGACTCATCATAAACAACCAAGTGAAAATGGGTAGGGTGTTGGGGAGGAGGAGCCCCACAGAAGATGCATTAATAGAGTTGCCCTGCCCCTAGAGGATCTATGGATCACCACCTCTAGAGGTAAAACTCAATAAATAATAAGTCATGGCAGGTGAATAGACCCAGGTGTGATGTGGTTGAAGAAGCAGGGCACTGTGGTCATGAGCCTGTCACGGTAGTAATCATGACCCTGTTATAGCGTCTAAACTCATCAGGATCTTCCATTGGGCTTCTTAGGTGCATCTACACATGCAATTAATGGTTACTGAACAGTAAAATAAAGTGCTGTAAAATGTGGCTGGGAACACATCTACATATGCACCATGTTGGGTGCATATTTGTGTCCAACAGGAGCAGCCCAGTCTGTAGCTGCTTCTGCCCTTCTCTGCCCTCCTGCAACAGCCAGAATAAACTCCAGGATCCCCTAAGTGCCAGCCCAGGGACTGGCAAGTGGCACAGGGGCCAGTCCTGATGCTCATGTGGCTGGGAGATCTGTGCCAGCTTCAGGGACAGATGTCTTCCAGCCCCTTGCACATTGGGATAGGTCCCAATGTGCACAGGGCCAGGAGACAGCTGTACCTGCAGCTGGCGTATGTCTCCCTTGCATTGGGCTTAGTTAGGAAGCAGTGGCCCGTTACTTCCTGGGCTGATTGGGAGCAAAATTGCTTCTGAACAGCACCTACATGTGCACTACTGTGAATTGCCTAATGTGCTGTGTATCTAGTACCTGTATGTGTAACAGTGCATTAGACTAATTTAATGCAGAGGAAGTCTAGTGCACATGTAAATGGGGATGGATACTCCTAATGTGCAAAAAAGTTCCTCATGTTGACGCACCCTGTGTTGATTGAATCAAAGGCCTTAGTCAGGTCAATGAAAGCTACGTAAAGATTTTGGTGTTGCTCATGGCACTTCTGCAGCCATCTGGCTACAAAAAAAGTCCTATATATTGGACCTCTGAGTAGAATAAATATTGGCTCTTGGGTAGAATCTCCTTAGTGAGGAAGGTGAGATTATGGAGTAGAATGCAGGTGAGGCTCTTCCTAGCTATGGAAAAGAGTTCAATACCACCATAATTGCTGCAATCCATTCAATTGCCTTTCTTAAACCTGGTAATTATTTTAGCATCTCTTGAGTCACTAGGAATCTCTTCATGTTTCCAGATTTTCAAAATAAAAATGTATAATTGGTAAGAGACTTTCTTCCCACTTTATTTATAAATTTCAGGTAGCATTCCTTTAGGAGTGCATGCGTTGTTTTTTTTCATCTCCTTAATGGCTTTCAAGGTCCCTTGTTAAATTAGTGGATCTAAAAGGTAGTTGTTAATGTGGTGTTGTGGAAAGTTTTCAGTGGCATTGTTCTTAAAATTAGAATCTGTGTTCAGGAGCTATTGAAAGTGTTCTTTCCATAATGTGTTGATGGTAAAGTTATATTTGAAAAGCGTCATTCTGTTCATGGATTTCAGATGGGCAGCTCCTTTGGCCCATTGGTAGCTTTGGTTGGGCTGAAGAAAATAAATGTCATGGCTGTCAGCAAACTTTTTTGTCTCTGACTGCTCCCACTGCCCATCCTTTCACTCCTTCATCTTCATCTGGGTCTCACATTTAATGTGGTGAAAACTGTTTTTCTTCTCTTTGGAGCTGATGGCATCCTGCCAAACTTCAAGACCCTGTCTCTTTTTTTCTGTCAGTGTGAGCTTGAATTTCTCCATCATTCTCATAAAATCAGTCTTGACATTTATTTGTGCAGAAGCTTGCACATGCCTCTGGATGCCTTTCTTGAGGCACTCAGTGATCAATTGTGTCAACAATATCAGGGAAGTTCAAGAGTTTCTCACTGAGGCACTGGTAGGTGTGATTGCTTTTAGCAAGATCATTCAAAAATTCAGTATTGAACCGGTTGCTTGATAGCTTATTTTGCTTACATCATTTTAGGGCAGTACAAATGGATATGATGGACAATAAGTAAAAAAGGTCTGCCACACTGATAACAACTTTAGGAAAGGAAATTACACAAAAATGAGAAAGTTAGAAGTTTAAAGGAGCAATTAAAATGTAAAAAGCCAACAGACAACTTAAAAACTGTTTAAAAAATACCATACTAGGGACTCAGGAAAAAAGTATACCACAAATCAGAAAGAGTACTAAGGGGTGTGTCTATACAAGATGATTTACTGACCAGTGGATTAATCTACTGTGCAATAAAACATCACCATATACATGTGCACACCATTTACTGTGCAGTAAATTAGTCTACAGGTAAATACAGTAAATACAGGTAGTAAAGGAACTCTACAGTAGATACTGGCTGCATTTATATAAGAAGCTGGCTGCACAGTAGCTTATTATTATGCAGTGGCATCACATGGCACAAATCATAGCATGATGCTACTGGTCAGTCAGCATCACCTAAAAGCAATTTGGTGATGTTACTGTGCAGTAACTATGGCAATAATTTGTATACATAAGTACTAAATTACTGCACAGTAACAACTGCACAGCCACTGTCCCATGTAGACACTGCCATTGTTAAGTGGCTCATGTGTAGATGCTGACCAGGAGCAAATTTGCTCCCAGTTAGCCCCAACACAAAGGGGCTACAGGGGATAGGAAACTCCCCCAGTCCCGGCATTGCTTAGCTCCTAGCTCCCCCAAAAGTTGGGAGCTGAGCAGTGCTGGGATGGGACTCTCTGTCCTCCCCCTGTCCCAATGCTGCTCAGTTCAAAGCTCTCCACAGGGAGCTGAGCAGCACCAGGACTAGGGAGCTCTCTGACTCCCCACCCAGCCAGGAGCTGTCCCACTTCTGGTGCATCTCATAGATTCATAGATGTTAGGGTCAGAAGGACTTTCAATAGATCATTGAGTCTGACCCCCTGCATAGGTAGGAAAGAGTGCTGGGTTCAGATGACCCCAGCCAGATATCTATCTAACCTCCTCTTGAAGACCCCCAGGGTAGAGAAGAGCACCACCTCCCTTGGGAACCCATCCCAGATTTTGGCCACTCTAACTGTGAATAAGTTCTTCTTAATGTCTAGTTTAAATCTGCTCCCTGCTAGCTTATGGCTATTACTTCTTGTGACCCCCAGGGACACCTTCATGAGTACAGCCTCACCAATTCCCTTATGTGCCCCCATGATGAATTTATAGGAACCCACAAGGTTGCCTCTCAACCTTCTCTTACGGAGGCTGAAGAGGTCCAGGTGCCCTAGTCTCTCTTTGTAGGGCTTGTCCTGCAAGCCCTTAACCATACGAGTGGCCCTTCTCTGGACCCTCTCCAGGTTATCCACATTCCTCTTGAAGTGTGGTGCCCAAAACTGCACACAGTATTCCAACTGTGGTCTGACTAGTGCCCGCCTGACAGAGGAGAAGTATCACCTCCTTGGTTCTGCTTGTCATGTATCTGATGCATGATAAAGTGCAGTTAGCTTTGCTGATGACTTCATCACACTGACTCATGTTCATCTTGGAGTCCACTAGGACTCTGAGATCCCTTTCCGCTTCTGTGCTACCAATTAGGTCATTTCCTAGGCAGTAGGTGTGTTGGACATTTTTCCTCCCTAGGTGCATCCCTTTGCATTTCTCCTTGTTAAATTGCATTCTGTTGTTTTCTGCCCATTTGTCCAACCTGTCCAGGTCTGCCTATAGTTGTTCCCTGCCCTTCCGGTGTGTCAACTTCTCCCCACAGTTTTGTATTATCCACAAACTTGAACAGAGTACATTTCACTCCCTCGTCCGGATCACTGGTGAAGACGTTGAAGAGTATTAGTCCAAGGACTGAGCCCTGCGGGAGCCCATTGCCCACGTCCTTCCAGGTTGATACCGACCCATCCACTGCCACTCTTTGGGTACTCCCTCTAGCCAATTTGCCACCCACCAGACTGTAATCATCCAAGTCACAGCCTCTTAATTTGTTCACCAGTATAGGGTAGGATACCGTATCGAAGGCCTTCCTGAAGTCTAAGTAAATGATATCTAACCCTACTCCTGCATCCAGATGTTTTGTAACATGGTCATAAAAAGAAACTAGATTAGTCAGGCATGATCTACCTGCTATAAACCTGTGGTGGTTTCCCCTCAGCATAATTTTTCCTGCTGGGCTCTCACATATAGGAGCCTTAATAATCTTTTTGAAGACTTTGCCAAGGATGGAGGTGAGACTGACTGGCTTATAATTACTCGGATCCTCCTTCCTCCCCTTCTTGAAAATAGGGACCACATTGGCCCTTTTCCGGTTCTCCAGGACGTGGCCCGTGTGCCACGAGTGCTCAAATATTCTTGCCAGTGGCTGTGCAATGACATCAGCCAGTGCCTTCAGTACCCTCTGATGGAGCTCATCCAGGCCTGCCAACTTAAACATATCCAGTCCTTCCAAGTGACTCTGCACCATCTCAGGGTCTATGCTTTGTAGTCTGGCACCCAGCTGTTGTCTCTCTACAATCTCATTGTGAGACTTGTCTTGCCCCTTGTTTAGGAACACTGAGGCAAAGAACTCATTGAGGAGTTCAGCCTTCTTCCCCCTTGTCTCCTGGCCAACCAACCCTCAGCTGTGTGGGGAAATCCCTGAACAGCCAAGGGCTGGCTGCTAGCCCAGCTGATGGCTCATAGGGAGTTGGCCCAGAAATGGGATAGCTCTTGGACAGCCCCCAGTTGGCTGGAGAAGCCCCACTGGACACAGGGCTGCTCTTTATGTGTACAGGACCAGAGGAACTCTGCAGCAGAAGCTGTATCCTATCCCCATGTACAACAGGACACTTCCCAATGTGCATGGGGTGAGAAGACAGCTGCTGCTGTAGCTGGCAGAGCTTTCCTGACCACTTGCACATTGGAACCAGCCCTCGTACTCCAAGTAAACCCCCAGGTTAGCACCCCAGGGGAGCCAAGAGTTTACCCTGGTTGCTGCAGGGGGCCAGAGCAGGGTAAGAGCAGCCCTGTACCTGGCTGCTCCTGTTGGGGACAGATTTGCTTCCAAAATGGAGTATGTGTTGACATGCTCCCAGGGGTTGCAACTACATGAGACACTTAATGCCCATTGGACTAACTTTATTGCACATTAGCACAGCTGCCAAAAATCATGCTAATGTGAAGTAGACTTAGTTCAATGAGCACTAAGCATCACAAAGTTTTTGTTTGTGCAAATGTACAGTAGCGCCAATTATGCTGCATTAAATTAGTACCTATAATTATAGCAAAATTAATGAACATCTAGACCCACCCAGGGAAGGCTGACTGTGCAGTATTTTATTGTACAATAAGCCTGTATAACATTAACAGCATATATAGATGCACCCAAGAGGACCAATAAAACCCCTGCTTGTTCTCATAGAATCATAGGGCTGGAAGAGACCCTGAAGGATCATCGGGTCCAGCCCCCTGCATGATCAGGAAAGACATCTTGAGCTTTAGCACATCCTTGTTGAAGTGGGGTGCCCAGAACTGGATGCAATACTCCTAGCGGCAGCTGCACCAATACCGAGTAAAGCGTGAGAATCACCTCTTTGGATTTACTAGAGATGCATTGATTGATGCATTCCAGAGTTTTATTGGCCCTAGCAGCTACTGCTTCACATTGCCAGCTCATTCATGCTGGGGTCTATTGTTACCCCCATATCCCTTTCATTTGTAGTGCTGGTCAGGTTAGCGTTGCCCAGACTGTAGGCGTGCTATGGGTTCTTCCTTCACAGATGCAGCACTTTGCATTTCTCTACATAAAACCTCATCTGGTTCCATTCTGCCCAACATGCCAGCCTATCTAGTTCTGCTTGTATCTGCAACCTGTCTGTGGGTGTGTCTGCACAGCCCCATATTTTGGTGTCATCTGTGAATTTGGCCAAAGGGCTTTTCACCCCCTCGTCCAGGTTGTTGATGAAGATGTTGAACAGCACTGGGCCAAGTACCGACCCCTGGGTACACCACTGCCCACATCTCACCAGGATAAAACTGATCTATTCATTTGGACTCTCTGCATCCTGGCCCCCCAACCAGTTTTAATAGAGTTAAAAAAGTCATTCAAAGCAAATTATTTAATAGAGTTGAGAGAGTCATTCAAAGCAAAAAAGCCTCCTTCATAAAATGAAAGGTGTGTTCCGATCAGGAAAACAGAAATGGTCACAAACTCTGGCAGGTCAAGTGTAAAAGTGAAATAAGGCAGGCCAAAAAATAATTTGAGTAGTGTCTAGCAAAAGATGATAAAGTTAATTATAATTTCAAATATATCAGAAGTAGAAATCAAGCTACAGAATTGGTGGGAACATTAGATGACCAATATGTAAAAGGTGCACTGAAGGATGACAAAAGCCGTGACAGAGGAGTTAAACAAATTATTTGCATTGGTGTTTACTGCAGAAAACATAGGGGAAATTCCCATGCTAGATCCATCCTTTCTAGTAGATATGTCTGAAGAGTCAGACCACACTGAAATGACAACAGAGGAAATTTTAGAACAAATAGATAAACTAAACAAGTCACCACGATGAGAGTTTTGAAGGGTTTTAAAAGTGAAATTGCAGAACTGCCGGCAATAGTGTGTAACGTAACATTTAACATTTCAAATAGCCTCTGGTCAGAGGACTGGTGGCTTACCAACATACCAACCAATTTCAAAGAAGAATCCAGAGATGAACCTGGGAACTAACAGACTAATGATCAAGGGCCCTGGTTTTCCATGATAAAAAAAAAATCACAAATTCTCTGATAACCCAAAAATCCATGTTTAAAATAAAAGCCCCCGGCCCTGCTGGAAGGGCCCCCAGCTACCAGGGCTATAGGGCCAGGACCCCAGGTCTGCACTTCCCTGACCCCCAACAGAAGGCAGTGGCAGCAGAAGCAACATAAGCCAACTTCTCCACTTCTGCTGCCTGCTGGGGCTCAGGGGTGGGGGCAGCTTCCACCCTCCCAGCCCTGCCAGTGCCCCCAGTCATGTCCTGCAACCCCACAGCCCTGCCAAAGGAGGCCTCATCCCCCTGAAAGCCTCACTTACTGCACAGGCTCCAGGAGTGAAGAGTGAGCCTGAGCCAAGTGGAGCTGTGGCTGACTGAGAATCTCAGGCCCCACCGTTCCCCCTCCAGGCAGGGATGGGGGTTTCCCATCCTTTTTGCAAATAGCGCTTGCAGGCAGGAACTCAGCCAGTCTGCAGAGCTCTTTGCAAAAGCAGGAAATCTATGGGTTTCTCTCCTAAAAGGGGAAATCCAATTTTTCTCTGATAAAAATTGGAAATCTGTGGGTTTCTCAATTTTTCCCTGGGAAATGGAAAACCTGCATCCCTCTTAATGAGTCTCACTTCTATCCTTGGCAAGTTGGTAGAAACTATAATAATAATGATAATAAACAAAAAATTGGCAGTCACATAGACAGATGATCTGCTGAGGAAGGTCCAACATGGTTTTGCTAAATGGAATCTGCCTCCCCAATCTGCTATAGTTTTTTAAGGGTGTTTCAAAAGCTTTTGACAAGGTCCCAAAGCAAAGATTTAAAAAAAGCAGACAAACAAACACAAATGTTGTTGCCACAGGATAGAAGAGAGGATTAAGAGCTGGTTCAAAGATAGGAAGCAAAGAGTGGGGCTAAATGGTCACTTTCCTAGAATGGAGGAAGATCCAAAGTGAGCTCCTGAAGGGATCTGTGCTAGGCCCAATTTTGTTCAACACTTTCATCAATGACCTGGAAAAGAGGGTGCACAGAGAAATCTCCAAGTCTGCAGATGATATGAACATATGCAGAGCTAAGTCACAAGTTGGTGGGATCTTTCTGCAGTTCCTCTCCAGCAAGTTGTGAGTGGGCAAGAGAATGACAGAACTTTAATATTGAAAAGCACATGGTAAAGTACATGAGGAAAAATGACCAATCATACATAAACAATACTGGTTTCTGAACTAGCTGTTATGGCTTAGACCTTGGAGTCATAGATATTTCTCTAAAACCATCAAGTTGGTGTTCAGCAGTGACCAGGAAAACCAATAAAATGTTGTGCATCATTAGGAAGGGAATTGAAAACAAAATGGAGAACAACATCATGCCACTATATAAGTCCATGGTGCACTCGCACCTTGTATATTGTGTTCAGTTCTCTTTTGAGATGTGAGAACCAGATGTAGTAGAACTAGAAGAGCTCTAAAGAAGGGAAACCAAAATGATCAGGGGCATGGAGCAGTTGCCATACCGGCAGAATCTGAAATGAGCAGGAAAGGAGAAGGCTAAGAGGGGGATATAATTGAGGTCCATATAATCATAAAAGGTGTGGATCAAGTGTATAGAGATCTAGCCAGTGGTCATTTGTGCTGATCATAGCTCTGGCAACACAGACATTGTGGCAGTCCTAGGCATCAACTGTGATGTAATAAATTGGATGTAGTGGTTTTGAATGGGAGTGTATTTATGATGTCTTCCATTTTTTGGCTTTGTGGAATAAAAAGGCTGTGGCCCGGTCTACATGAGACACTGACTGTGCAGTAGCCTGTGACCTCTGAACAGTAGTA
The DNA here is from genome assembly GCF_052110815.1 of Crocodylus siamensis. NCBI lineage: Eukaryota > Metazoa > Chordata > Crocodylia > Crocodylidae > Crocodylus > Crocodylus siamensis. The sequence goes on from NC_143403.1 coordinate 45,741,695, forward strand.
TGACATAGCAGAAAGTGTGATGCAACTCCATTGTGTAGTGACCTTGGGTAACCCCGTGTGTGGGTTCCTTACTGAATGGGGCAGGCAAACTCATGACAGAGGATGCAGAAAAGACCAAAGTGCTCAATGCCTTTTTCTCTTCAGTCTTCACAGGCAAGGTCAGCTTCCTGATTATTGCACTGGGCAACACAGTTTGGGGAGGAGGTGAGCAGCCAACAGTGGTGAAAAAAAAATGGTTAGGGACTAATTAGAAAAGCTGGACATGTACAAGTCCATGGGGCCAGATCAGATGCACCCTAAGGCATTGAGGGATCTGGCTGATGTGATTTCAGAGCCATTAGTCATCATCTTTGAAAACTCTTGGTGATCAGGAGAGGTCCCAGATGATTGGAAAGGGGCAAACATGCTGTCTATATTTAAGAAAGGGAAAAAGGAGGAGCTAGGGAACTACAGACCAGTCAGCCTCAGCTCAGTCACTGGAAAAATCATGGAGCAAATCCTCAAGAAGTTCATTTCTAAGCACTTGGAGGAGAAAAAGGTGATTAGGGACAGTCAACATGGATTCACCAGGGGTGAGTCATGCCTTACCAACCTAACTACTTTTTGTAATGAGATGACTAGTTCTGTGGATCTGGTGTACTTTGAGTTTAGCAAGGCTTTTGATACTGTCTCCCACAACAGTCTCACAGGCAAGCTAAGGAAGTATGGGCTGGATGGATGGATTATAAGATGCACAAAAAACTGGCTGGAGAATCGGGCTGAGAAAATAGTAATCAATCAATTGAGTAGTAGCTCGATGTCTAGTTGGTAGCTGGTATCAAGTGGAGTGCCCTAGGGGTTGGTCCTGGGGCTGGTTTTATTGAATGTCTTCATCAGCAACCTGGAAGAAGGCATAGAGTACACCCTCAGCAATTCTGGAGATGATACCAAGCTGGGGAGGAGTAATAGATACACTGGAGGGCAGGACTCGTTTTCAGAGTGACCTAGGTAAATTGGAGGATTGAGTCAAAAGGAATCTCATGAAGTTCAACAAGGACAAGTGCAAAGTCTTGTGCTTAGGATGGAACAATTCCATGCTCCAGTACAGGCTGGGGGCTGACTGGCTAGGGCATGAACAATGTGTTCCCCCAGAGGCTGTGGGGGCAGGCAGTGGTGGTGGGGCATGGTGGCAGCGAGTGGGGAGCTCCTGCAGGTGGCCATGGCAGTGTCAGCAGTGGGGGAGCACTGACTGGCAGTCAGCGACCACTCACAGATAACATTGGTGGCAGCCAGTGGTGATCAGTGACTGCCTGCAGATGCCACCGGCAGTGACAACGGTCATGGGGAGTGGGGATGGTGATTAGCAACTGCCCGCAGGCACTGCTGGCAGCATCAGTGATGGCCAATCACAGGGCAGGCACTACCAATCTCAGGGGGTGCACATGCACCTGCATATGCCCCCTACACATCCTATATATTGCAAATGGGCTGGGCAGCAGCTCTGCAGAAATGGACCTAGGGGTTACAGTGGACAATAAGCTAAATATGAGCCAGCAGTGTGCCCTTCTTGACAAGAAGACTAATGGCATACTGGGCTGCATTGGTAAGTACGTTGCCAGTGGGGAAGTGTTTATTCCCCTCTATTCGGCACTGAGGGAACTGCGCTTATTTAGTCTAGAGAAGAGGAGACTGACCAGGGACTTAATAGCAGCCTTCCGCTACCTGCAAGGGGATATCAAAAGAGGATGAAACTAGGCTATTCTCAGTGGTATAAGATGACAGAACAAGGAGCAATAGTCTCAAGTTGCAGGAAAGGAAACTAAGGTTAGCTGTTAGGAAGAATTTTTTTCTCACTAGGAGTGTAGTAAAACACTGAACAGGTTACCCAGAGAGATGGTGGAAGCTCCATCCTTGTAGGTTTTCAAAACCTGGCTAGACAAGGCTTTGCCTGGGATGATCTAGATGGGGATGTTTAGAGCAGGGGTTGGACTAGATGACCTCCTGAGGTCCCTTCCAGTCCTAAATTTCTATGATTCTACTATGCATTCAATGTCACAAAAAAGCCGTTCCGCAAGCTCTTGTGTAGTAACTCCAATTGCTCCACAGTCATGTAATACTTTTATAAACAAGTATTACATGTAATGACTGTGAAGTCAGCATCTTGGGTAGATGTGGTCTGTGATGGTGAGACCATGGTTGAAACTTTTGCTCGGAGGAAGAACTCTTGAGTTGACTTTCCCCACAATTTCAGTTGACATAAATCCTACCAAACACTTTTGGTTGAATCAAAAAGCCCAAGTCCTGCTGAAGAAGATAACCTGCTCATTGCTGCCTTGTCACCTTTGTGAGTTATCAATTTGTGGCTTATCACTAAATAGAAAAGGTTAACATGGGAAATTCATCTTGCCATCTTCAGGCACAGAGGCTGAATGTAAGGGTGGGGAAAAAGTCTTGAGAGTGGTAGAAGGCTCAGCAGTGTCATTCATAGGCCTTACAAGCTGTCAGAGTTTTTTGTAGAAAAGGAAAGAATTGGATGTGCCTTATTGTGGGATTGGGATATAACTACTTATAGAAAAGAAATTAGTTGGCAGTGGAGGACAGAAGGTAAATAAATGCAATGGAGGAACCCTGGAAATGCAACTTTCTGGCTCTTGGCCATGCCTTCCTTGACACCTGAATTATGCAACATCTTAGTAGCATGTGCTGAATGCTGTTTTCCCTAGGTCCTTCCATAACAGAAAAAAGTGTTTCTCAAAGCTATTCCTTTGCTACCAGAGCTGCACTGTCAATAGAACACAAGCTTATATGAATTTGAGGTTATGTGTACACTGTGGCAGCAGGGTGCTTTTTCTCACCACTAAAGAAGTTATCTCCACCCACCCACTCACTGTACATTAAGGAGGTTCTTACTTGTTGTGCAGGACCTCCACCTAGCCCAGATGGTGTCCAGTCCCATCAGGGGTAGCGACCTGCTAGACCTGGTCCTAGCAATGGGATGATCTCGTGGGGAACCTATGGGTACACAGTAACCTGGGTAATAGTGACCACCACTTGGTAGAGTTCACTATTCAGTGAAGGGTGACAAAAATATCCAGTGATGCTAGAGTTTTAGACTTCAGAAGGGCCAGTTTTACTAAACTTAGGAACCTAGTTAGTGAGGTGGCTGAACTCAAGAGCATTGGGCTAATGGGGGTCCAAGAGGGTTGGAAGTTTCTCAAGGGAGTGATCCTTATATCACAAAAGGAGTGTATCCCCTTAGCCCCTGTCGTGCGTAAGGGGATAAAGTTTTTGTCTGGGAAAACTGTACCTGCCTCTCAATCCAGAATTCCTTTATCTTTTTAATTACATTAATTTTAACTGAATTCTGGGAAACTTCACAGTGAAGTAAAAAAAGAAAAGAAAGAGACAAGCAGATGCAGTTGGAATGACTTGGATTTTTCCCCATCTAGTGCTCTAGCCTGGGTGGTGTTTCTCCGCTGTTCTTCCCTGTACTTATTCAGCACACAGCATGGCAAGTTATCACAGCGAGCATTGATGCAGGTACACCTGGAGCTGCCAATGACCAGTGTAACGTGCACATAAGGAAGGTCAGATGCATCTAAAGAGCCTGACTCTGAGGTTCTTGCCCTTCTGAGTGTACTTCTGATACCAGTGAAAAAATGGTATGTAAAAATTGCTCAAGGGCAGTTAGAGGTTGCTGAAGCTTATGTGAAAAACTTTCTGGAGCCTGATGCTCATTTCACTCTTCCTGGTTCAAATGAAGTATATTCAGAATTATAAGTACTTAGGCTAATGCAATAATACCTCCATGTGTGAGGCCAACCCCAGAAACCTGGCTTGATTCTGTTTGTCTGTGCCACCTGTTTAGAGTAGAGTCAGTGTGAAATGAGTCAGAAAGACAGTCATTAGATCTAGGTGTGAATATGGGAATACTCAAGGCACAGGCAGACGTGACAATTTTCACCTAATCTGGCCACACAAAATGGTCTATAGCCATGACCAAACACAAGTGCATGGCTGCAGGCTGCTTCAAAAATAGCTGATCGGGTGAAAATCTGAACCCTCATTGCATGAAGGGTCAAATAAAGATGTTTCAAAACAGACCATCTTTTGCAATTGTCTGTACTGTCTCCCAGCCTTAAGCTATTTTCAGAATGGAAGGGGAAAAGGGAGCGGAGGGAGTTCAGTCTGATTTTTTTTTTTTTTTTTTTTTTTTTTTTTAAGCCTCTACTGAAGGGTGGGGTGGGGTCCAATATTCCCATCCCACCCTGAAGCAGAGCTTGAAAAAACCCTAAAATAAGGTTCCCTCTCTCCTCCCTTTTCCCCCTCCCATTCTGAAAAAAGAACATGATGTGAGAGAGGAGGGGCTGTTGATAGGGGAAACTAGTAAATTTCTGTTTGGTCCTGGACGATCCTTATAACTCAGAACATGTCCTGCAAAACCTTCTCAGTCACAGTGGGGAGCTGCACTTCTGTCTGCACCCTCAGAGCCCTTGCCTGCGGCATCTGAGGCTCTGAGTACTTTTTCTGCTGTACTTAATACCCATCAGAACTCACCAAATATGTCTGTTCACTACTAGCAGTTTGTGTTAAAGGCAGCTAAACCTCTCTTGGTTTGCTATTTTCCATATGTTTGGCATCCTTTTCACTGCCCAGACCAGCTGTATGACATGCCTTGGATACGTCAAAGGAAGAGCTGACGATGATGATCCAGGCACAGAAGAGTAGGGCAGGAAAGAATACACAAAGAAAGGGCCTTCCTATTAGGCCTGTGTGATTAGGTATCTATTTGATTCAGCTTTAGATCCAGCTGCTCTGGATGCCAGCAATTCAATCTGGAGCTCTGGATCGTTTTCCTGCTTTGATTCTGCTGAAGCTTTGGAGCCACTTCAGAGATCTGGCCATAGGGTATAATGGGGAATCAATGAAATATCTATAACTTTGTTGTTTTTTGTCTGATTTGGATGAAACTTACAGGGGTGGTAGCCTATGCTGAGAGCATGAAGTCTGCCAAGCTTCAAGAAGATTGGTGCAGGGGTTTGGGGAGAATTGAAACCCAAAATCTTGAAAGCAAAACTCATGTCATGTGTATGTGTTACACCACAGAGGGGTGGAAACTGCAGGGGTGGTCATCCCTGCTGAGGCCACAAAGTCTGCCAGGTTTCAAGAAGATAGGTGCAGGGGTTTGGGAGGAACTGCATCTCAAGTTGCAGACAAGCAAAACTCATGACATAGTTTCATAGTTTCTAGCATCGGAAGGGACCTGAGTAGATCCTCTAGTCCGACCCCCTGCCACGGCAGGAAAGAGTACTGTGGTCAAATGACCCCAGCAAGGTGTACATCTACCCTCCTCTTAAAGACCCCCAGGTTAGGAGCCAGCACCACTTCTCTTGGAAGTTGGTTCCAGATCCTAGCTGTCCTGACGGTGAATTAGCGCCTCCTGATATCTAGCCTAAATCTTCCCTCTACCAGCTTGTGACCATTATTCCTGGTCACTCCTGGCGGTGCTCGGGGGAACAGGGACTTCCCCAGTGCCTGCTGATCCCCCTGAATAGTTTGTAAATGGCCACTAGATCCCCCTTCAGCCTTCTCTTCTGGAGGCTGAACAGGTTCAGGTCCCATAGCCTGTCCTCGTAGGGCCTGCCTTGCTGTCCCCTGATCATGAAAATGGCCCTCCTCTGAACCCTCTCCATGTTGTCCACATCCTTTTTGAAGTGTGGTGCCCAGAACTGGATGCAGTACTCCAGCTGCGGCCTGACCAGTACCGCATAGAGGGGGAGGATCATCTCCTTGGACCTGCTCGAGATGCATCTGTGGATGCATGACAAGGTGTGGTTGGCCTTCCTGACTGCCTCTCCACACTGCCGGCCCATGTTCATCTTGGAGTCAGTGATGACTCCAAGATCCTTTTCCGCCTCCGTGCTGACAAGAAGGAAGTTCCCCAACCTGTAGGTATGGTGCCGGTTGTTCCTCCCTAGGTGCATCACTTTGCTCTTGTCAGTGTTGAATCCCATCCTATTCTCATCTGCCCACCCTTGTAACCTGTCTAGGTCTGATTGCAGCCTATTCCTCCCTTCTAGCATGCCCACATGTCCCCATATCTGTGTCATCAGCAAATTTGAACAGGGTGCTTTTTACCCCCTCGTCCAAGTCGCTGATGAAGATGTTGAACAGTGTGGGCCCAAGGACCGAGCCCTGTAGAACCCCACTGCCCACATCCCTCCAGGTTGAAAATGACCCATCCACCACCACTGTCTGAGTGGGGCCCTCCAGCTAGTCGGTGACCCAATTGACTGTGTGGGTGTTGACACCACAGTCCCCCAGTTTCTTAATGAGAACAGGGTGAGAGACGGTGTCGAAGGCTTTCTGGAAGTCCAGGAAGACTATGTCCACTGCTACCCCTGCATCTAATGATTTGGTGATCTGATCATAGAAGGCCACCAGGTTGGTTTGACTGGACCTGCCTCTAATGAACCCATGTTGGTTTCCCCTAAGCATGAAATCCCCACTGGCCCCTCGTGGATGTGTGCCAGCATAATTTTCTTGAACAGCTTGCCTAGGATCAAGGTAAGACTAACTGGCCTATAGTTTCCTGGGTCCTCCTTCTTCCCATTTTTGAAGATGGGAACCACGTTGGCACCACACCAGAGCACCATGAATGCTCGTAAAGCCATGCCAGGGGTCCTGCAATGACCTCAGCCAATTCCTTTAGTACTCTAGGGTGGAGATCGTCTGGACCGGCTGACTTGAAAACATCCAGTCTCTCCAGAAGCTCCCTAACTAGTTCCTCACTAACCTTTGGCCCAGGTGTGCCTCGCCTGGAGCCTGAGGGTGGGGGGTGGCTGTTCCAGTCCCTGCTTAGGAAGATGGAGGCAAAGAAATCATTAAATATGTTGGCTTTGTCATCTGGTGTGACAACCAAATTTCCTAACGTGTCCTGCAGGTGCCCCACATTACCCGGAACCTTCTTTTTGCCCCCTATGTATTTAAAGAAGGACTTCTTATTGTCCTTAATTCGGGAAGCTAGTCCCAGTTCCATCTCTGCCTTGGCCTTCCTGACTGCCCCCCTACATCCCTGAGCAAATGCAGTATAGTCATCCCTGGTGATGACCCCTCCTTTCCATTGGGTGTACGCCTCCCTTTTAGCTAGGAGACGTTCCTGGATGCCTTTGGTGAGCCATGGGGGCTTGTGTGCCCTCCTGCTCCCTTTGATCCTCATTGGGATTACTTCCCTTTGGGTTATGGGTTACATGGGTTACACTGTGTGTGTTAAGGCACAGCAAGGTGAAAGCTGCAGGCCTGCTAGCCCCTACTGAGGCCACGAAGCCTGCCAACTGTGAAGGAGATAGATGCAGTGGGCTTCTGGGGCCCTGCACCCCTAGCTGCTGACAGGCAAAACTCGTGGCATGGGTGCTTCTGCAACTGCCTGTCTCTCTTGGGGGAGTTGATTGTATTGATTCTTTCCTCTCCTTAGTCTGTGGTTTTGTAGGTGTCAGTCATTGCTAATTAACTCATTATAGTAGCTAGCAACTGTGTATCGAGCTGGTCCCTGAGTCAGTAATGATGGACTGGTAACTGGTAACACAGTAGCTTAGCAGCCAGGCCTGCAGTAGTCCCCACCCCCCTCCCACACCCCAAGGCAGACAGAGTTGCACAAGCATCCATGTGATGAGTTTTGCCTGCCTGTGGCCAGAGGTGCAGGGCCCCAGAACCCCGAACCCCTGTACCTACCTCTTGGACAGCTGGCAGGCTTTGTGGCCTCAGCAGGGGCTAGCGTCCCTGCAGCTTTCACCCTGCTGCGCCTTAACACACACAGTGTCACCTGTGTCACAAGTTTTGCTTGTCCGCAGCTTGAGGTGCAGTTCCCCCCCAAACCCCTGCACTGATCTTCTTGAAACTTGGCAGGCTTCTTGGCCTCAGCAGGGGCTACTGCCTCTGCAGTTTTCACCTCCCCTGTGGCGTAACACATACATGTGACATGATTTTTGCTTTCAAGAATTTAGGGCGCAGTTCCCCCCAAACCACCTATCTTTTTGAAACTTGGCAGGCTTCATTCTTGTGGCAGACAAAAAAAACAACAAAGTTATAGATATTTTGTTGATTCCCCATTATACCCTATGGACAGATCTCCGAAGCAGCTCCAAAGCTTTTCCAAAGCAGTTTGGAAGCTCTGAACTGCTTTGGAAAGCCTAAAGAAGCCAGCACTTTAATCCAGACATGCTGCTTTGGCGTCCAAAGTGTCCAAACCTTCTCCAGGTCTGAAGCATGGTCTGAAGCTTCGCACAGCCCTACTTTCTATGTTCTCTGGGATCCCAAATTACTTTCTCTAAGTCTTCCATTTTGGTTCCCCATTCACAGGGTGAGACTGTACTGTACCTCCAACCAAGGCTGTTTAGATACGAGTCTAAATATGGGATGCAATTTCTGAGAGTAGTCAACTGTTCTTTCATTGCCAATGAGACAGGAGAAGGGAATGGACTGGTCCATTGCTTTAAGGAGTGGAGGGAATAGAACCAATCCTGGTTTCTGGACTTCTGCTCTTTCCTTCCTCATCGCTTCCTGAGACAACACTGCTGATTGCTTAAGGGGGCACTCCAATTGCACATGTAGCAGCCCTGACTGGAGTTTTCACCCAGGAGGCAGGGCAGTGAAGAAGGCAAACAACTGAGTGGTTCTTTCCCAGGCAATCAGGAGGGGTCAGGAGCATTTGACCCTAAAACCTGATACAGAAAGATCCTGCCCTTTTTAGCAGTATTTGAACCAGTGATGTTCTGTACCCTCCTCTTTACCCCTGCCTCTAGCTCTTCTCACATATCCCAGCCTCAGCTCTGTTCCTGTCCTTAGCATCTCTCCCACCTCCACCTCTACCTTATTCCTTTGTCTCCTCCTCTCCTGAGGGTGGCTTAGAGACTGGTGTGTGGGGAGTGGCATTTCACTTCTGCCAGTCCGGGTGTGCCAGTATCTTTTATATTCCACTCTTCCCAGAAGCTTGCATGATGTACTGCAGCTCCTCAGAAGAGGCTGTCCTTTCACAAGTAGCTATGTATCCTTTAATTCACAATGGCTAGGATTGTGAATTCCTCTTCTTCTCAGCACTTGTTTGTTTCCTTCAAGGCCAAGCAGGTACTAGTCTGCATAGCTCTTCTGAAAGACTCCTAAATACACTGTGGCACAATGCAGCAGATCAGATAGATAGTTTAGCTCTTGTGCTGCACACTCAAGCTAATGGTGACTTTCCTTGCTATGCTTCAAACCTGCAAATGTTGTAGTATGCTAAAAAAATTACAGTTTATTTCTACAGGAAAGTTTATAGACGAAAATAGAATACAGTACTTCCCTAGGATCAACCACTCCTTTTTTTGGAGAGTAGTAGATAAATCCATGCACGTCCACCCATAAATATATTAAAAAATGCACTAATGTGCTCATACTCTTATAAATTGGTGCGTATCAAGGCACAGGCATTCACCCACATGTGATAGTCTATATAATTCACATAGTAGTATGTCTTTCATATGCTTTGGCCTATGATTGATTTTATCTGAGGAATAATAATTTCCACATTTATTCCCACACAGGTCTCTTTGGCCATCAGGACAGAGACATTGCTGAGCTGAAACACTATGCCCACTTCTGGCTGGCAGATTCCATGTTTGAATCCTGTCATGTTTGTTGTCAAGCCGTGCGCCTGGGTAGGTATCGCACACATCTCTCAAAGCTGTTATCTTCTATATTTACTTGCATACCACATGTAGCATTTCGCCAAAAATTCAGCATCCAAAAAAGGTTTGTGTTTTTAAACCAGGAAGCTGATTTCTTCACTAGAATGGCTGGCAGGCACTGGCTTTCTCCTAGCACAGACAGAAGGGACACAGTCTGCTTCTCAGCCAAAAAAAACAGATGTGTTGCCCTGTCACAGATACTTCTGAATAGGCAGCTCAGCCAAAAGCTGCTGCTAACTTGGAAGTGGCTATAAGAAGGTGAAACAGAATCATAGAAAGTTAGGGGTGGAAGGGACCTCAGGAGATCACCTAGTCCCGCCTCCTGCTCAAGGCAGGACCATCCCTAACTAGATCATCCCAGCCAAAGATTTATCTAGCTAGGTTTTGAAAACCTCTGAGGATGGAGCTTCCACTACCTCTCAGGGTAACCTATTCCAGTGTTTTACTACCCTCCTAGTGAGAAAATTCTTCTTAATATCTAACCTAAACTTCCCTTGCTGTAACTTGAGACTGTTGCTCCTTGTTCTGTCATCTGCCACCACTGAGAACAGTCTAGCTCCATCCTCTTTCAAACCCCTTTTCAGGTAGTTGAAGGCTGCTATTAAACCCCCCTCAGTCTTCTCTTCTCCAGACTAAATGATCCCAGTTCCCTCAGTCTTTCCTCATAAGTCGTGTCCCCCAGTACCCTCACTATTTTTGTTGCTCTCTGATGGACTGTCTCCAATTTATCCATATCCTTTCTGTAGTGGGGTGCTCAAAACTGAACCCAATACTTCCTTAGCTTGCTTACGAGAATGCTGTGGGAGACTGTAACAAAAGCCTTGCTAAAATCAAGGTACACCACATCCACTAGTCTCCCCACATCCACAGATCTAGCCACCTCTTCACAGAACACAGTCAGGTTGGTCAGGTATGACTTGCCGCTGGTGAATACACACTGACTGTTCCTAATCACCTTTTCCTCTTCCAAGTGCTTAGAAATGAATTCCTTGAGGATCTCCTCCATGATTTTTTCAGTGACTGAGCTCTGAGGCTGACTGGTCTGTAGTTCCCTGGATCCTTCTTTTTCCCTTTCTTAAATATGGGCAGTAAATTTGGCTTTTTCCAATCATCTGGGACCTCTTCTGATTGTCATGAGTTTTCAAAGATGATGGCCAATGGCTCTGAAATCACATCAGCCAACTCCCTCAGTACCTTTTGGGTGCCATCTGGCCCATTGGCTTGTACATATCCAGCTTTTCTAAGTAGTCCCTATCTTGTTCTTTTACCACTGAGAGTTGCTCACCTCCTCCTCAGACTGTGCTGCCCAGTGCAGTAGTCTTGGAGCTGACTTTGCTGGTGAAGACGAAGGCAAAAAAGTCATTGAGCACTTCAGCCTTTTCTGTATCCTCTGTAATGGGGCTGGCTTCTCCATTCAGTAAAAGACCCACACTTTCCCTGATCATCTTCCTACTAACATAGTTGTAGAAACCCTTCTTGGGTTGTAGAGCCCCACAGTGCCAAACCTGGATCTGATGGAAGCATCAATGGTGAGCAGTTCTGCCTGGACAGAAACCTCACAGGTACAGGCAGAGGCAGTGGCAGTGGCAGTGGCTCTGTTAGTGCAACATCCTCCAGACATTTTCCTGGGTCTCTTAATCTGCCTTCTCTCTCTTACTGCTTTTTCCAAGCAGACCTTCCCTAGTGAACTGCCCTGTTTATTTCTCATTGTCCCCAAAGGGTTTCTTTTTACTTCCTGCTTCCTCATGCCAAGCTGAAAGACTTGTTCCTCAAAAAAGATGGGGAAGGCCCACAAACTGGCCTGCAAACTGCCTACAAAATGGTTACCCTGCTTGCAGCCCCTGGTCAATGGCTCCCCGGTCACCTGGGGAGTCTCTTTTTATACCCTTCTGAGCCTGGACTGTCTCCATTAGGGCTTCTAGCAGGTCCAGGAAGCAATTGCTCAGCAATCACTCAGCAGTCAGCAATCACTCCCAGCTTCTCAGAGCACATGCCCTAAAGGCATACAGCCCACCAAACACTCATTAAATCAAAGGCACAGGCAGCTGGATCACTTACCTTCCCTTGGCAGGATCTGGTGCCTGGTGCCTAGCTACTCTCCCCCTTCCTCCTCTTGCCCCCCAGCAACTGCCTGCAAACTGCTTACCCTGTTTTCAGCCCCTGCTTACCCTGTTTTCAGCTCCCTGATCACTGGTCTCTAGATTTTGGATGAGCAGGAAAGGAAAGGCAATTGATGTTGATGAATAAAGTCTGCCTTGCTTCATGTGGCTAGTATTCAGCCTCTAAAAAAAAAAAATCTCTCTTCCTTTTGTCTGTCTTCCTCAGGCAAGGTGTATGTTTTGTGGGCATATAATATGTTAGCAAATTTCTGAAGCAATCACTTGTTTTCTATAGTTCAACAGCTCCCATTTTTTATTAGAGGAGGATCTTCCATAGCAGCTTATCATTCACAGATCTTTTCATCCCTGCTTCCTCCACAGATTTGCTGAGATGGTCTCTGTGATGGTCACAATTTTAAGTTCTGATCTTGAGGATTCCAATGTGTGCAGATGAACTTGAAGTAGAAAATGGCATCTTTCATAATTTAAGCCACTAAGACTTCTGCAGTAGGATGCTGAGAAGAACTTTTGCCAGTTTTTATGTCAGGGAGAGGGATGAGAGGCCTATTATTATGGAGGGCTTTGGTGACATCAGATGTTGCAGAATGATGATAAGGGCTTCTATCTGAAGGTTAGGGAACCAAGGGAATGGTCAGCCCCATCAAATAAATTTATAATTAAAAGTCGAGATGAAAGTGGTTGGGAATCTTTAAAGGCACTTTTCTTTTTTCAAGTGACTATTTGTGGAGACAACTGTGTGAAAAATAAATAACCACCAACCACCTTTTATGTCACAGACAGCTCCTAAGATTATTAATAGCTGCTGTTAGGGTGACAATATTTGGATCTTGGGGAGCACTGGATTTGCAGCTGAATAAAAAGGTTATAACCTGTGGCTTAGCAAAAGCTGCTGACCACAAGGCAGAATGATATATATTAAAAGTAACTTTGTAAATGCTTAGGAAAGTAGTTTTAACCATATAATAGTATTGTTGTGAGATATAGCTTTTATCCATAAGATTTTGATTATGGCTGCTTATGTTAAATAACCATCTAAATTGTGTCAACCATTTTCTGGAAAAAGCAGTAAGTAAATCTGTGTGCTGTGAACTAGCTACAGTGAGAAACAAGGTAAGATACAGGGGCCCAAGGAAGGTGAAGATGGTACAACATGACACAGAAAAACAGATTGGAATGTGAAAGATAACACGTAACTGAGATGAACTTATGCAAAAAGGTGAATGGTAAAGAAGCCTCCAAAGTCTGCCCATTGACTGAAGAAGTGAGGTGAAGGTCTTAGACATGCGCTTACAGCAAAAAGGCATGTAAATGAGTAAAATGCATAGGAATTTCTATGCTAATGAAGCAAACAGTAAACCGAGGCAGAGCTTGAGGTAGGAGGAGAGATGAGTAGAACATAGGAGTAGCAAGGGTGGAGTAAATGTTAATGAACATGAATTAAGGTGTATAAATGTGAAAAGAACTATTGTTCACTGCAGCTCTCTGGTTTGTTGGGTTTTTTTGGGAGCTAGTCTGAAGCTGTCTCCATTATGAATAAAGCTGTTGTGAGCAATGTGTGCTGGTGTTTGCTCCCTGCTTGCTCTGGCTAATAAGTAACAGGATCCATGGGCAATTGGATCATCGTGTCCCTAGTTGTTGGGCACCTCATGGAGTCAGGGTCTAACAGCTGCTATTGTTTTCAACAGCTGAAAAACATTTTTATGATAAAGAGGGTGGCAGGAAGAAGAGCAATTTATGTCTGGACATCAAAAATAATGGGTGCTCATTAGCATTTTCTGTACAGTGATCTAAATATTAGGAAATTTTATAGAATGGTCTGTAATTGTTTCAGGGGTCATATGATGACCATAAACCTTGGCTTTTAAAAGACAAAAGCCATGACATTAGTAAAAAAGAGAACACATCAGATTAATTTCCAACATGGGAGGTCTTTACTTTCAATTGGAACCCTGCAAGGAAAAGAACTTTCCAAGTACTTATAAATGTTCTCGATTGAAGGACATAGATCCTGCAGTTCTGTAGCAAGGGGGGTGAGGGGGGCAACTGCCCCAGGTGCCAAAGCAAAGGGGCACCAAAGGCACTGTTCAGTTGGGGTGGATTGCATGACAGACCCACGAGTGGCTCATTTGGTGGTGGTGGTGGGGGTGCATGGATGGGGGAAGGGCAGCTCCCACTGCTGCATGCACTACTGGGCTAGCACGGTGGGGCGTATGCCCCCCAGATCTGTGCATGGAGTGAGGGTGGGCTGCCACTGCAGGTTTACCCCAGGAGCCAAACTTTATTGCTAAGGCACTGGTACCCTGTACTTAATCCCAGAAGAGGAACAGAAAAATAGCAACACTGCAAAAAACAAAGAACCACCAAGCTAGTGATGGTCCATCTTCCATGGGATGAGAGCTTGTTTTCTTTGTTCTAGCTAGCTCTTGATCTCTCTGCCAGATCTAAGAAGAGGCTAGCTAAGATTCTGATTTTGGGATGTTAGGGCTTGTCGATTAATTACTGAACTGGGAACAAGGACAAATTAAATACCTACGCTACTGTAAAAAGGAGGAGGACTACAGTGATACAGCTTAATTTGGTGCAACTGTTTTGACCGTCCATTCCTAACCTACAATAAATGACACTAAATCAGAATTGTGTCCCTCATGTTTCATTCAGGACTATAAATTACTGTAGTTGAAATTAACTTAACACAGGCTACAAGTGGACAGTAAGTACAGTGTAACTATGCATAGGCCCATGCCCAGAGACCCACTGTCTCAATGCACACAGGGCACTGAGTAGTCACAAACTGGAGTCCAGTTTATGAATTAAGTTCTTGAACTGGGGAAGAGATGGCACACTCAAGATCATCAAAAGCTGCAGAGGAGTCAAGGAGGATAGAAGAGACTTTGAGGCCTGATTAGGAAGTTATCATTAGGGACTTGTGAGAGAAACATCACTGGCGAAGAAGGCAGCATCCAAATAGATGGAATCCAGCACTGTTTTAGAGAAGTGAAGGTTAAGATAATGCGTTAGAAGAAAAGAGAAGAAGGCTGATGGGACAAAGATAGTGGTAGGTTGAGTTAACTGGTTACTTTCTGAGGGTGGGATCATGAAGGGAAGAGCCTCATGGTGTTATGGGGGTCAGAAAGCAATACAGAAAACCTGAAAAATATAGAGGTATGAGGTGCAGAGAAGGGGAAACCTTGGTGTCAGTGATAGAAGAGTGGGAAGGGGGACAGGTATACATGGTAGGACAGAACAGTCTGGACATTTTGAAGACGGAAGATGTGGTGAGTGGAATATGAGAGAGTGCAGCTTGATCCTGGGAAACTCTGGATAACAGCAATATATGCTGAAGGCAAGATTAAGGGTGTGGCCATTTAGGGTACGTGTACATGCCACGATATTGGTCCTTTCATGAGCTGCAACTGCATGTCTCTTTGCACAAGCAGAATTTCCCAATTTTTTAAACATCTTTCTGGCACATTAAAGTAAAACTCCTCGTATATCATTTAGTTTGACTTGCTGCGAATTAAAGCATTGTGTCTATTGATTCGTTGCCTGAAAACACGCAGGCACTCAAAGATGTGTAATTACCTTCTTTTTCCACCAGACGGTGTTGTGTTATTTTTTGTAGTGCAGGCCTTTGTCCACTAGATGCCGCTCTGGATTTTTGATGCATTTTTTTTTGGCCCCTGGCAGGTTGGGGTTGTTCATCCCGCTGTCCTGCACCATCACCTGGCTCCCCTGCTCCCATAGCCACGTACAGGCAGGGCTTGGTGTGGGGGTCCCCGGCCATGCGGCAGCGGGGGGAGGCAGCTCATTCCACCGTCCTGCACCACCACCTGGTTCCCCTGCTCCCACAGCTGTGTGCAGGCTGAGCACAATGTGGAAGTCCCCAGCCGGGCGGTGGAGGGGTGTGCAGCTACAGGTTGGGGTCCCCAGCAGGAGGGGGAGTTGTCCTGGCCATGGTGCAAGTGGGATGCACAATAGGAGAGGGATCCCAGGGTTCCAAGAACTTTTAATCCATCTCTGCCTCCTGCCCTCCCCTCCACTTACCCCAATCTGCCATGCTGTTGCTGCATGGCTTGGGCATTCCCTGGGGTTTGACCTTCTCTGCTGTTTCATGTGAGAATAAAAAAGACAGGAGGCAGATCATTCATTCTTTTTTATATTATAACCTTTAATGTTTTATTCACCTGTTTTTTTTTTTATTAGTAAACATATGTGACAGTTACATTTGTAGAAACCCAAGCAGAGAAAACATGTTCTATTCACAGGTCAACAACTAGCAGCTACAAATATCCATTATCATTATTGATCAAGGCCACTCCCCCTCCCCCCCCCCCCGTTGTAGGGCACTCAGCAGACAGGGGGCCCGAACCCCATTTTAGCAGACACCCAGAAAGGTTGAGAGGAGATTGAGACACCTGGCAGGTGTTACTTGGCAACATTGCCCCTCTAGCACTCTATCATTACCAAGATTACCATTGTCATTATCATTAGCATTAATATATTTTTTCGAGCTTGGCTTGAGTGTGACAGAGTACATTTCATGGGCATATTTCCAAAAGGGGAGTTCATTGTCTTTACAAGATGCATATGAAAGAGCATAATAATCCTCATTATTAGGCAACAGGGTGCCTAGTCCCTGGATGCAGACACTGAGCAGGCAGGGGACCCCAAAAATCCTGTTATAATGAGTAACGTGTGCCTGAACCATTGTGGGATAATATGCCATGAGATGACATTCCAACATTATACAAGGACATACAAGCACATGGACTAATGAGTTTTAAGAGAAAATGGAAGAAATGCAGTTATTAGAGAAAATGAGAAAATTAAAAGGAAGTTGTGCAAAGCCAATTGCCCAACTCACCTTCCTATTTAACAGTTTTTACAGATGCTTATTGTTCTTCACATCTTCAATCTACCTCAGATGCTTCAAAAAGCTCATTTTATTCATCTAAAAGGAGAGACAGCCAGGGCTGGAAGGGTGACACAGCCTGCTTCGTGAAAATAGATGGGTCTAATTGGTAGGGCTGTGTGAAATGGCACCATTCTATTTCAACTCGTGTTTTGATGGAACAGCATTTTTTTAAAATTTTGTTTTGATTCGAAACCGCTCTTCCTTTTTGTTTCATCGAAACTGTTTCAACGTTTTGCCCATAGATTATAATGGGGAAGCTTGAAACAGCCTATAACTTTGTCCTTTGTCATGGTTTGGATGAAACTTGCAGGAATGGTAGCCCATTCTGAGGGCATGAAGCCTGCCAAGTTTCAAGGAGATAGGTGCAGGGGTTTCAGAGAAACTGCATCTCAAAGTCTTGAAAGCAAAAACCTCATGTTATGACGATGTATTAAGCCACCGCAGGGTCAAAGCTGCAGTCATGCTAGCCCCTGCTGAGGCAGTGAAACCTGCCAAGGTTCAAGGATATAGGTGCAGGGGCTTGGGGGAACTACACCTCAAGCTGCGAACAAGCAAAACTCATGACATGGGTGACACTGTGTGTGTTAAGGTGCAGCAGCGTGAAAGCTGAAGGCTTACTATCCCCTGCTGAGGCCACAAAGCCTGCCAGCTGTCAAAGAGATAGGTGCAGGGGTTTCTGGGTCCTGGGGCCCTGCACCTCTGGCTGCTCACAGGCAAAACTCATGACATGGGTGCTTGTGGGATTGTGTCTGTCTTGGGACACGGGGGTGAAAACTGCAGGCCTGCTAGGCTCTGCTGTGGCCATGAAACCTGCCAGCTGTCAAGGAGATAGGTGCAGGGGGAGTCTGGGTTGTAGGGCCCTGCGCCTCTAGCTGCTGACAGGCAACACTCGTGATATGGGTAAGTGACACTGTCAATGTGTTAAGATGCCCCGTCACTCAACTGACACCAAGGCAGAAAGCAGGGAAGTTCAAGCAAGGTTGCATTTTATGCAGGTTTTCCATCTGTCCCCCAGAGCACTGGGATTGGAAGGGACCTAAGGAAAGAATGACAGTCACTGGTCAGCTACAGTCAATAATGAGGACACTCCTCCCCCCATCCCCCATTTCCCCTCCCTCTCCTTACTTTAGTTTCTGTTTCCCTGCAGGCAAGCCCAGCTAGAGCTTTGAAACTTGCCTCGTTTCATTTTGAGGTTGTTTCAAAGCTCTCTGTTTCATTTTGATTTTCCTGTTTTGAGCCCAAAACAAGTCAAAATAGCATAGAAACAAAACTGCTGGCAAAATTTTGCACAGCCCTACTAATTGGTCTCACTACTGTCCTCACCAGATACAAAACAGCACAATCATATAGATAGATCTATATCTATAGATTAGATATAGATATGTAGATTAGATACAGATCTATCTAATCTATATATCTATAAAATCATATAATTGTTTCAGTATATATACATATCATTATTATATATATACTGCAGGGCATTCCCCACCCCCCCTCCCCAACCCAGACAACAAGCAACTGTGGTACTCTATAGTTTGGGGCAGGCACCCCTGCAAGGTAAATACCCAACAGAGGCCAACAGAGGTAGGCAGCACAGAGGTAGAGAACAGATGGTGGCCTGAAAGTGTGACACACACTGCATGCTTCACAGACATTTCTGAAAGATTATGTCTACTGATTACTCTGATTATTTCTATTCATTATTCAATCAATTATTTTTAATGAATACTATGAAAGAGGGCAGGCACCCACTCCCCAGATACAGACACTGAGCAGGCAGGCAACCCCAAATTTTGGGCAAGGCACCCAAGGAAGGAAGGCACTCACTCACCCAAATAGCACTCACAAAATAGCACAATTGGTATTTAACATGCAGATAACTAACATTTCTTTAAATGCAAATATTGTTC
Organism: Crocodylus siamensis; assembly: GCF_052110815.1. NCBI lineage: Eukaryota > Metazoa > Chordata > Crocodylia > Crocodylidae > Crocodylus > Crocodylus siamensis. Next base: position 45,760,341 of record NC_143403.1, read on the forward strand.
TACATTGACATTTGCATAACTTAAAAGGCACAACTGGACCTGGTACTCACCAAAGGGGACGATCTAGTGAGTCACCTGAGAATCAAAGGGAAGCTGGAAGACAGTGACCATGAGTTGATCACTTCTTCTATTCACTATGAAGCTGGTAAGTCAGTCAGCAATGTGGAAGTCCTCAATTTTAGGAAAGCCAACTTTTACAAGCTAAGGAGGTTAGTTGTTGAGGCCCTGAGAAGCCATAATCTGACAGAGAGGTGAGTCCATGGTGAGTAGTTGCTCCTCAAGGATGTGATCCTTGAAGTACAAGGGAAGTCCAGTCCAGCCTACAAAAAAAATAGTAAAAAGGTTGGGTGACCCCCTTGTCTCAATAGGGAACGCATGGGCTTCCTGCACCTAAACAAAGAAGTTTACAAAGGATGAAAGAGGGGAAACACTACTAAGGAGGAGAATTCAGCACTGGCCCACACCTGTAGGGAGTGAACTAAGAAAGCCAAGGCTAACACTGAGTTGAAACTGGCTACACAAATCAAGGATAATCAAAAGTCCTTCTTCAGATATGTGGGAAGTCAGAAAAAAAAAGAAGGATAACATTGGACCATTACTAAATCAAGTGGGGCAGCTGATAACTGACATTCAGGGAAAAGCCAGTCTCCTTAATGACTATGTGTTGGTCTTCTATCAGCCCAAGGGTATCATCCTGCCTTACAGGATGGAAGTTCACTAGGGGAAGGGTAAATATGCACCCATCATTGGCGTTGATCTTGTGAGAACACCTTGAGCGGCTAGATATCTACAAATCAGCCGGCTCAGATGGAATACAGCTAAGAGTGCTAAAGAAACTGGCTAACATCATAGCACAGTCAATGGCAAGGATATTCAAGAATTCATGACACTTGGGTGAGGTGCCTGATGATTTGAAGAGGACCAATGTGGTGCCTATCTTCAAGAAAGGGAGGCAGAAGGATCCAGGGAGCTATAGGCCTATCAGTTTGACCTCAATCCCTGGGAAGATCTTGAAGAAAATCATCAAGGGAAGCCATTAACAACAGGATAACAAAAAGTAGCATTCTGAGAGAGAGCCAATGTGGTTTCGTTGTGGGTAGGTCTTGTCTAACCAATATCATTTCCTTCTATGACCAGGTGATGCATCACCTGGACAAAAGAGAAGAGGTGGAGATCATAATTTTGGACTTCAAGAAAGCCTTTGACCTGGTTTCCCATGATGTCCTCATGGAAAAAATGTAGGAATTGCAGTCTTGGCAGTTTCACAGTCCGATGGCTGGGGAACTGGCTTCGTGGATGGACCCAGAGAGCGATAGTGGATGGAACCAAATCAACATGGCACATCTTGATCAGTGGCATCCCCCAGGGCTCCATTCTTGGACTTGTACTCTGCAATGTTTTTATAAATTATCTGGATTCTGGTGTCAGAAGTGGACTGGCTAAGTTTTCTGACAACACCAAGCTATGGAGAAGTCCAGTCACCCTAGAGGATAGGCTGGCAATCCAGGCTGACCTCAACAGGCTTACAAGGTGGGTGGATAAAAACCTGATGGCATTCAACACTGAGAAATGCAAGGTGCTCCACCTCAGGAGGAAAATCTCAAACCACGCTTAGAGGCTCAGCAGTGCAACACTCACTAGCACCATGACTGAAAGAAACTTGGGGGTCATGATTGACCACAAGATGCACATTATTCACCAATGCTATGCAGCAGCCAGAAAAGCAAACAAAACTCTGACTTGCGCATCTCAAGCAAGACCCAGGAAGTCACCCTCCCACTTTACTGGCCTTGGTGAGACCATAGCTATAATACTGTGTCCAGTTCTTGACTGCACAGTTCAGAAAAGATGTGGAGAAGCTTGTAAGAGTCCAGAGGAAAGTCATGCACGTGATTAGAGGACAAGAGAGCAGGCCACATGAGGCCAGGTTGAAAGGCATGGGACTCTTCAGCCTGGAGAAGTGTAGGCTTGGGTAACTTGGGGGCAGCCTGTAAGTACATAAGGGTGTGAATCAGGAACTGGGAGAGTGTCTGTTCACTAGGGCACACCATGAGAAGACAAGGTCCACTGGTGTCTTTGTGTCTGTATTTTTTTGTTTTTTGTTTGTGTTTTAATATTACTGTCTTTTCAACAGCACCTGGACACCAAATGTGTTTGTCCTTGGTTTTATGTTTGTGTTTTTATGCTTGTATTTGAATAATTTGAATATTAATGACTGCTTTTCATAAAGTGTCAACAAGCAAACAAGATTAGTATAGTTCAAGAGAAGTGAATCACTATCATCAGAATCACGAGAAAGAACTCTAAGTGAAGTCCTAACCCTTGAAACCTGATAGGGGCTATGAACCATTGGAACTTTAAGCATACGGGCTAGGAACCCATTTATCAGTTTCTCTGTCTTATGCCAAATTGTGTTGCAGGTCATCTTACTCCATACTCATATTCATAGCTCAGGTCCTCCAAAAGGTTACAGCAACTAAAACTACATCATGAAATTCCATTAACATCTTCTGTGTTAATGGAAGTTCTGCACATTTCTTCTGTGAATACTAGTGGGACATCTTGTTCTTACTATTGGTACTATTCTTCCTATGAGAGCAATAGCAATGGTGGTAGTTCACTTACTCAGATATGTGAGGTAATAACTTCTTATGAGATGGAACTGTTTACTAGTTGCTAGTACTTTGTCACATCTGCAGTTTCAAAAGCAGTTCTTTGCCTACATGCTGAAAATGTGAATCCCACATTGCATCCAGGCTCTCTCAAAAGAGTTAATAAAGCATTTTTTTTTAGTAACTAGACGCTTGGACTACATGACCATTTCTAAGTTTGCAGCATTGCAAACTCTTGTGTTGTATAGACAGGTGCATGGAGGTAGGCCAGGAGGCAGAGCACAGAGTCAGCCCTGGAAGTAGGACACACACAGCATGCTTCACAGACAGTTCTTACCCTGATCAGATACACAGCGATTCTTATTATTAATAAATAATAGTATTTTATTATTTATAAAAATAAAATATTAATATTAAAAAAACTTTAAAAAATAATATTTGACATGGCCATGTTCAGTTGCTTCTAAATTAACATCCACCATGTCATTTCTGTCTCTGTTTAGAAACCATTTCTCAAGTTTGTACATGGTTGGTCTGCTTTTCTTCTGCAATAGTAGTAGGAGGTGTTGGCGGTGGTAGTGGGAGCAGAGCAATCAGAGCTGAAACAAGGAAGGAAGGGATGTTGGGTCGGGGGGGGTAAGACAGAACAGAGGAAGTTTTATTGGAAATCTAGCAAGAAGGGCCTCCTGCCCTGAACCCATGAACAGTAATCAACAGCTAGCAGAGAGAGCCTCCGTGCTGTGCAGTGCCATAGCAAGGGGTGGGGGGTGGGGAGTGGGTTGCTGCTGTCCAGTTGAGGTGGGAAACAGGATTGAGCCACAAGTGGTTTGTTTGGGGGGCGGGGAGGGAGGAAGGGTGCCTCCTGCCCCTCTGTGAGCTCCCAGATAAGTAAGGCAAGATTGTTTGCCCCAAGATCTGTGCACCGGATGATGGTGGCCTGCCACTGCGGACCTTGTTCTGGACACCAAGCCTCGTTGCTATGGCATTGGTGCTATGCATTGCGTTTCACTTTCCTTCATGACAATCAAATCCACCCACCCTATTTCCTTGAAAATTGCAGAAAATAATGCTCCACTCCTTCCCCTTATCCTGTCACTATTTTTGCATCTAACACCACCACCCCAAGCCTCTATCAGGGCACAGCCAAGTGTCAGATGTCACTTCACAACCGGCATCTGTATGCATTGGTAAGGACGTTGCAGTATCCTTTTGAAACTACCTTGTTGTTAAGCAGCTCTCATCCTGCACTCGGCCGCTGCATGACACTCAACTTCGGCCTGCACTCAACTTGACCGCTGTATTCACATTCCTGTGCCCCTGATGGGCAACTCTCCCTGATGGGCTGTGTCCTTCTGAATCTAGAGTGGTGTTGTCTCTCCTCTGCCCCAGACATCTTTGATTGATACAGAGTATGCATATCCCAACCACTGCTCCCACAATTTATAGGCCTTGAGGGGGGTCAGGCAAAGGTCACCACCCCCACCCTTGTTTTGGTGGGGAAAAAAAAAAGTTGGTCCAGAAACACTAGCACTGTCCTGGCAAAGAGTGCCAAAACACCGGCAACCTACCACTATCCGAATTCTGCCAATTTTCTTTACCCCCCCTGCCAACCTGGGACAAGAAAAGGTGACCCCAAAAAAGCACCCCCAGAAACCCACCAAAAAAAAAAGTGGCAACACTGCACGGGAGAACAGGAGAGAGTTTTATATTTCATAGAGGACAATCTTTTACTTAGCTCTCAGCCAAGCCAGCTCCCACTGCCTCATTGTGCCTCCGGACTCACCACAGCAGCACAATCCCTTATAGCAGTGTCTGTCTGAGCCTGACCTGCTGAGTCTTCAGGAAATCCAGAGCTCCCAGCATCCTACCAAGTCACAGGTTAGACTTCATCTTGTTCAACTCTCTAGGGTCTTGATTAACCCTGTGTTCATCTTCTGTTGCCTGAAGGCAGTCAGTGAATGTCCTACTGCTGGTTTTATCTCCAGTTTTCGGGGACTAATCATCTCACCTCTTTCCACATGTGAAATCTTCTCCACCTGGCAGAGAGCATTCAGAGGTCACTCCTCCGAGAGCTAGCCCAAGTAACAGGGCTCCTGCTTGAGTCCCTGTTACAGGGACATTCTGATTTTTCATATTGCAATCCTGTGGCAAATATGCATGCCTAAAAAAACACTACTGAAGTAAATAGGTAAAATTAATTTCTTTGGCCACCTAACCACATTCCCTTGCTTTCCTTTCATAGGAAAAATTTACTTTTTTTGTGGCAAATATACCTAATGTCATAGACATGCTTCCTCAAATATTAAATATAAATCAGCAGCTGATACTTCTAAACCAAGAATATATGGTTCTGTCACAATTGTCAATATATCATAGAAGACACTTGAGGCTTTGCATGAAATTGCTTCTTAACCCGGCAGAGCCAAGTTTACTTTTGCTGCAGCTAGAGAAGCAGGACTCTCTTTGCTACCCTTGCAAACGTATTCACCTGATACTGGCTTATTTGGACATATTTGTAAACATAAGCATTCTGTACTGAAGCTTCTCAAGGCTTTGTATCATCTGTCATTAACACAAGAGCAATATGACAGAATTGTTTCTCTCTCATTGCAGAATTAAAACTTTTTGGAAGCCTAGCTTGATAACAGTTATCTTCAACAAAGAACTGATCCATCAGAACCTTTCCCTTATCTCACTGGGTATATATAGAGATATATGTATTCACTATGCTTAGTAGAATACAGTAAGAGTGAGCACAAGTTTCAAAAGGATGAGATCCTGTGCATCCAAAACATCAATTTTAACTTTACCTGCTATGCCTGTTTTTTTTCTGGGGGGATGTTGTTTTGTAAACAGGAATGTTATTGAAGGTCAGGCCTTTTTTCCGGATGAGATCAGTAACCAGAGAATGAGGAGGCACATCCAAAACTATGCTCGGTTTTCTGAGCAGATTGTTACTGGGTATGGCTATTAACTGATATGCTATAAGCAATTATCCTGAAGCCAGGGAACTATTGTTAATCCCAGTAAACACCACAGTAAGCAGCAACAGCCCCCACCAGGCATAGTAATGGGGAAAGAATCTGCTGCGCCAGCACCAAGTGCCCTGAAAGGCATGCAGAAAAGAGGTCAGTTGCAAAGGTAATCAATTGAATGCAACTCCCTAGACAGAGCCCCAGACCACAATGCCCCCACCCCCATGTTTGGTAACGGTGCTGTGATCTCAGAAGTGGCCCTGCTGCATATGTATAATCAATATTGCGTGGTAGAATCCATGCAGGATGATGGTGGAAGACCAAATGGAAGAAATGCATGAGGACTGGGACATGAAGAATGGTGGACTGAGTGAAAATGCCAAAAGGAGAATCAGGATGACATGAGTGAGGAAGAGGAGGAGGAACTGTTGCTAATTACCTTGCTGCTGGCCTTGGACTTTATGAAAAAGGTAGAGGTGCAGCTAATGATGGCAGTGTATGCATTCATCCTGCTTCTCAACATGAGGAGATGCCTGCATATAGACACCCCTTGTGAAAAAGAGCACTTAGGTATGTGGTGGAGTGGGATAGCCAAGAGGCACATGCAGAAGTGGAAGCTGACATGACTCTGTGGATGAACCTCAGGGGCAACAACTGCGGACCTTGTTCTGGACTCCAAGCCTCATTGCTATGAGGTGCTATACATTGCATTTCACCTTCCTTCATGACAATTAAATCCACCCACCCTATTTCCAGTGCGCATGACATGCATGTGTTTAAAAACATTCTGCTGCCTGGCTTGAGGGAGAAAAAACACTATGCACCCAGAGTCCTTGAGACAGTAATCCGTGGTGTTACTGTTCCCTCATTTATAATAGTGGACACGGCTTACCCTTCAAGCCCTACTCATAAAACCTTATGGAGGGCTCATTATGGACCCACAGAAGATGGCTTTCAACTACCACCTCAGCAAATGCAGGATGGCTGTTGAACGTGCCTTTGGCCAACTGAATGCATGGTGGAGGGTACTTAGCTGCAGGCTCAAGCTGGAGCCAGAAAACATTATGGCCTTTATAGTGGCAGCCTGCATGCTGCACAACATCTGTGAAATGTGAGGAGAGGTTTTCAGCCAGTCATGGGCTGATCAAGTATGAGAGGCAGTGGCAGCAGCAGGAGTAGCAGCCAGACAGAGATGTGGGTGGGCATGAGGCAATATCAACCTCGAGAAGCTGGTCCTTATATGGGATTATGGAACCTCTCAACAACTAGCAGTGGATGTTCTTGATTAAAATATATATTTTTGCTTATTACAACAGAAACCATGGGATATGGAGGATGAGCAGGGAATGAAGGGAGGCTTTAGAGAAGCTTCCTGGACTGGAGTTATTGTTTGTAATGTGCCATTGGTCCAAGGCAGGTGGCAGGGGGCATGGGTCATTACCTGACACTACCTAGCTACCCTGAATCATGTCCTGTGAAGGATTAATTAAATCTCTCATTGGTTGGGTGGGAGGTGGAGGGTGGGGGATGAGATGGAGAGTGAGTGTTATAAACAGCCTGTAGGAGTCCTCTGGTTTTTGGTGTGTGTGTGGGCAGTGGGGGGTGGGTGGGAGGGTGTTCATTTGCCTAGGTTGTTGGGAGGACCAAAATCCTCCGACAGGTATCCGCTGTATCCAGCTGCTTCTTGCCCACCTTCTATATCCAACTGTAAAGAATGCTTTTTGAGTAAAGAAAAGGTCTCTGTTCACTACACCATTATTGTTTATCAAGGTGCTGAGTTGCTGATGTGTATCTACACATGGAAAGTTTGGGGGGGCGGTATGGCGGGAAATGCAGTCCATATTCAATCCCAACATTAAACCCCAACCCACCAACATTTCACAAAGTTGTTGCTTGTCCTTCTCAAGTGAAGATGATCACATACAGTGGGGTGGGTGGGGGTGGGGGTGGGGTGAGGAGAAGAGAGAAAGGAAGCAGGAAAGAAAAGGGGAGGGAGAACAGAGAAAGAGAGGAAAAAGGAGAGAGGAACGAGAGAGGGGTGGAGGATGATGGCTAGGTTGCGTGGGTACGAGTGTGACTTATAAGCCTAGTCTTTGCACTGAACAATCTGCTGCAGCAGGGTCAAGAGAGCAACAAGGACTGGTCACAAGAGGTATTTTTTTTTCTGGCCACATGCTTCCTACTGCCTCTGCCATGCATCACTGCTTGAATGCAAGTGCCCCGCTCTGGACCAATGACCTCCAGAATGGATGGTCATGAGCGATTTGCTCCCACAACTCCAGGTCAATGCTGAAACTCTTTGGGGATATCTTTAGGGTGTCCTTGTACTGCTTCTTTGGTGTCCCGCAGAAGCATACTCCATTTGATAGTTCGCCGTAGATTTTCTTTGGCAGGTGAGTGCTGTGCATTCTTGAAAGGTGGTGTGGAAGAAATCAAACTTCGCATTGTGGTTGAATCAGAACTGACAGAACCAGCTTTTCTTTATTTAGGGCTATACTGTGTTCACAGGGAGAATTCCATACAGCAAGGGGAATCACCCGCTTGTCTGTTTCAAAGGATTTCTCAAACTCTATAAGTTTACAAGCATATTTATACTTAAGACAGAGAAAGAGAAAAAAAATACGACCTTGAACAAACAAAACAATAGTAAATTACACACAGACATATAGACAGTTTACTTAAAGAAAACATCCATGCACAGGGTAATATAGCAAGACAAAACAAGGCATGCAGGATTCCTTATCCAGAACATATAACTGAAATAAGCAGTATCATCATTTCTGGTCTCTGTCTGTTTTCCTAGTCAAGCAGGCCAGAAGCCTGACAAAATCCACTACCACATTCCCTCCTTTTTTTTCCCCCGCAACAAGTTAAATATTTATAGCCATTAGCCTTTCAACTTCAAGTTTTTCTTTTTTTTTACTTTCTGCTATTTCAATATACAAATTATATACTCATTTTTGGTTGATGGGCTATATGAAGAGAGGCAACAGGACCTGAACCTGTTCAGGCTTCACAAGAGAAGGCTGAGAGGGGACCTGGTGGCAATCTATAAATTTATTAGGGGGGACCAGTGGGGAATGGGAGAGACCCTGTTCCCCTAAGCACCTCCTGGAGTAACAAGGAATAATAGCCATAAGTTGTTTGAGAGTAGGTTCAGGCTGGATATTAGAAGCCAGTACTTCACAGTCAGGGCGGCTAGGATCTGGAACCAACTTCCAAGGCAAATGGTGCTGGCTCCTACCTTGGGGTTCTTTAGGAGGAGGCTTGATAATTACCTAGCTGGGGTCATATGAGCCCAGTATTCTCCCCTGCCCAGGGCAGGGGATTGGACTTGAAATTCTACTTAGGTTCCTTCTGACCCTACATCTAGGAATCTAGGAATCTTTAGTATCTTTCACAGGCAGCACAGGTGGAAGTGGTTTAGTTTCTTGGCATAACACTAGTAGACAGTCCAGGTTTTGCAGGCATAAAGGAGGGTTGGATGAATGATGGCTTTCTAAACCTTTAGTTTTGTCAACATTCTGATGCTTCTGTGGTCCCAGACTGACTTACAGAGTCTGCCAAAGGCCATGCTGGCTTTTGCTAGCCTCATGTTGACTTCATCATTTCTGTGGGCAGAACAGGACAGCTTGCTGCCTAGATAGGCAAACGTGTTGACCATTGACAGTTGTTGGCCTTGAACTGAGACATGTGTTTCCTGGGGTGTAGTTCCAGGTGCAGGTTGAAACATCACTTCAGTCTTATTCATCTTGATAGTGAGTCCAAAGTTGTCGCAGACTGACAATAATAGGTTCATGGACCGTTGTATGTCAGCCTGTGAGCCTGTGCATAACACAAAGTTGTCAGTGAAGAGGAAGTCACAAAGCATGGCTATCTGGACTTTGCAGCTCAGTTGGAGTCTACACAAGTTGAAGATGTCTCCATTGAAATGGTACCTGATCCCCATATCAAGTATTGGTATTGGTATTGATATTGGTCACAAAGCTTCAAGCTGTGCAAAATACACATGTTGGTGTGTGTCACTTGTAGGTGTTGTAAGGCTTTGGCCCCTTCTTGATAGGTGTCTTTCCCCCAAGCAAGATCGGGCTCTGGTGTCACCCAGATGGTTCAGGTGCTGCTCCTACTCACCTGCCAAGTCTTTAATGTTTATTATTGGGGAGGCGGTTCCCTGCAGGTGGCCTCAAGGTGAAGGGGTCTCAACCCTGGTCTTTCTTTGTGGGGCTCCAACCTCCCCTCCAACCTCCCCTTTACCCCATCCTTACCACATCCATGGCCTGGGTAAACACCGTACCCCACAGGTCTTCCCCTGGATGATTTTGTGTCATCAATGCCACCCGCCTCGAGACAGGTTCTGTCTTCCCCGTCAGCCAAATCTTCCCTGTGGTCAGTCCCTCAACTTTGGTCTGGCTCGGGCACCTAAACCAGCTTGGGGCTAACTGTAACTTAGAAGAACTCAACTGAAAGTGTCCGGCATCTGCTGATGGGTCCATATTTCTGATATGATAGATATAGTTTAAAAAAATCATATATATATTTATGTTACTTTCTAACATGGGCAGGGAGGGATGGGAGGGGATAATGCATATGGCTTGGAGTTGGGATCCCCACCATGAGGTCACCTGTTGGAGACCAGATGGAGCCAAGGGGGGTACAAGTGGCAGGGTTTTGGGGTGACCCAAGCTTGGTGGGGGGAGGGGGGCTTAGCATGAGGCTCCCAGTAGGGGGCAGAGGCTGTGGAGGGAGGGATTAGTAATACCGGGGTATTACTTACTGGTTTACTGGTGAGATATGTGCCTCCTGCTGTAATTTATTAGAAAAGACAGCACTGGGTAGATTGGTATTTGGCTCGCCCTGCTGGAATTTATGGGGAACTGCACACCAGGGTTAATTAGTTTGAAAGCCCTGTGCATTCAAACACAAGTGCGATGCACCAAAAGAAACAAGCTTAAAATTTATAATCCTCTTTAAGTTAATTAGGATTAAATGCCACGGCGTATAAATGTACCCTTAGTGAGAGGACAAGTAGAGGGCAAGTTTCTTTGGGATGACCAGCTGAGTGAGGAAGTGCAGCTTAGGAGGAGAGAGGCTAGTATATAGAAACCAAAGTTTAAGAGTTGAGGCTGATGCAGTGCATAGAGAGGTAAAGGCCTGAAATATCAGTGGGAGGGCAGGCACTGGAAGAAGATTCAGATACAGTAGATGAAGTATATTGCACAAAGAAGATAGCAAAACAAAGCTGGAGTAAAAGGCCCTCATCTGCCCTTAGTTAGGTCAATGGAAGCCCCATCAGTGAGAGGTTTAAATGGACTTTTATGCATAGGAGGCACATCTGTATGTGCTTTAACACACTTTAGTTAATGTGTATTAAATTTTGTACCTCTATTGTGAGGTACTAGGAAAATGTGCATTAGTCTGCCTTAATATGCATTAACTAAAGAGTTTTTAAGTGATGCGTAATGTGCATTAATATAGGTTAATGCATATTAAAGCATACATGTAGACTCACCCATAGTGCTGCAGTACTCAGATCAAATTAAACAGAACAAGAGGCCTGAGAGGAGAAATTATACAAGAAGGCCTTAGAAAAGATAATCCAAATATAATTCATTTCTATTTTATAGCTTTAGGTTAAAAATATTTGTGATAATGTTTGATGTAAACAAATCTTAGATATAGTTTTATTACAACAGATATGTGTACACTCTTTCTTAAATAAGTTATAAAACTAAAGTAGCCTCATCAGTGAAGACCATAAAACAAGGTAAATAGAAAACAGAACAGTGGCAAGTAGTTTCAAGATAATACAGGAAGAAGATAAAATTTCCAACACTGTAATTTTCACAGGGATATAAAGGCCATGTAACTGACACCTTTCAAACCCATAGTCCAGTTCCCAAACTCTTAGTTAAATAAACAAATGTAAATAAACTAATCAGAAAATCATCATTAAAGATACAGACTAGAAGAAAAATTGGAGAGAAAATGGGAGGTAAGGGCCGAATCCAAGTCTGCATGCCATATTCTTTCTCCCCTTTGAGTCTCCCTAAGAAGTATAAGTAAGAATCTGTATTTCACCATCACAGGTAGCCAGATAGGCAATAGACTACACGTTTCTTCAGCCTTTAGGTGTAAAATAAAAGTTTAGGTTGTAGACCTGTTTCTTGCCTATTTTATCAATACCCAACCTACTAGTACTTCTGTAATACAGGTAGAAAATCCTTCAGGCAGTAAAATAGTCCTTAATTCAGCACAAATAATTAACTGCTGCAATACACACTGGGCCATATTCCATTCCACCTTTCAGGCATCCAGGTGGATTGGGGCAGGGTGGAATATTATTGCACTTAGGTGCTTAAATCCGCTTACATGCCTAAGGTAGAATAGAATCTGGGCCTTTGTCTGTGGATAAAAGGGGAGAAAAATTAGCAGCTTCAGACTGTGCACAGGACCCTGCTTTTTCTGTAGGAAATCTGCAGGAAACACATGACAGCATGAATTTTTATGCAGCCCAAGCAATGGGCGATATCTAAAAATGGGAGAAAATTCAGTAAAAATGACAGATTTGTAGTTGTTCTGCAGGACAGCTCTGAAAAGGACATACAGTCTTGGTAGAAATCTCCTCAGGATTCACCATTGGATGCATAGATGATTCAGCCAGCGATTCAATGGTGAGTGTCAGGAAGGCCAGCTGTACCTTGTCATGCATCCACAGATGCATCTCAAGCAGGTCCAAGGAGGTGATCCTCCCCCTCTATGCGACACTGGTCAGGCCGCAGCTGGAGTATTGCGTCCAGTTCTGGGCACCGCACTTCAGGAGAGGAGGGCCATTCGCATGATCAGGGGCAACAGGGCAGGCCCTACGAGGAGAGGGTATGGGACCTGAACCTGTTCAGCCTCCACAAGAGAAGGCTGAGGGGGGATCTAGTGGCCTGTTACAAACTACTCAGAGGGGACCAGCAGGCACTGGGGGAGTCCCTGTTCCCCTGAGCACTACCAGGAATGACTAGAAATAATGGTCACAAGTTGGCAGAGGGTAGATTCAGGCTAGATATCAGGAGGTGCTACTTCACTGTTAGGGTGGCTAGGATCTGGAGCCAACATTCAAGAGAAGTGGTGCTGGCTCCTACCCTGTGGGTCCTTAAGAGGAGGCTGGATGAACACCTTGCCAGGGTCATTTGACCCCAGTACTCTTTCCTGCCATGGCAGGGTGTTGGACTCGATCTACTCAGGTCCCTTCTGACCCTACCAACTATGAAACTATGAAACTATGACAAGTGCTAGTCAACAAGCCTTGGGAAGCCCCAGTGGCTCCAAGTGGAGGAGTACCCAAGGGTGGGGTGGGGGAACTTTCTAGGTGAAGGAAATGTCCCCAGAAAGGTGAATGAGCCAGAACCCTATTGACCAATGGTACCCATATTACTGGGACCACACCCATCCAGAAAAGGTGCAGTTGCAAACACAATAAGGCAGGCTCTTCTTCAACTTGGAGTCGTGTTCCAGCTAGAAGATGCAGCAGACCTATACCAATTTGTCTTGACCTTCATCTTGCTATTGGAGTTCTATAGTCCCTGCTGAGAGAGAAGGTGGAGGGCCCATGGCAAACCCTTCATTCTTTGGTCTGCCTATGTGTATGCATCAAAGGTCTGTGCTCAATGGTTGCCCATTCTGGTGGGGAAGGATGCAGGTGTTTAGCAGTGGTTCAGATGTACAAGCATCCCTACTTTGAGGTGGCTTGCTTACCCCAATCCAGGGAAGGTCCTAGAAAAGGTGGACTAAAAAACTTCCTTCTAACTTCTTCCCTTGCTCTAAACCAATCATTGTTTCTTGGAACATTTACGCTATGTTAACTGGGCTTGAACTGAAAGACTATGAATTTCAGAGGACTACAGCAACTGTGTGTCAATAGTGCAGCCCTCAGTGAGATGAGACTTTCAGAAACTGGATCACTAGATGAAATAAACTACCACTTCTGCTGGTCTGGGAAACCTAACAATGAATCAAGGGTACACAGTGTTAGATTTGCTGTCAAGAAGTCTGTTCTCAGTGCGTGTACCCCTACAGTATCTATTAATGAGAGGATCATGCAGCTGGATGTAAACATGAGCTCAGGAACCCTGACTCTTCTGTCAATCTACAGATGAACACGTGACTACTTCAAACAGCAAACAGATGAGTTCTATTCTCAGCTGGAACAAATAATCAAGAATGTCCCCACAAGGAACAGACTCACTGTTCTCAGTGATTTCAATGCCTTTGTGAGTAAGGACCAGGAAAATGCTGGCTATTTTCACTGGCCAACATGGCACAGGTAGCCTCAATGAAAATGGCCAGCATATCCTTGAGCTTTGTGCCTCTTGTGAGCTGATGGTCTTGAACATGTATTTTGCTGACAGCAGCTGCAGCAAGTCCACATGGATATTGGCATCATCTTTACCTCGTCCTGATCCATTGCAGAAGCATTTGTGAGGTACTGAATGCTCAATCAATAATACTGACTGTGACACTAATAATGCCCTTTTTGGGGCCAAGCTCCAATTACACCTTATGTGAAGCCACAAGACAAACCTCACCTGAACATCACTAAGATGAAGTCCTTTGACACGTGTGTAGAACTTCAAAGTGTGCTTGAGCAGATTTCTGAAAATGATCAACCTGGTTCCCTTGATTGTGACACCTTGTGGGAAAATTTTAAGGCGGCGGCACTGGATATTACCAAGGATGTCTTTGGAACAACAAATAAAAACCAACCTGACTTGTTCACAGCCTCTGAACATCTGTTATTCCCACTCATAGAAAAGAAAAAATAAACTCACCTAACTCTACTTCACCAACCAACTAAGTCCAGAACTCTCAAGTTCAAAGAGGTTAAGGCTGCAATTCAGAAAGCCACCAGAGAGTGTGCCCAGAAGTATTGGCAAGACCTGTACAAAAAGATTCAGATCTGTTTTGAAAGAGGGGACCTTCATGGTACCAACGATGGAATCAAAGAAGCACTGGGTTCAACTTGTCAAAAGACTGCAAACCTGAGAGCAAAAGATGCTACCATGCTGACTGACAGGCAAGAATAACTTGACCCATGGACTGAGCATTACAAAGAAATCTTCTCAAAGGACTCCATTATCTGTGATATTCCCTTATCTGCCTTTTCCCAGCTTCCAATGATGCAAGAGATGGACCAAACACCAACTCTCAAAGATATAGAGAAAACTATCAAAGGAATAGTGCCTGGGAAAGCAGCAAGCAATGACTGGGGGAGAAAGCTTGTGAGCAACGTCCACTCACATCTCTGCCCCTTCTGGGAAGAAAGCCACATACCCCAGTATCTGAAAGATGCAAATATATTTACTCTGTACAAAAATATAGGGGACAGAGCAGACTGCAGCAATTACTAAGGGATAACTCTGCTCAGCATGTTCATCAAGGTGCTTGCAAGGGTCCTGGTAAAAAGACTCCACGTCCTTGCTGAAAAAGTCTACCCTGAGAACCAGTGTTGGTTCAGAGCTCAGTGCTCTGCAGCTGACATGCCCTTCACACTACATTTGTTGTAAGAAACACCCTCATGAACAGCAGGCATCACTCCATGTAGCTTTTGTTGATCTATAAAGCAGGAATGGCATCTACAAGAACCTGCTGAAAATTAGCTGTCCACAAAAGGTGCTCCCCCTATTCAAGGAGTTCCATGAGGGAATGAAGGCAACCACCCAGTATGAAAATGAAATATCATCTGAGCTTAGCATTGATACTGGCATGAAACAAGTCTGCATTTTAGTGCCTATTGGTTTCTGGTTTTGGCATCTCTATCCTTCTCAAGTATGCTTTTGGAAATGATCAATCTGCCTTACTAGCTGAATCGAGGACAGATAGCAGCTTGTTCAACATCAGACAATTTCAGAGGAAAAGGCATGTAACCTTTTCAGCTCATTATTCAGGATCTGCTTTTCACAGTTGCGGCTGCATTTGTCTCTAACTCATCTGATGAATTGCAGATGATGATGAGCAAGTTATCTGATGCATGCACCAAGTTTGGCATGGTAATCAGTATAAAAAAAGAGTTGTCATGTCACAGGGCACCAACATCCAATCCAAAATCTATGTCAATAATGAAGCTCTGGACAACATAGATCATTTCTGCTAGCTCAGCTCAACTCTTACCAGCTCACTTAGCCTTGATAGAGAACTTGATGTGAGAATTTGCAACACCTCTGTCACCTTTGGCAAACTTACCTCACATGTCCGGAACAAGTTGCTAACCCTGAACACAAAGGTATTCATATATCCATCTTGTGTCCTCAGCATTCTTCTTTATGGCTGTGAAAGATGGGTCACATACTCCAAGCAGGAGCAGAGACTGAACAACTTTCACCTTCCCTGTCTCAGAATAATCCTTGGAGTCACTTGGGACAAACAGATCTCCAAGAAAGAGATCCTTGAGAGAACTGGCCTACAGCTTATGCAGACTACACTGGATGTTCTCAGGCTTTGCTGGCTGGGACATGTGAAGTGCATGCCTCAAGATCATCTGCCAAAGGCTGTGCTGTATGGAAAACTCAAGGACCACTCACAAAGCGGTGGAAGACTAAAGCTCTGATACACAGAGAAGATCAAGCAAGGTCTCGAGAAATTCAGCATTTCCACTGACAACTGGGAGAATCCTGCCCATATCTGCTCAGTTTGGAGAAACCAGCCAAAGGCTAATGCAGCATCTATGGAGTGCCATCAAACAGTCCAAGCTGAGGCCTGCAGGCAAGCCAGGAAGCATAGGGTACTTCAACCTTCATTTGGCAAGTGGACCTGTAGCCACTGTGGGAACGTTTGCCACTTGCACATCATGCTCTTCTCCCATACCAATGCCAAGCACCACTGACTTTATTGCATCTCCTTTTATCTCTCAAGATGTTGGATGGCCTGCCCCCCCCCTTTGTCCACTCCCATTTGTAGCCTCCAGCATGTGTAGATGCACCTACTAATACTCAGTAGCCACATCTACATGTGCGCTTAACTACAGAGGAGACTAATTAGCTGTGGAGTAAAGCATCACCATCTACACATGCAACACTGTTAGGTTGGATAAAACTAATACTCTCACAAGACAGTACTTTCAAGGACAGTACTATTTTATGGCAAGGTAAAGTTCAATTAGACACGTGTAGATGCTGACTGTGGGTATAAATTGCACCTGGTCAGCCCAGCCAGCAAGGAGCCAGACTCCTACTTGCCACCTAGCCACGTGGCTCTGCACTTTCAGCATCCTCATTCCCCAGCCAGCCCCTCTGTCACCTGACCACCACCTGGAGCCTAGGGCTGACCCCCCAAACTCTCTGTCAGCAGGACAGGAGTGGCCTTGGTCTAAACTGTTCCATCCCAGCTCAAATAATTGTTGTTATGGTTGCACGTGTTGAAACTTTTCATGGGAGTAGTTTACTGCAGATCAAAGTGCTCCAGAGTATATTGCTTCAAATTAATTGCAAGTGTAGATTCACTGTGACACTAAATAGCTTACCTGTGCCACACATATGTGAGTATAATGCTTTTGTTTTTTGGAGGCAGTCTGTACAGAGAAGCATGGTGTGCCTGAGTATATGGCCGTATTGCTGTAAGTTTGAAGTGTAGATATGCCCTGAAAGATCTTTGTTTAATTTATCATAAAGTAGATCAGTTTGGTTATAGTGTATAACTAGCCTCATTGGGAAGTAAGCAAATACTAAAAGGCTCTTAAATCTAGAGGAGATTTGCAAAACAATAGTTAGTGACTGAAAACTGAAGCCAAATTCAAATGAGAAATTTTGCATAAATTTTTAACAGTGAAGGTAATTAACCACAGAAACTTTCCCCCTAGAGAAATGGTAAAGTCTAAACTTCTTGGTGCTTTTCTGAAAGATAAGAAAGCAAAAGTTACTAGGCTCAATACTGGGATAAATGGATGACATATAATGGTATGTGAAATACAGAAGGTTAGATTACATTATTAAATGGGTCCTTTTAGACTTAAATGACAGAATCCTATTTCCCTTAATGTGCACAAATCTTGGTTACATAGCCATTTAACTAAACTTATAGACACAGAAAGTTAGCAATACTATTTCATATGGCTACAGGCAGACAGTAGGGCTCTGCTTTAACTCATGACACTTTACATAAAGTACCATGAGTCAGAGCACCCCCTCTCCTCAACACAACAAACATTTGCCTGTTGAGTGGTGGGGTGGGGGAGGAGGCTGGAGGCATCCTTAACCAGCCCAGGGCAGCTGGTGGGGGCACTTCAGCAGCCTGAACCATCGCCCCAGACCTCCCCCAGATAAGGGTGCGTGGTCCAGCACAGGTGCTGGCCTTAAACATATTGTGTCACTGCTATTTCCCTCTGGGGAAATGCACAGTCCCACTTGTGGGGACATGCCCAGAGAGACCAGGTATTAAGGTAGAAGTGTTAGCAGCTTTAATGACCTTGAGAGAGACTCTTTATCCCTGCTCCCCCACCCTGAGCTAGATTCTTTTGTCTGCACTGTTTTACGAACAAACAGTATCAGAGACTTCCAGATGCACTGGCTAAGGTAAATAAGATACCACACTTTGGATTACTTTGCGATACTACAATGGTCAGCAAATTCTGGTAAAGGTAAATAAAAACACTGTTGCTCACTCAGAAATGAGCAGGGCTTCCCTGGGAAAGGAAGAACCATGCATTTGAGCTGTTCACCCTTGGAAAGCTGCCAGGCAGTGCAACTGTATGCTGCAAGCCCCAAGAAGAGGTGGAAGCTGACAGCCTATGAACAGTGAGGACATGTGTCTCAGACATGTGCAGCTCAAGGGTAAAGAGAGATTTCATCTTAAGTGGGGTGACTTTGACTATTCTGTTCTCTGGGTGTGTGTGTTTATAGGAGAGGAAGAGTTATCTTTTTATTAATGTAAATCAAATGTAATGGAGAAGACGGCCAGAAATACAGCCTGCTTTACACATTCCTAATTCTTATCTTAGTTCTGCACTAAAACTGTACTGGAAAACCCAACCACAGGTAACTAAAATATCAAGCCAGTCATCTTCTGTCCCATGGTTTCTGCCTAGACTTCCAAATCTTCCACTAGGCAGGAATGAGGTAACAACAGCAGGTGTGTTGGAGGGAATTGGATGCACTAACGTTTGGAAGGTTCTGGGAAAATTCAGGACAGTTAGTGATATCTGGAAATGCTGATAGGGGTTAAGTTTACAAGGCAAATTTGGAAGGGGAGGCAGAAGCAGGGAGCATTGTGGCCATACTTCCCTGAGAGTCCATCCAGTTAAGGACCGCCTGGGTCTCATTACAATACTTCTCCAGAGATCCACTTTCAAATTCCATGTCATGATCCAGCACCCAGTTGTACCAGAATTTGCTGGCCATCAGCAGTATCAGTATTTGTCTATTTCTAATAAACAAAACTAACCAATCTTTGCTCTGGGTAATATCCATTTCTCATTACTAGATCAGTGAATTTCAGAGCATCTCAGGCTGTGGTGATGCAATAAGTTCCCTGAAAAATATGGCAAGAACCACAGCAGGATGCTATCATCAAAGAGCTAAAAATTCATGAAGTGTCACGTGAACTTCTCAGCTCTTAGCTAAACTGGGGAGTGTGAGGATAAGCCTATGGTGGCAAGGTGGCTGCCTGATACAACAATGTAAGGCTGCAGAGTAGGGATGTGTGAAACAGCACTGTTCCATTTCACCTTGAGTTTTGATGGTTCGATGGAATGGTATTCCAATTCCAATTTCATTTTGAGTCAAAACAGTTGTTCCATTCTGTCAAAACAGAAAGGCTGTTTTGATGCTGTTTTGAGGTTTTTCTGGGGATGGAGAGTCAGTCCAGCTGAGCTGCCTTCCCATCCCCGGACCTAGATTGTGCAGGGGAACTGCGAGAGGCAGCTCAGCTGGGCTGACTTCCCATCCCCAGTGCTAGATAACAATCTAGCAACAGGGAAGGGAAAGCAGCCCAACTGGGCTGCCTCCTGCCCCTGACATGATCTAGCGCCAGGGATGGGGATCTAGCACGGAGGATGGGAAGTCAACCCAGCTGGGCTGACTTCCCATCCCCAGCCTATGGTTGAAATGTTTTGACTTTCAAAACATTTTGACTAGCCTCATTTTGATGGCCATTGTTTCATTCTGATTTTGCTGTTTTGACCTCAAAATTGGTTGAAACAGTGTCATAACAAAACAGCCAGTGAAATTTCACACAACCCTACTGCAGAACACTGTTGAAGTGAGAAGTCAGATGAGAATGCTATACAGGATGAGTTTTGTGCACCTGGGCAGAGGAGTGAGAGGGCTCATGGGACTTTCTTCAGAATGTTTATTTGCAAACACACCACTCGTTTGCTCCTGGCAGGAGGCTTCCATTTTCCTTGATCTCAGAAAAAAAATCTGCCAGTGCTTTTGCACTGTACTGTACCTGATTCCATGCTGCAGCCATCTCTGGGTAAAAGTTAAACCATTCTAGTTAGAATGATTTTTAAAACTTCTCCTATCTGTATGAACAGCATCGGAAAATTTCTGACATTTTGAGGGGTGGGGGAGGGAATCATATTCCAATTATGTACTCAACTTCTCAACTTCTGGCATCTCCTGTCTGAGAGAAGAAAAATCTCTGTAAGACTTTGTCATCCTAATCCTATATGCTTATAAATCACAGGTGGGCAAAATATAGCCTGTTCCACCCTTCATTTGATGCTATCTGGCCTGCTGGCTACGTCCAAAAGCCTGAGGAAGGAGCACTGTGCCCTGTGCTGCTCCACTCTGTTCCACCAAGGCTGGGGTGGGCCATGCAGCATTCAGAGTGCAGACTTCTCAACCCCCTCCCCTCAGCTTCCTGTTGGTGTTACATAGTCCTGGTGTCACAGCTGCCAGGAGCTGGGCTCACATGGTATGGGGTGTAAAGCAGCATGATGAGTAGACGTCCCATGCACCATCCCATGAAGAGCAACTACTGCCATGGCATCACTAGGTGGTGAATCTGTGCTGGCTTGAGGGGTGGGGGGGAGGGAGCTCAACCTGGGGCAGTTCCTCTTACCTGCATTTCAAATCTCTTTCATTATTTTCTCCTCATGGAATCTCATAGTATCCACACATTTAGGATGATCTGTCAATGTACAATACTCCTGAGACCTTCATTCACTCCTGACTGTCACTAATTTCTGATCAGTTCTGTTGTCTGTCTGAAGGTTGCTTCATATTATTGCTGGTACATATTCTACCAAACCCCAAGAGATTGATCTCATAGGGAAACTATCACAAGAGTTGATATTCTACCTGACCCAACTCATCACAAGGCGAATTGAGTAGCACTACTCTTCACTCTGACCCAGTGCTTCTCAACACTTTTGGACTAGAGGTATCTCTCACTGGACTTGAGGCACCCTCCATAACTTTGAGTGCCATCCAATGTTAAAAACAAATTTATATATTATGGTGCTTACTTCCTTGCAGAGGGTCATGGCACTGAGAATAGGAGATTAGCTAGGCTGAGAGAAGACTGAGCTTGTAGTGAACTGCATATCACCTCACACCTTGAGGCACCCTGCCAAGGTTCATTCAACACCCCACGGTACCCCAGCACCATCCCTGAGAAACACTGTCTTAACCTAATGTTTAGAAACTGAACCAAATCACATCTGCAGGGTCTCCAGCATCAGTGGTTAAAAGGTGCCTAGAGCAAGAGACTGCCTGCTCTGTGCACTGTGTGAACAGGGAAGATTTGACTCACCAAACCATTCTTGCAGATCATTCTTGATGATCTACAATCATTGGCACTTTCATCCTTTTGCATAGAGTGACAAGAGGAGGGAGTTAGTGGGAGTAACTTACTACATAACTCTGTTAGACCACATCTCCACAATGGGGCTGTCTACAGGGGAAGGCAGAGCAACTTGTCCAATATGCAGCCCCTGAGGTGGTGGGGAGCAAGCAGTCAGAAAGAAGATCTGAATCTGACCTCAAAACTCTTGCTAGATGATGACTTATAAAAATGAAAAGTAAACTGCACCCTATAAATCACTGTAATAAATTTAGGCCGTATTCAGATTAATTTCATAAACACCTAAACAAAATGTTGTCTCCTGTTTCTAAAGAAAAATGTAGCATGGCTCTGCTCCACAAGCAACAAAACTCAGTGGCTTCTCAAATTCAGGCAGTACCACCATTTTGTACTGTTGAGGTCCATAGGCACCTACCCTAGGGACTCTGCTCATGTCCAGAAACAACCTAGTTTGAAAAATTGAGCACATAACTCTATTAACCTCCATTGCAATGAAGACTGGTGGTGGAAAGGTGCCAACAATCTTGGAAGGATCCAATCCATTAGACATGTATGGAATACACTTACCAGCACTGATTTCAGCTCATACATATTACTGGTGATTGTGAAAGGAAGAGAAAAAACCTGATTAAACTCATGGCAGGATGAGACCCATATACCATGTGGGAGCCAGCAACACTGAGGGAGAAGAGGATGCTGCGAGAGCCTCAGTTTAGGAGCAGCTGCTCAGTGCAGGCAGGGCAGCCCCACAGCTGTGCAATTTCTTCAACCAGCTGAAAGGACCTGCCAATGTGAGAGAAGAGCTGAGAAGGGGATGGGTGAGTCCTAAGGCCCAGGACACTGGAGAGGAGGTTCCAGAGCATGGGGAGCTGGGGTGCTTGCCAGCGAGAGAGCTTGGAGGAACTCTGGTGAGTCAGGGGATACTGGAATCAGATTGACACCAAGAGAAGCAGCATGAGCAGCAGGGAACCTCACAGGGAGATGAGCTGGCCATGGGAAAAGTGGCCATGCTCAGGAAGGTTCAGTTGTTTCCTTTTCTTTTATCCTTTGTTCTTTGTTGGAGACTTAAGGGGTGTTTACTCATAGGATAGCCAGTAAGGCTTGACTCTGACCCCAGGACTTAAGAAAAAGAAAACTCAGACATGGGCTAAGAGAAATACAGAGGTGCAGGTGGGGCGCAGAGCCTGAGCGCCCAGGTACTCATATCTCAGCAGGGGAAAAAATGTCTCCTGTGCAAGGGTGTGGACCCAGCTTGAGGTGTACCAGTGCAGCACTGAAGACCTTCAAGGCTGAAAGGAGCCATGCACCTTGTGGAGGAATAAACCTCTCTGCCTGCCTATCTCACTTATGTAGAGCTACAGCCCAAACCCCATGCTTTGGTTACAAACTCTGGGTGTGGGATGCACTTGGTCTCCATGGTAAGAGGTTTGTAAATTCCTGAGGGGGTGGAATTTGCTCCTCCTCTATCCTGTGTAACTCTTAACTCCCAACTGAGGGGGCTGACATTTTTTAAACTGACCAACCAGTCTCAGTCCTGGTCTGAGAATACTGTTTTATGTTTGGGTCCATGGGATGAGGTCACAAAGGTTATTTAAGGGCCCCTCCATCTTGGGGGGAGGGAGGAGATACATCTTGTAATTCACACTCACACAAAGAGGTGCCTGCCTCTAGAGGAAGCTCAATCAGCCTCTGGATGATACTTGTAAGTAATTTACCAGGAACTTAACTAGGAACTTAGATTAATGTACCCTAGTTGCCTTTCAAAGGGTTACCAAGCCATTCTGTTTGCTCAGGGTTATTTTTTTGTTACTCTTCGGAGTTATACCCCTCCCCATGCTGACTCTTTCTACCCAATAAAGCTGTCCGTTATAGCCAGCCATGTAATACATGGTCGAGAGGGATTGGGCAAGCTTTCTTGCTCCCTCAGCTCAGCTAACTAAGGGAGGCTACTTTTTAGGCTTCAGGCTAATAGAAGCACTCCAAGTTCCCAAGGTCTACAGGGCCTGTGTATCCTAGGTAGAATATGGCCTAGTGACTGGTGAACACCCCTGATAAACTTATAGCTGGCCATCAAATCACCCCTGAGCCTGCGCTTTTCCAGGCTAAAGAGCCCCATGGCTTCCAGCCTGTCATCATAAGGTCTGTTTTTCTGACCTCTGATCATGCACGTCACTCTCCTCTGGACTCTCTCAAGCTTCTCCACATCCTTTTTGAATTGTGGAGCCCAAAACTGGATGCGCTACTCCAGCTGCGGCCTCACCAAGGCTGAGTACAACAGGAGAATGATATCCTGGAATATGCCTGAGAAGCATCTATGGATGCAAGCTAGTGTTTTGCTCACTTTACTAGCCACAGCATCACATTGGAAGGCACATGTTCATCTTGTGGTTAATCATGACCCCCCAAGTCCTTTTCATCCATAGTGCTAGTCAGCGTAGCACTGCCGAGCCTATAAGGATACTGCAGGTTTTTCCTCCCAAGGTGGAACTTGCATTTTTTGGTGTTAAACACCATCAGGTTCTCATCCGCCCATTTCCTGAGCCTGTTACAGTCAGCCTGGATCACCCTCCTGTCCTCAGGTGTAGATGCTTTACCGCAGAGTTTGGCATCATCAGCGAACTTGGCCAATCCACTTCTGACTCCTATGTCCACATCATTAATGAAGATGTTGAACAATATAGGTCCAAAGACAGAGCCTTGGGGGACCCTATTGGTCACAGGGCACCATGACGATTGACTTCCGTCAACCACCACCCTCTGGGTTGAACCACAGAGCCAACTCCCCAGCCAATGGATTGTGGTGGGCCCGAGGCCTCAGTTGGTCAGTTTTGCCAAGAGGTGATCATGGGGTACAAGATCAAAGGCTTTTTTGAAGTCAAGATATATGACATCAATCTCTTCTCCCATATCCAGGTGATGGGTCACCTGGTTGTAGAAGGAAATGAGATTGGTCAAGCGAGATCTACCCACAACAAACACATGCTGGGTATCCCTCAGGATATTGCCATCAGCTAGTCTGTTAAGGATGGCCTCCTTGACAATCTTTTCCAAGACCTTACCCAGAATAGCGGTCAGGCTGATGGACCTATAGTTTGCCAGATCCACTTTCTTCCCTTTCTTGAAGATAGGCACCACATTGGCCTTCTTCCAATCTTTGGGTACTTCAGAGCCCCGGGAATTCTTGAAGATCCATGCCAGGGGCTGGGCTATGATGCTTGCCAGCTCCTTGAGTACCCTGGGGTGCAGGTTGTCAGGGCCAGCTGACTTGAAGGTGTCCAGTCTCTCAAGGTGTTCCTTCACAAGGTCAGCATTGATGGAGGGCAGGAAATCTCCTTCACCTGTGCCTCCCTGTCCCATAATGTGCATGGGAGCCCCATGGGACTGATGAAAGACCAATGCAAAGTACCCATTTAATAGGTTGGCTTTTTCTTGGGTGTTCATTGTCAGCTGCCCCATCTGAATTAGCAGGGGTCCAATGTTGCCCTTGCTTTTCCTCTGGCTCCCCACATATCTGAAAAAGGACTTTTTATTGTCCTTGATACTTGTAGCTAGCTGGAATTCTGTTGCAGCCTTGGCTTTCCCGGTTCATTCCCTGCAGGACCAGACCAATGTGGAATATTCCTCCTTGGAGATGGAGCCCATCCTCCATCCTTTGTAGGCCTTTCTTTTTAGCCGCAGGAGGTCTGCTAGTTCCCTGGAGAGCCAAGGGGGCTGCTGTGCCCTTTTTGCTGCCTTTCCTCCAAGATGAGCCTGAGCTTCCCTTGAGGAGAAACCACTTTTTATGAACTCCCCTCCCCTTAGGGTCATGGTCCCCTAGGGCCTCACCAACAAGCTTCCTGAGCATGTCAAAGTCAGCTTTCCTAAAGTCAAGGACTTCTGTTTGCTGACTGACTTGCCAACTTTACAGTGGATGGTGAAGGTGATCAGCTCATGGTCGCTGTCATCCAGCTTCCCATTGATCATTAGGTTGCTGATTAGGTTGCCCCCAGTTGCCAGTACCAAGTCGAGCAGCACTTTATCTCTCATTGTCCTGTACAGTTCTTGAGTCAGATAGATGTCATCCATGCAAAAGACAAAGCTTTGCAACCGCTCGGATTTAGTTGAGCGCTCTTCCCATGAGATGTCTGGGTAATTGAAGTCTCCCATGACAACCATGGACTGGGAGCATGCAGCTTCAGCCAATTCCCTGGCAAACTCCTGGTCAAACTCTTGACTTTGGATGGGAGGTCTGTAGTAGACTGCCACCATCGTGTCCCCTGTACCATGTTCCAGACGGATTTTAACCCAGAGGGTCTCCAGCCATCCACTCTGGTCACCAATATTGGCTTGCAGGGACGAGTAGCTCTCCTTGACATAGAGAGCTACATCCCCACCCATTTTGTCTTTTCGATCTCTTCTGTACTGGGTATAGCTGCCTATACCCATGGTCCAGTCATAGGTGGAGTCCCACCAGTCATGGGTGGAGTCCCATGGCTGGAGTCCCATGAGTGCAGTCCCACCAGGTCTCCGTTATCTCTATGACATTATAATTATTTGTGTTAAGCAGAAGGACAAGTTCCTCCTGCTTATTCCCCAAGCTCCTGGGATTTGTGTACAGGCAGGAAAGTGTCCCCTTGGGTGCCCTTGTCTTGCCTACAGATTGATCCAGGGCTGGGCAGGGGTGGGCTCCCTTAAATGCCTAGGCCCACTGGCTTTGCAAGGGTTGCTCAGTGGGCCATCAGTGTCAGTGTTCTCCCCATCCCCCGGTGGGTTTAGTTTAAAACTGGTGGAGCAGGTCAGCCAGTCTAGCTGAGATGAGCCTCCTCCCCAGCAAAGAGAGGTGGAGGCCGTCCCTTCCCCGTAGCTCACTGTCTCTCTCACCAAAGAGTGGACTGTGGCCATGGAAGCCAAAGCCTTCCCGATGACACCAGCACTGCAGTCTTTGGTTCACTACCTGGATCCTCCTTTCCCTCCTCAGCCCATAGCCTGAGACTGGGAGGATTGAAGAAAATACCACCTGCACCCCCAGACCCTTTAGCCCTGCTCCCAAATCCCTGTAGCATCTTATGACCCATCTGGGAGCGCACTGAGTCATGTCAATGGTGCCCACATGGATAAGGAGCATGGAGCATTATTTTATCATTTGTGAGCTCTGCATGGGCAAGCATTAGCCGTGGTTGGCACCATGTGGAATAGGGTGATCTAATTCCAGTTACAAAGGCTATGTATCAGGGCTATTTACTTACTACATTGGGCACCTATACATGTGCAGTAAGGCTGTTCTGACATGCTGTAATTACAGCGTGTTGGAGCAGACTTGATTAATCAAATCATTACCATGCTTCCACAGACTCAAGCATCACATGTATCAGTGTCCCCATGGTGAAAAATGGTGAAGAGGATGCTTTAACTAAAGTTTGTTTGATAAGCTTTAGTTAAAGTGCACTGTAACAGGGGGCCTTCCTGGGCCTGGTTAGATGTTGGCCCACCCACCTGTTTCTGGGCTAACTGCCTGCCTGTCTCTCCCGACATGCCTTGATGGAAAAATGATTAAGATGTTACTCAGGTGGGAGGCTGCCCATTTAAGACCCTGCTGACAAGGAGTACTATCCTCAGCTCTGAAGCTTCCCTTAGACTGGGGTCCAGGACTTACAGATTGCATCCCAGGCACCTAAGCTTTCTTGTAACCCTTCTCCCTCTCTGGTTGTGATCCCTTCTCTGGGACCTGTGGGCCCTGGCCCCATCCTCAGGCCATTTGGAATCCCATGCCTCTTATTCTAGGCATCCCCTGTGGTGGGGATCCCCTCTGGCCCTTTTGACCCCCATGAGGTCCTGGCCCAGCATTGACCAGTTTGAGGGTCCATCCAGTCAGGTCTGAGCAACTTGCCTTCTCTCCCTCACAACCCCACTGGATCAAAATGAGCCTCAGGCCTCCCAAGGGTCTCACAGGCCTGGACTTTCCCCAGCCAGGACTGTGTGGGGGCTGGAGATTATCAGGCAACCCCTACCTGCCTTTCACCAGGGAGGTTCATGGTCCAGGCATTTCCTGGGGCTGCCACGCCACTAGCAGTCTCACCAGGCCTCCCTACCCTGGCAGCATACAGTTTTAGGTCATGCCCAGGACCTGGGGCCTCCTCCATCCCCATAGTCCCAACCCATACACCTCCAAGTTATTTCTGTCACAAGGAGCTTAGCAGGACGTTCTTTCCCCACTGGCTGATCTTCAAACTTCCCTCCTCAACACAGAGAGCTGGGCATTAAATGGCTGCCCTCATCAAGCACCTGTCACCTCCCTGGCCTAGGCCTTAAAGTGGCAAGCAGTAACAGGGCCCTGCCACATGCCCCTGCCACCATTTTTCAGGGTGAGGATGCTGATACATGTGCCTCTTTGGGCACTTTAATTAGAGTGGCTCTTAGATCCACGCTGATTAAAGTGCCTCCCTGCCCCACTCAGAGCAAATGTATAAATGCCTATTGTGGCTAACATGCCACAGTAAGAAATGTTTATGGAAATAAAATGTCTTAAAGCATGGGGAAAATACTTCCTTTCCATCAAATTTCTCAGGACATGTCCCCATGTCCTTGTTCAATTCAAGGAAAACGTCTTATACAATTTCCTCCTTCCCCTCTTCCAATGATAATAGAAAGGTTTGGAAAGTAGGATAGAACATAGAAAAGAAGAAAATATACACTTCAAATCTTACAACTGAAAACAAACTTTTCAGTTTTCAGAAGTCATAAATGTTACATTTGATTTTAAATGGAATATTATTATTTTGAATTACATACAGAATTGTATTATTTTTTTTAAAATTACATATGGAATTGTATTGATTTTATGATAAAATGTCAATGTAGTTAATAAAAAGAATTCTATAAAAATGGTGATGTTGACATCAATCCATTTTTAGCCATAAACTTTGTCAGCCAACAATGCTGTTGAGTACTACCTCAGGGCTAGAAGCAGGACTCAGAGG
Organism: Crocodylus siamensis; assembly: GCF_052110815.1. Classification (NCBI taxonomy): domain Eukaryota; kingdom Metazoa; phylum Chordata; order Crocodylia; family Crocodylidae; genus Crocodylus; species Crocodylus siamensis. The sequence continues at coordinate 45,788,670 of NC_143403.1, forward strand.
TGTAGATTTTTTTTGCTGGAGAGGGGAATCTTGAAATGTACTCTCTGTATATGAGGATCCCTATCATGCATACTGTGTTGCATGGTCTGTGCTTTGTGCAGTGCAGTGTCTTGTTCAGCAGTGACCTCTGTGGGAGAAATTCAGGGGGCCCTGAGCAAATGGTGGTACCAGACAATTGCCCTTCTGCTCAGTGGACCAGCTTTACTTGAAGAGGCCCCTTCACTCAAAAAATAGGATAAGTGAGCTAAATTCCCTTGGGCTGAAGTGAGCTTTCAACTTCCAGCAAGTTAGATACTGAGCAAAAGTTGAGCAGTAGTTATTTTTATAAGTTCTGTGTCCTATAATGACCTCAGTTTATTAGTTTGATATTGTCAGTTAGGTATCCTGATTCAGGTAAATGCCTCCACTCTGGGAAATATAAAACTTGAGACAATGGAGGTGTCCAATGTGTAGTTCTGAGTTAGATGCCAAGAGTAACATTCTTTAGACTGTCTTTGGAATGACCTTTCGTCTCATCATTCATAGTCCATAAATATCTTGGGTACCTATTGTAATACCTAACCAGACATACCTACAAGGTAGATTTGGTTTTGGCCAGTATCACAATAGTTCTTAATTCTCAGAAGGCATCGCTCTAGCTTTGTTTATTAGTATGATCCATGTCCAAACCTGTGAACTTAAACTACGGCAGCAAGTAAGACTAGTGAACATAGGCCTTGTGTACATGGGGGGCCAATGGGCCCTGACCCTCCTTGGGAAGAGGCAGTAGGGTGACTAGTCCTGGACTGAATGACTCCAGGACATCATTTGTATCATACATAACAGTAGGGCAGTATTATGCAAGGGATTGGGGTTTTCTATTCACCGTGGAAAAACACAGGAAATGGAAGGTTTTCCCTTGTAGGCTGGTAGAGTTCCAGCCTGAAAGGGGCTGCAGGGAGCAGGATGCATATGTGTAACAGACACACAGCTTGCTGGGCTTCTGGCTAAGTGGGTGAGCCATGCTCAAGGACCATTTGCAAAAAGGGCAGAAAAAATGCTTGCAATGGGTGCCATGGCTTTTGCAAGCATGAAAGCATGCTGTGCACTATGTGTGCTTTTTATTGGGCAATTAGCACAGTGACTGGAGCCCTGCTGCGAACAAAGGGCTCCTACTGGCTGTTCTGGGACTTTAAAACAGCTGGCGAGTGGGAAAAGAAGAGAGGAGTATCCAATTCCAGCCTGGAGAGAGAGGGGGAAGATAGATACGCAGCTGCCCCCCCTCCCCCTGGGACACTGGACTAGGAACTGAGACTTGCTCCAGGAGCAGATACCAGGATGTGGGAGAGCCTGTTTTGCCCCACAAAGAGATGATTTCCCCACTGGGTGCAGAACTGTGCAGCTTCAGGACACAGGTGGCCCCAGGGGAGGTGGGGAAGGGAATGGTCAGCAGAAGTGGATAGGCTGGCTAGGAGCTGGGAGAAGCTGCTGGGTCAGAGACCTGTGGAAGGGAGCCCTGTTTGAAGTAGGAAGGCTTAGGGATGCAGGAATCCAGACCTTCAGGGAGGGAATCCCCTCTCTGTGGCTGCATGTGCTGCAAGGCAAGACAGTTTGTGAATTGGAGTGGGCTGAGGAGGGACAAGCCTCATACAGATGTGAGGAGACATCTAACTCCATAGAGTTTGTAGATGCTTTATTTCAGGAGAAATAAGAGGAAGCCAGTTGCCTGCATTGCTGGACTGGAGGCTTGTCTTGCAGTAGTCCGTTTAAGGAAAGAAGCTCTGAGCCCTAAGAGCAACACACACCTCGTCCCTGCCGTCTAGTGGTGGATCATAGGAATAATTGTGTTGACATGTTGCAATGGGAGTGGATTTTAACTCTAAGAGAAACTGTTTTTAAAAGGTTATAACCAGGGGAATGTAATTATTGAGGGTATTTGCTATAAATGGGACCACCCAATGTGGAGGAATCATTCCCCTAATGTTGCATTTGTGGATTATATTTAAAGTGTTGGTTTTATAATTAACTATTGATATTATACATATACATACATGCATATACATATGTATACATACATATACATACCTACATACATATATGTATATATACACATACACACACATATATACACATACACACACATATATACAGACATCCATATACATATATTATATATGTACATATACACAGACATGTATACATATATTAAGGTGGTATGAAATGGAAGCATTCTGTTTCAACTAGTGTTTTGACATTTCAACAGAACAGTGTTCCATTTCAAATTTTGTTTTGATTCAAAACAGCTGTTCCATTCTGTTCCATTCCATTCTGATAAAACAGGTTTGAAATGGCGAAACTGTTTTGACGTTTCGCCCATAGGATATAATGGGGAAGGAAAAACCAGCCTATAACTTTGTCATTTATGGCTTGATTTTCATGAAGCTTGCAGGAATGGTAGCCCCTTCTGAGCCTGCCAAGTTTAAAGGAGATAGGTGCAAGAGTTTGGGGGAAACTGTACCTCAAGCTGTGGACAAATAAAACTCATGACATGGCTGACATTGTGTGTGTTAAGGCACAGCAGGGTGAAAGCTGCAGGCCTGCTAGCCCCTTTTGAGGCCATGAATACTTCCAGTTGTGAAGAAGATAGGTGCAGGGGCTTCTGGGTTCTGGAGCCCTGCACCTCTAGCTGCTGACAGGCAAAACTCATGTCATGGGCACTTGTGCAACTGTGTCTGTCTTGGGGCATGGGGGGAGGCGGAAACTCTGCAGGCCTGGCTTCTATGCCCTGCTATGGCTACAAAGCCTGCCAGATGTTAAGGAGATAGGTGCAGGGGGGGTTCTGGGGCCCTGCATCCCTAGCTGCTGACAAGCAAAACTCGTGACATGGGTGCTTGTGCAACTGACTATGTCTGTCTTGGGGCAGAAGCAATTCCTGGATCTGTATTGTTTCTTTCCTCTCCTTAGTCTGTGGTTTAATTGGTGTTAATCCTTGCTCATTAACTTGCTATCCTAGCTAGCTACTGGGTAGAGGAAGGTGAGAAGTTAAAGCAGTACTGCATATGGATAATACCAATGTCATGGTAAGGGATAGACTTTCCCTTTAATGGATGATGAAGCACACAAACATATGGGGAAGTGCCCAGGGACAAACTAAATGTGAAAAAGGCACAGACAGGGTGGTGGGGGTAATAGGTGATATGTCAGAGTTGGGGGTACAGATGGCAGTTGAGGAAATAAAAGTGTTTGGAGTTTTATTTGACAAAAGGATGACAGGAGATAGGGAATGAAAAAATGACCTTGAAAAGAGCCCAGTGCATGCGGGGACTGTGTTTATGGATAGTTTTATCACATGGGGGGTGGTAGTGATTAAAGACATGCTGTTACCAATTATTTTGTACAGAGGCATAGTATTCTTTCACAACATGGAAACAGGCCATGTAAATTTAAAGGGAGATCTCTGTTATTTTTGGTGGATCATACTAGTGGTTGGCATGGTCAAAACTTTTTAAACAGAGGCTTGGTGGGTTTATGGGGACTCTCAGGGCATTTATACACTAGGCCTATGTGAAGCTTCTGACTGCTATTTGGATTTGGAATAGATTTGGATGATTCGGAGGCTGAATCAGCATGTCCGAATTGAACTGCTTGCTGTTTTAGGTTTTCCAAAATGATTCAGAGCTTCCAAATCAATTTGGAAAAAATTCAGAAAGTATTTGAAGGGCTGTCTGTATGGGGAAACAGAAACTTAGAAGAGGGAGGTGGAGCAGGGGTGGGGGGAAGGTGGGGGAGACTGACATGTCTTGGTGGCTAGTGAGCAAGATTTCTCTTTGACTGCCTTTCCAATTACAGTGTCTGGAGGGAGGGACATAGAAACAGCATAAAAGCCTCTGTGTGCAGTTTGCTGTGCCTTTTGTAAGCTGATTCTGTCTGAGGAACAGCGTGAGAAAGGTACTGTGCACTGCCTGTCTTGCTTTAGTCAGGAGTTGCTATTTGCCTGTGCCTTTTTGTTGTTAGAAAGGATTGGGTAGAATTTAGCTTAGCTTAGCTTAGCTTAGTTTAGCTTAGCATCTCTTAATACTAACTTGTGCGGGAGCAGAGGAGTGGACGAGCCCCGAGACGCGTGGGGTGGAAGCACCCATAGTAACAGGCCGCCCGCTGCCCGGAGCGGGGGCACTCACTTACCTGTTACAGGTGGGAGAAAGACACGGGCGGTATAAAGGAGACGCCGAAACCAAGGAACCAGCGCGTGGAACCAGAAGAGCCAGGACGGGAGATGGACGCTGGGGAGAGTCTGGAGCGGTGGATGCACGCTGGCACTCGCCATGCCCGCATGTTTTGGGGCAGGGGTAAGGCCCCGAGAGACTGTGCGATTCAGAGCTGTGGCCCCACACGCTAGAGCCGGAACGGTAGGGCCAGGAGCGTCTGGCCTCGGTGGAGGGGGAGGGGTCACAGTTGGACTGGTAACCCTGGAAGGAAAGGGGCACCAGGTGGGACAGAAGGCTCCCTTCTAAGAGAAGGAAAAGGGGGCACAGAGCGAAAAGAGTGGACTCTGGCAGGAGCAATCACAGGAGCCTAAAGTCCACAGCTCCAGACGAGAGTGGTAATTGTGTTTTACTTTTGCTACTTCGGTTAAGTTTTGCGCCCTACGAAGGGGAGAGTTGGAGGATTGAAGCGGCTCGCAAGTGGTGGACCCACAAGGAGGCCCGGGCGAGGGTGTAGGGATGGAGGAGACCTCAACAGCGATGGACCCTGCACAGCTTGAAGTCTCACTTTTGGACATACATGTGTCAGACAATACACTGAACTGGAGAATCATCAAAGTCGTGGCAGGTGAGTCGGACATGTGCAGTCCCTGAGTGAGTACCCTACAGTGCCAGGGGACCTAGGGGGACTGGTACAGCCCCGGAGACGAATGGACACATTCACATATCTAATTCATTTCTTTTGATTTATATTTGTTCTCTCTCTCTCTCTTTTTTTTTCTTTTGCAAACTTTGAAGAAAGAAAGCTCTGTGTTTTTCCTGCCAGCATGATCCATCGCTGTGCAGGGAGGCACACAGATTGCACACACACACACACACACACACACACACACACACACACAAAGAAAAATCAGATATTTATAGGAGAAGAAGAGAGTCAGATTATACATAGTAGTTATTAGTTATTAATATTATATAATTAGTTTACATAGAGACTGAAGACAACACAGAAGTCAGATTCAGATTGAGACTAACACAGAACTCCATCTTAGAAGAAGGAGCTATATCATTTTAGGTACACATTACAACATAGAAGAAGAACAAGAAGTACAGTAATAGTCACACATTCACATTAATAGAACATCACAGAAGAAGACACCATATATAGTTATTAATAATCAAAGAAGAGTCCAGTGAACGCACACAACACAGAGGGAATAAAACACACAACAGAATGACACTCCACATTCAGAATTCATAAAAAATAAACACTTCCCAGCAGAGAAGAAGACAGACAGCACACATTTTTTACATAGGCCTTCATATTTATTAGTGAATCAAACAATCAAACCAGAGTCCAGTGTACACACAAAATGCAAAAGAAGAAAACACACAACACAAAAGAAGTGCTTGACACACACCCCCCTTTTGCAGCACAGGAAAAATCATATGAAGCATATTGGAAAGGCAGGTGCCAGGTCTTCTGGAAGAGGAGGGAGAGAGGGTAGGGGGAGAGCTAGAGCTGCAAGTCCCACCTCACCCCAAACATAGACACATTCTCTTCCCAAGCAGCCATGACACTTCTGCTGCCAGTGGAAACAAGGGGGTGGGAGCAGTACTTGTAGCTGACTTCCCTGCACCTGAACTACTTCCCCTAACTCCAGAAAAAGGCACCAGCAGCACTGTCTCCTCCACCCCAATGTCATCTCCCAGCATGAGCCTCCCACTGCCAGAGGAGAAGCTGGAGCGAGAACCAAGGGTGCTGAGTGAGCTGACTCAAGCAATTCTGGGGACTGAGGGGGAATCAGAGTCGTGCTCCATGCCCCTCAAATTTCCCCTAGATCCAGGTCTCCTTCAGAAAGAAGCACCTCAGAGGAGGTTGAGGTTGTGCAGGCAAGTGGCTCAGCTGAGGCAGCTCCTCCTGCTGTTGTGCATCAGCCTGCTGAGGAGTGGGAGAAGGCAGGATCCTCACCCTCAACCCAGAAGTGGGGGAGTAGTCTAGTGTGGGAGCATTTTGAGCTGGCAGATGATCCCAGGTTTACCATCTGCCAGGATTGCTGAAGGCACATTAGCTGGTGCAAGGTCATGAAACACCTTTACACCACGGCGATGCTAGTGCATCTGAGGAGGCAGCACCCCCCTGCCCCTCTTGCTGCTCAGCCTGGCACCAGTGCAAGTGTAATGAAGACAGAAGAAGCTGAAGACAGAGCGGGACGAGTTGTGAAGGTGAGTGAGATCACCCAGACCATTGGGGAGATGCTTGCTCTGGATAGCCAGCCCTTCTCCCTAGCTGAGTGGCCAGGGTTCAGGAAGCTCATAGCACTTCTATATTGAGTCCATGAGTTTCTGTACCTAGGAGGCTGATGAAGTGAAGTTCATAGGCCCAGCTGTGAACAGTGGTTTGTATTGTAATTTGTTCCCTCTCAGGGTCATCCCTGAGAGACGGGAGGCAGTATGTTTTTTTGGTAAGGAATGTGCCCCCACAGGTAGTTGGGTTTTTTTATCTTTGATAGATTCTGGTGTGCAGTTTGTGTGGGTACTGGAGACTGTTGACAGGTTTTGTGTTTTGAGCTGTAGAAAGTTGGCTTCCGTTCTGGTGATGAGGTTAGGTGCTTGTTTGAATGTACAAAACACTTTTCAGAGCTGGGGCTATGAACTACACTTCTTCATCCTCCTAGGTAGTAGGTACAGAAACTCATGGACTCAATATAGATTCGACAGTGGAATTCTGGCACACTGCGACCTGATGGACATCTGACTCCCCAGGCACCTCTGCACTTTTACCTGCACTGCTACATCCCCCTCTCCCCCGCAACTCTGCACCTCAGCCTGTCCCTCATTCCCTGATGCCTCCATTTCCATTTTCACTGACTGGCTTTCTTGCCTGCATTGTGGGCCAGGCCAGCCTCTGGCTTCTTTACTATTCCTTCCATCCAGGACCAACTGCAGGTACTTCCTCAGCCTGACAAAGGGGTTTTCAAACCTAAAGCTTCCTAAGATATGTATTTTTAAGTAGTCCTTTTTTTTTCATAATAAACATATTGATATAAAAACACAAGGTGTTACTCATCATACACCCTGAGTAATATCATATAACCAACAGAACACAGCATATTTACTTCTTGCTGTCAATTCCTTTATATAAAGAAAGGCTCCATGACAGTTCCATTTGGGTACCTTTGCTGCTGCTGCTGCTGCTGCTACTGATGTTGGGCCACCTAAGTTATTTTACCTGTTGTCATGTAAAGTGGTGGACTGGACCTGAGGCTGTAGGGGAGGAGAAGACCTCACTGGGGCACACTGCCATGTTGTGCAGAGGCCCCAGTGCCAGGAAGGGTGCACCTGAACACGAGTACACACACACACTCACTCACATATAGAGTTGCACAGTGAGAACATGCCTTGACAGACATGCTAGAAAAGAAGCAGATTCTACTTGAGAGGTAAGAAGGGCTGTCTGACAGTTTGGCTACCTGAGATGCTGCTGTTGCTACTGGTAGTGCTCAGTCAGTCACTAAGTTATTTTACCTGTTGTCATGTAAAGTGGTGGACCAGACCTGTGGCTGTAGGGGAGAAGGAGACCTCACTGGGGCACACTACAGTGTCTTGTAGAGACCCCAGCACCAGTGAGGGCACACCTTAAACACACACATTGTCACTCACCCACATCACGAGTTTTTCTGTTAGCAGCCAGAGGTGCAGGGCCCAAAAACCCCCACCCCCTGCATCTATCTCATTGACAGCTGGCAGGCTTTATGGCTGCAGCAGGGCCTGGAAGGCCTGCAGTAGTGTTTCCCCCACCCCCAACCCCCATGCCCCAAGACAGACATGGTTGCACAAGCACCCATGTTACAAGTGTTGCCTGTCAGCAGCTTGAGGTGCAATTTCCCCCAAACCCTTGCATCTATCACATTTGAACTTGGCAGGCTTTGTGGCCACAGCAAGAGCTACCACCCCTGCAGTTTTCACCCTGCTGCGCCTTAACACACACAGGGTCATCTATGTCACATGTTTACCTGTCAGCAGCTTGATAAGCAGTTTCCCCAAAACTGCTGCACCTATCTCCTTCAAACTTGGCAGGCTTTGTGGCCACAGCAGGGGCTACAACTTCTGCAGTATTCACCCAACTGTGGCTTAACACATACACATGACATGAGCTTTGCTTTCAAGAATTTGGGGTACATTTTTCTCCAAATGCCTGCACCTATTTCCTTGAAACATGGCATGCTTCATGCGCTCAGCAGGGGCTATCACCCCTGCAAGTTTCAACTGAATCAGACAAAAAGCAACAACGTTATAGATATTTAATTGATTCCCCATTATACCCTATGGCCAAATCTCCTAATTGGCTATGAAGCTTCGGAGCCAATTTGGTTGAATTGAAGCAGGAAACTGATTTAGAGGTCTGAATTGAATCACTGACAGCTTAATTGCCAAATCCAAACCCGAATTGAATAGTTCCCTATTCGCACAGCCCAGTTATACACATTTTTTTTTTCTAGTGATGTAAGCGATAGGTCAGACAGGGAGAAGCATTGAAAAAATGGAAGAAGAAGGACTGGAAACTTTTATTTGTAGAGGAAATTGGGACTAAGTTGTAAAAGACAAAAGCAAAAGAATGGGTATTATAGACATTAAGAGAGAAACAAAAATCTTAGCGTTTTAGATGCTAACTTTTAGGATGTCCACCAGGATGTGTGTTTTATGCTTTAAAAACAGAGTGGTACACCCATAGTAGTGACGAATCTAGTCATAGCAAAACATGATTATTAGGTTACTTATTTTTTGTAGTATGGTCTTGTGGGAAGAGGGAGGCCTTTTTTACTTCAGTCTTCACAGGCAAGGTAAGGTTCCAGACCACTGTGCCTGGCAGCACAGTGTAGGGAGGAGGTGAGCAGCCAGCAGTTGTGAAAGAACAGGTTAGGGGCTATCTGGAACATCTGAACATATATAAGTCCATGGGGCCAGATGGGATGCACCTCAGGGTGCTGAGGGAATAGGATAATGTGAGTGAAGAGCCACTGGCCATCACCTTTGAAAACTCATGGCTATAAGGAGAGAGCCCAGATGACTGGGAAAGGGCAAATATAGTTCCCATCTTGAAGAAAGGGAAAAAGGAGGATCCACAGAACTACAGACCAGCCAGCCTCAACTCAGTCCCTGGAAAAATCATGGAGCAGATCCTCAAGAAATTCATTTCTAAGCACTTGGAGGAGCAGAAAGTGATTAGGAACAGTCAGTATGGATTCACCAAGAGCCAGTCATGCCTGACCAACCTAATTGCCTTCTATGGATTTGGGAAGACTAGTGGATGTTGTATACCCTGATTTTAGCATGCCTTTGGATATGGTATTCCACAATGTTATCATGGGAAGGCTAAGGAAATACAGGCTTGATGAATGGACTGTAAGGAGGATAGAAAACTGGCTGCAGCATCAGGCTCAGAGGGTACTAATCAATGGCCCAATGTCTACTTGGCAGCTAGTATCAAGTGGAGTGCCCCAGGGGTCAGTCCTGGGGCCAGTTTTGTTCAATATCTTTATCAAGGACCTAGAAGATGGCATAGAGTGCACCCTCAGCAAGTTTACAGATCACACCAAGCCGAGGGAACTGGTAGATATGCTAGAGGGTGGGGCTAGAATTCAGAGTGACCTAGACAAATTGGAAGATTGGGCCAAAAGGAATCTCTTGAGGTTCAACATGGACAAGTGCAAAGTTCTGCACTTAAGACAGAATAATCTCATGCGCCAGTACAGGCTGGGGGCTGACTGGCTGGTCGGTACCTCTGCAGAAAAGGACCTGGGGGTTACAGTGGACAATACATGGAATATGAGCCAGCAGTGTGCCCTTGTTGCCTCAAAAGCTAATGACATACTGGGCTGTATTGCTAGGTGTCTTGGCAGTAGGTTACAGGAAGTGATTATTCCCCTCAATTTGGCACTGATGAGGCCATATCTGGAGTACTGTGTTCAGTTTTGGGCCCCCCACTACAGAATGGATGCAGACAAATTGGAGATAGTACAGCAGAGAGCACTGAAAATGGTGAGGGACCTGGGGCACATGACTTATGAGAAGAGGTGGAGGGAACTGGGCTTATTTAACCTAGAGAAGAGAAGACAGAGGGGATTGAATAGCTGCCTTCAACTACCTGAAGTGGGCTTTGAAAGAGGATGGAGCTAGATTGTTCTCAGTGGTGTCAGATGACACAAGGATGAACAGTCTCAAGTTGCAGCAGGGGAAGTTTAGGTTAATATTAGGGAGAACTTTCTCACTGGGAAAGTAGTAAAACACTGGAACAGATTACCCAGAGAGGTTGTGGAATCTCCATCCTTGGAGGTTTTTAAGACCTGTGTGAGGAAGTGAAGGAGCGGGTGGGCTCCGAGGCCTCCCACCCTGGCGCAACCGCGCTAAGTTCCTGCACTCAATCCCAGAACGCGGGGCACAAACTCACCTTTTCCAGGTGCGCGGAAGAAGGTGGGGCCCGGATGGCGAGGGCCAACATAAAGGAGACGCTGGTGCCAGGAGGAGGGGAAGCGGAACCGGAAGAGAGCAGCGGGGAAGCCGAGACCTGTGGGAGCACCTTCAGGCGGAGGTACTCTGAGGCACTGCAGAACCTGGTGGGGTAAGGGTAAGCCTCAACAGGGCTTGGGAGTCGGGTTGACGGGCTCGGCGAAGCCGCGGACTGTTTGACGCTGCCGGGAGCGGCTGGACCTGGCAGGAGCCGGGATCCGTATATACCATAGCGTAAGGGCACTCACAGAAGACAAAGGGGCTTGCCGGTACTTGAGAGGACTAAGTGGCTTGAGGAAGCCCTGGAGAGGGCTGAAGAGCCCAGCGAGGGCTGCAGAAAAGGGTGCTAATGCCCACAGCAGATAGGGTAATAACAAGGAGGCCTGTGGAGGGCAAAGCAGCCTCCTTGCTCTAGAGAATCCCTGGCTGTAAACTTTGTGTTGACCTTATATTTTCTTTTGCAGACGTTTTGAGTGACATACTGATGGGTGACCTGCCCGGATAGGCAGTCACTTACTGGTGGCATGGGCAAGGGTGTAGGGGTGGAGGAGTCCTCATCGACGCAGGACCCCGAGAGTCAAGGAGTCTCACTTTTGGACTGATACGTGCTGGACAAACAACACTGAACGGGATTGCAATCAAAGTTGTGGCAGGTGAACTGGACGCGTGCAGCCCTCAGGTGAGCGACTCTTAGCTACAGGGAAGCTGTCCTGACATGGGGAGGCGGTGGGTACGGCGAAGCGCGCACAACCCCCCCACCACAACCTGGCTCGACAGCGCCTAGCCTGGGATGATCTTGTTGGGGATAGTCCTGCTTTGATCAGGGCATTGGACTAGATGACCTCCTGAGGTCCCTTACAACCCTTATTTTCTATGATTCTAAGAGTGGAAAGGGTATATGGGAGCAAAAGGGAGGGGATTAGAAGCAGGAGAAGAGAATGTGCAAAGCTTTGAAAGGGAAGAATAAAGAAATCATTCGATATGTTTGTTATATATATATAACAGAGGGTATAGTACAGTATCCAAAGAGGTTTTTATATATATATAAACCTTTTTGAATACTGTGCTATACCCTCTGGTTTGGATACTGGGCTGTCTGGTTTTGTGTCTTCTGACCCTGGTTGGCTTTGCCTATGGACTCCGGCTTTTGGGAACTCTACTCCATTTTGGTAATTTGGTCTTTGACTCCTGAACCTTAATCTATCCTGTGATTTTGGACTTGCCTATGTATTTTCCCCTTTCGTCTGGTAACTTTAACCCTGATCCTAGATCTCTGATTCAGTCTGTGATTTAGACTGTTCCCCTGATGCCTAGACTCCCCCAGTAACCCAACCACTAGGCCATACCACCCACAAACCAGTCCTTACACACATTTCCCTCATCTTTCCTTTGTATTTTGTTTTTCCTTGCCTTTTTCCACCAGCAAAAACAGAACATAAAGAAGGATACAAGAGAAGGGCAAGGGTGGGTGAATGGTGAGAACAGAGAGAAAAAATACAAAATTCAGAAACTGACAATAAGAAAAATGTTCAAGTTTAGAAAACTTAATCTAACTGAAGGTCTGAGTAGAACAGAAACAAAAATATAAATGGATTCAAAATAACATGAACATTTTGTTTCCTTTCAAAAATTTTGTTTAAACATATTATTTAAAAAAAATTCTCTTAAAATTTTCATGGGAAAGAAACATGGTTTTCAACCAGCTCCATCCTGAGCTTTTGTAACTGAATATGCTTCTTTGGTTTTCAATCACTTCACGGGGTGGGGGGAGGGGTGGGGGCGGAGGAAACTTATATAGAACATTATTTCAGCTTCTTCTAAATGGTGATAGGTCAGATGGTGGACCCACAGTCCCATGCATCATTCTTGTTCCTAAACTGAGAGAAATCATTTGTACTCTTTACTCTAATGCCTTGCTCTCCTTTATATCATTATTTTGTCCTTCTTTCCATTTTATATCTTAATTGGCAAAGTTGTGCTCTTATATTGTACTTTAAAGGATAATAAACCAATGAAGCAATATCCTGACCTCATTTATGCTTGTGAGAATAGGAAATAGACCCAATGATTTCACTGGTGTGGATCTCCATTGGTGTGGATCTCAGCATACCTGAGAGCAGACTCTGAACCTGAATACTTTTCAATTCAACCATGCAGGATTTTTATATTTGGTTTGCTCTTAGGTACATAGCCATCTGCCCCTTTACTGCCATCTGTCCTCAGGAAATAAAATGACTATAAACTTCTAGTACTTGTAGATTGCAGAGTTGATGCTGTAATGATGCTGAACTTGCTGAACAGGAGACAGAGTCTGCAATTTTTAATTTGTTTTAGGTATCTACACAAAGAGACTAGTGACTGACCTGAAGTAGCTGGGCAAATGCAGAAGAAAATAAGTTTTGAATAATTAAACAATAAACAATTTTGCTCATTACTGTGCTTCCTCTGGTGGATAATGTCCTTGAATGGAACCACACCCCACTTCCCTAGCAGGAGGAAGTAAGCCATCCAATAAGAGGAGAGCCTTTGAGATTGCTTCCTCTCTTGAGTTGAGCTTGAGTTTCAAATGTATTTGTACTTAGCTTTGCTGATCAGGTGTGTGGTTTGGTTCATAATCTGTGGCATCTGTGGTTGAAACATGCTTACAGGACACAGTGATCACGGAACTGGGTGGGTAACAGGTCCACCTGACACTTTCAGCAGGAAGCTCCCAGTGCCAGCTCTGTGACCATGGGGCCAGCACTGGGAGATCTTTATTTCCTAGTGCCAGCTCCATGGTTATGGAGTTTGCACTAGGAAATAAGGATCATCAGAATAATGGAGACCTGCTGGGATGCTACACATGACTGGGCTGTATGTATAGAGGGCTACAGGCTGCACAGAAGGGATCAGGTAGGGAAGAAAGGACGATGTGTAGTTCTTTAAAGGAATGTTATGCCTCCTTGGAGACCCAAAATGGTTCAAGAGTAGGGCAACTCAAGACCCTGTGGGTCAAGATGGGAAGGGGGGGATGAGAAGAAGGGGACTTGATGGTAGGCCTCCACTACAGACTGCCACACCAGGAGGAGGAGGAGCTGGATCTGGAATTTTCCAGTGAACTGATGGATGCTGCATGTTCAAGGGACACAGTTGTCATGGATGACCTCAATTATTCTGACTTCTGCTGGGAGGGGCACACAGCCAGATTTGACTGGTCAACTAAGTTTTTGATCTGTGTGAAAGAACTGTATTTAGTACACAAAGTGAATGGGATGACCAGGGGAAGGTGTTTTTCAATTTGTTTTTAGACAAAGGGGATGATCTGGTGGGAGATCTGAGGACTGAGGCTAATCTTTGAGATAGTGATCATGAGATGATAAATTTCACTCTCTGTCATAGGGTAGGGAAGTCATTCAGTAGGGGAGAGGTACTTGACCACAGGAAGGGTGACTTAAAATGAACTTAGGAATATAGTAGTAGAGAACTGATGGGAAGAGGGACTGGAGGGGAAGGGAGTTCAGCAAGGGTGGTCATTTCTCAAAGGAGTGATTGTTGAAGTGCAGAAAAGGTCTTGTATGCAGAAAAGGTGGTAAAGGGGCTGGGAAGCCCTCTTGGCTTACCAGAGGAGTGAAGGAGTGTTTAAAAAAGAAAAAGGAGGTTTACTGACTGTGGAAACAAGGGGTAGTCACCAAGGAGGAATACAGAAGTCTAGCCCATATTTGTAGGGAGAGGATAAGGAAGGCAAAAATGGCTACTGACATCAGGTTGTTGACTGAAATCAAAGAAAATAGGAAGTCCTTCTTTAGGAATATAGGAAGCAGGAGGAAGACCAAGGGAAATGGATGGGACAGCTGATAATGGAGTCAGGAGAAAGCTGAACTCTTTAATGAATACTTTGCATCAGCGTTCCTGCATACAAATGGTAGTTACTTGCCTGTTCAACTACTGCAGTGGCAATGCATAGGGGGTGCATATGGGTGCATGTGCACCATCTGAGAGTGCTGGTGCACCCCCTGACAGGCTGCACTCCCTGCTTAGGTGATGAGCAGGGGGGACAGAGGGGAGTACCATTTCCCCCCCGCTTGTGAGCACCAGCTGAGGAGTGGGAGCACTGTATGTAGAACCATGGTCGCTTCTGGGAGTGCCACAGTTGCTTCCCAGTTGATGAGTTTTGTCATGGGGGGAGCCCCCTCCCTCCAGTTGCTGAGATTGTCCCCTGGTGACTGACTGGTCGCTGGAGGGGTCACATGCTCCCTGTGACTAAGGTGACACCAGTAGCCCTTGAGCTACTGGATGGATGCAGGGAGTGGAGGGAGGGGGGCAGGCATTGTTAACCAATGGTCAGTGCCAAAATGGTAAGGGAGCACTTAGAGAAGCTGAATGTCTTCAAGTCAGCAGGACTGGATGGATTATACCTGAGAGTGGTGAAGGTATTGCCTGGAGTCATTGTGGGACCATTGGGAAAGATATTTGAAGACTAATGGTGCTTGGGAGAGGTCCCAGAAGACTGGAAAAGGGCCAAATTGGTGCCAATCTTTAAGAAAGGGAAGAGGCAGGATCCAGGAACCTATAGGCCAGTAAGTTTGACCTTGATACTGGGTAAAATTTTGGACAAAAATATCACAAAGTGCATTTGTGAGAGACTGGCAGAAGGCATGATGCTGAGGGCTAGCCGATAGGGCTGTGAGAAATTTCACCCAGCATTTCATTTCAAAGCTGTTTTGATGTGTTTTGAGCTCAAAACAGTGAAATTGAAATGAAACAAAAGCCTTCAAAACAGCTTTGAAGTAAAACAAGGGAATTCAAAACATTTCAGAAGTTTCAAAATGTTTCGAGTTTCAAAGCCAGGCTTACTGGCTTATTGGCTTCAGTGCTGGTCCCAGTGACAGCACCTTGCTCCTCTCATTGGGCAGGCAGATTGAGAACTCACCCACACCCCCAGGAGGGCTGTGGGGGCTGTGCCTGAGTCTCCCCAGGGGTGCAGGCCCCCGCTTTGCCTGCCAGATGACAGACTGGTGTTGGGTGCAGCCCATGCCCAGTGCCGGGAAGATCGATGCTGTTGCTGGCCCCAGGCGGCAGCACCCAGCTCCTGTCAGCCAGCAGGCAGATCAGGGGCATGCACCCACAGGAGGACTATTGCACAGCCCCCACAGCTCTCCCAGGGGTATTGGTGGGCCCCTGATCTTCCTGCCAGCTGACAGGAGCTGGGTGGTGCTGCCTGGGGCCATCAGGGCTGGGGAAGATCAGCTTAGGTAGGGATTGGGGCAGTGGGTCTCCGCACCAGCTGATCTGCCCTGGCCACCACTTGGTCAGCTTCTGTAGTGGGCAGGACAGAGCAGCTGGTGTGGGGATGCTCCCCCGCCCTGGTCCCTGCCCAAGCTGATCTATCCCAGCCCTGCTGGCCCCAGGTAGCAGCACCTGGCTCCTGTCAGGTGGGCTGTGCCAGAGTGTGTGTGGGATGCACCCAGCACAGGCCTGTCATCTGGCAGGTAGACTGGGGGCCTGCACCCCCAGGAGGACTCAGGTACAGCCCCCACAGCCCTCCTTGAGGTCCAGGTGAGCCCGCAATCTGCCTAACAGATGAGAGGAGCCAAGTGCTGTTGCCTGGGACTGGTGGCAGCAGTGATCTTCCCCGCACTGGTCCCAGGTGGCAGCACGTGGCTTCTCTCATCTGGCAGGTAGATCGGGGGAAAAAACTTGAAACAAAACTCTGTTCCATCAAATCATCGAAATGGGAGTTTAATCAGAATAATGCTGTTTCACACAGCCCTACTAGGCAACATGGTTTCATTGTGGGCAGGCTGTGTTTGGCCAACCTTGTCTCCTCCTATGATAAAGTAATGAACTGCTTAGTTTTGGTAGATGCAGTTGATGTCATATACTTGGATTTTAAAAAGGCCAATGAGTGTCTTATAAAAAAAATTGGAGGATTGTGGGCTGGCAGAGTCCACAGTCACGTGGGTTGGGAACTGGCTAAGGGGTTGAACTTAGATAGTGTTAGTGGATGGGTCTGTATCATCTTGGTGGGAGGTAGCCAGTGGTGTCCCCCAGGGTTCATTTCTTGGCCCCGTGGTGTTCAACATTTTAATCAACAATTTAGATGGGGATGTGGAAAGCACACTGGCCAAATTTGTGGATGATACTAAATTATGGAGAAAAATGGTCACACTAAGGATAGGATACAGATCCAAGCAGACCTGGACAAGATGGAAAGGTGGGTGGACATGAACCAGACACAATTCAATAAGGATAAATGCAGAGTACTTCATCTGGGGAGAAATAACCAGAGACATGAATACAGATTAGGAGGAGATGTCCTGGCCAGCACAATGGCTGAAAGGGACCTTGGGGCCTTGGGGTTATGGTTGATCACAGGATGAACGTAATCTGCCAATGGGATGCTGTAGTCAACAGAGCTAATAGCATACTGGGATGCATTAGCCAATTCATTGTGAGCAGGGCCAAGGAAGTGATACTTCCTCTCTACTCAGTGTTGGTGAGACTCCAGCTGGAGTACTGTGTCCAGTTGTGAGCACCACACTTCAAAAAAGATGTGGATAATCTTGAAAGGGTCCAAAGAGAGAGTCACAAGAATGATTAAGGGCCCAGAGACAAACCTTATGAGGAAAGAATAAGGAATCTGGGACTGTTCAGCCTTGGGAAGAGAAGGCTGAGGGGGGACTAGGTGGCCATCTATAAGTATGTAAGGGGTGAATATTAGGAGCTGGGAGAAAAAAACAATTCACTATGGTGCCCCAGGGAAGGACAAGGATCAACGCCCATAAACTGTTAGAGGATGGTTTCAGGTTGGATGTAAGGAAGAACTTCTTTATGGTAAGGGTACCCAGAATCTGCAATAGACTTCTCAAGGAGGTGGTGCAGTCCCCAACCTTGGAAATCTTCAAGAGGCAACTGGACAGACACCTTGCTGGGATCATTTGATCTCAGCAGTATTCTGGCTCAGAGCAGGGTGGTTGGACTTGATCTTTCAAGGTCCCATCCAGCCCTTAATTTCTATGATTTCTATGACTGATTTCTATGTGTAGATGCACATGCTTACTGAGCAGGAAACTGTGCTACTTCACTGTAAAGTGGCTCATGTAGATGGGCCCACAGTTTTGGATTCTATCTTGCCCTATGGTAGAATTCCATTTCCCTTTGTGTGTCTAAGCAGCAGTTTTCTAGCCACATTACTGAGTGGTTTTGGCCCTTCCTTCACCCTGTGGATGTATAGGCATATCTGCATAGACAGAATGTGCAGAGTAGACTACACAATGTCTGGACATATACTTGTATACCTGAAAGTAAGTCTAGAACAGGGGTTAGCAACCTTTTATTGCTGTGGGCCCCACCCAGTCCCTACTGCAAGATGGAAATTTCCACCCCTAGAGGTCCCAGCTTCTTGCTCTTAGACTTGGCACTCATCCCCATGCCCTATGCAATTAGTGGGCATATCTACACATGCCCCTGACTGTGAAGTTGTCATTTAGTACTTAAGAGAGCAGGTACTAAATGACTGTCCAGTATCCACCAGGTCCTCTGGCACTATGTTACCATAGCGATGAGCCATGACCACATAGCTCATCACTACAGCAACATAGTGGCAGTGTCATAATTAATTCCTGGTGATGCTGTATCACTGTAGTGGTGATCTGTATCATGGTAGCATCTCATGTAGACAAACCCAATGTAAACTAAGGCATGGAGCCATAGCAGAGAGATACTGCTCCATGCCACTAGCCATGCTGGTTCAGTTTGCTTTGTGGGCTGAATCCAGCCCACAAGTCATACAGGCTGATTACAGACATTGAAAAAGCCTGAGACTATCAATTCAATCTTTGTAGGTTAGTCTAAACTATATAGATTGAACTGATAAGCAAGTAAACAGACATTCACTTTTAATTCCAGAAATAAAGCAACATGCCTGTAGTAGCCCAGGCCACAGTCCAGAGGGTGCTAGAGCACACCTCTCTGCTCTGCTGGAACAGATAGCCTCAGCCAAGGCTCGCCCACCCATCCTGTGAGGAGGAGTTTCTGGGGGAGGTGCAAAGCATTCTGGGTTGATGGCAGACTGTGAGTTAACTTGAATCTGGAGGGGATCTGGGATAGAAGTGCAATAAACTGATTTAACTTAAATCAGTTAAGTCTGGTACTAAATCCAACCAGGTTTATCCTCAACTGGCTTCAGCCATTTTGAAAGTGGTTTATGTGCAGTGAACTTCTGTTGTGTTACAACTTTGAAACAGTTTCTGATCACTTATTCTGATATACGTGTAATTTCTGTCTCTAGTCATGTCGCCAAACTCCTAAGTTAAATTTTCAGGGCACTTGCTCAGGTAACAGGCTATGCAGATCCTATATCCTGTTGCACAGAGGGGTTAGACCCTATATCACTTTACTTCCCAGAACAGTGCTTGAAACACTATGCCACAAGTTAGGCTTTATCCAGTCCTTCCTCCTTTTTAAACAGAGCCACTTTCCCCTTCAATTTAAAA
Source organism: Crocodylus siamensis (assembly GCF_052110815.1). Classification (NCBI taxonomy): domain Eukaryota; kingdom Metazoa; phylum Chordata; order Crocodylia; family Crocodylidae; genus Crocodylus; species Crocodylus siamensis. The sequence continues at coordinate 45,807,835 of NC_143403.1, forward strand.
GTCACTGGATAAAGACCAGTATAGAAGTCTCATTGTGGGTAATAGTCTGAGCTGGGACTTACTATGCTTTAGAGAAGTATCCATGTCACTGAGTCACACATATTCTTAACTTGCTTATTTCCTCCTGTCCAGCTTCAAAAAGAATGGTAGAGAGTGGCCTAGGTAATTCCTATTTTGTGGTGTAATGGTTTGAGTAAGAGAAACACAGGTTGAAATCTGCATTGGGCATAGAGGGGGAGGGGCTAGAATCTGTGTTTCCTACTTTCTGGGCAAGTGGCCTAATTACTAGAGCTAAAATATGGCAGGACATTTGGGGTGCCTGCCAGTTTAAGAGGTCAGGTAGCCTGCAAAGCTGCCAGCAGGAGTGTGCCAGGATAACTGAGAGTCAGCTGACCCAGGGAGCTGGCAAGTGAGGCTAGAATGGGTGGAGGGAATCACCTGAGTCAGGAAGTGAGCTGAGCTTAGAGCTGATTGTTGCAGGGCACTAGGGTGTCCTGCTCCTTTTAAGGGCTGGTGCTGCTAGGGAGAGAGCCCTAGCAGTCAACTGGGAGCCCTAGCTGCTGGTTACCAGGGCAGCCAGAATGAGTTAGTTGGCCCACACCTGCTAGCAGTCAGCTGACCAGAAGGGGCAGGACCTGGCTCATATATAAACCCCAGGGCTGAGGCCAGGATGGCAGTTCCCAGCTAGCAGCCAGAGGGGAAGGAACATCCAGGGTGGAAGTGGCCAGTGATGCTGCAACTGCCTGGTATGCTGCACCTAGGGCTAAGGGGACTCCATGAGCTTCACAGGTACCTTTGCCTACTCAACACTTAGTGCTGAGGATGAAATTTGATGCTTTTAAAGGGGCAGAGCACACCCTGGTCTTTTGCATTATGGTATTTATGTTTGTTTGCTGTTTATAACACTGGTGGTTTGGGTGAGGTTATTTGGTGAAGAAGGAGGCCTCATTGGGGGTCCGCTGTAGTGTGGGGGCCCCAGTGCCAGAGGGGGTGTGGCATTTGGGGTGCACAGACCCTGGTGCCAGTGAGGCACAGCAACAGGGCTGTGGAGAGCCCAGGCTCCAGTGAGGTGCAGTGACAGGGCTGCAGAAAGCCCAGAGAGCGGACAAGGGGGCCAATTACAGCAAGGCCTAGACAAGACAATGTCAGTGCCATCTGCGAGGCTTGGGGTGTGGTAAAGGGGTGGTTGGAGCCACCCATATAGCCCATAAGGCTGGGGTGTCCCAAGACATCTATTTTGAAATGGGACCCACAAGGAGCCCAGGACCCATGAGGTTCAAGGAAATCCATCAGGACCATGTCCAACAGGTCTTGAAGGCAGCCTCCCTATATTACAAATACATCAAGCCATGGTGGGCGAGAATAAAGGGTGCCCATTGGACTGAATTGGCATGGTCGAGGGGCCCTAGGAGTAACACGGCCATCCTTAAGGACCCATCCCGTGACACTGATATATTTCTAGGCCCTGAGAGAAGACCAATAGTAAGATCTGGGGCCTGCTAAGAGAACACAAACTGATCAGGAGGGCTGCAGCTCTGAAGCACCACCACAGAGAGGATATCTGAAGCAGTCTGGAGGCTTAGGTAAGAACTAAAAGGCCAGAGAAGTTTCCTAGGGACCTCAGAAGGGGTCCAGAGCCTAGCAAAGGGCAGAGAATGTGGGACCAGAGAGGGTCTGGGAGTTTAGTGAGGGGCTAAGTGTGAGAACATTAATGAGGATGCCATGTGTGAGGCATGGGGCATAGTGCGGGGAAGGAACTGATCCATGCAATTAGCTTATAAGACAGAGGCCACAGTGTAACTGGTGGTCTTTTGAGAGTAATTGGTGAAGCCATGGGGCAACCTCCCTAATAATAATAAATATCAAGGCATGGTAGCAACAGAAGAGGTGATTGCCCAGAAAGTGAGGACTGCAGGAATTACAGGGGCTTCATGGCCGCCCCTGGAGAGTCACCCTGTCACATCCTCCTCTAGTGCATAATGCCCCTTACCCATGTGTTTCTGGCCAGTTCTGTTTTCATGACTTACATGCCCAGAATGTGTATACATACACAGACATATACCTGCCCAGCCAGCTCATAACTTACTATGCATGCTTAATTTATGTGATATTTATTTATCCCCACCCCCCAAGTCCATTCAAGGAAGTTTGAATTTATATTTCTTCTCCTGAAGCAAATTCCCACTACATTTTCCATTTTCCAGACTCTCCCCAGGCAAGGGGTTTATCCCCCATTACCCATTAGTCATTGGCTTTTGGGCTGGCATAATCTGGGGACTTATCTGAGTGAATGAATGTTGTCACACACTTGCATGACAACAAGTATCCTCCCCTCTGATGGCTGTGCTGGTCACATGAGAAAAGAATGGGTACCCAGAAGCATATCACATGACATAAATCTTGAGTCTTTGTACCTTTTCAGAATAAAACCAAATAAACCTGAAAACCATGTCTACAATTTCTGCTTAGGTGGAGAAAAAAGTTTGGGTTTGAATGTTGAGTGCAACTTTTGGATCCCAAAATATTTGGGACCAAGCTATGGCTAGTTTTACTTTTTTGTGTTTACTGCAGAAACTGGATGACTTTCACCTATTTTTATTCCCAAAGGCTTGTATGGCATTGGTTGCCCTCTGCTGATACTCTTATGAGTGTGGCAGTACCCTACCTGGTTCCCATGGTTTGGCAGGGACAGCACAGGTTTGTGCAATCCACGGCAAAGTTTTGTGGAGTGAGTGGATAACTCCAGTGCCACTTCAACCGTTGGTGCTGGCAGCTCTGGTCTCTTCGAGGGAGTTCAGCCTGCAGCACATGTCACAAGTGGCACAGGCAGCCAGCTTGGGTCATATAGCAGATCAGGGAAGGGGCAGGCAGTACAGCAGCAGAGAGGCCAGGGAGGAGGAAGCAGAACAGCAGATCAAGTAGGGGAAGCAGTAGCATAACTAGGTTGTGGTGAGCAGGGAACCAGCACCAATTGTTAAAGTGGGACTAGAGTTTCATAGATTTCATAGACATTAGGGCTGGAAGGGACCTCGGGAGATCATCAAGTCCGGCCCCCTGCCCAAAGGGCAGGAAGTCAGCTAGGGTCATAGGATCCCAGCAAGATAAGCATCCAATTTACTCTTGAAGGTGTTCAATGTAGGTGCTTGAACCACCTCTGCTGGCAGACTGTTCCAGACCTTGGGGGCTCGGACAGTAAAGAAATTCTTCCTTATGTCCAGCCTAAAACGGTCTTGCAGGAGTTTGTGACCGTTCGACCTCGTCATCCCTTGGGGCGCTCTGGTGAACAAACGTTCCCCCAGATCCTGGTGGTCACCCCTGATAAACTTCTAGGTGGCCATCAGATCACCCCTGAGCCTGTGCTTTTCCAGGCTAAAGAGTCCCATGGCTCTCAGCCTGTCATCATAAGATCTGTTTTCCTGACCTCTGATCATGCACGTGGCTCTCCTCTGGACTCTCTCAAGCTTCTCCACATCCTTTTTGAATTGTGGAGCCCAAAACTGGACGCAGTACTCCAGCTTCGGCCTCACCAAGGCCGAGTTCAATGGGAGAATGACGTCCTGGGATTTGCTCGAGAAGCATCTATGGATGCAAGCCAGCGTTTTGGTCGCTTTACTAGCTGCAGCATCGCATTGGAGGCTCATGTTCATCTTGTGGTCAATGATGACCCCCAAGTCTCTTTGTTCTGTAGTGCTAACCAACGTAGCGCTGCCAAGCCTATAAGGGTGCTGCAGGTTTTTCCTCCCAAGGTGGAGAACCTTGCATTTTTCGGTGTTAAACACCATGAGGTTCTCATCTGCCCATTTGCTGAGCTTGTCCAGGTCAGCCTGGATCACCCGCCTATCTTCTGGCGTGGATGCTTTGCCCCAAAGTTTGGTGTCATTGGCAAACTTGGCCAGTCCACTCCTGACTCCAATGTCCACATCGTTAATGAAGATGTTGAACAGTATGGGTCCCAGAACAGAGCCTTGAGGGACCCCACTGGTCACAGGGCACCACGATGAGTGACTGCCATCAATCACAACCCTCTGGGTCCAACCACGGAGCCAATTTCCCAGCCAGCGGATCGTGGTGGAGCCAAGGCCACAACTGGCCAGTTTGGCCAAGAGGTGATCATGGGATACCAGATCAAAAGCTTTTTTGAAGTCAAGATATATGACATCAATCTCTTCTCCCTTGTCCAGGTGATAGGTCACCTGGTCATAGAAGGAAATGAGATTGGTCAAACAAGACCTACCCGCAACAAACCCGTGCTTGCTATCCCTTAGAATGTTAGCCTGGGCCAGTCCATCAAGGATGGCCTCCTTAATAAACTTTTCTAAGATCTTCCCCAGGATAGAAGTCAGGCTAATGGGCCTGTAGTTAGCCAGATCCACTCTCCTCCCTTTCTTGAAGATCGGCACCACATTGGCATTCTTCCAGTCTTCTGGCACTACACCAAAGCGCCAGGAGTTTTCAAAGATCCGTGCCAGGGGCTGGGCTATGATGCTCGCCAGCAACTTGAGTACCCTGGGGTGCAGATTGTCAGGGCCGGCTGACTTGAAGGTATCTAGCTTCTCAAGGTGTTCCTTCATGAGGTCACCATTTATGGAGGTAGGGGATCCCCCTCACCCAGATTTCCCTGTCCCATAGCAGGCATGGGCATCCCATGTGACTGATGAAAGACTGACGCAAAGTACCTTTTTAATAGGTTGGCTTTTTCCTGGGCGTGAGTTGCCAGTTGCTCCATCTGGTTTAGCAGGGGTCCAATGTTGCCCTTGCTTTTCCTCCGGCTCCCCCCATATCTGAAAAAGGACTTTTTGTTGTCCTTGATGCCTGAAGCTAGTTGGAGTTCAGTTGCAGCCTTGGCTTTCCTGGTTTGCTCTCTGCAGGACCGGACCAGTGCGGAGTTATCCTCCTTGGAGGTGAATCCCATCCTCCATCCTTTGTAGGCTTTCCTTTTAAGCCACAGGAGGTCCGCTAGGTCCCTGGAGAGCCAGGAGGGCTGCTGTGCTTTCTTGCTGCCTTTCCTCCGTCTTGTAATAGATTTAGCTTGTGGATTGAGGATCGCTTCCTTGAGAAGCAACCACTCTTCTTGAACTCCCATCTCCCTGTGGTCATGGTCCCTAAGGGCCAGACCGACAAGCCTCTTGAGCTTGTCAAAGTTGGCTTTTCTGAAGTCAAGGACTTCTGTGTTGCTGACTGACTTGCCAGCTTTATGGCAGATGGTGAAAGTGATCAGCTCGTGGTCGCTGTCACCCAGCTTCCCATCGATCACTAGGTCGCCGATTAGGTCATCCCCCATAGCCACTACCAGGTCAAGCAGCGGTTTGCCTCTCATTGGCCCATAGACTTCTTGAGTCAGGTAGAGGTCATCCACGCATGAGAGAAATCTTTGTGACCGCTTGAGTGATCTTCCCAGGAGATGTCTGGGTAATTGAAGTCACCCATGACAACCAAAGTCCTGGAGCAAGTGGCCTCAGTCAGTTCCTGGGTGAACTCCTGGTCAAGCTCAGGACTTTGAGTAGGAGGTCTGTAGTAGACTCCCACCTTTGTGTCCCCTGTGCCATTTTTCCCATGAATTTTTACCCAGAGGATCTCTAGCTATCCATGGCAGTCTCCAACATCAGCTTGCAGGGACATGTAGCTTTCCTTCACATAGAGAGCTACACCCCCGCCCCTTTTGTCAACACGATCCCTCCTGTACAGGGTATAGCCCTCTATACCCGTGGTCCAGTCATGGGTGGAGTCCCACCAGGTCTCTGTTATCCCAATGACATCATATTTCTTTGCACTAAGCAGGAGGACGAGCTCGTCCTTCTTATTGCCCAGGCTCCTGGCATTAGTGTACAGGCAGGCAAGTGTCCCCTTAGGGGCTCTTGCCTTGCCCACAGATTGTGCCAGGGCTGGGGCATGGGTGGTCTCCCTTAAGTGCCTTGGTCTGCTGGCTTTGCAAGGGTCGCTCAGCGGTCCAGCAGTGGCAGTAGTCCCCCATCCCCCAGCGGGCTTAGTTTAAAGCCCGGTGGAGCAGGTCAGCCAGCCTGGCTGAGAAGAGCCTCCTCCCCAGGGGAGAGAGGTGGAGGCCATCTCTTCCCTGCAGCTCACTGCCTGTCTCGCCAAAGAGCAGGCTGTGGTCATGGAAGCCAAAGCCTTCCCGATGACACCAGCGCCGCAGTCTTTGGTTCACTGGGAGGATTGACGAAAACACCACCTGAGCTCCCAGACCCCTAAGCCCCGCTCCCAACTCCCTGTAGCACCTCATGACCTTGCTGGGGGTGCTCCGAGCCGTGTCATTGGTGCCCACTTGAATAAGGAGCATGGGGTAGTGGTCTGTGGGCCGGAGGAGCTCTGGGATCCTCTCCGCAATGTCTCGGATGCGGGCCCCCGGGAAGCAGCAGACTTCCCAGGCTAAGGGGTTGGGGCGGCAGATTGCCCCCTCAGTGCCCCGCAGGATGGAGTCTCCCACAACAAACACCTTTCGCTTTGTCTTGGGGAGAGCGGGGCCAGTAGCTGCGGTCGAGCCTGGGTTGCCTGCGGGAGCCAGCAACTGAGCAGTCTCTGCTGGGGCTGCAAGAGGTGCGAACCTGTTGCTAAGCTCCGGCGAGGGAGGGCCCTTGGTGCGGTGAGCCTTCGGGCCCTTGACCACCTTGGTCCATGCCCCTGACTGGGCAGAGTGGGAGGTTCCAGAGTCCTCCTTAGTCGTGGAGGGAGACGGAGCTCTCCCCTGTGGCTCCCGGGGGAGTTATCCCCTGACCACACAAATCTTTGCCATGGATTGCACAGTCCTGTGACAAATCATGGGTATTAGGCAAGGCACTGTCACACCCAGCAGAGGGCAAGCAGAATGATGCTCCACCCAACCTTTGGTGAGTCTTTGACATGACAGGAACAGCCCTGCCACCAGTAACATATTTGGGGGTGGGGAAGGGCTATTGGGGCACCAAGGATGGCCCTTGAGAAGTCCAGCTATAGAGCTGCTGCCACCTGTGCTGAAGCAGCTACAGAGGTGCTGCCACCTGATCTAAAGCAGCAAACTTCTATCTGTGAAGATATGTAAGTAAGATTCACTCATGGTCCTTTCCTTCCACTCCTCCAGTGTTTTGTAAAATCAGTTGACAACATCTCCACAGTGCTTGGTGAAGCTAGGGTACAGCTTGCTTAGAACTTCCCTTCCTTATGAAAGCTACTCAGCGCACTGTTAACACATTTGACACCTGGGGTACATAGAGTCCAGACTTCCCAAATCTTGTGGGCTGTCCAGTTTAAGACTACATAGGTGAGCAGTCCACATACTGAGACCCCATTACAGAAGCCATAGACACAGGTTATCTTCACGCCCTTCCATATAATTTAGGCTTCTTTTTCAATTTCAGCTGTCTCAACAAACTCAGGTGTCCTCATTCTTGCCAGCCTGCCTAACTACTGGAATCAAAATGAGTCCAAAACATTTGTGAGAGAGGCAGTAGATAAACATAGTGAAACCAGACATTGGGATTCTGACACAGTACAACTTTCCGGACATCTGGCTCCCCGGGTACATCTCCACTTTTACTTGCGCTGCTACATTCCCCTTCACTCCCACCCCAGCCTGACCCTTAGCCCCTGATGCCTCCATTTCCATTTTCACTGACTGGCTTTCTTGCCTGCTTTGTGTCAAAGAAAAATCTTTGGTTTCAGATGCCGATGGCAAAAAGGTCAAAAGGCTAACATAACATATTTCATCATTATAGTTCCGTATCCAACCCCCACCCCCAGCTTAAATGTAAAACACATACACAGTCAATCTCACATGAAACCTAAGAACACACAGAGTCTGTTCACAGTCATGATTGGCAGTCCTGTAATTATTCAGGCCTGGCGTGTTGTAATAGGCTACCCTGTAAACTATAACTTTGGAAAGATTTCTGCCTTTGGTGGAGACCTCCACGTATGTCCAGGAGACATAGTCAGTGATTTGGCCAGTCGCTGACCTCTCCCCACCAACGGTCAAAGTTTTCAGGTGTATCCATTTTTGCCGGCTCGTCTGTTCTCGACAAGAGCTCAGGAAAGTCTTTAGACTGAAGTTACCTGGATGCTTTGCTTAAAATCTGCACCACGCAGTTTGTAATCTGTGCAACAAAAATATCTGCACACTGAGCTGAATAAATCAACTTCTCTTTTTACACTGCACAACCATGACTTCCTTCCTACGCTGCATTCTTCTGTAGTGTAAGTAAAAATAAACTTTCTGTATAACCAAGATGCGTTAAACTTCCTGACTCCTCTCGCTTACCCACCTGTCTGACTACCTACCCCACCCGCGTCCAGCTGGTTGTGCCGACCCAGGCTCACAGGTCAAGGGTACACCGGTCCTCGGACGCAACATGGCATCATGAACAGGATACAGGGGAGGTGAAATGGAGTCAGAGTTGATCCGCCACTGCCCTTGGCATGCAGGAGACCGCGATTGTGCAAGCTCAGACGATCTGTGGGCACACATCTCTTGCCACCAAGCAGATGGTCTCGCTAACTCATTAATCACTGTATATATGTCTCTTGCCAGAGATAAAGGGGGCAGGGAATGGGCCATTCAGTTGGCACCGAGCTCCTTCGGATGCGTTATGAGCCGGAAAGGAGTCACCTTCCAGCCCAGAGATGAGGTCGGGAGCTTATCTCTGGCGTGAGTGAAACCTGACCGCACGGTGAACCCGACACCCGCCCAAGAGTTTGCTCACTGCATCCGGCATGTACAGGAAGAGGGAGAGGACACCCCGCCCGATAAGTTTAACTGTCCAAATTTGTCACCTGATTCAAGCGCACATGAACTGTTAACGCAATTCTGTGAAACCTTGGAATTAGATGGTCGTACGGTGACAAAGTGGACTGGTCCCAAATGGGACAAGGGGAAAATGATTAATGTCTTGTTCCGTACTGTGTCTATCTTGCTGTGTGAGGTTGAGAACTTTGACTCACAGCTGAGTACAGCCAGTAAGAATGCTGAGGAACTGGTGATAAAATGCAGCACTTCACCACCGCCCAAAGATGGCACCGAGCAAAAGCTGAAGTCACAACTAGAAAATGGCGCTGAACAAAAGGGGAAGCCAGCACCTGAAAATGGTGTCGACAACAAACAGCCACACTCTGAAATTGGTGCCGAGCCAAAGAGGAAGCTGTACCCAAGCCTGGAGGAACTGACGGTGAACCATGAGACGTCATTGAACAAAGCCACACCTACCTCTGGGCAGGGCTATCCTCCTGTCACCGCCTCACTGACAAAGAGCGATCTGATGTCACCAGATGTGATCATGCCTACCCCCTGGCCAGGTCGTCCTCCTACTCGCCTACCCTAGCAAACCGCACTGCCCCCTCCGTATCCAGAGGAACCTGATGGTATGCAGTTAATTAAAAGCAGAAGTAAAGCTGATGAAAAGGAACTTGTAACTTCAGCTCTCCCTGTCAGCATAGTCAAGTATACTGCAATAGGGGGTGGACAGCCCCAGGCCACAATAACAGTCCACACCAGAACTCGAGCAGAAATGAGTGATCTTCGCAAGGAAATGGGAATCCAACCCGATGAAACCCCCATCGTTTGGATGGGCCACCTTGTAATAGATGCAGCAAATGAACTCATCGATGCAGAGGAAGCTATTCACCTCGTTCGAAACACAGCCTGGAGTAAAGGAATAGTTACAGATCCGCAATCCATAACAGCAAATGACCAATGGCCACTAGCGTTACCAGCCTTAGTAGTGGACGCAATTATGAGAAAAACGCATGTCTGGCATGATGGAGGCTCCAAACAACCTAATGCTGTCCATTTGATCCATGCTGTGATTGGAGTGTCCTATGCCCAATGGAATCCAGTTATGAACTCTTTGAACTTAACAATATTATAGCAAGCTACAGCGTGACCCCACTGTTACCTAGAAAACCCAAGCCAAGTTGTTTGCCCTGGACAGTATCCAAACACGTATTGGGTCATCAAGGATGTCAATGGCCCTACAGGACCCCCGCACCTTTTAGTGCATCATAATTGGTTATCTAGGTGTGCTGAGCAAAAAGTTACATGAATTATGTAATATTCTTGATACTGCTGGTTTTTGTTATCTTTTGTAAGTAAACACCATGAGACCCATTGCGACCCTCATCATATGATGTGTCGTGTACTCCATCTCATGTATGCTTTAACACAACTCATTTTTAACGCTGTTGGCTGTTTCTACCACCAAATGCCATAACTTTGAAGAAACCGGAAACTCAACGATAGACTACTGACTGTTTCCGGAAACTCACAGCAGCGACGGACACTGGCATTGTCACCTATCTTGGACGACCATCTTCTAGTTTTAACATATCTCACTATCTTAATCTCTTTTGCTGTAATCTCCCTTCAGCAGATGTTTCAGGATTACCTTTTGCTATTAGTGCTTTTGTGTTTATCCCCACGCTTAAATGGCCATATGCCTGTATTGGACCATGTTGTCCTGCCGATACCATTAACTGTTCTACCCTCATAATAACAATTCTTGAGGCGCTCAACGTTACCCTAACTAATAACTCTCTTTAACAAATTGCAGATTGTAACTATGTTTTTCAAGTTAATTGGACTGCCGGCCGAAACCGTTCCCTAACAGAGCCAAAAATGCAACACAATATACGCATGTTATGTAGTATTCTTCATGCCTCAATGTCCTACTTATGATCCGCTAAATCCCAAGGAAAAGAACCATCCAAACTGTCATAAAACTAACAGTTCAAGCCCAGTTTGGTTAATAACACCAAGTTATCTTGATTACGCTCAACACCATAATGGTGCATGCAGGCGCTTCAGACCTAAACCTTGCCTGTTTCGCATCCCACGGCCAGGAGTCCTTTATAAAGACCTAGCCATTCCTTGTCTTTGGAGTCACTTCAAAAAATCCAATAATTTTACTAAAATGACCATTAAAGAAAACTCACCCTCTTGTAATTACCCTGTACCAAATGGACACTTACCCCCCATTGGGTTTGGTTTAACCTCAAAACCAATGTTACCAGCATATACCCTGTTCTTACCTCTGATGAAACTCTAATGCCTGTAACCTCCTTGTGGAGCCTAAAAGGACTCCAAGTAGGTCGGAGAAAGACCACCACCACTATTTATAAAAAGTCTAATCTTTCTCGTACAAAGTGAGCCTCCCTCACACTCGAACAAGTTGATTATGCTTGGACTCTAATGGATTCTTGGGACAAAGTAGGCATCTATTTTCCCTGGATGCATGGATCAAAAATGAATATATTCAAAATTGTCCTTTTAACTGAAACTGTTGCCAACCTTACCAACCTAATCACTGAAGGGTTCTGAAACATTGACGAGTCATTCAAAAAAGTTCAAGCAGCAGTGTATTACAATTGATTAGGCTTAGATTATCTTTTACTTGAGCACGGAGGCTTATGTGCTATGTTTAAAAACAACTCGCACTGTTGCCTTGAATTTACCCGCCAGGATGGAGGTAATTTGACCCAAGTCTTAAATAGTCTTGAAACTCTTTCTGCCCAACTTTAAGAAATGACCACGGAAAAAGATAGTTGTTTAAATGATCTATTCGATTGGTTTGGTTTTGATATCTCCAAATGGTTTTTTCCCATGCTTATACCTATTTTAAGTGGTTTTATTTTCATATTAATAATATTATGTATCTTTTCTTGCCTTTTTAGCGTAATCAAAAAACGCATAACCATGCTTTCTGCTTTTGTATATACACGCTTGCCAATTGTTTATGAACTTGATGAGAAAGACGACCAGTTCTAAATGATGTTACCAAAGTTGCCATCGGCAAGGGGGCATGTCAAAGAAAAATCTTTGGTTTCAGATGCCAATGGCAAAAGGTCAAAAGGCTGACATAACATATTTTGTCATTATAGTTCCGTATCCAACCCCCCCTCCAGCTTAAATATAAAACACATGCACAGTCAATCTCTCATGAAACCTAAGAACACACAGAGTCTGTTCACAGTCATGATTGGCAGTCCTGTAATTATTCAGGCCTGGCGTGTTGTAATAGGCTACCCTGTAAATTATAACTTTGGAAAGATTTCTGTCTTTGATGGAGACCTCCACGCACGCCCAGGAGACATAGTCAGTGATTTGGCCAGTTGCTGACCTCTCCCCACCAATGGTAAAAGTTTTCAGGTGTATCCGTTTTTGCCGGCTCATCCGTTCTCAACAAGAGCTCACGAAAATCTTTAGATATCTGCAAGCTGAGCTGAATAAATCAACTTCTCTTTTTACACCGTGCAACCACGACTTCCTTCCTATGCTGCATTCTTCTGTAGTGTAAGTAAAAATAAACTTTCTATATAACCAAGATGCATTAAACTTCCTGACTCCTCTCGCTTACCCACCTGTCCAGCTACCTACACCACCCACGTCCAGCCGGTCGTGCCGACTCAGGTTTGCAGGTCAAGGGTACACCAGTCCTCAGACGCGACACTTTGCATGCCAGCCTCTGGCTTTTTTATTATACTTTCCATTGAGGCATGGCACACACACACCAACTGCAAGTGCTTCCTCAGCCTGAATAAGGGTTTTTTGAGCCAAAAGCTTGAATGTATTTCTGTAACTATTCAGTTGTTGTGCTAAAAGATACCAGATTAAATTGACCCAAAGGAAAGGACCTTGTCTGCCACTGTCATGTCCTTAGACCAACATCCCTAGCACCTGACTGGAAGGATGCAGGGCCCTGGACACATCTAAGCCCCAGGGCTGGGACTGGCAGGGAGAGTTCTCTGGCAGCTGCTGGAGAAGAAGCTCCTTCAGGGGAGGAAAGAAAGACTCTGTGACAGTTTGGCTGCCTGAGATGCTGCTGGTGCTACTGTGCTAGTGCTCACTAAATTATTTTATACCTGTTGTCATTTAAAGTGGTGGACAGGGATGAAACTTTAGGGAGGAGTAGACCTCATTGAGGCACACTACTGTGTCATGTAGAGGCCCCAGTGCTTGTGAAGGCATGCCTTAACACACATACGGTGTCACCCATGTCATGAGTTTTGCCTGTCAGCAGCCAGAGGTGCAGTGTATTAGAAACCCCTGCACCTATCTCCTTGAAAGCTGGTAGACTTCATACCATCTTTGCAAGTTTCACCTGAATCAGGCAAGAAATGACAAAATTATAGGCAGTTTCATGGTTCCCCATCATAGCCTATGGGTGAAACATTGAAATAATGAAACAGTTTTGATGAAATAAAATGGAACAGTGGTTTTGAAATTAAACAAAACTTGAAATGAAACACTGCCCCATTGAAATGTCAAAACAGAAGTCAAAATGAAATGGTGCTGTCTTGCACAGCTCTAGTAATTACCCCACTCCAGCAGACTCGATTAACTGAGTCTGGTGTGATGCCCTGTAATGACAGCTTGTTGGAGGAGCCTCCCTTTATAGGTGCCCTGATGTACTACAATGTGCCTACCTACATACCTACTTTCTCTTTTTTTCTTCCTATAGGCAAAACATTTTAGTGTCTCATTACAAGAAAATTGACAATGTAAGCATATTATACCATCTGTTGTAAAATTATAGTTCTTTTAAATAAGAGATGTAGCATATTATCACTATGACAGAGAAATTCATACTGAGGCAATAATAGATCTGCCTTTAATCTGCAGTGTGTTCATATGTCTGCATGCATGCATACCTGTGCATGTATGTGTACATGTAATTAAGATGGGGAGGTGCTAAATTCAAATCTTATTATATAGACTCATAAGAACTTCATATTAGAATATTGCAGCATTTTAAATATATGCACCATTTTTGCCCATGAAATTAATGTAAATCATCATCCAGGGATTTTTGTATTGCACCATATGCTTTCAATCCATATGTATTTTAAAATAGTTAGCATACCCATGCAGCAAAATGATAGCAAGTTTTTTATATGTACAACAACTACTTAGCAGCTTAGATTCACATTTGGAATTTGCAGTGAGATATTAGGCATGCACAAAACTCCAGAGCAGAACAAATAAAGACCAGCATGAACTCTTGTCAGAAGCAACTTTGTAGGCAGAGGTTTTGCTGAAGCCAATGGGAGTGTGGCATCCTGGACAGGTACAGATTCAGGCCTAATTTCCCACAAATGTCAGGTTGACCAAAAGGAAGGCCAAATTGTTGACTGTACAATGAGAGCGGAATGAGTGTGATTGCTAGGATTCAGTTTTGCCTACATTGAGGATTGTCCTACTAACATTCTGGACATCTGTTTCTGCTCCTCTATCTCTCTCCCAGCAGGAATACATACAATCTTTGTCCAAATATTTCAGGGTTTTAGTTCTTAGATGTTCCATTGCAATGCCTAATGCAACATGGTGAAAATAGTTCCTTGTCTCTCTTCTCAGAGCTCTTCTTTCCTCTTCATCTCTTCAAACTACCCGAGTAAATTCACAGATTTGTTTTTAATTTTTAAGGCAAACAGTCCTGCATCTAACAGCTCCACCTGTGCTTCTCACTTACGTGGTTGCTTTAACAAGTTTCTGAAAATGTTGATATTTTTCCATGGGCCTCCAAGCTATCTGATGTCCCCAGAGCTTTTCCAAGGGTCTTTGAATGAAGGTTAGTGCATGTAGTTCATATATTATCCACCAACTTTTTTATAGTAAAGTATGGTTCATGATTGTACCCAGTTGTCTTTGACTTGATCCACAAGCTTCCTGATCCCCAGGATTGGCTTGTCCATTTATATTATCTAAGACATTAGGAGCTTCTTCAAATGGCACTTAAGTAATAAGTGGCAGGTATCTCAGCTTATGGAAGACATTAAACTTAAATAATAAACTGGCCACATGTTCAGGTAGTTAATGCTGTGATAAAATGAAAAATAAGCCACAAAATCGTTCCACAAAACATGTATAATAATGTTGTTGTTACTTTTTACAGTCAGTTTTATGGCACCAGGATGCCTGAAATCTGCACAGTCCCCTCCCCTCCCTATATTGGTGCAAAATGCATCATTCAGTGCAGACATGCAGTGCCATCCTGGCAATTTCTTTGCAGAACACCAAAAGGGGGTTATGTAAAACTATCCATGTATTGATAGGTATGCCACAGGGTCCCAAGGGCTACCCACAAGTCACCCATGTGTCAAGGTGTTATGCAAAGATTGAAGGTAGCCCCCATATCCACCGTGCTCCCCTGTGCTGCCACCCGTCATGATTGTACAGTCTCAGCTCACAATCAGACCCATGTCCTAGCCCCACCGCCTTCTCCTGCCTTGCCTTGGCCAGAGTGACAGCAGGACTTCCGCCCCCACCCCCCCTCCCAACTGAATGCAACAGTGTAGCCACATTTTTTCTCCTTTGTTCTGGCTGGGATTGCACAAGGAAGGTCACCCCACTTTTAGCATTGCAACTTTTAGGGCTGCCCCTTTCCTTGGCAATGTGGCATATAACATAGCCACTTCATATTTCAAAGACAGCATTTAGCACCTTATTAGGCTGAGCTCCCTCTCTTTCTTCTCTTGGGAGCAGGTTAAGCTGAGAGGGGCTTGTTTACAGTTTTTTCCCGGTCTATCCCCCTTCCCCTCCTTCAACCTTGCCCACCATTGAACTGAAGTCTGAATACCACTCTGGGTCTGAGGCTAGCCAGGGAATGCTTGGGTTTTCTTTCACATCTCACCCCCAGTCCCATCCAGAGGCAAGCATTTTCTCTCCTTCCCAATAGAGGAGGCAGACAGACAGACAGGGGGAAATGTGGCTTTATTGCACCCAAGAGTTTTGTAATGAGCACACACAAAAGTAATGGAAACAGAAGGTTGTGCAGTGGATTACTTGGCATTCTCTCCCATCCATTCCCCCCTCCCTCCCCTGAAGTCTGACCCACCCACTGCTCTCTGAACTGCAGTTGTCCTAGCAGCCTGCAGAGGGTTCAGGATTGACAGTGTGGTTGGAGGGTAGAAAGGTAAGAAAAGTTTATTGACTTAATAAAAACAAAATTATGCATAATATACTAAGACAGATAATGACAGACAATAATAATTTGCATTGACAACTTATTGGCAGTCCCCTCTGATGCCTGATGTACCACAAATTTCTCTTTTCATAAAGCTAATCAGGTGTCCCTGATTAGCGCTGTCCAAGAGGTACCGGGAAGGACCCTGGTATTGTGCCAGCTAATTTATAACTTCTGAGCTATGCTGATAATTTACAGCCTTTTAGATTCTTTTTACTTTAACTGTCCTTAGACTGACCAATAGCAGTACAAGGCTTGCATTGTTCTGATAAGGTTAATTTTGAACTATGCTACAGGGTCTGCCATTACTTCTATAAGGCTTTGCTAAATTTACTAGGCCTTACTACATCTTAGACTTTAATTAGGCTCTTAACAACAACATATATCTTAATATCTGAACAAATGACAGAAAAACACTCAGTCTAATTTTCACAGAGCCTTCAGCTAGCACCTTTATCACACAGATATAATTTTTAGCTGTCACAGCAGGAATGCCTGCCTGCCCTGCTGGTGCTCATGTACCCCTCGGCTGACTGCACTGTGTTTCAGGGAATGGGCTCAGCTCTAATGCTCTTTCCTAGCTCCTGGACAGAGGCAAGCTGAGTGGAGCTAGTGTGCCCTTTGAGGGGTGGTACCTGCTTATGGATGCTGTATTTGTTCATGTACTGAAGGACATCCTTAATCAAGCCTTGTGTTATGTGCACATCAACATGGCACTGCATGACCAGGTCAAGAAACTGCCATGGGTGGTGTAGGAGCTGTTTCCTGAATTCTACCATGTTGTCCATGCTTCAGTTCTCCCAGGCCTCACCAAACCTAAGCGCCTCCTTGACTTCCTTCCACAAACCACCTGCAGTGTCCACTCAGGTTTGTGCTGCATCTACCAAAGCCTCCATCATGCTGTCTCTGGAGTGTTGCTGCCTGTAGTGATAATCTTGTGAGTGCTCTTCTCCAGTGCAAGCTGGGGTCTGAGGTTTGGAGGCACATCCCTGGCTGGCATCAGCTGTCATAGCTGGTAATAAAAGGAAAATAAGTGTTCATGGTGTGGTCAACTTTCCTTCTTCCCCGCCCTCCCCAAGTGCTCAAGAGGATGGTGGCCCACCTCCAGCACTGCATACATATACTCCCCAGAACAAACAATGCACAGACACCAAAACAGTGCCTGCCAGAGTGGCACAAATGGAAAAAAAATCACATTCCCTGAAACTTACAAGTCACTGGTTCAGAGGCACATCCCCAGCTGGCGTTGCCCATGGTAGCTGGTAAGAATGAAAGGAAAACCAGTCTAGAATATGTAAACACTGACATGACACTCCAGAATAAAGCATTTTAAATTGTATAAACCTATTTAATTTAATGGGGATTAAACCCCGTGACATGTACAGGTGCCCAAGGTTAATATAGTAAAAGTTCAGTTTGTAACAGTCCCAGGGAAGCTGCTGCCAGTTATTGGGTTGCAAACATGTAAAACTCTAGGTTTGATTAAGAGAATGGATGTCATGCAGGGACTAGAAAGCAGGAACATAGAAGAAGAGTTGTATGCTGTGTTTTAAGGTATAAGGAAACTGTCAACTGAGTAGAAGATAGAATTAAGAGAACCAAATACTCCCACCATGCATGCTGCAAGAAATGTTCCCCTTATACCAAGTGAGAAACTGAAAAAGGAATTAGACTGACTAGTTAACATGGGCATACTAGATAGAGTAGGTCAACCAATTGCTGGGTTCTTTCATTGCTCATAATAGAAAAAAAAAGATAATTCCTTGACAGTATGTCTGGATCCTAAGCAAATGAACAGGTACATCAAAAGGAAGCATTTTCCCATTCCCACCAGGGAAGAAGGTTTTGGCAACATGGCAGAAGCTAAATATTTCTCTACTTTGGCTGCCTCTTCTGGGTTTTGGCAGGTTCCCCTAGAAAAGCAAAGCATTAGCTTATGTACCTTCAATATGCTCTTCAGAAGGTATTGCCTTCATAGGCCTCCTTTTGGACTATGTTCTGCATCTGAAGTATTTCACAGAAAGGTGCAACAAATTTTTGAAGGTCTTGATGAAACTATGGTTTATATTGATGATGCATTTATTTGAGGAAATACTATGGAATAACATGACGAGGCTAAGAAAGGTATTTGAAAGAGCTCGCAGAACAGGTTTGAAACTGAAAAAACAAAAATGCAAATTCAAGGTCTAAGAAATAATATATCTAGGAGAAAAGTTCTCTGAGAAAGGTGTGCAAATTGGTCCTGCAAGGGTTACAGCCATTATAAACACACCACTCCCTACAGATAAGGAAGGAGTATAAAGATTACTGGGAATGATCAATTTTGCTGGAAAATATCTACCTAACTTAGCAGCGCAAACCAAACACCTTAGATCACTCCTACAAAAGGATTCTTAGTGGATATGGAAATATTAACATGAAGCTGAATTTATAAACTTGAAGGAAAAAATAATACAAGATCCAGTACTAAAATACTATAACCCTAAAAGACCCATTACGTTTTCAACAGATGCTTTTAAAGAAGGCATCAGAGCAGCTTTGCTTCAAAAACAATGTGGTAGCTGGAGACTAGTGGCATATGCATCTAGGGCACATTCTAAGTCAGAGTGTCTGCATGTGCAAATGGAGAAAGAAAGTTTAGTTCTGGAATATGGCAGTAAAAAATATTCATCTATGCGAAGCTGATGATAGGCTGATGATAGCTGAAACTGATCATAAAACTTAGTAACTATACCAAAGAAAGGGTTATCAGACATGCCACCCAGATTACAGAGACTTTTATTTCAACTGCAAATGTATGATCTAGACCAGAAAAGAATCTACCTGTCAGCAAGGCCTTTGAGACCATCTCCCACCCTATCCTCATTAAAAAACTAGGCGACTGTGGCATTGATGCCTACACAGTCAGATGGATTGCAGATTGGCTGAAGGGTTGTACTCAGAGGGTGGTGGTGGATGGGTCATATTCGACCTGGGGGGAAGCGGGCAGCGGAGTCCCCCAGGGCTCGGTCCTTGGGCCTGCGCTGTTCAATTTCTTTATCAGCGATTTGGACGATGGGGTAAAAAGCAACCTGTTTAAACTTGCTGATGATACCAAAATTTGGCATGAGGTGAGCATGCTAGTAGGGAGGGAAAGACTGCAGCAAGACCTGGATAGGTTACAGGGGTGGGCTAACAAAAACAGGATGCATTTCAATACTGACAGCCAGTAGTAACCAGCAGCACACTTATAAGATGGGAAACTCCCTTCTTGAGAGCACGGAGGCAAGAAAGGGATCTATCATTATTGACTCCAGGATAAACATGGGCTACAATGTGAGGTCATGGTTGGCAGGGCTAACCGCACCTTGTCATGCATCCACAGGTGCATCTCAAGTAGGGCCAAGGAGGTGATTCTCCCCCTCTATGCAATGCTGGTCAGGCCACAGCAGGAGTACTGCATCCAGTTCTGTGCACCCCACTGCAGGAGGGATATGGACAACATTGAAAGGGTTCAGAGGAGGGCCACCCACATGATCTGGGGACAACAGGGCAGACCCTACAATGAAAGACTGCGGGACCTAAACCTGTTCAGCCTTCACAAGAGAAGGCTATGGGGGGACCTGGTGACTGTCTATAAACTCACTAGGGGGGACCAGAAGGGTTTGGGGGAGACACTGTTTCCCCTAACGCCCCCTGGCAGGACAAGGAACAATGGACACAAATTATTGGAGAGTAGGTTTAGATCAGACATCTGCAAAAACTACTTCACAGTTAGGGTGGCTAGGAGCTGCAACCAACTTCCAAGGGAAGTGGTGCTGGCTCCTACCCTGGGGGTCTTTAAGAAGAGGCTTGATGACTACCTGGCTGGACTCATTTGAGTCCAGTTTTTCTCCCACCCAGACAGGGGATCGGACTTGAAGATCTACAAGGTCCCTTCCGACCCTACTTCTATGATTCTCTGATTATATGAGCCCAGGAGTTTTGAAAGGACAAAAGAAGATTGGAGGACTTGGGATTCACTTTCCTTACCAATATGGTAATGATTTGGCCCAGGGGTTTTGAAGGGGTAAAAGATGATTGGAGGACTTGGGATTCCCTTTCCTTACCAATCAGGCCCCAGAGACTCACCTTCTGTGTCCCCTGACTGGCCCCTTGGGTCACCTGGAAGGGGATAAAAGGGGAGCACAGCTGACTCAGGGGAGACCAGCAAGGGACCACAAGAAAAGAGCTTCAAAGTGCTGGCAAGAGCTGAGCCAGCGGGGCAGGAGCAGTTGCCTCAGAAGAGCCTGAAGGAGCAGGACCTGCAGGCAGCAGTTGAACCCTCAGCAGCGCAGTGTGCAGCCGACAGGAGAGGCTTCCCACTGGGCTCTAGGATTCCCTATGAGAGGCTGCAGCCAGCAGGAGAGGCTCATCCAGCTCCAGCAAGGATCTGAGCAGTGACCTGAGAGGTTCTCAGCTCTGCTTCCAGCTCCTTCAATCAGAGGCCAGGCAGCTGAACGTGAGGCCAGGGCTCCAGGAAGCAGCCTGGAGCAGTGCCACCGTTGGTGGTTGTGTGGCTGCATTTCTGCCTACCTCTAGGTACCTAGGCCCTATATTTCCTTGTCATTTGACATTTTGTATTTTGTGCCTTTTTATATTTCACCAACCAGTATTGTTTGCTCTGCTGTTTGTGTTTTATATTTTACACATTTTATATTTAACCCTGTCTTTTGTCAGTGATAATAAGTGTCTAACCTTTGTTGAATCCTGCCCCCTTGGGGCATTGTAGTGTCCACTATACCCTCTGATTTATGCCTGTTATGTTCCCAGTATTGTTCCCTCATTAAAATATATATGGTTAAGTCCCCATTGGTGGTCTGGCTCTGCTCTATAGGGGAGGAGAGTCCCTACACCTCCCACAGCGCTTGTGCACCTGTTTTGATCCCTTCAATTGGAGAGGGGGTATGTAAATGGAGAAGATGGGTGGATACCTTTAAGAGTGTTATGTATAAATTGTTACATGGACCCAGGGATTGCAGGAGGGAACAGCAGATCAGTAGGCTAAGAAGGCTCTCTGTATAAAGAAGCATTATCAGTTTATAAGTTTAACTCCTTGGTATTTTGAGAATAACACAGTTCACACCATGTGACCTGATGCAGGCCTCATGGCAAAGCTCTGGGACTGCCCTAGTGTAGTCCCAAGGCTGGGTTCTCCAATGAGCTGATTGTTGTTATCAGCCTGGGACCATACCACAGTCTTGAATTGGTTCGTGTGATCCCAGGGTGGAAATCAACAATTAGCTAATTGTCAGTCCTAGTCCTAAGACTGTGTTTGTTCACCGGGCACCCTGCTTTTTACATGTCAGTGCAAGGAAAGCTGAAAGTGGTAGGTATTTCAGCCTATGGAAAGCATTACACTTAAATGCTAAGCTGGCCCCATGTTCATGATCATGACCCTGACCTCCCATCATACTGGCAAGTAGTAATGGCTTGACTGGGATCTGAACCCCCAATCCTAACATCTTATGTCCTGTCATTTATGTAAGGTATGGCAGGAGTTGTGATTGTTGGGACTGAGGAATAAATTCCACTGTACCATTACACAAACATATGCCAGGGGCCTGAGTGTCTCCCATTTGACTTTGGGTCAATTCTTTACTGAGATGTCAGTTCGGCACTCTGGATTCCTCACCAAAAGTTGTAGCTTGAATGAAACAAACAAGTTTTATTTTTATCTTTTGTGAAGCCTTTGGTTGTTCAGTGGATAGATTTCTTGCATATAGCAGTATCTATGATCTCTTCTAATTTGTGATCATATACTGAATCATACCAAGCTGATAAAAAATGTTATTTCTATAGATTCTCAAAAAGCACAATGTAGCTTCAAAACATGCTGCATGTTATACTTGGTATCTATCTATCTGCCTACCTATATATGTCCTCTGTACCGGATATAATGCACACTTGCTAGATAAATTAGATTTTCATGGGAACATAAACTCATTTATTCACAACAGCTGAGTCCACTAAAAGCATATTCTTGGCATGAAGAACTTTGATGCTTTGGGTGAATTACCAATCCTTGTAAACACCGTGTTTCAATATAATTTATCCTAATTTACCTCTTGTTTTTGTCATGTGAATTTAATCTAAACAAGCCAATCTTGAAAATGCAGTCTCAGATACATTAATACATTCTGAATGCTCAGAATGGAGTTAGCTAGGCTCAGCAGCTCCTATTTTTATGTCTGATGTTATTTCACAAGCAGTTGTTTTGAGCCATTTAAATATTTTTTTGCATAATTAATTCCTTAAAATGGCATTTTTCCAAACATTAAACCATTGAAAAAAAAATACAGAATATCCAGAGGTTTTATTTTTCACAAAATGTTCCATGGTTTAAATTTAAAAAAAAAGATGCATCATTATTGACATTTTTGTTAACTGAAAATTGTGTCTTGTTTGTGAACAAAGCATTTCAGAACCAATAATAAAACTCTATTGAAAATGCAAGTAAAGATAGTGCAGAAAAGGTCATCTCCTGAAAAATATAAATAACTTTGAAATTGTTTTTAAACTTATCTATTGACCAGACAGCTTTAGAATTTCTGAAGCTGTTGGTATGTGCACAAACCCAGATACCTATGAAACTGCTATGCTATATTACTTGTTTTCTCTGACAGATTTCTCTGCAGTGAGTTCCTAAGTAGATGCCACGTTCCCAGACTTTAATATCTCTGCATGCTTGTACATGCCATGGCATTTAATCTTTGTTAATTTAACAAGGTTTAAACATTTTTAACATGGGTTGTTTTGGTGCGTCTCATTTGTGTTTGCATGCCACAGGATTTGAATAAATTAAGTCTCATGTGTATTTCCCCACAAATTGCAGCAGGGGGAGCCAAATACCAATCTAGCTCAGGTTTCCCTCCCCCTGCTCCCACCAGCCAAGTAAAGCAAAATCCCTGACATTTGGTCAGGGCAAGGGGGGAGGGGGAAGCGGCGGGGGCTGCTACAGGGCAGGAGGGGCAGGGGTTGCCTCTGAGGGCAGCAGGGAACTCCTGTGCTTGCAGGGGCTGAACAGTCAGAAGATGCTGCCTGGGGAGCGGGAAAGGAGGGGGAATGGTGGCTGTGGCCAGGCTGACTGGCTCAGTGCATCAGCCTCATCCCAGGGCAGGGGGTGCCACAAGCCAGCAGCCCCAGCAGGCCTCCCTACCTTAGCAGGGTGTGGTTTTAGTGGTCATGCCCAGGACCTGGGGCCGCCTCCTTTCCCATGTCCCAATTCCATACCTCCAAGTTGGTCCTGGCAGGGGAATGAGCTCAGCAGGGACATGTTCTTTCCCTGCTGGCTGGTGATGCAGTTAGTGCCTCCTCCAGCTGAGAGCAGGGCATTACTTGGCTTTTCAAACCTCAAAAAAGGAAATTGGTGCAGATGGAGTGAGGAGGATGACATTCAGTCTGTCTGCGGGTGGAGCCTGGGGAACCCCAGCAGTGGGAGGTTCACCTTTAGGAACACCAGCTGCTCCATCAATGTAGGATCCAAGCAGGTGCAGTGGGGTGTGACAACATCCCCAGCAATGCTGAACACCCTGTCTTTAGGAACACTGGTTGGTGGACAGAACAGGTGTTGCCAGGCAACCATGGCCAGATCCTGCCACAACTGGCTGTGGCTTGCCCAGTAGGCCAAGGGGTCACAGTCTAGTGGCTCCACATCCTCAGTGAGATATGTAGCCACCAAAGCCTTAGTGCTACCTGCCTGAGGCTGGGGTCTGGTGCATTTGGACCCCCGCATTGAAGGCATGTCCATGGCCCATAATGGCAGTGGCTGGCATGGAGGAGATTGGTGTTGGTGCTGGCACCAGTGCTGATGCTGTAACTGTTGGCACAGGAAAATGGATCCCCCCTTCCACATCCCCTCACCTCTGCAATTCTGCCTCCCTGACTTTGTTGACCAGCTCCTGTGTCCACTGATCAAGGGTTTTGGTGCTGCCAGTGCACATGCTCCCCTTCACCCTTGGGCTGCACATGCCCACCATTATGTGGACCATACTGGACTGCAAGGGATCCAGCCATCTCCTGATGCCCTCCTTCCACTGCCTTACCAGTGCCTGCATGTCTAGTAACTGCGGCCTGCCTCAGCCAGGGACATTGATCCCGTGGAACTTCGTCATTTGGTTCTCGAGTTCCCTCACTATGGGGGTCACCTGGCTGAGGAGGGCATCACCAACACTAAGGGTCTCAGTGGCCTTCAGGAAGGGCTTGAGGACCACCAAGATCCGGTAGACAGTATCTCATTTAGTTCTGTTCAGGGGGCCACTGATCCCAATCTCACCAAGTAAGGCCATCTCATGGGTGGCCTTCTGATGCTCCACCAGCCTTTTAAGCATCAGGTATGTGGAGTTCCAACAAATCTCCACATCCTGCATGATCCTGTGCTGCTGGATTCTCAGCTCTGCCTGTTTCTCCCACAGCAGAATCTCAGGCAGCCAACTGTCACAGAGCCTTTCTTTCCTTTCCTGCAGAAGCTTCTTCTCCAGCAGCTTCTAGAGAACTCTCTCTGCCAGCCCCAGCTTTGGGGCTTAGATGTACCCAGGGCCCTGAATCCTTCCAGTCAGCTGACCAGGGACAGGTGCTAGGGCTGTTGGTCTAAGGACATGGCACTGGCAGAGAAGGTTCTTTGGGTCAATCTAATATGGTATCTTTGAGTAGACCAACTGAATAGCTACAGAGTTATATCTTCTCAGGGTTTCAGGTTGACAAACCACTTTTCATAGACAAGTCTATGAACTGCAATTCATCAACCTCCTAGGTACAGAAACTCATGGATTAAATATAGATATTGGAATTCTGACACAACAAGCTGCTGATATCTGACTCCCCAGGTACTTCTCCACTGTTACCTGTGATGCTATGTGATGGAAAGCGCGTTAGGTGTCTGGTGTGGGCCCCTTCCCCTCAACTCTCCTGCCATGACTTGGTGTTATTGAATGAAAGGGAGGGGTTCAGTGGAGATCCTCTTTCTGGGGGACGCCGAAGATGGTAGTACTAACTGTCTTGGCACTAGGCTTCCATAGGCTGGCATCCTCCTTGCTGCCTCTAGGCGGGACACCTCTAATTGCTCTTTACCAAAAAAATAGACTGCTGGAGAGGACAGGGAGGTGGGACTGCCTCCTCCTTCCCAGCCTTCTACAGGGGCTCAGCTTCCCCCTGCTCTGGATGCTGGCACCTAGCTGGCTGCACTGCTCCTGCCAACCACAAGAGTCTCAGCATGCCTGGCATGCTCCATGCTGGTGTGCTCTTTCTCCTCCTTCCCCCCTGGGTCCTGGTGGGGCTTTTAAATCTTCCCATGGTGGCTGTTCCGGCTACTGTGATTGGCTCTGCTTTTCCCCACCTGGGGAACAGCTGATTAAAGAGCTGGAGTAACTCTGGAGCATGTGGCCGTGGCTGCAGCTCCGGCTGCAGCTCCGGCTCCAGCTGTGCCCCTGGAGGTGAGTTTCTCCAGTGGGGGGCGCTACTTGTGCAGCATGGTTCCCGTGGGGACTGCTCCCTCCCCATTGGGAGCCTGTGGGGGCATCTTGCTGCCACAGACTTTCCCCCTTAAGTTGCCTTGTGGTGTCTGGACCCCTCATATGGCTTCCTGCAGAGCCTGATGTTCCTCCTCATGGGTGTGGCATGCCTCCTCAGCCGACTCACCTGGGCTACCAGATCCAGAGAGGAAATCCACTACAAAATTATCTTTGCCAGGGTGGTGTTGTACCGTAAACTTAAAGGGTTTTAATGCCAGAGCCCAGTGAGCATTTTCACTTTTTTTCCTGGTTAGCCATTGCAGTGGGGCATGATCTGTCACCACCAGGAACTCCTGCCCCAGCAGGTAATACTTAAAATATTGTATTGCCCAGCATATTGCCAGGCACTCCCTCTTGATCATGGCATACCTGGTTTCAGCATGGCTGAGCTTATGGCTGGCGAAGGCAACCAGGCGCTCATCTTCCCCACATCTTTGTAGTAGCACCACCCCTAGGGAATCACCCAATGTGTCTGTCTGCAATATAAAAGGGGCAGAAAAATCAGGGGTGTGTACCATGACATCACGATGTATCACCTCCTTCAGTTCCTCAAAGCTCTCTCTCATTTCTGGCATCCACTTTAGCACTGCTGCTGGCCCCCCTTTAAGCACATCTGTGAGGGGTGCAGAGAGGTCTGTGAAATGTGGTATGAGCCACTGGTAATAACTGATGAGCCCCAAGAAGGAGAGAAGCTGTTTACGGGTGCGTGGTTCCTGGAATCATCATAAGGCCTTGACCTTGTCTGCCAGGGGGCAAATGATTCTCCATCCTACCTGAAACCCCAGGTATGCCGTCTCTTGCTCAGCTAGCTTGCATTTCTTGGGATTCATGGTCAAACCCACTGTTCAAAATTCTCCCAGGACTGCTCTTAGGACCTTGAGGTGTTGGTGCCAACTGGGAGTGAAGATGATGTCATCTATATAAGCTGCCACATATGAGATGTCCATAAGCCTCTGAAAGGTGGCCGCCACACCATTCAGCCCAAAGGGCATCCATACAAATTTGAATAACTCCCAAGGGGTCCCGAAAGTGGTCTTGACGTTATCTGTGGGTTGCATCGGGATTTACCAGTAACCTTTTGCAAGGTCAAGGGTAGATATGTACCAGGCTTCCCCAGTCCTCTCGATGAGGTAGACAATGCGTGGCATGGGGAAGGAATCAAAGGTCATTAAAGCATTTAACACTCTGATGACCCATCTGGTTTGGCCACCGGTGCAATGGGGCTACGTCAAGGGCTTTGGGATGGTCAGATAATTCCATGTTTTTGCTTTTTTTTTGTTTTGATCTCCTGTTGTATTTCCTGCTGCCATTGTTGGGGTATCAACCTCCATCTTTCCCTGACTAGCACACCAGGCAAGTTCTGATCTTGTGCTCAATCCCCCACACTCACCCCAGGGTTTCCTGGAACTCTTCCCAGAATGCCTCTATTACTTCCATCAATTCCTGTTGTTGCTTGGTATCCAGGTCTTCCCCTAATTGCACTGAATCCTTTGTTATAGATTCACCTAACTTTGGACAGAGAGGTCCCAGTTCTTCCACAGCCTCTTCTTGCACAAGCCAGCCCTGTGGGGTCTTCCACTCCTTAAGGAGGTTTACATGATAAATTTGATGCTTGCAGTGGTGTCCTGGCTTAAGCACTTCATAATCCTACTTGATGGACCACTCTAAATGGGCTTTGCTACATCATAAGGTGCTTGCTCACTGATGCAAGAAGCGAGACCAAAACCATATCCCCTGGATGGAATGTTTGGGTTCTTGTCTTTCTATTATACTAGGCCTCCTGTTGTTCTTGGGCAGCTCTCAAGTTCTGGCAAGCAATCTGCTGTGCCTTGTTGATCCGGTCCTGTAGTTCCTGTCAGTACCTCTCTGCTGATGTTCCTAACCCCATCAGTTGCTCCCATTCCTCCCAGATGATCTGTAACAACCCCCTGGGGATGTAGCTGTATACTAGCTGGAACAGGGAGTACTGCATCGACTCTTAAGGGGCATCCCTTAGGGTAAACAGTAATGGCGTTAATATGGTATCCCATCTTCGGGGGGCTTCCTTGCGAACACCACCTGAGCAACCTCTTGATTGTCCCATTTAGTCTTTTGACTAAGCCATTTGTCTTGGGGTGGTAAACTGATGTTTTTAAGTGGGTGATGCCAAGGGTCTTACAAAGAGTTTGCATCACCCTAGACATGAAATTCGTCTCCTGGTCAGTGAGTATCTCACACGGTATGCCCACCCTAGCTATCCATTTAAGTAGCTCCTCTGCTACACAGGTTCCTGTAATGGATCTGAGTTGCTCATATCCATTCAAGTACTGTGTAGAATGGTCCCCATTCTTGTCCAAGGATCATCTCACAGGCGATGGCTGGAGCCAGTCCAACCTGCAGAGCCCCGTGGAACTCCATCACCTTCAAGGGAAGATAGCAGCTCCAGAAATGCATCTCACCACACAGTATACAAGTCATCATTAAGGGTTCAGCCTTCTTTTCCTCAGCCCACAGGGCTAGGTCCACTTGGAGTAGGGACTGGGAGCATCCCATGTCCAGGGCTGCACTTACCGCCTTGTCCCCAATCCAGGCGGTCACAATGGGATGGTCCCATCCCCCCTCATGTGCGACATACTCAAAGCTACAGTCCATGGGCCCGCCTCTCTCTGCCCCTTTTCCCCTCTCACAGGGTGGATTGTACGCAGCCAGCCCACGGCTCAGTTCACTCAGGCCCAGACCAAATTGCCTGGCAATATGCCTGGTTCATCTGTAACAATAGCAAACAACACCCCTCAATGTCCCCTTCTATGGACAGATCCGCCTTTCTTCTGCTCTGGCCGAGCTCCCCCTTGGGGCCTGGGAACCTTACTTATGTCCATGCTCATTTTCTGAGCTGGCAAAGGCCTTGGCCAGGTGGAGGGCCTCCTCACTGGTCCGGGGTTGGTGTATCCACACCCATACCTGGGTGTCTTCCTATATAAATTCTATATTATAATATGCAATATAATAAATAAAATAAAAATATATAAATGTATATATGTTTTCCTATATAAATTATATATTACAATATGCAATACAATAAATAAAATAAAATGTATGCATGTATATACATATCTTACCATATAATAAATTATATATTATAATATACAATATAATTATGCTGTGCTTACCTGCACACTGAGTGGAATGCACACTGTGAAAGAAAGCACAGATTTGAAAAGAAACAAAATAGACTAAACAAAAAGGATTTTGGGGGAGGAATACATTGAAAGGAATCAATCTATAAGTATAATAAAATAAAAGGGTATAGAAAGCAAGCAAAAGGTATTGTGGAATCCCACTTGCTAGGCTAGCAAGTAGGAAGTCAATCGTAATAGCCTTTGTTGTCTAACACTGCTGAGATTCTAGAAGATAACTCAGTAACTGACCCTAGGGCAGAAAGCAGGCCCATTCAAACAATACTGCTTTTTATGCTGGTTTTCCATCCCTCCCCCAGAGCACTAGAATTGGAAGGGACCTCAGGGAAGGATCATGGACACTGGCCAGCTACACAGTCAATATCTTCCCACCTCTTCCATCCCTTTCCTTACTTTCTGTTTCCCAGCCGACAAGCCCAGCTTCAGCTTCAAAACTCAAAAAATGTTAAGAACTTTCAAAATGCTTTGACTGCCCTCAGTTTATTTCGAGGCTGTTTCAAAGCCCTTCATTTAGTTTTGATTTTGCTGTTTTGAGCTCAAAATGAGTCAAAACAGTGTCAAAATGAAACAGCCAGTGAAATTTCACACAGCCCTAATAGGCATCCTTGGGTTCTGCTCCGCATCTCTGGATCTCCCAAGAGCTCCTGAAACCTGCAGCTCCATTTTCACCTACATGAACCTCCAGTCTCCCAGGTCTGGCAGTGGGGGCTCTTTAGGATAATGGAGACAGTGCATACAGGAGAGTGCTTATTGACAGTCTGAACCATTCTGCCCACATACGTGGGGTGTGGGGAGGGGGGGTACCACAACGTAGTGTAAATGCTGGAAGAATATGACCTGTTGTGCTCCATTAAGGATGCATATACAACAGGCTTCAAAACTGTATTAATTTTTTTCAGCATTGCATTTGAAGCACTTGTACAGTTCTTGGAAGGCTTCAAAGGATGTCAGCTTGCCCTCTGAAGCATTTCAAAGCCTTCAGAACTGCTTAAAAAATTACAGCTGTCCACATTAATCCTGCCTTTCTCTCTCCTACTTTGTGTTTCTGAGATTCCTTTTTCAAGCCTGTTTCCTGCACTGGGCTTTCTTTGATGTCACTCCTGTGCACCAGATGGAGGGACTGCCCTGTAGCTGGGGGTCTGAATACCAGGGTAGTTCTTTGTTTCTTTATATACACATTTATTCCTTGTGTTCTTGATGGCCTATTCTAGAGCAGCTGGGCCTGGTTACATACTAATTTTAGGTGGCTTCTGAAGCTCTTAACCCCTGGATTGACCATTCATTAACACCAGTAACTAGTTTTAAGCACACTTTAGGCAATTTAAAGTTATGCCACTCCACAACAGGTTTACTGTGACCTGTGTGACCCAGCTTGCGTTATATTAATGTGTGGCCACTCCTCGCAGATGAGCCATCCAACATCCCAGGATGCAGTGTCCTCTCCCCAACCTCCTGTTCTGTGGCTGCATCTACATGATATGCTGACTGCACAGTCATTACTTTAGAGTCATTTAGTACTTTTATAAACAAGTGCTAAATGACTGTGCAGTAACCTGAGTTACTGCTTAGTAGCACTGAGGAACAGCTTTTTTGTGATGCTGGCTGTGGAGTAGCCCAAGACTACTGCACAGTAACATTGTGTCATGGTTTCTGCCAAGTGACACTACTGTGCAGTAGTCTAGGGCTACTGTGCAGTCAGCATCAAGTGTAGACATGGCCTTTGTGGACAAAATTTCCAGCCCCTGAATTCTACTGTCCAGGGGAATTCTGGCACCAAGCTGACTCCCCCTTCCACCCCCAGGGATGAAACCCCATGAAAACAGCCTGCAGAGCATATGACAGCTAGCCAGATCACAGGAGGTGGACAGGTCAGGAGTGGGGTTGGGCAGGGCAGGGGGAGGATGAGGGGGAGCAAGGTAGGGGGCCATATTGGGTCTCCATAAGCTGGGGTTTCCTTCCTGGAATAGGGGCAGTAGATCCCCCAAGAGCACCTTCTCTCACTGTTCCCACCTGCCAGCCACCCCAGGAAGCAACACCAGCACCACCCCAACCCTAATACTAATTTATTAAAACATGAAGCCTTCTCTAAATTTCTTTCTCCTTATTTCTTTTTAAATTCTTTTTCTCTTTTACTTCTTTTACTTCTCAGCCAGGCTGGCTGACCTGCTCCACCGGGCTTTAAACTAAGCCCGCTGGGGGATGGGGGGACTACTGCCCCTGCTGGCCCGCTGAACGGCCCTTGCAAAGCCAGCGGACCAAGGCACTTAAAGGGGCACTTAAGGGAGCCCACCCCTGCCCAAGCCCTGGCACAATCTGTGGGCAAGGCAAGAGCCCCCAAGGGCACACTTGCCTGCCTGTACACTAATGCCAGGAGCCTGGGCAACAAGCAGGACGAGCTCGTCTTCCTGCTCAGTGCAAAGAAATATGATGTCACTGGGATAACGGAGACCTGGTGGGACTCCACCTATGACTGGACCATGGGGATAGAGGGCTATACCCTGTACTGGAGGGATCGTGTTGACAAAAGGGGCGGGGGTGTAGCTCTCTATGTGAAGGAAAGCTACATGTCCCTGCAAGCTGATGTTGGCGACCGGCATGGACAGCTAGAGACCCTCTGGGTAAAAATTCGTGGGGAATTCGGCACAGGGGACACAACGGTGGGAGTCTACTACAGACCTCCCACTCAAAGTCCCGAGCTTGACCAGGAGTTCGCCCAGGAACTGACTGAGGCCGCTTGCTCCAGGACTTTGGTTGTCATGGGTGACTTCAATTACCTGGACATCTCGTGGGAAGATCACTCAGCTAAATCTGAGCAGGCGCAAAGCTTTCTCTCGTGCGTGGATGACCTCTACCTGACTCAAGAAGTCTATGGGCCAATAAGAGGCAAAGCGCTGCTTGACCTGGTACTGGCTACGGGGGATGACCTAATCGGTGACCTAGTGATTGATGGGAAGTTCGGTGACAGCGACCACGAGCTGATCACCTTCACCATCCGCCGTAAAGCTGGCAAGTCAGTCAGCAACACAGAAGTCCTTGACTTCAGAAAAGCCGACTTTGACAAGCTCAAGAGGCTTGTTGGTCCGGCCCTTAGGGACCATGACCCCAGGGAGTTGGGAGTTCAAGAGGAGTGGTTGCTTCTCAAGGAAGCGATCCTCAGTGCACAAGCTAAATCTATTCCAACACGGAGGAAAGGCAGCAAGAAGGCACAGCAGCCCCCCTGGGTCTCCAGAGACCTAGCGGACCTACTGTGGCTTAAAAGGAAAGCCTACAAAGGATGGAGGATGGGATTCACCTCCAAGGAGGATTAGTCCGTGCTGGTCCGGTCCTGCAGGGAGCAAACCAGGAAAGCCAAGGCTGCAACTGAACTCCAACTAGCTTCAGGCATCAAGGACAACAAAAAGTCCTTTTTCAGATATGTGGGGAGCCGGAGGAAAAGCAAGGGCAACATTGGACCCCTGCTAAACCAGATGGGGCAACTGGCAACTCACGCCCAGGAAAAAGCCAACCTATTAAATAGGTACTTTGCGTCAGTCTTTCATCAGTCACACGGGATGCCCATACCTGCTATGGGACAGGGAAATCTGGGTGAGGGGGATCCCCTACCCTCCATAAATGCTGAACTCGTGAAGGAACACCTTGAGAAGCTGGATACCTTCAAGTCAGCTGGCCCTGACAACCTGCACTCCAGGGTACTCAAGGAGCTGGCGAGCGTCATAGCCCAGCCCCTGGCACAGATCTTTGAAAACTCCTGGTGCTCTGGTGTAGTGCCTGAAGACTGGAAGAAGGCCAATGTGGTGCCGATCTTCAAGAAAGGGAGGAGAGTGGATCCGGCTAACTACAGGCCCATTAGCCTGACTTCTATCCTGGGGAAGATCTTAGAAAAATTTATTAAGGAGGCCATCCTTGAGGGACTGGCCCAGGCTAACATTCTAAGGGACAGCCAGCATGGGTTTGTTGCGGGTAGGTCTTGTTTGACCAATCTCATTTCCTTCTATGACCAGGTGACCTATCACCTGGACAAGGGAGAAGAGATTGATGTCATATATCTTGACTTCAAAAAAGCTTTTGATCTGGTATCCCATGATCACCTCTTGGCCAAACTGGCCGGTTGTGGCTTTGGCTCCACCACGATCCGCTGGCTGGGAAATTGGCTTCGTGGTCGGAGCCAGAGGGTTGTGATTGATGGCAGTCACTCATCATGGTGCCCTGTGACCAGTGGGGTCCCTCAAGGCTCTGTCCTGGGACCCATACTGTTCAACATCTTCATTAACGATGTGGGCATTGGAGTCAGCAGTGGACTGGCCAAGTTCGCCAATGACACCAAACTTTGGGGCAAAGCATCCACGCCAGAAGATAGGCGGGTGATCCAGGCTGACCTGGACAAGCTCAGCAAATGGGCAGACGAGAACCTCATGGTGTTTAACACCGAAAAATGCAAGGTTCTCCACCTTGGGAGGAAAAACCTGCAGCACCCTTATAGGCTCAGCAGTGCTACGTTGGATAGCACTACAGAAGAAAGAGACTTGGGGGTCATCATTGACCACAAGATGAACATGAGCCTCCAATGCGATGCTGCAGCTAGTAAAGCGACCAAAATGCTGGCGTGCATCCATAGATGCTTCTCGAGCAAATCCCGGGACGTCATTCTTCCCTTGTACTCGGCCTTAGTGAGGCCGCAGCTGGAGTACTGCGTCCAGTTTTGGGCTCCACAATTCAAAAAGGATGTGGAGAAGCTTGAGAGAGTCCAGAGGAGAGCCACGCGCATGAACAGAGGTCAGGAAAACAGATCTTACGATGACAGGCTGAGAGCCATGGGACTCTTTAGCCTCGAAAAGCGCAGGCTCAGGGGTGATCTGATGGCCACCTACAAGTTTATCAGGGGTGACCACCAGGATCTGGGGGAACATCTGTTCACCAGAGCACCCCATGGGATGACGAGGTTGAACGGTCACAAACTCCTGCAAGACCGTTTCAGGCTGGACATAAGGAAGAATTTCTTTACTGTCCAAGCCCCCAAGGTCTGGAACAGTCTGCCAGTGGAGGTGGTTCAAGCACCTACATTGAACACCTTCAAGAGTAAATTGGATGCTTATCTTGCTGGGATCCTATGACCCCAGCTGACTTCCTGCCCTTTGGGCAGGGGGCTGGACTCGATGATCTCCCGAGGTCCCTTCCAGCCCTAATGTCTATGATATCTATGAAATTCTTCAGTGGTGAATTCCTTCATTTCACCACCCTTCCTCCATCTCCATTTCCATTTCACTTCCCAGTTAATTACTTACACCCATCACATTATTTCACTGTCTTCCGGATGTATGTTTCTGACCCCCTCCCAATTCATCTCTCACGCCCCTGCCCCAACCTAGAGCAGGGATAGAAGCATGTCCTGGATCACCAGGCCTCTAGTGTAGCTCCTAGTTCAGCTCTGGCTTGACAGCCTACTAGTGGGAAGCCATAGCTGTACAGGTGGGAGACAGTTAGAGAAGGTTTTTAGCCTTAAGGTGTGACTGCTCCAAACTTGTGCTACCATTAACACTGACCAACATTTGAGCAGCTCAAAGTGCAATGTGAAACAAGGCCATTAGTGCAGAACCCTATCTCCCCCGCAGTCTAATTCAGGGCAACATTAATGTATTCTTTCTCAGTGTGCAGGAAAGTCAGGGAAAAAGAGGCATGCACTGATATGGTATGACCCACTATGGTAAGTCTACTGGGGAGTGGAGCTATATGTGCTCCCTCTTGGGAACAGATTTTCTCCCAATGGGAGCAGCCCAGAGTGGGCTGTTCCCACACTGCTCTGCTATCCTGCAGCAGCCAAAGGGAGCTCTGGGTTCCTCCTGGGTACTATCCCGGGGGCTGGCAGGGATCATGAGCCTAGGAGACAACTTTCTCCTGGCCCTGTACACATCAGGAGGGGTCTTGATGTGCATGGGGCAGGAAAGCTGCTGCTACAGAGCTCTCTCCCCTTGCCTCACCCCTGCACATGGGGACAAGCTCTGTTGTGGTTTCCCTGTGACTGGCCAGGACTTTTTCCCATATGGGGCAGGTCCCAGCCACCTCCAAGCTGGGCCCCTCCCACACAGCTGTTTCCCAGCCCCATGGCACAATCAGCCAATTGGGGCACAGGGTCTGGGAAGAGTCCCCTCCCCTGCAGCTGTTTCTCAGCCCTGTGCCCTGATAGAGTGATTGGGGCAAGATTCTGGGAAGAGTAGTCTCCAGTGTAACTCTTTCTGAGTCCCATGTGATCAGGACAGGGTGTTGGGAAGAGTCCCCTCCCTCACAGTTGTTTTTCATCCTGGATCGGGCAATCAGGTTATTGGGCTGGGAAACATTTGTGGGGGGGGGGACTCTTCCTAGCTCCCTACTCCAATTGCCTAACTGGTGCATGGGGTGAGGAAACAACTCCAGGGGATGGGCAGGTCCCAGCTCCTCACTCTTATCTGCTGGTGGGGCAGCTAGCAGCATCCCCTGACAGGGCAGGGATTCCCCACTCAGCCAGAGGCAGCCAGGAGCTCTCCCACAAACAAGGTTCAGCAGCTAGCAGGATTTCCCACCTAACCGTCCACGCAGTCTCACAGCAGGACAGCTCCCAGCCACCCCAGGCTGGGCAGCAAGCAGAGGAGGGAGGATTTTTCTTGGAGCAGCCCTAATTAAAGTGCTCCCCCCACCTCTTTGAACACATCTATAAGTGCTCAATAGCTTCTTCTGTCTTACTCGCTATGTAGACATGCATAGTGCATATTAAGTACACATTTGCACCAGGTAGATTATTTAGTTTTCAAAGAGTCAGGGAAGTGAGCATGGAGTAGCTGGTTTGCTGTAAAATTCCCACCCACACTTATTTCAAATAACTTCCCTATGCACACAGACTTCAGATACTTTATATTTTATTTTATTTTGTTGCATTCTTTAATCTAGAGGCTATCACTCAGAGCAAAAATGCCTGCTTTGCTTTCTGTGTAAGGATGCTGTAGAGACACTGTCCATAGGGCAGCACTGCTTTACAAAGTAGCTGGTGGTGCCTCAATTTCTCAGTGAACCCTGATGCTTTCTGATTTTTTGGCTCATTTCTAATAACTATCACATTTTAACTCTGCTACACTTGACCTCACTTAACTGGCAGTTAACAACAATTTACAACTGGCAAGTTGGAGCTTTTATTGCTCTGTTTATTTACATCTGTGTTTTTCTGGAAATAAACCCTGCTGTTCTTGTCATAGAAGCCAGCAGAAATGTAGGAATTAGTAAATTCTGATGTAGCTACAGTATAATGAGAGTATAACAGCAGGGGGCAAGGAAGGGCTGGATTACTCCAGCCTTGAAAAGCAAGGGATTCCATTTATTCCCCTGACCCTAGTACATCTTGGCAGGAATTTGTTACAGGATCAGATCTGTTAGATACTGCTACCTCAGCTTGCATATATGATTGCATGGTGGGAGAGAGCTGAAGTGAGGAGAGCTATTTCCAGCCCTTTCACACAACTCCTGTTGCCAAGGAAACTACTTCCTTTGACTGTCAGACCTCTGATCTAGGGCTATGCTGTGACAGTGCTATTGGGGTAGTAGGAATAATGGAAAAGCACACATTATTTTAGGAATGTGCCTGGATCTGTACAGAGTAAAACCATGTAAGGGCAGGCAGGACTCCAGGATTTGGCTAGGAAATTCATTCAAGTAAGATATCACCAATTAGTCCAATCACTGTCCGTAGCTACAATGGCAGCTCCAGAAGGGGTGTAGAAGTATGATTACACCCTTCTTTTGCATCATGCTGCAGAAGCAGCATCCAGAGCTGGCCTTAGGTGGGGGGTGACGTGGGTGACTGCCCAGTGTGCTGTGACTGGGGCAGGGACACACAAATAACCACACGTGCAAGTACACACGTATGAGCAGCCCATGCTCACAGCAGCACCCTCACCCTGCCCCACCCCACCCCAGGTGGGAGAAACAGTGCCCAGCCCAGCTCACCCCACACCTCCAACCACTGCTCAGGTGGAACAGGGTAGGGCAGTGCAGGCAGTAGCAGTGGTGTCTGCCTGCCTGCTTGCCATGTGCATGCACCGTGTCGTTCCATCTCTCCGCTGGACTGCACTCTGTGCCCCTGTCTGCCTGCCTCTGCCTCTGCCACTGACTGGGGAGTGCCAGGGAGGGGACCAGGGAGTTGGGCTCCAAAATACAAGTTCACCCAGGGAAACATTTTCCCTAAGGCTGGCTCTGGCAACAGCAGGGGACTTTTTTCTTTCTTTCTTTAAATTCACTGAAGCAAGGCAAAATCCCCACTCTCCCTTCCATTCCATCCTCAGCAGCACATCCCCTGCTCTCCCATTGTATCACTTCCCTGGGACAATCATCGTCCCAACTGTCTACTGCTCACTCAGGGGAAGAGGAAACCTCAGAGCTGCTTCTGTCCCACTCTAGCTGGTCTGCATAAGGAGCAGAGCTCAGTCAGTAAAAGCAGTAATGGGCAGGCAGGTTCTCCCTCCCTGTGCAGTCTCTCTTGTTGTTTCTTGCCAAACCAGAAGCAGGGAGCAGGCTCAGAGTACTTACCACCACAGCTGCAGCTACTGTGCCCAGCTGAAGCCAGTAGGAGTGGGGCAGGACCAGCTCTGGAGCTCTCGCTACCCTTACATCTGTGGGGGATGAGGGTGGAATGGAAAGGGAGGGGGATGTACTGCTGGGCATGGAAGGGAAAGGATGGGGTCCTGAGATGGGGAGGGGGATGTGGGAAAAGATTTTACCTGCTTTGGGGATAAAAAAATAGTCCCTGGCTTCTGTTTCTTGATGGGAAGAAAAGCTGGGAGTAGACAGTGTAGACATTCTTGCAGCTCTGGTCACTGCTCATTCACTCTTTACAAAATTCTGGACACACCTATGAAAAACAGGGACCAGTTTTTACTTCAGGAGGCAGCACTTGGCCTTTACTTCCCATTTTTCCCATGGGAAGAACCGAGTTTCTTCCCAGAGATACATCTCCTATCTCAAATCACACCCATCTCAGACCAAATCTGCAGCAGACAGGGGGTTGATTTTATCATTTACACTGTAAAGACTTTCCTCAAATCTAAACAACTTTAGTCTCCCTGTAGTTGTGAACAGTTTTCCATGATCAAGAGCTGGAACAAAAAACAAAAACAAAAGCAAAAACTCTTTGATAAAAACATTTTTTCTCCTTACTCCTTTCCTGGAGTAAGGAGACTTTTAGCTGATAAAATAGAAGGGGACACTTCATGCTATTAGAGGTGATAAATTAAAAATGGACTGAAATAAATACATAAAGAATTACTAAAGCACAAGTGGACTGTGGAAATAATTAAAACAGGAATGAATTGGCTGTGTCTACATGAGATGCTTTACTGTGCAGTAGATTAATAAAGCATCACCTTCTACACGTGCACACCATTTACTGTGCATAGTAAATCAGTCTACTATGCAGTTAGCTAATGCATGTAAACACAGGTGGTAAACTTATTGTGCAGTAGAACATGTGTAGACACTGACCAGGAACAAATTTGCACCAGGCCACCCCAACATTAGGGGGCCACAGACGATGCATAACTGCCCCAGTCCTGGCACTACTCAGCTCCCGGCTCTTCCCAGGAGCTGGAAGCTGAGGAGAACCCAGACAGGGTAGCTGTCTGCCCCTACCTGTGCTGGCACTGACCAGCTCCTAGCTCCCCACAGGAAATGGGAGCTGAGCAGCACTGGGACTTGGGAACTCTGCTTCCCGTCACAGCAAAAGATTGGCCTGGAGCTGTCTCATTTCTGGGGTAGCTCCAAGACAGCTTTGGGCTACATAGGCATTTTCCCAAGCAGCCCAGGGCTGACTGGGAACTGTCCTGGACAGCCTCAGTTGCTTGGGGAAATCCCTGTGAAGCATAGAGGTGGCTGGGAGCTGCCCCAGAAATGGGACAGTTCCCAGCTGGCCCCCAGCTGTGCAGGAAGGCCCCACTGAGCATGTGGCTTGTCCCTATGTGCAGAGGCCTGGGAGAGCTCCGCCAGGGTAGCTTTTTTGCAGCCCTCTGCATATCAGGACCCCTTCCAACATGTATGGGGCAAGGAGACAGCTATTGCTGCAGCTGGAAGTGCTCTCTTGGCTCCATGTGCATGGGGACCAGCCCCTTGCTCCCAGTCAGCCCTTAGGCTAGCATCCTGGGGAAGCCTGGAGCTCCCTCTAGCTGCTGCAGGGGGCCAGAGCTTTGCTCCAAAGAGGGAACAGCTAATTACTGTGTATTAAGTATCACCATCTAAACATGCTGACAATTACTGGGCATGTCTGCATTAGACACTGACTGTGCAGTAGCTTGTTACTACTGCACAGTAGGGTTGCATGTCAGAAAGTGTGATGCAATCCTACTCCACAGTAGTAACAAGCTACTGTACAGTCAACATCACTTAAAAGCCATTTGGTGATGTTACTGTGCAGTAACTCCATTTATTTTAGAGTCATTTAGTACTGGTCAACAAGGAGTAGTATCACCCTGTACACATACTTACTGGAAGTAAAAATGCATAAGGATCCTTTCATCTTTTAACCCAATAGCAAAAATTGGCACTTCCCTGGGGACAAGGAACTCAAGTTGTTTCCAAACTCAATTTGAGGGCAGGGGTATTGCTGGGGAAGGTTTTTTGGGGGAGGGCTATAGTCATCTCAAAATTTAGCTTAGTTCCCACTCCCAGCACCACCCCTCCCCTTGGGTCACTGCCACCCATGCTGTGCAGCTGAGCCTGCCCCACTCTCACAGACAGTGCATCCCCCTCTCAGCCCACCTCAGCCCTGTCACCAAGAAGAATTCATAGATTTCATAGACATCAGGGCTGGAAGGGACCTCGGGAGATCATCGAGTCCAGCCCCCTGCCCAAAGCGCAGGAAGTCAGCTAGGGTCA
This sequence comes from Crocodylus siamensis, assembly GCF_052110815.1. Taxonomy (NCBI): domain Eukaryota; kingdom Metazoa; phylum Chordata; order Crocodylia; family Crocodylidae; genus Crocodylus; species Crocodylus siamensis. Next base: position 45,847,363 of record NC_143403.1, read on the forward strand.
TAGGATCCCAGCAAGATAAGCATCCAATTTACTCTTGAAGGTGTTCAATGTAGGCGCTTGAACCACCTCCACTGGCAGACTGTTCCAGACCTTGGGGGCTCGGACAGTAAAGAAATTCTTCCTTATGTCCAGCCTGAAACGGTCTTGCAGGAGTTTATGACCGTTCGACCTAGTCATCCCTTGGGGCACTCTGGTGAACAAACGTTCCCCCAGATCCTGGTGGTCACCCCGATAAACTTATAGGCAGCCATCAGATCACCCCTGAGCCTACGCTTTTCCAGGCTAAAGAGTCCCATGGCTCTCAGCCTATCATCGTAAGATCTGTTTTCCTGACCTCTGATCATGCGCGTGGCTCTCCTCTGGACTCTCTCAAGCTTTTCCACATCCTTTTTGAATTGTGGAGCCCAAAACTGGATGCAATACTCCAGCTGCGGCCTCACCAAGGCTGAGTACAAGGGAAGAATGACGTCCCGGGATTTGCTCGAGAAGCATCTATGGATGCAAGCCAGCGTTTTGGTCACTTTACTAGCCGCAGCATCGCATTGGAGGCTCATGTTCATTTTGTGGTCAATGATGACCCCCAAGTCTCTTTCTTCTGTAGTGCTAGCCAACGTAGCACTGTCGAGCCTATAAGGATGCTGCAGGTTTTTCCTCCCAAGGTGGAGAACCTTGCATTTTTCGGTGTTAAACACCATGAGGTTCTCATCTGCCCATTTGCTGAGCTTGTCCAGGTCAGCTTGGATCACTCGCCTATCTTCTGGCGTGGATGCTTTGCCCCAAAGTTTGGTGTCATCGGAGAACTTGGCCAGTCCACTCCTGACTCCAATGTCCACATCATTAATGAAGATGTTGAACAGGATGGGTCCAAGGACAGAGCCTTGAGGGACCCCACTGGTCACAGGGCACCACGATGAGTGACTGCCATCAATTACAACCCTCTGGGTCTGACCACGAAGCCAATTTCCCAGCCAGCGGATTGTGGTGGAGCCAAGGCCACAACTGGCCAGTTTGGCCAAGAGGTGATCATGGGATACCAGATCAAAAGCTTTTTTGAAGTCAAGATATATGACATCAATCTCTTCTCCCCCATCCAGGTGATAGGTCACGTGGTCTTAGAAGGAAATGAGATTGGTCAAACAAGACCTACCCACAACAAATCCATGCTGGCTATCCCTTAGGATGTTAGCCTGGACCAGTCCATCAAGGATGGCCTCCTTAATAAACTTTTCTAAGATCTTCCCCAGGATAGAAGTCAGGCTAATGGGCCTGTAGTTAACCGGATCCACTCTCCTCCCTTTCTTGAAGATCAGCACCACATTGGCCTTCTTCCAGTCTTCGGGCACTACACCAAAGCGCCAAGAGTTTTCAAAGATCTGTGCCAGGGGCTGGGCTATGACGCTCACCAGCTCCTTGAGTACCCTGGGGTGCAGATTGTCAGGGCTGGCTGACTTGAAGGTATCCAGCTTCTCAAGATGTTCCTTCACGAGGTCAGCATTTATGGAGGGTAGGGGATCCCCATCACCCAGATCTCCCTGTTCCATAGCAGGCATGGGCGTCCCATGGGACTGATGAAAGACTGAGGCAAAGTACCTGGCCCCTAAGGCATGAATTAGTTTGCTTTCCAGCCCTTCCCTTGAAGCTGGGTCTCTGAACCTTACATTTATTGTTCACTGGATAAATAGCATGTAGAATTTTTCAACACAGTTGGGAGCAGGGACCAAGTCTAGAATTCAGGGCACCCAGCTATATACCCACAGCATGGATTTCTGAGCATGTGCAGAGGTGGAGGCAGGGGGAGGTGGCAGGGAGGCAGAGGTAGTGGTGGGATAGAGGCAGAAGTGGGCAGGCACTGGGGCAACAGGCAGGAGGTCAAGTGGTGTGGGGAAATGTGTCATGGGTAGGCACCATGGGGGGCAAGCAGGAGGGAGGGAAAGTTGCAGTGGCTACAGGTGCCAGGGTGCTGGAAGCAGGGGGTCAAGTTGTTGGTGGGCAGGGGTGAAGCTACTTGATTCCCTTGCTGCCTGCCCCACCCGCATAGCCTGCCGCACTACTGGTGTTTACCCTGATGCAGCACTGAGGGGGCAGGACTTAAGATGAGCCTCCAATAGTTAGATTTTATACAGGGCAAGTTATAACAAAATGATAAGTTTTCTATGTATAGGATCCAATTATTGGAGGGTCATCTTAAATTCAAAGTCATGTTGGATTTGTGTAAATATGGTACTTTGTCTTATCCTCAGACTTAGACTCTTGGATTTTTGATGTTATATTTCATCCATTTTGATGGATGCCATGAGACAGGGCACATTTACATGAGATGTTTACTTTAGAGTAGACTAATTTAGTTCCATAGTAAACATGTCATATCTACACATGTGGCTCTCTTATGTCACAGAAAACTAATAAACTCCACAGCAGGGTAGTATGCCTCGGGGCAACCCAACCCCCATGTGGCAGCCCAGAGGCCTGACACATTCTTCTTCTTGTTCCTCCTTTCTTATTTTTCTTTCTTCCTTCTTCTACCACTACTACTACTGTAGCCTTTAAAGTTGTTCTCAAGTAACTTCTTTAAGTTTTTCCCTACAATCACGAGGACTAGAAATTTACCTCTATGAAAATAGAGTCAAGATACTCATTCAAACACATGTCTCCAGCAGGTGGTTCTTTGAGAAAAAATATGGTGCATTATGAAACTCAGAGAAAATCTCAAGGGTTATCTATATACAAAACTCTTCTGAGTAGGTTCATAGCTAAATTAATTACAGTTACTAAAACCTGAGAGACTTCCAGAATTCAGACTAATTTTCAGAAATAAAAAGCAAATTAAACCCCAACAAATCTATCACATGAACTGATTATCCTCTTTATTTCAAAGTGGGTGTGTCTACATGAAGTGCTTTACTGCATAGTAGAGTAAATTACTGCACAGTAGGTATCAGTATCTATACGAGCAGAAACTTACTGTGCAATAAACTGCTTTACTCAGGAGTAAATTTGCTAACTATAAATACAAGTTCCAAATTAACTCCTAAGAACTTACTGTGTAATAGCGCAAGTGTAGATGTGTACCAGGAGCAAATTAGCTCTCAGTCAGCCCCACAAACAGGGGACAGATCAAGCCCAGCCCAAAAGCCATGTCTGGATGCTTCTCTAGCCCCAGGGCTAGGGTGTTTCTTTACCTACCCCAGACCTTAAGACTTCAGGGATGCCAGGGCCCTGGGTGACCTGCAGCTATCCTCTGACCACTACTTTTAATAGCAGAGGGACCAGGCCAGCTGTGGTGTCAGCCTGCCCACACCCTTGCACCACTCCATGATACTACCCTGCCACCCGGCTGCCATGCTGTGCGCTTACACAGTGCTGGTTGCTGCAGCCAGTTTCCAGGCCTGGCAGCACCCTGGGCCACCTGCAGATAGCTTCCAGCTACCAGGTCCCACAGCAGCTAGCCCAAGACCAGCCACAGCAGCCTAGCTGGACCCCATTGCTGGTCCCAGGCACAGTGTGCCAGGCCCCTGCCTGTCCCACACCTATGCTATGCATGCCTCTATGTTGGGAGCTGCAGCACCTGGCCTGCCATGCACAGACCTGGTGAGCCCTTGAAGGAGCTATGCTTGAGTCCTCCTCAACACCACATGCCACCACCCACAGCCACAACTTATCCCAGAAGGAGACCACAGATCTTGTGGCACTGTGGGTGAGGCTGAGGTCCTCAGCCAGTTTCAGTGAAGCAGGTGATCAAATATACACATTTATGAGGGGCTATCAGGCCACATGCAGGAGCATGGGCATTACCAGTTGGCATGCCAGTGCCATGTAAAGGTCAAGGACTTGCAGGCACAGTGTGTCACTGTATGGTGCTATGCATAGTTTTGGGGCAGATCACAGCCAGGCATGTTTGGTCATGCTAGTAGAGCTGCCCACTTTACTTTTGCTGTCTTCTTTAGCTAAGGACCTACTGTTCAGGGCCCTTGCCTCTGCTGCAGCAGAGCTAGTAGATAACACCACCGAGGCCAACCAGTATTGTTAGAAATGCAAAATAAGGAAACAAAGTTAAATAAATAAACTGCCACTTTAGCTCTGTGCTGGCTTCATGCAGTTCTTCCCAGGCTTCACTTTCCCTGGTTGCCTCTGATCTTTCAGACATTTTGACAACCCTGCAGGGCTTGTGCAAACAAAACAAACTAACAAACAAACAGATGAGAAGCCTTGCTCCCAGCCCCTCCTGGCAGCTGCTTGACCTTAGGCTCCAGGGAGCTTTGCTCCCTGCTGGACCAGCCAGTCCTTAGGCTGCATTCAGCATCTTTTATTCTCCCCCTTGCTGGTCCATGTGGCTGACTATTCCTCATTCACCACACCTGGGTAAGCTCCCTTGCATTCCTGGACCTGGAGCCTGTCTGTGTTGCACACCTTCCCATTCCAGGTCCCAGTCCACCTTTCCTTGAGGTCAATGAGTCTGCCTCTTTACCCTTTCACAAAAAAACCCATTGGTGTTGTGGTGTACTCTCAAACTCCACCACATTATCCTCGGGTTTTCCAACTTTATTTAACCATTGAAGTGATGAATGTTACATCACCACTGTAAATTTATGCCCTACCAAATAGTAAGGGAAACTTTTTATCACCCACTTCACTGTTAGACATTATTTTTCAATTGAAGTGTATGCCCATTCCCGGGGCTGTAGTTTCTCACTAATTTAAGCCACTAAATGCTCCTCCACTTCCTCTGGCTGGAACAGCACTGCACTCAATGCCACATTAGAGGCATCCATATATAATATAAATGGTTTTGTGAAGTCTGGTGTGTATACCACTAGTTGGGTACATAAGGATGGGTACACTGGTTGGGTACCTAAGGATTTTTTAATGCTTAACAATACCTGCTCCATCTCAGGTGTCCAGCTGATTCTGTTTGGGCTGCATCTTTAGTTAGTTCTGATAATGGTGTGATAATGTCTGAGAACAGAGCACCAGGCACCAATAGTAATAGGTGAGTCCTAAAAAGGAACATATCTATTTTTTTGTTTGTAGCAGTGGGTACTCTATACGGCTTGAACCTTGTCTGTTAGTGGCCAGATTTGCCCTCCTTCTATGCAGAATTCTAAGCATTGGGTATCTTTTTGACCTAGGGTGCATTTTTGGGGGGATTTGCTGTTAGTAGAGGAGCACCGATACATTGGTCTGATATCAGATCGGTACCGATATCAAGAAAATTGTCTATATCGGATATCGGCCCCATCGGGGCTGATAAATGCCCTTGCTGCGCTGCTGAAGCACAGCATGGAGCAGAGCTGGCAGTATGGAGAGCTGCCTCCAGCTGGTAAGTCAGAAGAGAAGGGGGAAGGGAAAGGTTGTGGGGGGGGCAGATCAATGCCCCCTGAGGTGAGGGAGGGGGCAGGCGCTACCCAGCTGGAACAAGGGGGAGGGGGCAGGGGACAGAGGTGTGGCTCATGTGGGGGGATGGTTCTTGCTGCTGCTTGCACCCTGGGAGGGCAGGGGGAGGGGCGTGTGCCCCCAGACCTGCATGGTGTGGGGTGGACTGCAGCTGTGGAGTGGAGCCAGAGCCGGTGCTGCACAAGCCTCTTCTCAGTGGGAGTTGGGCTCGGAGTAGGCTCTAGCGGTTCTGGGCTGCAGCCACCCCAAATTTTGCTACAGCTCCGCTCCCAGCCCCATACCACTGCCTGGCACAGCACTGGCTGAATGCCCTCTACCACCTAAACACTGGGAAAAGCCTGCCAGATGGCAGCTGGCAGCGTGGGGTTGGGAGCTGAGCTGCGGTGAAATTTGGGGTGGCTTCAGCCTCCTCCCAGCACTACTGGAGCCCGCTCTGAGCCCAGCCCCTGTCAAGAAGAGCTCTGTGCAGTGCTGGCTCCAGCTCCACCCCACCACTGCAGCCCGCTCCACACCATGCAGATCTGGGGGCACACGCCACCTTGCCTTCCCAGGTGCTACCAGTGGAAGTAGCTGCCCCCACCCCATGAGCCACAGCTTCATCCTGCGGTCTCCCTGTGCCCTGGCTGGGCAGCCCCTTCCCCTGCCACCTCCCTCACTGTGGGGGATGTTGATCTGCACCCCCACAATCCTTCCCTCCCCTTTCCCCTTCCACCACAATGGATTTACCAGATGATGGATGCTGTATTGGATAGCTGATTGGTATTGGCCAATATTCCTCCTTAAACATCGGCTATTGGTATTGCCCCCCAAAATCTCTATTGGTGCACCCCTAGCTGTTAGCCCCCCCAGGCACAGTTCCTGGAGCACAGCATTAAGATGCTTCAAATGTTCCTCCCATGACCATGAATAAAGCACCATCGTCAATGTAGACCACTGCATAGTCTTGATGCAGGGCTAACACTCAGTTCATCAGTTTTTTAAACATTGCAGCAGCCTCATGCAGCCTAAAGGGCATACACATGAATTCCTACAACCTACAAGGGGTTGAAAATGCAGTTTTCTCCTGGGAGTGCTCTTCCATTGGGACTTGACAGTACACTTTTGATGGACTAATATCTGAGGGTAGATATTAAGCATGCCCCTCCTACTTTCTCTAATAGATGATCTTCTACATGGGGCATAGGGTATGCATTGAAATGGTCCCTGGGATTAACTTTCTGGAAATCAATGCAGGGGAGCATGGTCTGATCCTTTTTGGGGACCGTGCTGATAGAATCGCACTATTCATTCCACCTCCGTCTGAACTTCCTCTTGTAATTTTTGCAGGATTCTTCTTCAACCTTCTCAGACAACCTGCCCTGGTGGTGTTTGTATCTGATACTCAACTAAGGTGGTCTTCCCTAGGCAAGTTATAAATACCTTTGAGAAGGACTGCACAACATGCATTGCCACTGCTGGAGCACAGTTAACTGCTGTCCTAACCACATTCTCCAAGATACCTATGTCAGCCACGGCTGGGCTGAACTGTTGCTCTTGGCCCACAGCAGTAAATAAATAGCACTTCCCTATCAAACCATTTTTTTCAGAAAAATTATGTGATAAATTTGTCATGTTGTTCACCTGCTCAGCTGCCATACCTCATAATCTATTGGACTGGTTCTGTGGATTACTTCATATGGCCTTTGCCATCAGGCCAGAAATTTAGCTGTCTCATCAGGCAATAGGACTAACACACTGTCACCTTCCTCAAACTGCCTTTCACATGTCCTGAGATTGGCTTCCTGTTGTTCCTGAGCCCCTATAGGCTTCCCCTTGCCATAGACCAGGCCACCTTCAATCTCTCTCTCACCTGCAAGACATGGGCCACAGGACTGTGGGTGGAGCCTTGTTGTATTTCCTAGCCCTCTTTAACCAGGTCTAACAACACCCATGGACAATGGCCTACAACAGTTCAAAGGGAGAACATTTTATGGCACTCTGTGGAGCTTCACAGTATGCAAACGTTAAAGGCCTGAACATCCTGCCCCACCATCAGGTGTCCTACCTGGCTACTTTTTTTAGCATGCTTTTTAAAGTGCAGTTAAACTGCTCCACTAGGCCATCCATCTGCTGGTGGTAAATCAAAGTTCTCAAGTGCTGGATCCAGAGAGTTTCACATAGAAAATCCAGGCCATAAAATAGCTTCCTTGGTATTTAAAATTTCTTTTGGAAGACCTACCTTAGTAAACATGCACAAAAGCTCTTCTGACACCTTTTCCATACTTGCCCATATCAGGGGTACCGCCTCCAAATACCAGGTGGCATAATCAACCAGTACCATAATAAATTGGTACCCAGAAGTATTCTGTGGCTATGGGTTGAAAATATCTACTGCCACTCTTTCAAATAGTTCATCTATTAATGGCATGGCCACCATGGGAGCAGGTGGTGGTCACTGCAGGTGGGAGGGTTGGCACTGAGGGCAGGATCAACAAAACGTATGTACTTCCTGCCTAATCTCCAGCCAAAATAACTGGTTTTCTTGCTGCTCATGGGTCTTATCTTCCCCCAAGTGCCCTCCCATAGGGAGTTCATGTGCTCATAGGCAACATGTGGGGGGGGCATGGGGGGCATGCCCCCCCCGAGATTGGCTGCTGCTGACACTGGCACCAGCATCTGCAGGCAGTCACCACTCACAGCTGTGTGGGCATGGGCATCTCACATACAGAAGAAAATGTGTTTGCCAGCAGCAATGTGTGGGGCAAGGGGAAGATATGGAGGAAGGGATGTGTAGTGCAGCCAGAGGTATCCCTCCAGGTGGTGGCAATGGTAGCATGGGTTTGCCCTCTACACTGTTGAAGCTCAGGGTACTGTTTCAGGTTCACAGGCATGCCCAAGGAACCATAGTGATTAGCAGGAGCAGGATCTAGTGGGTTGGGCTGCCTGTGACCAGCATCCAGATGCCAATCTGCCCCTGTGGAATGAACAGAGACAAAGGACTCATTCCACAGCCATCTGTGCCAGGGCCTTCCTAGCTGACTTGCCATAGTCCTTGGGCATCCATGCATGCACAACTCCTCATCTGAGGCTGGGCATCCCACAGCCCTTGCTATTGAGCATCGTATATCAGAAATGTTGCATACTCTCACAAACAATCTTTTTCTCCTGACTCTGTAGGACCTACAGCTGCATGTAGGAGGCATCAGTTGGCAGCTGGTATGTGCCATCAAGTTCACCTCCAGCCCTGGCTGGGGCTCTGAGTATGCACTGGCTCTGGCAGCTCAGAACCCATGATCCGACTGAGCTGTTGGACCAGCTGTCAAGGTTGCTGAGGAGCGCCTAGTGGACTTGTGGGCCTGGCAGGAGAAGAACATTGCCTGAAAGTGGGAGAGGGACTTCCACAAGGTAGTGGGGGACTGGCAGGGGGACTGGGGAAACCAGGAGTTCTGGGACAGGCTCCTGGCCCTAGGGGTGACACACCTGGAGGCCCAGGAACAGCAGGCTGCCGAAGTGGCCAGGGAAGTGGAGGAAACAGAGGACTGCTGGGTGCTGGACACCATTCTGACCCCGGCAGTTGCCTTCATTCCACCTGCTGATGTACCCCTGGCCACAGCCCTGCCTGGCCCCTGTCAGCCACCCACCAGCTAGCAGGAGCTTCTCCCCATGGGCCTGGGCTGAGATGTAGCACCACATCCAATGGCCATGTGCCCCTACTTTGGCTTTCACCCCTGGGGCCTGTGCTACCCAGCCCCCTGCCTGGGCCCAGTCCCACTACTCACCCTGGCTCCATGTGGCCCAGGAGCAAGTTTCCTGCAGCAGGGCCCAGACCACATGTGGACCCTGCTACCCAGCTCACTGGCTACAGGAAGGGGAGGTGGATGCACCAGCAGAACAGTGGCTGCCATTGCCTCTGAGTGATCCCCCCTGTCCACCAGCCTCACTGCATCTTGCGTGCCCATGGGTGTGTGACCAGAGGCCACGTTGTTGTGCACCTGTTCCCAGGCTCTTTCACTTAGGTGCCCACACATCACTGCCCCCAACCTCAGAGGGCACACACAGCATGCACTATAAAGAGTCTTCATGGCGAAGATGGTGTTTTATTGGTGAAGGGTAGGATGGATGGTGGAGGGGCTCTGTGGGGAGGGACGGATGGGGTCTATTCTGGGGGAGGAAGGGGTGAGGGTAGTCTGTGTTTGTGGAAGGGAATAAAGTGCTTCCCTGAAAACTGTCCTTAGTGAGCATGGTGCTGGGGGTGCGTGGTGGAGTTGGGGTCTGGGGTCAACCATCCAGGTGGCCTCAATGAAGCCACCAGTTCTGGTTAGCTAAGCATGTACACAGGTGGTGGGGCTGTAGGACCAACAGTACATGGATGGCAGCAGTGGTGGTATCCAGGTGCATGTTATCAGTGTCTCTTACAGGGTCCAGGTAGCACCATGGGGTCTGGGCGGCTGCAGCATTGGTGGCAGGGAGCCTGGAATAGTACTATGATCCTGGCCAAGAAGCTTTGATGTGTGTCACGGGGCCACCAGGGACAAAAATGACTTGGGACAGACTGTGGTCACTGTGGTGGTGCAGCACAGCGCCAAAGGTGGCCAGCAGGATCCAGGGGCAGTGGAAATTGCTGCTGGGGCCTAGGTGTGGAGCAGCCATGCCATGGTGGGTAGAGGCTTTGGTAACAGACACAGTGCATTGCTACCACACCCTGCAGCCTGCTCTGGGCAAGGAAGACAGGTGGCCAGGGAGCAGGGAGCAGGGCTGGCTTTTAAAGATGGCCAGTGGTTGCAGGCAAATGCTTTCGGTGCTTCCTGTTCCTCCTAACAGCAGCAGGGGGCCAGTGCAGGTCCAGAGGGGGTGAGATCAGACTTCTGCCACGTGCTGCAAATCTGCTCCCAAATCCCTGCACCTGCATATTCCTGCCCAGGCTGGGTTTATTATAGAGAAATGTTTCTTTTATATGGTTGCAATCCAGTCTCCATTGCTGGTTTGATAGTGGGGATCTTCAGCAGGGCTTCTCCATCCCTATACCCTGGACCCTTACTTCATGTGGATAAGTTAAGTCCTATCTCTTTTTGTCTTTTTCCTTTTTTTAACTCCAATAATGAAACAGGAGATGGGGGTGTTGTTCTGTTTAATTACTTCCCCTCTCATCTTCAAGAGGTTCCCAAGTCCCTCAAGCAGTCCCTTTATTATATCCCCAGGATGTGTCTCTAGAGAACACAAACAAACCTTCCACCTTTAGGTCAACCAGAACCTTCCCTCTTTCAAGTAAACATTATGTATAACCAACCTTTGGTTTCCCTTCAGGTCTCAGACCCCAGCTTTGTCCCGTGCTCCTGGGTTCTACTTTCTTGCCTCTTCTCTCTGTCTGGGCCCTTTTAATCTGTAAACCATATGCATGGTCCCCTTACTACACACCCATGAAGAAACAATTCTGGCATAATGTTTGTCTGTCAGCTTCCTCACTGCCTTTCTCCTCCCCTGGAATGTTCATCTGGCTGGCTTTTGTTTCCAGCCCTTCTCAGCTTTCTTGCTGAGATGACTCCTTCAGTCAGCTGGAGCTCATCAAGTGAGTTCCAGCACACCTGGGGAGCTGCCTGCATTTTTTCACAGTTGTTTTATCTCATCACTTCTGACAGTGTTCCATACTCATTACCTGGCCATCCCCTAAGGTGAGTTCCTGCTTTTCTATAATTCTTATTATAATATTAAGAGTTGTCATCAGTCCTCTTATCTTTGCTTTCTATACTTTCTTCCTCCATCTACCTCCTCCAGATCTGTTTGTAATGAGGCTTTTTAATACTGTACATGTTTCTGATATGGGCCTCAGTGTTCATGAACCCACAGTGCACAGGGAAGTGCCCATTTCTACAGCCCTTTGTGCAATGGAGTCTACCCCCATGTTAAACACATCTTATTCCACAGAAGCCCTTTCTTTCTATGTCATCCACCCCCCTGAACCTGTATAAGAAAAGATGTAAGCCATATATTTTCTCCTTCTAATTTGGATGGGCCCCACTGTGCTCAAATGTACACTCTTCCCACCCCTGAATTCAGACCAGTCAGAAGATGGTAATAGTAAGTGACAAGAGTTACTTACAAATTTAAGATAAAGAAAGCCTTAGAACCTCATCCTGGAAGGATAAGCATTGGCCAAGTGAATTGGCCCCAAATTAATCAACAAGGGGAATATGAACTACTAACGGTTCTGGTTTTGACCTTAAGCCATTCTGGGCATGTCTACATTGTTTTTGAAGCTGGGATATTTCCAAGCAAAGACATGACACGTGATTTGTGAGGTCAGTTTTTGTGGAGACTCCCATAAGGAAAATAATATTCTGTGGGTATTGGTCCTTGAAAACATCACTACTTTACCTGTAATAAGTGCTGAGTTCACACAAAAGGGCCTGTGTCCAGGGCAGACTTCCTTGCAGCTTGCAGAAAGGGCCTGTCTCTTTCAACTGAAAAAAAAATGTGGAAAAACAAAGTTCCTTTATTAATAGTACTAACTGCTGAATCTAGTTATGTAAGGAAGAACAGATAAGGCAGCTGAAAAGCCCTGGAAGCACCCCAGGGTCCTCTGCATTCTGATTCACTTCTGGGAACAGTCTTCCCTTTACTCACCTGCTATGTTTTGATGTTTCCTCTGGTTCTCAAAAGGGACGATGCCCTAGGGATTCCAGATCTGGTCTTTGCTTCAAAGAACACCCGAAGGTGAGGAGCTCCTGCCTTAAGCACTAATTTCACGGCCACATACCATCCCTACACCATGCCCCATGCCTTGCAGATATTACTGTTGCTACTGTTAGGGCTTTGGCTTCCCCAAACTCCTCTCCCTTACTTTAGATATGCCATCTAGCCTAGGCCCACTGCATCAGGCCTGGCTTTGAGGCTCTAGCTCACATTTATCCTGGAACCCTGGGCCCAGTCTGCTGGGCCCCAGGCCCCTGAGTGGCTGCCACCTAGGACTGTGTCTCTCTGCCCACTCTGGGCTCAGTAACTTTCTGAGCCTTGAGCCTGTCCCTAGCAGGTCTCAAGGCTAACACATGTCTCTCAGTCATTAATGGGACCTCCAAAAACCTCCCCTTATAATCCCAATCCAAATCATCAGCTCAAACTATAAGATAAACACTAAACCCCGAGCTATAACAATAAAGAAAAACAATAGAAGCAGTGTGCCTGCTTACCCTGAATCGCTGTCTCTCTGTCCTGTGCCCCAGCCTGCAGAACTGTTTCCTTCTGGTCCCCTAGGCATTCAAGAGCCCGCATTCCATCACAGCCTGGGCTGGCTTTCCCCCAGCTGGCACAACCCAGGGCTTATACAGCTCTAGCCTGAGCTCTGTCTTGGTCATGTGACTAGCCGGCAGGGTTACCCTTTAATCCCTGCTCTGCTGGAAGCCTGGGCCACCCTACTTTCTAGTAAAAGGGCTAGGCTTCCCTATTACAGGGAACCCATCAAAGCCTGCCTGTTCAGATTGTCAAAGCCTGTTCAAATTGTCATACCTTGGTGACAATCTGAACAGAAACAGACTTCATTTGTGTGTACTACTTGTTGATACAGTGTTGTGTATGTCTTCAGTTTCCCAGCCTGTGTCTCCTGGCTTCTGTCACAGTGGACCTTGAAGGAAACTTTGTCACAAACAGTATTTTAGGGACTAATTAAACCTGGCTGTTCCCCTGGACTACTGTTTTAATGCAATATCTACTTTATTTACAAGCCAATTTCCAAAAGCAAACCTCTAAATATTATTTTCTAGTCATTAATCCCCTTCTTGAAGGTCTTGTGCCTTCACATCATAAATGGAGCATAATCAAGGGAACTACCTTGAATGTTCATTGGGGTTGTGGGGAGGACCTTCACCAGCCATTCCAGAAAAAGTATGATGGCATTCATGATCAGGGGCTCCAGCTGGGGCTCTGGGGCTTTTCCATCAGGATGTTGTGATGAACTCTTAACCATTGTTTAAATGATACCCCTGCATCTGAAGGTGGAGGTGGAGAAGCTGCAGCCTGGTGTACTCAAGGGTCACGTGTGCCAAGGTTTACCTCTACAACATACAAGTCAATGGCAATGGCTCCATGGAGGAGCCACCACCTGAGGTCCCCAGTGACCTGTGGGATGAGGGTGGAGTACAGACTCAGCCACTGGTGTCCCCCCACTTGGTGCCTGGGAGGGATGCAAGGGCAGCATGATGGATCATATGAATGATTAGAGGTGGTGGTTATAGACGGTGGAAAAGTGGACTGGTCTGGTGCCCTCTAGCTGGCTCTGGTGGTGGAGTGGGGAGCACCATGAGGCCAGGCAAAGTGCTGGCCCCACAACAAACTCCAGTGGGCTGGAGGACATGGAGGGACTGCCACCATGCAGGACCTAGTCAACAAAGCAAGGGTGTTGGAGGAAGGAAAGATTTCACCTCCTGGACAAGACAGCAGGTCACACATGACTTGGGTAGTCCCATGCACTGTGCCAGTGCAGTGGGGTCCACCCACTCCTGCTTATGATAGTCCAGGAGGTATCCAATATAGGTGACATCAGCCAGAATCAACCTCTGTTGCAACCAGGGTGCTTCTTCTGTCAGCACCTCCAGCTGGGAATTCCAGAGGAGGGGCTTGATAAGCAGGTCAGCACCCTGGGCCTGGAGGCAGAGACTAGCCTCCAGGCCCAGAGGAGGTCCTGGTAGAACTCTGGCAGCCCTTGCAGGTCCTGCAGGGAGAAGACCCACAGGGTGAGGAACTGCCAGTTGTATCAGAGCCCCTGAAAGTAGAGGAGGAAAGTGCATCCTAGGTGGCCCCATGCCACGTGGCTACTGACACTGTATAGCAGTCGCTGCAGGGCCTGAAGGTGGAACATCAGGACCTATCCATGGATGCAAACCAGGTCCTGGCCTCATTCCCACAATGGGAGGTTCAGGTCCTCCAATTTGACCCAGTGCCATCCCAGCCAGAAAACTCCAGCGCCTGTCTCTGGAGCCCCACCAGGACCTCAGGGGGCACAGGCAGGGTGTGTAAGCGATGCAAGAGCATTAACAGGACAAGCTGGTTCAGCACCAGCACTCTTCCATGCTGAGTGAGACACCTCAGGAGTCCTTCCCATGCCTGGAGCTGCTTCACCACCCTTGCCTTCAGCTGGTGCCAGTTCTCCAGTAGGGAGGGGTCTGTGGGGTACAGGTAGATCCCTAAGTAGAGCAGTGAGCCTACACTCCAGCAGATACCATGGAACACGAGTGGGAGTGAGCCCACCTGCCACCCACCTCCAGGCCAAAGATCTTGAACCAGTTGACCCAGGCAGAGGAGGCTGCCAAGTACGATGCCTGGCAGGCCTCCACTTGCACCAGGTTGCCTATGTCACAGTACAATGTTGGTGTATGCTGACAGGACCAGCATCAACCCCGGCTCCTGGAGTATCAACACTGCCCCCCACCTCCTCAGGAGGACAAGGAAGGGCTTCAGGGCCAAGGCTGGCCTGACAGTGGGCTGCCTTGATCCACCCCTCTCCTGAATGGGATGGGCTCCATCAGGGTCCAGTTGAGCTTGACCAAACACTCTGAAGAGGTATACAGCACCTGCAGAGCCTGCACAAAGTGGGGCTCAAAGTCAAAGGCCTGCAACATGCATGTTAGGTACCCCTGATCCGCTCTGCCAAATGCCTTCTCTTGGTCCAGGCATAGGAGAGTGAAAGACTGGCCCTCCCCGTGTGCTAGGTCCAGGAGGTCCCAAACCAGGTACAGGTTGGTGAAGATGGACTGTCCGGGCACCGTGTATGTCTGGTCGGGCTGGATCACATCTATCAGCATGGACTGCAGGTTCAGCAAGATGGCCTTCACTGCCACCTTGTAGTCCATGCAGAGGAGGGACATGGAATGTCAGTTCCTCAGGTTGTAGGGATCCCCCTTCTTCAGCAGGAGTGTCAGCATGGCCACCCAGCACAACAAGATAAGTTCCCCACTTCCTTTGAATTTGGCCAAGACTGTGGCAAAGTCTGAGCCAAGGACATCCCTGAAGTCTTGGTAGAAGTCTGCAGTCAGCCCGTTGATGCCCAGCGCCTTGTTGCCAGGCATAAGATGGAGGGTGGCCAAAAACTCAGCCAGGGTGAGAGGAGCCTCCAGCTGGTCCCAGTTTCCTAGTCTGACCTGTAGGAGTCCCACCCACAGGGTCCAACAGCCTTTGGCATAAGTCAGATCCAGGGAGAAGAGCTCTTTGTAAAAGGCCTGCACACACAGGCATCTCTCACCTGGATCCATGGGGGGGGGCTGTCACCCACCAGAAGGCCACTTATGTACTTCTTAGCCTCCCACCTCCTCTCCAGGGCAAAGAAGAAGTGGAATGTACAAGGGAGCTGGATGTACAAGTGGATAAATGCCTTGTGAGTGTGGTGGATGTCCAGAGCATGAAGCTCTCCCTAGCTCTCCAAACACTCTTCGCAGAGGGACAAGTTGGTTGGGTCAATGGCCAGGTGCCTCTCCAGCTCTAGCGCTTCCCACTCAAGCTTCTCCCAGACCTCTTCTCTCTGCCAGGTGTGCCCCCATGTGTAGCAGCATCATGTTTTCTGAAGTCCCCACACTCTTCTCTGGGTCTTAATATTCATTCAATGGGTCTCCCTTTAACTTTCAGCTTTTCTCTGTCTCTTTGAAAGACCTTATAACTCTGATGGCATTGCTTTAACTATGTCCTTTTTATGCTTCAGGCTTCAAAATCTGCTTGCCAGTGGCCCCTTCTGGTGTTTTTTGTAAACCAATCCAGCAAGCTCTGACTCTTTCTCTAGCAAAGATACTGTCCTTGCAGTCTGTCTCAGAAAAAAAAATAAAATCTTTCTTTACACAGCTGTACTCTAAGTTTTTCTAAACACCTTTCTGCCTTAATTTGTTAATAAATTTCCCTTTTAGAATAGCCACACTATTTTTGGAGAAGGGGAGAGAGAGCAAGAGAGAGAGAGAGCAAAGACATCTCATCCCCATTACCAATGCACAAATCCTCTTACAGCAGCCTTGTTTACAAATGCCTCAGATTCCCAATGACTCTCTCTCTATTTATTCAGACAATTTCCCTTCAGAGAGGTTAATTTTTTCTGCTCCTAGTTTCCTATTGTGTCTGTGATAGGAGGTTACCTTTCTTAACCCAAGCAGCCTGCAGCCTATACCCTTGTCCAAACTATGGACCTAAGGCACTCTCTGAGATCAGGGTATGCCCTGTCTTCCTCAAAGTTCCTGCTCATGCCACCAAACACACCTGTACCTCTGTACACTACTCTGCCTGACCCAGAAAATTAACTGTCCCCTTGGTCAGCAGTGTAACAAACAGCCTCTTGCACCAAAAACTCTGACAGACTGGTTACTTAGCTTACAACCCAAGGTACAACTACCATAAGGATTTACCTTACAAACAAGTTTCCACCCACAGTTCCAGCCTTGCCCTACTATGAGTCTTGGATGACCCCTCTACAGAGTTTCACTCTGTATAAAAAAACATCCCTGACTGGTTATGTTACCGCTGAGTCCCAGTCCCCAATTATTGGCACTGGACCTGGTCCCAGTCCCAGAGTCACAAGGTTCCCGTTCTGGAGGAACTGCCAATTGTTGGCTCTGGATTTATGACCCAGATACCTTGTTCTGGGTGGAGTCAAACCTTCAGACTGACCATGATTTGTCCATTCAATAATAGGCAAATTTTATTCATACACAGTGATAGGAGATACAGAATTGTTTGCATTTTTATTATCTACCAGTCCTAGGGCTGTCACAGAGGGAAGGTGCATCTGGCCAGTAGGTAAGCTTCATCCTGAGGTTTTTTCTTGAATGTCAGATGTCAGCATCCTGGAGGTCAAAGGCCAGAGATAACCCTTTTCTCCTCTTCCCCGCATGGGGTGGGTGAGATGGGTTGGTGGTGTCCACAGTATCCATGATGGCCTGGAGTTCCCTTCTTGGACACCCTTTGCTGCTGTGAAATCTCTCCTTTTGCATTTTTACCCTTCTGGTGACTCCCTATTTTCAGTCATCATTGATTGGTTTCCCTGTGGTTATCATACAATTCACATTTTGTCTTGTTAGCATATTTTTTATTCCAAAAAACCCACCACACGCACACATTTTCATTTGGTTATTTACTGGCCTCCTAAAATTGGTCCATCCTCCAAAACTGGAAATCTCAAGGGCTATGAATTTGGGCATGCAACTTTATTTCATGTTAGGAACAATGCGATACTCGTCTTCAGTTTCTCAGCCTGTCTGCTGGCTTCAGAGACAGTGGACCTTCATAGTTTCTAGGGTCGGAAGGGACCTGAGCAGATCATTGAGTCTGACCCCCTGCCATGGCAGGAAAGATTACTGGGGTCAAATGATCTCAACAAGGTATATATCTAGCCTCCTCTTAAAGACCCCCAAGGTAGGAGCCAGCACCACTTCTCTTGGAAGTTGGTTCCAGATCCTAGCAGCCCTAACCATGTAGTAGCGCCTCCTGATATCTAACCTAAACCTACCCTCTGCCAGCTTGTGACCATTATTCCTGGTCACTCCTGGCAGTGCTCGGGGGAACAGGGACTCCCCCAATGCCTGCTGGTCCCCTCTGACTAGTTTGTAACAGGCCACTAGATCTCCCCTCAGCCTTCTCTTTCGGACCCGCTTCACCCATCTTGAGTCACAATTAGAAGAGGGTGGGGGAGCGGGGAAGGAGGGATGGAGAGTGGGGGGGCAGGAGGAGGAAGTGGTGGTGGGGGGAAAGACTGACATCTGTAGGTAGCCAGTGAGAAGGATTTCTCACTGGCTACCTTTCCAATGGCAGCATCTGTGAGGTCAGACTGGAAACAGCATAAAAGCCTCTGTTTGCAGCCCTTTTGTACCTTTTGCAGCTCATTCCCTGTCAGCATCTATGTGAGAGAGGAGCACTCAGACTGAGATTTGCCTTCTCCTTTTTCTTGTTATAAAGAAGTGGGTAGGATTTAACTTAGCTTATCTAAGCTTATCTTAGCTTTTCTATTCAATTTTATTAAAATTACAATTCAGTTTATTTCTTTGAACTCATATTTGCTATTTTTTTTGGAAACTTTGCAAAAAGAAAGGTATGTTTTCCTAGCCAGTGCGATCTATCACTGTGCAGGGAGGCACAGATTGCTTGCATGCATGCATGCACGCACACATACAGAGATGCACAATATAGGGGGGAAAAAAAAAAAAAAAAAAAAAACACAGCAGAAGAAAGCAGAAACACAATTTTTACGTAACTCTTAATACTGAAGCAAATATTCAAAGAAGAGGCCGGTGCACACGTGCAACAGAGGGAATAAAACACACACTGCAAAAGGATTCATATACACAGACACCTTTTGCAGCACAGGAAAGATCAACATGAAGTGTGCTGGAAAGGCAGGTGCCCTCTCCCTTCCCTGCCAGAAGACCTGCGACCTGCTGGACATCTGATAACCCAGGCACCTCTACACTTTTACCTGAGCTGCAACATTCCTTTTTCCCCCCTACCCCAGCCTGTCCCACACCCCCTTATGCCTCCATTTCCATTTTCACTGACTGGCTTTCTTGCCTGCATTGTGGGCCATGTCAGCCTCTGGCTTCTTTACTATTCCTTTCATCCAGGACCAACTGCAGGTACTTCCACAGCCTGACAAAGGGGTTTTCACACCTAAAGCTTCCAAAGATACATTTTTTAAGTACTCCTTTTTTTTTTTCTTCATAGTACACATGTAGGCATAAATACACAAGATAAGCCATCACACACCATGAATAACGTCATATGTACCACACCACACCACACCACACCACACCTTTACTTCTTGCTGTCAATTCCTTTATAAAAAGAAAGGGTCTGTGACAGTTCTGTTTGGCTACCTTTCATAGTTTCATAGTTGGTAGGGTTGGAAGGGACCTAAGCAGATCATCAAGTCTGACCCCCTGCCATGTGCAGGAAAGGATGCTGGGGGTCAAACGACCCTGGCTAGGTAATTGTCTAGCCTCCTTTTGAAGACCCCCAGGGTATAAGCGAGCACCGCTTCCCTTGGAAGCTGGTTCTAGCTCCTAGCCTCCCTGACTGAAGTAGTGTCTCCTGATGTCTAGCCTGAGCTTCCTCATGTATAGCCTTTGATACTCCTGCTGCTGCTACTGGTGTTGAGCCAGCTAAGTTATTTTACCTGTTGTCACATAAAGCAGAGGACCGGGTGTGAAGCTGTAGGGGAGGAGGAGACCTCACTGGGGCACACTGCTGTGTTGTGCAGAGGCCCCAGCACCAGGAAGGGCACACCTTAACACACACACATAGTGTCTCCCACCCACATCAGGAGTTTTGCTTGTCAGCAGCTTGGGGTACATGGCCCCAGATGACAGACTCCCCCAGTGAGACACACACAGCTGGCAGGCTTAGTGGCCTGGCAGGACCCAGAACTCAGACCTGCACTAGATTTAACCCCCCTGTGCCCCAAGACAGACGTAGCAGTCGCCTAAGCACTCACCCACATGATGAATTTTGCCTGTCAGCAACTTGGGGTGTAGTTCCCCACAAATCCCTGCATTGATCTTCTTTAAACTTAGCCCCTGGTGAGGCCACAAAGCAAGCCATCACCCATGCAGTTTTTCAGCCCCCTGTGGTGTAACACATAGACATGACAGGAGTTTTGCTTTCAAGAATTTTGGGTGCAGTTCTCCCCAATCCCCTGCACCAATCTTCTTGAAGCTTGGTAGACTTTGTGCTCTCTGCAGAAGCTACCATCTCTGCAAGTTGCACCCAAATCAGAGATAAAATAACGGTTATAAATATTTCATTCATCCCCCATTTTAACTTATAGCTGGATCTCTGAGGCAGCTCCAAAGCTTTGGAACCGCTTTGGCCAGATCAACAACATCCCTTGCTGGGGACACTCAAACTACTGTGATCAGTCCTGGGTTCTGCCAATTACTACCGGTGGTTCACCCAGGGATTTTTGCAAAAGGCAGTTCCCCTAACAAAGTTGATCAAGGGCTGCTGAAACCCAATCCAGTGGAACCCAGAAGCTTTCCGCACTTTCAGACAGGTTAAGGAGGCCCTGTGTCAACATCCAGTGTTATATACCCTGGATTTCCAGAAAACATTCTTTCTACAGATGGATGCCTCAGGCATTGCCTTAGGGGCAATCATCTTCCAGGAGGAAGGGGGTGACGGAAGGCCCATAGCCTTCACCAGCAGGAAGCTAACCACCGAGGAGACCCGCTACTCAACAACTGAGTGAGCGTGTTTAGCCAGATGGTAGGGGGTGGGGCTTTTTTGCTATTATCTCATAGGGGGAGTCATGTTAATCACTGATAATGCCCCTCTACACTGGCTGTGAACAGCTAAGCTGGATAATGCCAGACTGATGAGGTGGTCCCTGGCCTTACACCACTTTTATTGTACAGTAAGGTACTGACTGGGGAAGAAGAGCAGGTACATCGATTCCCTTTTGTGCACAGAAGACAGATGAGAAAACACCATGGACCACCAGGCAGATGACGGATGAAGGCGCCAGCCTTTAGAGTTCTTTTTTTTCCCCTTTTTCTCTCCTTTTTTGATTTTTGAGGTTGTTTCTTTACTCTTTTCAGTTACCTCTCGTAGGGGTTACTATCAAACTAAGGGCGGAGGTGGGTAGCAGGGGCTCAGGTGGGAGCCCTGTTACTAAGGCAGGATTGGGCAAGATGGACCCTATGATGCCCCCCTGCCAGATGGAGGGAATCATGCACCCAGGGCAGGGTAGGGTAATTAGCCTGCCATGGCTGGTATATATCTGGCAATGGGGCTTATGCATTTTTGCTTTCAGGCATGAGAAAAAAAAAAAGTGAGAGGCAGGTGAAGCCCCAGACAGAGAGCAAGCAAACGAGCTGAGTAACCCACCTGGCCACTTGGGAAATGTCAAGATTATGGGACTCCAGACTAGGATACCACAACTCTGAGGCAAGCTATTTACCTTGAGACTCCAGCCACTCCACTGTGTGTGGGAAGAGCCGGGGCGCCATGGAAACAGCTTGGTGGGGAAGCCCCAAGTCGAGGGAGACACCCTGAGATGATGGGCAGGCAGGTGGATCACACCTAAGACCTAGCCCCAACCTCAGAACTTCCACAACACCGAGAGTGGTGATGGGAGAAGTGGAGGAGCAGGTGAGACCACTCCCAGCACAGGGCAGATGGTAGAGACGTGGGGAACAGGTCTTGTTAATGAGGCAATTAACAATAAGAGTGGAAGTGCTACATGGTATCCATGAAGCATGGAGCACTGAGCTAACTCATTGGCAGCTCAGATGCACCTCGCTAATGAAATAATTACTAAGTCTATTGTTACTGTGCCATTCCCCGCCACAAGAAAATAAAACTACGCTGTAAGCACGCACTATCTGGGTGGTGTCATTGATTCTTAGTGCTGAAAGACCACTGATACCTCCTTCTTCTTCTTTCTATCCAAATCATGGCAGGTACTGTGCTGCCTGGCTTGCTTCATATTCAGTCAGTTACAACTTGCCTGCTCCTTTTTGTTCTGAAAAAGGATTGGATAGTATTTAGCTTAACTTAGCTTGGAATCTCTTTACTTAATACTATCCAATTCATTTCTGTCAATTTATATTTGCTCTCTCTCTTTTTTTTTTTTTGCAAACATTTCAAACAGAAAGCTCCATGTTTTCCCTGGCAGGCCAAAATGTTTCAAAAAATTTGCAGGATCTCACTGCCAGGGATCTCACAAGCCAAGCCATTGAAGGTAAGCCCAGCTTCCCAGTCGAAACTCAAAACATTGCAAAATTTTTCCCTGGCAGTGAGATCCATCACTGTGCAGAGAGGCACTCACATTGCACACACTTATACACACACAGAAGAAGAAAAATCAGATATTCATAGAAGAAGAGAGTCAGATTATAGATAGCAGTTATTAGTATTAATATTAATATAGTTAGTTTACATACACATTTGTTCTCTTCCCCCCCCCCCCAATACTTTAAAACAGAAAGTTCAGTGTTTTCCCTGGCAGTGTGATCCATCACTTTACAGGGAGGAACACACATTGCACACACTTATACAAACATACAAGAACAACAATCAGATATTTATAGAAGAGATGGTATAGCTTACATTAGTTATTAATATTACTAGTTATAGTTAGCTTTAATTGTTTGCATACTAACTAAAGAGAACACAGAAGAAGTCAGATAGAGATTCAGAAAGAAAAAGAAGATATTTTAGGTACACTACACACCAGAGAACAGTACAGTAAAGAAACACAACCCAGAAGAAGAGGGAGAAGTCAGATAGTCATCCATTCAGAGTCATGGCATAGAGCACTGCACTATGCAACAACACACAAACACCATATACTTTCGTAACAACCCAGCAAGAAACATGCTGCAGTCTAAACAAAGCAAAGCAAACAATTCACACATGCTAGAAGACACACCTTTTGCAGCACAGGAAAGATTAGTATGAAGCATGCTGGAAAGGCACATTCCAGGTCTTCTGGTAGGGGCGGGAGAGGGGCGAGCTAGAGCTGCAAGTCCCACCCCCCCCGCTGCAAAACATAGACGCACCGTCTTCCCAAGCAGCCATGACACTTCTACTGCCTGTGGAAACAAGGAGGTGGGAGCTGTACCTGAACCTGACGTCCTTGCACCTGCACCACCTCCCTGAACTTCAGAAAAAGGCACCAGCAGCAGAATCACTATCTCCCAGTGTGAGCCTCCCATGGCCAGAGGGAAGCTGAGCACCCTGGCTCAAGTAATTCTGGGGACCGAGGGGGAATCAGAGTTTGTGCTCCACACTCCTCAAAGTTCCCCTAGACCCAGGTCTCCCTCTCAGAAAAGCAGCATCTCAGAGGAGGCTGAGGTTGTGAAAGCTATGACAAGTGGCTCAGCTGAGGCATATCCTCCTGCTGTTGTGCCTCAGCCTGCTGAGGAGTGGGATAAGGGAGCATCCCCACCCTCAGCCCAGAAGTGGGTGAGTAGCCTAGTGTGGAAGCATTTTGAGGTGGCAGATGTTCCTAGGTTTGCTATCTGCCAGCGCTGCTGAAGGCAGATCATCTGGCAAGGACATGCAGCAGCATCTCCACAGTGGCAAAGTGTTTCATCTCAAGAGGCAGGACTGCCTTGCCCTTCTTCCTGCTCAGTCTGGCACCAGTACGAGCATGCCCAACGGAAAGTCCCTTACTTACTCCAAAGTCTCCATCCCCCAAAGCAGAGGCAGGCCTCCCTGGAACAGTGGGGAAAAGGTGGACAGAAAGGGGGGCGAGTTTCAAAGGTGAGCAAGATCACCCAGAGCATTGAGGATGTCATGGGGTGGGGCCCACGTGCGGCTGTGAGCTTGCTAGCGCCCCTTTGCCATGCCAATTAGGGTGATCTGGCACCCTCTACTCGCCCGCCACGTCTTTGCTGTTGAGGTTCAGAATGGGAGGCTGCCTACTTCCACCTAACAACACCTTGTTGGTATCACCTCCGTTCCAAAGTGGGGGTACACTCACCCCAGCCTTATGGGCAAATGCATGCCTCCAAACCTCTTCTTTAGCACACCCCAAGCCTCGCAGCTGTTCCGTGGGACGTTGTCTGGTCCCCTGCCCCTCAGGTGCTCTCCCTCTGGTACCCTGGGCTCGTCACCCGCCTGGCACCCCTGGGCCAGGCTCCTACCCACCGGAGTATTACCGGCACACCTGGGCATGGCACATAGCTGCCGCCTTAGCTCCTCTCGCCCCTCTCCAGGGTCTCTGCCGCACTTGCGGCCCCTCTCAGGGTCTCTGACTGGGGTCTCTGCCGCACTCGCGGCCCCTCTCGGGGCCTGTACTGCGCTCCTTACACCTCACCCTCTCCGGGGCTGGGGCTCAGGTGGCCATAGCCGTGCCTGGCCCTCTTGACCCTTTCTTGGGTCATTTGCCCCACTGGGCAAACTGCCGCCCTCACGGGCTGGGGTCCAAACCCCCGTACACTGCACCACTCCAGCACAAACAGTTGTGCCCTGCTGGCACTGTGCCCCTACTGGGCACCTGGAACCCCCCCCCCCAAGCTGTTGGGGAGCCCCTCTGAGGCCTCCTCACTCCCCTACAGCCTCACCCGGTCCTCTAGTTAACCATAACTCAAGCCAAGCCCAAACAGCTGTAACAAAACCAACAAAGAGCCTACCCATTCGTAATGTAAACTCCAAGCCCCTCTAGGGCTCCCAACCCTACCCCTCATCAGGGTGTTCTTGTCCCTAGTATCATCACAGCCAGTCAGTAAGATAAGGCTGCAACCACCAACTCTGGCCACTCAACTCAACCACAGAACTCCTACTCCTGCAGCAGCCAGAAGGAAACTGCTAGTTAGGCTTTGGCCTAGCTGTTTATAAGGGCCTGGCCCTGCCCCCTCCTGGCCACATGACCTGCCTGGTTGCCCTAGCAACCCCCATCTGTGTTGCTCCGGGGCACTTCAGCAGCCCTATTCCTCCTGCTAGTAGCAGGCACCCTAGTGCCCTGCTACAGAGGAGATGCTTGTTCTGGATAGCCAGCCCTTCACCCTAGTTGAGTGGCCAAGTTTGAGGAGGCTCATGGCATTTGTGGCCCCATCATACCAAGTGCTCACATGCACCACCCTTAGAAGGATGGCAGTGCTGTCTGTGTACGAGGCATGCAGGGAGTACTTGAGGGAGGAGCTGTGCAAGGCAGGGCCATGGGTAGCCTTGCATTTCACCTCCAATATCTGAAGAAGCCGAAGTGGCCATCATGCCTACCTCTCCCTTACAGGGCACTGGTGTGACCAGTGAGGCTGTCAATGGGCTCTCCTCCAAGCCAAGGTGCTGGATGAGTCCCACACTGCAAAGGAAATCATGGTGGCCAGGAACCATGGGAGGGCTTGTTGAACAGACCAAGCTCACCCACGGCTTTATGGTCACTGACAACGGGGCCAGTATAGTCAAGGCTGGCCATGATGCCAACTTTTTTGGCATCCAGTGTGTGGCACAGAAGTTGCACCATATTGTCAAAGATGCTTTGGAGGGGAACAGGGCTGCCAGTGAAGGTGCCAGCACCACAAGCAAGCTCATTTCCAAATGCAGGAAGGTTATTGGCAGGCTATTTCCACCAGAACATCTAGCAGGGCAAGATACTGCGGGACAAACAAACAGAACCAGCCAGTTTACCTGCACTGCTACATTCCCCTTCCCTCCCTACCCCCCAACCAAGTCTGTCCCTCACCCCCTGATGCCTCCATTTCCATTTTCACTGACTCGCTTTCTTGCCTGCATTGCATGCCAGGCCAGCTTCTGGCTCCTTTACTATTCCTTCCATCCAGGATCACGAGACACACCAACTGCAGGTACTTCCTCAGCTGGACAAAGTGTTTTTTAATGCAAAGACTAGCATCCCAGGCAGCTAAGCTGAGCACACTGGGAGCCTCACAACTGCATTGCAACCAGCAAGCATGAGCCAAGTCAAAGATGTGACAGGTCTGGGCTTTCCCCAGCCAAGACTGTGTGCATACATGCGTTAGCTGGAGATTATGGTGCCTCCTACCCACCATTAACCAAAGGATCATTGGTCCTGGTATTTATGGAGCTGCTGCACTGCCAGCAGTCCCACCAGGCCTCCCTACCCTGCCAGGGTGCAGTTTTAGTGGTCATGCACAGGACCTGGGGCCTCTTCCTTCCCCATAGCCCCATCCCATACCTCCAAGTTTGTCTTAGCAGGGGAATGAGCTCAGTAGGGACATGTTCTTCCACTTCTGGCTGATGATGCAGTTAGTGACCCCTCCAGCTGAGAGTGGGGCATTACTTGGCTTTTCAAAAACTCAAAAAAAGGAAATTGGTGCAGATGGAGTGAGGAGGCTGGCACTCAGTCTGTCTGCAGGTGGAGCTTTGGGAACCCCAGCAGCGGGAGGTTCATCTTTAGGAACACCAGCTGTTCCACCAATGTAGGATCCAAGCAGGTGTGATGGGGTGTGACAGCATCTCCAGCAATGCTGAACACTCGCTTGAACTTGGTATCATCTGCCACCTCCAAATGCTCCCATACTTTGCTACTCACCTGCTTCTGGGTTTAGGGTTGGGATGCTGCCTTATCCCCCTCCTCAGCAGGCTGAGGCACAACAGCAGGAGGATATGCCTCAGCTGGGCCACTTGCCTGAGCCTCCACAATCTCATCGTCCTCTGAGATGTTGCTTTCCAGAGAAGGAGACCTGGGTCTAGGAGAACTTTGAGGCGTGTGGACCTCAAACTCTGATTCCCCCTTAGTCCCCAGAATTACTTGAGCCAGGGCACTCAGATCCCCTGGTTCCAGCTCCAGCTCCTCCTCTGGCAGTGGGAGGCTCAAGCTGGGAGATGACATTGGGAGGGAGGAGACAGTGATTCGGCTGCTTGTATTTTTATCTGGTGTTAGGGGATGTGGTGAAGGTGCAGGGAAGACAGCTACAGGTACAGCTCCCACCTGCTTGCTTGCACTGATAGCAGAATTGTCGTGGCTGCTTGGGGAAAGTATGCATCTATATTGGGGGGGGGGGGGACTTTCAGCTCTAGCTCTCCCCCTAACTCCTCTCCCTTCCTTGGCAGAAGACCAGGCACCTGCCTTTCCAGCACACTATATATCAATCTTTTCTGTGTTGCAAAAGGTGTGAGTGACTGTGTGACTTCTTCTGACTTTTGCTTACTCTCTGTGTTGCTATATTTGTGTCCTGGGACCTGGTATGCTGTCTTCTTCTGTGATGTGATATTAATGTGAATGTATGACTACTTCTTGTTCTTCTTCTGTGTAGTGTACCTAAAATAATATATCTCCTTCTTCTTGGACTTTGAGTTGTGTTGTGTGTGTTAATCTCTCAACCTGAATATCTATCTCACTTCTTCCTCTGCAGTGACTTTAATTTGTATGTGAACTAACTATAATAATATTAATGACTAATAACTATATATAATCTGACTCTCTTGTTCTTCTATGAATATCTGATTTTTCTTCTTGTATATGTGTATATAAGTGCGTGCAATGTGAGTGCCTCCCTGCACAGTGATGGATCACACTGCAGGGGAAAACACTGAGCTTTCTTTTTTAAAAGTTTGCAAAAAAAACCCCCACACATAAAAGAAAGAGAACAAATATAAATTTACAGAAATGAATTGGATAGTATTAAATAAAAAGATTCTAAGATAAGCTAAGCTCAATCCTATCCAATCCTTTCTCAGAACAAAAAAGGAGCAGGCAAGTTGCAACTGACTGACTATGAAGCAAGCCAGGCAGCACAGTACCTTTCTGATGCTGTTGCTCACTCAGAACCAGCTGACAAAAAGGACAGTAAGCCTTCAGATAGAGGCTTTGATGCTGTTTCTATGTCTGTCCCCCTGACACTGTAATTGGAAGGGCAGTCAGAGAGAGAAATCATGCTCACTGGCCAGCTAGACATGTCAGTCCTTCTCCCCCTGCTCTCCCCCTAAGTTTCTGTTTCCCCATACAGATGTCCCTCCAAGTCTCTGAATTGGTGAATCTTTTCCTAATCTTTTCTGAATTGATTTGGAAGCTCTAAATCAATTATGGAAAGCCTAAACCCTGTAGTGGTTTGATTCAGACTCATAGATTTGGCCTCTGAATCATCCAAATCACCTCTGAATCTGAATCATGGTCCAAAGCTTTGCACAGCTGTAGTTTCAGCCCTCCCCCCCATGTCCCAAGACAGACACAGTTGCACAAGCACCCATGTTATGAGTTTAGCCTGTTAGCAGTCGGAGGTGTTGGGCCCCAGAACCAAGACTCCCCCTGCACATATCTCCTTGGCAGCTGGCAGGCTTCATGGCCACAGCATGGCCTAGCAGGTCTGCAGTTTTCTCCCTGCTGCACCTTAACACATGCACAATGTTGCCTATGTCATAAGGTTTGCTTGTCAGCAGTTTGAGGTGCAGTTTTCCAGAAACCCCTGCACTTATCACTTTGAAACTCAGCAGGCTTCATCCTCACAGCAGAGGCTACTGTCTACAAGTTTAATCAGAATCAGCCAAATAACAACAAAGTTACAGATATTTCATTGATTTCCCATTATACTCTATGGCCAAATCTCTGAATCGGCTCTCAATCTTCTGAAGGTATTTGGCTGAATTAAATCAGAAAAACAATTTAGATCTCCAAATCAAACCTCTGACATCCAAATCAGCTGAATCCAAATCTGAATCAAATAGTTCCCTGTTCGCATAGGCCTACTGGCCACCACTGCAGTTCAGGGAGTCAAGGCTGGTTCAGGGTGATGGTGAAGTAAAGGCAAAGAAGCCTAAGTAACTGACGTCTTACAATATTGTTTTCCTTACAATAAAACCTCATGTTTTCCTGTCTTTCTGCATCTGGCTCTCTAATTTTGAAGGACTGGCAAAATCCCTGCTCACAGTGCTGGGGGTTGGTTGGGTGGTTGGGTGGTTGGTGAGGGATGCAAAAATCAAATGCCACGCATTAGCTCAGACAGTCACAAATGGTGGTGTAGGGGGCAGGGAGCAGGTACCACAAGCATTGCAGCTCCCTTCTCTCGCATCACCCACACGCTTTGCAAAGCCTTGTGCCAAGTCATTTTCCCACAGTTCTGCCTGCCACTGTTTCTGGGCACTTGTTGCAAGGGGGGGTGGGGAATGGCGGGAAATCTATCATGCAGAGGTACACAAAGGGGATGGCTGCCTCCCTCCTCAGAAATCTGGCTTGCCAACACCCCTGGGCATTGGCATTGGGCTACCAAAAGCATTGGAGCTCCCTTCTCCTGCATCACTCATTCACTTTGCAAAGCCCCCTGCCATATGATTTTCCTGCAATTCTGCCTGCTGCTTTTTCTGGGCACTTGTTGCATAGGGCACTGGGGAGTGGTGGGGGACAGGGAATCTTTCATGAAAAGGCACACAAAGGGACTGGATGCCCCCTCCCCCCACAAGTCTGGCTTGCCAGCATCCATTGGCATTGGCATCAGGGTGCCACTAATATTGAAGTTCCCATGCACTTTGCAAAGCCACCCAAAAGAGCTGCCCCCTAAAAAGTCTTTTCCCACACTTTTTGCACAGTGTTTTGGTGCTCTCTTTGGACGGGTTTGTGCCCTTTTTTCCAGGCTGGTGCCAGCTGGGTTGGAGGTTTTTTTTATACCAAAATGAGGGCAGCTGGGGGGGGGGGGTTCTTGCCCCTCTCAAGTCCTATAAATTGTGGGAGCAGTGGTTGGGGTGTGCGTATGCTGTATCGATGAGAAAGGTTTGAGGCAGATGAGAGATGACAGTACACCAGCAGCAGAAAGACTCAGCCCAGCAAGGAGAGTTGCCTCTGGGAGGCATAGGAACATGAATGCAGTGGTCAAGAAGAGTGCAGGTTGAAGTTGGGTGCAGTCCAGCATTCAAGTGCAGGATGAGAGCCACTTTGCAATGTGGGACTTGAAAGAGGACATTGCAACGTCCTCCACAACCGGCACCTTTATGATTTGGTAAGTGACACGTGACACTTGGCTGTGCCCTGAGGGTGAGGTGGTGCATTGTTTACTTCAACTTTGAAGTAAATAGGGTGGGAGGATTTCAGTGTTGTGAAGGAAGGTGATGGGTAATAAACAGCATGAGGGCCCACAGTGGCAGCACACAGTTCCAGGGGGCACACACCCACCACCCCTTCCTCAGCTGTGAGTGCACATAGTGGCATGAACTGCCCTTCTCCACCTCCTCGCAACCACCTGTACATGAGGGCTACATGAGGTGTGCACGAGATCAGGGCAGGAGGCACTGCATGGTGGCTTTACAATACAAATTCCCATGCTCTGTACCCCCCAAATTCCTTCTTTCCCTCCTATTTTTAACTCTGATTGCTACGCTGGCTGCAGCTCCCACCTGTGACAATAGGCACAGTGGCCATAAAAGAAGAACACAGACAACTTGCAAAGCCTGAGAATGACACCTTACGCCATTTCCTTTTACACAGTTGCATTGTCTCAACTGGTAATGCTGGCAATGTCTCACAGCCAGGTAAGTGCCTTTCGCTAATGGTATTATCCTTAGATTCATAATACTGGGGAAAAAAACTGAAAATGAGCATGATTACTGTTGATAAAGGTGCATTTATAAACTTAACCCCCTCTCAGTTGCGATGTACAGTTTCTAAACAGAAATAAAAAGGGACCGTATTATGTAAAACAGCAGTAACTAAACGTGCACATGAAATAATAATTATAATTATTAGAATATTTCATTTTAATATTAACATACAAGTATTTATCAATAATTAGAATGCTTTTGTCTCTGTTCAGGGTAAGATCAGTCTTTGAAACATGTGTGTATGTCCTAATTGCAGGGCTGGCTGTTTCTCAGCATCCCAGCCTGCACTGTGAAAGATTTTGAAATGCTGATAAATTACAAATGTTCAGCTAGTCCAAGCAGCTACTTAATCAAAGATGCTTCATTAACTCTTTTGAAAGATGCTGGATGCAATATGCCTTTTAAAAATTTTGTTACCCAACATTTTGTTGTTACCAAACATTTTTTACTTACCCAACATTTTTTACTTTTATGTATTTTGCTACCTGGACTTGATGTATTCTCAAGATACAAAGGAGCAAAAAAGTCCTTTATGGGTGCTAGGTGACAAATGACTGACTGTTGGGCACTCTGTTCACTTTGTCCAGCAGGTACAGCAAGAAAATTATAACGAAGTATTGGTAGCAGGGTAAGGCCTTTTCCTAATGGCAATGAATAATAATAATAATAATTTGAAATAATAATATTTCAGGTGGCTACCTTTGTTGGCCTCCCTCCCTTGCTGTCTGCCTTTCTCTGGTGCCTGCCCAAAGCTCCGAGTTGCTGGCCTAATGCCTAATGATTGTGCTCTTTCGTATCTTGTGAGGACAGTGAGCCCAAACAAGTCTATTTAGAGTAATAATTACATTAATAATTACACTAAGAATAATTGTAAATGAGAATAAGAATACTCTAGCCACCATGTCTTAATAATGATTTTTCTCCTTTGTAGCTTGTAGAGTGCAACCATCTCTGGTCTGGTCAGCCTGCTCTGGTCTGGTGGGTTTTAGCATCTTAGGCCTTCCCTCTTTCCCCATTGCCTGGTGGGTCTTAGCACCCAAGGGCCTCCCTCTTCTCCCTTGTCTAGTGTGTCTTAGCACCCTGGGTGGTAGGCAAAGGCCCTCCTTCTGACTGCCTGCTTGGTCTCAGGGTCTGCTTCTAGATGAGGATTCACCTTTCCATATATTGTAATCCATACATGCATTCATACATACATTCTAATCAAATGACATTCTGGTCATTCTGTCCAAATGACCAGCAGACCAAATTTTTTATTGCTGCGACTAGAGAAGCACAGACTGTTTTTGCTGACCTTGCAAAAGTATAGCTGATACTGACTCAGTTTGTCTGGTCCTACATTAACATTCACGAAGCATAAAATCATACAAACACAAGCAAGGAAAAATTGCAAACACACAAACACAAGCACAGAAAGCATCAAAACAAACACACAAAAAACACAACCACAAATATGCAACAGACACAAACACAACAACATGAAGACAAAAGCACATACAAAGTTTCAAAGAGAAATACTGCCAGTGTCATGATGCTGGTGAATCAAACAACTAGTTTCACGAAATACTAAAGCAAAACCAAACAAAAACTGTAAAGAAAAAGAAAAATAATCTGTCATGATATAGTTCAGATATTCTAACTAGTCCATGCTGGTTGTGACTAAGCTATCAAGTTATGCAAATATAAATGTAGAACAAAGTGGGTGGGGTTAGGGTTGCCTGCTCAAAAAACCCTAAATTATGTCTCTTCCCTGCAGGGGTTCTCACTGTGAATGCTTGCATTCATACAGATATAAGTCACTCACGGTTTTACTAATGACAAAAAAGAAAAGAAAAGAAAAAGTGAATATAAACATTAAAGGATATTTATGTAAAAGAGAATGAATAATCTGCCTCCTGTCTTTTGTGAAACAGCAGAAGGACCTTTGGCCAAGCTGAGCACCAGTGGCAACAGCATGGCAGAATGGGGTGGGCAGGTGAGGCTGTTGGGGTGTAGAGGTGGATTAAGATTCTTTGGGTACCAGGGACCCCCATGCCAAGGACATCTGCACCCCACCCATTGCACCTGGTGGAGACCCCAATTACCCTACTCCATCCCCTGGCTGGCAATGGACCACTACGTTGCTCAGCATGCATGCACGCAGGTGTGGGTGCAAGGTGCAAGGAAAGCAGGATGAGCTTCCACCCTGGCCCAGCCAGGAGGAACCACACGCAGAGGGAGGGTGTGGTGGAGGTGATGCAAAAAACAAAAGTCATGCATAGGCTCATGATTGCCTGAAAAGTTGCTAATTGTCTTCTTTCAAATATTAAGGCTCTCCCCTAGCACAGTATTGCCACCTTTTTTTGTTGGGTTTGGAATGGGACATTCTGTGTGGGGGTCGGAGGTGGGGCAAATCTTTTTTGCAAAAAGGTGCTGCACCATCAGAAGTCTGGCTTGCCAGGATCCCTGTATGTTGGGAATGAGGCTAACACAAACATTGCACAAACATGGGACCTCCCATACCAAACCACCCTTCCTAACTTTTCAGAAATCCCATCACTCTGGAAATGCCCCCAAGCAAAGGGTCCCCACGCTCAGGCAGGCAGGCACAATTGTCGCCTTTCCCCCACACGCCCCTGAACCGCACAGACTACCATGTATGCCAATCTGCCTATGAAAGAAAACACGCCACGCACAATTTCAAATCTTTATTTTGAAAAAAAATCATGTTGTGGTGCATTTACTTGATTTTTTTAAATTATTTAAAAAATAGATTTTTAAATAATACATTTTTTAAAAATGTTAAATTAGTAGAAAAAAAAATTGCCAGGATTTTCTTCCCGTGCACCCCTGTATCTATATAGTATTTATTAACTATACACTCTCTATTTATGTATATGTATATGTAATATTATGTATATATTATCTATTTATTCACTATTTAACTATTACTTTTATATTCACTATTTACTCTTATACACTATACACTATACACTATTACATTTGTATATACTATACACTATTTAACTATTACTATTAAACACTACTACTATCTATTTCTTCTACTATTGTGGATCCATGCTTTCATTTATGCATCCTTTTTGATTCCTGATCATGAAAGTCTTCTGCAGGGGGAAAAGAAGAAGAGAATGGGATTTGGCCCACAGTCCAAACACCACCCTCTTCATCTCCCGCCTATAGAGGTTGCAAAGTCAGTGGGATATTTCTGATGTTACCTATATATCACCCAGGATGATGCATATCCTGGGAGGCTGGTCTGGCACGCAGCATTTGCCTGCACTATTCGTTGTGTTTCTGGAATGGCAATGGCAATTAATTATAAGAAATAGGAAGGTTACCTCCAAAATTTTGAAGTGTTAAGAAGAGGTGGCACCCTCCATCCATTGCAAACTTTCCATTTTGGTGCTGCTGCCACTATGCTCTGCAGTTCGCAATACTCGTGTGTGTGTGTGTGTGTGTGTGTGTGTGTGTGCGTGTGTGTGTGTGTGTGTGTGTGTGTGTATATCAGACCAAGGTACGGACTTTATGTCCTGAGTAATCAAGGGAGTGTATGATACTTTTAAGATATGACACCTTAGGACTGATGGTCTTGTTGAAAGATTTAATTGAACCTTAAAGGCGATGATCCGGAAAAGTATTCAAGGGGATACTAAAAGGTGGGAGCTTCCCCCTCTTCTGTTTGCAGTAGGAGAAGTACCCCAAGTGTCCTTAGGTTGTTCTCCATTTGAGCTGACATATAGACATAAGCCACGAGGCCTGATTGATATCGTATGTGAAGGTTGGATGGAGAGTGAGCCTATGTATGAATGGGACCCTCGACAAGTCACAGAGTTGCAAGAACGGTTAGAGAAAGCAAGACAGATCACCCGAGATAACTTAGAAAGAAGTCAAGAAATAAAAAAAAAAAAGATACGACAAGAATACTAGAGAAAGAGAATTCCAAGAGGGTGATCTAGTCCTAGTAATGTTGTCTGATCACACCAGTAAAATATCCTCCAAATGGCAGGGTCCTTTCAGGATAAGTAGATGGGTAGGTCCCACAAATTATGAAGTAGAACATTCTGGGCCACGTAAAATGAAACAAGTTTATCATGTGAATCTGTTAAAAAAATGGGAGGAATGTGAATATTACTCGATGGACCCTAGAGAGTTGCATAGTTTCATAGTAGTTTGGGGTCAGAAGGAACCTGAACAGATCATCTACTCTAACCCCCCACCACTGTCTTTAAAGACAGCCAAGCTGCACAGTCTTCTGTGTATTTGATTCCAGGAATTCTGTTCATGATGTCTAACTATTGCAGGGCTGGTCATTTTCTTGTGAATCACCTTCATAGCAGGAGCACAGAAAGCACCGTTACTATCTCTTAACCCTTCAGTCTCTCTTGGAGCAGTGCTATGAGGGACTGATTTTGGTCTTATTACCATGGAGAGTATTGGCCTACCTAGAAGAGCCATGATCCCAACACTTGAAATATGTCTTCTTGTGTTACATACTTTCCATGTCTGGGAACTACATGTCAAAGGAGGAAGAAACAAAGGACATCTTGGAGGATAGTTTTCTTTGCAACCTCCTACATGCCATGTATTGCCATTTATAAGCCAGGGCAGCAACTGCTGAGATAGTCCTGGTGATAAAAGACAATGTACCATGGTGGCAGAACTTCAGCATGAGCACTGTTATTTTCATGGAGATCTGGACTGAACTGGCTTTGTTGCCAGTGGCTTCTGATCCATTGCCCGTCACCTGAATGTGGAAAGGTCCACAGTTGCAAGGGTCATCCAGGGGTCGTACCACTCCATCTGGAAGTTACTGTTATCATGGCTACTCTGCCTATTCGTAGAAGATCATAGCTGGATTTTCTCAGATTGATAGTCCCATCGGAGTTCAGAAAGCCAATAACACCCACATTCCCATCTTGTGCCTATCACACCATTTCCTGGAAACAAGTGCTACTTCTCCACTGTGCTGCAGAGAATTGTGGGATGCCAGGACTATTCATACATATGACTAGGGTGGCTAGGCAAGGTCCACAGTGCCAATTTCTTCAGGAATTCTAGGGATTCAGGGAACGTTTATCTGTGGTGCTCCCAGCATAGAACTGCAAGGGGTGACTGTCTCCCTGTTTCTTTTCATGGGCCTGGCATGCCTGCTTTTGCCTTGTGAAGCTCTACAGCAGAAACCTGGATTCCAGAAAGGACTTGTTCAACTACTGACTGAGCAGCTGCTCCTGGGATTGCCAGGACTTCTCAGCCAGGACTTGGCTTGGGGTCTTCTCATTGCTCACAATGTCCATGTCATCCCTGTCAGCAGATTGCTGTTGGTCCACCCTAGGGTGGTGATGAATCAGACCTTGATGAAGTCATTTCCTTTAAGGATCCATGAGAGTTCCCCATATTATGGTGTTGTCACCCATTGGGTACTTAAAACATGGTTGTTATCATGAGTTTCTTTGTACCATGCCTTCAGGAACCAACAAGAAGCAACTTTGACCACCTGGAACCTGAGACCCTGCTTCTGCCTTTGTTTAAAGGTAATTTGCATCATCACAGATC
Source organism: Crocodylus siamensis (assembly GCF_052110815.1). Classification (NCBI taxonomy): domain Eukaryota; kingdom Metazoa; phylum Chordata; order Crocodylia; family Crocodylidae; genus Crocodylus; species Crocodylus siamensis. The sequence continues at coordinate 45,883,246 of NC_143403.1, forward strand.
CTCACAGGTGAGAGGCTTCATAACAGCTATAAACTGACTGCCCAGAGGAGTTTTCCATTGATTGCCTCCTCCATGAAATCCTGTGGAATACCAACTTTCATTTCTACCCAGGAGAACTTTTACAACATTTTCTCCAATGCCTGATGAAGGGTGTTTGTGCCTAAATGCTTTCAATTAAAGAATTTTTTTTTTTTTTTTTTTTTGCAGAAATCTTGTTGGGCTAATAAAATATATCATCTCTACTATAAGTCCTCATTGCTTTTTCCTCTAGACCAATACAGCTATGACCTAGATACTTGACAGTGTGGTGCAGTTTCCCTCCTCAGTTGTGACAAATATATTTATATTGAAATCTCCTCAAAAAAGGGACTTTATACATTGCCAGTTATGGGACTGGGAAAGAAAAGGTGAAAGTGAAAGTAAGAAATCTAATAAAATTTGGCAAGTACTATTTGGAGTTGAAATTCATAACATGCCACTAATAGAATCCACTACACTTATTTCCTCCATGTCATAAGGGTGTAAAGTATGAGTGCCTGAGTTGGGCCCTAAATATTTGCCATCCTTTATTTATTTTTTTTCTTTCTGAGGGAAGGCTCCTGCCATGTCCTTCATTCTCAACCAATTCAGATTGACTCCCACTCTTGACCATGGATCAGATAGCTAATAGATGATCAATTCAGTAGTTTGGTGTGTGGGTGGATTTTGTTTTGGGGAGTGGGCACTGAACCTCTATGACAGGGCAAACAAAGAGATACCCCATGATCCTAAGGAACCATGTGGGCTGTGGCCCTGGAACTTTACAGCCTGGGCAGGTTGTATAGCATTTCCAGAATCACAGGACTTCAGATGAAAGCCCCTGGACATTTCAAGATTCTGGAGGTGACCTGAGCAGCACAGACCAGGTGATGTGGAAGCAAGGGCCCCAAGACTCTGAAGTAAGAGTGAGAACCATGCATAGAGAACTTCACTTTTATGCATCTGCCACTGCTTCCATCCGTCCATCTACCCTTCCAGATGAGCCCTCATGTGAACCATAGACAAACTTGGTGTGTCTGCCATGACCAGCCAAACCTGAGAATGCAAGTGTCAATTCAGGGAATGAGGAACACATCCAGTGCCATCTCCAGATAGGACATTGGTCTTTGAGTGCATTGCCCAATATATGCAGGTGAGGGGACACAACAGAAAGTAGGAGCAGTGTCTCATCAAAACTACATTGATGAGGAGGCAATAGTACCATGTGCTTGATGCTAGAAAACAGTCTGTGGGCTGGAGGCAGAGCATGCCATTCTACAAGGACCTATCCCATTTCCTTACCAAGAACAGCACAGATGACCCTGCACCCCTGCCCTGGTTTCCATAGGACCAGGGGTGTTACAAAAGAGTCACACAAACGGACCCCACCAAAGCAGGATAAGGAGGTAGAAGGAGGCCCCACAACACTGTTCCTCACAGGAGCCACAGCTGTTCCAAACCAAGTCCTGTCACATGTCTCTGCACATCTCTCAGAGACATGGAGCATGTGCATCTAGTTCTCCTGATACTTCTCTTGATGAGGCAGGTCACATGCAAGGATGCCTTATAAACCATGACGGTAAGCTTTGCCCTAGCTCCATATTTCTGTGATGGAGACTCTGGTCCCAGGGGAAATGCAGAGCCACCAGAAGCAGGGGAGGGGAGGAGAAAGGGTCAGTGGGGGAAGCTGAGGCCACCCTAGGTCACCCCCTGTTGTCATAGCACTATCTCAGGTCATTATGGCTGAGAAGCCCACAAAGGGCTTGGATCTGGGGAGGGAGGGCAGGAAGGCTGGGGTGTAGGTGTAGGCTGAATGACCCACATTCCCCCTGCCCCCACACCCACCCTCCCCAGAGGAAGTGTGGAGCCCAGCCAAGGCACCAGTTTCTCTTCCCCACCTTCTGCCCCCACTCTTGAGTGCTTAGGACAGCATGTCCCATTCAGTGCAATCATAAATATGCATAATTGACATGTCCTTGCCATTTCTGTCAGGGTCATGCTATGTTCTATGGAATATTAAAACTTACGCCCAGATACCTCAAGCACTTGATCATAAAGAACTCTCCTTCCTAGCAAAGCACTTGCATCAAAGTATCAATAGCATTTATTGAGTTCAGCAGGCAAAAGGATAAACAGCAGTTCTTGCTGAAAGCACTTCTACTTCAGGAACAAGAGATATGATGCAGCTATGTCTGACAACAGCAGAAAAAGAAAAAAATGTCCTCTTTCCAAAAAAAACAAAAACAAAAGCAAAACTCCCTCCTTTCCTCTGAATCTTGGAAAGGACACGTGATGGAAGAATTCCCATGTGGAAAACATTGTCTCAGCAGTTCAGCTCTTATGTCTGAGACATGGCCCCAGGGGATGGGTGCCCCGTGTGAGAGAACCAGCAGTCTTCAGCACCCACTACAGGGATGCCTCCCAGCCTGTACCTCTCTTAGACATCTGTCCAGGATCATACAGTTGGGATAACAGAGCTGTCCAACTCCCCCATGGAGAAGTCCCTGGTGTGGACTGTGGAAAGTAGGGTGCCAGGTCAAAACCTACCACATGCCTCCCCTCCAAGATTTCATATTTCTTGAGTTCAGGCCCTGCAGCATTCCCCCTATGTCCAAACCCCCTTCTGGGTCCTGTCACCCCTTTTTCAACCCTGCCCCTGCCATCCAAGGTTTGCTGTTTTGTGTTAATTGGGAGGAGGGGCCATGCTGAGAAATGGGAAATGTTGCACAATTTTTGTTAAATAAACACAATAACAGCTTGGCTGTTTCAGCATTTGATTAAAATGAGGCATGACTCTTCCTCACATCGCATTCCCCCACACCCTGGCTTCTGCCCCTGGGAGGGCTGGGGAGGAAGAAGGGAAGAGGCATGGTACCCAGGCATGTTTGCTTGTAGGCAGTGGTGCCCATGACACAAGGCCAGAGAAGGCCATGGCAGGAGACCTAAGACCCAGTGCCAGTGATTAGGCACTCAAAGGCCTCCTACCCTGCTCATCTGCAAAAGCTTCCTGGCCCACTCAGGTGAGGAAGCAGTCATCCAGGACTTCACAGATCTGTATAGCTTGCCCTGGTCCATGGCTGGAGCCAGACGTATTGGCAGGGGGCTTGCCTTCACCCCCATCACTGTGTCACATGTGCTCATAGTGCCAAGCCTGGTTCATAGTTGAAGTCCTCCTTCTGACAGTCCAGGTACCTCCCCATAGGGTTTCATGACCCGGGTCAGGAGGGGTAGTTGAGGCCTCCAGTGATAATTGGGGGTGATAATGTCACCAATTATGAAATTGGGACACTGGGAGCATGGTGCCCACTTTCCATCACTCCAGGAAATGGGGAGTTGTGTAAGGACTGGGTGTTGTCCTCATTGGTCACATGAAAGTTTGTGGACCAGTCATTCCCCTGATGCCTGGGTTGTGTGTGTGGAGGGGTGGGGGGGAGGGTACAAACACATACTTACACACACAGAACCCAGGCATCTGACACTGAGACACACACACACAAAGAGCCCAAGTATCTGGTCCACAAATGAGTACACAGCTCTGGAACAGGATTGTGACACTTGTAGGTTAGGCAGTGTGCTCTGCCATGACGAAAATAGGTAGCTGGAACTAGACCTAGGTGGGATTCATCTGAAACTTCTTTTCAGTGAGAAATGCAAGTCGGAAGTCAACTAAAACATTTCACAAACTTGTTTTGTTTCAATACATTTAAGAGAGAAGGCAGGGTAGAAATGAGACATTTTTTATTTAAAATGACATTTCATTTCTAATTAATTTTGCTGTTATTAAAAAAAAAACAGAGAAAATCTCAAAAGCCAAGTAAAATAATTCAATCTGAAAAAAAATTCTGCTTTACGCCAAAGCTAAACAAGCAAGCAAGCAAACAAACAAACAATGCTTCATTTTTTAATCAAACACAGAGGATATTTAGAGTGGACCAACCAAAAGTGTTCTGGTACTGGTACCAGTGGCTTACTGACTTTCTGTGCTGTTTCCCCTGATCTGTCTGTCTGTCTCTTTATGGAGAATTTTTGTTGAGTGGGTTTAGTTTCCTTTCTTCTAGGAGAGGATTTGTGTAATTGATCCATGTGACAAGTTGCTGCCAGCTTATTAGCTGCAAGGTTACCTTGCTACAGTGCAAGTGGCTATAATGAGTCAAAATAATGAGCTATTCTAAGGTTACCCCAGTCTGAATTGCAGCAAAGTGACAGATTAAAGCTTAGATCTTTCCTGCACATATACAGCTGTGAGTCCTGTGGGTACAGTGATGGTGCACTGTATGCATTAATGAACTGGAAATGTGATGGTGAAATCAACCCTCAGACACACAGCACCTAGGAAAAACTAGACACTTGTGCCTTGAAATAACACAGTACTCATTAGTGCTCAGATTCTGACCTCATAGTCCCATCTCCATTCCTCCGGGACTGTCTTCCTCTTTACATTTTGTTTTGGTTAGACTATAGAGTACTCCTAGGTGCTGTCACTCTAAAAAACACCGTGGCACAGGAAAGCAATTAAAATAAAAACACAACACTTAGCCAAATACAGAGCAGGAAATGGGTAGGATTAAGACACAGTCAATTTCAATAGTGCAGATAGTTTCTAATTAGCAAAGTGTTAGGTGAAACCAGTGATATTATTGGGGAAAAACAAACTCTTTCACTGCAGCTTTTTTCAGTTGCTTGAACAGACTGGAAGATGTAGCTCTGTGGCAGCTCAGCACATGTAAGGGCTCTAAATTCTCTCTCTTGTCACTGGACTATTCTATTCAAAGTTCAATAATAATTTACAAAGACATTACAGGTTAGGAGGCAAATATAAGCCTGGAGAATTTTGTTCCAGACTTATACATTTTGAGTGGAACTGTCTTGAACTGTAAGCTGTTTCTCTCACTCTCATGGGTATTTAAAATGACCACATCAAATTTTCACATTAACCACTGATGCGATTGATGTTTCCTGCATTTTTATAAAGTGATTTTATGGTGTAGATATTTTAAAATGTGTCCTGAATTTTTTATTTCATTGTTATAGTGGTGACAGCCTGGATAAAATCCCTAGCAACATATAGGATGCAACATACATAGAAATTAGATGAATACATATCCATTTTATAGTCATAAAAGGACCTATATATTAAATATATGGCTAAAGTGACACCTTAACAGCCACAGAGTATTAAATGACATGGCTAACTTTAATTTGTATGTTGGTGTATTGGTATGCTTAGTGCCACCATTATAGTGAACTTTATTGCCAATATCAAATTAAGATATATTGCGGGTAACATCATTAGGGTTGGTTGGAATGAACTGAATTTAAATAATGTCTTCAAGATTCAGATTTTCTGATGCTTAAGAATTTTTCCTAGCTAATTTAATAAGTACCAGCTAGTCTTCTCTCTGAGAAGTTCCTTGTATTAACTATCTCCTCCCAGGTTTATTTTACATTTTCTGGTGGAGGCTGTGAAGAAAAAAACTGTTCTAATTATAGATTTTAAGAATATATGGATAGATAGGACCATCAGACCCTGCAGTCTGACTTCCAGCAACACACAGAGGATCCCACCTTGTGATATCCTCATCAAATCAATAACTCATGGCTGTTAGAGTTGATCATTAAAAATATATATATCTCCAAATATGTTTTAAAGACACCAAGTAAGGAAGAATCTACCATATTCCTTAGCAGTCTCTTTCAAGGGTTGATTCCTCTCGAGAATAAAAATGTATACTTTATTTCCAGTATGAATCTTCTCTTTTCAGTTATTTTGTCTGTTTACTTAAGGAACCTTCTAGAATCAGGAATCTTTCCATGACAGGACTTACACAACATGAACTAGTCATCATAATTTTAATCTGATTAGTTCAAAAGACTGGTCTTCTAAAGCCTCAGAGAATAGAAGAAAATAGTTATTCCTACAGTAGCAGCAGCATACAGAATATTAAATTAATCAGGCATGTCTACAGATGCATTAAGGCACTTTTCCTATTGCGCATTAAATGTAGTATCTCCAATGTGTGGTAGTACACAAATGCACATCACGCTGTCTTAATGTACAGTAAATGAATATTCATGGTTTTTAAGTGATTCTTAATGCTCACTAACCTATTTTTTGTGCATTTGCATAGTAGCCCCCCTTTTTTTAAAGTGATACTTTAATGTACAGTAAAATAGGCGATGGCACATTAAAGCATGTTCCTGTTTATTCATGTTTTAAGGCCAGAGGATTTTTTCTACTGTGGCCTAATGTTTATTACAGACCAGAAGACGTCTACTATTTACTCCTGTACTAAACTTACACATTTCTGCTTGGCTGAGCTGTCTTCTAGAAAGGCATCCATTCTGGATCTGAAGACATCAAGAGCTGGAAAATCCACTGTTTACCTTGGGAAATTTATTCCAAAAGTTATTTAGTCACTATTAAAAATTGTGGCTGATTTCCAAGTTACAATAGTCTGGCTTTTGCTTTCAGCCTTCTCTGCTAAATTAAAGAAATCCTGGTATATTTCTCCCCATGAAGTTATCTGTACACTGCATAAGAAACCCCTAACCTATGTTACTGTATAGGGTACAGGCTGCAAAGTTTAGAATTCTGGGCGGCAGAGAAGTTCTGCAGATAGCGCCAATAGAGAGCTCGATCTGCAGGGTGCAAGCTGTAAGTCATGAAGCTAAGGATGGAAGACTCTTTGGGTGTGTCTACATGTGCATTAATGAACTTTTCCTAATGTGCATTGTATTTAATACCTCCAGTGTAGGTTACTAAATAAATGTGTATAAGGCTGACCTAATGAGCAGTGCCAAAGCACATGTTTAAATGACACTTAATGTGCAGTAGCCTATTTTACTGCACATTAGCGTAACCACATGGGTTTGGGGTTTTTTTATGTGGCACTTTAAGGATCAGTAAAATAAGCTACTGTGCATCAATATGCAGGTGTAGATATGCTTCCTATGCCCTATTGTAAGTGGGGAAGGTCAGGTGGCTAGAAGTAGAAGTGGAATTAGGAGCTATATGATCCCAGTTTCTGGGCTGGAGAATCAATTTGATGTAAGATGTTGTGATAAAAGGAGCTTCATGCAAAGTGCTGCAAGTCTGGCCCTTACAGTTTGAGGAGGAAGAGTTTCCTAGGAGGAAATATGGCATAGTGAGTAGCCCAAAAGGGCCTGAGGCTGGAGATTGTCAGTAGGCAGTAATAGAGTGAGTAGCCTAGTGGAACTGAAGCTAGGGTCTAACGGTAAACAAAGAGACAGGAGGCAGCCTTAGGAAAGGTACCCCAGTTTGCAGATAGAAGTATGGGAGGCTGGAGACAGGCAACCCTGGTTTACATTGATTTATTTTATGCCTAGCTATGAGGCATGGGTTAGCTTGTGGGGCAGACGGAAGCTACTAAGGGCACCTAAGCAAAAGGAGGCTGAGGTTGTCTAAGAGAGAAGTACTGGGGCATGAGGCCCCATGACCTAAGGTAGGGATGACAGCAACAACATGGGCTAACTCAAAAGGCAAGATACCCTGCTTGGAACCAGCACTGGGGAAACACTGAACAAAAGGGAGGGGGCCTGAAGAAGAGGAGGGAGAAGTGAGGCACCTAAGATTTTACTCTAGTAACATGAGGTCTGTGTCATCAATTTATATTAACTTCCAGCAGTCTGCGGTAGGCAGTGGCAGAGAAGTGCCCTGGGAGGTAATTGAGATGCACTGTGCAGCTTGGTTTGTCCCCTCTATGTCTCCACCATTCCAGGGGCCAGAAGGAGGGGCTTCAGGGGTAGTTGCTGGCATGTGAAATCCTTAAGTGGCACCAGCTATAGGAGGGATGTATTTGGTAGCTGGGTTGGTCTGAGACAAAAATAAATGCAGAACTCTGGAATTATACACTTAATTGCTAAACAAACAAAGAGTTCTACACCTCTCTGCCTTTCTGCCATCTGACACCACCAGGGAAGAAGTCCTGCCTTATCTAGACATCAGAGCAATTCACACAAAGAAACACATGGACCCAGAGGAACCGACATCCATCTTTAGCTTCCTCTGTGCAAAATGAAGTGTATTTTCTACTATGGGGACTTTTACCTTCGTTAATTTTCCCTCAGACTGAAGAAGTGTGCGTGTGCCCAAAAGCTTGCAAAGAAAGATTTTTTTAAAAATGACTTCTTAGTTGGTCTAATAAAAGGTACCATCTCTGAACCAAAAGTTCTGGAGTTTTGCACCAACTATATCAGTGATTCTCTTCTCTTTTTAGCTTCAAGACCTGCCTCTATGTCTTTTCTGCATTTAGATCCATCTCAGTTATTCTTCACCTGGGGTGCTGTGAAATTCAAAGAAGTTTTTTGAGGGGGGGAGGCTTGAGACTAAATAAGGTTGAGAACAACTGGTATATAGACTAATATGCTACTTAAAGAAAGATGTGGTTGGTGTATTTAAAAAAAAAAAAGTACAGGACAGCACTGGTATAATCTCCTGGCTTTTTGGGTAGGAGATAACTTTTTCAGTTAAAAAGGAACCCAAGATGGACTCTGCCCCACCCCCCACACTCCCCTTGCCCTGCAGGTCAGTCTGTGGGCAGGGAAGGGTGGGGGAAGGGGGCAGATCGAGGCAGAGGAAGAAAAATTATTTGGGGGCTCAGCCTCCAGCAGGTAAATTTGTTGGGGAGGGGAAAAGCCCGTGAGGGTGGGGCAGATTGATGCCCCAGCAGTGAGGGAGGGAGCAGGGGGAGTGGGTCTGGCTGGGCCTGGCGGTGGGACAAGCAGAGGCCCAAGGGTCACATGTCCCCCAGGCCTTTGCTTGTCCCCCACTTCCCTCCAGACCCTGCTCCTACCTATGCCCTGCTGCCTCCCTCACCACTGGGGCCTTGACCTGCACACCTCCCTCCAAAGTGGTGAGTGAGGGAGTAGGGCAGGGGCAGGCCTTGCATGGGTGGGGTGGGTGCAGGATGGAGCCATGAGCAGCTCATTCAGGGGGGTACAAGGTTGTGGAGGGGCACAGCCCAGATGGGCACAGGGGGGCACATGTCCCGGGATCTGCATGTGGGGCGGGGTAGGGTGGGGTGGGCTGGGGCTGGGGTGGTGCCAGGCTCTCCCAGCATAGCTCTCTGGCTGGGTGGTTCTCAAGCTGGGTGGCAGTGGTGGCAGCAGCAGCAGTGGAAGGGTAGGAAGCAGGGGGCAGGGGGACTACATTTAAATTCCAGGTGCCTGCAGCCCTGCTTCCAGCACCACCACCACCACTGCCCAGCCTGAGAGCCATGCTGGGAGAGCCTGGCACTGCCCCAGCCCACTTTGTTTGCAGATCTGGGGGCATGCACACTCCATGCTCACCCTGACTGCATGCCCCCCCACCCCCGCCACACCTTCCAGATTAGCTGCTTGTGGCTCCATCCTGCACCCATGCCAGCTGTGCAGAATCTGCCCCTGCCTCATTCCTCACATCACCACTGCGTGTGTACTCCTCCTCATCCCTGCGGCAGCTGGGGTGTCCTACATCTGAAGCCCTACCACTGCCCTACATTTGGGGGGACTAAGCCTCAGAGGGCCGCACATCTTTCATTTTCACCATTTGTTTTAATATTTGTATACTAAAGGTTTAAAACATACCCCCCTTTCTTTCTCTCTCTCTCTCTCTCTCAGTTGCTCACTTATCTGAAAAATGTATCTTCCAGTCACAACATGTAGGCTTATATGTGAGGCAAAAACGGTTTCTCTGTTTGTTTTGATTTTTTTTAAATCAAAGTATTCTGTAATGAGTTAACTTTGACCACTTTTTAAAGCTACGCTGTTCCTGAAAAAAGTAGTGCAGAAAAACTAAAATTTGGCAGCCATCATGTCAGAGAATTGCTTGTGAATATGAAGTCAGTTAGAGATCAAGCAGGGGAAATTTAAGAGTGATAAGTGTTGTTAAGATAAACATGAAACACAGGTACAGAGGTTAATGAAACAGCTGGGGGACGATTCCACAACTTGCCTTGTTTTCTCCTTTGTGGCAGTACAGAGGGAGTGTAAGCACTCCCATGCCAATCATAGCAGAACAGGCAGTGAAAAATTAGACCCTCACTCTTCACTTTGCTTCTAGTTGTCCAGTCACAGCTATCTTGATAGCTCTCTGATTTTACCAGTGTAAACCCATTTCACACATTTCAGGGATACAGGTTGTAGCTGTGTTGGTCTACAGGCAAAAATAGTCAGAACTTTTGGTAGAGACAATATGTTTATTAGACCAACTAGATAGTTGCAACACCCCCCCACCACACACACACATGCTTTCGTACTCCCATTCCCTTTCTCAGGTGAAGGAGAATGCAAAGATTGTAAAATTTTCTCCCAGGTAGAAATGAAAATTCATACTGTACAGGAGAATTGAAGGATGTTATAAGTTCCCCTTGGTGCAAAAGTTTATTTTATGCAAATTAGGCTCAAATAAAGCTTGGAGTAGTCTGCTAACTTCAAAGGTGCCCAATGGCAATCAGGTTGTTGAATTTTGCTTCTTTCTTGGCAAGACCTCTTACATTGCACAGGAGAGTTGGTCAATGGAATGTTTCTCTTGGCTAAGGCAGTTCTGTTGCATAGAGGTTGTTTTGCAAGTATGCAAATTCAGTTTGAACAAAAGGCTGCAGGAGCGGAAGTGTTAGCCTTCAGGTCTCTGGGTGTTGAAGTTTTCTTCTTTTTTGTAAAAATTATGAAGTTTTCAATTCAAAACGGCTCTTATGATATCTTTCATATTTCAGGGATACATGTTGTAGATGGTCTACAGACCAGGAGAAACCTTCTTTCAACCAACTCTCCTGTACAATATAAGCATTGTGCGAAGAAAAAAGCAAAATTCAACATCCTGCTTGCCATCAGACACCTTTGAGGTAAGTAAGACTGCTCCAAGCTTTATTTGAGCCTAATTTGCATAAAATAAACTTTGTTTATGAGTCTCTGAGAATTCCCAGTGTTACTCTGTTAACACACAAGCGCGAGCATTTGATGTGAGGCCATAGCCCTTTTTCTTGATAAGCTTGGTTACACCATGTTAGAGGCCTAAGTTAGGGGTTGTAAGGGCATTGCCATGCCACTAGGGACTAATTAACCTAGATGAGAGCCACATGAATGGAAGAGAGGTAGCAGGTTGTAACCAGGGACATCCTGTTTATGTCTATGAGGATACAATCTGTAACTCTTTGTTGCTGTCTGCAAGGTCTGGCTGTTCTTTTTTCACTCATAAGGCAAGGTGGAAATCATCTGTCCTATGCTCACTCCTACTGGCACTTTCAAATAATTGCAACTTGCCAACAGATTTAATACTCCAAGATATTATTAGGGCCTTATGGTTCAAGCCCAGTTAGTGAGACTGGGGCTTAGGCCTCTGGGCTCATAGCACTGTCACTGGCTTTCTCCATGGCACGGACAGATCATGCCGCCTTCCTGAATCTCATTTTTCTGCAACTACAGTATAAGAATGGAAGTTTCTGCCCACCACTGTAAAGTGCTTCAAAATCTGCAGAAGAATAGCACTAGCGTAAGACCCAGGCATTCCTGTTACTGTTATTATTAGGGAGGAGGAGAGGTGACTCATTCTCCTCTCATTCAGAGCCTGGAGCATTTCCCAAAAGTAATTAACTAGGAGAAACTGCTAATGGAAGAGCTGGTGCTTATTGAAGCATTTGGCAGAGATGGGAGTTGTCTCTCCAATTTCAGTGAATTAACACCTATAATTCTGTATTATGGGACAGGAGCAGCTACTGTCACAGGACACATCTATTCCAACTGGGTCTGTAAAAAAACAAAGCTAACTAGTGCTAGTCAGAGTATTTGAGACATGTGATTTATCTAACAGATGCAGCTGTTTTTCTGCTTGTGAATTGCTCATGACAGGTTGATTTTAGTGACTAAGTTAAGCACTGTATTCCAGAACCCTACAATATAAAGAGTGCTTCCTAAATTATGGTGAGTGCTGTTTTTAGTGGTGAGGTTTACCTACCTGATTTATGAACTTGATCACTGAAGTCACATGGCATTCTCTCTCTTTCCTGATTGGTTGATTTAACATCCATAGTCTTTAGGACAAAATTATATTCTTGTTTGCAGATTTCTATAGCTAATCCAGACAAATGTATTTTCATTATTTTAATGCAAATTAAAATAATGGGTAGGGCATCATCTATCTGAATGATCTAAACCAAAAAATACAGGGGTCTAGAAGTGACTAATTTCCTGGTGTTATGCAACATATTTTTTGAAACACTAAAACTAATCAAAACACTTCCAGTGTCATCTGACCATATGAGTTACCTTAGATAAAACCTAATACTACCTAAGGGTACAACTACACTTTACTAATTTTACTTGGTGTTAAAGTTAGTGAATATTTTGAGCAATCCTAGTTAAGTGTTACTGTCACCTGTAAGATGCAGTGCTCTGATATGCATTTAGTGGGCTGGTGACCCAGGGCATGGCTATGAGCCAAGCTGATTCTGTGCTTGCTCAGTTTGCCTGCTCTCAAGGGCAGGGTAGATACCAGAGATTTACAAGCATTTGTGGGCTGGCAGGGTCCCATCAGGCTTGCTAGCCCTTGTTTGCCTGCAGTCTGGGTCCCAAATTGGCTTGCTGCTTCCCCTGCCACCTCTCTTGCCCTCAGGGTTCCTCCTCTGCCTCCACACCACCTAAGACTCTCTCTGTGCCTCCCAGGGATTCCCCTCCTACTCTAACTGGCTCACCACCACCTTCCGTGTTTCCTGCCTCGTGTATGCTGGCACTGTGCTGGAGGAGCAAGCAGAGAACCTGAACCTGTCCACCTGGCTACACCAGTTGGGCCATCATTGTTTTCTGGGCTGAGCCCAGCTCAGAGTGCATCAACAGAGGCAGTGGCTGGGTAGGAAGTTTCCCCTTCCCTCCTTTCTCTTCCAGGCTATCGCCATCAGTGCAGGTGACTTGGGAGTTGCCAGGGGAGCACTGAGTGTGAATCTAGGGTACCAGGACTGATCTTAGCCAGAGGGAGCAAGGCATTGATTAGGAGAGGGAGTACCACCTGCTCCCTTACTGACCCAGATTGGACCTGATGTCCCATGCCCCTTGCCACTTGCCTTTTCCTCAAATCCAGACACAGTGCACCCTACACTCCCTGCCCTCCATTGGCCCAGTTTGGGCCTTTCCCCATCCAGGATCTCGGATCCCCTCTCACTGCCCCTCCAGCAGCTCCTAGCTCACATGCACTGTTGGCACTGTCCTGGGGAAGGAGGTAGGAAAGGGAAAACCTGGAAAGGGTGCTTGGGTACTGATGGCTAGAAAATTATATTTAGAGATTTGATTTTAGGAATTGGCTTATAGGTAAAGTAGATATTGTATTAGAACAATGGTCCAGAGGAATGTCAAGGGTTAATTTGTTTCTAAAAGGCTGTTTGTGACAGATTCACAGCCTTCAAGGCAGACACCATGACTAAGGCCAATGGACAAGCAGATGTACACATCCTGGAAAATTAAAAACATCCAAGCAGTATTTGAATAACAAAGATAGGTTTGGCATGAGACCCCAGTGACCAGCTGCAAACCTCTGAGATTTCCAGTTCGAACTGAAATGACCAAATTAAGGTGTGTGCATGTGATGGGTTTATGGAGATAGAATTCTGGATGACAAAACAGAACATGGGGAGCATGATGACCGCAAGGAACCCAATCAATGGTACCCAGAAACTGAGAGCCATAGAGGAGAAAGAATACCAAAGGAGGCACTTTTAGAACAAGTTGACATCAGCCCCCGATCTCCAAGGTTGTTGACATTGGACATTCAAGCAAAGAACCACAATGTGGCACTCACATACCAGCCAGACGCACTGCTTGCCTTGCATACACCCTGGTCACTAGAAAATATTTTGATAATATATTCTGCAATAATCCAGCTTGCTTTGCTTTCATTACTCTTTTTTCCTATCACTGTGTATCAATAAAATTTGCCTGTTATCAACTGGATGGTCTGTGGTCTGTCTGAACCTGGTCTGTAGTGTTCATTTGGAACAAGGTATCAGGACCGAGTTGTAAATCCAGTTAAAACAGCTATTGCCACTGGCAGTTCTTTGGGCTCAGCTCAGCCTGGAGAAGAGTGGGAGTCTGGTGGCAGTAGTGGCAGGTGAGCCAAGGGATAAAGAGGGCTCAAGTGAGCTGTGAGGTTGCGGGGGGGGGGGGGGGGCGCAGGAATGCCCTGGCAGTGGGGGTGAGAGGGGGAGCCCTGGAGGGCAGGAAGGAAGCCCAGGGTCAAGGATCCCAAGAGGCAGGGGAGAGTCCTGAGGGAGGGGAGGAGACAGAGGGGATTCCCAATGGGCAGGGGAGGATCCTAGGGGGTAGGGATGAGTCAGGAATGGGAGGGGATGGGGGATTCTTACATTTGGTACTCCCCCTCTCTCACTGTGGGGGAAGTTAATCCAGAGGTCTATCTGGGATGCTGGAGGATAGTTCCCACCTGGTTGCTCCAAACCAGCTATAGATAATCTTCGATGAAAGAGGATTATCTCTAATGTGCAGACACCCCTGGTGTAAATGGGCCCTTAACACATGTTTAAGTTACTGAGCAATAACACCCTATATCAATGACTTTCTCCAATTTGATTATTCCAAACTCCAGATACAAAAGTCTGATGAGAATTTTCCAGAATATAGGCATGAAGCGGCAATATCATAAGTAGGGGTTGGTAAGTGGGGCAGATTCCTGTGTCTTTACTAAGGCGGGGTCAGGGGAAGGGAAGGAGGAAAGAGGACAGGAAGGGCATGAGAATTGAGGCAGAGCAGGGGGTTGCCAGAACGAAAGCAGTGGGGCTCAAGGCTCCACCTGCAGGGAGTGGTGGTAGGATTCCCCTCATCAGCCTCTGCCTTTCCTCTCCCCAAATAGAAGATGTTGCTGGTGGATGTGTCAGCAGAGCTAGTAGCCAAGGGATTAACACAGCTAGGTGTAGAGATCTTCTCATATTTCTGCTGCCACTTTACTCAACACCAAATTCAATGTTTCACATCACCATTAAGCCTGGGAATCAGCAGTGGTAATTACAGCAGGAGGTCAAGAGAGGGTTCAGACACCTGGCAGCTGCTGTATTAACCCCAGAGTTTCTCATGCTTCCTCATGAAGCAGTGGCTATACCCTGCTGACCAAGGACATAATCCCTACCAGTCATGCCTCTGTAAAACCAAATTGTTAATTTTTGAGGATTCATTCATCTATATACTGTAATTGGTAAATTAATGTAGGATTCTAAATTTCCTTGGAGGTATATGAAACTTTGGTTCCTTTGGTGGCCACTGAACCAACAGTTGCTTTGCCCCAGCTTCTAGCTCAGTGCTCTTCTCCTGAATGATGAGCTCAGGTACTTCAGACCTTCCTGTGTAACACTATGGGAAAACAATGTTCCTCAGTAAGCTAGATAATTGGCACAGTCCAGAAGGGGAGCTAATAGGAATTACAAATAAAAAGTGGCAGCTTTGAACAGAAAAAAGGAAAAAAAAAGGAAAGGGCAGCGGGTAAAAAACTAGGAAAGACTTTATAACAAGTGACCAAGATATGGTCCAAGAACCAGATCCAGAGCATGTAGCAGTACCATTCGAATCACAGGGGTTCCCCATAGGTCTGGAAATTTGCTGGTGGGACAGTGGTGGCAGCACTAACTGCCACAGCTCCCAGAGCCTGTCTCAGGAGGCCTGCTGTTTGGCTGCAGCCTAGATCTGAGATGTCACAGAAGGATTATTGAGAATCATCTAGCCATTTGACTACTACTGCAGGCGGACACCACTGATACTGCCAGGGTAGACCCTGAGCAGATCAAAAGTGACTATGGGGTTCTGGGTGCAAGAGTGAAGGGAATGGGGCTCAAGTCATAATCTCTTCCAGTCAAGGGGAAGGTCCCAGGCAGTAATGGATGCATCCCGAAGATTAAAGCATGGATGCATAGATTGTGTCACCAGCAAAGCTTTGGCTTTTTCAGCCACAGGCTGATGTTTCATGAGGAAGGATTTCTAGGAAGAGATGGGATCCACCTGATGAAGAGAGGAGACAGGCTTGCTAACCTAGTGAGGAGGGCTTTAAACTAGGTTTCCTGGAAGATGGAAACCAAATCCTTAAGGTAAGTGGGGAAGTGGGTAACCTGGAAGAAGAAGCTGGAGCAGGCAACAGAGGAGACCCTTTCATTCTTCCTGAGAAAGTAGGGCAATTACTAGTTACTCTTGGTGTCACAATACATGGAGCCTGCAGGATCCTCCACAGATGCATGGAGCCTGCAGGAATAGGAACAACTGGAAGTCTTCATAAAGTCATAGACCTTTGATGTGACTGGAATAACAGAGACTTGGTGAGACAGCTCACATGACTGGAGCACTGTCACGGGTGGGTATAAACTATTCAGGAAGGACACGCAGGGGGGAGCTTCAGTATGAAACTAGATACAGATCTGTTAAAAGCTACTGGTTTAGGGTCGGAGAGCAGAGCAACAAGTGTGATATTGTGGTGGGGGTCTGCTGTAGACCACCAAACCAGAAGGATGAGGGGAACAAGGAATTCTTCAAACAGTTAGTAGGAGTTTCCCGATCACAGGCTCTGGTTCTCATGGACGACTTCAATAACCCTGACATCTGCTTGGAGGACAATACAGTATTACAGAGGCAATCCAGGATATTTTTTGAGAGAGTTTGGTACAACTTCCTGGTGCAAGTTTTACAGAGGCCAACTAAGGGCCTTACTCTTCTTGACCTGCTGATCACAAACAGGGAAGAATTGCTGGGGATGAGGATGTGGGCACCAGTGACCATAGGGTGACTGAGTTCAGGATCCCAAGGAAAGGAAGGAAGGAGAGAAGAAGAGTATGGACCCTGGACTTCAGAAAAGCATAGTTGGATTCACTCAGGGAACTGATGGGCAGTATCCTTTAGTCTGAGCAGGAAAACAGTCCATGAGAGCTGGCTATATTTTAAAGAAACCTTACTGAGGGATCAGGAATGAACCATCCTGATGCACAAGAAGACTAGCAAGTATGGCAGAAGACCAGCTTGGGTTAGCAGGGAACACGTCAGGGAGCTAAAACACAAACAGGAAGCTTACAAGAAGTGGCAACTTGAACAAATGGTTAGGGAGGAGTAAAAGAGTATTGCTTGGGCATGCAGGGATGAAATCAGGAAGGGCAAAGCGCAGTTGGAGTTTCAGCTAGCAAGGGATGTGAAGGGTTATAAGAAGGGTTTGTATAAGTATGTCAGCAACAAGAGGAAGATCATAGAAATTGTAGGTCCCTTCCTAAATGGGGAGGCAACCTAGTGACAGAAGAGGAAGAAAAGGCTGAGATACTCGGTGCCTTTTTCACCTTAGTCTTTACAGACAAGGTCAACTCCCAGACTATGACCCCATAAAGCAGAATTTGGGGTAGAAGGAGCAGCCAATAGTGGCAAAATAACAGGTTAGGGACTATTTAGAAAATCTGGATATGTGCAAGTCCATGAGGACAGATGTGATGCATCCAAGGATTCCGAGTGTGTTGACCAATATGATTGTAGAGCTGCTGGTCATTATCTTTGAAAACTGATAGGGGTTAGGAGAGGTCCTGGACGACTAAAAAAGGGCAAACAGAATGTCCATCTTTAAAAAAGGGAAGAAGGAGGGTCTGGAGAACCACAGACCAGTCAGCTTCACCTTAGTCCTGTGGCGAAATGCTGGGCTAGCGGCTCCGGCACCGCTTAGGGGAGCCACGGGCTTTGCAGAGTTGTGCGAGCGCGTGGCTTGTGGAGCAGAATTGAGGTAGCTTTTTAGCCGCCCTCGAGGTTCGCCGAGTTGGCACAAGTAGACAACTTAGAGTAAGTTGTTAGTGTCTCTTAATCTATAGGGTGTCCGTTGGTTCACGAGGTTCCAGAGCCAGCCCTTGCGTTCCAACAGTGGAGCTAGTCCAAAGCTAGGTGCAGCTGCCGGCTCCTTAAGTCCCAGAACTGGTCAACAGCTCATTGAGATGGAATGTTAGTAGTAAAAGTTATTACAGAGTAGATATAGAGTAAAATAAAAAGATTTTATTCACTCACCTGGCCTCACCCTCTTACGAGTAAGAGGGGAGGCCAGTTGGAACGAAGTTGCAGTAAATACAAGTATAGCGAGCATAGGTATGCTGTCTAAGCTACGATGAGAGGCAGTCGAGAAGTGGAGTCTCCGATGTTTCTTCAGTTACAGTATGCTGGATACTAAAGGGGTCTGTTGGTTCACGGGGTTCCAGAGCTAGCAGTTGCCGGCTCCGTAGTCCCAGAACTGGTCAACAGCTCATGAATGGGATATTCTATAGGGTGTCCGTTGGTTCACGAGGTTCCAGAGCCAGCCCTTGCATTCCAACAGTGGAGCTAGTCCAAAGCTAGGTGCGGCTGCCGGCTCCTTAAGTCCCAGAACTGGTCAACGGCTCATGAATGGGAAATACAAAGCAATACTGTAACACGGTGAATCGTTGTCAGTTGTCAGATTTCTGAGGCCTTTGTTTTCGCTGGGATATGCCCAGGCGGGGAGGCTGAGAACTGGTCTGTGGGGTGATCGGGCCCACAGAGTTTTCCAGTTGTCGTCTCTGCTGCTTCCTGCTTTTTTGCCTCTTTTATAGATGTTTGTTGGACTGCCTCTATGACACTAACTATAATATAGAGATAGGATAATTTTCTTTTACATAATTATTGTTAGGCAGATTTTCTACATAAGTTTCATTTCTGCAGAAACGACACTTCTAGAAAAGAAATGAAATTTACAGAATGCGCATGTGTAGCTTAATGCCAGCGGAGAAAAGTACAAAGCGTTCATTTTGATTAACAGTCAAGACTTCAAGGTTACAGAAATGTGAGAGTGCCGCGCGGCAGTTATACAGAAAAGGGAAAATAATATAAAGTCTTTTCAAAAAACTATAAGATAGTTACAAGTCCCTGGAAAAATCATGGAGTAGGTCCTCAAGGAATCCACTTCTAAGTTCTTGAAGAAGAAAGTGATCAGGAACAGTTAGCATGGATTCACCAAGGGCAACTCATGCCTGACCAACCTAATTGCCCTCTTTGACAAGATGACTGGTTCTGTGGATGCAGAGAGAGTAGGAGTTGTGATATACCTTGACTTTATTGAAGTTTTTGGTACAGTGAGTGTTCCACAATAGTTTTGCAAGCAAGCTAAGGAAGTATAGGTTGGATGAATAGACTGTAAAGTAGATAGAAAAATGCCTGAATCATCAGGATCAAAGGGTAGTAATCAATGGTACAATGTCTAGCTGGCAGGGGGTATCAAGTGGTCTGCCCTGGGGATCAGTTCTAGGGCTGGTTTTGTTCCATATCTTTATCCATGACCAGAAAAATGAGATGGATTGCACCCTCAGCAAGTTTGCAGATACACCAAGCTGGAAGAAATAGTAGATATGCTGGGGGTTAGGACTGAGAGTCAAAGACACCTCAACAGATTGGAGGATTGACCAAAGGAAATCTCATGAATTTCAATAAGGACTAGTGCAAAGTCCTGCACTTAGGATGGAACAATCCCATGAACTGGTACAGGCTTGGACTGACTGGCTAAGCAGCAGCTCTGCATAAAAAGGACCTGGGGGTTACAGTGAACAATAAGCTGAATATGAGCCAGCAGTGTGCCCTTGTTGCCAACAAGGATAATGGCATACTGGGCTCCATTAGTAGGAGCGTTGCCAGCAGATTGAGGGAAGTGATTATCCCCCCTCTATTTGGCACTGGTCAGGCCACATCTGTAATCCTGTGTTCAGTTTTGGGTCCCCCACTGCAGAAAGGATGTGGAGAAATTGGAGAGAGTGCAGTGGAGGGAACAAAAATGGTTAGGGTGCAGGGGCACATTACTTATGAGGAGAAGCTGAGGGAACTGGGCTTATTTTATCTGAAAAAAGAGAAAACTGAGAAGGTATTTAATAGCAGCCTTCAGCTACCTGAATTGTGGTTTTTAAGACCAGGCTAGAAAAAGCCTTGGCTGGGATGGTCTATAGCTTTGGCTGGGATGGCAAGGGTCCTTCTTTGATCAGGGGATTAGACTAGATGACCTCCTGAGGTCACTTCCAAACCCAATTTTCGATGGTTCTATGTTTCTAATTAATGCTGCTGCCACTTGTTCTACTGCCATATTGCCAGATCCATAGGTATCCTATGGATGACGATGAGCTCTGCATTCTGGATCTGGCTTGTAGACAAGCATCTGTGCAACACTTATCCGCAGAGCCATATGCATTGGGAAGCACTGGGTGCATCTACAAATGAAATTAGCGGCATACAATATGCTCCAGTGCAGTTCATGCTGGAGTTTGTTGCTCCTGGGCAACACATTTACACATGTTCCTGGGACTGTATCATGTTGAGCTGTGTTGCACCTGGGAGTTAGCCTGCTGTCAAGTGACCTAGGGCATCATCCTGCTAACCCAGGGCTACTCCAACCCAGCTCAATGTGCTGCAGAAGGGCTGTCTGGGGCACCAGGATGCTCCTATGCAGGGGCTGACCAGTAGATAATCCTCATATTGAGGCACCCTTGTGCCACAGCCAGCCCCATCAGCATTTACACGTGAATTGTGGCACAATTAATAACATCAGCATAGGATAGTATTTGTATGTACAAGTACAAACCTATGGCAGCTTTTATTAGTTTAATGTGGTCTAATATGGCCACATGTGTAGAGGCTGAGATTTTACTGCAGAACTAATTAGGCAATTCAGTAAACATATCATGTAGAGGCACCCACGGATTCATAAGGTAACCAGTTTCAGGGGGAATATCAGCAAGAAAATGAAAAGGGAATGACTCTTTTTTCATAAAGGAAAAGGGGAATGTGGCATAAGTAGATTACTTTTTTTATTCAGCTAGACTAGGACAAATTTAGTAAGAGCAAAAGAGAAAATGACATCTGTCAATAGTGGAATCAGATTGATTCAAGTGAACCATGTTTTGGTATCCTTTGTTCACAGACATTGCCTGAAGTGATGGGCAGCTCTCTGCAATGCAAGTCTGAGGTGGAGTGTCAGCAGGTTTAAAGTGGATGTCCCATACCTTCTGCCCCCTGGACTTCTCACAGAGGTGCTGTGGAACTTCTTATGGGAATTTAGTCCTTGATAGATTTAATTCACTAGCAGGAATGACCAGAGGCAGATCCAGAGGGTATGTACTGCCACAGTTGAATCCCTCCTCATCCACCTTTTGGATCATGGTGATCCCTTTTAGATTGCTTTAGCAGAAGCTGGGAACTTCAAATCCCAGAAGTAGATAAAAATCACCCTGCTCTCAGCACCCCCCCCACCTGCCCTCCAGGAGAATGGGTCACCTCCCCTCCTGTTCCCCACCCTCTCTTCCACTGATGCTGTCACTGGCTGATCCGGGGGGGGGGGGGAGGGGGGGTGCTCCAGAGCTGCTGCTGCCCTGCTTAAGCAAGCTTGTGCAGAGCCAGGCTGAGATGGGGAGAGTGGCAGCAGTGGGCAGGTTCCCCTTTCCCAAAATTCCTAGCCCTGATTGTAGCCAACACTCTGTCCTTCTGAATGAGGTTGAGTGGGGGGAAACACTAGAAACAGATGGGAAAATATTCCGTCCTGGCCCCACCTGGCAACCAACAAACCCAAAAGCATCGTATAATCAGGCACGCCCCAGTCCTACACTTCAACCTGAAGACCAAAAACAGAGCTCCACATATTGCATTGTGTAACAAGAAGCTGCCTCTTGGCTCTTGTAATGAGCAAGACCCCAGGTACAACCGGGCTCACCACTCCACTTACCTGGGAGCCATGGTGGGTCTCCACTATTGCCAGCAAACTCATTCAGGTGCAGTTGGGGGCTATCCTCTTTATCAGGGTCAAGCAGGCTTCCAGGTACAGCCAGGTCTCCAGCCATTCCAGCCCAGAGTCACACTGGGTCTTTGTCCAGAGCCACACTGGGTCTCTGCCACCATTGGCCAGCTTGCCCAGAAGTAAACCTGGAAGTGCTGGTGAGATCCAGCTTCTGGTGATCCCCAGATACTGTCACTCACATGGCCAGGGAGCCAGATGTGATTGGCTCCTGAAAAGCCTGATGGGCTCAAATGTGATAGGGCCAAAGCCCATCTCTGGGAAATGCACTGTCTCTGGGAAGAGAGAACTGCCTTCTTGTGTAGAGGCACAGAGAAAGAACACAAGCACTACAAACCTGGGTCTGAGCCTAGGGTGAACTTCAGGTGATTGGACTGAGCCAGTGAAGGGTAACCAGAATAGGTGAGCTGGCCACCCAACCCACCAGTGTTGGGCTTGGAACATGGAGGTAAGCCTCTACATGCAGGGAGTGACTGTAAGTCCTCTCTGTGGGACCCATGTATTGAGCTGATGGGCTGGTGATAGTGGTGTCAGACAAAAGGATACTGCCAGGGAAGGTGCAGATTTGATATGGCTGAGGATGGTATAGAGAAATTGGTAAGTCTTAAAAGAGAACAGAGTTGATTGAGAAACATCCTTTACTTAAGCATGTACAGGGGTAAGTGACTGATGAGGGACTCTCTTGATGATCAGCCATAAACAGGGACCCTTTTTTCATTTGATTGAGGCATGCATGGAAATCAAAGGGATGTAGACAAGGAGAAATTGAGCCCTGAAGAGCTTGTGATGGGAAAGGTCTGAAAAAGTGTTGAAAAACTGGTCAGGTCACTGGTCAAGAGACCCAGACACATTTGGAAGGTCATAGGTCCAACCCAACAGGTGTGGTAAGAGCAAGGTGTAGGTAAGGTGGAGACCTGTGAAGAGGACATATCATCTTGTCAAGAGAATGTTGTTTCCTTTTGTTCCACCATTCAGCCTCCCTTCATTTGTTTACATCAAGGCATGGCAGGAAAGTATAAGTAAGTGGGCAGAGGCTTTTAGAAAGAGATACGAGATCCACCATACCTGTTGACACACACCCTTAATAGAGAGGTAGAACAACCTTTTCTATCATCCTATCCCCTCAATAAACATATCCCATCTCCTTAAATTTTTTTATCATACCCAAACTTGGAGGAGTTCTGCTTCATTCTGTTGCTGCTGAGCAAGATTATCTCCAATTTCAACCTGCTGTGGGCAGCAGACATCTTATGTTCTCTGAGTAAAACTCTCAGAAGTCTCTGAGGTGTATATGTGGGGATCCTCTGGGATTTCTAAATGCTGCCCTTGACAGTCTGCTCCAAATATTGGTACTCTTAGACAACATTACCCAGTGATTATCCAGTCTATTCTTGAAACCTTCTCGTGAAGGAGATTCCAGAGTTTCCATGACCAGTCCGTTGGGCTGCCTCACTCTTCTAATAGTAAGGGCATTTTCCTGATATCTAATCTAAATTCACTGTGCTGGATTTTGAAACCATTGTTTCATATCATACCTTCTGCAGTGAGGGAGAAAAATTGCTCTCCTTCTTTATGGAAGACTTTCAGGTATTTAATATTTTTTTGTGTTTTTAATAAAAACAGCTAGATTTGAAACTGGCTACTATTTCCATCGTGGTTGAAAATACCATGGGGGTTGGGAAATAATCACCCAGGCTTGTGCAGTAAAGTGAAGATGGTCAGTCATGGTAGGTGAATCACAAAACACTGCAAGTTTCTTTGTATGAGGAATCTGGGTCCAAGGCTCTGGTCGATCTGATTTATTCAGACTGGTTGTCCCTTCTTCTCATAGATATAGCCTGAGACATGATTTACACTGTCCTT
Organism: Crocodylus siamensis; assembly: GCF_052110815.1. NCBI lineage: Eukaryota > Metazoa > Chordata > Crocodylia > Crocodylidae > Crocodylus > Crocodylus siamensis. Next base: position 45,906,902 of record NC_143403.1, read on the forward strand.
TTTCAACATCTTATAATGTGTCTGATTGGACTTAAATTATAAGGCAAGGCCAAAATAGTATTTTGGAAATGTCAAGAGCAATGAAGAACCTGTCACTACTTGCCACAGTCCTCTTTACCAAATACTGTCTTGGCACAGCTTCATATTGCCCGGTCTGCTGCCACTCCATTCCTGGTGCTACCATGGATTAGACTGGCAAAACTTCACCCTGCCTCAGCCTACTATTCCATGTCAATTTAAGTTTGCTCTTCCTCCACTTCCTGGGAAGCAGCAGGAGTTCCCAACTCCTTCCCCTTGGTTATAGGAGTCCTGAGGGGAGACTGCAGGTGGACAGCTGTTACAGTTAACACTGTGGGTGTGAGACATACTCTTTTAGAAAGAAGTTCCCACTTCTCTTGATTTCTACCTGCTGAGATGCCAGGAGAGGAGGTAACTAATCCAGTCTTACTTGTAGGGTACTATAGAAGTGTCCCTCATCCCATGTATCTTAGACATTCCTCAACTAGAGAAGCCTTACATGGCTCCTAGTCTCATCCAGGACATTTCCATCTTAACTTTCCTTCCTTTTAATGCCATGGTAAAATATTTTTTTTCCTTTTCCTTCTGTAGCATGAACTGAACTAATATAACTGATGTTAACATAGAGTGTAATAGTAGTGAACTGTAACCACGTTAGTCTTATCCTATAAGTAACTTGAAAACTCCATTTTGTATTCTTTTGCTAGACATAAGTGAATGAACTCTGCATGCCCTTTATGTATGAGTGTATGTGAAAGGGTGACTGGTGAGAGAATGGCATAGAGGTAGGAAAAGAAGATTTAACTGTTTTTGTAAGCAACAAGGCACCACATGTGTAAGTTACCAGTCAGTAAACTAATTAATAGATGGCTGAAGAATCCCTTTGAGGCCTAGGGCACAAAGAAGATGACAAGGAGGAATGCACACATCCTGCCAGATAGGTAGTGAAGACACTGCAAGGCTGTGATATCAACTTTTACAACCAAACTGACCTTGGGCTGAGATAAACAGAAGATGAATGCGAAACAACTGCAAAAAACAGAAATTGGGTATGGAAAAAACCCAAAGTACAAACAAAGAATGCCAATCCCTATAAAAGAGGATGCTGGAATATACCAGGTTGGGTGAATCTCTCTCAACTGCTGCTTTTTCAGAGCACAGACACATCTGTTCACCCAGCTCCAGTCTGCTATCTGCATCTTCTCTCAATAGGTCTGGGCTGGCTATCCAGTACTCCTATTTCATAGATTTCATTTCATAGACATTAGGGCTGGAAGGGACTTCAGAAGATCATTGAGTCCAGCCCCCTGCCCAACGGGCAGGAAGTCAGCTGGGGTCATAGGACTGAACAACTGCTGCTGGTAACTATAATATCTGAATGGAATGGTTGGTTTGTGTTTGTGTATGTCTTAGTGTAATGATGTTTAGGGTGATTTCTGTGTGTCTGTATGAGTGGTGTGTCTGAACCTCTGTCTAATTAATAAATGCGGCATTTGCCTTACTCCCTTTCTAAGGTCTTGCTCTTGATTTGATAAATTGGTCATTCAAAGTAACACTTCTCCCCCCTATACTTTCCCCTTCATTTCCTATCTATCTTTGTCAAGTCAGATAAGTTCTACACCTCTTATATACTGCCTCTCCATGCACCCCATTTTCTCTATGGTTCTAGCAAGGGTCTGTTGAGTGCCTTACAGACAGTAAAGGCCAGAATGCAGTATGTAAGTTGCACACTTGGCTATCAGATGTCACCTGCTCAACACTTTCCAGTGTCCACACCTCTGATTGGAGATCCAGGAGCTTGGGACAAGACAGAGGGAATGTCTACACATTCATTAATGTGTTTTTACTACTGCAAATTAAATTTAGTACCTCCAATGTGAGGTACTAAATAAATGTGTATTGGGATGCCCTAATGCACAGTAGGGAAAACACACACTTTTTTTGTGACACTTAATGTGCAGTAGCCTATTTTTACTGCACATTAGCATATTAGCATGGTTTTTGATGTGATGCTTTAACACACAGTAAAATAGGCTACTGCACATTAAAGTGCATGTGTAGATGTGCCCAGAGACTATCTGTCTACTTCAGTCATTAAGGGCAATGGGCTTGTTTGCAATGCTGGAGCTGCAAATCCCAGTACCAAGGGGCTTGAACACACACTGCCCATGCTTTGCCTATGCGAGCTGCTAATATATTACCAATCTGGTGTATACCAGCAAGCCTGACCCTGCTTATTCTCAACATCCTCTCTCAGGCATGCCAAAGACAGGGCTAACATGCAAGCATAGAGGGATGAACCAGAATTGCTGCACTGGTGTAATTCTGGGTTTGGGTCAGTCCTGTTGGTATGGGTGAGCAAAGCATCGGCAGGACAGGCTCAGCCCCCTTAGTATCATGATTAGCATAACCACAAAATAGACAACCTTCTAATCCCCCATTTGCATTGCATATAGACATTAATAAAAGCATGTTCCATCTTTTGGGAAAGTTTCCCTATGAAGCCCCTGTCATTGCTTCTGTCCGGCTTTTCCTCTCCATTCATTCACCTGGCCATCATAAAGCCCTCGTGTGCAACTAGTGCTTCATCAGTGGAAGATATTAAGGCAGCTTTAACAGCTTGCTGCCTCTTCTGGTGCATTTGACCAGCAACTGGCTACAAAGCCAGCTGGCTTCTCTGCTCCAGTTGGGGCTATACCTCTGCTGAACACACCAAGGTGCACTGATTTTCATAATGCTTTGGAGTTTCTGTTCTCTCTTGAAAAAGATATTTCCACATCATAAAGGAAAGCTACTAAAAAATGAAAATGTAATATCTTGTGAGAACAATCACTTCCATCTGTCTCATGAGATGTAAACACCACAATGTTACCATAGAATCATAGAATCATAGACAGTAGGGTTGGAAGGGACCTCAGAAGGACATCTAGCCCAACCCCTTACTTAAAGCAGGACCATCCCCAACTAGATCATCCCATCCAAAGCTTTGTTTAGCTGGGTTTTGAAAACCTCCAAGGATGGAACTTATACCACATCTCTGGGTAACCTGTTCTCATATTTTACTACCCTCCTAGTGAGAAACTTCTTCCTAATTTCTAACCAAAACTTCCCATGCTGAAACTTAAAACTGTTGGTCCTTGTTCTGTCATCTTCCACCACTGAGAACAATCTATGTCTATCCTCTTTTGAACCCCACTTTAGGTAGCTGAAGGTTGCTATTAAAGCCCCACTCAGGCTCCTCTTTTGTAAGCTAAATAAGCCCAGTTCCCTCAGTTTTTCCTCATAAGTTATGTGCCCCAGCCCCTCACTATTTTTGTTGCCCTCTTCTGGACTCTGTTCTATTTTTCTACATCCTTTCTGTTGTGGGGGGGCCAAAATCTGAACACAGTACTCCAGCTGTGGCCTCACTAGTGCTGAAAACAGGGGAATAATTACTTCCTTTGGCCTACTAGCAACACACTTACCAATGCAGCCCAGTAAGCCATTAGTCTTGGAAACAAGTGCGCACTGTTGACTGGGTCATTTCAGCTCATTGTGTACTGCAACCCCCAGGTCCTTTTCTGTGGAGCTGCTGCCCAGCCAGTCAGCACCCAGCCTGTATTGGAGCATGGGATTGATCCATCTCTAAGTGCAGGACTTTGCACTTGTCCTTGTTGAACCACTTGAGATTCCATTTGGCCCACTCCTCCAATTTGTCTAGGTCATTCTGAATCCTAGCCCTACCCTCCAGTGTATCTACTACTTCCCCCAGCGTTGTGTCATCTGAAGACTTGCTAAGGGTCCACTCTGTGTCATCTTCCAGATTGTTGATGAAGATATTGAACAAAACCACCCCCAGGACCAGCCCTTGGGACACTCCACTTGATACTGGCTGCCAACTAGACATGGAGCCATTGATTACTATTCTCTGAGCCTAATGCTCCAACCAGTTTTGTCAGTGACACCATGAAGACACTCATCAAGACTTTCTACTCCTGCCCTGTGGTATTATATACATTACTGACAGGGCATCCCCATAATCAGAAAAGACTCACTCACAACAGTACCCCAGTAAGATGGTTTTCAGTCATGTGTCATCGGACTATCCCTGTAGGATTCTCCAGTTTGTTAGCATAAAGCATAATTTGGACTCCTTAGTCCAGGCAACAGATAGTAAGATGCATCATAGTCTTTTCCTATGGAACAAATATGATAGTTAAAAACCTACCCAGTGGCATCATCCCTTGACCATCATCTCAGTGAGCAAGTCAGGTGTGCCAGATTTCCACATTAATAGTAGCCGGACAGTTGTTTCAGGTATATAGCAATGCTGAAATACTTTGCAAAGTAAACACAGAACAGTTTTAGTGGACTTTGTTTGATTTCTAAGCCAGTCAGGGCTTACACTTTTATATAAAGGTAAATAAGGTGACATGCATGTGTCTGCACATGCACATATTCATACAATCCTAAGCAGAGTCTGTTTCACAGACCGATAGATGTAAAGGCTAGAGAGAGGACAGTTATAGATAGTCTGACCTTCCCCTTTTACAGACCAGAGAATTTTCACTCCATTACCCATGTAGTGACCCCACTAATTTGTCTGTCTAAAGTACATCTTCTACAAAGGCATCCAGTTGGCATGATGCTGCTGTTTTCCTTTCTTTTGGGTATTTCTTTCCCTCCATCTATCACAAGCACTTCTATGGAAGATGCCTACACAGATTCCTTTTCTTTTGAAAATACAGGGATTCCCAGTGTCAGGACTGAAGTCATGGAGAAATGACTTGAGTAAAGTGGCTGAGTGATAGGCATTTCCTGGAGAGTATGTACACTATTTTAAATTTCCCAGTTACCTTCCTCAAAACCACTCTTTGCATTAGGTGGGCTCTCTTTCCTTTGTGTTTGCGTAGAGACATCCTCAGTTCAGACTTTTCAGGCACAAATAGACAATGAGCAATTATAATTAGATTTTTTTGGCACAGCTTTGGCTATCTATGTTTGGAGTTAATGACTTGCAAATATATACTGATGATTAAGGCACTAATTCTTGTCACAGGATTGTGGTAATATAAGAATGGTTTCATATCTCTGAGCATGCTTTGTAATACTCTGTTCCAGAAAATTTAGTCTAATACTTTTCTTGATAATATCCTGAATACGCTGTATTCAGATATAGAACCCTTATATTTGTCTTCTACCCATCAGCAGTCATACATTTTCCATAGCAGCAGAGATTCAGCAACATAGTGATTCCAAAGGACAAACTGAATTGTATCACTAAAACATATTCATTTTGCCTACATGCTTTTTTTCTTGCCAGCAGTTTAGCTATACATTATAAGTGGAGAAAAAATACCATTAAAAGAACCCCCCCCCAAAAAAACCCCTACAATATTGTAAGGCAGTGGCAGGGGTGCTGTTCGATGGAGCCACATATATTCAATTAAACTTGTAGACAAATCATATTTTGAAATAAATTGCTCACACTTGTTTAATCTTGCTGACTTAATCAGAGTCACTCCTGATTTTTACCCTTCTGAGGGGGGCAAGAGGGGTATCAAAGATACATCAATTGGCCCCTAGGACTTCTCATCATGGCTGTTGTGTTGTTGTGGCCAGCACCTAATGGGTTAACACTGCCACCACTAGAGGTAGGTACCTTGATACCTCCACAACTTTTCTGGTCCCTAAATTGACTGTTTTTGATGAATTCTCACAAGAAATAATTGGTGGCACTTGGTGAAGGGGTGAATGGCACCAGCTTTAAGTTCCTAGGTTAATGACCTGTGACCTTGACTTAGACACCTCTGACCTAATGGAACAAATAACCAGTGGCTATGTCTTTAATTCTAATTAAATTATTTTTAGAAACTTCAAAATTCATGAGTAAAAGTCTTCATTGCATGCATGTCCTTGATTAAATCATGGAATAATAAATAATAAGTTGGAGGTCTGATGCTTACCAGAAGGGTGTTCATGCATAGGAACCTAAAACTAAGTGCCTGTGCACAGGCACCCTGATGCTGTGGAATTCCCCACACATCCCAGATCTGGCTGGGAGCTGCTGCAGACCAGGACAGTTGCTGGTCATTCCCTGGCTGGGCAGGGAATCCCCACTGAGCATAAGACTTATCCCCATGTGCAGGGACAGGAGAGCTTGACAGCAGCAGCTATCTCAAATCCCTGTGCACATCAGGACCTTTTCTGATGTGTGTGGGGCCAGGAGACAGATGCTAGAGCCGTCTTGACCCCATGCGCATGGGGACCAGCCCCATGATCCCTGCCAGCCCTCAAACTAACACCCAGGGTGAGCCTAGAGCTCACCTTAGCTGCTGCTTGGAGGCAGATCAGGATGGGAGCAGCCCTGTACTAGGTTGCTCCCACTGGGAGAAGATCTGCTCCCAAGAGGGGGTACATGTAGATGTGTTTCTTGATAGGCTCAGATCAGTCTGCAGTACACTGGCACAGGCTTCTATGACTCTGTCACCAGATCCTGTACCTGCAGTGTTAAGGCCCCTGGAGCAACAACCCATGCCCAAGCCTCCTGCTTGCCACCCTGCTTGACATAATTTGCTGCCATGGTGATCACTGCCTGATCCAGGTCAGTCTTGGCCTGGCCTGCCCCCCTGTGCTTTACAGCCATGTGGCCAAGCTCACTACAGTATCCAAGGTTCCCTGCCACCATGCTGATGCCACTCAACCCCTGGAATGCTTCCTAGACCCTGGCAGGGACACTGATGATGAGCACATGGTCCCATGAGCCCTGCTGCCTGTGGTCTCTCCTGGCCAGGCAAGACTGGTGGCTGCACATCATCCAGAGCACTTAGATGGATGAGTGGTGGTCGAAGGCCTTTTAAATGACCAGGCCACCTTCCAGGAGCTCCTCAATCAGCTATGTCCACACCTGGAGCAGCAGGACACCACCATGAGGCTGCCTCTCCTCAAGAAGACCCAGCCAGCCATCACCCTGCTCAAAGTGACTATGCCCTCCCACCTGCACTGTGTTAGCCACCTCACTGGTTTGGGCAAGATGACCACTGGGGAGGCCATCCTGGAAGTCAAGCACCCTATGGGATGTGCTGGGGAACACCGTGCTCCAGATCCATTACCCCCTGCACCTCCCCTGGCTCATGCAACCCTATGCTGGCCAGCTGGATCCCTGCCAGGCACATTTCAACAGTTTCCTATCTGCTCCTCCCCAACCCACAGAGCCCCACCCCACCCACCATCAGTAAATTACCTTCTTCCCTGTGCAGACTATGTACAGTGTTCAGTGTGCCTTCCTCAGGAGGGAGACAGTTGGCTGGGGGAACCTATGAGGCAGGGCCTGGGGACAAGTGGCTGAACCACTATGGATTCACATGATGTGGTGAGGCCAGCAGGTGGGGGACTTGCTTGGGGGTGAAGGCAGCTGCTCCTCTTCCAGCATGGCCAGCTCCTGCTCCTGCCGCCTATGGCCATGGCCAGCAGGGCACAGTTGTTGTGCTTGTACCACTGTGGTAGGCTTCTGTTCCCAAGCTGCATGGAACCAGGGTGATCAGTGAGGGTAGGCCCAGGTGGCGGGTCTGGCTGGAGGGGGATCCAGGGTGGGTACCAGGGCAATGGGATCTGGCTACTGGAGGCACCACTGCACCTCAGCCCAAGTCTACTGTGGGGATTGCTGCTGGGGGGCAGGCAGCTTTTAGGGGCCAGGTGGGGCTAGGTCCAGGGACAGGACAGTAGGTAGCACAAAGATGACTGCCATGGTCGGGATTTCATAGACATCATAGATTTCACAGACATCTGGGCTGGAAGGGACCCTGGAGGACCACCAAGCCCAGCCCCCGACCCAGGGGCAGAAAGTCAGCAGGGATCATAGGATCCCAGCAAGATAAACATCCAAAAGTGTCTTGAAAGCATTCAAAGTGCATGCTTGAACCATCTTCGGTGGCAGTCTATTCCAAACCTTGGGGTCTCGGACAGTAAAGAAGTTCTTCCTTATGTCCAGCCTGAAATGGTTGCAGAGGAGTTTGTGCCCATTCAATCTTGTCATCCCTTGGTGCACTCTGGTGAACAGACATTACCCCAGATCCTGGTGAACACCCCTAATAAACTTATAGGTGGACAGTAGATCGCCCCTGAGCCTGCACTTTTCCAGACTAAAGAGTCCCATGGCTCTCAGCCTCTCACCATAAGGTCTGTTACCCAGACCTCTAATCATGCATGTGGCTCTCCTCTGGACTCCCTCAAGCTTCTCCACATCCTTTTTGAATTGTGGAGCCCAAAACTGGATGCAATACTTTACCTGGGCCTCACCAAGGCTGAGTACAATGGGAGAATGATGTCCTGGGATTTGCTGGAGAAGCATCTATGGATGCAAGCCAGCATTTTGCTTCCTTTACTAGCCACAGCATCACAATGAAACCTCATGTTCATCTTGTGGTCAATCATGACCCCCAAATCCCTTTCATCTGTAGTGGTAGCCAGTGTAGCATTGCCAAGCCTATAAGCCTGCTGCAGGTTTTTCCTCCCAAGGTGGAGAACCTTGCATTTTTCGGTGTTAAACACCATCAGGTTCTCATCTGCCCATTTCATGAACCTGTCAGGATCTGCCTGGATCACCCTCCTGATCTCAGGTGTGGGTGCTTTACCCCAGAGTTTGGTGTTGTCGGCAAACCAGGCCAGCCCACTGCTGACACCATGGTCTTCATCATTGATGAAGATTTTAAAAAGTTAGGGCCCTAGGACAGAGCCCTGAGGGACCCCACTGGTCACGAGGCACCACAACAATTGAATTACATCAACCACTACCCCTCTGGGTCCTGCCGCAGACACAATTCCTCAGTCAGTGGATCATGGTGAGGTTGAGGCCACAGTTAGCTAGTTTTGCCAAGAGGTGATCATGTGTTACCAGATCTGCCCATCACTTTGGGGTGCGCTCATTTATTAGGGGTATGTTTCTGGGATCTTTGTAATTCTATCAATGTGCTGCTTGTGTTACTTGTGTTTCTATATGGAGCTGTATTTCTCCCTTCTGCAAGCCCTCACCCCGCAATGGAGCATCTTGCAGGACTCAGTTCAGTGGGGCTGGGTTCCTGCAGTCCCCAAATCAGTCATACACATAACACACACAGATTAATGTGACACCCCTGACCTGCCCGGGTTGATCAGCATGGACAGGCTGACACTCTCATATGCCAAGAATCAGTTCATCAGAGCAACAATAAACTACAGTCACACGGTTAAACAGAATACCTCTGAATCTGGCTGGGTGTCCAGCTGACACCCTCATGGGCCGGCATTCAGTTTATTAGGGCATGTCTGAGCCAAACTGGGTCAAACAGCCTGTACAAGCTGATCCCCTTATATGTTTCAAACTCAGCACATCCCAATCTTTAGCCTCTTGATGAACAGACTCCACAGGTCTCTGTTATCCCATTGACATCATAGATGTTTGTGTTTAGCAGGAGGACAAGTTCCTCTTGTTTATTCCCCAAGCTCCTGGCATTTGTGTATAGGCACATATGTGTCCCCTTGCTTTGCCTACAGTTCATTCCAGGGCTGGGGCGGGGTGGGCTCCCTTAAGTGCCTTGGTCTTCTGGCTTTGTAAGGGTTGCTCAGCAGACCAGCATGGGTGGTAGTTCCCCCATGCCCTCCTAGGCTTAGTTTAAAGCCTGATGGAGCAGGTCAGCCAGTCTGGCTGAGAAGAGCCTCCTCCCCAGTGGAGAGAGGTAGAGGCCATCCCTTCCCAGCAGCTCACTGCCTCTCTCACCAAAGAGCGGGCAGTGGTCATGAAAGTCAAAGCCTTCCTGATGACACCAGCACTACAGTCTTTGGTTCACTACCTGGATCCTCCTCTCCCTCCTTAGCCCATAGCCCGAGACTGGGAGGATCAAAGAAAACACCACCTGTGCCCCCAGACCTTTTAGCCCCACTCCCAAATCTCTGTAACACCTCATGACCCAGCTGAGTGCGCTCTGAGCCATGTCATTGGTGCCCACATGGATGAGGAGCATGAGATAATGGTCAGAGGGCTGGAGGAGCTTAGGGTTCTTTTTCACAATGTCCCAGATACGGGCTCCCGGGAAGCAGCAAACTTCCCAGGCTAAGGGGTCAGAGAGGCAGATTACCCCCTCAGTCCCCCTCAGGATGGAATCTCCCACGACAAACACTTAGAATTTTGTCTTGGGGAGAGCGGGGGCAGTAGCTACAGTAGAGCTTGTGTTGCCTGCAGGAGGTGGCAACTCAGCAGGCTCTGCTGGGACAGCAAGAGGTTCATAACTGTAGCAAAGCTCCAGCGGGGCAGGGGCCTTGGTGTGGTGGGCCTTCGGGCCCTTGACCTCCTTGGTTCAACCACTGGGCTGGACAGAATGGGAGGTCCCTGAGTCCTGCCTTGTCTTGGAGGGAGACCTTGGTCTACCCTCCGCCTCCTGGGGGAGAAAGGCCTAGCAGTAGGAGTCTATCTCCTGCTCACAGTCCCTGATGGCATGCAGTCTCTCGACTGTGGCCTGGAGCTCCTCCAGCTGGCATGACAGAGACCCCAGTAGGGAGCAGACCCCACACAGGGAGGTGGCCATGCTTCCAGGCCCCAGAGCCTGAAAAAGTGACAGGCAGCCCTCACAGCCGAGAGCCAGAGGCTCTGTCTGCGTGGAGCCTGGAACCATGGTCTTCATCTGGGTGGCTGTTTCTGAGGTGCCAGAGGGGAGCTGCAGACCCCGAGGGGACCATCGGGGTGCGATGTGTGGCCATCCATGTCATGCCACTGGTGGGCTGGCTATGGCTGGGACTGTCTACTCTGGGGGGCTCACAGGCAGGGCCTTGGGCCCTCTCGCATGCCCTCCTGCACAAACTCCTGCACTAACTCATGCACCGGGCCCAGGAGTGTGCCTGTTTGCATGGCCTGTTCGTGTGGCTCCCTGAGGGGCTGGGCAAAATAGAAGCCGGGGGGGCGTGACCCTCCTTGGCCCTCTTAGCCCACTCCCAGCTGACTAGGTCCCTCTCTCCATGGGCCCCTGCTTACCTGGGGGAAGGCCGGGGCTCGGCAGGGGTCCTGGGGTCTCTTCTGGGGTCCTTTGGCTCACGGGGGCCCAGCGGGCTTACACCCGCGTGTCTGGCACCAGAGCTGAGACTCTAATAAGGCTTTTGCCATTCCCAGGCCCTTTTTAAAGTGTGCCCATGTGCAGAAGGGCCGGCTGGCACCTCACTGTTTTTTGTGGGGCTAAGGGGGGTCCCTCCCTTCCTCTGAGGGAAGGAACAAGTGGGTAACTCCCCCCTAACTGGGAGACACAGACAGCAAAGTCCCACCGCTCACGCAGGTTTCTAACCTGTGTACAGGACCTCCACCTGACGCAGGAGGTACATGGTCCCACTAGGGGGAATGCCTTACTGGATCTGGTATTGGCAACGGGGGATGACATAGTAGGGGACCTACAGATTGATAGCCATCTGGGGGACAGTGATCACCTAAAAGTACAATTCAACATAAGGCGTCGAGTGGGTAAGGTAACCAGTAGGGTGAACGTGCTGGACTTTAGGAAAACTGATTTCAGCGAACTCAGGCGATTAGTGAAGGATGCACTGCAGAGTAGTAGTTTTGAAATGATGGGAGCCCAAGAAGGGTGGCTGTGCCTTAAGGAAGCTATCCTTCGAGCACAAAGCGAGACGATCCCCGTGCGAGGTAAAAGAGGGAAAGGGGCCAGGAGGCTTCCCTGGCTGACCAGAGAAATCCAGGGCACACTAAGGGCCAAAAGGGGAGCACATAAAAAGTGGAAACAGGGAGAGATCACCAAAGAGGAATATACCTCTTCTGCTCGTGCTTGTAGGGAGGCAGTTAGACAGGCCAAAGCTACCATGGAGCTGAGGATGGCAACCCAAGTAAAAGACAATAAGAAATTGTTTTTTAGATATATAGGGAGTAAAAGGAAGGCCCAGGGAGGAATAGGACCCCTGCTAAATGGGCAGAAACAATTGGTGACGGACAGAGGGGACAAGGCTGAACTCCTCAACGAGTTCTTCGCCTCAGTGTTCCTAAGCGAGAGGCACGACAAGTCTCTCACTGGGAGTGTTGGGAGGCAGCAGCAAGGCACCAGACTTCCATGCGTGGACCCTGAGGTGGTGCAGGGTCACTTGGAGGAACTGGATGCCTTTAAGTCGGCAGGCCCGGATGAGCTCCATCCGAGGGTACTGAAGGCACTGGCCGACATCATTGCAGAGCCACTGGCGGGAATATTTGAACGCTCGTGGTGCACGGGTCAAGTCCCGGAGGACTGGAAAAGGGCCAATGTGGTTCCCATTTTCAAGAAGGGGAGGAAGGAGGACCCGGGTAACTATAGGCCAGTCAGTCTCACCTCCATCCTTGGCAAAATCTTTGAGAAAATCATCAAGGCTCACATTTGTGAGAGCCCGGCAGGACAAATTATGCTGAGGGGAAACCAGAACGGGTTCGTGGCAGGTAGATCGTGCCTGACCAATCTAGTCTCTTTTTATGACCAGGTCACAAAACGCCTCGATGCAGGAGGAGGGGTGGATGTCGTATACTTGGACTTCAGGAAGGCCTTTGATATGGTATCCCACCCCATACTGGTGAACAAGTTAAGGGGCTGTGACTTGGATGACTGCACAGTCCGGTGGGTGGAGAATTGGCTGGAGGGTCGCACCCAGAGAGTTGTGGTGGATGGGTCGGTTTCGACCTGGAAGAGTGTGGGCAGTGGGGTCCCGCAGGGCTCGGTGCTTGGACCGATACTCTTTAATGTCTTCATCAGCGACTTGGACGAGGGGGTGAAATGTACTCTGTCCAAGTTTGCAGATGACACTAAGCTATGGGGCGAAGTGGACACGCCGGAGGGCAGGAAACAGCTGCAAGCAGACCTGGACAGGTTAGACAAGTGGGCAGAAAACAACAGAATGCAGTTCAACAAGGAGAAATGCAAAGTGCTGCATCTAGGGAGGAAAAATGTCCAGCACACCTACAGCCTAGGAAATGACCTGCTGGGTGGCACGGAAGTGGAAAGGGATCTTGGAGTCCTAGTGGACTCCAAGATGAACATGAGTCGGCAGTGTGACGAAACCATCAGAAAAGCCAATGGCACTTTATCGTGCATCAGCAGATGCATGACAAATAGGTCCAAGGAGGTGATACTTCCCCTCTATCGGGCGCTGGTCAGACCGCAGCTGGAGTACTGCGTGCAATTCTGGGCGCCGCACTTCAAGAAGGATGCGGATAACCTGGAGAGGGTCCAGAGAAGGGCCACTCGTATGGTTAAGGGCCTGCAGGCCAAGCCCTACGAGGAGAGATTAGAGAAACTCGACCTTTTCAGCCTCCGCAAGAGAAGGTTGAGAGGCGACCTGGTGACTGCCTATAAGTTCATCAGGGGGGCACAGAAGGGAATTGGTGAGTATTTATTCACCAAGGCGCCCCCGGGGGTTACAAGAAATAATGGCCACAAGCTAGAGGAGAGCAGATTTAGATTGGATATTAGGAGGAACTTCTTCACAGTTCGAGTGGCCAAGGTCTGGAACGGGCTCCCAAGGGAGGTGGTGCTCTCCCCTACCCTGGGGGTATTCAAGAGAAGGTTGGATGTGTATCTAGCTGGGGTAATGTAGGCCCAGCACTCTTTCCTGCTTATGCAGGGGGTCGGACTCGATGATCTATTGAGGTCCCTTCCGACCCTAGCATCTATGAATCTATGAATCTATGAATCTAACCTGGCTCGCGCACCTGCAGCTGGGTTGTGCAGCTCCCTGTGGGGCTGGGCCAAGTAGGAGCTGGGGGGGCATGACCCTTCTTGGGCCTCTTAGCCCACTCCCAGCTGACTAGGTCCCTCCCTCCATGGGCCCCTGCTTACCTGTAGGCAGGCCAGGGCTTGTCAGGGAGCCTGGGGTCTCTTCTGGGGTCTATGCTGGGGTCCCTAGGCTCATGGGGTGCACTGGAGCTGGGACTCTAATGTTGTCCAGCACCTGGCAGTCCTCCTCTTTGGCCTCCACTGCCCTGGACACCATGGCAGCCTGCCACTCCTGGGCATCCAGCATCCTTTCAATGAGGGTGATATGCCTGTCCCAGAATGCCAAGTCTGTCCAGTCCCTCTCTAATTCATGTATGACCCTCTCCCACTCATGCACAACATCCTACATTTGCCAGGTCCATGACTACCAGCCACTCCTCTGTCATGGTTACCAGCAGCAGAGTGAGGTCCTGGGTCTGCCATTGCTGGAGCCACTGCATACAGAGGGCCCCATCCAAGACTGGCGGTGACCCTGACAGGGCATCCCCATGTGCAGCTCATACCTCTCCCTGCCTGCAGTTCCTGGATCTGCAGAGCCAGGAGAAAAGCTGTTTGGGAGAGTTTGCAACATTTTTGAAATAACATGTGCTATAACAAGGGACTGTGATCTGCCTGGCCTCAGAGTGGGAGTTATGCATGCACGAGTGCCCAGGGACCATGGTAAGTGAGCCAGGAAGACCCTAGCACAGGCTGTTGCTGGATGAGCCCCCCATCCCTGCTCCCTCTGCAGAGGCAGGTGGGCCACTGGGTGCTAGCTTCAGGAAGCCTGCCTTTCCAGCTTTTTTCACAGGCCAGGGCAGGCCTGGATACTGACAGCACCTGTGGTGGCTGCTCCAGACTCAGTCCCTCCTTCTCTGCCTGCAGGCTAAGCCATCTCTTCCATTGCTGCGAAGCCAAGTTTGGGGGGAAAGGGACACCCTGGTGAATGGGATAAGTTTTTAGTTCCCCTGCCATTCCAAGGGGCCTCTCTGGATAGATGCTCCAGGGCCAGACCACACCCTCCCCCCGCAGTGTCCTGAGCCCTGGGTGTGCCCCTGGTAAGAGTGTCCCAGACATGCCACAATGAACTGTTTGCATGGACTGAGGGGTTCCTAACCCACTATGCCCTACTGATGATGATTGTCATGGTGCACCGGGCACACTTGAGAACCGGGCATAGGAACCTGAGCTTTGACAGTACAGAGGGCAAGCCTGTGCTTCCCTACAATGTACATTGATGCCTGGAGGGGTACCTGTGCCTACACTTTGTGTTCCTGCCCCCTACAGCTGAGGACAACATTGCTGCTGGCATCAACACATTTCTCTGCATGTGAAATGCCAGTGCCTGCCTATCTGAGGAGGCACAGGCTGCTCAAGAAAGTTTGAAATGCTTTCTAGCTCTGTGGGTGCTGGGTGGTGGGGGGGGGTGGGACTCTAGAGGCCAATGGGAGCTTAGCCAGCTCAGGTTTGAAGTAGGGGCAGGGACGGGCAGGGGCAGAGATGGGGAAGGGAGTAGAGGCAAGGGGAGAGGAGGGGAGATCAGGTCCCTCTCCCAGTGCAGGGCTTATCAGGTGGATGTGGCTGGCATGCCTGGTGGTCCAAGCCTGTCCCCACTTGTGGCAACATGTGGCTCCTGGTGGCATCCTGCAGCATCTGGCTAGCCTGGCAGGGGCCCCCTCCAGGAAGGAGCTGGAGCTTATGGTGGTAGGTGGTGCCATGGCCGGGCTGGCCTCCTCGGTGGGGCAGGCAATGGCCTTGGCTGCTGTAGCTGCTGGACAATACCAAGAGTGGGGGACTGTGGTGGGACAGGCTCCGGGGGCCCTAAGGGTCCCTCCTCTGCTGATGGACTGTTGTCACTGCCAGTCTGTGGAGCAGGCTCTGGTACATCACCCATGATGAAGAATATGGTGCGCTCCACTCAGCATCCAAGGGCGCAAGTATGCAGTCCAGCTGCTGTATAAAGGGCATGGTCCTGCAGTCTACTCCCAACTGGTGGCTGTTGTCAGTGATGCTGACCCACTACGCCCTCAGGGCCTTGATCTTTATGTGGCCCTGGTGTGCTGACCAGTTATGTCCTCACTCCCATATGCAGCCTATTAGATGTGCACATTAGAGCGCCTGCTCCAGGTGAACTGGGTTGGATCTCAGCCTTGCCCAGTGCTAAGAGGTCCATGGTCTCATCCTGGGACCAGTTACACCCCTGGTGTGTGGCATTGGGGATGATGCCTCATGGATCCATCCATGGCCCTCAGAGGATACAGCTGAGAGTTCAAGCCTGGGCAGGTTCCTGCAATACACAGTGCAGGGTCACAGCATGGGACAGGCAGTGGGGCTGGGCTGGGGGCTGGAACCAGGGTCCAAGTGGGCTTCTGCAGCTGGCCCAAGGCCTCTGGTGTGTGACCTAGTGGCCAGAGGATGGCACAGGCACCTGGGGTCACCACAGAGTTTTAAAGGGCGGGCTGGGGCCGGCAAAGAGCCACCCAAGCATCAGGGACTGGAGAACCTCCAGGCCCTGAGGGTGGGCCTCTGGTGGTGGGGCTAACCTGGAGCAAATTTTCTCCCATTTGGCATCTATGCATGTGCTACTTCACAGTTACCGTAGCACAGTTCATTTGCTACTTGCATTTGTCACCTCCTGTTTTGGGGGCAAGTGCCCTAATCTTTGGCTAAAAAGTGAGAGGCTTTTCTTCCTCTGATTTACTTTTTGCAGATACTATTAGTGTCTCTCCTCCCATTCTTCCCTTACCAATCCACTGCTGTCACTGACCCTGCTACCCACAGCTGACCCTGGGAGTGAGAAGAGCTCAAGAGCCACTCCAGCTGCACTCCAGCCATACAACGCAGGGAGTTGGGCTTAGCCAGAGACAAAAGCAATAGTGCAATAGGTTTCCCTTCACTAAGCCTGATTCTGGGTTGTTGGGGAACATGTTGGGGACTAGGCAGGGAGTGGAAACCTGCCTCCTGGCATCACTACTACTGTCCCAGGCTGCGGGGGTGGGGAGGCAGGGAGGGAGGGGAGAGAAGGTTCTGCTGAGCATGGAGGAGGAGGGAGGGGGTGGAATTCTTATCTGTTTCAGAGACTTAAAAAAAATCCCTGGCTGCTATTCCCATGACATGGTCCAAAATCAGCGTGTGACTGTACCACTATACCCCTCCCTCCCTCCCTCCCTCTCTTCCCCCCCCCCCACTACTGGTTCTGCCCCTGAAAGGCATTTATGTAGCTGGGTGAACATAGTCTACTACAGATGGAAATAGAGTGCATTTACATAAGCTCCAGAATTTCAATTTCAATTTCATATCCACTTATGTGCCAGTTAGATATATGAATGTGAAATAGGATTTAGCTCTATCAGTGCAAGAAAATCAACATGTCTGTTATTTCTGGCCCTTTTTGAAGCCTAAAAGTTCAATAAGTTTAATAAAGCAGTGCATTGCTAACATGGGTTGAATGCTTCAGTGGTGATTCTGAGTAAGTACTTGTGCTCAACTATGATGGGTTCATAGAATCATAGAAAGGTAGGGCTGGAAGAACCTCCAGAGGTCATCAAGTCCATAACCCTGCTAGAGACAGGATTATCCCTATTAAAATCATTCAAGATCTTGTCTAACCTAAAAATTCATCAAATAATATAAACTAACCTAAAACTATCCTATAACAACATAATCAACCCTGGTGCATATTTACAAGACATGCTGCTCCAAAACACCCTAACCTGAGTTGCTGTGTAGTTGGCAGGTTGGCAGATTAGGGTGCTTTTAACCTGCCATAGGTAAAATGGGAGGAAAAGGGCTGTGTGTCCCACCCTTGCAAGGGTTATTTAAATGCACTTGAAAAATGCAAGGAAGAGGGCCATTCCCCCTGCTACAAGGGGGGATGCATCTCCACATGCACTTTACTGTGGAGTGACTAATTGGCTCCATAGTAAAGCATCAAGGTCTACATGTGCGCCCATATTTGGACACAATAAATTAATTAATTCTGCCATAGGATAATACTGTCCAGGACAAGTACTATCCCATAGTGGAGTAAGTTATGTCACCACAACACATGTGTAGATGGTGATCAGGGCTGGCTGGGGTATGAGGGTGCTATAGTGCAAGGGTTGCCTGCTAGCTAGTCCCAAAGTGCAGCACCCTCGTGCCCAAGCCAGCTCTAATGCTACCTGACACCACCACCCAGAGCCCAGGACTGACGCCCCAGGCTCCCTGCCAGCCCAGGGCTGTTCCACCCTGGCTCACTGTGCTGCAGTCCCTGGCACCCATGCAAACTATGCTGGAGTTTATTTCTTTACCCTAACTGCATGTGTAGATGCACCCAGGAAGGCAACCCTCCCCCACAAAAACCACAAACCTCCCCACATTCCAAACAAAACACTATGGGGTAAAATTCCTTCCTGATCCTAAATGTGGTGGTGCAGAAGGGCAAGGGACCTCTGGATTTTAACTCCAACAGAAGCTTTAGTATGCCTTGTCAAAACCCCCAATTTTGTTTTCAGCCACCACTCAATGCTTCTGAGTGTGACGGGCTAGCTGGCAGTGACCTAGCCCAGGGGTTTTAAAAGGGCAAAAGATGATTGGAGGACTTGGGATTCCCTTTTCTCACCAATCAGGCCCCAAAGACTCACCCTCCCTGTCCCCTGATTGACCCCTTGGGTCACCTGGAGGGGGATAAAAGGGGCAGTGCAGCTGACTCAGAGGAGACCAGCAACCACAAGGAAGGAGCTTCAAAGAGCTGGCAAGAGCCGAGCCAGAGGGGCAAGAGCAGTTGCCGCAGATGAGCCTGAATGACCAGGACCTGCAGGCAGCAGTTGGATCCTCAGCAGCATGGCGTACAGCCAGTGGGAGAGGCTCCCCACTGGGCTCTAGGATCACCTACAAGAGGCTGCAGCCAGCAGGAGAGGCTCCCCAGCTCCAGCAAGGATCTGAGCAGTGACCTGAGAGGTTCCCAACTCTGCTTCCAGTTCCTCCAATCAGCAGCCAGGCAGCTTGATGAGGTGGGGTTAATACATGGGTTAAAGGGCTGCTTCTGTGTTGTCTTTCTGGTGTCATGAGAAAGGCTTCATCAAGCCTCAGGTGGATTTTAAGAGAGAAACTCTACTTAGCCACTGCTTAAGGAGTTCATAGTTCATTCCTGTCCTTACCACCAATACCCCTAAGGACCCCCACATCCCTGCCCAGGTTCAAGACATTCACCAGTCCCTCTGTCCCCTGGGAGACATCTTCTTCTCCTTCAGCATCCAAGTTAAGACACCCCTCTTCTCCAGAATCCTCAGCATCTGCTCTGGGCATGTGGCCATCAAACATCTCAGGAAACCCTTGGATTAGGGGGCTACTCTCCTTAATCTCTCCCTCTTCATAACTATCACTACAGTAGCGTTTTCTTGGAAGACATCTGTTAGGTCTTGGTGGTAAGTCAGGAACAAAGGGCCTCACTGGTGTAGTGTAAAAATCCATATCTGCTCCCTGCCAAGAGATTGTATAGTTAACACAGGCCCACCCAGGTACAATAGAAAGCCACTTCCTCCAAAAAAAAATCTAGATTAGTTACCTCAGCAGAGCCCTTGGGGTTTTCCTTGTCTGCCACTGCCATGCTGTCTGCCTGTGGCTCTGATGTGGTCTGTTGGAGGTCTGCCATGGTCCCTGGATCTGTTTTGGGAGTCTGAAAATCTGTCTCAACCACCAAAATCTCATTCATAGTGCTGCTGGGAGTTGTGTGACCAGTGCCTGAGCCTTTCAAAGTGTAAGAATCCATATTTGCTTCTGTCAGAAAATATGCAGCCTGGTTTGGAAGGTTTCTTGACAGGATTTGGATAAGAGGGAGGCCAGGGACCTCCAGCCTAGGTCCCACCCCCTATACTTGCCCCGATTGACAGAAAGGAATATGGTTATTTAAATACAAAGGAGAGGAAAAGGGGGAGAGGATGGGGGAGAGAGCATGGCTGAAAGAGGTTTAAGTAAATTAAAGAGACTTAAAGGGATAAATAAAGCAGTTAACACACTGAGGGTCATAAGGTTTATAAAAGGTAGTCCAGGTAATGGGATAAGAATCCAGGGTCTCTGTTAACATTATATTTAGCATAGTTCAGCCGGTGGATGATTCTTATGCTGCAATTTTATGTTCAGACTGTTTTTAAAGTTTTGTTGTTTAAGAATAGGTACTCTGAGATCAGTGATGAACATGTTCAGGAAAGTTAAGGTGTTCTGCCATGGGCTTGTGTTATTTCTGGAATTGAGGTCAGATGAGTGTCCATTTGTTCTTTCATGTAGGGATCACCCAGCTCCATCTCTACAATGTAGACAGCAGAAGAGTTATAATCCATGTTGCTTAGTCTAATAATGATGTGGTCTCTGATGAGGGGTGCGGCCAGCATCTGAGGCTGCAAATCTCACCCCTCTCCCCTGCAGCTTCTGTACTGGGTGCCTGGAGAAGCAGGATGCCTTGAAGACAAGCAGGTCTCCCAACAGCTGCGGGAGTGGCAGGATCAGCACTGCCCAGAAGCTGCATGCTGGTGGGGCTGGGCAGTAGTGCCCATGAGGGTGGGAGTGAGGTGCAGTAGGGTATGTTGGTGGGAGGCTGCATATATGGGTGCCTTGCTCCCATCTCATGGGTGGCAGGGCTGGGCAGGGTACAATTAGGTGGTGGGCACCATAAGTCAGACGAAATTGCCTGGTGGGCCAGACTCAGCCCACAAGCTTTATTTTGCCTTCCCCTGTGTTATCACAATTTATCGAATGGTGGCTGAGTGAGAGCTAGCTGGCTCACTCACAAGCCACATAAGACTTCTGTATGAGATATGGATTCAAGGTTTTTGGCTGTAGTCATGTTGCTCTAAGGACACAGGCAGGCAAGCTTGTTTGGGTAAATGTGATAACTTTTATTAGATCAACTGATTATTTATTATTAGAGGTTTTATTAGTAGTAGTAGTTTTATTAGATCAACTGAGAGTCCCGCCCTTCCTCCCCTCCCCTCCTTTTCTACTCTTTGTCTTCCGAATTTCCAGCTATTTACTTTTTCACAGACTGCCTCTTTTCTACCTTGGACAGTAGAGTCTCCCTTACTTACATTTGGCATTATTTCCTTCTTGTTTTCCCCCACCCCTTTCCCCCCTCTACCCTTTTTCTCCAATTTTCCACCTATTTACATTCTCACTGACATCCTGTCACACTTTTATCTTCTTTCATTCCTAGGAGATTTCAGAACAGCAGAGACTCCATTTACCTAAAGAAGGGTGCTTGTGCCTCAAAGCTTACAAAAGACATTTTTCCAACCGCTCAGTTTGTCTAATAAAAGATATCATATCTACCCAAAAAAGCTTGCCTACCTGTGATACGGATTAGCAGACAAAAGTTAAGATGTAACAACAATAATTTTCATCACCTTCCCTGATAGTGACTTTCTATTATTAGTTTCAATGTTGAAAATCTCATTGTCTAGATAGATCCCCCTGTAGTTGTACTGGGTCAGATAGAAGCCACAGGCACATCAACCTGTCTTGTTTTTCTACAGCCATGTTTTTCCTGGGGCACTTGAGCCTTTATCCAGGATTTCTCATCTCAGGATTAGGGGGTATACCCCAAATCTTTCCAGAACTAACACTTGTTTTGAATTCAAACATGTGCATGCTAGGGCTGTTCATGCTTTCCATGGTATGACAGACATATCCCCCATGTGTGTATTACATCTGCCACTGTGATCAGTGGAAATGTCACCCATTTTAAGAGAGGGGGGCTTCTGGAAAAACATTCTGCCACATGCGCTTGAAACTCATTCACTCCTTGACCTGCAGTAGCTAGAGGCTGGTGAACTTTAGGGTCAACTGCAAATCCTGGGCCTTCTAATTGCTTTTGGGGAGACTTGTAATGGTGTAAGTCTGCCAAGGGTCCTAAATATGTTTTCTGCATTTAGTTATTGATGTCAGAGTACTAACATAGAAGTGGGATGCTTAGTACAATGGCAAATTGTCAAGAGGCCCACGAATGGGAAGGGTCAGATCCTCCTTCTTTCTTATCATTTTATAAATCAAATCAATACTTGTACAGGCTTCCATCAAATCACCCCAAATTTCCCTTGGAAGTAACTTTCACCTTTTTGATGAGTTTCCACACAGTGAGGGAGAAATATATGCTCATTTTTCATGGTGAGGGACATTTGTAACAAAGTGCCAGAGAGACACGATTCCACATGAACATATTTCAAGAGGCACTTACATCGTTGGCATTCAGGTGTTGAACTTCTTAACAGAGCAAGAACTCACGTGATCATTCATTGATTTTGATGTATTGGATCCTACAGTGACTTTGGTGTGGGGATGAGGCTGCAGTATCCCATAATATATGGTTGTTGCCAGCAAGAGCTCTGTTATAATTGTATTTTTGAACAGAATACTTACACAGGCCTTCAGGGAACTCCAAGTATAAAAACATTCTTATAACAACATAGAAAGAGCCAACAGCCAAACAATTAATTTCTTGACTACAAGTAGTGTTCACGGCTATGTGCTGGGTACACTACATCCATCAACAATATAGATATTTAGCTAAAGGTGATGACAACTAAAGGGACTGTTAAATGGACACAGAGCTTTTCCCCTACATGTTGCATGTTAAACATTTTGTTTAAACACAGTTCACTGACCTTCAAATAACACCAGTGTTCACTGAAAGTTGTAATTTAGTCTAGAAAAATATCCCTCTATATGGCTTAGGTAGTTATGACAACTCCATCATTCTAGTAGCTCAACACCACACCATCTACTCCGAGTTGCTCTTCCCAACCAAACTTTCCCTATGGAATATTAGGACTGTTATTGTCACTGGGCACATCTACATGTGTGCTTTACTGTGCTTTAGACTAATCTAATGCCAAGTAAAGTCTTACCATCTACACATGCATGTCAGTTAGTGTACATCATAGATTCATAGATGCTAGGGTCAGAAGGGACCTCAACAGATCATCAAGTCCGACCCCCTGCCTAGGCAGGAAAGAGTGCTGGGGTCAGATGACCCCAGCCAGATGCCTATCCAGCCTTCTCTTAAATACTCCCAAGGTAGGGGAGAGCACCACCTCCCTTGGTGCTCCAAGGAAGCCCATTCCAAATTTTGGCCACCCTTACCATGAAGAAGTTTTTCCTGATATCTAGCTTAAATCTGATCTCTGTCAGTTTGTGACCATTGTTCCTTGTTACCCCAAGAGGGGCCCTGGTGAACACAGCATCTCTGATTCCTTGCTGTATCCCCTAATGAATTTGTAGGCAGCCATAAAATCACCTCTCACCCTTCTCTTGTGGAGGCTGAAGAGGTCCAGGTCCCTCAGTCCCTCCTCATAGGGCTTATCCTGTAAGCTCCTAACCATACAAGTGGCCCTCCTCTGGACTCTCTTGAGTCTATTAACATCCTTCTTGAAGTATGGAGCCCAAAACTGGATGCACTACTCCAACTATGGTCTGACCAATGCTGCATAAAGGGGAAGTATCACCTCCTTGGATCTATTTGTTATGAATCTGCTGATACATGATAAAGTGTGGTTAACTTTGTTGAAGATTTCATCACACTGATGACTCGTGTTAATTCTGGAGTCCACTATGACTCTGAGATCCCTTTCCACTTCTGTGCTACTGAGAGGGTCACTTCCCAGCCAGTAGGTGTGCTGAATATTTTTGCACTCTACGTGTAGCACTCTGCACTTGTCCTTGTTGTACTGCATCCTATTGTGTACTGCTAACTTTTACAACTGATTCCAGGCCTGCCTGTAATCGTTCCCTACTCACCGGAGTGTGCACTTCACCCCACAATTTAGTATCATCCATAAATTTGGACAAAGTACACTTTGCATCCAAATCACTGATGAAGATATTGAAGAGCACAGATCCAAGGACCAAACCCTGTGGGACCCCACTGCCCACATCCTTCCAAGTTGATGCTGACCCAAGTACTACCACTCTCTGGGTGCAACCACTAATCTAATTTGCCACCCACTGGACCATGTAAATATCTATGTCACAGCTTCTTAATTTATTTATGAGAATGGGATGAGACACCATATTAAAGGCCTTGCTAAAATCCAAGAAAACAACATCCACCTCTAACCCTGCATCTAAGCACTTTGTGATCTTGTCACAAAACAAAACCAGATTAGTCAGGCATGATCTACCTGCTGTGAATCCATGCTGGTTTTCCTGCTGCATTATTTTTCCCTCTGGACTCTCACAAACATGATTCTTCATAACCTTTTCAAAGATCTTTTCAAGGATGGAGGTGAGACTGACTGGCCTATAATTACTCGGATCCTCCTTCCTCCCCTTCTTGAAAATAGGGACCACACTGGCCCCTTTTCAGTCCTCTGGGACCTGACCTGAATGCCACAAGTGCTCAAACAGCTGTGCCAGTGGTTCTGCTAAGACACCGGCCAATTCCTTCGGTACTCTTGGATGAAGCTCATCTGGGCCTGCTGACTTAAACACATCCAATCCATACAAGTGACTCTGCACCAAGTCAGCAGTGACAGTTCGTAGGCTGGTGTGTCTCTGATGCCCATCTAAGAACCCACTTGGAGACTTATCTTGAGCTCTGTTCAGGAACACTGAGGCAAAAAACTCATTGAATAGCTCAGCCTTCTCCCCCCTGTCTGTCATTAATTGCTCCTTCTTGTTCAGTAGGGGTCCTATGCTGCTCTGAGCCTTCCTTTTACTCCCGACATACCTAAAAAAAGACTTTTTCTTCTCTTTAATTTGTGTTGCCAGCCTCAGTTCTGTAGTTGCTTTGGGTTTCCCAACTGCCTCCTTGCACGTGCTGGCCAAGTACGTATGCTCATTCTTGGTAGCTTTCCCCTGCTTCCACCACCTATATGCTTTCTTTTTTGCCCTTAGGCTCCTCTGGATTTCTCTGTTTAGCCAAGGACAATTTTTGGCTCCTTTCCCCCTTTTCCCTCATACTGGGATAGTCTCCTTCTGTGCCCAAAGGATTGCTTCCTTTCGAAACGACCACCCTTCCTGGACTCCCATCTCACCAATACTCTTATATCCTTCAGTGTGTCATTGACTAGGCTCCTAAGCACACTGAAGTTACCCTTCTTAAAGTCAAGCACTTCCACCCTACTAGTCATCTTACCCACCCTATGCCATATGGTGAATTACATTGATTGGTGGTAACTGTCCCCAAAGTGACTACAAATCTGCAGCGCCCCTACCAGGTCCTCCCCCGTAGCCAACACCAAGTCCAGTAAGGCATTCCCCTCTAGTTAGATTGTATACCTCCTGCATTAGGTGAAGGTCCTGCATGCAGCTTAAGAACGTATGTGAATGGTTGGATTTTGCTGACTGCTCTTCCCAGCAGATGAGAAGGACTCACGGGGGGTGGGGAGGGGACTTCAGGGCTCCTACACTAGGATCTAGTGCATTCCCCACCCTCAGCCTCACCCAGCACCTCTGAAAGCCTGGACTACCACCTGCCCTAATTACTGCAGCAGTCAGTCCCTGACGTGGAGGACAGGCCAGGGTTATACCCTTGACCTATGAACTGCAGCTCCTCACTGGAGGGGGTCACTAGCCAGGTATCCAGGTGCCATGCCATGGCACCCCAGCATGCTTTAACCAGTTGGACCACCTCACTGCAGCTGGGGATGGAATTGGACCACTGGGAGCAGGTACCATGCCCACCCAGTAAGCTCCACACAGGTAAGAGGGCCTGGGAGAAGGGGAATGGGGGAGGGGGTGTCAGTTCTGTCCAGAGAACCATGGCAGTCAGGAACAGCAGGGTTTGGCACTCCTTGGTGCACTCAATTTACCATGTTGCACCTGGGTGACTCTTACAACAGGCACACTTGGGGCAAAGGCCATGCATGGCAGGGGCCCTGGCCCAGGGCACCACTCAGGAGATGTTCACTGTGTGTGTGGGGGGGGGGGCATCACCAGTTTCATATGCCAGCTGGAAGGGATCCCCTCACCCCCAGAACTTGGGCACTCCAGGTCCAACAGCACAGGAGAAAACTACCTGGCCTGTAGGAAGGAGAAAGAGGGAGTCAGTCCAGACCTACCACAGCAGGGGCCAGCCATGGCATGACTGAAGGACAGTATAGGGAAGGCAGGCTGCCTGTGGCAAGGATTCAGGAATGTCCTGTCTGTCCCCTCTGTGAAAGTAGGAAGAGAAGGCTTGGTCAACAGCAGCCTGTTTAAAGGGCTAACTGGACAACTTAACATGGTCCCTGGACCCCTGTGCACGCACAATTATTGAACTGAGGACAGGTGGCACCACAGCCCTTTCATACAGTATATGTTATCTCTGTAATGCTGCAAACTCTCACAATGGGCCTCCCTGTCCTTGATCTGCACACACTGCCTACATCAGCACCAGAGTTGGTACCAGACAGCACTCCTAGAGTGGTTGGTTACCATGGTTGAGGAGTGATTTGTGGACTCTTGGGCCTTCAGCTACCATGACCTGAAGAGGGAGCAGGAAAGGCACTGGGCATACCTTATTCTTGAGCAGAAGGGGTTCACCCTCTGGGGGAGGCAGGATACCATCCACGAGAGGCACTTCACCCTCAAGGAGAGACACCGGACCCTCCTGGAGGGCTGGTAGATACACAGGAGGAGTGGTGGAGGCCACAATATACTCAGAATTATTCTTGCCTTGGTAATCACTGGTGTGATGCCTGGCTGGTCACAGCCCCAGCCAGCCCCACCTGGCCTCTGGCAGCCACCCATGGGCCAGAGTCAAGCCCCCTAAATGGGTGTGGGGATAGGTGCAGCACCACCTCCATGGCCCAGAGCCCTCTTCTCCTGGGCCCTTTGTGGCCTGGACCCCCATCTGGGCCAGTGTTTACCACTCATTCAGGCTCCATGTGTCCCCTGAGTGGAAGCTGGTTGCAGCAGATCCAGCTCCCCATGCTGTCCTTGCTAACCCCATCCCCATGGAGTAGAAGAGTGCCCTGATGGGGCTGGACAGCTTCCACCCTCATACCCAGGCCAGCTTCCAGCCTGCCAGGCTTCCAGCCTGCCTCCCTGCAGCATCTGGACCTGAGGTGGTGGTGGCAGAGGCTGGGATTCCAAGCACCTCTCCCTAGGATCTATGCTGCAGGGACCTCCACTGTCCCTCTGACTCTTTCAAAAAGACATTTGTGTACATAGTTTCATGAAGAAGAGGGTGCTTTATTGGTGATAGGCACTGGGGTTAGGGGTAGGATCTATTGCTGGGAGGAAGGGAAGGAGGGGTCTGTTATTGGGGACAGAGATCAGGTGAGGGATAATGTCTGTTGGTGTTCGGGAGAGGGAAATAAAGTTCGGTGTTTGTTGCAAATTGTCCACAGTGTTCACCGTCTTGCAATTGCCCTGTGGGCCTGGGATCTGTGCATGGCTTCCCAAGTACTCTACTGTGGGGGGGGGGGGTGGCAGAAGATGTGGTTCATGAATGCCCCACTCACACAGGGCTCAGGCCCCCACTGCCAAGAATGCAGCTCACCCAGGCCTCAGATTGTGGGGGGGAGGTGGAGGAGGAGCATCAGAACAACCACAGCCAGCACTTCAGGTGCCAGGCATCCTCAGTGTGCTGTGCTTCCTTTGCCCAGGACTGACTGAAGTGCTCCCCTTTCGGCCTTACAGATGTAGTGCAGCATGCAGGCTACAGTAATGACTTTGTGGATGTTGGCCTTGGTGAATTTGAGGGCTGTGAGGTTCCACCAGTGTCTTTTGAGGCACCAGAAGGCTAATTTGATCAGTGCATGGCTATGGCCCAGGCACCTGTTGAACTACGCCTGGCATGGGTCTAGCTGTCCAATGTAGGGGCACATGAACCACAGCATTATTGGATATGTGGGATCCCTGATGAAGAGGGGTAGAAAGGTCATGTTTCCCAACTGCAGGTTCATCTATTTCATAGATTTCATAGACATTAGGGCTGGAAAGGACCTCGGAAGATCATTGTCCAGCCCCCTGCCCAAATGGCAGGAAGTCAGCTGGGGTCATAGGATCCCAGCAAGATAAGCATCCAATTTGCTCTTGAAGATGTTCAATGTAGGTGCTTGAACCACCTCCGATGGCAGGCTGTTCCAGACCTTGGGGGCTCGGACAGTAAAGAAATTCTTCCTTACCTCCAGCCTGAAATGGTTTTGCAGTACTTTATAACCATTCGACCTTGTCATCCCTTGGGGCGCTCTGGTAAAAAAAACATTCCCTCAGGTCCTGGTGGTCACCCCTGATAAACTTATAGGTGGCCATCAGATCAGCCCTGAGCCTGTGCTTTTCCAGGCTAAAGAGCCTCATGGCTCTCAGCCTGTCTTTGTAAGGTCTGCTTTCCTAACCTCTGATCATGCGCGTGGCTCTTCTCTGGAGTTTCTCCACATCCTTTTTGAATTGTTGAGACCAAAACTGGATGCAGTACTCCAGTTGTGGTCTCATCAAGGCCGAGTACAAGGGAAGAATGATGTCCCGGGATTTGTTTGAGAAGCATCTATGGATACAAGCCAATATTTTGGTTGCTTTACTAGCTGCAGCATCACATTGCAGGCTCATGTTCATCTTGTGGTCAATGATGATCCCCAAGTCTCTTTCTTCCATAGTGCTAGCCAGCGTAGCACTGCTGAGCCTATAAGGATGCTGCAGGTTTTTCTTCCCAAGGTGGAGAACCTTGCATTTTTCAGTGTTAAACACCATCAGGTTCTCGTCCGCCCATTTGCTGAGCCTGTCAAGGTCAGGCTGGATCACCCTTCTGTCTTCAGGTATGGATGCTTTGTTCCAAAGTTTGGTGTCATCGGCAAACTTGGCCAGTCTGCTTCTGACTCCAATGTCCACATCATTAATGAAGATGTTGAACAATATGGGTCCAAGGAAAGAGCTTTGGGGGACCTCACTGGTCACAGGGCACCACAACGATTGACTTGGATCAATTACCACCCTCTGGGTCTGACCATGGAGCCAGTTCCCCAGTCAGTGGATTGTGGTGGATCCAAGGCCACAATTGTCCAGTTTGGCCAAGAGGTGATCATGAGGTACCAGATCAAAAGCTTTTTTGAAGTCAAGATAAATGGCATCAATCTCTTCTCCCTTGTCCAGGTGATAGGTCACCGGGTTGTAGAAGGTAATTAAATTGGTCAAGCAAGACCTACCTGCAACAAACCCATGCTGGCTATCCCTCAGGATGTTGGCATCAGCCAGTCAATTAAGGATGGCCTCTTTAATAAAGTTTTCTAAGACCTTCCCTGGGATAGAAGTCAGGCTGATGGGCCTATAGTTAGCCAGATTCACTTTCCTTCCCTTCTTGAAGATAGGCACCACATTGGCCTTCTTCCAGTCTTCGGGCACTACATCAGAGCACCAGGAGTTTTCAAAGGTCTATGACTCCTGGTGCAAAGCAGCCACTCTCCATGAGGATTGACATGGAAGAGTTCTGAGAAATCTGGGGATCATGGGCACTGCCAGGCCAGCTGGCACAGATGTTAGTAAAGGCCCCCCAGTAAGCAAGCATGGCCTGCAGCACAATAAAGCAGAAGCCCTGCCAGGTATAGTGAAGCAGTCCACCCAGGCTAGCCAGGCGATGGGGATGTATGTCCTGATGATGGACTAGGTAAGCCAAGTACTTGGCAGCCCACCACCACTTCTGGGGGGGTCAGGAACCCAGAGCATGGTGTTGGCCAGCAGATCCTGGAGAGTGCTGCAGAATTCAAGAATGAGTTCTCTGCAGGTTATCTTGCCCATCCCAAACAGGTGGCTAATGTAGTTCAGGCTGACAAACATGGTGAGCTTTTTGAGGGTGATGGCCACATACTGTCATAATGTCACCACAGTATGAACATGAGCTAGCAGTGTGACACTATAGCCAGCAGGGAAAATAATATTCCAGCATGCACCAGCTGATATATCTCCAGTAAAACAAAGGAAGTGATTCTTTTGCTCTGCTCAGTACTGCATCCAGTTCTGGGTGCCACACTTTAACAAGGATGTGGTAAAGCTTGACAGTGTCCAGAGAAGGGCCACCCATATGATCAGAGGCTTGCACAGAAAGCCATACGAGGAAAGGCTGAGGAACCTGGGACTCATCAGCCTGGAAAAGAGAAGGCTGAGAGGGGACTTGGTAGCAGCTTGCCAAGGGGAATCCATCATGGGGAATACATCAAGGGCTTGGTGAACAACTGTTCACCAGGGCACCCTTCAGGAAAACCAGAAATTATGGCCACAAACTCCTGGAATGTTATTTTAGGCTCAACATTAAGAAAAAATTCTTCACAGTCAGTGTGTCCACATTGTGAAATAAGCTCCTTCCAGAAGTGGTGCAATCACCACAGTCAGATGGGTCACAAATTGACTGGAGGGCCACACCCAGACAGTGGATGGGTCATTTTTGACCTGGAGGGATGTGGGCAGTGGGGTTCCCCAGGGCTCAGTCCTTGGGCCTGTACTGTTCAACATCTTCATCAGCGACTTGGTTGAGGGGGGTGAAAAGCACCTTGTTCAAATTCACAGATGACACTAAGATGTGTGGAGAAGTTGGCACGCTAGAGGAGAGGGACAGGCTCCATCTAGATCTGGACAGGTTACATGGTTGGGTGGATGAGAACAAGTTGGGTTTCAATACTGACAAGTATTGCACCTGGGGAGGAAGAACCAGCAGCATACCTAGAGGCTGGGGAACTCTCTTCTCATCAGCACAGAGGCAGAAAAGGATCTTAGAGTCATTAGTGATTCCAAGATGAACATGGGCCACCAATGTGAGGACAGAGTCAGGAAGGCTAACCACACCTTGTCATGTATCCACAGATGCATCACGAGCAGGTCCAAGGAGGTGATCCTCCCCCTCTGTGCGACACTGGTCTGGCCACAGTTGGAGTACTGTGTCCAGTTCTGGGTGCCGCACTTCAGGAGAGATGTGGTCAGCATTGAGAGGGTCCCAAGCAGGGCCGCTCTCATGATCAGGGGTATCACAGGCCAGCTAGGTGCTGTGAGTGTATCAGCCATTAGGCTGCTGGGTTTGGGATCAAGGAGGAGAGTCAGGAGTGAAGCAAAGGCAAATTTACTTATAGCTTAGCATACAACATTTAACAGAAAGGTTAAAGTGACAAACAGATCATAGAATCATAGGATCAATGAGTCAGAAGGGACCTAGACAGATCATCTAGTCCGACCCCCTGCCATGGGCAGGAATGAGCACTGAGGGTGGGAGGGGTCATAAGCTTCTTCTTGGATTTATGAAAGGTGTTAATTATATTTTGTGGTCAGGGTTTTCTGGGCACACTCTTGGGACAGCATGCTGAAGGGCTGTGCCAGCAGGCTGCAGACTGCTTGGGGCCACAAAAGCATGTGGCCAGGGAGCACAGCATGGGGCAGCCTTTCAAAAAACAATGTTTGCATCTGGGCAGCTGCAGCCAAAGCCTGTTCTGGGGGGAGGAGGGGGAGAGGGAGCTGTTCCACCTCCTGGATAGGGCAGCTGCATCCCAGCTTGCACCCCTGCCCCAGGAAGTTGCCTGTTGTCCAATCCCAACTCTAATCTCTGATCTGGGTCTGGGGCAATGTCCCCTGCCGCCACAGCAGGCAGCTCACAACCCCAGCATTGGAGAAAGGGCTGGGATATTTCCCCCTGCCGCAGAATCTAGATACTTCCAGGGCTGGCTCTGATCTCAGAGCCAGGTTGGGGACAAAACCCTGACCTCCACAGTAGGAAGCTCCTGGCTTCATCTCTGAGATTGAGGTCTTACTAGATTGGTCTACTGCTCAGTAAAGTGTCTCATGTAGACACACTCAATGTTGATTAAGGGTTTGATAAACAATGGATTGGGTTAGGGAACCAAGATTGGAGTCAGAAAACCTCAATTCTAACCTTGGTTCTGCCACTTACCTGCTGTGGGACCATAAGCAAAATATGCCAGCTCTGTGACTCTCTTTCTTTTCCCGCCATTCATCTGTGTTGTCTGCTTAAGCTAGAAACTTTGGAGCAGGGACGCTTTTTCATGAGACTGTCTTCTCACAATAGATCTCTGCAGGGACTCCCTAGGCTGAGGGTCTAATGAGGGGGATGACTCAGATGCTTCCCACCTTCTTGGGAAGGCTAATAGGAAGGTGTAGCTTGAGAGGCTAATGGGAAGGTGTAGAATTGGCTGTCTCTAGAAGTTGTCACTAATAGGAACTTACTAAAAATGTACCCCTGTTTTATAGTAAAGCTGGAGCATTTATCTTTTACCAGAAAAAGTTAATTAATGAACAACACAGATTGGCTCTGCTACCAAGACAGTAGAAAAGACACTGTCAATATTCCAACCTCAGGGCAGTCCTTTTTTCCAGGTGTTTGGAAGAAAACAATCACTTTTTTAGCTCATTATGGCAGTCCTGAGCATCAACTTAGAGGGGGCACCAGAAGGGCAGCCCCTGGGGAGCCTGCACCACAGAAGCAACAGCCTCTGTGTTGAAAGATAAGACTCTTCAGCACTCAGCATCTCCCTAGAAACCTCTCCCTTGCCCTGGGTGTGAGAATTCCTAGTTACACTTCTGCATCGTGGGTATATGCACATTGCCGAACAGCACCATCCACTCTCGTAATCACTTTCATAACAGATAAACTGCCACCACCTACAGCTAAATTTCTCACATACAATGCTAACTCCCTTACACAAATCCAAAGCATCTTCCCTGCCCAAACTCCTGCACAGCTAAATTCTCCATACAGACTCAAACGATCCATACAGCACTAAATATACACCCTCCCCAGAAATAAATAGCTTCCAATCCAACTCCTCTATGTAGCTGATCACTCTTCCACAGCTAAATGCCTTGACCATATGCAGCTAAATACCTCCAGAGATAAATATCTTGCACATGCATGTGAATAGATAGCCTTATATACCATGTACAGTTAAATATTGCTCCCTTCAAAAACACTGATTCCTATTCTTTACTCCATTTTGTTTCCCCAGCCCCATAGCACTAGGGATGGGAAGACAGTCCAGCTAGACTGAGTTCCTTTCCCCAGCCTGATCTAGTACTGGGTATGGGAAGTCAGCCCAGCTGGGCTGAGTTTCTTTCCCAGCCTGATCTAGTGCTGGGGATGGGCAATCAGGCTCAGTTCCTTTCACCAGCTCCTGAGTCTCAGGAGTCAGCACCCAGCTTCCCTCCCTGATCTGGTGGGCAGATTGGGGGCCTGCAGCCCCGGAAGGGCTGGTACAGCCCCTGCAGGCCTCCTGGGGTTGCAGGTAGGATTACTATCTGCCTGCCAGATGAGAGAGGCTGTTTCAAGCTTCCCCATTATAGTGATTGGGAAAAATGTCGAAACAGCATCGAAACAACTTCACTGGGGGCAACCTGCAGCACACATACCACACATGGCACAGGCAACCTCTGTGTATGGAACAAAGCAAATCAAAAGGGTCGGGGGAGGCAGCACAGCAGCAAGTAGGATAGAGAGCAGAAAAAAGAGCAGAAGATCAGGCAGGGGAAGGAGATCAGAGTGTCACTAGGAGGACATGGGGTTTAATGTATGAAAGGTTTGGACCCCACCTCCTCAGGGCAATACAGGTGGCCTAATTTTAATGTTTTACAGTTCTATTGGTCTGGTGGCCAGAAGGGGCAATTCTGCTTCCAGAACCTTACTTCCTGCATAGCATAGGGCAGTGATCTTCATTGATTAATGCCTGCATTGTTCCTGGTACCCTGTGATTTCACTCCTGTGAATGTACAGCAAGTCTAGCCAATGAGACCAGGCAAGACACTTGGGTGCTTCCAGAACTGAAGAAAGTTCATTAGGGTCAAGAGTGGGTGTACAACTCCCCTTGGGTCAAATACATTTTTACCTGACTGGGCTGCATCTGGAATTGGAACAGTGTAATACCTGAGTTTACTTGTGATCACAAAGCCTTGAAACCATGTAAACATTTACTCTACCTCATCCCATGTTGTGGTGACCTTCAGACCCATGAATACAGCATTGGGGTGTGCCAAATCCAGTACGGAAGAGAGATCCTGCATTTATCATAAAAAATTAGACTTCCTGCTTCACCTTGGGAAGAGCTAAAGTTCATCTGGGAAGATACATTTGAATTTAGAGCTTTATTTGCAGTCTCCCTACCTATAGACCAACACACATATCTCAAAGAGATGCTGCTGGTTCCAAGACATGAAACCATGCACACCCTTAGTTGTGAATGCTGTCACAATATACCCCTCTAAACAGGCTACCAATATCTTTAGCTGGTGTCTCATTGTGTTGTGGTGGAAACAAATGTCTCATCTAGAGTGAAGTACCCCATTAGACTTGAACTGAAGCAGCTATGGGATGAAACAAAGGGATTTGGGGAATCAGACTTCCACTTAGATTTCATAGATTTTATAGACATTAGGGATGGAAGGGACCTTGAAGTATCATCAATTCCAGCCCCCTGCCCAAGGGGCAGGAAATGATTTAGGGTCAAAGGATCCCAGCAAAGATAGATTTCCAAATGTTTCTTAAAAGAGTCCAGAGTAGATGCTAGGTGCTATGCTTTGACACCTGTCTAGATGTGACTTGATAATGTACCTGTTAAATATAAGCAACTTCAGAGATTCAATGCAACACATATGAAGTGACCACTGGAGTTTAGTCAACAGTCCATCAGTTTAAAGTCTATTTTTTTCAATTAACTGAGGACAGTTTACCTTTAACAATAATTGGCTTCCTTGAGCTCTCTAGAACAGATGTCAGGAAGCCTTTTCTCTTCTGTGGAGGAGAGGAAAAATATGGAATGGCTCATAGCAGGCAGTATTGTGTTCAAGGGACAGGTAGGATTCAGTAAGGTATTAGCCACAGTCCCAGGACAGAGCACAGTAAAATCAGTATGTTCTGAAAACTGAGAGAAGGGAAGGAGATGGAGAGTTAGTCATCTCCTCAAGCTAGTGTACTAATGGGTTCATAATCCCTCACAGTGAAGCAGTAGATTTAGAATGATGTTCCAGTTCTACTGAGAAAACTGATAGTTGACAGAGCAGAGAAAGGTTTGATCAATGAAAGCTGATACATTCCTCTTTATATGGGGCAGAGTGGCAGTGGGAATGGTGCTGAAGTAACAGCACAACAGGATGAGTAGTCCAGTGTCTTTTCTTGTTGCAGATCATGAAGGTGGGAGTGCAAATGCAGGTAACAAATTTAAACATGATTAGTTACTGCATAGTTATGCACCTCTAGATGTAACCACAGGAAAAGCTGTACATCCTTCGTGTGTTCATGGCTGTGATGATGCCCATACTCACCATCTGAGGCCCCAACTGGTCCAAGGAGGAGACTGGTGACCTACTGGCACTATGGGATGAGACAGGTGCAAAGGTATAGCACCAGTTCAAGCAGGGAGGCCACTCCAATGCACCTATGAAGCGCTGTCAGGCTGGATGTAGGAGCATGGGCACAACTGGTTGGTGCAGCAGTGCTGCATAAAGATCAAGGCCTTTTGGACACAGTTGGCCACCATAACCAACCACAGTCATTGATCCAGAACTGCCTGCAAGTCCATGCTCTTTACACAACAACTGAATGCCATCCTTGCACCCTAGAACCAAGGTCACTGCTGTGATGTTTACAGTGGCATGAGTGGGCTGCCCAAGCCCCCACCCTAGCCTGACATGCCCAGTGACATGTCAATGGAGGAGGACCCCTCAGGCTCCAGTGGCCTGTCCCACTGAGCTCCCTGGCTGCAGACTCCACTAGCAGCTTGGGCAGCCTGGTCCAGCACCTGCCTCACCAGCAGCTCCACAGTACCAGGGCCAGCCATGAGGTGCAGTCAGCCATAACACCGCCAGCCACCAGCAGTGCCAGCTTTTCCCCGGGGGTCCTCTTGCAGGATGACTGCACACAGCACACAGCCGTATGAGGACACCACTTGGAGCTGAATGGCATTGCCACCAGCCAGGACCGAGTGGAGCCACCAGCCACACCAGCCCCGGCCACATGCAAACCCCACACTAGGGCAAAGCACTCCTTCCCTGCCCATGCTCCACCTCCCCAACCAGCCCACCTGCACTTCTTTGGCCCTGGGGTCCCCACTCACAGTACACAGGGAGACAGTGTAGAACTTTATTGAGCAGCCTATGCCCCACAGCTATGCAGGCACAGGCCTTTCACATGCCAAGGAACATGTTGATGAAAGCACTGATGTCCTCCTCAGCTGTGGGGGGCAGGGACATGTAGTGTAGCCCTCCAGTCAGTGGTGGAGGTTGCAGAGTAACCCTGGCTTGCCCCCCATGAAATCACAGCTCAGGGTTCCATACCAGGTGTGCAGGTTTTCCTGGGCACCATGATGAGCAGCAGCAGCAGGGAATAGTGGTTTAGACACCCTTCAGTCCACACAAACATCTCATCATGCATCACCAGGGCATGTACAGCAGGGGCATGCTCATGGCTCAGCAGTGACATGGTGGGGTGCTGTCCTTGGATCACCTCCCTGGAAAGACTCCCTGAAGAGAAGGTAGGGATGCAGCCAGATCCTTGTCCCAGTCATCCAGGAGCCCCGCACTCCCCAGTTCTGAGTGGAAGCACAGCTGAGTGGTTGTCCTGCAGGCAGAGAAGAGGTGTAGTGGGGTCTGTAGCCACAGCAGTATATGATGCTAGGAGCCAGGATTTCCCACCCTGGGAAAGGGGGGAGGGAGGCAGGCTGCCTGCAAGCAGCACACAGCTGCCCTCCACCCCAGGGAAGTGATCAGGGATGGGGAAATAGGCTAGTGGTGGCCTGAGCTTGAGCCTGCCTCACTGACTTACTATGGTCCCCGTGCATGCGTGCACACCAGACTCTTGATCTGAGGCTGTGCAGCACACAGACCTTGATACAGAGCATATTATCTCAGAAATGCTGCAAAATTCTAACAAACAACTTATGTCTCATGGCACTTCAGATCCTGCAGCTGCACACATGGGAGAAACCACACCTGGCAGCCCGGATGCAGCCTCAAGGTCACTGCCACCCCAGCCAGGGCCCTGAATATGGGCCAAGTCTTCAAGAGGCAGGCACAGGACTTCACTGTCCTCCTGTAGTGGCTGGTGGCAGCATCAGAGCACTGGCTGAAGGACTCACAAGTCTGGCAGGAAGATGATATCACCTACAAGGATGTGCAGGATATGGGAGGACTGAGAGTTCCAGGCACAGATCCTGGTCCTGGAGTGCCAGTGGCTTGACTTTCTGTGGTAGCAGAATGTCACCCTGGCCTGGGCAGTGCAGGCCACAGAGGATGACCTCTAGGTACCAGCCACCAATGCAGGCTCCTGCCTGGGCCTCGGACAAGGTCCTGCAACATCTCCAGCATCCAGAACCTCCTTCCCCATACTCCACCTGGGTCTAGTGCTACCCAGCTCCCCGACCTGGGCCCAGCCTCTCTGCTTGCCTCATCTCTATGCAGGCACTGAGCCAGAGCTGCCTGCAGCTGGGCAAGGACCACACACTGGCTCTGCTGAGTGTGGACACCATCTGCCAGAGGGGGAGCCCCCCACTTGCCACACTCATCATGGTGTCCACACCTGAAAGGGAAGGGCCAAAGAACAGGGTGCTGGGTGCCTGTCTCTAGGCTTCATCCGCTAGACATGCCCACCCGAAAAGCCACCCACCTTGGGATACCACACAAAGCATTTTGTTAATAGTTTGCACAGGGAAGAGGGTGTTTTATTGTTGGTGGGTGGGGTGGGTGGTGGAGGGACTCTGTTTGTTGGAGAGGGAAGATGGTGGGGTGTTTGTTGGAGAGGGAGGGTGGAGGGGGGCTGTTTGCTGTGAGGGGAATAAAAACTTGTTTTTCTGACGTGTCTGCAGTAAGTGTGGTGCTGAGGATGGTTCGGGGGGGGTCCATGGGTGGTGGTCCAATTCGGCTGGAGTGCAGGAGGAGGTAATGAGCCAAGGCCTCCCACATCCTGTGCCCTTGTCCCTACTGGCAGGTGGACAGCTTGTCCAAGGCCTCAGCAGTAGCTGGGGGTGGTGGGATGGGGAACTACTGTCACAGATGGTGCTTCTGCTGCCAGGTGTCTTCCACCCACTGCACCTCCTCTGCCCAGACCTCATAGAATACCTCCTTCTGGGCTTCACAGATGTTATACAGAACACAGGTTGCTACAATGACCCAGGGGAGGTTCTCCTTGGGGAACTCAATGTGGGTGTTGAGGGAACACCAGAGTCCCTTGTGATGGCCAAAGGCACATTCCACCAGGGCACGGATCCAGCCCAGGCCTGGTGGGAGTCCAGCTGTAGGACCGCATAATCCAGGACAAGGGTGGGTAGAAGGGGTCCCCAGTGAGGAGGGGACACTGCTCAGTGTCCTAGTTGTGCTGGGTAATGTGCAGCCAGCAGTCGTGGCTGGCCCAGTGAGCCCAGAGGAGGCAGGACTGGAGGCCCAAGAGAGTGACAGTAGTCCTAGCAGTGCTGTTCAGAAGCCCCACATTGGATTCCCTGCCAGCGGCAGCTGCACAGTGGTAGTAGTGGCCCTGGAAGGATGTGCTGCATCTAGGCAGGTGGTCACTGCACAGTGGAGTGGAGCCGGGTGGGGCAAGACATCTGTGGGCCAAGTGGTGGTCAGTGAAGCAGGCCAGCAGGGCCAGTGCATCAGCCAGCAGGAGACTGGGCTGCTAGTCATCACTACCGGAGGCAGGGAAAAGAACAGCCATGGTGTGCAGAGACAGAATTGACAAGGAGATTGCTGCCACATGCTGTCCCTGTACTGGGCACTGCTCCTGGGCTGGGAAGTGGCTGGCCACAGAGTAGAGAGAAGGGAAGGCTTTTGATCAGGGAAGCTGGCTTCTGGGAGTGTAGCTGAAGCCTGAAGCTCCCCCTGGTGGTAGCAGGGGCCCAATGCAGGGCTGCAGGAATTTTGGTGCTAAGAGCAGCAAATCTGCTGCTTATTCCCTGCATGTGAAGATGCCTGCCCAGGGGTGCTTAATCCTCAGAAGCTTACTCCCAAGTAAACTCAGCTCAGATCAAAGGTAAGCAGGCTCGTGGTGGGAAGGGGTTAACTCCTCGCTCCCTGGGAGGAGGCCGCTGCCTGGTGCTGGGCGGCGTCAAGCCCCCGCTCAGGCCCCTATTTGGCCCAGCCCCCCCAGGGAGTGACAAGAGATAGAGTGGGGTACTCACCAGTCCCCCTCCTGTAGGGCAGGGCCCCCCAAATCCTGGGCAGGGCCCCCCTGGCCTGAGAAACCAGCGTTCCCCGACGGCAGGCCCACTATGCATGTGTGCAGTTCAAAAGGGCCCACCAAACAGGGGGGGAAAAAAAACAACAAAAAAAACCAAACAAAAAAAAGCTGATAGGCTCTAGAGCGGTGAGAGACGCACGGGTGAAGCCCGCTGCGCCCCGCTCCCACGAAGCCCCCCAGATACCCCCTCAGCAGCCGCAGAGTCCCCTGCCGACCCCCAGCACAGCCGGAGGTAAGTGGGCTCATGGTGGGAAGGGGTTAACTCCTCGTTCCCTGGGAGGAGGCCGCTGCCTGGTGCCGGGCCAGGTCAAGCCCCCGCCCTGGACCCTACTTGGCCCAGCTCCCCAGGGAGCCCCACGACTGGAGCCCCGCAAATAGGCTGCGTAAACAGGTGCTCGAGTTAGCGCGGAGTTCGCGCAGGGGAGGGCACAAGACCCTGCCTGCGACACCTCCAGAGTAGTCAGCCCCAGCTGTAGCCAGCCTATCAGAGGCATGACACGCATGGGCACGCGCCGCACCCCGAGGGTCCCCTCGGGCTCTGCGGCCCCCCCATCAGGCATCTCAGAGACGGCCACCCAGATGGAGCCCATGGTTCCAGGCTCCACGCAGACGGAGCCCCTGGCTCTTGGCTGCGGGGGCTGCCTGTCCCTTTTTCAGGCTCTGGGGCCCGGGAGCATGGCCACCTCCCCTTGCGGGGTCTGCTCCCTACTGGGGTCTCTGGCGCACCAGGTGGAGGACCTCCAGGCCACAGTCCAGAGACTGCGTGCCATCAGGGACTGCGAGCAGGAGATAGACTCCTACTGCCAGGCCCTTCTCCCCCAGGAGCCGCAGGGTAGAGCACCGTCTCCCTCCAGGACTAAGGAGGATTCTGGGACCTCCCACTCTGTCCAGTCAGGGGCATGGACCAAGGTGGTCAAGGGCCCAAAGGCCCGCCGCACCAAGGCCCCTCCCTCGCTGGAGCTTAGCAATAGGTTCGCACCTCTTGCAGCCCCAGCAGAGACTGCTCAGTTGCCAGCTCCCGCAGGCAACCCAGGCTCAACCACAGCTACTGCCCCCGCTCTCCCCAAGTCAAAGCGAAAGGTGTTTGTTGTGGGAGACTCCATCCTGCAGGGGACTGAGGGGGCAATCTGCCGCCCCGACCCCTTAGCCCGGGAAGTCTGCTGCTTCCTGGGGGCCCACATCCGAAACATTGTGGAGAGGATCCCAGAGCTCCTCCGGCCCACAGACCACTACCCCATGCTCCTTATTCACGTGGGCACCAATGACATGGTTCAGAGCACCCCCAGCCAGGTCATGAGGTGCTACAGGGAGTTGAGAGCGAGGCTTAGGGGTCTGGGAGCTCAGGTGGTGTTTTCGTCGATCCTCCCAGTCTCGGGCTGTGGGCTGAGGAGGGAGTGGAGGATCCACGCAGTGAACCAAAGACTGCGGAGCTGGTGTCATCGGGAAGGCTTTGGCTTCCATGACCACAGCCCGCTCTTTGAGGAGAGAGGCAGCTAGCTGCTGGGAAGAGATGGCCTCCACCTCTCCCCGCTGCGGAGGAGGCTCTTCTCAGCCAGGCTGGCTGACCTGCTCCACCGGGCTTTAAACTAAGCCCGCTGGGGGATGGGGGGACTACTGCCCCTGCTGGCCCCCTGAGCGACCCTTGCAAAGCCAGCAGACCAAGGCACTTAAGGGAGCCCACCCCTGCCCCAGCCCTGGCACAATCTGTGGGCAAGGCAAGAGCCCCTAAGGGCACACTTGCCTGCCTGTACACTAATGCCAGGAGCCTGGGTAACAAGCAGGAGGAGCTCGTCCTCCTGCTCAGTGCAAACAATTATGATGTCATTGGGATAACGGAGACCTGGTGGGACTCCACCCATGACTGGACCACGGGTATAGAGGGCTATACCCTGTACAGGAGGGATCGTGTAGACAAAAGGGGCAGGGTGTAGCTCTCTATGTGAAGGAAAGCTATATGTCCCTGCAAGCTGATGTTGGAAACCAGCAAGGACAGCTAGAGACCCTCTGGGTAAAAATTCATGGGAAAAATGGCACAGGGGACACAACGGTGGGAGTCTACTACAGACCTCCCACTCAAAGTCCTGAGCTTGACCAGGAGTTCACCCAGGAACTGACTGAGGTCGCTTGCTCTAGGACCTTGGTTGTCATGGGTGACTTCAATTACTCGGACATCTCGTGGGAAGATCACTCAGCAAAATCCGAGCGGTCGCAAAGCTTTCTCTCGTGCGTGGATGACCTCTACCTCACTCAAGAAATCTATGGGCCAACAAGAGGCAAAGCGCTGCTCGACCTGGTACTGGCTATGGGGGACGACCTAATCAGAGACCTAGTGATCGATGGGAAGCTGGGTGACAGCGACCACGAGCTGATCACTTTCACCATCCGCCATAAAGCTGGCAAGTCAGTCAGCAACACAGAAGTCCTTGACTTCAGAAAAGCCGACTTTGACAAACTCAAGAGGCTTGTCGGTCAGGCCCTCAGGGACCATGACCCCAGGGAGATGGGAGTTCAAGAAGAGTGGTTGCTTCTCAAGGAAGCGATCCTCAATGCACAAGCTAAATCTATTCCAACACGGAGGAAAGGCAGCAAGAAGGCACAGCAGCCCTCCTCGCTCTCTAGGGACCTAGCGGACCTCCTGCAGCTAAAAAGGAAAGCCTACAAAGGATGGAGGATGGGATTCACCTCCAAGGAGAATTATTCTGCACTGGTCCGGTCCTGCAGGGAGCAAACCAGGAAAGCCAAGGCTGGAACTGAACTCCAACTAGCTTCAAGCATCAAGGACAACAAAAAGTCCTTTTTCAGATATGTGGGGAGCCGGAGGAAAAGCAAGGGCAATGTTGGACCCCTGCTAAACCAGATAGGGCAACTAACAACTGAAAACCAGGAAAAAGCCAACCTATTAAATAGGTACGTTGCATCAGTCTTTCATCAGTCCCATGGGACGCCCATGCCTGCTATGGGACAGGGAGATCCGGGTGATGGGGATCCCCTACCCTCCATAAATGCTGACCTTGTGAAGGAACATCTTGAGAAGCTGGATACCTTCAAGTCAGCCAGCCCTGACAATCTGCACCCCAGGGTACTCAAGGAGCTGGCAAGTGTCATAGCCCAGCCCCTGGCACGGATCTTTGAAAACTCCTGGCACTCTGGTGTAGTGCCCGAAGACTGGAAGAAGGCCAATGTGGTGCCGATCTTCAAGAAAGGGAGGAGAGTGGATCTAGCTAACTACAGGCCCATTAGCCTGACTTCTATCCTGGGGAAGATCTTAGAAAAATTTATTAAGGAGGCCATCCTTGATGTACTGGCCCAGGCTAACATCCT
Source organism: Crocodylus siamensis (assembly GCF_052110815.1). Taxonomy (NCBI): domain Eukaryota; kingdom Metazoa; phylum Chordata; order Crocodylia; family Crocodylidae; genus Crocodylus; species Crocodylus siamensis. The sequence goes on from NC_143403.1 coordinate 45,949,064, forward strand.
AAGGGATAGCCAGCACAGGTTTGTTGCGGGTAGGTCTTGTTTCACCAATCTCATTTCCTTCTATGACCAGGTGACCTATCACCTGGACAAGGGAGAAGAGATTGATATCATATATCTTGACTTCAAAAAAGCCTTTGATCTGGTATCCCATGATCACCTCTTGGCCAAACTGGCCAGTTGTGGCCTTGGCTCCACCACGATCCGCTGGCTGGGAAATTGGCTCCGTGGTCAGACCCAGAGGGTTGTAATTGATGGCAGTTACTCATCGTGGTGCCCTGTGACCAGTGGGGTCCCTCAAGGCTCTGTCCTGGGACCCATCCTGTTCAACATCTTCATTAACTATGTGGACATCGGAGTAAGGAGTGGACTGGCCAAGTTCGCTGATGACACCAAACTTTGGGGCAAAGCATCCACGCCAGAAGATAGGCGGGTGATCCAGGCTGACCTGGACAAGCTCAGCAAATGGGCAGATGAGAACCTGATGGTGTTTAACACTGAAAAATGCAAGGTTCTCCACCTTGGGAGGAAAAACCTGCAGCATCCTTATAGGCTTGGCAGAGCTACGTTGGATAGCACTACAGAAGAAAGAGACTTGGGGGTCATCATTGACCACGAGATGAACATGAGCCTGCAATGCGATGCTGCGGCTAGTAAAGCGACCAAAATGCTGGCGTGCATCCATAGATGCTTCTCGAGCAAATCCCGGGACGTCATTCTCCCCTTGTACTCGGCCTTGGTGAGGTCGCAGCTGGAGTACTGCGTCCAGTTTTGGGCTCCACAATTCAAAAAGGATGTGGAGAAGCTTGAGAGAGTCCAGAGGAGAGCCACGTGCATGATCAGAGGTCAGGAAAACAGATCTTACGATGTCAGGCTGAGAGCCATGGGACTCTTTAGCCTGGAAAAGCGCAGGCTCAGGGGTGATCTGATGGCCACCTAGAAGTTTATCGGGGTGACCACCAGGATCTGGGGGAACGTCTGTTCACCAGAGTGCCTCAAGGGATGACGAGGTCGAACGGTCACAAACTCCTGCAAGACTGTTTCAGGCTGGACATAAGGAAGAATTTCTTTACTGTCCAAGCCCCCAAGGTCTGGAACAGTCTGCCAGCAGAGGTGGTTGAAGCACCTACATTGAACACCTTCAAGAGTAAATTGGATGCTTATCTTGCTGGGATCCTATGACCCCAGCTGACTTCCTGCCCTTTGGGCAGGGGGCTGGACTCAATGATCTCCCGAGGTCCCTTCCAGCCCTAATGTCTATGAAATCTATGAAATCTATGAAATGCATGTGTAGACAAGCCCAGTAAATGTCACTGTCTACATGTGTGGACACTTACTGCAAAGTAAATTGGTCTACTCTGTGTTTAATTTACTATCGGCAATTTCAGGTAGCAAATTAACTGCATAGTGGCTACGGTGCACTAACATAAGTGTAGATGCTAACTGGGACCAAATTTGCTCCCAATCAGCCCCATCACCAGGGGAACACCTGCAGGTTAGCCCCAGAGCCATGGTGTTTGGAGCTTCTTTAGCCCCAGGGCTGGGGTGTCCCTATGCGTGTCCCAGCCCCAGGCCCTTAAAGTCTGCGGGGACTCTGGGGACCTGGGACACCTGCAGATAGCCTGCATCCCAGAACACCACCAGGAGCTGCACGTCTTCCTCACCAGTGGGAACAGACTCAGGCCACTGGGTATGCCAGCTATACCTACACAGTAAGTCCTGCATGGGAGGGGGAGGGCTGTTCCTGTCCCTTCCCCTGGCCCTGCCCCTGCCCCTGCCCCTGCCCTTGCCCCTTCTTCCCTGCCCCACCCAGTTTGGCCACTCTTCCCCTGGCCCCTGAATCCCCTTGCACAGTATGCATAAAGGAAGAAGACAGTGCAAAACTTTACAGAGCAGCCTATGCACCATCCGCTAGGCAGGCCAGACCTCTCACATGTGGAGGAATGCACTGATGCTGGCAGTGATGTCATCCTCAGGTGCAGTGTGCAAGGATGTGTAGTGCAGGCAGAGGTAGCCCTCCAGGAGGCAGTGGACATTTATTAGATGGCCAATAGGTGGACATTTCAGGATGGCACAGGCTTGCCGTGGTCAAAACTCAAGGTCCAATGCCAGGTTGTCAGGTGTACTTGGGGTACAATGGTAAGTAGCAGCAGCAGGGCATAGTGGGTCAGGCACCTTCTAGTCTGCACAAACAGCGTCTTGGGGTGCACCTAGGACACTCTCATCAGGGGCATGCTCAGGGTGCAGGACAGGTGCGGGGCAGGGGGGGTGGGGTGGTAGCCCATGGGTGCATCTATGGAGAGGCACCCTGAGAGGAGGGCAGGGGTACCACCACTCTGCCTCCCAGTCAGTGCAGCAGGTACTGCCAGGACCCAGGCCTGTTCCCATCTGGGAAGGGGGAGAGGAAGGAAGATTGTGTGCAGCCAGCACTCAGCAGCCCACTTTCCCCTGCAGAATGAGTGGTGACAAGGGGCTTGGCCTGTGGCTGCCTGTTCCAGGGCCTGCCCAGATGACTTACCGTGGTCCCTGGGCACCCATATACACACAACCCCCTCTCTGAGGCTAAGCAGTGCACAGACCCCTGGTATAGTGCATGTTATCTCAGAAATATTGCAAACTATCATAAAGAGCGTTTTTTCTGATGGCTTTGAAGGTCCTGGAGCTGCATGCTGGGGAGAGACAACAGCTGCCAGAAGGGCTGTGCCATAAGGTTACCACCAATCTCAGCTCTGGCCCTCCTTATGAGCCGGCTCCAGAAGTGGAGGACCCAAGACTGGACCCAGCTCCTGGACCACCTGGTCACCGTGGCTGAGGAGTGGTTGGAGAATATTGCATTCGAGTAGGAGTGGGTCACACACAAGGTGGAGAGGAAATGAGACAGGGACTGGATGGACCAGGAGTTCTGGGACAGACTCCTAGACCTCAAGGAGAGGCACCTGGAGGTCCAGGAGCAGCAGGCTGTCATGATTTCCAGGGCAGTGATTAGGCCACTGGGTGCTGAACAGTCTTGGCTCTGGTGGCTGCTTTCATGCTGCCTGCTGCCCAGCCCCCAGCTGCAGCCCCTCTTGCCCCCTGGCAGCTTCATGCTGCCCAGCAGCAATCCCTACAATGGGCTTGGGCTGAGATGCGGTGGCATCTCTACCAGATAGGTGCCCCTGCCCTGGTACTTGCCCTGACTCCCCCATCTGGCCTCAGAGCAGGAGATTTCTGCAACATTAGCAGCACCATGTACCTGGCTCACTGGCTGCAGAAGCAGGAGCTGCCCATGCCTGCAGAGCAGTGCCCACCATCACCCTCAGCTGACCCCTCCTGTATACTAAGGTATACAAACCCACATGGGCAACTGGTGCTGCCTTAGTCAGGAAGGGCATGTACCAACTGGAGGGGGGTCCCCCCATGGCCGATCCCACTGGCTGGGGGGGGGGTTGCCCCCACAGCCAATCTCACTACCCAAGGGGAGGATCCTCCTGCAGCCAGTCCAGCAATGGCTGATTGCTGCAGCTGATGGCTGGGAGAGGCTGCAGAGATCAGCTGGCACTTGCAGAGGGAGCACTGGCACTCCCGCCTTCCCCCCCCCCATGCCTAAGCAAAAAACAAGGCATCCTTAGTGTGCAGAATGAGGTATGCCAGTGGGGATCAGAGTCCGTCTATGACAGGAATGGCTATTTCACCCAGACAGCTCTTCAATTAGTCTCATGTAGTAAAACAAAATGCAGGATTCAGCCTTATAGGACTGTGCCAGGGAGAACTTTCAGGAAGGAAGAACTATTGCCCACGTCTGAAAAGTCCTATAATTTCTAGAAAGCTAAATCCTTTTACACTTTATGCACCTAAATGGCACTTATGCAATCATACAACTGCATTTTTTGGCATTTACATACAGTTTGATATTCAGCTCCGAGGCTAGAAGTCCATGCATGCTTATTGAGTATGTTCAATAGACTTGTGCTCCCATTGGGAAGCTGTTGCATAGTGAAACAGAATCACTCAGGTATTCATAAAAGGCTGGGAAAGCCCCCCCAAATGTAATTACAGAAAATTCACAAGTAGAGCATGCTAGGTGCAAGAAGAGCATCATCCTACCTTCTTAACCCTATGGCTTACTGGCTTAGGCACTTACCCAGAAAACAGGTTTCCCAAGTTCTAGGCTTCCCTCACCCACATGCAATTTAAACCTGCACCTCCTGTCTTCCCCAAAAAGTTCTTTAATCACCAAATCACAGGATAGGCACTGATTAGGATGTTCTTTATACTTCTTCTTGAAGCTAGACCACTGGTTCCTTGTATTTAATATTCATTGGATAAACTAGATACATATTTGACTGGTAACCACTAAAATAAAGAAACCCAAACTGTATAAGTGCTAAAACAGCAATGTTGCAGCTATGTATGTGCAATTTAGGGGTGCCTGTAGACATGCAGGAAGTGATCTCCTCTGATGTGATGTAATTACAGTGTGTTAGAGCAGACTCAATTAATCAATTAATTAGCACACTCCAGTAGCCTTGGTATCTGGTGTATTCAGCATCCCCGTGCTTCAAAATGGCAGCAGGGTTACTTTAACAAAAGCTGACCAAACCAGCTTCAGTTAGAGCCACCTGCTACCATTATGAAGCCCAAGACACTGAATATATGAGACACTACGGGTACTGTAATTAGAGTGGCTCCCAAGAGCTGCTGTAATTAAAGCGCCCTCCCCTCCCCAATACATGTAAAGACGCTCTAGGGGCCTAAAGTGAAACAGGATCTAGCAAATATTGTCTCCACTTCTAATCAGCACTTCCCCTCTCAAGGCTTCCTGTTAGAAGGATGTGATTGGAACCATTAGAACCATTTGTTCCAGCAGGATGAAAATAGTTCACTAGGCTTATTGCATCCCATTACTGAAAGCACCCATAGGGTTAGCAGTGAAATTTAACTCGAGCCATTGCCATGAGCAAATGAATATCTATGATTATGCACAGTGCATTATTTGCTGTTGTACAATAAGACAAACAGCTTTGTTTCTGTCTCTTAATTGGTTGAATGACCTCAGTAGTCATTCCGGGCCAGCACAGAATGGCAGTAGTAATGAGAATGTTTCAAAATTGCTATGAGAACCCTTCTTACACAAAGGCTCCCATGGTTATTTGCTCCTTTTGGGGGTCACAGTACCTCTGCTTTCAGCAAAAAAAATTACTATTAATAAGTTCTCACCAAACTAAGCATGCCTAAATAAACAGCCAGAAGATTGCAAAAGTCAGCTAGGCTGTTTTAGTGGGCCAGTTTGCAGATTATTCCCCAAACCATTTGTGTTGTGTTTACCTAGCTCAGTACTACAGGGTGCTCATCTTCCTTGGAGATATTTAGAAGGTTCTTGAGCTTGCCCTTCATTCTATGTTCATCATTGGCAGCAATATCATTATAGGGGGGTAGGTTCAGTGGAGTCACCAAGTAATTTTGATGCAGTGTGTTATTACTCCAAGGATCTGCAAACCAGGAGCAAGCAGTACCTAAGCATTACCAAGCTGCTAGGTCTATGAGAGACCATTCCCATCTAGTCCTTGGCAATTCTGAACTTTCCTTCCCTATGTGGGAAGGGCAACAGATCTGTATTTCACCTCATTACTCATCCATCAAGGCATGCACATTTAAATACAAAGCGTTTGATTCTACCTATTAACTGTTACTCCAGTAAAATGAGAGCACAAGGTTATCTTATTATGTCAGCTTTGTTTGCAATCAAACAGGCTTTTCAGTATTCTGTTATACATTTGGATAAAACAAACTACTCTTTAATAAACAGTACAGAGACATTTTATAATCAGCTGGATAAGCATTGAACAGGGATGATTTAGAAATAGAATTCTTGCATTTGACCAGGAGGTTGGAGCAGCTGACCCTTGAAGTCCCTTCCAGCTGTCTGACTCTAAATCACTCTCAAAATACTTGATAGTGCAGCTACATGTTCATTAATGTACCTTAATTATGGTGCATTACGTTTACTACATTTAATGACAGGTACGAACTTAATGCTCTGTAATCGGCGCTACTGTGTATTAGCGCAGGTGACCAATTTTTTAGTTACATTAATGCGCATTAGACTAAATATGCTGTGCATTAGCACATTAGCATGGGTTTTGTCCACTTTGCTAATGCACAGTACAATTAGTTTTCCACACTTTAAGTGTCTCATGTAGCTGCACACCCAGACTCAGAAAAGAAAACCTAGCACCAAAAAAGCCAAGGACAAGGCTCTTTGAGGGAGGTTTTGCTGTTTGGAGTCTGAGAGACCAAGCTGAGTTTTCACTATCGATTATGGGAAAATTCTATTTTGTCTGAAGAACAAATATAGGACCACTCAGCTGCTCTGAGAATTAGAGGCTTTCCATAGACAGGGGTAACTGTCATAGCAAAGAAGCAGAAAATAATTATCAGATGAGGTTCTGCTCATTGAATGAAATGCAAATTTTGGGATAATAAATCACATTATAGATGTGGAAATCATTTGAACAGCTTCATTGCATATCTGCCCCATGCTGTTTGGATGCTCCAGTGAGCAGCAGTCAGCAGGCTCATGGCAAGCTCTATTTATCCAGGTTCCAGGATCCTGTTTTGGTATATGTCTACCTCACAGAAGTGCACACACAGCCTCAGTTATCTTTAGAAACAGGTGAAACTTATCAGGGTTTATTTATTTGTCTGTTGGGAGTGGGGAGAGGTTGTGGAGGATTTTGAGATTTGATTTTATTCTAATTTAGAACAGCACCTAAGCCATATGAAATTCTTTGTGAAGTGGAGACCATCCCTACTTGAATACAAGATTTAGAGTAGCCAACCTGACAGAGTATCTCTAAGCTGAGGACCCTGGAGACCCAGGCTCCCAAAAAGCCATATTTAGGGCAACCTAGAATAGGCCTTCCAGGCCCGAATGTCCCACAAGGTTAGCTGTTGATGATGCAGGAAGGCAAACTGGAAGGCCGTGCTTTAAGAGACACAGGGCACACCTACACATGCAATTAATGCACCTGAATTTACTGTGGAGCAATTTGCTCTGCGGTAAACTACTCCTGGGTGCAGCATCTACATGGGCACCTGGGTCAGCAGCACATCAAGCCAGAGCAGAGAAATTTAGGTCAGGGCTCCTCCTGCCCTGCTCTTCCCCCTGCAGCAGCCAGGGGGAGCTCCAGGGTCCAGCCACAGATCCCCAGCTTCCAGCTCTGCTCTGTCAAAGGCTGCCCCATGCTTTGGTCTCTGGCCACATGTTTCTGTGGCCCCAAGCAGCCTGCAGCCTGAAGATTGAAGTCTGCTGACACAGCCATCCAGGATACCATCCCAAGAGCCTGTGCCCAGCGCACCAGGTATGCTCCTTGACCTTTCCTCCAGCAGCCAGGGCATCATGTTCACAGTGCAACCCCAAGAACATGCCCTCTGTGGACAGTTTGCAGAAAGGCCCAAAGTGGCAGAGGGCTCCAGGGTGAGACCCAGGCCGGCAAAAGGCTCCAGGGAAAGACCTGGGTTGGCAAAAGCCTCTAAGGTGAGCTCTGGGCTGGTAGAAACCTCCAGGGTAAGTCCCAGGCTTGTAGAGGTCTCAGCAGTGAGCCCCAGGCTCTTGGTAGCTCTGTTGGATGGTGGAGGAGCTGTCCATACAGCATCAGGCAGGAGTGTGGCCCCCTGCTGGCTCAGCTGATTAGGTGAAAATTGCACCACCTACATGTACATTTAATCACCCTAATTTAGTCCACCATTGGATAGTACTTGTTTCTGATAGGGCTATCCTATCACAGAGTTAATTATTCTACTCTGGCCTAATACTAGCCCACCTGTAGACTGTGATGCTTTACCATGGAGTGGATTAGTAGGGTTGTGTGAAGCTTAAGTCCATGATTTGATTCAGAGAAGATTCAGCCCAATTTGGAGGCTGAATCTCTGAATCCAAATCAAATTGCTCAAAGCTTAAAACCTTCTGAATCAATTTGGAGCCTCCAAATTCATGTGGAACAGATGAAGAAGCAATTCAGCAATTCAGAGATTCAGAAGGCAGTCTTTTAAAGGGAAACAGAAACTTAAAAGCGGCAGGGAGAGAGGGGGAGGGGGAGAAGGCGGGGGAAAACTGACATCTCTAGCTGGCCAGTGGCTGTGATTTATCCCTGACTGCCTTTCCAATCACAGTGTCTGGGGGAGGGACATAAAAACAACATAAAGACCTCTGTCTGCAAGCTTTTATGTCCCTCAGCCCTTTTCTGAGCTGTTTCTGCCTGAGCAACAGCATCTCAAAGGAACTGTGGCTACTGGACTGTCTTTCTAGTCAGTGGCCTGCTACTTTTTGCTCTTAGAAAGGATTGGATAGGATATAGCTTAGCTTAGAATTCCTCTACTTGCAATTAATTTATTTCAATTTGTATTTTTAGGGGGGGGTTTTCCCCAATACTTCTTAAAGAGAAAGCTCAGTGTTCTTAAAGAGAAAGCTTTATATAGCTCAGTACCCCTCAGCTATATAAAGCCTGTGCACATCAAGATGTGCAGAGCCACTAACAGACTGAGACTCTTGAGTGGTGGCAGCATTACCCCAAGGCTTGCGGGTGTGATCCAAGAAGGGGGTCAGCCAGACAGGTGTGTCCAGGGAGGCACTTGGAGTTGGGTAGGTGGTTGAGCTCAGTGAGGTGGGCAGCTCAGCACAGGAGCTCCTCCTGCTGGCCCATCCCAGGTAGGCGATTCCTAATAACCTTCAGCCCCCCATACAGTCCTAACAGGAATGGCCATCTGTAAGAGTTTGGAGAGGCCTGTAGCTCAGTTGTTCCAGTGGAGTTCTCAGGGTGAAGACAGGCATGTAGCTTATACCTGACCTGAGGTACCTCGACTGGCCTATACTGGGGCCAGGACCCAGAGAGGGGTTGAAGGGCCAGAGGCCCACCATGAGAGATGCCCAGAGAGCAAGAGGTTCAGGATCCCAACTGGCCTGAAATGGGGACAGGGCCTGGGCATGACCTAAAACTGAACCTTGCCAGGGTAGGGAGGCCTGGTGGGACTGCCAGTGGCATGACACCCCCAGGAAATGCCAGGACCACAAACCTCCCTGGTGAAAGGTGGGGAGGGAGTGCCTAATAACCTCTGGCCCCCACACAGTCCTAACTGGGGGATGCCCAGACCTGTAAGAGCTTGGAAAGGCCTGCAACTCAGTTGTTCCAATGGAGTTGTGAGGGTGAAGACAGGCATGCAGCTTAGACCTGACCCAAGGTACCTCGACTGGACTATGCTAGGGCCAGGACCCAGAAAGGGGTCAAAGGGATGCCATGAAGGATGACCAGAGAGCAAAAGGCTTGCGATCCTCACTGGCCTGAGATGGGGGAAGGGCCTAAGGAGGAGCCAAAGGTCCCAGAAAGGGGACCACAGCTCAGGGGATGAAGGATACAGCTGAGTTTAGCTGCCTGGGATGCCATCTGTGAGGGGTGGAATGGAGCTGCAGATATTCCCCTTAACATCAGGGTTCAAGATGGGCAGCCCTCCTGCCTGAGTTAGATCGTAATAATTTATTATCAAGGTGTGGCAGGAGAGAGAGGAGAGTGGTTATCCCAGAAACAGGTTGGTGGGCCAACATCAAACCAGCCCTGGGAAGGCCCCCTGTTACAGGTCCCCTCCACACCTGTCCACTTTTGCTCTAGCTGCACCTATTATGTCTGAGCCCACTACTGAGGTCTATAGGCTTCAGGTGCAACATAGTGTACTAATGACTGTCTCATCGAAGCAATGGGTTCTCCATTACTCATCCCTCATCCAGATGGGGTCCACTCTGTCCCTGTCCACTTTTGCTTTAGCTGCATCTATTCACAGCCCACTTCTCAGGACTATGGACTTCAGATTCTAGCTGCCCCCTTTCAAACAAAATTACTCTGCCACAGGTTTACTTTATCATGGGCAGATTGCTTCAAGACCCAATGAAAAATAAAACCAAAAAGGCTGGGAACTTTTCTGCTTCCTTAGTGGGACACTGCTGGTCTCTCCAGCTTAGGTATGTCTCCAGGTCACTCTTCTCTGACTCTCCTTCAATCAGTTGCCATCTCCACAGGGAGCTCCTTCCCCTTTGGACTCCTGCTGTTCCTCCGTCTCTGTGTCCCGAGTCGGGGCTTCACATAGTGGAAAAGGTATTAGTGCAAGAAAATGATCAACTTCCCAACCTCTCTAGTAAGCAGGAAGGGGCCCTGTTACAATATTGAAAATGAAGTTACAGAAAAACAAAGGAATTCAATGGGAAGAATGAATCCTCTGATGTGTGTTAACCAGAAAATCAAAGTCAGGCATCATCTCCGTTGTTGTAATGTGGAGCACTGCTGCAAGGTGATCATCACTCATCAAAGATCTAAGACTTGATTTGTTGGCTTTCATTACAGAAAATGTCACTCAATTACATATGTTGATCCAAACAGCACAAGCATCTTCCAGGCATGAGCCTTGATCTTTGGAAACTTCTGTCCATTGAGAGAGGCATAAAAGCTAGGAAGTGGCATTGATTTGAATTGCTCCACAAGTAATGCATCTCGCTGCAGGTCAATAAGCTAGAGTTGGAGGTCACAAGAAGCTTTATCAACATCAGATGTGAAAGATGAGGAGACCAAAGACAGACTTTTTTCTACCATTCAAAAACCCTTGAATCAGTGATAAAATTCAGCATGCAGGTCCATTAGTAATGACATGTAGCCCATGATACCTATGGCAAATGCAAAATCAGAGAGCCAGTCTACATAAGTCAGCTGTGGGAAATCCGAATCTTTTCTTTTCCTTTTCAAAAACAAACCAATCTTGGCTCTCAGGTCTCACACTCTTTTCAACACATTACCCAAACTAAGCCATCCTACGTTGGTATGATACAAAGCATATCTGTGTTCAGATTCAGATTCCTCATGCAGAGCGACAAATTGCCTGTGGCTTAATCCTCTCGCTTAAATATAGTTGACCACTTTTGTAACTGTGTCCATGACAGTGCTTAGATTAAGAACAATTTTATAGAGAGCCTCTTGATGAATATTACAGTGTAGAAAAATAATGTTCTGTTCTGGATTTGTTTCTTTGGCTTGGTTTTGAATTCTTTTCACCAAACCAACATATTTGCCTGTCCAGTTTGGGAGTCCATCTCTGGTCTCACACACCAATTTTTCCAGTCCACTCCTAATTTTGACATGCATTAATTTACTGCCTCCAATAAATATTTTCCAGTTATTGTGGCTTTCATTAATTGCATCAAAGCCAAGTCTTCTGTAAGCTCAAAATTTTCAGTGATTCAAATGAAAATCTACAACTGGGCTGTGTCTTTGACATCACAAGTCTCATTGAGTGCCAATGCAAAATATGAGAAATTATTTACCTTACTTTTCAACTGCTGATCCAGGTTCTCAGAGGTACCTTTGATACCTCTCACAATAGTCCACCTTTACAAGTAAACATTCTCAAGCTGTTCTTTCTTGACTGGGAATAAAATCACAGCAGACTCAACCATACATTCCTTTACACATTCTCCTTCAGAGACTAATTTGCTCTTCTTTGCAATTTATTGTGCAATTGCATAACTCATTCTCATAATGCCATCCTGTGCCACCAATGCTTTTGTGAAGAAAAAAAAAAGCTTTGCTCTTTTTGCATTCCAGAAACCATCTCCTCACCTAACTTTGCTTTTTCTTGGGCAGACAATTTCTTATACTTGGATGCATGCTTGGTCTCAATATGCTGATTCAAACTGTATTTAAAATTCTTTGAATACTGCCACATTTTCTTTGCAAATTAAACTATTTTTCCACCTGCATCAGTAAAAAAATATTTAGAAGTCTATTCTTCATTGAACATTCAGCATTTAGTCTCTACCTTCCTTTTCTATGATGTGCTCATGTCCATGTTTTTATTCACCTGTGCAGTGATGGTATTAGGGATTATCATTTAAAAATTGCCCACCGAACCTTTTTTAATTATGTTGCTTAACCATAACATATTGGGGTGTTGCCCTTGCCTGGCGTCTGCCCGTGCCAGTCACAATGATGTCCTCATTGCAACAGTTACCCAGGTAACTAGGCCAGGTAACTAGGTGGGACCTGCAGTCCAGCATGTAGTGACAGGACTGGAAGTCATAGGCAGCATGCCACCAGGGCTAGGTGAACCAGTAACTGCAGCAGAAGCACTGGACTTCCTGTGGGGACATAGCATGGCTGTTTTGCCCATGTATCTACCAGGGCCTAGCCCAGCCCACATCGCCCATGGCTCCAGTAGCAAGCAGTTCCTGCCAGAGCCAGCCCGGCCCATCCCATCCGCTCCTGGCAGCCCATGGTTCCCAGCTCCAAGCCTGAGACCCATGCAGCATGGCACAGAGCCAGCTCACCCATCACATCCCAACTGTCGTGCACTGCAAGGCTGGACCTGCAAGGAGCCAGCCCGGGCCAGCCTGGCAGCATGCAGTTGTCCGTTACATGGCTCGGATCCACACAACATGGCACAGAGAAAACCCCACCCATCTGGACTCAACTGCAATAACTGTAGTAAAAGGGTGACTAAAGGGTCACAAAATCTAGTCCAGTTGGTGGATGATTTCTCGTTCTGTCTATATTGCTGGCATCAGAAATGCTCTAAACAAAAATATCCCTGGGATCAAAGACATGCATGCTAATACTATGTAATTCCCCATCAAGAATGATGGATTTCAGGGAGTGTTTACATGGTCCCCCTTAGCCCCGTACTCACCCTTTAGAGCCAGCCATGTAAAGACTCCCTCCGTCCCTGCCATCTCCTCCTCCAGCCTCTGGTGCAGGGGGTCCCTCCCCCTGCCTGCTTCCATCTCACAGTAGGGCTTCTCCCCACCTCCCCATCGCACTCTCTTGTTTCCCTCCCTCCCCTCCCCCTAGCCCTCCATGCCAGCTGTTGTCAGGGCCAGACAGCGGGAAAACACCACTACCATGTCCCCCACTCCCCTTTCCTGCCTCTTTCTCTCCCTTACTTCCTTCCCTGCCACCTGGCCCCCACAGTAGCCACCACCATGACCCGCCCCCTTCACCTCCCCCCACCACCTGGTCCATGCATCCTCCCACCCTCCCCAATGCCTCCCCCACCCTACTGGCTGTTGTTGGGGCCTCCTTCCTGCTCCCCTCCCTCCCTGCCACCCAGGCCCAACAACAGCCACTACTGTGACCTCCCCCTCCCCCTGGCCTCCATCCCTCCATGCCCATCACCTCCCTCTCCATGCTGGCTGTTCTGGGGGCCAGCAGAGATGGGCAGTGGGGGGGCAGCACCACCATGACCCCCCACCTTCACCCCCAGGCAGGGTGGTGTGGAGAAGCCCCGCTGCTTGGGTGTGTGGAGCATGTTCACAACCTCTACAAACTTCCCCAGCAGTGGCTAAAACTTGGGCCTGCATAGCCTGGGCCCACACAGGCAATTGCCACCCGCCCTCTCAGCATTGCATGCACAGTTGGCCAAAACCATTACAGACAGACAGACGCATGCACAGACAGACAAAGCCCTTTATATAGAGAGAATTATATGCAGATAGTGTGCTAATATATTTAGCTAATCCTGTTAAATCTCTTCCTAATCTATTAGTATTAATATCTGGGTAAGGTATAGAGTGAGACAGGAAAAATGCTGTGCAAAGTCAATTAATCATTCTCTAGAACTTGTTGATCAAGTGGTCTGCAGTTACAGAGTTGTGAACCATCCCTCCTAACTTTATGATGCCTTGGAATTCACAGTCCTGCAAATACCATAAAGAATAATTCCACAGCAGATTTTTTACTACATATGTTTAAAAGTTCTTTGGTTTTGGTTCCTTTTGTTATCACATTTTTAGCTACCATGACTAACACTGTGGAGAAATGAAATCTTTGTTTAAGATTAAACATGACCAGGCTCTTTAACTGAGGTGTGAAAGGAGCTCTCTTCTATAATTCCTAACAAGTTCTGCTGTATACTCTAAGGCCATGGAGCACCAGAGCTGGCTTCCTTGATAATTCTGTTATAAAGAAAGGAGAGAAAACACACACACACACACACACACACACACACACCCCCCCCTCTCTTCCAGGCATTCCATATACAACATAAAGCAGCAAAAAACACAACAATAGAATATATTTTGAGTCTCCTTTACAGACCACATTTAATTTATTGTTGGGATGGATTCTCCGAAATGCCCCAATGCCAAAAGCTCACATTGTAAAAAACCTGAATTTTCAAATCTATTTGGTATCCATTGAATATTGAGGCTTTAAGCTGTTTTCAAAAGCTTGTCCAGATGCATGTGCTGAACAGTGGAAAAACTGGGTAATTAAAGTACTGAACAAGTGTCATCCCTCCAGCTTGGTAAATAAAGGCACTGGAGTCTGGAGCAGAGAAATAAGTGGTGACTGGGTATTTGACCTACCTCATCTGTACATTTAATTGGTGATGAAGCTTTGTTCAGCTCAGCCACTGACCTGTATAATGTCAGAGATCATTCTATCTGAATCCCAAGGTGAGAGTTGACTGTCATTTTTCAAATGAAAAACAAAAGTTTCTACCAGCAGGACTTAAAAAAATATTTTTTGCAGTAATACAGAAAATTACATTAAAATTCTAAATTTTTGACAGAAAGTAAATTAAACTAAATGAAAATATCCACTTGGTTTCATTTTAATTTAAATAAATATTTTTTCTTTCAACTTTGCTGAAATTTCAATTTTCTGCCTCTCCCCTTTCTTCCCCTTTCTTCTTTTCTTTTACTGAATGCAACTGAAGAAAGTGTCTCCCACTTTGGAAAATTATTAAAGCAAAAAAGAACATAGATCTTCATTCAGGGGGAAGAAAGGGAAAGAGGGGTAAAGACTAGAAAAGGAAGAAAAATAAATTGTTAATTTAAAATTTAAATTAATTCAATTTTCAGAAGCTAATCAAAACAAAAACTAAAAGTTATTTCATTTTTCATGCTTCATAGATTTCATAGACATTAGGGCTGGAAGGGACCTCAGAAGATCATCGAGTCTAGCCCCCTGCCCCAGGGGCAGGAAGTCAGCAGGGAACATAGGATCCCAGCAAGATAAACATCCAGGTGTCTTTTGAAGCCGTTCAGAGCAGGTGTTTAAACCACCTTCGGCGACAGTCTATTCCATACCTTGGGGGCTCGGACAGTGAAGAGGTTCTTCCTTATGTCCAGCCTGAAATGGTCATGGAGGAGTTTGTGATCATTCAACATTGTCATCCCTTGGGGTGCTTTGGTGAACAGATGTTCCCCCAGATCCTGGTAAGCACCCCTGATAAACTTATAGGTGGCCACCAGATCACCCCTGAGCCTGCGTTTTTCCAGGCTGAAGAGTCTCATGGCACTCAGCCTCTTGTCATAAGGACTGTTACCCAGACCTCTAATCATGCACGTGGCTCTCCTCTGCACCCTCTCAAGCTTTTCCACATCCTTTTTGAATTGTGGAACCCAAAACTGGATGCAGAACTCCAGCTGCAGCCTCACCAGGGCTGAGTACAATGGGAGAATGACATCCTGGGATTTACTTCAGAAGAATCTGGCTGACCTGCTTCACCAGGCTTTAAACTAAGCCTGCTAGGGGACGGGGGGACTACCACCACTGCTGGCCCGCTGAGCAACCCTTGCAAAGCCAGCAGGCCAAGGCACTTAAGGGAGCCCAACCCTGCCCCAGCCCTGGTACAATCTGTAGGCAAGGCAAGAGCCCCAAAGGGGACATTTGCCTGCCTGTACACAAATGCCAGGAGCTTGGGGAATAAGCAGAAGGAACTCGTCCTCCTGCTTAACACAAATAATTACAATGTCATAGGGATAACAGAGACCTAGTGAGACCCCACTCATGACTGGACCACAGATATAGATGGCTATACCTTGTACAGGAGGGATCATGTAGATAAAGGGGGTGGGGGTAAAGCTCTCTATGTTAAGGAAAGCTATGCAACCCTGCAAGCTGATGTGGATGACCAGGGTGGATGACTGGAGACCCTCTGGGTTAAAATCCATGGGGAACATGGCACAGGGGACACAACGGTGGGAGTCTACTACAGACCTCCCACCCAAAGTCAAGAGCTTGACCAAGAGTTCACCTGGGAACTGGCTGAGGCCACATGCTCAGGACCATGGTTGTCATGGGTGACTTCCATTATCTGGACATCTTGTGGGAGGATCACTCAGCAAAATCCGACTAGTCACAAAGCTTCCTGTCATGTGTGGATGACTTCTACCTGACTCAAGAAGTTTATGGGCCAACAAGAGGTAAAGCGCTCTTCAGCCTGGTACTGGCTACTGGGGATGACCTAATTGGTGACCTAGTGATTGATGGGAAGCTGGGTGACAGTGACCATAAGCTGACCACCTTCACCATCCGCTGTAAAGCTGGCAAGTAAGTCAGCAACAAAGAAGTCCTTGACTTCAGGAAAGCAACTCTGATAAGCTCAGGTGGCTTGTCAGTCAGGCCCTAAGGAACCACAACCTCAGGGACAGGGGGAGCCCAAGAAGAGTGGTTGCTCCTTAAGGGAGCAATCCTCAACGCACAAGGTAATTCAATTCCATCTCAGAGGAAAGGCAGCAAGAGGGCACAAGAGCCCCCCTGGCTCTCCAGAGATCTAGCAGGCTTCCTGAGGCTAAAAAGAAAGGCCTACAAAGATGGAGGATGGTATTCACCTCCAAGGAGGATTATTCTGCACTGGTCCAGTCCTGCAGGGAGCAAAACAGGAAAGCCAAGGCTGGAACTGAACTCCAACTAGCTTCGAGCATCAAGGAGAATAGAAAGTCCTTTTTCAGATATGTAGGGAGCTGAAGGAAAAGCAAGGGGAACATTGGACCCCTGCTGAACCAGATGGGGCAACTGACAACTGACGCCCAGGAAAAAGCCAACCTATTAAATGGGTACTTTGCATCCGTCTTTCATCAGTCCCATGGGACGCCCATGCCTGCTACGGGACAGGGAGGTCTGGGGGATGGAGATCCCCTGACTTCCATTAATGCTGACCTTGTGAAGGAACACCTTGAGAAGCTGGATACCTTCAAGTCAGCTGGCCCTGACAATCTACACCCCGGAGTACTAAAGGAGCTGGCGAGCATCATAGCCCAGCCTGTGGCACGGATCTTTGAAAACTCCTGGCGCTCTGGTGTAGTGCCTGAAGACTGGAAGAAGGCCAACATGGTGCCTATCTTACAAGAAAGGGAGGAAAATGGATACAGCTAACTACAGGCCCATCAGCCTGACCTCTATCCCAGGGAAGATCTTAGAAAAGTTTATTAAAGAGGCCATCCTTAATGGACTGGCTGATACCAACATCCTGTGGGATAGCCAGCATGGGTTTGTTGTGGGTAGGTCTTGCTTGACCAATTTCATTACCTTCTACAACCAGGTGACCTATCTTCTGGACAAGGGAGAAGAGATTGATGCCATTTATCTTCACTTCAAAAAAGCCTTCGATCTGGCATCCCATGATCACGTCTTGGTGAAACTGGCCAATTGTGGCCTTGGGTCCACCATGATCCACTGGCTGGGAAATTGGCTTCGTGGTCAGACCCAGGGGGAAGTCACTCATCATGATGTCCTGTGACCAGTGGGGTCCCCCAAGGCTGTGTCCTTGGACCCATATTGTTCAACATCTTCATTAATGATGTGAACATTGGAGTCAGAAGGGGACTGGCCAAGTTTGCCGATGACACCAAACTTTGGGGCAAAGCATCCACACCTGAAGACAGAAGGGTGATCCAGCCTGACCTTGACAGGCTCAGCAAATGGGCGGAAGAGAACCTGATGGTGTTTAACACTGAAAAATGCAAGGTTCTCCATCTTGGGAAGAAAAACCTGCAGTATCCTTATAGGCTCGGCTGTGCTATGCTGGCTAGTACTACGGAAGAAAGAGACTTGGGGATCATCATTGACCACAAGATGAACATGACCCTGCAATGTGATGCTGCAGCTAGTAAAGCAACCAAAACGCTGGCTTGCATCCATAGATGGTTCCCAAGCAAATCCCAGGACATCATTCTCCCCTTGTACTCATCCTTGGTGAGGTCGCAGCTGGAGTACCATGTCCAGTTTTGGGCTTCACAGTTCAAAAAGGATGCAGAGAAGCTTGAGAGAGTCCAGAGAAGAGCCACGCGCATTAGCAGAGGTCAGGAAAACAGATCTTACGATGACAGGCTGAGAGCCATGGGACTCTTTAGCCTGGAAAAGCGCAACACTCAGAGGCAACCTGATGGCCACCTATAATTTTATCAGGGGTGACTGCCAGTATCTGGGGGAACGTTTTTTCACCAGAGTGCCCCAAGGGATGATGAGGTCGAATGGTTATAAAGTACTGCAAGACCATTTCAGGCTGGACATAAGGTGGAATTTCTTTACTGTCCGAGCCCCCAAGGTCTGGAACAGCCTGCCATCGGAGGTGGTTCAAGCACCTATATTGAACACCTTCAAGCGCAAATTGGATACTTATCTTGCTGGGATCCTATGAGTCCAGCTGACTTCTTCCCCTTCAGGTGGGGGGCTGGACTCGATCTTCTGAAGTCTCTTCCATCCCTAATGTCTATGAAATCTGTGAAATCTATGGATGCAAGCAAGCATTTTGCTTGCTTTACTAGCAGCAGTATAACATTTCAGGCTCATGTTCATCTTGTGGTCAATCATGACCACAAAGTCCCTTTCGTCTGTAGTGTTAGCCAGTATAGCACTGCGGAGCCTATAAAGATGCTGCAGGTTTTTCTTCCCAAGGTGGAGAACCTTTCATTGGTGTCATCGGCAAAGTTGGCCAGTCTGCTTCTGCTGCCAATGTCCAAATCATTAATGAAGGTGTTAAATAGTATAGACCAAAGGACAGAGCCTTGCGGGACCCCACTGGTCACAGGGCACCACAGCGATTTACTTCTGTCAACCCCCACCCTCTGGGTTCTATCATGGAGCCAATTCTCCAGTCAGCGGATCGTGGTGTGGCCGAGGCCTCAGTTAGCCAGTTTTACTAAGAGGTGATCGTGGGTTACCAGATCGAAGGCTTTTTTAAAGTCAAGATATATGACATCAATCTCTTCTTCTTTGTCTAGGTGATAGGTTACCTGGTTGTAGAAGGAAATGAGATTGGTCAAACAAAACCTACCTGCAACAAACCCATGAGAGCTATACCTCACGATGTTGCCATTGGCCAGCCTGTTAAGAATAGTCTCTTTGATAATCTTTTGTAAGACCTTCCCTGGGATAGAGGTCAGGCTAATGGGCCTGTAGTTTGCCGGATCCACTTGCCTCCCTTTCCTGAAGACAGGCACCACATTGGTCTTCTACCAATCTTTGGGCACTTCACCAGAGTGCCAGAAGTTCTCAAAGATCCATGCCAGGAGCTGAGCTATGATGTTGTATTTCCTTTTTTTTTTTAAATTAATTTTTCAAATGATTTTTGAGAAGTTACTTTTCTCTCCTATCAGTTCTACTAAGGTCCTAGAGCAGCCAATGGACCCGCAGAATCTTATTCAGATCCAAGGCTATAGCTAGCACAAAGACCTCCCCTTCTAGTGCAATGGTACCCTAGAACCCCCATAAAGGCTCTTGGCTGTATAGTCTTTGTAAACAGCCTCTGGGCTCAATTCAAGATGGAGCAGGGAAGGATAAATTCAGCTCCGATTTAGTCTTTTCTCCTTTCCACTAAGACTTGGCCTCTTTTCTCTTTAATTGTAGCTGCTGAACTTTTGGAAAAGCAGTCACATACTCTATTGGAGCCATCACAGACCAAGTATCAGTCCCTGTTCCTTTTACTATAAAGGTTAGGGAGTGCAGGAAAGTCAAGCCTAAAACAGCAGCAAATCAGAGGTGCTGAGTATGTGGGGGCCAAAGGGCCCTGGCCTCTCCTGGGAAAAGGGATATCACCTGAAATATGTAAAACTTTCCACATGTCCATCATCTTATCCCCCCCAGCAAAAATAAAAGTCAGTACTTATGTAGCAAATAGCAGCTATGCAGGTGGACTGAGCCATGGGCTAAAAAACACCAGGTTGTTAATGATGTAATTAGCAGCACCTGGCTCCTGGGTACAGGCAATCTGATTACATGACTGGAAGAAGGCTAGGTTTAGGGATATAAACCCAATCCCTGATTATATAAGGAGAAGCTTGAGCCTGACTATAAAGGACACTGAACTCCTAGGAAACAACTGGCTGCAGTAAGGAACCAAACCAACTTGAGAAAGGTACTTGGGAGCTGGAGAAATGGAAACTAATCAGCCTAAGAAGCTGAGGCTTGAGCCCTAGAGTCCCAGAGGATTTATGTTTAAATTAGGACTGGTTAGGTCACTGTTTTGTTTTGGAGTTTTTCTACCAGCGGACTGGATTGTGGCTACAGGGGAGGAGAAGACCATGAGTGGAGATGTCTGGGTAGCACTCCCTATTATCAACAACAGAAGATAACCCCAAGATAGAGGGGCTGAGGCTGGTGGGGTGAAACTGGAGCCCCAAGAAGGACTGCTGCCAAGTTGAGGCTGATACCCAGGAGCTGAGTTTTTAGTTAGTAGACCAAAGCTAAGGGTGCAGTCAGAGAAAGGGAGCTGAGCGTGGGAAGTCTGAGGGGGCATTCCCTTAAAAGGGAAGTGCTTGAGAGGGGAGATCACTGACTACATTTTGGGTGGACTTAGTTTTGAAAGCAAAGTTGACTGTCAAGGGAACTATTCCTGGCCCAATGGTCTGCCTCCCCAAGAACCCAAAAGATGACAACAAAGTCATGGTAGGTAAAAAACTGGAATTGAGGTAGTGCCAAGAAAGAGCTGGCAGGTGGGTTAGATGACAGGGGTGCACTAGGTGTTGGGGTCGTGGACTTTGCCAAGGCCTGTTACAGTCCAGCCTTAGGATACAGAAATTCACCAGGCTTCAGCTCCACAGTCCTAAGCCTGAGGTTCCCAACCACTGGGCCATGGCCCGGTACCAGGCCACAAAGGGTTGGTTGCTGGGTCATGATATGAGCCCCCCACTTGGACCCCTCTCTGTCTGCCCAGGCAAGCAGATTCTGGGGTTAAACCTGGGCAGTGGGGCAGGAGGCAGCTAGCTTCTTGTGCCCCATCCCACTCCCACCAGTCTGCAGTATAAAAAAAAGCTGGGAACCACTGCCTAAGTGTACAGATACACATCAGTGTGGCCTATGGTCTATAGGGGCTTTTTATTTTGTAATGCGACTCACAGCATTGTTCTGTTTGTTCAATGCATCTTTCACCTCCAGCTGAGAAGCTGTATATTTGTGAAACAAATAAGCTACCACCCTATGTGAATAATGCCTCCAGTTTTATTTTAAACCCTCAAGGTTGCAAACTAAGATATAATCAAAGATTATATAGAGTATATTTAAAATCTACAGCAATTATAGTGGATTTTATCTGGGGGTCCCGCCCCCACAATGACATTTGCAGTCAAAAAGTAAAAAATGAGAAAATGAAAAATTAAAGATGTAAGCACGTAAGTTAGTGTATAACTTCAGGATGTGGGAGTCTTCTTAACCTGAGGGATTTTTTTTTTTAAAGTGAATAAGATATAAAAGACCTCTGCCTAAGAAAACAGTTACAAATTATGTTTCTTGAATGAAGAAGAACTGAAAGCTCTTATCCCAAGAGAGCTGTAAGCTTACAGTTAGCAAACATCCAAAAGAAGCAAAGAGCAGCCACACTCCTATGATTCTGGGGTTGGTTACTGTGCAGAAGCAGAGAATATGCTGGTACATACCTGGAGGCAGCAGGAGCTGGCAAAGGAGAAAAGAGCTCCCTGCGAGCCATGATTCCAGAGCAGTTGCTCCATAAGGCTACAGCGGCCCCGGAAAGGGAGTGAGAGGAAGCAGGACCTGGATGGAAAAAAAACAAAACGAAAAGGACATGTGTCCTAATACCCAGGAAGATAGGTGGCACAGCTGCAGCGGCAGTAAGCTGGCTGAGGAAGAGGAAGGGCTAGCTATGAGGAACACAGCTTAGTTCCAACAGCAACAAGTTCCAGTTTTATTTTAGTTTTCCTTTTGTTTGTGTGATCTGTTGAGTCGGAGTCTCAGCAGGCTGATGAATAGTGAGTCAGACAATTGGAAACTGGCTGCTGGCTTTAAAGGGGAAGGATACCCTCCCTGATTCGATGAATTTACACTGAAGTTTAGAGACGTTCAAGGACTGCAGCCTGGACAGGCTTTATTTCTTTTCCTTTGAATAGTCTTCTTTTATGTTTTATGGTTAAAAGGGGGGGTGGGGTATCCCAAGGGAGATTAACTCTGGACTTACCTGTGACTGGCAAAGAAGCCTGGTAGTGTGTGTAGACTGTAATCTGGCGAGGTGACCATTGGGACACATACACATTTATAACAAAAGAATAAATAAAGAAAAACATAAATAAAAGAGAGACCACTGTGTAAAATCAAGGCAAATGAATGTAGGATTAACATCTGGGTGGTGATAGGCTGGAGTATAAGGGAGGCTAGAGTCCCAGAAGAAACTTATCACAAGGTAATAGGCCAACACGTCACAATGTGGCAGGTAAGAGTCAGGACCACCACTAAGACATCCAGGCAAGCAATTGCAATACATACAATCCATGTCAGGAAAGTAGTTCTACACTTCATTAAGTAACCTGATCCCTTATCCTTCCCTTCCCTTCCCCCTACCTCACAGTTACAGGGACAGAGATCACTGTGTGGGCCCTGGAGTTTACAGTGCTTATATGGATAGCCTTTTGTTCTCCAGGATGTCAGGCTTTTAAAAGAGTTTTTGCTAAATCCATGTAAGAAGTTACAGAATTAAAGTGCTTTTAACACTCAGACCAGCCACATGGAAAAAACTTCCCTTGCCCCAGTGTGACAGGATTTAGTCAGGTTACATGTTACAATCAAACCATATTAAAGGAACTTAAAGTGGGAGCATCTGCACATTAATGCTTAACGTGCTAAGTGCCTTTTAGGCATCTTAAAATTATGCCACTTTGTGCAAGGATTACCTTTGAACCCTGCTTTGCAGCTCAAGTTATTTTAACTTCTGGCTACTTCACAGAAATTAAATATCCAATTTTCAGTCCTCTAGCATCCTAGGAGACATTGATCCCAGCATAGATTAACTATCCTCTGGGACTCTAGAACCCTGAAGAGGAGAGGGGGAAAAAAGAGTAGAGGTGGGGAGTAAGGAAGTTGGGTAGGGAGCAGCAGTGGGGGAGGGAAAAGGGGCAAAGTAGAAGGGGATAGAGGAGAGCCAATGGCCAGGGAGCTACATACTGGGGCAGTGGGGCTTGATTCAGGCTGGGAGGGGGCAACAAGGTTTGATGTGATCTTGGACACTATGCTGTTACTATAGAGTTGGTGAGCAGTGCAAGCATGAAACAGAGTTAGCATTCCTCTAGCCTCAGGTCAGAGCTATGTAAGTTAGAAAAGATATTAACTCTTAATGCATGGCTGCTTGCAGCACATGGAAACTTTAACACTACCTAACATTCCTTAGAGTCAGCTCATGTAATGTGTGTATGTATGTAATGTAATGCGTAACTACACCCTTAGAGAGAAACAGGGTGTGTCTACTTAAGACATTTTACTGTGAAAAGTGTACCTTACTGCATAGTAAGCATGTGCATCTACATGTGTACATGCATACTGAGCAGTAAAACCTTGCTAATCACAAGTAAATTTGCTACCTGCAAATGCAAGTAGTAAGTTTACTTGCAATTACCAACTGCTGTAGACGCCTGAGCAGAAGCAAATCTGCTCCTAGTCAGCTGGCCACCAGGGGGCAGGAGATTGCTCCCTGCCCCCAGAAGCTGCCTGCTGCCAGGGCAGGCTCTGCCTTCAAGGTCACCAATGGGGTTTCTCAAGGCTTTGTCCTAGGGCCTATACTATTTAATGTCTACAGCAATGATGCGGACATTGGTGTCAGAAGTGGACTGGCCAAGTTTGCCAATGACACCAAACTCTGGGGGAAAGCATCCACACCTGAGGACAGGTGGGTGATCCAGGCAGATCTTGACAGGCTCAGGAAATGGGCAGATGAGAACCTGATGGTGTTCAACACCAAAACATGCAAGGTTTTCCACCTTGCGGGGGAAAAAATCTGCAGCATACTTATAGGCTTGGCAGTGCTACCCTGGTTAGCACTACAGACGAAAGGGACTTTGGGGTCACAAATGACCACAAGATGAATATGAGCCTTCAGTGTGATGCTGTGGCTAGTAAAACGAGCAAAACGCTGGCTTGCATCCATAGATGCTTCTCAAGCAAATCCCAGGACGTCATTCTCCCATTGTACTCAGCCTTTGTGAGGCCGCAGCTGGAGTACTGCGTCCAGTTTTGGGCTCCACAATTCAAAAAGGATGTGGAGAAGCTTGAGAGGGTGCAGAGGACAGCCACACATATGATCAGAGGTCAGGAAAGCAGACCTTAGGAAGAGAGGCTGAGAGCCATGGGACTCTTCAGCCTGGAAAAGCGCAGGCTCAGGGAAGATCTGATGGCCACCTATATGTTTATGAAGGATGACCACCAGTATCTGGGGGAACGTTTGTTCACCAGAGTGCCCCAAGGGATGACAAGATTGAACAGTCACAAACTCTGCCACAACTGATTCAGGCTGGACATAAGAAAGAACCTCTTCACTGTCTGAGCCCCCAAGGTTTGGAATAGACTGCTGTTGGAGGCGGTTCAAGCACACACTTTGAACACCTTCAAGAGACATTTGGATGTTTATCTTGCTAGGATCCTATGAGCCCTGGGGTAGGGGGCTGGACTCAATGATCCTCTGGGGTCCCTTCCAGCTCAAATGTCTATGAAATCTATGAAGGAAGACTCCACTACCAGACCCTGGGGGTGATGGTGATATTATGTCCCCTTGCTCTGATAGCAGGAAGATCCAAGCCTCCCAGCTCTGAGACTGTGATTGGGGAGTGGGACCTGGAAGATCCTTAACTCCAGGACCCTGCTTCACTACACAAGGAGGATTGGGAGTTCCTTATCTCCCAGTGCCAGCTCTAAGACAGTGGGGCCAATACTGCGACATCCTCTGCAGCAGCTCTAGCCTGTTCCCCACCCAACTCCATGATAATGGAAATGAACAGGGAACAAGCACTCCAGCATGTTCCCTACCAAAGTGCAATTGTAGAGCTGAGCAGGGAATGGGTTCTCTAGCCCCCACCCCATGATTGTGGACCAAGTTCTGGGAAATGTCCCAGACGGGCAGGTCCCAGCCCTGCACCTGAGGTAGGCAATTAAGGTGTGGTACATGGAAATAGCTACAGGGGAGAGGAAGATCTCAGCCCCCTATCCCAATTCAACAGTCAGGGAACTTGTAATGAGCCCCTGGCCAGGTGGGGAACCCCTGTCCAGCCCAGGACTCACTGCTAGCTGCCCCAACGGTAGATCATGGTAGGGGGCTGGGACCTGCTCCTCCCCTTCATCTCTTTTTAAGTCATCCACCCAATCATGGAGCCAGGGCTGGGAGCTCCCTGTGGCTGGGGTAGGGGGACATTGTCCTGTTGGGGAGCTGCCCTGGGGTATGGCAGGGAGGAGCAGAGAAGTGTGGGGACTGATAACAACATGGAGCTGCCCTGTCCTGCTCTGGTGCAGCTCCCCACCAACTGAAATCTGTGCCTTTGCCACAGCTGAGGATCAGGAACCAGGGAGAAGCAACAGTAGTACTGGTGTAGCTCCAAGATTCATGGCCCCTGCATGAGGGCAGGCAAACCCCCAAGCCACTGACACAACACTGAAGTCCACCACTGAAGTGTGTTTGGGGAAATAAAGCTGTAGTTCCCCGGTGCTTTGCAGTCTGTACTTTAAATCACAAATGTGTCCTACAGACAGATGCCTTAGTGTGAGGCTTTGGGGTCATTCTTCCTCAGAATTTTGAGGCTGGAGATCACCTGACATTAGAGTTGGGCTGAAAGTTTCTTCCCCAAGAATAAAGCTATTCTGAGATTGAGAGAAGTGTCTTGCCATTAAGTGAACAATAGAGGCCCTCTGGTATTAGAGGCCCTCTAGTATTATCTGCTTTAGCCTAGTCACTGATCACACCCCCTTGATGTGACTGCAAGCAATGTGAGAAGCCAACCTCAGACTGACACACTGGTACCTGGCTTGTACCAGAAACCCTATTTCTTTGATATTTTCCATTCTGACCTGTTTGCCCCCTAACACTTATCTGCACAAGCCAATGTGGACTTTTTTCATGAGAAATACAGTGGCTAAGTTCAGAAGAGTGGGTTTCAGGCTCCAGTTCAGCCTGGGAAGGGCTGTGCCATGTGCATGTGCTCCCCCTGCATTATGGCTCTCTAATCAACCTAAAGCAGGTAGGAGCTGCCTCATGCTGTGTAACTCTACCTGACCCTGAACTCCACTCCCTAGTCTTCTCTCAGAAACAGAAGCAGATGGGACAGTTCCACCCATGCCTTTTTTTGAGGAGGGGCATAGGGGGTTCCAGACCACGAAAGGATACATAGCAGGAGGCAGCTTTGCTGCCAGCTTTAGGATTATTAGGCAGCCCTAATGCAAGAGGAGCAAGCAGGGCAGTTTTACCTGGCTGCTGCTGCCATGGCACCCTGAGGGGGCCTCACAGCATCACAGTTGAGAACAAGTGTTCTGACATTTAATCATTCAATGTTGATTTATGTTTATTAGTCTCTCTTGGAAGTGAATGATTTCAGGGCCCTCTTATGCTGGTTTCTATACAAATGGAATGGTACTCCCCCTTCCAGAGAGCCTGAAGTCCACTGGTAATAGGGAAATCACCTTGGAGGTCTGGGCCCAGTATTCCTTGGGATGTGTTTGCTTGCTTAAGAAACCCTGCAGCTAATCTACATTCCCCTCTCTTCAGGGCAGCCATGTCGCAGCACAGATACTATGGCCCTGTCCAGGCTCCACAAATGTGGGAGTTGATCAGGAGAGCTGTCTTATTTCTCTTTTAAATGTAGGTGTGCTTAAGTGGCCTTTGTTCAGACCTAGGGATCCTTGACAAAAAAAATTTGATCCCATATAGTAAGTGACTAGCAAACAAAACTCTGGCTTGCATCAACTGATGCATCTCACATAAGACCCAGGATGTCATCCTCCCACTGTACTCGGCCTTGGTGAGGCTGCAGCTGTAGTACTGCATCCAATTCTGGGCTCCACAATTTAGGAAGGACGTGGAAAAGCTTGAAAGGGTCCAGAGGAGAGCCACGTGCATGATCAGAGGGCAAGAGAACAGACCTTATGAAGAGAGGCCGTGAGCTATGGGACTCTTCAGTCTGGAGAAGCACAGGCTCAGGGGTGACTTGGTGGCAGCCTATAAGTGCATAAGGGGTGTGCATCAGGACCTGGGGGAAGACCTGTCCACTAGAGAACCTCAGGGAATGACAAGGTCCAACAGTTACAAACTCCTGCAAGACCATTTTAAGCTGGACATAAAGAAAAACTTCTTTACTGTCCAAGGCCCCAAGGCCTGGAACAAACTTCCTCCCAGAGGAGGTGCAAGTACCTACTCTGGACACTCTCAAGAAAAATGTGGATGTTTATCTTGCTGGTATCCTTTGACCCTACCTGACTTCCTGACCCTCGGGCAGGGGGCTGGACCCGATGATCTTACGAGGTCCCTTGCAGCCCTAACATCTATGAAATCTATGCTACACGGTGACACTAGAGAATGACTCCACAATTTCCATCCCTGCCTGGATCCATACTCCCCCACACTTCACTTGCCTGCCACATAGGTTGGCCATCATAGAGGACAGTCTGGTTGTCCTCTGTCTTCTGTTGATATGAAACTGGATGCCATTTCTCTTGAAGAGAAAAATACAGGACATAGATATGTCTGGTTTTGTATCAATAGAGGGCAGAGGACAACCGTACTGTCCTCTATTATGGCCACCCTACTGCCACACCTTGCTGTTGAATAATTTGGGAAGGCTGCCTCACCCCTCAAATAGGTGGGGTGGATTTAAAGTCAGGTGTTACTGCCTTATCTTTATCAGTGTTGCTGTCACTAGTTGTGTTCAGGCACTGTTCCAGGTCCCAGGTCTGTGCTCCTGACCTGCTAAGGGTTAATTACAGCAGAGCCCTTTGTTTCCATTTTCTACTATGTGGCCTCCACATTGCCCTGTATAGCAATACAAATTCCACCAGTTGTTAAGAACAGAGATTTTTTTTTTCTTTTAACAAACTGTGCTATCCTCTGGGCCATCAAAAAAGTCTCATATACAAAGCTTGACCCTTTCAGGAACACAAGAAACAACAACAAAAATCCATGCAGTTTATCACTTCAGCGATGCATGCATATTTGGATCCACTACCTGGGTTTCCCCAGAGCCCTGTAAGCCATCTTCTGGGGTACTGCCCCTCTCCCACTCAAGCGTAGTCTATTCTAGCTTCCCTGACAGGCTTCTTGTTCTCTCTCTTGTGGCTGGGAACCTACTTTTGTGTTCCAGGGTCCTTCCTCCTGTCCAGTCACCTGACTCCCTGCCTACTCAGACCTGCACAAGAGGTCTTCATTATCAGAGTGCAATCTTTAGGAGGGGCAGGTCTGCAGCTGGAGTCCAGCTGCATCTCTTCACCCCTTCTGGCTCTAAAAGTCCTTGGCTTAAAGGGACCTAGTCCCAGGGTTTGAATTACAGGATGGGCTCGAGGGGGCTTAACCCCCCTGCCCCCATAAGAGACTAGAGCCCTCCCCCAGCAGTGGCAGTGGCTCCTTCCAACTTCCAGCTGCCACTGTTGCAGACCTCTCCAAGAGCTGGAACCTAATTCAAACCCTGCAGTCCCCTGGTCTTGTCCTGTAGCCTCTACTGCAGTAACAGGGATGAAACACCCTGTTACAGTTTGGAGGAAGTTATGAGAGAAATGTTGCTCCAGGTAGTTGCTCCATAATTCATTTCTGTTTGAGCCAGTTGACAGCGTGTTTACCTCATTCATTGCATGTTAAGCATCTAAGGGGTGATGCATTTCCTTTCATTGCAGAAATAGGGTTATTCCTATGTAACTCTGTAATCATAGCTGAACAAATACCACTCCAGTGATCTGCAAAGATACCCAGAGATGTACTTCAGGAGAACTAAGCACTCAAAGGGGGGTGCTGCCTTTGTTTCACTGCTGGTGACATAAGAACAAACAGTATTTCTACCATACACTTTTGCTCAGACTTTAATTAGCAACTCAAACATATGTTTCCAGCTATTTAAACTATGCTAGAAAGACTGTAAAGCCTCAGAAATGTCACACACTGAAGCACAGTCTTAACGCATCATCAAGAGACAGGCAAGATGAGAGTCTACAATTCAAGAATATCTTCTAAAGGCATGTAGAGAGAGGTTTGCTCTCTTTTTGTTACCTCTGTTCTCCAGTGCTAAAGAAATATCACCCACTCATGTAGCCTTCCCAGTCTTTCCCACAGGGATTGTGATGTGGGCAGAGCTGCAATTAAGGGATGCCATATATTTCATAAAGCAAACTTTTGCTTTACAATATATGCAACATAGTTTATCACGAGCCTGTTCATCCAGGGCAACTTAGAGGAATCCTCAGTATCTTTTAGCGCTGATCCACTTATAAGATGAGCTAATTAAGTTACCAATACTAATAATAGGTTATCAAGTTGCAAATTGTGGATCTGAATAAGAACAAGGCTTGCAGGAAGAAAGTTGGATTCCTTGACTGTTGTCCTGGAACACTAGATTCAACCCCTGCTTCTACCACAGAAGTTTAAGTAACTTAAACCAGAATCTTAGCAGGTATTCTAGTGATTCTCAATCGAGGTTCTGCATGCAAATATGAGTCACATGATAAATCCAAAGATTTCAAATAGGAATCCATAGTGGTAAAAACATTCTGACCTGTTGTGCTATTTCTCAGTTCTTTGCCATGGAAGAATTGCTCTATTATTCTTTTCTTTGGCCAAAAAAATAAGTGAACACCAAGAGATGCCTTCTTCCAAAAGGTCCCTTCAGTCTATCAAGGGGGTACCTCAACACTAAAAGGATTAAGAATCATTGAGGTTGCCAATAATTATATACTCCTCATTTTGGCTGCCCAGTTTGATCATTTTGTGTCTGATTTTTAGAAGTACTTATTGTTTAAATGTAGTCAAAGAGAACTGAGAGTCAGAATAAATAAACTGTTCTATAATGTAGGTAATCTGAAACATTAGGTCATGGTATCCCTTGTTGGATACCCCAAAGGTAGTGGACACTTTTGCCTTTAATCTTTGTGCTGCATTCTCCATCTGTTCAGTGGAGATCATGGCATTTTCTCACCTTCATAACACTGGTATTTGTTTAGGTCTGATTGTGGTCAGGCCCCTTTCCACTTATTCCACTGCCTCCTGTGTAGAGGAGCCAGCAGTAGGCCTATGTACAAGTGACAGTCATCAAAACAGGGCTGAAGAGTAACTAAAGCAACACAAAAACTTTTGCGGTCCCGCACAGGAATTTATTTTATTTGCCATGAATATTAGGGAACATTTCAACTGCTTAAATGGTGTGTAGTGTAGTACTAGGGAATGCCACAGGGCACTGGATAGAGGAAACATGAGAACCCAACTCAAAATCTGCTTTTAAGAATTGCATCTATCCACATAAACAGCAAGCCCACGTGATAGATGGGGATGGTCCTGTTTTGAGCAAGGGGTTGGACTTGATGACGTCTTGAGGTCCCTTCTGACCTTAATTTTCTCTGATTCTAATGATCTCTGTGTTCAGTAACAGCAACCCAGAAACAGATAGGCAACTCAATGCAAGAGGTATTTGACACTTATCACAACCTACTTGGCAGTGAGCTACTGACCCCACAAGATGTTTTAGAAGTGACCTGGTTAATGACCCTGAGTCACAGATAATTGCTATAGGGTAATTCCAAACAACTGAGTGAGCAGGAAAGATCCTCCTGCCTGGTGATGTACTCTCCATTAGTGCACTAGTAGCCAGCACACACTTTACATGCTTCTCACGTCCCCCTGAAGCCCTAAAAGTGACAGCAATAGTGCATAGGTGCTCTGTAGAAAAGGAATTTCACCCCTGTGTCTGCATTGCTCCTGTGATGGTTCTACTAAGTTCCTCTGTTCCTGTTTTAGAAGGAACAAGCAACTTGTGCATGACTACAGAGGCAAACAGTGATGAAATACAGAGACTATTGCCTCCAAATATGTGTTGCTTTATGTTTACAGCTGAGTACACATCTTTCACATATCAGAGCTATCTAAGCAATGTACTCCCAAACTAGTGTACCCTCTACATTGTGTAGGGTTCTTCAGATAGTTGCAGCTCTTGTTACCAAGACCTGCCAAAGTGTGTGCTTCTAAGCAGTACTGGAGCGACTTAAAATCAGCACAGGTTTCTAGTCACAATCTTATGTTTTCCTTTATGAAATGTGAGATGCTAATCCGGATTGTGGTGCTGAGATTTCTCACAGGATTAGCATCCTCAAAGGAACATCAGTTAAATAGAAACACACCACCCAAGTAAGTCCCTGCTCTCATTGTTCTTTCCCATTTTTCTCCCCTTCCACCACTGTCGCATTGGTACTATGTCTTATGTTCTATTTCTTAGTTCTGATGCTGTATCATTTAGCATTGCTCATTTAGAATTATAGAAAAGTAGGGTTCGAAGGGACCTCAGAAGGTCATCTAGTCCACCCTCTGCTTAAAACAGGACCATCCTCCCCATCCCCAACTTGATTGTTTCAGCCAGGGCTTTGTTGAGCCAGGCATTAAAACCCCCAAGGATGGAGATTCTGCCACCTCTCTGCATTGCCCATTCCAGTGCTTTGCTACCCTCTTATTGAGAGATTTTTCCCCCCCTAATATCCAATTTAAACTTCCCTTAATGCAACTTGAGACTATTGCTCTATGTTTTGTCATTTGCTACCACTAAGAACAGCCTAGCTCTATCCTCTGTAGAACCACCTTACAGGTAGTTAAAAGCTGCTATCAAATCCCCTTTTAGTCTTCTGCAAACTAAATAAGCTTAGTTCCCTCAACCTCTCCTCAGAAGTCATGTGCCCTAGCCTCCTAAACATTTTTATTGCCCTCCTCTGGACTCTTTCCAACTTGTCCACATCCTTTCTGTAGTGGGCGACTCAAAACTGGGCACAGTACTCCAGATGTGGCCTCACCAGTGCAGAATAAAGGGGACTAATAACTTCCTTCAATCTGCTAACAACACTCCTACTAGTGCAGCCTGGTATATTGTTAGTCTTTTTGGCAACAAGGTCATACTGTTGACTCATATCTAGCTTATTGTCCACTGTAACCACCAGGTAATTTTCTGCAGAGCTGCTGCTCAGCTAGTTGATTGCAAGCCTGTAGTGGTGAATGGGTCTCTTCTGTCCTAGATGGAGGACTTTGCTCCATCCCCTGCTTGGTCCACCAGCTCCCCACTGCCCCACCTGATCCCAGCTCCCCACTGGCTGCATCTCCCAGCCTCAGCCTCCTAGCACTCAAATAATAAACAAAGAAAAAAACATGCCCTCACTCATCGGCTGTAGCAGCAGCTCTTGGGGACTAATGGCAGAGCCCCGCCATGTGGTGCAGGGCAGTGGGAATTGGGTCTGGCCACCTGGCTTCCACGTTGCCACTGCACCATGGCGCTAGTGTGGCATGGCTCCCCACACTGTCTGGGAGCTGGGGCCACTCAGGCTGAGTGGCATCATGCTCTGAGTGACAGGTGTAGCTGGCCCAGCTCCCAGACAGCATGCAGTGCCCTGCCAAGCCGTGCTGCACCCATATAATGGGGCAGCAACCGTGTGGGTGCCAGGTGGCTGGGGCTGGTCCCCGCTGCCCCCTGCCTACCCTGCACCACATGGAGGGGGAGGTCTGTCATGAGTCCTCTGCAGTCCTGAGGGCCATTGTTACAGACTGTGAATACGGTGCTTCTTTTTTTTTTTTTGAGTGCTGGGAAGCTGGGGCTTGGCAGGGCAGTGATAGGGGGGGTGGAGATGAGTTCCTGGAGGAGGGGGATGGAAATGAACCCATGGAGATGAGCTGGATGGGTGTTCCCATCCACTTGGACATTCTCCTGCTCATCTCAGCTCAGGAGGCTGCAGATGAGCAGGAGATTGAGCAGAGGGCTGGAGAGAGCAGGGGAATGAGCAGGAGCCTGGAGGTGAACAGGAGAATTGCACAGGGCCGGGTGGGGAGATTGTAGGGGAGTGCTGTAGCTCCTTGGGGGGGCTGGGACCCTGCAGGGGGGACAGTCTATGTGTTGTGTGGGGGGCTCTGCCCTGTGGGGGGGCAGGAGACCCACCCCTTTTAAGCAGCCCCCCACACACAGTGCCCCTGACATCCACAATCCCCCCACACCTACCTACATGCTGATCCTCATCACCCCCACATGCCTTGTAGGAACTAAGGAAGTGATACTCCCATTGTACTGCACACTGGTGATACTACAGCTGGAGTTCTGGGTGCTGCACTTCAACAAGAATATGGAAAAACTTGAGAGGGCCCAGCAAAGAGTCACCCATATGATCAGTGACTTGCAAGACAAGCTATATGAGGAGAGGCTGAGAGACTTAGGGCTCCTTATCCTACAGAAGAGAAGGATGAGAGGGGACTTGGTAGTGGCTTACCACTACCTCAGGGGAGTACATCAAGAACTCAGTGAACACCTGTTCACCAGGGCACCCCTGGGGAAGACCAGGAGCAATGGATACAAACTCCTGGAAGGCCACTTCGGGCTCAATTCCAGGAAAAAAATTCTTTACAGTCAAGGTGTCCAGACTGTGGAATAAACTCCCTCCAGTGGTGGTGCAGTCATCTACCCTGGAAATCTTCAAAACGAGACTGGACAGTCACCTTGCTTGTGTCACGTGACCCCAGTTGTCTTTTCCTGCCTAGTGCAGGGGACTGGACCTAATGATCTACAAGGTCCCTTCCAGCCCCTAACAATCTATGCATTTATGTACATATCCCTCCACACCCACCCATCCACAACCTCCCACCACCCTTTCCACCCTCCTCCTGCAACCCCCACATCCCCCTATCACACACCCACCATATGATAAGAAAACCAAAAGCAAACATCAAAACATACAGTTATTTAGGATTTATTTTATTTTGATGATTGAGGCACTGATGGCTTCCAAATGTCTTTAAAATTGTAACTATATCAATAAAACATTGCATTACTGATCTGATCTCTTTTTCTCTATATACATACCTCTTTAGGGGTCTTTTGTTTTACTTGTGGAAGAACATGGATTTGGGGGTATTTTAAAGAGTGACTTTGGGATTTTTTTATCTGGATTTTTACACTTTTTAAGTAGGGACTACCAGAATTCCTGCTAGTGAAGCAAGTGGCAGGACTCAGGAAGAGAAGTCTGCTCAGAGCTGACACCCAGAACCCAGCTGGAGGTAGTTGACCTCCTGGCCACTTGGGGCTAGGCACATTAATGCCACTTGGGACCCCATAGATGTTCATGTTGGGGTGCCCACCCCAGGCAGACTGGCTCTGCACCTCAGAATTGCCCTACAGTGCAATCAAGTCTGCCGTTTTGCCCTGGTACCAGCTGGGGCCTTGGAGTGTGGTGTGTAGCATCAGAGAGGATGCCATCATGGCTCCTTTGATGACCCTTGGGGGCTCTAGGTGAGGTGCAACCAGGTCTGGGCATGTGCCTGCAGCACAGGGGCATGACACATAGGAGTCAGCCAGGTGGTGGGTTGGCTCTGGGAGCCACCACTGGGGTCCAAGAGCCTGCTACAGCCAGCACAGGGCCACTGCTGCTGGACCTGATGGCCAGAGGCAAGCAGCAGGTAACACAGGTTTTAAAAGCCAGGTTGGGGCAGGCAAAGAGATGGCCCAGTCCTGGGGCTGGAGAAACTCTGAGGCCTGTGCCTCTAAGGAAAGCCTGAGGGTGGCCCTCTGGTGGTGGGGCTGGCCAGGAGCTACTATGTAGTACCTACTGTGTGATTAATTTGTACTACCTTCATTTGCAGGTAGTAAATTAACCATGCAGAAGACTTACTGGGTAGTAACTGTCTGCATGTGTAGATGGTGATGCTTTACTGTACAGTAAATTAGTCTACTGAGCATTCCCACTAGGCAAGTCTACATTTCATTAATGTGCCATAGTTACTGTATATTAAATGTAGTACTTGTATAATCAAATACTAAATTAATGTACAGTGACCTTCATTACTGTACAGTAGTGCCGGCACATGCCTTTTTGCTGCCCAGTAGTGCTGGCACATGCATCATTTGTGCTTGTGACATGCTACTGCACAGTATTATTAGACTACTGTGCAGTTAGCATCTCATGTAGACATTCTCACTGTCAGCTTATCCTCCCTCACCTTTTTAGGTCTCTTGCATATACTTCACTCAATCTAACTAGCTCAGCCATAAACCACGGATCAGATCCTGCTGTTTCTAAAATCGCAGCTAACTCAATTTCTAGATACTTCTTAAGCCTCACATTTATGTTTACCAGCAGAGATTCTAGAGGAAAGAGCAGTTTCCACTTCCCAACATCCATAGTGTTTAAACATCAGTGTACTTCTTGTAGCATCATACAGCTCTGCTGCAGCACCTAGCACAAATGACTGGTAGAGCGGATACAGGGGCCATGTGCCCCTCCCCCCGAGATTAGCCCCTAACTCAGCGCCACTCAGGACGGGGCAGCTTTTTTGCCATGTGGGCCAGCAGTGCGCGCGCGCATGTGTGTGTGTGTGTGTGTGCGGGGAAACTAAGCCAAGGCACAGAAGTACAAGAGTAGATATGGGGCTTTTGGCCTGCCCCCAGGCGTGCCCACAAATTGTGCCCCCCACCAGACACAGGAGGCACCAGTCATCCCTGGTATCTACCAAAGTACAAGATGCATCCTGGTAGGGCACCAGCTGCTGAACAGACTAATAAAGCTAGTAGAAGGTGCAGGAATATGTGTACACCCCTTCTGCTGGTGCACGGTGAAAGCCTTCTTTTACTTGGGAGAGGGGGGTATAACTATCTATGAAAGATTCTTCAGGTAGTCTGCTGCTGAAGAGAAGCTTTAAGTCTGGCTCCTGCCACACTTTTGATGGCAGAACATTATAGTACAGGCTTGCCCTGGACTAGCCCAAAGCAATGGGCAAACAATGCTTCCTTTTACCGCATTACATCACCTCTGAAAATTCTGTTTATCCTCAAAACCAATTGGGGAGTGTGACCAACTGAACAGTAAACAAGAAAGCCACCACTTACATGCTTTTAACTTCTGGGGAACCTGAGTGTAACTCTCAGATACAAGCTCCTAAAAGGATGGATAGAAGAAACTCTCCACTCCTGACCGTGAGTTGCATAGTCCTGAACCTTGGGCACCTTTGTCAGTTTCTGTATCTGCAGCTGATTTGCATATGTAGCCTGGTGCCCCCATGAACATGCATACATACATAATATATTAATAACTTTAAACTTTTTTTTTTAACAGTAGCAGTGCTGGTAGTGCTGATACACAAAGGGAAATTTGCTAAGTCTATATAAGTAATTTGGTCCTTGAAGTTTCTGAAAGAGTGGCTATGATACATGCTTGAGACATGATAGGAAAATGATTTCTGCTCATATGTTCCCCATCCCACAGATAACATTTCCTATGAGATTGTACAAATATGATATCTACTCATTCAACTTAGACAACGAAATGCTATAAGTTGGGGTGACTTGATTTCCTGCTTTGAATTTAATTTATGGTGTGGACATCAAACTAACTTTATGGCAAAAGAAAAAAAAAGTCATTATGTGGGTATAATTGTTTATGTACTTGAATGTCTTTCACCCTTGTACCTTGGTATGACTTATCAGTCCTGATTTCCATTTTTCCTTAGTTTTCTGCACGTCCAGATTTTCAAGTAAAGCTATAACCAAGTCATCAACTAATTCACTTAAGCAATCATACTAGAAACCAATAACATTACTACTTAGTAGGAGTATGCAAAATGGGCCCTATTTGATTCTGATACAGATTTGACCCAAATCAGAGACAGTGATTTGATTCATTGATTCAGATCACAGTCTCTGATTTGATTAGGTCGAATCTGAAGATTCAATGCTTATTTGGAGAATCAGCGATTCAGACGTATACAGATCTTCAAATGTTTTTTCTACATACCTTGAGATACTAGTGCGGCTTGTGAATGCAGTGATACTGGGGTGCATGGAGTGTCCCACAGGAGTGTGGGGTGGCTCCACGTGTTTGTTGGAGAACCTGGAAGTGGACTAAAATTACTTCCAGTTCACTTCCAGGTCTGCTGGGGAGCACACCAGGGCTCCTCCCCACCACACTCCCCCAGCATGGCAATTGACTATGGGGGGACCCCAGGTTCCTCTTCGAGACTCAGAAGGCACCAGTAGCCAAGCCACAGGAGTGTGTGGGGGGGGAGGGGCTCAGCAGACCCAGAAGTGAACCAGAAGTGCTTCTGGTCCACTTCTGAGTCTTCTGCCAAGCCCCCCGCACTTTTGTGGGACACTCTATGTGCCCTAGGATTGCAGCATTCACAAGCTACCTGCTACCTAGAAGTATGTAGAAAAAAAACTTTAAAATCTGTGCCTATGTCCAAATCTCCAGATCTCTCTGAATTGATTCTGAGGGTTCCAATTTGATTCGGAGAGATTAAAGAGTCCTCTGATTTGATTTGAATTTGGAGATTCAGCCACCAAATCAGGGATCAAAGCTTCGCATAGCCCTACTACTTACTATTGCAATACAGTGGAACCCACACTCGGGGTGGCGGGGGGAAGGGGGAGACCCTGATTGGGCTATTTGTTATAACTTGTATTCTGAAACACTGAGCATTTAGGGAGCAGCACTTGCCCATATGCAGCCAATTTTTGTGCAAAATATTGTCCCCAAAGTAACCATTTGTAGCCATTCCCATTCCAGAACAACTTTTCATTGCTGGAGAGGGAGAGGGAAGGTGATGAGGGAAGGTGATTGTGACAGAGATGATCACACTGCCAGTCTAGGGGAGAGAGTAGGAAGAACAGAGTAGGAAGAATCTGCAAAGAGAATAATAAGTGTTGGGGTGGGCATCCCAAACACAAGTACTTACTGGATAACTCAACAAGAGCGAAGGAACAGGATGCGCGAAGATCGGGAACATCTCAGTTTACTAGTTCCTGCCAGTTCTGGTTGGCTGGGCATGGGATGGGAAATATGCAAAAACTGTACCCCGCAGCAACCAGAAGAAGAAGAGAAGATAGAGAAAGTGAGAGAGGGTGACAGACAGACAGACACAAAGGAAAGTCTGTGAAGAAAATCTTTAAGCTAAAGAAGAGCAGGAAACAACACCCTAGGAGGGGTAAAGAGATAAGAGCAAGGAGATTTCTCTCCTTAAGACTCAGAGGAGTCTCCATATTTACCCGAAAGACAGGAGTTGAAAGAGGTGACTGATGTAATCCAGAAACAGCTGACCATCACAATGCTGAGCCTGTAGCCAGAAGAAAACTTCAAACCATGAGTGAGAGTACTGCAGGAAACAGTGCTTGTGAAAACAGATGCTTGGAGACCTGCAGCCCTCTGAGACACATACTTATGCTAAGTAAGGAGTAACCTGACTGTACCCAGCCACTAGTATCTAGCTTATTGAGTTAACTAAAAAAAAGCAAAACCTGTGATAGGAGAATCAGGAAAAAATCCTAGCTATAAGAAAGAATAGCAGCTGAGTAGGATAACTAGCCTCCCTCCTTTTTTATTTATTACACCAAGCCATGGCAGGAAAGATTGGGTGGATAAGGTAGAGAAAAAGGGACCCTACTATAAACATTGGCTGTAATACTCTAAATACACAAGCTCCGGAGGGCCCGAAGTATCCATTATGTGAGTAGGCTGCAACTTCAAGAAGTGACTCATCTTACAGTGATGAAGATATTATACAACTGAAACTGTAAGGAGGATTTAAATAAGCAAAATTCAATGGTTTGGATTAGAATTGGAAGTTGACATAATACCTGTCAACACTCTTCTCCAAAAAGTACAATAGGCATTTATAAATCACAGGTGGTTAATTTTATATCTCATCTCTAGTGCAGCATACCTTCTACAGTGAAATAAATAAAGTACATTTTCCAAGTAGTTAGAAAGCCTAGGAATGACTGCATTTATATATTTTATCACTTAATCAAGTGATAAACTAGGTCATTCCTGTCAATGTATGGCACCAAAATGCTTTCCTTCAGGTATGTCATATACTTCCCCAAAACTGAGTAATTGGAGGAAAAGTTTTTGGAGTTTTTTTTTTTTTTAATGAACTGTTTGTAGCAATGTTTACAGTATGCCTAGATGCATTCAGAAAGTGAAACTTGGTGGTGGATATTCAACAGATAATATCTCTTTGCAAATTGTCATTTAAAACCTTTCCAAAATGGCATAGAAGATACAGCACATAAATTGGCTTGCTGCTTAATGAGCCACTGAACCAGTGGACAGAGACCTCACAGAAATCTAATTTATACTTTGAGGCCAATGTCTGGTTAATTGAAAAGTGATTTCTAGTAGGCGATGGGAGACTTCATCTAAAGAACTTCTCATCTCTTGTGAGCTCTTTGAGGTTATGCCATCATTTGAATATATTAACTACAACGTTAAGAAATGCCAGAACTCTCAGAATGTCCTAAAAGTCAAACAATCAACTTCTTTAATTGCCTTATAATGTTCTTGACATTCAGTCATAAACTCTTTTTCATGAGAGGTCTATGACATGATCTATCCATTTCTTCATTATACACTTGATCCCAATTTCCTATCTTCTGAATGCTTGCCTTTTAGTTTACAGGATCTTCCAGACAACAGCCAACTAATTCATCTGATAGCTCAACAGAGCTCATCCTTGTTTTTGCATATTGGGTGCACCTCTCTTCTTTTGTTTTTCCAGAAGATACAAAATGGTTCTTGGCTGGTACTAGCAGAATAGAAGTTTCAAACATCAGGCAAAAAATCATACAAAAAGAAGAGACTCCCAGTTTGTCAACATATAACAATTAGATCCTAACAGCTGCTGCCCTTTTGAAATGATCTTTTTAAAATGGCTCCAAATATATGTGTGTCGTAGAATTATAGAATCACAGAAAATTAGGGTTGGAAGAGACCTCAGGAGGTCATCTAGTCCAACCCCTGCTCAAAACAGGACCATCCCCAACTAAATCATCTAAGACAAGTCTTTGTCTAGCCAGGTCTTAAAAACCTCCAAAGATCCAGAGTCTGCATCCTTTTTAGGGAACATGTTCCAGTGTTTTAGTACTCTCCTAGTGAGAAAATTCTTTCTAATATCTATCCTAAACTTCCCTTGCTGCAGCTTGAAATCATTGTTCTTTGTTCTGTCATCTGCTTCCACTAAGAACAGTCTTGCTTTATCCTCTTTCTAACCATAGTTTCATAGACCCATCCAGCACCATTCTCTGGGTGTGCCCCATCAGCCAATTTTTGACCCATCCAACTGTGTAGGCATCAATGCCACAGTCGCTCAATTTATTCATGAGAATGGGGTGAGAGACAGGGTCAAAGGCCTTATTAAAGTCCAGAAAGACTATGTCCATGGCAACACCATCATCCAGGGATTTTAATTACCTGGTCATAAAAGGCCATCAGGTTGGTCTGGCAGGACCTGCCTTTGATGAACCCATGTTGATTTCCCCTGGGCATGGTCTCCCCTCCTGGCCCCTCACAGATGTGATCCTTGATAATTTTTTCAAGGATTTTCCTCAAGACTGATGTCAGGTTTATGGGCCTATAGTTTCCTGGGTCCTCCTTTCTCCCTTTCTTATAAATGGGGATCACATTAGCTAGTTTCCAATCTCCGGGCACCTGGCCCGTGGACCACAATCACTCATACAGCCGGGCCAAGGACACAGCAATGACCCCCGCCAGCTCTCTCAATACCTGTGGGTGGAGGGCATCAGGGCCCATGGATTTAAAAACATCCAGCCCTTCCAGAAGATCCCTAACTACATCTGCACAGACCCGAGGCCTGACAGTGCTATCCCCAAGATTTCCCCTACCTGTGGTGGAAGAGCTGTCCTGGTCCCTGTCCAAGAAAACAGAGGCAAAGAACTTGTTAAAAATTTTGGCTTTCTCATCTGCACAAGATTACCATTAGACTCTAGCAGGGTCCTTATATTATTCAGTGCCCTCTTCTTATTTCCATTGTATTTGAAGAAGGACTTTTTGTTGTCCTTAATCCTGGTCACTAGCTTGAGCTCCATCCCCACCTTGGCCTTCCTAATAGCGCTCTTACACTCACGGGGCAAGGAGGAGTATTCCTCCTTGGTGATAGCCCCTCCCTTCCACCAGGTGTACACCTCCCTTTTGGCCCTCAGGCATTCTCAAAGTACCATGCTTCAGGTATTTGAAGGCTGCTATTAAATCCCCTCCCAGTCTTCTCTTCTCCAAACTAAATAAGCCCTATTCCCTCAGGCTTTCCTCATAAGTTGCGTGCCCCACCCCAGCATTTTCATTGCCCTCTAATGGACTGTCTCCAAATTGTCCACATCCTTTCACAGTAATCCAGGTGTGCTCTCTCCAGTGCTGAATAGAGGGGAATAATTACTTCCCTTGACCTGCTGGCAACACTCCTACCAATTCAGCTCAGTATGCCTTGGCAACTCTTGCCTCATATTCATTTTCATATTCAGGGCACACTGTTGGTTCATATTCAGCTTATTGTGCACTGTAACCTCTAAGTCCCTTTCTGCAGAGCTGCAGACCAGCCAGTCAGCGTCCAGGCTGTACCACTACATGTGATTGTTCTGTCCATCTGCAAACTTGCTGAGGGTGCACTATATGCCATCTTTCAGGTCCCTGATAAACAAAAACAGGCCCAGGATCGACCCTGGGGGCACTCCACTTGATACTGGCTGCCAGCTGGACATAGAGCCATTGATTACTAGTCTCTGAGCTCAATGTTCCAGCCAGTTTTCTATTCACCTTATAATCCATTTATCCATCCCATACTTGCTTAGCTTACCTGCAAGAATGTTGTGAAGACTATACCAAAAGCTTTGCTAAAAGCAAGGTATACCACATCTACTGGTCTCCTGGCATCTGCAAAACCAGTCACCTCATCATAGAAGTCAATCAGGTTGATCAGGCATGACTTACCCTTAATGAATCCATACTGACTGTTCCTAATCGCTTTCTTTTCCTCCAAGTGCTTAGAACTAGTTTTCTTGAGGATCTGCTCCATGATTTTTCCAGGGATTGAGGTGAGGGTGACTGGCCTGTAGTTCCCCAGATCCTCCTTTTTCTCTGTCATAACTATGGGCAGTATGTTTGCCCTTTTCCAATCATCCAGGGCCTCTCCTGATCACCATGAGCTTTCAAAGAAGATGGCCAGCAACTCTGCAATCACATCATCCAACTATCTCAGCACTTTTAAGTGCATCCCATCCAGCCCAATGGACTTGTATATGTATAGCTTTTCTAAATAGACTCCAACTTGTTCTTTCACTGCTCTTGGTTGCTTACCTCCTCCCCAAATTGTGCTGCCAGGCACAGTGGTCTGGGAGATGACCTTGTCTGTGAAGATGGTTGATCCTCCAGCAAGGTTGATCCTCCCAGTCAGGAAGATAGCAAGATCAATCCTCCCAGTCAGTGGCTGCAGTAGGCATTGTGTCACCTGTGTCAGGGAAGTCAACCCGCGGCTCCAGAGTTGGTGCCATCGTGCAGGTTTTGGCTTCCTGGATCACGATCTGCACTTCCATGCAAGGGACCTCCTGGGACATGACGGGCTTCATCTCTCCACAAAAGGTAAGAGTCTCTTTTCTTATGGGTTGGCTGACCTCCTACATCAGGCTTTAAACTAAGTATGATGGGGGATGGGGAGGTGGGAGATGGAGAGAATCTAGAACCTACAAAATGCATGACATGCAGCAGTACACCCTAGGTAAGTACTAAGGGGCCCTTTGGGCATCAGAATGGGGGAGCACCAAAGGCACCATTCAGAGGGCTCAAGTACCTCAATACTAATGATAGGAGCAAGGGGAACAAGCAGGAAGAACTTGGACCTCTGCTTGCAGATAATAACTTTGATTTAGTGGGGCTAACAAAAACCTGGTGGGACCCTATCCATGACTGGGCAGTACACATTGAGAGCTACAGGTTGTATGGAAGAGACAGAATAGGGAGGAAAGGGGGTGGGGCTGCTCTCTATGTAAAAGAGCATTATACATCTACCCTAATCAAAATGGGATCAGAGGTCGTACCTTAAGGGGGCGATCCTTCAGGCCCAAAGGATAACAGTCCCTGAGAGAAGCAAGGGGGGTAAGAATGCTCAAAACCCCCTTGGCTCAGCAAGGGCATTCAGGAATGCCTGGGGAATAAAAGGGGGGCATACAACCAGTGGAAGGGAGGAGCTATCACCAAGGAGGAGTACTTCTTCTCGGCCCGTGAGTGTAGGAGGGCTATTAGGAAGGTCAATGCAGAGATGGAACTCAGGCTAGCATCCAGGATTAAGGACAACAAAAAGTCTTTTTGCCAGTACATTGGGAGGAAAAAGAGGGCACCAGGCAATGTAGGGCCCCTGTAAGACGCAAAGAGTAATCTTGTGGCTATGCCAGACAAGAAAGCCGATATTTTTAACAGTTTCTTTGCCTCTGTTTTCTTGAACAGGGACTGGGATATCTCACCTACCAGAGGTAGGGACAATCTTGGGGATAGCTCTGTCAGGCCTTGGGTCAGCGCAGATGTAGTTAGGGATCTTCTGGAAGGGCTAGACATTTTTAAATCTCCAGGTCCAGATACCCTGCACCCAAGGGTATTGAGGGAGCTGGCAGGGGTCACTGCAGAGCCATTGGCCTGACTGTATTTGTGGTCATGTGTCCAGGTGCCAGGGGATCGGAAACTGGCTAATGTGGTCCCAATTTTCAAGAAGGGGAGGAAGGAGGATCCAAGTAACTATAGGGCTGTAAGCCTCACC
Organism: Crocodylus siamensis; assembly: GCF_052110815.1. Taxonomy (NCBI): domain Eukaryota; kingdom Metazoa; phylum Chordata; order Crocodylia; family Crocodylidae; genus Crocodylus; species Crocodylus siamensis. The sequence goes on from NC_143403.1 coordinate 45,992,849, forward strand.
TCGGTGCTCGGGAAGATCTTGGAGAGAATCATCAAGGAGCACATCTGTGGGAGGCCAGTAGGGGAGTTCATGCTTAGGGACAATCAGCATGGGTTCATCAAAGGCAGGTACTGCCTGACCAACCTGTTGCCTTTTATGACTTGGTGACTAAATCCTTGGATGATGGTGTTGCCGTGGATGTAGTCTTTCTAGACTTTAAGAAGGCCTTTGACACTGTCTATCACCCCATCCTCATCAATAAATTAAGCGACTGTGGTATTGATGCCTGCACAGTTGGATGGGTAAAAAATTGGCTGATGGGGCACACCCAGAGAGTAGAGGTGAACGGGTTGTACTCAACCTGGTGAGATGTGAGCAGTGGGGTACCCCAGGGCTCGGTCCTTGGCCCCACACTGTTTAACATCTTCATCAGTGATTTGGCTGTCCATGATTGCTGATGATACTAAGATGTGGGGTGAGGTGGACACACTTGAAGGGAGAGAGAGGCTGCAAATAGTTTTAGACAAGTCTACAAAAGTGGGCAGATGAGAATAGGATGGGGTTCAATGTAGACAATTGCAGGGTGCTGCATCTTGGGAGAAGGAATCCACAGCATACATACAGGCTGGGGAGTTCCCTCCTTGAAAACACAGAGGCAGAAAGGGATCTTGGAGACATTATTGACTCCAAGATGAAAGTAAGCCGCCAATGCCAGACCGCAGTCAGCAAGGCCAGCCATACCTTGTCATGCATCCGAAAATGCACCTCAAGCCAGTCCAGAGAGGTGATGCTCCTCCCCTATACGACCCTGGTCAGGCTGCAGTTGGAGTATTGCGTCCAGTGCAGGGCGCCACACTTCAAAAGGGATGTGGCAAGCCTGGAGAGAGTTCAGAGGAAGGCCACCCATTTGGCGAGAGGGCAGCAGGACAGGCCCTATGCAGAGAGACTGAGGGACCTGAACCTGTTTAGCCTCAGCAAAGGGAGGCTGAGGGGGGACCTGGTGGCTGCCTACAAACTCATCAAGGGAGATCAATAGCAAATAGGTAGAGCCCTTTTCTCCCCAGCACCACCTGGGATGACAAGGAACAATGGTAATAAGCTGATGGAGAATAGGTTTACGTTAGAGATCAGAAGGCAATTTTTTTACAGTTAGGGTGGCCAAAAACTGGAACCAACTTCCCAGGGAAGTGGTCTTCACCCCTACCTTGGGCAAATTCAAGAGGAGGCTGGATGATCACCTATTTGGGGTCTTGTGAACCCAGGATTCATTCCTCTCTGTGGCAGGGGGTCAGGCTAGATGATCTGTTCAGGCCCCTCCTGACCCTCGCTACTATGAAACTATGAAACTGCAGACACTGAGGCTTTGGCCCCAGCTACTCTGGGAGTAGGTCCATCAGTGAAGCCCTCCCACTCTGATCACCTAGGGGAGGTGGGTACCCTGAGGCTTATGCCTATGGGCCCCATGGAGGAGGATTCACTTTTCCAGGCCTCTGGGGAGGGCACCAATGCCACCCAGGTACCTGAACTGTCTCTTCCAACTCCATTTGAAGCCACCCCTGCCACAGACTCTGTGTGTCTGGTGTCCCCAGTACTGAGGGGAGAAAGCAGGGTCCCCCACCAAACACCTTTCCAACCCTGAGGGAGACCCTTCAAGGGAACCACTGACATTTTCTGTACTACTCCCTGTGCTACCCCCACCTTCACCCTGAGAGACTGCGTCTTTCTCCATCTCAGTTTCAGAGGATGTAGTAGACTGGGTGGTTCATACAGTGCTTCATCAAGCCTCTGTCCTGCAAATGCCCACCCAAGCCAATGCCCCCACCAATGTGGCCCCTCACTGTGGTAGCTCTCAAAATGCATGGCTGAAGGATGGTCTCTCTAGGTGTCTGGTACTCTCCTTCCTTGGGGGGCGGAGGGGCATACTCTATGATTTTCCTCCAGGTGACCCACACAATTCCAACCGCTGAAGCCAACCGATGGCTGAAGTAGGGAGACAGAATCTATTTCAGCCACCTCACAGAGACACTGTGTAGAGTGTCTACCTTGATTTCCCTGAGCTTGCAGGCAGAGGTCCTTCTCACCACTGAGGTATTGCCAGGCCACCTAATGCCTCTGGGTACAGGGCCTTGACTTCAATCTGTTAAATATGTATGCCCCTGTATACAACTTAGAGTTGGCTCATTTATCTTAGCAGACAGCCAACTACCTGAGGACCCTGAGCCCTCACAAGTATTTGCTCCTCAGCAGAAATGTTAACTTCACCCTTGACAGCACTGGCAGGGGGTGGAGCCAGGCTGCCATGGGCATACTCACGGATATCATCCCAGACCACTCCTTAGCGGACATCTGGCATGCACACCACCTTGATGACCCCACCACCTTCACCTTTGTAAGGATGGAGCGGCAGAAGGCATGCCACTCCCAGTTGGATCAAATCTATATGTCCATGTGTAACACTACCCAAGTCCAAGCTTCAAGCATGAGGCCACGCCGCTACAGTGATCACCACCTATGGCAGAAGGCCACCTCTGTTTCTCCCCAGAAACTGTTCTGTGACAATTTGGTTAGATGGGCCATGCAGAGGATACACACCTTACCCTATCACTTTAGGTAACCTGAGCTGGATACATTCCTGAGGGAGGGGGAAACCTGCTCCCTCTGCCTATGTGACTGGCATCACATACCTGGGTGAGGGGCTTGGGCTCCCTGGGGAGCTAGGAACTGCCAGTCTTCCCAGCAACTAGTGATGTATTTCAAATTGGTTGGCTGACAGCCAACAGGTGCTGGCCTCCATTGGACCAGGTAAATGAGGTCATAAAGGCTATATAAGTTAAGGACTGCCCAGGAGTGGGGAGCAGCAGCCATGAGGAAGACTCAGAGAGAGAAAAGAGCTGGACCATCTGAAACTTGCTCTCTCTCTCTCAACACTCATGATCAAGAAACAGCCTGCCTCCAGAGGCAATCTCCAACTGCCTCTGGATGATACTTGTGAGTAAGCTACCTGAGATCTAACTAGATATATAGCTTGCAGTAACTCAGATGCGTGATCAAAGGCTACCCAGCCATACTAATTTGCTCTATGGGATTTCTCTGATATTGCTCTACCCTGTACCCTATTCCAACCCTATCCCTTGTAACCAATAAAGTTCTCCTTTGTACCTAGCATGGGAGACTTATTGGGAGTGGGTCTAGATTATGCCTTGGGGTCCCCTAGGTTCAGCTGACTAAGGGAGACCACTACTTGTGCTTCTGATTGAAGGAAGCATCCCAAGTTTTTGAAGTGAATCAAGTACCCTCAAGGGCTACTAGGCCTGTGTTTCCCAGGGTGCACAGAGCTAGAATCAAGCTCAGTCTTGGGTGATGCCAGTGGAACCCCCAGGCTAGCAGGTGTGCTCCAGGAAGGGGGTTGGCCAGACATGAGGCACCCCCCAGGGAGGCACTCAGAGCCTGGAAGGTGGTCGGGCGCAGTGAGATGGGTGGCTCAATGCAGGAGCATGCCCTAATGGCTTGCCACACCACCTTGTCTATGTTTAGGTCATGCTACAATCCAAGTACCTGGGGCTGGCCTACTGGCACTTCAACAGCTGTCTGCTGGAGGACATGGGCTTCATGTTTGCATTCTGGGAGTGCTGGATGGCCTGGTGCAGGAATGGCAAGCCTTTTCCCTGGCCTGTATATGGAGAATGTTCATGTCAGGAAGTACTGTCACTGCTACGTTAGGGGACACACCAGACAGTGGGAAGCAGCTTGAGAGCAGCTTGAGAGGGAAGTGCTAGAGCTGGAGAGGTGCCTGGTCACAGACCCAGACAACCTGTCCCTCTGTGAAGAGTGTTAGGAGAGCCAGGAAGAGCTTTATAGTTCTACCACACCTTCTGGGGAATCCAAAAGGGATGGGGAACTCCCCCTCTCATGTGGGAGGTCCTTGTTCTGGCCCTGCTGCCCAAAAAGCTGACCTGAGCGACTAGCCCTCAGTCTTACTCCTCTGTATGCACTATATAAGGTCATAGTGAAATCCATCTCATTGTGCTTGAAGGTTGGATATGAGTCACGCTGACCAGATTTACCCTGTTCCAGGGTGCTTCATCTTAAACAATCTGTACTTGGTGCAGGACCTCCTTGAGCTTGCTCACAGGGAGATGGCCTGTCATTTGCCCTCCTATCCCTCAACCATAAGATGTTTGACAGGGTGGATCATGGGTATCTCACAGATATGCTAAGGACATTCAGCTTGGATCCCTGCTATGTGTAGTTTTTCCAGGTGCTGTACACCTTCATAGAGTCTATGGTCAAGCTCAACTGGATGATGATGAAACCCATTCAGTTTAACTGGGGCATGTATCAAGTTTGTCTGCTGTCAGGCCAACCCTACACCATTGCTCTTGAGCTCTTCCTCTGCCTCCTGCACAAGTGGGTAGCAGGGCTGGTGCTCGAGGAACCACCCATGAGTGTGTTTCTATCAGTCTGTGTCAACAATGTGCTCCTCACCATTCAGGACCCAGATAACCTGGAGCAGGTGGAGGCCTTCCAATCCATCTACTCAGTGGCTTTCTCTGCCTGGGTCACCTGAGTCAAGAGCTCTGGCTTGGCAATGGTAATGGGTGGCAGGTGGAATCACTCCCACTCACACTCCAGGGCATCTACTGGGGTGTGGGCTTGCTGCTGTAGCTGGGGTTCACCTTTTCCCCAGGGACTCCTCTCCACTGGAGAACTTGCAACAGCTGGAGGTCAGGGTGTTGGAATGGCTTCAGGCATGGGTGGGCCTGCTGCAGTCTCTCCCTTTGTGGGAGGGTACCAGTCATCAACCAGCTGGTCCTGTCCATGTTCTGGCACTGCTTCAGCACCCTGGCCATACTGCTGGAGCTCCTGGCCAGTCTCCAGAGATAGGCACTGGGGTTCTTCTGGCTGGGGTGGCACTTGGGCGTAGTACCTGCCCAAGGCATGCAGCATTCCACACTTAACATTTCTCACCTAGCAAAGGCTGCTGACACAGACAGAGGTTCCAGTTATAGTAATGTGGCCTTTAAACTCTAAACCATGGCTTGCACAATAATTAATTACCTTCTAACATAAAATCAATTGGTGTTTTTATTTTGTTTTGAGCAACAATGATGAATAATATAAAGCTTCATCTTCTTTACATTAACTGAACTTTTTCCTGGTGGCTCTGCCTGGCTAGGACAAATCTGTATACATTCCTTCAAATCACTCAAAATCTTTATTTTTTATTTTTTTGAAAATGATTAGTTCAGGCAGTTGATGGGAAAATACAGGTGGAATTTCACAAATGGCAAAGACTTAAATTACCATAGGTCAGTGATAGTCTATGAAAGAGAGACACAGCAGGAGACTGTTTTCTCTGCAGATAAACCAGCCTCCCCTGGGCTTGCCTGGAAATGTGGGGAGACAGAATAGAGGAAAGTGCTGTCTGGGAGTGAATGCTGACTGCAGACAAGCCAGCAGAGTTCCACTCAAAGCAGCCCAGAGCCGAGAAGTTATGTGAGGATACACCATGAGCTGGGTAGCAAAGCCTGCAGCCCTGAGTTGGGAAGACATGGGGGGATGCCCTGAGCTGAGGAAAGAAGCCAGGAAGGGCAGTGAGAGAGAGAACACCCAGGGGATGTGGCCATAAAAACCCCCCAACAAACTGATGCCAGAGCCAAGGAGGGAGAAGAGGCAGTGGACACAGATGCACCCTGAAGAACAGAAGTGTGAAGAACAGCCAGGAAGCAAGGGGATGAAGGAGGGATGAGCCTGCGGGCAACAGTTGAAGCTAGCAGCCAATAGGAGACACACAGTTGGGTAAGAGGCATACAGGATGCTATCCAGAGGGTGTGGCAGCCAGGTGGCGATGACTGGGATGCAGGAAAAAAAATAGCAATATAGGTTTAAAAATAAGAAGAGCCACAGACAATGGTTAAAACAGAACTTTATTTTCTATGCTTATATTTTGGTCTGGACTGGACTTTATTTTGATTAGTCAGTGTTTTTGGACTCTTTTATTTTGCATTGACACCCTGAAAAGGAATCCTGGGTGTCAAGTGGCATGAGGCCGGAGTGCAGGGGATGGTGGAGCCCCAACTTTTCTATCAGGTGTTTTTCACATCCATAAAAATTTTCCTCTGCCCTGTGTCATGATGAACGTCTTCCCATCAGGGAAAGTCTGTACACAACCCTGTAATAAATAAAAACCAGAATACTTAGCATCAAAGTTGTGGTAGGTGAGTTTTCATATCAACAGGAAAGGTTAAGGGTGATATAAGACCCTTTCCCATTGTAGCAAAAAACCCAAACAACTGCATGCTTAATAAATGCAGCATCTTGCCTTATCCTTCCTCATAAGGTCTCACTTGTGATTTGAGCAATTGGCAATTTGTGTAACCTTTAAGTGGTAGAAAATTGTGAAAGGGGGGGATACAGAGGAAGTTCCATGTTTATTATTCTTTTGTTGTGCACAACTTGGGCTGTAGAATTACCCAAGCTTATGGGAGAAGTTGGATTATCACCAGTTAGGAGATTCAGAGGTGTTTTTGTTAGGAGAAAGAAGGGATGAGTTAGAAACAAGTTTATAGAATTAAGTTTATGGATGTCTCTCAGCTGTAGATTACCCATGAAAATAGGGAGGGAGTTTAGGACTTACATTCCTACCACTAATCCTTGGCTGGAGCTGTACCCAAGGGTTAGAAGGGGAAATTTAGGTGCTGTGTGGTTGATGACCATGGATTTTAAGATATATTGTGTGACTTAAGGCAAGTAGACTTTAAAGTGTGGAAACAGAGGTTGTAGCTGAATAGAAGATTGTAAGAAGTATAGAAATGTATTGATTAACATCTAGAGAAACAGGTGTAGCAGTTGAAAAATCCTTAGTGTCAGCTGCCTGTTGAAACTTTGCTGATGGCTGTTGTGTAAAAGACAGAAGCAAAGACTTGATGGTCCCTCCTCTGTTCCCTGGGTGTTGGGGGGGGGGGTCCCAAAAGCCACCATGAACAGAGGGCATACCAGAATCCTGTCCCTGGCACCCCACTGGAGGGGGGCTGTGGGCCTCAGAATCCCACCTCCAGACTGATGATACCTAAGAGAGAGCCTCAGAAGTGAAGATTGCATCCTGGCCAGATGTACCTTGACTCTGATGACAGCCCTAGGATTGGTAAACACAGAATTGTTTGATTGTTTGTATTGTTGGTTTTTGTTATCGCTCTGTATCAATAAATTCACCTATTATCAACTGACAGGTGTTGTTTGGTCTGAGGGTAGTGCTCACCCGGAACAAATGTATAGGAGCTGGTTCCTAAATTTCAATCCAATAATTGGCCACTCCACCGGGACCCAAGGGCAGTAACCTGACTGACCAAAGAATTTGTTGGTGCAGAGTGACCTTTCTAGAGGGGTTAGCTAAGACTTGTAGTAAGGTAGAGCTGTACGGTAATTGTAACTAGGTTTGTAAGTTTTGTGCAGGAGGGGTTATTTTTTACTGTTAATTGAGAGGCTTTCTTTACTTAGGTCAGGCAGAGTAGTGGGCATAGTTACATGCTGTGGTGGTTATATGCTGTGCTCCGTTTGGGATTAAGTAGAACCATGTGTTGTGTTTGCAATAGGAAGCTAGAGAACAGAGAAAGTCATATCCCTGCTGGAAAGGCTGTGTGAATGAACAGGTCCTTTGATTCTAGGGTACTTGGTAATAGTTACAGTCTTCTGTGTATATGGTTACAAGAGCAGCTGTGTGTTTTTACTGAGACAGATACTTCAGGATCCTGTGTGCCTAGGAGAATAGACGCAGCAGAGGGTACAGAAAGAGAGAGGGTATGTTACTAGACACCTTCTCAGGCAGTGGCAGAGAATTTGTGATTGGAAAGTGAGGGTGAAACTTGGTGTCCCCCCTGCCCCACACTACTGCCTCTCTAGGAACAGTGAAGAGCCTACCAGAGATTGTTATAGGAGTGTAACGTCTTGTTTTGGGAATCATCAGGGTACAGCACGTGCACCATGGATTCTCCCCAGCTCCCAGCAGTGGCAAAGAGGACAGCATGTCTATGAGGAACCTGTAGGACACCTTCTATCCCACTCCACACAATAGGGTGCCTAGGCCACTCCCCACAGGCCCCAGGCCCACAATACTCTCCTAATACTACACACAGACAGTTCCATTCAGCAAGCTTTAGTTTCCATTCAACAAGCTGTGTTTCCCTCCCGCACGGCACAGCACAGTCATCCCAACCCCACCTCTCCAACAGTACACTCCCTCCCATCCTGCTCTCCCCAACAGCTTATTCTCTCCTGACCCTCACTCCCTACAACATCTCTCCAAACATCAATGCTCACCACAAAAAAAAAAAAAAAAGGAAGAAAAAGAAGAAAAATAACACCCTCTTCATTGTGAAAGTCTGTACTGCAGTGCAGTTGCTGTATGTGAGTAGGGAGTAGTGGGCTGGTGGTGCCTATGATATAGAACTTAGAGAGAAGTGCCTGGCACCCTGGCCTCTCATAGCACCACCATGGGTGTGAACCCCATAGTGAGGCTGGTGGCTGGTGGCTGGGGGCCAAGGGCAAGGGTCAGTCTTCCCCTGCTGGCCAGTCTGCTCCCCCTCCTCCTCTATGGGGCTGGCCTTGGCCAGGGCCATTTCCAGAACAGATGCCACATGGTGGGAGAGGTACCAGGGTCCCCAGCCAAGGTGGGGGCCTGGATGTTGGGGGAAGTAGCATGGGAGCAGGGGTAGGGCACCCTGGCCACTGCACCTGGCACAGGACCTCCTCCTATGCCCATTAGCCAGAGACCAGGTCCAGGGCTGGTGGCTTGGCTGTGGGTGGCTGCCAGGCAGAAAGCATGGCTGGGGTCAGTGGCTGGGCAATGGGTGGCTGCCAAGTGGCAGGCAGGGATGGAGCTGGTGTCTGAGTAATGTATGGCATGAAGGAGGGAGCCAGGACCAGGATGCAGTCAAGATCCTGGTGATGCTTCTCCGTGGCCACCACTGCCTGAGCCACCTGGCCATCCACCACCTTGGCAACCACCAAGGCCTGCCATTCCTGGCCATCCACCATCCATTTGAAGAAGGCAACATGCCTCTCCTTGAACTCCAGGTGCTGGGCACAGTAAGTCTTCTCCTGCCAACCCCTCTCCTGCTTGTAGGCCACCCACTTGTTGGCACTGGATTTATGACCCAGATACTTTGTTCCAGGAGGACTCAAAATCCTCAGACCAAGCATGAGTTGTCCATTAGATAATATGCAAATGTTATTGATACACGGTGATAACAGATAATAATAATGCAACCGATTCTATAGCTACCAGTCCCAGGGTTTGTAGAGTCAGGGTATATCTGGCCAGCATGGAAGCTTCATTCTGAGATTCTCTCTGGAATGTCAGATGTCAGTAGCCTGGAGGTCAGAGGCTGAGGCCCACCCCTCTCCCACTGTAGGGTGGTGGGTGGGATGGGCTGGTTGTGTGCCCTCTGTCCACAGTGGCCTCAAGTTCCCCTCTCAGGGACCCTTTGCTACTCTAAAATCCGTCCTTTTTTATTCTTTCTGTCCTCTGATGACTCTTCATCTTTGGGTAAAACTGACTGAATTCCCTGTGGTTGTCAAACTGTCCACATTCTGTCCTGTCAGTATATTCCTTTGTTTCACAAACCCATCACATGCACATATCCTAATTTAGGCTTTACTGGTCTTTTCCCAATTTGGTCTGCCTCCCAAAACTGGAAGTCAAAAGGGCTCTAAAGCTGGACACTGTGATCTACCCAATGTGGCAGAGTCCCTTATCTCATGTTAAGGAACACTGTGGTATATGTCTCCAATTTCCCAACCTGTGTGTCTGCTTACTACTTTCCTGTGGCAGACAGCAGGTTTTGAAGAAACTGTCACTAATGAGCATGGATTGCGAAGTCTGAAACCCAGAAAGAATATGGTTAAAGCAGTGACATCACAGTTATAAAGGTCTGTCAAGGGAAATAAAGCTAAAAGTTAAGGGAGACTCATAGAGTGAATGTTAAGACCCAGAAGAGAACGTGGGGACTTCAGAGAACTGCTAGAGAGAGAGATACTGAGATATCTATGAAACAGCTTGAGAGAACAGACCCACAGAGCCCGGAGAAGGACTGAGAGTAGAGACCAGGGCTGAGCCAAAGTTTGTGAGAGAATTGAAAACCAGAAATTCAATCTAAAAGAGGTGTCTGAAGCAGACTCAATGACTTGTAGCCTAGGAGGAGCCAGGAGAGAGTGGGTCTAGGGGTTCAGAGTGGAGCTGAGAGAGAGATCTGATGAAAGGTCTGACAGTCTGAGAAGGGCCAAGTATTGGTGAGGCTAGAAAGCCAATGGTCTGTAGCCCAGGAAAGGCAAGTGTTAATGCTGCCAGGTGCCAAAGTCTCACTGGCCCAGGAGTGGGGCCAGGACCCAGAGAGGGGTCAAAGTCTGAGGGACACATGTGGAGAGTGAAGGGGTCCAGAAGCCCATAGCCCAAAGGGAAGAGCACTGAAAGACCAAAGGGCCTGACAATGCAAATTTGGGGCCCTAGTGAGGTCAGAAGTTTGAAGGAGACTTTAGCTCTGCTAACTGCCAGAGCTGAGATATCAGCTAGGAAGGAGCTAGGAAGGAGCTAGGAAGCCTAGAAGTGAGACACTGCCCATGAGGGGTGAAGATGACCAGGGCAGAAAAGCCTGAAGATTGGTCTTGGGTAAGACCTGAAAACTACACCCTTCTGAGACTGGTTAATGTGGTGGAACTACTTGTAGTAGGGTAGTCTATACAAAATGCCACATGCTGCCACCCCAGGGCAGGGCAAGTATAGGCCACCTGAAAACCCTAGATCCCACCTGCCTTGTGGGTCACCCTTTGATAGGAGAAGACTAGGGTAGTATATCCTGACAGAAAAACCGTTGGTGGAGCCAAAGGAGGGCAGATGTGTGGTAAGTCACACCGTGGAGTACTTGTTACTTGGAGAAGAAAAGACTGATGAAGAAGCAGCCTCTGCAAGGAGCTAGGAGGGGAATCTCTCGATGAGCTTCGGCATGGCAAGAGCCCATTTGAAAAAGCCAGCCACTCTTCTGTAACCACTTCCAAATGCCTCAGAGTCCCAAGAACTCTTTCTCTGTTCATTCACATAGTCTCTCCAGCACAAGGTTAGTTACTTAACCCAAGCAGGCCACTGCTTCTACTTTGGTCCAAACCACAGACTTCAGGCACACTCCAGAATCAGGTTGTGACCCTGTCTTCCTCAAAGTTGCTACTTCTGCTTCCAATGCACATGTACCTCTGTACACGACTCTGCCTGACCCAGGCAAACAATGTCCTCTTGGTCAGCAGTGCAACAAACCAAGACTCTGACAAACTTGGTTGCTTAGGTTACAACCCTTGTTGGAACTACCATATGACTTTACCTTACCAATAGGTCTCCACCCATAGTCCCACAGCCTTACCCTACTGAGTCTAGGCTGACCCCTCTACAGAGGTTCACTGTGTATCAACAAATTCCCTGATCGGTCAGGTTACTGCCCTGAAGCCCCCGTTCTAGAGTCCAAGTCCTCAGTTGTTGGCACTGGACCTGGTCCCAGTCCCTGAGTCAGTGTCACCATCCCTGCCCAGTGTAGTCGCCAATTGTTGTCACTGGATTTATGAGCGAGATACTTTGTTTTGGGTGGACCCAAAACCCTCAGACTGATCGCAACCTCTCCATTCAATAATAGGTTAATTATATTGATACACAATGATAGCAGATAAGAATAAAGCAATCAATTCTATATCTACCAGTCCCAAGGTTCACAGAGTCAAGTTATGTCTGTCCAGTACACAAGCTTCATTCTGAGGTTCTCTCTTGAATGTCAGATATCAGCAGCCTGGAGGTTGGAGACTGAGACCCACCCTCACCCCAGTCTGTCTTTGTGTCCATAGTAGCCTTAGGTTCCCCTATCCGGGACCTATTACTGCTCTAAAATTCCTCCTTTTGTATTTGTCCTCTCCTCTGATGACTCTTCATCTTTGGGCACTGCTGATCATCTCCTTGTGTTCATCATACTGTCCATGTTCTGTCCTGCCAGCATATTCCTTTGTTTTCTAAGCCCATCACATGCACACATCTTAATTTGGGCTTTATTGTTTTTTTCCTAATTTGATCTGTTCGCAAAACCAGAAATCCCAAGTACTCTGCAGCTGGGCACGGTGATCTAGCCAATGTGGCAGAGTCCCTTATCTCCTGTTATGGTTCAGTGTGGTACATGTCTTCAGTTTCCCACCCTGTGTATCTGCTTGCTGCTTGCCTGTGGCAGACACAGTGGGCCTTGAAGAAATTGTCACAAACAGGCTTTTAATCATAGAATCATAGAAAGTAGGACCATAAGGGACCTGTAAGATGATCAAGTCCAGTCCCCTGCCATGGGGAGGAGGTATTTGGGCTCAAATGAGTTCAGCAAGATGCTTGTCCAGCCTCCTCTTCAACACTGTCAGGGCTGCTGACTGCACCACCTCTGCTGGAAGTGTGTTTTAGATTCTAGTTACCCATATGGAAAATAAGTTTTTCCTTATCTCTAAACTCAGCTTTTCCTCAATTAGCTTGTGCCCATTGGACCTTGTCCTCCCAGGGGTGCTTTTCTGAAAAGTTGCTCTCCCAGATCCTCATGTTCTCTCTTGACATATTTGTAGGCAGCTATCAAGTCACCCCTCAGCCTTCTTTTACTTTCATAGATTTCATAGATTTCATAGATATTAGGGCTGGAAGGGACCTCGGGAGATCATCGAGTCCAGCCCCCTGCCCAAAGGGCAGGAAGTCAGCTGGGGTCATAGGATCCCAGCAAGATAAGCATCCAATTTACTCTTGAAGGTGTTCAATGTAGGTGCTTGAACCACCTCCACTGGCAGACTGTTCCAGACCTTGGGGGCTCGGACAGTAAAGAAATTCTTCCTTATGTCCAGCCTGAAACGGTCTTGCAGGAGTTTGTGACCGTTCGACCTCGTCATGCCTTGGGGGACTCTGGTGAACAAACGTTCCCCCAGATCCTGGTGGTTACCCTTGATAAACTTATAGGTGGCCATCAGATCACCCCTGAGCCTGAGCTTTTCCAGGCTAAAGAGTCCCATGGCTCTCAGCCTGTCATCGTAAGATCTGGTTTCCTGACCTCTGATCATGCGCGTGGCTCTCCTCTGGACTCTCTCTCCCTTTTTGAATTGTGGAGCCCAAAACTGGTCCCGGGATTTGCTCGAGAAGCATCTATGGATGCAAGCCAGCGTTTTGGTCGCTTTGCTAGCTGCAGCATCGCATTGCAGGCTCATGTTCATCTTGTGGTCAATGATGACCCCCAAGTCTCTTTCTTGTGTAATGCTATCCAACGTAGCACTGTCGAGCCTATAAGGATGCTGCAGGTTTTTCCTCCCAAGGTGGAGAACCTTGCATTTTTCAGTGTTAAACACCATCAGGTTCTCATCCGCCCATTTGCTGAGCTTGTCCAGGTCAGCCTGGATCACCCGCCTATCTTCTGGCATGGATGCTTTGCCCCAAAGTTTGGTGTCATCGGCGAACTTGGCCAGTCCACTCCTGACTCCAATGTCCACATCATTAATGAAGATGTTGAACAGGATGGGTCCCAGGACAGAGCCTTGAGGGACCCCACTGGTCACAGGGCACCACGATGAGTGACTGCCATCAGTTACAACCCTCTGGGTCTGACCACGGAGCCAGTTTCCCAGCCAGCGGATCGTGGTGGAGCCAAGGCCACAACTGGCCAGTTTGGCCACGGTGTGATCATGGGATACCAGATCAAAGACTTTTTTTAAGTCAAGATATATGACATCAATCTCTTCTCCCTTGTCCAGGTGATAGGTCACCTGGTCATAGAAGGAAATAAGATTGGTCAAACAAGACCTACCCGCAACAAACCCATGCTGGCTATCCCTTAGAACGTTAGCCTGGGCCAGTCCATCAAGGATGGCCTCCTTAATAAACTTTTCTAAGATCTTAGACTGAACAAACCCAAATCCTGAAGTCTCCTCTCATAAGGCCTATCCCCCAGGCTCTTGATCATGGGGGTCGCTCATCTCTGCACCCTTTTGAGCTTGTTCACATCCTTCTTGAACTGTAGTGCCCAGAACTGGACAGAATACTCCAGCTGTGGCCTCACTAACACTGAATAGAGAGGGAGGAGACCTCTCTGGATCTATTCATGACACATCTGCTGATGCAAGCTAGAGTTCTATTTGCTCTGTTAGTGACTTCATCACACTGGTGGCTCATATTCATCTTCTGGTCAATTCCCACCCCAAGGTCCTTTTCAGATGCAGTTCCAGCCAATGGACCACCACCTCTCGTCTCAATATGGTGAGGGTTCTTCCTACCTAGATGAAGACCCTGGCACTTGTCCCTGTTGAACCTCATCTGATTGCATTCAGCCCATAGGACCAGCCTCTCAAGGTCTCCCTGGATCTTTTTCCTGTCCTCAGATGTGCCCGCTTGTCCCCACAGCTTGGTCTCATACACAAACTTAATCCTTGTGCTTTTCGCTCCCTCATCCAGGTCATTGATAAGATGTTAAAGAGCACAGGCCCAAGCACTGATCTCTGAGGAACACCACTGGAGATCGCTCTCTAGGATGAGGCCACCCCAAGTATTACCACTTTCTGGGATTGGCTGCTGAACCAGTTCCCAACCCACCTCACTGTAGGCTGGTCTAGGCCAATACTCTCCAACTTAATTGATAGGATTTAATGGGAAACAGTATCAAAGGCCTTGCTGTAATTTAAGTAGATGACATCCATCTCCTGTCCTGTGTCCACTTGGTTAGTTACCTGGTCAAAAAAGGACACAAGGTTTGTTAGGCATGACCTCCCCTCAACAAAGCCATGCTGGTTGTTTCTCAATACCTCACCAGTACCGAGCTTGTGGTTGATGGACTTCTTGACAATTTTTTCAAAGATTTTTTTTTTCCCAGGACTGTGTCAGACTGACTAGTCTATAGTTAGCAGGGTCATCCCTGGTTCCTTTCTTAAGGATGGGTACCACATTAGCACTTTTTCAGTCATTCAGAACCACTCTTGAGTTCCACAACTCTTTGAACAATCTCACCAGAGGCATTGCTCTGAGCTCAGCCGGTTCTTTCAGCGCTCTTGGATGCAATTAATCTGACCCAGCTGACTTGAAAACATCCATATGATCTAAAACTACCTTCACCTGTTCAGGACTGATTTCATGCGGACTGTTGTCATCACCCTGTTATCTGTGCCTCTGTGACAAGTTCTCACCTGGTTTCAGGAATACTGATGCAAAGTAAATAGCAAGGAGCTCTGCTTTTTCACAGGGGTCAATTGTGGGCTTCCCATCCTTATTCAGTAGGGGTGCCACAGTAGGGATTGATTTTTTTGTTGCAACCTATGTACTTATAGAAGGATTTGTTGTTCTCTTTAAGTTTGGTTGCCAACTTGATTTATATGCATGTCTTGGATTTTCTTGTCTCATGTCTGCAGTCCCTGGCTGTATGAGCGTACTCTTTTCTGGATACTGAACCATTTTTCCATTGTATGTACACTTCTTTTTTCTTTTTGAAAAGTTCCCTAAACTTGAGCCAGGTAGGTCTCTTGACTCCTTTACCTCTTTTTGACCATGTGGGGATGGCCTCTTTTTAAGCAGTGAGAACGGCTTCCTTAAGGAAGTGACATCCTTCATGAACTCCCAGGTCATCCAGTTGCTGGTTGTGAAGGTCCTTACCATCTAGACTCCTGAGTTTACCAAAGTCTGCCCATCTGAAGTCAAGGACTTCTGTTCTGCTGGTAGAATTCCCAGCCTTTCAGTGGATGATTAATCTAATTAAATTGTGATCACTGTCACCCAGAGCACCTCCAATCTTCAGGTTACCTACCACATCTTCCCCTTTGGTCAGCACCAAGTCCAGAGTGGCTTTACTCCTAGTTGCTCCCTCCACAGCCTGTGTCAAGAACAGATTGTCTATAGTTGCCAAAAAGTTGGTTGATCTTCTAGAGCTGTCTGAATGGTCTTCCCAAACAGATGTCAGGATAGTTAAAATCACCCATGACTGTTGAGTCTGTAGTACTGGATGCTTCAGTCAGTTCCCTGTAGAATGCCTGGTTGCTTTCCTCTTCTTGGTAGGGAGGCCTACAGTAGATTCCCACCATTGGGTCCCCTTCTCCTGAGCCCCCTTGTATCTTGACACAGAGCGTCTCAAGTGAATTCTCTCTGCCATCATATATAACTTGCAGGGAAGGATACTGCTCTTTCACATAGAGGGCCACACCTCTACCCTTCTTCCCAACCCTGTCCTCTCTACAGAGCCTGTAGCCCTCAATATCCAGTGCCCAGTTATATGTATTGTCCCACCAAATCTCTGCCAATCCAATAAGGTCAAATTCCTCATCTGCCAAAATGAGTGCCAGTTCATCCTGTTTGTTGCCCATGCACCTGGCATTTAGAAATCAATTAACCTTTGCCATTGTTCTTATACAATATCTATTTTACTTACAAGCCAGTTCCCAAGAGCAAACCTCTAAATACCATTTTCTAGCCATCACCGCCCAGCCTCAGATTGGGGGGTCATGCATGCACAGGTGCTCAGGGACATGGGAATTTGACCAGGCATTCCCTATCACAGGTAGATGCTGAATGAGCCCTCCATCCCTACTCCCTCCCTGAGGACAAATGGCCCACTTGGTGCTTGCAAAAAGCAGCCTGCTTTCCCAATCCCCTCCCCAGACCAAGCCAGGGTTGGCTCCTGGCAACAGCTGTCAGTCCTGATCCTGGCAAACTCTTCACTTTGTCTTCCTGCAGGCCAAGGATTTTGCTCCTGTGGGTCCAGAACTTCACCAGCTGGGGTGAGGGGTGCTGGGCTCCTACCTGTCTGGGATCCAGAGCTGATGATGCCTCCCCCCTCCCCCTCCCTCAATGGGCCTCGCCAGAAAGGTGGCCCAAGGCAGGGCCCCCACCATGTGTGGCTTGTGCCCAGGTTTGCCACTAGTGAAAGTCCCCCAGGCATGCTGATAAAAGCTGTTTCAGTGCACCAAGGTGTGGCCAATCTACTACACCTGGCTGCTGGTGATAGTCATGGTACCCTAGGTGCAGCTGAGAAAGTGGCAAGGGTTCTGAGCTTCAATGGTGTCCCAGGCAAACCCACACTTCCCTACGACATGTGGCACCCCTAGCAAGGTACTTTTGCCTATGCTACAATTCCCTGATGCCTGCAGGCAAGGAAGAGATTGCCAGTACTAGCAATATTTTTTTCTTCACCTGATAGGCCCCTGGTTGTGTAGCTGGGAGGGTACTTCCTACACAATATATTTCTCCAGTCTCTCTCACTTCCCTGGGTTCTGGGGGGGTGGGGAATGGGACTTCAAGGGCAGGGGGGAGCCTGGCTAGGTAGGGCAAGGATGGGATGGGCAAGGTGGAGAGGAGATTCAGGGGCACTCCCTTTGTGGGTACCCTAGTGCCATCCCTGCAGGCTGAGTGTGGATGGGTAAGGTGGCATGATCAAGGGTAGCCATGGTGCTCCCTGTCCCTCCAAGCCCTCCTGCCTGTGCAGGGTTTTCTAGCTGAATGTGTCAGGTGGTCCTGGAAGTTGATCTTGGAACCTGATGATGATGAGGTGTTCCAGCTGCTTGCGGGGCGCTGGGGGGTAGAGGCCCAGTGCTTGGTCACATGACCAGTGGCTCTCTATGGGTAGGAGCTGGATATGGCATTGGGTAAGGCTCTCCCTGACCTGTCCTCCCAACTCTCACTGTGTGGCCACAGTTGCCAGGGCAGGTGCCAGCCTGTGCTTTCCATACTGGATTAGGAGGTCATAGATTGGAGCATGCTGGCTGCTGGCATTGATGGCCCAAGAGTCCCTCCTCTGGGGACTTATGTTCAGGGCTAAACCACAGAAGGGGCTCCACACTCAGCCTGCAGGGATGGCACTAAGGTACCCACAAAGGGAGTGCCCCTGAATCTCCTCTCCACCTTGCCCATCCCATCCTTGCCCTACCTAGACAGGCTCCCCCCTGCCCTTGAAGTCCCATTCCCCACCCCCCAGAATCCAGGGAAGTGGGAGAGACCGGAGAAATATATTGTGTAGGAATATATTCTATCAGCAATAGAATAAACATGCTGCCCATGTCTGGGGGCCAGAGAGGGAGGAACCTGGACAGCTCTTTCATGCAGGTTATGTTCCTGTGGGCTAGTCCACACTTCCTGTTGTCAGTGAACTTCACCCACTGAGTCTCCAGTCTTAATTTTGACCCTGCACTAATTCCTAGAGTAGCCATGCCCACATTCCCTCATGCGGGCCACCATCTGATCATATATATGGGCATTGGCCCACATTCCCAGGCAGAACTTCAGCATCATGCCATATTGCTATGAGGTTCATCATCTCTTCTTCCACCTGGTTGGGGCTCTGGGCTGAGGTCCACATGGCCAAGGAGGATGCCGTGTTGACAGGGTGCCTCTGCTGGGGATGGCAGGCAGGTGCAGCACAAGGGCCTGAGAGCAAGACCAGGGTATTGCTCAAGTGCCAGAGCCAGCACATTCCCATTTGTCAGGGGAACAATGCCCAGGGGCCTGAGAGTAGGCACCAGAGCCCCCTGGCTCCAGCCAGGGCTGAGCAGCTCTCATACTTCCCAGACAGGCTCACCAAAGAAATCCCCAGAGCAGGCAGCAGCTGGCCCCAGGGTCCAGAGGGAAGGCCAGGAGAGGGGATGCAAAGGAGTGACCCCTTCCCTATGGCTGGAGGTGCTCTCAGCCATGGGAATCTGTCCCTGGCTGGAGGCTGCCCCCCGCCCAAGTAGACTGGCTAAATGGGAGCTAATTTTCTCCTGGTCAACTTCTATACACTTGCTAATGTGCATTAGCTAATGTTCATTAAATCTAGTACTTGTGGACACCTACAGAGGAGCACTGAGGCTCCTCCAAACCATTGAAATTCCAGAGCATTAGAGATGACTCATTTAATTGAGTCTTCTGAAGCATAACAATTGACATGCTTCAGCAGCCTCCTGCATCTTATATATCAGTGTTCCCACACTTAAAAATGGCACATGGGCACTTTAACTATAGCTCATCAAAAGAGTTTGAAGCTGTAGCCAAAGGCGTTCAAGTGCCCACACAACTATTTTTCAGTGTGGGGGTGCTGATACACAAGATGCTCCAGGTGCTCTAATTAGAGTGGCCCTTGGAGTGGCAAGAGAGACCTAACTGTAGGTGTATTCTACAGACCACCAAACGAGGGGGAGGAGCTCCATCTGGAGTTCTCTAGAGAACTGGCAGAGGCTGCGTATGCATGGGACATGGCATCATGGATGGCTTCAATTGTCCAGGCTTTTCTTGGGAAGAACACTCAGCTAAGTTGGATCGGTCATAGATTCATAGACGTTAGGGTAGGAAGGAACCTCAATAGTCATTGAGTCCGACCCCCTGCATATACAGAAAAGTGCTGGGTTCAGATGACCCCAGCCAGATACCCATTCAACCTCCTCTTGAAGACCCCCAGGCTAGGGGAGCACAACACCTCCCTTGGGAACCCATTCCAGACCTTGGCCACTCTAACTGTGAAGAAGTTCCTCTTAATGTCCAGTCTTCCTGACCTGTATCAAAAAGCTCTACATGACTCAGGAGGTGCACAGGCCTACCAGAGGTAATGCTCTCCTAGGTTTGGTCTTGGCCAAAGGAGATGACCTGGTTAGCGACTTGAATATACAGGGTAACCTGGGGAACAGCAACCACACAAAACCATTACGTTCATTGTCCATCAGCAGCAGTCCCTTGGACTTGAGGATGATGTCCGTCAGGCTTGATGGGTCCTCAGGTGACTGAGGAGCCCAATTCTGGACACACACATTCTTTGGCAATGGGGGCATGTTGTTGTGCAGGGAGTGGGATTTACAGCTCTACATTGGTCTCCTCCTTCTTCTTCCACCTCCACCATTCCACCTCAGTATTGAGTCGTTGGGCCTCAAAGTGGTGTGTACCTTGGTGGACCAGGTGGCACCACATCAAATGGTCAGCAGCTTGCTCCTCCCAGCTGTTGGTGTTTGAAGCCTCTGTTCTTGAGGGAAATCTTGAGTGTGTCTTTGTGCCATTTTCTTTGGCTGCCCTTTGAGCGTTGCACAATGGAGAGCTGGGAAAAGAGATACCGGTGAGGGAGGTAGTTCTCGGATATTTGGATGCAGTGGCCCATCCATCAGAGTTGATTTCTCAGGAGCAAGGCTTTGATGCTGGTGGATGCAGCTTCATGGAGAACACTCTCACTGGTCTGGCAGTCGTCCCATTTGATTCCCAGGATTCGACGCAAGCACCACTGGTGAAAGCTCTCAAGGGTCTTAATGTGGTGTTGGTAGACATTCCAGGTTTCACTGCAGTAGAGGAGGGTGGTCAGCACAACAGCTTTGTAAACCAGGGCCTTTGTTGACTTCCAAAGGTCTATATTTTTGAAGACACATTGTTGCAGCTTGAAGAAGGCAGCACTGGTGCAGTTGACCCAGTGCTGGACTTCTTCATTGATGGGAGCCCATTGAGAGAGGTGGCTTCTGACATGCAGAAAGTGCTCCACTCCAGAGTCTCATGTACTATGTAAATGGTGTGAGGGATGTTCAGCTGTCCTAGGGAGGGTTGGTGGAGAACCTTTGTCTTTAAGATGTTCAAGCAGGCCAAGTCTCTTATATGAAGTGTTGAAGAGATCTAAGGTTGCTTGCACACCTGTGCAGAGTGAGCCATCACACAGCAATTGTCCACAAACTGAAGGTCAAGTATGTCCTTGGTGGTGAGCTTCATTTTTGCTTGGAAGTGCCCAAGATTGATAAGCTTCCCATCCAGGCAATACTGGATACTGACAACAGATGGTAGATCATCTCAGATGAAGTGGATGATGATGGTCAGGTAGATGGTAAGCAGGGTGGGCATGATCACACAACCTTGTTGGACCCTGGTCTGGATGTGGAAGGTGTCAGTTTCAGATCTCACACTCAGGACAGTGGAGGTCATATTATCATGCAGGAGCCTCAGCATGGTGACAAACTTCAGTGGGCAGCAAAGGCATTGGAGGATACCATGTTCACAGAGCTTCACGATTTAAGTAACTGAATGCCTTGGTCAAGTCAATGAAGGTGAGGAACAGTTCTTGATTTTGCTCCTGACATTTTTCTTGGATCTGTGTGGCAATGAAAACCATGTCCACAGTGCCCCAGGATGATCAGAAGTGGCCCTGGGTTTCCAAAGGGATCTCCTCAGAGATGGGATGAAGGTGATTCAGGAGGATGTGAGCCAGCAGCTTACCTGCAATGGGAAGGAGGGAAATCACCCTGTAGTTCCCACAGTCAGATTTGTCCCCCTTCTTGTAGATGGTCATGATGGTTTTCATAGATTTCATAGACATTCGGGCTGGAAGGGACACTGGAGGATCATCACATCCAGCCCCCTGCCCCAGGGGCAGGAATTCAGCAGGGATCATAGGATCCAAGCAAGATAAGCATCCAAATGTGTCTTGAAGGCAGTCAAAGTGGGTGCTTGAACCACCTCTGGTGGCAGTCTATTCCAAACCTTGGTTGTGTTCTTGAGATCCCTGGGGATGTCCTCTTCATCCCAAAGGTGGAGGATAAGCTGGTGGATTCCTGGTGTGAGCCAAAAGCCACCAACATGGTAGACCTCTGCGGGTATACAATCTGGCCAGCAGGCTTTGTTGGTTTCTATCTGTTGGATAGTGCACTTTAGCTCTCCTGTGGTTGGTGGATTGCCAAGGGAATCCACCACAGGCTGTTGTGGGATGGTTTAGAGGGTCTGTCTGATACGGTGGACTCCAGGTTAAGGAGGAGTTTGAAATGGTCCTTCCAACACAAACAGATGGCATCACCATCCTTGAGGAGCCAGGAGCCGTCCTGTGATTAGAGAGGGTTTTGTCCAATGAAGCAGGGTCTATAGGTTGTCTTGGTAGCCTGGAAGTAGTTATGCATGTCATGCTGGCCAGTGTAGCCCTGGATCATGTGTGCCTTCTCCACCTACCAGTTGTTCTTCATATCACAGATGTGTCACTGAACCTCAGCCTTCAGCTGGTGGAAACTGCAGTCTTTCCCTGAGTTCATGGATGACTTTTCCAGGCAATGAAGGATTCACACTTCCACTCAAGGAGATCATGAATCTGAGCATCATTGGTGTTGAACCAGTCCTGATTCTGTCGCAATGCAAAGCAAATAGTCTGGGCTCAGGCATCTTGGACAGTGGACTTGAGTTGCTCCCAGTGTTCCTGGATGGAGATGTCATCAGCAGTATGGACTTGCTTCAGTGCACTATACAACTGAGCCTGGAACTCCTCCCACTGTCCAGGGTCCTTCAGAGCTGTGACGTTCAGCCATCTCTAGGTGGCCTTCTGGGTCTAGGCACCAGGCAGATGTTCATCACTGAGTGCACAAGTCTATGGTCTGTTTTCAGATCCCTTCATGGCCCTTGTGACAAGCACATCCCTCAGGTCTCTACAACAGTCCAAGAGGTGCCAGTGCTCTGACCTTGGATGACTCCACATGTTCTTGATCTGGTCTTTCTGGTGGAAGATGGTATTCATCATGATTAGGCCATGTTGGGCACATTCAGTCAGGAGCAGGATATCGTTGGCATTGGCCTTTCCCATGCCATTCTTGCTGATAGTTCTGCTCCATATTTTGTGGTCACATCCAACCCAGACATTGAAGTTATGCAGGAGAATGACCTTGTTGCCTCAGGGATGGAGGCAAGGGCATGGTTGCCATCAGAGTAGAACCTTTCCTTGACTTCCTCATCAGAATCCAGAGTTGGAGAATATGTGCTGATGACAGTGGTGCACTGGTTTTGCCTGAGGTGCAGGCGAAGGGTCACCAGCCTTTCATTGACACCCAAAGGGAGTTCGGGGAACACATCAGCGATCTTGTTCCTGATGGTGAAACCAACTCTGTGGATATGGGGTCAGGATCTGGTTTGCCTTTCCAGAAGAAGGTGTATCCTCTGCTTACCTCCCTTAGGTGTCCCATTCCTGGTAAGCTGGGTTTCACTAAGAGCAGCACTGTCAATGTTTTGCCATGCTAGCTCCGGAGCCACAATGACAGTTTGTCTTTCCAGGAGATCACTCTTTGGGTTGTTCACGAGCATTCTCACATTCCAGGTTCCAGATTTTAGCTTTTTTTATTTCAACCACAGGAATGGTGATCCCACTGGATGCAGTTTCCCACCCAGGAGAGATGGGACAGCCTATTTTGGGGGTACACTTTCTACCCCCCTCCCAACCAGGGTAAGCAGAGGGTATCCTAAAAAGGACTGCTCAGTCATGGATGCAGCTACCAAAGGACACCCCTGTCCCAACACAGGTGCCCAATGACCATCGCACATCCAATGCCTGTGTGAAGATTCTTGGCTGGGTGTCTCTAGGTATCACAGCCCTACCCCTGTCACCAATCCTCCACTGCCACAGGGCTTTTGGACCTGACAGAAGCCTGCATGTGGCATCTTTAGTATGGGGACTTTGGTGCGCAGTTGGGCCCACATGGTAAACTAGCTATGTATTAGAACAGTGGTCAAGGAGGAAGGCTGGGGTTAATTGGTTTATAAAAGCCTGCAACAAAGTTTTCTTCAAGACCCATTATATCTGAAGCCAGCAGACACACAGGCTGAGAAGATGAAAACTTATACCACACTGTTCCATAACATGAACAATCTACCCTAACAGAGATAAGGGACTCTGCAGCATTAGTACCAGGTCACAGTGCCTAACTGCAAAATCCTTGAGATTTCTGGCTTTCATAGACAGACCAAATTAGAAGACCAATAAAAGCCCAAATTAAGATATGTGTGTATGTTATAGGTTTGAAAAACAAAGAAATATGCTGATAAAACAGAATGTAGACAGTATGATGACCACAGGGAGACCAGTCAATGGTGCCTGGGAATGAAAGGTCATTAGGGGAGGAAAAGGATACAAAATGAGGGATTTCAGAGAAGCAAGGGTCCCCAAGAAAGGAACCCGAGGCTATCATGGACAGAGGGCACACCACCAACTCATCTCAGCCACCCTACTAGGGGGGTGGGCCTTGGCCCTCAACCTCCAGGCTGCTGACATCTGGCATTCAAGAAACAACTGCAGGGTGAAGGTTATATAATATCCAGATGTATCTTCCCTGGGAAGGTACAGGCACTGGGGAGACTAATGTCTGCCGTTGCCCCTGCGTGTGCTCTGCACTTCCTGTCCAGGCCACGGCATGTGCATTAGGGATGTGAGAAATTTCACTGGCTATTTCATTTCAACTGTGTTTTGACTCATTTTGAGGTTGAAACAGCAAAATCAAAATGAAACAAAGGGCGTTGAAACAGCCTCAAAACAAAATAAAGCTAGATGAAATGTTTCAAAAGTTGAAATGTTTCAACCATAGTGCTGGGGGTGGGAAGTCAGTCCAGCTGGCCTGACTTCCCATCCCCTGCACAAGATCAGGCCAGGGATGGGGAGTCAGCCCACCTGGGCTGATGTCCTATCCTCAGCACTTCATCGGGCAGGGAGCAGGTAGTCAGCCAAGCTGGACTGACACCCCATCCCCCATGCTAGATCAGGGCGCAGGCAGGGAGTCACCCCACCTGGGCTGACTCCCCACCCCCTGACCAATCCAGTGCCAGGGATGGGAAGTCAGCCAATCTAGTGAAATATTGAAACAGAGTTGAATGAGCCTTACTGTTTCAATGAAGCAAAACAGAAGTTTTTTTTCAAATCAAAATTAAATTTGATATGAAATGCTGTTCCACTGAAACCTCAAGGGAAAATGGAATAGTGCCATTTCACACAGCCCTAATGTGCACCTAAGGAGGAGTGGCCAGAGGCTGGATTGGTGGGGGCCTGTGATAAGTTTCAGGTAAGTTACTCACAGGTTCATCTACATCCTAGAAGAGGCTGTGTGCTTACTCCAGGTTCACCATTATGGCTCCCATTCTTTAAGGAAGAGGGAACCCTTAAATAACTTTTCTGACTTCATCTTCCATACCAGTTAAAGCAGGTGTTGTTTGAAGCCACCATTTACTGCATTCTGTTTCCAGCCAAAAAAGTGGCTAGCCAGAAAGCAGAGAGTAGAGTTGCCTTTTGAAGTCTCCCACTCCCCCTGCTGGCAGCAGGGGCCTGGTAGAGAGCCTGAAGGAGCAGTATCAGATTGCTGCTAGGACCAGCAAATCTTTTCCCACATCTCTGCATATTTAGACCTGTGCCCAGGACACTTTAGTGTAATTTACTCTAGACTAAACTGATCCCACAGTATTTACATGTGTAGATTATTAAACTGTAAGAAAAATAAAATACCTTTTCAAGAGGAGCTATTACCCACAGGTGCTGATACTTATATCATGTATATTATACCTCTAGGGGTGACTACATTTTAATCAGTAAATAGCTAATGATCTAATTATCACTTTGCAATAAATTAACCAAAAAATACCATTGTTCACAATGGTCACATCTACACAAGATGCTTTACTATGTAGTACCATAGTTTACTATGCAGTAAGCATATGCATCTACACATGCATACCCTTAAAGCAGGTGTTGTTTGAAGCCACCATTTACTGCATTCTGTTTCCAGCCAAAAAAGTGGTGTGTGGTGGTGGACCTGGGATGGTATGGTAGGGCTGGGCCAGCAGTCGCTGCACTTGGAGGAGCCAGGAGGGTGCAGATGACCATGGGTTAGCCAGTGGTCAGTGTAGGGGATCAGCAGGGCCAAAACAGTGGCCAGGAGGGACTTGGGGCATTGATCGTTGCTGCCAGGGGCAGGAGCTGGAGCAACCATGGTGTGGGGAAGCACAGGCAGCAAGAAGAGTGCTGCTGTGTGCTACCCCTGCACTGAGCACACTGCTCCTGGACAGAGAAGTGACTGGCTTGGCAGCAGAGAGCAGATTCATGAAAATTAAAAATGTTCCTCTTCAAGGCTTAATTAAATTTCTGGAATAATGTTTACTTTTATTTATAACCCAATACAAATATCCATTTGACAGAATGTTTTCTTTTGTCCTTTGAAGATTCCTTTTTGGTCCTAATGTAGTTAAAAGAGGGTAAGCACTAGTGCACCCCATCACTACCAGAGAAACTCTGCAGTATTTGTAAAGATTAAAAGAGGTGATGTCTAGGAAATTGTATTTACAAACTTACTTTTAGAAATTTGCTTGTAGTTTATATTGCATTAGAACAGTGTTCCAGGGGAATGGCAAGGGCTAACTGATTTCTAAAGTCTTTTTGTGACAAAGATTCATGTTCTCATCACTGGCAGACAAAGAGACACATAAAACCTGGGCATTTGAAAACATGCAGTAGCACAGAGTTCCCTTAAAATGCATGACAAGATAGAAACATGCAGACTTAGCATCAGGTCACAATGACCAACTGTAAAGCTCCTGGGATCTCTTGTTTTGGTGGGATGGCTAAATTAGAAGACCAGGAAATGACCAAATTATGGTACCATCAAATGACCAAATTAAGATGTATGCATGTGATGCGTGTGAGTGAGTTAGTTAATAGCTTCATCTCTTTTCTGTATTCGTCTGCCACGACTTGGATTTGATAAGAAAAGGAAGGAGATCAGTGAGCGTTTAATGTCTGTGATCAATAAATATCACCCAGATGTTACCCACTCAATTTGTAGGTTTATTTTTCAAAGTAACAGATGCAGTGACAATAACCTTGCCAATTACTTCATTGGAGAGGACAATCTGCATTGGAGGTGAAGCAAACCCCAAACCAATACTTTTAAAGATACATTGTATTTAACCTAATCTAAACTGCCAATTGCCTTATTGCATTAAGAATGCCTTCCCTGAGTCTTTCATTCATCACCCGTAGCTTATGCCGGGAGCAGCTACCTGCTGCTCCCCCACAGTTCTCTTTGCTATCTTCTAAGTAATAGTCATCCAAGTGAAGTTAGGGACTTATCTGGGATACTGTTTTCCCGGTGCTTCAACCCAGAGTTGCTGTGTCTTATTTCTCTCCCTGCCAAGCCGGTTCCCAACACCTCAGCATCTCTCTGCACTCACCAAGGCAATACAATCCTCAGTAGCAATGTACATCCGAGTCTGACTTGTTCTGTCCGTGGGAAGTCCAGCACTTCTGACATCCTTCTAGGTCACAGGTTAGACTTCTTTACCTCTCTTCTCTCTCTGGGGTTTTAGTTACACCTGTGTTCATCCTCTTGCACCCAAAAGTAATCAGTAAATATCCTGCTGCCAGTTTTATCTCCGGTTTTCTTGGGTAATTATCCAATTTTCCTCCAGGTGTGAAATCCTCTCCACCTGTCAGGGGGCATTCAAAGGTCACTCCTCCCAGAACTAACCGAAGCAACAGTGCTCCTATGTGAGTCCCTGTTACAATGTGTTTAAGAAACAAAGGATTATGCTGACAGTGCAGAACATGGATTGTATAATAATCACAGGAAAATCACTCAATGGTACCGGAAATGAAGAGTTGTCAGGAGAAAGAAAATGCATTAGGTGGGATCCTGGAGGCCACAGTAGGGTGTACCACCAGCCTGTTTTTCCCACCCCATCAAGGGAGGTGGGTGTAACAGGGAGCCAATGGCCCCGTTACACAAGAGTGAAGAGAGTAAAGAGAAACTTACCAGATGTTGTGGGACCAGCCAGCGAGATGATGTATTTTCACCAGTACCAGGAGCATTCACAGTATTGGAGACTGGCACAGCTGGTAAAGTGTCAATAAATGAGCTCCTATAAGAGGAGCTAGAATTGATTAGTAATTTCCCCAGCAGGGGAGAGGAGCCAGAGCTGAGAAACAGTTGCAGTGATGGAGCCAGTTTCCTGTGCAGAGGCATGGGAGTGATGCGGGCAGCATGCCCAAAGGAAAACAGAAGCTAGGCAGCCTGTTACATTGAGAGTGAACCTCACTGGAAACTCTGTGGGACCAGGTACTTCTGCTTAGTTAGAGACTTCATTGCTAGACATTGGGAATGAATGTTTGTGGACTGATTCCATTACCTGACCAGACTGGAAGCGGGATCTCTCCAGGTGTAGAGAAGGAGTGAATGAAAAATCCTGCAGCTGGCCAATTAACAATTTGATTTATCGTTTGTTTATCTTCATCTTCTGAGAGAAAGAGAGAGCAGAATAGGAAGGAAGTAAACACTGAGTGCTGGGTAAGGACCGCAGCCTTCCCAGAAGCTTGTTTCAATGCATGAGTGTTACCCTTGGGGGAGGTGGTTTGCTGGCTTCCCCAGCTGTAGTAACATTAAGGAAAGAATGAGCATCATTCTGGGCATTAGTTAAAAACCAGAGACCACCCACCTGTGAGTACTAACTTTAACTCGCACCAAAGTTGTGGCAGGTGAGAAAAATGTAGGGGGTGGGGAGACTGCCAAAGTGTGCTGTCTTTCTGACTTGATTTAGGACACCCACTCACAGACTTTTGCTGCATGGATTGGGAAACTGGAATCAGATGGAAATAATGAATGTGGATCCACAGCCACCCACAGATTGGAAGGAAGCCCATGCCCTTACAGTTAGGATATTAAAGGGGCAGCAAGGTCAAATGGAAGAACTGGTTAGGGTAAAGGCAGAGGAAGCCGAAGCAAGAATAATGCATCTGTCCCAGCAACAGGAGCTTAGTGATAAATTTGAGCTGAGACCCATAACTATTCACACAGGGGTCAAGGGGACTGGACTACCCAAGATGACTATGTTGGATGATGTTGAAGCCCTTTTAGAAAATTTTGAGAGGGCTGCTATCGTGGTAGTCTGGGATAGAAAAGAATGGGCCATACAGTTAGGGCCATTGCTGACAGGCCCAGCGCAGGCACCATATAGGGCCTTATCATGCGAAGAGGTGAGATGTTATGAGAAAGTGAAGGAAGCTATCCTGTATAGGTTGGAAATTTCCCCAGAAATGTACAGGCAGAAGTTTAGGGCTAAAAAGAAACTGGAAGAAATGCAGCCCAGTGTGTTAGCACAGCTTTGACTGACACAGCCCCTCGGTGGATTCAACTAGCTAATAAGACCATGGAAGAGGTTGTAAACCAAGGAGCATTGGAGAAGTTTGTAAAAGACTTGCAAGGAAATACCCAAAAGTAGGTGAGGAGAAATCAAGCCAGATCCCTAGCAGAGGCATTAATAGTAGTTGAAGATAATACTAATGCAGAATTCAATCACGAGCCAATGAGGAAAGAGAAGATAAGGAGTACAGGTTCTCCTACCTGCACAGAAAATCATAACAAAGGAGGGAGAAATGAGGGTGTGAGGATGAGTACTAAAGAAACCAGGAGCTGGGATTCACAGGAAGTGATTTATTTTAGATGTGGAGAGATGGGGCACATAGTGAAGTATTGTAATAAGAAGGGGGGAATGAGGGGGCTCATGAATTTCCCCACAAGGAGCACATGACCTGCAGTTTTGGGAAACATAAGGGGCCAGGGCACAAAGCCAAGCCTATCATGGAGGTGACAATAGGAGACCTAGTGGTGCCTGCCATCATTGACACGGTGCACCCAAACTATGCTGAGGTCAGATCTGGTAACCCCAGAGATGAGTGTGTTGACCCCTGTTAACATGGTTTGTATACATGGGGCCTCCTATACCTATCAAAGAAGGAGGCTGAGGTTGATGGTCCTAAACGAAATGGAAGAGATTGCAGCTGGGTTAGCTGAGATACTACCTTGTCCAATGATTTTTAGGTACTGATTGGCCTCAGTTGCAAGAGGTGGTAGCGAAAGCCATGCGGAACCTCGGTGCAAAAGATTATGTGACGCAGATGGAAGGGGTATTGTGGGGGCGAGAGTGCCGGAACAAGAACATGATGAGGTGGAGGAGGAAGGAATAGACTTTAAGACATAATAGGCCAGGGCCAGTTTAGAGAGCACCAAGAACAAGAACCCCTGTTTTAAAATCTCTTTGAAGAAAATCTGGCTAAGAGAGAGCAGGAGGTACTCAGACTGGAATTGGCAGATGTGGTGCCCTTTTTCAAGATAAGAAATGGGATATTGTAGTGGGTTAATAAAGGCACAGGAGGAGAGGAAGTGGTCCAAATCCTGGTACCCCAACAGTATTGGTTACAGTTGTTGAAGGTTGCTCATGCGTTACCCATGGGAGGGCATCTGGGCTGGGATAAAATGGAAGCCAGACTGAGATGAAGGGTTTTTTGGCCTGGTATCTACAAGATCCTAGAGCGATACTGTAAGGAGTGCCCTGAGAGTCAAAAGTTCTGCAGTTATAAACCCACAAAAGTGCTGTTAGTTTCTATGCCCAAGGCAGCTCACCCATTTGAGAGAATTGCTTTAGATATTGCAGGATCCTTCCCAAGAAGTGTGGCAGGATATCAGTATGTGTTGGTGATGATAGATTATGCTACATGTTTCCCAGAGGTGATATCATTAAAGAATGTTACCACACCCAAGATAGCTGAGGAATTGATAAAATGGGTGTCAAGAGTGGGGATTCCCCAAGAGATTTTAACAGATCAGGGGAAAACCTTTATGTCAGGGGTGTTGAGAGGGGTGTGTAGAATTTTGAAAATAAAGCAGCTTAGTAGTTCAGTCTACCACCCTCAAGTGGATGGGTAGCAGAGAGCTTAACAGAATGTTGAAGGGCATGCTAAGGCCATGCATCCAGGGCAACCTGAAAAAATGTGAGTCCCTGTTACCTCCTTTATTATTTGCAGTCAGAGAAGCCCCTCAGGTGTCCATGGGCTGTATTCCATTTGAACTAGTCTACTGGCACAAGTCGAGAGGTCTACTTGATATTATTTGTGAGGAATGGTCTGAGAGACACCCAGAAAGGGAGAATCAGCCCCAGTTCATGTGAGATTTCCAAGAATGGTTGGAAAGAGTTAGAGACGTGGCACAAGAGAATCTTGGATCAAGTCAGCAAAAGCAAAAATGAAGGTATGATGCCCATGCTAAGGAAAGAGATCTAATGGAGGGAGATTGGGTTTAGTGCTATTACTTGACAGCAGTCATAAACTGCTGGCATGCTGGCAGGGCCTGCTCCAAGTGACTAGGAGGCTAGGACTGGTGAACTATGAGGTCCAAAGGGCCAGGCCTGTTAAGAGAAAGAAGAACTACCGTATTAACATGCTAAAGAAGTGGAATGGTAGGGAGTCGTGGCTGATGCAGGATGGTGTGGGAGATTTAGATGATGTGTGGGACCTGAGAATAGATGAATTCATGATGGGAGATCCCCAGATTGGAGTTAAGTTGTCCTCAGAACAGAAGAAGGAATTAGGGCAGTTGATAGAAGAGTTTTCCAATGTGTTCAAGGCAAAACTGGGTAGAGCCAAGGGAATGGTACACAGTATTAGAACACCAGAGAAGTGCATAGTAAGAGAACACTGGAGGAGGTTGCCACAACACTTGTGGGAAGCCGTTAGACAAGAGATCATACAGATGTTGGAGGCTGATATTAAAGAAGAGTCCAGGAGCCTGTGGAGAAGTCCATTGGTGATAGTGCCAAAGACAGATGGCACTATCCAGGTCTGTGTTGATTTTAGGAAGGTGAACAAAGTTGCAACTTTTGATGCATTTCCTATGCCACAGATAGAAGAGATGTTAGAGAAGATCGGCCAGGCCAAATACATCTCAGCCCTAGACCTTACAAAAGGCTATTGGCAAATTCCCATGAACAATAGAGATAAGGAAAAGACAGCCTTTGGGACCCTGTGGGGATTATTTCAATTTAAAAGAATGCCATTTGGCCTTCGTGGAGCAGCAGCGCCATTCCAGTTGCTAATGGATAAAATGTTAGCTCCACATCAGAATTACACCTTGGTGTATATTGATGATATTATAATATTTTCACCCACCTGGGGACAATGCTGACAACATCTAAGGGCAGTCCTATGGGAGCTCTGGAAGGCAGGCCTGACAGCAAATCCCAAAAAGTGTAGTTTGGGAGAGGAGGAGGCTAAATACCTTGGTTTTCAAATAGGCCAAGGCCAAGTGACACTGCTAGCAGATAAAGCAGAGGCTATAAGAGCCTATAAATTGCCAAAGACATTAAGACAATTTAGGTCATTTTTAGGGTTTGTGAATTACTAGAGGAGATCTGTCAAATATTTTTCCAAGATTGTGCCCCCATTAACAGATATGACAAAGGGAAGACCCAGCCAGTTGAATTGGTCAGAGCCCGCTATAAGAGCTTTCAAAGAGATTAAATGATCACTCTGTAAGGCATCAGTTTTGTATACCTCTAGGTTTCCACAGCCGTTTTTCTTACATACAGACACCTCAGGATGTGGTTGGGGGGGTGGGGCGCGGCAATGTTGTTCCAAAAATGGCAGGGAGAGGAGTGCCCAATAGTGTATGCTAGTAAGAAGTTCTCAAAACCAG
This sequence comes from Crocodylus siamensis, assembly GCF_052110815.1. Classification (NCBI taxonomy): domain Eukaryota; kingdom Metazoa; phylum Chordata; order Crocodylia; family Crocodylidae; genus Crocodylus; species Crocodylus siamensis. The sequence goes on from NC_143403.1 coordinate 46,025,084, forward strand.
AAACCAGGTACATGACAATAGAAAGAGAATGCCTAGCCATCAGGTGGGGTGTAGAGTTGTTCAGGTATTATTTTCTGGGGCAGAAGTTTGCGCTGATTACAGACTATGCCCCTTTAAGGTGGCTGCAAACCACAAAAACTGACAATGCCCACATAATGCAGTGGGCATTGGCACTACAGGCTTCCCATTTTACAGTAGAGCATCGGGCAGGAAAGAAGAACATAGTAGCTGCTTTTCTTTCATGATCTACAAGTGAAGAAGATGAGAAGACTGCGGAAGAAAAAAGAGAAGAATGGTGAAAAACCAACAATGAATGTTTCCAGTATGAATTCTTGAGCCAGAAATTTGGACTAAGAGGGGAGGTGTGTAACAGGGAGTCAATGGCCCTGTTACACAATAGTTAAGAGAGTAAAGAGAAACTTACTAGAAGCCACGGGACTGGCTGGCAAGATGACGTCATATAGCCAGTGCTGGGAGCGTTCACTGCGTTGGAGACTGGCACAGCTGGTGAAGTGCCAATTAATGAGCCCCTATAAGAGGAGCTAGACTTGATTAGTAATTTCCCTGGAAGGGGAGAGGAGCCAGAGCCGAGAGACAGTTGCAGTGACGGAGCCAGTTTCCTGTGCGGAGGCAGCGTGCCCGAAGGAGAACAGAAGCCAGGCAGCCTGTTACATCGGGAGTGAACCTCACTGGAAACTCTGTGGGACCAGGTACTCCCGCTTAGTTACAGACTTTGTTGCTAGACATTGGGAATGAACGTTTGTGGAATGACTCCATTACCTGACCAGGTTGGAAGTGAGATCTCTCCAGGCAGAAAGGAGTGAATTAAAAAGCCTGCAGCTGGCTAATTAACAAATTGACTTGCGGTTTGTTTATCTCTGCCTTCTGAGAGAAAGCAAGAGCAGAGTGGGGAGGACGTAAACACCAAGTGCTGGGTAAGGACCTCAGCCTTCCCAGAAGCTTGTTTCAATGCATAAGGGTGTTATCCCTGGGAGTGGTAGTTTGCTGGCTTCCCCAGCTGTAGTAACATTAAGGAAAGAGTGAGCATCATTCTGGGCATTAGTTAAAAATCAGAGGCCACCCACCTGCGAGTACTAACTTTAACTCCCAACAAAGTTGTGGCAGGCAAGAAAAACATAGGGGGTGGGGAGACTCTGCCGAAGTGCATTGTCTTTCTGACTTGATTTAGGACATGCAACCACAGTGGGCATCAGCCCCCATCCTCCAAGACAGCTGACATTGTTCAAGCAAGAACCATGAGGTAGCACTCATGTACTAGCCAGACACACCATCTCCTCATGAAATCCTAGGGCTTGTAATTAGGTAGGTGCTTTGCTTATATTAGTCTTGTCTGCTATCACTGCATGTCAATAAAATTCACCTATTATTGACTGGAAGGGGTCGTGGTCTGCATAAAGAAAGATTGTTCTCACCTGGAACAAGGTATCAGGATTTGTTCATAAATCCAGTGCCAACCAAAGAAGACAGAGCACATCATAGAATACAAATCCAACCTGTAACCCAGTATAGATGAAACCTAATTTACACCCAAAATAAAGGGTATTGTTATAGCAAGGGAAAAGGTAATGGACAAAATAAAGCAGAACTTTGGCCTTTCCTCAGTAGCATTTTTCCATGCTTCTGCCAGGATCACTCCCTAAATGTCAGTGGAATTGCCTTCTTATTAAGTTGGATATTTTAATGGAAGGTAAAGATCGAAGACCACAGCTGTCTAGGATCAAAAAGAAATCTTCTGCTGAGGGGGCTATGGAACCTGGGTATCCTGTTCTTTCAGAAAATGCCTGCACCACTGCACTGACTGAAACACTCCAGTCAGAAGTTGCCTTTATAACTAATCAACTTTCCTTTCATTAAATACAGAGAGACCCCTGATGGAGGACAATGTTGTCACCTTAATGCTTTCAAAATTGGTTATAACTCAGTGATCCCATTAATAAATCATTAATATCCTTTGGCATAGCAAGACCCTTTATGTTCTGCAAATGTATGTATACATGCCAGCCAGAAAACAAAAGCAATTTGACTTGAATAATAGATTTCATAGATTTCATAGACATGAGGACTGGAAAGGATGTTGCAGGATCATTGGGTCCAGTCCCCTGCCCAAAGAACAGGAAGTCAGCTGGGCTCAGATAACCCCATCGAAGTGAGCATCCAGGTGTTTTTTGAATGTATCGGGAGTAGGTGCTTGCATCGGTTCTTGGGGGAGTCTATTCCAGAGACTCAGATAGTAAAGAAGTTTTTCCTTATGTCCAGTCTAAAATGGTCTTTTAGCAGTTTGTGACCATTAGACCTTGTCTTCCTTTGAGGTGTCCCGGTGAACAGACATTCTCCCAGTTCCTGGTGTCCCTTATATACTTACAGGCTGCCACCTAGTCCCCACTGAGCCTTCTCTTTTCCAGGCTGAAGAGTCCCATGGCTTGCAGCCTCTCTTCATAAGACTTGCTCTCTTGACCTCTAATCATGCATGTGGCTCTCCTCTGTGGAGCCCAGAATTGGATGCGGTACTCCAGCTGCGGCCTTACCAAGGCCAAGTAAAGCAGGAGGATGCCTTCCTGGGTCTTGCTTGAGATGCATTGGTAGATACAGGCCAGAGTTTTATTTGCTTTGCTGGCTGTGGCATCACATTAATGGCTTATGGGCTCATGTTCATCCTGTGATCAATCATGACCCCCAAGTCTCTTTCTGTTGTGGTGCTAGTGAGTGTAGCACTGCCAAGCCTATAAGTGTAATGTTGGTTCTTTCTCCCCGGGTGGACCATCTTGCATTTATCTGTGTAGAATGTCATCAGGTTTTGATCTGCCCACCTTGTAAGCCTATCTGGGCTGGCCTGAATCCCCAGCCTATCCTCTAACATGACTACACTTCCCATAATTTGGTGTCATCTGAGAACTTAGCCAGTCCACTTCTAACACCTGAATCAAGATCACTTATGAATATATTAAAAAGTACTGGTTCAAGTACTGAACTCTGGGGGATGCCACTGGTCACCATGCACCACGTTGACTCAGTTCCATCAATTATCACTCTCTGGGTCTGACCATGGAAACAGTTCTGCAACCATCAGACCGTAAGATTGTTGAGGTCACAGTTCCCCAATTTTACCAGGAACACATCATAGGAGACCAAGTCAAAGGCTTTTTTGAAATCTAAATATATGACACCAACCTCTTCTCCTTTGTTCAGGTGATGTGTCACCTGATCATAGAAGGAAATAAAGTTGGTCAGGCAAGACCTACCAACAGCAAAGCCATGTTGGCTTTGTGGCAGGCCAGTAGGGGGCACTGGGCCACACACCTCACTGCACCTGACCACCTAACAGACTCTGAGTGTCTCCCTGGGGCACCTCACGTCTAGTTGACCCCCGCCTTCCTGGAGCACACCCGCAAGCTTGGGGGTACTGTTGCCACCAACCAAGAGATCTGGCCTATCTGTCCCCTGCGCCTCCTGGGATGCGCAAGCCTTATAGACCTTGAGGGTGCTCAACCCACTGCAAGGACTTGGGTTGCTTCCTTTAGCTTGCAGCATAAAAAGTAGCTTCCCTTAGTCAGCCAAACTAAGGGGACGCAAAGGCAATCGCCTCTCCCTCTCCCAGTCAGTCCACCATGCTTAGTAAAATGGAGAACCTTACTGATTACAGGGAGTAGGCTTTAGGGGAGGGTATAGGATAGGGCTGAATCACAAAGTAACCTTAGAGGAAACAGTGTGACAGCAAGCTATACATCTAGATAGGTTTCAAGTAGTTTACTCACAAGCATCATCCTAAGGCTGATTGAGATATCCTCTGGAGGCAGGAAGTTCATGGTGGGTCAGTCCCTCTCTCTTCCTGGTCAGTTACTCATATGATCCCCCAGGATGGCTCTCCCCCTTCTCCTGGGCAGTCCTAGCTTATTTAGGCCTTCTGACATCACCTTTCCAGGTCCTATCAGGGCAGGTGTTGTCTGAGGCCAGACAACCAATTCAAAAAAGCATTACTGGTCACTGGTGAGAAGAACAGGCTTGAGCCACTGCCCCCATGCCATCCCCCATGTTAGGTCACTGCTAACACAATAGAGAGATGGAGTTCTCAAGCCTGGTTATTTGTATGACAGGCTAGCTGGTAGTGATTTGGTCCAGGGCTTTTGAAAGGGTAAAAATTATTGGAGGGCTTGGGATTCCCTTTCCTCACCAATAAGGCCCCAGAGACTCACCCTCTATGACCCCTGATTGGTCCCTCGGCTCACCTGGAGGGGGATAAAAAGGGCAGCACAGCTGACTTGGAGGAGACCTATGAGGGACAATGAGGAAGTGAGTTTCAAAGAGCTGGAAAGATCTGGGCCAGTGGGGCAGGAGCAGTTGCCCCAGAAGAGCTTAAAGGAGCAGGTCCCGCAGGCAGCACAGCACGGCTGGCAGATTGAGGCTCCCTACTGGGCCCCAGGTTCCCCAGCAAGAGGCTGTAGCCCTCAGGAGAGGTTCCCTGCCTGGCTCCAGCAGAAAGCTGTGCAGTGAACCAAGAGGCTCCCAGCTCCACTTCCAGTTTCTCCAGCAAGAGGCAGGGCAGCTTGATGTGAGACGGGGGCTTTCAGAAGGTCAAAAGCCCCAGCAGCCTGAAACAAGCCCAGCAGTGGTGGCTGTGTGGTATAGTTTCTGCCTATTGTGTGGAAGATCTGAGTTTAAATTATAGCTGGGTTGAGTGAAGTGAGAGGGGTGAAATTCTTGTTGGTGTGGAGGGGGTCATCATGCTTTCCCCCTCCAGGTACCTATGCCCTATATCTCTTGTTATTTGGTGTTTTGTATTTTGTGCATTTTATAATTTGTCAATGGGTATTGTTTCTTGTGTTGTTTGCATTTTATATTTTGTTAAACTTGTCTTTTGTTAACTAGACGAATATGTCATGAATGTGAATGCCTAACCTTTATTGAATCCCATCCCCTCAAAGTATTGTAGTGTCCCTGGTTTATATATGTTATGTTCCCACTAGAGTTTCTCTCATTAAAAGGTGTATGTTTAAGTCCGCATTGGTTATCTGGCTCTGCTTGATAGGGAAGGAGGGTCCCTACACCTCTCACAACGCTTGTGAACCAGCTCTGATCTCTTCAATTGGAGAGGGGGTACATCTTAGAGTACCACTCAGATTACATCTGTAACTTCTCACATCTGCAGGAGCAGGTTGCCCCTCCCTCAGGAATGTTTCCAGCCCAGTTCACAACTCAGTGTTACATGAAACAGATGAGGGAGGGCTGCCTGCCCACCAGAGTGACCATAGCAACCAAATTGGCAGACAGGTGATAAAACAATGGCAAGGGAAAACCTGATAGCAGAGTTTGGAAAGATACTGAGATGGTATTTTGCCACAGGCTCTCTCAAAATGTTGCCTTCCATTAGCCTCTTGTTAATGGCTTCTTTCATAATTTTTTCTAAGACCTTTCCCAGGTTGGAGGTCAAACTGATTGACCTGTAATTCCCTGGATCTTTCTTCCTTCCCTTCTTGAAGAGAAGCACCACATTGGCCTTCTTCCAATCTTCTGGAACCTCTCCCAAGTGCCACAAGCTATCAAATATCCTCACCATTGGTTGTGCTATGATGTCAGCCAACTCTTTTAGCACTCTTGGGTACATTCCCTTCAGGCCAGCTGACTTGTAGATCTCCAGCCTCTGGAGGTGTTCCCTCACAAGATCTTTGCCAATTATAGGCATATGATCTCCCTTACCCTAGTAATCCTGCATCTTGTCAGGCAAGGTGATCCCCTTGGGCTGGTGGAAAACCAACACAAAGTAATTGTTGAGGAGATTGCCTTTTTCCTTGGTGTTAGTTGTCAGCTGCCCCATTTGATTTAGCAGGGGTTCACTGTCCCCTGTCCCCCCCCCCAATTTTCTATGCATCTGAAAAAGGACTTCTTATTATCCTTGATTCCCATAGCCAGTCTGAGTTTGGTTTCAGCCTTGGCTTTTCTGGTCTGCTCCATACAAGTGAGGGCCAGCGCTGCATAGTCCTCCTCAGTGGTATTTCTTGACTTCCATCCCTTATGAGATTATTTGTTTCATAGTTTCATAGTACCTAGGGTCAGGAGGGACCTGAACAGGTCATCTAGCCTGACCCCCTGCCAAAGGCAGGAATGAAAGCTGGGTTCACAAGACCCCGGACAGGTGATCATCCAACCTCCTCTTGAATTTGCCCAAGATAGGGGCAAGGACCACTTCCCTAGGAAGTTGGTTCCAGATTTTGGCCACCTTAATCGTAAAATATTGCCTTCTGATCTCTAACCTAAACCTATTCTCCATCAGGTTATTACCATCGTTCCTTGTCATCCCAGGTGGTGCTGGGGAGAAAAGGGCTCTACCTATTTACTGTTGATCTCCCCTGATGAGTTTGTAGGCAGCCACCAGGTCCCCCCTCAGCCTCCCTTTGCTGAGGCTAAACAGGTTCAGGTCCCTCAGTCCCTCCGCATAGGGCCTGTCCTGTTGCCCTCTCACCAAGTGGGTGGCCCTCCTCTGAACCCTCTCCAGGCTTGCCACATCCCTTTTGAAGTGTGGCGCCCCATACTGGACGCAGTACTCCAACTGCAGCCTGACCAGTGTCGCATAGAGGGGGAGTATCACCTCTCTGGACTGGCCTGAGATGCACCTTTGGATGCATGACAAGGTATGGCTGGCTTTGCTGGCTATGGTCTGGCATTGGCGGCTCATATTCATCTTGGGGTCAATAATGACTCCCAGATCCCTTTCTGCCTCAGGTCCAGAAAGACTACATCCACGGTGACACCATCATCCAAGGATTTAGTTACTTGGTCATAAAAAGCAATCAGGTTGGTCAAGCAGGACCTGCCTTTGATAAACCGATGCTGATTGCCCCTGAGCATGATCTCCTCTGCTGGCCCCCCTACAGATGTGCTCCTTGATGATTCTCTCCAAGATCTTCCCGAGCACCGAGGTGAGGCTTACAGGCCTATAGTTACTTGGATCCTCCTTCCTCCTCTTCTTGAAAATTGGGACCACATTAGCCAGTTTCCAATCCCCTGGCACCTGGCCACATGACCATGAATGCTCATACAGTCAGGCCAATGGCTCTGCAATGACCCCTGCCAGCTCCCTCAATACCCTTGGGTGCAGGGTATCTGGACCTGTAGATTTAAAAATGTCTAGCCCTTCCAGAAGATCCCTAACTACATCTGCGCTGACCCAAGGCCTGACAGAGCTATCCCCAAGATTGTCCCTACCTCTGGTAGGTGGGATATCCCGGTCCCTGTTCAAGAAAACAGAGGCAAAGAAACTGTTAAAAATATCGGCTTTCTTGTCTGGCATAGCCACAAGATTACTCTTTGCATCTTTCAGGGGCCGTACATTGCCTGGTGTCCTGTTTTTCCTCCCAATGTACTGGAAAAAGGACTTTTTGTTGTCCTTAATCCTGGATGCTAGCCTGAGTTCCATCTCTGCATTGACCTTCCTAATGGCCCTCCTACACTCACGGGCTGAGGAGTACTCCTCCTTGGTGGTAGCTCCTCCCTTCCACTGGTTGTATGCCCCCCTTTTAGTCTGCAGGTGGTCGCTGACATTTGGTCAGCACTCACCACCCCCATCCCCCACCACTGACAGTGCCTCGGCTGCCTGCAGGAGCTAGCCATTTGCTGTCACCTTGCTCCTGCTGCTGACAGTGCTGCCACCACCTGTGGGAGCTCACTGTGCCCCCCAGCCTCCAGGTGCATGTGGCATGTGGCATGTGGCATTCATGGCAGAAACACTTAATTCTTCTGTTCACTTCTATAGATCTCTCCCTCCTGTGCCTGTGACCCATAACTAGGAGGATCAAGGAGATAATTACCTGCACCCCCAACCCTCTGATCTGAGCCCCCAGAGCCTTGTAGTCACTCATAACCCAGCCAGGATTGCTCCAAGACATGTCATTTGTGTCCATATAAATGAGGAGCATGAGGTAGTAGTCAGAGGGCTGGACACGTTTAGGGATCCTCTCAGCTACCTCCCAGATACAGGCCCCTGGGAGGCAGCAGACCTCACAAGCAGATCACTCCCTTAGGGTGACAGATCACTCACTCTGTCTCCCTCAAGAGGGAGTTTCCCATGATGACCACTCTGCATCTCTTCTTAGGGGTTGCTGGTTGCCTTCCTTCCTCAAGTGCTGGAGCCAGCAGCTTTGCTGGCTCTGCTGGCTCTGCTGATGTTGCAAGGATTTTGTATCTGTTGTGAAGTTCTAGGGAGGTGTTGATCCTGGCACAGCCTGCCTTGGGGCTGGACATGACCTTCATCCAAGTGACCCCTGACTGAACTTCACAGTAGCTCCTCTTGTGCACCCTCATCCTGCCAGCCATCCTTGCTCTTCTGTCTTCATATTTCTGGTGAAGAGCCTGGCAGTAAGTGTTGATCTCCTCTTTGCCATCCCTGGTGGTATGCAGCCTCCGCACTGCAGCCTGGAGCTTCCTTATTTGGCATCCCAGAGACTCTATTGCAGAGTACTCCATAAGGGGAGGTATCTTTGCTCCTGATCCCAGGTAGCTGCATATGTGCCAGGCAACCCCCACAGCTGGGAACCAGGGGCTCCATCTGGGTGGAGGATGGAACTATGGGCTCCATCTGGGTGCAGGCCTCAGTGGTGCCAGAAGATGGGAGCTCCAGCTGTGGGGGGGGGGTGGAATCTTTGGGGTGTGATGCATCCCCACCATTGCAGAGGTAGTAGTTCTGACTACTACTCTGTCTACCCTTCTCTTCAGGCTTGCTGCCTAGAGCTTTGTGCCCTTTTGCACACCCCTCCACATGAACTCCCACACTAACTCATGTGCTGGAGCTGAGAGCATGTCTGTTTGCACACTCTGTTTGTGAAGATCCAGTCATGAGGCTCCATGAGAGGCTGGTGGGGAGGAGGGTGTGACCCTGCTCCACTCCACTCCACTCAGCTGCCTCCCATCACTGCTCCTGCCTACCTGAAGTGGTCCCTGCTTACCTCCCAGCTTTGCATTGAGGTGTCAGGGTCTGCTAGAGGATCCACCAGGGGCCTCCTTCTCTTGAGGGTGAAACAGGATTCCACCCGTGTATCTCCACTGAGAGCCAGTCTGAAACTGAAGTCCTTTTTAGTTGGAACCCCTTAAAAATTTTAAATCTCACAGACTCTCAGAGTCTTGCATGCATAAATGTCTGCACCACACCGCTGACAAGGACCAGAATACCAGTCCTTTCTCCTTCCCACCAGAGAAGGGGGCCAGTGAATACCCCTCCCTCCCTTACTCCTGTGCTAACTCATGCATTGGGGCCCATAGAATGCCAGTTTGTGTGCTCTATTCACATGGCTCCAGTCATGTGGTTCCCTGGGGGGATGGGCTAAGTAGGAGCTGGTGGTGGGATGACCTTCCTCAGCTCTACTCAGCTGCCTCCCACTGATGCTCCTGCCTACTTGCCACAGTCCCTGCTTACTGCTGGGGGGTTGGAGTCCACTGGAGGGTCTGCCAGGGGTCTTCTGTTCTTTGGGATATGACAGCCTTCCACTCATGTATCTCCACTGACAGCTGGTCCCAAACTGAGAGCCAGTCAGAAAGAACAGGATACTCAGGTTCCAGAGCCCCCTCACCTAGAGGGGGCTTGAGCTTATACCACTTCAGTTTCCCAGAAGAATGTACTAACCACCAAGCCACTGCTCAGGCATTCTTATCCCATCTCCGGCCCTTCTCTTGAAGCTTCATAAATTTCATAGCTTTCATAGACATTAGGGCTGGAAGGGACCTCGGAAGATCAGGAAGTCAGCTGGGGTCATAGGATCCCAACAAGATAAGCATCCAATTTGCTCTTGAACGTGTTCAGTGTAGGTGCTTGAACCACCTCCAATAGCAGGCTGTTCCAGATCTTGGGGGCTCAGACAGTAAAGAAATTCTTCCTTATGTTCATCCTGAAATGGTCCTGTAGTAGTTTATGATCATTCGATCTCATCATTCCTTGGGGCGCTCTGGTGAACAAACGTTCCCCCAGATACTGAGGACTTTTTATTCATTCCATAAAAAGGATACAGACTAGTGAGTACATTTTGGCCCTGTTGGGAGCAGAGGTCCCAGCTAATATCATTGAATCACATACCCTCTAGCTTGGGGAATTCTTCCTCTTGGACCCACATATCTCCATCTCTTAGTTGCACAGGAGACCAGTTTCAAGAGAGTTGATTCAGTGGGTATGTCTACATGATATGCTAAATGTGCAGTAAACTAATTCTACTGTGCATTGGTGTGTCATGGCAAAAGTTGTGCTATTGAGCTAATGTGCAGTAAAATTAGTCTACTATGCGTTAGTATCACTTAAAAGGCATGTACTGGTGCTGCTGCAACTACTATGTATAGCAGCCATTACTGTGCATTTAGTTAATATGTGTTATTATAGGTACTACATTTAATTGCACAGTAACTATGGTGCATTAATGCATGTGTAGACATGCCCAGTAATGCCTAACATATTCCCTGGTAGTTAAAGCACTGTATTGTAAATCTGTAAGTTGAAAACCTTCTTGGATCACAGGGACTTAGTAAGCTTTAGCTCCCTCTGAGTAGCCTGTTCAATAAGCAAATATATCACCTCTAGACTACTGGGATAAAATGTGGATGAGCTCTGCTCAATTTTTTTCCCAGATACAATTTAGGGATCCATGCCATGGCAGGTATACATGACAGAGTTGTACAGCTACACAGCCAGCATACAGCCTACAGTGTACACACATTGTAGTTTTGTGGATGCTTGCACATGGAATAGGACTGTGCATAAATACCAAAAATTTCAGTTATCTAGCTGAAAAACAAATTTTGGGGTCCATAAATTGAAATTGTATTCTGTCCTACGCATCTTATATAGAGATCCTTATTAGACAATGCTTTCCCACCCACATGCATTGAACCTGTGCATGAAACAAGGAAAACTTTATTGGACTAAGGGAAAACATCATTACTTTTGGAAAAGCAATGATTTATCTATATGAATGATCAATATCACTCGCAGAGAGAGACTCTGACTACCATTCATTAACTCTGTTTCTGCAGCTTGTGCAAGCATTCAGAAAAGCAAATATCCCTTTACTCTATCACTTTGCATTCTTCTATTCCAGGGGCAGGCAAAATACAGCCCACAAGCCAGATCCACCCTGCCAGCCCATTCTATCTAGCCTGTGGGGACCCTCTAATATTTAGAAAATTTTTACCTACCAGTTGCTGTCTATTTGAAGGCTGATGAGGCACTGGCAGTACAAGTCTCTGGCCGCAGGAGGTGCTGGCTGCAAGAACAAGCAACTTGGGCTTTGGGGTTGCAACCAACCCCAGCCCCAACTTAACCCACCTGGCCACATTCTGCTCCCACCCCTAAGAGTCTTCTGGAGACTGGTACCTTATGCCTAGCAGAAACTTCTGCCCTGGTGACTCTGTGGCTGTTCCCCAGCCCTCACTGCATTTGTGAGTTGAAATTCAGGTAAGACTGGACTGGGGCAGGGGGAACTGTTGGTTAATGCCCCACTTTGTGGGGCTTGCAGGACTGTTGCTCTGTGCCTCCATGTGCCAGTCCTGGCTAGAGTGCCAGGAGCACCACATGGAGGCATGGAGCTGGTCCAGCCTGATGGCTCAGGGCTTCCCACAGCTTCTGGCACTCTAATGTTTCACCAACCTGAGCCAGGCTGGCTCTGTGCCATGCTGCTTTGGTCCTGGCCAAACTCCCCCTTCCCCTCTCCCTTTTTTCCCTTGTCTTTTATATTCAAATCATTCTCTCCATTTGATACATTGCTCTTTCACAGCATTTGGTGAAGTGAGCTTCGTCTCACAGAAGCTTATGCTATACATAGGGATCTCCATATTCCTACTGCTGCAAAGGAAAAATTCCAGGCCACTCATGGCACAGAATGCCATTTTCATGGTCTTTTTGTGGTGCTGCTTTTGTACCACTGATTGGCTGGGGGGCCCTGACAGCTGTATCCTTCACTACTGATTGGTGGAGAAGAGCAGGGATACATGATGAGCAACCTTCTCAGCCAATCATTGGTGAGGGGTGTGGCAGAAGGCCACCTCTGTTTCTCCCCAAAAACTCTGCTCTGTGACACTTCAGTTAGGATGGGCCCAGCAGAGGATACATACCTTACCCTATCACTTTAGGTAACCTGAGCTGGACACATTCCTGAGGAAGGGGGGGAAGCTGCTCCCTCTCCCTATGTGACTGGTATTTCATAGTTTCATAGTTTCTAGGGTCAGAAGGGACCTGAGCAGATCATCTAGCCCGACCCCCTACCATGGCAGGAAAGAATACGGGGGTCAAATGACGACAGCAAGATGTTCATCTAACCTCCTCTTAAAGACCCCCAGGGTAGGGGCCAGCACCACTTCTCTTGTAAGCTGGTTCCAGACCCTAGCCGCCCTGACCGTGAAGTAGCGCCTCCTGATATCTAACCTAAACCTACCCTCTGCCAGCTTGTGACCGTTATTCCTGGTCACTCCTGGCGGTGCTTGGGGAAACAGTGACTTCCCCAATGCCTGCTGATCCCCCCTGACTAGTTTATAACAGGCCACAAGATCCCCCCTCAGCCTTCTCTTTGGAGGCTGAACAGGTTCAGGTCCCGCAGCCTGTCCTCATAGGGCCTGCCCTGTTGTCCCCTGATCATACGAGTGGCCCTCCTCTGGACCCTCTCCATGCTGTCGACATCCCTCTTGAAGTGTGGCGCCCAGAACTGGATGCAATACTCCAGCTGCGGCCTGACCAGTGCCGCACAGAGGGGGAGGATCACCTCCTTGGACCTGCTCGAGATGCATCTGTGGATGCATGCCAAGGTGCGGTTGGCCTTCCTTACTGCCTCTCCACACTGCCGGCCCATGTTCATCTTGGAGTCAATGATGACCCCCAGATCCCTTTCCACCTCTGTGCTGACAAGAGGGGAGTTCCCCAACCTGTAGGTATGGTGCCGGTTGTTCCTCCCGAGGTGCATCACCTTGCACTTGTCTGTGTTGAATCCCATCCTATTCTCGTCTGCCTACCCTTGCAACCTGTCTAGGTCTGATTGTAGACTGTTGCATCCTTCCAATGTGCCCACGTCCCCCCACATCACCTACCTGGGTGAGGGGCTTGGTCCTTGGGGAGCTAGGAACTGCTAGTCTGCCCAGCAACTAGTGATGTATTTCAAATTGGCTGACAGTCAACAGGTGCTGGTCTCCATTGGAAAAGGTAAATGAGGTCACAAGGGCTATATAAGTCAAGGACCGCCCAGGAGGAGGGAGCAGCAGCCATGAGGGAGACTCAGAGAGAGATAAGAGCTGAACCATCTGTAACTTGCTTTGTTTCTCAAAACTCATGATCAGGTAATTGCCTGCCTCCAGAGGGGATCTCCAGCTGCCGCTGGATGATACTTATGAGTAAGCTACCTGAGATCTAACTAGATATATAGCTTGCAGTAACTCAGATGTGTGATAAAAGGCTACCCAGCCATGCCAGTTTGCTCTATGGGATTTCTCCAATATTGCCCTACCCTGTACTCTATTCCAACCCTACCCCTTGTAACCAATAAAGTTCTCCTTTGTACCTAGTGTGGGAGACTTATTGGGAACGGGTCTAGATTATGCCTTGGGGTCCACTTGGTTCCACTGACTAAGGGAGACCACTACTTGTGCTTCTGATTGAAGGAAGCATCCCAAGTTTTTGAAGTGAATCAAGTACCCTCAAGGGCTACTAGGCCTGTGTTTCCCAGGGTGCACAGAGCCAGAATCAAGCTCAGTCTTGGGTGATGCCAGTGGAACCCCCAGGCTAGTGGGTGTGCTCCTGGAAGGGGGGCGCTCCCAGGGTGGCACTCAGAGCCTGGAAGGTGGTCGGGCACAGTGAGGTGGGTGGCTCAACTCAGAAGCACCCCTTACTGGCCTGCCACAAGGGGCAGGCAGTTGTTTCCATCTTTTCTCCTCCCCTTCACTCCTTCACTCCCACTGGAGAGCCAGCATTTTATTTTTAGTATGTTTTATTTTTTCTTGGCAGTTCTGCACTAAAATCATGGGGATTGCCATTTCCACATGGTTCAGAGAAACAGGGTGGGTTTTTTTGCCAGTTTCTTCAAAAAATTCAAAATCACAAATAGGATATATCCCTAGCTATACATCTCTGATTTATTTAGTCTATAAGGTGCAAATCTTCCCTGGCTTCTGCCAAATCTCTGAAAGCCATTTACAAAACCATGGAGCATTCACTTTGCCCCTGCCCATGCCCTTGCCCCTTACTCCCAACCCACAGCCCCACCAGTGCCCCTCGCTCCTGACCCACAGTCTCTGCTTGTCCTCCACTAGCTTCCCCCATCCCCCTCAGCAGCAGCTCTGGCCCAGCACCAGGACATGAGTCCAGCTGCAGCTTTTCTACTTGCTGCTTTGTGGCTCTAAGCAGTGACAGCCATTACTGTTCTGCTCACTGTGCCTGCGCAGCGCACAACTGGGGTTCAGGAACTGGCTAGGCAAGCCCCTTCCCTTCCATACTGGTCTCCCCCTGTACAGTCTGCTCTAGGGGACTGGGGGTCTCTAAGCCCAGCTCCAATGGCATCTCCTACCTGGAGCGCTCTCCCATCCCCAATCCCCATCTCTCTCTTTCTCTCTCTCCCACACACACACACCCCGGTTGCCACCTCCACCCCCCCACCCAGCCCATCACATCCCCTGAGTGGTTCCAGGCTGGGACCACACATCCAGCACTGGTATGGGCACAGGGCAGGGCTCCAGTGTGGCAGTTGCCTCTGCAGCCATGGCTCCTTCCAATGGGTCCTATCCCTTTGTGCAGCTGGGCACATAAGGTGTGGGATTTGTGGGAGGGATATGGGATTTGAAGGGGGTGGAAGGGGTGTGGGGAGGTGGGTATGGGGTTTGTTGGGGAATCTTGGGGAGTGTGAGTGTATGTAGGGGTGGGCATAGGGTTTGTGAGGGTGAAGTTTGTGGGAGGGGCATGGAGCTTGTAAAGGTGTTTGGTGGGTATGGGGTTTGTGGACGGATTTTGGGGGGTTTCTGGGTGTGAGGTTGTGGGTGGGCTTGTAGGGTTTTTGTAGATGGGGGACTGTGTGGCAGTGGGAGAACTGTTGGGGTGGGGGGAGGACTGTGTGGGAGGGGTGGGTCCCCTGCTCACCTGCCCACTTATCTCGCATGGTACATAGCCCCTTCCCCCACCCCCTGCTACAGCCACCAGCAGTAGGTCATCAGGAAGCTTATGGGCCAGTGCTGGCAGAGCTCTCCAGCAGTGTGTAGCACCAGCTGAGACCCAGGGGCTCCATGTGGCACACAGAGCCAGCCCTCCTGCTTGTGTGTGCAGGCACAACCTGGCCAGTTCTTGCCACTACCCGGGGCTCCAGGCACTGAGTGAACCATGAGCATCCCGATGGCTAGTTTCCCTTTGTGCACAATCTTGATTAGCTAAGTGAACTGTGATATCACAATGGCCTCCTTCTGGCTGTAGGGGCAGTGGGGAACTGTGTGCCATGGGTGGAGTGGGGTCCTACCCCTCCCAAACAGTCCCCCTTACCTCCACAGTCCCACCCCCCCGCCACGCATAGTACATTGTGATATCAGAGTTCACTTAGCTAATCAAGATTGTGCACAAAGGGAAACTAGTTCATTGGGCATACACATCATATTGGTAGAAATAACATCAGTGCAGTCATGATGACTTCAAACAACCCCTAACTGTCTCCATGACTTCAGAGATTGGGCAGCTAGCCTGCCTGGTAATGGACAGCGAATTGTGTTCACAGAAAAAAGCAAAGCCAGTCCATCTTGTGCTGACTCTTCAGAAACACTGCAGGCAGGTGTGGCTAGTGGTCAATAATTGGGGTTCTAGCTTGGAGGGAAACTTTGACATATAGGCTTTTTTTCATTTGGAATCAAAATAAAAACAAATTTTGAAAATGTTTTCTATGAAATGGGATTTCCTCCCCCCTCCCCCCCCGATACTGGGGATTTTATTTTGAAACTAGAGAATTTCCCATCAAGAATGATGGTGGGGGGGTAAGGGGGGGCAGGGATGGAGGGAGGGGGGAAGCTTGCTAACTCTAACCCTAACTCTAATGCCCCTGCACCACCACTGACACCCAGAAGCTTGTCCCACCATCCCCATCCTCCTCCTCTGCCAGTACCCTACGCCACCACTGCCTCCAAGGACCAGGGCACTCCATCCCTGCTGTCATGGTGGCACTCGGCCACGCTGCCACTGCTGCCTCCTGTCCGTAACACTCTTGGAGCACTGTTTCAGTACACAATCAGAGTGCTCCAAGAGCATTACAGACAGACAGATGGACTAAGCCCTTTATTTTATTAGAACATTCTAAGTTGCGTTCCAAAACAAAAACCTGAGGTTTTGAAATGTCAGTTTTTCATTCTGATTTTTTAATATTTTTATATCTTTACATTCCTTTTAAGACATGTTAATAACATAATTAATTTTTTATTTTTAGAGCATAAGAAATAGTTGCTACTTAGCATTGATGAGCTATCATATTTATTTATTTATTGAAATAATCACCTAGAAATATCCATTTATTCTTGAACAAACATTGTATGTGTTGTAATGAAACACAAAACTTTGTCTACTGTCATGGAATAATGAAAAAAAGAATACACAAATATAAAAATTAAATATGACCTTAAAAATAAAAATTTCTTAAAAAATACTTAAAGGTACTTTCCTGTAGGAATTTTAATCAATATTTACACATTTTTCAAAATATCTAATTTTTTTTATGAAAACACCTGCTTTTGACAAAAGGCACTCTAACAGGAATTTTCTGTTGAGCAGTCACATGAACACCCAATTCTAAGCACAGCCATATCAGACAGATATACTGGAGGCAATTCAACAAAGAACAACAAAGAGCAATTCAGATCATGTGGAGAATAAAAGCTAAGACTGGAAAAGGTAGCCACAGGGGTATTGTTGGTTATGTGTTGGCTTAATCATTATTCACTGGTTGCTAGGTAACAGTGTCCTGTTCTAGGGCCATATTCAACCACTGAGTGCCTTGATGGCAGAATGTGTCTAGAATCTCCTTCACTGGCTGAATTATGATTCAAGATCCTACTAGAAGAATCATGTAGTTGATGTTCTGCAATGACATGGGGCTGCCCAGCTCTCCTGCCCAAAAGGCTGAATTAAAGTGTTCCAATACAAAGGTGAAAGTGTGAAAGAGGAACAGGTAGGTTTGTAGTTGGGTTGCTAGATAAAACATAGCTGGGAATGCATGCTTTAGTTCATCTCAATAGTCCATAATGCAGTTAGTACTGACAGGTAGTATAAAATATAAAGCTGAATGAGGAATTTGTAATGAGTACCTAATTCAAATTCATTCATTCGTTCATTCATTCATTCCATTAAATTATTATGATTTGCTCTTTTGTATTTTTCAGCCAAAGTACTTATTAACTAATCTTGGCAAATAATTCTTGGTTTTAAACCTTTTGGTGCTATAATGTTATAGTTCAAATCATGAATTTGGTTATCTTACTGAATTGAAAACATACTTTTCCAATGACAGAAAATAGTCAAGCAAGTCAAACTACATTCTGGGTGTGTCTACATGTGCAAATTTAATGCTCATTAGCCCAATTTAAGGCATATTAAGGGTGCATGTCTACATGTGTACACCCTTAATGTGCCTTAAAAAGGGTAATTTAAGGCTATCCAAGCCTAAATTTGATACCTGTCTAAAGCAGGTATCAAATTTACGCACAATTAGCTAAATAGCATTAGCAAACATGTGGATGTGCTAATGTTCAGAAACAATGTATATCCATTGACTTGAGACTAAATTTAGTCCCAAGTCAGTTCACACACCTGTGTTAATGCACATTAGCATGTGCACATGTAGATGTGTGTCTAAATTGTCTTAATCAGCATTAGGTTAATGTACATTAAGTTTAGGCATCACTAAAAGCATATGTAGACACACCCTCTGTTGTTAATTTCAGTGGGACTACTCAAGGATGACTATACTACTCATTGGGAATCAAGACTTTGTGATCTGACCCTTTCATTTTGCTTTTTACACAAATAGTTTGGCCAATGAATTGTTGTGTTGGAATGTCCATAGAAAAAGCAAGCTGTTCTCTAGGATTCTCCAGGAATTCTGCCTGCCTTGCAACTCAATGGGAATTCTGATGTTGATCTCAATCTGGCCTGGAGTTAAGTCTCCAATTTTGGGGTCATAAACACAAATGGAAAATCATGTTTAAAATTATCCAAATACTAACAAAAGCCAGGGTGGGAGAAGAATGATTTTAAGTATGAGGGCTGAAATCAGTGCAGTGGGATGAATAACTGTCAGCACTGTAAGACTTCTCTGAGTGTTTCAGATATTAGTCTGAGGTAGAGTCTTTATTTTGTACAGGGGCAGGTTTGCTACTACAAACTAAATTAGATAAGGCCCCAGGGCATATACTGTACTCTGGAAGAAGTCCTGTCCTGATTACTGGGCAAGCACTTCAGAGGAATCTATGGTATGCTCAAGACATTGAAGGACTGAGTTAGATCTCTGTTTGCCTGCCTGGCAGTTTGTTGATGACAATCACTTCCAAAATATGCCAACAGCTGAAGTATCTCAGCACCGGCAGGCTTCATGGACTTGGACCAGTCAGATAAGATTGTTCTAAATGATGTCAGGAAAGTCTATGGGCTCTCCGCAACTGGTAGTTAATGATTTCTTCTCCTTCACTTGGATTAACTGTTTCCCTTTGGCTGAAAGAACAAATTAAGTTGTCCATCTAAATCAGGCTAATTGTGTTGAACTCTGTTGTCACAAGTCAATTACTTGCCATGCTGTGTAAAATAAGGCTGAATTGTTTGTTATGCAGGGAGGAAGAAATCATCATGTCAGCCCTGCCCTTTGACAAATTCCTCATTCTTCTTTCAAGTTAATACACTGATGGTGAGAGAGGTACCTGCCAGATGGGAAAAAGAGCCATGTCCAGCAACAGCCCTTGCCAGGCCAGTCTCTCTGGGGATCATCCTAAAGCCACATGAAATGCTGTCCCAGTGCTACCTTGTTAATGTAGTGCCACTGTGCATCACAAATATTAACATTCAGATCCAGCAGGAGCTTTAAAAAGCCCTCTCTCCCACTGTGGTCTCATAGCATGCTAGTCACTGCATCACTTGACAGTCTCTTGCTTGAAGAAAGAGTGAATTGGGACTGAAGTAGAGTCATTTTGTACGTGGGCAGGTTTGCTGTACCTTAGGTTTCCTTTGCTGCCAATTGGCAAGGCACAGACATGCAGGCACTGGCAACAGATTCTAGTTGTAGATAAGCATGTTGAATCCCATACTCCAGAGCCATTGTTGTGCAGGGCATTTCTCAGCTGGCAAGTAATGCTGAGAAAGGAGCAAATATTCCACCCACCCACTTCTGAACAATTAATTTACTTACCACTTCAATCCACAAGCACACACAGGTAATCTTACAATTCCCAAAGTTCCTATCCCTGGTATATTGAGAATCTGAGCCAACTTAAGTTGGAAAGATAGGCAGTTAGAGTGCATGTGGTTCCCATCCCACGCCAAAGCCAATTGATTATGGGATAGATTATTTTTAAAGGACTATGTGCTTTGAGCAGGGCCTGTGTCACAGCACCAAACAGAGTTCCTTCCATCAGGGCACTAGACCACACATATTTTCAGTGGGTGATGTGAACACTCATACCGAGGGAGTAGAGAATTGTGGGAGCTTTTGTTTCCAGGGAAGCTAGCTAAATGACTGTCAGGCTGACTATTAAAGGAGGTATATTGACTCCTCTTGCTGAAATTGCTAATTCAGTTGCTTTGTCTAAGAATCTGTATGATACTATTATTTGTTCTGCAGCAAGTGTGCTCAATGCTCAGCTCACAGGCCAGATCTTGCTTCCAGGGCTGTGTTACCCAGCCTATGGAGTTCCCCACAGGTCTGAAAATTTGTCAGCAGCGGGGCAGTGGTACCACCTCCCTTGCTTCCAAATTTCCAGACCCATGGAGGATGACTCTCCATGCTGGATCAGATGCATGGGGCAGCATAGGGCCTGATCCTGGTATGCAGGGGTGACATGGGTCCTAGGGCTTATTCCTGGTGTGTGAGCTGGGTGGGAGTTATGTAAGGCTCTTAGGCTCAATCCCATCTAGTGAGTGGTCTGAACAAGGGTGGGAAAAGACCCTGAGGTCAAATACCAGTGCGTAGCAGTGGAACAGGGGCCCAGACCTAGCACACAGGGCTGAGTGGAATCTGGACAGAGGTAGGGCAGGGCTTGATCACCATGCTCCTGGGGCCAGCAGAGGCCATGTGAGGCCCAGTCCATGTGTGTTGGCTGGGCAAAGGCAACACAAGGTCTAATCCTGGTGCAGGGCACCCAAATGGCATATGGATGAGCCCTGCCCTATTTCTCTGGCCCACAGGGCCAAGACGTCAAGCATCACTGTTGTATATGGTATATTTTGTTCCAAAAAACAAATTAATTAATTAAAGGACAAATCTAGGGACCAGTGATAGTGAGTCCTGCTACCAAACCTAGCCACTAGGAGAGGGATGGGAAAAATGCAGCCTGCAGACTGGATGCGGCCCACCAGGCCATTGTATCTGGCCCACAGGGTCCCTAAAAATTTAGAAAATTAGTATTTATCTTCCCCTAGCTGCCTGTCATGTGGCCCTCATTGGCTTGCCAAAACTCAGTAAGCGGCCCACCACACAAAATAATTACCTGCCCCTGCACTAGGGGGTGGTCTAAGACAAAGGTGTCCAGTCCTCAGCACCCATACCACAAGGGGTACACATTGCCCTTGTGTCCAACACATGAAGTCTGCTAGGAGTGAAGAGGGAGATCGGGGGACAAGGGTCTGGGTGTGGTTGGGGCAGAGCTATGAGCAAAAAGGGGAGAAGAAGACAGGTCTGGGTTCTGCACTGCCCCTGCTGACCTGCTCAGCCATTCTGTGGGAAGCTGGGCTCTGCTGGAGTGACTGGGTTGAAACAGCCCTGCACCACGCAGTCAGAAGAGGTGCATTCAGGACACAACCCCCTGCTTTTCAGCTTTGGTGGGGAGGGAGTGTTGTCTGAAGGAAACAGCTTACACTGACTAGTTGGAGGGCACAGCCCTCTGCTTCCAAGACAGAAGGATTGGGGCAAGACATAACTCATAGGACTCCAGTACATGTGCAGAGAGGCTGCTCCAATTCACTATAATTACAGCGCCTCAGAGCAGACTCAATTAATCAAGTGTGTCGGAGCGTAGTAATTCCTGCACTCCAGAAGACTCCAGAGTCATATGGGTCAGCATCCTCACACTGAAAAATGGCAGTGGGGGTGCTTTAAGTAAAGGTCATTCAATGAGCTTTAGTTAAAGTGCCCCTGTCACCGTTTTTCAGTGTGGGGAAGCTGATACACATGACGCTCCAAGCGCTTTAATTACACATGACACACGCCCTCCCGCCTCCCCTGCCTCCCAGAGCACATCTATAAATGCCCATACTGCCTACCTGGAGATGCCCAGCAGAAGATGGGATCTTTGCCTCCACAAAAGAAATAAACTGCCCACCTTCCTTCTGCTACATGGTCTCCGGTGCTTCACATTCTCCCCATCACAGGGCATAGGGGGGTGTTGCCCAGGGTAGAAAACTTGTTAGTTACACCTATCCAGGACTAGCGTGACCTGATAGATGCATCCCAGGGTCTACATGACCTCAGCAAGCTCTAAGTCTGGGAAGCCTATAGTGAGACTAGCCCCATCATTGTCTCTCTCCAAGCCCTTGAGCCAGGTGCCACTAGAAACACAGCAGGGCACCCCTCATGCAGCCCCATGTGCCCCAGTGTCACCCTACAGGATTCTCTCCTTTTCTTCAGGCTGCTCCCCATTTACACTGAAACCTAGGATTCCAAAGTCACTACACTACAAGGAGTCCTGAGACTAGATACCATGGGGTACTACCACCCCAGAGCCAGTTCTCAAGGACATTTCATCCCATTGCCCTATGGAATCTTTTGGACCCTGAAGGTGTTGCCCAGTTGGGCCATGAGGGTGCACCTGGAGGCAATGCCATTAAGAGAGTTCCTGTTGAAGGGGCTGTTCAGTAAGGAGGGAACAGGCTGTTCCAGGAGGCCCCAGTGACTCTCTGCAGGCAGGTGTCTTAATTTGTGGCACACCCATCAAAAAGTCTGGCCATCACTGATGAAAGGCATGGCACTCTGCATCACTAGCTTCTCCATATACAGTCCATTAGTGCACTCTCTCCTGCGGTTACTCCTCCACAGCTTCCTACATGAACAAGAACATAGTGCAAGCAGACAGCTGCACCAGAATCTCTGTATCACTGTAGTATCTGTGAAGAAGGTGCTGCTGTTATTCATGATAATGAAATGGATGTGATAATGAAAGAGGGACTGGAGAAGAAAGGAAAGAAGAGAGACCAGGTACTTCACAGCACCAGCATTCTGCCTGTGTAGAGGGGCTGCCATCTGCTGCTTTGAGGCAGGCTTCATTTACAGCATCTGCCTCTCATTCAATTGCAAAAGCTGAGAATGACAAAGCACTCCCCCACTCATGGACTCTCACTGAAAGCCTTGAGCAGCAGTGCTCAGCACTACCTCTGCTCCAGCTTTGAAGTACAGAGACCAAAGGAAGAGAATTTGGAAACAGAAGAGGGTAACATCTGGGCCTTCACACAGCTCACATGGGAGCCATTCTCTGCACAGCAATTCTCACCTCTGCTCTGCTGTTGCATTTCTTCTTATCCAGCAGAGTTACACTAACACTACTGGTGCCTATTAATCCTTCCCAATCAGGTCGCATCTTGAGGGGCTGCTACATTTTTAAGTGATGGAATTAAATACCTACTGACAAATTGAATGCAGACAGGGAGTTCCACTGTGAGGGAGCCCACATGATTGCTAGTCCCATAGAACTCTACTACTTCCAAATATTACCATTTGAATAAAATTATAATAGAAAACACTCCCAGACCCTCTGCAAAGAATATGAAGCTCAGCTATATAGAAAGCATAGTATAAGTTATTCTACTGTTTCCCACAATAGTCTTTAAAGGAGCAGTCCTCAAAGGCTTGGCATCCGAAGTCCCAGCCCAGCCAAGTTCATTCTCATGCTTTCTCTGATACAGTCATGCAGGATAAATCAACTCCAGGGCTTTCAGCCTTCCCCAGGGTATTGGTACCATGCTCATGTTGGCTAGGCATTAATCTTTCGTCTGTCTCTGTAAAACCAGCCCCTGGCTCTGTGCAATAACTGGACCAGAAAGTCCTCTTCCCTTCCAGAATCATAGAACAGTAGGGTTGGAAGGGACCCCACGAAGTCATGTAGTTCAATCCCTTGCCTGAGGTAGTATTGTCCCTATCCAAACCATCCTATGCAAGTGTTTGTTTAACCTCATCTTAATGCTACATGAACAACCATCTGGCACAAATAACAGGAACAATACTGAGAATGTCAGAAACTCCGTAACTTGCCACAGGTAAAGCAGGGAGATGACACTGTCAATGTTCTGCCCCTGCAGGAAATGGAAACAGCTTGTTAAAATGCACCTCAGTGATCTATGGAAGACAATAACGCTCCTTACCACAAAAGAAAGAATGGGGAGGGGGTAACCCCACAGTCCATGCTGATGTTACCATAGAGTACAATTCTTTCCTGATCCCAAATGTGTTGATCAGTCTGACCCTGAGCAGCAGAACAAGATCTTCTAGTTTTTAAACCAAGCAGGATCATCTGCACACCTCATTCAAAATGCTCTGACTTGGGAGACACAGAAACCCCAAAGAGCACAGCACAGCACAGCAGGTGGCAGCTTATAAATAACAGTGGAGAAAGCAGCATTGCAACACCTCTGTGTGAAACCCACTCACATACACAGTCTCAGTAAGTATTAGAAGCAACTGCAGTTTTAATTAGAAAAAAATGTTGATTGCTTTCTGCTCTCACAATTTGTGTCAGGTTTAAGTCACCACTTTACACATTTGTCCTCTCAAAATGCAGCTACAAGTATCACAAGCCACATGCTTTGACTTCCCTCCCCTGGAGTATTGGTTGAACAGGTCTTTGTCCAGGGAAGCAGCCCTAAGAATAGTGCTATAGGGTGAGGTCCTTGTAGCTAGTGTAATAACTAAATGCAGATAATGTAATTTGGTTTTCTGTGTCCTGCAAGTTCAGGGGTCAGTGCTAATAGTATTTCAGGCTAGGTGCAGGATGTTGGTAAATCCTAGTGATCTTTACTTCTGTCTCATAGGGATTGTTTTTAGGCTCTTTCTTTGGCCTGGGCCACAGGCGACTGGTAGGAGGGGGCATGGGGGGACACTTGCTGCCCTGAGATTGGCTCCTGACTTGACACTGCTCAGGATGGGGCAGTTTTTTGGCCACATGGGCTGGTAGCATGTTTTGGGGGGTAGGGGAGATACTAAGCCATGGCACAGGAGTATAAGAGTGAGTATGGGGTTTTTGGCCCGCTCCTGGGCCTGTAACTGGGCCCACCCACAAATTGTGCCCCCCAGACTTAGATGACACCAGCCTCTGGCCCAGGCTGTATAATGGCATGCTGATTATAATGAATTGTGCCTGGATCTGCCACCTGCACTACATACATGACATGTATGGACAGGGAATGGTTAAAAAAACAAAAACACTACAAGACTGGATCAAGGTCTGAAATTTGATGCATAGTGAAAGAATGACAATGCTCAGCCTATATAATTTATCCAAGTGAAGGTTAAAAAGAGACCAAGTTGGGTAAAAGTTTTCCAATAGGAGAGAGGCAATAATCTGGAAGATGAAGGAAAAATGAGAGCCAATGACGGGAAGTTAGAAAAATGCAAAATACAAATAAAGTGGAAGTGTTTAACTGGGAAAGAAAAGAGCTATTGGCATGACTCACTGGACATGTCTACACATGCATTAATGTGCCTTTGTTACTACACATTAAGTTTAGTACCTGTAATAACACGTACTAACTCAATGTATGTTATGGAGGTTGTTCCAACTGCAAGGGATAGGGTATGTTTTTGCCCTTTCTCATTTTCTTAAATTTTGGAAATCACCTTGAAAAATCAAAAAAAAAAAGGGGGGGGGGACAAGTTAATCACTCAGGTGTTAGGAAATGCCCAAAATAAGCTTGCCCAACCAACCCTAATACAGCTGCCTTATGCACATGTATTAATTGCATGATCATATGCTCTGTCCTGCCTCATTCAACTCACTGTATGGAAATGATATATAAATTAATTTGGACTTTGTATTTGTCTATAATAGTGGGGGGTCAACAGTTTAAGTCCCAAATCCTCCATGAGTGCCATTCCAATCCTCTTCCCTTACCTGGTCTGCTGTTCTGGTTTCTAATCCCTGTTGCCCTGTGCTTCCTGCCTGGTCTGTTGTTCTGCTATATGCTTCTTGACCTGTGCTCCCTGCCCAATCTGCTGCTGTGCTTTCTTCTCCCTACCTTATCTGCTGTTGTGTAGTCTGCTCCCTCCCCGATCTACCACATACAAAGTCTGCCTGTTCTGCTTCTGGTATGCATGCTGTTTCATAGTTTCATAGTTTCATAGTAGCTAGAGTCGGAAGGGACCTAGGAAGATCATCTAGTCCGACCCCCTGCCTTGGCAGGAAAGAGCACCGGGGTCAGATGACCCCGGCAAGGTGTTCATCTAACTTCCTTTTAAAAATCCCTACGCTAGGAGCCTGCACCACTTCCCCTGGAAGCCGGTTCCAGGCCCTAGCCACCCTGACTGTGAAGTAGCACCTCCTAATATCTAATCTAAACCTACCCTCCGCCAGCTTGTGACCGTTATTCCTGGTCACTCCTGGCAGCGCACGGGGGAACAGGGACTCCCCCAATACCTGCTGATCCCCCCTGACCAGTTTGTAGCAGGCCACAAGGTCCCCCCTTAACCTTCTCTTGTGGAGGCTAAACAGGTTCAGGTCCCGTAGCCTCTCCTCATAAGGCTTGCCCTGCTGACCCCTGATCATACGAGTGGCCCTCCTCTGGACTCTTTCCATATCATCCACGTCCCTCTTGAAGTGTGGCGCCCAGAACTGGACACAGTACTCCAGCTGCGGCCTGACCAGTGCCGCATAGAGGGGGAGGATCACCTCCCTGGACCTGCTCGAGATGCATCTGTGGATGCATGACAGGGTACGGTTGGCCTTCTTGACTGCCTCCCCACACTGCCGGCCCATGTTCATCGTGGAGTCAATGACGACTCCAAGATCCTTTTCCGTCTCCGTGCTGGCAAGAGGGGAGTTCCCCAACCTGTAAGTGTGGTGCCGGTTCTTCCTCCCCATGTGCAACACCTTGCACTTATCAGTGTTAAACCCCATCCTATTCTCATCCGCCCACCGTTGCAACCTGTCAAGGTCAGCTTGTAGCCTATTGCACCCTTCTAGTGCACCCACATCCCCCCACATCTTAGTGTCATCAGCAAACTTGAACAGGGTGCTTTCTACCCCCTCATCCAAGTCACTGATGAAGATGTTGAACAGCGCGGGCCCGAGGACCGAGCCCTGAGGAACCCCGCTGCCCACGTCCTTCCAGGTCGAGAAGAACCCATCCACTACCACCCTCTGGGTGCGGCCCTCTAACCAGTTGGCTACCCATTTGACCGTGTGGGCATCGACACCACAGTCTCCCAGCTTTTTGATGAGGACAGGGTGAGAGACAGTGTCGAAAGCCTTCCGGAAGTCCAGAAAGACTACATCCACAGCAACCCCTGCGTCTAATGATTTGGTGACCCGATCGTAAAAGGCCACCAGGTTGGTCTGACAAGACCTGCCACTGATGAACCCATGTTGGTTGCCCCTGAGCATGCATTCCCCCGCAAGGCCCTCCTGGATGTGTGCCAGGATAATTTTTTCAAAGAGCTTACCCGGGATTGAGGTAAGACTAACTGGCCTGTAATTTCCCGGGTCCTCTTTTTTTCCCTTTTTGAAGATAGGGACCACATTGGCCCTCTACCAGTCCTCCGGCACCTCACCAGAGCACCACGAGTGCTCATAGAGCCGCACCAGGGGTCCCGCAATGACCTCGGCCAGTTCCTGTAGAACCCTAGGGTGAAGATCGTCTGGACCAGCGGACTTGAACACGTCCAGCCTCTCCAGAAGTACCGTAACGAACTCCTCGCTAACCCGTGGCCCAGGCGTGTCTCTCTCGGGGCCCGAGGGGGGCCCAGCAGGGAGGTGGCTGAACTGGTCCCTACTTAGGAAGACAGAGGCAAAGAAATCGTTAAATATGTTAGCCTTGTCATCTGGCATGACGACTAAGTTGCCCATCGTGTCCTGCAGGGGCCCCACATTACCCGGGACCCTCTTTTTACCCCCTATGTATTTGAAGAAGGACTTCTTATTGTCCTTAATCCGGGAAGCTAGTCCTATCTCCATCTCTGCCTTGGCCTTCCTGACTGCCCCCCTACATCCTCGGGCGACTGTAACATAGTCCTTCTTGGTGATGACCCCATCCCTCCATTGGGTGTATGCCTCCCTTTTAGCAAGGAGACATTCCCGGATGCTCCTAGTGAGCCATGGGGGTTTATGTGCCCTCCTGCTCCCTTTGACCCTTGTTGGGATTACCTCCCTTTGGGCATGGAGGATCGTCTCCTTAAGGAGCAACCACTCACCTTGGACATCTGGCTCCCTTCCCCTCTGGGTCCTCAGTGCTTCCCCAACGATCCTCCTTAGCTTGTTGAAGTCAGCCCTCCTAAAGTCTAGGGCTGTTGCCTTGCTGCAGCCCTTTGCCACCTTACGCTGGATGGTGAATTCCAGCAAGCGATGATCACTGTCTCCCAGGTGGCCCATCACCCGCAGCCCCCTCACCAGGTCATCACCCGTGGACAGCACCAGGTCCAACAAGGCGTCTCCCCTGGTGGGGCTGTGCACCTCCTGGGTTAGATGGAGGTCCTGCACTCTGGCTAAGAACCGACGTGAGCGATCAGACTTAGCTGACTGCTCTTCCCAGCAGATGTCTGGGAAGTTCAGGTCCCCCATGATGACCACATCCTTAGCCCTCACTGCCTCTGTGAGCTGACCTAAGAATTCCTGGTCGAGCTCTTCTCCCTGGTTGGGAGGTCTATAGTAGACTCCCACCGTTAAGTCTCTATCCCCTGGACTGCCTTTTACTCTAACCCAGAGCACCTCAGAGTGCCCCCCCTCTACCCCCTTGCTAATTGACGAGGAAGTATATTCCTCCTTGATGTAGAGTGCTACTCCTCCACCTTTCCTTCCTATCCTGTCCCTCCTGTATAGCCTATAGCCCTTGACACTCACCGCCCAGTCATGCGATGAGTCCCACCACGTTTCTGTGATCCCCACTATGTCAGGGCTGGTGACAGCTAGGAGGAGGGCGAGTTCCTCCTGCTTCTTCCCCATACTTCGAGCATTTGTGTAGAGGCATTTGAGGCCTCCAATGGTTGTGCCTACTGACCCCCTAGTCTCAGCAATGCCCCGTCCCCCATCACTTACCTGTTTCTCTCTTTTGACCATTGGTCTGGGCTCGCTGGCTGTTGCTGGGCCTGGTAGTTCATCGTCTCCTCCGCCCTCATCTTCCCCCTCCCCCGACGAGCCTAGTTTAAAGCCCGCCGAAGGAGGTTCACCAACCTGGAAGAGAACACACACTTACCTTTAGGGGAAAGGTGGAGCCCATCCCATCCCAGCATGTCTCTCATCACGATGTGCCGGTCATGGCTGAGGAAGCCAAAGCCCGCCTCGAAGCACCATTCCTGTAGCCTCCAGTTGGTCTCTGCTATGCACATCTCGTGGCGTCTGCCTCGACCGCTCACTGGCAGGATGGAAGAGAAGACCGCCTGTGCACCCATCTCCCTCAGCACGCCTCCCAGAGCATGGTAGTCCTCCATCAGGCAATCAGGGGCTCTCCTGGCCGCATCTTTAGTACCCACATGGACAAGGACCATGGGGTAATAATCGGTGGGCTGGATGATGGACTGGAGCATCCCCTTCACATCCTGAATCTTCGCTCCGGGCAGGCAGTAGACCTCACGTGCTGAGGGATCCTGGCGACAGGGTTGGCCATCCATGGTCTATATGATTCTATCTCATGTACTGCAAAAGTTGTAATTACAGCTCATTGGCGCAGTCTCCCTGTACTTGTATAGGTACCCATAGCTTCCAACTTAATTAACTGAGTCTGCTGAAGCATGGTAATTACCACACTCCAGCAGACTCCAGTGTCATGTGTATCAGTACCCTTGTACTGAAAATTGATGGCAGGGTGCAAAGCACCCCCACAACCATTTTTCAGTGCAGGGACACTGATACATGTGATGCTCCAAGCACTTTAATTAGAACAGCTCTCAGAGCTACTCTAATTAAAGTCCCCCCTGCCAGCACATGTATAAATGCCCTATGTAGCAAATATTACAAATATTGTAAAAAAAAAAAAAGGAAGGTTACATGGTTAAGGTGATTAGATACTACCCAGGAGATCAGAATTCTCTCTCTGACTCTGCTACTGAGTTTCTCTGTGATACAGAGAAAATCATTAAAGGAAAACCTTAGCAGGTGACTACTAACTGTATTCCTCATTTTTAGTGCACAGGTTTTGAAACATGTTAAGGTTGGAGTTGACAACCTACAGATCATGGGCCAGATTTGGCCCAACAAGTGATGTTATCTGGGCTGCAAAGCTTTGATGTCAGTAGCAATTTGGCAGTTGGAGAAACAACTGCCCATTTAGGAGTGTGGTACCTGGTTTGAACAGCTTCTGGATTGTAAGCATATTTCCCATAATAGAAGCACTCTCCTACTTTCAGGGAGGTGCACTAATATGCTGCACTGCTAAAAGGTTGCTGACCAATTCATTTATATGTTCCTGTTGAGCTGAAACACTAAAATACAGGATATTTGATTCATTATGGGATGCTGAAGAGAATAGAAATTACAATATTTGAAATTTGACTTTTGCATCAATTGTCACTACGAGGCCACCACTCATCTTGCCCATCACAGAGCGTTTCCATGACCTTAAATGTAATGTAACTAACTGGCCAAGCAAACATGATCTCTGAGGAGGCATTAAGCCCCTGTGGTGGGCCAGTGGGGGGAGCTCCTGCATTGAGCCTCCCACCTCACTATGCCCATCCACCTTCTGGACTCCATGTGTCTCTAGGGGTGCCTAAGCCCGGGCAGACCCGCTTTTGAGCCTCACAGCAGAGTTCAGGGCTAATGTGTGCTGTCACCACCCCGACAAGGGACTGGCTAGGTCCGGTGTCCTTGGGGAAACACAGGCCTAACAGTCCTATGGGTACTCGACCCAATAAACAAACTTGGGGAATCTCCCCAAGTCGGGGGCCAAAAAAGAACATAGTCTCCCTTAGTCTGCAGACCCAAGGGGCCTCCTAGGCATAATTAAAACCCCCTTCAATAAGTTGCCTACACCGGTCACAAAAGAGAACTTTATTGCTTCTGACAGGGTGAGGTAGAATAAGGTAAGAGGTAGAGCACTACCAAGGGATTACCATTGAGCAAAACAATTTGGCTGAGGTAGCCGTTTGATACACAAATGTGTCACTGTGATCTGACTAGCTCTCTAGAAACACTTACAAGTATCATTCAGAAGATGTTAGAGATCTGGCTCAGAGATTTCCAGAGAGAGAGCATTTCAGATGGATCAGACTCTCTCCCTGTGTCCTGATGCTTGGACCATGCTGGAAAAATGGCTTCTCTGCCCTTCTTCTTGGACCAGGCCCTTATATAGTTTTCTGACCTCAGCAGTTCAGTCCAACAGATGCCAGCAGTGTTGGCAACTAGCCAACCAATTTAAAAAGCATCACTGGTTAACTGGGCAGATAAGCAAGGACCTTTCCCTCCCCTCACTCAGGTGACCAGAGGGACCACACCCTAGGCACCAGGCTTTTGTCATATAGGCAGGGAGGAAAATCCCCTCTCCAGGGGAATTCTGGAATTCAGCCCCACTGTCACAAGATGCTAGGGACAGATTCCTGGAGAGAGACACAGACGGTGGCATTTCTGTCACACCGCTATAGAATCTCCAGTTCTATCCATAACATTTTAGCTATGATTATTTCCAGTAAACTGTTTTCCAGGTAGGGAATATCATAGAATATCAGGGGTCATGCATAGGGGGTGCACATGGGTGCACATGCACCCCCTGAGTGTGGCAGTGCACCTGCCACAAAAAGGCGCCACCAACTGTCGGCAGCACTTGTGGATGGTCACTGCCACCGATACCACCTGGGTGGTCCACAATCCCCACTGGTCACTGCTGCTGCTGCCAGCAGCCTCTGAGTGGTCACTGACCCCTGGTCGGCACTCACCACCCCTTTCCCTACTGCCAATAGCTCTGGCAGCATCTGCAGGAGCTCCCCTTCTTACCGCCACCACACTCCTGCCATCGCATTCTCACCACCGCCATGCCTCCCCCCCCAGCAGCTGGAGGTATGCATCATTCATGTAGAATATCATATTTATATTTCAGAGTATTTCAGATTTGTTTCCTCGAAGCAATGTGTCTATATTGCCTAACTACAAAGCCTTATTCAACTGTGGATAAATATCAGTATATTACTAGCAAATCACCAAGAGAAGGATGTTACCTTCTGCCAATACCAGGTATAGTAGCACCAGCCCCACTTTTATCCATATATTCTAAGGTCATTCTTGTACTCATCTGATAGAGTTTTGGTGGCTGGTGAAATATGACTTAAAAGGAAAGTCTGAGGGAACTGGACTTATTCAGTTTGGAGAAGAAAAAAACTGAGAGGCAATTTAATATCAGCTTTCAACTACCTGAAAGATGGTTTCAGAGAGGATGAATTTTCATAGATTTCATAGACATTAGGGCTGGAAGGGACCTCGGGAGATCATCGAGTCCAGCCCCCTGCCCAAAGGGCAGGAAGTCAGCTGGGGTCATAGGATCCCAGCAAGATAAGCATCCAATTTACTCTTGAAGGTGTCCAATGTAGGTGCTTAAACCACCTCCGCTGGCAGACTGTTCCAGACCTTGGGGGCTCGGACAGTAAAGAAATTCTTCCTTATGTCCAGCCTGAAACGGTCTTGCAGGAGTTTGTGACCATTCGACCTCATCATCCCTTGGGGCACTCTGGTGAACAGATATTCCCCCAGATCCTGGTGGTCACCCCTGATAAACTTATAGGTGGCCATCAGATCACCCCTGAGCCTGCGCTTTTCCAGGCTAAAGAGTCCCATGGCTCTCAGCCTGTCATCGTAAGATCTGTTTTCCTGACCTCTGATCATGCGCGTGGCTCTCCTCTGGACTCTCTCAAGCTTCTCCACATCCTTTTTGAATTGTGGAGCCCAAAACTGGACGCAGTACTCCAGCTGCGGCCTCACCAAGGCCGAGTACAAGGGGAGAATGACGTCCCGGGATTTGCTCGAGAAGCATCTATGGATGCACGCCAGCATTTTGGTCGCTTTACTAGCCGCAGCATCGCATTGGAGGCTCATGTTCATCTTGTGGTCAATGATGACCCCCAAGTCTTTTTCTTCTGTAGTGCTATCCAACGTAGCACTGTCGAGCCTATAAGGATGCTGCAGGTTTTTCCTCCCAAGGTGGAGAACCTTGCATTTTTCGGTGTTAAACACCATGAGGTTCTCATCTGCCCATTTGCTGAGCTTGTCCAGGTCAGCCTGGATCACCCGCCTATCTTCTGGCGTGGATGCTTTGCCCCAAAGTTTGGTGTCATCGGCAAACTTGGCCAGTCCACTCCTGACTCCAATGTCCACATCATTAATGAAGATGTTGAACAGTATGGGTCCCAGGACAGAGCCTTGAGGGACCCCACTGGTTACAGGGCACCATGATGAGTGACTGCCATCAATTACAACCCTCTGGGTCCGACCACAAAGCCAATTTCCCAGCCAGCGGATCGTGGTGGAGCCAAGGCCACAACTGGCCAGTTTGGCCAAGAGGTGATCATGGGATACCAGATCAAAAGCTTTTTTGAAGTCAAGATATATGACATCAATCTCTTCTCCTTTGTCCAGGTGATAGGTCACCTGCTCATAGAAGGAAATGAGATTGGTCAAACAAGACCTACCCGCAACAAACCCATGCTGGCTGTCCCTTAGAATGTTAGCCTGGGCCAGTCCCTCAAGGATGGCCTCCTTAATAAATTTTTCTAAGATCTTCCCCAGGATAGAAGTCAGGCTAATGGGCCTGTAGTTAGCCGGATCCACTCTCCTCCCTTTCTTGAAGATCGGCACCACATTGGCCTTCTTCCAGTCTTCAGGCACTACACCAGAGCGCCAGGAGTTTTCAAAGGTCCGTGCGAGGGGCTGGGCTATGACGCTCGCCAGCTCCTTGAGTACCTTGGGGTGCAGGTTGTCAGGGCCAGCTGACTTGAAGGTATCCAGCTTCTCAAGATGTTCCTTCACGAGGTCAGCATTTATGGAGGGTAGGGGATCCCGCTCACCCAGATTTCCCTGTCCCATAGCAGGCATGGACATCCCGTGTGACTGATGAAAGACTGATGCAAAGTACCTATTTAATAGGTTGGCTTTTTCCTGGGCGTCAGTTGTCAGTTGCCCCATCTGGTTTAGCAGGGGTCCAACATTGCTCTTGCTTTTCCTCTGGCTCCCCACATACCTGAAAAAGGACATTTTGTTGTCTTTGATGCCTGAAGCTAGTTGGAGTTCAGTTGCAGCCTTGGCTTTCCTGGTTTGCTCCCTGCAGGGCTGGACCAGTGCGGAGTAATCCTCCTTGGAGGTGAATCCCATCCTCCATCCTTTGTAGGCTTTCCTTTTTAGCCACAGTAGGTCCACTAGGTCTCTGGAGAGCCAGGGATGATGCTGTGCCTTCTTGCTGCCTTTCCTCCATGTTTGAATAGATTTAGCTTGTGCACTGAGGATCGCTTCCTTGAGAAGCAACCACTCTTCTTGAACTCCCATCTCCCTGGGGTCATGGTCCCTGAGGGCCTGACCGACAAGCCTCTTGAGCTTGTCAAAGTCGGCTTTTCTGAAGTCAAGGACTTCTGTGTTGCTGACTGACTTGCCAGCTTTACGGTGGATGGTGAAGGTGATCAGCTCGTGGTTTCTGTCACCCAACTTCCCACCAATCACTAGGTCGCCGACTGGGTCATCCCCCGCAGCCAGTACCAGGTCAAGCAGCGCTTTGCCTCTCGTTGGCCCATAGACTTCTTGGGTCAGGTAGAGGTCATCCACGCATGAGAGAAAGCTTTGCGCCTGCTCAGATGAGATGTCTGGGTAATTGAAGTCACCCATGACAACCAAGGTCCTGGAGCAAGCAGCCTCAGTCAGTTCCCGGGCGAACTCCTGGTCAAGCTCGGGACGTTGAGTGGGAGGTCTGTAGTAGACTCCCACCGTTGTGTCCCCTGTGCCAAATTCCCCACAAATTTTTACCCAGAGGGTCTCTAGCTGTCCATGCCGGTCACCAACATCAGCTTGCAGGGACATGTAGCTTTCCTTCACATAGAGAGCTACACCCCCACCCCTTTTGTCAACACGATCCCTCCTGTAGAGGGTATAGCCCTCTGTACCCCTGGTCCAGTCATGGGTGGAGTCCCACCAGGTCTCCGTTATCCCAATGACATCATATTTCTTTGCACTGAGCAGGAGGACGAGCTCATCCTGCTTGTTGCCCAGCTCCTGGCATTAGTGTACAGGCAGGCAAGTGTGCCCTTGGGGGCTCTTGCCTCGCCCACAGATTGTGCCAGGGCTCGGGCAGGGTTGAGCTCCCTTAAGTGCCCCCTTAAGTGCCTTGGTCCGCTGGCTTTGCAAGGGCCGTTCAGCAGGTCAGCAGGGGCAGTAGTCCCCCCATCCCCCAGCGGGCTTAGTTTAAAGCCCGGTGGAGCAGGTCAGCCAGCCTGGCTGAGAAGAGCCTCCTCCTCAGGGGAGAGAGGTGGAGGCCATCTCTTCCCAGCAGCTCACTGCCTCTCTCTCCAAAGAGCAGGCTGTGGTCATGGAAGCCAAAGCCTTCCCGATAACACCAGCGCCGCAGTCTTTGGTTCACCGCATGGATCCTCCTCTCCCTCCTCAGCCCATAGCCCAAGACTGGGAGGATCGAGGAAAACACCACCTGAGCTCCCAGACCCCTAAGCCCCGCTCCCAACTCCCTGTAGCGCCTCATGACCTGGCTGGGGGTGCTCCGAGCCGTGTCATTGGTGCCCACATGAATAAGGAGCATGGGGTAGTGGTCTGTGGGCCGGAGGAGCTGCGGGATCCTCTCCACAATGTCTCAGATGCGGGCCCCCGGGAAGCAGCAGACTTCCCGGGCTAAGGGGTCGGGGCGGCAGATTGCCCCCTCAGTGCCCCGCAGGATGTAGTCTCCCACAACAAACACCTTACGTTTTGTCTTGGGGAGAGCGGGGCTGGCAACTGCGTGGGCTCTGCTGGGGCTGCAAGAGGTGCGAACCTGTTGCTAAGCTCCAGCGAGGGAGGGGCCTTGGTGCGGCGGGCCTTGGGGCCTTTGACCACCTTGGTCCATGCCCCTGACTGGGCAGAGTGGGAGGTCCCAGAGTCCTCCTTAGTCACGGAGGGAGACGGAGCTCTCCTCTGTGGCTCCCGGGGGAGAAGGGCCTGGCAGTAGGAGTCTATCTCCTGCTCACAGTCCCTGATGGCACGCAGTCTCTGGACTGTGGCCTGGAGGTCCTCCAGGTCCATGGACGTGCGCCAGAGACCCCAGCAGGGAGCAGACCCCGCAAGGGGAGGGGGCCATGCTCCTGTGCCCCAGAGCCTGAAAAAGGGACAGGCAGCCCCCGCAGCCAAGAGCCAGGGGCTCCGTCTGCGTGGAGCCCGGAACCATGGGCTCCGTCTGGGTGGCCGTCTCTGAGGTGCCCAGTGAAGGGGCCGCAGAGCCCGAGGGGACCCTCGGGGTGTGGCGCGTGCCCATCCGTGTCATGCCTCTGGTAGGCTGGGTACGGCTGGGGCTGGCTATGGCTGGGGGGGGTCACAGGCAGGGTCTCGTGCCCTCCCACGCCCTCCGCTGCACGAACTCCGCGCTAACTCAAGTGCCTGTTTACGCAGCCTGTTCGCGCGGCTCCAGTCTCGTGGCCTCCTGGGGGACTGGGCCAAGTAGGAGCCTGGGCGGGGGCTTGACCTGGCCCGGCACCAGGCAGCGGCCTCCTCCCAGCAAGCGAGGAGTTAACCCCTTCCCACCACGAGCCCGCTTACCTCTGGCTGTGCTAAACTGATGCCTGGAGGGATATCTCTGCCTATCTATGGCTGAGGAAGAAATCATGAGTGCCATCAACAAGTTTATCCGCATGTGACAGGGCCATGGCTGCCTAGCTTGGAGGGCTCAATAATGTTTTGTACTGTCTCCCACCTCCCTGAGTGCTGTAAGGGAGAAATCTGGGTCTACTCTCAGTGGTGGCAGATAACAGCACAAGGATCAATCATCTCACATTGCATCAAGGGACATTTAGGTTAGATATTAAGAAAAACTTTCTCACTAGGAGGGTAGTAAAACACTAGAACAAGTTATCCAGAGAGGTTGTGGACTCTCCATTCTTGGAGGTTTTTAAGAACTGGCTAGACAAAGCCTTGACTGGGATGATCTAGTTCAGGATGTTTTTTCTTTGAGCAGGGGTTTGGATTAGATGACTTCCTACAGTCTCTTCCAAACCTAATTTTCTATGATTCTATGAACTAATGTTTTACCACTTTCACTCTTCTCTAGCTATCAAAATGTCTGAAAAACATGAGTGAAGGATCATGGCATAGATGATCAACTTTATTAGTCATCCCCTTTATAATGAAAGTGAGTCAGATGCCAACATTTAGGAAGATGAACTGCAAGAAAAGTAGTGAGGTGGAATTTTTGGCATGTCTACACAAGAATAATCTACTGCACAGTAAATCATCACCTTCTACACATGCATAGAATTTACCATGCAGTAAATTAGTCTATTGTGTAATTGGCTAATTACACAGTTTAACTGTGCAGTAGCTACTGCATAGTAACACATTTATAGGGACCTGACGAGTCCTGCATGTGTGAGATGGACTGCATTCTAGTTCCCACTGACCTAGCCCATAGGCAGCATATATATATACCAGCAGCAATGGACTGCCAGAGCCCCTGCTGTGGCCCAGCCCTGACAAGGTGTCACAACAAGAGTGCCCCTCCGGCCAGCAGCACCAGCAGCCAGTGTGATCCCCACCCAGGGCCTCATTGTCTGTCGTGGGCAGCCCGGGCCAGCACCTACCTTGGCAACTGTGAGCATACACCCACAGAGGGGAAGACAGGTTAGGATGTCCCCACCCACACCCAGCTCCTCCCTGGAGGGGGCCACTGCCTATGTGCCCAGGCACCAGGCCTTCACACCCTGGCACCCTACAGGCAGCCTGACCAGCTTCCTGCCACCAGGCTCCAAGTCTGACTGCTGGGATTGCCTGCTATGCCCAGTGGGTAATCCCTACAGAGGGAAGAGAACTTTTGGGAGTGGTAAGCGGCCACTTACACCCACACTACCTCACCCACCCACCCCTGAGCTGCAGGCCTGGTGCCAGGGGCCCTGCAGAGCAGGTAGGAGCCCCCCTCCCATCACCTCCCCACCCCTTCTTACCCCATGTGACTGAGTTACCACCTGGGACCCAGATTTCTCCCTTACAGCACTCAGGGAGGTGGGAGACAGTACAAAACATTATTGAGCCCTCCAAGCTAGGCAGCCATGGCCCTGTCACATGCAGATAAACTTGTTGATGGCACTTATGATTTCTTCCTCAGCCATAGATAGGCAGAGATACCCCTCCAGGCATCAGTGCACATTGCAGGTAAGTTCAGGCTTGGCTGGGGCATTATCAAAGCTCAGGGCCCCATGCCAGGTTCTCAGCTGCACACAGGTCCCCATGGCAATCATCATCAGCAGGGCATAGTGGGTCAGGCACCTCTCAGTACACTGAAACAGCTCATTCTGGTGTGACCAGGGGAACCCTCAGCAGGGGCACACTGAAGATAGAGGCCATGTGGGCCGGGGGTGGGGACTGTCCTGCCTCACCTCTCTGGAGAGGCCCGTTGTAGGGAGTATGGGGGCATAACCAGGTCTGAATCCCAACCAGATGGGAGGCCCTCACCCCCACACCCTGGCTGGTGTGGCCCTGGCCCCGCAGGAGGAAACTGCCTGGCCTCCAGGAGAAGTGGTTGGGCTGGAGCAGCTATGGCAGATTCTTTCAAAAGCCAGCCCTGGCCTGGCCTGTGGAGGGGATTAGGAAGGTAAGCTGCCTGTGGCAATGCCAATCAGGCCACCTGCCCTAAGACAGGAAGTGGAGATGTAGGACTAAGCCAGTGGCTGCTTGTGGCAGGGGCTGCCTAGCCAACTTACATCATCTCTGGGCACCTGTGCATGCACAACCCCTGATCTGAGGCTGGGCACAGGCCAACCCCTTGGTATAGTGTATATAATCTCTGAACTGTTGCAAACTCTCACAAAGAGCAGCTGGTCCAGTATCTGCTCACAGGGAAGAGGCACCAGCCACCACCAGGGATGTGGCATCAGGGACAGTGCCCCCAATGGCTGGCATCTTTCACATGTGCTGCTTCTGCCAGCAGTGGATGCAGGATCAGACCGTGACCCTGGACCAGCTGGTCACTATCATCGAGGAGCAGCTGGTGGACTCACAGGCCTGAAGCATGGAGGATGTCGCACACAAGTGGGAGAGGGACACACGAATGGGAAGTGATGCACACAAGGAGTGAACTACCCAAGAGCAGGAGAGAGACTGCAGGGAGCTGGCATAGCATGCCCAGCTCCTGGCCCTTGAGAAGAGACATGTTGCTATCATCTAAAGGATGGTGGCCACACAGCAGTGGCAGGCCTCCATTGTGACTTAGGCAGTGGGAGCCATGGAGGAGGATTGCTGGATGCTCAGCACACTCCTGGCCTTGGTAGCAACCTTTGTGCCATTCAGTACCCATCCACTGGTCCCAGCCCTGCCTGACACCTAGCAGCTGCTTACTGCTGTGTCCAGAGGCTGCAGCAACCCCTGGCTGCTGCAGGAGGGCAGAGCAGGGAAGGACCAGGCCTGGATCTTCTTAATTTTTATATGGAGTAAGTCTGATCCCAACAATGTGTGCATGTAGATGTGTTCCCAGGGCTGGTTTACTGCACAGTAATATACTGTGTTATAAGCTTATTTCACATTAATTGCACATGTAGACACACCCACTGGCATTTATTCAGCTGCAAAAGTGTCATTTTTGGCACTTATTAAAGTTTGAGATCCTATTACTCCTACAGTGTGGATGTGTAAGCAACACTACACATGCTCAGCAGACTATACACTGGTTCATCAACTACACAGCCATGTACATATGCCCCTGGGCATATGTACTGGGAAAAAAGATAAGGAGGAAGACAGTACTCTCATGTTTTAGGACTAGCAGCTGAGTGGTTAGGGAACTTGTTCTAAAAGTAGGAGACTCATATTCTAGCCCTCCTCACCCTCCCAGGAGGGTTTGGTGCTTAGGCCCCTGCTGGGAAATGAGAGAGATATAGGTTTAAACTGCTTTGGGTGAGGAGTGTATTGATCTGGTCATAGGCTTTGATCTGGTGTATTGATCTGGTCTATAGTGTATTGATCTGACTTAGTGGGTAGGCCACTAGGAGATGATTAAAGACAGGATCTGGGGTACCCAAAGCCACATGGCAGGGCAGGGCAGTGCAGGGCAGAGCAGGAGCTGGAGTCCAAGTTACCAAATACAGGGGAGAATTTTAAAGGTCAAATATAAGTCACAGGCTGAGTCAGAGTTCTGGCTCCTCCAAAGCTGAGAGGAGCTACCAAAAGCCAGAGTCCAGAGGAAGAGCCAAGCAAGGTAAGAAACTAGAAAAAAAAAACAAAAACCCACACACACACAAGATCTAGAGAGGCTTTTTGTTTTTACAAAAGTATCAAACAACTTCTTTTACCTTTTTAATGTTTTCACATTGTCTTGTGCTGCTTCCAACTTTCTCTCCTTTTACTCCCATTTCCTTATAGCACTTTCCCCCTTTTGCCCCCCTTACACTACCCTAAAAACCATACTACAAAAATAAGTAGGCAGATAATTATGTGTTGCCATAACCAGATTCTGTTTCACAGCATATCACTATGCATACACCTCTACTTGCCACCCCACTCAGCCTACTTTCATATCCCACCTCTTCCTACACCTCTACAAGGACCAACATCCCCCTAGAAGTTAAATTCACAATAAATAACCAGTTTAAAAGCTTAAAATACACAGTGAGAGAAGCAGATAAAGCCCTTTAAATAATATTCTTTATCACATTAAATACATAAAAGCATAAAGCACACATCCCAGTGGACATTCTAGAAGCTGACATCTCAAACACTATGCTTTTTGTCTTTCTTTTTTAAATCTGTAAAACATTCCTTTACTTTCATCCATTAAAATTAGCCCTAATGTTCTCTGCAAATAAGTGTTCCCAGGCCTTTTTCTTCCATTGTTTCTCTGCTTTTTTCTGTCTGAGCCCTTCTTGATCCTAGGTAGTATAGTCTCCATATGCTCATTTCAAGTTTCAAATAATTTTTCATTGCAAGAAACAGGTTCTTAAAAATCGGAAGGTTCTGTGCCTTCCACAAGTTCATTTTAAAACAGATAAAAAGTGTTCTACAAAAAGGTGCTTTCTGACTTTTTGGGGACCAGCCCCTATAAAACCGTATCTTTCAAAAATGCTTTTGTACACTGTACTTTGGCTAGCCACTTGTTCATTCTACACTGTACTCATTTGCAAACAAAGAAAAAAATTCCAAAATGTGTGGTTTATGGATTTATTCCCCCAAAAACATTTCTGCTTGGAACTGAGGAACCCTACCCAAGTGTCACATGTATTGAATCACATGGCTATTTTGGTACATGAAAGGTAATAGAATATCACTCATGGTATTAATGGCCACATTCTACAGGGGCAGATAACCATCAACTTTTGTTATCTGTGAGTGTGAGTTATGGGTGAGTCTGTAGTGTCAGGATGTAAAGAACTCTCCCAAGTGTGGAGTGACTGTGGAATCAGAAAGCTGCATAATTGTCAAGCAAGCACAGGTATGCATTGTGGCAGAAAGCCACCTTGGTTTCTCCCCAAAATCTCTGCCCTGCGACAATGTGATCAAGATGGGTCCAGCACAGAGGAGTCACACCTCAGCCTGTCTCTTTAGGTAACCTGACCTGGCTGCATTCCTGAGGGAGGGGGGAAACCTGCTCCCTCTGCCTACATGACTGGCATCAGCCACCTCGGTGAGGGGCATCTACCAGGGGAGTTGGAATCTGCCTGGTAACAGGTGATGTATTTCAAATTAGTTGGCTGACAGCCAACTGGGGCTGACCTCCACTGGACCAGGTGAATGAGGTCACAGGGGCTATATAGGTTGGGGGGGGAAGGAGGCTGTCTCTCTCTTCGGCCATGAGGTGAAGCAGCAGCAAAGCAGGGGAGACAGAGAAGCCTTACCATCTGGACCTAGCTCTCTCTCTCACCCCAAGACTCCAGAGGGGAAACTGGAGAACTCTGGAAGATGCTTGTGAGTAAGCTACACAATCTGTTTAGATATTTAGCTGGCAGTAACACAGATGTGTGATCAAAAGGCTACCTCAGCCATACTGTTTGCTCTTTAGGATTTCTAAAATATTGCTCAATCCTGTACCCTAGTTTACCCTACCCCTTGTAATCAATAAAGTTCTCCTTTGTGACTGGTGTGGGAGACTTATTGAGGGGTGGGTCTAAATTATGTCTAAGAGACCCCTTAGGTCTGCGGACTAAGGGAGACTTTACTTTTTGCACCCTGACTTGGGGAAGTGCCCCAAGTGCCTGTACTGGGTCGAGTACCCGTCAGACTATTAGGCCTGTGTTTCCCCGAGGACACAGGGCCGAGACAGTCCCTTCTTGGGGTGGTGGCGGCTACGTTACCCCCTGGCTAGCGAGTGTGCTCCAGGAAGGGGGTTGGCTGGACGTAAGGCACCCCTAGGGAGGCATTCGGAGCCTGGAAGGTGGTCGGGTGCAGAGAGGTGGGCGGCTCAATGCAGGAGCACCCCCTACTGGCCCGCCACATGCATATCCCAGGCATCTGGGAGAATCTTCAGAGTATTGTGTTTCTGCAGGTTGAAGATTGTGATGAAATGATTAGAGATTGAGTTGTAGAGAAATATATATCTCATGCCTATGGTTATAGAGGGGACAAGCACTAATATAACAGAAAGCTATACTGTAACAGGGTGGTCTTCCCTTTTAAAAGGGAACAGTTAGCCATACTGAGAAAGCCAAGATACTGGGTATTTGCATAGGAGGCAGTTTTTCAGTAGGAGCTTTATAAAAGCTCTCAGACGAGTACACAGGACTGGAGGAAGAAAGTTGTTACTAGAACAGTTTGCTACAAAGAGGGGGCAGGTTGCTGTGCAGCGGCCAGACCCAAAGGGTTTCCCTCTTCCTGCTTGCTTTAGGTTGTTTTTGGTGTAACAGGACAAGGAACAGCCCTGTTCCTTTGGTGATACAAAGTTGCGAGTGTGGGGAAGAGTTGGGTCAGGAACAGGGTGAAGATTTCATAGTTTCATAGTTGGTAGGGTCAGAAGGGACGTAAGTAGATCATCTAGTCTGACCCCCTGCAATGGGCAGGAAAGGATGCTGGGGTCAAATAACCCCAGCTAGGTGGCTGTCTGGCCTCCTTTTGAAGACCCCCAGGGTAGGGGCAAGCACCACTTCCCTTTGAAGTTGGTTCCAGCTCCTAGCCACCATGACAGTGAAGTAGTGCCTCCTGATATCTAGCCTGAATCTACTCTCCATCAACTTATGGCCGTTGTTCCTTGTTACCACCAGTAGTGTTCAGGGGAGCAGAGACTCTCCCATTGCCTGCTGGTGCCCCTTGGCAAGTTTATAGGTAGCCACCAGATCCTCTCTCAGCTTTCTTTTGTGGAGGCTGAGCAGGTTCAGGTCCTGTAGCCTCTCCTCATAGGGCCTGCCCTGCTGCCCCTAATCATGTGAGTGACCCTCCTCTGGACCCTCTCAATGCTGGCCACATCCCTCCTGAAGTGCATCACTCAGAACTGGATGCAGTACTCCAACTGCAGCCTGGCCAATGTCACATAGAGGGGGAGGATCACCGCCTTGGACCTGCTCATTATGCATCTATGGATGC
This sequence comes from Crocodylus siamensis, assembly GCF_052110815.1. NCBI lineage: Eukaryota > Metazoa > Chordata > Crocodylia > Crocodylidae > Crocodylus > Crocodylus siamensis. The sequence continues at coordinate 46,068,128 of NC_143403.1, forward strand.
ATGACAAAGTGCAGTTAGCCTTCCTGACCACGTCCCCACATTGGTGGCCCATGTTCATCTTGGAATCAATAGTGATTCCAAGATCCTTCTGTGCCTCTGTGCTGATGAGAATTGAGTTCCCCAGCCTGTAGGTATGCTGCTGGTTCTTCTTCCCCAGGTACAACACCTTGCACTTGTCCATACTGAAACCCATCTTATTCTCATCCGCCCACCTCTGTAACCTGTCCAGATCTAGTTGTAGCCTGTCCCTCTCTTCTAGTGTGCTCACTTCTCCCTACATCTTAGTGTCATCTGCAAACGTGAACAAGCTGCTTTTCACCCCCTTGTCCTTATTGCCGATGAAGATATTGAACAGTGCAGGCCTGAGGACCAAGCCCTGGGGAACCCCACTTCCCACATCTCTCCAGGTCAAAAATGACACATTCACCACCACTCTCTGGGTGTGGCCCTCCAGTCAATTTGCGACCCATCTGCCTGTGTAGGTGTCAACACTACAGATGGCTAATTTTTTAATGAGGATGGGGTAAGAGACAGTGTTGAAGGCCTTCCTAAATTCCAGGAAGACTAAGTTTACCACGACACCTGCGTCCAAGGTTTTTGTGACCTGGTCATAGAAGGCCATGAGGTTGGTCTGACAGGACCTGCCTCTAATGAACCCATGTTGATTGCCCCTAAGCATAAACTTCCCTGCTGGCCCCTTGCAGATGTGCTCCTGGATGATTTTCTCAAAGCTTCCCCAGGACTGAAGAAAGACTAATGGGCCTATAGTTTCCTGGGTCCTCTTTCCTCCTCTTTTTGAAAATGGGCACCACATTGGCCTTTTCCAGTCATCAGGCACCTCACCAGAGCACCATGAGTGCTTGTAAAGTTGTGCCAGGGGTCCTGCAATGACCTCTGCCAGTTCCCTCAGCACTCCGGGCTGGAGATTATCAGGACCTGCTGATTTGAACACATCTAGTCCCTCCAGAAGTTCCCTGACTAGGTCCTCACTGACGCTGGGCCTGGCTGCACCTCCACGGGGTCTGTCTGGAATCCCAGTGGGGTGGATTCCCTGTCCCTGCTCAGGAAAATGGAAGCAAAGAATCTATGAAAAAGATTAGCTTTGTCATCTGGTGCTACCACCAGATTACCAAGCATGTCCTGCAGAGGCCCCACATTATTTGGCACCTTCTTTTTAACCCCTATGTATTTAAAAAAGGACTTCTTGTTATCTTTGATCCGTGTCACTAGTCCTAGTTCCATCTCTGCCTTAGCCTTCCTAATAGCCCCTCTACAATCTCGAGCCAAGGAGGTATAATTCTTCTTGGTGATGGCCCCTCCCTTCCATTGGGTGTATGTCTCTTTTTTGGCTTTGAGGCATTTGTGGATGCTTTTGGTGAGACATGGGGGCTTTTGAGCACTCTTGTCCACTTTGATCCACATGGGGATTGTCATGCTTTTGGCTTGGTGGATCATCTTCTTAAGGAATGACCACTCTTCTTGGACTCCCAACTCCCCTCCCCTCTGGGACCTCAGTCCCTTACTGACTAGTCTCCTTACCTCATTGAAATCCACCCTCCTGAAGTCCAGGGCTGATGCTTTGGTGCAGGCCTTTGTCAACCTGCACTGGATGGTCAATTCCAGTAGGCGATGGTCGCTATCACCCAGGTGGTTGAGCACCCGCAATCCCCTCACCAGGTCATCTCCTGTGGCCAGCACCAGGTCCAACAAGGCTAAAAGAATTACTTAGTAGACACCACTGGAGAAAAGGAACTCACCCAGGATGAAGGTTGCCTGATTAAGAGCCAGTGGCTATTAAAGTTCATGGAAGAGGGCTTTTCTTTGCCCTCTGGGGCATGGCATGAGGGGAGTCAGTGGGGGGAAGCCAGGAATGGCAAACCCAGTGCAGGATCATATCACTGATAAAACTGGCTGACCGGGTGAGGGTAACCACAATAACGAGTGAAGCAAAGAGAGGGGAGAGAGAGAGAAGTCCCACAGAGAAAGAATCTGCTGATACCTGTGAAGGAAGGAAAGAGAGTAAGACTGAGGCATGCTGACAGGCTTGGGGGAGTGGGTTGCACAGCAGTGGAGGGTGAAGGAAAACCACATGCTGTGAGAACTTCTGGGGTTATCCACAACATGGGGGGAATTCACTAGTAAACCAATTTACTTTTATTCTTCTTTACTACACCCTCTCTCATTATGGAATTAACTTCTTATTCTTCCATCACTTCAAGGTGTGGCAGGATAGCCCCAGGGAAGGAGATTTCATTATTCACCCCCACACAGTAACAATTGGCTTGCTTGTTTGTCACTTAAAGAATATGTTTTAAACTGGGAGGACTGGCTGAGGATCTGTGGCACTGACTGTAGGTTGGGGGCTGGACTCAAAAACTGACAGGGATGGATGGTGGCCATCCATCTTTCCTACTCAGTGGTGGAACTAGGGCCCACTGACCTAATTGTTGTCCCTGGAAGCAAAAGGCTGACAGAATTTGAGTAGTCAGGACCACCTTGGGTACTAATTAGGGGAGATTTTCTTTTGACCTCAAGATACTTACACCTCAACCTGTATTGCTCCAGGGACACTGAAGGTTTTGAAAAGAAGCCCTTTCAGGTTGGCAGAAGCCTGATAAGAGGCTGGGTAAAAGGGTCAGGGTACAATGTGAACTTGGTGGCTCCACAGAAAACTCCATAGAACAAGGGTCATCTCACAGCCCACCTTAGGGAGATTTTGGGCCTATAGAAGAAAGATTCTACATCATACAAAGACATCTGGAAGACCAATTCTTTGTCCTGCGCTATGGCCAGATGGCCCAGGTAAATGAAATGATGTCAGATCTTCACCTAGCTGCCCAAGATCCTCACTTCAAGCTACATGGGTATGTTCTTATGGTATGTTGGGACAGGATGACTAGAGCCTGGAAGTACCAGTTACTGGTGCCAAAGTTGCACAGCAAGCAGTGGTCCATGACATAACTTGGGAGCACCACCTGGGTGTTGAGAAAATACAGGGATGGGGGTATTTCCAAGATTCTTTTGGTCTAGGATTTACAAGGACATTAAACATTACATCACATCCTGCCTTGAGTGCCAGTTAGTGACCCCATGCTCAAAGTACTGGCAATGCTGCCCTACCCTCCAGTGTATCTACTATACCCCCCATCTTGGTACCATCTGCATACTTGCTGAGGTTGCAATTGATGCCATCTTCTAGATTGTTAATGAAGAAGGGACCTGGAGGGATGTGGGCTGTGGGGTCCCCCAGGGCTCAGTCCTCGGGCCTGCACTGTTCAACATCTTCATCAGTGACTTGGATGTGGGGGTGAAAAGCACCTTGTTCAAATTTGTGGATGACACTAAGATGTGGGGAGAAATGGGAACACTGGAGGAGAGTGATGGGCTACAACTATATCTGGACGATAACTGGAGGTTACAGGGGTGGGCAGATGAAAACAGGATGGGTTTCAATATGGACAAGTGCAAGGGAGGAAGAAAAGGATCTTGGACTCATTATTTATTCCAAAATGAACATGGGCCGCCAGTGTGGGGACGTGGTCAGGAAGGCCAACCGCACCTTGTCATACACTCACAGATGCATCACGAGCAGGTCCAAGGAGGTGATCCGTCTCCTCTATGCGACATTGGTCAGGCTGCAGTTGGAGTACTGCATCCAGTTCTGGGTGCTGCACTTCAGGAGGGATGTGACCAGCATCGAGAGGGTCCGGAGGAGGACCACTCACATGATCAGGGGACAGCAAGGCAGGCCGTAAGAGCGGAGGCTACAGGACCTGAACCTATTCAGCCTTCACAATAGACGGCTAAGGGGGGATCTGGTGGACATCTACAAACTGGCCAAGGGGGACTAGCAGGCAATGGGAGACTCCCTGTTCCCTCGAGCACTACTGGGAGTAACAAGAAATAATGGCCATAAGTTGACTGAAATTCAAAAGGAGGCTAGATAGACACCTTGCTGGGGTCATTTGAACCCAGCATTCTCTCCTGCCCATGGCAGGGGGTTGGACTTGATGAACTACTTAGGTCCCTTCCAACCCTACCAAATATGAAACTATGAAATATATTGAACAAAACCAGCCCTAGGGCTGATTGCTGTGGCACTACACTTGATACCACCTGGCAGCTAGAAATTAAGCCATAAATTACACCATTGAGCCTGACAAACCAGCCAGCTTCCCATCCACCTTGCAGTACATTCATCTAAACCATATGTCCTCAGTCTGTTTGGAAGAATGCTGTGGGATACTGCATCAAAAGCCTTGCTAAAATCAAGGTATATTACATCCAGTGTTTTCTCCACATCCACAGAGTCAATTATTTTATCATAGAGGGCAATCAGGTTGGCAAGATATGCTGGCCATGCTGACTGTTCCTACTCACCATCCTGTCCTCCAAGTGCTTAGAAATGGATTTGTTAGGGACCCGCTACTTTATTTTACCAGGTACTGAGGTTAAGATGACAAGTCTGTATCCTCCTTGTTCCCTTTCTTAAAGATAGGCACTATGTTTGCCTTTTTCCAATATCCAGGACCTCCCTCAATCACCACACATTTTTATACATAATCACCAGAAGCTCTGCAATCACATCATCAAACTCCCTCAGCACCCTTGGATGTATTGCATCTGGCTGCATAGACTTTTGCACATTCAGCTTTTCTAAATAGTTCCTACCCTGTTACATCATCACTGAGGGTTGCTCACCTTCTCCCCAAACTTTGATGCCCAGTGCAGTAGTCTGGGAGCTGACCTTGCCTGTGAAGTCTGAGGTAAAAAAGGCATTTATTTCAGTCCTTTCCTCATCATCCCTCACTAGGTTGCTTCTCCCGTTCAGTAAGGAACCCACACTTTCCCTGACCTTCCTCTTGTTGCTACCATACTTGTAGAAACTAGGCCTGTGTGAAGTAGCTAGTATTCATTTTAGATTCAGGTTCGACTGATTTGGGGGACAGTGATTCAATTTGGTGATTTGAATAATTGCCCTCAATCGATTTGGACAAATCTCTGAATTAACAGGCCCCACCCCCTGCCCACTTTCCCAGCCCTTTCAATGGCTGCTTCACCCAGCACCAGCATCCTGGCTCTTAAAAAAAAGCCCTGCATTCACCTGCTGCTGCCAGGCGGGGGCGGGGGGGAATCCTATGCTGTGCCCCATGCTGTGTGGTGGGACTTTGCCATGAGCCCCCAGAAGCCCTGACAGCTGCTGAAGCAAGTGCAGATTTTCTGTTTTGGTTTTTTTTTTAAAGAACCAAGAGCTGGGTGGCACAGCTATTTTGGGGGCTGGGAGAGCACGAGGGAGATGGGGGATCATGGCAGGCCTCCAGCATGCAGCGTGGGGCAGTGGTGATCACACCTCCCCACCCCCACCAGCAGGAGCTGCTGAGTGCAGGGCTTTTTGTGTGTTTTTTTTTTTTATTTCAAACAGCCCGGGTGTGGGCCCAGGCAGGGAAGCCAGGGGCTGGGAGAGGTGGTGGAGGTAGGAGGGTGCTTAGCGGGGCTGGGGGAGGAGGCATTGGATGGGGCCTGGCCAGGGTCCCCCCATGGACCCCTCCCCCTCCTTCAACCCCACTCTCTACTTAGTAGCATGGGGTCTGGGTCCAGCTCCCTCCAGCAGCGAGTGGGGATTGCCCGAATCACCAAACAAATTTGGAGAGCTTTTAATCAATTCGGACCTTTTTATTGGTTTTCTAATTGGATTCAGATTCAGAAATTTGGCCACTGAATCAGGCCAAATCTCCTCCAAATTGAATCAGCAACGAAAGTTTTGCACAGCCTTAGTAGAAACCCTTCTTCTTACCTTTCACATCCTTTGCTAGCTTGAAATCCAACTGCACGTTGGCCTTCCTGACTTCATCCATGCATGCCTCAGGAATATTCTTATACTCCTCCTAAATTGTTTCTCCAAGCTTCCACTTCTTGTAAGCTTTCTTTTTTTGCTTAAAGTCACTGAAGAGTTTTCCACTAAGCCAGGCTGGTTGCTTGCCACATTTGCTGTTCTTACTGCACATTGGGATGGTTTGTTCCTCTGCCCTCAGTAAAGTTTCTTTAAAACACGACCAGCTCTCCTAGATTCCTTTCCACTAACACGACCAGCTCTCCTAGATTCCTTTCCACTTCAGACTGGCTTCCCAGGTGATACTGCCCATCAGTTTCCTGAGGGAGTCAAAATCTGCTTTTCTGAAGTCCAGGCTCCATGCTCTTCTGCTCTCCTTTCTTTCTTTTGTCAGGATCCTGAACTCAATCATCTCGTGGTCACCGCTGTCCAAGTTGCCATTCACTCTACATCCCCCACCAATTCTTCCCTGGTTGTGAGCAGCAGATCAAGAAGAGCATGGCCAGAGCCAAAGTAGCCGGGGGAGGGGAATGGGGTTGAACCCAAAGCAGGGATGGGGTGGAGGGACTAGGGTCAGAACTGAAGTGGGGAGTGGAGGTGAGTGTGTTGGACTCAAAGTGGTGGTGGAAGAGGTGGGGAATAGCATAGAACGCAAAGCAGTTCTGAACAGGGCTGGACCTGAAGCAGCAGGCTGTGGTGGGGAGTGGGGTCAGACCCAAAGCAGGGAGGGGGAGCAGGGTCAGACCTGAAGTGGCTGCAGGAGGAGGTTGGGGGGAATGGGGTTGAACCCAAATTGGGGGGGCAGTGGGGTTAAACCCAAAGCAGCAGGGGCTCAGGAGGAGTGGGGTCAGAGGAGAGGGGTGTGGGGTCGGGCCCAAAGTGGTGGAGGGGGCAGGATGGAGGGGATTGGATCCAAAGTAGGGGGGAGGGGAGAATGGGGTCAGACCCCAAGTGGGGGGGGTGAGGGAGGCCAGACAAGGAGCCAGGGGGAAAGAGGGATGTAGGGCCAGATTTGGGGCTCTGTCCCACTGCCCACCCCCATTCTTGATGGGCAATTTGCTAGTAATATAATAAAAATGCATGATTCCAGGTCTATTGATCAGATCAAGTCCTGCTGTTACTTCCATCAGAGAGAAGATTGCTTGCTAAATGACAGGGACTCTATAAGATCATAAGATGAGTCAGAGAAATTGGTTATAAAGTGAGTCTAGTAAAGGGAAAGCATAGGGTCCCAGGTTTATTAGGTAAATTTCCTAAAACCTCACTGAACCTGAAAAGTACTAAATGCCTCAACCACTTTATCAAAGAATACAGGAAGTATGGAAAAAACAATTCAACTCCCAACTGGTGAGGTATGTCTGAGGAAAAACCTATCCACAACTCAACAAAAGGAGTCAAAGGACCTGGGGGGAATTGTCCAGATGTATTTACCACCTGGCCAACCTATTTAATCTTTGGGTCATCCTGAAACCAGGGTGTGTCATCCAAAATTTTTCCTCTGAATGCCAAAGGGACGAAAGGACATGTAAGAACAAGATGCAATATATTCTGGAAATAGATATGAATGAATAGTAATCAAGTGAAAGGTGCAACCTGATCCTATTTGTTCACAGACTGTATAAAAAATTTGATTTTATATTGATTTTGTAAGCTGAACACAATGTCAAAATTTAACACACTTCAATGTCCCAGGGTTTAAGAGTTGTTACAGCAACTGGGGAAGGTCAAATATATATCAATGTTGTATTTAACGAAGGGGTGCTGGTGAATTCCATTTGCTCCAGAGTCCTAGGAGCTAACCATGTTCACAATGCACTGGGGTCTCTACCAAATTAGAACCTTCCCTTTTGGTTTCCACAGAGCCCCTCTTACATCTCAGGGACTAACAGCCTAACAGCAGCGAGTTGGCAGCCACATTGAGAGTATATTGTGGCCTATTTTGATGGTGTGGTAGTGTTCACTGGCACATGAAAGAAACATCTATAGCCAGTCACGGCATTAATACAGACACTTTGCCTACAGGCTTAACAGCAAAGCCAGAGAAGTACTGTCTCAGACTTAGAGAAACAAAGTGAGATGAATTAGACAATGAGGAGATGAGAACCCCTCAATGACAAAGTGAAGACTTTGGTAGAGTCCCACATACCCAAGATAAAAAGATAGCTGAAGTCCTTCCTGGGATTGGAAAACTATTACTGGCACTTTATGCCACTGTTCTTAGCAGTTACTACCCTATTAATGCACAAGCCGAACAATATGGCACCCAGAGCAGTGCAGTGGTTTCTATCATGCACTTATATCTTCAGAGAGATAAAAAGAATATTGTGTACTACCCTAGTTCTGTGCAGTCTGGATTTTGCTTGCAGATTTGTTCTACAGATGTATCCATTGGAGGAAGGCCTTGGGGCCATTTTCTCTCAGGACTTGCAGGATGAAGAGCACCAAATCCTGTATCTTTGAAAGATCCTTCTTAGAGATCCTCTGTAATCAGGAAGGAGTATCTCATTATGAATTGGGTGATTAAGATTCCCCCAGTGATTAAGATTCCTCATGGCTCCTTTTACTCCAGAGGAAGTGAAAGGTGGTGGTGGTTGAAGGCTCCTTTTTGTGAGGGATGGAGACATCTATCTGCTGCCTTGACCTGCTATCGTAGGAAGTCAGCTGCTTGCCTGGCAGCTGGATCCAAGATGTCATAGGATTACTATAACAGGTACTGGGTGTGCCTGTTACTTAAAGAAGGGACAAGGCTCTGGAAGAAGCTGAGTTAGTAGGTAGGGGAGCACCAGACTGGAAAGGAGTGGGGCTTAATTGGGAGATAAACAAAGAGCCAGAGCTGTGACAGACACTCCCATCTCAGCTGCTGACATGGAGGGAGCTTCTGAGCAAGCAGCAGACAGAAGGAGACCCTGCACTCCCGGGGGTTAAGAGAAGGCAGCCTTAGATATGAGGTAGGGTCAAGTTGTTTATGGATTGAAATAAGCAGCAATGCTGGTCTCAGCTGGCTCAGGAGCATGCCCATGGTTCCTCCAGGTTGTAACCAAAGGCCAAGGAGCAGGGCCACTCCTGGGAGGCCTGGATGTAAGGCTGGAGCACAGTTACAGGGCAAAAAAGATGCTAGAGGGAGCCCAGGGCCCAGTCCAAGAGGTCATGGTAGAAGTGGGAAGCACCACATCCAGGGCTAAGGAGCCCAAGGCCAGAAAGCCCAGGAGAAAATGGCCAAGAGGCCAGGGATCTGTGATATGTTCAAGTAGGGGCCAGGGCCAGGGCCCAGACAGTGACAGGGCCTGAGTCCCAGGTGGGGTAGGAAATACAAGCCAGAACAAAGAGGTGCATAGAAGACCTGAGCCCAGGAGGGTGCAGAAACATTGATGGCACAGGGACTTCAAATCCCAGCAATGGCAGAGACTGGGTCTTCCTGTAGGCCTAGGAGTGGTGCTAAGTAATAACATCTGTGAGACATGGACATGGATATTGGGAAGTGAACATAGTAGCTCCTAAGGCAATGAGTAGGGTTATGTGTACTCATGAAGAGGAGAGCTGACTTGGGAAGCCCTCGGGCGCTTCCCCTTAAAAATATATATAAATGTATCGAGGCATGACAGGTGAGGAGAAGGGTGATTGCCCAGAGATAGCAGAGTAGACAAGTGTAGAACGACTTTTAGTGGCAAAACAGCCACCCCTGGAGTTGGCATTGTTACAATTACTGACACTGATCCAGCCATCTTATTACTACCCTGTGGGTGATACTGCCAAAGGTGATCCTGAGCAGATCAAAAGTGACTATAGGAATTTGGGTGCAAGGCTGAAGAGAACAGGGATTCAGGTGGTGTTCTCAATCCTTCCATTCCAGTGGAAGGGCATGTGGCAGGAAGCTACCTTTGTTTCTCCCCAAAATCTGTGTGCTGTGACAATTTGATTAGGATGGGCCCAGCAGAGGAGACACACTTTTACCCTATCTCTTTAGGTAATCTGAGCTGGATACATTTCTGAGGGAGGGGGGAAACCTGCTCCCTCGGCCTACGTGACTGGTATTAGCTACCTGGATGAGGGGCTTCTGCCTGGTGGGCTAGAGTCTTCCCGGCAACTAGTGATGTATTTCAAATTGGTTGGCTCACAGCCAACAGGTGCTGGCCTCCATTGGACTAGGTGAATGAGGTCACGGGGCTATATAAGTTAAGACTGCCCAGGAGGAGGGGGCAGCAGCCATGCGGGGGACTCAGAGAGGAGCTTTACCATCTGAAACTGGCTCTCTCCTCCATAACTCATGAGTGAGGAATGGCCTGCCCCCAGAGGGAATCTCCAACAGCCTCTGGATGATGCTTGTGAGTAAGCTACTCGAGATCTGGTTAGATATCTAGCTGGCAGTAACTCAGATGCGTGATCAAAAGGCTACCTCAGCCAGACTGTTTCGCTCTATGGGATTTCTATGATATTGCTCTATCTTGTATCCTATTTTCACCCTACCCCTGTAATCAATAAAGTTTTCCTTTGTGACTGGTGTAGAAGACTTATTGAGGGGTAGGTATAAATTATGCCTGAGAGGCCCCTAAGGTCTGCAGACTAAGAGGGACTTTCCTTTTTGGCCCCCAACTTGGGGAAGTGCCCCAAGTGCCTGTACTTGGTCGAATACCCATAGGACTATTAGGTCTGTGTTTCCCTGAGGACACAGGGCCAAGAGAGTCCCTTCTCGGGGTGGTGGCAGCTTACGTTACAGCCAGGCTAGAGAGTGTGCTCCAGGAAGGGGGTCAGCCAGATGCAAGGCACCCCCAGGGAGTCACTCGGAGCCTGGAGGGTGGTTGGGCACAGTGAGGTGGGTGGCTCAATGCCGGAGTGCCCCCTACTGGCCTGCCACAGGGCTCAGGAAGATGCGGACACATCCTGCAGACCAATACATGGCAACATACCTGGTGTCACAAGCAGGGCTTTGGATTCTTTGAGCATGGGACGTTGTTACAAGAAGAAGGATTCTTAGGAAGAGACAGGATCTACCTGACAAAGAAAGGGAACAGAGTCTTCACAGACAGGCCCACTGACCTAATGAGAAGGGCTTTAAACTAGGTTAGCCAGGGGGATGAAGATCAAAGCCGTGAGGTAAGTAGGGAAGTGGGTGACCTGGAGAAAGCACAGGCAGCAGTGGGCAAAAGGGGAGGTCTTCTTATTTTTCCTGAGAAGGTAAGGTAATTTACCCCAGGTGCTCAGAGCTCCAGTATGAAGTAGGAGATAGGCCTGTTAAAAGACTCTGGGCTAGGGTCAGAGGGGAGACCAACAAGAGTTATGTTGTTGTGGGCATCTGTTATAAACCACTAGGCCAGGAGGATAAGGTGGATGAAGTTTTCAAATGGGTAGTGGAAGTTTTTTAATCACAGACCTTGGTTCTCGTGGGGGACTTCAGTAACTTGGCATCTGCTGGGAGGGCAATACAGCAGTGCACAGAGAATCCACGAAGTTTTTGTAGAATATTGGGGACTGTGGCAGAAATGCCACCATCTGGGTCTCTCCGCAGGAATCTGTCACTGCAGCTTGTGATACTGGGGTTGAATTCCTAAGGGGGGGGATTTTCCTCCCTGCCTATGTGACAAAAGCCTGGTGCTTAGAGTGTGGTCCCTCTGGTCACCTGAGTTGGGGTAGGGAAAAGCCCCTGCCCAGTTAACCAGTGATGCTTTTTAAATTGGTTGGCAAGGTGCCAACACTGCTGGCTTCTATTGGACTGGGCTGCTGAGGTCAGAAAGGCTATATAAGGGCCTGCTCCAAGAAGAAGTGGGGGAGAAGCCATTTTACCAGCATGACTCAAGCATCAGGACACAGGGAGAGAGTCTGATTCATCTGAAATGCTTTCTCTCTGGAAATCTCTGAGCCAGATCTCTAACATCTTCTGAATGATATTTGTAAGTGTTTCTAGAGAGCTAGTCAGCTCACAGTGATGCATTTGCATATCAAACGGCTACCTCAGTCAGATTGTTTTGCTCAGTGGTAATCCCTTGATAGTGCTCTACCTCTTACCTTAGTCTACCTCATCCTGTCAGGAGCAATAAAGTTCTCCTTCGTGACTGGTGTAGGAGACATATTGAGGGGTGGGTTTAATTATGCCTAGGAGGCCCCTTGGGTTTGCAGACTAAGGGAGACTATTTTTGACTTGGGGAGGTACCTTAAGTTCTTGTATTGGGTCGAGTACCCATAGGACTGTTAGGCCTGTGTTTCCCCGACGACACTGGACCTAGCCAATCCCTTCTTGGGGTGGCAGCAGCACATGTTAGCCCCAGACTCTGTGGTGGGGCTTGAAAGCTGGTCTGCCCAGGCTTAGGCTCCGCTGGAGAGACACGTGGAGTCCGGAAGGTGGATGGGCGTAGTGAAGTGGGAAGCTCAATGCAGGAGGTCCCCCTACTGGCCCACCACAGGGACAACTTCCTGGTGCATATGCTGGAGAGGCCAACTAGGGGTCTTGCTTTTCTTAACCTGTTGCTCACAAAGAGGGAAGAATTTGTTTGGAATGTAAAAGTGGCTGGCAAGTTGGGCAGCTGTGATTATGAGATAATTGAGTTCAGGATCCTGAGGAAAGGAAGGAAGGAGGCCACCTGAGTAAGGACGCTGGACTTCAGGGGCATTTGCACATGACACTTTTTTTGCATCACAGCTGCATGACTGTTTGAATGAGAGGGATTTCTGAATGCTTTAAAAATCCTTCTGGTGCATTAAACTAAAATTCCTCAGACATAGTTTAGTTTGACTCACCAGGAATTAAAGCGGCTCACCCATGGATTCGTTGAGTGCAAACACAAAGGCACTCCAAGGTTACCCTCTTTTTCCACCAGGTGGCACTGTGACTTCTTTCTAGTTTACCCCTTTGTCCACCAGCTATCTCTTTGAATTGCTGCCATTTCGGGGTATGTTTTTTTTTTCTTGTTCTGTGTGCCAGCTTCCTGCTCGCATAGCTACAGGACAGGCCACAAGGTGGGTGGGGGGCCCAGGCCATGGGATGGGGAACCCATGACGCCAAGGAATCTTAATCCACCTTTACTCATCCTTCCTCCCCTCAATCTGCCATGCAGTTGCCATTGGCTTGGGAATTCCCTGGGGTTTGACCTTCTCTGCTGTTTCAAAGAAATTGCAAGTGAGGAGAGATACCAGACACAAAAGAAAAGAAAACAAATAATTCTCTTTTACATAATTAACCTTTAATGGTTTATTCAACTAAACTTTACAGAAATAACAACCCAACCATTACAGAATTTTCAAGGTAAACAATGTGCAAGAAGCAGTAATCAATCTTCAACTTAGTAAACACATGGAACCAAGTGACACAGTTACATTTGTAGAAAATCGAGCAGAAAAACAAAACAAAACATGTTCTATTCACATTTCAACAACTAAAAGCTAAAATTATACATCATCATCATCAGGGAAGAGGGCACCCCCCCAGGTGCAGGACACTGAGCAGACAGGGGACCCCAGCCCCACTTGGGCACATACCCAAGGGAGGCATCACAGGCAGGCAGAAAGGAGATAAAGACACCTGGCAGAGGGGCATGGGCAACATCATCACTCTTGTGAGGTAACAAATATTAGTTAGTAAATTGCAAGGAAGGCAGGGCTTGAACCCCTTTTTTGTCCCTGTGTAGATACTGTTTACCTCAAGAAGACGAGGAGGTTTGTTTTTTCAATCACGTCAGGTGCTCTTTGGAGAAAGGCTGGCTGCAACCATTATCAGTATTATCATCATCATTATCATTATAATTAATATATTTTTTCATTATTATTATCATCATTATCATAATCACTTATAATGATATGATCATAACCATAATTATTATTAGGTAAGAGGGCACCCTCTGGCTACCAGACATTGAGCAGACAAGGGACCCCAAGCCCACTTGGGCAGATACCCAAGGGAGGCAGCACAGGCAGGCCAAGAAGCCAACAGAGGCAGAACTGAAAGGCAGGAATCGAAGTGTGACAGATCACACTTCATGAAAACATTTCAAAAGGAGCTAATTGGTCTCATTGTCCTCACAAGATAAAGGGCATATTCGTTATTATTATTAGGCAAGAGGGTACCTCCCTGGCCACAGGACACCGAGCTGAGAGGGGACCCTAAGCTCTCTTGGGCACACACCCAAGGGGGGTAGTATAGGCAGGCAGAGAAAAGATAGAGGCAGGAGGACATTATCATTATCAATTATATCTGCATGATCGTAATCATTATTATTATTAGGCAAGAGGGTACCCGCCAGCCACAGCACTGGCAGGCAGAGAGGAGATAGAGTACCTGGCAGGTAAACAATAACAACATTGCCTCTCAGGTGTTAGTGAATGGCAAGGAAGGCAGGGTTTGAAGCCCCTTTTTGTCCTTGTGTTGAAACTATTTACCTTGAAAAGAAGAGGGGGTTTATTTTTTTAATCACTTTGGGTGCCCTTTGAAGAAAGGCTGGCTTAAACCATTATCATCATCATGATTATCATTATTATATATTTTTTCATCATTATTTTCAGTATGAGGCAGCACAGGCAGGCGAGAGGCGATAGAGGTAGAGGGCTGATCTTCCCAAAGGCCATTCCAGGAAATGCCTGCCGTAAGGCAGAGTGCATGCACAGGGAGCAGAATCATCATCACCAGTATCATTAAAATATTTTTTCATTATTATTATCATTATGATTATCATTTATAATTGTATGATCATAATCATTTTTATCATTAGGCTGAGAGGGGACCTCAAGTCCACTTGGGTAGACACCCAAGGGAGGGGAGGCAGCATAGGCAGGCCAAGCGACTAGTAGCGGCAGAGCACAGAGGCAGGGCTTGAAGTGTAACAGAATACACTTCACAGAAACATCTCAAAAGGCGTTAATTGGGCTCATTGTCCTCACGAAGTAAACTGCATGTGTTGTCATCAACATTGTTTATTTTTTCTTTAATCTCTGAAGATTACAAAAATAATAATTCAAGTAACATGTGTAGGTTATATCAAAATAAAATAAAAAGAAAGAGCAAACTCAGAACCACCATTTCAACCTTATGCTTGAAAGTATCAGAAGTGCAGAATAAAAACTGTACTGGTGAAGGCAAAGCGTTAAACCCCTTTTTGTCTCTGTTTAGAAACTATGTACCTCAAGGAGAGAAGGGGAGGGTTATTTTTTTAATCACCTCAGCTGCTCTTTGAAGAAAGGCTGCCTGAAAACATTATCAGTATCATCATCATTATTCTATTTTTTTCATTATTATTATTATTATTATCATTTATAAGTGTTTGATCATAATCATTCTTACTATTAGGCAAGCGGGCAACTGCAGCCACAGGACACTGAGGATATAGGGGACCCCCAAAGCCACATGGGCAGATACCCAAGGGAGGCAGCGCAGGCAGACAGAGAAGTCAGTAGAGACAGGCATCTGGCAGGCAGACATTGTAAACATTGCCACTCCTGTAAAGCAGCAAATGTTAGTGATTGGGAGGGCAGCGGTATTATTATTTTTAATGACTTCTGGTCCTCTTTGGAATTCTAGCCTCCAGAAAGGTTTTCAGGGGACCTTTTTAAGGCCACCAACAGAATAATATTTACCTGTTACCAGTGTAACATTCATACTGTATCATTATGATTGTCATTGTATCACACTTTATCATTGTATTTTATCATTTTACCATAATTTATTATCAACCTTTATCAGTATCATCATCACGATGCCATCCTCTCCCTCTGGCCATTAACATGTGTCCACTGTGCATTTTAATTTTTTTTACATGCTTCAACCACACCGTGCAGGATGTGGTGGAGTGTCCAGATGTCATTCTCAGGCTTTGTATGTGGTCTGCTTTTCTTCTTTGGCAGGCGGCAGCATAGCAATTGGAGCTGAAACCAGGAAGGAAGGGATGTGCGGGGGCAGGAATAGACCCGTGCATAGGAAGGTTTATGGAAAAACCACCAAGAAGGGCCTGCCCTGAATGCGTGAACAGTATTCACCAGCAAGCATATAGAGCCTCAATGCCATGTGTTTCCCTTCACCTTTCTGCGTGACAATCAATCCCGCCCCCACCAGTTAGTTGAAAGTTGAAGTAAACAATGCCCCCCTCTTCCACATATTGTGCCACTTGACTGCATTCACGCATCCACCCCCCAACCCCCACCCTGGGGCACAGCCTACTCTCAGGTGTCACTTACCAATGGCTAGAGGTGCCAATTATGGAGGACGTCACAATATCCTGAGGTGGTGCAGGGTCACTTGGAAGAACTGGATGCCTTTAAGTCGGCAGGCCCAGATGAGCTCCATCCGAGGGTACTGAAGGCACTGGCCGACATCATTGCAGAGCCACTGGCAGGAATATTTGAACGCTCGTGGCGAACGGGTCAAGTCCCGGAGGACTGGAAAAGGGCCAATGTGGTTCCCATTTTCAAGAAGGGGAGGAAGGAGGACCCGGGTAACTATAGGCCAGTCAGTCTCACCTCCATCCTTGGCAAAATCTTTGAGAAAATCATCAAGGCTCACATTTGTGAGAGCCCGGCAGGACAAATTATGCTGAGGGGAAACCAGCATGGGTTCGTGGCAGGTAGATCGTGCCTGACCAATCTAGTCTCTTTTTATGACCAGGTCACAAAATGCCTCGACGCAGGAGGAGGGGTGGATGTCATATACTTGGACTTCAGGAAGGCCTTTGATACGGTATCCCACCCCATACTGGTGAACAAGTTAAGGGGCTGTGACTTGGATGACTGCACAGTCCGGTGGGTGGAGAATTGGCTGGAGGGTCGCACCCAGAGAGTCGTGGTGGATGGGTCGGTTTCGACCTGGAAGAGTGTGGGCAGTGGGGTCCCGCAGGGCTCGGTGCTTGGACCGATACTCTTTAATGTCTTCATCAGCGACTTGGACGAGGGGGTGAAATGTACTCTGTCCAAGTTTGCAGATGACACTAAGCTATGGGGCGAAGTGGACATGCCGGAGGGCAGGGAACAGCTGCAAGCAGACCTGGACAGGTTAGACAAGTGGGCAGAAAACAACAGAATGCAGTTCAACAAGGAGAAATGCAAAGTGCTGCATCTAGGGAGGAAAAATGTCCAGCACACCTACAGCCTAGGAAATGACCTGCTGGGTGGCACGGAAGTGGAAAGGGATCTTGGAGTCCTAGTGGACTCCAAGATGAACATGAGTCGGCAGTGTGACGAAACCATCAGAAAAGCCAATGGCACTTTATCGTGCATCAGCAGATGCATGACAAATAGGTCCAAGGAGGTGATACTTCCCCTCTATCGGGCGCTGGTCAGACCGCAGCTGGAGTACTGCATGCAATTCTGGGTGCCGCACTTCAAGAAGGATGCGGATAACCTGGAGAGGGTCCAGAGAAGGGCCACTCGTATGGTTAAGGGCCTGCAGGCCAAGCCCTACGAGGAGAGATTAGAGAAACTGGACTTTTTCAGCCTCCGCAAGAGAAGGTTGAGAGGCGACCTGGTGGCTGCCTATAAGTTCGTCAGGGGCACAGAAGGGAATTGGTGAGTATTTATTCACCAAGGCGCCCCCGGGGGTTACAAGAAATAATGGCCACAAGCTAGAAGAGAGCAGATTTAGATTGGATATTAGGAGGAACTTCTTCACAGTTCGAGTGGCCAAGGTCTGGAATGGGCTCCCAAGGGAGGTGGTGCTCTCCCCTACCCTGGGGGTATTCAAGAGAAGGTTGGATGTGTATCTAGCTGGGGTAATGTAGGCCCAGCACTCTTTCCTGCTTATGCAGGGGGTCGGACTCGATGATCTATTGAGGTCCCTTCCGACCCTAGCATCTATGAATCTATGAATCCTCTTGCTACTCCATATCAGAAAGCAGCTCTCATCCTGCACACAACCACTGCATTCTTGTGCCTCTCATGGGTGATTCTCCTTGGATACATGCAAGAAATTCAGAGGGCCATGTTGCCCTAGTCTTACATGCCCTGGCTGGCTGACTTCTTCTGCCTCTAGTCTGCTGTCTTCTCTCTTCAGCCTCAGACATCTTGGATTAATACAGTGTATGAGTACCCTGACCTCTGCTCCCACAATTTACAGGGCTGCTGTTCAGTGGGTCAGGAAAGGTCACCCTCCCCCCACTCACATTTCGGTCAGTGCAGACTTACCGTCACCATCCTGGCAATTGTTTTGCCATAGAGCGCCAAAACCCTGTGCCAAAAGAGCACTCCAAAAAACCCATCAAAAAAGGGGCCAAAAGAGCACCAAAAACCTCGGCTCACAGATCCCACATCTTTAGACCCACACCTTGCAACATCCGCCCACAGGTTCTTTTTTCCTTGTGCTGGCTGGGATTGCCCAAGTAAAGTTGCCCCACATTCAGATTCATGGCAACAGGGTGCCTGAAATCTGCAAAATTCCCTTCCCTCCCCCACCCCCCAATCCCCTTTCATTGCAAAGTGTATCAGTTGGTGCAGACATGATGGCACCAACCTGGTAAATTTATTTGCCAGGAGCACCAAAAAGGGTTGTAGGTAAAAAGACAGCTATATAGTAATGGGTATGTCTAGGAGGGTGGCTCACAGGGTCCCAAGTGTTACCTACAAGTCACCTACATGCGTCAAGGCACTATGCAGAGATTGCAGGTAGCCCCCCTAGCTACCATCTCAGTCCACTCAGACCTACCTTCTCACCCCCACCCCTGCCTGCCGCAGCCTTGCCTTGGCCTGGGTGACAACAGCACCTTCACTTTCCCCCCCAGCCCAAACGCATGCAGTGGCACAGCTGCAGTGCTTTTCCTTTCCTTTTTGTGCTGGGCATTGCACAAGGAAGGTTTTATGGGTTTAATAAAACCCATCTACTCAAAAAACCTTGGCTGCCACAAGGAAGGTTTTACATTTTTAAAAGGGCAATTATCACCTTCTCAGGTTGAGCACAGGAGCAGGTGAGAGGGATTTTTTAAACAGTTTATTCCCCCTTCCCCCCTTCAACACCAATGTTTGAAAGCAGCGGGTTACTTGGGCTTCTTTCCCTTTGCCCCTTCTTGCCCCCTGCAGCTGACCTTCCCCTTGCTTCCTGAACTGCAGAGTTGCCTGCCTGGCCCTGATTGCACTCATGCACCCCTTGGCTGACTGCTCTGTGTTTTCAGGAACAGGCTCAGATGTAGTGTTCCTGGCTACCTCCTGGACAGAGGCAAGCCGAGCAGAGCTACTGTGACCTTTCTGGGGTGGTACCTGCTTTGGGATGCAGCCATTGTTCAAATGCTGGAGGACATCCTTAATCAAGCCTTGTGTCACCTGCACATTGACACAGCACTGTGTGGCCATGTCCAGAAACTACCCTTTCTGGTCTAAGAGCTGCTTCTGGAATTTAGTCATGTCCATGCTTTGGTTCTCCTGGTCCTCATCAGACCTAAGTGCCTCCCAGACTTTGTCCCACCAGCCATCTGCAGCTGCCACTTGGGTTTCTGCTGCCTTGACCACAGCCTCCATCATGCTCTCTCTGCACCATCTCTACCTGTGGTGATAATCATGTGAGTGCTTCGATGTAGTGAGAGCTGGGGTCTGAGGTTTGGAGGCACATCCTCAGCTGGCATCAGTCATGGTAGCTGGTAACAAAAGGAAAATAAAAAGTATTCCTGGTGTGGTCAAATGTCCTTCCCCCACCCTCCAAGCATTCAAGAAGATGGTAACCCACCTCTAACCCACCCCCCACCCCCTGTGATGGAACTGCCTGCAGGCACTGAAACAGTGCCTGCCAGAGAACGGTTTTTGTTCCTGAAACGAGGATGCATGAGTGGGGACATATAAGTATCATAGAATGGGCATTATATGTGGGCCACTCTGTCAGGCACTGTTTGGGTGCATGTGGGTTAGGTGTGTAGTGGGGGGTTAGTGCATGTAGTGCTGGAGGTTGATCACCATGCTATTTTGAGGGTAGGTGAAGGGTATTTCAGCACACCACAAACTCTTTGTTTTCCTTTAACTGTTTTCAGCTACCACAGGCAATGCCAGCAGGGGAAGTGGCACTGAAGCAGGGATTTGTAATTTTTTGGAAATGTGAATTGTTTCCACCAGGGCATGCCCACAATTTTTTTCATTTTCATAGATTTCATAGACATCAGGGTTGAAAGGGACCTCGAAAGATCATTGAGTCCAGCCCCTTGCCCAAAGGGCAGGTAGTCAGCTGGGGTCATAGGATCCCACAAAGATAAGCATCCAATCTACTCTTGAAGGTGTTCAATGTAGGTGCTTGAATCACCTCCACTGGCAGACTGTTCCAGACCTTGGGGACTCGGACAGTAAAGAAATTTCATAGATTTCATAGATTTCATAGACATTAGGGCTGGAAGGGACCTCGGGAGATCATCGAGTCCAGCCCCCTGCCCAAAGGGCAGGATGTCAGCTGGGGTCATAGGATCCCAGCAAGATAAGCATCCAATTTACTCTTGAAGGTGTTCAATGTAGATGCTTGAACCACCTCCGCTGGCAGACTGTTCCAGACCTTGGGGGCTCGGACAGTAAAGAAATTCTTCCTTATGTCCAGCCTGAAGCGGTCTTGCAGGAGTTTGTGACCGTTCGACCTAGTCATCCCTTGGGGCGCTCTGGTGAACAGATGTTCCCCCAGATCCTGGTGGTCACCCTTGATAAACTTCTAGGTGGCCATCAGATCACCCCTGAGCCTGCGCTTTTCCAGGCTAAAGAGTCCCATGTCTCTCAGCCTATCATCGTAAGATCTGTTTTCCTGACCTCTGATCATGCGCGTGGCTCTCCTCTGGACTCTCTCAAGCTTCTCCACATCCTTTTTGAATCGTGGAGCCCAAAACTGGACGCAGTACTTCAGCTGCGGCCTCACCAAGGCTGAGTACAAGGGGAGAATGATGTCCCGGGATTTGCTAGAGAAGCATCTATTGATGCAAGCCAGCGTTTTGGTCACTTTATTAGCCGCAGCATCGCATTGGAGGCTCATGTTCATCTTGTGGTCAATGATGACCCTGAAGTCTCTTTCTTCTGTAGTGCTATCCAACGTAGCACTGCTGAGCCTATAAGGGTGCTGCAGGTTTTTCCTCCCAAGGTGGAGAACCTTGCATTTTTCGGTGTTAAACACCATCAGGTTCTCGTCTGCCCATTTGCTGAGCTTGTCCAGGTCAGCCTGGATCACCCGCCTATCTTCTGGCGTGGATGCTTTGCCCCAAAGTTTGGTGTCATCAGCGAACTTGGCCAGTCCACTCCTGACTCCAATGTCCACATCATTAATGAAGATGTTGAACAGTATGGGTCCCAGGACAGAGCCTTGAGGGACCCCATTGGTCACAGGGCACCACGATGAGTGACTGCCATCAATTACAACCCTCTGGGTCCAACCACGGAGCTAATTTCCCAGGCAGAGGATCGTGGTGGAGCCAAGGCCACAACTGGCCAGTTTGGCCTAGAGGTGATTGTGGGATACCAGATCAAAAGCTTTTTTGAAGTCAAGATATATGACATCAATCTCATCTCCCTCGTCCAGGTGATAGGTCACCTGGTCATAGAAGGAAATGACCTATCACCTTCATTGTTTTTGATGGAAACAATTCACAGTTCCTAAATTTACAAATTGTGCCCCTTTGAGGGGTGTTAATATGGCAACTATTGAGACATGGCCCTGTCCATCACACACCTCTGTTTCAAACCTTGGCTAGTGTGGAGGAAAGGTATTTCGTGGGGAGAAGTGCTTTGCAAGTTAGAGGATTTTTGCTAGGGTTCCTGCAGGGCAACTGCTTTTTTCTCACAGGGCAACTGTGTTGGTTACTGTAATCTTCTAAGTCAGGCCACATTGTCTTACTGAAAGATCTTGTTTTATCTTTCTTTTTGCAAGATTTTTTCTCAGATGAACAATCTTCACTTTCCTTCATAGAAGCACTTTTTAAAACCTCTGATGTTTTCTGAATAGTGTATTCAAACAAATTTTCCCAGTCCATATGGTTAGAAGTATGCTTAGAAGAATACACTTCCCTATGAGCACAATTTTCAAAAGGATGATCCTGTGCATCCAAAACATCACTTTTAACTTTACATTTTCTGCATGACAATGTCAAAGTATTATTTTCATCAGCTCTTAAGTTAGAATCTGTTAAAATGTTTCCTATTTCAGAAGCACAGTGGTTATTGTCTTGAAACTGGATACACATTTTCCCAATACAGTCTATCTTGCCATCATGAGATTTAACACTTTCAGGATATTGAATACATCTGTTTATGTTTTTATCATCACACTAGGATTTTTCAGGAGTATGTCTTCAGCTATCCTCATGCACTATTGAAGTAACAGGATGCAATTCCTGAGATTTCTGACCTTCATCCACTGAGGCAAATTTATCCTGTTTAGAATAGTTTGCTTGTGTCAAAGACTGCCTTTTAATCTGCTTCCTAAAGGGAAAAATAACATCACCCATCTGATTAGAAATATAAGATTTTTCATCTGTACATGTCTTATTCTGCACATCTCGTACTTTACTCTGGCTCCAAGCATAAAGTAGAGTTTGTGGTTCTGAATTTGCCCTTTCTTTTTCTTTTCTTGTGAGATAACCTAAACATGTTATTTGAATTATTATTTTTGTAATTTTCAGAGATTAAAGAGGAAATACATTCTTTATGACAACACATGCACCTTATCAGCACCTTTCTGAGATCCAAAATGTAGGCAGCAGCTCAAATCCACAACACTGAGAAATGGAATCAGGGCTCTCACAGGGCAACAGGTTTTGTTTTGTTTTGTTTTTTTATGGGGAGACATTGGTTTGAAGCTAGGGTTATTGCAGGTTAGGCTTTTTTTCAGATGAGATGTCTCTTTCAAAGCTCAATAACCCAAAAATGAGAAGGAAAACCTGATGACTATGTACCATTTTCTGGGTAGATTCTTTTTGGGTGTGCCTGTTCATTGATCTGCTAAAAGCAATTATCATGAACCCAGGTCACCATTGGTCATCCTACTAAACCCCACATTTGATTTTGAAGTGGATGGGCATGTGGTATATCACCTTCCCCACACCCATCAAACACGGTAAAGGCGAAACACTCTGCTGTTCCAATGCCCAGTGCATGGATACCTGACTGGTCTAGTCATTGACATGCATATAGGAGGTCACTCGCAATGCTAATTGATTGAATGCAGGTCCCATAAGAGCTGAACACCACCACCTCCCCTGCTTGGTGGTGCTGTTGTGATCTGAGAAGTGGGCCTGCTGTGTACATGCAATCGACCTTGCTTCATGGAATCCAGATGAGATGAGTGAGGAGGACCAAATGGAGATTCAAGAAGAAATGCATGAGGACAGGGACATGAAAAATGCAGACAAAATGAATGAAGACATTGAAATGAAGCATCTGGATGACATGGCTGAGGAGGAGGAAGAGGACAAGGAAGAGGAGGAGGATGAGAAACTGTTGCTAAGTACCCTGCTGCTGGCCTTGGACTTACTGCATAAACCAAAAGTGCAGCTAATGACAGAAGAGTATGCTATGATCCTGCTTCTAAATGCTTGTGATGAGATGCCTGCATGTAGGTGCACCTCACAAAAAAAGGCACTTAGATCTGTGGTGGAGTGGGATAGCCAAAAGGCAAGCACAGAAGTGGAAGCTGACAGAGCATTGTGGATCACCTACATGAGTAACAACCACAGGATCTGGGCCCTAGAGCTGTGTAAACTTGAGTTTGCAATTTAATTCAGAGAAGATTTGGAGATTTGGGGGGCAATCTTTAATGGGAAAAAGAAATTTAAAAAGAGGGAGGGGGAGCAGGGGGGAGGGGGAGCAGGGAGGGAAGGGCTGACATCTCTAGCTGGCCAGTGACTGTGACTTCTCTTTGATTGCCCTTTCAATCAAAGTATATGTGGGGAGGGATGTAGAAACAGCATAAAATTCTCTGTCTGCACACTTTTCTGTCCCTTTCCTGAGCTGTTTCTGCCTGAGCAACAGCGTTTCAAAGGTATTGTGGCTACCAGCCTGTCTTCCTAGTCAGTGGCCTGCTACTTTTTGCTGTTAGAAAGGATTGGCTAGGATATAGCTTAGTTTAGCCTACCTTAGCTTAGAATCTCTCAACTTAATACTTATCCAATTCATTTCTTTCAATTCATAGTTCTTTTCTTTTTTGTTTCTTTTTTTATTTTATTTTTTTGCAATGCTTAAAAAAAAGAAAGCTCAGTGTTTTCCCTGGCAGTGTGAAAACATCTTTCCATCACTGTACAGGGAAGCACACATTCCACACACACACTCACAAGAAAGAATAAGTCAGATATTCATAGAATAATAGATTCAGAATCAGATTATATATAGTTATTAACATAGCTATTAATTATTAATACTATTGTAGTTATTTTGCATACAGACAAAAGACAACACAGAAATCAGATATAGATTCAGACTGAGACTAACATGGAAGGTCTTAGAAGAAGATATATCATATTTGGTACACATTACAACACAGACGAAGAACAAGAAGTACAGTAGTCACACATTCACATTAATAGCACATCACAGAAGAAGACACCATATATAGTTATTAATAATCAAAGCAGAATCCAGTGCATGCATGCAACATGGTAGAAATAAAACACACAACAGTGTCACACTCCACATTCAGAATTCATAGTAAATAAATACATCACAGCAGAGAAGGAGACGGACAAACAGACAGCACACAGTTTTTACATAGTTCTTGACACTTATTACTGAATCAAAGAATCAAAGCAGAGTCCAGTGCATGCACGCAACACAGCGGAATAAAAGACACACCATGAAAAGAATGACACACACGCACCTTTTGCAGTATAGGAAAGATTAATATGAAGTGTGCTGGAGAGGCAGGTGCCAGGTCTTCTGGCAGGGAAGGGAGAGGGGGTAGCGGGACAGCTAAAGCTGCGAATTCCATGCCCCCCCAACATAGACTCATCCTCTTCCCAAGCAGCCATGAGACTTCTGCCAGCGGAAGCAAGGAGGTGGGAGAAGTACCTGTACCTGACATCACTGCACCTAACTCCAGAAATAGCTACCAGCAGCAGAATCACTGTCACCTCCACCCCAATGTCGTCTACCAGCATGAGCCTCCCACTGCCAGAGGAGGAGCTGGAGCTGGAATCAGGGGATCTGAGCACCCTATCTCAAGCAATTCTGGGGACTGAGGGGGAATCAGAGTTTGTGCTCCACACCCCTCAAAGCTCCCCCAGACCCAGGTCTCCTTCTCCAGAAAGCAGCACCTCAGAGCAGGCTCAGGTTGTGGAGGTTCAGGCAAGTGGCTCAGCTGAGACAGCCCCTCCTGCTGTTGTACTTCAGCCTGCTGAAGAGGGGGATAAAGTAATGTCCTCAACCCAGAATTGGGTGAGTAGCATAGTGTGGGATCATTTTGAGCTGGCAGATGATCCCAGGTTTGCTATCTTCCAGCACTGCCAAAGGCAGAACAGCCAGGTCAAGTAGATAAAACACTTCACCACCACGGTGATGGTGCTGCTTCTCAAGAAGCAGCATCCCCTTTCCCTTCTTCCTGCTCAGCCTGGCACCAGGGCAAGTGTGCCCAAAGGAAAGTTCCCCACTTGCTCCAAAGCCCCATCCCCACTAATCCTTGCTCTGGATAGCCAGCCCTTCTCCAGAGTTGAGCGGTTGGGGTTCAGGTGGTTCATGGCACTTGTGGCCTCATCTTATCAAGTGCCCACATGCACCACATTTAACAGGATGGTGGTGCCCTCCCTGTATGAGGCATGCAGGGAGTAGTTGAGGGAGGAGCTGCACAAGGCAGGGCTGCAGATGGCCTTGCGCTTCACCTTGGACATCTGGAGCAGCTGAGGTGGCCATCATGCCTACCTCTCCCTCACAGGGCACTGGTGCAATCAGTCAGGCTGTTAGTGGGCTCTCCTCCAAGATGAGGCGCTGTATGAGTCCCACCCTGCAAGGGAGATCATGTGGCCATGAACCGCATGGTGCACAAGTGCCTCATTGGGCAGGCCACCCACGGGTTCATGGTCATCGAAAATGGTGCCAATATGGTCAAGGTTGTCTGTGATGTGAACTTGGTATGCAGGCTGCACCTCATAGTCAGGGATTCCATGGAGGGGGACAGGGCTGCCAGTGATGGCGGTGCCACTACTACTACTACAACCCAGATGATTTCAAAGTGCAGGAAGGTGGTGGGCTACTTCCAATGCAGCATCAAGTGGGGCAAGATGCTGCGAGAGAAACAGGCAGAACTGAACATCCCACAGCACAAAATCATACAGGATGTGGAGACTTGGTTGAACTCCACATACCTCGTGCTCAAAAGCCTGGTGGAGCAACAGAAGGCCATCCATGAGATGGCCTTGCTTGGGGTGATTGGGATCAGCAGCCCCCTGAACAGAGCTGAGTGTGGTGCTATATCCCAGATCTTGGTTGTCCTCAAGCCCTTTCTTGAGGCCAACAAGACCCTTAGCCCTGGCAAGGGCCTCTTCAGCCAGGTGATCCCCATAGTGAGGGAACTTGAGAACCATAGTTTCATAGCTAGTAGGGTCGGAAGGTACCTGAGCAGATCATCAAGTCTGACCCCCTGTCATGGTAGGAAAGAGTACTGGGATCAAACAATCCCAGCCAGGTGATTGTCAAGCCTTGTCTTAAAGACCCCCAGGGTAGGAGCCTGCACCACTTCGCTTGGAAGTTGCTTCCAGATCCTAGCCACCCTGACAGTGAAGTAGCGCCTCCTGATGTCTAACCTGAATTTACCCTCTGCCAGGGGGTATTCCCAGGCCATTATTGTGTGACCATTATTTCTAGTCATTCCTAGTAGTGCTCAGGGAAACAGGGGCTCCCCCAATGTCTGCTGGTCCCCTCTGACTAGTTTGTAAACAGCCACTAGATCCCCCCTCAGCCTTCTCTTGTGGAGGCTGAACAGGTTCAGGTCCCATAGCCTGTCCTCGTAGGGCCTGCCTTGCTGCCCTCTGATCATGTGAGTGGCCCTCCTCTGGACCCTCTCCATGTTGTCCATATCCCTCTTGAAGTGCGGCACCCAGAACTGCACGCAGTACTCCAGCTGCGACTTGACCAGTGTCACATAGAGGGGCAGGATCACCTCCCTGGACCTGCTTGAGATGCATCTGTGGATGCATGACAAGGTGTGGTTGGCCTTCCTGACTGCATCCCCACACAGCCAGCCCATGTTCATCTTGGCATCAATGATGACTCTAAGATCCTTTTCTGCCTCTGCACTGATGAGAAGGGAATTCCCCAGCCTGTAGGTATGCTGCTGGTTCTTCCTCCCTAGGTGCATCACCTTGCACTTGTCGGTGTTTAATCCCATCCTATTCTCATCCGCCCACCCCTGTAACCTGTCTAGGTCCAATTGCAGCCTATTCCTCCCTTCTAGCATGTCTACATCCCTCCACATCTTAGTGTCATCAGCAAATTTGAACAGGGTGCTTTTTACCCCCTCATCCAAGTTACCGATGAAGATGTTGAACAGTGTGGGCCTGAGGACCGAGCCCTGCGGAACCCCACTGCCCACATCCCTCCAAGTCGAAAATGACCCATCCACCACCACCCTCTGGGTGTGGCCCTCCAGCCAGTTGGCAACCCAATTGACTGTGTGGGAATCGACACCACAGTGCCCCGGCTTCTTAATGAGAACGGGGTGAGAGACAGTGTCAAAGGCCTTCTGAAAGTCCAGGAAGACTATGTCCGCTGCTACCCCTGCATCTAAGGATTTGGTGATCTGGTCATAGAAGGCCACCAGGTTGGTCTGACAGGACCTGCCGCTAATGAACCCATGTTGGTTGCCCTGAAGCATAATCTCCCCTGCTGGCCCCTCGTGGATATGTGCCAGAATAATTTTCTCAAAAAGCTTGCCCAGGATCGAGGTAAGACTAACTAGCCTATATTTCCCCAGGTCCTCCTTCCTTCCTTTTTTGAAGATGGGAACCACATTGGACCTCTTCCAGTCCTCTGGCACCACACCAGAGCACCATGAGTGCTTGTAAAGCCATGCCAGGAGTCCCACAATGACCTCAGCTAATTCCCTCAGCAGTCTGGGGTGGAGATCATCTGGACCAGCTGATTTGAATACATCCAGTCCCTCCAGAAATTCCCTGACTAGATCCTCCCTGACCCTTGGCCTAGGTGCACCTCCCTGGGGCCTGAGGGGGGCCCAGTCGGGGGGTTGATCTGGTCTCTGCTCAGGAAAATGGAGGCAAAGACATCATTTAATAGGTTAGCTTTGTCATCTGGTGTGATGACCAAATTTCCTAGCGTGTCTTGCAGGGGCCCCACGTTACCCGGTACCTTCTTTTTGCCCCCTATGCATTTAAAAAAGTACTTCTTGTTGTCCTTGATCTGGGAAGCTAGTCCCAGTTCCATCTCTTCCTTGGCCTTCCTGACTACCCCCTCTGTGTCCCCGAGCAACCGCAGTATAATCCTCCCTGGTGATGGCCCCTCCCTTCCATTGGGTGTACGCCTCCCTTTTAGCTAGAAGACATTCTGGGATGCTTTTGGTGAGCCACAGGGGCTTTTGTGCCCTCCTGCTCCCTTTGATCCATGTTGGGATTACCTCCCTTTGTGCTTGGAGGATTGTATCTTTAAGGAGCAACCACTCTTCTTGAACACCTGGCTCCCCTCCCCTCCGGGACCTCAGTCCTTCCCTGGCTATTCTTCTTAGCTCATTGAAGTCCACCCTCCTGAAATCTAGGACTGCTTCCTTGCTTCAGGCCTTTGCCACCTTGAGCTTGATGGTGAATTCCAGCAGCTCTTCCCCTTGGTTGGGTGGTCTGTAGTAGACCCCCACCGTTAAGTCTCTTTCCCCTCCACTACCTTGTATTCTAACTCAGAGCACTTCCATGTGCCCCTTCTCTGACTGTGCTACCTAGCGAGGAGGTGTATACCTTCTTAATGTAGAGCACCACACCCCTGCCTTTCCTCTCTGTCCTGTCCCTCCTGTACAGCCTATAGCCCTTCATATTCACCACCCAGTCATGCGTTGGGTCCCACCATGTTTCAGTGAGCCCCACTATGTCTGGGTTGGTGTCAGCTAGCAGGAGGGTAAGTTCCTCCTGCTTGTTTCAAATGGAGACCTTCAAGTGAATCACTGTTCCTGGCACTGGTAAGGCAGCTGAAGGAGGGCATCAGGAGATGGCATGATCCCTTGCGGTCCACTACAGTCTACACTGTGGTGGACATGTGTGATCTGAGGGTGAAGGGGAGCATGTGCACTGGCAGCACCAAAAACCTTGATCACTGGACTCAGGTGCTGGTCAACAATGTCAGGGAGGCTGAAGGGCAGGGGCAAGGAGATGTGGAAGAGTGGGGATCCACTTTCCCATGCCTGCACTCCAGCCAGTCTCCTCCATGCCAGCCAGTGCCATTGTGGGCCAAAGGCATGACTTCAGTGGTGGGGTCCAAACACACCAGATCCCAGGCTTGGGTAGGTAGCACCAAGGCTTCAGTGGCTACTTATCTTGCTTATGCTGTAGAGGCACTGGACTGCAACCCCTTGGCCTACTGGACAAGCTGCAGCCAGATGTGGCAGGATCTGGCCATGGTTGCCTGGCAACACCTGTCCTATCCACCAACCAGTGTTCCCAGTGAAAGGATGTTCAGCATTGCTGTGGGACTGACTGTGTCTGGCTTGGGGTGGGGAGGGGAGACACTACTGCAGGCCTGGCTGCTAAGCTACTGTGTTACCAGTTACCATTCAATCAATCATGATTCACTCAGGGACCAGGGACTCAGGGACCAGCTCAATACACAGGACCTGGCTACTACATAAGGACTTAATGAGCATCAATTAGCACCTACAAAACCAGGCTAAGGAGAGGAAAGAATCAATACAAACAAGACAGAGACAATCTTGGCAGGAGTTTTGCCTGTCAGCAGCTATGGCTGCAGGGCCCCAGAACTCCCCTGCATGGATCTCCTCAACAGCTGGCAGGTGTTGCGGCCTCATCAGGGCCATTATCCCTGCAGTTGTCACCTTGCTGTGCCTTAACACACACAGGGTCACCCATGGCACGAGTTTTGCTTGTCTGCAGCTTGAGGTGCAGTTCCCCCCAAACCCCTGCACTGATCTTCTTGAAACTTGGCAGACTTTGTGGCCTTAGTAAGAGCTACCACCCCTGCAGTTTTCACCCCCTTGTAGTGTGACAGACAGCTGTGACATGAGTTTGGCTTTCTAGAATTTGGGGTACACCTCCCCCCAAAGCCCTGCACTGATCTTCTTCTAACTTTTCAGATTTTATGCTATCCACAGAGGCTACTATCTCTGCAACTTTATCCAAATTGGACAAAAAAAATAAAGTTATAGATATTTCATTGACTCCCCATTATACCCTATGGCCGGATCTCCGAGGTGGCTCCAAAGCTTCGGAGCCGCTTCAGCTGGATTGAGGTAGAAACCCAGTCTGGAGCTCTGGATCAGATTTCAGCCATCCAAAGTGGCCAGATCCGAAGCCAGATCAGATCACTGCTGACTCACACAGGCCTTTGGCTACCTCAAAACATGGTGGAGGGTGGTTAACTGCAGGATCAAGAAGGAGCCAGAGAACATGAAGGCCTTTATAATGGAAGCCTGCATGTTCCAATATATTTGTGAAACCCAGGGAGAGGTTGTGGGCTGATGAAGCACAAGAGGCAGCATCAGTGGCCAAACACCGATGTTGGTGGCAAGCACACAGAAAGTTTGGCAGGGTCCCAGGGAGAGAAGCAGCAGCCAAGAGCAGAGAGGGAGCATGGCCTCCCTGCCAATAGTCATGTCATAGCTGCCCAACTCTCTCAACCCTCACCTTCTCTTACTGAAGCCTGTCCACCTGAGGATCACCCCATGGCTGAGTGGTTCAGGTCCTCTCCAGGACCAAAGTCAAAAGGAAAGCCCAGATGCAGCTGGAGCTCCCTGACATGGAGGACTCCTTCCTCCCCCCCCCCCCCGGAACACTACACAGGAGGGAAGGAGTGGCCCAGATTCCAGGGGGATCCCCGGCTGCTCCCCACCCCCACAAAAGATGAAACAAGTGAACCCTGTGGAGCATGTTTTGGGGCTGGGAGCTCCTGAGAAGGAGCCCATGGAGGAGGCCCCTCACTCCACTGGCTAGGGCCCATTTCCCAAGAACATGAGCACCAAGGCTGAAGCTGAGGTCAACCCAATGGAAGGTCCATCAGTGGAGCCCTCCCCCCCCAATGATCATGGGGAGAGGGGGGTCCTGGGGATCACTCAGTAAGTTCTGATGGGGGAAGTCCCCTCTCCCATGACCCCAAGACAAGCAATGATGCTACCCCAGTACCTGATGGGTCTCCTCCTCCCCTCCCTGTCAAACCCCACTACCAGCCCACCCAATGGTTCCATACCAGAGTGGGGCGGGTAGGAGTCCCCAGACCAACTGTCCAATCTTGTCAGGGGAACCATGAAGATCCCCAGGTTCCAGCTCTCCCCTGCCATCTTGTGAGGGAACCCACCCTTACCCCCACCCCTATCCTAAGGGGTTGCAGAGCTCTCCTAATCCCAACCAGGGTCCTGGGTCTTTGTGGGCCACAGGGCTCACACAGTACCTAAGGAGCCTTCTGACCCCCAGGACCAGGAGGAGCATGCCTGAGAACTGGTGGCCTCCAGGGGTAAGCTTCTTTCTTGACTGCGAATACACCCAGCAGTTCACCATCAACATACAGCTCATCTTAGACCTCTGGGGAGATTTTGACAACATCCTTGCCACTGTGAAATAATCAGAGCAAGAGCTCTTTCAAATACTGATTTATTATTTATTAGGTATACTACAGTAGAACTGAGGAACCTAACTGAGAACAGGACTGTTTGTCCTAAGCACTGTACATTGTGCTTAATGTTTTTCCTAAGTATAGCCAGTCCCTTCCCTAAAGAGCCTGACATCTAAACAAACAAGTCACAAATAAGGTATGAAGGGAACCCAAGAGCACATAGCAAGTAAGTGGCAGAACCAGAGATAGTTGTCTGTGCACATGTGAGAACCCACAAGACTACGAGAGTCTGCGGGTTTAAAAAAAAAATTGCAACTGAAAAAACTTTCAGTTTGGGACTTGCTCCTTTAAGACATACACAGATGAAAGCTTGCCATGCCCCCAAGAGCTGAAGACCCCCAGCCTGCAGTTCAACTGGATGACATCATCCCACAGCAGGCTATTTTAAAGGCAGCTGAGACCAGTGGTGCAAGAGACATCCCTGACTGATCCAGAGAGCTGGAAGGCCCTATAAAAGGGTAACAACACAGAAAGAGAAGGGCCTCAGAGAGGGGACTGTGATGCAACCAAAAAGGTTGTAACAGTCTACACAGAGGTATAGTATTCAGCTGACTGACACAGCCATAGATTGGCAGTAGTGCAGGCAAGCGACCACTACATGAATGACAGAGAGAAAGTACCAGGGGATTGGACAACCGGTGGCAAGAGGAATAGAGAAATAGTTAGTGACATGAGAGGTCATCCAGGTGTTGGTGATCCTGCTATCTCAAAAGACTTCAAGTGAAGTGAAAGACATTTGGAGGGAGATCGGGGATGGCAGACACCCTCTTGAAGCCCTCAGGACTACTGAAGCCCCAGTTGTGGAAACTCAGAGATAAGGGAATAGACTGTATTGTTACCGAGACTTTAGATTGGAATGGACTGTAATGTTGCCAAAATAATAGAGTGACTGGCTGAACAAACCCACTGAGGCTGCAAGTAGCCTGAGGAGTTCACAGCCTTCTGAAAGATGGAGCTCAAAATATGAATTGGTCAAGCATTGACAGCGTATAAGGGGTGGTGAAGCCCTGTGCTGGAGGCCAGTACTCTGCACACCTCTTGTCCCACATTGAATCACTGATTTTCCTTCTTTTGGTACATTCTTTACTTTCTCTCATCAAAGCATAGCAGGCAAGTCCAAGAAGGGACAGCAATCAACGTGAGCACTAAAGACTAGGAAGGTGACCTATAAAACCCAGGTGTGGAAGCACTGTCAGTGTCAGAATCTTTTTCTATTGGTTGTTGCAGTGCTGATTTGTGCTGTGGTTCAGCATTCTATTATCATTCAGGAAAGTGTTAGAACTTGCAAGAGCCTCCTGATCACCGCTCTTTGATAGCTAAAAAATGATATTCACAGGCTTGCTTTTGGGAATTGGCTTGTAGGTAAAATAGATATTGCTTTAGAACAAAGATCCAAAAACTGGCAATTAATTTATTGATTTCTAAAAGCCTATTTTTGACAAAGTTTCTTTCAAGGCACCAGTGTATATGAGGCCAGCAGACAGACATATTGGGAAATTGAAGATATGTACCACACTGTTCTATAACATGACATAAGGTGGCATTAGGTCAAGGTGCCAAACTAGTGATTTCTGGTTTTGGTAAATGGAGCAAATTAAGAGAAACTGGTAAACAACCAAATTAAGATGTGTGCATGTAATTGGGTTTGTGAAACAAAGGAATATACTGACAGGACAGAACGTGGACAGTATGACAATCACAGGGAAATCAATCAATGATGCCTGAAGATGAAGTGTCATAAGAGGAGAGAAATAATTTAAAAGGAGGGATTTCAAAGCAGCAAGGGTCCCCAAGAACCCAAGGGGGTCCCCAAGAACCCAAAGCCACCATGGACAGATGACATACCACCATCCCATCTCACACACCCCACTGGGGGAGGGTGGGTCTTGGCCTTGGACCTCCAGGCTGCTGTCATCTGACATTCAAGAAAGAATCTCAGGATGAAGCTCTCATACTGGCCAGACATACCTTGACTCTATGACATCTCTAGGATTGGTAGATATATAATTGTTTGCATTAGTCTTATCTACTATCATGATACATCAGTAAACTTTGCCTATTATTGAATGGAGAGGTCCTGGTCAGTCTGAGGGTTTGGATCCACCCAGAACAAGATATCTGGGTCATAAGTCCAATGCTAACATCTTCTTCCAGCTTCCAACACTAGCTAGTAACAGATTATTGCCTGGCTACATTTTTAGGACCTGCATGTGTCTACATACATGTGTACAGAGCCACATACTGGCCCAAACAAAGAGAAACCACTTGTGCATGCTCAATAGCCATGTGGATGCTTGCTTATCCACACTGCACATTGAATACAATTACAAATCCTCAGAATTGTCAAAACTGCAAGGTATATGCCTTTGGGTATAAAATGTTAGCCACAGACTGAAAAAGAAATACATGCTAAAAAGGGACTTCCTAGGACATCAGCTGCTATAGACAACTGCATTATATAATCAGTTTCATAAACTTATCAAGTTCTATACAAAAGTGCTTTGGGTTTTATGCCTCCTCCTGGACTGACTGGAAGGCTGTTTCAGAGGCTCAAGGCTCTGATGGTTGGAAAGCTTCTCATTTCCAATCTCTATTCAAAGCCAGTTTATACCCATTTGTTCTTGTTCCAATATATCCCTTTAACTTAAATAGCTTTTATCCCTTCCAGTATTAACCTCCCTGATGTATGTATTGACAGCAATCACACCGTGCTTATTCTTCCTTTTGCTAGATTGAGCAAGCCAATCTGTTCTAGGCTTCTCTCTCATCACAAGATAATTCCACTGAAGTCATTTCTTTCCCTGAACAGGGATGGTCCTCGGTGTTTGCTTACATGAGTTGCTGAACATATCACTGACATCAATCAATTAAGCTATGCAGGGGAAATTATTTTTTTCAGAATTAAAGAAGTCTTTTTTCATGTTTGAATATGACTGACATCAAAATGCAATATCACCAGCAAAAATCATCTGGAGATTTCCAAAAGATATAAATCAACTTATTTCAAAAGTAGATAGAACAAAAGCAATATCAAGAATTTTGAAATATTAACAGGATTTTTATAGGTATTTCAATCAGCTTTTAATTTTACAAAGCATAGATGAAGTTCTGGGTTTTTTCCCCAGCCATACACATCTAAAGTGAGTCCTTCAATTGCCCTGGCACCCACTGTTGCTATCCACATGTCAGAGGTAGCATCTCACTTTGCTTTTATCTATGATACGCAGCAGGGGTGGGCAAAATACAGCCCACAGGCTACTTCCAGCCCACCAGGCATTTTCTTCTTGCCTGCAGCACCCACCAATGAATTGTGCCATGCTCAGGCCTTCCTCTGGTGAGGGTGGGAGCAAGGCCTCTACAGCAACCTCTATCATAGCCTCTTATGTCTCGCTCCCACCCACATGGGCATAAGGGCCGAGCCCTGCTAGCACTGGGTGGGGATGCTGCTGCAGGCTTCCCTGGCATCCAGCTCCCTCCAGGTAGCAGGTAGGGAATTTGGGGGTGGGGACAGGTCTGAAGCTGGGTGGGAGTATGGAGGATCTAGCTGGGGCTGGTTGCAACGTAGAGTCCTCACCCAGGGTGTGGGGTGTGGCAGCAGTGTGGAGCCCAGCTGGCCAGGTGTGGGTTTGAGGTGGGAGGGTTGAGGGTATTTCTTCCACACGTCCCGCACGGCGCACATGTCTGGCAGGTAGCAGGGGCAGCAGCAGCAGCAATAATGTGTGTAGGGGGAGTGTTCTCCACACTGGTGCCTGGCTCCACCCAGCATTGCAAGGAGCGCAACCCACATTGGACCATGTGTTTCCCCAGTGCTCCTCGCACTAACGGGACACAGGAGAGAAGCCCCAGGCACTGGAGTGGGTTGGGGTAAGGAAAGCAGCTACCTCCAGTGTCTGGAGCTTCCCATCTATGCCTAGCAAGTGTGGAGAGCGCCAGGGAAACAAATGGCCCTGTGGGGGCTGTCCTCCTTTATGCAACATGCAGCACTGGCCATAGCTACCCATGCAGCCCTTGGCAGCTCACCAAACCACATTAAACAGTCCTCTGCCCATAATAATTGCCCCCGATATACAACTTAGCCTGTACATCAATCAAATGACTTCAGCTTTCAAGTGCCATAGGTATTGTATCTAGAGTGCAGAACTGCACTGGACAAGGGGTAGTTGGCACATACGAAAAACACCCCAGCCCCAGGAAGATTACACTTGCTCCAGAGCCACTGGGAACAGCTCAGACCTTCAGTGCACAGTAAGGGTTATGCAAGGTTCCTTGGGGTAGCAGGTGAAGCAGGCAGTTGCAAAATCAGTGGTAAAGAGGGCAGGAGCAGCAGGGTATCATAAGGAGCCAGAGGAGCTGACATGAATCTCATCCTTCTCTGTTCCAGCTTGGCCTGAACATGTAAGGAGCTCTTCACTTTGACAGGGCTTTTGGGAAAGGAGGACATTTAGATTCAGGTACAGGGAGTGTGCTCCTTCTGTCCCACAACCATCAGCACCCAAAATGCATCCTGTTCCTTGACCATTGAACATTATTTGGCTTGAAGGGCTGTGCTTCTGCCAACTCCAGGGTTTCAGGGAATATCCAAGGCATTAAGAACATAACAATGCATGTATGGGCTATGTAAGGGTTGCTCAGAGATCACTGTAGTTACAAGTGACCTATAGTTCAGAGAAGACAGGTAGTTAGCCATATTAGTCTGAAGTTAGGCAGAAAGCAGGGTAGATTTGTACTGTATGGACTAACTAAATTAGAGATGTATAAGCTTTTGTAAGCAGAGGATTACTTCTTTGCATAGTATAAAGGGACCGCAGGAAGAAGAGCTTGTAAATAAGTAGTGATTAGAATATAAAGGGTAGGCAAAGGGAAGGAAAAAGGAGGGCACACGTGGTGGAATAGGCAAGGTAGCTATGAAAAGGGGGGAAAAAACCTAAGCAATTAACTCATTAAAGGACAAAGAAGTTATAAAAGCTAATCCAGGTAATGGGATAAGAATTTGTAGTCTTGGTTTAGTTTTGATTTAAACCAAGGCTTTGGATACTTATTCTATTACCTTAGTTTGTAAACTGAAAAGCTACCCTGCCTTCTATATCTGAGACACCAGATGAGCCAGGGTGGAGGAGTTTAGGACTCACTGTTGTCTTGAGCCAATGATTATGAATATAAATATTTTTCAGTTTTGTAGCATAGGCATGCCATTAGAGCTCATTTTTGGGGGGTGAGGGGAGGAGCAGAAGGAATGGTTGGACTGGATCAGCACTGTTCAGCTGACAGCCTGCAGGTCACATGCATCCCTTAAGGAGTTAAGTTGTGGCCCCCAGGTTCCCACTCAGCCACCACTCCCTCTAGTGCTGCAAATGCAACAGCAGCCAGTCTCTAGGCTCCCTATTTCTCATCTGGATTATGCATTCTGTGCCTTCCCTAAGGAGCAGTATAGCATGGCACAGGGCAGTGCATGTCACTCAGGGTGAGGCTGGCGCTGCATCACATATGGTGCAATGGTGAGGTTGGGGAACAGTGTTTGGGTGCCTGTGCATGTATGCAGTACAACAGTGGGGAGGTATCCACACAACGTTGTTATACTGATGGGTGGGGCACCTGAGTGGGTATAATCTGCAGTGTGTGGATTAAGGATGCACAGTTCATCCATGGAGCATGTAGCCATGATGTTTTGGGGACTAACTGCTGGTTTGGAACACTGTTGGGGGGCCATACCACTCTGAGGTCAGTCTTTCCTGGGCAAACAGATCTGTTTTCCCGCTGATTTCTATTATCTTGAGTCACTTTATCAGAATTGTCTTAGTGGACATAAAACTGCCATTGAGATACAGTTTGGACTCCCTGCCTACCTTTTCCTCTTACTAACTCAATCCGGGTACAGGGAGATGCTTTCATCACATGCTGCTGCAAATAATCAATGTATACCCTGTGAGTGAAGAACATATTACATGGCAGCCTGAGAATGGTTTGTGCATTTGAGCACTGGACTTCAAAAGCCAATCGTGTGTCCACTGAAATCTATAGTCAAATTTCACCAAGCTCAGTGGCATAGGGTCAACCTTATGTGCCCAATAGGGAGACATTAACTCTGGACCAGGCACCCTCTCTGTATCTGTTGAAATTTTTACTCTACAGATCCATGCCAGCTCTTCAGGTAAACTCCATGTCATCTGTGCAACTCTCAGGGCTTGGAACAAGCAACCCAAGTAGGAGCAGGTTTCTGTATGACCATGACCGTGTTTGTAGTAAGGGTAATTAATCCTGATTTCCACCTGGGTGTTGCATTTACTTTGACCTTTCTTTGTATGGCACCTCCTGCCAACATCAAGACAGCAGAATCATCATTAAGCTGAGAAACCAGCCTGATGGCTTGTCTCTTGGTTGTGTAGCTGCAGGGACACAGCTGCTTCTGCCATGTCAGCTCACTGATTATGTGGCTTCAAACAAGCATCTGTGATGCCTAGTGCTGCCCTCACTCATCTCCTAATCCCCATAATTAATTTGATGCAAAGATGAGCTGGGCTAGTACAGGCTGCTGACTGCTAATTGTACTCTGTGCCCAGTGGGACAGCTCTGCTCAGCACTCTGCTCTAGACAAATGTCTTCCATTGAGGTCAGGAAAGACAGTGCCCTGTGGGGATGGCAGTGGAGAAGGGCCAAGCAATGTAAGCAGGCCCTCAGTGGGGCTGCTTGGGCAGACTGCATAGGTCTGCTAAAGTGCACTGTACACAGTCTAGGATGGAAGATTAACTTAGATGGGAAAGGGGAATCTTTCAGCTCCTCTCACACAGAGAGGCTCACATGCTCAAACACATGCACATAGGGAACATGCTGAACCAGAAGGCCTCATTAATGTGCCTTCAAGTCAAATATTCTCAATATTCTTGGTCCTGGGTTGTGCTGGTGCAGGAATAGAATTCATACATAGCCCCATCTGCCTTTTCTTCCCCTCTCAGTGTACAGATTTGGCTTTGGGGCTGCTGAAGTTTTCAGTAGTCTTATCATATAAAGGAAAGATTCTCTTGCTTTCAAGGGGCTTCATACACTGTGATTCATGCCATCTTAACTACAGTGAGTTCATCCCAGCCCTTTCTGCTAGCAAGTTCAGCTCAGGTCCTTTCTGGGGTCATCTTGCAGGCTACCATGAATATATTATTTATAATATATTAAGCTCACTGTGGTTCTTCTTCTCCACTGCATCATTTTGGTAATGGTAAGCACCTGCAGTGGCTGGGGAAACTCAACAGGGTGCTATCGAGCCTAAATACTGGCACAGAGCCCCTCAGTATAAGGGAACCCAAAGTCAACTTCCCCTTTTTTCTATATACAATTTTAGTGCTCCTTTGCTTTCCCCCAGTTCTTGGGTGGTGGGAACCAAGTGCAAAAATTAAAGGTGTCCCTCAGCCTTCCCAGTTATCTATTTCTGGAAGAAAGAGATGGGCTGATCTAGGGATGGGTGAGGCAGAGGTAGGATGGTGAGGGATCAAGGTGGTTAGAAGCTGGTCCAATTATCGCAAGAATGAGTGAGGGTTAGGTTTAATAAGGAGAAGGATGGAATATAGGCTGAGTGAGTTGGGAAACGGTGAGTCTCTAGGCAGGCCGATTGCAGGATGGGTGGATCAAAGGGCGAGCTGATTAGAGAACTGCTGATCAAAAGGGAGGTAGATTGTGGGTTGGTGGATGGGTGGCAGTGACAATTCTTTGGTATTGTTGCTTGTTTTGACGTTCCATGTAGAAAGTGTTTTTTGGATAGGTTTTTGTTTTGGTGGAGAAATTGTTAATGGTTGGATTGAAGAGGGAGTGGGATTGGGGTGGCTAATTGCACTCCACCCTCCAAATGTTGTTGTAAAGGACCATGTTCTGAGGGTGCCAGCTTTTTCTAGAATTGAGGGGAGGAGATGTAAGCAGGCAAGCAGGGGGATATGTGCATGTGTGTCTGCCAGCTTGCAAGTTGCTGGAGTCCACTGAAGCCTGATGATTTAAAGCCACAGATACTGGAAGGAGAGGGAATCTGCCACCTGGTAGATGGAAAGGTTGGAATAGTGGGGCAGAGGCAACCTGCTGGGGACCAAAAGAGAAGCTGAGATTTTCCTGGGACAAGGGGGAGTTTCACTGTGGAGACGGTGGCAATTGTTGCCTGCCAGGGACCCAGAGGGAATTAGGGAGTAGTCTGCTTGATCCAAGGAGCTGCTTACCACTGGACCCAGCCAGGGACTAAGAAGTAAGCACTGGCCAGGCTTGAGATTGAAGTGTGATGGGTTAGAGTGTTCTGAATCTTTATTTTTATGTTCTGTCTTTCCCCAGTTCTATTGTAGTGTTTTCCCCTTATTATTAAAGTTGGCCTTTTTCATTTTTATCCTTGAAATTAGGCTGTCCCTGTAAATCGGCTGTCTCATCTCAAGGAGAGTTTGCATCTTCACAGCCTTAGCTGAGACTCAGGGTCCCATGGTAGTGGTCAAGAGACTGGTTTCTGCAATGGACTGATACCTGTTGCATTTAGAATACCTGATACCTAAATACCTGTTAGTAAAAACTTTAGCATTGATTTACATAGGTCAGACAAGCCATGTGAATTAGTGCT
This sequence comes from Crocodylus siamensis, assembly GCF_052110815.1. NCBI lineage: Eukaryota > Metazoa > Chordata > Crocodylia > Crocodylidae > Crocodylus > Crocodylus siamensis. The sequence goes on from NC_143403.1 coordinate 46,108,204, forward strand.
AACATTTGTAGTAACAGGTATTTTGATTCCTTCAGCATCTTTGCTGATAGAATCATGTAAACCCGTGGTACTTGGGTATGCAGCTTTCCTTCCCCTCCCTATAGAGAAAAGCCAGAACACTTGTTGAGATTTAACTATATAAATATTTAGCAGAAAATAATAGTTTTATATATATATAGGCTGTACGAAATTTCACCCCGTGTTTCATTTCAAAGTTATTTTGATGCATTTTGAGCGCAAAACAGTGAAATCAAAATGAAACAAAAGCCTTCAAAACCACTTCAAAATGAAACAAGGGCACTCAAAAGATTTTGAAAGTTTAAAAACATTTTGAGTTTTGAAGCCAGGCTTACTCCACTTGAGCACTTGTCTCAGCTGGCAGCAGCAGCCTCCTGTCATCCAGCAGGCAGATCGGGGCTCCGCACCCCTGGGAGCAGTCCAGCATGGCCCCCACAGTCCTCCTGGGGGTGCAGGCAAGCCCCTGATCTGCCTGGTGGATGACAGGAGGCTGGTGCTACCAGCTGGGGCCAGTGGCAGCACTGATCTTCCTGGCACCCAGCGCCAGTCCTAGGCAGCAGAAATAACCTCCTGTGATCCGGCAGGCAGATCAGAGGCTTGCCCGAACCCCCAGGAGGGCTGCAGGGACTGTGCTGGCTCTGGTGTGGGGCACAGGTTGACTCTGGTGTGGGGCATAGGGCAAATCAGCTCTTATGGGGACCCATCCCTTCCCCAATCCTGTGTGTCCTGAATGCAAAGAAGCTGTCACCACCATTGGAATGTTTGAATAAATTGTGCAAGAGAGAGTAATGTAAAAGAAAGAAAATAAAGGAAGTATCCTGCTGCTAAAAGTATGCATCCCCAATTAAGTAACACTTTTCATATGGACCAAAAAAGAATCTGGTCTGATCCAGTTCTGAAAGTCCCATTGAAACAAATAAATTTAAATAAAGTCAATAAAGAGTGTTGATTAGAATATTAAGACCGTGTTTATTAGGCATCCGTGTATAAGGGATGCGACTGGAACGAATTTGGATGGTAACTGTTCAACAACATCTGTGGGACTGCTGTGTATATCAGACACTTGCCTGTAGATAAGTTGAAAGAGGATTCCCACCTCCTGTTGTGGAGACTGGAAACTGGCCGATGCCTCTCCACGAGAGAAGAGATCTGTCCTGTAAGATTATGCCTATCCTCAGCAATTAATCTTGTTTTTGTCTATTAATCAATAAACTTCTCACATAGGTTGGAATGACCCAAGGGCCCAATTAAATTCTTTTTCACTCTTCCTACCATGTTCAAAGTTTGTTAATGCCTCAAGGTCCTAGTTGCCTGTGTGGCAGGCTGGTAGGGGGAGCTCCTGCGTTGAGCCTCCCTCCTCACTACACCCATCCACCTTCTGGACTCTACATGTCTCTCCAGGGGCACCTAAGCCCTGGCAAACCCCCTTTCGAGCCCCACTGCAGAGTCCAGGGTAATGTGTGCTGCCACCACCCCGAGAAGGGACTCTCTCGGCCCTGTGTCTGCAGGGAAACACAGGCCTAATAGTCCAATGGGTACTCGACCCAGTACAGGCACTTTGGGCACTCCCCCAAGTTGGGGGCCAAAAAGAAAAGTCTCCTTTAGTCTGCAGACCTAAGGGGCCTCTTAGGCATAATTTAGACCCATCCCTCAATAAAGTCTCCTACACCGGTCACAAAGGAGAATGTTATTGATTACAGGGGTAGGGTGAGAATAGGATACAAGATAGAGCAATATCATAGAAATCCCATAGAGCAAAACAGTCTGGCTGAGGTAGCCTTTTGATCACACATCTGAATTACTGCCAGCTAGATATCTAACCAGATCTCGAGTAGCTTACTCACAAGCATCATCCAGAGGCTGTTGGAGATTCCCTCTGGGGGCAGGCCATTCCTCACTCATGAGTTATGGAGGAGAGAGCCAGTTTCAGATGGTAAAGCTCCTCTCTGAGTCCCCCGCATGGCTGCTGCCCCCTCCTCCTGGGCAGTCTTAACTTATATAGCCCCTGTGACCTTATTCACCTGGGCCAGTGGAAGCCAGCACCTGTTGGCTGTCAGCCAACCAATTTGAAATACATCACTAGTTGCTGGGCAGAGTCTAGCCCACCAGGTAGATGCCCCTCACCCAGGTAGCTGATACCAGTCATGTAGACAGAGGGAGCAGGTTTCCCCCCTCCCTCAGGCATGTATCCATGTCAAGTTACCTAAAAGGATAGGGTAAAGGTGTGGCTCGTCTGCTGGGCCCATCGTAATCAAATTGTCACAGCACAGAGATTTTGGGGAGAAACAAACGTGACTTCCTGCCACAGTCTGCATCCTCCACAATGTGTGCGAGAGCTGGAGGAAGGAGGGTTCAGATGCATGGCTTATGGAAGCACAGCACTGGGATGAGCATGTGGTCTGGTGGGCAGCAAATTGCTGGCATTTGTGACATCCCTAGCAAGGAGAAGCATGGGAAGGACCACACCTCAATGAGGAGTGTTCTTAGGGACAAGAAGTCTCGGAAGCCTTGGCACAATATTTGCTGACCCTCCCCCAGGTCTAGGGAGCCAGGGATGCCACAGGAATCCAGGTACCCCACACCATACCCAGCACTGCACCCAACTCAGAGCAAGGGGCATAGATATGACCCTAACCATAGACATGGTCCTTTTTGCAACTCTCCCCTGCAGCCCCTCTGCTTCCCCCAATTACTGGGGAAAACTCCTTATTCATGGAGCCAAGCAGCCTTCTCTCTCCCCTGGTGTGGGGGAGGGGGGATATACCTGGGTCCCTGCCTCCTGAGAGATTATCTTCTCCTGAGAACCACAGGCACTATCACAAAGGTGGGCATTCACATTCCAGATTAGTCCAGTCATATGCCTTCATCTTAGTCTAGTCATATCCCTGGACCCACATGTTCCCTTCATTGGCCCCATAAACATGCCCATTATGGAGGGCCTCCCTAAAGGTGTTCTATCCAGTCCTAAGCCCGGATTTTGAGGAGCACATTCACCTCCTCATGCTCCCAGTTCATGCCCTGGTGGCAATCTTTATGGGCAATTAGGGTATCAGAAACTGGGTGGTAGTACTGGAGCTCTGTAAGGCCATCCCAATGTGGACCTTTTGGAAAGGAGCATGAAATTAGTAGCAGGCAAGTCTCAGAGGGCCACCTCTGGCCAGGCTGCAGGTGCCTGAACAGATAAACATTTGATAGTTGCCCCCCTTCCACCTGAGACATCCCCTCTCCCAGCCCCAGAAGCCTTGATTCCCCACCCCCTCAACCCTCACCACTGGCTGCCACTTACTTAGGACAGGGACTGACTTACCTGAGGGCTGGCAGAAACTGGCCTTCATGCCTGTGTGTGTCTCTAAGAGCCTGAGCATGTAGCAGGTATGTGGTCCCAGGTAGTGCAGGTGATAGAATAAGGAAGTGATTGTCCCATAGGCTCATGGGGCATGGGAGTGCTGGAACAAGTTAAGTTCACTTAGCATACACACATGATTTAAGTCAACTTAATACATCACAGATGTATTTTCTTGTGCCACTTTTAAGTCAACTCTACTCCACATATGTGTGTGCTGTCTGACAGTTAAGTCAATTTAACTGTCAATAACTTAGTATGTGTGTACACACCCAAAGAGTCCTGTCAGGCAAGGGTATGAGGATTGGGCAAACTGATGGCCTGATGAAGAGTGGGCTGCATAAAGCCTCCAGAGGCCAAACTCTGGTTCCCAGAAGGCAGACTCATATGTACACAAAAAGGTTGATAGGTAAGTTTAGCTTGGAGAAAAGAGATTAAGTATGGAAAATGATGGCAATTTTCAAATACTTTAAAAGCTATTACAAAGGATCTGTAACAGCTGGCAAGGAACATTGCATGAATGCAGAGTTAGCTTAGGCCTCAGGAAAAACTTTCTCACTGTGAAAACACCTTGAGAGTGGATTGCCCATTAGGGCTGGGTGAAGCTTCAGTTTGTAATTCAATTCAGAGAAGATTCGGCCTGATTCAGAGGCTGAATCTCCCAATCCAAACTGAATTGCTAGAAGCTTAAAACTTTCTGAATCGATTCGGAAAAAGATTCAGAAGAATTCAGAGATTCATAAAGGCAGTCTTTATGGGGAAACAGAAACTTAGAAGAGGGAGGGAGAGCAGGTAGGGGAAAGACTGATATCTCTAGCTGGCCAGTGACTGTGATTTCTCCCTGACTGCCCTTCCAATCACAGTGTCTGGGGGGAGGGACATAGAAACAGCATAAAAGCTTCTGTCTCAAGGCTTTTCTGTCCCTTTCCTGAGCTGTTTCTGCCTGAGCAGCAGCGTTTCAAAGGTATTGTGGCTACCAGCCTGTCTTCCTAGTCAGTGGCCTGCTACTTTTTGCTGTTAGAAAGGATTGGATAGGATATATCTTAGCTTAGCTTAGCTTAGCTTAGCAACTCTCTACTTCCAATTCATTTATTTCAATTTATATTTGTTTTGCTTTTTCCTCCCAATACTTCTGAAAGAGAAAGCTCAGTGTTTTCCCTGGCAGTGTGATCCAGCACGGTGAAGGGAAGTACACATTTCACACACTCACACAGATCATAGAAGAAGTCAGATATTCATAGAAGAAAAAGAGACTGTATATATTTATTACATTAGTTATTAATAGTATTAGTTATGGCTAGTTTTAACAGTTTACATATAGACCAAAGAAAACAGAGAAGAAGAAAAGAACAAGTCAGCCAGCCACACATTCAGATTCAGACCAGATCAAAGAAGAACACAAAATACCATATATATATAATAATAATCAATAATCAATCAAACCAAAGTCCTACATGGCACAGAGGAAACAAATCACACAACACACAAGAAGAAAAGAGCAAATCACCCAGGCACACATTCAGATCCAGACCAGATCAAAGAAGAACACAAACACACACACACCTTTTGCAGCACAGGAAACATTAATCTGAAGTGTGCTGGAAAGGCAGGTGCCAGGTCTTCTGGCAAGGGAGGGAGAGAAGCTAGAGGGGGGAAGGGGAGAGCTAGAGTTGCAAACATAGACACATCCTCTTCCCAAATAGCCATGAGGCTTCTGCTGCCAGTAAAAGCAAGGAGGTGGGAGCAGTATGTGTACCTGATGTCCCTGCACCTGCACCACCTCCCCTAACTCCAGAAATAGCTACCACCAGCAGAATCAATGTCTCCTCCACCCCAATGTCATCTCCCAGCATGAGCCTTCCACTACCAGAGGAGAAGCTGGACCTGGATCCAGGGGACCTTAGTGCTCTGGCTCAAGCAATTCTAGGGACTGAGGGGGAATCAGAGTTTGTGCTCCACTCCTCAAAGTTCCCCTAGACTCAGGTTTCCTTCTCTGGAAAGCAACACCTCAGAGGTTAAGGAGGTTGTGGAGGCTCAGGCAAGTGGCTCAGCTGAGGCACCTCCTGCTGCTGTTGTGCCTCAACCTGCTGAGGAGGGGGATAAGGCAGGATCCCCACCCTCAACCCAGAAGCGGGTGAGTAGCATAGTGTGGGATCATTTTGAGATGGCAGATGATTCCAGATTTGCTATCTGCCAGCACTGCCAAAGCCAGATCAGCTGGGGCAAGGAGGTGAAACATTTTGCCACCATGGCAATGCTGCTGCATCTCAGGAGGCAGTACCCCCTTGCCCCTCTTTCTGCTCAACCTGGGACCAGTGCAAGCATGCCCAAAGGAAAGTCCCCTGCTCACTCCAAAGCCCCCATCCCCACAAAACAGAGGCTACACTCCTCTTCCCCCTCCTGCCACCCCAGCCTGTCCCTCACCCCCTGATGCCTCCATTTCCATATTCACTGACTAGCTTTCTTGCCTGCATTGCATGCCCAGTCGGCCTCTGTCCTTCCATCCTATTCCTTTCATCCCGGACTGGCAGACACACCAACTGCATGTGCTTCCTCAGTCTAACAAAGGGTTTTTCAACCCTAAAACTTGCTAAAATACATATCTCCAACTATACAGTTGCCCAACTAAAAAGGCACCAGATTGTCTTACCTGGTGTCATGTGAAATGGTGGACTGGACTGAGGCAATAGGGGAGGAGGAGGCCTCAGTGGGGCACACTGCCATGTTGCGAAGAGGCCTCAGCACCAGGAAGGGTGCACCTGAACACATATACACACACACACAGGCATTCAATATGTGAGGGCACATCTGAACAGAAGCAGTGTCACCCACTCAGGGTGTCACCCACCCAGGTCACAAGTTTTGCCTGTTGTGTCTGCAGCAGAGGCTAGCAGGCCTGCAATTTTCACTCCCCTGTGGCCCAAGGCAGAAACAGTCCCACAAGCACTCATGGCATTAGTTTTACCTGTCACCAGCTAGAGATGCAAGGCCCCAGAAGCCATATTCCCCCTTCACCTATCTTCTTGACAGCTGGCAGGCTTCATGGCCACAGCAGGGCCTAGCAGCCAGGCCTGCAGTAGTTTTACAACCCTGTGCCCAAAGACAAACACAGCTGCACAAGCACCCATGTCATTAGTTTTGCCTGTCAGCAGCTGGAGGTACAGGACCCCAGAACCCAGATTCCACCTGTACCTATCTCCTTGACAGCAGCCAGGCCTGCAGTAGTTTTCACCCCCCCTAAGCCCCAAGAAAGACACAGCCGCACAAGTAGCCATGTCACAAGTTTTGCCTGTCTGCGGCCAGAGGTGCAGAGCCCCAGAGCCCCCCTGCACCTATCTTCTTGGCAGCTTCCAGGCTTCATGGCCACAGCAGGGCCTAGCAGGCCTGCAGTTGTCACCCCCCTGTGCCTTAACACAGTGTCACCCATGTCATGAGTTTTGCTCATTAGCAGCTTGAGGCACAATTTTCCAGAAACCCCTGCACCTACCTCCTTGAAACTTGGCAGGATTTGTGGTCTCAGCAGGGGCTATGATCCCTACAGTTTTGTTTTTTATTTCCCATTGTGGCTTAACACACATACATGACATGAATTTTGCTTTCAAGATTTTGAGGTGAAGTTTCCCAGAAACTCTTGCATGTATCTCCTTGAGACTTGGCAGACTTCGTTCCCTGAGAAGGCACTACCACACCTGCAAGTTTCATTTGAAGAAGCCAAAAAATGACAAAATTATAGATATTTCATTGATTCCCCTTTATACTCTATGGCCCAATCTCCGAATCTCTTCGAATCGGTGCCAAATCTTCTGAAGCCAATTTGGCTGAATCAAATAGGAAAGGTGATCTGAATCTCTGAATCAAATCACTGGCATCTGAATAGGTGGAATCTGAAACTGAACTGAGCAGTTCTCTATTCACACAGGCCTATTGCCCGTGTGGGTTATATAATTTCCTTCATTGAAAATTTTCAAGAGAAGCCTGTAGAAGAATTTGGCAGGGATGCTTTATGAGTAGCAATACTGGCATTCATGTATGGTGTTGGACCAGATATGCCTCAATGTCCTCACAGAAAGAATAGCAAATGTGGCAAGCAACCAGCTTTGCTTAACAGAGAACTCTTCAGTGATCTTAAACACAAAAAGGAAGCTTACAAGAAGTGGAATCTTGGACAAACAACTTGAGAGGAGTATAAGAATATTCCTTGGGCATGCGGAGGTGAAGTCAGGAGAGCCAAAGTGCAGTTGGAATTCAAGCTAGCAAGGCATATGGAAGGTAACATGCAGGGTTTCTACAAGTATGGTAAGAACAAAAGGAAGTCAGGGAAAGTGTGGGTTGCTTACTGAATGGGAGAAGCAACCTAGTGAGAGATGATGAGGAAAAGGCTGAAACAAATGCCATTTTCCTTCCATTTTCACAGACAAGGTCACCTCCCGGTTGTAGCCATGTTGGTTTAAGGACAGAGGCAGACAAGGTTGTTTGGGTGAATCTGGTATCTTTTATTAGAACAACTTAAATAGTTGGAATAAATTTTGTTTAGCAAGCTTTCAGGTTTGAAAACCCTTCTTCAGGCTGAGAAAGCCTCTACAGTTGATGTGAGCTCCTCCTGGATAGAATGAATGACTATGCAAAAAATTAAAGCAAATAATTAGTTTGCTGTCTGTTAAATTATGTCAACAGTCATTCATTCCATCCAGGAGGAGCACACACCAACTGCAGAGCCTTTCTCAGCCAGATGAAGAGTTTTTAAATCTGAAATCTTGATATTTTTTCCCCCAACTATTTAAGTTGGTGTAATAAAAGAAATCAAATTCACCCAAAGAACCTAATCCCCCTTTTCATTTGACATGTCTCCAGCTGCTACTGGTTGTTGCAAGTGGTCAGCATGATTCTCTCCCACCAGTCCTAGCTGCTCTCATGGGCCCACACCCTGCAGATGCTGGTCCTCCTCATGAGGTTTCTCAGCAAAACCTGGTGATCTTCAACTTCTTTGCTTCCCTCTGTGTATTCCAAGTACTCTGGGTATCTGTATCTTATTATTATTATTCTCATTAATGCTGTTAAAGCAGAAATACATCTTGCCAGTGAATACTCTGTCATCATTCTTATGCTTCTCAAGTGGTGCAGCAGTAATCTGCAGGTAAACAGTATTTGTAGAAGCAGTACCGCCTCCTCCTCCTCCTGTTCCTGTTCACCCATGTCCTCCATATTCTCCATCAAAGGACAGTTCACTGTGTTGTTTTCCATCATCACACATGTTGTCCTCATTCTCCATTTTGCCTCCTCTCCATCAGCAGCATCTTTTCACCCATCTGCACAAAGGGGGTGGGGGTAAGTACGATAGGGTGTTTTTTGGTCTGGAGCTTCCCTGCTGGAAGGTGCAGCACAGGCCCAAGCACCATCATTAGCTCCTGTGTCCAGGCATAGGGTCTTTCATAATTAATTCTCATGTAGCTGCTTTTTCAACAAGTCACCCTGGAGCATTGACACTTTTGCACATATGTTTCATTCTGAGATTAGCAGCCACTGGTGTTCTGATATACTCAAGTTTGCAAACAAAAAATATTTTGCCTACTCCTCTCCTGGTAATGTAGGCTACTCAAAACTCCCTACTTCAGGGAAAACAGACTGTGCTTCTACAATAAAATTATTTTACACAGGCAGGTAGGTGTCATCCAATTGACAACATTCCAGGCCATTGAGCAGCCATTCAAAAGGACAATAGCCTTATTTAGCCCATGCTCAACCCCATCACCAGGTCTTTGTTGGTAAACTGCGTGCTTCATCACCTTCCGGTGTTTTGACACTTACAGGTAATGACTTCACAATCCTTGGAATTTTCCAAGACCCTCATGGAAGCACAGTTTAAGTGTAAAGGTGCCCTGACAAACTTTTGCCTGTGACCTCTCACAAATCACTTGTGCTGTTGACCACAAACTGTTTGCCATAGGCCAGCAGTATAGAGCCAATGGTCCAGGAGGACTTCCAATGCCCATGGATCCAACTGGACTGGGGAAGAACTGGAGGACTTAGTTGACATTTGGTTGGAGCAAAGGATCATAGACAGGCTAGAAAGTAGGAGAAATAAGCCTGTTTATGTTGAGACTGTAAAAGGCATGCCAGTGCGAGGTCACAATTGTGACTGGACCCAGGTCCAGTACAAGATCAAGTCCCTAAAATCTGCCTTTTACTGAGCCAAATATGTGAAATCTTATTCTGGGGCAGGTCACACAATTGCTCCCTTCTATGACCAGCTGTTCATCGTTTTGTCCAAAGTTGCAGGTGACAACCCGGGTATGGAGACTTTCAGCACTGGGGTTGAGCAGGAGGAAGAGCAGGAGGTGGCAGAAGTCCCTCCTGAGGGTGAAACCATGAGCATGTCTCATATGGACAAAGACCATTCCGTGATTACCAGGACTGGCAGGAAGAACCGTCAGTCACCATACACTTAGTGCCACTTTGCCCCTCCATTCTATGGACTAGCACAGATGAAGAAGTGGAGGAAGTGGAGGGCCATGAAGACCCCATGCAGCTGATGCATCATCTACTGCTACCAAGATCCAAGAACTTGCTGGCCCTTGTAAGTCTCTTGTAATGTGCCTCTTGCCACTGGCAGGCAATGCTCGGGTTCATGTTGGTTGAGTTTGTGGGGTGGGGAGGGGGAGAAAGTCATGTGCCACTGTACATGGGTCACCATGCTCTTTTGGTGGGTATTTGTAAGTTTTGGGCAGTATAAGTGGTGTCCCACTGCATGGTGGAGGTGCGGGGTGTGCTTTCCTCCTCTTGCGGGGAAAGGCAACCATTGCTTTTTTCTTTGTTTATCAGCCGCTGCAACCCATGATCACCCAGAATGCCCCCCAGGTCACACTACAGCAGAGCACTGAAGAGATTTTTGCAGCAGGAAGCTACAGTCCCATGAAAGCTCACCCGAGGTTTGGGTGGAGTCCTCACTAGCCAGAGCAGCACATGCAGATGCCTGGCAGGACAAACACCTTGAGTTGCTGCATAAGGATGATGCCATCCTTGAGGAAGTGTGAGACACCATGGAATTTGAAAAACATGGTTGAAGAGTCCCGGGTTGAATTACAGAGGTCACAGGAAAATTTCAGTGACACCTTTCAGAGTGTGCAGGAGTACCTCTTAAATAAATGGGTACCACACCCAAGATGGGACAAGTCAGACTGCTTGGCTTGCCTCTGTGTAGGAAAAACCCAGAGGAAGAATTACAGCTGAGCCTGTTCTCCCTAACTCAGTAGGGTCACAGTAGGGCCGTACGACTGCCAGCAGGGCCAGGAGAGCACCACTGTATTTCAGGGAGACAGGGGAAGTTCAGGGTCATGGTGGGGTGAAGGCAAAGAAGCTCATGTAATGGCTTACGTTACTGTGCTCCAAGCAATAAAACTTCATGATTTCCTGGTTTCCTGTCTCTGCCTCCATACCAAGCCTTACACTGCTTGGTGGGGAAGGTGGATTTTGTTCATTGTTTGGGTTCATTTCTCTGTTTGTTTTTCTTGCCTCTTGCTGTATGGGGCATGGTGGGGGAAGGTTTGGAAATCTCTCTTGCACAAGTACACAGGGGGTCTCCAGAGGTAAAGAGGGGGGCTTCCTGGGTGGGTTGCAACACACAAGTGCTGGCCTGCACACCAATATTTTGCAAAGGCAGCACCCACTCTGCAAAGTCACTTTTTTGGGGCCGTATTGTTTCTGATTTCACCTCCCTTAGTTGGGAGAAGTGAATTGGTGTGTCACCCCTCAGCAGCCTGACTTGCTTTTTGACAAGCCACTAGCCACTTTGCAAAGTCTCCCACATGGGGTCATCCCTTCCCAGTTGGGTCTGGTGGGGGCTTTTTGGCTCATCCTTCCAAACCCTTGCATTTTCCCTAGATGGAAACTTTCCAAATGCATTTTTCAGCATTCTTTTCCAGCCATGTGCCAGACACTGAATCCTTTATCTTGGAACACCAAAGTGAGGCTGTGGGTGGGAGGGCAGCATGGGGTTTAAGACCTGCTTTGCTTGCACACAAACCGAGAAACTTTGCAAACTTTCCCACCTTCTTTTCATGCTCTTTTTCAGCCCGGCACCAGAGTGTCTGGTTTGTTTTTTTTTCCCCACACCAAAATGCTTGCCCCACTGAAGGACTATAAATTGGGGGAGCAAAGGTCAGGGTGTGCATTTGCTGTATTGGCAAGGGAGGTTTGAGGTGGTTGAGGGATGACAGCACAGCAGTGGCAGAGAAGGCCTCATCCCAGTCATGATGACAGTAGTTCCCCATCCCACCACCCCCAGCTACTGCTGAGGCCTTGGACAAGCTGTCCACCTGCCAGTAGGACAAGGGCACTGGATGTGGGAGGCCTTGGCTCACTACCTCCTCCTGCACTCCAGCCCAATTGCACCACCACCCATGGACCGCCCCCCCCCCGAACCATCCTCAGCACCACACTTACTGCAGACATGTCAGAAAAACAAGTATACCAAGTATAGAGCCCTGCCAGGACTTTTCTGGTACTCTCAGTTGAAATGCAGAAAAATTTCTTGAGTTTGGATGAAAAGAACTTCTCCAACCATGATGTTTTCTTTGAATACTTGATTCTGCAGAGGCCTAGAGGTAGCTGAACAGATTATCCTGCCCTGGGATGCCTTGTGAGTGCTGCTCCTCATTTCCTTCTTACCTTCTCACTGATGAGGAGGCTGAGAGGAGAGATATGGCAAGGGAGGACAAAACAATCCTGACCGAAATCTGATGATCTGTCTCTGGGAGTGGGGTGGGGGGGAGAGCAGGTTGCAGCTGGCCAGGTGTGTGTGTGGGGGGGAACTTTTGCCAACCTGGCTCCAAAAGGTACTACAGGATTTTGTAAAGAAAACATTGCACTGCAAAGAAAGCATTGGGAAAAAAATCATTTTTGCATCGCACCTTCCCATAATAGTGCAAGAAAAAACTGCCAGCAGGGGGTCAGGAAAAAAAGAAGCTCTTTTGGAGCTGTGGCAGCAATATTACCGCACCCCCCCGTGACCATATATATGAAATGCATTATAATGCATTTAATACATTAAAGAATTGATAAAGTCTTTAAAGTCCTGCTAAAGGCCCTACTTCAGGGAGGTGCATGCACGGAGAAGTTTTGCAGATTGCTGCTTTCTTTTTCCTGCCTGCTTGCCACTGGGGGTAGGTGGGGCTGTTTAATCTTTTTTCTTGCAAGAAATTCTTGCTTCACCCTAGCACTGGACAAGTATTCGGCATCCCTCTGATAACAGTCCACCCTGCAACTCTTTCCAGTAATGCCATGACTCCATAAAAATCTCCAAGCGAAGTATCCCCATGCTGAGGCAGTCATCAGCTCTCCAAAAAACACCCCAGTCACCCCTGATTGGCCATGCATGCCAATTCTGCCTATCAAAGAAAACATGCATATATAGAGCAAAAATAAAACACTCTATTCAGAAAAGAGAAATGTGGTGCATTTTCTTTTTTTGTAAAAAAGGGATAATTAAAAAAGAATTCAAATAAGTAATAAATGATCATTAAAATAATGAAGATTTTAAATAAATAAGTATAACAGAAAGTATTATACAAAAGAGGGGGGGGTCTTCCTCCCCATCACCCTTACAATATAAAATAGAATATATTCAATGAAATACAGTTTAAAAAATAAAAAAATAACAACTGCAAAACTCTTCATTTTTTCACTCTTCATTCAGTGGTTGCCCCAAGTGACATCTGCTCATGAAAGTTTTCTTCAGGCAGGGGAAAGAGGAAGATTGTGGGGGGGTGTTGAGTGCAGTCAAAAAATGGGACTCTTGCCCCTTCCCCAGCCCTCTCCCTTCCTAACAAAGTTGGTGCAACATTTTACCTAAATACCACCTGGGATGCTGCATATCCTGGGTGGTAGGTCTGGCAAGCAGCATCCTGGACTATTTGTTGTGGTTCTGAAATGGAATGTGAAGTTTAGAAGGTTTGCAATATTGAAGGAACTCATGTAGCCAGTCACTACAAAGTTTCAAACTAGTTGCCAAAAATTGACCGTTATGGTGATGCTGCAGCTGTATCTGGGAGCTATGTCTACTGCAGTGGGCGCACATGGCAGGGGGCAAGGGTGGCACAGGGGGTGCAGGTGGAGGGTACATGGGCTGGGGTGGGAGGATAGGAGGTTACAGGGGCAGAAGGACATAGCAGTTACTTGGGGATGCAGGGGGGCAGTCAGGAAGGCCAAGGCAGAGATGGAACTGGGACTAGCTTCCCGTATCAAGGACAACAAGAAGTCCTTTTTAAAATACATAGGGGGCAAAAAGAAGGTTCCGAGTAATGTGGGGCCACTGCAGGACATGTTAGGAAATTTGGTCGTCACGCCAGACGACAAAGTCAACATATTTAACTATTTCTTTGCCTCCATTTTTCCTAAGCAGGGACTGGAACAGTCACCCCCACTCTGGACCCCCCTTATATCCCAGAGGAGGCACACCTAGGCCAAGGTTAGTGAAGAATTAGTTAGAGAACTTCTGGAGGGACTGGATGTATTCAAATCAGCTGGTCCGGATGATCTCCACCCTAGAGTACTGAAGGAATTGGCTGAGGTCATTGCGGGGCCCCTGGCCCAGCTTTACGAGCACTTGTGGTGCTCTGGTGTGGTGCCAGAGGACTGGAAGAGGGCCAATGTGTTTCCCATCTTCCCAGCTATAGGCCAGTTAGTCTTACCTCGATCCTGGGCATGCTTTTTGAGAAAATTATTCTGGCACATGTCCATGAGGGGCCAGCAGGGGAGATTATGCTGAGAGGCAACCAACATGGGTTCATTAGTGGCACGTCCTGTCAGACCAACCTGGTGGCCTTCTACGACCAGGTCACCAAATCATTAGATGCAGGGGTAGCAGTGGACATAATTTTCCTGGGCTTCCGAAAGGCATTCGACACTGTCTCTCACTCCGTTCTCATTAAGAAACTGGGGGACTGTGGTGTTGACACCCACACAGTCAATTGGGTAGCCAACTGGCTTTAGGGCCACTCCCAGAGAGTGGTGGTGGATGGATCATTTTCGACTTGGAGGGATGTGGGCAGTGGGGTTCCGCAGGGCTCGGTCCTCAGGCCCGCACTGTTCAACATCTTCATCGGTAACTTGGATGAAGGGGTAAAAAGCACCCTGTTCAAATTTGCTGATGACACTAAGATGTGGGGGGATGTGGGCACGCTAGAAGGGAGGAATGGGCTACAATCAGACCTAGACAGGTTACAGGGGTGGGCGGATGAGAATAGGATGGGATTCAACACTGACAAGTGCAAAGTGAGGCACCTGGGGAGGAACAACTGGAACCATACCTACAGGTTGGGGAACTCCCTTCTCGTCAGTGCAGAGGCAGAAAAGGATCTTGGAGTCATTATTGACTCCAAGATGAACATGGGCCAGCAGTGTGGGGAGGCAGTCAGGAAGGCCAACCATACCTTGTCATGCATCCACAGATGCATCTCGAGCAGGTCCAAAGAGGTGATCCTCCCCCTCTATGCGGCACTGGTTAGGCCGCAGCTGGAGTACTGCATCCAGTTCTGGGCACCGCACTTCAAGAGGGATGTGGACAACATGGAGAGGGTCCAGAGGAGGACCACTCACATGATTGGGGGCAGCAGGGCAGACCCTATCAGGAGGGGCTATGGGACCTGAACCTGTTCAGCCTCCACAAGAGAAGGCTGAGGGGGGATCTAGTGGTCTGTTACAAACTAGTTAGAGGGGGCCAGCAGGCATTGGGGGAGTCACTGTTCCCCTGAACACCACCAGGAGTGACCAGGTATAACGGTCACAAGCTGGCAGAGGGTAGATTTAGGCTAGATATCAGGAGGCACTAGTTCACGGTCAGGGCAGCTAGGGTCTGGAACCAACTTCCAAGAGAAGTGGTGCTGGCTTCTACCCTGGGGGTCTTTATGAGGAGGGTAGATGTACACCTTGCTAGGATCGTTTGAACCCAGTACTCTTTCCTGCCATGGCAGGGGGTCGGACTCGATGATCTGCTCAGGTCCCTTCCGACCCTAGAAACTATGAAACTATAGGCGGCTGGGGGGCAGGGGCAGAAGAATTAAGAGGGGGTTGTAAATCACTTGGGGAATATTCGTTTCCTCCCCTTCTTGTTTTTCAAGGAGACTTTCAGAGTTTTCATAAAAAGTTAGTATTTCTGGAACTGACTGTGTTATTTCAGGTGTTACTGAATAAAAAGTATCTCAGGGATCTTAGCAGTATTTCATGGTGGAAAATGCAGGCCTGGGTAGGAGCATGAATTCCTGACCCTGGATAGGGGTTGTTTGCACCCAGAGTAGATATCTGGGCCTGGAAAGATGTTCCTTGCTTCTGGAGTAAGTATCTCTGAGCCAGTGGGATAGTTTGGGGCTAGAGATACATCCCACAAGCACCTCCTGAGACATTCAAAACAGTAGCAACAAGGTAAAGATCACCAAATAGACTGATTGCAGGACTCTACCTTGTGTTGTAGAAAATGTAAGTTGCCACCTTCCTTCTGCTATGCTTTAGGCGTTACACCTGTGGCCCAGGTGCAGCAGGGTAAATGCTCCCTCCACCAATGGAAGGGAAATGTTGGCTACACAGGAGTGCTGTGAGAAAAAAACTGCAATTGAAGCCGGTTTCCCTCTATTCCCTATAGTGACAGGTCAGGAAAATATAGACTTAACTATATACATATTTATTAATAAAAATAGACTGAGAGAGGTATATTAATAAACATATTTACAGATATACAACTTTAACATAAATTTATTCTCTGAGAGCCAAACCCAGAGGGTGGGCTATACACTACCACTAGAGATTTCACTCAGGAACCAGTAAGTAACAAACCAATACAGTTAAACACTAATTGAGAAGAGGTAAATAATAAAACAGTACAGATAAGCACAAAACAGTAACAGGTAACTAGTACAACTGTAGCAAAACTGCCAGTTTTTATTTTTTTTCTTTTAAAATGCATTCCCTCCCCTTCCCCAACCATTTCTGACTTTTTCTTTCCCTCTTTATTCCCTATAGATAACTTTAAGTGAGCTAAGACATAGGATAAGCTTCAGCATTTTATTTTGGTAGCAAGTTGTATTTGTTTTGTTTTTTCTCCTTCTTTTATATTGTATAATTATTATGTTTATAGTGATTTTTACTGTTCTATATTACTGTTTTACTGGTACTGTATGATTTAGGCCTATATATGTAAGTTAGCATAAGTCATGTCAAGTTTCCATTTTGTTTGTTAAGTCTCCATCCTGTCCCCAGGCCCAGTTGTGTAACCCATGACTCACACCTACCCCTCCTATGCAACTTGGTTCCTGAATGAATGGGGATGAATGAGGGTGCTTGAGAGACAATGGCAGGAGGTCTAAAAATAGCTCCCTCTGAATGACCAAACCACTACCTGGACCAATGACCCAGCCCTTGGAACCACCCTCAGCATTCAAGAAACAAAATATGAGGCAACCCACCATTGTGCCAAGGCTGCTCATGCTCAGTAAGAACACCTGGAGCCCTTTGGGATAGGACTGACCTTGCCTGGACAGGCCCTCCCCATAGGAGATCAGAGGTAGTCTGCCCCATAAAAAGAAGTAGTGAAGACTGATGCTTTGGGATGCCCTCTCCATCTGGACCAGCACCGTGCCACACCACTTATCCACCCAGAGGCCCTGCCGGCGACCCCCTCTGGACAACACCTACTGGACAAGAACCCCTTTCCAGCCTGGATAGGTAGCTATCACCCCCCATCCTCTCTTCATCAAGGACATGAACTCTGTATCTCTTCCCTACCTGGACTTTAGCCCTTTCACTGAGTCTCTTCATCCTGCTGCCATTGTGAGTGTTTGTGTGTGTGCATGTGAATCAATAACTTCATGAGGCTGTGTGGCATGTTGGCTGTTTAAAAAACCTGTTATTTGGACTCCTGAGTTGGGTTTTGCTTTATTATGGTTCAGCCCTGCTCCAGTCTCTGCTCCTCGCGCCTCTAACTTCTGTCTCATTTCTCCCTCTCCTGCTTCTGCCTCACTGCCACCTCCAACACCTGTCCTGAGCTCCTCTCTGCCACCAACCCCCCTGTTTCTTTGCCACTGTCTTATCTCCACTGTCTTTTCCCCTGAGAAACCAGGTTTCTGCCTCAGTTTCTTTCCTGGCTGTCTCCTCCTTGCCACCACTTATCTGCCCCCTGTCGTCCCCCCCCCAATATCTCTGCCTCAGTTTCCAGGCCCAAGCTCCCAGCTTTCTGTCTCTCTCTCTTTTCTGGCTGTCTCATCCTTGCCACCAGGCTTCTTTTTTTTTTTCTTCCTCCCATGCACCAGTGACCTCAAGTAACCCTGAGGCCACTTGATCATAAGTAAACTGAAGCCTCAGTTCCTCAGTCAACTTCTCTCTAGTCTACTGGTTCTAATCCTGGTTCTGGCATCTTTCATTCTCTACACTTTAACTCTCTCTCTGTCACCTTAACTTTCCCCCAAGTATCCCAGGTACCCCAAGCACATACATACATACCATACCATCCAAGTTAGGAACTTACCTATGTGTTGGTGGGTTGTATGTGTGTGAACTGGTGAGTGTGTGTGTGTATGTATATATAACATTGTGTGCATGATATATGAATTAGTGATATGTGTATGTGTACTGAGTGTGCAGGTATTGATTTTTGTGTTATTTTAAATGTGTAGTGTGTATATGCTTGAATTTGTGATAGCTATGTGTGTGTGTAGGCTGGTTTGAATGTGTATGCGTTTGAGCTGGTAGTGTGTGTGTATATGTGTGTGTGTGCACCTAATTGATTTGTGTGTTTGTGTATGTGTGGTTGTGTCACACCCTCCTGTCTAACAGCACAGTATTGAGATCCTGAGAGTTGACCTGACCCCACAGGGCAACACAACCAGTACAGATAAGCACAAATCAAGAACAGGTAAATACAAACCAGTACAGGTAAGCACAAATAAAAAACAGGTAAACAACAGGTGGGTGACAGGGAGAGGTCCCAGAAAGAATTTCAGTGGGGTCATTTGTTAATGAATCAAGAATTATCATTACACAGGAATAACAAAATATAAGGAGCTACCATATAAAATATGAGACGCATAGCATCAGAAATGAAATGTAACTCTATAAGGGTTCCCAAGGCCCTGATGGGTCCTGAGGCCCTGCCAGCACTCCAGGGACCAGTGGGGAGAAACCCTAATGCCCCTTGAGCCTTTCACAACCCTGGGGTAGCCCCTAAATCCAAGGACCCTTTCCCTTTGCTTTCCTTCTAGGAGACCCCCTACTAGCTGGGAGGAATTCCCCCTCCCCTGTGGGAATCCTTTTCCCCAGCAATTCACAGCTCAGGGCATGGATAGATGGTCCTCATCCCCCTTGGCCAAGTTGCTTCTCACATGTGAGGCCTCTGAGGCCACTGGCTCCCCTTGGGCTGCCGGCTGTTGGTGGCCCTGTGCACCCTTGTGTGCACCAATGGCTCTGCTTTCTGCTAGGAGTTGGAGGCCAAGCTGCTTCATGCAGTGCCTGGGCTCAGTCCGCTCCCAGACCCTCCATGCAGCATTGTCTGCACCAATCCAATCCTTTGCCGGTGGCTGTAGACCTGTGTCACCTCAAGTGGTTCCCAGGGGTTCCAATCCCTCCCGGATTGCTCCGTGCTGCACCATCAGCATTGCGTCCTGGCCGCTTGCCAGGGATTAGGGCCTAGAGTTGCCTTGTGCAGCTCCCAAAGTCCAGACTCCCATGGACCAATTCAGGATGCAGATCCAAGCTGTTTCACGGAGCTCTCAGGGTCTCACCCCATGCACCAATCTGTGCACCGATGCCATGCTTCTCAGCAGTGGAGCTGTGGTCATGGCCACTTGCTGCACCCATTCAGTGAGGAGGGTCCTCAGGTGCTTCAGGGCAACAGCTCCATCCCTGCTGGCCAGCTCTTGCCAGCTTTTCTTTTGCCCAGTCCTCTTCCTTGTCCCTCAATGCAGCCACCCATGTACTGGGCACACTGCTCTTTTATTCCCTTCAGAGGCTTCACCCCCACCCCTGATTGCAAAAGAACCAATCAAATTGAAGCTGGGTGCAGGCTTCAACCAGGCCCAGGTTCTCTGCCTCGCCTCGGGTAGGAGTGGGGCAAACCCCTCCCCAGCAATCGGAAGTGTTCCACTAATCACAAGGAGGATTCTCCAGGCCCAGACACTTCAGGCTGCTATCGGTAAGCCCGCCCACATGTATTCTGAGGTACAGTACAAAGTGGAAGGTAAACCTGTTGAAAGCCTCTGTGGGCAAAAGTCAGAAGGGAGAACAGTGCGGGGTGCAGGTGTCATGGTGGGCATCTACTACATGCTACCAAACCAGGAGGAAGAGGTGGACAAGGCCACTTTTAAACAATTAGTGGAAGTTTCCAAATTGCAGATCCTGCTTATTGCATGGGACTTTAATTACTGTGACAACTGCTCAGAGGGAAACATAGCAGTTCACAGGCAATTTAACAAATATTTGGTGTGTGTTGGGGTTAACATTTTAGCACAGGTGGTGAAAAGCCCAACTAGGAGGGATGCTTCTCACAAACACAGAGGAATTGTTTAACAATGTGACTGTGGAAGGTAACTTAGGTGACAGTGAGCATGTCTATATATGCAAATACTGCTGAATAGGTTTACTTCAGAGTAAAACCACCCCAGTCAGCACAGCCAGGGGGAGTTGGAGGCTCTGGCTACAGCTGTCTGTGGCCAGTGGCCAGTATTAAAAGGCAGCCCTGCTCCCTGACCACCTGCCTTCCTAGCCCAGATGAGCATGCAGAGCACTATGCCAGCAATCTGCCACCCTGTTGCCAGAACCTGTGCCCATCATGCAATGGCTTCTCCACCCCCAGACCCCAGGAGTGAAATCCATCACCCTGGGCTCCTAGTTGCCACCCTGGTTGCTCTACTTTGCCACTGCAGTGACTGCTACCTGGCTCAAGTCAGTTTTGGCCCTGATAGACCCCCATTGTGGCACAGCCACTTGGCCAAGGTCACTGCAGGGTCCCATGCTCGCCGATGTCATGCTCCTGCCACCCATATCCCATGCTGCTGCCTGGACCTCACTGATGGCATGCACCTGGATGCCTCCACCGATGCTTTTCATGCACTCCTGGAACTCATGCACTTCTAGCCAGCCCTGCTGCCTGTGGACCCAGCCAGTCAGCCAGGACCTGTAGCTGCACGTCATCCAGCATACCTGGGACAATGAGCAGTGACTGGAGTTGTTCTGAATGACCCAGAACACCTTTCAGGAACTCCTTGAGCCGTTCCACCCACACTTGGAGCAGAAGACCACTACCACCATGCAGTGGCCTCTTCCCACATAGATCTGGCTGGCCATCACCCTGCTGAAGCTGGCCTTGCCTACTAGCCCACACTATGTCAGCCACATCTTTGGCATAGGCAAGGCAACCACAGGGGAGGATGCTCTGGAGTTGTGTAGTGCCCTCCAGGATGTGCTGCAGCACACCATGCTCTGGGTGCATGACCCCCTGGAGTTGGGGTGGTGTTCCATATTCTCATCACCTGCCTACCTCACAGTAACCACCCCCACCACAACTGGCAAGCTTTCACTCCATCATGCTCCAAGCCATTGTTGACCATTACAGTGCTTTCACCAATGTGAGTGCTGGCTGGGTGGGCAGCTCCCATGACACCCGCATCTTCTGCAACTCCATCCTGTCAGCCCTGGTAGAAGGCAGACACTTCACACCAGAAATGCCAGACCTCCATCTGGCCACAATGCTGGTCCTGTCCGTCCTCATCAGGGACCCAGGCTACCTGTTCTACCCCTGGTTCATGTGGCCCTAAACCAAACACTGGACCCCCACCAGGCACACTTCAACAGGTGCCAGAGCTGGACCTGTGGGCTTGTGGAGAGCACCTTCAGCCACCTGAAGGGATGCTGGCACACCCTCACTGTCCACCACAGTGTTACAGAGGACAACACCCCCCAAGTCATCATTGCAGCCTGTGTGCTGCATAACATCTGTGAGGCCCAGGGGGAGCTCTTCCATAAGGTTTGAGTGGAGGAGGTACAATGGGTAGATGATGCCTGCAACTGGGAGTTCTAGATGTGGTGGAAGAAAAAGCAATGGGCCCACCCTCCCACTTAGGCCCCCAATGAGCCACTCACTTTCCAGCAGGGTCCAGGACAACAGGTGTGAGAGGCATTGGCTAACCACCTGCTCCTGCTCTTCCCATTCTGGGCCACCTGGACAGCCAGCCATGGACTCAGCCCTACTACGCACTCCCAGTACCATGATCACTATAGACAGTTCTGAGAAAAACACTTTTATTTCCCTCCACAAATAAAGACCTCCCCTCCCCACTCCCTCCCCTCACCTGGGAGAGACAGTTGCTACTGCATTGTCCCCCATCCTGCAGCCAGCAGGCTGGGGCAGCAGGGCCCACATGCTGGCCACACTGAAGGCAGATCCTGTTCTGGAGCCTGGGAAGCAGTGGGGCAAGGCCCAGGCATGGGGGCTGGCTGGTGGGGGGACCCTGGGTGGGGGCTGTGACAGGGGAACCTGGCCAGTGGAGGCGTCACTGCACCTCAGCCCAGGACCACTAGGGGGCCTGCTTCTGGATGGTAAGTGGCTTCTAGGGGCAAGGTGGGTCTACAACTGGAAGTGGGGCAGTGGGTGGCATGAAAGCAAATGGCAGGACCAAGATGGTGTTGAGCACCCAGCAGTCCTGCTCCGTGGCCTCCATTGCCCTGGCCACCATGGCAGCCTATGACTTTTGGGCCTCCAGGTGCCTTTCCTTGAGGGCCAGGAGCATGTCCCAGAACTCCTGGTCTGTCCAGTCCCATGTCACCTTATCTGCATCCCTCTCCCACCCATGTGCAATGTCCTCCAGACACAAGGCCCATGAGTCCAGCTGCTGTTCCTTCACCATTGTGACCAGCTGGTCCAGCAGCCCGGTCTGGTCCTGGGTCCTCCACGGCTAGATCTGGCTCATATGCAGGACCCCAGTTAAGGTTGGTGGTGACCCTGAAGCTGCATCCTGGCTCACAGCTGGTGTCTCTTCCCTGAATTCAGCAGCAGGACCTACAGAGCCAGGAAAAGGTGATGTTTGTGAGAGTTTGAAATATTTATGAGACAATATGTTCTATACCAGGCGGCTGTGTGGTGCCTGGCCTCAGATTATGGGTCGTGCATACACAGGCACTCACAGACCATGGAAAGTTGGCTAGGCAGGCCCTTGCATAGGTGCCTGTTGGCTGAGATCTAGGGCTGTATGAAACACCATCATTTCATTTCAACATCCATTTCACTATTTCAAAGGGACAGTGTTTTATTTTGTCATTTCATTTAATTTTGAAGCACTGTCCCATTTCATTTTGTCAAAACTGTTTCCTAGTTTTGACTCATTTTGACATTTCGCCCATAGACTATAATGGGTAATCATGGACATTCCTAAAACATTGTCCTGTGTTGCCTCGATTTGGATGCAAATTGCAAGGATGGTAACCCCTTCTGAGGGCATGAAGCCTGCCAAGTTTTAAGGAGATAGGTTGCAGAGGTTTCATGGAAATAGTACTTCAAAGTCTTGAAAGCAAAATTTGCCAGAAGTGGCAGCCTCCTGTAATACAGCATGCAGATCTGGGGGCTTGTGCCCCCAGAAGGGATGCTGGGGTCTGCTAGACTCCTCCCAGGGGTGCATACCCCCAAATCTGTGCTGGATGACAGGAGGCTGCTACTGCCACTGCCACCTGAGACCAGCAGTGGGTGCAACCCACACCCAGTGCCAGGGAAGAAAGATGCTGCCACAGGCCCCAGGCAGCAGCGGCAGCCTCCTGTCATTTGGGTACAGATCCGGAGGGCAAGTACCCCGGGAAGGCTGCGGGGCTGTGTTGGACTCCTCCTGGGGGTGTGGGCACCCAGATCTATGCCGTATGACAGGAGGCTGCCACTGCCGCTGCTGCCTAGGACTAGTGCTGGGTCCTGGGTGCAGCCCACACCCAGTGCCAGGGAAGATAGATGCTGCCACTGGCTCCAGGAACTTTCATCATCATCCTGTCATCCAGGCACAGATCTGGGTCCCTGAACCCCACGGGAGGGCTATGGGGCTCTGCCAGACTCCTCCCAGGTGTGTGGGCTCCTGGATCTGTGCCCCAAATGAGAGGAGGCTGCCCTGTCACCTGGGACTGGTGCTGGGCATGGGTTGCACCAGCACCAGAGAAAATTGCTGCTGCCGCCTGTCCTAGGCAACAGTAGCAGCCTCATAGATTCATAGATGTTAGGGTCAGAAGGGACCTCAATAGACCATTGAGTCCAAACCCCTGCATAGGCAGTGTGACAGGAGTATTGCTATTGGAGCCTTTCTAGGGGTGAATCCGCCCTCCTGTTATGGGCCAACCGCCTGCTTACTTGCCTGCCACACCTTGGTCTTAATTGATTAATTGATTGATGTAATCAGTGGGAGGCTGCCCACTTGATGTGCCCCAGTGCCAGGGGAGCTACCTGTGGCTCCTTTTCCTCCCCTACACTGCAGCCCAAGCATTGTAGATGGTACTGATGTGGTTTTGACCTGGGCTCTGTTGTGACTTGTCCCTCTCCTTTACCTCCTTGAGGTTTCTCACTGCTCCCCTTGCTCCGGGGCTGGGGTCAACGCACCCCATATGCTGCGCCCTCTCTGGTGCCAGGATTCCCACACTACCGTGGAGCTCCTATGAGACCTCCTCCAATCCCTAATAGCCTCACCCGGTCCTCTGGTCTTATAAAACTACAAACATAAAACTCAAGCCCCTGGGCTATAACATAAAAACTAAGCTGTCTGGCTAACCATCATTCGAATCCCTACCAGGGAATTTTCCACCCGATATCCGTGAACAGAAGCTGCTCAAGCCATCAGGCTTCTCTACTCTGCTTGCTCCGGCACAGCTCCTTTTCCCTTGGCTGCTAGTGGAGAACTGCCCTCCTGGCCTCATGCCTGGCCTTAAGAAGGGCCAAGCCGTGCCCCTTCCTGTCAGCTGACTCCACTGGTTGCTCTGGCAACCAGCATCTGTGCTGCCCTGGGGACTGGCAGCTGGGCCTCCCTCTTCTTGCCACCAGGGGTCTCTCCCGAGCGGTTTTCTGCTCTCAGGTGCAGGGCACCTGAGTGCTCTGTGACAGGCAGGAAAGAGTGCTGGGTTTTGATGACCCCAGCTAGATGTCTATCTAACCTCCTCTTGAAGATCCCCAGGGTAGGGGAGAGAACCACCTCCCTTGGAAGTCCATTCCAAATTTTGGCCACTCTAACTGTGAAGTTCTTCCTAATGTCCAGTCTAAATCTGCTGTCTGGTAGCTTATGGCTATTAGTTCTTGTAACCCCCAGGGGCGCTTTGGTGTGTAGAACCTCAACAATTCCCTTCTGTGCTCCCATGATGAATTTATAGGCAGCTACAAAGTCACCTCTCAACCTTCTCTTGCAGAGGCTGAAGAGGTCCCTCCCCTCATCTGGTGTGCAGATCCAGGGGCTTGCACCCCTGGGAGAAGTCTGGCACAGCCCAGCATCTCTCCTGGGGGTGAGAACCCCTGGATCTGCACCCTGGATGAGAGGAGGCTAATGTTGCCTCTCCTATCTGGGATTGGCACTGGGAGGAGGCTGCGCCCAGCACCAGACAAAATTGCTGCTGCTGCAGCCTGAGCCTCCTCTCATCTGGTGCAGATCCAGGGGCTCGCACCCCCAGGAGGGTTGCCAGGTTGTGCCACACTCCTCCTGGGAGTGCAGGGCCTCAGATCTTCACCAGATAACAGGAGGCTGCTGCTGCTGCCTGGAACTGGAGCTCAGCCTGCCAGCAGAAGGCAAAACACAGTCTTAGCTCTGCCTGCCTCTCACCACTGGGCTGCATTCCAATTGGCTTCACCAGGCCCAAAGAGTGCAGCCCGGTGGTGGGATGTAGACAGAGCCATTGCTGCACTCTACCTTTTGCCACTGGGCTGAAATCCATGAGGTGGTGGGGCCAATCAGAACACAGACCAGTGGCAGGAGGAGTGCAGCCCAGTGTTAGGAGGTGGGCAGAGCTGGGGCTGCACTCTATGGGGCTGGCAGAGCTGATTGGAGTACAGCACTGGCTCTGCCCACCTCCTACCACTGGGCTGCAGTCCATGGGATGGGTGGAGCTGATTGGAGCACAGCCCAGTGATGGGAGGTGGGCAAAACCAGTGCTGCCCTCCAGTCAGCTCCTCCAGTCCCATGGAGAGCAGCCCAGTGGCAAAAAGTGGGGCAATCCAGGGCTGTGCTCCCTGCCAGGCTGAGTTACTTAGGGCTGTGGAGATGCTTGAAGTGCAGCCATGGCTCTCCACTGGCTCACACCACCGGGCTGCTTCAAAACTTGAAACATTTCAAAACTTTAAAAATGTTTCAAGTGCCCTCATTCCATTTCAAAGATGTTTCAATGTTTTTTGTTTCATTTCAATTTCACTGTTTTGATTTTGAAACACATCGAAAAAGCTTTGAAATGAAACACTTGGCAAAATTTCTCACAGCCTTACTGAGACCCCCACTCCTTCTCCCTCCATGGGGGAAGGTGGGTCACTGTATACTTGCCATGGGTAGCCTGCCTTGCCCACCCTCTTCCCAGGCTGGAACATGCCTGGCTCCTGGCAGCACCTGCCGCTGTGGCTCTGGACCCACTCTGCCCCACCTTATCCTGCAGGCCAGCCTGTCTCCTGCAGTGCTGCCAAGCCCATGGTGCCCGAACCTGAGGGGCAGGGGGCTTCCAGTCACATGGGATGTGGAGCTGGTGGTGCCCCCACTCTCCCTACAGGGAGCCTTTACAGAGAGATTCCCTGGGCCCGGTCCACCTCATGCATGCCCTGCCCCACTAAGCATGACCCTGCTGAGAGTGTCCTGGGCACACCATAAGGAGCTGTTTGCATGGACCAAGGGGTGCCCAACCCACTACACCCTGCTGTTGTTGCTCGCCATGGTTCCACAAGCATACTTGAGAAGCTGGCTTGGAACCTTGAGTTTTGATAGTGTGGCAGGCACTGCCTGCTCTGCCCCACAACCTTGATTGAGGCCTGGGGGGGCTACCTGGCACTATGCTACACATTCCTGCTCCTCATAGCCAAGAATTACATTGCTGGCATCAATGCATTCCTCCAAGTGTGAGAGACCCATGCCTGCTGAGCTGAGGGGATACAGGCTGCTCAGTAAAGTTTTGCCCTCCCTCCCACCTTCCTGCATACTGTGGGAGCAGGGAACCTGTGGACAGGAGCATGGCCAGGTCATATGAGGGGGCCAGGAGCAAGCATAGGGGTGGGGACAGAGGTGTGGAAGGCCCTCCACCAATTGAAGGGCTTAACGGGTAGGTGTGGCAGGCATGCCCAGTGGCATGAGTCTGTTGCTGTTGGCAATGAGGACATGCAGCTCCTTGTGGTTTTCTGGGGTGCAGGGGCACAGTGCCTGGCTGCTCAGGAAAAGGCCCCATCCAGCAGGGATCTGGAGCTGCTGAGGAGTGGCAGTGCCATGGCTATCCTGACCTCCTGAGAAGGACTTCACATCAGAAGCTGGTGGGGCAGGCACTGGCCAGGGATGCCAGAAAATCTGGACAAGGCCAGGGGTGGGGAACACAGCAGGACTGGTTCCTGGCAGCCAGAGGTACCTCCCCTGCTGACATCTTATCATGGGTGCCAGGCTGCCATAGAGGCTCAGGCAGGCTTTCTGTACTGGAGTAGATGCATGGCCCCAGGAAAGGTCCTGGGGTACAAAAATGTCATCCTGCTTCCACATAAAGGGCATGGACTTGTTGGCAGCCCTCAACTCAACCCACAGGCCATGAGGTCCACTGTTCCCTCCTGGAATTAGCTCTGACTCCAGGTGGTGGCATGTGCCATCAGGGATAATGCCAACATGGATCCCTAGATGGCTTGCTGGGCTTCCACACAACAGCCCAGGTGTTGCTGTGCCTGGGCAGGTGCCTGCAGCACCCAGTGCGAGGGTACAGAATGGGACTGGCAGTCACATGGTGATGGTGTGCCTGGGACCAGCACTGGGGTCCAAGCAGTCTTCTGAGCTGGCCTGTGGTCACTGGACCAGGATGTGGTAGTCAGAGGCTGGTATGCTGCCAGTCTTGACAGGCACCCACAGTCACAGCACACAGTGATGGTGTGAGACAGCCAGCCATGCAGTGATGCTGTCCTAGGGACTGGGGACCAGGCAGGCTGCTGCATCTGGCCTGGGGCCTCTGCTGTGGGACCCAGTAGCCAGAGGCTGGCTGTAGAAGGCCCAGGGGCCTGGTGTCCCCACAAGCTTTTAAGGGCCAGGAGCCAGGGCAAACAAAGAGCTGACCCATTCCTGGGGGTAGAGAAACTCCCAACCCCATGGCGCTGAGACTAGCCTGCAGTTGTCCCCTGGTGGTGGGGCTGACTGACAGCAAATTTATCCCCAGTCAGTGTCTACATGTTTTTTATTGTGCAGTAACTACTCAAGAGTTAATTTGCTACTTGTATTTGCAGGTAGAAAATTAACTCCAGAGTAGACTAAATTACTGTGCAGTAAACATTTGCACATGTAGATGGTGATGCTTACTGTGCATTAATTTGGTCTACTGTACAGTAAAGCATCTCATGTAGATGCACCCAGTAACCATGACTTGATAGTGTTCAAGATTCTAAGGGAAAGAAGAAAGGAGATCAGCAGAATAAAGACAGTGGACTTCAAAAAAGCAGACTTTAACAAAAGCAGGGAACTTGTGGCAGGAACCCCTGAGAGGCAGGTCAGAGCAGGATAGGAGTCCAAGAGTCTAGTTGTCCAAGTACAAGCTATTGACTGATACGTTCAGGAAGAAGGGATATAATGTAATGGATTAGGTTCTGATTGCTGGGGCACCTGAAGAAAGGTACCCA
The DNA here is from genome assembly GCF_052110815.1 of Crocodylus siamensis. Taxonomy (NCBI): domain Eukaryota; kingdom Metazoa; phylum Chordata; order Crocodylia; family Crocodylidae; genus Crocodylus; species Crocodylus siamensis. Next base: position 46,136,385 of record NC_143403.1, read on the forward strand.
GCAATAAACATCTCCTGAGAGTCTGCAGAATACCGAGGCACTACTCAAAGATGAGTCACCTCATAGTGTCTGACAGCATTAGATAGTCACTGGACATCTATGTACAGCATACAGCATGCCATCGCTAATATGCAAAGAGCCAAGTGAGCCCATCTGGCAGAAGTGAGAGTGGGGGAAGACTCTTGAAAATGTGCTAAAACCTACTGAAAATTCCTCACTCTGGCATTTGTATTCTGCATGCAGAAGTCATTGTCTAATAATACCTTAAAATCTTACAACTCTGTACTAATGTGTTACCAAGCATGGGGTCCTGCTTCACTTCTTACCATGACATTGCATAGAAATTTTCCAAATATCTTACCCCACGATAACCAAGACTGCATGATTAGCTGTATGTCTGAGATTGTGTTAATATACAACAGCTACATACCTATGTAGCCACTATGTGCAGTGTTCAGTGTTCTCCTCCAGTTCTACCAGGCCATGTAACAGCTGAGCTGGGCAGACAGATGCGTCTTACTCCTCCTGGAGGGGCAGAGGGGCAGTGATACCCACCCTCTTTTTGAGTCTAATACAGCATTCAAACTGAATGGGTTTGAGTTCTCCCCCAGCTGTCACTACCCCATCCCCATTGATGGGCATATGTGGATATAATTGTGCTCTAGGCTTCAGGCATATCTGGCCTCTGGGCACCTGAGATCATGCAGAGGGATGGGGAGGCAGTTCTTACTGATGCTGCCAGTGTGTTGGTGCACTTCTATTCACCAGCTTGTCTCGAAGGGTGATTTTGATGGGGTGCTTTGCTAGGATGGCCCTGATATCTTGATGTTGTTGGCATCCAAACTGCCATGTCCTTATGACTAGTAAATCTTCTACTTGGTGATCCTGAATAGAAGAAACTCTCTAGTGCTCTCCTGTCCTTCCTGGAACTGTTCTTGGGTCAGGGCCAGAGGGTCCTTGTGGTCTTCCGACCTAATCTCCTCAACCATGATGAAAGTCTCTAGGGTCACTCAAGCATCAGCAACAAAATGAACTTCTATGGATTCATCAATGGCTAGTATATGTGGCAGTTCCTTGATATATGGGTGTGCAGCTCACAGGGTCCCTAAGATAACTTTGACACCACAACTCTCTTGTACTACACATTGAGTACCTTTGCCTTCCCATGGCACTTACGCCAGTCACAGTTGTCTCTGTGATCTGCTAGCTCAGATGTGATCCTTTCATAAACTGTGTAGTACTGGCTGGTCTCCTACACCCACTTGATAAGGAAGTCTATGACCTTCATTTGCCTCTAGTTTCTGGAGTGTTTAGCACAGGCACGGAAAGATACAGTCATGCGCATTCTGTGTACAGCCCATGATTGTGGTCCTGACTGGATCTTTACTGCTCCACACTTGAAAAACCAAGCTCCCAGGTTGCAGTCCAGCAAATGACAGGCCTTTGTCCCCAGCCATAAATAGGGAGGTTACTTGCTAGGCAGAACCTGTGACTTCAGGGCAGTTGAGTTTATTGAAAGTCACAGTGATGGCTCCTTGGAGTACTGCAGGGGTCGACTACACAATGGTGTGGGATGCTGGCAGATTGACCAAATTCTTGTCTCACTCTGCTAAAGGATGCAAATATAATTCCCAGTGAAGTTATTCAAAGCTGTGCCTATTTCATCCAAGGTCAATTTTGAAGTGTATTGAGGTGAATCTGTAGCACTTCTTTGTAGCCCCTCATTTTTTGGATAACTTTAAAGACACATAGAATACTACAAATTTCCATTCCTAGAGAATACAAGACTCCTAGTTATACCAATGGCATATCTGTCTGACCCATATCAGAAAGAGAAATGAGAGAGAAACCAGAAAGTGAAGCTCAAATAGCTTCCCCAGTGATTTCAAGAATTGTTTTATCTGGACTCATCAAAACTAGCAAGAAACAACTTTCTGGTTTAGATTCTATAGGAAAGAAAGGAAGGCCATGAATTCACAGTGCAAATAACTGAAAGTATTTCTTACTGGGCATACCTATACAAGATGTTTCCTGCACAGTAGACTGATTAACTGTGCAATAAACATCTTGGCACTGTAAACCTCTACACATGTGCCCATATTAGGCTGGAGTAAGCTAATTTACTCTGCAGCAGGATAGTACTTGTAAAAAACTTATAAAAAACAGTGCATGTGTAGATGACAAAGGATCTGGCTGGGGCACAAGGATGCTTTAGTGCAGAGGTTGCCTGCTGGCTAGCCCCACATTAAAGCATCCTCCTGCCCCAGCCACCCCTCCTCAGCACATTTTGCTGGGTTGGGGCAGCTCCTCATTGGCAGGATGACCCCCAGGGCCTCCTGACAACTGGGGAAGCTCCACTTTGGCTCAACATACTGTGATCCTGGGTGCACGTGCAGACAATAAGCATGTGCAGCTGATAAGCACATGCAGCTCCAGTGCTTAGGGGTGCACATTAATAGGCATGTGTAGATGCACCCACTGACAGGAACTTAATACCCACAGCACAACAGCTGTAGTAAGAAAGGGAATGGTTGTTATATCACATTCATAGATATTCCAAATCTTTTAAGAAACTGGAGTCAAACAGGTGCCAAACATGGCTGACAGGCCAAATCAGGTCTGCAGAGAGAGGTGACCTGACCAGCAGGGCTTCTTTCAGGCTGGATGGTGACCGTGATACTAACACAGTGATTCTGGCCACTGCTGGGTGAAAATTCATGGCCCAGATCCAAAGATGAGTTGCCCATCCCATTAGAAGCCAAGCATGCCAATGGATTGCCACCTTGCTGCCAGCAAAGAATATGTCCCTCTGGTTCATTTGATTTTGACAACCCTCACCTAAGAGTTTAGGAAGTGTCAGTCCATATCCTAAGGTTTGCTGAGGTCTAAGGTCCTGTGCCAAAATCTGTGGTGTGTACTGTGATCAGGAACTAGCTGTTATGGTTTGTAATCTCCTTGTAGTCACTTCTGGCCTGTACAGCTTGCCAGAATGTTCCTATAAGGAAATGTAAAGTCCTGATTTCCCTCACATTGTCCCAATTCCATGTCATGTGCCTATATTCAAAACAGTGCCATTGGGTTTTCTCTGCACTGGCTCCTTGCTGACCCTTTTCAGGGTGGAAAGGCATTTTTAGAATGGCTGCTCCTTTTCCAGGCAAGTTTCTCATAGCTCAGCAGCACATTTGGCCAATATTTGCTTATGATGATCAGATAATTTATAGAGGTGTGAAGTTGTCACTTGTCACAGATTCAGATGTGTTAGATCTGTGCTGAACCAAAAAAAAGTTTCAAGTGTTTAACTGAAGATGGCCTATTTCTCAGTGAGAAGGACTCTGGATTGATATTAACCCTGAGAAGCCCAGCTGCAAGAACTCTCACTTCTCACTAAGGCACTGAGTGCTATTAATCTTGGTCTCCTAGGGGCTCCAACATAAGGTAGTGCTCTATTCTAACACAGTCTCATCCTTCTCTTCCTATTCAGAATGATCCTTCATTCAGTTCCTCTGTTGAATGGAAATGTGAGAAGGTATGACAACTTCACTATCCTTGACTTCATTTCTTAGCACTTTGCTGCTTTCTATCATGGAACTCCTTAGCCTCCATGCCTTTGAAGCTAGTATATGCTGAATTTTCTGCTGCTTTTATACACAAGCTCATCCCTATTTGTTTCTGGGTTGGAGCAGTGAGTAGGTGCCAGAAACAAGGACTGGTATCTCTTAAAAAAGAGAGAGACTCTTGTCATGGTGTTATCCTTAGAGCAGGGAGAACAGGCATGCAGGAATCTCAGAAGAAAGTAGTTTAACCCTGTGATTGCCAACTTTTTTGATGGGTGCTTAACACACGTTAAGCCTCACTGGCACATCTGCACAAGCCATTTACTGTGGAGTAGACTAACTGCCTTCACTGTAAACTTCTCACATCTACACATGTGGCTCTATTAGGACACAGGAAATGAATTAACTCCACAGCAGGGTAGTAATTGTAAACACAAGTACTACCCTGTGGTGCAGTTTTTTACTCCACAGCACTGCACGTGTAGATGCTGACAGAGCTGGTTGGGGCAGCATGAGGGTAGTTTAGTGCATGGACTGCCTGCTCGCTAGCTCTACACTGAAGTACCCTCATGCCCCAACCTGCTCCTCTGCAGAACGCTGAGCTGGGTCAGAGCATCCCCAGACTAGCAGGCTGACTCTCCTGGGTCCCCTGCCATCCAGGGCTGCTCTGCCCTGGCTCAATGTGCTGTAGTTCCAAAGACACATGTAAACGTGGTGCTCAGGATCAATAATCTCTGGCACAATATGCACCAGAACATATTGCTGTATGCTAATAGCATGTGTAGATGTGCCCATTATCTCTGTGAGTGCTGTTCTGATTCTGCTGCCCGAGAGGCATACCTGATAGAGTATGCACAATGGAGCACCAGAATAGAAGCAGGGGGGCATAAGTCTGTGACCTTGTGGAGCAATGCAGTGGCAGTATGCTGCTTGTAATTGGAGGTGTCATTAACAAGAGCTAGGTTACCCTTCTTTGGCTCTGCAAACACTACAGTTTTATATGGTGGGTCCTTAAGGATCCAAAGCCTGTAACTTGACAGCAGCTGCAGGGCCAAGGAAGTCTGAACCTGGCTCTTGGCAGTGACACTCTGTCACAGAAATATCTTGATGCCTCTCCACCTTATGGAGCTGGAGGCTCAAGCCTCCCCTGCCTCCATTTCATCACCCCCTATATAGAGTGGGCAGGACTCACTTGCCTCACCCAGTGCTTGGCTCTACCACAGATGCTGTCTATTGGCCACCCCTGTTTATTATTTTGCAGAGCTTGGTCTTAGAATTAAAAGGAAAAATAAAGTCAAAGGATATACTGGAAACATATGAAAGGCACGTGGAAGGCTACTGCTGTGCACTGGTTGTTCAAAGGTCTGTAGGCAAGAGAGTCTTAGGTGCAGAGTTCAATCTCCTTTATCAGCTGAGAAAGCTTTATTATTTTATGGCCACAGCTGTTAACAGGTGTCTTTACCCTGCAACAGTCTCAGCTGAGACACCTAAAGATGCTTTCAGTGATGGGTTTGCCATATCTCAGGGAGAGCTTTAGGGCCCACACTTCTCATGGGATGAAACAAGCAGGGCCCAGAGATGGAGCAGCACTCTGGCATCTGCAGGGCCTCATGAGATGACATCATCAATGCAATGCAAGGCTATCTCTACTTAATTCCTCCAGCAGATCCGAGTTTACAACCAAGCAGGTCATCAGGTTCAGTCTAAACCCCACTCCTGTCTTCTCCCCTCTTCACTCATAATCCTGCTCCAGCCCCACATCTGTCCCTGTTCCCAGGTGTTTAATTTTCACTCCCAGAAGCCTTTGGGTACCATACACAGCAGCAGCATGTGCCACTTGTGCCATTCATTCTGCAGGTTGGCCATCCCTGAATTTACCTATCCCTGTCCTGCCCCTCCACCCCTGAAAAAAATCACAGTAGCCTTGACAAATCCCTAGAAATTAGCCAGGAGATTCAAGACTTAGTAGATTCGCTAAGGTGAGATTACACACTACAATTAAATCATGTTAACAGCACTTACAATTGAACTATCACACATTCAGCCTTATTAACAAGTGCTAAGTGTCCTTTAAGGCATTTTAAAATTAAGCCATTTTGGGTCAGGATTATTTTTGAGCTGTGCTACCTAGCTAGAGTTAACTTCTTGGTATTCATTTGAGATAAAACCACAAATTTGCAGTCCTCCAGGATCATAGCAGGCACTGCTCTCAGGTGGACTAGCTATTATGAAAGATTCTATGGCCTTAGACTGACAGCTAAGAGCAGGTGGGCAACAGATAGGTGGAGATGGGGTGAGAGAGAAGGGAGGGAGGAGAGAATTGGAGGGAGAAGGGAGAGGTGGAAGGGGGGAGTGGATAGGTCAGGAGCTGCTGGGCTGCTTCCCCCTCTGCACACTAAATTACTCCCCAACCTTTGCATCATCCCCTCCACACCTACATCACTCCCATAACATCCCAATTGTCACAGAGAAGGGGACCTCACCCCTCCCAAACTGCTGCTATCATCTCTGTTTTGACTAATTGGGGTAGTAGGGCAGTGATCAGTGTGGATGAGCTAACTGAGGAGTAGGGGGACAGTGCAGTGGTGGAAGGGCTGATTGTGGCATGGAGGCAGGATCTGGGACCTGATTGAGGGCTGCAGGGTGATTTGGGGAATGGAGGCAAGGTTGGGGTGGGGACTTCCTACCCTTCTTCTGAGCCCATATTTGAATATAACCCTGGTGAGTAGGGAAGGCATAGAGGAGACTTGCAGCCCCTAGCCATGCCCCTGCTCACTAGCAGCAGGTGTGAGCAATGCACATTAGCGAGCATATTAACACTGAATATGTGACTGATTACTAGCACTAGTTAACCTTAACACAGATTAAGAACCCCTAGAATTAGCACCCTTAGTTTCATGTGGAATGAGACAATGAGTTTACAGGTAAAGTCACATTTGCCATTGGGAAGGAGTTTTTTCAAACCTGAAGTCATGCTGTTTCCCCCAGGTGTTCCCCATGGAACCTGAACTGGGGTGGCTTCTTTTTCCTCCAGTCTTATCTCACCTGTAAGCCAAGTCTGTCACCATAGGTGAAACACCAGCATGAATGAAACTAAGAACCTTTTTTAACACAATTTCTTTTATTGAAGCTGAAATGGCCAAGTTGTTATTGTTCGCAATATATTTCATGACTGTTCCTACTGAAAAGGAAATCAAAGTTGTTTCTAGTAAAATTACACTTCTAGTAACCATTTTGGTAATTCATATGAATAGGGTTTTTTTAATATAAAAATATTTGTGAATAACAAAACACTGGGTGAGACTTAAACGTTATACAACTAAAGGCATGTTGACTTTTTGTATTTTTTAACACAGGGAAAGGAGAAAATAAGGCAAAGAGCAAAGTGCAGGAAGCAGAGCAGATCAGGCAGGAGAAGAGGATCAAAGTGGCATTCAGGAATGCCTGCATTTAATTTATGGCCCCTGCTGCTTTGGAAGAAGGTGTGATCTACCAAATAATCATTATGGAGAAACCTTCCTATGCATGCAAATAGTTCATGGCTACATCAAGGCAAAAAAATTGGCAAGTAAGAGCTAAATTGTGCCCTGTAACCTAGTTTTCAGAATTCTTCATATTATTTATTGATGGATTTGGTTTACATGATGCCCTCCCTCAAAAGGCTCAGGGAGGTTTACAACAAAAACAAGTAATAAAAAAAAGCTAAAATAATAAATTCCCCAAATAATACTCCAAAACCTAATCCCACCTGTTAAAAGCCTGCCCAAATACAAAGATCTTATGTTACTTTGGAAAGATCTCCAAGCTCAGGCCCTTCCAGGCCTGAAGTGAAAGACAGTTCCAGAGCTTAGAGGCAACTACTGCAAATGATAAATTCTTGACCTACAAATATTAAAACCCCTCTCTTAGGTCTGTTTTCCAAAATCATCATAAAACAATATTCAAGGTAGGTTTAGGACACAATCAAATGTAGCACGGAACAGAGCCACCTTCACAGAGGGATGGTATAAACAGAAATAGGGCCTTTCTATAGCTACCAAAGGTTAGTGAAACTGGTGCCACAGGCTTCTGTGGGCTAGGCCAAAAATACAGTATGGCTGCTAGAAATGGTTTAAAGTGTTTTGGTTTCTTTTTTTCCCAAAAAATATCCTTGGAAAATGTTGATATTTTATTGGAAAGCAAAACACCCCAAAACCAAAATAATCCATTTGCCTTATCCTCCCATTCTCCTCTAATAGCTAAGCTTTCTATCTGGACTACCTTTTCCACACTGCCCTACAGACAGTGAGTCCTTTGATGACCCCCTCCTTTTCACCAGAAGGAGAGAACATAGGTTACTTTTGCTATGTAGTCTGATCAGTGAGATCAGCAGCAGAGCACAATAAGAGCACTAAAGCACTTGAACTACAACTTTCCTGAGTCATGGTAGTCCAATTTTGAAATGGGATAGTATAGTAAGTGCTATTTTCATGAAAAGTCCATTTTTACAGGAAAAAATGACTACATTTAATAATTAAACTCAGTATATAGTCACATCACCCTAATATTGAAGCAAGAACTGCTATGCTGTAAGTGATGGAAGCTAATGATCCTTTGTTTGTCTACCTGTCTACCCTAATTGTTCTGTACATAAAGCAGGCAGATATGTGATTAGGAGATGGGACTGAGCTCTGGAGTGAGATGCACGGGTGTAAGCTCATCACGCCCCCATGAGCTTGGGCCTCAGCAGACCCCTGCAGGATCCCTGACTGGACCCCAGCATGAGTGGGGAGGTAAGTGGGGCCCACAGTGGGTAGACAATAGCCTGTTGGGCAGCTGAGCAGAGCTGAGGAGGGTCACACCCACCATGGCTCCTACTTAGCCCAGTCCCTAGGGAGTCACATGACTGAAACCGCATGAACAGAGTGAGCAAACAGGATCACGTTGGGCCCAATGCAGGAATTAGCATGGGAGGGTGAGCAGGAGGGGCATGAGGCTCTAGGCCGTGCACCTGAAGGGAAGGGTCTGCATAGTAGTAGCCCAGACTACTACATGGACCATGGTGGGAGGGATGCATCACACCTCCAAATTTCCCGCTGCACTTGGACCCCGCTGCTGTGGTACCACTGGGGTCTCCACCCAAATGGAGCCTAGGGTTCTGGCCTCTACCTAAACAGAACCTGCAGTCTCTGCCCTCACCTGGGAAGAACCCACAGCCCCAGCCTCTACTCAGACAGAGCCTCTGGCTTCCTGTGGAGGCTTCCTGGCATGGGTGCAAGCAGTTGGATTTAGGACCACTGATACCTTTCCTTGTGGGGTACGCTCAGCGGTGGAGGCCCTGGAGTGCCAGATTAGGGAGACTTAGGCAATGGTGCAGAGGCTGCACACCATTAGGGATGGAGAACAGGATGCCTACTTCCAGGATCTCCATCAAAAGAATGAAGTGGAAGTTGTAAGGATGGCTAGTGAAGCCAGGGTGGAAACAAAGAACTACCATGAAGTCCAGTCATGCTCTAGGCAGTGAGCCTGCAGGGAAGAGTCTGCAGGTGTTGCCTAGATGAAGGCAGTCTCCTGTTCAAGAAGGCACTGCACAAGGGTGGCCACTCCCCTGGAGCTGCACAACTGACATGAACCCCTTAAATCAGCAGAGCCAGCTAAGCCACTGACTCCAGCATATGGGGATTCAGCAGCCACACCCAGGAGAAGGCACAGACTAATCATGGTAGGTGACTCCTTCTTGAGGGGCACAGAGGGAGTGATCTGTTGCCCTGACCCCTTAGCCCATGAAGTCTGTTGTGTTCCAGGGGCTCATGTCTGGGATGTAACTGAGAGGATCCTTAAACTCATCTGACCCACAGACCATCACCCAATGCTACTCATCCTCATGGACATAAATGACACAGCTCAGAACAGTTTGGGCCAAGTCAGGAGTGACTACAGGGCTCTGGTGGCTTTGGCTTAATAGAGAACTTTTGGACCTCCTGAAACAAAAATAGAAGCCTACATCAGATTGAAGATGGGAGTCATTACCAATGAGGACTACACAGCATTACCCCACACCTATAAAGAGCAGACTAGAAAATCCAAGGCAGAAAACAAACTCAGGCTAGCCATGGAAATCAAGGACAACAAAAATGTCCTTCTTCAGATGTGTGGGAAATTAGAGGAAAAGCAAAGGTAACATTGGACCCCTGCTAAATCAAATGGGGCAGCTCATGTCCGACACTCAGCAAAAGGCCAATCTCCTAAACAATTACTTTGAATCAATCTTCCACCTGTCCCAAAGGGTCACTCTATCAGAAAGGACACAAAATATCCAGGGGGAAAGAGATGGCCCCACAATTGACATATATCAAGTAAGGGAACACCTCAAGAGGCTCAACATCCAAAAGTCTACAGGCCTGGATGGAATGCACCCAAGAGTCTTGAAGGAGCTGTTGGACACCATAGCACACCCTATGGTGAAGGTATTTCAGAACTTGTGGTGCTTGGGAGAGGTACCAGAGGATGGGAAAAGAGCCAACATGGTCCCAATCTTCAAGAAAGGAAGGGGAGAAGACCCAGGGAATTACAGACCAATCAGCCTGACATCAATCCCTGGAAAGATCCTGGAGAAAATTATCAAGGGTTCCATCACCAACAGGCTAACATAAGGCAACCTTCTGAGTGCTAGCCAACATGGCTTTGTTGCTGGAAGGTCTTGCCTGACCAACCTCATCTCTTTCTACGACCAGGTGACGTATTACCTGAACATGGGAGATGAGGTTGATGTCATATATCTGGATTTCAAGAAGGCCTTTGACTTGGTCTCCCATGATGTCCTCATGCCTAAGCTGGAGAACTTTGGCCTCAACCATCTCACAGTCCAATGGCTGGGGAACTGGCTTCAGGGTCAGACCCAAAGATTATTAGTTGATGAGAGCAAATCAAGTTGCTATAAGGTGATCAGTGGTGTCCCTCAGGGCTCAGGCCAGTACTCTTCAACAAATATATAAATGATATGGATTTTGGCATCAGATGTGGACTGGCAAAGTTTGTGGATGACACTAACCTATGGGGGGAAATGATCACACTGGAAGATAAGCTAGGGATACAGGCTGACATGGACAGGCTCACAAGGTGGGAGGACCAAAACCTGATGGCATTTAAACACAAGAGAAGTGTAGGGTGCTCCACCTTGGGATGAAGAACCAGCATCATACTTATAGACTGGACAATGCTATACTCACTAGCACCATGACTGAAAGAGACTTGGGGATCTTATTGACCACAAGATGAACATGAGTTTCCAATGCAATGCTGTAGCTGGCAAACCAAACTAAACTCTGGTATGCATCTGCCAATGCATCTCAATCAAAATGAGGGACATCCTCCTCCTGTTCTACTACACCTTAGTGAGGCTGCAGCTAGAGTACTGTGTCCAGTTTTGGGCTCCCCACTTCAGGAGGGACATGGATAAGCTTGAGAGAGTCCAAAGGAGAGCCACCTGCTTGATCAAAGCCCAAGAGAGCAAGCTTTATGAAGAGAGTCTGATGGACGTGGGACTCTTCAGCCTGGAGAAGAGAAGGCTCGGGGAGGACTTGGTGGCAGCCTATAAGTATATAAGGGGAGTGCACCAGGGGCTGGGAGAACAGTTGTTCACCAGGGCTCTCCAAGGGATAACTAGATCTAAGGGCCACAAACTTCTGGAAGGCTGATTTAGACTGGACATAAGGAAAAACTCCTTTACAGTCTGAGTGTCCAGGGTCTGGGAGAGACTGCCCCCAGAGGTGGTGCAAGCACCTACTCTGGACTCATTCAAAAGGCATTTGGATGCATATCTTGCTGGGACCATTTGATCCCAGCAGGGTTCCTGCCTATGGAAGGGCAGGCTGCATTTAATGATCTTGTGAAGTCCCTCCCAGCCCTGAATGTCTATGAAATCTATGACATTTCTAGTTTCATAGTTGGTAGGGTCAGAAGAGACCTGAGCAGATCATCAAATCCGACCCCCTGCCATGGCAGGAAAGAATACTGGGGTCAATTGACCCTGGCAAGGTGCTCATCCAGCCTCCTTTTAAAGATCCCCAGGGTAGGAGCCAGTACCACTTCTTTTGGAAGTTGGTACCAGATCCTAGCCACCTGGACAGTGAAGTAGTGCCTCCTGATATCTAGCCTGAATCTACCTTCTGCCAGCTTGTGACCATTATTTCTTGTCACTCCTGGGAGTGCTCGGGGGAACAGGGACTCTCCTAATGCCTGATGGTGACCCCTGACTAGTTTATAAACAGCCACTAGATCCCCCCTCGGCCTTCTCTTGTGGAGGCTGAACAGGTTCAAGTCCCTCAGCCTCTCCTTGTAGGGCCTGCCCTGCTGCCCCCTGATCATGTGAGTGGCCCTCCTCTGGACTCGCTCCACGCTGTCCACATCCCTCCTGAAGTGCGGCACCCAGAAACAGAAGCAGTACTCCAACTCCAGCCTGACCAATGTCACATAGAGGGGGAGGATCACCTCCTCAGACCTGCTTAAGATGCATCTGTGGATGCATGACAAGGTATGTTTGGCCTTCCTGATCATGTCCCCACACTGTCAGCCCATGTTCATATTCACCTTAATAATGACTCCAAGATCCTTCTTTGCCCCTGCACTGATGAGAAGGGAGTTCCCCAGTGTGTAGGTCTGCTGCTGGTTCTTCCTCTCCAGGTGCAACACCTTTCACTTGTCAGTGTTGAAATCCATCCTGTTCTCATCCACCCACCCCTGTAGCCTGTCCAGATCTGATTGCAACCTATTCCTTCCTTCTAGCATGCCCACTTCACCCCACATCTTAGTGTTATCTGAAAATTTGAACAGGGTGGATTTTACCTCTTTGTAAAAGTCGCTGATGAAGATGTTGAACAGTGTGGGCCCGAGGACCATACCCTGCGGAACCCCACTGCCCACATCCCTCCAGGTCAAATAAGACCCACCCACCACCACTCTCTGGGTGCAGCCCTCTAGCGAGTTAGTAACCCATCTGACTGTGTAGGCATCGACACCACAGTCTCCTAGTTTTTTAATGAGAATGGGGTGAGAGACCATGTTGAAGGCCTTCCTAAAGTCCAGAAAGACTATATCCACCACGACACCTGCATCCAGGGATTTGGTGACCTGGTGATAGAAGGCCATCAGGTTGGTATGACAGGACCTGCCTCTAATGAACCCATGTTGGTTGCCTCTAAGCATAGTCTCCCCTGCTGGCCCCTCGTGGACATGTGCCGGGATAATTTTCTCAAAAAGCTTCCTCAGGACCGAGGTAAGACTAACGGGCCTACAGTTTCCTGGGTCCTCCTTCCTCCCTTTTTGAAAATGGGAACCACATTGGCTCTTTTCCAGTCCTCTGGCACATTGTCAGAGCACCATGAGTTCTCGTAAAGCCATGGCAGATGTTCCGCAATAACCTCTGCCAATTCCCTCAGCACTATGGGGTGAAGATAGTCAGGACCTGCTGATTTAAATACATCCAGTCCCTCTAGAAGTTCCCTGACTAGGTCCTCACTGACCCTAGGCCTGGGTGTGCTTCCCACAGGGCCTTTGGGGGTCCCATTGGTGGGGATGACCAGGTCCCTGCTCAGAAAAATGGAGGCAAAGAAATTGTTAAATAGGTTAGCATTGCTGTCTGGTGCGATGACCAGATTTCCTAGCGTGTCCTGCAGAAGTCCCACATTACCTGATACCTTCTTTTTACCCCCTATTTATTTAAAAAAGGACTTCTTGTGTCATTGATCTGGGTAGCCAGTTCCATCTCTGCCTTGGCCTTCCTGACCGCCCCCCTAAAGTCCCTGGCAACAGAGGTATAGTCCTCTCTGGTGATGGCTCCTCCCTTCCAATGGCTGCATACCTCCTTTTTAGCTTGGAGACGTGTCCAGATGCTTTTGGTGAGCCATTGGGCCTTTCTGCCCTGTTGCCCCCTTTGATCTGTGTAGGGATTACCTCCCTTGGGCTTGGAGGATTGTCTCCTTAAGGAATGACCACTCTTCTTGGACAGCTAACTCCCCCACTTCCAGGACCTCAGTGTCTCTCCCCGCTAATCTCCTTACCTCATTGAAATCTGCCCTCATGAAGTCCTGATGTGTGGGTTGTTGTCTAAGAAGCTGAAGCCTGCCTCAAGACACCATTTCCAAAGCCTCAAATTGACCTCTCTGATGCAGGACCCATGTCGTCTTCCACATCTACTCACTGGTAGGACAGAAGAGAATACCACCTGTGCGCCTATCTCCTTCAGCATGCTCCTCAGAGCGTGGTAGTCTGTCATCAGATAATTGGGGTTTCTCCTGGCCGCATCATTAGTGCCCACATGGATTAGGACCATGGGGTAGTAATCAGTGGGGCGGATAATGGCCAGGATCATCCCCATCATATCCTGGATGTTTGCTCTAGGCAGGCGGTAGACCTCGTGTGTCGAGGGGTCCTGGTGACAGATAAGACCCTCTGTACCTCTCAGGAAGGAGTCACCTATGATGATCACTCCATGTTTCTTCCTCCAGGTCTGCTTAGCTCCTTCAACCTGTTTGGAGTGTGGAGTGGCCTCCTCTCCAGAGGTTTCTTCATCTCCTTCCTTCTCCTTCAGTGTTGCCAGGGCCTCGTACCTGTTCTCCAGCCGGACTGGGGGAACTGCTCTGCTGCGAGCATCTCTGGCTCTGGAGGGGACCATCTGCCACTCTGTTATGGATGGCACCTCCCAGGGTGCTTCTCCCTTGGATGTATGGCCCTGCAGGGAGAGGTTGATGGATCCCCAGATGGCAGCCATGAACAAAACAGTGATCCCACACAGTGAGTGCACCGGCAGGCACACAATGTTGCATGAGAATGTGTCTGACTACTACATACATGTGGAGAAAATTCTTTTGGTGAAAGGCCACAATTGGCCCTCTGCAACTGCGCTCAAATCCCCCATGGCACCTGCTCTTCTTGACAGAGCCTGTTGTTCTGACTGTCTGGAGAGACATGGGAGCCACAGGACTATGGCAAAAGCCAGTTATTACAGCAACTGACAGTAAAATAACATTGCTCGGAAAGCCACTGGGGGACATTCCTGTCTCTGAGTTTCCATCAGCTGTGATGGAAACACAGATGCTGCTGGATGCAGAAGTGTGAATCTCACATAGCATCCCATGGCAAGGTAGAACTTTATAATAACCCTATACCTGTAGCCATCCTTGGAGTGCACCTGCAAGAGCACTGTACCTCTGTTTATCTTCCCTATTATTGTGCCTTTGGTACACAAAGGAAAAACAAAAACTTGAACTACTACAGTGCTGATCAATGTTAGGTGCTTACAGCAAACAAGCTTGTTCAGTCAGCTCCAGGCAGGTGTTTGCTCAGTATTTTGATGGGAAACATTCCCACTAACCTTTTGGTATTGACCTGAGAAAGAGCCATTCATGGAATTTTTCAAAGAACAAATGTGACTGATAGCTGATCTCATACGGCGAGTTTGAAACTATCCTTGCCAGGGTAGGGGGGGCCGCAGGAGGACGAGGAGACGCCATCTGAGCAAGACAGGTGACAAAGGCAAGGAGTTCTAAGGTAAGGAACGGAGGTCCAGACAGTCTCCCTAAATGGGGGGTGGCAGACACAGTCTTGCAAGGCCTTAAATGCCTATATACCAGTGCTCACAGTATGGGGAATAAACAGGAGGAACTCACCCTCAGAATAGCTAGTTCAAACCCAGATGTCATAGGGCTAACAGAAATGTGGTGGGATTTCTTCCATGACTGGGCAGTTAGCATGAGGTGCTAGAGGCTTTACAGGCGGGATAGAGAAGGAAGGAAAGGTGAGGGTGTGGCGCTCTGTGTCAAGGAGCAATACACAACCTCTGCCAGTAGAATGGGGTCAGAGGAAGGGCAGGCTGAAGTGCTCTGGGTCAAGATTCAAGGGGACCGTGGGGAGAGCGATTTGACGGTGGGGGTCTACTACAGACCCCCAACCAAAGGGAGGAGCTGGACCAGGAATTTTTGGGCCAGGTTGCAGAGGCACTTAAGGCAAGGGATGTAGTTGTCATGGGTGATTTTAATTACCCAGACATCTGCTGGGAGGAACAGTCAGCCAGGATGGACCGTTCCAGTAGGTTCCTGACTGAGATACAGGACCTCCACTTAATCCAGGAGGTGCACAGTCCCACCAGAGGAGGTGCACAGTCCCACCAGAGGAAACGCCCTGTTGGACCTGGTCCTGGCCACAGGCGATGACCTGGTAAGGGGCCTCCAGGTTCTTGACCACCTGGGCAATAACAATCATCGCTTGCTGGAATTCACCATCCAGCGCAGGGTCTCAAGGGCCTGCAGCAAGACAGTAGCCCTAGACTTTAGGAGGGCCAACTTCAACAAGTTGAGGAGACTAGTGGGTGAGGCACTGGGGTCCTTGAGGGCAGGGGAACTCAGTGTCCAGGACGAGTGGTCATTCCTTAAGGAAACGATACTCAGGGCTCAAGGGGAGTCCATCCCAACAAGAAGCAAGGGGGGCAAGAGTGTCTGAAAGCCCTCCTGGCTCACCAAGGGTGTCTGGGAATGCCTGCCTACCAAAAAGGCAGTGTACGCTGAGTGGAAGGGGGGTGCTATCTCCAAAGAGGAGTATACCTCCTCTGCTCGGGTCTCTAGGTGGGCTGTCAGGAAAGCAAAGGCGGACATAGAGCTAGGACTAGCATCCAAGATCAAGGATAATAAAAAGTCCTTTTTCAAATATATAGGGAGGATGAAGAAGGCACCGGGTAATGTGGGGCACCTGCAAAGTACGCTGGGCAATCTGGTGGTTGTGCCAGAGGAGAAAGAGGAACTCTTTCACCAATTCTTCACCTTCGTTTTCTTGTGCAGGGACCGGGACTTCCCCGCTGTGATGCAAAACGGACTCAAGGAGAACACCTCCAGACCTCAGGTTGGGGAGGACCAAGTTAGAGAACTTCTGGAGGGGCTGGACATGTTCAAATCAGTGGGTCCAGATGCTCTCCACCCCAGGGTGTTGAGGGAGCTAGCTAGGGTTATTGCAGGGCCCTTGGCACAGCTTTATGAGCGCTCATGGTGCTCAGGCCAGGTGCCGGATGACTGGAAGATAGCTAACGTGGTCCCCATCTTCAAAAAAGGGAAGAGAGAGGACCCGGGCAACTATAGGCCTGTCAGTCTTACCTCTCTCCTTGGGAAACTCTTTGAGAAGATCCTCAAGGAGCACATCTGTGATGGGCCGGCTTCAGGGATGATGCTCAAGGGCAACCAGCACAGTTTCATTATGGGCAGATCATGTCAGACCAACCCGATTGCCTTTTATGATCAGGTCACACAGGCAATGGATGCAGGTGTCACTGTGGACATAGTCTTTCTGGACTTCAGCAAGGCCTTTGACACTGTGTCCCACCCCATCCTCATTAAAAAACTAGGCGACTGTGGCATTGATGCCTACATAGTCAGATGGATTGCAGATTGGCTCAAGGGTCATACTCAGAGGGTGGTGGTGGACTGGTCATATTCAACCTGGGAGGCAGTGGGCAGTGGAGTCCCCCAGGGCTCAGTCCTTGGGCCTGCGCTGTTCAATTTCTTCATCAGCGATTTGGACGACAGGGTAAAAAGCAACCTGTTTAAATTCATTGATGATACCAAAATTTGGGGTGAGGTGAGCACGCTAGTAGGGAGGGAAAGATTGCAGCAATATCTGGATAGGTTACAGGAGTGGGCTAGCAAAAACAGGATGCGTTTCAATAGTGACAAGTGCAGGGTGCTGCACTTGGGCAGTAGAAACCAGCAGCACACTTATTGAATGGGAAACTCCATTCTTGAGAGCACAGAGGCAGAAAGGGATCTTGGAGTCATTATTGACTCCAAGATGAACATGGGCCAACAATGCGAGGTCACGGTTGGTAGAGCTAACTGGACCTTGTCGTGCATCCACGGGTGCATCTCAAGTAGAGCCAGGGAGGTGATCCTCCCACTCTACGCGATGCTGATCAGGCCACAGCTGGAGTACCGTGTCCAGTTCTGTGCGCCCCATTTCAGGAGGGATGTGGACAACATTGAAAGGGTCCAGAGGAGGGCCACCCACATGATCCGGGGACAACAGGGCAGACCATACATTGAAAGACTGCGGGACCTAAACCTCTTCAGCATTCACAAGAGAAGGCTGAGGGGGAACCTGGTGACTGTCTATAAACTCACTAGGGGGGACCAGAAGGGTTTGGGGGAGACACTGTTTCCCCTAACGCCCCCTGGCAGGACAAGGAACAATGGACACAAATTATTAGAGAGTAGGTTTAGATTAGACATCCGCAAGAACTACTTCACAGTTAGGGCAGCTAGGAGCTGGAACCAGCTTCCAAGGGAAGTGGTGCTGGCTCCTATCCTGGGGGTCTTTAAGAAGAGGCTTGATGACTACCTGGCTGGACTCATTTGAGTCCAGTTTTTGGTCTGTTTTTTTTTTCTCCTGCCCAGGTGGGGGGTTGGACTTGAAGATCTACAAGGTCCCTTCCGACCCTACTTCTATGATTCTAGGATTCTATGACTACTTCTGTACTGAGACCCTTTGGGTTGTCTTCTTTAAGAGCACCCAAGTGCTTCTGATTCTTTTGAAGTCCTGTCACAGCAACATTCTTTAGAACCAAAGAAACAGCGTGAACAACAGAATTGGTGTCTGTTTCCTGACATATGTGCAACAGCCTGAGAAGAGACAATTCATGACTTAGAAACTGGTCTGGAAGAAGTACAGCCCAGGGGGCCATGTTAACCACAAGCCAAAACAGATTCCTGTGAATGTCAGGTCTGGGAATGAGTCTTGCCTGCCTGCCAGGAGCCTCTATCAGTCTGCTGCAAATGATATGCCAGTCAGTCAGTTCAAAACACACACACAGGCCAACACTATGCAGAGTCATTCAGCAACCCCCTGTGGGGTCAAATGACACATCAGTGCTCCTTTAGTCAGTGCCTCCAGCCAGAGCTGACCAAGGTCCAGAATCTATCTCTACTTCTCTCTCTGATGCTGTTGCTGGCACATCAGGTCCCTTTCTGGGCTTTCAAAACAAACATTGATGGGGTCCCCTATAGCAAATTAGAAGGTGTCTATATATAGGACAGCCCTAAGAAAGGAACCCTTCCAGAATATAACTGGGGCACTGGGGAGACTTTGAGGGAGAACTTTTAGAGGACATGACTGGTGCAATGGGTGACCTACATGGCTCTCTTAATGGGTGTGGATAGTTCCATGCCTCTCCCATAGAATGAGATATTCAGTAGTGTCACATTGCCATACCTCCTTCCACATAATCAGCTCTTCAGTGATATTACTTTGTCACATCCATCCTATGGGTCTTGAAATTCTCTAAGTCAATACTAGGTACAATGTCATCGAAAGAGTAAAGATGCCAGTTCTCTCTGGCTCTAAGTGCCTCCACAGAAGGTAAGGGTAAGTGGCCCCATCTATCTATGACCTTTTCTTTTCACTTACCCTTAATCCCTAACATTAGGAGAAGGCACCAACAGTTATGTATTGAATGTAGAGGCTGAACAGTATTGTGTGCACAGTTTATGGCTCTGCACCTTATTCATTTATAGTCACGCTTGCAAATTGTTTCATTCAAATACAAAATTAAGCCCTATGGAATAAAAATCTCCCTTAATAGCTTTCTGCAGGGCTGGAGATGTTGACACTTTGTCCTTGGATCCATTGAATACAATATTTTTGTTCCTTAGGGAGGAAATTTCCATAACTGTAGATTTTGCTATATTCACTGGCTTCTGTCTCCCAGGAATGGGAGCAGGACCAAACAGAAAATGAGTATGTATGTATGTAATGCAATAAAGTGGAAACCAGTTTAGGAGCACAGAGGAGACATAATCCATTCATTTTTCTCTGTCTCCCAACAGCAGACCAGGCAACTTTGTGAGTGACTAAGGCCTTTGGCTGCTTTGGATTGCAGTAGGCAAGCACTCATTTGGAAATGAACATGGGCCGGCAGTGTGGGGAGGCAGTTAGGAAGGCCAACCATACCTTGTCATGCATCCACAGATGCATCTCGAGCAGGTCTAAGGAGGTGATACTCCCCCTCTATGTGGCACTGGTCAGGCCGCAGGTGGAGTACTGCATCCAGTTCTGGGCGCCACACTTCAAGAGGGATGTGAACAACATGGAAAGGGTACAGAGGCAGGCCACTCGCATGATCAGGGGGCAGCAGGGCAGGCCCTATGAGGAGAGGCTACAGGATCTGAACCTGTTCAGCCTCCACAAGAGAAGGCTGAGGGGGGATCTAGTGGCCTGTTACATACTGGTCGGGGGGATCAGCAGGCACTGGAGAAGTCCCTGTTCCCCCAAGCACTGCCAGGAGTGACCAGGAATAACGGTCACAAGCTGGCAGAGGGTAGATTTAGGCTAGATATCAGGAGGCGCTACTTCATGGTCTGGGCGGCTAGGATCTGGAACCAGCTTCCAAGAGAAGTGGTGCTGGCTCCTTCCCTGGGGGTTTTTAAGAGGAGGTTGGATGAACATCTTGCTGGGGTTGTTTGACCCCATTACTCTTTCCTGCCATGGCAGGGGGTTGGACTAGATGATCTACTCAGGTCCCTTCCGACCCTAGAAACTATGAAACTATGAAATGCAGGTACTACAAACATGGAGGAGGTTAAACTCCAGCATCCACTGACTTCACAGTAACTCAGAAAGGGCCTTCATAGTGCCACGCCCATGCTACAGACTTCAGTGATACTGAGTTGCCATGCTGGGAAGGATCCATTAGAAGATGAAAGGCTCCAATATCCCAGGTATAATAAATAGATCAGCTATTTCACTGAACTCAGGTATGTCAAAACTGAAAAAACTTCAGCAGGTTGTCCCTATCCTCCCTGACAGTGTGGAATACCTTTATCGCTTGTGCTCTAACAGAGCTACCAGTGTCTAATGGGCATGTAATATGATGAACTCCTCCATTAGGGATGCTTAGCCTAGGTACATGGCATACCTATTGGAGTATGTCTCTCTTTTTGTCTGGCACTCATCTTTAGTCCTAGTCTTCTCATTCGAGTTAGGTGATAATCTTCTATTCCAAGTCTTTAGTTTTGGCCAGGTTCATGGACAGCAAAAAATTGCCCAAGTCTTATTTTTTTACTGTCAGCTTAATCAAGGAGGGTGAGGTGCCTCTCCTTGAGGGCCAGGAGCCTGTCCCAGAATGCCTTATCAAGCCAGTCCCTCTTCTGGTCCCTCTCCAGCTCACATGCAACCCTCTGCCACTCATGTTTGATGTCCTCAGTGGACCAAACCCACAAGCCTGACAGCTGCTCTTCTGCCACAGTAACCAGTCATTCCAGTAGCCAGGTCCATTCCTGGGTCTGCTGATGCCAGAGCCAGCACATATGGACTGAGACTGGTGTTGACCCTGACAACGCAGCCAGCACACCCATGCAGCCTTGCCCTGGCCCTAGTCCTGGCCCCACCAAGGCAGCCCCCCAGTGGGGGAACCACAGATTTGCACAGGCAGCTGCAGGGTGACCTGAAGCTGTGGGGCCGGGACACTCCACTGCCGGCCCTACCAGCTCAGGCAGTGGGACCCTCTTTCTGGTCCTCACCAGCAGTCATGGGGTGAAGTGCCAAGTACCCAAGTGGGAGAACCTGAACTCTGAGACCTGGGTGCAAGCCCTGGCTTGGGTGATGGGGGCCCCCAAGATTATGTCAGACTCCCATTTTCATGGCAAAGGTTTTTTCCTTCCTTGCCTTGGGGGCTGCTGCACAAAAGGTGGTGAAGAGGGCGCTCATGGTGGAGGGTGAGTACATCCCTCTCAAGCCCCTAGAATAGCTGGGGACCCCAATATGTCCCCAGTTGGGCCCTGTTCCCCCAGCTCCAAACCCTGGGGAGGGTTATCTCCCTGGTAGTGGCCCTCTCGCTGGAGTGTCAAGACCCTGGCCTTGAGACTGTGGGTGCTGAGGTGACCTCACAGTAGGTCTGGCAGTGAAGCCCACTCCTTCCAACTATCTGGGGGAGACAGGGGCCCTGGGGCTTACCCTGGTGAGTCCTAAGAGGGGAGGTCTTCTCTCCCAGGACCCTGAGGCAGGCACTGATGCCACCCCAGTGTCTGAAAGGTCTCCTTGCTCTCCCAGAAAAAACTTGTTATCAGGTTGCGTTATGGTTTCACATCAGTGGGGGTTGAGGTGGGATCCCCTGAATGACAGGCCAAACTTGTTGGGCACCCCATGCAGACTCCCTGACAGTGGCTGATAGGTGGCAAGTGAGCTCATTTCCACCGCTGTGTTCCAAGTAATCCCCTGAAGCATAGACTCCCTAATCTACCTGGGGGTCTACTTGTCCCCCCACGAACCCCTTCCCACTGGTGAAATGGAGTACCAGCTAGAGGCAAGGGTGGTGGAGCAGCTCTGGGCATGGGCAGGACTGCTGCTGTGTCTCTCCTTGTGCAGGAGATTGCTGGTGTTGAACCAGCTGGTCCTGTCTGTACTCTGGCACCACCTATACACCCTGCCAGTGCCCCCTGAGGTCCTCACTGGGCTCTGGAGATGGGTCCTGGAGTTTTTCTGGCCAGGACAGCACTGGGTCACTGGAGAGGTGCTCAGCCTCCCCTTGTGGGAGGGCAGCAGATACATCCTGCATGGTTTGCCTGTGCAGCCAGGTCCTGATGTTCCACCTTCAGGCTCTGCAATGACTGTTTTATGGTGTCAGTGGCTACATGGCATGGGGCCACTAGGGTTGTGCCTTACACTATCACTTCTGAGGTCTCTGATATGACTAGAAGCTCCTGAGCCTGCAGAGTTTCTCCCTGCAGGACCTGTGAGGGCTTCCAAAGTTCTACCAGGACCTTCTCTGGGCCTGGAGGCTGGTCTCCACCTCCAGGTCCCCTTGCGACACTCACTCAGGGCACTGACTTTCTCATCGACGAACTCCCAGCTGAAGGTACCGATGGCAGAGGCATCCTGGTTGTGAAAGTTTGATCCTGGGAGGTATTACCCATATTGGAGATCTCCTAGAGTACGAAAGGCTGTGCTGACCCAGCAAATGGTTCTACCCATGATGCATGTGATCTGCCTCCTAGTCCAAGAGGTAAAATCTGCTTTCCCTCCCAATGCCTTTGCCTTTGCCTTTGCCTTTGTGGACCAGGTCCTGCATGATGGTGGTCCCCATCTCCCACCGTGTCTTTCAGCAAACTGGAGTTTGTTGTGGAGTTAGTGCCTCATTCAGCCTCATGGTGCTTCCTGCTCCACCACCTGAGCCAGCTGGAGGACACCAGACCAATCCATTTTTCCACCATCCATCACCACCACCTCTACACACTCGTGTGCTGCATGATTCACCATGCTGTCCTCGCTTCCTGCTCAGACACCAAGTGGAGGGACCTACTCAGCGAGGGTGTGGCTGGGGCATAGCAGTGGATGAGCCTGTACTCCACCTTCATCCCACAAGCCACTGGGAACCTCAGCTGGTGGCTCTTCCATGGAGCCATCACCACGGGTGTGTATGTGGAGAGCTTTACAGACACACTGGTCTCCTGCCCCCTCTGTGGGCAGAGGGAGAACCTGGTACACATGATGCTCGAGTGTGCCATGCTGCAGCCCCTCCACCTCCACCTCCAGAACCTCCTCCTGAGATTCTAGATGAACTTCACCTCCCACCTTTTTTATTTTTGGGCACCCTATCCATGTCCCCACCAAATCCTGGGACCTCTTGGTCAACCTCCTCCTGGCCCTCTACACAACCAGAAAGGAAGCTCTGACCAGGAAAGTGCCTAGGGAATGTGGGGCCACATTTCTCTCACTGGTCTGTGCATGTTTGTGGGCAGAGCATCAATGGACAGTGCCCACCAGCTCTTCAAATGCCTTTGAGGACCAGTGGGTGAGGCCCAGAGGGCTCTGCTTAGTGTCCCCCTCAGGATCACTCATTCTCATGTCTTGACCCTTTGACCCACATGACAATCCCACCCTTTTTTTCCCTTTGTTGTCCCAAGAAATGTTGTATTATTCACCCATTGGCCCCATAAGGGGCTATTAGTTAGCTAGGTGGGCCTTAGGGCCCATGATACTTGAATAATACAAATAGATAGGAGCTTCTAGGGAGGAAGTTGGCCACACCCCTTCCTGCCTCTGGCTGCTGCTCCTACTGCTTGATAGGTTGACATGGATGGCTGCTACCACTGCTGCTGCTCCTGCTACCTCCTGTACTGCCACTACCCACCTCCCCCCACCCAGGAGGAAGAGGGATTCCCTGCCATGCTGCCTTGCACCACCCTGCACCACAGCTGCACTGGACTCAGTGGTCTCCCTTTTCTGTTTTGCCCTTGTGTGGTAAGTCCTGTGATCCACTCCCCCTGCCCTGGTGTTTGTTATGAGGCTGAGTAAGCCAGCTCAAGTCTCCCCAGCTCACTCTTGTATGTGTGTGTCCTCCTCCCCCACCTTCCCCAGGCATAGCCCACGCAGTTTTCTGTGGGGCTGTAGCTCAGTGAGCTTCAGCCCCCTTCCCCCTCCCTCCCCCCCCACAGGCCCAGCCTGCCCTATTGGATTCCCCAGCTCTGCTGTGATTTTTGTTTTTTCTTTTTTGGTTTCCATCTCCCTAATGTGAAGCAATGGCAGAGCAGGATCCTTTGGGGGGGGGGCAGATTCCATCACAGAACTTTCTGTAGACCCCACTGTGGGGCCCTGAGAGGGCGTATGTTCCTACAACCCCCACCCTGGGGTTGGAGTCTAACTGACCCTCTCTTGGGGTCGACAAAACTGTAACCCCTGCTGTGGGGACAAGCAAGATTCTAACAGGGAGCAAGTGGAGCCAGAGGCCCCTCCCAGAGGATCAGGGACCCAGGGCAAGGACAGTGGGAAGGGCTTCTCTTCAGCCTCCTCCACAGCTGGGGGTGGGAAGGGCAAGGGTCCCACCTTCAAGCCTAGACTACTGGTGCTTGAGGGGACCAGGTGCACTACACCAGCCAGCACATCCACTCAATCTGTTCCTGGTCCTAGCCCTAGCCTCACCAAGGTGCCCCTTAGTGGCTTGGGACCAGGGACTCAGGGACCAGCTCAATACACAGGACCTAGTTACTACATAATGACTTAATGAGCATCAATTAGCACCTACAAAACCAGGCTAAGGGGAGGAAAGAATCAATACAGACAATCAACTGCCCCAAGACAGAGACAGTCTTGGCACAGTTTTGCCTGTCAGCAGCTAGGAGTGCAGGGCCCCAGAACTCCCCTGCACTGATCTCCTTGACAGCTGGCAGGTGTCACAGCAAGGGATACCATCCCTGCAGCTGTCACCATGCTGCGCCTTAGCGCACACAGTGTTACCCATGGCATGAGTTTTGCTTGTCTGCAGCGTGATGTGCAGTTCCTCCCAAACCTCTGCATCTATCTCCTTGAAACTTGGCAGACTTTGTGGCCTCTGTAAGAGCTACCATCCCTGCAGTTTTGACCCCTCTGTGGTGTAACAAACAGCCGTGACATGAGTTTGGCTTTCACGAATTTGGGGTACAGTTTCCCCCAAATCCCAGCACTGATCTTCTTGAAACTAGGCAAGTTTCATGCTCGCTCTCAGCAGAGAGGCTACCATTCCTGCAAGTTTAATCTAAATCAGGCAAAAAACAATGAAGTTATAGATATTTCATTGATTCCCCCATCATACCCCATGGTTGGATCTCTGCTTCAGCTGGATCAAGGTGGAAACCCTGTCCGGAGCTCCAGATCAGATCACAGCCATCTGAAGTGGCCGGATCCGAAGCCAGATTGGATTGTTGCTGACTCACACAGGCCTAGTGTCTAATCTAATCTAATCTAATCTAATCTAATCTAATAATGATTTAACCCTGATTTAGGCAGTAAATGGGCTAAGGCCCAAATCCCATTAAACTCTCCAAGACCTTTAACATGGGTCCATTTGTACTATTACAAGTGCCTCTGCACTTTGTAGTGCCACAACATTAGAGTCCTGGAAGGATTTACATACCCTCAGCTCCTTGGCTGAGGAACCACAAAGAAACTGCAAAGCTATGCTTTCCAGCCAGAGGACAATAGGGAGACCTTTTGCATCTTTATCCCAAAGGGAACTTGCTAATCTACACATGCTATTAATACAACACAATAAACTCTTGCAGAGTTCATACAGGAGTTTATTGCATTCAGGGTTTACCTATGTTCCCAGTACTTCAGCACATTGAGCTGAGCCAGCCCAGCCCCATCTGGCAGAGGATCCAGGGGGTCAGCCTGATAGCCCAGAGCAGTTCCCACACTGTAGCACCCTTGTGCCCCAGTCAGTCCTGGTCACTGTCTGCACAAGTGGTGCAGCAGAGTAAATAACTCTGCTGCAGGATACTACTTGTGTCAGGTAGTACTATTAGTTAATTAGTTCACTCCAGCCCAATAGCACCTCAGGCATAGATAAGGTGGCCATCATGGCAGACAGTCCAGTTGTCCTCTGTCCTCTATTGATGTGAAACCAGACACCTTTATGTCCTCTATTTTTCTCTTAAAGAGAAGGCATAAAGTCATAGATTTCATAGACATTGGGGCTGGAAGGGACCTCGGGAGATCATCGAGTCCAGCCCCCTGCCCAAAGGGCAGGAAGTCAGCTGGGGTCATAGGATCCCAGCAAGATAAGCATCCAATTTACTCTTGAAGGTGTTCATTGTAGGTGCTTGAACCACCTCCACTGGCAGGCTGTTCCAGACCTTGGGGGCTCGGACAGTAAAGAAATTCTTCCTTATGTCCAGCCTGAAGCGGTCTTGCAGGAGTTTGTGACCGTTCGACCTCGTCATCCCATGGGGCGCTCTGGTGAACAAACGTTCCCCCAGATCCTGGTGGTCACCCCTGATAAACTTAAAGGTGGCCATCAGATCACCCCTGAGCCTGCGCTTTTCCAGACTAAAGAGTCCCATGGCTCTCAGCCTGTCATCGTAAGATCTGTTTTCCTGACCTCTGATCATGCGCGTGGCTCTCCTCTGGACTCTCTCAAGCTTCTCCACATCCTTTTTGAATTGTGGAGCCCAAAACTGGACGCAGTACTCCAGCTGCGGCCTCACCAAGGCCGAGTACAAGGGGAGAATGACGTCCCGGGATTTGCTCGAGAAGCATCTATGGATGCACGCCAGCGTTCTCCTCGCTTTACTAGCCGCAGCATCGCATTGGAGGCTCATGTTCATCTTGTGGTCAATGATGACCCCCAAGTCTCTTTCTTCTGTAGTACTAACCAACGTAGCACTGCCGAGCCTATAATGGTGCTGCAGGTTTTTCCTCCCAAGGTGGAGAACCTTGCAATTTTTGGTGTTAAACACCATCAGGTTCTCGTCTGCCCATTTGCTGAGCTTGTCCAGGTCAGCCTGGATCACCCGCCTATCTTCTGGCGTGGATGCTTTGCCCCAAAGTTTGGTGTCATCGGTGAACTTGGCCAGTCCACTCCTGACTCCAATGTCCACATCGTTAATGAAGATGTTGAACAGTATGGGTCCCAGGACAGAGCCTTCAGGGACCCCACTGGTCACAGGGCACCACAATGAGTGACTGCAATCAATCACAACCCTCTGGGTCCGACCACGGAGCCAATTTCCCAGCCAGTGGATCGTGGTGGAGCCAAGGCCACAACTGGGCAGTTTGGCCAAGAGGTGATCATGGGATACCAGATCAAAAGCTTTTTTTAAGTCAAGATATATGACATCAAACTCTTCTCCCTTGTCCAGGTGATAGGTCACCTGGTCATAGAAGGAAATGAGATTGGTCAAACAAGACCTACCCGCAACAAACCCATGCTGGCTATCCCTTAGAATGTTAGCCTAGGCCAGTCCCTCAAGGATGGCCTCCTTAATAAACTTTTCTAGGATCTTCCCCAGGATAGAAGTCAGGCTAATGGGCCTGTAGTTAGCCGTATCCACTCTCCTCGCTTTTTTGAAAATCGGCACCACATTGGCCTTCTTCCAGTCTTCAGGCACTACACCAGAGCGCCAGGAGTTTTCAAAGATCCGTGCCAGGGGCTGGGTGATGACGCTCGCCAGCTCCTTGAGTACCCTGGGGTGCAGATTGTCAGGGCAGCTGACTTGAAGGTATCCAGCTTCTCAAGGTGTTCCTTCACGAGGTCAGCATTTATGTATGGCAGGGGATCCCCCTCATCCAGATTTCCCTGTCCCATAGCAGGCATGGGCATCCCATGTGACTGATGAAAGACTGATGCAAAGTACCTATTTAATAGGTTGGCTTTTTCCTGGGCGTCAGTTGTCAGTTGCCCCATCTGGTTTAGCAGGGGTACAACATTGCCCTTGCTTTTCCTCCGGCTCCTCACATATCTGAAAAAGGACTTTTTGTTGTTCTTGATGCCTGAAGCTAGTTGGAGTTCAGTTTCATAGTTTCATAGTTTCATAGTAGCTAGAGTCGGAAGGGACCTAGGTAGATCATCTAGTCCGACCCCCTGCCTTGGCAGGAAAGAGCACCGGGGTCAGATGACCCCGGCAAGGTGCTCATCTAACTTCCTTTTAAAAATCCCCAGGCTAGGAGCCTGCACCACTTCCCCTGGAAGCCGGTTCCAGGCCCTAGCCGCCCTGACTGTGAAGTAGCGCCTCCTAATATCTAATCTAAACTTACCCTCCGCCACCTTGTGACCGTTATTCCTGGTCACTCCTGGCAGCGCACGGGGGAACAGGGACTCCCCCAATACCTGCTGATCCCCTCTGACCAGTTTGTAGCAGGCCACAAGGTCCCCCCTTAACCTTCTCTTGTGGAGGCTAAACAGGTTCAGGTCCCGTAGCCTCTCCTCTTAAGGCCTGCCCTGCTGACCCCTTATCATACGAGTGGCCCTCCTCTGAACTCTTTCCATATTGTCCACGTCCCTCTTGAAGTGTGGCGCCCAGAACTGGACGCAGTACTCCAGCTGCGGCCTGACCAGTGCCGCATAGAGGGGGAGGATCACCTCCCTGGACCTGCTCGAGATGCATCTGTGGATGCATGACAGGGTACGGTTGGCCTTCTTGACTGCCTCCCCACACTGCCGGCCCATGTTCATCGTGGAGTCAATGACGACTCCAAGATCCTTTTCCGTCTCCGTGCTGGCAAGAGGGGAGTTCCCCAACCTGTAAGTGTGGTGCCGGTTCTTCCTCCCCATGTGCAACACCTTGCACTTATCAGTGTTAAACCTCATCCTATTCTCATCCGCCCACCGTTGCAACCTGTCAAGGTCAGCTTGTAGCCTATTGCACCCTTCTAGTGCACCCACATCCCCCCACATCTTAGTGTCATCAGCAAACTTGAACAGGGTGCTTTCTACCCTGTCATCCAAGTCACTGATGAAGATGTTGAACAGTGCGGGCCTGAGGACCGAGCCCTGCGGAACCCCACTGCCCACGTCCTTCCAGGTCGAGAAGAACCCATCCACTACCACCCTCTGGGTGTGGCCCTCCAACCAGTTGGCGACCCATTTGACTGTGTGGGCATCGACACCACAGTCTCCCAGCTTTTTGATGAGGACAGGGTGAGAGACAGTGTCGAAAGCCTTCCGGAAGTCCAGAAAGACTACATCCACAGCAACCCCTGCGTCTAATGATTTGGTGACCTGATCGTAAAAGGCCACCAGATTGGTCGAACAAGACCTGCCACTGATGAACCCATGTTGGTTTCCCCTGAGCATGCATTCCCCCGCAAGGCCCTCCTGGATGTGTGCCAGGATAATTTTTTCAAAGAGCTTACCCGGGATTGAGGTAAGACTAACTGGCCTGTAATTTCCCGGGTCCTCTTTTTTTCCCTTTTTGAAGATAGGGACCACATTGGCCCTCTTCCAGTCCTCCGGCACCTCACCAGAGCAGCCTTGGCTTTCCTGGTTTGGTCCCTGCAGGACTGGACCAGCGCGGAGTAATCCTCCTTGGAGGTGAATCCCATCCTCCATCTTTTGTAGGCTTTCCTTTTTAGCCACAGGAGGTCCGCTAGGTTCCTGGAGAGCCAGGGGGGCTGCTGTGCCTTCTTGCTGCCTTTCCTCTGTGTTGGAATAGATTTAGCTTGTGCTTTGAGGATCGCTTCCTTGAGAAGCAACCACTCTTCTTGAACTCCCATCTCCCTGGGGTCATGGTCCCTGAGGGCCTGACTGACTAGCCTCTTGAGCTTGTCAAAGTCAGCTTTTCTGAAGTCAAGGACTTCTGTGTTGCTGACTGACTTGCCAGCTTTACGGCGGATGGTGAAGGTGATCAGCTCGTGGTCTCTGTCACCCAGCTTCCCATCGATCACTAGGTCACCGATTAGGTCATCCCCTGTAGCCAGTACCAGGTCGAGCAACGCTTTGCCTCTCGTTGGCCCAGAGACTTCTTGAGTCATGTAGAGGTCATCCACGCACAAGAGAGAGCTTTGCGACCGCTCGGATTTTGTTGAGTGATCTTCCCATGAGATGTCCGGGTAATTGAAGTCACCCATGACAACCAAGGTCCTGGAGCAAGCGGCCTCAGTCAGTTCCCGGGCGAACTCCTGGTCAAGCTCAAGAGTTTGAGTGGGAGGTCTGTAGTAGACTCCCACCGTTGTGTCCCCTGTGCCGTATTCCCCACAAATTTTTACCCAGAGGGTCTCTAGCTGTCCATGCCGGTCGCCAACATCAGCCTGCAGGGACATGTAGCTTTCCTTCACATAGAGAGCTACACCCCCACCCCTTTTGTCAACACGATCCCTCCTGTACAGGGTATAGCCCTCTATACCTGTGGTCCAGTCATGGGTGGAGTCCCACCAGGTCTCCGTTATCCCAATGACATCATATTTCTTTGCACTGAGCAGGAGGACGAGCTCGTCCTGCTTGTTACTCAGGCTCCTGGCATTAATGTACAGGCAGGCAAGTGTGCCCTTAAGGGCTCTTGCCTTCCTCATAGATTGTGCCAGGGCTGGGGCAGTGATGGGCTCCCTTAAGTGCCTTGGTCTGCTGGCTTTGCAAGGGTCGCTCAGTGGGCCAGCAGTGGCAGTAGTCCTTCCATCCCCCAGCAGGCTTAGTTTAAAGGCCGGTGGAGCAGGTCAGCCAGCCTGGCTGAGAAGAGCCTCCTCCCCAGGGGAGAGAGGTGGAGGCCATCTCTTCCCAGCAGCTCGCTGCCTCTCTCACCAAAGAGCGGGCTGTGGTCATGGAAGGCAAAGCCTTCCCGTTGACACCAGTGCCGCAGTCTTTGGTTGACTGCGTGGCTCCTCCTCTCCCTCCTCAGCCCATAGCCCGAGACTGGGAGAATGGACGAAAACACCACCAGAGCTCCCAGACCCCTAAGCCCTGCTCCCAAATCCCTGCAGCGCCTCATGACCTGGCTGGGGGTGCTCCGAGCCATGTCATTGGTGCCCACGTGAATAAGGAGCATGGGGTAGTGGTCTGTGGGCCGGAGGAGCTGCGGGATCCTCTCCGCAATGTCTCAGATGTGGGCCCCCGGGAAGCAGACTTCCCGGGCTAAGGGGTCGGGGCGGCAGATTGCCCCCTCAGTGCCCCTCAGGATGGAGTCTCCCACAACAAACACCTTTTGCTTTGTCTTGGGGAGAGCGGGGCCAGTAGCTGTGGTGGAGCCTGGGTTGCCTGCGGGAGCTGGCAACTGAGCAGTCTCTGCTGGGGCTGCAAGAGGTGCGAACCTGTTGCTAAGCTCCAGCGAGGGAGGGGCCTTGGTGTGGCGGGCCTTGGGGCCCTTGACCACCTTGGTCCATGCCCCTGACTGTGCAGAGGAGGAGGTCCCAGAGTCCTCCTTAGTCGTGGAGAGAGACAGAGCTCTCCCCTGCGGCTCCCGGGGGAGAAGGGCCTGGCATTAGGAGTCTATCTTCTGCTCGCAGTCCCTGATGGCATGCAGTCTCTGGACTGTGGCCTGGAGCTCCTCTAGCTGGCGTGCCAGAGACCCCAGTAGGGAGCAGACCACACAAGGGGAGATGGCCATGCTCCTGGGCCCCAGAGCCTGAAAAAGGGACAGGCAGCCCCCGCAGCCAAGAGCCAGGGGCTCCGTCTGCATGGAGCCAGGAACCATGGGCTCCGTCTGGGTGGCCATCTCTGAGGTGGCCAATGAAGGGGCCACAGAGCCCGAGGGGACCCTCGGTGTGCGGCGCGTGCCCATCCGTGTCATGCCTCTGGTAGGCTGGCTATGGCTGGGGCTGGCTATGGCTGGGGGGGTCATAGGCAGGGTCTCATGCCCTCCTGCACCCTCTCCTGCATGAACTCCGTGCTAACTCGGGCACCTGTTTGCGCAGCTCCAGTCGCGCGGCTCCCTGGGGGGCTGGGCCAAGTAGGGTCCTGGGCAGGGGCTTGACCCGGCCTGGCACCAAGCAGTGGCCTCCTCCCAGCAAGCGAGGAGTTAACCCCTTCCCATCACTAGCCCGCTTACCTCCAGCTGTGCTGGGGGTCGGCAGGGGGCTCTGCGGCTGCTGAGGGGGTGTCTGGGGGGGCTTTGGGGGAGCGGGGGCGCAGCGGGCTTCACCCGCGCATCTCTCACCACTCCGGAGCCTACCTGAGTGTGTTTTTTTGGTGGGGGGGGTTATATCAGTAGAGGACAAAGTAGCAGAAAATCAGACTTTCCTCTATGATGGACACCCTAGGCATAGATGGTGATACTTTACTGTGGAGCTAATTAGTCAACTCCATAGTAAAGTACATATGCAGATGCCCCCAGAGAGCCCAATCCCAAGTGCTCTGTCAGGAGCAGTAGCAGGTTTTGCTGCTATTGCTGCTGCTGGTGCTGCTGCTAGGGCTTCAGCTGTCTCCAGGGCCCTGTCAACAAGAGCATGCTTCTCTGCCACTGCCACTGCCACTACAGGGGATTCAGATATCCTGACTACCCCTGCAGGAGCAGCAGCTTTTTCTGCCTCAACAGCCATTGGGGCAGCAGCACTGATTTCCACTTCTGTGATGGTGGAGCCCCAACAGGAGACCCTTCAGAACTGCTGCTTCTCCAAGACAGCAGCATCTCTATGACAGTGTGGTGTAGTGAACAACATTACAGCCCAGGTCTTTTGGTTGGGCTGCAGTTTTTCTCCAGGCGGATTGACAGGGAACCAGTTGCTCTTCCTTCCTCTCCTCTCTGTAAGAAACCTAATATAGTCCCTGGCATAAGTGCCTCCACGTTGTATACATCATTGTTAAGAGTGGAACCTTAGTTAATAATATCTGAGGGCATCCTAGTTAAGCAGTCTTTAAGTATTGTTCATAAATTCTTCTAGGGAGAGGCTCTTTATGATCAACTCTTCCATTAACATATACCCAATCAGGTTACACCTAGATGCATGTTATTAATTGTACACATATGATTAAAAACCTAGGGACCTAGGGGAAATAAGGAATCACAGGCCTGAGCTGTTGGAAGGACTGGACAAGAGATGAGTTTCTGGCCTATGCCCATCCTTCTATGCATGAGTATGCTTTTTCCATTTCCATTGTCTGATATGAATGCTAGTTAAATTTATGCTTAGATTTCCAATAAAGTGATTCCCTTGAGAAGAGGTGGATGTGTTCTCTCTTTATTACAGGGCCCCAAAGTAAGTCTACTTTGTCCCAATTTGGAGATAGAGGGCTACTTTTCACACTCCCCCACCTCTGGCCAATGAAGCAGTAACTACTGAAAAGTTCCTACCCTAGAGGTGGGTTGCCTCTGTGGCATCCCATAGCTGCAAGGTCTAAGAGCCTCCATGCATTTTGTGCCCTGGGGCACATTGCACAGGAGCCTGGAGGAGCCTGCTTGCTCCCCAGGAGCACTGCAGGCCCTATGTGCTCCTCTGGACAGGATACAGGCTATCTCTGCCTGTTCTGTCACCTATCTAGAGCTGCTTCTTGGCCACAGGTGGCTGTTGAAAAGGGCTTCAGCCTGCTGCATCCCCTGCCCAAGCCTGATATCTCCTCAGGGCTACTTGTTGGCTGTATCTGGCAGCAGGGCCAGCACCTGCCACCTGCTGATGCTAACCCCAAGCAGTATGTCCTATGCTTGCAGGTGGTGTGATGCATTGACTTTGCTGTGCAGCTCCAAGTCCCATACCATGCCCCTGCACTGGGTGCTGCTGGCAGCTGTCTAGGGCTGGCAACACAGGGACAGCCACATGAGGGCCCAGAGAACTAGTGTTGGATAAGCATGTCATCCTCCTCCTTCTCCTTGATGAAGCCTGGCCCCACCCACATTCTCACACCTGTGCCATCCACCCAGGTCCCCACTGGACCCAGGAAGAGAGAGGTGACTTTGTCACTCTCTGGGGTGATATGGAGATGCTGAGGAACTTTGAGCAGGATGGGTACTTGAACATCCACATTTATAAGGCCAGGTCAGGTGAGAGTGAGGGCACTTCCAGTCAGTGTAGCAGTGCCTGCACCCAGGTCAAGGTCTTGTGGGCACAGCAGGTGGCCATGACTGACCAAAATCGTTACCTGCAAAACCATGACCTTTATGCAGCAGCTGACCAACATTTTGGCACCCTGAGAACAAGGCTGGAAGACTATGGTGTTCACCAGCAAGGGCAGCCTGCGCAAGCCCCCACCCTGGCCCAACCTCTGTGATGACACATCACCAAAGAAAGGGCCCTCAGGTGCTCACCACCCAGTTCCACCCACCTCCCCAGCTGCTGGACCCATTAGCAGCTCAGAGAGCCCTGACCAGTGGCTACCTAACCAGCTCCATGGCCCCTGAACCCACCCACAAGGAATGGCTGGCCATAACACTACTGGCCAGCAGCAGTTCCAGCTCCTCCCCAGGTGGGGGAGCCTGGCTGGGTGCTGGCCCACCACATACCATGCACCACAGACACCAAGTGTACCAATGTGGAGGTCTGTGCTGAATCACCAGCTATGACAGCCTTAGCTACATGGTAACTCCTGTTCTTGAGGGAGGGCCTGCCCAGTCCCTGCCCCCAGCCCCGCCCACCACTCCTTCCTGCTCTTCCCTGGCCCCAAGATCCCCCCACAGCATGCAGAGAGGCAGGCCACAGTTCAAAACTGTAGTGAGCAGCCCATACCCCACAGCTGGACAGCCAAAGGCCTTTAATATGCCAAGAAAGGCATAAATGCCAGCAATAATTTCTTCCCTGGCAGCAGGGTTCAGGGATCTATCTCTGAAATGTTCCACACTCTCACAAAAGGCTTCTGTCTCTTGCCTCTTCAGGGCCAACATCTGGATATACAGGAGAGTACACCAGCCCCAGCAGGGATGCTGCCTCAGGGTCACTGCCACCCAGTGCTGGAGCCCTTCACATGCACTGGCTGCACCAGTGGCACACACAAGACAGGACCATCCTGCTACAGCAGGTGGTGGCAGTGGTTGAGAAGCAAGAGGCACAGGCCAGAAAGATGTCACTTGGAAGGAAGCATTCTGGGCTGAGCTTCTGGCCCTGAAGTGGGAGTGCCTATGGCTACTGCATGAGGAGATTGCCATCCATCACTGGGCAGTGCAGGCCATAGATGATGACCACTGGACCCTGGACACCCTCCTGGGCCTGCAGGTCATGTGAATGCCCTCCACTGCTCAGCCTTCATCCATGGCCCTGCAGGGCTCCTGGCAGTCACCCACTGCCCCACATCAGGCCCCTGCCTAGGCATGGGAGGAGGTCCTGAGGCACCTCCAGCCTCAGAAGCCCCTGCCTGAGCCCTGTCCCAGGTCCTCCACAGCACTTCTGGGCCTAGCTCCACTGCTCACTCCAATGCCACACAACCAAGGACCTGGAGGTGTCAGAAGAAACATCACAAGTGGATGCTGGCCGTGCACTCAGGCAGCCAGAGAAGGAGCCACCCACCCTGGAGAAGTTTGAGTTGCCATCACCCCACAACAACCCAGCTGCTCGTGGCAGTTGCTGCAGCCCCTGGACCTACAGAGGAATTGCCCAAGGCTGGAGTGCTGGCTGCCCATCCCCAGTATCTTCCCCCTAGCCACCATCACCCCACAGCCCCCCCACTCTGGGACTAACAAACAGAGACTGAGACTTTTGTAAATAGTTTTGATACTGATGCTTGTGGGGGGGTTATTGTTGGAGGGTGGGGAGAGTTTTGGAGGGGCTCTGTTTGTTGAGGAGGGAGCGGG
This sequence comes from Crocodylus siamensis, assembly GCF_052110815.1. NCBI lineage: Eukaryota > Metazoa > Chordata > Crocodylia > Crocodylidae > Crocodylus > Crocodylus siamensis. The sequence goes on from NC_143403.1 coordinate 46,171,846, forward strand.
AGTGGGCTCTGTTTGTTGAGGGGGAGGGATCTCTGTGTGTTGGGGAGGGAGGGGCAAAGGGGCTGTATGTGGTGAGGAGGAGGGGTGACAGATGGGAGTGGCTGTTGTGAGGGAATTTAGGGGTTTTTTTGTTTCAAACATGTGCCTGGCCTAAGAGTGGTGGTAGGGGTAGGCAGGGGGTAGGGTGTGTGTGGGAAGCAGAACAGGTGAGTTAGAGGGGATAACACTCCAAGAAGTGGTCTGCCAGAGTTTCCTGCACCTAGTACCCTGGCCCCTTCTGGTGGGTGCACAGCTCACCTGGAGCCTCACCAGTGGAGAACCACTGCTAATGCTGCTGCTGCAGGTCATGCTCCTGCCCTCAGGCCACCAGAGCAAGGTGTACTTCCTCTGCCCAGGCCTCCTAGAACAACTCTCTCCAGTCCTTGCAAATATTGTGCAGAACACATGCTGCTATGATCACCAGGGTGAGGTTGTTCTCAGCCACATCAAAGTGGGCTGTGAGGGACTACCAGCGGCCTTTTGTGGCAGCCAAAGACGCATTCAACAAAGGCATGTGTCTGGCTGAAGCACCAATTATGAAGCATCAATTAAAGTGGGTTTGGCAGGGGTCCAGGTGCCCGGTGTAAAGCCTCATCAGCCACAGAAGTAGAGGGTCTTCTGGTCTTTGATCAGCAGGGGTAGGATTATGTCAGCATCCAGCAGGTTCTCCACTCCCAGTGCAAAGCACCCACTCTCCAAAAGCAAACCCAGTCCCGAGGTCCTGAATACGTGCGTGTTGTGCACACTGCCCGCCTAGCCAGTATTGCCATAGGAGAAGGTCCCTTGGTGATCAAAAACTGCCTGCAGGACAATAAAATGAACCCCCCTGTAGCTATAGTAGGGCCTGTCTGCATGGGGTGGGCAGGTGACTGGGCCCTGATACACTGGGCATCCCATCCAGGGCCCTGATACACTGGGTTAACCCCAGTGCATGGAACCCTATAATCAATTATGGGGGTCATAGATGCAGAGGACAGTGTCCACCAGGATGTCCTGGAGGGTGCCGCACACCTCCAGAATAGGCTCCCCAGTGGTGGTCTTACCCACCCCAAACAGGTGCCCTGCATACTTCAGGCTGGTGGGCATGGCCAGTTTAACTAGTGCCAGGGCCAGGCAGATGTCAGCAGGGAGGGCTGGGCACATGCCAGTGTCCTGGTGCTCCAGCTAGTTAAGCAGGTCAACAAAGGTGGCCTGAGTCATTCTGAAGGCATTGACCCACTGCTCATTAACCCAAACTGTACCAGGCACTACCACCAGTCCCAGCTGGTGCAGTGGACCCAGAGAAGGTGGGGCTGAAGGGCTAGGAGGATGATGGCCCCAGCAGTGGCCTCCTGCAGTCCCTCATAATTGTGGCTGGTGGCAGCAGCTATGCAGTGGTAGGGGCCCTGGGAAGGTGTGAAGTGGTCAACCAGGTGGCAACTATGTGTGGGGGACCCAAACAGAGAAAGATGGCCATGAGCCAGGTGATGGTGACCATGGTGGGCCAGCAGGATAACCAAGGTGTCCAGGAGGATTGGAGAATCCTTTTGCTAGCTTCTAGGGATAGGGGCTGGGGCAGCCATAGCTAAGGACCACAGATGCCACATACTGTCTGTGTCCATGCCACGCTGCTTGTCTGTGCACTGGAACTGGCTGTGCAGAAAGCATGAAGCAGGGGTAAGTTTTAAAGATGGCTGTCAAGTACTGGCAGCTGGGCCTGGCTTCAGACATGGCTGCCAAGTTCTGGCAGCTAGGGCCTGAGGCTGGAGCTCCTCCCAGTGGCCACAGGAGCATACGGCAAGGCTCGAGGACCTAGCACTAAATTTAATACCAGATTACTGCACATGTAGACTGTGGTGGCCAGAACCAGAGGGGTTCAATCAAAAAAGATATGCTCTTGGAAGAATCTGGTAATTGTATAAGCAGTTAAGATTAACTAATGCAAAGCTTGTAAGTTTGCAACCTACAAGTGGAATTTGTCTGTCACAATTTAACCAAAGTGTTGAATCTAACTGTTTGCACTGATCGTGGGGCCACTGAGCCCCCAAAATAAGCAGAACTACAAGATTAGCTGATCTAACAGGTTTTTTAAAGGTCAAGCCATAACAAAATCGGACCACCTAATATAATTAGCTCATTCCAAGGAATCCAGGAATAAGAAACTAAGGGCAGAATAATGCTCATTTCAAACCTCAAAGTAATATGGTGTGATTTGCTTATTGGGTGAACCTGAGTTTGGGTGGTAACCTTTCATGATAATTTCTAACACCTTTTGATCCCATAGGGTAACAGCTATAGGGCAAGATTGAGAGTGGCTCTAAAACCAACAGATTAGCATAGGAGAAGGTATAAAGAAGCATGTATGTCAGGTGACCAGCATGACGGATGTGACAGAAGGACCATCCCTGTACCAAGCCTGGACCCCGGACTCCCAGTGTGAGTGAGGACTGGACCCTGACCAAGGGACCTTCCTGGTGATCCCTCGGACAGTGTTGATCAGGGATGCCTGACTTTGCTGGAACAACTTGGCATGCTCCTGGCATAGAGGGACTGCCGATAAATTGCCAATCCCATGTGGGAACTCTTTGTCATTCTGTCTATCTGTTGTTATCATTCACTATTAGCTCTTTATTACTGTACTATCTGTTTGTCGCATTAACCTTTCTGTTAACTGTTGCACGCTGAACTTTAAGTAAATTTGCCTTTACTTCACTCCCGACTCATCTCCTTGATCCCAAACCCAGCAGCCTCATGGCTCATACACTCACAGCGCCTAGCTGGCCTGTGACAGTGGATTCCTGCCAAAAATCACTTAATTCACGTTAGCTTAATGAGCAGTAAATCTAGTTGTGACTAATTGCACATGTAGATGCACCCCCGGATATTCAGTACAATAGGTTCCACCCCGGGATTTGGCCTATGGATTAAGTTTCAGGCTAGTTTTTACTCTGAGTTCCAGTTCCCACATTTCCTCTAGATTAGAAGAACTCCAGCATGATTAGATTGAGTTGCATCTAAACTTTAATCACAAGCTGCTGGCATTTGATTTGTAATCTGCAGCAGTGTTTGGTAGCCCTGTAATTCTGCACAAAATAGAGGCATTCTATTCTGTGAGAACACCAGCCCTGAGCCATTGAGTAATTAATCTGCTGTTTTGCTTCAGCTATTTCCTGCATAGAGGGAGGAAAACTGTAGGTTTTCAAAAAGATGGTCTTACCATTCAGGTTTTTTACTAATCATGGCATGCTGCAAATTTCCCTGTTTGGGGCCCTGCTGGTGTCTGTGTGTGGTGGGAGGAGGGGGAAGCAGGCAGGAGAGAAACAATATTTTCAACAGGCTCCATCCTGAGTACAGTTCTTTTCTCCTTCCAGTGCCCACAAAGTTGAACATCTGGACTCCTCTTACAATGTAAGTAGAAAATGAGAAGGGGGTCCCCAAAACCAATGCAGGTGACAGCTGCCTAAGAAGCAGACAAAAGGAAATTAGGCTAAAATAGGCTAGTGTGCATTAAAGTACTCATGTAGTTGTACTCAATGGAGTACTGGAGAGTGAGCCTTTCTTGACAACTGGCTTGGTCAGCAAAGTAAAATAAGTGATCAACATGTCCAGCTAGACTAGTCAAGAGATCAGATTAAACAGAGCGCAAGGCCAGAAAGGAAACAGTTTTAAGCAGACCTTAAATTAGATAATCCATATGTACTATATCATAGTATATCATCATCTTAAAATGTTAGTACTAGTGATTGATGTAACCAAATGACTCAATAGCCCAGGGGTTAGGGGATTTTGCTGTGATATGGAAAACTTCCCAGTGTATTTTTAGTTCCCTTTTGCTTCCAACCTTTCCAAATATTTATGGGTGTTATCAGAATAAACTGGAAGTGAGATAGGACACTGGCATGCCTGTCTTTTACTGGACAGAAGGAATGACAAAACCTATTCTTCTTTGTTTATTCATTGATTTTGCTTTATTAGAAATCTTTCTCAAGATCCAAGCATGGATAAATTATTTATAAATAATTTCCTTTTGTTCATTCTTTTTACTGTGCCCATCACCATTGCACCTCATGTACAGATGCTGGGTCATGCCTGCAATGCCTCTGGCAACAGGGTCAGCCACCTTCATTGTATTGTTCATTACCAGAAAATCAATGCCAACCCACTAGTCTATCATATTGTGGGGTTGATTCCATTCATTTTGCATGCTCTACAATGTTAGCAGGTCAGCTGAAGGCCTAGAGTAAAGGGGTTCCCCCGTCACGTGCTAATTTCTACCAGATGTGTTTGTCCCATAGAATTATGATTTGGAGACACATGTTTGAAAAAGTACACATGAAAATGTATGTGTGGTTACACATAACAGTGCACATGCAACCCCCAGTATGCAACACACACGGGCTATTATGTGTATGTGGGTATGTAATTCAAGTGTGCAAAAGTATCTTAACATCAACTCTTGTCCTTTTCTGAGGGTCAGTAAGAAAGTGTTTTCCTTTGCATACCCAAAAGCCATTACGTTTAACAAAGTGATAATGAATGTTTTAAATAGCAAGCAGACCCTAGTTAAGGAGGACACAGGCTTTATGGCAGCTTTGCACAGTGCCGCTCAAAAACAGACTATCTGCTTGTCTTCTTTGAAGAACTGCATGTGCCTCTCATTATCCAAAACTCACTGATGCACAAGGGATCATTATAATTATCCAGGCTGACCTCCTGCTGAATGCAGGCCAGAGAATTCCATCCAGTGTTTCCTGCATCCAGCCCAATGCTGCATGGATGAGCTAGATCAAATCTATTAATAAGACATTCTCTTGATTTACATACTCCAAGTAATGAAAAATTTACTACATCCCTTGGCATTCTGTTCCAATGGTTCATTCCCTTTACTGTTATAAATTGACACCTTATGTTCATCTTAAATTTCTGAAGCTTCAGTTTCTAGCCACTGGTCTCATTCTGCCTTTTTCTCCTTGATTAACATGTCCTTTGGTATCAGAAACCTCTTCCTCAGATAGATACTTAGAGATTGATTGAGTCACCTCTTAACCTCCCTTAGGATAGACTAAATTGAATGGACTCCTTAACAGCCTCGTTATACGACAAATTTTTCAAGCCTTGAGTCATTCATCTGGCTCTTTTCTGAACCCAACATCCTTTGAAAAATGTTTAAAAGAACTGGGCATGTGTAACAAGTGGGCATCCTGGGACCAGTCTCAATGTTAGTCCTCCCACTTGCCTTTGGGCTAACTGTCCACCTTCCTCTCCTGCCACACCTTGATGTTGATGAATTACAGATGTCAATAAGGAGAGAGATTGCCCATTTACATGCCCTAATGTCAAGGGCCTCTGTACACATCTCCAACCATCCCTGTACTGTGTCCCATGCCTCACAGGTGTTTCTCCCTCCAGTGGCTCGCACTGGGAGGGACCCAAACTCCAGAGTCTCACTGGGACTCTCACTCCCCACCAGACCTCATGGTCCCAGTGCCCTCACCCTGGGTTCTCTCAGTACACACACACACACACACACACACACACACACACACACACACACACACACACTGGACCCTCTGGGTTCTAAGCCCACACTATCTGGGCCTCCAAGCCCATCTTATGGGATCGGGACTCCAAATCCCATCCCCTTTTCTCTCCCTGGGTGATCCCTTATCCCTGGACCTAGGAGCTTCCTTAATAGCTTCCCAAAGCTCAGGGCCCCACTTCCCCGGAGCTTCTCTCTGGCTCCCTATATGCAGCCTCAGGACTCTACTGCAAGCCTGGGCACTGCCACAGGTCCCTCTGCCTAATCTGGACCCTGCCTCAGTGCTTGCAGTGATCCTGGGCTCCCCTTTCCTTGATCTCACCCACCAAAGATGTGGGGCTCAGGTTATAAGGAACCCCATACCCACCTTTCATTGGGGAGGTAACTGGCAGTACATTTCTTTGGAGCTACTCCATCACAGGTAGCTCCACCAGGCCATACTTCCCCAGAAAGGTGCGGTTTTCAGTCATACTCAGGACCATGGGACCTCCTCCTTCCCCATAGCCCCAGACCTTACCTCCCAGTTGTTCCTTGAGCAGCAGCTCAGCTGGAAGTTGGATCTTCATCTGCTAGCAGCAAACTGCTGCTTCTTCTGCAGTTCAGGGCTCAGCTCTTACTGCAACCAGCTGTGAGTTGTCCTGTTGCTGCTGCTCAGGCCCCTGCAAGTAACAGAGCACCCTGTGCTCTGTAACAGCACAGTAATCCAGTTGAATTCTCTAGTAATGTATGCAGGGGCAATATTGCCTCCCTATTCCTTTTTGGTACTCACTTCCACTGTTTCAAATGTCATATTCTCCATTTTAGCCACAGCATTGCTTGGAAGCTTATATTTGACTAATTTCCACTATGGTCCCTAATGCTTTTCAGTAACTTGAAGGTACAGACCCTACTCTTCCAGTGTGTTTTAGAGCCCCAAACATCTGCTTTTTCTCCAGCTCTACTATGAAGCAAGTTGTTCACCCCTTGAGCACCAAGATATGTAGATTTGTTTTTGGAGGTGGTTTGTCTTCACTTATACTTACTCTCCCACCAAACTTTGTGTCTTCTTTGAATTTGACTAGTAATGGCTTTCTATTTTATTTCAGATCATTGATAAATATACTGAATACACTACAACTTGGAAATAACACTGTAGCAGACACTAGGGTGCCTGCTGCTGGCAATAGTGATGCAGGCTTAGCTGTCAGTCAACAGGGCAGCACAGCTGGGGGTTGCTAAGGTGACCAATTGGGTCAGATGACCAGAAGGGGGCAGGGCCTGGCCCTTTATAAGCAGTCAGGCTGAGGCCAGGAGCCAGTTCCTTCTGGCAGCCTGAGCAGCAGGAAGTTCTGCTGCAGAGCAGAGCAGAGCTGAGGCGAGCAGCCTGACCACCCGAGCATCAGCATTATGATATGGGGTGGAGAGAACCCTGACAGGGAGATGGAGAATGGCCAGGATGGCACCGAATGTATGTTATAGCCAGGAAGCTTATTTTGAGTTACAGCCGGGTGGCTTATGGCTTTGAGTTTCTGTTGGGTTGTTTGTGTAAAACCAGAGGACCGGGTGAGGCTGTAGGGGAAGGAGGAGGCCTCAGGGGAGCACCCCAGTTGCGTGGGGGTTCCTAGTGCCCTTGGAGGGCACAGCAATTTGGTGCCAAGGAGGGCACAGCAGGTGGTGCGCTGTAGGGCGGTGCTGTTTTGTGGGGTGTCCCGACCCCAGTCCAGTGGGGTGACATCAGGCAGAGTTAGTGGGGTGTCCCAACCCCAGCCCAGTGGGGCAACAATGGGTGGAGTTAGTGGGGTGTCCCGACCCCAGCCCAGCAGGGCAACATCGGGCAGAGATAGGGGGGTGTCCCAACTCCAGCCCAGTGCGGCAGTATTCAGGAGTAGAGCCCAAGCAGGGCATAGGACCCAGAAGTAGAGTCAGGGGGCCAGGCACGGCTACAGGCCACCTGAGCCCCAAGCGGGAGAAGCGCAAGCAAAGGCCCCGAGTGAGGGCAGGGGAGCGTGAGAAGCGCGATCACAGGCCCGAGTGAGGGCAGGGGAGCACGAGAAGCGCGATCACAGGCCCAAGTGAGGGCAGGGGAGCGCGAGAAGCGCGATCACAGGCCCGAGTGAGGGCAGGGGAGCGCGAGAAGCGCGATCACAGGCCCGAGTGAGGGCAGGGGAGTGCGAGAAGCATGAGCAGAGGCCTGAGTGAGGGCAGGGGAGCATGGAGCGCGTGGTGAGAAGCCCCGGAGAGGGCGCGTGCATATTGGGAGGCCCCTGGAGAGGGTGTGTGCATAAGAGTGAGACGACCCGAGAGGGGTCACTGAGATAAGCGTTGACACGAAAATGTCCGGCACACCTGCGAGGCTTGGGGTGTGCTAAAGGGTAGGTTGGAGGCATGCGTAGCCCATAAGGCTGGGGTGCACCAGGTCACCCTTTACAGGATAGGGGCCAGTATAAGAGCACCGGGTCCAAGAGGCCAAATAAGGCAGCCTCCCGTTAATCCTATAGGAACAGCAAAGTCGTGGCGGGCAAGATTGAGGGTGCTAAACAGGCAACTTGGCATGGTAGGGGCGCTAGGGGAGATCATGGCCGCTCCTGCGCCCTGCCCCGTGACAAACACCATTGCTGGATCTCAAGACCTCAGTGCCTGGTGATTTGTATGTACCATACTGCCTAAACCAAGATGCTGCAGAACTTTCCGGAGCCTTTGCTGGGGCAGGATTGTCATTCTAGGAGCCTCTACCCATCTCAGCCACAGGACCTGATCCTAAATACATTCTGAAGGCATATCTTCCAGATTGGAGCTAACATAAAAGAGAGACAGGGAATAGAATTTCTGGGGAAGATTTTATATGTCCTTTTATAGCACCATAGCCACATGTTTAGGGCATTTCTATAGGAGAGAAAAGACCTGTCTTCTAGTCCTTACCTTTTCTGATTTGGATTGAAAACTGGTATGCAAGTCTCTCAACTACCTGGTTAGTGCCACAGCTCCCAGGCTGTTTTTGGTTATAATGAGGTACACACAGAGAGAGAAACAGAGAGTGAACCTCTTTTATCTGTCTCTTTCATGAAAAAGCCTGACCTGGCTCAGGCATCTAACTCTAGCAGAAAATTCATCACTCAGAGTCCCAAGTGAAAAGAGGTGCCTACATTTCTTCAAGGCACCTCTAAGGTGCCTTTTAGCATTTCTTACTGGCTGGCTTAGGCAGCTCCTTACTCTGTGTTCTGGCTTCTGTGACTCCAGTTCCTAAGTATTTAATACTCTGCATTCATTGAACGGGGAGCCTGGGGCCTAATTCAAATTTAGGAATTCCACAGGACACTTTGGTCCTGAAGAATTAGGCATTTAATGGTGAAGTCATTCTGTTACATTAACTCCTCATGACTGGCCTTACCTCATAGATACTGTAGACAGATTCATAATGCTTTTGGGACCAGAAAATGTCCAAGAGACTGACCAAAAGAATTTGCTATGTCATTTGTCCCTTTAAAACTAAGTTGTATCCACACAATGTTTACAGCCTATATGAAGTGTTTTGGATTGCTGGGGAAGCCTTACCCTAGAAATCAACAATTAATCCCCCCTTTCTATATGTAAGATGCACTTCTCATTCTTAATTTGCTCAACATTGCCCTAAAAAGCTGCATTTTCCTACTAAGTGGAGTACCAAGACAAAGTAGGCACGTTTACATGAGATACTAACTGCACAGTAGCCTAATAATACTGTGCAGTATCATGCCACAGCACAAACAGTGCTAATATGCTACTACACAGTATTATTGGGTTACTGTGCAGACAGGTAAGCATACTGGGCCTGGGACATCGTTCTTCCCTTGTACTCGGCCTTGGTGAGGCTGCAGCTGGAGTACTGAGTTCAGTTTTGGGCTCCACAATTCAAAAAGGATGTGGAGAAGCTTGAGAGAGCCCAGATAAGAGCCACGCGCATGATCAGAGGTCAGGAAAACAGACCTTACGATGACAGGCTGAGAGCCATGGGGCTCGTTAGCCTGGAAAAGCGCAGGCTCAGGGGTGCTCTGATGGCCACCTATAAGTTTATCAGGGGTGACCACCAGGATCTCGGGGAACATTTGATCACCAGAGCGCCCCAAGGGATGATGAGGTTGAAAGTCATAAACTACTACAAAACCGTTTCAGGCTGGACATAAGGAAGAATTTCTTTAGTGTCCGAGCCCCCAAGGTCTGGAACAGCCGGCCATCGGAGGTGGTTCAAGCATCGACATTGAACACCTTCAAGAGCAAATTGGATGTTTATCTTGCTGGGATCCTATGACCCCAGCTGACTTCCTGCCATTTGGGCAGGGGGCTGGACTCGATGATCTTCTGAGGTCCCTTCCAGCCCTAATGTCTATGAAATCTATGAAATCTATGAAAAAGGCATTCACCATTGCTACCGCACAGTAAATCTACTTACTGTGCATTTATTTTGTTTTAATATACAACATTACATTTTAATATACAAATGATTATACAAATACTAAATCAAATTGCAGTAACTATTGTGCATTAATGAACATGTAAAGGCACCCACTGATTACTTAATAGGTATGTATTTCCTTGTCAGATGCTCAGCATAGGATGTCTGAGAGTTATACCATTCAGGAACTATAATATTTCTAAATTTGCTTCCTCAACAATGTTTTAAAGTTCAGATTCAACTTGCATTTTCAAGTACCTAATGTTCCTTGCCTCTGCTTATAAAGTATCAAACATATGGTAAGTGTACACAAGAGGCTGAATGCATGTAGGAAGATAGTTATATGCATTTCATACTGGGAAAAAGGCAGGGTGTTCATCATCCTAGGTGTTTCTTTGTTCTTGTAATACACCCATGCACAATAACAGTTGCCCTGATAAACCTGTGGTATACTAAAATGTATACTTATGATATGCATCCATGTCATCAAAGTATACCTTTTTCTGCAATCAAATATGTTTCCCAGCAGCCCACAAAAACACAGCACAAAAACTAAAAACTATAAAAATGTGAAGGGAAGACTTGGAACATATTCAGAAGTATTCCTACTACATGTTCTGACCAGAATGCTGCACACGAGGACCCAAAGGAGAACTTTTTCTCAACCCCCAACGCCCAGGGGTCAGAATGGATTTGGAACAGCATCATTCATACTGGGACTCATCCATACTGAGGTTCCCCTAACCCTAGAATGTATTTGTTTTAATCAAGTGACGTGAAATTTTCCACACCACTTCATGCCATGTCTCTGTCTGTTCAATGTACACCACTCCACAATTGCTGTACTTTAACATTCCAAAATGTCAAAGAATGTTCAGCTATGAACAGATATTGCCATTGTTGTAAGAGAAAATGTTTTCTTGCAGGACAGAGCGTGAGTATTCAGATGCCTGCCACTTGCCATGAGACAAATCTCCAAAAATGTTTGTGGAATAAGAGGTAGATTCATAGATTGTAAAGCTGGAAGGGACCTTGGAAGATTACCGGGTCCAGCCCCCTGCACCAGGCAGGAAAGACAATTGGGGTCAGGTGACCCTAGCAAAGTAACTGCCCAGTCTCCTCTTGAAGATTTCCAGGGTAGGCGATTGCACCACCTCTGGAGGGAGCTTATACCATAGCCTGGACACTCTAGCTATGAAAAGTGTTTCCTAATGTTGAGCCTGAAATGGTCTTCCAAGAATTTGTGGCCATTACTTCTGGTTTTCCCCAAGGGTGCCTTGGTCAACAGTTGTTCACCGAGAGACCTTGATGTATTCCCCTGAAGTAGTGGTAAATTGCTATCAAATCCTGTCTCAGCCTTCTATTTTTCAGGCTGAAAAGTCCCAGGTCCCTTAGCCTTTCCTCATATGGCTTGCTGTGCAAGTCTCTGATTATATGGGTGGCCCACCTCTAGACCATCTCAAGCTTTACCACATCCTTGTTAAAACATGGTGCCCAGAACTGGATGCAGTACTCCAACTGCAGTCTCACCAATAATGAGCAGAGCGGAAGAATCACATCCTTGGTTTTGCTGGAGATGGATCAATTGGTGCATGCCAGAATATTATTTGCCCTGCTGGCTACAGCATCACACTGTCAGATCATTTTCATACTGTGATCTATTATTACCCCCAGGTCCCTTTCATTTGTGATGCCAGTTAGTTTGGTGCCCCCAAGCCTATAGGTGTGTAGAGGGTTGCTTGTCCCAAGGTGGAGCACTTTACAATTCTCAACATTGAACTTCATTAGTTTCTAATCTGCCCAACTTGCTAACCTGTCTAGATCCACCTGTATCTGCAGCCTATCTTCAAGTGTGACCACGCTTCCCCATAACTTGGTGTCGTCTGTGAACTTGGCCAGTGAGATCTTCACCCCCACATCCAAATCATTGATAAAGATGTTGAAAAGTACTGGACCAAGCACTGACCCCTGTGGGACACCACTGGCCACTTCTCACCAGGATGACACAGATCCATTAATTAGGACTCTCTGGGTCCTACCCCACAGCCAGCTTCATACTCACCTAACTGTCTTGCATTTAAGTGCACAGTCCTCCAAATTTTTCATAAGAACATTGTGGGATACCAGATCAAAGCTTATTTGAAAGTCAAGGTATATAATGTCAACCTCTTCTTTCTTATCCAGGTGGTGAGTTACATGATCATAAAAGGAGATGAGGTTGGTAAGGCAAGACCAGCCCATGATGAAGCCATGCTGGCTGTCATTCAGAACCCTACCTGGTGCAAGCCTATCACATATAGACTTCTTCATGGATTTTCCCTGGAATAGAATCCCCGAGTGAGGCCTATCCCTGGAATAGAAGTTAGGCTAATTGTCCTACAGTTACCTGGGTCCTCCCTCTTCCCCTTCTGAAGATGGGCACAGCACAGGCCCTCTTTCAGTCCTCAGGGACATCTCTGGAGTGCCATGAGTTTTGAAAGAGTTTCACCAGGAGTCCTGCCATGACTTCACTCAGCTCCTTCTTGGATAGAGTTCATCCAGTCCTGATGACTTATATGTGTCTAATTTCTTTATTTGATCACACACTAGTTCTATGGCAATAGTAGAAAGGCAGTCATTCCTGCTCTGAAAAAATCTTATTTAATTATGGGTGCTTCAGTCATGGCACGAGTACAAGGTGATCTACCAGTGAATCACAAAAGAAATGGAAGCCTGGGGACATGACCATGACTAGATCCAGTGATATTCTGAGTACAAGGTATTGAAGCAGAAGTTTGCAAGGACATGTGTCAGCAACTGCATGTTGAGTGCATGCAGGATTATGTGCAACCACCACAAGGAATTCTCCTGCATCTTCTCAGTCAATGATATAGTCATGTCTAAAAATGCAGTGGATGCAGCATGCACTGCCCACATGAGTGGTGAGGACTTCAACATGACCATGGTATAGCTCTCACAGGTCATATAGCAGCCTGTATAATGAGCTAGATTAGGGATTCCCAGTCCATCCTGCTGAATTATGTGGATTTTATGGCTATCCACCAGAGCCATACGGACTCTGAAATGGACCTGGGCTTAGACAATAAGGTTCTGAAGTTTCTTGCTATCCTCCAATGTTCAGCACCCCAGCCAGATGTCTCCCAGCACAGACCCAGTGCCCCAGAAGACCTAGCCCATGACAAGACAGATCCTGAGGATGGCCACTGTAACACTTGGGTTAGGTGAGCCCAGGAAATGAGGTGCCAGAGCACTCTACAACTCAATGACATGCTGTTGCACCAGTTGAACTGTGGCACCTTGTCCCTTCCTCTGCTCCTCCTCCCACTGCCCCTGCAAGAGCCACATAGCTAAGTTAGCAGGCACTTCAGGGCAGACACAGCAAACTCCAGTCATTGAGCCTCTTCTCTCCACTGGGTAAAGGTTATGGCATCCCAGAGTGTGCATCCTGTTATTATGCAGTGCAGGTTGTACATTAAAATACTTTGTGTGGACAATCTATTGGTATCAACTGGTACCAACAGTTTTCTTCTTCCCAGTACTTCACCATCATCATCCACTAAATCTTCACCAAAAGACTTGTGGTAAGAGTTTGCTAGGTGGTGCTGACAGGCCTGAGACATGACAAGCCGGTAGCCAACAATCTCTGTATGAGCAGCCTAGGTGTGGTGGTCACATGACTCTCACTTGGCAACAGAAACATGAGGTCTTACTGAGGTGACCATATGGCCCTATTTAGGGAGGCCCCATCTACCCAACCTAAGGAGGCCCCTATAAACGTTGGGATAAAAAGGCTCATTTCTCACTGACTGGTTTCCCTTGATCAGTAGGATCTCTTTCTTAAGTGGGAGAATACATCACAAAAATGAACAGAGACTGACAATTGGATACTGGCACATTTGTACACTACTTGACTCAAAACTAATAGTGAGCTCCCAGAAGAACTGCATTAGTAGCAAAAGAGCTACACAGGTATCGAATAGATATCACTGGCTTATCCAAGACTCGACTACATGACAGAAGTGTGCTCAAGAGAACAATAATACATGTTATACTGGTCAGGCTACAAGGCAGACCAAAACACCAACCTACATGGGGTAGGACTTGCAATAGCAAACTCCACCACTAATCAACTACCACATTAACCTGTGTCAGTTTCCGAGCACCTAATGACATTGTGGATGCCACTTTCCCACAACAAGTTTCTGGTAATAATAAATGCCTACCCCCAACATTACTTGCTCCTAAAGAGATGAAGACTCAGTTCTACAGCCAGCTCAGTGACACTCTAAGAAACATGCCCAATAATGATAATATCCTATTACTGGGTGACTTCCATTCATGCATTGGAGATTAGGGCTGTGCAAAATTTCACCACCAGTTTTGTTTTAACACTGTTTTGACCTGTTTTGAGGTCAAAACATCAAAATTAAAACAGCCTTGAAACAAAATGAGGCAAGTTGAAACATTTCACTGTTTTGATGCTGTTTTAACATTTTGCCCATAGGCTATAATGGGGAAGGTTGAAACAGCCTATAACCTTGTCATTTCTGGCCAGATTTGGATGCAGCCTGCAGGACTGGTAGCCCCTTCTGAGGGCATGACGTGTGCCATGTTTCAGGAAAATAGATGCATGAGATTCAGAGAAACTGCAACCCAAAATCTTGGGAGCCAAACTTGTGTCACATGTATGTGTTAAGCCACAGCAGAGTCAAAACTACAAGAATGCTAGTTCCTGCTGATGCCACAAAACCTGCCAAGTGTTAAGGGTATAGGTTCAGGGAGTTCAGAGAAACTGTACCCCAAAATCTTGAAAGCAAAACTCAAGTCGCGTGTATATGTTAGGCCACAGCGGGGTCAAAACTGCAGTCATGCTAGCCCCTGCAGAGGCCACAAAGCCTGTCAGATTTCAAGAAGATAGATACAGGGGTTTGGGAAAAACCTCACCTCAAGCTGTGGACAAGCAAAACTTGTGACATGGTTGACACTGTGTGTGTTAAGGTGCAGCGGGGTGAAAGCTGCAGGCCTGCTAGCCCCTGCTGAGGCCACAAAGCCTGCCAGATGTTAAGGAGATCAGTGCATGGGCTTCTGGGTTCTGGGGCCCTGCACATCTACTAGCTGCTGACAGGCAAAACTCTTGTCATGGGTGTTCATGCAACTGTGTCTGTTTTTGGGCATGGGGGGTGGGGGGATGGAGAGGAAAGTACTGCAGGCCTGCCTCTCATCAGGCAGCAGGACTGAAGTTCTCCCATCACTTACCACCACAGACCTGGGGGTAATAATCGACCACAGTATGATCATGAGCTGGCAGCATGATGCTGTAGCCAGCAAGGCCAACAATATGCTGGCATGCCTCAATTGATGCATCTCCAGCAAAACCATTGCAAAGAAGTGATTCTCCTGCTCTACTCAGCTCTTCTCAGCATTGGTGAGACTGCAGCTGGATTACTGCATCCAGTTCTGGGCTCCGCACCTTAACAAGGATGTGGTAAAGCTTGAGAGTGTCCAGAGAAGGGATAACCATATGATCAGAGACTTGCACAGCAAACCATATGAGGAAAGGCTGAGGGACCTGGGACTCTTCAACCTGAAAAAGAGAAGGCTGAGAGGGGACTTGGTAGCAGCTTACCACTACATCAGAAGTTTACGTCCAGGGTTCAGTGAACACTGTTCACCAAGGCACCCTTGGGGAAAACTAGGAGTTATGGTCACAGTCTGGACACCCTAGCTGTGAAGTAGTTTTTCCTAATGTTGAGCCTGAAACCATCTTCCAGAAGTGTCAGACAAACTCGCCTTACTTCTCAGCCACAGGCTCCTGCTGTGTTCTGCCCCCACTGACTGCCTGTCATCTTTGACAGGCAGTGTGGGGCAGATGAAAGTTAATTTTCTAAAATTTTTAGAGGTCCCACAGGCCAGATAGAATGGGCTAGTGTGCTGGATCCAGCCTAGAGGCTGTATTTTGCCCACCCCTGGTTTAAGGCCTGAGGGTTCAGGTCTGTCTGTTGTAATGCCATGAGGCTTTATGGCATTACAAATGAGTGACACCTGTGAGACATGAGCATGGCTATAGGTATATCTGGAGGCCATGATTATAGCCCCTAAGGCACAATTAGGGCCAGGTGCCCATATTTAGGTTCTATACATTCCCAATTTCCCAGAAAGGTAGAAAAGCCCTGGGGGCTGTCTTAAAAGGGAAGCACATCCTTTAGGCTCATAGGGAGACAGGGCTAAGAAGAATCCACAATGACTGAGTGTGGGGGTGGAGACACCCCTTAGATGGTGTTTAGGGCCTAGGAAGCCTTGAGAATTAATCCAAGAGGCCTGAAGTCCCCCGTGCAACTGGTTCATTAACTGGTTAATTTTGCAGTTACCTGGAGACCACCTACATGTGCCAGATAGCTATCACACAATAAAAACACTCCAACTAGCTATAATAGTTCTGAAAAATATGTATTAACTTTATAGCTTGTTGCTATTGAGCTTTACTTTGCATATGTAGCAGGGCTGGGAGCTGTTATCTGATGAGGCTCCCAGCCACAGTGGATGCACCATCCCCAGTGGAAAAAATCCTGAACCCTAGGGATCACAGCAGTCATGATTCCCAGGGTCTGGGAAACCCTCAGACTGTGGGGATTGTGGCTGCTGCAGTCCCTAGGGCTTGGGGGTGCATGAAATGTGTGGACCCTAGGCATCATGGGTGACATGATCCCTAGGACTAGGGGGTAAAAGCCCTGGATCCTGATCCTGAATGCTGTGATACCTAGGACTCTAGGGCACAGGAAAACCTCAGGCACAGAGGATCATTGCAGAGGCAATCCATCCTGCCCAGAGGGACCATAAAATCACCGTGAAGGTGATTCTCCCACCCAGGGCTGGGGGAAATCCCTGGGTCCAAAGGATCACAGGGCATCTTCACTTTGCATTAGATTCTATTTACCTGATAGATATGGGGCAGAAATTTATTTTGGCTGGAGGGATGCTTGATGATTTTTGATGAGCTGTTGAGGGCTGCAAGGGTAACCCTGCCACCTGTTCATCATCCAGTCCCACCCCCTGACCTTTGACACCAAAAGGTGTTTTTCCTTCCACCTTCCCCCCGCCCCCAGCCCCTTGCCCTGAAAGTACTCCTTTGGGAGGGGACATTGCCATCTTGGAACCAGAGAAAAAAGAAACACATCATATACTAAAAATCAAACATCTACTATAACATATTTTAATTTTATTTCAAAAAATGTTTTTGTCCCGATTTGTGTGCTTGCATACTTTATATACCTGCAATTGCATAATAGCTCAAAATAAAGTATCACTCTTGTATAGTGAGTGTGGGGTTTGTGGGAGGGTGGGGGGATTTGTGGAGGGGCCACCAGATGACCCCCCCCCTCCTCCCCCATGGTGCACAGTCCCTGCTATCTGCAGCCCCATGTGCTGGCACAGAACCGGCCCGGTCTGGCACAAAGGCCAGAGCCATGTGCTACTACATCCAGCTCCTGGGATTCAGTTGGAGCTGTCCGGTGCTGTAGGGCTCTGTCTGCCATGGGCCAGGAACATCCCAGGGCCTTTTGCCCGCTGCTGTTGCCAGTGCCGAGGGCTGTGCATCATGGTTAGGCCCACACCCACTTACAAACCCCACACCATCCCATCCCCCCTCATGCAGGCAGGACCTCCCCCCTCCCCATTTACCAGCTGTCCAGCCACTCACTACCACACTTGGTGCCTTCACATGGGGCTCCCAGCAGGAGTGCCAAGAGCCCCACAGAGGTGGAAGCACAGTACCCACCCCATCCAATCGTGTGTGACCTCTGCAATTCCATGGATCCTGCTGGCTTTTAGAGGGGCAGCTGTGAGCCGCTAATAACTGTTTTTTGGAGGGGCCCTGGGGGCTGGACATAATGGTCCAGTGGGCCAGATGTGACCCACAGACTGTATTTTGCCCACCCCTGTGCTAGATGCAGTGAGATCAAGCTGCAGAAGCTATAAAGCATGTGGCCTAATAGTCTAAAGCATGTAACTTGATAGGCTAGTCTTCACATGGAGATTTATCTGACTTGAGGCCAGGCACTAGCTACCTTTTTATTAGTAACATGCATCTGCTCAGCACAGCTCTTGAGGCTTGATTGTCATGCAGAGATACAGAATGGATCACCTCTGGGAGATCAGAGAAGAGGAAGGCATGGTAGTGGAATTGGCCCTGGCTAGATCTCCGAGAAGAAAAGGTCTCCTGATGAAGCTGCAGGGTGCAGAAAAGGTGCAGGGTATTGTGACAGGAGTATCTCTACTGGAGCCTTTCTATTGGTGGCTCCGCCCTCCTGTTACGGGCCGACCGCCTGCTTACTCGTCTGCCATGCCTTGATCTTAATTGATTAATTGACTGATGTAATTAGCAGGAGGCTGCCCATTTTATGCACCTTGGTGCCAGGGGGTGCTATCTGCGGATCCTTTTCCACCCCTACACCGCAGCCCAAGCCTCACAGATGGTACTAATGTGGTCCTTGCCTTCTCTCTCAGGGGCTCCTCGCTGCCCCCCTTACTTTGGGGGCTCCTCACCCCTTGCGGCCCTCTCTCTGGGCTCCTCCAACCCCTAATAGCCTCACCCAGTCCTCCAGTTAAAAAAGTAAACAGAAAAACACAAAGCCCCTGGGCTATAACATAAAACTAAACCATTCAGTCAAAACAACATCCAATCCCTACTGCGAAAATACTCCAACTCATGGCAGCAACCAAGGGATGCTCATGCAGTCGATCATCTTCATCTTCTTCTTCTTCTTCTTCTCTCTCTCTCCCCCTCCCCCCCACTGGCCGAGCTCCCCCCTTCTTAGCTGCCAGAGAGGAACTGCCCTCCTGGCTTCATGCCTGGGCTTAAGAAGGGCCAAGCCCTGCCCCTTCCTGTCAGCTGGTTCCACTGGTTGCCCTAGCAACCAGTACCTGTGCTGCCCTGGTGACTGGCAGTTGAGCCTCCCCTTTCTTGCCACTAGGGATCTCTCCCAAGCCATTTCTACTTTCAGGTGCAGGGCACCTGAGTGCTCTGCGACAGATATTTAAAGGATCTGGCATGACTGCTTCAGCTCAGATTGCTGCCTTGATTACTGTTGTGTGTTCTCATCAGAAGCAGAAAGGTTTGATCAAAAGAAAATTATTTCCAAATTGGAAAAGGAGGTTTTATCAGAGTGGCTCAGAAGATGTAAAGTGACTTGGCTTACGTATACCATTAGAACTGGAATTCATAGCATGTGTGCACATCCTTAGCATATAACAGGTTTATCAGGGAAAGTCTCCTTATACATTAGTGTATTGCAAACACACAGAAGTACCTGGGATGATGAACATAAGAAACAGAGCAATCTGCCTTCTGTCATGTCCATTTTGAATGTCAAGACTGAATTCCCAGGCTGTGCCAGCCCTAGGTTGACAAATGAGGGGAAAACCTGCAAGAAAGACCACACTCCGTGGGAACTGGAAGCCTGCAAGGGAAAGGGGTTATTTTTGAACCCTTCTTGCAGCCTCATTGTTCAGCATGAAGCTACTTACATACTGCCTACCCAACATCACATATTGCCCTGGGCTTTCAGGCAATGTAGTGAGGAAACCTCTTATTAGACCTTGCATTCAAAGGGAGGGGATGGGCCTTCTGGGGAATGCTTAACAATCTAAAGTCTTGGCATGCACTCATAAGAACTAAATCATTAACCAATAAAGTTCAAAGTATGTGTGCCCACTACCCATATTGCCTCCTGCACTGGGAAAAGATGTGTTTAAGGGGTCAAGGGTAAGTAATAGGGCAAACTTAAATGTAGCATTTCCTAAAATCGTTGAGCTTGACTTTAATGATAAAATCAATTTTATATAGTCTTTTGTATACAGTCTTCATACAAGTTTTGTTTGTTGTTTGTTTGTTTTTCTTATGGAACTCCCCAAGTCTTTAAAGGCAGACCATAGCAAGTTTGTCCTGCCCCAGCACTATGGACATTATGGCTGAATGTCCAAAAGTGCTTTAAGGTAATTACTGAAAACAAGGGTGAGAGATGGCTCAGAGATGACTTGAGCTTGAGCTTGCTGCAGGTACTTGGGTGAGTGGTTTTGTGCACTGGTGTATGTTCCAAGTTATCTGACATGACAAAAGTCCAATCCAGCTTGCACATATAATTGTTTATATAAAAAAAATCAGTAAAGTTTGAAGACTGGGAGTTTTGATTAGACTCAGTGAGAAGGCCTTCTGATGGCACCCAAGGAAAGTGTTAAGCTCATGTATGGTAAACAAAAAGAGACTGGATTTGGAATTTAATGGAGTACAACACATGACAGAACTTAGGCTTAAGTGGTAGAAAAAATTATGAAGGTATTTCACACAGCAACCTCTATTGAGGGGTAGGCAATGCTTTTTGGCCCGAGTGCCAAAAAACCTCATAATGCCTACCTTGGAAGGTACTGGAGTGCCAGCACCCCAGAAAAACAAAATGAGAGCAGGGGGTACATGGCAGGATGCCCTGCTTGTGCCCTTCACCCCACAGCCTTGCTGTCCTGTGCCCCCAGCTCTGCTGCCCCCTGGCCCCCACCCAAAGCCCCTGCCCCCCCAATCCTGCTGCCCCTTTCCCCCTATTAAAAGCCCCTGCCCCCCAGCCTGGGCTCTGTGACGTTAGCAGCTACCCAGAACCTGGGCCAGCTGCAAACATCTGCTGCCTCTCTGTCCCAGCCCCAGCTGCCTCCCAGCCACAGCCCTGGGCTCTGGGGAGGCAGCACATACCAGCAATGCTCCCCACTGTGCACCCCTCGCACTTCTGGAAAGCAGCATCGGAACCCAGCACAGCAGGGCACAGCGGGGGGCACAGAAAGCTGCCTGCTCTGAGCTCCCTGCTGCCCTGCCACACTTTTCCTGTGTGCATGGGAGCAATGTGGGCAGCAGTGCAGGGTTGTGCCCCTTGCTGCTGCGCCCACCTGCAGGGGAAGTGTGGCAGAAGCGGCGAGGGCAGCACAGCAGGGAGCATTGCTGGTATGTGCTGTGTTTCTAGAGCCCAGGGACAGGTCTGGGTCTGGGGCCGGGGTGGAGAGGCAGCAGAAGTTTGTAGCTGGCCCAGGTTCTGGGTCACTGCTGAAAGTGATGGGGTCTGGGCTGCTTGCAGCAGGGCTTCCATGGGAGCAGCCCAGGCTCCAGGACTATCAGCAGCTACCCAGAGCTGGGGCTGGCTGCGGCAGGAGGCTACAAACAGTTTCTGCCCTCCCAGCCCCGGCCCCGGCCCCAACCCCAGGCTTTGGGAGGGCAGCAGGTGCAGGGGCTGGGGGTGGGGAGGTAACAGCTGTTTGTAGCCTCCCAGCTGCAGCCGGCCCCAACTCTGGGTAGCTGCTGGAGCCCAGGCTGCTCCCAGCAGGGCTTGCAGCATCCTAGCTGCCTGATGGGAGCATCCTGTGATCCTGACTGGCAGCAGTTACCCAGAGCTGGGGCTGACTGCAGCCGGGAGGCTGGAAACAGCTGCTGCCTCCCAGGCAGCAATATGTGCTGAGGAAAATTGCCTTGCATGCCATGCTCAGCACGTGTGCTGGGGGGTTACTAATCCCTGTTCTATGGAAAGGACAGGTGCATTGAAAGGAACAAAGGAAAGGAAAGCACTTTCATCTGGATGCCACCCTCACCACCTCTTGTGATCCTAGAAGGCACCTTATTTATGATGGACCTACGTCATGATCCTAAGAGATGTCCTCAATAGATCAGACCAGAGACAGGAACTGGGATCACATCCCCTGCCCCTACCCTCCCTCTATCAACTTCTGTTAAATACTGAACATGACCTGTAATATAATACAGTTTGAAGTCTTCCTCATGTCTCCCTTCCCACTTTGTCTTTGCTATCTCTCATCTTTTTCCCCTCTGTTAGGAGACTAAATTAGCCAACCAAGGCTATCTGTCTTCCAGTACTGCTGAGAGGCTATAACCAGTGAAGCAGAAAAGCATTGTTTTAAACGGTGTTGCTGGTCTAAGCTTGCCAGGTCTCAGCACAGCTAATAACAGCATGTGTTAGCTTGTGTCTCCAGCA
Organism: Crocodylus siamensis; assembly: GCF_052110815.1. NCBI lineage: Eukaryota > Metazoa > Chordata > Crocodylia > Crocodylidae > Crocodylus > Crocodylus siamensis. The sequence goes on from NC_143403.1 coordinate 46,193,831, forward strand.
ATAAAGTTAAAAATAGTCTGCACCAAAGACAGAAGTTGCTTTTTCAATTGCTGTTCTACTTTTGGCATTTCTCCTATCTTATGCGTTTGTGTTACTCCTGCTTTGTTTTAAAGGAAGCAGGATCAGATTTCAACAATACCAGCAGCAACATCCCAGAAGCATTCCAACTACTTTTTTTTTCTTCTAGAGCAGAGTTATTATCACCTTTAATATCATTTAAAAGACTTGTAAGCAAGAGATTGTTTCCTATAGAGCCTCTCTAGAACTAAAGTGAAAGTGAATATGGGATATTATTAGAAAGAAAGACTTCCTTAATACTTTATGATATACTTTAAAACTGACTTCTTTTTTCCATGTCTTTAATAAAAAGATTTTAATGCTGATTGTTACCACAGGAGATTCAGGCTGAGGTCTTGGCACTGGAAACACAAGCCAAGTTTTAAATTGTTTAGTCTTGTAGACAGGCGGGGTCATGACTGAGTCACACCTTTCTCTGATGTATTTATTCCACTAGGGGCATGTCTAGACATCACCATATGTTGACATTCCTACAGCAACCCATTTTAGCACTTCCTTTTGGAAGTACTAAAGCACAGAACACTAACTGCCCATACTGTGCCGCGTGCAGAGCTCACTGTTAGATTTTGCTGCTACTTCACTGTAGCAGTGGGCTAAAATGGGGGAACACGCCACTATGGCGAAGTATCTGTTGATTACATGTAGACTCACATGCTCTCTATGTTACCATAGCATGCTACACGGTGACATAGGGTGAGAGGTAGACGTGCCCAAGAAGTAGCAATAGGTAGGGGTCTACCTAAGTCAAGGAGGCAGCTGGCTGATTTTCCAGGGAGATCATGGAGCCAGCTGACATTTTTAAAGACTGACTGCCCACACCTCTGCTTAGCCAAGGGGGCCTTGTGGCCCTGCTCCTCACCACTGATTGGCTTGGAGGGCTGCCCATAATACAATGCCTGCTCTCACTACCATGTGGTGGAGAGGGGTAGGACAACATGACAGGCAGCCTTTTCAGCCAATCTGGCAAGGGTCACAGTGCCAGCCATCTTGGACTTCCCTGTGTGCTTATGGCCTGCCCTTCCTCTGTCCCTCCTGGTGGGCTGTGCATGTGGGCCACAGTGCCATGAGGACTGCTTTCTCTCTCTGGGGATTCAGCATTTTATTTCCAGTAAGTTTCCTTCTCTCTCCTTCCCCCTGCATCCCAGTTTTGCGGGCAATGCTGGATTTTGCATTTTCCATGAAATCTGTGAAATTGCAGTTTTGGTAGGTCCCTACCGATAAGACAAGAAGATGTGCTAGAAAGGCATTGTTGCCCTAGTGCTCTGAGAAGATGTGACTGCTTCATCCCTCCCATACTTAATTTCTCTCATGATCACTTCCACACATTGGTTCTTGCTCAGACTTTTCCATTAGATTACAGAGCACATTAGCACCTCCAATTTTTTTCCATGAATGAACTCACACATTATAATCAAGTAACTGCCCGATAGGGGTGTGAGAAATGGGCCCTATTTGATTTGGATTTGGATTCAGCCCAAAACAGGGTCAGTGATTTGATTTGTTGATTAGGATCACTGTCCCCAATTCAATTCAGCTGAAACTAAATCTGAAGATTCAGTGCTGGTTCAGAGAATCAGTGATTTGGCCATAGATGCATCTTTAAATTTTTTTTTCTACATATCTCAAGGTACCAGGTGTGGCTCATGAATTCTGCAGTGCTGGGGTGGATGGAGAATCCCACAGGAGCAGGGGCTTGATATCAAACTCAGAAGTAGACCAGAAGTACTTCTGATCCACTTCCAGGTCCACCAGGGAGCATGCAGTGGGGTACTACCATGTGGAGCATTCACATGGTGTTTAGAGCTGGAAAGCTCTACCATTCCAGCATGAACTGGTTCCATTTGAGTTGCAGCACATAAGTTGGCACAGGAGAAAGCTGTTATCTTAGGAGGATTGATGGGGTAGAATCCATTCAGTGTTTTTTCCCTGGAAATTCTGGCTGTTTCTGGAGGGCATCAGCCACTTAGGATGATTATGGAAATCCAAGTTGTTTCTCTAGCCTCCTCTGGGAGTTTGAAGAACTCTGGACCATCTGGTGACCTCAGAGGGAGGCATGAATCTCTGGGGGCAGATGCTGTATCTGGCATGGGAATGTCTGCTCTGTTACATATCTTCTCAGAGTGCTATATATTCCATATACAGTACAGGCAGCTGTTTTTGCTGTCCTTAGAGTCTAAGGCCAGCAACAGCAGCTGCCTACACTGTGTATGCTCTAAGGCTTAGATAGCTCCTGTTCAGCAAGTACTTTGTCTGGCTGAGGAATGCAAGTGAAGGTGGGAAATGGTAATGTTCAACAGTTTGTGTGAGAAAATCTGAATTGAATTTCATGGGGAAAAGACCAGATTTTTTTTTTTTATATTTACTTGTATTTACATGATCTGATTATCCTACAACCCCACATTGGCTGTGAAGCATAGATGTGACCAACTCTGTTACATTTATTTGTTTACTAATACTGACTTATTCAAAGTATTGGTACCAAGTTCTAAGCCCATGAAAATTATATGTAAATAGAAATGTGCCTGCATGTTGTTGCTTCTGTGAAATAATTAGCAGTACCACTCTGCACACCCCACAGGTAGACCTGAGCAAGATCAAAAGGTAAATGAAGGCACGGACAAGCATAAAATTTGTAGCCCTCCAACTCCAGGGGACAGATGTCAACCACCAAAGAAATATTACAAATTGGCTTGATATACCTCAAAATTGACCTTAGATGAAATGGGGACAACTCTGAAGTACTTCACTAGGAAACCATGAAACTCGTCCAAGCTGGAAGTTGGTGACTCATTCCATAGTGCACTGCCCAAAGGCCATAGAATTTGCCTAGTATGAGACCTGCCTATTTACAAGTATATTCAAAAGCATGAGACACCTGTCATTTGCTGAAGTATTACCCTGGGAACTTGGTTTGTCATGTGCACAGCAGTTTTCATAATTCAATGCCAAACCAATGACCTGCACCCAGAACATCTTCATCTATGAAACAGCCCATAAACTCATGGACCTCCACACCACCTCATGAGGAGACCTTCCAGTATTCATTGAGGAAAAGCCATTGTAACCAGCTGACTTATAAATGTATCACAACTCATGGTTCCTGGTTGTCAGCACAGGTACTGGGGACAGATCCTAATGAAAAAAAAGCAACCTAAAAATTTAAGGAGATTGTCAGATGCACAGGGGACATGGGTGTTAGCTGAAGACCTGGCCACCCCTCAACTTACTGCAAAATCACAGTGGTTGCCAAAGTACAGGGCAGACAGGAGTAGGTAGTCAAGTTTTCTGCATGGTAATGTATCATCTCAAGAGCTAGGATAGAAAGAAAGAGGCTCCAAAAATGGAATGAAAAGACTTATTTAGGAGTTCATTACTGGTATTCAAATCATACAAGTTTAATAAAGATCTCTGGTATTTTCTTTAATTTTAGATCCAACACCGACAACAACTGCTGTGCCCATTGTTGCAACATTTGAGGTTCCATCATAGGGTGCTTGTACACAAAACAGTGTTTGATCCTTGTTAATTTACTGCACCTAAAAAACTTAACCCATGTTATTGTGGTATGACACATTTTTGTTTGCATGCTATGCACTTTCAAGAGAGTTAAGTCTTGTGTGTCATTGCTGGCAGATTCCAGCAGGAGGAGGCAAAATACCAATCTCTCCCAGGGGGATGGTATAGAAGACCCCTCCCATGTTGCGACCCAGGGTGGAGACAGTCCATCCCCACAAGGAAAGCCCTAAAGACAGTGAACTTACTTGTTTCAGGCCAGGGACAGATGGACTATCCGCACTGGGACAGCACACCCATGTGGTTTGTGAGTCACTTTTATTTACAGCTAAAAGTGGTGCAGGAGGATGATGTCATCTCAGAAAGCCACGCAGCTGAAATAAAAGCCAGCACCAAGGAGACAGTGGTAGAGGCACAGCGAGGAGCAAGCAACGAGAGTGCTTCCCACACTGGGAACAGACTGCACTGGCTGCCACTGAGGGACCTGGGGATGGAACCATCGGAGGGGTCTGCAAGCAAGGAAAGGGACAAGGATGGCATCGAGGGACTGCAAGAATCACAGATGCTGTGCCTGTGAGTAAGGATGGGTCAAGGCCCTGCTCCCCTTTTCTTTTTTTGCTAATTTCTTCCTTTGTTTTTTTGTGGATTTCCCAGAGAGGCCCTGAACCTCATCTCAGGGCCCAGGCCACGGGCAATGCTCAGGAATTAGGAGCAGCCGGGGTAGCACTGCAAGCAGCAGTGCAATAAAGGAAGACCCAGTTGAACAGGAGGGATGGCTTAGCATCCCAAAGAGACCCAGGGCTGGGAGGGGTCATCGGGTGCCCAGCAGATGAGGAGGATGCAGGAGTTAATACCAGAGGACAAGCCAACCAACCATGAAGTGGCTGTCCTAAAGGCTTGTGCATGGATGGGGTGTAGGAGAGGTGGAGCCCCAAAAATACCCACTAGGAAGTATGACTAATCCACAGGGGACTACAGGAGGGAACCCCACCACTGAAAGAAAGACCAAAGTCATGGCAGATGAGATTTGTGGTTTCCCTTGGGGAGAACATGAGCCCTTGCTGAGACTGCAGGAACAAGTGCAGTGGCCAATCCCAGGCACATACTCCAAGGTGGCAAGGGAGTGCCTTTTCAAGACCAGGTGGACACACAATCTGTCCCCAATAATATTTTTCCTAATGAGTTACAGCAGGAGATGCATGTAAATGGGCCTCCACAGTCCCTATGCCCTGCCCCCACTGGGAGTCTCCTACTAATTTCCCCACACACACACACACACCCCTGGGCACAGTCACCCCAAAACCCTGTTACTTGCACCTGCCTAGGCTTGAGCCGGTCTCCCAGTAGGTGACCCCCATGGTGATCCTGAGGATAAGTTGTGTGAATCATCCCCTCCAATCCCTTTCCCTCCCCTACCTCCCATGTTACAATGTAATGAGAATTTATATATAGGAATTTTTTTTTTTTTACTATATAAATAATTGATATGATATCAGAAGTGTACAAGGCTGAAATTAGTGGGTGGGTGGGTGTTGCTGCCATGGCTGGTTGGTGACTGCGGCTGATGGTGGTGGTGAACTCTTACTTTTCTGGCATTTTAGGACTACAATTTTGCAGCATTTCCAAGCTGCCAGGGCTTGGAACAGTTTCCATGGGGATGCATCAATGGTGCTGCTTCCCCTGCATGGTGGCCCATGTTCCACAGTGAATCTGTCTGTTTAGTGCGATATATGGCTTTTGGAGGAGTGTTGTGAAATATTTTTGAAATCATGGGTTGTTGTTGGGCTTGGGGAGGAATATGCAGCTCCTTGACCACACTCCTAAGATGGACTTTAAGTTCCCTCAGGAATGTATCCAGCTTAGGTTAAAACTCAGGGTCACATGAAGAGATGGGGCAGAGGACCATGGTAACCAAATTGTCAGGTAGCAGAATTTTGGAGACAGACAGGGATGGTAATCTGCCACAGGCAGTGTCCACTAATATAACTGGGGAGACAGTAACACCATGGATCACTGTCTCTTTGACTCCAGGTGCATTATGTCCTTTCTCCATGAGGCCAGGGACTGAGGAGTTTCTGGACATGCCTGTGTCATGTGTGCTTCCAGCCCACCCTGTAAAAAGGTTCATGAACCAGGCCTGGTAGGCCACCACAGCTTGCAGAATCATGGAGGAAAATCCTTTGCTTTTGTGAAAGACCTCCCTCTTCGTGAAGGGTATAGCACTGGGATGCAAGTTCTGTCTAAAGCCCTCATGCAGTTAAGGAACCCTACATTATTGAAGCCATTTATGAGTTCCTATGGATTTCTCAGGCAGGTAAATATGTTTGCAGTGATTGTCCTGTAGCAGCTGGCATACTTCACAACTTGCCATCCCAGCTATGCAGGGAGCCACGCCGAATTGGTTCATCATGTAGCAGAGGCTGGATGGGGTGGCCCTTTTCATGCTGGCCATTGCCACTCTCGTGTCTGGCAGGATGGCCCAACACATGTTAGTGTCCTGCCTTGCAATCTGGGGCCCCAGCATTGAGATATTTTATCATATCATCTCCGTGGTCATTTAGAATGTCTTCAGCCACTGCTGGTTGTTCCAAGTGGTAAGCAGAATTCGCTCTCACCAGTCCAAGCTGCTTTTGTGGGTCCAGACCATGAGGATGCTGCTTCTGAGGTTTCTCAGCAGCTCAGTCATCTTCCACTATTTCACATGCCTCTTGGTTTTTCCACCCCTTGGTACAGTTCCATTTTCTTTTTTGAAAATGATGGCAGCTGGGAATGTGCCTCCAAACCTCCAACCCCAGCTCACACTACAACAGAGTGCTCAAGGGATATGTGTTGCAGGCAGAGACTCTCCTGAGAAAGCTTGCTGGAGGTTTCGGCAGATTTGTCATGAGCCAGGCTGTCATGTGCAGATGCCTGGTGAGATGAACTCCATGAGTTGATGGATTCCAATGATGCCCTCCTTGAAAAAGTGTGAGACCACATGCAGTGGTTGGTAAACATGGCCACGGAGTACCGTGTTGAATACCAGAGGTCACTAAGTGATATCCTGCAGAATTGCCGAAGCACCTCTTTAAAAACCAGGTACCATCCCAGAAAGGGAAAAGTAGCTCCACCCAGCTTGCCTCTGTCCAGAAGGAAGCCAGGAGAATTACAGGTAGACCTGTCCCCCCAAATGCAGTGGAGTCAGGGGAAGGCTGTATGACTGCCAGCAAAACCAGGGGGCAACCACTGTGGTTTCATAGATTTCATAGACCTCAGGGCTGGAAGGGACCTCAGAAGATCATCAAGTCTAGCCCTCTGCCCCAGGGGCAGGAAGTCAGATAGGGTCAAAGGATCCCAGCAAGATAGGTGTCCAAATATTTCTTAAAAGAGTCTAGAGTAGGTGCTTGCACCACCGTTGGAGGCAGTCTATTCCACACCTTGGGGGCTCAGGCAGTAAAGTTTTTCCTGATGTCCAGTCTAAAATGGTCTTGGAGGAGTTTGTGACCATTTGACCTTGTCATCCCCTTGGGGCACCCTCATGAACAGGCATTCCCCCAGATCCTGATGTACACCGCTTACATATTTAAGTCACCCCTGAGCCTGCACTTTTTCAGGCTAAAGAGTTACATGACTCTCAGACTCTTATCATAAGGCCTGGTCTCCTGCCCTCTGATCATGTGTGTAGCTGTTCTTTGGACTCTCAGGGTGTTTACACATGCACTCTGGGTGGGGAGGAGGGATTTAATTAGAGCAGCTCTGTCAAATGAGCTTTCAGTAAAGTGCCCCGAGTGCCATTTTTTTAGCATGGGGACACTAATCCATGAGATGCTGGAGTCCACTGGAGTGCAGCAATTACCATATTCCAACAGAAGTGTGGAGAGCACCCTCTCCAAGTTCACAGATGATACCAAGTTATGGGGCAAAGTTAACACACTGGAGGCAGGGAGCAGATACAGGCCTATCCGGAGAGGTTGGATCAATGGGCAGAACAAAATAGGATGCAATTCAACAACCTTCCCACAGGTCTCTCTCTTATCAGTACAGGTTTTCAAAATCCAAATTTGAGTTCTTGTCCTCTAGATCAATAATAGCATTCACCCCAGGAATCTCACTGAGCTGGGATTTTCATATAACAATCTCTTTGGAAGATGAAAAGCCAGAGATGGGGATTTATTAAACAAGGAGAAGACAAGAGTTTCTGATTGATCTGTCACAGGCAGAGAGTGTAATGGATAGAGCCTGGCACCCAGTACAGAAGTGAGCTAAGCCATGATGCTGTTGCTGAGTCCCCAAACATTCTATGCAGGAATCTCAACCTGTGCACAGATGTTCCAGTCCTGTTCAGGGGGGACTGATCTTGCACCTGAGGGATGTAGATTATTATATTTCTTACATATAACCAGGGACAGTTTTAGGGAGGGGCTTGATGGGGCTAGAGCCACCCCAATATTTGCATTAGTCCTCCCATAGCCACCCTTTCCAGTACTGTTCCTTTGCCAACTTCCCCTCTGGGGCTGCTGCTGCCCACCCCACAAAGCTGAGCCCACTCTTCTCCCACCTGTAGACATGTGGCATTCCTGGCCTGGCAAAATAAGTATGTTTGGCTGGAAGATGTATAGTGCAGCCCCTCCCCACCCCCAATTTTATGTTTAGCTCACCTTAGCCCTCCCACTAGGAAGAGGCTAGCACCACACCTGTGTATAACATGCCCTCTATTTTTGGAGTGCTGCAAGAAGGAAAAAAATCTTACCATGAAGTACAGGTAAGTACTGGAGGTCTGGAATCTCAGGGGCTAGGTGCCAGGGGCCTTGCATTAGGGCCTGATCTAGCATGATGACTCTGGAGCCATCTGGTAGCTCCTGATCTGGCTCATCAGTGTTGGGGCTGCATGGCACAGCACAGCTGAATCCAGTATGCCAGCACTGAAGCCACGCAATGAGGCCCAGTCAGCATGCTAATACTGGGGCTGCATGCCAGGTCCAACCCTGTGCACCAGTTTGAGGCCATGCACTGAGTCCAGGACTGTATAGTGGCTCCAGACCCATATCCCTGGTGTTGGCTCATATGCTGGTTTAGGCCCAGTGCTCCAAGTCATGCCATGGACTAACCACCTCCACCATTCCTATATGACACATAACTGGGGAGCAGGGCACCTAGCAGATCTAGAAATTTGGTGGCAGATATGAGGAAAGGGAATGGTTCCAGCATTAATTGCTCTTAGAGCTGCAGCAATTAATCCTGCCATCACTCTGCCTCCCACACCTCAATTTTCTAGATCTGTATGGAGTCCTTTTCCTTGCATATAATGTGCAACCCAATTTCCCCATCTGATTTATGGAAAAAAGTTGTAAGTCATATGCAAGAAAATATAGAATATCAATTTGGTTCTGAGAATTAGCTGTCCTTCTGATTCAGCATAAGGGCACCTCTGGTGAAGGCAAAAACACTCCCTATATCTAGCCTCTATCCTAGAGTAAATTTTGTTACAAACAGAGGCAGAAACCCAGCAGCAAGTGTGGTGTTGTGACCACAGTTAATGAATCCATTACTCCTCCAGTGTAGACATGTGAGTATGTATGTACACACTGAGCATGAGAAGTAGGTGGCACACTGGTCACACAGCTACATGTCTATGTATATACACTAAGATAAGTGTATATACATACACTTATGTCCCCTCTCCCAGGAGGGCAGGGGGAGGGGGACAGGACAAAGGCTAAGTGGTTAGTGCAGTAGCCAAAGAAGTAGGACCCAAGGAATATGTCTACATGAGAAGTATTACTGCACAGTACACTAATCTAATGCACAATAAAAGCTTCACTGTGTAACCATGCACAATAGCTACTGTGCATTGAAAAGCATGGTTTTTGACTACTTGTAAATACAGGTAATAGATTTGCTGTACAGTATCTAATGTGCAATAGTGCACATGTAAATGCTGATCAGTAGCAAATTTGTTCTTGATCAGCCAGACCAGCAGGGGCCAGCCTCCTGCCTGAGGCAAAGCAATGTGGCTGGGAGTTCCTTTAGCCACAGGGCAGGGATGGCTCTTTAACAGTCCCTGGCTGGCCTCCAGACCCATGGCTTTACCCCCCGGGCCTGGAACAGCCCCTGCCTGCCCCTGGCTATTGTGTGCTGATGAGATGGGCATGTGCTGGCTGTAGCAATGATGCAGAGCCCAAGCCTGACCCCCAGGCCTCTTGAAGCTGCTCCCTGGCCCCACATATCCCTTCAGTCTAGACATGGGCTCATTGCAACAGTTCTGATTGCCCCTGGCCTGACCCTCAGGTAGGCTTGACCCCCTTTTCAAAATGGAAAGGTGGGATACATGCACACCTCCTCCTCCCCCTGCTCCCCACAGCACAGTTGGAGCAGAGCCAAGTGGAGCTTGTGGGGGCAGAGAAGGATGTGGGCTGCCTGCTGTGGTTTGGGGGCTTTCCACCCTGCTGCCATCATGCTGAGGGCCTACGTGGGACCCTCTCCACCCTGTTCTACCCTCCCATGCTGGGTACCACCTGCTACACTACAGTGGCCCTGAGGAGGAGGGCAGCAGGGTGGGAAGCCCTGAGCTTGCAGCAGGTAACCTACTTCCACCAATGCTCCAGGCACAAATCTGGGAGGACACATGACACACTACCAGTTGTCTGTCCCATCCAGGTGGAATCCCCTCACCTCACAACCCTGGATATCAGCAAATTGCCAGGCCTGAAGGGAGAAGAGGAGGAGGTCAGGAACAGCCAGCAGGAGCCAGTCATGGTCATGCCTGGATAAAGGATGGGAAAAGCAGGTTGGTTGCCACAAGCAGCAAGCAGACTGCCTGTCCCTGCTGAGGGACCAGGGCCAGAAGGCTTGGTCAGCATCCACCTGTGGCAGGGTCTGCCCAGCCAATTTACCATGGTCCCTGGGTAGGTATGCAAATACAGCCCCTGAACTTAGGCTGGGAGATGCACAGCCCCTCAGTACACTGCATGTTATCTCTTAAATGTTGCAAAGTCTCACAAAGAGCCTCTCTCTCTTGTGGCTCTGCAGGTCTAGCAGCTGCATGCAGGGAAGAACCACTAGCTGTCGACAGGGATGCTTTGGCAAGGACACTGCCTCTGTCAGCCTTCACCCTCTGCGTGCACTGCCTCTACCAGGGTGCACCCATGACTGAACCCTACTGCTGAACCAGCCTGTCACTGCAGCAGAGGCAAAGGTATCAGACTCACAGGCCTGGCTGAGGGTGTGACATGAAAGCAAGAAAGGGACCAGGAGGTACATGCCTTCAGGAATGGCTCCTCATTATCAAGGAGAGGCACTTCATCTTCCTTGAGAGGATGATGAAGACCCAGGAGCAGCAATTCACCATGGTGGCCCAAGCAGTGGTGGCACGGAGGAGGACCACTGGGTGCTGAACACCATCATGGCCTGGGAACTCAACTTGTGCTTCCCAGCTTCCAACCCTGGCCCTGTCTTCCCCCTGGAAGCTGGCCATCACTCAGGCCCCAACCCCAGCCCCACCTGGCCCTCTGGCAGCCACCCACCACTGAGCCCCCAGTCCTGGCCCTGCCTGACCTTTGGCAGCCATCTGGCAGGCACCTCTCCCAAAGCTTCTTGCCTTAAGCACCTCTAGCCTGCTGTTCCCCACTGACACTGCACCAACTACACTCTTTTAGACAGTTGCACAGAGGACAGGGTGTTTTATGGTTGATAGGTGTTGGGATTGCGGGGGGGCTGTTATTGGACTGTTGATTGGGAGGGAAGGCAGTGGGGAATGTGTTGTGGTAGAGGGAAATACAGATTGTTGAGTGGAAACTGTCCAGAGTGCATGTGGTGAGGGTGTGGTGTGGGCCTGGGGTCTTCAGGCAGCCACTCAGATGTCTAACTGCAGAGGGTGCCAGGAAGAGCCTACCCTGCTGGGAGCCTCCTGGCACATGGGTAACTGCAGCTGGAGCCTGCAGCTTCCCCTGACTGCTTCAGGAGTTCAGAGCAGGGCAAGAATAAACCTAGATCTACTTAATCCTATAAGAAGCAAATCTGTTCCTAACAGGGTGCATATGCAGTAGATACATTCCTAAGGCTGGTTTACTGTTTAGTAAGCCTAAATCACATTAACTGCACATGTAGATGCCTCCAAGAGGCATTAGTCTCCTCCTTCATTGAGAAGGGGTTTGAACCTTTCTCACTCTGATTTCCTAGCACAATGTTCCCAACCACTGCACAACAGCTTAAGCAGTGCCTCTCCAGAGTGACTTTTGAAGCTGGTCTCTGGGTGTGTATACATTAGGCAAGTGTGTATAATGTGTAAATGCCCGACAAGTGCATAGCCTACAGTGCATTCACAGTGTTCTCACTGGAAGTATCTAGACAAGATGCTGACTGTGCAGTGGCCTGATACTACTGTGCACTAGCATTGTGTGGCAGAAACTGTGATGTGATCCTACTGTGCAATAGTATTAGGCTACTGTGTAGTAGCATCATAAAAAGGCCTTTGCCAGTGCTACTGTGCAGTAACTCTGGTCACTGTGCATTTTTTAGTACTTTTTTATACAACTACTAAATAAATATTCAGTAACTAGTGTACAATAGCATCTTGTGTAGGCATGGCTATGAATGTTTAAGTGTCCACGCTGCCCAAATACTAGAGGGTAATAGAATCACAAACTGTGTGTACAGCTAAAAAGCCACTTACATGGCTGGAAAATTACCATTTCGGTGTGCAAAGGATAGTAGCATTCTACCCAGTGGGCTTATCTATCCATTCACCTGTGTCAACTAATGGGAGTGTGGGGCTGCTGTCCAATACCTCAGGATAGCTGGTCACTACCACTCAGGAAAAAACAGAACTCCTAAATTACTACTTTGCCTTGGTGTTTCAGAAGACCAAGGACAACAACAAACCAGGTAGGGCACAGAACAAGCAGGGCAGGATTGACACCCTTCCCACCATTGCCATAGAACTGGTGCATAAGCAGTTAAAGAAAGTAGACATATAAATCAACAGAACCAGAAGAACTCCACCCAAGAGTGCTGTGACATTTGGCTGAAGTAATCGCAGAGCCCCAGCAAAGGTTTTTCAAACATCATGGGCTTCTGGAGAAATCCCAGAGGACTGCAAGAGGGCCAATGTCATACCCATCTTCAAGAAAGGGAAGTGTGAGGAACCAGGAAACTACAGGCCAATTAATTTTACTTCTATTTCAGAGAAAATCCTAAAAACATTCATCAAAGAGGCTATATGTGACAAACTTGCAGAAGGCACGATACTGAATGACAGTCAGCGTGGCTTCACTGCAGGTAGATCTTGTCTGACTAACCTTATTTCTTTCTATGATCAGGTGACTCATCACCTGGATGAGAGAAAAGTGGTTCACATCATATAACTCAACTTCCAGAAAGCCTTTGACCTGGTATCCCATAAGGTGCTGATCAGAAAACTGGAAGATACCAGGCTCAACTGTGGGACCATCAAGTGGGTGTGAAACTGGTTGTGGGGTAGGATGCTGGGAGTCCAAATAAATGGATCAGTGTCACCCTGGCAAGATATGGGCAACAGTATACTCCAGAGGTCGGTACTTGGCTCAGTGCTGTTCAACATATTCATCAACGACCTAGGGGTGAAAAGTCCATTGGCCAAGTTTGTGGATGACACCAGGATATGGAGTTGTGCAGACAAACCTGCAGATAAGCTGCAGATACAAGCAGACTTAACACAAGGGTGCTTCAGCAAGGGGCTTTCTGCTAGCCCCACACAAACACCTAATGCCCCAGTCAGCCACTCTGCAGCATGTTGAGTTGGTTCAGAACAGCCCTGGGCTGGCAGGCTGCCCCCTACCTCAAACCTCGTGCTAGCTGCGGACACACCAACCTGGCACAATGTGCTGCAGTTCCAGGTGCACATGTAAACACAGAGCCCAGAAGCAATGTATTCCAGTGCAATATGCATTGGAGTTTATTGCTTCACATTAATTACATGTCTGCATGCATCCAGTATGTTGTATTTTAAAGTGGTGATGCTGGATGTAAAGTGGAGGTGGATGAAAAGCATATGGAAAAACGAGATACAAGAGGTGGGGGGACAAGAAGTTCATCACTTGCCTTCTGGCAGGTGATGGTATCCCCCTCATGGATCTAGGAAAGATGCGCCAGCACGTGCGGGCCTTCTATGAAGAGCTCTTCTCTCTGTATCTGACCAATGCTGAGGCCGTCAAACCCTGTGGGAGGGACTCCTGAAGGTCAGTGTGGGTGACCAGGACTGGCTGGAAGATCCTCTCACTCTGGCTGAGTTTTCAGCCACCCTCTGGCTGATGCCTTGCAACAAGGCTCTGGGCATTGATGGGCTGACCTCAGAGTTCTACCAGGGTTTCTGGGACATCCTTGGCCCAGACCTTGCTGCAGTGTGGGCCAAATCCGATGGAAGTGGGGAGCTCCCCCTGTCATGCCAGAGGGCTGTGCTGACCCGCCTGCCAAAGAAGGGAGATCCCCATACCTGGTTCAGGACCTTCTGGAGCTAGCGCGCCAGAAGGGCCTGTTTTTCGCCCTCCTATCCGTGGACCAGGAGAAGGCATTTGACACAGTGGATCCTGGGTACCTCACAGGCACACTGAAGGCTTTTGGCTTTGGGCCCTACTTCATGCAGGCTCTGCAGGTGCTGTACGCCTCTGCAGAATGTTTGGTCAAGGTCAACTGGACCCTGATGGAGCCTATCCCATTCAGGAGAGGGGTGAATCAAGGCTGCCCGCTCTCAGGCCAGCTGTACACCTTGGCCCTGGAGACCTTCCTTGTTCTTCTGCAGAAGCAGGTGGTGGGGTTGATGCTCTGGGAGCTGGTAGTGCAGCTGGTCCTGTCAGCATATCCTGATGACGTACTCCTCATGGTCCAGGACTTAGGTGACTGGCCGTGGGTGGAGGCCTGCTCAGTGGCCTCCTCAGTGGCCTCCTCTGCACAGGTCAACTGGGTCAAAAGCTTTGGCCTGGCAGTGGGTGATGGGTGGCAGGTGGGCTCACTCCCACCCATGCTCCATGGGATCCACTGGGGCATGAGCTTGCTGCTCTACTTGGGGGGTCTACCTGCCCCCCACAGACCGCTCCCTGCCAGAGAATTGGCACCAGCTGGAGGCAAGGGGGGTGAAGCAGCTCCAGTCAGTGTTAGGGCTCCTGCAATATCTCTCCCTTCATGGGAGAGTGCCGGTGCTGAACCAGCTGATCCTATCTGTGCTCTGGCACTGCCTACACACCCTGCCTGTGCCCCTGAGGTCCTGGCAGGACTCCAGAGATGGGCTCTGGAGTTTTTCTGGCCGAGACAGCACTGGATCACTGCAGAGGTCCTGAGCCTCCCCTTGCGAGAGGGTAGCCAGGGCCTGGTTTGCCTGCACAGCCAGGTCTTGGCATTCTACCTTCAGGCCCTGCAGGAACCGGTATGTGGTATTGGCAGTCACCTGGCATGGGGGCCGCCTGGGGCATGCTTTCCTCCACCACTTCCAGGGGCTCCAGTGCAACCGGCAACTACTCAGCCTGAGGGGCTTCTCCTGATGCAATGCTACTGCACAGTAGTCTTGAGCTATTGCTCAGTCAGTGTCATGAAAAATTCATTTGGTGGCGCTACTGCTCAGTAACTTCTGTTATTGCTCTGTCATCTGTCACTTAGTACTTGTGCATACATTTAATCGCTGAGCATCTGTTAGCAGCAACAAGGTTGGGTTCAATTCTGGGGTACTAAATACATTTAATCTTGGCTTGACCCCCACCCAGACTACCTGGGAAACACTAAATGAATCATGAGAGTGTCCAATAATACCAACAACCCTTCCTTCACAAGTAGTGTAAACACAAAATCCAAATTTATTACAAAGAATAAAGAAAAAACAAAATAAATACTAACTCAAAGGGCTCCTTGTTGCTCCCAGAAAAACTGTAGCACTGATCTCCACACCCATGTGGTGGCTTTGAGGGGTTAACTGCAGTTTTCATTGCATAGAGTCCCTCAAAGTTTCTAGTCCTAATCCCACCTCTGCTGAGGTAGGAAACTGCAAGAGAACTTAAAGAAAAGCCAGCCAAAAAGCAAAAGAGCCTGAACTACAACCAACGTCAACTACGCTGCTTGGTCAGGATGCAGAGTTACAAAAGCATGCCAGGCCCCAAGCCAGGCCCAGACATGCAGCAAACATACAGTGGGGCTCAGTAACACAGATAGGCTGAGATACAACAGCTGTAACACAGTAAAAAGGGGACTCAGGCCTGTCCTGCACCAGGGCCTGACCATACAACAAAAGAGCACCAGAACTATTTGGTCCAAATCTGCCTGCTGAACACATGGCTGGGGTTCAGCCCCACACAGGTGGGCTGAAATGCAATCGCTGTGAAACATCAAAAAGGGATCAGGCTTATGGCTGCAGCCTGGACAGCTAGTCTCAGCTATACCACAATGCTGAGACACTACATTTACAACACAGGAGCCAGTGGCTGTCTGGACTCTGTTCCCAGGCAGCCTTCACTAGGAAATAATACACACATGGTACCAACCCTCTCAAGGCTTCAATGGCCAAAACTGCCAGCAAGACATAGTTATGCTGAACTCAAAAGAAGTTCCAACAGCAACTAAAACATGGCAAGCTCTCAGCCCTGGCCCAGTGTGTCATCAAAACCGCCAGGCTCCTACCTTGGCTAGTTTGGTGCAGAAATTGATACCCACCATGGCATCATCCCACTCAAAACCCATAAAAAGCAAAAGGGAAAAGAAGAGGGAGAGAACAAGGATCTCAAGCCCTGATACAGACTTTCTCTCCCTGTATCTGAGCCTTTCCCTTCACATAGCTTCAGTTTGCTTCTCCAGTGAAGGATGGAGGTGGGTAGGGAAGAGACCCCAGCATGGGGAGCAGGCTTTCTGGCTCCCAGTTCAGCTTTCAGGCTTCAGCAGTTGGGGGGATGGGGGGAGGGAGATGACAAACAAAAACAAAAAACAAAAGAACAGCCCAGGTGGCCTGAACCGTAAATAATTTTCCTGACATCACTACAGGGTCCTAATCAGAAACAGCTTCATTTGAACACTAAAAATGCAGATCAATCAATTCAAAGGTGGTCAGTAGGCCTGTGCAAATAGGGAGCTATTCAGTTTGGGTTCAGATTCAGCCAGTTTGGATGCCAGCGATTCAGTTCAGAGCTCCAAATTGGTTTCCCGCTGCAATTCGGCCGAATCGGCCATAGGGTATAATGGGGAATCAATGAAATATCTATAACTTCGTTATTTATTGTCAATTTTGAATGAAATTTGCAGGGATGGTAGCCCCCCATGCCTCCCCTATGTGTCGCCAATGGCCTGGCTGAACCTGTTGTGCAGGGTGCGCAATATGGACAAATCTCTGACTTGAGGGCTGATACACCGTCTCTGGCTATTGGAGGCTTGCTGAAGGGATACTGGCATTTGCTGGTTGTCATGCTGCTTTGCACAAACCCCGTGTGCAGTCTCCAAGCAGACAAGGCAGGACCAAGTGCTAAGATTCTTTTAATTGTCTATGAATCCTGCCTGAACACCAAGCATGCAAACACCAAAATGGTGGGAGTATCTGTGGGGAATGATGGCAGTAACTTCAGGCATCCTACTGATATCATCTGAGAAAGCAGTTACAGCTCAGCAACAGGATATGCATCTATACATACACATATGCACTCACATGCATATACACATTGTACTCTGAAAGGACTAATTCCTTAAACACTAAGGAAGCTGATGAGTGAAATTGATTAGGAAAAAAATGTAAACAATCATGAAAACTGGAAGTGGTTTTTTTTAAGAAGAATTTAGTAGGTAGTCTAAAGCTCATGATTCCAGCATCAAGACAGAGGATGGTTTGGCTAGAAGTCCACACCATTTCAGTGGCAAAGTCAAGGCAGCAATTAGAAATAAAAAAAGGAACACATAAGTAATGGAAAAAAGGGGAAATTGTAGCCAGTTCTGAAGTATAGTAAATTAGTTGGCAAAGCAGCTAATGGGATTAGGTAAAAATCCATGGTTCTAGAGACTATAGACCAGAAAAAAAAAATTCTTAAAATATATTAAAAACAGAAGAAACCTTCCTAGCAGCATACACTCATTACTAGATAGATTTGGTAAAATTGTAAAGAATAATGTAAAAAGAAAAGAATTCAACCAATAATTATATTCTGTATATGCAAAGAATTAAGATGCTTTACAAGTATCTCACTGAGGATGATGAAGTACTTTTGAGCCCATTAGTAGCTATTCAGGATGCTAACAGTATCCGTTACAGAAAAGCATCTCTAAATCAGTAGACCTAGACACCTTGCACCCAAGAGTCCTGAAACAGCTAGCTGATGAAATTTCTGCTTACTGATATAAATCTTTAATAAATCATAGAATACTAGGGACACTCCAGATGACTGAAAGAGAGTTAATATTGTGCCAGTGAAGAAAGCCAGACTGATGACCTTGGTAACGATAGGCCTGTTGACACAGATTATTACAGGCAATTAAAATTGTATATAAAGTGCAATGTACAGTTTTAGATTTTAGTGTATTAAGAATATGTAATCAATTATATAACTTTATATAAATTATGTGACACTCTACTGTAACTATATACTTATACCAGACTTAACCAGACTTCCCAGAAGCTTATGGCAAGTGAAAAAGGAAAAGTAAACTAATGAACTTTTGAACCTTGCTAATGTGACACAGGTTAAGTGTGCTAGATAAAAAAGCAATAAGGACTCGTAGTAGAGATTATGTATTTTATTAGAATAACAAGATTTTTGCACCCCCCCCAACCCCCCCCCCAACAATCTTTAATTGCAAGCTTTTTGGCACAAACACCCTTCATCAGGCATTGCAGAAAAGATTGTACAAGTTGTCATGGGTAGTTTTACAATCTTTTCACCAATGCCTGATGAAGGGTGTTTGTGCCCGAAAGCTTGCAATTAAAGATTGTTGGGGGGGTTTTTGCAAAAATCTTGTTGGTCTAATAAAATAAATCATCTCTACTATGAGTCCTGATTGCTTTTTCCTCTAGACCAATATAGTTACAACCTGGATACCTGCTACTACATAAAAAGAAAGTTAATTTATAGATTAATGACACCAACCATTCTAAGAAGGCCCAATTCTGGCTACAGATAAAAGAATCTTCCCTCTCAGAGACAAAAAATGACTTACAATATAAAAAAATGTAATTAAACTGACAACATCCAAGGATTACTGAGGTACTTGCTCTCAATGGTCCTGGCAACAAAGCAGTCTCTTCGACTTTCTAGCATTTATGCCCAAACTAGTGGTTTTCAAAAGTTTAAACTTCAAGTCACCCCACCCCCTTGTTAGATTCAAGGAACCCCTCAGAAAAGGCCAGGTCTCAGCTTCACTTGTTTTTTTACTACCACAAAAAAATAGAGCAACTCTATTGTTGCAAAGAACTCAGAACGACCACAATGGGTCAGAATATTTTTAACACTATGAATTCCTATTTGAAATCACTGGCTTTATCTTGTGAATCATGTTAGTACACGTAACAATGCTAAAATTGCATGGCACCCTACAGCACTCTTAAAAGGATTTCAAGGCATCCTGGCTGAGAATCAATGGCCTAAACTAAAAAGTTCAATCACCAAAATACTCACTTTGGGAATAGATTGCATATAAATAAAGTTCAGATCTGACACCACTATGCTTTGTGAACCTGAGAAGAATTCAATAGATAATTGGTTATTTCCTAATACATCCTAAAACAATGAATTATTAGTTCTGGGCCAGTAACAATCCATTTGAAGTTGTTCGAACAGTCTCTTAGTTATTTAGGACCAAACTCTATTTCACTTTTACACACACAACGGCCGCCTACCTTTGCAAATGAGCCCCTCCTCTTGCTTGTGGCTTCAATGAGGGAGAAGCTAACGTACTTACTTTAATATTCTAAGTAAGGCTAGCTATTTATCCAATGACTGTTACATTTGATAGGGAAAAAACTGACTTAGGGGCAGCAACAAGGAAAAAAGCCCTAGACTTCCTCTCTTTTGGGACAGGATCCATCTCACTAGAGCTATATTCTTTCTAGCTCATGAAATACTGGCTGGGGGCAGTTAGAAATACAGGTTCAAACTTCCTCTTGGGAAGGGAACTAGAACCTAGGTATCCTTCTCCTCAGTCAAGTGTTCTAACCACTAGGCTATTGGGCTAAAAGGTAAGAGCATTCTCTTCCTCCATCATCAAACAGATATTAGCAATCATTTTTCTCTGACCACATTTTGCAGGACTTGCATGATGTTGTGCACCTACTTGAGCATACATACGTGGCTACAGTAGAGTCTTCTAAGCATATTCAGAAGGACAAAAGTAGCTGTGGAGGTGGAAAAAAAAATCCAGAACCTGCAAAAATGTCAATAATGCTACTTATTCTGCTATGTAAAGAGTGGCTATTAGAAACCTCTTGGCTTGATCTAAATAGTATATAAGACCTTAGAACAAATAATGAAGATGAAAAAAGCCAAAGATACAGAAGTAAATGGAAAAAGAGGCAAAGTATAACATGGTTTTGTCTGAGGAAGATTGTCAGGCTAATTTAGGCAAGGCAGTGAGGCACATTATAGACCAACTCATTCAGAGTTGCATGAGCTTTCATAAGCTATGGTTTACTTTGCTATGAATTACAGAATCATAGGTAAGTAGGGATGGAGGGGATTTCACAAGGTCATCTAATCCAACCCCCTGCTTAAGGCAGGATCATTTCTGACTAAATCAGCCCTGTCAAGTGCCTGTCTTAATTTGCTCTTGAAAACCTTCAAGGATGGAGAGACCACAGTTTCTCTAGGTATCCTGTTTCAATGCTTGACCCACCCTCAAAGTGAGAAAGTTCCTCCTGAGCTCCAACACGAATTTCCCCTGTTGCAGCTTGAAGCCATTGCTTCTAGTTCTGCCCCCTATAGCCACAAAGAAAAGCCCATTTCCAATCCTCTCAATAATCACCCGCCAGGTATTTGAACACTGTTATCAAATCCCCGCTCCTCCTCCCCCTCCCCTCCAGCATTCTTTTCTCTAGACTAAATAACCCTAAGTTCTTTTAGCCTTTCCTCATAGTTTTGTCTCCTAGGTCCCTGACCATTTTTATTTCTCTGCACTGTACTCTTTCCAAATTGTCTACATCCTTCTGGAAGTGTGGGGCTCAAAACTGGACACAGTTCTCCAGGTGAGGCCTTGAAATGAAGAATCACTTCCTTTGATTTGCAAGCGACTGTTAATACAATCCAGTAAACTGTTGGCTTTTTTAGCAACAAGAGCACACTGTTGTCTCATATCCAGCTTATGGCCCACTGTAACCCCAGGTTCTTTGCTGCAGTCCTTCAGCCTTGCCAATAATTCCCCAGCCTGTATTTATACATGTAATTATTCTATCCCAAGTGCAAGACTCTACACTTGCCCTGGTTGAATCTCATTTGATTGATTTTCCAGCCTATTCAGGTCATTCTGGATCCTAGCCTGGCTCTTTGGAATATTGTCAACTCTACCAGTCATGGTATCTTCCTGAAATTTGCTAAACATGGACTTGATCGCATCTTTCAAATAATTGATGAAGACATTAAACAATACTGGATCAAGGACAGACTGCTGGGAATCCTCACTTGATGCCTTTTCTCAATTAGAAATTGAGCCATTGATGACTAATCATTAAGTACAATAATCCAGCTAGTTATATACACACTTTACAGTACTTTCATCTAGTCTGTATTTTTTTAACTTGTTAATAAGAATATTGTGAGAAACAGTGCCAATAGACAGTGAATGGACTTGCAGAAGTCAGGAATAATGTCATTTAAATAAAAA
Organism: Crocodylus siamensis; assembly: GCF_052110815.1. Classification (NCBI taxonomy): domain Eukaryota; kingdom Metazoa; phylum Chordata; order Crocodylia; family Crocodylidae; genus Crocodylus; species Crocodylus siamensis. The sequence continues at coordinate 46,215,203 of NC_143403.1, forward strand.
AGATCAAGAAAGGAGGAGGATAGGAAGGGGCACTGCTGATAGAGATGAAGGTGAGTTGAAAAGATTAAAGAAAGAAATAAAGCAGTTAACCAACTGAGGGACATAGAGATTACAAAAGATAGTCCTGGTAATGTGATAAGTACCTAGAATATACAGAGGTTACAAGCATACTTAATACAATCCAGTGTGTCATTGATTTCTTATTCCTCATGCTCACTGTGGATGTGTAATGGCATCTAAGGGCTGAAAATGTAGTTGGCTAAAATGTACAACTAGCAGCTGTTAGATGTTAGAAGGAAAGGAGGTACTTCTGATCTATTGCCTGTTGTTGATCAGCAGCTGGTTGGCTAAGTCACTCACCCGGGAAACAAAAGCCCGAATTCTAGCCCCCAGTCACCCAGAAGTGGTTTAAACCTACAAGTTTCTGACCCCTCCATGCACTGCTTTAACTACCATACTGTGCAGTTGACTAACTGTGCAGTAAATGTCTTGGTGTCTACACATGCACCCCTATTAGGGCACACAAAACAAATAAAATCCATAGCAGGGTAGTATTTGTAATAGTGCATATGTAGATACTGCACCAACTGGTTGGGACACAGGGTGTTTCAATATGGGGCTAACTGGCAGGCAGTCCCCATGATAAAGCACCCCAGCCAGCTCCTCCAAAGCACAAAAAGCCTCCAGAGCAATATTCTCTGGAGTTTTTTTGCTCCTGGTTCACATTCAAACAGTATACCCAGGAGCAAAAAAACTCTGGAGGAATAAGTTTCTGAGTTTATTTGTGTGCATTAATCATACATATAGACAAACAACCAGGGTAAGAATTAAAGCAGTCCTGCTACATCTGCATCATTCTTGATCTTCAGCTCTCCAGGTAAATGTCCTACCCACTCAGCTATCAGGAAAAAAGATTGAAAGCCCTACTACCTCCCATCATTTTGTTTCTGGAACAAATGCCCAGGTATATGCTCTTGCTTGTTTATCCAGGAATGGAATTTCTACTTGCATGTCAAAAATAACTGGTTAGGCAAGCAAGAAAGAAATATAATGAATGCTACACTCCCCTGGCCATATCACTCCACTAACTCTCATGCTGTTTGTATGTTCCAAAGGTGCTTTGCTCCTTCATTGTTTCAATTAAGAATCATTGCATCCTAGAGGTCTACAGAGCTTGGCTCACCCTATCTCCATTTCATATATGTCCAGCAGGTTAACAGGTAGTTGGAAGGAAAGAAGGAAAAAATGGTAGCATGAATTTTGCAAAAAATCATAGAGTTGTATCAACCATGGTACCAAATATGAACCATGGTCCCCCATGAGGGAAGATGGGACCACATCCTGGGACTCTCTCACTCCTCTAAGATAGCCTGCTAGCACAATGGGTACTTCAAAATGCCTGAATAAAATAGCTGAGATTTTCCTTAAGGTTGCAGGTGAGGGTAAAAAAGGTGTTCCAGAGTGAAGTGGTGTGGAAGACCATGGAAGGAACTGACATCTAGTGTACTTGGGTTTTCCTGGTCACTAAGATAGTCTGGCCAATGGAGGTACATCAGCCTTGGGATTGCATTGGGGACCTATTCACCTTCAGCTCTCCTAGAATCATAGTACAGAAAGTTGAGGGTAAAAGTCTCCTATGCTCCTACCCAAGTGGCTGTGATCATGGTTGTACTTAACAAGAAGATCATATTCCTGAACTCCTCTCTACATTTAATAGGTTGTCAAGAATACAGACATGCTGATCAACCCCTCTCTGAGCTCTGGACATGGGACAACCTGTTAAGAACTTCTGCCATGGTACAAATGCTAAGCAAGGGGGAAGATGGAAAATAGGAGGATAACATATAGCTGTCAGCCTCACCAACCTACTGCAGGTAGATCAGGCCAATCTAGTTGACATAGTATATCTGGAATTCCAAAAAACTTCTGACAAGTTTTCCCTTCAGAGGCTCTTAATGAAATTACGTAGTCATAGGATTACAAGGAACATCCATTCATGGATTAGAAATTGCCTTAAAAAGATAGAAAATAGAATAAGCATAAATGGTCATTTTTAGGGATGGAGCAGTTTTAGGTAAGCAGCACAATCCCCAAGGGATCTGTATTGGGACTGGCGTTTAATATTAATAAATTATCTGCAAAACAGGATGAGTAGCAAGGTGGCCAAATTTTCAGATGATACAAAATTAGTCAAAGTGATAAAGACTTGACTTTGTAACAGTCTCTGCATGTTTATGACATATTTATTCCATGAACAATGTCTTCCACCATCAGACCTGCAGCTCCAGTCTTTAGTATCCATACTGGCATCTTCTGTGTCACTGGCTGTCACTGTCCATAATACTATCACTGTGACAGCATGGACATAGAGACAAAAGCTGGTGAAACGTGACTTTTTGTGGTCCTATTATGCACAGCATGAGCCAGCTCCCCATTTGCACATGGGACTCCTTGGAATCTTGCCTATTCTGTCAGATGCAAGTGATTTCTACTGAAGTCTCCTACTGTAGGAGGGTGAAGTCCCTGGGTAATAAATGCAAAGCAAATATTTTTGGTTAGCCCCACAGGTGGCAGGGTTTACATGCTCCATAAGGCAGCTGCAACTCAGAACAGCAGCATCAGAATGTTTCACCTTAGAATGTTTCAAGGAAAACAAACAATGACCTTGATGACTTGAGCCAACATTTCCTCCCCCTCTGCCAGCTGCAGCATGAGTTTTGCTTCCAGCCATGGGCACAGGACCCAGATTAGCAGCTCTGAGCCAAGTCTCTTCTAGAAACTGTAGAAAGACACAGACATCAGCTTGACTAGAGTATGAGAAACAGAAAAATGTTCATTTGGAAATGGATGGTCCAAATCTCCCCTGCTTCCTGTACATCACTGTGTGCTGAAGGGGCAGGTGAGAAGCCAAGCACAATGCAGAACTCCTAAGTTCATTAGCACAGTGTTTCCCAACCAGTGTGCCACGGCACAAAAGTGTGCCATCAGAAATGAACAAGTGTGCTGTGGAATTTTGCCATGGCAATGAGCTACAATAGGTATAAGGATGGGGAATGCCTTAACAGGTGTTCCATGGAAAATGTTTATTAATGTAAGTGTTCCTTGGACTGGAAAAGGTTGAGAAACACTGCATTAGCATATTGCAGTGACTATACTTGACACAAAATTCTGAACCTTGTTTCCTCTCAGATTGTAACCAGAAACTGCCCCACTGCTCCCTGCTGGACCATTCAGGTAATGGCATGGTATTTCTTGGATAGACTAGTTCCTTGGATGGTGCCTGCATATTGGGGTGTGTGAAGTGGGCCCTATTCAATTCGGATTCAGAATCAGCACAAATCAGGGACAGTGATTTGATTATTTGATTCAGATCTCTGTCCCTGATTCGATTCAGCTGAATCCAAATCTGAAGATCTGATGCTGATTCAGAGAATCAGTGATTCGGACATAGACACAGCTTTAAATGTTTTTTCTACATACCTTGAGGCAGTGGTGATGCCTAGGGGGTGCATAGGTGTGCATATGTACTCCCTGAGAACACCAGTGTAGGGAGGGGGGAGGGCAGGGCAGGCAGGTGGGAGAGCTGATGCCCCCCCTTTAAGCATCAGCTGATCACTGCAGTCACTACAGCTGTTTCTGGGAGTGGCTGCAACAATCAGCCAGTGCTTGCTCCCAGAAGTGGCTGCAGCCACTCCTGGAAGTGGCTTCAGCAATCACAGTGATTGGCCGCAGTGATCAGCCGCAGCAATCAGCCATTGTGAGATCACCTGGCGGGGACTACCCCCCCACCCTGTTCCACAGGATTGCCTGCAGGGGACTCCCCCTCCCCCCCCGGTCAGCAGCATGTGTCCCCCCCCAATAAGGTGGCAGCAGTCACCCGTGCCTCGAGGTACCAGTGCAGCTTGTGAACACTGTGATTCTGGGGCACATGTAGCATCCCACAGGAGTGCAGCGGGGCCCTTCACATGTTTGGCGGTGAACCTGGGATTACTTCCAGTCCACTGGGGAGCATGTTGGAGGGGCCCCTCCATGCTGCCCCAGCTTAGTGATCAGCCACAGGGGGACCCCCAGGTGCCACTCCCAGACCCAGGAGGCACCAGTTGCCAAGCCGGGGGTTGCAGGGGGAGCCCTGGTGCACTCGCCGGAGGACCCAGAAGTGGACTGGAAGTGTTTCTGGACCACTTCCGGGTCAGCTGCTAAGTGTGCTGTGGACCCTCCCCCCTCCCCCCACCTGTGGGATGCTCCATGTGCCTCAGCATCACAGCATTCACAAGCCGCCTGCTACATAGAGGTAAGTTGAAAAACATTTAAAGCTGTGTTCATGTCCAAATCTCCGAATCTTTCCGAATCTCTCCAAATTGATTTGGGGAGTTCTGATGCAATTCGGAGAGAATAAAAGGTTCCCTTTATTCAATTTGGATACAGAGATTCAGCCACTGAATCGGACCGAATCTCTGCCTAATTGAATCAGGGACCGAAGATTCACACCCCTACTTCATACTTAGCTGACTATTCTATTTAGCCAATGCATCCTAGTTGGTAGATTAAAATACTAAGATACCAATGGAACTTTAATTCACACTGGATGCTCTAATCCACTCCCAGCTTGCGGTTTTCAATTGAGATTGCAGAAGTCTGGCATGAATCAAGGAACTGGAATTTAAGAGTAGTGGGGACTGATTGCAAGCACTTCTCCAAATCATCTAGAAATCAGATGGGTAGCCCAAGGATAGGGTTCAAATTATGGGGGAGCTTGGGGTGTTGAGCCCCCCATGAGGTATGAGAGCCCCCCGTAACATTTTATTAGAGCATCATAATGGGCAGTCCAATTTTGTTTTATTTTTTGGAGACCATGAAAGAGTCAAAATGTAATTCAAACCCTACCCAAGGGTAGAAAACTAGTTAGTATCTCCTGTTGACTTGCAAAAAGGAGGATGCCAAAAAAAAATCCATCTAGATGACCAATGTGTCATATCTGTTTTATTCCTCCCTGTGGACACATAGGCTACCTATACACGTGCTGGCGGGGGGTGGTGTGAATTTTAATTGTGGTAGTTTCCAGGCATCCACTGTTATTAAAATGCCTCACCATCATGTGCATGAAGCCCCTGTGCAATTATGAATGGCTGTGGGGCGCTTTATCTAAATCTCACTTGACAAAGTTTAGTTAAAATGCCCTGTGACCATTTTAAAACATGAAGGGACTTAATACAAATGATGCTGCAGCGTTCCAATTAGAATGCAGAGCAGACTCAATTAGTTCTAATTAGAATGCCAACCAGAACATTTATAGGCAGCTATAAGCCCTACATTATAAGTATAAAAATGCACCTAGGCAATCACAGGGAGAGATTCCAGTCTGACCAGCTCACTCTGTAGAGAGTACAGAGCCCAAGACAGAAAAATTTACTCAAAAGCCAGATGGGCAAATAATCACCACGGTGAAGCAAGGCAGACTGGAACAACACCTTAGGCCAGTACCTGCCAACCCACAGCTGCCCTTAGGGCTCTCTTGCAGCATCCCACTCCTGTCTGCCTAGATACACCCTGTTCCTTCTCACTGGACATTTCCAGTCTGTTCCTTGACCTTGCCCTGCTCTCCCTAGATCAGTATCTAGCCCCTGCAACTAACCTGCATGTCATTAACTTACTTCTTGAGAATCTTCCTAGGGTCCCCTCAGTAATCCATCTCAATACTTCCTGGCTCAGATGTGCCTACATGGCCTCTCCCTACAGCCAGCCATTGTCTCTGGGTCATTCAGTGCCATGAATCTTTCTCAACAGCCACACCTAGAACAAAAGGCAAAGTCCTACTAGTCGTACTCTGAGCACAACTACATTTTTCTAGCTGCACAGAGCTTTAGAATGCTAGGGGCACTTAAAAGAATGATCCTAGGTGTGGAATGACATTATGCATCTAGAAGAGGCAAGACACATGCACACACACCCAACATTTCAGTGTCCTTGTACATGTAAGTGTGATTAAGTTTAGAAGACATGGGAAAATAGAATCTAATTCAGATGCTTAATTAAAAGCTGTGCAATTTTCACACTTGCATGGTAGTTGCGTGACAATATGGAAAAAAAGAATCCTAACCTACATGGTTGACAAAGATCAAAGCCACCCCCTTAACATGCCAATGCCAGAACGTGGACAGCTAGGCCTGGGGACTAATCGGGTATCAGTTATTGGGTGGGAGAGATGTAATATCAAAGCCAGAGATAGAGCTGGCAAGAAGAGGCCAGGAGCAAGCAAGATCATTAATCAAGGGGTCAAGAGGCAAACAGAGATGCAGGAGTGAACTGAATCAGTAACATATGATTCTGGAGGCAGAGAGAGAGGAAAAACTGAAATCAGGCCTATTTGCTATACAAAGAGACAGTAGGCCTAGGCCAGGGCTGGGCAAAAAATGGCCTGCGGGACATATTCTGTCCCACCAGGCAATTTCATCTGGCCCATGAGTGCCCACCAAGTAATTTTAACCCATCCAGCCCACACGCTTTGCTCCCACCCTCATGCGCAGGAGGGCCCCAGCCCTGGCCCTGGCCCCAGCACCAGAAAGCACACACAGCTTCCAGGCAGGGCCACTTCTGAAGCTGCTGCAAGACCTGCTCATCTTCCCTGGCCTCCAGTGGCTACTCACATCCCTGCTGCAGCACTCACTCTGCACAAGAGGTAAGCAAGTGGCAGCAGGCAGGGGGAAGCTTCTGCTGAGTGGGAGTATGGAGTGTGTGGCTGAGGCTGGTAGGAGTGCCCAGGGTCTGGGGCCCATGCCCAGCAGAAGCACAGAGCCTGGGTCTGCCCTGGACTCTGGAAGTGGCATGGAGCCCTGATCCCTGCTTCCCAGTGGAGTCCCAAGAGCTGCATATGGTGGCAGGGAACAGGACCAAGCCACTGGCTCCATCATGAGGGGAAACCCTCTGGTGATGCACAAGTCTCAGGAGGTGCACATGAGCCATGAAGTCCTGTGTGACAGAGATGGGCTGACCTGTCTCCACTCCTTGCCATCACACGCAGCTCCTGGAACTGGGTGGAGCCGTGCACCACTGGGTGTCTGCACAGGCCACTAGCACTCCAAAAGCCTGGTGGCTGCTGCTTCTGCCACCAGCAGTGGGGGCTGTACACCATGGGGAGGCATGTAGGGGGCTCTCTCACTCCCTCACCCTCCCTCACACACAAAACCCCCCACATACCTACACCCACATCCTGCCCACAACCCCCACAATCACCCCACACATACAAACACCCCTTTCCAATATATGCTACACCCCCTACACACACAGCCACACCCCTTTATAAAACCCACACACACCCTACCACACACAGACACATTCCCACCCCTACTATATGCCTCCCCCGACACAATATACGGCAATAAGACTTTAATTTTTGAGCTATTATGCAATCACCTATATATACACTATGCAAACACACAACTCAGGACAGAAATATTTCTTAAAATAAAGTATTTTATAGTACATGTTTTGTTTTTAGTATCTGGGGGGGCGGGGTTCTGGTTCCAAGATGGTAACCCCCATCCCAAAAAGAAGTACTTCTGGGGGCAAGAGGAGGGACTTCAGGTGGCTAAGATCCGGGGGTGGAACTTACGGTGCCAAGATGACAACTAGGCCCTAGGCCCACCACAGAACTATATGTCTCCCCCAATTACTAAATGCATAGCAAATGAATCCTTGGGTCAACAAGGCTGGGGAACTCCATTCTGGTCAGCAGAGGCAGAAATGGATCTTGGAGTCATTATTGATTCCAAGATGAACATGGGCCATCAAAAGGAGGCTAGATAATCACCTACTGGGGTCATCTGACTCCAGCATTCTTTCCTGCCCATGGCAGGGGGTCAGACTGATGATCTGCTCAGGTCCCTTCTGACCCCACCAACTATGAAGCTATGAAACTAAAAAACAAGAATAGGAATATGGGTTAGAGGTTAATAAAAAAAAAGGATCAAAGGGCTGCACCAAAAGAACACCCATGAGAGCACACTTCTCCTTAAATGTATCTAAGGAACCTGTGGATGCTGTCCAGTGAAACTGCCTGGAGATGTGCACGAAAAACAAGAGGAAAACAGTCCCACACTTACCCAGATTCCCTCTACCCAATGCCTGCATCCTGGTCTGGTAAATGCCTGGACAGAGCCAAGAGGTCAACCAGAAGGTCTCAGGACTTGGTGGACAAAGAGTACATAAGATAAGAGGTTTGGAAAAAGTTCAGCTATAACCTCAGGAGGAAGTTCCTAAGGAGGCAGTGAAAGGGCTGCTGCCTGCACTATCAATATAGTCATGCTCTGATTACAGAAGGGGCAGGTGTAGGGAGAAAAATCAGTGAAGCATGCTAGATACAAACCCATGCTGACAGCTCTGTGTAGAGACTGCCATCCTAGATCCCTGGTGAATTGTGGGATTAAGGTGCAATGCAGGCTAGGATAATATGGGAGTTGCAGACATGTGGCACAAAACCCCTGTGATAGAGGTGGCCAGTACTGCACTGGGAGTAAGGAGCACAGCTATTGCAGGGGCTCAGCGTGGCATGCCTGCAGCTCTCACACTCACAGCGGGGAAACCCCATGCTGGACTCCACAGGAAAGCAGGGGGCAGGGCTTTCTCCACTCCTGACAGTGTGCTGGGACCTGCATAGCAGGGGGCAGGGAAGGCAGCAGGCTCCAGTGTGAGGCTTCCCCCACTATGAGTGTGGGACCTGCAAGTGCGCCACACCCCTACCCTCTCTCACACCCCACACAGCCACACCCTGCCCCCATAAACCCCATCGACATATACATACACCCCAACATACCTTATGCCCCACTACACAGCCACACCCTTTCACAACCCCTCACACACCCCCACACCCCACCATACACACACACACCCAACCACACCCCACCTCCACACACACACACAATATAAAACAACAACACTTTATTTTTGAGTTATTATGCAATCCCTTCTATATATAGTACACAATCACATCATGACAAATATTTTTTGCAATAAATTAAAATATTTTATAGTAGGTTTGACTTCTAGTGTATGATTTGGTTTCTTTCTGGTTCTAAAATGGCAGCCCCTCCACCCCAAAGGAGTATTGGGCAAGCAGGGGCAGCAAGGGGAGGGACTTCTGGTGGCAAAGGTCAGGGGTTAAGGGGTAGGGCTACCGGTACCAATGTGGTGAGCAGGGGTGGGGCAACTGTCAAGGGGAGGGGCTATACATGAAGCCTCTGACAGTTCACCAAAACTTGCTTAGCGGTCCTGCACCCAAAATAATTGCCTATCCCTGAGCTACAGTATAAGATGGCATCTATAGAGGAAAATATCTATATACTTAAAGATGCAAAATAATAGTTGCTGACCTTTGAGGTAAGTGAAGAACTAGGTCTTATGCAGAGGCTGCATGAGGTCAAGTATCCAACTGCAAAGATAAATCCAGTTCAAGAGCTGTATGATTGCTTAGAGCTCCAGTATAAAACTGGAGACAGGCCTGTTGAAAGTCTCTTGTTAAAGTCAGAGGGGAAAGGAACAAGGGTTGGTGGGGGTCTGCTTGGAAGGCAATATAACAGTGCACAGGCAATCCAGGAAGTTTTTGGAGAGTGTTGGGGACAAGTTCCTGGTGCAAGTGTCGGGGAGTCAACTAGAGACTATGCTGTTCTTGACCTGCTGCTCACAAACAGGGAGGAATTGGTGGGAAACGTAGTAGTGGATGGAAACTTGGGCACCAGTGACCATGAGATTCATAGATTCAGATTGTAGAGTCAGAATGGATCACAAAGGCTCATCATGTCTGACCCCCTGGCCCAGGCAGGAAAGAGGACTGAGGTCAGATGACCCCAGCCAGGTGCCTATCTAGCCTCCTCTTGAACACCTCCAAGTTAAGTGATAGTACCACCTCTCTTGGCAGCCGCTTCCATATTCTGGCCACCCTTACTGTGAAAAATTTCTTCCTAATGTCTAACCTGAATCTACTCTCTGGTAGTTTGCTCCCATTATGCCTAGTTACTCCTAGGGATGTTCTGGTAAATAGTGCATCTCCAATTCTCTGTTGTCCTCCCTTGATAAACTTATAGGCAGCTACAAGGTCTCCCCTCAGATGTCTCTTGTAAAAGCTGAAGAGATTCAGATCCCTCAACCTCCCCTCATAGGGTCTTGCATGGAGGCCACTAATCATACAAGTGGCCCTCCTCTGAACCCTCTCCAGATTCTCTGCATCCCTCTTGAAGTGCAGCACCCAAAACTGGACATGTTACTCCAACTGCCACCTGACCAATGCTGAATAGAAGGGGAGCATCATTTCCCTTGATCTGTTAGCCATTGTAACAGGGCCCTAGGGTGGCTTGAGTGATGTAGCCGAGCGGTGTGAATTTATGTTATAGCCCAACGGCTTGTGTTTTGTTTGCTGTTTGACCAGAGGTTTGGGTGAGGCTATTAGAGAATGGAGGAGGGCTCAATTTTGGGGACCCCAGTGCCAGAGGGTGCAGCTTTTGGAGGCACAGACCCTGGCACAGTTTGGGACAACACAAAGCCCAGCACTGGAAGGACAATCTTAAAAAGGCCAGAGAGGTCTGGTATGTAAGTGTGTGTGTGTATATATATACATAGTTTGTGCTTTGTTGGGACTGATAGGTCACACCCTGGTTTTGAACTTGCGGTGGAGATGGTGCCCATGCCTCTGGACCAGGGAAGGCCATGCTCCAAAAGGGAGCAGAAGAGGGGGCCATGAGCTTCCAGGCACTTGACGGACAAACTAGAGCCTCAGAGTCAAACCCTGAGTGGTGGGTTTGGACCGCGAGACCTAGCTAGAATAATTGTAGGAGAGGCCCTGACATACCCAATAGAATAGGCAGTCTCCCACTCACATAATGATTTCCATCAAGACATGGCAGGAGAGATTAGAGCAGGATAGAAGAATTCCAAGAGAGCTCCAAGGACACTCCACGTAAGGTGTGGATAACCAGGAAGATGGCGCCGGGGAGGGAGACCCGTTACAGTCACACATCTGATAATGCATGATAAGGTGCAACTGGCTTTGTTGATGGGTTCTTTACACTGCTGGCTCATGTTAATCTTGGAGTCAACTATGATACCAAGATCCCCTTCAGCCACTGAGCTGCTGAGGAGGTCATCTCCCAACCTATAGGTGTGCTGAGGATTCCTTTTTCCTGGGTGGAGTACCTTGCATTTGTCTTTGCTGAATTGCAACCTGTTTCATTCTACCCATTGATCCAACCTGTCCAGATCAGCTTGTATCCACTCCCTGCCCTCTGGTGTATTAACTTTGCCCCATAACTTGGTATCATCTGTGAACTTGGACAGAGTACTCTCCACATCCTCATCCAAATCATTGATGAAGATATTAAATAATACTGGTCCAAAGACCGAACCCTGTGGGACACCACTGCCCACCTCCTTCCAGGCTGAAAATGACCCATCCACCACCACTCTCTGGGTGCGGTCTCTAAGCCAGTTGGCCACCCACCTGGCTGTGTAAGCATCCACTCCACAGCCTGCTAGCTTCCTTATGAGAATAGGATGCAAAACTGTTCAAATGCCTTCTTAAAATCCAAGTAGATGACATCAGCTTCAGCTCCTGTGTCAAGGCAACATGTGACCTGGTAATAAAAGGCTATAAGGTTTGTCAGGAAGTATCTACCTGTGATGAACACATGCTGGTTTCCTTTCAGTGTCATTTCCACTTCTGGGCCTTCACAAATGCATTCTTTCATAGTTTTATCCACTGTTTCCCTAAGGATAGAGGTAAGACTGACTGGCCTAAAGTTACCCAACTCATCCCTTCTCCCCTTCTTAAAAATGGGCACCACGTTGCTCCTTTTCCAGTCCTCATGGATGTAGCCAGAGCACCATGAGTACTCAAAACAGCCATGCCAGCAACTCAGCTATGACACTGGCCAACTCCTTCAGCACCCATGGATGGAGGTTATCCAGGCCTGCCGACTTGTACCCATCCAGACCCTCCAAGTGCTCCTTAACTAAGTCAGCACTAACCATTGGTGGTTTAGTGCCTTCCAGACATTTACCTATGTTCAAGTTGGGGGAAATTGTCTTGGCCAGTACTTAGGAATACTGAAGCAAAGAACTCATTAAAGAGCTTTGCCATTTTCCCCATGTCAGCCATCAGCTGTCCTGATTTGTCCTGCAGGGGCTTTCCTTTTGCTCACCATGTATCTGCAGAAAGACTTTTTATTGTCCTTGATTGTTGTAGCCAGCCTGCCTTGGCCTGCCTAACTGATTCCCTGCAATAGCACACCAGGGAGGTATATTCCTTCTTGGTGCCTGCCTCCTACTTCCACTGCCTACAAATCTCTTTCTTTGACCCCAGTCTTTTCTGGAGTTCCCTGTTCAGCCAAGGGGCTTTTTTGTCCCCTTGCCCCCTTTCCTGCATAATGGAATAATCTCCTTTTGTGCCCCAAGAATCACTCCCTTGAGAAACTGCCAACCCTCCTGGCAGGATCCTAAGGAAAGGAACGAAGGAGAGTAGTAGAGTAAGGGCCCTGGACTTCAGAAAAACAGACTTCAACTCACTCTGGGTACAAACAGGAGTGATGTTTCACCCAATCTGGCCACACAAAGCAATGGCATGACCAAATACAAGTGCACTGGGGGATTGGATGAAGATGTTTCAACACTGAGCATTTTCTGTAACTTCTGTCTGCACTGCCTGCCAGGCTGTCACTGTTTTCAGAATGGGGGTGAGGAAGAAGGAACAGTGGGAGCTTGGAGCTTTTCAGCCCCTGCTGGAGGGTGGGGTGGGTGTCTTGGAGGCCCCCCCCACACACACACACATCTCCCTGCCCTCCAAGGTAGCGGGGATCCAATTCACCTGCCCCATCCTCTAGAGCTGGCTTGAGAAACCCTAGAATGAACTACCTCTGCTTCATTCCTCCCTCCCATTCTGAAAACTTTGCAGGCTCATAGGGAGGAGGAGCCATTGCTAGGGGAAACCATCTCCAGGCTTGCAGCCAGCAGTTAGATTTCCCTTCCTCTTGGAACCAATGGTAAACTTCTCCTTGGTCCCAGGGATTGTTGTAACTCAGAATGCTTCCTGCACAGCATTCTCAGTTACACTGGGGAGCTGCACTTCTGTTTTCAACCTTAGGGAGCTGATGGGCAAGATCCTTTGGGAGGCCAGTCTGAGAGGGAGAAGAGTCCAGGATAGTGTTCTGTACTTTAAAGAAACTTTACTGAGAGTACAGGAACAAGCCATCCTGGTGTTCAGGAAGACTAGGAAGTATGTCAGACTAGCTCAGCTTAGTAGAGAACTCTTCAGTAAACTAAAACCCCAAAAATGAACTTATAAGAAGAGCAACTTGGACAAACTTCTAGAGAGGAGTGTAGGAATATTGCTTGGTCATGCATGGATGAAATCCGGGGGCACATCCACACATGCAAGCATGTGCACTTGCAGCAGTGAAAATAGAAACTGCAAATTTGAGCTGAGACTTTTTGCCTCAGCGCATGTGCTCAGACATGCACTTTGATGCAGGGCAAATTGTGCCACTTAAATGGGGAGCTGAGGGAATGAACAGAGATTTGGGGGAATGAACAGGGCCTGGAGCCAGGTAGGGACTCCCCATGCTTCCTCCCCACCCTTCTCCAGCCCCCACAACCTCCTACTTACCTGCCATGAAGCCAGGTCCAGGTCCCTGCAGCCTGTGCCACTGCTTGCCCTGCATGGGCAGGCACTGTGCTTCAGTACTGCAGCAAGGGCCAGCCATAGAGGTGCTCTGCCTGTCTACCAGAGTGTCTCTGTGGAGTACTGAGCTTCCAGTTGCCTCAGGGCATGGTCTGGGACTATGTCCTTTCCCGCTTTTTCCACCCTAGGGTAGTTTTTGACCCCTGGATATTCAAGTATCTAATTTTTCCCCTGCCCTGCAGATTTGCAGCATGGGGGATTTTTTTTGTTTTGTTCCCATACGTGCCTCTTGCAGCATCTCAAAGGGATTTAAAATTCTGCAGAAGGTACATGTGTGCTTGTCTGGATGTGCCCAGGAAGGCAAAGTGCAGTTGGAGTTATAGCCAGCAAGGGATGTAAAGGGTAACAAGAAGGGTTTCTCCACATATGTTAGCAACAAGAGGAAGATCAGTGAAAATATGGGTCTGTTACTAAATGAAGGAGGAAACCTGGTGACAGATGGTGTAGAAAAAACTGAAGTGCTCAATGCCTTTTTCACCTCAATCTTCACAGACAGTGTCAGCTCCCAGACTACTGTACCTGGCAGTACAATTTGGGGAGAAAGTGAACAAACAACAGTAGGCAAAAGAACAGGTTAAGGACTATTTAGAAAATCTGGACATAAACAAGTACATTGGGCTGGACAGGATGCACTAGGGTGCTGAGGAAGTCGGTCAATAGGATTGAAGAGCTTCTGGTCATCATCTTTGAAAACTCATGGAGATCAGGAAAGTTCTTAGATGTTTAGAAACAGGCAAATATAGTGCCCATATTTAAGAATGGGAAGAAGAAGGATCCAAGGAATCTACAGACCGGTTAACCTCACCTCAGTCCTTGGAAAAATCATGGAGCAGATCTTCAAGGAATCCATTTCTAAGCACTTGGAGGAGAAGGTGATTACAAACAGGCAGCATGGATTCACCAAGGCCAAGTCATGTACAACCAACCTGATTGTCTTCTATGCCAAGATGACTGGCTCTGTAGATGTGGGGAGACCAGTGGGTGATATACCTTGACTTTAGGAAAGCTTGTGATATGGTTTGCCACAATATTCTTGCAAGCAAGCTAAGGAAATACAGATTGGATGAATAGTCAGTGAGGGCGATAGAAAACTAGCTGGATCTTTGGACTCTGATGATAGTAATCAATGACTTGATGTCTACTTGACAGCCCATGTCAAGTGGAGTGCCACAGGGTTCATTTCTGGGTATAGGCAGTGAAAAGCAGGGCTAATGGGGCTTATTCCCCTAAACACAGGGCAGTAGTAAGGTTGCAAGACAGCCTGGATGCGGGGTTTCTTATGGCTGTAGCAGGGGTAGGGAGGGGCAAGCAGGCAGCAGAGAGGGAGGGAGTGGGGCTAGGATAGCCTGGGGTTAGGGGAGGGGCAGGCACTGCACAGCCGGCAGGGCGTTGCACTGAGCCATCCAGGAGATGCAGCTCCTGCTGCTACACATACCCTGGGAGACGAGGGGCTTGTGAGAGGCAAGACAGCAGGGAAAGCTGCTGCTGTGGGCTGGGACTGGGCCGGTGCTGGGCTCTTTCTGGTTGGGAGCGGAAGGTCAGATGGCACTCAGGGCAGATGGCAGTGGTGTTGGGAAGGGGCTACAGTGTGGGGGCTGGAGCCACCCCAAAATTTGCCACCCAACCCACCCTCCTAGTGCTGCCGCCCACCCTAAGTGCAGCCCAGCCTGGCCCCTGGGTGCAGCCCAGCACTGCCCTGGCCCCAGCCCACAGTGGCAGCCTGCCCTGCGCCATGCAGATCTAGGGGCACATGCCCCCCTATGCCCTCCCAGGGTGCATGCAGTGGTGGGAACCATCCCGTGTTCCCCAGATGAGCCACAGCTTGGTCCCACACCCTGCTCTGGCTAGGCAGTGCCTGTCCCACTCTCTCCTCCCCACCCACGGCCCTTTCCCCTCTCCCGGCAGACTTACTTGCTGGGGGAGGGGGTGACAGTAATCTCTCTACTGGAGCCTTTCTATTGGTAACTCTGCCCTCCTGTTATGGGCCAACTGCCTGCTTACTCGCCTGCCATGCTTTGATGTTAATTAATTGACTGATGTAATTAGCGGGAGGCTGCCCACTTTATGCGCCCCTGGTGCCAGGGGTGCTATCTGCGGCTCCTTTTCCACCCCTACACCACAGCCCAAGCCTCACAGATGGTACTGACGTAGTTTTTGGCCTGGGCCCTTTTGTGGCTTGGGGCTTCTCGTTGCCCCCCCCCCCCCCCACTCTGGGGCTTCTCGGTCCTTGTAGCCCTCTCTCAGGGCTCCTCACTACCCTCTTACTCCAGGGCTGGGGCCAATGCACCCCAAATGCTGCACCCTCTCTGGCACCAGAATTCCCATGCTACCATGGAGTCCCTATGAGGCCTTCTCCAACCCCTAATAGCTTCACCTGGTCCTCCGGTCAAAACAACAAACACAAACACAAAGGCCCCAGGCTATAACATAAAAAACTAAACCGTCTGGCCAAACAACATTCAATCCCTACCAAGAACTACTCCAAACCATAGCAGCAATCAGGGGATGCTCATGCAGTCAGGCTTCTCCCCTCTGTCTGCACGGCTGAGCTCCCCCTCCCTTGGCCACCAGAGATGAACTGCCTTTCTGGCCTCACGCCTGGGGCTTAAGAAGGGCCAAGCCCTGCCCCTTCCTGTCAGCTGGCTCCACCGGTTGCCCTAGCAACCAGCACCTGTGACTCTGGCTGCCCAGGTGACTGGCACCTGATCCTCCCCCTTCTTGCCACTAGAGGTCTCCCCTGAGCTGCTTTCTGCTCTCAGGCACAGGGCACCTGAGTGCTCTGCGACAGGGGGACATGGGCATATGTGCATGTGATCACACTCTCAGCCCCACTAAAAAAAAATGTTCTCCCTCTGCCTATTTTCCTGGGGCCAGTTTTGTTCAATGTTTTAAATCAGTGACCTGCAAGATCATTTCAATTTGGTTGGTTCATGTGTGGGGAGTGGCCACATATTAATGGAACATGATCTAGGTAACACAGATCAGTTTAAACCTACAGCAGATGGCTGTAACTTTAAGCCACCTAAAATGTGCTTAAAACTAGTCTCAGTTGATAAATTGCAGACAATTGGAGCTGCCTAAAATTAATGTGTAACAAGGCCCTAACAAAGCCCTGAGTAATACCTACCCTGTTCTTTTACCACTCTAGGTTACTTATTTCCTCCCCTATCTATAGTGTCAATGGCCATCATCTGATAACCTACTTTATTAATGAAGACCTAGGTAAAAAAGGTATTAAATACTCCATAAGATCTGTTACTAAAATGGTGTCCATGTTAAGTAATAGGCATATACTTTCTTTGGTCTTCCTCATACTTCTGACATTTTTGAAGAATGCTTTTTATTTTATTGCCTTTTACATCCTTTACTAGTTGCATCTCAGTTTGTGCTTTGGTCTTCCTGATTTTTCTCCCTGCATGCTCATATAATACGCTTATACTCCTCGTTAGTAATATGACTGAGATTTCAGTTTTGTAGGTTTCCCTTTTTGATTCTCGACTCATAGAAGGGTTTGCTGTTTAGCCAGGTCAGTTTCCTCATACACATCTTATCCTTTCTTCACATTGGGAAAGCTTGTTCTTGCACCTGAAGGTAGCCATATTAAGGATGCAACCAACTGTCCTGGACTCCTTTTCCCCTCAGATTTGCTTTCAAGGGGCACATCCAGACAAGTGTGCATGTGCCTCTTGCCCCATCTCAAACCCCTTTGAGATGGGACAAGATGCACATGTGGGAATGAAAAAATGTTTCCTGCACTGCAACTTTGGAGCACGGGGAGAAAATTAGACCCCTGGATATCCAGGGGTTTAAAAAAATGAGACAAAAAAAAGCAGGGCAAGGCACGGTCCTGAACCATGCCCTGAGGCAACCGGAGTCTAAGTCCCCCAGGGAAATGCTCTGGCTCCCAGAGTGTCTCCATGTTTGGCCCCTTACCTGGTGCTGAAACACGTAGCTGGGCAGGCTCCAGTGCTGGTGAGTAAGGAGTTGTGGGAGATGGAGGAGGGCAGTGGAAACCACGGCAGGGACCCATGCTGACCCGCCAACTCCTCCAGCCCCCCCGATCCCTGCTGTGCCCTGCCCCTCCCCCCGCCATCCCCCCCATACCCCTGATCCCTGTCAAGCCCCTCCCCCCACTACCCCCCCAGACCTCCCCAATCCCTACCCAGCCGGGTCCTGTTGCCTTCAGATCCCCTGTGCCAGGCCCAGGGTAGCAGGACCTGGCATGGTGTGCAGTCCCTGCACGCCATGCCAGGTCCTGCCACCCTGGGCCCAGCCTGGCCAGACAGCACAGAGCCCCTGAGAGTGGCAGGGCCTACCACGTGGGGACCGCACACCATGGCCACATGGTCCTGTCACCAAGGGCTGGGCCTAGCATGCAGGGACTGTGCACAGTGCCAGGTCCTGCCACAAAGAGCCTAGCCCGGCCAGGCAGCAGAGGGACCCCAGGGCTGGCAGGAACCAGCTGGGCCCGGCACACAGTCCCTGCATGCCACACTGGGTCCTTCCACCCTGTTCCCAGCCTGGCTGGGTGGTGCAGGGGCCCCAAGGGTAGCAGGGTCCAGCTGGGCCTGGCACCCAGTCCCTGCATGCTGCGCCCGGTCCTGCCACCCTGGGCCCCACCTGGCCAGGCAGCAGAGGGGGCCCTGACAGTGGCAGGTGGGATAGGGTCTGTGGACCTCCAGGGGGGGAGGTGGGGCCCTGTGGCATTCCATTTGCTGTGTGTGGGGGGCTGCACCCTGTAGGGACCAGGGGACCCACCCCTCCTGAGCAGCCGCCCCACAAGATCCCCCACACCCACAGTCTCCCCAGCAATTTCCCCACAAATACCCACATAGCAACCCACATCTTTCCACACACACATCTGCCTTCCTCCACTCCCCTTCCCACCCCCTTCCTGCAAACACCACACCCCCTCATCACATACCCCTCATGTGCAAAGAAAACCAAAAGTACACATCAACACATATAGGTATTTAGAATTTATTTTATCATGATGATAGAGACACTGGTAGGCTTCCACACTGCTTTAACATTGTAAATATACCAATAAAGCATTGCCCAACTGATTGCTGTCTCTCTCTCCCTGTCTAGATAGATGTGTGTGTGTGTATGTGTGTAGAGTGGTCTTTTTGTTAATTGTGGAAAAACATGGATTTGGGGATATTTTTAAAAATGGATTTGGGATACTGCTGCAGCAGTCCAGCTGGCACAAGGGGTAGTGTCCCCAGGTACCAAGTGGCCAGGCCCAGAAGCTCCTGAGAGCATGTAGCCCTGAGCTGCTTGCCAGGGCAGGTTTTTCTACTGCTGGGGCCAGGACAGGGCAGCTTTTTATACTACTGGGGACAGCACAGGTGCTGGCCTCAGGCTCTAGTTCCCCCTGGCTGCAGATCTGGGAGGAGCCAGGCAGGGTTATTTTGCCCCAAGTAGCACAATTTGCTCCACAACAAAGTGCATGTCTGAGCATGTGCACTGTGGCAAAAAGCCCTGACTCAAATTTGCACCATTTCTATTTGAGCTGCTGTAAGCGCACATGCTTGCATGTGTGGATGCATCCAAGGGGATCATCTCCACTACTTTCCAGAGTTTGTTTTAATTGTGTTAAAGGCTACTTTTAAGAAATCCAGTATCTTTATTCTGCTCTCTCCTTCCTATAGAAAAGGATCTTGAACTGTATCACTTCACGGTTACTGACACCCAGTTTACGTTCAGTCTTCATATGCTCAAGAGATTCTTCCCTGTTGGTGAGCAGAAAAAAAATTAAGAGGGAAGTTGGCCTCTCCACCCCCTTAGCACACTTCCAGGATGTGACAGACTATTTGTTCACTGCTGCATTTCCCTCCCAGGTGATCTTCCAGTCCCCCAAGAGAACTATGTCCTATGATCTGGAAGCTGTTATATATATATATATATATATATATATATATATATATATATATACACACACACACATACAGACACACACGCAGCAAAAGCTCCATTATCTGGCACCCATGGGAAATGGCGGGTGCTGGCTAACCAAATGTGCAGGTTATGTGAGAGGCATCTTTGCCCCTCCCACTGCATCCGACACATCCACATCTTAGATTAACCATGCCGCCACTCCTGCCCCTCCCCTGGTGTCAGTGTGCCAGAGGAAAGGGAGGGAGCACTCCGTGCAGTCTGCTTTAACCTGAGCAGGCTGCTTTCCCCTGGGCTGTGGGATTTAACAAAACTGGATGTCCCCGTTCCGGTTTTCCTTTTGCCGTGTTGACTGGCGTCAACTGGCATGCCAGTTAATAGAGCATGCCGGTTAATGAAGTGCTGGTTAACACAATGTTTACTGTGTGTATATATAGACAGATATATAATTTTTTATTTATTTATTTTTTTTAAGAAAGCCTCATACCTCTCTTTCTTCTGGTTTTGTAATCTGTAGCAGACAC
Source organism: Crocodylus siamensis (assembly GCF_052110815.1). Lineage (NCBI taxonomy): Eukaryota > Metazoa > Chordata > Crocodylia > Crocodylidae > Crocodylus > Crocodylus siamensis. Next base: position 46,235,345 of record NC_143403.1, read on the forward strand.
CCACTGTGACATCACCCTTTTTCTTCTCTGTTTTTACCTTGACCCAGATGCTTTCAACAGTGTGTGCGACTTAATGTAAGCAGGTTGCTAAGCCTGCTGGCTTCTCCAGGTTATTTTTGTTCCCTGAGGAGTTCCTCAGCCAGTCTTCCCAACTAAAACAGTCTTTAAGCAACAAAGAAGAAACAAATAAACAAACTAAACCAAACCCTTCTGTCTTGTCCAGGACATTAGGAGGGGAGCCCTTTAGCTCTGGCCCCAGCAGAAAAGTATGACCCTTTTTTGTATCGAGTTGTTAAGCTAAAAGCTTGCTTCCTCCTCTTCTACTTACTCTTCTGGAAGACTTTAAAAAACATGCAGGACACTGCCTGCATATCCAAACACCCTGCAGCTGGGCCTTCCCAACAGAGCTCACTACTCATTCTTAAAGGGACAGACACTTGCATCCCACCTCATACTCCACCTCATAACAAGCTTACACCTCTTTTCTTAGAAAACACCACCACCACCGTTTTTCTCTGCCTGTCCCTCCTGAACAAGTTATAACCACCCATGACAGTATTCCAGTCATATGAACCATCTCAACAAGTATTCATTATCCAAATAATGTCACAATTATGTGGTGGTACGACTCCCAGTTATTTCTGCTCATTTCCCAAGCTGAAGTACACTTAATAGGATAGTAGATTGTTTTGCACAAATATAAACTAGGCAGAAAGCCACCAAACTGATTGTTATCGAGTTTAATCCCATCTTCCAAGATGCCCAGGCAGAGCCAGGGCCTCAGCGTGGTATATGATTTTATTACAGTACTTTAACAGTGGAGAGACCTTGTATAATTCAAGCACAAAACCACCCCATGGAAGTTACACAGACTGGCAACATATCAGAAAATTTGCCAGGGAACAACAGATACAGTGCAGACTCCAGCTTTGAGACTAGATATGGCTAATTATCTGATTATAGTGAATGAGGGCAGTAGAGTACTAAGACATACCACAACAGCCTCTCTAACTCCAGGCATTCAAAAAATCATGAGTCAGGTCTCAACAACCATTACATTAGTTAAAAATAATGAGATTTTAAAAATTAATAAACTTTGGGACCATTTGCCTCCAGTCCTTCTTAGCTTTTAGCAGCCATATTTCCAGCTTTTCTATGCTGGACCAAGGGCAAGGAACTGATTTTATTTTCAGTTGATGATGCAATTTCATATACAATCCCCTGATTCCAGCAACTGCAGCTTTAAAAAAATAACTTCTACAGTCCTCTTGATAACAACCTAAAAAGCTGGAAACACTCCCAGAGCCATGGAGGTTTGTGAGAAACTAGGGAACATTTTAGTGTGTTTAGATATAGCTGGCACCACTGATCCCAAACTCTGCAAAATGCCTTATCTAGGAGCATTTTATTTGAGGAGTACTGTGCTATAGATGAACTCCAAAATGTAGGGCCCTATTCTGTTTCTCAGCAAAACTGCAGCTCTAACCTTTACACTATTCAATGCATTCAGAACAATACAGCTGCTCTAGATACCCTGCTGGGCTTCTGGAAACATAAGATCTTCTGAGCTCTGTGAGGAATATCTGAGTAGGAGCTTGCTAGTTGCTGCTTTTGTAGGTCAGCTGCCTTTGTAATAGATGTAACTACTTTGGCTTTTTCTGTTATTAAGGTTCCATTTTGAGCAGCTCCTGAAGATCAGTAAAGATCATCACAAAGCACAAAGTTTAATGAAAGTGTAATGTACTTTAACTCTAGAAAATGAGTTCTTCGTTAATTGTCTCTTGTTCTCTTCCTATTAAAAAAGTTCCATTCTTCCAGTCAGAGAGCAGGAACAATGGCTTGGACCAATCATAGGTTGTTAACAATGAATGGTCCCTTAAACAGTTCACAGACACTACATAATGAGAGGTCTGTGCATGAAACCGTCAGTGAACTGGCAAGCAGGTTTCACCTTCAGCTGCTCATAGTTCGTTCACCTCCCCACCATGTACTCCAACAGCTTTACAAGCAGAAATCATGATTCATGGGCAATATATTTATTAATGTAATGTAGCAAATATGTAATGTAATGTAATGTAGGTTACTTTTGCAACCAACCAGGGAAACAGAGACATTCTGCATAATCTAAACACTTTTGCTACACAATGAGCATCCTAGGTTTTGATCTGGTGAAATAAAAAGGTTTCTGAGCCAGGTATGTGATCAACCATTTATTTTTCATGTGACCATTCAGGTTATAAAAAAGTAAATAGGTGATAGGCCTTCAACTAGGCCAGAACTATATAAGCAAAATTAATTTTGCCTCTTAATATCAGCATGCCTCCTTTCAAAATAGCCCATGGCCCACAGCCTATTTTGAAATCTCAAAGTTATAAAGGCTTTGTGTAATGAACTATTATTTAAAATACCCAAACATCTCAGAGCTATGGATCCTCTTATGCAAAGGACACCAAGGGGATATAAAAGCAAATAACAGATAGGAAAGGTTGAAGTATTCAGTGTCTTTTTTCCACTTTGGTACTCATAAAAATGCTAATTGTTACCAAATATTAACACAATTAATTTTAAATTGGGAGACAAGAATGTGGGCGAAAATAGGCTGCATAAACTAGACATATTTGAATCGTAAGGACCTGATGTAATTTACTAAATAAGAACTAGTTGACACAAAAGGCGACAACCTGGTAAGGGGCCTCCAGGTCCTTGATCACCTGGGTGATAGCGATCATCGCTTGCTGGAGTTTACCATCCAGCACAGGGTGTCAAGAGCCAGCAGCAAGGCAGTAGCCCTAGACTTCAAGAGGGCCAACTTCAATGAGTTGAGATTAGTGGGAGAGGCGCTGGGGTTCTCAAGGGCAGGAGAACTCAGTGCCCAAGATGAGTGGTTGTTCCTTAAGGAGATGATACTCAGGGCCCAAGGGGTGACCATCCCAACAAAAAGCAGGGACGTCCAGGAATGCCTGATCGCCAAAAAGGTGGTGTACACCCAGTGGAAGGGGGGTGCTATCTCCAAAGAGGAGTACACCTTCTCTGCTCGGGCCTGTAGGGGGGTGTCAGGAAAGCTAAGGTGGACATAGAGCTAGGACTTGCATCTGAAATCAAAGATAACAAAAAGTTCTTTTTCACATATATGGGGAGGATGAAGAAGGCACCGGGAAATGTGGGGCCCCTGCAAGATCCTCTGGGCAATCTGGTGATTGTGCCACAGGAGAAAACAGACCTTTTTAACCAATTCTTCACCTCTGTTTTCTTGGGCAGGGACCGGGACTTCCCCACCATGATGCAAGATGGACTTGAGGGGAATGCCTCCAGACCTCAGGTTGGGGAGGACTGGGTTAGAGAGCTTCTGGAGGGGCTGGACATGTTCAAATCCGTGGGTCCAGATGCTCTCCACCCCAGGGTGTTGAGGGAGCTAGCTGGGGTTATTGCAGGGCCCTTGGCACAGCTTTATGAGAGCTCAAGGTGCTCGGGCCAGGTGCCGGATGATTGGAAGATAGCCAACATGGTCCCCATCTTTAAAAAAGGAAGGAGGGAGGACCTGGGCAACTATAGGCCCGTCAGTCTTACCTCAATCCTAGGGAAACTCTTTAAGAAGATCATCATGGAGCACATCTGTGATGGGTCAGCCTCACAGATGATGCTCAAGGGCAACCAGCATGGTTTCATTAGGGGGAAGTCATGTTAGACCAACCTGATTGCCTTTTATGATCAGGTCACAAAAGCCCTGGATGCAGGTGTCGCCATGGATGTAATCTTTCTGGACTTCAGCAAGGCCTTTGACGCTGTCTCCCACCCCATCCTCATTAAGAAATTGGGTGACTGTGGCATTGATGCCTACACAGTCAGATGGATTGCAGATTGGCTGAAGGGTCATACTCAGAGGGTGATGGTGGACGGGTCATATTCAACCTGGGGGGAAGTGGGCAGTGGAGTCCCCCAGGGCTCGGTCCTTGGGCCCACGCTTTTCAATCTCTTTATCAGCGATTTGGACGATGGGGTGAAAAGCAACCTGTTTAAATTCGCTGATGATACCAAAATTTGGAGTGAGGTGAGCACACTAGTAGGGAGGGAAAGACTGAAGCAAGACTTGGATAGGTTACAGGGGTGGGCTAGCAAAAACAGGATGTGCTTTAACACTGACAAGTGCAGGGTGGTGCACTTGGGCAGTAGTAACCAGCAGCACACTTATAAGATGGGAAACTCCCTTCTTGAGAGCACAGAGGCAGAAAGGGATCTTGGAGTCATTATTGACTCCAAGATGAACATGGGCCGACAATGCGAGGTCACGGTTGGCAGGGCTAACCAGGCCTTGTCGTGTATCCACAGGTACCTCTCTAGCAGGGCCAAGGACATGATCCTCCCCCTCTATGCAACACTGGTCAGGCCACAGCTGGAGTACTGCATCCAGTTCTGGGCACCGAACTTCAGGAGGGATGTGGACAACATTGAGAGGGTCCGAGGAGGGCCACCCGAATGATCCGGGGACAACAGGGCAGACCCTACAATGAGAGACTGCGGGACCTGAACCCGTTCAGCCTTCACAAGTGAAGGTTGGGGGGGGGCCTGGTGACCATCTATGAACTCACTAGGGGGGACCAGAAGGGTTTGGGAGAGATCTTGTTTCCCCTAGCACCCCCTGGCATAACAAGGAATAACGGCCACAAGTTGTTGGAGAGGAGGTTTAGATTAGGCATCTGTAAGAACTACTTCACAGTCATGGTGGCTAGAATCTGGAACCAACTTCCAAGAGAAGTGGTGCTGGCTCCTATCCTTGGGGCCTTTAAGAGGAGGCTTGATGCCTACCTAGCTGGGATCATTTGAGCCCAGTTTTTTTTCTCCTGCCCTGGCAGGGGGTTGGACTTGAAGATCTATAAGGTCCCTTCCGACCCTACTTCTATGATTCTATGAGTCTATGAAAATCTGAACCATCAGCAATTATCTTCAAGTCATGGTGGGCTATAAGAGGGCAAACATAGTAACTAGCTTTAACAGCTAGGATACAGGAAATATTCTATCTATTAAGTATGTAAATGAACTTAGGGTAGCATCTTATTCTTTCCTAATAATCTAAGTGGCCAGTTTTGAATGTATACATGACATTTTTGGTACTCATTGGTCCATGGATATTATGTTCCCATACAAGTAGCTCTGCATACATAAACAACTATGTACTTATACATAGAGGTTAGTACTCTGCCCTGGGCTGTGGGGACACATGGTACAGGAAAAGCAGCTGGCATGTCAAGGAGCCATTTAAGTGCTGATTCTTGGTGGGAAAGAAAAGGGAGGTGACATCTGCCTATGCAACAACAAACCTCTGGCTGCTGTTCCTACACCATATACCACCACTGCTACTCTGCCCTCCTTGCTGCTGAAGCCAGAGCTGCAACAGGGAAAGTGGAAGCTGTAGGGTGGAGTAGAATGGGGCAGGGTGGGAACATGCACTCCCTGAGATTGCTGGTGCTCCCCCTGAGAGCAAGCACTTTTGGCTTAGGTGATGGGTGGCGGGGGGGGGGGGGCAGGCGGAGTGCCACTGGCACTTCTGGGCTCAGTGTCCAGACTCGGGGGGACTCCCCCTACGCTGGTGGGCAACTGGCCATGGGGGGGCACAGGGAGGACCCCCCCACTTGGTGCTGATGCTGCTACAGCCACCTGTGGGCAGTCCCTGCTCGGACCACCCTCACTGCAGACATCAATGTGGCTACTTGCCACCACCACATCCCAGTTGCCATGCCTTGGGAGGCACACATCACCTATGTCCAGGAATATAGTAGCCCTAGATGCAAAAGGACCAAAAATGTCCATTTAGATGACCAGGAAAGAACAGAATGCCATTCTTAGCACTTTAATGTGATCCTGTTTTACTCTGTTCAAGTCCCTGAAAATCCAGTAATGCCTCTACTTTTGTAATACACCATTCTTAAGAATGACTCAGAAAAAAGCTGCATGGAGGATCTACCTACCATTTGCATTTAGAATTTTTCAGACACTTGTGCAAGATGGAACAGAATTGTGCATTTTCACATAAGTCCATTTCTACACATAGTTGGTGAAATAGAATATGATCCTAAGAAGATAATAAGGTGATAAGAAACAAATGGCTTTTTCCGAACAAACAGTGCCCAACTCATCTACAGGCTTGGTGGCACCAGATTGACCAGCACCATGAATGAAAGGGACTTTGGGGTAATAATAGACCACAGTATGAATATGACCTGGCAGTGTGATGTTGTAGCTAATAAAGCAAATAACACTCTGGCATGCATCAATCCAATGCATCTCCAGCAAAACTAAGGAGGTAATTCTTCCCCTCTACTCAGCACCAGTTAGACCACAGCAGGAGTACTGCATCCAGTTCTGGGCATCACACTTTAACAAGGACATGGACGAGCTTGAGAGAATCCAAAGAGGAGCCACGCTTATGATTACAGTCTTACATGGCAAGCCATATGAGGAAAGGCTGAGGAATCTGGGACTCTTCGGCCTGAAGAAAAGAAGGCTGAGAAGGGAACCTGGTAGCAGGTTACCACTATACTAGGGGAGTACCTCAAGGGCTTGGTGAGCAACTGTTCACCAGGGCACCCAAGGGGAAAACTAGGTGTAATGGCCACAAACTCCTGGAAGACTGATTCAGTCTCAACATTAGAAAAAACTTCTTACAGTCAGGGTGTCCAGACATTGAAATAAGCTCCCTCTAGAGGTAGAGCAATCAGCTACCCTGGAAATCTTCAAGAAGAGACAGTCACCTTGCTGGGGTCACCTGACCCCCAGTTATCTTTCCTGCTTGGTGCAGGGGGCTGGACCCAATGATCTTACAAGGTCCCTTTCAGCCTTACCATCTATGAATCTATGAAACCCTGTTAAGTGTATCTGTGAAGAGAAATGGGCAATAAATAAAACACTCACCACAGGGAATGAGTCTGAGTGGGAGAGAGAGATGAGAACAGGAGGAGAGCGATGCTTCCAGAGCAGCTGCTCTGTAAAGATACAACAACCCCACAAGGGGAGGGCTAGGGCACGGGAGGAACAGGCAACAGAAGACATCACCAGACAGAAGGCTTAGGAGGATAGCAAGGACAAGAAGAAACCATGAGGACCAGGCTTGAGCAAAGAGAAGAGTTCAAGCAAATCCAGTTAAGCTGGGAATCACTGGCAAAGAAAAGCCTTAAAAGGTAATACTCGAGCAGCAAGAAGAAGGGAACTAAGGAACACAGATATCAGCCACTTTACAGTGACAGCAGGTGTTGTTATTTTTTCATTTGGACTGTATTTTGAGCCAGTTGGGCTCTATAGAAGACGAGGGGTAAAAGAGATTGGGAGATGACTATTTCTTAAAGAGACAATGACATGCTGTGAGTTCTCAGGAAGGGAGAACAGGCCTAGAGACCAGGGAACCTGAAGAAAAACGTAAAACACAAGGTGTTATAAGTGGCACTATAGCTGTTAAATTAAGATTATACCCAAATTGAATTCTGTGTAAGTTAATTTTAAGACTTACCTGGTGTGGAGAGAAGTAACAACAGCCTTTCAAACAGCAAGTTGATTATAGTCGTAAAAATAAATCTTGACAAATAAAGAAAATTGTTAACCTAAACAAAATCAGACTGATTTCAATTGATGATATAAGCCTTGTGTGTCGTGTAGAAAAGTTACAGTAAAAGGGGTAACCCAAGAGAATCCCCACATAGGTTGCCAGAGTCCTACTGCGGTAGAAAACAACATCTCCCAACTAATAACATCATACAATAATCAAGGCATGGCAGGATTGAGTTGGAATATACTGCAAGTAGTCCAAGACTGAGCAATCTCAGAAAGAAGGGGCTAGAATAATATATTAGGCTAAAAGTGGTACCTCATGTCGTTATGCTATTGATGGGAAAGAACAATTTTAAAGTGGGGACTTTAAAAGGGAGTGATAGAAAGGAGGGGAAACCCAAACAACAAACATTAATTGGAAGTGGAGGTGCAATTGGCTAGCACTGCACACCCCTGGCATCTAGTTCCAGAAAAGAGGAGGTCACAGCAGTGGTGCAAGAGCAGCAGCCAGAGGTTTGTGAATGTTGAAGGAGATCATGTCACCTCCTTTTTTGGCTGCCAGCATGCATGTTGAGCAACAAAAAATCCACCAGTTTTGGCAGCAATAAGAGAAGTGACATCTCCCGTAGAAGCAACAGACTTCTGGCCACTGCTCCTGCATTGCCATTGCTGCTGTTAGAGTTGTTGCAGGGAAGATGAAGGGTACAGGGGAGAGATGGGACAGGAGGATCCCTCTAGCTCCATTCTGATATTTCCCCCTCTCCTCGCCCCCCACTTCGGAAACACCTGGAGTGTGTGTCCCACTCAACCACCCATCGTTATGCTACTGGTATGAAAGAACAATTCAGCAGTTCATAGGGTAGACAGTTTTTTTTTCCCCTTTTTACTACATATGATACTGTATCTCCCATTAGCTCTCTTCCAATATGGAGTCTCCATTCTTTAACTAACCTAGGCTTATACTAGAATTCAGTGTTTGGGAACAATGAATTTTTCTATGTGTATGTATTAACCTAGCAAGAGGCATTTGCTGCTCTCTGTCCTTCTTTATCATCACCATTTTAAACGTATTTCCCTACCCATGTGCTTGGATGAATGTTTCAAAACTGGTCAGAGTCTCATTTGCAGCAAGAGAATCTTCTGCTTTCTTTTCTGTGCTTCTTGAGGCTGGGCTGCGAAGGTCCTCTTCCCAATCTTGCTCCTATCCTTGTGCCAAGAGATACAAAAATAACCAGAAGCACACTGCCTCCTTCCTGCTCCACAGCATCCCTTTGATGTCCCACATCTAGAATTACAGATGCAATCCTTACAGTTAAAATCTCTCCTCTGGATTTTTTTCATAATCTCCCTTTTATTTGGAGTGTAGTATCCAGGCATGCTGACCTTGTGCACTGACTTGAGAAAGCTAATGAACAAGTTTCTTCTGAAAGCAATAAAACCCAGACCTGGAACAGATAAAGGATATTGGGAATATAGGAGGATCAGTCCGTGGCACTGCTATGACCAACACAAAACCCAGATAGTCTTTCAGCTTATGGAACCAAACCCAGATGCAGCTCCTACTCCTCAGCTTCCCTGTTTGGAGTGTCTAGTCTTACCCCTCAGAGCCTCCTATTCTTGAGCTCACAGGGCCTGCATTTAAAAGACTTTCTAACTGACCAGAATGTTTGAGAGGAAATTTTCTATTTTGCCACACTCAGGGAAAAACTGAAAAACACCCGTAGGAAAAAGACATAAAAAATAAACATCAATACATAGATTTTCATATTTTTCCTGGGGAGTGGAATAAATTCCTGACTGACTCCAGTGAATGAAAAGTAACTCACAGAATATACTGCATGTAACTTGCCTGTACTTTTGGCAGGAGTCTATCTGTAGAATGCCAGAATTCTTCAGCAATTACTGTACTGCAATACTCAAGTCACTAGGTTAGGTAAAACCACTGTACCCATACTGAGGCTGATATCTAGGGCAGGCCTCTGTAATGTTGCTGACCCCATCATGGGGCGAATATCAAGGCCAGCCTTCTATTGCATCATGCACCAGCTGTCCCAGATGGTTTTAAAATTATACTAATATATTTTTCTCTAAAATCTTGCAGCAATGAGTTCCACAATGTAATTTATAATAATGCTTTGTTTAGAAAACCAAGTGCCAGAAACGTCCTTTGCTCTTTCCCTTTTTGTATCTTTTGGCTGAAAATTAAATTTGTTTAAAGCCTAAATTCTTTAGAACTTGAATTCTCCAAGCTCTAAATTCAGACTATTGTGGAAAGTAATTATCCACTTTTTCTTGCTTTCATTTAATGGCATCTAGATAAATAATAGATTTTTACTGCATCCACTATATTTCTACATGAGCAACAGAGAGACACTGCAGCTCCTATTGAATAGGAAAGGCCCTCAACCCTGCACTCTGTCGCTACCAATGAGATTGTGTATGGCAGCCCTCTCACAAAGACTTTGATAGACATCTAAACTGGGACAGAGTACAGGGGCTTTTGTTTCTGAACTGCAGATTACAAAAGAGTCCTGGGAAGGTTTAGTGGATACAGTTTTTCTAAAGCTTTTGTATTCTGCTCAAACAGTGCTTTTCTCAGCACAGAGAAAGCTCCCAAAAAAGAAAAGGTCAGGCCAAATCTCTGCGCAAATGGAATCCCTGAAAGAGATGAGCTTCATTGTTTGATTCAAATGCTGTATTTGCCTGACTAACACAGAGACTCTAATGCATTTCTTCTGCACCCAACTCAGGAGGTACAATGAGCTACCTTTAATGACAGGTGCTATAACAGAGCCCAATGACCTTGACGAGAGCATTTAACTAAGGGTAAAAATCTAATGGACACCTCCTCCATCTTAATTGCTTAATTAATACTCTGCACAGGCATTCAGCAGCATGAAAGAAAGCAGGTGTGAGGCTGTGAGCAGCCCTGCAGAGCAACTTCTTATTAAAATTCACTTGGCTTTCTGCAGCAGGAAGCAAAAGAGCAGGGCAGATAAAGCATAATTAAAGGGCTATTCATTCAAATGTTACATTTACATTAAGATATAGTGCCATCAAGAATACTCTGGCCTGGCACAGGTCTCCAAATGATTGGATCAGGTTTTCAACCATTCCTATTTAGAATTCAACCAGGAATATTTATGTTTGTGTGTGGTACACTCCAGTTGCTCCCCCTACTCCATCCTGTGTACATTTTAGCCTGTATCTGTGGCATGTGTTTTCAGTAAAACTGCTGTATTAAATGGTGGGACCCTTGTGTATGGTACATAGCTCACTGTTTTGTCATGCATTGGGCCATGGCCAATGTGGAAGCAATTGCCTCTAAACTGGCGCCAGTAGGAGAATTAGCTGGATTGGAAAGGGGGTGTTTGTTCAGAGGGAATTTGAGCTGAATGCCACTAATTTGCAGCAAAGCTAGGAGCAAAGGTTTGTTTCTAATGAAATTAGTGCTAATGAGAGAGGCTAGAATAGCAGCCCTGCTAGGGATTGGAGTCCTTTACAAAATCAGAGCTTGGGTGGGGAGGGAGTATATTATCCAAATTCTCTGTGTTTTGCTCCTGACTTCTACCATGCCAAGAGAGTATCCTCAGGGATAGGGAAATCTCAGCTCTACTTATACTGGCAAAGAGAGAAGGCTGTTCAATACCATAGTGTTTGATAATGTAGTACCCTTGTGATTCCAGTTAAGCAGCCTGGAATTGATAATCCTGAGTGCCAGTCCCATAGTCCCACCATTGTTTAGTTTTATTTTATTTAAATTTAGCAATGTACTGGCACATTGTGATTAACAGATGAGAAAAAGGAACGTGTGTTTCTCAGGGCCTTGTTACATGGTAACTCTAGGCAGACACTGAAACTCTTAACCCCTGGACTGGCTACATGTTAACACCTTTTAAATGGCTTAAAACACTTGTTATTCTGTTTAACTTTATGCCACTCCAAGGCAGGATTATCTCTAGGCTAGGAGTGGGGCCACAGGGAGTGAAAGAGCTCCCCCCACCCCCGGGTTTTCCAGCTAACTGGGACTGCTGGGCTCTGATGCCAGAAGCTGCCCCAATGACCTCCTGGCCTGGCAAGCTGGTGGACCATGCTCTCTCCACTTTTCTGAGTGCTCCTACACCTGTTCATGACTGGCCTGGAACTGCTTTGGGAGACAGGACATACAGGGTGACCACCAGTGCTCAGAGGTAGTGAGTTGGGCCTCAAAGCAAGGTGGTGTTCCTGACAATATTGACATGATGTCTCAGGCAACCCAAATCCACTTCACTGACCTACTTCTGCTCCCTGAAGTGGGCTCTGCTAGACACATTCCTGTCTTTTCAGAAAATGGATCAGTGGTTCCCATGCATCACACCTCCTGTCACAGCTCTCCCTTGCCCCTCATCATCTCAGTCAGGGCACAGTGGAGAGCATTCCCCCTCAGCCACCATCCTGGAGCCACCTCCTTGGGTCCCCTGTTCCTATCTCACCAAGAAAGAGTCCTTGGAGTGGGGCTCACTGATGGCTAGAAAATGATATTTAGATATTTGCTTTTAGGAATTGGCTTGTAGGTGAAGTAAATATTGCATTAGAACAATGGTCTGGGGGAATGGCAAGAGTTAATTTGTTTCTAAAAAATTTTCTGACAAAATTTCATGTTCTCAGCCTTTTAGCAGACAATGTTTCTGAAGCTAACATATAAAAAGTGCATACATCATGGGAAACTGTGAATATGCCCAGAGTTCCCTGAAAGCCCTTAACAAGAGAAAAAGAACTCTGAAGCATTGGTACCAGGTCACAATGACCAGCTGCAAAACCCCTGAAATCCCCTGTTTTGGTGGACAGACCAGATTAGGAGGCTGGGGATGCCCAAATTAAGGTACTGGTAAATGAGCAAATTAAGATGTATGCATCTGATGTTTCAGAAACAAAGGGATATGCTGACAGAACAGAATGTGGACAATATGATGACCACAGGGAGACTAGTCAATGGTACCCAGAAATGAAGAGTCGTCAGGAGGAGAAAGAATACAAAAGGACAGATTTTCAGAGCAGAAGGGAGGGATTCTAAGGCCACCATGGGCAAAGGGCACACCACCAGCCCATACTCCCCAACCCCATTGGTGGGGGTGGGCATTGGCCCTCAACCTCCAAGACTGCTGATGTCTGACATTGAAGCAGAGAACCACAGGGTGGCACTCGCTAACTGGCCAGGCATACTGTCCCTCTGTGAAAACCCTGGAACTGGTAGATAAGTAGGATCAGGGGTGAGGAGAGAGGCATTATTTTGTTTGCTTGCCTGCATTATTCTTATGCACTATTACTATGTATCAATAAAATTTGTTTATTATCAAAAGGAAGATGTTGTGGTCGGTCTTAAGGTTTGGGTTTCCCTGGAACAAGGTATCAGGACTGGGTCATAAATCCAGTGCCAACACTCACCATGCCATGGAGAGCTGGGCAGCAGCCTGCCTCACCACCCCTGCCTGGTGCGGCTACAGTATCTCTGAAGGAGCCAGCGCTGGTGCCAGTCATGGGTGTCATAGGTGGACTCCAAGTGTCCTATGACCCTATTCATAAACCCCCTACCTTGGTGCTGTGACTCTGTCAGCCCTGACATACCATGAGCTGTCTCCTACAAATAGCAGGTGGCCATCCATGTGATTCACCAGCCTGGGTATAAGCACCTCCCCCCCCAGCCTGTCCATTTCCCCCAGACATGTCCCAATTCCTTTCCTGTCCTGGTCTCACACTCCTAGTCCCAGGAGTCAACAGTGCATGGCTGGAGGTCAGAGGCTGGTGACTATAGCTTGTAAAATCTCTTATTACTCCAGCACCCCATACACATATCTGTCATGTGCTCTGCAGATGTTTGGCTACCCATTCTGGACCCACCATGCCAGTTTCTGTGAGCTGGTCTTCTGTGCACAGATGCAGGGCCTTCAGACAAGGGAGAGGAATTGCTTAGCTTTCAGGATTTGGGTTGGGTGTGTGAGGGGGCAGGGATAGGGCTATGATTGGAGGAGGGGGTTGGCGGTTGCCCTGAAGGGTCAATAAGTGAATGCTTTTGCTATGGAAATCAGAGAATCTGCCAGCAGCCATTGGCCTTCAATAATGGATCAGCTTGGCGGGGGGGGAGTGCTGTTGGGCCACTTGTTATCCTGTCCAGGTGTGCAACCCAGGAGTTACCCTGGCAGTAAGAGCTGAGTGGCTAAGAAAACTATTCTCATGCAGGAATCCTTCCATTACATGTCCCTTTCCTAGACTGGGAGGAAGGTTTGGGGGCGGGGGCAGGGTTTGACAAGGGTGTGGCAGAATGCCATCATAGTATCTCCCCAAATTCTTCTATCAGGCTTATCACCTGTCTGTCAATTTGGTTGCCATGATCACTGCAGTGAGTGGGCAGCCCTCCCCCCATCTGTCTCATGTAATCCTGAGTTGTCACATGAGGTGGAAACATTCCTGAGGGAAGGGAGACCTACTCCTCCGGACATGAGAAGCTACAGCTAGCCAGGGGTGGGAATTCCACTTCTCTACTGTGTTAGCGGTGACCTCATGGCAAGGGGACAGGGACCCACACCACCAGGTGACCAGTATTGCTTTTTAAACTGATTGGTTGGCATCAAAAATACCTGCCTGATTGGACCTGGAAGGTAAGGTCACTTGAAAGCACCAGGCATCAGCCAATAGGGCTGCTTCTGGTGGGAACTTAGTGATGAGGTCATGATGGGATATATAGGGTCCCTTCTTCATGGAAGGGGCAGAATAACAGAAAATTAGGATTAGAAAGGACCTCAGGTCATGTAGTCCAACCCCTGCTCAAAGTAGAACCATTCCCAATTAGATCATTCCAGCCAAGGCTTTGTCTAGTTGGGTCTTAAAACCCTCCAAGGATGCAGATTCCACCACCTCTCTGGGTAACCTGTTCCAGTGTTTTACTACCCTCCTAGTGATAAAATTCTTCCTAAAAGCTAACCTAAATTTCCCTTACTGCAACTTGAGACTGTTGCTCCTTGTTCTGTCATCTGCCACCACTGAAAATAGTCTAGTTCCATCCTCTTTCAAACCCCAATTTAGAAGGCTGCTATTAAATCCTCCCCTAGTCTAGTCTTATCTAGACTAAATAAGCCCAGTTGCCTTTGTGTTTTCTCATAAGTTATATCTCCCAGCCCTCTCACCATTTTTGTCGCCCTCTGCTGGACGCTCTCCAATTTGTCCACATCCTTTCTGTAGTGAGGAGAGGGGGTGCATAAAACTGTACCCAGTACTCCAGATATGGCCTCACCAGTACTGAATACAGGGGAATAATCACTTCCCTTGAACTACTGGCAACACACCTACCAATGTATCCCAATATGCCATTGGCAACAAGGGCACACTGCTGGCTCATATTCAGCTTATTGTCCACTGTAACCTGCAGGTCCTTTTCTGAAGAGTGCTGCCCAGCCAGTCAGCTGCCAGCCTGTACTGGCGCATGGGTTTTTTCCATCCTAAGTGCAGGACTTGGCACTTGTCCTTGTTGACCCTCACGAGATTCCTTTTGGCCCACTCCTCCAATTTGCCTAAGTAATTCTGAATCCTAGCCCTACCCTCCAGTGTATCTACTACTCCCCCCAGCTTGGTGTCATCTGCAAACTTGCTAAGGGTGAACCCTATGCCATCTTCCAGATCATTGATGAAGATATTGAACAAATACACCCCCAGGACCAGCCCTTGGGGCACTCCACTTGATACTGGCTGCCAACTAGACATGGAGCTATTGATTACTACTCTCTGAGCCTGATGCTCCAACCATTTTCTATCCACCATACTTCCTGAGCTTGCCTGTGAGAATGCTGTGGAAGACTGTATCAAAAGCTTTGGTAGAATCAATATTGCCCCTTCAACGTGGTCTTTCTGAGGCAGCGCAATCAGTATTTGTTGTACCCCTGTGCCTACTTCTAGGCAATGCATTTGAAGAGATCTCTGGTTCAATGTCCTATCTGAAGCTGGCACTGAATGTATTCCTCACTCCAGATCCTCTATTTCCCTGAACTCCCACATGCATGCCCAGGTTTGGCTGGAGATGGCAGATGCAGTTGGTTCATCCATGATCCACAGCAAGGGCCCATAGGATCTCAGTGTCTGGGTGGGGAAGGATCTGGCTGCAAGTGGGTGGGTGGAAGGCTGAAAGGGTGTATGGATGGAAGCACTGGTAGATGAATCAGGGTTCAGTTCCTGGTGCATATTCTCAATCTCACTTCAGAGGCTTGTGGCCCCTGTTCTCATGTTACCTGGGCTCCACTGACCAGGTAACCTCCAGAATCTCCAAATCTCCAGGGGCTTTCAGCACCTGCCCTGTGATTTTGGCAATGACACACACCCTGCCTGGCCTATAAAATTCCAGGGTCCTTGATCTCCAATCAAGGAGACATATAGCTGTGCCTCATGTGTTCCTAAAGGTACCATGGGGGATCTGTCTGCTCACTCTAGCTTAGAGATTCAGTGCTGCACCCCTTCCCCCACACCCTCAATTATGTAGTTCATCAGTGAGGAAGAAGAGGTGGAGTCAATCTGAATTGAATGAGAATATAGCATATGGCAGGAGACTTTCCTCCAAAAAAAAGTTTTAAAAAGTGATGGTAAAAATTTAGAGGCTAACTCAGCCACCCTCGCTTTAAACTTTTATAAATGGAGGATGTTTGTGTAGTAGATTCTATTAGTGGAAAGTTATGAATTTCAACCCCAAATACTACTTCCCAAATGTTATTAAATTTCTTTTTTTTTTTCACTTTGACCATTTATTTCCCTATCCTTTATTGGTGATGTCTGAAGTCCCTCCTTTGGGGATATTTCTATATAAATATAGATGTCAGAAATAAGAAGGCACAAGGCACTGCACTATCAAGTGGATATGTTGCATCATTACAAATTAATTTTGATATTTTAACAATAAGTACATATATTTAGGTATGTACTTTATAAACCTGAGCAAGGTAGGAAGTTGGGGTGAATTGTGGTGGCTGATGTGGTATGGAGTAGCATGACATTTTAAAAGGAAGGAAATTATGAAGGAGGCAAAAGACGGAGATAAGGAGAGCTCACATAAGCAGAATGATTCTAGTGTTGATATTAAAACCATATGTGAGGTTCAGATCCAAGATTCTGTTGCAAACACTCTCCTACTCACCAAAACTGAAAATTCATATTGAAAGATGTATGCGTTAAGTGAAAGTGATTTTTTAATTCACTAGGCAAAACCAAGAACATTTGGTTCAACATTTAGATCTAACCTAAATCTCAGACAAACACAAACTTGGTTTGAACAAGACACTGTTTCCATCAGGACATTACAAAATTCTTCTGAGAGAGGTATTTAGTCATGTGTGTCTGAAGACAGGGAGAAGGCAAGGTACATTCGCCCCCTATAGAGGAACTATGAAGTAAGCAGCAAGATGGAGAAAGTAGCTGTTAGGGATTGTAAATACCCAAGACAAGAAATTGTTCCTTTTTTTGTTTTTGTTTTTTTGGGGGGGGCGGGGGTTGGGAGGGGAGTTATTTCCCACAAAAACCTTTGGATGGAGTAAGAAATTTGCTTCCCTGATTTACATACACATATATAACTGGCTCTTATTCTTATTTTACAGGTGCATAGACCTCAGCAGCTTCATCTGATAAGTTTTAGTGGGTTTTATTCACCCCTGAATTTTGTGTTGTCTCTCCTCCTTCCGTCAAACTATAGAATTCTTGAGTATCTGTAATTGATCTTAATGATTACACAGCTAGGAATGGGATTTTCCCCAGATCACTTTATTTCTTGAATTCACTGCTAGGAAGCAAACCCAAAGGTTCAATGATTTGGACATAGAGAGCGCTTTAAATGCTTTTTATATATACCTCTAGGTGGCACGGGCTTGTGAATGCTGCAATGCTGGGGTGGATGGAACATCCAACAGGAGTGCAGGGGACCCCCCAGTGCCCTTGGCACTCCACCCGGAAGTGGAGCAGCAGCACTTCTGGTCCACTTCTGGATCTACCAGGGAGTGCATTAGCTTCCTCCCCCGCCCCCAGCTTGGTGACTGGTGCCTCTTGGGTCTGGGGCGGCCATGGCCCCCCCAACCCCCATGGTCAATTGCTGAGCTGGGAGGGGTGTGGGGGGAGGGGGGGCAGTGTGCTCCCCATTAGACCTGGAGATCACAGTGATCATGAGCCATGCCTGCTACCTCAAGGCATGTAGAAAAAACTTTTAAAGCTGCGTCCATGTCCAAATTGCTGATTCTCCAAATCAGCATTGAATCTTCAGATTGGGGTTCGGCCAAATCGAATTAGGGACAGTGATCCGAATCAATGAATCGAATCACTGTCCCCAATTCAGGTCAACTCTGAATCCAAATTGAATAGGGCCCACTTCCCACATCCCTATTAAATATTACTGCATTTCAACAATTTGCATGTGACTAAATGATTGTGTGATAAAATCAAAAAAAACGACCCAAAAGCAACAAAACAAAACAAAAACCCATGGCCCCAAGCTTCACTTCACTATTAGACCACTTCAGACAACACACAATGGAAATGTTACTGCCCTGTGTGCAAACAAATGATGCCTTTGGACATCTTTGAACAATTTCTTGGCAAACAATATATTTTTGCAGTTCCTGTCCTTCAGACACACAATGCATCCTACCAGCTGCTAATGTTAGGGTTCCAGCTATTTAGGCAATTGAAAAAACAGCTGATGGAGTATTGACACAATACCAAAAACCTTGTAATCCTAAATCATCCTTTCTCAACCATGATCCAGCAAATGGGACAACCTGACTCACTCCACTCACTATGGCTTCAGGAATGAGGCCCTATTTTGTCTCTTGGCTTCCTAAATTTTGTACAGATTGTAGGAAATCTACTGGGTTCAGAAGGGAAAATAAAAATCAATGCTTTTGCAAGCAACAGATTGGGAAGATGGGGGAAAGAGCTTCCTCCCCTCCCACTGAAGAATGTTAGGTGTTTCCTTAAGAGGAACATCATAGGCTCCATGTTCCAGAGGGTTTGCTTTTTTTTTTAAACATGTGTGGCTCTAAGAAAGGAACACTACATTAAGGTTATCAAGACCAGTACATATTATATTCATGCAGCCAGGAAAAGTGACAGCTGTAAAATGGTAAATAATAAAACCAGTTGTGAGAGGTTCACAAAGCCAGAGTTCCTGGACCTTGGTGCCCTATGTATGTATCTGCGGGACTCCCAGCAGCATACCTCAAACTCTGTAACAGACAGTCTGAAACAATTTTCTGTCAAGTACAGATGGTTCCAAACCATTACTCAAGTGACAAGAATTAATAGAAATATTCTGTAAGGCATGAGAACTGAGAAACACTCTCTGCTTCTTTATGACCTATTGAATACATCTAATGTTTATGGGGGTGACAACGTTTGTGTCAGTGAGATTGACTCATAGGTTTCTTGTCCCATATCTTGTACCAAGCACAGGTGGTGTAAGTACTTATCACCTTTTACATTTTACACATACATTTGGTTCCCCCAGACAAGTCAGAAAATAGTGATGCTACATATTAGTGTGTATAGGTGTGCTGCTGTACATCTGGGGAATATTCAAGTACAGGTTAACTGTGAAGAGAAAAAACATAATATCTGACTCACATTCAGCACTTGCTCACCTGCACCCATGACAGTATGCAATGAAAGAAAATGATCAATAAGCAGTTTTCTTTGTGTAGATGGATCCATGCTAATTGGCAGGAGAATGCAGGCAGGCCTGGCGGCAGAGGCTTTGCTGATTATTGTCTCAGGCAGACCACACAAGCTCTGGTGGAGCTTAGACCACCCTGCGAGGTGGGGATGAACAGGATGCCACAGAGCCCCATGGGTTGCTGGTGGAATGCGATCTAGTGTCAGTTATGATGGGATCTGGTACAGATGTTTGTTATGGTGCTCAAAACGACAGTGCTGAATTCTGATACTGAATCTCTCAGACTGCCTCATGAGAGACTACAGAGCTCTAGGGGCAAACCGCAAGGAGACAGGGACACAAGTGGTTTTTTATTCTATCTTTCCAGTGAGCACACATGGATGGTGCCATAAGACCTGCATCAGCAAGGTCAACTGGCAGCTTCGGAGCTGGTGTTACCAGGTGGGCCTTGGGTTCTTGGACCATGACACATATTTCCATACAGAGGACATGCTTGGGTGGGATGGACTTCATCTCTCCCCAAAAGATAAGCGTGTTTTTTCTTCCAGGTTGGCTGATCTCCTACAGCGAGTTTTAAACTAGGTTCGCCGGGGGATGGGGACACAGTGGAACACAAAGACACTTTGCTGTCAAGCCAGGAGACATGCACAAGCAGTACCAAAGTACATGACAGGGGCCAGGGCAAGCTTAGGAAAAAGAGGGTGACACTGGCAGCTACAGGAGGCCTCAAATGCCTGTACACAAATGCTCAAAGCATGGAGAATAAGCAGGAGGAACTCGCGCACCTGCTACCTAGCAAAAACCCAGACCTAGTGGGGCTCACAGAAACCTGGTGGGATTCTACCCACAACTGGGCAGTGGATATCGAGGGATACAGGCTGTACAGGCAAGACAGAGACGGGAAAAGGGGGTGGGGTGTAGTGCTATACATCAAACAGCAATACACGCCCTCAATGATCAAGATGGGGTCAGAGGAGGGGCAAAATGAGGCACTCTGGGTAAGAATGCAAGGGGTCCATGGGGAAAGGGACTTGATAGTGGGTGTCTTGGATTAAGAGGCAAACCTGAAGTAGGACAACTTTCTTGTGGCAGCAGTCTCAGAGGTCAGTTCCAAAAGCAGGATTATAAGAACTCATGCTCCTATTTGCAGCTTCATGCCCTTTTCAGTAAGCATGTTGGCTTCAGCTCTACCTCTAAATGTCACTAACTCAGCAGGCTTATGGCCACGGGGAGCCTTTGATGCCCCCTGGTGGTAACGCAGCCTTTGTCTGGCTAAGGCTTCGCATAGACTTCCCTGATTACTCTCCTGCCACATCTTATTCTTACTGAAGGTTGTGTAAGGAAGGCTGTTCATGGGCTCTGAGTGAGCCTGAGTCTGTATCAATCACCACTGGGTCCCCCCTGGGTCCTCTTAGTCAAGTCCTTCTCACCAGGTTAGTAGCCCTGTGTACCTCTTCCAAGCATCTGTAGCCTTAAGAGCAAATTGTGTGGCTCCATTCCTCCC
The DNA here is from genome assembly GCF_052110815.1 of Crocodylus siamensis. Lineage (NCBI taxonomy): Eukaryota > Metazoa > Chordata > Crocodylia > Crocodylidae > Crocodylus > Crocodylus siamensis. The sequence goes on from NC_143403.1 coordinate 46,256,056, forward strand.
CTACACCATGCCACAAGCTTCATGGGTGATCTCTATCTTTGATGTTGCATATTTATACACAGTTTCTTTGTGTCCTTGGACTCCCATGTCCCTTACACAGTCTTCCTCTGAACTCCCAGACCCCTGGTCCCATACACAGCCACTTCTCCAGCACAGACCTTATCTGGGCTTGGGGACCCTGTAGTCCTGCTTATGGGCTCATGGATGCTCTGGCATGGCTCAGCCTGGTCATGTGGACCCTCTGGTCTGGGTCTCAACCTTTCACTAGGATCCTGGACCACTACTGAGCCTGACTCTCAGTCTGAGGGCTCCTGGGTTGCCAATTGTCTAAGTAGGCCTTGAGCCTACCACAGCTGGGCTCAAAGCTAAACCACTGGTGCCACTTACAGAAAAAAGAAGCATCTCAGCCCTCTGCCACACACCTCAAACTCTCTATGGGTTTAACATAAAATAAAGGCCTTTGCCTGTAAAACTGAGTCTTTCTCTGCCCAGAGAACTTGCCTCTGTTCCCAGGCCTGCAGAATTGTTTTCATGAATCCAAGTCCCTTCAGGAACCCTGCTGCTCTGTTGCCAGAAGCTCCTCACTTTGTGGCTGCTGGGGACAAACTGCCGAATCAGTTCAGTCTTTGGGCTTATATAGCTCTATCCTCAGTCCTCTTCCTATCAGTTGAGACTCTCATTAGTCCACTTCACCACCTGAAAGCAGCCTCTCACATTGCTTTCTCCCATAAAGGAGTAGGTACCACTCCAGTGTCCTGCTCCAACTAATACACACAAATTCCAGGTGAACCTGGGAAGGCAGCAGCTCAAGGGGAGATTTTCCCCTAGAGGTATCTCTAGACCTATTAAGGTTTTGCCAGTTATAAGCAACAGTCAATGATATACATGAAGCATATGTTGAATGGAGCACTCATGGTTGGGTAAAAACTGTTCAGGAAGGACAGGGAGGGGAGAAGAGGAGGAGGAGTTGCACTTTATGTAAAAGAGCTGTATGATTGCTCAGAGTTCCAGTATGAAACTAGAGCTATGCCTGTTGTAATTATCTAGGTTAGAGTCAGAGGGGAAAGGACAGGCAACTGGTAGAGGGGGACACGGAAGGGGCATGTGCCCCCCCAGCAAAATTAGCCTCCAAAAATGGTGCAGTTTTTTTGCCTACATATTTTTTTGGCATGTGGGCCAGCGATGCATTGGGGCAGGCACTAAACCATGGCACAGAAGTATAGAAGTGGATATGGGGCTTTTCACCTACCCCCAAGCCCACCCCTGGGCCTGCCCACAAATTGTGCCCTCCCTCCCCCCAGACTTATGAGGCACCAGTCATCCCTGAGGGAAAGCAACAAGGATGATGTCTTGATAGGAGTGTGCTATAGATACTAGACCAAAGGGATGACATGAATGAGGCTTGCTTCAAACAGCTAGCACATGTTTCCCAATCACAGGTCCTGGTCCTCATGGGGGGACTTCAATTACTCTAACATCTGCTGGGTGGGCAATACAGCAGTGTACAGGCAATCCAGGAAGTTTTTGGAGAGTGTTGGGAACAACTTCCTGGTGCAAGTGTTGGAGGCCAACTAGGCCACAATCCTCTTGACTGGCTGCTCACAAACAGGGAGCAATTGGTGGGGAATGTAGAAGTTGATGGCAACTTGGGCACCAGTAATGATCAGATGATTGAGGTCAGGATTCTGAGGAAAGGAAGGAAGAAAAGCAGCAGAGTAAGGACTGTGGACTTCAAAAAAGCAGACTTTGACCCACTAAGGAAACTGATGGGCAGGATCTCCTAGGAGGCCAGCCTAAGGGGATAGGAGTGCAGGAAAGCTGGCTGTACTTTCAAGAAACCTTACTGGGGCACAAGAACAAACCATCCCAATAAGCAGGAAAATTAGTAAGTATGGTAAAAGACCAACTTGGCTTAGCAGGGAACTCTTCAGTGAACTAAAACACAAACAGGAAATTTACAAGAAGTGGGTACTTGGATAAATGACTGGGAAAGAGTATAAGAGTATTGCTTGATCATGCAGGGATGAAATAAGAAAAACCAAAGCAAATTTGAAGTTTCAGCTAACAAGGGACATGTCAGGTAACAAGACAGGTTTTTACAAGTATGTCAGTAACAAGAGGAAGATTAGGGCAAATGTGGGTCCCTTACTAAACTGGGGAGGCAACCTGGTGACAGATGGTGTGGAACAGGCTGAAGTACTCAATGCCATTTTCACTTCAGTCTTCACAGGCAAGGTCAGCTTCCAGACTATGGCAGTTGGAAACACAGTTTGTAGAGAAGGTGAGGAGCCAAGTGTAGTGAAAGAGCAGGTTAGGGACCATTTAGAAAAGCAGGATGTGTACAAATCCATGTGGCCAGGTGTTGAAGGAGCTGGCCAATGTGATTGCAAAGCTCCTGGCCATTATTTTTAAAAACTCATGGTGATCAGGAGAGGTTCTGGATGTTTGGAAAAGGAAAAAGATAGTGCCCACCTTTAAGAAAGATAAGAAAGAGGATCCAGGGAAATAGAAACCAGTAAGCCTCACTTTAGTCTCTGAAAAATCATAGAAACGTCCTCAAGGAATATATTTAGAGGAATACTTGGAGAAGAAGAAGATGATTAGGAACAGTCAGCATGGATTCACCACGGGAAATCTTGCCTGACCAACCTGATTGCCTTTTATGATGAGATGACTGGCTCTGTAGATGCAGGGAGAGCAGTGGACATGTTATACCTTGATTTTAACAAGGCTTTTAGTATGGTCTCCCAAAACATTAATGCAAGCAAGCTGAGGAAGTATGGGTTAATTGAATGGATGTTCAGTTTTGGGTCCCCCACTACAGAAAGAATGTAGAGAAATTGGAGAAAAGTTCAGCTGAGGTAAAAAAAAAAAATGGTTAGGGGACTGAGACAAATGACTTCTGAGGAGCAGCTGAGGGAACTGGGCTTATTCAGCTTAGAGAAGAGAATTCTTAGAGGGGATTTAATAACAGCCTCCAACTACCTGAAGGGTTGTTACAAGGCGAATGGAGCTAGACTCTTCTCAGTGGTGGCAGATGAGATGACAAAACAAGGAGCAATGGTCCCAAGTTGCAGCAAGGAAATTTTAGGTTAGATATCAGGAAAAACTCTCTCATTAGGAGGGTAGTCAAGCACTGGAACAGGTTACCCAGAGAGGTTGTAGAATCTCCATCCTTGGGGGTTTTTAAGACCCAACTAGACAAAGCCTTGGCTGGGATCATCTTGTTGGGAATGGCTCTGCATTGAGCAGGGGGTTGGACTACATGACCTGATGTCCCTTCTGACCTTAATTTTCTATGATTCTATGAATGTGTAATTGATAGCTCTGGTTGATTAAGAGGTAGATTGGAAAGCAGGGTAGATATGCACCTTTATAGACTGTGTGTGTGTGTGTGTGTGTGTGTGTGTGTGTGTGTACTGAGCACAAGCTGTCGTGGGCTGAAGCTCATTTCATCAGATGCTGTGTAGTACAGGTGGAAAGCAGAGTATAAGGAAAGAATGTAGCAGGCTGTTTATTGAGGAGATGGTCTCTGGGGCCAGGAGTAGCACCTCTGGCTCCTTCAGCATCTGGCTTCATCCTTGCCATACTCATACCTGGGGCCTGAGTTTCCCTCAGGATGTTCCCCCTTGACTATCCTATGGGAAACAGCCACCCAGGCCTCAAAGTATTTGTCAGGGCTTCAGCCATCCTGGCCTCATCCCCCTTTTCCTCTTGCTGATCCCTCAGCCCTGGTCCACTCTGAAATCTCAGCTCTTGGACATTGGCTCTGACTTGGCTGCATCCCATCCTGGGCTACTATTTCACTGCACCAGCTTCAGCCTTCTCAGGATCAAATTTATCTCCAGTCCCTGATAGAGGAAAATGCCTTGAAGTGGCTACCTCCTCCTCTGTAAACACAAGCCAGTCCTCCAGCTGAAAAACTCAAACATAAAGTAGTGACCTTACCAGTCCTAACTCAAACATAAACCCCTCTGAGGCATTAATGCTCAAGCCCTGCCTCTCAGGCTGGCTTACTACCATTTCTCCAGCCCACCAGATACCTCTCGTGGGCTAACTTTACTCCTCACTGCAACTAGCTTTCACCTGGGAGCTCTGTGTCCTGAAACAGCCAGGGCCAAACTACCTTTTACATAATCAAGGACTAAGTTTATATGTTCAAGATCAGCCTCCTTCTAATCATGTAACCTGATCTCCTACACCCAGGGCCAATGTTCTGCTAATCCCATTATTAACACTCTGGCCTTTTTTAGTTCCTGGCTCATTTTACTTGTGCTGTTACTATTTGCTGCCACTTTTACCCCCATGTAAAATTTTGTTGCACTTCACCACCTTCCTAATAACAGAGGCAGGAATTCCCTGTTACAGAGAGAAATTAGAATACAGAAGAAAAAGGTGGGAGAGAGAGAGAAGCAGAGGGTGAAGGCAGTTGGTGCTAGGGAAAACAAGCAAACAAACATTAAGCCCATGGGAACAAAGGGATTGCAAAAGCTAATCCAGGTAATAATATAAAAACCCGTAGTCCCTGTTTAAGCCATACTTAATACACTCCAGTTTTTGGCTGATTTCTTGTTCTGGGGTTTTCAAAATTATTTTTCTGCCTGAGAACAGCAATTCTGAGGTCAGGGATGGAGTGTCCAGGGAGGCTGAAGTGTTCTGCCACAGTGTAGCACAGAGCTGAGTTTCAGCCCCACTACGCTCACCCCTCATGAATGAGCCAGGCCCAAAAGTCCAGTGGCAAAGAGTCACCACCATGGTCACAGGCTCTTTAAAGCCAACGTTTCCCAGCCCAGTGGAGAAGAAGTGGAATCCCAGAAGACCCTAGGAGTTCCATGCCAGCAGGAGGAGGAAAAACCTATAAAGTACTGGAGAGGGAAATCCCCTGGAAAGGGGAATAAGAACTAGGAGACTGGCATGGTACTGGCATGGAGGTACTGGCAGGCCATTCAAGAGAGAGATGGGAGATTCACAGCTGCTGGGAGAGGGATGCTTTGATCATCACTACTGCTGTGATTTGGTAGGACTGCTGCACTGCAAAGGAAGATAGAAAGACAGAAGCAGAGAGAATGTGAGTAAGAAATAAAAGCCCTAAGAGGCAGATAATTAGTTCTACAGAGGGCAATTAGAGACTTATCAGCCTACACCGTGGAGACAGGAGAAAATGACTCAAACCCTAATCAGATTGGAGACAGCAGCCCGCACAGCTGCCAGGGAAAAGCTAAGAATCAGGACTGGGAAGTGAAGGACATAGAGTGATATGAGAGGAAGAAATTAGCTCTACAAGAGGGCTGATTGATGAGATAGTCAACTGCTTGGAGGGAAGACGGTTCATAATTAACAGGAAGTCCAAACACTTGGGGGAACAGCTGATCATCCTGGGGCTCACTGTATGAAGCTGCAGTGAGGAAGTCAAATTAACTATGAGTTAAGTGAACGAATGGGTGACTCTGTGAGTGGTAAGAGAGTCCGACATAAACTGACTGTTTATGGAAAGGACAATTTGGCATGCTCAGGACTGTTTCCTTTAGTTTGTAATTTCAATTGACTTTATGTTTATGAATGGGACAAGCTGACCCTAAATAGAAACAGTTCCAGTCCGAGACTTGGGGAGTGAATACAAAAATGTGAGAAGACCTAGCCCTCGCTATTGGACTGTGATTGCTGAAAGTGTCATCTAACTAATGGAGAGACCAGGGCATAGGGGTGGAGGAACCCTATATAAGATATACCTCAGGACAGGAGAGGAGTCAATGGACTATAGAGTGTAAACTCTGGGAAAAAGATCAGCCGAGAGAAAGTTTTCACAGGGTGCATTTTCCCTTAGTTTCCAATAATTCTATCAAGGTGTGGCAGATAAGAAAACAAGGGAGAGTTTTATAGTTGTTAGGATCAGAAGGGTCCTGAGCACATCATAAAGTCCGACCCCCTGCCATGGCAGGAAAGAATGCTGGGGTCAAATGACCCCGGCTAGGTGATTATCTAGCTTCCTTTTGAAGACCCCCAGGGTAGGAGCAAGCACCACTTTCCTTGGAAATTGATTCCAGATCCTAGCCACCCTGACTGTGAAGTCATGCTTCCTGAAGTAGTGCTTACCCTAAGTGGGAGACTAACCCAGAAAACAGATAAAACCCTATCACACAGGGTTTTGTCTTTCTGCAGCTAATGTCAGATTGGTTCTCATTCATTCTTACATGTATGAATTGCCCTGTCTGTCCAATGTACACAGCAGAGAGGTATTATAAGCAAGTGGTAATGTGTATTACATTGTTCAAGTTGCAAGTGAACTAATTTTGGATGTTGTACTCTTTGTTATTCACTCAGTGATGATGTGGTCTGTATTGATATTGGGACACAGTCAGCATTTAGGTCCATTTCAAGATGAATTAGTCAGGATGGGAGTTTGTTAGTCTGTTGTTTGAGAGATACCGTTTGATATCCAGAACCTTTCTGTAAGCCAGAGAAGATTTGTTCCCAAAGACAACATTAATACATTTATCCTTTTCCAGGAAGGTATGGAGGTCATTAATGACATGTCTTAGGTGACAAACAGAGGGATTCTGTTGTTGTCTCAGGGTTAGTCTGATAGCAGGTCTGAGTGAGGTCTGAGTGTGATTTTGTTGATTTAAGTGGCTACAGTTTTGAGGTTATTTTGTAATTTTAGGACTTCATGCCCTAGATTCTGAAGATGTTCATCTGTGTTGGTGGAATCAGAGCAGGTCTATTTGCACATTAGTTCTTGGTTGTAGATGATGGATCTAGTCGTGTGCTTGGGATGAAAGCTGGTGGCATGAAGGCAGCTGTGGTGGCCAGTGGGTTTCCAATACACTGTGGTGGTGATGTGGCCAGTGCAAACCTTTACTGTATTGTCTGGGAAATGAATCTGTCACCTACAGCATTAGATAGCCATCTCCAGCAGTAGCCAAAGTTCCCAGGTAGCTTTTGCTGTCCATCTCAGGTGAGGTAGATTGCACGTGTCTAGCTGAGAGGTAAAAAAAGGCATCAGTAACTGAGGTAAATCATAAAAGACCACAATCTTTTAATCAAATGCAAATAGGAAACATATTTTGGAACATCCACCAAGAAACTTAGAAACCAAGGTGAATCTAAACAACTGGTTCTCAACCTTTTTTAAATTCAAAATATCCATTGTTAGACTCAAGGTACCTGTGGCAGGGCACCTTCAGTGCCTGCTACTTTAAGGGGCTTTAGCAGGCTGTGGAGAAGCTGGGAGGTGCATTTAGGCCCAATTAGGTAGTCACATGACTGCAAGGGGGCCACCAGATTGTAGGAGGGCTGGGCAGCTTCGGTATAAGCCCAGGCCCTAGAAGCAAAGCTGGCAGTAATATCTAGGGAGCCAGTGGAGCAACAACACACTGCCTGAGGAGAGCAGCTCCCAGAACATCTGGAGGTTAAGGCAGGAACCATGGGGATGAAGGAGGTGCCTGGTCCCTGGGTAAAACCTGAAACTACATGCTCCTGAGATTGGATGGTGTGGTGGGGCTGCCTGTGGCAGGGAAGTCTCCAGGAAATGCCACACCTGTGCCTCCCTAGTGAAAGGTGAGGATGGGGCACTGTAAAGGCACAGCCCCTGCTGCCTTGTGGGTACCCTGTGGAGGGGAAAGGCTAGGGGAGAACACCCCATCAGGAAACCACAGGGCCCAGGTCCAGTGAGTGGAGCTTGAGGCAGGGTCCAGGCTCATTGAGTGGGGCCTGAGACAGAGCCAAGGGCTACTAAAAAGGGACCTGAGACTGAAAGGGCATGAGGCCCAGGAGCCCAGTGAGAGAGCAGACAAGTGACCCCACTGAGGAAGCAGAGAAGCCAAGGTATGTCTGAGGACACTTGAAACCTAGTGGCAGTCCCTAGGTGTATGTTCAGGAACTGTTCAAGGGGCTTAATAAGGCCTCTTTCATCTGCTCAGAGAATGAAAGGTATTTGTCTCCTTTCATGGAGGTCAAGGCAGAGTGGCCATGTCTTGGAATCTAGCCCAACTGCTCCAGGACCTTCTTCCTGAACTTTCTAAAGGGTGCATGGAAGTAATACATTGCAGCCATTAACTGTTGTCTGCACTGAGACATCACCCTGCCCCAGACCAACCCGGCACTCTGCCAGGAGCATCCTATGACAACCCAGCACTCACCTCCCTGTGATCTAGCTCCTTACTTCCCAGCCTGGCTCCACAGAACCAACTGTCTCTTATCCCCCTACCCCAAAAGAGCATTCTTTGTTGCAGACCACACAGACAAGTCTACCCATCTACTAGGGGACCTCACTCAGAGAGGTCCCCATTGGCTGTGCAGCCCAATCTTGGTGTCATGCTCTCTGAAAGTGGCCATGGGCCCTGCCTCTTCCCTGGAGGTGGTCATGGCCCCCTGCCTTCCCTCAGCAGTCTCTTTTGATGGGAGACAAATTCCCAGTAGTCATGTTTTAAGTGTGACTATACGTACACTGGTGCTTCTGTACAACACACTAGTCTTCTCCCCACCTTGAAGCAAATTGTCTGGAAGGCCATGTGCATCTTCTTCTTGGGCTCCAGATGGGAGAAGGAGTGTGGAAGAAAACTTTGTACAAGACAAAACAGACAGAGGGCCAAGGAATGCCAGACATTCTGCTTTTCCTCTGAGTGAAATATATGAGCCACATCTTCAAACTGGCAAATAGAGCAGGGGTTAAAATAGCCTGCTTTGTGAAGTATTTTGCAGGTCACATACTAAGACGTTGGGGGATACACATACATGAACTTAGCTGCCTGGGAACCACCATGGTTCTACAGAACACTGGAGCAGTTCTGCAGCAAGTATGAACTAGAAAAAGAAGGCTCAATGACCCGACCCAAATGAACCACCACAAAATGCAGGAGACATTGAGGAAACAGGATGTGATTTCAACCATGGTCCTACTCCCCAAAGACAGCTTCCAGGCTATATGGGAGAGGATCTTCCACAAGAACCTGCAAAAATTGCACAGAGACCAAAATGGCAAGTAGCCCATCATGCACTTCCAGTACAGGGATGGTGGTACACAAAGGGGCAGAGAAACCAACCATGCTTCCCCAGGGAAACCTCCCCATGGAAAGCAGAGACAATCAACCTCCTCCTATGGTACCACCCATTTGCCAAAGAGGTATAAAAGAAAGTGTTTACACTCCTCAAAATGTTGACAGGGATCACAAATCTGACCAGAGAAGTGGTGCTGTCTGGGCATCTGACCAAACAGGAGGGGACCCTGACAGTATAAAAGAACACACATGTCATAGTAATCCTCAGGAAGAACAGAACAGAAGGGTCATTGCTGTCCCAGACCCCATGGATATCTCTTACTCCCTGTGAGAGTGAGACCAGATCCTGACTGAGGGGCTTCCACCAGTATCCTTCGAGCAGCCCAGTCCAGAGACGTCTGACTTCACTGATTCAACTTGCCGTGTAACTTCTAACCGAGGGACTACCGATAAGTTACTAACCAAGTGGGAACTCTTGGCTAATTTCTTTATCTGTTTTATTATCACTGCCAATTTTAGTCTGTATTATTATATTGTCTGCTTATTAACTTAACCTTTTAATTAACTATTATATATGCAAACTATATCTTTTATTGTCATAAGTAAAATTCATTCTTTTTTATAAGTGAAACGTGTCATTTCTTTCCTTTCCAACATCACCTTCTCGATCCCGAACCAAATAGCCCAGTGGCTAAAAAAGTTGCAGTGCTCAGTCAGTCTACAACTAAATTAATATACTCACAGTGCCCAGCTGGCCTGTGACAGCCAGCCTAGGCAGTAGGGGGCCACAGGGGACAGGAAGAGATGTCCTGGCTTGGCGGAATGCTGACTCCCTGCCATATGAAGATTAAGACCCATCCCAATCTCCACGTGGCTGGTTATTCTGGCTGCTGGGCAACTGCCTCCCAGCTACGTAGAGATCAGGACCCATCCTGACTTTCATGTGGCTGGCAAGGAGCTTTCTGGGATATCTCTCTCCCACCCCACAGAGATCGGAAACAACTGCACTAATACAAGACAACCAAAAATAAAAATATGAAATGTGAAATTATTTCATATACTTTGTGATTTCCCATCACTTTTTTTCTGCCAAATCTGTTTCTCTGTGGTCAGGAGTTGTTTTCTCCTGCTGCTTTTTAGTTGCTTGGTGTCTGAAAGTTTTATATTCCATGGCAAACATCTGTGATGTCACAAATGGAGGATGACACACATACACCCCCAGGCAAAGTAAGCAGAAAATAAGACGAAGCTTTACAAAACAAAGATTTTTATTCTAAAATATCAGATGGCAAAGAACAAGGCAAAGGTAATACAGAACACTTTATATTGATTCTGTGATCTCTCTGATCTCCATGAATATATCATTAAAGTTCCTACCAAGCATTTTTATTATTTAGAAATAATAGAGCATGTTTCTCCCCTTTAACAGTCAATAAAAGAAATGACTTGATTTGTTTATTCTGTGTGTGTTTATCTGTAGAACTTGTTGAGGGCACGCCAGGTTGAACATATGAGTTACCATGTTGTTCTGATGACTATTGGGAGCATAGTCACTCCTGTCTTGTGGCAGTGAGTTCATGGCCTTGGCCCAGCCACTGTAAAAATGTTGTCTCCTGCACTAAGTCTCACTCTGGTGGCCAGCAATTTGTTTCAGAAAAGTAGAACTGATCCTCCAGTGAATTTTTTCCTAATGTTTCTGTGAGACAGTAGTGCCCTATTAAAGTTATTTTTGCCAGTTCTTCAGTATCGGTCTGATTTATGTTGTTTAATATACATACGTGTTATGCAGAATTAGCTGTTGGTCACAGTACAACAGCTGAAGAATTCACATATTTGACAGGGATAGCCAACCTTACCTTTTCATGGCTCTCTCTTCACTTGAATGTATTTCTGCTACATCTGGGAGCAGGTAACCAAGCATTACCAACCATGAAACCTCAAAAATCAGGAATCAGGCTTTAAAAAGTCAGGAAACTGACTACAAAAAAAAATAGATTTTTAAAAATATAAAAAAATGAAAATAAAAATATGCAATTTATTTGCTTTCTGTTACCTGCTGATCATACTTGGATCACATTTTCCAAACTTACTCCACAGCTTTAAGGACTATATATTAGGCCTGTGTGAATAGGCAACTATTTGATTCAGATTTGGATTCAGCTGATTCAATTCGGAGATCCAAATCACTTTTCTGATTCAATTCAGTCGAATCAATTTGGAAAAGAATCGGCGATTCAGAGATTTGGCCATAGGATATAATGGGAAATCAATGAAATATCTATAACTTTGTTGTTTTTGCCTGATTTGGTTGAAACTTTCAGGGGTGATAGCCACTGCTGAAGGCATGAAGCCTGCCAAGTTTCAAGGTGGGGTGAAAACTGCAGAAGGAGTCTGTGTTCTGGGGCCCAGCACCTCCGGCTGCAGGCAGGCAAAACTCATACATCTGACTCCCCAGTGTTGCTGGCACAAGGTGCCCGAGGGAGGCAACAATTGGGTTTGTTGCCCGGTGTGCGTCGCGCCAAATAAACACACTGGGGGAGAAGCAGACAGAGTTTATTTGAGCTCAAGTAAAAGACGCAGGGAGACTGTATTGTCTCAAATCCTGCACCCCTAACCCTGCAACAGCGAGATCTTTATACCCCGATCAGTTTCACTGTCATTGATTTTCCACCAGCTGGCCCCCCTCTCCCTCCTCCTTTCTCTCTCCGAGTGGTGCCCTTGCATTCCACAGATAACAGTTTTAGCTCGCCTGCTTTCCAGAAGGACAGGAGATTGCAGGCGCCAAAGAAAGGGTTGCAAAGGTTGGGCAAGGGGGGGCTTTGGCTCATCTGAGCCTGGAGCAGAAGGACTTCCTCGACACTCGTGGTCTTCCATCCCTCTGAGTTACCCAGGGTTATGCCCAGTGACACCAACAGCTCCCCCCTTTGAGAATACTCAACAAAGTTTTGGCTGAGTTTTCTCATATGCTGAAGACAAAAAGTGATTGAGTGTTTGAGGATTGGAATCTTCAATGCAAGGGTATAATGAGGCGCTCGGGGAGGGGGATGCACAGACTTTGTGCAGGAGGGCGTTACAGCACGCAAATAAGAGGAGAGTAATTAAACACAACACAACACTGTTGATCAGGAGGTGAAGGATGCCCACTCCTAGGCCTCTGAGGTTGGGCAACCAGCTCCAGAGAGAATCAAAGACAGTGGGTTCACGTTCCTGACTTTTCCACAACTCAAAAGCCTGTTCAGCTGACAAAATGTGTTTGTTTATACCTTGGGAATTTTCTGGGACATAAGTACAACATCGTTCCCAATTAAAGCACATACCCTGCCCTGAGAAGCTAAAACATAATCTAGGGCCTGACGGTTTTGAAGAGATAATAAGCGAAGTTGATAAATCTCGGAGTTAAGGCTCTTTTCAATAGCTAAAGTGTCATTAGCAAATTTTGTAAGGAACGTAGAAAGTTGACGATATAGCTTGGCTAACCGGCCTACTCCATATGCTGGGAGAAGGATCATGCCAAGTCTGTCTCATGATGAATCCAGTTCTTGTGTCCATCGACCTTTGCCACTGTGTGGGAAACTAGTAGGACAGGGTGAGGTCCTTTCCACTTCTCTTGGAGGGGCTCATCCTTCCAGGTCCGAATGAGCACGAAATCCCCTGGCTGTAACGCGTGGACTGGAGCATCCAGCGGAAGAGGCTGCAAGTCTTTAGTGTACCTATGGAGAGAAGAAAGAACAGCAGACAGAGAGCACATATACCATGACAAAATATTACATCCTATTTCCCACTCCCCTGCTGGAACCGGTGTCCCGTTCATAGGCCATGCCCTTCCAAACATAATTTCAAAGGGGCTAAGCCCTAATCTTCCCTTGGGGAGGGCACAGATACGAAGCAAAGCAAGGGGCAAAGCATCAGGCCATCGCAGAGAGGCCTCCTGGCAGATCTTTGATAGATGACGCTTGAGGGTCTGATTTGTACGTTCTACTACACCACTAGCTTGTGGTCACCATGCAGTATGGAGTTTCCAGGGGATCTGTAAGGCATCTGAGATGTTTTGGATGATCTTTGAAGTGAAATGTGTTCCGTTGTCAGATTCCATCCACTGGGGAAGTCCGAAGCGAGGAATAACTTCCCGGATGAATTTTAGAGCTACAGTCTTGGCTGTACAATTGCGACATGGAAAGGCTTCAGGCCATCCGCTGAATCGATCTATTATACTTAAATCCTTGAGTTCGGGGGAACTCAGTAAAGTCTATTTGCCAAACCAGTCCGGGGCCTGGAGTAGGTTCCAAAGTGGCTGGAAGTGCTGAGAGACTGGGTCGAGGGTTATTCTTTTGACAAATCGAACAGCTGGCCTGTATTTGGGAGGCCAGAGGTCGAAGTCCAGAGGTTAGAAAATATTTGTTCACCAACTGAGTGAGAGCTTCTTTTCCAGCGTGTGTAGTTTGATGTAGCCGTTGCAACACCGGCTGGGTCAGGCTCTTTGGTAGGAGGATCCTCCCGTCCATGGAGCAGAGCCATCCCTTCTTTTCTTGGAGAGCAAGCTTGTCGGCTAGTTCTTTTTCTTCATATGAGTACTGCGGATCTGGGAGCTCCCCCACTGATGGAATGAGAGCATGCATAGGGATGTCAGCAGGTCTTGGCGTCCTCAGGGTGGCAGCAATTTTAGCTTCTTTGTCTGCCCGGGCATTACCCCTGGCTACATCTTGATCCTCTTTCTGATGTGCCTTACAGTGCATTACTGCCACTTCTGAGGGAAGTTGAACAGCTTCTAGGAGTCGGAGAATTTGGGGTCCATACTTCACTGGGGAGCCTTGGGCTGTCAGCAGTCCCCTTTGTTTCCATAGGCCAGCATGGGCATGCAGTACTCCAAAAGCATACCTAGAGTCGGTATAGATGTTGACCCGTTTCCCTTTTGACAGTTCTAGCGCCCGGGTGAGGGCCACCAGTTCAGCAAGTTGAGCAGATGTTCCGGCAGGCAAACCCTTGGCCTCAACAACATCATAGAGGGTCACAACAGCATAACCTGCCCTCCTTTGCCCTTCTACAACAATGCTACTGCCATCAGTGTACCACTCACAATCAGCATTCAGAAGTGGCTGATCCTGTAGGTCTGCACGGCTGGGGTACTGTGCATCTATGATGTCTAAACAATCATGCTCTTGTTCTTCCGTTTCAGGTAAGAGAGTAGCCAGGTTGAGGGAGGGACAGGGCTGCAGAGTCACTTCAGGGTTCTCCAACAACTTAGCTTGGTACCGAGCCACCCAAGCCTGAGTGAGCCAGAGACCCCCCTTCGCGTTTAGCAGAGCCTGGACCATATGTGGGGTATACACCTGCATGACTCCTCCCAGCATTAACTTTTCAGCTTCCTCAAGTACTAGGGCAGTTGCCGCAACTGCTTGTAAACACGCTGGCCATCCCTTGGCAACTGGATCAAGCTGTTTGGAGAAATAAGCAATGGGACATTTCCACGCCCCCAACAATTGAGTAAGCATTCCCAGAGCCATCCCTTTTCGTTCATGCACATACAATTGGAAAGGTTTAGAAAGGTCCGGTAACCCCAGGGCGGGGGCTTCCATTAGTTTCCTTTTTAGTATCTTAAATGCCTTGTTGGCTTCTGGAGTCCAATAAAAGGGGTCATGGTCTGCCCCTTTCACACAGTCATATAGTGGTTTTGCCCATAGTCCAAATTCAGGGATCCATATTCTGCAAAAACCTGCCATGCCAAGAAACGCCCTGAGCTGCTTACGGTTGCTTGGGATGGGAACCTGGCATATAGCCTCCTTTTGCTCGCTTGAAAGCTGGTGTTCCCCCTGTCTTATGTGAAATCCCAGGTATCGTACTTTGGGGAGAGCAATTTGAGCTTTATTTCAAGCCACTCGATATCCTCGAAGTCCAATAAAGTTTAGGAGGCTTACCGTGGTGTTAAGGCAAGAGTTTAAATCTATGGCAGCAATTAATAAATCATCCACATATTGTAACAAGAGAACTTCATGCTCATTATTCCACTCCTCCAAGTCTTTAGCTAAGGACTGGCCAAAAAGGGTAGGAGAGTTCTTAAATCCCTGGGCTAATACTGTCCAACAAAGTTGTTTCTTAACCCTTTTTCTGTCCTCCCATTCAAAAGAGAATATCTCCTGAGAGGGGGGTTCAACTGGAATCGTAAAGAAAGAGTCTTTCAAATCAAGAACTGAGAAATGAGTATACTGCCCCCCTACAGAGGCCAGCAAGGTATACGGGTTTGGGACGAGGGGATGAATAGTTTTAACCCATTCGTTAACTGCCCCTAGGTCCTGCACCAGTCGATATGTGCCATCAGGCTTCAGTACCGGCAAGATAGGAGTGTTCCAGGCCGACTGACATTCTCGCAGTATGCTGTACTTTAGGAAACGGTCTGTAGTCTCCTGCAGTCCCTCTCTGGCTTCCCTTTTGATTGGGTACTGCTTGATTCGTACTGGACCTTTTCCTGGCAGTAGTTGGATATTAATGGGGGTTTGATGTGTAGCCTTTCCAGGGACCCCCTCTGCCCAAACCAAAGGGTATGCCTGGTCTTCCCACTGGTTCCACTCCGGGGGAGCGTTCATAGCCGAGGGTTCAACTGCGAGGGTCATTATCCATGCATTTTCACGGAGCAATGTGAGGGTTATTTCATCCTGGGTAAAATGCAGTGATGCACCTAATCGACAAAGCAGGTCTCGTCCTAGCAGGGGTGTTGGGCAATCTGGAAGGTAGACCAATTTGTGAGAAAGAGCCCGGTCTCCCAGAGCACATTCTGCAGGAGCATACACTGGGCACTGAGTCTTTTTTCCCGTGGCACTCACCACAGTGAAAGAGTCCGCTACAGGAAGTTGAAGAGGTTGATTTACAGCGGTCCGTGCTGCCCTGGAGTCTATCAAAAAATCAATTTCTGAATTCTCCACCTGCATTTTTACTCTGGGTTCTGGGGGTGGGGTGGTCCGTTTCCCCTGACACCCCTACTCCTGTCCTTCAGCTGTCATTACGGGAGTACAGTCTCTCCCTTTCTCTGGGCATTCATTCTTCCAGTGTCCCTCTTGCCAGCATAAGGCACACTGGTTCCATCCCAGGTGTCTTTCTTGTGGGCCAAAGCGCCCGCGCCCACGACCCCTTATACCTCTGCCTCTCCCACCTTCTTGTGGCCTTTCTCTGACTCCAGCCTGTACTGCTGCTTCTAGCATTCTAACTTGTCTCTTGTCCTTTTCTCCTTCTCTGAGAGTATACGCCCTGTTTGCAGTTTCCAGGATTTGTGTACAGACATACCCATTAAGTCTTCCTTCTTTTGTAACTTCCTCTTTATATCAGGGGCTGCACGGCTGGTAAAAATACCCTTTATAATTGCCTCCATCGCCTGATCATCAGGGTCTGCACTGGTATTTTGCCGAATGGCGTCTCGGATGCGCTGTAGGAATGCAACGGGACTTTCCTTCAGCTCCTGTACTATTTCATATGGCTTTGCCCAATTATTATGTCGGACAGTTGAGTGCCTGAGCCCATGAATAAGCAGTTCTTTGTAAGAGGTAAGACGGGTATGATCCACAGGATTGTTAGGGTCCCATCTAGGGTCTGCTAGGGGAACCACATCTGCCGGAACAGGAACATTGACAGGATCCCTTTCATGCCTCCACTGTGCTTCCTCCCTTGCTTTGGAAATAACTTGATTCCACTCTACTTCAGATAATAAGGTTCGCAAAAGGATATTACAATCATCCCAGTCAGGCTTGTTTTGTTGCTAAACATCCCTCAAAGACAGAGATAAACTTACTCGGGCTAGTTGAAAATTCTCCAGCCTGTGCTTTAAAAGCTGCCAGGTCCACCGGGTTAAAAGGTACATGGGTGAATACTTGCATGGTCTGGGCTGCATGCCCATCTGCCCCAGGCCGGGCTATTACAGTTTCAGTAAGTAAAGGATAAAATCCCACTGAGGGAGGGATCTCTGGGACTGGGGGCATCTGACCTTTATATGGTGGAGGTGTTAAAGCCGAAGGGGACGCCGACTCTGGCATTACAGTAATGGGGGGGAATGCTGAGACTCAACACTAACAACTACTGATCCTGTCGGAGTCAAATTACACTTCTGCAAAATATCTGTCTTGTTCCATAAAGCCATAAACAATTGTGCATACAAATGTTCATTCCACTTACCTGTCCGCTGACAAAACAGGAGTAATTGGAGAATTGTATTGTAGTTAATTGACCCTTCTGGAGGCCACCTTTCCTGATCCTCCAGTTGATATTGAGGCCATTCCACTGTACAGAACCTTTTAAGATCATTTTTAGTCATTAGATCTGACTTAAACAGTTTCCAATTAGTCAGAATGCATTCTAAGGGTGTACACGGTACCCTGCCAAACGTACTCTGTCCCTGCCCATACTCTAGGGAGACACTGGGCGTCCCCAGGTCCTACAGGGAGACACTGGGCATCCCCAGGTCTTAACAGACAATGCTCAGACTGCTGAGCTATCCTACCTTATCCGAGGGACCGGTTTCACACCATCGCCCACGATCGCTTCTCCACTATTAGAGCGCGTTGCACCATTGTGCCCTCCGGGGTCGATCAAACCACGTCTCTACCAAGGCCCCCGATAAAACCACCAGTGCGCACTGGGCGTCGGTTATTGCCACAAGTCGTCGACCCCAGGAGGGATCCGGGCAAGGCGAAATGTTAGCCTCGAGCCCCACGTTGGGCGCCAAAACTGTTGCCGGCACAAGGTGCCCGAGGGAGGCAACAATTGGGTTCGTTGCCCGGTGTGCGTCACGCCAAATAAACACACTGGGGGAGAAGCAGACAGAGTTTATTTGAGCTCAAGTAAAAGACGCAGGGAGACTGTATTGTCTCAAATCCTGCACCCCTAACCCTGCAACAGCGAGATCTTTATACCCCGGTCAGTTTCACTGTCAATGATTTTCCACCAGCTGGCCCCCCTCTCCCTCCTCCTTTCTCTCTCCGAGTGGTGCCCTTGCATTCCACAGATAACAGTTTTAGCTCGCCTGCTTTCCAGAAGGACAGGAGATTGCAGGCGCCAAAGAAAGGGTTGCAAAGGTTGGGCAAGGGGGGGCTTTGGCTCATCTGAGCCTGGAGCAGAAGGACTTCCTCGACACTCGTGGTCTTCCATCCCTCTGAGTTACCCAGGGTTATGCCCAGTGACACCAACACCAGGTACCTCTTCACTTCTACCTGCACTGCTACATCCCCCTGCCCCCCCCCCCAGCCTGTCTCTCACCCCCAGATGCCTCCATTTCCATTTTCACTGACTGGCTTTCTTGCCTGCAGTGCATGCTAGGCCATCCTCTGGCTTCTTTGCTATTCCTTCCATCCAGGACAGGGAGACACACCAACTGTAGGTACTTCCTCAGCCTGACAAAGGGTTTTTCAACCCAAAAGCTTCCTAAGATATATTTTTTCTAACTATTTAAGGGTTTTTTATAATAAACATAAAAGCACAAGATAAGTCATCACACACCACAAATAACATATATCCAATACAACATCTTTACTTCTTGCTGTCGATTCCTTTATAAAAAGAAAGTCTCTGTGACAGTTCCTTCCGGATACCTTTGATGCTGCTGGTGCTATTGGTGTTGAGCTAGCTAAGTTATTTTGACCTGCCATCATTTACAGTGGTGGACCAGACCAAGGCTGTAGGGGAGGAGGAGACTTCACAGGCACACTGCCATGTTGTGCAGAGGCCCCAGCACCAGGAAGGTTGCACCTGAAGACACATACACAATGTAACCCACCCATGTCATGAGTTTTGCCTGCCTGTGGCCAGAGGTGCAGCGCCTCAGAAACCAGACTCACCCTGCACCTATCTCCTTGACAGATGGCAGGCTTTTGTGGCCACAGCATAGCCTACCACTTCTGCAGTTTTCATGCCCCCCACTCCCATGCCTTAACACACACACAGTGTCACCTATGTCATGAGTTTTGCTTGTCAGCAGTTTGAGGTGTATTTTACCAGCAACCCCTGCACCTATCTCCTTGACACTTGGCAGGATTTGTGGCCTAAGAAAGAGCTACCACATCTGCAAGTGTCATCCAAATCAGGCAAAAAATAAAGTTATAGATATTTCTTTGATTTCCCATTATACCCTATGACCGAATCTCCAAATCTTTTCCAAATGAATTTGGAAGCTCAGAATCGATTCAGAAAGACTAAAGCTTCTGGTGATCCAATTCATATTCATAGATTCAGCCTCCAAATCATCTGAATCATCTCTGAATCTGAATCACAAATCTGAAGCTTTGCACAGCCCTACCATACATATCCTTTAAAGAAAATAAAGACTAATAGCTCATAGTCATGTGATATCAATAAGACCCAAAATACAATGACATTTATGGTAAAATCATGAGTTGGCAACTTGTCATCTCTTGCCTTTTCCCTATTATCTGAGGGACAGTGCCACCACTCTTTTTGTCTCATTCTGACTCTTGAAGCATGAGTTCAAAACTATGGATTCATGCCAAAACCATACCCAGCTGATGTAGCTGTTAATGAGCACTTGGGCATTCAGACTGGGGATTCAAAGGTTTTTTGACAAATTGTGAATGCCCAGATGAGTGCAAATGTGCCTCTTGCAGAATCTCAAACTCCTTTTTTGATACCTGGAGATCCAGGTATCAAAAAAATACCCTGGGGGGAAAAAGCAGGGCAGGGCACAGTCTGTGCCCTGAGGCAACTGGAGGCTCATTCCTCCACAGAGATGCTCTGGTAGCCAGTAGAGCTGTGCAAAATTTCACCGGGTATTTAATTTTCAAGCTGTTTCAACATGTTTCAAGCTTGAATCAGTGAAATCAAAATGAAACAAAAGGCTTTGAAACAAAACAAGGGCTCTCAAAACCTTTCAAGCCTCCTTTCATCCAGAGTGCAGATCCATGGGCTTGCACCCCTCAATGGGCTTCCAGGCTACGCTGGACTCTCCCCGGGAGTGCGAGCCCCTGGATCTGTGCACTGAGTGCAAGGAAACTGCTGCTGCTGGCAAGTGTCAGGAGCTGTGCTTTGAACAGTTTGAGGTGCAGTTTCCCAGAAACCTCTGCACCTATTTCCTTGAAACTTGGCAGGCCTCATGCTCCCAGAGGGGGCTACCATCTCTGAAATATTAATGTAAGTCAAATAAGAAATGACAAAGTTTTAGGCATTTTCATGATTCCCCATTATATCTTATGGATGAAACATCAAAACATAATGACAGCAAAACAGTTTCGACAAAATAAAATGGGACGGTGCTTTGAAACTAAACAAAACGATGAAATAAAACACTGTCCCTTTGAAATGGTAAAACAGACATTGAAATGAAATGATGGTGTTTCACACAGCCCTAGTAACCAGCCAGAGTGTCTCTATGGCTGGCCCTTGCTCCAGTGCTGAAGCACACTGCCTGGCCACGCAGGGCAAGCAGCAATGCAGGCTGCAGGGACCTGAACCCAGCTTCATGCCAGCTAAGTAGGAAGTGGAGGGTGGGAACCATGTGGGGGGAGGCACCTGGCCCCAGCCCCAGCCTCCATATTTGCTTCCCCAACTCCTGATCATTCTCCCAGTTTCCCTGTTGTTGCCCCAGCTCCCTGATGGTGCCTCCAGCTCCCCCAGCCCCCACTGGTTCCTCCAGCTCCCACTTGTTCCCCCAGCCCCCTCCCAAACTCATTCCCCAAGCCCTGGCCTTATTCCCCCAGCCCCCTGTCATTACTGTGAATCATGCATGCCCTCAGCAGCTGAGGGGGCACAGCGGTGGTGGCAGAAGCATGGTGGCAGTAAGTGGCAGTAAGTGGCAGCAATAAGCAGCGAGCTCCTGCAGACACTGCCAGCACTGTTGGGGGGGGGCTGGGGAGGAAGGGTGGGGAGTGCTGACCAAGGGTTGGTGACCACACACAGATGCCACAGCCCCAAGCTTCCAGATAGCACGTAGTGCCATGCAGTGCCCTGCCAAGCTGGGCTGCACCCACACAATGTGGTAGTGGCAGCACAGGTGCCCAGTGGCCAGGACTTATCCTCACTGCCTTGCACTGTGCAGGTGGGCTCTGCCATGAGGCTCCAAGCACCCCATCACCAGTGCCACTGCCAGTAAGCTTGGGCCATGCGGGAGGGCTGGGGCTGTGAGGTGGGTCAGGTGGGGGCTTTGGGTTCTGCAGGGATGGCAGTATCCCCTGCAGAGAGGTCTCTGGGCCCTGTGGGGAGGGCAGTCCATATGCTGGGGGGGGCTGATCCCTGCTGTTCCATGGAGCCACCCCTCCTAAGCAGCCCCACCACACACAATCCCCCCACAATTTCCCCATGCACTGAATCACATCCCACATATCAACCCACCCTCCCACATCCCCACACCCCTTTCCAACCCCCTTCCTGCAAACCCACATCCCCATTACACAAGAAGGGGCATGGCCAACTTCCTCCCAATCTCCTCCCCCAGGACCTCATGACAGCAAGTTATTCTGAGCCATTTGCCAGGGCAGCTTTTTTTTACTGCTGGGGCCAGTACAGGTGCCGGCCTTATTCTCTAGTTCCCTTTGGTTGCAGATCCGGGAGGAGATGAACAGGGTTATTTTGCTCTAAGTGGCACAATTTGCCCCACACTAAAGTGCCTGTTCGGGCATGTGTGGTGAGGCAAAAAGCCCCAGCTCAAATTTTGCCACTTCTATTTGAGTTGCTGCAAGCACACATGCCTGCATGTGTGGATGCGCCCATCATCACCTTGTGTGCCATTGACTAAGAACTCGGTATGCCTTAACCATGCTAGGCTAATGGGCTATTAACCTTAAATGGACCTTTCTCAGGTATCACAAAGTTCTAAGGTTTGTTCTGCCTACAACTGACCCTGACTCCCCTGAAGTGAAATGAAGTAGTTGCATACTGGGCAGACTACTTGGGACTACTGGGCGCATCTACATGAGATGCTATTGTGCAGTAGGAATGAGCTACTACACTGTAGCTTATTGTTATCATGCAGTAGTGCTGCCAAGCACTAACTGTGATGCAATGCTACTCTGAAGCAATAATGTGGTACTGCACAGTAGCTTATGAAAAAAACCTTGCAGCAACAGAACTGCACAGAAATACTGGCTACTGCACAGCAAAGGTGATTGGTAGGAGGGCCATGGTGGGGGCACATTCCCCCCCCCAAGATTGGCCCCACTGATGCACCCCAACTCATCACTGCTCAGGACAGGGCCAGGCATGGAGCCTATCTCCAATGGCCCAATTGTATGGCCAGGGACCGTATTCTGCTTCTCGTCTCAGCCCTGCCCTCCCTGATAGAACTCTGGAGTCTGAAGTATCAGAGAGCACTCCGGCCAAACAGAGTGCTGCCCCACCTCCCTTGCCCATGTAGCCCCTCCCTCTTCCTCCCTACTTGTAAAAACTGTGCTCTGATCCCCCAGCACAGATGCTTTTCCTGATGCTGGGAAAAAGGTAAACCTGGGGCTCTTGTGGGTGGCCCAGGGAGGGGCAGGAGGGTAGTGCTGTGCTCTGATCTGCTCTGCCCCCGTCCACATGTGCTGTGCTCCCTCCAGTCTCAGTAGGCACCAGTTGCCTATGCTGCACCATATTTACTTATACAAATACTAAATGACTGTAGGGTAATAACTGCACAGTCTGCCGCTCATGTAGATGCATCCACTGAAGCCAAAAGCTTGATCCTCTGAGACATGGAAGGATGTGTGTTCCTGAAGTATGTGCTAACAGAGGACTAGCTACTTTGTCAGGCCTTGAAAATGCCGAAACCATTTCAGAAGGTCAGACCAAAAAAGCTTCCTGTCTGGCTGCCATTCTGGATACTGCTCTCCTATTAGCTGCTTGACTTCCCTACCACCAGACTAATGGCTGTTTCCCCCTGTATCAAGAAAGTCCCCTAAGTGCAGGACCAGGGACCTTCACTAGCTAATTCATTTCAATTAATATTAGTTCAATTAGCCTCAAACAAAAAGGTTATTTCCTGTAATTTTATGGCTTTTCTTTCAATGATATTTTCACTGGTATAATTCAATCTGACTCTGTTAACTACTGGAAATAAAAATTGCATTTTGGGTAATATATTCATTACTCCATTATCCTGTAAATGTGCAGTATAAGGTCCCTTATAGTATAGTTCTTACAAGTACAAATGAGCCTGTATGGTTCCTCCTAACCGTGATGTGCCAAGCTGATCTGCTTGTTCAGGATTTAGATGGCAGCCGGCAGACAGCACCTGCCAGCAGCTAGGGTGCCAGTAGATTAGCTGAGCTATTTTAGAAATGTGCTAGGATCTGCAGTGAGCACATGGAGGGCACTGCAGGGGTCTCAACTAACTTTTAGTATATGCTTTTAATATACACAGCACCGTGTGCAGCAGTATCACAGCACACCAGCCCCACTGGATTTGCTATTACAGCAAAGAAGAATAATTAACTCCCAAGAGGTAATTGACTTCACTTTTTGCAATATATCATTATCATAGAATAGAACTCCAGAAAAGTAGGTCTGGAAGGGATTTCAGGAGGTCATCCAGTCCACCCTCTGCTCAAGGCAGGGTCATGTCTATCTGTACTACCCAAGACATGGGATTGTTTAATCTATTCCTAAAAACTTCACAAATAACCCTCTTGTATAACTACCAGGCATAATGCCTGATACATTTTTTTAACTAACTTGCCACATATAAAGTATTGGGGGATGATAAGAACCACTGAAAGGCAGTAAGTAGTTGTTAATGCAACTCTCAAGAGACCCAAGGAGGAGGAGCATGCTTCTGCAGAAGGCAGCAACTCCTCCCCCACCTAGTATCTATGCTAATATTACCCATGGGGTAAAATTCCTTCCTAATCCCAAATGTGGTAATTGAAGTGATTCTAAGTGGAGAAGCAACACCCAGTCCCTTCAGAGCATTGGCGCACCAAAATAAAAGTCCCCAGTGTTGGCTTCAGCTAACACTCAATGATTCTACTGAAGGTGGGGAAAAAACCCCACTGACACCCATAGCAACAAAAGGGGGAAAAATTCCTTCCTGGCCCATAAGGAGACCCACTAAGTCCAGAAGCATGGGAAAACCAACCACTTCCCACTCTGCTCTGCAACCTGAGTACTATTAACACACCCTGACTGAAAAGCCAAGACCCCCTTTTGCCATTCTATTCTCTTTATAACTTATCTTAACTCCTTTACTCTTTCTTAATCAAGGGAGTTCTGAAGCTTCATTCTCCTGCTGATGAGCATAATCTTCTCCAATTTCTACCAGCTCTGGGCTGCAAAGTGCTTCTTATTGCCCTTTTAGTTGCCTTTTCTATAAGCTAAGCATGTTAGGTCTGCTGACCACTCCTCATTATGGCTTGCCTTCCAAATCCTTAATCAGTTTAGTTGCCTGCCTTCAGCTCCTCTTGAGCTTCTCCGTGTCCTGTTTAAAACGCAGAGCTCAAGACTTCCCACAGTACCCTACTGAGCCTAGGTAATAAGCCCCAAGTAGAATGGCACTGTCATCTTCTGTACCTTATGCATAATGCTTCTATTTATGCAACACAAAACCACATTCACCTTTTCAGCTTCATTTTGGGGTCCTTTGTGGTGTGGTATCTGATGAAAAACAGAAGCTGGAGAAGGAGAAGGGATGAAGTACTTCTTGCAGGTTTGGCTGACTTTCTAGAACTATCCCATGTACTCTGCTCCCATTAGAGCAGAAATTTAATTAAAGTAGCATCCCAAACCCCAGGCCTTCAAATAACTTGATTTGAATGACCAAAATCATGAGTTTGTCTTTTAAAAAATTGCACAATTTTTAAAAATAGCAAACACTGGTTCTTTTTCTTTATCTTCTGATATTGGGGGATGTGGGTGTCATCATTTTCAATTTTTTTCACCCATACATGAAGACTAGAATTTACATTTATAAATAATATCTTCTAGCCTTATAGAATCACCTAACTCTAGAAGCTAGACAGTACATTGTTAACCTTTTCAAGAAAAATCACTAAGGAGCATTGTCTTATGGTGGACAGATAGCAAGATGCTGGGAGTCCAGCCTCCTTTCTGGTCTACTTGAGTCCTGAGTTTTCCACATCCAAATATAGCCTCTTGCTGCTAGCGAAGCAACCAGAAACAACTGTTCCTTGAGACACTGGTAGAGATTGCCTGAGACAATCAAGGAAAATCCTTGCTGTAGTCTGGGGCTGATGGGAAGTGATTAAAATGAAGGATGAAGGTGAGAGGTGTGATAGAAGTTTGAAGGCTCTAGAAAGGATTTGGGAGGAAGAGGTTAAGGGGGGAAAGAGAAGGGAAGGCAAAGATGCTGGGAGAAGTAAAATCATATTTTCATACAGTTGGAAGGGAATTCCAGGGTCACCTGGTCCCAAACCCTGTATGAATTGTTATTCCTAAATCATCCCTGGCCAATGACTATCCAGCTTCCTCTTGAAAACATCCAGTAAAGGAGATTCCACAACTTTCCTGAGCTGTCTATTCTATTACTTCCCTGTTCTAAAAAGAAGGAAGATTTTTCTGCTATCTAATCAAAACCTATTTTGCTACAATGTAAATGCATTACTTTGCATCCTGACCTTTACAGCAAAGCAGAAATGTTGTACCATGTCTTCTCTTTGGCAGCCATTCAAATAGTTTAATACTCCTATTATGTCACACTCAATTGCCTTTGTTCCAAGCTAAATATGCCTAGTTCTCTTAGTTTTCCCTCATATGGCTTGCATTCCAATTTCTTTATCCTTTTTGTCACTCACCTCTGGACCCACTCTAACTTCTCAACATCCTATTTAACTGAAGGTTTTAAGAAGTGGTTCACTAAAAATTGATCAGGGATGATTTGGGAGTATCTATGCCTCTAGTGTGCTGTGAAGGCTAACAGTTGGAAGCCCAGAATCCCCATATATGAATCCCTGGGAGCTCATGAGAACAACTCTGCAGATTAGAGCTGATGGAAGTTGGAGAGGACCAAATTCATCAGCAGTAGAATGAAGCAGAGCTCCACATCTGGCTTAGTTACAGAAGACAAAGAAACTGAGATATGTTTACAGAGGGAATAAGAGGACAAAAAGGCAGTTCTAGATCTTCAGTCAGTGTGTATGAGTTGTATTTCTGTTCTCTAGATTGCAGAACAGAGGCTGTTTGGAATTTCCCATGGTTCTTCTGGGCTTTGTTGGTTACCAGACAAGGCCAAGAAGGATTTTTTCCCTCTCCTGTTTTTACAGGTATCAGGGGCTTGGGTTTTTTTTTTTTTTACTTTTCCCAGAACCATTAAGTGTTGGATGCTGACAAGGTTGAGAACTTTGATGGAGTGTGCAATTTTATTTTATTTTTTGTAAAAATAAATGTCTATATATAAAAATAGAAGTTATGTATATAAACATCATCTCATAAACTTTTCTGCACACACCTTCACCCATATTCAAAAACCTACATGCCCATTACCATAAAATGCACCCATCCACAGGACTTTTCCCTAACCTGATTACACTATCCCTTAGTCCAGGGGTAGGCAAAATACAGCATGTGGGACAAATCCATGATCATAGGCTGTGAATTGTACCTACCTAGCCCTTCCACCCACAAGTGTGGAAGCGAGGCACCCAGGTGTACACAAACCCCCAAACACCCTATTAAGTTTCTCTCCCACCTGGGGCTTTCCTCCCATGCTGCACAGCCCTGCTAGGGAAAACAGCCAGCCAGCTTCAACACCTGGGGCTTCCTTCCCATGCTGCACCAGCGCGTGTGTGAGGTGGGGAGCACCAGCAGTACAGGCTTCTCAATGGTGGCTGCACCTCTCACCATGATGTGCAGCGCTGGCCAGAGCTGCACCTCACCAGGCACCTGAACCCTGAGCACCTCCACCTGCTGCTGCTTTTCACTGGGGGAGAGAGGGGGGAAGTCCCCACACACCCTGCCATCCCTCACACCCCACAAAAGCCACACCCGCTCACATGTACACACCTCCCAACATACCCTATGCCCCCCCACACACACCACCATACGCACACAATATACAAAACTAAGAATTTATTGAATTATTATGCAACCACCTCTATGTAGGCTATGCAAACACAAATCATGACAAAAATATAATAAGAAGTCCTTCTTTAGGTATTTAGGGAACAGGAGGGAAACAAATGGAAGCATGGGGCCTCTGCTTAACAACTCAGGACAGCTGGTTACTGATACACAGAAGAAAACTGAACTCCTGAATGACTACTTTGGTTCAGTATTTCACTGGACTAAGGGGAAAATTGTGCTAGATAAGGTTCAGAATGGGCCTGGAGGGCATTACCACCTTCCTACTGTTGACACTGAGCTGGTGCATGATCAGTTAGAAAAATTAGACATTCATAAGTCAGCAGAACTGGAAGAACATTGGCCAGTTCCTTTAGCGCTGTCAGGTAAAGTCATCACTGGACCTCTGGCAAAAGTATTCCAAAACTCATGGTGCTCGGGGGAGGTCCCTGAAGACTGGATGAGGGCCAATTTTGTGCCCATCTTCAAGAAGAGGAGAAAGGACCTGGGCAACTATAGGCCAATTAACCTAACTTCTATCCCAGGGAAAATCCTAGAAAAAGTCATCAAGTCTATGTGCGACACACTTGCAGAAGGTAAGATTCTGAATGGCAGCCAGCATGGATTCATCATGGGCAGGTCTTGTTTTACCAATCTCATCTCCTTCTATGATCAGGTAACTCACCACCTGGATAACAGAGAGAAGGTCAACATTGTATACCTAGACTTCCAAAAAGCCTTTGATCTGGTATCCCATGATGTTCCCAAGGGAAAATTGGAGGATTGTGGGGCTTAACTATTCGGCAGTTAGGTGGGTAGGAAGCTGGCTATGGGGTATGATGAGGAATGGAAAAGTACTGAAAGGAGTGTATACGTATCGAGACAGGGTGGGAGATATTGGTGAAGGCTGAGCGAGAACAACATGGCGGCCTTCAGGATAAGCTTATCAGGAGACAGCTTGAGAAAATGCGCCTGGTTCAGCAAGACACCAGGATGAGTCGCTGTCAGACTGCCAAGACTATGTTACGGGTTGGGCCGATCTGTATGTGATTTATCAGTATATAAAGAAGTCTGTGCTTTGCTTTTGTTGAGAACAAGCTGCACCTTGCTGTTCTCCTGTGGCCATGCAAAATAAAGCGCTTCTGACAGCCAAACAGTGATCCTGTCTGAATTTCCTCATCAGATAGGACCCAGAGAGTTCTAATGAATGGATCTGTGTCATCCTGGTGAGAGTGGCCAGTGGTGTTCCTTAGGGGTCGATGCTTGGTCCAGTGCTTTTCAGCACCTTTATCAATGATTTAGATGTGGGGGTGAAGAGTTCACTGGCCACATTTGTGAATGACACCAAGTTATCAGGGAACGTGGTCACATTTGGACAGGCTGGCAAGGTGGGCAGATCAGAACCAGATGAAGTTCAACATGGACTGCTTTTCACTTCTCAGTCTGGGGATGAACAATCCCTAACATACTTACAGGTTTGATGGCACCAACCTGACTAGCACTATGACTGAAAAGGGCCTAGGGGTAATAATAAACTGTAGTATGTGTGACAGGAAACCACCTTTGTTTCTCCCCAAAATCTCTGTGCTGTGACAATTTGATTAGGATGGGCCCAGCAGAGGAGAAACAGCCTTACCCTATCTGTTTAGGTAACCTGAGATGGATACATTCCTGAGGGAGTGGGGAAACCTGCTCCCTCTGCCTATTTGACTGGTATCAGCTACCTGGGTGAGGGGCTTCTACCTGGTGGGCTAGAGTCTGCCCAGCAACTAGTGATGTATTTCAAATTGGTTGGCCGACAACCAAATTGCTGGCCTCCATTG
This sequence comes from Crocodylus siamensis, assembly GCF_052110815.1. Classification (NCBI taxonomy): domain Eukaryota; kingdom Metazoa; phylum Chordata; order Crocodylia; family Crocodylidae; genus Crocodylus; species Crocodylus siamensis. The sequence goes on from NC_143403.1 coordinate 46,284,845, forward strand.
GACCAGGTGAATGAGGTCACAGGGGCTATATAAATTAAGACTGCCCAGGAGGAGGGGGCAGCAACCATGCGGGGGACTCAGACTTAGAGAGGAGCTTTACCATCTGAAACTGGCTCTCTCCCCATAACTCATGAGCGAGGAACAGTCTGCCTCCAGAGGGAATCTCCAACAGCCTCTGGATGATGCTTGTGAGTAAGCTACTTGAGATCTGGTTAGATATCTAGCTGGCAGTAACTCAGATGCGTGATCAAAGGCTACCTCAGCCAGACTGTTTTGCTCTATGGGATTCCTATGATATTGCTCTATCTTGTACCCTATTTTCACACTACCTCTGTAATCAATAAAGTTCTCTTTTGTGACTGGTGTAGGAGACTTATTGAGGGGTGGGTCTAAATTATCCCGAAGAGGCCCCTTAGGTCTGCGGACCAAGGGAGACTTTCCTTTTTGGCCCCCAATTTGGAGAAGTGTCCCAGGTGCCTGTACCAGGTCGAGTACCCATTGGACTATTAGGCCTGTGTTTCCCCGAGGACACAGGGCCAAGAGAGTCCCTTCTTGGGGTGGTGGCAGCACACATTACTCCCGGACTTTGAGGAGGGACTTGAAAGGGGACCTGCCAGGGCTTAGGTGCCCCTGGAGAGACACATGGAGTCCAAAAGGTGGGTGGGTGTAGTCAGGAGGGAGGTTCAACACAGGAGCGCCCCCTACTGGCCTGCCACAGTATGAACATGAGCTGTCAGTACAATGCTGTTGCCAGCAGGGCAAACAATACTCTGGCATGCAACCAAAGCATCTCAAGTAAAACCAAGGAAGTGATTCTTCCACTTTACTCAGCCTTGGTGAGCCTGCAGCTGGAATACTTCATCCAGTTCTGGGTGTCACACTTGAACAAGGAGGTGGAAAAGCTTGAGAGAGTCCAGAGAAGAGCCACCCATATGATCAGAGACTTGCAAGGCAAGCCGTATGAGGAAAGGCTAAGGGACCTGGGCTTCTTCAGCCTAAAAAGGAGAAGACTGAAAGGGGACTTGGTAGCAGCTTACTGCTACATTGGGAGAATGCATCAAGGGCTTGGTGAACAACTGTTTACCAGGGCACCCTTGGGGAAAACCAGGAGTAACAGTACCACTGGCTCAAGCCACAAGCTCCTCGAAGACTGTTTCAGGCTTAAATCTAGGAAAAACTTCTTCATACTTAGGGTGCCCAGATTGTGCAATAAACTACCTCCAGAGGTGGTGTAATCACCTATCCTGGAGATCTTCAAGAGGACACTGAATGGTCACCTCATTGGGGTCCCCTGACCCCGGTTGTCTTTCCTGCCTAGTGCAGGGGGGCTGGACCTGATGATCTTGCAAAGTCCCTTCCAGTTCTTTACAATCTATGAATCTGTGAATATTTTATGTAATAAAAGTAAAATATGTTATAATAGGTGTTTGACTTTTAGTGTATGATTTGTTTTTGTTTTTCTGGTTCTAAGATGGCAACCACTCCTCCGAAAAGGAGTATTTCTGGGGGACAAGGAGTGGGACTTCTGGTCCCAATATGACAACTAGGGTGTGGGGTAACTGTCAAGGGGTGGGGCTACCCATGCAGTCCTCGACAGCTCATAGTTTCATAGTTGGTAGGGTCGGAAGGGACCTGAGCAGATCATCTAGTCCGACCCCCTGCCATGGCAGGAAAGAATACTGGCGTCAAATGAACCCAGCAAGATGTTCATCTAACCTCGCAAGATGTTCATCAAAACTGGTTAAGCAGCCCTCCACTCAAAATAATTGCCTTCTCCTGCCTTAGTCCTTGGCCCTTTTATGGCATTTAAAAACTTAGTTCACTCACTGTCACTGTTGGATTCACTGCTGCTGTTGCTGTAATCATCATTGTCTCCAGGTCCAGATGCCTCATCACCCTCTTCTCTGTTGTTGTCTACTTCTCCTCTGCATGGGGGTCTTTGAAGAGGCTGGGCCAAGTGTCTGTTTGCCAGGTACAATTGACTGTGTTTTCCCTGTCCTCCTACTACCAGAAAATGGTAGTAGACTGGAGTTTGCTCAGAGTCATTTTAACAGTCTGCCATCTCGAGGTTCACATGCCTGTACATCAAAAAGTTCCTGGCCTTCCACAAGGTGCCTCTGACACAGGGCATTGTAACAGGACTTGCATGCTGGAGCCTTTCTGTGGGTGGCTCCGCCTCCCTGTCTTGGGCTAACCCCCCGTTTACTCACCTGCCACACCTTGACCTTAATTGATTGAGTGATGTAATTAGCGGGAGGCTGCCCACTTTATATGCCCGGTGTCGGAGGCGCTACCTGCGACTCCTTTTCCTCCCCTACACCGCAGCCCAAACCTCGCAGATGGTACTTGACATGGTTTTGCCCTATGCCTTGGCCCTCTTCTTTACTTCTGGGGCCCTTCTCTGCCCCCCCTTGCTCTGGGGCTCCCCACTGCCCCCTCTGACTCCGGGGCTCCTCACTGCCCCCTGTCTTGCTCCGGGGCTCCCGGGCTGGGCCAATGCGCCCCCGAACAATGCTGTGCCCTCTCCGGTGCTAGGAGACCCCACGCTACTGTGGAGCTCCTATGAGGCCTCCTCCACCCCTAATAGCCTCGCCTGGTCCTCCAGTTTAACATAACAACAAAACAGAAAACACAAAGCTCCTGGGCTATAATGTAAATTCCAAGCCAACCTGGCTATCCTGCATGCATATACCTGTCAGGGTTTCCTCCACTCAGTATCGTCAAGCAGATGCTGCTCCGGCCATCAGGCTTCCCTGCTATGCTTGCCCTGCTTGCTGTAACAGAGCTCCACTTTCCTTGGCTACCAGAGGCGAACTGCCCTCCTGGCCTTATGCTTGGGCTTAAGAAGGGGCCAAGCCTTGTCCCTTCCTGTCAGCTGACCCCCTTGGTTTCCCTGGCAACCAGCACCTGTGCTGCCCTGGTGACTGGCAGTTGAGCCTCCCCCTTCTCACCACTAGGGGTGTCTCCTGACATGTCTTCTTTTAGGCGCAGGGCACCCCCATGCACTGTGACATGCATGAATTTTTCAAATCAGGCCGATGGTCCCCACTGGTGTTTAGTCAGGTGCACATACAGCACCACCTCTCTTATCAACTGTCCAACCCCTTTCACCACTTCACTGAGCTACATTACCTTTTTCCACACCTCCTTGGCATATGAGCAGAACCATAGGAGATGGCTGATGATTTCTATGGTTCCTTGGCAGATTGCCCCTCTCTATGTCCTCAGTCATTTCAGGTCTCTGTGGTCTTTCTATTTTACTGTGGTTAGTCATCATTGCAGGGCCTTCATTCTGTAGTCCCTATGTGCTGCAAAATTTGTTCAGGATCTTATAGGACCACACGTGTTCCATGGTCCACAGTCTTCTGTTGGTTGGGACGAACACCCCACAAAGTCTCAGGAAGTGTACTGTAAAATATCTTACAAGACAGGCTGTTTTGGACTCTGCACCCATCGCCAGCTTACAGATCTGGCTTGTGCACTTTACCCACAGGAACAGGAGGATGTCTGGCATTCCCCTGCCCCCAGTTTATTTAATCTTATACAGGGTTTTTCTAGACACCTTTTCCCATCTGGAACCCCAGAAAAAGATGTACATCTGTCTCTAGATTCTGTGGGCAGTATGCTTAGAAGGAGGTAAGGCCAGTGCAGTTTACAGAGGCACCAGTAGCAACACCACCTTCATAAGTGCCATGCACCCCTTCCCACCTCCACCTAGAGAAGCATCACATGTGCCACAGACCCAACCTTTGCTAAACCTTGGCCTTAGTTTTTTCCCTTGCTTTCCTTCCACTCAACTCAGGGTTCAACTCCACCCTGAGAATCTTGACCCCTTACAGGGGACAGAGACCCCAAGAAATGCAAGGTCCCTGAGCTCTCCCACAGCCAGACAGGTGCTCTTACTCACATTGAGCTTGGCCCCTGCTGGCACTTTGTCCACCTGTGTGTGCTATGGGGCTCTTTCCAGTGACCACTTGCTTCAGCACAGGATGTTCAGGTCAGCCATGTAGGCCAGGACCCTGGTCTCTTTGTTGGCTACAAAGGACCAACTCACAGGATCATCAAAATTCTAGTTTATTGAATGGAGTGCAAAGTAAACAAAATCAGTCACAAATGCAAACCTTTACTTATGAGGGATACTGTCTCTGTCTCTTGAAATGCCTACACACACACGTGTGTGATTTTTGAATAGGGATCTGGGAGTGGTCAGTTGGTTGGCATTCAGTCTCGTGAGCTGGTCTCCAGTGTTGATTAATTCAAATCGGACACTGTTGCATTCACAGTGGAGTTTCAGGGAGTGCCCGGCTCTGGTATAGATTTCTTCTTCCTGACAGGCTGTGGTTTTGCAAGTGTTTAATTGCTGCTCATTAACTCATTATTGCAGCCAGCTACTGAGTTACTGTGTTACATACAGTCAATGTTCATTCATCCCATCCCTTTCATTCATAAAATCAGCCTGATACAAAGAAGTGGGGGTTCAATTCCAGCCCTTACAATTTCATTGTCAATGCCCTACTCAATCATAGGTCTAATATTGTTACAGGATGCAACTTATTTCTAAATAAAATACATTCATTAAAAGTTTAGAAGTATACAATATAGAATACTAAAGGTAAAATACCATGGCACAATAAAAATGATACAATACAAAATAAAATGAGGGGGGAATACAATGGCAAAATACCACACTACACCTATAGAAACACCTATCAAATACTTTCACAGATTTCATAGACATTAGGGCAAGAAGGGACCTTGGAAGATCATCAAGTTCAGCCCCCTGCCCCAGGGGCAGGAAGTGAGCAGGGGTCACAGGATCCCAGGCAGATAAACATCCAATTGACTCTTAAAGGAATCCAGAGTAGGTGCTTGCACCACCTCTGGTGGCAGTCTGTCCTAGGTCTTGGGGGCTCAGACTGTAAAGAAGTTCTTCCTTACGTCCAGCCTGAAATAATCTTGAAGAAATTTGTAACTATTTGACCTTGTCATCCCATAAGGCACTCTACTGAAGAGGCATTACCCCAGATCATGATGTACACCCATTATATACTTGTAGTCAGCCACCAGGCCCACAATGAGCCTGAGCTTTTCAAGGCTGAAGAGTCCTGTATCTCTCCACCTCTCATCATAATGCCTGTTTCCCTGCCCTCTGATCATTCATGTGGCTTGCCTTTGGACTCTCTCAAGATTCTCCACATCCTTTTTAAATTGTGGAGCCCAGAATTGGATACAGTACTCCAGCTGCGGCCTCACCAAGGCTGAGTACAGTGGGAAAATGGCATCCTGGGATTGACTAGAGAAGCATCTATGGATGCAATCCAGAGTTTTGCTCACTTTGCCAGCTGCAGTATCACATTGGTGGCTCATATTTGTCTTCTGGTCAATCATGACCCCCACGTCACTTTTGGCCATGGTGCTAGCAAGTGTAGCACTGCCAAGCCTATAAGCATGCTGCAGGTTGTTCTTCACAATGTGGAGAACCTTGCATTTTTTGGAGTTGAAGGCTATCAGGTGTTTATCCACCCATTTTCTGAGCCTGTCAAGGTAGGCCTGGATCACTATCTTGTCCTCAGGTGTGGATGCTTTACCTCAAAGTTTGGTGTCATCAGCAAACTTGCCCAGTCCAGTTCTGACACTAATATCCACATAATTAATGAAGATGTTGAAAAGGATAGGCCCAAGGATGGAGCCTTGGGGGACCCCACTGGTCATGGCATACCACAATGATTGACTTCCATCAACTACCCCTCTCTGTGTCCGACCTCAAAGCCAATTCCCCAGCCACTGGACTGTGATGTAGCCAAGGCTGCAATTGGCCAGTTTTTCTACAAGATGATTGTGGGATACCAGATTGAAAGCTTTTTTAAAGTCGAAATATATGACATCAATCTCTTTCCCTTTTCCAGGTGATATGTCACCTGGTTGTAGAAGGAGATGAGATTGGTCAGGCAAGACCTACCCACAACAAACATGTGCTGGCTATCCCTCAAGAAGTTGCCTTCAGCCAGTTTGTCAAGAATGGTCTTTTTGATGATTTTCTCCAAGATCTTCCTGAAGATGGAGGTCAGGCTGATGAGCCTGTAGTTCCCTAGATCTACTTTCCTCCCTTTCTTGAAGATTGGCACCACATTGGCCTTCTTCCAATCTTCAGGCACTTTACCTGAACGCCACAAGTTCTTGAAGATCTGTGCCAGTGGCTGAGCTATGATGCTTGCCAGCTCCTTAAGTACCCTTGGGTGTAAACTGTCTGGGCCAGCTGACTTGAAGGTATCCAGCCTCTCAAGGTGTTCCTTAATGTGATCAACTTTGATAAAGGGTAACAGCTCTCCCTTGCCCTGGCTGTCCCATACCATATTGAGCAGGTCTGTCCCTTGGGGCTGGTGAAAAAGTAACACAAAATATCTGTTGAGCAGCTTGGCTTTTCCCTAGGTGCCAGTTGTCAGTTGACCAGTATGGTTTAGCGGGTGTCCAATGCTACCTTTGCTTTTCCTCTGTCTCCTGACATATCTAAAAAAGAACTTTTTATTGTCCTTGATGCATATAGCCAGTTGGAGTTCAGTCACAGCCTTGGCTTTCGTGGTTCACTCCCTATGGGTCCAGACCAGTGCAGAGTACTCCCCCTTCGGGGTGGATCCAGCCTTCCATCCTTTATAGGCCTTTCTTTTTAGTTGAAGGAGGTCCACTAGTTCCTTGCAGAGCCAAGGGGGCTGCTGTGCCCTTTTGCTGACTTTCCTCAAAGGTGGGATAGACATTGCTTGTGCATCCAAGATTGCTCCCTTGAGGAGCGACCACTCTTCCCAAACAATGCTTCCCTTTGGGTGTTGGTCCCTTAGGGCCTCAACAACAAGCCTCCTGAGCTTGTGAACTTCAGTTTTCCTGAAGTTGATGACTTCTGCTTTGCTGACTTGCCAGATATACAGTGGATGGTGAAGGTGATTGGCTGATGGTCGCTGTTTCCCAGCTTCCCTTTGATCGTTAAGTCACTGATTAAGTCATCCCCCATTGCCAGTACCAGGTCGAAGAGCACTTTGCCTGTCTTTGGTCCATAGACTTCTTGAATCACATAGAGCTCATCCACAGACATGAGGAGGCATTGCAACCATTTGGAAGTGGCTGAGTGCTCTTCCCATGAGATGTCAAGGTAGTTGAAATCTCCCATGACAACCATGCACTGGGAGCATGCAGCCTCAGCTAGTTCCCCGGTGAATTCCTGGTCAAGCTCTTGATCCTGCCTAGGCGGTCTGTAGTAGACCCCCACCGTCATGTCCCTTGTGCCTTGTTCACCGTGGATTTTGACCCAGAGGGTCTCCAATCATCCCCACTGGGTGCCAATGTCAGCCTGCAGGGACGTAGCTTTCCTTGACATAGAGAGATACCCCCCACCCCTTTTGTCCACACCATCTCTACTGTACAAGGTATAGCCATCTATACCTGTCACCCAGTCATAGGTGGAGTCCCACCAGGTCTCTGTTATAGTTTCATAGTTTCATGGTTTCTAGGGTCAGAAGGGACCTGAGTAGATCATCTAGTCTGACCCCCCACCATGGCAGGAAATAATGCTGGGGTCAAACGACCCCAGCAAAATGTTCATCCAACCTCCTCTTAAAAACCCCCATAGTAGGAGCCAGCACCACTTCTCTTGGAAGTTGGTTCCAGATCCTAGCCACCCTGACCATGAAGTAGCGCTTCCTGATATCTAACCTAAACCTGCCCTCTGCCAACTTGTGACCGTTATTCCTGGTCACTCCTGAAAATGCATGGGGGAATAGTGATTCCCCCAATTCCTGCTGATCCCCCCTGACTAATTTATAACAGGCCACTAGATCCCCCCTCAGCCTTCTCTTTTGGAGGCTGAACAAGTTCAGGTCCCATAGCCTCGCCTCATAGGGCCTGCCCTGTTGTCCCCTGATCATACGAGTGGCCCTCCTCTGGACCCTCTCCATGGTGTCAACATCCCTCTTGAAGTGTGGCACCCAGAACTGGACGCAGTACTCCAGCTGCGGCCTAACCAGTGCTGCATAGAGGGGGAGGATCGCCTCCATGGACCTGCTTGAGATACATCTGTGGATGCATGACAAGGTGTGGTTGGCCTTCCTGACTGCATCCCCACACTGCTGGCCCATGTTTGTCTTAGAGTCAATGATGACTCCAAGATCCTTTTCCGCCTCCATGCTGACAAGAGGGGAGTTCCCCAACTGGTAGGTATGGTGCCGGTTGTTCCTCCCCAGGTGCATCACCTTGCACTTGTCAGTGTTGAATCCCATCCTATTCACATCTGCCCACCCTTGTAGCCTGTCTAGATCTGGTTGAAGCCTGATGCTTCCTTCTAGTGTGTCCACATCCCCCCACATCTTTGTGTCATCAGCAAATTTGAACAGGGTGCTTTTAACCCCCTCATCCAAATCACTGATGAAGATGTTGAACAGTGCAAGCCCGAGGAACAAGCCCTGCGGAACCCCACTGCCTACGTCCTTCCAGGTTGAGAAGGACCCATCCACTACCACCCTCTGGGTGCGGCCCTCCAGCTAGTTGGCGACCCAGTTGACTGTGTGGGCGTCAACACCACAGTCCCCCAGTTTCTTAATGAGAACGGGGTGAGAGACAGTGTTGAATGCCTTTCGGAAGCCCAGGAAAACTATGTCAACTGCTACCCCTGCATCTAAGGATCTGGTAATCTGATCATAGAAGGCCACCAGGTTGGTCTGACAGGACCTGCCACTGATGAACCCGTGTTGGTTGCCCCTAAGCATGCAGTCCCCTGCTGGCCCCTCGTGGATGTGTCCCAGCATAATTTTCTCAAACAGCTTGCCTAGGATTGAGGTAAGAGTAACTGGCCTATAGTTCCCTGGGTCCTCCTTCCTCCCCTTTTTGAAGATGGGAACCACGTTGGCCCTCTTCCAGTCCTCTGGCACCACACCAGAGCACCACAAGTGCTCGTAAAGCCATGCCAGGGGTCCTGCAATGACCTCGGCCAATTCCTTTAGGACTCTAGGGTTGAGATTGTCCAGGCCGGCTGACTTGAACACATCCAGCCCCTCCAGAAGCCCTCTAACTAGTTCCACGCTAACCTTTGGCCCAGGTGTGCCTCCCCTGGGGCCTGAGGGGGGCCCAGCAGGGAGGTGACTGTTCCGGTCCCTACTTAGGAACACAGAGGCAAAGAAATCATTAAACATGTTAGCTTTTTTGTCTGGTGTGGTGACCAAATTTCCCAACGCGTCCTGCAAGGGCCCCGCATTACCCAGGACATTCTTTTTGCCCCCTATGTATTTAAAAAAGGACTTCTTATTGTCCTTAATCTGAGAAGCTAGTCCTAATTCCATCTTTGCCTTGGCCTTCCTAACTGCCCCCCTACAACCCCGAGCGACTGTAGAATAGTCATCCCTGGTGATGACCCCTTCTTTCCATTGGGTACACGCCTCCTTTTTAGCAAGGAGACATTCCCAGATGCTTTTAGTGAGCCATGGAGGCTTGTGTGCTCTCCTGCTCCCTTTGATCCTCATTGGGATTACCTTCCTTTGAGCTTGGAGGATCACCTCCTTAAGGAGCAACCACTCTCCTTGGACTTCTGGCTCCCCTCCTCTCTGGGACCTCAGCGCATCCCCAACTATCCTTCTTAGCTCATTGAAATTTGCCCTCCTGAAGTCTAGGGCTGCTGCCTTACTGCATTCCTTTCCCACCTTGCGCTGTATGGTAAATTCCAGCAGGCGATGATCGCTGTCGCCCAGGTGTTCGAGCACCCGCAGCCCCCTCACTAGGTCATCACCCATGTCCAGCACTAGATCCAACAAGGCATCCCCCTTGGTGGGGCTGTGCACCTCCTGGGTTAGATGGAGGTCCTGCACTCTGTCTAAGAACCTATGTGAGCGGTCAGACCTGGCTGACTGCTCCTCCCAGCAGATATCCGGGAAGTTCAGGTTCCCCATGACTACCACATCTTTAGCCTTCACTACTTCTGTGAGCTGACCTAAGAATTCCTGGTCAATCTCTATGAGATTGTAATCCTTTTGATTTAGCATGAAGACCAGTTCCTGCTGTTTGTTCCCCAGGCTCCTGGCATTTGTGTACAGGCATGTAAGTGTCCCATTGGGGGCGCTTGCCTTTCCTACAGATCGCTCTGGGGCTGGGGTTGGGGTGGGTTCACTTGACTGCCTTAGCCTGCTGGGTTTACAAAAACTGCCCAGTAGACTTGCAGTGGCAGTACTCTCCCCATCCTTCAGTGGGCTCAGTTTAAATCCTGGTCAATCAGGTCAGCAAGTCTGGTTAAGAAATGCCTCCTCCCCAGTGGAGTGAGGTGGAGGCCATCTCTTCCCAGCAGCCCACTGCCTCCCTCACCAAAGAGCAGGATGTGATCATGGACACTGAAGCCTTCACAATGACACCAGCACCACAGTCTCTGGTTGACTACCTCAACCCATCTCTCCCTCTTCAACCCATGACCCACAACTGGAAGGAGCAAAGAAAAGACCACCTGTGTCCCCAACCCCATAAGCCCCACTCCCAGAGCCCTGTAGTCTCTCATGAACTGGCTGGGATTACTCTGAGCTGTGTCATTCGTGTCCACATGAATAAGAAGCATAGGGTAGTGGCCGGAGGACTGGATGATCTTTGGGATCCTCTTGGCTATGTCCCTGATGTGGGCACCCGGGATGTAGCAGACCTCCTGGGCTAGGGGGTCTGGGCAGCAGATTGCCCCCTCATTCCCTTCAGGAGGGCATCTCCCATGATAAGCACTCTGTGTTTCATCTTAGGGAGAGCAGGGGTGGGTGATCCTTCCTTGCCTACAGGAGCTGGCATCTCTGCAGGCTCTACTGGGGCTGCAAGAGATTTGTACCTGTGTCAAAGCCCCAGAAGGGAGGGGACCTTGGTGTGGCGGGCCTTGGGGACCTTGGCCACCTTGGTCCAACCCCCTGGCTGGACAGTATGGGAGATCCCTGAGTTCTCCCTTGTCCTGGAAGGTGACCTTGGTCTACCCTCCACCTCCAGGGGTGAAGGGCTGTCACTAGGAGTCTGTACCCTGCTCACCATCCCTGATGGCAAGCAGTGTATGGACTGCAGCCTGGACCTCCTCAATCTGATGCCCCAGAGATTCCAAAGTGGAGCAAACCCTGCAAGGGGAGGTGGCCATGCTCCCGGTCCCATGTGCCTGGAAACATGCCAGAAGCTCTGTCTGTATGGAGCATAGAACCATGGGTTTCATCTGGGTGGAGGCCTCAGTGGCCTCCCCCTCTGGCATCTTAGACCATGAGGGGACCCTTGGGGTGCAGCATGTGCCCATCCACATCATGCCACTGGGAGTCTGGCTACTGATGAAACTACCTTCCCTGGGGCTCACTAGCAGGGCCTTGGGCCCTCCCGCTCACCCTTCTGCACAAACTCCTGCACTAACACACACACCTGCATGATTTCATAAAACACAATTTGTACCCAAATAATTGTATATCTTTATTCTTATAGTGAAAAGAGAAGAATAAAAGGGAGGAAGAAAGACAAGGTAGAGGAAAAGAGAAAATACCTTAAAGAGGAAGGCATGCAATGCAGGCAAGAGACTCTTGCTATATGGAGGGGGCTTCCTGTCACATTGCGGGGTGGGGGAGAAGGCAAAAGGGGCTTCTTTCTGCATCTTCTCTGCTACTGCATGGGAGCTGAACTCCATGTACCCTGGGATCCTACCTGATGTGCTGGACCAGGGTTTCAATCCTGCAGATGAAGAGGATTAGGAAAAGAGGGCAGCCCTAATGAATCCCCAACTCTGCCATGATCCATGCACTCAGGAACCCATTACCTGCACATCACTGGTCAAGTTCATGTACTGAGTCCTTATCCAGTCAGTGAAGGTCAGGAGAACTCCCATCTGCTTCAGCATCTCAAAGACGAACCAGTGGGATACTCTGTCATAGGTTTCTCCAGGTCCAAGTTCAGTACAGCAATATTCTGTCCTCTTTCTCATCCCAGCTGGATGGTGTCCCTGAGTTGCAGCAGGACCCCATGGATCTGGTGCCCCACACAACTAGCTCTCGTAGATGATGGTACCTAGAATGGATTTAAATTGCTCAGCCAAGACTTTAGCTAGCAGCTTATAGTTGAAGTTCAGAAGAATGATAGGCCTCCAGTTCTTCAACTCCTCTCTCAGGCCTTTTTTGTACAGCTGGATCACAAGGCCACAGTCCATCCTTCCTCCCAGGTGGACCTCCTGCAGGTGCTCTCAAAAGAGCTTCAGCAGGTCAGGGCCCACCAGGTCCCAGAAGGTCATGTAAAACTCCTTAGGTCATCCAACTCAGAAGTCTTACCATTCTTGAAATTCTGGAGGGTTCTCTTGACCTCCTCCAGCATCCACTTCTCCTCCAGCTGCTGTTGCTCAGCCTCCCCAAGGGTCTGGGTGCATGGCTTTTGAGTTCATCACCCTCAGCTTGAATGGTTAGGAGGCAGTGGTCTGAGAAACAGACAGGTGTTAAGCAGGCCTTCTGTGCCTTCCACCCCTTGGGGAGGAAGACAAAGTAAGGGACTTGGTCTTTCCTGAGGGGTCCATGTGGGTGGACACAGATGAGCTGCTTCATTTGCCTGGAAGACCTATTCATGTTTGTCCTTCAGGCTCTGCTGATTCTGTCTCCCTTGCTGATTATGCAGTTGAAGTCCCCCATGATCATCACTGGCTGTACGCTTGGCATTGTCATGGCCATGTTGTCAAGGAAAGCACACCTCATCTCTTTGTTACCTGGTATGTACACTATCAGTAATTCAAAAACAGTCCCATTTGCTTCCAGGGTGGCTCGTAACTGCCTGCCTGCAACTCTTTCTTTATGCTTCAGGGCGTTCAGTGTTTCCTTTCAGCGGGATTGCAACACCAGCTCTGTTGTCATCTGACCTGCTCCACATGGCTGCTCCATGTGGCCAGAGTTTGGAAAACAAAAAATATGGAATGCTTCACAAATTTGAGTGTCATCCTTGCATAAATGTTTCTGCTGGGACTGAGAAAACCAAGAGGTTCCTGGCTCAGGGTCACACTAATCACAACATTAGGAATTGTGTTCTATGGTCAGAGCAACAACTGGGATTGTAGGTTTTTTTAACTTCCTCTAGGGATTGCTACACATTAATTTTAGGCAGCTCCTGGAGCTCTTCACCCCTGGCTTGTCCACTCCCCCAGACAAGCTGCCCAAGTTGCAGTGTTATAGCATCTCAGGATGCAGTGTCCCCTCCCCAACCCTCCTGTTCTGAGTGGAAAAACTTCCCACCCCCTGAACTCTACTGCCTAGGGGCTATGGTTTTGTGATGAAGCCAGCTCCTCCTTCCATCCCCAGGGTGCGTCCTTTGCACCTGCAGGGGTACAACTCCATGCAAACAGCCTGCAGAGCATATTGCCAGCTAGCCAGTTGGCAGGGTTTGGATGGGTCCAAGAGTGCAGTTTGGGAGGTATGGAGTCTATGGGGGAACAGGAAAGGGAGCCGGATTGGGACCCCATGAGCTCAGGCTCCTTCCTATGGCAGTATAAGTTAAACCAGAGGTGGGAAAAATAGGATCCAGCCCACCAACTGACTAGATCTGGTTTGTAGGTGGGCACCCACCAATTGGTTGCATCAAGCCCCCCAGATCCCTCTTAACTGAGTTGGTAGGGAGCCGCACAGACAGAGCACACAAACAGGGGGAGGGCTAGGGGGAACTGTCCCCCCAAGCCAGGGAGCACCCCTGGGGTTTACCCTCAGGGAGCAGGCTCAGGAGGCACCGGATCCCCCCAGCGGGGGAGCGTAGGGGACGGGACCACCGGCAGGCACTTCCGGGAAGATTGGAGTGCCTGACTAGCTGTTGGGGCAGTAGCAGGAATTTCAAACCACGGCCTTTAAAAGCCACAGTTTGACATAGCTCCAGGCACTCAGGAGCCAGGAGCAGGGAGAAGAGGAGGGATCCAGGCACATGCGTGTACCGCACACACGTGTGCCCCCTTACCTGACCTGAAGCAGAGGTGAATGCAGCAGCAGCAGAGCCAGCAGCAGGGGCAGCAGCAGCTGAACCCCTTAAGGTAAGTGCAGCAGAGGGACCGACACAGCTGAGCTGGATCCAGAGGGGAAACTCCCTAGATCCCTCTTAACTGAGCCGGTAGGGAGCTGCGCTCCCGAGCTAGCAAAAAGGCACATTCTGTAAGAGCACGTTGGTGTTCATGCCAGTGGGTCAGCAAGAAGGGCATACCCAATGGAAGGGAGGGGCCATCAACAGGGAGGATTATACTACAGTTGCTAGGGGATGTAGGGGGGCAGTCAGGAAGGCCAAGGCAAAGAGGGAACTGGGACTAGCTTCCCAGATCAAGCACAACAAGAAGTCCTTTTTTACATACATAGGGGGTGGAAAAAGAAGGTTCTGGATAATGTGGGGTCCCTGCAGGACACGCTAGGAAATGTGGTCTTAACACCAGATGACAAAGCCAACATATTTAATGATTTCTTTCCCTCCACTTTCCTGAGCAGGGACCGAAACAGTCACCGCCCCCCCCCACTCAGGGCCCCCCTTAGCCCCCAGTGGAGGTGCACCTAGGCCAAGGGTTAGTGAGGAACTAGTTAGGGAACTTCTGGAAGGACTGGATGTATTCAAATCAGGTGGTCCAGACGATCTCCACCCTAGAGTACTGAGGGAATTGGCTAAGGTCATTGCGGGAACCCTGTCATGGCTTTATGAGCACTCGTGGTGCTCTGGTGTGGTGCCAGAGGACTGGAAGAGGGCCAATATGGTTCCCATCTTCAAAAAGGGGAGGAAGAAGGACCCGGGAAACTGTAAGCCAGTTAGTCTTACCTCAATCCTGGGCAAGCTTTTTGAGAAAATTATTCTGGCGCATATCCACGAGGGGCCAGCAGGGGAGATTATGCTTAGGGGCAATCAATACGGGTTCATTAGCAGCAGGTCCTGTCAGACCAACCTGGTAGCCTTCTACAACCAGGTTATAAAATCCTTAGATGCAGGGGTAGCAGTGGACATAGTCTTCCTAGACTTTCAGAAGGCCTTTGACACTGTCTCTCACCCCGTTCTCATTAAGAAACTGGGGGACTGTGGTGCTGACACCCACACAGTCAAATGGGTCACCAACTGGCTGGAGGGCCACACCCAGAGAGTGGTGGTGGATGGGTCATTTTCAACTTAGAAGCAGTGGGGTTCCGAAGGGCCCGCACTGTTCAACATCTTCATCAGTGACTTGGACGAGGGGGTAAAAAGCACCCTGTTCAAATTTTCTGATGACACTAAGATGTGGGGGGTTGTGGGCACACTAGAAGGGAGGAATAGGCTGCAGTTGGACCTAGACAGGCTACAGGGGTGGGTGGATGAGAATAGGATGGGATTCAACACTGACAAGTGCAAGGTGATGCACCTGGGGAGGAACAACTGGCCCTATACCTACAGGCTGGGGAACTCCCTTCTTGTCAGTACAGAGGCAGAAAAGGATCTTGGAGTCATCATTGATGCCAAGATGAACATGGGCTGGCAGTGTGGGGGAGCGGTCAGGGAGGCCAACCGTACCTTGTCATGCATCCATAGATGCATCTCAAGCAGGTCCAAGGATGTGATACTCCCCCTCTATGCGGCACTGGTCAGGCCACAGCTGGAGTACTCTGTCCAGTTCTGAGTGACACACTTCAAGAGGGATGTGGACAACATGGAGAGGGTCCAGAGGAGGGCCACTCACATGATCAGGGAGCAGCAGGGCAGGCCCTATGAGGCGAGGCTACAGGACCTGGACCTATTCAGCCTCCAGAAGAGAAGGCTGAGGGGGATCTAATGGCCTGTTACAAATTAGTCAGAGGGGACCAACAGGCATTGGGGGAGTCCCTGTTCCCCCGAGCACTACCAAGAGTGATTAGAAATAACGGTCACAAGCTGGCAGTGGGTAAATTCTGATTAGACATCAGGAGGCGCTACTTCACTGTCAGGGTGGCTAGGATCTGGAACCAACTTCCAAGTGAAGTGATGCTGGCTCCTACCCTGGGGGTCTTTAAGAGGAGGCTAGACAGTCACCTTGCTGGGGTCATTTGACCCCAGTACTCTTTCCTGCCATGGCAGGGGGTCATACTTGATGATTTGCTCAGTTTCCTTCCGACGCTAGTAACTATGAAACTATATTTAGTTGGTTGGTCCAACATTAACAGGAGAGGACTATTGCAAAATCTTCTGTTTACAACTCGTCTTTAACAAAAACTTGATGCACCAGAGCATGGCTGTGCAAATGCCCAGTGCCCTGGGGCTACTTGTTGAAAAGCCAGTGGTCACCTATAGAATGCAGCTATGTAGACCCTCCTGCCCCTCCCCCCCCCGCTAGTGTTGGGGGATGGTGGTGATATACTAAACATGTCAGATGTCAGAAGCGGCTGATGGTGGAGTGGGGCCAAATGGAGAATGAGGAGAAAATGTGTGAGGAATGGGAAGTGAAGAATGGATAACAATGCAGTGAGTGAAGACTCCACTGACATGGAGAATCTGGAGGACATGGGTGAGCAGGAAGACAAGAGGATGGTGGAGCAGGAGGAGGAGAGAATGGCAGTGCTAAGATGGTGATGTGATGTACTGGTGACCTCACTGAGAGTAATCAGGAGCCACCAGATAAGCATTCTAGCATTTGCAGCATGAGCAGGTAGTCAAGCTGTCAGAAGAATAGTACCAAAAAGAACACAGGTATGTACAGAGGAGTGGTGGGAAAGCATAATGGAATGCGAAGATGCATTGGAACATGACTGGGCTGTGTTGAGAAAGTTTAGGACCAGCATTTACACATTCTGGGCCCTCAAGAGCAGCTTGGACTGGTGGGAGTGAATCTTGCTGACCACTTGGAATGATCAGCAGTGGCTGAAGATGTTCTGAATGACCAGAGATGTTTTATCATGTTATCTAAATGCTGGGGCCCCACGTTGCGATGCAATGACCAACATGCATCGGGCTATCTTGCTGGACAAGAGAGTGGCAATGGCCATCATGAAACTGACCACCCTGTGCAGCCTCCTCTATGTCATGAACCAGTTCACTGTGGCTCCCTGCACAGCAGGGGTGGCAAGTTGGGATGTATGCCAGCTGTTAAAGGACATCACTGGAAACAAATTTATCTGCCTTGGGGATCTGCAGCAGGTAATAAATGGCTTTAATGACACAGGGTTCCCTAATTGCATGGGAGCTCTAGACAACATTCACATTCCAGTGCTGTGCCCAGCAGGGAGGGGGAGTTCTTTCATAACAAGAAAGGGTTTGCCTCCATGATACTGCAAGCCATGGTGAACCATGGGGGCTGGTTCACAATTTTTTTTACCTGGCGGGCCAGCAGTGCGCATGACATCTGTATGTTCAGAAACTCTCCTTGACATGCGTGTGTTCAGAAACTCTCCTTTCCCTGGCCTCATGGAAAGATGACACTCTGCACCCATAAGGCAATGATCTACAGTGTTGCTATTCCCCAAGTTATATTGGCGGACTCTGCCCACCCGCTAAAGCCCTGGCTCATGAAGCCTTATGGAGGGAATGATTCCAACCTACAGAAGCTGATTTTCAACTACCAGCTGCAGGATGGCTGTTCAAGGCGCCTTTGGCCAACTGAAAGGACGTTGGTGGGCACTTACATGCTGGCTCGAGGTGGATCCAGAAAATATTACAGCATTTACTGTAGCAGCCTGCATGCTGCAAGACATCTGTGGGACACACGGAGAGCTTTTCAGGGGCTCATGGGCTGAAGAAGCATGACAAGCAGCAGCCAGGCAGAGACATGGCCAGGCATCACTGCAAGGACAGAGGAGATATCAACAAGGAGAAGCTGGTTGAGCAGCACTTGTTCAGGACTCCCTGGCAGCACATATTGCTGACAGCAACTAGCAGTGCTATTTCTTTTCAGTACAATATATATTTTTTTAATTTACCAACTAAACATCTGTGTCTGTCTGCAGGGGTGTGTGGTGTAGTGGATGGGGGGTGAAGGGGAGGACAAGCAGGGTGGGTGCTCATTACACATTGTAGGGAGTTGCTTCTTGGAGGCTGGCAGTGTTTTTTGGGGGAGGCTCATTATATACCAGCACCTACTGTCCTGTGGGTGAAAGGGTTAAGTATGTTGGCTGGCATTGGCTGGGGGGAAGGGACACCTGGCAGCAGGCATGGAGGGTGTTATTTCTTAATTTTTTATTTCTTCATGGGATTGGTTTGGAGAGGTAATGCATGACTGAGCCCACTGGTGATGCAGCCTGGTGATGCTTTCTTTTGATACAAACTTTTACTCATAGTTTCACAAAAAAAGGAGTCAGTCAATCACAGGAGTCCTTGTCTTTCAACAATCCATTATTGTCTTTATCTGATTTTCAATAGCAAAAGCAGAAGTGAGTTACATTTGTACTTACATTTGTATTACATGGTTTACACAGTTCATATTTGGGTTACATGGTTTACATGGGTTACAAATGTACTTAAAAATGTTCACATGGTTTACATGGGTTACTAAATGACCTCCCTGGTGGGATGTAGTATTCACGCCCTGCCTGGTACAGATTTACCTGGCTTCAGACCTGAGGAATGTGCTTCTTCTCAGTGCAGTGAGTGAGTGAGTGAGTGTGTGTGTGTGTGTGTGCGTGCATGCGCGTGCACATCCCATGAAGCAGGGACAGAAGAGTGCACTAACAGGAGTAAGTACAAATCAGCATTTTTTCTTTCTGTTCTTTATTTTTTCACAATTAATTGAAATGCAATCTATTTTGATTTGGAAATCACAAAACAGTATAAGCATTTCTGCTTTAATAAACAATTCCATTGGTAGTCAAATAGTGAATAATAATAATAATATTGATACTAATTAAATATAGGTATTTCATATTTGATATTTATTATGCCCATGTATATTCTTCCTAAATAAAGACATTACAGCCACTGCAAGCAAACAGCGTTTGGCCAAGTAACACGCAATGTGCTAAGAGGCCCCATCCATATTATGCTGAAATGTTCACAGCTCAAATGTTCTCCTCAATATCCCTTGATATTCCCCTCAGTATTACCACTATCAAGCGACTGATGTTGTATTAGCGTGTGTGCATGCATGTATGTGTGCATGCATGTGTGTGTGTGCATGTATGCTGATCTAGGGATAAAGGGAGGGAAATGTTTCCCCAACTAGAAGCTGGATGATAACAGGGCCCAGGCACCCAGATATGGAGGGAACTGTAATTTTTGAATTGTTACTGGCCACAAAACTTAGGGAGGGAGAGAATGTTTCTCAAGAGACGAGTGAGATGGGCAGTAAGGCCCCAGCCAGGTAGGCATGGGGTAACAGGGACCTGAGGAAAGCATGTTCCCCAGAAAACAGTTGAGACGGGCAACAAGGCACCTTAGGAGGGAATGCTCGCCAGGAGATGGGCAATAAGGCCCTAGCCAAGCAGGCATGGGGTAACAGGAACCTCAGGAAGGAATGTTCCCTACCACAAGGTGGGTGAATTGGGCAATAAGGCCCCAAGCATGGGACAACAGGGATCTTGGGAGGGCATGTTCCCTGCTAGAAGAAAGCCTCTGCAATGCAGAGAAGCAACTCAAGGAGACAAGAGAAGCCTCAGAAGTATTTGTGGCCAGCACCAATTCAAAATTTATAATGTGTAAGGGAGGGTGGTCATAAGACCCCAGCGTGTAACAGGGAGAGAATTTTACCCCAGCCAGAATTACTGGGACATGGCCAGTAACCAGGAAAGTGTGTGTGTGGGGGGTGGATATCACAGGGATAGCGGGACCAACCAAGGGAGGAAATGTTCCTCAGAAGACAGGTGAGCCAGGCAATAAGGCCCCAGCCAGGCAGGACCTTGGAAGGGAACGTTCCCTGCCACAAGACAGGTGAGATGGGTGATAAGGCCCCAAGCATGGGGTAGCAGGGACCTCGGGAGGTAATGTTCCCCATGAGAAGAAAGCCTCCGCAATTCAGAGAAGAAACTCAAGGAGACAGGGAGGGAATTTTCCCCCAGCCAGAATTTGCTAAGACATGGCCAGTAACCAGGAAGAGAGAGGGCAGTCACGGGGATAGAGGGACCAACTGAGACAGGGGAATGTTCCCCACCAGAAGATGGGTGAGATGGGCAATAAGGCTCCAGGACCTCAGAAGGGAATTTTGAGGAGGCCTTGTTCATTAGCAAACATGGCCAGCAACCAGGAGGAAGGCAATCAAGAGGGGCCCAGCCATGGGGCAACAGGGACCTGGGGAAGGAATTTTTTTTATTTATTATATATTTGTCTACTGATATCAGATGAATCTGCATAACTTGTGCACTTCTTACCAGACTCGTGCTGATGCTCAGTCCAAAGCCTGTGAAGAAAGCCTCCAGAATTCAGAAAAGAAACTCAAGGAGACAGAACAGAAGCCTCAGCAGTATTTGTGGCCAGCACAAATTCAAAAATTACAAATTACAATGTGTAAGACAGGGTGGTGATAAGAGTGCAAAAGGAAGACAGGGAGGGAATTTTCCCCCTGCCAGAATTTGCTGTGACATGGCCAGGGGGTGGTCAGTCACAAGGATAGAGGGAATGAGGGAGGGAATTTTCCCCCAGCCAGAAGCCCCAGCCACAGGAATAGAAAGACCTGGAGAGGGAGGGAGCGAACTTTGGGATAGCCATGCAGGAGAGAGGGCCTGTATTTACTTATGTATGTATTCATGTACTTACATATTCACTTATCAGTACTTAGGATTACTATGTCTGTGTGTGTGTGTGTGTGAGTGTGAGTGTGAGATATGTTAAATGGGGAGTCTGACAGGCAGCATCCACCTGGATTATTCTCTGTGGTTCTGGAATGGGAATGTTTGAAAAGAGAAATGTTCAAGTAAGTCTTAGAGTAGGGGTAGCAAACTCAAAACATGTAAGTGTGTATGTGTTATTGTAACTCTATATAGTCTATATATACTTATCATAACTTATAGTTACTGTAAGTTATGTTAGTTATAATTATATATAATTATAATAACTATGTTATTAGATAGTCATAACTATTATATTATAGTATGCTTATAATAACTTATATTTAGTTATAAGTCTATATAGATTTCAGTATACAGCCTATATAAGTATACAGATGTCAAGCTATATAGAGTATAAGTCTATATATGAGTCTATGTAATAAAAGTCTACTGTAAGTATAAACATGCTATAATATGTAATAGTATACTGTTTGAGAGAATGCTGAATGAAGTGTCTCTCAGGTTCTTCTGCTTCTTCATCTTCTCTTCCTGCTCTGGGAACAGCGTGCGGCTAGTAAGGGAATGTTACCTAAAACTTGGAGGGAGGGAGCATAACAGCACAATAATATAATATGGCATAACATTATACTATTACTAGCAAATTGCCCATCAATAATGGGGGGAGGCAGGGACAACAGAGGGCTATATCTGACCCCTCCTACCCCCCACTCCCCCCTTCAGACCAGGACCAGGACCAGGACAGGACAGGACAGGACCAGGACCAGGACCAGGACCAGGGGCTGGGCCATTTCCCCCGCTCCCCTTTGGGCTGGATCTGGGCTGGTCCTCACCTTCCCCCACCTCTTTGGGCTGTGGCTATTTCCCCCAACCCCCTGCAGGCAGGGGCCAGGGCCTGGGCCATATCCCCCCACCCCTTCAGGCTGAGCCCCGGGCTAGTCCCCACCTCCCCCTGTCCCTACTTCCCCCCCTCCCCTTTGGGCTGGGGTCTGGGCCAATCTATGCCTCCCTCCCAACCCCCCATCCCCACCTTCCCTGTCCCCTTCAGGCCAGGGCCATTTCCCACTTCCCCTTTGGGCCAGGGCTGCTCTCCTCCTCCCTCGCCACTTTGAGGTTGCACCCCCGCATTACATCAGGGAAGGGAGGGGAGGGCTGCCTTGGCAGCAGCACGCTGTTTGTCAAGTACCCCCACCCAGTCCTGTGTGGTGCTGGAGAACTCTATACAACAAAAGCCTAATATAAGTAATACTATGGCATATAGTTCAGAGAATGCTGAAGGAAGTGGCCTCTTCCTCTTCTGGGACCAGCCACTGTGGCGCTACCATGAAAACACAGAAAAAAAGATAGGATTTTTTATTGAAAACCAACATGCACCAGACACAAACAAAGTTTTCCAACAAACCAATTTTACAAGAAAGTTGATGTAAACAATTGACCCCTTCCACCCTCACTTATCAATGAATGCACAATGGCACTGCTTTCTTTCCAGTCACATGTTATAAAGCTGCATTCATCTAGGGTCTCAAAGATTCCCTGCACCCTAGTTATGTGGCCCGCACTCTTGTTGAATGTTGCATTCTCATTTTTTTCTGTCTTTGATGTTTCACCGTGTCTCATTTACCTCCCCTTTCTCATCGATACTGCGAATGTACAGCATGACCACTGTTCCCCAAATTTATAGGCCTTGAGCGGGGCACGTCCCCCGCCTCCCCACACTGGCTTTGTTTTGGTGTGAAAAAAACAGACAGTCTGGCACCAGGCTGGAAAAGAGTGCAAAAAGAAGTGGGAAAAGTGGGTAGGATAGATGTGTGCTTTCAAAGTTTCTGGGTTTTGTGCAAAAGTTATGGGGTCTGTGCAGGGCAGCCAGATGCAAGGCCTGGAGGCAGAGCAGACTGGCCAGGTATCAGTCTCTGTGGGGCACTTTGCAAAGTGTCTGGTGGCTTCCTAGGGTGAATTTTGTATACTGGGAGACCAGCCTGAGCCTAGGAGGGTGCAAATGGTTGGGTTTTGGGAAGAATGTGCCAAGCTGCAGGGTGGGGGGGAAGGGGCAGGGACTGTGGAGGCCAATTCACATGTGCCTCTTGCTGTAATTCATTAGGGAAGACAATAAGGGGTGTTAGATTGGTATTTGGTAGAGATATCTAAAAGACTGCCATTTAGATATACAAATAAAAACAGAATTCATGCCTCTGTGTTTACATGGCCTTAGTAAGTCCTGTCAGGATGGGCCATGAAGCCTGGCAGGCCTGTTTTTCTTTGTTTGTTTGGTTGGGTTTTTTTTGTCTTACATTAATGATTGACAGCATCTTCATTTAATTTTGCTGTGAATTCTTAGTGATGATCTGTTAGTTCATAAATAGCTGCTTTGTAAAACACAAATGGAAAATGCTACAGGGACTAAATTCTTGGGATTAGACCAGCTGCTTCTCAGGTTTCTTTTTGTGTTATGCTCTGATTTAAAAATCAGGTGAAAGAACCAACAACAATGCTGACTGAGATAGGAGGTGACAATCTTAATTTCACCATTAGTATTCAAATCATGTCTTTGCTTTTCTTGAGAAGCTGAGAATTTCTCAGGACCTAAAAATCATTATTTTTCTAACCTAAATACATGCCTTCATCTCCCTATTGTCTGGTCCCACAAAATAGTCCTGAGTTTAGAGCTCTTCAGGCAATCCAACACAGGGAGAAATGCATGGTTCCCCTGCCTAAGATCTTTGCAAACAAGAATTTGTAATGTGTGGTATTTCACAGCAAGAGTAGGGGCCAAAAAACAAGAGGGACAGCAATGGCTGACCAATCCTGCTGTACAGATAGCCATCCAGAGAGCCCTGGGGTATTGCCACTCACTGACCTCTCATCATAAGTAAGTCACTGGGGGAACTGGGGTTTGCCTAGGTCTAGGCAGCTTGTGGAGCTATCAACTTCTTTATATCCCTCCTTTTCTATCTGTGAAGATGTGTTTGCTTTGTGGCCTGATGCACAGGAAATGTATCTTTTAATAGCTCTTCAGTAAAGGCACCCATTGTTACTCTGCCCAAAACTTCAATGAAAATGGCTCCATCCTTCCACTGCACTATCCTTGTTGGATCAATACAGTCTGGGTATCTGAGTTCCTGGACAAATGAATGCATACTTGTATATTTAATAGAGTGAAAAATCACTCTGCCAGCTCATAAAGTCAAAGAGCAGTCTCAGGCACTAAGGGGTATGTGTAAGAGTCAGAAAGTAGGTGGTTTAACAGAAGTAGATCAAGCTCCATGGTCAATGTGGACTCTTCTTTTTTCCAAAAAAAAAGAATAAAAAGAATAAGAAAAAAAAAAATCCCATGCAAGAAGCTCAAGAAGGCTGAGGAATGAAGCACTCAAGAGCCATGAAATGTAGATTTCCTGAAAGCTCCACAGTGACTCCCTTTATATTAGTGTACTATTTATCTCAAAATAGCCAATCCATTTCACAATAGCCAGTTCACAGTAGGGTCATGCTGCTTTCAGTCACCCAAAGAGATGGAAGTGAACAGGGTCCTGCATGTCTCCATACGACTTAGACTGACAGTCTGTGACAGGACTTATAAGAGCAGAAAGGGTCTTCTGTCTCACTACAAAAGGCTCTGTTGCCCTCAGTCCACTCATAAACCTTCCCTTTCCTGATTCATCTGCCATGCCTGGCTGTTAAATTTATCTGGGAGATGGCCTGTCTTTACACTGAAAAGGGACATTAACCTCCTGGACCATCAGAACTTATCATACTTACCTGCCCTCCAGCTATCTTCTCTCCACTATGTCTTGTACCCAGCTCAGTCCATAAGTCCAGCCTTTCTGGGCCTGTGGTCCTCCTCACACCTTCTGTCTTTTCTGCCATTACATTAATCACCATTAATCACCATCTAAATTCCACCCCACCAGGATCTAGGACCCAGGACCCCTGTCTTGGTAAACCCACAGCCTAATCCTTAAGTCACAACAGCACACTGTTAGCCCCCAGACACCCAGCTTGTGTTCTAACCTGAAGGATTTGATACCTACACCTTTTGGCCTATTCCTTCTACTGGTGTGTATCTCCCAGGATGTCAAGCACCTTGTTATGCAGCCCCCTCATCTCCCATCCATCTCCACCAGGTGGCAAGGCAGCAAAAACTTTCCTACTTGGTCTTGTAGGCGGGAGAAGGAGCTGTGAAGCACTTTGTTAGTCCCAGCCTATCAAAGGGCAAAGGGAAGGAGCAGAGCAATGTGCCCCATGAGTTAGCACAGATGGACAAATGCAGGAGAAGGGGTAGACTGAAAGAGAAGAAAAGTTGGTGCAGAGGGCCCACCCTGTCCGACCTGTTGCCACAAGCATCATACATACTTACATTAACACCAGACCGTTTAAAAGCAATATATTTCAACGTTCTGGGGCTCATTGAGATGAATGGGATAGGTCCTGCTTCCCCTACACCTGTGGTCTTGCTAATTTGCTTTGTGGAGAAGCAAGGCAAATGGATGTGAGGGAGAAACCTGGTCCTGGAAATAAGCTCTGTGTTGGGGATCTGAAATGGAAAGATCCTGGACTCTCTGTAGTAAGCTATCAGGGCCTGGAAGACCTGCTAATACTCAAACACATCAGTCTACAGAGAGATGCTGAAGTTCTGTAAAGTTTTTCTACAGAAGGGAATCCCTATTCAACTTTCCCAGGGTTTTGCATTGTGAACTTCTCACCTCTGGTGTACAACGGACACTAATATTTCCTGTTTTGTATATTCTTGCAATAAAAATATCACCTTCAACCCCATTCTGTGTTTTCCAAGGGCTGTGAAGTTGCCAGAGTTCTCCTGGCACTGTCAAGTTTATGAAAAAACATTGGCTGCTCCGGATATTGATGTGTGCCTATATTCATAGCTCCATAAAGCTACTTTATGGTGATATAATAACCTTAAATATGGGATGTATTGGCAACAGAGTGTTAGCAATTCTAAGTGGTCTTTACATAGTGAAATAAATGCCTCCCAGACATCAATAGAGGATCTTGATGAAGTCAAGTAAACAGCCACTTTTCAATATTTCTCTCTGCTGCAGATTCACAAGGTATCAATATATCTGTTGGAGACTTCTGTGAATAAGACATAAATCTGGCCATTCTTTTCCTAGGAACTACCACTTTATTATTAGCAAATTGTAAAGGGAGATCACAGGCTCCCACCTTTGCTAAAAAGTGTTGTTATGCACAATTCTGTTAACTGAGTTCCTTTCTTACACCCTCCTACAGTAAACACCTTTGTAGGAGTGATTAGTGTCCCCTCATGATTGATAGCCAAATCTTTTCCTCTGGCATAATCTACTAGTTCTGATGCTGAAAAGAAGAACTGTGATAGATCCAGGCCTAGCAAAGAACTTTACAGAAGAGCTGAGGGACGTACCTTCACACAGAAGAAAGGAGCTAAGCAGTGTGGCTTTCTGCCAGGTTCTTTATACAAGAATCCATTCTCTATGGTCCTTTCTTGCTTGTTATTAAAAGTGTACAAGGAACTATGTGCATTGACAACAAGGGTAGCCAAGAGCCAGATTCTTCTCATTAGCTACATCATGCAAGGCAGGACAGCTAATATGTAACCTGAAGACAGGCATAGAAAAGTTTCAACACCTGCAAAATGCTCAAACTGGCAACTCCCCCGCCCCACCCCCCCACCCCTTAAATTTACAGTCCTGGAGCCTGAAATGTCTTCCTGTCCTGTTCTTTCAAGTGGATTCTACAGAGGACAATAAGGTCCTGATATCTGGACAGTATCTACAAGAAGTTATATCCATAGTTTCAGACACTACCCTTTTGTTTTTTGTGGGGTCACATGACCAATCTGCTTTAAAACATGTTCTTTTCTTCCGCTGCTGCTGTGTGAAAGACCCACATCAGCCACAGGGGAAGCTATTTCTTCACAGGGAACAGGCAAGCATAAGACAGAAACAAAGAAACCGCATTCCTCTTTAACAGTTACAGAGATATCAGGTAGCAATACCAACTGACAGGATTCCAGATGACAGTATAACTTTTAACTCAACAACATCATAGTTTCATTGTGTCATAGTTGTTAGGGGCTCAAAGAGGCCTTGCAGATCATCAGATGCAGCTTCCTTGCGCTTCATCAGGAAAGAACAGATAATCCCCAAGGCCCTGATGTATGCCCTTGATATACTTATAGGCTGCCCCCAAGTCCTCTGAGTCTTCTATTCTCCGGGTGGAACAGTCCCAAGTCTTTCAGCCTCTCCTTGTATGACCTGGTCTCTAGACCTCTAATCATGAGCATGGACCTGCTTTGGACTCTCTCCAATGTCACTACTTGTGAGTAAATTTGCGACCTGCGAGTACTTACTGTACAGTAATGCATGTGTAGATGTCAACCAGGAGCAGATTTGATCCCAGTCAGCCCTGTCACTAGGGATCCAGCTTCACCATAGTCCCACACCCCTGGGCTTGGGGCATAACTGCAGGGAGCCTGGAGGGAATTTTGGCCTCTGCTGCCCCTCCATAGGCTGCTGGTTACCTGTGCCAACCTGCCTGCACCCCAGTGCCACTGCCTGGCACCACAGTGCCACATAGCTGCCAGGCCTGTGCCATCCAGCCCTGCAGGCTCCTTCAAGCTCCTGCTACCTTCTCCCAGCAGCCTGCCCAAAGCCTGCATGTGCTGTAGGGCATTGCCTCATCACATGGCTCTAGTCCTGTACTGCACCCCTGTGTTGGGTACTGCAGGCAGCTGCCCAGGCCTGGCAGCACAGGGACAACACATGGAGGCCTGAAGAGCCAGGGTGGGAGCCTCAATGATGTTATCACTGATGCCATACACCACAACCTGGAGCCCCAGCTAGTCACAGGAAGAGATTGGTGACCTCATGGCACTGTGGAGTGAGGGAGAGGTGCAGCAGCAGCGTACATGGGGTTGATGCACCAACAGTCACATATTTACGGGGCTGTCAGGTTGGATGTGAGAGTGTGGGCATGACCAGTTGGTACAGCAGTGCAGCATAAAGGTCAAGGCCCTTCAGGTACAGTCAGTCACCATCATTGACCACAATCATCAGTTGGGGTTTGCTCGCAAGTCCATGCAACTTTATGCAACAACCCAGGACCCAGGCTGCAGCTGTGCTGTGTCACACCTGCGGTGCTGTGTCACCAGGGGGAGTACTCCTTAGGGTGCCAGCAGCCCATGCTGCTAAGCTCCCCACCCCCAGCCTCCACCAGGATCTCAGGGAGCCCAGGCCAGCACCTGCCCCAACAGCTCAGCAAGCTCAGCCCCAGCCACAAGGCAAAGTTGGCCATGACACCACCAACTGCCAGCAGTGCCAGTTCCTCTCCAGGGGACATCCTTTGCCAGGCACCCACACTCTTTATTCTGCTGCCAGATGAGTCCACAAGGTGCCATGTGCAACTAGGCCAACTGGAGCTACTGGGCATGTCATTCCCACCCACATGGTAAGCCCCACACTGGAAGGAGGGCCCTCCACACCTTGGCTTCTGCCCCCAGCCCCAGCCTTGGCCTCAGCCAGCCCTGGACCCCCCTCCTCACCCAGCTGTGCTCCCCTGGCCCCCGTGTTCCTCCCACATAACACACATGGAAGTGGGAGAGAGTACAAGACTTTAATAATCAGCCCGTGCCCCTGCAGCTAGGTAGGGATGGGCCTCTCACACACAGATGAATGTTTTGGTGCTGGCAGTGATGTTCTCCTTGGGTGTGGGGGATGGGGATATGTAGCGCAGCCACAGGAAGCCCTCCAGGGGCAGGGGCTGGGGGTGCAGGAAGTTCCTCATACCAGTAATCTGGGAGCCCTGCAGCCATCAAGCCCAGGCATCATGGGTTTCACCACTGCATGGGATACCAGCTGGCCTGAACTGGGGCAGGGGGGAGGGCAGCAGGTACTGCCAGAAGAATGGCCTGCCCCAGACTAGGAGTGGGTGGGGGAGGCAGACTGTCTGAAGCCAGCACCCAGTGGACTGCTGCCAGCCCCTGGGGAGCAAGCAGGGACAGAGCTGAGCCAGTGGCTACCTGGGTCTGGGCCTGCCTGGCTGTCCCTTGGTACCTGTGCATTCCTGACCCCTGATCTGAGGCCAGGCATCAAACAGGCCCTGATACAGAACATCTTATTTCATAAATGTTGCAAATCTCACAAACATCTCCTTTCTCATGGCTATGTAGGCCCTGCAGCTGCATACAGTGGAGAGGCCACAGTTGACAGCTGGGATGTAGCCTCAGGGTTGCTGCCACCCACAGACAGGGCCCTGCAGATGTGCCAGTTCCTCAGGAGGAGGACCGAGAAGTTGACCCTCCTCCTTGGTCCTTTGGGGATGGCTGCAAAGGACTGGCAGGTGGACACGTGGATGTGGCAGGCAAAAACATTGCCCAGCAGAACAGGTGGTAGGTGGAGGATGTTACCTGCAAGGACAAGTGGGATTGGTATGAGGAGGCACGGGACCAAGTGGATTGAGAGTTCAGGATGCAGCATCTGGCCCTGGAGTACAAGCACATGGAGGCCCTGTAGGAGCATGGTGTGGTTGTGGCCAGGGCAGTACAGGCCATGGAGCAGAACCACTGGGTGCTGGACATCATCTTGGCCCTGGCAGTCACCTTCATGCCAGCTGCTACTCTACCTCTGACCCAGTCCCACCTGGCCCATAGCAACTGCCTGCCACCCAAAAGCAAGCCCCCTCATGGGTCTGGGTGGAGGTTCAATACTGACTCCACCAGCCAGGAGCACCTGCCCCAGCCCCGGCCCTAGGTCCCCTGTCACCCAGCCCCTGCCTGGGCCCAGAGCCACAGCTCACCCCAGCTCCACTCAGTTGGGGAGCTGGAGCTGCATGTAGTGGGGCCAGGACCACACATTGGCCCTTCTGGCCCTGGCAACTGGCTACCAGCGGGGAGCCACCTATACTGAGGAACCTGTCAGCACCCCTGGGTGAACCCCCTGTCCACTGGACTCATCACAGTGTGCGCAACCATGGGGGCATGGACAGAGGCCGGGGTGCTGGCCACCTATCCCCGGGCATCCCTATCCTATAGTCACCCACCCCAGAAAGGCACACACACAAACCACATTGTAAATAGTTTGCATGGGGAAGAGGCTATTGTATTGTAGGTGTGTGGTGGAGGGGCTCTGTTGTTGGGGAGGGAACGGAAAGTGTGGGGGGGGTCTTTTTGTTGTGAGAACAATAAAAGGTTTTTTCTGAGAACTGTCCATAGTAAGCATGGTGCTGCAAGCGGGTGGTGGGGCGGTAGTCTGTGGTCAGCTGGGCTACAGCAGTGAGTGCAGGAGAAGGTGGTCAGCCAATATTTCTCACACGTGGTGCCCTGGCCTCCACTGGAGGGTGTGCAGCTTGCAAGGGGCCTCAACCAGGAGGGCCCACTGCTCTTCTTGCTGCCACAGCTGGTGCTCCTGCTGCCAGGCATCCTCCGCCCACTGTCCCTCCTCTCACCATTGCACATCCTCCACCCATACTGCACAGAAGAGCTTCTCCCTTGAAGATGTTATGCAGCACACAGGCTGCAAAAATGACCCAGGAAAATGTTGTCTTGAATAAACTTGAGGTGAGTGGTGAGTGGTGAGGGTATGCCAGTGTCCCTTGAGGCACCTGAAGGCATGTTCTACCAGGGCTCAGGTCTGGCCCAGGAACTGGTCAAAGTGCATCTGGCAGGGGTCCAGATGGCCAGTGTATGGTTGCATGATCCAGGGGAGGAGCAGGTAAGCACAGTCCCTGATGAGGAGGGGTGGGGCCACCATAGTGGCCAGCTGGAGGTCTGAGACCCCTGGCATAGAGCACCCACTCTGCACCAGGACTGTCAGGGTGGAATTCTGATACATGCAGGCATCGCAGACACTTACTTCCCAGCCAGCACTCAGATTCCTGAAGACACTGCAGTGTTCAATAATGTCCTGAAATCCCCTCCAGCTGTAGTAGGGGTGAGGCAGGCAGATGACGGGGTGTGGGTCCTATCAAGGGCCCCACTGCACTAGAGGAATTCCAGGGTATGGAACCCCACCACCACCTCCAGGGAGTCATGCACACAGAGCGCTGAGTGCCCTAGCACTTCCTAGAGGGCACCACACACCTCCCATGCTGAAGAGATGACCCACATAACAGAGGCTGGTGGGTGTAGCCATCTTCAGCAGGGCAATGGTCAGCTGGGTGTCCACATGGAGGGAATGCCACATGTTGGTGTCCTGGCACTCCAGGTGCAGGCAGAGCTGCTCCAAGAACACCGGGCAGGTGGCCCAGGTCAAGCAGAACACCTCCAATAATTTCTTATTGTCCCAGGTGGCCTGGATGACGTGCAGCCACCAGTCCCAGCAGGAACAGAGACAGTGGGGCTGGAGGCTCAAGAAAGCAAGAATGGCCCTGGTGGTAGCATTCTCGTTCGTGTCCCTGCCAGGGTCCGGCCAGCAGGACAGGGTCCAGGCAGCATGTGTGCAGCAGTGGCAGCGCTGGAATGGTGTGGTGTGGCTGAGCAGGCAGCCACTGTACATGGGGGAGCTGGCAGGGCTCAGACAGCCATGGACCAGCTGATGGCTGGCATGGTGGGCCAGCAGGGCAACACAGTGGCCAGCAGGATACTGGGGTGCTGGGCATCACTGCCAGGGCCAGGGGCTGGAACAGACATGCTATAGGGAGGCAGAACCCGTGGCGCAAGACCATGCATTGCCCCCATACTCTGCGAGCTGCTCCTGGCCAGAAACACAGCTGCCTCCAACTGCCTCCAGAAATGCTACCAGAGCCTCCAGTTACCCCTGCTGGCAGAAGGGGCCCATTGC
This sequence comes from Crocodylus siamensis, assembly GCF_052110815.1. Lineage (NCBI taxonomy): Eukaryota > Metazoa > Chordata > Crocodylia > Crocodylidae > Crocodylus > Crocodylus siamensis. The sequence goes on from NC_143403.1 coordinate 46,316,280, forward strand.
AGGGCCTCCGGAAGTGAAAGCAGTTTGCTGCTGGGAGCAGCAAACCTGCTCCCACATACTTCCATGCGTAGACAACTTCCTGGCAGCATTTACTCATGAGTAGTTTACTTGCATTTGATGTGGGACCAGTATAGTTGCATGTGTAGACATCCCCTCTATAGCACAGTCACCCGCCTGTAAGATGGATACACCCACTCCCAATGTGCTGTGAGGTTGAAGATTGTTCTCTGAGAATGCAGATATACTACGGTGGTGGCCATAGCAAAAGTAAAAGATAAGACATAAACAAAGAGCAACTTCTTCCAGTGTTCTTTTCTCAGACATTATGATCCCACCTCCTGGACTGCAATATCCAGGTGAGTCAGCACAGGTGATCTCCCAACAGCCTTTTGACCTTTCCTGATTACTCAGCCAGATGTACCTGTGAGTTCTATAGAGCAGCAGACTGCAATAGATGCAGCTGGAATGGGGCTGTGAGTGTCCTGTGATGGGCTAAAGGCTTCTGGGCCAATATCATGTGTACGCACCCTTTCCTTCATGCCTCTGCTCACCTCTCTGCTGAAGTACAGATGACAGGTTTCCCTTTTCAGGACATTTCAGCATTATAACTCAGCATTAAAATAGCATTAAAAAGAAGTAGAAAGTGAAAATCCCTTAATGAAGGGCAAAGTAACAGCCACCAGGGAGACTCAGAGAGAGTATCAGATACTTGTCTTAGTAAACAATAAATGCATACAAATATTTATGAACTGTATTTGCAATACTTTAGAAAAAATCCTTAAGCAATATATAGGGCAGCAGATGTGTTGGTGTTCTTCTTACAGACTTCCTCAATTTGTTGCTTTGTTACAATTTTTTCAGTGCAAGATTTCAACAGGTCATATATATGCATGTATACTTTAACACACTGACAAACACATTCCCTACTGAACTTCTTACAAACATGATTTCTCATTCTTTATCAGAGGCTGTCAAAATGTCTGCGTGTATCATGGGGATTCTTCAGAGCCTGATGGATTTTATATTTCCAGGCAATAAATTATATAGATTATATAAAAGTGCTGCAAGTAAACTAAATATTTCCCAAATACATTATCCCATGTAAGCAATTGCTATATTCATCATTGTAGCTATGTGATTGCAAAAGGGGCAAGGATGGGGCTAAAACCTATGAACAGGCAGGAAGGCAGGGCTGGATAGTGAGGAACAGGAAAGGGCTGAGAAAGGGTGAACAGGAAGAGGCAGGGGGAGTAAATGAACTGGTAGGAGCAGGGAAGCATCCAAGAGAGTCTTTGCCCATTAAGGTGAAACCTGACTGGTGCTGCCCTGATGGAACCTGGGATACAAAGGTGCAACTAACATGGAGGTGTGAATCAGCTTGGTCTTTGTGATGGACTTTGGCAGGCTTTGGTCATTCAAATTCATTGTGTATACTCACAGGTGAAAAAAATGGGTGTCAGAAGGACCCGTTGTTGTTTCCGGAGCCTGTCAGTGCTCTTCCAGAGGGCCTAGACTAATCTGCTGGTAAGGGAGGATCCCTGTTCATTCACAGCCAGGCCTGCTGCCCTACCTCAAAAGAAAAACCACTGGCTTTCTGAATAGGGCTGTAGGACATGGCTCATTGTTATGCCCCTCCAGCCACTGGACTATTTATACAGGCTCCCTCTTTCCTTAGCACTTTGAGTTTCTACACTTTTTGTTCAAACATGGGGGTACAGGAGGAATTAGAGAGACCTGAACCCACACTGTCTGCCCCACAGGGCAGTCCAGTTCCTGTTGCAATGTAGTTGGGAATGTGTTGAATTTGGAGCACATATTAAAAAGAACTGTCTCATTATGTAGATAGTTAAGCATTGTAACCGGCTACCCAGAGGGGCTGTAGATGTTTTTAAGAGGAGATTAGACAGACAATTGGGATGGTTTAGTTAGGGATGAACCTGCTTTGGAGGGGTATGAAGGGGGAGGTGGGGGACAGATGGGGCGGGACTAAATGACCTCCTGCAGCCTCTTCCAGCCTTACTCTTCTATGATTCCACTGCTGAGCAGCAGCTTTTATAGATCCCTCCCTCATTCTTTCTTAGTTGCCATGCCCTTTTGCTCTGCCCCCCCTCTGTGTACTGCATGCAGTCTCCAGGAAGAGACAGTCAGATGCCCTGTAGCCTGGTTGCTTCTCTTCCAAATGCTGGCTTTGTGCAGCTTTCAGCTGTAGACTGTCACTCCACGCACAGACAGAACCAGCAGGCTCAACATTCAGGGAGCATTTCTTCTCAGTGATTTCCTTCTGTAGAATGCAAGTACCATAAGCCGGGTCTTATTCAGCACCTCTGCACTCTGAGAAAGAATGGACATCAATTTGCATCCAGAACACATGCTAGAGCAAAGCAGCAGGACTGGGTTATTAGTTGGCATTATGGACCTCCAGTGCTGGTTGAGGCTGCTGTAGAGCTAGATTTACTGTCATTGTTAATCAGAGGGACAGACCCAAACATTTTAGAAGCCTGAATCTTCCTCTCAAACTCACACTAGAGCTTGGGATATGCACTGAGAATGTTCAAGGCTTGTGTACCTTGGGATTTTACCCTGGTCCAATCTCCCAGTACAGCCTCCCATGCAGGCCCCACACTAACCAGGCCCTTGGATACTGGCCAGGTCTTGCACAGGTGCAGTTTGCCTTGGTTCCAAGTAGTTTGCGATGCAAGGTACAAATTGCTATTTGTTGCATTTCACTCCATCTCAACTGGGGCTGGATTCTCCAATGCATAACCTGACTGTTGCTTCCACTGCCTTGGGTCAGTGCAAAGTGTTATAAAACAAACCGTCATAACCTTGTTCGTTTGATACCAGCTTTGTAAACAGAAAAATCAGAACCAGGAAAAAGGAAAGTCAGTTCCTGAGGGTTTGCAGTTCTCTGCGGGTTTGAATTACCAATGAAGGCAAGGACCAAAGGAATCTCTCTCTCATATTTTAAATGGTTATCTATCTAGCTATTCCCATCAACATCCATTTATTGGTCCATCCCCACAAATGTCCAGATATCCCTCCTTCCATCCTCTGAATTCATCTATCCCTCCATAAATATCCATCTTCCCAACACCTTGTCCTTTACCTACCTATCATCTGTCTATGACTTGTCACACTATTAGGCTTTACCAGTAGCAGTTCTGCCAACATACCACTACCGATGTAGTAATTTTGACAGAGCACTTTCATGTTGATCTACCCTTGTCAGTGCAGGATGCTACCGTCTTAGGTCAAACTGGGAAAAGATAAGGGACAGCGTGGGAAAACAATCCAGTTTCCTCTGTGCCACTGTCTGGTATAATGATATTTTTTTAAAACGTTTTCATTTTATGTGGGACACCAACAGTGTGCTCAGGAAACTATGAGAGTGTGGGGTCAAATTCTTAACTCACTCTCCTCCATACCATACTATTTTCTTTGCACTACTGTTTTTCCAAAAGAGACTTAGATGCTGAACAATTCAGTGGAGGGCATCTCATCTGTTTTTAATAAAACAATCTGTTACCCTATATTTGCTGAGCTACAGGGGTAGGGGTAGCTCACCATGCAGCACAGAACTGAATGGATAGAGAACTGGATAAGACAAACAATGAACAAATGGGATGATGATTGCAGGCACTCACTGACTATCAGCACACAGTGGAGGAGCAGTTCTTGGCTTTGTAGGGCTCTGGTGAGCTTCCATAGCTAGGAGTAGCAGTCAGCTGATAGACATCCCCAGCCTTGGGAGTGCATTGGAGCCTTATGGGGCTCTGGTACACTCCTGTGGCTGGAATACTAGTCAATTGATTAGCACTCCCAAATACAGGAAAGCATTACAACCCTAAAATAAAAATGTAAACACTCCAATCCATTCTACCAGAAACACTTTAAAGCAGCTTGCCTTCAAGACAAGCCTCACCTTCTTCTCACAGTGTCCATGCCAAAGCTATAACCCCCTCCTAAGCTCAGGATTATAATCACACAGTGCCTGCATTTATCTGCCCTACCTTGAAACTTTCATTGATGTCTTGCTCCCTTAAACTGCCGGTTCTCCCCAGTGCCTTGAGCGTGTGAGTGTATGTGTCTAGTGCACTGATGTCACAAACCCATCTGTAACAGGGATGCATCCCAAGGCTGAACACTACATCAGCCCACCTGCCTGTCTAGGGTAGTCCACCCACCTGTCTTGCCCGCCATGCCTTTGGGGTAATTATTAGATTGTTACTAGGCCAGCAGCTGCCCCTTTTATTCCTTCATACCAAGGGCATAATACATGAGTCCAACCTTTCCTTATCATGTCCCAAGCCTTGCAGATTTTATATTACTGTCCATCACTTCTGCACTCCCCTGGCTCTGGGCTCTGCACCCCTGTAGCTGCATCCCTCTGGTGCTACAGGCTCACTGCACCTGTCATTGAGCTGTACCCAAGTTTCTGCATCCCTTTCTCCAGGCACTAATGAGGCCTCCAAACCTCCCCTTATAGCCTCATCCCAATCCTCCGGTGCAAACTGTAACACAAACATAAACCCCTGGACTATAACTCAAACACTAGCAATGCCAACAGCATTATGCTCCTTTAAGGGGACAAACTTCCCCCTCACGGCAACATGCTCTCAGCCTAGGTACCTGGGGGACTCCCTGGAGTCTTGCAGCCCTTGGATAGTAAAGCAGGCAGCACCAGGGCCCAGGTAGCTTCCTCAGCCAGGAGCTCCTTCCCTGGCAGTTGCTAGAGACAGAGTATCCATGTGAGCTCCAGCCCTGGGTTTATATGTCCCAAACCCTGCCTCCTTCTGGTCATGTGATGCCTGCAGGTGCTGCCCAACTACCCCCTTAGGCTGGTACCCCAGCAACCCACAGTCGTGGAGCTCTGCTTAACCTACAGAGCTCCCTGGCCAGGCTACTTCAGCCTTAAAGGAGCAGGCACCTCTTAGTGCCCTGCTACACCATCCACAGAGTACCCTTAGAGCCCCAGATTACTCCCTACTGTCCTGCTAATACAGAAAGTTATGGAGTGGAGGTTTGACTCTGAAAACCATTGACTAGGTGCATGGCAACTAGCAAAATGAAAGAAAATGGCTACAAGTTCTGCGCTTTGAAATCATTAAAACAAACAGCAGAATTGTAACTGCCAGTTACTCCCATACTGTATCCCTCCGTGTTTCTAGGGAAAAGATCCACTGCAGTTCCCATTTCTACCAACTAGATGGCAATAAAATTGCTGCATTTCATAGACTTCATAGACATTTGGGCTGGAAGGGACCTTGTTCACCTACAGAAACATGCCTTTAGTATGTGTTTATATATTGATATATGTATACTGCATATGTTAGGGAAAATGTGATATTTTAATACAGATCAGCTCCCTGTGTTATGACTAACCTTTTCCTACATTCTGTATGCAGCTATGAATTGTGTTCAAGGTCCATTTCATACTTGAGCCCAGTATCCTGTTCATTGCTTCCATTGCGTGTTTCTTTTTTTATAGAACCTAATAAATGGACCATCATTTTCGGTTTCATTATTCTGCCTGCAATAAATATAATGATGTCTCTTTCTTTTGTGCTGCCCAAACAATGTCTCTCTTTCTTTTCCCTAATGTTCCCTTGCCTCATCTGGGGCAGAATAGCTGTATCACTAACACCCTGCCATGCTGGAGTTTTTGTATTCTCTCTGTAGATTTGGCCCATTGCTTTCCTAAAAGTTGTCCTGTACTTTACTTTGAATGCAGCAGAGTCAGATTCCCACCCACTGTTCCCTTCTATTCTTGGCCCTCGCTTCCCTCACCTCCCAACCAAAATCTGTTTGCCTTCTGAAGCTGGCTTTTATTTTCAACTGCAGTAAAGCATCTTTCCTGCGGGGGCTGTGGTGCCATTGGATGTTACACTTCAGAATGGAGAAATTGTTGTACATGGCTCTGCTTTTTTCTCCCCAGCTTCATCATTTGATTAAAGCCCCTTGGTGTAATCATGTCCCAGAGGTAGGCAGACCTCTTGCAGCCTGTACTTCCTAATAGAGACCCACTCTTCATTTCCTTCATTTGCTGTTTATTTCATTTAATTACTTGCTTTATGCCAGAACTACTAAATTTATGGGAGTTTTCACTGGGAAATATTTATGTGTATGTGTTTTTCTCTGCTAACAGCAGCAATCACTGGTTTCTGCAACACATTTCATTTGGCTATTTGTCCCTCATCCAAAAAAAGGTGCAGAACAATTTCTGTAATGAATAAACAGGAACAGATTATTCATCTGCTGTAAGATGTTAAGTGCAAAAAATCATAAAACAAAGTATTATTTAACTCCAAAATAATGATGATCCCTGTCTCTATACCATACAGTGCCTTTATTAGAACGTGTCTTTGTCCATCCACCTAAACAAACTCAGCAGTCCAGTTTTCTTCCACTTGCTTAAATAGCCAGTAATTTCATGGGAAATCTTTCTTACTAAGACAGTAACAGGTTTTAATCATTTGCAGCCCACAGAGAGCTCCCTAAATGCAAGAGCAGAGTGCATCAGGAAGTGTTTTTAATTTGAGCAGTGGGGACAAATCACCAGCTGACATCAAGACACAGCATTAGTAATTGCATCCTGCCTCTCCTGGTCTATCTGCTACATTAGGTGCTGTCCAAGTGTCTCAGAAGTGCTTCGAGATGTTTTCTTGCAAAACCCCTCTGGAGGGACCAAGGATCAGTGACCTTCAGGTCAATTTGCAAGCATCTGGAGGATGAAAGGCTGATCACAAGCAATCAGCACAGATTTGTTAAGAGCAAAAGATGCCAAACTAACATGATTTTCTTTTTTGATAATGTAACTAGCTGGGCAGGTGAAGGAAATGCAGAGAACATAGTATACTTGAACTTTAGTAAGGCTTTTGGGATGATATATTTGGGCATGCTCCTGCTTTGAGGAGGCAGTTGGCTCTTCTGAGGTCCCTTCCAACCCTAATTGTCTATGGTTTTATGATTCTTTTGATAAAGTCCTACATGGCCTTCTTATAAGCATCCTGGAGAAATATGAGCTAGATAAAATTAGTACAAGCGTGATAGATACTTCACTCAGTAACCACAAGACAAGGGTAATTATAAATAGATTAACATCAAAATAGCTGGAGTTTTTGAGTGGGGTTCTACTGGGGACTGTCCTGGGTCCAGTGCTGTTTAAGATGTATACTAATGATTTGGATACCAGAACAGAGAGCTTCTTGATCAGATTTGCAGAAGACACAAAGCCAGAAAAGATTGCAAACACTTTGGAGAATAAGAGTAAATTTCAGAAGGATCCTGATACATTGGGAAGTTGAGCTAGAGGCAACAGAATGAAGTTCAGCATGGACAAATCTGAGGTACTATACCCAGCGAAGATTAAACAAAAACATAATTAGTAGATACAGACTAGGGAATAACTGCCTAGGCTAAGTAGAAAGCATTCCTGAGAAAGAGCTAGGACAAAGATTCTCTGCAAGAGTATCATGAAAATTTTTAAAGAAGATTTCATAGATTTCATAGACATTAGGGCTGGAAAGGAGCTCACAAGATCATCGAGTCCAGCCCCCTGCCCAAGTGGAAGGAAGGCAGCAAGGTTCAAAGGATCCCAGCAAGATAGGTCTCCAAATGTTTCTTGAAAGTTTCCAGAGTAGGTACTTGCACCACCTCTGTGGGGAGTCTATTCCAGGCTCTGGGGACTCAAGACAGTAAAGAAGTTTTACCTTATGTCCAACATAAAACAGTCTTTCAGGAGTTTGTGACTGTTGGACCTTGTCTTCCCCTTGGGGTGCCCTGGTGAACAGATGTTCTCCCACTTACTGGTGCTCACCCCTTACATACTTATAGGCTGCCACCAAGTCACCCATGAGCCTATGTTTCTCCAGGCTGAGGAGTCCCATGGCTTGCAGCCTATCTTCATAAGGCCTGCTCTCTTGCCCTCTGATCATGCACGTGGCTCTCCTCTGGACTTCGGAATTGCACAGCCCAGAATTGGACACAATACTCCAGCTACGGCCTCACCAAGGCTGAGTACAACAGCAGGATATCTTCCTTGGTCTTGCTCGAGATGCATCAGTAGATGCAAGCCAAAGTTTTGTTTGCTTTGGCAGCTCCAGTATCGCATTTATGGCTCATGTTCATCTTGTGGTCAATCATGACCCCCAAGTCTCTTTAAGTCGTGGTGCTAGTGAGTGTAGCACTGCTAAGCCTATATGTGTGATGCAGGGTTTTTCTCCCAAGATAGAGCACTTTGCATTTATCTGTATTGAATGCCATCAGGTTTTCATTTGCTTACCTTGTGAGCCTGTTGAGGTTGGCCTGGATCACTACCTATCCTCAAGTATGACCACAGTTCCCCATAGCTTGGTGTCATCAGCGAACTTAGCCAATCTGCTTCTGACACCACAGTCCAGATAATTTATAAATGCATTAAAGAGTACAGGTCCAACAACAGAGGCCTGGGGGACACCACTGGTCACTATGTGCCATGTTGATTTAGTTCCATCAACTACCACTCTCTGGGTTTGACCCCAGAACCAGTTCCCAAGCCATCGGACCATAACATTGTCGAGGATACAGTTTCCTAACTTTGCCATGAGGACATCATAGGGTCAAAGGATTTTTTAAAGTCCACATATATATTAACATCTTTTTTTTTCATCCGGGTGATGTGTCACCTGGTCATAGAAAAAAATGAGACTGGCCAGCCAATACCTATCCACAACGAAGCCATGTTAGCTATCCTTCAGAATGTCACCTTCCATTAGCCTGTCATTAATGGTTTCTTTGATGATTTTTTTCAAGGTCTTTCCAGGGATTGAGGTCAAACCGATTGGCCTGTAGTTTCCCAGACTTTCCTTCCTCCCTTTCTTGAAGAAAGGCATCACTTTGGCCCTCTTCCAATCTTCAGGTACCTCGACTGAGCATCACGAGTTCTCAAATACCCTTGCCAGTGGCCACACTATGATGTCAGCCAGTTCCTTTAGCACTCTTAGGTGCAATCTATCTTGACCAGCTGGTTTGTAGGTGTCTAGCCCCTCAAGTTGTTCCCTCACAAGATCTACGCCAATGGTTGGCATATGTTCGCCTTTACCCTGGTGATCCTGCATCTTATCAGGAAGGGTGGTCCTTTTGGGATGGCAAAAGACTGATGCAAAGTAATCATTAAGGAGATTGGCTTTTTCCTGGGTGTCAGTTATCAGCTGCCCCATTTGGTTTAGCAGGAGTCCAAGGTTGTCCTTGTTTTTTTTTTTTTTTTCCCAACTTCCCACATGTCTGAAGAAGGACTTTTTATTGTCCTTGATTCATGTAGCCAGTTGGAGTTCAGTTACAGCCTTGGCTTTCCTAGTTTGCTCCCTAGGTTCAGACCAGTGCTGAATACTCCTCCTTAGTGGTGCTCCCTTTCTTCCATCCTTTGTAAGCTTCTCTTTTTAGACACAGGATGTCCATGAGTACACTTTTGAGCCAAGGGGGCTGCTGAACGCTTTTACTACCTTTCCTAAGGGCTGGAATGAACTTCCCTTGTGCTTCAAGGATCGCTTCCTTAAGGAGCGACCACTCATCATGCATTCCCCTCCCTGTCAGATCATGGCCTCTCAGGGCCTCAGTAACTAGCCTCCTGAGCCTATGAAAGTCAGCTTTCCTAAAGTCAAGGACTTCCGCATTGCTGACTGACTTGCCAGTTTTGTGATGGATAGTGAATGTGATCAGCTAATGGTCACTGTCTCCCAGGTTCCCTTCAATTCTTAGGTCACTGACTAGATCATCCCCATTGGCCAGTACCAGGCCCAGCAGTGCCTTACCTCTTGTAGGCCTGTAAACTTCTTGAGACAGGTAGAGCTCATCCATGTGAGAAAGCATTGCAACCAATCAAATTTGGCTGAGTGCTCTTCCCATGAGATGTCTCCCATGACAATCATGCACTGAGAGTGTGTAGCCTCAGCCAGTGCCCTAGCAAATTCATGACCAAGCTCTTGCTCCTGATTTGGAGGTCTGTAGTAGAGTCCTATAATGATATCCCCTTCACCACATTCCCCTGCTATTCTAACCCAGAGGGCCTCAAGTCACCCTCCTTGGGTGCCAATCCCTGCTTCTAGGGACGTGTACTCCTTCACATAGAGAGATACACCCCCACACTTTCTTCCAACATGATCTCTCCTGTACAAGGTATAGCCATCTATATCTGTGGTCCAGTCATAGGTGGAGTCCCACCAGGTCTTCGTTATCCCTATGGAATCATAGGGCCAATTCCTCCTGTTTGTTCCCCAGGCTCTTGGCATTTGTGTACAGGCAAGTGAGTCTGCCATTGGAGACCTTAGTCCTAGAATAGCTCCATCCATGGACTAGGGTAGGAGTGACTTCCCTTGAGCAGCCTGACCTGCTGATTTTGTGGTAGATGCTTGGTTGGCTTGCACTGGTGGTTATTTGCCCATCCTCTGACAAACTTAGTTTAAAGCCCAGTCAAGCAGGTCAGCCATGCTAGCTAAGAAGAGCTTTTTCCCCAATGGAGTGAGGTGGAGGCTGTCTCTTCCCAACAAACCATTGCCTCTCTCTTCAAAGTGTGGACTGTAGTCATAGAAGCCAGAACCATCACAGTGGCACCAGCAACACAATCTTATGGCACCAGTGCCACAGGGTTGTAAGGCACCATGCAATATTATCATGTTTAGGTGTGCAAACACTTACACATGATTCACAAGCTAAACTCAGGGAATTCAAATAAAATCCATAATGTCTGACATATTGTGGGCTTGCTGAGTTCTTTGCAACAGAAAAATTACTCTAGTGCTTTTCTGCAGTCAAAAAGCAAGTTAAGATGAGGCACTTTCCAAAGGGTGCATTTAATCTAATACGGGGTGCCTTTTCTCTAAAAAGGATGAGAATCACTGATGGGGGGGTGGGGAGGATTATAGGCTTCACCTGAGTCAGAAATGTGATGCACTGCCAGTTAAAAGGAAATACAATGTTGTTCTGTGTGAGAGGTCAGTGACATGCTGACTGCTGGAATAGGATGTGTTCTGTTCCTAGAAAATTCCCTGCCACGTCTTAATGTTAGAGAGAGGTGCCAAAACACTTTTTTGGGAGACAAAGATGGATTATAGGCTCTAGAGGTCAGCTTCTCTTGCAATGCTCCACCATCCCCATGCCCTGCCCTAACCACACCAGATGTTCTAGACATGATTTTTTTTGTCTATAAGACTGAGGGTTCAGGTCCTTGTCTTATGGACTTTTCTGCTGAAAGTATTCCCCAACACTGGCTGCTTGCCCCATTCTTCCCTGCATGGGTCCCAAGACAGCTGCACCTTAGCCCTAATCCTGCACTCAACATTCAGGGTCAGGACATACTTGCCCCTCACCAGGGTGTAATCTTGTCTTCATCTCTCTGATCCCTCTAGGTTCCTGAAAAAGGTATCTTTGCCTGCCCCCAACACACCACAGAAGGCTTCTCCACTTTGCTGCTGGCTCCCACCAGATAAGTCAGGCATCAAGACTCTTCTCCAAGCCCCAGGGTCAGTCCCTTCTTGCCTCAGCTCTCATTGTCTTCTCTGCTTCTTGTCTCTTCTTTTCTTCCTGGCACTGATGCCAACTGCACTCTCAGCATCCCTTTAAATTTCCCTCTTGGACCAGCTGTGCATGCCATGGCAGCATACAAATCACTGTCTTCTTGGCTTCCTAGCTGTTCCCTCTCTGAGTCTTCAGGACAGCTCTTTTCTTGTCACTGCCTGCATCTCTCTACCTGCTCTGGGCTTGAACCAGAGAGGCTGGGTTTGCCATGGCAGCCTTTGTTCTGCTACAACCTCAGCCATTCCCCTTAATGAGCCAGGGTGTGGTGTCCTTCCCACCTGGGCTTGACACAGTTTATGTTTTGTCTAGGTTCTCCCCCAGTAAGCTTTTCTTTGTTTCCCCCCATGTTCTCATGACAGGGTGTTTCGGCCACCCTGTCACAGTCTTCATCAACGAGAGTAAGTGAGGAGGAGATATTGCTACTCTACTCTGTGCTGGTGAGGCCTCATTGTAGTATATTGTTTGTGGTTCTGACCTCCATTTTTAAGAAGGATATAGAGAAATTAAGAGGTCCAGAGGTGAATGACATAAATGATAAAGGAGTTAGAAGGTAAGTTGTACAAGGAAAGTGTTAGGGTGACAGTATTTGGATCTTGGGAAGCATTGGATTTACAGCTGAATAAAGGGCTATAACCTGTGGCCTCTCAAGTTGCTAACCACAAAGCAGAATAGTATGTTAAAAGTAACATTGCAACACGCTTAAGCAAGCATTTTCCTAACAATGTAGTAGTGTTGTAAGATATATAGCTCATTGTGTAAAAGAAACAGGATGTAGACCACCAGCTACTGTTAAGAGATAAAGCAAAAGTAAGACCTTGGAGATGGTGAGGAAATAAGCAAAAGTGCAAAAGTGACTGAAAGAAGCAAGGGTCAGGGTCTTAAGCATGCACTCATAGCAAAAAGATATGTAAATAAGTGAAATACATAGGTAATTCCATCCTAATGAAATAAACAGTAAAGAGACGGAGCTTAAGATGGGAAGGAATAAAAATGTAACAAAGGAGGGACAAAGGTGGAGTAAATGTTAATAAGTATAAACCAAGGTGTATAAATATGGAAAGAACTAATGTTCATGGCAGCTCCCCAGTTTGTTGGAGCTAGCCTGAAGCTGTCTCTGTTTTGAATAAAGCTGTTGACAAGGAATGGGTGCAGGTGATGTGTGCATCAATCCATTGTCTTCCTAGCCATTGTCTCCCTAGACTTGCAACACAATTGCCCCCTGAAAAGTCAAAACTTTGTAACTCAGTAGCATTTTTCCGACAGAAACAATGTTACAAGTGGGGGATTAGTTCCTTTACGATGCTCAATACGGCTGCATCCAGCAGGCAAATCTGTTGTGATGGAAGGGGAGGGGACAGATTAATGCCCCAGCAGCAGAGGGATTGGGGCTGGGGCTAGGGCTGGGACAGGGACTGGGGCAAGCGCTGCCCAGCCAGGGCAGGGGGGGTGCAGGACAAAGGCGTGGCTTATCGGGGGGGGGACAGATTCTACTACTGTGTGCCACCGGTCCAAGAGGGCATGGGAGGGGTGCCTCCAGATCTGCACAGGGCAGGCAGGGCTGTGGCTGCACCATGCTGTGCTCCAGGCGGGCATAGCAGCACAGGGAGTGGGGGCTATGCTCTGCCACCCCAGCCAAGGCAGTGGGGTGTGGGATGAAGGCATGGTTCACTCCGGGCAGGCATGGGGGGACTGGTAGCAGAGGCTATGCCCTGCTGCCACTCACCCAGCTATGTCAGGGTTGGCATGGGACAGAGCCACTGCACAGCCTCCAGATGAGCAGCACACAGTGGCATGAGCCACCTCCCCACCCTGCTGCCTGGAGAAGCCACAGTTCTGGCCTGCACCCATCCTACCACAGCTGGGCGAGCAGCAGCAGGCATAACCCCACTCTCAGCTGCTGCAGCCCCCGCCCCCCGAGTGCAGCGTGGTGCATCCCCAGCCCCTCTTGCCCCAAGCAGATCTGGGGGCCTATGCCTCCCCTGTGCCCTCCCACACCAGCCGCATCCAGCAGCAGGAGTTTCCCCCCTCTCCGTGCCCTCTGGACAAGCCACGCCTGTTCCAGCAACAGCCCCAATCTCTCCTTCACTGCTGGTGCATTGAGCTGTCCCCTCCCTTTCCACCACAACAGACTTACCAGCTGGATGCAGCTGTATCGAGCATTGTAAAGTTGAAACCTGCATCAGAACATTGAAACAAGGTGTCCATTTATAAAGGTTGTAAATGCCATTCATCAGAACTCGAAAAGTTGTAAGTCCAGGTATGCCTGTACTTTCAAATACCTGAAAGGCTGTCATAAAAAATGGAAAACAATTGTTTTCCCTTGCTGAAGAGGACAGGAGACAAAGCAATGGCTCTAAACTGAAGCAAAGTAGATTTAGAATAGTTTTCAGAAAAAGCTTCTTTTCTGTTAGAGCAGTGAGGCACTGGAATAGATTGGCGGAAGAGGATGTGAAAAGCTCCTTCATTGGAGCTTTCAAAATGAGTTTGAATATGTATTAAACACATTAAAGTTTTCCAGCAGATATTAAAATACTTGAAAGTGAAATATTTTTGCTCTAAGCTGAAAGATTTCAATATGGAAACATTGCTATTGTGTCTCATGGTAGTTGAAGTCTGAATACCTTAAGCTCCTATTCCCCTTCAGTAGGCTTTGACTCCTGGTCAGACTGCTTCTCATGGTGTACTAGAACCTCTATTTTTGAAGAACAAGGAGCCCTGGGCAACTGATTTCCCAATACATCTTTAGAACGATCCTTCTACTTCAAAGAGCATTCCAGCGCCAGGAGGCTTCACCCACAGATCTGTTTCTCTCTTTTAAATTTTCTTCATTATTCTTCAATTCATCCTTTAACCCCCAGGCTCTTTTCTTGTCTCTTTTCCCTCTCCAAACAGTTCCCTGTGCCTTGATCCCACTGGCTCTGAGGTAGCTTGCCAGGCCCAGGTCCTCCATATCTGCAATAGGAGGGGAGGGCTCTCTCCTCACAACATGATACCTCTGTGTACTGAAGCTCCAAAGTTCAATGACCTTCTGTGTTATCTCAATGGAATCTCATGTTCGAGTTCTGTGCCACCTCAGCCAAAAGCTACTACTGGTGTTACTGCCACTCTTTTCTTTTTTCATGTCCTTATTACAAGGTATTTAGCAGGATTCACAGATTTGTTGGAATCTGACAGGCCATCCCTTCCGTTCATCTGCTATGGCCTCAAACTTGCAACTACAGTACTATCAACTGTGTACCTTAGTGCCCATGTCAATCCTGCCTCCATTAAAGAGGTTGGATCTGAGTCATGCTTTCCCAGGGTGTTTCTCTCATGCTATCATTTTTTTGGTCCATATCTGTCCCAACCCTAGGTCTCCGTGAATCATTTTTTTCAGAGTCCTTGTATTCCTAGTGCTTCACAGTCTAAAGTCATCTGGTAGTTGCATTCATGTGTTCTTTTCTTTCCTCCCACTTTTCCAGATCATTCATGGCTAATGTGTAAAAACATTGGTATTATCACTGATCCATACAGCATCCATCTCAAATCCCTGCAGCTCCATACTTCGCTGTTTACCAGTACCCACATTTTTAAATTAGCTTAGCCAGTTTCCCATCTAGATTCCCATACTCAGATCCGAAGAAGTTGGAATCAGCTTTGCACTGAATTAAAAGCTTGAAGCATGGGCTGTATTCTATCCCACTCAACAGGTTGTTGTATGAAGGGCAGTGACATCTGTCTGGCCACATACATCTCCTGGATATCTGTAACTGTTCTCCTCAAGGAACCTATTGCCCTTGAAAGGTTCTGTGATTCAGTTAATCTTTCCTATTGTTTTACTTCATCTTTCCTGTTATTTTCCAGGGCTAAAAGAAAGGTTTTCCCAAAGGCTCAGGGCATATATTATCTTTTGAGACATCTGATTTCCACTGCCTGGCAGTGCATGTGTGTGTCTGTATCTGTACTGGTAAATGGAAAAATCATCAAAGCAGGGTAGGGTATGAGGTGGTAGGAACCATATGGCCTATAAACACTAGCAATGGAAATAACTGTAGGTTGGCCGGGAGAGCACTGTGCACCAGATTCTCTCTCATACAGCAAGAAATGCATACCAATGATGTCAAGAGGGCCTCCACTATGTACCTTTCCAAAATAGAAACACAGGTAAATGCTTGTTGCTAACATTGTACATATCCCAAATGGGGACTGGCTAGCTGGCTTAACTAGCCAGCATGTTGTTTGTCCCTTTTTCACTATTGCCCAGCCATAAAGAGCATCTGAATGAGATGTAAGCCCCTGTTTGTAGGCCCGATATGTGGAAATTGTTGGCTCAGCACAAAAGTACTTTAACTCTGTTACTGCCATATTGGGCTTATCCTATACAGCCCTGTTGAAAATACAGATGCATCCCTCAAGTGCCCCATGTGGATTAGGAAAAAAAAGGAAGGAGTAGGGTTCAAACTAAGACAAGGAAAGAAATGGGTAAGTAATTTGAAATGTATTTTCTATTTTGTGAATTTTGCCTCCTGTTTACAGATTGTCTGAGAGCAGATTGCAGTCTTCTCACCTCAGTTCATTATTGGAGACTATTTGCACATCCTTCTTGGTCCATAGTGAATTTGCTAACACTGTTGGGAGACTGCTACTTTGAAACATGAGCTGTCTTGATTGGCCATGTGGTGCTGCCATCTCTCCTTTTCTCAGGTTGATTCTGGTTAAATAAATGTGACTCTCCAAGTCAGGCTTGCAGTACATTTTTTGTAAAATAACTGGTTAACTGGTTAATCAGGTCTTAAGTGTAGCATGCACCAGGGGTCCTAGATATCCACTTTCTGATGCTATTTTGCAATAGTCCCTTAAGATGGGCTGTGATCTCTCGTATCATGAAACCCATTATGTCAACAAACTAGTATTCAGACTCAAAGATTCAGTAGTCTTTTTGAGTTTAACCTGCTATGAATTTATGAATTAATGGCAAGTGAGTGTGAAAGGAAAGATGGGGGAGAAAGAGAATACCCTAGGAGTGATTTTCCTCCCCCCCCATTCATTCTTTATCTTAGATAAACCAAAGGATGCCAGCAGCAAAGGGTTTTTCATGCCATGGGTCTAGAGCCATTGCTCCCTCTGGATTGACAGCAAGCACACCCAAAGAGCTACTTGCAGCTCCAGTGAGGGGCTAAGAGGGGAAGTTGGCAGCATCACTGGAAAGGACATGCCAGAGGACTCTCCTGTTGGATCAAACAAGTGGCTAATGATGGCAGAGGGCTGTAATCTGCACACATGGGTGATCAGAAGATTGAGGTGGGCACTTCTGGCTGAAATGCTGCCATGACTGGCCTGACAATGACAAACAGAGGCATGTGAGGAAGACTTAGGTCAGTGTGGCACAAGCAAACTGAAATTGACAGTGGATTTATAAAGGGAAGCAACCCAGTGGATGGGTTTTCCTTCACCCCAAGGACTAGAATTGATTGCTTAGAGTAGCAGTCTGGAGGGGTTTTGCCATCACCCTAAAGCTAAGAATTGATACACAAGGAGACACACACAAGGTATCTCTCCATTTCCTTTGTTTTGGGGTTTTGCCTTTTTGTATCCTTCTCCTCCCAAGATGTGAATTCCTTACAAAATCAAGGAAGTGGTAAGGTTGGGGTGTAGGGGTGGTGGAGCCCCATGAAGAAACACCTTCAGCAGGCCAAAAGTATCACTTGATGGAACTAGCTCCCTAGGAAATATAAAACCAGACTCATGGCAGGTAAGATAAAAACACCTAATAGCACCTGAATGATAACAAAGTACCTTCCACCCTGGTGTCACTTGGCAGAAGGACGTCAGGCCAGAAGGGACCCAGGCCTTATTGCACCTACCCTCCACAATGAGCCTTAAATCAGAAGAAACTGAGCCCAAAGAAAAGAAAAGGTATTACATACTCTAAACCATGAATTAGCTAAATATGGTCTGTGGCTTGGATCTGGCCCATGAAGTGATTTTGTCTGGCTTCAGCCACCAGGCAGCACTGGGGAACCCCCATTCCATTCCATCGCACAGCTCATCCCCAGCTGTCCATGCAGTGCTGGCAGCCCGAATCTCCGTGCCCCACTGGCTCAGTGTGGGGCACAGCAGCATAGAGGGGCAGCAGCAGGGGTGGGAGCCTTGGTGAGGGTGCTATATCCAGGGCTGTGGCCAGGGCCAGGACCAGTTTCCATAGATACCACTTGAAGCTGAGTGTGGGCCTACATCCAGGGCTGGGGGCTGGTCTCCGTGGAGATCAGCCCCAGCTCTGGCCTCAGATGCAGAGCCCTCACTGGGGCTCATGCTGCTGCCGCTGCCCCTACCCCTACCCCCATGCCATTTCTCTCCACCCCATGCTGCTCTGCCCCATGGCAAGCTGGTGGGGCTGGAGGTTGGGGGTGGCTGTTGCCATGAAGGTATCCCACAGTGAGCTCCAGGCTGGCACAAGACAGGGAAGAGCACCACCTGCCTCCCCCAGCCCTGGCCCGGTCCTAACCACTGTAAATGGCAGGGCATGGAATTGCCATCAGATCCACCCCCCTCCCTCTGCTACATGAAAGCTGCATGCCACAGGCCAAGGGAGGGAACAGGTGAAGGGCTAGGAGAGAAAAGAAGGGCTGGGGCAGAGATGGAAGACACTTTTGGGCCTCACTGGGGAGCTGCACTGCTCCACATCCCATGCTGCACTGCCCCACACTGTCACTACCCCATGACTGTGACCCCAGCCCCAGGTGCAGCTCCAGGGAGCTGCATAGGTAGGGCACACAGATGGGTGGGGAGTTATGTCCAGGCCCAGGTATGGGATCTTGGGGCATTGTGCACCAAATTCTTGTGGTTGGAAAGTGTAGAGCTGGGGTGGGCCAGAGCTGCAATCTGCTCCCTCAGTGCCCCTGTCTGCAAACCCACACCCATCACAGGAGTGTGTGGGCAGTGGATCATGGCTCTGGCCTATCCCCTAGCCCCAGCCCCAGCCCTAGCCCCAGCCCCAATCCCAGCCCCTCACTTTCATGGTCCCATGATCCCAGCTTTGCTCATTCCTCCTGCTTGTGAACACTACTTCCCAGGACCCCATCACACATAAGGATTTGGGGTGAGTTGTTGGGGAGTGAAAGGGTGTGCTGACCCAGACCACAGCAGTTTACCAAAGCAGCCTGTGTGTCCCTCAGGGCCAAATAATTTCCTATCCCTGTTCTAAGACATACATGCTGGGATGGCAGTGCATGACTTTACCATTGATTGCTCATGTAAACAATCTGGAAGGAGAGTGATTTAGTGCCATTACCCAGAACAAGGGTCTATTGGCCATTCATCAGTTTCCTGTATACAAAACAAGTAGAGCTTCAGAGACTCCAGCTAATCTAACCAGTTAGCTTCTAAGAGATGTAAAAACATACACACACAGCTGAATTATCCATAGCCTGCAATGGAGCAGCAGCTTCAAGGGCTCCTTGCATCAGGCTTCTTCCTGAACATGCTGATCAGCTTCTCTGATGCTTGCCATTGTCCAAACCAGCTTCTTGATACTACATTTAGGAGAACTGGTCAAAAAGGGCTCATAGTACCATGAAGTTCCAGCCCTGATTCTGCTCTATGAGGTGATACTAGGAAGTATTTGCAGTTCCACAACTGCTGTTGGTGTACCCTGTCATGGTGCACACTACCCACACACTTTGTGATGGAGAGTTTCACCCCTCTTCCCTCTGGAAGCACTCTGCACTGGAAGAGTAAGCAAGGGGCTATGTTCCCTGGAACTGGGGCTTCAACTCCTTGGTTCTTATGTTCTTTCTCTGAATGCAGCTCCAGCAACAGTGGAGATTATTGCTTCCCTGAGTTAAGATAGCTAAGTCACAGGCCTCTGAGTTCTGGAGCACTTTTCCCAATGAGACAGCCATAAGTGTCAAGATGCAGCTGACTGCATAAGGCCACACATCTCTCTCCAGCTACTTTGTCCAATATTGGAACAGAAAAAGGAGCAGACCATCCTTATACTGCATCCAGAGATGTTTCATTATCTGCCCCCAGAGCTGAATGTGTTTCTCAGGATCAGGGAACATGCATATGTGAGAAAATTGTCTTTTACTTTCAAACTCATGAGCCTTGATTTAGAAACATCCAGAGTCTCATGACAAAAAGAAATGCTTTCTTCCTTCAGAAGCAGAGTTAGAAAATGCCCCTTAGTTGGCTGGCAGGTGCAGACATCCATCTGAATGTATGGCTTGCTGCTTGGTTCTGCTTCTTCCAAAGGCAAATGCCTGGTTCCCAGGGTCATCCCCATGATGTGACCCTTGCACAGCTTCAGTCAGGACCCAGATCCACTGCAAGATTCATGGGTGTAAGCCCATCATGGCCCCATGAGCTCAGCCCCCAGCAGACCCGCCTGACCTGACCCTAGTGTGAGCTGGGAGGTAAGTGGGTCCCATGGTGGGTGGGCACTAGCCAGTGAGGAAGCTGAGTGGAGCCAAGGACGGTCATAGCCCCCACAGATTCTACTTAGGCCAGGACCTAGGGAGCCACACAACCAGAGCTGCATGAACAGAGTGCACAAACAAGCACGTTCTGGGCCTGGCATGTGAGCTTGTGGGGAGTTAGTGCAGAAGGGCATGTGAGATGGCAGTCCAGTGGCCACTCTTAGTACTGAGTTGCCTTCCGGCTGCCCCATGCATGGCACAGCACACCCTGAGCAACCGAAGGCTCCCCCCCATCATGATGAGAGAAGTCCTCCAGCACTCCTGTGCTAGACACCAGGTAAAGGGGAAAAGGGCTCACTCCTCCCCCATTCAAGGTGGGACCCAGGGATTTCCCCTGCTGCTTGAGATGCTGAGAGGCCAGGGGACTTGCCTAACCACAGCAGCAGTAGCAGCAGCAGCAGCAGCAGCAGCAGCAGCTGCTGCTGCAACTTGTGAGGACCACATGGGAACAATAACCCCTCACCTAGTCTCCTACCAATATAAACACCCAGACAACAAAGGTCACCTGGCATTATAGTAATGGGTACATGCTGTACCCCTAGGCTTCCTGTACTTGATAGCCCAGCCCCCACCCCACCCCCCAGTACCTTCGGGATCTCCACCCAGACAGAGCCTATGGTCCCAGCCTCCACACAGATGGAACCCTTAACTCCAGGCTGTGGTGACTGCCTGGCATGTCTTCTGGATGCTGGGATCAGGGGCACAGACTCTCCTACTTGTGGGATGTGCTCCCTGGTGGAGGCTCTGGAGGGCTGGGTGAGGGAGCTATAGGAGGAGGTGGATGGTTTTGTGAAAGGGAACATGAGGAAGAGATTGATGCATACTGGTGGGTCCTGCACCTGTAGAAGAGCACCATGGAGACCAGGCTGATGAGTGAGCCTGAACAAGATACCCCAACCAACAGTAGGCCGAAACTGTACACATCCGGACTGAAGACATGACGTGCATCAGATGTCCCTCCAATAACAGTGCACAACAGTTATGAAGCCTTCTCACCACTGATGGAGAATATACCTGTGCAGAATCAACCAACCCCAGAAGGGAGACTACCCACTGCAGGGCACAGAGGGAGCCATCTGCTGGCCTGACCTCTTTGCACATGAGGTCTGCTGCCTTCCAGGAGCCAATGTTAGAGATGTTACAGCAATTCTTCCTAAAGTGGTCCACCCTACTGACCACTACCTGATACTCCTTGTCCATGTGGGAACCAGTGACACAGCAAAAAGGAGTCCCTAGTCATGAGGGACTACAGGACCATGGGGGCAAAGCTCAAGGATCTAGAAGCACCAGTTGTTTTCTCTGCAGCACTCCCGGTCAGGGGTCATTGTCATCAGAGGAAGGAGAGTATTGGGGAGGTCAACTGAAGGCTCAGAAGATGGTGTCCCCATATGGGCTTTGGATACCTCAACCTTGGTGCACAGTTCACCAAGGAGCTACAGTGGCCTCCATGCAAGGGATGTCATTCATCTCATGGGCAGAGGAAAGAAGCACTTCACCACAAGAGTCACTGACTTATTCAGGGTGGCTTTAAACTAGGCACACCTGGGGGCCAGGGAGAAGGTTCTACTGTGGAAGCAGAATCCATTAGCCACAATGATACTTGAGAGGGCATTCAAACCACGACTGTCCAGATGAGTTCTAGCATCTTGAGGCAGAGACATTATGACAGAAGAGCTGAGGTGACTAAGGGAAAGTTCAGATGCCTTTATGGGAATGCCAGTAGCATGGAAAATAAACAGGAAGAACTGGTACTCCTTCTGGCTAATGAGGATTGCAACTTGATTGGACTGGGCAATTAATATTGAGGGTTACAGGCTTCATAGGAAAGATCAGATTGGGAAAGAGGGAGGAGGTGTTGCCTGTGGCAGAAAGCCACATTGGTTTCTCCCCAAAATCTCTGCCCTGTGACTATGTGATTAGATGGGCCAGCACAGAGGATTCACACCTCAGCCTCTTTAGATAACCTGAGCTGGCTGCATTCCTGAGGGAGGGGGGAAACCTGCTCCTTCTGCCTGCGTGACTGGCATCAGCCACCTGGGTGAGGGGCATCTACCTGGGGAGCTGGAATCTGCCTGGTAACAGGTGATGTATTTCAAATTGGCTGGCTGACAGCCAACTGGGGCTGACTTCCACTGGACCAGGTGAATGAGGTCACAGGGGCTATATAGGTTGGTGGGGGGAGGAGGTGCTCTCTCTTTGGCCATGAGGTGAAGCAGCAGCAAAGCAGGGGAGACAGAGAAGCCTTACCATCTGGACCTAGCTCTCTCTCTCACCCCAAGACTCCAGAGGGGAAACTGGAGAACTCTGGAAGATGCTTGTGAGTAAGCTACTCAATTGGATTAGATATTTAGCTGGCAGTAACACAGATGCGTGATCAAAAGGCTACCTCAGCCACACTGTTTGCTCTTTAGGATTTCTAAGATATTGCTCAGTCCTGTACCCTAGTTTCCCCTACCTCTCATAATCAATAAAGTTCTCCTTTTTGACTGGTGAGGGAGACTTATTGAGGGGTGGGTCTAAATTATGCCTAAGAGACCCCTTAGGTCTGTGGACTAAGGGAGACTTTGAATTTTGCCCCCTGACTTGGGGAAGTGCCCCAAGTGCCTGTACCGGGTCAAGTACCCATCAGACTATTAGGCCTGTGTTTCCCCAAGGACACAGGGCCAAGACAGTCCCTTCTCGGGGTGGTGGCAACAAGGTTACCCCCAGACTAGCGAGTGTGCTCCGGGAGAGGGGTCGGCCAAGCATAAGGCACCCCTAGGAAGGCATTCGAAGTCTGGAAGGTGGTTGGGCGCAGGGAGGTGGGCGGCTCAACGCAGGAGCGCCCCTACTGGCCCGCCACATTGCCCTCTATGTGAAAGAGCAGTATCCCTCCCTGCAGGTCACCTTTGACAGCAGGGAAGGGTCCCTTGAGACCCTCTGGGTCAGACTACAAGGGGGACTAGGAAAAGGAGACCTAATGGTGGGAGTCTACTACCTGCCTCCCGCCCAAGATGAGGTGTGTGATCAAGCATTCTCAGGAGACCTGGCAGAGGCAGATAGCACTAGAGACATGATCATCATGGGTGACTTCAGCTACCCAGCCATCTGTTGGGAAGATCATTCAGCTGCCTCCAGCAGGTCGGCCAACTTCCTTGTGAGAACAGATGATCTGTTTCTGACACAGGTTGTGGAAGGGACTACCAGGGGCAAGGCCACTCTGGACTTAGTGCTGGCCAAAGGGGAGGATATTATAGGAGACACGAGGATTGGTGGTACTCTGGGCAACAGTGACCATGTCCAGATAAGGTGACTGTGGCATTGATGCCTACACAGTCAGATGGATTGCAAATTGGCTGAAGGGTCATACTCAGAGGTTAGTGGTGGATGGGTCTTTTTTGACCTGGAGGAAGTGGGCAGTGGAGTCCCCAGGGCTCAGTCCTTGGGCCCACACTGTTCAATTTCTTTATTAGTGACTTGGACAATGCGGTGAAAAGCAGCCTGTTTAAATTTGCTGATTATACCAAGATTTGGGGTGAGGTGGGCACTCTAGTAGGGAAGGACAGATTACAGCAGGACCTGGACAGGTTACAGGGGTGAGCTAATGAAAATAGGATGGGTTTCAATACTGACAAGTACAGGGTGCTGCACTTGGGCAGTAGGAACCAGCAGCACACTTGTAAGCTGGGAAACTCCCTTCTCAAGAGTATGGTGGCAGAAAGAGATCTTGGAGTCATTAGATGACAACACAAGGTCACAGTTAGTAGAGCTAACCATGCCTTGTTGTGCATCCACAGATGCATCTCAAGCAGGGCTAAGGAGGTGATCCTCCCCCTCTATGCAACACTGGTCAAGCCACAGCTGGAGTACTGTGTTCATTTCTGGGCACCGCACTTCAGGAGGGAAGTGGACAGTATTGAGAGGGTCCAGAGCAGGGCCACCCGCATGATTTGAGGACAGCAGGGCAGACCCTACAAAGAGAGGCTATGGGACCTTAACCTGCTCAGCCTTCGCAAGAGAAGGCTGAGAGGGGACCTGGTGGCTATCTATAAACTTACTAGGGGGTACCAGCAGCATTTGGGAGAGACCTTGTTCCCGCTAGCACCCCCTGGGGTAACAAGGAATAATTGTCATAAGTTGTTAGAAAGTAGGTTTAGACTAGACATCCAAAGGCTCTACTTCACAGTCAGGGCGGCTAGGATCTGAAACCAACTTCCAAGGGAAGTGGTGATGGCTTCTACCCTGGAGGTCTTTAAAAGGAGGCTTGATGTCTACCTGGCTGGGGTCATTTGATCCTGGTTTTCTCTCCTGCCCAGGGCAGGGGGTCAGACCTGATGATCTACAAGGTCCCTTCTGACCCTACTTCTATGAATCTATGAATCTATATGGTTTACCATCCACTGCTAGACTGGGAAGTTAGTCACCAGAACAGAAGCCCTGAATTTCAAGAAGGCAAATTTTGGCAAACTGAAGAGGCTCATTGGAGAAGCCGTCTGCAACCAATGTTTGGGTGATCTGGGTGTGCAGGAATGATGCTTCAAAAGACAATTCTCACCACTGAAAAACAGGCCATTCCCACACAGGCAAAAAGTGGGAAGAGAGCCAGGAGACCTGCTTGGCTCACCAGTGATATTAGGGGACTTTGAAAAAGAAAAAAGAAGTGTATATACAATGGAGAAATGGCTCAGCAGCCACCAGGAATTACATCCATATCGCCAGGGCCTGCAAATACAAGACACAGAAAACTAAAGCAGGCCTGGAGATCAAACTGGCAACTGGTATGAAGGACAACAAAAAGTCCTCCTACAGGTACATAGGGAAGCAAGAAGGAAAATTGGGCTCCTCTGTGGGACCTCTACTGAATATCCAGCGGCAGCCCACAGTCAACTCAAATGAAAAGGCAAAACTCCTGAATACATACTTTGCATTGGTATTCCTGAAACCCAATGGGGACTGCTCATCTGACCAGAAGCCCTGGGAACAAGAAGAAAGTAACAATCTGCATGAAATTGTCCCAGAACAGGTGAAGGATTTTTACAATGCTTGAACATTTTCAAGTCCACTGGACCAGATAACCTGCACTCAAGAGTCCTGAAGGAAATGGCCAAACTTATAGCAGCACCATTGGCCCAGCTTTTTGAAGACTTATGGAAGTCAGGAATGTTCCCAGGTGACTGAAAGAGGGACAGCGTGGTGCCTATCTTTAAGTACAGGCCAGTCAGTCTGACCTCAGTTCTGGGTAAAAAACTTTGAAAAGTTGGTTAAGGAGGCCATCAACTACAAGCTAGTAGTGGATGGGGTGCTAAACAGCAACCATCATGGCTTTGTCAAGGGAAGATCATGCCTGACAAACCTTGTGTCCTTCTGTGACCAGATCACTAACCATCTGCACAAGGGACATGAGGTTGACGTCATCTACTTAGATTTTAGCAAAGCCTTTGACTCTGTCACCTGTGAGATTCTACCTAACAAACTGGAGTGCTGGCTGGACAAATCTACAGTGAGGTGGGTGGACAACTGGCTTACAGGCCACTCCAAGAGAGTAGTTATTGGTAGGATGGCTTCATCCTGGAGGACCAGTGGGGACCCCCAGGGATCGGTACTTGGATCCATTCTATTCATTATATTCATTGCTGATTTGGATGAAGGGGTAGAAAGTGCAATGATTAAGTTTGTAGATGATACCAAGCTGTGGGGAAATGGGGACACACCAGAGGATAGGGAAAAGATCCAGGAGGACCTTGACAGACTGGATTTATGGGCAGAATGAAATCAGATGAGGTTTAACAGGGAGAAGTTCAAAGTCCTTCACCTGGGTAGGAAGAACCGTCATCACAACTATACAATGGGTGGTGGCCTAGTGGCTGGTACAACATCTGAATGAGACCTGGGGGCCACGATGGACTGAAAGTTGAATATGAGCCAACAGTGTAACAAGGCTGCCAAAAGGCCCAATAAAATTCTGGTATGCATCAGCCACTGCATGGCCAATAGATCTAGGGATCTCCTTCTCTATTCAGTGTTGGTGAGGCCTCAGTTAGAGTACTCTTCCCAGTTCTGGGCACCACACTTCAAGAAGGACATGGATAAGCTCGAGAGGGTACAAAGGAGGGCCACCCATTTGATTAAGGGCATGGAGGGTAGGCTCTATGAGGAGAGGCTCCAGGAACTGGGCCTTTTCAGCCTAAGGAAGAGAAGACTGAGAGATGACTTGATAGCTGCCTACAAGTACCTCAGGGGGGAGAATCAAGAACTAAGAAAGCAACTCTTCAGGAGGGCACCACAAGGGAGGATAAGGACCAATGGGCATAAACTAATAGGGCAAAATTAAACACCTAGATATCCAGGGGTCAAAAAATATGCCAGGGGAAAAAAGTGGGGCAGGGAACAGTCCCGGAACGTGCCCTGAAGCAACTAGAGACTCAGTCCTTGACACAGATGCTCTGGTAAACAGCCAGAGCATCTCTAAGGCTGGCTCTTGCCCTGGTGCTAAAGCACACTGCCTGCCCATGCGAAACAAGCAGTGGTGCAGGCGACAGGCACCTGGACCGAGCTTTGTGCCAGGTAAGTAGGGTGTTGGGGGGGCTGGAAAAGGAAGGGAGTGGACCATGTGGGGGGTTGTTCATTCATTCCCTCAACTCCCTGTTCATTCCTTCCACCTCCCCTTTGTTTCCCCCACTCCCCTTTCATTCCCCCTGCCCCTTATTCCCCCACCCAGCCCTCTACACTCACCAGCATTAGCAGTAGTTGTCAGGGCTACTGTGGGCCTCATGCCACACCCCCTGCATAGGTGGCAGTAGTGAGGACAGGGGCTTGGCCTCAGCCAGCTGGCACCCATGCTGCCACATCACATGGGTGCAGCCCAGCTTGGCAGGGCGCTGTTTGCTGTCTCACAGCTCTGGACCACTCAGGCTGAGTGATGCTGAGCCCCAGGTGACAGCGACAGCACCTCCAAGCTGCCAGACAGCACACGACACCATGCCAAGCCGGGCCACACCCACATGAAGCAGCAGTGGCAGTGCGAGTGCCAGGCAGCCAGGGCCGAGCCCCACTGCCCCCTGCTGCTCTGCAGGGGGGCTGTGGCCATGAGGCCCTGATTGGCCCTACACACTGCTGCTGTTGCTGGTGGTAAGGTACAGGTGGCGCAGGAGTCTGGAGCCAGGCAGAGTAGAGATGAGGGGGCAGGGGCAGGAGCTGAGTGTGGGAACTATCAGGAGGCTGGAACCAATGGGGGAATCCCTGAATCATCTCCAGGCTCCTGCTCACTCCCCCACTCATCTCCAGCTTCCTGCTCATTCTCCTGCTCATATTTAGCCTCAGGAAGACTGGAAACGGAGCAGGAGAATGAGCAGGAGTCTGGAGACCAGCCCCTGGAGATAAGCTGGAGATGTTCTCCTGCTTCTCTCCAGCCTCCTGAGAGGACCCCTCCCCCACCCCATTGGGACAGGGCAGCAACAGCAGCAGCAGCAGCCCAAGGGAGGAAGAGGTGCGACCAACTTACCCCCCCAAACTCTGAAAATATGCCAGCAGCTAGCAGTAGCCGGAGACAGCAAGGGGCCTGGCTATCTTCTCCCCAAAAGCTCTTAAGACTTCACTTGCAGTGGCAAGAGAAACAGCCTGGGACAGGAAAAGGCATGGCCAACTTTCTCCCAGAGGGTCCTCCCCCAGAAGCTCGTGAGACCAAGTGGCCCTGAGCTGCTAGACAGGGTAGGTTTTTATACTGCTGGGGCCAGTATAGTTGCTGGCCCTGGGATCTAGCTCCCACTGGCTGCAGATCCAGGAGGACCTAGGCACGGTATTTTTTTGCCCTAAGTGACACATTTTGCCCCACACCAAAGTGCATGTTCAGGCACATGCACTGAGGCAAAAAGTCCCAGCTCAAATTTGCACCACTTCTATTTGAGCTGCTGCAAGTGCACATGCTTGGATGTGTGAATGTGCTCATAGAGGGTACATTCAGGTTGAATATAAGGAAAAACTTCTTCTGTGTAAGTGTCACCAGAATCTGGAACATGATCCCAGGAGGGATGGTGCGGTAGCCCTCCTTGGAGGCGTTCAAGATGAGACTGGACAGGCACCTTGCCGAGCTCGTGTGAGACCAATACTTCCTGCCCATGGCAGAGGACTGGACTTTATGATCGTACAGGTCCCTTCTGATTCTATGATTCTATGAGCTGAAAAATTCTGAAGAAGCTATTGTCTCCATGCAGACACTGTTTAGCACATATACAGAAAGCTGTATGTGACAGACTGGCTGGCAGTGACCTGGCCCAGGGGTTTTAAAAGGGCAAAAGATGATTGGAGGACTTGGGATTCCCTTTCTTCACCAATCAGGCCCCAGAGACTCCCCCCCACCCCCCGTGTCCCGACTGGCCCCTTGGGTCACCTGGAGGGGAACAAAACGGGCAGCATGGGTTGACTCAGGGGAGAGACCACTGAGAGACAACAAGGAAGGGGCTCCACAGAGCTAATAAGAGCTGAGCCAGTGGGGCAGGAGCAGTGCCCCAGAAAAACCTGAAAGAGAAAACCCTGCAGGCAGCAGTGGGACCCTCAGCAGCATGGTGTGTGGCTGGCAGGAGAGGCCTCCCACTGGACTTTGGGATCCCCAAGGAGAGGATGCAGCTAGCAGGAGAGACTCCCCAGCTCCAGGAAGGTTCTGAGCAGTGACCTGAGGGGTTCCCAGCTCTGGTTCCAGTTCCTCCAATCAAAGGCCAGGCAGCATGATGTCAGGTTGGGCTCCAGGAAGGTCAAGACCCCTAGCAAGGTAGACTAGTACTACTGGTGGTGGTTGTGAGGCAGTGTTCCTCTTTACCATCTGGGAGAGCTGGGTTCAAGTCCTAGCTGCAGTGACTTGGGCTTAGCAAGATAACAAGAAGCAAGTCTTCTTGCAGTGGAAAAGGGCCGTTTCTCCCCCTCCAGATACCGAGGCCCTATGTTTCTTTGTCATTTGACATTTTGCATTCTGTGCCTTTTTATATTTCACCAACCCATCTTGTTTGTTCTGCTGTTTGAGTTTTATATTTTGTTAACTCTGTCTTGTCAGTGATTGTAAGTGTCTAACCTTTGTTGAATCTTTCCCCCTTGGGGCACTGTAGTGTCCACTATACCCCCCTCTGATTGATTTACGCCTGTTATGTTTCCAGTATTAAAAGGTATATGGTTAAGTCCCTATTGGTGGTCTGGCTCTGCTCTATAGGGGAGGAGAGTCCCTGCACTTCTCACAGCACTTGTGCACCTGTTTTGATCCCTTCAATTGGAGAGAGGGTACCTCTTGGAATACCACCCGGGTTACATGTACTTTTTTTGAGTGTGTGCATCTTCAGGGAATCATAGATTAGCAATCCTGTAGAGGCCTGGATCAATCTGTTGGCCCTGATGTTGTTCCCTACTGCCCCAGCCATGTATGCAAGGGATTCTTGGCTCATTCCATACTGAACAACATCACTGTGTATGAATCTCCTACTTCAGAGGAAGAAGAGATTGATGTGTCAGTCCCAAGTGAACACTAGGATGATTTATTGGAGAGACTTGTCCAAGACAACCCTATTTCTCAGGCAGAAGAGGCTGAAGTCTGAGAGGAAATCACAAAGCAAAAATTCTGAGGATCATAATTCACCTTTCTAGGAGAGGTACAATCTCAGAGATGTAATTGGCAGTTCAGATCAATGCACTGAGAAAAGAAAGGCACCTCTGTGCCTCATCCGTTGAGACAAGGGGAAACAAAACCCTGGCCATGTCTGGCACAGAAATGAGAATATGATGACACACAGAAATAACAGAGGCAGCCATTCTCTTACTTTCAGACAGTGCTGGAAGAGGTGAATTGCTATGAAAAATGGGTATATTGGTTTCTCCGGGAGCAAGTACGGACACCCCACAAAGTCATGAAGCCACCCATGTAGTACCATGAGGCCTAAAGTACAGGACATAACAAAGGCATTACAGTTCACCAGCTTGGCCATTATTTGTGGGGTTGGTAATCCCACCCATATTGTTTCTGTGAGCAGCTGGTAAATCCATTTAGGTAAAGCCATTGGCACTCAAAGCCAGGCACATCAGCAGTATGATGCTTATCTAGAGTCTCCAGTGGAATCAACAGTCAGGATGAAGACTATATGGGTGGACTATGAGCTACTTGTGCTATCATGGGGGGCTGTATTACAGAGCTTGGGTGTCATGGTGCAGGGTCCCAAGGGATGGCTGTGATGTCCCTAGGGCTCTGTGATCATGCCAGCTTCATTGTGCAGGCACCTTCTAGTCTCACCTGCCATATCTTGTTGATTTAGATAATAGATAGGGAGGCTTCCCTCAAGTTGCTGCAGTCACAGTCCTGATGGACCCCACTAAACCCTGTGGGTTCTTAGACCCCTTGCTGGGTCCTGATCTAAGTAGGTGCTCCATGGGACACCTCAAGCCTTATGGGCTAGATGTGTGGCTCTACAGCCACCTCTTTACCATGCCCCATGCCTCACAGAATGGTATATCAATGTTGTCTCTGTAATGAGGTCTAGACTTAATTTGATCTTCTATTATCACTAGCTCCCTGGCCCGTTACTGCACCTTCTCTGGTGCTGGGCTCTCCACAGCCTGGTCACTGCACCCTCTCTGGTGCTGGGGCTCTCTGCAGTAGTGTGCCCCCTATGGGACCTTTAAAAAAATTCAAGCACCTGGGCTGCAAAATAACAATAACCGTAACACTGGAGACGACATTCTTCCCCTTTTAGGAGGAAATTTTCTCTCTCTGTAATGTGTGTCTCCTAGCCCCAGTTACTTTAGGAGTTCTTGGAGCCTGTTAGTTTCACCAGTTGCAGAACAGGCAACCAAGCATCTCTGTTTAAGTTTTC
This sequence comes from Crocodylus siamensis, assembly GCF_052110815.1. Taxonomy (NCBI): domain Eukaryota; kingdom Metazoa; phylum Chordata; order Crocodylia; family Crocodylidae; genus Crocodylus; species Crocodylus siamensis. The sequence goes on from NC_143403.1 coordinate 46,347,109, forward strand.
CTGCAAGAACTCCTTCCTCCTGGCTGCAACCAGAGAACTGACCCCTGCCAGCCCATCCCTGGGGCTTATATGCACCCAGAGCCCTGTTGTCTTCCAGGCAGCTGACTGGGTCAGCATCCCTCTTTAAGAACCAAGTGACATCAAGTTGTGGCAGGTGAGCAAAGGGGACGTGGGGGCAGGGGTAATATAGCAGGACTTGAAAGGTGCCCCACTCATCGGCCTTTAAAAATACTGCCAGAGATAACACCCTGTTAGACCCCCAAACAAAATGAAAGCAGTGCTTTGCCTCATCACTGTGCATTGCTGGAAAGCACTACACATACATTACACACACATTTTTTTCCAGCACACAAAATATGAAGCATGTTGGAAAGGCAGGTGCCAGGTCTTCTGGCAGGGGAGCCAGAGGGGGCACAGGGAGAGCTGTAAGTTCCCCCTCCCCTAAACTTAGATGCACCCTCTTTCCTAGCACTAGCATGCATGAGGTTTCTGGTGGTAGTGGCAGCAAGGAGGTGGGACCAGTGCCTGCATCTCCACCCCCTCCAATAACACCAGCCATAATAATAACTCCCAGCACCACCAGTATGACAAGTAGCATAAGCATGACAATCTCCTCCACCCCCATTTCAGTTCCCAGCCTGAGCCTGACAGTGCTAGAGGAGGAGCTGGATCTGGAAGCAGGGGACCTGAGCACCCTATCAAAAGAAGTTCTGGGGACTGAGGAGGAATCTGAATTTGTGCCCCACTGGCTCCAAGTTCCCCGAGAGTCAGGTCTCCTTCCCCAGAAGGCAGTTTGGAGGAGGTTGACATTGAGGTTGTGGAGGCAAGTGGCTCAGCTAGGTCAGTTTATCCTGTTGTTTTGCCTCTGCCTACTGAGAAAGGAGATTATTCAGTATCCACATACACACCCCAGAATTGAGGGGGTAGTGTGGTATGGGATCATTTTGAGGTGGCAGATAATCCCACATATGCTATCTGTCTGCATTACTGATGTAAAACCATCTGGAGCAAGGAGGTGAAACACTTCAGCACAATGAGGATGCTGATGCATTTCAGGAGGCACCACCTCCTTGTCCTTGCTCGTCCTCAGCCTGGCACCAATGGGAGCATGCCCAAAAAGAAGTCCTCCTCTGACTCCAAAGCCCCTGTCCCTAAGAAGCAGAGGTAGGCCACCCTGTAACAGTGGGGCAGAGGCAGACAGGATGGGGGTGCATTACAAAGGTGAGCAAGATCACCCGGGGCATCGAGGAGATGCTTTCTTTGGATGGCCATCCCTTCTCCCTAATTGAGTGGCCAGGGTTCAGGCAGCTCATAGCACTCATGGCTCCATCCTACCAAGTGCCCACATGCACCATGTTCAGCAGGATGGTGGTGCTCTCACTGTATGAGGCATGCAGGGAGTACTTGAGGGAGGAGCTGCACAAGGCAGGCCTGCAGGTGGTTCTGCACTTCACCTCACACATCTGAAACAGCTGGGGTGGAGATCATGCCTACCTCTCCCTCACAGGGCACTGGAGCAACCAGCCAGGCTATTAGTGGGCTCTCCTTCAAGCTGAGGTGATGGATGAGTCCCATATGGCAATGGAGATCATGGTGGCCATGAACATGGTGGCTTGTTGGGCAGGGGGAGCTTACGCACAGTTAATGGTCACTGACAACAGGGCCAATACAATCAAGGCAGTCTGTGATGCCAACTTTGTTGGCATCTGCTGTGTGGCACACAAGTTCCATCTCATAGTCAGGGATGGCTTGGAGGGGGACAGGGCTGCCACTGATTGCACCATCACAACCAGCCAGCTCATTTCAAAATGCAGGAAGGTGGTGGGTTACTTCCACCACAGAATCAAGTGGGGTAAGATGCTGTGGGACAAACGGACAGAGCTGAGCATCCCACAGCACAAAATCATTCAGGTTGTGGAGACTCGGTGGAACTCCACAGACTCTCCACATCCCTTATTCTGGAAAGGCTGGTGGAGAAACAGAAAGCCATCCATGAGGTGGCCTTGCTCAGGGAGATTGGAATCAGCAGCCCCCTTAACAAAACAGAGTGGGATACCATCTCCCAGATCTTGGTGGTCTTCAAGCCATTCCTCAAGACCACAGAGACTATCAGTGCTGGCAATGCCCTTCTTAGCCAGGTGATCCCCATAGTGAGGGAACTTCAGAAACAAATGGAGAAGTTCCAAGGTATCAGTGTCCCTGGCTGGGGAAGCTGCTGTCACCAGAGGTGCAGGCACTAGTGAAGTGGCTGAGGGAGGGCATCAAGAAATGACTGGATCTAGTACTGTCCACGTGCTGGTGGCCATGTGTGACCCAATAGTGAAGGAGAATGTATGTGGCAGCAAAACCTTGGATCACTAGATGGAGGTGCTGGTGAACAGACTCTGGGATACAGAAGGGCAGAGGCAGCAGGCATGGAAGAGGGGGATCCACTTGCCCATGCCAGCACTCTCAGCAGCAGCCAGTCTCCTACACAACAGCTGTTGCCAATGTAAGTCAAGGGCATGGATTCCATGGTGGAGTCCAGAGACACCAGATCCCAGCCTTGGGCAGATAGCACGGAGGTTCTTGGTGGCTACCTATCTCACTGGGGACATGGAGTTGCTGCACTGTGACACCTTGGCCTATTGGGCAACCTGCATCCAGATGTGGCAGGATCTGGCCATGGTTGCCCCGGAAGACCTGTTCTATCCACCATCCAGTATTTTAAGTGAGAGGGTGTTCAGCATTGCTGGGGAAGTGCTGCACACCTGCTTGGATCCTGGTTTGGTGGAGCAGCTGGTGTTTCTGAAGGTGAACCTCCCACTGCTGGTGTTCCCTGAGCTCCATGTGCAGGTGGAATGAGTGCCACCCTCCTCACTCCATCCAAACCCATTTCCTTTTTAAATTTATTTTAAACCATTTAATACCCTGTTCTCAGAGCTGGAGGCGGCACTCACTGCATCATCAACCAGCAGGGAAAGCACATGTCCCTGGTGAGCTCCCATGCCAGGACAAACTTTGAGGTATGGGCTGGGGCTATGGGGAAGGAGGCCCCAGGTCCTGGGCATTACCTAAAACTGCACCCTGCCATGGTTGGGAGGTTTGGTGGGGCTGCCAGTGGCGCAGTAGCCTCCAAGAAATGTCAGGACTGAGAGCCTCCCTGGTGAAAGGTGGGTAGGAGGCACCTTATAAGCTCCAGCCACCACACTCATGCACAGTCCTGGCTAGGGAAAGCCCAGACCTATAAGATCTTCGAGAGGCCTGAGGCTTTCTGGTTGCAGTGGAGTTGTGAGGCTCCATGTGAGCTTAGCTGCCTGGGTTGCCATCTACAAGGCATGGGCTTTCGGGTTTAAAACCCTTCATCAGGCTGATGAAGCATCTGCAGTTTCTGTATATGCTTTTCCTGGTTGGAAGGAATAGTAAAGAAGCTGGAAGCTGACATGCAATGCAGGCAAGAAAACCAGTCAGTGAAAATGTGAATTGAGGTGTCAAGGGGTGAAAAACAGGCTGGGGGTGGGGGGTGGAAGGGGGATGTAGAAGGTAAAAATGGAGAGGTACCTGCTACCTGGGGAATTGGATGTCCAGCAGGTTGCAGTGTGTCATAAATCCAATGTCTATATTGAGTCCATGAGTTTATGTATTTAGGAGGTTGATGAAGTGAAGTTCATAGGCCCAGCTGTGAAAAGTGGTCTGTAAATTCCCTTTGAGGATCAGGATTAAGAGACTGGAGACACAGTGGTTTTCTTGTGAGAAATATGCCCCCACAAGTAGTTGGGTATTCTTGTGTGTAATAGAGTCTGGTGTGCAGTTTGTGGGGGTACTGGAGATATGTTGGTAGGTTTTGCATTTCTTGTCATGGCATGGTCTGGATCCATTCAGTGTATTTTGTGCTGTAGGAATTGCTTCTGTTGATGAGGTTAACAAGGTTCGGTGCTTGTTTGAATTTACAAACCACTTTTCACACATGGGGCTAGCATCCCTGCAAGTGTTATCCAAATCAGGAAAGAAATGAAAAAAGTTATAGGCAGTTTTGTGGTTCCCCATTATAGCCTATGGCCAAAACACCGAAACAGCATCCAAATTCTGAAACAGTTTTGAAACGGTTTCAGCCAAAATGAAATGGGACAGTGATCCAAAACACTGAAATGAATCACTGTCCATCCAAAACATCAAATCCAAAACTGAAATGAAACAGCCATTTCACACATCCCTAGTGACTACATTCCCTTATTTAGGAATTTGGTGCAGGCTGAGAAGAAATGAATGGGCAGGGCACACAGCAGTGGAGCAATGGGTGGGCATAAAACCTGGGTCCTGCTTGTGGGAGGGGCAGGGGCACTAGAATGGAACTGGGGCATGTCTCATCTTCCCATCCCCTCCACCCCCAACACCTTCCCTGCAGCCATGAGGGCAGAGCAGCTGTGGTATCATATGGTGTAGGAGGAGCTGCTGGAGGTATGCTGCTGCAAAGGGGGGTGGTCAGGGAGGATGTCATCTACTTTGTTTTTGCTGACAACATTAAATTAGTTTTTAAATGGCCACTTGACACATGTCAGCAGCCTGGCCTGTCAATCTTACTGACAATCTTTTGATTAAGTCATGTCACAAAACTGCAAAGATTATATATATATACACAAAATAATATGATCCATACAACCATAGAAGTGATAAAATGAACACAACTCATTGTTACCTTTTGAAAAAGATCAAACATGAAGGTAGTTAAATCAATTCAGATCTATGCATGTGGGAATAGTACTCTGAGAAATTAATTATATGAGTAATTAGGACAGTGCGTAACCAGCAGAATACTAGACAAAGAGAGAAGTAGAAGACATGGGACGAAATTCTGTGCTTTGCTTATCCATGTCCCTTAAATCCCAGTGATGTACTACTGCAAGTCCAACATGGGCTGCCTCAAGATCATCATGCTTAGCCCTACCTGCATCAGAGGGGCTGCAGGGAGGACAAGACATCTAGCCATGTATTGTCTCATTTAAACAACATCAACAACTCTGTTTTCATTTGTATTTTCTCATAGACTAGAAGCTCTTTGGGGCAGTGACTGTGATTCTGTTCTGTCTGTACAGAACTGCATGTGATGAAGTTCTGGGTCATCGCAGGAGGCTACTGGGCACATCAGTAAAAAATAGTAATAATAAAGAATGAATATGAAGTTTCTCCTCATAACTAAAGGAAGAGGCAGCACCAATTGTGGTATAAACTCAGATACAGAGTACTGGCTAGAAGCAAATGTTGTAGTTCCTTTGCCCCCCAAAGAACACACTGAAATCCAGGGAATTGGGTGATATGCAGTATGGTGCCATTTGCTGCAAAGGCAAGATCTGCTGCTCTGTCAGAATTTCTAAGCCCCAAGGCTAAAGAGGCCCCTCACAAAGAGTGGAGAGGGCATAAAACCAACAAAAGTCTTTACATTGGTGGTGGAACTTGGCAGGCCAGAAGCCTAGTTTATATGAGAACTTGTGCCACAGCACCCCTGCCACAGTACCTCAGGGAGACTGTTATCATGAAAAAAGGCCAGCTTGGTGACTGCGCCAGTCCTCATTTTCATCAACAGATTATTAAACTGAGTTAACTTCATGATTTTTTGCTTGGAGCAGCCAGCAATCACTACTGGTGGGGCTGAAATACAGAATGTGGTGTTTCCTGAGTTGCTCTGATTATCATTTCCTTGCTCATCTAGAGGCAGCTGATTTGTGTGAGCCACGTGGTCCTTAATTGCACTGGTGTATGTTTGTTAGATGTTGTTCTATATCCAGGCTCCACTTCCACCCTTTCATCAATATCATTAGAAACTACATGTGTGAGCCAGTGGTGACTCCTCTGTGAATGTGAAGCACAGACTCTCTTCTAAACAAGGGTTAAAAACAAGTAAACAGCTGAAACCCAAATTCCAAAGGAAAAGTATGATTAAGAATTAGAAGGAGATGAACATATAATTATCCAGTCAAAGCAAGGTATCTCATGGAAATCAAAACCATTGGCTTCATTCCAAACTGCAAACAAGCTGCACAGAATTACTCACTCTGTAATTGCCAGTCATTCCAGGAGTCATCATTTGGGAAGTTCCTTTTCATTCACCCATCCATTGCTATATACAGCTTTCTATCCAACTGGGAAGTGCCAGTATAAGTGTTTGCAGCACAGACACAAGGAGAGTAAATTACTCTTTCAACATGTCTACACATGACATTTTACTCAGGAGTAGCACAGATTACTGCACAGTAAGCATCACCGTCTATATGTATTTGCTACCTGTAAATACAATTAGCAAATTTACTCAGAAGTAGTTACTATACAATCCTGCGCATATGGATGCTGCCCCACCACCAGGTCTTCCGCACTACCAGGGGGCCACCTTCAGCCCAGCCCCAGGCCCCAGGGCTGGAAGCTTCTCCAGCCCCAAGGCTGAGGCAGCTCTTTGCCTGTCCCAGCCCCATAAAAGCCTATGGGGATGCTGGGGCCCTGGGACACCTGCATACAGCCACTGGCCAATGTGCTTCTCTACAGAGTCCCCAAGCCAGCTGCAGTAGCCTGCCTGCACCTCAGTGCTGATCCCTAGCACTGCCTGGCCATGTGGCTAGCAGGTCCATGCTGTTCCCCAGCACTGGGTGCTACAGGGACCAACTTGGGCCACTGGACACACCTGCAATGCCCACCTGGTAAGTGCTGCACTGGGGAGAGGGCCCTCCCTGCCCCTGCCCTCCCTCCCCACCCAGTCCCCCTGTGTTGCCTCTGCCCAGGCTGGCAGGGAGAGTTCTCTGGCAGCTGCTGGAGAAGCTCCTGTAGGAAAGAAAGGAAAAGCTCTGTGACAGTTTGGCTGTCTGAGATGCTAGTGCTATTGTGCTGCTTACCTGTTGTTATGTAAAGTGGTGGAGCGGACTAAGGCTGTAGGGAAGGAGGAGACCTCACTGGGGCACAATACAGTGTCATGTAGAGGCCCCAGCACCAGTGAGGAAAGACCTTATACACACACAGTCACGTCATGAGTTTTGCTTGTCACCAGTTTCAGGTGCACTTTCCCATAAACCCCTGCACCTATCTCCTTGAAACTTGGGAGGCTTCATGGCCTCTGTAGTATCTACCAGGCCTTCTGTTTTCACCTTGCTCTGCCTTAATACACAAATGTGACATGCATTTTGCTTGTGAGCAGCTTGAGGTGCACTTTCCCAGAAACCCCTGCACCTATCTCCTTGAAGCTTGGCAGGTTTTGTGGCCTCAGCAGCAACTACCATACATGCTGCTTTCACCCCCCTGTGCCCTTACACTTACAAGTGACATGAGTTTTGCTCTGAACAGATTGAGGTGCAGTTTCCCAGAAACCCCTGCACCAATCTCATTGAATCTTGGCAAACTTTGTGGCCTCTGCAGGTGCTACTCTCTCTGCCGTTTTCATTCAAATCAGGAAAGAAATGACAAAGCTATAGGCATTTTCATGATTCCCCATTATGCCTATGGGTAAAACGTCAAAATGCATTGAAACGGTGTTGAAACAGTGAAACAGTTTCAACGAAATTAAACAAGCCAGGGCTTCAAAACAGCAAATGAAATGCTGTCCCTTCAAAATGGTGAAATGGCAGTCAAAACAGAACAGTGCTGTTTCACATAGCCCTAGTGCCCACCAGTCTCACTGCAGGTGTGCACCCATGGGTGGTGTGGACAGAGGCTGGGGTGCTGGGCCCCCATCCTCAGGCTTTGCGCCCTAGCAGCCTCCACAGCACCGCTTCCCCATCCCAGAAGTGCATGCACACACCACTGTACATAGCCTGCATGGGGATAAGGGTGCTTTATTGGTGGTGAGGTAGGTGGTGGAAGGGCTCTGTCGGAAGGAGAGAGGGGTTCTGTTATTGGGAAGAGAGGTGGGGGGTGGGATCTGTTTCTGTGGAGGGGAATAAACTGCTTTTTGTAGAACTGTCCATAGTCAGTATGGTGCTGGGGGTGTGCAGTGTAGTGGAGGCCCATGGGCGGGCATCCAGGCAGGCTACAGTGGAGAGTGCAGGAGCAAGTGGTCAGCTAGTGCTTCTTATACCTGGTACCCTGGCCCCCCCGACAGGTGAGTAGTTTGCCTGGGGTCTCGGCAGGGGGGCTGGCCACTGTTGCTGCTGTCACAGCTGGTGCTCTTGGCATCAGGCATCCTCTGCCTGCTGTGCCTCCTCTGCCCAGGCCTCACAGAACTACCCCCAGGCCCTGCAGGTGTTGTGCAGTATGCAGGCTGCAACAATGACCTGGGTGATGTTGGCCTCAGCAACCTCTATGTGGGCAGTGAGCATGAACCAGCATCCCTTGAGGCAGCCAAAGGTATACTCCAGGGCTTGGGTCTGTCCCAGGCACCTGTCAAAGTGTATCTAGTGGGGATCCAGCCAGCTGGTGTAGAGCCACATATGCCAGGGGAGGAGTGGCTAAGTGGCATCCCTGATGAAGAGGGGCAGGACCACCACCGCACTCAGCTGGAGGTTTGGCACCCCAGCACAAAGCACCAGGGCTGGCAGAACAGAGTTTTAGAACATGTAGGTGTTGTGGGCACTGGCACCCAGCTGGCCTTCACATTCATGAAAGTGCCACAGTGGTCAATGAGTGTCTGAAGCATAATGGAATGGAATCCCTGCTGGCTATGGTAGGGGTGGTTGCCATGGGCAGGCATGTGATGGGACTATGGTTCTTGTCCAGGACCCCAGTGCACTGGGGGAAGCTCAGGGCACAGAACCCCACCACCACCAGGGGGTCATGCATACAGAGCACAGCGTGCCCCAACATGTCTTGGAAGGTGCCACACACCTCCAAGATGGCCTCCCTGGCAGACACATTGCCCACACTGAAGAGGTGGCCAACACAGTGCAGGCTGACGGCCATGACCAGTTTGAGCAGTGCAATGGCCAGCTGGGTGTCTGCAGGGAGGGGCTGCTGTATGATGGTATCTTGCTGCTCCAGTGTGGATGGAGCTGCTCAAGGAGGTCCTGGAAGGTGCTCTGGGTTATGTGGAATGACTCGGGCCATTGCTTGTCATCCTAGGTGGTTTGGAAGATGTACAGCCACCAGTCCTGGCTGGCCAGGTGGTCCCAGAGGCAGTGAGGACAGCCCGGGTGGTGGCATCCAGGAGCATGTTGTCCCTGCTGGGTTTGGGGCAGCAGCACAGGGTCTGGGCAGCAGCAGTGTGGTGGCAGGCAGCCTGGGATGATGCAGTGAGCCAGGCCAGGCTGCCCTGCCACATGGCAGGGCAGCCAGGGTCAAGACTGACCTGGGACAACTGGCAGTCCCCATTGCAGGCCAGCAGAATGAGCAGCATGGCAAGCAGGAACCTGGGGTGGTGGATATTGCTCCTGGAGCCAGTGACTGAAGCAGCCATGGTATAGCAGGCAAAGGCTGCTGCAACAGAGCCACCGCATACTGCCACCATGCTCTGCATACTACTCTAGGCCAGGAAAGCAGGTGGTCCAAAGGTCGCATGCAGGGATGCCTTTTAAAGATGGCCACTGGTCACAGGCAGCTGCAGTTAGCACCTTCAGTTCCCTCTGGCAGTGACAGAAGGCTGGTACAGAGTCAGCTGGGGCAGGAGCAGACTGCTGCAATGAGAGTAAATCTGTTTCCATGTCCCTGCACGTGTAGACACCTGCTCGGGGTGGGTTTACTGTAGAGTTCTTTAGTGTAAACCCACCCCACAGCAAACGCACATGTAGATGCGCCATTTGTGTCTTGTTACAATATTACCCTTAGGCTGTGCTAAAACAGGAGTGTTCATGCTGTGAAGTGGAAAAACTCATACCAAGTGAGCTTGGACAGTTGCAAAGTTATGCCACTTTGGGTGAAGAGTATCTCTGGGTTGTGCTACCAAACACATGTTGTGGTAATATTAGTCTACTCCCACAAAGAAAAAATTCGTAATTTAGGTCTTTCAGTACCCCAGCATGCACTGCTCTCAGCTCCCTCACTTATTCCATGGATGATATACTTACCAGTCTGAGCTCTACTGCCCACAACATGGTATTATCCAGTGGCAGGCGGGGCCCCACCAGTACCAGGGCTGCTGCAGCTGAGCCCCTGGCACAGCAGTCGCAAGCTGAGCAGGCAGAGGGAGCTTGTTTCTCCCCTTCCTGGCAGCTCCATGCTTCAGCTTCCCCTATGAACGCAAAGCCATAGTCACCAGGAAGGGAGTTTGCATGGTGGAAGCATGGAACCACTGAGAGGGGAAGAAACATGCTCTATGTTCCCACTGTACAAATCCCGCTCCTGGAGGCTACAGCTCCACACTCCTAGGGGAAGTCAGGGCATGGAACTGCTGAGAGAGAGAGACGCAAGCTTCATACTTCCATCATAAAAACTGCACTCCCAGAGGCTCCATGCTCTGCCCTCCCCTATGACATCAGAGCCACTGCTGCCAGGAAGGAGCTTGGAGCATGCTTCTCTCCCTCCTGGCGACTGCTGTTTCATGTGCTTGTAAAGAAATCTGGATCATGGACCCGCTGGGAGGGGAATTGGATCATTGAACCAAGCTGGAACTTGGGGGTCCCTCTGTTTCTTCATCCAAGCTAGGGATGCCTTGGACCTGACTCTTCAGGAAGGCCCACTCTGGGTCTTTTCCCTCACTCCCAGCTAAACAGCCCCATTACAAAAATGATGCCACGCCCCTGCCAGAGCTCTCCATAAAGTCTGGTCCAAGCACAGATTGAGATGACAATGGTTGGCAGCCCTGAGCAAGGAGGGCCACAGCACCTGTGATGGGGGAGCCTGTGTTGCTCCCTGAGGGCACAGCCAGTAGGAGGGGTGGCGAAAGCTGTTCATTGGAAAGGTACTGACTGGACCCTCGCTCTCAAATAAAGCCTGCAGGCACAGAGTGCTGAGCTCTGGTGGAATATTTTAAGTTTCAAAAATATATATTTCTGACTTCCCCTTAAGAAGCTCCAGGAGGGAAGCAAAGAGTGCTGTTACCCCCCACTTATAGGAGTAGCCAGAGCTGGGGTGTTTGGAGTAGGGAGCTTGCCTCTCCACATCCTGGATGGAAGCTACAGTGCAGAGTGTGTGATTAGAACAGGGATCCTTCCCTCCATTTTCCCTCTCAGAGCAGCAGCCAGAGTATCCTTACTTACCCAGCATAGGCAGGTCCCCCTTCTTGCCAGTTTCCTAGAACTGGAAACCAGACCCAGGGGTCCTAACTCCCAGCTCCCCTGATGAAAACCCTACACCCCTCCCAGAACTGATATAGAATCTAGAAACCCTGACTCCTAGCCACACCCCCACTTGCCAGCCTTCTAGCGGTAAGGTAGAGCTGTGCAGGTCAGATATGTTATTAAACAGGTGATTACTTAGAGCACATTCTAAATTTAATACCAACATTAGAACCACATTCTAATGTTTAATAACATTCCACAGATTTAACACATGCAAAAGTGTAATGACCCCCTCCACTTGCAAGTAGCAGGTGTGGAACGCTACCTCGCTCAGGGGATTTGGGAAGGAATAGAGGCATTCTTGTTTGAATTCAGCCACCAAGACCTATCACCTTCTTTTGGCCATTTTGTAGCCTAGATGCAGCAAGTTGCTGGGTCTCAGCTCAGCCCCGTGTGACATAGACATCTGCTAAGAAATTCTTCCCCTGAAAGTTTTGGAACTTTCTCTTTTCATATTTTTCAAAAATATCTGATGGATATTAAATGCAGCCAGTTTCCTTTCTGGTAAAATGGGTATTTTTCAGGTTTTGTGACAGTGATTTCTGTTACTGCCTTCACTGGTTAACTTCAACCTTACGCTCTAACCACACTGGCTTCCTTGCCCTTTTATTTACATAGCTTCTATGCTGTACATGTAGGGGACCTCTCATTCTTGGTGTGACACTTGAGATAACCATCAGAGGCCACTTGGCAGCACCATGGGCATGGCCCTCCCATCCCCAGCTGACACCACTTAGACCATTGTTACAAAAAGGGCCAAGATTGAAGGGGCTATAAAAGAGAATATATTTCATTTTATGCCTGGAGGCTGCTCCTCTGAACTCCTGGTGAGGCATGGTGTGGGCAAATGATCCTTATCTCTCTTCCCAGGCTGGCTTTGCACTGCAGACCGGGGTGGCCAACCTGTGATACAGGTACCACAAGCGACATGGGTAGCCTGTGCGTGTGGCACATGGCAGATACGGGATGAAGCAGGCAGCCCAGTGGCTATAGGGCAGGGACCAGAAAAAAGAGCAGCAGATCCACTAGAGAGCACAGGGCAGAGGGCAGAAAGCAGAGCAGTAGGAGAAAGGGATCAGAGCATGCCCAGGGGTGTGCAGTACTGAATGTGTGGCATGCCTGCCCAAAAGGTTGACCCCTCAAAATCTTCAGCCTCTAGGAACATTCAATCTGGCACCATTCTCTGCCGCTGACATTCTTAACCTACTTCCTCCATTTGTACAAGTGTCTCCAAATCATCCTCCCCATGAGTTCAACACCAGAGTGCAAGAGAAGCCCAAGGCCAGTGACCTGTTTTGCTCTTTACCAAGTGAGCTGACTGGGAGCAAGGGGGCACAGTTACTGGTTCTGCAGCTTGTGTCCAAGGGTGGTGACTCTATTAGCAGAGTTATTTCCAGTTTCCAGCCTTACTGCCCAAATCAGACAAGCTGAAAGGAAAGGAACATTTTGATCAGCTTGTCATACACTCCTTTCCTGGCCAACTTTTCAAGCCTGTATTTCAAGCCACTTTTCAAGCCTGTATTTTCTGTAGTGCAGGCCCAAAATTTCCAATTGTTTGAATATATTCTGATAGCATGTCCAAGCTTCTGCTTTCATTTTCAGACACATCTGAATTAGTGTCCTAAGGAACTGTCTGCCTCCTAATGCTTTTGGAAAATGCTATTAACTGTCCAAAAAGCCAGTGAAAGATGTGACCCAGATTTCAATATCACATTAATAGGAGCTGCAGCCCTGGCCAGTAGTCTGCTTTCTGCGATCAGCCTTTAAAGATAAATACCTGTTCTATAGTCAAGTCTCAAACACTCTTAAGTTCGCAGCAGGGCTGACCCCTACAACAGAGTGATCAGGATCATGGGGCCCGAGTACCCCAAAGACAGGATGATGAGAGCCACCCATGCCTGTCTGCCCTGATCCTGAGTGTTAACACAGGCTAGCCTGGCTTCTGCTCATCTATATGAAAAATATGACACCCTCTGATCAATGTTCACTACAGACCTGCATATGGGGTGGTATGTACAGCAGAGATGTAGAGTAGGGAAGTGTAAAAGACTAGGAGAGCAGGAAGGACTATGCAAGACATGGGTGGCTAGAGAGTGCTTCAGATGCACCAGGTAGGGGAGAAACTTAAATGGGAATAGGTATACAATACAGGTAGAATAAATAGGGGCTGGAGCATTCTTAGATGTGCAAGGCAGCAAGGGTTAGGGAGAAAATGTGTCATCCAGGGCACCAGTCACTCTGTAGGAGTGGGTTGAAGGCAGGGTTTTACCATCTGACTTCTCAGAAGGGGCCAGGCCTGCTTAAGGAGGGCCAAAACCACATTGCAAGGGTGGGAGCAGGAGATAGTAAGAAGTCTGAGTATCCTTAGGTAGTACCTCTGTAGTGGGTCCACTTTAGATTTCATAGACATTAGGGCTGGAAGGGACCTTGGAAGAACATCAAATCCAGCCCCCTGCCCCAGGGGCAGGGAGTCAGCAGGGATAATAGGATCCCAGCAAGGTAAACATCCTAATTTCTCTTGAAGGTGTTCAAAGTAGGTGCTTGAACCAACTCTGGTGGCAATCTATTCCAGACCTTGGGGGCTTGGACTGTAAAGAAGTTCTTCCTTATGTCTAATTTGAAATGGTCCTGAAGGAGTTTGTGACCATTTGAACTTGTCATCCCATGGGGTGCTCTGGTGAACAGACATTCCCCCAGATCCTGGTGAGCACTCCTGATAAACTTATAGGCGGTCACCAGATCACCCCTGAGCCTGTGCTTTTCCAGGCTGAAGAGTCCCATGGCTCTCAGCCTCTCATCATAAGGTCTGTTTTCCTGACCTTTGACTCTCTCAAGCTTCTCCACATCCTTTTTGAATTGTGAAGCACAAAACTGGATGCACTACTCCAGCTGTGGCCTCACCAAGGCCAAGTACAATGGGAGAAGGGCATCCTGGGATTTGCTTGAGAAGCATCTATGGATGCAAGCCAGTGTTTTGCTTGCTTTACTAGCCATAGCATCACATTGAAGGTTCATGTTCATCTTGTGGTCAATTATGACCTCCAGGTCCTTTTCATCTGTAGTGCTAGCCAGCGTAGCACTGCCAAGCCTATAAGCATGGTGTGGGTTTTTCTTCCTAAGGTGGAGAACCTTGCATTTTTCAGTGTTAAACACCATCAGGTTCTCATCCACCCATTTCCTGTGCCTGTGAAGGTCAGCCTGAATTGCCCTCCTGTCCTCAGGTATGGCTGTTTTACCCCACAGTTTGGTGTCATCAGTGAACTTGGCCAAACCACTTCTGATACGAATGTCCACATCATTAATAAAGATGTTGAATAGTGTTGACCCAAGGACAGAGCCTTGAGAGACCCCACTGGTCACAGGGCACCACGACAATTGACTTCTGACAACCACCACCTTCTGGGTCTGACCACGGCGCCAATTCCCCAGCCAGAGGATCATGGTGAAGCCAAGGCTGCAGTTGGCCAGTTTTGCCAAGAAGTGATCATGGGATACCAGATCATAGGCTTTTTTAAAGTCAAGATATACAACATCAATCTCTTCTCCCATGTCCAGGTGATAGGTCACTTTTAAAAGGAAATAATATTGGTCAAGCAAGACCTACCTGCAACAAACCTGTGCTGGCTATCCCTCAGGATGCTGCCATGAGCCAGTCTGTTAAGAATGGCCTCTTTGATAATCTTTTCTAAGACCTTCCCCAGAATAGAGGTTAGGCTAATGGGCCTGCAGTTTGCTGGATCCACTTTCCTCCCCTTCTTGAAGATAGACACCACATTGGTCTTCTTGCAGTCCTCGGGCACTTCACCAGAGCGCCAGGAGTTCTCGAAGATCCGTACCAGTGGCTGTGCTATGATGCTTGTCAGCTCTTTGAGTACACTGAGGTATAAGCTGTCAGGGCTGACTGACTTGAAGGTGTCCAGCCTCTCAAGGTGTTCCTTCACAAGGTCAGCATTGATGGAGGGTAAGGAATCATCCCTACCCAGGCATTCCTGTCTTGTAATGGGCAGGGGCGCCCCTTGGTGAAAAACTTACAAAAAGTACCCATTTAGCAAGTTGACTTTTTCGTGGGCATTGGTTGTCAGTTGTCCCACCTGATTTAGCAGGGGTCCAACATTGCCCTTGCTTTTCCTCCGGCTCCCCACATATCTAAAAAAGAACTTTTTATTGTTCTTGGTACTTGTAGGTAGTTGGAGTTCCATCACAGCCTTGGCTTTCCTGGTTTGCTCCCTGCAGATCTAGACCAGTATAGAATATTCCTCCTTGGAGGTGGATCCAGTCCTCCATCCTTTGTAGATCTTTCTTTTTAGACTCAGGACGTCCACTAGTTCCCTACAGAGCCAAGGGGGCTGCCTGTCCTCTGAGATGGAATATATTCAGCTTGTGCATCCAGGATTGCGACCTTGAGGAGCAACCACTCATCCTGAACTCCCCTCCCCTTTGAGTCATAGTTCCTTAGGGCCTCAACTACAAGCCTCCTGAGCTTGTCAAAGTCAGCTTTCATGAAGTTGAGGACTTCTGTATTGGTGACTGACTCTCCAGCTTTACGGTGGATGGTGAAGGTGATCAGCTCATGATCACTGTCACCCAGCTTCCCTTCGATCATTAGATCACTGATTAGATTGTCCCTCATAGCCAGTACCAGGTCAAGCAGTGCTTTACCTCTTGTTTGCCTGTCAACTTCTTGCGTAAGGTAGAGCTCATCCACACATGAGAGAAATCTTTGTGACTGCTCTGATTTGGCTGACTGCTCTTCCCATGAGATGTCAGGGTAGTTGAAGTCTCCCATGACAACCATGCACTGGAAGCGCGCAGCTTCAATCAATTCCCTGGAGAACTCCTGGTCAAGCTCTTGATCCTGGGTAGGAGGTCTATAATAGACTCCCACCATTGTGTCCCCTGTGCCGTGTTCCCCATGGATTTTAACCCAGAGGGTCTCCAATCATCCAGCCAGGGTGCCAATGTCAGCTTGCAGGGATGCGTAGCTTTCCTTGACATAGAGAGCTACATCCCCACCCCTTTTGTCCATTCGATCTTTCCTGTACAGGGTATAGCCATCTATACCTGTGGTCCAGTCATGGGTGGAGTCCCACCAGGTCTCTGTTATCCCTATGATGTTGTAATTGTGTTAAGCAGGAGGACGAGTTCCTTCTGTTTATTCCCCAAGTTCCTGGCATTTGTGTACAGATAGGCAAGTGTCCCTTTAGGGGTCCTTGCCTTGCCCACACCTCATTCCAGGGATGGGGCAGGGGTGGGCTCCCTTAAGTGCCTTGACTTCCTGGCTTTGCCATGGTTTCTCAGTGGGCCAGCAGTGGTGGTAGTCCCCCCAGCCCCCGGAGGGTTTAGTTTAAATCCCGGTGGAGCAGGTCAGCCAGTCTGACTCAGAAGAGCCTCCTCCCCAGCTGAGAGAGGTGGAGGCCGGCCCTTCCCAGCAGCTCACTGCCTCTCTCACCAAAGAGTAGACTGTGGTCATGGAAGCCAAAGCCTTCCCGAACACACCAGTGCTACAGTCCTTGGTTTACTACCTGAATCCTCCTCTCCCTCCTCAGCCCATAGCCCAAGACTGGGAGGATCAAAGAAAACACCACCTGCACCCCCCAAACCCTTCAAACCCACTCCCAAATCCCTGTAACACTTCATGACCTGGCTGGGAGCACCCTGAGTCATGTCATTTGTGCCCAGATGGATAAGGAGCATAGGGTAATGGTCAGTTGGCTGGAGGAGTTCAGGGATCTTCTCTGCAATGTCTTGATTACAGGCTCCTGGGAAGCAATAGACTTCCTGGGCTAAAGGGTCAGGGTGGCAGTTTGCCCCCTCAGGGTGGAATCTCCCACGACAAACATTTTGCGTTTTGTTTTAGGGAAAGCAGGGGCGGTAGCTATAGTTAAGCCTGTGCTGTCTACTGGAGCTGGCAGCTTAGCAGGCTCTGCTGGGGCTGCAAGAGGTTTGTACCTGTTGCAAAGCTCCAGTGGGGTGGGGACCTTGGTGTGGTGGGCCTTGGGGCCCTTGACCACCTTGGTCCAACCCCTTGGCTGGACAGCATGGGAAGTCCCCGAGTCCTCCCTTGTCCTGGAAGGTGACTGTGGTCTACCCTCCACCTCCAGGGGGTGAAGGGTCTGGTAGTAGGAGTAGATCTCCCACTTGCCAAAAGGGGAGGTGGCCATGTTCCCAGACCCCAGACCCTGAAAAAGTGTCAGTCATCCCCCATAGCTGAGAACCAGGGGTCTCTGTCTGTGTGGAGCCCAGAACCACGGGGTCCATCTGGGTGGAGGCCTCTGAGGAGCCAGAGGAGGGGGCCGCAGACTCTGAGGAGATCCTTGTTTTTTGGTGCGTGCCCATCTGCATTTTACTGGTGGTAGTCTGGCTAACCGTGCCTACCTACCCTAGGGGCTCACAGGCAGGGCCTCAGGCCCTCCTACTCACCCTCAAACTTTATGCTAACTTGCGCGCCAGGCAGACAAGCATGCTTGTTTGCATGGCCTGTTCACAAGGCTCCAGTTGTGTGGCTCCCTGGGGGCTGGGCGAAGTAGGAACTGGGGGGGCCACGTGTCCCTCCTTGGCTTGGACTCAGCTGCCCCGCAGCTATCTGGGGTTGGGGTCCCTCCCTCCCTGCTGCAGGCTCCACCTACCTCTGGCTGTGCTAGAGGTCCAGGTCAGGGTCCCGCTGGAGGGTCCTGGGGGTCCCTAGGCTTAATGGGGGCACAGCAGTTAAGCCCTCATTGTCTGTGCATCTTACTCCAGAGCTGGGGACAAAATGGAGGGTAGGCAGGGTATTGATCATTATAGCCCTTCTGGATCCCACTTTAGGTTGAGGAGTGGGCAGGTGGA
The DNA here is from genome assembly GCF_052110815.1 of Crocodylus siamensis. NCBI lineage: Eukaryota > Metazoa > Chordata > Crocodylia > Crocodylidae > Crocodylus > Crocodylus siamensis. Next base: position 46,365,099 of record NC_143403.1, read on the forward strand.
ACAGAGAAATTCTAACCAGAGGCATACCTGATATTGTTTGTGGCCTGGACAGGTACGAGCTCTGATTGCAGTCCAGGATCCAAGTGAGGGAAAGTCAGAATGATTCTAGGGTCCTGGCAACTGTAGGGGGTTGGGGGAAGAGACAGAGGCTGGAGCCAGGGCAAGTCTAGGGTCCTGGCAGGTATGGAGGATAGCATCCACCAGCCAAGGCATTAAGTTTTTCACCTGCTCCTCTGCAAGTGCCCCTGATGCCATGGTGAGCAAAAATATGAAACCTGTAAGGTGGTGGTGGTGTTGGAGCCTACCGAGGAGCCTGTAGATGCTGGAGTAGTCACATAACTGCGTCTGTTCTGGTGCCCTACCCACCTTTAATACATGCACTAGGCTCATGTCACCCTTGCCAGCTTCTTATGCTTCTGAAGACAAACTCACTCCTCTTCACATTCCTAGTGTTTTGAAGGCTGGTACATATTAATGATGACAACAGTGGAAATACAGGGACTAAAATCAGGCAATGAGAATTGACCAAGCTCCCTTCACAAAGCTCTGCCTTGTACCAGAGTTCTGACCTGCAGTTCTCTCTTGCTATTCCTGTACTAGACCCTACCCTACATGACTCCACTGCTGCCATTCAGTCTCAACCATAACCTATTTGTACCCTAGTCCTGGGGATCTTACATTTTTGCTGATCCTTCTCACTCAATCGGTAGCACTTCTGCTTTTCTAATCTACCAGTGTACCTTGTATGTGGTATTTGCATTTATTCCAGTATATAGTTGTGGATGGGAGAGTGGTGCAGGGGTCAATCCTGGGGGGGTGCAGTAGCACCCCTGTTTGATTCTTGCTGCACCCAAACATTTAAACCAGCTGCCTGGCAGAAACAGCACCATTTCTATCCAGGCAGCAGTAAGGGAGTCAGTTGACTTCATGGCTCATTATTATCTACCTGAATGCTGCTAATCTCTCCTTGTTCCACAGTGTTAATGATCCTCTCCTTTTTTTAATGGTCTTGATGTTCCACTATATAAACTATTCTTTCTTCTTCAGTGTTGCTGTTTCTTAGCTATTTCTGAGCATCAGCCATTTCACAGCCCTGCAGACTGTTTTTAACTCAAGTGTGATAATGGAAACTCAGGTGTATTATCTGTATTATATACCTGAGTTTGTATTACTGTATTACAGGACAATCTGTATCACTTGACAGTCAAGTATTGGAAACATTGTCAAGGCAGTTAAGAAAGCAAGATTTTGTTTTATGAATCTGAGTAAGAGATGGGCATTTAACCATAATGACGATACAACTAATGAAACATTACATTTTCCCTATTTTTGCCTAGTTCATTGTGTTTTTTAAGCTTGAAATATAATCTAGAAAATTAGTGCATATTCCAATAAATGTATATTTGCTTCTGCTTTGATCATAAACTGAATTATATAGTACTAGACCCCTAGCATATTAATAAAGCTTCTAGTTTCTGTTTTACTGGAGAAAAAAATGTATTGTTATATGTGATGATGTGCCACACCATCTGCACCCCACTTTTAAAAATCCTGAATCCACCCATGGGAATATCTCTTAATATTTCAGCTCTGTTCCTCACCCCACATACAATGTTGTTCATGTTTCTCAATACTGAGGAGTAACTACTCTCTTCAGTTAAGCAGCATTAGTCCCTCTTCAGTAGAGACAGTCAATTCCTAATAGTGAGGTGTATTAGAGTTAGCAATAGTCTAGGGAGGTGTGGGAGCTCCTTAAGATGGAACATATGCAACAAAATTGGAAAGAGGAATGGGGAATACACTACAGAGATCAGTCCTGTATATGGTGATAGCAGGGGTGAAGGGATTAGTTGGGCCTGTTACCATTCCTAACTCAAATCATGGCTTCGAGCTGTGTGGTGGCTTGCAGGGTATAAATATGGGTAGTGAGGTTAGAACAGTCATTTCTCTCCTTACTCAAGGCAGATACTACCAAAGCTCTCTACAAGTAATAGGCTAGCTGGCTCCAATCTACTGCTCTGGAGATGGCTTGGGCAATCCTAAAACCCCATGGTGCCATACTATTTGAATGTATTTTCATTTCTCCACACATGTGTGAGTATTAGCAAGGAGTAATCAGTGATGGTGAGATAAGAAAAAAAAGGTGCTACTGAGGTTTAATCCTGATGAGAGGGATGGTCAGGAATACCTGTACTCACGAACAGGAACTTGAAAGAGGGATCAAATGCCAAGAGAGACTCAAACCAGACAGCATCTTGCCTCACACATGTATTGAATATAGGCTAATTGGTATTTAGGAATTATAAAATAGCTCAGCATATATCCTTCAGAGGTAATAGTACCACTGATAAGGATACAGGACATATATTTACATTTCTAAAACCAAAGACTCTTTCTCAAACCATGGTGCCACTCCCTTGTCTAATCCCGTTCATTTAATACGATTGGGAGTTCTGCTTCCCAGAGTCAAAACCAAAGGGAATGTAGCAACTAACAGAGCAAATAGTTATAAAGACTGATGTTGGAAGACTTACAGAAAGCATTGTTTTGCTGCTTGGAAGGGGTTTAACCTCATTTACATAAATTATTATACATTTATTAACAATTTCAACCATGGAACATTGTGAATATTGTGAATTGACTTAAGATGACTACATTAGAAACATAGAATCATAGAAAATTAGGGTTGGAAGGGATCTCAGGAGGCCATTTAGTCCAACCCCGTGCTCAAAGCAGGACCATCCACAACTACATCATTCCAGCCAGGGCTTTGCTGAGCTGTGCCTTAAAAACATCCAAGGATGGAGATTCCACAGCCTCTCTAGGTAACCACCCTCCCTGTGAGAAAGCTTTTCCTAATATCCAAACTTCCTTTGCTGTGACTTGAGACCACTACTTCTTGTTCTGTCATCTGCCACCACTAAGAACAATCTAGCTCCATCCTCTTTGGAACCAACCTTCAGGTAGTTAAAGGCTTCTATGAAATCCCCGCTCACTCTTCTCTTCTGCAGGCTAAACAATAAGCCCAGTTCCCTCCGCCTCTCCTGAAAAGTCATGTGTCCCAATCCCTTAACCATTTTCATTGCCATCTGCTGAACTGTCTCCAACTTGCCCAGATCCTTTCTATAGTGGGTGGCCCAAAACTGGACACAGTGATGATGATGATGGGTGATCACTTGTGAATGAGTAAGATAGTCTTCCAAAGATCTTAATAGTGAGTCCGCAGGTGGCTCCATAGCCCAATTCTGCAGCCACATGCTGTTGCAGTGAAAACAGGTGTTTCCAGGAGGGATGGGTGCTGTGTTGCTATGTTGGATGTTCTGATGTTCTTTTCATCTGTTCCTCTTTTCCTCTTCTGCCTGGCAATGAGCTGTTTCAAAGTGTTGAGGTCCCTTCCAAAGAATCTTCCTCCATTTTGGCCAGTCCTGAACAAGGGTCTCCCAAGTGTTAATGCTGATGTTACACCTCTTTGTGTTTGTCTTCAGAATGTCTTTGAAGCGCTTTTTTTGCTCTCCACTACTTTGCTGACCTTTCAGCTGTGAGAAAAAGATTCTCTTTGGAAGGCGAGAGTCAGGCATGCAAACAACATGACCTGTCCAGCAAAGTTGGTTTTGGATGATCATAGTCTCAATGCTGTTGGAATTTGCTTGGCCAAGATGCTGATGTTTGTGCATCTATCCTCCCAGCTAATCCGAAGGATCTTGCGAAGGCACCGTTGGTGGTACTTTTCCAAACACTTGAGATGTCTCCTGTGTGTGGCCCAAGTTTCTGAGCCATACAGAAAAGTTGGAATGACAATGGCTCAATAAACAAATAGCTTCATTTCAGCAAGGATATCATGATTTAAGAATCCTCTCTTACTCAGATGTCCAAAGGCTGCACTCACACATTTCAAGCAGTGTTGTATGTCTGTGTCAATGTCTGCCTTTGATGAAAGATGGCTTCCAAGACAGGTGAAGTGATCCACTATCTCCAGCAATTCCTCATTGATTTGAATTGGGGGGCAGGGAGGGGAGGGTTGTTCCTCCATTTGGAGCAGGTTGGTAAAGGACTTGCATTTTCCTGATGTTTAGAATTAGGCCAATTATCTTGTAGACCTCCAAGAATATATTAAGAATGGTTTGGAGGTCCAATTCAGATTCAGCAATAACAGAAAACTGGACACAGTACTCCAGATGTGGTCTCATCAATACAGAATAAAGGGGAATGATTACTTCCCTAGAAAAAAGTGAGATGGCGCACGCAGCGGCAGCATGTGCCACCCAAAACCAGAGCTTGGCTGGCCAAAGCCATGCTCCAGCCACAGGCCAGGCTCCCTGCTGCTGAATCGTCATCACTGGAGCCCCAAGAGGCTCCCCAGGTAAGGCTGCTGAGGCTACCCCAGGTGCTGGCCCCAGCCTCCTCTACCCCACCTGGGGCAGCTTGCCATGCGCTAGAGCACACATACATGATCATTCCCTGGGGATAAGTAGAGCAGCACAACTATGTGCCACTGCTATATGTCCCTGTGGAAATTCATGTGTGCAGTTGTCTGGACAGGCCACATTTCTTTTGGATCAATCCTCCAATTTGCGTAGGTCACTCTGAATCTTAGCCCTACCCTCTACCATATCTACTACACTCCCCAGATTGATGTCATCTGTTAACTTGCTTAGGGTGCACTCCATCCCAACTTCCATATCATTAATGAAGATATTGAACAAAACTAGCCCAGGACTGACTCCTGAGGTACTCTCCTTGATACCAACTGCCCACTAGACCTCAAGCCACTGACCATTACCTGCTGAGCCTGAGGTTCCAGCCAGCTTTTTTCTATTCACTTTATAGTCCATTCACCCAACCCAACTTACCATTAGATAACAAGTTACTGCCCTGCACCCAAAGGCTTAGGAAATGGAAATGTATGCCTTGAGCTGGGGGCACCATTGACAGGGAACTGTAGATTAGTAGCAGAACTTAGGCTTCACTGGCTTGTTGCTGCAATATAGGAACTTTTTGGCAATAGAAGGGACCCTGATGGTCCTGTTCTGTTCTGCTCTAGGCTTCTCTGTGGGAAATTCTGTAACTGAACCAGCAGAAACAAAACTGGATTCATTGCAAGGGCCAGCTGGATCACCAGCTGCAGAATAGTACTGACTTCAAAGCACTCCATGAAAAAAGCTGGAATTGTGGAACTAGAATAGGTTCTCTCTCAGATGGAGGAAAGCCACCCTCGGACATCCATTGGTGTCCATAACATTGACTCCATCCTGAGTAGAGTTTGGCAGGGAAGTCTGGAACTGTCCAAAACCGATATAACTGACCAGAGTTATTACCGTATGGAAGATGTTCTATTTCTTATACACAAATATATCTACTGGAGCGTTGCATTTCTTTTAACTATTTTCCCATTGTCCCCATATAAAATGTATTTGTCTTTAAGTGTAGCAACCAAATCAGTACTCCAGATGAAGTCTCACCACTGCAGAACAGATTGGAAGAATCTCTTCCCATGACTTCCATGCAACACTTCTATTGATATAGCCCAACAAGCTTTTTTGCAACAAGATCATCTTGTTCACTCATACAACTTTGTCCACTATACCTGCCGCCCCACCCTCCCAGGTTCTTCTTTAGGGTTGGTTAGAGGGTGCTGCTAATAAAAATACTAAAGTCACAGGTTTGATTCTGTGTTGGACTAGATGAGCTCTTGAAGGATGGCTCTTCCAGCCTTACTTCTATGAATAGTGCAGCCTAAGCATATGGTTCCAAAAGACCCCTGAATGGTTAAGTGCAGAGGGAGACACCTGCTAAGGTGACCAGGGGGATTTCTGGAATTCAGGGCTGGAAAAAAGAGTTTGTGTCTAGGTAAAAAAGCCCCCTCCCTCCACTCCCATACACACAATGAGCCTACCACTGGGTGTTTCTGGCGAAGAGGTTACACATCTGAGGATGAGACAGGAGGCATCCTCTTGCTTCATAGACTGAGTTGGTCACTAATCAAGGGTGAGGAAGGAACTTTCCCTGGGCCCAGAATGAACCTCAGCTGCTAAGCACAGGCTTCCTGTGCATGTCTCTGCATCTAGCTCATTTCTGCAAGAAACCAGGGACAGAGCTGAATGGATGAGGCTGAAGTTGGTTGCTTATTCCAAATTCCTTATTCCCACTTCCCTAGTCCTAATTTCCAGTTCCTTATTCTTGGTTCCTTTGTCAAAGCTAGTTTAGACCCAATAGAAGATTGTTATTAATGAATTTCACATCCTAAAGAGAGAGAATTTCATTAGCTATGCTTATATACTAATTAATATGTAAAGTAATAAACCACATCAAGTACAAAGCCCTAAATGAAGGTCAGATTAGAATGGGATTATGGAGCAAAATACTTCTTGGGCCACCCCAAACTTCCTGTCGATGCCACTGGGGGACTGTCCCAAAGAACCTTGACCACAGTCCTGCCTGGCCCAAAGCACAGTTTGGCCATGCCAGGCTGCCAACTAACAACCCCCATGCCCACTATACTATAATGGCTTGACTGGCTTTTGGGTTGGGATTATGGCTAGAAATTCTGCTTCGGACACCCATCAGAATACCTCTGTGCCACCGGGGGACTCTACTGGATGCATCTGACTAGAGTCTTGCCCAGCCCAAAGTACAGTTTGGCCGTACCAGGCTGCCAACTGACAGCACCCCAGCCACTGTGATAAATACATGGACCTGAATAAAGAACTGGATTTTGGTCTGGGATTATACCTAGAAATCCTTCTTGGGCCACCCCACGCCATGCCTCTGTGGCACTGGGGGACTGTCCTCGACATCTCTGACCAGAGACTTGTCCAGCCCAAAGCGCCCTGGGACTGTGCCAGGCTGCCAACTGACAGCACCCCAGCCACTGTGATAAATACAGGGACCCGAATAAAGAACTGGATTTTGGGCTGGGATTATACCTAGAAATCCTTCTTGGGCCATCCCACGCCATACCTCTGTGGCACTGGGGGACTGTCCTCGACATCTCTGACCAGAGACTTGTCCAGCCCAAAGCGCCCTGGGACCATGCCAGGCTGCCAACTGACAGCTCCCCAGCCATTGTGCTAAATTTCTGGACCTGAGTAAGGAACTGGATTTTGGGCTGGGATTATACCCAGAAATCCTTCTTGGGCCACCCCAGAACACATCTCTGTGCCACTGGGGAAGAGTCCTCTGGTGGCAAAGAGATGTGGTCTGGGGTGGCACAAAAGGATTTGTAGCTCTAAACCAAGCCCAAAATACAGTTCCTTACTAGGGTCTATATACTTAGCACAGTGGCTGGGGTGCTGTCTTTTGGCAGCCTGGCACGGTTAAACCACACTTTGGGCCAGGCAAGTATCTGGTCAGACAAGTCTAGAATTCCCCAGTGGCACAGAGGTGTGCCACAGGGTGGCCCAAAAAGGATTTCTATATATAATCCCAGCTCAGAATCAAATTCCTTATTTAAACCTATGCACTTAATACAGTGGGAATAGGGGGCTGTCAGCTGGCAGCCTGGCATGGCTAACCTGCACTTTAGGCCAGGCAAGTCTCTGGTGAGAGATGTCAGGGACAGTCCCCCAGTGCCACAGAAGCATGGCATGGGGAGGCCCTAGAAGGATTTCTATCTATAATCCCAGCCCCAAATCCAGTTTTTTATTTGGGTCCATATACTTATCACAGTGGCTGGGGTGCTCTTTTTTGACAGCCTGGCATGACCAAATGGCACCTGGGACCAGGCAAGTTTATCATCAGACATGTACAGGAGAGTCCCCCCGTGGCACAAATACTTGCTCTGGGGTGGCCCAAGAAGGATTTCTATCTATAATCCCAGCCCAAAATCCAGTTTCTTATTCAGGTCCATATACTTAGCACAGTGGCTGGGGTGCTGTCTGTTGGCACCCTGGCATGGCCAAACTGCACTTGAGGCTGGGAAACTCTTTGGTCAGAAATGTCCAGCAGAGTCTCCCAGTGGCACCGAGACATGGTGTGGGGTGACCTACAAAGGATTTCTAGGTTTAAACCCATCCCAAATGTCAGTTCCTTATTTGGATCCACAAACTTGACACAGCGGCTGGGAGCATGGTGTCAGTTGGCAGCCTGGTGCGGCCAAACAGCGCTTTGGGCCGGGCAAGTCTCTGGTCGGAGATGTACAGGAGAGTCCCCTGGTGCCACAGAGGTGTGGTCTGGGATGGCCCAAGAAGGATTTCTAGGTGTAATCCCAGCCCAAATTCCAGTTCCTTATTCAGATCCATATACTTTGCATTGTGCCTGGGCTGCTTTCAGTAGGCAGCCTGGCACTGCCAAATTGTGCTTTAGGCTGAGTAAATTTGTGTTCAGAGATGTCTAGGACAGTCCACTGGTGCTACAGAGGCATGGTGTGGGGTGGCCCAAGAAAGATTTCTAGGTATAATCCCAACCCAAAATCCAGTTCCTTATTCGTGTCCATGTACTTAGCACAGTGGCTGTGGCACTGTCTTTTGGCAGCCTGGCATGGTGAAACCACACTTTGGCCCAGGCGAGTCTCTGGTCACAGATGTCCAGGACAGTCCTCCCATGGCACAGAGACATATCCTGGGGTGGCCCAAGAAGGATTTGTAGCTATAATCTCAGCCCAAAATCCAGTTCCTTATTTGGGTCCTCATACCTAGGACAGTGGCTGGGGTGCTGTCAATCGGCACCCAGGCATGGCCAAGCCGTGCTTTAGACCAGGCAAGTCTCTGGTCAGAGATGTCCAGCAGAGTCCCCCTGTGCCACAGAGGCATGGTGTGGCCCAAGAAAGATTTCTGAGTATACTCCCAGCCCAGAAGTCAGTTCCTTGTTCAAGCCATTGTGGTATAGTGGATATGGGAGCTGTTAGTTGGCAGCCTGGCACTGCCAAACCTGGGCCGGGCAGGACTGTGGTCAGGGTTCTTTGGGACAGTCTCCCAGGGGCACTGACAGGAAATCTGGGGTGGCCGAAAAAGTATTTTGCCTCATAGTCCCATCCTAATCTGTCCTTCATTTAGGGCTCTGTACTTGATGTGGGATATTATTTTACCTATTAGTTAGGACCTATGCATAGCTAATGAAATTCTCTCTCTTTAGGACATGTAATTCATTAATAACAAGCTTCTATTGGGCCCAGACTAGCTTTGAAAAAGGAACCGGGAATAAGGAGTAGGGAACGGGGAGTAAGGAGCCGACTCCAGGCTCGTGCTGAAGGGAGCCGGCTGTGACCCCGGACGCCGGGTCCGGCTGCTCCAAGCGCGAGCTGTCCGCCAGCCAGGCGCCGGGCTGCCAAAGACCACGGTTCATTGTGGGGAGGCATCAGAGGGCCCGGGGGGCCGCTGCCCCCGGCCGGGAGATCAGGCCTCGCCGCAGGCTTCCCGGGAGGCGCGGGGCGGCAGCGCCTGCGGGGCACAGCGGACCGGCAGCCCGGCCCTGAGCCGCTGCAGCCCGATCCCAACGTCCTTTAGGCGGCACCTTCCCGGCGCGAAGCAGCATCCTCCGCTCCGGCCGGGCTGCTCGCTCCCGCCGCAGCCTTGGTCCCAGCGTCCCCGGGCCCGTCCCGGCACGGGGCGGCCGCACCGGGGGTGGGGGGGGGGCAGCTCGGGCTCGGCTCTGCCTTTGTCCGCCCTTGGCCGGCGGCAGCCACCGGCCCTGCCCCCGCCCCAGCCCCGCGGAGCGGCCCCTCCCCCGGGCCGCCATCCCGCGCCGCTCCCCCGCCGCGCTCCGCTCCTCCAGCCAGTAAATCGGATCCAGGCTGATTCCTCTCACGTCAAACCACATGATCCCATAAAACATTCATCACCTCCATCCCTGCTCCAGCCGCCGAGCCAGCTCCGCGCCCCAGCTCAGCCGGCCGGGGCCGCGCAGCCTCCCCCGCCCTCCCCGCCGCCGCCCGGGTGCGCTTGGGTGGGGGGAGCCTTCGCCTGGATGCTGACTCGAGCTCCGGGGTTGCTCGTCCCCCCAATGAGCGCGGGCCTCGGCCGAGGGAGAGCCCCCGCCCCGCGCCCGCGCCCGCGCCCGCGCCCGCGCCGCTCCGGCTGAAGTTTGCAGGAAGCTCTGCCCCGCGCGGGCGAGGACGCCGCCGCCGCCGCCGCCGCCCGACTTCGCGCGCCCGGACGTGCCTGCCCCGGCCCCTAAGATGAAGAGGGCGAGCGCCGGAGGTGGGTGCCGCGCCTCGGCGGGGGGTGGTCCCTGCTTCCGAGCCGCCAGAAAAACTTCCTCGCCGGAAACTTCGCTTCCCGCCGCGCGGGGCGGCCGCTCCTGCCTGCCTCCGCCGCAGTCCCCGGGGAGCGGGCCGCGGGCCGCGGGCCGCGTCTCCCCCTGCCCGGGCCGGGGGGCGCGTGGGGGAGGCAGCGGCGCGTTTGCGGAGGGGGCAGGCGCCGCGGAGCGCTCTCCCCCCGGGCCCGGGCCGGCCTCTGCGGGAGCCGGCCTCCGGCGGAGTGAAGGGCGCCCTGGCCCCAGGCCGGGCGCTCCCTGCTCGCGGGGGCGGGGGGTGCTCAGCTGCTGGAAGCAGCATCCTATGGCTCTCGACACGGCAAGGCAGGATCCCGCCGGGAGGCAGAGGAAGGTGCTACAGCTGCTCTGAATGCAGCTGGAGCTGCAGCGACCGCGAGGAGCGGCCGGGAAGCCGAGGCTGAAGGGGAGCAAGGCTGGGGAGTGAGCCCCTAGGGCTGCACGAGCATCTTCCCCAGCGTCCTCGGAGGAGCTGAGCGATGCTGGAGAATGGCTCCTGTTGCCCCCCACCCCTGCTCTAAAAGCCCTGCAGGCTTTGGGAAGAGGAGCAGCTCTGAGGACCTGGAAGCCAGGGCTCAAGGAAGAAGGGCTGCCCTATAACGGGAAAGGCAGGCGGGTTGGCGGGGGGGGGGAGCAGAGGTGCGCATCCCAGTGAAGCGCAGGAAGAGAGCCTGGATGGGGGGTCGGTCATCTAAAGGTGCTGCCCACAACTGCAGGTCTTCGGCAACACTGGCTCTGCTCCTACAGAGGATGATGGCAAATGCAAGGACAGCGACTGGGACAAAGGGAATCTACAGTGCAAGTTCCCCTTAGTTGGCAAAGTTTGCAAATGCTCTTTTCAGTGATTAGACAGAAGGATATTCTACCAAGAGTGCACCAAGGGTGGACTCTGCCTCAAGGTGGAGGAAGCATACTGAGGCTAAGAAAGAAAGACTGCCAGAATGCCACAGATATGAAGAGGCTAGAATTCATATATAGTGGTAACAGAAAGAGGGATTGTTGGGGTTTACAGAGGCTGCCAAAGCAATAGATAATTAACTAATTGATCCTATTTTGTGTCATTTAAATGCCCACTAGTAAAAAGGCAGTAGACTAAATGAAGGCTAAACCATATAGGAACAAATCAAGTTACATAGGTTAGGAATTGAATTTGTTCCACTGTGTAAACGATTTTTGTGTGTAATAAGCATGCAGTGCTGCCAGCCTTTCGGGAAAGCCCGGTGTAGCACTTCCATCCATTAAAATAAAAGCTTCACCTTCCACTGCAAATTTTGCCCTATTTCTTTTGCTCAGATAGGCTCAGCAATAATCTTTATGTGGCATCTCGGTTGGGTTAATGGGGATGTGTTTTTATTAGAAGCAGTGTTGCTTGATAGTTGCTCTTGCAGTTAAGTGGAGCCATCTGTAAAATCCTGTAAAAAAAATTGTAAAATTGCACATTTCTAGTCACCTTGAGATGCAACTTGAAAGAGACCTACATTTTGAAAAATGTGCCTCTACCTTGCATGTGCAAAATGGTCACAGATGAACATGCCACTCAGGTCAATTTCTGCAAATGCAACTCACAGGTTGCAATTTTTAAATTCAAAGAGATCAAATTATTTTAGAACATGGGTATGGTGTAGGCTGCTGGCCATGGAAATGCTTAGCACACAGTAGCTCACTCTCTGGATGGTAACCTCTTTGTGAGTAGGTGGGTGTTTTTGTGGAGGCTCTAGAGCAGTAGGTTGTTTCCTTTTTTATGCGAGTGACACAAATATTACTTGTTATTTTTTGGAGACACTTTGGCTGATTTATTTGTAGTGGTCTAGAGAGGCATTCCAGCTCCATTTCAAACGGCATGCATTTGCTTTGGAGAGTTGGAACTGTATTTAATCTTGAAATGGCCAGTTTATTCACATTTGGAAAACAGCTCAGGAGCTGTGACAGCTTTTGCTGTGAGCCGTTAGGGAGCATTGCTGTTTCAACATCCGTATATTATGTGATGTATTTTGCTCCTGTGCACAAATGTCAGTAGGTCTGCATGAGTGTTTGCATCTCAAGCATTCTGTGGGTTTCGCTATGACTGGGGTTTTTTTGGGTGGAGGGCCAGGAGGGGTTGGTACAGACTCCTGGAATTGCTCTTATGGTAACCTGTGTGCTATTTGCTTACTGTTTTGTTAGTCGGTTGGATGTGCTATGCTAGACATGCAGAGTGATGCACAGGGGATGGGTTTAGTACAAGAAACTGGGAAAACAGTCTTGCTGTATACAGCCTTGATGCATCATAATGTATTTGATGTATGGTGACACTCCACAGGCTCCCAGTATCATCAGCATCATGGGAAAGGGACAAACAGAAATTAAATATAACAAATCTGCCATAGTAGCTATATTTAGAGAGTAGTGGGGTAGGTGTACATGGGTGTTTTACAGACTGTCTCTGATGGATACTACAGGGGGCTTAGTAGCCTGAACTATTGGCTGAGCAGAGGAAAGTAGATAAAATGAAACTGTAAAGTCAATGGGGTCCTAGAACACATTTAGCCTGATCAGGCCTTAAAGAGTGGCTCTCCCACTGTGCCTACATTGCAATTTCCCAGAGTTTGCTGCCAGGCAGCCTGAAGTGCTTTACAATCCAGAAGTACACAACAGGGTGTGTTAGGCAAATGAGGCTTTTACTCTGCATTGCTAGCACACATCAAACCTTTATTAACACATCCTGCTTACATTTCAGGTAGCTGGCCACTTTCCTATTTACTCTCCTTTTACAAAGTTGTTAATTTTATATATATACATATAATATAGTTCCCCCAGACTATGACCATCCCATTGTGGTTAGATGGGCAGCATTTTATGGTTCTGAAGAGAAGGAAAGATTTAACAATGTTTTATTTTATAATTTTTTTTTCCAGTACGCTATTTATTATATGACGTACCATGGAACTCTGCGTCTCCTGAATGCTGGCCCTTCTTCTTGCTAGGCAGCATTCTCTTGCAACAGATGCTCTTTAGAACCACTCAGGATTATAGGTATAAAGTTATTTGAGAAGTAATTTAGGTTTGTACACGTTCTTACATTTTGGTGCTGCCTTCTTGCCATAGTGGGTTTTATTAGCACAGATGTTGCTGTGTCCCTGATGACTGGTGATGCTTTCCCCAATAAGAGCACTGGGAAAGGCTGTTTTTAAAATATATATATTAGCACAAGTAAGATAGAGGCACCATGACCCCCAAGCACTGACTGTGAGCATGCTGTTTCAATGCCCTTTACCAAGAAGAGGTGACAGATACAGTAGACCCATCTGAAAATCCTGCCATATCTTCTGCTAATTACTTCCATGAACCTCTTTGCTACTCTGGGCTTTACACAAATTGAAATCTCATGGGAGCCTATGCAGGAGAAAATTGTAGGCATGAATGTGTAGGAGTATTGGGAGGACAGGGCAGTTTGCAATAAAACTGAGAACTTTCCCCTTTTTCCTAAGGACACCTGCTCTGCTTGAATTAAGGCAGGGTTTCTAGTAGTAGAATTACTATTTCCTGCTCTCAAATTACAGAAAGGTTTCTTATCCCATTGGGTCTTCAGGGAACAGAAAGATGATTTTTCTCAACTATCTCTCTATTATTAACTCTACAGATAAGTGTGTGTATGCTTTAGTCCAGTTACAAGTCAGATGCCTACAATTCTGTGCTGATTTTGTATGTGGCGGCAGTCATCTGACCCTTATCTTTATCTCTTGACTTCAGGAGATTCAAGCCAGGCATGACTTTGCCCCCCTAGTTCTGTCAGAGGAATAGGGAAAACCTGCAAATCTAACAGCACTTACATGTGGATTCAACTATTCTGACCTCTTAAACTGCCTCAGGTCAAGGCAGTTAGAAACAAAGAGGAGCAGAATGGAATACCATGGAGATTTTGGGGGCACAGGCATAAGGAATACTTTGGCATATGTACATAGTGTGTCGTGTTGCTCATATTATTTGATGTACCCAGTGGTGACGCATAAAGGGTGCACGTGCACCCCCTGACAGCAGTGTTCCCTGCTTAGGTGATGGGCAGGGGAACAGGCAAGAGGGCTGGTGCCCCCCCGGAGAGCACTGGCCAGGGAGTGGGGGCGCCAGGGGAAGGGATCCCTGTGGTTCCTCCGTGGCTGATTGCACTGGCCTGGAAGTGCCCGCAGCTCACCCCTTCCCCACCCCCGTTGCTGACTGGCTGCTGTGGGGGGGCAAGTGCCCCCCTACCCCCGACTCAGGAGGCACCTGCTTGTGTGTGTGTTGGGCCGGGGGGGAGGGGTGCTTAGTGCATTGTGACAAACACAAGCAATCCTTGTCCTTGTGTTCTCTGTATCCAGCCTGCCTGTTCTTCTGAAAGAATTCTGGGACCACTTGCCTCATTCTCACATGTGCTGGATGCCTTGGGCTGTGCTGCTTCCCAGTTTGCTAACAAGAGCTCCTCACTCATTGAAAGTGCTGAGACTGAAGCACTCTTTCAGAACCCAAGTGAAAACTTGAATTGCTGCTGCACCAGACCTAAAGGGCCTTTAGAGCAGTGCTCTCCAAAGTGGGGGTGCGCAAGACGATCCATTGGGGTGCGGGAAGAAAATATTAGAACTTCTATTTATATTTATTTTTTTATCTTAAAAAAAAGAAAGAAAGAAAGAAATTAAGCTTTATTAATATTTAATATACGGCTTGACACTGGCACCCTCGCTCGGTCCGTATGTCAGACAGTCACGTGTCACAAACGGTACGTGAGGTATCCTGAGGGAAGAGTGGGAGTTCCACAACACGAAGGGGTTAACCGTGGCGCCCTCACTCGTTTGTTTGCTTTCAGCATATTGTGACATATTGGGGGGGGTGTGCTCAAAAATTTTTTACTGATAAGGGTGCATGATCAAAAAAGTTTGGAGACCACTGCTTTAGAGAACTGATTGAACTTGACTCCATACACGATAAAGAGACTGGGGGCTGTGATCAGTTGAGCTGTAACCTCTGCTCTGAGTGAGCATGAACATAATGTGCGGGGCTCCTGTGCCATTTACTCTGAGCTGCTGATTCTCATCGTGCTGTACAGTATATCTATTTCAAGAGGCTGTAATCACAATGCAGGTACAGTATTCACATTGCACAGGAAACTGAAGGTGGAACCAAAGGGAAAAAAGGAACTGGCTTAATTAGGCATGTATTCTCTTCCCAGTTGAAATACTTCCTGCTCTCCTCACTTGCATTAAGATGTATCTCTGAGAGCCAAACTCCTGCTCTGATGTTTCTAAAGGGGTTTATTTATCCAGGAGGTACACACTGTAGCAGGAATATACTGTGCCACTCAAAAAATAGGTGTAGTACTAGGCAGCTTTAAAATATGGGGCCTTTGAGAACTGGGAATTGCATGAGAACAGCTTCCTCCTGTCATTGTGGAAGCCTTTGAGTTTGGATTCTTTGAATTGCGTTCTGGGGCTATCTTCCCTTGTGTGGGATTTGAGAGTAGAGGGCTCTTGAGCTTTGCCAGAACAGACATATGCGGGCGTGGGAGCTGAGAGCCCTCTATTCTGCACTCTACAAATCTGTGCCTCTCCTTCCCATTTTTATTATTTCAGCTTCAGCATGTTGCAGGGACCGAGGAGAGAGTAAGTAGTGAGGTGTTGATATGAAAAAGCAAATTAGGACAGTAAAAGGCAAATTTTTCAGTGTGTGCATAAAGAAGCAGGAGTGACTTGCATGCACAGCTCTATCTGTACTTTGTGTGTGCAGGTGTTCCCTGCACAAATTACATGTTCTGTCTTCTTGAGTCACTATTGTATTCTCCCACTTCTACGGCCAGTGGAACTCCTGAGATTTTCAGGAAGCTTTGCTGCCGTAAGGTTCAGTGGAGAATTAGACCACATATGCAGTGACCTCGTGTTGTGTGCTGAATAGCAGCGTGCTTACTGCACTTTCTCAGACTAGTATTTGTTCCATTTTTTTGAATGGGTGTAGAAAAAAGGGCTATAGAATATATCCATGGGGTGCAAAGCAGTGCTCTGCAGAGACGCTCTGAGCTACCTTTGTTTTTGTTAGCTCTGAAACTGGAAGCAGCATAGATTGCACAGTAGTGCAATGCTGTGTCCAGGCTTATAAAGTCTGCTTTTCAGCATAGCTAGTTAGCTTACATACTGCACTTCATGTGAGTTAGCGTGCGTAGAACTAGCTCTGGGAGTCTTTGTCTGATGCTGCTTTGCACCATATCTTTCGATTCTTTTCCTAGCCCTGCCAGTGACTTGCTTTGTGTTATTGACCAAGTTACTTAACCCCTGTGCTTTAGTTTTCATTTCTCCAAAAATAAATTGGGGATAGTAATACCAATTTTTCCCTCTTAAGAGGTCCGTGGCATGCTTAGCAATCACCTAATATTTGTTATTCTAGAGTAGGAGTTTGCACTTGTGCAGGCTTGGGGATTATTGTTTCAGCTTTTAGTCTAAGCAGCAGGGCCACCACCAGCCCTTGTATGTGGCTCTGAGGAACACAGGGTATAAGGGAGTTGTTAATACAGCACCATTCCTGGGAGGCAATGACCATGCTTATGGGAAATGAAAACCTCTTTTTTGGGCTGCATGGCTTGTACTGTAACCACACCCCATTTCCTCTGGCTACCAGCAATGGGAGAGAGCATGGAACCAGAGTTGGAGACCTAACAGTCTCGTTCTAGAACAGAGTGAAGCTTGCTGGTTATGGGTGTATTTAGAGAGGAAAGTCACAGTGGAGCACTGTTTTCAGGGTGCACTCTCAATCCCATTAGCAGGTGGTAGTAGCAGTAGGCCTGTGTCTCTCACTTGTTCTCTGTGGGTTGATCTAAAATGGGATGAAGGGTACAGGTTGCTATTGCATTTTCCCACAATTCTTGTGGCTTGGACCTTCCTGGTTTGTGGGCCTAGTGGACCTGATGCTGTGAATATGACTAGAGGAACATTTATTTTCTTGCCTATGTCAGGGTAGTTGAATTGAGTGAAAAGTAAGAGCTTCCATTTATTAAGGGATGCCTTGAGTCTAAAAGGGATGTATTGAATCTAAAAAGGTGAGAAACACTGGTCTAGTGCCTCAGCCTAACCACATTGGGGTTATTGCCCTCAGTCAATGTTGGCTCAGACCCCTAGAGAGAAACTTGAAAATGACTGAAACATAATTCATAGCAAAAGGGATTTGGATCAGGCATGCAACCCTATAGAGCTGGGTTCACACAGGCTCTTCTGAATTTGCTTATTCTGAGGCTTGGATGAGATGTGGGTTAGCACCATGGACAGAGACAGCTGCTCAATCTGCTCCCTGTTGGGAGTTACTTGAAGTCTCTGGACTCCAGCTAGTCTGATTCCATACTGGGCAGGTGGCTCTGGCCAGGCTTGCTGAATAATGGTTAGCCCCTCACCTCGCGTATCTTCTTCTACTTTTAGATTAATTATATCAGAGTTTCCAAGAATTGCTTAATGAAGGACTGAACATTAAAAAGTAAACAAATGCTATACATTTTTTTAGACCTAACAAAGTTTTCTAATGTATATATGAATTCCATTTTAATATTTTAATACAGTTCTGCAGCATATCACCACTTGTAATTTCCCTTGCCACAACCCAGGTAGAGCTGGACACTACCAGACTTCTATATTTGGGTTCTACCATACTGGATTTGCACATTTTAAACTTTCTTGGAATACCTCCAGACCACAGATTCTACATCTTGTTGTCACTTCACAGCCCAGCTGTTATAGGTCCTCTGGACTTGTGGACCTCCCTGGCCCAGGGAGATATACTCAAGTATATCTTTTCCCAAACCTCCTTTTATGGACACTTTAATCAGACATGTAGGCTTTGCTAGGGTTCCAAAACCTAAATATTCTTCCTTTTAGGTAGCCCAAAAAATAAGGAGATCTAGACAAAGAAATGGTACATGTATTTCCCCATGTTAGCTTCTGCACCACTCTGGAGTGTTCCTTGGGATTTGGTTAGAGTCCTCTAAGAAGTCAAGGCATGCCTGTCTTGCATATAGCTTCTTCTCCAGGTCATGAATTCTTTTTATGCTGCCATTCTCCTGCTCTTCTGCCAAGCTTTCTCCAGAACAACTGGTGAGAAACCTTTTCTTTTATAACCTACCACACCATCTGGCAACCCCTCTCCAGCACACCCTCGTCAGGTAATCAGTGTCCTTTACCAGATGATATCTTCTATAATTACCTCCTACCTGCAGTTCACATTTGAAAAATTGCTTTGCCTTGAATTGTAACTACTCTTTTTTTGTCCAAGGAGTTTACCTGTGAAGGTTTAACAACATTCTGTTTTTAGGCCTGCGTCACTGTCCTAGAATTCCAGTCCCACATGGAAGGTAAAAGGCAACAGAGAATCCATATAGGCCCAATAATTAAACAGAGTTTGCAGTATTTTAAATACATGTGGGGAGCCTCAGACTATTCCAGTCTTCTTCTGAAAGAAAACAGAGACCCAGTGAGGTGGAAGCTGAACAGGTCTACCTTTTGCTGGGCCTGGTAAATATGGATTTTTTGCTCTTATTTGTATTTGACGGTGGCATATTCTTTTTTTTACATGTTGCACCATAACATAGAAGCAAATTAATACTTACACTTAATATGAAAGCTTCCCATTTCCTTTACATTGGTACAAGAGCAAGAGAATTTCAAGGAGGACCCAAAAAGAATATGGCTTTTTACTAATCAATCAGTTGTTATTACTATTTATTATTTATATAGTGTCCAAGGTACATGTGGTGCTTTTACAAATATAAATCAGGTCCTTAAAATCATCACTGAAAATCACTTGGTTGGCATGTCCGATGGCTTTCTCTATGTAGGGGTAATCGGTTAACTCAATTTTTTTTTTTTTTGGTAAGAATAAAGTTTTTTTGGGAACCATCTGGCTGCCAAATTCTTCTCCTGCAGCTGTGCATTGCTGGAAGTTCATTTGCGTCTTTAAGCTACTAAAGAGAAAGTAAAAGTGACTGATTAGTCTAAGACTTGGAGCATTCACATCAAAGTGACAGATTTTGTGCGCTGGATTTGGAAAACTGTTTAAAACTGGTGTGTTTTCATTAGATTTTGAAGACTGTGGGCAGAATTGTGCTCTTGGCACTGCAGCACAGCTCTCGACTCTGCACCCAGCGTACTTATGTCAAAGTGAATTGTGTGGCTGTTAAAATTTGTGTGTGCTTGTTTGATGACTTTAAATATTGATTTTAATTGTGTGTCTTTCTTGAGGCCATGAGTGATGATGAGAGCTGCATATAATACGCTCCATGCATAACTTAGCAATGAACTCTCAGAAGAGGTGTGGGCTTGAACTAAATCTAATGAGGAGAGAGTCTTTCGAGACCCTAAATTCAACTTTCTTCTTTTCATGCACTGAGGAAGTTATTATTAAAGCTCTGGGCTGCAAAGCAAATGGAGAATTCAGAGCTTTATTTGCATGCCTGCGTTCTTGGCTATCAA
Organism: Crocodylus siamensis; assembly: GCF_052110815.1. NCBI lineage: Eukaryota > Metazoa > Chordata > Crocodylia > Crocodylidae > Crocodylus > Crocodylus siamensis. Next base: position 46,384,754 of record NC_143403.1, read on the forward strand.
GGTTACAGCCCTCCTCAGACACAAAGCAGCGCTGGAGATTGTAATGGGAAATGCCCATTTTGTCAGCAGTTTCTTTCTCTGTACAGATGAAAACAATCACTTAAAAGTGGCAGGGACCTTTTGATTTGGATATGTCTATAGGTATCAACTTATGGGAGCTCTAGGCAGCTGTAATGTTGTATGATAGCAGTTTTTCCTGAAAAGGATATCTTTGTGCCTGTCTGGAAGCAGCTTTTTCCCTCATGCAAGCACAGATTAGTGCACAGCTTTCATTACTTAATGTTATTCATGCTAACACAAACGTGGTTAGCTTTGGCTTTACACTAGAGGGCTGTCTGTCCCTTTCCCTTTGGAGGAAAGGCATCAGTCCATACATAGTAAGCATGCATGTAATTCACAGTATCAAAACAGTTCAACGGCAGCCCATTTTGTCAGGTGGGAGACACACTGCAAGCTTTTATTTACCACTTGCAGTGTTTGTTTACACTGCATGCAAACATCTGTGCTGTAGTGCTGCTGATTGCTTAGAAGCTGTGTGTGTAGCCTTTTGCTTTGGTGTATTTGCAAATGGGTATTTTGGATCTGCTGAGTGAGGGGAGTCACAGGTTAGGAACCTTTGAGCAGAATCACAGGGGTTTCTAAATGTGTGTATAATGTCCCTATCCTGCTCACTGGAGTTGGTTTTACCTTCATGAAGCAATTGCTTTCTGTCTGAAATGCCTGTACAAATGCTGATAATGTTCTTTGGGTAAATCCAATTGTTTTATTAGACCAACTCAGCTGGTTGGAAACATTTTTCTTTGCAAGCTTTCAGGTGCAGGTATCCTTCATGAGGCAGAGAAAGCATCTGCATTTGGTCTGTGCTCTTCCTGGATGGAATAGTAAAGCCAGTACATATGCCAGTCATTGAAAATGTAAATTGAGGTAGTCAACAGGTGAGACACTGATATGGGGGAGGGGAATGAATGTTGCTGTAGTCAATGAGTGAGAAGTGGGTGAAGAAAGGGGAATGAATATAGCTGGTAAAAAGTGAGGAGGTTACCTGGGGAGTCAGATATTAGGCAGGTTATAATGTGTCATAAATCCAATGTCTATATTTAGTCCCTGATTTTTTGTATCCAGTAAATTGATGAAATGAAGTTCATAGGCTTGTCTGTACAAATGCTGGGAATTCAGGCACTGCACAACCAAATGCACAACCCTCCTGCCAGAGGTAGGGACAATCTTGGGGATAGCTCTGTTAGGCCTTGGGTCAGTGCAGATGTAGTTAGGGATCTTCTGGAAGGGCTGGACATTTTTAAATCCGCAGGTCCAGATGCCCTCCACCCAAGAGTGTTGAGGGAGTTGGCAGGGGTCATTGTGGAGCCCTTGGCCCGGGATTCGTGGTCATCTGGCCAGGTGCCAGGCGATTGGAAACTAGCTAATGTGGTCCCCGTTTTTAAGAAAGGGAGGAAGGAAGACCCAAGTAACTATAGGCCCGTAAGCCTTGCCTCAGTCCTCAGGAAGATCTTGGAGAAAATCATCAAGGAGCACATCTGTGGGGGGGCCAGCAGGGGAGATCATGCTCAGGGGCAACCAGCATGGGTTCATCAAAGGCAGGTCCTGCCTGACCAACCTGATTGCCTTTTATGACCAGGTAACTAAATCCTTGGATGATGGTGTTGCTGTGGACATAGTCTTTCAGGCCTTTGACACACTGGCTCTCACTGTCTGGCACCTGGCCAGATGACCACGAATCCCGGGCCAAGGGCTGACCCCATTCTCTCACCCCATTCTCATTAATAAATTAAGCGACTGTGGCATTGATGGTTACACAGTTGGGTGGGTAAAAAAACTGGCTGATGGGGTGCACCCAGAGAGTAGTGCTGGATGGGTTGTACTCAACCTGGTGAGGTGTGAGCAGTGGGGTACCCCAGGGCTCAGTCCATGGGCCTGCACTGTTTAACATCTTCATCAGTGACTTGGACGAGGGGGCTGAAAGCACATCGTCCAAGTTTGCTGATGACACTAAGATGTGGGGCGAGGTGGACACACTTGAAGGGAGAGAGAGGCTGCAACTAGATTTAGACAGACTACAAAAGTAGGCAGATGAGAATAGGATGGGTTTCAAAGTAGATAAATGTAGGGTGCTGCACCTTGGGAGAAGGAATCCACAGCATACATACAGGCTGGGGAGTTCCCCTCTGGCAAGCACAGAGGCAGAAAGGGATCTTGGAGTCATCATTGACTCCAAGATGAACATGAGCCGCCAATGCCAGACTGCAGTCAGCAAGGCCAGCTATACCTTGTCATGCATCCAAAGATGCATCTCAAGCCAGTTCAGAGACGTGATACTCCCCCTCTATGTGACACTGGTCAGGCTGCAGTTGAAGCACTGCATCCAGTACTGGGCATCGCACTTCAAAAGGGATGTGGCCAGCCTGGAGAGGGTTCAGAGGAAGGCCACCCACTTGGTGAGAAAGCAGCAGGACAGGCCCTATGAGGAGAGACTGAGGGACCTGAACCTGTTCAGCCTTGGCAAGAGGAGGCTGAGCGGGGACCTGGTGACTGCCTAAAAACTCATCAGGGGAGATCATCAGCAAATAGGAAAAGCCCTAATCTCCCCAGCACCACCTGGGGTGATGCAGAACAATGGTAATAAGCTGATGGAGAATAGGTTTTAGGTTAGAGATCAGGAGGCAATATTTTACAGTTGGGGTGGCCAGAATCTGGAACCAACTTCCTGGGGAAATGGTCCTCGCCACTTGAGTGAATTCAAAAAGAGGCTAGATGAACACCTGTCTGGGGTCTTGTGAACCCAGCATTCATTCCTGCCTGTGGCAGGGGGTCAGGCTAGATGATCTGTTCAGGTCCCTCCTGACCCTAGCTACTATGAAAATGTTCCTTTCTGGATGAGGCACCTGCCTGTCACTCTGTCCCAAGGTCTCCTCTCTACAACAGAGATGGATCTTGACACTAGGAGGTGGCCAGTCCTATATCCCACAAAGGAGCAGAGCCTTCCAGGGGCAATGGTACTGAGGACAGGGTGAGAACCAATGGGGTCCTGTCCTTGGACCTATATGGTTCAACATCTTCATTAATGATGTGGACATTGGTGTCAGAAGTGGACTGGCCAAGTTTGCCGATGATACCAAACTTGGGGGTAAAGCATCCATACCTGAGGACAGGAGGGCGATCCAGGCTGACCTTGACAGGCTCAGAAAATGGGCAGACGAGAACTGGATGGTGTTTAACACCGAAAAATGCAAGATGCTGCAGATGCATTGATTGATGCATGCCAGATTATTATTTGTCCTACTGGCTACAGCATTGCACTACTGGCTCATATTTATACTGTGGACTATTATTACCCCCAGGTCCCTTTCATTCATGGTGCTAGATAGTTTGGTGCCATCAAGCCTGTAGGTGTGTTGGGGGTTCCTCTTCCCAGGTGGAACACTTTACAATTCTTGACGTTGAACTTCTTTAGATTCCGCTCTGTCCAGCTTGCTAGTCTGTCTAGGTCCGCCTATATCTGTAGCCTATCTTCAAACGTGACCACACTTCCCCATTACTTGGTGTCATCTATGAGCTTGGCCAGTGAGCTCTTCACCCCTGCATCCAGATCGTTAATAAAGATGTTGAAAAATACCGGACCGAGCACTGACCCCTGTGAAATGCCACTGCCCACTTCTCACCAGGGTGATACGGATCCATTCACTACGACTCTCTGGGTCCTATCATGCGGCCAGTTTCTCACCCACCTGACTGTCTTAGAGTTAAGCTGACAATCCTCCAATTTTTTTGCTAGAACATCATAGGATACTAGATCAAAAGCCTTTTGGAAGTCTGCTGGATGCCAAGCTTGACCAGAGCTAGAAGGAGATTGACCAGGAGGTCTTGGGATTTGGTGGGGCCATGAACAAGCCAAGTTAGGAAACCAGGAGGAAAGCAAGCAGGCAGAGTCATGACAGGTACATCCTTAGGTCAGGACAAGTCTTATTGTCCAGACACTTCCCATTCTTTTCCCCTATCTGGTGTAAGGTCTGGCTGCAGGAGCCAGCCACTCGGGTATCAGGGAATGAGTGTAGACTCGGGCACTTATGAAGACTTCAGGTAGGCCTCATCTAGTCTTTGGTGGCAGGTTTAGGCAGGCAGCTATGCTGGTTAGGCTAAGACCCTGGGTTCAAGGCTGCAGGCCTCATAGTGGTGATGTGGTTTTACCATCTTTTTGCCTCTGCTTGGCTGCTGAGAGCTTTGGTCTTGGCAGGTAAATGTGTGAATAGTGAGATTTCTGCCACTTAAATAGCCATCCTGGATCTGCTACTACAGTGGCATCAGCCATCACTAGTTTAGGGATATCAGATCAGTCACTGTTCTGCTTAATAGCTCCCAATGGATCTGTCTTCCATTAATTTGTCTAATACCTTTTTCAACCTGGTTATACTGTCTGGCTCTACAACCCCCTTTGGCAACAAGGTTGACTTATGGAACAAGTTAACTACATGCTCTGTAGAAAAGAGTTCTTTCTCTTGTTTTAAACTTGTCTTCTGTTAATTTCAGTGTGCCCCCTAGTTTTTCTATTTGTGGACTCTGTGAATTAAGGGCCTTATACATTACACTGAGGACTTGTTAACTGCATTTAAAATGCGAGTGTGTCCATGTTCAAGCAGTAGGACATGTGCCAAGGTGTTCATTAGGACTTTTCAAGGAAGGAGTATTTCCAACTCATATCAAGTAATGTGTGTGCAGTTATTGTCTGATCACTCCATAGAGATATTCCAGCACAGCTTGCTTTTTGTCAGTCCTAGCCCCAGTACTGCACCGAAGTCTTGAACTGGCTCTGGTGTGGTGCTGTGTCTGAAATTGAAAAAAAATCAGCTAATTGTCATTTGCAGCCCTGGCGTTGTACTGGAGTCTTAAACTGGCTGTCAGCGAGAGCCTCACATCTGAGGCCTCACCAGCATGGCCACTCATCCTCTCACCTTACACCTGCTCACCCAGGCTGGTCAGGGCTGTCTTGAAACCTCCCACACAGCCTAACTCTCCAACCACTTACTGGTACTGGAGTGGGCACCCAGGGCTGGCTGACCCTTTGGTTCCCACATACAAGCCCTGGACCTGGAAAGGAAGTGTCTGGGTGACAAGACTCAAAAGGAAGACTGTCTTGCTGTTCCCTCTGTCTTGTGCTCTGACTCTGTTCTATGCTTGATTAGCTTTGCAACCTGGCTTTCTCTGTGTCTGGTCTCCTGACTTCCTGGCTTGGCTTGTCCCCAGGCCCAGTTCTCAAATTAGCTTCCTGGCTTCCTGCTCCAGTTTGTCCCTGACAAACTGATTGTTTCTCCTGTCATCATCTGGCATCTTGATCCCTGAGTGGCCCCAGACCTGGCCACCCAGTGTGACACCAGCTTCAGTGCAGTCCTGAGACTGATTGTTGATCCCAACCCTGGCACCCCACCAGTCTTGACTCAGTTTCATGTGGTTCTGCACCGTGTTGCACATTGCACTTAGAAATCATAGTAAACACTGCCATGTGGCTGCTCAGAAAACATTCTAATTTTTAATGTGCATGATAATGCTTACTATGACCTAAATCAAACATGTCTTGTGTTGTGTGTGACAAGACCCTAGCAGTTTTGTTATCCATTTGTTCACACCCTTCTGTTTGTATAGACCTCTCATGTCCACCTCAGCCCTTTCCTTTCTTTAAAGAGTCCCAGACTTTTCAGTCGCTCCCAGTACAGCAGCTACTCCATACCACTGCCATTCTGTTGCCCTTCTTTGTACCTTTTCTAATTTCACTACATCCCCAGCCCCTTCTAGAGTTCACATACGGGCCTTGCTTGCTTATTCCCAAATGTGTCTTCCTGCCACACATGCATTTTCAGGGGGCATTGGGCAGGTTGCCTGGTTATAACCTAATAATTCAGAAAAGACACATAGGCTGGCTGGGCATAATGTGGGGCCAGGCCATGAGATGGAGAATTCATTCCAATTTTTTTTTTGTTGTGCAGAATTTCAATTACTTAGGGTGGGGAGAGGTAGTTACCCAGGTTAATCTGAAGTCAAGCAGAAGGCAGAGCAGAGGTGCACCTTATAGACAAACTGAATTACAGATGCATAAACTTTTGTGAGCAACACTTCACTTCATCAGATGTTGTTAGGGCTATTTAGCTGAGCAACATCTGTTCCCTGGGGCAGGCAGGAAAATGTAGAAGGGGAGTTGGTAGTAATTGTGACTCGCCAGATCTGCACAGCACTGTTGAGTTTCCACTGGGAAGCAGCAGTCAGCACCAACCCTATCATTTATACATATGCATCAATCTGATTTATACATGCAGCACAATTTGATAAGGTCTCTCACAGCATTCTTGCAAGCAAACTGAAGCTGCTATAGGCTGAATGAATGGACTGTAAGATGGATAGAAAGCTGGCTGGATCATTAGGCTCAATGGGTAGTGATCAGTGGCTGGAGATCTAGTTGGCAGCAGGTATCAAGTGGAATGTCCCAGGGCTTGGTCCTGGGGCCAGTTTTGTTCAATATCTTTATTAACAATCTGGAAATTGGGATGGATTGCACCCTAAGCAAGTTTGTAGCTGACACCAAGCTGGTGGGGAGTAGATATGCTGGAGGGTAGGGCTAGGATTCAGTGACCTAGACAAATTGGGCCAAAAGAAATCTCATGAGGTTCAGTAAAGACAAGTACAAATTCCTGCATTTAGGAGAGAAGAATCCCATGCACTGCTACAGGATTGGGACCAATTGATTAAGCATCAGCTTTGCAAAAAAGGACCTGGGGGTTACAGTGGACAGTATGCTGGATGTGAGCCAGCTATGTTCCTTTGTTGCCAAGAAAGCTAATGGTGTACCAGGCTGCATTAGTAGCAGTGTTTGCAGCAGATTCAGGGAAGTAATTATTCCACTCTATTCTGTACTGGTAAGGCCACATTTGGAGTACTGTGTCCAGTTTTGGGCCCCCCACTATAGAAAGGATGTGGGCAAGTTGGAAAGAGTTCAGTGGAAGGCAACAAAAATAGGGAGGTTGGACACATGACTTCTGAGGAGAGGCTGAGGGACTAGGGCTTATTTGGTCTGCAAAAGAGAAGACTGAGGGAGGGGATATCATAACAGTTCTTAACTACCTGAAGGATGGTTCCAAAAAGGATGGGGCTAGACTCTTCTCAGTGACAGATGGCTAAACAAGAAGCAATCATCTCAAGTCACAGAAAGGGAAGTTTAGGTTGGATATTAGGAAAAAAACTTTCTCACTAGAAAGGTGGTGAAGCACTAGAATGCATTGCCTAGAGAGGTGGTGGAATCTCCATACTTGGTTTTTAAAACCTGGCTTGACAAAGCCCTGGCTGGAATGATATAGTTGGGTTGGATTAGATAACCTCCTTAGGTCCCTTCTAACCCTAATTTTTTTATGATTTTATCAATGCTGATTAAAAATGAAGCTGCTCCTGTCTGGGAATGCTAGGGACACATCGTTCTGAGTGACCACTATTCTTATAACTGGGAACATCATGGCTGTAACTTTCCCAAGAGTGGAGGCCTCATGCATGCCTTCTGCAGGGCCACATGGGAAACAGAAACACAGTTCTATTCTTTCCCTCCCTGCGTTCATGAGTCATCCACTCTTCTCCATGCATTTATAACTAGGACTCAACTTACAGTTTCATGGTTTTTGTGGAAACCACGAAAACCAGCGCTATCTGCAATTGCTGGGAAATATTGCATTGGCTGTGATTTCCCACAAAATCAACCCAGCCCCCTCCATCTTATGAACAATAACAATAATTATATGAATATAACGGTTAGAATATGGTGTTTTAGAATCTCCCAGTCCTTATCATGATACTTAGACAATGTGGAAACCCCTGCAGCCAGTCTCACATGCTTGCTGTGACTTACTGTCTGCAGCAGTGGCAGGGCCTCTCTGCCAATCTGCAGTGAGGGATGGGCCACCAGGAAATGCCAGTGAAATCAGCCCTTCATGCTGCAAGCAAGCCACAAAAATGACTTAGTCTCACCACAAGTTAAGCAGGTCCCTATATATAACTCTCCAGCCACTTCTTATGCACAGCTTACCCCCCTGTGTGCACATCTATTTGTCAGACTCCTATTACATGACCTGCATAGCCTAGGAAGTGAGAACAGCTTTCTAAGTAGACTAGGGAGTAGAAGAAGGCTGTGGAGGATCTTAATTTATGAGTGTTGTATTGGAGTTGGCAAGACACTGGTTGCCATTGTCCCCCTGCTTTACCTGTGGCAGGTTAGGGTGCTATGCCTTGTGGTTATCTGACAGGGTTGTCTGTGTAGTCTTAATAATAAGTTAGACACACATTTGCTTGGGATGGTTTGGATAGGAAAGATTCTACCTTAGGAAGAAGTTGGACTAGATCGGGGTGGGCAATTATTTTGGCTGGAGGGTAGCTTGATGAGTTTTGGTGAGCTATCGAGGGCTGCAAGGGTAGTCCCACTTCTTGACTTCTTGTGCCCCCGCCCCACATCCCCCCTGCATGGTGTACAGCTCCAACCACCAGCAGAAGCAGGTGGTGGACCCTCAGGATGCTCATGGTCTGCAGCAGGCAGAGCCCCCCCCAGCTCGTGGCATGTGGGCGGACCACAAGCATGTGTGTTTTGGAGGGGGGGGGCGGGGAGCGGTGATGTGTGTCATGGGCGACTGATGCCTTTTGAGTCAGGGGTGGCACATGCCCCCCAGCAGCCAGTCAGTGACCTGGTGTCCCCACTCCCCAGCCGGCACTTGCAGGGGGGGCACCGGCACTCCGACCAGCACCCCTGCCCATAGCCTAAGTGGGGAGCACTGGCTGTCAGAGGGTGCACCAGCGCTCTCAGGAGTTGCACATGCACCCCTGAGCACCCACTGCATGTCACCACTGATGTGTATGTGTGGGTTTGAAGAGGTGTGTGCATGTGGCCTCACCTCCACACACCCTCTTCCCCCATGTTGTACAGCCCCCTCCACCAGCAGCAGCAGCAGCAGGTGACAGGCCCTCGTGAAGCTCGTGGTCTGCCACAGGCAGAGTCCCCCAGCTGGAGTGCCTGAAGCCCATGGGGAGCTCCATGCCAAAAGGCTGCACCAGCTCCATGCCTTCACATGGCACTCCCAGCACTACCAGGAGCTGCACATGGAGGCACAGAGCCCACTCAGCCTGACCTGGTCTGATCATATGCAGCTCCCATGACTCCAGCCTGAGATGTCAGGAGTCCCACATGATGGCATGGAGTTGGCCCAGCCTGATGGCATATGGCTCCCTGCAGCTGGGGGGCTCTGCCCTACTTTTATATTATTCTGGTTGGGGGGGGCGTGTTGGAAAGCTCCTGGAACTCTGGGATTCTATGCATTTTAAGGAGCCATGACCTGGGAACTGGCAGTAACCATAGGACCAGCTGTGGATGTGGGAATCTAGCAGCAGCAGCCTGAAAAGGCTGCTCAGGTCCTGCATATGCTCTGTGTCCTGTACTCTATTCCCAGATTAGCCATGAGTACTGCTAAGACTTGGTAATGGATGAAGGTATGGGATTAGGGGTGATCTGTAGTGCCCTATTTTGCCCTCCCATAGCATTCTCCTACAAGATTACAGGACTTGTCCAGGGAGAAGCCCTGCATGGCTAATTCATGCATAGCTTGTGCTGGATTGCTCCCCACAATCTGCTCTAATCTATCTAGAATGGAGTTGGATATTTACCAGACTGCTTGCCTGTCACACTGTTTGTTTCTCAGTGTGTTCCTTTAGCGTGACCTGTGCTTTCTAGAGAGTGCCCAGTCCAGTAGGTGCCTGAGTACAGTCTGAGGATGCAGATTTGTCTGCTTGGTCCATCCCCACTTTAACTATCACAAGGAATCCTTAATCGAGCTTCAGATGTTAGTCTTGCCCAGAACAAACAGGCTGAACTGCAGCTCATCAGATGCCACCTGGCATTAGACTGGATAAAGAACAATCAGGCTTGGAAGCTTGACCAGTGAGATCAATGGAGCTGAGAGACCTGTTGGAAAGGAAGTCACTGGATTCCCTGTGAATCACCATCAGGCTTGATTGTACTGAAGTCAGTGTTAGAGTGATGTAGCCATGATTGTCCAGAAATTATGCAAAAGGAAAAATGTTTTTTGGGGATACCTTTTATTGGACCAACTGCATGGTTAGGATCAAGTTAGACAGACTTTTGGGAACAAGCTATTTTTCATGTCTGAGCTTCACTACAGATCTGTGCATTGAAGGAGGCAGTTCTTGATTAAAATTTGTGGGGCATTATAGACTTGTAGGGGTGGTTGGCTGCTGCTTGCATTTAATCAAAGATTCTGTTTAGCTCTTATAAACTGTGTAGCCAAGGTTCCTTTTCCTGCTGCACTTCAGGTTGGGTTCTACTTGCTAGACAATTCCTGGCACCTTCCCACTGACATTTATAGTGTTTTACATTGCATGCTGGAATTATCCTGGTCTGGGGCAAAGTCAGACATCTAAGCAGAACCTCCTTGATCAAAGCTCACAGGGACAGAAATGATGCACAAACTGGTATCAGTGATTGTAAACCAGTTCAGATCTGTAATACAACAGAAGTTCAGTGCACTTAAACCACTTTCAAAATAGTCAAAATGGGTTTAAGGTACACCTGGACGAATGTAGTATCAGATTTAACTGATTTAGGTTAAATCTGTGTATTGAACTTCTGTCCCAGATCCTCTCCAGATTCAAATTAACTCAGTCCCTCAGCATCCCAGGATGCTTTGCAACTTCCCTGAAACTCCTCCCCTACCGTCTCCTGGAGGGAGGGCAGGATAGCTTTGGCCCATGCTGTCTGCTCCTGTGGAACAGGGAGGCATGCTCTAGCACCCCTGGCTTCTAGCTGGGGCTACTACAGGCATGTGGCTGCATTTCTAGAATCAAAAGTGAATGTCTTTTCACTTGCTTATTGGTTCAAGCTCTGCAGTTTAGATTAACCTGTGAAGATATTATCGATTCAGCCTCAGGCTTTTTGACTATCTGTACTTAGCCTGAGAACCATGTGACTTACATCCTGCTACTTTTTCTCTGTCTTAAATCCAGGCAGGGAAAGGCCTTGCATCTTCTCCCATGTGAATCATTGTCAGTCCAAAAGAGTTGTTGCTGGGCTCAGAAGAGAGTTTGCAGCTATACCATATATTGTCCAGAAAGAAAATTGGTCCCATTTCTTTGATGGTCGTAGCTGTCAAGAACTAAACTGCAAGGCCCTTTTTATCCTCTTGTCTGAAGACAAAGGTGAAGGAATAGTGAGGTTAGATGTTATGCAGTTTTTTCAGAACCATATAGTTTGTAAATCTGTATGGATACCTTTATTTAAGCTTAGTTTAACTCTGTTCCTAATCCCCTATTATGAGAGAAACTAGGATCTGAACTTCTACTGTATCAGCTACTCCGTGATAACCTCCTGTGTGTATGCTCTTTCCATGAGGTAAATGGAAGGTGGCTTTTAAATACCTTAGTTTTCAGTTCAAATCCATACTGGTGTGCCCTAGTTCAAACCTGTTTCAGTTCAGACTGTTAGTTAATCTGCTGTGACTTGACAAACAGTTCAGTGGCCTCTAAGAAAATTTTGTGCCAGCTGTTTTTAGGGTCACTTTACTTTTGCTCTTAAATTATGGTACAAGCAAAGGTTGGTTTGGTTTGGTCAGCAGGGACATTTCTTTAAACTGGCTAGGTCTCCTAGCTCAAAACAAGAACCTGTGGTTTGGCAGTTTCTCACTTCTCACCGTGGTAGCAGAGACAGAGGTGGGGAATTTGCATGGCAGAAGCCTAAGGCACAGGGTTCACTAGAACTATCTGGGAAGAAGTCCCCTTATTTCATCCAAAATTTTGGGCATATTGCTCTAGGAACACATGGCTGTGGTGGTTTCTTGCATGCCTTGAAGTGTGTACATCAGTTTTTTATAGAAAAGGAATTACTAGGAGCAGGAGCTCCTCCACCTCCTCTTCTTTCAATTTGCTGCTAATATCTCATGAAAGGAGGGTGGAATTAATAACTGTAATTACAGCACTTAACAATAACTGAGCTCTAACGCAAACCACACAAACAATGATGGATTGTGGGAAACCACTGGCAGGAACTATACTTGAATGAGGAAGTTGGACACAGAGATGACCTATTTGGTCCAGGCCCATTCTTGGCTTAGGATGCAGGCCCTTATTGCTCTGGAGCAGGGATGTCATACATGTAGTCTGTGGGCCAAATACAGCTGAGCTACTAGTGGGCCACCAGAAGTTGGGGGTACATCCTATAATGGAATTCAGAGCCCTTGGGCCCAGCTGGCCATATCCACCAATGGCAAGCTTTGTTCACCCCTACCACTGCCAAAACCAGACTTACTGCTGTGGTCAAGCCCTCCTCCACCACTGGAAGACCTCCGGCCTCTCACCATCTCCAGACCTACTGCTGCCTCTGAACCCCTCACTACCACTGCCAGACCTCTTGCTGCCTCTGGAGCCCCTTGCCACTGCTGCCCTGGCAGCTATGACAGTCACCCCCATGGCCTGGGCTATATCTGGCTCACAAGGAGCCCCATAGTCCTGATCTGACTGTGTGTCCCAGATGATTTTGATACCCTGCTCTGGAGGAACAAGGAACATGGCACCTCCTTTTTCAGGATACTTTTAAAATGGGTTTCACAAGCAGGGGATCTTTTGTAGCCTAGTGAAGCACTGGTTGGAGGCCAGGATAGAGCTAGAAGAATAGGATGTCAGTGAGGGATTCATGGGAAGAGCTGAACAGGTTCCATCCCTGCTCTGGAGAGCTCCAGGCTGCACAGAGGTTTGGGACTGAAGTGTAATGGGGCACTAGCCAGGACCCTCTTTCCCTGGATGGGACCTCCCAATGGCTTAAGTTGCTTTTTTCCAGTATGTTCTTCATGGGCTTGGCTCTGCCCCACCAATGAACTGGCACCTTCCTCCCTTGCACTGTGTGGGGTCTTCCTGCATTCAGGGCTATGTGTTCTCCTGCAGTTCTACGTCTAAACAGCCTTGGAGTAGGAGGGAGGGTTGGATTTTCCTTCAAAGCCAAGACTTCCCTCCAGCTGAGGGGCAGTTGGAACTGTGTATTTCTGGGACTTTGGTTATCTGGGACAAAGGCTACCCTTGAGACCAGTGCATGCAGTGTTACCTTGTGCACTGCCTTGAACACTCACCTTCTCAGATCATTCCCATTTAGGTGCCCAGGCATTGACCCATCTGTTCCCAACCCATGCAGCTGCTGGATCTATTCTACCTCTACTCATGTGAGGAGCTGCTAACTGATTGGTTCATGGAGCAGGAGTTTGCTGCAGGTGAATAATGCATTGCTTCTTGACTTGCTGCCTCATCACATCTGCATAAGTGTCTGTGACTGTGCTATCAGAGGAGCATCCTGGACTTTCCAGCACATTCTCCTTCCCTCTGCAGTGCTAACTTGAAGCCTCTTAAGGCTCCAGTAGCAAATCCGTCTTTGATCCTATTGCTGTTTTGGAGAGGGAAAGTCCTTCTGTGCTAAACAGAGGTGATCATACCAACACTACCACCTGCAAGGGAGCCTGCCTCACTCACTGCCTTACATAGTCAGCTCAAGAATGGGCCCTTGGGATGGACTGTAATGGGCAGAGACAGTCCTGTCCAGGTGGTTCTCTGTATCCAGTCTCAACCCATTCCCTTGTTCCCAGACACATATCTACCATGTTCTTCTATATTCAGTTCCCAAAGGTAGGGCCCTGCCTTGTCCCTTACCCACTGGACTCTGCTCCTAAACCCTCCCTTACGTTAGTGCTGATTGCCGCCCTCTGCTTTTATTTTGTGGGGTGCACAGTGCTCCTTTTCTGTTGTCCCTGGTGCCAGCTCAGTATAGTAGGGACTTGCTATGGAGATGTAATCTACTTACTCCTGTAGCTGGAAGATTTAAATTTGTATACCATTCACTGAGCTCTCATGGCTCCCTATTAAACACAAATGCTATTAATACTTAATCCAGTCCTCTGCAGACTCCAGCTGCAGTGTTTGAGTTGTTGACCTCCTGCTTCATCCAGGAGTGCCTTTCCTGGCTTCTGGCTATAACTAGTTTCTTCAGCTGGAGCTTAGAGTGTCTGCAGTTCCATACAGCATAAAATATCAGGAAATGGGTTCCCTGCAGCTAGTGTCTTAGGATGGTAATTAGAGAAGAGTGTTGTGCAACAGAGACCCCAGTTGCCTTTAGCCAGCTGCCTTCCCCTGAGTCTGTGGCCTGGGTAAGGCTGAAAGGCTCCACAGCTTGAGATTCTTATACCTTCTATGTTACCTTTGCAGAGCCGAGCAGGAAGCTGCCTGCTGCTGTGAGCTCTGTGCTGCCCTGGCGAGGTGTCCCCTGCCTGCGCTGCTGCAGCAGGGGCAGCAGCATGGAGCTGTGCGCAAGGGACAAGAGCAGCATGAAACTTGCAGTTGCAGGCAGCTTCCTGTGTGGCTCTGCTCTTGTTTGCAGTGCTAGGTTACACTTGCCTCGCTCCAGAGGCCCCGTGGGAGGGCAGCAGGGTGGGGAGCGTGAGCCTGAAGTAGGCGGTATGCAGCCCCTGCTCTGTGCACAGATCTGGGTGGCAAGGGTCCCCCCATCCTCTGGGAGTGTGAGTAGTGGTGGGAAGGTGGCCCAGACCCCCAGATGAGCTGCCCACGGCCTCATCTCACTCCCCACTGGGGTCTTGTGGCTGCGCATTGCAGCCCTAAGTCCCAGCCACTGCCCAGCTGGGTAACAGTCCCAGGCATGCTCAACTTCCTCCCTCTGGGGGCCTCAATCCCCCTACCCCCCACCTCACTTACCTGTGGGAGCTGCTCTCCAGGCTACCTGGGGTCATGTGCTTATACATACACATGGCGCTTCCTGCCTGACTCCTCTCCTCCCACTCCCCTCTGCCTCCTACAGGCTGGAACTCTGCCGGGTTGCCAAGAGCTTGTCATAAAACTGCCAAATCCATGGGTTTCTCTGGTAAAATGAGAAATGTTTGCTTCCAAAGGTAAAATTCATGGTTTACTCAGTTTTTCTGTGGTAAATGGAAAATCCAGATCCCTAGTTATGAGGCTACAACACTTCCTCAGCATGCAGGAAACCCAGGTTCAAGGCTCTTGTGTAGGAGACTTGAGTTCCTAGGCACAGTGTTCTCTCTAACTACCAAGCCACAAGTCAGGCAGTTTCTAGTTCCCCACTCCAGCACTCCTTTTTTATTTTATTTTATTTTGGAAGCTGATTCTTTGGGTGAAGAGATGGAGATATGCGGAGGCAAGAGGAAGAGCCCAAGCTATGTGATGTGTGATTCAGTGGGAAGCTTGTTATTCTGGAAGGAAGCAGGCCCTGGTTCTAGCCTGCACCTTTCTTCCCAATGGGGCAGGAACTTACCTGCTGCTCTCCATCCATTTTATTGAATGACTATTAAAGTGGCCGAGCTGCTAACTAATATTAGGCATGCTTCTTGTTGTACCAGAGGGTGAGAACATAGTAGGTGTTTACCTTCCCTTTAAAACATTCTAGGAGAGATCCTAGGAATTAAAGCAGTGAGTCTGACATCCATGTTAAGAAAAGCAGGAAGCAATAAATAGAGACAGACATATGAAAACACTGGAATGATCTGGGTATGATGGGAGTATATGGCTCTGTGAATGAACATTGCACCTCCAGCCTGTAGAATTTAAATGTGGTGTTGACTCCATAGGTAGAAGAGGAAATCAGTGGTACATCCTTTCTTGGAATATCAGGTTCTCTGGGAGCTGGTGGGGAGCTTTAATTACAGTGCTGCTGTAATGAGTGGAGCGTCACATGTATTGGTGTCCCCACACTGAAAAATGGCAGCGGGGGCACTTTAATTAAAGCTCATCAAATGAACTTTAGTTAAAGCACCCCCACCACCATTTTTCAGTGTGGGGATGCTGATGCATGCAATGCTGGAGTCTGCTGGAGTATGGTAATTACTACACTCCAGCACTGTAGTGTGCTGTAATTACAGTGTGTCAAAGCAGCTTTGCTGCACATGTATAGGCACCCATTGTGTTTACTTCTGGACACCTTATTTCAAAAAAGACCTAGCAAAAACATGGGGACAGAAAATTATTTGAGATTGGAAGAGTGCTCATGATGAAGAGAGATCAAACAGACTTGGGACTGTTTGAAGTAAAGAGGAAATGAATAAGAGGGGATACTGCAGAGGGAAGTGCAATGATGAACAGTATATAGGGTGGATTCGCCTACTCTCCCAGTACCATAGGAGGCATTCAGCTAAAATAAACAGCAACACATGGAAAACTTGTGGGGAAAAATGGTTATACTAGGCAATTTGACAAGCCTGTGGAATTAATTGCCGCAAGGTTTTAGAAGATGAAGTTGTAGAGGAAATTGATAAACTAAATAAGGAAGAATTTATTTACTGTCTGAGCCCCCAAGGTCTGGAACAGCCTGCCATCAGAGGTAGTTCAAGCACCTACACTGAACACCTTCAAGAGTAAAACTGAATGCTTATCTTGCTGGGATCCTATGACCCCAGCTGACTTCCTGCCCTTTGGGCAGGGGGCTGCACTCGATGGTCTTCCAAGGTCCCTTCCAGCCCTAATGTCTATGAAATCTATGAAAGAGTAGCAAATCACCAAGACCTGATGGCATTTGCACGAGGGTCCTAAAGGAGCTCAGATTGGAAATTGCTGGAGTCCTAACTGTAGTACACAGTCTATCAGTAAAAACAGCCTGTTGCCAATGTGATGCTCATATTAAAAAAAAAATAAAAAGATCTAGAGGGGACAAAGGGGGGAAGGGACTTAACAGTGGGGGTCTACTACAGGCCACCTAACCAGGGGGAAGAGCTGGACCGGGAACTCTTAAGTCAGCTCACGGAGGCAGTTAAGGGACGTGATCACCATGGGTGACCTAAACTACCCGGACATCTGGGAAGAGCAGTCAGCCAGGTCTGACTGCTCACATAGGTTGATAGCTAAGTTACAGGACCTCCATCTAACCCAGAGGTGCACAGTCCCACCAGGGGAAATGCCTTGTTGGACCTGGTCATGGCCCCAAGTGACAACCTGGTGAGGGGACTGCGGATGCTCGACCAGCTGGGTGATAGCGATCATCGCCTACTGGAATTCACCATCCAGCGCAGGGTGTCAAAGGCCTGCAGCAAGGGAGCAGCCCTGGACTTCAGGAGGGTGGATTTCAATGAGGTAAGGAGACTAGTTGGGGAGGCACTGAGGTCCCAGAGGGGAGGGGAGTTGGGAATCCAAGAAGAGTGGTCGTTCCTTAAGGAGATGATCCTCCAAGTCCAAAGGGTGACAATCCCCACATGGATCAAAGGGGGCAAGAGTGCTCAAAAGCCCACATGGCTCACCAGAGGCATCTAGGAACATCTCAAAGCCAAAAAGGATGTTTACACCCAATGGAAGGGAGGGACCATCACCAAGGAGGATTATACCTCCATTGCTCTAGATTGTAGGGGGGCTATTAGGAAGGCTAAGGCAGAGATAGAACTGGGACTAGTGATCCAGATCAAAGATAAGAAGTCCTCGATGCTGGGTAAGCTTTTTGAGAGAATTATCCTGGCACATGTCCGCAAGGGGCCAGCAGGGGAGATGATGCTTGGGGCAACCAACATGGCTTCATTAGAGGCAGGTCCTGTCAGACCAACCTGGTGGCCTTCTACGACCAGGTCACAAAATTCTTAGGTGTAGCAGTGGATGTTGTCTTTCTGGATTTTAGGAAGGCCTTCAACACTGTCTCTCACCCCATTCTCATTAAAAAACTAGGAGACTGGCATCGATACCCACACAGTCAGATGAGTCACTAACTGGCTTGAGGGCTGCACCCAGACAGTGGTGGTGGACGGGTCTTATTTGACCTGGAGGGATGTGGGCAGTGGGGTTCTGTAGGGCTCAGTCCTCGGGCCTGAACTATTCAACTTCTTCATCAGTGACTTGGACGAGGGGGTAAAAAGCACCCTGTTCAAATTCGCAGAAGACACTAAGATGTGGGGAGAAGTGGGCACACTACAAGGGAGGAATAGGCTTCAATCGGATCTAGACAAGTTACAGGGGTGGGCGGATGAGAACAGGATGGGTTTCAACACTGACAAGTGCAAGGTGATGCACCTGGGGAGGAGGAACCAGCAGCATACCTACAGGTTGGGGAACTCCCTTTTCGTCAGTGCAGAGGCAGAAAAGGATCTTGGAGTCATCATTGATGTCAAAATGAACATGGGCTGACAATGTGGGGACGCAGTCAGGAAGGCCAGCCATACCTTGTCATGCATCCACAGATGCATCTCAAGCAGGTCCAAGGAGGTGATCCTCCCCCTCTATGCGGCACTGGTCAGGCCACAGTTGGAGTACTGCATTCAGTTCTGGGTGCTGCACTTCAGGAGGGATGTGGACAGCATGGAGAGGGTCCAGAGGAGGGCCACTCGCATGATCATGGGGCAGCAGGGCAGGCCCTACAAGGAGAGGCTACGGGACCTGAACCAGTTCAGCCTCTACAAGAGAAGTCTGAGGGGGGAATGTAGTGACCTGTTACAAACTAGTATCAGAATCAGGGGGGACCAGGAGGCATTGGGGGAGTCCCTGTTCCCCCAAGTGCTACCAGAAGTGACTAGAAATAATAGTCACAGGCTGGCATAGGGTAGATTCAGGCTATACATCAGGAGGTGCTACTTCACCGTCAGGCTGGCTAGGATCTGGAACTAACTTCCCAGCGAAGTGGTGCTGCCTCCTACCCTGGGGGTCTTTAAAAGGAGGCTGGATGAACACCTTGCCAGGGTCGTTTGACCCCAGTACTCTTTCTTGCCATGGCAGGGGGTTGGACTCAATGATCTGCTCAGGTCCCTTACAACCCTACCTACTATGAAGCTATGAAATACATAGGGGATAAAAAGAAGGTACCAAGTAATGCGGAGCTTCTGCAGGACATGCTTGGTAATCTGGTGGTAGCACCAGATGACAAAACTAATCTCTTTAACAGATTCTTTTCTTCCATTTTTGTGAGCAGGGACAGGGACATCCCCGCCCCCCCGAGATTCCAGACAGACCCAGGGGAGGTGCAGCCAGGCCCAGGGGAGGTGAGGACCTAGTCAGGGAACTTCTGGAGGGACTAGACATGTTCAAATCATCAGGTCCTGATGATCTCCACCCCAGAGTGCTGAGGGAATTGGCAGAGGTTGTTGCGGGACCCCTGGCACAAATTTATTTTGCTCTGGATGGCAGACTGCTGCCAACATGGGACCTGCACCCACCCACCCTTGGAGTGGCCTGGGGAGGGATCAGCCTGGGGTGTTGTGAGCAGTGTGGGCTTAGGAGTGGGTGGTGGTTGTGATGAGGTAGTGGGGGTAGGCATGCCCCCCTTGCCACCCTCCCCTCCCTGCACCCCTGCTTTGTGATCCCTCCAGTGGCTGGGGCATGGAGGTCACTTAGATTGCAGGGAGAGGGGAGGGGTTGGATGCTGGGACTGGGGTGCCAGGGGTGCTGGTGGTGGTGCCCCCCATTACTGAGTGAGGTGGCCTTGGCAGTGGTGGCCTTGGCACTGCTACACTCTTAGCAGTGGTGCCTTGGTGCTTGGCACCAGAAGCACCTCACCTCCCCCACTGTGTAGTAGATGCAGTTAGGGGACCCCTGGAATGGGAACACAATCCCCTCCAGCCTTTGCTGCCAGCTGGATGGTGACTGAATGACAGAAGGATTGGATGTGGCAGAGCCTGGGGTCCTGGCACCCCAGCAGGAAGGCGGTGACTGGGGATAAGACTCCCCAGGCTCTACAGGAAGGGCATGAGGGCCCAGCTCAGGATGTAGGAGGGGGATGGGGCTAAGGACCACCCAGGTTCCCAGCTCTTCCAGGGGCTTGAGGGTGAAATGCTTGCCCCCCATTGGCAAGGTAAAAGGCACCCTTGCCATAGTGTCTAGAAGCCACCATGGTCTTCAAAGTCCTCATTGCCTGAGAGAGCACATGCACATAGGTTTCAAAGGGCAGCAGCTCTGTCTTGGGCATGTTGCTGTGCACCCCATGGTGCTTGCTGATGGCAAGAAGGATGCCCCAGTTGCCTGAGGTGTTGGTGGAGGTGGTGGAAGGCCCAGATTCTGACGTAGAAGAAGGGCCCTTATTGAGCTACTTGGATGTAGCTCCAGCTACTGGGCTGTACAGCCAGGCTTGCAGAGTTGGGGGAAGGTTGAGTGGGTTAATGAGCTGCGGCTGCTCCCTGCAAGTGTTGCTGCTTGGTTTTGTTTACCTATCCTTTACCTTTCCCACCCTCTGTGAAGGAGGAGGAGGAGCCCTTGCCTTTTCCCCTGCTCTTGTTGGGTTTGGGGCACCCTGTGGCTTCCTCTGGGAGAGACTGACTCCCCAGTAGCCCTGCGAGGTCCCGCATCTCATTGGCTGCTCCCTGGTAAGGGTCCAGCAACCTGGCATCCCCCTTGGGGGTGGGGGGGAGGCTCCTTCCCTGCCAGAGGAGAATAGATGGAAAGAGGTTGGTTGGGGTGCAGGAGGGGGAGCTGTGTGCTCCCTGTCTGGTAGGGTGGAAGAGGGTGGCTTGCTGCTGGGGGCTCAGGGTACCCCTTCCAGCTGCACTGGGAGGGTGGGGCTGTGTGTGGGGGATGTGTGCACATGTGGGGCTGGGGTTGGGACAGAAGGAAAACAGAAAGAAGGACACACACAGGAGAGATGGGGGAAGCACTCTTGCTCAGTTGTTTGCAAAATACTGGGAGAGGTGGAGTGGAGCACAGGAGTCACCACAGGAGGGCAGATGGGTGCTGCTGAAGCAGCTAACCGGGATACAGGGGGTGGTTGCTGGTGGAAGGGCCCCACTGGCATTGTGGGGTCCCCTCTCACTGCAAGTGGCCACAGGAGCAGGTGGTGGCTGGTAAGGCAGGAGGCTAGGTGGAGGGGAGCTGTAGGTCCAGGCAAAGGTGGTGGTGGTGGTGATGGGGAGAGCAAGAGCCTGCAACTGCTCATCAGAGCTCAGCAGCAACCAAGGGGAAATGGTGGCATCCCTAGGTGAGCACTGGCCTATTTTCCACTTTAAAGAATCATGGGCCAATGCTAACCAAATAAAACTATAAGTCTCCCTCACTGCTGGGAAAGTGGCAACTGGTTTCTGGGGACAAATGATAACAAAACAGGGACGGGATTGAGGGTCAAAGGTTTATAACTAGTGCACTGATAGGGGACACAGAGCAGATCATACTGGGTAGTGCCTGCCCGCTGGCCCTTGAACGAGTCTGAGGAACCAGTGGACAGTGTCCAGTGAAACTCTGCCCAGAGATGTGACTGGATGAGGGACAGGACAGTGGTCCCATAGTCCTTGGTGGTCCTTCTTGCCAAAGCTTCCTTCCTGGTGAGATAGATTACTAGTTTGACTAGGGTCAGGAGGAGGCTGATAAGGAGGTCCTGGGATTTGTGGAGCCATGGATGGAGAGAATGTAAATGGCTGCATTACTCTCTGCACCTTTTCAAAACCTCAGCAAAAGGTTCTGGAGGAAGTGGTAAAGAAACTGCAGCTTGGTACGTTCCAGATACGTGTGCATCAGGGTCCCCCTCTCTGGTGATAACAGGCCTATTTGTTGCTTAAGGGACCATGGGCCAATGCCCACTAAGAAACACTATAAGCCGTCCTTAGAAGGGAGGCCACTGGGTATACAACAACTGATTCTTTGGAACAAGTCAGATTATAACAGGAACGGGAGTGAGGTCATTTAAAATGACTGTACCAAGTAGGGGGGAGGGGGAGCACCAAGCAGAGAGAATTCAAAGGGCCAGTGGACACTACCCAGTGAAACTTTGCCCAGAGATGGGATTAGACCCAGGACAAGAAAATAGCTTTCCCAGCCAGAGGCTCCTTCCTTTTGGGAATGATTGCTAGCTTAGCCAGGCCCAGAAGGAGGTTGACAAGGAGGTCCTGGTACTTGGTGGTGCTGCAGATGGGGAGTGCATAAATAAACAGGTGAGGGGAAATAGTACAGCTAGAGCCTCGGCAAGAGATTCTGGAGAAGGTGGTAAAGGGGCTGCAGCCTGGTGCACTCCAAGTAGGCATGTGCCAGCATCTCCCCCATTTGGTCGCCACAGGAAGCTGGGCAAGATGGACCTATAGTCTGACCCAGTAAATGGTAATTCTTATGCTTTTAAGGAATTGCCAAGACCAGGTGTTTCAATGTAAAAGAGTTCAGATTCAAAGGTGCCCTTAGCAAAATGGCCTCTCCCTTCCCATGAAACATGCAATCCTGCCATTCTTGGGGGTGAGATACGAGAGTGGCTCTTAGACATTGCCAGACTGGATCAGGTCATTATCTTCCTCCTAAGAGGTAAGGATTCTGAGAATATTCATTTTTGCTTTCTAGTGCTTAGGATCTATAGCTCTGTTTTTACCCCTTCCAAATTGACAGCCAACTTGGAGAACCTGAAACATGACTCCAGATAGAAATGAGTATGGGGGGAGGAGAGGGGAGGAGGGAAGGGTATGCACTCTTCATACGGTGCTGGAGTGCAGCAGCCAAACTTGAGAAGCTGTCTGACTTGTCAAAATAGCGTAAGGAAATATGCAAATTTAACCTTTTAATTTATTATTCTGTTTCTTTCTGGGAAATGACACTGAGTGTCAAGCTGGGATTGGCCTGTGCTGGTTCTGGAGCAGACACTGTAGGCATGTGTGGACTGTGCCTGCGGAGGGAGTGCTGGGTTAGCATACTGCCTCATCCTGCCACTTTACTGTGTGAATCTTTGGTAGCCCCCCCATAATACAGGAAGGTGCAGGACCTGCACAAACCTCTGTGAATGGGCACTCCTTTTCTATCTGGGAATGGCATGTTTCCATGTCTCCCATTTTGCCTCTCTCTGCCAGCAGAAGAGGCCTATTACATATGTGATATAACGTGTGGACTGTATTTCTTTGATTTGAGCTGGCTCTTGAGTGGCATTTAGGAGGAATTGCCTCCTCTTGTTGTTAGATAGCAAGATGGGGGCATTGTCAGCAAAGACACATTTCATAGTGGTGAGAGCATCTAACTAGAGCCTTCAGTTAATACAGGGGGATGTTCTTTGTTCCTTAAAAGAGCAGAGTTCTTAAAGAGCCTACTGTAAAGCCTGTTGGCATCAGTGGGAGTCTTTCCATTTACTGTGCTAATGATCAGGCCCTTAACAAGTTTAAGGGTATAATTGATTCTGAGACTTCAGTGCCAGAGGCGGCAAGTGGACTGACCTCCTGCCTACGACAGAAACAAAAGTAAATGTGGGTCTGCAGGCTGCTCTCTGAGTATGTTTGCACAGAAAATGGAAGTGCTGTTGTAGTACAGGTAAACACACCTGTGCTAGCTTCAGTCTAGGTAGCATGGATAACAGTAGCAAAAAAGACATGGCAGAATGCGCTTCTATATGGGGTAGCAAACAAGAGCACATACCCAAGTTCCTGGAAAACTTGGATTTTGGTTGGTGTCCTGGGTTATACCAGTGCTACTGCCACAGCCATCCGAGGTGGGTAAAACTAGCCTGGGTATGCCTACTCATGGTGATATTGTGCAGTCATCTTTCAAGTCACAGACTTCTCTGGAGTTAACCCCTCTTTGCTTAGCTAGGAAACCCCCACAACTATGAGGGTGGCAATTGGCCTTGAAGGGCAGGGTGCCCCTGGAGCAGTATGAATTAATTTATTTATGGCATGTTGTCAGTGTCACCTACAGTTGTTAGTAGTCAGTATAATTCTGTATACGATTGTCTTTGTCTAAGATAAATGCTTCAGGGCTAGCAGGAAAGGAACCCTCAAATAACAAATTGAGGTCCTTCAGGACCCTCCAGCAACCAGCTAGTGTGTGCAGCCCAGGGCTAATGAGACCCTAAAATAACATACTGGAGTGGAGTCTGCCTTCACAAATATCCCTAAAAATAGCAAGGCAGGATGTCTATGTGATGGGTTTCCATAGGAAAATAGATTCATTTCCCAGCTCCCAGAAGAGTTATTGAAAACAATGATTGACAGATATCTTGGAGGTGCCCTTTCAGGTAGTGGTAACTGTTTTAGATTACATTCGCATTTACAGCAGGTCTGACGAGGATAGCATGAGGCCCTTAAGAGATCTAGATCTAGCAGCACTTTTATTTGCTTGGATGCTAATTAAGATTTTGAAGCTTTGCTATACAGGTTTCCCTCGCTTTATGCTGTGCATGCATTCCTGGAAAAGGGTGCGTAACTTGAATTCATATAAAGGGAACCCACTTTACAATGTAACAAATAGGGATATGTTCCTAGACCTTGACTGTACTGACCCCCAACCCATTTCTACCACTTTTACGAGACAATTTTAGTACTCACCAACAGCAGACAGTACATACAAGCACGGGGTGATGGTGAATGTTTAGATGGTGTGAAGAGAGGGTGATGAAGGATGTTAGTTTTAGTAAAGTTCTCTTGTGCTTCATTGATGGACCAGGGAGAGGGGTAGGAGATAAACTAGTGGGATGCTTGGAAGCCATAATGGGGGTGGCAACTACAGAAACAGGTGTTGCAGACCATGATTGAGGAGCACAGATCCATACAGGAGACTATTTCGGTGCGCGTCACTCCCACTGTGCACCACTGGCTGCGGGCTTCCACCACACCGATCACCTAAGAGTGAATTTACCTTGCATATAACACATTTTTGGTATAAAAAGGGTCATCACATAAGAGTGAATGCACACATACAGAACCTGCATAAAGTGAGGGAAACCTGTATTCTGCAGTTCCCTGTAAATGCAGATAAGAGCCATTATGAATCTATCACAAGGTGTATTAAAATCACCTTAATTAATAAGCAATAGATGCTAAAATCTACAAAAGAATGGACTGTGAGCAGTAGAGGGGAACATGATACAGGACACAGAGATGCTGAAACAACGGCTGGTGTCTTCTGCTTGCTAAGTGCAGATTTAATGAGCGAAGGCACTACTCTGCAGGCAGTCTCAATACAAGGGAGTGGCTGTTTTGGCAGCATAGTACCACAGCCCTCCATTTCTCCCAGAAATCTATCCTCTCCATGGCCAAGAGAGTCAAGGAGCCATCGAAGACTTGGCCTAACTTGGAGGGACCAGAGCTGAGCAGGAAATGGTGTGACTGTCCTAAAAACCATTTGATTTTTGAAGGTTTCCTGTTCTGTGATTTATTTATTTTTTCAAAAATAAACAGAAAACAAACAAACCCCAAGGGGAAAAATAAGTGTTTCAGGTCAGCTTGTAATGTTCTGGGGCTCTTACAGAAATAATCTGAAGGCACTTCTGATGACTCTAACTTTTGCCCTTTACACAAAGCGCTTAAAGTTACAGCATGATCAAATTTAACAGATGTTTGGCATTTGATGGTGGGGGCTCGGGGCCGTAATGCAATGACCAAGTTTCGGGGGGAGGTGCTGTTGCAAGCCTCACAGCATGCTTCACAGTCTCCCTGGTCAAGGGAACCCCTACCTCCCGTTTTGCAATTTTACTGGCTATCTACTGGGTCTGCTTTGTGGGTCCACCTGCCCCTGAAGAGAGCATGCCCCTCCCCCCCCCGTGGAGGTGCTCTCCCTGAGGGGAGGGATGCACCCTGCAGAGCCAGCAGGCAGCTGGCAAAATCATCCTGTGGGGGGTGGGAGAAGCCTACCTGGCTTCCTGCTCGATTGCAGCCCCCTGCCCAGGGGAGCTGGCCAGGGCACCCCCATTGTGATTTTGCTAGCTCAGCTGGGGCAGGGGGACCTGAGCCCCCTTGCCTTGTAGGCCTAAGTTGGCTTCCCTGCCAAAACCCCATTAGGGGTAGCCAGGCTGGGCCTGTGTGACAGGAGTGCTGCAATTTCCTTCCCTGTCCACCCCAGCTCCCAGCACGAGTGCCTTGTCAGCACTTGACTGCTGCGCTAGCGTGCAGGGGGAGGCGGTGGGATCTGAGTCCCTCCCCCTCATCTGGCTACCTCTGCTGGAGTCTTGTGGGGGGAGGGGCTTGGATTCACCCCTCTCTTCTCCCCACCCCCCAGCTCTCTTGGCACAAGAGCCTTGACAGATGCCCTGGATGCCTTCCCTGCCCTGCCTCGCCCCGCCCCCCCACTCCACTCCACTTCCTGTCCCTCTCCTGCTGTGGGCACGAGCATGAGCCCGGACTTGCAAAGGCGCATGGCTGCAGGAATTGCCCAAAATCAACCCTCACAAGGAACCTGTACGCAGGTTCCTTAAGGCACTCTGCCCTAGAGTATCTTCATCTAATTCCTGATTGAACGAGGGTTAATTTGTTTTGTGATCAGCCATTTTAAAAGTATTCTGCAGCCACAAATATTTGTTATATTCTGGCTGTAGAGTGCTTTCAAGGACCTCATCCTGTGAAAAATGTAACTTCTATAAGTGCCCCTGGTTACAGCAATCACGTAGGACCTGGGAGACCCAGGTCCTGATTTCCTCTCCGATTCAAACACATCAGAGACTTAAACCTGGGCCTCCCAGAAGAGGCTAGAGGGCTGTAACCACCAGGATATACTGTTATTTTTTTATTCTAGGTCAATTAATATTTCATTTATTTTGAAGGAGAAATTGAGAGAAACACACCTGGAATGAATATTAGCTAAGTGGGAAGGTCACTCCGTTGGACTGAAAGACACCCACATTCAAGTCCCTCATCAGTGTCTCAGACATCAGAGGCTTGGCCTTTGGTTTCAAGGATTGAAGATGAGTACTATAATCACCAAACTAATCTGGTTTCTTGTAGTTTCTCTCTGTTTTTCTTCCTCTCTCCAGAAAAGGCATCCAGAACCTGTGAAATCTTTTCACAACTGAAGTTTTGATATTATATTTGTGTGAAAACCTTTAGTTTATTCAAATTTGCATTTTTGAGTGAAAAATAATTTTACTGAAAAAAAATGCTAGCCCTAGGACCTGCTAGCCCTAGGAAGAACCCTGTAAAGCTATCTAATCCGTGAGTGGAAAGAGGTAGGAGGTTTCATAGTTAGTAGGGTCAGAAGGGACCTGAGCAGATCATCAAGTCCGAGCCCCTGGCATGGCAGGAAAGAATGCTGGTTTAAATGCCCCCGGCTGGGTGATTGTCTAGCCTCCTTTTGAAGACCTCCAGGGTACGAGCGAGTACCACTTCTCTTGGAAGTTGGTTCCAGGCCTCATTTCCCAGGCAGGAGGGGTAGCAACAGCCTGCTGAGATATGACTGTTATGAAGCCACTGAATTTCCTGCCCTCCGTGAAGTTCACGGGTCTGAATGTGGCTGACAAGGTTCATAATTTTTCTGTTCCTGAAAAGTGGCCCCTTGTAAAACATGTCTTGTCCAAGCTGCCTTTCATTCTCTCTGTCGTACTCCCAATTTATGTCAGTTAAAGACTGATGAGAGGACATGTGTGACAAGTGTCTGGGTGCTCTTCTCACAAATTAGCATGGCTAAAGGAAAAATCTCTACACAAAGATGCAAAATCTACATATTTTTCAGATGTTATCTTAAAGACCTGTCAGGCCCTGGACAGAGAGTTTCTATAATGGACTCTATTCTTTACCTGCCTGGTGGCAGAAATACTGATCTGCCTTCCATGGACCATGCCAACAGACAATTTGGTATCCATCATACATCCACATCCTTCAGTGTCTTTATCCTGATGTTTGTCTCACTGTCCATCTTCCAGCCTCTCTGCAAACTCTGCACACAGGGGGTCTGGGGCTGTTCCATTCCAAATGCCTGTGGCACAGTAATCTCACTAACCTGCTGTTTTCTCACCATACTGCCTTGCAGATGGCAACTGTGGGCCAGCTCCCCAGTAATATCAGTCTGTTACTCGGGGAACAACTTGTTGGGAGTTAGGGGACTTTTGCCTCCATTAGGGCTTTGCAGTTTGGAACAATAATCTTTTTACATTCTTTAGCACTTTCCAGCCATCTAACATGATTTAAGGAGCATATACTATCCACGTCTCCCTTGAAGCAAGGAAACATTGTTATTGCCTCCAGTTTTTCAGATTTGAAAGTCCAGACCAAAAGTTTCAAAACTTTCCCCACAGTAGAATAATCCCACATTAAAACTCTGTTGAACACATCAGCCCATGGTCAGTGAGGTATGTCTATGCTGTGGCAATAGTACTTCCTGGCCAGGATGGCTTTTATCGTCCTTCTGATCCTGTTCACATGCTCCAAACCCAGAAATTGCTCTGGGGTAACACCTTCATGGTATCCTCTGCAGCTGTTCCTGATACCTCAGTTTCCAGTATGGTTGAGAATAGTCCTGGGGACAACTTTAGAGTTGGCCCATTCACAGGTTTGTAGCAGGGAGCAGGTCTGTAGGGACTGCTGTCCAGGGTATGCTGGTACCATGATGGAAACATACCCAGAATGAGTGTGGCACAGCTGGGAGGAGAGTCCAGGAGTCCTTATCCCCAGTTGTTTATTCAGCACAGGTTAAGCAGACTGGTTCTTTTTATACAAACTAAAGTGCAGCCAGCTGTGATTTCTTTTTGCTTAGCTGATGACAGGGATTGCTTTGCAGTTAGTTACCTCTTCCTTGATTGCTGCCCTGAAATGTGTCTCCTGAGCCCAGGATCTTTGTTATGCACACTGCACCTTTTGCTTTGCTTTTGGATTGTGATCTGAAGAGCCAGGCCCCAATTATACTTTGAATTCCCCATTTGTGAATGGCTCTGAAGTTCCCTAGCAGCACCTGATAATGATTGGTGCATGCCAGACTGCATGCCTTGAAATCAGCCTTTCAGAGCCTTACAATCAGACTGTTATTATACGCTTTATCTGTGTGTCTCTCTTTCATGTTTTATTTCTAATTGTTCTGAACCCAGCAGTCGCCTGTCTTTTCTTCTTCACCCTCCCCAGCAGAATGCTTGCGTGCTTGCTTAGCTCTGCTGGTCCCTTTAAATGAACCAGAATCACATACAAGGAGTTAAAGGATAATTTCAAACACTGTAAGCAGGGCCAAATAATTAGTCTCCCCACAGCCATGGAGGGGAATAAATTGCAGCAAGCAGCTTCCCCTACCCTAAATGTATCTGGGAAATGCAGAGGCCTTGGATTCTCTCCTTTTCCCTAGATGCAGTGGGGGCTGGGATCTTGGATAGCATGCAGCAACTCTTCAGACATTATCCTTCTTCTCTATAAAGCCTCCCCTTGATGGGATACCTCCCCTGCAGGTGTGGGGAGACACCTATCCTATGCTTTGTGTTGTGATTTGTTCTGTGAGCTGACCAGAGGCATAACAAGCAGAGTTGGCACTCTGGGCAAACCTTGCAGAAGAGCAGGAGAAAGGTGAGGGCCATGAGGCTTTGATGAGTGGTGTGCACAATTGTGAAAGTGTGCGTGAGGGAAGCACAGTTCAGTTGGTGGCAGGGGATAGCAGTCTTGTCAATGCCAGCAACTCCAAAATAGTCCCTGACTGAGTTGCTGTTGCCACACACTCTACCCTCTGTTGGTCGTAAAGCAACAGCAGCTGGGGACTGTTTTGGAGTTCCCAGCATAGGTTAATTGTGCGGCTGCTCTTGCTCTCAGGGTGTGGACTCTATGGAGGTGGGGAACAATTCTGACTCCCATTCTAACTTGGTGCCTGGGGTGGATGCCCCTCTTGCCTACCTCTAGTTACATTACATTACTGGAGTTGACCTTATTATGTGGTCTTGCTTGCTTTAGGTCAGGCATACTTGAGACTATGTAAAGTCAAGGTGAGTTGTCCTGCCTCACACCCAAATATAATTTGTTTCTACAGTAACTCAATGAATGGGAAATGTAACACCTCCTTCTCCTTTCATTTGCCAGCCAGCTTTACAGGGTTGGAGCTCATTCCCAACCTACATTTGCATCAAAATCAGCAGCATCAGGTAGTGAAGGGCTAAGAAACCTTCAAGCAGTGGAAAAAAAGAAACATAGTCAGCTGCCTGATTCTACATCCCTACTAACTGGTTCAAAACAAAAGTTCATTGAAGGTGTGCCCAGTGCTTGCTGCCATTATACTATAGAGTGAACATCATTACTTTGATAGCACTGCAGTGTGCTTGCAGCACCACTGTATGCTGCATTACCAGATCCTGCCCTACAGCCTGAGAAGCACTTCCCTGAACTGCGCTGAGATAATCCATGTACTCCTATGCCTACTGGAAACACT
This sequence comes from Crocodylus siamensis, assembly GCF_052110815.1. Lineage (NCBI taxonomy): Eukaryota > Metazoa > Chordata > Crocodylia > Crocodylidae > Crocodylus > Crocodylus siamensis. The sequence continues at coordinate 46,414,811 of NC_143403.1, forward strand.
GGGGCTAGATTCTCATTTTTGTTGAGTCCTCCTGGGTGGAAGTGGCCTAAGGTACCCTTGCACAATGTGGAAGCTATGCTGTCAGATGGGGCATAGGAGCCAGAGCTGGAGGAATGGGGTGCAGAACCCCAGTACATGGGTGACTGGTGCCACCTTAGCCAGGGGGGCATATGCCCCCCCCCCACAAACACTCAGTGAATGGGGGGGGGTCCCCCCATGGGCAGTCTCACTGATTGGCAGGGGTGGGAGGGGGCACGTGATTCCGCTGTGGCTGATCGCTTCCAGAAGTGGCTGCAGGCTGCTTCTGGGAGCATGCCATGGCGTTCCCACTCCCTGACCGGCACTCGCGGGGGCATCAGTGCTCCTGCCTGTCCCCATTGCCTGTCATCTAAGTGGTGACTGCAGCCGGTCAGGGTGTGCACTAGAGCTCTTGGGGGAGGGGGTACATGTGCACCCCTGTGCACCCCCTACACGTTGCCATTGCCCCAGCACAAGTAGCCCTGGGCTCTGGAAATGCAGGGGTTGAACTGAGGCCTTTGGCCTGTACTGTGGAAGGATATACCCTGACTGGATAACAGACAAGGATATTCCACACAAAGAGCCTTAATTGAGCAGTTCTTTGTGAGTATCTGCTGTATGCAGAATGCAGCCAGTGGGGGGTTACAGATTTATGCTCTCACTAGATATAGCTTTCAGGCCTGACCCAGTTGCCCTTTAGATTTCATAGACATTAGGACTGGAAGGGACCTCAGAAGATTGAGTCCAGCCCCCAAAAGATCAAGTCCAGTCTCCCTTATTTTAGGAGGGAGATGTGCTCACTCATTTCAAAGAGAATCAAGTTGTTTTCCTACATTGGAGGAAGAAAGGAGCCATGACGGCCAGAAACTTTGCTCTGAATCCCTCTGTAAAGTTCAGCCCAGTCTTCATGTAGCTTGACTTGCTGCTCAGAAACATGTGACTCAGTGGAGATGCAGAAGAAACCCATAACATTCTGTTGAAGATGTTGAAAAGTGATGGGTATTTGTAGCTGCTCTCCTGGGTTTAAAATAGGACCTCATTTGGCTTTCCTATCCCCCCATCCTTGGGGCTGAGCACTCAGTTTGAAAAGCAAAAATCACAGAGAATTTTTGAGGACTATCTTCTCCAACAGTAGCATTCACTGAAGAAGTATGAGGAGAGAAAAAGGAAATGCCTAAACAGCCAAGGTGAAACCCCTTTTAACAGTCTGAAACAGGAGGGTCTAGCAGACATTTAACACACTGAGCATATTCTTCTGTGCTTATTGCAGTTGTGCTACAGATAAATGTGACTTTTGGTAAGAGTGAGAATCCCAGGGGTGGGGAAAAAATGGGCCACAGGCTGGATTTGGCCTGCCAGGTGATTTCATACAGCCCGTGGGCAGGCGCCCACTAATTAATTGTAGCCAGCCTAGCCTGTGGCTGCCACTGCTGTGCTCTGCATGGGGCCAAGTTGCACTTACTCCCACCCTTATGCATGGGAGGACCACAGCCAGGACACAGCTTCCTGGCAGGGCTGCTGCTGCCTCTGTTGCAGCTGCCCAGGGAACTAGGTGCCAGTGGGGGGAAGCTGCAGCTGGGTGGGAGCGCGGGACTGGGGATGGGAGGGGTGCTGGGTGTGGAACCTGGATCAGCCCAGTTCTATTGCACAGTGTTCCCCATGGCTTGCCTATATCTCCCAAGACTCTCATACCACCAGGGGGAAGATCTGCACAATGGAGCCAGTGGCCTTCCTCACGCCCCACTTCCTGTCACCACGTGCAGCTACCAGGACTGGTACAAGTGATGGGGAGTCCTATACACTGGAGCCAGGCTGGCTTGGCCCTGTTTTCTGCTTCCTGGGGGAGTACTGGGACCTGCACATGGAGGCAGGGAGCAGAGCCAGGCTGCGGGCTCCATCATGTGGAACATCTTCCCCATCCCCTGGCTCTCACCAAATCCCAGAAGCTGCATGCAAGGTACGGGGAGCCCCTTGCTATGAAATTGTGCTGGCCTGGCCCTACTTCCTGCTGCCACATGCAGCTTCCAGAACTGGCTGGACACATGTGCTTCTGCAGGCCTTGAGCATTCCCAGGGCCTGCTGCTGTTGCTGCCACCAGCAGCAGGGGCTGTGCACTGAGTGGGGAGGGGATGGCCACATGCACACTTCACTATACCCACACTGCTCCTACATCCTCCCCCACAGCTCTCCACAAACCCCACACCCTTCCCTGCACATAACCACACCCTCCCCAACACTGCACACACCCTCCACAAACCCCACACACCTATACACTCCCCCGACATTGTCCAACACGCACCTCCACACACCCCACAGACCCCTCACCCCTCTACACATAGCCACACCCCCACAAACCCCACTCTCACTCCCCATAAACCCCACACTCACCCCCACACCTAAAATATACAAGAGTAAGACTTTATTTTGAGCTATTATGCAATCACCTCTATATACACTATGCAAACACATAAATTAGGACAAAAATATTTTTTGAAGTAAAAGTAAAATATGTTATAGTAGATGTTTGGTTTGTAGTATCTGATTTGGTTTTTTCCTGGTTCCAAGATGGCAGAGCCCCCTCCCAAAAGAATACTTCTGGGGGCAAGGGAAGGGACTTTAAGTGGCAATGGCTAGAGGCCAGGTGAAGGACTTATGGTCCCAAGGTGATGACCAGGGGTAGGGGCCTGTCAAGGGGCAGGGCTACCTTTGTGGCCATGGGCAGCTCAGCAAAACTTGTTAAGTGGCCCTTCAGCCAAAATAATTGCCCACCCATACTTTAGCCTCTCCTAACCCACCAGTTATATATGAGGAAGAATTGTTGTGTTCCCCATTTCTGATAAGGGCACACTCAGATCCAGAGATAGATATAATTTCAGGTTATGGATACAACTAAAGTAGTTTCCCTTGCTCTTGAGAGGAGATATCCCTTCTCAAAAGAACTGTGTTAAGGCAGCTACCACCTGAGCTGTTAATTCACATTTCTAGTAGCAGCAGCTGTACAGAAAAGCGGGTGAGAGAGAGGGGAATTTTAAAAGTGTCTGCCTGTTTTACAATTTCAGGAGGTAGTGTCCCTTTTTATAATTGCCTTGCTTATTTGGAGGAAAAATTCCACTGTAGTTACTAAGACTTCAATATAGAAATTACCAGTTGCTACCCTCTGTGGACTAATTTTGAGAGCAGCAAAAGAATGAGGAATTTAATGCACAATATAATGAATGTCAATCTTGTCTCTTAATGAATAGGAATCACAGTTTGCTGCACATTGTAGGGAAATGAAAAGCACCCAAAGTTCAATTCATTTTTTTTCTTTTGCAAGATAATATGGTGCACTACAGATGGGTACATGCATTTGTTAAAGCTAAGGATTTTTATCTTGCACTGTAAAAGTCAAGGTTTTCCTTCGACTAACTGAGCTTTATAAAATTTCCTATACAAGCCAAGACACAATGCAGTTTACAGAGCTGAATCCTTCTGAGAGTACAGGGTTTTTTCTTCCTTCTGTAACAAACCATCCAGACAATTATAAGCATAGCTGACCCAGTCCCTACTTGATGTGAAATTGTGATTCCCAAGTATGGTTTTGCTTGCTGGATTCATAAGGACTGTTGGGGGAGGGGCATCTTGTGCAAGAAGATTCCTCAGTGGAAAGGTGAGTTCCCCCCCCACAACTGCACATGAAGGTGGTGTCTGTCTGTTTGGCCCATTATTGCTATTGTCAGCTAGGTTCCCAGATAGCCACGTGATGGCAAAGGATTTGTTTGCAGCAAGAGCTTTAAATCTGAGAGACTGTACTGTTATCTGTTTGTGAGAGCCTGGTTGCTAGCAGAGTAGAGAGAGAGAGGTGCATGTGTGTGCATGTGAGGCAGGGTTTCAAAAGAAGCATCACTTTGGAGAATGCCTTAGGTGTCCCAGGCTTATTACGTATGAGCCCCGTTCAGAAAAAGGAAGGTGGAAGGAAAGGTTAAGGGATGACAAAGTGCATTGCCTGCCCCAGGAGCTTCTAAGAGTCCAGTTGAACTTCTCTGACTTCTTCCGAGAAACAAGCCCTGGCCACTCATTCCTGTTCCTCGTGTACCCAAGTCTGGTAATCAGAGTAGAGGACATAAAGGAATCCTTAGTGCTCATCTCAGCACTACTCTCAGATGTGAGTGTGGACAGATGTCACATTTGAAAGACTTTAAAGGGAGAGCAGGGCAAATATGTATTGCCAATGAAATACCAGAAATGGCTAGAGTTCTTCAAAAGTGATCCTGTTGCAATGAGATACTACTTAGAAATGCTTCAAAATGAAGCATTGGTTATATGTGGATGCTTTACAGTAGAGGTGTCAAACATATGTCCTGCACAGCCATTTTGCAGGCTGTACATTTGATGGCCTGCACATGCCCACATCTTCTGGTAGCCCTTTCTGGCACAAAGGACTACTGGAAGTTGGGGGGCATGGCCTGCTGCAGAATTTGGGGTCCTTTCACCCTTTCCCCATGGCTGCCAGCAACAAGGTTGTTGTTGCCACCCTCTACACCCTTTTCCCAGACCCACTGTTGCTACTGGACCCCTCCAGCCACCAGTGGACTCTTGTACCCTGGGCTCTTGTCACCTCCAGACCCACTATTTCTGGTAATTTTCAGACCCCTTGCTGCTCTCTCCCCTGAACTCCTGGGTGTTACTGGACCTCTTGCCACTGCCGGACCTGTTGTCACTGTGGCGGCTATGTCAGCCCTCGCCCCATGCCTTGGCCTGCATCTGGCTTGTGAGGAGCCCTGCAGTCTGGATCCAGCCCAGCTCCCCACATGAATTTGACACCCCTGGCCCAAATCCTATACGTTGCCTAATTGTTGGGCTCGGGGCACAAAACCAGGGGTTTGTTTTTCAATCACAGCCCCAGGCTTATCAAGAGGGCAGTATAGATATGGCCACCCAAGGTGGCTACCTAAGGTCAAGGTCACCCAATGATGCTGGCACAAATCGAATAAGTAGAATACCTAGGATTTCTGGTCTTCAAACCACCAGCTCTCAGCAAAGCCTTTTCAAGTACTTCTATTGCTAAGATGTTTCTTCCTCCACTCCCAGGCAAATTCCCTCTTTTAGCTTCTCATCTGTTAGCTTTGTGCCATGGACATGTATTGTGGACTGTGAGTAAAGGAGTGCCATCCAAATCTGACCCAGCCTGAACATAAATGTCTGACTTTCTCTTTCAAATAAGGATCTTGATGAAGAATACTGTAGCGGCTAGCTTGGAGACTGTCAGGGGGGTGGTACAGGTGCAGGTCCCCACCATGATGGCAGTAGGGAGTGGGCAGAAAAGAACAGAGGATTCCCTAGTTTCCGTGATACTAGGGAAATGGAAAGTCTTTCCAAAACTATTCTCTTCAGTACAAATGAAAATTCCAGCTGAGCTGCAGCCAGTTTTGTGCCAGAATTTGGAGTCCCATTGTTTTAAAATATTTATTAGTGTGAAGATGTAGTTAGCACTTAAGCTGAGGGTAATACAGTAGAAGTTCCTATGTAGGAATAGAAGTTAGTGATGCTGAAAAGCCATTAAGTTGTAAATATAAACTATATTAAGTGCTCAGAAGCAACCTTAACTGTCCCTCTGTTGGCTGCTTTGCTTCTGCAAGGCTGAGTGTCTGTTCAAGGGATTTCTCACTGTTATCACTCTACTTACTGCAAGCCCAGCTCTGCTTGATAGCTTTGAAATGGGGGTGAATGGTTTGAAGGGAGGTGAGTGATTTCTTGAGAAGCACAGTTCAATGTCTATGTTTCTAATTATTCCTCAGCAATTTGAGACATGAAAATTATTGTGACTAGTATGAGATGAGTATGAGTGTTGGAGCAACTGTTTCAATTCTGTACTGGGTCCCTAGGCAGTGATGGCTGACAGCATAGAACCAGAGTTTGAGACCTAACAGTCTCATTCTAGAACAGAGTGAAGCTTCCTGGCTATGGGTGTATTTAGAGAGGGAAGTTTTGGTAGAGCATTGTTTTCAGGGTGCACTCTCATTCCTATTAGCATATGATGGTATCAGTAGGTCTGTGTCTTTAATTTCCTCTCTAATTTGTAGGATGGTTTAACATGGGAAGAAAGATGCAGGTTGCATAGTGCATTTTTCCACAGTTCTTCTCATGGCTTGGAACATGGGCTTATGGTTATATAGGATGGTTTGGATAGGAATGATACAGCCTCAGGCAGTGCATTAGACTAAACGACCTCTGGAGGTCCCTTTCAGCCCTACTTCTCTGTGACTCTATGGACATGTCTACACATTGCCCTATGGTGACATAGTGATGTGCTACATTGCCATACAGTGTGCTACGGCAACATAGTGATCACATGAGTCTACATGTGATCACTAGCTATGTCACTGTAGTGATGGACTACATACTGGTCCCGCTATGGCGACAGTGGCAAAACCTAACCGTGTGCCATGCTTTAGTACTTCAAATGCAAAGTACTAAAGCACAGTAACATGCAGATGCACCCTATGGCTATCAAGCACCTAGCCAGCTTCTCTTGCAGCAATCCTGAAATGATTGATACCAACTTGGGAGTGCTTCCTTCATACTCATCTTTCTTTTGTTGACCCCAGCACCTCATCTAAACCTGTAGTACTCCACCAACCTTCCCAGCAGGCACTCCTCTGTACTCCTGGGTTTCCCGTGTCTAAAGTCCCCCAAATTCAGGATCCTGACCCCCAGGAGCAGTACAGCAGAGACTGTAAGAGCTGCTAGTTTCTGAGGTGGTGCTGAGCTAAAACTAGGATCTGCTAGTGGTGTGACAGATGGGAGACCAGTAACAGTCTGACCTGGGCCAAGGTTAGGGGAAGATTCAGAAAAGGCTTGATTGTGATAGTGTGCTGATTCCCCTTTGCTGGGCTGGTTCATGAGCTATTGATGTAGATAAAAGTCACCTAAGTCTCCAGGCTGAATCCCAGCCATGGGGCTTCTCTCAGGCTGGACCCAGCCCAGGGCACAGGGGCTGCCACCATGGCCACCCCAGTGGCAGTAACAACAACAGTAATTCTGGAGGCAGTGAGGGGTCCAGCAGAAACAGGGTTCTGGAGATGGCAAGGGGTCTAGTGGCAGCAGTTTGTTGGTAGCAGCAGCAGAGTGGCTATAGATTTTCATAGATTTCATAGACATCAGGGCTGGAAGGGACCTCGGGAGATCGTCGAGTCCAGCCCCCTGCCCAAAGGGCAGGAAGTCAGCTGGGGTCATAGGATCCCAGCAAGATAAGCATCCAATTTATTCTTGAAGGTGTTCAATGTAGGCGCTTGAACCACCTCCGCTGGCAGACTGTTCCAGACCTTGGGGGCTCGGACAGTAAAGAAATTCTTCCTTATGTCTAGCCTGAAACGGTCTTGCAGGAGTTTGTGACCGTTCGACCTTGTCATCCCATGGGGCGCTCTGGTGAACAGATGTTTCCCCAGATCCTGGTGGTCACCCCTGATAAACTTGTAGGTGGCCATCAGATCACCCCTGAGCCTGCGCTTTTCCAGGCTAAAGAGTCCCATGGCTCTCAGCCTGTCATCGTAAGATCTGTTTTCCTGACCTCTGATCATGCGCGTGGCTCTCCTCTGGACTCTCTCAAGCTTCTCCACATCCTTTTTGAATTGTGGAGCCCAAAACTGGACGCAGTACTCCAGCTGCGGCCTCACTAAGGCCGAGTACAAGGGGAGAATGACGTCCCAGGATTTGCTCGAGAAGCATCTATGGATGCACACCAGCATTTTGGTCGCTTTACTAGCCGCAGCATCGCATTGCAGGCTCATGTTCATCTTGTGGTCAATGATGACCCCCAAGTCTTTTTCTTCTGTAGTGCTATCCAACGTAGCACTGCCGAGCCTATAAGGGTGCTGCAGGTTTCTCCTCCCAAGGTGGAGAACCTTGCATTTTTCGGTGTTAAACACCATGAGGTATAGGGAAAGTGCAGAGTGTGTGCGTGTTTTTTGGGGGGGTGGCGGGTGGTAAAGTGAGACACCCCGCTTGCTCCATTCCAGGGCCTTCCCTTTGGTAGCGTCTAGGGCTCCTGCCCCACTTGCACATCCATTGTTATTCTAACGGAAGCACTGCTCTGATAGAGCAGCTAGGCCCAGACAGGGAGAATTGCACAAGCAAATCAGTTGGTATTTCATTCAGGCTGCCTGCTTGCTGTCAAGCCCAGCACAAGAACAACAGTTGTATGCTGCCCTTCAGCCTTGGCCCAAAGGCATCTTGGCTTCTGGGAGCAGGAGCTTAGTCCCTGCTTGGCTTGATCCCTGACCTCTCCTGGGATCAGACAAGGCAGTACAAACCTGCTGGGGCATGGTGTGTGTTATGCATATGCATGCTAGGAATGAACCTGAGAGCTGGCAATGCAGCATGTGCCCCCCAGCTTATAGGCAAGTTCAGCTTGAGTTAGAAATAACACATCATACTGGGTTCTGAAGCACTCATTCCTGCTTCTGTGTGTCCTAGACCCAGTCCTACAACTGCTTGCCAGAGTGGCTGACTGCCCCGGCTGAGCCAAAATGCTGTGTAGAGGTGCACTGATATATTGGTTCATATCAGATCAGCACTGATAAAAAGAGAATTGACTTTATTGGCAATCAGCATTTTTTGGCCAGTCTAGCCTGATAATGTCATCAATAAATGCCATGTCCGGAGGCAAGGGGGGCATGTGCACAGGGTGAGGGCAGTCTCCCCACTGTAGGCTCAGGGGCAGGGGCTGTGCTGGCCTTTTCCCTGTGGGGGGGGCTGAGCCAGAGGGGAGGGAGAGTTGGTGGCAGTGGGCCTGGGAGCGGGGGCTACAGGGTGGGCTACAGCCACCCCAAAATTCTCTATAGCCCCCAATCTGAGCGCAGTCCCAGCCCAGCCAAGCCCCTCCGCTGGGAAGAGGCTGTCTAGCCCCTGGCCCTGAGCCCACAGTGGGTAGCTCACCTGTACCCTGTGCACAGATCAAGGGGGGGCACATGCCCCGCTTGCCTCCCCCTGGAGTGTGCACAGCAACAGGGAACCGCTCCCCCTTCTCACCACTTCTCTTCCTCTGGGTGAGCTGCCCACTGCTCTGCCCCATGCCCTGTCTCAGCTGGGCAGCCCCTGCCCCAGCTCCACTCCCTCGCTTACCACAGGGGCCTCAATCTGCCAATCTTCCCATGTCCCTTCCTCCTACAGATTTACTGGCTGGATGCTGCTCTCCAGACTGCTGGGGTGCATATCAGCTATTAGATCAGTATAGGCTGATATGAATTGCTAATAATCGGCCATCGGTATTGGCCAAAAAGATCTTTATCAGTATACCTCTACCATGCTGCAGTCCTAGATCCTGGACCTACAGTAATCCTATTCACCTGATTCATCTAATTCAAGCAGAAGTGATTTTTTTTGTTTGTTTTTTTTGGGTGGGGCTTTTATGGAGGAGTGGCCAGATAAGGGCCTCTGACCTGTGTGATGCAGAGCTTGTGCTGAGTCCGAGGGAAGCAGAAAGCTTCAAGGAATTGCTAAAGGATTCTCTATGTGTTGCTCCCACATCCACCCCAAAGCTGGTGGCTCCTTCTTGTAGGATGCTTGTCAGCCTTTTGGCCTTGCCATCTATGAATATATTCCTTTGCCATGACACTGCTATACTGGCCACCAGTGAATAGTAAGCAAAGCAATTAAAGGAAGAAATAGCTGTCTCAGTGCAGTCCTTTGAGTTTTGCCCAGTTGGTGGTGGGTAAGAACAGCACAATGTCCCCCTGCCTCACAGCAAGGCCTCTGAGCACTGCTGCAATACTAGCCCTGCTAGGTAGTACCACGTGCTTATTCTGCTCCCCATACATTGCTGCTAGGCTCTGTTTTCACTGACTGAGTTAAATAGGCTTTATAGTCCCTTCCTGATCTAGGTCTTCACTTGCTTGGAGTTATTCCCTTTGACGTATGCAAAATGCTTGAATTTGATGGTCACATAGTGCTGCTGTCTGGTAGATTAGCTTTTGGTGGGAGTTGGCAAGGCCTATGTAGTGCAGGGGGGAGCTGGACCCCATGATCTTGCTAGGATTCTTCCAGCCCCTTACAATCTATGAATCTTTGTATAGTTTCATCTGCTCCTGTCAAGGCACAGCTTCCCGCTCAGGGTTTGCTTGGCTGGGCCACTGTCCAACTGACTCCTGTTCTCACTTACACTAAGAGGGGGCATTTGAGGTCATTCTTTCTTTCCCAGGTTTGATTAATAATTTACCCAATACACTGTGAGCACCAGCATGCTGTCGACAAGCAGCAAGAAGATTGTCTGGTAAAGAGATTGGCAGCCTCTTCTTCCTTGGTGATGGTCAGTACTGTTTGAGCATTGTAGGGAGGCATCCTGGTCATGGAGCCTAATGCAGGCTGCACACTTTGTTTGGGTCAGCTCCAAACAGAGCTGGATGCCTGTGCTCATCTAGGGACCCCATTGCACCTCTGACTGCTGTGCTGAGATAGAATCTAACCCCTGGTCACTGAAACTTTATTTAGCAAACTTTCTTTACTAAGGAGAGTTCATATTTCACTTTAGCATCACCCTGAATAAAGATTGCAAAGTCCCTTCTCTGCTGCTGTGAGCACATTCACTAGACAGGCTATATGGATTTCTTAGGCAATTATATTTTACATAATCGAGTAACCAGACTGTACAAATTTCAAGAGCACCTGGAATACTCAGGCATATTCTAAAAAATCTAATCTCATATTTCAGTCCTGGCCCATTAATCTGTCATGTTCCTTTCCTGTATTTCTTTTTCTATCTGTGTTACAGCAGAACTGGGAGATTGGCCGATAAATATATACGTTCTTTTATACACTAGGACCGCAGCCAGTGCTCCGCTACGTTAGTGATGTCTTGCATGCCTGCTCCCAATTCCCTGCTGTCATCCCACACACAGCAGGCTTAAGTACCTGCTCCTCTGCAGCCCTTCAGCAGCATTGGCTTCTGTATTTCTCTGCCTCAGACAGATTTGGGGGAGTTATGTCACAGCAGTGTCTTTCAACCTTGGTCTCAATGTCTTAATTTCTCCTTTTTAATTATCTCTGGAACTCAGCTTTGAATGGGAGGAATTCTACAGGGCACTGTTCCATTAGTGTGTGCACTCAGCTGGAGGGCAGTAGACTACTTCTATTTTGACCCCAGCTTCCTCGGGGACAGTCAGGTGCATCTAGGCAGCAGCACTGCACATGGGCTTGCCATTTAATGTACCTGCATGGGGTGGCTTGTGTGGGTGGAAAGCCATGGTCTGTGAGGTACAGAGATGCATAAGGGGTAGCAGGATGTGAAGTAGGAGCCTTTGTGTGGAGGGAGTGGGGTATGGATCATGGAAACGGAGATGAAAAAACCCTTTTTGGTCACACCTTGCCCTGTTATCCCTGCCAGAATTTCACCCCAGGTAGGGCAGGATTGCTTCCCGTACTTAGGTGACAGCTCTCATCATTGGTTAAATGCCATGGATTTGCTCTGTGCATTCAGCTGTCTTCCCAGTCCTGCTTAGCAAAGTTGCATCCAGGCTTCCTTTCTGCACTACTGGTGTCTGTGTCTTGTAGGCAAGATTGTCTACTTCCTCTTGGACTCTATGGGTGCAGGTACTGCCTATAGGTTCCCAAGTCTGCATCTGGCCAACTCCCTTCCCTTGCACAGCTCCTGGTAAAAAGTCCTCTTCCTACCAGGGAACCCCTACCTTTGGATCATAATGCAGAGCTTCCTGGACAGCCAATATCCTCCCTCTTTACTTTAACCCAGCCTGTCCCTAAGGACCTGATGCCTGCCAATGCATGCATGTTGGCCTTTTTACAGTGCATGCCAAAATGTGTAATCCTCTTTGTCTCAGTGACTAGGACCAGCACTCTGAACCCTTACCTGCTTTGCTTTTTTGTGCATTCATTTCTTAATTGTGTTCTATGGGGGACAGGTGAACTGCAGCACCAGTATTTTTTCTGCTTGCTTTAGCTTGCTATATGGAGTTGGGAAAGGCTCACATTCTGCTAGAAACAGGCATTTCTTTGAATCCATGTTCCCCAAGTCAGGTGGCTGTGTGTGAGAGCTATAGTGCAATCTTCCTTCTGGCTTCTGCCTTTGTTTTGGTTATCAAGTGTGTATATGGAGCAGTCTGATATCAGTGGCCAACAGATTTAGATCTGGAAGCTGAGGGTATTTGATGCCAGGATTTGGGAATCGGGGACAGAGCTGTTTATTCTTTGATTATTGGAAGTTGGAGCATGGGATACTTGGATCTGGGTTCAAGAGCAGCACACCCCCCCATATGCACACATCCACTCCTCCACACACATGCACCCCCCAAACAATATACAAGAAAAGTAAAACTTTATTTTGAGCTATTATGCAATCACTTCTATATACACTACTCAAAAAAACATAAATCAGGACAAAAATGTTTTTTGAAATAAAATTAAAATATGTTATAGCAGATGTTTAATTCTAAGCATATGATTTTTTATCTACACTTTGTTAAAATTATAGCTTCTGAAAGATGTTATGTATGCGGCCCTCAACAGCTCACCAGAGCTCATTAAGTGGCCCTCCAGCTGAAATAATTGCCCTCCCCCACTGCCCTAGACCACTGATTCTCAACTGAGGTGTGCAGCACTCTGGAGTGTCACAATATCCTTTGAAGGGTACCATGGGGTGCAGAGAGGTAAGCACATGCTTATCCCTGCTCAGCCTCTGTGAGAGGAGGTAAGGCCAGACTTACCCTTGTCTAGCTGCTCCTCTCCTCTCCCTGCACTCCTATTGCCCAGCTCTTTGGAAGGAGGTAAGTACATGCTCATCTTACCTGACCGCTCTCACCTCTTATGCACACATACATTGCCCAGCCCCTGTGCAAGGAAGTAAGCACTGTAATAAATAAGGTTTGGGGAAAGTTATGAGGGGGGCGGTGCCTGTAATCTGAAAAGGTGGAGAACTGCTGCTCTAGACTTTCTTATTCTTACGTAAACTGCTGGGCACAATGACAATCTTTTAATAAACATTACCTAGTATAGCGGGGCTCTGATAGTGCTTGGGGTCTTTGGGTCTTACCAAAACACAAAGAGCAATACTTAAGCATCTCATAATGATGACTGTCATGCAACTCCCACTATAACAAGGAATGGGCTAGGGAGATCTGCAGAATCCCTTGTACATGTTGCCCAAGTATAATAACAGTTGCTGTCTGCCCCCATAGTCACTCTGGGTTTCACCACACCAGAAAGTTGCACCAGTTTGAAAAAATGTTATGTAATTTGGTATGTGGCTCCACATCTTGCTTTGATGGGGGGAAATTTGTGTCCTTGTAGCAGAAGTCTGTGAGGAATCAGTCTAAGCCAGGGTTGTTAAACTCCTCCCAGGCCAGATCTGGACCTCAGGGGCTCCTTCCAGGCCAGATCTGTACTACAGGATCTCTAGGGCTAGGGACAGACACTACACATAAACTGGTTTAAGTGATCAGAAACTGGTTTAAGCCTGTAACAGAACAGACAATCATTGCACATAAGCAAGTTTGAAAATGGCCAAAACAGGTGTGAGATAAACCTGGTTGAATGTAGTATCAGACTTAAATGGTTTGGCTCAAACCAGTTTATGCATTGTCTATCCCAGACCCCTTCCTGGTTTAAGATAAACCAGATTCCTCCAGCATCCCAGCATGCTCTCTGGGCTGGGTTGGGCTCTGCTCTCTGCTCCAGAGATCTGGGCTGGTCCCTCCCCTCTGCTCAGTAGCCGGAGCAGGGTTAAGGCATGGCCAGATGCTGGCCTGCCATAGCCCCTGAGGCAAATTCCTTCATCCATCAATTCTCCCCCTCAGTGGCAAACCCTGCGGACCACAGCTGGGATTTGCCAGCCCCAGCCACACCTCCACGGATTGCCTACAGCCAGGCAGGGATGGAGTTAATTCCTCCCTCTGTCCCGTCTCTACCTCGGAACCCCCGGAGGTTTGGCTGCAGTTTCCGCATCTTGCCTGCAGCTGGGCAGGGATGAGGTTAATTCCACACCAGGTCCTGGAGTGGGGTGGGGGAGAGAGGCAAGCTAGTTCCCTGTGTGCAGAGCCAAGCCCTGCGTCTGTGAGCCCAGAGCTTCACCAAAGAATACAGAGAACTATATTTACGTTATGAAGCAGACCCTGTAAAATGTGGGACTACCTAAACACAGCCTTTCTGAATGCCTGGCTGTAAGGAGACACTTTGCCTTCAGGATTAGGTAAGACTTATGCAAGCCTTTCTCTTGTCTTCCTAAGTTTACATTTTAAGTTAGACTAAATTGTGTATGCTGTGTTTTACTGGGCTGTATCTTAGCTTAGGCAAATATTTTTGGTAGTGCCTTGTTGTATGCTTTGCAAATTGCTGTGTTCAATATATACTTGCTCAAAGAAAGGACTTTTCCCCCATCTCCACTCCTCAGTCTGGGAAGGAGTGAGAGCCTTGGAAGGCCTCTCTCTTCCCTCCCCTTTGGCAGTGGCTGGTAGGCATTCTCTAGTGTGCCCTGGCTTCTGGCTTGAGCCACTGCACGGAGTGAATCAATTCAGGCTTGGGCTTTTTGAATGTCTGTCCCTAGAGGTAGAGATGTGCAGCTGCTCAAGACTGCATTCAGGCGGCAGCATAGAGCTGCAACCAGGGGCATGTGGAGGCATAGACAGGACTACTATGGGTGGCAGTTGTGGCTCCATGCAGGTATGGGCCCAGAGATCTGCACCACTGTTCAGGCAAAGCTCTGCACTGCCATATGCCACTGGCTTCTTGCCAACACATGCCCCTGGCTCTACACTGCTTGAACATGGTTGTGTGCTGTCACATGCTCCTGGCACTGCTGACTTGCCAGTGTTTCATGCTGCCACCCAGAAGTGGCTCCACAGAGCCACAGGCCTCCAAGTACATGCCACTGCCCCGTGGCATGGAGCTCTGGCTGGTCTGCAGTGCCAGGGGCATGCAGGAGTGCAGAACTAAGGGCAATCATTTCCAGCATACACTAGACAACTAGTGGCCCGGATGCAATGATTCTGTGGGCCAGATCTGGCCTGCAGACTGTATATTTAGTACCTTGATCTAAGCCAAATATTTGTGAGCTGTTATCAAGTCGGAGTGTCCACACAGGGGTCTGTGCAGGTTTAATTAAATAGGATTCAGAAGATCCCTTTAGCTAGAGCTGTAGTCATCTGGGTAAGTTGGCCTCTGGCACAGCACAACTGCAGTATATCATTCATGCAGACCTGCAAGTAGTGAGCAGTGATTTATCTGCAGCCCATGTCCTTTGTACACTGTCAGTGTAATAGGCGTTGACCTCCTCTCCTAGCTGCCTTGTTGTGTGGCAGGCTGTTGAGTCAGCATCAAAGTGAGGGTGCACCGTAAGTACCCATTGTAATGGCTGGAGGCAGGGAGGAAGCCGTTGCTGTTTACATCTCTGCAGAGCTAATTAGTCTGGGAATAGCATTATTCTGACACAGATATACTGCTCCTGGTTCTGGAGCTAGCAAACACAGCTGGCTCTGATATCTTCATGGTATTGCCTTGCACCATTTAGATATATCTTTTAGTATCAGGAGGGGTGGGGGACAGTTTTCTGTTACAATTTTTTCCTGCTGTGAATGTTTTGTGATTTTCCATATTTGAGAATGAGAGCAGTAACCAGAAGTGCTATGCCTAAATAACAGAATTGTAGAGTTGGAAAGCACTTCAAGGGTTATGTAGCCCAACCCCCTGTACAAATGCAGGATGGATTAACCAGAAGTATCCCAGACAAATGTTTATTCGACCTCTTCTTCCAAACCTCCAAGGAAGGAGATTCTGCAGCTTCCCATCGCTGTTTGTTACACTGACCTGCTGTTCTTGCAGTTAGTAACATTTTTTTTCCCCTGATATTTAATCCAAATTTATTTTGCCACAGTTTAAGCCTATTGGGTTGTGTTCTGGTCTCTATAACAAGAGAGAATAGTTTTTCTCTCTTTTCTTCATGGCAGCCTTTCAAAAATTTGAAAGCTGCTGTCATGCCTCACCCCCTGCCCCTGATCTCCCTTTTGTCAGACTAAGCATAACAAGGGCAGAATGCTATTTCAATTTAGGTCGCCCCATGCCAATTACTCAGCCTTGTAATGCAGTTTTTGCCTTTTACATGTGCTGTGGTCCTATTCAAAACAATATTCTATATGCAGTGTGAATGTACAAGCACACTAGTGGCTACTGACCATGTGCAGCGCATTGCACTCTGGCTGGGTAGGTATATAGTTCTGTGCATGCAATCTTGAATGTAAATCCTGAAACTATAGCCTGGCAAAAGACAAGGAGTACCTTTCATGTGATAGAGGCACTTACCCAAGCATACCACTCATGTTCTAGGCCTCCTTCACTCAGATTTCCCAGCATAGTGCCTTAATCACCAGGCCAAGAATTAGACATGTGAAAGATCCTTGTCCAGGCACATCTATCTGAGAAATAAAGGTAGTGCTGGGTGTCAACAGCATAATGATAGCATCTGACTCCAAATCTCAGTACAGTTCTGCCCGCATGTCCTATAAATAAGTTGAACAGGAGAGTCAACAAGATGTAGCCCTATGGGGCCCCACATGGAAGATCCTGAAAGGACAGTGAATTGCCCATTGCTACCTTCTGGAACCTCCCTGCTAGGAAAAGGTAGAATCAAATAAAAGGTAGAATGAATTCCATCAGATCTGGTAAACACTGGCTAAGTACAGATGTTCACGGGCAGTGGGGGGAGGTTTAATCAGTTCACAATGCTTGCCCAATATCAGGTAAGTAAAAATGGGAGGGGCTAGCAGGTGGGTTGGGGTGAAGAGGGCAAGCAGGCTGGGGGGGGCAAAATTGGGGGTCCACCAGGGGATGGGAGGGCAGGTGTGACCTCCAGGAGTGATCAGGGGATGGGGTGGGGGGGAAGGTGCGATCCAGGGGCTGTTGCTGGGGTCCAGCAGGGTCTGGCTTGTTGAGGGGACTGTGGCAGGCCAGTCAGGGGCGCTCCTGCATTGACCCGCCCACCTCCCTGCGCCCCACCACCTTCCAGGCTCCAAATGCCTCTCTAGGGGCGCCTTATGCTTGGCCAACCCCTCTCCCGGAGCACACTCGCTAGTCTGAGGGTAACATCTCAGCCCCCACCCTGAGAAGGGACTGTCTTGGCCCTATGTCCTTGGGGAAACACAGGCCTAATAGTCCGGTGGGTACTCAACCTAGTACAGGCACTTCCCCAAGTCAGGGGGCAAAAAGTAAAGTCTCCCTTAGACCTAAGGGGTCTCTTAGGCATAATTTAGACCCACCCCTCAATAAGTCTCCTACACCAGTCAAAAAGGAGAACTTTATTGATTACAAGGGGTGGGGTAAACTAGGGTACAGGATTGAGCAATAACTTAGAAAACCTAAAGAGCAAACAGTGTGGCTGAGGTAGCCTTTTGATCATGCATCTGAGTTACTGCCAGCAAATATCTAATCAGATCTCAAGTAGCTTACTCACAAGCATCTTCCAGAGGCTGGTGAAATTCCCCTCTGTAAGCAGGTGGTTTCTAGCTCGTGAGTTTTGGGGAGAGAGCCAACTTTAGATGGTAAAGCTCCTCTGTGTCCCCCACATGGCTGCTGCTTCACCTTATGGCTGAAGAGACCGCCTTCTTCCCCATCCAAACTTATGTAGCCCCTGTGACCTCATTCACCTGGTCCAGGGGAGGCCAGCCCCAGTTGGCAGTCAGCCAACCAATTTGAAATACATCACCTGTTACCGGGCAGATCCCAGCCCACCAGGTAGATGCCCCTCACTCAGGTACCAGTCACATAGGCAGAGGGAGCAGGTTTCCCCCCTCCCTCAGGAATGCAGCCAGCTCAAGTTACCTAAAGAGACAGGGTGATGGTGTGGTCTTCTCTGCTGAGCCCACCCTACTTAAATTGTCCCAGCACAGAGGTTTTATCACATTGTCACAGGGCAGAGATTTTGGGGAGAAACCAAGGTGGCTTTCTGCCACAGGGACATGGGGTTATTTTTAGCCCCCTGACCTCCCCCTGCCCCACCATTCCTCCCTCCCTTCCCCCCACCAGGTCTCACTTGCTCAACTCTGGTAGCAATGTGTTGCAGGGCACTAAGGTGTGCCTGCTCCTTTAAAGGCAGTAACAGCTTAGCTAGAGAGCACTAGGAGCTAGGCAGAGTTCCACAGCTGCAGGTTTCCATGCCAGCAGGCTAATGGGGGAATTAGCTGGCACCTGCATCCGCTCAGCTGCTCTGCAGAAAGTGGGGCCCTGGGCACATATAAGCCCCAGGTCTGTGGCTAGCTGGGGTTAGTTTTCTGGCAACCACCAGGGGAAGGAGCTCTTGCAGGAAAGAACTACTCAGAGACATTTGGTTACCTGATCTGCTGTTTGCAAGACTAATGGGGATCCAGAAGCTCCTAAGGTACCCAGGGCTAGGAGGCCCACAATACTGAGGGAGAAGCTTTCCTTCTTAAAGGGACAGAGTGTAGCCTCCAGTGTTATTGTTATGTTGTAACCCAGGGGTTTATATTTATGTTGTTAATTGTACCAGTGGGCCAGGATGAGGCTAATAGGGGGGAGGAGGCCTCATTGGGGCATGCTATTGTATAGAGCCCCAGCATCAGAGAGGGGTGTAGTGACAGGGGCTGCAGAACCCAACAGGGGCTTTAGAGCCCAGTGACCACAGGAGGCTGAGTTAGGCCAAAACTTTATTAGGGAGATATTTACATACCACCTGTGAGGCATTGGGCGTGGTAATAGGCAGGTTTTGGAGCCATGCCTCTCTAACCCATAAGGCTTGGGGTGTCCCAAGAAGCATCACCTTAAAGGGGGACCTGCAGGGTTTAGTGGGGTTCAATAGGACCATGGACACAGAAAAATTCATCAGCAGTCTCCCTGTTTATTATTTATACCAACAAGACATGGCAGGAAAGAAAAGAAGATGCGTGCAAGGCAGAATTTGCACGGTCATGGAGCCCTAGGGGCATCATGGCCATCTCTGGGGAACCTGCATCATGACACAGTGGCACCTGGAACAGCTTTCAGGATGGGAATTATGGGTGGGGGGAGGGGTTGGCTGGGTTTGGGGGTGAGGGACAAAGGCCCAGGGGCCAAAAAATAGCCTGATGTGAGCCAAGGTGGTGAAAAGTGCAGGATCGGGGCTGGGAGCTGGGTTTTCCCAGCCCCAGGGCTGCGCATGGAAAGCGCACAGAAGTTACCTGTACCAGCTTGACCTAAATCACATAAGTTTGATACTACAGAGATCCAAGTTTATCTTAAACTGGGTTCTACAATTTTTAGACTGGTTTGTATGCATCTAAATGAGTTGCAAGTTTAGACTGATTTTCAGTCACTGGCACCAAACCAGTAAGTATAAGGTCAGTACCGGGACAAGCTAAGTTTAAATCAGGTGGCTATTTTGAACCGAATTAACCTCTCTGAATGTCTGTACTTAGCCTTAATCAGCACCTCATGGTTAACTGTATCCAAGGCCGCTGAAATATATAGCAAGACTAGTCATACACAATTTCTCCTGTGTGACTCCAAGTAAAGTCAACAAAAGCCAGGAACACAGACTCCATGGTATACACAGAGCACACAGATGTGCCTGCAGCTGATAGGCGACCATACGTTCAGTGACCGTCCCCAAAAAGGGGGAGGTTGGAAACAGGGCAATAGGTGTTTGGGGTGTCAGCATCATGTGACAGGTTCTTGAGTAGGGGCCAGACAATGAAAGGCTTCACTGTTAGGAAGGATGCAGAAAAACTGGAAAGGATCTAGGTCCAGAGGCAAGCAACAAAGAGGCAAACAGAATAAAGAGCAAAGTGACAAAGAGGCAAACAAAATAAATGACCCGGCACATAAGCTACACGAGTGCTCAAGTGGCTGCTACTTAATTTGCAATCCTATATCACTTGCAGTGTGGATACATAAAGGAGGAGGGCAGTTTTCTGATGTTTGAGCCCAATAATTTAGTAGTCAGGACACTCAGCCAAGAAGCAGCAGACCCACATTCTAGGCTTTCTTCACCCAGAAAGAGTTCGAACCCACATTCCACTGACTTCCCAGTGCAGGGGTCTAACCATCAGGTGACAGGTCAGCTATTCTGCAGGTACATCTCCAGCCAAGAAGGGAAATCTGTATGACCAAGGTAAACAGAACCTGTGTGGCTCTGAGCTGGCTACTATCTGGGAGGGAAGAAGGCCCCATGTTCTAACCTATATAATTGCTTCCAAATGTGGCAGAAATGTATCTAATACACCTCTCTCCACCAGTGATTATTAAATGCAATGTGCAGTGGCTCAGCTTCAAGTTGTGCTGGACAAGAATCTGTGCCATGTCTAAGTCTTGGCCTGGTGAGTAAGGCATTATGCTGGAAAATCTGAGTGAAGGAGGCCTAGAATGTGAGTGGTGTGTTGGGTGAATGCCTGTACCATATGGAAGGTACTCCTTGTCTTTTTCCAAGCTATAGGTTCAGGATTTACATTTGGGCTTGCGTGCACGGAACTATACCTGCCCAGCCATAGTGGATGCTGACAGGTATGACCTGCAGGAGCAATAATGGCAGGGGGGGCAGGTGCAATCCAGGGGGTGTTGCTGTAGGCCATAATGGGTACTGACAGAGGTGGTGGAGTTCCCTGCTGTAGTTTTGTAAAGGTTTACAGGAAGCTGTAAGTGAAGCTCCCTGCTGTAGGTTTACAGGAAGCTCCATGAATTATATTCTCCCCCCCCCACCAACTCAACAGACATGTACTGTTGTGTCCAGGGGGTTGGGGAATCAACCTTATTTGGAGCAGCTATGCGTCCACAGCCCCTCTCCCCTCCCCACCCCCCCAGCTCTGATGCTGCCTTCAGAATGGGAGTGGGGGAGAAGGGAAGGCAGGGAGCTTGGTCTGGGGTTTGCCCAGCCTCTGCTGGAGGGTGGGATGGGTGGATTAGACCCCTGGGGATGTGTGTGGGGGGTCCAATCCATCACCCCACACTGCAGCACAGGCTGTGTAAACCCCAAATCAAGCTCCCTCCTCACCCTTCTTCCCCTTCCATTTTGAAGATGGCACTGGGGACAGGGCTGGGCTCTATCAGCCTAGCTATTCTCTTGGCCTGCACTGACAGAAGTTAATGAAGGCACCCTGCTTTGGAGCACCTTCATCTGAACCTGCATGTGGGCTCAGATTGTTGTGTGCTAGGGCACTTTTAAAGTGCCATAAAGCCGTGCTCTTCTGTAAGGGCATGGCTGTAGAGCACTTTCAAGGGGACAATCGCATGACAAATGCAACTTCTGTCTGCTCCCAGCGTGCATTATCATCACACAATTCTGGAACAGGTTCTGCAGCAGAGTTATGAAATACAGGATCCTCACAATACTCCACCTGTCCCTTTCATTGCCTTTTTGGGAATCAGTATAGTCCAATCATAACTGTACAGGGGACCAATAGCACTTCTGCTCCATTACTCCTGGACAGAAGATCTTTATACCTCTAATGACTAATGAGTGGCAAATTCCATGGCAAGGTCTTCTGATCTCCAGTCAGTACTATATTGCTGTCATTTTCCAAACTTACTGTCAACCATAATCTTCCGTTTCTTAATACTCTTCTTCTTTACATATTTGGAAGCTTCCTTTGCACAGATGAAACTATATAATAAAAATGACTATGGAAGTTAATTTCAAATCCAGCTAGAGGGGAAATTGGAAAAAACTATTGACCTGTTTTTGTTTCCCTCTGTGAACAATTCAAACTACTTGACTGATTTAAGTTCCCACCTCAAATTAGTGAAAAACTAGATTATTTTTACTTTGAATTGTTCAGAAATAAATAAAGGCCAGGGATGTTGCTAGGGCAATTTACTCTTTGTTGTTATTGGAAAAAAAAAATCAAAGACTTTTTTAGTCTGATCTACAGTGTGAGCATCGCAGGTGTATATTTATATATTTTGGCATTTATTTATTTTTGTTTGTGAAATGAAGTTGGAGGGAACTACTTTACAGAAGGAAATGAGCAAGAACTGAAAAGGTTTTGAAAGCAATCTCTGGATAGGATTAGAAGTCTGAACAGTTCTGAAATGCTTCAGAAATTCAGAGTTAACCCTGATCACTTTGTTTTAAAAAAAATCCCCATCCAGCACTGGCATTTTTTGCGAGGACTTCTAAAAGACTCCTAAATGTGCTGGCTGCTGAATAAATTATAAATATCCTTCCTCTGGTAGAGCTTGCATTCCAGGCAGCAGATCAAAAAGCAAATTAAATACTCTTTGGTGTAATTTCAAATGGAGCTGTTTGGTTCATTTTGAAGATTATGTATTCGAATTATTTATCTTTTTTCTTTTAAGAAACTTGGAGGGAAAAATGCTTTGGTTAAAGTTTGACTTGTGATGGGTTGGAAGGTAAAATCCAAGAAAGAGATGGGGCAGCTTCATTCCCATTCATTGCTGTCCTTCTGTAGTTTACACTTTGAGGACTGACTGCCATTCAGAACACCCAGGAGGAAATGTTTGGTCTGATCTCAGGCCATTTTGTTCTGGCTGGAAATTTTAAATTTTTGCTGCTTTTTGGATGGAAAGGGGCAACATGTTACTCACTCCTTTAAAGAGATTTTACTTAGGCTGTTACATTGCCCTTGTAGTAATGGTGGACTCAATGTTTCAGTACCAAAGGTAAAATTCTAGTACCACTTGAAGTTAATGGAAATTTTCTCATAGATTGCTGGATCCAGAATATCCCCAGGCCTTTATAAACCCATTAAGCAAGATCCTCTGTGAATTCAGTGACATTTCAGGAAGCAGAACTCATGTGAGAATATGGGTGTCACAGGGCACATCTGTGCCCCGCTCCTAAGGAGGCTCAACCCCAGGACGGGGGAGATGTGTAGCAGGGCATTAGGGTGCCTGCTACTGGCATTGGTAATAGGGCTTGGCTGCCAATCAGCAGGGCAGCACAGCTGAAGGTCGCTTAAGCAACAGATTGGGTCAGCTGACTGAAAGGGGGCAGGGCCTGGCCTTTATAAACAGCCAGGCGGAGGCCGGAGTCAGTTCCCCTCTGACAGGCTGAGAGGCAGGAGTTCTGCTGCGGAGCAGAGCAAGGCAGAGCTGCCTGAACACCCACGTGCTGATGAGATGGAGCGGCCTCTGACAGGGAGGCTCGACGGAGAGCCAGGGTGGCACGGGATGTTATAGCCGGTAGCTGACTTCTGGGTTACCGCCAGTTGGCATGGCTTTGAGTTTGGTTTTGATGGTGATTTGTGTTACCAGAGGACCGGGTGAGGCTGTAGGGGAAGGAGGAGGCCTCAGGGGAGCACCCCAGCAGAACGGGGGTGTTCCTGGTGGCGCAGAGGGTGCTGTGTTTCAGGTTGTGCCCAGGGAGGGCACAGTGATTGGTGCCAGAGGCAAGGCACAGCAGTTTGGTGCCGGGGTGGCGCTGCGTTTGGGGTGTTGTGACCCCAGCCCTGTAAGGGTGGTATTTGGTAAAGCCCAGTGGGGCGAACGACCCAGAAGAAGGGTCAGGGGGCCAGGCACGGCTACGGGCCACCTGAGCCCCAAGCGCGAGGAGTGCGGACATAGGCCCCAGAGGGGGCGGGAGCAAGAAAGGGCACGGGAAGCGCGAGAAGAGCACACATCGCCCCCATAGGGGGCAAAAGGGTGCAGGAAGCATGAGAAGCATGGACATAGGCCCCAGAGGGGGTGAAAGGGCGTGAGAAGCGCGAGGCATAGGCCCCAGAGGGGGCGAGTATATTGGGCAAACTCCAGAAGGAAGGGATGGTCCTATCAAGAAGCCTCAGAAGAGGGTGAGTGCATGAGTAAGCCCCGGAGAAGGGTGGGCGCGCTATTAGAAGCCTGGAGAGGGGACAAGCACGAATAGAAGCCCAGAGGGGGTGTGTACATTGGAGAGGCCCGGAGAAGGGTGGGCACGCGATTGAAGCCCAGAGGGGGCACATACATTGGAGAGGGTGTGTATACTGGAGAGGGCACGTAAATAGAGACACAGGAACATCCGGAACACCGGCAAGTCTTGGGTGTGGTATTGGGGGCGGAAGGAGCCACGCGACGCCCTAGCGGGGTGCACCAAGAGATATCCATAGAGGGCGAGAGCACCGGGTCCGAGAAGCCCAGGAAAGGCAGCCTCCCATTAATATTATATAAAAACAGCAAAGACGTGGCGGGCAAGACGAGGATGCTAGAAGGGCAACTTGGCATGGTAGGGGTGCAGGAGAGATCACGGCCGCTCCTGGGCCCCGCCCCATGACAATGGGCAATTAGAAACTGGGACCTAGACTGAGCCATCCTGAATTAGCTGCTAATGCTCTTGTAAGCCTGTGTTGCAGTCTATTCCAGTGCTATATGGGCTGATCCAAAGTACATTTTAAAATCTCCCTTTAAGCTCAGAAGACTTTGGATCTGGCCCAGAAAGAGGATGCTATATTGGAAAAGTAGGTATCTTTCAGACTGAAGATCTGAATCTGGCAGTATTTAATAGGAAAACCAGGTGTCTCAAAAAGAATGAAATTGAAGGAATTTCATGGCATAGATACAATTCTCAGAAGAGGGCTACTATCAGTGACCAGAAATCATAATTCAGCCGGGGGGGGGGGCATGAGAAGGGCACCCACTCCAGGTGCTGCCTTTTTAGGGGTGCTGGAATGATGCCCCTTTCTGTGAGTCTGATGCACCTGGAGCAGCCCTGCTTTCTGTGGCCACAGGAATCAAACTGGAGCAGCCTTGTACTACCTGCCATACAAACCACATGCAGGGACATGGATTTGGAGTACCGGGGTCTTTGGGCATTTTTATACGCGCTGGGGCAGGGGAGGGCATTTAAAAATAGCAGCAGGGGTCCTTTATCTAAAGCTCATTAAACCAGCTTTAGATAAAGTGCCTCCACTGCCAGTTTTAAGCACAGGGATACTGATACACAAGATACTGAAGGCTGCTGGAGCATGGCAATTACCATGCTTCAGCAGATTCAATTAATTGAGTCTTCTCCAACACGCTGTAATTACAGCACATTGCAGCAGTGTCACTGCTCATATATAGGTGTCCTTTGAGTCCCCAGAGCAGGTAAAACCCTCCTATAGCTGGGTAGTGCGGGGCTGCTCCAGCTCAGCTTCTAAGACTGAGTGATGTGGGGCTGCACCTGCTGTGTCCTGGCACTGACTCCTACAGTTAGGCAGTGTGGGGATTCTCCAGCTGGGCTACCATGTCTGAGGGGTGCTAGGCTGCTTCAGATGTGACAAAGGAGCATTAGTTCCCCCACTCTTTCCTCCCCACCTACTCGGTCTGTTAGTTTTGCCCAGGTCACCAATATTTGTAGTTACTCCTTTGACTAGAAATATTCCAAGGATGCTGAGTGGCAACCTAAGCATCCCTGAGATACTGACCTGTCCTATCTGTAAAATGGGTACTTATTTTGTTAGCTATTTAAGTGAAACTTTTTCTATTCGTGGTCTCATGTTGACTCTGCTCTGTGGTGACTTTTAGTCTCAGTATACAGTTGCTGAGTGCAGAATAGCGACCCTGTGTGATTGCAGAGTGACAGTCCTACCAGCCTTTACCTTGCTTGTCTAAATATCTTTGAGACCCCCAGCATCTAAAATACACAGAAGGGAAACAACTCTGAGTCTTCTGACTGGAGTCCCCTGCACCACAGGTACTGGAGAGGAATGTGGATTTTATTTGGACACTTGTACATGAGGTTAGGTAGAATAATAGAATTGTAGAAAAGTAGGATTGGAAGGGACCTCATCTAGTTCAACCCCCTGCTCAAAGCAGGACTATCCACAACAGTATTATTCCAGTCAGGGCTTTGTCAAGCCAAGCCTTAAAAACCTCCAATGACGGAGATTCCACCACCTCTCCAGGTAATCTGTTCCTGTGCTTTACCACCCTCCTAGTGAGAGAGTTTTTCCTAATATCCAACCTAAACCTCCCTTGCTGCAACTTGAGACCATTGGTCCTTGTTTTGTTATCTGTCACCACTGAGACAGTTTAGCTCCATCCACTTTGAAACCATCCTTCAGATAGTTAAAGGCTGTTATCAGATCCTCCCTCAGTTAATTTTATTTCCCACCACTGCCATTCATCTTGGTAAGAATGTAATAACACTTCACATTGTAGAACAATTCAAACTGCACTTCATTGCTCAGTCTCCTGGCTTCTTGCCTGCAGACTGGACACATGATGTGTCAGTTCCACCCAGTTCCATGAGTTACCAATTCCATTTAAAAAATGTTTTAAGGATATGTGAAACATGAAGAAAAAAAATCCTGAATCTGTCCTCATTGAGCTCTGACAGTTGGGTCTGGTCAGAAATCTCATAAATTGATTAGTGTTTTATCTAAAAAAAGAGAGTGACTCCTTAACATCATAAGTAGTGACTGTGTCAGGGCAGTAAGGGGTGACCCTGTGCTGAGCCACCCACCTCATCGTACAGGTCCACCTGCCAAGCTCAGAGTGCCTCCCTAGGGTGCTTCACATCTGGCCAACTCACTTCCTGGAGCATGCCCACAAACCTGGGGGTACCACCACCACCACCACCCAGGGGATCTGGTCTGTTGTTGGACCTGTGCTCCCTGGGGTATACAAGCCTTGTAGATGTTGAGGGTGCTTGACCCACTGCAAAAACTTGGGGTGCTTCCTCTAGCCTGAATTACAAAAAGTAACCTCCCTTAGTAAGCTGGACCAAGGGGGTGCAAGGATATTCCTCTCCCAACAAGTCCACCATACTTGGTGCAGTGAATAACTTCATTGGTTACAAATGGAAGGCTTGGGAAAAGTTGCAGGATAGAGAGCATTACAGAATAACCCTAGAGCAAACAGTGTGGCTAGTAGCCTTTGATCACACATCTACTTTACAGCAAGCTATACATCTAGATAGGTTTCAGCAGTTTACTCACTTCAACATCTTGAGAGAGAGCTTCAGATGTTTCAGCTGCTGTAGGTGTCTTCATCATGGCTGCCACTCCTCCTTCTGGGCAGTCTTGGCTTATATAGTCCTTCTGAAATTCTCTACCTGATCCAATGAAGGCCAGCAGGTGTTGGCTGCCAGCCAACCAATTTGAACAGCATCACAGGTTACCAGGTAGAGTGACAGGGGCTCTTGCCTCAAACCCCAATCATGAGGTCCTTGCTAAAACAATCGAGATTTTTAAGCTCCCTCCCTGGTACCTGTCCCCAGGCATGTAGGCCAGGATGAGGAGACAATGCCAAAGGAAGAAAAAAAAACTGGTAAAAGAGGGACAGGGAGGAGGCTGGGATGGAAATCTGCCACAGTGACCTTTAATGCTTAGAGTCTCTATGATGGCCAAAAATGACAAAGGAATGCAGCATAGATGAATGGCAATGGCAGGGAATAAAATTAATTGTTTGGCAAAATTGTGTGTGTTCAATGACATGTGGAACCTTTGGCCACTGTTCACCTCCTCTTTTAGCACATCTATTTTTTACAGCAGAATAAACTTTGCTTGGTACCCAAGATGAAATTTTGCAGTCATGGGTCATGTTTTACAAGGGTCTGACAGCACAAATTGGGGAAGAGTAATGGAGACCCAGCCCTAACTCACCTCAATGACTTTATTAGATTTTTCAACTAGAAACAGATGAGCAGGCTGTGTCCTCCTGGGTGTTTTGACTGGGATGTTTATCTAGTTGACATGCATCTTGCTTACATCTTATCTTGCCATTGTGATTCATCTGGAATTATATAGCAGTGATGGACACTGGGGAACAGCAGCAGACCAGGGGTCAGCAGGGCCAACATCACTGTAGTCAGTTAAGTTGCATCATCTTTCAATAGATCTAAATTTTGCCCTAGAGTTGTATATCTGGTGATAAGTGGCTGTGAATGAATGAGGAGCATATGCCAAAAGCCAAGTCCATTGGTAAATATTGAATAAGCTTGTCCTTGTGGGAGGGGATGACCAAAGCCTTGGGTGGGCTGAAGTCTTGTCAGCCGAGGCTCCCTGCGTCACCCAGATGTCAGAACCCTGGCTACAGCAGAGCTAAGCTAGACTAATACTGCTATTGCTGAGGGCAGAGTCGGGCCCATCATGCTGCACCTGACTATATGAAATTAACAAATTATTTCAGAATATATATTTCTGTGCTGTGTACCTAATGCCTTGAGAGCCGGGGGGAACCCAGTTAAGCAGGCTGAAAAATAGCAGTGGCCTACCCATAGAAGCACACTTCTCCCAGGACAATTGCTCCCTCTGATCTCTCAATTCTAATCATCAAAGGGAACTTACAAAACACTTTTTGTAGATGAGCTTATGAACTTCACTTCATAAATCTACTGGATACAAAAAATCATGGACTCAGTATAGACATTGGATTTATGTCACATTGCAACCTGCCTGACCCTAACCTCCTACATTCTTCTTTCCCTCAACCTTTTCTTCCCTGCCCTCCCTTACTTTTCTGCCCTTTGTCTTTCTGGTTTTCAGCTATTACCTTTTTTCACTGAGAGCTTCCTTTTTACCTTGTATTATTTATTACCACTGTAGTGTTTCCATTTGGCCTTTCCTCCTCCCTTCCCTGTTTTACCATTTGTTTTTTCTGATTTCTACCTATTTATATTTTCACTGACATCCTGTCACACTTTTAGCTTTTCTCATTCCTTGGAGTCTCAAATCAGTAGAGGCTACCTATGCCTGAAAAAGGGTGACTGCGCTGAAAAGTTTGCTAAGTCATAGGGTTACCATATGTCTGGGTTTTCCTTCACATGTGCTCTTGTTGAGACCTCTGATCTCTGTCCATGAGGGTTTTTTTAAATATCACCAAATGTCCGGAATTTTGCTTTGCTCTGCTGGTGGGAGTTGGGGGAGGGAGATCAGAGGCAGCATGAAGCACAGATGTACCTGCTTGCAGCTGCTGAGGTGCACTCAGACCCATATGGTGCTTCCTGCTGTCTGTGCTGGTGGGAGCAGGAGGAGGGCAATCAGAACAAAGCAAAATCCCAGATATTTGTTCAGGGCAGAGGGGGTGGGGGCTGAGACCATGGGTGACTGGTGTCTCCTGAGTCGGGGTGGAGGGGCACAGCACACTACTACCCACCCTGGGCCACCCCCCTTGCAAGAGGCCCAGGCTTACCTTTCTCCTAGCAGCAGGAACAGCACCTCTGCTGGGGGATCGCAGCATGCTCTTTACAGGTAGGGAGGGGCCGCGCAGCGGAAGGAGGCAGGGCAGCACTCTGGTTGGCCAGAGCACTCTCTGATGCTCCAGAGCACTGTCAGGGAGGATGGGGCTGTGTAGAGAAGGAGAGCGTGATCCCGGGCTGTACAGTCGGGCTGGTGGGGATCCACTCCACACCTGGCCCCATCCTAAACCTTGCTACATTGGGGTGCATCAGTCGGCCTCCCAACACTTTAGTGGGGCAAACTTAGGGAGGGCATGTGCCCCCCGCCATGTGCTCACCCTACCAGTAACCTGTGGCTGTAATGGGACAGGGGGTTTCCTGCCCCTCCGCTGTGCGAAAGGGGTGGAGAACCTTTGAGGGCAATAGGGAACTCTGTGGCCAGCTGGTAGCACAAGGGGCTGGTGGCTGTGCTCGTTGCGGGGAAGCAGTGAGAAACGCCAAAACATATACAGAACTCAAGTTGGAAACAAAGATTAAGGATAACAAGAAATCCTTCTTTAAGTAGGCAGAGAACAGGGTAACATAGAGATGCTACAGAATGGATTAGGGCAACTTGTAACTGATAGGATGGAAAAAGCGGAGCTATTAAATAATTTCTTTGCTTCTGTTTTCCTGGACTTGGATACAAATGCACCTCCCAATGAGTCTTTAGTCTGGAATGAGAGTAGTACCAATCCACCAATGGTTAGCACTGACCTAGTGAAGGGGCACTTGAAAGGGTTGGATGTATTTAAGTCGGTGGGGCCCGATGATCTTCACCCAAGGGTACTGAAGGAATTGGCTGATGACATAGCAGAACCATTGGTGCAGCTGTTTGAGTGCTTGTGGCACTTGGGCCAGGTCTCAGAGGATTGGAAAAGGGCCGACGTGGTCCCTATCTTCAAGAAGGGGAGGAAGGAGGACCCAGGTAATTATAGGTCAGTTAGCCTCACCTTTATTCTCAGCAAGACTTTAGATAAAGTCATGAAGGATCACATTTTCAGGGGTCCAGTGGGTAACAATGGTGAGGGGCAACCAGCATGGGTTTATAGCGGCAGATCCTGCCTGACTAACCTGGTTTCTTTTTATGACCAGATCACAAAGTGCTTAGATGCAGGGTAGGAAGTAGATATTATTTACCTGGATTTTAAAAAGACTTTTGACACAGTGTTGCACCCAATTCTTACAAGCAAACTGAGTAGCTGTAATGTGGATTTTTTCACAGTAAGGTGGGTGAAAAACTGGCTTATGGGATGCACCCAGAGACTGGTGGTGGATGGGGCAGTTTCTCCCTGGGGATGCAGGCAGTGGAGTCCTCCAAGCCTCTGTCCTTGGACCAGTACTGTTTAATATCTTCATCAGTGATTTGGATGAAGGTGTCAAAAGCGCCTTGTTCAATTTTGCAGATGACACTAAACTATGGGGCATAATAAACACACTGGAAGGCAGGGAGTGAATTCAGGCATATTTGGACGGACTGGGGAAGTGGGCAGATCAGAATAGGATGCAATTCAACAAGGATAGACACAGGGTGTCACACCTGGGGACAAAGAATCTCCAACGCACCTATAGACTGGGGGGTACCATTCTGAGTACCACAACAGTGGAAAGAGACCTCAGAGTCCTGGTTGACACAAAGATGAACATGAGTCACCAGTGTGAGGAGGTAATAAGCAAGGCTAACTGCACTCTTTCTTGCATCAGCAGAAGCATCATGAGCAGGTCTAGGGAGGTGATAATTCCCCTCTGCAGCATTGGTGAGGCTGCAGCTGGAGTACTGCATCCAGTTTTGGGCACTGTACTTCAAGAGGGATGTGAATAACCTTGAGAGGGTTCAGAGAAGGGTTACTCATATGGCTGAGGGCCTACAGGTAAGACCCTATGAAGACAGACTGAGGGATCTGAATCTCTTCAACCTCCGCAAGAGAAGGCTGAGAGGCAATCTTGTGGCTGCCTACAAATTCAGAAGGCAGGGCCAGCAGGAAGTAGGAGACACTGTTTACCAGGGCACCCCTTGGAGTTACCAGAAGTAATGGCCACAAACTGAAGGAGAACAGATTTAGATTGGACATAATGAAGAAATTCTTTATGGTGAGGGTGGCCACAAGACTCCCCACCTCTTCACTGCAGCCCATGCTGGGGTCAGACACACTCTGTCACCACCTGCGTGCATCAGAGCCACCATGCTCTGTCCCAGTCAGGATGGGGACAGCTGGAGTCGCTCCAGCAGGGCTGGGAGGGCAGGGGGCTGCAGGTTGGGAGTGAGGGGCACAGTGTGGGGGTGGACTGTAGGTTGGGAGTGTGGGGCACTGGCAGTGCCATGGGGCTGCAGGTTAGGATTTAGAGGCACCAGCAGGGAGAAGGCAGGGGATTTGCAAATCAGGGGTGAAGGGCACTGGGTGGCAGGGTACTGTGGTTTGGGATTGAGGTCCACTGGCAGGGTTGGGTCAGTGTGTTGGGAGTGAGGAGCAGCATCAGGGCTGAGGGGGGGAGTGTGTGGCTTGGTAGTGAGGGGCAGCAGGAGGGGCAGGGCATCGCCATGTCCTGGGAAATATGGTAACCCTAAAGAACTTTTTTCCAACTACTCAGCTGGTCTAATAAAAAATATCACATCTACTCAAAGAACCATGCTCACCTTCATCTATGGTGAAAGTTAGAAAGGGTTTCCTGCCTTTGAATAATTCTCAGCTCATTCACATGCAACAATTAGACCATATCAACTGCTGCCCTGTTAAAACATTCCCTTTTTGAAATGGCTCCAAGCAATTATGTGTCCACGCCCTCATCGGATGTTAGCCGGAGTCAGAATAATGAGATTGTTTCCTGAAAGACTTCCTCGCCTTGGGACACGGACATTATTCCTAACGCAGCTGTTGCTGGTTTTTGGGGATTCCCTGTGCAGGTTTGGTTGAGGGGGGCCCTGATTTATGAGCTTGCTACAAGGCATCAGTATGTCTTGCTACACCCAGCAAAGCTTCTGGTTCTCATGTGCCTGAAAGGGTGACATTCTCTTAGGAGTTTTAAATCTTCAGACTGGGCAAGGATTAGTGTTAGTTAGGAATTTTTTGATCAAATTTTATTTTTCATTGGGAAATGGTGATTTGTCAGAGCCAAAACTTTTTGTAGGAATTCAAGAGTTTCAATTAAGCCCTAATTGGGTTAGTTTCCTTAGCTCTCTTTAGTGCAATCTCTTGTCGGAATGAGAGAGAAACCACAAACCTACAGCAGTCAAGGCAATAACCTGAGGTGTGAAAAAACCCAGCTTTCAATCCCTGGTCTGCCTGATTTAAACGGCATCCTGCATTTCAGGTGACTGCCCTGACCACTAGCCTAATAAAGTCTCACTGACTCAATGAATATTGATATAAACTGGAATAGCTCCAGTATAAGTAACTGAGGGAGACTCACTCAATATTCTATTGCCTGGTAGTTAGGGCACTCTCCAGGAGATGAGAAATGCTGCGTCGAAATACTTGCTTGAATCACACAATGGGGATTTGAGCCTAGTCTTCCACATCCTAGATAAGTGCTCAAACTACTCTTGATTGATTATTCTAGGGTGCTCTTTTTGTCTCTCTTCTTCTATAAAAGAACTTGAATAAGCCTTTGTTTTGCCCCAGTTCAGGAAGCAGAAATCCATCCACTTCACCTCATTCCCACTCTGGCAAGGATAGGATATAATCCATAGGTTTGTATGGAGGCCAGGAGCTAGCAGTCACTATTTTTTACTTCCCAAAGTTACAAGGACTCCTATGAGCTGTTCCAGTGAGAACTGAGCTGGGTACCTACTGTGTGGGGAGATGGGAAGGGGTCTCAAAGCTCAGGGCAGAGAAAGTGAGAG
Source organism: Crocodylus siamensis (assembly GCF_052110815.1). NCBI lineage: Eukaryota > Metazoa > Chordata > Crocodylia > Crocodylidae > Crocodylus > Crocodylus siamensis. The sequence goes on from NC_143403.1 coordinate 46,447,702, forward strand.
CGTATCATTAAGTGCTAAGACCCTGATCGGACCAAGGCAGTGCTGTAAAGTTGTCATGTGACAAGCTAGCACCAAGGATAGTAACACTCCCAAGCTGTTTAAAGGGGGGCCTTGATCCAGCATCGCTCCCGATAGTACTGACAGTTTGGGTGTGTCCTGCTTCAGTGCCCTGTGGTGTCATCATGTGTTATATCTTCCTGGAAGTATGTTAGGCTGTGCCTAACCTTTCTATAGCTCCATTATCTGGACTGGACCCTGTCCTTCTGATGCTTTCCTGGGAGAATAGGCAGATAGATTCCTAGGGCACAGCTGGCACACCACAGACAGTTACTGCTTCCTTACCACCTTACACTGATGGGGAAAATGCCATGAGAGAAACCAAGCACAATGCTTCAAGTAAGCAGTGTTTTGTATTCAAAGGAATTGCTCCTTATTTATGCTGGTTTTGATTTAGAACCAACCCCTCTGGGCCAAATCCCAATTTGGGTGTATCTGCTTTCACAGCACCCAGATTCATAGTAATTTTTACCTCAGATGAGAATATTGATTCATCCTGCTGGTACCTGGTCTCTATCCATGGCCAACACATAATACTTCAGAGCAAAATGAGCCTACAATGCACGTAGATAATTATACATGGAGCGAGGGGTCACTTTTCAACTTTTATATCTTGCACGTAAGGACAGTGTACAGCTGTAGGGTCAAACTGTGGTCTCAGTCATGCTGGAGTAAATGGAGTGGCTTCAGATATATCAGTAGATTACATGTGGGTAAAAGAAACGAGCAATTATGTCTTTATTTCTTTTGAGTTGCAAGCATTTCACTTTGCATCAGTTACTGCACCAAACCTTTAAAGAGTAAAATGCTTTTAAAGAAGACCAGGGAAGCGATGCATCTTTTTTACGACCCTCTTTTTCTCCTTTGAACTTTCGGAAGGTGATGTAGAGAATTCAGTTTTCATTTTAGCACTGCAATATAAGAGAGACAATCCTCACTGCAGAGGGAAATGACAATTTTTCATTGGTTGACTAGTCGGTCAATCATCCATATCAGAGATGAGCCAGGGCATCAACAGAGAGAAATGTCTGCTTGGAGGAGAAGGTCTTGGTAAAGGCAACAGCAGAAGGAGTATTAGGAGGGATTCGGTGATGGTGGGAGCACTCCCCACACTGGGACACAGAAAGATGCCCTTAAGCTTGCCCCTCCATCCCTGTTTTATTCACCAGTGGCACTTACCTCATCCTGATTTTACTCTCTGTATGCTGCCTAGCTCCATGTACCTTCTCCACCAAGATTTTTCTCCTTAGGAACTCCTGAAGCATTGGCCTAATGGAAACTACATTTCTGCCACAGGACACCCCTCTCCCCCGTACTGTCCCTGCACTAGCACTATAGCTGCTTGCTTCTTTTGCCAAGTGAGTCCTCAGCAGGTGGGGCTGATGCTGTTCTCTTCACATGCAAGCAGCTGAAGCATCATGCTCAATCCCCATGCCCCACAGCTACTTTGTTGCCTACTGCCCCAGTAGCAACTATACAAAGGGATACAGAGGCTGAACATTTGCCCTGCCACTGCAGTTCTCTGCCTGACTTTGGGATGTCTTTGGCTGAGCTCACACAGCCCTTAAAGAAGGTTACCCTAGTTTATAGTTCCTAGATTTATGGGAGACGTATATCAAGAGGAAGTGTAATAGCTTTGGTGTAACCCATCACACAGAAGGGTCCCCATCCTGGAGCTATTTGAAGCAGGGGTATCTTCAGAATGATTTTTAGGAGAGAATCTCCTTAACTCTGTGGCTCCAAAAGCATCCCAACCAGGACATGTTGGTTCTGAGGCAGAGTAATGGGAGGCTGGGTGGCTGGATTTGAATCTGATGCATCTGTGGTATACTAGGGTGAGGGTTAACTGCGTTCTCCCGATCTCCCTTGAGTTCCCAATCCCCTTAGTTTCCCAGTGCTGTATAGGCTGCTCAGCAGAAAAGACTTCCTATGCCCCTTCTAAACCCAGCCAGTCTCAAAGTACCATAGCCCAGGATGCACCCAGCCAGGTAGCAAAGCATCTGCCACACCACAGATGCTTTCTGATGATGGAAGGTCATCATTATTACTGCTGTTTTCCTCCCCCACACCCAGATCTGTTGTGCTCCCCTTCTCACTCTCTGTGGATAACCATCAGAAGACAACTTTCCCCCAGGAAAACAACACTCTTGTTTTCTGCACAGCTGTCCCTCTCATCCTCTTTTTGCACATGATTTGATACACATCCTCTTCATCTTTTCTGAATACGGCCTCTCCAGCTCATAGACACATGTGCCTTCTGCACTGTGCAGAGTCCTTCTGCACTGTGCTCTCCCATCTTGGCATGCAAATCCATTTGTAATTAAGCCATTTGTGGAGTTCTGCTTCATTCTGTTGCTACTGAGCATGATCCTCTCCTATATCCACTGGCTTTAGGCTACAGAGTTCTCTTTGTTATCTCCTAAGGATCCTTGGGGGTTGGAGGTGCTCCTGGGCTTCCAACTGTTGTCCTTCACAGTACAGTTCAAACATAGCTACTCCTAAATCACCTTTTTTGGTGGGTTGTGGGATGAACAGAGCAATCACAGGTAGCTCCTCAGAGCAAACTCCACAGTGTCTTGGTAGAACTTGCCAAAGACATATTAGTTGTTGCTATATTGCTGAACTTATTACTCTGGTTGTGTTAGTTGGTTTGTGATGCAGGAAGAACCCTACAAAAATGTGGGAGTCTGAGAGAGAGGACATCAGTGTCAGTATAGCCAAGATGGATGAGACATATTTCTTTGTGCTCAAGGCACAGCTTTCATGGGTGATTACAGCCTGATTCTAAATGGAGTTCCTTCTTTGGAAATGCAGGGTGTATCCCAACAGGATCACACAAGATGTCTCTGATGCAAGTCAGATGTGGTGGTTGTTTCAGTCCGACAGCTCTGTGGTATCCTGTTTGGAATCAGGTGATTCCAGACACAAAAGCCAGTATGGCTTAGCTTCAGAAATAGCACTGGATACTGCCTAACCTGCCATGTGGAGTTTCAAGTATAGAATTTATCTTTACTGTGCACACTTAGTCTACCTGCACATGCAAAACGAGGGCCAACATCAGCCAATATGCAGCTAGAAAACTGCCACTGAGGCACACAAAGGGAAAAAGAAATCTTCCCTATATTTGCAACCTTTCACAACAGTAAACCCTACTGAGAGTTTTTGACTGGGTAGGAGTCTTGGAGTCAGGGGTCTGGTTTTGCCTTTTTGCCAGCAGATCAGTAGCACTTTGGCAATGTTTTTCATAGAGGATGCTATTTTGGGGTGCCTGGATCTGGGCAATAGGAGAGAAGATGCGTCCACAGGTCCTGTCTGTAGCCTGTCTCTGTAGTAGTGTATGGATGTTAGTTCACATGAGCCTCATTTCTGTCAGGAAATATTTCAGGAGTTAAGAATGGTTTGTCTGATGCTGGCACATATAGTGTGGAGTGTCAGCTGATGATGCACAAATAGCAGATGTAAATAAATATTTCAGTACTTTATACCACATCAGCTCTTAACTTCCTCAGGCAGGAGCTCGATGAGACAGGAACCTCTGGGCATTCTGAGCTCTGCAGCATGTCTGAATCAGTGCTTCCCACTCCCAGACCCAGGTCAGGCACACCACCAGGGGGCGAAGAAGTGTATCTCATTACATTCTGCTCTCTGACTAATGCTGCAGCTCTGCAGTGGGATCATCTACATGAGACGTTTACTGTGGAGCTAATTAACACAGCACAAAAAGTCTTGGCAGCTACGTGTATGGCCCTATTAGGCTACAGGAAACTAATAAACTCCACAGCAAGATAGTACTTGTAAATACAAGTACTATCCTGCCATGGAGGTTTTTTGTGCACAGCAGTGCATATGTAAATGCTGACCTGGCTGGTTGGGACACAAGGGTGCTTCAGTGCACAGGCTGCCTGCCAGTTAGCCCTGCAGTGAAGCACCTTCGTGTCCCAGCCAGCCCCTCCACAGCACGTTGAGCCAGGTCAGAGCAGCTCCAGGCTGGCATGCTAACTCCCAGGTCCCCCTGCCAGCTGGGGCTGCTCCACCCCTACTCGATATGCTGCGGTCCTGGATGCACATGCAAACATGGCATCCGGGAGCAATAAATTTTGATGTGATCCACACTGGAGTTTATAGCTTTACATTAATATGCATGTGTCGATGCGCCCAGTATCATGAATGCATTTAAGCAGGATTATGACCAGACTGCTTGGGCCTGTGCCTCTTTTTGTGAGCAGACAGCCCTGCATGAAAAATTCTGATACAGGTTCTGGAAGGGATGCTAGGGAATTAGAGGAGTGTTTGGGGCTGCAGGGATGCTGTATGTTTGTGAGGGGTACTGGCTAAGCCAGAGACTCAATCCTTGTTAGGATGTTTGGAAAGGATTAACTGCTAAAAGTCCCAGAAGGATTGGAAATTACCCAATGGAACTAAGTGAGCAGAACCAAGTCCTTGTGCTTCGTACAAAACAAGGTTTGGCACATACAAGAGAGCACTGGAATGTGCTTAGTTTAATATGAAAGCCTTGTGTTAAGGACAGAACAAGATAAGACTGGGATGTGTTTATATGAAATGAAGGTACATTCGTAATCAATATCCAGTGACACACATGGTGTTGATATGATTTAATCACACTGTAAATAAGATAGACCTGTAATGATCAGATAATTATTATTGCTAGGGACTGGTTAAACTGGTTTAAGTGATGAGAAACTTGTTTAAACCTGTTACAGAACAGATGTTCAGTGCACATAAGCCAGTTTGAAAATGGCTGAAACCCATTTGAGATAAATTTGGTTGAATGTAGTATCAGACTTAACTGATTTAGGTCAAACCAGTTTATGCAATGTCTATCCCAGACCCCTTGCTGGTTTAAGATAAACCAGACTCCCCCAGCATCCCAGCATGCTCTCTGGGCTGGGCGGGGCTCTCTGTTCCACAGCAGAGCTGGCCCCTCCCCTCTGCTCCCTGGCTGTAGTCCTGGCAGAGACTTTTGCCTAGATTCTGCCTATGAAGCAGGGATTATTTCCCCCCACCCCTCTGCCTTTAGCAGACACCTCAGCATTAGCTAGCAGACCACATACTGGCTATGGTCTGTGTTGTGGGCGATGACAAAGGCAGACAGGCTTTTTGGTGCTAATCAACAGGTAGCTTAATGACCCTCCTTGGAAGAGCTATTTAAAAAGAGCTCCATTAGTTAATGGAAAGAGGCTTTGTTTTCTTAATTGTTTGATAAATGCTGAGTTAGGGGTGATAAACATTTCCTGCTCCCTGCTGTGGGGGCTTGGCCATGCCCCCCTCAGCTCAGCCCTATGGAAGGGAAGGGAGGTCTGCTCTAGTGCCCCCTGGCTTCTAGTCTGAGCCACTGTAGGGATGTTCCTGCATTTTTTCAGTCCAGAGAGGCTGTCTGTATGGTTTCAAAGTGGTTCAGCCCAGCCAGGTTAGACTAACTTGCAAAGATGAATCAATTCAGGCTCAGGTTTTTTGAATGTCTGTCCCTAGCCTATAAGATATTACCTGCAATAATAAGGGAGACCATATAAATACTTGATTTCAATAGAAATACTTTGAGAAAAAATGTAGCCTGCATTGTTCCCTACTTCTAGCAATCTGATTAAAGTCTATTCTGATAACCAACATATGACTCATGCTTTGTGCTTTTGAACTTGAGGATATAAGGTTGTGCAGACCACAGGAGGTAATGGTAATTGGGCTCATCAGACTTTGAGACTGAATCTTTAGTTTCAGAGCACCAGTCTCAGAGCAGGGAGCTGAACAGTTTTCTGGTGATGCTGGGCATATTTCTGTCCTACTCAGTTGCTAGCTCTGGCTTGAAAGCCCTCACCTAGATAATTGATAAAGTCCTCTTTTGTGGACAGTTCTCTTACCAATGGTCCACTTCCATAATTTCAACATTCACTATCTTCTCCTGACAGGAGAAATTATCCATATAAGCAGTAGTGCCCATTCACCTCTCAGCTAAGATTCATGCTTCCTGCAGAGCAGCTGACTGCCTTGGTATCCAGCACTACACCAGGTCCCGTAGCAAGTTTAGCCCCTGCTTTTGCCCCCAGTTGCATGTCAGGGTATGATGCCTTCTCCTGGGATGGTCACATACAATATTAGAGTCTGACATATGGGGACCAAATATAAGCATTCCTTTATTTTTGATGGAATTGTTTTAGTTTTTAGTGGTTGATCTGTGGTAATTCCAGAACACCTCAGCTAATACCAATCCCACTAAGCCTCGGAAAACAAAAATCATGAGCTTGGATCACAAACCATGATAATTTAAATAAGTAAACAAATATGGAGTTCTTTGTTTTCTGTTTTCTGACCCTCTAGGTCATGTTCAGCTCATATTTTTCAGGCTTTCTCATCACCAATGATAGAAACCAGTTTTTAATGCAAGCAAATATACTTGCAAATTTACATGACTCCAAAAGCTGTGCCTTTAAGGTAAACCTCAAACACCACCAAATCATGAAACTTAGCAACACTTATCTCCCTGTTTTGGTTCCAACAGTCCTGTAATAGCTAATGTTTTTCAGAAGGCAGTCAGCAACCAGAGCATTGTGCAAGCTGTTAGTTGGAGGCTACACTGGTTCCTGCAATAGCAGCATTAGAACTGGGCCAAAAATGCTGTGGGAAAAAAAAGGAAGAATGATAATCAAAATGCTGTGATTTTTTTAAGGTCCAATGTCTTGCAACTAGTATGAAGAAATCTGTTATTGCTCACTGAGAAGCTGGCATTGTTGCTAGATGTTCTGCTGCTTGAGCAGTTACAAAAATGTCTCTTTAAAAATTTATGTTGTTCTGTATCCTGTTAAATATTTATTCTTAAGGAACAATGTGAGCACCCTTCCCCCACTTTGCTATGATCCCTCCTTTGCATATGAACTGATTAATAATTAAGTAGACACAATTATTTTGAGTAGTAGAAGAGATTCACCAATCATTTGGGGGGCTTACTGAGTTCTTTGTTGAGCTGTGGATATCAGCGAGGGTGGAGGACAGAGGAATTCACCTTCACAACCAGTCTGAGACCTGTTCCCCAGATATGTCCATGCAGTTCTCCTTGGCAGATAATTCAGGTTGACAGTAGGCAGGCCCAGGCCAGCCAGTGGGAGGAGACTTCTGGGAGGCTGCTTGTAATGTGGGGCTGTAGTTTGCCCTGCTGTGGAACAGGACACAGGCCCCTTCCTGTGCTCAAGTCAGCACCAGGATCAGCATGAAACCATGGCTTTCCCTGCAGCCTCAGATCATGGAGATTTCTGTTGGGCATATATGAGAATAATGCACATTTCTTTCTGATCTGGTCCTAATCAGCTCAGCTCATCATCCTCTTCCCCACTGCAGCTCCCTTGGGCAATAGAGGGCTTCCCTAGGTTCATGGTAAGGGAGGTGACTGATCCCAATTTTTAAAGTAAAGATGATCCATATATGAATGGTTTTACTCACTCCTTTTTATTATAGTTCTGTTCAGACCATGGGGAACTTGTATAATATTTATTAAGGCTCATTGTGTATTATGACATACAAGAGAAAAGAGGTTTTTTTTTTTTTATTCTGTTGGGCAAGGAATAAGAGACAGGTGATAGTTTTGCTGAGTTTGGTACAAATTGATTTTCAGTGTCTGGAAATTAACTATCAGTAACTGACAGCTGAGGGAGGCAAAACATGTAAAAAGAATGTGATGCAAGATTGAAACAAAAAAATGAGATATTAAGACACAGTGGCCATGTTTACACAAGACACTGAAATGTGCAGTAGCCTATTGTATTGTGCATTAGCACATCATGGCAAACACTGTGCTAATGTGAAGTAGAACTAGTCTAGTGCACATTAAGCATCACAAAAAAAAACTGTTCACCTCTGCTACTGTGCATTAATGCAGGCTAATGTGCCTTTTTAGTACCTCATATTAGAGGTACTAAACTTAATGCGCAGTAGCAAAGACACATTAATGAACATGTAAATGTGCCCACTAATAAGAACTCTATTCCCTTGGGTAGGAAAAAAGATGATGTGCTGGGTGTTTGGGGCCAAAGAGGCACGCAGTGCTACCCACATGGGCGTGCATATCAGCTTTTCTGTCTCCTTCTAAGGACCTGAGTGTACTGTTTTTGCTGACTAAGAGATGCTGTCTTGCTTTGAAAATGCAAACATTTACTGGTTGCATAGTTCCTAAGAGGGTTAAAGTTCTGGCTAATATCCAAGCTCATTTGGACCCTGATGGAAATACTACAGTGAAAAATAGAGGTGCTGAAGCCAAAGGTGGATCTTACAATAGTGGAACTTCAGAACTCCTCCTTGCAAACAAATGGAGGCATAGAGCCTAACACTAAATATATATGTATATGATAGATGCTGTAATGGTCAGAGGCCTGCAAATTTGAGGCAGGATGCTGGGCTCAGATATGCCTTGGCCACTGCTGTGCTCACATGCCTTCTATGCTCCCTCCCCAAGACTTACATTGGGTATCTGAAGGCAGGGCACAATTGTAGCTATTTCTGGTCTCGGGAGGCAAGTGGGAGCCTTATTGCAACTCTGCTCTGTAAAGAACACAACACTTAGAGCAGTGGAACAGATTGTGTCCATTTTAGGTATTTGAATGATCCACATGATGGGAAAGAACAGGCTAGTTTCTCTTCCAGACTTCCAGCCATGGTTCCTAAACAGTCTTGCAGAAGTAGCGAAGAGCCAGGAAGGAGAAAAATGTATATCCTGATCTTCATTAAGGGGTGCTGGCTGCTCAGATACATAATGTCAGGGCTGGGTACTTGGGTAAGCCACCATGTACAGGCACACGGGTACACTACTGGTGTGACCACAAGGCTGCAGCAGATGCTGGTTTTTTTTTTCCCCACGCACCTGCCCCTCCCCTGTCTCATGGCTACCCCAATTGTCCCAATCTCGTTAAGCCCCTGCCCTTGTCTCTTCTCTGTGGTAAATGCAACTTCCTTATCTAGTAAGTTAGCAAAACAATTATTAAGAAAGAAAGATCTCTCTGTGTGTTGGACTCCAGTCTGACTCCTTTGAAAGCTAGTGGCAAAGTTCCCATTGACTTTGGTGAGTCTAGGAACAGGCCTTTAGAAAACAGCTGACACATGGACAATTAGCAATCTGGTTTTATAAAGAATACATCTTGCCAGAGAAACATAATTGCCTTTTTGGAGCAGTGGTTAGAAAACAGACTTTGCATGCCATGGGAAATTCCAACATTAAAAATAAAATAAAATAAAAAAAACAACCCTAAAGTAGGACAGAAAAATGAAATTGCCTCTAGAATGGAAATTAAACAAAAAATAGATTGGAAACACCAAACTGTTTTGTTTTAATAATTTGAAAATATTATGATTAATAGAGGAGGATAAAATAAAATAGTTAAATGGAACTAAATGGTAATTTGTAAATAACATGTTATGATGTTAATGAAATGAGAAAATGAATTACTTGAAATTTTCTCATTGGAAATTTTGTTAAAATTGACACATTCCCTCAAAATATTTCTATGTCAAGAAAAATATTTTTCAGCAGAAAGCCATTCTTGCATTTTTTTTTTCATCCAGGGCTATTTTTTGGCTAATATTACCATAGGAAAGTACTATATAGTATATTGAGATTTACTAAAACATTTGGTATCGATTTATGGCATGTTTGTTTTGAAATGAATTCTAGTAAACTGGGATATGAGCACTGTCATAAAGAGTACAGCTTGCCTGAAGGACAAAGAGTAATGATGGGTGGCCGAGGTGCCTTGAACTGGAAGTGCTATATCTGGGTCTGGAGTGTGGGAGTCACACTTGGCAATTGGCACGTCTTATTTAGCAACTTCATTAGTGTCCTGAAAGAATGAATAAGAAGCTCGGAAATGGAATTCACAGATTGTGCTAAACTGGGAGGTGTTGCAAACAACAGCGAAAGTGAAGAAGTTATGCAAAGTACGTAGGAGTGGCTAGAAATTTATGCACAGAGTGAGATTTTGCTTTCAAGCAAATGGCATGGGACAAAGACGCTCAGGAACAGGGAGGAGAAAAGAGTAAAGAACCCAAGTGAACCAGTAGCCATGTCTACAATAGATGCTGACTATGCAATTGCTATTGCACAGTCATTTAGTATTTGCATACACAAGTACTAAATGAGTGCACAGTAGCATCCCCATATGGCTTTTTGGTAACTACTGCACAGTAGCTCATTACTACTGCACAGTAGCTTGTTACTACTGTGCAGTAGCATCGCATCACACTTTGTGCCATATGATGCTACTGCGCAGTAGTAACGAGTTACTGTGCAATTAGTGTCTTATGTAGACACGGCCATTTTGCAGCAAATTAGATGCGAGTTTGCAGCATTGATTGGAAATTCTGCCAGAGTATAGTGGGACTCGTCTCTCCAAAGAGCTTCATAAAATGTAGACAATGCTGACTATAGTACTGGCAATACTGTTTGTTGCCCTTTCATTATGGAACCAGCAGGGGACAGCTTGGAGTGTGTGACTGTGTGGAGACTGCACCTTAGATTGTGCATTTAGTTCTGGATGCTTAGTTTCCACTGACAAGCTGGAAAGAAAGAATGGCAGCAGGAATGATTAGGACCTGGGGGAGTGGACTTGGGTCAAACGTTAATTAAAAAAGCTTGTGTGCAGCTCAACTCAGCAGTGGTTGTGGGGGGCTAGAAGGCATAAAAATAAAAGCTGTTTGAAGGTTGAAAACTCAGAAGAGGAGCATTAGGGAAGGTGATACTTGGGAAAGGTGGAACTAGGAATAATGGATTAAAATCGTTAAAGAAATCATTTGGGTTGAGTATCAAGACTGATTTCTTGGCAGGGAGATGCATGGAGCTGTGGCATCTTCTGCACAGGCAGGAGTTGGGAGCCCTCGGGCTGTGACATCAAAACCCAGATGTGACTGAGCACTCACAGATGATCTGTAGAGCCTGGCCCTGCTACACTGCCAGGCTGAGACAGGTTGGAGGCACTAACTGGGCAGACTACAATAGGACAGGTCTCTTTTGTAAAGGGCTTTATGAAAGGCAGACAATGCTGACAGGAAGGAAGCAGCCCAGCCCTGGCAGAGGAGCACACAGGGCAACTGCCAGGAACATCCTGGTCAGGTAGGCAGTCTCATCTCACCCCCGTTGTCCACGCAGAGATTATTCTAGGGTATTGTGTTTCCTGCGTTACTCTGTGACTAGGTCTGCTGCTATGTGGGGCATCTCCCACTGGCAGCAGTAATGGCCTCTGGCTGCTCTTGTGCTGCAGCGAGCATTAAGGCTGCTGTGGTGTCTGCACGATGCTGGGACCAAGCAAATCCAGGCATCCAACAGGCACAGTTAATCTATTGTGCCGCAACTCTGCGTGCGCGCCTGTGTCCTGTATGTGGGTGCTAGTCATGTGATCACTGAAGGAAGCTGCCTGGTCCCTTGGGATGAACTCTTGTCAGTAACATTTCACAAATGAGCCATCTTCCACCTTCAACTCCCAGCTCCCCCCGCCTCCCAGCCCCAATGAGGCTCAGGCACCATCAGTGTTGCCATGACAACACAGAGCCCTTTATACAGCAACCCATTTTCCCACTGGCCAAATTCCATCCCCCGCAGCTTACTAAATCAGAGCCAAGGGTCTCCATGATTAAAAATAAACAGCTGCTCCCCTCTTGGAGCATGGTCGTGGTGCATCTGTGCTATAGTGGGGAGAAGGGAAGTATGGGAACAGACCCATAATACCTGTAAGGCTACTGGGGCAGCGAAGCAAATACAGAGCATAGGTGCTCACCAGACCTTTGTGTGCTGCCCTGGCTGCATGTCACTTACTGGGCAGTGTTCAGTGCTAATCTTCTGAAAACTTGCTTTGCCCTAGGGCTCTGGGCTGCTTTTGGGGAGCTGAAGGGCAGGATTCTACGTTTGGGCCATGCACGAGCTCTGGCTAACAGTCGCAATGAGATTTTCATGCCCACACAAGGGGTTGGTTTTGACTTGCAACACTTTGGGGGCAGTGCTGCTCGACCTTCTGGCCCTGCAGGCTGGACAAGTGACACAGGGCTGGTCCACAGGCTGGACCCTATGAACAGGGTTGGCAGGTGGGCTCGATCCAGGATGGGGTCAGTACATGGGGTCAGTCTGCAGGTGCAACCTGGAATGCTGGCCCAGCCCTGCACATTCAGTCAGGCCATGGAGCAGCCCCACCAACAGCACAGTACAGCTCATGGGGTCATGTCATCCCACCTGCAGGGAATCCTCATGGATCTATACATTTGGCCGTGTGGGGGAGTGGTGGCAGTGTTAATTGTCATGGCTCTGGAAGCTGTAACAATGCTGCTACCTCTCCCCCACTGCCAAATTTCCAGAGCCCTAGGTTAAATGGCATGGGCCAGATGTTGAGCACCACTGCTCTGGGAACTTTTTAAATGTCAGCCATCAGTCTCCCCAAAAGACGCCTGCTGGGAGGGCAGTTTCTAGAAACCACTCTTGTCATGCACTGAAATAACTTGCCTCCTTGAAAACTACTCCATTTCCACGGGCTGTTAGAATTGGGTGCAAGGAGCAGAACATTGCAGATTTTTGGAGTGGGAGAGCAGAATCTTCTTTCAGTTGACCTGCAGGTGGATTGTTGTTTGCTTTGGGGTGCAGGAATCAACTCAGATTAGCATTTCAGTGGCCATGTCTACACAAGACACTGACTTCACAGTAGCTTCTTACTACTGCCCAGTAGCATCACATGGCACAAAGCATGATGTAACGCTATTGTACAGTAGTAATGAGCTATCGTGCAGTCAGCGTCACCAAGAAGCCATTTGGAATGCTACTGCACACAATATCACCGGTTACTGCGCAGTCATTTAGTACTTGTGTATGCAAGTAGTAAATGAAAGCACAGTAACAACTGCACTGTCAGCATCTCGTGTAGGTGTAGCCAGTGACTGCATACAAGAACTAGTTCCCTGGGGAGAGGGATCTTCTGTAGTCATAGAAAAGAGTAATACAAAGAAGAACAATATGAAAAACAGTCACATCTCAAGACCTGTGGCATCAATTATTTCTGTTTGTACAGTCTTATCCTGGGACAGTGTTAATGCAACACCAAACTTGCATTCAATAGTATCCTGGCGCTGAGTGGTGCTAGGAGTGATTCATTCCATTGCCTTATAGCTGGGAGACACAGAACTAGTACAGCAATAGCATCTTAATTTACTCATAGATTCATTCAGGTAAGGCCTGAAGGGACCATTTGTTTGTGTAGCCTGACATGGTGTGTATCACCAGGCCATTACATTTCACCCATTTACCCCTGTACTGAGCTCAATAACTTGCATTTATGTAAAACATCTCTTCCAGAAAGATATCCAGTTTAGAAGTGAAGACTTCAAGAGACAGTGAATCCACTAGTTTCCTCTATAATTTGTTCCAGGACTTTACTATGTGAAATTTTCTCTTCGTGTAGGTACTGGTGCACTGTAATCAAGTCACCTTTTTAGTTTCTTTTTTTATAAGATTAGGATATTAGTCTTCTTTGGTTTCTCACTGTAAGGCATTTTTTCCAGATTTTGGATATATATATCTGTTAATACCTGAGGTTCTCACTGTTTTTCCTAAGGTCCCATCTACACTGCAAATGAGAACCCTATTTTAATTGCTCTCCCCCATTTCAAGTAGTGTTGATGGACTCTGAATTAGCAGTAAGAATAGCCTTGTTTCCTTGAGGTGAGGTTGCCAGCCATGGTGGCACAGTTCTGTGTAGTGTCAATTAATCCTTGGCATGAGGGTAGTGGGGATTTTTTTTTTTTGTAACTCCTATAGCTCATGCTACTGTGACTTCAACTGTGGCACTTGCTGGACATTGCATTAAATAATAAGCAATTAGCTGTTTCAAACCTGCCCTAGCAGAGCCTTGGGCCTGGGGAGCAGAGAGAGAATGGGATTCAGTGTATTGTGAAATGGAAAATGGATTTTTTTCATCTGAAACTGGCTGGCCCAGTGCCAGCAGAGTGGTCATTTCCCCCTCCCCCAAACATATCTCACAGTAGCTGTGATGCACAGTGCTCATGGGTACTCCATGTCTCTCTCTCTCTTTCTGTTTTCCTTTTATCAGCTGTTCTGCAGAGAGAATGGCTTTGCTGAGCGATGAGCAGGAGCAGCGGGCTGCAGCTTTATAGATTAGAATGCAACATAAAATGGAATTGTGGGGGGAACAGGAGGGTAAGGGGCTTTATTTTCATCACATTCCACCAGATTATTTTTATCATGTTCCCAGCGTGGCAGGAGGTAGCGTATTGCCCCTCCCTGCCCTCCATTTGGATTTCAACTTGAGAGAACTGATGCAAACACAAGTTGAAGAGAGCAATTAGCACTGCTGCTGCATCCTCCATCTCCTTCTCGTACTCCAAGAGCCATCACAGTACCACAGTGGCAGAGGCAGCACTTCATTTCATCCTGCTTCCCCTATGTGATCCCTGGTTCCAGCCCCTACAGATCTATACTGAACAAACTTAGGCCATAGACCAGTGTTTCATTTGTAGGGCTGTATATGCCCTTGTAACACTATGAAAATCAAATGGACAGGGGCACGTATCACCTGTATCACTGCAAAAAAGGTGGAGGCATTACAGAAATGTTCCTGGATGAGGCAGGTATCCAGGTCTTAGCTGTATTGGTCTGCAGCTTAGAAGAAATTTTACAATCTTTGCACTCTCCTGTGCCTGAAGAAGGGTACCTGTGCCCACAAGCTTACAAATAAAGATATGTATATTTTGCAAATATCTAGTTGGTCTAATACAGGGACAGGCAATTATTTTGGGCAGAGGGCTGCTTACTGAGTTTCAGCAAGCCATCGAGGGCTGCATGACAAGCAGCCCAGGGCAGATTAATATTAATTTTCTAAATTTTTTAGGAGCTCCGCAGGCCAGATAGCATGGCCTGGCAGGCTGCATCTGGCCCCCCAGACCACATTTTGTCCACCCCTGGAAGAGATATCACCTCTGCCACAAGGAGAGTGGTCGCTTCTTAAGGAGACAATCCTCCAAGCCCAAAGGAAGGTAATCCCAACGAGGATCAAAGGGAGCAGGAGGGCACACAAGCCTCCATGGCTCACCAAAAGCATCTGGGAATGTCTCCTTGCTAAAAGGGAGGCGTACACCCAGTAGAAAGAAGGGGACATCACCAGGGATGACTATATGACAGTCACTCGGGGATGTAGGGGGGCAGTTAGGAAGGCCAAGGCAGAGATGGAATTAGGACTAGCTTCCCAGATTAAGGGCAATAAGAAGTCCTTCTTTAAATACATAGAGGGTAAAAAGAAGGTCCCGGGTAATGTGGGGCCCCTGCAGGACGCATTGGGAAATTTGGTCGTCACACCAGATGACAAAGCTAACATGTTTAATGATGTCTTTGCCTCCGTCTTCCTAAGTAGGGACCAGAACAATCACATCCCTGCTGGGCCCCCTTTGGGTCCAAGGGGTGGCACACCTGGGCCAAGGGTTAGTGAGGAACTAGTTAGGGAACTTATGGAGGGACTGGACTTTTTCAAGTCAGCTGGTCTGGATGATCTCCACCCTAGAGTACTAAAGGAATTGGCCGAGGTCATTGCAGGACCCCTGGCACGGCTTTACAAGCACTCGTGGTGCTCTGGTGTGGTGCTGGAGGACTGGAAGAGGGCCAACGTGGTTCCCATCTTCAAAATGGGGAAGAAGGAGGACCTGATGAACTATAGGCCAGTTAGTCTTATCTTGATCCTAGGCAAGCTGTTTGAGAAAATTATTCTGGCACACATCCACAAGGGGCCAGCAGGGGACTGCATGTTTAGGGGCAACCAACATGGGTTCATCAGTGGCACATCCTGTCAGATCAACCTGGTGGCCTTTTACGATCAGATCACCAAATCATTAGATGCAAGGGTAGCAGTGGACATAGTCTTCCTGGACTTCTGGAAGGCTTTCGACACTGTCTCTCACCCTGTTCTCATTAAGAAACTGGGGGACTGTGGTGTCTATACCCACACAGTCAAATGGGTCACCAGCTGGCTGGAGGGCCGCGCCCAGAGGGTGGTGGTGGATGGGTTCTTCTCGACCTGGAAGGACGTGGGCAGTGGGGTTCCGCAGGGCTCGGTCCTCGGGCCCGCACTGTTCAACATCTTCATTAGTGACTTGGACGAGGGGGTAAAAAGCACCCTGTTCAAATTTGCTGACAACACTAAGATGTGGGGGGATGTGGGCACGCTAGAAGGAAGCAACAGGCTACAGTCGGACTTAGGTTACAGGGGTGGGTGGATGAGAATAGGATGGGATTCAACACAGACAAGTGCAAAGTGATGCACCTAGGGAGGAACAATTGGCACCATACCTACAGGTTGGGGAACTCTCTTCTTGTTAGCATGGAGGCAGAAAAGGATCTTGGAGTCATCATTGACTCCAAGATGAACATGGGCCAGCAGCGTGGGGATGCAGTCAGGAAGGCCAACCGCACCTTGTCATGCATCCACAGATGCATCTCGAGCCGGTCCAGAGAGGTGATCCTCCCCCTCTATGCGGCACTGGTCAAGCCGCAGCTGGAGTACTGCGTCCAGTTCTGGGCGCCGCACTTCAAGAGGGATGTGGACAGTATGGAGAGGGTCCAGAGGAGGGCCACTCGCATGATCAGGGGCCAGCAGGGCAGGCCCTATGAGGAGAGGCTACGGGACCTGAACCAGTTCAGCCTCCACAAGAGAAGGCTGAGGGGGGATCTAGTGGCCATTTACAAACTAGTCAGAGGGGACCAGCAGGCATTGGGGGAGTCCCTGTTCCCCTCGAGCACTGCCAGGAGTGACCAGGAATAATGGTCACAAGCTGGCAGAGGGTAGGTTTAGGTTAGATATCAGAAGGCGCTACTTCACGGTCAGGGCGGCTAGGATTTGGAACCAACTTCCAAGAGAAGTGGTGCAGGCTCCTACCCTGGGGGTTTTTAAGAGGAGGTTAGATGAACACCTTGTTGGGGTCGTTTGACCCCAGTACTCTTTCCTGCCATGGCGGGGGGTCAGACTAGATGATCTACTCAGGTCCCTTCCGACCCTAGAAACTATGAAACTATGAGTTCTGATTCCTTGTGCCTGTAGACCAATATGGCTAATACCTGGATACCTGAAACATGGGAGATACAGAATTTCAGCCATTTCTTAAAAATGACAACTTCATAACTTTACAGGAAGGAAGCAAAAATTACCACCTAGAAACCTGAAAGCTGACACCCTGTTCCTGCCTATTGTTCGAGCTAATTTGCCTTTTCACCGAACTCAGAGTCACCCCACCACAAGAGAAATTCCTGCCCAGGAAAGCACTCCATCTTTCCACTCTTCTTTCAGATATGAGACATCATAACCAGAAGGAAACATAATTCTACGCCCTGCTTGCCACCAGACAACTCTGAGGTAAAACGACTGTTCCAGTTTTTGTCTGAGCCCAATCTGGAATGAACTATTCCAACCAGAAAATCTCACTACACCTGCAGCTGTCCTGTAAAATACAACTTTTCATTTCCACCTAGGAGAAATTTTACAATCTTTGTACTCTCGTATGCCTGAAGAAGGGTACCTGTGCCTGAAAGCTTGCAAATAAAGTTTTTTGTTTGTTTGTTTTTGCAAATATCCAGATGGTCTAATAAAATAGAACTTGTGGCAGAGGTGATATATATGATTCCTGGATGAAGCAAAAACTTCTGTGAAGAGCTACATTTTCCAGTGCCATATGTGCCATCTATCCATTGCACCATAGGTCTTTAGGGGGTTGTTTGGTCTCCCAGCATGCCCTCCACATCACCAAGGGGAGGTCAGAAGAGCAGGGTGGATAACACTGAGCCTGGTGGACAGCAGGCTGCCTACTTGCCTGAAGGACTGGGCTGTCAGTAAGCACATACGGGGACCAGGCTCACTGATAGCTGCAGCTGGGTCAGGACTGGGCTGTTAGTGAGCTCATGGCTGAGCTGCGGCTCTGCTTGCATGCCACATGGGGTGGTAGACTGTCAGTGAACACAGCACTGAGCGAGGGAACCAGAGTCCCAGCCCTGAGCAACCACCTGCCACTCCAGTGTATCTGGAGAATGCACTGCTGAATGTTTTCACGGTGACTTTTTAGCATTCCAGCCAGGAAGTTCTGCCTATCAGTCTATACTTGATACCATCACATTTTTGTAGCTCTCTGAAGTGCTGCTGCTCTTGTAGCTCTGCAAATGCATGTCTGTCCACTGCCTCAGCCACGTAACCCAGAACGATGGCTCTACCATATTCCAGAGTGGGTAGGAACAGCTGGAGCTTTTTCTTGGGACAAAAAGAACTTTCCTTATTAGCACTTGGTGGCATTTTGTATTCATATATTGCAGAGCAAACACCAGTATCAGAGAAGTGAACCTTGTTGGAAATGTGCGATTCACATCACACCATCTTAGTGGCACACACACCTTGATCTGTCTCCAGCTAGTCCTGGAGGTTGCTGAGCAATTGCACATGAAAAGTGATTTGCGTGTTGAGCTGCAGGCCAGCAACGGGGACATTGGGATCCATCGCTGTTCTTGAAGGTGTGTGCAGAACAGCAATAGAAATCCTGTACAAACTCCCTATTCTTAAAGAACTTTAAAAAACAAGTCAGTAGAATCATGTAGGCAAGAGACCTGTGCTTTTTCAGGGGGACGTGATATCAGACCAGCTGAGCCTCGATTGCCTTTTAGACTGCAAATCGGCTGTGTCCTCAGTTAGACTGCAGGTACATCAATGTGATCAAGTTTTTCTGATGGTATGGTGGGGAGGGTGCATCGATGTGTTTGGCCTTGTCTGTTGGTACTAGGAAGAAAGTGGATTAGTGCACTGTCAGAGCCAGTCACAGAGCCAGTCGGTCATGTGCTGCTCTCGAGTTATTGATAACAGTGTGCTGTGTGTCAGGTATATGGGCCCTGTGTGCTGGGTAGTATCAGGCTGGAGGAGTTATAGAAGTGGGGGTATAAAAACAAACAGAGCAGACTACTGGTGAAATGGGGTTTTTTTGTGTCCCCAGCAGAGCTTGATTCACCCCACGTCGCACCAGTTGACAGTCCCAAGCACTGATGCCTTGTGTTGGGCACTCTTAGGTCTCCTGCTCATTGGCCTACTTCTCACAAGGCCCAGGAAACAGATGAGAACCTTTCTCAGCCTGAGGTGATTGCTGTGGGATATTGCATTTGGCTTTCCCAAGTCCTTTCCTGAAATATTTTTCTGCCTGCCTGCCTTGTGGTGCCATTTACACTGTGGTATGGCAGCCCTCTGTGTAACAGGCCCTGGCCTTATGGGTATAAGGTGGTAGTTGTATTTTCAGCACGGTATGTCATCCCCGAGGTGAAGGGTAACCTGATGAGCAAGGCAGGCATTGGAGAGCACTTGTAGCAGGAGTGGCATTGACTGTAGGTTCTCCTAGGATTGCTCTCCCTTTGGGTGTGTGAGAGGCCCTGGCTCATGGTTAGCCTGGGGTTTGTTAGCTCTACGCCATTCTGAGGAAAAGTATCTGTCCTGGCCTAGAGTCTGGGCCACAGTATAGGGGTAGGGTGAGATAGGCACAGGGGTTTTCAACCTTGTGCTCAACAGCCTCATTCCCTGGGGTGGCAATCCCAGCATGAGTGTTCATTATGCAAAATTCCTGGAATGGACCCACCGATTCTGTGTCCAGCACTCCACCCACACCACAGCCAGGGAGAGGGACGTAGACATTACTTAAGGATTTGATTATTGAGTTATTTTGATGTTGTTACGCTCCAACGACATGTTTACCAATATTCCACTTTTTGAAGGCTCAGGAACAGTGGGAGCATCTGTATTGTTTATCTTTGGTGTTCATAAGCACAGAGCAGATTACTGTGGGGCTGCCAGGAAGAGCTGTTTGCGCTTACGTTCCATCAGAAACACCTTTCCCAACTGTGGATTGAATCCAAGGTAGGATCGTTCACTTCATTGCTGCTTGATGTCTAACTTCTAAGTCTATGGCTACCTTGACTAAAACTGGACCTAGGTGGGCCTAGTACTGATAAGTGCAAAATCTACAAGGAAAGATTAAGGGTTTAGTGAAGGGAAATGTGTGCTGTTCCTCTAAGAGTTTTATGCCCTTGGGAGTTGAAAAGACAGTGTTTTGCTTGGAAACAGCTGTTTTGAGGTTGTGGTAATCTCATCACTGGTCACAGTTCCAGGAGTGAGACTGCACAGCTGCCAGCCCTGACTTACCTTGCTCTACTAGAGGGAGTCTTATGGGTGTGAAAATGGTGTATCCGGTAACCATGGCTCATGCAGGGTAGTAATTCAGTGAGTTTAATAAGGGGTGGGTGGTAGGACCAGCCTAACTGGCAGGCACTGCGCTTATAAATGCAGCTAGCAGGTGGGAAGGCTGTGAGAAATCTAGTCTTCTGCAGAAATGCCATTTGCTGCATTCAAAGTCGGTATGATCCAACAGGAGACACTAAGATAAGTCAGTACTCAGCACCCTAGTAATGGTACCTGTTGGGCATTCCCCTGGAAGAAGTCAATGCTAAAAGATTTCTCTGGTAAGTGGGACACTTTGTCCCAAATGGGTGGGACAGTCATTCACTTGTGGACCTCTGGGTCTCACTTGGCTTCTAGTGAGAGGCACTGTTAGTGTGCCACATGGTGTGTCATTAATCCCTGTTGTATCAAGCTGGCCTAGCCTTCTGTGGGCATTCAAGGCTTGCAAGACTGACAACTACTGACAATTTAAAACAGTTGGTACCTGGCATTAGCTGGGAGTATATTCTCAGTATTAGTGCATCAAGCTATTATCTCCAGCAACACTTGCTCTCCAGCCAGAACATTTATAGACCCCTCAGGTGAGTCTACATGTTCATTAATGCACAGTAACTGGCATTACTGCTCAGTAGTGCTCAGGCAGCTTTATAGTGATGCTACTGCATGGTAGCCTAATAATACTATGCAGTAGTGTATTAGCGCTGTTTGTGCAGTGATATGCTACTGTGCAGTATTATTAGGCTACTGTGCAGTTAGCACTTCGCATAGACACGCCCTTGGAGTAGCAAAGTTGCTCCCTGTATTACTGAATTGCAACGATAGAGACTGCAACTTAATCAGCAAGTGTATACCCAGTTGCAGCAGCGCAGCACATGACCCAGCTTGTATTCACTTCACACTTATTTACTCCAGCGCTCCAGGGGCAACATGTAAGGGGTTCATGCAGGTACACGTGCACCCCCTGCACGTGGCGGTGCACCTCTTGCAAAATTGCCCCAAGCCACTGCTGCAAGTGGCACCTGAGGGTGGTCACCGACCCATGTTCAGTGCTTGCCACACCCTCCCACCCCCCACTGCCAACAGTGCCGGTGGCATCAGCAGGATCTCACTGCTCATCACCACTGTCCTCCCGCCACTGCAACCATGCCCCCCCCAGCTGCCGGGGGCATGCGCAGTTCATGCAGAGCCCTAATCCCTTAAATCAGGGGTGTCAAAGTTACTCTGGGCCCCAGGCTAGATCTGGACCTCTGAGGTTCTTCCAAGGCCAGATCCCTGGAACCATCAGCAGCTGTGTTGGGTTTGGGGTCAGCAGTGTGAGCCAGGCATTGGGCAGCTGTGTGGGCTGAGGATTGGCTGGCAGCATATATCCAGGGGCAGGCAGAATCCGGTGGTGATCAGGCAGCAGCATAGGTCTGGGGCCAGGCAGCAGTGTGGGCTGGGGATTGGGCGTCTGAGGGGGTAAGTGAGGACTGTATTTGCACAGCCCTTGCTTGAACCCTTCTGCCATGTGCATCAACATCCAGGGACCTCAAGTACTCTAGCAGTCCAACCCCTCCCCCCTACCTTCCAGCAGCTCGCTGCACTTCCAGTGGACTGGATGAAACAATTTCTTGGGCCAGATTCAACCCTTGGGCCATATGTTTGACACCCTGTCCCTGAAGTCTCCCTATTCTTTGTGTGTTAAAGCAGTTGCACAGGCTGTTTGTCATGAGGAAGATGGGAATAGTGTGCATCGTGGATGGAGGGTACAGTGCAAGCCAGGCACAGAGTCAGATCTGCCTCATTTCCAGTGATTTCTTCTCTCATTAATACATCACATACTCCCTTAGTCTCTGTCACCCCTCTCCCTGCTCAAATTTGATGCTTGAAATTCCTGTCTTGCCTGCTTCACTGGCCAGCCTGTGCTAGCCCTGTGCTCACAAGGTTTCAGTCCTATGAATGGAACCATCTGCTCGTGTGTTCATGAGCACAAGGGCCCTCTCCCCTCTAAGTAGTCCTCCTTTGTGTAATGTTTTCAGTCACGCATAAGGGCACGGCCCTGCTGTGGATGAACTAAATGCATACTCTGTGATTAGCCTGGTGCTTCTCTGAGTTTTAAGCAATGGTGAGAAGACAGCTGTGTACAAGGATCGTGTTGAGGGTCCACTGTAATACCCCAGTTGGTCTGGCCAAGCTAGAGGGAGTCAGTTCACTAAATTCAGGAGCTAAAAGGAGCTACTTTACACTTACAGGAAGAGCTGGGGTCCACTGCCTGGGGTGCTGAGCTCTTGTCACCTTGTAGACAGCTGATAAGGGTAGTGCCCTTTTCTTCAGTAGGTGGACCACTTTCTTTCTGGCTTCTGTGCTGTGATTGCTGTGGGATATTGCATTTGGCTTTCCCAAGTCCTTTCCTGAAATATTTTTCTGCCTGCCTGCCTTGTGGTGCCATGTGTGTATATGGGTACATATAGCAAGTGTTTGTGTATATGTGTGTGCATATAGGCAGGTGCATCTCTGTTTGTGTAGTTCTCAAGCTTCCTCTTTCTCTTTCCTCTCTCATCTCTCCTTTACTAATACATCTTGTGGAAATTCCCTTGTTTCTGCTGACTTTAGCATCCTTTGTTCATGGTATCTGTTGAATTCTGAGAGTTTCGCTGAAATACTTCTTTTCACTGCAAAAAAAAATCAGTAAAGTAGAAAATCAGCATTTTCCCAGCACTCTGGTGGGGAACAGTTAGGTTTAGGAATGGAGTGGGAGCTTTTTTAATAGAGGCTTGCAACTCTCACTTCTCTCATTCTGTTCAGGGCCTTGTTCTGTTGTGGGCAAACTAGCTCTCAGAGCTGCTTTGTCTGATTTCTAGATTTTCACCTCCTAGCAGAATCCAGGTCAGCTTTTAGGCTGGCTCTGTTGTTAGCAGGCATGGCATGTCGGCTGGTGGAGAGACAGCACCCCAGGCTGGGAATTAGAATGACCTTATGCTGTCGAGAAGGTTCCAACAACCTGACCAGCACTGACACTGTCTGTATTGCTGGAGGGAGACTTGTGATGACACTGAGTGTGAATGTTAATCTCAAAATGTGAGAGGAGAGGAGGGTGTGTGTCAGGGGGAGGGAGGGAGGGGGAGGACAGGGGGCAGGAGTTGGAATTTAAAAAATCATTAGCCATAGAGAAGTGTAAGACAGGACTGAATCCATGAGGCATGAGAGTTTGGCTGGCCACAGGCTTAGCCACAATGACCTTTTTCTGAGGGCTTAGTGGAGATGACCCTGAATATCATTTGAGTATATCAGTAATGCAACCTGAGGGGGTGAGTGGGGTATCAGGCACAGTGCCCCAGGCACTGACTGTGACGTGACACTAGAATTCCTATCCCCCTCACCCCCAATCTTTGCCATGGCAGAAGCAACTTTGTGCTGCCTATCCATAAGAGCCAAGCAGCACAGCTCTGCACCCAACAGTGTGTCTGGGGGCGGGGGAGTGAGTAGAAGTACCCTCTACTCTTTGCACCCCAGGGAGCCTTTGCTACAGCTGGTGCAGCCCCGTGCCCAATAGTAGATCTAGGGTTTGGGGAAGCAAATAGCGCACCATGCATGACTCCCAAAGAGCTTGTGTACCACAGAGCTGCTGTTGCCGAAGCCAACCTTCATACAAGAACAGCAGCAGTATCCACTGTCTCCAGTATGGAGTGAGACCAGGCAGGTAAGACTTCTCTTCCCCTCACCCTGCTCCATGCCTAGAGTGGCATACCCTTCTCCTGGCTCCAAGCTGAATGAACTTACTGTGGCTCTGGAGCATAATAGTTTGTGTCAGAACACTTGCATCTAGTTCACACACATACTCATAAGAAGGAAATTTCAGGTCTAAGGTTTGTATTTGGTCATTGGAGAGATGGGAGGATAGTCCTGATCAAAAAGGACTGCAGAACATGAGGTGAGATATTGTGGCAATGGAGGGACAGGTAAGTGGCACTGATGGAAGGGAGGGGAAGGATTGGGAAGGGTTGCAGTCCAGCAGCTTTTATACAGGCTGCCATAAAGTCAGATATCCCTGCTGGAAGGGCCTGACTAGGGAGTGGGAAAAGTTGATCACAATGTGCTGTTTGGCCACACAGTATACTTCCATGGGAATGAAATGGGGAAGAGTGGGCAGAGAAAACCAGGGCACATTCCCCAGTGTGGAAGCAGAGAGAGAAGCTATTACAAAGGTACTTATATGTCCTAAAACAGAATGTCATTTCTAGGGCTGTCAAATAATTAAAAAAAATGATCACAATGAGTTGTGCAATTAAAAAAAACTAGTTGCAATTAATCACAATTTTAATCACACAGCTAAAAACTCAGAATTATGCACAGAAAACCTCACTATTATGCAAAAATTATACAGGTAGTTTGTATGGTTGGGGGATGGGTGTGGGGTATATGTGTGGGGGTAGAATTTATGAAGGTGTGGGGGGCTGTGGGAGTATATGTGGGATTTGGGGTCCAGGGAGGAGGGTGGGTCCCTGCATGTCCTGGCACGATGTATGGTATAGTGGTTCAGAAGTGAGGGGCAGAAGCAGGGCTGGGGGGGCATGGCTTGGGTGTGAGGGCAGATACACACACACACACACACACACACACACACACACACACAAATACACAGTGGCCAGCGGGTAAGTCTGTGGAGGTGGAGGGGCAGGGCAAGAGGGAAGGGGTGAGGGGAGCAGCGAGGCCCCCACAGTGAGGAAGGGAGTGGAACAGGGGAATGTGCTGGGGTGAATGGGGCCCCAGGGTTGTGGGATGGAGCCGTAGGCAGTGCATGGAGGGGCGTGGCTTACCACTGCTGCACAACCCCCCCCCCCCCCCCCCAAAGGAGGCATAGGGGTCACATGCCTCCCAGATTTGTGTATGGGGCAGAGGCGGGCTGCTTGCTGAGGGCTGGGGTTCTGCATCCTGCTGCCTCTGTCTCAGAAGCCACGCACTGGCCATGCATCCCCTGCCCACCCGGTGGCAGGAGGCACAACATGGCATTGTGCAGGTCCTGGGGCAATGGCAGCAGAGAGCAGAGCTGTAGTCCACAGTGGGCAGCCCACCTCTACCCTGCTCACAAATCCGTGCTCTCCATGCCCCACCCAGGGGTGTGAGCAGCAGCGGGGAGCCATGCCCCCCTGTGCCTCTGGATGAGCTGCCCGTGGTTGTGTCCCACAACCCTCCCCACCCCCTGGGCCACATAACCCTGCCACACTCCCTCACTCACCGTGTGGGTCTCAATTGCACCCCCTCTTCTCTCTTGCCCCACCCCACCCCTCTCCCTCCACAGACTTACCAGCGCAGCATTGCTCTACATGCAGGCTGCAGCTGCTCGGGTGTGTCTGTGTCTGTGTATGCCCCCCGCTCCCTCCCACTGCGGCCACTGGAAGCCTGCAGCCTACAGTGGCCTGCAGTCGTTTTTGCTGCCTCTGCTGTCCTGCTGGGTGTCCCGGAGGTGGTGGAGCAGAGCCCGGTCACAGGCTCCAGAGCCATGTATGCAATTAACACATTAAAAAAATTAATGCAAGAACCAATCAACATGTTAATCATGTGCGTTAACTGCAATTCATTGACAGTCCTAGTTATTTCCCTTTTTCAACCTAAATGGCAGTTTCCTAACCGTTTAAATGGAAATTTTTGGCATTGAGGCATATTTTCTAAATCTATTCCTCCTGCAGTATGGATGCAGAAGTACACATAGATTGAGTGTTCACTATGGATTAGTGGGAAAAATATTGCCCACGAGCCAAATTTGGCACACCAAGGGGTTTTGTCTGGCCCACGGTGGGTCACTCAGCTGCACCCAACCCAGGCGTGGGGGCAGCCTGGGCTGTGGTGCATGCAGCCAGTCCTGCTACCCCCAGGTGCACAGTGGGACTGTGGTGGTACGGTGGCTGGAGTCCACTTCCTGGTATCCCTGGTGGCAGCGGAGGCTGCTGCCAGAATCACTGCTGCCACTGGACCTAGCCCCACTGCCCAGGCAGCCTAGCCTGTCTGCTGAACACCCACCACCAGGGGCAACCAGTTGGAGTGGGCAGGCAGGGCCTCCAGGACAGGGAGCTCCAGGGCGTAGGTGGGGCCAGGACCGGGGCTGGGATTGCAAGGCAGTGACAGTATGGGGCTGGGGCCCAGGGCTGTGATAGTGGGATGGTGACAGCATGGGGCCGGGGCTGGAGGCAGAGCCACAATTCACCTCCTACAGGTCCCTGCAACAAGTGCCAACTCCAAAGGCAGGGGCATGCCAGAGGTCAATTGTGACTCTGCCCTGGTCCATGGGCCATTTTTTTTCACCGCCCTGTAATCCCAGCTCCAGCCCCACCTGCTTGTCCTGCTCCTGGATGTCGCTCCCAGCACACCTGCAGCCCCATCTCATCCACCCAGCCAAGTGCACCCTCCCTGTGCAGGTCCTGGGACGGTCTGCATGGAGAGCCTGGGATTGCTGGGTGGCAACAGCATGGTGCCAGGAGAGCCACTTTAGGGAGTTTTGGTGAGCTATTGCAGGCCAGGGGAGTGGATGATGACCTGATTTGGTGCTGCAGGGGATGGAGGAGGTGCTGACCTGGCCCTCAACAGTTCACCAAAACTCCCCAGGTAGCCCTCCAGCCAAAATAATTGCCCACCCCTGGACTACACATTGGCTAGGCATATAGGTGTTTAAGGCCTGGGGAGAAATGGAGGAGCCTCTCATGACTTAGCTCAAGTAAATAAACATTTAAGTCTCTTGCCTAGGCAACAGGAGACCTTGGACTCTCACCTAGAGGGATTTTGACCCTACATCTCTCTGAAAATCCTAGCCAGTAAGCAATCATTAGCCAGTGCTCTGTCCAGCACTTGTTTTGAAGCAGAACCACATCACCTTGCTTTTAATAGATATTTGATACAATATCTGGAGAGCAGTGGGGAAGTTGTTGTGTAAGGCAGCAGACATCTTAGACAGCCATACGTTGTAGCTTGCTCTCTGCCTCCTGCACCCTTTTACTCACTCTTCCCTGTGAGGAGGGCCATATTCAAAAGCACTGGGTGGACTACTGAGAAATGCCCTACCTGTAGCTTGATGATTCAAGAGGTGTGCTGGAAGGTCAGAGCACTTCAACCTAGCTGCTGGAAGCACCTGAAAACTGGGGGCATTTATACATGTGCTCAGGTGGGGTGTGCTTTAATTAGAGCAGTTCTGAGAGCCACTCTAATTAAAGCACCCGGAGCCGCTTGTGTATCAGCATCCCCATGCTTCAAAGTGGTGACAGGGGCACTTTATCTAAAGCTCATCAAATCAGTTTTAGATAAAATGCCTTTGCTACCATTTTGAGTGCAGGGATGCTGATGCATGAGACAGTAGAGTCTGCTGGAGCGTGGCAATTACCAGCAGACTCAGTTAATCTTCTATGCTCCAAAGTGCTGTAACTACAGTGTATTGGAGCAGCTTTGCTGCTCGTATATAGGCACTCTGGGTGTTCTGCTCCTGGGCAGAATACCCAACTCTGGGTCCTGGATTTCACTTTGTCATCCTAAAAACTGGGCAATGAAATCCAAAAATCCAAGAAACAATGAGAGTTACGTACAAAAATGCTTAGTGGCCAAGTGATAAACTCAAGGTCACAGAAAGAAAATATAGGAGAGGAGGGAATTGCCTCAAACAGATGCCAGGCCAACCTTACCCCTGTTGTTATTCCATGGCTAATGCTTTAAGGTTTTTTGTATGAAGTACCCTTCCCAGCAGATTTGCTTTCCATAGGATCTGCCAACGCACCTTGCAGGCATTTCCACGGGGACCACGGGAAGGCCAGGGCAGTGCTGCTGCATTATTAGCAGGGCATTCTCAAATAATGGTTGGGGCTGCTAATAGCTCTTTCCCTACCTGCTGACTCCAGTCAAGTTTACCCCAGTGGGAAATACCCCTCTTTAAATAGCAACTTGAGTGATTCTTATATTGCCAAGTGTTTTTGGAAGGGGTTGCATCAAGGGCTTTTAGTGCCTGACCTTTCCCATTTTGCTGCAGTTTCTAAGTGTAACAATGCCTGTAAAATGCCAGTAGCTGTTGGACTGGAAGCACTGGATGGCCTAGCACAGTGTGTTCTCAGCATGAGCTGATGCATCACAGTAACCTAACTAAGCAAAACCTTGCCTTTTGTGGCAGAATCTGAGGAGCCATGGAGCAGGCAACCAATTGCAACATAGTAGAGGAAACACTGCTGCCCTTTCATGACATTAAGGGCATTGGGCCCTAACACTGCATATCAGATACGTATCACTGTAGGAAGAAAAGGATAGACATTAAGAAATAGGGGGCCAGATGGATATTAAGGGAGACAGAGAATGAGGGGCATGAAGGAACAGTAGGTGAGGCCAAGCTAAGGCAGCCAGAATTCTAAGGATCACCGACTGATTAAGATTTCTTTGCTTTTTCCCACACCAGGCCTTCTAACTACAGCCCAGGGAACCTTGGCCAGAGTTCAGTTAATGCACCACACATACAGAGCTCTAGCAGTGGCAAGAGCTGGGGCCCACTGTTTAACCGTGGCTAATGGAGTTCTTCTAGATCTTTAAAGCTTACAGTGCTATCCCTGCATCCACGTGCATGCGGCTATGGTTCATTACATCAGTATTTCAGATATGCTGTAAAACATCCACAGAAACTGCTGCCATTGCCAGCTTTTATGAGCACTTGTATTCATTCATGGAAGGGGCTGGCAGGCTCTGGTTATCTCCTCGCCATGCACTGAGGGGCTTGCTTTGCTATTATTTGTATTACAGCAATACTGAGTGTCTCTTTGGGACTGGGAGCCCTTTGTGCTGGGTACTGTAAGAGCATAAGAGCATCAGGGTCTACAGACAAAACAAGCAGACAGAAGAAACTATGTGGACGAATGACACATCAGCAATTTGTCTAATGTTCCAGGACCACATCTCCCACCTTCCATTCAGACTCCCTCTCCCAGGGGTCGGCAACCTTTTCAAGCTGTGGACCAGATTGACCCAGTTCAGGTCAGAGGTGGGAGGGGGCATGGTAGGTGAGTGCTAAAACCCAGCCACTGATGCTGCTTTGCCCAGCTACCACCACTTTTCTTTGCAGCAGAAGAAAACAAGTGCTGTTGAAGTCCCCTGCTGCCGCTCTCCCACCTTTGACCTGACCTGAGTTCATCTGGCTGCTGAAGCCTGTAGTCCATGAGCTAGCTCAAATGGCTCTACAGGCTGGAGATGGCCTGCAGGCTGTAAATTGCTGATCCGTGTCTTATCCCACTCAGTTGCAGATCAGACTGCATCTCCCCACATACCCTCTTTTCACTCACGTGGCAAATTCTTGTCCTCATTTTAAGCCAAAGACCTTTCTTTTCCTTCCCTTCCCTTTGCTCCCCTGCAGCTTCCAGCCAATAGAGAGCTGTGCTGGGGCCAAGAAGCTTCCAGCTGTGCCTGCAACTTAAATGGGACTGGGTTTGGAGGAGAAACAGTAGCAACCTGAACTTAGCGACCAGGTTCTTGACAGCTCTGGTGTGGGTACAGGCAAGTCCCCCAGCCACTGATGCACCGCTGAAGCCCCTTGGGCTCAAATCGGACTGGAGCCAAGTTGTTTTGGCCTGTGGCTCATCAAGGTTGCCGGCTGCTGCTTTAAGGTGTTGAAAGACAAATTTCAGAGCTTGCCTGGAGTGCAACTCTGAAGAGTCACCCGCCTTGATCGGAGCTGAATACATCTCCCAAAGAACTAACTTTTACCCTTGTGTCCTAAGCTGTCCAGAACAAATGTATCCCGGGTGGGTAATTGTTTGGGTCTGTGGGCCACATAGGGAATTTTGGTAAGCTTTCATGGGCTGGATCATCTGCCTAGCAGCTGCCTCTGCTCTCTTAGTGGATGTGTCTAGTGCAAGGGTTCTCAGACTTTGCCATAGTTAGTCTCACCTAGCTATGAAAAAAATGACTGTGCCTCCCCATAGTTTGCTAAAACAATACAACAAATTGAAAATAGTAAGCCTATATGCTGCACAAAATAAATAAAAAAGTTAATGGGATTTGATCAATAAAGATTAGTTTGAGTTTCAAAAGTATTTGTTTAATTTCAAGGGCAGTATAAATGGAAGCAGTTAAATTAAAACTTCACCTAAGCATTTTAAGAAACATGATACCAAACAATGATAGGTTTATTCAGTATCAAATCCATCAGTGCCACCTTATCAGTGGGAGGTGTGTATTTGTTTCCTGGCTGCACGAAGTAGCAGAATTTGGGGTTGCAGTGTAGAAAGGAAGAGATGCAAGTCATCTTCGACAAAGCCAGGACCTACACTTTGTTTTGATTGGAGTTAATGCCGAGAAGCCTGACTCACATAGGTATGTGGAAGAAAAAGGAACGGGCACTTTAAGAGCCTAGTGTGTTAACTCAGGAGACTTAGATCCCACCAATCACCAAAAGTCTGCTGCTGGCATTTCTGAAAATTTGTGCTGCAATTCCTGGTTGCTTGACAGTTTGATAAGGCTTTTCTCTTCTTTTGAGAACAGCATACCTATGGGGATTGGCTTAGAGGTGAATGGGTTCCTGATTCACTGACTACATTTCATTTGGCCCACTTCAGGAAGGTATTCATGAAGCTCTTCCTGTAGACCCCCAAAGTGCTGAACAATTATGTCCTGGATACTGTCAACTGACAGATCACTGCACTGTTGCATGTCTTCCAGGGTTGAAAACATGCAAACAGATGCAAACATGCTGTACATATGAAGACCACGGTTCAAGTTTGTTAATAAATGCTGCTATCTGATCTATAACAAGGAACACATTTGCATCTCCTCCCTGAAGTGACACATTCAGAGAATTCAGTTCCTCGAGTATGTCAGCTAGATATGACAACAAAGCTACCCAACAAGTGTCACTGAAATACTGCAGAAGAAGGGAGTTACTATTAGCAAGAAAAATATGGGCTTCATTGTACAACAGATGTCTTTGTGTAGCAGCAACTGTGTGAAGTTTGCCCCCATCTCTTCACATAGAAAGCTACAAACTCTTTAATTAACCAGGTGCAACTTTATAAAGTTTACAGTTTTCACTGCAACTGAAAAAACATTGCTGAGTGCCTCCAGCATCTTATCAGCAGTGAATGCCTGTCTGTGGATCATACGATGATTCCAGATTGCTTTGGGGGCCACTTCTTGTACTGTTATCGCAAGCCCGCTATGCCGTCCTGTCATAGACCGAGCTCCATTGCTGCAAATTCCAAAACAATGTTCCCAGTCAAGGTCTGTGTCTTGGACAAAAATATTTAACAGTTTAAAAAGCTCTTTACTAGTTGTTTATGTGGAGAGAGGATGGCAAAACAGAAATCCTCCTTTAATTCTGTTGCTGTAGTGAAACAAATATACACCAGTAGCTGTGAAGCATTTGATATTTCAGTAGACTCATCTATCTGAATGGAATAATATGGGCTCTGGTGATCACTTGCTAGGAGCTGCTTTTTTACATCAGTGGCCATGTGTGCAATACAGCATGAAACTGTGTCGTTCAAAAGCAAGATCACATCTAGCTGTGTTGCTGTGGTCTGCCCTATGATCACCGAGCACATACCCTTTGCAGCTGGGAGTAGTAGTTTCTCTTCTATGTGGTGAGGCTTGTCTGCTTTGGCAATGCACAAAACCATATGGTAAGAATCCTCAGTAGCCTTCATGTTAATAGTGCTGTACACTTCAACAACACTTTTTTGTCCTGTTCACTCACTGACTGTCCACTGAAAAAAAATCTATGGGTTTTGATACTAAGGAAGGGTGTCTCATTTCACGATGCTAGCATAATTTACTATTGTTTGCCAATAGTTTGGCACATACTACCAGGGTTCAAATTACACTTTGACTCTTGTGGGGTCTGCAAAAAAGAATTGGGCTACCCATCACGATGCCCTAATAAAATTGGAGTGCCATCCAGCTTCCCCCACCCATTACGATTTTCAAATCTTACAGGGGGGGGCTTACTCGTCCCCATTTCCCCCCTCCCCCCACCGAGTTCCCCCATAATTTGAACCCTGCATACAACACATTGAGGCCTCAGTTCATCACTGGGCCCGCTCCATGTAAAACCAAGCTTTAAATAGGCTTTGTCATATTTTCGACCTCTGCATTTTGCTGGAACCTCTGCTGCTGTGCTCTCTTCAGCTTGAGTTGTACGCTTTTCTCCCTTTGTCATGAAACAATCCATTTCTGATTTAAGCTGTTTCTCACTGAGTGTACTGATGATGTTTGTAAGTTTACTCAACGCATCCAATCTCTCCTCAAAAAAAACAACTCACAGTTTGCATCTCCCTTGACATGACACTGCATGTCCCCAGGGAGACATACCTCATAGTTTGAGTACCACTGGTCTAGTGCCATTGAGCGCCCTAGCCTGAGCTACCCTCTGGGCCTGGGTTGTGGGGGGACTGAGGGATCTGCCACAGGCTAGACAAAATCCCTCTTCAGGCCAAATGTGGCTTGAAGGCCATATTTTGCCCACACCTGCTATGAGGAGTGGGTCCCAAATTGACACTGTGATGGAGATTCATGCAGGGAAGCAACAGGCGGGGGCTGTAGCCAGCTATGCCCTTAAAAAGAGAATGTATCTCATGTTGGAGGTGTTTTGTCTCTATGAGTTCTTTCTGCAGCTCTTTTCAAGGTCTGGTCCTTCCTACAGGCTGCTCATTAAACAAAGAGGTTCTCTGGCTTAGCAGGGTGACGCTGTGGACTGCAGGGTGAGCAGGCCCTAGGCCCAGGCAGTGCTGGAAAGGGGTGTACTGGCATTCAGACTGCTGCCATCAGTTTTCCTGCCCATAGCCAACCAGTAGCTTGCCCCTCTGCAGTCTCATCATCCTTTGCAGACAAACAGCCAATACTCTCTGTTTTCCATAGTCTCTGAAGCAGAGCACCCTCATCTGAGCTCTTCCCTAGGCAGAAATATTGCTTCTATCCTTGCCCCTTTGTTCTCCTTTTGTTGGTGCCCAGACAGCTCAGCATGCTAGTGCGATATCTCTGAGAGCTCCACAAGGTATGGTTATCGCCCTAGTTCAAGCACTGTAAAAACTTTGTGTGACCAGTTTATCAACAAACCCCCCAGCAGGTAGCCAGTGCCAGCAAGGGCCTCAAGGCAGGGGCAGAAAGAAAAGTCCATTGGAGCAGCATATACACTCTTTGCATCAGATCCTTTCTGCCACCCACTCTCAACGCCAGACATCTCTCCTTTGCTAGCTGGCATCATGAGGCAACCCAACCGCGACACAATTGGAGAGTGGAAAACCTGTTTTATCCAGACAGTTTCATGAATTATTGCTTTAAAGCCTGTTTTAAAGCTCTGCCCCCTACAGCCATGGGCACTGCCCTTTGCAGCACAGTTTTAACCCAGACTCTTTACAGTCCCAGCAGAGTCCTCTATGATGAGTTGATCTATAGGGACAATTGTTTTGCTTTGAGTAAAGCATATCCTGGAGTGGAACTGACATACATTTTATCATACAATTCTTTACTAGACAGCAGTAGAATATTTGGTAGTCACAGATCCTGAGCTTTGCAATGGAAATGTAGTATACTGGATAATGTGGGATAATGAAAGCATATATATTTGGCATGTTTCTCTAAGCAAGTAGTTTTGGATGAGTGAGTAAAGTCTGGGTTTATTCTGTTGAAGGGCTGGGTTCCGTTTCCATCCCTGCCTGATATAAGCTTTCTCAGTTGGTTTGTTAAGGCTAACTCTCTGGCGGGTTTTTAGGCATAGGTTTCAGCAACTTAGTAAGTAACAAGATGTGTGGCATGCTTAAATATCAGGTAGATGTATACCATTTATTTATTTAAATCAGAATTTTTTATTTCCATGTTGGTAGGCCTTCAACTCCTTTCTATTTTATGGCACTATTGTTAGAGTAGATGGCTTGTGCTTGTTTCTTTAATTAATTTCCTAATCAGTGGATTCTAAATAGAGACCACCTTCTGAGGAGTTTCAGCCTTAACATACTTAGCTCTGCTGGGAAAAAAGAGAAACACGTACACAAGTCTAGAACTTTATTAACACTTTTACAGTGAAAATTAGCTCAAGCAGACACAGTTGCTAAGCAGCAGCTGGGCTTAGATTTGCAATAAACCAGGGGTGGGCAAAATGATGGATCCAGCTGGAAGCCAGACTCCATTTCCCAGCAGCCCCTGCCCCCATTGCTCCACATCCCATGGATACCTTAGGAGTGGCAGGGCCATGACAGTGTAGGGCCAGGGTCTCCATGGAGCCTGACCCAAGCAGCGCTGGCAGGACACACAGCTGAGAAGGGATCTTGCATTGGTTATGGCGAAAGCTAGAGCTGGTGCAGAGCCATGATCTGCTGCCAGCCCGTGCTTGGGGCAGTGGATTGTGGCTCTGCCCCAGCCCCTTTACTTTATCAATGTGGCATCTAATCTCCCCATTGCCTGGCTAATACCCCAAATATCTAGCTTCCATACACCTGAGTTAGCATTTTTCTGTGTTCACCATTAAACCCATGGCCCTGCTCTGACCCACTGGAAATATTCTTTCAAGGTACTTGTAAATGCTGCCACATTGTCGAGATATGCTGTTGCATATTCTTGGTGTGGCTTCAGTATCTTGTCCATTAGATGCTGAAATGTGGCTGGGGTTCCACAAAGGAGGGTTCTAAACTGATACAGCCTCCAAGTTGCCATTAGTTCCTGGGACTCTGGAGCAAAGGGGGTTTTTCGGTATGCTTTTGTTAAATCCTCTTTTTGTTAAATCCACTGTTGATATCTTTTCCCAGCCATTGTGACATTTCATTGGCCCAGGGCATCAGCTATGCATCAAATGTGATGCAATGATACATCGCATTCAATTTACAGAAATCAATGCAAGACCAAATTGTCTTGTCCAGTTTGGGAACACATGATTGGACTACACAGTTCATTTGGCACTTCTTTGATCACACCCAGACCCAGCGTGCTCTGCATTTTCTTTCTTACAGTTGTCCATATTTGCGCTGGTATTCAAGACCTGAACCTTTTGTGTAGGACACTTTGGCTTCATGATAAACTAATGATTACGTGGGGTTGTAAACAC
Organism: Crocodylus siamensis; assembly: GCF_052110815.1. Taxonomy (NCBI): domain Eukaryota; kingdom Metazoa; phylum Chordata; order Crocodylia; family Crocodylidae; genus Crocodylus; species Crocodylus siamensis. The sequence continues at coordinate 46,483,009 of NC_143403.1, forward strand.
ATCTGATAAGTCCTCTTGCCTCATAGTTCTGGGATGTGGCCATATGGCCCCTGTGAGTGACCACGTGAGTTAAGAGTTGAACTATTTTCTGCATATTTCCTGTAATTTTGGATAAAGAGAGAAGAAAGTGCTGAAGAGATCCAGCACTTAGGTTCCAGATATACAATATGAACCTCTTAAATCCCAGGTAAAGCTGGGTCCTCTCCCTACCAGGTGCACTTCAATTCACATCCCCAACTCATCTTATGATGTCATAGGGCCCCTGCCATTTAGCAAACAAATTTGCTCTCCAACAAGGGAGCAATAACAGAACTTAATTCCTAGATTGATATACCTGGAATTGTGTATTCTTGTTATAGTGCTGTTGTAGAGACATGGAATTCTCCTAGGTAAATGCTCTCACTAGATCCAGCCATTCCCACAGCCAAACAACATACTGTATGAGACTTAAAACCCATGCCCTGTGTCTACCAGGTCTCGTGAAGGAGGTCCAGTGTATCTCAGGTTGCCTTCTGTACAGGCATTCAAAAGGAGAGAGCCCCACTGAAGATTAGGGAAACTTCATGGATAGCAAACAGCAAGTAAGGTGTGTTTTCATTTCCAGGTTTCTCCTGCCACAAACCTCCTCAATACCCGCTTCAAAGAGTAATTAAAGATCTCCACTAGGCCATCCATCTGGGGATGATAGATGGAGGTTCTGACAGAGAGGACTCTTATAAAGAGCACATAACTTATAGCAGCTGAGACACAAATAACTATGCACTGGTCTGTTAATATTTCCTGCGTAAGACATACACACAAGAATATCTGTAATGGGTCTGTAGCCATTGGTTAGGCCAAGACATTATTGATTGCTACCACCTCCAGCAGCTGGATCACGTAATCCAGAAGCATGAGGATAAGACAGTACACACTTCTGCTTGGTCCCAAGGTTCCAACTTGTTTTACCTCAATCCATTCAAAGACAGCATCCATCAAAGGCACTTGGTGCAAGATTTGCAGTAGTCTTCAATGTTCTGGTAAATCTTAGGCCGAATTCACTTGTTTAGCACTGTCTTTAATTAAGCAATAAACAAATAAAAATCACTCTGTTCTCTTCCATACAGTAAGACAGGAGCCCCTTTTTCCTATAGCCCCAGCGCAACAGCCTAGTTCCTTCTTACAGCAACCTTCTCCCTTCACAACTCATTTCCTCCTCTCCCTTGCTTTCTCTTCTGGGAGTGTTTAAAGTTTCCAGTGGCATGGTCCTTATTACCCAAATACCATACAGGTGGGCTCCCTTAATAGGGCTGACTTCCTCCTTAAAGGGGCAGACCACCATATTACACAACCTTATAGTTTCATAGTTTCATAGTAGCTAGAGTCGGAAGGGACCTAGGTAGATCATCTAGTCTGACCCCCTGCCTTGGCAGGAAAGAGCACCGGGGTCAGATGACCCCGGCAAGGTGCTCATCTAACTTCCTTTTAAAAATCCCCAGGCTAGGAGCCTGCACCACTTCCCCTGGAAGCTGGTTCCAGGCCCTAGCCGCCCTGACTGTGAAGTAGCGCCTCCTAATATCTAATCTAAACTTACCCTCCGCCAGCTTGTGACCGTTATTCCTGGTCACTCCTGGCAGCGCACGGGGGAACAGGGACTCCCCCAATACCTGCTGATCCCCCCTGACCAGTTTGTAGCAGGCCACAAGGTCCCCCCTTAACCTTCTCTTGTGGAGGCTAAACAGGTTCAAGTCCCGTAGCCTCTCCTCATAAGGCTTGCCCTGCTGACCCCTGATCATACGAGTGGCCCTCCTCTGGACTCTTTCCATATCGTCCACGTCCCTCTTGAAGTGTGGCGCCCAGAACTGGACGCAGTACTCCAGCTGCGGCCTGACCAGTGCCACATAGAGGGGGAGGATCACCTCCCTGGACCTGCTCGAGATGCATCTGTGGATGCATGACAGGGTACGGTTGGCCTTCTTGACTGCCTCCCCACACTGCCGGCCCATGTTCATCGTGGAGTCAATGTCTCCGTGCTGGCAAGAGGGGAGTTCCCCAACCTGTAAGTGTGGTGCCGGTTCTTCCTCCCCATGTGCAACACCTTGCACTTATCAGTGTTAAACCCCATCCTATTCTCATCTGCCCACCGTTGCAACCTGTCAAGGTCAGCTTGTAGCCTATTGCACCCTTCTAGTGCACCCACATCCCCCCACATCTTAGTGTCATCAGCAAACTTGAACAGGGTGCTTTCTACCCCCTCATCCAAGTCACTGATGAAGATGTTGAACAGTGCGGGCCCGAGGACCGAGCCCTGCGGAACCCCACTGCCCACGTCCTTCCAGGTCGAGAAGAACCCATCCACTACCACCCTCTGGGTGCGGCCCTCCAACCAGTTGGCGACCCATTTGACTGTGTGGGCATCGACACCACAGTCTCCCAGCTTTTTGATGAGGACAGGGTGAGAGACAGTGTCGAAAGCCTTCCGGAAGTCCAGAAAGACTACATCCACAGCAACCCCTGCGTCTAATGATTTGGTGACCTGATCGTAAAAGGCCACCAGGTTGGTCTGACAAGACCTGCCACTGATGAACCCATGTTGGTTTCCCCTGAGCATGCATTCCCCCGCAAGGCCCTCCTGGATGTGTGCCAGGATAATTTTTTCAAAGAGCTTACGCGGGATTGAGGTAAGACTAACTGGCCTGTAATTTCCCGGGTCCTCTTTTTTTCCCTTTTTGAAGATAGGGACCACATTGGCCCTCTTCCAGTCCTCCGGCACCTCACCAGAGCACCACGAGTGCTCATAGAGCCGCGCCAGGGGTCCCGCAATGACCTCGGCCAGTTCCTGTAGAACCCTAGGGTGGAGATCGTCCGGACCAGCAGACTTGAACACGTCCAGCCTCTCTAGAAGTACCCTAACTAACTCCTCGCTAACCCCTGGCCCAGGCGTGTCTCTCCCGGGGCCCGAGGGGGGCCCAGCAGGGAGGTGGCTGAACTGGTCCCTACTTAGGAAGACAGAGGCAAAGAAATCGTTAAATATGTTAGCTTTATCATCTGGCGTGATGACTAAGTTGCCCATCGTGTCCTGCAGGGGCCCCACATTACCCGGGACCCTCTTTTTACCCCCTATGTATTTGAAGAAGGACTTCTTATTGTCCTTAATCCGGGAAGCTAGTCCTATCTCCATCTCTGCCTTGGCCTTCCTGACTGCCCCCCTACATCCTCGGGCGACTGTAACATAGTCCTTCTTGGTGATGACCCCATCCCTCCATTGGGTGTATGCCTCTCTTTTAGCAAGGAGACATTCCCGGATGCTCCTAGTGAGCCATGGGGGTTTATGTGCCCTCCTGCTCCCTTTGACCCTTGTTGGGATTACCTCCCTTTGGGCATGGAGGATCGTCTCCTTAAGGAGCAACCACTCACCTTTGACATCTGGTTCCCTTCCCCTCTGGGTCCTCAGCGCTTCCCCAACGATCCTCCTTAGCTTGTTGAAGTCAGCCCTTCTAAAGTCTAGGGCTGTTGCCTTGCTGCAGCCCTTTGCCACCTTACGCTGGATGGTGAATTCCAGCAAGCAATGATCACTGTCTCCCAGGTGGCCCATCACCCACAGCCCCCTCACCAGGTCATCACCCGTGGCCAGCACCAGGTCCAACAAGGCGTCTCCCCTGGTGGGCATCTTAATTTAAGGGCTCCTGTGAATGAAGGGCTCTGCCTTCCTGGTAAAAACCAAGCAGTGAAAGCAAGAGCAGAGGTGGCAGTGAATCACAGTACTTGGTGAAAGCCTGTAAGAAAAATTTACAGTGGGGTGTTATGGAGGAGGAGAGTGCCGGCACTCTGTAGAATAGACCTGATTGCATTGCTCCCAGCTATGTTGTGTAGGCTTGGCTCTACCAGGGGGCAGCCAGCCTGCTCCTTCCCCTGTTGCCCTGGCCATGCTCTATGTAACATGAGGGAGATTAATTAAATGGATTTGTCATTTAAAGAAATATTAGATTTACCAGTGTTTGGGGCAGCCATCATCCACAGGGAGTGATGCCACGCAGGACAAATGCTTTGGGCTACAGCCAAGACTCACCAGTGAGGAGAATGAAAGGGAACTGGATGGCACTTCCCACTGGCCAAGCCACTCAGAGACCCTTGTGAATAACAGCTATTCTGTATACACCTAAGGGAATGACAGTTGTGGTTAGCTTCTCTCATGGGCAGATTGGGGGGTAGGGGTGGCAAACAAGGAATGTGGCTCTTAAGTTTGTGTATGCATACATGTCTGCAAGCATGTGTGTGTTTGTGCGTGTGTGTAAATATCATGTTTGTTGCCTCTCATGCCCTCTCCCCTACCAGTACTATTATCCCCCAGTTCTTTCCGTGCTCATCTTTACTGAGGAAACTGCAAAGGCCAACAAAATTAATGCCAGTGTGAGATGCATGATGCCTAGGGACTCCTAATTTACTCATGGCAGGCCCAGCCACTGACTTTAGCATCAGGGCTGGATTTTTGCTGCTTCTGGTATCTGCAGCAAAATCCATCCTTTACTGGAGCAGAGAGAGGTAGTTTTCCTAGCACTCAACAGCAAAGCACTCAAATCCTGTTGGGGGCGGGATTTGATAGCAGCCTTCAACTACCTGAAAGGTGGTTCTAAAAAGGATGGAGCTGGATTGTTTTCAGTGGTGGCAGATGACAAAACAAGGAGCAGTGGTCTCAAGATGCAGAAAGGGAAAATTAGGTTAGATATCAGGAAAAGCTCTCTCACCAGGAGGGTAGTGAAGCACTGGAAAGGACTGCCCAGAGAGGTTGCAGAATCTCCATCCTTGGAAGTTTTTTGGTGCCTAGAGACATGCTCTGTCGCATCCTAATTAGAATAGTTGAGTGTGCTGGAGTGTTTTAATTAGAATGCGCCAATGTGCCTGCTGTCACGTGTATTAAGCATCCTGCATTTCGAAATGCTGCAGGGATACTTTAACTAAAACGCATCTAATGACAGTGAGGTGTTTCAACTAGAGCAGCTCTCTAGGAACCAGTCTAATTAAAACACCCCTCCCCCAAGCACATCTTTAGGCACCCTTTAAGACCCAGCTAGACAAAGCCTTGGCTGGGATGACATGGTTGGGGATGGTCCTGCTTTGAGCAGGGGATTAGACTTAGATGACCTCCTGAGGTCTCTTCCAACCGTCAGTTTCTATGATCCTATGAATAGATGCACAAAGTGTTTTGCAATTAGGTAGTGCTTTTAAAGACTTGCTTCATCATGTGATAAATTGAGTTCTGGCAGTTTTGGGTCTGGACCCTGAATGATGGTGGGGAATCCGTGGTCCTATAGGATAAATCTAGGTGCTGTTTCTATCGGGAATAGACTGTAACCTGGAAACAGGGAACTTCTTCCTCTCTCCCTAATTAAATGCTGGAGAATGCATTCACTCTCCTTTGAACCCTTCATAAAAGCCACCCACATGGCACCAAATATTGTTCATGGATGACAGTAGCTTTGAACTGTGTACTGCTTTCACAGCATCAGTCTCCCCACTTAGATATGGGCTCTTGGGAGAGGAGCATCAATAACAGGAGAATATTAATACTAATAAGGGAAGGCAGCACTATTGTCTACTTTGCTTTTGTTAATAAATTTGTTTCCATCCATAATCCTAAAATGAAATTAAAAGGGCCTGTTTACACTGCAGAATTATCATCTGCTCCGGCAGGTAAAACATTTTGGCAGAGAATTAATAGAACCATGTAGAGATTCGTGTAAAAAATATGTGCATATTTTTTCCAGAGAAGGATTTTTCTGAAATGATCTGGAATCTCATGCCTTTGTATTTAAATAAAACATCATCCAAAGTTTAAACCAACCACCTACACACGCTGCTGGAACATTGTGGCCCCAAAAGTAGTTCACCTTTAAAACAGCTGAGTTTGAGTTTGCCTATAATAGATTAAAAGGTGATTTTCCAACAGCAAACATAGTGTGTGAGTATTGCCTAAAGATTTGGAGTGTACCAGGAGGAAAATCAGACCCAATTACAAAAGAGAGCTGGACTCACATGTGCTTGTGGGTTAGATTTCGGACATATTTCTGTCTCAATAATGGGGGACAGTTTATCTTTAGAGTTGCTATGCTGTAACTCAGTCCAAAAGTAGGCCTCTTGTCTGCTTCTGAAAGCTGAAAATGACACAGATATAATCCAATTCTGATCATCTTTGCTGTATCACCATTAAATTTTATAACCCAGCACAAGGAAGACAAGATCTAAAACTAATTTAGCAAAAAATAGCCTTTGCAACTAAAAATTAATGCTTCATACAGCCCAAATGAAGCTTGAAAATAGCTTTTCTCTGTTCCAACCAGTGATTCACGTGCCTATTTTGCAAACAATTCAAATGCAGTAAATGGAGAGGAAATATAAATCAGGTTTCTAAGTGAAGCTGCATAAATCCAATAAGTGATTGATGAGAGAATCCTATTTTAAAGACACGTTGCTGTCTGCCTCGAGTGCTGAGGCAGAGAATAATGTAGCATTCGTTTATTCAGGCCACACAGAATCAAGGGAGCTTGCAGTAACCTCTGATCTCTGCTCAAGGTCACAGTCACAGGTTTATGTCTTCACCAAGATATTACTGGGCTCAGCTTCTAAGAAGGGAACTGTTAAACAGGGAACCCGGAGCTAAAGACCACCAGGAAGCAACAGAAATAGCAGGCATGGAATGAGTTCGGGAACTATTTCACGAGTGAATTGAAATGAAATTGTTCAACAATAGGCTGATGTTCCAGGAAAGAAGACTGCTGCCTAAAGAATGGGTCCACCTGATAAAGATTAGGAAGAACATCTTTGGGCATCATCTGGCTAACTTGAAAGGAGGCTTGTGAAGTAAGTCCTGTGAGGGATGGTGAAGAAAACTTACTGGCCACAGTTAGGGAGGAGGACCAAGAGAAGAGAATCTAATATGGAAAAAAGGGCCAGGAAATCACAATACAGCAGAAAGAAATGTGGGAGGAAAGCCAGTAGGGGAAGTTACAACGTATCTTTCAAGGGTGTAGCTTGTAGCTCTGGGTGTAAGGACATAAGCAGACAAGATTATTTGGATAAATCTGATAGCTTTTTTTAGACCAACTCAAATAGTTGGAAAAATTCTTCTTAGCTTTTGTGCACAAACACCCTTCATCAGGCTGAGGAAGCATCTGCAGATGGTCTGTGCTTCCATCCAGGAAGAGCACAGACCATCTGCAGACATTTCCTCAGACTGACGAAGGGTCTTTGTGCCAGAAAGATTGCTAAGACGATTTTTTCCCAACTATTTGAGTTGGTCTAACAAAGGATATCAGATTTACCCAAAGAACAAATCTTTAATACATATATACAAATGTAAGAAATATATGGAAGTCACAGTATGTAAAAAAAAACCTAGGACTTTGTTGTCTGACTATCGAGCTTCCGGGTTTTCATCTTTGCAACGTAAATATTGGACCATGCTGAACCACGTTCATGCTTCACATGGAAGGTGTGCCTATTTATTGAACAAATGGGGCATCAAATACTTACCAAATGGCGGATGTGGTGAGGTGCAGCCAATGAGCTACATTGCAAACTCCTGCCCTGAACTTGCATATCATGGAAAGATTGAAGCAATTCACTTTGCCGGCCCAGATATCATCAACTGCCTATTAGACCTCAACACACAGCTCTAATTAACCTTCACCTTTTCTGCCATTGCTTGCCCTAGCCATACGAAAGAAGAAGAAGAAGTCTGTCATTACAGAAACTTGATGGGATAAGTATCATGACTGAAATATCAACATTAAAGGGCATTCAGTATTTGAAAAGGATAGGTTGGTTAAAACCAGAGATACTTCTGTGCATCAAAAGTATATATACTGTTCTCAGGTTCAGGAGGAAGAAAGCAATAAATCTGTGTAGCAGGGTGAAGATAAAGGGGGGAAAAGAACAATAGCAGTGCTCTGATAAGAGTCTACCACAGGCTGTCAGATCAGGGTAAGAGGTGGAAGAGGCAGGTAACAGGGATATCCAGAATCCTAAGGTAGTATTAATAGGGATTTTAACTTCCCTGAAACCTCCAGTAATAAAACAAAGCAAAGGACTAAATCCTTTTTCATTTTATGTACACAGGCATGTAACTACACTACTGTTATGGTAAACTAAAATCACCCTGCATATATAACTGCCAGAAGTGAAATAGAGGAGAAAGCAGCTCTTTGTTTATCCCAGTGGCCTAGTGGTTGGGGCACTTGCCCTAGTTTTAAGAGAACTCGATTGATTCTGCGTCTTCTGTTTCCCAGCAAAGTCCTGTAATGTGTAAAGGCATTAACCAGAGCCCTCTCCAGCCTTCCTCTTAAAGCTGCACCTTGTATTTTAATATTCAGTTGAACAAAATGGATAAACAACACTGGGTACATCTACATGTGTAATAGTGTGCTGTTGTTACCATGCATTAAATTTAGTACCTCTAATATAAGCCACACTCAGATTAGTGCCAGCGCATGGTCTTTTTGTGATGCTTAATGCACAGTAGACTAATTCTACTGTGCATTACCATGTTAATAAGGCTTTTGCTGTGATGGGCTAATGCACAGTAGAATTAGTCTACTGCACATTAAGCGTCTCAAGTAGACATGCCCACTAGGAAAGTTGCACTCCATTGGGAAAAGTGGCCCATGCTGGTACCTAAAACTCCTTCCCTTCCAGGATGTTGAACAAACTGTCTGAAGAAATCTCAGAGCTGCTGACAAGAGTATTTATAGTTGTGGATGACAGTTGAGGTCTGAGAAGACTGTCAGAAAGTTCATTTTTAAAAGAGGGGAAAGGAAGATGCAGGGAATTATGAATTGATCAGCCTGACTTCAATGCCTGGGAAATTATTGGAGTTAATTATAAAACAGTTAATTTGTAAATACTTGGAGGAAGAAGAGAGAATGACTAGCAGCCAGCATGGATTTGTTAAGAACAAATCATACCAAATCAACTTGTTTTCCTTCTCTGACAGGATAACTAGTTTGGTGGCTAAGGGGAGTGCAAAGGACAAAATATGTGTGAACTTCAGCAAGACTTTTGATACGGTTCCACATGGTATTCTCAAAAGTAAACTAGAAAAGTGTCAGCTAGATATTAGGTGGATACATAATTAGCTGAATAACTGCAAGTAGACAGCAACTATAAATGGATTGATGTCTGAATGGCAGGAGGTTTCAAGTGAGGTCTGAAAGGGGTCTGTTCTGCGTATGGTGTTATTTATCATTTTTATTAATAATTTTGACATGGGGACAGAGAATTTTTTTTTTTAGGTTTGCAGGTGATAAAAAACTGGATGGGGTTGCAGACTCTTTGGAACAGGGCTGTCCAACTGGTAGCCTGTGGGCCACATAAGGCCTAGAAGAGCTTAATCTATGGTTCCCATAAACTCCCACCTGGCCACTGCTCCCTCCATTGCTCTGCCTGCTGTTATTGATTTTCTGCCTGGGATACAAGCAGCTGGCTCTAATTTCCACTCCACAAGGCAGCATTACTGTTCAGGCAGCTGATTGAATCAAGAGGGTTAATGGCTCACTGTTCTTCACTCTCCAGGTGTTAAACATCGTCTCTCCTTTTCAATGGTCTTAGTGTTCCATTAATCATGCTAAACTTTCTTAGGGCAATTTAGCTATCTGTTAACTGCTCCTGGTCTCTCTCCTCTTCTTTCATATCCCTGAGGATTCTTTAGCGCTTTTCAAAATCACAGATCCACCAATAGAGACCAGTCTTCAGCAGCTAGTTATTCAGTTTTGATTAAGCAGAAAAGGGGAGGTGAATCAGCTGAAGATTAGGCTCTGTCCCTATTCTATGCAGCCATAGCACTAGAAAAGTCTTTGTTTTTTTTAATTAACTGTGCCTTTTGAAAACAAGGTGCATATTATATTTCATGGTATATGCGATAAAACATGGTAATTCAACAAAGACAAATGTACGGTGCTGTTCCTAGGGAAGGATAACCAAATACACAAATACAGAATGGGAGATAATTAGTGAGGCAGTAGTGCTGCTAAGAAGGATCTGGGGTTTGGTGTATCACAGGTTTGACCTGAGTCAGCAATATACAAATACACTTTTGGACTGCATTAATAGAATTATTCTACGTAAGACACGGGGGTTATAATATCCCTTCAGAGTGCAGAGGCAGTGGTGCCCAAAGTTCAGTAGTCCCACACAGTTCCAGGCACTGTTTCTTCAGTGCCCCATGGACTTTATAGCAGCTCACAAGGCCAAAGTTAATGGCATTGAGCCAAATAGGTCATTTATATGAGGCCAAGTGCACAGAAACAGAGAGATATTATACTACACATGAAACAGCATCGTTCTCGGGTAGGATGTGGGAACCAGCAGTACAGAAACTCCTTGAGTGGGAGGTTAGTTTATCCTGAGTCATGAGTAACTTCTCCCACTGACAAGATAAGGGGTGTGTAGGGCATGGGACAGGCAATAAGCACTATGGGGAATGGATCCAGGAGCTCCATATCTAGAAGTGTGCTCATCTTTTTAAATACGGAACTAATCCTCAGGCTGAGAAATGAGTCAGGTTTGTTTTCTCTGAGAATCAGGCTCTAGGTAGGGGACACTGGTTGATGAGATGTAGAGGGGTTCCTAGATTTGACTGCTTGGGACCATTATGATTATCTGCTGTGAAACCCTGTCTCAGCCCAGAGAACCATGCACAGCCATTCCTACAATGAATCCAGTTACCTTGGGCTAAGCTAAACATGTCATTCCCAAGAACTCCTGTCTGAATTTTCAACTACCTCATTCACAATTTGATGATTTTTCCCATTCTTTTATATTGCCAATCTGTCTGCTTAGTGGGTGAGGAGAATGCAATCATTCAGGAGGTCACTGTACAGCATGAGAACCATGGGCAGTGAATTATAGCTGGTCCAGTCAGCCATTTGTGGGCACTAAAGCTATAAACAGATGTTGCATTTCTCCTGGGGAAAGCCTGTTTTTTTCAGGATCCAATAGATGTATCAGGCCATTGTTGCACTTTAAATATCTATGAAGTATGTTCAATAATATGTGCTAACACTTTTTCCCCAGGACAATGCTGTGTACCTCTGTAAATTAATAACAGCCTTCACATTAACTGCTAGCCATTCCAGGGACCAGACTGCCAGGATGTGGGAATCTCCCTGGCCACTGAGTGGCGGTGCAGCTTGGAAGAGCTATGCGTGTAAAAGACCATGCTGCTCCTCTTCTGTCCTAGGTTTTAACTAGGAACAATTAGGAGTGCCTTATATAAGACATTTGTTCACAACCCCAGAGAGCTTAAGAGAAGGCTTTCTGCTGCACCTTGCTCCTACTCAATGGCACCCTAGCTCAACCAGCTCACAAGCCTCAGGTGGCTTAACTAGCACAACTGACTGATTCATCCTGGGCCTAAGTTGGAGGTGCATGATGGTAGAGTGAGAGAAACAGACTCACTGGGGACTGTGAAGGGGACATTTCTACGAGCTTGTGGCACGGCAGGTCTCTCGCACAAAAGGACCAGGGAATGTATGTGCTGTGTCCACCACCCATTTACCATTCCCCAGGCTGTTTTGCCAACTCATTCCCTTTTGCATACAGCCAAACCTGTTTCTCGGTGCACCCCGGATCTATTCTTCATTGTACCCTAACCTCTGTTCCCCTCTGTGACCGCAGCTTATTTTAGTGTGTCCTCACCACCAATCAGAGCCTGCATTACAGCTTCCCTGTACTGCAGTAATATTCCAAAATCAAACTTTTATTAAAGATAGTTTCATGTTTCCATTAATTAAAGCAACCAGGAAAACAACGATTCCTCACCTGTAACCATGCATGTCTTCTTTCCAGTCCATGGGGAGGGTGAGGGAGAGCGGGAGGTCACTGACCACCACCAGCTCAGGCCTGCTCCCTCCAAATAGATGGACTACAAAGTCAGAATGCCAGAGTTTTTGGCTGTGGGTCGCTTCCCTCCCCATCTTTCTAAAGTGTGTCCTCTGACTGTCTAAGACTGCTCTGTGCATGCTGCTCCAGGTTTGGATCCTAATGAGGATGGAAAAGACACCAAATTAATCTACTCTGGTGACAAACTTTATAAAGGGCATGGAAACCAGAAGGAAATGACTGGTGTCTCCAGGGACTGTCACTTTGTAATAGAGTCTGCTTTCCACAGAGCCCCACGTGGGTCAGCAGCTGCTTCAGAAAATGCAGGCCCTCCTCAGAGTTACTGTGCTGCTCATCCTCTTAAGCTAGTGTTTCCTGCCTAGATTCCCTGTCCGCCTCCCCTACGGCAACCCAGGAGAGGCACTGTGCTTCCAGAAATCTCCAGTTCAACATGTCCTTGTGTAGCAGGGTTGCCTTTTGCAGCTTAGGTTGAGTCCCAGGTTTGAAATCTTCCTGTTTTGATTGGTGGAACTCATCCGCAAATCAGGAGGCTGCAAGAGAAGTTCAGTCATGCTCCTTTCCTGAGGCGAGGGGGAGAGGAGTTCCCCCCCACTCCCCCGCCATGGACCTGATTGAAGACTGCAAAGACTTCAGGGGCGGAGCCCTGGAGCATATAAAAGGAGATGAGTGCCCAGCATAGCACAGCCGGGAGCAGCCAGAGACACAGTGCACAGGACAATGCACAGAGCAGGACCTTTGGAGCTCTTGGGCAGTTCAAGTCCTCGACCTCCAGAAATGAGGCTGGGAGCTCAGTGCAGGAGGCACTGCACGGAGGGTCCAGGAGCAGACCGAGCCTGGTACACAAGGCAGCTCAGGCCTCCGACCCATAGCAAAATGTTGAGTCCAGAGAGCCAGACAGAGATCAGGATACTGAGCCAGCAGATAGGGCCAAGCCAGAGGCCCCAGAAGCCCTGCATAGCAGTCCCCAGTCCCAGAGGACAGTACCCCCCTCCCCCCCAAGAAGCCCACTGCAGGCAAGATTGCAGCCTGGTAAAGAGAATGAGGACCACCCTCCAGGCCTGGAGCTGTGAGTTGCAGGGAAAAGAGGATTCCCACAGGGGAGGGGAGTTCCCCCTCCCCCATTTAGTTAAGGGCTCCTGAAAGGGGAGGTCCCACTGAGAGGGCCCTCCCTCAAGTTACCAGCTTCTTTGTAAGGCTTGGGAAAAGCCCAAGGGCATTGGGGTTTCCCCTCGGGATTGAGTTTATCTTTGGGGTTTATCTGTTTCAGATCAGATACCTGTGACTTACCTGTACCTGGAGCACTGGTATAAGGTTTTATGTCATTTACCCATAGGGTATTGTTTATTTTAGTGGTTAAGATATCATATATACATAGATAGATAGATACACACACACACACACACACACACACACACACACTATACATATGTTTGTATCTATGTTCCTTCCCCTTGTGATAAGTTAATGTCAATAAATGTGTATATACTTAAGTCCCCTGACTGTCCTGGCCTGGTTCTATAGGGATGGAGGGAAACTGAGTGGTCCGCAGTTGCCATCCCACAGCACACCTGCCAGCTAACAATCCCCTTCAATTGGAGAAGGAGAGTATATACCCAAGTTACCTGAACTACACTTGCATGCATGGTTGGTCAGAGCCAGAGTCCTGCCAGCACAAAAGAATCTTACTCAAAGTCTCAATCAGCATTTGACTCAATGGATCTATAGGAATAATAGAAGTTAATAATAATAAACAAAGTGCAGAGGTGCAGCCATCAAGACAAATCATATCAAATCAGTTTCTATAGACCCAGACCCTACTTACAGGGATCCACCACTCCTGTCTCTCCCAGAAACCACTCAACTTAAGGACCAGCCCATTTGAGTATGCTGTGTGGTTTGCCAGCTGATTTATCCAGGACACCTTTATGCCACATGATCTAGCAGTAATGATGAACCATTTACATGAATTTGCTGTTAGGACAGCCAATTGGCCAAATCCCTTCTTCCATCCTGCACATGCATTCAGAGTTGGAATCCTTTCATGCATGACCCCCAGAGGTAGCATTGCTCTGCTCTTGCTTCAGGATAGTACATTACTGACACTTACAGCCACCTTAGATTTCAAGCTTTCCATTATCTATTTTTATCCAGAAAGATCTTTATAGTTAGATTGTGTTTATTGCTTTCTGGAAGATCTGCTCCAGATCAACTACAGAATATAGGCTGTCTACAAGAGTCATGGGACAGGGTTTTTTTGGTAGCGAAGGATTTTTATTGGTAGTTATAACTGGATAGTCACAACTAAGCTCTTCCAGCCTTGACATCTAGGGGTCTTGGAGTTTCAGTATGCAGTCCAGCAGCTGGACTTTGATAAATGCCATTCTAATGGACCAGCAAAGTGTTACTGGGGACAAGAGGCCTCTCTTGGGAGCTTCAGGTAAAAATGCTGCAAATCTTCATCCTTTGGTGCTCAGTGTACATAAACAGGTAGACAGATTTATGTTTTCCAATTTAGAGCTGTTTCTTGGCATGTTAACTTTTATTTCAGTGGTGTTACTTTTACCCCTTAGTGGTGTATCCAGGCGAGTGTGCATGTGCTCCTTGCAGTGTCCCAAAACAGTCTGACATACTGCAAGAGGCATGCTGTGAACAAAAAATGCTCCCCGCACTGCTCCAAATTTGATACTTGGAAATCCAGGTATGAAACAAAAACTTGGGAGGAAAAAAGCAGGGCAGGGCATGCTCCTGGACTGTCCCCTGAGGTAACCTGGAAGCCGGTCCTCTGGAGTAATGCCCTGGTTTCTGGCCAAAGTGTCTCTATGTACTTCTGCTGCTGCAGAATGCGGGGCATGCACCCTTAGCATGCTGGGGCAAGTAGAAGTGCAGCAAGGACCCGGCATGACCAGGACCCACACTGTCGGGGGTAAGTAGGGACTTGGGGGGGTGGCAGGATTGTGGGTGGGAAGAGGGTGTGCTTTTGTGGGGGAACTATGAGGGGTTGGGGGAGGCCTGGTTGGGGGGCATGGGTCCCCTGAAAGGCTCACAGCCTCCCCACCCCCCGCAGGAGCAGTAGCCATGGGGCACTCAGGGCCCACTGCTCTCAGAGCCCCCCTGTGGCATGGCACGGCCCTGGGCACCTCAGAGCCAGTGCTGCCTGTGACACCTGTCGCCGGTGCCATCCAGCTCAGCACGGCACGGGGCTGTGCGCCTTTCTGTAGCCCCAGGCTACTCGGGCTGTTACCTGGGGACTGGTGCCACTTGCGGGGGCTGCGTGTCATGCTGGCCTGGGTCCTGCCTCCATGTAAGCAGCCTGGCCTAACAGTGCACAGGGCCTATGGAGGCTGGACCTGGCCTGACACAACTTGCAGTCCCCCAAGCAGAGCCAGTCCCCAGGTAACAGCCTGAGCAGCCCAGAGCTGCAGAAAAGTGCACAGCCCCATGCTGCACTGAGCTGGGCTGCAACTACGACAGGCAGCACAGACAGCACCAGCTCTGAGGCAGCTGGGGCCGTGCCATGCTGCAAGGGGGCTCTGACAGCAGTGAGCCCTGAGCACCCCACAGTCACTGCTACGGGGGTGGGGGGTGAGAAGTTGGCCCTTGTGGAGGGGGCACTGTGGCCCTCTGGGGGCAGCTGGGGTCCTGCAGGGGAGGAGATGTGGCCCTGCACATGTGCTGACCCCAGGCTCTAGCTCTCCCTGGCTGCAGATCTGGGAGGAGCTCAGCAGGGTAATTTTGTCCCAAGTGGCACAACTTGTCCCACACTAAAGTGCATGTCTGGGCATGTGCACTGAGGCAAAAATCTCTGGCACATATTTGTGCTGGCCCTATTTGAGCTGCTGCAAGCACAAATGCCTGCATGTGTGGATGTGCCGTAGGAGTGTCTACTCACTGTTGTGTTGCTGTTTTGATGCTCATTTAATTGTTCTGGGTCACTCAAACTCTGACGTGGTTTGATTCCTTATCTACAAGATGATCACAGTAGTCCTGACTGGGTACCCTGTGGGTCTAAGGAGGAGAGTGGAGCCAGCATATATAGGGTTTCACCTCTCAGGTTGTGACTAGCGGCTGGCTGCACAAACATCTGTGGGAGCAGCCTCACCATTTTGTAGTGCTTGCTCTTTTGCAGGACTAGCAGAATTTCTGAGTGTAGAGACATTTGTCAATTTACATAATTAAAGCACTGCAAACTCATCCAGATTCACAGATCCTGGTGCTGGCTCCCTTGAGACATGCTGCTTCTCTCCTATGAATTATTTATCAGCAGCACCATTCCATACTGGCCCCCTTTATCTGTTGATTTGTGCTCTGGATTTTCCTTTCCCCAGTGTTTTAGTTATTCAGGGTGGCGGGTGGATAGAGAAAATGGCTCCATTTTTATGTGACACTGCTTTTACTCTTTTGCATCACTTAAGGACATTGGAGGTCACCCAGTGATGTAGCAAGGTTGTCCTTTGAGAACAGCCTACAGGCAGGTGGCACATATACCTGTTGAACTCACTGTAACAGGAGAGTCGTATGGTATGGCTTGGTTTTAAAAAGGATTGGGTAATTCTGTGGCCTGTTTCTACTCAGACCATCTGTGGCTCAAGATGAAAGCTGCAGAAAAGTCTCAGTATACACCTGGCAGAGGGCAGTTGCCCCTGTTTGGTGCATCAAGATCCAAGATGAGATGGATTTGGGGCCATGGTTTTCTCAACCTTGAATACCAGCCAGGGAGGGGAACAGGATCAAGGAAATATATCTGCCATGGAGGATGGCCCGGACCTTTCTCAGTCTGACTCATTTGAGTCACTTCAATAAAATTCCCTGATTTATGCTTGTCTGGAAAGAGAACCAGGAGCAGAACCCAGGACTTCTAATCCTTAACACCCCCATCCCTCTATGTAGCCATGCACTGATTGATATACACTGAAGATAAAAAGCTACCTTTGCTGCCAATTGGTCCTTTTGCTCAAGTAGCAGAAGATTTTTTCTGTGTTCCTAAAAACCTGTGTAAACCCTGCATGCCACCCATGTTGGGAAAGAGGTACTTAATAGTTCCAGATGGTGGCATGTCTGTTTAGTTTTTTGTTTTTTTTCCTTAAAGTAAGCAACTGTATTAAAAAAACCTAAGTTAAAAGAATGGTGGGACTGCAAAATCCAAAAGTGCACACTTTGAACGTGCCAGAATTAATAGTGCCTGTACAACCTTAATCTGAGTCCCTTGAGTATGTGTAAATATATGTTTACATATTTATGTGTGTAGATATGTATTACAAAACAACCTTTAGCTACATGATCCCTGACTAACAGCTATGGTGGATCCCTGCCTCATGCAGTTCAGAGGATGAAGTTGCTAGAGAAAGAAGGCAGTAGTATTGTGTCAAAGGGTTTAACTTGAAGAGCTGAGTTGTGTTCCTGGTTCTAACAGACTTCCTGAGTAGGGACAGACATTAAATATAAACTGATTTAAGTGATCAGAAACTGGTTTAAACCTGTAACAGAACAGATGTTCAGTGCACATAAACCAGCTTGATAATGGCTGAAACCCATTTGAGATAAACCTGGTTGAATATAGTATCAGACTTAACTGATTTGCATCAAACCAGTTTATGCAAAGTCTGTTCAAGACCCCAGCATTTAAGTTTAAGGGTTTAAATTAAATCAGAGTCTCCCAGCATCCTGACATGCTCTCTGAGCTGAGTGGGGCTCTCTGCTCCAGAAAGCTGGGCTGGCCCCTCCCCTCTGCTCCCTGGCTGCAGCTTGCACAGAGACTGCATGTACACCAGGGTCTGCCTGGATTCCTCTTGCTCCCTCCCTCCCCCTCACCACTCCCTGCTCAAGCAGGGATTTCCTGCATCCACTCTGCCTTAAACAGACACCTGTCAGAATTAGCTAGCATACCACATGATGGATACAATCTGGGTTGTGGGAGATGGGACAAAGGCAGACAGGACTGTGTCCACTTAGGGCTCTTTGAAGCTAATCAACAGGTGGCTGGTAATATCCTTTCATTCCTTCCTTGGAAACAGTTGTTTAAGAAGAGCTTGAATTAATGAGAGATCCTTTTGTTTAACTGATAGGGTGATAAATGCTCCCTGTGTAACTCTCTGCTGTGCAACTCAATGCTGTGTAAATCCTTCCTGGCTGCCTCACTTTCCAGTGTAAATCCCTGCTGGCTTCCTTGACCCCCTTAGCTCAGCAATGTAGAAGGGGAGGGAGGGCTGGTCTAGTGCCCCCTGGCTTCTAGCCTGAGCCACTGCAGGCATGTGCTTGCATTTCTGGAATGAAAAGGGAATATCTGTCTACCTCCAAATTGGTTCAAGCGTTGCAGGTTAGAGTAACCTGCAAAGATTGAATCAATTCAGGCTCAGGCTTTTTGAATGTCTGTCCCTAGGCCCCATGTTTGACTAAGATGGTTTGATGGCATATGTGAAGAAGGAGGCAGAACCATAGGTAGATCCATGATTTTAAAAAGGAAGGTGTGAAAGCAGTGATTAGCACTGCAAGGATGGCTGCATACCCAGGCTACCAACGCCCCCTCACCTCCTGCCCAGTTGGGCCAGGCAGAGCACTTTGCCAGGGACTTTTTTAAGTCCCCACATTTAGAAACTTCCCCTCTCCCCAACCTTTTAGCATCCTATCCCTTCCCCACCCATTCTGCCCATGGCCTCTCTACTTACAGGAAGGGGACACTTAGCCACCACCACCATCCTGGTTGCTTCTGCCCTGCTCCAGGCAGGGCTTCAGGGAGCAGCTTCAAAGGAATCCAGGCTCAGTCAAGGATGGAAGTGGTGGTAGGCAGGTTCTGCCTCTGCGCCTGCTCCTGGGCTGAAAGGGAAAACCCCAAGGGACTGGGCAGGGAGAGGAAGCTGCCTGCTGCCCCTACTGTCCCAAGATCCTCATACATCCTGGATGGAGCAGGGCAGGAGCAGCTCTGGGACTCCCCCAGCCTGTGGTCAGCTAGGGACAGTGGCAGTGGTAGTGGCAGGTAGTGCGGGGGGAGGAGCAGGAAGGGTTTACTGAGAAGATGATTCTTACTTGCTTCAGGGACTTAAAAATGTCCCTGAATGCTGCTCCCGCTGTGTGGTCCAAAAGGGGATGTATGACTGCACCCCGTCTGGATCTACCCATGGGCAGAACTAAGGCTGTAGAGGTACTGTAACTCTGATGCTTGACTTTTGAGTGCTGGATTTTGAAAACCTAAATAGCACTGTTTTGTTTTGGATGGATGCAGCATTTATTTCTGTGATCCCCACAGATACCACACTCATCAGAAGGTGTGATCTCGCCTGCAGGCGCGGAGCCCACATGTGTAATTTCCATCTCATACTGCGTTATTTAAATCAGCTGATGTGAGAAATGGTACAATGCTGTGGGGGGCTATTGTGAAAAACCCTCTGTGAAGGCTTTTCACAATGTGATGGCAGCTAGAATATTCATCTGTTTTTGAAGAGACTGCTGCTGATGATGTATTATTTATACAGCAGGAAATTAGACTCAGAGGAATCAAGTATTCTTCAAATAAGCTTCCTATTTCTGTCAATTAAGAATGCACAGGCTGTTTGTTGGTTCCCTGGTTTGGAAAGAGTAACAGAGGGAATAGAAGCAGCTTCTGGTCATTTCCCTGATGTGGCACGCAGAAAACTGCCATCCCAGCAGCTCTCCAGACATTTCAGATGGAGGAAAAATTCTGGATTCCATAATCCAGCCAGTAAAATAAATTCATGTAGCCTTTGTGCACACACACTGTCTCTAATTTCAGTGGAAGATAGAATAAACAGGTCCAAGAAAAGAGAAGGCACTTAATCTGACACGGGAACATGAAAGCTGTGAACACATGAACTTTCATTGTTACCTTCTGTAATGTAATCCAGTGCGTGTTGTTGTTACTAACAAATGGCTGCTAAAGCCAGGAGACCATTGTTATGAGTTAAGGGTCATTTACTCCCTAATTAATGTTGTAATTTTTCATGTGTTCCCTGTGTAGTTCCTGAGTAAATGAGTTGGAATATAATTAATAGCAGGAGTGCCTTCCTCCCCTTTATGGCCTACCTCAAGTAATTGTAATATATGCTCAGAGTTGGCAGAAAACTGTATTAATGGAACATGAAAGAGGCTTCTGATACCATCATGATATGGGGCATTATCCCGTAGTTGTGACATGAGATATTCTCACAGTCATGAAGTGAAGGGGCATTCTTGCTAGCCACAAAACAAGGCATTTTCAAAGAGCTGTGAAATGGCATATTCTCACAGAGCTGGAAAAGAATGTTTCCATAGATTCAGGAAAAGCCACATTCTTCTCCAGCTGTGAAATACATTCTTCTTGCATTGTGAAAGAGTGCTTTCACACATAGCCAGCCATAAAATGGCAGTGGGAAGGGAGGCAGAGAGCTCAACAGTGTTGCCCAGGATTTCTACCTTTGTAAATTCCTGAAGAAATACTGTAGGAATAGGTAAAAAGAACGCCAAACAAAATAATGTTCATGTTGAGTAAAACTTAGCAAGCACTTTGGAAGAGGTATACCCTGAATGCATACAGCTCCAGAAGAGTCCCCTGCATTGCCTCCTATCTGCTAAGGTCTGAACAGATCAACTTTGGTCTTCTGAGGCATGAACACTGCACTCAGATTAAGGGGTGAAGGTCTGTTGCTTTGACACATGCATCCCTTAATTAGGCAAGGATTTGATTTTACTGTGAATGCAAATCTCCTGGTTGCCTCAGGGGGAAATCAGCTTCCACCACGTAGGGTATTACCATTATAAACTTTTACAAAAGGAATTCAAGGTTTTTTCTGGTATTCCTTTGCAACTGGGGCAACTGAGGCACAGGTAGGTTAAATAACTTGCCTGTGGTCTCTCAGGTTAGTGGTTGTCAGGAACAGAGCACAGTTTCCTTATGTCTAATTCTGTGCATTACCCACTAAACAATGCTGCCTCAGCAGGTCAGCCCTAGCTGTTAGCACTACCACATTTACAGTAAAACTATCTGTCAACATCCTGATAAAATGTGACTGTGATTGGATATAAATGCCCCTGAGTTTCAATCTCAGAAGAATCCAGAAACTCTGTCCAATGTGCTGGTGCTCCAGGAAAGGTGACTGTTCTGCAACTGGGGCTGGCACAAAGGGCTGGGAGTTGGTTAATCACCAAGAAAGGAGTTTTGCAGAGATTATCTTGTGGTGGTTATAACAGACCTGCAGCCTCTACAGGGCTGCCACCTACTGAACTAGCCCCATTTGGTTTATTTAAAAGACAACTCTACAAACAAGCCATCCTGGTGGTGATCCCAGAGTTCTGTTGTATAACTTAGACCAGTGACTTTTAGCCTGGGTTCTGTGACAACCTGGGGTGTCATACAATACTTTAAAGGGTGCCCTGCAGCATTAGCACTGTTAAGTATGCAAATATCTACACATGATTTCACAGTAGCAGGGCAGCTCCATGCCTGTGGCAGCCACAATGCACAGGGCAGCGCCAGCTGTCACAGTGCTGATTATGGAGGAGAGTTCAGCTGCTGCAGTGATGGCAGCTATTTTTGTGCTCCCTGCCCCCACTCAGTTACACTACTGCATGAAACACAAGGTAAAGCCAGAGATTTCAAATAGGAACCCACAGTGCCCAAACCATTCTGACCTGCTATGGTTTTTCTTAGTTTTTTGCAACAAAAGAATTTCTGGTTTTTTTCCATAATCAAAAAATTAGTGAAAGTTAAGAGTTGGCCCTTTTCAAGGATTGGGTTAACAAGGGGTGCTGTACATCTAAAAAGGTTGAGAGCCAGTGACTTGGACCAATTTCCTGAATGGTATAAACCAGGAGTATCAAACTCACCCCAACTGCCAGGCTGGATCTGGACTGCAGCACTCTTTACAGGATTGGGTCCACACTGCAGGGTTGTTCATGGCTGGATCCAGATGAGTTGGAAGTGGTATGGTGAGTGGTGATGGGGTGAGTTGTTGAGGCTGTAGGGTAAGCAGCAGTGGCTACCACAGGAGTCAACACAACTGTCACTTGTCCCTGTTGTTAATATGCATTGCCAATAGGGATCTGTGCCCTAGATTTCCACAATGGAACTGCCCCAACTTGCCCTACCAACATATTCCTGGCCCCTCTACAAGTCCTGTGAGCCACATGACACAGTTCTGTGTGCCTGATCCAGCCCACAAGCCAGAAGTGTGACAATCCTGGTATAAACTGTACCAGCCAAATCACTTTTCTACCAGTGAAGCTGCTTTTTCACCATAGCTGTGGCTGATACATCTGGGTCCATTATGGGGTGATATTTTCATACTCTTAACTACAGAACTATACTGGCAGAGCTATCTAGCACAGATCAGAACCAGCCCTAAAAAGATCTTCCAACCCATACAGGGTTCAGCACCAGGCCACCAGACAACAGAATCTAATAGATTTGGACTGACTTCTTTATGGGGTCTGGACTCCCTCTACATAAATTCTCCTTTCTAGCTTTGGACTCTTTCCACCAGCTCACAGTCCTTACTGGCGGCTGTTGGAAGTTTCAGTTGCCATTATATTTAGTAACTTAAATTCATAGCTATATGAAGCTTGCTTAGAGACCTGTGGGAAATGAGGTATGGATATTCAGTCAGGAAACAGTAGCCTTGTGTGGGCAGGGTAGCCAATAAGAGAATGAGCCATGGAGCTTAAACTATCTCCATCTAAGTGCCTAGTAGCAGGTTTCCTAACTCTGAGGCAGTGCGAACAGATAAGTGGGGAGCAAGATGAGGAAGCTTATGCTGCATCTAATGGTTCTT
The DNA here is from genome assembly GCF_052110815.1 of Crocodylus siamensis. Lineage (NCBI taxonomy): Eukaryota > Metazoa > Chordata > Crocodylia > Crocodylidae > Crocodylus > Crocodylus siamensis. The sequence continues at coordinate 46,505,640 of NC_143403.1, forward strand.
TTCTCCTCTGATAAATAAAGTACCTTGGTCTCTAAGAACATCAGTCCAGCTCTAAGCATACTCACTTGAACCATTTTAGAAGAAATCCCAAGGAGCCAATGCATGGCAGGGAGAAGAGTATTACAGATATCTATCAGCCTAGCTGATGATGTAATAGCAAAGACTGAAAGAGTCTTCAGACAGTAAATGACAGCAAATCCTTTTACCACTGTTGCCAAATGCACTGTGTTGGGGTGGGAAGGGCTGTATTTTACAATGATAGGCACTTCCAGTGCTGAATTGGCCTGTGCTTATGGAACTAAAAGTGAAATTTCTCTTTTCTGTGCATGTTTGGGCTTCCTGTAGTTTTCCCAGTGTTGTGCACGTCTGTGCAGCTGCTGAGCTTCATGCACCAGAACCTTTCTGTGAGACTCAGGGTTGAGGCATAGGGGTGCATGTTCACCCCCTGAGTGTGGTGGTACACCCCCTGAAAAAAGCCGCCAACACTGTCAGTGCCTGCGGTTGTTTGCCACTAACCAGCCTGCCGCCAACACTGCTGGTGGCGCCTGTGGCCATTCCATTTTTGCTCCTGGCTGCCGCAGGTGCCTCTGCGGGTGGTTGCTGACACTGGCCAGCGCTCACCATCCTCCCTCCCCCACCACCAACAGTGCCAGCGGCATTTGCGGGAGTCCCAGCTTACCACTGTTGAGCCCCTGCTGCTGCAGTCCCACAGCCACCAGCATGGCCGTGCCTACCCAGCCACCAGGGCATGCACTGTTCATGATGAAACTCCTGCATGTCCATATGGTCTCCAATAACAGAGCGCAGGGAACATTTGTGGGAGTGGCTGGTTGTTCCTTATGCGTCTCCAGAATGGTTCTTTAATGAAAACAGTAGTTCAGACCAGCTTATATAGGGCTCAGGTGGCAAATATTTTGCCTTGGAGATATGAGCCTGAAACTCACAATCAGCAGATGGTTAGTAGGGCTGCATAAAGCTTTGGTCCCTGATTTGATCTGGTGGAGATTCAACCCAATTCGGTGGTCGAGTCTCCAAATTGAATCAGGAGACCCCTTGATCTCTCTGAATTGAATCGGAACCCTCCAAATCAATTCAGAAAGTTTTGGAGATTTGGACATAGACACAGCTTTAAATGTTTTTTCTACATACCTCAAGGTACCAGGTAGCTTGTGAATGCTGCAATGGTGGGGTAGATGGAATGTCCCATGGGATTGAAGGGGATCCCCCAGCATGCTCGACAGCAGACCCAGAAGTGGATCAAAAGCACTTGCAGTCTACTTCTGGGTCTGCCAGGGAGTGCACCAGGGGGTCCCCCAACTCCCATCTCAGACTGGTGACTCCTGGGTCTGGTGGGCACCTGGGGTCCCCACGAAGCTAATCGCCAAGCCAGAAGAGATGTGTGTGGGGGGAGGGGGGGGCCTGACCCACTCCCCAGTAGACCTGGAAGTGGACCGGAAGTACTTCCAGTCCACTTCTGAGTTTGCCACCAAGCACGCAGAGACCCCGCCACGCTTATGTGGGACACTCCATCTGCCCCACCATAACAGTGTTCACGAGCTGTGCCTGGTACCTCAAGGTATGTATAAAAACATTTAAAGCTGTGTCTATGGCTGAATCACTGATTCTCCTAATCATCATCAAATCTTCAGATTCAGATTTGGCCAGATCAAAATCAGGGACAGTGGTTCGAATCAATGAATCACTGTCCCCAATTCATGCCGAATCTGAATCTAATACGGCCCATTTTGCACATCCCTAATTAGTGTTCTCTTCTTCCCCAATCCTAGTGCCATGATTTTCAGTGTCCTGAGTTCCCTTCCCCATGCTTAAGGACTGCCATTTCTCTGATGGCACAGTCCTGCAATGGCTTCCTGTCCATCTCATATGCCAGGATTAAGAATGTGGAGACAGAATGCATTTACTCTGGAATTATTATCTTAACGTCCCAAAAGAAATTACAAAGATACACGTTGAGCAGACATATGATATACAGTCTTACACCAATGTAAGTTACACCATTTGAGGATAAGGTTACCCTCAGGATGTGAAGAGTAACTATACATCAGGAGCAGGCAAAATATGGCCCATGGGCCAGATGCAGTCTGCCAAGCACTTTCATCCAGCCTGCGATGCCCACCAACAAATTGTGCTCCGCCCAGCGCTTCCATCAACAAGGCTGGGAGCAAGGCACCCACGTGTACACATGGCCCCAAACATACCCTACTGCCTCACTCCCACCCTCATGGGCGGAAAGGCCTGACTGGCCAGCACGCAGCTTCCACATGGGGCTGCTGCTGCAGCTCCCAAAGATATGCTCTGTTTCTCAAGTCTCCTCCTGGCTCAGGAAAGCAGCAGGGGCAGGGGTACAACTAGGTGGGAGCACGAAGTGGGGCTGGGGTTGCGGCAGCATGAAGCCTGCACACAAGGAGCTGGCGGCAGTCCAGAGCTCAGGTGATGGGGCAACTGTCAAGGGCTGGGGCTACCTATGTGGCCATTGACAGTTCAACAAAACTCATTAAGAGTCCCTCCACCTAAAATAATTTCCCACCCCTGCTACACGTTGTATAAATTACACTAATTGTGTGTCTACTCTGCTGGTTGGTTTTGTTCCCAGGTAGCCATTTGCTGAATGTAAACTGCTCACCTTTCATAGTGACCAGGCACTATAATATAATAGGACTGCCTGCTGTCAGATAGCTTGGAAACATTGATCCTGGTTGCATCTACTTGAGACAATGGCTGTGTGGTTGTTTCTGTGCAGTCATTTAGTACTTTCATGCTCAAGTACTAAACTACTGAGCAGTAACTGGCATTACTGCACAGTAGTGTCCCCACATGAATTCCTGGTGATGCTGACTGCACAGCCACTTGTTACTACAGTGAAGTGAAGTAGCTTGTTACTACTGCGCAGTAGTGTCGCATCATGGTTCATGCTCTGCGATGCTACTGTACAGTAGTAACAAGCTACTGTGCAGTAAGCATCTTGTATAGACATGGCCACTCAGGTGTAAATATACTACAGCGTAAAATCCAACATAAACTATTGTATGGAAATACTGTTTTATGTTCATGTCCATAATTTCCTCCCAAGTGTCAGATTTGGCATTTACTAGCAAATCTATTGATGGGACCCTATGCATAGGGACCTACCAAAATCATGATTTCTGAAAAACTGCAAAATCTGGCATTTGCCACAAAATCAGGCAATGCCTGTGAAATCCACAGGAAAATAAATTTACTGAATATAAAATGCTGATTCTTAGCAGCCCTCATGGTACTGTGGCCAGGCTGTGTAGCCCCTGAGGGGGGAAAGAGGGAGGGGATCTGCCAGCATACAAGGAAGCTCAAAATGGCTGCCTCCCCTGCCCCTCATCACTGAGTGGCTGAAAGGGCTGCCTCTCATGTGGTTCTTCCCCTCTTCACCAATCAGCAGTGAGGGGAAGGGCAACAAGGGGCCCTCAGGCAATCAGAGGTATGGAGAGGCCCTGTTATGATCAGCCTGAAAAAATGGCAGCTGGCAACACAGTCTCCCCATGAAATTAGCCAGCCATCTCCTTCAGTTGGGTAGACCCCTCTTTATGTATGTACACCATCATTCCACTGCAGATCTAGCTGCTATGCCAGCATCATTTTTCATGAAGTATTGCTCTCCTAGGGGACTTCAATCACCCCAACATCTGTTGGGAGGGCAATACAGCAGTTCACAGGTAATCCAGGAAGTTTTGTAGACTGTTGGGGACAACTTCCTGGTGCAAGTGCTGGAACAGGCAACTATAGGTCATGCTCTTTTGACCAGCTGCTCACAAACAGGGAAGAATCAGTGGGGAATGCAGTAGTGGATGGCAACTTGGGCTGCAGGGACCACAAGATGATTGAATTAAGTAAGGATCCTGAGGAAAGGAAGGATGGAGAGCAGCAGAGTATGGACACTGGACTTCAGAAAAGCAGACTTTGACTTGCTCAGGAAACTTACGGGCAGGATCCCCTGGAAAGCCAGCCAGTCTGAGGGGGAAAGGAGTCTAGGAGAAGGGCTTCTACAAGTATGTCAGTAGCAAGAGGAGGATTAGGGAAACTGTGGGTCCGTTACTGAATGGGGGAGGCAATGTGACAGAAGATGTCAGAACAGGCTGAAGCACTCAATGCTTTTTTCACCTCAGTCTTCACAGGCAGGGTCAGCTCCCAGATTGCTGCACCTGGCAGTACAGTTTGGGGAGGAGGTGAACAGTCAACAGTGATTAAAAAAATGGTTAAGGACTATTTAGAAACACTGGACATATTCCAGTCCACGGGGCTAGATGGGATGCACCTGAGGGTGCTGAGGTAGTTGGCTAATGTATTGTAGAACTGATGTGATTGTAGGGAATCATCTTCGAAAACTTGTGGCGCAGGGGAGGTCCCAGATGATTGGAAAAGGGGAAACATAGTGCCCATATTTAAGAAAGGGAAAAAAAGAGGATCCAAGGAACTACAGACCAGTCAGCCTTGCCTCAATCCCCGGAAAAATCATGGAGCAGCTCCTCAAGGAATCCACTTCCAAGCACTTGGAGGAAAAGAAGTTGATTAGAAACAGCATGGATTCACCAAGAGCAAGTCATGCCTGACCAACTATTATGCAGTTCTCATAATCCCTTACTACCTCACACTCCTTTCCATGTGTCCAAAGGTGAAGTTGCCACTTTCCCAGCTGCCACCACCTGCATTTTTTCCCTCTGGTAATATCTACAAGGCATCTGAGTACATGCCTGGGTGGCGTACTGTCTGTTCCCAGCAGTTTTTGGATGTGGTATTCTTGGACATAACTAAATGTGCTATCCAGTCCTCTTTAGCCTCCTAGCCCACCCTCACTCTTCAGGGATTAGGCTAATGGTTCTCAACCTTTCCAGACTCAGGATGCTCCATAACTGTTTTGCTTTGTTTTTTAATTTGGTGTTACCCTTATGGAAAATGCTGTTCTGCTGCCTCAGTTTACTTCAGTGCTTCTTAACCAAGTGATGCTGCCATTGACATAGCTGCTGCCACTTCTGGGTAAAAATGCTCTGCATGCTTCATAAACAACCAGAACAGGAAGGGCTGCAAGACATGCCCATGTGCCTACTTACATTAGGGTTATGTGATAAGCCTAAAGTAGGCAGGCCTGATGCCTCAGCCTTTCCCAGCCAAGTCTCACATGTACCTCATATAAACGGGTGGAGCTGCCCCCCATGCCTCTATTTCCAGGTCTGTGTGACACTAGACCAGGAAGGGCTGTGGCAAGAACAGGCTCTTGCCTTCATTGGCTTCATCCAGATGGCAAGGGGTGAGGTTTGTGGTGCCACAAACAGCAGGCAGGGAATGTGAACATGTGTCCTGTATATTTGCAGTGCAGGGTCAAAATTTACTACCTGGAAATATTGGTAGCAAAAAAGAGCACTGGCAAAATTGTGGCGCACATAACAGGATCATGCGCCCAAAGACATGGGGGCTTGGTCCTTCAAAGCGTCTCCACTCTAGTTGTACCCTAGCTCCTTCAGCACACTGGGAGCCAGGAGGAGCTGGGCAAGGACAGTTTGCCCAAGGTGGGACAATGTGTCCCTCCACAAAGCGCATGTGCAGGGACATGTGCCATGGCAAAAAGTAGTGGCTCAAATTTGTGCCACTGCTATTTTTGGTGCTGCTAATGCATGTCCCTGCACATCTGGATGTGGCCATTAGGGTTATTAGATAAACCCAATGGAGGCAGGAGTGCCTGATTCTCTCACAGATGTGCATCCCAGTTCAGCTCCAACAACATGACTCCTCAAAACTGAGGTGCATGGGAAAGTTTCATGAGGCAATAACCACAGTGCTGGTGTCACAGCACCCCGACAGGTTCCCATGGCACCCTGGTTAAGAATCACTTAGGCCTTGATAATTACATACCCACACTGTTACCTTAGTTTACAGGTATGTCAAGCCAGAGAACCATCCTGCTGCCCATCCCCACACATGGACAGAAACCAACATATCATCGCTCTCCTAACACCAGACATCACAGGCCTTGAAGTCAGCAGGCTGATAAACAGCAAGCAGAAACAGCTCTGATTTGCAAGACTCCAGCTCATTCATAGGGAGAGAAAGGCAGCTAGCAGGCTCTCTCTGGCAGGCTATTTCGACTTTGAAGAGGTTCATGAAATATAAGCTACACAAGGCATTAGGCTTCTCTCTACCCTTCATGCTTATGGGGAAATAAATGCTTTTCTTTTCTAGTAAATGTAGGGCTGAGCCTCTCTGTCTGAAAATGTTGGGTTTGCTATGGAAACCAGGGCCCCCGATCCAATAGCTCTTCTGCCTTCATCTTGGGAAGAAACAGTGACATGATTTCTGAGCTGGAAACAATGAATACAAGAGAGAGACAGGGATGGATTCTGATCTAAGCTATACTGGTGTAAATCCTGAGTTGCTTCACAGATTCATAAGAAAGCAGCTGAGAACAGAATTTGTCCAAAACAGAGAAAGAGAATGCAGGACACACGCACACACACACACAAAACAACCCTTCCGAGTCTTTTCTATTCTGCACATTCCTGTTCTTATTTTTTTTAAACAATCATTCCAGCTGGGAACATATGATGAAACAAGTCAGTGTTTCTAGGGAGTCTGTAACAAAAATAATTTTGCAGTGACGGCATTTAACAATTTCCTTTTACCTATTTACTTTTCAGTGAACTGATACTAGCAGGAGAGTACAGTACTGTTCACATTGGTGGTCTGTTGCCACTCACCATCACAGAAAATGATTGTCAGTCAACTATACCTACTCTGTTACCATTAATATTCTTGCCCCATTGAAGGTGGAGCTGTTCATATACAGAGACAGAACAAAAATACTCCATAAAGTTTGCAGTTACAATTACTAGCACAATGGCTTAGTGACCATGATCAAACATGCCAAGTGGAATCAAGCTAGCATTTCATATTATATGCTGCCCACCACAAGGCCTTGTTGTGGTGGGGACTTCTTAGCCTGTGTGCCGCAGTGCTAGCGACTATTTGTTTATCCCTCTGTTCAGATGAGGTACAGATGTAGCAGCCACCGGTATTCTTACCTTTCCGTCTCTGCAATGGCCTGGATTGCAGTAGGCTCCTTCAGACTTCTCCAGTCTTTCTCTCTCTCTTCTATAATTAAGCTTGGTCTTTTTTTTATTATTATTTCACTAACAGCAGGAAAAGAAAGTTTCCCTTTGATGGAAAAGGAGTTAAGGAGCCTCTGATCAGAGTGGTTTTGATTATAGCAAAACCTTGCAGTGGTTGAACAACACACTGGCAGGGACAGCGTGTGTGAGGGCTCCCAAGCTGCTGAAGCTGCTTTCCAACCCTTACATCTCTGGCTGTGCCTAGAATCACAAGTGCTGTAATTAGTTCCTCAGTGCAACAAGCTGGGGAATAGCTGCTTTTCACAATGTTTTCTTTTGTGAAGGGAAAGGGACAAAACAGAACAGAACTGAAAGCTTATCCAGTGGGCAGGTTGCTTATTACATCCCAGAGTAACAGCTGAGGAGGCTGAGAAGAGATGAGGGCACAAACTGATTTCAGTCAGCTTACTGAGTTGGAAGCCAGGTCTGGAGGCAGCATATTTAGGCTGCTTCAATATTTGCTGCTCAAAATGGCTGCATGGCTGAGGTGAGAGTCAGACAAGCACTTGGGCCCAGAAGAGTTGAGGCCCAGCTGGAATAAATGGAATTCATAAATGAAAATCCTTGTTGCATTAAAACAAATACGAGAAGAAGCAATTTGCATGTGTGAGAGCATCTAGTAAGGTGGCAAGAACAAACTCATCTCTGTGACCCCAGCAGTCGCATACCTGCCAAGTCTGGATCGCAGAGCGTCTCAGTCCAGCATGGTGCTGCTGTCTGGTCGTCAAGACCTCCTGCAGCCCCAGCTATCTTCCCTGGCTCCTAAGCATCTCACAGCCTGTAACAGAGTGAATTTTAGAGTACTGTATTTTATGGGGTTAGGCAGGGTTTTAACCCCCTTACACAGCTGAGAGTTGAGGCCCAAGGTTTCTCACAGAGCCTCTGAAGGAGGAGGAAGTAGCAATGATCTCCCGAATCCTGCACTGCCCGTAAGCACTGACCCATTCTTCCCCCTTGAAAGGCAGCCGTGCAAAGCAGTTACCTCTCTGTGCACGCGTAGTTCTGTGTGCTTAATTTCTGAGTTCTGGTGTCAGTGACACTCTGTCATTGCCGCACTCTGATGTGTGCAGACAATCCGCAGGCATCACAAGGCCCTTTGCCAAACAATACCAGATAACAAACAAATCTATGCAAACCAATGCCTGTTCATGAACCGTTTGCTAAAGTCTTAATCCAGGGCTATATTGTTTGTCCAGCTGTGCTGCCAGGAATAGCTGCCTAGAGGGACTCACCAATGGCAGCATTTCTCTTCTGCTGTTAGACACTAGCATGAGCATAGGAAAGGCAGAAGGCATTTGTTACCTGTTCTGGGACATTTTGCAGTGGGTTGGTTTTTTTTGTTTTTTTTTCTGATTTTCTATTTCTCTTTAGAGAAATTGGCTAGGCAAGGAGCTGCCATGGTTTCCATGGGTGGTAATATCATGTGAAAGCGTATGAATTACAAGGTTAATAAGGAACAGAGCAAATCCATGAGGAGGAAGCTCCTTATTTCTAGTCTTCTCTGGCTCAGGCATAGAAGTAAGTAGAAGGTGTCTATGGAATGAGCCAGCGAAGAAGGAATCAAAATGGACTGATTAGAAATATAAAAACGGATTAGAAACGCTGAACAGAAATGTAGGTCAGGAAAGGCCTTGTCTGCCATCAAGTCTAGTCCCTGATGTATTTAGAAAACTATTAATCCAAAAATTCCTTTAAATCATACGATCATAGGAAAGTAGGAATGGAAGGGACCTCATGAAGTCATCTAATGCAGTCCCCTACTCAAGGCAGGATCAACCCTGATTTAAACCACCCCAGCCAAGTGCCTCTCCAACCTATGCTTGAAAATTTCCAAGAATAGAGATTCTACAATGTTTCTAGGTAGCCTGTTCCAATACTTGATCACCCTCATAGACAGAAACTTCCTCCAAGCTAATTTTTCTCTGCTGCAGCCTGAGGCCATTGCTCCTAGTCCTGTCACTACAACCAGAGAAAATACTCTATCTCCATCCTCTCTATAATTGCCCTTCCAGTATCTGAAGACTTATCAAATCCTTCTCATTCTTCTCTTGGCCAGACTAAACAATGCTAGTTCTTTCAGCCTTTCCTCGTAAGTCATGCTTCCTAGGCCCCCAATCATTTCTGTCCCTCTGCAATACCTTCATACACACTACAGGGTCCAACCCTGAAACACCAAGTACACCCTATAGTACGCCATAGGTACAAGCAGGTACTACCAGTGCCCTGCCACTACAGTGACAGGTGGGTGGTTGGTTAATACATGATGAGAGGCTCCTCAGAAGATGACTGTGTCCCACACTACCGAGAAAGGCAAAAACCATTCCAGTCCTTACCAACCTGACTTAAGGGGAAAATTCCTTCCAGACCCTTGATTTGGTAATCAGTATGAGCCTGAGCAGAAAACTCAAGGCCCGTTATCCAGGAACATTTGGATTTCTAGTACTAGTAGGAGTGTCAGCACTCCCTTTGCCAAAACCCCCACCTTTAGCTGTGATCAGTGTCTCAGTACTTCAAAAGGAAGGCAAAAATCCAGAAGCCAGTCTGGAGCTATGTGCCGCCTCTGGAGTCACATGTCAGGTCTGCAGCCGCACGCTGCCTCCAGTCACATGCTGGGTCCAACCCTGAGCACTGCCTCCGGGGCCATGCACTGAGCCTAGAACCATGCACAGAGTCTGGATCAGACACATCATGTGGCTCCAGAGCCAGCACATGGGGTCCTGAGGGGTAAAAAGATTCCCTACTGGCCCCTACCAGTGCAAAAGCCCTGAAGCATATGATTATCTTTTCATGCTAAAAGAAGCTATTTTATAAATATATAATATACCATATCATGCTGCCACTGGAAAAGGGTGCAGGTTGTATGTCAGGAAAAATGGTAATTTAATTTCAAACTACAATTCTTACCAAAGAGAGTGAGGAAACATGCACATTCATGAGACAGTCTCACCCGCTGTAGCATAATCCAAAGCCTTGTGATCTGGAGGCTGACCTAATATGTGGAAGACCCATTTTCAAGCTCCTGTTCTTCCTGATTTCTACCAAAGACTTTGTATGTTAGTCTTCTACATTTTAGGAATGCATCCTTACCACTAGATTTAAATTTTTCCAGTGGACACAGGCAAGTCTCCACATCAGTTTCTTAGGGCACACTTACACGTGCTCTGGGGGCGGGGGGATGACACTTTAATTAGAGCAGCTCCAAGAGCCGCTCTAATTAAAGTGCTGCCACATCTCATGTATCAGTGTCCCTGCACTTATAAATCCTGTTCAAGCTTTAGATAAAGCACCTCTGCCGCCATTTTGAAGTGTGGGGACACTGATTCATGAGACACAGGGGCCTTCTGGAACCAATTGCCACACTGCAGCAGGCTTGATTAATCAAGTCTACTCTGACATGCTGGAATTCCAGTGCATCGGAACAGACTGCGCACTCGTGTATAGCCACTCTTAGGTGCTACCTTTATATTAATTTGGCTTATCACTTCCTTTGGGGCAGTTATACTATATAAATACATATTCAGTAAATTATACCTTTGTTTTCTGCATCCTCTATGACAGTGGTTCCCAACCTTTTTTATACTGTGGACTGGCAAACTGACTCAAAGAATTTTGGTGGAGCAGGTATAGAAAGAATCTAATTTATGTATTCACATTTGTAAATATTTAAATATGTAATTTTGTGAATATTTAAATTTGTACCTGGGTACAGGTTGGGGCACCGGGGAAACTCTGCAGGGGGAGGGGGCTGCCTAGGCAGTGGCCTTTGGAGACCCAGCTGGGGCTGCCTGGGAAGAAGGGGCTCCACTGGCTTTCCTAAGGGCAAGCAGCAGAGCCACCCCCCTGCCTTCCGCCTTGGGCATTTTGCCACCCACATCCCCCGTTCCCAGCCATGGGCGGGGTTGGGGGGGGGCTCTGCCCAACCCAGCATGGGCCCTGGTACCTGCTGCGCAGGCAGCACCTCGCCAGGTGCAGCCATGGCTGTGGGAGCAGGATGGGACACACGGAGTCAGCTGCCTCTCTCAGGGTTGCCCTGCCATCCAGCTTTAACATAACTGCCAGCGGTGGAAGCTGCTTGCCCATGCGGACAGATGGAGGTCTGAGCAGGAGGCCCAGCAGCCAACCCTTCATGGCCCAGCTGGCCTGGTGGTTGGGAACCTCTGGCGTATGAAACCTCTAACAATTGCCTACTCCACTTTGCATGTAATAATTATGGATAAACAACATTGGGATAATTTGTGTCCCTTCGGCTAGAATTTAGAGGCCCCAGGGCATCTTACTTAGCCATCTTCCCTCTGGCTTGTCTTCTTCCTATTCCCATATATCTTTCCCCCCTAGTAGGGAAGCTTCAAGAGAAGGGCTGGAGAAAAAAGCCTGACAAATGCCTAGCCTAGAGCTTGGTGTTTAGAACAGTTAAGACAAGGAAATATTGGATGCTACTTGACACCCTCTCGGTGTGAGAGCACCTAGAACCTAGGTCCCTCGTTCCCTGGGTAAATGTGATAACTACTAGGATGTTGGGCTGAAAGGTGGAAAGCTCTCCTTCTTACTGTTTTTTCTGTGACTTACTACAATTTTGGGACTTACCCAAACATTACACATGACTCTGAGTGATTCTCTTCTGCTTGGGTGCATACACAGCCAAACTGCAGCCTACTGAGCAGATTCAGAAGAAAAGCATAGGGCAAACATATCTCTGCAGAATCTGAAGCTGTGCATAAGTTATGCAACTGCTTAAGTGTTACTGAGATGTGTTAAGGTAAAACAGGATTTAGCCCTTGAAGTGTAGCCCATACTGCATCCTAGGGGAGGGAGTGCTCTAACCAGAGAACTGTTTGGTATTCTGAACTGGGTGTATGGGTGAATATGTCTGATTTTTTTATGGGGGGAAAAAGCTTTAAAGGGTTCAATTTTATCCTTATGTGAAATGCGAAAAAAATATTTAGATCTAAAATGTAACTATTAATTAGATTAAAAAAAAATCAAAAACTGTTTCCTTCCCAGCTCTACAAGCTGGAATAGGTTCTCAGAATCACATGGCCCAGGGAGGAAGCTGTTATATAGATGAACTCCATCTTCATTTTCCTGGGACTTTCAAGCATAGGTTGGCACTGTCATTGGCTAGGAAGGTGTCGGGTTCAGCTATCTGCCTCTGGGCAACATGTACCTTCAGAGGATTTGCCACATCCCTGAGCTTCATTGCCAACTTCCCTGTTGTTTGTTCAGGGGGCCAGGGCTTCATTGCCAACTTCCCTGTTGTTTGTCCAGGGGGCCAGGGTTCAAGGTGAAACCCAACTCCAGGATTTTTAGCATCCCTCTATCATTTTGAAAATGTCTCCTACATGCCTGTCTAAATAAGCTGTTCAAGCACCCCAAGAAAAATGATAGTTTGTTTTCATTTCAGATTGAATTAAATGTAAAGTTTGGACAGAATCCTTTTCTAAAAACATGTTTCAATTAAAACCAGATATATATTTAAAATGTCTTTTATCCTTTTTTATTCAATGCTATTTATCACAGATTCAGCAAAGATCACATCCTTAATAGGTAGTGATGGACTGAACAGTATACGGGTGAAATTACACATTACAATTAGCACATGCTAATACTAGGGAATATTACACAGTGAGTACATCAACATATTCAACAATGCATCTTTTCTACTGCACATTACATTCGGTACGTCCAAATGCCTATACACAAGCACAAAGGCTGTTCCAATGCACTGTAATTCCAGCATATTGGAGCAGACTTGATTAATCTTAAGACTTGATAACATCTGGATGCCATCTGCAAGGCTTGGGCTGAGGTGTAGGGGAGGAACAGAGCCACAGATCTCACCCCCTGGCACACTCCAGCAGACATGATTAATCAAGTCTGCTGGAGTGTGGTAATTGCTGCGTTCCAGCAGCCTCCCATGTCTCATGTACCGGTGTCCCCACTCGCCTGCTGCCCAGCTGTCCCCAGCTGTCAGTCCAGGGCCATAGGGTTCTGAATGATAGCTAGTCCACCTGGGAGTAGTGCTTCCTGGGGTACTGAAGGACTACAAATTGGTTGTTATTTATCAAGTGAACAGCATGAAGCCAGGGTGAGCTAGATCACAGAGCTCAGAGATAATCCTTTCCCAAAGTGACACAACTGTAAGAACCTAGAGGGCACTTAGCCCTTGTTAACAAGCCTTAATGTGAAATCATTCAAGCTTTAAACACTTTTAACATGGTCTAAATGTAATATGTAATATGTAATCTTATCCTACCAAATTGCATCTTCTCAAACATGTGTTATGCTATGGGAAAGTTACGATAAAATCCCAGGTATCCAATATGCAGTGTAGGGCAGTGTGTGTACCTGGGGCATGAGGCCCAGGCACAAAAATCTGGGAGGTGGGGTGTAGCACAAAAATAGCAACAGCTTCTCTGCAAATCCAGCCACTGACATGTTTTGCTGCTACCCAGGGTGCTCAAATGTCCACTTCTCTATCCAGTGGGTGTTGCAGAGCTAGTCCTGAGGGTTTTTTTTTTTATATAGGTTTACATGTTTCTGGCTTCTGTTGGCATGGATATGCCATGAGAAAGGCTTTTCTCAAGAGACAACTGTCCCTGCTGTCAGCAGAGGCCATGTGAAATAGGAGAATAATCCTGGAAAATGGTAAATTAGGCTTTCCAAACCTCAGGAGAGGCTTGTCCTCCAGTTTGACAGAAGACTTGTGATTTGGAGCCTCCTTTTTACTCAAACTACTTTTCTTACTCCTAGTAAAAATCTCTATCATTAGAGCCACTAGCTATAAACACCATAGTTCACTCGCCAACAAGTTACTATGAGCTTTAAAAAATGATATATATTCACCTTCAGTTTTCTGAGTCTTTCACAACCCTCACCAAATGTTTTCAATGTTTGTTTGTATTCAAGAGTGCAAGAAACTTGATTTTTTTGGAAAAATGGAAAGTGGAGATAAATGCCTAAATCTGGGAGTTGGGGCTTAAAAAACAAAACATATAAAGTCATACAGAATAGGGTTGACAGGGACCTCAGGGGGTAATCTTGTCCAGGCCCCTGCTCAAAACAGGACCAGACTCAACTAGATTATCCCAGCCAAGTCTTTTTTCTAAACAGGTCTTCAAAACCTCCAAGGATTCTACAACCTCTCTAGGTAATCTGTGTGGCGGGCCAGTAGGGGGGCACTCCTGTGCTGAGCCACCCACCTCACTGTGTGCAACCACCTACCAAGCTCCAAGTGCCTCCCCAGGTGTGCCTCATGTCCAGCCATCCCCCTTCCTGGAGCACACCCACAAGCCTGGGGGTATTGCCACCACCACCCAGGGGATCTGGTCTGTTTTCAACCCTGTGTCCCCTGGGGTACACAGGCCTTGTAGACCTGGAGGATGCTTAACCCACTGCGACAACTTGGGGTGCTTCCTTTAGCCTGAAGGTGCTTCCTTTAGCCTGAAGCACAAAAAGTAGCCTCCCTTAGTCAGCCAGACCAAGGGGGCATCAAGGCATAACCCAGTCTGTCTCCCAGCCAGTCCACCATGCTATGTACAGTGGAGAACTTTATTGGTTAAAAAAGGAAGGTTTGGGGAAAGGTACAAGTTAGAAAAGCATCAAAGAACAGCCTAAGAGCAAAAGAGTGTGACTAAGTAGTTGTTGAGCACTCATCTATATCACAGTAAGCTATATATCTAGGTAGAGTTCAGGTAAGTTACTCACAGGTGTCATCCAGAGACTGATTGAGCTTTCCTGTGGATGCAGGCAGTTCATGGTGTGTCAGTGAGTTTTCAGAGAAATCTCCATCTCTCTGCCTGGTCAGTTACTCACATGTTCCCCAAAAATAGCTCTCTTCCCTCCAGGAAGAAGGGGGCTCTTAAATGAACTTTTCTGGCCATATCTTTTGGGTGCAATCAGGGCCTGCGTGGTTTGAGGCTAACCAACCAATTTAAAAAAGCATCACCAGTCAACTCATAGAGTGACAACTCTCTAGCCCCTGCCCTTCTGCTGTGAGGTCAGTGCTTAAAAAAATGAAGAGAGGTAGAGGCACCCCCCTCTCACCTGGTTCGTAGGCAGAGCTAGTTGCTTAGCAACCAGAGTGATAGATAAGAAGACAATGACAAAGAAAAAAAAATGGTAAGAGAGACATGGATGAGGCAGGGATGTAAATCCTTCAAAACCTGTTCCAGTGCTTTATTATCCTCCTTGTGAAAAAATTTGTTCCTAATATCTCACCTAAACTTCCCTTGCTGCAACTTGAGATCACTGCTCCTTGTTTTGCTATCTGCCATGACTAAGAACAGTCTAGTACCTTCCTTTTTGGAGCCACCCTTCAAGTAGTTGAAGGCTGTTGTTAAATCCCCCCTCAGTCTTCTCTTCTTGCGCCTTTGTACATGCAAAAAATGGCATTTAAAGTGGCTTAAATCCCCTTTTGCACCACTTTAATGTTGTTGCTGTTGCACACTCAGCAGCATATTCCATTTTAATGGCATTGCTGTTTGCATGCTCGGCAATGTATTCTGTTTTAATGGTGTTGCTGTTTGTGTGTTCGGTGGCATATTCTGCTTTGAATGACTTTGTAATACAGCAAAATAAAAACCCTCTGAGGTGTTTTAGTTTGCTACCTAACAAAGTGCAATGATGCATGAGGCTCTGGAAGCTGATGCGTTTGGGGAAGCTCTGTCTTAGCAGGCTTCCAGTGCCCTGTGCACTGTTCCCACCACCTTCTCCCACCACCAGCACACACAGCAGCCCTCCTGTCACCTGGCTGCTCTGCCCCAGGGGCAAGCCATCCATTTCCAGGTTGTCCCAGGCAGTGGGAAGATGGAAGGGATGGTGCAGAGGTGCTGGAGCTTACCTGCCTCTCCCACGGCGGGGGAAGCAAGCTGCCAGTGGGCTGAGCGGAACCTGAGCTGTGGGGGACCCTGGTGCTCCATGGCAGTAGCACCCCCCAGGCAGCACCTGCCCACTGGCACCTGGCTTGGGCGGTCCTGGGGGGGCAACACAGCCATGGAAGGAAGCACTTGGCCCCATGAAGCTCAGGGGCTGTGCAACCTGGTGGAAGCCTGTGCAGGCAGGCTCAACTGAAATTAAAAAAAAAAAAAAAAGGTGAGAAGCCTGATTTTTTTTTTCCTCTCCTGGAGCCTGCCTGTCTACCTGAGCTGCACAGGGGCCTGGTGCTTCCCTCCCTGGCTGATGCTCCCTGGGATTGCCCAGGGTGGGTGCCAGTGGACAGGTGCCACCAGGGGGTCACCACCACCACAGAGAGAAGCACTGGGTTCTCCCACAGTTCAGGGACCATTCAACCTTCCCCTCCGTCCCCCCACCCCCACCACAGGAGAAGCAGATAAGCTCTAAGGATCAGGCCCCCTAACCCTTGTGTACACACCATGGGTGTTTAGTTTAGTTCTCCCTAAATTTAAACAGTGGAAACGGTGGGTTTTTAAAACCTACCATTTCAATTTTGGGAGAACTAAACTGAATTAAACCCCACTGGCATGTACAAGCACCCTTCCAGAATAAATAAGCCCAGTTCCCTCAGTCCCTCCTCATAAGTCATGTACCCCAGCCCTCTAACCATTTTTGTTGCCCTTTGCTAGACTCTTTCCAATGTGTCTACCTCAGAGGAAATGATTTTGGCTGGAGGGCAGCTTAGGGAGTTTTGGTAACTTGTCAAGGGCTTCAAGGATACTTCCACCCCTTGACAGGTGCACACTCCCATGTGACTGTCTTTGGACTGGAAGTCCTGCCCTGATCTTTGCTCCCAGAAGTCCCTCCCCTTGCTCCCAGAAGTAGCTGGGGGGGGGAAGGGGAGGGAGGGGCTGCCATCTTGGAACCAGAAAAATAAACGAGTCATACACTAAAAATCAAACATTTACTATAACATATTTCTATAACATATTTTAATTTCATTTAAAGAAAATATTTTGTCCTGATTTATGTGTGTGTGTGTAGTATATATGGAGGTAGTTGTATAATAGCTGAAAATTAAAGTCTTATTCTTGCATAGTGTGTGGGGGTGGAGGGTGGATGGTGTGTAGTGGAGTGTGGGGTGTGGGTGGGTGTCAGGTTTGTGGCGGGATGGGTGTGTGTAGGGTTCACAGCGGGGTTGAGAGTGTTTGTGTATGGTAGGGTGTAGGGTATACATGTGGACCCCCTCAGACATGCCCCTCCCTACAGTCCACAGCCCCTGCTGCCAGAAGCAGCAGAAGCAAGCAGCGAGCCCTTGGAGTGCCAGAAGCTGGAGCCCCCAGCAGTATGCAGTTCCAAGACGTGGGAGCTGCACATGGTGACAGGGAGCAGTGCCAAGCCATCCAGCTCCATTGTGTGGAGCCCCCCATGGTTCACATCCAAGTCCTGGGACATAGCAGGAACTGTGTACCGCCAGGGTGGCCTGGTCCTGCTCTTTGCTGCCATGTGCAGCTCCCAAGATTCAGCCAGAGCAGCAGGGAGCAGGAGCTGATTCCTGGGAGTTGCACATGGTAGTAGAGAATGGGGCCTGACTGCCCACTTCATCACACGTGGCTCCCAGCCCAGTCCCAGGAACTGTTGCTTCCCTGCCTGCTGCAAAGAGTGCTGCACCAGAGACAGGAGGAGGAGCCACTCAAGGCCAGGGGAACCAAGCAGTTCCTTGGGTGGCTGCAGTAGAGGCAGTTGCAGCAGTGGGGGCAGCAGCCCTGCTTGAAAGCTGTGAGTAGTGGCTGTGGCCAGAGTCAGGGCCAAGATAGGGGACCTCCCATGGACAAGGGTGTGGACAGGACTTGGACCCAGGGAAGACACAGCAGGGGCAGCCGCAGTTTGGGTCAGATACAATTAATTGGTGGGTGCCTGTCTCTGGGCTGGATAAAATCATCTGGCCTGCAGGCCATATTTTGCCCACCCCTTGTTTACATCCTTTCTATTATGGGGGGGCCCAAACGGGATAGTTTCATAGTTTTTATGGGCTGGAAGGTACCTTACAGATCACCGGGTCCATCCCCCCCTGCATGTAGGCAGAAAAGACCACTGAGGCCAGATCACCCCAGCAAGATGGGCATCAAGACACTTTTTAAAGATTGCCAGGGCGTGTGACTGTATCACCTCTTGGGGGAGCCTGTTCCAAACCCTCGGTACTCAACTTGTAAAGAATTTTTTTCTCATGTCTCATCTGAAGCGCTCTTCAATCAGTTTGTGCTCATTATTTCTAGTCCTCCCCTGGAGGGCCTTTTTAAATAGTTGCTCCCCAAGGCCCTGCTGTACTCCCCTGATATAGTTATAGGCTGCCACCAAGTTCCCTCTGAGTCTTCTTTTCTCCAGGCTGAACAGTCCCACATCTTTCAGCCTTTCCTCATATGACCTGGTCTCTGGCCTCTAATCATGCTCATGGCCCCCTTTGGACTCTCTCAAGCTTCTCCACATCCTTCCTGAAGTGTGGCACTTAGAACTGGATGCAGTGCTCCAGCTGCAGTCTCATCAAGGTCAAGTAGAGTGAGAGGATGACATCTTTAGCCTTGTTTAGCACGACTCAGTAGATGCATGCCAGTGTTTGATTAGCTCTGCCATCTACGGCATCGCATTGGTGTCTCATGCTCATTTTGTTTTCTATCATGACACCCAGGTCTCGTTCAGCTGTGGTGCTGGCTAGCCTGTAAGTGTGTTGTGGATTATATCTCCCCAGATGGAACACTTTGCATTTCTCTGTATTAAACAACATCCAGTTGTGGTCTGCTCACCTCACAAGCCTGTCCAGGTTGACCTGTAGTGCCAGCCTGTCCTTTAAAGTGATCATGCCCCCCATAGTTTGGTGTCATTGGTGAACTTTTCCAGTTTCCATTTAATACCGGAATCCAAATTGTTGATGAACATGTTGAATAACACTGGTCCAAGTACTGAGCTTTGAGGGACACCACTGGTCACTCCCACCATGATGACTCAGTCCCATCTATCAGTATTCTATGGGTCCTACCACAGACCCAGTTTCCTAGACACCAGACCATAAAGTAGTTGAGGCTGCATTTTTCCAGTTTAACCATAAGGACATCATTGGAGGCCAGGTCAAAGGTCTTTTTGAAATCCAAGTATACAACATCAACCTAATTTCCCCTGTCCAGGTGGTGAGTTATCTGATCATAGAAGGAGATGAGGTTGATCTGACATGACTTGCTCATAATGAAGCCATGTTAGCTATCTTTCAAAATATTACCTTCTGTTAGCCTGTTAGTGATGGACACTTACAATTTTTTCCAGGATTTTACCCAGGATAGAGGTTAAACTGATTGGACTGTAATTTCCAAGGTCCTCCTTTCTCCCTTTCTTAAAGATGGGCACAACAATGGCCTTCTTCCACAGTCTTTTGGGACCTCTCCTGAGTAGCAGAAGTCTTCAAATAACTTGGCCATAGGTTGCACGATGACATCAGGCAGTTCTTTTAGCACTCTTGGGTATAGTTCATCTGGTCCTTGCTAACCTGTAGATATTTAGTCTTTATTGGTGCTCCCCCCCAATATCTGTGTCAACTGTGGAAGAGTGGTCGCACCCAACATGATCATCCTGCATCCTGTCAAGCAGCCTAACACCATTGGATTGGTGGAAAACTGACATGAAGTATTCATTCAGTACTTTGGTTTTGTCCTGAGCATAGGTTATCAGTCTTTTCAGTCATTGGGGGCCCTATGCGTTACTTTTTGTTTTCCTACTCCCTACATATCTAAAGATATTTGTTATCCTTGATTTCAGTTGCCAGTTTGTATTCTGTTTGTGCATTTGTAGTCCTAATCAGCTCCCTACAGGTGTGGGCTATTGCAGTGTACTCTTCTTTGGTAGCTGCTCCTGACTTCCATCCCTTTTAGACTTCATGTTTTGATTTCAGGAGGTCCACGATTTGCCTATTGAGCCAAGTGGTCTCCCAGCCCTTTCGCTGCCTTTCTTATGAAAGAGAATGGACTTCCTTTGAACTTTTAGGATTGTTTCCTTGAGGAACAACTACTCTCCATGTACTCCTTCCCTCATTGGAACATGGTCCTGCAGGGTGTCACCAACCAATCTCCTGAGCTTGTGGAAGTCAGCTTTCCTATAATCAAGGATTTCTACCCTAGTACCTGATTTATGGTGAATGGTGAAAGTGATCATCTCATGGCCACTGTCACCCAGTTTCCCTTCTATCTTTAGATTGCTCACTAGGTCGTTCCCTTTGGCCAGAACCAAATCTAAGAGTGCCTTGCCCCTGGTTGGCTCATAGACTTCTTGAGCTAGATAGACCTCCTCAGTGCAATTGAGGAAACTTTGTAAGCAACCAGATCTTGTCGAGTGCTCATCCCAGAAGATGTCTGGGTAGTTAAAGTCACCCATGACATCTATGCTCCGAGAGCATGCAGCTTCTGCCAGTTATCCAGAGAATTCCTGGTCGAGCTCTTCCTCTTGATTTGGAGCTCTATAGTAAACTCCTGCAGTCAAATCCTCATCACCATGCTCTCCCTGTATCTTTATCCAGAGGGTTTCAAATCACCCTTCCTTGTTTCCAATCTGCACTTCCAGGGAGATGTAATCTTCCTTCACATAGAGAGCAACCCCTCTGTCCTTCTTCTCAACTTGATCCCTCCTATAAAGGATGTATCCCTCTATGTCTGTGGTCCAGTCATATGTGGAGTCCCACCATGTCTCTGTAATCCCTATGAGGTCATATTGGTTGTTGGTTAGCAGGAGGGCCAGTTCCTCCTGCTTGTTTCCCATGCTTTTGGCATTAGTGTATAGGCAACTGAGCATGTCATTTGAGGCCCTAGGCTTCCTAGTGAGCTGTGGAATAACCTGTTCATTGGCTGGTGTCAGAGAATGTTTCCTATTGTACCCTGTGATGCTGGTTTCAAGGTAGCCGTTTCTCAGGCTTGTGCTAGTATTTGACAGCCCATCCCCTGGCCATCTCAGTTTAAAGCCCTATCCAGGAGGTCCACCATTCTAGCAAAGAAGAGCTTCTTCCCCTTTGGTGTGAGGTGGATGCCATTTTTTTCCCCAACAGGTGGCAGTCCCTGATATGTATGCCATGGTCAAAAAAGCCAAAGCTCTCACAATAGCACCATCACCGGAGTCTTCTATACATGTATTCCCTCCTGTACACATGACCCACAACCAGGATGACTGAGAAGAAAACTATCTGCTGCACCTCCGACCCCTCTAGCCCAGCCCCAAGGGCCCTGTAGTTTCTAATGACCCAGCCAGGGTTGTTCCTGGCCATGTCATTCATGCCCACATGGGGTAGTGGTCAGAGGGTCGGACAAGTTTTGGGATCCTTTCAGCCACATCCCAGATGTAAGCCCTTGGGAGGTAGCAGACCTCACGAGTTAGGGGCTGGGGGAGGCAGATTGCCCCCTCAATCCCCCTCAGTAGGGAGTCACCCACCATGACCACCTTGTGTCTTTTCTTTGTGGGAGCTGGCTACCTACCTTTTTCCAGAGCCAGTTTCATAGTTTCACAGTTTCTAGAATCAGAAGGGACCTGAGTAGATCATTTAGTCCGACCCCCTGCCATGGCAGGAAAGAGTACAGGAAAGGTGTATATCTAATCTCCTTTTAAAGACCCCCCAGGGTAGGAGCCAGCACCACTTCTCTTGGAAGTTGGTTCCAGGTCCTAGCCACCCTGACTGTGAAGTAGCGCCTCCTGATATCTAGCCTAAGATATGTCGCCTAACAGTGCTTCCGCTGTTGACTCTGCTGATGCTGTGAGAAGCGTAGACCTGTTCCACCGTTCCAACGGGAAGTGACCCTGGCACTGCATGCCTTGGGGCCAAAGACAAACATCTTCCAGGCAACTCTAGGAGGGGACTCGAGGTTGGTCTCAGTGTTGTCCATCTTCCTGATGATGGGCTTCTGTGCACTTCCCTCTGTGTTTGTCTGGTGAAGGGTCTGGTAGTAATCATCAATCACCTGTTTGTGGGCCCCGATGGTGCAAAGCCTGCTCACCTCTGCCGAGAGCTCCTTCATCTGGCACTTCAGAGACCTCACTAGGGAACATACCCCGCAGATGGGGGTGACCTAGCTCCTGTTCCCAGATGCTGGCAGTCTGTCTGGGTAGTGGCCAGCACCATGGGCTCTGTCTGGGTGGAGGCCTCAGTGGTGCGGGGGGGGTTGGGGGGAGGCTCCAGCAGTGTAGGGGGTGGGAATTTTGGGGGTACTGCATGTCCACAGCATTTTACATTGTAGTCTCAGCTACTATGGAGTACCTGGGTATGTGGCTCACTGCCCAGAACCTGGTGCCCTTTTGCGCGAACTCACATGCTAACTCACATTCTGGGGCCCAGAGCACACCTGTTTGCACACTCTGTTCTCATGGCTCCAGTGACATGGCTCCCTGGGGGGCTGGCCTAGTAGGGGGTGGGGGGCATTACACTTCTTGGCTCCACTCAGCTACCACCCACTGCTGCTCCTGCCTACCCACCGCAGTCCCTGCTTACCTCCTGGCTCCACACTAGGGGGTCAAAGTCTGCCGGAGGGTCTGCTGGGGGTCTTCTGCTCTCAGGGATGTGACAGGCTTCCACATAAGCTCCACCAAGAGCCAGTCCCAAACTGAAGTTTTTTTCAGTTTGGACCCTTTAAATCTTTTAAATCTCGTGGGCTCTCAGGGAGTCCTGTGAGATCACACTGCTTATGCACATGTGCAAACAGCTGTACCATGCCACTCGCAGGGACCAGATTACCAGTCCCTGCCCTGTCCCACCACAGAAGGGGGCCAGTGAGTACACCCCATCCCCCTTCTCCTAGTCCTACACTAACTGGTGCACCGGGGCCCAGAGTGCACCTCTTTGTGCACTCTGTTCATGAGGCTTTGGTTGTGTGGCTCCCTGCAGGGCTGGGCTAAGTAGATGCTAGGGGGGACAGGACATTATCCTCCATGGCTTTAATCAGCTTCTGCCCACCACTGCTCCTGTCTACCCACCATGGTCCCCACTTACCTCCTAGCTGTGCAGTGGGCGGGGTGGGGGTCAGGGTCTTCCAAAGGGTCCACCACGGGTCTTATGCTTCTGGGAGTGTGACAGGCTTCCACCCGTGCATCTCCACCAAGATGCCAGTACTCCAGGTGTGGCATCACTAGTGTGGAATAGAGGGGAATAATCACTTCCATTGACCTGCTGGCACTGCTTCTTTGAATACAACCCAATATTTTTGGGAACAAGGGTACACAGTTGGCTCATATTCAGTTTATTGTCCACTGTAACTCCCAGGTCCTTTTCTACAGTCTTGCTGCCCAGCCAGTAAATACCTAGCCTGTACTGAATCACTGGATTGTTCTGGGCATGGGGAGGTGACTGTGGGTTGGGTGTACAGGGCACTGGCAGTGCTAGGGGGCTGAAGGTCAGGGCTGAAGGGCACCAGCGGGGGGGGGGCAGGGTACTGTTTTTGGGGAGTGAGGTACACTGGCAGGGCTGGGATCAGTGGGTCAGGAGTGAGGAGCAGGAGCAGGGCTGGGGGTGGGGGGGGCTGCAGCTTGTCAGTGAGGGACAACAGAATGGACAGGGTACCAATATGTCACTGCCCCCCGCCCCATCGTATTTCCCCTATCTTGCCTTCCTCCACTCCCCCTCCCTCTCCCCCCCAGGTGTCCTCTTTTTTGGACCTGGAAATATGGTAACCCTACAGTTTGAGCAAACATGAGAAATTAGTATTATATAGTGTGGGTATAATGACCCTTCTAAAACACAACTTGTCTAGACAGAATTCCTAACTCCTGGCTAGTTTCCAGGTTCTTACTTAAACAATATCACCAGGGAGAAGCTTGGAGCATTTGCTTGCACCTTTCAAAATCCCCACCAGAAGGAAGAGAGCACTCCCCCACCCCCCTCCCCCTAGAAATTTATCTGGCCAGGTCATCTGATTGACCAGCCTGAACCTAGAGGAAAGGAAAGAGAGAGAGGGGTCACCTGGGCTGACCCAAGTGAGAAGCAGACAGAGGGAAGAGGATTTGTGTACACTCCCAATCTTGAGAAGGCCTGGTTTGGCCTTGTTCATCAATGGAACATGCTCCTCCTCCTCTTTAGCTAGGGCTCCATATCTAATCTTCAGGCAAACCACAGCCAGAGATGAAGACTTCTTCTTGCTGCCACCTTCCTGGGAGCCCACATCCTTGTTTCTTCTGTACCATTACCTCTGGTAGTTCTTTCTTCACAGTCCTAGAGGTCTCTGTCAGCAGTGAATCAATGAAGTCCTAGTGGCAAAGGATGCTTCAGAGCCTTGACACCTCCTCCTGCAGCTTTTTTGTCTGCTCCTCGAAGAACAGCACCAAGACGCGCCACTCACACTGCAGGCAATCCCTCACTTGGCTGTCACTGGAAGGAACCTGCAAGCTGCCGATTTCACAGTGCTAAACCAGGACCCGAGTGGAAGCTTCAACAGTGAGTGGTCCTGTCTGGACATACAAATATGATAGGACGGCGTATTCCTGCCTGCAGAGGTGCAAACAGAGGAATGGCTGGCAATGGCAGTGGCTCTGGCACTGCGATATCCTCCAGCCATTTCTCTGGGTGTCTTAATCTGCTGCCTCTCTCTCTGCCCCTCTTTTCAAGCACACCTTTCCTAGCAAGCTCCCTTGTAAAATGGCTTTTTTGCTGCTTCTTGGTCCTGAAAGGTTTCCTTTTCCCTGCTTCCACTCACCAAGTTTACAGTGAAGAACAATGACAGAGTTTCTATGCATACTTCCTAGCGAACCCCCCCTTGCTCAGGACTCTAGTTAAGCAAAGGCTTAAGTATTGATTCAACTCCTGAGTTTTAGCTACTTACATATATGTAGGTTAGCTACTCTTAATTAAAGAAAGAGCTTACCTTAAAGGCTCCTTTGCAAATAGGGGGGCTGAAAAGTGACCTGCAAACTGCCCTTTTTGCTGTCTCTGTTTCCTAGTTCTCTGGTCACCTGGAGAATCTCCATTTATACCCTGCTGGGCCTGGCTCTTCCCCCTTGTCAGAAGCCCCAAAGGGGTTTTTGTCAGAAATGGAAAGTAGTCACCCAGCAATCACTAAGCTAGCAGCACTCCCAGATGCTCAGAGCACACCCCCAAAATAGACACAGACCTCCAAACACTCAGCAAGCCAAACATAGAGGCAGCCCTGGCTCACTTATCTTCCCAGAGCAGGATCTGGTGCTTGGCTCCTCTTCCTCTTCCCCTTCCTTCTCTTTCTCCCAGCGAACTGCTTGCAACTTCAGTGAACTTCTTGCAAATATGATAGGATTTAAGAAACAATCACAAGAGTAGGAGGCACTCACTCTGACATCCAGGCCTCAGAAGCCAGAGCTGAGGTTCTCATGCAATTCCTATCTCCTCCCTCTCTTTCTTGTTGCTTTTTGTAAGCTAAACAAGTAAAATAGGAGATCAGATCAGAGCACCCATGTTTAAAGTAAAGGAACACATTCATCATCGGACTGATCTGTTAATTTCAATGTTGTACACTGGCAGTGAGTGACAGTTCTATAATCTCACTCTGGGAAGTCATTGCACAGGTCATATTCTGTCAAGGAAAACACAGGTAATGTTTTTACTTCCTGGTTCCGGCTTCATTTAGTTTAAAAGCATTTCAGAGTTCTCTCTTGCTTTGTTGGTAACGTTAATGTCAGGAGAATCATGATAAAATGTCATTCCTTTCTGAAAACATTTTTTCTGCAAGCAGTGCAAGTAAGACTCAGTAATTCATATTCGAGGGTGTTTTAGGGCATGGTCTCTAGGACAAAGCTACAAAGTTCAGCGCCAGAGAGAGTGTAGTAACAGCAGTCAAGGCATATGTTGATATGACAGTGGTTTGGGAAGTCATGTGTTTAGAAAAAAGGTTCACAGAAATTCATTATTCATCTTCCAGTGACTGCTGTCCCTTCAAGCTGTGCTTCTTTTTCAATGATATATTTCTGCTTTTGGATTTTTATGTATTTATATATTTGTGTGTGCAAGTAAAAAAGGCTGGATAATGTAGTTGTGACATCCTTCCCTGGATTAGCTTTCCTTCCCTTGCCCATCCTCCTTGCCTCCTGAAGGCGCTGCATGTAGCACTGATTCCAGAATGCTTGGAACGGGCACCATGCGTGGTGGATCTAGCATGCAGGAATAGTCGGGGGGAGGAGGAAGATGGGAGATAGTATGGGCATTGGCCCAAACCACCCCTGGTCTAATGGATTTGCAAAGCTACCGAAGTAGGTTATTTGCTTAATTTCACTAAAGTTAATGGAACTCCCGTGTATGTTAGCACTGCCTGTTACAGTATAGTATACATATACCAGATAACTTTAAAAAATGTACCAAGAATTGGAAGCAGTATGACCACAGCAGCACAGTTCTCAAAGCAGAATAAATTACCCTGCTTCTCATCAGTATGCGATATAGGCATGCCCTAAGGCACCTACCCTTCTTCAACACTTATGAAAATCCTGCTAGACACTTTCTGCTTCTTTAGGTGACCAAACACTATAGAAAATGTGACTGAGAGGCCAGAACCCAGATTTTCAGAGGTATTTAAATTCCTAACTCCTGTTGATTGCAGTGGGAATCAGAGGCCTAAATTCCTTTGACTCAAGCTGCGGAGAAACTGAAAGTCTTTCCACATGTAACTTGCCCAAAGCTCTGGGAATCTGTGGGACAGGAATAAATTGTATGTGAATCTTCCAAGTTTTAAGATAGTGCTCTAGCCATCTAACCTGGTACCTGGCTGTTACATCTGCATCAAAAAAGTCTTGATACATGTGTCTGACCTGTTCAGAATCAAAGAACATTGTGTGCTACATCTCAGTAGGGATATTGGTCCATTAGAGCATATTCTTTTGTTATACCTGTGTCCTTGCTAGGAAGGGGTGTAACTCAGAGGAAAATGAATCTGCTGTGTGAACCCTTTTTCTAGCACAATAAATAATTTTAGCTGGTCTAGAGAAATCAGCATTCATTTCATGTGATAATTATCCAGCAGCCTGTTGGCCTAGTGAATTGAGCATCACAGTCCAGCTCCTCTGGAGCTGTTATCAAGGTTACCACTTCAGGCTGATATATTTCATGTTCACTTCCATGTCCTGTACAACATTACCCTATGCTGAATATTCAAGCTTGCCTCTCATTGCATTGCTCACACACTGCAGCTGGTAACACCAGCTGACTTGTTAATGTAGTCTGTCCATAAAGTAGGAGGGGCACCAACATGATTGTATTGATTGTAGAGAACTAGAAAAGTAGGGAGAGAAAGGTGAGGATGGAGAAAAAGATGAACAAGTGTAAAATAACACTGTTGTCACTGATGGGATCAAGTGTCTCTCCAGCATACTGCCTTGATTGGTATGCTAGGGACCCAGTTTCTGTGGGGGCATAAGAGTCTACCCATGCAAAGCACTTCATGTTCTGGACTGTCCCAGTGCACTGTAATGTTAGTGTGGTCTACACAATAATAAACCCGTAGTATGCAAAGGTCTCAGATCTAGACCCAGATCCAGTATTTATCCCAGTAGTCTACTCTCTCCTCCCCGCCCCCCCACACACACACTTTTGCTCTCACTCAACTGAGACAGGAGCTTGGAGACAGCTGAGCATGCTGGAAAGCACATGGTGTCCTGTTTTGTGACCAGGTAAATGTGGTCACCCTAACAATCCCAAGCCCTTCCTGCTCTTGGACATGGACAAATCAATACATAATCTGGTATAATTTACTTCAGATTT
The DNA here is from genome assembly GCF_052110815.1 of Crocodylus siamensis. Classification (NCBI taxonomy): domain Eukaryota; kingdom Metazoa; phylum Chordata; order Crocodylia; family Crocodylidae; genus Crocodylus; species Crocodylus siamensis. The sequence goes on from NC_143403.1 coordinate 46,533,414, forward strand.
GTAATGTATATCTCAAATTACACTGGGAACAGGAAAGGACACAGATGCACATCCAAGGATAGGTGCCCACATTAGGTGACTGTTCCTGTCCTTTGCCATTAGGTGGTGCGGAGCAAGTAACAGCTGTTTACTTGAGCAAACAACTATCCTGGGATGGATGCAGAACCACAAAACCAAAACTGGTGTATCTTATTCTGGTGGTTTATAGCCCGTCTTTCAAAGTTAATTCACCACCACACTGAGTGATTGCCACCTAGTTTAGGGGCTTGCATCGTCTGTCTGCTCTTTTTTAACTCTGATGTGATGCTGATTAAGCATGCGGCCCCTGCCAGTTCCATGAATGAGCAAAGCGTGGTGCCCTCCCCCCTCAACTGTGTGTAGATGCAACACACAAAACATCCCCATTGTGTGAGTGTTCAACAAAGTGTGCTTTGGGGTTTCTGTGGGGCTTTTACCAAGCCTGACAAGGGAACACAGAGTGCTTTTCTTCCCTTGCCCATCCTCCTTGCCTCCTGAAGGCGCTGCATGTAGCACTGATTCCAGAATGCTTGGAACGGGCACCATGCGTGGTGGATCTAGCATGCAGGAATAGTCGGGGGGAGGAGGAAGATGGGAGATAGTATGGGCATTGGCCCAAACCACCCCTGGTCTAATGGATTTGCAAAGCGACCGAAGTAGGAGACCATTTGCTGTGAAGAGAAATAGGCCAGAGAATAGGTGTGGCCTGTTAGGAAGCACACAGTGGGGAGTAAAAACGATGTACTGAAGAGGCAGAATCTTGGTGAATGACACATAATAAGAATACAGCAGCCTCATTGCTCACCACTAAGCTATTCCTGAGAAGTCTTCCTGACCGTCTCTTATCTAGTGTTTCATGTATCCTGGATTTAAATGAGCCCAGATTTCTCTGAGAGCTGATTCCTCAGCCTTCCTACATTCTATCAGGATGGAAGACCTTCCTGTTACTTGGCCTACGTTTCATTTTGCCACTCAATCTTCCAGCTCTCCCCTCCATCTCATGCTTTGTAATTCCCCTCCCTTGTTTTCTACGCACTTCAGAGGCACCTTCATAATGGCATAGCCAAGCATGACATGTTCAACGCCTTTAATCTGCCTTCATAAAGAGTCCCTCTAGACCTTCATTGTTGTTTTTACTACTTGAATTATAACCTATGTATATACCTCTTCACAGTATTAAGATGCCCAGAACTGAGTACTGTTTACATTCAGCAAGTTATATGTGTAACTTTAAGCGTGTGACTATCCCATTGCTTCACAGGTAGCCATGTGCTCAGGTACTTTCTGAAACTGGGGATTTTCTCCTCCCTGATCCAAATAGTGATGCATCTTCATTACTGTTGTTGTTATTTTTATTTTCTATCACAATCTAGTGTTACTGTCTTTGAGGCAACATTCTTTCTTCCTGAGCTCAAGGTCAGTCAGATCATAGGTGAAGATGTTGTTGTATTACAGATGCCTTCAAAATAACATCAGTGCCCATCAGCTGGACACTGGTGGAAATGCCCAATAGTAAGAAACATATCCAGGGTCTTGGGCAGAGTCCCCAGGGCATCAATAACAATATATACTGTTAGCTTTTAGCTTTTCTCCTCCTAATTCCATTACTAGGGATTCATATTTAGAGTTTCCCCTCCCCTTTTTCTGCCAGATGTTCAATCCATGGAGAAGCAGGTCTATATCAGTGTTTTTGTTAATATGATCCTGACACCTCCTGAATCATAATATCTGGAAACTTAAAAATGCTGTTCTTGTCCTTCTCCTTTCTATTTCTCTATTTTTTAGGAGATGTAGCTATGAGCCAGGACCCTGTTGTGCTAAGTACTGCTACAAACAATAATAAAAAAGATGGCCCCTTTCCCAAAAAGCTTATATGAATTACCTTGTTTGTGATGTCAGCCTACCACAATGCACGCTTCTGTCTGTTTCTCTATCTTCTATCCTACTGTGGTTCTTTCAACATCCTGTCTTCTAAGGTTTCCTCTTCACACTGATTAGCTGGAGGTGTGTGTGTGTGTGTGGGGGGGGATTATTGTCCTCAGAAGTAGCTTCATTTTCTCAGATTGAATTGACTGTCCATTTCCCCTTGAATTCCTAATCTTTGATACAACAGTACCTCTAAATATGGTATGGGTGTTTTAATTAACCTGATCTTTCTTCCCTCCTCTAGATTATTAATGAAGAAGACTAGTAAATCTGGAGATAACACTGATTGCTTCTAATACAGAAGGTAGCTCTGCTTTAGAAAAAGTCTGCTTCTCAGCCAATATTCAGTAAGATTTCAGAGTAGTTTCTGAAGGACTCTATGGGACTCATCTTGTTACATTTTCTAGGCAGGGACACCAGGCACATGCCATGACATGAACTCTACTACTCTCTGTTCCCTTTTTCTTCTTTGAAAAGTACTGCTCCACCAGCCCTAATTGCCCCATCCCCAGGACAAACACCTTGTAATAACTGACAGTGCCTAGCCCAACCTTCAGCCACAGGTGGACAGGTAGGCAGCTTCAGTCTCTGCAGCCAGAGCTAATTCCAGAATGGGCATGTTTATATGGCCCAGGACACTTGTTCAGAGATACCAAGGTAGCTCTGTGTTCACTAGCTCCTATACCAAAAGCTGTATTGTTGTGTTAGTGCAGTGCTCTACTCAAGCTAATAGCCCTGCTTCTTGGCATAATACCACTGTTTCAGGGTGGCTAAAGGTGGCTGTAGATGTGGGGGGAGGCTACTCTGACATGCTGTAATTACAGCGTGTTGGAACAGACTTGATTAATGAAGTCTGCTGAAGCATGCTAAATAGCATGCTCCAGCCAGCCTTCATGTATCATTGTGGCAGCAAAGATCATGCTGCCAGTGCTAAGTACAGTCTGGGGCCTGGGGAAAAAGCCCCAAGGACCCCAGAAACCACCAGAGAACTTGCTCCAGTTATAAATACTCACCTTGCTATGAATGAGCGATGAAAGCACGGGATGCGCCAGATCCACAGACGCCAAGGTTTATCAACTCCTGTCAGTTCCGGTTAGCTGGGCGCTCAGTGGATGACATCATAAAAGCATGCCCAGCAATGGCTGCAGGGAGAGAGGAGAGAGACAGAGAATGGAGATCTTTTTGAGAACACCGATACTTGGATTATGACCCAGAAGGGGCAAAGGAGGAAAGGAGGAAACTCCCTCATTTTGAGGCTTGGAGCAGTCTGTCTACTTACTGAATTCAGAAATTTGGAGAAGACATGTATTTATCCAGGGACCTGCCATCTGTGTGATGAAGAGGACCTGTAAAACCTCAAAAAGAAGAAGACAGCTAACTATAGGTGGTGGCGATGCAGGGCCAGTGAGTAGGGAGAAACCTGAGCCTGGTACTTGGCACCCATCTGAGAATATTTCTTGGACCAAAAAAGTCATTTCAATGCCAGGAGATCCCCTGCTGTGGATTATTAGGTTGTCCCAGCTCAGAAACAGAGGCTGAGTTAAATAGGGAGGTAGTAGTTAAGTTACAATAACTGAACCTGACTCAAGTTGGGGAACATATTTGTTTCTGCTTGCCAGTGACCCAAAAAGCAGGCCATTGGGTATGAGGAACTACAGGTAGCCAGCGGTCAGCAGTGATTTGGGCCAGCAAGCCTCCCTTTTTTCTTATATTTACATCAGGTCGTGGCAGATGAGATAAGGCAGATGTGCTGTTAAAGACCAAATTTAGATACCTGATGGGACCCAAGGGCTAACCTACACTTTGTTCCATCAGGAAAGTAAGCAAGCAACCTTGGCAAGGTCCTGCTTGTTTACAACTGGTGCACTGGCTGGGCTACACAGTACAACACCTCCTCAGTAAGCAAAGAGAGATAATCTACTATACTACCATGATGTCTCAGGGAGATATGCCGGGCCAGACCTTGCAGGAGGTCACAAAAATATTAGAAGTACAGCAGCAGCAGGCAATGCAGCAACAACAATGGTTAAGGCAAAACTGGGTTATGTTTAAAATACCCAAAATGACCAAGGACGATGACGTGAAGGCTTATGTAGAAGCATTTGAGAATACAGCCATCCAGGTAGGCCTGGAAAGGGCTCAGTGAGCCAGCCAATTGGGAGCCTTATTGATCAGAAAGGCACAAGCTGCTTACAGGGTTTTGTCAAGGGATGACGCATATGACTATGATCAAGTAAAATCAGCGATTCTCCATTCCAGAGATTGGAAATGATACCTGAGTATTATAGAAGATAGTTTTGGGCAAAGAAAAATGAAGAGGAAAAACAACCCAGGATTTTGCTACAGCTTCTTAAGGATCTGCTTCATAAGTGGGTGCCTCCACAAAACTACAACTGAGAGGGGAAAGCAGATCAAATTCTATTAGAGCAATTTTTAACCAACTTAGAAACCCAGAGATGGCACTCACCTCCAAATTCAGAAAAGGCACTGCGGCTGGCAGAAGCCTTTGCCATATCAGAGGGGGAGTATACAAAAGGCAAAAGTTCTAAAAACAGTGTAGGTGGGGGTCACTGAGAGGAAGAAAGATGTAGAGAGATGGGACGGTGGGGTCCTAGTAATGTGGTTTGCTACCAGTGTAACCATATGGGACATGTTTGTAAGGAATGTCCCCAGGCCTCCAAGAAATAATGGAAACCAGGGGGAGCACCCATCATTCATCAAGGAAAGGGGAGCTATGGTCTGCAGCTTTGGCTGCAGGGATGGATTCCTGGTGTGGGACTGCCCCATGGTTACAGCATGGGTCGAAGAGAAACCAATTCAGGCCACACTCAATACCAGGAGTTCCTAGACACTGATTAGAGACAATTTAGTTCTGGAAGACGAAATCCAATGGACTAAGCCTGTACATACACAATGCATAAATGGTGGATTTGATGAATACAAATGTGGGTTTTTGAATGTGGAAATAGCCAATTGGCGAGGAAAGATGTGGATAGGATTAGCCCTAGTCTTGGATGGAGATATGATAATCAGTAGAGATTGGCCCCTTCTATATGAGGTGCTTGATCAAGTAAAAGGAGAAGAGAGAGCACAAGGGGAGGCCATGTGCAGAAGGCTGGATTGAAGAAGAGATCATGACCACATCCAGAGATGACGGAAGACCTGTAGATGTGGAAGTGATCCTTAGTTTAAATGTGTGCAAGACAAAGAGCAGGACTTTGTAAAGATATGGGAGCAGGAATATGGGTTGCTGGCAGAGAGGTACTCTGGAATGGGGCAGGGGTGATACCTGATATGAAATAAAGAAGGGCCCATTATATAGGGTAATGAAAGGCCAGCTAGAGGGAGAGGAGATGGTGCAGTTATTAGTACCCTCCTCATTTAGAGAGGTAGTCTGGAGGCTAGCATATGCCACCCCTTCAGGGGCACATTTAGGTTGTGACAAGACCATTGCTAAGATAACCCAGTGGTTTTACTGGCCAGGGCTAAGTGAAGAAATAGCTCCTAAATGCACTGCATGAGCAGAGTGCCAAAAACTTTATGAGACACAGCCCCCTAGGGCACCATTACAAGTAATGCCTATAATAAACACCCTATTTGACCGCATAGTCATGGATATAGTAAGCCCATTGCCCAAAAGCAGCACAGGTCACCAGTTTATATTAGTAATGGTACATTATGCAACTAGATACCCAGATGCTGTACCTTTGAGATCTGTCACAGCTCCTTGCATTGCTGAAGAGCTGTTAAAATGGGTTTCCCAGGTGAACATATCGCAGGAGATCCTCACAAATCAGGGAACCTATTTTATGTCTGGGGTTATGAAAACAAAGTGCCAAGTACTCAGTGTAAAACAGTTGTGTACCTCAGTGTACCATCCCCAGACCAGTGGTTTGGTGGAATGATTAAATGGTACATTAAAGACGATGTTGTGCAGATGTGTACAGGAGGACCCACAGAAATGGGACCTTCTGATTATGCTGCTATTGCTTTCCCTATGAGATGTGCCATAATCCTCCACACGATTCTCCCCATTTGAGTTAGTGTATGGGCATATTTCCCAGGGGCTCCTGCAGGTGTTAAAAGAGAAATTGGAAGGAACAGGTAGCAAAGGGGTCAGCATGAACGCACACAGGAAAGATTATTTACTGGATCAGTTAGATATAGCCCAGAGAGTGGCTAAAGGGAACTTGGAGCCCAACACAGGCAAAAATCTGGATATGATCAGAATGCAAAACAGTGAGAATTTCAGGTGTTAGTATCATTGCCTATGACAGCCAACAAATTGTTAATGCAGTGACAAGATCCTTTCAAAACTGTATGCAAAGCAGGCCCTGTAGATTAGGAGCCCTTCTGATTGGGTCATATGCAAGAGTGGCAAATAATCCATGTCAACCTGTTGAGGGCCTGGAAAGACCCTGAGGGATGGTTGATGACACCAGAAAACAGAGAAGAGGAATTGGGGCCTGAGCTACCTTGCCCAGGGAGACCAGAGCCCTTGATAAAACTAATACAGATGGGTGAGGGCTTATCTGAAGACCAGCAGGGCAATCTTACCCAAGATGTATTCAGTGACCAACCAGGGAGATCGAGTGGTGTGGTACACAAAATACACACCCCACAGGGGGCAACAGTATCGGAGAGATGGCAGCCTGTGCCACGACATTTTTACCAGGTTTTACATCAGGAGCTGAAGAAGATATTAGAGCAGGGGTTTATGCCAGGGCTTAAGCATGAACTAGGCCTCAAACAGCCTGGTGCCACTGGCAGAAATTCCCATGTCAAGGGGCTAGGTACCTACAAGGTTAGGAGGCAGCTGAGGGAATTTACAGGGTCTTAATGTCAATCAAATATTGCACCTAGACATTGAGTCCCTTTCTGAATTTAGTGCCTGGTGCTTGCTGCTTAGGATCAGTGCAACTGGCTGCTCCTGCCACATATGACCTCTCTGTGACTGGTGCCTGGCCTGCCAAAAGGAAAGGGACATAGTACTATGGGAGACAGTAGGATTGTGAGGAAGAGGTGTTTATTACCAGTAAGATGAAGTACAGCCCCTTGAATTTCATTGCAGAGATTAATGTTGAACTTTACCACTAGCTGAACTCAGTCTCCTTTCTGCCATAGTGCACACCCATAGAGGTGTCTTCCAAATCCAGGATTAACCAGTCCCTAGATGATAGGTCCTGGGTACCAGCTAGCATAAGGACTAAGTGGCATGCATAACCTTCAGCAAGATTTAGATATATTAGGGGAGAACTGAAAGAAATACCATCAGGATTTACTTATTACAGGCCAAGGGAAATCCCAGCTAGAGCACTGCATTTTGCCCTTTGGAGAGGGAAAAGAGAGAATTGCTATAGCAGGCACAAAATCTTAGTATAGACCCACAGAATCCAGATTAGGCACCATAAAAACTGAAGCAAGTGAAGGAGGGCATATTGAGGATGCACTGATGTGTTTGTGTGAAGAGGAAAGGTGTTGGAAAAAAACATGTGCTCAGAAAGGGGGAAAGCATGTGTGGCCAAAACAAACTTGGTATAACAAGATGGTTTGTTCATTTTAGAGGGAACAGTCTGCCCTGTTGAAAGAGCCCAGCTGCTGGGCATTTGCATAGACAGGAAGTACCTACCAGGATCTTTAAAAAGCTCCCAGTAGAATAATCTGGAAAGCAGGAAGCAAGCTGCAAATACAACTGCTTGTTACAAAAAGGGGCCAGGCTGCTGTGTTGGAAAACGGACCCAAAGGTCTCCTTCTCAAGTGCCCAGGACAAGGCAGAAGAGTTTTTGTTTTGTTTATTTATTTGTTGGCTTGTATATTGCCTAGGGACTATGTTACTAGGAGCTTTTCAGGGAGCAAAAGCCTTCCTGAAGGAGCCAGTAGGCTCAGTAACCCACTTACAAGTGGTGGAGAATGCAGCAGCCTCTGCCATCCACCACTAGAATGGGTACCATGGCCATACTAAAATGGAAGGAGGGGCTACAGCAGCAGCAGCAGCACGTTTCAGCACCTCCAGCTTTAACAGCAGCAGTTCCAACAGAGGTTTCAGGAAGAAGTGCAGTGCTTTATGCTCCAGCTACAGCATCCGGGGATTCTCAGTGCGCAGGTGTGTACTACTACCCTAGCTCAAGTGAAAGGGGGTGAAACCTTCACAAACATGGGACCAGAAGAAACTTTCCTGGAGATGTTCAAGTGGGTGGCCAGGGTGTACCAGTGGCCCCATGAATCAGTGGTCAGCTAAGCTTGCCCCTTAGCTGGCAGGGGAGGCTCAAGTAGCTTTCTGGGCCCTGGGAACTGAGGCTGCATTCCATTACAGCACCCTCAAGTCTGCCATTTTAGACTGTATGGGGTTCATTGAAGAGGCTCACAGACGCCAGTTCTAGGAAGAACCATTTAACCCAGACTTCTGGCCCTGGGTAGCTGCACAGTGCCTCAAAGACTTGTGGAGCTAGTGGCTGAACCCATAGTCCTTCTTGGCCATCAAAAGAGTGGAACTGATAACTCTGGAACAATTTCAGCAGATATTGCCAGTGGTACCCAGGAGTGGATTTGCCTACACTAGGTTGATGATCTTTAGGATGCATTCTGCCTCATCAGAAACATTTCTGGAGGCTAAATTAGAATGTGGGAAACACTCAAGCCAAAGGGATGGACTCAGAAAGGCACAAGCTGAAAGCAGGTAGGAGCTACTGTAGCTATAAAGTTGTTGGGAGAAGTCCTAGACCCAGCCCAAGAATCCTGCCCCAATACCCAAGGAGACAAAACTGGGCTCAACAACATCAGGCCATGGATTTGGGAGTCAAAGAGGATTCCCTCCATGATATAATGCCAGGTCAAGAGAAAGGGGAACTCTTGGTCTGTTTTTCATATGGACAGCCAGGCCAATAGTACAGGGATTACCCACAGAAGGGCTGTAGGTATTTTAAGACTGGGGCCTCTCAAGTCTAGATAGAGACTTATGAGTAGAGCTGTGTGATCCCCATGAAGGTAAGGGACACCGAGGTTCTAGGTACAGTAGATTTGGGCTCTGGACATACATCATTCACTGGGAGTTTGTAGACCCCACCCAGCTATTGATTGTGGAGTGCATCTATGGGGGCATTAAGCCCTGTCCAACCACAAAATGTGCCTGTTAGTTGGGGTACAGACAGCTGAGCTTACTATAGTAGTAGCCAGCCACCTTTCCCATCTAGTAGTGGTGGGTTGGGACTGAGGCCCACTAATCAATTTGTTGTGCCTAACAGCAAGAAGTGGGAAAAAGTTGCAAGATTGCCTTGAGGACTGACTAGAGATATTCCCCTTTGATCTGGAGGTGTTTGGACCCAAGCTACACCATCCCAGAATGTCAAAAGGTCAGGAGAGAAACCTTTCAGACAGGAATAAGCATGATAAAAGGTCTGGCAAAGGTGCTGAAATCCAGTGTGAACTGAGTGGCTATAAGGACAACTCTGCAGGGCTGAGCTTCTTGGGCAGTCCACAAAATGGAGAGGGTATACCCATAAGAGGAAGACCCAATTTCATACACAGCCAAAGGGAAAAGCCTTATCTTTGCCCTTCTCTATGGCTGGTTGGTTCAGGCAAATAGCACAATGATAAACCATCACTTGGTTGCCCAGGATCTCCACCTTGAACAACAAAGTGATGTTGTGATGAGGGTCTCTGGGGAAAAAAAGACTAAAGCCCGGAAGTACAAATGATCAATTCCAAAATCATTCCACCAGATTTTGAAATTGGCCTGTGACATACTTTGGGCAGGCCATCTGGAGATCAAGACGACGCAGGAATGGGTACTTTCCAGATTCTTTTGGCCCAGGATTTATTACCAGGATTTTAAAGACTATTTCACATCCTGTCCTGAGTGCCAGTTGGCAGATCCATGTCCAAAGTATCAAGCACCACTGGTACCTCTGCCCTGGGTGGATACCCCTTTGAACCAGTTGAGGTAGATATAGTTTGACCCTTGGCACTGAGGATAAATCAATGCCATTTTATCTTTGTGTTCATGGACTACGCTACCCAGTAGCAGACTGTAATGGCTTGCACCAAACAGTGGTCACAAAACTGGTTGGTCTTGCAGGTAGGTTTCCCACAGGAAATAGTAACAGACCAGGATGGTCTTTATTTTGTGTCTGTTGTAAGAGATATGGGTCCTGTTGAAAGTCCACCCAGTCAGGACTTCTGTTTACTGGTAAAGTTTGTGGCTGGAGAAACCCAAAATTGGGAGCTTTAAAAGGCTCCCAATAGAGTAAGCAAGAAACAGGAAACAAGCTGTGAGCACAACCACTGGCTACACGAAGGGATCAGGCTGCTATACTGAGAGCCAAAACCAAAGGGCTCCTCTTTGAATGCCCAGGACATGGCAGAAGAGTCTTTAGGAAAAATGCTCTACTCCGAGCACTGGAAATCAACTCTTCCCTGACCTATATTGCAAAGGCTTTTCTACACTGGCAAAACGTCTGCTGAAGGTACTTCTGCTCTGTGCTTCAGTGAACTTATGCATCCTGTTCTGCAGAGTGCATTCCTGCCATGTTGTTTGATGACATTTTTTTTGGTCACTGTTTTTCACATGATATTTCTCCAGGGACCCTGACTGACTGAGCCTGCCCATAAGCAGAAGTTTCTCTGACCTCAGTTGTGAGAGGGAGGTAAAGGAAGAGATAGTGTAACAAATGGCAACTTTATGGGACAAAAGCCAAATCATATGCCAAAAATGACTAGCGAATGTTGCAGACCACTGGTTCTTCCTTCCAGAAGGTATTTGAGGGTGGCTTTCTCTGGGAAAAGTTATGGTGGGATTGTGTGGTAATGCAAGTCCTTTGCAAATGTGCACAGTTCTATTTAACATCCCATCTAGGATTTTTCCAGAGCTATTACTCAGGCCTAAGTCTACCACCATGGAAATCAATTCAACTTCAGTAGAACCAGAATAAAACAAATGAGGAATACACTGGAAAATCCCATCCAAAAGCTTTGATTTTTCTCTGAACCATTTGTAGTTCTCCAGTCTTGTTTTTTTTAGACTGATTTCTACATACAGCATTGCTATGTAGAGGGTGTATTTGCTGTGTGGTTTTCTGCAAAGTTTTGCTCCAGGGAGGCTGGTTTCCTAAGTACTTTTACTTGTAGACGTCTCTGTATTGTGTGTTGTACATAATGCATCATCTGGCTACATTAATGCTCAGTTTGACAGGTCTGGAACCACGGTATAATTTTCAGGGCAGGGAAAGAATCTGCTTCCATTTTAGGAATGACAAGTGAGCACAGGAAATTCTGAGTATGTTGCATGTTCCTCATTCCCATAAAATGTGACTCCCAAACCAAACTCACCAAGCCCTATTCATTCATACATCTAGAGAGAAGTAGCAGTTGCATTTGATTGCTTTATACAGAAAATTCATTTTTGATGGGCTGGGTGGGAATGGGCCCATTCATCTTTGGTTTCTTGTTAAGTCAGTAAAAAAATAACATTTAATATTCAGACTGTCTTTAAAAGACTCTTCATTCTCCAAAAATCTTGCAGGACCCTAATGGGGTGAAAGCTGTGCTACTTCTTCTTGGCTGCTGGCCACTATTAATGTTAGAGATGGATGTTAACCATAGTCTAGGATCCAACCCCCACCTAACAGTTTTGAAAACAGGTATGATCTTGGCTGGTCTGTCTCATTTAAAGAACTAGATAGATTTTACATCACTAGACTGCAGGCCAAAGCCCCTTCAGCCTATTCTGCTTCATATGCAAAATATTTTATTTTTAAAGATATATTAGGCACCTAAAGGTGCGGTTTGGCAGTTATAGGATTTTCAAAAGCTCCTGATTAGTTTAGGTGCTACTAGCAATCCCTTGGATACCTATAGGCACTTAAGTACCCAAAAACTCTGCCAAATTTATTCAGTGAAAACATTTTGCAGGTCATTCTTGGTAGTTGCCCCTCCGACCTGGAACTCCTTTCCCTTAAGGCCTGCCAGAACTCAAGCCTGAACATCTTCCAGAGGTTCATATATATCATGAACTTTTTTTATTTGGACAGCTTTTTAGTAGGCAGAATTACGTTTTGAGGCACTGCTTGGGGAGTTTGTTTCATTACATATTATTTTATTTTAATATTTTACCTGATTTTATCATTTATCTTTGTATTGTAAGCCACTCTAAGTCTCTTTGGAGGAAGGAAGCATATAAATCTAATAAATTAAATAAAATGAAACACAGTCACTTCCCTGTTAGTTTGTTCTGTCCTAAAATGTGAAGGCAGCATGAACATTTTACATAGTGTCAGGAAAGGGTGTCTGTTGAATTGGAAAGGTTAAACTGGCAAAAGTGAAGGAAAGTACCAGAGCCCACAACTCAATGGATGCTAGCTCAGAACGTGAAAATGAATTTTGTCTTGAACAAGCAGTTTTTAATAAATCTGTGAATTCCTAACACGTTGATTCCATGACAAATATGGTTGATATCTACAACTGCTAGGACACGGCAGTAATGGGGTAGCATATCTACCTCCATGCACAGAAAGTTTAATAGATGACAGTTGGAGTCAGTAACAAACTCTCACTGTTGTCAAAAGGAGATAACAGTTCTTGTATATCAGAATGGCAGAAAACCAGTGATTCCTGTAACAGTCTATAATGAGCGTAAGTCCCTGAAGTATCTGAGCATAAGCCCCCAAATACTGGCCTGGAAAAATGGTGAGGAGGACGACAGCTCTTCCCTCACATTTTAGCTCCAGTAACTTAACTGTGTGTGGCAAAGTGTGTGCTTTTGGTTGTATATTGTGAGGGGCTTGGGGACTGAAAGAGGACCACTCCCCTCCCCCTCCATTGTGTCTAGACCGTTGTCTTTTCCTTAAAAGAACCTGTAAAACCAGTACTGGGACTCTGGAACAAAGCCAGGAGCACTGACCACTTTTGAGTTGCTTGGGCTTCATTACTAGTGTTCAAATGACATGTTTCTTGATTGGCACCTTGTAATGATGTTAGAAAATTTATTGAAGGCTCAGGCCACGTGGGCTAGGGGCTCTTTTTTTTTTCTCCTGGGGCTGCTGATAGCTGCGTTGCTGAACTGGGAGCCAAAAAACATGCTCCCCATGGGGGTGGGGAGGAGGATCTCCCTGTCACTCTTCACTGGAGAGGCAAGCAAAAGCTATGCGATGGGGAAGCTTCAGGTACAGGGAAAGAAAATCTGTCTCAGGGCTTAAGATCCCTGTTCTCTCCCTCTTCTTTCCACTTTGTTTTTTCTGGGGTTTAAGTGGGATGAGGCAATGGTGGGTATGAATCCCTACAGCAAACTAGCCAAGGTTGGAGCTTGGCAGTTTTGTTGGCACACTGTGGGCCAGGCCTGACAGCCTGGCATGTTTTACTTTCTGCTGTTGCAACTTGTTTTTGGGTTCAGCACAGCTGTGTCACTGAACCCCAGTTGCGTGTCTTGCTGACCATTTTGGCCACACAGGCCTTGAGTGGGGTGGTACCACGAGTGTATTATTCCCTACTGCAGGCTGACCAGGAACAGAGCCCCGACAGTTACTGGCCGTGTAGGCCTTGAGTGGGACGATGCCACGAGTGTATTATTCTCTAGTGCAGACTGACCAGGAGCAGGATCTTGGCAGCCACTGGCTCTTGTGTTCAGGATTGTAATGTCTCAGCATGGTGGTATAGCTGAGACTAGATGTCCAGGCTGCAACCATAAACCTGAGCCCTTTTTGCTGTTTCAGCCCATCTGTGTGGGGCTGAACCCCAGCCATATGTTTGGCTGGCAGGTTTGGGCCAGGGTGAAAGCCTGGCACTTCTTGTTTATTCAGGCCTCAATGCAGTATAGGCCTGGCCAGCTTTCTGCAGACCAGTGCAGGCCTAGCAAAATAGACCTGGGCCTCCTTTTGTCCTTTTTGCAGTTTATGCCCCCACCAAGCAGTGTGGTTGGGCACTAGTTGTAGTTCAGGCCAACGCTGAACTAGACCTAGCCCTTTTTTGTTGTTTCATAGCTGTTAGGTCTCAGCATAACAGTGTAACTGATACCAAATGTCCAGACTGCAGCCAAGCAAGCCTAGCATGCTTTTGTTGTATGCTCAGGTCCTGGTGCAGGACAGGCCTGAGTTACCACCCTTAATGTTTTACAGCTGCTGGGTCTCAGCCTAGCTGTGTTGCTGAGCCTTGCTGTATGTTTGCTGCATGGTTAGGCCTGGCACAGTTCGGGCCAGGCACATGTTGTTGCTTTTGTAGCTCATTGTCCTGACCAAGCGGTATGGTTGGTGCTGGTTGGAGTTCAGGCTCTTTTGCTGTTTGGCTTCTCTTTGAGTTCTCTTGCAGCTTCCTGCCCCAGCAGAGCTGGGATTAGGACTAGAAGCATTGGAGTGTGATATAATGACGAAAGCTGCAGTTAACCTTGCAAAACCGTCACAGGGAAGTGGAGATCAGTGCTATAGCTTTACAGGGAGCAGTGAGGGGGCCCGGGGCCCTTGCAATGCAAAAGGATCTGTGCTTTCTAGCAGCTCCCTGCATCACAGTGGACCCATGGAGCAGCTCATAGGACTCTTCGGTGTGGGCCCCCCTCTCCAGCCCATTGCTAAAGGACAGGTATAGGGGTGTGTGGCAGAATGCCATTCCAGTCTCTTCCCAGACTCTATTATTAGGTTTTTCCCTGCCATTGTTTTATCCCGTCTGTCAATGCGGTTGTCAGGGTTACTGCAGTGATCAGGCAGCCCCTTCCCCAATCTGTTTCATTTAACACTGAGTTGTGACCTTGGCTGGAAACATTCCTGATGGAGGGGGAACCTGCTCCTGCAGATGTGAGAAGTTACAGGTAAGGGGGTGCGGGGTACACAAACACACCTTTACCTCTCTATTTAGTTTTAGCATTGACCTCATGGCATGGGGGCAGGGCTGACTCTACCAGGGGACCAGTGATGCTTTTTGAATCAGTTGGTTGGCTTCAAACAACACCTGCCCTGATAGGACCTGAAAAGGTGATGTCAAAAGGCCTATATAAGCTAAGACTGTCCAGGAGGAGGGGGAGCAGCCATGTTGAGGGTCACACAGCAACTGGTAGGGAGATCGGGGTCTCTTGAAAACTCACTAACACACAAGGAGCTACCTGCCTCCAGAGGAAAGCTCAGTGAGCCTCTGGATGATACTTGTGAGTACTAATCTGAAACTTATCTAGAAATATAGCTTACTGTAGAATAGTTGTGTGCTCAAAGGCTACCTAGCCACACTGTTTTCTCTAGGGTTATTCATTGATACTTCTCTTTCCTGTACCCTTCCCCAAGCCTACCCCCTCTAACCAATAAAGTTTTCCACTGTACCAAGCGTGGTGAACTTGTTGGGAGAGGGATCAGGTATACCTTTGTGCCTCCTGGGTTCAGCTGACCAAGGGAGGCTACTATTTGTGCTTCAAACTAAAGGAAACACCCTAAATTCTTGACATGGGTCAAGCACCCTCAAGGACTACAAGGCTTCTGTACCCCAGGGGCACAGGGCCCAAAGACAGACCAGAACCCCTGGGTGGTGGCACCTGGTGACCCCAGGCTTGTGGGTGTGCTCCAGGAAGGGAGTCAGCCAGACAGGAGGTGCCCCCAGGGAGGCACTCAGAGATTGGTAGGTGGATGGGTACAGTGAGGTGGGCAGCTCAGCACAGGAGTGCCACATACTGGCCTACCACAGGGTGCAGGCTGCTGGAACTACCCACTGGGGAGCTCCATGTCCCAAATTGTATGGGTGTGGGTAAAGCCTCCCAAAGAGGGTGCCACCTATAGAACTTGTTTTGTAGTTTATAGTGTTTTAAAATTATAGTTAGTGTTCCTTTTTTTTTCTTTATTCTTTATACATTTTGGTTGTATATTTATACTGGTTGTGAAGGAAGGGTTAATGATTTTATTGGACACCCTAGTGATTCATTTAGTGTTTCCCAGGTCATCTGGGTGGGGGCTCAAGCTGAGATTAAATATATTTAATACCCCAAAATTGAACTCAGCCCTTGTTGCTCCTGACAGGTACTTAATAGAAGGGTTACATACATAACTGCCATTTAGATTTCATAGACATTAGGGCCAGAAGGGACCTCATAAGATCATCAGATCCAGTCCCAAGTCCAAGGGGAAGAAAGTCACCTAGGGTCAAAGGATCCCAGCAAGATAAACATCCAACTGTTACTTAAAAGTGTCCAGAGTAGGTGCTTGCACCACCTCTGAGGAAAGTCTATTCCAGGCCTTGGGGGCTTGGACAGTAAAGAAGTTTTTCCTTATGTGCAGCCTAAAATGATCTTGCAGGAGTTTGTTACCATTGGTTATTATCATCCCTTGGGGTGCTCTGGTGAACAGGCATTCCCTCAGATCCTGATGCACACCCCTTATGTACTTAGAGGCTGCCACTAAGTCACTCCTGGGCCTATGCCTCTCCAGGCTGAAGAGTCCCATGGCTTTTAGCCTCTCTTCATAAGGCCTGTTCTCTTGCACTCTGATCATGCATGTGACTCTCCTCTGGACTCTTTCAATCTTCTCCACATCCTTTCTAAATTGTGGATCCCAGAATTGGATGCAGTACTCCAGCTGCAGCCTCACCAAGGCCGAGTACAGTGGGAGGATGACATCCTGGGTCTTGCTTGACAAGCTTTGGTAGATGCAAGCCAGAGTTTTGTTCACTTTGCCACCTACGGTATCGCATTGGTGGCTCATGTTCATCTTGTTGTCAATTATGACCCCCAAGTCTCTTTCAGTTGTGGTGCTAGTGAGTGTAGCACTGCGGAGCCTATAAGTCTCATGCGGGTTTTTTCTTCTGATATGGAGTACCTTGTATTTCTCCATATTGAATGCCATCAGGTTTTCATTTGCTTACCCTACAAGCCTGTTAAGGTCAGCCTGGATCACCAACCTATCCTCAAGTGTGACCACATTCCCCATAGTTTGGTCTTATCAGAAAACTTAGCCAGTCCGCTTCTGACACTAGAGTCTAGATAATTTGTAAATACATTGCAGTGTACAGGTCCAAGAAGAGAGCCTTGCAGGACACCACTTGTCACTGACTGCCATGTTGATACATTTCTGTCGACTACCACTCTCTGGGTCTGATCTCAGAGCCAGTTCTCCAACCATCAGACCGTAGGGTAGTCAAGGCCGCAGTTGCCCAATTTTTCCATGAGGACATCATGGGACACCAGGTCAAAGGCTTTTTTAGAGTCCAAGTATATGATATAAACCTCTTCCCTTTTGTCACTTGGTCATAAAAGGAAATGAGATTACTCAGGCAAGACCTACCCGCAACAAACCTGTGCTGGCTATCCCTCAGAATGTTGCTTTCTGTTATCCTGTCAAGAATGGTTTCTTTGATAATTTTTCCCAAGATCTTTCCAGGGATTGAGGTCAAACTGATTGGCCTGCAGTTTCCCAGATCTTTTCCTCCCTTTCTTAAAGGTAGGCACCACCTTGGCCCTGTTCCAATTTTCAGGTATTCGCCCAAGCACCACAAGTTCTCAAATATCCTTGCCAGTGGCTGCACTATGATGTCTGCCAGTTCTTTTAGCACTGTTGGGTGCAATCTATCCGGACCAGCTGATTTGTGGGTGTCCAGGCCCTCAAGGTCTATGCCAATGGTGGGCATATAGTCACCCTCACCTTGGTCATCCTGCATCATGTTAGGCAGGGTAGTTCCTTTGGGATGGTGAAAAACCAATGCAAAGTAATCATTAAGAAGATTGGCTTTTTCCTGGGTATCGGTTGTCAGCTGCCCCATTTGGTTTAGCAAGGGTCCAATGTTGCCTTTATTTTTCTTCTGACTCCCCATGTATCTGAAGGACTTTTTATTGTCCTTGAATTGTGTAGCCAGTTGGAGTTCGGTTACAGCCTTGGCTTTCCTAGTTTGCTCCCTACAGGTGTGGACCAGTGTGGAATTCTCCTCCTTAGTGGTGTTTCCTGTCTTCTATCCTTTATATGCCTCTCTTTTCAGATATAGGAGGTCTGTGAGTTTCCTGTTGAGCCAAGGGGGTTGCTCAGCCTGTTTACTCCGTTTTCCACGGGTTGGGATGGACTTCCCTTGTGGTTCTAGGATTGCTTCCTTAAGGAGCAACCACTCATCATGAACTCCCCTCTGTGTCATACCATGGCCTCTCAGGGCCTTGACAACAAGCCTCCTGAGCTTATCAAAGTCAGGTTTCCTAAAATCAAAGACTTCTGCATTGCTGACTGACTTGCTAGCTTTGCAATGGATAGTGAAAGTGATCAACTCGTGGTCACTGTCTCCCAGCTTCCCTTCGATTCTTAGGTCACTGACTAGATCATAATCTTTGCCCAGTACCAGATCCAGCAGTGCCTTACCTCTTGTTGGCCAATGAGCTTCTTGAGACTGGTAAAGCTCATCCACACATGTAAAGAAGCTTGTGACTGATCAGATTTGGCTGAGTGCTCTTCCCATGACATGTCCAAGTAGTTGAAGTCTCCCATGACAACCATGCACCAAGACCATGCAGCCTCAGTCAGTTCCCTGGCAAATCCATGGTCAAGCTTCTGTTCCTGATTTGGAGGTCTGTAGTAGACTCCTACCATTGTATCCCCTTTACCATGCTCCCTTCATATTCTAAGCCAGAGGGTCTCCAGTCAACCTCCTTGGGTGCCAATCTCAGCTTGTAGGGATGTGTAGCTCTCCTTCACATAAACACCTATACCCTCACCCTTTTTTCAGCATACTGTCTCCTGTACATGGTATAGCCATCTATACCCATGGTCCAGTCATAGAAGGAGTTCCATCAGGTCTCCATTATCCCTATGAGATTGTAATCGTGTCTGTTTAGCAGGAGGACTAGTTCCTCCTGTTTATTCCCCAAGCTCCCAGCATTAGTGTCTAGGCAAGTAAGTGTGTTGTTGGAGGCCCTAGGCTTCCTTGCACTTGTGAAGAATCTCTGTTCCTGGGCTGCCGTAAATATATAAAGTGAAATAGGATTCTGCCCTAAATGGATTAGAACTGGTTAACTGGTTGTTGATAAAGACTCTTTACAGAGTGGGCCTGTTTCTAAAGGACCACCTGCCACTATTCAATATTTTTTGAACTATCTGGAAGAAAACATAACTTCTTTGCTAACAAAGTTTGCAGTGATAAATAGTGTTGAAGACAGGGCACTAATGCAAAGCAATCTGGATCACATGGTGAACTTGTGATGGTCAGACAGCACAAATTTTAATTTAGCTAAATCATGCATCTCAGAACAAGGAGTGTAGGGCACAGTCAAGCTGGGAAGCTGTATGGTGGAAAGCAGCATCTCTTAAAAGGCTTTAAGAGTTATGGCAAATACCAAGGTAATATGAGCTCCCAGTGCCCTGTTCAGGGTTGTCCTTGGGAGGGCAGAGTTGGGGCAACCGCCCGAGCCCCACGCTTTGGGGGGCCCCGCAGAGCCACGCGGAGTGGTCATAGTGACACAGCGCCACCACCAGCTTCACATCCGGCTGCTCGGCAACCCTTCCCCCCACCTCCGAATCTTCTGTGGGCTTCTTCACGTCCAGGGCACGCAGGGGCAGGGCCCTGCACAGGCTGATTTGTCCCAGGCCCTGCACCCTGCTTGGGTCATCTCTGGCCCTGTTACAACAAAATTGGCAGTCATATATCAATCTTGATTAAAGAATTAAAAGGTTCTGTATCCATCAAGGTCCTAACTAGTTCCAAGGGCTGGATGTTAAAGCTAGACATGTTCAAAGGGAAATAAGGTGCAAAATCATAACAGTGATTAATACAATCTTGCACCTTCACCAGGTATTATGGACAGGCTTCAGGAATTATTGGTTATAATTCTCTTACCTGTACTATTGATGAGTTCTGGCTGAATTATCACCAGAGTTCCTCCCAGTATAGGAAACTTTCAATTGTGCCTTCCATACAGTGTATTTTCCATGGCATCTGTCAGTGTGGAATCTTGTAAAGGCAGGGTATTGGACACATTTCCTTCTTGCTACCTTGCTCATTTCCATGCAAACAGGAAGGTGTATCATTAACATCCAATTGTATTCATGTTCAGCTTAGCTTCACAGACTGTGCACATCTTTGAAAAATATGTTCATAGAACTGTGGGTGTCTTGTTTCTTATCTGGCAAAAGTGAATGAGAGCGCTGCAGAGTGCAACCGAGTGTGTCTAATGCTGAAACTGCAAAGATGACAATATTGGTATCTGATAAGGGACAGCAGGATTTAGATTTACACAGTTATTAGAAATCAGTCCTGGCCTTTAGTTGAAAGTGAGAGAATATACCGTGCAAGCGTGTAGCAGGTACAGAATGCACACTCAGAAGTAGGACAGCATTGGTGAGAGGACAGGGAGGAGGAGCAGGGTGGGGATGGCAGTGAATTCGTGGAGAGGGGAGGATGCTGAATTGACTTCCTCCTGCTTACTGTTCTCTCTGGCATTCTGTCTCCAAGAGGTCGGTTCCTCTCCCCAATTCTGGGTAAATCTAGATCCCCTGGTGGGAGGGCCTACATTCTCTGCGGTGGCATTCTCTGCTAGATTCTCTAGCTTGACCACCACCTTTTAAAAACATGTGTCCATGAGGGTGTTGAGACCAGAAATATCTGGTTCCTTAGGGTCAGTGTCACCTGTATGTACCCCCAGAGGAACACTAGCCCACATATATTGTCATCAGAGGCTTGTCCCATATGGATTCATAGGGGAATCCTAGTCTATAGGTATCCTCTCAGGAAGTCTGGTCAATATGTATCCCTGTGGAAGGCCTAGCCTGTATGCCTAGTAGTTAGGGAAGAGTTAATGCCATGTGCAGGGACCTCATGAGACCTGATCTGGAATGCCACGCACAGGTCTTGTTGCCTAGGTTCAAGAAAGAGGAATTTGTAATGGAAGAGCTACTGCAGTGATCGGATAATAAAAAGGAGACTAGAAGACCTTCGCTTGTGTAGCCTGGCCAAACAAAAATGGAAGGATATATGATTCCTGGGGATAAATACATCAGACGAGCAAATCCCAGAGAGGGAGAAGAGTTATTTAAAGGGCAGCAGGCAGCACAGGACCTAATGGGGGCAAACTGGCCATGAATACATTTAGGCTGGAAATGAGAAGACGATTTCTACCCTAAGAGGAGCGAGGTTCTGGAACAGTTTCCCAGTGAAAATAAAAGGTCCGTGTTATTTTAAAGATGAAGCCTTATTCATTCTTTATGAAAGAATAATTCAGTATGTTCTATAACAGCAGGAGACTCATCTTTTTGAACTAGGCCATCTGTCAGTCATATGTTCTTATATTTTAACTTCTGCGCATAGAAGTAGCTGCAGATGAAGCTGGAGTTAAAATGGCTGCCCTCAATGCCCCCTCCCCCCCTTTTGCAGGGTGCTTTAAGCTGTTGCTTGAGGGAAAGCATGAAGACAAAGCACTGATTTTCCCCATGGCATGTCTGATATGGAGGCATGTGTATGGATGAGTTTCCTTTTCAGTATATACATTGCCTATACCCATGAGAGAGAAACTTTAGGAATCACTTTCCCTGAAGTCACTGCTCTTTCTAGTTATTAACTGGAATTATTATTTATAGGAGTACTGGAGTGATGTTGTAGATTATCCTTTATAATCACTTCATCTTAAAATATCTGTCTATATCAAAATTTGAGGTTTTAAAGCAACTCAAGAAAAACATTGAAATAATTTCTGCTGCCAAGTACTTTGAGGCAGTTCTACTGCCCTGGAGATGGGGATGGGTCTCACATCTGCCACTACTATATGCTGGTCTCAGTGGACAGATGGATGTGGGAGATTAGGTGTAAACTCCATCTGCAGTCCTACCTCCCCAGTGCTGTGATTCACTCACACACACTAGTCCCATCAGCATCAAGTTTTGAAATAGTGAGAGCTCTGTTTGTTTATAATAGTATTTTGAAGCTTTTCTGAGATACCACAGCCTTCATTAGAAATCTGAGTAATTTCAGGAGCCAGAATATGTCTCTTTCTGAAACCTGTTTGTTTCTGATATATTATTAATAGGACATGGATACTATCTATTGCTATAAGAAATGGTAGTGGGGACTGAAAATATCCATTTGCTCATCTCAAAATGGTGCTAGTACATACTGTTCTTCAGAGGCTGCTGGTAAGGATTTAAAAAGTATTATCTTCACTCTGGTTTTTAGCTGAGCCAGCCTACCAGACTAGGGCTAGTGGCCACTGTGATGCTGGGAGCACCATCTTTTAGATAAGATGTAAAACCAAGATCCTAGCCACTTGTGATAATCTAGGATCCCACTTCACTTTTTGCAAGAGCCAAGGGGATGTTAACACTTATATCTGGGATAGCTAGAATGCTTTCAGTCCATTTCCCTAAACCAGAGTGTCAAACACATGGCTTAAAGCCTGGATCCAGCCCACAGAACTATTTCATCTGGCCCATCACTACCAGTAGTACACTGGAAGAAGCTGGAGAATTTGAGGTCCTTGGACCCCAGTGGACATAACCATCAGCAGAAGCGGTCAAACAGGGGTTGTGCAGATGCTACCAGGTGCTGACCTATGTTGCTGGCTGCCCGGGACCCACACAACTGGCGTTGGACCCAGACTCACCACAGCTGTTCCTGTCTCCATAGATCGAGCCCAGGAGTAGTGCCCATAGTTCCAGCTAGGAGCCCAGGATCCAGCTTGGAGCCCAGGGGGTATCTGACACCCCTGTCCTAAACTCCTCCTGCATCTTCAGTTGAAAGCATTAATCTTTACTTCCCATTTTATGAAAGTTCTGAATGTGACATTTCACTGATGGAGCATCATTGCTGATTTTCGGAAGTGGCTACAGTTAATTCTGACTCCTTGGTTGTCCTAGTACTCTAAATGTGCATTGGATTTTGGATTCAGGCTATAAAGCAGTTTGTATAAAGTGTAAAAAGCAATATAAATATGATTGTTATGTTGTTTAATGGTATTGATCACTGGCGTAGAAAGTCAAATGCTGTGGTTCTCCCAGGTAATGGGAAAGATGCATAATCCCCTGGGATCTCTTCTTCTTCCTCCACTACCTGTACCTATTTTATCCAGGACCTAAACTTTCTTTTTTGCCCCTCCACCCCATGCAGGACACTGGCAGATTGAAAACTTCCGTTTGACTTATACTGACGCACTATAGTGGCTTCAGGTTAAAGGCCTGATGGGTCTCATGGCCCTATGGGACTAGTGCAGCCTGAGATCCTGGAAAAAAAATATGTCGCTGCCACTGTGGAACTACCAGTGTTTCATTCTTATCCTCCCTAAGCACAAGGACTTACTGAGCCATAATGCCATAAAGATGGGAGCTTCTTGCTTCCTCTTACCCCAATTTCACAAAGATTTAGATCCCCAGTTTTGTTAAAGCCCTTTTCAGATTACCTTTACCACATGGAGATTAATAAAGCTGTTCACACAAAGCTATTTCAGGCTGTTTGCAGGCTCAGGAAGAATGTAACTACATCTGTCTGACTTTGTTACATGTAAGGTTTTCTGAATGATTGAGCTCTGGGGATGTTTTTGTTTGAAGGAAGCTGAGATTCAGGAGATGATTCTCTGGTAAGGAGAGGTAGGTTAAACAGCAAAGGTCATGGCCGCAGAATGACATTTGTCCCTTTCTCTCAACCTAACCTCTTAGGAAAATATTAGATAAATTGGTGTTAACAATACTGGAGGCCCTAATTGTTGCTTTTATTTCAGGGAAAAGTGGTCCCTAATGACAAGGAAGTGAACCCTAATAACATTAATATTTAGATGGCCTGTTATGAAGGATTCGTGTGACAGTTTCTTTGAGAAGCTTCCACATCTTCCTGGATTGCAACAGCCCTTTGAAATAAGCAAGAGCAAAACCTTGGGGCTGAAAAAAATGCTTTCCCTGGCTCCCCATGAAATTCCATTTAGATGTTCTGAAATATAAACTGTTAAATGTCACCATTTTCCTTCTCTTGCTTGTGTTCCTTAGGGAAATGGTGGCAGTCTTCCAAAATAATAACTAAACACAAACATTCTGAGGCTGAGCTGACACGACTGCTAAAAAACTGGGTGCACCTGAGAGCTGTGGTAGTGGTAAGGCAGAGTAAACCCCACAGCTTCAATAATCCATAGTGCCCTCCAGGACAACAAGCTGTTGCTGATATCAGCTAATATACTTAGTCCTGTAGCTTGACTGGCAGCAGGTCTTGTTGAAGTGTCCACATGCAAATCCCGCTGAAGAATTGTAAAGGAATTGCTGCATATTATAGAGTTTATCTTGACCTTTTTCCAAAAAAAGAAGATTCCTAAGATACTATAGTACATATAAACATATGCCAACAGATTATTATTTAGATTGCAAAGTGCATTCCTCTGTGGACTGGGATCTTTTAATGAGACACTGAGGGTGATATATCTCATAACTGCTACCCACTCAGCATTTGGGAGAGAGAGGAAAGTCCTCACTAATCATAATGATGATTACATCTCTCAGGTTCCTGTGACACTGAGAGATCCATCCAGGATAGGGCAATAATTATCTGCAGACTGAGAAGGTCTGTCTTCTGCAATCTTCAGTGGGAGCATAGTAACTTCTTTCTCCCTGAGAGGTGTGTGGGTCAGTACTCATACACTATTCATATACCACTTTCATCCAGGTTACAGGGTTCCATGTTCAATGAAGATGTAGATAATGAGGAGGGAGACTCCTATATTGAGATGAAACTAGTCCCTCTGAAGATTGAACCCTATTCATTTGCCTGCATACAAACACACATGCTTTCTTTCTCAGTATAAAAAAGGAGGGATGCTGATGTTGCTTTGCAAAATAGGTTTAAAAGATGTGGTGAATTTCAAACCCTGGTATTTCAAAGCTGAGAACCAAGCAGCTATCCTTACTCTGTACTATAAACAAAGGCAAAATGCTGTGTACATCAGCAAAAGGCTTTGTATTGTAAAGTAGCCCTTTATGTACAACCAAGAGAGAATTCAAATGATTATTGACCCTTCAGTGTAGTAAAGCTGCATTATAATATCTCCAAATCAATAGAGACAAGACCAAAGCAGGAGAGAAAGGCCAAGGCTCTGCAAACTGCAGAAAATTGCATTTTGCTTTGGCCTCTTAAAAAGTTTGCAAAGCGTCTATTAGCGTTCCCTGGAGCCTCTTCTTTCTAATTGCCACATTTGACAATGTGATTGCACAGGGGACTAGCGGAAAGGCAGATAATGGACCCACTTTAATTGCTTCCCAGTTCCATGAGTCATAACACTTCTAAGATGGCAAAGGGGAAGTGCTGCAGTTTGACTGGAGGAGGTTTCTGGCTTTTAAGAAAGCTCAGGAGGAACAAATATAAAACTCAAAGTCAAACTCTTGGAAGGACTCTTGGAAGGTTCCAAGTGCTGAGCTTTCTTTTTTATCTTTTGCTTTTGACCAGAACTATCCTATAAAGTTTTAACCATGCTCTGGAGAGGAAATGGGAATGGTGTCTCTGCAGAAACAGATGGAAACTGATTTCCTTAGGACTCATTATCAGGGGTATGGGTTGACTGTGGGTGGAGGTGCTAGGCCACTGGGATTGTGCTGGAGGTCATGGGGTGATCTTTTGCTTGTGGCTATGATAGCTTGTTGATTTATGGAATAGTCTTCTAGCTCCTATTTCCCTTGGACAGAATCCTGAATCTCACCTCTATTAGGGTTGGAAGAATAAGGAACCCTGTAGTGAAACTGAATATACAGTCAGGGCTACAACAGCATAAGCCATTCTGTTCTGATTTGCTACTTAAGCTTTAGTGCATCTCAGCTCCTTTTTCTGTCCTGGACCCTCTCTCCTTTCATTCTTGTGCCCTGCAACATGGCATCACTGTTGACTTTTCTACTGGACCCAGATAGGCTTGCTTGGTGGACTCTCATTCCCTCTATAGCAGAAGTGGGCAATTATTTCAGCTGGAGGGCTGCTTAAGTAATTTTGGTGTGCTGTTGAGGGCTGCAAGGGTAGCTCTGCCATTTGACAGGTGCCCTGCCCCCTGTTCTCCATCTTGGTACCAGATGTCCCACCCCCTGACCTTTGCCACCAGAAGTCCCTCCCCTTCACCCCCGGAAGTACTTCTTTTGGGAGTGGGGTTGCCATCTTGGAACCAGAAAACAAACAAACAAATCATATACTAAAAGTCAAGCACCTACTATAACATATTTTAATTTTATTGCAAAAATATTTTTGTCGTGATTTGTCTTTGTAGCGTATATAAAGGTGATTGCATAATAGCTTAAAATTGTATGGTATTGTGTGTGGGGGAGTGTGTGGGCTGTGGTTGGGGTGGGTGGGTGTGTATGGTGGGGTGTGGAAAGGTGTTGGGGGGTTGTGAGAGGGTGTAGCTGCATGTGGGGCAGGGCACATGGTATGTTGCAGGGGTGTATGTGTATGTGAGGGGGTTCGGGCAGAGTGTGAGTGTGTGGGGTTTGTGGGGATCCCCCATACACTCCCCCGATGGCATACAGTCCCCATCGGTGGTGTCAGAAGCAGGCAACAGGCCTTTGGCCTGCACAGGTGCTGCTGCCTGGTCGTGCACAGCTCTAGCCAGAGCTGCGCATGGTGGCAAGGAGCACAGCCAGGCTGGTCTGCCTCTATCGGATGCGGTTCCTCGTAGTGCAAGTGCAGCTCCCAGCACTCATGCACCACTGAGGAGGAAGCCTCATGCAATAGAGACGGTTGCCACCATGGAAGCAGGAGGCAGGGCTCGCCACCACTTCCAGTGAAGTGCCAGGACCTGCACATAGCAGGAGGGAGTGGAAAAGGTGACTGGCTCCATAGCACCAGGCTTCCACTTGGTGATGTGTAAATGCCAAGAGCTGAATGTGCACTGCAGGGAGCCCTATGTGATAAAAGGCAGGCTGGCCTGGCTATGCTCCTTACCACCAGTTGAAGCTCTGGCTAGAGATGCGCACCACCAGGTCCTGAGGTCATGAGTGCCCTGAGAGCCCACCATCTGCTACAGCTGCTAGTGGCAGGGGCTTTGTGCCATGGGGTGGAGTGTGTGGGGAGGTTCCCACAACCCCCCACACTCCCTCACACCCACACCCTGCCTACCTGAACTCCACACCCATGTCGCCCCCCTGGGCACAGGTTCCATGTTCCCACCAGCCCCAGACCCATGCGCTCTACCCCTATCCAGCTGTAGCTCCTCCCCAACCCCCACCACAACTCCCCTGCCCATGCCACTTCCCTACTTGCTGCCCAGAGCAAGGACTGCAGTAGGGAGACGAGGAAGACCTGCTGGACACCGGGAAGCTGAACAGGTCCCCCGGTGCCTGCAGCAATGGCAGTAGCAGCCCTGCCCGGAAGCTAGGAGGTGGCTGGGCCTTTCCACACGTGAGGGTGGGAGTGAGGCATGTGGGCTGGAAGGGGTACAGTTAATTGGTGGGCACCCACAGGCCAGATGAAATTGCCTGTCAGGACAAATCTAGCCCATGGACTTTATTTTGCACACCCCTAGTGTTGTAGCTAGGGCCCTCTTGGAGTAGAGCCCTCCAATACACAAGTGAAGGCCTGGTTGGTTAAAAGTTACACAGGCAGAATTGGGTTGTGCTCTGAAACAAGGACATTATATGTTTATCTTTTTAACGAAGAGATAAAAAAAGACTAAGTAATGTTTCCCCAATACCTAACTTGCCTGTTTCACCCAAATGATCCAATCCCTATGCCTCCTGAATGCTGGCAGCTCCAGCTAGCATCACTGAGGGCTACAGTTGCATTGACCTTCTTAAGATTTAGCCTATTTTCTAGGAATCTGAATTCACATGCAGAGTAAGACTATCCCAAACATATTTCAATTGGTACAGGTAAAAACTCAACCATATCTGTGCTGTTTTTACAGAGGATGAGATTTGAAGCTCTACTCTTTCTTATCTCTCTGTGCTGACAGAAATAAGTTGGAAGAGCACGTGAATGGTGATCTACAAATGACTACTCACTGCCAAAGGCACAGAAGGAGGGCAGCACATCCCTCAAGCTGCATCCTTGATTAACTGTCCACTCCCCGCTCCCACTGCCACCCAGAAGGCACTGGTACAGAAAGGAAAGGAAGAGAGGATGAAAAGAGGTATAGGAATAAAGGGAGACAGAGGGAGCAGAAAGGAAGATGAAGTGGATGTGAAAGAAAGAGAAATAGAGGAAGGACACGTTTCTATAAATACATGCAAGCATACCCTCCCTCAGTGCTGACACAGAAACATACTGTCCAATGCACATTTATAAAATGCTATTTTTACACACTCACAAACCAAAAGATATATTAGATTATGTCTTAGCACATGTAAATATACTAAGTATACCCAAATACACAACACCTAGCATACACTATATATGCTCAGAAACACCCACCCAGCTTCTCAACACCGCCTACATCCATATTCATACATGTGCTTATACACGCACACAAAACCTCACAAACATGCGCACATGCTTGTAAACATACACAATCATAAATGTACAGACACAAAGATGCTCACACAGAATTATATCCACTCAAGCATCTTTTAAAAAGAACATAACTACATGAGGCAATGCCTATATCACAGCTATAATGCCCAGTTCTGTTGCACTGAGAGCTTCATACAACACTTGTATCATTTACAAAGGTTAGAGTTTCTCAGAATGAGTGCTATACAGCTGACAATTATGGGAAAACACAGAGGAAGGGCACATCTTAAAGGAGGTTCTTGTCTGGCTAGGTCAGATAGTCCCTAATGCCTGGACTCTTCTTAGAAGGTGCCCTAAGAGTCTCAAGGGCTGAAATAGCTTCTATATCCTTGGGAGAGAATAAGGGCAGAATCCTATTTTACTTTACATGTCCACATGGCAGTTTTCCAGCTTTGTGACTGCCATTTTTGCACTTACGCAGAATTTGAGATCCGCATGCAGTGTGAATGTGTAACCACCCACATAGCTAATAAGCACGTGCACTTTGGCCAGGTATGGAGTTCTGTAAGTGCATACCTGAATGTAAGTCCTGAAATGCTGGCCTGGTGAAGAGGCATGGGCTTGCATGGGCATACAAAGTCCAGCCCACAGGCTGGATCCAGCTGGCAGCGGACTCCATTTCCCAGCAGACCCTGCCCACACGGCTGGGGGCTGGTTTCCATGGAGACCCCAGCAGCAGCCACCCTGCTGTAGTGTGGGGACAGGATTTCTGTGGAGAGTGGCCCAAGCATTGCTGGCAGGGCAGGGAGCTCCTGTGGACCAGGCTGGGATCTTGCAGTGGTGACAGCATGGTCCCGAGCCAGGGCAGAGCTGCAATCTGCAGTCTGCATGCTCCAGGCATGAGCACGCAGGCAGCTGGTCATGACTCTGCGCCAGCTCCTGGAAGTGGTGACAGCATTGTCTGGAGCTGGGGCAGAGCCACAATCCACTGCCTGCATGCCACTGCCCAGAGCATTCAGGCTGCAGCTCATGGATCTGCCCTGGCTCTGGACCATGCTATCACTGCTTCAAGATCCCAGCCCAGCTCCAGAGCAGCTCCTGGTCCAGCCAGTGCTGCTGGGCAAGTCTCCATGGAAACCCAGGCCCCCTTTATCACAGCACAGCTGCTGCTGGGGTCTCCATGGAAACTGGCCCCAGCCATGTGGGCAGGGGCTGCTGGGAAATGGTGTCCAGCCACTGACCAGATCTGCCATTTTGCACATCCCTGGGTTAGGGCATTAATGGAAGCAGGAGATGCTGGTTCTAATTCCCACTCACCCAGAGTGGTTTGAACTTGTATTCCTCCAATTTTCCAACACAGTGCTGTAACCAGTGCAGGCTGTGCATTATCCAGATACCTCCCCAGCCCTCCTTTTGAACTGAACCACTAAATGGGGTTAGCTATGAGCATGCCCAACTGGTGCTCAGCACATGCAGACAGCAGGGGGAGCAGGATTGCAAACTGTACAAACGTCAAGAATGGCATTTACATTTCTATATACTTGCCATTTAGGTGTGTAAAGTGAAACAGGATTCTGCCCTAAGTATCTCTGCCACACTGAATTCTCTTTAGCAGGTGCCTGAGCCACGTTGGAGCATTGCATTCAGTGCTATGTATTGGAGTTAGAACGGCTGTGACATAGCTATGGAGAACCATGGCTTGCCTACAAAGTTTATGCTCTCCTAAAGCTCCTGCCTGGAGCCTTCTCTGGCTCTGGCAATTGCCAGGCATGTGCGTGTTATTGAATTTTGCAAGAACAAGACCACCAAGCCAAACAAAGGGAAGCAAATTGGAAATGAAAAAAAGGCTTTGGAGGCAATTGACAGTAGCTGTCTGTGGTAAAATGAGCTAATCTGAGCCACTCACTAACACCAGACCCTCTAATTAAAGCCAGGCCAGACACAGGCTCATGCTGCCAGTAATTGCTTTTCTCACAGCCAGGCTACAGAGCTACTGACTCAGAGCTCCACACAGCTGCAATAGAAATCTGGTTCAAATTGCATCAAGGTTTATCACTGCTGCTGCTCCTATGGGCTGGGATCAAGCATCTCCATGGCTCAGGCTCTGCAGATCCCTAGGACATGTACACAAAAGTGGCCCCAGGAGGCATTTATTATGTACACCTGATCAATAAACCCTGACAAGTATTGAAAGCAAGTAAGAGAGCTTTGATGCTGAGGCAAGGGAACTTGTATTCATATAATTTCTTGGCTACTTTTTGAGCAGGTTATTCATTTGTGGCCCCTGGTTGGGACTGAAGACAAGTGTGTTACCACCTGGATTCCCATACCCATGTGGCTGGTCCCCTTTTCCTGTCATGCTATGGGAGTGTGATGCATTCAGGTATTATGTAGATTTTTCCCCAAGCATATTGTAAAGTCCGTGCACATGTAAATGCAGAGGAGGAAAAGCTGGAAACAGCCCTGAGATCTTTGGAAGTCCTTGTACCTTGGATATTGCTGTGCTAGGGGGTCCAAGCTGTTGTGGTGCAGACTGATTCCCCTGCTCAACACCATCACCAGCCCCCTGATGAAATGAATCACGAAGCCGGAGAAACCTCCAGAAAGACGGATTTCCTCTGCTACAGGATTATATTATTATTATTATTATTATTATTATTATTAGCCAAAGAGGAATCATGCTGGTCAGAGGGATGCCAGTATTGTTTTAATTTCCCAGGAGGCTCCTTCTGGTGTGACATGTCCCCAGCAGGGGACTTCAGTTGCCTTGCGTTACTTTGCTCCATACAATGGGATGTGATATGTCAAAACATGACAAGACAGCTAGAATGTGTCATAATACTGAATTCAACACACAGCCTTCCAGGGAAGAGCAAGCTAATAATATCAGTCTCAAATTATCCCTATATGCTGAGCTGGTTTCTTTTCCCATATGAAATATGATGTATAGGAATCATATCTATATAGGAATATTGGATCGCCTACAGATTTGTTAGCTGTACACAGTGAATTATTTTGACTGGAGTGAAGTGCAGATCTAGGATTCTAGCCTTTTTATTACATGAAAGAGACTTTTCCTCTCTCAGCCTCT
Organism: Crocodylus siamensis; assembly: GCF_052110815.1. Classification (NCBI taxonomy): domain Eukaryota; kingdom Metazoa; phylum Chordata; order Crocodylia; family Crocodylidae; genus Crocodylus; species Crocodylus siamensis. The sequence goes on from NC_143403.1 coordinate 46,564,765, forward strand.
TTGATACCTTTGTCATTGCTTCAGCGAACAGTTTGGTGGAATTTCCATGTGATTTATTCTCTTATCATCTGGGTTTGAAACCGCTACTTAGACTCAGAGATGATGTGATTGCATTAAACACAGTATCATCTTTCAAGCTTGTCTTTGAACTGCAGCCCACCATCTCCTGAATTCAGACGTACAGTGAGGTTTAGATTCCACTGTAGTTTGCATTGCATGTGGCTAAAGGTGACAGAAATCTCTCTGTGTTTGGCTAATTTGTCCAGTTCTGTGTCATTGTTTCAGTCTGTCTGACTCTTTGAACTTTGCTATCAAGCTGCTATATTACATTAAGGGGTAATGAGGCATTAAAATGCATGAACAACACTTCCAGTCTCTAAAGGAATGCAAGACATCCCTCAGAAACAAACACAGAAAGCTGTTCTTTGTCCTTTGGCTAGGGCTTTCCCAGCTAATGACAGGAGCATGTCTCTTTTTCCACAGATGCTACGATGATCTGGAGAGACGACACGTGTTTGACAAACACATGTGTATTGAATGGCATGTGGCATTTCACAAATGTATTGCAGCTGCTGTTGAGGCTACCAAATCATTATAGGTTCAATGGTTTATTTGGTAGAAACAACCTAATTACATGCTTTTAATTGCTAGTAAAACCCTGTTGAAAATGCCTTCCCTGGTTCCTCGAGATTAGTTTAAGCCCATACTTCCCTTTCTGTAATGTACCCAGTTTGAAATGCATCTCTAGCTGTGAGTTGCAGCATACTTGTATGTCTCCCTGTGGGTTTTTTGGTTCAAAGTGGGGAGGAAGGTACACTGAACCTGTCTGTCAAGCATCTCATTTCAGAACCAGGCATCTACTTCAAAAGTATCTAAACTCGCCTTCTAAGGTTCTTCCAAAAGCATTACGGGCCCAATCCTGTGAATCCATTGACTTCAGTGAGATGTGAGAGTACTCAGCACCTCAGAGCAGTAAATTCCAGGAGGGGAGTGGGGTTTGGGATCAGGATGGATGTATTCCTATCTCCAGGCACAAGTGGAAGCTAATTCTGAAAACTGAACTCCCAGGGAATCCCCAAGTCAAGCTGAATGTCCAGTCTTCCCCAGCAACAGTGCTGCTCTTTGGCAAGCAAGCAACACTTCTGCCACTCTTTCCAGGGAGGCCGTCAATCTCATAAGGAGAAAAGGAAGGCCAGGGTGTGAGATCATGAAGCAGGTTACTGTCAAAAGGTCTGACCTGCATTAAAAGAAGTGGAAACGATTCTCAGTGCACCAACATCTGTCTTTGATATGATTTAGTTGTAAGCACTTTTAAGAATTAGTTGCAGTCGTTTCACACAGGAAAATGGATGAGTGCCGAGAAACCCATCAAGGAAAGGTACAAGAGTAGCATATCCACATTGCTTTCTAAGTAAAAACTACATGTTTGCATTGGAAGGAAATTCAGTACTCTTGGAAAGAGGAACTAATACTTTTATTTATAGTTTGTCACAGCATAACACAGAACAACCACAGTGGCTTGCCCCAGCTATCCCAGTCCTAAGCTGCTGCCAAATACATATTTCCACTGGTGTCAAACTGTATGAAACCGTGCACTGATTCTGTGATGGAGATAAATGACCCCTAAAGAGCAAGACTGTTTTCCCTGACTACAAACTCTTTTCAGCAGGGACTGTCTTTTTCTTACGTTTATCCAGGCCCTTGCACAATACCCCCGTTTCAGCTCTGATCCTGATACAGAACAATATTGAAATACTCATCAATACAGTTTTTGTTTGTGACCTAAGTCTGAGGCCTCCCAAGTGGAAAGACCGATGCAGTATTCACTTTCTGTCTTCAAGCATACATTGATTTTAGCTATTGTGTTAAGTAGTGGAATAGCTTTAATTCTGCATTTTAATTGTTTGACTCTCCTGGCACATGTTGTTTTGTGGTTAGTGGCAATGCACTGCCAATGTGAATTTCTGACTAATATATTAGTTGCAGAGAAAAATGCTCTCGCATGACTGAGTTTAATTTCCATCCTATTTTTGTTGTCCTTTAGGAAGCAAACTGCTGATTTTGGTGCTTTGTTTGAACATCCAGTCAGAAGTGGAATCTTGCCCCGGGGCATGTGTATGCTACAGTGAGCCCAAGATTACAATAAGTTGTCAGCAGCAAGGACTGACAGCAATCCCCACTGAGATCCCTATACAGAGCCAGCGCATCTTCCTGCACAACAACAAGATAACCTTAGTTAGGTCCACCAGCTTTACATCTTGTCGCAATATGACCATACTTTGGATCCATTCCAATAACATCAGCCTCATTGAGCCAGCAGCATTTTATGGACTTGACAAACTGGAGGAATTAGACCTCAGCGACAACATGAATCTGAAGTCCATCAACCCAACCACTTTCCGGGGCCTCATTCACCTTCACGTCTTACATCTGGATCGCTGTGGGCTCCTGGAACTCTCCACAGGCCTTTTCCGAGGATTGTTCTCCTTACAGTATCTCTATCTTCAGGATAATAATCTGCAGAATTTGTTAGATGATACCTTCATGGATCTTGCAAACCTAACCTATCTGTTTTTGCATGGTAATAAAATTAAGAGCTTGTCAGAGAATGTTTTTCGTGGGCTGATCAACCTGGATCGGCTCCTGCTGCACCAGAATAGAGTCAGTCTGGTTCATCACAGGTCTTTTCATGACCTTGGGAAAGTGATGACCTTGTTTCTATTTAAGAACAACTTGACAGTGCTCACTGGAGAAACAATGGCTCCCTTGGTGTCCCTCCAATACCTACGTTTAAATGGGAACCAGTGGATCTGTGACTGCCAGGCTAGGTCACTCTGGAATTGGTTCAAACAATTTAAAGGATCTTCAACAGAGCTGGAATGCTATCTGCCCCCTCACTTGGCAGGGAGAGACCTCAAAAGACTTCAGAGCAGTGACTTGGAGGGATGTGTTGACTCTTTCAATCAAATAAGAACAAGTGTTTTTAGCACTAAAACCAGGTCTGGCAAACTGCCAACCACTGACCCCCCCCTAAATTCTCACGACAGCTCTCGGAAGTGCTGCCAACCAGAAACAGATAAATCTTTTATTTACGAAGCCAAAGGCAAAGCAGGTCCTTCTTCACACAGTAGCCGACCATCCCCCATCAACCCTCTCAAGGATAAGGAGAACATGTCCAAAACCAAGTACATTGAAACAGACCCTACCAAAAATGGCAGCAACAAGCAGATAAATGACTCCCCTTTTGGGACCTTTCCCAGCATTATAGACCCTCCATTGACCAAGTTGAAACCAGAGTTCCTAGAACCCATTGAACCTTCCACAGTCCCTACCAAAAAGAGGCAGGGATGCTCTAGAAAGAACAAATCTAAGGCCCAGTGCCGCCTCACCCAGCAAGGAAACAGCTCCACATTACAGCTGAGTCTAAGTCTTTTGATTCCCCCTTTGGTGTGGAGCTTACTCTTGTTCTGCTGAAACCAACTCTTTCCTTTGGTTGATGACACTTTAATACCAGACTTGCTGACCTCCATAAATGTTGCAAATGAGAAGTAAACTATCATACACCCTGAGAGAGCTTTCTTACACAAAAGTTAACTGGATGCCTTTATTAAAAAAAAAAAAAAGACAAAAAAACCTAAGGTGTACATAACCTTGTCCTAAAATCTGTGACTTATACCTTTGGTCCTTGGAACTGCACTTACTATAAAGCAGCTTTTGCTACAACAGAGGGTAAAGAAATATGATTTACATACAAAAAAGTATAAGAAAATCCTCCAAATAGAATGTTTAAAGTTTGTTTGTAACTTGACATCATACTGAACAATGTTGCAAGTTCCCATTTGCAGAGGTGATGCATTTGATGCTGTTTTACTCCTATGTTTATGAATATTGCAGTTTTACCATATTCATTTCTGTCACACCTTATTTACACGTAGCATTTGTTAAAGAATGCTGCCTTTTCATTCACTAAAATTGCGGTATTATATAGATATGTATTTTATTTTACTTGTGTACAAGTATACAAAAAATACAAAATAAAGATTTCTTTTTTCCTAAGCTGTTGTCATTTGCAAGGGGTGAACTGCACTTGATGGCTGAAAGACTTATAGTGAAAAGATTCAGATCTGCCCAGATTGGAGAGCTGGGAGGCAGAGCCCAGCATTTAATGTGAGGGTAATAAATAAGACATATTCTCCACTGTTATGTGATCTCTAATTGGCACCAACAAAGGATTCTCTTGCATGAAACATGCTGTGTTAATGCTTCAGTTTCCCTTCCCAACTGTCCTATGCATTCCCCCAACATCATGCATATTTCAAGATGCTCAGAATAGCTGGAAATATTAGCCCAATACCCCTCTGAGCAGAGTTCGAAGCTCATAGGTGTAGGAAAGGTTAGTAAACACTACTGAGAAGTCAGACAGGGCCATTTTTCTTCTGGTCTGAGCAAATAACTAGACCCAGCCTCATGATTAATGAATCTGCCTGCTAACATTCAGAAGATGTTTCCAGGTGACACTGTATTCATATTTGGTTTTGTCAAACAGGAAATGCTTCCCAGACATACTGCCTATAGACAGTAAAGGTAGCTATTTGGCTTACTTAATAACTAGGGCTTTGGGAGACCTCTGTCCAATCCTGGCTCTGCAATTCTCTGTGTGGTTTTGTACTAGTGATGTCATGACCCTGCATCTTTCTTCTCCATCTGTAAATGGGAATAACATTTCCCAACTCCACCCAGGGTGTCATGAAAATAAATACCTCATATCAGCATGGTGCGGACAGGCCATATCATAATGACAGCTTCACAAAGTATCTTCATAGATTAACCCATTTGTTTCTCTTATATTATAAAATGCCCACAATCTATGTATATTAGAGAATATTCCAAGTCTGCAAAGGGAAGAGGGCCTGGAATAATTAGCAAATTAGTTAGTGACAATGCTGTTAGATTTCCTCTGTGTTCTGTAAACCTCTTCAGGGAGCTTGTTAAATTATTTGTACCTTGGCTGAGAACCTTGATCTATAATAGGCAAGTGGGGTGTTGCTTATTAGGCAACATGTAATAGACAATGTCCAGTGACATCTTAAACACTGTTGGACATAGAATGAATGGGAAGGTTTCACACCCAGGTATTTGCCACAGGACAATAAGGAAGTCTCCACTGGTGCACCAACAATATCCACATTTAAAACACACTGCAACTATGAAAAGAGTTAGATAACAAATGGAATCAACAAAACCAGCACACAGAGAGGCAAGGACACCAAGCTAGCCACTAAGACAGTGGGGGCCAAACTTTGTGGCGGACATGTAACAAAGTAAGCCCTGCACCCTCCTCAAGTGCCACTGCAATCCCCTTTCCCTGCCTGATCTGCTGGTCTCTGCTCTATCTGCTGCTGTGTTCCCTACTCCCTCCGTGATGCTCTGTATAACACGCACACATGCTGCGGTGCCACGTGCAGCATGTTGGCCACCCTGCACGAGGAAATGTTGTTTAGAGGGGTATAGCTTAAGCCATGCTCCTTTCTGCCATTTAGGCTCCAAAGACTGGGTCATTGGGAGGTGCTTCCCTCCATTCAGGATTCATGGTTGTAACCCTTCTTCCAAGCTTAGGAGCCCAAACCAGGTCCGCCCTTTTTGGTGGGGGAGGGAACCAGATGTGGTATCCTCCTTTATATACAGTCCAGTGTCTAGACCACTCACCTCAGGCAAGGTTTGTCCCCCTCCTCTGACAGATTTTGAACTTATGTCTTTCACAAGTACATTAGAGCTATTGGGTTGCAGTCTCATTTCTCCTGTTAAAACTGTTCCACTTTGCATATGCGATTAATTATTAATAGCAGCTAAGATCCAATTGTCCCACATTTCAGGCAAGTGTCCTAACCACCAGACAACTGACCTAATCTTTTGCTATCTTTCTTACTTACTATTTAAATATTTTTAGGCAACGTGGCACCACTTCAACATGACATTCTGAGAGAATCCCATTTCAGCATATCTTAGTAGATAGCCTAATGGTTAGAACATTCCTCTACTAGATAGGAGAAGTGGGTTAAACTCTTCCTTCAATCCAGGCGAAGGAAAGATTTGAAGGAGATAGGGAGTCATTATTAGAGGAAAGGGGGCTTAAAGAGATGGCAGTCCACTGGTCTCAGTCTTTGTTCTATACCCAGCTCAGCCACAGACTTCATCTGAGCCTCCATTTCTGTCTGTACAATGGAAGTAGTTGTCCTGCTCTGCAGCACAGATAATTTTGAGGACAGTATTTTTTGGGAGGTTTTTCCAAGCATAATGATAGTGGACTATTGAAAAGGATGTGGAGATATATATTTTATAACCCTTTACAAAGTACAGACTAAGAAAGATGCTGTTTGACCTATTCATCCCACAGCATGGTGATAGGTGCAGGGTGTAGCTGGGAGCACTCTGAACAACAGTTTTACTAGAAATCCTAAAAGTCCATGTTACATATCGTACAGGTAATGGAAGGCAGGTGTAAATGAGACAAGGATTTTAAAGTACACCCAATGCAACTTCATTTTAAATCTGTAGGTCTAAGGTATAGCATCACACAATATCTTCACTGACAGTGACTACACAGGTAACAAGGTGCTGAAGTTGGGCCATTTTGCCTTATCTGATTGGGTGAGATGGTCTATCATTTGCAATGGAATGGAATGGGATGAGTGTGTAAGGAAGCTGGAAGAGGGCAAAATGTATGGCTGTATGAATGTGAACTTCCTCATTGTCCTGTGGCAAATATCTGGGTGTGAATCCTTCCCATTCATTCAATGGCCAAAAGCATGTAAGATGTCACTTGCCTACTGTCTATTATATGAGGCCTAAGAGGCAACACAAGAATGGATACAGCATTAACACATAAATAACTAAGGAGATAGGTACCTAAATAGCTACCTAAATTGTATCAAAGCCCTTCACAAATGCATCAATAAAAGCATTTAGGTGCAAGACATGGGAGGTGATAGTGCCTCTCTATTTGGCACTAGTTAGGCCTCATCTGGAATGCTGTGTGCTTTCTCGGCTCCACATTTTAAAAAGGAGGTAGAGAAGTCAGAGAAGGTCCAGAGGTAGGTAATAAAGATGATCAAGGGCTTGGAAGGGAAATCATATGAGGAGAGGCTGAAGGAACTAAGCATGTTCAGTTTGCAGAAAAGGAGCTTAAGAGGTGGGGTGGGGAGGCAGGCAACTTCCTCTGTAGCAGGGGTCATGGCCCTCTACCCAGGACCTCATGAGCACATATTGACAACGTTTCGTAGAAGCAGGACATTGGCTACTATGGTTCCCTTCCTCTGCCTGTGGCAGGTTAGGGTGTTAGGTTTATGTTGTGTCAGTGTTGATAATAATCTTATTTAGAGTTTATATGATAGTTTGTATAGGATGGTTTGGATAGGGATAGCCTGTCTTAGGCAGGGGGTTGGACTAATGACTTCTGGAGGTCCCTTCCAGACATTCTTCTCTATGATTTATTAACCTCACCAACCCTTGATAGGAAGGGAAGAATTTCCGGCCCTACTTTAAAGAGGAAGAAACGGTGCCACAAAGAGGTGAAACGAGCTACCCAAATTCCCACAATGAAGCACTGGCAGTCATGCATTGTGCTGTCATTCCCTGCTGTACTCACCAGATCCCTGCTTTGTGTTCAGTTATCTTCTTTCCTCACCCTACATCTATTGTTCTCAGGGTTAGTCCTGTCTTCCTGTGCTTAGGCCAGCAAGGATGATAAAGGGATAAAGGACAGAGACTGTCAGTGAGAGGATCATGTGTAAGATGGTGATAGTGGTCATCCTAGCCCAAATCCTAGTGTTGCTGCACCATGAAACATTTGGTCTGTCTGTGTGTTGATATTTATAACAAACACAGTCTATTTCTGGGCCTTTCCTAGTCTTGTCAAGTGAGACTTCACCCACTTGCAAGATAGGATGAATCAACCCATTTGGCCATGTTTCTGCAGTCTTGCCTATATCTTCAAACTTACAGTCAATCTACTATAATCAGGGTGCTGGGCTGAGATACAGGTTATGTCACTGGCTACTTAAAGGAAGGTAGGGAAAATGCATTTGACTTACCTCTCACCAGTATCTCCCAGTAAGGTTCATGATGCTCATTTGGCAGTCCTGGTTGCACTACTGCTTAGCCACGATCAGCAGGAAGCAACTACTCTGCATCCTGGACTGTGATACCAAGTGATCTCATTCTGCTCTCCTATGGCCGTATTCAGTCCTGACTTCTCTGAAGATGCAAAGGCAATTGTTTATAAGCACTTCATACAGCAGCTGATGGGAAACAAGAGGACAGTGCCCAACTGTGTTCTGCAACAGATCATAAGTGTGCCATGATTAAAAATGGGCAATAAGCCTTTTTCCCTCAAAAGGCAGCTGTGGCAAAAATATTTGCTAGCTGGTACTTATCACATTCATGATCAGAAACAGATGTAATGGATTTGCCTAGATCAGAGGCATGATACAGATAGGAGAGCCCTGAGAAGATGCTTAACCTAGTTCCTAAGAAAGTGTTAGAGAAGCCCCAAATATACAGGTTTGCCTTGCTTTATGTGTACATGCATTCCTGGAAACAGCACATAATTTGAATTTACATAAAGGGAACCCACTTTACAATGTAACAAATAAAGATACGTTCCAAGACTAAAACTGTACTGACCCCCAGACCCATTTCTACCACTTTTACAAGACAATTTTGGTACTCACCAACAGTAGACAGCACACACAACCACAGGGCACTATCATAATGGGCATGGCAACTATAGAAACACGTGTTGCAGACAACGAGTAAGGAGCACAGATCGACCCAGGAAACTATATTTTGGTGTATGTCACTCCCACAATGCACCACACAAACTCCACTGCAGCTGACTGTGGGCTTCCAACGCACCAATTGCATAAGAGTGAATTTAGCTCACATATAACAGATTTTTGGTATAAAAAGGGTCATCACATAAGAGCAAATTCTCACATACAGAACCCTCATAAAGCAAGGGAAAACTGTATTGCACCTGCAGGCTTACAGACAGGTCTCACATGGTGGTATGGTGCTGGAGGAGAAGGATTACAGTTCTGCTGTGAGAGCAAGCAGCAAATTACCAGGTGGTCTACACTCTTGTGCCCCAGCCCATACAACTATCCTAGGCCATGTTTCTGAGACCTCAGATGCTCCAGGAAGTTCATGCCACCTCCCATTCACCTCTATGGAGTCACAGAGCTGGCCAGCTTTGTGAGGGCAGAGGGAAACACAATTTGGAAAGGGCGGTGAACAACAGCAATATGCCAGAATCCAGCCTAGAGGCAGAGTAAGAAGGAGCCAGCAGTCACCCCTAGCTGCAGCACTAGCACAGCTGTGTAGATAGTCTACAAAGCCACCCGTTCAGGTTCCAGTCCTGTGGGATGCCGAGTGCCCTCATTTGTGTAAACCAGTGGAAGCTCTATGTGACCCATACCTCACAGGAAAAGTTCAGCGGGTCTGCAGACCTGAGAAAAAAACACCAGGGTGGCAGAGGCATAGAATGTACCCTAGTTGAAATCCGGTACAACTTAGGGAACAGACAGAAGTTACATTTCTCGTGTTATCAGGCCCCTAAAAGTGCTCTACAGCTGTGCCATAACACACATGCATGCTTCAGAGTACTTTTAAAGTGGCCAATCATGCAAAAAATTCACCCTCCTCAAAAGAGGTATCAGATGAAGGAGCTTTCCTTTAGAGCACCTTAGGGAACTTGTGTACCCTAGGGTTAATTTTTCATATGTTCAAGGCTGAGCTAATGCAACCCAACTCTACCCCCAGGGCTATCAACATGGAAGTTGGAGGGAGAGGAAAGCTAGCAGCTGGGGTACTGGTTGGGGAGCCAGGCAGAGCCTGCAAGGTGTTGGGGGCTCTGATCTACCCACCTCTCCTCCAGCTCAGGCCAGGCAAAGCCCAGATGGCAGCTTGCTGCTGGATGCTTCCCCCTTTCTCCTCCTCCTTCCCTCCCTGCAGACAGCCCTGGAGCTGGGGGTGAAGGGAGACTAGGAGAGAGGCAGCCCCTCAGCTGGGGAGAGAAGTTCCTTGGCTTGCTGTTCACCTGCAGGTAGGCTCAATCCCCTCCTCCCCAACACAATGGGTCTGTTGGGTGGGGGAGAAGGGTGCTCTAACTCATGGTACTTTGTGTAAAGTGCCATAAGTTAAAGCAAGGTCCTGAATGTGTCAGCACCCTTAGTGGCTTGACCATCTCCAGAGCCAGGAAATGAGTGTTTGTTGAAGCCAAAATCTATGGGATCGCTACACATGGGGCAGCAACAGTTCAATTACTGGTGAGACTTCATGCCAGTTTGTATAAATCAGTGCAAGTATATGCCTATAAATCAGACTTTATTTCAATTTACTAAGTGCATTAGGACTCTGCTTAAGGTATACTGAATTAAACAGAATCAGCTTCCACATGTGGTTTTGAAGTACTTTAACTACATTGCTTTAAAAACTATTTAAGTTTAGCTAATTGCTGGTATAAATGTGGTCTCATGACCTCCTGGGTCTACTCGGCCTTAGTCTGCAGCCCATCCATTGGCTATGTTGTATCATGAGCATTAGTCAAAACATAAGTGATCACTAGCCCTCATACCCTATATTTTATTTGGTCCAAGTGCCAAACTTTGATTTTTGCAGTACTTGAAAAGCAACTGGAATGAAGGCTTGCAGAAAATGACTCAAATAGATAGTAGAAATGGAAATGTCTGCCTGGAGGCGTTAGGAGGAAGGGAGATGATGAGCGGACCCAGGGAAGGGAACGTGGGCCTCAGTTTCTTGGACAGCAGCTCCCATTCTGCAGGTTAGGGCAATTTTCTCCATTGCCTGAGGCTGTGTCATCATTTGAACCAGCAGCAGCAGGGTTGTTAAAATGCCTATAGTTCCAAAGGGATCCAACCCACACCCACAATGTATTAGTGTATTTATATACAATCAGTTGGGTCCAGGCAATCAGACCTCAGGCCCTGTGTGCTTCATCCTTCCTGGTTTCAGTCATGCTGTTCCTTCTCCTTTCCTCTGTCCCATGCCCATGCAGCATTACAGTTATTTGCTGGTTAGGCCTGTCTCCTAAAAACATTTTCAAATGACGTTGAGAGTAAAATAAAATAAACAACGCAGACTGCCTGCAGAGGGGAAGCCAGGCAAACCCTGAGTCTTTAAAGGTGTGGAGGCTGGCAAGGCTCCAGTTCTAATGAATTCCCAGTGCAAGGAACACAGGAGTGAGAAGCACTCTGTAAATGCTTCATTTCCATGTTTGCTCAGGCTCTTCTTTCATATCCCTTTGTACACGTGCTTTCATTGGAGTCCTGTTCAGAGAAGGTTGTATTGTTCAGAGGCCCTGGAGAGGGCTAGGAACATACTCCAGAGCCAAATTACCAGACTTGTTCAGAGGCAAAGCTACAGAATTCAGTGTATGCTCTGCAGGCTTCTCCTGGGTCCAGCGATCTTTTCTGCAAAGTGACAGCTTAATGCAATGTCTTTAGAATGCAATGCCTTTAATGTTAAAGAGCAGATCTCCAGCACCAGCAAAACCTTCACAGGGACATAACTGCCATTACTGCTTTGCTGTCTTGGTTTACCTTGCACAGCTCCGCGTGGGTGCAGCCTCTGCTATTGGAGTGTTACCTTCTGGAGAGGGTGAACTCCAAGCACAGGGAAGTACTTTAACTAGAACCAGAACTAGTTACAAGCATCATTGGAAACCATCTTCCAGCCACACTGTCTAGGGATTCTCCCCTAGGGGCAGACTAGAACGCCTGAGGGCATCAGTACGTGCACATCTGGCTCTACAAATGTCCTTTCTCCCTAACATGAAGCTGCTCTGGGGATGCCTGCTGTGGCCATTTTTGAGGACTCTTCTCCAATACGCTTTAAAGTAGCTGCAGGGAGGTCTGGTTGCTGTAAGTAGGAGGGGCATAATCAGAACTAATGATCACCTAGATTGTCCAGGATATGGTGCAGGCATATGTTATGAGTTTATGTTGCATTGAACAGAAGTCTTGTAGCTGCTGCAGCCTCCTCCCTACTCAGGCATCTCAGCTCTGCAATGCACGTTGCCTTCTCTTACCCGTTCTAAGGACCAAGATATGGCAACTTTCCAGCAAGCCCAGTAGCTTGGTCACAGATCAGGAGTCAGGTCCCAAAGTATCATGCCTTTGGCTTAAAGACACTGGGATTTTTACAATCTGTAACAGGGGATCTGTATATTTGCTTTCTGGTTAAGAAACCAGGTTTTCAGGCTTTTCTGGGCAACGATGAGGACAAAAACATTCTTTTTTAAAAAAAAATGCAAGGTGAGATTTTTTTAAGAAGGACATCAAAGGCAAATCCTATTGTACTTTATTCATGCAAATGACAGTTCCTCCACTGCATAACTACTATTTTTGGCACTCACACACATTTTGTGATCCTATTCCATGTACAGTGTGAATGTGCAAGCATCAACCCAGCTACTGTGCATGCTCAGTAGGCTGATGCTGGCTATGCAGTTATGCAGCTGTATATGTGCCCACTTGAGCAGATATCCCAAGATTATGGTCCAACAAGAATGAGAACTTTCCCAAGTTTTAGCTCAGAAGCCAAGTGGGTACAACACCTACCCAGGAAGCAGGAAACCCAGGTTTGAGGCCCCTTCATTCACAGTAAGCTTGCATGTGTGTCTTTTTAACACTTTTTCACTGTACACTAGCCACCAGGCCACAAGTTAGGCACTAAGTGCCTCTCCAGCCCTCCCCTTGAAACTGACCCACTGCACTTTGCCATTATTACTGCTTTGATGAAGAGCAGCAGGCAAACACATAATCTTCTCCCTGAAGGACCAGAATCCCTCTTACTGAGCCACACATGTTGTACCTTGTTCTCCTCCTCCTGAAACCATGTATCTGCTCTCATACCCAAAACTAGAGCCATCCTGCACAATACCCAGCTAGTTGTGTGGTAGTTGGTACTTTATGCTCAGATGTCAAAGATGTGGATGCAGACACCTGCAGGGGATTGAGCCTGCCTTCAGGTGAGCCTCAGGGGATTGAGCCTGATGTGGATGCAGACACCTGAACCTGTTCAGCCTCAGCAAGCAGAGGCTGAGGGGGGATTTGAGGACTGCCTACAAAATCGTTAGGGGAGATCAGCACCAAATAGGAAGGATCAGCAGCACCTGGGGTGACAAGGAACAATGGCCAGAAGCTGCTGAAGAATAGGTTCAAGTTAGAGATTAGGAGGCACTGTTTCACTGTTGGGGTAGCTAGGATCTGGAGCCAACTTCCTAGGGGAGTGGTCCTCGCTCCTAACTTGGGTAAATTAAAAAAGAGGTTGGATGAACACCTGTCTGGGGTCATGTAATCCCAGTGTGTATTCCAGCCGGGGGGTGGTTAGACTAGATGATCTATTCAGGTCCCTTCTGACCTCTAACTACTATGAAACTTTAAGACCTCCTCTAGGTAATGGGGTAGGGTGACCTAAAACCTGAGCCTCCTGGTTTTTTAGTAAACATCCATACCACTCAGCTATTGGGCAAAAATAGCCAAAGTCCCATCTCCCATCTTTAACAGCTGCCAATCTTTTTTTTTTTTTTAAATCAGATAGAAATTTGTGAGCTGCACCAGCCCAGGGCTGGTATATACAGAGCTGCATACTGCTCAGCTAGAAGCGCAGATGCTTATGTATATATACAGCACATGGACTAGGACTGTAAAATGTGTCTAATTGCCAAAAATGGCACTTACGTGACTGGGTAACTGCTATTTGGGCATATAAAGTGAAATAAGATTCTGCCCCAAATCTCATGAGACTTATGATAAAATCACAAGAATTGGCAACACTGCATCAGGAAGCAGCATCTACTTTCAACAGCAGCTGCCAAAGTAAGCTATAAGACAGGGGAATTAACCTTTTTTAAACCCTCATTTAAAGCAGGTAACTGGGAGCTATCAGTGCTGTTTATTCTCTGCCCAGCTCCCTATGCAGCAACTTTTATTACATGGTGTTAGAAGTGTGCAAGGAGCAAAAGTGGGGGGCACCCAACTGATGGGGTAACTCAGTTTTACTACCTAACACTGCTGAGGCTCTGGCCCTAAAGTTTTGTGACAGCCACAGAAGTAAGATTTTGTATCTCATTCTTATGGGAGATGGGCAGAGAACAGAAGAAGAGGTTGCTGTGTAGCTGAATTTTCCTAGTGAGGCTGAAGTCCCCAACAATGAAAACTGTGTCTTTGGACTAGAAACCAGTGGTAATGTTTTGAGGGGGAAAAGTGTCTGTCCCCCCCTCCCCCCTGCAAAAGTGATAATCAGAAAGGGAACAATAAGTCAGTAATATCTCGACAAAACAATTTGGGAAACAGAGGGAGAACTGGGGGGGGGAGGGAATGGAATCAAAAAGACAAGGTTAGAAGAGATTTCACAGTGATGAGCATAGTGATTCAGTCCAACAAAGGTAAAAGGCTAAAAAGATATCACAGGCCCTGACACAGCCAAGAAGAGAAAATGTAACTTGTTTTCAAGTGAAGCATATAGAAAACTCATTAAAAAGGTAACTCATAGGGATTTGAACTACAAACAGGAAAGTTAGAGACCAGATCATTTGTGGCATTATTAATATCCAGGTCACTAAACATGAAATGCTGGGAATCATGGGATTCTCAGGACATGCATGTTTTCATGGGCACCTATTTATAGGGAAAGCCAGGGTGTGAATACGGGGGGGCTAAGCCTCCCCACTATAAGAGAAAAAAGCTCCCCTGTAAGATTTGAAAATCAAATCTGGGGGTCTCCAATCTGATTGCTCCTTCCAATGAACTGGTTTAATTTTTTTTTGCAGACCCCCCCCAAGAGTCAAAGTGTAATTCAAACTCTGGGGAAAGCAAGGGGCTTCAGGAAGTGAAGTGAGAAGTAAATAAGAGTAAGAGCTTCCTTTTCTGAAAACCAAACAAGAAGAAGCACTTCTGATGGAGTTCTATTTCCCTTTGTGTACCTCGATGGCATTTCTGTATCCATATTCTTAGGCCTTTCAGGCACTGATCCCAGCACAGTGGATGCATAAGTGGGTGCAAGTAGACTGAGCCTGACCTGTGGGATCTTTAAGATCTTGCAGTGGGCTATTCAGCAGCTGGACATGTATGTTCCTAAGGGTGTTGTTGTATGTTACACTGATACCATATTATGTCTGTGGAATCTTTCGTGGTATTAAAGTTAGAACATGCTCTGAGAAGTTGCAGGTTAAAGCTTAATACCATATCTAACCTGTAGAATTCTGACTTATTAGAGAACTAGTGAGCAGGGGCATGGCTAGGAGACAGGACACTTGGGCTCTATCCCTGCTCTGCATAGGAGGGAGGTGTGGGAGAGGTGGTTTGTGGTGGTGGAAGCATGAAGCCAGGAGGCAATGAAGCACAGGGGTATGGAGGCTGTGGTTTTCCTCTGCAGCCACTCCCCCTTGCATTCCTGTCCTGGGGTGGTGGGTGGTGAGTAGCAGGAGAGGGCTGTGCTCTACTAATCCCTACCAACATGATCCCATCCTCCACAGCCTTCACCAGAGAGGGATGCAACTTTTACCTGGATCAGGGAAAACCAGGGAAAAGTTCAATAACTATGATTATTCAAGGTTAATTGACATTTTCCCATGTTGCCTGGTGCCAATTTCACCAAGTGCCACTGGCTCTCCCTGGCTAGTTGGCTTGACAGGGGCTGCAGCTAGGGCTGTGTGAAGCTTCAGTCGCTGATTCGATTCAGCAGAGGTTCAGCCCAATTCGGTGGCTGAATCTCCAAATTCGAATCAAATAAGGAGACCCTTTAATCACTCTGAACTGAATCAGAACTCTCCATATCCATTTAGAGAGATTTGGAAAGATTCAATGATTCAGAAATAGACACAGCTTTAAATGTTTGTTCTACATACCTCAAGGTAGCAGGCAGCTCATGAATGCTGCGATGCTGGGGTAGATGGTGTCCCACAGGAGCATCAGGGTTTCCCCAGCATGCTTGGCAGCAGACGTGGAAGTGGACCAGAAGCACAGCCCCCCCCTCTGCTAAAACTTACCTGCCTGCTGGGCTGGCTGCGATTCTGGCTGTGCAGGGTATCTGAGTGGGCATGCCACTCCCCTTCTGCTGCAGTAGCCTGTGGCCAGGCTGCCCTGGGATTTTGGGGTCTTAGTCCTGGTAGCTCCCTACTTCCACCACCTATGTGTGTATTTGACAGTGTCATATCTGTCTTGCAGATCCCACAGATTAATCTATCTATTCATAGACCCCATAACTATAGTATCACCCACAGATGTGCATGCTTACAGCTAAATCCTATTTCACTTTATGCATCTAAAGCAGGGATGGGCAAAATACAGCCCACAGGCTGCATCCCCACCAAGCCATTCTATCCAGCCCACAGGGCACCTAAAAAGTTAAAAAAATTAATATTTATGTGCTCCTGGCTGCTTGTCAAAGATGGCAGGAGCCAGTCAGCAGTAGGACCCAGGGGAAGCTGGCAGGAGTCAGGAGCAAGGCCAGGCATGCCCTACCTTGCCCCAGCCCCCTCCCACAGAAGCCTCTGCCTACCCTGCCTTTCACTGCTTCCCAGCACGCCTGTTCCAACACCACATGGTCCTGGGCTGCATCACCTGACTGGGAGCACAGAACTGAGCCAGTACCCTTGGGCCAGGAGCGAGAGGGTATGTGTGTGTGTAATGAGGGAAAGAGATACAGTGCATGTCTTTTTGTCTGTGCGTGTGTGTGTTTCCATGCAATGAGAGAAGGGGAGACAGAGACAGAGAGAGCAATGAGGGAAGCAGAGAGAGAGAGAGTGTACATATGTGTCTTCATAGAGTGTCACACAAGCACACCCTATCATACACATGCACCCACACCCCCCTTGCACTGCCTTATATACAGACCCCCACCCCTCACACAACCTAGATACCCTCCCCCACGCAGTCCCCCACAAACCCCATACCAACCCACACTGACATGCTCCCTCACCCCACACTCACACCCCCACACCTATCCACCTCCCCACAAAACCCGCACACATACACCTATATCCCTCCACCCCCTCACCCCCCATCCCCTCACAGTATACAGGAGTACGATTTTATTTTAAGCTATTGTGTGATCACCTCTGTGTACACTAGACAAACACAAGTAAATTGGGACAAAAATATTTTTTATTTTTTTAAACCAAATTAATGAATGTTGTATATATTTGATTTTTATAATATAATTTGGTATTTTTCTGGTTCTGACATGGCAAAACCCCTTGCTGAAAGGAGTATTTCTGGGGGCAAGGGGAGGGACTTTTGGTGGCAAAAGCTGGGGGTTAGGGGGTAGGACTTCCCCTACCAAGATGACAACCAGGCAGCAGGGCACCTGTAAAGGGGCAGTGCTATCCATGCAGCCCTCAACAGCTTGCCAAAACTTGGTAAGCGACCCTCCACCTAAAATAATTGCCCCACCCCTCATCTAAAAGGTAGTTTCCCAGCCACATAACTGCAGTTTTGGGACTTGCACACAATTTGGGATTCAACTCTGGGCACATAAGTGTGTTGTGCTTTGGCCAGGTAAGCATATGGCACCCACATACACAGGTAAGTCCCAGAACTGTAGCTGGACAAAGCCCCAGTGTTATATGCAGGAAGAGGAAGGCCCTCCTATGTTTATACCTAAATGTTAAGACACTTACCTAAAGGGCATCTATATATCTGCAGTGAGGCTAACCAATGCGATGTAATTACAGTGCAGCAGAGGAGACTAGATTAATCGAGTCTACTGGAGCATGGTAATTACCACGCCCCAGCAGACTCCAGCGTCTCATGTATCAGCATCCCCACATGGCAGTAGGGGTGCTTTAACTAAAGTTCATTCAATGAGCTATAGTTAACATGCTCCTGCCACCATTTTTGAGCACAGGGACATGAGATGTTCTGTGAACTTTAATAAGGGTGACTTTTGGAGCTACTCTAATTAAAGCTCCTCCCCCCTCCCCCACTTCCATAGCACATGTATAAATGCCCTCCGGTTCCAAGGCTATTCATCCGCAAAGGACTTGAATGTATATCTCCTGCTTCCTAACACAGTGGTTTAACCAGTAGGCAAGAGGTTCACGGAATCACAAAGAAGCAGGGCTGGAAAAGACCTCCAAAGGTCATCTAGTCCAGCCCCCTGCCTGAGACAGGAACATCCCTCTCCAAACCATCCTATACAAATCCATCATCTAAATTCTTCATAAAACTACCATGAACCCTGACAGCACAAAACATAAACCCTAACCTGCCATAGGTAACGGAAGGGAACCATGGTAGCTAATGTCCTGCTTCTATAAAAAGTAGTTAATGCACACTTAAGAGATCCCAAGAAAAAGGTCACATTCCTCGCTACAAAGGAAGGCAAAAACAAGTCCCAAAGTCTTTACCAACCTGACCATGGGGTAAAATTATTTCCTGATCACAGATATGGCAATCTGTCTGACCCTGAGTGGCGGGACTAGATCCTCTAGCCAGGAACCTTCAGGTTAAACTCCCAGCAGGAGCACTGGCACACCCTAATCAAAACCCCCAGCCTTGGCGTAGCCAACATCCAGTGCCTCTGAAGAAGGCTTAAAAACACCTTGACACATATAGCCAAAAGTGGGGAGGGAGCAACCAGAAAAGCCAAGGAGCGTAGAAAATACCCATAGTAGAACATAGGCACTGCTACACTGAGATCATGACCGACAAGTGGCTGTCCAACCTCTTCTTGAACACCTCCAGTGTGGAGAGTCCACAATTTCCCTAGGCAGTCTCTTTCACTACCTCACTATTCTAACAGTGAAGAGGTTTTTCCTGATATCCAATCTAAGCCTACACTGCTGCAACTTCAAGCCAATATGATCCATGCCCTACTTTCTGCTTCAAGAGAAGAAAGGTACTTTCCCTCTTCTTTACGGTATCCCTTCAGGTATTTGAAGACTGCTATCATGTGGCCTCTTAAGCGCCTTTCCTGAAAGCTAAACATGCCAACCTCCTTAAGTCTCTTCTTGTACTACCTGCTTTCCAAGCACTTTATCATCTTTGTCACCTGCCTCTGGATGCTCTCTAACTTCTCCACATCCTTTTTAAAATGTGGAGCCCAAAGCTGCAAAACAATACAATAGATGAGGCCTAAGCAGTGTACAGTAGAGGCGCTATCACCTCCTGCATCTTGTACCTAATGCTTCTATCAGTGCATCCCAAAATCACATTTGCCTTTGTGCAGCTGCATCATACTACAATATCATATTGAGTCTTTGATCAACCAAGGCTCCCAGATCCTTCTCCATAGTGCTGCCACCCAGCTGAGTTTCACCCATTTTTTATTTGTGTTAGGCATTCTCCAGGCATTCTCCATATTCCCTGCCCCACTCCCCATCTCTTCTCTTAGAGCTTGTCCCTTGGGAAGGTGAGAGTGGGTGATATGTAGGGCCAGGAGGAAAAGAACAAGTCAGAAAGTGTGTGGCTCAATAAGAAAGATTCTGCACCTCAATTTTATCCCTGACTGTTGGGGCAGGAGTTTTTCATAGAACCATAGAAAGTTAGGGTTGGAAGTGGTGTAGTTTGCATATGTGCCATTTATGTCCATAAAGTGAAACAGGATTCTGCCCTTAGTCTCCCAGCTGCCCTCTGCAACTGGACAAATTATTTCCTCCCTTTACAGATAGGGCCACATGACTGAGAGTCTAAGTCCTTATGAGTTTTCACAAGAGATTAGCACTCAACAAACCTTATCATGAGGCATCTGTTATAGTTGTCCCAGTGGAAACTAATGCTGCAATGTACCATAAAGGATTAGTGGTAGTTAATATTGATAAGCCACTTATTGTGGTGACCTGTACTAGTCTCCAAAAACTCTGAGGTGCCTCCTTTGCTAGAGTAGGCACAGAACGTGGGAGTGTCCTTTGTTTTCATTGGAACAAAACCTTAGAATACACTGACCGAGGACTCCTTTATTTGGATGCCCCATGTTAAATAAGGACAAAACTTCACTTTTCTTCCCTTGGTATTTCCATTCAAACTGCAACAACAGCAGCTGCAGGAGAAGTCTCTCCCATGGAATATTTATAAGTTGTTTGCAGAAATGTCAAGAAGAGCCAGTGGTTATATTGACACACACTCAGAACAGCAGGTTTCGAAAGCTATCTTATGTGATTTTTAGTCAAAGTGTTTTATGTAATGGTTACAATTGCTTACAAATCCCACTGACATTTACTTGTTACTTAACAAACAACCATTCAGTGGTTTGACACTGAGACAGGAATCAATCAGTTTTACTAGTTCATTAGCTGTTTTCATCCTCCCCTCATCCAGAGTATGGAATTAATGTTAGATTACCTGTAAGGCAAAATCTCTTTATGCATAACAATTAGAGGTTGCTTCTGAATTGAGAACAAGATGCAACAGCACAGGATCATAAATATGCTCACCACTCTATTATCACAGACATTTAAATGAGTTTCAACTTGACTTCAAGACACTGGGACTAAATGTTCTGCATTGCTTTGGGCAGTAAACACTTAAATTTTAACAAGGTCCCCAAGCAGGATTGTTAAAATAAAAACTTCTGTTATGCTTTCTGGTTTTCAACCCTTTAGACCATCCTGCTCTCTAACTTAGACTCCAGCCTTACACAGAAGTGGGATGGTGAGATTCTTTCTGATCAGCCAGTCTGTAGGGTTGCATAATATGCATGGAATGGATTTTTTTAGAAATAAGTGACTTCTTACAAGCAATATGGCTATAACTAACCTCACTCCCATCACCCCTGCACCTTCTCCAACTTTATCAAATCCCAGCCCCAAGGATGTTTTGGTGTCTGATTTAATGGCAATTTACTTAACTATAACTTAACCCTGTTTGTTTTTATTTAGTACATTTATAAAGACTGGTTTCATTTTCTGGAGCTTACTGGGTCACCCAGGGTGAGGGCAAAAAGGCAGTATTTGTAGAGGAAGGTAGTCATGTTACTCAGGACAGGAAGGAGGCAGGGCAGGGTAGCATCTTAAGAGACTAACTGGTTCAGAGAGGCATAAGATTTTTTAAGCAATGCTGTACGTCATCAAATGCTATGAATGAACTTGAAGAGAATGGAGGTTCTAAATAAAAAAAGAACAAATTTAAATACAAAGGACAGGAAAATGGGGAGGAAAGAAGAAGGGGAGAGGAGGACTGTTGAGAGAGACCTTAGCCTCTTGGAGACAAGTTAGTCTCTATGGGTGCTTGTAGACATGCCAAGGATTTAGTTCTTCCTAAATTGAAATGGTGGGTTTTTAATTGGTGGGTTTTTGTGTCAATTTGGGGTATTCCATCACTGTGATCAAACAATGATGGCCCCCGTCAGCTCGTGGTCTGTGCCAGCCCCATTAGCCGACGGCCCCTGTCACCCCCCGTCACAGACAGGATCCGCCAAAGACAAAAAAAAGTGGTGAGGGGTCCAATTCTTTAGGTATATAGGGAACAGAAGGAAAACAAATGGAAGTGTGGGGGCCCTGCTTAATACCCTGGGACATCTGTTAACAGACACTCAAGAAAAAACTGAACTCCTGAATGCCCACCTTGCTTCAGTATTTCACTGGAGCAAAGGGAAAGACAAGTGAGATAAGGAGCACACGAGGCATGGTGGAAATGATAACCTTCCTACTGTGGATTCTGAGTTAGTGCAAAACCAACTAGAAAAGCTAGACATTTATAAGTCAGCAGGACCAGATGGACTTCACCCGAGACTGCTAACGATGCTGGCTGAGGTAATTGCAAAACCCCTGGCAAAACTCTTTCAGAAATCATGGCACACACACGAGAGATCCCTGAGGATTGGAAGAGGGCCAACATTGTGCCCATCTTCAAGAAGGAGAAGAGGGAGGACCTGGGCAATGGTAGACAAATCAACCTAAACTTCATCCCAGGGAAAATCCTGGAAAAAATCATTAAATAATCTATGTGTGATACGCTCATTGAGGGTAAGATTCTGAAAAACAGCCAGCATGGGTTTATTGCAGGTCGGTCTTGTCTTACCGATCTCATCTCCTTCTACAAACAGGTCTCTCACCACCTGGACGTGGGAGAGAAGGTTAATATTATATACCTAGACTTCCAAAAGGCTTTTGATCTAGTATCCCACGATATCCTTGTGGAAAAATTGGAAGATTGTGGGTTTAACTGCTCAACAGTTCAGCGGGTGGAAAACTGGCTGCATGGTAGGACCCAGAGAGTTCTCATGAAAGGACCGTGTCATCCTGGTGTGAAGTGGCCAGTAGAGTCCCTCAGGGGTCCGTGCCTGGACCAGTGCTTTTCAACATCTTTATCAATGATTTGGATGTGGGGGTGAAAAGTTCACTGGCCAAGTTTGCAGATGACACCAAGTTACAGGGGAGCATGGTCATGCCAAAAGATAGGTTGCAGATACAGGCAGACTTGGACAGGCTGGAGAGCTGTGTGGACTGGAACCAGATGAAGTTCAACACTCAGAAGTGTGATGTGCTCCGTCTGGGGGCAGACAATCCCTAACATATCTACAGGCTCGGTGGTGACAATTTGACTTGCAGCACAGCTGAAAGGGACCTAGGGATAGTTATTGACCATCACATGAACATAAGCCGGTGTTGCAATGCTGTGGCCAGCAGGGCAAACAACATGCTGGCATGCATTAACTGTTGCATCTCATGCAAAACTAAGGAAGTGATGCTCCCATTGTACTTCACACTGGTAAGACCACTGATGTGTCCAGTTCTGGGCACTGCACTTCAGCAAGGACATGGAAAAATCTGAAAGGGTCCAGAGAAGAACCACCTGTATGATCAGAGACTTGCAAGGCAAGCCATACAAGGAGAGGCTGAGGAATTTGGGCCTCTTCAGCCTACAGCAGAGAAGGCTGAGAGGGGACTTGGTAGTGGCTTACTGCTACATCAGGGGAGCACATGAAGAACTCGGTGAACAGCTGTTCACTAGGTCCTCCCCAGGGAAGACCAGGAGCAATGGAGACAAACTCCTAGAAGGCCGTTTCAGGCTCAATTCCAGGAAAAATTCCTTCACAGTCAGGGTGTCCAGACTGTGGAATAAACTCGCTCCAGTGGTGCTGTAGTCACCTACCCTGGAAATATACAAAAGGAGACTGGACAGTCACATCACTGGGGTCACTTGACCCCAGTTGTCTTTTCCTGCCTAGTGCAGGGGGACTGGATCTGATAATCTAAAAAGTCCCATCCAGCCCCTAACAATCTATAAATCCTTTTTTTCCCCTGGAGCCTCCCCACCTCTTCCGTGGCCAGGGAGTGAGCTTCCAGTGGTCCCTGAGCTGCAGAGGGGCCTTGGTTCTTCCCTCTGCATACCCCCCAGGTCACCAGTGGTTTACTTTGCTACATAAACAACACAGCTAAATCAAAATATGCCACTGCACGTGTACACTGACAAAATTTAATCATAATATGCTGCCACGTGTACACTGTGATACAATTAAATTGCTAAAAAGGGCCATTAAACCGCTAAAAGGGGCTATTTTGTCATGTGTACAAGGGCCTTTTATCATGTGTACAAAGGCCCTATGACCATTTATAGATGTTACATTTTTCTACATTTTATCCAGACTACAGCCGTCACTATATACACATGGATGTCTGTAGTCCAAATTAAAATTGGCTCCAGTCTGAATGAACTATTCCTCACTGAATAAGGATTAAAGTTAATGCAGACTAGGGTAGTCTGAATTAGGTGATTTAAATTATATTAATTAACATGTATATACGGCGTTGCTTTTCGGGAAAAAAGCAGTCCTTAGGAACTCAAAGAAGCACATAAGCATTGCAAATATCAATTCCTGCAAGGGAAAATCAATTGGGTTTTTGCAAAACAACTGAGGCTATCAGGCACAAAGTAACACCTCTGCAAAGTCAAATGTGCCAACAACACCCCCCAATGACTAAGTATCAGGTCAATTATGGCTTCTGGAACAGCACTTTAGATAACTGTAAAAGTGTAGGGATGCTTAAACAGGCATATTTTCACCTCCTAATTACTTCCAACCTCTATTAAAGGGCTGTCAAGTGTATAGATTATGTAGAGTCAGGGCCCTCTCCTGCCATGGCCAATGATTGTCTATTAACCCTTAATTCAAACTGAAATTTGATTCAAACTGTGTGATGTGAATCAGTAAATACGGTTTAGAAAATGCTGAGCATGTCTACAAATGGCGGCCTATGGTACTACCTTACCATTCTTCTAGGCAATAGACTGTGGGGATGATGGATCTCAGGGAATTGCTCATCTGGCTGTAATGGGGCCCCAACCCCATGACCTCGAGGGCAGGGGTACAGCCTTGCCTCCTCTCTCCTCACCTCAGGATTTCCCGGGGGGCGGGGCCCTGGCTCAGGGACAGGTGGGTGTTTTGCTTCCTATCACCAACACACCTAATCAGCTGGGAGCCAGGTTGCCAGGCAACAGCATGTGATCGGGTCAGGTGACTAGAGACTGACGAGGATTTGAGGGGTAGGAAGGAAAGGCGGAGCTGGCTGGTTGTCCCCAGGAGACCCTCAGGAGGAAGGTGAGAGAAATGGCAACGCTGCAGACAATTTTTTCTTTGGTTTACATTTCTTTTTGGGTTTTGCATAAGCCCATTAGCAGCCTGGGGAGGGCTTTTGGCACCAGCTGGGGATTTGAGTTTTGGCAATGCAGGGAGCATCCAGGAGCAGGGTGCCTGAGTGGCTTCCCCGCCATGGTGCAAGGGCATCTTGTGGTCCCATAGCGGACTTAGAGTGGGAAACTAGATGACTAGAGCCGACGTGGCCAGTAGTGGAGGTGCCTGGCCAGATACACTGGAAAATGCACCAGCTTTGCAAGTGTGCCCCAGGTTGGCTTTCACTGACCAATAACAAAAGAAAGGTAGTTAGCCAGAAGGCAGAGTAGAGATGCACCTTATAGACTAGCTAGATCAGAGATGCATACACTTTTTGTGAGCCTGACTTCACTTCATCAGCAGCACCTGATGAAATGAGCTCCAGCTCACAAAAATGTATGCATCTCAGATTTAGTTAGTCTATGAGATGCATCTCTGCCCAGTCACAAAAGGTCATCAAAGGTTTAACAAAGACTATTTGTAGTGGAGCTTTGCAGCATGAAAGGCTTGGGAAAATTCAGATATATATCAGAGTAGCACGCAGACCCCTATCCAGACTCAGTGTCTAAATATTCTATTTTTTTCCCTCATGTAACAAGAAACTTGCGTTTTCACTGAAAATAAAGAATTTTTGTTCACTAAATCTCAAAGGGGAGCTCTTCCTAGACACTGAGGTCTTGGATATTTGTGGAAAATGTTTGCTCTCCTCCTATCCCATTCATCTCCTCTTTCTATGAAACATTTGATGCAGGAGTCTCATCTGTTTTGATTAAAATTATGCTGAGTAAGCAAGCCTGTTTTTTTCCACCAGTATTGCTTGTGCCATTGTACAGGTGAGGCCCAGGTGAGAGAGGGGTTTTCTGAATGGACCCACTAGAGCAGGATGAGATATTATGCTAAGAAAAGGACTGGCAGAATGAAAAGTTCTTGTCGTTCTAAGGGTTTTAGTCCAACAATCTCCAGTACCATATGACTCCTGCTAGAGTTACAACCTGACGTGTACTAGAAAGGCATATGCACGTATGTGGGCTATATCTGCTTAAACTTTATACTTTTTGGTTTGTTTGAAGAAGAACCAGAGTGAGGATAGGTCCCAAAAAGGCATGACCCTTTCTGAGATGGGTTGGGTCTGACACATCCATGGACTGTAGTACCTTGCCTGAACATACATCTTAGTGATGGATCAGAAAACTTTCACCTTGATTTCCTTGCTTATCTGAGCTTTGAAATGAGCCTCTAGTATTATGTTAGCAGTTTATTGTGTGCACTTAATTAAAAATACATCACAGAAGTTTTTGAGCTAGAAGGGACTCAAATTAGGTCACCTAATCCAGCCTCCTGCTGTTCTTGCAGGACTCGGATCTTGTTAATGACTCCAGTCTGGACCTGACAGGTGCTCATCAGGGTACCAGTTGAAGAGCTCTGCTGATATGGGAACTGGTTCTGTTTCAGATTGATTTTACTTTTAAAAAGTCTTGCTTTATATTTAAACTGAATTTGTGTTTTATGTTGGATCTCTTCCTGTTCACCCTGTCCCTGCACAGTAATGAGAGGTACAGCCGTATCTCCTGCAAGCAGCAATTCCCTCACTGAGATTTAAACAGATCAAGATTTGAACTTCCTCCCTTCACCCACAGTGTAAGTGCAAAGGAGATTGTTGTGCTTCCTGGTCCTGGTATTGCTTTCTACTGGACTGACAATAGCAGGTCAAGATTACCAGGGCACCCTTCTCATGACCACTTTGCCTAGCCAATCCCTCCCCTGTCAGCCACAGAGAAAATTGAGAAAAAGGTTCTGTATTTGAGGGACATCATTTGGCTGCATCTTCTGGTGTTAGAGTCCCTCGGTGTTGATGAAACAGTGCAATACAGATAGAATCTGGATTAGGATGTCAATGCTATTGTGTTTTCTCATAGGCCACTCCCCAAATATTTCTCAGCCACGTTTCCCTTCCATGAAACTTCCTTGGAAGTTCACTGAAACACTTCTCTAGGAAGGTGACCCAGAGCATACCCTGTGCACCCAGAGGGGCTCAGTATCCATGGGTAAAAAGCCAATAATGGTTTGATACCTTTGGATTCCTCACAGTCTTGCCCTGGATCTGGGCCTGTGTTTATGTTGTGAGCCTTGCCTACCACAAGGTTAAACTGAGGCCTCATTCAGAAAGAGGGAGGAGTGCTGTGACCAAAGAAACTCCAAATGTACTCTTGGGACAGGGGCATGGGCTTTCCCTCCAAGAATGTTTTTGTCAGCAGAACACAGGTGAGTTTAATGCAGCATTCAGTTCCCTGCCCACTGGAGTAGCAACTATTCTGAAAGTGATTGGAGGCCTCCAGGTAAAAAAGGACCCATGTTTTCAGTCCCCTTTGCAGCTGGAAATCCTGGCCTTGCTGGGGTGTACAACTTCATGCTCTGTGACAACTGTGAACTGTGGGCATGGGAGCAATTCCTGCTGTTGGAGCTTAAAACGTGCAGTTGGAAAAAGAGGTGGAATGGTGAGATCATGCCCCATTAACCTGCATCCTGCTGATGGACTTCTGCAGGGCACTTCCAGCCAAATCAAGTATCAGTGGTTGTGCTGTGCAGAGAGATGACAGCTCATTCATAATGAATCAGATGCTTGCTCCCTGAGACAAGAAAAGGTTTGTATATCAGAGAACCACATGGAACTGTGCCAAGAAGTAAAAGCCTGGAGTTCAGTTTTCACAAGGGGATTCCCTCACCCGGTCACCACAGGGGTCATTCACATGACAAGGCAGAGGGGTAGATTAGGGAGTTACAGGAGCGGTGTGAGGGCTATGGTGCCTTTTCTGTTTTAATTTTTTGCACTGTACTGTAGAGATCCTGAGTGGCAACTGGGAGGTTCCTTCAAATGGTAATATCATCAGAGCCGAAGGGCACTGTAGGAACTGGCACCATGGATATGAAGCCCACCCAGGTGCCATGCCACTGAAGATGGGACTTGGAGAGCGCTCATGGGAGAGAGTTCTTTTGTGTGTAAAGACATGGCATATATAGATGCTGTATACAGAATAGCAATTGTTAGCAGTGCTCTTGAGTGCCTGCCATGATGATGATCATGGAGCTTCAGTTACGTAGCTACAATTGAGGGTGAGGGCTTCAGTGGGAACCTGTGCCACTGGGAAATAGCACCCCTGCACATACTCCTAATATACCTACTGGACGTGTCTACATGAGATGCTTTACTGTACAGTAGATTAATTTACTGTTTAGTAAAACATCACCATTTACACATGCAGGTGTTTACCGCACAGTAAATTAATCTACTGTGTGGTTAGTCTGCTACCTGAAAATGCAGGTAGTAGATTAACCTCACCTTAGTTACTGCACAGTAGCGCATGTATAGTTGCCAACCAGGAGCAAATTTGCAAATTTTCCCTACCATGTAACCTCAGGGGACCTCTCTCAGACTAGGCCCAAGGCCATGGGGCTTGAAGCTTCCCTAGCCTTAGGGCTGGGATGGCTTTTTGCCTGTTCCAGCTTGCCCTTTAAAACTCTCCAGTGACTCCAGGGGCCTATGCCACCTGCTGCCTGCCTCTGGCCACTGGGTCCCACAGAAGTGGACCTTTGTCAGCCACAGCAGCCTGCACAGACCCAGGTGCTGGCTCTCAGCTCAGCCCCACTGCCTGCCTGAATGTCCCACACCATGCCCCTGCACTGTACTACAGGCACCTGCTCAGCACCCAGACTCTCACCTGTAGCCCCTGAGGGCTGTTGAGGGAACCACTGTCATTGTCTCCAATTCCACTTTCTGTGTCCCAGGGCTCTAATTTGTCCTGGGATGATATTATGAACATCATAGCACTGTGGAGTGAGGCTGAGGTCCAGAGCCAGTTCACTTGATGTGGGCACTCCAATGCCCACATCTGTGAGGGTCTGGTGGGCCACAAGTGGAACTGCAGGCATGTCTGGTTGACACACCAGTGCCACATAAAGGTCAAGGCCCTGCGGGTACAGTTGGTCCACATTACCAATGACAACTGCTGGTCAAGGGCTGTCTGCATGGTCATGCCCTTTATGTAGTAGCTGGATCACACCCTGGCACTCCAGGACCCTGGATAGAGACATGCCACATTCTCCAGCACAGGCAGCCTGCTGGAGCCTCTGCCTTAGCCTGGAAGCAGTGACGAGACGCTAGCAACGGAGAGCCCCTTGGAGTATGCCCTGCCATTGTTCCCATCCCCGGCATTGTCCAGCACCTCTGGCAGCCCGGGCAAGCACCTGCCCTGCCAGCTCCAGGTGCACAGCCCCAGATAGGAAGCCAGCCCAGGGATGGCACTATCTTCCCTCACAAGCTCCAGCTCTTCCTCTGAGGGGGCCTCTTCCTGGCCAGCCAGGTGCTGCATCCCTGCGCCTCAGGATGCCAATGGGAGCCACATATTGTCACTGCTGGCTGCAGAGAAAGACTCAGGTCACTGGGCACACCTGTCACACCCACACAGTAAACTTTGCATTGGGAGGAGGGCCTTCTTGCCCCCACCCCTGCCTCTGCCCCTGCCTGGGAGTTCCCATAGCACACAGGGAGGTGGGAGGCAGTGAAAAACTTTACTGAACAGCCAGTGTCCCCTCAGTTAGGCAGGTGCAAGCCTCTCACATGCTGGGGGATGTGTCAATGATGGCAGTGATGTCATCTTTGGCTGTGGTGGGCAGAAACTTCTAGCATAGGCAGAGGTATCCTTCCAGGCAGCAGCAAACATTGCAGAGAAGTGTAAACTTGCCCATCACATCATCAAAACTCAGGGTCCTGCACCGTCAAGACTCAGGGTCCCACACCAGGTTCTCAGGTGTGCCTGGGGCACTACGTCATAGTGAGTTAGGCACCCCTGAGTCCACACAAGCAGCTCATCATGGCTTGCCTGGGACACTTTCACCAGGGGCATGCTCAGGATGTAGTACGTGGTGTGGGGGGAACTCTGGAGAGGCTTCCTGGGGGGGAAGTTGGGGGTGCCATCAGCTCTGCATCCCAGTTGGCTGGGAGTCCCTTTCCCCCTGAACCTGGGTGCCATTGGCCTGGCGGCAAGGGAAGAGACTGCTTGGACTGCAAGAGAAGGGGGGAGTGGTTCTCGAGCACCTGCAGCTGGGTAGGGGGCAGGTAAGGCAGACTGCCCGTGGCAAGCATCCAGCAAACCACATGCCCCTGCATTGTGAGCAGGGATGGGGAGCTTGGCCACCAGCCAGCTATGCCAGCTTGACAAATTTACCATGATCCCTGGGCATCTGCGCATGTATGATCGCTGATCTGAGGCTGGGCACCATAGAACCCACTGGTATAGTGCATATTATCTCAGAAATGTTGCAAACTCTCACAAACAGCCTCTTTCTTCTGACTGCAGGTTCTGACTCATTCAGATGCATGTGGGGGAGAGGTACCAGTTGCATGCAGGGATACAATTTAGGGTCACTCCTGGTGCCATCTGGGGCCCTCCTTAAGCATCAGCTCTGGCAGCAGTGGACCCAGGATCAAACCCTGCTGCTGGACCAGGTGGTCACCATGCCAGAGGAGCAGCTGGCAGACTCAGGGGGTTGGTACATGGAGAACATTGCGTATGGGTAGGAGAGGGCTATGCATGAGCTGGAGAGCGCCCAGGAGAACTGAGCATTCAGGGTCAGGCTCCTGCCCCTTGAGGAGAGGCACTTTACCCTTCTTGAGAAGGTGCTGGAGGCCCAGGAGCAGCAGGATGCCATGGTGGCCAGGGCAGTAGAGACCATAGAAGAGGACTGTGAGGTGCTAGACACCTTCTTGCCCTTGGGAATCTCCTTTGCCCTGGCTGATACCCAGTCCCTGGCCCTAGCCTTATCTGCCCCCTGGCAGTCACTTGCCATGAGGTCTTGGGATGAGGTGCAGCAGTGCCTCCTGTGACCAGGGCCCCCTGTCCCAGCACCCATGCGCACCTGCAGTGGTGCAGTCAGAGTCTGGGGTGCTGGGTCCCCCATGAGGAGGGACAGGTCTGCCACCTCGCCAAGCAGGAGGTTGGGGACCTCTGGCACAAAGTGCCTGCTCTCCACCAGGGCTGGCAGGGCAGAGTTGCAGAAGATGCAGGCATTTTTGGCGCTACCACAACAGCCAGCACTCACATTGGTGAAAGTTCCTTCATGGTCAAGGACAGTGTGCAGCACAATGGAATGAAAGTCTGCTGGCTGTAGTGGAGCAGTTATCATGGGGTGGGCAGGTGATGGGGATGTGGGTCCAGTTCAGGACCCAGATGCAGAACCAGGCCACCACCACCAGGGGGCTGTGCATGCCCCAGCACATCCTGGAGGATGCCCTACATCTCCAGGATGACCTCCTTGACAGTTTCCTTGCCCATGCTGAAGAGGTGGCTAATGTAGTGCAGGCTGGTGGGCACAGCCAGTTTGACCAGGGCACTGGCCAGCTGGATCTCTGTGTGGGAGGGGCAGTCATGTGGTGGTAGTCCGCTGATCCAGGTGGGGGTGGATCTATTTGAGGAACTCCTAGAAGGTAGCCCAGGTCATATGGAGTGAGTCCAGCCACAGCTTGTCATCACAGGTGTGTTGGATGATGTTCAGCCACCAATTCTAGCTGGCTGGGAGGGCGCACATGCAGCACAGCTAGAACCCCAGGAGCTCATGGATGGCACCAGTGGCAGCA
This sequence comes from Crocodylus siamensis, assembly GCF_052110815.1. Lineage (NCBI taxonomy): Eukaryota > Metazoa > Chordata > Crocodylia > Crocodylidae > Crocodylus > Crocodylus siamensis. The sequence goes on from NC_143403.1 coordinate 46,596,029, forward strand.
TCCGTGTGTGTCGGTGGTGTCTCTGCTGTGGTCTGGGCGATGGGCCGGGGCTGATCATTTTTATGGGACCTCAGATGCAGCAGTGAGCCTGTGCATGTGGCCATGCAGTGCAGAGGGGCCAGCAGGGGCGACAGTATAGATTAGATTAGATTATATCTAAGGGGGTCTACACAAGATTACTATGATCAATCAAAAGTATGTGAATACTCATACTTACAATTCAAAGGGATCTGCACCTCTATTTGAAATTTCCAAAAGGGTCTGTGCTCCATTTACATTTTTTAGGGGTCTGTGCATGAAAAAAGTTGAAATCCATTGCTCTAGAGGCCTAGTCTGAATATGACTCTTGCTAAGCGCGTCTACATGAGACGCCTTCATGTGCAGTGGACTGTTTTACTGTGCATTAGTGCATCATGGCAAAAAGCACACTAAAGCACTAATGTGCAGTAGAATTAATTTACTGTGCATTAACATCACAAGAAAAATACCTTTTCTACTGAGTATTAGTCTGTGCTTCATCTAGTACCTCATATTAAAGGTACTAAACTAAATGCACAGTAGCAATGGTGTATTAGTGAAAGTGTAGATGTGCCTGCTGAATGGATCACTTATGACTGATTCCCCTTTCAGGTGGGAATAGTAATGTAGGATCATGGATGCAATGACCTGTTACCATGAGTGTTGAGACAATCATACCACTGGTTGTGAAGGAAAAACTGGCACCAGCATGTGGGGGTTATAACTCTGTCTCTGTCTTGCCTGTCTCCTCTCTACACTAACCAATTCCAGTCTTCTCAATCATCTCCCCAGAGCTTAAAGTATTCTTATTCCTTGTGTTGTGATGTCATGTATTTCTGCTTGGAAAAAGAGGTGACCAGACCTGAGTACTTGGGGGCATCCTGTTGGCTTATGTGATGGCACTGTAGTGTTTTTCAGGATTATTTCTATTCTATACAGATCTTAGTAACCATGTTCTCTTTTGCACTGTTGCACTTTGAGCAGAGGTGTCCATTGAACTGTCCCAAGTGATGCCTTAATCTTTCTCTGAGTGCTCACAGTTAATTTACCACCCACAAGTATATGTCAGTAATTCAAACAGCTCCTTCTAATTATTATTAATTAACATTTATCTTTGTGCAGAAAGGTTATAGCCCAACTGGGCCACATTTTTCTGCTGTTCAGATGTACAATAAGTGGCAGGCCCTGCCCCAAAGAGTTTACAACAGGGGTGGACAAAATGGCTGATCTGACCGGCATATGGCCCGTGGGTCAGACTTTGCCTGTCCCTGGTTTACAATGAAAGATTTAATGTGAATGGTTTTTACTTGCCCTGTTCCCTGCTATAGTACTGTTCCATCTGGGTCTTATTTAATTCCTAGAAGTCTTTTCTCCTTTATTTTTTGCAAATTGTGCCACCATCCTTCCAATCTTATGTCCAAGATCATCAGGGCCATCTAAGTTTGTCCAAACTGTGCTAAATCAGTTTAATACACATGCTAAGTGGGATTTTTCATTCAGTTTAAGCTGCAGAGCCAATGGGATTGGAAGATTGGAAGAAGTTCTCTTTTCCTGGTCATGAGAAGGCCCGATATAATTGTTACATATATCTGGTCTTAATATAAGCCTCAAAGCACTGTGCAGTTAAACTCTTCAAGTACTGGAAGTCAACCATTTATACCTCCTCTTTGATTTTGTTTCTGTAACTAGTTTCTGAGCTCTGCCACATTTTTTTTTTTTTGTCATCCCAGACTCCTGTTACCTATTAACAGGTCTTCCAAAGGACTTCGTAAAACTGCAAATAAATATTATTAAATATGTATTTTTCACTGTTTTATAGACAATTACAAATTCTAGAAGACAGGAGGAGTTTGATAGTCCATTAATGATACCACTGATTTATCCTCCTTCAACTGGTCCATGCAGACCTTCATAACTCTGCCTTTAATTATTCTTCAGTCTATTTTCCTAGGCCTTCAGAGAAGCTTACTACTCTGTAATTCAAAGGTGCATACCTCTGCTCAGTATTTCTTATTTTCTTGCTAAGTGATTCTCAGCCAAGGTACTGCAGCACCCTGGGTTGCCATGAGATCCTTTTAAGGATGCTGTGTGCTGCTGTGTAATGTTAGCACTGTTAAGTGTGCAAACACCTACACATGATTCACAAGATAAATCCAGAGATTCCAAATAGGAATCCACAATGTCAAAAACATTCTGTCCTGTTGTGATCTCCCTGGACACATTCACTGAGGTGTTACCTAATTAGCTCCAGAGTAAATGTCTCAGCATCTACGTGAGTGACTCTGTTAGGCCACAGGAAACTAACAAGCTGTGCTGCAGGTTAGTATTTATAAATACTAGTACTATCCTGCTGTGAAGTTTTTTTGTTCACAGCAATGCACGTGTAGACACTATGGGGCTGGCTGGGACATGAAGAAGCTTCAGTGTGGAGACTGCGTACTGACTAAACCCACACTGAAATGCCCTTGTGCACCAGCCAGCCTCTCTGGGCCCCCTGCCAGCTAGGGCTGCTCTGACCCAGTTCAATATGCTGTGGGCTTGGAGACAAGTTCAGATATGGCACCCAGGAGCAATAAATTCTGGTGTCATATGCATCAGAGTTTATTACTACAAATTAATTGCATGTGTAGATGCACCCGCTGAGTTCTTTGCAACAGAAGAATTGCTCTGTTATTTTTCTGTGTTCAAAAAGAAAATGAAAAGAGCTGATCTTTTCCAAGGGTACCTTGAGTCTGAAAAAGGCACCCATGGAACCATCAGTCAGTTTCTTGCCAAGAGGGGTGACTTTAGGTGACTACCTGTGCAGGCTGTTGGGTAGCTTAAGACCGCACTCTCAAGTTCTAACTCCCCCTGTGCAATATCTAGGGATCTGGGATGCTTATCACAGAGTGCTGGATTACACAGTGGTGACAAGGCACCTAGAAGTTAGATGTTGCAGTGGTTAGCGTCATGCCACCTAACTCTCCCTCCTCCCTTTTTTTTTGATCTAGCCCTTAGCGACTTGCCTAGGTGAAAATGAAGGCCTGGAACAGAGTATTTTGAGTTGCAGAGCACAACTCTAACCACTAGGATACATTTGCACTGCTTGCCTTCCAATTCCTGTGATTTTTTTCCCACTTTTAAGTTAACTCCACGTGTTCCTCTCTCCTTCTGTCACACTTGCATTTGAGGAGCATTAACACTGACATATGTTAATAGCCAGAGCCAAGAGGTAGTTCTAGTGAGACCTATTCCCAGCTCCCTTTCTCTCTTGCTATGAAACAATAGACAGGTCTGTATCCCTATCTCAGTTCCCCCTCTGGAGCATGAGGCTAATTAACATTCAGGTCTCTTGTGGTCAGCATTTGTGAAGCACTATAAAATCCTGAGTTAGACTTGTGGCGGACAAGAAAGCTCTTAATATCATTAAACTGTCTCCCAATTAGGCTGTAACTTCAGTGTTGCCTGGGTGGGTCTGTGGTTTGCCTGTAAGCCATAGCTGACCTAAGAGCAAATACTTGTTGGTGTTCATTGCCCTCCAGGTGGTGTCTCAAAGGGCAAATCTCACAGCGTAGCTGACATGCTATGCAACAGGTCATGAGTACGTAATAGGTGGCTGTTATGGCAGAAGGCTATGCAGGAGCTGCTGGGAAGCCCCTGGTTTGGTTTCTTGAGTTAAAAAGTATAGTAGAATCAGATTGGACATTGGGTTTGGGGGGGAATGATGTAAGGAGAGCCACAGGTGGGAAATGGATGATGCCTGTAGAATAAATATTTTGTTGCGACATGAATGCCATTCAAATAAGTATTTGCCATGGGTTGATATGCGGATGCAGTCTCTGAAGTTGCTCACTGTGAGGAAAACCCACCTGACCAGATGTGCTAGGCATCACCTCCCAGCATAACTTGACCTGCAAAGGAAACAATAACATCAATCAGGAGATGGCACGATTCTAAAGGCCACTCCATCACCCTACTTCTCTGTCTCGGGGTTGGTGCTGTTCTGACCTGTTAGCAAAATTTTTGCCTGGGTGGTTCATGGCCAGGAGTTAAATGTCACCTTTCTCCCATCTCATTCCAGAGCAGTTCAACCTTTCCTGCCTGCCCAGTGTCCATGACACTGACTCAGCCTGCAGGTCGTTTGCACCTCGCATAACTCTACTGATGACTAGTACTCTCCTCATCACTTGTTATTCTTGTTCCCACAGCGGCAGTACAATGACATCTTCAAGATGAAGATAGTCTGGTTCCTTGCCACCCTATCAGTCCTGCCCCTGTCTTGAGAGTTGTCCAGAGAACTGTCTTGGTAAACCCTAATCAATCTGGGACTGCCTCGAGATTCTGGTTGTTTCCTCAGTGGTTGGGAGTTCACCTGGCCTCATAGGGAAACAATTATTGTGCCAGGCCTTGATAAGAGGTGATGCTAAATAGTCTTGTACTGTGAAGGGGAACAGTTGCATTTGTCTGTGAAAAACAAGCTTCACCTTGCAGCAGGAAGCATGCTTCCCAGTCAGCGTGTTTACATGGGCATGTTAATGCACTACAATAAACTCTAGTACTTATTGTACCAGAGTTTATTGGTCCCTGGCATGCATTTATATGTGTGCCCTGGATCTCAGTATGTTGAGATGGGTCAGAGCTGCCCTGGCTGGGGGTGGGGGGGAGGGGGATCAGCTTGCCAGCCCAAGGCTCCTCCCCCCAGCTCAGCATGCTGTACAGGGGCTGGTTTAAGCATGAGGGTGTTTCAGCATGGGGCTAACTAGTGGCAACCCCCACAATGAAGCACCCTCATGCCCCAGCCAGCCCGGGTAGCAATTATATGGGCACTGCTGGGGAGTAAATTCATTTACTCCAGCCTAATGGAAGTGCATATGCAGACACATGATGCTTATTGCATGTTTACTGTGCAGCTAATTACTGCACAGTAAATATCTCATGTAGACATGCCCAGCAAGACTTTTTGGATGTCTTGGAGAAAATGGAATTTAGGCTAGTAGGAAACTGTTCATAAATGTGCAGTTCAGCTGCTGCTGTCTGAGCCGCATGCCATAGCCTGTGTTTGCTTCCAGAATCTCTAGGCAGTTTGCTTCTTATGTGCTCTTACAGAGTGTTCCAGGATCTGCATCTCCTGTAACAGCCAGGCTATTAGTTTTTTCTTCATGGAGCACAACTTGAGCTTACTGGGCAGCCCAGAGAGTACCTTGCTGTAGGAAGCTTTAGATTGGGTGGATGAAATTGGCTCCAGTTTGGGGTCACTTCAGCATGCTTCTTCTGTTCCGTGCCTTCCCAAGGGGAGGAGAATCACAGAACTCCATTAGTTGTAATGGCTGGTACTCCTGGGTTGGCTCGGGAATAAATTGTAAGCTCTACATTGTTTGGCAAAAGCTAAACAGAGCAGTATAGTTTGACCTAGAAAAGCCTCTTAATGCGTTTTTCATTTAGAAAGGGGCAATGGTCTTATCTAATCAAAAACCACATCCTTCAGAAGCAGAGTCACTGCAGCCAAGTTAACTCAATTAGTAAATCACCACAATGAGCTATTTAGAGGCAGCCCTTAATGGTTTTAGCAATGGGAGGATAATAATACAGTAACAAAGTGCCCTAATATACTGTGATGAGATAAACTGTCATCCCTTTTGGTTTCCATGAGGCTTTTGCAAAAGGACAGGATTGCACTGGGTTCTTCTACTCCAACATAAATCCGAACACATCCTCTCAGGCTGCCTGCTTGTCTAGGGGTCTGTATGCTGTGCTCCTCACTGGAACATCATATTTCTTCAACACAGCCACATTTTTGTTTTTTTTTCAGACTGTGGAGAAGTGAAACCATACACTGCTGCAGGCATTGAAATGGGCTTATGTTCATAAAATAGCCAGTACCTCTTTTTGGACATGTCTGCACTGGCTCCATGTTGTTCTCACGAGAGGCACTGACAAGTAAATCCTGCCCACCTACTCCTACTCTGCATGCTTCAAACTTGGGCCTGAGGTTGTGAGGACACTCTGGAGATGCCTCCACTGCTGATCTCAATTATGCCGGAGAAAGAGACCTTGACAGTAACAGCAAAAATGTTCCTTACTACCTCACTCTAATAACAACTGCATATGTGTAGAAGCAAACACTTGTATTTGGGTTTTCAAACACTGTAGTTTCTTTGTGATTCAGAATTTTCAGGCATTTAAATTAAATCACAGAACCACAAATAAAACATGTTACATTAAAAGAATTACACTATATTAGACTGTTGCTGAATCAAACACTTGGAAGTTAAGAAATAAAGCCTAGATTGTTTTGTTCAGTTTTACTTGGGCTCCTAGTGAGCACACTTTTTTGATAATTGAGTGATGACAGACTATTTTTCATATGGCACTTGCTTCATGTACTGCACAGGATGGACACTACTCAGGGATGAAACACCTGCTCAATATTTCTTTTAAAAGACATTTTAATGTGTTGCTCCCATACATCATTCTAACTCTACTCTAAATGCAGGATTCATTTTGCCAAAGGCTTTTTCATTGTGTTCCCACTAAAGTAACTGAGTGGTATGCAATCAACAATGAATGTATAAGGAAATTATCTTATTCCCATTTTACATAATAAGAAGTGTGGCACACAGAGAAAGGGCAAAAATTGCTAAATTCAATTCTGCTTTCCTCTGAGTAAACTAGAAATGTGTGTGTTTCTCTTTGGTTTTGTTCAAAAAAGTGTTGATTTCCCTATTAAAGAAACAAAATGTTGCGACATTGTGAATACTCCAAGGCTATTGCATTAAGCACACCCAGTTTCATTTATTTTCTTTTTCCTTCTCAAACATTTTACTAGCAGGGAGTAATACCCAGCCACACTTAACTGGGGATGTGTCTTCTGAGAGAGAGAGAGAGAATGTATTTGGGGCAAACTGAAAAAAATGGGTGGAAATGGTTCAGACGCAGCAAAGTTCAAAGTTTTTGTTCCTTGTTGAAATGAAAAAATGAAACTTTTTCACTGTAGATACACTGAGCTACTTTGTTTAATGAAAAACAACATTTTGGTTCCATTTTGGACATATTTTTCAAAAAAGCAAAACAGTAGAAATGAACCATAGAGAAGTAGGGTTGGAAGAGACCTACAGAGGTCATCTAGTCCAACCCCATGCCTGAGGCAAGATCATTCTTTTCCAAAGCATCCTATACAATCCATAATCTAGACTCTATGTAAGACTAGCATCAACCCTGACATGACACAGACCTAGCAGCCACAGGTAAAGCAGGAGAACCATGGCAGCCAACATTTGACATCTATAAAATAATATCAGTATATGCTCAAGAGATCTGAGGTAGTAGACCACACCCCCCATGACAGAGGAAGGCAAAACACCCCATAGTCAGTTCCCATCTGGTCCTCAATCTGATCCTGAGCACAGGGGGAAGACCCCCTAGCCAGGCACCTCTGGCTTTAAATCCCAGCAGGCACATTGTCACACTCTAGTCAAAGTCCTTAGCCTTGGCTGTAGCCAACACCCAATGCCTGTGAGGAAGGTTTGAAAACACCTTGACACATGTAGCATAGGGGAGGGGGGCAACCCGCAAAGCTTAGTGGCGAACCCAGAAGTGGACTGGAAGTACTTCCAATCCACTTCTGGGTCTGCCAGGGAGCATGCTAGGGCCCCTGCACTCCTCCTGGCTCAGCAATCAGCCACAGGGGTACCCCAGGTGCCCTCCCAGACCCAGGAGGCACCAGTCGCTGAGTCACCAAATTGGGCCAAATTTCCACCAAATTGAATCAGGGACCAAAGCTTCGCACAGCCATAATAAAAATGTTGAATTGCACTGGGCCTAGGATAAACTTCTGTCAGACTCTACTCAAAACCTTCTGACATTTTGACATAGATCCATTTATAATTATCTTTTGATTGTGGACATTGAGCAAGCAATCCCCCTTAAAGTAGTTTTGTCCATTTGATCTGCTGTTGAGGATTTGTGGTTGGACTATGATTTGTTTGGAACCTCCCCTCAGGCCTGCTCACCGTGGGTGACCAGCCAGGAATGTGAGACTTCAACACAGGATCTGGTGAGTAATTGCCTCCTTTGGGAAATTTCCTCATTGTGTCTTTATTCATTGCAATCTTTGAGAAGACACAAAGATCCAGGTGGATCAATGCAGTCATCATCCCCTGGCAGCACTCACTACTAGGAGTGAGTGAGTACAGTCCTACAGGGAGGATATCTGCTAAGTCAAGAGAAACAGACAGCAGGTGTGCAGGTGGTAAAGAATCAGGCCAGAGCAATGAGTCTGCTAATGGGAAAAAATGTGAAACCCCCCTGACCCTGGATCTGAAGACTGGAAGTCAGGTGACTGGAAGGAGGTAGAAGAATGGCTATATAAGCCTAGCCCAGGACCAGAAGGAGCTCTTGAATGTCTTCTAGAAATAAGTACTGTCTTGAGTTTGAATTTTTCATGTTATGAGTGGAGTTTTGGGGTGTCTGGTAGAATAAAGCTAAATGGTTTAGTGGCTGAAGACAGGAGAGAGATCCCTGCAAAGGTCAAGGACCCGGTGGGTGGCATGGACAGAATCTCGGACAGGGCTAGGGAACCAGTGAATGAGTGGAAGGGGGTGAAGCACTGAAACAGCCCTGCAAGGGTTGGGGAACTTATGGGCTGTGTGAGAAGAGGCTTGAGACAGGGCCAGGGACCTCATGAATAGGGAGAGACCTGCCAAGACCAGGGGTCTGGTGGGTGGAGTGGGCTAAAGCTGAGAGGGCAAACAGGTTCTCAGTGGCTAGTGCTTGGGTGGGGCTAGGAACCATATGGAGGCTTGTTTAGGAAGATCCCCGAGGCATTGACATGGCAATGTTGGTGGTTGGAGGCTGGGATTACTGCCCCTAATGTGATTCGGGCCAGGGGGACACACATAAGGCAATGGCTGGTGCTGGCAGTGTCCCTTGTAGGTGTGAATAATTCGCTGGAGGGTCTGAGCCCTATGACACTGATAGCCAGCAGGCCCAGGGTCAAAAAGGAGAGTGAAGCAGGGCCAGGAGGCCTAGAGCTGAGAGAAGGAACAAGAGAGTAATACCTTGATTAGGCAGGACTTAGAGCCAAGATATGACTGCCTAGGGATGAGCTAGGCAGAGTAAAGCATGCAAGGCTCCCTCTGATCTCTCAGGGCAGTTTCCATTATCTCTGATTTAGACATCACGGAGTGTCAGGTGAGCATAAGGTGGTGATCTGACAGACTAGCAGGGTGAGACAGGGTCAGATTGATTGCTATGGGGAGCCATGACTGTCCTCTGGAGGTGAATCCCATTACAGTGCTCTAGACTGCAAGTTAGGGAGTGCACAGAACACTTCCCATCCCTCCTTTTGAAGCTATTCCCTGGTCAACCAAGAAATGGATATACATCAGGCCAGGAAGATGAGACCAAACTGGTTCAGTGAGATGGCTGCCCTTCCGAAAGGGAAAAAAAAGTCCTATGTTTTAACTAGGCTCTTTGCTCTAATGGGGCAGAAAACTATCCACAGCTCTCTATGCATTGTATCCAATGAATACTAAATGTACAGTACAGTGCCTCAACTTTAAAAGGACCACTGGAGACAAGACTACCAAATTCCGTTTTTTGGTTTTTCCTGGGCCACAATTTTGGGACTTACGCTTAGGTACATGCAATGGAGCTAAAGCATAGCTTGCTGCACATGCGCAATGGAGTAGGATTTCAAGATGTGCGTATGCTTAAAATGGCATGTAGGCAGCTGTGGAATGGGCAATTGGGAAGGAAAAGTGAAATAGGATTCTGTGCTTTGTTTAACAAACTTATCTATTCATTGTCACATCCCATGACCTATTGGGCTATGCAGTGATAATCATTTGCTTGCCCTGGGTCAAAATTCTTAAGTATCTTATACAAAGTGAAAAAAATCCTAACAGGTAAGATTGAGGCAACCCCTTCCTCAAGCTGTGCTATAGGAGACAATGATTCAAAGCCCTGCTTTTAATTAGGGACAGAACAGATGTAAAGTTGAGAAGGTATCTCTAACCTGGTTTTGGGGCACTCACTTGGGAGGCAGACAGATGGTTCCCCACTCTCTGGGTGCCTGTCCTAGTCATCAGGATGTTGGGTGAAAGGAGACCTCCTGCATGACTAGTTTTGTTATTGTTTCTCTGAAAAAGTTTTAAAGCCAAAAATATTTGGCAAATCCAGGTCAAGTACTTCTGGGTTGACCATAACTGCATTTTTTAGCAAATATTTACATCTGTAACTCCCTGTCTGAAGCCTGTGTAGATTCGTTCTTCAGAAGTTTTCACCTTTGCTTCTGGTGCCATTATGCCACTTTGTATTTACTCACCTCTTTTCTCTATATCCAGCTTAAGTCTGGGATTGGTCTAGAAAGTAAAAACCTTCCCAATGCTGTTTACCACCTCCTTAATCACATGACAAAATATGTCCATTTGGGCTCCATTCACAGATTTCATAGACATTAGGGCTGGAAGGGACCTCACAAGCCCATCGTGTCCGGTCCCCTGCCCAATGGATAGGAAGTCAGCTGGGGTCAGGTGTACTATTTGACCATCTCTATTTTTGGGACCAATATAAAATAGACACTGAATATTTACTTAGCATAACCTATGTCATTGATTTCTCCTCTAAGTGGAAACTGACCTGCAACTTATATGTTAAATATAAATATTAAGGATTTGATAAAGCATTTGACTTGGTACTGCATGATGTTGTGATTTAAGAGCATGTGTCACAAGAGCCCACTAAATGGATTGAGAACTGGCTACTGAACATATTTCTAATGATAGTAGACAATAGTGATGGGGGGTATTATATCTAGTGGGATTCCATGGGAATTGGTACTAGAGCTGACTAATCAACATTTCAGTGACAGTATCGGAATAAACACAATGGGCGCATCCAGATGAGCATGCATGTGCCTGTTGCCCCGCCTCAAACCCCTTTGAGGCGGGGCAACAGGCATGTACGGGAATGAAAAAATGTTCCCCACTCCGCAAGTTTGCAGCACGGGGAGAAAATTAGACTCCCGATTATCCAAGGGTCTAAAAAAACCTGCTCCACAATACAGCAGAGCAAGCATGGTTCAAGACCATGCCTGGAGCCAGTCCTCCAAAAGAGATGCTCTGGTTTTGGCCAGAGTGTCTCTTTTGTGTTCCTGCTGCCCCCGGTACTGTCCAAGGTAAGTCAGGGGTGCATTTCATGGGTGTTGGGGGGGGTGAGGGGTGGCAGGGGGATGTGGGGAGGATTTGGAAAGTGGCAGGAGGGGATGTCCCAGGGGCTGCAGGGAGGTGAGGACCTGGCCCAGTTCCCTGAGGCTCACTAGTCTGGCTTTGCACCGGAGCAGGTTGCACAGCTCTGAGAGGCACACACAGGAGCCACGCCTCCTGGAGCCCTGTGACCCGCTCCAGTGCAAGACCGGACTAGCTAGCCACATGGGGCTGCGCCAGGTCCTCACCCCCCACAGGCACAGGGGGCAGAGGTGGGAGCTGGCCCTGAGGCCCAGCTCATGCTGATAGGACCTGGATCAGCATGCGGTTCCCAAGTGCCGCACCGGGTCCTGCTGCAGCCGGGCCCTTCCTATAGCTGCAGGACTTGGCCCAGCATGCAGGGACCACGTGGGTCCAAGCTGGGTCTGCTGGCCCTGGGGCTGCTTGTGCCAGCATGGGCCGGGCCCCAGGGCTGGCTCCTGCCTCTGACCCCTCTGCCTGCAGGGGGGTGAGGACCTGGCCCATGTGGCTCGCTAGTCCAGTCTTGCACCAGAGCAGGTCACAGGGCTCCGGGAGGCGTGGCTCCTGTGCATGCCTCCTGGAGCCATGCAACCTGCTTTGGTGCAAACCCAGACTAACGAGCCTCAGGGATCTGGACCCAGCCTGGCTGGGCTGCAGAGGGGGACCAGGAACTGGCTGGGCCTGGCAAGTGGTCTCCGCATGCCGCACCGGGTCCTGCTGCCACAAAACCAGCCCAGCTGGGTGGCAAGAGCAGCCCCAGGGCTGGCAGAACCAGGCTCGGCCCAGTGCATGGTCCCCCCACTGCTGTTGTTAAAGGTTAGTTATGGGCCCTGGGCGGGGGGGGGGGCCCTGTGAGGTATAGGGGCTGTGGCCCTCCAGGGTGGAGCTGGGCAGGGGGTCCTTTAGGGTGCCTGGGACCCTGGGCAGAGGGGCTGGGGCCCTGTGGGGAATAGGGGCTGGGGCCCCCCAGGGGGGAGCTGGAACCCTGGGTGGGGGAGCATTCCATGTGCTGTGTGGGGGGGCTGCACCCTGTGGGGCCAGAGGAACCACCCCTCCTGAGCAGCCCACACACAAGGTCCCGCACACCCACAGTGCCCCTAGCAATTGCCCCACTCCTACCCACAGACCAACCCATATCCCTCCACATCCACCCACCCACCTTCCCCCACACCCCTTATCACCCCCTTTCTACAAACCCCACATCCCCCTATCACACACCCATCATGTGCGAAGAAAACCAAAAGCACAGATCAACACATCAATATTTAGAATTTATTTTTTCATGATGATAGAGACACTGGTAGGCTTCCAAATTGCTTTAACATTGTAAATATACCAATAAAGCATTGCCCAACTTATCCCTCTCTCTCTCTGTCTCTAGATGTGTGTGTGTGTACAGTGTTTTGTTTTGTTTTTAATGTGGAAGAACATGGATTTTGGGGTATTTTAAAAAATGGATTTGGGATGCTGTTGCACCAGTCCAGCTGGCACAAGGGGTAGTGTCCCCAGGTATCAATTGTCTGGGCCCCAGAACCTCCGGAGAGTGAGTAGCCCCGAGCTGCTTGCTGGGGAAGCTTTTTATACTTCTGAGGCTAGGCCAGGGCAGATTTTTATACTACTGGGGACATCGCAGGTGCTGGCCCCGGGCTCTAGCTCCCCCTGGCTGCAGATCTGGAAGGAACCAGGCAGGGTTATTTTGCCCCAAGTGGCACAATTTGCTCCACAACAAAGTGCATGTCTGAGTATGTGCACTGAGGCAAAAAGCCCCAGCTCAATTTGCACTGCTTCTATTTGAGCTGCTGCAAGCACACATGTGGACACATCCAATCACTTCAGATAAAATTTGCAGATAACATATAAATAGGCAGGGATGAATAATGCTGAGGACAGAGTAGTTATACAGAGCAGTCTATCACCTGGTAAGCTGAGGCAAATGAAGCAAAATTTGTTTTGATAGAGCAATAAGCAAATGTAGATGTCTAAGAAGAAGGAGTGGAGACCATACCAATAGAATGGGAAAATGTATCCTGGAAGCTGTGAAGATGAAATGCATATAAGGGTCATAATAGACAAGCAGCTCAGCATAAGGTCCTAGTGCAGTGATGTGGCGAAGAGATCTAACATGATACTTGGATGCAAGTAAAACTCTACTTCTGCATCAGCACTGTCAGACAAATATGGGACTACTGTGCCTAGTTCTTGAGTCCATGTTTAGAAACCCACATCTTGAAAAATTGGAAACGGTGCAGAAAAGAACAACAAATTATTTGTGAATTGGTGAAAACACTGTATAATGGGGAAACTTAAAGAGCTTACTCTTTTCATTTATCAAAAAGAAAACCAAGCTATGACTTGATTACAGTGTATAAATATATTTGCAGGGCAACGTACGTGGTACTAAAGGACTTTTTAATCTAGTAGAGAAAGTCAGAACAGCATCCAATGGCTGTGTAAAATGAAGATGCATTTATTCAAATTCAAAACAAGGTGTGCATTTTTCATAGTGAAAGTGATTACCTGTTGGAGCAAACTACCAAGGAAAGTGATACATTTTTCATCTCTGTGTCTTCAAATCAAAGTTTGATGTCTTTCTACAATGGTACTTTAGCTAAACACAAGTTATGGGTAACCAAGGGAAATCTAAAGGTTGGCAATGGACAGAATATCAGACTAAATAGTCTAAGGGTCCCTTTTGGTCTTGAAGTCTATGAACCTGAGGGTCTGTGAACATTGCTACTGTTTAACAGAGGTGACAAAACAAATGTCTCCTGGACTGGGACTGGAAATCAGATCAAGTAAAGGACTAAGTATGCTATGAACCCTAACAAAAAGATTGGGACCATCCTCCTCTATTGTGTGGTGTGTGGCACTTCACCTTTGTGGAAATGAGTAGGTAGAAATTTTCCATGAAGAGCTCTCATTTACACTTGAAGTTCTTTACAACATCCTGGTAGTGCCCTTTTGGTGAGTATAAATGTAATTTACTCTCACTCTAAGGGACCTTCATACTGCCAGAGCAGTGGTAAAAAAGACCTCTATAAATAAGAGTTAGATCCAGAGTATGAGTTCCCGGGGGTACTACCTTGTGGTAAAGAAATAATCTGTATAGCAGGCAGTTTGACTCAAATACCGGGGGAAAGGCCGCATTCTCCCATCTTATAAGTACAGCATTCATTTCCTGGGAACCGAGGGGTGAAATCTTGTTCAGGGGAGAGCATGGTGGAGTTCTGAAAAATGCAGCTTTCTAAAGGGAACTAGTTGTTTTATTGTTTTACTTTAAATGAAGCATCAAGGCCAGTAGGCACTGATACTTTGATACTGTCTTAGCTTTTTATTCCATGACTTATAAGTCATAAGAATGTTAGAGGACCCTCTTGTGTAGTATTTTTGGCATAAATCTACTTTACTTTATGCATCCAAATGTCAGTTTCCCAGCTGCATAATTGCCTTTTTTGCACTTACGTACAGTTTGCAGTCCATATGCAGTACAGATGTGCAGGAGTCCTCCATGCTGTTATTGTGAGAGAGAAAAATGTAGGTCCTGAGACTACAAGAGACCGTGTGTAGCTCAATGAAATGGCTGCCCTTCTTTGAAGGGGGGCGGGGGCAGGGCTCTGGAGTCTAGCATGCACCCTTGCTTCCAGTGAAGCAAAAAATTCCTTACTACTCCTCATCCCTTACATGCAAATTGCAATAGCTCAGCTTCAAGAGGAAGGCTGGAGAGCAGCTGCCAAATTTACCAACCTGTGGATGAGAGGTTATAGCATTGTTCTCGGAAATTCAACCACCTTCTGAATACATTGCTTCCTGCCTGCATGATGCCCTAACCACTCATCTCTTGGGCTCATTCCTGCTTGCCTGCAATTTCAGGACTTATACTGTATATTGACCTGCATGCATGCCTTTCCAGAGTGGCCTACTTATGCATGCTTAGTAGCCATGTGGATGATCCATAGTGCTGGGGGAATAGGATCACAAACTTGGCATAAGTGCCAAGACCAACACATGACTCAGTGGCCACATCCACATCAAACACTGACTGTGCAGTAGCCTGATACTTCTGCACAGTAGGGGTGTGCAAAATGGGCTGTATTTGATTCAGATTTGGCCCAAATCGAGGACAGTGATTTGACTAGTTGATTCAGATCACTGTCCCAGTTTGATTTGCCTGAATCCGAATCTGGAGATTTGATGCTGATTCAGAAAATTAGCGATTCAGCCATAGACACAGCTTAAAATGTTTTTTCTACATACCTCGAGGTACCAGGTATGGCTTGTGAATGCTGCGATGCTGAGGCAGATGGAGCATCCCATAGGAGCATGGGGGGGGGGGGCCCACCTGCTCTGCAAGGGACCCCCCCAGCTCAGTGATCAGCTGTGGGGGGACCCCAGATGCCCCCCCCCATCCAGGAGGCACCAGTTGCTGAGCTAGAGGGTCCCCTGCATGCTCTCCAGCAGACCTGGAAGTGGACCAGAAGCACTTCTAGGTCCACTGCTGAGCATGCTAGGGACCACTGCCCCCCCCCACTCCCGTGGGATGCTCCATCTGCCCTAGTATCTCAGCATTCATGAGCCACCTGGTGCCTTGAGGTATGTAGAAAAAAACATTTAAAGCTGTATCTATGTTCAAATCATTGAATCTCTCCGAATTGATTCAGAGGGTTCCAGTTCGATTTGGAGAGATTAAAAGTATTAAAGTATCTGTCTGCAGGACTTTACTGCTATAGCCTACAACAGGGGTTTTCAACCTTTTCAGTAAGTGTATTCAGGGCAGCTGGGGAGGGGGGTGGCATGCGGTTGGATGCAGAATTAGAGTACGCTTACTAAAAAAGGAGCAGAGTGGCAGCAGTGTGTTAGGGTTATCATATTTCCAAGTCCAAAAAAGAGGATGCCTTGGAGGAGTGGGTAGGGGGAATATGATGGGGGGGGGGGGGGAGGGCAGTGACACGCCAGTGCCTTGCTCCCTTCCCTCCTTGCTGGTGCGCCTCACTCATGACCTGTAGCACCCTGGCACTGCCAGTGCCCTGCACACCCAACCCACAGTCACCACCGCCACCCCTCAATCCTGATCCCCAGCCCCTGCCCCCTCCCAGCCCTGCCAGTGCCCTGCACTCCCAACCCTTTGTACGCCCTGCTGCATCGGATCGCCGTTCTCCTGCTCTCACCAGCAGAGTAAAGCAAAATTGGGAACTTGGCTCCCGACTGTGCACATGCCTAACTAGGTATTCTGGGAACTGCAGTTCTATCTAGCAGTGGCCATGCTGAAAATGGACTAGGGTAGGAAATCCCAGACTTCTTGCTTGTATTTAGAAAATCCACCTGGAAGCAACACAGGGAGACAAAAAAGAGGACATATCCAGGAAAGGTTGGACATATGGTAACCTGGGTGGTGGGAAGTGGTGGTATGGGGTAGTGGGAAGCTTCCTCCCCCTGACACCCCTCTCCACATCTGTGTCCAACCAGCCTGGTGGTGCCTGTGCACTCCGCAGATGGGTGCCACTGCCCTCACTCACCACCAGCACGCTCCTGCATGGCAGTGGCATTTCATCCCTGCCTGCCCGTGCATACTCCAGGGGTACATGGACCCCTGGTTGACAACCCCTGGCCTACAACTTTCACACCTGTCATAGGATCATGGGGTTGGAACAGACATTGAGGATCATGCCTACTCAAGACTTCAGGGTTTTACTCTAGTCTTTCTGCTCCTGGCCTACTCTATTTGAATACAGTAGATTTTTATTCCATTTGGTATATTTAACTTGTATATTAAGAGTAAATGAGATTTCCAGCAGAGCATATGTCTGAAAAGGCAACTTCTTAAACATCTGTTGCAGCAAAAATGTATGGGCTAGATCCTCACCCCTGAGCATAGGAGCTCTGTTGAATTAGGAGTTTTGCAAGGCTAGGCCTGTTAGAAAGCAACAGTTAGGAAAGGCTTGCACAAGAAAAGATAAAACATCAACAAATTGGGGGCAAAGAATTCAGAACATTTGTTTCTCGCTTCCAGCCCATTCTACCCCTTCCTCCAGGTTTTAGTAGAGCCACAGTTTATTGGCAGCTGTCCACAGCTGTGTTGTGTGTGGTGTGAGGGGAGAGTCCAGAGTAACCACTTTACTAGGCACTATCATTCCATAAACTTGAGTTCTTTGAGACAAGAACTGACTGCTCTGTGGTGTGTGCTTAGACTATGCCTGCTACCATGAGGCCAAGGCCCATACAGGACTTGTGGAGATTGCTGTAACATAAAGATGACATAATAATCATCTCTGGAACTCACTATGCCAGGCATCCTCTCTTATGAGTGAGAGGAAAGGCCCAGAAGGGATGGGACCAAATTAGAAATGCAAAAATGGAGATTTGCTTAGTGAAACAGCCTCTCTGTGTTAAGTCCTAGGGAGGCAGAGATGCAAATGAACAAAATCCATCACTGAGAGTTCACAGATGAGGAGATGAAACTTGGCAAAGTGCTCACCCAGATGATTGGTGCTGGGCTGATTTCAGAAATGGAGCTTAGTGCTCAGTCTCTTTCCAATGATCTGCGTAAAATTAATGATTCAGCTAAAGCGAATGATGAAATGTTATATGACTCCTGAGATCAGGGGATAGATAAACAGGTGTAAACATCTCAAATGCCTACAATAACAGGATTTTTTCAGGAGGTGGTAAAGAAAAGAAACTTATCAGTAATAAAGAAGCTGATCAGGCCTAAGACAGCAGCTCAAGATGGTTTCCTGTGATATTGTGATTTATTTAGAAAATGACTGGAGGCAGAGAGATGCATTTTTTTTTCTTTGAAATGGAAATTGCTATAGTCAGTTGGTGAACTGAGTGAGGCAATGTGAACTGTGCTTTGGTACAGTCCAAGTTCCATATTATTGATGGGTGATTCTTTGTGTGAATATTGTACAGCCATAGTAACTAGAAACTCCAGCTCCAAGTAGGATAGGCAAGTACATACACAGAACAAGAGGTATACCCTGCCCCCGAGAAGCTTGCAATCAAAATTCAAGAAAAATCAAGCTGGGGGAAATGGAGGTACTAGGCCAAGATCACAATGCGAGTACCTAACTGACCAGAGCATACATCCTCCACACCTCAACATTTTATCTGAAGTTTGGGGAGTATTAGACACTTCCATAGGAATCGCTCACCATCTAACTGCAACTGAGAAAATCAATACCAGAAGGAATTAAGCTTCTTTCTAAGGATACAGTTGTTTGTTTTCATCAGTTAGTGAGAATTAGTTCAACAGCATTAAGAGTAATAAGAGGGTTCAATAAATGTTGTAGTTGTTGTCTGAAATAAATTCTCCATGTTGAAAACACACACAAAATTTTTAAACAGCAACAACTTTATTTACATAGCATCAGCTGGGTGTTTTATTTAGGCAAAGCATTTATGAAAGCCATAGCAAGAAATGCAGGTTTGAGCATGCTGAAACATGTTTTGAGCAGGCCCAACCACGTGGAAAGTTTTATATTTACTTTTTACAAATTGCATCACCATCCTATCATTTTGTACTAAATTATCGAATAATACAATTTAAAAATCTGTTCAAAAGATAGCCCCTTGTTACGGTGGTGCACAAAGAACACACAGTGGTATCTCTCATACATTTGCCATCTGTCTGTACCAGCTGCATGTACTTTTTTATGCAGTTACTGTTTTCAAAATCTGGTTGTAGGGCTTTTGTCGGGGTTTGTTCTCAATTGACGTAGAGGGCCACAAAATTAATATTGTAATATTTAAAGGGATTTAATATTTAAAGGGATCACGCTAACACCCATATGGTGCATTAAAGGGATTTAAATATTACAATATTAATTTTGTGGCCCTCTACGTCAATTGAGAACAAACCCTGACAACAGCCCTACAACCAGATTTTGAAAACAGAGGCTGCAAAAACTTTTTTAAAAAAAGAGGCTGCGAAATATGCTTCCCATACCAGCCCTGTACATCACAGGCATCCCCTGATATCTGGGAAGACCATACCCAGCCTGGGCTTCAAAATAATTTATGTACAAATTAGGGTCACCATAGATTTTTACCATCACCATTGTGCTTCTACTTATTTTAAAATATCTCAAAGTCTTCCGGGGGTGTAGGTAAAGCTTAATGATCACCTTACCAAAGCAAAATAAGATGTGTTTGTTCTGATCCATCTTCATTTCAATACTGATTGTGTCAATGTGGTACCTATTCATGGGGACATAATGTAGCTTGTCATATGTAATGGTGACAGGGATGCAGCATAGTAAGGAAACCAAAAAGTCCCCGACAAGCTGATGTTCTGCCATGTCGGTTTAGACTTACAGTGAATTGGACCCTCCAGTAATATCAGCCATGAAGGGTGCTTTTTTAACAATGGACCCAGGTAGCATTCCCAAAATATAGGCTAGCTCACTATGAGTAAAAAAAGCATAAGATCTATTGCTGGTTTTAAGTCTCACTTTTCTGATCACTTGATCACAGTGGATAATTAATTCAGGTGGAGTAGGTTGGCTGGCAATAATATTGTACATAAGATCCAGCAACTCTGTGATGGTTGCATAATACCTCTGACACAGTATATACTCCCATTTTTTAGTCTCAGAAACTATTTTGAAAGGGGTATCTTCACTGACGTTGTTCCAGCTGTGTGGGTATTGTAGTTCTGCTAATCCTATCTCCCAGTTCCTCAGAAGATCCAGAGGTTTAACCAGCTGTATAGTAAACTTTGAGCTGGTGGTCTGCAGAAAAATCCTAGCACTGTCGTTACTGAGCAACGTGATGTAAAAGCCACCATCACTCATCTTGTCCTTCTGGCTGAGGTACCCCTATGTGTTACAAACTTGGGAGGCTTCCACCCAGCTGTTAAATTTAGCCAGCCACCCCAACCATTTCACCAGCAATCGTTCCTTTTTTCCCCATTCCTCTCATTGCTAGGACTTTTACAACCCTGTAAACTCTGTTCTGTTTGGGGTTCTCTTTTTGTAGCTTTTCAGGGTAAAAACAACCTTCAATATTTTCATTTTTGTAATCTTTTAGGTGGTATACAGACATCTGCACATGTCTAAGTACTTCATCCACTATGAAAATCTCATTGGTGAACATTCATTTGTAACCTCTTGAAACCTCCCTTTGGTCCTAGGCACCCTCATGTGGTTTCCTTTTCTGACCAGGAGTGCTGCTGCTTTTATTTTGAAATAGTCCCTGTACACAACTTTCCACACCTGTGGAGAGTTTGAGAAGTTCATGTCAACTGGCCTGGTGTGGATAGTTTTGTGAAAACTGTGGTTATAGCTCTTTATAAACTCTGGTAACACATCAGTGTAGCAGAAGGTGTTGTGGGCTGTAAAATACCTCCACATCTTTGATTTTAATGTTATGTTAAACCTCTCTATCACCCTTGCTTTCACTGCACTATTCATCACAAAATGGTGAATATTATACTGTTTTAACAGTTTGCTTAAAGACTTATTAAAACATTCTTTCCCATGATCAGTCTGTAATTGTTGAGGTATGCAGCCTTCTGTAAAAACGGGTTTAAAGTCCTGAGCTATTTCACTACCCAGCTTGTCTGTGTACCCTGGGTACACCCAGGGGGTGTGCCCTGTCCTCCCATGACAGTGCTGGGTCCTTCCCAGGCAGGGCGCTGAGGAAGGGGTCAGCTACTAGAGTGGCTTCCACCCCTCTCTATAGAGCTAGGCCAAAACCAAGTACTTAACTATGGACAAAATTTATTACAAGAATAAATACAGACACTTAGTATAAAACAAAGAATATTTACAAGGCTTAACAAATAATACTATATATAATATTCCATAATTCACATATAATACCAAATATGAACCAAATAACTTACAACCTATACAATGCAATTAACACATAGGGATATTAACCTATATAACCCAAGTATATGAACAATAGTAGTTATTTAAATCTTCACAAATGACAATACCAATATACACATTGAGGCATTACAACATGTAAACCATACACAATGACAACCTTAAAACAGGGAGTGCACTCAGTACCTCCCAGAGGGGTTTCCCTGAAGCTCCTCTTCTTTAGGGCCCTGGGATGTGGACACACCCCTTCCCCAATGGAGGGTGGAGGTGGTGAACCCTCCTCATGTGTGTCAGCCTCCCCTGCAGGGCCCACTTCCCCAGTAACTCATGCTTCCTCTCTTGAGAAGTCAAGGCTCATCCCCTGGTGGCTGATCGCACAAAAGCCTCCCCCAGTGGCACCTTCAGCTCTCCTCAACAGCCTGGCACCCCACACTGAGCACCCAGGGCACTCTCTGTCTTGTGGGAGCCAAGCCCTTGCAAGCTCCAACTCCCCGGTCTCACACCAAGAGTGTTCCCCTTTCCTGGGCCCTGCTTTGGGGCTCTTTTAGTTAAAGGCGGAGCCGCACTGTAGGGCTCCGGTCACTCGGCCCAGGGCTGGGGCTAACCTGAGCAGCCCCGAGCTGCTCCCAGGGCAGTTCTTCATGCACCGACCCACACACTAGGTAAGGCCCAAGCAGCCATGAGCTGCTCCCAGGGCCAGTTCTCTGTGTGCTGATCTGCACACCGTGTGGGGCCCAAGCAGCCTCAAACTGCTCCCAGGGCCAGCTCTCCATGTGCCAATCTGTATACCAACTGTCCAGTCACTTGCTGGGTTTGCAGGCTCAAGCCACCTCAAGAAGCTCCTAAAGCCTGATCCCTGTGCTCTGATTTGCACACCACTGAAGCTCAAGCAGTCCCTCATCTTCTCTCCCCAGCATGCTGAGCATGCTGCCCTTTTATACTCTTTAGGGGCTCCACCTCCGAAGTTCTTCAGACCTGACTGGTGTTGTTCCAATTCAGGTCCAGCTGCTCCTTGCCTCCTCCCTTCAGACAAGGGTGGGGCATTGCTTCCCTTGTGCTGCCTCTGGATTGGTGGGTGGGCTCCACCAATCAAACAGCAGACCCTCAAGCCTGGGACTCAACCCAAGCCCTGAAAAGGTAAGCCTGCTACATCTTTTTAGACCCACACCCCAGGCATACTTTGATAATTATGTCTATCACTTTTCAGATGTACTTAACTCCACAGTTGTGTTTGGAAAACTGCTGCATATCCACCAAATCTGCCTGCCATTGCTAATCAATATTTGAAACAACACTCTTTGTTTCTTTTAAAATGTCTTCTTGCCAGGTTGTGTAGGGTATAAGCATCCTGATTTGAAAGCCAGGCGAGCACCGCACTTTTGTTCAGAACTTTATTCTGTCTCTTGGCCACTACAAAAAGTGAGTTCACCCTGCCAAAACTCCCAGCTTCTCCAGGAGAGTAATATATTTCCTTTAACAAAGCCTCCTGTGTAGACATGTCTGTAACCGCTGTGTCCCCACCCCACGCTAACACCCATATGGTGCATTCAAGCACTTGAGAACAAATTTAAACCATGGTGAATATACAAGGTTTATTAAACAGGTTATGAAATACAACATGAACGGTGGTATTGAACAGTTGTTCAAAACCAGGTCATGCAAGAAACCTTTTCTGAACAGAGGTGAGCTATTTATTATTATTATTATTATTATTTGAAAATAGTGCCCCGTACAGTCCTGCTTGGTGACTTTCGTGGGCTCACAGCCCTGCTCAGTGACCTCCACAAGCTCAAAGTCTGGGTTGGTAGCCGTTGTCTCTGAACAACACTGTTGCATCCGTCTTCAGTCTCAAACTGCTCTCTTTCAGCCAAGAACAAAAACAGTTCACGCAAAAGACCTTAACTGTCGGTGCAGTACCAACGTGCACGTTTTGAAAGCTCTCTATAAAGGCATTGTTTGCCTGCAAAAGGATTGTGATTAACGTAGGCCCAGACAGTTACAAGAAAAATCACCCTTACAAAAATAAACTAAATTAGTTACTTCAGCAGAGCCCCTTGAGACACAGTTGTCCATGCTCTCCATTTGTTTGTGTTTATGATGTGTTTGTGTTTGTGATGTTCCACATCATGTGACTGGGGAGGGGGCAGGGTGAGCGGGGTTTGTGATGTCATGCACCATATAAGGGGAAAAGGGGCAGGGTGACAGAGGCGGGACATCTGGTCCCAAGATGGCAGCCAAGCTGTCACATTAATGGGGGTGTTCCATAATACTACTAAGGTTTCTGCATTTTAGTTTGGGTCCCTATACACAAAGTGGTGGAAACTATGCCATTGCCACTATCCAATGAATATCAAATTCAATGGGCCACTGAAGAGGAGGGCTGGATACTGCCCAGGAAAAAAAAGACCTACCTGAAGCCTGGTAATTTAAAGCAACTTGCTAGGAAGTGGGTCATAATTTGAAAGTGTATTTTGGGGAAAGAGCTGCTTAGGCTCAAGATCTTATTCTCCCTAAGCAAATGTCCTAAGTGCTAGGTTTTGGGTTAAAAGGGAAGAAAAGCCTTTTTTTGTATTTTGGGTAGATGTGCCCACAGGGTGCTTTTATTCTCCATCCAGAAGAAACAGAATCCAAATTGCTTTTAGGTGCCAAAAATACTATTACATAGCTATGTAGATGCAAGAAACTGAAATAAGACTTAGCCCACAGTTTGCAGAGTATGAGAAAGTCATGCTTACTTAAGTCTTTAGAAAAATGAGATGCTTAGATAAGACAATGTTTTATAAAGCCTTTGGTAACTTTTACCCCTTTTTCGCTGATTTTCTAGTAGCTTCAAAATAAAATATTGTGCGTTTAACTATTTTAATTGCATGATAAATGTAAAACCTGCTAGGTTTCTTAGTTAGGCAGGAGGGGCATGGCTCTCCATTTAACCCAATGAGGAACTTCAGTATGTGGCAAGATGCCTCCATCTTGAAATCCCACTCCTCCATGACTACATAAGGTGCATGCATTTTTTGCATGACATACTGTCTATGCTGAAGTAAGAAGTAAAGAGGGTAGCTCCTCCTCCCTTGGTGTCCTAGTAATTATAACACTTGCCCAAACCACAGGAGACCCAGGTTCTTGTTTCCACTCTCCCTTCCACTTGAAAGGGCTTGAACCCACACCCAGATAATCATTTTAGGCTGCAGGGTCCAGTTTTGGGCTTCACATCTTAAAAAGTTTGAGCATTTCAGGAGTCAGTGATAAATGATAAAAGGCTTGGAAGGCAAGACGTATGGAAAAGTTGAAAGAAATGGGTATATTCAGCTTGCAGAAAAAGAGATTTCAAGTGGGCATGATAGCAGTTTCCAAATATCTGAAGGCCTGCCCTAAAGAGAAGGGAAAAAAAAAAGACTTTGTTTCACCAGTGCAGAGATGATGTCATGAACCAATGGCTGAAAGTTGAAGCAAAATAAGTTTAGATTGGATATCAGGAAAAATGTCCTTCGGTGTCAGATAGATGAAGTAGTGGAATGGACTGCCATGGGAAGTTGCAGAACTTTCATCTGTGGAAGTTTAAGAAGAATTTGGATAAACATTCATAGATTCACAGATGTATGGACAGAAGGGACCCCCTGCCATGGGCAGGAGAGAATACTGGGCTCATATGACCCCAGCTAGGTAACCATCAAGCCTCCTCTTAAAGACTCCCAAGATAGGAGCCAGCACCACTTTCCTTGGATGTTGGTTTCAGATCCTAGCTGCCCTGACTGTGAAGTACTGCCTTCTAATGTCCAGCCTGAACCTACACTCAAACAATATATGGCCATTATTTCTTGTTACTCTGGGAGGTGCTCAGGGGAACAGGGTCTCTCCCATTCCCCACTGGTCCCCCCTGGTAAGTTTATAGATGGCCACCAGGTCTCCTCTCAGCCTTCTCTTGTGGAGGCTGAACAGGTTCAGGTCTCATAGCCTCTCCTCGTAGGGCCTGTCCTGCTGCCCCCTGATCATGCAAGTGGCCCTCCTCTGGACCCTCTCGATGCTGTCCACATCTCTCCTGAAGTGCGGCGCTCAGAACTGGATGTAGAACTCCCAACTGTGGCCTGACCAGCGTCACATACAGGGGGAGGATCACCTCCTTGGCCCTGCTTGTGATGCATCTGTGGATGCATGACAAGATGCGGTCAGCCTTACTGACTGCATCCTCACATTGTCAGCCCATGTTCATTTGGAATCAGTAATGACTCCAAGATCTCTTTCTGCCTCTGTGCTTTTGAGAAGGGAGTTCCCCAGCCTATAAGTATGCTGCTGGTTCTTACTGCCCAAGTGCAGTACCCTGCACTTGTCAGTATTGAATCCCATCCTGTTCTTATTTGCCCATCCCATAACCTGTCCAGGTCCAGCTGTATCCTGTCCCTCCATTCTAGCATGCCCACCTCACCCCAAATTTTGGTGTCATCTGCAAATTTGAACAGGATACTTTTCACCCCCTCATCCAAGTCACTAATAAAGAAATTGAATAGTGCAGGCCTGAGGACTGAGCCCTGGAGGAGTCCACTTCCCACATCCCTCCAGGCTGAATATGACTCATCCACCCTCACTCTCTGGGTGCAGCCCCTCAGCCAATTTGCAGCCCATCTGACTGTGTAGGCATCAATGCTACAGTCACTTATCTTTTTAATGAGAATGGGGTGGGAGACAGTGACAAAGGCCTTCCTGAAGTCCAGAAAGACTACACCCTCCACAGCACCTGTGTCCAGTGATTTTGTGACCTGATTGTAAAAGGTAATCAGGTTGTTCTGACAGAACCTGCCCCTAATGAACCCATGCTAGTTGCCCCAAGCATCATAGCCCGTGCTGGCCCTTCACAGATGTGCTCCTGGATAATCTTCTCAAAGAGCCTCCCCAGGATTGAAGTAAGACCCATATTTGCCCAGGTCCTCCCTCCTTCCCTTTTTGAAAATAGGGACCACATTGGCCTTCTTCCAATCATCTGGCACCTGGCCAGAGCACCCCAAGTGCTCGTAAAGCCATGCCAGGGGCCCCTCAATAATCCCTGCCAATTCCCTCAGAACCCTGTGGTGGAGAGCATCTGGACCTGTTGACTTGAACATGTCCAGCCCCTCCAGAAGTTCCCTAACTCGGTCCTCCCTGACCCTAGGCCTGGCGGAGTCTCTCCTGAGTCTGTCCTGAATCTCGGTAGGGGTGTAATGGTCCCTGCACAAAAAAATGGAGGCAAAGAAATTGTTAAAAAGGTCTGCTTTTTCCTCTGGTGTAACCACCAGATTGCCAAGCATATCCTGCAGGGGTCCCACATTACCTGGTGCCTTCTTCATACCCTCTATGTATTTAAAAATGGATTTTTTGTTGTCCTTGATCCTTGATGCTAGCCCTAGTTCCATATCTGCCTTAGCTTTCCTAAGAGCCCCCCTACAGACCTGAGTGATGGAGGTATACTCCTCTTTGGTGACAGCCCTAACCTTCCACTGGGTGTATGCTTCCTTTTTGGCTTTGGTCAGGGATACTCTAGGACAGGGGTTGGCAATTATTTCAGCTACAGGGCTGCTTAATGACTTTTGGTGAGCTGTTGAGGTCTGAAAGGGTAGCCCCTCCTCTTGACAGGTGCCCTACCCCCTGGTCGCCATCTTGGCACCAGCAGTTCCATTACTAACACCTGACATTTGCCACTAGCAGTCCCTCCTCTTGCCCCTGGAAGTTCTGCTTTTGGGAAAAAGGGTTTGCCATATTGGAATGGGGGGAAAAATTATCTATATCTAGATATAGATATAGATATAGATATATATACACATATACACACACACACTAAAATTCAAACACCTATAATAACATATTTTACTCCCATTCTCCATGACCTGTGCATAGCAGTGGGTGGCGCCAGAACCTAGAGGTGCATGGCTTCAGCCGAGAACCCCAGAACTGCATGCAAGCCTCATGTGATAGAACCAGGTGGAGCCCATGCCCAAGCTGGAACAGGGTCCACACTCCTGTTGTCCCACCCTGGGTCCCTGCTGGCCCCATTCCTGGCCTTGGGGCACTAGTGCAGCCCCCATGCTCCTGCCTAGCTGCTGCTTTGCTCCAACTCACTTCTGCCTCCACTTCCCTCCCCCTTCCTGCAGCTGCAAACAGCACCACCACCACTACCACCCTCTGCTGCCACCACCACCACTGTCCTTGCCACGGCCCCCCACCACTGCTTCCCTTCCCATGCCACTTCTCTTTCAACCACCCTACTCTCCCTCCTTCTGCCTGCTGCCACCACCACTTCCCCCCCCACCCCCAGAGCTGCCACTGCTACCATGTTCTCCACTGCTGCTTCCCTACCTGTGAGGCTGGGGTAAGGGCATCCCACAGGCAAGGGTGGTAATATAGCATGCACTGCCCCTGTGTGAGTGAACTGAACTCAGCCTTGTGCAAGCAGAGCAGGGGCAGCCTGAGACCAGGATGGATACACTGAATTGGTAGGCACCTGCCCATGGGCTGGATGAAATCTCCTGGCAGCCTACAGGCCATATTTTCCTGCCCTTGCTCTAGAAATTCTTATGCTTGAAGTGCTTTGTAAAGAACAACAATAAGAAGTCCAGGAGTCCCCTCCATGCCCTCCTCACTCTGGCAATCTTTGTGGGACAATGAGAAGAGCTATGCAACCCAGAGCAAGTGGATATTGGAGAGAACCATGCTCAGCAGCAGGAGAATAAAACCAATTTCATAACCATCTTAGTTATGAAAGAAAATTAAAGCAGCTATGATAATATTATGGAAGGGATACAGAAAAATGAGTTCTGGCTGTTCAGTAAGATGGTGTGATGTTTGGAGTTATATTTGCTGTCCCCAGGTTGCAGAGCAGCATGGAGGGTGTTTCATAGATTTTTATAAATTGTAAGGCTGGAAGGGACCTCAGAAGATCATCAGGTCCAGCCCCCTGCATGAGGGTCAGGTGACCCCAGCAAGGTGACTGTCCAGTCTTGTCTTGAAGATTTCCAGGGTAGGCGATTGCACCACCTCTAGAGGGAGCTTATTTCACATTATGGACACTCTAACTGTGAAAAAAGTTTTTCCTAATGTTGAGGTGGAAATGGTTTTCCAGGAGTTTGTTGCTATTACTCCTGGTTTTCTCCAAGGGTTCCCTAGTTGTTCACCGAACCTGTGACGTACTCCCCTGATGTAGCAGTAAGCTGCTATCAATTCCCCTCCCAGCCATCTCTTTTTCAGGCTGAAGAGTCCCAGATCCCTTAGCCTTTCCTCTTATGGCTTGCCATGCAAGTCTCTAATCATATGGGTGGTCCTTCTCTTGACTCTGTCAAGTTTTACCTTGTCCTTGTTAAAGTGCGGCACCCAGAACTGGAAGTAGTACTCCAGTTGGGGTATCATAGTGTCAAGTGGAGTGGAAGAATCACTTTCTTGGTTTTTCTGGAGATGAATTGACTGAGGCATGCCAAAGTATTATCTGCCCTGCTGGCAACAGCATCATACTGCCGGCTCATATTCATGCTGTGGTCCATTATTAACCCCAGGTTGCTTTCATTTGTGGTGATGGTCGGTTTGGCACCAACAAGCCTGTAGGTGTGTAAGGGGTTGTTCATCCCCTTGTGGAGCACTTTACATTTTTCAATGTTGAACTTTATCTGGTTCCAACTCACCCAACTTGCTAGCCTGTCTAGATCCACCTATATCTGTAGCCTATCATCAAACTTGACAACACTTCCCCATAATTTCATGTCATCCATGAGCTTGGCTAGTGAGCTCTTCAGCCCCACATCCAAATAATTCATCAAGCTCTTCATCCCCACATCCAAGGCCACCCCTGCCCCAGCCCTGGAACAAACTGTAGATTAGGCAAGGGCCCCCCAAAGAGACCCTTGCGTGCCTATAAATAAATGCCAAAAGCTTGGGTAATAAGCAGGAGGAACTTGTACTCCTACTTAACACAAATAATTATGATGTCATAGGGATAACAGAGACCTTGCGGGACTCCACCCATGACTGGGCCATGGGTATAGCTGGCTATACCCCATACAGGAGAGATCGAGTGGACAAAAGGACCGGGGGTGTAGCTCACTATGTCAAGGAAAGGTATGCGTCCCTGCAAGCCGACATTGGCACCCAGGGTGGATGGCTGGAGATCCTCTGAGTTAAAATCCATGGAGAACATGGGGACACAATGGTGGGAGTCTATTACAGACCCCCTACCCAGGATCAACACCTTGACCAGGAGTTCACCAGGGAATTGGCTGAGGCCGCATGCTCCTGGTGCATGGTTGTTATGAGAGACTTCAACTACCCAGACATCACGTGGGAAGAGCGCTTGACCAAATCTGAGTGGTCACAAAGCTTTCTCTCCTGCATGGACAAGCTCTATCTGACATAGGAAGTCTATGGGCTGACAAGAGGTAAAGCGCTGCTTGACCTGGTACTGGCAACCGGGGATGAC
Source organism: Crocodylus siamensis (assembly GCF_052110815.1). NCBI lineage: Eukaryota > Metazoa > Chordata > Crocodylia > Crocodylidae > Crocodylus > Crocodylus siamensis. The sequence continues at coordinate 46,625,512 of NC_143403.1, forward strand.
CTAATCAGTGACTTAATGATCAAAGGGAAGCTGGGTGACTGTGACCACGAGCTGATCAAATTCACCATATGCCAAAAAGCTGGCAAATCAGTCAGCAATACAGTAGTCCTCAACTTCAGGAAATCTGACTTTGACAAGCTAAGGGAACTTGTCAGAGAGGCCCTAAAAGGCCACAATGCAATGGAGAGGGGAGTTCAAGATGAGTGGTTGTTCATCAAGGGAGCAATCCTGGATGCGCAAGCAAAGTCCATCCTGTCTCAGAGGAAAGGCAGCAAAAGGGCACAGTAGCCCCCTTGGCTCTCCGGGGAACTGGAGGACCTCCTGCATCTTAAAAGGAAGACCTACAAAGGATAGAGGACTGGAACGGCCACCAAGGAGGAATACTCTGCTTTAGTCCAGACTTGCAGAGACCAAACCAGGAAAGCCAAGGCTGTGATGGAACTCCAGCTCCCTACAAATACCAAGGAAAATAAAAAGTCCCTTTTTAGATCTGTGGGGAGCTGGAGGAAAAGCAAGGGCAACATTGAACACCTGCTAAACCAGATGGGACAACTGACAACCAATGCCCAGGAAAAAGCAAACTTGCTAAATTGGTACTTCACGTCAGTTTTACACCAGTCCCATGGGATACCCCTGCCTACTATGGGACAGGAAGGCCCAGGTGAGGGAGATTCCTTACCCTTCATAAATGCTGACCTCGTGAAGGAACACCTTGAGAGGCTGCATACCTTCAAGTCAGACAGCCCTGACAGTTTATACCCACGGGTACTCAAGCTGCTGGCTAGCATCATAGCTCAGCCCCTGGCACGGATCTTTGAGAACTCCTGGTGCTCTGGTGAAGTGCCCAAAGTTTGGAAGAAGGCCAATGTGGTACCTATTTTCAAGAAGGGGAGGAAAGTGGATACGGCAAACTACAGGCCCAACAACCTGACCTTTATCCTGGCGAAGATCCTAGAAAAGATTATCAAAGAGGCCATTCTTAACAGATTGGTTGACGGCAACGTCCTGAGGGATAGCATGGGTTTGTTGTGGGTAGGTCTTGCTTGACCAATCTCATTTCCTTTTATGACGTGGTGACCTATCACCTAGATATGGGAGAAGAGATTGATGTCATATATCTTGACTTTAAAAAAGCCTTCTATCTGGTATCCCATGATCACCTCTTGGCTAAACTGGATAACTGTGGCCTTAGCCCAGCACGATCTGCTGGCTGGGGAATTGGCTCCATGGTAGGACCCAGAGGGTGGTGGTTGATAGAAGTCAATCGTTGTGGTGCCCTGTGATCAGTGGGGTCCCTCAAGGCTCTGTCCTAGGCCTATACTATTTAACATTTTCATTAATAATGTAGACATTAGTGTCAGAAGTGGACTGGCCAAGTTTACTGACAGCACCACACTCTGGGGTAAAGCATCCACACCTGAGGACAGGAGGGTGATCCAGGCAGACGTTGACAGGTTCAGGAAATGGGCAGATGAGAACTTGATGGTGTTTAACACCAAAAAATGCAAGTTTCTCCACCTTGGGAAGAAAAACCTACATCATGCTTATAGGCTAGGGGGTGCTACACTGGCTAGCAGCACAGATGAAAGGGACTTGGGGGTTATGATTGACCACAAGATGAACATGAGCCTTCAATGTGATGCTGTGACTAATAAAGCAACCAAAATGCTGGCTTGCATCCATAGATGCTTCTCAAGCAAATCCCGGGACATCGTTCTTCTGTTGTACTCGGCCTTGGTGAGGCCGCAACTAGAGTACTGCATTTAGTTTTGGGCTCCACAATTCAAAAAGGATGTGGAGAAGCTTTGGAGGGTGCAGAGGAGAGCCACACACATGATCAGAGGTCAGGAAAACAGACCTTATGATGAAAGGCTGAGAGCCATGGCTTCCTGTCATGCTGAAGGAGACCTATTCCCTCAGCTCCCACAAGAGTACTCCTCCTAGTATCCCTATCTATAGAACTTTCTTGTATGTTGGTACTTGGGCAACCTCCAGTCAGTGTTTCCCTGTCCCCCAGCAATCTCAGTTTAAAGCCCTATCTAGAAGATTGACCATCCTGACTGAGAACAGGAACTTACCTCTCCATGTGAGGTGGATCTCATCCCTTCCCAGGAGTCCTTTGACTCTGAAGTGTGCATTGTGGTTGCGGACGCCAAAGTCCTTTCTGTGACACTACCATCGGTGTGTCACTACCACCATTGACTTCCTCAGTGCATCCTTCCCTCTTAGAACTGTGGCCTGCAACTAGAAGCACAGAAGAAATGACTACCTGGGCCCCAGACCCCATGAGCCTAGCTCCCAGAGTCCTGTAGTTGCTGATGATCTGGTCTGCATTGCTCCTGGCTGTGTCATTTGTTCCCACATGGATGAGTAGCATGGGGTAGTAGTCGGAGGGCTGGACTAGCCTGGGGATCCTTTCTGCAACATCTTGGATGTGGGCCCCAGGGAGGCAGCAGGCCTCATGGGCTAGAGGCAGAGGGGACATTCAGTGCCCCACAGGAGGGAGTCCCCCCCCTCACCACTACCTTGCGCCTCCTCTTGGGGTGGCAGCACACTTCTTACCATCCTTCTCCTCCATCACAGTCAGAGCCTCCTTGTGTGGGGAGGGGAGCATACCTGTTGTGCAGGGCCAAGGGAAGAGCAACCTGGGTCCTACATTTCTTGGAGTGTGAGGTGACACACATCCAGGTAGCTCTGGGTTGGTCTTGGTTAGCATTCTTGTTGGCCACCATCCCTATGTCTTTCTCTTCTTCCTTCTTCTGGAGAAGGGCCTGGCAGTAACCATTGATGAAGTCTTCATGGGCCTTGTTGGTATGCAGCTGAAGTACCTCTTCCTCGAGCTCCCACACCTGGCCCTCCAGAGACTTCACTAGGGAACCCATCCCACAAGTGAGGGTGCCCCCATTCCCCGCCATGAGCAGCTATGCCAGGCAGCCCTCAGTTTGGGGCCAGGGGCTCCATCTGAATGGTGGCCAGATACACAGGCTCTGTCTGGGTGGAGATCTTGGTGGTGCCGGGATGCCTGCGGCCACTATGAGTCACTGCCATGGCTGAGAGTAAGTTCATGCCCCTACCTCATCCCAGCAGCTCCTCTTTGGGCCTCTGGGCTCAGGCTCCTTACTGAGACAAGCTCTCCAGGTGCCTTCTGTGCGCCCCTCTGGGCAAACTCCCATGCAAACTCCCATGTAAACTGCCATACCCAAGTAGAGCTGTGCCTGTTTGCATTCTCTGTTTGTGTGGCTCCCTGGGGGCCTCAGCTAAGTAGTGACCCCAGGAGGGGGGGTGGGCCTTCCCCTGCCAGGCTCTGCTCAGCTAGTGTGTCCAACCTGGTGTGGCTCCACACATATGCATGCACACATTCCCCCGCAACATCCTCCAAGTGCCCCTGCATTTGCCCACCCTCTCCTGGACCTGGTACATTTACCTCCTGGCTCTATGTTGGAGAGTTTGTGAAGTCTGTGTCTGGGTCTTCAGCTCCTGGGGGCACAACGGCCATTAACCCATGTGTCTCCTCTGGGAGCAGGCCCAACTGTTTCTCTCCTCTCTCCACAATGATTCTGGGCTTTGCTGGTTGCACATGGGGCCAGGAAGAATCTTCTTCACCTCCTTTTGTCAGTTCAGGTGTGGCATCTAGAAGCTGGCTGGCTCCTTGAATTCTGAGACTTGTCTTTTCAATCCTTGACAGCCCCTGGTTACCTGTGGTCCCCTCAGGTTCTGACTTAACTCCTGTAGAAGGATTTTCCCTCCTGAGGGCATAGAGGGCACCCAGAGTCCCGTGCAACAAAGCAGGTAAATGTTCGACAAAAACAGTGCTCATTTTTCAGCAGCAATACACAGTGCAGACAGGCAACAAGAATGATCAAGGGCTTGGAAGGGAAGTCATATGAGGAGATGCTGAAGGAACTAGGCACGTCCAGCTTGTAGAAAAGGTGCTTAGGGGAAGGGTCATGCTAGCAGTCTTGAAATACTTGAAAGGCTGCCATAAAAAAAGAGGGAAAACAGCTTTTCTCTCTTGTTGTGGTGAGTAGGATACAGACCAATGGCTTGAAGTTGCAGCCAAGTAGGTTTAGAATGGTTTGACAGAATCACAGCACAGGCAGGGCACAGCTGCAATTGGATTGCCAGAGCAGCAGCTAATGAGATTAATTAGAAGGCACTGCAGGCAACCCTGGAAAAGGGAAAGGGCTTGGGGGAGGTAAGGCCGCCTCAGAGGCTGGTCAGGCAGTCTGGCTGTGGAAGCTGGTGGGGATGGAACCCTCTGTGAGGGGCATGAGGACTGGTGCCAAAACTATGGAGAGCACTCAGAAGGCAGCCCAAAAGAAAGGAAACTGGGAGCCTCCATAGGAAGCAAGTTAAGTACCCCAGGCACTTTTTATTTTGGCTTTTGTTTTTATGTGGAGCCTGTCACTAAGGAGTGTGGTAAACCCCATGTGAGACATTTTTTTTAACCAGGGCTAGTGATTGCATTCTGAGGTTTCCATACCTGCCCCCTCCCCCATCCAGTGGTCAGAGCAGGAGTTGGACTTTGGAGTCAGAGTGCGTAGCACCTGGAGTAGGATGGAAATAGTGTCAGGGACCCAGATAGAGCCCGGGGAGGCTCAGCAGCCCATGAAGGAACAGAAACAAAAGACTCTAAGGGCCAAACCAAAAAGTGGAAACCCCAAAGCTCAGTTTGGTTAGTGGACTAGAGCTAGAGGGCCCAGCAAGAGAAAACAGGCAGAGGGTGAGATGACTGAAGCCTGACAGAGGGACAACTACAGGCTTACTCTAAGACCCTCAGGCAACCTCCCTTCTTTCCAAATATTAACACCAAAGGAGTGGTGGGTGAGTAAAGGAGGTGAGGATCCCCTACATTTGGAGCTGGAACAGCTAAAGCATGGCCACCATGGGGTGTCATGGCTGCCCCTGGAGTGCAAACCTGCCACATTTGGATATCCAAAAGAACTTCTTCACTGTTAGAATAGTGAGGCAGTGGAATAGGCTGCCTAGGGAGGTTGTGGACTCTCCATCACTGGAGGTCTTCAAGCAAAGGTTGGACAGGCTCTTTTTAAGCCTTCGTTAAAAGTATTGAGTGGTGTCTAGAGCCAAGACTGGGGACTTTGTCCAGGGTGTATCAGTACTCCTGCTGGGATCAAAGCTGGAGGTTCCTGGCTTAGAGGGCACTGCACCTCTGCTCAGGATCAGACTGAATTTGGGATCAGGTAGGAATTTTAATCCATGGTCAGATTGGTACAGACTGTGGGTTTTTTTGGCTTACTCTGTAATGCGGGGCATGAATCCTGTGCTACTTGGGATTTCTTGAGGATATAATGACATTGGCTGCCGTGGTTCCTCTGCTTTACCTGTGGCAGATTAGAGTGTTAGGTCTGTGTTGTCAGGGTTGATGTAGAGTTTAGATTATGGTTTGTATGGGATGGTTCGGATAGGGATGATCCTGTCTCACGCATGGGATTGGACTAGACAACTTCTGGAGGTCCATTCAATCCCTACTTCTCTCTCATTGTATGATTCCTTGGACCACAATGCCAAGGCCAGCTTCCAGGCAGCTTCCATCCCTGCATTTTTCTTTCCAGCTTCTCAGATCACTTCCCCTGACTTTTTCCATCTCTTTGTTGGTATGGACCCCTTTTGCAAGCCAGCTTCTTTGAACTGAGGCTTCTTTGATGTCCCACCTAGGTACCATAAACAGCATGGGGTCTCCAGGTACTGGAGCTTGACTGCATTGAAGTTCTGGTGTGTCTTGTGTGCAGCTGGTTGTTTTCTTGGTGGCTTGTTCCCCTGTAACTGAGACATGTAGGGCAGAGTTTTCCCGGTCTGCTTCACAACACCATTAACCCATTCTTTTCTAGTATATAAGTCAGTCAGGGAAGCCAAGGCATCCAACATTATTGTTACACAAACACATTTGACTCACAACTACTATAAACAATATCCTAGTCTGTCACACAGTGCACTTGAGGATACAACTCTCCTGTGTGTGCGATCATCCAGGCAATGAGAGCTTTAACTGAAGCTCCACAACCCTTTCTGCCTAATGAGATTCCACTGTATTCCATCTACAGCCAGTTATTGCCTTGGGCTTCCTTGCCCACTTACCCACATCACACAAACTACACAGAAGCAATGACTACTGTTTCTTTTGGTTCGCTTTCACTGCTGTTATAACTTTCCCTGGTTAAATGTGCCATTTGCATTTAATAGCAGTGAGGTTTATAGTTCTTGTGATAGCTTGTTCTGCGTGTTTGATTTAAAAAAAAAGAAAGAAAAGATTTCTGTACTAAAATAGTTATCCCTGGTACAGCTAGGGTTTTTTTTTTATATGGTTCTGACCAATCTTTACTGTTTGTCTTCTCATTCTTAAGCTACTTAAAGTGCTATAAACATTATGGGTAAAATTCTATTTTATTTTATGTGTTGAAATGACAGTTTTCCAGCCATGTATCTGCTATTTTTGGTACTTAAGCAGAGCTCGCAATTCTGCTATCCATGCAATTCAGGTGTATAAACATCCATACAGCTACTGAACATGTGCAGTAGGTGACACCCTGGCTGGACAGATACTGGGCTACTTAGGTCTAAGTCCTGGAAAAGATGGTGGTGAGAGCCTTTCCACATCTCAGTGAAATAGCCAGGGGACTTGCTCATGAAGCAGGAGAGCCAAATTCTTTTGGCCTTTCTAACCCACAGGAGTTTTAAACCTGTATCTTTCTGACTTCTCCACGTAGTACTATAACCCTCTGGCTATCAGTTAAACATTATGCAATACTCTTTCTACCTTTCTCTTTGAAACTGAACCACTGCACCTTGAATTTGACATTCATCATTGACTAAAAGGTATGGATAGCAATAAGGATGCTTCTGCACCATGGGGAACAAGGATCCAGGCTAGAATTTGGGGCACCTTTTTTCCCCCATCAGGCAATCCATCTCAGTGTATCACATACCCCTTAGTTTACTCCTGGCACAGGTTTAAGGAAGGACTAGAGACAGCACTATAACTTCTCACATAGTTGTTAGAGCACTGTCCTAGTAAGTCATGTCTTCAGGTTCAAGCCCCCTACTGATATATGAGGCCAAAAGCCTTGATTTCCTTCTTCCTGGTCAAGCACCTTCACCCCTCTATCTTCAAGATTAATACTTAGGAGGACCTTCCTCCTCCTCCAGTATGTAATTGCTGATAGTCATGGGCATTCTGCCACATACCATCTGGAGTACTGTGTCCAGTTTTGGCCTCCCCCCCACTACAGAAAGGATGTAAACTCTCTCCATTGGAGAGAGTCCAGTGGAGATCAATGAAAATGGCTAGGGGGCTGGGGCATACGACTTATGAGGGGAGGCTGAGGGAACTGGGCTTATTTAGTCTGGAGAAGAGAAGAGTGAGGGAGAATTTAACAGCAGCTTTCAACTACCTGAATTGTGGTTCCAAAAAGGGTGAAGCTAGGCTGCTCTTAGTGGTGGCAGATGTCACAACAAGGAGCAATGGTTTCAAGTTGCAGTAGGGGAAGTTTAGGTTAGATATTAGGGGAAAAAAACCAAAACCCTCTCACAGGGAGAACAGTGTTATGGGATGGGGTCCTGCAGGATGGCCGTGATCTCCCCAAGGCTTCCTTACTGTGCCACGTTAGCCCAATGGGCACCCTCTATTCTCACCTGCCATGTCTTTGATCAAATGATTGATAGGGAGGCTGCCTTTTAGTCCTCTTGGACATGGTCTTGATCGACTCTCTGAACCCCATGGGTTTCCAGACCCCTGGTGGGTCTCACTCCAAGATAGATGTCCCTCTGGCGCCGGGGTCTGTGCACCCCAAATGCTGCACCTTCACTGGCACCGGGGTCCCCACACTACCATGGGCCCCTTATGAGGCCTCCTCCTTCCCCAGTAGCCTCACACAAACCTCCAGTCTTATACAACAGTAAATGCAAGCCCCTAGGCTGTAACATAAATTCAAGCCGCTCAGCTATAACCTCATTCAAACCCTACCGTGGAATGCTCTGTCCCTTAACAGTATCGGAAGCTGCTTCTGCAGACAGGTCTCTCCCCTCTGCTTGCTCTGGCAGAGCTCCTTTCCCCTTGGCTGCTGGCAGGGAACTGCCTTCCTTGGGCCTACTCCTGGGGTTTATATAGGCCCAGAACCTTACCCCTTCCAGTCAGCTCACCATGTGCAGGTGCAGGCTTATTTACCCTCTGGCTTGTTGCCCTGGTAACCTGCACCTGGGCTTCTGTCTCTCTCTCTTTGGGTTTTTCCGCCAGGCAGTTTCTACCCTTCTAGGAGTAGGGCACCTTTGTGCCCTGCAGCAGATAGTATAGCACTGGAGCAGGTTACCGAGAGAGGTGGTGGAATCTCCACCTTTGGAGATCTTGAAGACTTGGCTAGATAAACCTTTGGTTGGAATGATATAGCTGGGGACGGCACTGCTTTGAGGGGGGGGGTGGTGAACTGTACCTCTTGAGGTCCCTTCCAACCATAATTTTCTATGATTCTATAGAATTTCCTGACTTGAACCCTGAATCCATGGGCAGATAGCTGAATACCTACCCAGAATGCTGCACTTCCTTGCTATCCACATGATCACTCTTATGTCCATATGTCAGGGTGTGACAGGGTGCTGTCTTCGGCTGCATTTATTTTAGTGGGCACCTGTCAAGTCTTGCTGTATTTTCCTCCCCTGGGGATCATCTTCCCTCCAGCTTTACTGACCTACCATGGCTCACCACCTGTAGGATAATGTGCTGTTGTCTTAAGGGCAAAATGCATGCTCCTACTTTCCCTTGATGTGCCCCATGCCTTGCAGGTGCTTTATAATTTTCTCTTTACGTTGGGGTCTCAGCCACTGTGAGCTTACCCCCTCTCTCTCTAACTAGGCCTGTCAGTCAAAGCCACTAAGCAGGGCTTGACTTTGAGGCTGTAGCTCTCTAACCCACTCAGGCTCATGGCCTTCCATTTCATACTCTCCATGACACCAAGCCTACTGGCCCTTCTACACTGTGTCCGTATGGCACCAGGCTGTTGGGACCTCAGCCCCCTCTGGCTTTGCCCCTCTTTCTGCAGTTAGGGCCGTTCACCTAAAGTCCACACACTAGGACCTGGCTTCAAGGCTTCTACCTTCCATTCAAGTGACTCTGGGCTCATGGCCCTTGTGCTGCACCCTTAGTGCAGCATGACTTCTTGAGCCCTCTATCATGGCACTCCACATTGCTAATGAGGTCTCCTCCTCCCCTTCAGCCTCAGCCACAAACCGCTGGTCTTAGCATAAACCATAGGCCTCTATGGCCATATAACAAAAATAAAAATAGGAGCGGTAAACTGTCTGTTTATGTATGATTGTGCTTCTGTCTCACAGTGTGGCGCATTCTTCCCAAGGAGGCTGCCACAGCTGCTCCATAGTCATTGAGAGTCTCCCTCTCTGCTGCCCCCTGGCCTTCTCTGCTTGAGGTTTATATGGGTCTGGTCTTTCCCTTCCTGTCACCTGACTGACTGACAGAGCTTGATCCTTAGCCCCTGCTTGACTGAATGGCTGCGCCTGGAAGGTTCTGGATTTAAAGGAGCTGCTCTGCTTGCTGATAACAGGGCTAGGGTTCCCTGTTACACAGGGGTAATAGATTCATAACCTGGATGAAGTGACAATAGATGGTTCCTGCATCAATGGTACCTGCCAAAGCCTAGAGTTAGCATTAAGTTTGCTGAAAACCTTAGTATCTTGCAACTGGCCAAGTGTGTGCTCAGCCTCTGGCATGGGTCCTGTTTGTATTCCTACCTCTTGTTGATTTCTGAGGGCACCTATACACATGATGGACCTCCGCTCTGATGTGTGATAATTATCAGGCATCAGAGCTGACATGATTAATCAGGTCTGTTGCAAATCTTCCAGATCATGCTAATTAGTGTACTCTAGCAGCCTCCATATCATGGGTATTCAGTTTCCCTGCATTTCAAAATGGCAGCAGGGGTGCTTGAACTCAATCTTGTCAAATGAGCTTGAGTTAAAGCACCCCCACCACCATTTTGGAGTTTAGGATGCTGAATATACGTGATGCTGTGGGTGTTTTAATTAGCGGTTCTCAGAGATCGCTCCCCTTCTCTCTCCCCCTTCACTGTAGCACATGTATAGAAACGTTGAGACATCAGCCATCTCCAGAAGGCTTTGCCACAATGACCATGGACACACACCAATAAGAAGGCTTATCAGGTTGCTCAATAACTCCCTTGTGAGCCAAGCCTTAGAGTTGCTTCTTGAAGGCATTTATTAAGGGCAGTAGAATTTAATGAGGCAGTGCTAGTGTGATGGGCTGAACATCTTTTCTGAGCTTAATCATAGGACTGTAGGGATGTTAGGTTAAAAGGGACGTCACAGCGTTATCTAGTGCAGACCCCAGATCGAGAATGAATCATCCTTGAATAAACTATCCCAGTCAATTGTCTGTCCAATTTGCTCTTGAAAATTGCCAGGGACAGAGATTCCATAACTTCTCTACGTAACATGTTCCAATGCTTGACCACCCTCATAGTTTGAAAGTTCTTCTGAATCACCAGCATCGATTCCCTCTGCTTCAGTTTGAGGCCATTGCTTCAAGTCTTGTCCCCTAAGTTACAAAATATATTTCCAATTTAGGGCTGTGTGAAATGGAAGCGTTTTGTTTCAACCAGCATTATGATGTTTCAACAGAACAGCATTTAATTTCAACTTTTGTTTTTAGTCAAAATGGCTGTTTCATTTCGTTCCATCGAAATGTTTTCCGTTTCGACCCCGTTTCGATGTTTCACCCATAGGATATAATGGGAAAGGTTGAAACAGGCTAAAACTCTGTCACTTCTGGCCCAATATGGATAAACCTTGCAGAAATAGTAGCCCCTTCTGAGGGCATGATATGTGCCAAGTTTCAAGAAGATAGGTGCAGGGGGTTCAGAGAAACTGAACCCCAAAATCTTGAGAGCAAAATTTGTGTCACATACACGTGTTAAGACACAGTGGGGTCAAAACTACAGAATTTCTAGCCCCTGCTGAGGCCACGAAGTCTGACAAGTTCCAAGAAGATAGGTGCAGGGGTTTGGGGGGAACTGCACCCCAAAATCTTGAAAGCAAAGCTCATGTCACATGTATGTGTTAAGCCACAGGGGAGTCAAAACTACAGAATTGCTAGCCTCTGGTGAGGCCACAAAGCCTGCCAAATTTCAAGATGATAGGTGCAGGGGTTTAGGGGGAATGGCACCTCAAGTTGCTGACAGGCAAAAGTCATGATATAGATGATACTGTGTGTGTTAAGGTGCAGCGGACTGAAACTTGCAGGGGAGGTGGCCCCTTCTGAGGCCACAAAGCCTGCCAAGTTTCAAAGAGATAAGTGCAGGGGTTTGGGGGAAGCTGCACCTCAAGCTGCAGACAAGTAAAACTCGTGACAAGTGAACTTGTGGTTCTGGTCCAGAACCCAGAAGCCCTGCACCTATTTTCTTGGCAGCTGGCAGACTGTGGCCTCAGCAGGGGCTACCATCCCTGCAGCTTTCACCCTGATGTGCCTTAACACACACACAGTCACCCATGTAATGAGTTTTTCTTGTCCGCAGCTTGAGATGCAGTTTCCTCAAACCCCTATGCTTATCTCCTTGAAACTTGGCAGGCTTTGTAACCTCAGCAGGGGCTAGCAAGCCTGCAGTTTTGACCCTGCTGTGGCTTAATATGTACACATGACATGAGTTTTGCTTTCAGGATTTTGGTATGTGTCACAGGGTAACGGCACAGTATAGACCTGAAGGGCAAAAGGGGAACCCCAGGACCCAAAACAAGGCTGGGAAGATGAGGAGAGAAGAGAAAAAAACAACAATCTCCTTTACCTGCAGCCGACAACGCGGAAGGACCTTAAGAGACAGCAGGACCCACGCGGCTGATTAGCCGTGTCTTTTTTAAATTGAGGCCAGCTGCGATCAATAGCGATCGGACCTGGCGCGGGGGCATAAAGAGCACCCTGAGAGAAGAGATGGAGGAAGGAGAGAGCTGGAGTGGAGCCATGAGTGGAGGCACTCCTGGGGCCCCGCTCGGAGGTGAAGAAGGGGCCAATGGCCAGCCACGAGGCAGGATGATATCCCCCAGCTGCAGGAAGGAAAACGCCCAGGGAGAGGTGGCGGATGCCCGGGCTCGCAATGGCGGAGCTAGGTGTGAGGATCGCAGGACAGAGTCCGGCAATAGAAGCCACCCCGAAATGAGGGGAACGGAAGAGGACCCGGCAATCCAGGTGGGATCGGCATGGGTTTGGGGAGAATCCCGGAGTCCTTCCCAGCAGGGAGCTGAAAGTACAAGCAGTGAGAGGGGCTGCAGAGTACAGGATTCTGCCGGGAGGAACCACTCGGCGAGGGACCGAGTAGAGAAGGAACCGGAGTGGCTGGGAGCAGCCCAGGTGGCACTTAGAAAAATACAGCAACCAGCCAGAGGGCTGCTGTAGATAGGATTAAGCAGGGAGAGGATTTTTTCCAGGCCAGAGAGGCAAAAATTTAGTTTGTAGCCCGGGAGCCTTACGGGTAGTATTTTCTTTTGAGTTCTGTGCTAAGTTGCCCACTTTTGGAAGGGTAGGGAGGAAGCCTCAGAAGGATTTCTTAACCAGCTGGGTCTAGGGTCAGTATAAGCCTATGGATTCGCAACCGAGTACCCCTTGGCATCGCAAAACAAGGGTCGGGCCTGGAAATCATCAGCAACTCAGCGTGGCTGGGTGTCAGGGTGAGGTGTAGGGGAGGACCATCACCCCAAGAGTCCCGGCATCGGATAAGCTTCAGTAGTCAGCCCCTCCACTGAAATTTATGAGCAAAGTAATGGCAGGAAAGATAGGGGTGGGGACTACTCCTAAGACCTATCCGAACTAGACAATTCCAGGGACGAGGCAACAGACAAGCCCACACACCAGAGGCCGAGCAGCGCGAGACCGGATGTTTGAAGCCTGCCGGTTGCAGTGTGCAGTTTCTCCAACCCCCCTGCACCTATCTCCTTCAAACACGGAAGAGTTTGTGGCCTCACCGGGGCTAGCATTCCTGTAGTTTTGACCCTCCTGTGGCTTAACACATACACCTGACACAAGTTTGGCTCTCAAGAATTTATGGTGCAGTTTCTCCAAATCATCTACCCCTATCTTCTTGAAACTTGGCACACTTTATGCTCTCATAAGGAGCTACCATTTCTGCAGGTTTTATCCAAATCTGGCCAGAAATGACAACGTTATAAGCTGTTTTCACCTTCCCCATTATAGCCTATGGGCGAAATGTCAAAACAGCATTGAAACAGCAAAACGTTTCGACTTGCCTCGTTTCGTTTAGAGGCTGTTTCGACCATATCTGTTTTGTTTTGATTTTGCTGTTTCAACCTCGAAACAGGTCAAAACAGCATTGAAACAAAAGTGGTGGCTAAATTTTGCGCAGCCCTAATTTCCATCTATTTTATAATCACCCTTTGGGTATTTGAAAACTTCTATCAAACTTCCACCCCCTCTGTCTTCTCCATGCTACGTAACCCTAGTTCTTTCAGCTTTTCCTCATAAGCCATGCTTTACAAGCCTCTAATAATTTTTGTTACTCTCCACTCAACTTTTTCCAATACATCCACATCTTTCTTGAAGCCTGGGGCCCAAAACTAGATATAGTGCCCCAGGTGAGGCCTTACCAGTGCTGAATAACGTGTAAGAATTACTTCCATTGATTTGCAAGAGAGACTCCTGTTTCATAGATTTCATAGACATTAGGGCTGGAAGGGACCTCAGGAGCTCCTCGAGTGCAGCCCCCTGTCCCAGGGTCAGGAAGTCAGCTGAGGTCAAAGGATCCCAGCAAGATAAACGTCCAAGCATCCACTGTTAAAACAACCTGGTATACTGTTGGCCTTTTTTTTGCAAAAAGAGCACACTGTTGGCTCATATTCAGCTGCTAGTTTATTGTAATCCTCAGGTATGTCTACTGTAACCCTCTGAAGTACTGCGCCCAGTCAGTTACTCCTGAGTCCATATTCTTGGTTGCAATTATTCCATCCCAACTGCAGGATTCCACATTTACCTTTTTTGCTGAATTTCATGTCACTAATAGGCTAGAAAAATGATCAACAGTCCAGGTAATTCCAAATCCTAACCCTACCTCCCAGAGTGTCTGCAACTCTATTCAATTTGGAGGGTAAGGTTGTTTCAGTTTTTACCAGTCACTTGAACTACCTTTGGAATTTCTAGAATAAGTTAATTTTTGCATCTTTAAACTTGACCTCAGTTAGTCTCTGTACTTGGCCTAATTCTTCATTTGCTTTTGAGCAAAACAGTGGTTCTTCAAGGTCCTGGTGTATACAACAGTTTTCCCAAATAGATGCCATCTCATACTGCAGCTGTTCATTCAGCATCACTGTGGTCTTCAGGGACTTCTATTCTATTGCAAATAGCATCTTGACAGCCAGGTGGAGCATCGGATGAGCAAGCAGAGACATGTACAACATCTCAGGAACCACTGTGCTGGAAACCCTTTGTAGCAGGAGGCTTGGCGCTTTTGATACTTTAAGAGCTGTCTGTAGCTGAGGCAGGCTGCAGGTATGGCAGGAAGGCAGTTGGGGACCCTGCCTGAGAAGTGCCTGCAGGTGTGACCAGGGCTGATTGTGGAGCCATCTGACTCAGGAGGGGGTCTGGGTTTAGACTGGATATAAGCCCAGGCCCTGAGTTGGGACAGGGGTGAGATCCTGGAGGCTACTGAGAGAATATCTCCTAAGCAGAATGGCTGTAGCCCCTGAGTACCACAGCAGTCTAGAGGTTTGGGAAGGAACTATGGGGAAGAGGAGGGCCCTGGGAGCCCAGGGAGGGTGTCCAGATGTATGAAGAGGGGCTAAGAGTGAGCCCAGAGCCTAGAGAGGCATTGAATGTGAGACCAGGGGGTTGAGGAGCCTGGAGAGGGGCTGAGTGAGGGACCAGGGGTCCAGGAGCCCAAGGGAGATGAGCATGTGGCCTGAGGGTCTAATAGTCTCGAGTGGGCTGAGAGTATAGAGCAAGAACATCAGGGAGTGATGACACCTGCAAGGCTCAGGGCATGGTGTAGGAGAAGAATGGAACCACGCAGTCAGCCCTTAAGGCAATGACTATAGATACCTGATGGTCATTAGGATGAGTCCATCTGGGAAGCCCTGGGGAAGTCTCCCTTATATAAGCATAGATACATCAAGATGTGGCGGGTGAGAAAAGGGGTGAATGCCCAAAGGCAGTGGAGTAGGTAAGGGCTGAAGGGACTCCAGGGGCTTTGCAGCCACAGCTGGAAATGATTGTGTTACACCCCCTGTATAAATCTTGAAGTACATGTAGTATCTCAGAGCTGAGGGCCTCACTCAATTCAGCTCCAGTCATTTAGAATTGACTCCACAAGTGGCCAGTAAATGCATACCATTTTTATCTCCTGAATGGCAAGACATGAGTAATCGCTTCTTTTATGACTTCTGGCACATATGGTTTACTTAGCTACTCATTCATTATGTGGATGCTTAGAGATATGTCTACTGGACATGAACAGTGGTAGCTGCTTTCTACTTAACCTTAACAGAGTAGTTACTATAAGACTGTTCAGAAGATCCATTGTGGACTTGGGTTCATTAGCATAATTAGGAATGAGTGAGAGTGGTGCCAGAATCTACCCCCAGAGTCTGCATCCTGGCAATATTGCTGAGATGGGACTCCCAAGACAGTTCCCAGCTGCTATTGCCTTGAGAGCAATGAGCTCAGGTGGGCAGAGCATGGGGGATGGCAGCAGCTCTTCTGGGACCATTTTGAAATCCAGGCATGGAGACTCTGCATTCTGACTCTCCAACCCCCAAGTCTCACACCTGCACACCCCCCCCAAACCTGCATGCCTCCAGTCCCACTCTCCCACATGGTCTGCCCTTGGTGTCAGTACTGTTTGTTATGCCACTGCTCAGGCTGACAGTTGCCACTGATGCTTTGACAGCTGGTGACAGGGAATAAAACTGTCATTCTTACGTATAGGTTTAACAGAATCCTACAATGATTCTCATTGCTTCTTGATGCTCTCAGCTTGTCGAGCTACTATAATGGATTTCTGGAGGGTTAGACTGGGGTGGAGTTGAAATGTTTCCAACATGCAAACATCTCTTATACCAGAAACAAAATATGACTGTATATGACAAAAGTCGGCAACAGCTTCACCATTTTTCTTGAAATCAGAAAAATAAACTATATCTCATAAACAAGATGTTGAGTGGGTAATAAAGATTTGAAAAATTCACTGATGATGGTAAGCATATATATGACTTTGCTTCTTCACCTGTCAGGTTGAAGAACAGCAGGATGTCTTTAGCCTGTGGCCACATCAGATGCAGAAGTGTTTATCTCCTCTTCCTTTAGTTTGCTTTTCATGCCTAATGATTGCCTGATTCATTTGAGTCCTCTCTTACACTCAGACCAGTCCTCACCAGCCTTGTGGTGAGTTGGTCTGTGTGCATGTCTTTAAACATTGGACGTATCCAGGTTCTTCTTTGAATCCACAAGATTTGCATTTAGTTTGTTCTCAGAGCTTTTATGGCACTTGGTCCACCACCACCATTTAATATTAGCCCCTCTGGGGAATATTTTTATTTCAGGGAAAAAAGAAACAGAGTGGGAAGAGGGCATATATTCCACCTTGATTCAGCACAACCATCCAGCTCTACTTTCTGCTTGACAGACCTCAGCAAATGATCCCCAATATCAGGATGACTGTACTAAGGGGAACTCATGATTAGAATACAGATAAAAGATTGTACTGTAGCATTAGCAATAAAAACTTCATTTTTCAGATTTGCTTACAGGTGCACCACCATTTGGATCCCACTACTTTCAAGTATGGAGCTGGATAGAACCTGCCCTTCCAGACTACTGCAGATAGACAAGCCCTTACTGACTTGCCTTTCACATGTGTGAGCCCTCTTCTTGTCTTTATCCTTTCATTTCTAGTTTATAGCCAACAAGCACATCCAGACTGATGTATTTTACTGAATTTTGCAATTAATGCCTACAGAAGTGGGTGTTTCCATTCCAGAGAGAGCTGATCTGCTCAACAGACAGCAAGAGATTCCCACTCGGAGAATACTTTGTGCTGCTAAGTAAATGCAGTTGAATGTTGTCCCCATTGTAAATCTTGGTAGATAAATCAGAGGTAAGGCACTAAAACCTTGCACAAGGTACTAAATATTCATCATATCTACCAATTTTCTGATATCCAGAGTCCACATCAGAAATAAAAATACAATAATGTAAGAACAGGGGGATTGTGGCACAGTATATGCTCTCCAAATGTACTAATTTTTTTTTTTATATAATCAGGTAAACAACTAGAAATAGAATTACAAGTTGAAGTTATTCCATAAGTAACTTGTTTTTTCTTTAGCTGTTTTCAGGAAATAGATATTTTTGTGAGGCAATTTTAAGGGAATTAGGATAAAATTCTGAAAATGGCATTAGAAGTAACATTACTGACTAGATTTGGTATTAAGCTTCCAAATCCATTAGAGAATGATAATATGGTAGAAGCTAGAAAGTAATGGGGAATGGTGATCTGCACTTGAATGGTAAAAAAATCTATGGGAAGGGGGGAAGCCCCCCAACAACTAGTGATACAAAAAAGCTCCTTTGATATTTTACTGTTGATGTCTGTGGTATTGGTCTCATATAATGACATATTATGTCCTCTGCAGTGAGTACCAATGTGAAATGAACACTGAAAATGTGTTTTACAAATAAGAATGTGTCTCGGCATCTGCAGGTGAAAACATGTTTGGATCCGTCTCTGCTTGTTGCTAAAAAGTGATCTAATGCTTCATGTGAAACAAAGCCTCCAACAATTTTTTGTCTATTGATGAGAAATGATTAATATAATACCTGCTGAAATCGCTTGCTAGCCAACCCTAAGATAGATAGATGAATTGTACCCTATACAGAGATGCAGCAGTGTGCAAGTTAAACAATGAGGAAATAAGGAAGTATTATTGATGGAGATTATTTCTCTCCTTACTTGATCATAATGGTTTTATCTCTATGTAGGAATGAATTCTAGTTTGTAATGTGGTCTCTGGGAGTTGTATTTATTCTGTTTATTGGTATCAAGAACTTATTACTTTGCATAAATTATTCATGTGAATTAGACATGCTTGTGATGTTTATATTATTTGTATTTTGGAGGGAATGGAAGTGGGATATTCTTTGGTTTGTGCTGTAATAAAACATCTTTATTTTTATATGTTTTTATTTTTTTACCCTTTTTTAAATAGAAAAACAACTAGGAACACTTTGGAAAATTCCAGATCTGTTTCAGAGATGCAGATACAGCTCCTAAATCACAATGGATACATCAGAGCATATTGAATTCTTCATGATCCAGCAATACAAAGGATTCCATTTAGTCTCTACTAGCTCCAGGCAGCTGGAGCTATGGACTCTGTGCACAGGGTTGTACTGTCTAGCCAGCCTCTGAGCTGATGGGAATGCTGTGCAATAAAATGTTGGATGCGCTGAAGTGCTTGAATCCTGACCCAAGAAAGGAAATTAAGGAAGGAAATCACTTTGGCTGAGATGGCACGTAAGACAGGGCAAAAACAAATCCCTCAGGAGAGTGAAGAAATATGGATATTATTGCCAGGATAAGGTACAATGTGAGAGAATGGGATGGGGGCAGGGACTTCCCCACATTCAGCTGAGCATATTCACACTCTCCAGCTAGGAGAAGAGAGGAAGATGGTGGACTCCAACCAGACTCTTTTCAGATCTGTGCCTGCTCTGTGTATGGTGGGCCTAGACTTTACCTATTTGTCCTGTAGCTGACTTTACGCATGGTGGATTCTTCATACCTTGCAGTATTTAAGCTGCTGTATTTTTCTACTGAGAAGTGACTAGCAGTTCTGGTACCCTGGGCAGAGATGCTGTCAAGCTCTCCTCTCTCTTTCAGTACCCTGGCTGAAAAGGAGGGCAGGTGGGGAAGCTTGACAGCATCTTTGTTATGCACTACCAAAATGACATGAGGAGAGGGGGCCAAAGACGCTAGCTGCTGCTCCTGGTGCTGTTACATGGGTTCCCTACACCCACCTGCTGATGTCATGCAGAGTCCCTTAGAGTCCCCAGGGGTGCCATTCTGGCATCTTTTATAAATCAGTGCCCAAGACTGGTGCCCTGCTCACCTCACTCTAGTTAGGCTACTGTTTTGAACTGCTATAGCATAGCCAGAAATGATGGGCTGGCTGAAGGAGACATTGGGTGACAGTCTCACCTGTGTTATACAGGAGGTCAGACTAGACTATCATAATGGTCCCATCTGGCCTTAAAATATATGGTACTCTTAATTTTATAACAGGGAAGTGCAGCCTGTAGAAATCCCAGCACACAATACTTCATATTGACTAAGCCATCAAGCAGGAGCAGCACAGGATTGCAAGGGCCTAAAGTTGCATGATAACTTTAGGCCACTCCAGGGGAGGATTAACTTGAATACACCTAATTTTACTCCTGTTGTATTAATTTGTAGCCACTCTCTACAGTTCTTCCACCAAAGTTTGAAGTCCTCCCGCTGCTTGGCCCCCTGACTGCTTGGCCCCCTGAAGTCTTCTCACTGCTTGCTCTGATTGCTCTGATCCTGTCATAGTTTCATAGTTTCATAGTAGCTAGAGTCGGAAGGGACCTAGGAAGATCATCTAGTCCGACCCCCTGCCTTGGCAGGAAAGAGCACCGGGGTCAGATGACCCCGGCAAGGTGCTCATCTAACTTCCTTTTAAAAATCCCTAGGCTAGGAGCCTGCACCACTTCCCCTGGAAGCCGGTTCCAGGCCCTAGCCACCCTGACTGTGAAGTAGCGCCTCCTAATATCTAATCTACTCTACTGTCAGAGTAGAGCGAGATGGTTCTGAGTGGGGGGTGGGACCATGTCACTTGGACCTTGCTCCACCCTGCTCTAGGAATGGAGACAGCCAGATCTGAGCAGGGGTAGAACCATGTTGCTCAGAACAGACTCTGCTCCTTGCTGGGAGGAGAGCCATTTGGGTCTGGGGGGACACCAGGGCACCCCTGGGGAAAACCAGGAGTAATGGCCACAAACTTCTGGAAGATGATTTGAGGCTTAATGCTAGGAAAAAACTTCTTTACAGTTAAGGTGCCCAGGATGTGCAATAAACTCCCTCCAGAGATGGTACAATCACCTACCCTGGAAATCTTCAAGAGGAGACTGGACGGTCACCTCTCTGAGGTCAGTTGACCCTAGGTGTCTTTCCTGCCTGATGCAGGGGGACTGGACCTGATGATCTTTCAAGGTCCCTTCCAACCCCTTACAATCTACAGTCTGTAAATCTAAGTGGGCAAGAGTAGGGTATCACCTCCCCCAGTGCATCAGGCCTTTGGCTTTTAATAAAAATTTCCCTAGAACAAAAACAAACAACTGTTTATTCTATCCCAAACAATGCATTTCAACCCAAATGACAGGCTTTGATTCACCATCATGTCAAAATTTTCAAATCAATCCTAAATAATTTATTTTTAATTCAGTGGCTATCTTGAAAGCAATTATTTGCATATGCCTGTGCATGATACTCAGAGATCAGTTTTTTTGTTCTTCTTTTACAAAAACAGCAGGAAGAAGTGAAATATCTGAGCTGTCATGAAAACACATACAAAAATGTTGCCAATCTCTGCCTTCCAGAAAAAAACAAGTGATTCTATGGGAAGCAGTAAAGTTAATTATTTCTTGAGTTCCTTTCCCTGGAGCAGTGAGGTAAGGATGCAGCTGCAATTGAGGAAACTTAACACAGCTCAAAGCTTTACAGAAGTGTGAGCTCTGGTACAGAGGTTAGTAAGGAAAAACCAAATGCAAACACTGCCTCGTGACTGCAGGCGCTGCTGTTTTTAGAAAGGTAAGTATACCCCTTGTGATATCAGACACCAGAAAACAAAGTCTGGGGCAGTTCCCAATTAGGCTTATTGGATGGGTGATCTAATCAGGGTTGATTCCAACCTGGGCCTGTTGATCATTGCATGCTAGTGGTTTCTTAGAGCAATATCTAACCCAGCATGACTTAGTTATTTTTGAAACCGTACACTGGCCCCCTTCCCCCTTGCTGGCCTACCCAAATGAATACACCAAAGTCAAAGCAATTAGTAATGAATAAAGTAAATGTATTGCAAGGATAGTGAAGGATAATTGTCTTACCAGCACAGGCCAAACTGAGAATCAGGAATCACAGCTCCTGTTAGCACCCCATTCATAGGATGTCCCTTCTATATATGTTTTAGGGGTTGTTCACATGGTAAAGTCACATCTGCAGGCAGCTAGAGTAGAAAATCATGAAAGAGGAGTATGTGTGTTACCTGATCAGCCTACCTGTTACTTGGAAAGCAGAAAAGAGGGAAAATACAACAAGACAAAGCTCGAAAATACAACAAGGCAAAGCTCAAGGAAAGAATATTTCCTTGCTGTGAGGGAGAGGGGCAAATAGTAGACATACCAGTAAGTTAAAAGTTCAGGGCAGAGATCTACTACTTGGCTCATGAGTGGACATTTACCTTGTATCATAAGCAGCCAATTTCTGATGCATTATTTAGGAGAGTTGCACTATTGCACCCAGTACACATTGTATCTAATAATCTCAGAGCACTTTCAAATGAGAATCAAAGTTAACAGATTTGTAGATTTAAGACCAGAAGAGACCATAGATTCATAGATTGTTAGGGGCTGGAGTGGACCTTGTAGATCATTGGGTCCAGTCCCCCTGTACTAGGCAGGAAAAGACAACTGGTGTAGGCAGAGCTCTCCCCTCTCCTCCTTCCCTGCTACAGGGGCCATTCTCCTTCTTCTCCCACCCTCAGAGCCCTGCAGGCCACGGGTGAGGGTTTAAACTCCTCCTCAGTCTTATTCAGGCCTGCCATGGCCTGGTTACACCCCCACCCCCTTCAGCTCAGTTTCCCTGTGAAAGGAAAGGGAAGGCTGCTCTAGCACCCTTGGGTTTCTGGCCTGAGACACTGCAGGCATGTTACTGCATTTCCAGAATGAAAAGGGGTGCCTAGCCACTTGCAAACTGGTTCAATCTTTGCAGGATAGACTAATTGTGGATCTTTGAAAACTCCTGGTGCTCTGGTGTAGTGCCCGAAGACTGGAAGAAGGCCAATGTGGTGCCGATCTTCAAGAAAGGGAGGAGAGTGGATCCGGCTAACTACAGGCCCATTAGCCTGACTTCTATCCTGGGGAAGATCTTAGAAAAGTTTATTAAGGAGGCCATCCTTGATGGACTGGCCCAGGCTAACATCCTAAGGGATAGCCAGCATGGGTTTGTTGCAGGTAGGTCTTGTTTGACCAATCTCATTTCCTTCTATGACCAGGTGACCTATCACCTGGACAAGGGAGAAGAGATTGATGTCATATATCTTGACTTCAAAAAAGCTTTTGATCTGGTATCCCATGATCACCTCTTGGCCAAACTGGCCACTTGTGGCCTTGGCTCCACCACGATCCGCTGGCTGGGAAACTGGCTCTGTGGTCGGACCCAGAGGGTTGTGATTGATGGCAGTCACTCATCGTGGTGCCCTGTGACCAGTGGGGTCCCTCAAGGCTCTGTCCTTGGACCAATACTGTTCAACATCTTCATTAATGATGTGGACATTGGAGTCAGGAGTGGACTGGCCAAGTTTGCCGATGACACCAAACTTTGGGGCAAAGCATCCACGCCAGAAGATAGGTGAATGATCCAGGCTGACCTGGATAAGCTCAGCAAATGGGCAGATGAGAACCTGATGGTGTTTAACACTGAAAAATGCAAAGTTCTCCCCCTTGGGAGGAAAAACCTGCAGCATCCTTATGGGCTCGGCAGTGCTACGTTGGATAGCACTACAGAAGAAAGAGACTTGGGGGTCATCATTGACCACAAGATGAACATGAGCCTGCAATGCGATGCTGCGGCTAGTAAAACGACCAAAACGCTGGCGTGCATCCATAGATGCTTCTGGAGCAAATCCCAGGACGTCATTCTCCCCTTGTACTCGGCCTTGGTGAGGCCGCAGCTGGAGTGCTGCGTCCAGTTTTGGGCTCCACAATTCAAAAAAGATGTGGAGAAGCTTGAGAGAGTCCAGAGGAGAGTCATGCACATGATCAGAGGTCAGGAAAACAGATCTTACGATGACAGGCTGAGATCCATGGGACTCTTTAGCCTGGAAAAGTGTAGGCTCAGGGGTGATCTGGTGGCCACCTATAAGTTTATCAGGGGTGACCACCAGGATCTGGGGGAACGTTTGTTCACCAGAGCACCCCAAGGGATGACTAGGTCAAATGGTCACAAACTCCTGCAAGACCGCTTCAGGCTGGACATAAGGAAGAATTTCTTTACTGTCCGAGCCCCCAAGCAGACAGGTCACCTGTGTAGCAAAGGTAGGTCCTTGACATTGGCTTCTGGAACCAAATTAAGGACTAAGTTAAAGAGGAAAAGAGTTGAAGGATAAGCCAAGTCAAGAACCAAGTCAGGTACCAGTCAGGAGTGCAGAGCCACTGTTAGGATTCAGTGAAGCATTTCAAGCTAGTCGGGGGCACAGCAAGGCAGTATTTTCTTTCCCCAAACAGCTTGCTGCTGTCTGCTCTGGCCTTACAAAGCTCTAATTGGTCAGGTCCCTCTTTCTGAAACCCTAGAGGATGAATCAACCTTGTCCCTGATCATTTCTAACTCAGGTCTGGGGCAGGATTCTTTCCAGATGGGCTTAGGTTCACTATAGCTACTGTGCACAAAAGTATTCAAGAATTTCACTGATTCAGAGAGTAGAAGAAAGACTGATCATAAATCTTTAACCTAGGGATAAGGCATTCACTTGAGAGGGGAGAGCCTGGTTCATATTCCCTGCTCCCAAGGCTTCCCCTGTATTTCACTTTTAGTACTCACTGGGCATGTCTACAAGAGATGCTTTACTGGGCAGTAGACTTATCTATTGTGCAGTAAAGCATCACCATCTACACATGCATGGCATTCACTGCATGGTCAGCTAGTACCTGCAAATATAGGTAATAGATTAACCATACAGTAGTTACTGCGCAGTAGTGCTTGTGTAGACACTGATTGGGAGAAAATTTGCCACATAAGGGGCTACAGGGGAAGGGGAAGTTCTATCCCCAGTCCTGGTGCTGCTCAGCTCCTTACTTCCCCCAGGAGCCTGACGTGGAAATTCAGACAGGATCATTGTTTGGCTATCAGAAGCACTTTATTTTGCGAGGCCATGGAAGAAAAAGCAAGAGGCAGCTAATTCTCAACGAGACCAAAGCACAGACCCCTTTATATACTAGTAGGTCATGTACAGGTTAACCTGACCCGTAAGAAACTCTTGGCGACTCATCCCGTTGTTTGCTGAACCAAGTGCATTTTCTCAAGCTGTCTCTTGATCAGCTTATCCTGAAGGCTGCCTTGTTGTTTTCCACTCGGCCTTCATCCACATCCCCCATCCTGTCCCGACACGTGTACACTTATTTCAGTACTTTTCCATTCTTCATCATTCCCCCCCTTGTAAGCGCTTGTGCTTACATCTCTATATTCATAAGGCCTCTGACATCTTCTTGTCATTCGCACTCATAGGCCACTTCCCTGAGCACCTTCATCTGCAACTCAGTCCTAGACAATCTAGAAACACTCTGGGCAGTTTTTGATAAGCAACAGCATAAGCAACACAGAATCATTTGGATAATAATAAAAATGGCAAAAATGCATAATAAACTCAGAATACACCATTTCAACAGGGATTTAAGCCATCCCCCTACATCTGGTAGCCATCCCCACAAATCAAAGGGTTTCTCCCCTGCAACCGCCTGGATCACCTGCAACTGCCTTCTCATGGTGTGAAGATCCCTTTCTACTCGTTGGTGCTGATCAATCCAGGCACAGCAAGTATGATTAATAGGAGCACAGACCCCATCCAGGGCAGCTAAGAGATAATCTAAAGCCAAACAGTTTTCTGCAATCACTCGTCCCATCTGAGAAACCTCATCATTGAGGGCCCCTAAGGGATTGCTACTGGCATTGAAAAACTCCTCCATAACTCCAGAAATGTTTATAATGGCTCTTGCCAATTCAGCTACCCCTAACCAAGGGAGAAAAGCCCTAGTAAACTGATGGAACCCAGTAGGACGAGGAACAAGTGGGTTTCCAATGGTCTGCTTGTGTCTAGGTAAGTCAGGTGGGAGATTGGTTGCTTCGTGCCAGGAGAGGTTCGAGCATATCTCAAATCCTGGGTTAATTCTCCTTAGGGTACAAGTACCAACCCAGTGCCATGGTAAGATCTTATGGGCTTCATTACCGCAGAGCCAAAACAATCCTGGGGCTGCTGCAGTGCTCAGGTTTTTACAGGTTGTGTTTCTCACTCGACACTTTTGATTGACCTGTAAAGTGTAGGAAGGGGCACGTTGGCTCCTTATCAACCTTTGCTGAGGTAAGGACTGATTACAAGAAATGGAACTTAGCAGCACGTGAAACTCAGAACCATTCATTATCAGCCCATGCAGGGTGCCAAGGGTCTTATAAATCATAAGGGGCTTGCTGGTACACTGGAAAGATGTATCACCCAGCAGAGTTCCAGTTGTATTACAGGGGTGATAATCAAAGGTGATTCTGCAGTTGGGGTAATGTCCCCCCGAACAGTCAGTTCCATTTGACCTATAACAAAGGGCTGCTTTGAGTCTGGAAGAGATTTTCCAGCTGTCCCGAGTTCCTTTCCACCAGTCAGGGAGTAACTGTTTCGTTCTGTTAGAATGAGGGAAAAACCTAACAAAACTAGATTTTGAGTTATTTCCCCAACCTTTGAGGGAAATGGGCACCCCAATTATTGGAATCCCTCGGGCTGGGTGTGTGGGCCCATGTATGCACACCCAGCAGTTTGTAAGATTGCTTGAGCTAGGAATGCTCTGCCCCATGCGTATTATGCTGTTTTCCTCCCATGCTCTGACTAAAACTCCTGGCATGACACAGGGTAAAAGAAAAGGCAACAGTTCGGAGCCTACTCGAGCAGCGTCCCAAACGCTGCTGTCCCTTGGAACTTTGAGGGGCTATCCTTGACTAAAATTTCAGCCTCCAGCACACTACTATCAATAAAATGCTGACCACAAGAATACAAAACAAGTCAGGTCTGAGGACCTCTGAACAGAATTCTGGATTTGGAAAAGTATCCATGGGAGGGCTTCTGGCCACTTTAGACCAGTTTGTTCACAGGTTTTTGCTAAGCGAAGCTTAATTTCAAAGTTTTTCCATTCCACTTTACCCCCACTCTGGGGATGATTTGGGGTGTGGAACTGGTATTGGATGGAAAGGACCTTGCAGACGTGTTGGACCACCTGGCCAACAAAATGGGAGCCATGGTTTGAGTCCAGGGAAAGGGGTAGACCAAAGCGGGGCAGCAGCCTATCGGCAAGGGTATGCCTCAGGCCAGCCACTGAAAAGGCAGACAATGACCAACACGTACTTCCAGGGCCCCGAGCTGGGCAACTCGATGAAGTTCATCTGGAGGTGGGAAAAGGGGTAAAGACCTAAAGGTCTGTGGAATGCATGTGGCTGGTGGGGTGGTTGGCCAGAGTTGCGCTGCTGACACTGTGGACACTGGCAACAAAAATGGGCCACCACAGCTGAAAAACTTGAGGCATACCAATGGCATTCAACCTCGGCTGTCATCCCCCCCTTTGGCCGAATGGGCCACTGAGTGGGCCATTTGAGCCAAGACGGACAGCAGGGCCCTGGGGGCTACAAGTAGACTAGAAGGGTGCCACCACAGGGAGTCAGAGTGGAGAGAGCAGCCCACGGAGATCCAGGCATCCTTTTTGGCATCTGGGGTGGCATCCTGGAGAAAGGGAAGGTCAGTAGAGACAGGAGAAGAAAGGTAGAGAGCAGCTTGAAGGCCCGGAGCCAAGAGTTCTGACAGGGTGGTGGTTTTGGCCACGACATCCGCCCTATCATTTCCCAGAAACACAGGATCATCAGTAGAAGTATGCACTTTGCACCATAGAACAGCAAGGGTGGAGGGAAGGAGAACAGTATCCAGGAAAGCAGTAATAAGGCAATAGTGAGAGATAGGAGTCCTAGCAGAAGTAAGAAAACCTCTCTGTTTCCAGATTTGTCCAAAGGAATGGCAGACACCAAAGGCATAGTGAGAGTCTGTATAGATATTAGTGGAGTGTTCAGTAGCAATGTGAGAGGCATGAGTAAGAGCAATGAATTCAGCAGCTTGAACACTAGTAACAAAAAGAGGAGCAGATTCAATAACACTATGATCAGAACAGACAGCATAGCCAGCTTGGAGAATACCATGATTATCTCGAAAACAGGAGCCATCAACGTAGAGAATGAGGTCAGGATTAGTCAGCAGGGTATCGGAAAGATCAGGGCAGGGAAGAAAGAAAATCAGTGAGCTGAGTGCAGTCATGGGGCTGACCATCTGAGGGTGAAGGGAGAAGAGAGGCAGGATTGAGGGAATCACAGTGGACATGGGTCACGTGGTCCGCAGCTAGGAGAACCACCTCGTAATGGGTTAAACGGCCAGGGGACAAGTGCTGAGTTCTGCCGCGTTGGAGGAGGGTAAGGACAGCGTGTGGGACAGCAAAAGTGAGGGGGTGCCCAAGGACAAGGTTATCAGTTTTAGAAACCAGCAGAGCAGCGACAGCAATGGTGGGGAGACAAGGAGGAAACCCAGAAGCGACTGGGTCAAGGGAGGCACTGTTGTAAACAATAGGATGGTGTGTGGAGGGTCTGAAAGGCTGAGTCAAGACACCAGAAGCAGTGCCTTGGTGTTCATGGCAGAAGAGAGTGAAAGGCTTAGAATAGTCAGGCAGTCTGAGGGCAGGAGAAGAAGAAAGGGCTTGCTTGAGCAGACAAAAGGTAGATTCATGGACATCTTCCCAGGGTAGCATGTCAGGGAAGGAATCAGAGGTGAGAAGGGTGAGAGGTTTGGACAGTCCAGAATAATTAGGTATCCACTGTTGGCAGTACTTGGCAGCACCTAGGAAATCATGGAGTTGGAGTGTGGTCTGTGGGTGAGGAAGAGAAAGAACAGCAGAAAGATGATCAGGAGACAGGTGACAGGTACCGGGAGAAATAGTGTATCCCAGTTAGGTAACAGTAGTCCAACAGAATTGGAACTGAAAGCGGGAGCCTTTGTGGCCCCGCACTGCAAGTTGTTCTAAAAGGGCAACAGAGTCAACTTGGCAATGAGGGAGGGTATCAGAGCAGAGGAGCAAATCATCTATATATTGAACTAGCACAGAATCATAAGGCAACTGCACAGAATCAAGGTCAGACTTGAGAAGCTGGCTATATATGGTGGGTGAGTCATGGAAACCCTGGGGCAGACGGGTAAAGGTATATTGCTGGCCTTGATAAGTAAAAGCAAATAAGTATTGAGAGTCGGGATGAACCGGTATAGAAAAGAAGGCATTACAGAGATCTACCACGGAAAAATAAAAAGCAGAAGCAGGTATTTGAGAAAGTACAGTGGAGGGGTTGGGTACCACAGCTGTCAAGGGAACCACAAAATTGTTAATAGCACACAAATTTTGGACAAAATGATAAACAGGCAACCCCTCAAGTGTACACTTTTCCTTCTTTCAGACTGGAAGGATAGGGGTATTACAACAAGAGCAGGTAGGCATTTTAGGAGTGAGTGGGGTTGGTCAGTTGGGAGGAGTGCTGGCTGCACCTGCCTTTCTCAGCCTGGCGATCCTTTGCATGTATGCAATATAGTTTCACAAAAGACAGGAAGTCACAGGAATCATTTGCTGTTAACAATTGTTTATAATGCAGGCAACTGTTCTGTGTAATGGTTGCCTTTTGCTTTTTCCATCAACCACCTCCAAAACACCCTCTCCAATCAATCAAGCAGGAGCAAGTACAAATTAGCATTTTTTTCTTTCTGCTCTTAATTTTTTCACAATAAAATGAAAAGCTATCTCTTGTGATTGGGAAATCACTATACAGCTGAAACAGTATACACATTTTTTGTTTTATTAATATTGATCAATATTAATACGTCTTAATACTGTCAAGCATGTAGTGTCAGTGTGTGTGTGTGTGTGTGTGTGTGTGTGTGTGTGTGTGCATGTGTGTATAGACAAGATGAGAATTTTCTCCTGCCAGGAGAAGGTTCATATTTTGGCCCCAGCCCTGGGGCAAAAGGGAAGGAGAGAGATGCCACAGCCCAGGGTGCAACAGGGGGATTCTTGAGCCAAAGCCTTTTCAGAGTGTGCATGCATGGCTTGTGAGGGGTGAGACACCACTTACGCTTCATGGGAATGTGGTACCATGATTTTTTCTTGTAATGAAGACAATATTGTAAGCGTTCGGTTACTTGGTCTTCCTTGCCTTCACCCCACTATCACTCTGAACCTGCCCTGGCTCCCTGAACTGGAGTGGTGGCCACCTGGCCCTGGTGGCAGTGTCACGCCCCTCCCCTAGCTCAAGTGCATTTTGGAGAACAGGCTTAGCTGTATTTGGATACCTCCTGGACAGAGGCAAGCTGAGGGGAGCTTCTTCTGCATTTCTGTACTTTCCACTTTTTGAAGCAGGAATTCAGCTGGGAGGTGCTTTGATGCTCAGATTTCACTGTTTCATCCAGGACATTATGTATCAAGTTATATGACCTCTGGAACGCCTCAGCCATCTCTCCCAACTTCTCCATGTTTTTGTCCATGTTTTTCAAGACGGCATCATCTGAATGCATGGACACACGGAAGCTGTCCTGCCAGGCCTCCCTGTGTGATAGTCTGGCTCGTGCAAATTCCTCCAAAGTCTCCGTCAGGGTTTCTTGGGAGCATCACTGCTTTAGGTGCATACCCCTGCAGTACTCTGCTGTAGTGTGAGCTAGCGTCCGTGGTCGGGGGACATGTCCCTGGCCACCATCAGGCACAGGTGCAGTAACTGTTAAAAGAAAAACGTCTTCCTTTTTCTTCCCCCAAGACGAGGAAACTGCACACCACCATTACCACCCTCCACCCTGCACTAGAGAAAATGCATGCAGGCACAGAAAGAAAACCCACCATTCATATAATGCCCAGAACAATGGTGTATACCCCTCATCCACAGCATGGCAATCTACCACCAACCACACATGAATGTAACACCCCCCCCAGTTCCCAAAGCACAACTGGCATGAACCCGAGCAGTGCAGTGCCTGGCAATGGCAAGAAGCACATTACAAGATACTTACAAGTCACCAGTAATGAATCTTTTTGTGTCTTGGGAAAACAAAATGATGATTGAGTTCTGGAAAGAGGAACCACATCAGCTGTACAGTTTCTTCCTGTTCCTCCTCCTACTCCTCGAACTGAACTATGCTACTCCCCAGAGTTGAGGGGGACACTGGCACTGAGATCAAGTCCAGGGTGACTTGCTGTTGTTCTTCGCAGTGCCCACCCCCTGGGAGCATGGAGCAGTCTCTGTACTCCTCTAATATGCTCACGGTACAACACTTAGGAGGGGCTGCCTCTGTCAGTGTGCTCTCCTCCTCAACCCTGGTCCTGAAAGTCTCTATATTCAGAGTGTTGCCTGCATCCTTGGAGAGAGTGATGGAAAGCTGGTCGTAGAAAGGAGTAATTGTGCGCCCTGCCCCAGAGCAAAAGTTTGCATCTTTGGCACAGTAAAATGCAGATCTCAGGGCCTTGATTTTGCACTGGACCTGGTCCAGTCACAATTGTGTCCTTGA
This sequence comes from Crocodylus siamensis, assembly GCF_052110815.1. Lineage (NCBI taxonomy): Eukaryota > Metazoa > Chordata > Crocodylia > Crocodylidae > Crocodylus > Crocodylus siamensis. The sequence continues at coordinate 46,656,169 of NC_143403.1, forward strand.
CCCTTCATTGCTTTTGCAATGGAGACATAAACAGGTGTATTCTTCTTGTTTTCCAGCCCATCTATGATGCTTTGACCAAATTTTGATTAAGTCCTGCAGTTCTTCTCAGGTCCAGTTGGGTTTATGTGCATTGGTGGTATCAATCTCCTGTTCCATGACCACCATACAGCTGGCCTTCAGTTTCTGAGACATAGGGAAGCAACTCATGGTCAACAGTAAGTGATTCATGAAAGGTCCCTGTTGAAATTTGGGGGTCTGCTTTATAAAAATGCCACCAAAATTCAAATGATTGTGAAGCCATCATCTGTGCCAAAAGGTGAAGAAGCACACCTTTACCAACAAAAGACATGTTGATGGGGTTGAGCATGGCATACAGAAGGCCATTGTTTATTGGGATGGCTTCTCAATACCCAGGAATGTTACCAAAACTGATTCACACCTGCCTTGCCTGCTTGTGTTTTGGCCTGTCATCCCCAAGTTAGTACCACAATGAAGACCTTTTTGTTATTACTGAATAAAATAATTTTATTGCATAGGCACAGTCTGCTTTTGTAGACCTTGGAAATGTATTCAGCTGGCTGGTCCAATATGAAGAAGAGAGGACTACTGCAAAATCTTCTGTTTGCAACTTGTCTTGAACAAAGACTTGATGCATCAGAGCATGGCTGCACAAACAACCTGTGCCCCAGCACTACTGGTTAAAAACCAGTGATTACCTATGAAATGCAGCTAGGTAGACAGAGATCAACCCCCTCTCCTGCCCCCTCCTCCCCCACCGCTGGTGATATACTAAACATGTGAGATGAAACAAGGGGCTGATGATGGAGAGGGGACAAATGGAGAATCTGGAGGAAATGCATGAGAAATGGGAAGCAGAGAATGGAGGACAGTGCAGTGAGGGAAGGCTTCTATGACATGGAGAATCTGGAGGACATGAGTGATCAGGAGGAGGAGAGGATGGTGGAGCAGGAGAAAGAGAGGCTGGTTGTGCTGAGACAGCAATGTGATGCACTGGTGACCTTACTGACAGTAATCAGGGACTGCCAGATAAGCATTCTAGTAGTTGCAGCATTAGCATGTGGTCAGGCTGTCAGAAGAATACTGCAAAAAAGAAAATGAGCATGTACTGAGAAGTGGGAAAACACAGTGGAATGAGAAGATGCATTGGAACATGACTGGGCTGTGTTGAGAAAGCTCAGGACCAGCATCCATATGGTCTGGGACCATGAGCATCTTGGACTGGTGTAAGTGAATTGTGCTGGCCACTTGGAATAACCAGCAGTGGCTGGAGATGTTCCAAATGACCGGGGAGATGTTTTATCATTTTGTCTTGATGCTGGGGCCCCATATTGTGAGGCAGGACACCAATATGTATCAGGCTATCCTGCTGGACAATGGCCATCATGAAACTGGCCACCCCATGCAGCCTCCATTATGTTGCAAGCCATTTCAGCATGGCTCCCTACATGGCCAGGGAAGCAAGTCATGAGGTATGCCAGCTGCTAAAGGACGTCGCTGCAAACAAATTTATCTGCCTCAGGAATCCACAGCAGGTCATACATGGCTTCAATGACAAGGGGTTCCCTAACTGCATGGGGGCTCTAGACAGGATTCACATCCCAGTGCTGTACCCTTCAGGGAGGAGAAGGTCTCTCACAAACATGAAAGTATTTGCCTCCATGATACTGCAAACCATAGTGGACCACTGAGGCTGGTTCACGAATATTTTTACCAGGTGAGCCGGCAGCACACATAATGCGCAGGTGTTCAGAAACTCTCCTCTCCCTGACCTTGTGGAGAAAAGACACTATGCACCAAGAGCCCATGAGACAGTGATCCACAGTGTTGCTGTTTCCCTGGTTATATTAGCAGATGTTGCTCTGGCTCATGAAGTCTTATTGAGGGAATGTTTCTGACCCACAGAAGCTGCTTTTCAACTACTGTCTGAGCAGCTGCAGGATGGACATTGAATGTGCCTTTGGCCAACTGAAAGGACTTTGGTGGGTGCTTACATGCTAGCTCAAGGTGGAGCCAGAAAATATCACAGCATTTATAGTGGCAGCCTGCATGCTGCACAACATCTGTGAGACCCACGGAAAGGTTTTCAGGGAGTCGTGGGCTGGAGAAGTGTGACAGGCAGAGGCCAGACAGAGACATGGCTGAGCAGCAGCGCAGAGGCCAAGAAGATATCAACAAGGAGAAGCTGGTTGAACAGCACTTGTTCAGGACTCCCTGGCAGTACATATTGCTGACAGCAACTAGCAGTGCTTTCTTATCAGTACAATAAATTCTTTTAAAATTTACCAACTAAACATCTGTGTCTGTCTTCAGGGGTGTGCAGTGTAGTGGATGGGGGTGTGGAGGGGAGGAAGAGCAGGGTGGGCAGCTTATTACACATAGTAGGGTATTGCTGCTTGGAGGCTGGCAGTGGTTTGTGTGGGGGAGGGAGCTCATTATACACCAGCACCTACTGTCCCACAGGTGGAAAGGTTAAGTACGTTGGGTGGCATTGGCTGGGGGGGGGGAGGGCTGATGGTGGGCATGGGGGATGGGTGGGAGGGTTTATTTCTTCATTTTTTCTCTATTCATGGGGTTGGTTTGGAGAGGTGATGCATGAACGCTTTCACTGGTGATGCAGCCTGATGATGCTTTCTTTTGATACAAATTTTTGCTCATAGTTTCACAAAAGAAAGGAGTCAGTCAATCACAGCAGTCATTGTCTTTCAACAATCCATTAATGACTTTATTTGGTTTTCAATAGCAAAAGCAGGAGTGAGTTACATTTGTACTTACATTTGTATTACATGGTTTACACTTGGGTTACATGATTTACATGGTTTACATGGGTTACAAATGGACTTACAAATGTTTACATGGATGACATGGGTTTACTAAGTGACCCATGGGTTAGTAAATGTTTCCCCAGCTAGAAGCTGAGTGATAACAGGTCCCAGGCACCAGGATAGGGAGGGAATTGTAATTTTTGAATTGCTGCTGGCCAGAAAACTTAGGATGGGAGGGAAGGAGAGAGGGAGCCCCCCTTCCTGGTTACTAGCCATGTCCCAGTTAGGGATGTATGGGGGGAATGTCCCTGCTACAAGACGGGTGAGACAGGGACCTTGGGAGGGAATATTCCCCTGGAGATAGGCAATAAGGTCCCAGGCAGGCAGGCATGGGGTAACAGGGACCTCAGGAGAGAATGTTCCCCTCCAAAAGAAAGCCTGCACAATTCAGAGAAGAAACTCAATGAAAAAGAAGAGAAGCCTCAGCAGTATTTGTGGCTAGCACCAATTTGAAAATTACAATGTTTAAGGGAGAGTGGTGATAAGACCCCAGGATGCAAAAGGGAGACAGGGAGGGAATGTCACCCTAGCCACAGCCAGAATTTTCTGGGACATGGCCAGTAATCAGGAAGGGAGAAGACAGTCCTAGGGATAGAGGGACTGATGGAGGGAGGGAATGTTCCCCAGAAGATGAATGAGATGGGCAAAAGACCCCAAGCATGGGGCAACAGTCACCTCAGGAGGGAATGTTCCCTGCCAGAAGAAAGCCACCACAATTCAGAGAAGAAACTTATGGAGACAGGAGAGAATCCTCAGCAGTATTTGTGGCCAGCACCAATAATTGTGGCCAGCAGGGTGGTGATAAGACCCTAGTACGCAGCAAGGAAATGGGGAGGGAATTTTCCCCAAGCCAGAATTTGCTGGGACATGGCCAGCAACCAGGAAGGGGGAGGCCAGTCATAGGCATAGAGGGAATTATGTATTTATTTATCATTAGTTATGATTAGTTTGTGTGTGTCCCCCATGCAGCAGGGACAGAACAGTGCCCAGCCAGCAGGGATTTAAAGCCATGATTTATTTAATCTTTGCCATTGGTAGTAAGGTGGTGGGGCATAGGAAGGATTGACAGTGGGTGAACTTTTTCACTCCTTTTTTACAGAGGAGGAAACTACACAGCAGTCAGGAAATTCATAAAAAATGACTGCTAAGTCCAAAGATTATTTCCCTCAGTGGAAATGTACATGTGTGTTATCATAAGTCTATGTAATCTAAATATACTTTTAAAACTTATAGTTACTGTAAGTTATAATTATATATAATTATAATAACTATCAGTTATTAAATAGTCATAACTCATATTATATTATATTATAGTTAGTTATATGTCTATATATTCTTCAGTATATAGTCTATATAAGTCTACAGACATCGGGCTATATACAGTATAAGTCTATATATGAGTCTATGTAATAAAAGTCAACTACAAGTACAAACATGTTATACTACATATATGGTTTGAGAGAATGATTAATGAAGTGTCTCTCAGGATCTTCCACTTCTTCATCTTCTCTTCCTTCCTGCTCTGGGAACAATGTGTAGCTAGCAAAGGAATGGCACCTAAAAATTGGAGGGAGGGAGCACTAGAGCACAATAATATAATATTGCATAGCATTATACTTATACTAATAAATTGCCCATCAGGAATGATGGGGTGGGGCAACAGAGGCCTGCATTTGCCCCATCCCCCCAGCTTTGGACCGGGGCCCAGGCTGGGGCCTGGGCCATTTCTCCCCTCCCCTTCTGGCCGGGGCCTAGGCCAGTTCCCACCTCCCCTCCACCGCTTTGGGCTAGGACCATTTCCCATCTCCTCCTTCAGGCAGGGGTCAGGGCCTCAGCCATTCTCCCCCCCTTCGGGCTGGAGTGGTCATCGCCTCCCCCCATCCCTGCCTTCCCACTCCTCTTCAGGTCGGGGCCTAGGCTGGTCCCCACCTCCCTCTGTCCCCACTTCCCCTGTCCTGCCTCCCCTTTGGGCCAGTCCCCACCTCCACCCTGTCACTTTGGGCCAGGGCCATTTCACCCCTCCCCTTTGGGCCAGAGCCAGGGGTGCTCTCCACCTCCCCCTGCTGCTTTGGGTTTGCACCCCCTCATTGTGTCGGGAAGCAGAGAGGAGGGCTGCCTTGGTGGTGACACGCCACTTGTCAAGTACCCGTGCCCACTTCTCCGTGCCCCCAGAGAACTCTATGTAACAGAAGTCTAATATAAGTAATACATACCATGGCATATAGTTCAGAGAATGCTGAAGGAAGTGGCCTCTTCTGGGAGCAGCCACTGTGGAGCTATCATGAAAGCATAGAAAAAGAGGATAGGATTTTTTATTGAAAACCAACATGCACCAGGTACAAAACAAAACTTTCCAACAAACTGGTTTTACAAGAATGTTCAAGCACACAATCCACCCCGTCCACCCTCACTTACCAATGAATGCATAACAGCGCTGATTTCTTTCAAGCTGCACATCTCAAAGCTGTGCTCATCCAGGGACTCAAAGATTCCTTGCACCCCAGTTTTATGCCCTGCAGTCTTGTTCATAGAATCATAGAAGTCGGGTCGGAAGGGACCTTGTAGATCTTCAAATCCGACCCCCGGCCTGGGCAGGATAAAAACTGGGCTCAAATGACTCCAGCCAGGTAGGCATCAAGCCTCTTCTTAAAGACCCCCAGGGTAGGAGCCAGTACCACTTCCCTTAGAAGTTGGTTCCAGATCCTAGCCGCGCTAACTGTGAAGTAGTTCTTATGGATGTCTAGTTTAAACCTCCTCTCCAACAACTTGTGGCCTTTATTCCTTGTTATGCCAGGGGACACTAGGGGAAACAAGGTCTCTCCCAAACCCTTCTGGACCCCCTAGTGAGTTTATAGACGGTCACCAGGTCCCCCCTCAGCCTTTGTTTGTGAAGGCTGAACAGGTTCAGGTCCTGCAGTCTCTCATTGTAGGGTCTGCCCTGTTGTCCCCGGATCATGCAGGTGGCCCTCCTCTGGACCCTCTCATTGTTGTCCTCATCCCTCCTGAACTGGACACAGTACTCCAGCTGTGGCCTGACCAGTGTCGCGTAAAGGGGGAGGATCACCTCCTTGGCCCTACTTGAGATGCACCTGTGGATGCACAACAAGGTCCGGTTAGCTCTGCCAACCGTGACCTCGCATTGTCAGCCCATGTTCATCTTCGAATCAATAATAACTCCAAGATCCCTTTCTGCCTCCATGCTCTCAAGAAGGGAGTTTCCCATCTCATAAGTGTGCTGCTGGTTACTACTGCCCAAATGCAGCACCCTGCACTTGTCAATATTAAAACTCATCCCATGTTTGTTAGCCCACCCCTGCAACCTATCAAGGTCTTACTGCAGTCTCTCCCTCCCCACTAGTGTGCTCACATCACCCCAAATTTTGGTATCATCAACAAATTTAAATAGGTTGCTTTTCACCCCGTCGTCCAAATCGCTAATAAAGAAATTGAACAGCGCGGGTCCAAGGACCGAGCCCTGGGGGACTCCGCTGCCCACTTCATAGATTTCATAGATTTCATAGACATTAGGGCTGGAAGGGACCTCGGGAGATCATCGAGTTCCAAAGGGCAGGAAGTCAGCTGGGGTCATAGGATCCCAGCAAGATAAGCATCCAATTTACTCCTGAAGGTGTTCAATGTAGGTGCTTGAACCACCTCCATTGGCAGACTGTTCCAGACCTTGGGGGCTTGGACAGTAAAGACATTCTTCCTTATGTCCAGCCTGAAACGGTCTTGCAGGAGTTTGTGACCATTTGACCTTGTCATCCTTTGGGGCGCTCTGATGAACAAACATTCCCCCAGATCCTGGTGGTCACCCCTGATAAACTTAGAGGTGGCCATCAGATCACCCCTGAGCCTACGCTTTTCCAGGCTAAAGAGTCCCATGGCTCTCAGCCTGTCATCGTAAGATCTGTTTTCCTGACCTCTGATCATGCGCGTGGCTCTCCTCTGGACTCTCTCAAGCTTCTCCACATCCTTTTTGAATTGTGGAGCCCAAAACTGGACGCAGTACTCCAGCTGCGGCCTCACCAAGGCCGAGTACAAGGGGAGAATGACGTCCCGGGATTTGCTCCAGAAGCATCTATGGATGCACGCCAGCGTTTTGGTCGTTTTACTAGCCGCAGCATTGCATTGCAGGCTCATGTTCATCTTGTGGTCAATGATGACCCCCAAGTCTCTTTCTTCTGTAGTGCTATCCAACGTAGCACTGCCGAGCCCATAAGGATGCTGCAGGTTTTTCCTCCCAAGGTGGAAAACCTTGCATTTTTCGGTGTTAAATACCATCAGGTTCTCGTCCACCCATTTGTTGAGCTTGTCCACGTCAGCCTGGATCACCCGCCTATCTTCTGGCGTGGATGCTTTGCCCCAAAGTTTGGTGTCATCGGTGAATTTGGCCAGTCCACTCCTGACTCCAATGTCCACATCATTAATGAAGATGTTGAACAGGATGGGTCCCAGGACAGAGCCTTGAGGGACCCCAGGTCAAATATGACCCGTCCACCACCAGCCTCTGAGTATGACCCTTTAGCCAATCTGCAATCCATCTGACTGTGTAGGCATCAATGCCACAGTCGCCTAGTTTTTTTAATGAGGATGGGGTGGGAGACGGTGTCAAAGGCCTTGCTGAAGTCCAGAAAGACTACGTCCACAGTGACACCTGCATCCAATGCTCTTCTCACCTGATCATAAAAGGCAATCAGGTTGGTCTGACATGACCTGCCCCTAATAAAACTGTGCTGGTTGCCCTTAAGCATCATCCCTGAAGCCAGCCCATCGCAAATGTGCTCCTTGATGATCTTCTCAAAGATTTTCCCGAGGATTGAGGTAAGACTGATAGGCGTATAGTTGCCTGGGTCCTCCCTTTTTTAATGATGGGGACCATGTTGATTATCTTCCAATCATCTGGCATCTGGTCTGAGCATCATGAGTGCTCATAAACCCATGCCAAGGGCCATGCAATAACCCCAGCTAGCTCCCTCAACAGTGTGGGGTGGAGAGCATCTGGACCCGCTGGTTTGAACATGTCCAGCCCCTCCAGAAGTTCTCTAACCCGGTCCTCCCCACCCTGAGGTCTGGAGGCATTCCCCTCGAGTCCAGCTGACATCACGGTGGGGAAGTCCCGGTCCCTGCACAAGAAAATGCAGGTGAAGAATTGGTTAAAGAGGTCTGCTTTCTCCTCTGGAGCAACCACCAGATTGCCCAGAGGATCTTGCAGGGGTCCCACATTTCCTGGTGCCTTCTTCATCCTCCTTATATATTTGAAAAAGGAATTTTTATTATTTTTGATCTTGGACACTTGTCCTAGCTCTATGTCCGCCTTAGCTTTCCTGACAGCCCCCCTACAGGCCCGAGCAGAGGATGTATGTTCCTCTTTGGAGATAGCACCCCCCTTCCACTGGTTGTATGCCACCTTTTTGGCAATCAGGCATGCCTGGACACGCTTCGTGAGCCAGGGGGGCTTTTGGGCACTCTTGCCCCCCTTGCTTCTTGTTGGGATGGTCATCCCTTGGGCCCTGAGTATCGTCTCCTTAAGGAACGACCACTCATCTTGGGCACTGAGTTCCCTTGAGACCCCCAGCGCCTCTCCCACTAGTCTCCTCAACTCGTTGAAGTTGGCCCTCTTGAAATCTAGGGCTACCGCCTTGCTGCAGGCCCTTGACACCCTGCGCTGGATATTCAATTCCAGCAAGCGATGATCGCCATCGCCCAGGTGGTCAAGGACCTGGAGGCCCCTTACCGGGTCATCACCTGTGGCCAGGACCAGGTCCAATAGGGCATTTCCTCTGGTGGGACTGTGCACCTCCTGAATTAAGTGGAAGTCCTGTATCTTGGCCAGGAACCTCCTGGAACAGTCTGACCTGGCTGACTGTTCCTCCCAGCAGATGTCCGGGTAATTTAAATCACCCATGACAACTACATCCCTTGCCTTAAGTGCCTCTGTAAGTTAGCCTGAAAATTCCCAGTCCAGCTCCTCCCATTGGTTGGGGGGTCTGTAGTCGACCCACACTGTTAAATTCCTCTCCCCATAGCCCCCTTGTATCTTGACCCAGAACACTTCAGCTTGCCCCTCCTCTGACCCCATTCTCCTAGCAGAAGATGTGCATTGCTCCTTGTTATAAGTGCAACACCCCCATCTTTTCTTCCTTCTCTATCCCACCTGTAAAGCCTATAGCCCCTAATGCTAACTGCCCAGTCGTGGGATGAATCCTAGCATGTTTCTGTAAGCCCTATTATGACTGGGTTTGAATTGGCTACTCTGAGGGTGAATTCCTCCTTTTTGTTCCTCATCCTACAAGCATTGGTATATAGGCATTTAAGGCCTTGCATAGCTGCGTGTGCCACTCCCGATTTGGGAGACGGTCTGGACCCCTGTTTCTTACTTGGGCACTCTTTGCATTTGTCACCTGTCTTGCTCGGGTGGTGTCTCCACGTCTTCCTGTGGCCCCTTCCCCTGGTGAGGCTAGTTTAAAGCTCACTGTACAAGATCAGCCAACCTAGAAGAGAAGACATGCTTGGCTTTAGGAGAGAGGTGAAGCCCATCCCGCCCCAGCATGTCCCCTGCCTGAAAGCATGGGTCATAATCTAGGAACCCAAGGCCTGCCTGGCGGCACCAACTGCATAAGAGCCAGTTGACCTTGCCAATGCAGGCCTCGTGTCGTCGTCCTTCCTACTCACCAGAAGAAGAGAGGAGAATACCACCTGTGCCCCGTCTCCTTAACCTTGTCCCCTAGAGCCTTGAATTCCTTCATAATGCTGTCAGGGTTGCCCCTGGCTGTGTCATTCATTCCCACATGGATGACAACCACGGGGTACTGGTCTGCAGGTCAGATGTAGGCCAGGATCCCCTGTTGAATTGGTGAGTGCTCTATTCCGTTTTTTTTCTGCCTCTGGTGTTTAGCCATGTCTCATTGGCCTCCTCTCTCTCATCAAACTGCAAACACACAGTGCGACCATTGTTTCTCAAATGTATAGGCACTGAGCAGGGCAGGTGTCCCCGTCCCTCTGTCCCCCCACCCTCCAGCCACAAAAAAAACAGACAGCCTGGCGCCAGGCTGGAAATGCATACAAAAAGAAGATGGGAAAAGTGGGTAGGATAGCTGTGTGCTTATAAAGTTTCTGTTTTAAGGACCTTCTTTCAGGTTACTGGCCATGTCCCAGTTTGGAAAGTAAAGTAAACTTTGTGATATAATATTATTGTCTTCACAAATAAAAATGTTTTTTTTTTTTCAGCCAGCTCCAGGCTTGGCTCTCTGTGAATACTCTGTCCCACCAGGCAGGTCAATTATTGACAGTGCTTTTTAGACCCTGCTGTGCAGAAAGCTGTAGAGAAGGAAGCCAGGGAGGACTGAGATTCCAGCTGCTCCCTTAATCACATAATCAATAAAATTAACCAAAAATAAAAAAAATCCAAAATCAATAAAATTAAACTCTCTGACTAGCTATCCCTTGGCCCGTGGCTGGTGGCTCTAACTTGACTGTCCTCTGGCTATGTCTCTGAAAATGAGAAAAATTTGCTCACTTTACTGCATATCCTGATGCTGCATCAACCTTCAGACTGTTATCAGTCTGTACTATATACACTATTTTCTATAGGACACTACATAGTATACACTACTTATGCATACATACATGAATAGCATTGCATTTTATTGTGATTCACCAATCAAAAAATCTGTGAATTCTTACTTCCTCATACTTGGTGTTAAGGGTGTCAGGGTCAGGGCCAGGGCCAGGGCCTGCCTACTTCCTGGGCCTCCCTGCTTATTAGAGTTGAGTGAGGGAAGTCCCACCTCTTCTCATATACATACATGCATGAATAGCATTGGAATTTATCACCACTGCAAGGTGGGTCTTCCAATCCTCACACAGACAATACACACAGTTGAAAACAGTCAGTTTTAATATCCAGGATGAAAAGGTGTTTGCTGCCAGGGAGGTGGGAATAGATGCCTAATGCTTTCCTAGTGGTGGTGGTGGGGGCAGGGTAGTTGGGTTGCAATGCTTGTAATGTGTTTGTAATGTGCTTTCAGTGTTTGCCAGCTGCAGCACTGAACTTTCTGGCACGGGCTGCACCTAGTGCCGGTCCCAGCCAGCAGCACCAGCCTCCTGTCATCCGGCAGCCAGATCGGGGTCTAGCCTGCACCCCCGGGAGGGCAGCAGAGGCTGTGCTGGACTTCTTCCAGGTGTGAGGGCCTCCACCCAGCACCAGGACAATTGCTCTGCCACTGGCCCCAAGTGGCAGAACCAACATCCTGTCATCTGGCAGGCAGATTGGGGCCTGCACCCCGGGGAGGAGTCTGGCAGAGCCCTACAGCCATCCTGGGGCTGCTGCCTGGAATGGGTGCCTGCACCCAGCGTGACTCCATGGAGCTGAGCCTGGTGGCAGGAGGCAGAGCACAGCCCGGCACTGTGCTCTGCTTCCCCCCACTGGGCTCAGTTCCCCAGTGCTGTGAGCCACTGGGAGCTGAGCCCAGTGGCAGGAAGCACTTCCCCCCACCCGGCTGAGCTCCCTAGTGGTTCCAGCTGCTGGGAGCTGAGCCTGGTGGCAGGTGGCACTTGCCCCACCGGGCTCAGCTCCCAGCAGCTTGCAGCACTGTGGAACTCAGCCTGGTGGCAGGAGGTGGAGCGCAGCCCCAGGTCTGTCTGCCTCCACCACTGGGCTGAACTCCATGGGGCTGGCGGAGCCAGTTGGCACGCAGGCCGGTGGGAGAGGTGGGCAGAGCCAGCGTTGTGCTCTGATCAGCTCCGCCAGCCCCATAGAGCTTAGCCCGGTGGCAGGAAGCATGGAGAGCCAGAGCTGTGCTCCCTGTGGGGCTGAGCCACAAGGGGCTGCAGAGCTGCTTGGAGCACAGCCCTGGTATTCCCTTGCCTCCCACCACCTGGCTGCCTGCTTCAAAATTCAAAATGTTTTGACTGGCCTCATTTTATTTCAAAGCCCTTTGTTTTGTTTTGATTTTTCTGTTTCCAGCTTGAAAAGAGCCAAAGCAGCGTCGAAACGAAACAGCTGGTGAAGTTTCACACAGCCGTATGAATGTATTACCCTGTGCCCCCACCCCTGCCATGCCCTGGGTGCCTGCATACAGCTGTGGAGCAGGAAAAGGGAGAGGCAAGAGGAGGGAGAGAGGGTCTGGAGGAAGGGGAAGAACCCCCCCCCAAAAATAAAATCACAGCAGCACCTACTGGCGAAAGGCCTTAACTACAGAAATAGCACAGCAACAGCTGGGGGCGAAGGAAAGTAATTACAAGTCTTAGAGTAGCTCACTGTTTGCACAACATGAATCCATATATAGGGCAGCATAAGTGGGGGCACTGGAAAATAAAACATGTCTGAGCAGTGTTAATTTAACACACTGAGAGGACTTTTAAAGTGGTGGAAAATCCTGCTCGTTCAAACAAAAAAGCAATTGCAGCAGCGCAAATGGGAAATTGAATGGCATGTACAAAAGCCCCATGGCGGTCCTGTTTCTAGAAACCTCTGCTTTCCAGCTTGGAGATGTGATGGTGGTAGGCAGTCCTACAACATCCTATACAGCTCAGTTTCTCCCTCCAACACCTGCTGCCCAGTAGGGCTCAGCTGACACTGCTGCACTCCGCTCATCCCCTTCTTGCTCTCTGGTGAGACAACAGCTTTCTGCTTTACATTACCCCCCTCCACCCCTACATACTTGGTTTCTGCTCCACTCAGATGAGACTGGAACTTAGAAACAGCTGTGCATGCCGGAAAGGGGAGGAAGCAGAGTACTGCAGGATGCCAGAAGGTGTGAGGTGCACAGGCAGCACACAATGCTTCACTAGGCATTTGATCAAATATTAAATGCCAGAAAGTTTGCTAGAGCAGTAAATAGATGAGCACAAATGAATGTATATGTTTAGTACCTTCTGAGTCCTTAGCAGCCTCCCTTAGTGTTTGTTTAAGACTGATTCGATGATTAAAGGGAAACTGAAGAGATTACTTCTAATATGTTGGCTAAATATTTACTAAATAAAACACGTATGATTAAAGGCAAAAGCTCCCTGTTAAGTCTCCTAAAGTTAGGCTGTGAATTTAAATCCACAGGATTGAAGAAATACAGGAGAAAAGCTCTCATATGCTCACAACAGAAGAAAGATAATGTTATGGTAATTACTGTTGGGTGAACGATACCTCTTTCTGGTTATTGGCAATTCCAAAGAAATGAAGAAAAAATAATACTGGAGTTTAGATCTTTTTTCCTGCTTTAAAATGTCTAAAGAATTAAGAAGTTGAAAAAAATAGTTAATTACAATTAAAAGCTTACATAGTAGCTCAATGAGAAAATGTCAAAAATGAAACTTCTATTTTTCCAGAACTTTATTTTAATTTTTGTAATGAAATAGTGAAAACTTAGTCACAAACTTTTCTTGTTGTGTGCAGTGGTTCTTTTGTCTTTTGTTTTTTTCTTGTAAAAGTTTCCTGCAAAACCTTTTACCCAACTATATCTATCACATTTTTTATTGCTATGTGGACTCTTTAATATAGACTTGAACATGTGGTAAATCCTTTTTCTCTCACTAGGGCAGAATCCTATTTTCGCACTTAAGCACAGTTTGCAATCCTGTTTTTTCACACTTAATCACAGTTTGCATTCCTACTCCATGAGCAATGTGGAGATGTAAGCATCCACATGGCTACAGAATGTGTGCAGTAGGCTGCATCCTGGTCCTGCATGAATAACTATCACTAGACTGTGTTCAGCAAAACCCCACAGCTAATGAAAAGGAGGGCAGCCCTCCCATGCTTTACTCCAACACTCGAGTGTGTTGGTGTTGGACACTGCACTTCCAGTGTTGCTCACACCCAACCCACAGCCCCTCCCCCCCCAGCCCTTCTGCCCAGCCCAGCTCCCACATTGCGCACGCACCCACTTTTGCTCACACACACATATACTCTCTCTCTTTCTTTCTCTCTCTTTGTTTACCTGGCTTGTTGGAGCCCGTGCAGGGAGTACATGATCCCCAGTAGCCAGTCACTTCCTGGATATATGGTAACCCTCGGTCAGATTCACTTGGTGGGATGTACTTAGCCCCTGGGCCATATTTTGCCTCCCCACTGTAGACACTGCATTATTATCTTCCTAGCCAAGATCTCTAAACAATGGGATGTTGGGCAAATACACATGTGGGTGCTCCTTTTGTATTTTGCTGGCAAAAATTTCAGAACTTACCTTCCTGCTGAACTGCATACCCTCTCTGCCAGATTGCAGTCTACTGTATGTGCTCAATAGCTATATGGATACTTGTGTGTCCACACTTTTGGTGATTTAGAAATGCAAAGTGTGTCAGAATGCCAAAAATGCCAATAATTTGCCTAGGTAACTGCCAACTGGGCACATAAAGTAAAATTGGAGTCTGCCCCAAATGTGTAGTGGCTGATAAGCTCCAGATAAAGGGCAATTTGCAGAGAAAGAAAAAGGGTAAAACATTATTTCAGCTCCATTCAGTATAACCACCCGGTATAAGCATACCTTCCAGTGCCCAGCAGCATGGCTTAACTGCCAAGCTGTGACAGACAACTGTGAGCATCTTCCAGTGCTTTCTTCTTGAAGCTGGCTTGCTGTGTAGCCAAGAGGGAAAGAGTCATGGGGCCTGAAGGCATGCAAGGAAAAGGAAATCTAATTCTGTTGACAAGAAAAGAGAGTGCAACTTCAGCATGAAAGGGCAGGAAGCCTGGGTTCTGGTTGCTGCTCCCAAGGCTGCTTATGTATTTTATCTAAAGATTTTTTAATGCCAAATGCATCTCAGACACTGCTGCATATCTAGAGTCGTGCCATTGTAAATTACAGCACTATTCAAGACTGCATTTTATTAACAGGGGGCAGGATCTGGCCCAATGGAATTGCATTAATGAGAAGGGACTTTGACCTGCAGTGCACAGGTTGATTTGGAAACAGTCTGTTTTAGGCTTACACCATACCTCTGTGTTAGCTGGATATATGGTGATAGGTGTCACAGAAGAAGTGTGGTTTCTGGAGAGTTTTGATAGTGGAGAGTCATCTGTTACTCTGCAAGGTGGGGTGGGAGAGACAGGGCTCTGGAGAAGGCTGAGGTATTCTACATGCATGGATTTTCTCATTTTCTGAAAGAAAAGTCAGAGAATTTCTTGTGACTTGCTATTGCCAGTCAACTAGGCTTGTTCTTCTCCTCTCTAAATTCAGACATACAACCCTCCTTGGATTAACTTTTGCAACATGCTTTTCCTGCCTGAGGTAATACTGTGATGAGGCTAGCTACTACAAGGCTATCTAAATAGTACAGTATGAGAATCTGTTCCAACATCATAAGGAGAGTTTCAAGTAGGTGGAGCCATAGGCGATGCATAGAAGGGGCATGAGGGGGGCATGTGCCCCCCTTGAGATTGGTCACCACTGAAGCTGCCACTGGTTTTTGCAGGCAGCCACCTCCTTGCTGCCAATGCAGCCACAGGCAGTCCCTGCTCACTGCCTGCCGCTCGCCACTCCACCTTCCACCAGCGAGTGTGTTGGCTGCAGGCAGTCTCCGCTTACCACTCACCACCATAATGCCCCCCCGCCCCAGCCATGGGAGGCATTAGTCATTCATGGCTGGAGCCCCACATGCAGAAACCTACTCTCTGCCCCAATGCTGTTTATGTAGTTTTCTCAGTGTCTATAATATGAATGCACAAACCATAGTGGAAGCAAAAACTCACTTCTGTACTACTAGGGCCCAGAGTCTCTGTCAGGAAGTCTGCCTCTTGCTTGCTTTTCCTTTATCTCTCTTGCCTGCCTAATGATCTAGTCCCAACAGGAAGCTAACATCAGTTTTGTCTGGTCCTATGGGAAAGCAGGTCAGGGTTTAAATCTCCCCAGGGGGAGGTGAACCTGGTGCTCCTATATTCTCTCTGTTCTGAGTAACTGCTCTGATTACTACCCTTCAGGGAAAAGGGTAGGCCAGATAAAATATATGCATATTTACTTGTAGGTTTTGCTCAACTGCAAATTGTCGGTTGTGCTCCATTTATGTGTGTTCACAGCAGCAATGAATTGCCAGCATAATTTAAATGGATTTAGGCATGGCCAACTTAATAGGAAATTCACCACTGGGTTGAGACCAAGAGTTACACTTCCTATGACATGACAAGACTCTGAAATTTTGAAACTTGTGATACATGCCCCTTATGTCCCTTAAAAAAGAGAATACTCTACCTCTCCTGTCTCCAGAGCCAAGAAATGCTCAGTTAAGAGGTAGAGCTGTGCAAAATTTTTCTTACTGTTTCATTTCAATGCTGTTTCGACTCATTTCAAGCATGAAAAACAGTGAGATCGAAATGAAACAAAGAGCTTCGAAATAGCCTCAAAACTAAACAAGGATGGTGGAAATGTTTAAAAAGATTTCAAAATATTTTGAGTTTTGATGCTGAAGCCAGGCTTGCCTTCAGGGAAAGAGAAATTAAGGAGAGGGATTGGGAAGGGTGGGGAAGGACTGCTCTGACATTGACTGTGTAGCTGGCCGGTGACCGTGATCCTTCCCTGAGGTCCCTTCCAATCTCAGTGCTCTGGGGGAGGGATGGAAAAACAGCATAAAAGGCAGCACTGGCCTACTTTCTGCCTTGGGGTCTGACAGTTACTGAGCTATCTTCCAGACGCTCAGCAGCGTTAGACAACAAAAGCTACTACTACCATTGATTTGATTTCCTACTTGCTAGCCTAGCAAGTGGGATTCCATAATACCTTTTGCTTTCTTTCTAGACCCTTTCATTTTATTATTACATGCAATGATTTATTTTTTCAATTTCATAATTAGATTGGATAGTATAATATGAAATTTATATAGGAAGGCACATATACATTTATATATTTTTATAAAGACAAGCCACTATGAAATACACAATGAAGCATGCTGGAAAGGCAGCTGGCAAGCCTTCAGGGAAGGGTGGAAGAGGGGGTAGAGGAGATGTTTAAGTCCCCCCCCCAAAACTGAGATGCAGCCTCTTTTCTACAACTAGCAGGGATGAGGCTTCCAGTTCTAAAGGCAGCAAGGAGAGGGGAGCAGTGCCAGTGTCACTTCCTGTGCCACAGTCTGCATCCCCTCCAAGAGCACCAGCCATAACCCCTCTCCCACCACCACCATGATAACAAGCACCAGACCAGTATGGCAGTCTCCTCCACCCCAATTCCACTTCCCATGCTGAGCCTTCCAGTGACAGAGGAAGAGCTGGATCTGGATCTGAGCGCTCCAGCAATGGGAGTTCTAGAGAAGGAGGGAGACTCATGTGAGTTGGTGCTCCACACCCCTCAACTTCCCCCTAGAGCCAGGACTCCTTCCCCAGAAGGCACTTCAGAGGAGGCTGAGGTAGAGGTTGCGGAAGCAAGTGGCTCAGCTGAGTCCACTCCTCATGTTGCTGTACCGCTGTCTGCCAAAGAGGAGGAAATTGCAACATACACACATACGCCAGCACCCCAGAAGTGAGCAGGTAGCATGGTCTGAGATCATTTTGAACTGGCAGATGATGCCACATATGCCATCTGCTTGCATTGCCAAGCCAAAATCAGCCAAGGCAAGGGAACAAAACACATGACCACCACGGGAACGCTGATGCATCTCCGCGGGCACCACCCTCTTCCCCTTGCTCCTCCTCAGCCTGGCACCAGCAGGAGCATGCCCAAAGGGAAGTCCCCCTCTGGCTCCAAAGTCTCTGTCCCTGGAAAGCAGAGGCAGGCCACCCTGGAAAAGTGGGGGAAAGGTGGACACAAAGGGGAGCACATTGCAAGGATGAGCAAGATCAGCCAGAGCACTGGGGAGATGCTTGTTGTGGATGGCCAGCCCTTCTCCTTAGTTGAGCGGCCAGGGTGTTACCTGTCAGCTCCATGTTCTGGGGGAGCCCTGACACAGGACACAGACTGTCTGACTCACAAAGAATCCCCCCCCCCCGCCCACCTAAACAGAAACTGATTAAGATGCAGTGAGAGACACACCTAAAACCCTCCAGATAAGGGTGACAAAAGTGAAACAACTGCTCGAGGTCTTATTTGCATCTGAGATGGGAACAGATGACCATTCATTTATATGAGAGATGGAGAACAGCAAGCCTGAAGCAGAGACTGCAGTGAATTCTGGGATCAGCAAAGCAGGGCAGCACTGCATGATGGGGAAGCTGTGTTCCAAATGCTAATCAACCCTCACACCCAGCTCAGCATTTATCAGACCAGTTCTAATCTGGATTTACAAAGGACTTTTCCTCCCCCCCCACACACACCTCTAAGCAAAAGTAAGTTTACTAGGCATCTTGGGCCGTACATTCCCCAGTCCCACTATGGGAGGCCTACATAAACTTAATTGGCTACAACTCGGTTGCCGGGTGAGGGAATGCTGAGGCAATAGACCAAGTCAGAGGGGTATGGGCAACATTTGAACAATGGTACAGGGTTCATCACGGCGTCCAGCCCGTTGGAGCCCTGACCACAAGTGTTGTCATAGTTTTCCCAAGACAACTGGTGGAAGTCCTCTCCACAACAGGTTATGAACACTCCAATAATTGCCTTAAGTCTGTTAAAAGACTATAGTAAGATCTGAAAAAGTCATGCTAAGCTGAGGCTTGTTCACAGCAAGTAAAAATCCAAAACCCTGATGCTGCAATCTATTGTTTCTGAAGACATCAAGAGATATCCCATCAAGTATATAATGTCAAGCTGGCTCCCAAGTAGGTGTTTCCTGAGTATCAGTTAAGTTCCTGAGATGTTCCACCCAGATAACCCCTTGTCAATAGAGAGGACAATTTGATTTACACTATTGAGAATGCCTGAAAGAAGCTGAACTGGGGGTATAAAAATCTGTAAAAACAGCAGCAGTGTGTGTGCTGACACCACTCACTTTCTTCTGGAGAGGCTGCAGGAGGAAGATCATCTCCCTTCAAGGATCATGCTGAGAACTTTGACCTGTCAGCTTTGCAACCCGAGTGCCTTGGACTGGTGACATCCCAGCTCTCTCTCTCTCTGTTCTCTTCTCTCTCTCTAAGCATAGATTTCTGAACTTGAACTGCATTAGTTCAGCTTGAGCTCAGTTTCCCCAAATACTTAGTGAAACCAGGGTATACTGTGACTGTTTGTGTTTGTTTTTCCTTTGCATGTCTATCACTACTAGTGTCAATATATATTTCATCTACTTTGCAATAAATAACTTTTATAGTCAAACTGGTGGTAATTGGGTATATTTCGCCTTCTTTACTTCTCTTTCTCCACTTGCTCTGTAGCAACGCCCCTTTTACCTAAGCTAAAGATCCCTGTGAAGCCCAGAAATACTGTGGGGTCTGCTCATCAAGAGGCTAAAAGATTGGGACGTGCTGAGTTTGAAACACATAAGGGGATCAGCATGTACAGGCTGATTGACCCAGTTTGGCTCAGACGTGCCCTAATGAACTGAATGCTGGCCCATGAGGGTGTCATCTGGACACCCAGCCAGATTCAGAGGTACTCTGTTTAACCATGTGCTTGTGTCTGACTGTAGTTTATTGTTGCTCTGATGAACTGATTCTTGGCATATGAGGGTGTCAGCCTGTCCATGCTGATCAACCTGGCCAGGTCAGGCATGTCACGTTAATCTGTGTGTGTTTGTGTGTATGACTGATTTGGGGACTGGAGGAAGCCAGCCCCACTGAACTGGAGTACTGCATCCAGTTTTGGGCTCCACAATTCAAATAGGATGTGGAGAAGCTTGAGAGAGTCCAGAGGAGAGCCACGCGCATGATCAGAGGTCAGGAAAACAGATCTTACGATGACAGGCTGAGAGCCATGGGACTCTTTAGCCTGGAAAAGCGTAGGCTCAGGGGTGATCTGGTGGCCACCTATAAGTTTATCAGGGGTGACCACCAGGATCTGGGGGAACGTTTGTTCACCAGAGCGCCCCAAGGGATGACAAGGTCGAACGGTCACAAACTCCTGCAAGACCGTTTTAGGCTGGACATTAGGAAGAATTTCTTTACTGTCCAAGCCCCGAAGGTCTGGAACAGTCTGCCAGTGGAGGTGGTTCAGGCACCTACATTGAACACCTTCAAGAGTAAACTGGATGCTTATCTTGCTGGGATCCTATGACCCCAGCTGACTTCCTGCCCTTTGGGCAGGGGGCTGGACTCGATGATCTCCTGAGGTCCCTTCCAGCCCTAATGTCTATGAAATCTATGAAATCTATGAAATCCATAGATTCATGGTCACTGGCAATGGGGCCAATATGGTCATGGCGGTCCATGATGCCAACTTTGTTGCATCTGCTGTGTGGCGCACAAGTTACACCTCATTGTCAGGGATGCCTTGGAGGGTGACAGGGCTGCCAGTGATGGGGCCAGCACCAGCAGCAAGTTCATTTCCAAATGAAGGAAGGTGGCAGGCTACTTTCACCGGAGTATGAAGGGGAGAAAGATGCTGCAGGAGAAACAGGCAGAGCTGAACATCCCACAGCACAAAATTATGCAGGATGGAACTCCACATAGCTTGAGAGGCTGGTGGAGCTACAGAAGGACATTCATGAGATGGTTTTGCTTGGGGAGACTGGGATCACTGACCCCCTTAACAGAGCTGAGTGGGATACCATCTCCCACATCTTGATGGTCCTCAAGCCCTTCCTCAAGCCCACCAAGACCCTCAGTGCTGACAATGCCCTCCTTAGCCAGGTGATCCCTGTAGTGAGGGAACTTCAGAGACAAATGGAGAGCTTCCACAGGATCAAGGTTCCTGGCTGGGGCGAGCCGCTGTCACCAGATGTGCAGGTACTGGAGAGACAGCTGAAGGAGGGCATCAGGAAATGTCTTGATGCCTTGCAGTCCAGTATGGTCCACGTGCTGGCCACAATGTGTGACCTGAGGGTGGAGGGCAGTGTATGCAGCAGCCAAAGCCTGAATCAGTGGGTGGAGCTGCTGGTGAAGACAGTCAGGGAGGCAGGATGGTGGGGGATGTGGAAGAGGGGGATCTACTGTCCCATGCCAGCATGCCATCCACCAGCCAGACTCCTCCATCACTGGTTCTAAGTACATCTCCACTTTTACCTGTGCTGCTCCATCCCCCTTCCCCGCCCACCCCAGTCTGTCCCTCACCCCCTGGCACCTTCATTTCAATTTTCACTGACTGGCTTTCTTGCCTGATTTGCATGCCAGGCCAGCCTTTGACTTCTTTACTATTCTTTCCATGCAGGAAGAGCACACACACCAACTGCAGGTACTTCCTCAGCCTGGCAAAGGGTTTTTCAACCTGAAACCTTCCTCAGATATATTTCTGTAACTAAGTTGGTCTTCTAAAAGATACCAGGTTAAATTGGCCCAAAGAACCTTGTCTGCCAGTGTCATGTCCTTAGACCAACACCCCTAGTACCTAACCAGAAGGACGCAGGGCCCTGGTCACATCTAAGCTCCAAGGCTGGGGCTGTTAGGGAGAGTTCTCTGGAAGCTGCTGGAGAAGGAGCTCCTGCAGGAAAGGAAAGAAAGGCTTTGTGACAATTTGGCTACCTGAGATGCTGCTGGTATTACTGTGCTGCTGCTCACTAAGTTATTATTGCCGCTTCTTATTTAAAGCGGTGGACCAGCCTAAGGCTATAGGGAAGGAGGAGGCTTGACTGGGGTACACTACCATGTCATGTAGAGGCCCCAGCGCCAGTAAGAGTGCGCCTTAGCACACACATACAGTCACACCTGTCAGAAGTTTTGCTTGTCAGCAGCTTGAGGTGCTGTTTCCCAGAAACCCCTGCATGTATCTCCTTGAAACCTTCCAGTCTTTGTGACCTTAGCAGGGGCTACCATCCCTGTAGTTTTCACCCCCTGTGCCTTCAAACGTACAAGTGACATGTTTTGTTTTCAAAATGTTGAGGTCCAATTTCCCAGAAACCCCTGCACCTATCTCCCTGAAACTTGGCAGGCATAATGCCCTCAGAAGGTGCTATGATCTCTGCTGTTTCCACACAAATCTGCCAAAAAATGGTAAAGTTATAGGCAGTTTTATGTTTCCCCATTATAGCCTATGGGTGAAACGTCAAAACAGTGTCGAAACAAAATGGAACAGTGCTTTCAATAGTAAATGAACCTTGAAATGAAACACTGTCTTGTCAAAATGGTGAAACAGAAGTCAAAATGAGACGGTGCTGTTTTGCACAGCTCTAGAAGACCGCGCCTTAGGTATGTAGGGCCCAGACCACTTTGTACCTTAGGTCAACACCAGGACCTTGAATGGCACCTGGAAAGCTGGTAGAAGCCAGTGAATTTTCTTGTGCACTAGAGTTAAGGGCTCCTGGTGGCAGACCCCCCATCAGAAGATGGGCCACTGTTTTCTGAAGCAGCTACAACTTATGGACAATCTTCGAGAATAAGCTTATGTCGAGCACATTGCACTAGGCTAGCCTCAAGTTACAAAGACTTGGATAGCAGTAGCTAGATCTGGATCTAAAAGAAAGGGTCATAGGCTTGTCACTAGATGAAATTGGTGAAAGGTACTCCTAGCCACGGCTTCTTCCTAAAGATCCATATGCAGGAAAGGACCCAGGAACACCCCTAAACTACAAATCAGAATGACAAGGGAAAGTTGAACCCCATCAGTGATAGGTGTCCCAATCCATACTAGGTCAAGCCATCTGCTCACCCCTATCAAGTCTGTCTTGTCTGGATTCAGTTTTACTTGGTTCACCTGCATTCCATCCCCGATCGTAGCCATGCACTGAGAGCAAACTGAAACTGAGAGGCCTGGATCAGATGAGAAAGAAACATAAAGCTGGGTGTCATCAGCATATTGATGGCAATGCACTCCAAATTTCTGCCATCTCACCCAACAGCTTCAGATGCACATTGAACAGGAGAAGCGACAAGATGGATCTCTAGGGAACCATACAGCATGATGAACACTTACCTATCATGACCCTTTGGGACCTCCCTGCTAGGAAAGAGCAGAACCAATTTAGAGCAGACCTGCACATACCCACCAGATCATGTAAAAGCTTTATCAGCACCTTAAATCTTATAAATAGAAGTCTCGTGGTCATTTGTGCCAAAGGCCACTGAAAGATCTAGTAAGATTAGCAGAATACAGTTTCCCCATGTTTTTCTCCAGATGAAGATCATCAACCAAGGTCATGAGGACAGTCTGTGCTATATCCAGCATGAAAATTAGACTGACATAAATTGAGGAAATCATATATGCACAACTGTATGTGAACATGCTACTATTTCTCCAAACTTCCATCCTCACTGAGCATGGATCCTAGGGACCACACAGTGAATTCTCCTTCCTGTACTTCTGCTGCATCCCAGTGGCATGTTCTTAGGAAATGAGGAAGATTGAAGGAGTAGGAATGTCACTTTAATAGCCAGGGTTGTTCCTTCTACTTTCTTTCCCCTGTAATCATTTCTCCCTATTAAACATTTATGTAAAGTTTGGACTGTGACAATCCATCTGATTCTGGCCTGGTTTGGCTCTGACACAGCTTCCCAGTTTCAATGGCTTCAACCTTTTAATTCTACTAGCATTTTGATTGGTTCATTTTCCACTTCTCTTGATTGCTCACGTTATCAGAAATCACAGGACTGGGGGTTCACCTTTAGCACAGCACTAAGGAATCATCTCAGAGCAAAGCAATGCAGATTGCTATATTTCCCCCCCCCTTCAGGTCTCATAAATAGATACAAACTACCCTAATGCTCTTTATTAATGAGTACAAACTTCATTCACTGTGCACCAGAGTGTCAGGGCCTCATGACTTAGCCTATTGCCTTGGTAGAGCAGGAGAGGGCAGTGAGCAGCTCACAGGAGACACGTTGCATTGGGCAAGTCAGATGTTATGTCCTGTGTCTATGCATGCAAGTAGAACAGCCAGCTCAGAAATGTCATTTTTATTTGGTTCCTAAGCAGACAGGCTACAGTTCAGTTCTACTCTTGGAGATGCATGGAAAAAGGAGGAAAATAAAATGACTTTTGTAGTTCCTATGCATAAGTCTGTGGAGGACATTATTGTACAGGAAGCCCTTGCTATTTGCGAACTCAGGATTTGGGGATTCAAATATTCATGGTGCACTGCACCAATGGCACAGCCACACTGGGGGGGGGGAGGGGCGTTGGGGCTCTGCACTGAGCTCTTGGCTCTGGCGATGCATGGGGTGGGGGAGGGCAGAACTGGGAGGTGGGTGTAGAGAGAGCACTGGGGATGGGGAGGGAGGTGGCAGCAGCATCTTCTCCCCCAAAGGAAGCCATGGCAGCACTCAGAATGTGCATGTCATGGTGGGGGGGTGGGGAGAGGTCAGTCCCCAGGCACTGCAGGGGAGTCCTGAAAACAATGGGGGGGTGGAGCAGGGGGTGGCTGTGGGGTCTGATGGGGAGCCCTGTCAGTATTCATGGATTTTGCTATTTGCAGGGATCTCTGGAACGTATCCCCCGCAAATGGTGAGGGTCTCCTGTACAATCACTGGCTGAGATCCCTGCTATGGAGAGCTATCTCATTACTGGTTCATACCTTGGGTCAGCAACTGCTGTCCAGTTCTAGAAAACAGATCTACGGCAAATCAGAATAAATTCCTGGGTTTGAGTCTTTGCTCTCTTCCTCCTGAGTTACCATGTATGGTTTGTAGCTACCACTTGCTGTTTCATAGTTACTACCATGAGCTTCTAGGAGCATAGGCAGTGGAAGGGCTTGGTTCTGGGGCCTACACTGTTCAACATCTTCATCAGCGACTTGGACGAGGGGTGGAAAACATGTTGTCCAAGTTTGCCGATGACACCAAGATGTGGGGAGAGGTAGGCACGCTCGAAGAGAGCGAGAGGCTGCAATTAGATTTAGACAGACTACAGAAGTGGGTGGATGGTAACAGGATAGACTTCAATGTAGATAAATGCAGGGTGCTGCACCTGGGGAGAGGGAATCCACAGCGTACATACAAGCTGGGGAGCTCCCCCCTTGAGAGCACAGAGGCGGAAAGGGATCTTGGCATCATTATTGACTCCAAGATGAACATGAGCTGCCAATGCCAGACCACAGCCAGCAAAGCCAATTGCGCCTTGTTGTGCATCCAAAGATGCATCTCAGGCCGGTCCAGAGAGATGATACTTCCCCTCTACGCGACATTGGTCAGGCCACAATTCGAGTACTGCATCCAGTTCTGGGCACTGCACTTTAAGAAGGATGTGGCCTGCCTTGAGAGGGTTCAGAGGAGGGCCACCCACTTGCTTGGAGGGCAACAGGGCAGGCCCTATGAGGAGAGGCTGAGGGACCTGAACCTGTTCAGCCTCAGCAAGCAGAGGCTGAATGGGGATTTGGTGGCTGCCTACAAACTCATTAGGAGAGATCAGCAGCAAATAGGAAGGGCCCTATTCCCCCCAGCAGCACCTGGGGTGATGAGGAACAATGGCCAGAAGCTGCTGGACAATAGGTTCAGATTAGAGATTAGGAGGCACTATTTCACTGTTAGGATGGCTAGGATCTGAAGCCAACTTCCTAGGGAAGTGGTCCTCGCTCCTACCTTGGGTTAATTCAAAAACAGTTTGGACGAACACCTGTGTGGGGTCATGTGATCTCAGTGTGTGCTCCTACCAGTGGTGGGGGGTCAGAACAGATGATCTGATCAGGTCCTTTCTGACCCCGAACTACTATGAAACTATGAAACTATGAAGGCCTGGGCTAATGGGGCTTAGCCCCCACAAATGTGAGGCAGAGGTAGCAGTTCAGAGGGCCTCAGGGCAGTCTGGGCTCTGGCTCCAGGTGGCTGCAACAGGGGACATGCACAGACACAGAGCTGCTGCTTGCATGCAGTCAGGATTGCAGCCCAGTGGATGTAGAGCACTGCACACCACAGCAGGCAATCCTATGAAAGGAAAGGGGCATGGAGGGGGGCAGATCGAGGTCCCCACAGTGAGGGAGGGAGTGGGGCAGAGGCAGGGGCAGGGGCATGGACTGGTGTGAATGGGGCCCCAGGCACGTCATGGGATGGTTGGAGCCCAGAAGGCTCATACAGGGGCACCAGGGGGGCTCCCACCATGGCACACACTTTAGGGGAGGTATAGGGGGTACACACTCCCCAGATTTGTGCATGGGGAAGAGGCATACTGCTACCGAGAGCTGGGCTTTTTGCCCTGCTGCCCCTGCCTTGGAAACTGCGATGCCATGTGCTTGCTGCCACTGGGTGGGCAGGGGACATGGTACAGCCCAGCAGCAGCAGTCACATAGGGTTGCACAGCTCCCAAGGCAGTGGCAGCAGGGTGCAGAACTCTACCCCACAGCAGCAGCCCACTTCTGCCCTTTGTACAAATCCAGGGGGCACGTATCCCCCATGCCTGCCCCAGGGTGTGTGCAGCAGCAGAAGCCTCCCTGTATCCCTGGACAAGCTGCACAGGCTAACCTGCCCTGGGACCCCTTTTTACCCTAGTCCCTGCCTCTGCCCCACTCCTTTCCTCATGGTGGAGGCATTGATCTGCTCTCCTCCTACCTTTTCCCTCTCTGCATGCCACTTCTGCTCCACATACTGACCTGCTAGCCTGTATGCATGGGCAACTGGTGCCATCTTAGTTGCGGGGGGGCACATGCCCCACCTGCAAGCAGTCTTGCTTCCTGGGGGGAGGTCCCTCCATGGCTGTTCTCACTGCTCGGTGGGGGGGACACACCATGGCAGATGGTGCTGTCTGGAGGAAGTTCCCCTGCAGACAATCAGTACAGCTGCTTCTGGGAGTGGCTGCAGCCACTTCTTGGAGCAGCTGCAGCAATCAGCCGGCACTTGCACTGGAGGCATCGGTGCTCCCGCCTGCCCCTCATGCCCGTTGCCTAAGAGGTGAGCGTGGCTGAGCAGGGGGTGCATTGGCACTCTCAGGGGGTACACGTGCACCCCTGTGCACCCCGTACGTGTTGCCACTGGCGGTATGTGTGTATGCAAGTGTATGTACGTGTGTGTGTATACAACCCCCCAAAATAGTATTTTCCCCCTCCGCTTACGGCTACAAGCACAGATATACATGGTGTGAGGTGAGAGCTATGAATACGGTAAA
The DNA here is from genome assembly GCF_052110815.1 of Crocodylus siamensis. Lineage (NCBI taxonomy): Eukaryota > Metazoa > Chordata > Crocodylia > Crocodylidae > Crocodylus > Crocodylus siamensis. The sequence goes on from NC_143403.1 coordinate 46,682,981, forward strand.
CCGAGGAGGCATTTAAAAATGGGACACAGCAGGGGATGATGTAAAATTAAATGCCTTTTACTTAGACAGGATTCTGGATTCTGCAGAATATGATACGCAGGCAATTCTATAGCACATTGTTTCCCAGCTTTGGCCCATGAACAACAACGCTGAGGAAGTACCACACTGCAGGCAACATCATGCTTCCCTGTCTCCCTCACCCTCATTTTAAACTTTTTAAATTCTTCAGCAACATCAGAAGTTTTACATGTAATGTGTCACCTCATAAAGCACAGGACTGGGAACAACTACAGATCCCTCAAAGTGAAAGTCACCCCAGAACCTCTAGTACTGCCTAAACCTTACTTTGTACCATGTAAATCCTATACTTGTTTGTAAGACAGCTTTTATCCAGTCTGTTTATACACCTTCTCAGGGAATATAGATATAGGGTTGGGAGCCATTTTACTTTGCATGGCTGACATGCATGTATTCATTCACATAATGAGAAGTTTTACAACTTCACACACTGCTCAAAATTGTATTTTCCCCTTTCATATAACAGAAACTCCCTGTGTGCATATCTACCTGAAGTAAAATGGAGGAAGGCCTTCCCATATTTTAGCCCAAGAGCCTAAAGGTGAGCAATTGCCCATGGAGTAGGAGACCCTGGCTTGAGGCCCCTCTTTTCTGTACAGGGTTTGAAATTCTGCCAGCAGACCATAGGCCAGCCATTGCCTCTTCATCCAGATACAAGTTGGTCTTTTATGTGCCACATGTGTGTGCTACATGGGTTTAAGTGCAGGTCAAAAAGATGTTGGAGAGCCCAGTCGCATGTCTAGGAGTGTCTTTATTAGGAAGGACAGAAGAATCTGTCTCTGGCCCCATCAGAATGAAATGGGGACAATGCCATCACCGTGCCCTAGACTTCTATTTCTCGCCTGGGAACTGGTTTTCAGTCCCATTGTTCCAGTGGATGGCACCTGTCATGGGAAGCTGCAATGGCACAAAGGGAAGCAGTTTCTAAGGTAACTTGGGATGGCACACAGAAAAATCATGCGGTGGTTCTCAGTAAAGACAACTAAGTGCAGCCATTGCCAGGGGGTAAAGTGTGGTCGTCACAGCTGAGGCGAAAAATGACAGGAATTCAGAGGGCAAGTTTTTTGGGGCAGAGGCTAGTTTCAATCTCTGTGTGAAAAGCACTTAGCACAGTGGGGTTCTAGACAAGGTCTGGGGCTTGTAGACACTGCCAGAGTAGTACTACTAATAATAATCCTGGTCTTGGGGGCAGTGATACTCACTATAAGCTCAACTTCTGCTGAATGGGCCTCCTGGTGAATAATTACATATAGCATCTCATTAGAAAACACAGCACATTATGCAGTCAGTGGAAATAGCTAGCACAGCGGTAACTTCATGGAGACGTCAGATTGGCTGCTTAGCTTTGTAATAAATATACTGTGGTTCATTGTCTTTTATGTGAATCCACCTCAGTGATGCTCTTAAGATATCACTTGCAATATGAGCATTTACTACTTGCTTTTTTCGTATTCTCTCTGTAGTTATATTGTCCCAGAAGCATATAATAGGACAGTACAAGTAGATTCCCCAGATCAGGGTGGTTTAAAAAAAAAAAACACCATTTTTTTCTTTCCAGAATCAGAAGGGTGAGGTTAAGACTCAGACTCCCAGCCCCTCCTCTTTCCTTTCAACCATTGAGTGGAGATTGGGACAATTTTACTCTCAGAAAATGTAAAATTTAGAAATGAGTATGCAATCATTTTTATTTAAAGGATGTCTCAAATATAATGTATAGAGAGTCAATGTGGGTTATTATGAGAGGTTTATAAATTTACTCCTATATGTTTCCTCTGCTTTAGAGCCCTACAGACTTGGATTAAATGGTTTAGTTTACTGGTACACAGGTCTAGGAAATTGTCTCACCAATATTGTGAGGAGGCCTCTGAGTCTTTACTTAAAGAGCTTTCTTTGTAGCATTTGTAGAAATTACATTGATGTAAAATGGAATGGAGGATTTATAGGCCTTCTCTTGGAAAAACCAGTACAATGTATATGTGTATAATGTGACCATCAAAGTCATGCTGATCTGGTCAAACATTTATAGTCTGCCATCAGTTTTTCTCTATACAGAATAGTGTCATTCATGTGACACTTCCCCAGCTTCCTCAGCGAATGCATAATAATTGTAAGAACAATTACTGGTAATACTTTGAGAGAGATTGTGAAGCCCTTGGCAATAATATTTATGAAGTCATGGAAGACAGGCAGGGCACTGGAGAAGGGCCAACACAGTGCCTCTCTTTAGAAAAGCAAAACGGGGGACCTGAGGAACTATCGCCCTATTAGTCTTACATTGATACAGGGGAAGTATCTTATAATAAGGTCAATTTGCAAGCATCTAGAGGAGGAAAAGCTAATCACAAGCAGCCAGACTGGATTTACTAAGAACACATCATAACAAAGGAAACTTGATCTTCTCTGACAAACTAACCACTTGGATAGATGAGGGGAATACAGTGGATATAATATGGACTTCAGCAAAACTTCTGAGAAAGTCTCACATGACCTTTCCATAAACAAATTGGAGAAATGTGACTTTAGCAAAGCTATTATAAGGTGGAGAGATAATTGACTCAATAGGTACAAACAAACTATAATTATAAGTGAATCCATGTCAAAATGGCAAGAGGTTTCCAGTGGAGTTCCACAGATGTCTGTCCTGGGCCCGGTGCTGTTTAATGCAGTTTTGGATAGAAGTGTTAGGTTTAAGACATGAGAGGTGATAATGCCTCCTTTTATAGCACTTCTTTAGGCCTCATCTATAGTACTGTGTGCAGTTTTGAGTACCACATTTTAAAATAGACATGGAGAAATTAGAGATGGTCCAGAAGAGAGCAACAAAAATGATAAAGGTCTTGGAATGGAAATCATACAAAGAGAGGGTGAAGAAACGAGGCATGTTCAGCTTGCAGAAAAGGCATGCAAGAAGAAACATGATAGCAGTCTTCAAATATCAGAAAGTCTGACATAATGAAGACCAAAACACTTTCTCTTGCTGCAGAGAGTAGGACATGGACCAATGACTTGAAGTTGCAGGATAGCAGGTTTAGACTAACTATCAAGAAAAATCTATTTACTGTAGAAGGCCATCTCTTTTGGATCTCTTGAACATATTTTAACAACCCTTACAGCACTAGGATGTTGGCCACCTTCATCTCCTTGCTTCACCTCAGGCAGGTTAGGGTTTAATGTCTTGTAACTGTGTCAAGGTTGATTCTGTATTTTTACTAACAGGTTAGACAATGGATATGTTTTGTACAGAACGGTTTGGATAAGGCTGATCCAGTGAATGCTGGGGGGGGGGAGGGGGAGGGGGGAGGTTGGACTGGATAACCTCCAGAGATCTCTTCAAGACTTAGTTTCTATGATTCTGTGAGAAAGAGACCAGCATCCCAGTTATAACTCAAAGTCCAAGTAAGGGAGACCCTGAAGTTCCTAGTTAGGGCCAGGGTTGTACTGGTCTGGACAGAATAAGTAACAGTTCCAGCCCTAAGGAACTCATTATGTAATATGGAACGTGAAAAATGAGAATCGCAAACAATTCATTGGAAGTAAAAAAGAGAATGAAGGCAACAGCCTGAAGATCACACCATTGCAGAAATCAGGCCATTCATGTTTTTTGAATTATTGGGCTTTCCCCCCATTTTTGTTGGCTTCTCTGGTTTCTAGCTTGTTTCCTAACTGATTGACATGCATACAATTATTGCTAGCAGCATCACAATGAAGGAGACTTGAAGGGATTGAAGGTAATACTCTTGAGGACAGGTTTGTGGAAGTTCTCCATATGCAAGGGCAGTATGGGATAAATAGGAAGGACAAATAGAAGAGAAGAGGCCAAATAGCAGGTTAAGGTTGGTAGGGTTTCGGGGTAAAGTGGTGATGTCACCAAAGATAAAAGCAAGCAGCAGGCAGGGATAGAGAGGCAAAGATCCCTGAAGGATGACAAACAAGCAGCCAAGGAAGGCATTCAAAGCTGAGTGGCATGGTCATAATGATCAGAGGAGGAGCTGTGTTTTGTATGTGCTAGAAAAGGGTGAGAGGTTGTATGGTATTGAGTAGGCCTGTGTGAAGCAGCTAGTATTAGCTTCAGATTTGGCTGATTTGAGGGACAGTGATTCACTTCAATGATTCAAATCACTGTTGTGATTTGATTCGGCAAAATCTGATTCAGAGATTCAGCTGCTGCCAAATCTCCAAATCTTTGAATCAGCCAGGCCAGGCCCATCCCCCGCCCCTCTCCCAGCTCCGGTACTGGCTGCCCTACTTGCCTCAGTTCCTGACACGTGTAAAAAAAAAAAAAGCCCTGGATCACGGTGTGCTGCTGGGCAGGAGGTGATCTCTGCTGCCCCGCACTGCCCCACGCTGCATGGGGGGCTCTGCATGACCCTCCAACCTCCCCCCACAGGTGCCCCGCATGGACCAGCTCCAGCTCTTTAAGAAATTAAAAAACCCAACCCCCCCGGACTCACTGCTCCTGCTGGTGGGGGGGGCAATCCCCGCTGCCGCCCACCACGTGGGGGTCCCTGCATAAGCCCCCAAAGCCCCAAGGCTGTATCAGGAGTGGTGAGTCTCAGGGCTTTTCCCATTTTTTTTTGCTTAAAGGGCTGGAGCTGGCCTGGGCAGGGCACCCATGGGGGGTCAGGGGGCTCATGAGAGAGCCCCCCATGCAGCATGGGACAGTGGGGACCAGTGGGGATCATCCCCCCCACCCAGTAGCACCCAGAGAGTTGGGGCTTTTCTTTAAAGTATGGAGCTGAAGTGGGTGGGGGGGAGCAGTCAGGGAGGCTGGGGGAGAAGGGAGGTCAGGGGGGTTGGCAGGGGTCCCCCCATGGTCCCCTCCCCTCTCCCTGAGCCCCATCTCCTCTGCCTCTATTATTTACCAGCTCAGAGTGGCTGCAGCTCTCTGCTGCAGCCATTGGAGACTGCCCAAATCATCAAAGCTCTCCGAATCTTTTCTGAAGATTTGGAGAGCTTTGAATTAATTTGGACCTTTAAATGGGTCCTCTGATTTGATTTGGATTTGGAGATTTGGCCACCGAATCATCACCTGAAGCTTTGCACAACCCTAGTATTGAATATCCAAAGCTCCTATTTGTTCCAGTAGACATATTGGCCTCCTATCTATGCTTGAGGTTATGGGATGTCAGTGCAACAGTGGGGTACAAATCCTGCAACAGTGTAGAAGAATTGAGGTACATGCATGCAGAAAAGTAGAGCAGGGATTGAACAATAAAACCTTGCCAGCAAAATCAGTTAGTGCCTGAAGAGTGTAGGAGCAGCCATTGAATGCAATTTGAATTTCACACCCTAACTGGAAACTTCAAAATAACCCTCCCAATTTCTCACTGTCTCAGGAATTCTGTCTCATGCCATGTAAGGTGATATTGACTGCTGGAGGTTGTGGGGGTAGGGGTGAGGGAGAGTAAGAGAGAGAGTGCGAGAGAGAGCGAGCGCACAGATTTCAGACGCAGCCTTCTGTTTGTCACTCTCTAGCCCTCTGCTTTGCTTCGATTGTGAGGTTCTGGTGTTGCCAGGAAAGCCGATTTTTGCCCAGCACTTAGCCTGAGGAAAGACAATTCTCATAGAATGAAGAGCAACAGAATTGCAATTTCTGATTCACTGGTTGCAGTCAACTTAGCATCCTGCTGTTTTTTAGGGGAAAAAAGGCATCTGGCTAGGTGTGCTCTTTTGGGAGGCCTCTACCCTGCCTTTCCTGGTAAATAGGTACAGTAGAAAAACACAACTCATGACTTGGGAAGCAGGGAGGGAGAAGTGAGAGGTTTCAGTGCAACTGATGACTCAGAGTGAATTTAAACCTGCTCAGCTGCTAGCAAATCAGGAAGATGTTTATAATGGGATTTAAGGAAGCTAAGAATCTGTGGGGGTCCAGTTACAGGGGAATGTAAAGATTTCATTACCAAATGAACATAGAACTACCTGCCTGATAATCTTTAGCACTTAGGAAGCAAATTGTAACTTCAAAGAGCTTTACAACCATGTGCCGGAGAAGCCTCACTACCTGAGGAAGGTAGAGAACATCTGACATTGTCTCCAATCCTAGGTAGGCACTGAGGGCTCCTATGCATGCATGGGAGGCTGCCCCAACATGCTGTAATTGCAGTGCATTGGAGCAGACTCAATTAATTGAGCTCTGCTGAAGTGTGGTAATTACTGCAGTCCAACAGATTCCAGTGTCACATGTATCAGTGTCCCTGCACTGAAGAATGCCAGTGGGGGTGCTTTAACTAAAGTTGTTTTGACAAGTTTAATTAAAGCATCCCCACTACCATTTTTCAATGTGGGGAGGCTGATAAATGTGATGTTCCAGGCACTTTAATTAGTGGTTCTTGAAGCCATGCTAACTAAAGTGCCCCTCCCCAACCCCTGGCCTCCCAGAGCATGTCTATAAATGCCCTGAGAGGTCACAGCATAGGAGCATATTTCCAGATAAGTGCACGTCTAAGTATTCACTGATGTGCTTTAGGTAATGTTGCATTAAATGTAGTACCACCAGAGTCCTATACACTTGCATGGAACCTGCTCTGAAGTCCTGGAAATCCAGTGCATTGGAGCAAACTTGATTAATCGAGTCTGCTGGAGCAAGGGAATTGACAAACTCTGTCAGCCTTCTGTATCACGCGTATCAGCATCCCTGTGCATCTCCATGCAGAAAAAATGGTAGTGTGGGACTTTAAAATAAAACACGTTTGATGAGCTTTAGCTCAAAGTGCCCTGCTACCATTTTTTCATTGTGGGGATGCATGGGGATGTTGATACATGAGACGCATGGATGCTTTTAATTAGAGCAGCTCACTAATTAAAGTGTCCAGAGCCGCATCCCACAGCACATATAGAAATGCCCTCCATTGTAAGGTACTAGAAAAATGTGCATTAACCTATTTTAATGCACTAAAGAGTGTTTTTTTGTGATTCTTTAATGCACATTAAAATAAGCTAATGTGTATTAAAGCACATGCTCCCAGACTCCTACTCCTTGCTCCAACTCACGTTATCCTGCTAGCTGCCCAGGGGCACAGGGAATACAGGCAGATTTCAACACTGAAGCACATCTCATTTTAGAGCCTTGTCACATGGAACAATTAGCACGTTTTATTTAGGTCATAGGAAGCATGACTGTGTTTTATTAAAAGTTAGAAGATGTTCTGAGCAGTGACACAGTACTGCTTACTGTAATCTCCCAGCCCATACTACATAGTGAGCTCTAGAGAACTAGGTCTTTGCCACTAGGAGCAAGTGGAGGGAGGCATTGGGAGCCAAGCATGGGTAAAGATGCTGCCTCTGTTGCTGGATTGTGCAGGTGCCTCAGGACTACAGCTGGTTTGAGACTCCATTGCAGTCCTGGGTTTGGAAATGCAAATTGCTCATATTGTCTCCATGGAGCAGCTGAATGATAGAAGAACATGTGCTACTCAATGGGCTTATCTACACGTGTGATTAACATACACAAATAAACTCTGGAGGTTTTTTTGTGCACAGCAGCGCATGTGTAGATGGTGCCCCAGCTGGCTGGGGAACAGGGTGTCTCAGCTCAGGGGCTACTAGCACCAGTCAGCCCCCTCTTCTCCCACCCTCTGAAGCACATGGAGATGGAGGGGGGGAGCTGTCTTCATGTGCTGCTGATTGGCTGCCTGGGGTACAGGGTGTCTCAGTGTGCAAGGACTGCCTTCTGGCTAGTCCTACACTGAAGCACCCTGTGCCCCAGCCAACCAGGGCAGTGTCTATAATTGCACTGCTGTGCACAAAACAACCCTCTGCAGCAGGGTAGTACAAACTACCATGCTGTGGGAGTATATTAGCTTTGTCTTCCCTAAGAAGGGCACAGATGTAGACACCAAGATATTAACTGAGAAGTTAGTCAACCGCACCGTAAATGTAGATGTGCCCAATATGATGTAGAGATACCCCTGCTTTGAGAAGTCCTAGCTTTCCTATAACAGGAGTGCACTTAGCATGTCTTTTACTGTTTGAACCCCTGGCTGTTGGTGTTTAACTGCTGTTAACATGTCCTGTAATGTGTGGCAAGGCCGTTAGAATTACTTGTCTATTTCTCTGTCAGTTACCTGCTGCATACTGAGCAACTTTGAGCTCTTCCTACTACTGGTGTTTGTAATGGGGGATTAGTACTGTACAGGCCATAGACTTGAAAAATCTCTCTTCCTATCACAAGAAGCATCACTTCACAACTCTTTTTTGACCCTGTGGATTTCTTCACCATTACTGTGATGCCCCACTCTGCCTCTCCCCAAGTAAATTCCTTCATCTTCTTTTCTTAGAATCCTAGAATCACAGAATCATAGAAAATTATGGTCAGATGAGACCTCAGGAGGTCAGCTAGTAGTCTAACCTCTTGCTCAAAGCAGGACCATCCCCAACCATATCATCCAAGCCAAGTCTTTGTCTAGCCAGATATTACAACCTCTCTGGGTAACATGTTCCAGTGTTTTACTACCCTCCTCATGAGAAAGTTTTTCCTGATATCCAACCTAAACTTCCCTGGCTGCAATCTGAGACCATTGCTGCTTGTTTTGTCATCTGTCACCATGGAGAATAGTACAGCTCCATCCTCCTTGTAACCTTGTAGTCTTGTAATTGAAGGCTGCTGTTAAATCCCCACTCAGTCTTCTCTAGATTAAATAAGTCCAATTCCCTTAGCCTCTCTTCATAAGTCATGTGCCCCATCCCCCTAACCATTTTTTGTTGCCCTCCACTGGACTCAGTGGTAATCAGTAGGTCTAGATGCTCTTCACCCAAGGGTGCTAAGGGAATTGGCAGGGGTCATAGTGGGGTCATAGTGGGGTCCTGCCACGGTTTTATGAGTGCTCTTGGGGCTCTGGCCAGGTACCAGAGGTTGGAAAAAGGCCAATGCAGTCCCCATTTACAAGAAGGGGAGAAAGGAGAACGCCAGAAACTATAGGCCAGTCAGCCTTATATCAGTCCTTGGGAAGACCTTTGAAAAAATTATCAAAAAGCACATCTGCAAGGGTCTAGCAGGGGAGGTAATGCTCAGGGGTAATCAACATGGGTTCACTGAGAGCAGATCATGCCTGACTAACCTGGTTTCCTTTTATGATCAGGTCACAAAGTCCCTGGATGAGGGCGTTGAGGTGGATGTCATCTTCCTGGACTTTAAGAAGGCCTTTGACACGGTTTCCCACAACATTCTCTCAAAAAACCCCTAGGTGACTGTGGCATTGATGCCTACACAGTCAGATGGGTGGAAAATGGGCTAGATGGCCACACCCAGAGAGTGGTGATGGACAGGTCATTTTTGACATGGAGGGATGCGGGCAGTGGAGACCCCCAGGGCTCAGTCCTGGGGCCTGTGCTGTTCAACATCTTTCTTAGTGTGGCCCTGGCTCTGCCCAGCAGCAGGCTTTCTGAATCCATGAAGCCCTGGCTGAGTAGTTCCTTACCCATGTGGACTGAAAGTCATATCTCCTGTTCCAAGGCTCCTCCACCCCGCTGAAGACTGGCCTGGCACAAGGGCTATGGCCAGAGGTTTTTAGGCCTCTACTGTGCCAGGGGTCTATGATTCGCTTGAACCTGAAAGGGTTAATCCCTCAGAGTATTGGCCTGCGGCCCAGCTCCACCCTGAGGCCCACTACTATTAATGAATACAAACACCAAAGTAAGGGTTAATAAGCAATCTGTATTACAAGCCAAACATAACAATACAATCTGTATTACAAGCCAAACATAACAATAATCACAGCAACATGAACTAGTTAAGAACCACTTAGCAGAACGCTATGTACAAATATATAGAGAGCCACACCAGCCTATCACCAGCGGTGGCAGCCAAGAACACGGACATCCAGGCTGCAGGGCCTACTGTCAGATCTTTGTCAGGCAGAAGATTTCTACCCTTTCCTCCACAATTGGAGTACTTGGAGACCTCAAAACAGAAGGGTGATACTTTACTGCTCCTATGGGAAAACGAAGGTGAGTATCTCAGGTGACAACTCCCACACACACACCACTCAGCATCCTCACTCCCAATTTTTCCTGTACTCTCCAACAGATTCAACACCACTCAAAACTCTCAGGCTCTCAGACTCATCTCATACAGCTTCTCAGTGCACACACTCTTCACCACATATGCAGACTCGCACACATGTGTGCTCCTGCACACTCATGCACATGCGCACATATATACCCCGAGATGGTGCCTCATGCTGGCTTTTGTAGTGGCTGCTTCATACCACCTGCCAATCATACCATGGCCCAATCACTGCTTGCACATCCCAATCAATCAATGTCACTCAACAGTATCATTTTCTTGGACCACTCATATTCATTATCACTTCATAATTTATTAACATAATGTTCCTGCTTTTTGGTTCTATAACGAAGTTTCAGCTGTGCATGCCTCAGTTTCCTAAGTAGGTTATACTTCATCAAGGTCAGAAGTTTAGATGTTTCAGGGACTTCTAACCTCTAGCCATCCTACGCATGCATAATTATTATTATGACTAGGCCAGGACTCATGCTGTTTACACCCCAGCATCTCCTAATCAATGTGCAATGTGGAGCATTCCCCCACAGATGCCATGCCCCCATGGGACTCTTGGGCATGTCACCCAAGGGAGGAATCTGTGGAGTGGGTTTCTCCATGCCAGGGACAAGTGGACATTAGTCTGCCTCACCTCTGGTCTGTGAGGAGAGTGGTCTCCCCACAGCAGGCAGTGATGATCACACTCAGGGGTGTCATAGCTGGATCCCAAGCAGCCTTCAACCCTGTGCATAAACTCCTTATCCTGGTGCTGCAACTCTCAACTCCATAGTGGTATGTACAACATCCCTTAGAGAACAGATGGCTAGCCACAGACCTAGTTCTTGGACCTTTCCAGTATGTTCCTGGGCCTGGGTGGCTTGTTAAAGTGCCACAGCACTGCGGGTGCAAGCAGTTACCAACCTATCCATTGTACTTCCCACATCAATGGTCTCCATTGGTCCTCATGTCACTGGCACCATCTACACGCATCTCCAATGTTATGCAGGTTTCCAGATGACCATCCTGGATCCAACATTTTGGGGTCCATAACTGGGTCTCCTGTGTACAAATGTGGAGGCTGCAGTCAAAGGAGACACTGAGGGACCTCTGGTGAGTCCCCTGTTTGGACCCTTTCCTCTTTCTGGGGCCAAAAGCCATGCAGCTGTTCATGATCCTGCACTGACCATGGCACAAAACGCCTGCACTCTGCCTCCCAGCTGGGAAAACCCAGACACTAGCATTCCATCTCCCTGCTGTGGGAGCTGGGAGGGCTAGGAAATCCAAGAATCAGGACCCAGAAGGATGAGCTTTCTCTGATTCTGTGGCAAGAGAAGGAGGGAGGGAGCGGGTTTGGTTTTGCTAGGGAGAATTCCCATTTCCCACTATCTTACCTGCAGTGGTGCCAATTCATAGCTGCTGTGCCAAACTATGCCTGGAAGATAACTAGTGAAAAGGCACAGCTTTATCTGTTCAGTACACCTCAGCCATGGGGGTCAAATAAAGCTTTCAGGCTATGTGCCCGTCTCCACTCTACTGTCCGCTCCCATGCCGCCTTCACCCAGACAAGTGATCTTGTATGCCTAGGCCCCACGTGCGGACCCCAGAGGATACCTCGGTTGTCTTCCAGGAGACCCCCTAACTCACCTGCCACATCTTTGAATGATTCTTCAGTGGAGGGGAGTCCCCTCTGGTGTTGCCTCCAGGGTTGTCATGCATCCCGGCGTGCGCTCATGGGGCTCCAACCTCCCCTACACCCCGGCCATGTGCCATTGTTGTGAGATGGGCCTCTAGGTCTAGTTTGTGGTCAGCCCCCACAGGTATCTTTTCTGGCCTCCATGTTGCCTCACGACAGTGGTCACCCTAGACCCCTAGTCAGACTCCAGTGGGCCTGGAGACCTTCAGTTTTCGGGCCTGTCGTCTCAGTGCCCCAGCGCCTGCTCCCGAGGTGTTCCAGCGCTGTCTCTCTCTCTTCTCTTCCCCGAGGTCCTGGCCACCCTCACCTAATGCTAAGGACTTTGCTCACCTTCCCTCACAAAGGTAAGGGAAATAAACGAGCCCAAAAGAGGACTACTACCACTGCCTGGACCCTAAACCCCTCTTCCCTGAAACACCCGCCATGACACTGACTGAACAGACCCTGCACTGTGGCTACTAGTGACGTGTAGCCAAAGGAAGGGAAGCGAACAAAAAAAAAAAGTAAAAGAAGGAAGAACCCAAGAGAAAATAGAGTGCCCACCGCGTTCCATACCCCTTACCACCCTTGATGCCCGATGCCTTGGGCACCCTGCAGGTCGGGACCCGTGTCTTCGCCCCAGCCGTGGTCCCTCTCTTCCCCTCTCTGGGCCCTGCCTCCACTCAGGTTTATGTACCCCGTCATCTGCAGGTAGGCTTGCCCACAGATTCACCCTGGGGTTACCACGGGCTCCTCCACCGGCTCCTTCGGGTCTCGCTGGGCTTCTCCAGCTTGGGAATCCCTGCTGCTCCTGCTACCACTGCTGGCTTTCCTGCCGGTTTCTTCAATCCCTGCCGATCCTTGGCTCAGGGATCCCCCACCACTCCCACTGCTCTGGATGCTGCAGCCGCTGCTGCCGGCCTCTCTGCTGACATCCTTGGTCCCCATCGGGCTCCGCTGGGTCAGGGATTCCCCACTGCTTCCACAGCTGCTACGGTCGCAGCTGCCGTTGCTGTTCCCACTGCAGCTGCTGGTGCTGGGGCCGGTGCCACGGCTTCTGCTGCTGTCTGCCAGCCGCTGTGACTGGGGTCCCCTCCTGGCAGGTGGGTTCCTGCCAGTTCTCCAGATGTTGGTAGGGTTCCCGTGCTTTCTCGGCTCCCTTTAATCTCCACCGTGTGATGTCTCCTCATGACGTCACCCAGCCCCAGCTGTATAGGGGTGCGGCTTACAAACCGCGTGGGCAGTTTCCCGCCCTGGGCTTCCTCGCTCCTCCTGGCCCCTAGAATAGGTAAATCATTATTTACCAGCTACCTGTCAATTTTGCCTTTGTCTGCAACTGTAGCCAGCATATGGTATGCTAGCTAATGCTGAGAGGTGCTGTGTAAGGCAGAGGGGATGGGGGAAATCCCTCTTAGTAGGGAGTGATCAGGGGGAAGTTAGGCAGATGCCTACAGTCTCTGCCAGAGCTCCAGCCAGGGAGAAGAAGGGAGGGGCCAACTCTGGTGTAGAAGAGAGAGCTCAGAGAGCATGCTGGGATGCAGGTGTGTCTGGTTTAGTTTAAACCAGCAAGGGGTCAGGGACAGACACTGCATAAACCAGTTTGACCCAAATATTTATCTCAAACATGTTTCAGCTATTTTCAAACTGGTTTATGTGTATTGAACATCTGTTACCCTGTATGGTTTAGGGTTTCTCTTCCCGATCCTGTGCCCGTGGAACAATAAACATCACATTCAGAAGCTCAGCAGCAAGGTCTCTGTGTGGATATCTGCCCTAAAATGTATAGCCAGCATGACATGGAGTGCCAACTTCAAAGTTCTCAGAACCACTGGACTTGCAATGCTATGTGCCCCAGCAGATTCCTGTGTCACTGTATGGTCCAGAAATTGTTGCACTAAAAAGCTCAACACTGTACTTAGACTGGACAACTTGCATACACACTGATGTATTCCCTGCACTCTAGGGCAGGGGTTGTCAACTGGGGGTATTCATACCCCCAGGGGTACTTGGAAAGGATTTGGGGGGTACACACAGGTGGATGGGGACAGAACACCCCCTTCCCCCACCCCGCACTGCCACCTCCCAGGATGAGGGCTGGGGATGAGGGGAGGGCAGCAGCTCCCCTCTGCAGGCCACACAGGTGCTGCTCAGCCAGCCAGATGCAGGGGAGGGAGCTTGGAAAGCAGCAGTGGCCACTGCCATCCACCACCCCATGCTGCCACCACTGCATGCAAGGCCCCCTGCTGCTTGTCTGGCCACCGCCACTCCCCCTCCCCCCTGCCCCTGGACATGGAGTCCGGTCACTGCTACCCACCCCGCTTTGCTCCATGTCCAGCCACCACCACCCTCCTGCTGCTCCTCCAGAAGTCTATCCAAAAGGGATTCCTTAAAAAAGTTTGAAAACCCCTTCTCTAGGGCATTAGACCAAGTGACATAAGACAGACCCTAACTGCTCCCTTGCTGCCAAGTTTGTGTCCCATGGAGAGTCCAACAAGCTGCGTACTGTGGGCATGTGTTGCACTAAATTTAGATAAGGGGTGGGGTGAATGGAAATGAAATAACTATTCAGAGTAATGTAGTCTGAAATCTATTCCTGTAGGTTTTTATACTAATACCAAATGAGTCCCCAGCTGGGCACATCCTGACAGAGAAGCATGGATCAGGCTGAAAAGACTGAAATCTGGATACAGGTGCTTCAAGACAACACTATACAGACGAACGTCTCAGACAGCCCCTTGTCTGAATGCATTGTCAACGAACAGCACAGCACTTAATCAAAAGCTTCTGTCTTTACAAATGCCCAGATGGAGTAGATGCAAACTGCACACTGAGTGATAATACCAGAAAGTGGGTGCATCTACATGAGATGCTTGTCAATGCAGTACACTCATTTACTGTGCAGTAAAGTGTCACAATCTACATATGCACAGCATTTACTGTGCAGTAAAATAGTTTACTGTGCAGTTGGCTAGTACCTGTATTTACAGGTAGTAGATTTACTGCATAGTGCTTACTGCACAGTAGCTTATCTGTAAAAAGCTGACCAGGAGCAAATTGTTTCTGGTCAGGCATGGCAGTAGTCCTCTCCTGAGGCAGCTGCCTGCTTCCCAGCCCCCGCTCTGATTGGCTAATCAGAAGGGGGCTGGGACACTATCCTCTGCCCCAGCAGCTGTCTGGTGCCCAGCCTCCACTGTAGGATTCCTGGCCAGGGGCAGGGAATGGGGTCCCAGCTACCGCTGTAATCTCAGAACAGTGGCTGGGCCACAGGCAGCTGCTGGGGCAGGGGATAGTACCCCTACTAAGATCCCAGGGTATGGGCCAGGCAGCAGGCAGCTTCTGAGGGTAGAGGATGGGGGGACAAGTCTCTGCCCCTATCTCAGAGCAGGGGCTGGACAGCAGGCAGCTGCAAGTTGCAGGGGATGGAATCCCAGCCCCCTGGGAGGCAGGGTGAGTGGAGTGCCTCAATGCTCCATGGGATGTTGTGAGAATGAATGTGACTTACCATGAGTTGAGATGTGGTACAGATTTCATTAGTGTGCTCTAACCTGCTATGGGACAGGGAGGTCTGGGTGAGAGAGATCCCCTGCCCTCCATTAATGCTGACCTCGTGAAGGAACATCTTGAGCGGCTGGGTACCTTCAAGACAGCCGGCCCTGACAATCTACTCCCTAGGGTACGCAAGGAGCTTGCAAGCATCATAGCCCAGCCTCTGGCACGGATCTTTGAAATCTCCTTGCACTCTGGTGTAGTTTCCGAAGACTGGAAGAAGGCCAATGTGGTGCCGATCTTCAAGAAAGGGAGGAAAGTGGATCCGGCTAACTATAGGCCCATCAACCTGATTTCTATTCTGGGGAAGATCTTAGAAAAGTTTATTAAAGAGGCCCTCCTTAATGGACTGGCTGACACCAACATCCTAAGGGATAGCCAGCACGGGTTTGTTGCAGGTAGGTCTTGCCTGACCAATAGCATTTCCTTCTATGACCAGGTGACCTATCACCTGGACAAGGGAGAAGAGATTGATGTCATATATTTTGACTTCAAAAAAGCCTTTGATCTGGTATCCCATGATCACCTCTTGGCAAAACTGGCCAATTGTGGCCTTGGGTCCACCATGATCTGCTGGCTGGGAAACTGGCTCCGTGGTCAGACCCAGAGGGTAGTAATTGATGGCAGTCACTCATCATGGTGTCCTGTGACCGGTGGGGTTCCCCAAGGCTCTGTCCTTGGACTCATACTGTTCAACATCTTCATTAATGATGTGGACATTGGAGTTAGGAGCCGACTGGCCAAGTTCGCCGATGACACCAAACTCTGGGGCAAAGCGTCCACACCAGAAGACAGGCGGGCAATCCAGGCTGACCTGGACAGGCTCAGCAAATGGGCAGACGAGAACCTGATGGTGTTTAACACCCAAAAATGCAAGGTTCTCCACCTTGGGAAGAAAAACCTGCAGCATCCTTATAGGCTCGGCAATGCTACGCTGGCTAGCACTATGGAAGAAAGAGACTTGGAGGTCATCATTGACCACGAGATGAACATGAGCCTTCAATGCGATGCTGCAGCTACTAAAGCGACCAAAACGCTGGCTTGCATCCATAGATGCTTCTCAAGCAAATCCCGGGACGTCATTCTCCCCTTGTACTCGGCCTTGGTGAGGCCGCAGCTGGAGTACTGCGTCCAGTTTTGGGCTCCACAATTCAAAAAGGATGTGGAGAAGCTTGAGAGACTGCAAAGAAGAGCCACGCACATGATCAGAGGTCAGGAAAACAGACCTTATGATGAGAGGCTGAGAGCCATGGGACTTTTCAGCCTGGAAAAGTGCAGGCTCAGGGGTGATCTGATGACCACCTATAAGTTTAAAAGGGGTGACCACCAGGATCTGGGGGAACATTTGTTCACCAGAGCACCCCAAGGGATGACAAGATCGAACGGTCATAAACTACTGGAAGACCATTTCAGGATGGACATAAGGAATAATTTTTTTACTGTCCAAGCCCCCAAGGTCTGGAACAGCCTGCCATCGGAGGTGGTTCAAGCACCTACACTGAACACCTTCAAGAGAAAATTGGATGCTTATCTTGCTCAGATCCTATGACCCCAGCTGACTTCCTGCCCTTTGGGTGGGAGGCTGGACTCAATGACCTTCCAAGGTCGCTTCCAGCCCTAATGTCTATGAAATCTATGAAATCTATGAAACCTACATTGCTGAAGTCTGATACCACATCCATCCAGGGTTATCTTAGAGCAGGATCCACCATTTTAAAAGCACTCTGTGCACTCTGACCATCTGTTCAGTTATGTCTGTAGAGTGCTTTATGCATGCCTATCTTGCAATAAGCGTAACTTCTATGCCTGGCCTAAGGTGCCACCCTGCTGTACCTTCTGCCTGACTTCTGACTAATATAGATTATCTTACCTCCCTCGACAAAATGTTTCAGGAACTCAATTTGTTTTACCAAATTATTTATGTATATACTAAATTAAAAATAGACATGTTCTCTACCACATTTTCAATACAAGACATATTTTAAACCGAAAATGACTTTTCTTTTAAAAATGTTATTCAGTTTTATTTTATTTAAAGAAAAATTTAGTTTTGAGCATTGTTTTAAAGTTTTAGAGCAAAATATTTAATTGAGCCTAAAATATTTTTTTAAACTTTTGATTTACTGGAAAAATTATAAATAAAATATTTCTCCCCATCTACTATTCCTGATTGATTTATTTTTTGTTAATGGTAAAGGAACTGAAAAATCCCAGGTAAACTCAGATGCCTCACTTGGCATGGACTCTTTAATTGGTTCTTCTCACTGGACAGGACCCTGGAAAGAATTCTGAACCTGAAGGTAGGCTCTTTAAAGGCTTGAGCTTTTAGACCTGGTGCACTCTAATTCAATCCCTGATGATAGCCAAGAGGGCAACTGTGGTATGTGCTTCAGGGCTTCTGGATAAAAGCAGTATTACACTGTTTATAGCAATTCTCCACGGTGCCTGCACATACAGGCTGGAAAGAGGCAAGACTTTGTTTTACAGGCTTTCCTCTCATTTACAGTTGCTGCTTTTATAAAATGAGTGGACAAACTCTTAGAGTCAATAGTATCATTTATGCACATGCCAACCTCATACTGAGACCCACATGATGAAAGGAGCAGGGCATATGTGTCTGAAGTGAGAAGCAGATGTTGAAAACTACCTGCTATCAAACTTCTGAGTCACAGGGATTTCCCGCTGTTTCCCATGTGTGGTCCATCCTTTATCTTCCTACAGTGCCCTGAAGGTGAAGTCATTGGTCTACTTTGTCCAGTCTGTATCTTCACTTGTCCCAAAAATCCATAAGGTTTGTCTGCAGAATGTTTGCTTCTCACTTTTTAAGTTGCTCTCAGCTAAGCGCTAACATATCAATGTCTTTATTATTTGTTCTATATTTTTTTACATAGTACCTATGTTTCAGTCATTGCTTGGGAATTCCACTGGTTCCATTCTTAAAGATCTCTTCCTCCCTTGACTTTCCCCTAGTACTTCTCTTTTTGTGGTTCTCCACAAAGTTATTTTAGCAACTCTGATCTAGTTTCCATTATCTTCCTATAATAATAATAATATGCATCCTGGTGATTTACTGTTATTTCTTCTTCCTCTTACCCATCATTTTCCTGGATTGCCTCATATCCTTCTGCTTACTGAAGTCAAAAAGTTCCCACATGACTATCCTTTTTCTTTACTCTTTGGCCATCCTTTGTAGTTGAGGATGATTGTCTTCCATGATTGTCTTATCTGCGGGTCAGAAGATGGCTGATGAGGACAATCCTGGATCTGTGGACTCTGCTACAACCCGGGCACATGTTTCTGTGTGGGCTGGGTGGCTCTGCATTCTTTATTCACTCCACACCAGTGTTTCTGGCACTTCTGCTTTTCTGTCTCCTGTTGTCAACATGAGGTTTCAAATTACTGAGATCCTAGCAGCAGACTCCTCCTTCATTGCTCCCCTGGCCCCATTCCTACTGTTTGCCTGCTAGTCTTAGCATTTACCTTCACTCATTCCATCCCCCGGCTGCTCCTCTGCACATATTTATCTATCGTTCCCTTTTTACTCTGCCATCTCTTGCTCTCCTCCTTAGGAAAACCTTCATTTTACTTTTCTTTCATATCTGCCATGGAAACCTGGGCACATATGCTGCTCCAGGGTGTGGCCAAGTGCTAGTATTTAAACAACTCATTAGACTGAAAAGAAATAGCAGCCAAACCAAATGTCTTCTACTTCATCCCATCCTCAGTCCTCCCTACTCCACATTCTTCTATCAACCCCCCCAAACCGTTCGTTCTCTTATCTCATGGCATGACCACATGCCACGGGGTCCCATATGCCCACATTCCAAAATGTGGAATTACATTTCATCCAGAGGTAAATCAAGGGGGCCGTGAAGGGCACATGCAGTGAGCCCTCTGAGCTCACTGGCTTATGACTGTGGCTGCTGCGAGAACCTGTGTTGGGCCACATTTTCAGAGATAAGCTAACTCAGGCTCTGGCAGCAGCCATGCTGACAAGCTCAGAGAGTTTGCTGCTTCTGTGCCACACAGTCAAAAGGAGAAGTGGTTCCACTTCCTAAACCTCCCTCTGGATCCACCCATGATTTCACCCTAAAATCCTTTGTGCTGTTTCAGTAAATACACAATGTGTACTGTAGGAGTTAGATTCATAAACATTTGTCATTTTATTTACAGTTTGCTTTATAATCTCTGGGCAAAACTTGATGATTCCTTCCCATGTATAGACATTAGATAAATTTCACATTTAAAATATATGACAAAGCCTAATTTATATGTTCCTGTAGAAAAATCTCTTGGATTGCACATTCCTTGCTGCAGTGTAGTCTGACTGCTGTTGCCACAGTATTTACCTCAATAATATTTGCTTCAAATGCAGAAATGCTAAATAAATATTTTTATTTTAAATTAAAGCTTAAATGTTCCCTATAAAACAGTCCCAATGTTGAGAACTGATAGGATAGCCAATATATATTGTTGCCTGTTCTGTTTTGGCAATGGTTTTAATCTTTTCTAAATGGAAAAAGGAAAACAGAAACTCTTAGTGTAGAAGGTCTTTGATTTTAGACAAAAGAAAAACAAGAGGACAGAACAAAAAGATATATTTCCATGAGAGAGATGGGGAAAGCACAGTGTACACATCTCCTATGAGCAGCTACAGCAATGCTAAACACAAACGGGGTGGCAGCACAGAGGGCCACAGGGCAGACTGGGCTCAGGCTCCAGGTGGCTGCAGCAGGGGACATGCACGGACAGACATGCAGCTGCAGCCTGCACGCAGCCGGGATCACAGCCCAGCGGCTGTGGAGCACTGCCCACCACAGCAGGCAAACCTGTGAAAGGGAAGGGGCACAGGAAGGGGCGGGGGCAGATCGAGGCACCCACAGTAAGGAAGGGAGTGGGGCGGGGGCACAGACTAGGGTGAATGGGGCCCCAGGGCGGTTTGTGGGATGGCTGGAGCGTGGAAGGCTCATTCAGAGGCACTGGGGGCCTCCCACCACTACACACACCCTAGGGGAGGCACGGGGGGCACATGATCTCCAGATTTGGGCATGGGGCAGAGGCAGGCTGCCGTTGAGGGCTGGATTCTGCGCTTGGCTGCCCTTGCCTTGGAAGCCATGCTATGCCATATGCCTGCCACCACTGGGTGGGCAGGGGACACGGTGCAGCCTGGAGGCAGCAGTCACACAGTATTGCACAGCTCCTGAGGCAGCCCACAGTAGCATCCTGCTTCTGTCCTGTTCACAAATCCAGGCCTCACATACCCCCCATGCTTCCCCCAGGGTGTGCACAGCATCAGGAGCCTCCCTGTGTCCCTGGACAAGCTGTGCAGGCTCCAGCCATCCCACGAACCGCCCTGAGAACCCTTTCTACCCTAGCCCCTGCCTCTGCCCCACTCCCTCCCTCACTGTGGGGGCACTGATCTGGCCCCCCACCTCTTCCTTCTCCCCCCACCACTTCTGTTCCACATACTTACCTGCTGGGTGGTGTGTGTGTGTGTGTGTGTGTGTGTGTGTATTCAGCCCCCCAAAACAATATTTTCTCCCTCCGCCTATGCACTGTAGTGATCACTGGGTTCAGTGAACACAGACTCACGAATGAAAAGAACTAAACAGTGAATGTCATTGTGAAGCAGTAAGCAACCTCCACAGGCCCATATGGCACAGACAAAAATTACAATTTTTGCCCATTCTGGCCACAGAAGACAGTTTATAACTGTGATCAAGCAGAAATTCATGGCTGTAGACAGCTTCAAAAATGGCCAAGCAGGTGAAAATCTGAACCCTCATTTCAAAATAGAGCATCTTTGGTAACTTACATCTACTCTGCCTGCCACCCTTGATCTGTTTTCAGAATGGGAGGGGAAAAGGCAGGGTTTTTTCAGACCCTGCTGGAGTCGGGGGGTATCAAGAATCATAGAAGTAGGGTCAGAAGGGACCTTGTAGATCTTCAAGTCTGATCCCCAACCTGGGCGGGAGAAAAAAAACCAAAAACCAAAAAACTGGACTCAAAACAGTCCAGCCAGGTAGGCATCAAGCCTCCTCTTAAAGACCCCCAGGGTAAAAGCCAGCACCACTTCCCTTGGAAGTTGGTTCCAGCTCCTAGCCACCCTAACTGTGAAGTAGTTCTTACGGGTGTCTAATCTAAACCTACTCTCCAATAATTTGTGTCCATTGTTCCTTGTCATGCCAGGGGGCGCTAGGGGAAACAGTGTCTCCCACAAACCCTTCTGGTCCCCCCTAGTGAGTTTATAGACAGTCACCAGGTCCCCCCTCAGCCTTCTCTTGTGAAGGCTGAACAGGTTTAGGTCCCGCAGTCTTTCATTGTAGGGTCTGCCCTGTTGTCCCCGGATCATGCGGGTGGCCCTCCTCTGGACCCTCTCCATGTTGTTCACAGCCCTCCTGAAATGGGGCGCACAGAACTGGACACAGTACTCCAGCTGTGGCCTGACCAGCATCGCATAGAGCGGGAGGATCACCTCCCTGGTTCTACTTGAGATGCACCTGTGGATGCATGACAAGGTCCAGTTAGCCCTGCCAACCGTGACTTCGCATTGTCATTCTCCCCTTGTACTCGGCCTTGGTGAGGCCGCAGCTGGAGTACTGCGTCCAGTTTTGGACTCCACAATTCAAAAAGGATGTGGAGAAGCTTGAGAGAGTCCAGAGGAGAGCCACGCACATGATCAGAGGTCAGGAAAACAGATCTTACGATGACAGGCTGAGAGCCATGGGACTCTTTAGCCTGGAAAAGCGCAGGCTCAGGGGTGATCTGATGGCCACCTAGAAGTTTATCAGGGGTAACCACCAGGATCTGGGGGAACGTCTGTTCACCAGAGAGCCCCAAGGGATGACTAGGTCGAACGGTCACAAACTCCTGCAAGACCGTTTCAGGCTGGACATAAGGAAGAATTTCTTTACTGTCCGAGCCCCTAAGGTCTGGAACAGTCTGCCAGCGGAGGTGGTTCAAGCACCTACATTGAACACCTTCAAGAGTAAATTGGATGCTTATCTTGCTGGGATCCTATGACCCCAGCTGACTTCCTGCCCTTTGGGCAGGGGGCTGGACTCGATGATCTCCCGAGGTCCCTTCCAGCCCTAATGTCTATGAAATCTATGAAATCTTACCAGGTCATTGCCTGTGGCCAGGACCAGGTCCAACAGAACGTTTCCTCTGGTGGGACCGTGCACCTCCTGGATTAAGTGGAGGTCCTGTATCTCAGTCAGGAACCTCCTGGAACAGTCCGTCCTGGCTGACTGTTCCTTCCAGCAGATATCTGGGTAATTAAAATCACCCATGACAACTACATCCCTTGCCTTAAGTGCCTCTGCAAGCTGGCCTGAAAATTTCCGGTCCAGCTCCTCCCCTTGGTTGGGGGGTCTGTAGTAGACCCCCACTGTCAAATCGCTCTCCCCACGGCCCTTTTAATCTTGACCCAGAGTACTTCAGCCTACCCCTCCTCTGACCCCATTCTACTGGCAGAGGATGTGTAGTGCTCCTTGACATAGAGTGACACACCCCCACCTTTCTTTCCTTCTCTATCCCGCCTGTAAAGCCTATAGCCCCTAATGCTAACTGCCCAGTCATGGGACGAATCCCACCACATTTCTGTTAGCCCTATGACATCTGGGTTTGAACTAGCTATTCTGAGGGTGAGTTCCTCCTGTTTATTCCCCATACTACTGGAGCCCCCCCTTCCCAAAGTGAGGAGGCTCCAATCCACCCACCCACCCTCCAGAGCTGGCTGGGGACCCCCTAGAATGAGCTTCCTCTTCTCCCTTTTCCCCTCCCATTCTGAAACAGGGACAGGCTGGGAGAGAGGAGGGGCCATTTTTAGGGGAAATTGGCTGCAGGCTCCAGCCAGCAGCTAGATTCCTCTTCACCCTGGAACAAACAGTGAACTTCTGTTTGGTACAGAAGATCCTTGTAACTCAAAATACTGCATGCAAAGTATCCTCAGTTTCATTAGGGAGCTGCACTTCTGTCTTCACCCTTAATCTCTCTCTCTAACTAGCTTCTTAACTAAGGGACCATCTCTCAATTATCAACTTTCTCAGACTCCTAAATTAAGAAGCATTTTTAAATGAGAACTTCTATCACTACAACCAATGCCTCCTCAAACAGGCCAAGTTATTAACAGATTAGGCTTAAAAACTTCTTGAGTTGAAGGGGAGAGGAGTTTTGCAAAGAGACACTAACATTAGACAAGAGTGGCAAATGGAGTTGTCTATACCAGAAGCGAGTTTTGCCAAGCCATCAAGGGCTGCACGGGTAGCTCCACCCCTTGATAGGTGCCCTACCCCTGGGTCTCCATCTTGGGACTGGAAGTCCTGCCACCTAACACCTGACTTTTGCCACAAGAAGTCCCTCACTCCCCAAAATTACTCCTTTCAGCAAGGGGTTTTGCCATCTTTGAACCAGAAAAATCCCAAATTCCTGTTTTATTCAGAAAGAGAATGACTTGGTGCCCAGCATCCCCTTAATAGCATCAGCTTGTTTAGGAACTCTGTGCTAATCAGTTTCTGATCACTGTATGTAGAAGTAGCACATTGTCCATAGTCTGCTCAAAACAAAGCAATCCATGGATCTCCCTTACACTGGCATGCTTGCTGAAAAGCCATCTGCTAGCACCTGAACTACCTATGTAGACCAAACTCCTGCTGCTAAGTGAATCAATGACACTCTGTGCCATGAAAAGACCCTGTCCAGAAATAAGGTGTTAGAAGTATTTTTATTTTATTGGGGGGTCTGGTAAACTGGAGATGGAAGAAAACTGAAAGGGTTAACCACGAGCTTGTTTCCTGCTTGTCAGATGTTCACTTTCAAGCAACCCATCCTTACCTTAATGGTGATTTATTTTGCAACAACTCAGCAGAGGTAATTCCCATATGGCACAGACTGCAAGAGTGGGCATTTTTTATGATATTTAGAAGCCAAGTCACTTGCATTTGCATAATATTCAAATGATTTCTAACTGTTGAAAACAGTTCACAGGAGAAAAACAAAAAGGTTACTCATAAATTCAATGGCTTTCCTCACCCCGCCTGGCACCAGGCAAAGCTGGTCAAGCTAAATATGATGCATCCTCTATTACTACTGGGAGAGAAGTGAATGAGTGAAATCTAACTTAATGGGAAAGATAAGGAAAGCCTGATAGAGATTGATGCGTGGGAGCTATGCATGGAAATACACACCAAGGCACTATTTCAGTCATAAAGGTGCTTTGCTCTGGGAAAGCAGTACTGTCTTTTCTCCAAGAAATACAGGCACAATGTGTATTTTCCTGCAGGGCTCCAATTCACTGAAGTTAGGGCTTAGTTTCACTGTCCAAAGAATCCTAAGCATTTTAGCTGTATTCTCTAGTTCCTCTGCCAGTGTTGGATGGTTACATTTATATTGTGGAACAGGAAAAGGGAGTCAGAAGACCTGGTTTCTAATCCCAATCTGAGCACTGCCTTGCTCAGTGATTAGAATATCACTAGCCACTCAATGTGGCACTTAATCTACTTGTGAAATGGGGATAATACTTCCCTGCATTTGGAAATTACTTTGAAATCTGAAAAGGAAGTACAATGTATTTGAGAAAATTTATTAGGCCCTTGTTACACAGTAATTTTGGGTGGTTCCTGAAGCTCTTAACCCCTGGATTGTCCCCTCATTAACACCTGAAACTAGTTTTAAGCACTGGTTAAGCAACCCAAAGTTTCACCACTTCAGGACAGGAATATCTCTGCTCAGTGTTATCCAGCTCATGGTACGCTAAGGTATGGCCACTCGGTGCTTGTCCATGATATCATTTTTTTCCTAGCTTAAGATATTTCTAGGGTTTTTTTTCACTGCCATAACGTACTACAAGGAATGATGTGACCTGTACCTTATTTAATGCATTTAAGTCTCATTATGGGTTAATAGTTTCATAGTTTCTAGGGTTGGAAGAGACCTGAACAGATCATCAAGTCCGACCCTCTGCCCTGGGCAGGGCTGAGTGCTGGGATCATAATACCCCAGCCACATATCTATCCAACCTCCTCTTGAAGATCCCCAATGTAAGGGAGAGCACCACCTCCCTTGGAAGCCCATTCCAGAGCCTGGCAGCCCTAACCATAAAGTAATGCCTCCTGATATCAAGCCTGAACCAGCTCTCAATCACTTTGTGACCATTATTCCTTTTTATCCCAGGTGGTGCCCAGGGGAATAGAGCCTCACCTATTTTCTGCTGGTGCCCCTGGTGAGTTTATAGATGGCCACTAGATCCCCTCTCAGTCTTTTCTTGTGGAGGCTGAATAGATTCAGGCCCTTTAGTCTATCTTCTTAGGGCCTGACTTGCTTCCCCTTGACCATGCAAGTGGCCCTCCTCTGGACCCTCTCAAGGTTGCCATATCTGTCTAGATGCAGTACTCCGACTGTGGCCTGACCAATGCTGCAAAGAGGGGAAGGATCACCTCCCTGGACCTGCCTGTGACGCATCTGTACATCCACGACAAGGTGAAGTTAGCCTTCCTGACCACTTCCTTTCATTGGCAGCTCATGTCTATCCTGAAGTCAACAATGACTCCAAGATCCCTTTCAGTCATTATGTTGTTTAGAAAGGTGCTCCTCAAGCTGCGGACAAGCAAAACTTGTGACATAGGTGACACTGTGTGTGTTAAGGTGCAGCAGAGTGAAAGCTGCAGGCCTGCTAGCCCCTGCTGATGTCACAAAGCCTGCCAGCTGTCTAGGAGATTGGTGCAGGGGTTTCTGGGTTCTGGGACCCTGCACCTCTAGCTGCTGACAGGCAAAACTCATGGCATGGGTGCTTGTGCAACTGTGTCTGTCTTGGCCTCTGCACCTATCTCCTTTACAACTGGCAGACTTTGTGGCATCAGCAGGGACTAGCAGGCCTGCAGCTTTCATTCTGCTGCACCTTAACACACACAGTGTCACCTAGGTCACAAGTTTTGCTTGTCCGCAGCTTGAGATACATTTCCCCCAAACTCCTGCACCTATCTCCTTGAAACTTGGCAGGCTTTGTGGCCTCAGCAGGGGCTACCATCCTGGCAGCTTTTACCCCCCTGCACCTTAACACACACACAGTATCACCTATGTCATGAGTTTTGCTTGTCAGTAGTTTGAGGTGCAGTTCCCTAGAAACCCCTGCACCTATATCCTTGAAACCTGGCAGGCTTTGTGGCCTCAGCAAGAGCTACCACCCCTGCAGTTTTCTCCCCACTGTAGCATAATACACACATGTGACATGAGTTTTTCTTTTAGGACACTGAGGTGAAGTTTCCCAGAAACCCCTGCATCTATCACCTTTACAATTGTACACATGGTACACATGGTACACATCATACTCTCAGCAGATGCTACCATCTTTACAAATTTCAGCCAAAATCAGCCAAATCAGCCAAAATACAACAAAGTTATAGATATTTCATTGATTCCTCATTATACTCTATAGCTAAATCTCCGAATCGGCTCCAAATCTTTCCAAATTGATTTGGCCAAATCGAATCAGAAAAATGATTCAGATCTCCAAATCAAATCTCTGGGATCCAAATCAGCTGAATCCAAATCGGAATCAAATAGTTCCCTATTTGCACAGGCCTAGTACCAGGTACAGCCTGTTGAAGGGGAGGATACGTTGTGACTGTTTTGAATAGTTTGGTGATGGGCTTGATGTGATAACATGGGTGGGTGGTAGTGGGGGGTCCACTTGGTAATTCCTGTTTAGGGTGTCCTGTTAAAATATATTAAAATTGTGGCTTCCTAAAATGTTTTAAATAGCCTTAGACCTTATGAGAGCTTTCTTTTTCTCTTTGCTATAGCTACACCTAGTACTGCAGCTGTGGCTCCTAGTTCATCAACAGCAATTGATAATACTGAATGTCAATATAATTACAGGACAAGGCAAAGAAAAAACTGAGGAAAATATTCTTCAGCTACTGGCAGAAGCATCCCAAAACATCTCTATGAGCAGTGATTGAATTGCAGGTGACATTAATGATATCTTTATTCAGCTATTGAGGCAGGAGGAAGCCAATTTCGACCTTATGGAGAGCAGGACTACTGAAATCTTACACATTGCTTAGCATTTCTGTGAGGATGCTAATCGTAGAGGGCATCTGGAGGCACGGTTTAGACAGCAGCTTTTAACAGGCTTTGCCAATGGCAATACTACTGAGAGCAATATTGAGACTAGGCCATCCCAACCTACTGTGCATTCTCTTCCAAAAGAGAGCTGTGCCTCCTCTATCCACAAGCGGAGAGTGCCTGTACGCTTCAGGGATGAAGGGGAGAAGGGTACAGAGCAGCCCCAGAGGGTCAAGAGAGGGACATCTTGTGGGGTATCAGGTTCTTGTCTCTAAAAACTTGATTGTACCCAAAGCTGACCAACGTCCTATTAGAATTTCCAGTCCACAGGCAGTCAGCAGTGATCAAGATGTAACAGTTCTCTAACTTCTTGGAGTGATCACCCCATCCATATAAACCCAAGGTGGGTGCTGGTGGGGAACCTCTGTCTAGAGGGTAACAAGTTGCAGGGGGTGTTTCTAGGGTGCTGCCCAGCCCTGGCATGGTGCAACCCTCAGACTGCCTACCTGTGCCATCCAAGACTTTGGGAATTATAGGGTGTTGGAGTGGCCAGGATATTCCCTAATGTGAATAATGAATGACATTTTTGGCTGCTGGGTGAAGTCTGATACTTGCAATTATGCCTTGAAAGGTGAAAGGAATTTTGGGCCACTCTTCACCTGCAGTTGTGCCAGGGAGGGATCAGGAGAAAGCACCAGGGTGTGCTGAGTAGATGAGTCTCAGGAGAAGGGATTTATGTTGTTTGGGGACTAGGGGGAGAAATTGGTATGGGTACTCTTTGGAGAATGAACAGAGGTGGTTTTAAAATGGAATTTACACTTTTTCTTGTTTGGAAGTAAACAGTTCTGCAGTTTTCAAAGTCCTTCTGTGAACTTTATTTCATTGACAATTTCACAAGCACTAATAAAACAATTAAACCAACAGTAAGAGTAACAGTTAGGGAGTACACCTAACCACAAATTTCCAAGTTCCTAACCCCCTAACCACCCCCACCCCAGCCATTAATCTTAGGGAGACATGAAAAATAGAAAGATAATGTGATTTCATAAGCTGAGGTGAGAGCAAATGAGCTAACAAAGCCCACCACCACAGGGAGTACTATAGAATCCCATTACTCCTGTTTTGACATATATCCCCAAGGGTGGGAAGGGGTAGAATTAGACTTCTTGGGGCTCAGTCTCAGGGATACCTCTTATGCCAATGTGGGAAATGCTTGCGGGAGCACTGGGGACACCATGAAACTAGCAAACAAGCAGGGATGACAAACAAGGTGTGAAGCACCCGGATAGCCCTGGGCACTACTGAGGGGTGGCAAAGCATGCATGGCTGTTCACTGCCACTGGTGTAAAAAAGGTGGAATGGTAAGGGAAAACTGACAAAAGGAACACAGTTGTGAATGACTAGCCATGGAATGGTGCTGTACACACAAAGGTAGGAGGTTTCTTTTCTGGAAATGTGAAAGGCTGGCTTGGCCAGCTTTCACCTGCAGGGAACCCAGGGACCCCTGACTTGGTGGATCAGTAAAGCGTCTGCAGCACTGGGAGCTGGGAGCTGTCAGGGGTCTGGGGTTGCTGAGCAGCCGGTGGACAAGCAACTGACACTTTAGGGACCCCATACTGGGCCTTCCATGTTTCGGGGGCTGTGTAAATGTCCAGGGGAGCAAAAACTTAGAAGGAGAGAAGAGGGTGGGGTGAGGTCCGGGAAAGAGAGCCACAGAGCACCAAACCAGGAGACACCTTCAAGAACAGCCCAGCCAAGACAAGCGATGACCACAAGAAATACCCAGGTAAGAGACAGGGGCCCGGATAGTCCTGGGATTGGGACGGGAGAGGCACATACACCCTCAGGAGGCCTTAAATTCCTCTACACTAATGTTCATAGTATAGGGAACAAGCAGGAGGAACTTGCCTTCCTGCTAGTTAACAGAAACCCAGAAATAGTGGGGCTCAGTGAAACTTGGTGGGACCCAACACATGACTGGATGGTAAACATCAAGGGCTATAGGTGGGATAGAATGGGGAGGAAAGGTGGGGGTGTGCACTCTATGTCAAAGAGCAGTACACATCATCAACAAATAGCACTAGGTCTGAGGTAAGGCAGACTGAGGTGCTCTGGGTCAGAATACAAGGGGGTCAGGGGGAAATGGACCTAACAGTGGGGGTCTACTACAGGATACCTAACCAGGGGAAAGAGCTGGACCAGGGATTCTCTGGTCAGCTCACAGCAGCAGTCAAGTCAAGGGACGTGGTCGTCATGGGTGACTTAAACTATCCAGACATCTGCTGGGAAGAGCAGTCAGTCAGGTCTGACCACTCACGTAGGTTCCTAGACGAATTACAGGACCTCCATCTAATCCAGGAGGTGCACAGTCTGACCAGGGGAAATGCTTTGTTGAACCTGGTCCTGGCCACAGGCAATGACCTGGTGAGGGGACTGCAGGTCCTTGACCACCTGGGCGATAGGGATCATCACCTACTGGAACTCAACATCCAGCACAGGGTGTCAAAGGCCTGCAGCAAGGCAGCATCCCTGGACTTCAGGAGGGTAGATTTCAATGAGGTAAGGAGGCACTAAGGTTCTGGAAGGGAGGGGAGTTGGGAGTCCCTAGTGGTTGTTCCTTAAGGAGACGATGCTTCAAGCCCAAAGGGTGACAATCCCCATGCAGATCAAAGGGGCAAAGATCTCTCAAAAGCCCCCATGGATCACCAAAAGCATTCAGGAACATCTCAAAGCCAAAAAGGAGGTGTACACCAAATGGAAGGGAGGGGCCGTCACCAAGGAGGATTATACCTCCTTGACTAGGGATTGTAGGGGGGCTATTAGGGAGGCTAAGGCAGAGATGGAACTGGGACTAGTGATCCTGATCAAGGATAACAAGAAGTCCTTTTTTAAATACATAGGAGGTAAAAAGAAGGTACCAAGTAACATGGGGCCTCTGCAGGACATGCTTGGTAATCTGGTGGTAGCACCAGGTGACAAAGCTAATCTCTTTAACAGATTCTTTATTCTTTGCTTCCATTTTTGTGAGCAGGGACAGGGGCATCCCCCCACCCCACTGGGATTCCGGATGGATCCAAGGGAGCCGCCGCGAGGCTCAGGGTAGGTGAGGACCTAGTCAGAGAAATTCTGGAGGGACTAGACATGTTCAAATCAGCAGGTTCCGACAATCTCCACCCCAGAGTGCTGAAGGAATTGGTAGAGGTCATTGTGGGACCCTTGGCACAGCTTTACGAGCACTCATGGTGGAGGACTGGAAAAGGACCAATGTGGTCCCCATTTTCAAAAAAAGGGAGGAAAGAGGACCCAGGAAACTATAGGCCCATTAGTCTTACCTCGTTCCTGGGGAAGCTCTTTGAGAACATTATCCAGGAGCACATCTGCAAGGGACCATAAGGGCAGATTATGCTTACAGGCAGTCAACATGGGTTCATTAGAGGCAAGTCCTGTCAAACCAACCTGGTGGCCTTCTACAACTAGGTCACAAAAACCTTGGAAGCAGGTGTCACGGTGGATGTAGTCTTTCTGGACTTTAGGAAGGCCTTCAACACTGTCTCTCACCCCATCCTCATTAAAAAATTAGGTGACTGTGGTGTCAATACCTATACAATCAGATGATCGCAAATTGCCTGGAGGACTGCACCCCGAGAGTGTTGGTGGGTGGGTCATTTTTGACCTGGAGGGACATGGGGAGTGGGGTTCCCCAGGGCTCAGTCCTCAGGCCCCCACTGTCAATATCTTCATCGGCAACTTGGACAAGGGGGTGAGAAGCACCTTGTTCAAGTTCACAGATGACAGTAAGATGTGGGGAGAAGTGAGCACGCTAGAAGAGAGGGAGAGGCTACAACTAGATCTGGACAGGTTACAGAGGTGGATGAGAATAGGATGGGTTTCAATATGGACAAGTGCAAAGTATTGCACCTGGGGAGGAAAACCCAGCAGCACACTGTAACAGGTCACCCTCCTCAGCGCTATCTTCCCTGTTAATCTGCACCATATGTGGGGCACCCTCGGAGTCATCTTTAAGGTTCTTATGTCCTGCTCTCTACTCACCTGCCATGTCTTAATGGAAATTATTATGCTGATGTTCTTGTAAGCTGGAGACTGCCTATTGTATTTCGTATGCTGGGGCGTTTCACCTCCACGGGTCTTGACAGGGTTTGACTCCAAGGCTCTAGCCTTTTCTGGTGTCTTGAGGCTCGTGGCCCTCTTCTGCTCCAATCTGGAGCCCAGCCTCCCTGGCTTAGAGGCCTGGCCACTAGTCCCACAGCCAGGGGCCTATGTATCCCTAAAAGCTGCACCCCAAAAAAGCCACGCCCTCGCTGGCGCCTGGGTCCCTACTCTGTAGTGGGCACCAAAATGAGGCCTCATCCTTCCCCTAATAGCCTCACCCAAACTACCGGTGTTATTGAGCAAAAAAAAAAAAGAAATATGAGTAGTCCTGTACAAGTACAATGACTGTCACCCAAAAAAGGTGGTTAAAGAAGGCAGCATGCCAGCTTACATTTATGCAGGGTTCATGCTTTGGCTCCCCACCGTTGGCTATGGCCTTTCTACTGGGGTTGCTGCCATCCCTCCGGGGTCCTTCATAGTCCCCCTCCTCCAGCCTTTGGACCACTCATCAAGCTTCTCCAGGGAGCTCTGGGACGCACTCCTTCCCCTTGGGCTGCTGGCCCTTACTGCTATTCTGCCCAGGGAATTTATAGTCCTGGCCTGCCCCTTCTGGTCAGGTGACTAGTTTGCCAGGCTCAGCATTTAACCCTCTCCTTCCTGGCCCTCTGTGCCGAGAAAGTTTTGGTCTTAAAGGGGCTGACCTGTCTTGTGGTGACAGGGCTATGGTTCCCTGTCACACATATCTACAGGCTTGGAAACTCCCTTCTTGTCAGCACACAGGCAGAAAAGGATCTTGGAGTCACTATTGATTCCAAGATGAACAAGGGCTGCCAATGTGGGATGCAGTAAGGAAGGCTAACCACACCATGTCATGCATCCACAGATGCATCTCAAGCAGGTCCAAGGAGGTAATCCTCCCCCTCTATGCGACATTGGTCAGGCCGCAGTTGGAGTACTGTGTCCAGTTCTGGAAGCTGCACTTCAGGAGGGATTTGGATAGCATTGAGAGGGTCCAGAGGAGGGCCACTCACATGATCAGGTCAGGCCCTATGAAGATAGACTAAAGGGCCTGAATCTATTCAGCTTCCATAAGAAAAGACTGAGAGGGGATCTAGTGGCCATCTATAAACTCATCAGAGGCACCAGCAGAAAATAGGTGAGGCTCTATCCCTTGAGCACCACCTGGGATAAAAAGGAATAATGGTCACAAAGTGATTGAGAGCTGGTTCAGGCTTGATATCAGGAGGCATTACTTTATGGTTAGGGCTGCCAGGCTCTGGAATGGGCTTCCAAGGGAGGTGGTGCTCTCCCTTATGTTGGGGATCTTCAAGAGGAGGTTGGATAGGTATGTGGCTGGGGTATTATGATCCCAGCACTCGGCCCTGCCCAGGGCAGAGGGTCGGACTTGATGATCTGTTCAGGTCTCTTCCAACCCTAGAAACTATGAAACTATTAACCCATAATGAGACTTAAATGCATTAAATAAGGTACAGGTTACATCATTCCGCACTTTAAGAAGGATGTGGCCTGCCTTGAGAGGGTTCAGAGGAGGGCCACCCGTTTGGTGAGAGGGCAACAGGGTAGGCCCTATGAGGAGAGACTACAGGACCTGAACCTGTTCAACCTACAAAAAAGAAGGCTGAGAGGTGATCTGATGGCTACCTACAAACTTGCCAAGGGGGACCAGCAGGAAATGGGAGAGTCCCTGCTCCCCCAAGCACTACCAGGAGTTACAAGGAATAACAGCCATAAGCTGACTGAGAGTAGATTCAGGCTAGACATCAGGGGGCACTCCTTCACAGTCAGGGCAGCTAGGAGATGGAACGAACTTCCGAGGTAAGTGGTGCTTGCCCCTACCCTTGGATCTTCAAAAGGAGGCTAGACAGTCACCTACCTGGTGTCATTTGACCTCAGCATCCTTTCCTGCCCGTGGTAGGGGGTTGGACTTGATGACCTGCTTAGGTCCCTTCCGACCCTACCAACTATGACACTATGAAATGGAAGCTCAAGACAGCCACACAGGGAGGAGGGAAGAGCCCAGATTTCAATTCCCTACTGTGAGGCTGGGTGGGGGGAAACAGGGTGGGACCCCATAATATGAATCAAGAGACTAGTGACAACCAGTTTAAGGTGTGCTTATGAACTGTGCTTTTGTGCCTGGTGGCCAAGGGCACTTTGTACCTCAAAATACTAATGAATGGTCACTGATGACCAGCAATTAGTCCTTTACAAAGGCAGTAGAACACACCCTAGATAATCTATCATAATAGATTGATAATCTGTGAAAAGTGGTTTGTAGATTCAAACAAGGACTGAACCTTGCTAACCTCATCATCAGAAGCCAAATTCCTATAGCCCGACAAACTGAATGCATCCAGGCCATGTCATGACAAGACATGCAAAACCTGCAAACAATAGATCCAGTATGGAGATATCTTCACACTACAGTACACCAAATGCCCTATTGGAAAATATGTGGAAACATCAAGCAACAACTGTGCACCAGAATAAATGCACACCAAAAATCTATCAAAGACAACAACAGAACACCACATGTCTCCAATCTCCTGGGCCTGATCCTCAAAAGGAATTTACAAACCACATTACACAGGTGAGCCTGTGGACTATACTTCCTCAAACTCCTGGGTAGTAGGTACAGAAACTTATGAACTCAATATAGACAGTGGAATTCTGACACACTACAACCTGCCGGACATCTGACTCCCTAGGTACCTCTCCACTTTTACCTGCGCTGCTACATCCCTCTTCCCTGCCCACCCCAGCTTGTCCCACACCACATTATGCCTCTATTTCCATTTTCAATGACTGACTTTCTTGCCTGCATTGCATGCTAGGCCAGCCTCTGGGTTCTTTACTATTCCTTCCATGCAGGAAGAGCACACACATCAACTGCAGGTGCTTCCTCAGTCTGACAAAAGGGTTTTTCAACCCAAAAGCTGGCATCCCAGACAGCTAAGGTGAGCTCAGCTGGAGCCTCACAACTCCACTGCAACCAGAAAGTCTTAGGCCTGTCAAATATGGGATGAGTCTTGGCTTTCCCCAGCCAGGACTGTGTGCATGTATGTGTTAGCTGGAGGTTATGGCAACTCCTTCCTGCCTTTAGCCAGGGGGATCCTGAGTTCTGGCATTTCCTGGGACTACCATGCCACCAGCAGTCACACCAGGATTCCTTACCCTGGTAGGGTGCAGTTTTAATGGTCATACCCAAGACCTGGGGCCGCCTCCTTCTCCATAGCTCCATTCCATACCTCCAAGTTCATCCTGGCATAGATGCTCAGCAGGGACATGTTCTTCCCTGCTGGCTGGTGATGCAGTGAGTGCCCCCTCCAGCTCTGGGTGGGGTATTCAACGGTTTTTGAAAAAGGAAAAAAGGAAATAGATGCAGATGGAGTGAGGAGGGTGGCATTCACTCTGTCTGCACCTGGAGCTTAGGGATACCCAGCAGTGTGAAGTTAACCTTGAGGAACACCAGCTGTTCCACAAAACCAGAATCTAAGCAGGTATGGTGGGGTGTCACTACATCCCCAGAAATGCTGAACACTGTCTCACTTGGAACACTGGTCAGTGGACAGGACAGGTATGCCCAGGCAACTGTGGCCAGATCCGGCCACATCTGGCTGCGGCTTAGCCAGTACTCCAAGGAGACACAGTTCAGCAGTTCCACATTGTCAGCAAGATAGCCAGCAAACAAGGCCTGAGTGCTACCTGCCTGATGGTGAGGTTTGGTGCCTCTGGATCCTACCATGGAAGCCATGCCCTTGGTCCACATTGCCAGCACCTGTGGTGGAGGAGACAGGCTTGTGGGTGGCATGCTAGCATTGGACACTGGATCCCCTTCTTCCACGTCCACCTGCCTCCGCCATTCTGCCTCCTTGACTTTCTTCACCAGCCCCCCTGACCACTGATCCATGGTTTGGCTACTGCATATGATGTCCTTCACCCTCAAATCATGCATGGCGGCCAACACGTGGACCATACTGGACTGCAAGGGATCAAGCCATTTCCTGATGCTCTCTTTCAGTGCCTCACCAGTGCCTGCACATCTGGTGACAGTGACTTGCCCCAGCCAGGAACATTGATCCCCTAGGAGCTCTCCATTTGGCTCTGAAGTTCCCTCACTACAGGGATCACCTGGCTAAGGAGGGCATTGTCAGCACTGAGGGTCTCTGTGGGCTCAAGGAAGTGCTTGAAGGCCATCAAGATCTGGGAGATGGTATCCCACTCAGCTCTGTTAAGGGGCCTCTGATCCCAAACTTCCTGAGCAAGGCCATCTAATGAATGGCCTTCTATTGCTCCACCAGTCTTTCCAGCATCAGGTATGTGGAGTTCCACCAAGTCTCTACATCCTGCATGAATTTGTGCTGTGGGATGTTCAGTTCTGCTTGTTTGTCCCACAGCATCTTTCCCCTCTTGATGCTCTGGCGCAAGTAGCTTGCCACCTTCCTGCATTTGGAAATGAGCTTGCTGGTGCTGGCCCTGTCATTGGCAGCCCTGTCCTCCTCCACGACTTCCCTGACAATGAGGTGGAACTTGTGTGCCACACAATGAAGGCAACAAAGTTGGCATCATGGAGTGCCTTGACGATATTCCCTTGACCCTACTGTTGGTGATGATGAACCTGCAGGTGAGCTCACCCTGCATCAAAAAGTTCCTGGCCCCCATGATCTCTTTTGATGTGTGGGATTCATCCATCACCTTGCCTTGAAGGAGGGCCCACCAATGGCCTGACTCATCATACCAGTACCCTGTGAGGGAAAGGCAGGCATGATTTCCATCCCCGGTTCTCCGCATGTCCAAGGTAAAGTATAAGGCCACCTGCAGAACTAGCTTGGACAGCTCCTCCCTCCAGTACTCCCTGAATGCTTCATGCAGAGAGGCCAGCACCATCTTGCTGAAGGTGATGCATGTGGGCACTTGGTAGGAAGGGGCTACAAGCGCCATTAGCCGCCTAAACCCTGGCCGCTCAACTAAGGAGAAGGCTTCCACAGCAAGCCTCTCCCCAATGCTCTGGCTGATCTTGCTCACCCTTGCAATATGCACTCCTTTGTGTCCACCTTTCCCCCACTGTTCCAGGGTGGCCTGCCTCTGCTTTGTGGGAATGGGGGCTTTGGAGTGAGATGGAGACTTCCCTTTGGGCACACTCCCACTGGTGCCAGGCTGAAGAGGAGCAAGGGGAAGGAGGTGGTGCCTGCAGAGATGCATCAGAATTCCTGTGGTGGTCATGTGTTTTGTTCCCTTGCCTTGGCTGTTTTTGGCTTAGCAGTGCAGGCAGATGGCATATGTGGGATCATCTGCCAGCTCTAAATGATCCCAGACCACTCTACCTACTCGCTTCTGGGGTGCAGGTGCATGTGTGGATGCTGCAGTTTCCCCCTCCTCAGCAGGCAGAGGCACAGCAACAGGAGGAGTGGACTCAGCTGAGCTGTTTGCCTCTGCAATCTCTACCTTAGTTTCCTCTGAAGTGCCTTCACTAGGGAAGGAGACCTGGCTCTGGGGGAAAGCTGAGAGGTGTGGAGCACAAACTCAGCTGATTCCCGCTCCTTATCCAGAATTTCCCTTGCTAGGGCACTTAGCTCCAGATCCAGCTCTGACACTGGAAGACTCAGTATAGGAAGTGAAATGGGGGTGGAGGAGACTGTCATGCTGGTGCTTGTGCTGCTGCTTGTTATCGTGGTGGTGGGGGGTGCTTATGGCTGGTGTTCTTGGAGGGGATGCAGACTTAGGCACAGGTAGTGGCACTGACACTATTCCCCTCTTCCTACTGCCTGTAGAACTGGAAGCCTCATCCCTGCTAGTTGTAGGAAAGAGACTGCATCTCAGTCTGGTGGGGGGGGAGCTTACACATCTCTTCCACTCCTCCCTGAAGGTTTGCCAGCTGCCTTTCCACCATGCTTCATGGTGTGTTTCCTAGTGTCTTATCTTTATAAAAAATATATAAATGTATATGTGCTTTCCTATATAAAGTCTATATTATAATATCCTGCAAGATATAAATGTATACACATAAAAATATATAAATGTATCTGCCTTCCTATATAAATTCTGTAGTATAATATCCAATATAATTATGAAATTGAAAAGAATAAATCAATGAATATAATAATAAAATAAACTGGTCTAGAAAGAAAGCAAATGGTATTGCGAATCCCACTTGCTAGGCTACCAAACATGAAATCAAATCAATGGTAGTAGTAGCCTTTGTTGACTAATGCTCCTGAGCTTCTGGAAGATAGCTCAGTAACTGTCAGACCCCAAGGCAGAAAGCAGGCCAGTTCAAACAACGCTGCCATTTATGCTGTTGTTCCAGCCCTCCCCAAGAGCACTGGGATTGGAAGGGACCTCAGGAAAGGATCACGGTCACTGGCCAGCTACAGTCAATATGAGAGCAGTCCTTCTCCTCTCTTCCCCCTCCCTCTCCTTACTTTCTGTTTCCCTGCAGGCAAGCCCAGCTTCAGCTTTGAGACTCGAAACGTTTTGAAATTTTCAAAACGCTTTGACTGCCCTCATTTCATTTTGAGACTGGTCCGAAGCCTTTCATTTCATTTCAATTTCACTGTTTTGAACTCAAAATGAGTCAAAACAGCATCAAAATGAAACTACCAGTGAAATTTCGTACCGCCCTACTGTTTACTGGTCTATTATTTGAGGACCATTGTTTGTTTGTTTGCTTGTTTCTTTGTTTCATTGATTGAATTATTGATTGATGTTTGTTACTTTAAATTCTGTTATTAAAAGTTTTGGATCTGGACAGTACTATTGTTTGTGTGCTGCAAAAAAAGTAACATGAACTCCACGAGAAATTTTTGAGTGCTGGCAAGGTTTTTGGGGTTTTATAAGTGGCAACTGGGAAAAGGTACATTGCCCCCGGCAGGGGGGAGCCTCAAAATCAAGGCAGGGCCAGCCACGATGCTGTGTGCATGGCCGACCATTGGATTCACTGTGCTGTGAAGGAAGGGGTGTGCTGCAGGGGTGTGGTGTGAGCAACCTTTTGGGGAGTCCAGGGGAGCACCTAATGTGAACACCAGAAATGTTTGAGCGCTGGGTGGTTTTTGGGTTTTATAAGCAGTAACTGGGAAAAATGTGCATTGCCTCTGGGTGGGGGGAGCCCCAAAGTCATGGCAGGGCCACCCATGGCACTGTGTGCATGGCCTGACTGTGCTGTGAAGGACAGGGTGTGCTGCAGGAGTGCATTGTGAGCAACCATTTGGATGTATCCAGAGGAGCACCTAA
Organism: Crocodylus siamensis; assembly: GCF_052110815.1. Lineage (NCBI taxonomy): Eukaryota > Metazoa > Chordata > Crocodylia > Crocodylidae > Crocodylus > Crocodylus siamensis. The sequence goes on from NC_143403.1 coordinate 46,721,701, forward strand.
TGTGAACACCAGCAGAAATGTTTGGGTGCTGGGTGAGGTTTTTGGGGTTTTATAAGCAGCAGCTGGGAAAATGTGCATTGACTTGGTGGGGGGAGCCCCAAAATCATGGCAGGGCCAGCCACAGTACTGTGTGCATGGCCTGGCTATGCTGTGAAGGAAGGGGTGCAGTGTCAGCAACCTTTTGGAGCGTTCAAGGGGACACCAAATACAAACACAAGGAGCAATGTTCAGTCCAAAAAATAGTATTTGTTATTAACCTGAATCTTGAACTGCCTGACCAGTAAAGATTTACAAGAATAGCATCTGGTGTCCAGTAGATGCACTGGAACAGAAATTCCATAGATTTCTGAGTGAAGCCAAGTGGCACCTGGTAGAGAAATCATGGCAGAGCAGGGAAAATCCCATTTTTGGCTGTATCTCGAACATACATTTTAAAAACTATTACGCTAATAATAACCCTGTTGGCACAATTTCCCACGTTAAAAAGAAAATGTCAGAGGTGGTTTAATTTACTATGATCATTGGAAATCTACCATGATTAAACCAGGTCAATGTGTATCTTCAGACGCAATTAAGCTAGCGAAATGGCAATTTTTGCTGCCATTTCATGAGGTGTGTCTAGGTAATGCGTTACATGGACAAGCACCCTCCAGGCTTAGTACAAACATTCCCCGACCCCCACTTTCCCACTGGCCCCAGTCAGGTCCACTGTCCTCCCTCCCCTCCCCAGCACTCCAAATCCCCACTTATTGTCGGTCCCCCCCGCCACCCCCTTACTTGTGGCTGCTCATACTATCTGTCCCCAAGAAGCTGGCAGGGAAAGACTAACCTGCCTGCCTGGCCACCACTGCTGGTGTTGATCTTTGAGCCAGAAGAGCAGCAGTCAGGTGGCAGCAGCAGTATCTGACAGCCAGGTTAACCCTTCCCTGTCTTCTCTCTTGGGATATAGTGGGGCAGCCACAAGTAAACAATGTCTCAGGTGTGGAGGGTGGAGGGGAGACCCTGAGGGACAGGGAGGGAGCCTCAGGAGGCCGGGGGAATCACAGGAGCACTGGTGGGCAGGGGGAAGGAGAGAAGCCTGGAGTGGAGGTGGAGGAAGGGGTTCTTACCTTTCAGTCCTCCGTACCCCTGCTGATCTGAAGTGTAACTACTTCAAACTTGAGCTAGTACTAACACCCATCAACATTTCTGTAACTCAGAGTACAAGGTGTAGCAAGGCCCTTATATTTCCATGTACTGGGTACCATTATGTACCTGAGGCAATGGGGATCCTCCCTTGCCACAGGGAGATGATTTCACTGTCAGAGATTATTTTCTGCTCTTCAGTTCTTAACTTCAGCCCCTGCTGATTATCATGAACTGTTTCATCTAAATAACCCCTTTCTTTGTCTTATTTACATCTGACAAACATGTGCAGATTTATCAGTCCACATACGTTGAAAGGGTTGCGCAGATAGCACTGGCACTTTTCTGCCTCTCATATTATTCAGTTCATATCAGACATCTGCTTACAGGGTCAGGCCCTGATCCTGAAAAAAAATTCTGCATGTGTTTTACTTTATGTCTAGGGACTGTGCAGACCCACTGGCTACGTGTTCATGCAACCCTGAGGTACACTTGTCCAACTGGGCACTATTTATTTCTTTATTTTACTGAAATGGGGATCATAAAATATATTGAAATAAAAAGCTGCTTTTCAAAGCACTGAGTTGGAAAAGGAGTTTTTTCTTTGAAATTTTAAGAAAGTGAAAAAATGTTTTCAATATTTTTAGAATTCTTCTTTTCACCATATTTTACCTTTCATTTTCTATTTTCTATGGGTGAAAGTATATGTTCTAGCCCAGAGTCCATTTCTTCATCCTGTCCACCTCCTGTTTGCTAGTAAAGATCAGTAATGTGTTGCCAAACCCTGGAGCAGCAAGGCTAGAGAGAGGGCTCTGCATCATTATGGCTAGAATGGGAAGGATTTTTGACTAGCACTTCAGCATCCTTTCTGTTCTGCTGGAGCATAAATAACAGACTCATCCCTAATGACTTCGTTTCTGCTAAGAGGAAGCTTCATTTGGGGGCTGTGTGCAACCACTTAACATGCAACCTGCATCTTGCTGACTGTGAGTCAGTTTCTCTTTGATCCCACAATGCCGTGGAGAATAATGCTGAGCATGAGAACTTGCACACTGCTCCTTGCTGTCTAGTCTCAAGCCTCTGACTTCTGCAGGGCACTCATTGCTTGGGGTAGGGTGGGGAGATGCCAGGAATAGCATCTTGCTTAGCTCAAAGCAATTGGGGGGGTGTGGGGATTGTGAACATACAAAAAACTGTATACACTGTTCGTTACTTTACAGGAGTGAAATCCTGTTCCCATTGGAATCAAGGGCAAAAGTCTAATTGATTCTAATCAGTCCATGACACCTCCCCTGTTTCTTATTGGCACTATAAAGGATCTGATCATCTTTGAGCAATGTTCCCATCTCTCCTTGCTTTTGAGGAAACCAATATGCAGGAGCTGTGTGCACCAGACACTGAAGAATCCATTTGAACTCTCTATAAGAGAAACAAGAGAGAACCAAACAATAGGGTGACTGGCCTTCAAGGTCACCTTCGCCATGATGCCTGCAAAAAACCTGACAATACTTAGCTGCTGGTGTGCAGCTACCACTGTCTAATGATGATCAGCATTTTTGTATTGTTTTTCTTTTTTTTTTTTTTTGCACTCCCCATCTGTCTGGTCTGTGATGTGGTATCATACTTACTACAGTAATGTAAAATAAGTAATCAGTAATAACAGCCAAGTGATAAACCCCCACACTACTCTAGCAGCTTTGACTCTCTGCCCGCCAAAGGAACTGATCCACTGCAACTGTTCAACTTTTACTGGTTTAAAGTGTTTCTATCAGTGAACTGATGCAACAGCATGCATAGCTCTCCAAAAGATTTTCTTTGCTTTACTTAACTACTGCAATGCTAAATTAATATACTGTGCTAAATTCAAACCCTCTGTAAGTCCACTGATGTAGATTTATTCCTGAGACAGCCCCAAGCCAATGTGCAGGTCATTGAGAGCACTGTGCTGTAGTCACACACTCAGCAGTCAGTGGGGAAAGGTAGAAGTGGTTCCTCTTCCAAATACTACCATTAGCATGGGGCTATAATCATGGGGTTCAGATGGAGGCAACTGCCTCCCTACTTGGTGAGCTATATATCTTCCTCCTAAGTATTGCCTTCACTTACCCTTTCTACCATATTCCTCCCCCACTCCCTTTCTGTATATTCCTTACTCCAAACGAATCACAGAATTGGGAGACAGGAAAAGGCCAGTTAGGCAACTCATTCACTCTGCTGGGTGTGAGGGTTATGTGGATTTCCCTAGATCCTTTCATTTTCCTAGATCAGTCTGAAATACATGTGCCTCTTTGCTCACACTTTTGGCTTTTTCCTGTCTCATGTGCTTAGGACTCTCCCTTACCTTCCTCTGGTAGGGGAGTACTGGGCTGCATTGCATTTCTGACTTCAGCTATAGTCTGCTCCCTCAGGCAGCAAGAACTGGTTGAGACTATATACCTACATAGGAATGTCTTTAAGTAACTTGATAGTCTTGATTAAACCCTCTGATGCTAATTGCTGCACACGTGGGCTAGAAGTTCCTGGGAACTGGAGGCCTCTGTGGGGTTGTAGGCAGAGATGATGGTATGCTGTTGTCTGGGGCTCTGGTGCAGTTATTCTTTACCCAGGCAGATGGATTTAGGATATAGTAAAGTAGGATTCAGCAGATGCGAGTGGTGTTGCAACTCAGACCACAGGTGAAGGTGAAGTGCAGCTGGTCCCCACTGGTGAAGGTGAAGGTTTAGACCATGGTACAAATTAGCCCCACATACACCCTGAATGCCACTCTGATCTATTTCCCTTATTCAAGCTGATGCTCTACTTTCTGTTTCCTGCCTTGTTCTTCTTTTTGCTTCATATGATGCTCTGCTTTCTGGTTCCCACCTTATCTGCCACTGTGCTGTCTGTCCCTTCTCCAGTCTGCTTCATGCCACATACAGGGGCAGCCTGTGCCACTTGTGGCACCCATATTTCAGGCCGGTCACCTCTGATGTAGGCTGCAGTCCAGTAACCAGTAGAGAGGAATAGAGATTCACACTGTATTAGCACAGGGTTCCAGCTGCTCTCTTGTGCCTTTCACTTACTGGTACATAAATGTTTGAGTTCTTCCTGCTCTAAGAAGAACCAAAAAGATTTTATTGCCTTCCTTCTCCACCCCTGTTTAGCTGACACTCCTATTCAGTTGTAATACCTAGAGGAAGAGGTATCAAATGTTTATGATGCAAATGCATCTACCACACTCACTTGTACTGGCTCTTCTCTTTTGACAAGCTGGCCAAAGAGGCACATTGTGCAGACAGTCCCTCTTCTAACAGACTGCAATTTTCTATAGTTTGTGGAATCACTGAAGCATCCCCAACTGCAGAGCTGTAGTCTCTACATGTTGCTAAGAACAGCCAGCGTGAATAAACATCAAAGAGGGACTTTCCACCCTGTGCTTTCTAAAACACAGCATTAAGAAGCAGCATATGGGAGCAGGAGTTATTAAATATGCATAACCTAGTGGATCACAAGGTAGCGCTTAGCTGTCCTCTAATTAAAAGGAAACCGCTTCCTAATATAGAGAGAAGAGTTGTTAGTGGAAACTGCATTCAGCTGGATTTACTGCAATTGATAACTGAACTACAGGGAATATTCCAACCCTTCCTGTCCAAGTCAGATATGCCATGGGGTCTTTTCAATCTAACACAGGTTTGTAGAGATGCAGCTTCACACTCTTTCTCAGAATCATAGATGGTCTTCAAAAAGAAGGAAGGGAAGATAGGTCTAACTCAACTGAGGCAAAGACATGGCCCAGGTTAGGGTCCAGACCTTGAGCTTCACTCTCACTGCAAAATACAGTGCAGTATATTTGTTTACTGCACCCTAATTGTTGTGCATGTGTAAACAGTGCTGCTTTACTGCTGAGCAAATTAGCCTGCTGTGCAGGAAAGTGTCCCGTGTAGATACACCCACTGTGAAAGAACATCTAGAGTTATGCAGTGTTACTGTTGTAGGGATCTAACGTTCAGGGCAAATTCTCTGAGCCCTGCACTCCACACTGTAGACTGCAGGCTAATGAGAGTTACAATCAAGTTCTTCCTTTAGCATAGAAACTTCAGTGGTAAGGGAAAATCACATGGAACATTCCTATTAACTATGTGCCAATGTGGGATACAGTTTACTGGGCAGCTTCATATGTGTGCCAACTACTGGAAATAAAAAGAAGAAAGCTTGTAAACACTAGGGAGAAAGTGCTGCAGTGTATCCTCTGTGTTTTCCAAGGCATACTTCCCTAACTGGCTCAATCAGACAGGGGTGAAGTGCTGCAGTCACAACCCCTTTCCGCTCTGTAGCACAAAAAGCTCTCCGCTTCCCTGCCCCCAGCCAGCAGAGGGCAGTCAGGAAGGTCAGGCAGGGAGCAGGTGCAAAAAGGGAAGACCTGCCCAATTCTGCCACTGTCCATGGCTGAGCTCATCATGTGTTGAAACCACTCCCCACAGCGCTCAGCTGGGGGACATGCAGTGGTGCCAAGCAAGAAGAAAATGCAAGAAGGTGGGACCTGCTTACTGCTCCTTCCACTGTCCATATTTTAAGCCCAGAACCCCACTCAGCCACTCTCTATAGCTGGAGTCTGCAGACCTGTTGTGTATACCCGAGGAGGAGGGAGCTGGGCAGGGAGTGGGTGCAGGAAGGGGAGACTCACCTGCCACCACAGTCCCCAGCTAAGCTAGTGACAAGGGGAGCCCCAAGATTACTTCTGTCCCACTCCACCAGGGACATCAGTGGAAAACAGGTCCTCCCTTCCTGCATCTGCTCCCTATGCAAAAACCTCCTCACCAGCCTGGGGTCTCCAGCTGCACTTCACCTTCACCTGTCGTCCTCACTGGGCTATACTAACATGAATGGGGTCTATTAATAACTGTCCATATTTTATAGAATCATTTTGCCTGATTTAATTGATCAACTAAACCAGGGTGGGCAAAGTGATGGATCTGGCTGGTGGCCAGACTCCACTTCCCAGCAGCCTCTGCCTGCATGGCTGGGGCCAGTTTCCATGGAGATCCCAGAAGCAACCACCTGTGATAGTGTGATGCTGGGGTTTCTGTGGAGACTGGCCCCAGCAACTCTGGCAGGGAGTGTGGCAGGGTGTAGATCTCCTCTAGAGCTGGGTTGGGATCTTGCAGCGGTGACAGCATGGTCCAGAGCCAAGGTAGAGCTGCGATCTGCAGCCTGCATCCTCCCGGCAGAGGCACACAGGCAGTGGGTTGTAGGTCTGCCCTGATTCCTTGCAGCAATAACAGTGTGGTCTGGACCCGGGCCAGAGCCACAGTCTGCTGCCTGCATGCCCCTGACTGGAGCATGCAGGCTGCAGATCATGGCTCTTTGTTGTCTCTAGACCATGCTGTCACTGCCACAAGATGCCAGCCAAGCTCCAGAGTAGCTCCACATCCTGCCACATACCCTGCCAATAGGGTCAGCACTGGGAGGAGGTTGGGGGGCTACAGCCCCACCAAATTTTCTGTATCCCCCAAAGCCACCCCACCCAGCACCACTGCTGCTGCCCACACCACACAGGTGGCAGCACTTGAACGTTTCCTGCTCCTGCCTGCAGCACAGCCCTTTCTCAGCCCCCTGCAGAAAGAGGCTGGTGTGCTGCTGCCTGCTGGTGCTGCTCTCCATGGAAACCCTGGCTCTGCAGCTGGGGTCTCCATGGAAACCAGCCCCAGCCACATGAGCAATGGCTACTGGGAAATGGAGTTCATTGCCAGCCAGATCCAGCCCATGGGCTGGACTTTGCCTGCCCCGACCTAAACTGATTACCCACCAGATGGTGCAAACAGGTTACAAACAGGGAGGAGACAGCTGCTCACAACAGAGAGTATTTAAGTGGAGGGGATTTTCCATGGCTGTCTGTCTGGTTTGGCTTCAGCCATATTCACAAATGATACACCTATTTCTTGACTGGGTAAAATTCATCCATAAATTTAGAACTGCTGTGGTGAGGGTTCCTTCAGTGCTGCCCCTCTGGATGAAGGTGAATATCAACTTCCATTAGCATTTGTCCCATTTAGGCTAAATTATTGTAGAAAGTAGATTTTATGTGTGGGAATATCCTTGCCAAAAGGGTTCAACCACTCAGCCAATCATGATCAAGTACGAAGTAGAACCCAGAAATAAGCAAAGTGCAAAATTCACCCTTCTGTGCCTTGTTTAATCCCCCCAAAAACCTAGACAACATTTTGGGGCCTGTTCTCGTACTTTGCATAGCGATGACTTTAAATCCTAGTGAAGACCTGACATTGCCAAGACACAGACACACCCTTCCTAGCCACAGCAGACACAGATACTCTGTAACATGCTAAATACCTTCTTCCTCAGTCAGAAATGCTACCCTTATCCTGGGCAAGCCACCAACAGAAATGGAACTGAAGAGTGGTGTAGGGACCATAGGAGCAGTGCCAGGATGCTCAAAATTGCATTAAATGGGAAAGTAATGACTTCTGTTTTTCATGGTTCTTTGCTAGAATAAATACATACTTAGTCCTGTGTGTGTTTCAGCCCATAGAAGCAGTTTAAGCATATTTTTTCTCTCTCCATACACGCCGACTTGTCTACTTAATCTAATCTCCATATCTGTCTGTCTACCTTCTTTCTTTTCCATAAACCTCATTGGGGAATTGAAATACCTGTTAAAAATTACAAAATTATCTTTTGTCTTTCAAGCCACTAATGGCAGCCCAGGTAAGGTATCTTGTTACAGATCACAAAGTATGACTTTATCCAGCTGTAAATGGGTGCTTGCTCATTGAGACTAGAGAGTGAAAGATGGTCAATTGTAATGCTAAGCATATTACGCCTTTGTGCAACAATAGATGCAGAAACTGGCGTGCCGTAACCACATTAGCTGGATAGGTCACTTTCAGAAATCAGAATGGATTTGTTAGCCCTTTTGATATGCGTCTGCTTCACTGAATCTTAAGTTACTAGATAAGTCTCAGGTAAGTTACTTACATGTTCATCCATAGACTGATAGAGGTCTGGAGGCTAATTGCTTGGTTCAGAGCCCCAAAATAGTCTGTCCCCTCCAAAATGGAGTGACCCTCTTTTAAAGCGTTTGTGACCTTATCACGAAGTTCCAACCATAAACCAGTATCCTCAGACCATGACTGATACAGGCTGGTCAGTTTGAAAAATGTCAGCAATCTCAGGTAGAATGACTGGTGTCTCCCAGGTATTTTGGGCAGGAAGTGGGAAGAAGGGGAAAGCGAGTTCCTCACTCCCAATGGAATCACCTAGGTGCATACAACATCCATAGTTTGAACAGAGGGGCTGGGCAGACTTGGAGCAGGGAGGCAGACAAAGAGGGTGATTTCTTCACACCAGCAGACTCTGTCCTCACAGTCTCTTGGGGCACTGAGCATGGCTCCAGCCCAGCCTTGTAGCAGCAATGCTGGCTTTGCAATGCCCCAGGCTGCAGCAGGGATGGAGCCTGCTGGTACCTGAGCAAACGTAGGGGGGGAGGGGCAGAGACTTCAGAGTGGGGGAAATAGGAGGAAGCTGGGGTTGAGGGCCTGAGGCTGCAGGTGGAAGGCACAAAGAAGGGGTAAGTGCAGGGGGGACAGGAAGCATGGGGGCAAGCTGCCTGCCTTTCCTCTACCACCTTCCCCCTAGTGCCTGTCCCCCACTGCCTGCCTGCTCCCCCACTACTCCTACCTATCCCACTGTCTGTCCCCATAATGTCTGCCCCATTATTGCCTCTGTCACTGCCTGTACCTGCAGTGGGGGGGGGGGCGCAAATTTAAAATGATCCTCCAATAATTAGATTTTATACATGGAAAATTATATAACACATGCATACATTTTCTATGTATAGAATATAATGCTTGGGGGGCCATCTTAAATTCAGGGTCATCTTTGATTGAGGTAAATAGTAGTTGTATTATGACCATCCATCTATGTAAGTTGTAGCACAGAGAAAGGAGAGCCAGACAACAGGTTTAGCTCTGTGTGCACTGATCTGTGAAGGTGCAGATGAGTGTGCGGATGACATCAACATTACAGAAGAGCTTTAGTTTAGTTAAAAGGGCAGCTTAGCATCAGTTGACCACAGTAACAGAATATAAGCAGCCATCCACTGCTTTCTCCTCTGCAGATCAGCATTGGGAAGAAGGGCTTCCTCCTGTGGGTAATCTTCACCACATTTTCACGCAGCTGTGCCATGGCACAGAAGAACTGGGCCCAGAGTTGAGTAAAACCTACAATTACCTCTTGTGCAGAAGGCTTGGACATCATTCCTGTTGGGGTCATCAGGCTGGGAGCTTTATAGGGCTTCTTTATACCATGGCAGTGGCAAATCCTGGGATTGGTGGCCACAAACACACATTGCCCACCCATGCAGGCACGCTCCAGCCCCTGAAGTACATTGGGAGCTCTGATCCAAGCTCGTTCCCAGGATTTTGCTCCCAGCTACCCTGAAGATGGAGGGCTTGGGAGCGTGCACAGGGATGAGCTCAGAATATTGCTCCTGGCAAACATCCTGGCATGGTGTCAGCATGGACCAAGCATGCTGAAGTGTGCCAGTTCTGGGAATTATCACTGCCAAGGTTCAGATAAACCCAAAGTGGGTTATGAGAATGTGATGTTCACTACTGTACTTGTCTGAACTATTATATGTACATCAGCTGGAAACAATGCACGTGGACTTGGCAGATTGGCCAGGCAAAAGCAGGTCATAGAACTGATTAAATGGAGAGCACAGGAGATTCTTTAGTAGCAACAGTGTTTGGAGTGAGGAGATGAAGGTATTGGGAAGACCTGAGGATAAGAGGCTGTTGCATCTGTGAGGAAATTATTGGATAGAGAAGGGGTTTTCAACCTTTTTTAGTAAGTGTACCCCGGTGGCTGGACATTTTTAGTAAGTGTATCCCTGGCACCTGGGGAAAGGGAGGAGTGATACGTGGCCAGGTGCGGGGTGCGGTATGTGGCCAGGCGCATGAATGACACATGCCCCCGGAGGCTGAGGGAGCATAGCAACTGCCTGCAGGTGGTGGCAATGGTGTCAGTGATGGGGGTGTGGTGGCAGAAAGTGGGGACTGCCCACAGGCAGCCGTGGTGATGTCAGCAGCGAGGGCGGGTTGAGTGGGGACCGCCCACTGGTGGACACAGCAGTCTCAGCTGTGAGGAGGGGTGAGGAGCAGGCAGCTCCTGTGCTGTTGGCGGTCATGTTGGCAGTCATGTTGATAGCAAGAGAGGGGCGGTGACCATCTGCAGATGCCAGCAGCAGCTTCGGCAGCAGCCAGTCTTGGGGGGGGCACGTGTCCCTCTGTGTCCCCCCTATGCGTCGCCTATGGCTGGGCGTGCAGCCAGATGTGAAGCCAGGGTACACTTACTAAAAGGATCAGAGTAGTGGCAGTGTGGGCTGGTGGGAAGCAGTGGCACAGGGCAGTGGGAAGCTTTTCCCCTATCCATGTCTGGCCAGCTGGGCAGCACCTGTGTCACCCACAGAGAAGCACCACTGCCTTTGCTCACACCCAGCCCTACTCCTGGGAGGCGGCAGCACTGCATCCATGCTTGTCCATACATACCCCATAGGGCCCCCACAAGTACCTCCAGGGGTACTCATACCCCTGGTTGACAATCCCTGAGGCAGAGCGATCTGCAGGTTTTTTTGATTTTTTGGCTAGGGCCCTTGGCACACATTTATGTAAAGGTGCAATGAGATCTGTCCCCTAATCCTAATAACCACACCTCCTCTCATGCCACATGTGCATAGCAGGAGCCTGAATTTTGGGATTGGGGATCAGATCCCAATCTCAGATTTTCGGTTTGGCAGTACATGGGGATTCTGGATTCCCATAGGTCCAGTGCTGGGGATAACAATCAGCTGACTGCTGTTTTTGACATGATACACCTTCAGTTTAAGGTACAAACAAGCCATAATAATGTTCTTTAATTGTTGTGGTTAGTTTGCCATTTAATAGTACTATAAATTGAGTGCATGTGTAGCACCCTCCCTATTTATGCCATGATTAACATATTAATCATGGCATAAATGGAATGTGCATAGGGGCCCTAAAGTACTCTGTGTCAGAAAATGCCAATCCTTGTTTTTTTTCTTTGCAATTTCTTTGAAACATTTAGTGGGAAGTGCTTCTAAGGCCCAGGGTGGAATTTTTGCTCAAAAAAAGAGAAAGTCAGAAAAACAGAGCCAGAGGCAGAGAGCGAGAGACAGAGACAGAGAAGGCGGGTAGCCACCCCACAATAGAAAATGGTTTGGAGGTCAGAGCACTCACTTGAATTATGGGAGATCAAGTTCATACCACTGTGCTTCTTGCTTCAGACTGGTTACTTGGCATCACTTTTCACATCTCAAATATTCATTTCAAACACTGAATGACTAGCTATCCTGGTTTTCTTATTCATGGCAATTCAGTTATTATCAGTAATTCAATTTTGGACCAAATAAACCCCTTTTTTGGAAAATGTTATTGAAATAGGTATGCGTCTTTGAAATATCAGGCATTTTCCAAAGAAAAACTGATTTGTCAGAACATTCCTGACCAGCTCCGTGCCTGAGTACCTCACTCTCCTATTTGTATTTCTCATCTCAGAACAGGCTGTGTAGTAGCACTACTCTCCTCATTATATGCATAGGACCTACTGCCCAAGGAGCCTTAGTGACCTGCCCAAGGCCATATAGGGAGTCTGTGACAGAACAGGGAACTGTAGCCAAGCAGACCATAATCTGGGTGAATGTCTAAAGCACTGGACTCCTCAGCAGTGAGAGAGCTTGCATACTAATGTTTTATTGCGCTGCTTCTCTAGCCGGGCTGAGGAATCCATGATGACTCCTTCTAATCACTGTTTATCTGATGGGCCAAGGTGAGTGCAAATTCTCCCAATACTGGCACTATAATGCAGTATCCTTCCCCCAGTGGAAAGAGATGCATAGAATGGTACCACCTATGTTAGAATGGCAGTGCATCCCCAGACCCAGCCCTTTCAGTTGGGAGGTGGCACTGGGCACATACTGTATTTTCTAAGTAGCTTCACAGAGCAGAGAATCAGATCAGAGCACGCACTCTGCACATTCTGGGCAGGAATTCAGTTAATATTTCAATAACAAATCTCCTAAACTTGGGCTCCCTGTGGGCCCGGGGTTGATCACTGATCCTCAGTGTTTCACTCTTTCTTCCTTCAAATCTTCCCTAGGCTGGAAAAGCTTCAGCTTATTGATATTCAGAGGCAAACATTGCAGCCTTTCAAATGCTGACATACTTTATGAAGAGCTGTTAATAAAATGGATTCATCTGGGAGTACAAGGGAGCCAATATGCAAAGGCCTGTGGGGGTGTTGTGGCAAGGGCAAATTCTGGCAGCAAGAGGCCTTTCTGCTTACTGGTTTTAAACAGCTTGGCTTGGAGTTGTACAGTGAGTTTTCAGAGGCAAACATGTTCAGGATGGATTGACAATTCTGGTCAGGAATGCTGACTTACTGCTGTGCAGTCTGTGGGCTGCACTGAGTGCAGTATGTTTGGCATCTGTGTACTGGTACTGAGAGAAGCCTGATTTTCACACCTAGTCCCAGTTACAGAACGGAGCTACGCTTCTCTCTCACCCAAAGTCTGAAGTTGGTTAGCCCCAGGGTCTGATTCATCCCATCTCTTTTGTTTTGTGTGGGTGAACTAAGAGTATGCTGTGGGGCTGGATAGAATAGATGAATCAGAAATGTGTAGAAGAGAAGATCAGACTGTGTTCCTACTTTAGGAAACTAGCTCAATGTGAGAAGACCTAATATAATTGTGAAGGTTGAACCATAAGTTACCTTAGTTCTGGGAAAGGGATCTGCATTCTCAACCTAACTCATTGCAGAGGCTTTGCAACCCTACACATAAAATAACTTTTTCCTGCTTCAAGGAGCCACACATGTTGTACTCTGTCCATACCAGACTCATCTGATCTTATCCTGAAACAGCAATTAAGAACCAAACTGTTTGTATGGGTTACACCAAGGGTGGGCAAAATCCAGCCTGCAGCTGCTCCTGTGGCACTCCGTATGGGGCTGAACCCCACCTGCTCCTGCCTGCATCTGCCCCATGTCTACAGATAGCACCACCCTTGCCTGGCACTGGCCAGTGTGTACAGCTTCCCACTGGGGTGGTTCTTGCTGCTGCTGCAGCAGCCACCCAGGTAGTGCTTGGCTCCCCCTGCCTCCAGCGGCTCCCCCTCCTCCTGCCCCTGCTGCATCACTCTGGGCAGCATGTTGAGCATGGAAGCAGCAGTATGGAGGAAGCTTCAGCCAGGCAGCTTCTGCCCCAGCATGCAGGGCTCCAGCTGCAGTTCCAGTTCCAGCTGCTGGCCACCTTCCACCCAATCCACTCAACTGGTGAGATGAGTGCTGGCAGGGACCAGGGCCATCAGTGGGTGTAGGGCGGATGCAGGTGAGACTGTGGTGCAGCCTGTCCTGGGATGGAGCAGGTGGGACTCAGCCCCATGCAGAGCGTTGTGGGGGCAGCTATGGGCTGGGCAGAGCGGGAGTGGAGAGGCTGACCATACCAACCTCTGCACCAGCACTAGCACTGTACTGCTGCATGTACCTCCTCTGCTGTGCTCCCTCCCTCTCAACTGGCTCCTGGGACCCAGCATGCAGGCATCCTCCTATACACACCTCTCCACCCCCCCCCCCACAACCTCCTACACTGCCCAAAAAATGCCCCCTCCAGCCCCCACCCCTCCTCCAGCTGTGCAGGGAAGCTGCACCACTCATAACTGACTCCCAAACTGGTAGAGTGAATGAGAGAGATAAAACTGGCTGAGAGCACCAGTTTTTTTTTTTATCAGGAATTAGAAAATTGGTAGCCAAGGTTCTTTGGGTAGATGGGGTATCTTTTATTACATCACCGAAATAGGTGAGAAAAGTTCTTTGCAAACTTTTGGGCACAAACAGCCTTTCTCAGGCATTGGGAGGCTGCTGCTGTTCTGAGGTCTCCAAGGTAGAAAAAAAGCTAGGGTAAACAGATATCTGTGAAGAAGCAAATGAGCGGAAGTTCAGAAGACAAAGGGTAGAGATGGGAGTGGGGGAAGGGAGGGGGACTGTATGAAGGAATGCAGGTCCTCAGTTAAAAGGCAGATTACCCACAGGCACTAAATTGTGCCTACTCCTCCAACAGTAGAAGTATCCTAGACTGGGAGCCCTACAGGATAGGCAGGACACCACAACTGCCAGTCACCTGAGCAACAGGCTAATGAGGTAATTAGACAGCACCTGCAGGTAGTCAGTTGACCAGAGGGAAGCAGGGCCCTGGAAGCATATAAGCCCAAGGCCGGGCTGCTAGGGGTTTGTTCTCTGGCCACTTCTAGGCAAAAGAGTTCCTGTACAGGAAAGCTACCCAGGACATTTGGTTGCCTGTTTTGCTTCCTACAACAATAAGAAGGCTCCAGGAACTCACAAGGTAACTAGGGTTAGCAGGTATGCTATGCTAGGGTAGAGGTTTGCCCTCTTAAAGGGGCAGAGTGTTGTATCCATTGTTATTATTATATTATAGCCCAGGGGCTTATGTTTATGTTACTGTTTGAACCAGAGGTTTGGGATGGTGCTGTAAGGGGAGGTAGGGAGAAACCATTAGTGCCTGGCTGGGGTGGAACATGTGATTGCATTGAGTCCTGCTTGAGGTAGACTCAAGGCTTGAGTAATTAGTGAGCCTATCGTGGATGGATCATGCAAGGCACAGAGCAAATGGATGTAGCCACACAGAGACCAGAGGGCCCAGCAGGCAAGGGCCTGGTGACTAGAAGGCATAGGTTGGAGCTACTGTTTCAAAGGCAGGTCCAGCACTGTGGGCCTAGACTAGAAAGCCTAACTAGATTAAAGGGCTGGAGGCTGAGAAGGCCGAGGCCCCAACAGGGAGCAACATTTTCATGGGTACAGGGCATGTTGTAGGGGAGGTTTTGGAGCCACACAATTAGCCCATAAGGCTTGAGGTGTGCCTTGTGTGGCATAGTACTGGAGTGAGGTCTGGTGAAGGGCCCAAAGACCAGTGAGTTCTTGTGGGGGTCAGTGGACCAGGGCCATGCAAAGGCCCATGGGCAGCCTCCCCATTTTATTATTTCACCATCAAGACATGACAGGCAAGACAAGAGGGTGCCCTTGGGCCAAAGCTGGCATGGTCACAAAGATGCCAGAGGCATCACAGCCACCCCTGGGGGCCCTGACCAATGACACTGGTGTGTCATAAACCCAATGTCTATATTTAGTCCATGATTATTTGTATCCAGTAGATTTATAAAGTGAAGTTCATAGCCTTATCTATGAAAGGTGTCTTGTAAGTTCCTTTTAAGGATTACAGCTGGGCGATCAGAGAGGGAATGATTGTCTTGTGAGAAGTGTACACCCATAGATAATTGGATCTTTTTATCTTAGAGGAATTTTTGGTGTGCATGCATTCTGGTATACAGCTTTTTGGTTTCTCCTAGATATCTTCCATCTGAGCCATTTGGTTCTCTGGATGAGATGCATTACATTTCTGGAGGTGCAGGTGTAAGATCCAGGTGATGTTTCTGTTGTGGGGTGTCTGGATACATTTGGTGTGGTTTGGGTCATAGGGAGTTTGCTTCTGGTGTTGAGGTTAATGAGGTCTGATGTTTGTTTAAAGGCTAGTATGGGTGCTTCTGGAAAGATCTTTTTTTAAGAATTGGGTTTTCTTCTAGTATGGGTTGCAATTGTTTGAGGATTTTCTGTACAGGTTCCAGGGAAGGATGGTATATCATAACTAATGTGTGATTTGTGGGGATTTTCTTTCTGTGCTGCAGCAATTCTTTGCATGGTATCTGGGTGGCTCTTTCAAAAGTGTGATCTAGCTCTTTAGAGATGTGTATTTGTTGGGTGAAAGCCCTTTTGAGATTTTTGAGGTGACAATCACATGTATTCTCCTCAGTGCAAATTCAGTGGTATTGGAGAGCTTGGCTGTAAATCACAGCTTTTTGGTGCATTTAGAGTGACTGCTGGATCTATGTGGATATATATGTTGGTCTGTGGGTTTCTTGTATATGGTTGTTTGTGTTTTACCATTTTGGATATTGACCATGGTGTCTACAATTGGAAATCTTGGTGTTGGAGTATTCAAGAGTCAGATGGAGGGGTGATCATTGAAGTTGTGATGGAAATCAATTGGAGACTGTAGGTTTTTGGCCCAAATGTTGATGTAATCTATATATCTCAGGTATAACATGGGTTTCATGGTGCAGTTCTTGAGGAATTCTTCCAGGCAAGCCATAAAAAGGCTGGCATCTTGTGGGACCATTTTGGTTCTCCTAGCTGTGCCCATGATCTGGAGGAAGTGTTGGTTGTTGAAACTGAAGTTGTTGTGTGTGAGGATGAAGTGTATAAATTCAGTGATATCTTGAGGTCTGTACCCCGAGTTGTAATCTTGCTCTTGTAGATATGCGAGGCAGGCTTGGATGATATCCTGGTGTAGGATGTCGGTATATAATCTGGTAACATCCATGGTGGCTGGGAGGGTATTGTCAGGAAGGTGGTCAATGTTTTTAAATTTTTTCAGAAGGTCTTTTTTTGGATAAAACTCAGTCTGTTTCAAGAGTTTTAGAATGGATTTGATGAATCCTGATATTTCTTAGGTTAGGGTTCTGTGGTTGGAAATGATAGGTCTGCCAGGGTTCCCTTGTTTGTGGATTTTAGGGAGCATGTAAAATGCCCCTGGATTGGGTAGTGGAGGGATCAGGGTCTGAAGTTTTTCTTGTAGTTCAGATGGAAATGATGTAATCATGGTTTTGAGTTTTGATGTGAAAAGGGGAGTTGGATTTTCCTCTAGTATTTTATAGTAGGTAGTGTCAGAGTTGTCTGTTGGCTTCTTTTATGCAGTCTTCATGGTTGAGGATAACTATAGCTCTTCCTTTTATCTGCTGGTTTGATTACTATTTCGTGGCTAGATCTTAGGTTCTATGGCCCTTCCTTGTGGGAGGGAGAGGTTGGTATAGTGGTGTTTGTTAAGTGTATCATTGTTCATTTGTTCTCTGAAGAAGTCAAAATAGTGGTTGAAGTCTGGGTTTTGTCCACTGTAAGTTGTCCAATCTGAGGGTTTGGGAGTTTTTTTTTTTGGCATTAATATTTTTGTTGATGTTGTCACTGGATGAAGTCATGTTGAAAGTGGATTTGTTTTGGTTGTGGAAGTAGTCCTTTTAAAATATCGGGTGTTTTCAGCTTTCTAGTTAAAATGGAAATCAGGAAAAAAGTTTTTAAAACCACCTTTTAATTAATTAAAAATGGTTTTCTGGCAACTTTTTCCCCACAAAAATATTTACTTTGGTCAAAAAGCCAGTTTTCCTCAATCTGTTTCAGTGTAGAACTGTTCATCAGCAGCAATGTGGATTATTCTCCTGCCAACTCCTTGTGCTATGTTAGGGTTTTACTTGTATGCTTTGTCAGGGCAACAGAAACACATGGATAACACAAAAAACAAAATTCCTTCTTCCTACTCCTATAAATGACCTGAAACTTCCTTAAAAGTCTCTTATTGCTTATATTAACTTCTAAAAAATTTTTTTTGTTTGATTTTTTTTTTTTTACCCCAGAGAACTGCAGTTCATTGGCTATCCTGAGATAAAAGCCCAGTAAAGTAGAAATGCAAAACTTAACTCTTGGTGCAGAGATGATACCTTTTTATTAGACCAACTAAGAATAACTTTCTTAGTTGGTCTAATGAAAGGTATCATTTCTGAACCAAGAGTTCCAGAGTTTTGCATTTCTTTTCATCTGAGATGAATGCAGTTACCAAATAAATCCCTGAAATAGTGCAGCACAGGCACTTGAGTGTTACTGCAAAAGGTAACCCTGTACCTCTGCCTGCCTGGAGCCAACCAAATTAATGTTCCTCCTCATCTTCCCTGTCTGTCTGCACTGGGATGACTAGTGTCTTGGGACATCTTTACACGTGCTCCAGGGTGGGGATGGAGGGTGCGTTTTAATTAGAGCTGTTCTTGGGAGCCACTCTAATCAAAGTGCCCATAGCATCTGATGTATTCAGCGTCCTGCACTTCAAAATGGTGGCAGGGGTACTTTAACTAAAGCTAGTTCAAAGACCTTTAGTTGAAGTGTGGGAGTGCTGCCACTTTGAAGCATGGGAGTGCTGAATACACGAGACGCTGAGGCTGCTGGAGTGTGCTAATAAGCTTGCTCCAACAGACTTGATTAATTGAGTCTGCTCTCATGTTTGCTAATTAGCAGGTGTCAGAGCAGGGGTTTAGCCAATGTATAGATGCCCTTAGTTATTCCAGGGTACTAAAACACTTTTTTTTAAGCAAGCCCTTCTGAGGATCATGGCTTGTACTAACTCAGTTGGGGTATGGGCATGAGACTTGGCTTTACACCCTCCCCAAGTCCCACCATGATCCCTGTCCCTTTACTCAATTTGCTGCTCAACTCTCTGTTCCCTGCTGTGTGCTCCCTAAACTGTTGTTCTGCTTTCTGCATCCTGTAGTTATCCCTGTTTGCTCTGATTTTCAGCTTTGTGCTCCCTGCCCTATCTGCCACTGTTACCTGTCACTTTCCCAAACTGCCATGTGCCACATATAGGCTGCCTGCGTCTCCTGTGACACTGGTGCCAGAGGTTGACCACCCCTCCCCAATAGATGGTGATTGTGTTTATTTCTGCTCCTATTGTTGTTCTGTCATGCTTCACTAATACCAAGGAACTGAGCAGGGTTCAATGAAGTTCATTATATTAGCTAAGTAATGAAAATGGGAGGCAGGAAGAAAGTTGGGATGATCTGCCTTCACTGCCCATACCATGGGCTGTCTGGCACCCACCTCATTAACACAGGACATATGACACTCTGCTAAACAGTGCACAGGCTTCACTTTGTTGTGTCCTGCAGTTCAGTACATAAGGAAGGGTCATAACTATTATGCAGAGGCTCCCTCCTCAGACTTGCCCGTGGTAAATCATATGAATATCTAGAGGATGCGGAAGGTCATACTTATAGTAATCAAATGAGGACTGTGTGAGAAAGCAACTGGGGTGCTGGGCTGAGGAGTTCCAGGAAGTCTCCCTGCTACCGTGAGAAGGCAGTGCATGCAGGGATTAGAAGGGGGAGAAACGAAGCGAAGAATTTAAGGGAATTATAAAACATGTCCCATACTACAGTGCAGTATCTCTGACCAAGTTCCAGTCAGAAAAATGGTATAAAGAACATATTCACCAAGGGCATAACTAGTACAGTTGCTGCCCTCGGCCCTCTTCTCCACCCTGTTTTCTGCATCCCTTTCCCCCTGAATTATTTCTTTGCAGTCCCCAAGCTGTCTGCTGCCACATAGCAGGCCTTGACATAAATCAAGTGCTTTCCCTTGCACTTGCCTATTGCTGCCATTGCAGCAGCACACCCTACCATTGCTGCCACTTTCCACTGCTACGAACCCCAACAGAGAAATATCAGGGACAGTTGCTCAAAAGCAGGCTGAAGAGGAAGAATGCATAGAGAAAGGGAGTGCCACTATTTCCCCTTACCATTGACTTCTGAATGGGGCAAATTCAGCAGCGAGAGAAGTGGTAACTGCAATAATGAGGTGAGAGGGGGGGGAAAAAGCAGGGACAGTTGGGGTACCCCATTTAGGAGAAAAGGAATGCATGGACAATGTGGAAGAGGGGGATGTTCTGGAGTGAAAACCTTACTAATTACACCTCTCTTATCAAGGAAATTATAGATGGATGCAGGTGGAAGGGACCTGGGGGCAGTGTTGGAAGTCAATGTCATGGGCTAGTGCTCTAGTCACCCATCCTTAGTTGGGATATTGATGCTCACTTTTAGAAAGAACAGGAAGAGATGTTTTCAGTTTCAGTAGTGATGTGACTGCTGCGTCTTGATTGAGCTGGTGAAGAACCTGTATGGTCCTAACTTGCATTTCATTTGATGAAGTTATATGGCACTCAGTCATGCTGCAGCTAACATCCCAATCACTGCATAATTATGTATATTGTTGACATTACAGTTAACACCTTCAGCACTTTAAGCAGAAAGACCTTGTAGCCTATTGCAAACATAAATTAATTCATTTTCACAACCCCATCTTGCCCAGTTCCGGAAGACATTATCCCCATTTTCTAGGTGAGGGAAATGAGAAGGAATGCGATGATTCTTTGACAAAGCCAGAAATGATGCACAGTTCTTGGGAGGGCAGTGATGAACTGAGATCCCCCAGGCCCAGCTCACACCACAGTTCCTGCCCAGTGCTGAGGGGAGGCAGGAGCTGAGCAGCACCGGGACTGGGGAGAACCACACCTGCTCCCTGGCAGAGGAGGATGCAGTATTTGAGGGTGCTGTGCTGTGGGGCATGGGTTCAGGGGTCCTAGCTCATTGCTGCCCTCCCTCTGGCTATGGGTCTTGGGAGGTAGGTGCAGAGGATGAGATTTGCCAAGAGCTAGGCCCAAAGCCAACAAGTAGATGGATGCCTTCTTATCTTTCTTGTTGAGTGATGATCTGGCAAGCTCAATCTGGCCTCCTTCACTACCTGCAAACAGAGCAACGTGAGAGATGAGGGCACTGCTGCTGCTTGGGCATGGGGTATTGCCTGAAGCCAGTGCTGCTGAGCCAGGCTATGATCCCAAGCTTTGCATGGCTGGGAGCTTCCCCCACCCCTGCTTCTCCCTCCTTCCCAGAGATCAGGTCTTATCAAGGAAGCAGTTGTGGCCTCTTTCTGCCTGGGCTGACCAGGGGCAATTTGCTCCAGGTAAGCATCTATAAGTGCAGTTTGGCACATTAGTTTTCTAGTACCTGTATCAGCGGGGACTAGCAAATGGCACTTTAAAATAATATACACAACTGTGCAGTAACTGGTGTCACATGTAGGCAGTGGTGCTTAACTGCACGTTAGATTAGACTGATGCTCAGTGAAATGCATGTGTAGATGAACCCTATGGTTCACAGAATAAAATGATATCAAACAACTTTCAAATACCATTCCACTCTCTTATGGTGAGGCTTCTTTAATTGTGGACCTTATAGAAACTCAGGTTCCTGGGTATGTCTAAATCCTAGTCATAGCTTCTCAGAGGCCCAGGAAGGTGCTGAGGTTATATGACCATTGGACCTCTATAATCTCCTACTGCCTGAGCCTTACCAAGGTCCTCTTAATCTGGACTTTATAGAGGTATCCTAGAAGCTCTAGTATGATTAACTAAAGCCTTTTCCAACAGTCCTTGCCTTCATCAAATTATATCCTTCTACAGAGATGCTTTTGCAAGTCTTTCTGCTTATGTGAGTAATGCAATGCTGCAGTTCTTCTCTCCAGAGGCTTCAGAAGGAATTGCATACTTTAGGTATTGACTATATACAGCTACCTAGGACTAGTCATCCACAGCAGCAGGCTAGAAGAGATCTAGGAACATTTGCATCCTCCCAGAGCTCTGCTTAAATGGCTGCTACTCTAAACCTGTATTCCTGATTCTGCTAATCCATGCACATATTTTCCAGTGTCCAGGCTGCTCAATGGAAAGGAATTCAGACGGTTATCTCTGGACCCTTCTGGGTGTCTTTGAGCACACAACTTGAAGCCTTAGATGCACCTTTGAAAAAATTTTGGGAAGCTCTGAGAAGTGAGAGCCTGGTAGGCTTGGGTTCAGTATGATTGGTCTGAAGCCCATATGCATCACACAGTGCGGTTTGTGTACTAGCATAAAAAAGCCCTTAGATACAATTGTTAATAATAACAATTTAAACGATTTTAAACATTAAACAACTGTGATTAAGTGTTTATATGTAATGCATTTAAAAAAACAAGAAACCAAGTATGCACTATGTGGGAGTGCTTCTCAGAGATAAGCCAACAATCTGCTATGAATATGCATCAAATAGTCCTTGCAGCATAGAGTCATAGTAGTAACTCCCATAGTTTAGATTGTTTTGACTAACTAGGGTGGAAAAAAACAAAACAATTGTAGCCATATTCTTACCTTTTGTAAGTTAAGGTCTTCCATTTGAAATGTCTAGTGTGTAGTCTGTCAGAGAATGACACTGTCTGGAAAGATTGAGAGTAATTAGATAAAGCAGTTATGAGATACAGCAGTTTGAAAAATGCATGGTAATTGGTTTTGTAACATTGTTGTAACTTTATTTGCAATATCAGGTCTTAAACCTTAGTCTAGAAACTACAAGTTTTGGCCCTGGTGCTACAAACACTCTTATATTTGAATATCAAAATGCTGACTTCCCTTTATGGG
Organism: Crocodylus siamensis; assembly: GCF_052110815.1. Lineage (NCBI taxonomy): Eukaryota > Metazoa > Chordata > Crocodylia > Crocodylidae > Crocodylus > Crocodylus siamensis. Next base: position 46,744,013 of record NC_143403.1, read on the forward strand.
AGTGATCTTGATAGAAACGTAGTACTTTGGAGTCATGGAGGGTCTGGAGGGTTCATTTAAAAAAGTCACAGGTGCTTTTGAGCTCAGGAAACTAAGTGAATGCTCGCTGGATTTTACAAGTTTCCAGGCATCTGCTTAGGAGCAAAGATTCAGAAACCTTGAAATGCTTATCAATTCCACAGGGTCTTTGCAGACCAAGTAGGTGTCTGCTCCAACTCATGCTGGCTATCTATGGGCTTCTAGGGTTATGAATTGTGCAGAAACAGAGGAAGGCCCCTGAATAAAGACTCTTGTGGAACTCCGCATGCTTTCTAGCAGTGAAGCTGCAGGAACTTGTTCTCAGCATCATGGGATCAGAGTTTTTTTTGATTGAAACATCCATCCATTTGGCACCCAAAAATGGCCATTGTTTGCCTGGAGGTTGGCATTTCTGGTACTCCCAAATCAGTCTCACTTCTACTTGATCAACTGTACATATGTATGTACCTATATGTTTCCTTTGAGGGTTGTTAATTTTATACTGATATTTATACATAGATTTTGGCCAATGCTGAATTACCCTGAGGGAAGTTTCCTAGCTGTCTATGCAGGTTGTTAATATATTTTTAATATTTATATTTTTTGTCAGAAAGTTTAATATAAAAATGCTGTGAGGTGGGGAAATAAGTTTGCTTTCTAATTTTTAATTTTCTTTAAAAAAATAAGGACACTATCCAAGAAGGCCTTACTAAAACACATTTAAGCTTCACAGGGATCTATAAACACTTTAAAAAGCAGCACTAGAATATTCCCATGATTTTAAAAAAAACAAACCATCTCAGATACTTGAAAGTCAGAAAATTCTTACACCCAGCTCCTCTCCCTTTCAAAATCTCCATTTTGAGTCACAGAATAAATCTTTGAAAATTGACCTGTATGGGGCATGGTGGCAAAGAAATTAAGGCATCTTATGACAGCTGCAGAGGCATGAATGCTAGCTTCCCTCTGGACTTGTGCCAAAGCTGCCTCTGCATTCAGCTCCCTTTGAATGGATACCTAGTCATTCATCCAGAGGTGATGCTAGGCTCATTGCTCCCTTGTGTACTATTGGCTACAGAAACTGGTGTATGATGACCAGATTTACTCGCCAGACTTAGGCAGACCTTTGACCATGTTTACCACAAAACTATCCTATATCAGAAGAAATAAAGTGATATCTACTAATGAAAAACATGATATAACTGGGAAAAGGGATGGTTGAGAACAAAAACATCAGGCTGACAGCCAAAAATATAAACTATGGGTGGAATGCAGTTTCCCTTTGTGTATAAAAATGGCAGCCTTCTAACCCCAAAAGCACTTGCCTTTTTTGCATGATCTGTCACTACGTTGCCTCACCCATTCAATAAGGGACCCACGCTTTCCCTAATCTTCTTTTACTGCTGACATACTTGTAGAAAGCCTTCTTGTTACCTTTTACTTCAGAAATGAGAGCAACTCCTTTCACCTTTGCTAGCTACAATTTGGCCTTCCTGATTTAATCCCTGAATGCCCAAGCAAAATTCTTATACTCCTCCCTAGTTGTTTGTCCAAGTTTCCACTTCTCATAAGGTTCCTTTTTTTTATTTTAGCTCATTGAAGAGATCCCTGATAAGTCGAGCTGGTCTTCTGCCATACTAGCTAATCTCCCTACTTGTTACCAGATTTGCCGGTCACTTTGGGGTGTGTTAATTTATTAAGGGTACATTTCTGGGGGGGTCTGTATTTTTATCAATGTGCTGCTTGTGTTACTTGTGTTTCTATATGGAGCTGTGTCTGTGTCCCTTCTGCAAGTCCTGCAAAACAGCTCCACTGGGAGTGAGAACTCAGTTTCAGTGGGGCTGGGTTCTTCCAACCACCAAATCAGTCAAACAGATGTAGGCACTAGGGCTGTGTAAAATTTCGCCACCCATTTTGTTTCAATGCTGTTTTGAGCCATTTTGACCTCGGAAGAGCAAAGTTAAAACAAAACAGGGCAGGTCAAAACGTTTTGGAAAGTTCAGGATGTTTTGAATTTTGACTCTGAAGCTGGGCTTACTTTTAATGGCTTCCCTGCCGGGAAATGGGAAATAAAGTAAGGGGAGGGAGGAATGGGGAAGGAGTGCTCTTGTTATTGACATAGGTAGCTGGCCAGTGACTGTCACCCTTCTCTGAGGTCCCTTCCAACCCCAGTGCTCTGGGGGAGGGACAGAAAACTTCATAAAAGGCAACATTTTTTTTTTTTTTTTAAACTGCCCTGCTTTCTGCTTTGGAGTTGCTTAGTGAGCTGTCTGTTCTAGCAGCTCACTGTCAGACCACTGGCTAGCAGTACTGATTTTTCTAAAGGATTCCCTGCTTGCTACCCTAGCAAAAGGGATTTCAGAATACCTTCTTCTTGTAGATGCTTTTATTTGATTACTATTCATTGATTTATTCATTTAAATCATAATTATTAGATAGGGTTACTATAGAATTTTACTCTATATGGGAATTTACTATATATATTTGTTTTTATATGTTCATTCTTTCCACCACACCAATGCTTTTGAGTTTATTTACACACACAGACATCTTTCTATCAGGTTCATAAATCTCATCACTGTACCTCAGCTCCTTTTTGAGGTTATCTACACCAGGGGCAGGCAATTATTTTGGTTGGAGGGCCACTTACCCAGTTTTGACAGGCTGTTGAGGACCACATGGGTAGCCTCACCCCTTGACAGGTGCCCCATCCCCTGGTCACCATCTTGGAACCAATGTCCCAGGGCCAGCACTGGTGGGGCCCAAAGTGGGGCACAGGCTGCCAGGGAGAGGGTGAAGTAGGCCGAGCTCCATAGAGCCACTGCCAGCTGGGGCCCAGCACTCCTGCCACCCTGCTCTGGGCCCCGCCAGCACTGGCCCCAGGGCACTGGTGCAGACTGTGTGCTCTTGCTGACTCCCTGCCCACTCACTCCCAGTGCCCCTCAGCCCCACGTTACAGGCAGGAGGCAGTGCACAGCCCTGACCCCCTGCTCATCAGCAGGAAAGGCATGGGTGTTGAGCATGGGGAAAAGTGTCCCTTGCCTGTCCCGTGGCCGGTACTCCCTGCTGCGCTGGCCACGGTGTGGGGAAGGGGCTGCTTTTCCTCATGCTCTGCACCAGCTTGTAACCCACCCCTGCTGCCATCCTGGGTCCCATGCCAGGTCCAGGCTCGCCAATGGGCAGCAGCCCCCCTGCTTGCACACCAGGCACCGTTGGCTGCAGTTGCCTGCCTGGAGCTCATGCACTGGACATTCCAGAAGCAGCAGTGGCAAGCACTGCCCAGCACAGCTGGTAGGGGGGCTGCAGCTACTGTCACCACATGCAGCCATGATGGGCAAGGCTGGAGCCACGTGGGGCCCAGGCTGGCAGTGGGACCAGGTTATGATGTGATGCTAAATGTGGGGTGGGAGTGGCGCCCCATGCTGCAGCCACTTGCAGCCTTCCTGGGGCTGCCTGTGCCTGCTCGAGACAGCCCTGCATGGGCTGCAAGCAGTTGCAGCATGGGGCACTGGCCACGGGGTAAGGAGGGGCCACTTTCCTCTGCACTGGGAGGGAGTAGAGAAGGAGCCCAGGTAAAAGCTGAGTGCAGGGTGGAGGGAGGGAAGCAGCCCACCCCGTTGCAGATGCTCTTTGCTGCAGCCACTCACAGCCCACACAGGATTGTCCAGAGAAGGCACAGGTGGGCCCATGTAGACTGCGAGCAGCTGCAGTGTGGGGCACCAGCCATGGGGCAGGCGTGGGGCTGCTTTTTTTTCCCCCCCATCACCACCCTCCTTCCCTGCCTGGGGTACCCTTCTTTCCCTTTTCCCCTGCTCTCCCTTACCTGAGGTTCCAGCATGGGGCTGCCATGTGGTCTCAGGCCAGAAGCCCTGGCTGGGGCTTCTGGTAGGGCTGGGCGGTCCTGCTGTTGTGGAAGCCCACTGGGCTTCCCCTGGGTCCTAGTGCCCTTGGTTCCTGTCATTTTTACAGAAACCAAGGGCAGATGAATACTAATTTTCTAAATTTTTTACAGGCCCCCACAGCCTGATGCAGCCCCCGCAGGCTCGCTAGAATGGCCTTGCGGGCTGCATTCCTCCTGTGGGCTGCATTTTTGCCCACCCTGATCTACATACACAGACATATTTCTCTTGGGTTCATAAATCTTGTCACTGCACTACACCTACAGTTTTCAGTTTTATAAATGTATTTACATTCCTATATATATTTCTTGAAAAGCAAGACATGGAACACATCATGCAGCATGGTGGAAAGGCAGGTGGCCACACTGGCCAGGCTTCAAGGAGGGGTGAAAGAGGGGTTAGAGGGAGAGCTGTAAGTTGTTGTTGTTTTGTTGTTGTTTTGTTGTTCCCCCCCCCCCAAACTGAGATGCAGCCTCTTTCCTCCAGCTAAAAGGGATGAGGCTGCTACAAGCGGCAAGGAGAGGGTAGCAGTGCCACAACCACTGCCTGTGCCTGATACTGCATCCTGTCCACATGCAGCAGCCATAAACCCCCCACCCCCACCATGATGACAACCACAACCAACAGCACCAGCACAGCAGCCTACTCCACCCCTATGTCACTTCCCATGCTGAGACTTCCAGTGCCAGAAGAAGAGCTGGCACTGGATCTGGATCTGGATCTTAGTGCCCTAGCAAGGAAAATTCTGAGGAAGGAGGGGGAAATCAGCTGAGTTTATGCTCGACGCCCCTCAAGTTTTCCTTCAAGCTGGATCTCCTTCCCCAGAAGGCACTTCGGAGAAGGTTTATGTAGAGTTGGAGGCAAGTGGCTCAGCTGAGTCCACTCCTCCTCTTGACGTGCCTGTGCCTGCTGAGGAGGAGGAAAGTGCAGCAGCATCCACAGATGCACCTGCACCCTGGGATATGAGTGGGTAGTGTGGTCTGGGATCATTTTGAGCTGGCACATGATTCCATGAACGCTATCCACCTGCACTGATGAGCCAAAACCAGCTGGGGCAAGGGAACAAAACATATGAGTACCATGGGGATGCTGATGCATCTCCGCAGGCACTACCCCCTTGCTCTTGCTCATTCTCAGCCTGGCACCAGTGGGAGCATGCCGAAAGGGAAGTCCCCCCACTCATTCCAAACCTCCATGCCCCCAAAGTAGAGGCAGGCCACACTGGAACAGTGGGAGAAAAGTGGACAGAAAGTAGGGTTGGTGAAAGGCTGAGCAAGCTCACCCAGAGCACTGGGGAGATGCTTGCTGTCAATGGCCAGCCCTTCTCTTTTGTTGAGTGGCCAGAGTTCAGGTGGCTTATGGTGCTTACAGTCCCATCAAACCAAGTGCCCACATGTACCACCTTCACTAGGAAGGTGGTGCCATCCCTGTATGAAGCAAGTGCAGGGTACTTGAGGGAGGAGCTGTGCTAGGCAGGTCCACAGGTGGCTTTACACTTCACCTTGGACATCTGGAGCAGCTGGGCTGGAGACCATGCTTACCTCTCCCTCACAGGGCACTGTTGTGACCAGTCAGGCTGTCAGTGGGCTTTCTTTGAAGCTGAGGTGTAAGATGAGTGTCTCACAGCAGCAGAGATCATGGGGGTCATGGACCTCCTGGTGCAGGTGTGGCTTCCTGGGTAGGCAAGCTCACTCCTGGTTTCATGGTCACCAACAATGGGGCCAATATGGTCAAAGCAGTCTGTGATGCAAACTTTGGCATTTGCTGTGTGGCACACAAGTTATACCTTATGGTTGGAGCTGCCTGGGAGTGGGATAGGGCTTCCAGTGATGGCACCAGCACCACCAAATTCATTTCCAAATGCAGGAAGGTGGCAGGCTACTTCCACCTGATCAAAGGGGGCAAGATGCTATAGGAGAAACAGGTGAACATCCCACAGCGCAAAATCATGTAAGATGTAGAGACTTGGTGGAACTCCACATAGCTGATGCAGGAGAGGCTGGTGGAGCAACAGAAGGCCATCCATGACATGGCTCTGCTCATGGAGATTGGGATCAGTGGACCCCTGAACAAAGCTGAGTGGGATGCTGTCTCCCAGATCGTGGTGGTCCTCAAGCCCTTCCTTGAGGCCACTGAGAGCCTCAGTGTTGCTGATGCCCTCCTTAGCCAGGTGATCCCCATAGTGAGGGAACTTCAGAGCCATATGGAGAGCTTCTAGGGAATCAATGTTCCTGGCTGGGGTGGGCCACTGTCACAAGACGTGCAGACACTGGTGAGGCAGCTGAAAGAGGACATCAGTAAATGTCTTGATCCCTTGCGGTCCAGTACAGTCCATGTGCTGGCTGCCATGTGTGACCAAGGGTAAAAGGCACCATATGTGGCACCAAAACGCTGAATCGGTGGACAGAGGTGCTGATAAAGAAAGTCGGAGAGGCATAAAGATGGAGGCGGGGGCACGTGAAACAGAGGGATCCACTGTCTCATGCTAGCACACCATCCACAAGCCAGTCTTGATCTCCACAGGCACTGCCAATATGGGTTAAAGGCATGGCTTCTATGGTGGGGTCCAGAGCCACCAGACCCCAGCATCAGGCAGGTAGTGCTCATGCCTTGGCTGCCTATCCTGCTGAGGATGTGGAGCCACTGCTGTGTGAACCCTTGGCCTACTGGGCAAGCCACAGCCTGCTGTGGCCAAATCTGGCCACATTTGCCCAGCAACACCTGGCCATTGACCAGTGTGCCAAGCAAGAGGGTGTTCAGCATCACTGGGGGTGTATTGACACCCCACTGCACCTGCTTGGATGCTGGTTTGGTGGAGCAGCTGGTGTTCCTGAAAGTGAAGCTCCCACTGCTGGGGTTCCCCAAGCCCCAGGTGCAGGTGGACTGAATGTCACCCTCCTCATTCCATCCACACTTATTTGCCTTTTTCTTTTAAAACAGGTAATGCCCTGCTCTCAGCTTGAGGGGGCACTCACTGCATCACCAGCCAGCAGGGGAAGAACATGTCCCTGCTGACCATCTATGCCAGGATGAACTTGGAGGTATTGGATGGGGCTATGCAGAAGGAGGAGGCCCCAGGTCCTGAGTGTGACTACTAAAACTGTACCCTGCCAGGGTAGGGAGGCCTGGTGGGACTGCTGGTAGCATGGCAGCCCCATAAATGCCAGGACCAATGATCCTCTGGTGAAAGGTGAGTAGAAGGCACCTTAACCTCCAGTTAACATGCATGCATGTAGTCCTGGCTGGGGAAAGCCCAGACCTGTCATGTCTTTGACAGGCCTGATGCTTGTGGGCTGCTGTGCTGTTGTGAGGCTCCCAGTGTGCTCAGCTTAGCTGCCTGGGATGCCAGCTTTTGGATTGAAAAACCCTTTGTCAGGCTGAGGAAGTACCTGCAGTTTGTGTCTTCTGGTCCTGGATGGAAGGAATAGTAGAGAAGTCAGAGGCTGGCCTGGCATGCAATGCAGACAAGAAAGCTATTTTGGTAAAAATGGAAATGGAGGCATCAGGGGGTGAGGGACAGTCTGGGGTGGGGGGTAGGGGGGAAAGGGGATGTAGCAGCAAAGGTAAAAATGCAGAGGTACCTGCGGAGTCAGAGATCCAATGTGGTGGGCCAGTAGGGGGTATTCTTGCACTGAGCCGCCCACCTTACTACACCTGACCACGTTCCAGGCTCTGCGTACTTCCCTGGGGGTGCCTCGCATGTGGCTGACCCCATTCCTGGAGCATAGCCACTAGCCTGGGGGTAGAACTGCCACCACCCAGGGATGGGCTTGATTCTGGCACAATGTCCCCTGTGAAACACAGGCCTAGTATCCCTGAGGGTACTTAACTCGCTTCAAGAACTTGGGGTGCTTCCCTCAGTTGGAAGCACAGGTAGTGATCTCCCTTAGTCAGCTGAAACAAGGGGATCCCAAGGCATAACTTAAACCCTCTCCCAATAAGTCTCCCATGCTAGGTACAAAAGAGAACTTTGTTAGTTACAAGGAGTAGGGTTGGAATAGGGAACAGAGTTGAGTAGTATCAGAGAAATCCCATAGAGCAAACAGGGTGGCTGGAGTAGCCTTTGATCATGCATCTGAGTTACTGCAAGCTATATATCTAGTTAGATCTCAGGTAGATTACTCACAATATCAACCAGAGGCAGGTGGAGATTCCTTCTGGAAGCAGGTAGTTTCTTGTTCATGAGTTTTGAGAGAGAGGGCAAGTTTCAGATGTTCCAGCTATTCTCAGTCTCTGAGCCTTCCTCGTGGCTGCTGCCCCTTTCTCCTGAGCAGTCCTTAACTTATATAGCCCTTGTAACCTCATTTACCTGCTCCAGTGGAGGCCAGCACCTGTTGGCTGTCAGCCAACTGATTTTGAAATGCATCACTGGTTGCCGGGCAGTCTCTAGCCCACCAGGGTGCCCAAGCCCCTTACCCAGGTATGTGATGCCAGTCATGTAGGCAGAGGGAGCAGGTTTCCCCACTCCTGCAAGAATATATCCAGCTCAGGTTACCTAAAGAGATAGGGTAAGGTGTATATCCTCTGCTGGGCCCAATCTAACCAAATTGTCACAGAGCAGAGTTTTTGGGGAGAAACATAGATGGCCTTCTGCCACATCTGGCAGGTTGCAGTGTGTCAGAATTCCACTGTCTAATCTATATTGAATCCATGAGTTTCTGTATTTAGGAGACTGAAGTGAAGTTTATAGGTCCGGCTATGAAAAGTAGTTTGTAATTTGTTCCCTCTCAGGATCAGGCCTGAGGGACTGGAGGCATAGTGGGGTTTTTTGGTGAGGAATGTGCCCCCACAGGTAGGTATTGTTGTGTTTGACAGATTCTGTTGTGCAGTTTGTAGGGGTACTGGAGATAGTTGGCAGGTTTTGTGTTTTGAGCTGTAGGGAGTTGCCTTCAGTTCTGGTGAAGAGGCTAAGTGCTTGTTTGAAATTACAAACCACTTATCAGAGCTGGGCCTATGAACTACACTTCAGCCTCCTAGGTAGTAGGTACAGAAACTCATGGACTTAATATAGATTAGACAGTGGAATTCTGACACATTGCAACCTGCTGGACATCTGACTCTGCAGGTACTTCTGCATTTTTACCTTTGCTGCTACATTCCCCTTTCCCTTCTACCCCTACCCCAGCCTGTCCCTCACCCCCTGATGTCCCCATTTCTATATTCACTGACTGGCTTTCTTACCTGCATCATGTGCCAGGCCAGCTTCTGGCTTCTTTACTATTCCTTCCATCCAGGACCAGGAGACGCACCAACTGCAGGTACTTCCTCAGCCTGACAAAGGGTTTTTCAACCTGAAAGCTTCCTAAGAGAGATTTCTCTAACTATTCCATTTTTTCATAATAAACATACAAACACAAGATAAGCCATCTTGCACATCATGAGTAACATGTATCCAAAACAACATCTTTACTTGCTGCCAATTTCTTTATAACAAGAAAGGCTCTGTGACCATTCTGTTTGGCTACCTTAGATACTGCTGGTGCTATTGCTGTTGAGCCAGCTATGTTATTTTCACCTGCCATGGTTTACAGTAGTGGACTGAGATGAGGCTGCAGGGGAGGAGGAGGCCTCACTGGGGCACACTGCCATGTAGTGCAGAAGCTCCAATGCTAGGAAGGGAGCACCTGAACACACAGTGTCACAAGCACCCATGTCACGAAGTTTGCCTATCAACAGCCAGAGATGCAGGGCCCCAGAGCCCAGAGTCCTGCTATACCTATCTTGTCGAAACTTGGCAGGCTTCATTGCCTCAGCAGGGGCTAGCAAGCCTGCAGTTTTGAGCCCGCTGTGGATTTACACATACAAGTGACAGGAGTTTGGCTTTCAAGACTTTTGGGGTGCAGTTTCTCTGAACCCTCTGCACCTATTGTGTTTGAGAGCTGGCAGGCTTCATGGCTGCAGCAGGGCCTGGCAGCCAGGCTTGCAGTAGTTTCCCTCCCCACCCCCACCCCTGCCTCAAGCCAGACAGTGTTACAAGCACCCATGTCACAAGTTTTGCCCATCAACAGCCAGAGGTGCAGGGCCCTGGAACCCTGAGTCCTGCTGCACCTAACTCATTGAAACTTGGAAGGCTTCATTGCCTTAGCAGGGGCTAACAAGCCTGAAGTTTTGACCCCGATGTGGCTTCACACATACAAGTGACAGGAGTTTGGTGCTCAAGATTTTTAGGGTGCAGTTTCTCCAAACTCCCTATACCTATCTCCTTGAAACCTGGCAGAATTTATTCCCTCAAAAGGGGCTACCATTTCTGCAAGTTTCACTGAAATCAGTTGAGAAATGACAACCTGTTATAGCCTGTTTTGACCTTCCCCATTATATCCTATGGGCAAAACCTTGAAACAGGTTCAAAATGCAAACCTGTTTAGACGGAACAATACAGAACAGCTGTTTTGAACTCAAAACAGAAGTTGAAACAAAATGCTGTTCTGTCAAATCATTGAAACTTCGGTCAAAATGGAATGCTTCCATTTTGCACAGCCCTAGCAGGCACATGCATGCTTACACGCACACACCCCTTCCCCCAGCAGGACATGCCTGAGCCAGGCCAAACTATTTAGCATTGATAGGCTGACACCCTCATGTGCCTTGAACTCAGTTCATCCTTTATTTTAGAAGGACAAGAATAAATGCAGTTAGACACACACATGCTAACAGAGAACATCTGAGCAGGCTGGGTCCAATCAGCCCTTTCAGGTGATACCCAAAACCAGTGCGATCTCCTCCTCAAGGGGGTTACTACTAGGACCATTGTGACGTGCTGAGTTTTGAGGTGCATGAGGGTATTACAGGGATCTTTGGCTTAGGTAAAAGAAGCATTGCTGCAGAGCAAATGGGGAGGTCAAGGGCAAGAAAGAGTAGGTGAGGTTCAGAGAGAGAGTATAGCAACCAGCTTGACCATAAAAGTTGTTTATTTCCAGGTATATGAACTTATGATGATACCAATAATAATAGCCATACAGGAGAGAGACAAATAAACAGTTACAATATTACATAGTTTCAGTTAGTTTTTTGGGGAAGTCCTAGCTTGAGTTTGATTAGCAAAAATCAGGTGTAGAAAGCTGTGCCTGGAGTAAGAGAATAAAAGTCAGGTTCACAGAGATGGAGAGACGGTTGGGATCTCATCACTCAGTGAAGCTTCAACCAGTTGAGGTTCCCAGGTGGTGGTGGAGCTGTAAGACTGGTAGAGTTCTGAGCATGATTAATGGAGAGATTCCAGGTAGAAAAAGGAGTAGAACTGCTGCAGCTTTTGGATTCAAGCACCAGGACAGAAGCTTGAGCTTGGGTAGGTTTTTGTAGAGAACTAAGAATGACTCAAAGGAGAACACTAGGTTTGTTTAGAGGTAAACAGTGGCTATTATGCTGGATAATAGGAACTGATCACTCCTGACCATGGGTAGCATTACTCTGAGGGAGCTCGCAATACAGATGGGCAGATTCAATGTTTTGGATACCAATAGAGGAGTCATTACTAGAATTGGTCTATAAAAGCCGAGTTGAGTGTGTGTAGATGTGGGTTGATTAGCATTTGGAGCAGGGATCCCCCATCATGCAGTGCTCCCCTGCTTCTCTGGTCCCAGAATTTGGTGCGGTCCTTGCCTTGGAATCTCTGGTTTTTATCCTGAATGTTAATGAAGGTGCATGCCTGTCCTATTTCCCATTTAAATGAGTTGTCATCTGGTTCCATCTTGGATGTAAATGAGACCAGGGGAGTTGCTTCACTCTTATCACCTTTGTCTAGAGGGCTTTAGGTTGTGGCGGGATTCCGGCACCGCTTGGGGAGCCGCGGGCTTTACGGAGCGGGCAAGCGTGCGGCTTGTGGGGCGGGATTGGAGGTAGCTTTATGACCGCCTTCGAGGTTCACCAAATTGGTGCAAGTAGACAACTTAGAGTAAGTTGTTAGTTTTCTATAATAGGTTTGTAGGATGTCTGTTGGTTCACGGGGTTCTGGAGTAAGCCCTTGCGTTGTAACCCGATGGGCTAGGTGCGGCTGCTATCTCCTTAAGTCCCAGAACTGGTCAACAGCTCATTGAGAGAGGGTGTGTTTAGTGGTAGAAGCTATTATGGAGTAAATTATAAGGTAAAGTAAAAATGTGTTTTATTCACTCACTTGGCCTCACCCTCTTACGAATAAGAGGGGAGACCGGCTGGAACGGAGTAAATACAAGTATAGAAAGCATATCTATGCTGTCTAAGCTACGAAGAGAGGCAGTCAAGAGGTGGAGTCTCTGATGCTTCTTCAGTTACAGTATGCCGGATACAAAGGGGGTCTGTTAGCTCACAGGGTTCATCAGTGAGCCCTTGCTTTCCACCCCTTGCGGGATAGGTGCGGCTACTCACTAATTAGTCCTAGGGCTGGTCAACAGCTCATGAACGGGATGGTGGATAACAAAACTGTAACACGGTGAATCATTGTCAATTGTCGGATTTTCGAGGCCTTGGTTTTCGCTGGGATACGCCCAGGCGAGGAGGCTGAGGACTGGCTACAGGGTGATCAAGCCTGAAGGGTCGTCCAGTTGGCGTCTCTGCTACTTCTTGCCTCTATGCCTCTTTCTGGTTGTTGGTTGGACTGCCTCTGTGACACTAACTATGATATAAGCTAAACATACAGGGATAGGATAGTTTCTTTTACATAATAGTTACTAGGTAGATTTTCTACATAAGTTTTGTTTCTACAGGAATGACACTTATAGATAAGAAATGAAACTTAAGCTGCACATGCGTATTTTGTAATACAAGCATGGGAAAATATAAAGCTTTCATTTTGATTAGAAGCCAAAACTACAGGGTTACATAAATGTGAGAGTGCCATGCAGCAGTTATACAGAAATAAAATGAGACATTTATATAGGTGTGTCTCCCACTGAATCTTCCTCATCTTTTGTAAGTCCTTCTTCTAAACAGTTCTTGTTCAGGCTGAGGTGGGGAGGGGGGAGAGTTCTTTGTGAGTCAGACAGGTTGTGTACTGTGCCAGGGTTCCTCAAGAACACAGAGCTGAGAGGTAGCATACCCATTGGGATGGTTCATTCCTGTGCCCTCAGTAAAGATTCTTTAAAATACAACCAGCTCTCCTGAAATTCTTACCCCTGGAGACTAGCCTCCCAGGGGATTCTGCTCATGAATTCCCTGAGTAAGTTGAAATATGCTTTAACTCCAGGGTCCTTACTCTGCTGCTCTCCTTCCTTGCTTTCCTCAGGATCCTGAACTGAATCATCTTGTGGTCTCTGCTGCCCAACTTGCAATTCACTTTCACACTCTCCACCTTCCCTGGTTGTGAGCAGCAGATCAAGAAGAGCATGGCCCCTAGTTGGTATTGGCACTGGATGTATGATCCAGATACCTTGTTCTGGGCACACCCAAACCCTCAGACTGACCATGACTTCGTCCATTCAATAATAGCCAAATGTTATTGATATATAGTAATAGTAGATGAAAGTAACGCAGGCAAAGCAAACAAAATAATCCCCCTGATGCTACTTATTTACTAGTGCCAGGGTTCACAGAGGAAAGGTACTCATGGTGAGTATGCAAGCTTCACCCTGTGGTTCTTTCTTGAATGTCAGTGGTCCTGGAGGTCAAGGGTCAAGGCCCACCCCCTTTGGGGTAGGTGAGATGGATGGGTGGTATGCCCTGTGACCTTGGGGAGGTATTTCCCCCCCCACCTTAAGGATCTCTGCTACTCTGAATATCCTTCCTTTTGTATTCTTTCTGTCCTGATGCCTCTTAATCTCTGGGTACCATTGACTGGTTTCCCTGTGGTCCTCATACTATCCACATTCTGTTCTGTCCACATAGTCCTTTGTTTTCATAAAGCCATCACCTGCATACATCTTAATTTGGTCTATGGAAAAGCACCTTTGATTGCCTGCCACATTAAGGGCTAAAACAGGCTTCAGACCAGCCTGCAAGTGGGAGTGTACCCAATTGGGTGGTCACATGGCAATCAGGAGGCTGCCTGATTAGTGCAGGGCTGGGCAGCTTGGGTATAAAACTAGGCCTTGAGAGCAGAGCCAGCAGTTGTTGCATGGGTGCTGCTAAAGTAACATCACCCAGGTGGAGATCTGTTGCTCCCAGAACTTCTGGAGGTCAGGGTAGGAACGATGAGGATGGAGGAAATTTCTGGTCCTGGGGTATGACTTGAAACTACACCCTGCTGGGCAGTCTCCAAGAAATGCCATACCTGTGCCTCCCCAGTGAAAAGTGAGGATGGGGTGCCTGATAGCCTTATTCCCCCACCACCTGGTGGGTAACCCCACAGAGGGGACAGATTAGCATCCAGATGCATCGACAGACACCTGAGACCCAAAGTGTATAAGGCCCAGAAGCCCCAGTGAGGGGGAAGAGTAGTGGCCCCAGTGACAGGGCAGAGTGAAAGCCGGAGGTCACATAGACTAGGGTCTGTCGGGGCCTGAAGGAATGAGCATAGGCTGGCCAGAGTAGAGGCCTCAGTGTGGGGCATGTGGCCAAGGTATGTCTGAAGATGCCTGAGGCCAAGTTTGGGCTAGAGGCTGAGTGTGGCCCAGCTACGGGTCCAGGGCAGTAATAGTGGATCTGGATGCAATATGCAGGGCATGGAATATGGTGTAGGGATGGTTTGGAGCCACATATTATGCCTTTAGCATCAGGGCATTAAATGGGCAGCTTTCTGCCTAGGAACAACTATATTCAATTCCAAAAAAGACATGGCAGGTGAGTCAGCTAGGCAGACTGCCCTAGAAAGGTAGGCAGGCTGAGGTTGTGACTGGACTCCAGATGGCCCCCTGTTACATGGTCATTTACTAGTGTCCTAATTTGGGCATGCCCAGCTGCTTAATTGCATCATTTCACCAAAACCAGAAATCCCAGGGGTTTTGCAGCTGCTCACTATCCTAATCTCTTGTTCTGGGTTTTCAGGGAACATTGTCACAGCATGTCTTAAATGTCCCAACCTGTCTGCTAGCTCCAAACACAGTGGCTGCTTTGAAGACTGAGACTGTCACAAACAGACATTTAGAAACCAATTAAATCTTGCTGTTCCCCTGGATCATATTCTAATGCATATCTACCTACAAGACAATGCCTAAAGCAAATTTCTAAATTATAATTGTCTAGCCTTCAGTTGGCCTCGCCAACACTTGCACCAGGAAGTTGTCCCCCCCACTTTCCAAAAACTTGGATTGCCTGTGCACTGCTTGTATTGCCCTACCAGCATATGTCAGGTTGACTGAGGTTCTTCATAAGAACCAGGGCCTGTGATCATGAAACTTCTGCTAGCTTTCTGAAGAAAATCTCATCCACCTCTTCCTCCTGGTTTGTGGTTTATAGCAGACACCCACCATGACATCACCCTGTTGCTCTCCCCTCTGACCTTAACTTGGAGGCCTATCAACAGGCCTGTCTCTTGTTTCCTACTGGAGCTCTGAGCAATGATACAGTTCCTTTACATAAAGCACAACTTTCTCCCATTTTTCCCTGCATATCCTTCCCAAAAATTTATACCCATCAATGACAGTGCTCCAGTCATGTGAGCTATCCCATCAAGACTGTTAGTCCAATCCCATCATAAAGACCCTGCAAGAAGTTTCAATTCTTCTTGCATGTTTCCCAGGCTCCATGCATTTGTGTACAGACACCTGAGGTAACTAGCTGATTGCTCTACTTTCTCAGGAAGAATGAGAAGGGCCAGGGTACTGAAGGAACTGTGGCAAAGGAGAACTCTGAGCCCTCAGAGATAGTATTTAGAGAGTCATAGGAGTGGGGAAAAGTACCAGAGGGCTGGAAAAGAACTTGCATGGTGCCTTGTTTTAAAAAGAAAAAGCCAAAAGGAGGACCTGGGGAACTACAGACTGATTAACCTCACCTCAGTACCCAGGAAGTTCATGGAGCATACTATATGGAAGTCCATGCCCATGCATGTGGAGGAGGAAAGGCTGATCACAAGCAGCCAGCATGGATTTAGTAGGAACAAATTATGACTAAAAACAGTATCCTTCTTTGAAAAAATAACTACTTGGATGATGAAGCTTGTGTGGATATTGTGCATCTGGACTTCAGAAAGGCTTTTGATAAATTTTCACCTGACTTCCTCATAAACATATTGAAGAAATATGGGATGGGTAAAACCATTACAAGGTGGATAGGCAACCAACTCAATACCCACAAGCAAAGAGTAATTGTTAATGAGTCCATTTCAGACTAGCAGGAGGATTCATATGGAGTGTCATAGGTGTCTAGGGCCTGGTGATGTTTAATAAGTTTATTAATGATTTGGATGCTGGAATAGAAACCTCAAGAAAGTGTTCAGCTAACACACAACTGGGAAGGATTGTGAATATACTGGTGGATGGGAGTACAATACAGAAGGATTTTGATAGGTTAGAATGCTGACCTGGAGCTAACAAAATGAAGTTAATTGTTAACAAATGCAAGGTGCTATACTTCAGGAAGAATAAATCAAAAGCAAATACAAAATGCATGTCAACTGGTTGAATGGGAGCACTACAGAGACAGATCTAGGAATCTTTGTGGACTACAGACTTATATTAAGTCTGCTGTATGACGCAGCTGTACAAAAATCATAATGTGTTTTTTCAGTTGTGTCAAAAGAAGCATTAGATTCAAGGCACAGGAAGTGAAAATGCCTCTTTACTTGACATTGGTTAGGCCTCATATAGAGTACTGTGTGCAGTTTGGGGCTCCACATTTTATCAAAGTGATGGAGAAGTTAAAGGGGGTCCTGAGGTGGGGGGAAAAATGATGAAGCCTTAAAAAGCAAAAGGTAAGGCTGATTTACACCTAACTAAATCAGAGGTGCATAAGCTTTCATAAGCAATGGTTTACTGCATTAGATGAGAAGGAACTGGCTTCATATGGTTTGGAAAGCAAGCTATACGAGGAGAAGTAGAAAGAAATAGGCGTTTCAATCTTGCAGAAAAGGTGCTTAAGAGGGGACATGCTAGCAGTCTTCAAATATCTGAAGGGTGCCATAAAGAAGAAAGAACACCTGTTTTCCATAGTTACAGAGAGCAAGATGCATACCAATGGCTTAAAGTTGCAGCGAACAAGGTTTAGACTGGATATCAGGAAAAATTCTGCACAATTAAAATACCGAGGTAGTGGAGCAGACTGCCTAAGGAAGTTATGGAATCTCTATCTGTGGAGGTTTTCAAGAAGAGGTTGGATAAACATTGGTCAGGGATGATTTTAGAAGTAGCTACATGTGAAGTTCTCTGTAAAAAGCAATATTCAGAAGCCCAGGAGCATCTCCTCCTCCCCCCCCAGATTAGGCTGCAGAAATCTTCTTTGAACAAAGTAGGTCAATATTGGAGAGGACCATGTTCGGCATTAGAAGAATGAAGCAGAGCTCCATAAGCATCTTAGTTATAAAAGATTATTAAAGCAGCTGGGATAAATTTATGGAGGGGATACAGGGGTTATACTTGTGCAGCAGGGTTGGTTGTGTAGTTTTAGGAATAGGTTAGACAAGGATTTTTATGGAATAGTTTGGATATGGATGGTCCTGTCTTGTGCAAGGGTTTAGACTAGATGACCTTCAGAGGTCCTGTTAAGCCCTATTTTTTTTTTCTAATATTCTAAAGGAGGGGCAGGAAAAATGTAGCCCATGGGTGGGATCTAGCCTGCCAGGCCACTCTATACAGCCTGCAGGACCCCTCCAAAAAAAACCCAGTTATTACCAGTCCACAGCTGCCCCTCTGAAAGCTGGTGGGAGGTGGGCTTTCAGAAGCTGCACACCATTGAACCAGGTGGTCTCTGTGCCTCCATCTCCATGGGGCTTCCAGCACTCCAGCTGGGAGCCCCATGTGGAGGCACTGAACATGATGTTGCACAACTGGACAGCTGGTGCATAGAGAGGGGAGCTTCTGCCTGCCATGCTAAGAGCCCCACGTGAAGGCACAGAACCAGCACACTCACAGCTGCAGTGCTTGGAGCCCCATGTGCTGGCATAGGCACAGCATGGCCAGCCTGATGGTATGTAGCTCCCAGAAAGAGAGCCAGGAGCCGTACGTGGTGGCACAGAGCCTGCCCAACCCAATGGTACATGTGGGGAAGGGTTGTGTGGAGGTGTGCCTGGGTGTGTGTGGGGCTTGTGGGTGGGTGTGGAACCCCACCTTCTCCATATGTTTCTCCCATGGCACAGCCCCATGACAGCAGCTGCTGCAGGTGGCAGGCCCTTGGGGTACTCATGGCCTGAGGCAGGCAGAGACCTCAAGTGGCACATGGCACTAGCTGATTTACCAGCAGCTGCATGTAGTGGCACAACTGGCCCAGGTAGGCCCACTGGCGCATATCTTCAGTCTAGACTCCATGTGCGTGTGTGACTCTCCACTGGAGTGCTAGAAGCACTATGTGGAGGCATAGAGCCAGCCCAGCCTGGCCTAATGGCAGACAGCTCCTGCCTTCAGTGCTGGGAGCCCCATGGAGCCAGCATGGTCTGGTTTGAACACATGCGCCAGCAGGCCTCTGTGTTGCCATGTGCAGCTCCTGGGCCTCAGCCAGAGCCATGTGCTGCCAGTGGGGGGTGGGGCATGGGCTCTGCCTGCTGCTGGCCAAGAGTGCCCTGAGGGCCTGCTGCCTGATACTGCTGAAAGTGGCAGGGCCTGTAAACCATTGCAGATGTGGTGGGGGGGGCAAACCCCACATCCATCCACACCCAACCACATACTCCCCCTCACACCCAGCCACAAACCCCACACTTGCCCATGCCCTTGTCCATGCCCATGCACACCCCTTCACAAACCCCTCCACCCACATCATACCCCCTACACACAATATACAAGAGTAAGACTTTATTTTGAGATGTTACACAATCACTTCTATATATACTATACAAATGCAAGTCCATACAAAAATATTTTTGAAATATAATTCAAACATATAACAGATATTTGATTTTTTGTATATAATTTATTTCCAGTTCCAAGATTGCAACACCCACCCTCTCAGAAGGAGTACTTCTGGGGGAAAGGGAAGGGACTTCTGGTGGCAAAGTTTAGAAGTTAGGGGTGGGACTTTGTCCCAAAGTGGCAACCAGGCAACAGGGTACCTGTCAAGGTGTTGGGACTACTTTTGTGGTCCTTGACAGTTCACCAAAAATCATTAAATGACCCTCCAGCTGAAATAATTGTCCACCCCATTCTAAAGGCATTAATATACTGTCTAAGCTTAAAAGACTTAAGGACCATAAGAGGGGAAATTTAAAATAAAATCTGAAACAGAAGGATCCCTTACAGTTTTTTTTATGTCTGTTGCAAGGTGGCAGTAGTAAAATTGTCAATCTTGCCCAAAAAACCAAAAATGTTTAATATATATTTAATACTGGATTAAGTGAGCACATTATATAATGGTAACATAAACTCTTTCTCTCAATAAAAACTGAAGATTTTAAACTGAAGCTACTAAATTAAACAATTTTGAATTGGCAAATCTAGATGACTTACTGCTATCTTTTAAAAAAATTGCCTAAGGAATTCTCCAAGTGGCTTATGTCAATTTCAAATGATTCTTGGAATATTGAGAGAGTTTCACAGGACTGAAAGAATGCAAAAGTTGTTACAATATTGCAAAAGACTAAATGGGATGAGCTGAGATATTATAAGCCTGCTATTTTCACATTGGTTCCTGGTAAAACAGTGAGATGGCTGATATATGAGTCAGTAAAAAAAAAAAAAAACCAAAAAAACCCCAGTGTCATATAATTTGCTTTCCAGTTCACCTTAAAACACCAATCAGGCTATTTCAAACTGTACCAGCTCACAATTATCTAAGGGGCTTCTGTGACATTTGGGGAACAGCTGCACACTGGAAACATCTACATGTTTATTAATGTGCTTTAATTTAGTGTGCATTAAATCTAGTACCTCCATTATGAGGTACTAGGAAAATGCATATTAGCCTGCCTTAATGCACATTAACTAAATAGCACCAGGCACCTACACACATGCAGGGAGGCTCCTTCAATGCAATGTAAAGCAAATGTGTCAGAGCAGAGTTGATTGAGTCTGTAGGAGTGTGAAAATGAACATGCTCCCACTCTGGATTAGACTAATCTCCGTATTTGAACTCAGAAAATAGTTTTACCTTGTGGTCAGATTGGTAAAGACTGTCAGAGTTTTTGCCTTACTCTGTAGTGGGAGATTTCATAGACATCTGGGCTGGAAGGGACCCCGGAGGATCACTGAGTCCAGCCCCCTGACCCAGGGGCAGGAAGTCAGCAGGGATCATGGGATCCCAGCAAGATAAACATCCAAATGTGTCTTGAAGGCGTTCAAAGTGGGTGCTTGATCCACCTCCGGCAGCAGTCTATTCCAAACTTTGGGGGCTTGGGCAATAAAGAAGTTTTTCCTTGTTTCCAGCCTGAATCGGTCATGGTGGAGTTTGTGACCGTTTGATCTTGTCATCCCTTGAGGTGCTCTGGTGAACAGAATTTCCCCTAGATCCCAGTGAACACCCCTGATAAACTTATAGGTGACCATCAGATCACCCCTGAGCCTGTGCTTTTCCAGGCTGAAAAGTCCCATGGCTCTCAGCCTCTCATGATAAGGTGTGTTTTCCTGACCTATAATTATGCACATGGCTCTCCTCAAGCACCCTCTCAAGCTTCTCCACATCCTTTTTGAATTGTGGAGCCCAAAACTGCATGCAGTACTCCAGCTGCGGCCCCACCAAGGCGAGGTACAATGGGAGAATGACATCCTGGGATTTGCTCGAGAAGCATCTATGGATGCAAGCCAGCATTTTGCTTGCTTTAGTAGCTGCAGCATCACATTGAAGGCTCATGTTCATCTTGTGGTCAGTCATGACCCCCAAGTCTGTAGTGCTAACCAATGTAGCAGTGCCAAGCCTATAAGCATGCTGCAGATTTTTCCTTCCAAGGTGGAGAACCTTCCATTTTTCACTCTTAAACACCATCAGGTTCTCATCTGCCCATTTCCTGAGCCTGTCAAGATCTGCCTGGATCACTCTCCTGTCCTCAGGTGTGGATGCTTTACCCCAGAGTTTGGTGTCATCAGCAAACTTGGCCAGCCTGCTTCTGTCACCAATGTCTATATCACTGATGAAGATGTTAAAAAGTATAGGCCCTAGGACAGAGCCTTGAGGGACCCCACTGGTCACCAAGTACCACGGCAATTGACTTCTGTCAACTACCACCCTACTGTGGAGCTGATTTCCCAGCCAGCAGATTGTGGTGAGGTCTGCTCTCTGGAGGTCCAGACCAGAGCAGGGTATTTTCCTGCTTGGTGGTGGTTCCAGTCCTCCATCCTTTGTAGGTCTTCCTTTTGAGATGCAGGAGGTCTGCTAGTTCCCTGGAGAGCTAAGTGGGCTGCTGTGCCCTTTGCTGCCTTTCCTCCGAGATGGGAGAGACTTTGCTTGCACATTCAGGATTGGTGTCTTGAGGAGCAACCACTCATCCTGAAATCCCTTCCCCTTTGGGTTGTGGCCGTTAGGGCCTCACTGACAAGCCTCCTTAGCTTGTCAAAATCAGCTTACTTCTGTATTGCTGACTGACTTGCCAGCTTTGTAGCAGATGGTGAAGGTGATCAGCTCATGGTTGCTGTCACCCAGCTTCCCTTTGATCATTAGGTCAATGATTAGGTTGTTCCTGGTTGCCAGTACCAGGTCGAGCAGTGCTTTACCTCTCGTTGGCCCATAGACTTCCTGCATCAGATAAAGGTCATCCACACATGAGAGAGCTTTGTGACCACTCGGAATTGGCTGAATGCTCTTCCCATGAAATGTCTGTGTAATTAATCACCCATGACAACCATACACCAGGAGTGTGTGGCCTCAGCCAATTCCCTGGCAAACTCCTGGTCAAGGTCTTGACCCTGGGTAGGGGGTCTGTAGTAGACTCCTGCCATAGTATTCTCTGTGCTGTGTTCCCCATGGATTTTAACCCAAAGGGTCTCAAGTCATCCACCGTGGGTGCCAATGTTGGCTTGCAAGGATGCATAGCTTTCCTTGCCATAGAGAGCTACACCCCCGCTCCTTTTGTCCACTCGATCCCTCCTGTACAGGGTATATCCATCTATACCTGTGTTCCAGTCATGGGTGGAGTCCCACCAAGTCTCTGTTATCCCTATGACATCATAGTTATTTGCATTTAGCAGGACAAGTTCCCTCTGTTTATTCCCCAAATTCCTGGCATTTGTGTATAGGCACATAAGTGTCCCCTTGCCTTGCCTACATTTCATTCCAGGGCTGGGGCAGGGGTGGGTTCCCTTAAGTGCCTTGGCCTGCTGGCTTTACAAGTGTTGCTCAGTGGGTCAGCAGTAGTAGTAGTCCTCCCATCCCCTGGCGGGCTTAGTTTAAAGCCCGGTGGAGCAGGTCTGTCTGGCTGGCTGAGAAGAGCCTCCTCCCCAGCGAAGAGAGGTGGAGGCCATCTCTTCTCAGTGGCTCACTGCCTCTCTCACCAAAGAGCGGACTGTGGTCATGGAAGACAAAGCCTTCTTGATTTGACTTCCTTGGATCTCTCAAGCATATTTTAATAACCTACGCCACAGCAGGACATTGGCTGCTGTGGACCTCTTCTTTGTTTGTGGCAGGTTAGGGTGTTCTGTCTTCTGCCAGGGTTGACTGTGTAGTTTTGCTAATAGGTTAGACAATGTATTGATATAAAATAGTTTGGATAGGGATGACCTTATCAATGGTCGGGGCTTTGATTAGATGATCTCTTGAGGTCTCATCCAGCCTTACTATTCTATGACATTTCTATGCCAGGGCTACTTAGCTCTGTTAATGTACCCATATCCTGTTTCAGTAGCTAGTGTACAAAGAGCCAGGTCAGGTACCTTCACACAGTGCTGCCTTGTACAGTTAGGACTACCCTATGAGGTCTCCCCGATCCTCCATTACTATGCTCAGATCATGTCTCCATTGCCAGCAGCCTGGGGGAAGGGAGTTGTATGGTAGAAACTGATGCAATAGTACAGGATCATCTTCTGGTGGTTCATGTCCCATAGTGCAGAGTCTAGCCCTGAACATCATATCACCTGAGCTCAGTTGCAATATTAGAACTTCCTGCTTCTGAAAATTACTACTTAAGTCATTGGAAAGTTTAGAAAATGACTCAATACTTCACTGTTGCAAATGTTCCAGAACATCATTTCCCTTGAGTTTTTCCAAGATCAGTACTTTTTTCCCCTCCCAGGTTTACATGTTTAAAAAGCTGTCAGCCAATGAATATATTTCCACCTCTTTGAAAAATTGGATCTCACTTATTTCAACTCACCTTCTCACACCCTGAGATACATACTTAGCAGGCCCCATTCCTGATGGGAAAAGCAGAAGGGGGGGGGGAACATCCTAAACTCACTTGACATCTCAAATATTTGAATGCTTGAATTGAAATAACAAACAGGTTGCAGGAATGGAACATGGCAACTACTGACCCCCTTTGTGGCCACTTTGGGAATAGCCATTCCTCATTAGAACTTGGAAGAATGCTGATCATAACCAGCATAACTGTGACTGGTGTCATAATCAGATTCCTGCTTAGGTAATGGTCTCCTGTTGAACAATAAACAAAGAGGCAAAACTTGGGTGGCTCAAGTAAATACATAGAGGGTGCATCTACATATTCATTAGTGCACTGTAGTTACTGTGTGTTGTTTAGTACTTTCATAACCAAGTACTAAATCAACGTGCAGTAACTGGTGCTACTGCGCAGTAGCATTGGCACACAGGTGTTTACAAATGCTAACTGTGTGGTAGCCTAATATTACTGCACAGTAGCGTATTAGCATAGGTTGTGCCCCGCATGCTACTGTGCAGTTTTATTGGGCTACTGCACAATTAGCATCTCACGTAGATGCACCCAGTAGCTAGGGAAAGTTTCAAAGGAGCGAATTCATACCAAGCCTAGTTATTACATACAAGTCATATTGTTATCCTTTGACCAAAGTGAGCCATTGCAGCAAGTGGAAGGTGTTGGCCCAGTGAAACAAGGATGAGATAAAGTGTACTGAGAAGCTGGGTTGGGTGTTTTGTTTTTTATGGTTCTTCTGATCCTTCCATCTACAGCAGGACTAAGCTTTATTGATTTTAAACAGCAGGGGTAGCATTCCCCACATGCAGAGTATCAACACAGAACTGACAGTTTTAAGTGAAACTGGCTGAAGTGATCTGTAGGAATTGTGCAGCTCCCCCCATTCCTCAGTGGAATACTATTCCTACTGGGAGTTACTCCACTGAAATCAATGGCGCTTTCATGCAGAAATGGGATTCATTTTGCATAGTGTTTTAAAGTATATTTTCAGAAATTTTTACACAGCCTGAGATGTGCTGGAATAAAGTGATCACAAGCACCAATGTAAATTATGACTCCAAGTCCCATTTTCAAGCATTTTTATTTATTTTTTTTACCATGTAGATTTTATTGCATCTAACAGGGTTTTGTCCAGTGTTGTAATGAAATTGGATATAGAGGTATTAATTAATTTAGTGCAAATTTTGCAGGGGAGTAAAGGAACCACAAACTCCAACCCAAATCTTGTATGAGCAGCTGCTGGGGGCATGTGGGTTTGGGCAGGTTGTTCAGGGCCAGTGTTTGATGTAGATGGAGAGTGGGTAGGAAGTGAGGTCAGCCTTTGCAAAGCTACCCACAGCCCAATGCGCTAGCAAATGGAGTGCAGCTGCAGGAAGGGCGGGGGCGGGGGGTATGAGGGTGTAGTAACTTACTGCTATTTTAGAGGCTGGTAGGGGTCACCAACAAAGGCGTCCTGGATTTAGAGGCAAGTATAGACCTCACTGAAGCATGTGTAAAAGTATATGTAAGTGCGTATTAGAAACCTTCCCACCATTTTAAATGAGTGAGCAGTTAAATAATTTCTTATTTTAGGGACAGCTGTACCCATTGAAGCTTCTGCTGTTAATGCTCTGGACAGCATTAGAAATTCTGGGGGGGGGGCTGTCTACATGTGCATTATTGTACCTTTGCTAATGCGCATGAAATTTAGTACCTTCAATGTGAGGTACTAAATGAATGTGCGTTAGGCTGCCCTAATGCTCAGTAGCGCATTTGCATGGTTTTCAAGCGATGTGTAACACACAGTAAACTATTTTACTGCACATTAGTGTAATGTCACAGTTTTTTTTAAAAATGTTATGGTTTAATGGGCAGTAAAATAGTCTACTGAACATTAAAGCACACATATGGACACACCCAGGGAGAACTAACATGATTTGCCCATAGTTTGTGGGGCAATTACAAATGCAGTAGTGGAGGGTACTGACTGCTGGACGTGAAGCTGTGCGTACATGTGTGTGCTGGCTTGGATTGTTAGCAATTATGAAACTGCCTAGTGTTGCTTTTTGCTACTATGTTCAAGGGAAGAAGATCTTAAAGACTTTATTTCTAAATGAACAGGATTATACCAAAGAAATACATAACTCATGTAATCTATTTCCCATGCTAAGAGAGAGAACATTGCAAGCCTGTGAATGCTGGAATTGCTTCGGACTACAGATGGTATTGTTCTCCATGCCACCTTCCTGAGTAAGGTAGGGGTAGGAGAAGAATTATACTGTCCTCCGGTACAGATTCCCTACCTAGTCAGGTCCTGGGACAGCCATCTTTGTGAACAACTTTGTATACAAAGTTAAAGTTCAAAGGATGAAAGAAAAGTAGGAGTGGAAGGGACCTCAAGAGGTCATCTAGTCCTGCCCCCTGCTCAAGGCAGGGTTGTCCCTAACTAAATTATTTAGCCAAGTGTCTGTCTAACCCACTCTTGGAAATTTACAGAGATGTCTGCAACTTTTCTAGGTAACCTGTGCTGGTGCTTGACCACCCTCATATAGTGAGACAATTCCTGCTAATCTCCAACCTAAATTTCCTCTGTTGCAGTTTTGAGGCCATTGCTCCAAGTCCTGTCCCCTAAAGCCAAAGAGAAAAGTTTATCTCCATCCCCTTTTATAATCAGCCTTCAAGTCTTTAAAGACTTATCAAATCTAACCTCAATCATCTTTTCTTCAGACTACATCCATAATCCTAATGCTTTCTGCCATCTTAAGTCTTGCTACCCAGCTCCCTAATCATTTTTTGTCTCTCTGCACTAAACCCTTTCCAATCTGTCCACATCCTTGCTGAATAGAATGAAAGACCAGCTTCCCTTGATTTGCAAGAAACAACCCAGTCTGCTTTAAAAAAAAAAAAAAAGATCACATTGTTAGCTCATATTCAGCTGATAGTCCACTGTAACCCCAAGGCCCTTCTCTGCAGTACTGTAGCCTAGTAAATCATTCTGTATTTGTACATGCAGGTATCCTGTCCCAACTACAGAATTTCATACAATGATTTCAGACCCTTTTTCTAGTCTATAGAGGGCATTCTGGATCCTACTCTATCCTCCAGAGAGTTTGCAACTTCACCCAACTTGGTGTCATCCACAGGTTTGTTAAGCATGCATTCAGTCCCAAAATCTGAATCTTTTATTAAGATGTTAAACAATACTAGACCCAGTTCAGAATCCTGGGAACCCCTGCTTGATATCTCCTCCCAACTAGACACTGAGCCACTGATGACTACTTGTTGAGCATGATGATCCTACCATTTATTAAAATAAAACAAAACAAAACAACTCCCCCGCCAAAAAACAAGAGCTCAGTGTTCATTAATATTCAGCTAATGGCCCACCTTACAGTACTTTTATATAGTTTGTATTTCCTTAGTTTGTTAATGAGAATGTCATGGGAAACAGTGGATATATCTACATATTCATTAATGTGCTTTTCCTACTGCTCATTAAGATTAGTACCTCTAATGTGAGGTATTAACTAAATGTGCATTAGACTGCCTTAATGCGCAGCAGCAAAAGCACACATTTTTAGTGATGTTTAATATACAGTAGCCTAATTGTACTGCGCATTTGCATGGTTTTTGTCAAGATGCTCTAACATAAATTCAAATTGGCTACTGTGCATTAAAACTGCATGTGTAGACATGCCCAGTGTCAAAAACCTTGCTGAAGTCAAGGTATATCATATTTATTGCTTTTCCCGCATCCACAAAGCCTGTTATCTATTCATAGAAGGAAATTAAGTTGGTTAGAAATGAAAAGAAAAAAAAATTAAAGCATTAAATTCCTGTGTATTGCATTTTATGTCCCTTGTCAGCAGTGTCTCAAATCATGCCCAGGTCTTCCCAAGTTTTTCCTTGCATGCTCATGTGATACATTTGTACTCTTCCCTAGTACTATGACCAATTTTCCACTTGTTATGGGGTTCCTTTGTGAGTTTCAGCTCCTTAAAGAGAATGCTGTCTAACCAAGCCAGCTTCCCGTTGCACTTTCCATTCTTCTATAACCTTGGTATAGCTTGTCCTTGAACCTCTACAACAGCTTCCTTAAAGTACAGCTGGACTCCTTCCCCCCTCAAACTTCCCTCCCCATGGATCTAGCCAAGGAGTTCCCCAAGTTTTCTGAAGTCTGCTTTTTTGAAGTTCAGTTCCAGTATTCTGCTGCTCTGCTGCTTTCTTTCCTGTACAGCTCTATTGTTTTGTGGTCACTTCACATTTTCAACCAATTCCTCTCTTTTAGTGAACAAATCAAAAAGAGCTTCTTCCCTAGCTCACCTTTTCACCACTTTTACCAAGAAGAGATCACACACACATGGGCAGATACAGGATTTGTGAAAGAGGGGAGTGCAGGAGCACCAACCAGCACTTCAGGTGTAGCTACATCCCCCACTCAGCCTCTTGCCTGGGAGGGCAGACCACATCATGGGAACAGCAGCCAGCCACTTTTTTTTCTTTGAGACCTTGATTCAGATAAGAATCCTTCCCCACTGCTCTCAGCACACCTTCCTTTCTCTTCTGTACTCAACAGCATGTCCCCACATGTCCCACTCAATAAACTGCATCACCTCTCTACATATGCCTCTGGTCATAGGAAGGCGTCAAGGAGATCCACCTTCCAGTGCGTCTATCCTGGTCACTCTTGTCCCACTCCATCCAGGGCTTCAGTGAGCAGCTGTGCAAGAAGATCTCTCCTCACTCCCAGCTCAGCTAGGGTAATGGCAGCAGTGAGCAGGGGAGAGAATATGCCATTGAGTCCAAAGGGGAAGGAAGGGAAGCAGTCTTACCTACTTCAGGGACTTAAACTTGCTCCTGCAGTGTGGTCGGAAAGGGCAGGGGATGGGACGGGATGGTGTCACTGCACCCCCCGCCTCTTGATCCACCCCTTCCTCCACACACTCCAGGAACTTGCTGGACTGCCTTGTGCAATGCTGTGTTTTCTTCCTAGCCTGTCACAGCAATTTAATTCCTCTATGAGAACCAGGTCCTATGATTTGGAAACTCCATATCTTCCTCCTGGTTTGCTAGCCTATAGAAGATGCCCACTATGACACCCCACCTGCTGCTCTCCTCTCTGACCTTCACTCAGAACCTTTCAACAAGCCCTCCTTCCACTTTGTACTGCATTTCAGGGCATGCATACATCTCCTTTACATATACAGGGCAACACCTCCTTTTTTTGCCCCCTGCCTTTATTCCCTGAACAAGTTATACGCATCCATGACAGTACTCCAGTTATGCAAAGTATCCCACCACATCTCCATGATCCCAGTTATGTCATAATTCTGGCATCGTACTAGGATCTTCAATTGTTCCTGTTTATTCATAAAAATGTGCTGCCCATGACTGGCTCTGCTGTGTAATAGTACAACATAACTTTTGTTACGGTTCCAGCAGAGCTCTTTATATACTGTGACTTTCCAAGGACTGCTTCCTGTGTTGGTTCCTCTTGGAGGCAGTGGTATCAGTTCTCCTACCCCAGGGAGTATATGGCTTGGGTTCTCTTACCACCAGAGTAGGTTCTTCTTCAGTTCCAGGGCATCATACCTGTTCTTCAGCTGGATAACTGCAGGTTCAGAAGAGGAGTGCTATCTGTTGCTAGAGGTTGTCTTAAACTAGTTCTGAACTGATTTCTACTACTTTATTTATGTGTTTTATTTAGATTTCTACAAGGTACCTGGAAAGTTCTGTTTGGGAAGGCATTCAGTTTTCAAGGTTCTTTGACTTGGATCATTATAGTGAGAAGGTTGTTTATACTGGCTCAGGCTTTACTCACTGTGAAAGGGTATGCAGATGTCATATGGAGTAGATGGCTCATGGTCATGCCACTAATGGCTATGAACATATTTAAAGTGACTGTTAATGAACCTGAATTTTCTGTGCAGACAATTCAGGCTCATTAATGTGCTTCTGGGGGCACATCTACACATGTGCTCTTGTCAGGGGCAAATTGTGCCTGACAGGAGCAGCCAGTCCAGGCCAATCCCCACAAAGCAGGGAGACAGCTGCCTGCAGCTGGCACAGATCCCCCTGCATCAGGGCTTAGCTAGGTAGCAGTGGGTCCCCTGCTGCCTGGGCTGCCTGGGAGCAATTTCCTGGTCAGCATCTACACGTGTGACATAGCGCATTAGCTAATACACTGTTTATCTAGTACCCGTATGTGTTGGTACTAGAAAGTGGTTCATTAGACTAATCTAATGTGTAGTAAGTCCTGCACCTGTGTAGACAGTGATGCTTTACAGATCTTTACACAAGATCTTTCCTACAGATGTTACACAAGACAGTGTCTTGTGTAACCGCACCCAGAGGGATTTCTTACAGAAGGATGCTGAACTTCACTTTCCCATAAGGTCAGCATGGAAAATTTGGTGTGTTACTGTTTCATTTTTCAGTGGAGGGAAGGGCTTACAGACAGGCTTGGGCCTTTAAAACAAAGGGCAAGAAGTTCTAATACAATGAATGTCACAGTGCAAAATAAGTGAAATGACTCGGGGAAGGAAATAATAGAAGTGAGCTGAATGAGCATGTGGGTTTTGGCTGTAAAGGTTACAAAGATTGCTCTGCATAATGGGATACAGGACAGGCCAGAGGGTTGCAGGCTTCAGATAACAGTTGTTTCCATCTCTGCTCAAATGAGCATTCTGAAAAATGTATACAAAGAAAGTAATTTATACATTCATAGATGGCATGTCTGGAGGAGGCCAGGGTGGGGTAGGACATTAGACCATTGAGTAAGGCTACCTGTTAACACAGGCCAGAGAATTTCTCCCAGTTACACTCCATCCGAGAGCCAAACAACTTGTTTGACTTACACATTTCTATATAATAGTTTAAGACAAGCTCCCCTTGCTTTATTGAGATGAATAGCACAGGGGTGACCTTGATGAAGTGAATGGTAAGGAGACTGGATAAGAGAGTGTAGCACTGAATGTCAGAACATCTATTACTGGTGTGTGAAACCCAGTTGAACCTAATGTTATAAAAGAAAAACTTACCTGCAGCTGCCCTTACTGCACAGGCCAAGAGGAAATGGGTAAGTGAGCTGTGATCAATTAAAAAATGTAGATCCTAGGCAGAATCCTTGGGAAACTATTTCATCAAGTGAAGTATTGTCAAGATCATTGTGGCAACCATTCTGTGTGTTCGCCACCTTGTTATAAAGTTATATGTGAATGATGACTTCAGGACAATAAAACACTGTATGGCTTCCACAAATACCAGGGAAAGTGTTATGCGTTGAACTGAAATCATAACTCTTACAGAACTTAGTGCTGAATATGTTATTTCATATATGCATCTTTAAAATGTAGAGCCCCCAGAGGGTATGGGCAAATTAACATGTAAAATGCTTCAAATCCTGTCCTAATTGTGTTTCTAATCTGGAAGGTTTCAGCACTATACACAAGTACAGTGTCCCCTACCCATAATTTAAAGTATAATGTACCAGAACTGGTGCTGCTGTGGTGCTCTACAGCTAAGGGGCTGGTGAGCAGAAATCCCAGTGCACTTTTCACTCTGTCACAATCATCTGGAAACTTTCTTGGATGTGGGACAGGAAGAGCAGAGGCATAGCGAGCTCATTCAGCATCTAGAGAGGAGCAAGAGAGTGTGCTGGCCATTTGTAAAGGGTGGGGGTAGAGGGAGGGAAGAACAGAATGAAGAGCAGGAAAATCTTACTTGTACAGGCTTTCTAAAGAGTAAAGGCAGCTGCTGTAGCAGGATCAGCTTGGGCATCTGCAGCCTCATGGTGTTGGTTCCAAAGGAACCATACTTTGTGCCCCATTCATTCTGCCCACCCCAAATATGCTACTGGGAAAAGGGCTGTGTCTGCCATAACAAAACTCCTTTGGGAGATGGGGGAGGAAGCACCATCCTGCTTGGTTTCTGACCCCCCAGTGTTAGGCACCAGAGTGTGGGCAGTCTGGCCTAGTTGTTAGAGATCCAAAGCACAGGTACAGTCCAAATCAATTCTCAGACAGATGTTCAGTGTTATAGTAAAGTACAGTATTGCCCCTCTAGGATGGGATGACAATGCCATGCACTGTTGGCTGTTGCTAGAATTGAAGGGTTTCAGAACACCATACACCCTCCGATGGCCCCCAGCCCTGCCTCCCAGGGAACACTGGCACACCTCTGCAGTTTGCCTTCCTTCCTTTATGGAAAATCTGTGCTAATGCATCACCGAGGGCCACATGGAGATGTCTATGCCAGAACCTGGAATATGACCAACACCCTTACCTCCTCTCCTCCCCACCCCTGCCAAACACACATTATTGTCACCAGAGCTCCTAGAAATGGCCATCCTGGGTGCATGCTGACAGCCTCAAGCAACAGCTGACAAACTTCCTGGGACATTTGGAAGTGCAACAAAAAGGATTCCATAACTGAATCGCCTGACAGTTGGCTTCAGCCATGCACAACAGAACTGCAGAGCACCCTGGTCCACAGGTGATTCCCCTTAGTAATGAGGGCTACGATTGTCAGCACAGTTGTTCCCAAGGGCAGGTCACTCTCCACTGCTCTTCTCTCTGAGCTGTTGTGATTTATGCTGTTGCTAACATTTCCAGAAAGGGAGAAACTGTGGGGAAAATCTGAAAGCCAGGGGACAATGAGCAATTGGCCAGGTTGTTTACAGACTCTCAGGTGAACACTGACTTAGTGAGTATTCTCCTATTGTTCAAAAGATTCATTTTGCTTTTACTTATTTACACTGGCAAATATAAACATGGCCAAAATTCTTTGTAGTTTCACCTTTGGTTCCATGTCCTGTGCTGCTTTGATGGTTTTGTGGATAGTTTAGGGGGGACTGCAGCTAAATGAGAAAGGGTGTGTGCCATTTCTTCAATGGCAAATGAACCTGTGAGAGAAGGAGGGGGAAGTTTACTGGGGGAGAGTGGAGGGGTTGCAGTTACACCACTATTTTCACAGCTCAGAATATAAGCATGCAATGGTAACAGACACAGTTAGGAATGTGGAGTGAATTAGAGTGGGGATACCTAATGACTCAGCAGGAATGAGAAACTGGCAATAAGGGGATGTGATCTGATACTGTAAGGAAAGAGAAGGGGAGTTGGAGAAGGAGGTGCTATGGTACCATTGGGGAGGAGTTGCAGAAGGGAAGAAGAGGGTGCAAAACCTGAAAGGTAGTGCCATAGAGATTGGTGCCATCACAGCTCTCCTGCCTTGAGCCTGATGCAACTGTTTGGTGGTCCCCAGAAGAGATTCACTAGAATGCTCCTGTACTTCCCTAGACTTTGTTTCATTTGGTGCTTGATTCAGGTCTATTCCACCACTGTCAACAGACAGCTCTGAGTCCACCACAACCAGAGCTGAAGTTGTGACTTGATGGGTCCTTCCTGAAAAGTTCCTTGGAGAGCTTCTCCTAATATGGACATGTCACCTACTGAACATCTAAAACATCATGGATACCCTTGTACCTTCTCCTGGGCCTAGCATTGATGCCAGTAATGACTGCCCATAATCTGCCATCTCTGCTGTAATGCTGTCATGCAGGGCCTGGTTCTGATGGCCTTTCTTGAGGTTCTTATAGGTGTTCTCCTTGCCTCAGATGGGAGAAGATCTAAGATGTCTGCTTCTGTCTACTTGATGGAGTTCTTCACAGACATTTTTTGGGGAGAGGTGGAGGAGTGTGATGGATAAGAGGGTGCTCTAGAATGCACTCCATTTTAGCAGTTAAGTTCCTAGGTTGATGGTACAGAAAATGGCTGCAATGATGTGCTTTCATGCTTGTCTTTAAAAAGGTGTGGTCACATGTATGGCATATTCTGTGCCCTCTGAGTGGTGGAATTGTGAGTCACATAAGGGCCACCAAAGCTGTGGGAGTGTGGGAAGCAGAACGCTGTGGGATGCCAAAGACGCTGTGAAGTGAATCCAAGCATAGTATGAAGTCCTTCACAGCAAAGCATTTTAAATATGTTTCTGTTTCTTTCAAGGCCCATTTTAATACAATAGAAAAATTTGCCTGCATCATGTGTGCACTACACATGTGTACATTATGCATTGTTGTCAGATGCAATAACCAGGACAATACTGGTAAGTATTGCACTAAGTATATGACAGATTTTGATCCTTGCTTCTCTAACTGTTGACATTGCAGTTTGGGTATCTTGTTTTACCCTCTTGATACTTTCTAGTTCAATGAGGCTAATAAGAGAATTGGACAGTAGCAGGGTAGCAGAAGAAGAAAAGGTAGCAAGTGGAAGATAAACAAGTTTCTGATAGAGATGTGGTGGAAGACAGCAGTCTTCAAACCAGACTTGGAAAAAGTCACCATTACATAGTGGTGAAAACAGCATTAGAGTCTCTGGCAAGAAGATAGCTGTAAGATTTAGCATTAATGAGACTCACTAAGTACTGTGCATTGAAAGTGTTCAATGCATGACAGCCTGTTTAGATCAAGACCAAGGCTGGATAAGCACTTTATAAGAGTGTCAATATTCATTCATTCATTCATTCATGTTTGGCTCCATTAACAAGCATACAGGTGAATGACATTTTGAGTACTTGAATATATGGGGAATGGCTGTGCTGTGTGGATGAAGTGATGCATAGACCTGAGCTGTTGATTCTGGGCCCCTCTAAACAGAGCTGAATCTCCCCCAGTGAAGAGCATTATTCTATATCCCAACTGATATTTCTTAGGTTCTTTTTGGTAAAGATCCAGTTATCTAAACAGTGAGCAAAAACAAAACCAGATTTTAGTGATTGGTTGCATGCAACACTAAATGAACACCAAAGAGCTAAAATAAATAGTTTGAGGCCTCATTTCTCTCATCCTTTTCTCTTATCTGTTAGACCGGGGCAGGCCAAATATGGCTCATGGGCTGAATCTGGCCCATCAGGCAACTCCATCTGGCCCATGGGTGTCCACCAATTAATTCTACTGCACCCAGTCTGCATGCTTCACTCCCACCCTGGTGCATGGAAGGGCCCAGCCCAGCTAGCACACAACTTGCGGGTGGGGCTGCTGCTGCTGCTGCAGCCACTGGGGTGCCTGCTTTACTTCCCCAGCCTCCAGCAGCTCCTCTTTGTCTCCCTGCTGTAGCACTGACTCTGGGGAGCAGGTAGAGAAGTGGCAGGGGTAGGGGGAGTTGCAGCGGGGGCAGGAGAAGCAGTTGCAACTGGGCAGTGGCCGGGAGCATGGTACTGGAGCTGGTGGAAATGCGAAGCCCACGTCCAGGGGGTGGTGGGAACATGGAGTTCAAGTGGGAAGTGTGTGGGTGTGAGGGAGAGTGGGGGGTTGTGAGGACTCCCCACACTCCCCTCACAGCACATGGCTCCTGCTGCTGGCAGCAGAAGCAGGCAGGAGTGCTCGAGGAGCTGCTGTCTGGTGGTGCACAGTTTCAGCCAGAACTGCGCATGATGACAGGGAGCACAGCCAGGCTGGCCTGCTTCTACCACACAGGGCTCCCTGTGGTGTATGTACAGCTCCAGGCACTCGTGTGCTACTGAGGGGCACCCTGTGTGATGGAGCTTGATGCCTTCCCTGCCATTTGCAGTTGCTGTGACTCCACTGGAAATGGTGAGGAGCTTGTGGTGGCCCAGTAGGGGGCACTCCTGAGTTGAGGCACCCACCTTGCTGTGCCCGACCACGTTCCAGGCTCTGAGTGTCTCCCTGGGGTGCCTCACATCTGGCTGACCCCCTTCCTGGAGCACACTCGCTAGCCTGGGTGTAACATAAGCTGCCACCACCCTGAGAAGGGACTCTCTCAGCCCTGTGTTCTCAGGGAAACACAGGTCTAATAGTTCTACGGGTACTCGACCCAGTACAGGCACTTGGGGCACTTCCCGAAGTTGGGGGCCAAACAGGAATATCTCCCTTAGTTCACAGACCTAAGGGGCCTCTTAGGCATAATTTATACCCACCCCTCAATAAGTCTCCTACACCAGTCACAAAGGAGAACTTTATTGATTATAGGCAGTAGGGTGAAAATAAGGTACAAGATAGAGCAATATCATAGGAATCCCATAGAGCAAAACAGTCTGGCTGAGGTAGCCTTTCCATCATGCATCTGAGTTACTGCCAGCTAGATATCTAACCAGATCTTGAGTAGCTTACTCACAAGCATTATCCAGAGGCTTTTGGAGATTCCCTCTGGAGGCAGGCTGTTCCTAGCTTATGAGTTATGGGGGAGAAAGCCAGTTTCACATGGTAAAACTCCTCTCTAAGTCTGAGTCCCTCCTCCTGAGCAGTCTTAACTTATATAGCCCCTGTGACCTCATTCACCTGGTCCAATGGAGGCCAGCACCTGTTGGCTGTCAGCCAACCAATTTTGAAATGCATCACTAGTTGCTGGGCAGACTCTAGCCTGCCAGGTAGATGCCCCTCACCCAGGTAGCTGATACCAGTCACGTAGGCCGAGGGAGCAGGTTTCCCCCCTCCCTCAGGAATGTATCCATCTCAGGTTACCTAAAGAGAAAGGGTAAGGGTGTGTCTCCTCTGCTGGGCCCATCCTAATCAAATTGTCACAGGGCAGAGATTTTGAGGAGAAACAAAGGTGGCTTCTTGCCACGGCTTCTTGCCACAGCTTCCTGCCACGCTCCTCTCCCACCTCTTTAAAAGCTTGGACCCCTAGCCTTACAGAGCTATGGGTACAAGCGTGCTTGGAAGGGTTGCCTTTCACACCTAAAGAGAAATTACACAACACATAATACTGATCCCAACAATAACACATATAAAACATGATAGCACATTAAGGAACTCCCCGCCTCAGAGCTCTCTCAGGTGGGTCTGAGTCCATCCAACCCACTACCCAAAGTCCTTTCACGACAGGGCATCTGCTGTCATATTCTGGCTTCCCTTAGTGTGTTTGACTGTGAAGTTGAACTCTTGAAGCTGCCAGACCCATCGTTGAATCTTCGCATTGGTGTTTTGCATTGTCTGCAACCACTGCAGTGGGGTATGGTCCGATTAGGATGGTGAACTGCTGCCCCCATAAATAGGGGCTCAGCTTGTTTGGTGCCCACACGATTGTCAAACACTCCTTCTCGACAGATGACAGGTTCCGCTCTCAAGGGATTAGCTTCCGCCTTAGGTACACCATGGGGTGTCGTGTCTCTTGGTGCTCTTGCAAGAGTACAGCTCCTAGTCCTGAGTCGGAGGCATCCATGGATATGTAGAAGGGTTTATCATAGAGCAGTGCCTTCAGGATTGGTTGTTTGACCAGGGGAGCCTTTAAGGTGTCAAATACTTCTTGGCACCCCTGTTTCCAGATCAGTGGATCCGGGCTGCCCTTCTTGGTCAGCTTATGTAGGGGAGCTGCCGTCACTCCAAATCCCGGGACAAACCATCTGTACTATCCAGGCAGGCCAAGGAAGGCTCTGACTTGCTTCTTGGTTTGTGGAGGTGGCCAGTCTTTAATGGCCTCAATCTTGTCCCACAAGGGAGCAATATGACCTCCACCCACATGATGTCCCAAATATACCACTTCGGATAGTGCCTACTGGCACTTTTTGGCTTTCACCATAAGACCACCTTCCTTGATCTTTCTTAACACAGTGGCCAGATGAATCAGGTGCGATTCAAAGTCCTGACTGAAGATGGTGATGTCATCAATGTAAACCATGGCAAACTGCTCACATCCTTGTAGCAGGTTATTAATCAGTCTTGGAAAAGATGCAGGACAATTGCGCATACCGAAAGGTAAAACCATAAACGCATATAGTCCCACAGGGGTGGTAAAGGTGGACTTGGCTATGGCATCCAGATCCAGTGCCATTTGCCAGAATCCTTTGGACAGATTGAGAGTAGAGAGAACCTTGGCTGGGCCCAGGCGATCAAGCAATCCCAGCCAGCAGATCATGCTGGACCCAAGGCCACAATTGGCCAGTTTCACCAAGAGGTGATCATGGGATAGCAGATTGAAGGCTTTTTTGAAGTTAAGATATATGACATCAATCTCTTCGCCCTTGTCCAGGTGATAGGTCACCTGGTTGTAGAAGAAAATGAGATTGGTCAAGCAAGACCTATCTGCAACAAACCCATGCTGGCTATCCCTTAGGATGTTGGTGTTGGCCAGTCCATTAAGGATGGCCTCTTTAATAAACTTCTCTAAGACCTTCCCCAGGATAGAAGTCAGGCTGATGAGCCTGTAGTTAGCTGGATCCACTTCCCCCTCTTTCTTGAAGATAGGCACCACATTGGTCTTCTTCCAGTCTTCAGACACTACACCAGAGCACCAGGAGTTTTCAGAGATCTGTGCCACAGGCTGGGCTATGATGCTTGCCAGCTCCTTGAGTACCCTGGGGTGCAGATTGTCAGGGCCGGCTGACTTGAAGGTATCCAGCTTCTCCAGGTGTTCCTTCATGAGGTCAGCATTAATGGAGGGCAGGGGATCTCTCTCACCCAGACCTCCTTGTCCTGTAGCAGGCATGGGCATCCCATGGGACTGATGAAAGACCGATGCAAAGTACCCATTTAATAGGTTGGCTTTTTCCTGGGCGTCAGTTGTCAGTTGCCCCATCTGGTTCAGCAGGGGTCCAATGTTGCCCTTGCTTTTCCTTCAGCTCCCCACATATCTGAAAAAGGACTTTTTATTGTTCTTGATGCTCAAAACTAGTTGGAGTTCAGTTGCAGCCTTGGCTTTCCTGGTTTGCTCCCTACAGGACCAGACCAGTGCAGAATAATCCTCCTTGGAGGTGAATCCCATCCTTTGTAGGCCTTTCTTTTTAGCCTCAGGAGGTCTGCTAGGTCCCTGGAGAGCTAGGGGGGCCGCTGTGCCCTCTTGCTGCCTTTCCTCCGAGATGGAATAGACTTAGCTTGTGCATTGAGGATCGCTCCCTTGAGGAGCAAGCACTCTTCTTGAACTCCCCTCTCCCTGGGGTCATGGTTAGGGCCTGACTGACAAGCCTCCTGAGCTTGTTAAAGTCGGCTTTTCTGAAGTCAAGGAATTCTGTGTTGCTGACTGACTTGCCAGCTTTACGGTGGATGGTGAAAGTGATCAGCTCGTGGTCACTGTCACCCAGCTTCCCATCAATCACTAGGTCGCCGATTAGGTCATCCCCAGTAGCCAGTACCAGGTTGAGCAGTGCTTTGCCTCTTGTTGGCCCATAGACTTCTTGAGTCAGGTAGAGGTCATCCACACATGAGAGGAAGCTTTGTGACTGCTCGGATTTTGTAGAATGATCCTCCCACGAGATGTCCAGGTAATTGAAGTCACCCATGACAGCCATGGTCCTGGAACATGCGGCCTCAGGCGGATGCAGCCAATGACTATGATGCCTTTAAAAATGCTATGTCTTCAAGGTTCAAGTTAGGATCTTATTATTTCCAGAAAAAATTCTGGAATAATAGCCCACAACCTGAGAAGACAATGGCTGATTTTGTGGCCTGAATCATAGAATCATAGACGTAGGGTCAGAAGCGACCTCATAGATCTTCAAGTCCGACCCCCTGCCTGGGCGGGAGAAAAACTGGACTCAAATGATCCCAGCTAGATAGGCATCAAGCCTCCTCTTAAAGATCCCCAGGGTAGGAGCCAGCACCACTTCCCTTGGAAGTTGGTTCCAGCTCCTAGCCGCCCTAACTGTAAAGTAGTTCTTGTGGATGTCTAATCTAAACCTACTCTCCAATAATTTGTGTCCATTATTCCTTGTTATGCCAGGGGGCACTAAGGGAAACAGTGTCTCCCCCAAACCCTGGTACAGGATGCACTCCTTAAATGGGCAGACGGAGCCAAGGCTGACAATAGAGAGAAGGTGCTCCATCTTGTGGCGCTGGGCCAATTGTATTATTGCTGTCCGAGGGAAATTAACACCCTAGTCAAGGACAGGGACCCCAAAACCATTCAAGAGGCTGCTGAAATTGGAGATTAGCTGTTGCTAAATCATGAGGGGCCAGACAAGAAGCCTCCCTACTTTGGGAAGGAACAGAAAGGGTTCCAAAGAGGGGGAAAGGGAAGGCCAGGTCCAAAAGGGGAAAAGGGGCCATCCCAGACCAAACGTAAGGAGGCCCCTGATGTGACCAAACCACCCAATTGGGAAAAGAGTGGGTGCTATAACTGCGGGGAGCCGGGCCACATCAAGCCCAACTGCCCAAAGCTAAGCAACAAACCCAAGCCCATCAGACATTCAACAGATGTAAGCAGTGAGGGGGAAGACCCAACCTGCTCTGAGGGGTGTGCCTGTTGCTAAAGGATTACAAACCCAGAGGAGGTGACAGCCTCCCACTAGACCAAGATAACGGTAAATGGGAGAATCCTTATTGGGGAACTGGACACAGGGTCCAGTGTGACATTAATCAATGCCAACCTTGTTTCACCTGCAGATATAATCCTGGGAGGTGGACCAGGTCCTAGAGCTAGAGCCCTACCATATTAATGCCGTGACTTGTCAACAGACACTCAGAGCCTGGAAGGTGATTGGACGCAGTGAGATGGGTGGCTCAATGCAGGAGTGCCCCCTACTGGCCCGCCACAGAGCCCCACCCCCTGCTTCTGTGGTGTCAGCTGGCTGCATTGTGCAGGGCATCCCCAGTGGTGCACAAGTGCCAGGAGCTGCACATGTGCCATGGGGAGGCCCACATGATACAGGCAGACCAGCCTGGGTGTGCTCCTTGCTGCCATGTGTATCTCTGGTTGGAGCCATGCGCCACCAGGCAGCAGTGTCATGAGCGACCCAAGGGCTCCTGCCTCCTGCTGCTGCCAGTGGCAGGGGCCGTGCACCACGGGGGGGGAGCATGTGGGCCCCCACAGCCCCCCTGCCCCCCATCCTCCCTCAACAGTTCCCAAAAAATCATTAAGTGGCTGTCCAGCCAAAATAATTGCCCACCCCTCTGTTAGACAAATAACGTGTTGATGCAGGCACACTCTCTTAGGATTGAACCTGTCTTGGCAGCAAAGAGAGGGAGGTAGATGGAGCTAGGAGGAAGAATCTAAGCTAAAACGTGTGGCTCAGTTTGGCTGGGCCCTAGAAGAGAGGGTGGCCTTTTGCTTTAGCTGGTA
The DNA here is from genome assembly GCF_052110815.1 of Crocodylus siamensis. Lineage (NCBI taxonomy): Eukaryota > Metazoa > Chordata > Crocodylia > Crocodylidae > Crocodylus > Crocodylus siamensis. The sequence goes on from NC_143403.1 coordinate 46,784,176, forward strand.
ACCTTATTCCAATGGGACTTTTTCATGCCTCTGTCTAATGACTATTAAATGCAAGATGCAGTGGCTCACCTTAAAGTAGAGTACTGCCTAATCCTGTGCCAGTGTACTGGTGGTTATAATCATGTGCTATACAATTAGAGAAAATATAGGTTCAAATCCTGTTCAGTTTAGTGACCCTAAACCTAGACTTCTGGCTTCCTACTTCCTGAGCAAGTGCCTACTCAGCTATTGTGTAGAGGGGCCATCTTCCTCTGTCTAACATTTCCAAGTCATGAGTTTTTGCCCAACTACAATTTCAGGCTGAATGCTGACCCCTGTATGAAGCTATGGACCTGTTCACTTGCCTGGCTAGAGTGCAGCCTACTGTGTGTGCACAATAGCTAAGTGAATGCTTGCATATGTATGATGTATGTGGAGGAGGATTGCAAAGTGCCTAAGTGCTAAAGCAGTAATTACATGGGTGGGTAAGTGACACTTGGGCATATAGGGCATCTTTAACCATGCAGGGTGTGGGAGGGTGCTTTAATTTAGAGTTGCTCTGAGAGCTACTCTAATTAAAGCATCGACTGTGTTATGTGTATTCAGCATCCCATGCTTTAAAATGGCAGGGGGTTCTAAGCTCATTTGATTACCTTTAGTTAAAGCACCCCCATCACCATTTTGAAGTGCAGAGATGCTAAAAACATATGATGCAGAGACTGCTGGAGTGTGACAATTAGTATCATCAAATTACAGTTCAGGGGACGGGGCACTAGATTGTGCCTGAAGTGGTGAGGCAGCCCAGTTGGGTTGCTTCCCCATCCCCCATGCTAGATTGCACTGGGGTGGGAAGCCACCCGGCTGGACTACTTCCCACCCCTGGCATGATCTAGCATGGGAGACTAGGAAGCAGCCCAGCTGGGCTGCCTCTCACCCCTAACACGATCTAGCTCTGAGGGTGGGGAGACAACCCAGCTGGTCTGACTGCCCATCCCCAGTGAAACTCAAAACAGCATTGAAACAACAGAATTTCTGTTTTGATAGAATGGAATGGAATGGAACAGCTGTTTTGACTCGAAATAAAATTTGAGATGAAACACTGTTCTGTCGAACTGTCGAAACTCAAGGCGAAATGGAACGGTGCCATTTTGCACAGCCCTACTAACTAGTACACATTGGAGCAGACATCTGGCGCATGAATAGGTGCCCATAAAGGAATAAGATTCTGTTCTGACAGTCTGGACAGCAACCAGTGCAATAGGGCTATACCAGATGTATTATCAGGGGCACTTTTAGACATGCTCCAGGGGCTGGAGGGCTGGTGCTTTAGTCAGAGCGGCTCAAAGAGTCACTCTAATTAAAGTGTTGCAGCATCTCATATATCAGTGTTCCTGTGATTCAGAATGGCAGTGGAGCACTTGGACTAAAGCTCATTCCACAGCCTTTAGTTCAGGTGCCCCTGCTACCATTTTGAAGCCCAGAGATGCTGAGACACAAGACGCAGGCAGCTGCTGGAGCACAGTAATTGCCATGCTCCAGCTCACTTGATTAATTGAGTCTGCTCAGATGCACTGTAGTTATAGTACATTGGAGCAGCCCCCATACAGACACCCAAGCTGTTGATTCTCATCTCCACTTTGCCAGCATTGCCATTCTTCACTGTCCATTGGCTAAATTTTTAAATGTATATTGTGCTTTGTACTCATGTTTGGAAAGAGCTTCCTATAAACACCCTCCAAACCACTTCACTGCTTGAGAACAATTCACAAAGGTAAAGACCTGATTAATCTGGTAGGATATTCATACTAACCAATTCAACCAACTCCAATCAATAACTAGAAAAGAGCTGTGGAGGAATAGGATAGTAATTTGCAGTGTTACTATTCTCTTTGTTGCTGTTAAGATTCTAAGTGACAACGTGAAAATAAAACTACTCCTATTCTAAAATATGAAATTCTGAGAGTGGTTTTGGTTAGAACTTTAATGCTAATTATCAGTAATGTTTGGTGACAGAAGGGACTGGTTTTAGTATGACCAAGATTTTAACTGGTATGGTCCTTCTGAAAGCTTTAAACAATCAAAGGTTGCAAGAACTTCCTTAACTGCTGTCTGCTGTTGAACTAAGTCCTTTCTTACAAATACTTGCTTGTAACTAGATTTTCTGTGTAGTTGCACAGCTCCTTTATTATCATGACTGAATATATGGACACCTGTAATCAGACAACTGGTTGTCCAAAATATGCTGCATGTTTCTTTTTGTTGCAAGTATAATTCCATGCAGAACCATCCCTGGGGAGTGGGGGTGAGAATCGGGGTGACTGCTTCAGGCTCCACGCTTTGCGGGGGGTCCTGCAGAGCTAGGTGGAGCAGCTGCAGTGACCCTGTGCTGCCTCCAGCTTCATGTCTGGCTGCTTGCCACCACTGCTAAATTCTGCTGCCAGTTTCCTTGTGTCCAGTGGCAGGGCCCCGCACAAGCTGATTTGCCCTGGGCCCTGTACCCTGCTTGAATCATCTCTGATTCTGTGTACAAGCAAGCACAGATATACCAATGTTATGCATAACTAATCTCTACCTACATGTACAAAGCATTTACAGGAGAAAACGTTTGCAGGAACCTAAGATCATAAACTCCTTGAGCTGGGCAATGTGATTTTTTTACAGCACCAAGGACACTCAGAGGGGTGGATGATTGGTTGTAATCGGATCAGGTAGCGATGTGGAAAAATAGGACACAGTGTCTTAATTGGCTGATTTTTTCCTCTGATGTCACAGTGCCACTGGTGAGTTGAGGCAATGAGAAAGGGGAGAGGTAACTATCTGATCTGCTTCTGATGTCACAAAGTTGTGGGGCAACAAGGAAACAGAAAAGACATTTTGGCCTTCTGTATTGATGAAGATTTTTGAAGACCACTCAGGTAAACATCTTGATTTTTAAGTACATGCCCACTGGATATGAAGTAGTACATCTAATACAGAGGCTCTTTTCTATTTCTCCTTTGAAATATATTTCCTCCAAAACCTGTACTTTCCTTGGAAGTCTTCAATCAAAGTATGGCTGTGGATAAGATCAGCATAGACAACAATGGTGTGGCAGGTGGCAAGTCCTTTTTACATGGTGAGGTCCAGCAGAAACATAGCTAGGGTTGGGTGAGCAGGAAACAGCCATCTGTGTTCAGGGAGCCTGTGCAGCTACAGTAGCCACAGTGGTGATGACAGCAGGAGCAGGAGCCACTTCTGCGTTTGTGTGGGAAAACAGGTACAATCAGGATAAAGGAAGAGCCTGGTAGAACACTAGGCGTTCAGCAATTTCACCCAGAATACTTTGAAAACCTGGGTAGCTAGTGACATCCAGGCTGCACAAAGCATAATTGTTTTCTGATTAACTTGAATGAAAACCTTCAGAATCACAGCAATAGTGCTAACAAAAGCATGAGAGTTTGGAGGCAAAAGGGCTGGGAGTGGCTAGATGGCTGCTGGCTCTGAGCTCAAGGTGGGGGCACTCAGATTAACAGCCCCATACTTGTACAGCAAAACTCCACCAGTTTCTCTGGCTCTGTTAGAATGAAGCTGGATGCATCTCAGAGACAAGGTGCTCTGTAGCTGATGGAAAGTGCTGAACAGAAATTATATTATAAGCACTTTAGAATGCTCTTAATCTTTGGCCCACACGCCACCCGGTGCTTTCTGATGAACAGAGCGAGTGTGCTGTAATTCCCTAAGTGTGCGCAAGCCATGATGTGCAGTGCATAAATGCCGAGCTCACAACTTCACAAGCAGCACTTCTACTATTTCCTTTCTTTAAAGCAATTGGCTGGTAAGCACATTACAGAATTCTCCTTTCATTCAGCTCCGGCACAGCCATGAAGGGGTGTGCACAGGGGATGACTCGTACAGGTGGGGAAGAAAGGTACAGTAGAGGCTCTCTCTGGATGCAGGAGACAGACACTCACATTAGGGTGAGATGTACATCACTGTACAGTGCCAGCAGGAGGCCTGAGTCTTACTTCAGCCCTCTGAGAGGAGGGAAAGGGGAGGAGTAAGGGATAAATGCAGAACCAAAAGCAGTGTCTAAGGTATGCCGAGTCCTAAAGATCAGGGCAAAGAGCTCATTTTTAACATTGATGGTGAGGAAGTCAGCAACAGCATATGAGAAAGGGCTAGCCTCTTTAGATAGATGGGATGGGAGCAATGTCATGTCCCCCAGAGATTGTCTTCCTGATCTTACACATCTGCAGTAGCCATGTGCTAGAAATCTAAATGGACACTACAATGTGCCTTACTTCCTATCTGTCTGTTTTCATGGGTAGATTTAGGCTATCTGGGGTGTAGCACACTGCCCTTCAAACCAGAGGGGCTGGGAGTAAGGCATGGTTGGAGCCCCTGGTCCCTGCCCCCCTACCTCCAATTGTCCTCCATTACTGCCTTCTCCCAATCAGAAGGAAGAACCTGTGTGTTGTTGCTGCTGTCCCTATCTGTTTACATCAGGCGTGTACAACCTTTTTTTAATGTAGGACCGGTTCACAAACTTTTTATCAGCCAGTGGGCCAGCAAGCCATATTCAAAGTCGTCACAGGAAGCGGTTTCACATCAGGAAGTGATGTCATGTGACCTTTGACACCAATAAAGTTGCAGGAAGTGACAATGAAATGGGCCTGGAAATGTGGTTTAAAATCCAAACTAAAAACAATGTAAAAGCTACAATGAAATAATACCAAACACTTGACTAAAATAAACACTGTCACATAATGAAAGAAGCATAATGCAAGTCGACAGATCAAATGTGGAAAAGATATCAGCCAGAGTGAAAACTAATCAAAGGTGGAGGGATATGTCTAGGTGGGAAACACCTGCATGGTGCTTTGCAGCCTCTGCCACTCACTGCCTTGCAAGGGGCAGGTGGGAGGAGGGAATGGGGGTTCCTCAGTGCATCTGAGAGGCTGCGAGAGAGACTTGCGGCTCAGCTGGGCATGGCCGCAGCTGCACCTGGGCGTGGAGCGGAGTGGGGTGGGCAGAGCTGCTGCCACATGTGGGAGCCCAATAATCACTCATTTCCTTCTATGACCAGGTGACCTATCACCTGGACAAGGGAGAAGAGATTGATGTCATATATCTTGACTTCAAAAAAGCCTTTGATCTGGTATCCCACGATCACCTCTTGGCCAAACTGGCCAGTTGTGGCCTTGGCTCCACCACGATCCGCTGGCTGGGAAATTAGCTCTGTGGTCGGACCCAGAGGGTTGTAATTCATGGCAGTCACTCATCGTGGTGCCCTGTGACCAGTGGGGTCCCTCAGGGCTCTGTCCTGGGACCCATCCTGTTCAACATCTTCATTAATGATGTGGACATTGGAGTAAGGAGTGGACTGGCCAAGTTCGCCGATGACACCAAACTTTGGGGCAAAGCATCCACACCAGAAGACAGGCAGGTGATCCAGGCTGACCTGGACAAGCTCAGCAAATGGGCAGATGAGAACCTGATGGTGTTTAACACCGAAAAATGTAAGGTTCTCCACCTTGGGAGGAAAAACCTGCAGCATCCTTATAGGCTTGGCAGTGCTACGTTGGATAGCACTACAGAAGAAAGAGACTTGGGGGTCGTCATTGACCACGAGATGAACATGAGCCTGCAATGCGATGCTGTGGCTAATAAAGCAACCAAAATGCTGGCTTGCATCCATAGATGCTTCTCGAGCAAATCCCGGGATGTCATTCTCCCCTTGTACTGGGCCTTGGTGAGGCCGCAGCTGGAGTACTGCGTCCAGTTTTGGGCTCCACAATTCAAAAAGGATATGGAGAAGCTTGAGAGAGTCCAGAGGAGAGCCACGCGCATGATCAGAGGTCAGGAAAACAGATCTTACGATGACAGGCTGAGAGCCACGGGGCTCTTTAGCCTGGAAAAACGCAGGCTCAGGGGTGATCTGATGGCCACCTATAAGTTTTTTCAGGGGTGACCACCAGGATCTGGGGGAACGTTTGTTCACCACAGCGCCCCAAGGGATGACGAGGTCGAACGGTCACAAACTCCTGCAAGACCGTTTCAGGCTGGACATAAGGAAGAATTTCTTTACTGTCCGAGCCCCCAAGGTCTAGAACAGTCTGCCAGCGGAGGTGGTTCAAGCACCTACATTGAACACCTTCAAGAGTAAATTGGATGCTTATCTTGCTGGGATCCTATGACCCCAGCTGACTTCCTGCCCTTTGGGCAGGGGGCTGTACTCGATGATCTCCCAAGGTCCCTTCCAGCCCTGATGTCTATGAAATTTATGAAATCCTTGTCCTCCCAGGCACAGCCTCCCTGGGATGTGTGAGAAAGGTGCACTCCACTCTGCCACTGTCCACTTCACTGCCCCGGTGGCCATGTGTGCCCGTGCCACCTCCCGTCCTCAGCAGCACCTGAGAAGTGGCCCCCTTGGGACTCGGGGCCTGCATGCGGGCAGCCGGGCCCGGAGAGACTGGCCGGGGGGAGCAGGTGCCACCTTGCTCGCAGGGCAAGGCAGTGGGTCTGTCTTGAAGCAGGCGGGTGAGGAGGTAGGTGCGGGCCAGCAGTGCCAGTGGCCGCTGCTTGGCTTCCTGCATGGGGCCACTCCAGCAGTGCAGGGCACGGATTCGTGTCAGGGCGGGGAGGCGGGGGCCGGAGCACGAGAGCTCCCAGATGCACATCCTCCCCGCCAGCGACTGGTGTGTCCTGGGCTTGCGAGCGGAGCCGCTCCTCCGTCACCCTCCAGCAAAGTTCTTACATGATGGCTCTGTCCTGAGCCTGCCCCGAGCCTGCGGCACCGGCTGCAGATGCCTGGGCAGGCACCGGCTCTTCGGGGCAGATGGGTGGGCAGGGCCACTCAGCAGCCGCAGCCAGCACCGCCCCCAGCCGGGGGGGTGGGGTTCAGCCCTGTGAGGGACCCAGCCAGGCCAGGCCACGCTGTGCTGACATGGTGCGTATGGGAACCTTGTCCCTTCCCCCGCCCTTCAGCAGCCATTAGAAAGCTTCTGAGGAGCTGGGGATGGAACAAGAAGTTTCCCGTCACAGCACCGCGGGCCACAGTAAATGCCTTGGCAGGCCACATGTTGGACAAGTCTGGGTTACATGCACAGCTGTTCCCTTCACCCCTCAGCAGGGGATGAGCAGCTCTGGGACTCCCCCTCACCTGTGCTGAGGACAGCTAACAACTGTAGTGGGTGAGTTCGTCCTTCCAGTTCCTGCTCCTGGACAGTGCGGGGGACTTGGGGGAGTGGCAGGCAGCAGAAGCTGAAAGAGAAAACTCACCCACTGGTGCCACTGTCCCCTGCTCATTCTGGCACCCTGTGTAGCCACAGCCCATGGTTGGAGCAAGGCAGAAGTGTCTCTGGGGCTTCCCCTGTGCCCATATCAGTCAGGAGTGGTGGCAGTGGTAGTTGCAAAAATGGTGTGTGAGCAAACCCCCTGGTTGGGCCTCGGATCATTCTTGGTCTACTCTAATGGTCTGCTAATGATAGGACTGGGTCCCAGAGGGCCCTCTTCAATTATGCATGAGGGCCAGACTCAAATCCTGAGATGCTGCTTTTTATTGCCAGTACCATGTTTCGCACAGCCCAACTGAAGCAGGACTTAAGAGCACTGCCCATCTATCTTCCAGGCACACCAAGGCCTAACTTACATCAGAAAAGTAGCCTGATGGTTGGCAGTTAATTCTGCCTGTGCAGATCTCTGTAACAATGTGCCTTGCCCCTTCACAGACCAGCCAGCCCTACTCAGTTATCAAACACATATGGGAAATGCCTACACAGGATTGAGAGACTTGGCTGGAGGAGGGAGGTTTTCTTGTGACTGGAATGCAGATAACTGATGTGCAGGATGAAGGCTGCTGGGACTCCTGCACTCCATGTTGTTCAAGGGAAAGTCTGTCTTCTGAGCCAGATTCAGCCCCTCCCCTTTCCTCATCCCCCAGCTCAAGAAGAGAGAAGCTACCCTGTTACATTCACTAGAACCCTCCAGACAGTGGAGAAATTAACAGCTGAACACTTGGGGTAGAGGTTGGAGAGATGAAGTTAGAAGGGCTCAGAAGTTGGAAAACATCAGATTTTCCCAGTGACCAACCCTCGCAACTGCCACCAGCTGTTTCATAGTCTCCTCCCCAAGATAGCTTGTTAACAGTACAGGCTGTATGACCTGTATCACCCATGAAGCATGAGAGTCCCACATGGTTTCCCACACAGAGCTCAGAAATGCATGGACTCAGCCAGGCTTTAAGCTCTTGGGGTGCTTCTACACGTGACTGTCATCATGATATACACATGATGAAAATGTCATCTGTGTGGCTTAATGGCATCACACATTACACATGCATCAGTTCTGGGGGTTTTAGGTGAGTTTGCATGATTGCAAACTAAACTACATCCAGATGTAGTTTAGTTTGCAATGTTGCAAATTGCAATGATAGAGCTGTCACCTCACTCCCAGCCATGGGAGATGCAGGCAGGCTCTGCCAAAAAAAAATAAAAGTATCAGGCCCATTGCTGCATCTTCCTTTTTTAATTGCTTTTTTTTGGGAGAGCCTGCCTGCATCACGCACAGCTGGGGGGGAAGAGGGGAAAAGCTGCTGATGGGCTAAGCAGCCCCTGAGCTTCGGGGCGGGGGGGGGGTGTCACTCTGTCCCTCCATGGCAGTGATGACCCCCGGGGCTGCCCAGATGGGCTGCTAGCAGGCCAAGTGCTTCCCCAACTCAGAGGCAGCATCCAACCTAATCCAACTGTTCCCTGAGCCTGCCCACTGGAAACCTGCTGAGCACTGCTCCCCAGATAGGCGCAGGGAGCAGTTGATTTGGGTGAGGTGCTGCCTCTGATCTGGAGCAGCACCCAGCTTGCTAGCAGGCCATGCGGGAGACCCCAGGGGGTGCTGCTGCTGCTGCAGGTGGAAGGCCTGGGGCCCCTGCAGCTCAGAGGCTGCATGGCCTGTTGGCAGCTCACCCCCTGGCTGCAGGCAGGCTCCAGCTCTGACCAAAAAAAAGAAAAGGGATCAGGCCCCTTGCTGTAATGTGATGGGAAATTCAAAATGGTAGGTTTCAATTAAAAGTCCACTGTTTCAATTTAGGGGGCATAGTGTAAAACCCTGAGAACTGAATCGCCTTTGGAGGACTCCATTAACTTGAGCAGCTTGTTACAAATTCTCTGAGGAGTTGCTTTTCCCCAAGCTTGATGGTATGTGGGGAACATGATACCAGTTTCCAGCTGTCTCTTGTGATGCTGAGAGTAGAAGAGGAAAAATAGTGGATTATTAGGTTTGGTGCTAGCAACATTTGGACAAAGAATGGTTTCAGTCAAAGCAAAAATATGAGAATTTTTTGCCAGAAAAACCCTGAACTGAGAGAATCTTTTTGGGTCCACCCTGAACTATTTCATTTAACCTGAAACAAAATGTAGAGGATATAGGCGGGTGCTCTGCCCTCTGTCTGGAATCAGGCACACTGCCTAATTGGCACCATGCCACTTATTAGTAATACATTAAATCCCAATTGTTTTTTTTAATCCTCTTGAAATGGAATAACAGGGCATTTAATTAGCACATAACTAAACATGCAATTCTGATGAGGAGACACTGGTTAACATACCAGCTACCAAATGTCAAGATGCATTTTTAGCACTGAATGGAATTAATTTGCCAGAGTTCCCTTGTTAAATGTCAGTTCCTTATGATTTGTATATATTAAACAATCCAGGAATTGGAAAGCACTTGTGTAATTAAGTTAAATGTGCGGTGGATAGATTTCTCTCCTCTCAACAAATCTGAAACTTTATTTTTCCAATTAATATTTCATTTTATAAGAGCCATCATATTAATTGTTGATTAAATCCTTATTTGAGACACTGTCCTGATCATATGAACTAATGAGGAACGATGTGAGCTGTTTACCCAGATTCTAGCATGTAAAAAGCTAGTGAAAGGCTGAGTTATGGATGACTGCTTTCAAGTCTTGCTGGGCATGAGTGCTTGAGCTAGGAGAATAATTCAAAACAGCTTCCATGCATAGTTGCCCAAATAAAAATTGAACCTACCTGAGCAGTGACAGAAGTGCTTTTGAATTTACCTTTCACAGTGGGTTTGCTGATGGAATGTTTATAGAAACAGATAATTTGGGAGGAATAGAATTAACAGTAAAAAAAAAAAAAAAAAAAGTGAATCCATTTAAGGCTGAAGCTTATTCTTGTGCAAAGAGCCAGGACAAGGTCATGCGCAGAGCTTGTGAAACTTAATGGCTCTTTGTTCTCATGCAGGTCCTTTTACTTGGGTTAAATACAATTATGAATATCTTCACTGATTCTAGGAGATACTCATCTAATCATTGGGCAGGAGCAAAGCATATGGTTTCACTGTCCACTTAAAAAGACCCAGCACTACTCAAATTAAAAAACAAAAACAAACCCCCCTTCCTTTTCATAAGCAGTGATTTCTCAGTTAGATAATGGTGCATAGTCTACAGACCAAGGCAAAATTGCAGAAGTAATTCAGCAAGCATGTACATAGATGTATAGATATGAGGTCAGAAAAGACCAGTATGATCATCCAGTGCAGCTTCCTGCATCATGCAGGCAGAGGATCTTACTCAGTGATTTGTACATATATCCTAGTAATTCCTAGGTGACCAACAGCATGTTTTATAAAATGATGTTGATTTATAAACTTTACTTTTTCACTATTTTGGGTAACTCTCTGTGTTTTACTATTTTTGCTGTTCAGTTTTATTTTCAGTCCAGTTTTGTTACCTTCTTTCATTTTTGTCTGACTTCATCTCCCAGCTTTGGATCTTCTGCTGTCTTTGAAAAATTAAAAAGCCCTCTTCTGTCAGAGGGATGTGCAGACTGCTATCAAATTGCCTCTTAAATTTCTCTTCATTAGGCTGAAGAGTACGTTCTTTTAGTCCGTCATTGTAAGTTGTCCTTTCCTGGCCTCAAATAATTCTTGCAGCTATTCTCTATACCTTTAACTGTTCAGCAACCTTTTGTTGACCTCAAACATAGACACAGTAGGTAAAATCAAAGATCCAGTGATATAAGTGGCAGAACTCCAGTTGGCTTTGATTCCAGGATTTTACTCAGTATTCCAGTAATGTTTACATCAACATTTCATTCAAGTATAATATGATCTCCTTTCTTTCCTATATTAACTACAAGGTTCAACAGCACCTGGGAGCTCCTGGTTAGGTGGTACCTACTGGATGCAGCTACATGAGACCCTAGAAGTGCAGGAGAGTCATTCTACTGAGCATTAGCGCATCGCGGAGAAAGCCATGGTTTCATAGTTTGTAGGGTTGGAAGGGACCTGAGCAGATCATCGAGTCCGACCCCCTGCCATGGCAGGAAAAAGTACTGGGGTCAAATGACCCCAGCAAGGTGTTTGTCTAGTCTTGTCTTAAAGACACCCAGGGTAGGAGCCAGCACCACTTCGCCTGGAAGTTGGTTCCAGATCCTAGCTGCCCTGACAGTGAAGTAGCACTTCCTGATGTCTAGTCTGAATCTGCTCTCTGCCAGCTTGTGACCGTTATTTCTAGTCACTCCTGGTAGTGCTCAGGGGAACAGGGACTCCCCCCCATGCCTGCTGGTCCCCTCTGACTAGTTTGTAAATGGCCACTAGATCCCCCCCTCAGCCTTCTCTTGTGGAGGCTGAACAGGTTCAGGTCCCTTAGCCTCTCCTTATAGGGCCTGCCCTGCTGCCCCTGGTCATGTACTAATGCACAGTAGAATGAGTCTACCGTGCATTAGTGTCACGTAACAGATGTGTGCCAGTGCTACTGGGCAGTAGTATTTATTACAGGTACTAAACAATGCAAGGTAATTATGGCACATTAATGCTCATGTAGACGTGTCCACTATGATCCTTTCTCCTTTCCAGAGCCACCATTTTTCTTGATATAGGTCTTGTCCTGTGTGGTCTGTTTCTTTTTTTCAGAGATTTAGGAGCTTGTATTCAGCTGCATGAAGTGAAGGCTGTGTCTGTGCCTAACTTACCTAACAATTCTTAAAGCTGTGAATTAGCTCTATATTCTCATTGTTACTTCGAGTCCTACCAGGTATTTGTGTGAAATGCAAATTTTACCAGCAGTGACTTAGTGTTTATTTCAGACTATCAATAAAGATATTGAATAGTGTTGAGTCAAGAACTGCTTGCTACAGATCCCAACCACACACCCACATGCACTTTGAATAATGTTTGAACAACGTAAGAAAATTATAAGATTCAGTACGAGTATGAGGAAACTGTAAATTCCTTGTAGGCAGATAAAATACAGAAATTAGTCAAAAAAGTATTCCCTGTGAGTTTTTTTTCTTAGCGTTTCTCAATTGTGATGCCAAAAAAGTCATCTGCCCCACAAAGGTTTATGAGAAAAACCTATTATTTTAGACTGTGAATAAGTGAAGCCTCACTGAGACTCTAGATTCTGAAGTAAGGACATTTGCAGGAACTCTGCCTCATATTAACTTACGAATCTTTCATGCCATCTTCAGATTGTTTGAACCCCACCAGTGAAAACCTGACTGCACTGAAATCCATGGCAGAGTTCCCATGGACATCAGTGGAACCAAGATTTCATCCTCTGCTTTCAGCATGTCATATATGGGCTGCTCCCACCCCACCAGTATGCAGGCAATGTGCCTGCGGGAGGACAGGCATATGTCATGTTCTGAGCTTGATTAGGGATGATTCAATGCTCATCATTATACTGTTTGGATTATTTTTTCATCGCTCTGTAGCAGGCTTAACTTTCAGAGCTTGGGTTGAGTCCCAGGCTTGAGATCCTGGTGTTCTGATTGATGGAGCCCATTCACCAATCAAGAGGCAGCAAGGGAAATAAAGTCACGCCCCCTTTCCTGAGGGGACTGGGAGAGGAGATCCTCTGGACCTGATTGAAGACTGCAACAGTGACAGGTCCGTAAGACTGCAGGGGTGGAGCCCTGGGGCATATAAAAGGAGATGCATGCCCAGCATGAGGGAGATGCGTTGGGGACAGAGAAGAGTGGGGCTTAGAAGAGCTGAGGAGGCCTGTTCAGGAGGGCAAGCCAGTAGCCCAGGAAGAGCCCCTCAAGACTTCTATCAGCAGGGAGCTGTAGACAGCTCCAGTGGTTAGGCTCTCAGTGTGCAGTACACCGCAGTGTCCAAACCCTGGGATCTGCGTCAGGCAGCTCAGGTCTGCAACCTCTGGCATGTGGCCAGAGACACGGTGCACAGGCTGGTGCATAGAGCAGGAACTCTGGAGCCCCTTGGGTGGCTCAGTCCACAACCCCCAGCATGGGGCTGGGAGCTTGGTGCAGGAGGCACTGCATGGAGGTTGAGAGACCCTGGGAGCCACTTGAGGTGGCTTGAGACAGCAGCTCAGTGAAGAAAATGCTGCCCAGAGGGTCCACGAGACCAAATCCCGGTGCTGCACAAGGCTGCCCAGGCCTCCAACCCCTAGTACAATGCAAAGCACCCACTACACACAGTGTACAAATCTGTGTACACCCAGTCTACATCTTTAATTGAAAAGCCCTGTCTGTGCATTGTCTCTTTGACTCCTACCCCATCTTGGTAACAAAGTGAGATGTCACAGTCAGTTAACATGCACAAATTGAATATATATCCTTCATCAAGCACCTAAGCATGCAGGTGTGCCTCTGTCCCATTCATCTCTGCATAGTGTTAACCCCTGATTGAGAGAGAAAGCTGGACAGGCTGCAGCACAAGGACCTTCCTCCTGCCTAATACAACCCAGCATATGGATAATACGCTGTGGACATTTGAGAGCATATCAGTAAAAATAACATTTACAACTTGATGCAGTTCACTTTGAACTCAGGGGCTCAATGCCCTACAGTAGGGCTGGCCAGCTAGTGGACCCTGGGGTGTGCAGGTCCTAGCCATTTAGAAGTTGATCAGCCCTGCCCTACAGCAACAGGGAACAACTCCTATCTCAATAGTAGCCTTGGGGCATGGAGTTGTGGAACTACAGTTCACCTGCTGCTAAACTGCCAGCACCAAGGGAACAATTCCAGGAGTGGAGGGAAAATTTGCCCTTCAATATATGTTGTCAGCCAAGATTAGCTTTTTCACAGAAACAGAAATGAATTACCTCAGGATGTATCCAGAGGTGTAGCTAGGACATTTTATTCCCTGGGTGACAGTGGGTGCATCTACATGTGCATTAATGTGCCTTTTTTATTGCACATTAAATTTAGTACCTCTTCACACTTGTACATGTGCTCTAGTTCAACAAGCTTTAATTCAAGCACCCCCACTGCCATTTTTAAGTGTGGGGATACTGATACACAAGATGCAGGAGGCTACTGGAGTGCAGCAATTGCCACACTGCAGCAGACATGATTAATCACACTGGAATTCCAGCATGTCAGAGCGGCCTCCGTGCTTGTGTATAGGCTCCCTCTAAATTAATGTGCATTAGGCTGCAGGAATGTGTAGTAGCACATTTGCATGATTTTTAGTGCTGCTTAAGGTGCAGTGGACTATTTTACTACACATTAGCTTAATATCATGGTGTTTTACTAAATCTGTTTATTAAAACAGTCTAATGCACATTAAAGCACATGTGTAGATGTGTCCTGTGGCATCTGGGGCAATGGCAGTGGCTAGGCTCATGTAAACATCAATGGTGGCTGGGCTGGAAGCAGCAGTAGCTGACATTTTTATGCCCATTTATGTGATGAAATAAAATGTTGTTTTCATCGAAATAAATAAATAACTTGGGGGGGAGGGAACACTTCCTGCCTTTTTTTCTCCAGAAGTGATGATAATTTTAGATTATTACGCATTAGGAAAAAAAAAAAAGCACTTTGTAGCTTATTCTAATTATCTCTTGATGTCCAAGAATGCTCCCTCTAACTCAATAACAGATTTAGAATCAGGGCATTTTTATGATACTGAAAACAGGAAGAGCATGAGTAACTCTTTCATTTCCATTTCTTTTTCTCCATTCTGAGTATCTCAAAGACTGGTCATTCCTTTCGCCTGAGTGTGATATGTCAGCAGACACATCTATGTTCCCACTGAACCTGTGCTTTGGATGATTTTCTGTCATAAAAAATAGAATCAAAATATCTCTGGGCCTTGTGCATATACCTTAAGTCCAGCAAAACAGCCCAGATATTCAGTTGCAACTGAGGAATGCACAGAACAATTCTAGAAGTAGGGAAGAGGGCATAAGTGGTTTTATCTCTATCCCCCACACACTTGTTTTGTTGAGACACTGGGCCAGTCCCTTTGCATAAATTAGTTCAGTGGTGGCGAACATTTTTCGCGAGGGTGCCAAAAGTTAAATCCTACCCTCCCCATGAGTGTTGCTCTGACTGCTGTCCCTCAGGGGCATCCCTCAGGGGCATCCCTGATTAGAGTTTGTGCCATGGTGTAAGGGAACACAGGGATATAGGGGGACTCAAGCCTTCAGGCACATGGAGTAGAGTGGGGCCAGGATGCTGCTGCAAAAGGAGATCTGATCACCAGTAACCAGGTTAGCCTTTCCCTGACACTTAAACTACCTTAGTTTTATATGGTGAGCAAGAATCCAAAGCCCTCAATTCAGCAGCAGCTGCAGGACCAAGTTAACCTGCTTCTTGGCAGTGACACCTGAGACCCTCTTGCAACAGCATCCTGCTTAAGATGAAAATAAAATGAGTCGTTCTTCATGACCTTGGTACAGATGCAGAGAAAAAGCTAAACATGAGGATGCCCCAACTCCATTTCTCCCTGAAGAACTTCTACCCGGCAGAGAGGATACATATGACCGAATTAGAACTAGAGTTCTTGGGAAGCTCAAGGTGAAGGAGACTTCTCCAATTTGCATGTTTTGAGTGGCTGCAGTGACAAAATCCACAGGTAAGATTGTTAAGTTAGTGGAATGGTGAAAAAAATAGCAACCCATCCAATCAGATAAATATTTACTTATTCCTAATGAAGCCTGGGGTATGATACATTGTAGTAATTCTGTTCAAGGCATATGGACTGCACATGGTAGCTGGTAACTGCCCACACAACTGTATGATCCTTGCTCTGAGTGAAGAGCAACTCATATGTGACAGAAATGGGAAATGTATTTAATGTGTGACACTCAAAAAAACCTTGGCTACTATTTGGCTGAGGTGTGATTCTGTGTGAAAATTGTGGGTGGTGGATTTTATTCAAATAACTTTATACCCTAGAAAAGTGGACCAGTCACAATGAAGAAAAGCCCTCCAGGTCAGAAAATTGGCACAATTTGATACTGACATTGCTGCACTTAATGGGACTAAACATTTAGGAAAGGGGCATCTTACAGAGTATGGTGGTGGCTACACCTTTTGGAAAGGAAAAGATGAAAAAGACAGACACAAACATGGATTTTGTTATTAAGACCAAGATTGTTACTCAGATGCTGGAATGTCCAGTTGGCATCAGTGAGTGTCTTATGACTCTTTGTCTTCAACTGACTAATGGACAACATGTTTTAGTTATCAGTGCATATACCACAACTCAAGATGCAGGTGACAAAACAAAAGAAGAATTTTGTTCTAACCTCAACGAAGTTCTGTCATCTGTCTCCAAAGAAGATAAGATAATTCTTCACAGCAATTTCAGTTCTAGAGTGGGCTAGAGAGGACGATGTGGACCAATGGCTTGAAGTTGCAGTAAAGTAAGTTTAGACTGGATATCCAAATGAACTTCTTCACTGTTAGAACAGTGAAGCAGTAGAATACACTGCCTAGGGAAGTTGTGGCCTCTCCATCACTGGAGATATTCAAGAAGAGGTTGGACAGCCAGTGGTTGGGGATGATCTTGTTCTGTTATGGATATTTCCCATGCTTCTGGGCTTTGCCAGTTACCCTCCCCCAACCTTTTCTGCTACATGTGTCAGGATGTTTTTAAACCTTCCTCAAAGGCATTGGGTGCCAAATAGCCAAAGCTGGGGATTTTGACTGGGTTGTTCCAATGCTCCTGTTGGGACCAAAGCTAGAGGTTTCTGGCCACAGAGCCTTGTCCTTCCACTCAGGGTCAGAACAATCACTATACTTGGTGTCAAGGAAGCAATTTTAACCTATGGTCAGTTTGGTATGGAATGTGGGTTTTTTTAACTTCCTCTGTAATGGGGGATCTTGGCCCTCTACCTGGGATCTCTTCAGCATATATTGACATTTCAGAGAAGCAGGACGTAGACTGCTGTGGTTCCCCTGCTTTATCTGTGGCAAGTTAGGATGTTAGATCTGTATCGTGTCACAGTTGATAGTCATTTTACTTAGAGTTTCAATTATGGTTTGTATGGGATGGTTTGGATAGGGATGATCCTACTTCAGGCAAGGGGTTGGACTACACTCTGGAGGCCCCTTTCAGTCCTGCTTCTCTATGAATCTATGATTATGAACATCTGAAAACATAAATACATGTCCAGTGACTTGAGAGATGCCAGAATCATTGGCATATTCAAAAAGTAAATAGGATTGTAGCAATTATTGTGGTACTGCACTCCTGTAGCTGGGAAGATCCTAACTCACATTCTTCTCAAGAGACTTACTTTCCTAACTGTGGAGATTCTGCCCAAGTCCCAGTGTTGTTTAAGACTACTCAGAAGAACAATATATATGATCTTTGTTCCTAGACAACTGCAGGACAAGTGTTGAGAAGTGGTGAAGAACACCATAATCTTTCCAAGATCTTTGATTTCAATAGAGATGCCCAAAGGATGATCTTGATGAGATCTGGATGTCCACTAACATTTGCTATCATTATCAAACTTCTTCACAACAACACATCAGCAACCATCCTAAGTAACGGCTTGGAAACAGAATCCTTCACTATCAGAACATGAGTCAAGCAAGGATATGTTATAGTACCAAAACGCTTTTCTATCTATATCTCTGCTATTCTGCATCTCCTTAGTGATAGAGTTACATCTGAAGTCACAATCTTTTTAACACTACCTGGTTATATTGCAAATCCAAGATAACCAAAAACTCTATTACTGATCTTCTGAAGGCTGACAATTGTGTCATGTATGCCCCACTCAGTTGAAGAGCTCCAGGTTATAATCAGTTGCTTCTGTGCAGTGTCTGAAATGTTTGGACTCACTGTCAGATTCACCAACCCACCACAAACCAACCAGCTGATCTTCCACACATTACACTCAGAGGGGACTCTTTGGAGAATGTCAAGAATTTCTTGTACCTGGCAATGATAGTCAACAATGAATAAAATCTTTCAGTGCTGACTTTGGATGTCTCTGAAATTGTGCCTTCAATGATCAGGATGTTGTCATCCCTCCTGTTTGGGTGTGAAACTTGGATAATGTATAAGAGACACTTGAAGGCTTTGAAAACTTAGAAGCGGGATGTCTTCCTCCATATGAACTGGAAGGACAGAAGAATGAATGCAGGCATTTTGGCTCAAGCCAAACCATTAGCACTGAAGCCACGTTGATATGGCACCAACTCTGTTGGACAGGACATGTCATAAGGGTGCCTGACAACTGGTTCCCAAAACAGGTCTTGTACTCTAAACTAGCCAATTATTGCCCATAAAGAATTCTGGGGGGCGGGGGGGAGGGGAGTGTGGATGGGGACAGAGCCCCCCCCTATTGACCCCCACTTTTGGGGCTAGGCCCAGTGCAACTGCTGTTATGGGAGCAGGCCCATCCCCCACCCCAGCTGTTGCAGGGCAGGACTGGGCTAGGCTGCGCCCGAAGCCACCCCTGCCTTCCTGCTGTTTTGTGGCCTGGCTGTGCTGAGCCCAGTGTGCCACCCCCCTGCCCACCACCATTTTGAGGCCGGGCCTACTTCCCCCCATATCCACCTGGCTCCCTTCTGCTTGCCTCCCCTCCCCAGGAATGATGGGGGGTTGGGGCTCGGACAGATCCCCATCCGCCACCCAACACCCCATTCCACCACATCCAGGGGGCAGGGGGTAAGGCCAGTGCTGCTGGCCTTATGCCCTACTCTGTCTGATCCATTGAGACTACCTCCCAGGAGCAGGGCGGGCAAGGCCAGCCTCACCCCCCTGCTCCTTCCCCTTTCTCCTGCCATCATGGCAGTGTCTGGGTCTGCTCTTCCCCCATGCTGGGGTGGGTATGGGTCCGTTCCCTGTTTCCCTCATGCTGCCACCATTGGTCCAACCCTGTTCCCCACCTCTCTCATGCCACCACTGTCTCTGCCTCCTCCATGGAACAGGATGGAGAAGCCTTGGGGCTGATCCCCCAAAATTATGCGCATGTGCACATGCACGTGTACAGACACACACACACACACACACACACACACGCTCATTCCCATTCCAGAGAACCCTCCAAGGCACCTTGCACAGGCTTCATTTACTGAGATAGAATCAGGAGCTCAGGGACCTGAGAACTGCTCTATTCATTGCATTGAGCTGAAGTATGCTTTAAAATAGTAATCTTTAGCCTACCTTTTTCTACGTGAATGAGCAAATGCTCTGGGAGATGAAGCAAGGCTACATTGTATAGCAGGAATACCTCCAGTTTATTTGTCATAGTTGGGCACCACATAGAGATATTGAAGCTGCATAAAACCATAACTTGACTTTATGCTGTGCCATTACTTCCAGAGACTTTGCTAACATTGCTTTTTATTAGGACGGTTTAAGGTGCTTTTTCATTTCACTGCATTTAACTTCTTCTTTCCTTGGTGAGGCTTAGAGGTGGCACCAGCCTCCAGCATGTGATGATGACACCATAGAAATTAGGGAGCCTTCACAGTGGCAACTCAAGCCAGCGCTCTGAATCTTTAGCATTTGTATACCTGAGAGAGACTCACAGCTAGCTAGGATCTGGTTGCCTGTATAGGAGATATTTGCATTTTCTCTCCATGTTTATTTTCCAGAGAAATGTGACCCTGTGAATATACTCAGAGTAAAAATTATCAGTTCAGCTTCTTGCCCTGGCAAATCAAGTTCACCAAGACTGTTAATACCATGTTATTAATTTAAATAGTAAATTTCTTATAATTACAAGTTCTAGTGTTATTATGGCTATAATCCTGCTAACAAGATGAGCTGCCCAGCTGATACTTAATGTGTCTGAAACTGTGAATTATACTACCGGAGAAACAGGCTACATGGAATAGAAGCAGCAGGTGCCTGCTCAGGGCAGAGTTTTCTGGGTACATTCTTGAATATGGTGCAATACAGAAGGAAAGATGTTCATGTGTGTAGGGTGTTCAAGGAGTTGTGCGTGTGTGTTTAGGTATAAAGGGGAAAGTTAGTAAATTTTCACTGATACAAGCATAAATGGATTTCCAGTTTGGCAAACAAAGGAAAGGCAGGTAGAGTAGGCAAGGTGTACAGGAAATGTTTCCCTTGGTGACACTCTCACATTTACTGAAAACCCCCTTGAAGCTGGAGGACCCCAGTGATAGCGAGGCATCTTGGAAATGTAAAAGAGCAGCCCACAGAAAAGAGAAGCATATATGTGATGACATGTAGCTCCACATAGCCTCCACTTCAACTAGGGGGGCCCTGCCTGCCACAGACCATGAGCACCATGCCCAACCCCATTATGCATGGCTTCCCAGACCATGAGCATCATGACCAATCCCATTATGCATGGCTTCCCACTGGAGTGCCAGGAACTGCATACCATTGGGCTGGGCTATCTGTCTCTTCATGTGGGTTTCTCAGCAATCCAGCATGGAGCTGCACGCGGAAGCACAGATCCAGACCAGCCTGGCACTGTGGTCGGGGCTCCTGGCTGCCGTCCTGGGAGCTGTGGGGAGTCTAATGTGATTGGGCCAGGCTAGTTCTGTGCTGCCACATGTGTTTCCTGGCACTGTAACTGAGAGCCACAGAGCTGGCTTGGCCCAATGGCACGTGGCTCCCTGTGGCTCCCAGGCAGAGTCCCAGGACCTACATGTGCAGCACAGAGATGGGCAATGACCTGCAGCTCCACCTTTTCCCCCAACTTTCTCCCAGTGGGAGTCCCTGGGAGACAAAATTTCACTTCCATAGGCAGGGAGGGCTGTGGAACAGCCACGGGGTTGCCAGGCAGAAGCCTCTTCCTGGCAGAAGCCTCCCATCTCCAGCGTCCCCAACCTCAGGGCTGGGGCATGGCGGGTCAGGCCAGGGTAGGGTTGGGGTTTGTAGATTAACCAGATCTTGAGTTGCTGTTACAGCCTGAGCCTCCTGCAGCTAGTCCCTCTACAAGCCTATGACTCCTGCCAGCTTTCAGAAGGGCAGCTGTAAGTCACTAATACTTGTCTTTTGGAGGGACCCTGTGGCTTGGATAAAATGGCCTGGTGGGCCAGATCTGGTCCACAGGCCATATTTTGCCCACTCCCGCTCTATCCCAACTCCAGCCCTCTGGGTCCTGACCCCATGCCAGGCTGTTTCCACTGCAGCAGTCTCTTATGCTCAGGGTTCCTGGACCCCAGGATGGACTTCTCTCACTGGCCCTTGCTCTCCCAGCCTTAGCCTGGACCAGCCTCAGTCTACTGGGTCCACTGGTCTTGGCTTGCTCTGCCTTGGCCTGTACCAGTCCACAGCGCTAGACTGCCTGAGAGTGTGTGCCCTGCCAGGTACCCCTACATGGCCTCTGGGATCTCTGAAAGCACCTACTCTGGACTCCTTTAAGAAGCATTTAGTAACTTATCTTGCTGGGCTCCTTTGACCCTAGCTGACTTCCTGCCTTTGGGGCAGGGGGGCTAAACTCAATGGTCTTCCAGCCCTAATGTCTATGAAATCTATGAAAACATGAGCAGCCACACATTAAAGCAGAAAAACACATGCTAAGTGTGCTCAGGGTTATGCCGCTTTGGGCAAGGAATATCTCTGGCTTATGCTACACAGCTTGTGCTGTGTAACATCAGTCAGCTCCATGGAGATAAAATGAACAATTTGTGGCCCACCAGCACTCCAGGGTGCACCACGCCCAGTGCCCCTCCCCCCCAACTCCCGTTCCATGGATAATCTATCCATCCTCCCTAACACTACTGCCCAAGGGGTGGTTCTGCCTGGGAGCAGGCAAGACCCACCAGTGCTGGAACAGCTGCAGCCAGTCCCCCTGTGCAGCACAGCAGACCCAGGCTGATGGTTAGTGTGATGGGCTTGCCTATCTTTGCCTGGTTCCTCAGGCTTAGGCAATTGCCAAAGCGATTGGTGGGGCAAACCCACCAATCAGAGACCATCAGGGGAGGAGCCTTGGGAGGAGTCCACCCTGCCCCTATGTCAGAGCAAGGCGAGGAGTAGACCAAATTGAAGACTGTGCTCCATCTCCTCACAATTGGCTAGTCTTCAATCTTGGGGCAGAGCCCCAAAAGGGTATATAAGGAGCTGTTTGCACAGGATGTTGGGGGGAGATGATGAGGTATGGAGAAAAAAGATGAAGCTGGGGCTGAGGAGGAGGTAGGGAAGAGCTACCCTGGGGGTGCTTCCAGTTGCCAGGAACAGCCCGAGGACTCTGCTGCTGAACAGGAGCAGCAGGTGGCCTCATCCCCAACCCTTCGCCACAAGAGAGCATGGTGAGCTGGTGCAGGTGTCACTACACGGAGGGTCTGAGAGGGACTGGGACCTGGGGAGCCACTCGAGGAAGCTCAGGTCTCCAACTCTGGCATGAGGCTGTCACCAGTGCAGACTCTGATGCACGGTGAGTCATTGTTGGGCTGAGGGCCCTTGGAGGGGGTAGAGGATGGTTCCTGCCCCATTCCCCACTACCAGGTGTAAGAGCAGCGCAGGCTCCACAGGCAGCAGGCCTGTACTGGAGCCCCAGCCCTGGGTATGCACGAGGCGGCCCAGACCCACAAGCTGATGAGAAGGCCAAGCCATCCAGATGTGTGAACAAGCCACGCACTCCATGCGGGGACTGAGACAGAGCACCTGCTGCAGGAGCCACTTACCTAGCTGGGGATGAAACACCAAGAACCCTGGCTGGACCCCTACTCGCTGGGAAGCATGAGTCCTCAGGCAATGGATTTCCCACTGGGGAGGGACACAGTGAATGGCCCCATCAGAGGGGGGTTAAGTTAGAGGGAGAGAGACTCTAGAGGAGGGGGGTATTTGGGATTACCATGCCTTTCATTTGGGAGTGTTTATTAATTGTTTACTGCATGTTATTTTGGAGTGTTTATTAGTTGCTTGTTGTGTTTTCTATTCTGGAGAGTTTATTAACTGTTTATTGTGCTTTACATTTTGGAAGTGCTTGACCATCAATTGATGGGACACACCCTCTGAGGATACGTGGGCAAGGTTTCTCTCATGGGTCTTGGGGACTGCTATAGTTACCTGTTCTGTTATTTGTTGACTTGAATGTATTATATGTAAATAGTTATATTTATCACCCATCCAGTTTATTCTGTCCCCTCCCCTTTTATTCTGCAATTAACCATGTATATACTTAAGATATTGTGCCCTAGTCTTCCTCTATAGAGACACCAGAGAAGGGGAAGCTGCAAGCAAGCTGCAGTTTCCATCTCCAGCATGTACGCTCTGCTGACCATCCCTTTCTATTGGAAAGGGGGGATGGTCAGCCCTCCAGTACACCCAGGTTACAGTAGCATGGCAGCCCTGCTGTTCCATGCTCCTGCTACACCAGCCCCCCTCCAGGTGGTTACAGCTCCCTACTCAGAGAAACCAGACTCATCCATGGCTCAGGGCAAGTTGCATCGCATGGCAGGAGCATGGAGCTGCTGGGAGGGGTCAGAGTCTCGCCTGCAGCTGGGAGCTGGCAGGATGGTGCAGCAGGAACATGGAGCCACTAGGAGTGGGACAAGCATGATCCATGCTTCCATTGTGCCAACCCCTCTCCAGGCAGCTGCAGCTTTGCACTCCTGGGAGAAGCTGCACTTGCATGGAATTGCCAAGAGACAGTGGATGGAGTATGGAGCTTGCTCCCCACCCTTCTAGCCACAATCACCAGGAGGGAGTTTAGCATGAGGAAGCTTCTATATACCAACCTCAATCCCAGCAGTCACAGCTCTTCACTCTTAGGGGAAGCCAGAGCATGAAGCTGCCAGGAGGGGGAGAAGCAAGTCCATGCTTCTGCTGCATCAACCTCTGGGAACATGGTGCTTCAGAGAAGCTGTGCCACTGTCTTCCTGCTTGGGGCTGCTGCCCATGGCCATTGATGAGTCCTCTGTGTAGCACAGCCGTTCCAAACAGGCAGATGGCAGCACAGCTAGGCAGGAGCATGGAGCTTCACAGTATGGTGTCTATTCCACCATCTGCCTACTTGGGGCTGCTATGCTGTTCAGGGGACTTGTCTCTGCCCTATACATCAGCCCCAAGCAGGCAGATGTGGGTGCAGCCAGGTGGAAGGTGCAAAAGAACAATTTTTATGGGTGTTGCACTTAACAGTAGAGAGAACATTTCTCAGATACTCTTCATAGTTAGTCACCCGATGCTCTCTTCAATTATCCTCCAGCACAGGTGGCCTCCTTTCCCGCTGGCATCCCAGAGCTGGAAACTAAAACCAGGTATCCAGACTCCAAGCTCTCCTACTCTACCTCTTAAACCCCTCCTCAGAGCAGGGATACAACCCAGGTACCATGGGTCCTAGCCATGCCCCTGCTCACCAGTCTTGTAGTAGGAAGTCAGAACTGTGTTCAGGCCAGACTGTTTAGAGCACATTGTTAACTGTAACATTGCATACCATTCTCTAGACTTAGCATATGCTAATTGTGATATTTAATAAGCCCTAAGAATTTCAAGAATCCCATAAGTAAAATCAATCTGTCTGTCTCGCAGACTACACCAGTATTATTCACCATCAGTTGGTAGATGAGAAACTGAGGCACAAAGAAGGTAAAAGACTTGCCTCAGGTACCCGAGCAAGTCAAAAGCAAAACTAGCTTAAGAGCAAAGAGCAAAAAATCACTGGGTCTTAGTTGTCCCTGAGCCTGAACTCCACAAAATGTTCAGCTAGCACAATTGAGAAGCAGTGTCAATAAACCTGAAACTCCCTGCCAGGTCCAATGCATTCTCCTGCTCTCTGTTGCAAGCATTTTACTTAGGTAACAGGTTATTCAGTTTTAGATGGTTTTCATATTTTTTAAAAGAACTGAAACATCTTCTAGGGAGCCAGAAATTGGACAAGGTGCTTTGATAATACTAGGGTCGGTGCAAGCTGGACTGGGTCTGTCGTGTTTACTGTGCCGCATTTGCTGCTGGTATATTTGCTGCTGCTGCTGTTGCTGCTTTTGGTGGTGGTGCTGCTGCTGTCACAGGGCTGAGTCCTCATATTTTTGCTGCTTTCCTTTTGATAAAATGTTCAGTAATATTCTCTTGTAAACACAGGCAGGGGAGAACCAACGAGAGGGTGCAGCTGCATGGCTGCACCCCCCCCCTTCTGACCTGTGGCAGCAGCAGAGGATAAAAAGAGGACACCTGTCATGGGGAGGGGTGTGGAATATGATGGAGGTGGTATGGGGTGGGGAGGGGGCAGTAACATGCTGGTGTCCTGCCCATTCTGTTGCTCCTCACTGACAAGCCACCGCCCACCCCCTCCTTGGTGCTCCTCACTCCCAACCCGCAACCCCCTGGCACTGCCAGTGCCCTGCACACCCAACCCACAGTCACCCAGCCTGTCCCCCATGCCCCTCACTCCTGATCCACAGCCCCCTGTGCCCTTCCCAGCCCTGCCGGTGTCCCTCACTCCCGACCCACAGCCCCCAGCCCCCCCAGCTCTGGCAGTGGCTCTCACTCCCAACTCACAGTCCCCTGCCCTGCCCCCCAGCTTGCCAGTGCCCCTCACTCCCAGCCCACAGACCCCTGCCCCCCCAGCCATGCTGCCCAAGCAACTCCTGCATTGCACACATACCAACTCTCTCTCTCTCTCTCCACCTGGTTGCTGGCGCCTGCAGGGAACGCGTGACCCCCAGCAGCCAATCACCTTGTATGCTGCTCCCACCCCCAAGTAGCCAGCCCAGGAGAGCAGAAAACCTGGATATTTGCTCTTGTTTTAAAAACCCACAGCACAGGAATCCAAAAAAGAGGGCATGTCCGGGAAAATCCAGGAGTATGGTAAACCTAGCAGAGAATGGTTTTTTTTGTTTAATCCCTAAAAATGTAGGAATTCCCACCCCCCCTCCTCTCCAAACTCAGAGGCACATCCATTCCCTCCTCTCCCATTCCCTCCTCCTCTGCTCTACTCCTGCTGCTATCACTGGCCTGGGGGAGAGGGAAGCTCCTGTCCCAGTCCAGCAGGGCTGTGTGGGCACTGGGCTCAGCCGGAGACAGCTGTCATAGCAATGGCAGTGGGTAGGTGGGTTTCCTCTCCCTGCTGCCCCCTACCCACAAATGCTCACTGTCAGCCTGAAAGCAAGCACAGGAAGGGGCAACCCATTTGCCTGCTGCAACAGCTGCTGTCCTGGGCTGAGCCTGGCCCCCATGCAGCACAGCTGAAGTAGCTCCTGGAACTCTCCTTGCCCCTGGGAAGGAGAGTGGGAAGTGGGAAGACTTAAAGTCCTCAACTTCTGCTTCCATAGCACAGTCTGTCTGCCCTGGTGTGAGTGGGCAGAAGAGGCTGGGGGGGCGGTTGTCACAGCCCCCCCCCCCCCCTTGCAGCACTGGCCTCTGCTCCCACATCCCTTTGTAAAATCTTGAATACAATGCAGAAAGAAGAAATGGAAACAATTACTACAGGAACAACTCTCTCAACCACAAAACAATCTTCAGAAGAACACCACCAATACCGTACAACATTCCAACATCTTACTCGGTGAAACAGAAGGAATCAATCACCGCTCTAGTATTATCAGTCTCTCCATGCACACACTTACCAAAGCTGAAAAATCTGTCCTCTCCAAAGGCCTTCATTTTTGTCCAGAAAAACACCCAAATAAGATACTACAATGTGGAGAGCTAAAAAGAATCATTTTGATGTGTCCATCTGAAGGAATATTTCCAAAACCAAAAGGAATCCACTTTCAACATGAATTCACCTGGTGACAACATTGTCGAAAAAATCAGCACCAAAAAAATCCCCAGACCCCTCAGATTGGTCATCTAACAGTGGACGAAATTCAAACCTTGATCACTACATTGACTGCTTCAGAGAAAGAATGAACAATGAAATCCTCAACAACAAACACCACTATAACAACCTCTCCCTTTCAGAAAGAAAGGCCATAGACTATCTATGGCTGGTAGATCCAACCACCAAATAGTAATAAAACCAGCAAAAGAAAGAGGAGCTACAGCTACCCTTAACTGTGAAGACTACATAAAAGAAACCAACAGACAACTCTCTGACTACATTAAAAAAACCCTTCCCTTTTCTCGTCAGAACTGAAAACTACCATCGCATCATTTCCATCAGAACTACAAGAAAAACTTCAGACCCTGATCCCTCCATTACCCAATCCAGGGACTTTTTACCTGCTCCCTAAAATCTACAAACAAGGAAACCCAAGCAGACCTATCATTTCAAACCATGAAATCCTAACAGAAGAAATACCAGGTTTCATCGAATCCATCTTAAAACTGCTTGTCATCCAAACACCGAGTTTCATCCACGACACAATATCCTCCTAGCTACCATGGATGTCACTAGCTTATACACCAACATCCCACACCAGGATGGCATCCAAGCCTTCCTCACATATCTACAAGAATGAGATTACAACTCAGAGCACAGACCTCAGGATATCACTGAACTCATATGCTTCATCTTCACACACAACAACTTCAGTTTCAACAACCAACACTTCTTCCAGATCATGGACACAGCCATGGGCACCAAAATGGCCCCACAATATGCCAATCTTTTTATGGCCCACCTAGAAGAAGACTTCCTCAAAAATTGCACCATCAAGTCCTTATTATACCTGAGATACATAGATGACATCTTTATCATTTGGACTGAAACCCTGCAGTCTCTGATTGATTTCCACCAAAAAGTCAACAGTCATCACCCCTCCATCAGACTATCACTTGACTACTCTAACACCAGCATTTCCTTTTTGGACACCGTGATCAATATCCAAGATGGTAAAATTCAAAACACCATATATAAAGAAACCCACAGACCAACATACATATATCTACATAGAAACAGCAATCACCCTAAACGTACCAGAAAGCCTGTAATTTATAGCCAAGCTCTCTGATAATACCAAATTTGCAGCAGAGAGAATACCTATGGTCGCCAAACCCCTGCACCGATCTTCAAGAAATTTGGCAGGCTTTGTGGCCTCACCAGGGGATACCACCCCTGCAGTTTTCATCCCACTGTGGCATAACACACACACGTGACGTGAGTTTTGCTTTCAAGAATTTGGGGTACAGTTCCCACCGAACCCTTGCACCTATCTTCTTGGCAGACTTCATGCTCTTAGCAGAGGCTACCACCCCTGCAAGTTTCATCCAAATCAGAAAGAAAAAAAAAACAACAAATGGAAACGGGAAACTGATCTGGACCTCCGAATCGGATCCCTGGCATCCAAGGTGGCCAGATCCGAAGCAGGCCTACTACACACAGACACCGGGCCCCGCACCTGGAATTTTTAAAGTGTCTTGTGAAAACTGTGATTAGAGCAGTGTGACAGACTGCAGGCAAAGTCTCCTCTATCACTGATAAGATATCGACAGGACTGTCTCCAACCAGGGGAATTCTCTTTATACAATGTATGACTGCTTGTAGCAGGGAAAGGGGCCTATTAGGCTGGGATCATTTATCTCTATTCAATAAACTTTTGTGCACACTGTTATTTAGTAGGCAAATTTAAAAGATCATAGGTGGCTGTAATTCAAGCTGTAACTTAGCTCATGAGCTTGTAAGGGCAGGGAGCTTCTCCCCCTGCTTGCCTGTGACATTTAATGTTATTAATTATTTGTTTGCACAGCATGGGAAAGCATTCTAGTGGCTTTGCAGAAAGACAGTGACAGTCTCTGAGTCTGATCTGAAACCAATAGCTAGAGGAGCTGGTAGTAGTGGTGGTGTGGACAGAGGCTTATAATGTGAGACTCAGTTTTAATTTGTGGTTGTGAAATATTCATTGCAGCAGTAGGGGTACCATAAACTACCTCTGTACTCTCTCCATGCCCTGGTGACAGAGCCAGGCTAATCCCCAAGCAGAAATACTAGCAATCTGATATTGATGTTTAACATTTTGGCTAGGGACAGACATTATGCATAAACTGGCCTAAGTGATGAAAAACTGGTTTAAATCTGTAACAGAACAGACTTTCAGTGTACATAAACCAGTTTGAAAATGGCTGAAACTGGTTTGCGATAAACATGGTTGAATGTAGTATCAGACTTAACTGATTAGGCTCAAACCAGTTTATGCAATGTCTGTTGCAGACCCTGTGCTGGTTTAAGATAAACCAGGCACCTCCAGCATCAAGACATGCTCTCTGGGCTGTGCTCTTTGCTCTAGCCTGGCCTTGATGGCCCCGCTCCTCTCCTTCCCAGCCAGAGCAGGGACAGGCAAGGGCAGGGGTCTGGCTAGGGAGGGTTGTAATTCCCCCCTCTCTATCCCACCAGCAGGGACCTGAGCTGGGTCTGCCAGGCACTCCTCCCTTGCTGCTGCAGCAGTGAGCACCATAGCTCCTGAGGCAGAGGGGGCAGGGAGGAGAGTTAGTCTTCCCTCTCCCAAGCTGAATCTGCCCACCCTCATTGCTGTGCTCCCTTGCCCCTCTCAGGCTCTAACAGTGCCCCTCCTCCACTCTTGAACACATATATAGACACCTGGAGGTACTGAAATTTATTGTGCATTAGAAAAGGTGCATTAATGCACATGCAGAGTGTCTATAACTCCTCCCAATTTGGTATCTTCCATGAATTTGCTAATTGTGCTCTCAGTCCCATCCTCCAAATCATTAATGAAGATATTAAATAGTACGTGATCCAGGACAGATCCTAGGGAACCCCATTTGATACCTTCTTCCAACTACACATTAAACCATTGTTGGCTACTCACTGAATACAATGAAACAATTATATTTACTCAAATATGGGATGACCCTGAATATAAGATGACCCCCAGTAATTAGATTATATATATGGGAATGTTATAAATTGTATTTGCTATAGCTGGGAAAGCAGTGGCTTATAGGGGTCATGTGGCCTTTTTGCCCTCTGCCCTGCCTGATTTTCCTGCAGCCTTTTACCCCCACGCCACCTGCACCTCCTCACCCCCAGCTCCCCACAGCCTCTGCTTCTCCATCTAGTCTCTGCCTCTTCCACCCCATTCCCCTCAACTCTCCAGCTTCTGCCTCTTTCCCTCCCCCTTCTTCAAGAAAGATACTTTGGGGTTTGCCCTATAGCAGTGTTGGTGCTGCTGATTGGCCAGGAAGAAGGAGTTTCCATGTGTTCTGTGCCCAGGACAGACCACAGCTGAAGCTGGAACCAAACTGTGCCTGACAGGAAGGGGGAGGAAAGAAAGTGGGCAGGGGTCAGAAGCTACAGAAGGGAAGTGGAGACGTGGGACAGGAAGTTGCTGTTTGTCTGACTCTGGCCCCAACCCAGGCTCTGGGCCAGGGTCAGAGCCACAGCAGCTGCCTTCTCACTTCTCTGCTTTGTATGCAAATATAAGATGATGGGCTTTTTCCTCCATGCTGATTGGGGCAAGGGGGGAGGCAAGGGGATGACTCATCTTCTATTTGAGTAAATATGGTATATACCTACTTACATTACTTTAGTCTAGTCTGTGCTTCTTTAGCTTGTTAATCACATTGGAGATGGTGTCAACAGCCTTGCTAGGGTCAAAGTTTATCACACCCACTGTTATCTTCCCCTCCACAGAACCTGCCATCTTTTCATAGAAGGAAATCAGGTTGGTCAATAATGACTTGTTGTTGGTGAATCCATGTTGATTGCTCCTGATAAACTTGTTTTCCTCTAGATGCTTTACAGCTGAGTCTGGTCTACAGTCTTTCCAGGTAGCAAGGTTAGTCTGACTGGCCTGTAATTCTCCAGGTCCTTGTTTTTCTCTTTCTTGAAGATGGGCACTATATTTGCCCTTTTCCAATCATGCAAGACCTTAGTTGGCCTCCACAAATTGTGAAAGAGGATAGCCAATAGCTCCTTGATTACCTCAGTCAATTCTTTCAGTTCCTTAGTGTGCATCACATCTGGCCCTGAATAACTTGAAACCATCTAGTTTCTCTAAGTAATCTCTAACCTATTCTTTTACTAATCTAATCTGTTTGTCTTCTTCCCTGCCTTTGTGGGTGCTTAATATTTTTAGAGAAGACAGATGGAATCAACTGAAAGAAAATGTGCACGAGGTGAAAACTGACTGACTGGGAAAATGGGATGAAAGCTGGAAGAGATTTCTGCAATAACCTAGTCTGACATGTGTAAAACAAAGACCATGAAATTCCACACAGTTATTCCTTAATCTAGTGCATCAGTTTCTGTCTAAGGGCCTTATTACACCTTATGCTGTAAGTCGCACATGCTAATTGGCTTTGTGCTGTTTGACTTAGTGAAGCAGTCACACCTTAAGGCAAAAAACCATTACTACCTGTGTATCACCTGCACAGCTCTGATGTGCCACTAGAGGCTTGGTGAGCAGGGGAAGGACTAGGAGGCAGAGACAGGACCAGCTTGCTGCTACTGTTGGGCAGAGCCAGCACCACAGGCCTGAAATGCCCAATGGCCATGGTGCCTCCTGCATCGACTGTCTGCTCCAAATCCACAGACTGGATTAGGGCCATGGTGCCTTTGGGGGTGGAAGGCTCACCCCTCCTTCCTGTTGACTTGTCATTGAACCTGTGCCCAGCCCCATGCTTTGCTGACAGGGTGGGGGTCAGCCTGCCAGCCCAAGTTTGCACTGATGGGGCTCCACGTGCTGCAGAGGGGCTGGCTGAGTGCTTCAGTGTAGAGCTAGCCGTCAGGCAGGCCCCTGGCAGCCCAGGGCTGCTCTGACCAGTCTCCATATGCTGGGGGAAGGTGAGGGCGGGGGCTGGTGAGGCACAAGGGTGCTTCAGCATGGGGGCTGCTTGTGCCTTAGTCAGCCACACAGGAGCATGTGGACCCCAGTCAAAGTAGTCATGGTGTGAATGGACTTACTGCTGGGTTCCCTGCCAGCCTGGCTTACTCCAACTAGGCTCCACATGCTGCAGAGGGGCTGGCTGGGGCTGGCTGCTGGCTAGCCCTGTGCTGATGCATCCTCATGCCCCAGCCAGCCATTCATCATCTACACATGCTCTGTGGTGTACAAAATAACACCCCCACAGGGTAGTAAGTGTGTTTAGCTGGACTACTCTGTGCTGACATTTATTAGGTTACTATGACCTAATAGGGCTGTGTGTGTAGACAGTGATGTTTTACTGCAGAGCTAATTAGTCAGCTACACAGTAAATGTCTCATGTAGATACACCCCAAATGAAAAATCAGGACTTGTCTGTACTGTACCAGTGGCCAGTTTTGTGGCGGATGGGCATGCCTGAGACCAGCCACTGGGGATTAGCCTGTAGCAGCCTCACTCCTGGGTCTAAAGCATATTGTTGAACTTTGGTAAACGGGACGTTAGCAGGGCATTCCTGGCTTCCTCTTTCCAAGCAGTAAACAAATCCTTTAAGTATCAACTCCATGCTGACTCCACAAGGCCATAGTTGCCCTCAACTTGGGCCATCTTATCTACTTCTCTAAACCCTAATACTATAAAATTTGAGCACATTGCAATTTCTAGTATATTTGCCCTCATAAGTCTCCTGAGGGAAGAGTGGCTGCTGCTAAGTAACAGTTTTTCGAAGCATTGCCCTGTTAGCCATAATCCTGTCTCCTTATTTTGTGGGTCATAATTACAGCTGGCAAAGTCCAACACACTATACTAGACCTATCCTCCCTTTACCATTTCTGTGGCTCTTGTCAGTGTATTGGTGGCCCAGAACCAAGTTTCTACTCTTTCTCTGCCCTTCCTTATTCTTCTGTACCCACCAGGTAGTTTCATTTTCTCCTGCTACTCTAGAGCCCATCAATCTGTTGAGGTTGTGAGGGGCTCTTAACTGTATTCAGTGGTGCAGACTTAAGTGCTATATGAGTCTTTGAAGAGGTGTGGCAGTCAGTGTGAGATATTCTGGTACTCCCTACAGGTTGATCATCGATGAAAAGACTTACTAACACCTTTGGATATTATGCAGTGATAGTTATTATTAGGCCTGTGATAATAGGGACCTATTCGATTCAGATTCAGATTTGGCCGATTCAGATGCCAGAGATTTGACTGAGAGATCCAAATCATTTTCCCAATTCGATTTGGCCAAATTGCTTTGGAAGATTCAGAACTGATTCAGAGATTCAGCCGCAGAGTATAATGGAGAATCAATGAAATATCTATAACTGTTGTCTTTTGGCTGATTTAGAGGAACCTTGCAGTTTCTGGGAAACTTCACCCCAAATTCTTGAAAGAAAAACTCATGTCACGTGTACGTGTTAAGCCACAGTGTGGTCAAAACTGCAGAAATAGTAACCCCTGGTAAGGCCACAAAGCCTGCCAAGTTTCAAGGAAATAGGTGCAGGGGTTTGGGGGAAACTGTACCTCAAGCTGCAGACAAGCAAAACTCATGACATGGGTGACACTGTGTGTTAAGGCTCAGCAGGGTGAAAGTTGCAGGCCTTGTAGCCCCTGTTGAGGCCACAAAGACTTCCAGCTGTCAAGAAGATAGGTGCAGGGAGTTTCTGGGGCCCTGCATCCCTAGCTCCTGACAGGTAAAACTTGTGACATTGGTGCTTGTGTGACTGACTGTCTCTGTCTTTGGGCAGAAGCAGTTCTGGGCTCTGTATTGATTCTTTCCTCT
Organism: Crocodylus siamensis; assembly: GCF_052110815.1. Lineage (NCBI taxonomy): Eukaryota > Metazoa > Chordata > Crocodylia > Crocodylidae > Crocodylus > Crocodylus siamensis. Next base: position 46,817,827 of record NC_143403.1, read on the forward strand.
CCTTAGTTTGTGGTTTGTAGGTGTTAATCCTTGCTAATTAACTTGTTATGTAGTAGCTAGCTACTGTGTACTGAGCTGGTCCCTGAGTGAATCATGATTGATTGGTAACACAGTAGTTTAGCAGCCAGGCCTGCAGTAGTTACCCCCACACCCTATGCCCGAAGATAGACACAGTTGCACAAGCACCTATGACACGAGTTTTGCCTGTCAGCAGCTAGAGGTGCAGGGCCCCAGAACCCAGAAGCCCCTGCACCTATCTCCTTGAAATCTAGCAGACTCAGTGGCTTCAGCAGGGGCTAGCAGGCCTGCAGCTGTTACCCTGTTGTGTGGGCCTTAACACACAGTGTCACCCATGTCATGAGTTTTGCTTGTCCGCAGCTTGAGGTACAGTTTCCCACAAACCCCTGTGCCTATCTCCTTGAAACTTGGCAGGCTTTGTTGCATCACCAGGGGCTAGCATTCCTGCAGTTTTTACTCCCCTGCTGCTTATCAGACACACACGACATGAGTTATACTTTCAGAAATTTGAGGTGCAATTTCCCAGAACCCCCTGCACCTATCATCTTGAGACTTGGCACTCGTTATGCTCTCAGCAGAGGTTACCATCTGTGCAAGTTTCATCTGAATCAGACAAAAAATAACAAAGTTATAGATAGTTCATTGATTCCCCATTATACCCTATTTCTGAATCTCTGAATCTTTTCCGAATCTTTTCCGAAAGTATTCAGAAGCTCCAAATCAATTTTGAAAGACTAATGATTGGATTTGGATTTGTAGATTTGGCCTCTGAATCATCCAAATCATCTCAGAATCTGAATCATGATACAAAGTTTTGTACAGCCCTAGTTATAATCATTATAGATCTACTGCTTCTGACAAAGTATACCGGGACATAAATTAATAGTTGAAATGATTTCTTTTCTTTTCAATATCATTAAGAGAATTTGTGACTTGGTATTGACTGAAACCCATTTTTTTCCCCTAAAGGGGTCTTAAACATACAGCTTATGGGGCTCCCAGAGGGTTCAGGAATTTGGGCGTGAAATGAGCAAGAGCACAACCTGCTACTGAATCCCAGCTACAGAGCCCCCTGGGAACATGTGTCCTTGGTGAGATAAGCAATGACTGCATTAATCTCTGTGCCATTGTTTATGCTACTGCTTCTGCATCTCGCCCTGCAACTGCTGCTGGGTTCAGACCTGACCCAGGAGGCTCCTTACAGTCCATCTAGCCTATGAGGAGCCCAGTGGTCCAGATTTATCTAGGGGACACAGATGAGTTTGACATCTGTCTTCGTGTCTCTTTTTTATATTGATGTCATGTTGGAGGGCTGTTGTAGAAATTATGGTCCAGGAAATATGAGAGAGAGAAGAACTTTTGGGAGAGTGATATCTTTTATTTGGACCTTTTTATATTTAAATTTCTATGGGTTGTCCCCTGTGGCAATTTTAAAGCATGATGGAGATCAACAGTAGCCACAGATGGGTGTCCTAGAGCAGTCTCACTGGTGTATTTCTGATTTTGGCATGTGAGAGTGGGTGGATGTGGTGGCTTGGGGCTATCCTGCCAGGACATACTGGTACTGCTGCATAGAGATGCCCTGAAAGTCCTTGGCCATTTCTGCACTTGAGCCTACAAGCTGGAGTACCTGTGTCATATGTTGTGGCGGGGAGGCATCACCTGGGTCCTTGTGCCCTCTGACTAGCCAAAAAATATGATCTAAGTGACCAAAGTGTGAGTGGTGTTGTATTTCCTTCTATGGGTGCATAAGTGCCTCCATAATCAGATATAGGAGCCTGGCTTGTTGCCTACAGGGGAGGCGTGTTTTATACATTTGGCTACCCATGTGATGGGAGGGCAGTGATCCTCTTCAGGTGCTCTAGGGACCCTCTTGTGCTCTGCAGTTGGACAGTGGTAATACCCACAGCAGTAGACTGCTCAAAGGAGACTGCAGAAAGTCAGATCACTGTCAGGAGACTTTCAAATGAACAAATAAAAATGTTTAGCTGCTGTCATAGTTGCCCAAGTTACCAGGGGCAAAAAAGAGTTAATTAGATGGCCAGAGAAATTGGCATTCTATTACCATTTGGATAACTGTGTCTCTGAACAACCAAACTGCTCCCTCATAGTTAGTTGCATTGGTTTTCATTGGCAGAGCCTCTCATTGGATAGGCAGGCCAGCCTCAATTTCAAACTCATTTAAAGGAGTTTGTGTACAGTTTGCCCACTGCTAGTGAGCTAGAGTCCAGGATGGAAGCCACTGAACCAGCTCACAGGGGCAGAGCATGCTGCAATGCCCTATTCATCACTCCAACATCTGCCCCCCAAGGAATTTCAGGTTATCAATGACTTCATGGCCCAGCACCTGAGGGAACTAACTGAGGAAGGGCTTTTTGAGACTCTCCCATTGAGCATGTGGACTGAATTGAGGAAGTGGGTCAATTATGTGGGAGGGCCATGAACAAACAATGGAATCAGTCCAGAAAAAAGTGTGGGGATGTGAGGTGATGCCAAGGTTACACCTCCCCAAGCAAATGAAGGTAGTGATGGGGAGCTTTCATTAAGAGGTGGACTGTGGGGATTTTTGCCTTCCTCCATAGCAGGGAGCATGACCCTCTTCCTGGGATCCCTTGAATTTATTTTAACAACTTTTGCAGCAACAGAACATTGGCTGCTGCAATGTGGTCCCTTTATTTTACTTATTGCATATTAGAGTATTATGTCTTGTGATTGTGTCAGGGTTGCCGGTGCAATTTTGCAGACAATGGATTTGTATAGGATGCTTCAGACATCCTAGAGACTTGAGAGTGAGATTGTGCCTCAGAGCACAGGCCTAGAACATGACTTGTTTGGGAAAGTGTTGAAGAAAACCCCATAGGGAGGCAAGGCCTTGCAGTTGTATACACTCACAGACACAAACCTATGGGCTCTTCCATGCTGGAGCCCACTTCCTTCGCTTTTCTCTTCCAGTCCCAAGAGAGCAGCAGCATCTCATGTCCTACAATCGTGAAAGGGGATGTACATATGCTGCATGTAGCAATTGGGGTACTATCTGCAGGAGCCTGGGGTGTAAACACATATTTCTTCTAAACTTCACAGCCATTTATTCCATCTCTGAAGAGTGTTGCCCAGTGCCCAGTGACCTATCTCTCCTCATTCTCTCCACACATCCACTATGTAGCTATAAATAGTGGGACACGGAGATGTGCAACTAATTTAGGCAGCTAAATCTAGCTGTATGCATGACTTCTATGTGTAGTTTCATAGTTTCATAGTAGTTAGGGGTCAGAAGGGACCTAAATAGATCATCTAGTCTGACCCCCCTCCACTGGCTGGAGCACATGCTGGGATCACACCACCCCAAACAGGCGTTCATACAACCTCTTTTTGAATTTACCCAAGGCAGGAGCAAAGACCACTTTCCTAGGCAGTTGGTTCCAGATCCTAGCCATCCTAACAGTGAAATAGTGCCTCCTAATCTCTAATCCGAACCTATTCTCCAGCAGCTTCTGGCCATTGTTCCGCATCACCCCAGGTACTGCTGGGGGTATAGGACCCTTCCTATTTGCTGCTGATCTCCCCTAATGAGTTTGTAGGCAGCCACCAAATCCCCCTTCAGCCTCCGCTTGCTGAGGCTGAACAGGTTCAGGTCCCTCAGCCTCTCCTCATAAGGCCTGCCCTGTTGCCCTCTCACCAAGCTGGTGGCCCTCCTCTGAACCCTCTCAAGGCAGGCCGCATCCTTCTTAAAATGCGGTGGCCAGAACTGGATGCAGTACTCCAATTGAGGCTGGACCAATGTCATGTAGAGGGGGAGTATCACCTCTCTGAACCAGCTTCAGATGCATCTTTGGATTCACGACAAGGTGCAATTGGTTTTGCTGGCTGCAGTCTGGCATTGGCAGCTCATGTTCATCTTGGAGTCAATAATGACTCCAAGATCCCTTTCCGCCTCTGTGCTCTCAAGCAGGGAACTCCCCAGCTTGTATGTAGGCTGTGGATTCCTTCTCCCCAGGTGCAACATCCTGCATTTATCTGCTTTGAAGCCCATCCTATTACCATCTTCTGTAGTCTGACTAAATCTATTTGCAGCCTCTCTCTCCCTTTAAGCGTGCCTACCTCTCCCCACATCTTGGTGTCATCAGCAAACTTGGACAGCATGTTTTCCACCCCCTCGTCCAAATCGCTGATAAAGATGTTGAACAGTGTACGCCCCAGGAATGAGCCCTGGGGGACCCCACTATTCACATCCCATGAGCTTGAGTATGACCCATCCACCACCACTCTCTGGGCGCACCCCATCAGCCAATTTTTGACCCATTCAACTGTGTAAGCATCAATGCCACAGTTGTTCAATTTATTAATGAGAATGGGGTGAGAGACAGTGTCAAAGGCCTTCTTAAAGTTCAGAAAGATTACATCCACGGTGACACCATCATCCAGGGATGTAGTTACCTGGTCATAAAAGGCCATCAGGTTGGTTTGCCAGGACCTGCCTTTGATGAACCCATGTTGATTTCCCCTGGGCATGATCTCACCTGCTGGCCCCTCACAGATGTGATCCTTGATAATTTTTTCAAGGATTTTCCCCAAGACTGATGTGAGGCTTATGGGCCTATAGTTTCCTGGGTCCTCCTTTCTCCCTTTCTTATAAATGGGGACCACATTACCTAGTTTCCAATCTCCGGGCACCTGGCCCATGGACCACAATTGCTCGTACAGCCGGGCCCGGGGCACAGCAATGACCCCTGCCAGCTCTCTCAACACCCGTGGGTGGAGGGCATCAGGGCCTGCAGATTTAAAAACATCCAGCCCTTCCAGAAGATCCCTAACTATGTCTGCGCAGACCCAAGGCCTGGCAGTGCTATCCCCAAGATTGCCCCTACCTGTGGTGGGAAAGCTGTCCTGGTCCCTGTCTAAGAAAACAGGCAAAGAACTTGTTAAAAATTTCAGCTTTCTCATCTGGGGTAGCCACAAGATTACCATTTGAGTCTAACAGGGGCCCTATATTACCTGGTGCCCTCTTCTTACTCCCAATGTATTTGAAGAAGGACTTCAAGTCCCTATAGATGTGGAAGATGGTCTGTACTAGTATTTAACCCCCATGTTTATCTGCAGGTCATGTATGCATGTGACAAGTGGGCTAAGAAAGTGGCATCCAACCTTTTGGCCCCATGTGCTAGATGAGTGGCGCAGAGCCAATGTACACACTGGATCCCACATGGGGTTAGCACACAGGATTAGACCCTGAATACCGAATGCAGCCATGCACTGGCCCAGCCTGACCCTAAAGTGGCTTGATGAAGCTATGTAGTAGCCTGATCCAGGCCTACATGGCCAGATTTGGCTGTGCACTGACCCAGTCCCATGCACTGGCATGATCTAATGCACAGGGTTATGTTATACAGTGCACAGGGCTCCCCATAGATCCAAAAATTTGGCAGCAGGGGAGCAGCACTAAATGCTGACACCACTCTCTCACTGCCACATTGCTGCTGAATGACAGGGCTCTTCAGACCAGCTACACCCCTAAGCTAATAAAACGTCAGTCAGACTGCTCAACATGCAGAAGTCACAGGTCTCAGACTAACCAGATTATGTTGTAGCTCTCAGCTCCTTTGGCTTGTGGTTCTTCCATGGGAGCCTATTGTAGACACTCTTTCCCACTGGAATTATACAGCAAAAATCAGGAGCATACAGGCCACTATTTAACAGTTAAATCTTGCAAGGCTCTGAGCATGCAGCAGTTAGTGAGTGATATTTTGAGCAAACACCTAGAAGATTTCTATTACCCTGCTGAACTAATACATTAAGATAATGTCTATCTATTGAAGAAAGATAAAATAAATATTGAATATTTCATGCTGTGTGTACAGTGCAATAAAAGCTCTCAAACTTATATCCAAGAAAAGTGGCCAAAATTCAAGCCAGCTTTACACCTGGCAGTTTTTTCCAATATCAGCTTTCCATGTGAGGGCCCTAATGACTGAACTATTTTGCACAAAGGGGTGGAAAGTTCTACCTAGTCTGCACGCCTATGTATTCACCTATCTGTGCAGACTGACACAGACGGGACTAGAATTCCTACCTGCTTGTAAGTGCCAAAAATGCCATGTAGATGACCAAAGCTGACTGCTTGGATGACCATAAGTCCTTGGCCAAGTCATGCGAATCTATATTCTTAAAGATGCTGTCCCTTTAAGTGCTACAGAACATAAGGCCAAGTATTTTAAAGATGCTTGGTTGCCTAATTCCCACTGAGTTTAATGGGAATTAGGCACCTAAATATCTGTAAAACTTGTGCCTAAGTGACCAAGTTCCAGCTTCAGGTGTGACACAGGCTATGTCTGTAATGCATCCCTAGCACTCTCAGGAAGCGAAGGAATATCCTTGAGCATGGCCTGCCAAGCTGATTTTGTTCATATAGGCCAAATCAAAAATATAGTTCTGAAGCCACTCTGGAGAGTGTCTCTGTACAACTGTTCTTGAGTCTTTGATGCACTGAAGAATGGCCAGATAGAGTGGCCTCATTTCTGTATTTCTAGGTTTGCTGTCTGAGAGTGGAAGTGGGTGACTGAGTGCTTCCTTCCCTAAGACCACCTAAACAAAGTATAGACTTATTCTCAGGTACTAAAAGACTGCATTTGAAAGGTGTTTAATTACCTAAAGATGCCTTATAAATCACATCTATTGCCCATCTGCATTTTTAGGCACCAAAGACCTTTAAAAATCCTAAATCCCTGATGCTTATACACAGAATACATACAGCGTTCTTTCCCTAGAGTAGTCCCTATGACTTCTGTGAGACCCCTCACATGGGGCAAGTTAAGCATGTGTATTAATCTAAGGATCAAGGTTTTTATTTTCCTCTGTTTCTCTTTGTAAAATAGAGATTCCAGTACTTGACTTTAATCTGATATCTTTCTGTGTGGATCAGAGGACACATCTACATGTTCAATTAATGCTATTCATCTTTACTGTACATTAAATTTATTACCTGCATATGTAGGTAGTAAATTTACTGTGGAGTAGACTAATTTACTTTGATATAAGTTCCTGTATGTCTAGACAGTGATGCTTTACTGTGCAGTGATGGCAAGAAAATTATATTTAGATATTTGCTTTTAAGAATTCGCTTGTAGGTAAAGTAAATATTGGATCGAATAATGGTCTAAGGGAATGGCAAGGGTTAATTGGTTTCTAAAAATCTGTTTGTGACCAAGTTTTATGTTCTCAGCCTTCAAGGCAGACACTGTCTGAAGCTAGCAGACAAACGGGTTGGGGAAATTGAAAACATGTACCACAGTGGGCATATCTACACATTCATTAATGCCCTGTAATTATGATGCATTAATTTTACTACTTGTAATAACAGGAACTAATGTAACGCACCATAATCAGTGCTACTACGTATTAGCACAGATGAATAGTTTTTGTGTGCTCATTAATGAATTAGCACATTTTTGGCCAGCTATGCTAATGTGGTAGAATGAGTCCAATGGGTGGTATGCGTCTCGTGTAGACATGCCTAGTGACCACCTGCAAAATACCTAGGAGTTCCAGTTTTGGTGAAATGACCAAATTAGGAGACTGGGCATACCCAATTAAGACACTGGTAAATGACCAAATAAAGATATATGCATGTGATATGTTTGAGAAACAAAGGGATATGCTTACAGAACAGAACATGGACAATGTGATGATGACAGAGAAACCAATCAATGATACTTTGAAATGAAGAGTCATCAGGAGAAAAAAACCCCCAAAAACAGAAGGAGGGATTTCAGAGCAGCAGGGAGGATCCTGAGACCACTGTGGGAGGTAAGCACACCACTGGAGTGTCTCAGCCATTCCACTGGTGGTGGTGCTTCTGAGGCCACCATGGGCACACCACCCCATCAGGGTTTGAGGGGGAGACATCAGCCTTTGAACTCTAGGCAACTGACATCTGGCATTCAACAAAGAACCATGAAGTGGCACTCATGTAATGGTGTAATGTAATTTGTGAACAGTAGATCAAGAAGAGTACCCTTCCTATTTGGAGACTCCAACACTTGCACCAGGAAGCTGTCTCCAACACTCTCCAAAAATTTCCTGAAATGCCTGTGCACTGCAGTATTGCCCTTCCAGCAGATGACAGGGCAATTGAAGTCTCCCAGAGAACCAGGACCTGTGAACTGGAAACATCTGCTAGTTGACTGAAGAAAGCCTCATGTACCTCATCCTCCTGGTCTGGTGGTCTATAGCACACATCCACAATGACATCACCCTTGTTACTCTCCCCTCTAACCTTAATACAGAGACTTTCAATAGGACTATGTCTAGTTTCATACTGTAGCTCTGAGCAATCATATAGCACTTTTACATACAGCACTCCTCTGCCTGTCCTGAACAGTTTGTACCCATTCATTACAGTGCTCCAGTCATATGGGCTATCCCACCAAGTCTCTATTATTCTACTGATGTCATATTTCCTTAACTGTGCAAGGACTTCCAATTCTTCTTGCTTGTTTCCCATGCTCTGTGTATTCATGTACAGACACCTGAGGTGACTAGCCAATTGCCCTACTTTTTTAGTAAGAATGAGGCCTCCCCTGTTACCCTCTTCTGCTTGCTTTTGCTCCAGGCCCCTGCTTCCCCACTTACCTCAGGGCTTTGTTCTCCATCCCCTGGAAAACCTAGTTTAAAGCCCTCCACACTAGGTTAGTGAGCCTCTCTGTGAAGATGCTCTTCCCTCTCTTAATCAGGTGGATCCCATCTCTTCCTAGCAATCCTTCTTGGAACAACATCCCGTGGTCAAAGAAGCTCAGTCCCTGCTGGTGACACCATCTGCACAGGTATTCATTGATCTGCATGATGTGTCTGCTCCTGCCAGGGCCCTTCCCCTTGAGCAGAAGAATTGAGAACATGACCTGCACCTCTGTCCCCTTCATCCTTGTACCCAGAGCCCTGTAGACACTCTTGATCTGCTCAGGGTCACCCCTGGCAGTATCATTGGTGCCCACATAGATGAGCAGCATGGGGTAGTAGTCAGAGGGTCATACAAGTCTCAGTAATCCTTCCATGACATCTGAAATCCAGGCTCCAGGCAAGCAGCAGACCTCTTGGGACAACAGGTCAGGCTGGCAGATGGATCCCTCCCTCCCCTGCAGAAAGGAGTCTCCATCCCTTGCTTGCAGACTGCATGCACCATACCAGAGGAGAGGATAGGCAAGGAGGTGTGGGGGAGAAGGCTAAATTCTTCCTATTTGGCAGGATTGGTAGCATCATATGGCTGTTCCCTGCTCCTGCCTCCATAAGGCTTGCAGCCTTCCTCTCCTCCTTGTCAATGCTGCAGTTTCTCAACAAGGCCTGAAGTTGGCTTCCAGTTCTGTCCCATCCCTATGCCATCAGTGCCCCAAGATCCTGGCCGCAAATGCAGCGCACAGCCATGTGGGGAGCTGGCATTGGGGCCAGGATCATGGAGTGGTGACAGCACAAGACCAGGGCAGAGTAGAACTGCTCTCTCTTCCCTGCCCATGGAACCAGCACCCATCACAGGGGCATGTGGTCAATGGGTCATAGCTCCAACCTAGCCCTGGCTCCATGCTGTCACTGCTCCATAGTCCCACTCAATCATCCTCGTCTTACCCATCCCTTCTGCTCCTGAACACTGCTGGCCAGGGCCCCATGACACATAGGGAGTTTTGGTGCATTGTTGGACTGCGGGTATGGGGGTGCTGACCTGGACTATGACAGCTCACCAGAACTGCCTATGTGGCCCTCAGGACCAAACCATTACCCATCCCTGGCCAATAAGAAACTGAGCAAGACCTATCTGAGTGTTGGTATTAATAAATTCCAATGTATTACTATATACTGCAGTATTAGGAACCTAATTCTGAAATGTGCTGACCCTTGCAACAATTTTCTTCTGTGCCAGTTATGGGAGCTCTGCTTCTCTTGGGATTGGGCCCTTCCAGAAAATAAAGAAGTGGCTGGTGATGTTTGGACAAACATCTAGAAGTACAAGCCAGGGGACTGCAATGCCTAATTTATCAGTAGAAATGACAATTCATTACTAGCAAACTGTCAGTCTCTGTGCAAAGGGAACAATAATTTGTCCCCATTAGTCTAAAATCATAACCAGAGGAAGGAAGTCAATTTAGTGAAATGAAATATGGAGAGCAGAGAAGTGGGGAAGATGACTAGATAATTATTTTCCAAATGACAGGAGGGTTGGCAGGATCTACCCTCCATATACATGGGAAAAAGAACTGTGTACCAGCATGTCATTCGTTCTTGCATGGGAATGCATCTCTGCAGGGACTACACCTACAAATATAGAGAACACAAACGGCTTTTCCCCTGAAGAAGTGCCTTGGGCACAAGCACTAGCGAGACTAATAGATTTGCAAACCAAGCCCAGTCATGTGATTTATTAATTAAACATTTGCACTGTAGCTGACCAAATGATTGCTGCATAAATTACAGTACGTTTGTCAGTTCAGGAGAGTGATGGTGTTAGGTCCCCTCTACTTGTGCAGGTAAAGATACAACAGGTTCTAATGTGTGATCCTCAATCCCTCCTCCTACCATGCCACATGTGCATGGCAGGAGGCATGATTGTGGGATTGTGTATTAGATCCCATCATGTTTCATTGCTGGTGCAGGGGGAGCCCAACCCTGGTGATGGGGCTCCTAGCCATCCCGGGCACCCCCATTGCTGGTAGACTTGCAGCCACTGTGATCTCCAACCCACAGGGCATCCCATACACCCATGTGGCTCAGAGATCACAGCCATGCTCTGCAGTTGTTGGGGCCCGGAGTCCTGCAGCTGCAAACTTTAGGTCCTGACAGCTGTGGGGTTCTGCTTGGATCCAACATCCACATCTCCTAAGCACTCCTGGGGCTGAGAGTCCTCTTAGCTGTGGGGCTCTTGTCCTTAGCTGTGCCACATGCAGAGCCAGGACTGAGATTCCTACAGATGCTAGGACTATTCGCCCCAGCAGTTGCAGGGTGCTGCTGTGACACCCTGCAGTTGGGAGATGGCAGCGTCTGGAATCTCCCAGCCCTGAGGGTGCATTATATATCCCAGTGGGTGGGAGATTGCAGCACCTGTGGTCTTCCAGCCTACACATGCAAATTAAAGTTGGATAGAAAACAGCTATAAAGTTTTTACACATTGTCAAGCAATAACTTCATAGCTAGCTGGATCTTTTTAAAGCACTATAGATAATTTCCATGCGTCACCAGTCTAAATTTATTGCACAGTTAACCAGGTAATTATGTAATAGCTATAATCTGTAGAGGGGCCATTATACTAATGTTCTGGGCATGGTAGTCCAGGAATTATGTGGGAAAGAAGGTTTTTTTAGGGTGATATCTTTTATTGAGAAGGCAGGGTAGATATGCACCTGTATAGAGTAACTAAATAACATATATATATAGAGAGAGAGAGAGCGCGCGCGCAAACTTTCATGAACCCAAGTTCATGAAATCTTTTATTGAACCAATTGCATGATTGGGAAAAAAGTTAGACAAGCTTTCAAATGCCTTGCATTCTTCCTCAGGTTATTCAAAAGTTTGTCTATCTTTATCCCAGCCATACAGTTGATCCAGTAAAAAATATCACCCTAAAAAGTTCTGCCAGGAGACTGGTGACATACCAAAATACTAGAGATTCTTGACATTTAAAATTTTTTGATCAAAATGAAATGTTAGTTTGGAGCAAACATTTTAGTTCACTGTAAGTTGTCACTTAGGAATATCACACCATATGATCTAAGTTGATCTCTTTGCAGAAAATTTTGATTTGAACAAAACCTTATTTTCCAATAAGGAAACATTAACCGGCTCTAATGATGCTTTGCAAAAGGGCTTGTTTTAGGTCCTTGAGAACATTATTAATTCTTGCCAATTTCTTTTTTCTCTAAATATTACTACATCATCATCCTCATGCACTTCCTATGTTATATTTAAATTGTGCTTCTGTACCCCAAGGTTCAACTACCTTGTCTCCTTTTCTCCTCTCCTTTCGTGCATTCCTCCTAGTCTTCTCTCCTGAGAAGGACATTCTTTCTTTCATAACTTCCCCCATCAATCTACCCTAAAGGCCTGCAACTAGATCTGGCTGAAAAATGTCCAGTGAAACAATTTCTCACTAGAAAATGCCAATTTTTCAAAATAAAAAAGATTTGTGGAAATGTGCTGACTTACCATTTCAAACTAAAATGTAATGTTACCAAAAATTTATATAAAGGAGTTATAAAAATTAGTATGTTACTTTTCAACAAGTCTGAAGCTTCCTTTGTACTTTGGCAACCTGGCTGCTGACAGACATAACTCTCCTCCCTCACCTGTGTTTTACTGAAAGAGGCAGTGCATTAGTTAGACCCACCTCCCCAGCATCTGTATAGATTGCTCAGTTCAGCAAGGTTTTTTGGCACTTTTATCTAAGGCTGACTGAATCAGATATTAGATAAAAGCACCAAAAAAGCCCTGCCGAAGTCCCTGTTCTATACAGATGTTGAGAGAGCTGGGTCCAGCTAATGCGTTTTCTAGGCATGCACTGGGCTTAGTTTGGGGGTGTGCCAAGATTAAATTAAAGCACTGTTTGTTTCGGGGGGGGGGTTATGTCTGTATAGTGGCCTTTGATTCTATTTTATTCTATTCTGCAAGTGGAGTGGGATGACAAGTACTGGCATCGACGTCTCCAGGGGTCAGAGTTTCAGTCCTGCTCTAAATTCATACTTAATGGTTTCCCTAGCTGACCACTCTATAAATGGGTACGTGGTCATTTTGGTTAGAGAACTAAAGAAAGCCAGATGTAATGCTGGCTTCATCATTCCCTTTTGTGCTACTGACTAGAGAAACTGGTGTTGCACAACCATACTAGGCCAATGTAATATTCAGCTGGGGGTGATGGAGGGACTTCAACTTCTTATGCTGTGTTATAAACAAAGTACTTTGACCTTTTAAAATTTAATAAGAGCATATTTCATATTTTAATAATTAACTTTTTGGGAGATTTTCTTTCACAGAAATAACATTCCAAGTTTTGACCTGCTCCATCTGTGATGCATAACAAGCTCCTTCTCCCCACTCAAGAAGTTCCCTGAGCTAAACTTGCTACTCTCTCCTAAGCAATCCCTGCACCTCTCAATAATGACCTCTTCTGTGGTATATATCCTTTGAGGGTGAGCTGCCCACTTTACCTAGCAACCAGTTTCTGCTCCAGTACAATACCACTAATTTCAGAAGTCCCTTCAGACTGAGGGCAGGATCTCCTTAGATTGTCTTTGGGGCACAGAATATATCAATCTTTTGGTAGAGATCTAGCAGAGTACAGCAATGGATGAGTGTTTGTTATTATCACTGTTGTGTTAATAGGCAGGGGGAGGGGGCTAACCCCCATTACTGAAACAGAAGCAGTGCTATGAGGTTGCAAGGGAGAACAGGTTCAAGAAGCAGAGTTAAAGAGCTACAGGGCCCCAGCCTGAAAACTACACATAACAGAGCACCTGGCTGCTGATTTAGATAATTAGCAGCACTTTTCCTTTGTTGGGAGAGAGAAGGGGTTGAGTGATCAGAAAGAGGAAGAGTTAGCGGGTATATAAACCTATTTTCTAGGCTAGAGATTCACTCTGGTCCTGATCTGTGGAGAAAGAGCTCTTCAAGAGAGCAGGAATTTGAAATGGAGATAAATTACGTGTTTCTGTTTTGAGTTTGTTGTTTCTGCAAATCATGGCAGTGGCTGAAGAGGAGTACACTGCCCATTAGTGGGCTTAGAGCACTGAGAAAGGCTACCATTCAGGGGCAGCTGAGTGTGAGAACCCTGACGGACGCCGAGGCGAATTATAGGGAGATATGCCTTGCTCAAAGAGTAGAGGTGAAAGCTGGTGTGATGAAGGGGACCACAGCACAAAATGCCATTCAGTATGTTTTGCAGTTGTGGGAGAGGTTAGGTTTAGTGGGGGCCCTCACCAAGAAAAATCTCGAAGCAGCTGAACAGGAGCAGGAACAGCAATATAACAGAAATTCTTGACTCCGCATCTACCAGCCAGGGGATAAAGTTCTATTATTACTCCTGTCCTCTGAGAGTAAGTTACTGGGGAAGTGGTAAGGACCTTCTGAGGTAGGATAGGCCAGGTAAATTATGAAGTGCACCTGATGGGGAAAAGGCAAGGATCACAAATATATCCTGTTAACCTGCTAAAGCCATGGAAGGTGCAAGAAGCCTGTCTGGTATTTACATATCTACTGGAGACTGGCCTGGAGGTTCTGGAACCCCTCTCAAATCTGATAGTGGGCCTCAAGCTAGGGGAGACATTGACCCCAACTCAACAGGCAGGAATAAAGAGCCTCATCGAGGAGTTTCAAGAATTGTTTACTAGGAATCCAGGCCAGACTACATGAATAGAACACCAGATTATCTCCAAGCAGGGCAATTCAAAAGGGACAGTCAAGAATCTCTGTGCAACTGAGGGAAACAGTAAGACACAAAGTTAAAAAGATGTTGGACTTAGGGGTAATTGAGAAATCAGGCCATGAGTACAGTATCCTGACTGTGTTGGTACTAAAACCTGACCACACCATCCAGTTTTGCATTGACTTCGAGGAAGTCAATGCACTTTCTAAATGTGACACATACCCTGTGTCCCAAATAGATGAGATGGTGGAGGGAATAGGTAATGCCAAGCACATAACCTCGCACATGACCAAGGGATAATGGCAAATCCCTTTGGATCCAGTGTCTCAGGAAATTACAGCCTTTGCAACACTCTGGGGGCTCTACCGGTTCAAGGCATTGCCTTTCAAACTACACAGGACCCTGGCAACTTTTTAAAGATTCATGAACAAAGTACTCTGTCTGCACCAGGCATATGTAGCTGCCTATCTAGATAATATAGTAATATTTACCAGTATGTACTAGACAATAGGAAGATTACCACCACCACCCTCCCCCACCCCCATCAACAAGATAAAAGCCCTGGTGGAAGTATTGCTGGCAGCAACTAAAAAGCAGGTGAAATTGTTTCTTGGCCTGGTCAGCTGCTAGTGATGCTTCATCCCATGATTTGTGACCATCACAGCCCCAGTAAATGACCTACTGAGGAAGGGAGCACCACAACGGATTCAGTGGTCATTCCAACATAAGGCAGCTTTTGGGGTAGTAAAACAGCTGCTCTTCAGTGCATCAGTCCTGAGCAGCCCGGATTTGACAAAATAATTTATATTATAGACAGATGCCTCAAAGCAAGGCCTGGGGGCACTGCTGTCCCAGGAATTTGAGGATGGAGAACATCCCATTCTGTACCTCAGTAGGAAACTCTTCCCCTGGGAGCAGAAATACACCATTATAGAAAAGGAATGTTTAGCAATTAAATGGGTGGTCTAGCCCCTCCGATACTACTTCCTAGTGGCCTGGTTCCATTTAGTTATGGGTCATGCCCCTCCCATTTGGTTATGGGGCAATGCTTAATGCCATGTGGAAAGCCAGCCCCCAGCTGAGAAGATGGTATCTGTCTCCATAACATTTTGATTTTGCAATATAACACTGCCCTTGGTCAGCAAATGCAAATGCAGACTTCTCCTGAGAGGAGGGTGGATTGAAGAAAGAGAACAGTGTGTCCTGGACTCCATTCTTGGTAGAAGGGATGTGTAACTAGGGGTGTGTCTCAGTGGCAAGAGCAAAGCTGTAGATAGTTAAAAGTGAGAACCTTCCTGCTCCAGGGAGGTGGGGGCAGGGAGGGGGAGGGGGTTGCTGAGAGCAATGTGTGTCTGGTCCAAAGGATGTTAAAAGATCCCAGCCAGCAGAGTTGGGACAGAGAGGGAAAGAGGGCAATGCCAAGCAGGGAGCACTGAGCTGAGCCACAGTGACCTCTCTTCAGGTCCGAGGAAGGACCATAGCTGTGAGTTAATGCTTTGCTAAGAGTTTAATTGTTTGTTAACAAACAATTAAATGGCTGGCTTTGGTACTGGATTTGTTATGGGCATTGGTTTTCATGTGGGATCGTGTTTGCCCCAGGAAAAATAGAGAACTGAGTGACAACCTGCTACAGATAGCTACTCTACATTCAGTGATGTTAGGTCCAGCAAGGTTAAAGTGCTCTGTTACAGGCTTCTATGTGTTTCTGGAACTGATGCCAAATCACTGTTCATTCATTCTTTTACATAGGATTGTCCCATCTGGCCAATGTAGACAGCAGAGGGTCCTTATCTTTGTACCACTCTTGTAAGTCTCCTTGAACGTTTTCCATTTTGTCTAAGTTTTTCCCTAAAGTTGATAGTTACAGCATTCCTTCATCAGTCTCATCAGTTAAAGCCTCATTAGCATTCAAAAGAATAACTACTTTCTGTGTAAGAAAAGACATAGCATTTTTAGTGCCCTATGTGCTTTTAAAGAATTCCAAAAAGTCAGGGAACAGTTGGCATCTGCTAATTATCTGCTTCAGTTCAGTCCACTGTGCCTTAACAATGAAACAACTCTGAACTTAGCTCTTAGTGTTTCATGTTATGTTTGCACTCTCCAGTAGAGTACAATAGAGAGCTGGTTGATTTGCTGGCATCCTACAACGCTCCTCTGCTCACCTCTGAAACTATTCCAAGGTGGTGTCTTTGTGATTTATTCCAAGCCCCGTTGTTCTGGGGGTCACAGGGCCTGCCCAGCATGTGACCTTGTACATCGTTCCCTTCTTTTTGCTAGATCCTTATACTGAGAGCTCCATTTCTCCAGGGACCTCAACCATGTCACTAATAGCTTGTGCCTATATTGTCTGTGCTGGCATCCTCTGCTATGAAGTGGTCCCAAAACTAGAAGCAGGTAGATCATGGACCTCTTTGCCATCTCAGGTGAGGATGGCAGCATTTCCCCCATATGGAAGGGAAATTGCAACCAATCTGTCTGTTGGATAGCTGCTGAGAAGGTGGCTCACAGGCACTCAGGGTGTAATACGGCAGCGTCTGTGATGGCAACTGTCTCTCAGGTTTATATAGGGTGACTTGCCCCTGTTACGATGCTCTGGCACACTTATTGGCCAGTGATGACTCCACAGAATCCTGCTTTGTCACTGACTCTGGGGTCAATCCAAAGCTATCAAATCAGATGGAGTGGGAGGAAAGTGAGGAGCCTCTGGCCCTTGTCCCAGGCATAGCTAAGAAGCACATTTCAGTGGGGCAGAAGGAGTTTAAGAGTCCCTCTTCCTATTTGGGGCCACTGAGCAAGAGATGTACTAATTGTCACAACACAACAGCTTGGATGTCATGGACACTAAGTTGTTGTGGCCATCCTGTTAATCTTCTTTGCAGTTTGCTCAGAAACCTTCCACATCACTGCCCCATGAACATGACCATCCCATTGGTATTCTTCTTGAGCATCTCACAACCACTATTTCTAGATGTCCCTCTACTGCAGTTGCTGACCAGCTTACCTTCATCTTCTTGTAGCCTGTGGTCTGCACAGGCAACCAATGAACTGGGTAGTAAGTAAAAGAATACCACATGATGACATAATCTCTAGGGACTCTCCCCCTCCTCCCCCCAGCATTTTAGCAACCTGCTACTTAATATTGTTAGCTGTGTTAGTGCTGATAGCATCATCAGAACAACATCTACAGAATGCATTTTCCTCACAATCCCAAATCACCCACCCCATGGGGAAATTTACCCCTATATTCCTTTCCCCTACTACCAAAACTCCAGCTTCTTCCCCAAGATCATTCATGATACAGAGTGTGTCTACATGAGACTCCCACTGTACAGTTGGTACTATGCAGTCATTTTGTATTTGCATAACCAGCGTTACTAAGCAGTAGTGTGCTGGCATGGTTGCCTGCTGACACTTACTGTGCAGTAGTATGCTACTACTGCACAGTAGCATCACTTCACAGTTCATGCCCAGCAACACTACTGCTCAGTAGTTATGAACTACTAAATAGTAGTAACAAGCTACTGCACAGTAAGTATCTTGTCTAGACCCACCCACATATAAGTATTTAATATCTGTACCAAGTGCCAACTGAAGAAGTGCCAATTGCAGTTGTATGTTACCACTGTCAAAATCTTTAGTATAGTGGAAAGAACTTAATATGAGAGTAAAAGAGGAAGAGGACTCAGTGCTGATTATATTGTTGTTTTCATATTGAATTCCATCAAGCCCTCCTTTTCTTAATGTAAATACAGCTTCTGCAGAATTTCCAGACTAGGCACTAGGATGCAAGATTCCCACTGCAGAATTTCAGCCCATCTTGCTGTAGCCCACCTAGAGCCTTGGGAAATAGCTCTGAGAAGCTGATATCTCACTCTCAGACGTTGAGCCACTTGCTCCAGCTCTGAGACAGCATTCTCTACTGTTTATAGGTGAGGTGTCCCTGAAAAATATTCTGTTTCTGCAGACATTCACATAGTTATCAATGTGAGGCAGGGACAAGGCCCTGTAATAAGATTCACCAGCCACTGAAGTATTGCTCATACATATGCAGTGACTTCCTCACCTGAGCTTCTAAGGAAAAGGGGATGGCTGAGTGGGAGGGAGTTCACAGAAGAAAGGAAATGAAGTTTGCACCTCTCTTCCACTTTGTCAGTTTGAAGCTACCGGAAGAGATGGATCATGGCAGCTCATCCCTGCTGTCATACAGTGGGACTTCCACAGTGCCTGTGACAGAAGGCCTCACGCTTTTAGCCTCACACTTCCCCCATGAGTTTCTGAGATCTACACCTAACGGGCTTCAAGCTCTGTGATCACTGCTTACCAAGTCTACTTGTACTCTATGATGTTGCCCATCACAGAAGTTAACCTCCCACAAATAAAGAAATTGGTTTCAGATTCATGAGATGTTTTAAGATTACGCTGTGACTTGGGTTTTTTTGGTCTTATTTATTTATTCATTTATTCCCTGTACCTGCCCTCCTTTAACCATGTGTATCTATGATAGTTACTGCTATCATCTGTTTCAAAGTTACTGAGGAATAAAGTTTTAACCCTGACTACAGGAGCCCTGATCAACATGGGCCAAAGAGAGTGCTGGTCTCACCTGCACTTCGGGCAGAAGGATCCCAGGGCCACAAGGCACTGTGCCTCAGAGCTTTCATGGCAGTGGAATCTTGAACAATAGAGATTTGACCTATATGGTCATGAGTATCACTGGACAATCAATTGTCAAAACACCAAAGTCCTCATACTGTCAGACTAACAGAGCAGGGATGCAGTGCTCTGCTTGTTCCACATACCTCTACAGCCATGGCCAGGTTAAAGACAATCAGAAGGAAGGATTGTACACTGGCATTTCATAATAAAGTAAACTAGCAAATGAAACTGAAGCAGCTGCCACTGTGTTGGCAAACAGGTGGGGTCAGGAGGGGTAGAGAGGGGGCAGCACCTGACAAACAGATAATGAAAGTTGCATTCTCCATTTATTTGGCTGTTCAGGTAAAAAAAATGTGCTCGATGCAATAGGATCAATGACATGCTTTTCAATGCATGATAAAGCAGATGCTACTGAATGCCTTGTCAGACATTAACTCACTGCTTGAGCCAACTGGTGGTAGATACCTATATACCTTTGAAAAAGCTGGCTTTAAATCATATCTGATGATAAAACTTTGGTTCCTAAGTCACTTCAGTGCTATTGAAAATATTACTCTCCTGCATAACAGTTTCCTTCTTGTGCTCCTATAACCTTGATTTCAATGGTGGTAAAATTGGGAGCACTGGTCCTTTCAAAGGCTGATTTGGGAGTAAGTAAAATAGCTGCCACAGACTTAAGGATTACTGTGCCTCTTTGTATGATACTCTGCCACTATCTCTTTGCAGCTGCAGGCACATTTCTATGTTAAATGTTTCATCCATTTCAAGACTCCAGGATGCTGTGATGGAGGTGACAGATTTTGTGGCCCAGTGTGTGCTGTGCATTGATACATAAGGCCAAAGCTAGCCAAATCCATCATTTAAGTTACAGTGAGGTGGTCTGGGCTCACTGCCTCTAAGGGCACTCTTTATTTACCACAAATTATGCATCTCTAACTAGAAACGTGTGTTCTTCTAGATGGTTTGTTTGTTTGTTTTCCCTTTACACTGATTTTACCTATTTTCACTGCTGTATTTGTGTTGTCATTCACTGAGCAGCTGACCACCATCTTCCTGCCACATAAAAAATAGTTTGGCACCATCCGGGAAACCAGAGCCAGACATGAACTCATTTGTGACTTTAGGATAGAAGAAAAGTAACCAAGGCAGAGCAAATTCAACTGTCATTGCTGTTGCTAGAAACTATGAGTGCCCCTTTTAACAATTGTTTGTCATTTCCCTGGATTTGGCTCATCTGGTCTCTGTTTTTCAGTTGACCTCCTGCAATAGACAGTTTGACCTTCAGATTGGATCAAGACCCAAAATGCTTATGTCTGTAATGGACTGAAATTACAGGTGGAAAAGTTAGAAGTAAATATGCTCCATAGGTATTTTCTTGACTTTAGGAGAAATTTATCTTAGCTCATGCCTCTTTCTTGATGCCATTTTGCTTAAGCAACTGAGTTTTACTACCATGAATACTCTATGCATAGTATGATATAATTTATATGGCCATGGCAAACCACTTGTGGCTAGGCCAGACTAAATGCAACTGATCTTGCCTGATCTTGGAAACTCAGAAGTCTTGTTTCTGAAGTAATATTCAAATGCAGTATCATCTGGGACTCCTAGATACATGTCTGTGAGCTGCAGCTTAATAGTAAATTGTAGAAAATAAGGAATGGGAAACCTTCATTCAGCTCACATTACTAGTGGAAATAAAAGGATGGGCCAGTGCAACCATAGATTTTCAGAGAAGACAGTTAAATGAGCCAGATAAGAACTTTAATGCACTTTCTGTAACGAGATCCATACACATGCAAAGAAGACAAATGACTGTACTGGAAGCATCAAGTACTTCCAGTACAGTTCAGTCTCCACAAGAGAAGGCTGGGGGGGATCTAGTGGCCTGTTACAAACTACTCAGAGGGGACCAGCAGGCACTGGGGAAGTCCCTGTTCCCCCAAGCACCACCAGGAGTGACTAGGAATAACGGTCACAAGCCAGCAGAGGGTAGATTTAGGCTAGATATCAGGAGGCACTACTTCACAGTCAGGGCGGCTAGGATCTGGAACCAACTTCCAAGTGAAGTGGTGCTGGCTCCTACCCTGGGGGTATTTAAGAGGAGGCTAGACGAACCCCTTTCCTGCCATGGCAGGGGGTCGGACTTGATGATCTGCTCAGGTCCCTTCCGACCCTACAAACTATGAAACTATAAGTAAGAGAGGTCTTGAGCTGAAGTGGTAGAAAATAGCTTGGTTTTGGTGCTGAAACTTGTCAGTTCTAGCTCCAGCTTTCTGGGTGCTGGAGAGAGAGAATCACGTGATCATTTTGTATGTTGCTTGCTTTGTAAGGCATTGGTCTGGTAGTCCCCTCCCAGAATTCAGTGGGAAGGCATTTTGTATATAGGTTCATGTCCAAATCTGGCCACCTCTCAAGAAAAAGCAATCCAGCAAAATCCACTGATTTTACTTTGCATTTCACAGTGCATATTTCCCAAAGTGCATTGTTATCAGACTTTTGATTGGAAATATCAAATGTAGAGAAAAGTGGCATGTAGGAGATTGGCTTACAGTGCACTTTTCAAACTGCCATTAAATTGATCTATGGCTGGAACAAACAATAAAAAGCTGATTAAAACTCAGCCCTTCATAAATTAAACAGCATTGTCTCTGGCGAAATCTGCCACTTGGCAGAAAACTTGAACAATAGAATTTGGTGTAATGTGTATCCACAAAGTGACAAGCTGAAGGAATCCATCCCTCCTCCATATCAAATTACTAAACAAAAGGTACATTAACAAAATTCAGAAAACTCCTAAGTCCTTGTTCCTGGCAAGCTGCTTTTCAGGCAGGCGAGTCATATCTACATGCAATTTTTGTACAGGTATAACTATTTTACTATGGAATGTAGTAAATGAGGCTTTTTTTTTAAATTTAATATAGTCATAATTAGGGTAAACCTCCAATATGGGAATAATAATAATAATTATTATTATTATTCATCCTGTGCATATATTTAGTGGTGGTTTAATGCTGCTACAAGCTTTGCTTAAGAGAGGCATAACCAGTTTAGCAAGTGTCTTTCAGTGGAATACGAATGGCGAAAATGGATCCTTTGGGGATCCAAAGTGGTAGAATCAACCTAAGCCAGTAACAGGGAAAGACAAAATGAAGATTCTTTAAGAGTTCATCATGCAACTGAAAAGACAATAAAACAGGTGTCACTATCCATGAGTTTTATGAGATTGTGGCCATGCTGTTCATAATGTCATCAACAACAGTGTTTTATGATAGAGTTTAGAAGGGCCATTCTTAGACTGGTTCAGGACCTCTTTGTATAAGGTACCGTAACAAAGCAAAACAGTTCTTGGCCCAAAGAGACAGGATACAATGAGCAGAAATACATAGAAAACAAAAGGATTTTTCCCTCATATGGAAATAGTTGCCTTAGTATTAGCATCTTAATACTGATGTTACTTGGTGTCCATAGAGATTTGTATTCTCTTAATGTTACCTGCATATTTAAAGTAGCACAACTTTTGGGTGCAGAGACGGTTAAATATGCTACACAGGTACTAAGGAAATATGCAGGACTTTAAATTGTAGTCCTTCATCATGCTGCTTATACCCCGTGCCTGCTTCAGGAGGCACCAATGGGAGAGCAAACTATTTTCAAAGCTTCCCTCTGTGCTTCAGTGACAGCAGGCACCAAGGTACTGCAGTTCCTGTGTCATCACAGGCAGCTTTGATGTCTTCTTCCTATTGCTATGCATGAGTCACTGCTATAAAGCAAAGCATCTCCTGAGCTGCTGCATTATCCCTGCTCATTGTAGTTCCTGCTGAAGGCTTAATTTAGACTCATTGGATGCCTATCTATTTTCTAAAACATCTCTTATTTCACCCTCAATTCTTTCTTTTTCTGGTCCCTGTTGGCAAGATTGCCTCTTACCCACATATGCCATAACTTGCCACTGTTTCCATCTCTTGGATTTGTAGGTATTTGTTTAGAATTATTCTCTGTGCACTGTACAGAGAATGTTGGGGTCTAATTGGATATCAAAAGGTTTAGCTGTTGCTGTTGCTGCTGCTGACAAGTGTTGCTGATGCAATCAGCTGAAAAGAAATCAACATTATTCACTTTGGGAACATCCCAAATCATAAGTCCAGTGGCCTCAAGTATGCACAAGAACACATTCTAAAGCAAACTGCATTATCCTTGATCTACCACAGTCATAGAATATTAATGCATGTTTGGTACATTTCGGGGAAGATGATGCCTCTGTCCTCCACTGAATCTCACTCTCTCTCTCCCTTCATCTGTCTGTCTTATGGTTTGTAAAACTGCTTTAAATCATAGCATCTGGACACCTTCTACATAAATTAATTAAAGGTCCCTAGAGTCCCTACCTGAAGTCTTCAGGTTTTATCCATTTTCATGCTATAGGAAGTTTTGTTTGCTGCAAGCTCCCTTTATTGGTAAAGGTTAGTGCTGGGAAGAACAGAGAAATTGATCATTGTTTTTTTGTG
Organism: Crocodylus siamensis; assembly: GCF_052110815.1. Lineage (NCBI taxonomy): Eukaryota > Metazoa > Chordata > Crocodylia > Crocodylidae > Crocodylus > Crocodylus siamensis. The sequence continues at coordinate 46,841,398 of NC_143403.1, forward strand.
GAACGCTTGAACTCAGTCCTGCCCCCTAGGAGTCACCACCATACAACTCTATACTGAACTGCCTAAATGTCTTTTTTCCTCACCTGTCACACCTTGATGGAATTGTTTATTACAGACCCTTTGTCAGGGTCAGAGGGCAGTCCCTCTGGGTGTCTCTGCTTGCATCATAGATCCCCAAGCCTTTCTTATGTCTTATCTCTTCTCTGAGATTTAGCCCATTCATACAGGCTACGGACAGATTGACTTTTATTAGTAAATGTTTAGGATTGGAAATCCAGAAAAAAGATGATAAAGCTGATAGGGAAATACAGAGTGCCCAAGCGAAGGACTAACAACAGAGGTATGGGGCTGAGGAGGGGAACGCAGCTAGGTTACAGGACTAAGCCCGGGGATGGGGGGAAGGGGAAAGGCGAGGGAGGGGATTTGCGACCCTGAGAGAGAAAGGAGATAGATACACACAAACCCGTTACAATGGTCCACAATGGTGGAGGAAGTGGTTCGGAGGAAGTGCCTCGGTCCATATAGAGTCTCATCGTGGGGGTCCTCTTCGTGTGGAGCAGGGTCGTCTGTGGTCGAAGAATCCTCTCGGAGTGAAGTGAAAGTCCATCTGGCATGGAGCGGGGTGGGGGGCGGTAAACCAGTTTAAACCTGTAACAGAACAGATGTTCAGTGCATATAAGCCAGTTTGAAAGTGGCTGAAACCGCTTTGCGATGAACCTGGTTGAATGTAGTTAAACCTGGTTGAAAGTTAACTGATTTGGCTCAAACCGGTTTATGTAATGTCTATCCCATACCCCTTGCTAGGTTAAGATAAACCAGACACCCCCAGCATCCCAGCATGCTCTCTGGGCTGGGCAGGGCTCTCTACTCCACATCAGGGCTGGCCCCTCCCTTCTGCATCTGCCTGGCTTCCCTGTGCTAAACAGGGATTATTCCCCCCCTACCCCTCTGCTTTAGCAGACACCTCCAGATTAGCTAGCAGATCACATGCTGGCTACAGTCCCTGCTGTGGAGGAGACACAGGCAGACAGGCTTTTGGAGCTAATCAACAGGTAGCTTAATGTCCTTCCTTGAAAACATTTGATGAGAGCTGTCTGCTCCCCGCCCGCCCCCCCAAGCATCACTTTTCCCTTCCCCTCTGCCTTTGATGGGGTGTTGGTGTTAGCCAGCAGGCCACATGGTGGGGCTGTGCTGAATCAACAGATAGCTGGTAATGTCTGTCTGTTGTTTTCTTAATTAAAGGGGCAATATTAATGGGACGGGCTCCACCTTTCCCCTAAAGGTAAGCGTGTGTTCTCTTCTAGGTTAGCGGACCTACTCCGGCGGGCTTTAAACTAGGCTTGTCGGGGGAAGGGGTAGACGAGGGTGGAGGAACCATCAGACTGCCAGACCTAACAGCACCCACAACTACAGCCCAGCCCAGATCACCGAGTGAAGCAAATAAACAGGAAAGAGATAGGGGCCAGGGTAATGCTGGGACTAGGGGGTCAGTACACACATCCACAGGAGGCCTCAAATGCCTCTACACAAACGTTTGTAGTATGGGTAACAAGCAGGAGGAACTCACCCTCCTGCTGGCTGACACCAGCCCGGACATAGTAGGGATTACAGAAACGTGGTGGGACGAAACGCATGATTGGGCGCTGAATGTCAAGGGCTATAGGCTGTACAGGAGGGACAGGATAGGAAAGAGAGTTGGGCGCGTGGCTCTCTATATTAAGGAGGAATACACATCCTTGTCAATTAGTAAGGAGTCAGGGGAGGGGCACTCTGAAGTGCTTTGGGTTAGGGTACAAGGCAGTTGAGGGGAAAGAAACTTAACGGTGGGAGTCTACTACAGACCTCCCAACCAGGGAGAGGAGCTTGACCAAGATTTCTTGGGTCAGCTCACAGAGGTAGTGAAGGCTAAGGATGTGGTAGTCATGGGGGACCTGAACTTCCCAGACATCCGCTGGGAAGAGCAGTCAGCTAGGTCATATCATTCACATAGGTTCTTGGCCAGAGTGCAGGACCTCCATCTAACCCAGGAGGTGCACAGCCCCACCAGGGGGGACGCCTTGTTGGACCTGGTGCTGGCCACGGGTGATGACCTGGTGAGGGGGCTGTGAGTGCTCGACCACCTGGGCGACAGCGATCATCGCCTGCTGGAATTCACCATCCAGCGCAAGGTGGCAAAGGCAAGCAGTAAGGCAGTGGCCCTAGATTTTAAGAGGGCAAACTTCGACGAGCTAAGAAGGATAGTTGGAGAAGCGCTGAGATCCCAGAGGGGAGGGGAGCCAGGTGTCCAAAGTGAGTGGTCGCTCCTTAAGGAGACGATCCTCCAAGCCCAAAGGAAGGTAATCCCAACGAGGATCAAAGGGAGCAGGAGAGCACACACGCCTCTGTGGCTCAGCAAAAGCATCTGGGAATGTCTCCTTGCTAAAAAGGAGGCTTACACCCAATGGAAAGAAGGGGTCATCACCAGGGAGGACTATTCTGCAGTTGCTCGGGGATGTAGGGGGGTAGTTAGGAAGGCCAAGGCGGAGATGGAACTGGAACTAGCTTCCCAGATTAAGGGCAATAAGAAGTCCTTTTTTAAATATATAGGAGGTAAAAAGAAGGTCCTGGGTAATGTGGGGCCCTTGCAGGACGTGTTGGGAAACTTGGTCATTCACACCAGACAACAACGCTAACATGTTTAACGATGTCTTTGCCTCCGTCTTCCTAAGTAGGGACCAGGACAGCCACCTCCCTGCTGGGCCCCCCTTGGGCCCCGGGGGAGGCACACCTAGGCCAAGGGTTAGCAAGGATTTAGTTAGGGAGCTTCTGGAGGGGCTGGACGATTTCAAGTCAGCCGGTCCGGATGATCTCCACCCTAGAGTTCTAAAGGAACTGGCCAAGGTCATTGCGAGTCCCCTGGCATGGCTTTATGAGCACTCATGGTGCTCTGGAGAGGTACCGGAGGACTGGAAGAGGGCCAACGTGGTTCCCATCTTCAAAAAATGGAGGAGGGACGACCCAGGAAACTATAGGCCAGTTAGTCTTACCTCAATCCTAGGCAAGCTGTTCGAGAAAATTATTCTGGCACACATCCAGGAGGGGCCAGCAGGGGACTGCATGCTTAGGGGCAACCAGCATGGGTTCATCAGTGGCAGGTCCTGTCAGACCAACCTGGTGGCCTTTTACGATCAGATCACCAAATCATTAGATACAAAGGTAGCAGTGGACATAGTCTTCCTGGACTTCCGGAAGGCTTTCGACACTGTCTCTCACCCCATTCTCATTAAGAAACTGGGGGGCTGTGGTGTAGACACCCACACAGTCAAATGGGTTGCCAACTGGCTGGAGGGCTGCACCCAGAGGGTGGTAGTGGATGGGTCCTTCTCAACCTGGAAGGACGTGGGCAGTGGGGTTCCGCAGGGCTCGGTCCTTGGGCCCGCACTGTTCAACATCTTCATCAGTGATTTGGATGAGGGGGTATTTGCTGATGACACTAAGATGTGGGGGGACATGGGCACATTAGAAGGATGCAACAGGCTACAATTGGACCTAGACAGGTTACAGGGGTGGGCGGACGAGAATAGGATGGGTTTCAACACAGACAAGTGCAAGGTGCTGCACCTGGGGAGGAACGACCGGCACCATACCTACAGGTTGCGGAACTCCCCTCTTGTCAGCATGGAGGTGGAAAAGGATCTTGGAGTCATCATTGACTCCAAGATGAACATGGGCTGGCAGTGTGGGGATGCAGTCAGGAAGGCCAACCGCACCTTGTCATGCATCCACAGATGCATTTCAAGCAGGTGAAAAGAGGTGATCCTCCCCCTCTATGCAGCACTGGTCAGGCTGCAGCTGGAGTACTGCATCCAGTTCTGAGCGCCGCACTTTGGGAGGGATGTGGACAGCATCGAGAGGGTCCAGAGGAGGGCCACTCGCATGATCAGGGGGCAGCAGGGCAGGCCCTGCGAGGAGAGGCTATGGGACCTGAACCTGTTCAGCCTCCACAAGAGAAGGCTGAGGGGGGATCTAGTGGCCTGTTACAAACTAGTCAGGGGGGATCAGGAGGCATTGGGGGAGTCCCTGTTCCCCCAAGCACCGCCAGGAGTGACCAAGAATAACAGTCACAAGCTGGCAGAGGGTAGGTTTAGGTTAGACATCAGAAGGCGCTACTTCACGGTCAGGGTGGCTAGGATCTGGAACCAACTTCCAAGGGATTGTGGTGCAGGCTCCTACCCTGGGGGTTTTTAAAAGGAGGTTAGATGAACACCTTGCTGGGGTCGTTTGACCCCAGTACTCTTTCCTGCCATGGCAGGGGGTCGGACTGGATGATCTGTTCAGGCCCCTTCCGACCCTAGAAACTATGAAACTAATACACACTGAGATAACGGTGATAAACACTATCAGCTCCCCTCTTCCACTCCGCCCCCCATTTGCTTGCCTGTGTGGAAGAAAACCACCTTGGTTTCTCCCCAAAATCTCTGCCCTGTGACTATGTGATTAGATGGGCCAGCAGAGGATTCACACCTCAGCCTGTCTCTTTAGGTAACCTGAGCTGGCTGCATTCCTGAGGGAGGGGGGAATCCTGCTCTCTCTGCCTACATTACTGGCATCCACCACCTGGGTGAGGGGCATCTACCTGGGGAGCTGGAATCTGCCTGGTAACAGGTGATGTATTTCAAATTAGTTGGCTGATAGCCAACTGGGGCTGACTTCCACTGGACCAGGTGAATGAGGTCACAGGGGCTATATAGGTTGGGGGGGGGAAGGAGGTGCTCGCTCTTTGGCCATGAGGTGAAGCAGCAGCCAAGCAGGGGAGACAGAGAAGCCGTACCATCTGGACCTAGCTCTCTCTCTTACCCCAAGACTCCAGAGGGGAAACTCAGCCAGCCTCTGGAAGATGCTTGTGAGTAAGCTACACAATCGGATTAGATATTTAGCTGGGAGTAACACAGATGCGTGATCAAAAGGCTACCTCAGCCAGACTGTTTGCTCTTTAGGATTCCTAAGATATTGCTCAATCCTGTACCCTAGTTTCCCCTACCCCTTGTAATCAATAAAGTTCTCCTTTTTGACTGGTGTGGGAGACTTATTGAGGGGTGGGTCTAAATTACTCCTAAGAGACCCCTTAGGTCTGCGGACTAAGGGAGAATTTACTTTTTGCCCCCTGACTTGGGGAAGTGCCCCAAGTGCCTGTACTGGGTCGAGTACCCATCGGACTATTAGGCCTGTGTTTCCCCGAGGACACAGGGCCGAGACAGTCCCTTCTCAGGGTGGCTGCAGCAACGTTACCCCCAGACTAGTGAGTGTGCTCCGGGAGAGGGGTCGACCAGGCATAAGGTGCCCCTAGGGAGGCATTCAGAGCCTGGAAGGTGGTCGGGCTCAGGGAGGTGGGCAGCTCAATGCAGGAGCACCCCCTACTGGCCCGCCACAGCCTGTCAGTTTGCTGGAGAGAGTATACAGAAGCAGGGAGGGAGAGTGAAAAACTCTGTATCATCAACAGATGCATGCACTACATCCCCCCCCCCCCCCCCACACACACACACACACCCCTTTCCTCAGAGTGCTAGCCCAGGGCTGCTGTCTGGCAACATTCTTGCTTCTTGAGCAGCGAGCTGTCAAAAAGCATGGGACTACAGGCAGGGTGGGGGTTCACACCCTTCCCTAATCAGAGCCCTGTTGGGACCTGGCTATGCCCCTCTCAGTTTATCTCCGTGGTAGGGCAGGGAGGGCTGCTCTAGCATCCCCCAGCTTCCAGCCTGAGCCACTGCATGCACGTGCCTTAATTTCCTGAGTCTAGAGGGATTGTCTGTATGATTGGAAACTGGTTCAACCTAGCCAGGTTGTTGAAAGGTTGAATCAATTCAGGCTCAAGTTTTCTGAATGTCTGTCCCTAGCCCTCAAGTCCAGCATCCCTCCCAGATAGTCTTTCCAGTCTTGCAGAATTCTCTGAGTGACTTCCCAGCTCCTCTGACAGGCGCCCCATGGCTGTTCACTTCATGCCTCTTCCTCCAAATCATGAACTTCAACCAAAGCTCTCAACATTTAAGCCACCCTACAATATCAACCAAGGTAGTCCATACCCACAGGGTGTTACTCTTGGCAATCCCTACCATTACTTGTCCCACACAGTATAGTCATTTTACTTCCTGTACCTGGCAGCATCCCTTCTTTCCCTTTTCCAGGACTAAGCACAGGCTCCTCACTCCAGCTTAGGCTGCTTAAGCATACTTTTCACCTATACTCAGGCTCCTGCTGCTAGACTGCCCCAAGACATACTGCCTAGCATTTCCTGTTGCTGTTCTTATATAAGGTTGGCAGAGAGGAGGGCCAAGAAGTGGAGGCACGGAGGCTCCTAATCTGTACCTGCTGCCTTAAAGGCACAGATAGTTTGTAATGGACCAAGGGCCCCTATTACAGTGGAAGTGAGGAAAGATTTGCAGCATTTCCTAAGGTTGCTTAACCACTGAATTAATGTAATCCCTTTAGGAAGTTAATTCTACACCAGGTCAATCCCCTCAAGTGAGAATTCTCTGTGCCAGTCTCTCAAGTGCTGTTCTGGATTGCATCAGCAAGCCATGCTGTTCCATCTGAGCACAGATATCTATGTAACTCAGAGATGAGTATCTGGTTTCAACCATTTATTTCACTAATGAACAGCAGTGGAATTGCCATTAGAAACATACTGGGGGCTAGTACTACAGAAATTAATGCTTATTTCATAGATTAACATATTTCATACATTTAATGCATTTTAATTAATACATAAATACATTTTAAGGCCAGAAATGACCATTTTGATGGTCCTCTGTCCTCATGCTTAGCATAGGGCAGAGGACCATACCCAGTATCTTTGGCTTCATACTATACCCATAATGTCTGTTTGTGCTATTGTACCTTTTATAGAAGTACATAATGCTCCCTGAACTGTTTAGGTGTTTTGCATGAGATTGTCACTGGATTAAAAAAAAAAAAAAGCCAACCATAATCTTTTAAGCAGAGACTGGAATCAAGGTCTGCCTTCTCCTTGCAAAGAGCCTTGGCTGCTAGATTACAGAATAAAATTCTCTGTTTCTTCTGATTACAGAATAAAATTATCTGTTGCAAGACTCTATCTTAGAACCCAGGTTTCTGATTTCCTGGAAAAGTGCTGTAATTATGAAAAACATGGGTGGGGCAGCAACATGAAGATGTCATAGTTTTTGCTCAGTTAGATACCTATACTCCGAAGGTTCTAGAAAACTAGCAGATAGAAGTGTCTAATCTCTGGAGGGCCAGGAGTTCAGACACATCCCTGTGTTCATTGTTTTCTATTGTCTAGCTCAAGTAAGTCCCATGCTCGTGGTCTAGGTTCTCTGAATCACCCTTCAAAGTCACCTTGCTCTCATCATTGGCTGTACAGAGAATTGAGATATCTAATCATCCTCCTTGGGCCACATACCTAATCATGAAACATGATAGAACCTAATTTAGATTTTCTTAGGGACCAGTCTCAATTTTGGCCCTGGTGTTTCAAGTCAGTTCTGTTTTCTTCTTATTTGGAACCACTTTGGCACCTTAGCAGGTACCAGCTGGGCAAAAGAAATAATGTAATTATATAAAACATATCCAAGATTTGAGTTATCGTCCTGACTCTGTATACACTAAGTATCTAGGAAAGCTTGCAGTAAGGGCAGACCCAGTTCAGTGGAGCCGTCTCACTGTACTGAGCCTGGGAACAATTTGAGAAACCAGTCATTAAAATACTGCAGGAATCACTATTACTCACTAACTGTTATTCATGGATAAATATTGTGTCTAGTTCCAAAACACTTAATCCTGTCCCCCATCCCAGCAAGAGTGAATTTCAAGGCCTAATGGAAATCCTGGCAGCCACTTATCTCTATCCAAGCTTCTCTGTCATAGTGGAGTTAGATTTCATTGAGAACATCATTCAGTTCCAAAGCGAAGTAAATGGTTCCAGTGCCAGGAGTTGATAAAGGATTTTGTGATGGTGGTCAGAGTGGCTGGAAGGATAGCGATAGAGCTCACAAGGGAATTCTGGTGGCTAGACCTGCAGGGCTAAATCCTATTTCACTATAAATATGTAAATGACATGTATACAGCTGTGTAGCTGCAGTTTCAGGTAGTTATGCACAAATCTGTGAATCAGCTTTGTGCACACAAGCAAGCACATACTCATTGAGTGTCTACATGAGACATTTTACCACTCAGTTGACTAAATGCACAGTAAAGCATCACTGTCTACACATGCAGATACTTACTGGATGTGTCTACACATTCATTAACGTGCCTGAGATACATTACTAATACGCCAGTGTTAGTTTACTATTTCTTTAATAAAGGACTAACTAAATGTGTGGTACCTAAAGTTACTCCACATTAGCACCAGTGCACAGTTAGTGATGCTTACTAAATTCTAGCCTAATAACACTGTGCAATAGGCTATTAGCATGGTTTGTGCTGTGGCGCAGAGTTATTAGGCCAATGCACAGTAAGCATTTACCATGCAGTAAATAAATCTACTGCACAGTTAATTTGCTACATGAAAATGCAGGTATCAAATTAATGGCACTGTATTTACTGTGTAGTAGTGCATGTACAGGCACCAACCCGGACCAAATTTGCTTCCAGGCAGCCCCATTACCAGGAGGCCACCCTTGGGCTAACCTCAGGGTCATGGGGCTTGGAGCTTCTCCAGCTCCAGAGTGGGGTGGTGGGGGAAGGGCAATTTGTTTGCTTCAGCCTGTCCCTTAAAATTCTGTGGTGACCCCAGGGCCCTGAGACACATGCAGCCAGCCTCTGACCACCAGGTCCCACAGCAGTGGCCCTGGGCCAGCCGCAGAAGCCTGCCTGGAACCTTGCATTGTCTCTTGGCACATCCCACTGCCTGCCTACCAGCACTATGCAATTCCCCTGCTTGGGCGCTGAAGACACCTGCCCAGTCCTGCCAGCACCCAGACTATTGTTTGCAGCCTCTGAGGGCTGCTGAGGGAGCCATGCTGGTATCATCCGTAATGGCATACACCACCTCCTGGGGGCAGAAATGAGAACTGATCCCAGGAGGAGGCAGTAGACCTCATGGCACTATGGGGTGAGGCTGAGGTCCAGTTTCCTCAGAGCGGGTGTTCCAACACCCATATTTTTGAGGGCCTGTCAGGCCATATGCAGGAGCATGGGGATGACCGGTCAGTGTGCCAGTGCCACATAAAGGTCAAGGCCCTGCAGGCACAGTGGGTCAGCATCCTTGATCACAACTGCCAGCTGGGGGCTGCCCACGGGTTCATGCCCTTTATGCAGCAACTAGATCAGATCCTCATGTCTCAAGATCCTGGCCAGAACTGCACCATGTATTCTACAATGGGATGCCTGCTTGAGCCTCTGCTGTGGTCAGGCAGCCAGCATGACCTATCAATGGGGGAGGGCCCCTCAGAGCACCAGAAGCCTATCCTGCAATGGTCCCCACCCCAAAAGTCTTTCAGCATCTCTGGCAGTCTGGGCCAGCACCTGCCATGCCACCTTCGATGCATAACTCTTCCCTGGTGAACAGCTCAGTCATGGCACCACTTGCCCTCAGCAGCTCCAGCTCCTTCCCAGAGGGGTCCTCTGCCTGGGGAGCCAGGCACCATGCCCCTGCACCCCAGGACACTTTAAGGAGTTGCATGTCATCACCACCAGCAGGGATAGACTTGGGCCATTAGGCACGCCTGCCAAACCTGCCCAGTAAACCCTGCACTGGGGAAAGGGCACTTTTGAACCATGCCACTGTCCCTGTCTCCCATATTTCCTGGCCTGGCCTGGATGAGCTCTCCCTGGACCCTTTAGTTCATCTCGATATCATTCGAAGAGGTGGGAGGAAGTGAAAAACTTAACTGAGCAGCCTGTGCCCCCTCAGCTGGGCAGGTATTGGCCTCTCATGTGCAGAGAAACGTGTCAATGCCAGTGGTGATCTCCTCAGCTGCAGGGGGCAGGGACATGTAGTGTAGGTACAGGTTGTGGCAGGCCAGTAGGGGGCGCTCCTGCGTTGAGCCGCCCACCTCCCTGCACCCGACCACCTTCCAGACTCCAAATACCTCCCTAGGGGCGCCTTATGCTTGGCTGACCCCTCTCCTGGAGCACACTCACTAGTCTGGGGGTAACATCACCACCACCACCCCGAGAAGGGACTCTCTCGGCCCTGCGTCCTCGGGGAAACACAGGCCTAATAGTCCGACGGGTACTTGACCTGGTACAGGCACTTGGGGCACTTCCCCAAGTCAAGGGGGCAAAAAGCAAAGTCTCCCTTAGTCCGCAGACCTAAGGGATCTCTTAGGAGTAATTTAGACCCACCCCTCAATAAGTCTCCCACACCAGTAACAAAGGAGAACTTTATTGATTACAAGGGGTAGGGTAAACTAAGGTACAGGGTTGAGCAATATCTTAGAAATCCTAGAGAGCAAACAGTCTGGCTGAGGTAGCCTTTTGATTACGCATCTGTGTTACTCCCAGCTAAATATCTAATCCGATTGAGTAGCTTACTCACAAGCATCTTCCAGAGTTCTCCAGTTTCCTCTCTGGAGTCTTGGGGTGAGAGAGAGAGCTAGGTGGTAAGGCTTCTCTGTCTCCCCTGCTTGGCTGCTGCTTCACCTCATGGCGGAAGAGGAGAGAGCCTCCTCCCCCCCCCAACCTATATAGCCCCTGTGACCTCATTCACCTGGGCCAGTGGAGGTCAGCCCTAGTTGGCTGTCAGCCAACCAATTTGAAATACATCACCTGTTACCAGGCAGATTCCAGCTCCCCAGGTAGATGCCCCTCACCCAGGTGGCTGATGCCAGTTACGTAGGCAGAGGGAGCAGGTTTCCCTCCCCCTCAGGAATGCAGCCAGCTCAAGTTTCATAGTTTCATAGTTTCATATAGACAGGCCGAGGGTGCGGTCCCTTGTGTGCTGGGCCCACCCTATTCAAATGGTTGCAGCTCGGAGATTTTAGTCACAGTGTCACAGGGCAAAGATTTTGGGGAAAAACAAGGTGGCTTTCTGCCACACAGGTACACCTCCAGATGGTGGTAAATGTTGTGGGGAAGTGTGGGCTTTCCCACTGCAGGGCTGAAACTCAGGGTCCCATGCCAGGTTCTCAGATGTAGCTGGGGCACCATGGTGAGCAGCAGCAGCATGACATAGTGGGTAGGGAACCCCTCAGTTTGCACAAACAGCTTCTTGCAGTGTGCTCTGGACACACTCAGCAGGGGCACATTTGGGGCACAGAGCTGGTACAGGAGGAAGGAGTTGGGGCTGGCCCCAGGGAACCTCTCCAGAGAAGCCCTCTAGGGGGAGTGTGGGGGCGCACCAGTTCTGTGTCCATCAGCTGGAAGTCCTTTGCCCTTAAGCCTAGTTGTCATGGGCCTGGTGTCAACAGAGGAGGCAGCTTGGCCTGCAGGAGAAGAAGGGAGGAGTGGGTCTGGAGCTGTGGCAGCAGGTGCTACCAGGAACCAGGCCTATCCCATCTTGGTAAGGGGCGGGGAAGGCAAGAATAGCAGCTTCCTACCACCCAGCCGCAAGCACCTCCAGTGGGCTTAGGGTGAGGTGAAGTAGTGAAAATGTGGGGGGCACCGAGAGAAATGCTGGTGGCATTTTCAGGTGATTTTGCTGAGGGACCCCTCTCCTCCAGCTGAGTGACCCTCCCCCCAGTCAATGATTGGCCCTTGGTGCCCCCCCAGGATCAGGAGTCACCAGTCTCTCATAGCCTTCACAACCTTAAAGGAGGTGTTGAGGGTGCATCAACATCCCTTCAGGTGGCTGAAGGTGCAATCTACCAGCATGTGAATCTGCCTCAGGCACCTGTTGAATTATGCTTGGTTCAGGTCCAGCTGGCCAGTGTAGTACTACATGAGCTGGGGAGGAATGGGTAGATGGGATCCCCGATGAGGAAGGGTGGGACTATCACCTTGCTCAGCTGGAGGTCCAGAAACACTGGCACAAAGTGCCCACTCTCCACCAGGTCTTGCAGCACAGCGCTACAGAAGTAGTGTTTGCTGCCCACCCAGCTAGTAATCGTGTTGGTGAAGGTGCTGTGGTGGTCAACAATGGCCTGCAGCACAACATGTGAAAGCCCCACCAGTTTTAGTAGAGGCAATTGCCATTGGGGCAGACAGGTGACAGGGATGTGGATCCCTTCCAGGGTCCTGATGCATTGTGGGAAGCCCAGGGTGCAGAACCCCCTTGCTACCTACAGGGGGTGATGCATCCCAGAGCATCTGTGCAGCCTTCCAAGATGTGCTTCCAGCAGACCTCCAGGATGGCCTCCCCAGTGATTACTTTGTCCATCCTGAAGAGGTGGCCAACATAGTACAGGCTGGTGGGTGATGGCCAGCTGGGTGTCTGTGGGAAGAAGCAGCCACATGGCTGGTGGCCTGCCACTCCAGGTACAGGTGGAGCTGCTTGAGGAGCTCCTGAAAGGTGGTCCAAGTCATGCAAAATAACTCCAGCCATTGCTCATCAACTCAGGTGTGCTGGATGATATGCAGCCACCAGTTCTGGCTATCCCAGCAAACCCACAAGTGGTGAAGCTGGAGTCCCAGGACCTTATGGATGGCATCCATGTTGGGGTCCTGACAGTAGCACAGGGTTTGGGTGGCAGCAGCATGGTGGCAGGGGCCTCAGATGCCACGGTGAGTCTGGCCACATGGCCATGCAGCACCAGGGGCCAGGCAGGGCTGAGACTGACCTGGGCCAGGTGGTGGTCACTGTGACAGTGAAACACAGTGAGCAAGGTAGTGAGCAGGAGCCTGGGACATGGGTCATTGCTCCTGGGGCCTTGCGGGGTGGAGAAGCCATTGCATGGTGGGCACAGGCTCTGGTGACAAAGTCACAAAGGCCTGTGCCATCAGGTGGCAGACTGCTCCAGACCAGAAAGGCAGGTCGCTACAAAGCACCCTGCAAGGCTGGCTTTTAAAGAGGGCCACTGGATGCAGGCAGCTGTGGCCAGAACCTCCATTTGCCCCTGGCTGCTGCAGTGGGGTGGTGCAGGGCCGGAGTAGGCTACGCCACAGTCAATTACTGTGGAATAAACCCATATAGCACTAATTTCATGTGTAGATATGCCCACTGAATATGAACAGTAAATTCTTGCCAGGCAGATACATGGCAATGTACACTCACCCACATATATGCATAAAGCTGGGTAAGTCCTGAAATTGTAGCTGACCACAGGCTGATGACAAGTGGTTGCTACATACCAGGAGAAGAGGAGCTTCTTATGTAATTTGGCTTTACAACCTGGAGGTTGGGGTACTCGTCCAAGGAGTGGGACAAAGCTTCTGTGATGCAGAGGGGTTTAAAAATGCATCTCCTGTCTTCTAGCAAACTTTTTTACCACCAGATTAAGTCATAGATTAGGTCTTTCCAGAGCTCTCATTAACTCTCCTTTTGAAGCTGGTACCTGGGCAACCAAGAGTGGGAGATATATGAGGCCAGAAGGAAGAGGACAACAAGCCAGAAGGTATGCATTTCAATGAGTTGGATGGTGGTTTGCAGAGGAGCAAAATCCAGGTCTTTGTTCCCAGTTGGACATAAAATCATCTATTTTCACCAATGAATAGTAAATGTGAGGCATAGTGGGCTAGTTTTAAGAGGAGGCCTGCTGGTACAGTACTCTGCTGGGACACAGGTCCAAACGCCTTCTGGTTTGCTCCCATGTCAAGTGTCATAACCATTAGGTTAAAATATTGGAGGGTTTCCTTCATTTTGCTTCCAGCAGTTACGTGCACTGCATGTAAGTTTAAAATACTGCAGCTGCATACATGCCATTTAGATGAGTAAATTGAAATAGGATTTAGCTCAAAGTCTTAAGCTCGTTCTGCCACCTTATCACACAGAGTTGGGCTTGGGTGTAGCATTTCCAAGAAATGTAGTGTAATGAAAATAAGAGTCAGTGGCCAAAGTGGATGAACTGGCACTGTACATTTGGATAACTTCATTTGTTTTAGCTCAGGCCCCCCTCAGTAGTGCTGTGTACTCTAAACGCTGGGTAGAATGTTCTCTTAGACTATCATCCTGAGCACATTGTATGAACAGTGACCTTTGCAGAATTGCTTTGGAGTCACTGGACATAGAATTAATGTGAAACAATGAACTCTGGGCTTTATTGCTCTGGAGAATATTTCTCCCAGGTGTGTGGGACAGAAGCCTACTGAGCTAGGTCAGAGCAGCCCTGGGGGTCATCCTGCCAGCCCAGAGAGATTCTCCCCTGGCTCACTGTGTTGTGGAGAGGCTGGCTGGGGTACAAGTGTGCTCTAGTGTGGGACTAGCCACACTGAGGCATCCTCTGGCCCCGGCCAGCTATGTCAGCATCTACACATGTGCTGCTGTGGAGTAAAAATCTCTGCAGCAGGGTAGTAGTTGTATTTACAAGTACTATCTTACTGCAGAGCTTATTAGTTTATTCCAGCCTAATCCAGATGCACATATAGATGCTGAGACATTTACAGTGGAGCTAATTAGTCAACTCTGCAGTAAACTTCTAATGTAGATGGATGGTGACAGATTAATTAACCCACTGACAGATAATTTTAGCCAGGGCAAGTGAGTTGTACTATCTGCCTCCCATTGGCTGTTTGTAGAGTAAAATCAATGCAGGGCAGTTTCCAGGTGCAACTCTGGATAGAGTTGCCACAAGTGGGGCTTATGACAACTCTCTGAAACCTTCCTTTCATCTTTCAGCCAAGATCACTCCAGCTAATTGAGTTATGGAACATTTACCCTTCATATGACATTGCTTACATAGGATACAGGCAAAAATTCAACTGCAGTTCATTTGATCAGCTACTGTCTAGCCATGGTATAAACTTACATTTGTGCCAATAAAGAGACCTTAACATTCACATCTCTGTGTCTTTTTCCTGCTTCAGTGTAATTTCTTTTTCAACCTTGATGTTATCTGGCTGCAGTTGAATAGCTTCACTCTAAAGGACACCTCCTCAGTATTGATTCTGACTGTTTAAACTTAGTTATATCATTCAATCTGTGCTGAATATTGTAGCACACATGAACACCCTGATCTGCATCTGCAGGCATCAGCCATTATTGGCTCAGTACTAAATGGTCTCATCTGACATAAAATATACACAATATTCATCTTAATTTCTCCATGCTAAAAAAGTCCCAAATAGATGACATTTCCAATCAATTAACAGGCTCCTCTTTCTTCCTCAAATTAGCTCTCTGTAAAGGGCTTTGCAGCCATATAGCAAGGAAATTATGTCTTTAGGAGAGAAGGGGAGACTTTCAAATGGGAAACAAATGCAGTTTAAGAAAGTTCAGTGCCTAGTTTGTTGCTCATTCTGGGAAAATTTGGAAGTTACCAGCAGTTGTCATAAGATACTGTGCCCCAGGCTAAGTCCAGGCACAAAGAAACATTTGCACAAGTGGGCACATATTTGGGGTGTGATCTTTGGTTATCCATGTAGGCAAATTCTGGGCCAGCTTTTCATGCAGAGAGAATTAAGAACATGCTCTGGAGACTTGCTCCTCTATGTCAGTTCTTACTGGGCCTAACTCACAGAGTCATTGGTGTGCCTACGCAAGATGGTAACTGTGTAGTAGTTTAACAAGCCTGTGCAGTAGTGCGTCACAGCACAAACAGTTCTAATATGCTACTGAGCAGTATTATTAGGCTACTGCACAGTAGCATCACTAAAAAGATGTGCTGGCACTACTTCTCAGTAATGCCAGTGATTGTGCATTAAATTAGTACTTGAAATTTAATTTGCAGTAACTATGGCGCATTAATGAATGTGTAGACATGCCCACTTTTGCTGGTCGTTTGGTGACATATATAAATGTAAAATACCACTAAGTATGTCTGCACTGCAGCCAGATGTGGTTCAAGTTTAGGTTGACATATACTGTCCTGCTTTAATGTAGGCAGCTGGGGTATCAATAACAGTGAAAATGCAGCTAAACTAACCTTCAGTGCAGGCTGTTTGCTCAGGTTAGACCTAGGGTCCATGGTGAGCTTCTTTAGCCTGTATTACCATAACTTCACTGTGTGCTTACCTATGTTAACTGATTTAAAGCCAGGCCAAGTGTACTAAACCATCTGCAATCCTACTTCCCATTTGAAGTGTAGACATAGGTCATGTATAGGCATTATGGGAGACTATACATGTATAGCGAAGTTGCTCTGATGTGCTTTAACTACAGTGTGTCAGAGCAGACTCAGTTAATAGATCTCTGGTGGAGTTTGATAATTACCATGCACCAGCAGACTCCAGCTTCACGTGTATCAATGTCCCTGTGCTGAAAAATGGTGGCAGGGGTGCTTTAACTAAAACTCATTTGATGAGTTTTAGTTAAAGTGCACATGCTGCTATTTTTCAGTGCAGGAGGCTGATACATGTGACTCTGCAGGTGCTTTAATTAGAGCAGCCCTCAGAGGATCTCCAATTAAAGTGCCTCCCCCCTCCCCAGTCTCCCCACACACACTCCCAGAGCATGTATATAAACACCATATATTCCTACCTATAGAATTATTGTTCTCCCAGTAGAAACTAAGCTCCTTTGGGGAAAAGGTTTTCCAGGCTGACACGCAGAATGTCTCCCTTGCAAGAGTGTAGGAGAGCAGCAGGGTAATACTCCCCACCTCATCCTCAGACCAGGGAAAGCCTGATCTGGGGAATGGGCTGGTGGCTTTTCCCTGCAGCTCCTTCTACTCTGATACAGGAGAAAATAAATGGAGTGGACTCAGTGGAGGAAGCTGATTCCCACGTACTCCTCAGATGGAGGGTCCCTATAAACATCACCCCCACAAAAAAAACCACCCTAAAATAATTAAATTCATACACTTGGCACTATGTTGTAGAACTGATTGAAATATTCCCTATGAAAAATTACTTTTTGATCAAAATTAATCTATTTCATAGAAAATTTTAATTTCAGTAAAAAAAAAAAATCCTACTTCTGAAATGAAGCTAAAGAAATTTAGTAAAAGGAAATATTTTAATTATAACTACAATATTTTAACCACAATTATATTTTTTTAATGGTAAATTGATAGGAGGGGGTATTTTTTTTCTATATTTTCTTAGGAAATGTTCTTATAAAATTTTAAGCATGTAGGTTGTCCATACAGCAGTTACTGGAGACCAAGGACCGGAATGAGTCAAGTGGATTCCAGACTTCCATCATCACAGTAGAAAGCATTCCCTGTAGTGCAGCTCTGGGACATTTTAGCTATGTGGTAAGAGAACAGCTGGCACTGCTCAAATTTGCTATTGCCCACCCTAGCTATACCTACAGTGGACACACCTATGCATATCTTGCAATAGTCCAGCTAAAGCTGGGAGAGCCTTCTCTTCAGGTAACTGTTATCCTCCAGATATGCTCTTCATTACTTCCCTCTCTCTTGTTCTCAGACAGGTGGAAGTTTTTAATCATCCAGTTCATTAGCTAGTCCATTCCCATGAGGTCTGGCTAAAGAGCAAGTCTCTATATCTTAGCCTGGCAGTGCTGACAGCTCTCCACTTCTCAGCCAGAAGACAGTCAACTGATGCAACTTTTAAATGTCAATAAATCTACCCAAATCACGCCCCACTTTCCCAAAAACTGACCTGTAAATTATTGTAAGTATGCAACATAAACCCCCTTCCTCTGAAAGTCCTTTCTAGGAAGTAAGACAGAAGGAAATCCATGTAAGCAGGACTTCTGCTTTTTCTAGTCATGGTCCCCTATCTAGTAGTTGAGTTGCCAGTTGTGCACAGAAAAGGACTCGCTAGCCCTGGACAGCTGTCTCCACCTACCCTTTCTTGTCTGTAATAAAGGACTGTAAACAATCGTGTTTCAATCTTGTCTCAAGCACCATGTGATATTTTAATTAAAGATTATATGCTGCATTTTATGAGGCAGGAGAGCTGGCTGTGGCTAAGATCTTAGGTTGTGACACAGGAAATGTTGCAGTTCCTGACTGCAATTATCTGATAATGTGGTATTGGACAAGGCCCTGATGGAGAAAATCTGTTTGGTTTTTTTATCATCTACATGGCTGTTTTTTAGTTGTCTATGGGTCATTTTTTCAGTTATGTATAGGTAGCCATTCCAGTCCTGGACACACAATTCCACATGCATAGATTACTATGTATGAGTGCACTGGCCTTGTACATGCCCAGCTACATGCCTGTCACCTTATTGATGTGTAGCAGTGTCTAAGGTCCTAAAGTGTAGTCAGCTTGAACTGATTGACTGAAAGGTGTTAGATTCTGGAAATGGACCCTCCTGCCTACTCCAATAGCTGAATTATTAGGGCACTTACCTGGGAAGCTAGAGCTCCAGATTCTAGGTCTTCTTGCTCAGATGGGCTTTGAATTTGTATCTCTGTCTTCCCAGCAGAGCACACAAACCACCATGTTACAGGGCAGGTATTACTCAAGCCCTTCTCTGGTGCTTCTTTTGAAGATGACCCCTAGGTATCCATGAGAGAGAGTTTTGTGGGGCTATCAGAACAACAATGTACCAGAGAGAATGTGGCTCAGGGACATGGCCCTCCAGTTTAGCCTGGACCCTTCCTCCCAATGAAACAGAAGCTTCCTCCTTACACTGCCCTCCTAACATTTCTTGCAATTATAGGATCAGAAGCACACCTGCTAAAGAAACAGGAGAGAAGGTCTTGGGGAAATGGCTGATCTGTATCACAGTAGTTTGAGACCTTTTAATATCTATGAGGTTCTAAGCCACTGTCTTCACAAGCAGCAAAGAAAAACATTTGGAAAGACAGCTATGACCTTGCCCCCTTTTGGTCCCTGTTCTCAATGAAATCTTGATACCTGCAGTATTTGTCATTCGGATGCATTGACAGAGTCATTCGGATGAACAGCTTTCAGCAAAGAGATGATCTGCAAATAGTTCAGTTTGGATATTTGCTTTTTCTTGCATGGGTCATATAATGCATCATGTTCTTGTCTCAGCTTCTTGATATGGTGACAGATCATGTTAAAGGAGAGAGCAATGAGCAGTAATGAACTCTCAGAATCAATGTTCTTACAAACAATGAATTGTGCTGAAAGCTGTAATTTTTTGGACTTTCAAGTGTTTTCAGGAATACTTGGTCATCATCCAAGAACACTCAGCTGGTAGTGTCTCAGGTGGAAAAATCTGGGAGCCCTGAAGTACACTATTCTACCGTATTCCACACACTTATCAAGGACCTTGGATCCTCAGGCATTTAATTGTTCCTGTGGAGATCTCTGAGCCACTCTAAAGTATGAGGAGGTGGAGTGGGAGTAGCAAGCACCAACGATAGCAGCCAGGTGTCTAAGATACAGCAGAAAAGTGTGGGGAAGGAAAATATTTGAAGTGACATTGGGCCAAATGCCTGTTATTATGCTTCTTGGACTGTTCAATATCTTGAAATCATTATGCATGTGGAAGGGGGAGAGAGCGAGTGCTGTGGAAGCAGCACAACAGCAGCAGGATGGTTTAAAGTTTTACAAGCAGCGTTTGTTGCTTGCAGGATGCTGCTGCTTGTTACATGGGTTTATTGGGATAGTTTCAAGGTAAAATACACACGTGGAAGCACTGAGAGTATAGGTATTGATTCCACGGGTGCTCTGGGGCTCAAACACCTACCAAAAAAATAATTGCGAGTGCTCAGCACCCATGAACCATGGCTGCACATCTGTCTGAAGATGTTTAAAAAAAAAAAAGGCATTTTACTGAAAGCAGCAGCACATTACTTCAACTCACTCTGCAGTATCCGTAAAGATTGGGTGCTTCAGTGGGGCTTTTTGGCACTTTTAGCTAAAGCTGACTCAATCAGAGGTCAAAAAAAAAAATTAAAAAACCCAAACAAAACAAAAACAGGGCAGGGCATGGTCCCAGACCATGCTCCGAGGCAACCAGGGGCTGGGTCCTCCAGGGTGATGCTCTGGCTGCCAGAGCATCTCCATGATTGGCCCCTTCCCCTGGTGCTGAAACATGTGGCCAGCGAGGCCATGTGTTCAGCACCAGGGCTCCATTGCCCTTGCGTAAGGGGATGGGGGGCTGGAGGAGGGGGGAGGGGACGATGGGGGGGACCCCTGCCAGCCCCACCCACTCCCCCAGCCCCCTAATCCCTGCCTGGCCCTTCCCTCCGCTAGCTCCCCGGACCCTCCCCAATCCCTGCCCAGCTGGGTCCTGCCACCCTCAGGGCCCCTGTACCTCCTGGCCAGGCTGGGCCCGGCACGCTGTCACCATTCACCATGCCTGGTCCTGCCACCCTGGGCCTGGACTGGCCGAGCAGCGCAAGGGCCCTGAGGGTGGCAGGGTCCGGCTGGACCCGGCACATGAGGACCACACATTACACCCAGTCCTGCCACTAAGGGCCCAGCCCAGCCGGGCAGCAGAGGGGCCCTGAGGGCAGCAGGTCCTGCCACCAAGGGCCCGGCAGCAGAGAGGCCCTAGGACCCAGCTGGGCCCGGCTTGCAGTCCCTGTGTGCCACGCTGGGTCTTGCTGACACGACTCAAGAGTGGCCCACTCCAGCTGCTGCTGCTACTAAAGGTAAGTTATGGGCCCTGGGCCCTCCAGGGTCCCTGGGACCCTGGGCAGGGGTGCTGGGGCCCTCCAGGGGGAGCTGGGACCCTGAGTGGGGGCTGAGTGGGACCCTGGGCAGAGGGGCTGGGGCCCTTTGGGGGATTGAGGCTCTGGCCCTTCAGGGGGGAGATAGGGCCCTGTTGGGGGGGCATTCCATGTGCTGTGTGGGAGGGGCTTCACCCTGTGGGGGCCAGGGGACCCACCCCTCCTGAGCAGACCCCCCACAAGGACCCCCACACCTACAGTTCCCCCAGCACACCTACCCACATCCCTCCACACACATCCACCCACCTTCCCCGATACTCCTTCCCACCCCCTTCCTGCAAACACCACATCCCCCCATCTCACACCCATCATGTGCAAAGAAAACAAAAAGTATGCATCAACACATACAGGTATTTAGAATTTATTTTATCATGATGACAGAGACACTGGTAGGCGTCCACATCGCTTTAACATTGTATGCATACCAAAAAAGCATTTGCCCAACTGAGTGCTGTCTCTCTCTCTGTCTACATACATAAACGTATATGTGTGTGTGTGTGTGTGTGTGTGTGTGTGTGTGTGTGTGTGTGTGTGTGTGTAGTGGTCTTTTGTGTTAATTGTGGGAAAACATGGATTTTGGGATATTTTAAAAAATGGATTTGGGATGCTGCTGCAGCAGTCCAGTGTCCCCAGGTACCAAGTGGATAAGCCCCAGAAGCTCCAGAGAGCAAGTAGTCTTGAGCTGCTTGCCAGGGTAAGTTTTTGTACTGCTGCGGCCAGGACAGGGCACCTTTTCATACTGCTGGGGACAGCACAGGTGCTGGCCCCAGGCTCTAACTCCCCCTGGCTGCAGAACCGGGAGGAGCCAGGAAGGGTTATTTCGCCCCACATGGCACAATTTGCTCCACAACAAAGTGCATGTTCAAGCATGTGCGCCGAGGCAAAAAGCTCCAGCTCAAATTTGCACTGCTTCTATTTGAGCTGCTGCAAGCACATGTGCTTGCATGTGTGGATGCGCCCCATGAGTATAAATTAGTAATAAATCATCTGGCTGCAGTAATTACTCCAGATTTACATCAGCAAAACCAAGGCTAAAAACAGTCTTTGCCTATTTTAACTATCTTTGTATATTTTAGTTGAATGGCAGACAGAGAGCAACATACTTAATAGCTAGTAGACCTACTGACTACTTATACTGTATATTTATTATGCCTTCGTATATTCATTGCATTATAATAAAACATATTTTCTAAATTATTAATATTTGTAAATGCTTATGAAAATATAGAACAAACAAACTTCACAAACTCTGCATGATACAGAGAAAAGAGATGATAATGATTATCCTTATATATTTGCATATAGAAAATAAAGAACACTGTATATATACAATGTATCCCTGGCCCTAAGTACTTTAAATTAATATTTTTTTAAAAATCTATTAAATGTGATATGCTCACATAAAACAATACAAAATGCTACAAGAAAAAGACATTAGTGTTAATTTATTCGTCATATTGGCCACAAAATCAATTGCATTTATTGTTCAGAAAAATTAAAAACCTTTCTGCATTTTATTAAAGTTCACATCTCCACCATATAGAGAGATAAATAATTGATACATTACAAATACATCATCTACAAAATATTTATTAGGAAAAGATAACTCCCTTATCATCCATTTCCTTCAATAGCAACAGTATGAAATTTGCAACTTAATGGGGTTTTTTGTGAGAAAATATACCAGATGCTTATTATTTCAGTATGCTTAACATCATTTTATAACAAATTGTAGTCCTTGTTCAGGATATACCCCATTGTCTAGAACTCAGGGAAACAGTTGTATGCCACTGTATGCGATAATTTACTGCTATCAGCATGAGAAGCATCTTATTACCTTCACCTCTGTTAATACAATTTTACAAAATATAGATTTTTCCAGCCTTTAAATTGAAATTAGACATGTCTTTCTAAAATAACTGTTTTCACTGCTATGCAAGGTATGTACCTAATGCAGGAATCACAAGGTGGAATCCAATTGTCTATGGCAGCGTCTATGCAAGACACTTTATGCACCATAGACTAATTCTACTGTGCATTAGTATGCATGTCAAAAATCATGCTAATACACTAATGAGCAGTACGGCTTTGTGAAGCTTTGGTCCCTGATTCAATTCAGCAGAGATTTGGCGGCTGAATCTCTGAATCCGAATTGAATAAGAAGTTCCTTTGATCTCTCTGAATCTAATCAGAACACTCCAAATTGATTCAGAGAGATTCAGCGATCCAGACATAGACACTGCTTTAAATGTTTTTTCTACATTCGTCTAGGTAGCAGTGGATCATGAATGCTGCAATGATTGGGTGCATAGAGTGTCCCACAGGAGTGTGGCAGGCTCCCTAGCACGCTCAGCAGCAGGCCTGGAACTGGACCAGGAACACTTTCGGTCCACTTCTGGGTCGGACAGGGAGTGCCCCCGTGCCCTTCCCAGCTTGGTGACTGTTGCCTCCTGTGTTGGGGGGGCACCTGGGGTCCCCCTTTGGTTGATCACCAAGCTGGGGGAGGCCTGAAGGGGCCCCCCTGTGCACTGCCCAGCAGACCCAGAAGTGGACCGGAAGTAGTTCTGGTCCAATTCCGGGTTTGCCGCTCAGGACATGGAGGGCCCCCCGAACTCCTGTGAGACACTCCATCTGCCCCAGCATTGCAGCATTCACAAGCCACGCTGGTACCTCAAGGTATGTAGAAAAAACTTTTAAAACTGTCTATGGCTGAATTGCTGATTCTCCGAATCGGCATCGAATCTTCAGATTCAGCAGAATCAAATCAGGGACAGTGAGCTGAATCAATGAATGGAATCACTGTCCCTAATTCGGGCCAAATCCAAATCAGAATTCAATAGGGCCTGCCTCACACACCCCTAATGTGCATTAATATCAGTCTACTGTGCATTAGGCATTTCACAAAAAGCATGCGATTGCACTATTGTGCAGTATGGCAGCCTACTGCACATTTATAGAAGTACTAAATTTAATGCACAGTAGGCACTGCACATGAATAAATATGTAGACATGTCCTGTGTTATGTAAAAGGTTAGGTTTGGTGATCCTAGTATTTCTTTTGAGAGTTAAGGGCTAAAGAGCATTTCATCTTTGGGTAGCTAATTGGCACTTGAATAGTTGTATAACTTCAATTGCTGGCACATATGCACACTCTGCGTTCTATATGCACTTATAGCAGAATAGCATTACCCAAGTACATGCATACCTGTGGGGAGTAAAAAAAAAGTGCCCATCTTGCTTTTTCATCTAAAGGTTAAGCACTTACCAAAGGATGGGAAACCTGGTTTCTAAACTCTGCTTATCCAGGAAGAGTTAGAACCTACAATCCTGCTTCTTAACAAAGTCTCTCATGCCCTGACACCTCCATTTCCATTTTCACTGACTGGCTTTCTTTCCTGCATTGCATGCCAGCCTCTGGTTTCTTTACTATTCCTTCCATTCAGGAAGAGCACACAAATGAACTGCAGGTGCTTCCTCAGTCCGACGAAGGGTTTTCAACCTGAAAGCTTGCTAAGATATATTTCTTCAACTATTCAGTTGGTCTACTAAAAGATATCAGATTTACCCAAAGAACCTTGTCTGCCATGTCCTTAGACATACACGGCTACAACCTACACACCAGCACCTGTCCCCAGTCAGCTGACCAGAAGGAAGCAGGGCCGTGGGCACATCTAATCCCCAGGGCTGGGGTTGGCAGAGCAAGTTCTCTGGCACCTTCTGGAGAAGAATTTCCTGCAAGAAAGGAAAGAAAGTCTCTGTGACAGTTTGGCTGCCTCAGATACTGCTAGTGCTACTGTGCTGCTTACTAAGTTATTACCTGTTGTCATTTAAAGTGATGGACCGAACTGAGGCTGTAGGAGAGGAGGAGACCTCATTGGGACACACTACCAAGTCATGTAGAGGGCCCAGCACCAGTGAGGGTGCAGCAACAGGGGCATAGAAAGCCAGTGACAATAGAAGGTGTAGCGAGATGAAGACCTCATTACAGGGATAATATCAATATATTATCTGCAAGGCATAGGGCATGGCAAGGGACGGTTGGAGCAAACCATAAGGCTTAGGGTATCCCCTTGGGGTACCTCCTTAGAGTAGGTCCCAGCGAGGGGTCCAAGAACCTACAGGGTTAAGTGGGATCTATTAGGACTGTGACTGAGCTGAAACTTGAGGGCAGCCTCTCTATCTATTATCTTTTCCAACAAGATGTGGAAGCAGGCAAGAAGAGAAGGCAACCACAGGGCAGAGCTGGCATGGTAACAAGGGCCCTAGGGGTATCACAGCCAAATCTAGGGACCCTACTCCGTGACAAAGTGCAGTTTCCCAGAAACCCTTGCACCCATCTCTTTGAAATTTGGCAGGCTTCATGGCCTCAGCAGGAGATACCGTGCCTGTTGTTTTCACCCTGCTCTGCCTTAACACACACACACACACACACACACACACGCACACGCACACACACACAGTTACACATCATGAGTTCTGCTTGTCAGCACCTTGAGGTGCAGTTTCCCAGTACCTTCTATGAAATCTATGAAAACCTTCTATGAAATCTTCTACCCCTCATCCCAGAGCTGCTTGATTGGTTCAAAATGGCTCACATCTTCACCAAACTTGATCTCTGGGGAGCCTATAACCTGGTGTGAGTCTGCATTGGGGATCAATGGAAAACCATTTTTAGGACATGGTACTGGCATTTTAAATACCTAGTCATGCCCTTCGGGCTCACCAATGCCCTAGCTATTTTCCAACACTTTATCAAAGATGTGCTACAAGAACTGCTGGACCAATTTGTGATCACCTTCCTAGATGACATACTGTTCTTTCCAGAAGAATCTAGCCAACATGTGACACATCTGAACAGGTACCAGAGAGGCTACACCAACATGGCCTGTTTGCAAAATTAGAAAAGTGCACATTCAACCAAATGGCAACCAAGTACCTTGGATTTGTTCTGTCTCCTGAACGCCTAACAATGGACCGGAGGATGGTTCAGGCCATCTGTGAGTGAAGAGCCCACTGGAATGTTAAAGAACTCAAAGATTCCTAGGGTTTGCAAGCTTTTATCACAAGTTAATTGCAAACTTTGCTCAGGCAGTAAACCCCTCCTCACTACACCACTGCAAAAGAACATCAGTTCTACTGGTCCAAGAAGGCCCAGCAAGTGTTCAAATGCCTGAAATAGACCTTCACTTCTGCCCCCTGAAACAGACATTCACTTGTGCCCCTGTGGTTTCTTCTGCCATGCCATTTGTGATAGAGACAGACACATCAACATCTAACATTACCATAGGTGCAGTTCTCTTCCAACAGCAGGGACCAAAACAGACATCATATTCCTACAATTTCTTCTACAGAAAACTTACCACAGAAGAACAGATTTATGAGATCCTGGATTGGGAACTCCTGGCCATCCAAATGGCCTTCAGAAAATGGAAGCACTACCTTGATGGAGCACTACACAAGATACAGGTCCTCACAGATCATGAGAACTTAGACTATTTCTGTAAGGAAATCTGTGCTGGGCACTTTTTTCCCCACTTTGATTTCCAAAAATCAAACCAATCTTGGTTCAGAAACAGAAAGGCAGATGTGCTACCCCAGAAAACAAAATATGATTCTGACCATGCACAAGCACCACCAGAACCTAGCCCTATTTCTAAAGCTGCACAATGTCATCAGCATCAAGAAGAAATTACCCTCAAGGAACAGGTTGCTCTCTGCTGATAGCCTCACCAGGTATGGAGGGCATCAAATTCTCTTGAGAGGATCTGTGTGCCTCTGTGTCTGGCCAGACTGACCATACCCTGGGTAAGCCATGATTCACTGTTAATGAGCCACCCAGGAACAGAAAAACCCAACTGGTCACCTGATTATTTCTAATGGCCACACCTTCACAAGACAGTCTGAGACTTCATCTGCTCCTGAAGTCTTTTTACCCACACTAAGGAAATCCATTGTCATGGGATGGGGTCCCCAGGGATGGCCATAATACCCCTAGGGCCCCTTCACCATGCCAATCCTGTCACGTCTCTCCTGCCACGTCTTGCTGTAACTGTAATAAATAGGGAGGCTGCCCTCAAGTTTGTATTTTGGGCACAGTCCTGGTGGACCCCACTGAACCCTGTGGGTTCTCAGACCCCTTTTGGGTCCCACTCCAAAATGGATGCCTCCCTGAGCCTTATGGGCTGGATGCATGGCTCCAAACCACCCCTTTACCATGCCCCAAACCTCGCAGATGGTATTCACAGTGTCCCTCTGAGGCCTTAGTTTGACTTGGACTCTGGTCATTACTGAGCTTTCCACAGCCCTGTCTCTCTCTCTGCACCCCCTGGTGCTTGGCTCTCCACTCACCCACATTGGCACTGCACCCCCGGTGCTGGGGTCCACTCACCCCCTTTGTCGCTGCACCCACACCAGTGCTGGGGTCCCCACACTGTAGTGGGTCCCCAATGAGGCCTCCTCTTTCCCCAATAGCCCCAGCCCGATCCTCTAGTATACAAACAGAAATCACTATGTGCCTTGTAGGCCAGGGTATCTGTTGAGCTGCTGAAGTCCCTTAATCTTACCAGAAGCTGCATGGACAGTCAAGCCTCTTCACTTAGCTTCCTCTAGGAGAACTCCTTCCCCTTTGGCTGCTGGCAGAGAACTCACTCTCTGGTCCCAGCCCTGGGGTTTATATATGCCTCAGGCCCTGCCTCTTCTGATCAACTGACTGCCTGCAGGTGTGGGCTAATTCCCTCATTCCTGATGCCATGGTAACTTGCAGCTGAGGGGTTCCTGACTGACTGCTATGGCTCTCTCCCTAGGTAGTTTCTGCCCTTAAAGGGAAAGTACCTTAATGCTCTGCGACATCCATGTAGAAAACTTGTGGGCTCTTCCAGCCTCTTCCTATCTCCTCTCCCTGCCCGCCCCCTCAACCCTAGTCCATCATTTCCCTAGACTTTATTGTAGACATACCTGAATCCAACAGCTATTTCATAATCCTGATGGTGACAGACCAGTTAATCAAAATAGCCCACTTTATTCCATGCACAGGTCTTTACAGATAAAAGTCTGTACCTGTAAAGATACAGCCCAATTACCATGCGATTCACATTCATGGTCTCCTGGACCACATAAATCACTGCAGGTCTCTGTTCGCTGCAGGTCTCTGTTCACTACCTCATTATTGCATGAGGCCCTGATTCTTTTGGGAGTCCATGCCTAGCTCCTATCCACATACCACCAACAAGCATTCAGGCTGAGAGAAGAAACCAGGTTCTAGATCACGACCTCTGGTGCTACCTCAATTTCCAACAAGACACCTGGGCTGAGTTTGCCTGTAACAATTCCAAGCATGCCTCAGCTGGTCAAATGCTCTGCTTTGCCAATTATGGGTTCCACCCTTGATTCCACCCTACTTTACCTATTATCTCTGATAACTCTGAAGCCACAGACTGATTACAACATGTGCATGATATCCAAAAGGAACTAAAATCCCAGATGAAAAAGGCAAAGGAGGCATACAAACAACATGTGGACCAGCAGCAGGGGACTGCTTACTCAGTAGGACAGAAAGTATGGCTGTCACAGAATACCTCCATGCCCACAAGCCCTTGCAGAAATTGGATTATAGGTACATTGGCTCCTTCCATATCACCTGACAAATCAGTCTGGTCACCCTCAAATTGCAGCCTACTCCAGCACTGAAAATCCAGATGGTCTTTCAGATGTCCTTGTTCAAGCTGTAAACAGAAAATACATCTCTCACTGATCCCAGCCTCCTCCACCAGCTTTAATGGTGCACGAACAGGAAGAATACTTGGTCAATGAGAGCACAGAGACTCAAGGTGGAGATGAGGGAAATTTCAATTCCTGGTAGACCGGGAGTGGTATGGACTAGAGGAAGGCACATGGGAGCCCTTAGAAAACATCCACACCCATAATTTGGTATAGAAATTCCCTGAGGACCACCCAGGAAAGCCTGGACCAGGACCCCCTGGAAGGGGTTTTGAGGGGACAGGGGTCATCATTTTAGGCCGTGGCACTGAATCTGGGGCCTTGGCCTGCCTGCTCACCCTGGTCTGCTACCTCCTCAGCACAGCATTGTGGTGGACAGACAGGGGCAGAACCCTTCAGCTGGGCCTAGGCAGTGGAGTAGCCAGCCAGGGTCAGCTGACTCTGCACCCCTTCCGATATAAAAACTTGACCTGGGAGAGGAAGTGTCTGGGCAACTAGGCTTAACCTTCTACCTAGGCTGCTGCACCCTTGGCTTGTACTGCTAATGACTGATGGATTCCTTGGTTACATGACCTGGCTAGCCTCCTCCTGACCTTGCTCTCTGCCTTTCCCTCTGGATACTCAACACAGCTCTGGCCTTGTTTCCTGGATGCCTGACCCAGATAGCCCTCTAACATTACATTCTGCCTGGCCATCTGGATCCCCAAATTCAGCTCCCAGACAAAGCTCAGAATCTCCCAGAATCCCAGAATTTCCTGGATCTTGACTTTCTGTCTTCTCCTAACCCTGAGGTAACCCCCAGACCTCACTTCCCACAGCCCAGCATGACACTGTCACCTTATCATAGAAGACAATCAGGCCTAAGGATCAGGCCAGGCCTAACATGTTGTTACTGAATCCAAGCTGGCTGTTCCTGATTACCTTGTTCTCTAGCTGCTTCACATTAGGCTTTCTGAGGGCGTGCTCCATGATCTTACCAGGTATTAGAATCAGGCTGATTGATCTGTAAGGATGGGCACTATATTTACCCCTTTCCAATCACTTGGAGCTTCATTCAACCTCCACAAGTCCTCAAAAAGGATAGCCAGTGGCTCTGAAACAACCTCAGCTAATTCCTTCAGTACACTAGGGTGTACCATCTGGCCCTGACACCTAGAAAGTTTCTAGTTTATTAGATTTCTAGACAAATAATCCCTAACCTATTCTTCTAATACTCTAGGCTCTGCCAACTGCCCTCATCATCTGGTAGCTACTTTTATTTGATTAAGACTAAAGCAAAAAAGACATTAAATACTTTTCTGCATCATCCATAACTGAACTGCCTTTTTCATTATGTGTGGGACCTATGAAGACAGAACACTGGAACAGGTGAGCCATTGGTCTGACTCAGTGTGGCACTTCTTATGCTCTTACATGGTGCAGGAGTCAATAGCAAACATTCAACCAGGCAGTTATCCTGTACAGTATCCAGTGTGGTAGGAGTGAAGCCGCTTCTCTTCCTGCTTTGCCCCTGTCACTGGAGACTACCAAATGCTTCAAGTTATGCTGCTGCACATGAGCATTCTGCATCCTCACACATATTTAGGGCAAATACAGAAAGAAGCTCTACCAGTAGAGTGGGAGCAAGGCAAGTATCTCTTGTTGGGACAAGTGGGCCCCATGTAGAATCCCAGACTTGCGACTGGGGCTAGTCATGAAACTCTGGACATCCCTGATGAATCTGGTGATATCATTGCCCCCCAGGGCATTGTGTGCCTTGGGCTGGCCCGCTTTGTCACACAAAGAGTTGCACTTCCCAACATGCTCACTTCCTATTCATCTAGGCAAATAAGGGACCGCCTAGCCATGTTACAGTCAAAGCACAGCCACTCCAGACTTGTCCATCTACAGAAATAATATTCTGCTCCTTATCTCAGGGACCAGCCAGTACAGGAATCTCTCCCTGACCATACCCTTTTATTCCCTCTGGTATCTCCCTCAGTCATATGACACCCTCAGCTCATGCTTGTTCAACCTGATGTTTGACTTTCATGTGCTCCTATATCAGGGGCTGGGCACTGGCAGTAAACAAGTTATAAGAGGTTTTTGAGATATATGAGCACTTGCAGCATGACCAGCTATTGTTCAGCTTTTCATAGGCATTTGGCACAATTAGACTGCGATGTAGCTAGATTGCCCCTTGTGTGCCTAGATGAACAGGAAGTGAGCTTGTGAGGAGGTGCACCTCTTTGGGCATGTCACTACAAGTGGGAATATGCATTTACCTGGGGACAAAGAGGACTGGCACATATTTGTGGGGCTGCTAGTTGTCCCCAGGCACTCCCTTGCATGCACACACACTGGTGTGCAGCAGATTCCCCTGGGTGGGGTAGAGGACCATGCCAGCAGTTAGACTGGTCCCAGCAGCCTTACCTGGGGTCCTGGGGGCCTCCTGGGATTGCAGCAGTGGCAATCTGGGTGTGTGAAGCCTGGCCAGTAGCCAGAGAACGGCTCTGGCCAGCCAGGCTCTGGTTTTGGGTGGTGCATACTGCAGCCATGTGCGCTGCACCATTTCTAATTGGCATGGTTTTTTTTGACACAGGGGTCTCCCAGTGTCAAACCCCCCAATGCACTGCAAATCAGCAGCGCGGCAAATGCATGTGCATGCAGTGTGTGTGGTTTGGGGTGCCACAGATGGTGTTTACATCATTGCAAACCACACATGTGCACTCATGGGGATGCAACATTTGTGTGCATAGCCAAATTTTGCACTATGCTGACCACACAAAACAGTTGGGTGCTTATGTTCTGGAAGGAGCTGAATAGTATTGCAACAGTTGCACTAGGCACCTAAGGGTCTGCCTAACTGGCACATAAGAGACTTAATAGGATTCTGCTTTTTATATCTAAAAAATATAAACAGTGTTTTCTCACATACTACACATACCTTTTGCCCTAAAATCAGATCCCCAAAATTGGAGCAGGGGGGAGTTAAGAAGGAAAACTGTTTTCTTCTTTGAAAAAGAAGCACTTCTAGAGGCACTTGTACATGGCCATACATGCACCTGCCAAGATGGCTGTTACTTATGTGCTTAGCAAGCAGAGGAAGCAGTGCCTTGTGTTAACCCTCTCACATCTATAGATATCAGCTGAGCACTGTAGCTTATGCCTAAAGCCACATGTGAGTTGCTGGTAGTATCTTGATGAAGCTTGCAATGTGGAAACTAATCTAGGGCAAAGATTACTGGCTACAAGGTTTCCCCTGCATGGTTGTCACCAGTCCACTTCCCAACAGCATCGGTCCTCCTTATCTGCTGTGCAAACGATCACTTGGAACCGTTGGTGTTGCAGGCAGGTGCTTTAGCTCACCACCTGAGAAGTGCTGCTGCACCGTATCAGGTGCGCTGGGCTGAGAACCTAGCAGCTGACCTTCCTGCTGCCTGGCCATGAGCAGAGTGGCAGTGATCCCCACAGCTGGGGCTGGGAGGTACCTAGATGTCTTTGTGAGCCAGGCCTGCATGGGGGCCAGCATCCTTGTGCAGGTTTCAGCATCAGGCTCCAGCATGCTGAAGGAACAGTCAGAGAGACAGCCTTTTGCTCTAGGAGTGCAATCATGTGTGGGGTGTTTCAGGAGTATCCTCTTCCAAAGGGTGCTCATTTCTGCAGCTGCTGAGAGTGGCTCGGGGTTCTGTGCAGAATGCCTGAGTGCTGGGCAATTTGCAATGGAGCTGTCCAGAAGTGGTGCACTGTCCCAGATTACCTCAGGGTGGTAAGGATGGAAATAAGATTGACTTCCAGAGATATGCAGAAATCTCCTTACATTTAAAATGGGAACAATTACATGGCCCTGTCAGGGAAGGAGAATCATGCCTATACTGGTTATGTGCTTGAGATTTATGTAATTTCTACACTTTGCACATCTATCTAGCAGAGTAGGCTTCTGTGCTAAATCTCTTTTGATTCTTATTGTCAAATCTCAATGCTTCTCTTTAAGGGGCTTCCTGACAGCAGGAATGAAACTCTGAATGCATGTATCAGCTTTTTTTTGGGTCTCAGAAAGCTCTTATTTTGTAGAAGTTGTTATTTGAATATATTAAGAACTATTCAAATATATTAATTTCATATCCCAAATACGGGGATACTGGCATGAAAATTGCTTTATTCTGATGGGAAAAATCCTCTGGAGCATAACGATTAAGGCTTTGGTTTCTTTTACTCATTATTCTGTTCCAAGGCCTAAAATTTATACCTGACAGTATTTATGTAGACCCAGCAATAAAATGCTCTGCATTCCCCTCCTAGTTCTATCAAAGCAATAAAACAACAAACACTATTCCCTGGGCTGTATTCACATTCCCTACTGCTGGTTTGGCATACATGAGCACAGATGTTTTGGCAGGAGAAGGTGCTAAGTGACTTGAAATTGTTGCTAATATCAAAATTAGCTGTTTTGATTCCAGATTCCCACAACCTACCAGAACAAAATGAATCCCTATTTCCAAGTGAAGGACAAACTTCAGAAAGCAAAGAAATACTCATTTCCAGCTCCTTAGAGGGTGTTGTACAACAAAAGAAGAAAACAATCCTATTAGTAATTACTGCTTCCTCAAAGAAGCAAGCATTTGGGAAGTGCTGGAAACAAAAATGGGAAGCTGAGGAGACTACTGTGAAATGGGAGTTAAATGAGATGAGGCCCAACATGTATGTGCACTCTCTCTCTCTCCCTGAGATTTCTTATCACTATTGCTACCTGTTTAAAGAGGAGCAAAGACAGATCTATCACCATGCCAAGGCTATTCTTTATTTTGATAGGTGGGAGAAGATGTCTTCTATGTCACCCATGGGTGGATATAGGATTTTGAAAAGGGGGGTGCAGATGGTGTCATTCATCTTCACAGAGCATGCATTGCATATTTTTATCAAGTTAAAAAGGAACTTTAGTAAGAGCTTTAGTAATAATTGAGTTGCCTAGAGCTATATCATTCCATTTAAGTTCAAAGCAAAACCAAATATAAATGTATTGGGATGTGGATTAATTTGCTATATTATAGATTATGCATAAAATCACAAAAAACTAGGGAAAATAAAATATGTTCTTTCATTAGTTCTGTATTAATTAGAATTAATCTCTTTTTCAGATTCATAGAACAAAATCTAGCCTTCTTGAGCATCCTGAAAGTGCATCTTATGCTTCATTGAAAGTTATTCCCATACCTGAGTTAATATTTTGGCTAGAGTTAAAGACAGTCTTCAGGGCTGTGAAATAAGAGTTACATCATGAGAAGCAGCCAACGGACAGCAGAAATGAAGAAGGAAGACTAATTTGATGAGCTGAACATCAAGGTCATTAACGTCTGTGGGATATAGAATTTAAAAGGAATGAAGTAGATTATAATGAGCCATAAAGTCAAGTGACTCCCTCACTGGTATCTGAATAGAAATGCTGTTGCCACTGCCAGGCAGATGATGCTAAGCGTTGAGTGCATCAGGAGTCAAAGTGAGGTGCTATGGATCTGTTTGCAAAGGGGAATGACAGCAGTGATTCAGCTGGTCCTTTAGCCTGATAGCAGATTTGGGTGAGTAAGAACATCAGATAAGGATTGTGGAGGATTATTCCAGTACATGATACATCCTTGACACAGTTTTATGGCCAACCTTTGACACTAAAGGAGTGTGGCTACAAGTCATGCTACATAATAGGAAGACAGAACTATGATGCCAACTGATAGAACATTTATTATTTCCTTCAGGAACATAAGGGAAGTCTTAGGTTGGGTCTTGCAGTCTATACTGCATTTTCATGATAAATGGAATTTGTATAAATACAAGAAGGGAATAAGACAGAGCCCAAAGTTTTGAGCTGGTGAGGGGGCAGCTCTTCCTGTGTGTGTATGTGGACATGTACTTGTGTGGGTGTGCAGGTATGTGTGTGTCTATCCATATTTACACCAAGAACTTTTATTTAGTTAGTTTTTTTAGATGAGTAGTAAAGTGTCTTTCTGAAAACACAGAAGCCTTAACTATGATGGATACATGACACATTAATAATGAGTCCCTAAAGGTAATGAAATGCATACTCAGCTTTAGAAATCTCTTGTTTTCCATATGAATGCTAGTTATAATACTCCATTTCTCTATCACAAGTCACCTGCCCCACCTGTTCCCTACAGCCAGAAACAAAATTGCTTGGCAGAAAATTAGCAAATCTCAGCTTTGACATATTGAAGGTAAAGCAAAGTCCAGAGGTAGGAAGAATTTAGAAAATAAGCTGTTAAGCAATAGCTCATAATGAAGTTGCAAGGCCAGTTTGTACTACAGAGAATTTATCAGTAAAAGCACCCAAAATGGCTTCCCTTATTCATACAAGAAGTATATTTCTAAAAACCCTTCCCTGAGATTCAGGAAACTTTGAGCTTCCTGATTTGTACCCTATTTCCCTACACTGGTGTTAGGCCTGGATCTTCCTGGATTGTTTCTATTATTTATGATCACTATTAAGCCCAGCATTGGAAAGGGCATCTGGAGCCATGCCTACACGAGGGCGCTAGTGTGCAGTTGTTACCATGTACAGTATTTATTTAGTACTTGTCTAAACAAGTGCTAAATGATTGTGCAGAACCGAAGTTACTGTGCAGTAGCACCGATGAACACCTTTTTTGTGATGCTACTGAGCAGTAGCCTAATACTACTGCACTGTAGTGTCACATCAGTTTTTGCCACACAACTCTACTGAGCAGTAATGCCGGGCTACTGCACAGTCAGCATCTCTCATAGACGTGGTCTGGTTTGATAAAATAATGTTCCAGTATCATGTGGATCCTGGATCACATATTAAAAATGATAGGAAGTCCTCCAGAACTGACAGTGACATCCCACATTTGCTGTCTTAAGCAAGCCAGAGTTACCATCACACTAACAAATGTGAATAAAAAAGAGAGGGGAATTATTAGTGATGAGAACTGACATACTGATTGTTAGGAACTATACAGGCAGGGATATTGGACCTCTTGGAAAGTTGACTGGTATAAGCAGGGTGTTTGCAAGCAATAAAATGGAAGAACAATAGTGCGAGAGAACTGTAAGAAGGCGAGGTCTTTCATGATGGAAAAAGTGGAAAGAGAAATGGTGTCGGGGTGATACTGCAAAGCAACATGAGAAAATATGTGACTGAGAACAAGGCATTAAAGTTGGTTACAAAAGACACAGCACTGAACATGTCAGAGTGTGCCATGCATAGAAGCTGCAGGAAGGAAGAGAAAGATCAGTTTAAAGAGAGACTTGAGGATTTTCTCAGATTGCATAGCATTCCACTATCATATAGATCTATAGGTGGGCAATCAGCCTGCCTGGTACAAACACTTGCATGGCTGAATGTTTCACACAAGGATTAAGGACTACATGTGATGGTGGTTCTTATGGTGTACAGAGCCAGAAACCCCTGGCAACAGGCCCCAGAACCTCCAGAGTTGGAAGAACAAACACCTGACGCTTTGCTGAATAACCAATCCACTGTAACAGACCTGCAGTAAATGAAGCACAGTGTGTACCGCTCTACCTCATTCACAAAATAGTTTTCATGTTCACTTTTATGCAGTTGTTAACACACAATAAGCAGGAGTTTACAGTCTCAGGAATGCTAATTTGCACTGGTTATTTAATTTTTCTTAAACAATTTTTAAAAGTATTCCAGTGCAAAATTGAACACTGTTGGTTAGATGTAGCTAAGTGATTACTGTGCCTCAGAATACAGCATTTAGGAGAGAAAATGTCACTCTCAGCAATAAATATTGGTGAAGGAAGGCAAATACCATGGAAGATCCTGTCATTTATGGCAGAGGTGCCAAACTCATCTGGCCCTGCATGCTGCACATGTGCCTGTCTGGCCCTATGTGCTGTGTGCAGCCTGTGCTAGATATGACCCAATCTAGTATATAGGGACAGTCCAGTGTACAGTGTCTGGGTCCAGTCCAAGATATGTAGGCAGTATCATGGGCCATATGATAGGGATCTACAGTGTGTATCCAGCCAGCAGGCTGCATCTTTGACACCCCTGAATTTACGGGGAAGATAATATTCAGCAATACTTACCTGCAGCCTTTTATTAAGATTTGTATGAATCGCTCGTATTTGTTTGCACTATAGAGTAGATAACCTTTCAAGACTTAGCTGAAGAGAGATGCTCCATTTATGGTAAAGGAGCCTGCTCCTTTTATGACAAAAGTCAGCTTTGCTGCTGGGCAGTCTGCCACAGATTTAGATCTCCATTTGGTAAAACCTATAAGGCAGTGACCCTTTCCTTTGACCTCAACAAGTATCCGGGAAAGCAGTGGGAATAGAGAATAGAAGTGATGATTGTTTTCCTCCCTAAGGGGGGGATAGCATTTTGGAGGGTGACACATGGACGCTTTCACAGAACATGTGAAAGGGATGTCTTTGCCAGCTCCTTGTGCGTTCTAGTATACGCAGGAAACAGAAGAGTAGTCTGTGCTTGCAGCTCAGCTGTACCCAGATATTCTCTTTTCAGACAGGACATCAAAGGAGGAATGTGATGCTGGAAGGACTTTAGGGTCTCAGACATGTTGGTAACTAGCAAAAGGGCCAGTGACTATGATGACCATGGAGCTGAAATGCCAATACCCATGGAACAACGTTTATATGAATGGAGTCCCAGGGGGATAAACTCTCCATGTAATTCATTGCAAACTTTACCATTAAATGAGGAGATAATCTCAGAATTTAGTGCCAGCAGGGTGTCTCTTGAGCTAACACACAGCAGTCCCTGCACATTAGCCCAAACAGCAAAAGAATAGATGAGCAAAGAGAATAACAAGACAGCTTAGAACAGCATTGCATTTTCCTTCGTACACCTAAATGGAAATTTTCTAACTGGGTACCCAGGTGTTTTGGACATTACCTGTTCATTGTGAAAGCATTTATATGCACATGTAGACTGAGCATGGTCAGTCAGCTATGAGCTGGCTGGGTACAAACTTGTGGTAGAAAAGGTGATCCTTCCATGTTTGCTGGTTAGGGCATTCACTTA
Organism: Crocodylus siamensis; assembly: GCF_052110815.1. Classification (NCBI taxonomy): domain Eukaryota; kingdom Metazoa; phylum Chordata; order Crocodylia; family Crocodylidae; genus Crocodylus; species Crocodylus siamensis. The sequence goes on from NC_143403.1 coordinate 46,878,694, forward strand.
AGCCACAGGATATCATGTTTCTAGGTACTGCTTGCCCAGAGGGGGTTCAAAGCTGCAGTTTTCTAACTTCCTGGCATAATGCACTAACCACCAGACAACAGGCCATGGGTTACAAAAGCCAAACCACAGACCCTTGCATTTATTAGTTATTGAGTAAAATGGGCGCAGAGCAGTGGGGGGAGATTCTGCCCTGCTTGTGAGGCTGCAAGCTATAATACAGGTCATGATCCCTTCAGCAGCAATCTCTCTGAGCCACACACCTCCAACTTGTTCTTTTCCTCTTGGCCACACAGATCTCAGCTACCCATGGTATCCCATGATCACCTTTTGGTGAAACTGGCCAGTTGTGGCCTTGGGTCCACCATGATCCGCTGGCTGAGAAATTGGCTCTGTGGTCAGACCCCGAGGGTAGTAATTGATGGAAGTCAACCATCATGGTGCCCTGTGACCAGTGGGGTCCCTCAAGGCTATGTCCTTGGACCCATATTGTTCAACATCTTCTTTAATGATGTGGACATTGGAGTCAGAAGCGGACTAGCCAAGTTCGCTGATGACACCAAATTTTGGGGCAAAGCATCCACACCAGAAGACAGGTGGGAGATCCAGACTGACCTGGACAAGCTCAGCAAATGGGCGGATGAGAACCCGATGGTGTTTAACACCAAAAAATGCAAGGTTCTCCACCTTGGGAGGAAAAACCTGCAGCAACCTTATAGGCTCAGCAGTGCTACACTGGCTAGCACTATGGAAGAAAGAGACTTGGGGGTCATGATTGACCACAAGATGAACATGAGCCTGCAGTGCGATGCTGCAGGTAGTAAAGTGACCAAAATGCTGGCTTGCATCCATAGATGCGTCTCAAGCAAATCCCGGGACGCCATTCTCCCCTTGTACTCAGCCTTGGTGAGGCTGCAGCTGGAGCACTGCGTCCAGTTTTGGGCTCCACAATTCAAAAAGGATGTGGAGAAGCTTGAGAGAGTCCAGAGAAGAGCTACGTGCATGATCAGAGGTCAGGAAAACAGACCTTATGATGAGAGGCTGAGAGCCATGGGGCTCTTTAGCCTGGAAAAGCGCAGGCTCAGGGGTGATCTGATGGCCACCTATAAGTTTATCAGGCATGACCACCAGGATCTGGGGGAACATTTGTTCACCAGAGCGCCCCATGGGATGACGAGGTCGAACGGTCATAAACTACTACAAGACCGTTTCAGGCTGGACATAAGGAATAATTTCTTTACTGTCCGAGCCCCCAAGGTCTGGAATAGCCTGCCAGTGGAGGTGGTTCAAGCACCTACACTGAACACCTTCAAGAGCAAATTGGCTGGTTATCTTGCTAGGATCCTATGACCCTAGCTGACTTCCTGCCTTTCGGGCAGGGGGCTGGACTCGATGATCTTCTGAGGTCCCTTCCAGCCCTAATGTCTATGAAAACTATGAAATCCATGAACCCTGGGGTCAGCTTCAAGAGGAATGCTGGATCAAGGCCTAGCTATTGTCTACTTTGTGGCATCATGGATAGAGCACTCTTCTATAATGTTAAAGAAATACAGGTTTGAATCTCCTCTGGCTGAGGAGGACCCTAAGATCTAGGTCTCCTGCTTCCTGCTAAGTACCTAGGAGGTTAAAACATGAGAGGTTGTCTGCCTCAGGAGTCTGTCAGGGTTTTTTTCTGCATTTATTTTTTCTTGATTTGGACACGCATCCCTAAAAAGTTTGTGTGCAATGATGTAGGCTATTGTATATATGCTCAATCTTTGCATGCATGCTTACACATTTATTATGTATCCACAGCACAGATGTACTAGAATCACTACATCTGTAAGTTCCAAAAGTACCACTTACACTGCTAGAAAGATGCCATTTAGATGTACAAAGGAAATAGAATTCTGCCCTTCACCTTTATACAGAGGTATAGGGGAGCCAGCCAAGGGAGTCACATGTGGTGAGTGCCTGGAAAAAGCAGTGCTATATGCTGCTTTAGCTGACCTTGAGGTACAACAAGATCCCCTGAAAGCAGGAATTAAAGCCTCCCACAGTTCCTCCTCCTCCTTTTCACTCTTATGACCTAAGACTGCAGCCATGAGGGAACCACAACTTGCTCCTTAGCTTCAGGTCTGACCTGTCCTCTATAATCCTTGTACAGCACTAACCCTTTTTTCATTATTCCAGCTCTGCAGTGACCTTCTTAATCTTGCCCTTTGGGCATGAGGAACACCATAGACCTTTCTGTGTAGCTGTGGGTGGAAAATGTATTGCAAATAACATTGTCTTGTGTCCTGGAACCTGCTGTTCCTCAAAGGTCTGTGCTCAGTTCTAAGCTCAGAACATACATAGATAGCCCTTCCAAACCCAGCTGTTGAGCATATCACAAAGAGCCCATCCATATGAGTTACCCCCTGAGCATTCCTCCCCCTTTACAAGTTAACTAGCAAATTGCTTATCAAGAATGATGGTGGTGGGGCAGCAGGGACAGAGCTCCAGGGACAGGGACTCCACCACCCGCTGCTCCTGGTCCAAGGCCACACTCCCCTTTCAGGTCCAACCTCACTCCCCCCTGCTTCAGATCAAACCCTGCTCTCCCCTCCCCCCAGCTTTGGGTCTGAACCCGGTCCCCCCTTCCCTCCCTGCTTTGGATCCAACCCCACTCCCCCTGCTGCTGTGCGTCTGACGCTTTTCCCCCCTCCCCCTGTTTCAGGTCTGACCCCACTCTCTGCCTTGTCTCCTCCCCCCTGTTACTTTGGGTCTGAATGCCCTCCCCCGGCCGCTTCACATCTGGCCCCACTCTCCCTCTCTACCCCCCAGCCACTTCAGGTCCAACCCTGCTCACCCCTCCATACCTGCTACTTCAGGTCTGATCCTGCTACCCCCCCTCCCCTGCTGCTTTGGGTCCAACCCTGCTCCCCCCCCGCCACTTTGGGTTCAACCCCACTCCCATACCTCCCCACCTCTGATTCAAGACCAGCCCCACTCCCCCTAATCCCCCCACTGCTTTAGGTCTGACCTCGTTCCCATCCCTCCCCTCTCCCCTGCCACTTTGAGTTCATCCCCACTCCCCCTCCACCTGCCCATTGCTTTGGGTCCAATCCCACTCCCCCCCTCCCACTCCCCCTCCCCCTCCCCACTTTGGGTCTGACCCTGCTCCCCCACACATCCTCCCCTGGCTGCTACAGGTCTTACCTCACTCTCTCTCCTCACCCTGCCACTTCAGTTCTGACCCTGTTGCCCCCCACTCCTGCCCCCAACTTCCCCAGCAGAGGTGCAAACTTGGGTCTGTGCAGCCTGGGCCACCCAGACAATCACCACCCACCCTCATGGTGGTGCATGCAGTTGGGCCAGAAGTATTATGGACAGACACACAGACTTAAGCCTTTTTATTATATTAGAATCGCTGTGTGCAGCTCTGGCATCCTCATTCTCTGTTCTCAGTTGCTAGGGCTTCTAAGAATGGCTAATGACTAGCCAGTAATGCACAACCAGAGGGATGAGGTATGTCACAGTGCCACCAAGAAGTGGACCCAGTCTTTGTAAAAACCACTGGAAACACTAAAAACCTCTGAGTTCTTGGCAGACATGAAACACAGCAGAAAACCTAAGGAGAAGTGTGTAATGCAGGGACCATCTTCCTCGTAAATTGGTCTTTTAGCTTTGGCCACCACCTATTTGTATTTTAAAGTATATTTTTAAGTGTAGCCGTTGAAGTGCTCCAGCTGGGGGAAAATTGCTAGAAATGCCACAGCTGGAGGCTATTAAGGCTTCTGGCCCATGCTGAGTGAATTCAACAGCCATTAAGAATGAGACACACAAGTATATGATCTGAGGGCTCTACTCCTTGTGCACTCCCTCACCCTTCCCTCACCTTTGAGGCTAGAGGGGATAGGGGGCACATGAGAAGCAACTGGTTATACAGCAGATGTGAAAGCCCCATCATACTTATCTGGCTCAAGAAACATTCCCTCCTCAGTTGCTCTGGCTCCATCCTCCTCTCAGTGTTCTCAGCCTCCTGCAGACAGCAGTTTCATCAATGGCAGTGTGCCAGCTTGAGAGCAGATATTAGCACCATTTGTATGTCCTACAGCCCCATAGAAAGAGCAATCTGTGTCTTTATATTAGATAGGCCTGAGCTGTGTCACTGTGTAGTGCAGATACTGCCCTGAATAACCTATTATCCAACCTTCCCAGTCAGCATTAGCATTCATTCATTCCTGGTGAAGAGCAGGCCAGATTGGATTTATTTCTGAGATCCCACAATCCAAAATCTGCAATCACAATACATGTTGTGAGTCATATACTGAATCCTATACTGGTCAAACAAACATTTGTGGGGGATAGCTGGAGTGGCTGCCCAGACCTGAATTGTCATCTAGAGCACAACCACAAAAAAAATCATACTTAGTTTCTGGACACCTTCATCTGGCACTTGGCAGATTTCATCTAATTTCCCCTGAACTTGATTTCTTAACCACAGCGCACACTTCAGGAAGAGAGGACTCCTGGGAAGGGACGGCATCCACCTCACAAGGAAAGGTAAATCCCTACTCATAGCTAGGAGGGCTGATCTTCTGGAAAGAACTTTAAACTAAATTTGCTGGGGGATGGGAATACACAAATTCAAACATGTCCAGGGACCAACATACAAGTAAGACCCACTTTTAGATAGGGACACTGGGAGAGTCACTCTTGCGGGAGCTGAGGGAATAGTTATCCATCAGCAGGACAGGAAGATGAGGGCCAACTTAAATATAGAGGGATGTCTGGGCAACAGCGACTATGAAATCATCATGTTCACTGTCCACCACCTGGACACGATAGAGCAGGTTGACATTGTATACCTTGACTTCCAAAAGGCCTTTGATCTAGTATCCCATGATGTTCTAGTGAGAAAATTGGAGGACTGTGGGCTTAACTCCAAGACAGTAGGTGTGTGAGAAACTGGCTGCAGGATAGGACCTAGAGAGTCATAGTGAATGGACCTGTGTCATCCAGGCGAGAAGTGGGCAGTGGTCAAGTACTTTTCAACATCTTTATTAATGATTTGGTGTGGGGGTGAAGAGCTCACTGACCAAGTTCAACATCAAGAAATATAAAATGCTCCACCTCGGGATGAGCAACCCCTAGCACACCTACAGGCTTGGCAGCACCAAACTGACTAGTACCACAAATGAAAGGGACCTGGAGATAATAATAGACCACAATATGAATATGAGCTGGTAGTGGGATGCTGTAGTTAGTAGGGTAAATAAGACTTTGGCATGCATCAAGTCGATGCATCTCCAGCAAAACCAAGGAGGTGATTCTTCTGCTCTACTCAGCACTTGTGAGATCACAGCTGGAGTACTGTGTCCAGTTCTGGGCACCACATTTTAACAAGGACATGGACTAGCTTGAGAGAGTCCAAAGAAGAGCCACTTGTAATGATCAGAGTTGTACACAGCAAGCCATACGAGGAAAGGCTGATGGATCTGGGATTCTTCAACCTGAAGAAAAGAGGGCTGAGGTGGGATCTGGTAGCAGCTTACCGCTACACTAGAGGAGTACTTCAAGGACTTAGTGAGCAACTGTTCACCAGGGTACTTGAGGAGAAAACTAGGAATAATGGCCACAAACTCCTGGAAGACCAATTCAGGCTCAACATTAGGAAAAACTTCTTCAGAGTCAGGGTGTCCAGACTGTGGAATAAGCTCCCTCCAGAAGTGGTGCAATCACCTACCCTGGAAATCTTCAAGAGGAGACTAGACAGTCACCTTGCTGGGGTCACTTGACCCCTAGTTATCTTTCCTGCTTGGTGCAGGGGGCTTGATCCAATGATCTTCCAAGGTCCCTTCCAGCTTTACAATCTATGAATCTTTGGAGGATCCAGCCTCTGGTTGCTTCAGGGCATGCTCCAGTAGTGTGTCCTGTGCTACTTTTTTCCAGCTTTTTTTTTTTTATACTGTGATTTCCTGGTAACAAACAAATATGCAGCACAGGAAATACTTTTTTTCATTCCTAGCATGCCTCTTGCATCTCAAACTGTTCTGAGATACTGCAACAGGCATGTGCTCATTTGTCTGTTTGTAGCCAGTGGTGGCAGATGACAGAACAAGGAGCAGTGGTCTCAAGATGCAGCAAGTTTAGGTTAGATATTAGAGAAAACTCTCTCAGGAGGAGGATAGTAAAGTACTGGAATAGGTTACCCAGAGAGGTGGTAGAAACTCCATCCTTTGGGGTTTTTATGACCTAAGTAAGTAGTCAAAGCCTTGGCTGGGATGATATTGTTGGGGTTGGTTCTGCTTTGAGCATGGGGTTGGACTAGATGACCTCCTGAGGTCTCTTCCAACCCTCATTTTCTATGATTCTCTGTCAGTTGAATACTGAAGGGATGAATTTTGCTGTCTATTTCTTCTTCTCTTCAAAAGTCGCAGTCCCACCAGAAAACACATCTCTGGTTTCTTTGTGTTTCTGAGTTGCTGCCAACTGTGATATGATTCAGCTCTATCTCCTACTGCTGTCTATGGCAAGAAATCCTTGGAATCTTCCCACAACAATTGCACTTTGCCTCTGCCACCAACATATCAACTGAGCTGACTGCATGGATTTACCTAGAAAGAAACCAATTGCTTTGCCTCTAGGCCAAAGAAAGGGACATATCCTAGGGAGAGTCTGTTTATTCACACGTCAATACCCTACAGAGTGACTGCATTTGTACTTTAGCAGAGAAGTATTTTAATTAATTGTCAACAGTTTTTTAATATATAAATTTAGCAGCTGTGCCTGAGTAAATGCTTTTTGAGAGATTAACTTCTGTATGGATTAATGGCCTCTGACAGCCTTCCTCCTCTGCAAACAAAGTGGCTTTGAAGTGTAATAAAATGGAGTGTAGGAAGCACTGAGCCTGGAGAGCTGCTTCAGCTGCCAACCAAGTATAACAGTACTGGGTTCCCAGCAAAGAGAGCACACAACCTACTGAGCCGTTAGGGCACAGAGATGGATTTGACATGGCTTCTGTAGTCGCACTGGACTCCCCTGGAGGAACCATACCCGGTTAATAGCATCCGTGAGCACTTTGAACACTGGTGGGGCTGACATTTGTAGATTCTCCATCCCTAGAGATTAAGTGACATTGCTTATACCAAGACTACCAAAGAAGAGAGATGCTTTTGAGGAGACTCCCCACCTTCAATGAGTTAAAAAAACCCTGCCTTCCAGAATAGGCTAAGAATGTACCTGCTGCACCCAACATTTGTAAAAGATCCTGGGGAGAAGATGCTTTCTCTTCTTGACACCATTTTGTAGCTATCCGTGCATCTCAGAGGGGCAAGTAAGGGCACTTTTACATATTCACCAGTGGGGGACAGAGAAGTGGGGGACAGTGTTTTGCCCCCTCCACCATTTTTAGGCGCAGGGATACTGATACATGAGACACAGGAGACTGCTAGAATGTGGCAATTGTCACGCTCCAGCAGCCTTGATTAACTGAGTCTGCTCGAATGCACTGCAATTACAATGCATCGGAGCAGCTTCCATGCTTGTGCACAGGCACCCTATGATTCCATCCATCCAAATAAGAACCAATCTGCAACTTTGCTTTGTTCTCATCTGCAGCCCACCCATTCATTTCTGAGGCTCAGGAAAAAATGCGTAAACTGTATATGCATCCTGGGTTGTTAGAAAGAGAGGCGCAAGCAACAGGACCTGTCAAGCCTCCTGGTTAATGATTTATACCTTATTTCTGTGCATGTTCATCTTCATAGAGGAAGCAGTAATATGATACAAGTTATGATTCTCAGAAAATCAAACCATGTGATCCACAGAACAGAGATACTGGATACTGGGCTGATTTCAGCCAACTCAGAGAAATATTATGCAAGGTAGATTGAAGAATAAAGGGGCTCATGAGGTCTGGGTATATTTTAAGGACATGGTATTGGGAGCTGAAAAAGAAGCTATATTCTGACTATATTCTGACCTGACAGCAGGACACAAATGTGGTTACCAAAGGATCTTTTTCAATGGCTCAAAATCAAAAGCAAAACATACAGGCAATGGAAATAAGGGTGAGTCACCAAGGAAACATTCTAAGAAACCTCAAGATCTTGCAGGGAAAATTCAGAAAAGCAAAGTAAAAAAACTAGTTATACCAGGCAAGGGAAGATAAAGAAACAAGAAGACATTCTATAGATACACTGAACAGAAGAGAAAAACCAAGGAAGCAGTCCTCCACTAAAGCGCCAGGATAAGCTATTAACAGAAGGCAGAGCTACGCAGCAGCTACTTTTTCTCAATCTTAACAGAAAAAAATTAAGTGTAATCAGACAGCTAACAACAAGAGAGACAAAGACTTGATATGCAGCTGGCACGGGACATAAAGGGATTTTACGAGTATGTCAAAAGTAAAAGGAAGACCACAGGAATTCCATACAGAATGCAGAAAACACTCTAGTTATAGGTGATGCAGAGAAGGCTGAAGGATTTAATGTCTTTTTTACTTCAGTCTTTGCAAATAGGGGCAGGTATTACATGGCAAATGTAGTTGGCAGCAAAGAGAGGAAAGGAGACAAATAGCTTACAGTAGTAGAAAAATTGGTTGGGGATTACTTAGAGAAGCTAGGTGCTTTCCAGTCAGAAGGCACAGATAAAATACAACCCAGTGTACTAATTGGCTGTGGTAATTTTGGAGTCATTAGCTATCCTCTTTCAGAACTCATGGACTCAAGTGAAGTTCCACGTTATTGGAAAGGGCAGAAATAGTGTCCGTATTCAAGAAAAGGATAAGAAGAATCTGGGGAATTACAAGCCAATCAGCCTGGTCTGGAAAGATCATGGCAGGCCCTCAAAGAATCTACTGTGAAACACCTAGAGGAGAACAAGGTGATCAGGAACAGCTAGCATTGATTCACCAAGAGCAAGTCATGTCTATCCAAACTGAGGGCCTTCTGTCATGAAACAATCGGTTCTGTGGGTGGTGGATAGACCTTAGCGATATACCTTGACTTTAGCAAGGCTTTTGACACTGTCTCCCATGACATTCTCATTAACAAGCTAAGGAAATGCAGACTAGATGAAAGTACTGTAACACAGGTGACTGGTGCTGCCCTAGTGAGGGGGGGCATGTGCCACCCCAGCAATGAGTCAGCACTGACCGAGGATGGGGTTGCCCCCACGGCCAATCACAAAATGGCCGATTGCTGTGGCGGATCACTGCTGCTGCTTCCAGAAGTGGCTGCGGCTGCTTCTGGGAGTGCAACAGCATTCCACTCCCTGGCTGGCACTCGCAGGGGGGCACCGGTGATCCCACACACCCATCACCTAAGCAGTGAGCGTGGCCAGTCAGGGGGTGCACTGGCGCTCTCAGGGGGTTCATGCGCACCCCAGTGTACCATCTAGGTGTCAACACTGTACTGTAAGGTGGATATATAATTGGTTGGATCTTTGTGCTCAATGAGTAGTCATCAATGGTTCAATGTCTACTTGGGAGGAGGTATTATGTGGGTTTCTCAGGGACCTTTCCTGGGTCTGATACTGTTTAATATTATAATTATTTGGATGATAGGATTGAGAGCACACTTGAAAAATTAAGACAACACCAACTTGAGTGAAATTGCAGACACTCTGGAGGGTAGGGGTAAGACCCAGAATACCTTGGCTATTGTTAGGTTGTGGCTTTGAACCCAAGGTCCTAGTCTATATGGACCAACTACTCACCCCATTTTTCCACCTCCCCAACAGAACACGGGGCAGGCACAAGTAACCAAAAGTCTCTAGCTCGTCCTAGCCACACACCCACTCCCTACCACCAGAGTGGCCAGCCTGAAGCTTTTCCACTTGTTAATATAAACTCCTGACCCAGAAAAGGGAGTGTCCAGGCAACAAGATTGAATTGTGAATTCAGGCAACTGTGTCCTTGGCTTGTCTGTGATTGGCTTCATGACAGACTGTCTGGATACCTGACCCAGCTTGTTAATGGACTCCAAGTTTGACCTGACCTTTCAGATACATGACCCAATTCTGGATTAATCTCCTGGATACCTGATGTGGATAGTCTCTTGACTCTGTGCTTTGCCTGACTCTCTGGATCTCTGATTCATTTCTCTGGATGAATCTCCTGGCTTCTGGCTTCCTGGCTTCCCTACACTCCAACTCAGCACACTGCCCTCAGACACCTGCTGCTTCTCCTAACCCTGAGGTGAACCTCTCCACCCCACCCCACCCCGCTCCAGACCTATGGCCCCAGCATGAGAGAGAGAGAGTGGAAAAATGTTCCGTAGTCAATTAGAAGAGATTCAGTAAAGATAAGTACAAAGTCCTGCACTAGAGTGGACAACTGCAGCATGGTGAATGACTGGTTAGGCTGCACTACTGCAAAAAAAGGATCTGAGGTTACAGTAGACCATAAGCAGAATATGAACAGTGTGCACTTGTTGCAAAAAAAATGTCAACAGCTTGCAAGAGCGTATTAACAAGAGCATTACTTGCAAATCAGGGGAAGTGATTCTTCTGCTCTATGCATACAGTGACCATATGTCACAGATTGGTTGAGACATTCCCAAATTTTGGAGACTGGTCCAAGCTGGCTGGTGAAAATTAAAATAAGTGTGCCAGGCACAAGATGCAGAGGCAGAGCTGCAGGAGCTGTGAAATAGGAAGCCCTATTAATACTAATTGTTACTTCACAGGTGTTAACAATCAACTATGAAGTAAAGAAAAAGGGATCATTAAAAGGCCATTGATTCTCTGAAGCCATGGGACAGGGGCAAGGGCAGGGGCAGGCAGTGTCCTGTATTTCACATTGTCCCATGTAGTCACCCTAACTGCAGCGCTAGTGAGGCCTCATCTATAGCACTATATCCAGTTTGGGGTACAACACTTCAAGAAGGATGTGGATAGATTCACAGATTCAGAGATGCTAGGGTTGGATGGGATCTCAATGGATCATTGAGTCTGACCCCCTGCCCCGGCATTAAAAAGTGCTGGGATCATGTTCAGGTGCTTGTCCAGTCTCTTCTTGAAGACCTGCAAGGTAAGGGAGAGCACCACCTCCCTTGGAAGCCCATTCCACATTCTAGCAACCCTAACCATGAAGAAGTTCTTTCTGATCTCCAACCTAAATCTACTCTCTATCAGCTTGCGGCTTTTGTTCCTGGTTATTTCAAGGGGTGCTCTCGTAAACAGAGTATCTCCTATTCCTTGCTGACCCCCCTCCCCCCAAACCCCAGTGAATTTGTATACTGCCACAAGATCTCCCCTCAGCCTTCTCTTTCTCTTGCAGAGGCTGAAAAGGTCCAGGTCTCTCAGCATTTCCTCATAGGGCCTTCCTTGCAGGCCTCTAACCATATGAGTGGCCCCCCTCTGGACCCTCTCAAGGTTTTCCACATCCCTCTTGAATTGCGGCACCCAGAATTAGATGCAGTACTCCAGCTGCGGCCTGACCAGTGCTGCTAATTACTTAATCACATTGATGACTCATATTGACCTTGGAGTCAACAGCAACTCTGAGATCTCTTTCTGCTTCTGTGCTGCAAAGCATGTCATCCCCCAGCCTATGTGCTGGTAATTTCCTCTCCCTAGGTGAAGCACCTTGCACTTGTCTTTGTTAAACTGCATCCTTTTGTTCTCTGCCCACTTCTCTAAAGTGTCCAGGTCTGCCTGGATTCAGTTTCTTCCCATCACTGTATTTACTTTGCCCCATAGTTTGGTGTCATCTGTGAATTTGGACAGCGTGTTTTCCATGCCCTCATTCATAGAATCATAGATTCATAGACATTTGGGCTGGAAGAGACCCTGGAGGATCATTGAGTCCAGCCCCCTGCCTCAGGGGCAGAAAGTCAGCAGGGACCATAGGATCCCAGCAAGACAAGCATCTAAATGTGTCTTGAAGGTGTTCAAAGTGGGTGCTTGAACCGCCTCCAGTGATAGTCTATTCCAAACCTTAGCTGCTCGGACAGTGAAGAAGTTCTTTCTTATGTCCAGCCTGAATCGGTCACAGTGGAGTTTGTGATTGTTCAATCTTGTCATCCTTTGGGGGGCTCTGGTGAACAGACGTTTCCCCAGATCCTGATGAGCACCCCTGATAAACTTACAGTCGGCCACCAGATCACCTCTGAGCCTGTGCTTTTCCAGGTTGAATATCCTCATTGCTCTCAGCCTCTCATCAAAAGGTCTGTTTTCCTGACCTCTGATCATGTGCATGGCTCTCCTCTGCACCCTCTCAAGCTTCTCCACATCCTTTTTGAACTGTGGAGCCCAAAACTGGATGCAGTACTCCAGCTGCAGCCTCACCAAGGCCAAGTACAGTGAGAGAATGACGTCCTGGGATCTGCTTGAGAAGCATCTATGAATGCAAGCCAGCGTTTTGCTCGCTTTACTAGCCATAGCATCACACTGAAGGTTCATGTTCATCTTGTGGTCCACCATGACCCCCAAGTCCCTTTCATCTGTAGTGCTATCCAGCGTAGCACTACCAAGCCTATAAGCATGGTGCAGGTTTTTCCTCCCAAGGTGGAGAATCTTGCATTTTTCAGTGTTGAGCACCATCAGGTTCTCGTCTGCCCACTTCATGAGTCTGTCCAGATCTGCCTGGATCACTCTCCTATCCTCAGGTGTGGATGCTTTACCTCAGAGTTTGGTGTTGTCAGCAAACTTAGCCAGTCCGCTTCTGACACCAATGTCCACATCACTGATGGAGATATTAAACAGTAGAGGCCCCAGGACAGAGCCTTGTGGGACCCCACTGGTCACAGCACACCAAGACGATTGGCTCCCATCGACCACCACCCTCTGGGTCATACCGCAGAGCCAGTTCCCCAGCCAGCAGATTGTGGTAATGTCAAGGCTGCAGTTGGCCAGTTTAGCCAAGAGGTGATTGTGGGATACCAAATCGAAGGCTTTTTTTAACTTGAGGTATACAACATTGATCACTTCTCCCTTGTCCAGGTGATAGGTCACCTGGTCATAAAAGGAAAAGAGATTGGTCAAGCAGGACCTACCTTCAACAGACCCGTGCTGGGTATCCCTCAGGATATTGTCTTCATCTAGTCTGTTAAGGATGGCCTCCGTGATAATCTTTTCCAAGATCTTCCCCAGGACAGAGGTCAGGCTGATGGGCCTGTAGTTTGCCGGATCTACTTTCCTCCCTTTGTTGTAGATAGGCATGACATTGACTCTCTTCCAATCATTGGGCACTTCACCAGAGCACCAAGAGCTCTCAAAGATCCGTGCCAGGGGCTGAGCTATGATGCTTGCCAGCTCCCTGAGTACCCTTGGGTGTAACCCATCAGGGTCGACTGACTTGAAGGTATCCAGCCTGTCAAGATGTTCCTTCATGAGGTCAGCTTCGATGGAGGGCAAGGAATCTCCTTCACCTGGGCCTCCCTGACCCATAGTGGGCAGGGCCATCCCATGGGACTGGTGAAAAACTGATGCAAAGTACCCATTTAGCAAGTTCACTTTTTCCTAGGCGTCAGTTGTCAGTTGCCCCATCTGGTTTAGCAGGGGTCCAGTGTTGCCCTTGCTTTTGCTCCGGCTCCCCACATATCTAAAAGAGAACTTTTTATTTTCCTTGATATTTATAGCTAGCTGGGGTTCCATCGCAGCCTTGGCTTTCCTGGTTTGCTCTCTGCAAGTCCGGACTAAAGCAGAGTATTCCTTCCTGGTGGAGGTTCCAGTCCTCCATCCTTTGTAGGTATTCCTTCTAAGATGCAGGAGGTCCTCCAGTTCCCTGGAGAGCCAAGGGGGCTACTTTGCCCTTTTGTTGCTTTTCCTCTGAGACGGGATGGACTTTGCTTGTGCATCCAGGATTGCTCCCTTGATGAGCAACCACTCTTCCTGAACTCCCCTCTCCATTGCATTGTGGCCTTTTAGGGCCTCTCTGACAAGTCTCCTTAGCTTGTCAAAGTCAGCTTTCCTGAAGTCAAGGACTTCTGTATTACTGACTGACTTGCCAGCTTTATGGCAGATGGTGAAGGTGATCAGTTCATGTTCACTGTCACCCACCTTCCCTTCAATTGTTACATTGCTGATTAGGTCCTCCCCGGTTGCTAGTACGAGGTCGAGCAGTACTTTACCTCTTGTCACCCCGTAGACTTCCTGCATCAGACAGAGGTCATCCACACATGAGAGAAAGCTTTGCAACCACTTGGATTTGGCCGATTGCTCCTCCCATGAGATGTCTGGTAGTTAATGTCTCCATTATCTGGTAGTTAATGTCTGGTAGTTAATGTCTCCATTATCCCAACTGTACACTGGGTTCGTGTGGCCTCAGCTAATTCCCTGATCAACTCCTGGTCAAGGTCTTGACTCTGGGTAGGGGGTCTGTAGTAGACCCCCACCATAGTATCCTCTGCACTGTGTTCCCCATGGATTTTAACTCAGAGGGTCTCAAGTCATCCACTGTGGGTGGCAATGTCAGCTTGCAGGGACACGTAGCTTTCCTTGACATAGAGAGCTATGCCCCCACCCCTTTTATCCACGCAATCCCTCCTGTACAAGGTATAGCCATCTATACCTATGGTCCAGTCATGGGTGGAGTCCCACCAGGTCTCCATTATCCTAGATAAGCGATGTTATTCAAGTCTCTGATGCAGATAGTAATCGAGCCTTGGAGGACCCCACTGCCCACATCTTTCCAGGGCAATACTGACCAATCTACCACCACTCTCTGGGTATGCTCCTTACATCAATTTGCCACTCAAATGACTGTGTAACTGTCTATGGCACAGCCATTCAATTTATGAGAATACGATGGGATACCGTGTTGAAGGCCTTCTTAAAATCCAAATAGATGACATCTACCTCGACTCCTGCATCTAAGCATTTAGTGATCTAGTCATAGAAAGAAACAAGGTTAGTCAGGCAGGATCTATCTGCCGTGAACCCATGATGATTGCCCTTCAGCATTATATTACCTGCTGAACTCCTGCAAATGTGATCCTGGATAATTTTTTCAAGAATTTTCGCAAGGATAGAGGTGAGACTAACTGGTTTATAGTTACCCAGATCCTCCTTCCTCCCTTTCTTGGAAATAGGGACTACATTGGCCCTTTTCCAGTCCTCTGGGACCTCACCTGAGCACCATGAGTGCTCAAACAGTCATGACAGTGGCTCTGCTATGACATTGACTAATTCTTTCAGCAGCCTTGGATGGAGCGCATCTGGTCCCACTGATGTAAATGCATCCAGCCCCTCCAAGTGCCTCTTTACTAGGTTGGCACTGACAGTTGCTGGGCTGGTGTTCCTCCTGCTTGTCAGTAATGCATTTGAGAGATTTGTCTAGATCTATATTCAAGAATACAGAGGCAAAAAAGTCATTGAAGAGCTGTGCTTTGTCCCTTGTATCTGTCACCAACTGCTCTAGTCTATTCTGTAGGGGTCCTATGCTTCTCTGTTCCTTCATTTTGCTCCCTGTATACCTGAAGGACTTTTTGTTGTCCTTAATTTTTGTCACTAGCTTAAGTTCTAATGCTGCTTTATCCTTCCTAACTGATTTCATGCAAAAGTGAGTCAAGGAAGTATACTCCTCTTTGGTAGCTACCTCCTGCTTCCACAACCTGTATGCCCCCTCTTTTTTTGCCCCTAGGCTTTTCTGGATTTCTCTGTTTAGCCAAGAGAGCTTCTTGGCCCCTTTTCCCCCTTTTCTACACAGTGGGATTGCCTCCTACCCCCGAAGGATCTCTTCCTTGAGGAATGGTGATGTAGAGAAGGCTGAAGAGCATTGACAAAATGGGGGTCCAGGAAGGGTGTGTGACCCAGAGGGGCAGCACACAGAGGGGCTGCACAGGGAAGCTGCCTGCCGCTGCAAGCTCTGCACTGCCCTGGTCACACGTCCCTCGTGTGCACAGGGTTAGCCCGGGCAACAGCACAGGGTTGTGCCCCTTGCTGCTGCCTCAACCTGCAGAGGAAGTGTGGCCAGGGCAGCGGGGAGCTAGGAGTGGCAGGCAGCTTTTGTGTGCCTCCCCGCTGGCTCTTGCCATGCCAGGTTCTACATGCTGCTCAGCAGAGGTGGCGGGGGAGGGCAGCACATTGGGGAGCATTGCCAGCACCTGCTACCTCCCTGGAGCCCGGGGCTGGGGCTGGGGCTGGGGCTGGGGCTGGGAGGTGGCCAGGGCCAGAGCCGGGCCCGGGGCAGGGCCAGGGAGGCAGCAGATGTTTGCAGGCTCCCGTTTACAACTGGCCCAGGCTCTGGGTAGCTGCTGCCACAGATCCTTGGCTGCTTGCAGCAGAGCTTGCATTCTCCCAGCTGCCTGCTGGGAGCAGCCTGGGGTCCATGGCTATCAGCAGCTACCCAGCACCTGGGCAGGCTGCAGCCTGGAGTCTGCAAATAGTTAATGTCACCTTGCCCTGGCCCTGGCTATTTCTTGGCCCTGGGGCACTAGGAAGGCAGCAGGTGCTGACTCTGTGCGTGGCAGGGACAGGGACAGGGCTGGGGAAGGGAGGCAGCAGCTGTTTGCAGCCTCCTGGCTTCAGCTGGCCCAGGCTGTGGGATAGCTGCTGCCAGCCATGGTGCCCCAGCTGCTTGCAGCAAGGCTTGCAGCCTCCTAGCTGCCTGCTGGGAGCAGCCCAGGCTAGGTGGCTGGCAGCAGCTGCCTGGAGCCTGGGCTGGTGGTGGTGTGCTGAGCAAAATGTCCTCATGTGCCATGCTCAGCACATGTGCCTGGGGTTGCTGACCCCTGATCTGGTCCAACCCCCTTCTCAAAGAAAGACCAAATGTATATCAAATATATATGCATGAATGCATGTACACACACGATATATATAAATACATCACGCCAGCCAAGGCTTTGTCTACCCAGGTCGTAAAAACCTCTAACAATGGAGATTCTATAACCTCTCTGGGTAGCCTGTTCCAGTGCTTTACTACTCTAAACTTCCTTACAACAACTTGAGACTGAGCAGCCAGGTAACAGGAGGAGCAAGGGCCTTATTTGGACTAAGAGAATGCACCAGTGCATGGTGCAGGCACCATGTGACCTGAAGGTCAGCTCCTGAGCTGAAGTAGGTAGTATATCCCTGCAATGTGCAGGGAAAGGAGCTCCTGGGTAGAAAGGCTGCAGGGTACAAAGCACCAAGCACCTAAGGTACTCCAGAGAGCTAGAAGAAGATAACTGAGAGAGGTGTATGAAGATCTGAGGGATAGTAACCCAGAGTGGGGTTTAATTTTTTTTTTTTTGGAAGCAATTAGCTTGTGTCTTGTTTTATGTCTAACTGGAGGACTGGATACTGGCTACAGGGGAGGTTTGGAGACCACACAGTGGGGTATCAGGGGGCATTCTGTGTTTTGAGCCCAGCACAGGATAGAGATGAAGATGGGTTGCGGCTGGGGTGCCAAAGCCCGGCACACTGTACCTGTGCTGAGGGACTTAGTGAGAGAAAAAGTGGCCAAGGTTTCAGCTCAAACAAATAGGTTAGGCCTGAGGGGCAGAGAGTGAAGACAGGGATGGGGAAACCTATGAAATTAGTGACTGAGTGACACCTACAAGGCGTGGATGTGGCTATGGGAGTGGGTGGAGGCCACAAATACTGCCCCTAAGGGATAAGACATGGAAAGGTCCTGTGGGGATATGATTGATGCCTGATCAGTGCCAGAAGTGCTAATAGATTTTGGTAGCAGACTAGGACCTGACCGAGTAGGTTAAATTTGGGTAAGGACATCATCAGTATGATTATGTCAGGATTTGGGGACAGTGTCTCATCACTATAAAACACTTCTCTCATGGCTTGCCAAGTGATATTGTAAGAGGTGCACACAGGAGCTGGAGTAAGGCAGGATCAACCTGGAGGTGCCATAGCCCCCCTCCCCACCCCATGGGCCCTTCCTGAAATGGGGACCCACTATTCACCCCCTCCCTGCTTCCTCCCCACCACAGATGGGGAGGTAAGAAGTCTCAGACTGAAACTACATAGCAGCTGTAGAGGGGAAGATTCCTGACAGGGGGAAGCTCATGTCCCCTCAAGTGGAGCTGCTCTTTCAGACAAATGCACTCTCTCATGAGCATCATCCTCCACCTGTGAGCAAGCTATTTAAGGACAGTAGTCCAGTATGCAGCACAAGGACACATGCTGGCACTTATATCCTAGAGGTGGAGCAGGTAAGTCTTTTACCAGCTCCCAGTACCGGACAGTACTTCCACACCACTAATGGAATGATGAGATTTCAAGTGCCTGCCTCTGTCTCCTAGGTGACAGGAGTCCACTGTGCAGGAACCAGCTCTGAATGTGACTGCTCACAGGGCGGGGGTGAATCAGGGCAGGTGCTGGGGCTAGAGTGGGGAATGCTGCCCCACCTCACTAGCCACTATCCATAATCTTTCCATCTCTTCTCTGCAAGCACAGCATGACTACAGAACCCTTCTGCCCTGCATTATGTTGCAGGCTCCCTCCTTCTCATCCCAGAGCACATCAAAGATGATTTTTTCCTTATGGCCAGTGGCTGCCCTGTGATATATTTATTTTGGGGAGCTTGTGGAGACTTACTTCCAGGAGTGGAAAAAGAAAATCTCCTTTAAAGGGGAGCAGAGGCAGAGCTGCAATTCCTCAGCTGGTGCATGACCTGGAACTAGAGGGATAATCTGTCCTAACAGAGGACACATCCCTGAGTGACCAACTTGTGCCCCCGGATGGAATTCTGTTGGGGCACCCCCTGCTGCCACAGCACTCTGGCTCTGGGGGAGTCAGGGGAAGCAGAGCTGAAGCAGCAGCCACTCACACAGTAAGGGCTGTTGACAGGCAGTCACGTCCTGGAAGTCTGCCCATTGCACAGGTAACTTCTGGGTGGAAAGAGGGAGAGGGGTCACTACATATCAGGGAACAACAATACAGCATGGGGAAAGGCAAGGTCTCACACTGACACAAACCTACTTCGTTGCTAAAAAGTTGTAATGGCACAACCCCGCACAGGATGCCAGGACACATAGCACCAATTTACACAAAAGAGGGTGCTCAGGGCCAGAGAACTATTAAATGATGATTCCTCTGTGTGTTGTCATGACACCTAGCAGGCATATCTCTGGGGTTCTTGCTCCTGGGGTCACCAGTTTTCAGTTACTTCCCACACAGTATTCCCTCAAGACTTCTGCCATACTTCCTGTGCCCATCCTCCCACAGCCATGCTTGTGGTTCCCTGCTGGCCTCCCAGTCCCGTGTACCTACATGCATCCTGTTACTGCTCCTTGGATACCTACCCAGTCTGTCCCTAGACTGGCCCTGCTTCTCCCTAAATCCCCCTCTAGTCCCCTCAGATCCTGTATCTAACCCCTAGTCCTACAGCTAAGATGTGTGCCCTGATCCTAACTGCAACCAGTGTCCCTGGAGTCCCTTCAGAAGCCTTTCTCAGTGCTGCCAGGCTGCACTGTACCTTCCTAACTGCCTGATGTTCTTCTAGCTAGCCATGGTTCCCAAGTTCCCTTTTATGGACTTTAAATATAGTGAGACTGCTAAACAGTTCAGCAGCCACATCTAGAGCCAGTGGCAAAATCCTGCTAGTCATGCTGTGAGCACAATCACATTTTGTAGTCTATGCACTCCCCATGCATGTAATGGAACCACTCTGGGGGTGTAAGGCAAGTACACATTGGAGACATAGCACAGATCCAATAAGCATGTTCAATAGACCCATGCCAAATTTATGTTTATATACATGTGGCTGCATATTTAGTTTATCCATGCTAGTTCAATTCATTTCTGGAAGAAAGGAAATTATATTTGCAGTTAGGGTCCTAGCAGTATAAGTGGCACTTACCACTATACAGCAATGGATTGAGGGGTAATAGAATCTGGGCCTAGAACTGGATGAAGTTGTCTCATCAAATTATATACAGAGATAATAAAACTGGGTTTTTTAACACATTATTCCCTTGCCTAAACATCCAAGAATTGCATTAGTCCTCTTAACTGCAACACTATACTGAGAGCTCCCGTTCAATTAAATGGTAAAATTGGCTCTACACGTGGAAGTGAATTTGATACCAAAATATCTGCAAATCAGGCCTTTCTTCTTTGACCAACTCCACTCCTTCCCTATTTAATTACTAGGTACTGAGCTCTTCTAGTGTTTCTCTACAAAGAAAAGTATATCATAGTCCCTCCTTTTAACTAGCTGTTCCATTGTTTCCCAAGGTACCATATTTCCCCACTTGATCTCAAATAATACATGCACCTTGTTTTGGGAAGGAAGAATGAAGAAAAGTATTTTTCCAGAGTCTTTCCTGCCACAGCATAGGCTCACCATGGCTGAATTCTCCTGGCTGCATGCAGGAGGGGTGGCGTCCAGTTCTTAGCCTCACTCACCCTCTCCTTGAAGCTCCAAAGTTGTTCAGCCAAAAGACAATAGGTATGACAGGGTTAAACCTTTAGCTTTGGAGCTGCAAGAAGAGGTCGGGTGATACAACTGAACTCTGTCCCCTGTGTCTGCCCCCAAGGAAGGGAACATATCTCTCAGAAGCCATTCTGGCATCCACATACCTCTCTTCCAGTAAAGAAGTGTGTTTCCTTATTTAAACCTGCACCCCAATTTTGGACAGCTAATCTTTTGGGAGAAACTGGTACACCCTACTCAGATGTGCACTGAAGGATCAAGGAGCTAAGTGAGAATTGAGAGAATGCTATCAGACGTAGGGGAATTCAACGGTGGGCTCAATAAAGGGGATGCACCGTAACTGATGGTTTTCAATTTGATGCTGGAGAAGATCATAAGAGCCATTGAAAAAGAAGGAAAAGGCATGAGCTGAATGGACTGCACCAGTTGTTTGCATATGCAGACAATATTTGCCTAGTAGGAGAAGAAATAGAAATCAAATATCTGAAGAAATCAAGGCAAGCATTGACAATGCTAATATATGCCTGCTGAGCCTGGATAAAATAATGGCATCAAGGAAAATCTCAAGAAATTTAAAATCCAGCTTTGTAGTACCATATTTCAATGTATCCTTTTTTACTAATGTGAATCCTGAATGCTGACAAAGGCACATGGAAAAAGACTTCAAACAAAATGTTAAGAAAAATATTTCTTATGACAAGAAAATGGAGGAGCAGGCATAATCAAGAGCTTATGGACCTTTCCAAAAGACCTGATGTCTTGAGCCAAAAAGAGCATAGAGATTGAAATGGGCAGGGCATATCATAAGAACCAATGACAAAAGTTGTGTGAGGCAAATTTTTGGAAGCTGAGATGGAGGCTATTACCCCTTAAGGTAGACCAAGGCAACAATGGGAAGACAACATAAAATATGTTTTGGAAGGTATAGGAATGCTAAGAGGTGACAAGGTAGAAGGAGATTGAGCAAGATAGGACACGCAAGGCTCTAGTGAAGGCCATTACAGGCTCCTATGACATGTGAGACCAGAAAGACGGAGAATTTTTTGGGAAAGGAGGCAAGTTTATCTGAATAAATACAGGTATTTGAAAGCTTATTAATGTGTACTGGTCCATACAAAAAGAATGTGTATTTGAGCATGGAGTTCCCAGTTCCACTTCCAGTGGAGTTCCCTATTGTATATCAAAGGTAAGGCAAATGGAGACAAAACTACAACACTAGAATCAGTTCCTGGAACTCTGGACAATAAATGGACAACAATACTAAAGTTTAAGCAATGTCAACTGAACAGACCATGGATATAAATTACTGTAGTTTTATTCTCTCATCAAGGGAAGCATTGTTTATTTTTTCCTAGCTTTGAACTTTATCTCGCCTACTCTAGTAAAGTTTATAGCCTTAATGAGGATCCATTGCTATAGATGTCTTCTGCATGACATTTCCCAGTTTGTCAAACTCAAGCTGATGTCTCATCTCCTTCTGGTGTATTTCAAAACCTACCCTTTTTAAAGGATGTAGTTTAACCAACTCAGTGCAACCACTTTGTCACTGTGATATACATATCTATGCAACTGGAAGATTGCCCTTGCATTCTGTTTTTAGATATGCTGCATCTATGCCCCCATCCATCTGGGGATGCATTGCCAGTTGTCATTTTGTAAGATCAGAATGCTAGTGGGATCCAAAGCATGTGCTCACTCTGGTGAGTTTACATTTGCTCTTTCTCTGTTGTCCTTACTCTGAAGTTAAGGCCAGCTAGACTTATAATACATGTCCTGCTCTTTGTGCCATGAATATTGCAAGCTGGTGAATATTGTAGGCATCAAAGAAGAATCCTTCCCCGTTCACCCCTTTAAGGGCTATAGTTTGAATTGCTACTAAAAAGTGGCTCTGAGGCTGGGGGCCAGACACAAACAAGCAAATTCTCCAGCAGTGAGATCTTAGGGCAAAAGACCTTGGTTTTCCAGGATATTCCATCAACACCTTTATGCCCCAACTGAAAGTGAAACATGTTGAGACAGGACATTGGTTCAGATTAAATAAAAACAAATTCAAATCTACACCTAAATTCAAATATTTAGTGAAGTTCAGAAAAAGCACAGGCAGTCTGTTTTTGGGAACAATTGTCAACCTCAGGACATCTGGCTCTGACTAAAAGAATGTGACATTTCCAGTTGTTTGAACACAATCTAGCCCCCAAACTCTCATCAGTTTGACCATCACTGTTGTATCCAGAGATTATCCTGTATATAGCAGTGGGTTTATCACTACTGAAAAAAACTGGATGGCAGTCATGGCGACTGGCTTATATTTAGCCACAGAAGAGGCAGACTGGGTGTGTCTACATGTGCACTTTATTGCACAGCAATTAGGCCAGTGTAGACTAATGTACTGAGCTGCTGAATAGTCCCATCACACACAAGTTCTATGCAACAGCACAGTAAATTACTGCACTTAAGCACACGTGGAGATGGTGACACAGGTATAAATTGCTCCTGGTCAGCCGAGCAAGCGAGGCCAGACTCCTACCTGCCTGCTGCTATGTGGCTTACCAGCTTCTGGAGCCATGTGGTGTAGGCATCTCCTCGGCTGCCTCGGCCAACCCAAGCCTGCACCCCAGGCAGTGTGTGCCACCACTGAAGGCACATGCTATTCAATACCAGTACCTGGACCCCATGGCTGACCCAGAAAGACCTCTGCCAGCTTCAGCCTTCCCCCCAGGTACTATGCCCTACTAGTGTAGGTGCCTGCTTCCAGCTGATGCCCAACACTGCCAGTTGGATCCTGGGACTGCCCCACTGAAGTTCCTGCTAGCCTGGGCCTGCCCCCCCCGCCACCCATGTACCATGCCCCACTGCTACGTACACCTGCTACCATCTGCCTCCTGATGCTGCCAGATGGAGCCTGGGGCTGCCCCTCTGGGGCCCCTGCCAGTACAGGCCTGACCCTTGGACATTGTGCCTCACCATTGTGGATACCTGCATCTGAACCTGCCACCTGGACTCTATGACAGGCCCACTGAGGTCCCTGCCAGCCTGAGTCTGCCTCTTGGGCATTACGCCCACCACAAGGGGTGCCTGTTTTTAACAACACCACTCGGAGACCAGATATGATCCCCTGAGATCTCTGCCAGCTGCCACCATGTCAGCCGACACACTGGGCCAGGGGCCCATCTGGAGCCACGAAGAGACAACGTTTGGCCAGGTGACAAGGTCCAGCACTCATATTTATGCAGTCATGGCCCAGTGGATACATCAGCTCTGGTCCTGCCAGCAGTGCCAGGTTAAGGCCAAAGCCCTGAGGATGCAGTGGGTCCATGCCTGGGGCCACAACAGGTGGTCTGGGGCTGCCTGCAGGTCCATATCCTTTCTGTGGAAGCTGGACTGAATCCTGATGCCCATGGACCCTAGTGAGGCCTGGCACATGTTTTGCAGCATGGACAGGCTGCCAGAACCTAAGCTAGGGAGGACTCTCCAGGGAAGGGCACCTTAGAGCTCCTGCACCAGGTCCCAGCTCATTCCCTGCCCTCAGCTTCACCTAGCAGCTCAGGCAGCCTGGGCTACCACCTGCCCTGGTTACTCTGGCAGTAGCCCAGTGATGATGGGGACAAGGTGGGGATGGCCCCTGCACACAGCAGCTCCAGCTCATCACTGGAGGGGGCCACTTCCTGGGGCAGCCAGGCACCATGCCCTGGCACTCTGGGTTGTATTGGACAGGTGGACCTCCTCTTCATGTCTAGGGACATTGTCCCTGCTGGAGACACTGCTGGGAGTTGCTGCCAGATCCTCCCAGTCAGCCATGCACTGGAAGAAGGGCTGGGGCATTGAGGGGGAGGAGGTGCCATGGCCATCCATGCCTATGTCAGGTTCTCTGCCTGCCTCCAGGTTGCATACCTGGAGCCAGGAGCCCTGCATCTGAGGCTGAGGAGAGGGTGTGGAGCTCCCCTCACTTCCACTCTCTGCCCTGTCTGGCTGAACCTCTTCCCCCATTCTCTGGAGTCTCCCCCTTCTAGTACGCAGGGAGGTAGAAGACAGTTCAGGACTTTATAGAGCACCTAACAGGCTCCTAGCTATGCAGCCAGCAGTCTTTCACATGTAGAGAAGCCCACTGATGGCAGCAGCAATCTCCTAGGGGTCAGACACTCATAGTATAGGCACAGATACCCATCCAGATGGTAGCACATGTTGCAGGGAAGTGCAGGCTTGCCCAGAGCACCTTCAGAGCTCAGGGCCCCATACCAGGTTCTCAGCTGTGCCTGGGGAACCATCATGATGAACAGCAGCAAAGCATAGTGGTTTGGGAAGCTTGCACAAGCATTCAAACAGCGTGTTGCAGCATGCCTGGGTGACTAGCCAGGGGTACACTTGGGGCACAGGCCACATGTGGCAGCAGTTGTGCCCCAAGTTGCCTTTCCGGAAAGGCCTGCTGGGAGAAGGGGTAAGGCATCACCAAGTCTGTGTCTCATCCAGGCATGAGCCCTTCACCCCCAGAACCTGGGTACTGTGGGCCTGGCAGCATGGGAATGAAGTGTCTGGCCTGTAGGCAGGAGAAGACAGGGGGGTTGCTCCAGAGTTACCATGGCAGCTGCCAGAAGGGGCCAGCCATGGCTATGGTATGTGGAAGGCAGGCTGCCTGCAGCAGGTTGTAAAAAGGCCACCTGCCCCCTCTGTGAAAACAGGGAGGGAAGGCTCAGCCAGAAGCCACCTGTGGAAGAGCTCACCCAGGGAACTTACCATAGTCCCTGGGCACTTGTGCATACACAATCCCTGAACTGAGGGTGAGCAGTACACAATCCCTCTGTACAGTGTGCATTATCTCTAAAATGTTGCATACTCTGGCCAAGATCCTATCTGTTCTTGCTCTAAAGATCCAGCTGATGGTGTTGGCACTGGATTTATGACCCAGATAGGCAGATTTTATTGATACACAGTGATAGCAGATAAGAATAATGCAAACAATTCTATATCTAGCAGTTCTAGAGCTGTCACAAGGGAAAGGTACATTTAGCCAGTATGCAAGCTCACCCTGAGGTTCTCTCTTGAATGTCATATGTCAGCAGCCTGGAGGTTGAAGGCCAAGGCTCACCCTTGTCCAGTCGGGTATGTGAGATGGACTGGTGGTATGGTCTCTGTCCATAGTGGCCTTTCATTCCCCTCTCAGAGACCCTTTGCTGCTCTGAAATTCCTCTTTTTGTATCCTTTTCCTCCCCATATGATTGTTCATCTCAGGGCATTGTTGATTGGTTTCCCTTTGATTTTTTTTTTTCTACTGTCCATGTTATGTCCTGTCAGTATGTTTCTTTGTTTCACAAACTTATCACATGCACACATCCTAATTTGGTTATTTACTGGGCCTACTAATTTGATCTGTTTTCCAAAACTGGAAATCCCAAGGGCTGTGCAGTTGGGCACTGTGACCTGGCCAATGTGGCAGAGTCCCTTATCTCTGTTATGGAACAGTGTAGTATCTGACTTCAATTTTCCAGCCTGTATGTCTGCTTACTGCTTGCCTGTGTCAGACACAGTGAGCCTTGAGGGAAACTTTGTCACAAATAGGCTCTTAGAAATCAATTAACCCTTGCCATTCCCATGAACCATTGTTCAAATAAATATCTACTTTACTTACAAGACAATTCCCAAAATCAAACCTCTAAATACCATTTTCTAGTCATCAGCAGATGTGTAGCCACCAGCTGCCAGCACTGCCATGCTTGGCACATGCACTCTGCATGTACCAGCTCTTTCAGCACCAGTATCATAATCAGACAGTTTTCCTCAAGTGGCTGATCACCATTTCCTAGGAGCAGCTTGAGGAGACTCAGACCTGGTACCATGAGGTCCATGAGATAAACAATGTGTATCTTGCCCTTCTGCAGAGATACCTCACCCTCCTGGAAAGGCAGGAGGATGCCCAGGAGGAGCAGAATGCTCTTGTGCGATGGGTGGTGGAGGCCACTGAGGAAGACCAGTGTGACTTCAACATGGTGCTGACCCTGGCAGTCTCTTTTGTGCCACCTGAAATCCAAACCCTGGCTCCAGCCTCAGTCCTGGCTCTGGCTGGCCCCTAGCAGCCACCCATGGACATGCATCAAGCCCCACAGTGGGTGTGGGAGGAGATGCAGTTCTGCCTGAAGCTGCCAGGGCTCCAAGCCCCTGCTTTAGATCCTGGCCCATTGGTGGTCAGGCCCCATGCCTCACTCAGCACCCACAACTTGTCCCACCTCCATGCAGCCCCTAAGCAGGAGATGGGACTAGCTCCCCATGCAGGCCCTCTTGGCTCTGGTCCCATGGAAGAGGGAGAGTGGGATGAGCAGGCTGGACAGCACCTGCCCTAGCCCCTGGGCCTGCCCCTGGCCTTCCAGGTTCACTGTTGGCATCCAGACCTGAGGTGGTGTCAGCAGAGGCTGGGGTGCTGGCCACCTCCCTCCCGCCTCCATGCCATAATCACCTTCCTCTAACTGTTCTTCCCCTGACACTTGGAAAAATACACTTGTAAATAGTTTAATGGGGAAGAGGGTGCTTTACTGGTTGGGGTTAGGGGAGTCTGTTGTTGCGGAGGGAGGGAATCTGATGCTGTGAAGGAGGGTGGATCTGTTTTTGTGTTGGGGATGTAAAGAAAGGTTGGGGTGTGTTGCAAAGCATCCAGTGTGCATGGTCTTGGGTTTGCCCTGTAGGTCTGGGGTCCCTACTGGATGCGTGGCTTGCCCAGAACCTCAGTGGAGAAGTAGGCTTTGGCACCGCCACTGCAGCACATGCCCTGCCTCCTCCACCTAGGCTTTGTGGAAGAGCTCCCTGTGGGTTTCACAGACGTTGTACAGCATGCAGGCTGTGATGACCCAGGGGACATTAGCTTCAGCAAACTTGAGCAGTAAGGACGTGCTGGTGTCCCTTGAGGTGCCTGAAGGTACACTCAGTGAGCACGGGGGTCTGGCCCAGACACTGGTTGAACTGTTCCTGGAGTAGGTTGAGGTGGTGAGTGTAGGGGTGCACAATACATGGTGACAGTGGGTCCTTGGGGTCCCCAGTAAGGAAGGGTGGGATGCTTATGTCACCCAGTTGCAGGTTCAGGACTCCTGGCACCAAGCAGCCAGTCTCCACCAAGGCTGGCAGGGCAGAGTTCCAGAAAATGAGGTGCAGCATGTGCAGATATTGTTGAAGGTCCCCTGATGGTCCATCATGGCCTGCAGCACAATGGAGTGGAAGCCCCATTGGCTGTAGGAGGTGTGCTCAGGTTTAGCAGATGATGGGGATGTGTGTCCCATTGAAGGCCCTTCAAAGATCAGGCTAAGAACTTTATCTGTCAGCATTGGAACCTGAGTGCCTTGGACTGGTGAGATCTCAGCTCTTGCTCTCTCTCTCTTTCACTTCTCTCTAGGCATAGATTTCTGAGCCTGAATTGTATTAATTAAGCTTGAGCTAAGTTTCCAAAATACTTAGTGAAACCAGGGTAGTATTGTAATTGTTTGTGTTTGTTGTCCTTTGCATGTCTAATACTACTAGTACCGTCATATATATTTCATATACTCAGCAATAAATAACTTTTATAGTTAAACTGGTAATAACTGGGTGTATGTTTCCTTCTCTACTTTCCTTCCCCACTTGCTCTGCAGCAACGATTCTTTTACCTAAGCTAAATACCCATGTAGCAGGGCACTAGGGTGCCTGCTACTGGCATTGGTAATAGGGCTTGGCTGCCAATCAGCAGGGCAGCACAGCTGAAGGTTGCTTAGGCAACTGAGTGGGTCAGCTGACCGAAAGTGGGGCAGGGCCTGGCCTTTATAAACAGCCAGGCCGAGGCCAGAGTCAGTTCCCCGCTGAGAGGCAGGAGCTTTGCTGTGAAGCAGAGCTGCCTGGGTGCTTGAGCACCCGTGTGCTGATGAGATGGAGAGGCCTCTGACAGGGAGGCTTGATGGAGAGCCAGGGTGGCACGGGATGTTATAGCCGGTAGCTGACTTTTGGGTTACCGCCAGTTGGCATGGCTTTGAGTTTGGTTTTGATGGTGACTGTTACCGGAGGACCGGGTGAGGCTGTAGGGGAAGGAGGAGGCCTCAGGGGAGCACCCCAGCAGAATGGGGGGGGTGGGTTCCTGGCAACACAGAGGGTGCTGCGTTTTGGGGTGTGCCCAGGGAGGGCACAGT
The DNA here is from genome assembly GCF_052110815.1 of Crocodylus siamensis. NCBI lineage: Eukaryota > Metazoa > Chordata > Crocodylia > Crocodylidae > Crocodylus > Crocodylus siamensis. The sequence goes on from NC_143403.1 coordinate 46,907,113, forward strand.
GAGTGGTGCCAGAGGCAAGGCATGACAATTTGGCGCTGGGGTGACGCTGCGTTTGGGGTGTTGTGATCCTAGCCCTGTGAGGGCGGTATTTGGTAAAGCCCAGTGGGGCGAACGACCCAGAAGAAGGGTCAGGGGGCCAGGCATGGCTACGGGCCACCTGAGCCCCAAGTGCGTGAAGCGCGGACATAGGCCCCAGAGGGGGCGAGAGCGCGAAAGGGCGCGAGAAGCACGAGGCATAGGCCCCAGAGGGGGCGAGAGTGCGAAAGGGCGCGGGAAGCACAAGGCATAGGCCCCAGAGGGGGTGAGAACGTGAAAGAGCACGAGAAGTGCGAGGCACAAGCCCCAGAGGGGGCGAACATGAGAAGCACGAGACATAGGCCCCAGTGAGGGTGAGTATATAGAGACATGAGAACGTCTGGAACACCGGAGAGGCTTGGGCGTGGTATTGGGGGCGGAAGGAGCCATGCGATGCCCTAGGGGGGTGTGCCAAGAGATATCCGTAGAGGGCAAGAGCACCAGGTCTGAGAAGCCCAAGAAAGGCAGCCTCCCATTAATATTATATAAATAGCAAAGACGTGGTGGGCGAGACGAGGATGCTAGAAGGGCAACTTGGCATGGTAGGGGCACAAGAGAGATCACGGCCACTCCTGGGCCCCACCCCGTGACACCCTGTGAAGCTCAGAAATACTGTGGGGTCTGCTTATCAAGAAGCTACCACTACTAGGATAGATAGGCAAAAGATTGGGACATGATGAGTTTGAAACACATAAGGGGAGCAGCTTGTACAGGCTGATTGACCCAATTTGGCTCAGACATGCCCTTATGAACCGAATGCTGGCCCATGAGGGTGTCAGCTGGACACCCGACCTGATTCAGAGGTATTCTGTTCACCTTAATGGTCTCATTCCTGACATATGAGGGTGATGATCAACCCAGCTGGGACAGGCGTGTCATGTTAATCTGTGTTTGTGTGTATGACTGATTTGGTGACTGAAGAAACCCAACCCCATTGAAACTGAGTCCTGCAAGATAGCTCCATTGGGGATGAGGACTGGCAGAAGGGAGAGATACAGCTCCATATAGAAACATCAGTAACACAAGCAGCACATTGATAGAATTACCAAGACCCTAGAAACATATCACTAATAAATGAGCACACCCCAAAGCGATGGGCAAATGTGGTAACACAGGGTCCAGAAGGTGGCTCAGGGGCTGATAACTGATGGCCTGGGGCAGTGGGGCACAGGCTGAGTCATGGGTCCAGACACAGGGAAGAGTGGCTGTGTGGGGCATATGGGGGTGAGGCCCACCATGGGTGTGGAACACAGCTAGGACAGTAGCAAGCAGAAGGCCATGGCATTGGTCATTACTGCCAGGGGGAATGTGAAAAGTATCCATAACATGCTGGGCACAGGCTCTTCTTGGAGGTCTGTGCCATCAGGGGCCAGAGAAGTGTGTGGTCAGGGAACTAAGCATAGGGCAGCTTTTTAAAGAGCTGTGCTGGCACCTGGGCAGCCGCCCTTGAAGCCTGGAGCTCTCTCTGGCTGCTACAGGAGGGAGGCAGAGCATGGCAGGAGCCTAAATGGCTCCACCTGGTCTCAATTCACTCCTGACCCAGAAGCATGTGTAAACACTGTGCCTAGAAGTAGTTTACTGCTCAGCAGTTTGCCTCACAGTAAATTAATGTGCATTAATTGCATGTGTAGATGTGCCCACTGTGCCCAGGATTCCATATTGCTGCTATTCAAAAAAATATGAAGCTGGGCCAATTGTATGGTGGCATTTATGAGGTAGGTATCTTCATCCCAATGATATGAATAAGGAAATATCTCAATCTAGCACATGGAAGCACTATTGCTTGGGAAGTATAAATCCAAACAGGGCAGAGAGAAAATACACAGTAGTGGGTAGTGTTGTATCATCTCCTTAGAACGCTATCATCCTACTTGGGAACTACGATATTTCCATCCCTAAGTTGCATGATTCCCAAGCTCATAGCACACAGGCAAGCCAAAAGCCATCCAAGTTAATCTTTGATTGTCAGCAAATAGAAGTGAAAATACATGACTTAAAGACACAAGGACTCGTTAAGTTTCTGTTGTCAATTTCCTGAACAAGTGCTGCTAATATTTTGTATGTTACAGATGGATTTTCTAAAGTGTTTAGAACCCAATATGCATCTGCTGTGCTAATCCTACTCTAGGTACTAAATATTTTGTATAATCTCATTTTTATGGCCATTTTCCATACGGCTACATCCCAAAGAAGCTTCATCCACTTGCATCATTTTTATTAAGTTCACACAGTGTAAGACAAATGGCATAAATTTCACACTAATATTAAAAAGCTTTATCAAGCTTACAAAACTATTCCTCTTCTGAATGTGCATACAATTGCATGTTCAATGTGCCAACAAGGATTATTTAATTTAGAAGTATTATTTTGAAAATTGTTTTATTTCAATGACACCACATACTGAAGGATCTCTGGCCAAGCATTTTCTAATTAGCTTTCCTTCACAGTTCATATACAACATGGGGAAAAAAACTGACCCTCTTTCTGGAGCTATGGCATCTTGAACAAAGGTATCAGCAATAAGACAATATGAATATGACCTTAATCTCTCTGGGCTGAGCTTCTCCTAGGGCTCCTTCATCAAGATTACTCAACATACAGCCTACATCCTCTCTCTCTAGAGAACTGCTGTCACCTCCTTCATATTTGGACGTGATAATCGGTCACCTGAATCAGCTGAGCTTATTAACTTTTCTTAAAAAAATCAATGCCTTACATCAAGTTGGGGAGATTCAGGGAAAAGCTGCCAGCCTGTTACAGAAGCTGACTTTGAAGAATTTAGGGCTAAATCCAATTTTACCTTTTTGTAACTAAGTGGCAGTTACATATCTACAATTTTTGGCACTTAAGCGAAGCTTGGATTCTATTTGTTAAAGGAGGAGGTCTCTGCTACCTTTTAGCCCAATAGCCATGGAAATTATTCAAAAAATGAAAGACCATTTCTAAGCTACCTTCAACACAAGGGGATCTAGAACCTACCCCTCCTGCCTCCCAGCAATGTAACCTAATCACAAGTGCCACATTTACATGTGTGCTTAACTGAAGAGTAGACTAATTATCTGTGGAGTAAAATCTCACCATCTACATGAGCAATGCTATTAGCCTGTAATAAACTAATTAACACTGCCTTAAGATAGTAGTCCCCAACAATACTATCTTATGGCAGTGTAATGAACTGTGATTAAACACCTGTAGATGCTGACCACAGGTGTAAATTGCACCCAGTCAGCCCAGTCAGTATGGGGGTAGACTCCTGACTATTGCCTAGCCAAGCAGCTCTGCACTTTCAGGACTCTTGTGCCCCAAAGAGCCCCTCTGCTACTTGATGCCATCACACAGAGCTGATCCCCTTTGCCCCCAGCCCTGGCATAAACTGTACCACCTTGGCTAAAATTTCTGCTGTCCTGAGTACACATGTAGACACTGTACCCAGGAGTAGTTTGCTCCAGTTCAAACTGCTCTGGAGTTTATTGCTTCAAATTAATTACGCATTGTGGCAGGGCACTAGGTGTGCCTGCCACTTTAAGGCCCTGGAGCTGGCAGGCTCCAGGTGCCTAATGAGGGCAGCCATCTTAGGCTCAGGGCTGCCTATATAAACAAGACAGTTCGGTTGCTGGAGAGCAGGCAACAACATCACCTGGCCTGAAGGTTGATGAGTTTCATCTGGAGGTAAGGGAGGAGCTGTAGGGGATGATAGGCTCCATAGGTGCATAGGCTCCTCCTCAGGATGATAGGCTCCTGAGTACAACCAGAAACTACACCCTTCTGGGAGTGGGTGGCTTGGTGGGGCTCTCAGTGGTGTGGGACCCCCCCAGGAAATGCCAGGCCAGTGATCACCCCAGTGAAAGGTGGGTTGGGGTGTCTTAACCCCTAGCCCTCACCTTAGGATGGGTTGTGAAAAGTAGTTGTGGGGGGTTGAGACCCTGAGGAGGAGAGTTGGAGGCCAGGTGTGGCCAAGGCCACCTGAGCCCTGCGGGGGTTTGAGACCCCGAGGATGAGAGTTGGGGCCAGGCATGGCCACGGCCACCTGAGCCCACCTGTGGAGGGAAGCCCCAAGACCCTGAGTAAAGGGGGCATTATGAGCAGTGTGGAGCCCCCAGTGTAAGGGTGGCAGTGTGTGAAGCCCTGTAAAGGAAGAGGGGGCTCAGCCAGAGAGACAGAGAGCTGAGTCCTGACCCCAGTGAGTCCTCCAATGCATGGAGGCAGAGTTTGGGTCAAACATAACACCAGAAGTAGCACCACGACCTGCTGCCCAAGGGGGGGAGTGAGAGTCCCCTGTGAGACCCAGAGGCATCAGTCATGGTGTAAAGTAACCCCAGATCCCCATGTCTGTGGAGGAGGACCCAGAGAGGGGGACCCTGGGGTAAGAGTATGGGTCATACAACAAGACCTGCCAGAGCTTCTTCTGACTGGTCCAGGTGGGGGCCAGGACCATGAGGGTCAGAAGGGCAAGGAGGCCCACTGAGAGGGTTGCCCAAGAGCCAGGGGCCTGGGGTCCCGACTGGCCTGGAGGTGGGCCGGGGCTAGTGTGAGCTGAAGGTCCCAGTGAGGGGACTGCACCCGAGTTATATAGCAGGGAGATATATGGCTCGGTATGATGGTGGTAGAGTCTGTCTGAAGGGAGGACCTCAGGTGGGGGTCCTACAGCAGGATTCTGGGCCCCATTGTGGGGGACTGGCCTATATGAGAACAACATGATATCATCTGTGAGGCTTGGGCTGCAGTATAGGGGAGGAATGGAGCCGCAGATGGCGCCCCCTACCAGCGGGGCAGAAAATGGGCAGCTTCCTATCTTATTACATCTATTAATTAATCAATTAAGACCAAGGCATGGCAGGAAAGAAGGCAGGTGGTTAGCCCAAGAACAGGTGGGTTGGTCACGCAGAGATCGGCCCCGGTAGGCCCCCTGTTACACACATGTAGATGCACCCAAGGTGTCACAGATTATCCAGGGAAGCACTTACTTTGGACCTCCAGTTTTACACAAAATCTTAGAGTGTCCAGCCATAACTTCTAGAGAGGTGAGCCTCTGGATGCTTGAACTCCAAGACCTGGCCTTTTGGTCCATGTCCCCCCATCAGAGATTTACCTTCTGTTTTATCTCTTGGTGAGGGACTTTACTTTTTCACACAGCCACATACAGTATGCAAGCATCTTTTCTTAAAACAAAACATTTAGTAGTCAACAGAAATACAGCAGACAGAGTCTTTGGGCCCCAAAGCCCAATAGTTTCTGTTAGAAAAAAGAGCCTGGCTAGCTCTCTCAAGCCATGATGATCCAGGGAATATGCAATAAATAGACTCTGCTTCTTTCCCAGACATAAGAAAGGTCATATGGAGCCTGAAAGGTTGTCTAACACCTCTTCAGTATGATACTTCAAGCACAATCCATATTAAGGCTCTGTTTTTACTAATAACACAGGCACAATTTCTATTATTGTACTAAAAAGGGGAATCACTGGCATGTTATTGAAGAGCACTGGTACTTTAAGGTGACAGCCTCACCTGTGAACAATATTTCTATTTTATTCTATTCTACATTGCTTTTTACACTATGCCAATCCCTCACAGAAAGTACCATAAATTAGATCAGGGTGGGAAATTATTTCATCTGGAGGGCTGCTTAATGACTTTGGGTGAGCTGTTGAGATCTGCAAGGTTAGCCCCACCCCTTGACAGGTGCCTTGTCCTCTGGTTGCCATCTTGAGACTGGAAATCCTGTCCCTAACCACTGACTTTTACCACTGGACTACCCTCCCCTTGCCCCTGGAAGTATTCCTTTTGGGAGGGGAGGGGGGTTACTATCTTGGAATCAGAAAAAAATCAAATATTAAAAATCAAACATCTATATATTTTAATTTTATTTCCAAAAATATTTTTGTCCTGATTTGTGTGTGTTTGTATGGTGTCTATAAAGTCAATTGTATAATAGCTCAAAGTAAAGCACTTACTCTTGTATAGTGTTTGGAGGGGTATGGGGGAGCGTGTGGGGTGTGCTTAGAGGGGTGTGTGGGTGGGGGGGTGTGGGGTTGGTGGGAAGGTTGGGTGTGGAGGGGTGGAGGGCTGTGTATGGTGGCTTGTGTGTGTGGGCCCCCTGCCACATGCCTCCCCACCATGGTGCACATCTCCCAGCAGCAGCAGGCAGGCACACACACACACACACACACACACACACACACACACAAACACACACACACACACACCCCCCCCCCCAAACAAAAAACCAAAATATATATAATAACCCTCCTGACTAGTGACATCATAAATTAGAACATATTATAATAACATCCAAGATGTGGCAGGTGGGAAAGTCAAGGTACAGAGTGAGTTCTTTGGGAGATTATAAGAGGATACGAAGAGGCATCCTAAACTCCACCATCACAGGCTACCACCCCCATGTGCTGGCACAGAGCTGGCCTGGCCTGATTACATGTGGCTCCCAATGGCTTGGATGGAGTGCCAGAAATCATGGAGAACCACACACCATCAGGCCAGGCTGGCTCTTTGCCTTCATGTGGGGCTCCAGTTGGAGTTGCCAAGAAGGTGCACAGAGGTGGAAGCACAGATCCAGCCCAACCTGATGGTGCCTGACCTCTGAAAGCCTGAACTGCCCATCAGCTTTCAGAGGGGCAACCACTGGCTGGTAATAATTGTCTTTTGGAGTGGCCCCTCAGGCTGGATTGAATGGCATGATAGGCCAGATCTGGACCATGGGCTGTATCTTGCCTGCTCCTGAATTAGACCAACCCTCCTGATCCGACAGACATTCACTGTTGGATCAGGAAGGTGGGTAACCAAGCTCAACTTTGGAGCTGATTTCAGGAAAAAGGCTGCATGTCCATAGCATCTCTCCCCTAGCCCCACCCCCCATCCAAGCTCCCATGCTCACTCAGGATGGGAGGAGGGAAGTCTATTTTGGGGTTTCCCTAGCCTGCTCTGGAATGTAAATTGTAGACCCCCAACTACCCTCCAGCACAGGCTGGGCAGCTCCCAGACCAAACTTACTCCTCTCTCTTCTCCCCTCCCATTCCGAAGACAAGTCCAGAGCAGGACTGAGATGGAGTGTGCTGACAGATATTGATCAAGACACTCTGCTTTGGAGCACCTTCATCTGAACCTTCATGCAATGAGTCTTCAGATTGGGCATTTTTAAAGCACTCTTTCAGCTGTGCACTTCTGTTAGCATGTACTTTCAGTGGTCGATCACATGACAAACCATCATGTCTGTCAGTGCCATGAAGCTTGTCGTTGACAGCCTGGCAGCAGGGAAGGGGCTAATCAAATACTGAAGCTACCTTTGAGAAGATATATTCCTTGTGTTTTCTGGATAAGTGCAAGTGCTGAGAAAAGAGGTAAGAGAGCAAATATTTTAGGTAGGTATAAATAAAAGATGCATAAAACCAAAAGAGTTGAAAATATGCTGCACTGCAGGGTCAGGTATACACTCTGCAAAGGCCTTTGGAAGGGAAAGCTAATGTTGCTATATGGCTGCAATGGTCCCCATGGGACAAGAAACATATTCTAGTGATCAGCTTTTTCAAATAATATTAAATTTCTTAATATATTTTCCCACAAGGGCTAGAATGGAGGTAAAGGACCTGCAGAGCTTTGCAAGGAGTGGATAGCACATTTGCCATACTGTTCAGGAAATGAAGAAAAAACAACAGGACTGTCTTATTTCAGGGACAGTGGTGTAAATCTGCTGTAGTGCACTGAAGTCATTGCAATTATTCTGGATTTACCCCTTGCCAATGGACAGCAGATCCATGCTTGGAATTTCACTGCAATTGGCAACATTTGCAATCATCAAATCCACCTCTCTTCTAGGGAATGATAATCAGCCAGCTAGAGGGCTCTCCACCTTGTAACCCCTCCCCCCCAAAGAAACAGAGTGAGCAATACAATTATTCACAAGGTCTTCCTACCCTCTAGACTGGACCCAGAGCCAACCCTAGGGGGGTGCAGGGCCTGGGGCAAATCAGCCTGTGCTGTGCTTAACACTATAGAGGGCCATGGAACCCCAAAAAGGCAAGGCATGGCAGTACTGTAGCAATGAAATTTGGTACCCAGGGCCAAGCAGATCCCACACACCCTGGATGAGGCACTCTTCAGAGGATGTGAAGCCAGCAGCGTGCTGGAGTGGGGGTCCATGCTGTAGGCACCACCAGCCCAGTGTTTCCACCCTGGGAGGGCACACAGTGCACCCTGTACTCATCTACACAAGTAAGAGGGTGCATTACTATTGGTTAGGGGGTGGTTGGTGGTGGGTCTCTCTTTTTTGGGATGGAGGGTGAGATGGGGTCTGTTATTTAGAGGGGAATAAAGTGCTTTTCTGAAAATTGTCCACAGTGAACATGGTGCTGGGAGTGCATGGTGGCTGGCTGGCAAGGTGGCCTACAGCAGGGATGTCAGGAGCAGGTGGTCTGCCAGTGCCTCACACATTTAGTGCCCTGGCCCCCACTAAAGGATGTGAGGATCACCTGGGGCCTCAGTGGGGGGTGGGGTGGGGTGTCCACTGTGTCCCAGCCACCTGCAAAGGGTTTAGGATTAAGAATGTGGTCGGGGGTAGAAAGATAAGAAAGATTTATTGACTTAACAAAAACACAACTACGCGTAGTAACAAGACAAACAATGAAAGACAAAAGCAATTCATGTCAGCAACTTATCAGCAGTCCCCTCTGATGCCTGATACACAGCAAGTTCTTCTTTTCACAAAGTTCAGTGAAGTCGGACGTCCCCTAGCCGTGCTGTCCGGGGTTCCGGGAAGGATCCTGGAAGGCAGTTCTTGGACTTCTCCAGGTCCATGGGCCCACTGATCCAGGCAACAGCTAACTAATCTTTTTCACAGAGCTGCATCTTTCTTATAAATGGTTTTCAGATATTCCAGCTAATGTATAGCTTCTGAAGGACATGGATAACGTACAACCACTCAGATACCTTTTACTTCAACTGTCCTTAGACTGACCAATAGCAGTACAGGCCTTGCATTCCTTTGATAAGGTAATTTTAACTGTGCCACAAGGCCTTACTCCTTCAAGGCTTTGCTAAATTTACTAGGCCTTACTTTATACAAGGCCTCACTACAACTTAAACTTTAATTAGGCTTCTAGCAACAACATATAGCTTAATATCCAAACAAATACAAAAAAAAAAACACTTGGTTTAATCTTCATAGAGCCCAGCAAGCACCTTTATCACACAGACATTCTTTCAGCTGTCACACACTGGTGTTGCTGCTGCCAAAGCTAGTGCTTCTAGTGCCAGGAGTCCTCTGCCCTGTGTGCCTCCTCTGCCCAAGCCTCATGGAAGAGCTCCTCCCAGGCCTTGCAGATGTTATGCAGCACAGAGGCTGCAAAGATTACTCAGGGTATGTTAGCCTCCGTGACCTTCAGATGGGTGGTGAGCATGCACCAGAATCCCTTCAGGTGGCTGAAGGTGCACTCCACCAGTGCATGAGTCCAGCCCAGACACAAGATGAAATGTTTCTGGCAAGGTTCCACCTGGCCAGTGTAGGGTAGTATGGGCCACATTACCAAAACCAGAGGGAAATCCAGAAACAGAGTCCACAACACAGTCCAGGATGAGGGTCTGGGGATAAGATGCTGAGCTCCAATCTGAGAAGCAATTCACAGGGAGAGTCTGAAAACAGAGCCAAACCAGGTTCAGGAGCTAGGAAAAAGATCTGCAGGGAGGAGCCGGTAGGCAGGGTCCCCAGTGAGGAGGGGCAGGATGATCACCTTGCTCAGTTGGAGGTCTAGCACCCCTGGTGCTAAGCATCCACTCTCCACCAGAGCTGACAGAATGGAGCTCTGGAAGACATGGGCATCATGGGTGCTGTTAGCCAACTGGCGCTTATGTTGGTGAAGGTGGTCCAGTGGTTAACGATGGCCTGCAGCACAATGGAATGAAAGCCCCTCTGGCTGTCATAGAGACGGTCATGACAGGGTGGGCAGGGGATGGGGATGGGGGTTGCACCCAGGTCCCTGATGCACTGGGGGAAGACCAGGGCATAGAACTCCACCACCACACCTAGGGGGTCATGGATCCAGAGTACAGTGTGCCCCAGCACTTCCTGGAAGGGACTGCAGACCTCCAGGATGGCCACCCTGGCAGTTGCTTTTCCCACACCAAAGAGATGGCCAACATAGTACAAGTTGGCAGGCTTGACCAGCTTGAGTACGGCAAATGGCCAGCCAGGTCTTGCAGGGAAGGGAAGCCATATGGTCGTTGCCACATGGCTGTTCCAGGTGCAGAAAGATCTGGTCAAGGAACTCCTGGAAGGTGGCTTAAGTCACCCAAACAAATCCAGGCTCTGCTCATCAACCCAGGCTCACTGGGTGATGTGCAACCACTGGTTCTATCTGGCCAGGCAGGCCCATGGGCAGCAGGGTACAGCCCCAGGAATTACCAGATGGCACCAGTGGCTGCACTGGTGGCAAGCTGGGTGGCAAGGAGAAGCCTGAGGCACAGGTGATATCTCCCAGGGCCTGGGGTGGGAGCAGCCATCAAGCGGTGGGCACAGGCTTTGCCAACAGCCACAGAGGGCTTTGCCAGCATGCTGCAGACTGCCCCAGGCCAGAAATGCAGGTGACCAGGGAGCACTGCATTGGGCTGGCTTTTAAGAGTTCCCATGGCCCCAGGCAGATGTGGCTGGACCTTCCAGGTCCCCGTAACTACAGGATGGGGGCTGGAGCAGGGCCAGAGGAGGCCTGGAGCAGGCTAGTGCCATGACGAGCAAATCTATTCTCAAATGGCTGCATGTGTAGATGCCTGCCCAGGGCTGTAATTTACTGCAAAGTAAACCCATATAGCATTCACTGAATGTGGAGATGCACCATTTGTGTATCAAATGACATTTTTTTAAATGGCATGTTTCTAGTCCCATAATTAGCGTTCTCGGCACTTACATGCAGGTAATGGTTTAACTTGCCTGCAATGTGGACATTTAAGCATACAGATATAGACTAAGCAAGTGCAGTAAATTATGGACTGGCTGGGCATGTCTATACAGGATGCTTAATGCACAGAAGACTAATTCTACTGCACATTACTGTGGCTGGCCAAAACTGTGCTAAGGTGCTAATGCTCAATAGACTTAATCTAATGCACATTGATGTCCTATAAAAAGCATTCATTTCTGCTAATGAGCAGTAGTGCCAATTACAGCGCATTAAGCTAGTATCTGTTATTACAGATAGTAAACTTAATGCTCTGCAGTTTTGGCACATTAATGAACATATAGACACACCTGCTGGGTATGTACGTGGCTATGTCTGTGCATACCTGAGCATAAGCCAAGGGAAATGAGGGCTTGCCTCTGTTTTAGCTTAAATATTGGACAGATTCTTGTTCAGGAAGCCAGAGATCCAGGTTTTAGGCTACCTGTTGCCCAGAGTGGGTTTGAATCTACAATATAGATATTTAGTATAATGACTTAGCCATCATACCCTAGTTTAAACATCCTCCAGGCCTCTCTCCAGCACTACTTTTAAAGCTGGTGTTGTATTTAATAGTCATTAGATAAAATGGATGGAAAACAGCGCAGAAGTATTTGCCATGCTGGGGGAAAGGCTAGAGGTTAAAATGCAGGACCTGCTTCTTTCTAAGGCAACGGCCATCCCACTGAGCCACACATGCTGTAGCTTATTACCTTCCTCCTATCTCCATATAGCTTCTTCCCTTGGCTGCCCAGGGGGGCAGCCTGTCAGGGACTCAGCAGACAGGCCAGCCTGAGCCAAGTTCCTCAGCAACTAAACTTTCCATAAGTCTCAGTTAATGAAATCTGCCCGTTTAGGAGCCTGGAGCATCTTAATTGGCTCCTGGGGGTGCTACCTCTGCATCTAACACCAGCTAGGCCCTGGGTTTGCAGGCCAGTCAACAATTCCTCCTCTTCCTGCATTCTAGCTCTGCTGACCTTGGTTTCTGGATTATTTCCAGAATTTGGCTGTGGATTTCTCTTCAGATCTGTTGCCTGACTACTGAAACTGGTATGGCTCTGTTTTCAGACTTTCCCTGTGGACTGCCCCTCAGATTGGTACTCAGCATCTGATCCCCAGATTCTGACACTGGACAATGTTGTGGAGTCTGCTTCTGGATTTCCCTCTGGTTTTGGTAATATGGCTCCCAGCTTCTGATCCAGCCCCGGGCCCATTTTTCCTCCGTGGCCTAACCGCTAGACTAGATGACTTACCCTCCCCTCCCCGCCCTGGGGTCCTTATGTAGCCTCAAAATGAGTCCTGAAGAAGGCACTGAATAATGCCTAACTTTTGGCATGGTAGGTAAAGCACTCTGTTAGGAAGATGGAGAGATGCAAGTTCAAAGTCTCTCTGGGCAAGAGGGGAACCTAGAACTCAGGTCTCTGGTTTCCTGGACATATATTCTAATTGATAATGTACTAGTGCAAAAGCATATCCCACCTCCTCTATCATTTAACACCTGTTAGTTAGGGATTTATGACCAGGTACATTTTGGGGACTGAAATGCAGGCCTGGAAACCCTGGGGCTGTTCCTTACCTCCCTCTGGCAGAGAGTACAATCAGATAAGAATAAGGGGGAGGGGAGGACACCAGCAATTTCCCCAGTCTTTGGGGGGGGGGGATGAGTCCTGCTGTGAACTGTGCACTGCTGGAGTGGTAGGCAGGTCAGGGGGGGAGAGGAGAAGCAGCAGCAGGAAGGTGGGAAAATGGCAGTGGCAGCAGCAGTAGGGAGGGGGGGAAGTAGTAGTGAGTGGGCAGTTGGGAGCATAACAACAGCTGGGCTGGAGTGTCGGGTGGGAGCACAGGGCCCAAGCAGATGGGGTCCCAGGGCAGAGTAGGGGGAATATGGAGCCCGGGTTGGCAGGGACTCTATGGAGCCTGGCTGGCTTCCTACTCTTCCTGCCAGTGCAGCAGGAGCCACCCGGCCCCTGTGATTCTCAGCTGGCTTCATGTGGTGCTGGCCAGGCCAGGGTGGCTCCAGCACCACACAGTTCCTAGTTGCATGGCTGGGACCACACAGCACAGCAGGAGCTAGCTGGGAACTGCATGGTGCCAAAGCGGCAGGTAGGTGGGCAGGGGGGAAGCAGTGGTGGGCAGTGGTGGATACATTCCCCAGGGCCAATTTCAATAGAAGCCCAGGATGGGGCGGCAGGAGCATGGAGCCTGGGCTAACAGGAGCTCCATGGAGCCAGGCCAACTCCTCTCTCTCCCTGCTGGTGGCCCAGCCATGTGCAATCCTGGGGTTCACCAGGACCACTCACCACCAGGGGTTGCTGCCTGCCACAGGCTGTGAGTGACCTGAGGCCTTGCTGCCTGCTGCTGCTGCCAGTGGCAGTGGCTGTGTGCAATGGGGGGGGGGGCATGTGTGGAGAGGTATGTTTGAAGGGGTGGTCCTACCCATGATAAATGTATAACCACACCCCCTTGCACCATTATACACATATACCTACATCCCCATGCACATCCCACACTCACTCCCCCTAACAAACCCCAGCCACTCTCCTGACATACACAGCCCCCTACAAGCCCCATACTCATCCACACCCCACATATCTATACCCTCAAATGCTCCCCATCCCACATACACAATCACCCCCTCAAATCCCTTATCCACCCACATCCCCACACCTAGTCAGCCCCACACACCCATAGCCCCCCCCGACCCCAGATATACACATACTCATACCCACCCACCCATGGCCCCCCACTAACCTTGTACACATCCACCCCCCACCACAATATACAAAAGTAAGGCTTAATTTTAAGCGATCGTACAATCACTTCTATGTACACTATAAAAACACATGTAAATCAGGACAAAAATGTAGTAGATGTTTGGTTTTTAGAATGTAATTTGTGTTTTTTTCTGGTTCCAAGATGGCAAGACCCGTGCTAAAAGGAGTACTTCCAGAGGCAAGGGGAGGGACTTCTGGTGGGTAAGGTCAGGGGTTAGGGGACAGGACTTCCAGTCCCAAGATGGTGACCAGAGGGCAGGGCACCTTTCAAGGGGCAGGTCTACCCATGCAGCCCTCAACAGCTCACCAAACTTGTTTTGGCCTTCCAGCCAAAATAATTTCCCACCCTGAGCTATATCTTCTTTCATAGTTTGCCTGCACATATCACTTAGGAGGACAGGTACCATGACTGACTCTGAAGCTTAGGACTTTTGTAGACAACACGAGGGTTTAAATTGAAGCAGTGTTTTTTTTAAGAACACCGCTTCAATTTAGGGTGAAGTAAACCCCTGTGTCTTGTACCGCCATGTTGGAACCCAATTCTTACCTGCCTCTCCAGTGGCAGGGAGGGGAAAGGGAGCTGCTGGCGGCTGAGTAGTCCCTGAGCTACAAGGAAGAGGGAGCTGGTGCTTCCCTCAGTGGCAGAAGTGCCCCCACCCCCCCGCAGGCAGTACCTGCCCACAGGTACCCAGCTCGTTTGTTCCTGGGGGGCACTGCAGCTGCAGAGGGAAGCGCTAGGCCCCCACAGAACTCAGGGATTCAGGCAGGCTCCAGAGAAGAAGGAAAAAGAAGAGATCAGGCTTGCCACTTTTCTTTTTTTTTCTTCAGTGCAGCCTGCATTCCTGGGCTGCTGCTGGGCTGCCTGCTGGGGCTGCCTGCACAGCTTCTGAGCCACATGGAGCCCAGTGATTCCCATCAGAGCTGTAAGGTGGCAAACTAAAACTCCTCTGAGGTGTTTTAGTTTGCTGTGCCCGAAAGTCATTTGCTGTGTCCCAAAGTCATTTAAGGTGCGTTATGCCACCGGATTTACTACAGCAGCTGGAATTAACACACAATAGGCTGCCAAATCAGTAAACTTGTGCAAATAGCAACACCATTAAAACATTTCAAAAGAGCATTTAACCCACTTTAATGTGTTGTCTACAAATGGCCTTAGACTATAACTATGCAGAAGTTCACTTACAGAAGCTATTGTTGTCAGGGCCCCCAGAGGCAGCCCATCTTGGGCTAATTGCCTACACCTGCCCTGGGTCTGGCTGACCAGTTCTGCTCCAGCTAGCTAGTTGATTGGCTGCTGTAAATCCAGCCTCCAGGCAAATTAACAGTTTTGACCCAGTATGCTGTAGTAAGCATCCTGGCTTCTGTGGTCTCTGGCTTTCCTGGTTTATCACACTGGTTTTGACTCCTTCTTTGGATTTCCCCATGGGACTGTGTTCTGGTTTTCTGACCCTGCTTGGTTCTGTTCTCAGACATTGACCTGTGGATTGTCACCTGGATTTGGTAACTTGGCATCTGATTCCTTGACCCTGACACTGGCCTATGTTCTAGATTATTTCTCTGGATTTCTCTCACTCTGGTAATTTGGATCCTAAACTCTTGACCCAGCTCCTGACCCATGCCTTCTTTCCATGACCTAACCATTAGGCAAGGCTGCATATGACCTGATCTCTTAGAGTTGTCTTTATATGTGGCTGTGTTGCTCCACTTGCTCTAAGTTTCCAAGTTAGTTCTTCTTCAGTCTGGAACTTATATTCTTTCAAGGTCTTTCTCATTTGCCACTCCTGACACCTTCTAGTGATCACTGTATACAATGAATGAGAAGAAATAAACAATGAACTTTTTGTAGAACAACAGGCAATCTCTGCAGACCCTTGGTTTCACTCTCATGCTCTCTCCCTCTGACTGCTTTTTGACTCAGGGACCATCTCCCAATTCCCAACTTCCTCAGTTTCCTGGTAAGAAGCCTCTCTAAGTAATAACTTATTTCATTACAAGTGTAGCACTTTCTGTTTGTCTGTTGAATTGCGTTTTTTTTCTATTGCCAAGTTCTCTAACTTATCAAGACCCTTTTAAATTCTAATCTAATTTTCCAAAGTGTCTGCAACCTCTCCCACTTTAGTGTCATCTGCAATATCGATCAGGTGGCCTTGCATTCCTTTTTCCAAGTCAGTAATAAAAATGTAAAAGAGCACCCAGTCCAAAACAGCCTCTTTAGAGGCTGAGTTGAAATCTCCTGCCATTCTGGTATTGACCCATTTATAGCTTTCTTTGCTTGTGGTTACTCAGCCAATTATGTATCCACCTGACATAAATCTCTTTAGCTGATATTTCTCCAATTCATTTAGGAGAAAGTTATGTGAGATTGTGTCAAAAGCTTTACTAAATCCAGGTGTATTATGTCTACTACCTTCCCCTTGTCTACCAAACTAGTTACCCTATCAAAGAAGGAAAACTTTGTGGTTTAGCATGGATTGTTCTTAACAAACAAATTCATATTGGCTTCCACTCATTACCCCTTTCTCTTCTAGATGGATATAAATGAACTGCCTTAAAATTTGCTCTGGTATCTTGGGAAATACTGAAGTCAGGCTGACTAGCCTATAGGTCTGTGGGTCCTTTTTCCCCCTTAAAAAAAAAAAAAAGAAAAAGAAATGGGTACTGTGTCATCTTTTCCTTGGTCCTCTAGGGCCTTGCATATTATCCACAAGTGCAAAATGGGGAACAACTGGCTAGGTTACAGGATGGCAGAAAGGGACCTGGGGGTTACAGTGAACCATAAGCTGAATATGAACCAAGGGTGTGGTCGTATTGCAAAACAGGCAATTAACATATGGATTATATTGACTGAAGCATCCCTTGGAAATCAAGGAAAGAGATAAGTGATTAGCCATGTCAGACTGAGTCAAGCAGAAGGTATGGCAGGGTGGCACCTTATAGACTAACCAGTGATTTCCTCAGGTGCCATCCTGATTTGCCTTCTGTGCCAAATCAAAGGAAGCAATTTGTTCACTGTTTGGCACTGGTGAGGCCTTATTTTGAGTACTGTGTTCAGTTTTTGGTGGCGCACCTCAAAAAAAGATGTGAGCAAATTTGAGTCTCATGGAGAGCAACAAAGTGATTAGAGGACTGGAATACATGGTTTAAAAGGGATTTCTGAAAGAACTGGGGTTGTTCATTTTAGAAAGGAGACTGATGTGGGATTTGATAGCAGTTCTCAAATACCCAAAGGATTTGTTATTTTTGCGGGGGGAGGATTGTTGGATTTTTTTTTTAAGAGAACAGACGTAGACTATTCTCTGTGGCCACAGGGGACAGGACTGGGAGCTATAGTCTCAAATTGCAGAAAGGGAAATTTAGGTTAGATATGAGGAACATCTGTCTGATTATGAGGATGGTTAAGCATTGGAACAGTCTGTGGCAGGCCAGTGAGGGGTGCTCTTGTGCTGAGTCACCCACCTCACTGTGCCCTATCACCTTCCAGGCTCTGAGTGCCTCCCTAAGGGCACCTCACATCTGGCCGACACCCTTCCTGGAAGACATCCGCTAGCCTCAGAGTAATGTCGCCACCACTCAGGGTCTGGAGTGATCCTGGGCCTTGATGGTACTCAACCCACTTCAAGAATGTGGGGTGCTTCCCTCAGTCTGAAGCACAAATAGCGGTCTCTCTTAGTCAGCCTAACCAAGAGCTCCCCAAGGCATAATCTAGACCCACTCCAAATAAGTCTCCCATGCTAGGTACAAAGGAGAACTTTATTGGTTACAAGGAGTAGGTCTGGAATAGGGAAAAGGGTAGAGCAATATCAGAGAAATCCCACAGAGGGTGACTGGGTAGCCTTTGATCACACATCTGGAGCTCTTGTGCTGTCTCTGCAAGCTATATATACTGCAAGCTATATATCTAGTTATATCTCAGGTAGCTTACTCACGAGAGTCATCCAGAGGCAGCTGGAGATTGCCTCTGGAGGCAGGCAGTTCACTGGTCAAGACTTTCAAGAGAAAGCAAGTTTCAGATGGTTTCTGCTTCTCTCTGTGAGTGGCTACAGCCCCTCCTCCTGGGCAGTCCTTGATTTATATAGACCTTATGACCTCATTTACCTGGTCCAATGGTGGCCAGAACCTGTTAGCTGCCAGCCAACCAATTTGAAATGCATCACTGGTTGCTGGGCAGACTGGCAGGTGTCTGGTTCTGTAACCCCCTCCCAGTCAGGCTGGCATTGCTTAGAATGATAGGGAGTTTAAGCCCCAACCCAGGTATATGAATCCAGTCACGTAGGCAGAGGGAGCAGGTCTCCCCCCTCCCTCAGGAATGTATCCGACTCAGGTTACCTAAAGAGCTGGGATGTGTGCCCTCTGCAGGGACCATGTTAACCAAATTGTCACAGAGCAGAGTTTTTTGGGGAGAGACAGAGGTGGCCTTCTGCCACACAGGCCACTCAGAGAGGTTCTGGAATCTCCATCTTTGGGAGATTTTGAGATTAGGTTAGACAAATACTTGTACAGAATGGCTCAGTCAGAGCTGATCCTGAATTGAGCAGGAATTGGGACAGCTGACCTTCCATCCCTGTTTTTTAATTTCATCAGGTCTTGCTGACTTAAATGCACACCTTTAAGAAAGATTTTCAATTTTGATTTGAAGCACAGCTGAATCTTCTGATTCCTTAGGCTGTCCAAATGACTGCCATCATTGTTAAAAAGTTGGATTTTATTTCCAAGTAGATGAGGACTGGTCAACAGGCTTTAATTAGTTCTAATTCTGGTTTTGCAATACTGTTTGGCAAAATGTTCCAGAAGGGCTATTATACTGCAGTACCTTTTCCATTATGTTTGGAATTTGAACAGGAAAGGGAGAAGCCTGGTCACTTCATAAATATAATCTCTTCTTAGTTCTTGAATTCGTATACTTAATACATCTCAGAAAGACTAAAAATATTTGTCATGGAAACCTCTGCTTTATTTTGTCTCAAACTCATACTGGGTAAAATCATCTTGTTTTGCTTCTACTGTTTTGTTTTTTTATTCATTTGTATATTTAATGCTTGGTAGTATTTTTTTGGGGGGGGTGTTGGCTTTTCCCAGGGTAGATTATGCAATCATATAAAATTGGTATTTCAAAATAAAAATATGCTGATACATAAAACAGGAATCCCATTCCACAAACAATAAAAAAGGGAGAAGTCAATATACAGCACTTCCAAGTAATTTCAGAAGCAATTCTCTATTTATAATCTTGTTTATTTCTTATATTTTTGTCAATAAACACCCAAATTTTCATTTGTTGACACATCCATTTCTGGAGTGATGCTTTGTTGTTCTCTCTGGTACACTTGGGGCTCTCAAAATATTGGTCTTCGCTTAGACAGATTTTGCACCTAGCAACACATTTCAGCTCAAAAACTATAATGGGAAGTACTGTGCTGATATGCATGGTATGACACAGATAAAATATAAGTGTTAACAGTAAAATTTCCTTCCAGATGTTCTAGAGAAAGGACCACTAGTGTCTGAGACAATAGTATATACTTCTTTCAAAATGACAGTGGTTTCAGTTTAGATGCCCATATCACAGAATAAGACACTTAAGGCAGACTTCTTTTTCACTTTGCGTGTTCAAATGACACTTTTCCAGCTACATAACCACTGTTTTTGGCACTTGCGCAGATTTTGCAATTCTATTTCATATGCAGAGTGGATGCATAATTGCCTGCACAGATACTGAGCATGTACAGTAAGCTGTGCTCTGGCTGGGCAGATTCATGACTTTGTATGAAGCGTGAGTCTCAAATTTGTAGTTTGGCAAAGGCCAGAAAGAGGGTCCTCACATGATTTTGATCAACCAACTAGTGGCTAGGCACTTGCTCAGGGGGTGAAAAATCATAGTAGTAACGTGCCTTCACTGAAAGAGGATTTGAACCAGAAACCCTTTCATTTCTCAGCATAGTACGCATTTATCTTTCAAAACAGACTGCATTAACCACCAGGCTACAAGTTAGGTACTACCCAGTACTTCCGCTATCCCTCCTCATGAAGTTAAACCCTGAACCGTGCCTTCAACAGTCATTGGATAAAATGGATGGAGGGTAGTGGGGAAGGTTCTGCCTTATTGGAAGAAAGGCACTGGACCTCACCTTTATTTCCAGAGCAGCATATATCCCTCTGAGGCATAGAAGCTCTAGCTTGTTCTCTTTTTCCGGGGTCCCTCTTTTGGCTGCCCAGAAGGCCAGCTTCAAAAGAACGATGGGGGTGGGGAATAAAGGCAGGTGTACACATGGCAAAATGCATGTCAATGCTGAGAACATGGTGTCGGTATGCTTTGAACTAAAACACATCAAAGGTGTTTTAATTTTAAAGAGCACTGCTACCATTTTCTCAGCGCAGATGCACCTTCCACCATTTATACATCTTCATGTGATTCCCACAGAAGCCACTGGCAGTGTCAGCAGTAGGGACAGCCCTGTCAGAGGGGCACATGTCCCCAGTACCTCCTTTACCAGTTGCCTATGGAAATGATGCAGTATTTGCATTAGCATGGATAGGAAACTTCTGTGAGACACCCAGATGTTTCTAGAAACCAGAGCACAATCAGAATGAACAGCGAGCTCATGAAGTTAATGAGGATTTTTGCTTCTGTCTACTTTTGCTAGGGTTTATGATAAAGCATGTGCAATTCTGAGCAGTTTGGACCAAGACCATATTGTGCACAAATGCACAAGGTAGTTTATGCCAAAAGGTAAGCCTGATTCTTCACTTACGAGACTGCTTTTCTTGCCATCAGACACATTATGCTGCATGCTGAAACAATTTTTAAGGTTCCCTGTTGTGCAGAATTGTGTGAACACAAATGTAAAAAGCTGCTATAAAAAGTCCTGCACAACACAATTGGTCTGACAAATGACAGGGGCAATGATACATATTCTTAAATACTAACTACCGGCACATTATTAATTGACTATTAATCCATATAGATAACTAAGTAGAACATTTTTTTATCGCTTATAATGCCCTCCTGTCAGTGCTTTCTAGAGAGAAAGGTAAAGGTTTCTGGAGCTGTGAACCTATTGAACCAAGAGCTCATTTCTCTTCTTAGGGCCTGAAAGAGTCCCTTTATACTATAGTTCAAGACCTTCAACAACTCCAGTTAGAGTTCCTTCAGGATCCATGCCACATTTTCCAGAGGGCTTTGGTAGAAGATGTAGCAGAACAATGAGTGAGACATTCAGCCTTGTAGGTTGATTCCAATAAACATGGTGCTTTTCTCCCTAGCATTGAGCCTTTGGGCAGTATTTGTAGGTATCTTAGAGCCTGTATATTAGAAATTATAACCTAGAAAAACTTGCAGCTGCATCCCCTTGGACTAAAAAGGGACAACTCAGCAGCTGAATCAACTGTAAAATCTTTCCTGATAAGCTATCAAAAGAGAGATGGGGGTCTGCTTTTTTTCTTCCTTCTTTCCTTCCTTTCTTTAATAAAACCATGTTTATGATGGTGGATAAAACATTTTTGTCATCCTTACTAAAAACCTTTATTACCAATCAAAAAATGAGTGGTGGCAGGATAAGTCATATATCAAAGTACAGCTTGGAAATTGGGCATTTTAACAAAGTAACATTTATGAGTGCTGCTGATGATAGGGGATTACATTTTATATTGGAATATATTTTTAAAATATCTGGAATTAACCCTGCATGCATGCTTTAAACTCTTTGAGAGCTGTCAAAACTATTTGGTAGGTAGGTAATGGAACAAAGAAAACGACCCACTGTTGAAGCTATAAGAGGAATAATTAAAAGATGCAATCTTCATGTGAGTTTGATGCCAAGGGATCAAGATATAAATTCAAGATTGGACCAGAAGAAGGAAGTACATTAAGTCCAAATTTATCCTGACCTCCAGGATATGAGAGTTCAATATGCTACAGGGATCTGGCTAGCTGTTCTTTAAGAAGGGTAGAGGTGGGAAGTAGGTGCTTAACTTACTGATGAAGCACTTGTATGAATGCCATGAAGCACCCATCAACATTTTTTGTTTTTTAAATGACTTCGTAAATCTGGCCCTTGTGAAAATGCCATGAACTGAAAGTAGGCAATGTAAATTATTTATTTATATGAAATTAATCAGAAGAAATCAGGATTGACTACATGGCCATGGCTCATTGGCTAATACTTCTGTCACAAAAAAATTGATCCAGCTCTAGTTGTGAAAAAAGGCAGTAATGATGATCCCAAATGTCTAGGCAGAGCCAGGTGGTGGGGATAAGTATCTGTATAACCAGAAGTCCAGTCTGTATAAGTATTTCTGAAAATGCTTGGATTACTAAATTATAATCAAGTAAAGAGAAGAAAAACATTGGGGTGTTGAGTATGGAATTTGCAAACCATGGTTTAAAAGTTGGCTGTTAATTACTAGGTCCAATTGTTTGACTTCCTATCCTGGTGAATAGTATTTACACATGTGAGTAATCCCTTTGTAGATAATATAACCTTAATTGTAATTAACTGTTCAGCACAAAGGCAATACATAATAGGTACATATCCAGAAAATAATCTCTATCTGGAGGGCCTACAATGCTAAGAGGGTGTCAGGAATCATTTACACTGGGCACTTGGTCTGAAATGATTTATGGCTCATTGATTTCCCCGATCACTCAAACATTATCCTTCCTTTTTTCAGGTCAGTAATCCTTTTAAACTGTAAGTGTTACAGAGGGGACACTTGTAGTCAAAGCTCATCTCTAATCACCAGCTCTGACATTTCATGAACATTTCTAAATTCACTGAGGAGTCTCTAAGATCTGGGTGTGATCCTGGCAGGCTTCATTCATCTTAGAGGAACACTTTAATGACTAATGGAGGTTGTACATCTGATGCTTAAGCCCAGGGCTTTCTCAGACTGGGATCATATTGTAGCCATTGGCACCTGCGTGTAAACTGGCAACTTCTCTGTTGATCTCTTTGATGTTCTTTAGCTGCGGAAGGAAAGCCTGTGTGCAAGGCAGAGAAGCCACCTACACACTCATCCTTTACATCATAACCCTTATCAATAATTCACTAGCCTCTACTGTGTCTACTTCAGTTCAAGACACAGAAGAGTCTATTTGTAACTCAATAGTGCTCTAGTCAATAAGCACCTGCGGTTATGTATTTTTCTCCTTGCAAGGATGTACAAGCCTGTAACTACAGAAGTGAAACCTCAGAAAGAGACAAAACACCAACTTGACTGAAAATTAAATTCTCTAGAAGCAGCATAGAATATGGTGTGAGTAACAAGTTAGTCTCTATGGGCGCATCTATACCACACATTTACTGTGGAGTTGCTTAATTAGCACTGCAGTAAAGTCTCAGCATCTATGCATGCGGTCCTATTAGGCTGCAGTAAACTAATTAACTCTGCTGTAGGTTAGTACTTGTAAACACAAGTAATATCCTGCAGCAGTATTATTTATTGTGCCGCAGTGCATGTGTAGACACTGATGGAGCTGACTGGGGCTTGATGGTGCTTCGTGTGGCTATCTGCTGGCTAGCCCCCCACATACTGAAGCACACTTGTGCCCAAGCCAGCCCCTCTGCAGAACATTGAGCCAGGTTGCAGCAGCCTAGGGCTGGCAGGCTGACCCCCGCAAGTCCTGTGCCAGCTGGGTCTGCTGTGATCTGGCTCAACATGTTGCTGTCCCAGGCACATGTGTAAACATGGCACCTGGGAACAATACACTGTGGCACAAACTGTTTATCCAGTCACATTAATTGCATGTGTAGGTGTGCCCTATGTGGAGACCATATGGAATAGTATTTTCAGGATAAGCAGCTCAGACAAGACCAGACAAGAAGGTGTAGAGTTTCACAAAACTGAGGGCAGAAGGGTCTATCAAATCATTTAATGTGATACCCTTAATATAGCAGGCTATTAGCTTTCAATCTATATCAAGGCTAAACACTTTAGTTAAGTCAAATATTTCAATCCTCAGAAATTAGTCTCTGTGCCTCAGGTAAAGAACAGACAAAATCAAGTTTTTGCCAACTGTGTCCAAAGCCCATACAGAAGCAAATTATTGAACAAGATGTACCCAAGTGATCCCAACATGTGAATTATGCTCCATGATGCAGAAGTTATCCCTCTCCCCTCACCCCATCAGATAGACTTCAGTAACATTGACTGTAGTGGAAGTACTCACATAAAATAAGGTTGAAAGATCAGGTGCCTACTGTAGATTAACTTTGCATCTTGAACAAGAGCAATTTAAATAATGATATTAAGAGAAGAGTGGTGTGGGAAGATACAGATAATTAAGTGCTACTGTTGCAATCCATTTGACATGAAAAGAATAAAAAAATCAGGAGTATTTTTAATAAAAATAGAACTCCTGCAGGATTTGAACTTGCTACCTTCAAAATCTTAAGACAGCTACTGTTGGCACTAAATTAAGATACAAAGTCTTTCATTAAGCACCACACATGGGAATTTATAGATATTTTCATTCAGTCAGCTGAAGGAAAGAGCACTTCTCTATGAACACACAGAAACAGTACTGAAAAATACAGAGAAATATTAAGCTGGGATCATATGCTCTATAAAAATAACATCTTTCAATATGGATGGTTTCAGTTGGTCCCAAGGACACCCACACACAAAGTTGTAGAAAAACAACCTTATGTTTGTTTATTTTTTTGTTTGTTTTTGATCCTTTCCTAAAAAGAGTGTGACTCTTCATTATATGAAAAAAAAGCAGGTAAAGCACTATTGAAATGATGGAATCCATTTGAGTATAATAATAAGAATAAATAATGAGGAATTTCTAATAAAAAAATACAAATCTAACTTGACTGAACAGCTAGGCAGCTATTTCATCCAAAAGAACATGGTCCTTGCTACTATCATCCTGTTCTTGGAAGAGATGTTACAAATAGATGTACATCAAAAGTGCTTCAAGTAAAGCTGGAGCATGAAGCACTTTCTACCTTAAAAATACAGTAAAAGCTGTGTTATCTGGAAAGCTCTATTAATCAGCATGCAGATAGACGCAGCAAAAGCGAAACCACCTGCCAATTGATGCAGCAAGAGTAAAACTGGAAGTCCCCCTCCCTGGCACACTGATGCCACAGAGTGAAAGCCCTGGTGCATCAGATGCAGCAGAAGGGGCAGCAGCCAGAACAGGCAAAGGCGCCTCCAACCCTCTGGGCTGGAGATAAGTATAACTCTCAGATAACCAGCATATTTAATTAACCTGGCAACCCCCCATTCTCTATGGATGCCGGATAACAGAGCTTTTACTGTAGTATACTTGTGTACATAGATTATGTCTCCCAGCAAAACGATGTCAAATTTTGTTGGTACTGATGCTATTTCACTGCTCCACAGTGGCAAGCTATGAGCAGGAATCTCAGGGCTTCTTTCAGGAAGAGTCTCTCTGTGATTACAAGGGCCTCAGGAAAACTGATCATTACATGTCCATTGCATTCTCTGTGCTCCTAGATTCAGAGAAAAATAGGGCTGGAAGGGACCTTTCTTCCTCTAGTTGCCACATGCTGCCACTTCGTTTCCCTTTAGCTTCTTGTCTTTTCCCTTTAGCCAAATTCTTATTACTCCTATCCAAAAACTCTTCATTTTCCTTGATAGTGCATAGTGTAGATATCTGTGCTTCTACCTCTTCATTTTTTTACTCCAACATAGACACCAGCTAACAATTAGTACAGAAGAAAATGGCTTTGACTCTCTTGGAGGAACAGGAGCATGTCACATCCCACACAAGTCACAACTGCTGATCCAGTCTTCATTTATGGCTCCTTTGCTTCCTGGAGGACACCTGTCTGCTATTAATTTCTGTGGGTGCTCCCTCAGTCTAGTATTCTGGGACTTAGGGAATAACAGTTCCCTGTTCACTTGGTACATACCCTTCATAATTTTATAGGCTTTTATCCATCAACTTTCTTTCCAAACTGAAGAGTCCAACCTTTTTTAGTCTCTCCTGATAGGGCAGCTGCTCCACACTCCTGATCTTTTTGCTTGCCCTTCTCTGTACCTTTCCCAGTACTGCTACATCCTATTTGAGATGCAGAGACACAAACAGTTCATGGAGTCAACATGTGGGTGCACCATAGCTTTGCATTATGGTATAATGATGTTCTGTGTTTTCTTGTCAATTCCCGTCTTAATGATGCCCAACATTTTATTGGGGGTTTTTTTTCATTGCTGGCGCACATCAAGCTAATGTTTTTAGAGAGCTATCTACAATGACCCAAGGTCTCTTTCCTGAGTTGTAGCAGCTACCTCAGACAAGTGGGACTAATGGAAGTGAATAGCCTTGAAGACTCATGATGACAATCAATGCTGGCAGAGATTCAGGAGGTGAAGGACAATATTCAATATGGTCTGCATCAAGCTGGTTCTGTTGCTCTGGAGTTTGACCACCAGCATGAATTTGCCATGAACATTGATAAGGAGCTGGCAACCCCTGACATTTTCTTGCCTGTCACCAGCAAGTTTAGAATGGACAAATCCACAACTCAGTTGGTCATCAAGGAAGTACTGGCACCACAGTTCCTCAGGCTCTATAATTCACAGAAATGTATTACTGGATCTGTCTGTACAGGGTTCCTGAACTGCACTGTGGCCATTGATAGCATGTACATTATCCAACTCACTAGAACTCAGAATATATTAACGTCAGGGGATGCTCCATTGTGCTATAGCTTGTTATGAACTCTTCATTGTACTATATGACAAAGCCTTAACAAAGGGGCCTATCCAGGCCAGGCTCAAGAGAAGTATATAAGGAGGCAGCCCAAGTGACCAGGGCAACGGTGAACAGGAAGAAGCAAACAGGACAATTTGCAAGCGGTTTGCTAGGACCAAGAGGAGGAAGGGAAAGAGGAACCATTCACCAGTGTGGTATATAGAATGTACCTTTAAAGGGCCTGCAGTGGAATGGTCTAGTTTTCCCCCGGCTGCTGGGTGGGTGCGGTTTAGTTGGTGGTGAGTAGTTCTCCCTGCAAGCTGTGAGTGTGTGTGTTGTTGAATCTTGTTTCCTAATAAAGATGAAGCTGTTTATCATCCCCACCAATCTCTGCTGAATGCTGACTTGAGGACAGAACCCCAGGTGCATGGAGGTCTGAGGGAGTACCATAACCCTGGGATGCAAGGGCCTATGGAAAACACTATATGGTATCAGAAGCAACGAGTCTGTTGGTGGAGTCACCAACAGCCTGATTAAGGGGGTTACAGCTTTCACCTGCAAGTAAAAAATAATAATATTAATGGACCATTTCAGACCTCCACCAGCATTGTCCTTTACTGGAAATCTTGGGGAGAATTGGAAGAAATGGGAAAAGAAGCTTCAATTATCCCTTGCCATCACAAAGCTGAGGAAAAGGCGGTGGATTATAAAATTGCAGTCATGCTTCACTGCATTGGAAATAAAGTCCTAGAAATTTACAACAACATGCAAGGTGTTTTTGCAGACCCTAATAACAAAACCCTTACAGAGGTGCTTGCAGCATTCAAGAACTACTGTGAAGCCAGAAAAAACCCTGTTTTTGAAAGGTACCTGTTCTGGCAACTTAGATGCAATGAGGCTGCAGACATAGACAATTTTGTTAAGGAGCTCAGAAATAGAGCGTAGTATTCTGAATTTGGACCTGCTGAGGATGTTATGTTGAGGGAGAAAATTGTCTTCAGCATAACTGGCAGCAAACTGGAAGACCCCTCCCTCACCCTAGCATAGGCTGTGGATATCTACAGAGCAAAGGCTCTCACAAGTGCTGCGGCTTGTGTTATGTCTGCAGAAGCAAACTTACATACATTTGAGCAAAAGAAAAGCTGTCAGAAAAAAAACACAGCCCAGTTATGTTTTTTTTTCCACAGGAGGTCCATCAAGCTGCAAAGGGCAAAGTTTGCAAAAGGTGTGGAAGCACACACAAGTGTAGATCCTTCCCAGCTTTCAGGGAAACTTATTACAACTGCTTTGGAGTGAACCACTTTGCAAACATGTGAAAATTAAAGGTAGAGGCTCCAAAGTCTGAAAAAAGAATCAGTACCCTATATATGGGCACAATGTCACCAAAGCATCACTCACAGACCTTTGATAACCCTGATGCCTGGTATAGCACAGTTATGATTGCTGACTTGCCAGTCTATTTTAAGTTAGGCTGTGGAGTGAAAGCAAACACTATTCTGGTAGATGTAGCAAAGACCCTGCAAGACAAAGTATGCAAGACTCAAGCTCATATTAAATTGGTTGCATTTGGCAGTGCATACAGGAAACCAAAAGGTGCAATCTGTTAGACCTCGACTCCATGTGACACCCAGCGACTCGGGAGGCAATGGATCGATGCCATCACACATCACCTGCGCACATTGCTTGTCAACAGCTTTATTCAAAATGGAGACAGCTTCAGGCAATGCTCCAACGAACTGGGGAGCTGCCACGAACATTCATTTTTCCATATTTATACACCTTGGTTTATGCTCATTAACATTTACCCCACCTTTGTCCCTCCTTTGTTCCACCCTTAGTCCTTCCCACCTTAAGCTCTGCCTCTATTTATTGTTTGTTTCATTAGCATGGAATTGCTTATGCATTTCGCTTATTTACATGTTTTTTTGCTATGAGTGCATGCCTAAGACCCTGACCCCACTTCTTTTGGTCACTTTGGCAGACTTCAACCAAAGCCTGGAAGCTTCTGGAGGCTTCTTTACCAATCACCATTCACCTTTTCGCATGTGTTTATCTTGGATTCTGTTACCAGTTATGTGTTGTTTTTCACGTTCCAGTCTGCTTTTCAGTTCCACATTGTACCATCTCCACATTCTTAAGGCTTCATCTCATTCACACACACAGACTAACACAGACCGCTTGCAGATGGTTGACACAGTTAAAATGGCTACTTAGCATAAGCAAATGGCTGGCGTAGCAAAATCTGCTTTATCTTCTAACAATAGCCATAGAATCATAGAAGTCGGATCGGAAGGGACCTTGTAGATCTTCAAGTCCGACCCCCCGCCTGGGCGGGAGAAAATGAGTCCAGCCAGGTAGTCATCAAGCCTCTTCTTAAAGATCCCCAGGTTTGTATCCTGTTTTTTTTTTTTATATACAATGAGGTATATATTTTACAACACTACTATATTGTTAGGAAAATGCTTGCCTAAGTGTCTTGCAATGATACTATTAACATTCTCCCTTGTGGTTAGAATCTTTGCTAGGCCACACGTTATAGCCTTTTATTCAGTTGCAAATCCAATGCTCCCCAAGGTCCAAATACTGTCACCCTAACACAATCATTGCACACTGCAAATCTGTTGCTAATGAACCTGATTCAACTTTTTACATAACAGACAATTTTGACCCATCGGTACTTGGTAGGGTGGCATGCACCACCTTAGACTTTATCAGACGAGTCCATGGAAAGGCCCTAACAGTACCTACAAACCAGGTGCACTGTCTCAAACTATACTCAGATGTTTTTGAAGGTTTAAGCCAATTTCCTAGTACCCATCACAACTATGTCGACCCGGGGGTACCACTGGTTTTGTATGGGTGTAGAAAAATTACCTATGCAACCTTAGGCAAGTTGAAGACTACCTTCAGAATGCTGGAAGCTATGGGAGACATTATGAAGGTGACAGATCCCACACCCTGGACCAATAGCCTTGTGATCAAACAAAATAAGGATGGTTCGCTATGACTTTTTCTAGACCCAAGAGACCTCAATAAGGCAGTGTTGAGGCAGCACTTTTCTATTCCCATTGCAAAG
Organism: Crocodylus siamensis; assembly: GCF_052110815.1. Lineage (NCBI taxonomy): Eukaryota > Metazoa > Chordata > Crocodylia > Crocodylidae > Crocodylus > Crocodylus siamensis. The sequence continues at coordinate 46,936,638 of NC_143403.1, forward strand.
AATGTGCAAGAGCTTGTCTGGTAAAAAGCTGTTCATCAGTCTTTATGAAAAAAGATGGCAATTGGCAAGTCAAATTGGACAAGGAATTGGCAAAACTGTGTACTTTTAACACCCCATGGGGAAGTTACCACTTCAGTCACCTTCCCTTTGGTATTAAATCAGCTAGTAAAGCATTCCAAAAGAAGAATCATGAGTGCTTGGGTGACATTCCGGGAATCCACATAATTGCGGATGACAAGCTCATTGTGGCAGGTACCAAAGAGGACCATGGCACTATCCTGAACCAAGTCCTGGAGAGAGCATGTCTGAAGGGGCTGGACATGTTTTAGTCAGCAAGCCCTGATGTTCTTCATCCAAGGGTGCTGAAGGAATTGGCCAATGTTATAGCAGAACCACTAGCATGGTTGTTTGAGCACTCATGGCACTCAGGACAGGACCCAGAGGACTGGAAATGAGCCAATGTGGTCTCTATTTTCAAGAAGGGGAGAAAGGATGATCCAGGTAACTATAGGCCAGTTGGCCTCACATCTGTCCTTGGGAAAATCTTTGAAAAAATTATTAAGGTTCACATTTGTGGGAGTCCAGTAGAAAAAAATAATGCTGAAGAGCAACCAGCATGGCTTCATAGCAGGTAGATCCTGCCTGACTAACCTTGTTTCTTTTTATACAGGACTTGAGGGAAATGTCATCTACTTGGATTTTAAAAAGGCCTTTGATACAGTGCTGCATCCCATTCTTACAAATAAATTAAGTGGTTGGGACATAGATTATTACACAGTCCGGTAGGTGGAGAATTAGGTTATGGGACACACCCGGAGGGTGGTGATGGTGGGTCATTTTTGACCTGGAAAAATGTGGGCAGTAGAATTCCCCACGGTTTGGTCCTTGGACTGGTGTTGTTCAGTATCTCATCAGTGACTTGGATGAGGGCATGGAAAGCACTCTGTCCAAATTTGTGGATGACACCAAATTATGGGGCAGAATAAACACATTGGAGGGCAGGGAGAAAATTTAGGCAGACTGGACACACTGAAAAAGTGGTCAGAACAGAATAGGACACAGTTTAATATAGATAAGTGCAAAGTGTTGCATCTAGGGAGGAAGAATCACCAACACACCTACAGACTGGGAGGTGACTTTCTAAGCATCACAGCAGCAGAAAGAGATCTTGTAGTCATACTTAACTCCAAAATGAACATGAGTCATCAATGTAATGAAGTGATAAGAAAAGCCAATCACACTTTCATGCATTAGAAGGTGTCTCACGGACAGGTCTAAGGAGGTGATACTTCCCCTCTATGCCGGATTGGTAAGACCACAGCTGGAGTACTACATCCCATTTTGGGCACTGCACTTCAAGACAGATGTGGATACCCTTGAGACTGTCCAGAGGAGGGCTACTTTCATGGTTAAGGGCCTGCAGGTAAAATCCTGTGAGGAGAGATTGAGGGACCTGAATCTATTTAGTCTTTGCATTAGGAAACATTTCTTTACGAGGGCTGTCAAAATCTGGAATGGGCTTCCAAGGGAGATGGTGCTCTCCCCTGCCTTGGAGGTCTTTAAGAGGAGACTAGACAAGCACCTAGCTGGGATCATCTAACCCAGCACTTTTTCCTGCCCAGTGCAGGGGGTCGGATTCAATGATCTACTGAGGTCCCTTCCGACTAAAAATCTGTGAAATCTATGAAAGGAATAAAGTTTAATAAGGATAAAATACAGTTTTTAGTCAACAGTGTTGGGTATATGGGCCATATCTTCTCAAAAGATGGTGTCAAAGCAGATGATGACAAAGTGAATGCCATCAACAGCATGCCTTCCCCAAGAGACAAAAAAGGCCTTCAAAGACTCCTCAGAACCATTCAGTACTTGGTGCAATACATTCCACATGAGTCAAGCCTGGCAGCCCTGCTGAGAGTGCTTCTAAGGATGTTATCTGGCAATGAGGACCTGAGTATCAGGAAGCCCTGGATAAACTCAAGCAAACCATCAGAATGGCACCTATGGTCAAGTACTTTAACCAGCAGAGCAGTTGGAAATCCAAACCGATGCATCTAAAGATGGCTTAGGAGCAGGTCTATTTTAGCAGAAGCAACCAATCACATGTGCTTTGAGAGCTAACACAATCTGAGAGTAATTATGTGCAGACTGAAAAAGAATGTCTGGCGATTTTCTTCGCCGTGACTTAGTTCCACCAATATGTGTATGGCAGGTAAGGGTCCAGTCAGACCACAAACCCCTAGAAGCAATTTTTGCAAAGCCCAAGGAAAGGATCCAGCATGGCTATAGAGGATGCTGTTGCAGCTCCAAAAATATGACATCCAAATTCTCTATACCAAAGGCAAAGAGATGTTAGTAGCTGACACACTTTCTAGAGCCACAATGCTTGCCACTCCCCCTGAACCTGATCTTTTCCAGTCAGAAAAGGGGCTCATGGTCTGACTGAAAAAGAGCCACTCAGTGGCCATTTACTCTAGCAGTTGCAGAAGCACATGTAAGCTGACAGGGAACTACAGGCCCTTAGAGCTCAGCATCTTAATGGATAGTGAAGCAGGCAAAAAAAAGTTAATGTGAACTAAAGTCTTAATGGCCACTCAGGAGACCAAATCCTGAGGTTTGGCAGAATGGGGGCTATGGAGGGGCTGCAGCCACCCAAGAATTCACCAAAGTCTTTGCCACCCACTCGGAGCACAGCCTGGTGCAGCCCCGGCCCTGCCAGGCCCATCCCATGCAGATCCAGGAGCACATGCCCCCCATTCCTTCCCAGACCAGTGGCAGGAACCACCAGTTGAGCCACCAGATGCACAGAACAGAGTGGCAGGAGCCACTGTCCCCTGCTCCTCCCCTCCCCATGCCCGCCTGGCCCTGGCTGGGCAGCACTTGCCCAGCTCCACTCCCTTCCTCACCACAGGAGGTGTTTATCTGCTTCCCCATGCCCCTTCCCTTCCCCTTCCCCTTCCACCACTTTTGAGCTGCATACAATATCAACCATTGTAAAGAAACCAATCCCCCATTTGTAACATTGTTCCTATGGGAAAATTGGTTCTGAGTTATGACATTTTGACTTAAGACGCAGTTTTCAGGAACCAATTGTGTCATAAGTCTGAGGACTGCCTGTACTCAATGTCTTTTTCCCCTTGGTCTTTACAGGCAAGGTTAGCTCCCATACTACTGCACTGGGCAGCACAGTTCGGGGAGACCATGAGCACCTTACAATGGCAAAAGAACAGGTTAGGGACTGTTTAGAAAATCTGGGCATGTACAAGTCCATGGGGCTGGATCCAATGTTTTTGAGGGTGCTGAGGGAATTGGCTGCTGTGATTGAAGAGCTGCTATTCATTATCTTTGAAAACTTATTGCAATCAAGGGAGGTCCTGGAAAATTGGGAAAGGGCAAATATAGTGTCTATCATTAAGAAAGGGAAGAAGGAGGATTCATGGAACTACAGACCAGTCAGCCTCACCTCAGTCCCTGGAAAAATCATGGAGCAGGTCCTTGGAGAATCCATTTCTAAGCACTTAGAGGAGGAGGAAAAGGTAACTCACCACCTAGCAAAGGGAGATGAGGTCAGCATCATATAGTTGTATTTCAGAAAGGCCTTTAACTTTGTTTCTCACTATGTCCTAATAGTTAAATTAAGAAATTGTGGCCTCAACAACTTAACAGTTCAGTGGCTAGGAAACTGGTTCTGAGGTTAAACCCTGAGAGTGTTAATAGACAGAACTGAGTTGACATGGCAAAAGGTGATCAGTGGTGTCCCTCAATACTCAGTACTCAGACCAGTACTTTTCAACATTGTCATCAATGATTGGGATATGAGTGGAAAATGTACCAGCAAAATTTGTGGATGACACCAAGTTATGGGGGAATGCCATCATGCTGAAAGACAGGCTGTTGATACAGGCTGACCTGGACAGGCTTGTGAAGTAGGAGGATCTAAACCTGATGATGTTTAACACCAAGAAATGTAATGTGCTCCATCTGTGGAGAAATAATCCATAACATACTTACAGGCTCAGTGGTGCTATGCTAGCCAGCACCACAGCTGAAAGACACCTTGGGGTAATTATTGACCACAAAATGAACATGAGCCACTAATGTGATGTTATATCCAGCAAAGTGAACAACACTGTGGTATGCATCAACCAATGCATCACAAGCAAGCCTAAGGATGTCATTCTCCCATTCTACTCAGCATTAGTGAGGCCACAGCTGGAGTACTGTGTCCAGTTCTTGGTGCTTCACTTCAAGAGTGATATGGAGAAGCTGGAAATAGCCTAAAGGAGGGCCACATGAATGATTAAAGGTCTGGAGAACAGACCATATGAGGAGAGGCTGAAGGCCATGGGACTGTTCAACCCGGAAAAGAGAAGACTCAGGGGAGAATTGATGGGAACCTTCAAGTATATAAAGGGTGAACATCAGGGGCTAGGAGAACATCTGTTCATCAGGGCACCCCAGGGGAAGACTATGAATAATGGTCATAAACTGATAGAAAATTTCTTTAGATCAGACATAAGGAAAAGCTTTTTTATAGTTCATGTGGCCAGTCTGGAACAGACTTCACCCAGAGGTGGTACAGGCACCTTATCTGGACATCTTCTGAAGGTGACAGGATGCACACCTTGCTGGGGTCATCTGACCTCAGGAGTTTTTCCTGCCTTCAGCAGGGGGGCTGGACTTGATGATCTTGTGAGGTCCCTTCCAGCCCCTAACTTCTATGAATATAGAAAGAATTAGGAACAGTCAGCATGGATTCACCAAGGGAAAGTTATGCCTGACCAACGTGATTACCTTCTATGATGAGATGACTAGGATGTGGGGAAAACAGTGGACATAATTTACCTTGAAAGTCTTTTGATACAGTCTCCCACAGCATTCTTGCAAGCAAGCTGAGAAAGTTGGATTAATGGACTGTAAGGTGCATAGAAAGCTGGCTGGATTCTCAGGCTCAATGGGTAGAAATCAATGACTTTATGTCTAGCTGGCAGCCAGTATCAAATAGAGTGCCCCAGGGGTCTGTCCTGGGTCTGGTTTTATTCAATATCTTCATTAATGATCTGGAAGATGAGATGGATTGCACCATCAGCAAGTTCTGGGATGACACAAAGCTGGGGGGTTTGGGAGATATGCTGGAGGGTAGGATGAGGATTCAGAGTGACCAAGACAAATTGGAGGACTGCGCCAAAAGAAATCACATGAGGTTTAACAAGGGCAAGTGAAAAGTCCTGCATTTAGGACAGAAGTACCCCATGTACTGCTTCAGCTTGGGAACTGACTGGCTAAGCAGCAGCTCTGTATAAAAGGACCTGGGGGTTACAGTGGACAATAAGCTGAATATGAGCCAGCAGTTTGCTCTTCTTGCCAAAAAGGCTAACAGCATACAGAGGTGCATGCAGCATTGCCAGCAGATTGAAGGAATTTATTATTCTGCTCTATTCTGCATGAGTGAGGTCACATCTGGAGCACTCCGTCCAGTTTTGGGTGCCCCACTGTTGAAACAATGTGGACAAGTTGGAGAAAGTCTAGCAGAGAGCAACAAAAATAATTTGGGGGCTGGGGCACATGACTTATGAGTAGAGGCTGCAGGAACTGGGTGTATTTAGGCTGCAGAATAGAAGACTGATGGGGGGATTTGATAGCAGCCGAAGATTTGATGGCATGGTGGGGGTCTGCTATAGACCACCAGGCTGATAGGAAGTGGTGGATAAGGCTCTCTTAAAACAGCTAGCAGAAGTTTGCTGATCACAGGCCAAGGTTCTCATGGGGGACTTCAATCACCCTGACATTTGCTGGGAGAGCAATACAGCAGTGCACAGGAATCCAGGAAGTTTTTGCAGAGTGTAGGGGCTGGAGCAGCCAACTAGGGGCCGTGCTCCTCTTGTCCTGCTGCTCACAAACAGGAAAGAATTGGTGGGGAATGTACTAGTAAATGGCAACTTGGGAAGCAGCAGCCACAAGATGATTGAACTGAGGATCCTGAGGAAAGGAAGAATTGAGAGCAACAGAGTAAGGACCCTGGACTTCAGAAAAGTAGACTTTGACTTGCTTAGGGAACTCATGGGTAGGATCCCCTGGAAGGCCAGTCTGAGAGGGAAAGGAGTCCAGGAGAGATGGCTGTACTTGAGAGAAGCCTTACTGAGAGTGCAGGAACAAACCATCTTGATATGCAGAAAGGCTAGCAAGTATGGCAGAAGATAGCTTGGCTTAACAGGGAACTCTTCAGTAAACTAAATCACAAAAAGGAAGCTTATGAGAAGTGGCAAATGGAAAAATTACTAGGGAGGAGTGTAAGAGCATTGCTCAGGCATGCAGAGATAGTCAGGAAAGTGAAAGCACAATTGGAATTACAGCTAGCAAGAGATCTGAAGGGTTTCTACAACTATGTTGATAACAAGAGGAAGATCAGAGACAGTGTGGACCCCTTACTGAAAGAGGGAGGCAACCTAGTGACAGAGTACACAATGCCTTCTTCACCTCATATTTCACAGGCAAAGTCAGCTCCTACACTACTGCATCTGACATCACAGTTTGGGGAGGAGGTGAGAAGCCCTCAGTGGTGAAAGAACAGGTTAGGGATTATTTAGAAAAAAACTAGGTACATACAAGTTCATGGGGCTGGATGGGAAGCACCCAAGGGTGCTAAAGGAATTGGGTGATGTGATTACAGAGCCACTGGCCATCATCTTTGAAAATTCATGGCAATCAGGAGAGGTCCTGCATGACTGGAAAAGGGGAAACATAGTGCCCATATTTAAGAAAGGGAAAAAGGAGGATCCAGGGAACTACAGACCAGTCAGCTTCACCTCAGTCCCTGGAAAACTTGTGGAGCAGATCCTCAAGGAATCCATTGCTCAGCACTTGGAGGAGAAGAAGGTGATTAGGAACAGTCAGCATGGATTCACCAAAAGTAAGTCATGCCTGACCAACCTGATTGCTTTCTCTGATGAGCTAACTGGCTCTGTGCATGTGGGGAAGCCAGTGGATGTGGTTTACCTTTATTTTAGCAAGGCTTTTCATAGTCTCCCACAGAATTCTCATCAGCAAGCTAAGGAAGTATGTACTCAATGAATGGACTGTAAGGTAGACAGAAAACTGGCTGGAGCATCGGGCTCAGAGAATAGTAATCAATGGCTCAATGTCTAGTTGGCGGCTGGTATCAAGTGGAGTGCCCCAGGGGTTGGTCCTCCAGCTGGTTTTGTTCAATCTCTTGAACAACAACTTGGAAGATGGGATGGAGCGCACCTGCAGCAAGTTTTCAGATGACACCAAGCTGGTGGGAGGAATAGATAAGCTGGAGGGTAGGGCTAGGATTCAGAGTGACCCAGACAAATTGGAGGATTGGACCAAAAGAAATCCCATGAGGTCCAACAAAGACAAGTGCCAAGTCCTGCACTTAGGATGGAAGTATTGCATGCATCAGTACAGGCTGGTGGCTGACTAGCTGGGCATCAGCTCTGCAGAAAGGGACCTGGGGATTACTGTGGACAATAAACTGAATATGAGCCAGCAGCTTGCCCTTGTTGCCAAGAAGGCTAACGGCATACTGGGCTGCATTGGTAGGTGTGTTGCCATCAGGGAAGGGAAGTGATTCTGTCCCTCTATTCAGCATTGCTGAGGCCACATTTGGAGAAATGTGTTCAGTTTTGGGCCCGTTAGTGTGACAGGAGCTAGGTAACACTACTTTTGTTGCCCACATCCTGTAGAATAGAAAACTTAGAGGGGATTTGACAGCAGCCTTCAACTACCTGAAGGTGGTTTCAAAGAGGATCGAGCTAGACTGTTCTCAGTGGTGACCAATGACAGAAGAAGGAGCAGTGGTCTCAAACCGCAGCAAGGGAGGTTTAACTTGGATATTAAGAAAACTTTTTAACTAGGAGGGTGGTGAATCATTGGAACAAGTTACCTTGAGAGGCTATGGAATCTCCATCCTTGGTGGTTTTTAAGGTCCGGCTTGACAAAGTCCTGGCTGGAATGACCTTGAGTTGGCGTGGTCAGGCTTTGAGCAGGGAGTTCATAGATTTTTATAGACTTCATAGACATTAGGGCTGGAAGGGAACTCAGAAGATTGAGTCCAACCCCTGCCCCAGGTGCAGGAAGTCAGCAGGGATCATAGGATCCCAGCAAGATAAACATCTAAATGTCTTTTGAAGGTGTTCAGAGTAGGTGCTTGAACCACCTCCAGCAGCAATCTATTCCAAACCTTGGGGGGCTTGGACAGTGAAGAAGTTCTTCTTTATGTCCAGCCTGAAACAGCCATGGAGGAGTTTGTGACCCTTTGACCTTGTCATCCCTTGGGGCGCTCGGGTGAATAGACGTTCCTCCAGATCCTGGTGAGCACCCCTGATGAACTTCTATGTGGCCACCAGATCACCCCTGAGCCTGCACTTTTCCAGGCTGAAGAGTCCTATAGCTCTCAGCCTCTCTTCATAAGGTCTGCTTTCCTGACCTCTGATCATGCGCGTGGCTCTCCTCTGCACCCTCTCAAGCTTCTCCACATCCCTTTTGAATTGTGGAGCCCAAAACTGGAGGCAGTACTCCAGCTGCGACCTCACCAACTGAGTACAATGGGAGGATGACGTCCTGGGATTTACTTAAGAACCATCTGTGGATGCAAGCAAGTGTTTTGCTTGCTTTAGTATCACAGCAGTATCACACTGCAGGCTCACGTGCATCTTGTGGTCAATTATGACCTCTGAGTCCCCTTTATCCGTAGAGCTAGCCAGTGTAGCACTGCCGAGCCTATAAGGATGCTGCAGGTTTTTCTTTGAATGGCCATAGAATGCAGAATCTCTTGACTTAAGCTCAAATCAGACTTTCTAGGTTTTAATTTTAAGCCAAAAATAAAGACAGAAAATACCTTACTTTGTCTCCTGGAGATACTTATGATTCTGAAAACCAAAAAGCAAAAACACACACAGCAGGGATTCTAATTAGAAAGAAACATAAAAAATACAGGCTTGTCTTGCAGTCTTTTATTTGTTTGGGCTGTATCTAGGTTCACTGTCTTTTGCTTGTGCTTTAATATCTTTCTGGTTTTACACTGGCTATAAAGCAGGGGCAGGCAATTATTTCGGGCAGAAGGCCGCTTACTAAGTTTTGGCAAACCATCAAGGGCCTCATGACAGGCAGCGAGGGGCAGATAAATATTTATTTTCTAAATTCTTAGGAGCGCTGCAGACCAGGTAGAATGGCCTGGCGAGACGCATCTGGCCCACGGTTGCATTTTGCCCACCCATGCTATAAAGCCTGCTTCTCATAAATAACATGCATTTCTGTACCCTGAACTGCAACTGGTGCTGTATATTGAAGTTGAACTCTGAACCAGAGGTTACAATACTGAAACAAATGTGAATGAACAATGAAAAATTAAAATAGCTGATAACATCTCTAGTGTGATTGAATGATTTACCCACTGTTGTCTTGTTTCCAGGAACCAGCAATAAAAGGTTCCTAACTGCCTTGAAACAAATGACAGTGACTTTTGGTAAAAAAAACCCTCCAAAAAACAAAAAAAGGTAAGGCATAATAAGTCACTTTCTCAGCAGCTGGGCTTATTGATAAGGGCATTTTCAAAAATGCCCCAATTCCCTACTGTAAATCATGGTTACTTCTTTTGAAGTCTAATGAGGGAGTGAAAGCACCTCTGTATTTCTTCTTAGCTCCTATAACTTCCTAAGGCAAACTGGCACAACTTTCAGTGTTACATGCAGATGATAGCTCTTTTAGGATGGGTGAAGATGTTTTATAGGGTAAAAGAGGTTGGTGTCTATGATATTTACATACATATGACTTTCAGAATTGAGAATAGAAGACAAGCACCTTGAGCTCTGTACACATAATTAACTCACTAAGGGTATGATGACAGAGTACTATAAAATTACAAATCAGCCATAGGTCTACCCAAAAAAACCCAACCCAAAACAAAACAAAAGATATAAAAATTGAAACAGAGATAAGGCTGAAAAGCTTCAGATCATTAACGGTTATGCCTGTCCTCCCCACTAAAGCAGAAAATGTTGATTAGCCCAATAGCATTCTGTAGTGTTTGGTTTCCCCCCTCATCCCTGTAAGGTAGCTGCCCTGTAATACATTTATCTCTACTTCTTTGGGATCACAGATCCTACACATGTCTTGAACTCCTAGAAAGCAGTCATGAAGGCAAGCTACTACCATTCCTTATGATCCTTTAAGGGGATAACTCCACTAAACCCTACTTTTTACCAACTTTATAGTGGACCCAGAGCTATCTCATGCCAGCAACAAAAAAGACCAGAAGGACAATAAAAACCTCTGTCTAAGCCACAGACTATGACCAGACCAGAAGGGACAGGAGAATTTAGGTGCATGAGTCTTTCCTTCTTTTTGGAAATCATTGAGCCTAAGATGTGAGCACTCAGGCAGGGCATGGGTAGCTGGGTCTGTTGATAGTCCCCTGAAGGGCAATCAGGAGGTCATCTAATGGGGTTGCAGGCTACCAGGGTGTCAGGTCAGTGTCTGAGTCAGTGAAGTGGAGATCCGAGAGATGCAGTCCAGGTTGTAAGCCAAAGTCAGAAGCCAGGAGAATCAGAGAGCTGGATGCTGAGCTCCAGGTAAGATCCAAGAGCAGGGTCAGGGAAAGCCAAAGCCAAGTTAGGAGCCAGAAACCAGGAGAACCAGAGATAGCACTGAACATGAGGCTTGTCAGAGCAGACTGAATCTGTTCTCAAGACATGCCTGCAGCCGTAGGTTGCAGGTGTTCTTTAAAAGGCTGAGTGGTGCTCTCAATAGCCCATCCAGTTACAGAGAACTGGGACAGTCATTTTAGCCAGGGATCAAGGTCAGGTGTGGAAGCTCAAGGGTTTAGCTGAACTGGGCCTAACTGGCTAGAGGCCCCAACAAGAAATGTGTTTTTGGAATAGGACAACTTGGATGGCTCCAATACTGGGGAGGACCACCTGAGTGAAGCTTCTGTATTCTACCCATAGAGAGGTTTGGTTAGCTAGCGAGTCAGCTTTGGGGGCATTGAGGGCCCTGGGGGTGGAACGCTTGCAGAATTCTATTGTCCAGGGGTTTGACCAACTTCCCTCATTCCTTCCAGCTCCACAGGGGTATCATTGTGACCAAATTTGGGAGATAACAGAGAATTCTGGAACCTTCTCTTGGGTCATGAAGAAAATGAGGTGAAAATAGAGACCATTGTGGTCTGTTTTTTGGTGCTGGATTATCAGTTTCAGTCACAGACTCATGGGACTGAATGGGCTGATTTGTACCTATCCCATTCAGCCCACTGAAACAATGTGAAGGAGGAGGAGGAAAATAATGTCCAGTTGTATGAAAAACATGGATATAGAGTGGTGGGGACAATTGAGACTACTCTGGAAACTTCTTTTGGGCAATTCAGAAGATGTTGTTTGGGGTGTCTCTCAGCTGACAAGTTGTATAGTTAATGGTAATTCACGTGACACTGCTGCATCTCTTCATCAAAGGCATAATATGACTGGTCCCTCTCTCTACTGTCTGGGTGGAAAGGCAGCTACAACTGTCAGCTATCAACAGGGACCTGAAGGGCTGTAAAGATCCTACAACAGGAGAAAGCAATGTTTTCAGGTGAGGGTGCAAAATGACCCAGCTTGGGTCTGAACTAGTCAACACTAGGACTCAGCCACCTCTAATGCATCTTTGTGTTAACTAGCTGCAGCTTGGCATGGGCAGAGCCCCCCTCTGCCAGAGCTCTGGGAGTCTGACTGAAGCTCAATGCAGGGTGATCTCCTCCACGCTGAAGTCCTCAGAGCCCAACTATGGCATGGCGAGGGCAGAGCTCTCCACCTCAGAATGCTGATGGATCTGACTCATGGGCCATAGGTTGCTGACCCGTCATAGGAGGTCATTCCCCCTGTCCTTGCTGTCACCTGTTTTGACCAGCTCCTTCCAGGGAAGAATCTCTGTTAGCCATGGGAATAGTAGTTCTCTCTCTGCCAGCCTTGAATTACCCATGTTTTCTGTGAGTTTTGTAATTTTGTGCAGGGGAGGGAGAGGATTGGGAGACACTCCGTTGTGTCACACACAGGGAAAGAATAAAGCCCGCAATTGGAGTACTGTGTCCAGTACTGGGCACCGCACTTTAAAAAGGATGTGGCCAGCCTGGAGAGAGTTCAGAGGAAGGCCACCCATTTGGTGAGAGGGCAGCAGGACAGGCCCTGTGAGGAGAGACTGAGGGACCTGAACCTGTTCAGCCTCCTCAAGAGGAGGCTGAGGGGGGACCTGGTTGCTGCCTACAAACTTATCAGGGGAGATCATCAGCAAATAGGAAGAGCCCTATTCTCCCCAGCACCACCTGGGGTGACGAGGAACAATGGTAACAAGCTGATGGAGAATAGGTTTAGGTTAGAGATCAGAAGGCAATATTTTACAGTTAGGGTGGCCAGAATCTTGAACCAACTTCTCAGGGAAGTGGTCCTCGCCCCTACCTTGGGCAAATTAAAAAAGAGGTTAGATGATCACCTCTGTGGCAGGGGGTCATGCTAGATGATCTGATCAGGTCCCTCCTGACACTACCTAGTATGAAACTGTGAAACTATGAAAGGTAAACAAAACAAAGTTATTTTAGCCTGGGCTTATGTTTAGAAGAGTGTTCCTCCCCAATCCCACAGCCAGTCATAGAGCTCTGTGTCAAATGGCAGGCTTAAATATTTTCAGAAACCAGGAACTGGCTGTGAGCAGCTGGTTGGGAGGACAGACTCCAAATAGTTATACTAGACATTGTCTCCCAGTGGTATCCCTCCTCTGTAGTTTATTGTATGAATAAAGTCTAATCTGTTCCTGTAAACTTGACTATGGTTCCTCTTCTGAACCCACAAATTACACAATGAAGGGTATATTCCAGGCCAAGTATGCAACAGAATACCTGAGCCACAAAACAGGTATTTACAAGGTCTACCCATCTCCACTACAGCTCCAGGACCACCTCCCTAGTTCAGGCTGAGTTGTACTTACCCAAGGCCTAAGTGGCTATTCAGGACCAGTGCTACCCACTTGAGTTCAAAGACCTTTGCACGTACATGTGTCAATATCTTGAAAATACCTAATGCACTTGCTGGGGATTTAAACTAACATGTTTCACTTTCTCAGGCTGTTCTTGGATTGTGTGGGATGCTGAAGCCATGCTGCTATGTAGAAAATAATGCAAAATGCCTTGGTCCAGAAACAAAACAGGAGAGATCATGACTGCAATTTAGAGGTTAGGACACTCAGCTGTAAGGGGCAAATGTGGTTTCTGTTCCAATGAATACTTATACATTTTAACTAAGGACTGCATAATGTCAAATATATAAAAAATTTTGGATCAGAGACTCAATACAGGTGTAGTGATCATTGGGAGAAGCCCCTAGCATTTTGGATGGACCAAAGCAGGGCTACCAGATAGATGGCATGGTCCTGGCAGCTATGCAGCACTGCAGTGCTAGGGAGTGGTGCCAGGTGCAGGCAGGCTGCCTCAACTGCCCTGCAACCTATCTAGGGGGATGCAGTGGCCAGGTCTGGCCACAGGCTACCTGCATGTGTGCCACGGCTTCAGCATGGCTCCAAGCTTTTAAGGGCCTGGGCCTAGAAGTGGGGATGCCATAGAGCTGACCCAGCCCTGGGGCAGGAGAGGATTCAACCCTGGGGCTCTGGGGCTAAGCTGAGGCTGGCTCCCTAGTGGCAGGGCTGACCAGGAGCAAATTTGCTCCCACTCAGTGTCTACACATGCATTACTGTGCAGTAACTACTCATGAGTAAATTTGCTACTTACATTTGCATATAGCAAATTTACTCATGAGTAGAGCAGTTTACTGAGCAGTAACCATGTGCACATACAGAAGAACATGCTTACTCTGCTCTATTACACAGTAATACTTCTTGTGTAGATGCATATAGAAGCACTCAAAGGCTTGTGGTGGAACTGGTGTCCTATCTTGGGAGTTTGTGAATGCTAGCTGGAAAGGAGAAAATAAGGCATGGGCTGCTAGGCAGATCAGTGTTGTGAGCAACTTAAGTTGTGTCCTGTACAGAAAGCACATGAGGCAAATTTCATAACTACAAACTTTAGTTCTTCATATACATTTGAAATAAGCACTTGAAAACAAAGGACATCTCACAAGTAACTTGGCATAGTCCAAAGTGCTAAATGTATAATTGCAATACCTGTGTTGTGGTATGGTTTTGGGTCTCCATTGTCATTTTGTTGTTGTTGCTGCATGACAGTTGGCCCACTGATGGGCAGCACACACTGTAGTGGAGAGCAACAGCATGGTCCTCCTTGAGAATCCTGGACAATTAATTGTGGAAGTGGACTAAAGTCCTTGCAGAGCCCAAGACCTTGTTGGCATCCCTGCCCAAACGTACTGCAACTTCATGTACTTGATTTTAATGCAGTTATGTTGCCAGTCCTGCTGGTACCCTTGGGACTACCATCTGGACTGCAATGTACTCCTAGACCACCTGGTTTTGTCAGCTGCCCATTATACCCTTGGCAGTGGTGGCAATACCTCTCTCCTCACCCCACATCCTCATGAGGTCCAGTACCTTTCCACCACTGTGGTTCCTGGTCATCCTGTAGAGGTCTGAGGAGGACATTTTCTGGTTCCATTTGGTTCACAAACCTAAGTGACCACTGTTTGCACCAGAGTGCTTGAGCAAAAGTGGTAGGTCTTGGCAAACTGTTGCAGGGAATTAAGGTGTGCAGCCAGGCCTGCAGTAGTCCCCCACCCTCCAGTGCCCCAAGACAGACACAGTTGCACAAGCACCCATGTCATGAGTTTTGCTTGTCTGCAGCTTGAGGTGCAGTTTCTCCCAAACCCCTGAACTTATCTTCTTGAAACTTGGCAGGCTTTGTGGCCTCAGCAGGGGCCACCATCCCTGCAGTTTTCAGTCCACTGCACCTTAACACACACAGTGTCACCTATATCACAAGTTTTGCCCCGTCAGCAGCTTGAGGTGCAGTTCCCCTGCAAAACCCCTGTACCTATCACCTTGAAACTTGGCAAGTTTTGACCCCACTGTGGGACATACACTTGACATGAGCTTTGCTTTCAAGAATTAGAGGTGCAGTTCCCCCCAAACTCCTGCACCTATCTTCTTGAAACTTGTCAGACTTTGTGGCCTCAGCAGGGTCTAGCAAGCCTGCAGTTCTTAACCCACTGTGTCTTAACGCGTACGCGTGACAGAAGTTTTGCTTTCAGGATTTTGGGGTATATTTTCTCCAAACCCCCACACCTATCTTCTTGAAACATGGCAGGATTTGTTGCCTCATCAGGGGCTAGCATTCATGCAGGTTTGACCCCACCGTGGCTTAACACACACACATAACATGAGTATTGCTCTCAAGATGTGCAGTTTCTCTGAACTCCCTGCACCTACCTTCCTGAAACCTGGCACACATTATGCCCTCAGAATGGGCTAGGATTACTTATAGTTTCATCCAAATCTGGCTAGAAATTACAAAGTTATAGCCTGTTTCAACCTTCCCCATTATATCCTATGGGCAGAACATCAAAACAGGGTCGAAACAGCAAAATGTTTCAACGGAACGAAATGGAACAAGTGTGTAGCTCAAGAGTGTATTTTCAGTACATTTTCTTCTCATGTAGTCACAATTAAATTATACTTTTGTAGCTCTAAATACAATAATTTATTGGCTTGTTAAACAATATTATCAGAAGTTTGTGATCTGTTTCTCCAAACATAGTTTGTCCATAGGATATATTAGTAAAATCTATTACAGGAAAACAGTTGTGCTATATGAATCTTCAATCCCTGATTCAATTCAGTGGAGATTTGGCTCAATTTGGTGGCTGAATCACCGAATCCGAATAAAATCAGAGGACCCTTTAATCTTTCTGATTCGAATCAGAACCCTCTGAATCAATTTGGATTCAGAAAGATTTGGTGACTCAGACAAAAACATTTAAAGCTGTGTCTATGGCCGAATCACTGATTGTCCAAATCAGCATCAAATCTTCAGATTTGGATTCTGCCAAATTGAATTGGGGACAGTGATCCGAATCAACTAATCAAATCACTCCCCGATTTGGGTGAATCCGAATTGAATAGGGCCCATTTCATACACTCATTTCATACACCCCTGGAAAACAGTATTCCCAGTAATTCCTTCTCAATCTCTGCATGTCTGGTTTCTGCCTTTGTCATTAATTTGGATACTGCATAGGTCACTTTTTGTCAATAGTCATCATATTTTTGCAAATAACTTCACCAGTTTCTGACTGAGCTCTAATATCCAATTTAAATGAAACCATTATTCCTTGTACTGCTATTCCCTTTACTATTTTCCTTGCCACTGAAAGGAATGAAATCTCATTGGTTTTGCTGGCAAACTCTAGTCCTGCTCATTCATTTTTCTTTAATTCCACCATATCTACAAAAAAATCCTTCCCCAGTATATGCTTACATGTATGCACTTGAGGTTCCTGTGTTTGGAACCTACAAAATGGTTCCTCTTGCTATAGCTAAAACAGTACTTTCGAAAAGCAGCACAACATCTGGGGATGTGTTGCCATCCATACTTACTGCATACCTGCTGGCTTATTCCCTTCCCATTATCATTTTCCTTGCCACTGGAAATTCCTACCCTGTGAGGTGACTTTTATTGACTACTTTCTTTCATGCCTACTGCATTGACAGCCCCATTTTATGCATTCAAAGTTGAGTCTTCACAGTTTCTGCTGCCCTGAACATTTCAAAAGTCTTTCCTAGCGACAAATTTTCCTCATGCCTTTCTTGTAATGCAGTGTCTGCAATGGCACAAATAATCCTTTCTCTAATTAGAGATTCTGTCACATTCCTGAAATCACAGTTCTTATTCAGTCTGTAGTTCCGTAACATAACAAATTATACATTCTCCTGTTGTTCATCTGAACATAGAAAAAAAAATGCGTTTCAAGAGTCTCATTCTTTTTTGGCATGCAGTACTCCTCAAATGTGGACAGTATTACATTTAACAGCATATTTTGGCCTTATTTGAAAGAGAAGGTGTTTTAAACAGCCACAGCTTCCTTCCCTGCAATATGCAAGAAGACAGATGATTTTACTTAGTCACTTTTTTTCTTCTGTCCCTATGGCTGCTAGGTACCTTGCAAACCTTTGTCTGAATGCTCTACAGTTCTCTGCTATATTGCCTGACTGCAGAAAGCAGGTGGAGATTGTAAAATTTCTGTGACTAACTGTCCTGGGTTTTTTAGAAAACATGGCTGTGCAGAACACTTACAGAAGCTTTTGCCTGTCCACATGTTTGCATTGCTCTAACTGCTCTCAGTTTCCAACCTCTTTTTCAATTTGGAACTCAAATTCTTCAAATTCTCTCCCATTCTTCCACCATGTAGTGATCATCAGTTTAATGAAGAGTGAGGTATGGATAAGAAAGCTAAACAACACATTTTATTGTTGCACAGTCAGTAAACTTCTGCAGTCCTTTAGTCTCTCTAACTAAAAGCCACTCAATAACTGAGTGACTATCTCCCAACTCTTCTAAATTAGGGAGCATCTCTAAATTGTAACTTTTTTCACTGCATCCAGAGTGTCTCTTTCCTCAGTAAGTAACTTAACCAAAAATCTATGGAGAAGTGAATCTCACTTCTGGTGACATGGCACCCTGAGGTACCATCAGATTCTTTGAAGGGGGAAACAACGAGGTATGAGAATATAATCATGTGTGAGAAGATAAGCAGATGTGAGGAGATAAGGAGGGGCTGAGGCTTGCCCTTGCCAGGCCACTCCCATTCATCCACTGTTCAGCCCCTCTGCACTCTGGAGAAGTCCCTGAGGACTGAATGAGGGCCAATCTTTGTGCAGCCGCAAAAATGGGAGGATGCAGGACCTGGGTAACTATAGGCCAATTGGCCTAACTTCCATCCTAGGGAAAATCCTACAAAAGTTCATCAAGGAGTCTATCTACAATAAGCTTGTAGAAGGTAAGATTCTGAATGCCAGCCAACATGGCTTCATCGCAGGCAGGTCTTGCCTTACCAACCTCATCTCTTTCTATGACCAGGTAACTCACCACATGGACACGAGACAGCAGATTGACATTGTATACCTAGACTTCCAAAAGGCCTTTGATAGAGTATCCTACGATGTCCTCATGAGAAAATTGGAGGATTGTGGGCAATCAGGTGGGTGAGAAACTGGTGCGTTATAAACTGGCTGCAGGATAGGACCCAGAGAGTCATAGTGAACAGATCTGAGTCATCCTGGCAAGGATTGGGCAGTCGTGTCCTACAGGGGTCAGTGGTTGGTCCAGTACTTTTCAATGTCTTTATTAATGATTTGCATGTGGGGGTGAAGAGCTCATTGGCCAAGTTCGCAGATGACACCAAGTTATGGGAAAGTGTGATCACACTTGCAGATATACTATAGTTACAGGCAGACCTAGACAGGCTAGCAAGTTGGGCGGATCGGAACCTGATGAAGTTCAACACTGAGAAATGTAAAGTGCTTCACTTCAGGATGAGCAACCCCCAACATACCTATGGGGGTGGCAGCATCAAATTGACTAGTACCATGAATGATAGGGACCAGGGGGTAATAATAGATCACAGTATGAATATGACCTGGCAGTGCAATGCTGCAGCCAGTAGGGCAAATAATACTCTGGCATGCATCAATCGATGCATCTCTGGCAAAGCCAAGGAAGTGATTCTTCTGCTCTACTCAGCATTGGTGAAACCGCAGCTGGAGTACTGCGTCCAGTTCTGGGCACCACACTTTAATAAAGACATGGACAACCTTGAGATTATCCAAAGAAGAGTCACCCATATGATCAGAGTCTCAAAAGACAAGCCATATGAGGAAAGGCTGAGGGACCTCGGACTCTTCAGCCTGAGGAAAAGAAGGCTGAGAAGGGACCTGCTAACAACTTTCCGCTACACTACGGGAATACATCAATGGCTCAGTGAGCAGCGGTTCACCAGAGCCCATGAGGGGAAAACTAGGAGTAATTGTGACAAACTCCTAGAAGATTGATTCGGGCTCAACATTAGGAAAAACTTCTTCGCAGTCAGGCTTGCAGATTGTGGAATAAGCTCCTTCCAGAATTGATGCAATCACCTACCCTGGAAATCTTCAAGAGGTGACTAGACAGTCACCTTGCTGGGGTCACCTGACCGCCAGGTATCTTTCCTGCTTGGTGCAGGGAGCTGGACCCAATGATCTTCCAAGGTCCCTTCTGGCCTTACAGTCTAAGGTGTTGCTTCCTCCTCTGGCCATGTGTTAACAGAAAAGTGCTCCCTGCTACAAGTTTAAAAGAAAAGGTTTAGACACCTACTTTCACATGAAGGGCTAGGTTTACCATCCTAATGGAGAAAGATTTAGTTAGTTGATGTATATACCACCCTTCCCAATGGAGAATCCAGGTAACTTAAACAGGAAAACATAATTTAGAAAACAGGAAAAATGCTTATAAAACATACAACAAAAACCTGTTAAACCCTTTCCCAACCTTGTTTGGTTTGAAATGCCCACCTGAATAGGAAGGTCTTACAGTATGACCAAAAGATATCCAGGGCTTTGAGCTTGGGCTCTGGGAGGTTTCAAAGGGGGAGAAGTTCCAGAGCTGAGAAGAAACTACTGAGAATGACCTTCCACATATTTTTTCCAAGCAGACATGGTATGCTAACAGTGCTCGCAGGAGGTTGCTCTTGCTGACGTTAAGGATTGAGGTAGAGCATAAGGGAGAAGGCACTCCCTTAGACATGTGAGGCTCAGACCATTTAGGATCTTATAGGTCAAAATGAGCACCTTGAATTGCACCTGGAAAGCTATTGGGAACCAGTGCAAACTCTGGAGAACTAGAGTTATGTGCTTCCGGGAACCCACCTCTGTTGGAAGATAGGCCATTGGATTCTGCATCACCTTTAGCTTCTGGATGATAGTGACTGGATCTAAATTTGACAGAAAGGGTCATGGCCTTCTCACCAGATAGAGTTGATGAAATGTGCTCCTACCCACATTCCAGCTAACAGGACGGCACCCAAACCCTGGAAGGATATAGGATTGAAAATGCCATATTCAGTTTTTATTGGCTATGTCTACATAGATTCCCCCTTCTATCTGTGCTCAGTGTTAAGTGCTGAATGCATTTGTCTATGCACTCCTGCCAGTAATTTGGGACTGTTCTGTGTTGCTTTTTTCCCCTGTTGCTGCCCACTGTTATGCTTGAAGAACATTCAGTTCAGCTGTTTGTTTGTACAACAGAGATGGTTGCTCTGTTGCTCTTTGTTTAATCTAATGGGGCAGAAAGATCCTTGCAATACAAAAAATTCAGCATTCTGCTTATCAGGATCTGCTTATGACCTCTCCTTATACTCTGCCTATGGAATCTGGACCCCTCACACAGAGTAGACTCCACCCTAAAAGTTAAGTGCTATAATGCCAATCTTTTAGGACCTTGCTACACCTTACACTGTGAGCTGTTCAAATGTTGATGGGTGTTAGTGCGAGCTTGACTTTGGAGCAGTCACATGTTCAGGCCTGGAGGACTGAAAGGTAACAATTCCCCAGCTCCCTGGGACTCTCCTTGTTCCCCTCTCCCTGACCAAGGCTCCCTCTCTGCCACTCAGGACTCTCCCCCTGCTTGTGACTGCCTGCCCTGTCTGTCACATTCCAGGAGACTGGGTAGCAAAGGGTTAATTTTCCTGCTCTAGCCACTGGTGCTCTTCTGTGGGCTGAGCTGGACCCAGAGGGCAGCAGCAGTAGCAGCAACAGCTGGGCAGGCTGCTTAACTCTTCTCTGCCTGCTCCCCAAAAACATACAGCACAGGCTGTCACAAGTAAGCTGGAGGTGGAGGGCAGTAAGGACAGATCTGGGGTGCTGGGGAAGGCGGTGTGGGGAGAGGGGGAATGGGCTTGATCCAGGTCAGTGGAGGTGGGGAGATGTTTACACTAAGGTGTAGCCTAGAGTGGCTACACCTTAGTGTGACAGGAGCTAGGTAACACAGATCAAGGATAATCCTGCCCTGGAGTGGCTTAATTTAAGCAACAAGTGCTTAAAACTAGTTTCAGGTGTTAATGGGTGGACAGTCAAGGTGTTAAGAGCTCCAGGAGTCACCCAAAATTAATGTGTAACAAGGCCCTTTGTCATTTAAGGCCTTTTGGGGTGGGAGGTGGGCTCTGTGTGTGCTAATTTACCTTGCTACCCTGCTAGGTGCTAGAATACATCCAGTATCTGAACCTCTTCATACTTAAGATGCAGAGCTATTTTAGGAATCTCTATACCAGTAAAGGTGAACCTTTTTGGCAGGCATGCTACAAATGAGTCCTGTACCCTCTCTGAGCACTACTGCAGTCCCTTTCCCCTGTCCAATCAGCTTTCTTCTTCCTGCGCTGTCTTCCCTGCATGATCTTCTGCTTTCCTTTCTGATTCCTATCCTATCTGCTACTGTGCTGCCTGTTCCCCTCCCTGACCTGCCACGTCATAAGCAGAGGCTGCCTGGGCCCTTTGTGGCACCCATGTTGCATATTGGCCACCCCTACTGTATACTGTGCTGCAAGGTATAGTAGACACACCCTCAAGAAGTGCAAGTCCCTACAACTTGAAGTGCTAAGAAAATGGCAGGAAGGTATGAGTTATATTACCATACCAGCCTAGATTCCTTCAGGGTCACTTAGATTCATCTCAGATTTGGCCAATTGTGTCATATTAGTGAAATTAACTTGGAATATTCATCCTCTAAAAGTGCAGCTGACCCTGTTTACCCTCCTACATAATGTTCTTCCTGGCCTTCAACGATGTTTTTCCTATAGTAGAAGAAAACCATACTTGTTCTGTTTCTCACCTTCATTGCACCTTTTGGATTCCTCTTTTGGAATTCATGCTGTGTAGGGTACCCATGAGTCTCATAAAAAAGGATCATAAGCAGCCTCCATGCTGATTTTATTAATTCTAATTCCTTGACTTTGCCTGTTAGGCTGTTTCTAATGATCTGCCTCATTTTTAAGTTCCTCTTTCTTGAAGTTTAGTATCACTGCACTTGGTATGATCCCACGAAGGAGGATGGTGAACTGTAACTTCCCATGTCTGCTCCAGGAGTCATCCGCAATGCAAATAATATTTGTTACCAGGTAATTTCTTCCTCCAAAGCTCTCTCTGACAGTGATATGCTATCATTCTCTATCCGGGCAGCTAAACTTATCGGTTACTACTCATCTGCCAGATTTCATTGTTTGCCTTAATACTCTTACTACTCACATCTGTGAGCACCATGTGAATCCAGAGAGTAACAACATATCTTCTATTTGTATTCTGGTGACTGTAAATATATATCTAGTCCTACCTGCCATGACTTTGAATAACCCTAGTTTCATAGTTTCACAGCTAATAGGGTTGGAAGGGACCTGAGCAGGTCATCAAGTCCGACCCCCTGCCATGGGCAGGACAGAATGCTGGGGTCAAATGACCCTGGCTAGGTGATTATCTAGCCTCTTTTTAAAGACCCCCAGGGTAGAAGCGGGCACCACTTTGCTTGGAAGTTGGTTCCAGATCCTAGCCACCCTGACTGAAGTAGTGCTTCCTGATGTAGACAGATCAGCCTGAATCTACTCTCAGTCAACTTATGGCCGTTATTCCTAGTTACTCCTGGTAATGGTCGAGGGAACGGGGTCTCTCCAGTTCCCTGCTGGTCCCCCTTGAAAAGTTTATAGATGGCCACCAGATTCCCTCTTTGCCCTTCTCCTGTGGAGGCTGAATATGTTCAAGTCCCGTAAACCTCTCCTCATAGGTCCTGTCCTGAAGCCCCCTCGTCATGTAAGTGGCCCTCCTTTGGACCCTCTCAATGCTGTCCACATTACTCCTGAAGTGCAGTGCCCAGAACTAGACACAGTACTGCAACTGTAGCCTGACCAATATTGCATAGAAGGGGAGGATCACCTCCTTGGACGTGCTTGTGATGCATCTGTGGATGCATGACAAGGTGCAGTTAGCCTTACTGACTGTGTCCTCACATTGGCGGCCCATGTTCATCTTGGAATCAATAGTGACTCCAAGATCCTTTTCTGTCTCTGTGCTGATGAGAAGGGAGTTCCCCAGCCTGTAGGTATGCTGCTGGTTCTTCCTTTCTTGGTGCAGTACCCTGCACTTGTTAGTATTGAAACCCATCCAATTTTCAGTATTGGAATCCATCCTATTCCCTGAGGAGATGTTGCCTACTGGATGGTGCAGGGAACTGGCTACCAGCGATTCTGAGTTCTCTTCCCTTATAACATTCACAAATTTAATGATATTGAACTGGTCATTTATCATCCATTTCCATTTCTCAGATTTGTGTGGGGTGATACCTTTCATTAGTCTAACTGCACAGTTGGAATAAAGTTAGACAACTTTTGGGATGCAAGACATTCTTCTTCAGGTCTGAGTACGAAAACAAGCAAGCTCAGCAAAAGTGAAGAGCTGAGAACAGAACTGTGGAAATGGAGAGGGGAGGGAAATTCCCAGGGGGTGGGAGAGAAACAACTAACAGAAGAAAAAAAGCTGATTACTGGGAGATCAAGACCCATAAAAAGAGAGGGGTGTCATTAAAACTTGTTGACCGTAAGCAAAACATTCAGGAATAAGGTAGATTATAGTGTGTCAAAAGTCATTATCAGTATTCAGTCTTTGCTTCTAGTGTCCAGCTAGCTTACGAATTTTGTTCCCAAACTTGCCTTTTAAAGGTGTTTGGTAGATTTCCCTTGAGAATGAGGGAAGTAAGGTCAGAAAGGTAGTGCTTCTTCTGTGAAAAATGTGCTCCTACTGACATACAGGTGTCTCTGTCCTTTATATTTTTTCTGTAAGAATTCATTCTGGTGTGTACTTGCTGTTTAGGTTTGTCCATGTAGTTATCACAAGGGCATTTGGTGCATTGGATTACATATATCACTTTTTGGAAAGTCATGTGTGGGGTCAATGGATTCTGATGGTTCATTTTGGGGAGTGTTGATTATAGTAGCACTGGAGAACATTGATACTGTGATATTTCTGGTTGTTTGCTTAACCCAATCTAATATACATGATTCCTGAATCAACCATAAAACATCCTTGCCCCTCACATAATTCCTGGATCATCATGGCCACAATATCACTGTAATGCTACCATTTCCATTTCTTGCTCATTTAGTCCACAGTAGTGTTGTGTTCTCATTGCACAATTCATCTAACTAATGTAATCCAGTAATGCCAGACATCAGGATAACATTTCACAGATTTAATAGATTTCATAGACATTAGGGCTGGAAGGGACCTTGGAAGATCATCGAGTCCAGCCCCCTGCTTCAGGGGCAGGAAGGCAGCTTGGGTCATAGGATCCCAGCAAGAAAAACATCCAGGTTTCTCTTGAAGGTGTTCAAAGTAGGTGCTTGAATCACCTTCGGCAGCAGGCCATTCCAGACCTTGGGGGCTCGGACAGTAAAGAAGTTCTTCCTTATGTCCAGCCTGAAACGGTCTTGCAGGAGTTTAAAACCATTCAACCTTGTCATCCCTTGGGGTGCTCTGGTGAACAAACATTCCTGCAGGTCCTGGTGAACACCCCTTATAAATAGTATAGGTGGCCACCAGGTCGCCCCTGAACCTGCACTTTTCCAGGCTGAAGAGTCCCATGGCTCTCAGTCTCTCATCATAAGGTCTGGTTTCCTGACCTCTGATCATGCATGTGGCTCTCTTCTGCACTCTCTCAAGCTTGTCCACATCCTTTTTGAATTGTGGAGCCCAAAACTGGACACAGTACTCCAGTTGCAGCCTCACCAAGGCTGAGTACAATGGGAGAATGACATCCTGGGATTTTCTTGAGAAGCTACTATGGATGCAAGCCAGGGTTTTGCTCACTTTACTAGCTTCAGCATAACATTGAAGGCTCATGTTCAGCTTGTGATCCATCTTGACCCCCAGGTCCACAGTGCTAGTCAGCGTAGCACTGCTGAGCCTATAGACATGCTGCAGGTTTTTCCTCCTAAGGTGGAGAACCTTGCATTTTTCAGTGTTAAACACCATCAGGTTCTCATCCACCCATTTCCTCAGCCTGTCAAAGTCAGCCTGGATTACCCCCCTGTCCTCAGGTGTGGATGCTTTACCCCAAAGTTCGGTATCATTGGCAAACTTTGCCAGTCCATTTCTAACTCCTATGTCCACATCATTAATGAAGAGGTTGAACAAAATAGATCATCCAAATAGATCCAAAGACAGAGCCTTGAGGGACCCCACTGTCACAGGGCACCATGAAGATTGACTTCCGTCAATCACCACCCTCTACGTCCAACCACAGAGCCAGTTCCCCAGCCAGTGGATCATGGTGGACCCGAGGCCTCAGTTGGCCAGTTTTGCCAAAAGGTGATCATGGGATCCCAGATTGAAGGCCTTTTTAAAGTCAAGATATATGACATCAATCTCTTCCCCCTTGTCCAGGTGATAGGTCACCTGGTCATAAAAGGAAATGAGATTAGTCAAGCATGACCTACCCGCACCAAACCCATGCTGGCTATCCCTCAATGTGTTGCCATCAGCCAGTCCATTAAAAATGGTCTCTTTGATGATTTTTTCTAAGACATCATGAGATTCAGGATTTCTAAGTCAAATTAACTCTGACCCATGATCACCTGATTCAACCCTTAAATCTCTGGATTCCTGGTAAGTCTGTAGAAGGAAAGGGGCAGGGGGAGAGGGAAGAGGCAAGGGTGGAGAGGGCAGCTAGGGAGAGGGAGGCCCCCATGGTTAGGGAGGGAGTGGGACAGGAGCAGGGGCAGGGGTGAATGGGGCCCTGGAGCCAAGGCAGGTCCTCCAGAGGCATGGGGAGGGGTGGGTTCAGCTTTCCACAGTTGTGCACATCCCTGGGAGAGGCATGGGGGACATGTGCCGTTGTTGGGACAGAGGCGGGCTGCCCACTGCAGGCTCAGGGCTCTGCGCCCTGCTGCCTTTGCCCCAGGAGATCAAGTATGCAATACCAGTATGCTTCCTGCCACCAGGTGGGAAGGGGATGCACTACATTACCAGTGAAGCATCTATGGATGCATCTCTTGCTCAGCCGGTGGGTGGCAATAGCATTATGCAGCTGAGCTCCCAGGGCAAAGGCAGCAGGGCACAGAGCCCTGAGCCCACAGAAGGCAACCTGCCTCTGCATGTGCCCCCCATACCTCCCTGTGGCTTTCAGTGTAGGGGAGGAATAGAGCTGCAGATAGTGCCCCCTGGCATCAGGGTAAGAAATGGGCAGCTTCCCGCTTAATTAACACCCTAATTAGATAACAACAAGGCATGGCAGGTGAGAAAGCAGGCAATGGGCCAGGAAACAGGTGGGTGGGCCATTGGTAGACTGGCCCCAAGAAGGTCCCCTGTCACACTCCCCCTGGGGTATGCAGTGCTACAGGGAGTCACACCCCTGCTCGCACCTCTGAATGACCTGCCCTGGCCCCAAGGCCCCATTCACCCCAGTCAGTCCCTGCTCCTGCCCCACTCCCTGCCTCACCATGGGACCTCAATTTCCTCCCCACTTCCCTCTCCCCCAGCTCCTTCCCCTCCACTTACCAGCTGGGTGCTGTCCATGCATCCATGTCTGTGTGTCTGCTCCTCACTCCCAAGCCCCAGCACCCCCCAGCCCTCCTGCTGCCTCTCATTCCTGACCCACAGTACCCCACATTCTGACAGGGTATGTGGGGACTCCCCCACTTCCCTGGGCTTCAAACCCCACACACGCACCCATAGCCCCCAACACCTTCACAAAGAACCTCCCTGACACACACACACACACACACTTCAAAAGTAGCATCTCATAATTTGCATGTCAATCTCTTGATTTTAAAAGAGTTCATCTCATGATTGTTGGTACGGTGGGGTTGGCAATACTGGTAATTACATTGCTTCAAGCTCCCCAAGTACAAAGATCTCAAATTCAAAATGGTGTTCTGAAAAATACAATTCTGATGGCTCTACTTAGGTCAGCAACTACATAAAGGGAAGCTGGAACTGCCATAGTCCATGATTTTCCATAGAAAGAGGCTGTTATTGAAGGTGGAGCCCACAAGGCAGGCCTGGAGGAGTAGAAGTTAAAAGCTTGCAAGTTGAAAGATCATTGGAATGCACTGAAACATTTGGAACCTATTCAAGAACATCCTGAACTGGATAGAATCAGTATAAACCAGTACATAGGCAAGGAAAACAGATACACAGTATAAGCCTGATTCAATAGATACAAAACATATGTAAGAATATTGTGATTAATTAACTTAATGAACAAGCAAATTATAAGGTGGGCAATGATGTGTGCTTAATGTAAATGCTTCTAATGTATAAAAGAGTTGGAAGAAAAATGTACTTTGGATTTGTGTTCACTGCGCTATCTTAGCTGTCAGCCAGGCTGTTCACCTGGTTGATAGTATGAATAGAAGCTACATTAAGTTTATACTCACCAAATAGATATATGCTTATTCGAACCATGTTGTGGTAGGACTCTGGGAAACAATAACATTCTGGTGCCGTGACTTGACAAAGTGCATTTTCACCAGCTCTAACAAATAGCATTGGGCAAAAAACAATTTCCTAAAAAGTATGGAATGGCAGTGTTATCCTTTTGCATGGCCATCTTTCATTCCTTATGACAATTTCCATATTACTTTTCAGAAATTTTATCAAAATTGTTATTGGAGAGGGTTTTTCTTTCATTGAAAGTCATATTTTCTTACTTAAAAAATAAATATAGCTCAATGAACAATTACAGTAGTGCTTTCCCCAAACATTTTTAAACAGGCAAAGCTAAATAAAAATGCCAATTAAAAAAAGAAATGGGAAATATTACAAAGAAAAGAGATGTTTTTTATAAGGTCAGCAGTTTTTCTCACAGAAAAAAATGCATTTTCAAAACAGCTGTTGTTTGGCAAACAAAAGTCATTGTCAAAAAAAACCGCAGCTTGTTAACAACAAAATGCAACTAAATGCATTTGGGATGTGCACTGTTATTTTGTTCTATATTTGTACAATGCCTATTCCAATAGGAATCTAGTCTGTGGCTGGAGCTTGTAAACACCACTATAATATAAATAATGATGATCATGGTATGATGCAGGCTGAGAAAGCTGTAGGGATCAATTGAGAGATCCTGACGAAGCAGAGGTCAAGGAACTGATATACTGGCACATGCAACTGACTCAGCAATCAGAATTAGATGTCAGGTGGGGAGGAAGTTATTGATGCAGGATTCCCAGACAGAAGCTGTTCCCTGGATGTGTGAAAAGCAGAAAGAATGTGCTTAGCTGGCCAGATGAGTTATCTTATTTGGTCAGCAGCCACTCCTGGCATTAGGCAAGTTGGTTTTGGGATTTGTGTTTGCTCACTGTCTGCTCAAAGCAGATGCTTCTCTAATTAACAGAGATTAAAGGGTCAGCATCCCAAAGATGAAAAGAAGAATGAAGGCCGAAAATCTAGGATTTGGGGTGAGGTGGCTCTGATGCAAAGTAACCTGATTGGATATATTTTGCCCTGCTGCATGATTTTAATAAAGGCTTGATTTTCCATGGTGGATTCCTAGGCTATTTCAGGCAGCTTCTTGTTAAGTCCATCAGGCAGTGTGAGGGACCCTCCTGGTTTCTCTCCTTTTTACAGCCCATACCACTTTTTTAAGCCTTTTCTGCTTGACTGTAAAGAAGCTGGTATGTGGTCTTACAAGAAGACTCATCAAAACTTTTGCTTTTGGCCATGTAACAGCATCTCTTGCTTTATGGCCTGCAGCTTGCTTTCCTGCCCTTCATTTGCCTCATCATCTCATTACATGAAATGCATCCCAAAATGCAGCTGTCTCTGGACCTGTTCTTTGGAGCAGCCTGCAGAGTTAAAGGGCACTATAACAGCATTTCCATGACAAGAGTTGTGCGTTTAGCCTGGAACATGTCTTAATATCAGAAATGTGTTGATCAGTTAAGTAATGCTAATTTTGAACATAGGGGTTTCTTCTACAACCTGCACTGAATACCACTGAATAGAGGTAAGCCACTCCTCACCTTATAAAGCTACAGACTTTTGAAAGTGACTGGAAAGATACACACCTGCAGTAATTCTTGAAGTAGGCTGAGTTTCAGTCTGGACCCTGGAAGGAATGTTGGGAGGAATTCTATTTTTTCCCTCAGTCTAAATAGCATTTTGCTGGCTGTATACCTGAGTGTTTTTCATTCTGCCTCTTTAGTGCAGACATAGGAGTGTGTGCACATAAATTGATCATACTCAGTTGGCCAAGGTATAGGTATGAGCCTGAGCATAATTGTAGGAAAACAACTGTTTGCCTCAGTAGCTGAGCAGTTAAGGCACCTGATCACAAAATCAGAGGCCCAAGTTTCAGGTCATCCCTTACCCAGAGGGGGCTTGACATTTTGCTTCCCCGATTTTGCAGAACAGTTCTCTAGCCACCGTGTTTATAGGTTAGATAGCAGCCACAAACAGGCATTCATTTCTACCAGTGGACTTTTTTGATAGATTTTCACCATCAGAGATGTTTCTGGGAGAGGGAACAGTTCAACCTGATACTGCTCCCTCTCCCCTGTTCCTTGTGCTATCGTAAGCCCAGTCTGGGGAACATGTGAGGAGCAGTGCTCAGGGGGAGTGGAGAAATGGGGGAGTACTCCCCCACTTCCCTATACCAGGAACATCTATGTCTGGGGAATGGGGGGTGGGGAGTTTTTTTCTCCTCTGCTCTACTCCCTTTCTGTAGACTGGACCAGGAGTGGAGTGGAGCAGCAGGGCAAATCTCTCAGCCCATTCCATAGATCAGGCAGGACTTAGTCTGGGGAGGAGGTGGAAGGCATTGTCCCATTGATCAGAAGGGTAAAGCCCCCAGCCCCTGTTCCCAGGCCAGGAAGTCTCCAGTTTGGGAAAGAGGTGGGGAGTAATGGGCAGCTGCTCCACTCCCCTCTTGGACCAGACCAGGAGGGGAGTGGAGCAGAGTGCAAGCATTCATTCTTGCAAGAGAAACTCTCTTGGAGGGGAGATCTTACAGATGACAACCTGGAAGGTTTTTCTCCTGCAGCGGGCATTTCCTCCAGGATAAATTGAATGAACACTCTTATTTTCTACTAGAAGAGTGATGATTCCTTTTGAAGTTAAGCTACTGCCCCTTGCATTTAATAGTTTTTGAATAAAGTGGTTGGGAGCAGTGCATGAAGGACATTTCTGCCATGTTGAGAGCAAGTCTGCAGGCTAGCATGCAGAGACTATTCCCTTTCAGGGCACCAGCTCACTGAGTTACACATCTACTTTGTGCAGTCCTCTTGGCTGCCCAGGTGACCAGAATCAAATGGAGAACAGGAGAGAGATTACACCAGTGGTGCTCAGTTCTGGCCTGCAGGCCAGATCTGGCCCATGGAGCCATGTTATCCATCCTGGCAGTCTCTCCAGAGTCTGGAAATTTGGTGGCAGAGGAGGGGTGTTAATTGCTGCTCCCCTGCTTCCAAACTTCTAGACCTGTGGGGGGCCCTGCATGCTGGATGCCATGGCCCTACACACTGGATAATACTGCTGCTGGTTGGGCTGGCATGTGGAGTCACTCCATGGCTGCATCCAGTGCCTGGGGTAAGACCACGTGCAGGGCTGGGCTTGTGTGCAGCCAAATCCCTCACATGGTGTTGGGCTACATGTAGTGTTGGGCAAGTGTGGGGCTGGATGCAGTGCAAAGAGTCAGGCTGATGTGTGCACAGGTCCGGAGTATGGAGCAAGGCCATGTGTATGGTCAGGCTGTACACTGGATCTCACCGGCGGATTAACCCCTCAGGCTGATCCCACAAGGGATCTGATGTGTGAACTGGCCCCATGCCACTCATCCAGCCCATGAGGGCAGATAGTGTGAACACCACTGCACCATACTGCCTAACCTGTGGCTTGGTACTTAGAGCACTATGCTGGGATATAAGGGAGCTGCAGGTCCAAACTTTCTCTGGCTAAGGGGGACCTACAACTTAGTTCTCTGTCTTCCTATCTGAGTGATCTAACCACTCAGTTATTGGAGTAAAAGATAGGAGGGCCATCCACCTATTTTGCTTGATACTCAGAACTGTTATTGGGACTAAAAAATAGAGGGCCACCCACCTCTTTTGTTTGATACCCATTACTTAGATCCACTTGCATGGCCAGAATAGGTGTGCCTACACAGCTATATACCTGCCCAGCCAGTGCATAGCCTCCTGCAGATGCTCACACTTGCATAGGAATAGTGCAGCGCTAATAGAGACACAATTTGTGTATAAGTGCCAAAAAACACCACTTGTGCCGCTAGAAATCTGCCATTTAAATGTACAAAGGGAAATAGAATTATCTTCATCATTAGCAGGAGCCTGGAGTCTGCAACATAGAAGCACAGGAAGCTCAGGAATAGTGTAAGAACCTCCTAGAGATTTCTGCTGTTCACTCATGTGTTCAGGTAGACTTTTGCCCATGCATGAGCTCCCTGAACTTAGGGAAATTTGGGGGTTTTGAAAATCTTATTTGGGACTTGTCTCTCTTATGCACCTAAATCCCTTTGGAAACTTGACTCTAAGCGGAGGATTTCACCATCCAGGCCACTAAAGATCTGGCTTTGAATCAACTGGTTCCTGAGATAGCTATATGCAACACCGTCCATGCAGAAACTTGCAAACATTTTTTATCATTCTAAAAAGCCTCAGGATATTTTAGCTCACATGCAACCCCTTCCTCACAGAAACAGCCCTAAGGAATATAGGCATGTAACAGAGTACAAGTTATGCTGTTACTCAAAGGTGCATGGACAAGCAGCAGAGCATTCTGCAGGTGGCTGCACTCCCAATCAGGCAAAACTGTCCCAATCAGGCAAAACTGCCTGATTGGGAACAGGGCACAGCTGCTTGTGATAGAAGCAGGCCCTGAGCTGTGGAGCCAGCAGTTTTCTGTGAGCAGCTGGAGGGTATCACTTGGCTGGAGCTTCTGCTCATGTAATATCTGGGAGGTACACAGCAGGAGTCTGGGGAAGGTAGAGACTCCTGGTCCTGGGGCATGACCTAAAACTACACTGTGCTGGGGCTGGATGGTGTGGTGGGACTGCCAGTAGTGGGGCAGTCCCCAGGAAATGCCACACCTATGCCTTCCCAGAGAAGGGCAAGTATGGGGAGTCAGAAAACCTCATCCCCCATTGCCTTGTGGGTTACCCTGTGGAGAGGAAAGGCTAGGGGAGCACAGCCCGAAAACAAAGGCCCAGGTTAGTGTGTGGAGCCTGAGGTGGGGTCCTGGTCGTGTGAAGGGGCCAGGGACAGCCCAGGTACACATTGAGGCCCAGTGTGGGAGTGTGAGAGGACCAAGAGGGTCCCAAGCTCAGCAGGAAACCTGAGGAAATGGGAGGAGCTGTTAGCTCTGAGTGAGTGATACTGTGAGAGCATGGGAGTGAGAGTCCTAGTGCGAGGGTGCAGGATTATAAGCTGGGTGCTAGGCCATGTAAATTTAGGCCGGATGTTAGGCCATGGATGCCAATTGTGAGGTATGGGATACTGTATAAGGGAAGGTTCGGAGCTGCGTGTAGGCCCTTGGTATGGGGGTAATTAAGTGGGCAGCCTTCTGCCTTGTCAACAGCATTACATTGGTTTCATCAAAGGTGAGGCAGGTGGGCGGTTAGCCCAGAGACAAGAGGCCGGGCCAATGATTCAACCGGCCCTGGGGCACATACTTGTTATAAGGCAGCAGTAGCACTTCTTTCTTCTTATGAAGCACTGAATGCTAAATGTGAAGGCTAGGGGTGCCTGTAAATGAGTGTGGAGGCTGCTTGGATTTGCTGTAATTACAGCATGTCAGAGCAGACTTGATTAATTGAGTCTGCTGCAGTGTGGCAATTGCCATGCTCCAGCAATCTTCCTGTACTTAAATATGGTGGAGGGGGTACTCGAGCTAAAGCTCTTTGAACAAGCTTTAGTTCAAGTGACCCCACTGCCATTTTTAAATACAGGGATGCTGATACATGAGACACTGCAATGCTTTAAATTAAAGCCCTGCCCCTCCCAACTCCTGGAGCACATGTAAAAGTGCCTTAGAAGTCCCATTGCTCTAGAAAAATGTATTATCTGGAAAATATGTAGTAATCAAGTTACAGATTTGTTTTTCCTGAAAATCAGCTAGTGCTGGCAAAAGTGAAAACAATAATTATTTAGATCTTTACCTGTTTATTTACAATTAGGCAAATGAAAGATACTGTTAATAAAAGTGATGCACTAGGAAAAGAGGTAAATTACTAAGTATATCATTGCTTCCTTGCCCTCCTTCACCTGTCACCTTCCTCCTTGCCAATTTTTAATGCATGTGACTGATATTTCCTAGTTGGAAACTAGGAAGCTGCTACTTGATCCTAGGTTTAAAACAGGGATGGGTAATTATTTGGGCCTGTGGGCCACATAGGGAGTTTTGGTAAGCTGCCATGGGCTGGGTCAGTACCCTCCCTCAGTACAACAGCTCACCAAAACTCCCTAAGTGGCCCCATTCCTGTTTGCTAGCCGCATACCTTGCCCATGTGGGTCCCAACTGGTCTCCATAAAGACCCTAGGATCATGTGGCTGTGAAAGCATGGGGGTCAGCACCTGGGGCAGAACCATGACCTACTCTCCACATGACGCTGTGATAGGCAACGCATATAGCCTGCACTCCTTGGGGGGAGGGGAGGAGGCTCCAGCGAGATGCAGGCTGGCAGAGAGTGCTTACAAACCTGCCTCAAGGCACTGGGCACTGCTGATAAAGATAATTGGCTGTCCCTGTGGGAGTTAAAAAGCTCTCAGGGTTATGAGAGAGAGAGCGGGCAGACTGGCTCCCAGATTAGCCCCAAGCACCACACCAGTGTTGTCTGCCTGGTGTTTGCAGTAAGGACCGAAGCTGAGAAACCATGAGTTTGCTGGAGTGAAACTGGTAGAGAGCAAAGAGTGCAGAGTTAGCAGCAATGGCACCAACCCCAGGCACTTTCTTTGGGTCTGGGAAAATACCACAGTGGGAGTGAGAGAGCCTTTATTGTTTGTTTTGGTTTCTGTGGGGAGTGAGTTTACCCTGGGGAAAATAAGGACTGCTGAGTAAGCAATCCCCAATCCACTACGCTTACCATTTTCCTTTTTCTGTCTCTTGTGCTCAGCTTAGTATTTTGATATTTTAAATTGGAAGCTCTCACATATTTTCACAGTTTGATACCTTATTAAAAGAGCATTCAGGAATACATGGATCCACCTTCCTTTGAGTTATAGCATATGTAGATTCATCTCTTCCCCCTGTTTTGGTCATGCAAACATCTCTACTCTCTCTTCTTCTCTCTCTTTGTGAAGTTCCTATGTCCTATTCACAGCCCTGGGGATTTCCCTCCCCACCCACTTTATCGAAGGTTATCCCATCTGTCTTCCCTTTCTGAGCCATGTATATCTTTTCCCTCTTCCATTCAATGCCACACGTGGGATTTCCCTCTGAATGGTGACCAGACATGATTCTTGTGGCAAGTGCAGCTGTTGCTTATTCATAAAAATAACACTAGGGCTCAATCATATATCTCTTCAAATTTTTAAGAGGCACCTCTTTAGCTGTATAATTGTAATTTTTGGCTCTTGTGCACAATTACAAAAGCCCCTGGAATGAACCAAGTCTGATGTTAAACCTAGAGAACATAGCTAGTTAACATAGCTGATGTTAAACCTAGAGAACATAGCTAGTGTTCACTAATGCAGGTATATTGCTTTAACATGCATCTATTTTATGATTTTCCTCAGAGCCTGCTGATTAATCTATAATCAGATTATGAAACCTTAGAATCAAGTTAATGCAAACAAACAGATCATGTAGAGAGCAATAAAAATAAAATATCGTAATAAAAAATGAAATGGCAAACATATTCAGTAAACAGAATGCTGTAAACACACTAATGTGTCTCTCTGCAACAATGTTCACCGAGATAAGGAAGAGCCCCAAGAGATGGCATGAAAACACAGCTGTTCTGCTCCTTTAGGTGAGGAAAGAGGGGAGGGTGACAGATGCAGCACAATAGGAACAATTTTGAGGTCATGTTGGGGACAGTTCTGGGAGGAAAGTGTTTCAGTGTATCTCCAAGGTATCTCTAATAACCATTTAGAGACTCTGATTGCCAAGTGAGTCTCTGAGCGGGTTATTGCTCTTTGGTAGGTCTAGCTAGGTTAAGTCTATCTTGACATTACACAGGGAGATGCATTTGGACTACAACCTGGAGGATGTTTGCCAGATACTTCTCCACTATCAGCCACCAAGACCACAGGACATCTCATGATGCAATTTGCCAAATTATCTTCAGATGACATCTTGAACAGCATGATGCATTGGATATGATCAGGTGGCTGTCTAGTGCCAGCTCTAGCATCACAAAAACTACCAGCTGGTACTAGCTAAACCACTACAGTTGTAAGTGCTGGTGAAAGTGCCAGACTGGCAGTTTTCCATGCTGGAGTGCTGCAGGCACACAACAGGTATTGTATAAGTGCCCACAAGGGAAGCTCCTATCATAGTCACCTGATATCAACATGTCTTGTTCTGATTGAATAGCATCATTTCCAGGGCAATAAAAGAACTAAGGGTCCATGCAGCCCTTTTGCTGTCAGCCTCTTCTGAGTGACCGAGTCTGATTTTGGCATGAAACTAATATCAGAAAAGTACCGCAGCAGGAACTGGAGCTCCTATTTGAAAATTAATTTAGAATTACTTTTTAGTGGCTTGTGTGATAAAGGCACTGGTGCAGCAGAAATTGAACAGAGAAAGACACCATATTGCACACAGGCTACTGAATTGTCATTGCTTAGACTCCCTTTTTAAAATGAGAGCCTTGTGGATAGGCTCCAAGGCTCCATGCATCCACAGAAGGCTGCCTGTGAAGTTCTCACTGCAGGACTGAGACCTTAAGGACAATCTGAGTCACTGGTCAAGACTTAATCAAGATTAAATCTCTCTAGGCAAAGACAGTATCACAGTGTTTTATGGAATATATGTATTTTAATTAAAAAGGGAAAAGCAACTTTGGTAACATTAAAACCTCTGAACTACTCTGCCTCGTCCCCAGTTTAGCTCCCCCTGCCACACCCTACTTTTACCCCACAGGTTTGTCCATCCATCTTGAGTCTCATTTTAGTTAAGGCTGTGTTCCTGGAGAAATCTCCAGTGGGTGTAAGTGTCCTATTTCACAAAGTTCGGTGTAGAAGCAGCATCTAAAGCTGTAGTTCCAGGGGTAGGAAATTTATCTGCAGAGGTGCTGATGCTCTAAGGTCTACAGGGAGACCTCAGAGGTTCCATCCACTCTGTTGTCCCAGCCAGTTCCCTCTCCTCTTCCTCCTCTAGTGTTATTGAGAAGCCTTAATCATGAGAAGACTCCATTTTGCTCAGAAGCATGTAGACATATAGGGTACTTGCAGACATAAGCCCTCCCCCCCACCAAAAAAAAACCCCAACCCCAAACAAACTGGCACTTTATTTTAAATTCAATGCATTCCTATGCTGAGCCCTTTGCATGCCCAGAAGAGACTGCATGTTACTTCAACCCGACTCATCCAACATCTTCTATTGACTGGGTACTTTAGTGGGGCTTTTGGGAGCTTTAGGGCATTCCACACACCACAAAATTGGCCTTTAAAGTAGCTTTAATGCCCTTTTGCAGCGCTTTACTGGTGTTGCTGTTTGCACACTCAGTGGTGTATTCCACTTTAAGTGACTTAGGTATATAGCAAGATAAAACACCTCAGAGGTGTTTTAGTTTGCTACCTAACATAGGGCAACAGTGCACAGGGCACTGGAAGCCTATATGCTTAGGGTTTGGAGGGCCCCACGCAGCTCAGGGGCTGTGAGACCCGGCAGCAGCCCATGCAGGCGGGCTCCACTGAAGAAAAAAAAAAAAGCGATGAGCCTTATTTTTTTTCCCCCCTGTGGAGCCTGCTTTCCTGCCTGAGCTGTGCAGTGGCCTGGTGCTTCCCTCTGTGGATGTGGGGGGGCTGGTGCTTCCTTCTACAACTGTAGTGCCACCCAAGACCACCTGGGCTGGGTGCCAGTGGGCAGGTGTCACCTGAGGGGCCCCTGAATAGCTCAGGGACTGCTCAGCCCCAGCAGCTCGCCCCCCCTCCCCTCCGCTGCCAAAGATATAGGTATAGATCAGACCCCCACCCTTGTGAACATACCATGGGGAGTTATTTTGGTTTAATTCTCCTTAAATTGAAGTGGTGTCTTTAAAAATCCATTGTTTCAATTTAGGGAGAACTAAACCGGATTAAACCCCTGTGGCATGTACAAGCAGCCTTTATCTAATAGCTGATTGAATCAGCTTTAGCTAAAAGCACCAAAAAGACCCACTGAAGCACCAGATCTTTACAAATGCTGCAGACCTGGGTTGAAGTAACATGCTGCTTCTTCCTGTAAAGTGCATTTTTTGTTTGTTTGTTTGTGTTGATGTCTGCAACCAGCCATAGGGGTAAAAAGTGCACAATATCTGCACAAAGAGTTTACTACAGGGGAAGGCAATTTCAGGTAGAAGGCCTTTTCAAAAAAGGGAGGAAGGAGGACCCAGGAAACTATAGGCCAGTTAGTCTTACCTCAGTCCTGGGTAAACTTTTTGAGAGAATTATCCTGGTGCATGTCTTCAAGGGGCCAGCAGGGGAGATTATGCTTAAGGGTAACCAACATGGGTTCATTAGGGACAGGTCCTGTCAGACCAAACTGGTGGCCTTCTATGAACAGGTCACAAAATCCTTAGGCACAGGGATAGCAGTGGACGTAGTCTTTCTGGACTTTAGGAAGGCCTTCAACACTGTCTCTCACTCCATTCTCATTACAAAACTAGGAGACTGTGACATTGATACCTACACAGTCAGATGGGTCACCAACTGGCTGGAGGGCCGCACCCAGAGAGTGGTGGTGGATGGGTCTTATTTGACCTGGAGGGATGTGGGCAGTGGGGTTCCACAGGGCTCGGTCCTCAGGCCTGCACTGTTCAACATCTTCATCAGCAACTTGGACGAGGGGGTAAAAAGCACCTTGTTCAAATTCACCAATGACACTAGGATATGGGGAGAAGTAGACATACTAGAAGGGAGGAATAGGCTGCAATCAGACCTGGACAGGTTACAGGGGTGGGCAGATGAGAACAGGATGGGTTTCAACACTGACAAGTGCAAGGTGATGCACCTGGGGAGGAAGAACCAGCAGCATACCTACAGGTTGGGGAACTCTCTTCTCGTCAGTGCAGAGGCAGAAAAGGATCTTGGAGTCATTATTGATGCCAAGATGAATATGGGCCAGCAGTGTGGGGATGCAGTCAGGAAGACCAACCGCACCTTTTCGTGCATCCACAGGTGCATCTCAAGCAGGTCCAAGGAGGTGATCCTCCCCCTCTATGTGACAGTGGTCAGGCCGCAGTTAGAGTATTGCATCCAGTTCTGGGTGCTGCATTTCAGGAGGGATGTGGACAACATGGAGAAGGTCCAGAGGAGGATCACCCACATGATCAGGGGTCAGCAGGGCAGGCCCTGCGAGGAAAGGCTATGGGACCAGAACCCATTCAGCTGCCACAAGAGAAGGCTGAAGGGGGATCTAATGGCCTGTTACAAACTAGTCAGAGGGGACCAGCAGGCATTGGGGGAGTCCCTGTTCCCCCCAGCAGTATCAGAAGTGACAAGAAATAATGGTCACAAGCCAGCAGAGGGTAGATTCAGGCTAGATATCAGGAGGCGCTACTTCACTGTCAGGGCAGCTAGGATCTGGAACCAACTTCCAAGGGAAATGGTGCAGGCTCCTACCCTGAAGGTCTTTAAAAGGAGGCTGGATGAACACCTTGCTGGGGTCATTTGACCCCAGTACTCTTTCCGGCCATGTCGGGGGTCAGGCATGATGATCTGCTCAGGTCCCTTCCGACCCTACCAACTCTGAAACTATGAAGCCACTTACCAAGTTTTGACAAGCTGTTGAGGGTCACATGGGTAGCCCCGCCCCTTGACAGGTGCCCTGTCCCTTGATCACCATCTTGGGAGTGGAAGTCCTGCTCCTCACCTCTGACCTTTGCCACCAAAAGTCCCTCCCCTTGCCTCTAGAAATATTCCTTTGGGGAAAAGGGTTGGCCATCTTAGGGGAACGAAAAGGAATTACATATTAAAAATCAAACACCCATGATCATATATTTTAATTTAATTTAAAAAAAAAATGTCCTGATTTGTGTGCGTTTGTGCTGTATATGTATAAGTGACTGCATAATAGTTCCAAATGCAGTCTTACTCTTGTATATTCTGTGGAGTGTGCAGGGGAGTCACGGGGGGGTATGGTTGGGTGGGTGTGGGGTTTCTGGGGAGTTGAGGATGGGTGGGTATGGGAGTCTGTGTGGATGTTTACGTGGGTATGGATGTGGGTATGTAAGCCACGTTTCAGAGAGGCTGGCAGGCAGGCAGGAAAGTGGCAGTGGGGGCAGGGGAAGTGGAAGCGAGTGGTGTGCGGGAGTGCAGGGCCTGAGCTGGTGTCCCGGGGCCAGCGCCAGCAGAACCCAGAGCAGAGTGGCAGGAGAACAGGGAGCAGGCTGGCAGGGGGTCTGTGGAGCTGTGCTGGGCTGTGCCAGCAGGGAGAGAGGGGAGCTGGCTGATGGCCTGGCAGTTTGGGGGCAGTTGCGGTGTGCTTTGGCCTCCCAATCCTTCTTGCCACTCAAGGCGGAGTGGCCCTGGCAGCACCCCTCAGGGCAGCTTGTGGCAGCTGTGGTACTTGGAGGTGGCAGCCAAAGTGGAGAAGGAGGACAAAGTGGGCCTGGTCGCTGCTGCTTTCTCCTTGTCACGCTTACAGTGTGTGAGGGAGAGAAAGAGCCAGCAGGCTCCTTGGCTACCAGGCTAAGCGGAGGGCCAGAGGCCCCAGGTCCGCAACCCCAAGGAGCCAGGCAGGAACCCCCCTTACCCAGGTGTGTGGGGAAGGGAGGGGCGGGACTTCCTTCGCCGGCATAAAAGAGAGGCTGGAGCCGACAAGCGAGAGCGATGCGGCACCGGAAGGAGGACGTGGAGGTGGTGGGGCACGCTGGCGCGCGCTGCCAAAGACGCTGCGAGCAACGCTGAGTGCCGGTAGGAGCCTCAGGAAAAGTGAAAAGCCGCGGCGGGCTTTTTGAACCCAGTCTGCTGGCCCCTGCGGAGCATAGGACTATTTATTTACCAACTGGGAGCGGAAGGAGCCTGGGTGGAGCTTGGTATCGTAAAGACCCTAATAGAAGGGCACTCTTTGACTCTGGGTACCGTAGTCCCTGTAATAGGGTTGCAGCTCAACAGTGAGTTTTAACTGTGATGAGGGAAGCTGATTAAGTCCTCCAAGGGGGCTCGTTGAAAGCTAAGAAGGGGTTTCGACCCCTTCGGAGGGCAAGTGAGTATTGGAAGACGGCTGGAGCAGCCGCTCCGATTGAGGGAGCCCTCTTGATCATAATGCTTGTTTTGATTTTCATCTTTCTTTTGTGGATCATCCGAGGGACGGGTAGATCCATGGCCGGACCAGATAGTTGGCTGCCATCACAGTGGAACGGGCGAGGGTGTAGGGGTGGCGGAGCCCTCAGAAACTTCGGGACCCACGTGATGCCAGTGAGACTCATTATTGGACTGCATGCGTCGGACAACTGAACCAACTCCGTTAATATCAAAGTAGTGGCAGGCGAAGGAGACGTGTGTGACACCCCAATCAAAGGTGAGGATACACTAGGCGGCTGGCAGGTGGCACTTCCACGATCCGCAGACCCGTGGGAACCCCCGACACAGTGGTGCATGCAGTGCCGCCTGCAGGAGCAGCCGCTGCTGCCACAGTGCTCCTGCCATGCCTGGCTGCCACACTCTTCCTCCCCATGTGGCTGCCAGTGTTGGCCCCACACCTGCTCCTGCAGCCACCACTGCTGCAGCTGCTGCTGCTTCCACCATAGTCGCTCCTGTTCTTGGCTGCCTGGTGCAGGGACAGCACCAAGTGCAACCAGCCACGGCACAAGTGGTGCTCGGGCTAGTGGCACAAGTGGCAGTGAGGGTGCGATGGTGGCAGTAGTGGGGGAAGCCTGGCCTTGTCACCCGGTGGCAGCCACTGACAGCCGCAGCACAATCCACACGAGGAGGTGGTGCATGGCAACCAGGTGCAGAAGCAGCTACTGCCGCCACCATGCTCCCGCTGCAAGTGGCTGTGCAAGTGCAGAAACAAGGAGAAGGCAGTGGTGGCCGAGTCTGCCTCGTCCTCTTCCGCTGTCGCAGCCACTGCGAAGCCCCTGCTGCCACAGTCCTGTGACTGCTTGTGCTGTGAGCCCAAGCACTGCTTGCCTCGTAGCCGCTTGCATTCAGTGCTGTCCCTGCACCAGGCCAAGATACCCACTGCTGTCCCTGACCACCATGGGTGTGGGGCTGGTGGCAGCAGCCGGGCAGGGAGGCAGTGGCAGCGGCTATTCCCATGAGCAACACTGCGAGCACTGCTGCTAATGGGGCAACAAGTAGAAACTGGTGGCAACACAGTTAAGACACTTCAGTTTAAATCCAGCTTCCCTTTTAGGTGGCTAACTGCTTCTTTCTTGATTTAAATGTAGGCAGATAGTTAGGGACTTTTTTTAGATTCTACTTCCTTGCAGGGGGCAAGGCCTAGGAGAGAGACTTCAGGATCTGGGACTGTTCAGCCTGATGACAGCCACCTACAAACATCTTTTCAAGTCACCTCTCGACCATGTCAAGGGAACAAGGGGAACATTGAGATCTAGGTGAACAACTTTTCAGGAAAGCCCACCGCGGGAAGATGCTGACCAATGGACACAAGCTAGTTGAGGAAAAGTTTCGGCTGGACATGAGGAAAAACTTCTTTTCTATAGGGGTAACTATACTCTGGAATACACTTCCACCAGAGGTGGTGCAGTCACCATCTCTGGCAGTCTTTAAGAGGAGGCTGGACAAATACCTCATTGGGCTCAAATGAGATCAGTTACCTCCTGCCCATGGCAGGTGACTGGACTTGATGATCTTATAGGTCTCTTCCAGTCCTTCTTTCTATAACACTAATGTTTCCCTTCTGTCAGGCTAATAACCACCTCACCCACACAGCCTCTAGTTTATGTCCTTTCTCTTCTTGCATACCTTCCTCTTTTTGACTCTCCAGGGAGTCAGCTTCAAAAAAAAACACCTGAGAAAAGCCTGGTTAAAAGCAGACCTGTTGTGTGATGGTTAAATTACTGTGCTTACACTCAAGTTCAAACCCTTTCTGAATGATGGCAGCCTGTGGCTCAGAATCTAGTTCCTTTGATTTCTAAGTGAGTACCCTAGACAGACAGCTTCTTGAAATGAAGATGGGAGGTCAGTGTGTGTGTGTGTCTGCGGTTGTTGCTTCTCCCTGTTTGTATGATTACATTGTTACTCGTATATGCCTAGGAGTAGAATTCACCTGGGGCAGTAGAGTAACTTGAGGTGGGTGAGCAGGCACCACACCTGGGAACCAACTTAATAGGGGCACCAGAATCATCTCCCAGCCCTATAGAGTCCACATCCTGGCCGGAGAAGCCCCACAGTGTTGCTCTTTTATAACAGCTGAGTACATGGACACTGTTACTACTGTAGGAGCAACAATTGAGGTGAAGACAGCATGTTGCAATTTTTGAGTCCTCAGTGTATGTAGATTTCCCTAACCCTGTTCTTAGAGACCCCACCCCGCCATCACTCAGCAGCACCTCCCTGCCTTCCCTCCCTCTTACTGTCCCATAGGAACCTACGGTGTGGCATAATGCTTCTGCCCTGGGGTATAAAAGTGCCAAAAATGACTTTTAACCAGCCAAAAACATTGCCACTTAAATGATCAGAACAAAATAAACCATCACCTCAAACACCCCCTCTTGCCTCATGATGAGAAAACATTTACATAACCAACTATGCTTTTTGATGCAACTGGTTTGGCCATGACCAGTAAGAAATCTCATACCTATGTGATCATATGTTTCCAACCCAGGCATAAAAGGACTGCAGTATCTTTTGGCAAGCCTCTGCTCAGTAAATTTCTCTCTAACTGGGTGAGTGGCCCTAAGACCTAGTCTTGTTTCTAACTCCCTGAATCTAGTTTGGGTCTGTGGTTCTTGATGCGGTAAAGCCTACATATCCTTTACACTTCAGTTCTGTCCCAAACTCCTATGAGCAAACTTGCTAGAACTAGTAATTAACTGCAATAATTATCCACTTATTTCTTTGACGGCCAAGTGACAGCCCTGGCTCCTTTCATTCCTTTTTTTCTAATCATGTTTATTGCTTGACAACAGGGCTGAGTGAGCTTAAAGAGCACATAGGTCTTGCTGTACAAGGCTGAATTCAGTCTATCAGAAATTCCTGTTTTTCAGGACAACCTGTTGAAAGTCAGGAATGCTAACCCAGTGAGGGTGGTGATTCTCCAGATACTTTCTGGAGGACTTTTCTGTCTGTCTTGTACCTTTAACAGGACTGCATCAGTCTTTCCCATCTTATGCATTGTATTTAGCCCCCTCAAAGCATCAACACCAAGTTGGTTTCCTGGTATCAGGCCAGTCTAGTGTTGTTTGCAATGTTGGCCATGTATCCTCCATTTTTTTAACCAGCAGCTTTAGCTCAAAATAATATAGTTTCCTACCATGATGAGAACAGGTAGGACACATGGCAAATAAGAACTTCAACCATCTTTAGAACTGGAGGCACTCGCATCATGAATATAATGAGGGAAGTCTGGACATGTCTACACGTTCATTAATGCACAGTGCCTACTGCACATTAAATTTAGTACTTGTATAATCAAGTACTAAAAACACATGCAGTAGGTTGCTGTAGTGTGCATTAGCATGATTGCACATTTTCTGTGATACTTAAAGTGCATTAAGCTAATACTACCGAACGTTAGTGTATTAGTATGGTTGTTGCTGTACACACTAATGCACAGCAGAATAAGTCTACCTTCCATTAAGCATCTTGTGTAGATGTGCCTTCTGAGACCTGTGGGCATCTATGCATGAGAAGTGAGGCTGCTCTGATGTACTGTAATTACAGTGCATTGGAACAGACTCGATTAATCGAGTCTGCTGGAGTGTAGTAATTACTGCACTCTAGCAGCATCCAGTGTTTCATGTATCAGCATTCTTGCAGTTAAAAATAGCAGCCGGGGTGTTTTATACAACGTTCATTCAATGAGCTTTAGATAAAGTGTCCCTGCCACCATTTTAAGCATGGGGATGTTAATACACGAGATGCTCTGGGCATCTTAATTAGAGTGGAACTCAGACCGGCTCCCTGCCAACAAAAAAAATCAGTGTTTTTATAATTGGGGTATAAGCCCTCAGCTGGTCTGAGATAATGAATGTGACTTTGTAGAATCATGTCAGAAGCAGGGTTTCTTGTGTGTCATTTCTCCTTGTATGCCTCAGCTTACGAACTAACTTTGGATCTGGGGCTCAGCATTGCTGTCAGGGAAGAGATCCTGGTACTAGGTGGGTGTATCTACATATGCGTACTTTTCCTAATGCATATTAAATTTAGTACCTCCAATGTGAGGTACTAAATAGATGCACATTAGGCTACATTAACATGCAGTACCAAAAGCACACGTTTTAAGTGTGCTATTTTACAGCAGACTATTTTTACTGTGCATTAGCATAATTGCATGTTTTTTTACATGACAGTAAAATGCACAGTAAACTAGTCTACTGTGCATTAAAGTGCATGTGTAGACATGCCCGGTTTGAATGAAGTTTGCTATTGCCCTGATAAGGTTGCAGCACGGAATTGTTTCTCATCAGGGGAGTTTGGGGGAGT
This sequence comes from Crocodylus siamensis, assembly GCF_052110815.1. NCBI lineage: Eukaryota > Metazoa > Chordata > Crocodylia > Crocodylidae > Crocodylus > Crocodylus siamensis. Next base: position 46,981,358 of record NC_143403.1, read on the forward strand.
GATTTTTTTTGAGTCAAGACATCTCTTCACCTTTTCCTTTTAGTCACTTAAGGCACCCATACATGAGCAGCTCTGATGCACTGGAAATACACTGCATCAGTGCAAACTCAATTAATCGAGTCTGCTAGAGTGCAGTAATTACACGCCTCTAGCGGACTCCTGCATCTCTGCAGTTAAAAATTGTGGCGGGGCACTTTAACTAAAGCTTGTTCAACAAGCCCTAGTTAAACCCACCCTATCCCTCCCCTCCCCCCCGCCACCATTTTTAAAACACAGGAACACTCTGCTTGGAGCCGCTCTAATTAAAGTCGTCCTCCCCCCGTGTGTATAAACACCCTTAGATGTCAGTGAATGTTTTTTAGACTCTATTTTAATGACTGTTTGCTTTTGTCTAGGCCAAACACCAGCTAGGCAAGCTTCTTCCAGCTGCTCTGGAGTATTCCAAAACAGCATGATTAAGGTGATTTATCTCCCTGGTTGACTTGGCTCCTCTCAGCTTGACCAACCCACTCAGCCCAATGAGGGCTTCAATACAAGTATGCACTGCAGTAATGCTCAGGAGGCCACAATTGAATTCCCATAAAATCCTGGCACCAGCATCCACCCAGATCCCCTCGAAGTCAATTAGACCATTTCCATTAACTTTCACAATACTGGGATTCGGCTCACAAGGGTGAGTCTACCTGCTGCAAAATGGCTTCCCCTCTTGGCTTGTCATGTGAGAGTTGCTGTGTCAAGTAGATCTGTGGTGCCCAGAGGTCTTTGGAAGTATTGCTCAGGCTGATGAATTGGCGGTTCACATAGCACTTACAAATCAGGCAAGGGAACAGCTGCGAAATAAAGAAAGTGGTTAATAAAACCTCAGTGAGGGAGGGGGAATGGGATGTGAGATGTGTTTTGGCTCCAAGGCTTTCTCTGGGCTCAGAGTATGGAGGGCTGCTGTTGTGATTTTTTTGTTTTGTTTTTTTTTTCTCTATCAGGGAGAAATAAGCTTCAGGCTAGCACAATACTTTTAATCTTTTGGATTTCCAACATAGGTTCATTAACCCTTTTCAGCCTGATGCAAACAGGTAAATCCATCTGGATTTCCAGCTGACTTTCATGTTCAAGACTTGTGCAATGAGCTCTCTGGCCAGTAAGCAAAGCAGAAAAATCTCCCTCAAAGAGTATGGAGAGAATGTGCTCATAAGAGTACTTTGGAGGCCCTGGAAGTTCTGAAAAAACCATAAGCTGTGCAAGGAGGAGAGTGCCAACAAATGCATGCAAAAAAGGTAACCTGAGTAATCTCAGCAGCCTCATACTTCAGGCATACCCTCACAACTGCCTGGAAAGGCCTTACAAAGGCCATGACTTCATCAGAGTGCATTTTCTTACATGTGTTGGTCTTGGCTGCCGAGAACAATTAATCTAAAACTTTATTTTTTATTTGATTTCTGTGCAAACCTCCCCCCAAAAAGTTCCAGACAGCTTATAATAAAAAAAACAAAACTGACAAAATATTTAAAATAAAGCAGTAAGCAATAAAACAACTCCCAGTCAATGCCCCAGAACTTCAAGTTCCCTGCTAACAGCCTGCCCAAATAAAAAGGTCTCATAGTGCTTTCAAAAGATGTCTAGGCTTGGTCTCTAACAGGCATCAAGGGGATGGAGTTCCAGAGCTGAGGAGCAACAAATGAGACTAACCCCAGCCCCCAGTGTTGTCCCTGAAGGAACATGGTGCACAGATGAAACTTGAAGGATGTTGTTCTCAGTTGACCTTGGAGTTCATGATGAAACATAAGGGAAAGGGTAGTCCTTTTGCATAGGTAAGGCCCAAAACATTTAGGGCTTCATAGTTAAAACCAGTACCCTGAACTTCACCTGGAAAGCTAGTGGAAGCCAGTGCATGCTCTGGATCACTGGAGCTGTTGTGTCTTATTGTATTTTCCTTGAACTGTCCCTTTAAGGCTGAAGCCCTCATTTTCAGTACTGCAGGGTTCAGTTCATTTTGTGGAAGTTTCACAACACTGGGGACTCCATTTTCCCTTCTTTGAAGAGTCAGGGGGTATATTCTTGGTTCCTCTTACTCACCAGGACTGGGCCAGGTCAGGGTCAGCTACAGAGCAAGTATAAGTTTGCATGCATACTAGGGCAGTTGTCTACTAGGGAACTATCCTGGATATAATTCTAGAGAGTTATATTAGACAAAGTGGTTTAGCCATGATTTTAGGGGAAAGCATGTTATCTTGCTAGTGTTCAACTTTGTGCTGACTTGTTCTTTGAGAAGCTCTAGTTGATGCTTTCAAACGGATACTGAAATTTGGCAAAAGGGGTTTCTTCGTAGTTGGGATGCATCTCTTATCACCATGAAAGCTCATCCCAGTAGTTCTGTGGTACCACAGGGTGCTGCAAGACTCCCTTAGAGGTGCTGTAACTCAGGATCTGATGCCACAGTAGCAACAGGTAAATCTACACTGCACATGGGGTTGTGGCATGTGCACATTCCTGCTGCATTAGAGCTTTCTGATAACCCTAAAGCAGGATAGGAGAGCTCACCCACATTCCTCTGTTTTCAGGAGGAGTGTGGTGGTGGGTGGACCAGGAAGAGCTACAATCCAAACCAGCTCTCGTGTCTTGCTTCAGGGTTATCAGGGAGCCCTAATGCATCAGGAGTGTGCATATGCTGCACCCCTTCCTGTGCAGCAGGAACATGGAGAGTTTTTTACTGGGAGGCAAGAGAAACCAGTTCAGCAGCACTGAGGTAAAGTGAGGCAACATCAAAGGGTTCTTACCCAAGGACATGGTCATATTTAACAAAAAATTGAAAAATGATCATTTGCACATGTACTATAGAGATTTGGTAGAGTGGTGGTGGCCATCCTGTGGCATGGGTACCACCAGGGGTATGGGTAGCTTCTCTGTGTGGCACACAGAAGATCAGGGAGGGGACAGGCATCACAGTAGCAGATGAAAAGCAGCAAATTGGGCAGGAGCACAAGGAAGGAAGCAGAAAAACAGCAGCAGATTGGGCAGCAAAAAGGGATAAGAGTGGTACTTGAGGAGGTTGTGGGGGCTAATTTCTGGCATGCCTGCCAAAAAGGTCATCTTCCACTGGTATAGAATTTCATATCTAATTCCACTGAAGATTTTACTCACACTAGGTGTCGAAGCTTAGGGCTCAGCTGAGCATTGGAAGGAGAGAACTTCTCATAGCTCTTTAGAATCTGTTCTGCCGTCTTTTAGCAGGACTTAGCAGCTCTTTGCAGCTGTCCTGTACAGTGGCGGAGAAAGTCCTAGCTGTCTCCTTTCTGCTTTTGCAGTGGCAGCAACCCAGCAAGCAAAGGCTAAAAACTGTAGCTTTGACACATCTCTTCCTAATGTCTCTACCCAAGGGGCAGCCTGCAGTAAAGCTTCACATCCATGTGTGTTTTGGTGAGGATGGGCAGGGGGGAGGGTTCTTTCCACAGTCGCTGTCATTTTTAACTCCGATGCACAAGTCTTGCTTGTTCTGGGGAATGTCTACATAAGACACTGACTGTGCAGTAGCCAAAAAATACCGCACAGAAGTGGATAGCATGGACAGTGCTAATACGCTACTGCACAGTATTACTAGGCTACTACGCAGTAGTGTCACCTAAAAGATATTTGCCAGTGCTACTGCATAGAATACCTCCAGTTATTCTGCATTTATTTAGTACTTGCTAATACCACTACTAAATAAATGCATAGTAACATCTTGTGTAGACACACCCATGGCGTACAAGTGCTTTTTAAGTCTCTTGTGCACCAGAATGTCACGCCATTAACACACCCGTGGGACAGGGCTGAACTCATGGAATAAGAGAGTTTGATTTATCATTTTCAGTGAATCCTGTGGTGTCCAGAATCTATAGGAGTTTTGTGGTTTAGGTATTCTGACATATGGAAGACCTTTTTAAATCCATGTTCCTAATCAGGCACAGGGATCATTTGGAAAAAGAAGGTGTCCCATCTCCCAGGTGAGTGTTCAGTTATGCTAAACCATAGTTAAGATAAGGAGCTGAAATGCAGCCCAGGAGAAGTGGGCCTCATGACTGCTGGATGACCTGATTAAAAAAAAATAAAAACACACTAATGAGCAAAAAGATGCTGGTTGAAAGAAGGGAGTAAGAAAACAGCAGCTAAAAATTCAAGGATGACTGTAAAAGTAAAAACTCACTAATAAGACAGAGAGACCAAGAACTGAAGTATAGGTGTGTAAACATTGCAAAAGAAACAAGTAGAGATGAACATCTCAACAGAGAAAGAGAGAGAGAGAGAAATAGGTACAAGATGGGGAGGGCACTCGCACATAATTACAGGGGCTGTGAGTCCTGCCTCTTGTAGTGAATTTGGGGAGTGTAAATAACATAATATGTTGCTCCTTGTCAGGAGTAAGCTTCACTAAGTTGGGCTGACCATTCATTAGACCAACTGGTGTACTGTCTGAGGACAATAAACCTTTCTGAGCTTTTACCACCGAACACAGATTCAAGTATTTTTTTGTGTATTGTGCTTTTGGTACCTGGAAGACTGCTTGCTAGTGTCAGCCTTCCAGAACACAGACCCCAGTAGCCTGTATATCAAAAGCAACAGAAGCAAGATAGCATCCAAGAAAACTCTCTGCATGCCTCAGAACAATGTTTATCACTGTTCAAAGTAGAAGAAAAAAAGTGCTGGTGTAGCTTAGGCCTTCAGCTTCAGGAGAGGGTTAAAGTCTGAGAATCTTACCTGGAGATAGATACCTCCTTCAACTCAGGGTGCATAACTACATCTGTCATTCTCTTTCATCTAGCTCAGGTGACACCCGTCTCAGTCTGCTGGATTCTGTGATTCCAACGCATAGATGCTTAACTCACCCAATGGATTATATAGAGATCATGGATACCCAATTCAGGAGTCTAGATTTCACTAGGTGGCAAAGTGAGAGGCTTTGAACTGCTTAACTTGCTTTGTGAATTTGAGACCAGTTCCAACAACAACAATGTTTCTCTAGGTGTACATGAGGCACTTTACTGTGCAGTAAATTAGTCTACTGCACAGTTAGCTGCTATCTATCATATATAGATAGATAGATAGATAGTTACACACATGTAGACACTGGCTGTGACATAACTTGCTCCCAGTCAGCCTAGCCAGCAGGGGCCACACGGGACAGAACTCTGTCCCTGGTCCTGGCATTGCTCAGCTCCCTGGCTCTCCCCAAGAGCTGGGAGCTGATCAGCACCAAGACTAGGAAGCTCTTGACCCCCTGGTCCCAGCTCCCTGCACAAAGAAAGTGAAAGTTTCTGCCTTCCAGGGAACAAGGGCCTGGTCACTTCCAGCCAGGTGTCACCTCACCTTCTGGTTTCCACTTTTTTTCTCCTGGTCCTGCATGTTTCCTACAGACCTTCCTCTTATGAAGTTTTCTTCCTGGACAGTCAAAAGAAGTGTTAGAGGGTAGTTTGGGTAATAACTGCCTATGATGTGGTGGTTAGAGTGCTGTGGAGGAAAATCAAAGTGACTTAGTTTCAGAACAACTCTAGGCAAGTGCGAAATAAAACCCAGGCTCATAGGCAAGTGCTAACCATTTAAGCTACCAGGGGCAAAAGCTGATCATTCCATCTTTGGGCCCTCCTCAATTCCTGATTAAGTCCTGCTACTTGTGGGGTTTGTTTACTCTATTTAAGCATCGAAGGCCACTCCCCATCCACAAACGGTTTGCATACATGGCTCACCTATGTATACATCTAGTGCATAACTACATAGATAGGCAAACTGTGCAATAGGCTATCTAACACGTACAGGTTTATGTGACCAAGAATAGAATTCCTAGCTGTGCGTAAGTGCCAAAAATGACCTATAAATGGCCGTTTAGACAATCAGGCAGGAATAGAATATCAAACTTGGTTTCTAAGAGTTATCAGGATCTAGAAACCAGGTGTTCCCTTGCTTTTCATTCCCCATACTCAGAGCATACTTACCACACACTGTAGAATTGGGCTTCAAACACAATACTGAAGTGGTGACCACTTCTTTTTAAAACATACTTGGGGTCATACCACCATTCCCTTTTATAGAACAGTCTAGTCATTACATTATTTCCTAGGGCTGTGCAAAGCTTCAACTTAATGTTTGATTCAACAAATATTCGACCTTGAAAAGTGAAAGTTGAGTCAAATAGCAGCTGGTCAAATCGAATACCGGAAGTCAAATATTAATAGCATGGGTCGAATATTCAGCTTGCATATACTGGATTCCCTGGGGGGGGCGGGGGGAAGGAAAGTAAGGGGAAGGAGTGCTTTCATGACTGACATGTGTGGCTGGCCAGTGACCTGTCAGCATCCTCTGAGGTCCCTTCCAATCCCAGTGCTCTGGGGGAGGGCCAGAGAAAATGCATAAAAACTGCTGCCTTTTTCAGCTCCCCCACTTTCTGCCTTGGGGTCAGTTTCTGAGCTGCTGGTGTTCTCCAGCACCTCTGCGTCAGACCACAACTGCTGGAAGCCTTGATCTTCAACAGTTTCCCAGCTTGCAATGCTAGCAACAGGGATTTCTGAGAACTTGGTGCTTTTATTTTATAACTACTTTTCATATTAGTTTACACTTATATTGGACAGGGTTAGTAGTAGCCTAGGATCTATTCTATATATAGGAATTTAGTTATACACACACACACCCCAATGCTTCTCAATATATTATCTACACACACACAAACACATTTACATAACATCCAGAAATCTAATCTGTGGCGCACGGCACACTCAGAGGTTCCAGTTTACATATGAAGGAACACATTATGAAGTGGGGTGGAAAGGCAGGTGGCCGCACTGGCCAGCCTGCGCAAAGGGGAGCAAGGGGGGTTGCAAGTGGGAGAGCAGCAGTTTCTCCCCCCACCAAACTCAGACACAGCCTCTTTCCTCCTGCTACAAGGGATGAGGCTGCTACAAGCAGTAAAGAGAGGGGAGCAGCAGTGCCACCAGAGCCACTGCCTGTGCCTGAGACTCTCTCATGTCCAGACACAGCAGCCCCACCAGAACTGCAACCAGCACAGCAGTGCACTCCACCCCTGTGTCACTGCCAATGCTGAGCCTTCCCGTGCCAGAAGAAGAGCTGGTGCTGGATCTGGATCTCAGTGCCCTGGCAAGGGAAGTTCTGGGAGAGGAGGGGGAAATCAGTCGAGTTTGGCTCGACACCCCTCAGGTTTTTTCCTTTCAAGCCATGAGGTGTTTCCCAAAAGGCACTTCAGAAGGTGCCTCTGTACAGGTGAAGGCAAATGGCTCAGCTGAGTCTGCTCTCTCTCTTCCTGTGCCTCTGACTGCTGAAGAGGGGGAGAGTTCAGCAGCATCCACAGATTCACCTGCATACCAGAAGGAAAGGCCTAGTACTAGCATCGTCTGGAATCATTATAAGCTGGCAGATGATCCCACGTTTGCTATCTGCGTGCACTGCCGAGCCAAAAATCAGCTGGGGCAAGGGAACAAAGCTCATGACCACCTCGGGGATGTTGAATCATCTCCGCAGGTACCACCCCTTTGCCACAGAAACAGCCCCTGCTCGCTCCACAGCCCCCGTCCCCCCAGCAGAGGCAGGGCACCCTGGAGCATTGGGGGCAAAAGGGACCAGTTGCAAATGAGAGCAAGGTCACCCAGACCACTGGGGAGCTGCTTGTTCTGGATGGCCAGCCCTTCACCTTTGTTGAGTAGCAAGGGTTCAGGCAGCTCCTGGCACTGCTGGCTCCATCCTACCAGATGCCTGCACCACCACCTTCAGCAAGATAGTGGTGCCCTCCCTATACAAAGCATGCAGGGAGCACTTGAGGGAGGAGCTGCGCAAGGCAGGTCTGCAGGTGACTGCACACTTCACCTCGGGCATCTGGAGCAACCACGGTGGAGATCATGCATACCTCTCCCTCACAGGGTACTGGAAACACCAGTAGGCTCATTTCCAGATGCAGGAAGGTGGCAGGCTATTTCCACCGGAGCATCAAGCGGGCAAGATGCTGCAGGACAAACAAACAGAACTAAAACGTGCCACAGCAGAGAATCATGCAGGATGTGGAGACTCGGTGGAACTCCACATACCCGATGCTAGAGAGGCTGGTGGAGCAATAGAAAGCCATCCATGAGCTGACCTTGCCTGGGGAGGCTGGGATCAGTGGCCCCCTGACCAAAGCTGAGTGGGATGCCATCTCCCAGATCTTGATGGTCCTCAAGCCCTTCCTCGAGGCCACTTCCAAGGCAAGTGGTGCTGACTCCTACCCTGGGGGTCTTTAAAAGGAGGCTGGATGAACACCTTGCTGGGGTCATTTGACCCCAGTATTCTTTCCAGCCATGTCAGGGGATCAGACACGATGATCTGCTCAGGTCCCTTCCGACCCTACCAACTATGAAATTCTTTCCTGTACAATGGGGCAGCTTCAGCACAAGATGTAGAGAGTATCCTTTCCCCATTTCTCAAACAGTCTTTACCGATAGTTATGAGAACTCTCCAGGAAGTTGGGCAATATTGTTTTGAATCCCTTTAGGCAGAAGAGAGAAATGAACCCAGACTTCCTACATTCTGTAGGAGGGGCCTAACTATTATGCTGTTATATAGAAATTGGGGCATCATCCATTTTTCTGGTTAGCTTTTAAAGTAAAAGAAGGACCCTGGTTCTGAGGCACTCATTTTCAGGACAGAGCTCTGGGCTGTGGATCCCAAGCAAAGGGAGGGAGCCAAAGATCTGCAGAGGAGAGGATTTAGAACACACACACACAGTACCTGTACCACATTGTCCTGTGGCTGCTATGGCCCACTTGACAGTCCAACGCCAATGCACATCATTACAATTGCATCTTACACATTCCTGTCACAATATCCACATCTTGCACCTTCATGTCCATCACCATCACCTTTGCCCATCACAATGATGCAACCTTGCCTCTAAACCCTAAGCTCCCACTCCCTGCCCCACTGGTCCCTTCTTCCCATGCTTCCATGCTTTCCTCCTGTACAGTCAGATTCAAAAGCCAGCGGTATAGAAATGGCAAGAGGAGACAGCAGGGATGCCCAAGGGTGGAGTTGCTCCCCAGGCGGCATCTCAGAAAGAGCTGCAGCTTTGAAAGAGGCAGGATGGAGACCCTCTGGAGGGGTCTCATATGCATTAAGAGGATTCAATACCCTGCTTGGTGGAACAGCTGAAGCAAAGAGGGATGATGTTGAGGGACTCGAAAGGACCACAGGTGTCGGACCTGTGAGTGGGGGTGGGCAGAGACCCTTCCCCAGTCCTTTCGTTATTTTTTTGTTTTGTTCACTTTATTTTGGAGGGCATCCAGAGTCGTGAGCCAGGAAAGACCCTCCATGGGTCCAAGGTCATGAAGATAGATCAAGACAGGATTTTCAGGAGCCTCAGAGGAATTTCAGGCGTGAAGGCAGAGATGATCGCATGTCCCACAATCATCCGAGACAGGCGAGCCATTCAGGGACGGACAAGGCGGCAAAAAGGCAGACAAGGACCTCACAGGGGACAGGCCGACAATCCACCATCCAGCAGTCTTGAGGGCTGGCGCATGGCTGGGGTGTAGAGGAGGTGGAGGCCCAAGAATGCCTTCAGCAGGTAGTACCCAGTCTGTGAGGATCTCCAAGGAGGAGCCTCCCTACTGAAGAAGAGAAGACTAAGTCATGGCAGGAGAGTGTCAGAGCCTCCTTCAGGGTGGAACGTGACCCAACAACTAGGTCCTTGGGACATACCTCTTGGCCGGAGCCAAGTGAAGGCTCAGAGGCCACCTAAGTGCACCTATACGAGGTCAGGTGGGGGCACAGTGTTGTGCCCCTTGTCCTGCTGGTACTGAAGCACATCCCATAGCTGCAGCAAGGCTCTGTGGATGTTTCCCCAGCACAGTGGATGGCTGGTCTTCATGGATCACCATCCCTATAACAGATTTAAGGTGCTTGGCCAACACTTTGGCCAGCAGTTAATAGTCAAAGTTCATCTGGGTTATGGGGCTCCAGTTCTTCAACTCCTCCTTTGGACCCTTCTTGTACAGGAGGGTCACAAGCCCCCAGTCCATCTCTACCCCAGATGGCCTTCTCACTGTCAGTCTTTTAAGATCTCCAGCAGGTTGGGACCCATCTGATCCCAGAAGGTAACACAGAACACCTTGGGCAGCCTGTCTGCCTCAGGAGTCTTACTGTTCTTGAAACTGTAGAGGGTTTTGTCAGCCTCCTCAAGTGTCTATTCCTTTACCAGTGTCTGCCCTTCTTCCTCTCTGAGGACCCAGGTGAGCCTCTCAAGGCAATCCCACATGGTCCCAGGGTCCTCTGGTCATGCGGCATGAGCTCCTCATAGAAAGCCGCAGCCATCTCCCTTGTTCAACCAGTGCTCCACATCCATTCTTTCCACCAGGCTGGTCATGGCCTCTCTCTGGGATTTCATCTTTCTCACTTCCTCCTTCACATCCCAACCCAAGCCACCTGAATATGCAGGCTCTTCAACTTGTGACTTGAGCATTTTTCTGGAACCAGGCTCAAATTCTGCTGGCCTGTTCTCCTCTTCTCACAAATAAACTTCTCAACTTCTCTTTCACACTGGTCCACCACTCTGCGTTGTTCCTGTATGCTAGTTTGAGGATTTTCTAGGTCGCATAGTTCTGCCTGACCTCCTACTGTATCCTTTAGTCATCCAGGAGGCTGATGTTCATCTTCCATATGCTTCTGCACCTCTCTGGCTTTCCTCTATTTCTGCTATCCATTGTTGGGAGGCAGTGGTCCAAGAAACAGATTGGCATGGATTTGGCTTTTGCTACCATCCACCCCTTGGGGAGCAGGACACAGTCAGTGTGTGATTTGGTCTGGTCCAAAGGGTCCACTCAGGTGAAGTTTCCCTTGGGTCTCTGTGCCCCTTTACCAATGTCCACCAGCCTAGGTTTGGAGATGAGATTCTTCAGTAGTTTGGATGATCTGTCTAGGCCCTTCTGTTAGCCTCCACTTATCCTGTCTCCCTCACTGATGATGCAGTTCAAATATCCTGTGTTTGCCTAGGGCCGTTCCCTCATTAATATGATGGTTAATACAGATACGAGGTGTCAAATTCTCCCCATATTTGGTGTAGGGAGCTTGGGCACCTGTAACGGGAGGGATGTCCTAGGGGTTGCCGTGTTCTCCCCTAGTACCCCCTTATCATGCCAAGTTGCCTAAAGGGCATCCCCCATTCTCGCCCACCACATCTTTGATGTCAAATGTATATGATAGGGAGGCTGCCTCTTCATCTCCCAGGACATGGTTTTCCTCCTGTACACTGGCCCTGTTTCTGTAATGGGTGTTCCTGTGCACCCCAGCCTTATGGGCTATGCATGGCTCCAACCACCCCTTTACCACACCCCAAGGCTTGCTGATATACCAGACGTTGTTCGGTTTTGCACACTCTCTGGCACTCGGGCTCCCCGCAGCCCTGTCTTGCACTGCAACTCACTGAGTGCTTGGGCTCTCTGCAGCCTTGTCTCGCACTGCACCCCACAGGCACTCATCAATTGCTGCCCCTTCTCTGGGCTTCTCCCTTCCCCCTTCTCTGGGGGCTTTTTGCTCCGCTGCCCCCTCTCTGGGGCTGGAGTCCCCACTCTACCATGAGTCCTCTATGAGGCCTCCTCCATCCCCTTATAGCCTCACCCAAACCACCGGTCTAACAGCAAACAAAACACAAGCCCCTGCGCTATATCATAAACTCAAGCTGCACGGCTGTCACAGCATTTGAGCCACCCCAATTGTTCTTCATCTCTCACCAGTCAAGCTGCTCATGAATTCAGGCCTCTTCTCTTTCCTCTCTCAGGCAGACTGGCTTTCCCCTTAGTTGCCAGCAGGGAACTACCCCCCTGGCTTCCGGCCTGTGATTTATATAGGAGCCAGGCCCTACCCCTTCCGGTCAGCTGACCAGGTAGGTGTGGGTCATTAGCTCCCTCTGGTTATCCTAGCAACCTGCACCTGCGTGTTTCATCTCTTAATCCACAAGTAGCAGGTACCTTAGTGTCCTGCTACAGCACCTAATGCAGTGCACTGGATTTCACTCCAAAAGGCAGGAATCTAGAAGTTAGACATTGTAACACTCAGCAGAGCAACGGAAATGTCCCTCTGTATATTTAACCCTTAGGGCACCTAAAAATATGCAGTGAGGCAGCTCTGATGTGCTGTAATCACCAAACTGTTCAGTCTCTAGAGAGACAAGATGATAGCCTTTCTATAATCAGGACCTTTTTTGAAAGCTTAGACATAGAATTAAGAGACAGTTACACTTTCCTTAATGATTATACTTTTTAATACACTAAATCAGAATACAATTACACTTCTCAGTAATTCTTTACTCCCTTTGTTTAGTCTGTGCTCCTTGCTTAGTTGTCATTTTTTTCCTTAAAAATTGTAACTAAAAAACCAGAGCTCTGAAGCTACATGTCTAAGCACTTTAGGAGGACTGAGGCACTTCTTCAGGATTTAAGGGGCTCTCCAAAAAAGGATGTATGCAACTAGGAGAGCATCTGAGAGAGACTTAGAGCCAGGAGCAGTGTATGTTGGCTCTCAGACCCATGGGATTTAGAGGCATGTGGAATTCAGTGACTGGATCTTTTAATAACAGATTCTTTTCAGAGTAGAATAAGCTAGATAATAATTAAACCTTCCTTCCCCTGTCTCTGTCAGGCCATACAATTTCACATAAACCCCACATGAGAACTCTCCACTTCCCTAATACCATCTCCAAGCCTGAAAGCTGGGTAAATACTCTAATACCATGTGCCTGTTAAGTCTCCTTGCAAATTGAGAAGCACCAATTAAAAAACATATTGCTCCCTCCCTAGTTGTGTGTTTATGTTTCAGAGCTGGCATGTCAAAGCTGGAAGGCAGAATTGGCATCCACACACCTGGCAATAGAATTACCGTAAAAAAAAGTAGCTGGCAGAGCAGGGCCAGCCTTGTTTACAGATAAGTGTGAATAGCAGAGATGGCATAACTTCTAGGCATCAGCAATGGTTCTGCAAAGCTGTCAGAGAGATGAGCAGCAGAGCGGGGTTGCAAGATTTTTCAGAGAACTAGGCATAATACAATGAGGGGGCACTTTTGAAACACAGGGAATTTTCACTCCAGCGTTTACATTAAATCTTGATCCAAGCTTCAGCAATGGAGGATATGAAATCTGGATGAGATGTAAATAGCTTGCCCCCTCTTTACTGGAACTACAGTCTCATAAGTCCAAGGTTATTTCACAGCTCTCAAGGAGTCAGCCCATCCCATGTGATGCAGTTGCAGTGTCCTGGAGAACATCACATTTACACTGGGGCAGTGCAACTCTCCTCTGGGTACACTGGGACTTTAGTACAGCCTTCACACTCACAGTTATGGTGCTTTGTAACTGAAGTTTTTGGTACTTACACAGCTTGCAAGTCAGCTGTGAGTGTGCAAATATTCACACACCTACTGAGCGTGCTTAGTAGGCTGTGCTCTGGCTGAGCAGTTATGGGAAGACATATGCTCATTGTGAAACACAAACAAATCCTGAAATTATAGTTTGGCATAAACACTATTCTAGCAGGTGTTGGATGCAGGAGGCAGATGGCTTTTCTAGGTTTTAGCCCAGTAACTTAAAAGTTAGGGCACCCAGGCAGGGAAGGGGAGATCGAGGTTCTAGGTCAGCCATCACTCTGGGGGTATTTGAACTCTTAGCAAAGCACTCTAGCCTCAGGCCACAGTTTGAGAATTATTCAGACCTTTCTTCAGCTCTCCTCGTAGATTGCTCCTTAAGCAGCCAAACAGGGATTGGTTGGAACATATGGGGCCAAGAAGGGAATAAAGCAGCATGTATGTGGCTTGCTGAGAAAGATGGAACCTATATTCTTGCCTGGGCCTTTGCTCCCAGTATGCAGAAACTTCACTGCTGCTCTCCATCCACTTTACTCATTAGATATTAAATGACAGGCATAGTATGTCAGCTTCAAAAGTAGATCTGGAGAAGGCTCTGCATAATTCCTGAACTATGGCCTTACAGCTAGTGGTTTTTTTGCTGGGCAGCAAGGGATTTAATCCCCCTGACCCCAATCCTTGGTTGAAGGGGCTTAGAAATGGGCCTCTGGTATCCTAGGCAAGTGCCATAGTGTTGCTGCACTGCCTCCTCCTCCTACATATTGTTTCCAACAGATACATGCACAAGGTGATTTTATTTTGCCAAAGGGAAAAATTAGAGCTGTGCAAAGCTTTGGTAGCCAATTGAATTTGGAGGAAATTTGGCCCAATTCAGGGGCTGAATCTCTGAATATGAATCGAATCAGGAGACCCATTAAAAGGTCCAAATTGAACAGGAAGCCTCCAAATTCATTTGAAGATTTCGACGGTCTCTGCTTCCCACTGCAGGGAGCTGGACCCAGGCTCCTTGCCAGTAAGTAGGGGGTGGGAGAGCTGAAGAAGGGGAGACCATGGGAGGACCTTGACTTGGCCCCATCCCCCACCAGCTCCTCCAGCCCTCCTCAGCACCCCTCCACCAGGGATCACCACACCCCACCCCTCCCAGTGGCTGCCCCACCCAGCCCCAGTGTCTCAGCACTTATAAAAAAACAAAAAACAACCCTCACTAAAGGCTGAAGCAGTGGCAACTAAGGCCTCTGGGTGTTCATGCTAAAGCCCCCCATGCAGTGGGGGGCATTGGGGATCAGCTCCTCCTGCCTGGCAGCCATCCAGTAGCTGTTGCATTGGGCGGGTGCAGTGTGGCTCAGCAGGGTGTCACGGGGCTCCACGTGCTGTCCAGAAACTGGGGCCACTTGGGCTCAGCGCTGCCAGGCTCTTGGTGACTGCTGGAGCTGCACCAGTTCTGGGACAGTCCATGGCATCCTGCTAAGCCACACTGTACCTGCACAAAGAGACAGCTGTTGCGTGGATGCTGGGCAGGGAGGGCGATCCTCGCTGTTCTGTACTTTGTGTTAGGGCTCTGCCATGATCCCCCAAAGGCCCTGATCACCACTGCTGTAGCTGGTGAGTGCAGAGTTGTTTGTTTTTTTTTAAGTGCCAGGATGCTGGGGTTGGACAGGGCAGCCATGGGGGAAGTGCAGGGGGAGTGGACAGGGCAGAGCCAGCTCACAACCACCACATTCCTGCTGCTAACACTGCCACCACCACCTGTCTGATTCAGAGGTGATTCAACGGAATTTGAAACTGAATCTCTGAATCCTAATCAACCAAATCGAATCAGAATAGTGATTCAAATCATTGAATCAAATCACTGTCCCTCTGAATCAGCCAGTTCCAAAGCCGAATCTAATACTTGCTGCTTTGCACAGGCATATCTGAAATCATGTGTAAATGTGAAAGACAGCAGTTATATCTTTGTGTGTGTGCCATTCAGAGACAGTGAAAGAGGATTTAGCTTTAAGTCTCAGTTTCCCTATCATTAAAATAGTGATGATCATAGTCCTTTCTTACTACATGAGGGTACTGTAAAGATAAGTAGGTGAGGTGCTTTTATACTATAGTAATGGACATTATGTAAGTACCTAATGGAGCTAGGAACTGTGGAAATGCCACCTCCCCCCCCAAGCAGTCACATGCTCATGTAAAGCATTTGGAGCTTTGGATAAACCTACAGCAATACAACATGCTATCAAGGTCCATTTCTGGGCTAATTAGTCCAAGTTTTGCAGACCATGTAAAACATGAGTCTCACAGGGTAATAAAGATGCAAAACAGAAGCCAGTAAAAAATTATTCTTGGAGCTTTGTTAATTGAGTGTTCCATTCACTTGTGCTTACAGCACTCAAGGCATGTCAAGGACTATACATTCCCCCAAAAAATCAATGAGAAACTTGAGTAAGTTCTACTAGAGCGGATTTGCACTGCCAGGTGGATCAGAGAGGAAAGTACAGTTAGTCACTCACTCCAGGTGTTTATATTATAATGTGAACATAAAGTGAATGCCCTCACTTGGCCACCTGTAATATACAAGGGGAAAGACCTCCCCAGAAAGGAACATGAACAATCTGCAAAATTCAAAGTGATCTGACTTTTTTTTAGGAAGTCAGTGCCAGATGAGGCATCTTGACTGACATTGACTACTACAAGAAATTTACATGTCAGCAGTAGGCTTTGGAAGTTGATGATTGTACTGGAGTACAATTGGAAGTGCTTCTGTATTGGCTTCCTAAAGCACTATCCTACAGGGGTAAGGGCTTCTTTCTTCCTTTGTTGTGGCTTGCTCCCATACCCAAATATGTACAATGGATAGCTGGGCACCTAAATCTAGGAGGAATTGGCAAGGAATATCTCCTAGCTTTCCCTCCAGGTAGTAGCTCAACCCTGTGACACCAATAATTACCACGTCATTCTGTGGGCTTTTGTGTCTGCTAGCAGTGGATGGGCCCCTCTCCACTTCCTGTCTAAGTTGTCCTGCCCTAAACACCACCAACTCTCTGTGCATTCCCTCTGGAAGTGATCACAAATGCTACAATGTCAGCTTCCATCAACATTCTCCTGATGACACCCCAGCTCTTGTGGTCCAGCAGGATCTTCCCTTACATGTCTGCTTTGGGACTGGGTTTCCATACTCTTCTTGAGCTGCTCCAGGTCACCTTAGGTCTCCCAGTGTCTCCTGAGTGCATTCCTGATAGCCCCAGTCAGGTGCTTGTAACCCTGTTTGGATTCATGGCTGAGGCCACAGTAGAACTCCCTGACCTTCTCTCTAAGCAACAGGCTCATAAAGCTTAACTTAGTGTCCTCATTCCACCCATTTAACTCAGATGCCATTTCAAATTGTTCATGTCAGTCACTCCATTCTTGTTGTTCCCCACTATAGGGTTCTGAATTGAATACAGGCCTTGAGGCACTAGTTGGGGTATATGTGTTTTCCCCTTCCATTGGGGCCCCCCCCTTCTCTGTGGTACTCATCTTCCTTGATCAAATGCCCACATAACAAACAAAATCTATAACTCAGTGCAGCAGTTTGGCCTGTGCCTTATGGCTTGTGACTACCAATCCCCATTTGCCTCACTCATGGGATAGCTCCCCTTTAGAATCCCACTTTATCACCAATTTGTGCCAATCCTTAAGCCCCAGAAACTGTCACAAGAAGCAAGAGGAAGTTCCCACTTTTATATAGAAAATCATAGGGGTTAGGGTTACAAGCCAATAGACCAAAGGGAAGGAAAAAGTAAAGAAACATCAACACTGTGGTAACATACACTCAACATCTTAATTTCCCCCCACACCTCCAGAGGTGTACTCAAACAAAGGTTTGGTGCCTATAGGGTGCCAAGGCAGCCACCTGCAGCTGAGACAATTTGAAGTGTGCTGTAGAGACAGAGACAAAAAGAAGTGATGAATGTTTAGAAAGCTCAGTCAGAATGACAGAGTTGCTGGAGAGAGACATTGGGAGCTGAAATGGTGTGGGTTTTTTTTCCCCTTCTGGGTTTTTGGCATCTGATGCATTTTGTCTATAAAGCAGATTAAAACTGTTTGAAAAAAAAATCTATTTTTTTAAAACACTATGAATTTTTTATGAAAAACTGATGGGAAATTATGAAAATGAAACAATGTATTGTTCAGTTTGTTTGAGTTGTTCAAGCTGGAGAAAAATGAGAAATTCTACCTGAACTGAATTTTAAAAATTAATGTATTTTTGTTTGAAGTGTTCTAAAGTAGACACAAAGGGTGAAATTCTATTCTACCTAATAGGTAGTTAAGTGAATTTGGGTGACTATTCCACACTTCTCAAGTCTCATGAAAACTGTTAATACAAAAGGTGGGATGATCCTCCTCCTTGTCTCTCTTTCTTGTGTGACTCAGTTTTAAGACTAAGATGACAGTGCATTACAAAAACTGATGAATTTATGCCCTTTTCAGGGAGCTGAGCATAGTGAAACAGAATCTTAAATAGGCACTTAAGTCAACTTAGGCACATAATGAGTGGAATAGGGTTCGGCCCATAATGTGCTTTTTAAATTATTACGTTGTTACTGTAATTATTATTGTAATTGTTTGCTGCCTGCTTTACAGCATCTGTGGTTGGGAAATGAGATAAAGGGCATTGGCTTTATATCTTCTTATCTAGTTGTGGGTGGATAACCAGGAAGATCCTGCAGAGAGTGGTTGAGAAAAGACAAGGCACAAACCAAACTGAGGCTAGCTACAGGGGTCAAGAACAACAAAAAGTCCTTCTTCAGATACGTGGGAAGTAGAAAAAAGAACAAGGATAGCATTGGGTCCCTGAGAGATCTAATGGGGAAACTGACATCAGATGCCCTAGAAAAGGCCAATCTCCTAAATGACTTTTTTGCATTGGGTTTTCATCCTCCCAGAAGGATCACACTACCAGGAATGGCACATAGCAATTTGGGAGTGGGTGATGGGCCCTAAATCGATGTGGATCAGGTGAGGGAACACCTTGAGAAACTTGAGTCTGCAGGCCCAGATGGAATGTACGTGAGGGTCTTGAAAGAGTTGGCAGACATAATTGCAGCCCCTTTGGCAGGGATATTTGAAAAATCGTGATGCTCAGGTGAGGTCCTAGATGACTGGAAAAGAACTAACGTGATTCCTATCTACAAGAAAGGGAGGAGGGATGACCTGGAGAACTATAGACCAATCAGTCCGACGTTTGTCCCTGGAAAAATCCTGGAGAAAATTGTCAAGGGATCCATCAACAACAGACTAATGGAAGGCAAGCTTCTGAATGCCAGCCAACATGGCTTGTGACTGGCAGATCTTGCCTGACGAACCTCATCTCCTTCTATGACCAGGTAACATGTGCCCTGGACAAGGAAGATGATATAGATGTCATATATCTGAACTTCATGAAGGCCTTTGACCTAATTCCCCATGGTTAAGCTGGGGAACTGTGGCCTATATCATCATATGGTCCAATGGCTAGGCAACTGGCTATGGGGTCAGACCCAAACAGTACTAGTTGAAGGAAGCAAATCAACATGGTGCAGGGTTACTGGTGGAGTCCCTCAGGGCTCGGTACTTGGACCAGTACTCTTTAACATTTTTATCAATGATCTAGATTCAGGAGTAAGATGTGACCTGGCCAAGTTCCTGGGTGATACCAAATTACGGGGGGAGGACAGTCACACTGCAGGACAGGCTGGGAATACAGGCCAACTTGGACACACTCTCAAGGTGGGCTGACCAAAACTGGATGACCTTCAATGCAGAGAACTGCAAAGTGGTGCACCTCAGTAGGAAGAACCCCCGGCATACTTACAGGCTCAGCAGTACTACACTTTCTAGCACCACAACTGAAAGGGATTTAAGAGTCTTGATGGACCACAAGATGAATATGGGCCACCAATGTGATGCTGTGGTGGGCAAAGCTAACCAAACTCTGGCACGCATCCACTGATGGATCTCAAGCAAAACCAGGGAAGTCATTCTCCCACTGACTTGGCCCTGGTGAGACCACAGCTGGAGTACTGCATCCAGTTTTGGGCCCTCCACTTCAGGAAGGATGTGGAGAAGCTTGAGAGAGTCCAAAGGAGAGCCACTAGTATGATCCAAGGCCTGGAGGGAAGGCCATATGAGGAGAGGCTGAGAGACTTGAGACTATTCAGTCTGGAGAAGAGAAGACTCAGGGGACTTGGTGGCTGCCTACAACTACATAAGAGGGGTACATCAGGAGTTGGGAGAAGACCTGTTCATCAAAGCTCCCCGAGGGATAACAAGGTCCAACGACCATAAACTCCAGGAAGACTGATTTAGACTAGACATAAGAAAGGCGTTCTTTACAATGCGTGTGTCCTGGGTCTGGAACAAACTCCCCCCAAACGTGGTGCAAGCACCTATTCTGGACTCCTTCAAAAAACAGGTGGGTTTATTTGTCAGTGGGGTCACATGCTGGGGCCTATGGAAGGGGGCTGGGGGTGGGGTGCTGTATGCAATGATCTCATGAGGTCCCTTCCAGCCCCTAATGTCTATGAAATCTATGAAATTCAAGCCAGAGGTTTAGAAGGAGGACCCAGGAAACTATAGGCCAGTCAGTCTTACCCCGAACCTAGGCAAGCTGTTTGAGAAAATTATGCTGGCACATATCCAGGAGGGGCCAGCAGGGGACTGCATGCTTAGGGGCAACCAACAGGGGTTCATCAGTGGCAGGTCCTGTCAGACCAACCTGGTAGCCTTCTACAATCAGGTTACCAGATCATTAGATGCAGGGGTAGCAGTGGACATAGTCTTCCTGGACTTCTGGAAGGCATTCGACACTGTCTCTCACCCCGTTCTCATTAAGAAACTGGGGGACTGTGGTGTCGATGTCCACACAGTCAATTGGGTCACCAACTGGCTGGAGGGCCACACCCAGAGGGTGGTAGTGGGTGGGTCCTTCTCAACCTGGAAGGACGTGGGGCAATGGGGTTCTGCAGGGCTCGGTCCTCGGGCCCACACTGTTCAACATCTTCATCAGTGACTTGGATGAGGGGGTAAAAAGCACCCTGTTCAAATTTGCTGATGACACTAAGATGTGGGGGGATGTGGGCACACTAGAAGGTAGCATCAGGCTTCAATCAGACCTAGACAGGCTACAAGGGTGGGGGGATGTGAATAGGATGGGATTCAACACAGACAAGTGCAAGGTGATGCACCTGGGGAGGAACAACCGGCACTATACCTACAGGTTGGGGAACTCCCCTGTTGTCAGCACGGAGGCGGAAAAGGATCTTGGATTCATAACTGACTCCAAGTTAAACATGGGCCGGCAGTGTGGGGATGCAGTCAGGAAGGCCAACTGTACCTTGTCATGCATCCACAGATGCATCTCGAGCAGGTCCAAAGAGGCGATCCTCCCCCTCTATGCAGCACTGGTCATGCCACAGCTGGAGTACTGCGTCCAGTTCTGAGTGCCACACTTCAAGAGGGATGTGGACAGCATCGAGAGGGTCCAGAGGAGGGCCACTCACATGATCAGGGGACAGCAGGGCAGGCCCTATGAGGAGAGGCTACGGGACCTGAACCTGTTCAGCCTCCAAAAGAGAAGGCTGAGGGGGGATCTAGTAGCCTGTTATAAACTAGTCAGGGGGGATCAGCGGGCATTGGGGGAGTCACTGTTCCCCCGTGCACTGCCAGGAGTGACCAGGAATAACGGTCACAAGCTGGCAGAGGGCAGGTTTAGGCTAGATATCAGGAGGCGCTACTTCACGGTCAGGGCGGCTAGGATCTGGAAGCAACTTCCAAGAGAGATGGTCCTGGCTCCTACCCTGGGGGTTTTTAAGAGGAGGTTAGATGAACATCTTGCTGGGGTTGTATGACCCCAGTATTGTTTCCTGCCATGGCAGGGGGTCGGACTAGATGATCTACTCAGGTCCCTTCCGACCCTAGAAACTATGAAACTATCTTGGGGTCAAGTGTAGGCATTCCAAGTGAGTGACAGACACAGACAACTAGTCCATTGCCCAGACAGATCTCTACTCTCTGGTCTGAGGTTATAGCCAATGTGGGAAGGGTCTATCCCTGAGAGATGACTGATTACCTCTAGCTTGGACCTGGACCCAAATCAGCTCCAACTAGGCCTTGCCTCATTAAAGGTGGGGTGGGGGACAGAGGGAGCAGGTAAAGGAAGGGGGAACTTGCTACTGCTGCTATTGTTTTGGGATCCCTTACAGCCCTGCCCCATAGCTGGAAGCTGACAGGATAGGAGTGGCTTTAAGGCTCCTCCTGTTCTTGGGTCATCTCAGAACAGCAGTAGAAGCGTTTCTCCTTCCTGCATCTATTTCCTTCACTAGCTTTGGGGTCACCATCTCCAGGGAGAGGCTGAAGTGGGTGCCAGACTTGGCCAAGGACAGTGGCAGCAGGTGGGTCTCTTTCCTATGCCTGCTTCTTTCCCCACCCCCAGATGTCCAGCTTCATACCCCCTGCATTTTTCCCTGTCTACTGTGTCTTAAGGTATAGCACATTAGCAGAGTACTGTGGGTCCAGGGATGGAAATGTGTCAACAAAACGAGATTCAATAGCCATACAGTTTATGTCCATTTAGCCCTTGCAGTCACTAGTTGAACCTGTGCCAATTGCTCTCCTTACCCTCATAAACATGAGATGTACACAGTAACTGATGATTACAAGAAAAAAAAGTGGACAGTAGCCTGTGAAGCAAAGAAAAGTTAACAGACATAGAATTAGGCCAAGTAAACAACAGTGTCATAGATTTCATAGACATTAGGGCTGGAAGGGACCTCAGAAGATCATTGAGTCCAGCCCCCTGCTTGAAGGGCAGGAAGTCAAATGAGGTTATAGGATCCCAGCAAGATAAGCATCCAATTTACTCTTGAAGGTGTTCAATGTAGGTGCTTGAATCACCAATGATGGCAGCTATTCCAGACCTTGGGGGCTCGGACAGTAAAGAAATTCTTCCTTATGTCCAGCCTGAAATGGCCTTGCGGTAGTTTATAACCATTCAAACTCATCATCCCTTGGGGGGCTCTGGTGAACAAAGGTTCCCCGAGAAACTGGTGGTCACCCCTGATAAACTTATAGGTGGCCATCAGATCACCCCTGAGCCTACGCTTTTCCAGGCTAAAGAGCCCCATGGCTCTCAGCCTGTCATCATAAGATCTCTTTTCCTGACCTCTGATCATGTGTGTGGCTCTTCTCTGGACTCTCTCAAACCTCTTCACACCTTTTTTGAATTGTGGAGCCCAAAACTGGATGCAGTACTCCAGCTGCGGCCTCACCAAGGATGAGTACGAGGGGAGAATGACGTCCCAGGATTTGCTTGAGAAGCATCTATGGATGCAAGCCAGCATTTTGGTCACTTTACTAGCCGCAGCATCACACTGCAGGCTCATGTTCATCTTGTGGTCAGTGATGATCCCCAAGTCTCTTTCTTCCATAGTGCTAGCCAGTGCAGCACTGCCAAGCCTATAAGGATGCTGCAGGATTTTCCTCCCAAGGTGGAGAACCTTGCATTTTCCAGTGTTAAACACCATCAGGTTCTCATCCACCCATTTGCTGAGCTCGTCCAGGTCAGCCTGGATCACCCTCCTGTCTTCTGGCGTGGATGCTTTGCCCCAGAGTTTGGTGTCATCAGTGAACTTAGCCAGTCCGCTTCTGACTCCAATGTCCACATCATTAGTGAAGATGTTGAACAATATGGGTCCAAGGACAGAGCCTTGGGGGACCCCACTGGTCACAGGGTACCATGATGATTGACTTCTGTCAACCACCACCCTCTGGGTCCTACCACAGAGCCAATTTCCCAGCCATCGGATCATGGTGGACCCAAGGCCACAATTGGCCAGTTTCACCAAGAGGTGCTCATGGGATACCAGAGTGAAGGCTTTTTTGAAGTCAAGATATATGCCACCAATCTCTTCTCCCTTCTCCAGGTGATAGGTCACCTGGTCATAGAAGGAAATGAGACTGGTCAAGCAAGACCTACTCACAACAAACCCATGCTGGCTATCCCTCAGGATGTTGGCATTGGCCAGTCCATTAAAGATGGCCTCTTTAATAAACTTTTCTAAGTTCTTCCCTGGAATAGAAGTCAGGCTGATGGGCCTGTAGTTTGCTGAATCTACTTTCCTCCCTTTCTTGAAGATAGGCACGACATTGGCCTTCTTCCAGTCTTCAGGCACTGCACCAGAGCGCCAGGAGTTTTCAAAGATCTATGCCAGAGGCTGGATATGATGCTCGCCAGCTCCTTGAATACCCTGGAGTGTAGATTGTCAGGGCTGGCTGACTTGAAGGTATCCAGCCTCTCAAGGTATTCCTTCACGAGGTCAGCATTGATGGAGGGCAGGGGATCTCCTTCACCCGGACCTCCCTGTCCCATAGTGGGCATGGGCATCCCATGGGACTGATGAAAGACCAACACAAAGTACCCATTTAATAGGTTGAGATAGATAAACCTAATTACATGAAGTAATAAGCCCTTTCAAAAGGAAGGAAGGATGTTATCTGTACAATACAGATGAATAAACAGAGTGGGTAGGTAAATTGAAATGAGTGAGGAAATCTGCTGTGTTAAATCTGTCTTTTTTAGTACCCAGTGAAACTTTAATGTTTTATTGCCAACCCACCTTATGTATCTATTTTATGTTTCCACTGAGGACAAGGAGTGGGGGGCCCAAGGTAGAGTGGTTGTTCCACAAAGTGTTTCCCCACTGGTATTTGAATGTTTCTGCTCTTCATTTGAGAGTTCAGTCTAGAGCATAGGGTTTTTTTTTTCATTTTTACCAAAGGGTTTCCATAACAACATTTGGGTTTTGGAAGAGGTATGTTGTATTTAGTGATAGGCATATGTAGGATTCATGTATTCTGGGGTCTTTGTTTGCAGGGCATGTTGATTGTAGTGATGGTGGAGTTATATTGGCAAGGTTTACATCTGTTGTTTGTGCATGGTCTAGTTCCACTTGCTAAGTACAGATATTTGGAAGGTTAAATTGGGTTCAAAATGGCCACCCAGTTTAAACTTAGCTCATCCTGGCACTGATCTTTCACTTTCAGACCCAGTCTCAGTGACCAGCAATCAGTCTAAACCCATAACAAAACAGAAGTTTCATGTACACAAGCCAATTTAAAAATTACAGAATCCGGCTTAAGATAAACCTGGATCTATATAGTATCAGACCCATTCAATTTAGGTCAACCCGGTGCAAGGAACTTCTGTCCATTTCCCCTGTGCAGCCCCTGGGCTGGGAAAACCTAGCCACTGGCCCCAGCCCTGGGGCTGCTCTTTTCATTTTTCCCTCCCCCCTGCACTGGTCTATTTTTTGCCACCTAGCTCCTTGCTCCCCCACAGCCAGTGCTGTCAACCCCCATCCCACAACCTTCTCTGGGTGCAGTTGTTTTTATCAGTGTTTGTCATGGCTGGAGCTGAACAAGTAAGTCCTGGCAAGGGGAGGCGTGGGAGGGATGGGGGTGATTTTTCACTGGGAGGACAGCCCACCCCACCTCACCCTATCCACAGGTCATGCTTGCCTTGCGCCCCACACTAGTCATTTCTGTCCCTCCTACCTCACCCACAGGTCACAACTGCCCCCCTACCCCACCCATGGGTCACACCTGCTCCCCCCCACCCCATGCATGTGTTACACCTGACCCCCCACCCCTCATGGGTTGTGACTGCCCTCTCAGCCTACCCCATGAATAGGTCACACATGACTCCCCATCCCCAACCAGACCCCCTCATCCCCTCTGGCATGCTAGACTACCAACTCCCTGGCTAGCCACCCCAATCCTGACTTACCTGATATCATGTAGCCATTTTGAATTGATTTAATCTCCCCATAATGCCCCTGAATGTCTGTACTTAGCCTTGGTGTTTGTTGATCAGAGGAGAGTTTGCTTCTGATTATTAGTCAGAGACAGTGAAGGTTTTTTTGGAGGCTGGGGAGAATATTTCTTTCAAGGTGTGACACTCATTCTTGTTGGATGAATGGAATTTTTAGAAGGATGGGGTATCATGAGCATTATCTTCAGAGCAAATGCAATGGTATATGATAGCCTGTCTATAGCATACAGCTTTCTTGGTGTGTTTATGGTTATTAGTTTTATGGAGCTAAGCATGGTGATCTATAGGGCTTTGCATATAGTTATTGGCAGAGTGCCATTCTGGATGTGGATTGTGACATCTATATAGCATATGTTACTGTAAAAGTATCACAGAATGAATTTGACTAATGGGTTGTAGTTATTGAAGTTGTGGTGGAAATCAGTAAATGAAGCCTTTCAGTCCAGAGGATGAAAGTGTCACCCATGGATTGTAGGTATATTGAAAGTCTGTGGTATTTTATTAAAAAACTGTTTTTTGAATTGGCTCATGAAGAGATTGAGCATATTGAAGGCCTATTCTTGTACTCAGGGCTGTGTTGGTTGCAGGATGTGCTGGTTGTTGAAGGTAAAATACTTGTGTGAGGATGGAATGGATACATTCTGCAATATGCTGTGATTGGAAATCTGAATGTTGTCCTTAGTTGTGAAGATGTTTTAGGCAGGTTGTGAGACCTTCGTGGTGTGGGATGGTATTGGATAGTGACATCCATGGTTGCAAGTACTCAGAAAGTAGTTAATGTTGAGGATTTTGTTAAGGAAGTCTCTTGTGTCTTGTAAAAAAAACCCAACCCCCTCTCCTCCCCCTCCCCCCCCCAAATTATTAGCTCTTTGAGTGATGAGTGGTTTAAAAACTCTCTGAAACCTGATAGTACTTCAGTGAGGGTTTGAAATGCTGGGCTTATCAGGATTTCTATGGTTGTGCATCTTGGGGAACATGTAAAGTGTTTCTGTACTGGGAGAACTGGGATCAGTTCACAAGAACTCTCTGAGAACTGATCCCTGATCCCTGGGATCAGTGCTTAGGAACTCTCAGGAACTGAGTGACGTTTTTCTTGGAGCTGCCATGGAAAGGACTTGTTGATGTCTTTGAGTTCAAAGGAGAATATTAGTGAAGTAAAAGAGGAAGGATGGTTTTGCAATAAAGAATTTGGACAGAGACTCAAAAGTTCTGGGCTGTTTTGCCTTTGCCACAGTTCCCAAATAGGTAAGTCACTCCAGTCCTCTCTGCCACATTTCTCCATGTTTTGCTTATCTCAGATTTTTCAATTTAAAAAGAGGTGTTTTTCAGGAAGACTCATAAAAATACTTGCCAGCCTTAGAATGAGAGAATTAGCTATCACAGTCGCTATTTAATATTTAGACTTCAGGGTAGGGTTCATTAGATCATCTTCTAAACCATTCAGGGGTTGTTCATTTATGCATATCAATATTAGTCCTGCTATTACGTATGGCATTATTGTAATAATAGGAAATCCATTTCTTTCAATTGATAAGCTTATAAGCTTCAGTAGGATGTAAAGTGCAAGCATGTATATAAGTATAAAATAAGATGATTTGATTATAGGAAAGTATCTTTTCCTCATCCCATGAATTGCTTTAGCAATATCAAGAAATATATGAACTTTTTAAACCTAAATACATCAAATTATCTTTATGCCAACAGACTCCATCTCTTTTCAACTTAGAGAGAGATGTAAAAGGACTGTAAAGAAAAGAAGTCTCTGAAACATCAATTTGTTGAGTGGTTTGTATAGAATTCTAAATGCTTTTTCTAGTTCTAAAGGTGAATCAAATTTCTGTTCTAACAGTTTTTTCAACAATGAAAATAATTTGCTACAAAATCAACCCCTTCTATACCTTCTCACAACTCTGAAGTTTTGAGATGACATGACTTGATGCTATTTTCAATTACCTCCCTTTGACAATGAAGCACAGCTTTGTCCTTTATATCAAGGCTGTGACAAGAGCCTTCACACTTTCATGCTGCAGCTGCAATTCAGATGTTTTCTTTTGCTCCTAATTTTTTAAAAGACTCTTTCAGTGAGCCCATCTCAGAATGACATTAATTCAATCTAGATTCAAACAAAGCAGGAAATACAGGATCAAGAAGAGTCTTTCAGCATATGGGAATCGTGTCAGGAGAAGACAATTTAGTTACTGATAGTGCCACATTCATAGGACATGACCACAAATATGAGGGGGCCTGATGCTTGATCCTGATGAAAATGTCTGAAATAGCAAATTTTATATTCTGGTCCAGAACTGGCCATGATTTTTGCAACAAAAACTACAAAATAGATATAACAAGTATTATAACCTGAAATTCCCACCTCCCAAATGAAACTGCTAAATGTTGGGCTGTTGGCTAGTCTGAAAGCTTAGGGAAAACTTGAAATCAGGAATATTTCCATGGAATGAGAAAGCCCTTCTTTGCTCCTGTCTACTACCTATGTTTTGGGAAGAAGCTGGATTTGCTTGGTAATATTGGATTGATTATATAGTTGAGGATAATTGGGGAAGATGCAAGATGAGCTTTTGGGATAATAATACTGTTCCTCAGGTGGGGGAAAGAAGCAGATGCAGCCCACGCTAACTACCAAATAGAACAATTATTTACTCTTGTTTAACCCCATTATGTAAATGAAAGTTGTCAATTAAGAAGGAAAGTGGGGAGTAAACCTGTGGAGCAAAGAGAAATTAACAGAGGTAGCTATAGGCCAAAAAACAGTTGAGGTAGACTAACCTAATTATGTAAAAAAATCAGTCCATTCAAGAGGGAAGAGGGACATTATCTGCAGCACAGGGACAGGTTCATAGAGAAGGCAGTTAAAATGAAATGAACCATTAAATCATTGTCTGTTAAATCCATGGTTTTTAATGTCCAGAAAAAAAAAATTATGTTTTGTTCCCAAGCCTACCCTTTGAATTTATTGCATAGGTTTCTCTTGAGGACAAGGAATGTGAGGCTAGAAAAGGAGGATTTGTTTAAAGAAGGTGAGCCCCTTGCTCCTTGGGCAAAAAGATCCAGCTTTTTGGTTACTAACACCTTTAGTTTTCTGTGGCTCCCTCAGAGAGCTATGTTCTGGTTTATCTCCTGGTAATAATAACTTTACCTCTTCAAGGGGATGGGGTACACCCCAAAAAAATCACATATGCCAAAGCAGGCAGCTCTTCTTAAACAAAGCCAGCATTTATTGCTTAACAGAGATACAACAGGCCAAGTCCTCCAACTGGAAACCCAAGCAGTCTCTGTCAAGAAAAAAGGCCCCAGGTTTCCCTCTGCAGTCTCTCCAGTTCTTCTCTTTACGCCTGTTTCTTTCTTGTTTCTTTGATAGGAGGTGGGACAAGGTGACATCTTAGAGAATGAGTTAGGAGACTAGCACCTTATGGCATTTTCATACATGGTCCAAGGGTTGGGAGGGGGGTACGCTTTAATTAAAGCAGTTCCAAGAGAAGCTCTAATTACAATGCCTCAAGTGTCTGCGTCTCATGTATCAGCACCCCCACGCTTCAGAATGGCAGCAGCAGCACTTTAACTAAAGCTAGTAACGAGGGGTAGTCCTCAGCCCACCCACCTGTCTAGGGCAGTCCACCCACCTGTCTCATCCACCACACTTTTTGTATAACTAATAAGTTGTTTCTAGGCAGGAGGTTGCCCCTTTCTATGTCCTAATACTAAAGGTGTAATACATGGCTCCAGCCTTCCCCTTACCATGTCCCAAGCCTCACAGGTGTTATACTCCTATTGTCATCTCTCTGTCCCCTCTGGCACTGGGCTCTACCCAAATCCTGTGCCCCTTTCTCCAGGCACTAATGAGGCCTCCAAACCTCCCCTTATAGCCTCATCCTGTTCTTCCAGTGCAAACAGTAACACAAGCATGAACTCCTAGACTATAACTTAAACACTAACAGTGACAACAACACTATGCCCCTTTAAGGGGACAAACTTCCATCCTTAAGGCAACATGCCTCTAGCCCTCAGACCTGGGAGGCTTCTGGAGCCTTGCTGCACTTGGGTAGTAAAGCAGACAGCACCAGGTCTTAGGTAGCTTCCTCATGCAGGAGCTCCTTCCCTGGCCAGAGAGAGAGTGACCCTGCTAGCTTGAGTCCTGGGCTTATATGCCCTGAAACCCTTCCTCCTTCCAGTCATGTGACACCTGAAGGTGCTGCCCAGTTATCCCCTTAGTCTGTTAGTCTGGCAGCCTGCATCTGTGGAGCTCTGCTTCAGCCTTAAAGGAGCAGGTGCATCTTAGGTCTTGCTACACCTGTCAAACAAGCTTTAGTTAAAGTGTCCATGCCACCATTTTGAAGCACAGGAGCACTGATACACAAGATGTGGAGGCTGCTGGAGGCATACTTATTAGCACATTCCAGTGACTTGATTAATTGAGTCTGATCTGACATGCTGTAATTACAATGCATGGGAACAGCTTCCCCACAAGTCTACTGGTACCCTTAGAGACTTTCTTCTGCCTGACTTCAGACTAGCACAATTAACTTTTGTTCCCCTGAGTCTCTGTTTTGAAGAATATCTCTTTCTACTGTCTCTCTCTGAAGTGCCTTCCTTGTACCAGAAACAGCAGCTCTGAAAGTAAAATTTTTGCCCAGTCTGGCCATAGAAAATGGCCCATAGTCATGAATAAACACAAGTGCGCAGCAGCAGCCAACTTAAAAAATGACTAATTGGGTGAAAATCTGAACCCTCATTGCATGAAGAATCAAATGAATACTTTTCAGAACAGCATCTTCTGTAACTTCTGTCTGTGCTGCCTCCCAACCTCAAGCTGTTCTCAGAATGGGAGAGGGACAAGGAGTGGAGGGAATTTAGTCTGAGGTCTTTTCAGCCCCTGATGGAGGGTCTGCTATGGGTATATTGGAGCCCCTCTGAGGTTGGGTGGTTCCAATTCACCCAGTTCATCTTCCATTACTGGTTGGGGAATCCCTAGAACTGAGCTCCCTCTACTCCCTTTCCCCCTCCCATTTTGAAACTGGGACAGGCTGGGAGACAGGAGGAGACATTGCTAGGGGAAACTGGATGCAGTCTCCCAGCCAGCAGCTAGATTCCCCTCCCCTCTGGAACCAACAGTGAACTTTGGTTTGGTCTAGGGGATCATAGGAACTCAGAACTCTTCCTGCATAGTGTTCTCAGTTACAGCAGAGAGCTGCACTTCTGTCTGCTCCTGAAGTCTTGTCAGATGTGGGGACTTGACAGTGTCAATATAGGCAAATCTCTTTATTGTTTTATCGTGCATTAACCACTAAAAATCAAATTCGCAGAGCTCTGGTTCCAAACTCAACGCCATGTTCAAGCTAGTTAGGGAAATGAAGGCATGGAATATTATTATAACATACACATATTTAACCCAGAACTATTACAAAAGAATTGCAGTCTGTTACAGAGGGTAATTCTGTTTTTCCACAGGGTGAACTGAAACCAGTTTAGGTGCTCTGGTTCCCATCTGCATGTGGACAGGCCCAATACTCATCCTTAAAGACCAGCCATGAACAAGAGGGGGAAGGCACACAAAATGGCCTTTGTGAGAAGAAAAAGGCAAGATATATAATCAAATCCCAAGGTTTTTTGCCTCCAGTTAAGTCTGCTCTTTTATATCCTATAGAGAGAAGGTCCAGAGACATCCATGTGGAGGACTCAAGGACAGAGGTCAGGGAACAGCAGTACCTTTGGAGCGGAGAGGATTTTCCCATGTGTTACCTTATAATGATAAGCCAAGGACAGTGGCCTAAGCCCAGAAGAGTCAGCAGCTGCTTTCTACTTCTGTCTTTCCTCTTTATATGAAAACAACCTGGTTTTCACTTGGCCACTGTGCATCCAGCAAGGTTTCCTAGTAGCCCGAGTGAGAGAGAACCGGGACTCCAGGAGAATTCTTCCCAATTTTACCAGTGAAACTTAGCATTAAAATGGATTATAGAGAAGACATGTTCTATTAGAAGAAAAGCTTCAATCCAGTACCACAGGAAGGAGGCACTGCTTCCAGGTATCCTAGCTTCATCTGAGAAGCTAAATATGTAAAATCCCTAGAACAAATTTGTGCACAACCAACAAGGTTATAGCAAGAATGAACTAGGGCCAGGAGATCTTATGTTAAAATACCTGGGAAGGAGTCACAGGACATAATATAAATTTCCTGAGTCCTTCTACAGGTTCTGTTAATGGACAGTAAAGTTCCTGTTCATTAAAAAAGGAGCAGTAAATTGCCCCTGGGGAAAGGGTTTACATGTGTCCCAGCTTGGGAGCAAATTTGCTGCTAACTGGAGCGTGTGAGATGAAGGAAGTTCCTGTTCCCTTGCCCTGCTCTGCCCCATTGCAGCATCCAGGGGGCAAAACTACACATGCCCCCAGTCACTTGGTATTTGCTTTAGCCATTACTATGCAGACATAGCAGTGTGTGGGTCATTTCCAACACTACTGTGCTGTAGCAATGACATCATGGTTCATGCCTGCCAGCACTATGTTGCCATAGCAATGAGCTAGAGCGGCATAGTGCATTGCTAAATCAACATAGTGTCTCATGTAGTTGCACTCAGGGAGAGCTCCAGGCTCCCCCAGGTGCCAGCCCTGGGCTGGCAAGGGGCAGGGGGCTGGTCCCAGTCTCCAAGTGGGGAGGGACAGCTGTCCTAGCAGCCAGGACTGCTGTATCCCAGTCACATCCCAGCAGGGTAGCTGGCTGGCAGCCACATGGGGATCAGGACCCTCCCTAGCCCCATGTGGCTGACTCCACCAAGTGGGGTTTGCTTCTCCTGGCCACACAGGGATTGGGACCCTCTAGACCTCCATATGGCTGTTCCTGCCAGATGGGGACACCTTTCTCTGCCATGTGGAGATTGGGTCCTGATCCCCAGCCGGCTGGGATGCAGCAATCCTGCAGTTGTGTGGGGGTCAAAATGGTTGAAATCCCTACATGGCATGGAGACAGCTGCCCCTGTAGCCAGAACACCTCTTGCCACATGGGGTTGGCCATGCAGCAATGGATCCCTGGGCTGGCCGGGAGGAAATTGCTCCCAGATGGCATCTACACATGTGCTACTGCTCAGTAGCTAATGCAGTTAATCTATCTATATTTTCAGGTAGTAGATAACTGCTCATTAGCCTATTTTACTGTGTAGTAGTTTAGCTTACTGTTAAATATGGATGCTTTACTGTGAAGTAGATTAGTCTATTCTGCAGTAAAGAGTCTTGTGTAGAAACACCTTCTGTATTTTATAATATATTAATAAACAGCAAAGACAATGATGACAGAAGTATCTGTAGGTGAATGTCAGCAGTGCAAAAAATTAAAACAGGCTATATTCTGATTTGGTCTCTTTTCAAGGAGTTTTTTTACTAGTTAGGGTAGGAGAAGAGAAGCGACTTTGTATCTCATTTTACCTATGCCTTCTATGAGGACAACAGATATAACAGACTCTCCTTCTGGTAGCATTTACACCCTCTGTGCTATCCTAGTATAAATGCCGCACAAGCATTAAAGTAGCAGGGATTCACCCTCTGCCTCTGTCCAGCAGAAGCTAATCCTGACAAGGTGCTTGCAATGACAGAAGGACACCATCCTTTGTGAAGACCACCCTTGGGTAACCAGTTAAATGAGCTTAAACAGGGACTATGGATTCCTACCTTATTACCTGGATTATCTTTTGTGACCCCCCCAGTCACATCTCCATGACACTTTACTAGGTAGTATACTGAGCGATTGTGCAGTAAAGTGTAACCATCTACATGTGCAATGCTTATTGCATAGTCAGTTAGTCTATTCTGCAGTTAATGTGCTACCTGCAAATGCAAATTAACTGTGAAGTAGTTACTGCACAGTACCATATGTGTATATGCCAACTGGAAGCAAATTTGCTCCTGGAAAGCCCCACCACCAGGAGACAAGGTTCTTTGGGTAAATCTGGTATCTTTTATTAGATCAACTCAAATAGTTGGAAAAAAATCTTCTTTGCAAGTTTTCAGGTACAAATACACTTCATCAGGCTGAGGAAGCATCTGCAGTTGGTCTGTGCTCTTCCTGGATGGAATGAATAGTAAAGAAGCGTCTTGCACACATACCAGCCTCCAGCTTCTTTACTATTCATTCCATCCAAAAAAAGCACAGACTAACTGCAGATGATTCCTCGGTCTGATTAAGGGTATTTGTACCTGGAAAGTTGCAAAGAAGATTTTTTTCCAACTATTTGAGTTGGTCTAATAAAAGAGATCAGATTTACTGAAAGAACTGGGTCTGCCTATGTCCTTAGACCAACACAGCTACAACCTACACCCCACCACCAGGAGGCCTCCTTTGGGCCAGCCCCAACATCATGGGGCTTGGAGCTTCTCTAACCCCTGGGCTGGGGCAGCTCTTTGCATGTCCCAGCCCCTGGCCTTAAAATGCTACAGTAACTGCATGCCCCTGGGACATCTGCAGCCAACCTCAGGCCACTGAGTCTCACACCAGTAGTACCTGGCCAGCTGCAGCAGCCTGCCCAGACCCTGGCACTGGTCTGTGGCACAGCCCCACCACCTGCTACCTACCCCATACCATGCCCATGTGCTGGGCACTGCAGGCACCTGCCCAGGCCCTTCAGCACCCAGACTGTCATGTATAGCCCCTGTGGGCTATTGAAGGCCAGGTGGCATGGAAAGTGTTGGCTTAAAAATGGTATTTTGGCTTTTTTGGTCCTGGGACAGAGCTTGCAAGTGTCTCTATGTGTTGTAAGGACTGTGTGCCTGTGAGGGTAAGAGACAGAGATTGTTTTTGGATTGTAGAAAGCAAAGCCAGCACAGATTATGCAGCTGTAAGAGAAAGAAAGAAAGACCAAGATTTATTGGATGGATTGGTTTGAGGAGAACAAAGCAAGAAGGGGCCACTTATGAGAATGGATTGTGAAGCCTGTAGCCCAGAAAGGATTGGTTAAGATCTGGTAAGGGATAGGAAAGATGGAAGTTAGGTAAGACCTAGAAGAGAGTGTGGTATTCCAGAGAGCTGCTAGAGAGAGATCTGCTGAAGAACGTATTGCCATCAGAGCTGAGAGAGACTCCAGAGAGAGACCTGGTGGAAAGTGAGAGATCTTTGAAGGGTTTGAGAACAGACTCACAGAGAGGAATTGAGAGTGGGTGCCAAAAAGCAGAGCCCAGCCAGAGTTTGAGAGACCATGGAAAGCCAGGGACTCAATCTGAAAGGTTTGTAAGGCAGAGTCAGTGACCTGGAGTCTGGGAAGGGTTAGATCAGAAGAGAGAGTGGAACTAGATGAGTCCAGAGGGTCTGAGGGGAACAGAGAGAGAAAGAGAGAGAGAGAGGAAAAGATCTGATGAAGGGTCTGCAGGGCCTTAGAAGATCAAGTGATCTGGCAGTCCAGAGAAAGGGTACAGAGAAAAGAATACTGTTAAAGCTGCCTGCAATCTCAGCTTACCCAAGGAGAGGCCAGGAAGACCAGAAGTGAAAGACTATACCCATGAGGAGTGAAGAAAACCAGAACAGGAGAGTAGACAGTTTGGTTCTGGGTATGACCTGAAACTGCCAACCTCCTGAGTGTGGTTAATGTGGTGGAGTTACCCGTAGTAGGGTAGGACCTGCAAAATGCTGCATAATAACTACCCTGGGAAATGGACAGGGGTAAATATAGGTTTCCTTAAAACCCTAGCTCCCACTGCTTTGTGGGTTACCCTTCATTGGGAAAAGGCTAGGGAGAGCATACCTCAACAAAAAAAACCCCTTGGTGAAAGCCAAGGAAAGAGGTGTGGCAGGATATATCTTGAACCTGTCACTTTGAGAGCAGAGAACTGCTGTAAAAACAGCATCTTTAAGGTGCAAGGAGGGGAAAATTTTGGTTCAGTGCCAGCCTGGCTATAGGCCAAGCAAAGTCAGCCACAGTGTATCAGCTGACAGTAAACTAACAGAGAGGGGTAAGCCCCTCCCTTTTTGTCTTTGCGTTTGGAGAATGGAATCACCACTGAACAGAGCTGGTTCAAGGTAATTGGTGCCCTAAGAGAACGGTGTATCTTGGCACTGCCACCACCTGCCACCTCTTCCAATATAGAGGAAAATAAGAAGTCTAGAATAAACTTTTACAGGAGTTCTAGCTATGATGGTGGTTGATTCTAGTGATCTTTTCTCTGAGATCTTTTCAGAGGTCTTTCTCTCCTTGCCGAACCAAAGGTCTGAAACCAAGGTGGAGTCGTAGCCAGCCAGGGCTGTTTTTTAGAATGATG
Source organism: Crocodylus siamensis (assembly GCF_052110815.1). NCBI lineage: Eukaryota > Metazoa > Chordata > Crocodylia > Crocodylidae > Crocodylus > Crocodylus siamensis. The sequence continues at coordinate 47,016,801 of NC_143403.1, forward strand.
TTCCTGTTATTTTGTTCTGCATATCATTTTGGCGCTCCCCTAGGCAACCACTTAGTTCACCTAACGGTTGGACCAGCCCTGCCACTAAAGCAGCATAAAGTTTGTTTGAACCAGAAAGGAATTGAGCTTTATCAGGGGTGACCACCAGTATCTGGGGGAACGTTTGTTCACCAGAGCGCCCCAAGGAATGATGAGGTCGAACAGTCACAAACTCCTGCAAGACCATTTCAGGCTGGACATAAGGAAGAATTTCTTTACTGTCCCAGCCCCCAAGGTCTGGAGCAGCCTGCCATCAGAGGTCCGTCAAACACCTACATAGAAGACCTTCAAGAGTAAATTGGATGCTTATCTTGTTGGGATCCTATGACCCCAGCTGACTTCCTGCCCTTCGGGTGGGGGACTGGACTTGATCATCCGAGGTCCCTTCCAGCCCTAATGCCTATGAAATCTATGAGTTTGATTGTGTAATGTGTAGCAATTGTGTTTTGCTGTGTTTATAAAATGCTATTGCTGGTAATGCTATAAGTGATGGTTATGTCAACTGTGCTGGACTATGAAATATAAACAAAGCTTCTTGATAGGCTTCAAAATACCTGCAGTATTTAGAGAACTTCAGACTGATTCAGACCTTTTAATTGGTCTCCTAATTTGATTCGGATTCAGAGATTTTGCTACTGAATTGGGCTGAATGTCCTCTAAATCAAGTCAGCACCCAAAGCTTCGCATAGCCCTAATATGTACCATACTGTCTGTACTGTCCCATAACACGAGATAAGAGACACCAGCTACAAGGCCTCAGAGCAGCAGGGGTCTGAATCCTGGTTTTGGGGAAAGGGACCAAATTAGGAGAAGGCCCAGAAGGCTACATGGACATGTGACCACAGAGAGACTGCCAACCAGAGATATCTATGTGTCCCGGGGAGACGGGGCGGGGCTCGCCCGCGGAGGCAGCGGAGCCCGAGCGGGACATCCGCCGCTTCTTTATGCCGGAAGCCGGCGCCCGTGCCGGTGGCCGGGAGCCGGCAATAAAAACAGCCGGCTGGGACAGATGCGGCGGGAGTCCAGAGGGGGAGACGGCAAGGGGACCCACACCCGGCGGGAGCGCCGACCCCGACGGGGAGGGGCTACTTACCCCATTGGGGGGAAGGACAGCGGCGGCAGCTGGACCCCGAACCCGGAGCGGGGAGTGGCGGGTCGGCCCGGACGACGAGGGTTCCAGCGACGGGGAGTACTGGGACTGCGTCCCGCCTGCGCCCGGAGTTTACAGATCGGGAGCCGGCGCAGGGGCCTGGGAGGGCACCGACGAGGCACCGTAAGCGCCTGGACCGACGCCGGACACCAGCGGGCCAGAACCGGAAGGGAGGACCCCTAGGAGGACCCAGGTCGGAAGCGGGGATGCCAGCCGGCTAGGTTTCTACCCCGGGCAAGGGACCCGGTGAGAAGCATCACCGGGGAACCCCAGGCGAGGGCCGGGGTCTCGCCCACAGGAAATCCAAGGGGGCGTAAGGCCGGGGTGTTAAGGGGTGGCGGAGCCCCGCAACGTGACCGTCGGGGACCCCGGGCTACGGAGAATCAGGAGCCGTCCCACTGAACCTTACAACAAGTCGTGGCAGGCGAGAACCAGGGCGGGGACCTGATTACCTTACATCTGCTCTGGACCTAGGGGGATAGCACCACTCTTCCACCGTGACGCTGTTCCGAAGAGGGTGCTCCCTCCACCTCCTCTAGCCCGACGGTCACAAGTGGTGCATTGGCCGGGAAGGCCATTCCCCATCTTGGGGGAATTGTGGGATGCAGGCAGCCGAGATGACGGCAACGGACCTGGTGGCCCAGACGCTCCAGGCTGTGACCCAGTTATTGGGGGCACAGCAAAGGATGATGGCACAACAGGGCCCCCCGATCACCCGGATGCCGAAAATGACGACGGAAGACAATCCGGAGGCCTTTCTGGAGGCGTTCAAGCGGCAAGCCATCATGCTCGGGCTCAATAAGGCCTACTGGGCGAGCCAGCTAGGGGCGCTAGTGGTGGGTAAAGCCCAAGAGGCCTATAGAGCCTTATCGCGAGAAGAGGCCCGGGACTATGAGGCTGTTAAAGCCGCCATTTTATACCGCCTCGAAATCAACCCGGAGCATTATCGGCGGCTGTTTCGGGCCCGGAAGGGACCGGAGGAGAGGCGACCCCGGGTACTATTACAGCGCCTTAGGGATCTGTTTGGTAAATGGGTCGGCCTACCCACGTGCACGCTGGCCGCACTGGTGGATAAGATCGTGATGGAGCAATTTATCAATGACCTGGAAGAGCGGGCGCAGAGGTGGGTCCGCCAACACTCTCCAGAGTCTTGCGAGGCCGCTGTGAAGTTGGCCGAGTCCTTTATGGCAGCCGAGTGGCACTACCCGCGTGAGAGGCGAGGACCGGTGCCCAGCAGGGAAACGGAGCGACGTAAACCAGGTCCCAGAACCCCAAATAGGGATGTGGTGTGCTTCCATTGTGGAGAGATGGGGCACTTCACCCGGGAATGTCCAGGGCGGAACACGGATAGGCGGCGGTCCCAGGGATACCCCCATAGGTTGGGAGAAAACCCCCGAGATCAAGCCCAGGGGGAGCCGATGGATTGTAGCTTCGGGGCCGGGAAGGGTGAACCTCGGTGGGAGCGTCCCACAGTGAGAGCCCGCGTGGAGGGCCGCCCGCTCTCAGCCGTCCTGGATTCGGGGTGCGCCCAATCGTTGATTAAGGCAGAGCTCCTTCCACCCGGGCAACAGTGGCAAGGGGAGCCCATAAGGGTGGCATGTCTCCATGGGGAGACACAGGCCCTCCGTCGAGCCCGGGTGCGGGTGCACGTTATGGAATTCCGAGACGAGATATTTGTCGGGGTCGCCCCCAAACTGGCATGTGATATGCTGTTGGGTAGGGATTGGGCCCCTCTTTCTGACGTGTTAGAGAGGGTTCGGGACCTAGAGACAGCCCGGCGGGCTCAGTGGGTCCGGGACGAGTGGTTTGGCAAGGCCGAGGGAGAAGAACCCCTCGTGGACTGGCAGGACATCGTGAGTGGACCACAGTTCCGGCAAGGACAAGAGGAGGATCCTGAGCTGCACGAGTTGTGAACGAGGGCCCGAGAGGTGCGACGCCAACCGGAGACGGAGGCGGATGGGGGCAGCGAGTTCCAGGTGAGGCATAATCTCTTGTATCACGTCCCGCACGGGGAGGTTGGTACCAAGGCGGGGGGACAGCTGGTGGTGCCCAGCCGTTTTCGGCAGATGGTATGGCAGTTGGCCAATGCGAACCCCATGGGGGGGCACCTGGGCAGGGACCGGACCCTTGGGAAGATATCCCGATGGTTCTTTTGGCCCCGGATGGGGGAAGACGTGGCCCGGCGGTGTGCCGCATGCCCGGTGTGCCAGAAGGCTAGGGAGGACCGGCCCCTACGGGCCCCTTTAAGACCCTTGCCCGTCGTGGACGTGCCTTTCTCGCGGGTTGCTATGGATGTGGTGGGCCCGTTGCCCCGTAGCAGCAGTGGCCACTGGTATATCTTGGTATTCGTGGACTACGCCACTCGATACCCAGATGCAGTCCCGCTGCGGTCAGTAACGGCGCTGCGAATTGCGGAGGAGTTGGTACGCTGGATCTCCCGAGTAGGGGTGCCCCGTGAGATCCTTACGGACCAAGGGCGGAATTTCATGTCGAGCGTCTTACGAGGGGTATGCCAAACCCTGCGAATCAAACAGCTCCGAACTTCGGTGTACCACCCACAGACCAACGGGTTGGTAGAACGGTTCAATGGTACCCTGAAAAGGGTGCTCCGGCGATGCGTTCAGGGCGACCGACAGCGTTGGGACCTGATGCTGCCGCTAGCGTTATTTGTACTGCGAGATGCCCCATCTGAATCCCTGGGCTATTCCCCTTTTGAACTAGTGCTGGGCCATCGCCCACGAGGCCTACTACAGATTCTTAGGGAGGAGTGGGAACAGGGACCCGCAGCTGTCGGCAGCCCGTCCAGGTATCAGAGGGAGTTCCAGCAACGAGTCCGAAGGGCTCGCGAGTTGGCGGCGGACAATCTATGATACGCTCAGCAATGGCAGAAAGAGAGGTATGACTCGCACTCCAAAGTACGGGAATTCCAGCCAGGGCAAAAGGTGTTAGTGCTACTACCCACTTCAACAAGTAAACTGTTAACCCAGTGGCAGGGACCGTTTGAAATCACGCGACGGGCGGGGCCTGTCGATTATGAGGTATATCGCCCGGGGCATCGGAACACCCGGCAGATCTATCACGTCAACCTCCTGCGAGAATGGCACCAGCCGGAGGGCTGGGCCGCCTTTGGAGAGAGGGAGCAACAAAACGTAAGGAGCCCAGAAGCAGCGGGGGGAGGAAAGGCCCCGACACCCCTGGGGGAGATCAAAATAGGGATTGAGCTATCAGGGCCCCAGGAAGAAGAAGTAAGGAACCTCCTAAGGGAATTCCAAGGGACCTTCTCTGAAGAACCAGGGTGGGCCAGAGCAGCGTATCATTCCATCCCAACCCCACCCGGTGTCGTGGTACGGGATCGTTGGCGGCCTATACCACACCACCTGACCAAGGAAGTGTGCGAGGAAGTAAAGAAGATGTGGGCACTGGGGGTGATTAGGCCGTCAAGAAGCCCGTGGCGGAGCGCCCTAGTACCTGTACGCAAACCCGACGGGAGTCTGCGGCTATGCGTCGACTTCCGGCGGTTAAATGAGGTGGCGACCTTCGACGCTTTCCCGATGCCTAGCGTAACAGAACTGATAGAACGCATCAGCGCTGCAAAGTTCATAACCACCCTGGACCTCGCGAAGGGGTATTGGCAAATACTGGTGCGGCCGGAGGACTGCCAAAAGACGGCCTTCGGAACCCCCTGGGGCCTGTACGAGTTCGTCAGAATGCCGTTTGGCCTCCATGGGGCCGCTGCCACGTTCCAATGCCTCATGAATCGGCTGCTGGCGCCGCATGCAAAGTACGCTGCGGCGTACCTTGACGATATCGTCATATTCACGCGCTCCTGGGGCTGACACGTGTGGGCCCTCAGGGAGATACTCCAGGAGCTACGACAAGCCGGCCTGACGGCGAACCCCCGCAAATGCGCGGTGGCACAGAAGTACACGAAATACCTAGGGTTTCGAGTGGGCCAGGGGACTATACGGCCGTTAGAAGACAAGGTGCAGGCCATTCGGGCCTTCCAACCCCCGCAAACGCTTAAACAACTCCGTTCCTTCTTGGGGTTGGTGAATTACTATCGGAGATTCGTGCCCCGATTCTCCGAAGTAGCGGCCCCATTGTTCGAAGCTTTGAAAAGCAAACCCGGGAAGGGACTCGAATGGACCGGACCAAGGCTACAGAGTTTTCAGGCCTTGAAGAAGGCCTTATGCGAGGAAGTAGTGATACATACCCCTAACTTTATGAACCCTTTTACTTTGCAGACCGACGCCTCCGAGGTTGCTATAGGAGCCGTCTTAACACAACAGGACGCTGGGGTGGACCGACCGGTGGCCTATGCCAGTCGGAAACTACTCCCGGCCGAGACCAGGTACTCGACAATAGAGCGAGAGTGTCTGGCAATCCGGTGGGCGGTGGAATACTTTAGGTATTATTTATTGGGGAGAAAGTTTACGTTGATCACCGACCACACTCCCCTTAGATGGCTTAGCTCTACTAAGACCGATAACACGCGGATTATGCAGTGGGCACTAGCCCTCCAACCCTTTAAATTTCAAATTAAGTACCGCCCGGGGAAGGATAATATAACAGCTGACTTCCTCTCCAGATGCCCCGAACCGACGACCTCCAGTGGGGGACCCGGAACGCGAGGCGAATATCCAAGGAGAATCAAACCCGAAGCGGAGAGATCCCTCAAACCGCCACAAGGCAACTGGCGGGGGGGGTTATGTCCCGGGGAGACGGGGCGGGGCTCGCCTGCGGAGGCGGCGGAGCCCGAGCGGGACATCCGCCGCTTGTTTATGCCGGAAGCCGGCGCCCGTGCCGGTGGCCGGGAGCCGGCAATAAAAACAGCCGGCCGGGACAGACGCAGCGGGAGTCCGGAGGGGGGACTCCCTGCCGCGGAGACAGGGAGTCCAGAAGGGGAGACGGCAAGGGGACCCGCACCCGGCGGGAGCGCCGACCCCGATGGGGAGGGGCTACTTACCCCATTGGGGGGAAGGACAGCGGCGGCAGCTGGACCCCGAACCCGGAGCGGGGAGTGGCGGGTTGGCCCGGATGACGAGGGTTCCAGCAACGGGGAGTACTGGGACTGCGTCCCGCCTGCGCCCGGAGTTTACAGATCGGGAGCCGGCGCAGGGGCCTGGGAGGGCACCGACGAGGCACCGTAAGCGCCTGGACCGACGCCGGACACCAGCGGGCCAGAACCGGAAGGGAGGACCCCCAGGAGGACCCAGGTCGGAAGCGGGGATGCCAGCCGCCTAGGTTTCTACCCCGGGCAAGGGACCCAGTGAGAAGCATCACCGGGGAACCCCAGGCGAGGGCCGGGGTCTCGCCCACAGGAAATCCAAGGGGGCGTAAGGCCGGGGTGTTAAGGGGTGGCGGAGCCCCGCAACGTGACCGTTGGGGACCCCGGGCTACGGAGAATCAGGAGCCGTCCCACTGAACCTTACAACAAGTCGTGGCGGGCGAGAACCAGGGCGGGGACCTGATTACCTTACATCTGCTCTGGACCTAGGGGGATAGCACCACTCTTCCACCGTGACGCTGTTCCGAAGAGGGTGCTCCCTCCACCTCCTCTAGCCCGACGGTCACACTATGGATGAAGAGTCATCAGGAGGGAAGAAGAATATAAAAGCAGAGACTTGAGATTAACAAAGTGTTCCTCCCTTTGTCCCATCCCTCCCTGTCCCTCCTGCTTCTCCCTGAGAGGGGTCCCCCTTCCTGTCCCCATCACCTGGGAAGGGTCCCCAAAGCCACCATGGACTGAGGGCATACCAGTAGCCTGTCTCATGCACCCCACTGAAGGGGGGCTGTGGGCCTCAGCATCCCACCTCCAGACTGCTGATACCTAAGAGAGAGAACCTCAGAGTGGAGTCTGCATCCTGACCAGATATACTTTGACTCTGATGACAGCCCTAGGATTGATTGATATAGAATTGTTTGATTGTTTGTATTGTTTTTTTTTTTGTTATCACTCTGTATCAATTAACTTTCCTGTTACCAACTGGCAGGTGTTGTGGTCAGTTTAAGGGTTGTGCTCGCCCAGAACAAAGATATAGGGTCTGCATCCAAATCCAGTGCCAACATGCTGCAGGCTGCTCTGGGCCAGAAATGCAGGTGGCCAGGGAGCTTGCTTTTAAAGATGGTTCCTGGCCACAGGCAGCTGTGGTTGGAGTCTTTAGCTTCTTTTAGCTGTTTCAGGGGGGCAGTGCAGGACTGGAGCAGATTGTGAGCAGACTACTGTGAGGAGCAGCAAATCTTCTCTCAGATGCCCACACATGTAGACTGCTGCCCAGGGAAGGTTTACTCTGCAGTGAATTACTGCAGAGCAAACCCATATAGCACTAATTGCATGTGTAGATGAGTTCTTATGAATTTACTGCTCATTTACTTTTCTCTCCTACCACTGCTCCTTCCTTGTCTTTTGTAGTTTAATTTATCTTTCCGTTTTACACTTCGTTGTCTGCATGTTCGCTCACAGCACCTGATGAAGTGAACTTCAGTCCATGAAAGTTCGTGCTCTCTCTATACATTTTATTTAGTGTATAAAGTGCACATCTACTAGAGGTGTGCAAAGTGGGCTGTATTCAATTCAGAATTTGGATTTGGCCTGATTCAGAGGACAGTGATTCAATGTACTGATTCAGATCACTGTCCCAATTTGATTTGGCTGAATCTAAATCTGAAGATTCAATTCTGATTTGGAGAATTAGTGATTCGGCCATAGACACAGCTTTATATGTTTTTTCCATGTACCTTGAGGTACCAGGAATGGCTCATGAATGCTGAGCACGGCGGGGGGGGTCCACTTCCGAGTGTGTGGGGGACCAGTTCTGTGCTCCCTGGGCTCAGCAATTGGCTGCAGGGGAACCCTGGGTGACCCCACAGACCCAGAAGGCACCAGTCACTGAGCCTGGGGGCAGGAGCGTCCCCGACACGCTCCACAGCAGACACAGAAGTGGACTGGAAGTACTTCTTGTTCATTTCTGGGTTCGCTTTTGAGCACACGGACTCCCTATGCTCCCATGGGATGTTTCAGCTGCCACACCATCTTAACATTCATGAGCCGTGCCTGGTACTTCGAGGTACATAGAGAAAATGTAAAGCTGTATCTATGGCTGTATCATCGAATCTCCCTGAATTGATTCTGAGGCTTCTGATTTGATTTGGATTCAGAGATTCAGTCGCCAAATCTCCTCAGAATTGAATCAGCAACCGAAGTTTAGCACAGCCCTAAAATCTACCTTGACTTCTAACTGGCTTCAGGCTAATGTGGTTAATTACTTCTCTCATTAGTGACACAGCAAAAGAAAAACATAAGTACGTCATACTGCACTGCCTCTGAAACGTTGACCAGCTTCCCTGGGAATTGTCACTGTGCTGTTATGCCTTATTGTCTTAGCTGGACCGGGTGAGGAAAGGGCATGTTGATGGCACCAGATGATCCTGGATTCAATCCCTTCTTTCCGAGTTATCCCAGAAGGCAGAGTTAAACAACCATATGTCATCCAACATTATCATATCTTGAATGCCATAGGGTCCAAACCTGTTCTCTCTTCTGTTTTAATACTCTACATAAGAACCACAAGAGTAACACTCATCCCAAAAGCAACCTTGTCCCTAGTGTGTTGATGCCATGTTGGGCCCCTCTAGATCTTCACACAGGCATAGCAGGAGGCGTGATTGTGGGATCCAACATCAGATCCTATCATGCCTTATTTTTGGTGCAGGGGGAGTCCAGGATTGCCATCCTGGGTTCCCCCTGCACTGGCAAGTAGCAAGCTCCTGTGATGAAGAGTCCCATCAGCTGATGGGGCTTCCAGGCACATGTGTACCTTGCTGCATTATAGGTGAATAGAAACCAGCAATAAAGTTACTACACATTTTCTAGCACTAACTTTAGAGTTGGATGGACTTTTTATGCTGTGATAGTTACTTTGCATATGTAACTTAACTGTGCAATTAACCTGTTAATTGTATAATACATATAATGTGTAAAGGGGTGCACAGAAACATGTCACGGGGATAAGAGCCTGGCAATTACCTAAAGTGGTATTTGGCTAACCTGGACTAGATAATGGGTGGGTATAAGAACCACTTAATGGCTATACCCCAAAGGCAATAATCCTTTTCTGCTTTCCTGAAGCCTTGGCTTGCCAGTTGGAATATTTCTTTAATTCTGTGTATTGTTTTTGCTGAAAATTATTACATTTCACCCCACAGGGAAGCTGCATTTTGTTTGTAGGCAAGTTATACTTATACACTCAAAGTTAGTGTTATGGTCTGAAGTGTCAGGCAGTAGCATAACTGAGGGGGTGGGGAGGGCCAGGTTCAGCAGCCCCAGCTGCCACTTTTGTGATGGGGCACACAAATAACTGTGACTGCAATATCAGCTGATTGTGCCACTGGAGTAAGCACCAAGACAGCCAGGGCTGCCCTGAGTGTTGAATGGCTGTCCACAGTGTGGAGCTGCTGGAATACCCCAATCTTGTCAGGAAGAAAGATACTAAAGACCTGTCAGAAATGACAACAGTAATAAAAAATAATTATTTTTTCTCTGCAGACCTGGAATATTTTCCATATTGATCTATGATAGAAAGGACAAGAGGTACCAGGCTGTGACTCTGGGCCTAGAATGAAATATTAGGAAGCAGTGCCTGTTGGGAATTCATTTTTGCATTGAGGAAGAGGCGTTGGAGTTGGGGGGTTATATTTGTGTAAATCAGGTAGCAGCAGATTTCCCTGGATCAATTAACAATCTGTAATTTAAACACATATCTTGAGCTGTAAATATTAATATAGGGTTCAATCTACTACGAAAACCTCTGCGGGTGAGTGTCTTGTAAATACCATCCATAAATATCCTAAGTATTCTTGCATCTGATATGTTCTCAGAGGGTCCCCAGTAGGGTTGGGAGCACTGCCTCACACTGCTGAATGGCCATCAGCCCATGAACAAGTTACTACAAGATAAACAAGTATGGAAATTTAAAAACATTCTGCCACTCCAAAGTAATTGCCCTATGCAGGCTCACACTTTGCAGTAAATGAAAACCAGATCACTGCAGTTTAGTCATCCTTCATTGATGGCGAAACTCCTGTGATTTAAGTTTCATTTACCATGGTATAAGATGTACTGCACAGATACTTACCCACAAAGTGCTTGCACCTGATACCCTCATTTACTCTACAGAGTGGGTCTACATGAGTTGCTAACAGGGCAGTAGCCTAATAATATTGCTCAGTAGTGCATCAGAGCCCAGAGTGCTAATATGCTACTGCACAGTATTATTAGGATATTACGCAGTAGCATCACTTAAAAGGTCTTCGCTGGCACTACTGTGCAGTAATGCCAATTGCTGTGCATTTATTTAGTACTTGATTATGCAAGTACTGAATTAAATGTGCAGTAACCACCTCACATTAATGAACATGTAGACGTGCCCAGTGGGTGCATCTACTTTATTGTGGAGTAGACTAGTTAGTTCCACAGTAAAGCATCACATCTACACATACGCTGATATTAGGGCACAAAAAATTAACTAACTGCATTCTAAGACAGCACTGTTGGGGACAGTATTATGTTACAGCAGAGTACTTACGTGTACTGAAACCCCTGTGCTGCCTAACACTGCCACACAAAGCCTGGAGCTGACCCCCCAGACCTGCTACCAGCCCATGGCTGCTCTGCCCTGGCTCAAAGTGCTGTGGTCTCAGGTGCACATGTAGAAGGTGCAGCCAGGAGCTGTTGACCCTGGTACAGACTGCACCAGAGTTTATTGCTCCACCTTAGTTGCACACATAGATGTACCCAGTGAATTGTTTGTGATGTGCACATGGCCTACTATGGGAAAGATGAGTTAGGGGGAGGTAGTATCATGGACATTTAAATCAGTTTACCTGTGCACTTGATTGTTGGAAATGTCTGCTGCAGCTCCAGTTTCCAGGAAGGTCAAATGCATGAAATGGGACATGGTTTTTTTGTTTATTTGTTGCTTTAACACAATCCAAACAGCTGTCTGGAACTACAGAGTGTGTCTAAAGTAATATGAGGGAAGCTGAGAGGAGTCCTCAGACTCTCAGTTCTATGACATTGGCATGGACAAGCAGAGGATTACTGAGCACATAATGCAAGTTTGCTGAGTCTATTCAGAACTAGGAAGACCATACACATGCAATATAACTGAAATTGTACTATGGTCCCTATCCACTCCTGCATTGAAATACTTGTATACGGTGCAAACAAATACTGGTCCAGATACCTTTCTCATCAGAAATACCATCCATCCATTTAGTGATGTCAGAATGATGTTGGTGATACCATACAGTTCTTAGCATGAGAGTAGTTTTGACGAAACAAGGCCATCAAATGGGTACATCATAGGGTGCAGATAAAAATAACATTTTTTGCCCAATCTGACCACAGCAAGCATTTTATAGCCACGATCAAACACAAATGCATGGCTGCAAACACTGCAAAAATAGCTGATGGAGTGAAAATCTGCCCCCTTATTGTATGAGGTATCAGATGCAGGCATTTCAAAATGTAGTATCTTCTGTAACTTCTGTCTATGGAGCTTCCAGCTTGGTACTGTTTTCAGGATGGGAGTGGGGGAAAGGAGCAGAGAGAGTTCAGTGTGGAGGTTTTTCAGTCCCACCTGAAGGGTGGAGCAGATGTATTGGAGCTCCCCACCCCAAAAAGTGGTGGGGCTCCAATTCACCCACTCCACTCTTCAGCAGTGGCTGGGGAGGCCCAAGAAAAAGCTCCTTCCCCCACTACCATCCTGAAAACAGTTAGCGCTTGCAGAAAAGTGGCCATTGCTAAGGCACCTAGATTTCCTCCCTCCCCTGGAACCAACAGTGGTCTGGGGTAACATGAGAGCTCTTTGCAGAAAATGTTCTGAGTTACAGCTGGGAGCTGCACTTCTATCTGCACCCTAACAAGCTGCAGGAGTGGGCATCAGCATCCTGATGAATCAGCAGTGAGTGGTTTTTTTAAGGTGCTTGATTGGCTAAAAGTTTGGATATTCTGATAATTGTTTCTGTACACGACTGGCTAGAAAGTTGCTTTTTATGGCTGTTGTTTGTACAGTATGATCCATTTAGCTGCATAGCTTAAGCACTAAAAAACCCCAATGCACTTAACATGAGCATTACACAAACTGAAAGTATGGAGTGTTTATAATTAGGGCCCTGAGAAAATCATGGATTTCTTGTTGAAAATTCACAGCACGTGTGCAGGTAACATATCATTTTTCATGGAATAGTCATGGAACTACCGTTGATCTTGGCAAATGGGTCCCTGTAGTTCCGTGACTATTCTTTGAAACATGATACTTTACCCATGCACTTATTGCAGGCAGGCACACATCATAGATGGTGGAATTAGCACCCCGAAATATGGGGAAGCTTTACCAGTGCAGAGGGCTGCAAGGCAGCCCAGGAATGAGCTCTGAGCAGCTGCAGCAGGTGGGGAGGGGTGCACACAGACACGGAGCCTGCGTGCAGCCAGGATTTCAGCCAGACAGCATGTGGAGCACTGTCCACCACAGCAGACAAATTGCAGGGCGGGGGGGGGGGGCAGATCGAGGGCCCCACAGTGAGAGAGGGAGTGGGGGAGAGGCAGGGGCTGGGTTGAATAGGGCCCTAGGGCAGGTGGTAGGGTGCTTGGAGCCTGGGCAGCTTGTCTAGGGGTGCAGGGCGTGGGACTCCTACCACTGTGTCCACCTTGGGAGAGGCCTGTGGGGCATGTGCCCACTGGATTTGTGTATGGGGTGGAGGCAGGCTGCCAGTGTGGGCTGGGCTCTGTGCCCTGCTGCCCTGGGAGCCTGCTGCCATGCATGACACCATGTTCCTGTGCCTACTCGCTCCCAGAGCTGGCTCCCAAGGCAGTGGCAGAGGCAGCAGCAGTGAGCCACAGAGCCCAGCCCACACCAGCAGCCTGCCTCTGCCCCATGCACAAATCTGGGGGGCACATGCCCCCTGGGGCTCTCCCAAGGTGTGTGCAGTGGTAGGAGCCCCCACACAGCCCTGAATGAGCTGCTCAGGCTCCATCACCTGCCTGAGGGCACTATTCACCCTAGCCCCTACCCCTACCACTTCCCCATTCCCTCCCTCCCTGGGAGGGCCAAAAGTGTTCTCCCTCATGCCTCTTCCCCTTCCCTGACTTGCCTGCAGGGGTGGGCAGTGCTCCATATGCCATCTGGCTGCAATCCTGGCTGCCTTCAGGCTCCATGTCTGTGTCTATGCATGCCTCTCCCCCACCCTTGGCTGAAGTGCCCACGGCTGGGCTGCCTTGTGGCCCTCTTCACTGCCCCGTTTAGGGGAGCTAACCCCCATTAGCCCTGGCCTTCTGCCAGCTATGCTCATGACCCTTCAAAATCACAGTGTGAGGCAAATGTCATGATATCCACGTAGTCTGCGAATTCACGATTTTCTCAGGGCCCTACTCATAATCTACAGGAACAGTATACTCAAAAGGGGAATTCTGTTCCCCTTTTCATGTCCAAAAAGCAGCTTTCTAGCTGTGTAACAACCTGGAAAAAATTCTGTGTCCCCATAGTATGGACATGTAAATATACACCCATAGATTGAACATGTATGGTATGCTACATCAGAAAAAGGGCCTTCCTGTACTGTAGCCCCAATAACTAAGAAGCTAGGTTGTTTGCCCCAGGATGGGGAAACTTCGGGTCCAGGGCTATCACTCAGAGTGGGTTTGAGCCTGCTTTTCTCTGACTTTGTAGCACAGTACTCTAACCACAATGTTGCAGTATGATGCTACAGTGTAGGCACTATCATGGCCCTTCTCCAGCATTCCTTTTGATGCTGGTTCCCTGGACAGCCAAGAGAAGAAAGCACATGAGGGGAGCATGAAGCAAGTTGGCACACTAGTCACTGTGAGCCAGTGAGATGGACACGTCTCTTGAAAAGACCAGTGCCTGAATTCTAGCCTGAGCCTTGTTCCCAGTGGGACCGAAACTCCTGCACTCTTCTCCAGCCATTGTACCCAATGACTATAAAATGCAAGGGGGAGTGGCTTAGTCTCTGTAGGAAGTTACCAGTTCCCCTCAGAGCCTTCCTGCCTCATCTCTGATTGAGAGGAAAAGATGTTCAGTGTTTATCCCTGAGGGTGAGAATACACCATAGACCACCCAGATAGTTAACTTCCCCTGCTAACTTTATTGGTATCAATGCTACATTGTAGTTTGCTCCCTCCTAATTGCCTCATTAGCAGAAGGAGTGGTACTGCAGTTCTAATTAACACCTAAGCCAGTGAGTCTCCCGGCTGCTCTAGTCAATTTTGGTTTGCACAGCTTTCTCACCATCAATTACCTCACTGACAGAGGCCTGACTTGGCTTTCTCAATCAGCTCTCTGGTGGAGAAGTGTCTCTGCCATGATCCCTCTGTATCTGCCATACACCCTGGCTGACTGGTCGTTAGGGCTGTGTGGGGCTTCGGATCTGCAGGGCATTTCCGGATGGAAGCGCTGGCTTCTTTATGCTTTCCGAAGCGCTTCAGAAAAGCTTCAGAGCTGCCTCAGAGATCCGGCCATAGGGTATAATAGGGAATCAATGAAATATTTATAAGTTTGTTGTTTTTCTGTCTGATTTGGATGAAACTTGCAGGAGTGGTATCCTCTGCTGAGAGCATGAAGCTTACCTAGCTTCAAGAAGACTGGTGTAGGTGTTCGGGGGAAACTGCACCCCAAATTCTTGAAAGCAAAACTCATGTCACATGTATGTGTTAAGCCACAGTGGGGTCAGAACTGCAGGAGAAGTAGCCCCTGCTAAAGTCTGCCAAGTTTCAAGGTGATAGGTGCAGGGGTTTGGGGGTAACTGCACCTCAAGCTGTTGACAGGCAAAACCCATGACATAAATGATCCTGTGTGTGTTAAGGTGGAGCGAGCTGAAAACTACAGCAGTGGTGGCCCCTGCTCAGGCCACAAACCCTGCCAGGTTTCAAGGAGATAAGTTCAGGGGTTTGGGGGGAACTGCACCTCAAGCTGCAGACAAGCAAAACATGCAACATGGCTGACAGTGTGTGTGTTAAGGCGCAGCAAGGTGAAAGCTGCAGACCTGCTAGCCCCTGCTGCCGCCATGACACCTGCCATCTGTCAGGGAGATAGGTGCAGGGCTTCTGGGTTCTGAGGCCCTGCACCTCTAGCTGCTGACAGACAAAACTCATGACATGGGTGCTTGTGCAACTGACTGTCTCTGTCTTGGGGCAGCTGATTGGCTGTATTATTTCCTCTCCTTAGTCTGTTGTTTTGTAGGTGTTAACGAGTTCATGAGAAACGATTAACACCTGCAGCTTTCACCCTGCTGTGCCTTAACACACACAGTGTCACCCATGTCACGAGTTTTGCTTGTCTGCAGCTTGAGGTACAGTTCTCCCCAGGTCTTCCCACTTCATGAGCCTGTCCAGGTTGACCTGTACTGCCAGCCTGTTTTTGAGCCTGTCTTCGAGTATGATAGTGCTCTCCCATAGCTTGGTGTCATCAGTGAACTCTGCCAGATTGCTTGTAGTACCTGAATCCAAATCATTAATGAACATGTTGAAAAGCACTGGTCCAAGTACTGACCCCTGAGGAACGCCACTGGTCACCCTCTGCCATGATGACTCAGTTCCATCAGTCAGTACCCTTTGGGTCCCACCATGGAGCCAGTTACCTAGGCACTAGACTGTGAAGTAGTTGAGGCCGCATTTTCCTAATTTGTCCATGAGGACATCATGGGATACCAGATCAAAGGCCTTTTTGAAGTCCAAGTATATGACGTTAACATAATTTCCTCTATCCAGGTGGCAAGAAACCTGATCATAGAAGGAAATGAGGTTGGTCTGGCACAGCCTGTCAATGATGAAGCCAAGTTGGCTATCCTTCAGAATATTGCCTTTGGTTAGCCTGTGTGTGTTGGATTCCTTGATGATTTTCTCCAGGATTTTACCTGGGATTGAGATCAAACTGATTGACCTATAGTTTCCTACTCCCTCCCTTCCCCCTTTCTTAAAGATAGGTACCATATTGGCTTTTTTCCAGTCTTCTGGGACCTCTCCCAAGCACCATGAATCTTCAGATAACTGCCACTGGTTGCACATAATTTAAGTATGCCTGTCTGTATAGCCATTAGTACACAAGGGAGTGGATAGACCTAGCATTATATCTAGCAACTTTGAGCTTCCCAATCCAAACGAACAGGTATGCATTTAGAACTTAAAATGAATAATTGCTTAAAATCCTTCATTGCTCTGCCAATGTGCATAATCATAGGCAACACATGAGTGGCATGTGCCCCCCAGATTTTTGTGCCAACAATGGGGTGTGGGGATGCAGCCCAGCCACAGTCAGGGCCCAGCAGCAGCAGGGACGGTGGTGGCACGATTTCTGCACTGATGGTGACTTGCAGAGCTGCAGCCCAAGCCAGCACCCTGCAGCAACAGGAGCAGTGGCTGTGGCATGGAGTTATGCCCCTCACCCCATCCGCTACTGTCAACACTTATGCATCATCTATATGTACCATGTAGTTTGAAATAATGGGATTAAATGTATATATGGAAAATAAATAGTTTGATAACCAGGGAACATTCCCTGTGAGAAAGGTCTGCATACCTGAAGAGTTCATCAGTTTTTTTATAAATTGTTTGGCAACAGTATCCTTTTCTCTATGTGCATTTGTCTCCTCATAGTAGTTCAAGTGTTATAATATTTCTAGTTTGTTTTTTATTACATAACTACAATTTCTTTCAGGATCCTGTTTGGGGTGGAGATGTCCATGAGGATTTAATTTTTGTTTGTGCAGTTTGAACTGGTCTCTTTTTGGAAATGTAATTAACATTGGTTCCTTTTTGGGGAGTTTCATTGCAACTTGCTGCTAATTAAATGTTACTTTGGGAACAATAACTTGAAGAATGAGACTGGCAATGTTGTAAAAAACAAACAGGAAGGAGAAGAGGGAGGAAAGGAAGGAGGGAAGAAAGGTCAGTCTTGCTGTTTCTACTGTGGTAAAGTATGGACTTCCATGAAATTATGTATAGACTTTTAGACCATACGAAAAATAC
Source organism: Crocodylus siamensis (assembly GCF_052110815.1). NCBI lineage: Eukaryota > Metazoa > Chordata > Crocodylia > Crocodylidae > Crocodylus > Crocodylus siamensis. The sequence goes on from NC_143403.1 coordinate 47,034,032, forward strand.
ATACCGGCAATGTCATGCAAGAGTCAGGAAGCAAGAAATGTTCCTGACAGTGAATAGACCAAATGTACTTCTTTTGATAAAAGACCTTGTGACACCAGGGAAGCCAGGTAAAACTAAATGTAATGTTCTTATTAAAGCACTGAGTGTTTTTATTCATCTAAAAATTACATCCTTGCTGAAAGATTATTATTTCTGAGATGATAGCACCCACATGACAAGATGTCTGAGTTTATAACAAGCCTGAAAGGCTTCACTTCCACCTGAGTGTCTGGGGTGACAGCAGAACAATACCTGAGTGATCAGTTTTTAGATGGACTTAGTAGTAAGCAATATAGCAAATTACTAAGTGCAGCCTAAGGAAGGCACTGTGGTCATTTTGCATAATTTGCAGAGCTTTGCACGGAACAGAAAAATGAAGGTTCTACCTCCATCTGCTCTGTACCTCCCTCATTGCCTTTTGGATTCTTGGAGGATTTTGTTCTTGAGGAACAATCACTGATCCAAAACCATCAGAGGACCAACAGTGGTCCAAGGTTCCCAGTATAGAATAGGTGTAATAGATCAGTATGGTGCCCTGGGCAGTGGCAGCACACAGTGCAGAGGCAGCAACCAGAGGTTTGCTGCTACAGGGAGAGATGTCATTTTTTGCTGATGATGCGTGTGTTGAGCAGTCAAAAAATACCAGTTTTCCATGGCAGAAAAGAGGTGAAACTCCCTCCCACAACAGCACACCTCTTACTACTACTCCTAATCTGTGCTGGAGAGAAAAGCATCACGATAGTGAACTGTCAGCAAACAGGTGTGAGCCAGAGGCAAGTGGTGGACTTACCTGCTTGCTGCACACAGAGTGCCAGACTACTGTTAGGACCAGTCACAAGGCTCCCTTCCCATTGCTTGGGACAGACAGCAGGATTTTGTTTTCTTTTTTAAAGTATGTTTTGTTTATGCGGACTGGCTAAGGAGTGCCCCAGGGAGGAAAGCCTGCCTGGGGAAGCCTGCAGGTGAGGCAACCCACTTAAAACTCTATGGTCAAGTCAAGCCAAACTAATTGAGAAATCTTAAGTTTACATTACACATATTTCTGTTAGCCTGTGAATGTTTTTTGTTGCTGGCTACTATGCCCACTTCAGTTTTTCTACATCTGGTTTAAAATGTGGATACAAGAACTTGGATGCAAAATTCCACTTTCAGTCTCATCAATGGAGGGAAAAATCTGTGGGAATCATGTTTTATAGTAATGAGAAATTAAAAAAATAAATAAAAAGAAAATGGATATGTAAAGTTATTTTCAATAGTTTAGAACACATGGGAATCAGTATATAAGACTCAAAGATTGATGCACTTCAAGTAGAGAAGGGACATTTTTATACAAGGAGCATCAAGCAGGAATGATAAAGGAATAGGAAGTCTCAGAGCAATAAAAATTAAGCTCTGAATGACAGGATGGTGCCATACTAATCAGTATATCTTGAAGATCATTAGGCTAGTGATTTTATAGAATCTGTATTAGACGTGGGGGTAGGCAGGAACCATGAATGAAGCCTAAACAAGCCAAATGTTGCATATTTTTATCTTTTAGTCCTGTAAGTTCCTCCAAGGCAGAAATGGCCCATATTTTATTAGATCAATATCTCTGAGTGGGGAATATGGATTTTGCTAGCCTCAAGCAATAGGAGGCAAGCAGCAATCAGAAAAGACTGAACAGAAGGATTTACCTTCTCCTCTGGGGATTCATTGTTAACTCCTAGAAGCATGTTGGATACATTCAGTTGAATGTTATGAGCAATATTTTTGATCTATTGTTTCACCCTTTCTCCGGCATGTTTTATTCTAGGACAGTTTTCCCTTCAGTGTTTTAATGTCTTCATGGCAGATCTACAAGGAGATCAGGCATCAGTGCCTCGTCTCCCCATTTTGGGAAAGATGTAGGGAAATCAGGAACTGCTGAGACTGTAGTGCTGGGTATTTATTAGCCAATTCATGTATTATGAAAGAGACTGTCTGTACTGTTTATCAGCACCAGCATTTGCTTTCTTCTGAGATAAGAATCACAAGTTCTGTTATCTCTCATTTCTAACACGTTAAGGTTGGGTTTCAGTAGTATTTATTGCTCCTCTTCTTTAAGTGTCCCATTTCAACACTTGTATGACCTTTCTCTTAGATGCTATCAGATGTATGAGTCCTTGTAAGTCATCTTCCTAGTTCAGTGACATTGAGGCTTGGCATATTCTAACAGCAACTGATTTGATTATATACATGCACTAGTCTTGAAACACAGGTGATCACACAGTATGCAGGACAGTCCATTCTTCCAGAAATTTCAGCCCAACACCAAAAGGCCATTCACACAGAAAATCCTGTCTACAGAACAGGCTCCAGTATGAGACTAAGTCAGGAAACAAACTCTCCTATAGCCTGCATTGCTCCCAAAACAGAAACTGCCTCTAAATACAATTTTTTAACTATGCACAAAGCTAACAGCACTACACAATATATCTTCCAAAGTGGAACATGTGTTTGCACACTAAGAAATTTGGGAAAACCATATGTAAAAGGATCCTCTGGTGACACTTGCCTCAATATATATTTTAATAAGTCTTCTCTGCCATTCAGATTTTCAGGGTCAGATTCCATAACAATATAAGAAACAGATTTCCAGAAATGCTCAGCACCCAACAGGTCCTGTGTTATCTTTTGAAAACCAGATCATTCAGATGCCCAGAGGAACTGGTTGTGTGCTAAACTCCTTAGGAAATCTAGGCCTAAGTATGCAAATAGAGGTTCAATGTTCATGTTAAGTAAACATGATCATGAATGCAAATTAAGTAATTGCACTTGCAAATGGTTAATAAAGTGCATTTGACATGGAATTGGGATAATTATCTGGGCAAATTAAGACAGCACTTGTGTACTGAAATGGACTGAAAATCTGTTCCTGAGTTCTAATTCTAATTTGTCCATTTATTAATATTCATTATTTATGCAAAAATTGCCATGGCCAAATGTACTGATATAAAGTTATATTAATTTGAACATGACCTTGCCTTGTTTGTTCTAAAGTAGGTGTTTGTTCTCTTTGGTCTAAGGCAAGCTAACCTCCATTAAGGCCTGGTTTAATCCAGTTTTGCAATAGGATTCTTGTATCCCTTCAGGAAATGGACAGCTTCAATAAAGAAGGGGTAGGAGGGTATTTGAGGATCTTTGTCATTTTCAAGCAAGTTTTCAGTGCATTAAAGGTAAAATTCACCCTGTACAGCAAGCTGGCACAGGATCAAGCTTCATTTATTTCCTAAAAATAAAGCTGAAATTGGATTTGAGTGGTGCGTAAACCTTATGCTGGCCTTTTACACAGGGGCAAATCTCATTTTAATGAATCAGATTTTGAAAAATATGGTTAAATAATGTACATCAAATACACATAACAAAGAGAGCAATATGTATTGATGGAAACATGTCTCAATTGGCTAGGATACTCACCCAAGCCCAAAGTTCAAGTGCCTGCTGTGCTACAGACTTCTATGTGACTTTCGGCAACTTAAGTCCAGGACTGAAAAGGAACTTAAGCATGGCAATACGTATTACTCCTGCATCTAACTTTTATGTGCAAAGATCTGCAAGTAGATTCCACAAAACCCTGGTAAATGCCTGATTTCTAGGGCTGTGTGAAATTTTGATGAGTGTTTCATTTCGAAGCTGTTTTGATGCATTTCGAGCTTGAAACAGCGAAATCAAAATAAAATAAAAGGCTTTGAAACAGCTTTGAAATTATACAAAAGTTTCAAAACATTTAAAGTTTCTAAGTAGCCCGGTAACAGAAGGCAGGGGAGAGCCAGGGCTACGCTCCAAGTGACTCCGCCAGCCCCATGTCAAACAGTTTAGACAAAATGAAATGGAACAGTGCTTTGAAATAAAACAAAATGACAAAATGAAACACTATCCCTTCGAAAGAGTGAAACAGAAGTCTAAACAAAATGGTGCTGTTTCACACAACCTAATTTCCCTATATTTTAATTGAAGGTTATTAAGCAGGTAGAATTATAATTCACAATGTTCAGCATTCCTGCTGAAAGGTAAAGGTATAGTGGCTAGTGGGCACATCTGCAGAATGTGCACTATTCTGCACTTTACTGCAGAATAGATTAATTTGCTCAACAGTAAAGCATTAGTGTTTATATGTGTACTGCTATTAGGGTTGTTGGTTGTAGTTGCGTTGGTCAAAATGACATAGGCAGACAAGATTCTTTGGGTAAATAAATCTTTTATTAGACTAAATAAATAGCTGGAAAATTTTTCTTTGCAAGCTTTGGGGCACAAACACCCTTCTTCAGCTTCTGCTATTAGGGCACACTAAATTAATTTACTTCAGAATCACATAGTCCTGTCAGACACAGGTACTGTCTGACAGCAGAGTACACCAGTGTGATTAAATGCATGGGTAGAGGGTGACACAGGTACAAAATGCATTTGGTCAAATGAACCAGCAGGCGGCCAGACTCCTGCCTTCTGCCAGGCCATGTGGTGTGGCAGTTTCAGAAGTTATGTGGCTTGGGCAACTCCCTTGATACCGAACACTGTGAACTGGAGCCTGGGGATGCACCACCAAGGTCCCTGGCATCCCTGATGTGTCCCTCAGGCACTGTGCCCAGCTTCTGCCAAAGCCCCTGCCATCCCAGGCCTGCCCTCTGGGCACTGTGTCCCACTGCTTCGGGCACCTACCACCCAGTACTGTGACCTGGAACCTAGGGATGTTCTGTTGAAGCCCCTGCCAGCCTGGCCCTGCCCCCCAGGCATTCTACCCCACTGCTGTGGGCACTTGCTGCCTGATATTACAACTCAGAGCCCAGGCCTGACTCACTGAGCCCCTGCTAACTGCCACCATGTCAGGCCCCACATTTGCTGACACATAGGGACTGGAGCCATGAGGAGAGGGTAGACCTCATAACCATCTGGAGCGGGTGAGGGGCATCAAGATCCAGTGGAAGTTTGGGCAGATTATAGGAGCCAATGCCCAGGTGTACAAGGACATGGCCTGGTGGATGCAGGAGTGCAGATACCAGCAGTCTGGCCAGCAATGCCAGGTCAGGGCCAAGGCCCTGAAGGTGCAGTGGGTCCACGTTGTGATCCCAGCCACATACCATGCCATGCCACCCTAGGATGCATCGGCCATCTGGAACTCCTCTCCATAGCCAGGGACAGCATCCAACCACTGGGAGTGGCTGCCACACCCAACCGGTAAGCCCCACACAGGGAGGAAGGCCAGGGAGGGAAGGGGGTGCCACAGCCATGCCAGTGCCAGATCACCTATCTGCCCCTCATCTAGGCAACCAGGGGCCTGTCACATGTGAAGAAACTCATCAATGGCAGCTGAAATCTCCTTCTTGGCCACAGGAGTCAGACATAAGCAGAGATACCCCTTCAAGTAGTGGTGCATGTTGCAGGGAAGCATGGGCTTGCCTGGGGCACCCTCAAAGTTCAGGGCCCTTTGTTAGGTTTTTAGCTGCACCTGGGGAACCATGGACATCAGCAGCAGCAGGGCATAGTGGGTTGATCAGCCCTCAGGAACACTCAAATACCTTTTCATGGTGCACCCGGAGTATTCTGATGAGGGGCACACTTGGGGCACAGCCCATGTGCAGCAGGGGTCCTGACCTAGGGCTCCTCTCAGGAGAGGGATGCTGGGGGGGGGGGGGGGGCATCACCAGACCCTCACCACCAGAACCAAGGTGTCATAAGCCCAGCAGCATCGGAGCAAAGTGCCTGGCATGTAGGGAGAACGGGGGAGGGGGGCATGGAGTTACTCTGGATCCATCATGGCAGCTGCTGCCAGAGGCCAGCCATGGCCCAGCTTGTGTAGGGCATGGGGAAAGCAGGCTGACTGTAGCAAGCAATGGACCTGCACTGACTGTGCAGTCAGGGAGGAAAGAATCACCTGGCAGCTGCCTGTGGAAGGTCCTACCCAGGCAATATACCATGGTCCCTGAGTGCCTGTGTGCATATGACCCCCAGACTGAAGATGGACAGCACACAGCCCCTCTGTACAGTGCATTTTATCTCTGAAATGTTGCAAATTCTCACAAGGAGCCTCTTTGTCCTTGCTCTGCACAACCAGCTGCTGAATGTGGGGAAGACCCACCTACACTAGTGGAGATGGGCCCCCAAGGATGCCACCAGCCTCTGCAGTTCCACTCAGCATGCACTGGCTCTGGATCCAGGACCGGACAGCTATCCTCAAGCAGCTGGTTGCTATCTCTGCGGTCTGGTTTGAGGAGAGCCAGGTCTGACCCTGTGATTGCCGGGAACTGACCTGGGCAGACTGAAGGCTACAGGGTGTTTCTTACCCTCCTGCTGAGGGCAGGATGTGGGGAATGTGGGGAAGTGGCTTGAGCAGGCTAGACAGTGCCTCCACGGCCCCTGGGCCAGCCTTTCGCCCACTGGCCTTACCACAGCATCTGGATCCTAAGTGGTGTCTGCAGAAGCTGAGGTGCTGGGTGCCTACCTCCAGGCTCTGTGCCTTAGGTGCCTCATCCCCACTATTCCTTCCCTGAGAGTTTGAAATAGACACTGTACATAATTTCATAGGATGATGGTACTTGACTTGTGGTGCATGTTGGAGTTGGAGGGCGGGGGTCTGTTGTTCAGAGAGAGGTCTGTTGTGTTGTGGAGGGTGTGAGGGGGCACCAAGTCTGCCCATCACAGAACTTGGGGGGAGTGAAGGTTACCTTAGCAACCAGTCCCAGGAGAAAAGGGGCGGGGCTACCTGGATGGGGGAGAGAGAGGCCAGGATGAAAACATAAACAAAGAGAGCAGCAGTGCCAAGGGAGAGGAGAGAGAGTGCTGGCTGTGAGAGACAGCAGATGGCTGGAAGGTTTTAAAGGAGAAGTAACCCAAATTTAGCTGAAAAAAGAGAAAAAAGCAACCCAGAAGACACAGGGAGAAACTACAAGAAAGAGAAAAAGGAATGTAAGAAGGGTCCTGGAGAGAGACTTACCTGGGAAGATGAAGTGAGTTAACAAAGGAGGCCTTTGAGTTGGTGATTCTGATACCTGAAGACATCAAATAACATCCCAGAGACTTAAAATTAAGAGAAAGGAATGAGAGTGGGTGGAAACTAACAAAGAGAAGAGAACCCCACAATGCTGTAGTAGTAGTAAATACAAGGTGACCTAGGATTGCTATTTGCTTGGGACCTGTGCGGAGGAGAACAAGGCAAGCAACCAAGAAATTGAGAGTTCTCAAAGAGAGAGGGAACTAAATATATAGAAGATGTTATTTATCTAAGAGAGACATAATAGTTGAGTAGAAGAGTTGTTCTTGTTGAACCGCAGATACGATATCTTCCTTATTTCTCAGGACTGTATTTATTTCTGTATCTTATTCCATCAAAGTTGTGGCAGGCGAGAAATAAAGGCAATTAACCAGTTCATATTAAAACAAGAGATGGTGATTTATTTTGCGGGCGTAGTTGAACTCTCACAGAGGGAAATAAAGTGTGGGGTTAGTTGTAAACTGTCCATAGTGTGTGTGTATTATTGGGGTTGCACTGGGGGTCTGGGGTCTGTGGGTGACCACACAGGCGTGCTGCTGTGGGAGGGGGAGGAGGGTTGAGGTGGAGGTGCTCAATGAGTACCTCACAGACATAGTGCCCTGATACCCTGGCCACCCAGGCCACCTGGGCCAGAGAAGCATGTGGCAGAGAACACAGCAGAAGTCAGCATTTTAGAGAGCAGGCCTGGGAAAACGTCACTTCCAAAGCAGCTGTTCTTTTAAGTTGGAGAGACGCAGCATGGCAGAAGGTGCTAGATGAGAGAGAATGGAGTCGGGGTTCAGAGGAGAAGTCACAGGGAAGAGACTGGGATGGGGAGGTCCCAGAAGCTGGCTCTGCCTAGAGGAGAGGACTCAACCAGAGGGGAAGATCTGGAATCCCTGAAGAAATAAGGGGACTCTTGACTCGCTCAGAAGAAGAGAGCAACAAAAACAGAAACCGCAAGAATGGAGGAGGGGTAGATGTTCATCAGATTTCATTAAGGTCAAGTTTGTTCTTATCCTGTTTTGTTTTTCTGGGTTTTGTTTATAATTAATTGGGGCCGATTGTGTTCTGTGATCTGTTGGGAAAAGAAAGAATCCAAGTCCAGGTTGCACTTACTCCAATACAAGAAAGAGACAGTGGTGCAAAGATGAACTTAATAAGATAATATCTCCCCACAAAACGTACAGGGGAAGGAAGAAAGAGACTGAAAGTAGTACCCCAGGTCAAAAAAAGAAAAATATAAACAGTTTGAAAGTTGACTTTACCTAGCTTTGTACGTGTTGCTCTGGTGTTAAATAAATGCAACAACGTGATCTTGAAAGTAAAAGAAAAAAAAGTATGCAAAACAGTTTGAAAGAGTCATTAGACTATATGAATGTTAACTGATAGAGGCTGCAAGAAGAAAAATATAATAATAATAACGAGAATTGATCAAATGCATATGAATTGGATTCAATTAATGATAAAATTCTGGGGCATTGTCTGAAGGAGCTAGAGGTGAGGGGTAATGCAAGAAAAAATTATATCCGTATTGCTGGCGTCCTTCTGCATCCGTACCTCCTCCCCACTGATAACATGAAATTGGATCAAGACGTAGCAGGAAAGACTCGGAATATAATGTGGAAATACACAAATCGGGCAATCAGAGAGATAAGAGCAAAAAATCAGACTCTCAGGTATCAAGGGAAAACCTCACAATCATGAACACTCAAAACAACATTTTATATAAGCTCACCAATTTGAAATGGGAAACTAACCCCTCAAGCATCCAAACCACTGCTCTATCTCACAGCTTCTCCTCTGAGAGATCCATACATTATAAGTGCCTTGACCCCATTCTGAATGATAGCTGCTGATGCATCACAGCATGTCTGAGGCCTACTAGCCTAAATAGCGTGCACATGTTGGCTGGTATTGCTTTGTCTGATGTCAGAAGAGCAGTGGCCAACAGGATAGAATGATCAAGGTAAACTGAAGATGTGAGACACCTGCTGTACGACTATCCTGCAGCAAACAAATGTCTGAAGTCATGTAGAGCTTCCTCACTGACACCTAACCACTCGAGAATTCCCGGTCCAGCCCTTCCCCCTGGTTGGGTGGTCTATAATTGACACCCACCGTTTAGTTCCTTTCCCCCCTGACCCCTTTGTATTCTAACCCAGAGCACTTCAGTCTGCCCCTCCTCTGACCCTGTGCTGTTTGTTGAGGATGTGTATTGCTCTTTGATATACAGTGCCACAGCCCCACTTTTCCTCCCTGTTCTATCCTGCCTGAACAGCCTGTAGCCCTTGATGTTTACTGCCTAATCATGGGTTGAATCCCACCAGGTTTCAGCGAGCCCCACTATGTCTGGGTTTGTGTTAGTTAGCAGGAGGGCAAGTTCCTCCTGCTTGTACCCCGTATTATGAGCATTAGTGTAGAGGCATTTAAGGCCTCCTATGGGTGCATGCACCTCCCCCCTGATTCCAGGACTATCCAGACCCCTCTCACTTACCTGGGTACTTCTTGTGTTTGTCACCAGTCTTGGCTGGGAAGTGTCCTCATGTTCCCCTGTGGCCCCGTCTGTCGGGTAGTCACTGAGTAGGGGCATGGGCCCTTACGTCCTGCTGACATCCGCCGACCCTCTTTAGGGGAATGTAACCTTTGATTGGTCTAGGTGGGGTCCTGCACTCTTTCTTCCTTCCTGCCATGACTTTGATGTTTAAGAATTCCTTTCTCTTTTCTTTTTCTTTGGAGATGCTAATGAGAAGGAGGTGGTGACTACCCGCCTCCACCCTGACCAACCGTCGGTTTCCACCCGGTTGCGAAAGCCCTGGGGGGAAAGCTGGCTAAATGACCAGTCAGGGATGACCACTTCTTTTCCTTTTTTTATTATTATTATAAGTTTTCTTTCTTTCTTTTGTTTAGACAGCCACGGGAGCAGGTCTCAGCCTAACTGAGTTCCGGGCATCCCTCGAAGCCCGTTCTGCTGTTCCCCTCCAACCCTGGACTTTCTCTGTGTTCCCCGGCTGGCCCTGAGGTGGGATCCCTTGTTATCTCTTGTTGATTGTGGCCACGCCAAACTTGATTGGTGAAGCATGGCTGCTTGATGAGTGGAGGGAATTCTTTGGTGGCTTAGGCAGTTGGAGGGATGGTCTAAGGATGCCCCCTTGGCTCCTTAATCTCAGATCCCATTGTAGGGATCCTAGCGGGGACCAATCTTCTTTTCCCCCGTTGATGGAACTCTCCCTCTTTTAGACACTGTTACTTTCAGTGGCCACCTCTGGCTCACCTGATGTCCCGCGGCCATCGGCCCATATTCCAAATAAAAGAAGAAAAAAATACATGAGGCTGGCAGCATAGGAGCATCCACCACCTCCCCTTTCTCTTGGGACTTCTTCTATCCCTGTCCTCTTTGCCCTCATGGCAAGGGCTCTGCTGTCTCACCCAAGCCCGATCAGATGCTTACCCTGCCTCTAAGGTATTCTTCTCGTGTTTCTGGCCTCCGGGCATCATCCACTTCCTCCTCTGCCATCCTTGTCTCTCCCCCTCTTGCCCTGCTCCTGGGCCCCTGATATCTCCCCAGCGGTGGATTGGCCCCAATCTGTTTCACCTGCCAAGGTGGTAAAGCTGAGCTGGAGCAGACTGGGAGCTCCAACTACAGTGTGGACATCCTACACCTGTCAAGTCCATGCTCCTGTTCAGGGATGTCCCCCAAGTAAATCTTTTTCGAACCCTCACATCATCCCCTGGTGAAGCTAGTTTAAAGTATGACATATGAGATCAGCCAACCTGGAAGAGAAGACACGCTTGCCTTTAGGGGGGAGGTGAAGCCCATACCACCCAAGCATGTTACCAAGTATGTGTTGTTTTCCACATGCCAGTCTGTTTTTCTGTCTCAGGTTGTACTATCTTCCACATTCCTAAAACATCACCTCATTCACAGCACACAAACTCACACAGATTCACTTCAAAGACACAGTTAAAATGGTTATTTAACATAAGCAAATGGCTGGCTTAACATAAGCATTCATAAGCAAAATCTCTGCCTAAGCATCTTGCAATATACTTTTAATATATCATTCTGCCTTGTGGTCAGCACCTTTCTAGGCCACAGGGCATGCCTTTATTCAGCTGCAAATCCAGTGCTCCCCCAAAAATCCAAATATTGTCACCCTAACAGTTTATGTGGCAGGGCAGTAGGAGGCGTTACTACACTGAACCCTCCACCTCACTGTGCCTGACCAAAAACATGCTTCAGGTGTCTCCCCTGGGATGCCTACTACCAGCCAACTCCCTTTCTGGAGCACACCCACAAGCCTGGGGTAATTGCTGCCACCACCTAGGCTCTGGTCTCTGTTAGGGCTCTGTGCAGTCTAGGGTATACAGACCCTGGAGACCTTGGGGGTGCTTCACTCACTGGTACTATTTCTGGGTGCTCCTTATAGCTTGGAGCCACTACGGATGTTTTCAGATAGGACAGAATCAGATAATCAGCCGAGCTCTGCTATGAGTGAAAGACCCTATGTCCTCCCCACCCAAGCATTTACAGCTAGCTATGCTGTAACAGATAGCTTTTATTAATCAGAGAATGGGGAAATGGGAGAGGGGTACAAGACAGAAGAGTATTAAAGAAAATGCCTTGAGCAAAACAAAATGGACTTGTTGGCTCTTTTAACATGCAACTAAAGATACATAACCTTTTTAACATGAGGCACAAAGATACATAAAATAAATATGAACCACTAGTGTGATGAAGTTGCCAACAGAGCAAATAGAACTCTGGCGTACATCAGCCAATGTGTTGCCAGTAGATCCAGAGAGGTGCTCCTCCTCCTTCATTTGGCATTAGTGAGGCCATAGCTGGAGTACTGTGTCCAGTTCTGGGCACTGCACTTCAAGAAGGATGTGGACAAGCTGAAAAGGGTACAGAGAAAGGCTACTTGCATGATCAAGGTGTAGCAACCCCACCCCCAATCTTTGTTTATCTTTTTAAATACATTCCCTGCCCTTCCCCTAACCATTTTTGACTTTCTCTCTGCCCTTGTATCCCTTATAAGTGATTACTAGTACTAGGTAAGCTAAACTAAGTTCTTGTATACTATTATTGCAATAAGCCCCTTTTTAAATATTGTGTGTTATGTTTGTATTGATTTTTACTGTTTTATATTGTATTCCTATCATTTGTGCATTGATTTTTACTGTTTCATATTTATATTGTATTATTTAGGCCTGCAATGTGGGTTGGCATGAGTGATGTCAAATATCCATTTTGTGTGTCAGGTTCTCATCTTGTTCCCATCTTGTCCCAGTGCCCTGTTGTGTAAATATGTTGTAACCTATGACTCATACCTACCCCTCCTGTGTAACTTGGTTCCTGAATGAAAGGGGATGAATGAGGGTGCTTGAGAGACAATGGCAGTAGGTCTAAAAATAACTCCCTCTGAGTGATCGAACCATCCAAACCAATACCTGGACCACCAACCCAGCCAATGTAACCACCCTCAGCATCCAAGAAACAAAAGATGAGGCAACCTACCATTGTGCCAAAGCTGCACATGCTCATTATGAACACCTGAAAACCTATGGAACAGAACTGACATTGCCTGGAGATGCTCTCCCCATAGGAGATCACAGGTAGTCTGCCCCACAAAAAGGGATAGTGAAGACTGACTCCTTGGGACACCCTGTCCATCTGGACCAGCACCATGCCATGACACCTATCCACCCAGAGGCCCCACCGGAGACCCCCTCTGGATAACACCTGCTGGACAAAGACCCCCTTCCAGCCTGGATAGGGAGCTATCATCCCCACCCTCTCTTTCACCAAGGACTTGGACTCTGTTTATCTTTCCTACCTGAACTCCAACCCTTCCACTGAGTCTCTTTTTCCTGTTACCATTGTGAGTGTGTGTGTACCAATAACTTCATGGGGCTCTGTAGTGTGTTGTCTTCTGTTATTTTGAAACCCTGAGTTGAGTTTTTGTCTGTTTCCTGACTATGTCTCCTTGCCATGAGTTATCTGCCTCCTGATCTCCCAGCTGTCTGCCTCAGTTTCCAGCCCCAAGCTCCCAGCTGTCTGCCTCTCTCTCTTTCTTGGCTGTCTCCTCCTTGCCACCTTGCTTTTTTCCTTGCGCCAGTGACCTTGAGTAACCCTGGGACCACTTGACTTTAAGTAACTCCAAGCCTCCAGTTCCTCAGTCAGCTTCTCTCTAAACTACCGGTTCTAATCGTGATTCCAGCAACTTTCATTCCTTACACTTTCTCTCTCACCTTAGCCTTCCCCCAGGTATGCCAAGTACCCCAAACACACATATAAATACTGTACCATCCAAGTTAGGAACTCACCTGTGTGTATGGGTAGGTGAGTGGTTTGTGTGTGAACTGGTGAATATATATATATGCCATTGTGTGCATGATATACAAATTAGTGATCCATGTATGTGTACTGAATGTGTGGGTATTGACAACTGATTGTTGTCTAATTGTTGGTGTGTATGAGCTTGAATTGGTAATAGGTGTGTATGTGCCTAAGCTGGTAATTTTGGATGTGTGTGTGTGTGCCCAAGTTGGTAGTGTGTGAATGTATGCACCTACTGTGTGTGTATACACCTAATTGATTTGAGTGTGTGCATATGCAATTTTACACCATGCCCTCCTGCCTAACAACACAATATTGAGATCCTGAGCATTGGCTTGACCCCACAGGGCAACATAGGGCCTGGGGGATAGGCCTTATGAGGAGAGACTTTGAGACATGGGTTTGTTCAGTCTGAGTAAAAGAAAGCTGAGGGGTGACTTGATAGTCACCTACAAATATGTCAAGGTGTCACAGGGACACTGAGGTGTCCTGTGCCTTAAGTAAAGAAGGTGGGCTGCTGTCAATCAGCAGGGCAGCCCCAGGTGCTGGTTGCTATGGCAACCAAGTGGGTCATGTGACTGGAAGGGGGCAGGGCCGGGCCCTGTATAAGCAGCTCAGGCTGGAGCCTGAGGGCAGTTCCCCTCCGGCCACTGCACGAGCAGGAGCTCTGCGGCGGAGAGCTAAGCAGCAGAGCCTACGGTGGCAGTTTGACCGCTGCAATGATGCGAGGGGAGAGGGAGAGCCCTGAGAAAGGTATTGGTGAGAGCCAGCGTTGCGTGTGGTTTGTGTTATAAGCCGGTTGGCTTTTTGCTTGTGTTGTAGCCGTGTGGCTCATGGTTTGTTATGGTTACACCGGAGGACCGGGTGAGGCTGCAGGGGCATGAGGAGGCCTCACAGGAGTGCCCTAGTGGCTTGGGGGGTTCCTGGCACCCAGCAGGGGCGCAGAGAGTGGTGCCACAGTGGGCACAGCGGACGAGTGCCAGAGAAGTGCTTGGTGTGTGGGGGTTGTAGCCCCAGCGGCGACTCAGGCCCCAGAGAGGGGCAGCAGGGCGCGAGAGCGCGGCATAGGTCCCAGAGAGGGGCAGCAGGGCGCGAGAGCGTGGCATAGGTCCCAGAGAGGGGCAGCAGGGCGCGAGAGCATGGCAAAAGCCCCAGAGAGGGGCAGCAGGGCACAGGAAGGGCGGTAAAAGGCCCAGAGGGGGCAACGAGCGCGGGAAGCATGGCAAAAGCCCTAGAGAGCGCGGGAAGTGCGGCAAAGGCCCTAGAGAGGGCAAGAAGCACGGGGAAGCATGGTAAAGGCTCTAGAGAGGGCGAGAAGTGCGGGAAGCATGCCATAAGTGTGGGAAGCGCGGAGTAGGCCCCAGAGAGGGGTGACAGGCCCTAGGCGGGCCACATAGTATATCAGGCCACCCCAAGGCGGGCAGCAGGTACTTTTGATAGACGCTCAGGATGGGTGCGGACTGAAGGGGGTTCCAGAGGGCCTCCGCAGCAAGAGGGAGCCCAAGGAACCAGAGGGGCCAGGTAAGGCTCCGGCCGCCTGAGCCTAACTGGACTTACAGAAATGGACTACTATTAGTGACAGGATTCAGAAGGGGGCCAGGCAAGGCTTGGGCCACCTGAGCCCAATTGGATGGTTGTTATTCGTAAGACTCGGAGAGGGGACAGGTAAGGCTCAGGCCGCCTGAGCCCACCAAAGTAAATACCCAATGCGGATTGCAGGATAGGTCCAAGGACGCCCAGAGAAAGGGGCGCTGGTGGCGGGCTGAGCCCAGGGGGCACTAGGTAGGGTGCTAGTGGCAGGCCAAGCCCAGGGGCACCAGAGAAAGTAGGCACTGGTTATAGACCAGGCCCAGGGGTGCCAGCAGAGGGGCGCTAGTGGCAAGCCAAGCCCTGGGGGCACCAGGTAGAGTACTGGTTACGGGTTCAGCCCAAAGGGGCGCCAGACAGGGCGCAGAAGGTTAAGGACCAGACAACCTCCGGGAAGAACTGCGAGGCTTGGGGCATGCTAAAGGGGAGGTAAGGAGGCACGCATAGCCCTTAAGGCAGGGGTGCACAGAGGTGCCCATACAGAATAGGGGTAGTAATATATACCGTTCACCAGGGAAAAAGGCAGCCTCCCATCTGAACCAATTATCATCAAAGACGTGGCGGGCGAGAACCAGAGGGTGCTGAGTACACCTTAGGTGGTGGTAGGGGGCGCTAGGGAGTTCACGGCTGCTCCTAGGCCCCACCCCCTGACACAAGGCACAACACCAGGATCTGGGAGAGCAATTTTTAGGCACCCCCTGGGAAGCTGAGGACCAATGGGCACAAGCTATTTGGGGAAAAGTTTAGGCTAGACATATGGAAAAACTTCTTTCCCATACGGATAATCAAAATCTGGAACACACTTCCAGCAGACGTGGTGCAGTCGCCATCTCTGGTGTTGTTCAAGAGGAGGCTAGACAAGCACCTTGTTGAGCTCATTTGAACCCATTACCTCCTGTCCATAGCAGGGGACCATACTTGATGATCTTACAGGTCCCTTATAGTCCTTTTTTCTATGATTCTATTATTCTATAACCCTAATTTATTGGCTAAATTTCAGGTAAACTACTTGCATACACATCCAGAGAATTCTGGACATCTATGCTTTGGTGTGTGTTTCCAAAATGCCTGCTGGGGGAAGCCCCTAGACCAGGTGACTTGGCCTTAAAATAACTTTTCTAACCTCATCACTTGGTTCAAACCAGAAACAAGCATCCTCTGAACACTGATGTAGCCCAATCCTTTTAAAAGTCATCAGCAACCCCTGGTAGAATGACCAGTGTCACAAAACTGGTCCCACAGGTTTCTTGGAGGGAACCTTAAGACAAAGGTTATGGATACAATAAGCGGGGGGTGGGAAGAAGCAAAGCTTACATCCCAAACAAGACACACAGCAAAACAGGGACAGACTGTTGGGATTTCTTTACAGTTTTGTTACTGGTAAAAGGAAGACAAGAGATAGGTCTATAGCCAACCTTCTTCTGTTTATACCCCAACTGCAAGATGCAAGAACCCAGTGAGCATGTATACATGAGACACTAAAGGTGCAACAGAATTATTCTACTGCACATTGGCGTGACTGGCAAAAATTGTGCTAATGTGTAGAAGAATTGGTCTACTGTGCATTAATGTTTTGAAGAAAGCATGTGCCAGCACTACTGCACAGTAGCACTGATTACAGCACATTAAGTTAGTACCTGCAATTACAGGTATTGAACTTAATTCACAGTAATTACAGCACATTAATGAACATGTAGATGCACCCAGTATGTATCTGCCAAATTAAAACAGTGCAATATATATTCTCACCTATATATACCACCTGAGGAAACTCAGAAGGGATCTTCTGAGTTCTCCAATTTTCCTTTCTCTAACTAACAATGGTTCTGATTGGTTCTTTTAATTTTTTTATTTTGCTGAGACTTTGGGCACTGGACTAAACCAGTTCTTCTTAGAAGGTGTTTGTTTGCTCAGATATACATCCTGGTGAAAATTAAAAATTTTGGAAGGAAGGATTTCTTACCTTCTTTCACCATTTTAGAATGTCTCCTGCTATCTTTTTTTTTCCCCTTGGGGGTGGGGGGGTTGGTATTTTTACATTATGGCCTTCTTTTGAAAAGCTGATTTTGTTTTTACAACTTAACCTAAATTCTAAATCCTACCAATTGCTTAACCTGGCAGGTTGCTTGATTTAAGCATCTGGCTGACATGGCATTTGTAATGTTGCTTACAAGACTCACACTGTAGTGACACTTGTACCTGGCTAAAACCCATGACTAGTGAGTGTTAGATGCTAATCAAGAGGAGAGAAGGGATCTTTCCTGTTTTATCCTAATAGCTAGAGTATTTATCCAGGGAACAAGAGATCCAGGTCTTTCTTTTCATCCAGTGGGGATGTGAACATATGTCAGCTGCTTGCCAACAAAGTGCTCTAATCAGCAGGCCATAGATTAGCAAATAGCCAAACATTTTTTCCTCCCTTCCCCACAAAGTGATCCACTGCATCTTGTATTTGCTTAGTAAAGTGGTAGGGGACAGTGGGAAGGTTCCTACCCCATTGAGAAAAAGTGTTCAACCTAGAACTCACAGTCCTCTCCTAGCGAGGGCAGCAGCCACCTAGGTGATAAAATCCATCCAGACTCTAGTTTCCTTGATATCTCTTGGGTGTGCAATAGCTCTTTATCTTGACTTCCCAGGGAGTCAATTTGAGGAAGGGACTGCATAATGCCTGACCTGAAACCTCCTGGTTAGAGCATTGTGTTAAAGGAGCAGAAGATTTCATAGATTTCATAGACATTAGGGCTGGAAGGGACTTCGAAAGATCATTGAGTCCAGCCCCCCACCTGAAGGGCAGGAAGTCAGCTGGGGTCATAGGATCCCAGCAACACAAGCATCCAATTTTCTCTTGAAGGTGTTCAATGTAGGTGCTTGAACCACCTCCGATGGCAGGCTGTTCCAGACCTTGGGGGCTCGGACAGTAAAGAAATTTTTCCTTATGTCCAGCCTGAAATAGTCTTGCAGTAGTTTATAACCATTCAACCTCATCATCCCTTGGGGCGCTCTGGTGAACAAATGTTCCTCCAGATACTAGTGGTCACCCCTGATAACGGCCTCAGATCATTCCTGAGCCTGCACTTTTCCAGGCTAAAAAGCCCCATAGCTCTCAGTCTGTCATCATAAGGTCTATTTTCCTGACCTCTGATCATGAGTGTGGCTCTTCTCTGGACTCTCCCAACCTTCTCCACATCCTTTTTGAATTGTGGGGCCCAAAACTGGACGCAGTACTCCAGCTGCGGCCTCATCAAGGCCGAGTACAAGGGGAGAATGACGTCCTGGGATTTGCTTGAGAAGCATCTATGGATGCAGATTCAAATCCCTTCTGTATGACAGGGGCCTAGAATTTGGGCCTTCTGCTCCGTAGATGAGTACCCTAAGCACTAGGTTATTGAGACATATGTGAGATTCACCCCACCCAGTAATGGGTTTCTGTTTAACTATAATTCTAAGACTTACTGCCTGGCCAGATCATAATCATACTGAGCATGCTTGCATACCCAGAGGAATTACAAACTGTAAATGCCAAAACTGCAGTTATGCAGCTGCATACATTCTCTTTAGGTGTGCAAAGTGAAATAGGCTTTAGCCCTGAAATATTTAAGGAAGATTTCAGCTCTATAGCTTAACTGCACTCTTACAGATTGTCCAAGTCCTTAAAATGGTCAAGGCTGGTAGCACTTTATGCCACTGACTTCTCTCTGAAGAGCTGAGAGGTTATAGAGGCAGAAAATGAAGCTGAAGCTCCAGAAAGTAACAACTTTGCTGAGAGGCTCTTTACTCATCCCAGAACTGTGATTGCTATAGCTGGTAGAACCCCTGAATCAGCAGAACCCTTAGTAACAAGAGAGGTCATGTTGCTTCAGACCTGAAAAATAAATTATGAATAGAGCATAAAGAAGGAGGGGAAGGGCTGACTGTCTCACAGGCCAATCACAACAGAAAGGAATGTGGTTAAGGCTATTGCCAAAGCACCTGAGGGATTAGTATCACATAATATTATATCAATCTGCCCTATCCAAATAAATAGTGTCCCATCCCCACACATAGGGCACATCTACATGTGAATTTAAGCACAACTAAATTTAATCTGCATTAAGCTAATGTGTATTAAGTGATTTTTGGCAGATGTCTACATGTGCAGAGACTTGGCAGTAAAGTTAGTGCACTTGGCACCAAAGTTAATGCCAAGTCCCTGCATCTCTCCCATATGCCCCTAGGGGCTGGGCAGACCCAGCAGTAAAGTTAGTGCTGGGCCACATCTACACATGCGTTAATGCGCTTTAACTAAACGTCTACATTTGATACCATCAAATGCAGGTATCAAATTTAGGCATGATTAACCTAATTTCACCATTTTTAATCTGCATTAAGGAGGTGCACATATAGACATGCACCCGTAATGTGCATTAAATTAGGCTAATGCACATTAACACATTTCATGTAAATGCATCCATAAAGTCCTATTTCCTTTAAACTTTTGCACTCATTCTTTGTGGGGAAATACTGCTTATCAAGGACACATAAGCAATATAATTTACTTAACCACATTTATGTTGCATCACTTAAGTTGATTTCAGGGTTTGATAAAGAACGCCTATGTAGTCAAACTTGACCTTTTTACTGAAAGCAGTGCCTGACAAAAGAGTTGTATTAAAGTTACTGAAGAAAGAAGGCAACAACATGAAAACATTGAAAAGTAAAATATTGAATATGTTTTTAATTTCAACAATATCTTTTTCCCTGTAGATGTAGATATATTTTAGTGGGAGAAGATCCCTGGGTAGATACTAAGAAAAATGGCAATAACTGTCCCTTATGGGGTATAGAGAAAAGGCTAGTTTAGATGGGCTGCAACTGCTTCTTCTTTGGTACAAGTCCAGTCCTTTATTAAATCAGCTAAAATAGAAGATGCAGCTTCATCTTCAGTGCTATCCTTTCTTTGGTGCTATCTCCAGGCTTGCTACTGGAGAGAGACAAGAATGATATAAGAGACAAGAAATCACTCCCAGACCTGTAAAACTTGTACCCATCCATGTTGGGCTGTTAAAACATTACTTTTAGGTTCCATTTTGCTCAGGCACTCCCAGTTATCTTGGCAAGATAAGCCAGACCCCTCCTTAGAGAGAAGTCAAAAGGAGAGGGAGGATAAAAAAGAAATAGGGTGAAAAAGAAAAAGAAAGACACAGACAGGAAGGATGTAGCAGCAAGGATCCTAGTCTTGCATTTCAGGTGATATTTAGGAAGGTGGTGGAGGTGGCAGTAAGATCCAGGTCTACGTCTTTGGCTAGGTCTAGACAGCACACCTTTAAGGTTCAGGATAATAAAGGCCCAAGATTATAGTTGTATGACCCAAAGTCCCAGGGATAGTGAGGCTAGAAGCCACAATGATAAAAGCTCTCTCCAGTTCACTTAGCTTCAGTATTACCTAATGTTTCTGTTTGGCTGGCTTTCTAAATTAAGGGCTGTACAAGGGGATGATATGCAGAATAGCTCAGTCTCTTATTTTTTCAATAAGGCCTAATTTCCAAAACACCCATTGGGTCCATTAATTTTCCTTCTCAAGCTCCTCTTGTTTAATCTTCTTTAGTTGTCATCACTAGACCTTTCTGTCTAGACTGATTTGGTCCTTCTATCTTTACCGCTTGCTGCCTCATTTTTTTAAAAAAGGCTTTGTAACAGGCTGAAATGGACTTTTGTTTCCTTGAAAAATTTAGAGCACAGACTTCTGAAAAACATGAGCAAGGTCCAAGGCCGTTCTCTGAATTATTTACTGTGGTTAGAGTTGTTACACTTTGTAGAAGTAATATTCATTGGATTGTGGAGAGACTGACTCCAGGCAGTCAGTGCATTTCCGTGAAATGTTCAAGGCCCAGATTTAAGTACCTTCTCTTAGCTAGGTGGAACATTGACTTTCTTCCACATTCCAGGTGAATACCTAGCAACTTGCTATTCTAGGGTAGACCTTTTCTTTCTTATGAGAAGTTACAGCCAGAATCTGAAAAATCTTTCTGATAAAAACTTTTATCAAAACTGTTATCATTCTGCTTTAATGAATTTACACTCTTCATTCAGAAACCCCTGCACCTATCTCCTTGAAGCTTGGCAAGCTTTGTGGCCTCAGCAAGAGCTACCATTTCTGCAATTTTCACCCTGCTGTGGCTTAACACATACACGTGACATGAGGTTTTTTTAAGGACTTTGGGGTGCAGTTTCCCACAAACCCCTGCACCTATCACCTTGAAGCTTGGCAGAATTCATGCCCTCTGCAGCAGCTACCATCGCTTCATCTGAATCAGCCAAAAAAACAACAAAGTTATAGATATTTCATTGATTTCCTATTATACCCTATGGCTGAATCTCCGAATCGTTTCAGAATCGATTCAGCTGAATTGAATCAGAAAAGCAATTCAGACCTCTGAATCAAATCAGCCGAATCAGCTGATTCCAGATTGAATGGTTGCCTATTTGCACATGCCTAGTGGGAAGGAGGCAGAAGTAGTCTGAATGGCAGGTAAGGGACACACAGACCAAACCCCACAACTAAGCCAAGGAAAAGTATTTACATGGTAAGAAGAGTGCTACTGTAGGCCAAGAATCTCTCTCTTTTTTTTTTTTTTTTTAGAAATCTTTACACAGTTTTAGTCTGTATTTTGACATATAAGCAGGGGGTGTGTAGCACTGTAGATGCCGAAACTGGCAGGGTACTATTGCAGAGATCAGGGCCTGCTGTTTACTTGTGGTTATGGTAGGTGCAAATGCAGACAGGGGAATGCAGGGTGTTGCTGCAGAAAGCAGGGTACACACTTTGCATGCTCCAAGCATACATGTGTCTACAACAGGACACAGAGCTAGGAGGGAGAGTGCCAGTACCATAGAATAACTAGGTGTGGGTGAGCAGGGCGCCAGCCCTGGTCCAAGTTAGAAAAGGCACCAGCATCACACTCCACCCTTTCACAGTCTGCACTCTGCAGACCCATGGCATTGCTCTTGCAACAGCTCCTGAGTGCACAGACACAGTGCTGCTTCTGTAAGAGCAACAGATTGGGCAGGCAGACCACTCAATCACAGCTGCGGTAACAACAGCAGCAGCAGCCAGAGACTGTTTTTGAATCTCTGGCATGGGTAAGACTCCTGCATTCCTCCTCTACTCCCAACACTTTAAACCTTTAAACCTGTACCCTTTCAGTGCTCTCCCTGACCCCTACCCACTGTCCTGAAGGGTTTGCCCTGGGTGCCAGCCTTGCTTGTTATGCCTCTGTGCAAGCACTTACTGTAGATACCAGTGTACAAGATTGTGCTATTACTAACAGTGGCAGTGTATAAAAGATATGTAAACTGGATGGTGTTTTACAGGGACATTTGGGGAGGGGGAAAGGACAGGAGCTTAATGCCTCCGGGGCAAGAATCATTTTCCACAGCAGATGGATAATTGCTGGGGCAAGATATGAAAGGGTTAGCGAGCTTTTCTTGTTAAAAGCCACATCTTTCCCTGTATACAATGACAGGCATGCTACATGTTACCTTGCCCTACTCAACATTACAGAGCCCTGCTAGAGGCCAGGGGAGCAAAGGTACCTTGAAAGCATAGGTGTGCCTGTTACTGTACATGCATCTGTACAGATGCATCTGTAGGGGGTGCACAGGGTAAAATGGTATGTCTGTGTCTCTGCATGGCGTATAGTGAATGTGTGTGTCCATCTGAGTTTTGGTTTCTATGTGTAATGTAATACACCTGTGTAGAGATACTGTTCTGAAAGAATTAATCTGCTTTCACTGATTGGCTCTGTGTGTCCTAATGCCATTGATAAAGATAATCAATAAGCATGGGAGGATGCTGGAGACAATGTCAATACTAAAAACCTACTAACTTCTTCCCTTTTCTCTTGTTGTTTCCTTTCTTCTCCCCACACACATAATTACACCTGTCCCATACATACCCAGGGGAATTTATTGATGGTATTTGGTGAATTTAAACCTCAGTTAAAATGACATTTGGAGAGACTAGGGAGAAACAAATGAGTGTTCCACCCCATGGATGCATCTACACCACACTTTTATTGTGGAGCTAACTAATTAGCTCTGCAGTAAACATCTCATGACTATAGTGCAGTGCTATCAGGGAGGAGTATACTAATTAACTCTTCATCAGAATAGTACTTGTAAATGCAAGTACTATCTTGCTGCAGAGTTTTTTACTCCGCAGCAGCACACACACAGATGCTGATGCAGCTCGCTGGGGCAGGAGGATGCTTCATTGTAGGAGCTGCATGTCAGCTAGCTCCACACTGAAACACCCTTGTGCCCCAACCAGGCCTTTCACAGCATGCTGAGTCAGGTTGGTGGAGCTGTAGTCTGGCAGGCTGAGCCCCTGTTCCAGCTCAGGGCTACTCTGACCTGGCTTAATTTACTAAACGCTCAGATTTTGACTTAATTGCACATGTAGATACACCCCATGTTATCATATTCTGAGCTGATATTATTCTAGCAAAGTTCATGGAATTGTGCTAACAGACAGCTAGATCTACTTTGGGACTGCTTGGTTACTAGAACAAGTGGCTAATAACAGCAGGAGGGAGGGACAGAGGGACACAGCCTATATGCTCCACAACCCCTCCTCTCGTCCAGCATAGAAATCAGCGCATTAGTTTGCTACTGGCTTGAAAAGCTACATTCCATTCCATTGCTCAGGGCCCACTCAGCTCTATTCACTTCCTACTCTAATTATGATGCAAAACTGCATTCCTTGACAATGTTGAGGATGTCCTAAATCAGTTTATTGACCATAAATTTATACATAATGTTGTTTCTGACAAGAAAAAAGATTAAAGTACATGATACCATTTCCATAGATTCATAGACCTCAAAATGAGGAGAAGCTATTGGATCATTTTCTCTGGCCCCAGTTATAGCCTAAATCATTATATTACACTCATTCATTTTTATATTGAGCTTGATAACCTGTGTTTGGCTAACACATATCTTTAAGGGAAGGCATACAATTTAAATTTCAAGAGTCTAAATTTCACTATTTTCTCCAGTTTTCAAGTGGAGAAACTATTACTTCCCTGGGTAGTATGTGTGATAGTTAATTACCCTCATTGTTAAAAACTGTCGTGTTTTTAATTTGGATGTATATGGTTTTAGTTTCTAGCCACTAGTACTTATGCTGTCTTTCTCGACTAGATCAAAGAGTGCTTTAATACCTAGCATAGGCTCTGACTTATGTTTTTTTAATAAGATGTGATTACTTGTACTCGAACCATCGCTTAATGCCATTGCCAGCCTCTTGCTATTGTTTCACTGAATCATTCTTCCATAGTTTGCTTTGTACTCCCAGAATCTAAGAACACAAAGGAAAAGCTTCCAGCCATCTTGGGGTAGTTCAACATATTCTTACAAAGCCTCTGAGTCTGGTCTCCCCCACATGAACATCATGCCCTGCCACACTCAGCTCTGTCCCTCAGAAAAGTGCAAGAAGCTAATACAGGACTTTGTTCCGTACAGTCTCCTCCAGGCCAGTGCCCTAATTACCAAGCTAGAGAATATGAGTCTCTCTCCTGACAAACACTTAATTGGAAAAAAGAAATCCTATTTCTGACAGGATTTCATCAGAATTTTATTTAGTCAAAATGATATAACCAGCCCTAATTAAAATCATGGTGCTCTTTGGAGAAAGCTCACAAGGAGAAAGAGGAGCTATGTTCCTGAAGTGAATTAGTTATGCAAATTGTTTGAAATGTTATTTCATAAATTAGAAACTGACACAGCATTTAGGGCACTTGAACTGGGTAAATCAGTAATTATTTTCCTGCTTGCCCATGTAACACATTGCCCATGTAACACTGGGCAAATCACTTAACCTTTCTTGACATCAGTTCCTGCTGTAGAACTGGGATATTGGGCCAGCTTCCGTGGGGGCTGGAAGAGTGAATACAGATACTACACTACAGAGAGGTTTACCTATGCCCACCTGCAGTTTGAGAGCAACCAGCTGTTTCTTCTAAAGTAATGAGTAACAGACATTTAAATCAACATCCTTAGGCTTGAAAATTTACAGCTCCTTGAAATGAAGGCAAGCAAAACTCACCTTTTATGAGCAGTCTGATATCACAGGCAGAAAGGCAGTTCTATATTAATTCACATTCTTGAAAAAACTGAAAGACAAGGAACATAATTTAAGAAAATATTAAACCTTATGTTCTGCACTAAGTGATAAGACCACATAAGAAGCACTGATACTGTGTCGCACTGATACTGTGTCCCACTGAGTAACAGCTCAAGCTCAAACTAGTATTCAGACATATTAAAGGGAATGGATTAACAGGAAAGATGCTTTAATGAATAGTCAATATGTTGCATTAATCACAAAGAAGAGAACTTCTAACTTCTGAGTGTAACAATTGAAGTTTTAAGGCAGGATTGGCCTAGATTTTATGGGATTGAGTTAATGGAGATAATTACAAATAAGGTGTCGGACAGGCCAAGCAACTAAACTCAACAGAACTGTGGTTCCATGTTAGCACTTCCGCACTAGTCTTACTGCATATCAGTCACATCCTGATCTCCGCTACCATGGTATAGATCTGGAGTCATCCCGTTGACTTTAACTGAATTTATTCAGATTTGCACACATCACTGAGAATAAACAGTAGCCATGTAGCTTTTTCATACATAAAGAATGTAGTAGGTGTGGGGGCAGAAGCAGAATGGATTCTGCTGTCATTCATCATGGTGCGGATCTTGTGGAACTCCACGGAGGTCAACAGTGTTGGCTTGGATAATCAGGGTTGCTGTCAGCTTATTAGATGTGGGACCTAGGGTGCCACTATGCTCCCAGTCTCACCTGATATATATTCACAGAAACTCCACAAAGCCACCAATTAATAGGTGATACCTTCTGCCACACCTATAGGATTTCCCACTACTTTATTATATTATGCTGTTATGGAACCAATAAAAAAGATAAACAGAGTTTTTAGAAGAGCTGAACTTGCTCTTCTCTGTCACTGTGCTAAGCAATGTAACCAGATACTGAAACAAAGAGGAGGAGAGATCATTCCTACTGTGGCTTTCCTGAGGCTGCATAAGCCTAGCAAAGTCCAGGAGAGGTTTATATCATTGTGAGAGGTTCTTGTCCTCAGCCAAACAGAAATTCCTTTTGAGTTTTCTTCTTGATTTATTCCTCCTTTTTTTGTCTGTCTTTCCTGCTGTTGTTCCCATTCTGTGTATTGGTCTGATTTTTAATGTTGCTTGCTAGCAGTCATGTTTTTATTTAATCTGTCATGATATCTCATGATTACAGACAGTTTATGCTTCAGGACACACATGTTTATGTGAGATTCTCATCTTTCATTCTTTCCAAAAATATATTTATAGACCTGTTGGCTGTGGAGAAATTCTTGAAATCATAAACCCAGTTTATCATGAAGATGAAAAAAACAGAAAGCAAAAGAAGGCCACAATTTATTATTGAAAATAAATATAATTTTTTTTTAGAAGTCCTCTGAGGTCTAATTCATGAATCTTGAAAGCTAGAAGTTGGGAATACTAGATCAGGTATCTTTGGAAAACTGGCTGTATCCTTTTATTTCTGGCAGAAGGCAAGGTAGATATGCACCTTATAGACTAACTAAATAAGATTATATATATATATAGTACAAGCTTTCATGAACTCAAGTTCACTTCATTAGATACTGTAAAAGGACAACATACAGCTGTGTATAAAGTAGGGTGAGTGATTTAAATACAAACAGTGGGGAAAAAAAACAGAGAGGAGGAAAGACGAGGGAAAGAGGAACAATGCCAGGGAAGCAAACAAAGAACACATAGGAACAAAGTGGTATACAAGATAATCCAGGTAGTACAATAAAAATCTGCAGTCCTTGTTTAAACCATAGTAAATACAACGTAGTCTGTGGATGATGTCTTGCTCCACAAATTCCAGTTTTTAAAATTTTGCTGTCTGAGGACAGCAAATATTTTGACACAGGCCTTTATATTGTTATGCAGCTAATGTCAGATCAGTGTTCATTTATTCTTGCATGTAGAGGTATCTCTTTCTGTTCAATATAGACAGCAGATGGATACTGTAAGCAAGTGATAGCATATATTATGTTGGTTGAGTTGCAAGTGAATGAACCTTGGATGTTGTACTCCTCCTTATTCAGTCCGGTGATGATGTGGTCTGTATTGAGATGGGGCAAAGCAGGTCTATGCAAGGCCTGGTGCCTCTTTGAAAATGGGAGTTGTCTGTTGCTGGAGAGCCATTTTTTTTTAGATAGGGGAGCAGTCTGTAAGCCAAGGAAGGTTTGTCCCCCATGACTACCTTGAGACAGTCATCCTTTTCCAGGAGGATGACCTCTCTTCTTTTATTTCTGCCAAGTGCTCTGTAAATATATGTGGGGGGTTTTTACTAATATTTAGGTAATGAAAATAAAAACAGGAAGTCAGGCATCTGGTAGTTAGTGACAACTGATCATGTTCAGAGATTCTGAGCAAAAACACTTTCTTGTTGGAAAGTTGGAAAAAGACAATTCTGCACCAGCCTGTTCAGAACTGACTTATAGGTGAGACAACACAGCTCTGAAACGCCCACAAGCACACAACAAAGCAAAACAAGTATTCCAATGCACCAAAGGATGCATAACAACACACCTTTATCCAGCCAGTGCTTCCATATACAAATGCACATAGCCAGAGGTGGATTGTGGGAGCAGGGCTTGCAATGGTGCAGCTGAACCCTGCTTTGATTTCTGCTCTGCCCAAATTTTAAACTCAACTGCCTCAAAGGGGAACCACTTTTCTATTCAGGCAGCACTAATGGAGTCAGTAGACTTCCTAACTCATCATCATCTACCTGATTCCATCTAATCTGTCTTCTCTCCACAGGTATTAACGATCCTTGGTCCTTTTGAATGGTCTTGATGTTCCACTATTCAAATGATCTTTTCTTCTGCAATTTTGTCTTTTAGCCATTCCTGGTAATGTCAGTTCTATGTCACAGCCCTGCAGACTGTTTTCATCTGTAGCTAAAAACCTTAACTCAAGTGTGGGTGTAGAAATGACTGACAGTGAAGTATTGGAGATAATGTCAAGATTCTCAAGAATAATAGATTTTGTTTTACAAATCTGCGTAAGAGATGTACATAACTGTAATAACTTCAGGATTAATGACACAATATCTTATGACTATTTTGACTACTTTTTGCCTAGTTTGTTGTGTTTTTTTCAATGTATAACTTAGAAAATTAGTGCACATTCCTAGTTATATTTGTTTTTGATTTGATCTTAAATTGAATAATATAGTGCCAGACTCCTACCATGCTAGTAAAGCTTCTAGTTTCTTTTTAACTGGAGTGAAATATGTCATGTCATGTGATGATGTACCACACTACCTTCATCCCTCTTTTTGTAATCCTAAATCTGCCCATGCAGATAACTTATAATTCACACACAGCAATGGACACATGTGCACCACCGCTGAAACTCATGGCAATGCAGAGATCAATAACTGTGTTGCCACCTCTCCTTCCCCACTCCCCCCCACATATATCTTCTACACCTTGGGTATTTATCATCGGATCGCCACCCTCCCCTTTCCATCTTCCCATCTCATTAATCTAATTTACACCAAAGCATAATAAAAGTCAGCCTGGGAGAAAATGTCTGCAAACTCCTGTACCAAGATAAAAAGAAGAAAGAACATAGATCTGTTTTCGCTTACTTCTGAAAAGTGTTGTAACCTTTTGCCTTTCCGCAGCAGGCTTCATTGTGTTGGCTTTGTGTGAAGTGCTGAATACACTACAAAGGCAATATATACTCATGTTACCAGGTGAACACTCCTGGGGAGGTGTATGCACCCTGCTGGGTAAAGGTGTGCTTAAAGTAAGGAGGAGATAAAAATGGCAGAGATCAAAGAGACGACACGTATAATCTACACCTCTCTTCATCATCACAAAATTCTCTCAAAACTCCTTCATACCTGTGAGAAACATCTACCTGTGCTGTCACTTCTCTATGTTCTTTTGTTTGCCTCTGTGTGGAATATGAGAAGTGAACCTGACCACTCTCACAGGAGGAACTATATGGAATCATTGGTTTGAAGGGATTTGGGTCATTTGATCTAAGCCGCTGCATGAATGGAGGCATACTGTTCTCGGAGGCATAATAATGTGGCCCAGTATCTAGGGCAGTTACCAAATAGGGTCAGTGGTGACTTCTAGTTCCTGCTGTGCTGCCAATGCAGACATACGGCTGTGATGGCACCTGTTTTTTTCCATCTCACCAAGTCAATGCCCAGGGTGGCGGTTCCAGTTGCACTACCCTTATTATGCCACTGGTATAATAGTGGCATAGCTCCTAAACTATCCCTTTCAAATGTTTATGCTGCCTCCTTTTGAAAATCTCCAGTAAAGGATATCCTGCAACTTCCCTGGATGATGTATTCCACCATTATTCTATTCTAACAGCAAAAAAGTTTTAACTGAAATCTAACTTAAATCTGCTTTACTGCAATTTAAAGCCAATGCTTTGTGTCCAGAGCTCTGTGGCAAGGTCTTTTTTATAGCAGCATTTCAAATACTGTATTTGAAAACTGCTATCATATCCTCCCTTAATCTTCTTTTCACCAGGCTAAATATATCTAGATCTCTCAACCTTTCCTCATACTTGCCTTCTAACACTTTTATCATCTTTGTCACCTGCCTCTGGACCTTCTCCAACTTCTCTACATCCTTCTTTAAATATGGAGCCAACATACAAGGCCAAAACTATGCTGTTAAGAGTGTTAAAGATTTGGATAAAAGGCCCTCAGGAAAAGGCAAAGAAAGCTGATGCCTCTAGTAAATGGGGGTTGAGAGCAGATTTCTGATAAAGGAGCAGGCATGCCTCCCAAAAGCTCTGAGGCATAAAGAGACTCAAACCCTCCATGGGTATGGCAACATTTCCTGCAGTTGCCTGGCAGAAATCCTATATATCACTAAAGGGGTCAGTTTGTGGTAGAGCAAACAATGAGTGATTTGTGCAAGTGAAGTGGAAGGGGAAGGTTATGGTAATATATCACTTAAGACCTGGTGCCTACTGTCATGTGAGTACAGGATACTAAGGCATGTGCTGACATAGTGTGAGGTAACATCCTCAGATACTACATTCATACAGAGCTGCTACCTAAGCATGACTACAGAGGGTTAGAAATCCATCCTTTGCACTGACCCACCTTCCTACAAAAATACATCCGCATCTAGTGGAGCTGACAAGGAAACACTGTGCACATCTACATAAAATGCTTTACTGTGCATTAGACTAATGGCTCAGTAAAGCATCACTATGTACATGTGTGCGGGACTTATTGCACAGTAAGATCATTGACAGTTTGCTAGTGACAAGAAATACGTGTACTAGATTAACTGTGCTTTAGCTACTGTGCAGTAGTGCACATGTAAATACAGACCAGGAGCAATTTGCCCCCAGTTAACCTAGGCAGCAGGGAGCCACAGGGGGCAGGAGAGAGGGGATGGAGCTGTCCACAGCTCCCATGTGGAGCTCAGGATCACAGCCTGGCTTGGTGCTGCTGGTTTGGGGTGATGGCCTGTGTCCAAGCAACAACTGCGCCCTGAGGTCTGCCATCAGTTTGGTTGCTAAGGAGATAGGAAAGCTCTTTGTCCCTGGTCCAGGTGCTGCTCAGCTCCTGGCCTACTCAGAAGCTGAGTAGCACAGGGACAGGGGGACTCTTTGTTCCTGCAGTGCTGGGCTAGGGACATAGAGTTTCTCTGTTCCCTCAGCCCTGTTGCTGCCCACACAGCACATGGCCCAATCAGTTCCTATTCCCTCCCTGCCCCCAACCTTTATGAGGGGAGCCAGAAGCTGAGCAGCACCACGATCAGGGACAGAGAGTTCCCCCATCCCCTCAGCAAGCAAATCAAGGAGACAGCTCAGGGTACTACAGTTATTTGGCTATGGGGAATCACCTCTAAGCCAGTGCCAGTGAACCAGCCTGCGATCCTGAGTGCCACATGGCTGGGAGACTGCAGGACAGCTTCTTGCCTCTACCCAGAGGCCAGACCTAACCCTGGGGCACTCTGCAAGCCTGGAGCTGCCACCAGGGGAGCCTGGGACTCCCCCTGGCTGCTTCAGGGGTGCAGAGCAGGACAGGGGAGCAGGACCATCCCTGGACTCAACTGCTCCTGTTGGGAACATATTTGCTTCCAATACAGGCACACAGATGCATTCCTGGGTGCAGTTTACTGTGCCTTATTTGAATGTATAGTAATGTTGAGGCACATTAATTACACACATAGGCATGCCCACTACTAGAGTTCCATCTACTGCTTAACAGCTTTACTGCCCAAGCCATTACTAGTAGCAGTTTAAAAAATGAAGGTACATCCAGCCAAAGTCAAATTACATAGGGCAAATACCATTTCACAGAGTAATGTCATGTTGCTGACGTGATTAGATCCAGAGAAAGAGCATTTCTCAGCAATATGGAACTCTTTTGTAAGTTGTCTGGAGAAGAGAAAACAGAAGACTGAAAGGAAAAGAAAGGAGAAAGAAAATGAAAATAAAAACAGCAGCTTTTCTGTAGAGGAGATGAGCTTACATCCTGGAGATATTATGTAAGCACACAGACAATTAGATATTCCATAGCTATGAAAATAGACAGGCATTCATTTTATGTATATTAACTCTAATTCACAAGCATATTCAATATGTGTATATGTTTGTTTATGCTTGAGAGAATGTGTTTATGCATAAATGAAAAAGGTCTCTCTGAAGGGACACTTTTGCCTGGGCCCATATATCCACAGGGAGTAGAAGTAGTAATGAGTTTAATTTGCAACAGGGAAGATTTAAGTTAGATATTAGGAAGAATTTTCTTGCGGTGAAAGAGGTTAAACACTGGAATAGTTAGACAAGTTATAGAATTTCCATTGTTGGTAATCTTAGAATCATAAAAAGAGGACTGGAAAGGACCCCAGGAAGTGCCAGACAGACATGGCTGTCATTGTATGACCAGGATGTTCAATTAGATGGATTTTTTAGGTCTTTTCTGGTCTTGTTTTTCTATGGCCTCTGGTAGACCTTTACATGTAAAGTGCAATTAATATGTTGTAACATGCTGCATGCACAAGCAATTTATCACCTGATAATGAGCTGCAAAAAAATGGTGACCCAACTTCAAAGGAGGTAATTTGTTAAATGTAGAGTGTATGTACCACTCATTTGTATCATAGTTTAATTTGAAATGAGGCGTGTTACTCAGGCTGGAAGCAGATATCATAGGTAGAGTGCAGTCAGCTGTGCAACAATATGTTGCAGCATAGCTGATTGTATTCAAGGGACATCGACAGGCGTCCCAGGATGCCACACTTCAACTTGGGTGCATCTGCAAGCAGGAAGCAGGGGGAAACCTCCATTTTCAGATGCATTCCCCCCCACCCCACCCCCGCCCCGGTTAGGGAGCAAGGGAATCTCCTGACAGGGATTTGCCTGTGCTCCCCTGTAAGTGTAGAGGGGGAACTCCCACAGAGGTCCATCTTCCATGCTTTCAGGTTCAGGTGTGAAATTTCCCTGCAGAAGGATTTGCCCACATGCATCACTGCTGTACAGGGCATGCCTGCAAGCAGGGACTGTTGCTTACAGACATGCACTTCAAAGCTCTGACTTTCCCCACTTACCAGGATGCATTCCTTGGAGGGACAGGTCTTGGTAAACAGGGAAAGTGAGGCAGGTGCTTGCAACACTTGAGGGCCCCAATCATTCCTAAGGTGTGTAAGACTGGGCCCCTCAAGCCCACAGAGCAATTGGCTTGGGGCAGCTGAAGAGCACAAGAAGCTTCAAACTGCTCGAGCTCTTCTGCCACAGAACAGCAGCCCAATCTATTACTGTCTTCTGTCGAGGCCCTGAATTTGAGCATTTGTTGCATGCCAGAAGTTATGGACATCTATTTACTTTTTCTTTGTGCCTCCGGAAAAATGATCTTTCAGTGTTTCCACCCGCAGATTATAAGTACTTGTCAGATCCTTCAGCATCTGAGGGGGACTCCTCTTCTCCCACTCCTTCTTGGAAGGGGACTCACTGGGTGCACACAGACATAACACTTGAACTATGCTAAGAATATCAATGATTGGGAACAGCTTCACAGTTTTCCCTGGATAGAAGTGTAAGTCCACACAGAAACTGCTAAGGGTTCCAAGTATTACCCTTACCTTCTAGGGATTGCACTGGTGCCAAAATGCCACCAGCATTTGACACTTGACCCAGACAGACCATCATGCCTTCCAGGGGTCAGTGCCTGAAGTTTCCTTAGAATTTCTCTAGAGGGAAAGGAAGACCTGTATTGGGGAAGGGGGATGGGTTGCATGGTGCTGGGGGTCTGTGTGGACCCTTGTTTATAGTTCTTATGGGGCTGGGTGCTTTAGCCACTATCTACCCCCACACAAGAACTCTCCAAATTTTCCAGCTACTCAAGTATTTTACATTGTCAACTATTACATAGAAATGTGTGTGCAGAGAGCAACCTGCTGGGCAGGGCTCACTGCAGTAGTGTAGCACAGAGGACAAGGAACAATTACAGTAACTGGACTAATACACTTCATATTGAGCATAAAATTGACAACCATTTTGTTCTATTAAGTGCCCATTTTGCAATGGCTCTGTTTTGCCCCACAACCACCCAGCAATTGACAGGTCTGTACTGTTACAGGTGCGACTACCTCCCCCATAAGCCGGAGGCTATGAAGACCACTCCCACTCAGAACCTATCTACCCTCCCAGTCTCCACCCCAAATAACGATCTCTATCAGGGAAGTGAAATGGACAAAGAGGCTTTCTGCACCTCCACCCATTGACTGTGGTCTCTGTAGGCAATAAGTAGTAGAGTCCTGGTTGCATCTCAGAGCATCCCTACTGCCCTACATGGGTTTGGAGAGGTGCAGCTTGGGATGCTGAAGGACTGAATAGACACCAGGTATGGAATACTCCATGACCACACATAATATCAAACTGGTTCAAGTAGGACGGGCTCAGAATACTACTTGATTTTCCTGCTGTGCCTTTGAAATGTTCCAGGAAGCTTAAACTGGTCTAAAGTAGCCTATAC
The DNA here is from genome assembly GCF_052110815.1 of Crocodylus siamensis. Lineage (NCBI taxonomy): Eukaryota > Metazoa > Chordata > Crocodylia > Crocodylidae > Crocodylus > Crocodylus siamensis. The sequence goes on from NC_143403.1 coordinate 47,068,082, forward strand.
ATCTTGAAAAAGACCCAATTCTTAAAGAGATTTTTCCCAGAACCACCCAACAAAGCCTTTAAACAAGCATCAACCTCATCACCAGAAGCAAACTTCCTATGCCCCAAACACACTGAATTGATTCAGACCATGCCATGACAACAAATGTAAAACCTGACAACATATCTTCACCACCCTCACAATAACTACACCCCACAACAGAGCCATCAGCATTCCTAGATCTTATACTTGCACCTCCAAAAATGTAATACATTTCATCCAGTGCACTAAATGACACGATGGAAAGTGTGTAGGAGAAAGTGAACAACAACTGCATACCAGAATGAACGCACACCAAAAATCTATCAAAGACAAGAATACCCAATTACATGTGGGGGCACATTTCTCACGAGACAATGATCTCTCAGTTCTAAACCTCAAAGAGAATTTACAAAACAGCTTTCTAAGATGGGCCTATGAACTTTGCTTCATCAACCTACTGGACACCAAAAATCATGGATTAAATATAGACATTGGATTTATGGCACATTACAACCTGTCTGATATTGGATACCCCAGGTAGCCTATCTACTATTTGCTAGTTATATCTTACCACCAGGTCTATGTTCCCCTCCTCCCTACCATCCACCTGTCCCTCATCCATTGACTGACTCAGTTTGCATTTTCACTGACTGGCATTGTTGCATACTGGCCTCGGGCTTCTGTTCTATTCTATCCCATCCAGGAATAGTACAGAACGACCGCAGACTTCCTCAGCCTGAGCAAGAGTGTTTGTATCTCAAAGCTTGCAAAGAAGAATTTTTCCAACTATTTTAGTTGGTCTAATAAAAGATATCAGATTTACCCAAAGAGCCTTGTTTGCCTGTACATCAAGGGCACTTTTATATGTTCTCCATGGTGGTGGTGGCAGTGGCGGGTGGGGAGGGGGGCATTTTTAATTAGACCGGTTCTCTGGAGCTGCTCTAATTAAAACACCTACCACGTCTCATGTATTCAGCATCTTGTGTTTCAAAATGGTAGGGCAGGGAACTTTAATTAAAGTTTGTTTGATGAACTTTAGTTAAAGTGTCCCTGCTACCATTTTGAAATGCAGGACACTGAATACACAAGATGCTGAAACACACTTGAGCATTCTAATTAGAACCTTCCAGCAGACTCGATTAATTGAGCCTGCCCCGACACATTCTAATCAGAATACATTGAAACACATGTAAAAGTGCTCCTACAGTCTTCGGGTTTAAAATGTATTTAGACCATTCTAAATATTAAATCTGCCCACAACCTCTGTGACTTGCACTGAAATTTGCTGCCCCAAGGCACCTCAGCAGGTCATGTCATAACTTACTGCCTCTTCTACCTTTCCCCAGCCACCATTCCACTGATTTCAAGGCTACCTATATAAGAACCATTTTAGCACCTCTTCCCTGCAAGAGCTGGAATGTAAACAAATACTCAACCTGACCTGCTTTACTTACACACAATAGGAATTTGTTTGGAAAACTTCAGGCAGGACATGGATATACAGAAGCACATAATGAGGTGACCCGGAAAACTTTTAGGGCTGTGAGAACCTTCGGTGCCCAATTCAATTCAGCGGAGATTCGGGCCAATTTGGTGGCCAAATCTCTGAATCCAAATTAATCCCTTTAATCTCTCTGAATTGAATTGGAACCCTCCATATTGATTTGGAGAGATCTGGAAAGATTCAGAGATTCAGACAGAGACACAGGTTTAAATGTTTTTTCTACATAACTGTAAGTAGCAGATGGCTTATGAATGCTGCAATGTGGGGGCACACGGAGTGTCCCACAGGAGCACGGGGGACTCCCAAGCATGATCAGCAGCAGACCTGGATGTGGACCAGAAGCACTTCTGGTCCACTTTTGGATTTGCCAGGAAGTGCTCTGGGGGGGTCCTGCGCTCCCTACCCCCAGCCCAGCAACTGTTGCCTCCTGGGTCGGGGGGGGAGGGGACCCAAGATCCCTCTGCGGCTGATCACCAAGCTAGGGATGTGTGTGTTGGCGGGGGGGGGGGGGGGGGGGAGGGGGGCTGCATGTTCCCCGGCAGACCCAGAAGTGGACCAGGGTAGTAATTGATGGCAGTCACTTACCATGGTGCCCTGTGACCAGTGGGGTCCCTCAAGGCTCTGTCCTTGGACCCATATTGTTCAACATCTTCATTAATGATGTGGACATTGGAGTCAGAAGCAGACTGGCCAAGTTCGCTGATGACACCAAACTTTGGGGCAAAGCATCCACACCGGAAGACAGGCGAATGATCCAGGCTGTCCTGGAAAGGCTCAGCAAATGGGCAGATGAGAACCTGATGGTGTTTAATACCAAAAAATGCAAGGTTCTCCACCTCGGGGGGGAAAAAAACCCAGCAGCATCCTTATAGGCTCAGCAGTGGTATGCTGGGTAGTACTATGGAAGGAAGAGATTAGGGGGTCATCATTGACCACAAGATGAACATGAGCCTGCAATGAGATGCTGTGTCTGGTAAAGTGACCAAAATGCTGGCTTGCATCCATAGATGCTTCTCAAGCAAATCTCAGGACGTCCTTCTCCCCTTGTACTTGGCCTTGGTGAGGCCACAGCTGGATTACTGCATCCAGTTTTAGGCTCCACAATTCAAAAAGGATGTGGAGAAGCTTCAGAGTGTCCAGAGAAGAGCCACGCGCATGATCAGAGGTCAGGAAAACAGACTTTACGATGACAGGCTGAGAGCCATGGGGCTATTTAGCCTGGAAAAGTGCAGGCTCAGGGGTGATCTGATGGCCACCTATAAGTTTATTGGGGTGACCACTAGTATCTGTGGGAATGTTTGTTCACCAGAGTGCCCCAAGGGATGATGAGTTCGAATGGTTATAAACTACTGCAAGACCATTTCAGGCTGGACATAAAGAAGAATTTCTTTACTGTCCAAGCCCCCAAGGTCCGGAACAGCCTGCCATTGGAGGTGGTTCAAGCACCTACATTGAACATTTCAAGAGTAAATTGGATGCATATGTTGCTGGGATCCTATGACCCCAGCTGACTTCCTGCCCTTTGGGTAGGGGGCTGGACTCGATGATCTTCCGAGGTGCCTTCCAGCCCTCATGTCTATGAACTGTCTATGAAACTACTTCTGGTCCACTTTCAGGTTCACTGCCAAGCACTTAGAGCCCCCCCACACACACACACACAGACCTGTGGGACACTCCATCCATCCCAGCATTGCACCATTCACAAGCTGCTCTGGGACCTCAAGGTATGTAGAAAAAACTTTTAAAGCTGTGTCTATGGCTGAATTGCTTATTCTTTGAATCAGCATTGAATCTTCAGATTTGGATTTGGCTGAATCAAATCAGGGATAGTGATCAAAATCAACAAATTGAATCACTATTCCTGATTCGGGCTGAATCCTAATTGATTAGGGTCTGCTTCACATACCCCTAGAGACTTTGAAACCCCACTCCCTCCCTCCCCAACCCCCCATGCACACCTACTTCTCCATCACATGAGTCTCCTCTGCTCTGTGCAAGGGTCATAGGAGTGATTCCTTCACCCAGGGGTAGCTCAGTTAGTGAACTCAGAGCTCACTTCTCATTAACAGCACAGCTGAAGAGGGGTGGGATGTGGGGTGGGGATGACAGCTTCTGGTAGCAGCTTTCAACTTTTCTTGCCACTTAGTGCTGACAGAGCAAGTTCCCAAGGCACTCTTTTTTCCTTCAGGGGAGCTTGTCCTGTGAAGATAAAGCAGGTCACATGGCTTGATAGTTTTCATCAAGCAACATTACCCAATGATTTGAACTTGGAAATTATGTCTGCCAGGGTCTTATGATTTAAGGTTCCTGTGCAGGTATAGGGCAAGAGAATTAAACATCTGATGTAAGGGATATGTGTATATGCCAGGGGAGGAGTAATATATCTGCAACAGGGGATCCAGACATGTTTCACAGAAAATGTGTTACTTGTAGCCTGTACAGACATCTGGCTCCATTTTTCTTATCACCTCTATTGCCATACTTGGTTAATAGGGCTGTGTGAAGCTTTGGGTGCTGATTCAATTCAGAGATGCAGCCCAATTCAGTGGCCAAGTCTGTGAATCCAAATTGAATCAGGGGACAAATTAAAAGGTCCAAATCAATTTGAAGCTCTCCAAATCAACTTGGAAAAGATTCAGAGAGCTTCAGAGATTCAGGCAGTCCCTGCTGGCTGCCAGACTCCAAGCTGGTAAATAGGGGGCAGGGACCATGGGGGGACCCCCTCCAGGCCACATCCCGTGCCTGCTCCCCCAGCCCCTGTGAGACACCCTGACCTCCACCCACTGTCCCAGCAACACCCCACACCCAGCCCCATGGCTGCCCTGCCCACCCCAGCTCCCAGTTGTTTAAAAAACAAACAAACCCTACTCACTGGGTGCTGCCAGGTGTGTGGGGGGGTAATCCCCACTACCCCCCTACTGCTCCATGCCATGCGGGGGGCTCTCCCATGATCTCCTACTCCCCTCCCACTCTACCCCCACCATGGCTGCCCTACCCAGCCCTGTTCCTGGTCCTTTAAAAAAACAACAACAAAAACCCTGCACTCAATGGCTGATGCAGTGGCCTTGGGGCTTCTGGGGGATCATGGACAAGCTCCCCATACAGAACAGGGCAGTGGGGGGAAGCAGGGATTGTCCCCTACCTGGCAGAGCTGGTGAGTTCAGGTGTTTTTGTTTTGTTTTGTTTTTTTAAGGGCCAGGAGCTGGGTTGGGTGGGTCAGCCATGGGGAGGGCTGGGACAGTGGGCAGGGGTTGGGGGGCTCGTGACAGAGCCCCCCACATGGCATGGGGAATGTGGGGCAATGGGTATTGCCCCCCACCCACCTGGCAGCCACCAGTGCATGTGGGTTTTGCTTTTTTCAAAGAGCCAGGAGCTGGGGTGGACAGCCAGCTTTTGAAAGCAGGCAGTCTATGCAGCCCGTGTAAGTTGGAGATTTGGCTGAATCAATTCAGGACAGTGATTCGAATCACCGAATCTAATCACTGTCCCCCTGGCATGGGATGGGGTCCTTAAGGATGGCTGTGTTACCACTAAGGCCTCTTCACCATGCCCATTCAGCCCAATGGGCACCCTCTATTCTCACCCATCTTGATTCCATCTTGATGTATTTTTGTAATATAGGGAGGCTACCTTCACGTCCTGTTGGACACAGGCTTGATGGATTTCTCTGAACCCTGTGGGTCCCATTTCAAAATGGGTGTTTCAGTGCACCCTAGCTTTATAAGCTATATGCATGGCTCCAACCTCCCGTTTACTATACCCCAAGCCTCGCAGATGGTACCAACATTGTCTGGTCTAACTCTTGTTGTAATGTGACTCCCTTGTCCTCCCTGGGCTCTTTGCAGCCCTGGTCTTGCTCTGAGCCTCACTGGCACCTGGGCTCTCCGCAGCCCTATCTCTGTGCCCCTCAGCGCTTGGCTCTCTGCAGCCTTGCAAAGTGCCACACCCTCTCTGGCGCCAGGGTCTGTGCCCCCCAAATGCCACACCCACTCTGGCACCAGGGTCCCCACACTGCCGTGGGCCCCCAACTAGGCCTCTTCCCCAATAGCCTCACCCAAACCATTGGTATTATGGAACAATAAACAAAACACAAGCCCCTGGGCTATAACATAATACAAAAGACAAGGGTGTGCTCTTCCTCCTTAAAAGCATCAAACTGCATCCCTGGCACTAAGTTTCTAGTGAGCCAGGGTACCTACAGAGCTTGTGTAGCCCCATTAGCCCTACATGCAACATATTAAGCATTTGCTGCATGACTGGGCACCTCCTCCCTGGAGTCTCCTTCCCCTCAGGCTGCCAGCAGGGAACGACCTCCTGGCTTCAGAGCTGGTGTTTATATAAGAGTCAGGCCCTGCCCCTTCTGGTCAGCTGACTGCTGGCAGGTGTGGGCCCACAAACTCATTCTGGCTGCCCTGGTAACCAGCAGCTGGGGCTCCCAACTCACTGCTAGGGCTCTGCCCCTAGCAGCTCTAGCCCTTAAAAAGGAGCAGGACACCTAGTGCCCTGAAACACCCTCAAATTGGCCAAATCTGAATCTGAAGTGAATCCTAGCTGCTTCACACTGGCCTATTGGTTAATACCACAAATCTTTACCTTGATCAGTACATTGTCACTTGCAGACTGAACTTTTCCCCTTACTTTCACTTCAGCAAAGTCCTAACTAAGTGGAGACTAGCAAAGGTTAAACCTCTTCAAATCCACTGCATTCCCCAATGCTAACAAGTACTGTCCAAACACAGTCTTGGCTTTCTGAAAACAAACTGAAGAAAGAGCTTTTCTGAATGAGTAGAGGTGCAGTTAAAGGACACACATCTCATTAAATCCAGTCAATCTCTTCAGCGCCCTTTCCTTTCAACTATCTCAGCTCTTCTAAAATTTATTGATCAGCACCACTGAGCTCTGGATAAAGGTCAGGTTACAGGGCTGTCTGCCTTGATCTAAAACAATGTTTTAGACTATGAACTATGCAGCTTTACTTTCCATATTCACACCCAAAGTGTTTCATATTTGCTTTAGTGTGCATCTCTGCTCCCTTCCTGTGAAATCCAACACAATTTTCTTATGTTGAAGGCCTCTGTAGCAATTTTTCTGTTTTTCTTTAGAAACAAACACTGTAGATAGCACTTCTACAAGATTTGCATCTCTTCTCAGTCCTCTGTTCATCACCAAGGCACATCTCATTTGTAATTGCTATAAAAAATCCTTCCTGAAGTCAGAGTACACAGTGTCTACTATGTTACCTGTTTCCACCCAACTAGTTACTGTGTCAAAGAAGGAGATCAAAGTTATTTGACATGAATTGTTTTCTGTCTTCATCTGTGTATTCAGCTCTAGTTTCAGAGGCTACAGGAGAGGGGCAGATCCCAGCCCCCTACCTGGATCCACTGCTGGGGCTTACTACTAGCTACTAACTGCCCCACCTCTGCAGCTCTTTCCAAGCTCCACATCTCAATCACCTGATTGTGGTGTGGGACTGGGACTTGCCCCTGACTGAGACGGTTCTCAGCCCCTGCTCCTCAACTGCAGGGTGGGGCTGGACAGTCTGTTCCCTGCTCAGCTCTGCAATCATAGGGCTGGCTGGGGAACAGGCTGGAGACCTTGTTTTCTGCTCAGCTCTCTGATCATGGAGCTAGGTGCGGAACAGGATGGAGAGCTTGTGCTCTGTTCCACAATCACAGATCTGAGTGGGGAACAGGCTGGAGAGCTTCTTCCCTGCTCCACTCTGCAATTGTGGAGCTGGGTGGGGAAAAGGCAGGAGAGCTTTTTTCCTGCTCAGCTCCATGATCATGGAGCTGGGTGAGGCACAGTCTCTCCAGCCCTCACCAGCAGGGAGCTCCTAGCACCAGCTCTGAGGTTGCGGGGCTGGTGCTGGGAAATCAGAATCTTCTAGCAGCAGCCCCACTGTCATGGAGCTGGCATTGGGGAATAAGGATCTTGGAGTTTCTTATTCCCTGATTGTGATGGTGAAGCAGCTGCTGGGAGATCAGGGTGTCTCAACCTCTGCTCCCCAATCATGATCTCAGAGCAGGGGGGACTTGGAGTTCCCTGCTGCCAAGGCAGGGGGTATGGAGGATTTCCATCCCAGCCTCATCCAGGTCTCCTTCACTAGTTTTTGTTGTTTTTCCTCTCTCTTCTTCCTCACCTGTATATCCCTCTAGTGGCTAAGCAGCTCATTGAAGTAAGTGAGAGGCCCCTTTGCCTATGTGACTGGCCTCACACACCTGAGTGGAGGCTTAAGCTCCCTATTGTTCTAAGAAAGGACCTCATGACTTGGAGATGAATGCAGTCCCTGCCAGTCTACCTGGCAACCAGTGATGCATTTCCAATTGATTAGTTTGTAGCCAACTTCAGCTAGTCCTCATTGGACCCTGGAGTGAGGTCAAAAGGTCTATATCAATTAAAAACTGCCCAGGAGGAGGGGCAGCAGCCATGATGAAGATGCAGAGAGCAGCTCAGCTCTTTATCACTCTCTCTTGAAACACACGGACACACTATGAACTGACTGCCTCCAGAGGGAAGCTCTATCAGTCATCTAACTAGATATATAACTTGCAGTAACCCAGATGAGTGATCAAAGGCTACCCAACCACCTTGTTTGTTCTGAGGTATTTCTACGATATTGCTCTACCGTGTGCACCTTACTCCAAATCTACTCTTTGGTAACCAGGGAAGTTCTCTGATGTCCCTAGTGTGGGAGACTTATTGGGAATGGGTCTAGAGTATGTCTTGGGATCACCTTGGTCGAGCTGACTAAGGGAGACAACTATTTGTGCATCAGACTGAGGGAAGCACCCCATGTTTTTGCAGTGGATCAAGTATCCTCAAGGACTACTAGGTCTGTGTTTTCTGGGGGGCACAGGGCCAAGAATGGCCCAGAACCTGGGTGATGGTAATGTTACCCTAAGGCTTGTGGGTGTGCTCCAGGAAGGGGGTCGGCCGGATATGAGGTGCCCTCAGGGAGGCACTTGGAGTCTGGAAGGTGGTTGGGTGCAGTGACATGTGGGACTCAGAGCAGGAGAACCCCCTACTGACCTGCAACAGGGGGTCTTAGTCACCATCTGGGCTCCAGTGGTGGAGCCCACTCCAGCAGCAGGCATCTCCTGCTGGGATCTCCCTCCAACCCTTGGCAAGATGAGAACAGTCATCAAGCAGATGAAGAATGCCAAGGTATCTGGAGCAAATGGAATTACCACATAAATCTTCAAGCAGAGGGGGAGAAGAATTTATATCACAGCTCCGTGCCCTCATATTAAGGATCTGGAATGATGAGGAAGTTCCAGATGACCTTAGGGATGACATGATCATGACAAACTTCAAGAAAGGAGACAGGTCCAACTGTGGAAATTACAGAGGGATTGTCTTGCTGTCTTTCACAGGAAAGATCATTGTGAGAACCTTTCTGAACTGTCTCCATCCACTTGCTGAAGAGCTCCTATAAAAATCTCAGTGTGAGTTTAGGGTATCACAAAGCACAACTAGCATGATCTTCATTGCTCACCAGCTGCAGGAAAAATGCTAGGAACAACATAAACCTCTCTATATGTCCTTCTCTGACCTCACAAAAGCTTTTGACTATGTCAGATGAGAAGGGTGGTGCAGGATCCTTCTGAAGTATGGATGCCCACTGAAATTCATTGCCTTTCTTTTCCTGCTCCATGACATGCATATGGTGGCTCTCAGTAATCGATCTATCACTGATCCCTTTGAGGTTAAGATGGGATTTTAGCAAGGCTTTGTCATTGTTCCAACACTCTTCTTGATATTGTTTACTGTGATTCTACATTTGACCACCAACAAGCTTCCAGTCAGACTGGAGCTAAACTACTGAATGGATGGTAAACTGTAATAGATAGTAAACTGTTTAATCCCAGCTGACTCCAAGCCAAAACCAAGATCACCCCCAATCTCAGTTGTCAAGCTCCAGTATACTGATGATGTAGTGCATGCTCACTTGGAAGTGGATCTTCAGGTAATCCTTAATGTCTATATTGAGGCATACAAGAGAATGGGACTGATGGTTAATATTCAGAAGGCTAAGACCCTCCATCAACAAGCTCTTAATGAGCAGCACCTAGTGCCAGTAATTCAAATTTATGGTGAGACTCTGGAGAACGTTGATATTTTCCATTCTTCAGAAGCCATCTCTCACTAAAGGCTGACATTGATGAAGAAATCCAATATCACCTCAAATGTGCAAGTGCAGTCTTCAGACACCTCAGGAATGTTTGAAGGATGCTTGAAGATTGCAACATCAGATGTGAAACCAAGTTCATGCTTTATCAAGCAATCATGATGCCCACCTTACTGTACAGAGCTGAGATGTGAAAAACATACAGAAGTTGCTGGAGAAGTATCATTAACACAGTCTACAAAAGATCCTTTGAATCCGGAAGGAAGACAGATGCACCAACATTAGTGCCCTCTCACAAGCAAACACCACAAATATTGAGGCAGTGATCATCCAACATAAACTTTGAGGGGCCAGACACATCATCTGGATATCTGATGCCAGATCCCCAAGGCAGGTTTTATTCTTCCAGTTCAGTCAAGGTGTATGCCCAAGAGGAGGGCAGAGAAAGCACTTCAAGGACATCCTCAAGACCAACTTGAAAAAATGCAACATCAACCATTGGAAGACTTGCCCAGGACTGCCCCAAATGGAGGAAGAGTTTGCTGCAAGGATTTTAGTACTTTGAAACCTCCTGACAACAACAGGAGATGGGAAAGTGGGAGCGGCAGAAACAGCATGTCATGGACCAAAGTAAGTATTCAGAGCCACCCACCTGACATGGGAACAAGCGCCTGAGTTGCAGTAGAACCTGTGGAGCTTTTATCGACCTTGTCAGCTATCTTCAGACCCACAGATGAGGCAGTGATGGAAGATAATCATCCTTGACTGCCAGGGATTGCCAGTACCAGGGGTTTTTCTGTGTGCATTTGATTCCAGCTCAGGATTCAGCACTAGGATGCATTCATCTGCAATTTCTTATCAGATTATTCTTGGGATCATATTGAAAGATAGCTGAACCCATGGTTTCAGCATGGACTAGACCAGTGGTCTCCAAACTTTTTTGATCATGCACCCCTATCAGTAAAAATTTTTTGCGCACGCACCCCCAATACATGTATATTTATATTTGCGCACCCCATCAGTAAAACAATTTTGAACATGCACCCCCAACATATGTATATTTATATAAATATAAATAGAAGTTCTAATATTTTCTTCCCACACCCCAATGGATCGTCTTGCGCACCCCCTGGGGTGCATGCACCCCACTTTGGAGACCACTGGATTAGACTACTAAATCACTCGACTACTGACCAGAAGCCAGAGTCAAGATTATCAGAATTTCAAGAAATCCCAAGAAACACTTTTAAAAACAGTATTTGGCAAATTCAGGTATCAAATTTAGGCACAATTGGTCAATCTGCAGTAATGCACATATAAATGCAAACCAGCATGTGTAGACATTAGTGGCAGGTCTGCCCAGTCACTAAGGGGCTAGCCTGAACCCAGCCCCAGGGCTCCTGGCTGGCTGACTGACTCTCCTGCTTCTGGGCTGGGCTGCTCTCTGGCAGCCCCTAGTTGCATGGTATAAAATCCTGCAGCCATTTTGTGCCTTGGGGCACACACACCAGGGAGCCTGACGGAGCCTGTTCATTGTCTAAGTGCCCAGCAAGCCTCATGTGCCCCACTGGGCAGGCCACAGGCCACAGGCTGCCTCTGCCTGTCTTGTTCCCTTTGCAGAACTGCTGCTTGGCCACAAGTGAGTGTTGCAAAGGGGTGCTACTTGCTGCACTCCATAACCATCCCTGAGATCCCCTCAGGGCTGCTAGCTGTCTGACCCTGGCAGCAGGGCCAGCACCTGCTCCCTGCTACTGCTCATCCCCAGCAGTGTCTCTTTGCAAGTGCTGTGGTGAAGTGTCTCCAGTGCACAGCTCTCAATCCCTGGATGTGCCCCTCTGCTGAGCGCTCTTGAGTGCTGTCCAGAGCCAGCCACACAGGGACGACTGTGCAGTGGCCCTGGACAAGAATGTCATCCTCATCATCCTCCCCATTAAGCCCAAGCCCCTCTTGTATGCACATGCCTCTACCTACCACCCAGGCCCCCAACTGGTCCCAGAAGGAAATTGGTAACCTTGTGGTGCTCTGCGGCTGTGCTGATGTGTGGAGGCAGCTCACATGGGGTGGGTATTTGAATGTCCAGATTTATGAGGCCCTGTCAAGGGGCATTCATGAGCAAGGGCACTTCCAATGGGTGTGGCAGTGCTGCATTAAGGTCAAGGCCTTGCGGGTACATTGGATGGTTGTGACTGACTGCAGTCATAGGTCTGGTCATGGCCATAAGACCATGGCATTGATGCAGGAGCTGACCTGTATTTTAGTGCCACAGGATGCAGGCTGCAACCCTGCAAGTGCAGGGGCACTCATCCACTCATCAGAAGGAGTGGCCTAGCTGAGCCCTTGCCCTGCTCTGACCCCTCTGCTGACATTTCATCAGGAGAGAGGCCATTGGGCCTTCAGTGCCCAGCCTGACCTTCCTCCCTGGCTGCTGCATCCACTGGCAGCTCAGGAAGCCCTGGCCAGTGGCTACCTCACCTTTGGCATGGAGGACAGGCTCCAGACTCCACTCCATGAGGAGTGGCTGGCCATGACACCAGTGGCTGCCAATAGTACCAGCCCTTCCCCAGGGTGGGGGGGGGCTGGCTGTGTGCCCGCCCGCTACACACCACAGGCCGCAGACACTGGGCTCAGCCAGATGCCATTGCTGATGGAGAGGCCCACACTGAGCCACCAGCTTTGTCAGCCCTGGACATGTGATAAGTCTTGCACTGGAGGAGGGCCGTTTCAGTCCCCACCCCTGCCCCTGGCCCCAGTACCCACCCCACTCCTGGCCCCAGTCCCAACCCTGCTCCTGCCTCTGCTCCTGCCTCGGCCTGTCTACACTCCCCTGGCAATAGGTTCCCTCCCTTAAGGCATGCAGGGAGGTGGGAAACAGTTCAGAACTTTATTTAGAAGCCTGTGTTCCCACATCTGGGTGGGCCTGGACCTCTCACATGCCATGGAAGGTGTCAATGCTGGTGGTGATGTCCTACTCATCAGGGGTGGGGAGGGGGCAGGGAAATGTAGCACTGCCACAGGTAGCCCTCCAGGTGGTAGCAGACATTTCTGGCAAGTCAAGCCTTGTCCCCTATGCCATTTTAGCTCAGGGTCCCAAACCAGGAGCATACATGTGCTCAGGGCACAAGAAGGATCAGCAGCAGCAGGGTGTACCAGTTTGGACACCCCTCCACCTGCACAAACAGCTCATTTCACACTACCCAGGGCACATGCAGCAGGGAATAACTTGGGTCATAGCAGAAGCAAGGTGGGGGGCCATCCCCAGGGTGCCTCCCCAGAGATGCCCCTTGTAGGGAGGGCAGGTGCAGCCAGCCCCTCATGCCAGCTATCTGGGAGCCCTGAATGCCCTGATCCTGGATGCTGTGAGCTGGATGGCAGTGTGGCAGACTGGTTGGACTTCAGGGAGAGTGGTAGAGCAGGGTCTGGAGTCATGGCAGCACGTTCTGCCAGCAGCCTAGCCTGGCCCATCCTGAGAAGGGGGAAGGGGAGGCAGGCTGTCTGTGGTCAGCACCCAGCAGCCCACTGGTCCTAGGGGAGCAAGCAGGGACAGGGGGCTCAGGCAACATCTGCCTGGGCCAGGGCCTGAAGGGCTCACTTTCCATGACATACCTGGCTGACCCCCCGATCTGAGGCCCAGCAGCCTATGGCCCCTGGTACAGAGCATCTTATCTCTGAAATGTTGTAAACTCTTAGAAAAGGCTTCTGTTTTGCTTCTGTGGAACCAACATCTGGACACAGGGGAGAGCCCACCAGCCCCAGTAGGGGTTTAGGCTCTGGGTCACCACTACCCACTGCTGGAGTCATCTGGATGCACCAGCTGCACCAGCAATGTACCCCTGGACCAGATCATCCTGCCCCAGCAGCACAGGAGCAGGCCTGGCAGGCAGAGAATATCACCCAAGGAGAGGTGCGGGACTGGGTGCAGTAGGACCACTGGGCCTGCATGGAGGCTCTGGAGTGACAGCACCTAGAGCTGCTCTGCCAGCAGGGCGATGCTGACCACCTGTCTCTGGACACCCTCCTGGTCTTGGTGGCTGCATCCATGCCCCCCAGTGCCTGGCTTCCACTTATGGCCTCACAGAACCCCTGGGTCCTGCCTGGTGCCCCACACTCCCTGCTTGGGCCAGGGAGGAGGTCCTCAAACACCTCTTGCCTGCCAGACCCTCGTGCCCAGCCCTAACCTGAACATGCCACCTCTCGCCTGGGCCCAGCCTTACTGCTGTCCCCCACAGCATGCACCTGAAGACCTGGACATGCATGAGGATTCTATCTCCTGTGATCACTGTGGTCTCTGAACCCACAAGGGAACATCCTGAGGCTGGAGTGCTAAGCACCTGCCTTGGTCTCTTCCCCCTTGGCCTCTCCCAATGCCCCACCACTTTGGGCCTGAGGACCCAAAATACAGGCGACCCTCACCATTCACAGGGCATATATTCTTGTATCCCTCACGAATGGCAAAATCCATGAATAAGGCACTGTGTTCATGAACACAGTGCCTCCGGTGGCTGGGGGGGTGTGGCTCTGGCAGTGATGGCAGGAGTGCAGCAGCAGTGGCAGGAGCCCAGTGGTGGTGATGGGAGCCTGGCAGCAGCAAGCACGGAGTTCCTGTAAGTGTATAAAGTGTATTTAAAATGCAGGTTTGGCATTTGCAAATATATGAAACCATGAATGCCAAATCCGTGAATAGCAAGGGTTTCCTGTATTGTGAATAGTTTTCCCTTTGTATATAGTTTCCCACTTATAAGTGGAATTTTTGTTGTTGGTGGGTGGGAAGGGTGGTGGAGGGGCTCTGTTGGTTGAGGGAAGAAGGATGAGAGTGGGTGTTGTGAGGGTAATAAAGCATTTAGTTTCACCCATGTGTGTGTCCTGACAGGTGGTGGTGGGGTTGGAAAGGAGGTTGGGGGGGTATGTGTGGCAGGGAAGGAGGGCTGGAGTGGGGAGCGCAGGAGGAAGGGATCAGGTAGAGCGTCACACAGCCAGTGCCCTGGCCCAACTCACAGGTTTGTAGATTGTGGGAAAGGACTTTGGGTGGCATCAGGACCAGCACCATGGCCAGCAGAAGCATGGGGTATTGGTCATCACTGACAGGGGCTGGGCTGGAGCAGTGACCACCTGGCATTGCTGGCATTGCTGGCAGGGGCAGCCCTGACACAGGGAGGCAGGGTTGGCAAGGAGGGGGCTGTCGTGTACTACCCCTGCACTGGGCACATGGCTCCTGGGCAGGGAAGGGGCTGGCCAGGGATCAGAGTTTCTAAGATGTCTGCCAAGTGCTGGCAGCTGGATCTGGCTTAAACATGGCTGCAAAGTGCTGGCAGCCATGTGACTAGAGGCTGTAGCTCCCCCTGGTTGCCACAGGGGCACATGATGGGTCTGGAAGGATTTGGCACTAGATTTAGTGCCAAGTCTTTGCATGTGTAGACACCTGCCAGAATAGCTTAATGAGTAATAATTTTAGTTGCACTTAATTGCATGTGTAGACGCTCCCTGTTAGTCATAGATGAGCTGTAGCTAGGTGTTAGGTGGTAGAGAATGGGGAGGCCCTCCTGTCTTCTAGTCCAGTAGTCTGGGCCTTTACTTAGGAAGTGGGAGACCTGTTTTTTTAGCTTGCCTCCCAGAAAAGTGACCTAGCCAAGTTGGCCAAAGGCAGAATGCTATAATTACACTATTTTCATCCCTCCTTTTGAAGATAGTCCTCCTACAGCCATGAAAGGGAAATATGTGGAACCAGAAAGAAGCAAGCAAGTCAAACCAAAGCATCTATGGCTGTTGCTCTGGACAAGAAACAGTCTAAGGTCTAGACTGGATAGGGAAAGTGATGAAAGGTTAATGAAGGGAAAAGGAGCTATAGGCAAGGGAATATGAAAGATTTAAGGTGGAGAAGGATGAGAGGGGCTCAGGCAGCATTGTTGGTAGGTATTGGGTTATAGCAAATTGTGGAGTAGCCCTCATATTTTCCCCAATTTCCCCTGATCCTCTTCCATGACCCTTGTGATCCTGTAACCCTCCTTATGAGGCAATAGTTCTGATATGAAGGCAGTGGTAAATATGTTAGGTTGGGTATGTCTACACATGCATTTAAGTGTGACTAAATTGAATGTGCATTAAGCTAATGTGCATTAAGTGAGTTTTGGTAAGTGTCTAAATGTGCCAGGACTTGACAATAAATTAGTCCCAAGTCCCTGGAGTTGGCACTAAATTTAGTCTCAAGTCCCTCCAGCCCTGCCATGTGCCCCCATGGCCACTGGGGGGAGCTCCAGCCTCCAGCCACATGGCTTCCAGCACCTGGCAGCCATGTTGAAAACCCCCCAGCTGCCAGCACCTGGCAGCCATCTGGGAAACTCTGATCCCTGGCCAGCCCCTTCCTTGCCCAGGAGCTGCAGATCCCTCCTTGCCCACCCTGCCTCCCCACACCAGGACTGCTACAGTCCCTGCCCCTGTCAGTGATGCCAGGCACCTATTGCTCCAGTCTGGCTCCTGCCAGTGATGGCCAGCACTCCCTGCTCCTGCTGGCCATAGAGCTGAGCATGGTGCTGGCACCAGGAAGCCCTGCCCCACCCCAGGCCCCAGGACAGCTGTGTGCCCACCAGTGGTGGCCAGGGCACTGGCTGCAGGAGGCTCTACCTGACTCCCTCCTCCTGTACTACCTGCTCCGGCCCTCCTTCCCTGCTGCCCACACCCCTCCTACCCTCTGCCCAACCCCAGCACCACTCTCAGGACATGCACTTGGGTGAAACAAAAAAAACCCCTTTATTATTCTCACAACACCCACTCCCATCCCTCCACTGTCAACAAACAGAAGCCCCTTCCCACTCACCCCTCAACCAAGACAGTCATTCCACCACCCTCTCCACTGACCAACAATAAAAAAAACCAGATTACCAGTGGGGAACTTTACACAAGGGGAAAACTATATAGAAATAGAAAAGTATTTACAATTTTTTGGGTCTTGAAGTCCAAAGTGGGAGACCACAAGAGGGTTCTAGTGGGCAGCACTTCCAGTCAGGTGCTCAGCAATACAGCCCCTGGATGTTCCGTGGGGCTGGGCTTGGGCCAGCCCCCTAGTGGCAGGGCAGACCTGGCACTAAAGTTACTGTTGGGTCACATCTACACATGTGTTTATGTGCATTAACTAATCACTCCTAAATCGGATACCTGCATTTGCAGGTATCAAGTTTAGGCATGATTAGCCTAAGTTAATGCACATTAAGGGCACACACATGTAGACAGGTACCCATAATGTACACTAACTTAGGCTAATAAGCATTAATGCATCTCATGTAGACACACCTATTGTGAAGTGCTCTAGTTGTGGGGGTAGATAATTACCCTTTCTATTGCTAGCAATTTATCCAGGCATGACAGGTTTTTTGCTTCCAGTGCTGCAGCAGCAAGGGAACATACTGTCACACAGAAAATTTGCATTGCTTTGCTTTACTTATTTTTTTTCTTTCTACAGCCAATCTATTTGGGATAGGTAGTGCACATTTTGTCCTTTGTGTATGAAAATACTGCACTATTTTAGGAGTGCAAAATTCATTGGGATCCTCTGAGATGAAAGGTGCTAGAGAAATGTAAATGTATTTGTTGGATGAATCATTTGGATTAACAAGTGACTTTTAATTGTATTTTTAGACCAACAGTCTGAATTCTGAGGTTCCCATGATTATAATAATTCAGACGTAATCTCTTTAACAGACTCCAGTTCAAGGGTGTGAGAATCCTACCTGGACCAGGCTATTAGCAAAAGTTCTCACCTGCCTAACCATCATAGCTGAGATCCCTGAAGTGGTTGTTGTGAAGAGTTAAAGCAGGTGGATTGCAATTGGGAGCATACCAGCCTTTGCATATTTCTCTCTGATTATTTAAAAAAATATTTTTCCCTATTTGTTCTCAAATACAATGCAAGGTTGAGTTCAAGTAAACAAACAAAGCTTGCTCTTATGTAATCTGCTTTCTCTTAGCATTTGTTTTTCAAGATGCAAATCTTTGAAGGCTTTGATTACAGAAACTAGGACACTTGCTACCTTGACAACATTTTCAAACATGATCTGAATGAAATCCACACTCATGTGACCATGAGTCTGGATTCCATGGGGGATACCAAGAGAATCTCTATGGAGTCTCCTGTTCTCAGTGCTATTTCAAGGACTCCATAAAGGTACACTAAGCTGCCAGAGGTTGTTATGAAATGTTATAACATCTTTAGATTAATAAAATAATGTATAAGAGAGGCCCCATCTTGAGCTCCAGGAACCATAGGCAAATCTGCAAAAATTTAATTCAACCAACTAACTAGTATAGCTGACTAGGTTTAGCACTCAGCCAGGACTACTCAACTAAGCAAAATCAAAAAAAATGATTTTTGATATTCTACCCTTTCCCATAAAAATACCATATCACAGACCTCATCTTCGCCTCACCTCCAATCCCAAGATCATTGATAGGCATTGTGGTGTACCATTTAACTCAGCAGATAGATGCTCTTTGGGAACAAGGAAAAGTTGCAGTTCCATAATCAAGAAGTACTGATTTTCCTAGAGAGAAATTCCCTCCCTTTTAAATTGAAAGACTTCCAATGTGACTCTTTTGATCACTTCTGTTGATTTAAACTGCAATTGTAACAGTATTTCATGGAATTATAAATTGGGAACCCTCAATGAACTGGAGGGTCTGAAGTGAACTCCTGATGGAATTGGCTCTTGGCCTTGGTCTACTTAATGTTTTTAACAGTGAGCTGGAAAAATAATGTTAAATTATTACAGATAAAAGTTGCGCAAGACATAAAGATTGGGGAAGTGGTCAATTATGGAAGGAAAAGTCATTGGTGTATGGCAATCTAGGTTATTTGGGAAGATGGCAGCAAACAATATCCATTTAAATGTGAACAAACATGGAGTCATTCACCTAGAATTATAGAATGCATGCCAGTATGATATTATGATGAACTCTTTCCTGGGAACCTGTTATTCTGAAAGAGAATTGGAGGTCATGATGAATAATTAGGTAAATGTGAGTTCCCAGTGTGTCTCATGATATCCTTGGATGCCTAATCAAGTGAATAATGCATAAAAGGAGGCACTTTCTACTGCCACTGCACTAGGGAAGTGGTGCAATTACTACTGGAAAGGTGTGTCTAGTTCTGGTATCTGAAATAAAAAACTATGATGAAAAATTAAATAGGGTTCAGAGAAAAAACATAAGAACAATCAAATGACAGCAAAACCTGCCCTGTAATGAAAGACTCAAGGAGCAATATCTCTTTAGCTTGTCAAAAAGAAAGTTATAGAATGACTTGATCATGGGGAATATTTTCATGAGAAACATGAAATATAATATTAGACAACTCCTTAATCTAGCAGACAAAAATGTAAATAGATTAATTGGCTATGCAGGTCAAAGGAATTCAGACACAAAATAAGTTTCAGATGTTTTGATAGTCAAACAAATTTGCACTGGAAAACTTACCAAAGGGCATGGTGATTCTGCATCAGAAGGTATTTTTAAATCATGTTTTTCTAAACAATCACCCTCAACTGGCAGTTTGTATTTGACCCAGTAAGGGTTGCCAGAATCTGGAACAATGATCCAAATCAACAAATCAAATCACTGTCCCCGATTTGGGCCAAATCTGAATCTGAATTGAATACAGCCCGTTTCACACACCCCTACCTGACATATTTTAGCAGGCAAGCTGATTGGTAGAGCACATCACTTTGAAGACTTATTCTCTTAAAACACTGTGACTAAAATGTGCACAGTGGAGAGGATATTTGTAAGGACAGGTCAATTAATTCCAGAAGAGCTGCTGCCCAGCGTATTGGAGAACTCTCCTGTTCTTGAGGGACACTCCATCTGCCTCACCATCGCAGCAGTCACAAGCTGCCTGCTACCTAGAGGTATGTAGAAAAACCATTTAAAGCTCTGTCTATGTCCAAATCTCTGAATCTTTCTGAATTTCTCGGCATTGATTTGGAGGGTTCTGATTCAATTCAGAGAAATTAAAGGGTCCTTTGCTATTTTTTATGCCATGATCTCAAAACATTTAATAAACATCCAGCAATTCAGGTTCTCAAACCTTTTGAGTGGAAAGGCAAGTGAATAGTATGGTTTCCTTAATGTAGGCATATGTATTGAAACACTAGCAGAATAAATAAGTCAGAATGAAAATGTGAGTCTGTGTACAAGCCTGAGAAAGAATTGACACTTTTGCTCCAGTTAGCAGATTCAGTCTTTTCTTCTGAAATGTTATGGACTTAATTCTGCTCCGACTCCTGTGGAAATCATGAGTGACTGCTGCAGTTGGTGGAATAAAAATAGGTTATATGAAACCATACACAAGATCTTTCCTTAGCACATCATTATCACTAGACACAACTGTGTTCACTAATAATTATTCCCAGTCAACAGCAATAACAACAAAAAAAGCTATTAATGTGAATTAATGTGGAGAATGAATACCAGCAACTTAAGTTAAACAAGCATTTTGGGGCTATTAGCCTTAGAGTAGTAAGCACATGTGTCTACTCATGCACATGCTTATTATGGAGTAAATTGCACTACTTGTGAATACATTTGCTACCTTCAAGTGCAAGCAGGCAGTGGATTGCAGCTGTACCTCGGCTCTAGACCATGGCAGGAAAGAGTACTGGGGTCAAACAACCCCAGCAAGGTGATTGTCTAGCCTTGTCTTAAAGACCCCCAGGGTAGGAGCCTGCACCACTTCTCTTGGAAGTTGGTTCCAGATCCTAGCCGCCCTGACCGTGAAGTAGCGCCTCCTGATGTCTAATCTGAATCTGCTCTCTGCCAGCTTGTGACCATTATTTCTAGTCACTCCTGGCAGTGCTCGGGGGAACAGGGACTCCCCCAGTGTCTGCTGGTTCCCCCTGACTAGTTTGTAAATGGTCACTAGATCTCACCTCAGCCTTCTCTTGTGGAGGCTGAACGGGTTCAGGTCCCGTAGCCTCTCCTTGTAGGGCCTGCCTTGCTGCCCCCTGATCATGCGAGTGGTCTCCTCTGGACCCTCTCCATGTTCCCTAAGTGAAATGAAGTTGACTTTTCTGAAGTCTAGGATCCATACTCTGCTGCTCTCTATCCTTGTTTTCCTCAGAATCCTGAACTCAATCATCTTGTGGTCGCTGCTTCCCAAGTTGCCATCTACTAATAAATTCCCCATCAATTTTTCCGTGTTTTTGAGCAGCAGGTCAAGAAGAGCAGAGCCCCTAGTTGGCTGCTCCATAACTTTCACCAAAAAGTTCTCCCCATAACTCTCCAAAAACTTCCTGGATTTCCTGTGCGCTGGGTTATTGTCCTCCCAGCAGAAGTAAGGGTGATTAAAGTCCCCCATGAGAACTGGGGCTTGCGGTTAGGAAACTTCTGCTAACAGTTTGAAGAAAGCCTCATCCATGTTTTCCTCCTGGTGTGGTGGTCTATAGAAGACACCCGCCACAACATCAACCTTGTTGCTTTCCCCTCTAACCTTAATGCAGAGACTTTAAACAGGCTTGACTCCAGTTTCATACTGAAGCTTTGAGCAATCATGTGGCTCTTTTTCATGAAGTGTAACTCCTCTTCCTCTTCTTCCTTGCCTGTCCTTCATGATCAGTTTGTACCCATCCATAACAGTTCTCCAGTCATGTGAGCTATCCCACCAAGTCTCTGTTATTCCAGTCACATCATAGTTCTGTGACTGCACAAGGACTTCCAATTTGTTCTGCTTGTTTCCCAGGCTCCATGCATTCATGTACAGGCACCTGAGGTAACTAGCCAATTGCTCTGATTTCTCAGGAAGTATGGGAACATCTCCCCTGTTGCCCCTGCCTGCTTACTCTTCTTCCATGTCACCCACTTCACCACTTAGCTCAGGGGTTTCATCTCCATCCCCCAGTGAACCGAGTTTAAAGCCCTCCTCACTAGGTTAGCAAGCCTGTCTTTAAAGATGCTTTTCATTCTTTTTGTCAGTGAATCCTATCTCTTCCCAGCACTCCTTCTTAGTACAACATCCCATGGCCAAAGCAGCCAGGTATCAATCTGCTGGATGCACCTGTTCCTGCTATTTTCCTTGAATGGAAGGATCAAGGAAAATACCACCTTAGCTCCAGTACTTTTCACCCTTGCACCCAGAGCCATGTAGTCACTTTTGATCTGCTCAGAGCCTCCCCTGTCAGTATCATTGATGCCCACATGGATGAGCAGCATGGGATAGTAGTCAGAGGGTCAGATGAGTCTCAGTAATCCCTCCGTGACATCAGTTGTCCAGGCTCCGGGCAAATGGAGTGCAAGCTGTCCCTGGGCCTTGCAGGCTGCATTTATGACCTGGGTACTGTTACCTTGGAAAACTTGAGGCAGGCAGCAAGGGTGTGCCAGTATCCTTTCAGTCTGGTGTTTGGATTATGTCTCAATGATCTAAAGTGGAGATGGAAGTTCTGGGCATCCTCAACTCCTCCATACTCCTGCCTAGATGTATATGCATTGAAGGTCCTGGTGACCTCTCATGCATACACCATGATCTGGAAGAATCAATGGTTGCCTCCTACAATTGTATGTCGTAATGCTTGTCTAGACTGAATTTAGTAGGAGAGTAGTATCTTGCATCTTAAGGGAGTAGTATCAATGCAAGAAGGAGGGGGTGCTGGTGTGAAGTCCACAGGGTGATCTGTAAACAAATGGTGCAGTAGTCTGGGAGTTAGACCACTCCACCCTCCTGTGTAAACTGGATATGTGGCAGGAGCTGTCACAAGTGAAATGCAATTTTAGGAGATATTTGACAGTTAAGGTAGTCAGCCAGTGTCCTCATAGGTAGAAAAGGTTAGTAACAGAAGGCTGAAGAATATTTTGTACATATGTAGGGGGGCTTGGAGGAGGGTGGGGGAGGAGGGTTAGTTGTTTTTTTTTTTCTGAAGACCTTGATGTTTTCTACTGCCAATCCACCAGGTTTTCCTTTCTTGCCTCCAAACACAGGCATACACTCCTTCCCATTAGGGCTTCTGAGTCTGCCTTCCAAGGGGCCTCTCCTACCTAAAGAAGTACTTTAATGAGGACCATCACTTGAAGGCTCTCCAAATAGTACAATGGAGGTACCTATTCCAGGGAGTTTCAAGCACATGGAATATCATGTGAAGAAGCCTGCTCTGTGCCTCTTAAATGTTATTTATTAAGTTTTCCCAATGTTTCTCTTATACAAGGTGGGTAAACAACAGCAGAAGCAAGGTCCCACTCCCCATCTTCTGTCTGCTTCTGTGGAAGCTCAGGATTCTCACCCCCGAGTGGATTTGAGCCTAAAAGCTCAGTTTTCTAAGTTTTCATGGTCACAGGTAGGCCATCTAATCACTAGACTACTGAGAGACAGACACAAAGGGCAGAATTCTATTTTTATTTGTGCATCCAAATGTCATCTTTCTTGCTGCATAAAGTGCATTTTTGGCACTTATGTGCAAGTAGCAGTTCTGTTACTCCTACAGCATAAATGGAAGTGTACACTTATAGACTGAACATGAACAATATGCTGCTCACTGGATGGGTAGGCATACACTTATTTTGGAAGAACAGACATAGTCCTGCAAATATAGCTAAGGAGAAACTCATGATTAACAGATTTTAAATTTCAGAATAGGGGTTTCTCATCTTTTAGCCCCAAGAGCTAAGCAGAGCATCCAGGGTTTAGGTCCTTTTCACCCAGATGTGTTTAAATCTGTGTCACTCCAATTTCCTAGCACAGTGCTCTAACCACCACATCAGAGGTCAGGTGTTACTGAGTCCTTTCTCCATCACTTCTTTGGAAGGTGATCCTCTGGGCAGCCAAGGGTGGCATCTGGGGACACAAGGAAGAGAACAAGCCAGAGGGTGTATAGCTCAGTGGGTACATCTACATGAAACATTAATTACATAGCAAACTAATTCTACCATGAATTAGCACATCATGGCCAAAGCTGTGCTATTGAGCTAATGTGCAGTAGAATCAGTCTACTACATATTACTGTCACTAAAAAGGCATGTGCTGGAGCTACTGATAGTAGTACCGGTTACTAGGAGTGTGCAAAATGGGCTGTATTCAGTTCAGACTCAGCCTGAATCAGGGACAGTGATTTGATTTGTTGATTTGGATCACTGTCCCCAATTTGATTTGACCGAATCCGAATCTGAAGATTCGATGCTGATTTGGAGAATCAGTGATTTGGCCATAGACACAGCTTTAAATGTCTTTTCTACATTGTTCAAGATACTTGGTGTGGCTTGTGAATGCTGCGACGGTGGGGCAGATGGATCATCCCATGGGAGCTTGGGGGGCAGGAGGGCTGCTTGGGGGGCAGGAGGGCTACTCGGTGGTGAACCTGGAAGTGGACCAGAAGTACTTCTGGTCCACTTTTGGATCTGCTGGGGAGTGTGCAGCCCCCCCACCCCCATACTCCTCCAGCTTGGTGATCAGCCATGGGGGCCCCAGGACCTCCCCCCGCAGACCCAGGAGGCACCAGTTGCCAAGCTGGAGGGGTGCAGGGTGGGGGCAGCAGACCCAAAAGTGGACCAGATGTGCTTCTGGTCCACTTCTGAGTCTGCTGCCAAATGCACTGGGGACCCCCCCACACACACTCCTGTGGGTTGCTCCATCTGCCCCACCATCTCAGCATTCATGAGCTGCCTGCTACCTAGAGGTATGTAGAAAAAATATTTAAAGCTGTGTCTATGTCCGAATTGCCAAATCTTTCTGAATCTCTCCGAATCAATTCAGAGAGTTCCAATTCAATTCAGAGAGATTAAAGAGTCTCCTGATTCAGTTTGGATTTGGAGATTTTGGCACTGAATCAGGCTGAATCGCCACCAAATTGAATCAGGGACTGAAGCTTCGCACAGCCCTACCAGTTACTGCACATTGAAATAGTACCTGTTATTACAGGTATTAAACTCAATGTGCAGTAACTATGGTGCATTAATCCATGTATAGACATGCCCAGTGGGCATGTCTACACGTGAATTTATGTGCACCTAAACTTAACTTGCCTTACCCTAAGGCACATTAAGGCAATTTAGGCGTGTGCCACCATGTGAATGCCTTAAGGTGCCTTAATGTGGTTTTGCAGCCGGCCCTAGTCAGCTTTCTGGACAGCTCCCCTCACAGCCCTGCTCTAACCTGCCCCCCTGTTCCACCCTCCCCAGCAGATGAAAGTGGAGCTGCCAGAAAGTAAAAGTGGTGGGTGCTCATGCAGCCACTAGCATCTCTCCCACCCTAAGGCACAGGTGCGGGGGTGCTGGTTGGGCAATGCAGCCACTGCAGTGATAGGACACCTAAATGCCCACCCAGGATTCAGGCACCCTTAGAAGCCAGCGCTGAGGCTTCCGCCTAAGACAGCAGGCAGGCTGAGACTGTAACCTGACCCCAGTGTCCAGGGTGGTTTTCCCTTCTTCAGCCACCTCCATCCCAGGCAAGCGCCCAGCTTCCCTGCCAGCAACACACTCCTGGGAGCTCTGCTGGCTCAGCCTGGGCATGCTGGGTGCAACAGAGGTAGGGGGTTGGCATCCAGGCTGCCTGGATTGAGCTGAGCAGAGCCCCCAGGAATGTCCTGCTGGCAGGGAAGACAGGCATTTGCCCAGGATGGAGGTGGCTAGAGCAGGAAAGCCATGATGGACACTAGGGCCAGACGCAGTCCCAGCCCACCAGTTGTCTTGGGTGGGAGCCCTAGCTGTGTATTCTAAGGGTACCTAAACCCCAAAGAGGTACTGAAGGATCCCACCACTGCAGGGGCTACATTGCCCAACTAGCAGCCCTGCGCCTCTGCCCCAGGGCAGGAGAGATGCTACCAGCTGCAAAAGCACCCACTGCTTTTACTTGGTGGCACCCCATGGCAGTGCACAGCATGGCTAGGCTGCAGCCAGTGCAGCTAACATAGTCTTAAGGCACCATACCATGCGTTAAGGTGCCATATCATATTTACACATAGATTACAGTGCCTTAACTAATAGGGCCTAAATTTGATACCTGCTTTATGCAGGCATCCAATTTAGTGCCAGATCACACTAAGTCACCATATTTAAGGCTCATTAAGGATGGGCATGTGTAGAATTGCCCTTAATGTGCCTAAATATGGCAACTAATGTGATGTTAATTGCCTTATTTTGCCTTAAAGACGCATGTGTAGACATACACAGTGAGATGTATGCTGCTCTGGAAAGGAGCGGCCACTCAACTGCAGTCTAGACTCTTATTCCCAAAGATATAGAAACTTCCACGCTTTAGTGTTCTACAGTCATTTTATCCAGGGGCTGTTAAATACAAGAGGCAGTGTTTGCGTTTCAGAAGAAGTTCTGGAGAAAGTTCTGCCTAATGCCTGAGCTGTGGCATGATTTTAAGTTAAAGCACTGTGCTAGGAAGTGAAGCCAGAGAGTTTCAGGTTTAAATCCTCGGGAAAGTGAGTGCATGTGTCTCCTGCTTCCTGGGCACGTGCCCTAACTGCTCAGCTATTGAAAATAAAACATGGGAAGGCTCATTCCTCCCCTTCTGGATTTATACTCATGGACATGCATATGTAATCACATATGTACACAGCTGGTGGGACAGGGAATGCCAAGGTACAGGGCTAGAAAACTGCCAGTTAGGCTCACAAAACAAAGTAGAATTCCACCTAGTTTCTGGTGCGTTACAATTTTGGGGTTTACATAAAATATCTATGGTGGACTTGAATCACAACGCAGTGTTGTTCTTGGTACTCCTTTAATACAAGGATGACATCTTCCAGTAAATAGGGAATTCATAGAATTATAGAAAGTTAAGGTTGGGAGGGACCTCAGGAGGTTATCTAGTTCAACCCCCTGCTTAAAGCAGGACCATCCCCAACTAGATCATCCCAGCCAAAGCGCTGTCTATCCAGGTTTTGAAAACCTCCAAGGATGGAGTTTCTACCACTTCTCTGGGTAACCTGTTCTAGTGTTTTACTACCCTCTGAGTACGAAAATTCTTCCTAAACTTTAACCTAAACTTCCCTTACTGCAACTTGAGGTCCTTGCTCCTTGTTCTGGCATGTGCCACCACTGTGAATAGTCTAGCTCCATCCTCTTTTGAACCCCACTTTAGGTAGTGGAAGGCTGCTATTAAGTCCCCTCTCAGTCTCCTCTTTTCTAGACTAAGTTAGCCCAGTTCCCTCAGTCTTTCATCATAAGTCATGTATTCCAGCTCCCTCACCATTTTTGTAGCTGTCCACTGGACTCTCTCCAATTTGTCCTCATCCTTTCTGTAGTCGAAGGCCCAAAACTGAACACAGTACTCTAGATATGGCCTCACCAGTGCTGGATAGAGGAGAATCATCACTTATCTTGACCTAGTGGCAACACACCTACCAATGTGGCCCCGTATGCTGTTAGCCTTCTTGGCAACAAGGGCAAACTGCTGGCTCATATTCAGCTTATTGTCCACTGTAATGCCCATGTCCTTTTCTGCCCACCCAGTCTGCTGCCCACCCAGTCACTCCCCAGTGTGTACTAGTGCATGGGATTGTTCTATCCTAAGTACATAAATTTGCACTAGTCCTTGTTGAACCTTGAGAGATTCCTTTTGGCCCAATCCTCCAATTTGTCTAGGTCACTCTGAATCCTAGGCGTACTCTCCAGCATATCAACTGCTCTCCCCAGCTTGGTGTCATCTGCAAATTTGCTGAAGGTACACTCTATGCCATCGTCCAAGTAACTGATGAAGACATTGAACAAAACCAGCCCCAGGACTGACCCCTGGGGAAGTCCACTTGATATCAGCTGCCAACTAGACATTGAGCCATTGACTACTACTCTTTGAGCCTGATTCTCCAGCCAATTTTCTATTCACCTTAAAGACCATTCATCCAGCCCATACTTCCTTAGCTTGCTTGCGAGAATGTTGTGAGACACCACATTAAAAGCCTTGCTAACATTAAGCTACACCACATCCACTGGTCTTCCCACATCCACAGAGTCATCATGGGTGAGTCTGGAGATGACTGAGAAGGCCAATCTGAGATCTGCATGTTCAACATCAGATGTGACAAACAGGAAGGAAGGAGTAGATCCTTTTAATATTGGGTCACAATTCTTTCCCTTTGTCTGTCTCTTTTCTCTGCCTCCATAATGAGGAAAGTTTGCACAACATTATTAATTCCTTATTATACACTGCAGAGCCATTCTGGACATTTCAGTGCTTGAAGCTCCACGGTATTGATGTTAACACTGGATTTTTTTTTTTTTTCAGATTGACCTTAAGGTGTCTTTGAATCTTCTTTTGCCTACCACTAGAGCAGTGACCATAGTGAGTTGGGAGTATAGAACCTGCTTTGAGAGCTCCTGCCCAATGTAGCTGGTGGCCAAAGGAGCTGGTGGTATATAAACATGACTTAAATGCTGGTGGTGGTTGTTTGAGCTGGAATGATGGCATTTGTTCTTCCCTCCTTCCAATTAACATGAAGGGATTTCCATAAATATCATTGATGGGAATGTTCCAAAGCTTTCAGGTGTTTTCAGTGCATCATCCAAGTTTTACACCCATATAACAGGGTTGGAATGACAACAGCCTGGTATACAAGAAGTTTGGTTTGTTTTTTTTGCATCCTGATGTCATTGTCATCATCAAAGAAATGATTTTGGAGATATTCAAGGGCAGGACTGGCAGACTCATAGTGATTCTGAATCACAGGGGAGTGTAAATGGACTTACATGCCACAGAGCAGCATTGAATCCCTCCCTAGCATACAGTTGGAACTACCTTTGCTGTGCAAGGCATTCAGCCATGTATATGTGATTCAGGCTGTTACATGAGGCAAAGTAGAATATTGTTGTCACCACCTAAGAGCTATGTAAATGTCAGTTACGTATCTTAGCAGTGAAAGTGAATTCTGCCCTTTGCATGCACTCCCAGATTTTGCATGTTTTAGCACCTTATGCCCTTATCTTTTGCAGCCCCCTCAGTTTGTTCTTGTGCCTTCTGGAGTTCTTTTTCAAGTGCTGTCTTTCAGCTGGCAGCTGCTCTAAGTCTTATTTCTGCTTTGTCACAGCATAGCCAAGCTTCTTCACTTTGGCTTCAAATTTATTCTTCACAGCATCACTTTTGAGGCATTCATCTTTCATGTACCAAAGTATCCCCAATAAGACTGCTAAGAAAGCTGGCAAGGATTCTTTTTTATAGCTCAGCTTTCATGTTATTGCAACTTGAGAGGCTTGAGCTGTCCTCCCAGCATGGAGACACGGATGTGTTTGTCTGTGTGGGGAAATATTTTGGAATAATGCCTGGGTGAATACTTTTATTCTGCACTGTAAGTTCTTTTTGTATACACTTTGGAAATAGATAAATAGTTGAAGCTAAGTTGTATGAAGTCACTTCCAGCAAACAATAGGTATCCATATGAAGAGTCAGTCTGGAACAGCTACTGTGCTTTCAATTCACAGTTCCTAATTTCCCAGTAGGTTCTCTGCATAGATACACCTTGTCTCTTCCTCATTTGTAGCAGGCGGAAGGCAGGGCAGGGTGGTGCATTAAAGACTAACTCATTCAGAAAGGTATAAGCTTTTGTGATATACTTTGTCAGATGCTATGAATGGACTTTCAAAGAGCAGGGGTACTAAATAGACAGTAATAAAGGATCACATTAAATTAAATACAAAGGATAGGGTTAGGGGAAGGACAGAATAGGGAAAAGAGAAAGACGAGTTGAAGAGATTAAAAGGAACCAAAAAAAGCAGATCACCCAGTGGGGGACATAAGGGTTATAAAAGCTACTCCAGGGAATGGCATAAGTAGCCCAAGTCTGTTGTGACCATAATTAACACAGTCCAGTCCTTTTTTACCCCTTTCCCCTTCCTTTGTATTTAAATGTCTTTATTTGGTTCTATTCATTTCCCTTCCCAAGTGTTCTGTTCAAAGTCAGGCTGCCCACGTGCCCTCTACCAAGCACAGCTCTGAGCTACACGCTTCTTGCCATGTACACTTTGTTTTAATTTCTGCCACCTAAGAAAGTAGGCTAACATGGTACCAAAGTCCCACAATTAAAAGTTCAACTTTACACTGATATTTCCATATATATGACATTCCTTACCAAATTCTGTTCTAGGGATCACTTGAGAGGGTTTTTTTAGCAAAATGGTTTCTGTCCTTGCAGAGGCAGGACAGCGACAATGCCTTTGTCCCCCTGCTTTATCTGTGGCCATGTAGGTTGTTCTTGATACGTTTTGGAAATTGTGCCTGGTAGTTGCACAAGAGGATTGTCATGCAGTTTTGTTTGGAAGGAGCCAGACTAGTAGGTCAACTTTTTTGGCAGACACGCCACAAATTCAGTCCACAACCTCCCCAAGCACCACTCTGATCCTCTTCCCCCGCCTGATCTGCTGCTTTGCTTTCAGTTTCCTTTCCTGTGCTCCCTGCTTGAATTGCTGCTCTGCTTTCTCCTTCCTGCTCAACCTGGCACTCTCCTTGCTGCTCAATCTTGCCCCCTTCCTGATCTGTTGCATGCCACACACAGAAGCTGCCCATGCTTCTTGTTGCACACGTTGCAGGTTGGCCAGACTGACACTTGTATAGGATAGTTTAATTAGGGATGACCCTGTCTTGAGCAAGGGGTTGGACTAGATGACCTCCAGAGACCCCTTCCTGCCTTACTTTTCTATGAAATGCTAGGTAAGCTGAGTGTCCTGAGTGCTAACATGACTCCATTGCATTTGAAACGCACATACTTCTTTCAACTGGCTGTGCTAGACCTACAGGATTTTTTACTGCAGCATGCACACAGCTGTGGAATGCCTTTCATGGCTTTATGATTCCACCACTTCCATAATACATTGTCTGTTCAAAAGTCAGCCAAGGTTAGCTCTAACTAGCTGAGAGCTCTTCTTTAGAGCCACTGGTCTGCTGTTTATGCTGGGCCAGTTTCAGCCTCTAGCCAGCTCAGGAGAAAGTTAAAAGCCTTTGTCACCCATTGCTCCAGGCTGTGCCTTGCAGGAGATAAGCAGACTGTAAATTCCTTTGGGATACATTCTTAAACATAAACCAACCTACTGTATTAAAAATAAATGAAAATACATAAATAATTTCTAGCACTTACTGAGAACTGTTTTCTCCATGAAAATTTCAAGTGAAAATGAGTGTGTGTATCTGCAGGTACTGTCTAAAATATTTTTCTTGGTATCTGGGGTTTGGGGAGCATGGCTACTTCACAAGAACCTGAAAAATGTCAATAAAATGAGATATGCTTTCTAAAAATGATTGTTTTATTAAAAAGTCATCTGTACAGGAAAGTAATATTTACAGAATAAATTCCAACCAGATCTAATAATTTCATATATTATTCTGAGGAAGCAATTACTGGCCAGTTTTTTTTTTTCCACAGAAATATCCTGTGATTGTAAATTGGATGGGTGTTCCCCACAAAGCAATCGTTCTTGTAAGCTATGAAAGGCTGTGAAATTGGAAGTCAATCAGCCAATCAGCCACTTCTCTTTTGTTGGCTCCAGCTCTGAAGTGAGATTGTGACTTTAAGGCAAATCAGCCAGTCACTCCCCTTTTTTCCCTTACTCCACTTCTCTAGTGAGATTTTGACATCAAATGTAAATCAGCCAATCATCTATTTTATGGACCTGTAATATCAAGGATAATCAAATATGAGAACAAAGGCATATTCCATGAAATAAAGCTCTGTGCATTCAAAACAGATGAAAGGAATTTCTTTCTCATATGTCTTGAATTTGCTGCCACAGGGTATCATGGAGGCAAGAAGCATAGCTGGGTTTTATAAAATGTTTGACTATTTCTGTGGATAGCAATATACAGCAATATGAAAATAGTAAATATTAAAAATAGGAAATTTAGAAGGCATGTAAAGCTACATGACTGTGGACCTAACCCAATCACTAGCTAATGTACCTTAGACAGAGAGGAGGAAATTTACTGTAGGCACAGTTTTCTGATAGTTGCACGGTTACCTACAGCTTCCACTTTTGTCTGGATACTAAATTAAAGATCCACTACTTTGATCCATTATGGTGAGTCCTGCATTCTTAAAACAATTGCTCATCCCCACTGTCCTGGGTTTGTCCTGTCTTCTTCCCTAATGTCATAGTAACAGCTGAGGTAAATCAGACAAGCCCACTCTCAGCCTCATCTCCCATGTAGAGCAGTTTGAAAACTAGATTTGAGTAACCTCCAGCACTGCTGGCATTGTAAGTTTATTATGTAATTGCAGGAAAAGGGCATTTCATAATAGACATGCACTCTCCAACTTGATCATTGCCTCCCTCCCTGTCCTCTGTGTTATACTAGTACTGGTCTATTATTACGCATCTTTATTTAAAATAGAAACTGTTTGGGGAAGGAACCACATTTTCTCAAAGTCCTGGATCATTCCTCAGAGCCTTTCAACTTGTGTCAATTGAACAATGATGACTCTGCTTCCCTGTTACAAAAGAAGTGGGTCATAAAGGCTTCACTGATTATGTCAGATGAAGCTTTCTCTTGTTGTCTGGATCCAGCAGCAGATATGTGCTGCTAAGAAAAGAAGCAGAGAGAAGAAGAAGCATCATGGCCTTGGCATTAGTTCAGATCCTGGCGGGGTAAGAATTGCTCAGACAAGACTACAAGTTTGCATGGCTGCTGCAAAGCCAGTTCTGCTGGCACAGCTCTTTTCCCAGTGCCATGCTCACCAGGGAACTCAGTTCTCTGAAAGACTCATTTCTAGCTTCCTCAGTGCTGTCACCGAGATGCCTGCGGTAAGACTGGAAATCAGACCCCTCAGCGCTTCCTAGGTAGATTTTTGGAGATGGCAGCTTCCATGTTCCCACAGCTCTTGCTGTTAAAGAATGTAGCTGCCTTTCCCCGAGGGAATCACATATGTTGCTGCATCCTCTGAGCAGCAGTAACTTACCTGCAAATACTTGACATAATTCTATGTGCCTATTGACTTGACTATTTAATTAATGAATAGATATCCACAGTCTGTGCAAATCTCTATATCAGCTAGGATTTATGCCCTTGGGGGTATAGAACATGCTATTAAAGAACCAGAGCCATTTAATGGTTTCCCCACACAAAGAGAAAGATTTTCAATCTGGGTGACTTTTATTTTAGAACTAGGAAAAACAACAAATGTAGAACTCAGATCCCTAGGGGTACATGTATGTGAGTGCAAATGTGCGTGTGAAACCTTTGTTCAACTCTATAGTGAAATAGACACAAAATGACAGCATCTCCTGCTTTCACCAAAATCCAAGAAAATGTAATAGTACAGCATACCAAAAAAATACCATGTCAACAGCTGTGCAGAACTCATGCCACATGGAGGGGGAGGCCAAGACTGAATAACCCTACTTGCTTTAAGGCAACTTCTCAAAATAGGTTTATGGACCACAGGGTGATATCAAATATGAGAGGGCGATACCAGTTTGCAGCTTCCTTTTTTGCTGCAAATAAACCATTATGCAACCTGCCTAGAACTGGAATGGAGGAACACGGTTTGCAGGAGAGAAGAATCAGGGAGTGAAATCAGGTAGTCACCCAGTTTAATACATCTGGAATGCTAGTTGCACTTGAACACCTTTGTAACTATTTCTCTTAAAAAACAGAGTCAGTGTAGATGTGGAAACATGAAGCTATCTCATGCTATTCCATGACTTAAGCATGGCATATTAAATGCAATGGTATTGATGAGTCTTATTAGATGCACATAAGAAAGAATGTGAAGGATACTATGAGAAAGCATCTCCTAGCAACACTGTAAACAAACGGCATGCAGGCACTCAGGCCACCAGAAGTCCTGGATCTCTAGACAAAAAGCCTTGCATAGGCATGGGAGGAAGAGAAGCAAGAATTGCATCTAATACAGAACTGACCATGGAGGATTAAGACAAGAAAATGTAGGTAAAGGATTGTATTTCTTTTTTTTTCCCACTATTTCATTGGGAAATAGGGACAAGAAGAGAGTCAGCCAGCATAGCCAGAAATAAAGCTAAAAAACCATGGAAGAGCTAATAAAGGCTTTTGATGAATACTGATCCCAGACAAAATAAGCCCCCAGAGAGGAACTGTGTTTTTTGGAGAGGTGGTTGTTGGGGGTTTTTTACCACAGACCAAGAAACAGAAAAAAAGGAATAATGACTTACAGTGTTGACAACTGTGGCATCCATGTGTAATTTTAGAGATAAAGATTCTTTATCAGATACATATTTTTTTTGTGGGGCACAGTTTTCCAATTTACACGGTAAAAACATTAGGGGAAAAAAAGATCTAATACTAGAGAAATGGCTGCAAAAGGCACAAGTCGTTGAACTGTCAGGAAAAAGGATCAAAACAATTATAAGTAAAGCTATCCTGAGTTTGTCCATGCCACCAGGACTGTAGAACTGTTACACAAGCTTAAGTTAAAAGACACCTCCAAAAGGGTAGATATAGATTAGCTAAGATCTAGACTGTATGCTGCAGAAAGCTGTACAAATGGCAGAAAGAAAAATGTCTAACCTCTGGTAAACAGTTCAAGAGAGTCCTATGTAACAGAACCAATTTATATCCTGAACATGCTGTTATCCAAGACAAAAATAAAACAGCAATGCATACACTGATTGGGGCATAAACACTTCCATTGAGCTAGACAATATATGCAATGTGATTTGTGCAATTTCAAGGACTCTCTGTGTATATTGCCCTAAAGAGGAAGGCTACCAGCCCTTGCACTGCTTACAACAATGTTATTATATTAGTGACAAATTAAATTCCAGCTGGATTTTGAAGCCAGTTAAAATGTAATTCTTACCATGTTGGACAGTGGAAATGTGAAGAAATACTTGTAATGCAAAATAAAATCATTATGAGGCCGGTAGGCAAATATAAGTTCTTAATAAGAAACTCATAAAACAAGATATATTTGTGCCTGGAGATTGCAGCGGAAGCCATGGATGTGATGGCAGTACAATGCCATAATAGTCTCAATATAAGAAAGGAGAAAGAACAGTCACCAGGAGCCTTGCTCAGCATACAAAAAGAATACAAAATGATGTATTTCAAAGTGATAGTGCCTACAGGTCAAGTTGAAGTTAGAAACAGATGCCCCAGATAGAACCTTTGAAACTGCAGATCTGCAAAATCCTACTCACTCTGATAGAGAAACTGAAGAAGGAATAGGCAAGTCTGGCAAGAATAGGCATCATTACAGTTGAAGTTATGGTACCTCAAAGGGCACTTATGCAAAGATAGCAGCCTACAACATTTGCCAGTGTAGCTCAGATGAAAACAGAAGTAAAAAACATTAAAAGAGAATTGCTACTTTGACCTGTGCTGTTTCACTCTCCGAATTGATTCAGAGGGTTCTGATTCAATTTGGAGAGATTAAAGGGGCTTCTGTTTTGATTTGGATTTGGAAATATGGCCACCGAACTGAACCGAAACTCTGCTGAATCAAACCAGGGACTGAAACTTCGCACAGCCCTACTGAGTACACCCAAATGAGTACGATAACACATGGTCATGTTCTTGAGACTCCAGCACTGTGCAGTGAGGAAAAAGAACTGCCCAGGAGAATCCCTGTACATTCATCAAAAGGAAACAGAGCCTATCAGCATGCTGTGATCCCTTTGCATTTCTGATAGGAGGCCACAGGCAACTCACAGATTCCTGCACAAGAAAAGGTGTGACAGGCAATGTAACTATTCAGCATCTAGGGTTGGTCCAGTTCACTGGAAGTATCACTGGAGGTTCCTCCCACCTAGCAGGTGAAAACCATGCTGTGTGTTCAGGGCAGGAGTTTGTTCAGAGGGCACAGAACAGTGACCCCAGTAGATTTAAGAACTAACATCATGAGACAGAGGCACTGTACAGAATTGTTTTGCCCCTCAAGACCTCGTAAACCAGCTGCAGTGGATTAGTGGATAAAAGTCTACCTGACTGGGAGGCTTTGGGCCAGCTGGAAATAGTGACTAACTAAAGAGGGTTCAACCACAGAGGCCAGGTACAGAAGTTACACTTATTGTATAGTAGGTGCTCAGAAAGTGCTCTACAGCCATAACTGAGAAGACTTTCTCAGGGCATAGAGAATGCTAAAAAACATGGAACCCACTCTAAGATAACCCTGGATGGATGTGGTACCAGACTTCAGTGCTGTCGGTTAAAGCAACATAATGAACATCTGTACCAGATCCCATAATAATTCATGGTACTTCACATCTCACTGACATCCCATGGACGATTGCAGCACCCTGGTCACCCCACCTCACAGGGTGGTAGTCTCGCCTATGCCAGAACTTATTATATCTATCCAAGCGCCAGGCCAGCCCCACCCCCAAGTTCTCAGAGAGTTTCCAACTCTCCCCCTCCCCCAACAGCCAGTTTTGAGCCATTGTCTGGTATTATTGCTCAGTGTGCAGATTCCATATACCCCATCTCAGCATTTGTAAAGAATGCATCTTTTGATTAAATGCTGTGCTGTCTGCCGGACAGATAGGGGCATGTCGAAGATATTTATTAGGCCTGTCAAAATAGGGAAGCATTTGATTCAGATTTGGCCAATTTGGAGGACAATGATTCAATTAGGGGATTTGGATCGCTGTCCCAAATCAATTTGGCCAAATCAGCTTCGGAAGATTTGGCGCCGATTCGTAGAGATTTGGAAATTCAGCCATAGACTATAATGGGGAATCAGCAAAATACCTATAACTTGTAATTTTTTTGATGACTTGGATAAAACTTGCAGAGATGGTAGCCCCTTCTGGGGGCATGAAGTCTGCCAAGTTTCAAGGAGATAAGTGTGGGGGTTTCTGGGAAACTCCACCTCAAGCTGCTGACAAGCAAAACTTGTGTTGTGTGTCTGTTAAGGCACAGTGGGGTGAAAACTGCAGGCATGCTAGCCCCTGCTGAGGCCATGCAGCCTTCCAGGTTTTAAGGAGATAGGTGCAGGGGTTTCTGGGAAACTGCATCTCAGGCTGCTGACAAGCAAAACTCATGACGTGTGACTGTGTGTGTGTTAAGGTGCTAGTGCCTCTACAAGACATGGTAGTATGCCCCAATGAGGCCTCCTCCTTCCCTACAGTCTCAGTCCACTCCACCACTTTAAATAACAACAGGTAAGCACTGCAGAACAGTAGCACTAACATCTCAGGCAGCCAAACTGTCAGAGAGCCTTTCTTCCTTTCCTGCAGGAGCTTTTTCTCCAGCAGCTGCCAGAGAACTCTCCTTGCCAGCCCCAGTCCCGGGACTTAGATGTGCCCAGGGCCCTGCCTCCTTCCCATCAGCTGACTGGGGACAGGTGCTAGGGGTGTTGGTCTAAGGACATGGCACTGGCAGACAAGGCTATTTGGGTCGATCTGGTATCTTTTAGTAGACCACATGAACAGTTAGAGAAATATATCTTAGTAAGCTTTTGGGTTGAAAAACCATTTCTCAGACCAAGGAATCACCTGCAGTTAGTGTGTGAGCTCTTCCTGGATGGAAGGAATAGTAAAGAAGCTAGGGGCTGGCACACAATACAAGCAAGAAAGCCAGTCAGTGAAAATGGAAATGGAGGAGTCAGGGAGTGAGAGAGACAGGCTGGGGTAGGGAGGAAGGGGCATATAACATAAAGTGGAGAGATACCTGCTGCTACCTGGGGAGTCTGATGTTCAGCAGGTTACAGTGTGTCATAAATCCAATGTCTATATTGAGTCCATGGGTTTCTGTATCTAGGAGGCTGATGAAGTGAAGTTCATAGGCTCATCTGTGAAAAGTGTTTGACCAATCTCATTTCCTTCTATGACCAGGTGACCTATCACCTGGACGAGGGAGAAGAGATTGATGTCATATATCTTGACTTCAAAAAAGCTTTTGATCTGGTATCCCATGATCACCTCTTGGCCAAACTGGCCAGTTGTGGCCTTGGCTCCACCACGATCCACTGGCTGGGAAACTGGCTCCGTGGTCAGACCCAGAGGGTTGTAATTGATGGCAGTCACTCATCGTGGTGCCCTGTGACCAGTGGGGTCCCTCAAGGCTCTGTCCTTGGACCCATACTGTTCAACATCTTCACTAATGATGTGGACATTGGAGTCAGGAGTGGACTGGCCAAGTTCGCCGGTGACACCAAACTTTGGGGCAAAGCATCCACGCAGGAAGATAGGCGGGTGATCCAGGCTGACCTGGACAAGCTCAGCAAAGGGGCAGATGAGAACCTGATGGTGTTTAACACCGAAAAATGCAAGGTTCTGACCTCAGGAGGAAAAACCTGTAGCATCCTTATAGGCTCAGCAGTGCTACGTTGGATAGCACTACAGAAGAAAGAGACTTGGGGGTCATCATTGACCACAAGATGAACATGAGCCTGCAATGCGATGCTGCAGCTAATAAAGTGACCAAAACGCTGGTTTGCATCCATAGATGCTTCTCGAGCAAATCCCGGGACGCCATTCTCCCCTTGTACTCATCCTTGGTGAGGCCGCAGCTGGAGTACTGCATCCAGTTTTGGGCCCCACAATTCAAAAAGGATGTGGAGAAGCTTGAGAGAGTCCAGAAGAGAGCCACGCACATGATCAGAGGTCAGGAAAACAGATCTTACGATGACAGGCTGAGAGACATGGGACTCTTTAGCCTGGAAAAGCGTAGGCTCAGGGGTGATCTGATGGCCACCTATAAGTTTATTGGGGTGACCACCAGGATCTGGGGGAACGTTTGTTCACCAGAGCGCCCCAAGGGATGACTAGGTTGAACGGTCACAAACTCCTGCAAGACCGTTTCAGGCTGGACATGAGGAAGAATTTCTTTACTGTCCGAGCCCCCAAGGTCTGGAACAGTCTGCCATTGGAGGTGGTTCAAGCACCTACATTGAACACCTTCAAGAATAAATTGGATGCTTATCTTGCTGGGATCATATGACCCCAGCTGACTTCCTGCACTTTGGGCAGGGGGCTGGACTCGATGATCTCCCGAGGTCCCTTCCAGCCCTGATGTCTATGAAATCTATAAAATTCAAACAAGCACCAAACTTCGCTAACCTCATTACCAGAAGCCAACTTCCTACAGTCCAAAACACCAAATGGATCCAGACCATGCCATGAAAAGACATGCAAAACCTGTCAACATATCTCCAGTACCCCCACAAACTGTGCACCAGAATCCATCAAAGACAAGAATACCCAACTACCTCTGGGGGCACATTTCTTACAAAAAACCCACTCTATCTTGAGTTTCTGAAGCCTGATCCTGAAAGGATATTTACAAACCACTTTTCACAGACGGGCCTATGTACTTCATTTCATCAACCTCTAAGGTACAGAAACTCATGGACTCAATATAAACAGTGGAATTCTGACCCACTAACCTGACAGACATCTGACTCCCCAGGTACCACTGCACTTTTACCTGACGTGCTACATCTCCCTTCCCCACCCCCCACAAGCCTGTCCCTCACCCTCTGACACCTCTGGCTTCTTTACCATTCCTTCCATCCAGGAAAAACATATACACCAACTGCAGGTGCGTCTTAAGTGTGATAAAGGGATTTTCAACCTGAAAGCTGGCATCCCAGGCACCTAAGATGAGCTCACCTGGAGTCGCACGATTCTACTGAAACTGGAAAACCTCAGGCATGTCAAAGATGTGACAGGTATGGGCTTTGCCCAGCCAAGACTGTGTGAGTAAGTGTGGTGGCTGGATGTTATGGCACTTCCCACCCGCCTTTCACCAGGGAGATCCTCAGTCCTGGGATCTCTTGGGGCTGCCATGCCGCTGGCTGTCCCAGCAGGCCTCCTGACCCTGGCAGAGTGCAGTTTTAGTGGTCATGCCCAGGACCTGGGCCCTCCTCTTTCTCCCTAGCCCCAGCTCATACCTCCAAGTGCATCCTGATGAGGGAGCTCAGCAGGGACATTCTTCTTCCCCTGCTGGCTGGTGATGCAGCGAATGCTGCCTCTAGCTCAGAGAGCAGGACATTAACTGGTTTTTTTAAAAAAATGGAAATAGGTGCAGATGGAGTGGGAGGGTGGCACTCACTCCATCTTTAGGTGAAGACTGGGGAACCCCACCAGAAGGACATTCACTTTGAGGAACACCAGCTGCTCCACCAAGCCAGGATCCAGGCAGGTGCGGTGGGGTGTCACAACATCCCTAGCAATGCTGAACACCCTCTTGCTCAGAAAACTGGTCAGTGGACAGGATGGGTGTTTCCCAGCAACTGTGGCCAGATCCTGCCACATCTGGCTGTGGGTTGCCCAATAGGCTAAGGGGTCAAAGTCCAGTGGCTCCATGCCCTCTGTGAGATAGTAGCCACCAAAGCCTCAATGCTCCCTACCTGAGGCTGGGGTCTGCTGCGTTTGGACCCCACCATGCAAGCCATGCCCTTGGTCCACATTGGCAGTGGTTGGTGCTGGAAGTGCTGGCATGGTAAAGTGGATCCCCCTCTTCCACATCCCCTTGCCTCTGCCCTTCTGCCTCCCTGAGTGTTCACCAGCACCTCCATCCATTGATTGAGGGTTTTGGTGATGCCAGTACACATGCTCCCATTTACCCTCAGGTCGCACATTCCCACCAGCATGTGGACTGTACTGGACCACAATGGATCCAGCCATTTCCTGATGCCCTCCTTCAGCTGCCTCATCAGTTCCCACATGTCTGCTGACAGTGGCTTGCCCCAACCAGGAACAATGATCCCCTGGAACTTCTCCATTGGGTTCTCACGTTCCCTCACTATGGGGATCACCTGACTAAGGCAGGCATCACCAGTGCTGATGGTCTCAGTGGCCTCAATGAAGGGCTTGAGGACCACCAAGATTATGGGAGATGGTATCCCTCCCATTTTGTTAATGGAGCTGCTAATCCCAATCTCCCTGAGCAAGGCCATCTCATACAGCTTGTGTCCCACACAGCAGATGTCAACAAAGTTGGCATCACGGACCATCTTGACCATACTGGCCCCACTGTCGGTGACCATGAACCCATGGGTGAGCTTGTCATGCCCAACAAGCCACCCCTGCACCATGCAGTTCATGATCACCATGATCTTCCTTGCTGTGTGGGACTCATCCATCATGTTGGTTTGAAGGAAAGCCCACCAATGGCCTGACTGATCATGCCAGTTCCCTGTGAGGGGGAGGTTGGCATGATCTCCACCCCAGCTGCTCCAGATGTCCAAGGTGACGTGCAAGGATACCTGTGGCCCTGCCTTGTGCAGCTTCTCCCTCAAGTACTCCTTACATGCCTCATACAGGGAGGCCAGCACTGTCCTGCTGAAGGTGGTGCTTGCAGGCACTTGGCAGGATGGGGCCATGAGCACCCTTAGCCACCTGAACCCTGAGTGCTCAACTAAGGAAAAGGACTGGCCATCCAGAGCAAACATCTCCCCAGTTCTCTGGGTTACCTTGCTCACCTTTGAAGCTCACCCCACTTTGTCTGCTGCTTTCCCCCATTGCTCCAGGTTGGCCTGCCTCTGCTTCATTGGGACAGGGACTTCAGAGCAAGAGAGGGGCCTCCCTTTGAGAATGCTCCCACTGGTTCCAGGCTGAGGAGGAAAAAAGGGTAAGAGGGTGCTGACTCCTGAGATGCAGCAGCATCGCCGTGGTGGTGAAGTGTTTCACCTTCTACCCTGGCAAAGACCTGGAAAAGACCTTTTACTTACCTTTCCAGCATGCTTCATATTAATCTTTCCTGTGCTGGAAAATGTGTCTGTGTGTTTAATTAACTAATAATGTCTCTTCTTCTTCGCTGATGTATGACTGCCTGACTTCTTCTGGGTTGTGTTTGTTTAATAATCTCTATGTGACTTCTTCTATGATGTGTGTGTGAGAGCATGTGGAATGTATGTGCTTTCCTGCACAGTGATGGAACACATTGCCAGGGAAAACACAGCTTTCTTTTTAGAAAATCGGGGTGGACAACAACAAATATAAGTTGAAAGAAATGGATTGGATAGGGATAAGTAGAGGGATTCTAATTAGTAAGATGTATCCAATCGTTTTGAAGAACAGAAACTAACAGCAGACTGACTAGATAGGAAGCCAAGCCAGTCCAGTACCTTTCAGATGCTGTTGCTCAGGAAGAAAAATCTCACAAAAGGCACAGAAGGCCTGCAAACAGAGGCTTATATGCTGTTTCTATGTCCCTCCCCCAGAGCACTATGACTGGAAGGGGACTCAGGGAAAGATCACAGTCACTGGCCAGCTACAGATGCCAGTCTTCCCCCGCCCCCCGCTCCTCCTCCCTCTTTTCAGTTTCTTTTCTCCTGAAAGACTGCTTTCCAAATCGCTGACTTTTCCAAATCTTTTCTGAATCAATTCAGAGGTTCTGAATTGCTTCAGAGTTTTTTTCCCACCTGATTCAATTTGGTGATTCAGCCTCCGAATCAGGTCAAATCTTCTCTGAATCAAATCATGGACTGAAGCTTCACACACCCCTAATGTTTACCTTGTACAGTGTTGTTTTGAAGCATCCATATCCAGACCATGGCCTGTTCAGTTTGACCCACACTTCTCTGTC
This sequence comes from Crocodylus siamensis, assembly GCF_052110815.1. NCBI lineage: Eukaryota > Metazoa > Chordata > Crocodylia > Crocodylidae > Crocodylus > Crocodylus siamensis. The sequence continues at coordinate 47,110,142 of NC_143403.1, forward strand.
AAGGTATACCCAATAGGAGACTCCTTTGGTGTTGGTACAAAATTCTGTAGGAATAGATTTCAGTCTGAGTGATCATTTCATTTCCATTCACCCTACCCCTTACCTAAATTTACCTCAACACACAAACCTGGTCTTCCAGGCTCTCCATTGGCCCAGAAACCTGGCAGCAGGGGAGCAGTTAGGGTCTATCTTCTTATGTCACTTGATTTGATGCCCATGAATAGAGGGAATACATCTGTGTATAAGTTGTACAGCCTGTTCTGAGTCTCCGTGCACTGTTAAGTACAGTGTTGGGCTTTTTAGTGTGATAGATTCTGGACCATATAGGAACACAGTAATCTGCTGGAGTATATACCATTGCAACTGCAGTGGTTCTGTACACTTTGAAGTTGGCATACCATGTCATGCTGGCTAAATATCTTAAGGCAGCTACCCATGCAGAGACTTTACTGCTGACTTTCTGAATGTGTTCTTTTAGGTGAGGGAATAGTTTAATGTGACTCCTTGGTAAATTGGGCTATGCTCATGGGGAAGGAGATAGTTGCCTACTCTGATATTCAGAGTATTTTTGGCTCAACGATTGTCAATGTGGAAGACTGATGATACTGATTTATTTGTGATCCTCACTGGCCTCATGTTTCTCAAACATCCCCCTCTAATCCCCATGCCCCGGCCTTGAACAAAGCACAGGCACCAGGACCTCTACCCTCTAACGTTGTTGGGGGCTTATCAATCTGTTACATTGAGTTATCTGGTTAATTGTCAACTGGCTGCCCCATCCCTCAAGGTCACATTGGTTTTCTGAGAGAGGATAGCATGTTGATGTGGGACCACTTTATGCAATACAGCACCTAAACAGACACTGAAAGCTTTTTTTCAAATCTCTCAGTTGAGATGCAATCAACAGTCACAACTACTAGTTTTTGCTGGCATGTCTCTGGGTGCTGTTTTTCAGAGCACCTACTGATGAGCCCTACGGCAGGTAATGTGCAATGGGAAATGGGAATTCTTCCTAGCAATCCCAACCTCCCACACTCAATCCCTCCTTCCCTCTCCTCCCAGAGAAATGGAGAAGGCTCATCTCTCTGGGTTCAGACACTTCATATCCTAGCCCTCCTGGCTCCCACAACAGGGAGATGGACTTCACATGTCCAGGTTTTCCCACCTGGGAGGCAGAACACAGATGTTTCATGCCATAGTCAGTGTCAGGTTGTGAGCAGCTGTGTGGCTTCCAGCCCGGAGGTGGGGAAAGGGTCTGGACAGGAGACTTGCCACAGGTCCTTTGGTGTCTCCCTTGTCTGCAGACTCTGCAATTGGGCATTGGAGGCATGGTTGTGGAGCCTGAGATGCTGGATCCAGAATGGTCAGCTGGAGACCTATGCATAGACAGCACCAGCAAAATGAGGACCAAAGGGGGCCCTCACTGTGGGCGAAAGGAATTGACAGGTTGGTAAGTGCTTGCATTCAAGCTTCTGCACCACTTAAAACAATTCTTCTAGGCCCTCCATCAAAGAAAACAAGAAATTGAAGCCAGGTGTCTCACACACACATTTCGCTGGTGCACAGAGTGCTAGGTGGGCATTCACAAGATGACCATCTGGTGGCTCGTGGCCCTGAGGGCACATGCCATGATGAGCTGCTGCTGTATAAGGTCCAAGTGGGTGGGCATGATGTCCCTGCTAGACAATCAGGGGTGGCTCATCCATTTGGTTCTGGTCAGGAGTTTTCAGCAGCTCAGGGAGCCCATGGGATATGGTGGGAGGCATGCAAGATCTCCCTCTACCTGCTGGGCTTAGGCCATGTAGGCAGGTTCTGAGTCATCCCCTCTTCCCCTCACCTCCTCCCCCTGCCCCAAGGACTAACCTATGTTCCGCTTGCTCCTGACCTAGCCTTGGGTACTTACAGTAAAGCTTGAAAATCTGAGTGCTTCTTGAATGCCTGTACTTAGCCTGAGAGTCTTTAGAACTCCAGGAGGCAAGTGCTATGTAGAGAAGGTAGACTGCCATGTTAGGGAAAAAATCCAGAGCTGAAATTGCCCCTCTTCTAAGGTGCCTATAGACATGCAGTGAGGTTCTTCTGCCACACTATAATTACAGCATGCCAGAGCAGACTTAGTTAATCAAGAGTTCTGAAACATGGTAATTACTGTGTCCCAGCGGACTCCAGCATCACATGTAGCAGCATTCCAGCACTGAAAGATAGCTATAGGGGCACTTTAACTAAAGCACATTCATGCTGCCATTTTTCAGTTTGGGGATCCTGATATACATGATGCTTCAGGTGCTTTAATTAGGTGACTTTCAGAGCTACTCTGAATAAATACCCCCCACTCCCAGAGCATGTGTATAAACACCCCTAATGTCCGGAAAGGATAGGAGGGTTTTTTGGTTTGTTTTATTGTGGACTCAAGGTTGTTTTAGTAAAGAATAAAATTGGACTGGGAAGCTGAGAATGCAGCTGACTTGTCTGTCTAAAGCAACAGAGTAATCAACCCACTTTGTATTTGTGGATAGAGACATAACTGAGACAAGCCAAGGACTGAATCAGCTGCCTAGATATAAACAGCCAGCTGAGGGAGTACAGAGAACAGTTTGAGATGGTGCAGAGTTAGACTCCAAGTCCATGCAGTGCCCAATGACGAGGGAGACGATGATCGAATTGCTCAGAGACCAAACACCAGCACACATTGCTAGCAACAGCTTTATTCAAAAAAAGAGACAGCTTCAAGCAAAGCTCCAATCAACCACAGAGCTATCATGAACAATTTGTTCCTTCTACATTTATATACCGTGGTTCATACTCATTAACATTTCCTCCACCTTTGTTTCACCCATATTCCCTCCCATCTCAAGCTCCACCTCCATCTACTGTTTGTTTCATTACATGAAATTACCTATGCATTTTACTCATTTACATGCCTTTTTGCTATGAGTGCATGCCTAAGACTTTGACCTGTTTCCTTTGGTCACTTGCTGTTTCTTGCTGACTCCTCTATCATCTTCAAGGTCTTAATTCTGCTTTATCTCTTGATGATAATTGGTGGGCTGCACCCTGTTCTTCTTACACAATGAGTTATATATCTTACAACACTATGACATTGTTAGGAAAATGCTTGCCTAAGCATCTTGCAATGTTACTTTTAATATATCATTCTGCCTTGTGGTTAGCAGCTTTGCTGGGCCACAGGCTATAGCCTTGTATTCAGCTGCAATACAAGGTTCCCCAAGATCCAAATACTGTCACCCTAACACAGAGTACCATGATCATCAACAGATGACTCTACAACCTCAGGAAATCCTAACTACCAATGGGAAAAGACACTAGATAGACATTTATTAAGCCTCCAGTGTGCCTGCAGCTGAATAGCTGGAAGAGCTGTAGCAAGGTACTCAGAGTCGGGGGTGATGCTATTCAACTCTGGCAGGTGCACAGTTCTCCCATTTAAGTCTAGAGACCTCTAGATTCCTACAGCTAGAGCCCTGCTATTCTGAATGGGAAGGTGTACAGCTTGCCCTGTCTCTTTATAGCAGTGGTTCTCAACTGGGGGTATGTGGTCGCCTGCAAGGGGCCATGAGCAGGTTTCAGAGGTTCCACCTGGCCTGACCCAGTGCAGGAAGGAGCCACCTCAGCCCCCCAGGGCTTAGGAAATTCCCAAGGAAATGGTGGGGGTGGCACCCAGTCCAGTCCCACAGCCTTGAACTTGCTGGTAGCACTATGGGCAAACAAGGATCCACACAGCTGCTGCTGAGGTGAATGGGACCCCAGGACTCCCTCTCACCAAGCCCTGCCTGAATCACCCAGAGCCATGCAGGTGGAGTTGGGGAGAAGGCAGTTGTTGTGGCACAGGTGGGCCATGGAGTTTTTATAACATGCTAAGGGGGCCTCAGGAAGAAAAAGGTTGAGAACCCTGCTTTATAGGAAGCCCTAAGGAAGTCCAGGGACCACTCCACAGCACCCCTACACAGAGCCAGCCTCCCTATGTATAGCAGACATGGGCAATATCTGCTAAAGCAAACAGTGGAATGATCCACTCACAGAACAACCCCACATACTGTGGGGAGCTGGCAATGATGTTCTCTCACAAACAGCTTTAAGAACTTGAAAGGAGCTGCCTGGCCACAAAGCACAAAGGACACAAGCTCAATACAATGAGCTGCCTGCCAAGGTCACACAGACACATCCCTGATCAGACCAGGGCATTCCTCAGCCTCCTTCTCATGGCAACTATGCAGACAGGTTGACTAAGTATTTGCTGCTTACCACATGGGGACACCAACAAGTACACACAGCAAGATTCAGACTGTGAGTTGTATCCCATAAATCAAGGTGGGCCATTCATGTAACCACCGTGACAGCGCTAGATGAGGGAGAATGGCTCCATGGCAGTGGGGGGGGGGGCTTACTTGGGAGAAGGACTGCAATGGCTGTAGCTCCACTTCATACACTACAGCAGGTCTGCTCCATCTCCCTATCTCTAGGTTCAGTGTCCACATAGAACAGAGTCAGCATTTTTCCAGAGATCCCACCCAAACAGAGGCTGACCAATAAGAAAGAATTGATTGTGAATGTGAAAATGACAAAACACTTGGAAAGAAGTGATCATAATATGACAAGGCATGAGATTAGTAAGATAATGACACTGTACTTCAAAAGGATAGGTTTCAGCCAAATGCAAGATAGATATTAGCTAAGGTCCCATGTGTAGAATGAGTTAAGGATAAAAGGGTGCCTGAGGCTTGGTAGTTTCTGAACTCTGTAGCACAGAAGTTCAACAAGAAGCATGGTAGAAAGAAACAAACTGGAGGAGAATCAATGCAGTTACACAAAATGGTGCTAAATTACCCCAAAAATCAAAAAGGGAAAAAATGAGTAAGTGACAGAGAAAAATGAGTCACTAAGGAAGAAATAGTAAGCAGGATGCCAAGAAATAGCAAGACTATGTAGTAAATCAGGAGATCAGAAGCAAAACAAACAAAAATACAACCAGTAAAGGATATTGGAGACAGTAAGAAGGAATTCTTGAAATGTTTGAGGCAGAAAGGACAAAACAGGAAACTGTGGGTTCACTGCTCAATAGTGAGGGTGATTTATTAATGGAAGATGCAAAAAATATAAATAAGGGCTCCTCAAGTATTCCTTTGCCTCAGTCTTTACAACAAAAAACAAACAGAGTGTGGTCAAATAACCAACAAGATTAATATAGACAAAGGAGAAGGACTGAAATTCATGAAGTGTGAAGAGCATGTCAGACAGACTGACAAAAATTTAAGTTGCCAGTGCCTGAAGTTGTTCATTACTGGGTCCTGAAGGAAGTGGCTGTAGAAATGTTAGAGCCATTGACAACAATATTTGTAAAGTCACAGATGACAACCATCCTAGAGGACTACAGATGAACGAACACTGTCACATGCTTAGATGAGCTAAGAGTTAAAAGGAGGATCCAGAGAATTATAAAAGTCTAGTGTCACTTCATTACCCAGAAAAGTTACTGGAGGAAAAAAGTCAGTTTGTAAATACTTGAAGAAGGGGGTCATCATTAGCATTCAACAAATCATCCCAAACCAACCAGTTTTCCTTCTTTGACAGGGCTGCTAGTTTTGTAGATGCAGACAGTAGGGCATACAATATACTTCAACTTTAATAAGGCTTTTGATAAAGTCCTGCATGACAGTCTCAGTGAACTTGAAAAATGTAGGCAAGATGGAATTACTGCTGGGTGGATACATAACTGGCTGAATAACCACAAGGAAAGAGTAACTCTAAATACATCAATATCAGAATGGCAGGAGGTCTCAAGTGGGATTTCACACTGGGAGGGCTTCCAAACACTCGGGGGGGGTATAATTAGAATTAGCCTTATGGGCTAATTATGGCCTCTGACTTCCCCTACAGCTGTGCCCATGCCTCACAGATGTTCCTAATCATCACTCTGGTGGTCACTTTTGCCCCAAACCACTAGCTCTCTTTAGGCCTCCACTCCTTTGTTGGGGCCTCAGCCTTCGCAGCTTCCACCCCACTGTTCTACCTAGTCCCTTTGGCCTAGATCCACTACACTGCGTCTGGGCTGTGGACTCTCTAGCCCTGTTTCTGCCCCTCCTAGGCTATAGGCCCCAACCCTTGCTTTGCCTCTCACAAGCTTTTATCTCTGCCCTTATCAGACTGAAGGCCCCTGGTCTTAGTCACTGCCCCTCACTGGGCTGTGGGCTCTTTAGCCCCATCTTTGTCCATCTTGGGCTATGCTGAAGTTTGGACCCTACTTTGGCAGTCTCCAGCATCATGTGCCTCCCTGGCAATCTAAGACCTCATCTCACCCCTTTCTAGTCCCACCCAAATCTCTCACAAAATGCATGAGTACTCAGGCTCTAACAAAGCTCCTAGCCAACTGTCAGTCTGATAGGACTGTATGAAACTTTGGTCCCCGAATTGATTTAGCAGAGATTCAGCCCAGTTTGGTGGCTGAATCTCCAAATCGGAATCAAATCAGAGGACCCTTTAATCTCTCTGAATCAAATCGAAACCCTTTGAGTTCACTCAGGAAGATTTGGCTATTTGGACACAGGCACAATTTTAAATATTTTTTCTACATACATCCAGGCAGCAGGCAGCACATGAATGCTGTGATGCTGGGGCAGATGAAGCATCCCACAGAAGTGCTGGGAGCTCCCCCGTGTGCTCAGCAGCAGACCCAAAAGTGGACCAGAAGCACTTCAGGTCCACTTCTGGGTCCTTCAGGGAGTGAGCTGGGCCCTCGTCCCTGGCTCAGTGACTGGTGCCTCCTGGGTCTGGGGGGGCACCCAAGGTCTCCCTATGGCCAATCAACAAGCTGGGGAGGGCAACATGTTCCCCAGTGGACCCGGAAGTGTACCAAAAATATTTTTCATCCAATTCCAGGTTTGCTGCTGAGCACATGGAGAGCCACCCTTCGCAGTCCTGTAGGATGCTGCATCTGCCTCAGCATCACAGCCTTCACGAGCCATGCTGGTACCTTGAGGTATGTAGAAAAAATATTTAAAGCTATGCCTGTGTCCAAATCACCGATTCTCCAGATCAGCATGAAATCTTTAGATTCAGCCAAATTGAATCAGGGACAGTGATCCAAATGAATGAATCTAATCACTGTCCCTGTTTCTGGCGAAATCCAAATCAAACAGGGCCTGCTTCACACACCCCTACAGTCTGACAAGTCTTCCCCCATCTTGGGTCCTATCCCTCTTGCAGCAAGCATTCAGGACCTTACTGATATTGTCAGGCATTCCAGGAGTCAGCAGAGCCTCCCACTGCAGCTTTCCCAGGCAGGAGCTCTTCATTGTGTAGCTAATACAGTCTAACTCATTGCCTGCCCTTGGGCACAGGCTTTAAGAGTCTCCTAAGCCCTGCCCCATCCAGTCATGTGGCTCTCCAGGCACTAACTGGAGTTTGCCCTCTCTGCCTAATGACCTGCCTCTTTTCCCTGTTAGTACTGAGCTCACCTGTTTGCAGCCTCTTGTTTTTGGGCTGACTCCGTGACTGACCTGGCTGCATTTCACTACTCTGCCTCCCTTCCCAGGATGAGTTACCCTTTCCCTGTGCCTTGCACCCTGCTCTGTCTGCTGGCAGCCATTTCATTAGCAGCTAGCTTGTTTCCTGGTTGCCAGTCCTCCCTGATTCAGCTCAGCCTATTACTTTTTCCTTTTAAAGTAACCAGAGCCTTCTGGCTTCCTGTTACAGGATTCTGTCCAGAGCAGAGTTTTGGACTAATATGATCTCCTAAGGTCTCTTCCAGCCCTACTTTTCTATGATTCAGTTGCTGTTCCTGAAGTATAACAAGGATGTGGAGAAATTGGAGCAGGTCCAGAAGTGGGCAACAAAAATGATAAAGGGGTTAGCATGCAAGCCAAGTGAGAAAAACTTGAGAAAATTACCATATTTACTTGAAGCTAAGATGACCCTGAATTTAAGATGACCCCTCATAATTAGATTCTATATAAAGAAAATGTATAAAGGTATGGGATATAATTATCAGAGTCTTAAATTAGTCTTCCTCCATGGCTACAGCAGGGAAAGCAATGGTTGGGGGTGGGGTCAGGTGACTGGAGATGTCAGGCAGCCCCTTGCCTTTTGCCTCCCTACTTTTTCCCGTTATAGCCTTACTGGCCCCCTGCCACCTTCAGCCCTGACCCCTAGCTCCCCACAATTTCTGTCTGCTCTCCTCCAATCCCCAATGTTTCTACCTATTCCTAACCACTCTCTAGTCTCTGTCCCTTCTCCGACTCCCTCCCTTTACTATTAGATGCTGCTAATGAAGAAAGGCAGGTTAATTCTTGGTAGATGAGACTCCCCAGCCCTTTCCACTGGCAGTCACAAAGGTGAGTTCCTGGGGAAATCACTCTGCTGCAAAGTGGGAGGGGTGGACATTCTGGATGGGGCATGGATCCACAGTTCCCAAGCACTCTGGCCTGGTGCCCAGTGGGTCATCTAGCCAAAGGTTGCTGTACCATAGGGGTCACTGAAGAAGAGGCTGAGACTCTCCTTGTGTACCTCTGGCTCACAGAATCTGTTTTCATCTTTTTCATTACACTTCATGTGTTTGAAGACTATTATCAAATCCCCCCCTCTGTCTTCTCTTCTCTAGGACTAAATAATCCCAGTTCATCAAACTTTCCTTGGTCCCCAGGGGCCCAGCATGGCCTTCTTTTGCCCCCTCCCCCAGCACTAGGATTGGGTCCCAGATGTCAAGCACCACCATATCTCAGCCCTATGCCCTTGGATTGGGTCCTGGGGACCCAGAATCCCCTCCATTCCACCTCCACCCACATACTAGGAGTGGGACCTGGGGACCATCATCCAGTAGTTGTGCTGGGTTTAGGAACCCCATTCATCATGGAGGACCAGGGATCCCTCTGGGTTCAGAAATTTGGCAGCAAGGGATAAATGTTACTGTTCCCCTGCCACACAATTTCCAGACCTGTGGGCTAGATGACATGGTGCCATGGGCTGTATCTGGTCCAGGGGCTGGGGGCTGAGAACCTCTGTTGAAGGTAGGTAGCTAATTGCCTTAATTCTCTGTGAGAACATTGTTAAAGCTCCCTTTATTGCCTCCTGTTACTTGACTTTCATCCAGGTCACCTGGTTCATTACTTAGCTGTGCGCTTCTTTTTCCAGGCCCAGTTGAACCAGTTGAACCTAGATTAAAACTCTTTTCGCTAGGTTATACCTCTCTCAATGAGTTAGTTTGAAAGGTGGGACACTGCTCTGCTTTCTGTCTAACTTGAGACTTACACAGCTAATTCTCTCTACTCACTAGCTTAGTAACCTTCTACACAAAGATCTTCTTCCTTTTTGTCAGATGGACTCCATCTCTTCCCAGCTGGACTTCTTCCTGGAACATCATCTTGTGTGAAAGAAGTCAAAGTCCTTCTGGTGAAACAATTTATGCAGCCTCATCTTGATATCCAGGATGTGTCTGATCTTGCTGGGCCTTTACATTGACTGGAAGGATCAATGAGAACACCACCTGGGCCCCTGTTCCCTTTACCCTTGCATTCAGAGCGCCATAGTCACTTTTGATCTACTCTGGGTCGTTAGGGCTGTGTGAAGCTTTGGTCCCTGATTCGATTTGATGGAGATTTGGCCCGATTCAGTGGCCAAATTTCCAAATCAAATCAGGAGACCCTTTAATCTCTCCTCATTGAATTGGAATCCTCTGAATTGATTCAGAGAGGTTCAGAAAGATTTAGTGATTTGGACATAGACACAGCTTTAAATGTTTTTTCTATATTTCTCAAGGTAGCAGGTGGCTCATGAATGCTGTGATGGTGGGGTGGATGGAGCATCCCGCAGGAACTCAGGGAGCTCCCCAGGACACTCAGCATCAGACCTGGAAGTGGACCAGAAGCACATCCAGTCCACTTCCAGGTCCTCCAGGGAGCGTCCCCCACCCACCATGCTCCCCAGCTCAGTGACTGGTGCCTCCTGGGTCTGGGGGGACATCTGGGGAAGGTATGGGGGGGTCCCAGTGTGCTCCCCAGTGGACCCACCTGGTACCTCGAGGTATGTAGAAAAAACACTTAAAGCTATGTCTATGGCCAAATTGCTGATTCTCTGAATCAGCATCAAATCTTCAGATTTGGATTCGACTGAATCAAATCGGAGACAGTGATCTGAATCAACGAATCAAATTACTGTCCTTGATTCAGGCTGAATCGAAATCCGAATTGACCATGGCCCATTTTGCACATCTCTAAGGGTCATCCCTAGCAGTATCATTAGTACCCATACATAAAATCATCATAGGATAGTCATCAAAGGGCCAGATGAGTCTTGGTAGCCTTGGTAGCATCTCTGATGGAGCCTTCTGGCAGGAAACAGACCTTTGGAGATAACATGTTAGGCTAGAAGATGGATGCCTCCTTCCCCTGCAGAAGAGAGTTGCCAAATGGCACCATGCATCTTTCTGGGTGCATGGCTGCGTGTCTTCTGCCAATGGAGTAGGCTCCTTTATCTCCAGTGCCAGGGCTTTGTACTTGTTGCTTACCTGGATGGCCAGAGGTTCAGAAGAGGAGTACTGCCTGCTGCCAGAGGTAACAAATTCCCTACCTCTGCCTTCCAGAGAATCTAGGTCTTCTTGCACTCCAATGCTTTCTTTGTCTATCCCTCTTCCAGGATTCTGAAGGTCAGTGAACTTGGAGGAAACATAAACTACAGAGAGGAAAGCTTCTGGAGAAGATTCCAGGAAAGCTTTCCTTGTTCACATCACTCAAATGTTAGCTGCACTTGTGGCATATCTTTAAATAATTTTCTTAATATAGATTGAATACAGCTTTAAAAATGGAGTCCTAGCAAGTTATTACTTACTACATTGATATAAGCAATAGATGTCCCTAACTTTTCAAAGGTGTTACCTGCCTTTGCAATGCCCAGGAATCTTATTTGGCAAATAAATTAATTGTTGGAGATACTGCATATCTGGACACCCAACTGATATCAGTAAAAAATGTGGGTCCTAGGCCGCTCTGGCCATACATTTAATAGAAGCTGGGTTGATGCAGCCTGTGGATACCAGTAGTGCTGCTGTATCTAGTTGTCAGGCACCAAGATCCTGCACCATAATGCCAGGTTAATGCAGCTGATAGATGCCACATTGGAGAAACAGTATAATGAATTTCTTATCCGTTAAATTTCCCATAGAAGAGTTTGAATGAGGAGGAGGCCATACAAATGAAGTGGCAAAGCGACTTCTGCCTTCTTTGCTTTGAACTGCTCTTGGGACTAGATAGATATATTAGGAATGCATGTTGTGAATCTGACCAAGGAAAACAAAGATTTTAAAGTTACAACTTCAGTACAGGGAAGACATTGGAAACCATGCAACCTTTGAGCTATTTGATTGCCAGACAAGCCAGAGAGATAGCTCCGAAGATTTATTAACATTATCTGTTAAATGACTCCTGATACAGCTTTAGAAGTTGCAGGGAGCTGTATTTATCAACCTGAGGAAAAGGACAAATGCAAGAGCAGGCTGTGACAGATAATAATTCAATGTGCTGGGTTAACCTAAAGGGACTAGCATTTTTCATTTCATTTCTTTGTTTGCAAAGAACTTGGCACTAGCCTTGTTTTCATTTAATTTCTCTGTTTGTAGAGATTTAGCCATTCATTTTGGCTGGAGATCTGATAAGTGGAGCTAGAGAAACACAGGGCACGTGGTGCTCTCAAGTGCAGCTGAGGTAGGGAAGCAGGAGAGAAAACTCCTCTTTATTAACAGTTGCCACAAGGAAAGGAGGGGAAAACTTGCTGCAGAACCAGATTGAGGCAGTTGATGAAGGACACTTTGGGCTGAATCCTATTTTGTGTAATGCTCCTAACTGGCACATACACCACTTTGTAACTGCAGTTTTTGGCACTTATTTACAGTTTATCAATTTTTCCTGGTAGTGAAATAAATGGAGGAGCACCTTCCTATCTTTTAGCTTAATAGTAAAGGGACTTGTGCAGGAAGTGGGAGACCTGTGTTCCAAGCCCTTCTCAACGAGAGGGGTTATACATGTACATCTCTTGCTTCTTAGCAAAATTCTCTAATTACTCAGCTGTACAGATGTGCCTGGTTGATCCTGTTTTACAGTGCTGCTTCTAGACGAGAATGCAGCCCTCCTAAACATGAATGTGCATGTTTGGGTGCTTAGAGCTGAATCACAAACTGTGCTAAAAACTGCAGGTATGTAACTGTGGACATGTCATTGAGATGCATAAAGCGAAATTGGATTGAGACCTTTATATTCTTTTTGTGCAACATGATAAACAGGCTTTATCACATTAAAGGGTTCAGTCCTCTGTACTGTGTTACTGAGTCTAGGGGAAAGTGCTGAGGTTATGAGTGGGGTGCATGTATATATATTAAGTGTAACTCCTGGTGTGTTTAGGTATAAGCGTATGAGTCTATTCATGGGTGTGGATGGGTGTAGGTATTCATGTAGGTATTCATGTGTGAGTGTAGGAATGTGTGTAATGTATGTATAAGTGTAAGTGTGTGGGGGTGTAGATACGAACTAATGTAGGTTTGTGGGAGTAGGTACCAGGACATGGTGTGGTAGAAGGTAGCTTAATATTTCCCTTAAACACTGAATCTTGCCTATTGGCTAAAATAGCTAGAAAGATATATCTTTACTTTGGTTTTGACAAGATAGCATAACATTTTCCCAAGTCAGTTTCTTTTGAATATATCATCAAACCAGGGCCAAGTGACTGAGACGCAACTTTTTTTTTTTGCTGCCAGATCTAGCGTTTCTGGGTTAGTGTCTGAAACAGCTTGCACCCAAGTCACATCAGACATTCCAATCAAGATCCACAGAGACACCGACTGGCAAATGTTTAGAGCAAGGGATAAGGCTGGGAGAGTTTGATGTTCTGGTGACTGATGCAAAATGAAAAACCCTGAAGAGAGGGATTTGCAGATTCTATGAGATACAGATAGGGAAAGCAAAGCTATCTTGCAGGGAAAACACACATTTGGGTAGAAAGCCAAAAGCCATCTGGATTATATCTACCTTCATTGTAGATCCACTTATCCAACAAGCACTTCCAGTAATTTCTGTTCCGTTTGGTTAAAGAAAACATAGTCCAGTGATGAGAGCACAGGACTGGCAGCATCAATATAACCATAAAACATGTTTTTCAATGTATGTATTTTAAAACTAAAGAATTTTCAGTTCATAAAATTTCTTCCCCATGAAAGAAAACAAATAAACAAAAAAACCCACCCCCACAAACAAACACAAGCACCTTCCAAAATCATTTTTTTCTTCATTATTTTTATTTTGGTTGAAAAGACATTTATTATCAAGAAAATATTTCAACTAAAATTTCCACTTCATTCTAATTCTAGGCAACACATGTAGTAACTAATATAAATGAGATTGCCTCATACTTCCTATAATAAGGTGTTGCTTTAGAGTGCTTAAACTATACCAAAATTAACTGCATGGAACAGAATTTTTGATGCTGCATTCCTGTCCAGGTGGAATTTCTCTTTTAGCAATGTAGAAAAAATAGTTAAGATTTTTTTTTCAGAATAAAGCTGGAGAAAAATTTTACCCAACTTGAAAAACAAAACAAAACATAACTTTTTGAGAAGCTGTAAAATTCTTATACTTTGGAGCCAGGACTGGAAATTGAATCCCTACCGATTGGAATTTTATTTCCCTTTGTGTGTCTAAATGGCAGATTTCTATCTTCAAAAGCAGAATTTTATGTAGATAGCTATTCTGTGTCCCCTGCAATCACCATGCCATGGGCTAGGCACAAAGCAGTATCTTCTCCTGCACTTGTTTTGAAACTGGCCTCCTGACCAGCCAAAATATGTATAAGATGTATGATGCCAGGAGGAACAGAGAAATTAGAGCAGGCATGGGCAAAATATGGCCCATGGCCTGGATCCCACCCACGAGGCACTTTCATCCAGCCCGCAGCACCCACCAACAGATTTTACCCTGCCAGCCCTTCTGCCTATGAGGGTCGGGGCGAGGTAGCCATACACTCCTGCAACCACCAACATTCCCTATTGTGCCTCACTCCCACCCTCATGGGCAAAAGGAGCCACACTGGCCAGCAGGCAGCTTCCTAGCAGAACTGCTGCTGTCACCGCTGCAGCCTCTGGGGACCTGCTTGGCTTCCCTAGTGTCCCACTCACTCTGTGAAGCAGGTAGGGAAGTGGTGGGGGTGGCAGTGGGGGTGAAGCTGCAGATGGGCAGGAGCATGGAGTGTGGGGCTGGCAGCAGTGAGGAGCCTGTGCCCAGGGGGGCTGCAGCAGCGCGGAGCTTAGGTGGGCAGTGTGTGGGTGTGAGGGAGGGTAGGGAAGTGAGGAGGTGTGTCAGGGTGTAAGGACCGCCCCCACTCCCTCCATGGCACACAGGCCTGGCAGGTGTTGGCAGCAGCAGCAGCAGGTTGGGATGCTTGTGCCCAGTGGCATGCAGTTCCAGACAGTTTGGACTTTGCAGCGGGAAGTGTAGCCCCTGCCAGGCCATCTCTATCACTGGCGCTCTCTGCCATGCACACGCAGACCCCCTCACTCACATGGCACAGGAGGGAAGTCCCATGCACTGGAGCAGGCTGTTTTTCCCACCCTGGACTTGTATGGCAGGGGGCAGGGAAATCAGTTGGCTCCAGCGCAAAGGGCTTCCCTCCCATGCCGCATGGGTGTGGGGGCTCCAGCAATAGAGATGGCCTGGTGGAGGCTGTGCTCCTCACCCCAATATGTAGTGCTGGCCGCAGCTTCATGCTTCCAGGCAACAGCACCTGGAACCCCTGCCTACTTCTGCATCAACAAGAGAGAGTGGGGAGGTTCCCCACCCCCAACCCTTCCTCATATTCCATACATGCCACATGCCCACACCCTGCCACCACAATCCCTTAATACCCCATTATCCCCCCACACAGAGCCACACTCCCTCACAACCCCCCCACATACCCACACCCAGCCATACACGCACACATACATCACCATGCTCACACACCCCTCCACACAATGTACAAGACTAAGAGTTTATTTTTGAGTTATTAAGCAATCATTTCTATATATAATATGCAAACACAAATCATGACAGAAATATGTTTTGTAATAAAATTAAAATATGCTACAGTAGACATTTTATTTTTAGTGTATGATGGTGGGGAGGATTCTAAGATGGCTACCTCCTCCCAACAGGAGTATTGCCAAGGAGAAAGAGGAGGAACTTCTGGTGGAAAAGGTCAGGGGTTAGAGGGTGGGACTTCCAGTACAAAGATGGTGACTAGGGAGTGAGTCAACTGTCAAGGGGCAGGGCTACCCATGTGGCCCTCAAAAGCTCACCAAACCTTGTTCAGCAGCCCTTCACCCAAAATAATTGCCTGCCCCTGAATTAGAGGATGTGTCACTCAGTGATATAGCTTCTCTCCTCAAAGGGATCAGGCCCTGGCTTCTAGCATGTAAGTCCTCAGTCTTAAAAAGTCTCCAGTTGACTCTATCCAATGAGTATTAAGTGCAAGGGGTAGTGGCTTAACCTGAAATGGGGCCTACAGATTTTTAGGGGATATGCTCTAACTCATGGTGCTTTACAAAAAGTTCCATTAGTTAGAGTCCCCCTTCCCCCCCACCTGCCTAACCCAGCAGATGAGTTAGAGCCCTCCTATCCTGACTGAGCTCCTTTCCTTCACCCCCCGGAGCCTTTTGGCTAGGGATGGGCATTCAAAAAGCCTTAGCCTTAATTGATTCAGTCTTTGAAGGTTAGTCTAACCTGCCTAGGCTGAACCTTTTCCCAACCATACAGACAATCCCTCTGAACTGAAGAAATTCAGGCACATGCCTGGCATGGCTCAGGCTAGAAGCCAGAGGGTGCTAGAGCAGCCCCCTCTGTCTTTGAAGAGCTGAGCTGAAGGGTGTGTGGTCAGGCTGATTAGGGAGGGGTTTGAATCCCCACTCTGCCTGCAGTCCCAGGGTTTTCCCTGCTCACTGCTCAAGGGGCAGGAGTGTTGCCAGCTTGCAGCCCTGGGCTAGCATTCTGATGCAAGGGTGTGTGTGCAGTGCATGCATCTGTTGATGATACGGAGTTTTACACTCTCCCTCCCTGTTTCTATATACTGTCTGCAGAAAATTGGCAGGCAAGCAAGCTGGGGTTGGGGGGCTGGTAACCATGTTTATGACCCTTATCTCAGTGTTCATTGCTCCATTTCGACTGTTGATTCTACCTTTTGATTCAACATGGATCCATCATGTGGTCTGTTAGCTAATACACAGATACCTTCTCCCCAAGGCAGAGGGGACTTCCTGCTTAATAGGGATTGGTGAGGGGGAGGGGAGAGGAGTAAACAGCTCTTAAACAGCTTTTCTAAGGAAGGACATTAAGATACCTGTTAATTAGCTCCAAAAAGTCTGTCTGCTTCCGTCCTTTTCCATGGCATGGACTATAGCCAGCACGTGGTCTGCTACCTAATGCAGAGGTGCCTATGAGGGACAAGGGAACGTCCACTTAGCACAGAGTGAGGAGGGGAGCGGGGGGAGCAGAAGCCAGGCAGATGCCTGCAGAGACTGCCGAGCTTCATTGAGGCAGCAGAGGGAAGGGGCCAGCCCTGCTGTAGAGCACAGAGCCCCCCCGCCCCCCACCCCCAGCCAGAAAGCATGCTGAGATACTGGGGGACTCTGATTTCTCTTAAACGATCAAGGGGTCAGGGACAGACATTGCATAAACTGGTTTGAGCCAAATTAGTTAAGTCTGATACTATATTTAACCAGGTTGATCTCAAATGGGTTTCAGCCATTTTCAAACTGGCTTATGTGCACTGAAAATCTGTTCTGTTACTGGTTTAAACCAGTTTCTGTTCACTTAAACCCGTTTATGTGTAATGTCTGTCCCTAGCCCTTGACAGCAGTAGCATCAGCTGCTGGCTGTGCTTTGTCTGGTTGGAGTTGAAGTGGGGTGGGGTGGAAGGTGTAACGGAGTCCCCACATCTTGGAAGCCCAGTTTGGCTCCCCCCAGTACCCAAGCCAGACTATCATGGGGGTGGGGCAAGGTGAGGAGGCTCCATTCTGCACCCCCACACACACACACTCCTGGTTCAAAAGCTCTGTGGTGCTCCTTTCCCACCCCCTCACTTGCTGACAGCCCTAATAGGGGGCTGGTGCTTGAAGGCACAAGCACCAGCGAACCCCACAAAAGCACTTAAAATTAACCCCTTGAAGGAAGACAAGTTCCCTAAAACACTCTGTTCCACGGCACCTTCAGCTAATAGCTGATTTGACAAAGGTTATTTTTTTGTGCCCATTTAAAAAACACTCTGCAGCCATGCACATGTGTTATGTCATGGCTGCAGAGGGCTTTCAGTGGCCCAATCACACAAAACTGTCACTTGTGGAAGCGCCCAAAAAGGACTGTAGTGAAGGCTCTAACTCGGTGATTCTCAACCAAAGTGTTGCTCAATATTAATTCTGTTAAGTACACATGATTCACAAGACAAGCCCAGAAACCAAAACAAAAACAAGTCCATAGCCAAAAACCAAATGCAAACCAAAAGCTGTTATTTTCCAAGGGGTTACTTGAGTCTAAAAATGCTGAGAAGCACTGCTCTAGCTGGTGTGGTGGTTAGAGCGCTGTGCTGGGAAGCCAAAGAAACAGGAATTCAGTAGGGCTGTGCAAAGCTTGGGGTGGTGATTCGATTTGGAGAAGATTTGGCCCAATTCAGGGACTGAACCTCTGAATGTGAATTGACCAATTTAAAGGTCTGAATCAATTCAAAACTCTCCAAATTTTCGGCAAAGATTTGGAGAGCTTTGATGATTCAAGCAGACCCTGGTGACTGCAGCAGGCAGCCGCAGCTGACTCTGAGCCGGTAAGTACTAGGGATGGGGGTAAGGGGGCTGGGGGAGGGGACCATGGGGGGACCCCTGACAGCCCCCTCGATCCTCCCCACTCCCCCAGCCCCCCCATGGCTGCCCCTGTCCACCCCAACTCCCAGTACTTTAAAGAAATGCCCCAGTTCTCACCAGGTGCTAGTGGGTGGGGTGCAATCCGCACTGCCCCCCACTGCCCCACACCGCATGGGGGGCTCTACACTAGCCCCCTTGACTGACCCCTGCTGCCCACCCACCCCCAGCTGCCCCGCCTGTTTGGGCTCTGGCCCTTTAAGAAAAAAAAAGCGGAGAAAAGCCCTGGGACTCACTGCTCCTGGTGCAGCCTTGGGACTTTGGGGGGCTCCCACCAGCAGGAGCCGCGAGTTTGCGGTTTTTTCAGGGTTTTTTTTTTTCTTAAAGGGTGGGAGCTGGTCTGTGCAGGGCACTGTGGGGCAGCTGGGGGAGCAGGGAGGGGTTCAGGGGCTTGTGGAGAGCCCTCCATGCAGTGTGGGGCAGCAAGGATGGCACTGCACTTGGCAGCATCTGCTGAGCCGGGGGAGGGTCCCAAGTGCTGGGATCTGGGGCGGGCGGGGCAGCCATTGCCAGGCTGGGAGAGGGGTGGGCGGTGGGGCTGGCATGGCTGATTCAGCAGAATCGAATCAGGACAGTGATTTGAATCACCAAATTGAATCACTGTCCCCCGAATTGGTCGAATCCAAATCCGAAGTGAATACTAGCCGCTTCACACAGGCCTAGAATTCAGTCCAACCTGGTAATAGCAGAGGCCTAGAACCTTGTTTTTCAGCTTTCTGGGCAAGTGTTGTAACCACTCTGCCATTAGGCTTAAAGTATTCCAGATCCAGCCTCCTTTTCTAAAATCTAACAGTCATTAACCATGTGTTTCTGTCTAGCTACTTTTTTGAGTGCTTAGACACAGTTACATGTCCAGAATGGGTATGTGTACACAACAGCTACCTGCCCAGCCAGTGTGTAGCCTACTGTGCATACTTAAGTTATAACCACACATTTACACATCCACATTACAGGGGAATTTGACTTGCTATCTTTGTACAAGTACCAAAAATACCATTTATGCACCTAGTAGTAGGGCTGAAGTCTCGCTATAGCTATGATGGTCCACAAACCATCATAGATTTTGTGAAAAGAAAGATTTTTTGTGACATCTTTTACTGGACCAACTGCATAGTTAGAAGAGCTATTAACCAAACTCTGAGACATAAAATGCCCTCCACAAACTTCCATGTAGATTTAGTATGAAAGAAAAAAAATCCACTCCTTGATGTTCAAGAAGTGCCTTTTGTAATCAAATAAAAATCCACCCAACTTTGGCAAAATTATAAGTCTCTTAAAAATCTCAGTTTAGACATGCTTAGCAACAATGTAGAATTTGGCAGCTAAATTCCCTGAAGTTTAATCTACATGCATGACAGATTATTGTGTTGTTTAAACTTTTCTAAATTAAATGTGTTTATGTTACAATTATGGTGCTTGTCTCCATTTTCCTGACTCACTTTTATGTGGAGAAAGAATGGGTTAATGGTATTTGAAGCAGAGCTGTAGGGATCTGCCTAAATGTTCTGTTAGGGGAGAAGGGGCCATCAAGCAACAATGAATCAGTCTACCCATGTTGCCACACCAAGTGGATTCCAGTCCCCACGCCTAGGGAAACTTTCTGTTGTTTCTGGTGCCAGGGAGGTATTTCAAAGAAACACAGTATAAAAAGGCTGTCTTGAAAAGGAGACTTCCAGAGAAAATAGGATAAGAGAGAAAGGCAAGATGAGAGGGGCCTGAGAGGATTGAGAGAGAACAGTTGGGGCTGTTTTATCTGTCAAGGACTGCCTGGAGAGCTGGCCGAGGCATCGTGGCTCAGAAGCTTTGCAGGCTGTATTACCATGGACTAGTAAAGGCTGTTTTTTGTTAAAGAGCTACCTGTTTCGCTGCATGAGGTTTCTGGTGAGCTCCATCCCCTTGAAGTACTAAAACCTCTCTCAGGTACCCCTGGCTGACAAGGCACCCTGAGGTACCGGAGTGGAAGACTCTCTCCTGTGTTCTTAATTGCAGCCCAGGCAGCAAAGAGGGGAAGTGCATGGGATGCAGAATGGTCAGGAGTTGGACCTTGGCGAGATGTCACATGGGGAAATTGGAACAAAGAGTGTGATACAGAGGTGAAAGACTGAAATGTGGAGCTGAGGAGAAGGCACTGGGACTGAAATGTCAGGTAGTGTCAGCAACGTACCAGTCCAGCATGACAATTCTTGTGTTCCCATCATTCACATTCAGGAACTGCTTGGGGGACTCAGCTTTATTAGGGAATCCTTAGTGAAAGGAATACAACCAGTTCCAGCTGCCTTTGTGCACACAGAAGAATGTGCTCCTTGACTTCTTTTATTCTCATTCCTTTCATGTAATTCCCCGATTGTTCCTGCTACATTTTCTTATCAGCAACAGGAGCCATTTCTCTCACATAAGCTCCCTCCACCACCCCAAAGGTAGAGGGAATACATACAATGTAATGTTTTTACATGCAATTACATGACATGTATTTATACATGTAATATGCAATGTGCTATACATATAACTGCAATGTTGAGGATTCATGCACAGATGGGATTCTGTTTCCATCTGTCATGGAAAATAATTGCCCTGTGTAGGTGCCTGCTGAAAGCCAGGAGGAGGAGAACTTTTTAGGCCATGTATTAGGGAGCAAAAACCCAGATTTTAGCCTCTCCCTCTTACTCAAAGGAGATTTGAAGATGAACCTTCCACTTCCATGAGAAGTGCTGGAAACCCTATGCTAGTTGTTTCCTGTGCCATCCTCCATGTCTCTTCCTAAAGTTGACCCATTGGGCAACCAGAAGAGGAAAGTATGTGGCCCTGGAAAGAGCAAAGCAAACCAGAGGGTGAGTCTCAGTGAAGTTGCCACAGGAAGGAGGGGTCTAGTTTGAAGTCCTGCCCTCAATGATATAGGCATCGTCCCTCCACTGTCCAGCTAATGCAGGGGTGTCCAACTTCTAGGACAGCTGAGAACCTCATGTTGCACATGCCAGACATGGGGCTCCTTTCCACATGGACAGGTGACCAACCTGGCTCCCCCTTGCTGCATGTGTAGCCCCATCTCTCCTATACCTGGGTGCCCTGAGTGGGGA
Source organism: Crocodylus siamensis (assembly GCF_052110815.1). Classification (NCBI taxonomy): domain Eukaryota; kingdom Metazoa; phylum Chordata; order Crocodylia; family Crocodylidae; genus Crocodylus; species Crocodylus siamensis. The sequence goes on from NC_143403.1 coordinate 47,131,145, forward strand.
GCTCACCCCTCTGCTGCTACATGTAACATGATTAGCCATGCACCTGGCACAATCACACTGCCTCCCCTACTCTGTGCACAGCACAGGCACTCTAATCCCTCCTGCTGGCCCATCCTAGCCCTGCCACTAGGAGTGTGGTTAGGAAGCAGAAGTAGATGCCAGGAATGGAGGAGGAACCCAGAGACGCAAGCGACCACCAGGCCAGGAACAGTGAGGGGAATGGTGACCAGGTGGGAATACAGGGGCCTCATCTTAACCCTTTGCAGGCCTCATATGGCCTTTGGGCCACCAGTTAAACAGCCATAATTTAATGGCTATTAAATGCAAGTTGCAGCAGGTCAGCTGCCAAAGGCGAAGACTCTAACTAATGCCTAACCTGTGACCTGAGAGTTAGAGCACTTTGCTAGGAACAGCATGGGCAGGTTCAAACATCTTCTGGACCAGTTGGAGCCTGGGAAAGTGCTCTAATCATTAGGATTTTGGACTAAAAGTGAGACAACAGTCCACCTTTTCCAGCATCAAACATCTGCTGCTTATGAGTTTTCTGCAACTAAAGTTTTGGGACTTAGTGTGGAAACAGACATCACCTTTATGCTGCCATAACAATTTCAGGATCAGGATCAGGTGCAGGATCAGCCCGTAAGCCACACTGAAGTATTCAGCTCACTCGATTGCAGTCCTGGGGTGCATTTTTCTAAACATGGAAAGCTGGGGTTTCCCAAATTACCAAGACATGCCCGAGGCATCCCTGGGGCATGTCTGGGAATGTCACCTGTTGTCATGCAAGATCACATCTCAGCACAGCTGATTCTCTTCATTTGGCAATGTCTCTTTCTAGCCTTATGTGGCATTATGCACATGCCTGACAGAGTCTGTGCCCCTTGGGCACCTGTAAAGCCATAGCACAGTCTTCAGAGTGAGTTCAGTAGGAAACTGAAGGACAAGCAGAGGTGCATGGAAACCAAACTTCACATAAGTGCTAAAAGTTGTTCTTATGTGGCTACATAAATGAGACTAAGGCATATTAAGATGAAATAGGGTTTAGCCTTTAGCATTTAGTTACATTACTGAAGTAAGTGTGAATGGAAATGTAGGCACTGACCTACGTGAATCCTCTGATCTCATGGGCCATCACATGAAGAATTAGGCACAGAAAAAAGAATGTATCCAAATTCAGCTGTTTCACTTATCTGTTGTGTGTGTGTGCATGTGCATTGTTTATGCATGTGCTCCAGGAGTGGGGGAGAGAAGCACTTTCATTAAAGCGGCTCTGACAGCCACTCTAATTAAAGTGCTCGGGGTGTGTTGTGTATCAGCATCCCCACACTTAAAAATGGCAGCAGAGGCACTTTAAAGCTTGTCCAATGAGCTTTAGTTAAAGCACCCCTGCCATCATTTTTAAGCCTGCAGATGCTGATATATGAGACACTGGGGTCTGCTGGAGACCGGTAATTACCATGCTCCAGCAGACTTGATTAATTGATCCTGCTCTGATGTGCTGTAATTTCAGCACATCAGAGCAGCCTTGCTGCTCATTTATAGGTGCCTATGTTTGCGCGTGTGTGTGTGTGTGTGCGCGCGTGTGTGTTTTACTACTAACCTTCACCATTACACTTATGTGACATCCAGTCCCAATACTGGAAGGTTGATTATTTATTTATTTATTTATTGAAATAAACACTATTGCAAAACACAAAATGCAGTACACTGTGCTGCGGTAGGTTTGTCTTCCTCCACAGTCTCCTGTTTTAGTGACAAACTTCTTAGCCATTTCTAGCCAGTGACAGTGATCTAGGCAGCTGAAGCTGGCCCCTCGTTAATCAATCTCCAAGTTTCCCTGAGGTTTGTTCTAATTGATTTAGAGAAAAGCTTCAACTTTCCAGGAATAAAAAATAAAATCAATTTACCAGATTTAGCTGCAATTCATCAATCCCATTTCCAATGTATTTTGTTTCCTTGTGGCTTCTTTCCACCACATTTCAGCAGAGCCGTACAGGGATAAACTGGTGGTAGACTACACCTGAGCTGTACATGAAACAGCATCCAGATCTGTTTTATACATAGAAGTCAGGTGATAGCCAGATTAATAATTTGTTTGGAACAAGGCTAATTGTTATTTCCTCCTTTTTACCACCTATGAACTGATCCAGTTTTTACCTGCTGACTTCTTAGACCATTGTCACGATTCCCTGAAGTGTTGGATAAATAATTTTCAGATTATGGTTCATCTGAGAAATGTTCAGCTTGACCAGTTGCTATTTGTTCTTTATGGTATGTGATTGCTCTCATAGCCACATGCCATGGGTCATGTGATTGCATGACACTTTCATGAAAGAAAGGATAGTCCAGTGGGTACCAACCAAATACTGAAGGAGCTCAGGTTCTTTTTCCTAGTTCTCCTCAAACTTCCTGTGTGACAGAGCAAGTTAATGCAATGGGTATTATAGCACTGTCTTCCACTGTTAGAAGAAATGCTTTAAAAATTGTGAAATGCACAGATGCCATGGTAATTTTGACCAGATAAGTATTTAAATAGAGAACATACAAATAAGAGAATGGTAAAGTCCATTGTTACATGCATATGGGTAACTGTTCAGAGAGCTATTGCCCAGACATCTGGGGAGGGGGAAAAAATCGCATCGATGTTGGCAAGCAGCAGTAGCACAGATCATGGTAGGTTGTGAACAGAGCAGCAGCTCAGAATTTGAATGCTTGTTTGTGTTCAATATTTGGAACATTCAGCCACTTCTTGAGTTGTATCTTTTGAAAAGGAAGCCTATAATGGTTTCTTTTACTTTATACTCCCCTTCTCTATTCAGTATTCTCTTTGCATTGCATGCTCAAAACATGGAATTCATCCATTCATGCTTTTGGAGTTCAAATAATAGCAAGTCTTCAAAGAATATTTGTCACTATCTTCCCATTCATGCAAGAAACAGAATTTCTCACTTTCTTCACATTTCCAACAAAGATCAGCAATTCTTGTGCTAAGTAATGATTTGGGAGTATTTATAAAGAACACATTTCTGATTTGCTCTTTACATCTCATAACATTGGGTAAACTGAAAATGCTGGTTAATAATGAGTTGTTATCAAATGAGGACTAAGACTATCTATAATCCCTTTAATCCAAATTGGATTAATTATTTTCAGAAAGTGTTAAAGGAGCTTATATTATATCAAGAGCTAAATGGATTGAAGTGGGTCACAAGATTGTATGGGGGGAAAGTGAAGCAAAAAACAAAATCTGCCAGTCAAATATAATGTTATTAAAATAATTACTAATTGAAAATAAACTTGGTGAGGAGGTGTATTTATTTGAGAGATTTCTCTTTTAAGACCCTTATGGATCACTGGTTAATGGGGCACCTTAGAAGTCCTGCCTTGCAGTGCATTTAATGCATGAAATTCAACAGAATTTTACAAACTATTACTTTTAAAGTCTGATTGAATTCAGGATGACTATAGAATAGAAAGATCACACCTCAGGTCTGGCTGCAGCTTATTTTTTTATGAAGACTGAGGCAAAGTAGCGGTTGAGTAGCTTCACCTTCTTTAAATATTTTATTAAGAATTTCTCTTTGCTAGTTAGCAGTGGGCCTACAGCTTCCTTTCTTTTTCTTTTCTGGCCAACATATAGCACCTCTTCTTGTTGTCTTTAACTTCCCTTGACAGGTGCAGCTCATTCTTTGTCTTTTCCTCCCTGATTTTGTCCCTGCAGGTTCTTGCTGTTTCCTGGTACTATTACTTGGTGACCTGCCCATTTGTCCTTTGCATGTATGCTTTCCTTTTGCATTTGAGGCACCCTAGAAGCTCCTTGTACAGCCACATTGGTCTCTTGACATTCTTATTGTGTTTCCATTGTATTGAGCCAAGTTCTTGTTGGGCTTCCAATATACTGTCTTTTAGAATACCCAAGCCCTAATGGGTGCCTTCATCCTTCAGTCTGTCCTCCAAAGACACCATGCCTATTAACTCCTTAATTTGGGTGAAATCTGCCTTTTTTAAATCTAGCATCCTACTTTTTTTAAACTCATGCCTTCCCCATCTGGAACTCAGTCACATTGTGACTGCTTCTTCTGAAGTTGCCCACTGCCTTCATATCCTCTACCAGTTCTTCCCTAGTAGTCCAGACAAGATCCAAGATCAACAATCCCTTATTGTATTATCAACCTTCTGGAACAAAAAGTTGTCTTCCACACATTAGGAACTGGCTTGACATTTTATACTTTGTTGTATTTTTCTCAGCAGATGTCCAGAAAATTGAAGTCTTCAGTCCATCCCATCCCTTAGCTTTTGAATAAATCTGTCACTTCTTTGATGAGTGCCTCATCCACCTCCTCTTCCTGATTTGGTGGCCTATAATAAATCTCCATCATGATATTAGTGCTGCATTTTGAACCTTTCATCTTCACCTAAACATATTCTTTTCTGCTACCTTCTTCCTCCTGAACCAGGGAACAAATGCATGTGTTTTAGATACCCAACCCTGTAAGAGCTCTTCCACCAGGTCTCTGTGCTACCAATCGTGTCATAGTTCTTTTCACAGACATAAACTTCCAGCTTATCTTGTTTATTCCCTATATTTATTTTATTTATTTAATACAATCAGACATATTTTGCATTTCAACCTACTTGCTTCCCTTTGCAGCACTTTTTTGCCATCCTGTGGCTCTCTAGCCCTTTCTCAGACTTGAGTTGCTTCTTCCAGTCCTTTCTCCTCTGAATTGTTTCATTTCTTGCTGCAAGGTTTTGTTTACCCATGGAACCTAGTTTTAAACCCTTGTTATTAGGCTGGCCAGACAATGCCCAAAGATGCTTTTTCCAGTTCTGGTCAGATGGATCTCATTTTTTGATAAGTCTTCCACCCTAAAACCTGCTGTCAAAGAATCAAAGGCCTTCATATTTACACCACCATCTTGGTCACGTGTTACTTTCAGAATACAATGGTCCCTGCCTGCACCTTTGCCTTCCAAGTCTTTTGCCCCTCTAAATTCCCCATGCTCCAAATGTCTCAGTATCTTGTTTCTCTTTGCCTTCTCTTTCTGCCTCCTAAATTTTTATTTCTATGTACCCTGGTCTTCCCTCTTCTAGCACTCTCCACAGTCAACTCCAGTATAAACGCCATCCCTTTCCTTCCATCTCCCTCTCTGATTTTCCTTCTAATCACCATTTTTTTCTGCCTCTGAGTCTTCTAATTTCCAATCAGGTCTGCTCTTTCAACTAAACTCCAGGATCTGCATACCCTATCCATGATAATTACTATTCGTTTCAGCAACTCTCCAAGGCCCCCAAATATGTTACTTTCTCCCTGTGACCCCAACTAGCTCCCCATCCCCATTCCTCTTTCCTAACCCCCTCACCTCTGGCATTTCCATAACCTACTGGCCCATCCCTAGCCACCTCATTCACCAGAAGAAAGGTTTGATATAAATATCTGTAATGATGAATTATGAATTGTTTTCATGATATTTAATAATTTAGTCATTATGCTAAGCTCTTTCAGCAATTTGTTAGATCCTGCTGGTTAACTAAAGAATTTGGTTTAAGACTTGCTGAACTTTTCAGGCTATGTTAATTAAAATGAAAATGAAAAATAAATAAGGGGAAGGTACTGAAAATAACTGTGGCAGGAATAACTAAAGTGTGTGTCTACATTTCAGAGGGAAGGTTCAAAGCTTTTTCATGGATTGATAATAGAATGTAATGGAGTCCAAAGACAATTATCAGAGATTTATCATAAAGTGGTAATCTTATTTCATTTACTGTTTGGGGGAAATGATTTTGTTATCAATAATGAAATGAATGGATTTCTACATTTAGGATCTTGTTAATACCAAGTGAGCTCTTATGTGTCTAGAAATTAATTTCAGGGCAAAAATCTAAATAATTTCTTTACATATCATTTAGATCAAACCAGGTGCATCTATACATGTTAGTAATATGGTTTAGGATGACTGCACAGTAAGATATTGCAAAGTAAGCCGTCCCTGGGAACACATTTACACATGTACCCTGTTGGGAGCAGATTTTCTTTTGTAAGAGTAGGCAGATCCCCACAATAACCACCACCAATAAAATTCCCTCTTCCCCATGCAACCATTTACAGAGTGTGGTTGGTGCAGTGTCAGGGTGAACAGTGGGCTGGAAACACCTACAGAGTAGAACCCGGGGAGAGGTTCTCAGCACTTCAGCCTCTGGCAGCACCATTGTGGATGTGGATGCCGCAGCAAGGCCAGCAGGTTGGGGGCTTGGCCAGGGCCAAGAGCAGGGACTTTCGAGTCTGATCCACTTCCTCTTCCATGGGACTGGGGTCAGCAGGGCCCATGAGCATCTCCCACTCAGGGGCTGCATAGTGGGCAGCCAGGCTGCTGAGCCACCCAGCTTAGGAGCAGGGACAAGGAGCCTTGGCTGCTGCAGGTGCTGCTGCACCTCCTCCAAGGCCCACTAGGGGCTTGGTGTGGGGTTGTGGGTGACTTCCAGGGACCAGGTGGGGCAGGGGCAGGGGCGGGGACTGGGCAGCATGTGGCATGATGCTGTCCAGCATCCAGTGGTCCTCTTTCATTGCCTGGACTGCCTGGGCCACCATGGAAGCCTGTGACTCTTGGGCTTCCATTATCCTCTCAAGGAGGGTGAGGTGCCTCTCCTTGATAGTGAGGAGCTGGTCCCTGAAGGCATGCTCTTCTCAGTCCCTCTCCCTCTCCTGCACCACATTTTCAGTTTGCCAGGTCTGTGAGTTTGCCTCAGGCCTGTGAGTTCATCTTCAGTTTGCCAGACCCTGGCCTCTGCCACAGTGACAAGTGAGTACATTATCAGGGTTCTGTCCTGGGTGTGCCACTGGCAGAGGTGGCACATGTGGAGAGCACTGGCTAATGGTGGTAGTGTCCTTGCTGGAGCATCCCTGCCAGCAGCTGGTATGTCTCCCCCGCATACAGCTGGTGGACCTGCAGAGCAAGGACAGAAAGGCTCTTTGTGAGACTCAAACATTTCAGATATAACATGCAGTGGACTGAGGAACTGTGTGCTGCCTGGCCTCTGTTCATGGGTAGTGCATGCACAGGTGCCCAGAGACCATGGTAAGTTGGCCGGGTAGGCATTGTCACAGGAGGCCTCCAAATGACCCCTCTATCCCTGTTCTCTCCACGGGGCCAGGCAGCTCACTTGCCACTTGTGGCAGCCTGCCTGCCTTTCCTGTCCCTTCCCCTGGCTGGGCCAGGGCTGGCTCCTGCTGGCAGCTGCTCTGGCAACTCATTCCTCCCTTCTCTTCCTTTCAGGCCAGGCTGTCCACTCCCATGGCACTCAGGGTAGGGGGACAACGGGCTCCTGCGTGGCTGGGATGCAGAGTTGGTGACCTCCCCCCACCTACCCGGTGGCCTTTCCGAAGAGGTGGCCATGGCCAGGGCCAGGGCCATTGCAGCCTCTGTGCATGGCCTGCACCCCAAGAGTGCCCTTGCTAAGAGTCCCCTGGGCTCACCACAATAAGTTGTTTGAACACACTGAAGGGTGCTCGACCCACTATGCCCTGCTGCTGATGATCACCATGGTGCCCCAGGTGAAGCTGAAAACTTGATAAGGGGCCCTTAGCTTTGATGGTGCCCTGGAGCAGCCCAAATATCCCTGCAACACATGCCACTGCCTGGAATAGCACCTCTGCCAATGTTACAAGTCCCTGACTCTTGTAGCCAAAGGGGAGATTGCCATTGCCATCAAGTTTCTCTGCATGTGACAGCCCTTGGTTGCCTAGCTGGGAGGGTGCAGGCCACTCAGTAAAGTTCTGTGCTGCCATCCACTTCCCTGAGTGCTGGGGGGGAACAACTGTGGGCAGGAGGGAGCTCAGCCAGGCAAGGTAGAGAATGGATGGGTGGGGAGAGGAGGGGAGGGGGACCCCTCTCCTCTCCTCATTGTGAGCACTTGACTCCAGGTGTAAAGCCCAGGGTGGGTGGGTGAGGTGGTTTAGGCAAGGGTGGACACAGTGGCCCTCCTGCCTGTGTGGGGCTTACCTGATGGGCATGGCAGGTGGTCCCAGTAGTCAGACTCCAACACTGGCAGCGGCGATATTGTTCAGCTGCCTGCAGGGTTCCAGGGTGCAGAGGCCTAGTGTCTGACAGCACAGGGAGTGTCTCCCTGTGATGAGGAGCTGAAGCTGGCTACAGGTGGGGCATCCTTGGTTTGTCTGGCCAAATGTGGGTGCACACCTGGCATTTCTGGGGCAGGTGCTGGTCTGGGCTGCCCAAGCTGGAGGGTGCGGCCAAGGGTGTAAAATGTGCCGGTTCATACTGCTGGCCTGAGGGACCCTCCTTCAGAGAGTCCTCCTCATGGCTGGCCTGCAGCACTAGCTCCAGCAGCCCACCTGTGATAGAGTGCCTATGTCACCCATGGCTTATATCCCTCAGAGCCAGAATATGATCCAGCTCCTGCATTCAGGGCATGGTCCTGCAGGCAACCCCAGACCAGTAGTCATGGTCTGTGATGTGGACCCACTGAGCCTGCAGAGCCTTCACCTTAATGTAACACTGCCACCTGGACCAATCGTAGCCATGCTCCCACTTGCGGTCTACCATGTCCTCATAAATATGGGTATTCACCCACATGGCCTAGCTAAACTGCCTCTGGATGTTGGCTTTGCCCTAGACCTCTGTGTGGTTGGCGGTATCATCTGCCACTCAGTTTGGGCCTCAGGCTGCTCTCCCCAGGGTTGGCAATGTTGCCATCACAAGTGCTAGCTCTGGCAGTGACTCCAGGAGCCATCAGGTCCTGGCACATGCCCACATCAGAAAGGCATTGTGTCCAGGGGCCAGGAAGCTGCAGGCACAGGCCCTGGGGGGTCAGGCCAGGGGACTACAGGACTGCTGTAGACAGCACATGCCCACAATGTAGGAGCACAGTGCCCAGGGACCAGGCAGTACCTGGAACAGACCTGGGGCTCAGGTCAGGGTTTTGCAGGCCTGCTGCAGCCAGCACATGCCTACTACAGAATCACACAGTGCCCAGGGGCAGGCAGCAGGTGACACAGGCCGTAGAGGTCTGGAGGCCAGCCAGGGACTGCTGAAGAGATGTCCCTGCCACGTGGCTAAAGGGACTCCATCACATTGCCCTGTTCCAGTCAGGAGGCTGGCCCTTTGCTGGTCTGGCTGAGCTGCTCCCAGTTATTGTCTATATGTGGGCTACTGAACAGTAGCTAATGCACAGATAATCTACTACTTTCATTTACAAGTAGTAGAAAAGCATGCATTAGCTTATTTTACTGTGCAGTAGCTTCTGCACACTGTTGTATAGTGACACTTTTACTGCACAGTAGACAAATCTACTGTGCAGTAAAGCATCTTATGTAGATGCGTCCACAGTCTCTTTTCTCAGCACTGATTAGCATAACCAGTTCTCTCTTCAGAAACAGACTATGGTATTTTAATCTGGGAACAGAGGATGAGAGCATTTACCCTTATGAAAAATCTCAAATGTCAAAAAAGAACTTCCTAGAAGGGAAGTTTCTTAGCCCTGTCAGCTAGACAATGGTTTATGCCCTAAAACATAAAGGTTTGCATCCACCAAGTATTAACTCTCTTTCCTATAATTATGAGAATTTTCTTTATTCTCAGACAGATGTAATATTTTATTTGAAATCTACAAAGCTGTTGACCTTAATGACATCTTACAGCAATGGGTCCCACAGGTTAAATAAATATGACAACAGAACGTGACAGAGTTCTTGTTGGTCCAGTTTCCAGCCGTTGGATCTTGTCATAGCTTCAGAATGTTCTGATTTGCACTGATTGCCCCAAGATTATGCCACTAGGTACAGATTACAAGAACATAGATCTGTTTCACCCATATCTCTTTTCTCAAAACATTGTTTTCTATATCAGTGGCCAGAAAGGGGTGACTACTATGATTTTATTCCTCATATAGATATCCGTCTACAAAAAAAAGCCCTCCAGTAACAAGATTCTTGTTCAAATCCTCTCTGGGTAAAAATGTTTAGAATTTCTGCTTCATGGGCAAGTATCATAATTGTTCAGCTTTTGAGGCTAAAACATGGGAGGCAGCTCTTCCTCTACAGTTTTTTTTTTCAGAACTTATATTCAGGTATGCACATATGTGCCCACTCAGTGATAGCCTACAACACATGCTGAAGCTACATGCACACACTTAAATGTGTCCATCATGCAGAAGTAACAGAATCTCAAACTGTGCATAAGGGCCAAAAGCACTATTTATACAGCTGAAAAATTGTAATTTAGTTGCACAAAGGGAAATACAATTCTTCTCCAGTGCTGTTGTGCACTATTCAGGCAGGCCTCACTAATGCAGGATACATTCCTGCTCCCACACCTCCATTTGTACATCAAAACCACATTAGCTCTCACATTGCACTGGGAGCTCATAATCAGCTGATTTCCACCATGACCCATAAATCCTTTCCAAGGTTGCTGCTTTCCATAAGATAGCCCAGTATCAAACCAGTGTGACCTCTATCCTTTATAGACATATCACCTTGCATTAGTATTTTTTTGCTAGGCCATGTCACTAAGCCTGTGTCTTCATCACACACATAGAACTGACAAATGTTTATTAATGAATAATTTTATGAAATATTCACAAGCCATTGGTATTTAATATTTCAGTAATATTTTTCCATAAATTATGCATTACATTTGTCATTCATATTTATTAAATGTAGATACTATAACTATTTCTTCTACATAAAGTCACATCATAGTTATCCCTCCACCCCATGCCTTTTCCATGCACACTCATTTTTCCCCATTGAGTCATACAATTTTTTTTTAAATCCTTATTCATAAAATGGGAAGCTCAAGGAAGCTCAACTTCCATTTCAGATTAGCAACAGCTGCTTTTCACCACTATGCTCTAGTACTTCCAAGGGACATTCATTCACAAAACCCTTCATCTACATGGCAGCTGAAACCAATGACCTGTTACGTGCAGATCGTCCTCTAAGGCTTAGGTCTTCATGAATGAATGACTCAGGCTGAGGACACCTGGTCTGGTGACAGACCAGAAGGGACATAGGCCAGCAAATCTATTCAGTGCTACAGTCTGCCTGACATTTATGAGAAATGTTGCTAAATTCAATTCTTTATATCCTTTCTTAGGCCAGCACCACATATAAAGCCCAGTCCTGTAGCAGGTAGACCCATTCCAGAGGCAGGACTAGTATTAACTACATAACATTAATTCAGGCAATTCTGGGTGAATTTGGAGAATTTATTCAAAGTGAATATTTGGAATTAAATATTTTGGCTTCTTGAGTGGCTTCAGTCAAGGCACTTTCTGGGGCTGGTCCTCTGTTTCCCCTTGCCTCTCTCAGCACCTGGAATTCTTTTTTGGGTTCCAGTAATTGGACATGTCTAATTCATGCTCTTATTTTTCATGAACTCCTCCTGCTTTTCTCCAGTTTTCCTATGCCCCCATCCCACCATAATCCACACACAACACACAACATTGCTTACTGGACGCTGAGTAGGCAGTATGGTATAGTGCTAGCAGCTCTCCATGCACTCTGCAAAGGCAGGGGTGTTCATCATCTTGGGGTCCTGGGGTCAATTATCTCTCCATCCAACTTATGTTAAGGACAGGTCGTGCCAGACAGTTTGTTCCTTTGATGTCTTGAGTATTGGTTCAGCCTCATGTCTTTCTTTGTATGTCTCTGCTTTCCCATGGAGGAAGCCTCTTGAAACTCAGCTTAGCACAGTTTTTCCATTAGCACTTCTTCAGTGTGAGTCAGATCCTGCAATGTGTGGTTGGGATGGACTTTTGTTTCTTCTCTCAGCACTCACATATCCACTCTCTGTTGAGGCACCTCATGAAGTTTATGACTGAACTAGACGCTCGTTTTGCAGTCTATATCTGCAAGCCAGATATATTGCCAGCACAGGGCTCCTTCTCTTTGCTATAATTTTATGTTTTAACATCTGATCAGGACCGTGTTCAATCCAAACAAGTGTTCCAAAGGAGACACTTGGGACAGATCCAAAAGAGGCTGAACATTTAGGCTAGGTAGAGAGGTTATGCATAATCCATACTAAGTGCTCAGAAATTGAACTAACCCCATAAAACATGCAGAAGTTTGGAGCACATAGACCAGAGTAAAAATGGCAGAACCTGGTCTAAGATAGTCCTGGATCAATGTGCACTCAAACTTATGTGAATTAGTTTAGTCTGGTACATCAATCTTCTATACTAGATGCCCTATCAAATCAAGTGAGTTTGCTGTCCACTGGCATCCCAGGTTCCTTTGTGGATACCTACTAACTACACCTCACAGGAAGTCATGCTGCAATGCAGCCCACACTTGGCTGCTCTGGCTAAGCACCGCATTGGCCATGCTACTTGGCTCTCCCAGACCTGAGCCAACAAAGACTCTGTCCCCAGCCCTGCATCCTGCTGGCAGCCAACTGTTACCTGCAGCCAGGCAGATGTGGGGGGAGTTGGGAGAAGGGAGGAACAGAGGCTTCTGTTTTCCCTGCAGGCACCCTGGGATCTAGGCATCTGTACTCCTACATCCCATCATGAAACAGCCCACGTTATACACACAGACCTGACAGAGCCCAGAAGAACTAATGCAAGAAGGTTCAACTCCACGGACCATACCCCTGAATCCTGCACACCACATCTTAGTAGCCAGAGCCAGGCACGCTGACGCCCTGACCCCAGTATGTCTCTCCCCAACCACTGAGCAGGAGGTGGTGTGGGCAGTTCACCTCTAGTGGGCTGGGGTGGTAGGGCACAGAACATTGGGACTGTGTCTGTACAGAGGCAACCCTGTGGCTTCTGCAGCTCAGCCTTGGCTTTGGCCTCTGCTTCTGCCAGTAGGCACCCAGGCCATGGGCATCTGGTATGGTGCGAAGATTTTTTAGCCCACAGCTGGAGGGTCCTAGAGTGCTAGGGGGAGGTGGAGGTACTGAGCATCCAAGCTGGGGCAAGGAGGTGGGTGCCCTTGGAAAATTGGGGACCAGGTGGGCTATGACCATCTGTCTCCATATTGCACTGGAAATTTTCAGCTTAGGGCATTGGAAGCCCCTGAAAAGTTCACTGTTGTGGAGATTGTCTAACCAGTGGAGCTGCAGTCACCCTGAACCAGGGGCCACACCCAACTGCAGTGAGAAGGAGATCCATTCTCCGGGACCTGCATCCTCACACATTCTCCACTCCTTTCATCCACCCTTTCCACCTTCAGTCCACCCATGGATAGACAGACCTTCACCCACGAACAGTCATGGAGACCCCATGGGCACTGCTATGGATCATGGACAATCCCAGCCCATCCTTCTTCACTAACCAACTCCAGTCACACAACTGGGTCTATGGAGAGATGAGGGATCTCATCACTATCTGAGACAAACAGAAGACCCAGCACCAGCTCCAGAAAGATCACCACAAAAGGGGTGTCTTCAAGTGCATTGCCCAGCAGATGTAGGTGCAGCACCACAACAGGGGCTGGGAGCAGTGCCATGTCAAGTCCAAGTGGATGAACAGTCAGTAAATGCGGTACATGATGCCAGAATATGAGGAGCTGCCCCACTTCCTCACCAAGGACAGGGCCCTTGAGACCCTGTACACATATGTTGTCACTGGGGAGTTGGAGTTGCCAGCAGGGATCCCACCAGAAAAGGAGGTGTGGGCAGGCCCTGGGAGGATGGAACAACTGGGTGCCTATGAGCATGTCTTCAGGGGCCACAGAGCAAGAGGACATCTGATTGATCTGGCCTATAAAGAGTCCACCCCACTAGTACTGGTCTCTGCATCATCACAAGATGTGGGAGCTGATGCGCACCCACAGGTAGAACTGAGCTCTCTTGATTTTCTTGTAGGCATGGTTGAGAGCAGGGAGCGTGGCATTCAGGAGAAGGTGGAGAGCTCCAATGTCATGGACATTGGGACTGAGGACCTGGAGTCCAAGACTGTGCCTTCCACATTGCAGGCATCCCCCCAACCCAGTTCTGACTCTGCAGACAGCATCTGAGCATGCGGGCCCCAGGACGCTGTTCACCTCATTGCTACCACAGTTACTCTGAACCCACTCCTCCAACACCTTTTCACTGCCCCCCATCCCAGCTGCACAAAGCACCCCCATTCTGTAGAAGCATGACCTGCACAACCCACAGTTAGCTTTCTCCAGACTTCTACTGATGACTCAGGCACTGAGTGAGGATGTTATGCAGCCTGAGAAGATATGGCTTGCCTCACTCTATGTATCCATGATAGGGACACAGCCACTGTGGGAAATGCAAAGCCCCTGAGGGGACAGGGATGGAGTGCCAGGATGCTTATTGCATCTGTTACTTTAAGAGGGAAGAAGCTGCAGTGAGGGATCAAGTGGCAATCAGGGGAGTCGTCAGACCAGTAAGGGGTTAGGCTTAGGCAAGATATAAGCCCAGGGCCTGAGCTGGGATGGAGAATCTTATCCTGGCAGATGCCAGGAAATGAGCTCCTGAGCAGGCTGCCAAGGGAGTGACTCTGTAGGTATGGGAGAACAGAGAGCCTGCAGCCTGAGGACTGGGGAATATATGATAATTTGTGGAAGAGACTAAGGGGAAGTAAGGAGGTCCAAAATGGCCCAGAGAGGGAGGGGTCAGAGGGCCCAGAGAGCGAACGGAGGGCCAGAGGGCCGAGAGAGACAGCAGGGGCTAGAGGGCTTTGAAAGAGATCAGAGGGCCAAAGGACCCAGGGAGCAGGTTGTCCCAGGGTGCCTGTAAGTCTCACTGGCCTAGGAGCAGGGCCAGGGCTCAGGAAGGGCTGAAGGCCAAGAAGGGCCACAGCCAAAGACCGACAGGCCTGGAGAGCCAAAGGGTCTCCACTCACCTAGGAGCGGGGTCAGGGTCTAAGGAGAAGAACTGAAGGCCAGGAGGACCATAGCCAAAGACTGAGAAAACCAAAATGCCCATATCTCAGAGAGTGGCTAATATAATAGATGAACAGATCCAGGAGCCCATAGCCTGTAGGACAGTTATGATCTGATGAGTATGTGTAGCATCTGTGAGGTTTGGGTGTATAGATTCATAGATTCATAAGTTGGAAGGCTGGAAGGAACCTCACAAGATCATTGGGTCCAGCCCCCTGCACCAGGCAGGAACGACAGCTGGGGTCAGGTAACCCCATCAAGGTGACTGTCCAATCTCCTCACGAAGTTTTCCAAGGTAGGTGATTGCACCACCTCTGGAGAGAGCTTATTCCACAGTCTGGGCACTCTAACTGTGCAGTTTTTCCCAATGTTGAGCCTGAAATGGTCTTCTGGGAGTTTATGGCCATTACTCCTGGTTTTACTCTTGGGTGCCCCAGTGAACAGTTGTTCACCGAGCCCTTGATGTACACCCCTGATGTAGTGGTAAGCTGCTACCAAGTCCCCTCTCAGCCTTCTCTTTTTCAGGCTGAAGATTCCAAGGTCCTTCAGCTTTTCCTTGTATGACTTGCCGTGCAAGTCTCTGATCATATGGGTGGCCCTTCTTTGTACTCTCTCAAGCTTTACCACATCCTTGATAAAGTGTAGTCCCCAGAACTGGGTGCAGTACTCCAGTTGGGGTCCCACCAATGCAGCATTGAGTAGAAGAATCACTTCCTTGGTTTTGCTGGAGATGCACCAATTAATTCATGCCAGAGTATTATTTCTCCTGCTGGCAAAAGCATTGCATGCTGGCTTATATTCATACAGTGTTCTATTATAAACTCCACGTTCCTTTCATTCATGGTGCTGGTCATTTTGGTGCCACCAAACCTGTAGGTGTATAGGGGGTGGTTCATCCCCAGATGGAGTACTTTACATTTCTCAGTGTTGAACTTCATCTGGTTCTGACTCACCCAACTTGTCAGCATGTCTACATCTGCCTGTAACAGTAGCCTATTTTCAAGCATGACCATGTTTCCCCATAACTTGGTGTCATCTACAAACTTGGCTAGAGAGCTCTTTACCCCTACATCCAAATCATTGATAAACATATTGAAAAGTACAGGACCAAGAACCAACCCCTGTGGGACACCGCTGCCCACTTCTCCCTAGGATAACATAGATCTGTTCATTAGGACCCTCTGGATCCTACCCTGCAGCCAGCTTCCTACCCACCTAAGTGTCTCACAGTTAAGCCCACAGTCCTCCAGTTCTCTCATGAGAACATCATGGGGTACCAGATCAAAGGCTTTTTGGAAGTCAAGGTATACAATGTCAACCTCTTGTCTCTTATCCAGGTGGCAAGTTACCTGATTGTAAAAAGAGATGAGGTTGGTAAGACAAGATCTGCCCACAATGAAGCTGACCTGGCTGTCATTCAGAATCCTGCCTTCTGCAAGCCTATCACAGATAGACTCCTTAATGAATTTTTCCAGGATTTTCCCTGAGATAGAAATTAGGCTAATTGGCCTATCACTACCTGGGTCCTCCCTTTCCCCCTTCTTGAAGATGGGCACAATATTGGCACTCTTCCAGTCCTCACAGACCACTCCAGAATGCCATGGGTTTTGTAACAGTTTTGCCAGGGGCTCCACTATGACTTTGGCCAGCTCCTTCAGCACTCTGCATGGAGTTCATGCAGTTCTGCTGACTTATATATGTCTAATTTATTTAAATGATCACACACAAGTTCTATGGCAATAATAGGGAGGCAATCATTCCTGTCCTGCTCATTCTTTACCCCATCTGGCATGATTTTCCTCTTGGCCTGATGAAATACCAAAGCAAAGTAGTCATTCAGGAGTTCAGTTTTCTCCTGAGTAACCAGCTGTCCTGAGCTGTTGAGCAATGGCCCCACACTCCCACTTGTTTTCCTCCTGTTCCCTTTGTACTTAAAGAAGGACTTCTTTTTGTCCTTGGTTCCCATTTCTAATCTTATAAGTTCAGTCACCACGTTAGCCTTTCTAATTTGTTCCCTAAAAGTGTGGGCTGTTGTTGTATAGTCCTCCTTGGGGCCTGTCTCTTGCTTCCATTGTGTGTATGTCTCTTTCTTTTTTCTTAGGAGGACCATGATTTCCCTGTTTACCCAAGAAGGCTTACCAGCCCTTCTGGTGCCTTTACTCTACATGGGAATGGATTTGCTTTGTGCTTCAACTATCATGTCCATAAGGGACAACCACTCTTCATGCACTCCTTTCATTTTCAGTCCCTGGTCCCACAGCATTGTCCCTACTAGTGACCTGAGCTTGTTCAAATTTGCATTTTTGAAGTCCAAGACTTCAACCCTGCTATCAGATTTGTCTACCTTGTGATGGACAGTGAACGTGATGGTTTCATGGTCGGTGTCACCCAGGCTACCCTCTATGTTTAAGTTGGTCACCAGGATGTCTCCTTTGGCCAGGACCAAGTCTGGGAGAGTGTTACCGCTGGTTGTTCTGTGCACCTTCTGTGCAAGGAAGACCTCTTTGATGCAGGTCAGGAAGAAATGCAACTGATCCAACTTGGCTGAGCATTCATCTCAGGAGCTGTCCAGGGAGGATGGAGCCCAATTAATTATCTCCTAAGACAGTGAGCAGCAACACTGGTGTACTCTTGAGGATATCTAACTTGGGAAGCCCTGGGGCAGCCTCCCTTTTCTGAAAGTATCATTTCATCAAGGCATGGCAAGGAAGGAGAAGAAGAGATTGCCCACAGACAACCAGGCTGACAGGGGATGAGGGGGGCCCAGAGGCATCACAGCCAGCCCTAGAGTTGAACTCTGTTACAGGGAGGAAGAAGGGGGAGAAGGGGAACCCACACCTGCTACAAGCCATCCCTGCAGCCACAGCCTTCTCACAGGTTATTGTGGCCAAAACTCCCAGAAAGAGATGGGGTGTGTGGGGGGGGTGAGGTGTGGAGGGCAATACAGGGATGATGGGGTATAAGGGGAGGGTGAATTGACCCATCCTGACCACTCATAACCTGGGGGCAAAGGCCACTGAATGCTTGAGAGTTTTTTATCTTTCAACACCAAGTATTCTGTGGAGTGGTCATCCCCTGACACTTCTGGGGGTGGCTTGATTTCCCGAAGGACCCAGAGTCCCTGGACCCTCTGAGAGAGTGGAGCAGGTACCCACCACAGTGCCTGCAGAGGGACCTAGGCCATTCTTCCATGTCAGCCTGTCTCTGCCCCATTGCAGAGATGGCTGCCCACCCACAGGACAGCCAGGGCCCTGGTCTCAGCTATTCTGGGTGGGGACCAGTGGCATGACTCCTGGCCCCAGCAGGAAAAGGGTCTAGATATGGGACTCAGCATAGCTCCATTTTGAGTCTCTGCATGAGTTCCCAGGTGAGTACTGGGAGGATCTGAGAAGCTTCTCTTTATATTTTATCAGACAAAGTTGCAACTTCACACAAAAGCTCTAAGTCTTCCCTGTCTCATTGCAGAGACTGTCCCTGTGTGAGTGAGGATGATGTGTGTTGGATGGGATGGTGGCTCAAAGCCGTGTGACTGTATATCTGCAGAGTACATGAGGGAGATCTCTAGGAGGCATGGGCAATTGATGCCTCCTGGCTCTGGGGTGGTACGAGTGGCCAATTGCTGACAGTGGGGGAAGGGTTCCCCATAGTGGATGATGACTGACCCTGGAAGCACTGGCAGCAAACTGGAACTGCCACTGGAAAAACCAGAAGCACCAGTGGTGCTTCTTAGGGGAGGCACTGGCCATCACTCCCGAGTCCCCAGCCAGTGAGGGCCAATTTGGGGGGGGGGACACATGCCCCGCTGTGTCCCTCCTATGCTTTGTTTTATTAGTTATGCTAGCCATATAAAACAATTGTAAATTGTGGGGAAAAAAGTGTAAAGCAAGGGTAGGCAACATTTTTGCCCAGAGTACCAAAAAAACTGCAATGTGTACCCCATAAGGTGCTGGAGTGCGGGCAAACCAGAAAAACAAAACTGGGGCAAAGGGTACATGGCAGGACACACTGAATATTAATATATTTAATAATCACAAATTGTTCTTTCTTTTTTTACAGTAAATACCAGGTTTTCTAAAAATTATAAACCTGGTGACAATAAATACAGCTTCATGTACTAGCTTTGTTCTTGCATATTCTTTTTTGTTAAGCATGTTGTGATGGTGGGGCTGGAATAGAAGAGAGAGGAGATAGAGAGAGATAGAGAAGACAGGGAGACAAAAGAAAGATGTGGGGAGAAGCAGAGGTGGGGGAGGTGCTGCGGGCAGGCTATCCTGGCCAGGCCCTTGGGAACCAGCAGCCGGAGGACAGTGGGAGCCAGGTGGGTAGTGGCAGATGCCCCAGGGTTCCACAAACTTGGGCACAGCAGGGTGCTCCAATGGAGCCCAGCCCAAGCTGTACAGCTCTGGTGGTGCGGGTGGGGTGCAACTGCCCTGCCCACAGGGGAATGCCACCTGGCCGGGGCAGGACACTGAGCTCGGGGGGACTCCTGGCTCGGCCTGTGTGCTCTGGGCACAACGTGCACATGGAAGAGATTGTTGGGCTGCAGAAGGGACTCCCTGTGCTCTGGGAATAGCCACGCTATATGTTGCTCAGAGCTGAGCTGGCCAGGAGCCTGCAGCACAGCAGCCCTGCACAGCACCTGCCCCGGCCCCTTGAGGGGTGTTGTGGGGCCTGGGAAAGCTGGGGCAGCTATACCAGCTGTTCCCAGGAGTTCCCATGACCTGGCCCTTGCAGTGGGGGTGGCTCCACCCCATTCATGCTGTGCCCGGCATGGAGGGAGGCCAAGCCCAGAGCCAAAACCTCTCTGAGCCCAGCATCCTGCCTTGGCCAGGTGCCATCCCCTCGTGGAGCTCTGCAGGCCCAGCAAGGCCCCACCTTGGGTGTCACTGTGCACCCCTGCCTGCCATCCTTCCCCACACCTTCCCAGGGTGAACTGAGCCTTTCCAGGGGTGCGGGGGGGAGGGGCTGCCACTGTGCATATCCTGATGTAGGCATGGGGGCCACTGGCCCCCCAGATTTATGTGCAAGGCAGAGCCACTGCTGCTGGGTTCTGCACATTGGAAGCCACATGCAGCACCATGTGCCTCCTGCTGCTGGGCAGCCGGTGCGCAGAAGGTACATGATGCTGCATGTGACCACTAGATGATGGCATCAGCCCCTCCCCCATGCATTAATCCAGGGGGAAGAGCCCCCCCTCTACCTACCCCAGAGCGTGTAGAGGCATGGGGAACCTTCAGGGAGGTGTATTGCTCCTTCACATAAAGAGCTATGCCTCCACCTTTCTTCCCTACCTGGTCCCTTCTATGCAGGGCATAGGCCTCCATGGGTATGCTTCAATCATGTGAAGAGCTCCACCAGGTCTCTGTAATCCCTCCAAAGTCATACTGCCCACCAGAGTCTTCCTGTTCTCCTGTTTGTTCTCCATGCTCCTGGCTTTGGTGTACAGGCACTTGAGTCCTCCTGTTGAGACCCTCAGCTTCCTGTCATGCTGAAGGAGGGCTATTCCCTCAGCTGTCTCAGGGGTTTCTCTCCTAGTCTCCCTATCTATGGAGCTCTCTTGTATGTTGGTCCCTGGGCAAGCTCCAGTTAGTGTTACCCATCCCCCAGCAAACTTAGTTTAAAGCCCTAAATTACTTTAAAGATCTGCCTACAGAAGACTTTGTGACTGTGTGTTCAATAACCACAACATCAGGAGTCAAACAAAGCTTCTATTGTATAAAAATGTTATAATCCCAACTCTTCTCTATGGCTGTGAAACTTGGGCGACCCTCAGGGACTAGCTGAAATACCTGGAATGCCTTAACCAGCACTATCTCCAGAAGATAGCTGACATAATGCACAAGTGCCAGTGTCCTTACTGATGTTAACAACAGCAGGATGGAAGTATTCAACATCAGCTGTGGTGGACAGGGCATTGTGTGCACATACCTAATGTATATTTATCAAAATAACTGCTATACTCCCTACATCTAACCTACTCTTAAAGACCCCCAGGGTAGGAGCCTGCACCACTTCTCTTGGAAGTTGGTTCCAGATCCTAGCCGCCCTGACCGTGAAGTAGCGCCTCCTGATATCTAGCCTAAATCTACTCTCTGTCAGCTTGTGACCATTATTCCTGGTCACTCCTGGTAGTGCTCGGGGGAACAGGGACTTCCCCAGTGCTTGCTGGTCCCCCCTAACTACTTAGTAACAGGCCACTAGATCCCCCTCAGCCTTCTCTTGTGGAGGCTGAACAGGTGACCTAGTGAGTTTATAGATGGTCACCAGGTCCCCCCTCTCCCCAATGTTGTGCCCATCTTCAAAAAGGGGAGGAGAGAGGACCCAGGTAACTATAGGCCAATTAGTCTAACTTCTATCCCAGGGAAAATCCTGGAAACATTCATCAAAGACTCTATGTGCAATAGGCTTGCAGAAGATAGGATTATGAATAATAGCTATCATGGCTTCATTGCAGGCAGGTTGTCTTAACAACCTCATCTCCTTTTACGATCAGGTAACTTGCCACCTGGATAAAAGAGAAGTGGTGGATATTGTATTCCATGACTTCCAAAAAGCATTTGATCTGGTATCCCATGATGTTCTCATGAGAAACTTGGAAAAAAGTAGGCTTAACTGGGAGACACTTAAGTCAGTATGAAGCTGGTTGCAGAGTAGGACCCAGAGAGCCCTATTGAATGGATCTGTGTTGTCCTGGTGAGAAGTGGGCAGTGGTGTCCTACAGGGGCCAGTGCTTGGTCCTGTCCTTATCAACATATTTATTAGTTATTTGGATGAGGGGTGAAGAGCTCACCAGCTAAGTTTGTAGATGACACCAAATTATGGGAAGCATGGCCACACTTGAACATAGGCTACAGTTACAGGTGGATCTAGACAGGCTAGCAAGTTGGGTGAGTCAGAACCAAATGACGTTCAACATTGAGTAATGTAAAATGCAACACCTGAGGACAAACAATCCCCTTCACAACTACAGGCTTGGCAATGCCAACCTGACAGGAATACAAATGAAAAAGACCTGCTGGTAATAATTAGGGCTGTGTGAAATGGCACTATTCCATTTTGCCTTGGGTTTTGAGGTTTCGATGGAACAGCGTTCCATTTTGAATTTCATTTTTATTCAAAACAGCTGTTCCATTTTGCTTTGTCGAAATAGTGAGGCTGTTTCTACACTGTTTCAACATTTTGCTAAATCAGGCTGGGAGCGGGAAGTCAGCCCAGCTGAGCTGATCTCCCAGCCCCTGTGCTAGATCAGGCCAGATCTAATGCCAGAGATGGGAAGTCAGCCCAGCTGGGTTGACTCCCTGTCCCTGGCTGGATTTTGCACCAGGGATGGAAAGTCAGTCTAGCTGGACTGACTTCCCATCTCCTGTGCTACGGTTGAAATGTTTTGACTTTTGAAATGTTTTGATTAGCCTTGTTTTGTTTTGCAGCTGTTCAAAGCCCTTTGTTTCATTTTGATTTTTCTGTCTTGACCTTGAAATGTGTCAAAACAGTGTTGAAACAAAACAGTCAGTGAAATTTCACACAGCCCTAGTAATAATTGACCACAGTAAGAATATGAACTGGCAGTACAACTGTTGCCTGTGGGGCAAATAATACTCTGGCATGATCATCAATGCATCTCCAAGAAGACCAAGGAGGTGATTCTTCTACTCTACTGAGCACTTGTGAGACCCCGACTGGAGTACTGCATCCAGTTCTGGGCACCATGTTAACAAGGACATGGTAAAACTTGAAAGAGTCCAGAGGAGGGCCATCCCTATGATTAGAGGCTTGCATGGAAAGCAGTATGAGGAAAGGCTCAAGGACTTGGGACTCTTCAGCCTGAAAAAGAGGAGGTTGAGAGGGGACTTGGTAGAAGCTTACTGCTACATCAGGAGAGTACATCAGGAGCTCGGTGAACAACTGTTCACCAGGGCACCCAAGAGTAAAACCAGGAGTAATGGCCAAAAATTCCTGGAAGACCATTTCAGGCTCATCATTAGGAAAAATGTCTTCATAGTTAATGCATCCCAACTTTGAAATAAGCTCCCCCCAGGGGTAGTGCAATCACCTACCTTGGAAATCTTCAAGAGGAGACTGGACAGTCATCTTGCTGGGAACACCTGATACCAGGTGTCTTTCCTTCCTTGTAAAAGTGGCTGGACACAATGGTCTTCTGAGGTCCCTTCCAGCCTTACAATCTATGAATCTGGCACGTCAGATCCTATTATGGCTCTCCGCTTCAATGTTGGCCTTCTTTGAGAGATGGTTGCACAAGTATGCCAAGTTTTCAACATTCTCCAGCTTCTGTCCAACACTGAGGATCTTTGTCAGGGGAGTTAACTGACAGAGATCAGGCTAGTGAAGCAACTTTGTTTTTCTAATATTAAAGGTCAGTTCCAGGCACTAGGTTAAGGTCAGTACCAGGCTTGAGAAAAGCTGTTAAGGTCCATTTGTAGGTCCTCCTCAGTATGTGAAATGACAGCAGAATTATCAGCGTACTGAAGTTCCACAATTGAGGCCAAATGTAACTTTGGTTTTGGCACGGGGGGGGGGTGGGATATCGAAGAGGTTCCCATCCATCTTGTACTCAGTGCTGATGCCATGTGGCAAATGGTCATGGATGAGCATCTTGATAACCACAAAAAAGGTGTAAAATAGAACTGGTATGAGTATGCAGCTCTGCCTAATGCCAGCTCGAATAGCAAAGGGATCCATAATGTAGCCACTGCATAGGATAGAGGCAGTCATCTGGTCATCAAAGAATCTTAGGGTGGTTATAAATTTCCCTGGGCAGCCAAACTTCAATAAGAACCATAGAGTTTCATAGTTAATAGAGTCAAAGGCTTTGGTCAAATCAATAAAGGCCATATACAGTTCCTGGTCTTGTTCTTGGCATTTTTCTTAGACCTGCTGGACCGCAAAAATCACTTCCTCAGTCTGATGCTCTGAAGCCACATTGAGATTCAGGAAGGATTTCCTTGGCAAGAGTGAGCAGTCAATTCAGCAGAATTTGAGAGAGGATCTTCTTAGCAATGGAGAGGAAGGCGATACCTTGATAGTTTCCACAGTTAGACTTATCTCCCTTTTAAAAAAATGGTGACAATATTGGCATACTTTAGCTCAGCGTGAATTTCCTCAATGTTCCAGATTTTAAGAAACAGTGTGTGGAGCTTGTTGTTGAGAGAAGCTGTTAAAGTCCATTTGTAGGTCCCCCTCAGTATGTGAAATGACAGCACAATTATCAGCGTACTGAAGTTCCACAATTGAAGCTTACTGCTTTGAAGACCTCAGCTGATATGCCATCAGGGTCAGATACTTTGTTGTTCTTCATCTGTCTTATTACCTGGTGGATTGCTGCAGAGGTTGGTGGACTGGCAAGTGCATCCCTTACTGGATTCTTGGGATAGATTCAATAGTTTCATCTGTCACTGTTCATTCTCAATTCAGGAGCTTTTGGTGATACATCTTCCAGCAGTTTTTGTTCGACATGTTGTCTTTGAGAAGTGTACTGCCATCTTCAGATTTAAGCAGAATGAGTCTGCAAGAATGAGGTCCATATACAGCCTTAATTGTCCTGAAGAAGCTCCTCATGTCATGATTGTCAACATATTGTGGATTTCTTTCACCTTTTCTTCCCACCAATTGTTCTTGATTTCTCAAATCTTCCTCTGGGGTTAAGCTTTAAGACATCAAAAAGTTCCCTGCTTCTGATTGGGCATTGGTTTTGCGAGTCACAGATGGCTTTTCTTTCCCGATCAAGGTCTTTGACGTCAGTATTATTTTCATCAAACCAGTTCTGATGGCATCAGATGATAAAGCCAATTGATTCCATACAAGTCTCATATATGGTCTCCTTTAGAGCTTGCAAATCTTCCAACACAGGTTTTATCATTTTCAATTCTAAGATAGGTGAGTTTCTTACTGAGATGAGTTTAGAGGTCTTCACAGTGTCTAGGAGGCTGAAGGCATCTGGTGTTGTGCTATCTTTGGACTGATCTGGGTTGCTTTCAATGTTTCAATGCAACCCTGACAGAAATAATTAATCTCACTAAACCATGATCAGTGCAGCAGTCATCAGCTCCTCTAGTGAAAAGGTAATAACATAGGGCACTTGTACACATGATGCCATTAACATGTACATGTGACAAAAATCTCACTTTGGGTAGCTTAATGGCATCACAGTGTACACATTCAAGACTGAGGGTTTTAAATGACTTTGCATCATTGTAACCACAGTACATCCAGATGTAGTTTCATTTGACATGTTGCAAATTCCAAGAATGCAGTTGTCAGTGCACCCCCCAGCCATGAAAGACATGTGCAAGATCTTCAGAAAAAAAATGGATTGGGCCACTGCTTCTGCCTTCAGCAAGTGTCCGCTGAAGGAAGAAGTGGTAAGGGGCCTGATCCTTTTTTTTTTTTGGCAGAGCCTGCCCACCTCTCCCATGGCCAGGGAGTGAGCTGCCAGTAGTCTGAATGCCCCATGAGCTACAGGGGGCCCTTGTCCTTCCCTTTGTGGTGATAGCACCCCTCCTCCCTGGGGCCTCCCAGGTGGGCTGCTAGCCCCAGCTCAGGGTCAGTGAAGAGTTGGGTCAGACTGCCAGGGCACCACCTGGCTTGCTAGCAGCCCACCCGGATGGCCTCAGGGGGTGCCACTGCCATGGAAGAAGGCCTGTGGCCCATTGCATCTCAGGAGCCACTCATCCCACCTGGCAGTATGCCCTCCAGCTGTGGGAGAGGTAGATAGGCTAAACCAAAAAAAAAAGATTGGGCCCCTCACCACTTCTCTCTTCAGTAGGCACTTGCTGAAGGTAGAAGCAGTGAGGGGGTGGTTCTTTTTTTTTTTTTTTGGTGGAGCCTGCCCATAGCCAGGGAGGGGGTGAGCTGCTGGTGGTCTTAGTGGTCCCTGAGCTCCAGGCCCCACCATGGCTGCCCCACCTGGCCCCTACTTGCTGGGTGCTACTAGGTGGGGGGCAATCTCTGTTGCCCCTCAGTTCCCCATGTCAAGTGGGGGGCTCTGCAATGATCCACCTGACCCCCCATGCTCTGCCAGCCCCCCCATAGCTGCCCCACCCTCTCCAGCTCTGGCCCTTTAAGAAAAAAACCAAAACACTCCCCCCCATTCAGTGGCTCCTGTAGCAGCCTCAGGGCTTCTGGAGCCTCATGCAAAGCTGCCCATGCAGCACGGAGCAGTGGAGGGCAATGGGGATCACCCCCCACCACTCCCAGCCAAGCAGGAGCTGGTGAGTTGGGGCTTTTTTTAAAAGAGCCAGGAGCTGGAGCAGGCAGGGCATCCATGGGGAGGTTGGGGAGTGGGTGGGGGCCAGGGGGCTCATGGAAGAGCCTTTTCCCACCTGGCATGGGATCTCCCCCCAACCCGGCAGCACCTAGTGAGTTGGGGCTTATTTTTTTTCAAAGAGCCGGGAGTTGGTGTGGGCAGGACAGCCATTGAGAGTGTGGGGGGTTGGTGCCTGTGTGATTCAGAGGTTCAGCTGATTTGGAAGCAGCTGAATCTCTGAATCAGATTTAGCCAAATAAATTTGGGACAGTGATTCAAATCACTGAATCAAATCACTGTCAGCAGAATCAGCTGAATCTGAATCCAAAGCGAATACTAGCCACTTCGCACAGGTATATTCATTAGTCAACTCTGCAGTAAAGCACACATGTAGATACAGCCATAGAGAATATTTCATTCAGAGATGCATAAGCTTTCATAGGCAGCAGTCTACTTTGACAGATGCTACAAATAAGTGAGTAAGAGTAGAGCCAAGAGTAGAGAAAGAATACGATAAATAATATTTGGGTGAATTAGTTACACTAAAGTTGGTAGGACCTAATGAAGTTCATTATAGAGCACATAAGGAAATAACTACAGCTATCTTTAAACAGTTAGTAATTATCTTTGAGAACACATAGAGGATGAGAGTGGTCCCAGGGGAGTGCAGAAAGCTAAGCATAATGCCTTCAAAAACAAAAAACAAAAAAAAGAGAAACCAGAAAATTATTAACCAGACAGCCTAATTTTAGTTCCTGGAAAGATACTGAAACAAATGCAAGTTGCTACCCTTCAGGAACAATAATTTAAAAACCAAATAGAAGATAGGTAACAACTGTCTGGATGGTGATACTATGGAGAATGATTTAGGAATCTTTATGGATCACAGACTAAATATGAGTCTGTAGTGTGATGCAGCCACACTAAAAGCAAATGTGATTTTGGGCTGCATCAATAAAATCATTAGGTGCAGAACCTGGGAGGTGATAATGATTCTTTACTTCACACTGGTTAGGCTTCATCTAGATTATTGTGTACAGTTTTGGCCTTCACATCTGGTTAGAGCTAGAGATAGGTGACAAAAGTGATAAGGGGCTTGGAAGCCAAGACATATGAGGAGAGAATGAAAGAAATGTGCATGTTCAGCTTGCAGAAAAGGCAATTAAGAGAGGACATGATAGCATTCTTTAAATGTCTGGAGGACTTTCCTAAGAAAGAGACAAAATACCTTTTCTCTCTTGCTGCAAAGATCAGGACACAGACCAACAGCTTGAAGTTACAACAAAGTAGGCTTAGACAGCATGCTGGGAAAAAAACTTTTTCACTGTTAGAGCAGAAGCTCAATAAATGTGTCCTGATTTGTTTTTTTTGAACAGTGTATATAGAATCAATTCCATAGTAGCTCAAAATAAGGTGTAAATCCTGTATATTATGCATGGGTAGGATTTGTGTGGGGTGTAGGGTAGGTGGAGGGGTATGTAGGATATGGATGTGTCAGGGGGACTGTGGACAGGGTGGTGGGTGGGTGTGCATGTATGGGGAGGGTGGCTGCCCATGTGCTAGGTCCCAGAAGCTGGATGGCGATGCAGGGAGGGAGGGACGCAAGGGAAGCATGCAGCAGAGCTCACTGGGACAGTGTTGGTCCTGGTACAGGTATGTTCCACTCCTCTTCCTCCATTCTGTAATTTGGCTGCTCCTGCAGCACTCTGCATGGGGCCAAGCCCCACCCACTTCCACCTGGGACCACCTGCACCATACTCCCACCTGATCCCAGCCCCACCCCCAGCCAAAGTGCATAGCTTCCTAGTAGGACTGCTCATGGTGTAGCTGCAATTGCCTGGGTGCTGCTCAATTCCCCCCACCTCTAGCAGCTCCTCCTTCTGTTCCACGTGTCCCTGCTGCACCACTCCAGGCCAGGTGAGGGGGAGCAGAAGCCAGGCAGCTCCAGTCCCAGCATCCAGAGCTCCAGCTCCAGCTCTTGGCTGCCTTCTACATACCCCACTTGCCTGGAGCAATAAGCAGCCATCTGCAGGTAGCCACTGATTTGTGGAAGATGGATGGAGCTGGAGCACCAGCTGCATCTCCCCTCTGTTTGACTGGGCATATGCTGCCCTGCATGCATGCCCATGGCTACCACTGCTTCTGGACATTACCTACTGTCCAGAATGGCAAATCAGGAGCAGGGGAAGGAGGAACCACTGGAGGCAGGGGAAGCTGAATAGTACTTGGGCAGCTGCAGCCATAGTGGGAGCAGCCCCTCTGGGAAACTTGTGTACTGGCCAGTATCAGGGTTGCAGTGGGATCAGGACAGGAGTGCAGTGTAGGCTGTCCCAGGTAACAGTGAGTGGGGCTCAATACCATGCACAGTGCTGTGGGGGCAGTCACCGGCCAGATCCAATCAACTAGTGGGAGGGCACCTACCCTCAGACTGGATCGAATCAGTTGGGAGGCCAGATCCAGCCCATGGGCAATATTTTGCCCACCCCTGATCTAGAAGTAACAATGCCTGGAGTGCTCTGTGAAGAGCAACAGTTAGACTAGGAGTCCCTCCATACAGGGCTTTCTAGGAAATAATGAAAAGGGCTCTGTAGCCTAAAGCAGGTAAATTTTAGAGAGGGCCATGCTTAGCAACAGGAGAATGAGCTTCAGCTCCACATCTGACTTATTTACAAAAGAATATTAAAGGACCTGGGATAGGATTATGGAGGGGATAGAGAAAGAGAAGTGCTGGCTGTCTAGTAAGAGTGTGTGAAATGTGGAGTTATGATTCCTGTTCCCAAGTTGCACTGCATGCGTCAGAGGTTTGTTTGTTTTCTCCACCTTCCTCAGAAGCCTTGGGTGTTAACTGCAGCCAAGTTTGGGGATTTTGGTGGGGGTATACCAATGCTTCTCCTGGGACTAAAATGTAGAGGTTCCTAATTAAAGGGTCTTGCCCCTCTGCTTAGGGTCAGACTAATTACCACATTTGGGGTCACAAGGAATTTTACCTCATGGTCAGATTGGTACGGACTGCTACTTTCTCTGTAGAAGTGGGTGTGACCTTCTTCTTTGAATCTCTTGAGTGCGTTTTAATGACCCTTGTAGCAGCAGGAAACCGACCACCATTTTACCCTGTTTTACCTGAGGCAGGTTAGGATTCTGTGTCTTGTAATAGTTCAACAGGGTTGATTGTGTAGTTTTAATAACAGGTTAGATAATGATTTGTATGAGATGATTTGGACAGGCAGGGTATTGGGCTAGACTTCCAGAGGTCCCTTCCAGCCCTTCTGTGAATGTATAAAAACATTAACAATCAATTTATAAGCACCCAAACTTTAATAAGGTGATTAAAGCAATCAATTAATTATGTCAAAGCAGTCTAATTTCTATTTTTGATGGGACAACCGGCCAAGAGGACAGCAGGAAAGCACCAGATATGATTTATTTTGACTTTAGTGAGGCTTTTGACACTCTGCCATATGGAACTCATAATCAAACTAAGGAAGCATGGTTTAGATCAAGGATTAGCAACCTATGGGACGGACCTAGCCTGCCAAGTGATTTTATTTGGCCAGCAAATCTGGGAAAATTAGGTGGCAGGAAAAATGGCTGCAGGGAAAGCAGAGACAAGAGAATTGTTGGCAATTCAGTAGCAGAGAGTAAGTGGCAGTAGTGGCTCAGTCAGAAATGGCAGCTTATCATTGGGCAGAGTTCTATTAATTTGACCTGCTCCTCCTTAAAGGTTGCCAACCCCTGTTCTAGATGAAACTGCTATAAAACAGGCAAACAACTCCTAATTCTCAGAGATTTGCTAACTATGATGTACAGTCAAATGGGAAGGATGTTTCAAGTAGAGTCTATCCTGGGCCATATTCTATTCAATGTTTTTATTAACAACATAGATGATAGAATGAAGAGAACACGTAAAATTTTCAGATAGCAAGCTGGAAGACTTAGTAAGTACTTTTGCAAAGAGGATCAGAATTCAAATGCATCTTGCTGAACAGGAGTATAGGTCCCAAATCAACCAGACAAAATTTAAGAATGTAAATGCAAAGTAGTAGAAAGAGGAATTATATACACAAGCACTAAATGGGGAACAGCTAGCTAGGCATCAGTATTGTAGAAATGATACAGGTTTTATTGGGTCATGATTTGCATGCAAGGCAATAATAGGATATGAATCAAAAAGAAAAACATCCAATCCTGACAGGAGCATCACACATGATACTTTAAAGATAGTTATTCTGCTTGGGCTTACCTGGAGTCTTTTGTCCAGCTGGGGGAATCATTATTTAAGAAAGCGGTAGAGAAAATGGGGAGATTTTAGAAGACAGCCACAAGGACAAGAAGTTTGGAAACTATGTTGGAACCCCAATAAGAAACTGTCACTACACAATGGAAACACCAGAAGAATGGTAAGGATTGGTGATGTGTAGGGGGTACACGCAGCTGCATGTACACCTCGAGATTGGCAGTGTACCCCCTGTGAAAAGCGCTGCTGCTGCTGCTGCTGGTGCCTGTGGGTGGTATTCTCTCATTGCCACCTCATCCCACCACCGCAGCTGCCTGTGGGAGCTTCCTGCTCACTGCCACCACACCCCCACCACTGACACTACCACTGCTTCCTGTGGGTGATTGCCATGCCCCCTACTCCCAGCCTCTGAGGCCACGTGGAGTTCATAATGGTAAGAGACGAATGTGGCTGCACAAAGAGCTTGTAAAATGCTTCAAATGAAAAAGGAAACCATACAGGCAATGGAAGAATGGACAGAGTCACCAAGCAAGTGTACCAGGAAATAGCAAGAACATGCAGGGGAAAAGATCAGGAAAATAAAGATAAAGGATGAACTGCACCTGGAAAAGGAGTTTAAGAACTACAAGAAGAAATTCTATAAGTATGTTGGCCAGAAAAGAAGGACCAAAGATGCTGTACGTCTTCTGTTAACAAGCCAGGGAGAACATCCAGCTGAAGATGCAAAGAAGGCAGACCTACTCAATAGGTACTTTGCTCCAGTCTTCACAAAAAAATTAAGCTGCAAGAAACCTAATAAGGATTATTTGGATAAGGAAGGGGGCAAGCTGAAGGATGAGATAACAGAACAAATTGTTAGAGACATTTTGTAAGGTCTGAATTGTCATGTCCACACATATAGGCATGTGTGCTTGCAGCCACTCAAATAAGAGCTGTACAAATTTCTGCCGGAGCTTTTTGCCTCAGCACATGTGCCTGAACATACACTTCGGTGTGGGGCAAGTTGTGCCACTTGGGGCAAACTAAGCCTGCCCAGCAACACCTGGATCTGCAGCCAGAGGGAGTTAGAGATGGGTGCTGGCCCCAACGGTATAAAAACCTGCCCTGTACTGGCTCCAGCAGTATAAAAAGGTGTCCTGGCAAGCAGCTCAGGGCTAATCACTCTCAGGAGTTTCTGAGGGAGGAGTCTCTGGGAGAGAGGAAGTTGGCTATGTCCCTGCCTGTCCCAGGCTGCTGCTGCTGGTGGTTGCTGCAAGCTTGGTCTCGGGAGTTTCTGGGGAGAAGGTGGCCAGGCCCTTTCCTGCCTCTGGCTACTGCTAGCTGCTGGCTTGTTCTCAGTGCTTTTGTGGGTAAGTTGGCTGCACCCCTTCCTGCCTTGAGCTGCTGCTGTTGCTGCCCTGCCCACAGGCAGGGAAGGTCCTCTTCTGCATGCCACTGCCCCCCACTCAGGGAGGGGCCCACCACACCACATCTTCTCCACCCCTGTTCTGGCCTGCTGCCCAGCCCACTGCCAAGCTGTGGTTGGGAGACCTCCTGGGGAGGCAGTGTGCACTGCCTGTGGGCCCCTCCCCAAACATCATTGCAGGAGTCTAAATGTGCCTTGTCTGCCCTAGCTGCCTTGGCAGGCCACCCCCCCACCTTCACCTGAAGATCACCTTGTGTGGCTGAACTGGACAGCTGCTACCACCACTGCTGCTACTGCTGCTGTCTGTTCTGCTGCTGCCCCCTCTCAGGAGAGAGGGACATTCCCTGTTGCAACACTCAACACCACACCTGCACTGGATTAATCCCTAATTGACCGATTGCTCCTGCACTCCCCCACAGCTGCCTCACTGCATCTAATCCTGCTTAGTTTTCCTGCCTATAGCTCTGCTGCTGAGTGCCTGTCTGGAGGCCTGAGTGGCTCCTAATTAGATCTTCAACAAACAAAGCCCCTTCATCACTCCAACCATGTTCTACATCTGCCTCAGCAGCCTTCCCTGTGTGTTTTTGCCCTTGTGTGGTATGTCTTGTGGCCCACTCCCCCTGCCCTGGTTCCTGGATTCATAGATCCATAAATGTTAGGATCAAAAGGGACCTCAGTAGGTCATTTAGTCCACCCCCCTGGCCTGGGCAGGGAAGAGCACTGGGGTCAGACAACCCCAGCTAGGTGCTTGTCCAATCTCCTCTTGAAGACCCCCAAAGTAGGGGAGAACACCACTCCCTTGGAAGGTCATTCCATATCCTGGCAACCCTTACCATGAAGAAGTTCTTTCTAATGTCCCATCTAAATCTGCTCTCCAACAATTTGTGACCATTGTTCCCAATTAGTCCAGGGGGTGCCTTAGTAAACAGACCATCTCCTATTCTCTGCTGCCCTCCCCTTATGAATTTATAGGCAGCCACAAGATTAGCTCTCAGCCTTCTCTTGTGAAAGCTGAAGAGACCTGGGTCCCTCTGTCTCTCCTCATAAGGCTTTGCCTGCAGGCCTATAACCATACAAGTGACCCTCCTCTGAACCCTCTCAAATTCTCTGCATCCCTCTTGGAGTGCAGCGCTGAAAACTGGATGCAGTACTCCAACTGCAGCCTGACTAGTGCCACATACAGGGGAAGCATCACCTCCCTGGACCTCTTTGTCATGCATCTGCTTATGCATGATAAAGTGCAGTTGTCAATGTGATGAAGTGATCAACAAAGCTAACTCATGTTCATCTTGGAGTCAACTATGACTCCAAGATCCCTTTCCACTGCTGTGCTGCTAAGGTCTTCCCCCAGCCTGTAAGTGTGTTGGTGGTTCTTTTTGTCCAGGTGTAGCACTTTGCACTTATCTTTGTTGAATTGCATCTTATTTTATTCTGTCCATTTTTTCCAACCTGTCCATATCCACCTAGATCCATTCCCTACTTTCTGGTGTGTTAACTTTGCCCCACAATTTCGTATCACCTGTGAACTTGGACAAAGGCGTGGAGAGCACCCTGTCTAAGTCACTGATGAAGACACTGAATAGTATCAGTCCAAGGACTGAGCATTGCAGGACTCCTCTACCCATATCTTTCCAAGTCAATATTGACACATTCATCACCATTGTCTGGGTGCAACCCTTCAGCCAATTTGCCACCCACCTGACCATGTAATCATCTACATCACAGCCTGTCATTTTATTTATGAGATCAGAATGAGATACTGTATTGAAGGCCTTTCAAAAGTCTAGGTAGATGACATCTACCTCAACTCCTGCATTTTGTGACCTGGTCATAAAAAGAAACCAAGTTAGTCAGGCAGGATCTACCTGCAATGAATCCATACTGATTTCCTTTCAGCATTATTTGCCCTGCTGGACTCCCACAAATATGATCCTTAATGATTTTTTCCAAAGTTTTCCCAAGGATAGAGTTGAATCTAACTGACCTACAGTTTCCTGGAACTTTTTTTTTTTGGGGGGGGGGGGAGATGCCCCCACAGAGCTTCCTACAGCCTCCACTATGGGAGCAGATTCCAGTCAAGCTTCAAAGGGGACGTGTGCCCCTGCAGCCCCCACCCTGGAGGCAGAATCTGAACAACCTCCTCTGGGGGTAGAGATGCCTGCAACCTCTGCTGCAGGGGCAGGTGGGACTCTGGCAGGGAGCCAACAGAGACAGGGGGTCTCCTCTGGCCAGTCCACCCCCAGAGGGGTTCCCAAGCTTGCTCCCCCACCATCAAGGACCAAGGGCAGTGGGAAGGGTTCCTCTTCAGTCTCCTCCATAGCTGGGGGTGGGAAGGGCAAGGGCCCCTCCCCCAAGCCTAGACCACCGGTGCCTGAGGGAACCAAGTGTGCTAAACCAGCCAGCACACCCACTCAGCCTGTCCCTGGCCCTATTTCTGGGACAACCAAGGCAGCCCTCCAGTGGATTAACTGCAGCTATGCACATCTGACTGTGGGGCAAGCCAAAACCACAGGGCCTGGCCCCTCCACTGCCAGCCCTTCCAGTTTGAGCAGTGGGGTTCCAGCACTCACCCTCAGGCACAAGTGAAATGCCAACTATCCAAGTGGGAGAACCTGCACTTTGAGACCTGGGTGCAGGCCCTGGCTTGGGTAGTGGGGCCCCCCAAGATTGTGGCAGCCTCCCACTTTCATAGCAAGGGGGTCTTTTTCCTTGCCTTAGAGGCTGCCACACAAAAGGTGGTGGAGAGGGGACTCTTGATGGAGGGTAAGTACGTCACTCAAGCCCCTAGAAGAGCTGGGGACCAGGGTGTTCCTCAGCTCTCTCCCTCCCTATATCCCTAACTGGGCCCTGCTCCCCCAGCTCCAAACCCTGGGGGGGCAGTTATCTCCCCAGTGGTAGCCCTCTCGCAGGGGTGCCAAGACCCTGGCCTCTGCCATGTGTGCTCTTTATGTCACCAGGTTATGATCGAGCAGGCAGTGGGAACACATATGGAGGCTGAGGGGTGCCTCATTATTCGTTTTTATGGGGTCCTGGTGAGGGTTTGCTATGCACCGGGGACCTGTGATGCTTCCAGTGCTGCACCCTGGGGCACTTGTATCATGAGTGCCCCATAGACCAGAAGGAGAGGGCATTAGCAGCTCCCACTGGTAAGAGGAATGCCCTTGCCATCGGTACCCCCCCCCCACAGGTCTCCCTGGCACCCCAGCCACATCATCCATCCCCCCTGTGAGCTCAGAGGACCCCACCCCCAAAACAAGTCTGGTGGGAACCTGGGGAGGGCAGCAGCAGCCAAGTGGAGAGAGGGAGTGGGGCCCGTAGTCATGCCCCTGCTGTAGCTGTCCCATCCCCACAAGCCTCAGCTTCTCCTACTGGAGCCTGTCCACCTGAGGACCACCGCATGCCCAAGTGGGTGCAGGTCTCCTCTGGGAACAAAGCCAACAGGAAGGCCTGGGCACAGCTGGAGCCTTCTGACATGGAAGATTCTGCCTTCCCTCCTCTGCCTCTCTCCCAAAGCCACCACACCGGAGAGAAGGAGCAGCCTAGTTTCCAGGGGCCTCCCTGGCTGCGCCTGACACCCCACTCTTGGAAAAGATCAAACGGGTGATCCTCATGGAGGAGGTTTCAGGTCTGCTCACAGTTCTGAACAGGAGCCCATGGAGGAAGTCCCTCACTCTGCTGCCTAGAGCCAACCCCCTGAGACCACAGGCACTGAGGCTAAGGCTAACCCAAAAGAAGGTCCAACAATGGACCCCCACCCCCAGGATCTGGGGGAGACAGGGGCCCTGCAGCTCACCCCAGTGAGTCTTGAGGGAAGTCACCTTTCCCAGGACCCCGAGGTGCCTAACAAGTCTCTTCCCTCCCCCTCCCAGAAAACCTCACTTCTAGCCTGCCCCATGATCCCACACCACAGGGGGTCAGGTTGGGGTCCCCTAATCAACAGGCTGATCTTGTCAGGGACCCTGTGCAGACCCCCTGGGGCTACCATCTTCTGAAGGAGCTTCACCCCCCACCCTTACCCCTACCCCTGCCCCAAGAGGCTTCAGAGCTCTCCCAATCCCAACCAGAGTCTGAGGTCTTAGTTGACTGGAGGCCTCAGACAGTGCCTAAAGAGCCTGCTGAGCCCCAGGACCAGGAGAAGGATGCCCAAGAACTGGCAGGTTCCATGGAACCTGTGGGCCTCTCAGTCCTCGCAGTCCCTGGGGGTGAACTACTTGCATTTCTTGACTGCAACTAAACCAGGAAGGTACAGCTCGCCTTGGACCATTGGGGAAATTTTGACAGTGTCCTTGCCACTGCAAGGGTGCTGGCAGGGGAAGGCAAGGGACCCAAAAGCTGCAATGCCCAGATCTATAGGCCAGCCCACAGTTTCATACATGCCCTCTGTATGTATGGGAGGGCACTGCAGGAGCCATAAAACCCACATGGGGAGTTGAGATGCACAGGCACCTACTGAAACATCCACTCCACCCTCCCAGCCATGAGTTCATTTAAGATCGTGACCCTCAATATTAATGGCTTCAGGAAGTGTCTCCAGAGATGCTGGCTGCTCTCCTTCCTTCAGGAATGGGGGTACCCCATGGTATTCTTGCAGGAGACTCTGACAACTCCAGCTGATGAGCCTAATTTGCAGCTGGAGCAGGGAGGCAGAGTCTTTTTTTAGTCACCTCTTGGCCACCTCTTGTGGTGTGGCCACCCTGTTCTCTCCAGGCCTGCAGCTGGAGGTTCTCCAGGACACTGATTGGTGCCAGGCTGCCTGCTGCACCTCTGAGTCCAAATGGAAGGGTGGGTCCTGAACCTTCTGAAAATGTACGCCCCTGCAAGTAACCTGGAGTTGGGGAATTATTTTTTCCATCAGGCGGCAACTTACATCAGCAGCCTCAACCTTCCTGAGTGCCTGGTCTTTAGCAGGAACTTTAACATCACCTTAACCACATGATACCAGTCAGGTGGGGAGAAGAACCAGGCTGCCGTGGGTGTCCTCAGGGAGTTTCTGACCGACTACTCCCTGGTAGATGCTTAGTGTGCCTGTCACCCTACCAGGGCCCTGCCTTCACCTATGTGAGGCTCCAGGTCTCTTGTTACGATTGCCTAGGACACCGACTTGATCATCTAGTCCCTCCTCTGGAACCTCCAGTTGGAGGTGCTGACAGCAGAGGTGCTACAGAGCACCAGAGGTGTAACAGAGGTTGATCCTGGCTGGTGTCACCTGTATTGGAGACATCCTGGACTATGATAGGCAGTAGTGGGTGGACTCATGTACTGCCCCCCTACAGGGCTGCTGCCCCCCCACAGGGGCTATACCCCCCCCAACAGGGGCCACATGCCCCCCCACAGGGACTACCCCCCACAGGGCTCATATACCTCACCACCTTGCTTCATTCCCTGCCCACACCCTGATCCCCCCAGAATGCTGCCCTGCCTGGCCCCAGAGTCCCAGCATTTATAAAAACAAAAAATGCAAAAAACAAAAGCCCCACATTCACCAACTGTATTAGAGGCTGTCGGGGCCTCTGGATCCTTGTGGCAGAGCCCCCCCACTCCACACAGCCCAAGTGGCCCTGAACTGTCAGATAATGTGAGGCACTGCATGGTGCCTTGCTGGGCTGCGCTGTTCCCGTATGATCTGATGGCAGCAGCATGGGTGCCAGGCAGCTGGGGCTGATTCCCACTGCCCCCCGCTTCAGTGGGGGAGGGCTCTGCTATGAGACCTCAGAGGCCCTGACAGCTGCTGTTATAGCCGGTGAGTGTGGGGCTTTTATGAGCCAGGAGGCTGGGACTGGGTGCGGCAGCCACGGGGTGGGGCAGCCAGATTTTCAGTGTGGGGAATGTTTTATTGTTCCCTCACGTGCTTCTTGCAGCATCTCAAAGGGCTTTGAGATGCTGCAAAAGGCACATTCACACTCATCTGGACGCACTCGCTTTGCAATCCCCATGCTTCTGCCCAGGCTGATGGGAAGTTGTTTTGCAATGAAGCGAATGCTAGAGTTGTTACTTTCTATGATGTCACATTAGTCACATGCCATCATTTTGGCACTCTCTTCCTGTCCTGGCACATAAAAGCAACAGACTCATCTGGAAAAGGGCTATTGTATCAAATTAAATCACTATTGTAAAATAGCAAATCGGCCTCCATAGAAGCTGGGTATGTATCAGTGGAAGGCATCTGTTCATATTTAAGCCCTTCATTTTCTTTAAACTAAGAATAGAGGTTTCCACAAGCTTTGAATGCATTTGGGTTTTCATTAAAAATAAAGTGAAATTGTCTGAATAGCTTGTCTGTGATTGCTTTCAGAACAAGAGGGAGCCTTGGATTTGGTCAGCAGCATTAAGGGAAGGAATTATCTTTTGCAAGGACTTGCCTCACTGCCTGCTCCTGCACTTTGCTTGCACATAAATTTTACTGCTCTCCGGGGAGCAGTCCGGCACTTTCCTGACTTCCATTTATATAGCCTGGAAACACTGTACTTGTGCTAGATCTGGAGGAAGAGCTGACGCAGATGAATGCTGATAATGAGCCATACACCGGGTGGCTCCCTAGCAGTGCTCTCTGGAACAGGCTGTGACAGCAAATGAGAAGGGAGGAGAAAATGCAGCCTTGTAGCAATTAGAAGCAGGGACTGGATGGGCTGGCAGAGGATCACCTCCTTCTGGGGCTGAAAGTGGTAGAAGCCTGAACTATGCTCTTGAGATTTAATCCTAGTCCCAGTATATGCCAGTTCCCAAATCTGGCCAGCACTGAGCTCTGAGCTCCCTACCCCCACATGGTCCAAAGTCTCACATCCCAATACTTCTGTGTTGTTTGGGTAGCTTGAGCAACTAGTCAGAATACCCCTAAAAACCTTCCCAAGCAGGCAAATGTAAAAAAAATTACAGAACTCCAAAAGCTATCTGCACAACCAGCCACCCACAGCCTTCATCTTAGCATAGCACAACCCAGTGCCCCTCAAGAAAGCCCTCCCATCTCAGTGTGGGCCATCCTCCATCCCTATCAATCCCAGTACAGCCTGACCTTTGACAAAGCTATCTGATAAAGATCTAACCTAGTCCCAGAGGCTCTTCTCCCAGCAGCCCTCAGCCCACTTTGTGAGTAGCTTCTTGACAGTTGTATACTCCACATATTTTGATAGGTCCATAGCACTCCCCATCAGAGGGCTGCAGTGAAACATAGATCAGTGACAGTGTGTTCTTTATGTGGGTGTTTGCTTTGTCAGTAACCGTTTATCATCTTTTAATTTATTAAGTGTGTATGTCATTCATCTTTATTAGAGGTTGACATGACTGCTGTTTGTTCTGCCCAGTGTCAGTTCTGTTGTAAATTTATACAGTAACCAAGAGAAATTAACACTTATGCACTCTTGAATTTTAAACATGGTCCCTATTCTGTTGATGCACACAGATTTCAACCCCTCACGTCTCCTCATATACCTTCATTCTCAGACCTCCCACATCCATCCATATACTTCCCCAACGCTGGTACGTCCTGAGCATACACAGCCCATCATTCCATACCCCAGCCCCTCACACCTCAATCTCACTTCCACTTCCCCAAACACACCCATCCCTCACCCACACTCCTGTCTCTTTTCATTTACATAACTCTCACCCTTTACACACCATGAAAGCCATGTGGCCTGATTCTTCTCCTCAGAACCTTGCTCTTTTCAGTCTGTGGAGATACTGCAGGCATCCAAAGGCTCTTTTTCTGCTCTGTCACAATTCCTTCAGTGACTTCCCTTTCACCATCCACCCACTAGCAAGAGGCAAATCAGTCCCCTTGAGGGTGTCATGCTGGTTTAGCATTTGTGCAGGGGGTTCTACCAGATGACCCTTGACATTTCTTCCAAGTGTATGATTCTTTAATTCTAGTGGCTACCAGGGCCTAGTTCCACTTTAAAAGGTGAGGGAGATGGGATCTACATTAAGGCCTCCTTCCTTGCTGTTAGCCCTGAATGAAGCTCTCTGGTCCCTCTAAGGCAGCTAAGCTTTTTTTTTGACCAGTATCCTCTGTCATCCAGGGGGGAAGGGGCAGGGGATTTTGCCCCATTAATCTCTTTCTGCACTTCTGTTTCTCTTTCTCCAGTCTTCTCTAAGTTCTGTGGGTTCTGTGCCCCTTGGCTGTCAGGGGAAATTGTCTTTTGCTTGTTTTTCCTTTGCACTGGCAGACCGTGTCCATGATCGTGTGGCGTATGTGTGGTTTGTGTTGCCACAAGCTACATGTGCTGCACATGCCCACGTTCGCTGCATTGATAATTAGCAGCACAGCAGTTTCTTTGATACCAGAAGATCCATGTGGCATCTGGTTGCAGCGTACGCTACCCAAAACTGGAGCCTGGCTGGTCAGAGCCAGATTCGAGCTGCTGGGCAGGTTTGGTGCACCTGGATTGCTGCCACTGCATCCCTGGGAAGCCCCCAGGACTCTAGGTAATGCTGCTGGGGCCAGCCCAGGTGCTGACCTCAGTCTCCTGTACCCCACCAGGGAGGATTTGCTGCATGCCAGAGCGCACGTGCAGGGCGTTCCTCAGGGGCAAGTAGCAGTGAAAAAAATATGTGCTGCTTCTATTTGTTCCTGGGGAAACACGCATTCTCACTCTTGGGGACATGCCCACAGTCTGTATCTGTGAGGCAGGACCACTGTTCAGCCAGCCAGAGCCCTTTCATTCAAGTCCGTCTTTAGCCAAAGCTCTAGAATAGGAAGTTGTAAACCCTAATGAATTGGGTTAAGTGAGGGGAAGCACACACTTAGATATCCACTGCTGAGGGACAGAGAAAGGACTTGCTTCCAGCACTGTGCTGTGCTGTGTGATGAACATTTGTGTTTCTGTGCATGTTTCTTAATGATACATCTGCACTGTCTGGCTCCCAAGGCCTGGACATCTCATTGAGAGTCCCATCTGCCTCGTCTGTAATTATGCCGGCTAATTAGGAAATGGTTCTCTTCCTCTGTTTCTTTAAAAGATGTATTTGCTTTTGTTAAATGCTATCATGTTCTGTCTGTGCCTTTATATTAATCCTTAAATAGTGTAACAGGGTGCTGCATGGAGAGATTTTTCAAACCTAATTCTATTAATGGTCAATATTTGCTTTAAGCATCTATCTATTATAAATGAGACACATACTTGTGCACGTGCATGTACTTGCAGCCCGAACAATCAGCCCAGAAATGGCCCCAGCAATCCCCTGCTTGGGAGATCCCTCTTCTTTCCTGTCCCCTGCTGAAAGGATAGAATATTCCTACCTTTACCTATTGCAGAACTGGAAAATTAGGCAAATAGAATTTTTAACCTTTTGGGGTTTTTTGATTTGGCAGATACTCTTTTCTTGGGGATATATCATTGGCATCTGGTGAGTGAAAGTGATTTTACTAGTTTAAAAAGATAAAATTTCAGGCCTGCACATCTGCCAAAATGCCTTGTAATAGGATTGGGTTTAGGTCCTCTTTGAGCCCTTTGCAAAATAAGTAGTTTCTTTCAGGTCTCTTCCTCCAAAGAAACCACTAACAGTTCCATGCCCTCATTTGTTCCATACTGTACTTGATGCCACTAGTAATATTTGTCTGCATGATGAAGTGTGGGAAATTCTGTGTTTTCTCTGATATGTATCCTTCTTAGGAAGATAAAGCAGGAAGCTAAATGGATCCTGTTCAGTAACAGAAGAATTTGTATACACACATGGCTACCCCTAGAACTACATCTGGTAGGTCCTTCAGGAACTGAAAAAAGCTGCCACTGTATTTGCAAATATTGCATTAGGTAATGCTAGAAAATGTTCCATATACCACAGGCAGCTCACATGGCAAAGCTAACCTTTTTTAATGGCAGTCACCACTCAGACCCATATATTTAGCTCAGCTCTTTCCTTGACTGCAATTATGTGGCACTGATGCACAATGAACCCAGGAACATGTTGTGGGGGCAAAATTAGCCTTGCAATTGCAGTTGCACATTGGAAACATGAAATGGAAGCAAAAATTGTAAAATCCAGACCATAAT
Source organism: Crocodylus siamensis (assembly GCF_052110815.1). Taxonomy (NCBI): domain Eukaryota; kingdom Metazoa; phylum Chordata; order Crocodylia; family Crocodylidae; genus Crocodylus; species Crocodylus siamensis. The sequence goes on from NC_143403.1 coordinate 47,172,896, forward strand.
GGACTATGATTACTGCTGTCTTCCTACCTGTTCTGCTACTTCTAGAGTTCAGCTCAGCTAAATTTTCTGTCAGGACCCTGGGTTAGACAGAGTCAATGATCTTTGCCGAGTACCCCTCCCATCTGGGTCCTTGGGAGTGAACCAAACACCCGAGAGTACTTAATAGTATTTGGTGTAAAAATGGGCCCAAAAGTTAGGGAGCAGTAGTGACCCACAAAAGCAGAAGCAGGTGGGTTCAAGCAGTAGGTTCTAGAGAGGTCTCTGGCATTTATATTGGATGGTGTTATACATCAATCCATGCTGGGTAGTGGCTGACAGACAGACCGCCAGTAAAATATAGTCACCCATTAAATGATGCCTCATGCTGGTGCAGTTTCAGTACCTGCTGCCTAAGCTCTATTGGAGAGGGTTTGTTAGCTCAGATGGTAGAGGCCTGTGATTGCATGTCGGTGAGTATAAAACCATTCTGTTCATAGATTGTTAGGGGCTGGAAGGGACCTTGCAGATCACTGGGGCCAGCTCCCCTCCCCGCCCCCCTGCTCTAGGCAGGAAGACAACTGGGGTCAAGTGACCCCAGTGAGGTGACTGTCCAGTCTCCTCTTGAAAACCTCCAAGTTAGTTGAGTGCACCATCTCTGGAGGGAGTTTATTTCACAGTCTGTACACCCTGACTGTGCAGGAGTTTTTCCTGGTATTAAGCCTGAAGTAGCCTTCCAGGAGTTTATATTCATTGGTTCTGGTATTCCTCAGGGGTGCCCTAGAGCAGTTGTCTCCAAAGTGGGGTGCGTGCACAAGACAATCCATTGTGGTGCAGGAAGAAAATATTAGAACTTCGATTTATATTTAAATTTATGTAAGTGTACATATATTGGGGGCGTGTGCTCAAAAATTTTTTACTGATAGGGGTGCACCACCAAAAAAGTTTGGAGACAACTGCCCTAGAGAACAGTTGTTCACCAAGCTCCTGATGCACTCCTCTGATATAACAGTAAGCCACTATAAAGTCCCCTCTCAAGCTTCTCCTCTTTAGGCTAAAGAGGCCCAGGTCCCTCAGCCTTTCCTCATATGACTTGCCTTGCAAGTCCCTGCTCATATGGGTGGCTCTTTTCTGGACCCTCTCAAGTTTTTCCATGTTCTTATTGAAGTGCGGCACCCAGAACTAGATTTTATAGATTTCATGGACATTAGGGCTGTAAGGGACCTTGGAAGATCATCAAGTGCAGCCCCCTGCCCCACGGGCAGGAAGTCAGCTGGGGTCACAGGATCCCATCAAGATAACGTCCAATTGACTCTTAAAGGAATCCAAAGTAGGTGCTTTCACCACCTCTGGCAGCAGTCTGTTACAGGCCTTGGGAGCTCGGACAGTAAAGACGTTCTTCCTTATGTCCAGCCTGAAATGGTCTTGGAGGGGTTCGTGACCATTTGACCTTGTCAGCCCATGGGGTGCTCTGGTGAACAGGCATTCCCCCAGATCCTGATGTACACCCCTTATATAGTTATAGGAAGCCACAGGTCCTCCCTGACCCTGTGCTTTTCCAGGCTGAAGAGTCCCATAACTCTCAACCTCTCATCATAAGGCCTGTTTTCCTGATCATGTGTGTGGCTCTCCTCTGGACTCTCTCAAGCTTCTCCACATCCTTTTTAAATTGTGGAGCCCAGAACTGGATTCAGTACTCCAGCTGCGGCCTCACCAAGGCCGAGTACAGTGGGAGGATGACATCCTGGGATTTGCTTGAGAAGCATCTATGGATGCAAGCCAGAGTTTTGCTCACTTTGCCAGCTGCAACATCACATTGGTGACTCATATTCAGCTTGTAGTCAATCATGACCCCCAAGTCTCTTTCAGCCATGGTGCTAGCAAGCATAGCACTGCTGAGTCTATAAGCATGCTGTGGGTTTTTCTTCCCAAGATAGAGTATGTTGCATTTTTCGGTGTTGAAGGCCATCAGGTTTTTGTCTGCCCATTTTCTGAGCCTGTCAAGGTCAGCTTGGATCACCATCCTGTCCTCAGGTGTGGACACTTTACCACAAAGTTTGGTGTCATCAGCGAACTTGGCAAGTCTGCTTCTGATATCAATGTCCACATCATTAATGAAGGTGTTGAAAAGAATAGGCCCAAAAACAGAGCCCCGGGGGACCCCACTGGTCACAGCGCACCACAATGATCGACTTCCGTCAACTACCACTCTCTGGGTCCAACCTCGGAGCCAATTCCCCAGCCAGTGGACTGTGATGTAGCCGAGACCATAGTTGGCCAGTTTTATTATAAGATGATCAGGGGATACCAGATTGAAAGCTTTTTTTAAATCAAGATATATGACATCAATCTCTTCTCCCTTCTCCAGGTGATATGTCACCTGGCCATAGAAGATGAGATTGGTCAGGCAAGATGTACCCACAACAAATCCATGCTGGCTATCCCTCAGGATATTGCCTTCAGCCAGCTTGTCAAGAATGGTCTCTTTGATGATTTTTTCCCAGATCTTCCCTGGGGTAGAGGTCAGGGAGATGGGCCTGTAGTTCCCTGGATCTACTTTCCTCCCTTTCTTGAAGATAGACACCACATTGGCCTTCTTCCAATCTTCAGGCACTTTGCCTGAGCACCACAAGTTCTTGAAGATACATGCCAGTGGCAGAGCTATGATGCTTGCCAGCTCCTTAAATACCCTGGGGTGTGAATTCTTTAGGCCAGCTGACTTTAAGGTGTCCAGCCTCTCAAGGTTCCTTCACATGGCCAACATTGATGAAAGGTAATAATTCTCCCTCACCCTGGCTGTCTTATACTGTATTGAGCAGGCCCGTCCCTTGGGGCTGGTGAAAAACCAATGCAAAATACCCATTAAGCAGGTTGGCTTTTTCCTGGGCATCAGTTGTCAGCGGACCCATGTGGTTTAATAGGGATCCAATGTTACCCTTGCTTTTCCTCTGGCTTCCCATGTATCTAAAAAAGGACTTCTTCTTGTCCTTGATATGTGTAGCCAGTTGGAGTTCAGTCACAGCCTTGGCTTTCTGTGTTCATTCCCTACAGGTCCGGACCAGTACAGAGTACTCCTCCATTGGAGTGGATCCAGCCTTCCATCCTTTATCGGTCTTTCTTTTTAGATGCAGGAGGTCCACTAGTTCTGTGCAGACCCAAGGGGGCTGCTGTGCCCTTTTGCTGCCTTTCCTACGAAATGGGATAGACATTGCTTGTGCTTCCAGGATCGCTCCCTTAAGGAGCAACCACTCTTCCTGAACTCCCCTCCCCTTTGGGTTGTTGTGCCTCAGGGCCTTGGCAACAAGACTCCTGAGATTGTCAAAGTCAGCTTTCCTGAAGTTGAGGACTTCTGCTGACTTGACAGCTTTATGGTGGATGATGAAGGTGATCAGCTCATGGTAGCTGTCTCCCAGCTTCCCTTTGACCATTAGGTCACTGATTAAACCATCCCCCAGTGCCAGGTTGAACAGCGCTTTGCCTCTCATTGGTCCATAGAATTCTTGAGTCAGATAGATCATCCACACACATGAGGAAGCTTTGTGACCATTCAGATATGGCCAAGTGCTCTTCCCACAAGATGTCAGGATACTTGAAATCTCCCATGACAGCCGTGCACTGGGAGCATGCAGCCTCAGCCAGTTCCCTGGTGAATTCCTGGTCAAACTATTGATCCTAGCTAGGAGGTCTGTAGTAGACTCCCACCATTGTGTCCCCTGTGCCTTATTCACCACAGATTTTGACCCAGAGAGTCTCCAATCATCCACCCTGGGTTCCAATGTCAGCTTGCAGGGATGTGTAGCTTTCCTTGACATAGAGGGATACCCCCCACCCCTTTCTTCCACATAATCTCTCCTGTACAAGATATAGCCATCTATACTTGTCGCTCAGTCATAGGTGGAGTCCCACCAGATCTCCATTATCCCTATGACATCGCAGTCTTTTTTGTTTAGCAGGAGGACCAGTTCCTCCTGTTTGTTCTCCAAGCTCCTGGCATTGGTGTACAGGCACGTAAGTGTCTCATTGGGGGCCCTTGCTTTCCCTAGGGATCACTCTGGGGCTGGGATAGGGGTGGGTTCCCTTGAGTGCCTTATCCTGCTGGGTTTACAAAGGCTGCCCAGTGGGCTTGCAGTGGCAGTAGTCCCCCCATCCCTCGGTGGGCTCAGTTTAAAGCCCGGTTGAGCAGGTCAGCAAGTCTGATTGAGAAGAACCTCCATCCAGCAGAGTGAGGTGGAGGCTGTCTCTTCCCAGCAGCCCACTGCCTCCCTCATGAAAAAGCAGATTGTGATCATGGGGGCCGAAGCCTTCATGATGACACTAGTGCCACAGTCTTTGGTTGACTACCCTTATCCATCTCCCCCTCCTCAGCCCATGATCCACAACCAGGAGAAGCAAGGAAAAGACCACCTCCACCCCCAACCCCAACACCAACCCCCTGAGCCCCATTTCCAGAGCCTTGTAGTCTCTCATTACCCAGATGGGGTTGCTCCAAGCCACGTCATTCATACCCATATGGATAAGGAGCATAGAGTAGTAGTGGGGGGGCTGGATGATCTTTGAGATCCTCTCGGCTATGTCCCAGATGTGGGCCCCTAGGAAGTAGCAGATCACCTGGGCTAAGAGGTCGGGGCAGCAGATTGCCCCCTCAGTCCCCCTCAGGAGGGAGTCTCCCACGAGGACTACTCTGCGTTTCATCTTAGGCAGAGTAGGGATGGGTGGTCCTCCCTTGCCTGCAGGAGCTGGCATTTCTGGAGACCCTACTGGGCCTGCAAGAGATTCATGCCCGTTGCAAAGCCCCAGAGGAGAGGGGTCCTTGATCACCTTGGTCCAACCCCTTGGCTGTACAGTATGGGAGATCCCCAAGTCCTCTCTTGGCCTGGAAGGTGACCTTGGTCTACCCTCTGCCTCCAGAGGGTGAGGGGCCTGACAGTAGGAGTCTATCTCCTGCTCACCATCCCTGACAGCACTCAGTCTCTGGACTGTGGCCTGGAGCTCCTCTATATGCTGCCCTAAAGACTCTAAAGTGGATCAAAACTTGCAAGGGGAGGTGGCCATGCTCCTGATCCCATGTACCTGGAAACATGCTAGGCATCCCCTGCAGCTGAGAGTCAGAGGCTCCATCTGTGTGGATCCCAGAACCATGGGTTCCATCTGAGTAGAGGCCTCTGAGGTGACAGAGAAGGAGGCCACAGACTCCGGGAGGACCCTCGGGGTGTGGCGTGTGCCCATCCGCATTGTGCCGCTGGTAGTTCAGCTACTGATGGGACAACCAACCTTAAGGGCTGACTGGCAGGGCCTCTGGCCCTCCCACTCACCCTCCTGTGCAAACTCCCACACTAAATCCATGCGCCAGGCCCAGAAGAATGCCTGTTTGTGCTTCCTGTTCATAAGGCTCTGGTCGCATGGCTCCCTGTGGGGTTGGGCAAAGTAGGAGCTGGGAGGGGGCATCACCCTCCTTGGCTCCACTCAGCTGCCTCCCCGCAGCTGAGCTAGGCTACATCCCTGCCACCATAGGCCCCTGCTTACCTGCAGGCAAGCTGGAGCTTGTCAGGGGTGCTGGGTTCACTTGGGGGTCCCTGGGCTCACAGGAGCACAGCCGGCTTGCACCCATGCATCTCACACTGGAGCCAGGACCAGAGTGCAGCTTCTGCCATTGCTGGGCCCTTTTTAAATTGTGCACATATGCGGAAGGGCCTGCTGGCACTGTGCCACTCTTAGGGACTAGGTTAGTCCCTCCCCACCACTGAAGGAGAGGACAGTTAAGTGCCCCCTCCCCATCTCATGCACTGGTGGCTCCAGTTGCATGTCTCCTTGGGGGACTGGGCTAAGTAGGAGTTGGAGGGGCATGACCCCCCTCGATTCCACTCAGATGCCTCCCTGCAGCTGAGCTTGGCTACATCCCTCCCACCAAGGGGCTCTGCTTACCTGTGGGCAGGCCAGGGCTTGTTGGCGGTCCTGGGGTCACTTGAGAGGTAGATGCAATTCTCCAGCTGCAGTCTCACCAGCATGGAGTACAGTGGAAATATTACTTCCTTAGTTTTATGCAAGATGCATTGGTTGATGCATGCCAGCATATTGTTTGACCTGTTGGCTACTGCATCACAATAATGGCTTAGGCTCATGTGATAGTCAATCATTACCCCTAGGTCTCTTTCAGTTGTGGTGCAAGTCAGGCTGTCACCTCTGAGCCTGTATGTATGTTGAGAGTTATTTGTCCCCAGATGGAGCACCTTACACTTGGGAGTGTTAAACTTCATCTGGTTCCAGTCTATCCAACTCTGTAGCCTGTCCAGGTCTGCCTGTATCTGCAACCTATCTTCTGGTGTGGCCAGACTGCCCCATAACTTGCTGTCATCTGTGAACTTGGCCAGCAATGATTACAGTGGCCATGTATATCCACCCAGGGTCATTATAAGCTGTGAGTTTTAGACTGTAAAATAAATGTTCTGGATTTTTTGAGGTTTATTCCATATGCAGAGAGGCATAAAAGCACAGGCAGCATTAAATGGCAGATTAAGGTAGTTTAATACCCTCTGGGACACAGCCTCTTTGTGAAATCAGTTGATGCATTCTCCTCTTCTAGTCAGCACACAATGTATGCCTCCCTTATTTCTACTTAAACTGAAACTAATTTGATATTTATGTTTAATGGTAATATAACCCCAAGTTTTGCAAGGTCTCTCTTCCTTCCCAAGGCTCTGTGTCTCCATGCATTTATTCAATTTCTAGGCAGCCTTCCCTAAAAAAGGCTCAAAGCAGCATATAATAATAGTCATACAAGCAGATAACATAAAAAAGCAATACCAAAGCACTTTCCAGAGAATCCCAAAGCTGAACCCTACCTGCTAAAAGCCTCCCCAAATAAAAATCTCACACTGTAACAGGTGGGTGCTGTTACACTGCCTCTGAAAGATGGTCAGTGTACTGATAGAACCAAATCTCTTCACAGTGTTTTCCAATGGCCTCAGATACATGTCGAACGTGAGGGGTAACAAGATGGAAGCCTGGAGGATCCCACAGGAAGGTCCCAAGGGGAGGATGAGCACTTGCTTATCACAATTTTCTGGGACCTCCCTGCTAGGAAAGAGCAGAGCTAGTTAAGAAGGGGCCCATAAATACTCATCAGGCCACTCAGAGGTATTATCAAAACTTCATGGTTAGGGATCTCCAGAATTCACGCCGGAAGTGCATGGTGTGCAAGCTTCTTTAATCCTGGAGTTTTACCTGTGCACCCAGTTGGTGGAGGGCCCCGTTGCTTGCAGCTCACCACCTGTACACACTTAACTGCCCACACCTGAAAAATGTAGCTGAGGCTTTCACCTCCCAGCCATCAGGTGCAGACAGTGAGTGGCAGGGCCCCTGTGCCAATGAGTGCAGGGAGGCGGGGCACATGAAGGAAATTCCATACCATGCACTTCTGGTGTGAATTCTAAAAGTTCCTACTCATGGCCACTGAAAGATCTAACAGGATTAACAGGGTTCAACTTATCCCTGCTGATTGCCAGGTAAAGCTCAACCAAGCCCACAAGCAAAGTCTCCATACTATATCCAGAACAAAAGGCAGACATGACATGGGTCAGGAATCCAGTAACATCCAGATGTGCCTGGAGCTGTTGGGTGACTACTCAGTCAATGACCTTTCTCTGAGAGGAGATTTAGGAGACAGGGCAGTAGCTGCAGAGGGAGTCAACCTCAAGAGATGTTTAGTATAGGAGACAGGCAATCACAGACTTAAAATCATCAGGCACCCTATCATCCCAGAGGGAGGCACTGACACCCCCTGCCAGTAGTGGCCCCCAGTCTTTCCCAAGAAGCTTTCAGAACCCAGGGCAGGCACAAGTCCAGTTCATGACTACTTACCCTTCCCCTCATCACCCCAGAGACATCCTTTGCCTCGGTGGGTGACAACAATTGAAAATTGTTCATACAAACCAGATAAGAATGGGCATCCATAACCCCAATGCTAGACTCTGCAGCTAAATTGGTAGTCTCCAAGTTGAGCCAAATGCAAATGATTTTTGTCTGGAAAGTGGGCAGCAAACTTGTCACAATGGGTTGTGGATGACTCAGTTGCCTCTGCCCAGAAATCTGGAGTCCATTCACTAACTGGAATAGTTCCACTGGATGGCAGTTTGCAGATGTTTTAACAGCCCAGGGCAGGCACAGGTCCTGCCAGTGCAAAAAGAAATCCTTTCTGACAGCATAGACCTTTTAAAAGGGTCTAGGTCATCAATGATCAGCTTGTGTATTGGTCAAGAGTCACCTAGTTCTAACTGCCTACCCTCCTGCTTAAGCTTCCTTTCCTCACCCTTTACACCAGTGGGATCTGCCCCACCTTAGCAGTGGAAGTGGATCGCTGTGTGCCACTGTGTCTGTGGCTGATAGGGATGTGCAAGGCTTCAGACAGAGCTTCAGATCTGGAGAAGCTTTGGATGTTTTGGGGTCCAAAGCAGCATGTCAGGTCGAAGCACTGGGCCATGGGAGACAGTACTGTGGGCCTGGCTGCTAAGATAGTGTTACCAGTTACCAATCAATTATGATTCACTCAGGAACCAGCTCAATACACAATATCTAGCTAATGTAGCCAGTTAATTGCCATCAGTTAGCATCTACAAACCCAGAGTAAGGAGAGGAAAGAATCAATACAGACAATCAACTGCCCCAAGACAGACAGTCAGTTCCACAAGCACCCATCTCATGACTTTTATCTGTCAGCAGCTAGGGGTGCAGGGCCCCAGAACCCCCCTGCACCAATCTCCTTGACAGCTGGCAGGTGTCATGGCCACAGCAGGGGCCATCACTTCTGCACCTGTCACCTTGCTGCGCCTTAACACACGCAGTGTCACCCCTATCATGAGTTTTGCTTGTCTGCAGCTTGAGGTACAGTTTCCCACAAACCCCTGCACTTATCTTCTTGGAACTTGGCAGGCTTTGTGGTCTCAGTAAGAGCTACCAGCCCTCCAGTTTTGCCTCCCTGTGGTGTAACACATAGATGTGACAGGAGTTTTGCTTTCAAGAATTCGGGGTACAGTTCCCCCCAAACCCCTGCACCGATCTTCTTGAACCTTGGCAATTTCATGCCCTTAGCAGAGGCTACCATCTCTGCAAGTTTCATTCAAATTGGACTAAAAACAGGGAAGTTACAGATATTTCATTGATTCCCCCATTATACCCTATGGCCGGATCTCCGAGGTGGCTCTGAAGCTTCGGAGGCACTTTGGCTGGATCAAAGCGTAAACCCGGTCCAGAGCTTCAGATCGGATTGCTGCCATCCAAAGCAGCAGGTTCTGAAGCCGTATCGGATCACTGCCGACTTGCACAGGCCTGATGGCTGAGGTCAGTGTGCTATTCTACAGTTTGACAAGAATCTTAGTCATCTTCAGTCTTACTCAGGATGGGGCTTCCTTTTCCCGTCCTTTGCCTGAGACTCGCAACAGGGCAGCAAACACCTGCTGATTCAGCTTTGCTGTGGCCGGAGCAGGGAAGGGATTGTGGGGCCGGGGGTGGGGGCAGGGCTGGGGAGATATGGCTTGGTGGCTTCCTGGGAGGCTGCTGGAGAGCTCAGCCCCTCTGATCTGGATTTCCTGCAGGCCCAGGTACTTGTTTAATGCTGTGCTCTGCCAGACCGTTCATGCCTCAGTCCTAATATTCTCCCCCTCTTGATGTCTGTTCAGATTAGTAGTGAAGTAGTGCTGATTGCCCCCATCAGTGGAAGCTGTAGTCCACAGGGGTGCGTTGGGGTCTAGTGGGAACATCAGCCTACAGCACAGCAGGAGTCATAACGAAGATGAGAGCTTAATATGTCCAGCCACCAGCAGTATATGGAAGTGGTTATGGTGGAACCAAGGTGGTTGTAGCTACCACCTCAATGATAGCACAAGGATTTTGAACGTAGGTTTGTGCAGACCTGCTCCCTACAGTATATTATCTCCATACTGCTAATGATGGAGTGATTGGGCTCTTGTTCCCCTGCTGTTTTGCCCCTATTTATGGGTCTCTGGAAGAGATGGACTTTTCACTGTGTTACTATCGCACACCTTTGCTGCTGCCTGAGGGAGCGTCATTTCCCATCATGGAGATAGGGTCATTCTGGTTTACTTTTCTCTCACAGCAGACAACATTGCTGGTGAGTTCTGGTACTGGACACCATGTTCCTTCCCCTTCTCTCTGGCTATTTTGTCCATCCTGAAAGCCTTCAAGCACAGTCCCAAAGCAAATGACAGATTTAGTTGTCAAGAGTGTTGGATCCATTTCCTGCACAAATCACACTCTCTACCAGCAAGGGATTTGGCAGAGCAAGACTTTGGGGGGTGGACATGTGCTTTCATATGACCCCACAGACTGTGCAGTTTGACAGAGGGTATACCCCATAAAACACTCTGTATGTCCTCCTACCCACACTAGGAGCCACAGAGGCATTTGTAAGTGTGCCAGGTTATATATTTCACACTTTTCCCTAGTGGTACTCAGTACAGCCTGTTCTAGCTCTGGCCTTACCTGAGAGATGGCAGCTAGGACAAGGAAAATGAATACAAATAACACCAATGTGTTTTGAGCTGGAAGCAGGGCACAGGATTAAGGCAACAACATTTAAGGCTACAGGATTCTGTATCTCCCTCTCTTACCCACTCTCTTTCTGGACTTCCGGAAGGCTTTCGACACTGTCTCTCACCCTGTCCTCATCAAAAAGCTGGGAGACTGTGGTGTCGATGCCCACACAGTCAAATGGGTCGCTAACTGGTTGGAGGGCCGCACCCAGAGGGTGGTAGTGGATGGGTTCTTCTCAACCTGGAAGGACGTGGGCAGCGGGGTTCTGCAGGGCTTGGTCCTCGGGTCCGCACTGTTCAACATCTTCATCAGTGACTTGGATGAGGGGGTAGAAAGCACCCTGTTCAAGTTTGCTGATGACACTAAGTTGTGGGGGGATGTGGGTGCACTAGAAGGGTGCAATAGGCTACAAGCTGACCTTGACAGGTTGCAACGGTGGGCGGATGAGAATAGGATGGGGTTTAACACTGATAAGTGCAAGGTGTTGCACATGGGGAGGAAGAACCGGCACCACACTTACAGGTTGGGGAACTCCCCTCTTGCCAGCACGGAGACGGAAAAGGATCTTGGAGTCGTCATTGACTCCACGATGAACATGGGCCGGCAGTGTGGGGAGGCAGTCAGGAAGGCCAACCGTACCCTGTCATGCATCCACAGATGCATCTCGAGCAGGTCCAGGGAGGTGATCCTCCCCCTCTATGCGGCGCTGGTCAGGCCGCAGCTGGAGTACTGCGTCCAGTTCTGGGCGCCACACTTCAAGAGGGACGTGGACAATATGGAAAGAGTTCAGAGGAGGGCCACTCGTATGATCAGGGGTCAGCAGGGCAGGCCTTATGAGGAGAGGCTACGGGACCTGAACCTGTTTAGCCTCCACAAGAGAAGGTTAAGGGGGGACCTTGTGGCCTGCTACAAACTGGTCAGGGGGGATCAGAAGGTATTGGGGGAGTCCCTGTTCCCCCGTGTGCCGCCAGGAGTGACCAGGAATAACGGTCACAAGCTGGCGGAGGGTAGGTTTAGATTAGATATTAGGAGGCGCTACTTCACAGTCAGGGCGGCTAGGGCCTGGAACCGGCTTCCAGGGGAAGTGGTGCAGGCTCCTAGCCTGGGGATTTTTAAAAGGAAGTTAGATGAGCACCTTGCCGGGGTCATCTGACCCCGGTGCTCTTTCCTGCCAAGGCAGGGGGTCGGACTAGATGATCTACCTAGGTCCCTTCCGACTCTAGCTACTATGAAACTATGAAACCCAGCTTCCGCTGTTGGGTCTTCTCCCTCTTTTCCACCATTCTGTGCTTGGATTTTTCCTCTCACCAATTCTGCTTCTAATCCAGACAGACAGTAGACCTATTAAACATATGTAACCACCACACAATAGTGGAACTCTAGTTTGGCTACGCTGCAGTGCTCAACCAGCCACCCTCATGGCTATGTGACCCCACAAACTGACATCACGCCTCTTGGCAGAAACTTCACCAAAGGCCCTCATCTACTCTCTGCCAAAACACCAACCAAGCTTTTCAACACAGTCCTGTGCTAACATGGGGGGGGAGGGGAAGTGCTTTCAATAGAGCAGCTCTGAGAGCATCCCTGCACTTAAAAATGGTGGTGGGGACACTTGAACTAAAACCAGGATTCAATTAATAGAGTCTGCTCCAATGCACTGGAATTCCAGTGCATTGGAGCAGCCTCCACACTCAAGTATAAGCACCACTGACATATGCTTGTGCCTGTAAGAATGAAGGAAGCATAGCTTAGTGGCTAGATCACATACCTTAGTTTCAGGGGAACTACAGATTCTACCAGGTTCACGCATGGCTTTTGCACTGTTGTTAACAATGCGACCAGAATGGAAGTTCCTCCTGAATGCAGGCACTGGAATTTCCTATTTCCCTTGGTGACAAGGAGGCAAGTCAAACAAGCTAAGCACATTTGTCCTAGGCAGCTCTATAAAGGGCAGTAATGCAATGACAGCTCTCTTGTCTGTCCTCTTTTTGGCAATGTGTTAGCTGCCAAGAGGAGAGAATGGTGCAATTGCTTATAAGTCTGACTGCTTGATAATACAGCTTATTATCTGTATGAGGTCAGCCAAGCACTTCTAGACAAATCACAAAAGTTCATCCAGTGCCTTAAGCAAAGGAAACCCAACTAATGGCATCATTAACAACATACTTGCCATTAAGTGTATTACCTTAAGATTGTGCTACTGTTGGATGTAATGCCCAATATGCTAACATTGTTATAGATCCAGTATTTGCTGGATAGGCTAGTACTATAGTGGGTAATATGAATACAAATTTCCCCCCTAAAAAAATGAAATTTACACTGTGTTGAGTTCAATGCATCACTTTATTCCCAGTTCTGCACTGTTGACTATTATTGCTACTGGCTTATGTCAAATATTTGCCCTGTTCTGCTCAGAGGTGGGTGCATTTCATTGCTTTGGCATGAAACATGCTATACATTTAAATCATGAGAAAGCAGCTGTAAGAATAAACATTTGACTTGACTATGCCACTCTGAGGTGAAACCCACAGTCAACTGTTATTATTCCATAAAGAATAAACATTTTGGAAGCAGAATATAAATTACAAGGTGTTATAACGTTAGGCCTACTTCACAGCTGTCCATGGCCTTAAAGTTTAATCTGTAGTTGGTGCCTCTCTTGCGTGATCTAATCTGAAAAAGCACAGCTGAACCCTGTCCCCTTAGTTCAGAGTCTTGCCATTCCTGGCACTTCGTTGAAGGGATTCAGGCGTTTATATTCATCTTCAATTTTTTTTTAACAGTTATTTTTTATTCAATTTCTTCCTGCAAATATTTCTGTTTCAGAGCAATAATAGTAGTAAATTCTGTTTTAACTTGGTAATTTATTGATACTTCAAGATAAATCACAGCCCAAAGCCCTTGCTTTAAGCAGGCAAGAGACCTGCAGTAAGGGTTATGCTCCAGGAGTGATGTCTCTTGGGGACCACACAACCCCTGCTCTGCTCCGGCTCTAGAGTACTCTCCCCTTCTCACTGTTCTGCCACACCTTGATGTACTTGTTTAATGACTGAAAGGGAGACTACCTAAAGATCCTAGAGTGAGCCTCAGACCATCTGACAACCATCAGATTCTTCCCAGAGTCTGCTGGTCATTCAGTCCTGCTCTTCACGTGCTAAGTGGGCCTTCCTGGCCGATCCGTGCCCCCCAGGCCACCTGTTGTCTTAAGGATTATTCATGGCCTCTGACACCCCCTACAGGCCCTGCATGCCTCACAAGTGTTGCCATCCAGTAAATCTCCCTTGTAGGGGCCTCAGCCTTCTTGACCTGTGCCCCTTTTCTCTTGCTGGGCTGTTTAGCTCATATCTACTGTGTTGAACCTGGCTTCTGGGCTCCAGCCCTGCTCAGGTACTGTGCTTACTATGCCTACCTAGGCTCTGTCTCTGCCCTGCTTGGCACAATGGGCCCTTTGACCCCATCTTTGCCCTCCTTGGGCACTGGGCCTATTGACCCTATTTGGCTTCTGCCTCTGCTAGGCTTCAGTGTCTCCCCTGGCTGCAATCTGCCTAGGGTTTAAGTCTACTCTGGGTCCTTGACCCCAACCCAGGCTGCTTGCCTCTCCAGCCCTTATCCCTCTGGTTTTGACCCCATGCTAGGTTGCCCAATGCTGAGTGCCCTACCAGGCACCCCTTCATGGTCTCCAGGCCTCCCCTGCAGCCACAACTCAGTAAGTTGGTATATGTCACATGAAAGCATAAGCACAGCGGCTATAATACAAACTCCAAGCTTACTGGCTGTATAAAGACCTTCTCTCTTGTCCTGGGACATATCACGCCCTTAGCAAGCTTTCAGTCCCTTGCTTGCATTGCCAGGGCAGCCAAGGAGTCAACAGAACATCCTCCTACAGTCTTTCAGACTAGGAAGCTCTTCACTCTGCAGCTTGTAGAACCATATTGACCACTGGCCTCAGACACTGGCTTTATATGCTTCTCAAGCCCTGCCCCCTTTCAGTCAGGTGACTTGCTAGCCCTGACACACATGCTCCCATCTCAATCTCATGGGTTGCTACTCTAGCTACCATAGCAGTGTCTTTGTTGTACAGCCTAGACTCTACCCTACTGTTCTACTGCTGCATAGCTAACCCCACAATAGGCATTTGTACCCTACAAGTTCCTGGATGCCTATTACCATGCAGCTAGCTTATAACATACAGTCCCTGCCGCCTCTCCCTCCCCCCACACACATCAGGGTGCTTCCTCTGTTTTCAAATATGGTGGATTGATTGATACAGCCAGCCCACCCCAGCTTGGAGAATCTTTATTGTGATTGGTAGAACATGCCCACCAATCAGGAAACTGCTGGGAAGAAGTTTGCCCCACCCCTGCTGGGGGGCAAGGGGGTTTCCACGTAGAGCCCCAGACCTGATTGTAGAGGTCCAATAGCACGCTGCAGGCAGAGCTTCCTGAGTTAATGAAAGGAACAGCATGCCCAGCATGTGGCAGATGTGGCAGGAGATGAAGAAGAGAGTGGGGCAGGAGAAGAGCTGGGAAGAGCTGCCCAGTGGGCAGAGCCAGTGCCAAGAAGAGCCCCAAGGACTCCACTGCTAGCCCAACACTACTGCCTCAGCCGGTATGCAATGGGACTCATGGGGCTGAGACCCTGGGAGCTGTTTATGGTGGCTCGGGTCTGCAACCCGTGGGTAAGGCCAGGAACTCGGTTCATGGGCTGGTGCACAGAGTGGAGACCCCAGGAGCTGCATGAGGAGTCTCAGGTCTGCAACCCCTGATGAGAGGCCAGGAACTCAGTGGATGGGATGGTGCATGGAGCCAGGACTCTGGGAGCTGCAGAACGCAGCTCAGCTGCCCTTCCCTGACGAGTGGCCAGGGCGTGGTGTCAGTAGCTCAGCACAGAGTGATCCAGGAGGGATCAAGACCCCTGAGAGCCTCTCATGGGGCCAGTGGCTCGGTGCAGACAACAGTGCACAGAGGGTACAGGAGTGGACTGAGCACCGGTGCTGCCCAAGATGGCCCAGACCTCCAAACCCCAACAGAAGGCAGAGCCCTTGGTATGCTCAATGGTGCACAGGGCCACCTGCGGGTAGTGGTGCCAGGGAAGCCAGGGCCTGGTAGGCCTGGCATGCAAGGAGCACCTCGGCCAAAGAGACAAGGACAATCCATTCATGACCCTGGTGTTGTGAGTTGTTGAGGAAAGGTTTTCCACAAGGGAGGGGAGCTACCCTGGCTGTGAGGCAGCTTACTTATAGGAACGCTAAATCTGGAAGGAGCTCCCAGGTCTGGGATGTCTTTAGGGATGTGTCCTTTGGGCTCGCTGTAGGTCCAGGTGGCAGGGAAGATTTTCTCTTTCCCCCTCTGCAGGCTTGTGGGAGAATGCCTCATATTTTGTGACACTACACCTTCTATTTTGGGGACAGTTTATCTTTGTATATTAGTTTAATAGTGTTGAGCATAAAATCTTTATTGGAACACTGCTGGGACCCCCTTTCCTGGTGTTTACACATACTTATCTGTATTTATCTGTGCATATCTGTGTTTGATTGTTGTTTAGCTGTTTTTATTTGTGCTTACCTGTACTTATCTGGTGTTTATCTATTTTAGTTCAACTGGTTATCAAAGAATCATAGAAGTAGGGTCAGAAGGGACCTTGTAGATCTTCAAGTCTGACCCCCTGCCTGGGCAGGAGCAAAAACTGGGCTCAAATGATTCCAGCCAGGTAGGCATCAAGCCTCCTCTTAAAGACCCCCAGGGTAGGAGCCAGCACCACTTCCCTTGGAAGTTGGTTCCAGATCCTAGCTGCCCTGACAGTGAAGTAGTTCTTATGGATGTCTAATCTAAACCTACTCTCTAACAACTTGTGGCCGTTATTCCTTGTTATGCCAGGGGGCGCTAGGGGAAACGAGGTCTCTCCCAAACCCTTCTGGTCCCCTCTAGTGAGTTTATAGACGGTCACCAGGTCCCCCTTCAGCCTTCTTTTGTGAAGGCTGAACAGGTTCAGGTCCCGCAGTCTCTCATTGTAGGGTCTACCCCGTTGTCCCCAGATCATGCGGGTGGTCCTCCTTTGGACCCTCTCAATGTTGTCCACATCCCTCCTGAAGTGGGGCACACAGAACTGGACACAGTACTCCAGCTGTGGCCTGGCTAGTGTTGCATTATCAATACATTGCTTAAGGTTACTTGAAGGGGTGTACTCTTTTAGCTTTTAACTGAAGGACATAGCCTTATATGATAATTGAATGTGTGTGTGTGTGTGTGTGTGTGTTTATTAATATATTAATACCAAATTCCTTTACCTTTTGTATATATTAATAAATTTGTATATACTTAAGCTATCCCTTGTTCTGGCCTGACTCTATAGGGAATAGAGGGAACTGGCCAGTATTTTGCAGATTTTTCTCACAGCACACCTGCCTAGCTACCTATCCCTTCTTTTTGTGGAGAGGGGAGCACCTGGATTACACAAGTAACAGGAGTCTCTGGTTCCCTGTTACAAGCCCCCAGTATATCACTGCTCCTAAACTCTAAGGCATGAGTGCACAGGAATTGTCAAGCTACACAAATGGTAAATTCCAGGTGTGGGTCATCTTGTAAATTAAGAAAAGTTACTTTTCCTTGCAAGAGCTCTAATCTGACTCCAGGAGCAGCCAAATCAGAAATATACTTCTACGTAGTATCAACGATATAGCGTCCCTGTACATGATCTTACTTTCTGTCAGTTTTACAGGCTCCCCTCTGATAGCTCCATCTCCTCCTCTTGGCTAATTCCATTCTCCAGTAGGTCACTAGTTCCATATCTGTCACTGATTCTTCCATTCCCTGTGTTGGCTTCTTTCATACTACCATCCCTTCTGCTGGCTTCAGGTTAAAACTTCAGAACTCCTCATTCTCCCTCTCTGAACTCAACATGACCATGTCTAGACTGTGGCTGAAAACCTACCATTTGGGTGAGGAAAATATATGCTCTCTCTTTGCCCATATGAGTATCCTGGTTATAGTTCTTGTAGCAGGCTTGCCTTTTGGAGCTTGGGTTGAGTCCCAGGCTTGAAATCTTGCTGCTTTGATTGGTGGAGCTCATCCCCCAATCAGGAGGCAGCAAGAGTTCAGTCACGCCCCTTTCCTGAGGGGGGGGGAGAGGTGGTCCCCCCCGTGGACCTGATTGAAGACTGCAACACTCAGGTCTGGAAGACTTCAGGGGCGGAGGTCTGGAAGACTTCAGGGGTGGAGCTCTGGAGCATATAAAAGGAGATGCATGCCCAGCATGAGGGAAGCACATCCGGGAGCAAAAAGAGAGAAGAGCGAGGCTTAGAACAGCTGAGGAGAGCTGCTCAGCAGAGCAAAGCAGTAGCCCAGAAGTGCCCCTGAAGACTTCCATCAGCGGAGAAAAGTGGAAGGCTCCAGCATCTAAGCTGTCAGTGTGCAGCACGGCACAGGCTCCAGACCTTGAGAGCTGCGTGAGGTGACTCAGGTCTGCAACCTCTGGCATGCAGCATGGTGCATAGGACAGTGCATGGAATGGGACCTCTGGAGCGCTTGGGCAGCTCAGGTCCACAACCCCTGGAATGAGGTTGGGAACTCGGTGCAGGAGGCACTGCATGGAGGGTCAGGGAGCAGACCGAGCCTGGTGCTGCATGAGGCAGCCCAGGCCTCCGACTCAAAAATTTTGAGTCCAGAGAGCCAGATGGTGATTGGGCTACTAAGCCAGCAGACAGGGCCAAGCCAGAGGCCTCAGAAGCCCTACATACTGGAGTCCTGTTCCAGGTGACTGCAATTTCCACCCTCCCCCCCCGCCCCAAAATCCACTGCAGGCAAGAGAGCAGCTTGGCACAGAGAACAAGGACCACCCTCCAGGCCTGGGAGCCATGAGTTGCAGGGAAAAGAGGATTCCCACAGGGGAGGGGATTCCCCCCCCCCAATTAGTTAAGGGATCCTGAAAGAGGAGGTCCCACTGAGAGGGCCCCCCCTAAAGTTATCAGCTTCTTTGTAGGGCTTGGGAAAAGCCCAAGGGCATTGGGGTTTCCCCTTGGGATTGAGTTTATCTTTGGAGTTTATCTGTTTTGGATCAGATACTCACCTGTGACTTACCTGTATCTGGAGCACTGGTATAAGGTTTTATGTCATTTACCCAGAGGGTATTGTTTATGTTACTGGTTTAGCTATCTTATAAATATATATATATACATTGTACATATGTTTATATCCATGTTCCTTTCCCTTGTGATAAGTTAATGTAAATAAATGTGTATATACTTAAGTCCCCTGACTGTCCGGGTCTGGTTCTATAGGGATGGAGGGAAACTGAGCAGTCTGTAGTTCCCACCTCACAGCACACCTGCCAGCTAACAATCACCTTCAATTGGAGAAGGGGAGTATATACCCAAGTTACCTGAGCTACATTCTATTGAAATCAACATAACATAAAACAAAGTTCTCGGAGCTGCTCTAATTAAAGTGCCCCCCCCCCACACACACACACTCCTGGAGCATGTGTATAAATACCTACAGTTTGTAATCCTATTCCTCATGCAGTGTGGATGTCATGTGCAGTGAGATACACACTCTGAACATCTACACGTGCACTTTAATGAGCAGTAGCCTATTTTACCATGCTTTAGAGACTCATGTCAAAAACCATGCTACCATGCTAATGTGCAATAAAACTAGGCTACTGTGCATTAAGCATCACTAAAAAAGCATATGCTTTTGCTACTGTTCATTAGGGCAGCCTAATGAACATTTATTTAGTATCTTGCATTAGTGGTACTAAATTTACTGTGCAGTAGCCTAAGTGCATTAATGAACATGTAGACAGGACCACTGGCCAGAAAGGCATGGGACTCTCTACATGTGTTGGGGAGTGTAAGTCATAACATTATATTTGGCAAAAGCCCTTAATGGAGTAGGGAAGTAACACAATCCTTTATCAGCAGACAGGTCAGGCATGATCTCATCCCCTTTTGTGAAACTATCTCCTGGTCTACTGAGAGATGGATATGTGTATGGTGAGAAAACAGAGAAATACCTGGGTGAGGGGAAGTAGGGGTGGCTGTGGGGTGGCTCAATGGGATGATTTCTGCTCAAGAAGGGAACAAGTTCTACATTAAAGCTTGGATATTTGCTCCTAATGGAGCACAAATTTCTCTGCTGTCCTCCATCTACTGCACAGAGGTACCATGGCTCCCACAAAGCAATTTGATATCTCAGGCAAACAAGAGAGTCAGGAAAACTTAAAATTAATCCATTTAAAACTTATGTTTTGACATGTTTCACAACTCTGTGTTTACACAGTTCTGGTATTGTGAATTTAAAATTTAGGATGAAAACAAATATTGAAATATTAGTATTTCCTTGGGGATGGAAGATCTATTTCTTGTTCAACTACAATATTTAGTCATTGACAAATTATCAGACAGAAGTACAACTCCTTAGGTGTGGCAACCTTTCACTGTGCTTTCACTGTGCTTTTTCTAGTCAAACAAGAAATGTAGCAAATATTAATGATTTATGAGGCTGTTCTGGTTTCCACACAAAAGGAGTAGGAATTTAATTTAATTTAATTTAATTTGAACCTGTTTGGGTAATAGGTCATGCTGTTCCAGAACATCTCACTGCCATTCTTTTCTGAGGGTACAGCTGCACCTGTTAAAAGTGTGTATGAGTGTGTGTGCACATGCATGCATGCATGCACATGCATGCATAGTAAAAAAAAATTAAAAGTACTAAACTCTGAACTAGCACTATAGCTGCTAGTTTTTGTGAACTTGTCACATTTGGTTTATTCTTAGCGTGTTGTCAGATGCATGTGTGAAGTGTTTAAAACCCTGCTCCAATCTAAGGTCCTTTTAACGTTGAGCACTTCAGTAATGTACACATGTACTGGTTCCTCCTAGCTGATTTTTTTTTTTAATTTTCTGTATTCCAAGCCAAATTAGCCAAACAAATTCCAAATCCGAGAGTCAATCCAGAACCATAAGTGGCCCTACTACCAGCAAACTTCCTCCACCCCCATCTGGAGCTTCAGATGTTTCCAAAACCTTTGGTGGACATCCTACTTGCAGGCCCAAGCCTGGAGTCTTGGGGTTCAGATGCCTCCGAGTTTTGCTTGCCTTCAGGTGTAAGGCCCCAGTGGCAAGTCAGGGAAGAATCTCCCACTTCCATAAAGTAGGCTTAAATCCAAGAGCTTCCCACCCCAGCAGCTAAGTGGGAGGTTTACTATACATTACCTTGGCAGGTACTATCCCCATGCCAAGGGAGCCGTCTTCCCCAGTGCGACTAGGAAGTCCACCTCCATGGGCACAGTGTTTCCCTTGACAGGTAAGCATAGACTACACTTAATCTGAGCCTTGAAGAGGACTTGAGCCAATGCTGTAGTACAGCTGTGCAGCTAGGGGCCTGAATTCCTTTCAGTCATGAGTCTCCAGAGGCTTCCAGGAAGTGCCAAAAAGAAATGAGAGAGCCCTAAGCTAGATCTGGGGGGTATGTGGTGTTGTAGATGCCCCTGCAGGGAATTTTTTGTTAGGTCCCAGAAGCAGTAAGAATGATCTTTTCCAGCAGTAAGAATGATCTCCTCCCTTCCCTCCTGCACTCACTGATCCTTCTCTTTCCTTTTCCTACCCTGTCTACTGCTTCCAGTGTCTCCAACTGCCTCAGGGTCAGGGCAGGATGGGAGGGAGCCCCAGAACCGCTTCTGCCTGATCCAACAGGGTTGCCTCTGACCCTAAAGCAGGGGTCCTCTGCATCATGGCTTTAGGCTTCAGCCTTAGGACCTTGGTGCCTGGCTCACTGGCTGCAGGTATTGACCCGGAAATGACAGCAGGAAAATATACAGAAGGAGAAAAGGGCATTCCTTACTGATTCCCAGATAATAGGACAGACACTGGACAGATAGTGAAACTTGCTCTGGAGGTATTCTGTCAGTCAAGATCTCACAAGTTCTTAAAACAAGCTTGGCTTCTCCAGGAGGCAACACTTCTAGGCAGAAGTATCTTCATTTTCATGTATGGAGGGGTTGCTCCCAGTTTCCCTCAATCAGTAAGGAATGCCCTTTACTCCTTCCTGGCTTAGGGAGCTCAGTGACATACCAGTGGAAAGTTCAAGCATGGCTCTGAAGTTAAGGAGCTGTGGTGTTTCTCTAAAGATCAGTGCAAGCTTTCAAAGGACCCCACTTACCACCCTTTTAAGGTCTCCCTACTGAACTTTTGTGGCTCTGTGGTGACAACCTGCTGAATCCTTCACCACTACTTCCTGCACCCATGCACAGGACCCTCTACCCTCTTTTTGCATGCCAGACATAGTGACCAAATCTGTGGGAAGACACACACTGACTTCAGCTGCTACGAGGAAACTGTTCCTGAAACCGCAAAAAAACATTTCAGAAAGAAAGAGGTCATTGTGAGAACTGAACCCTTGTTTTAGGTGGTAAACATATCAATTGCACCATTCTCCCCAGCTACCTATTTCCCCCGCCTCCCACCATGACCTGATTCTAACATGGTGAGAGGGTGAGGGCAGCAGAAAAGGAGGCAATGTTTCCAGGGCTTCAATGTTCTACTGCTATTTTCTGTCTGAAATTGACTCTGTGTTCAGCATCTGCAGAAAGTTTAGAAACTGCTGTAAACTTCTTTGATCTTTAGCTGCTGGAGGATGACACAAATGGAGGGATCTGGTCCACAAGAAAACAATGATTTCTGTTGCTGCTTTCCTATCACCCATCCTGTCCCTTTCTGTCACACTTCTTACCATGCATAGCTTACACAGGAGGCTTGACAAGTCATACTAATATATGGCAAACAATTTGTTTTCAGATTATCTTGTGCACCACAGGGCAAAGTTCCCTCCCATTTATACTGATACAACTCCATTAACCAGAATCCTTCCCCCTGTTACTAAAATGCAATCTAGAATAGTGTTGTGACTTACAATGGCATGACTCCAGATGTAAATCAGTAGCTGCATCTACACATGTGCATTTATGGTGCAGTAATGTAAAATACTGTGCAGTAACTATGGCAACTTATGCTGACTTGGCCTCACTACCTGAATCATGCAAGTAGCAAATTTACACCCTATTAGTTACTGCATAGTAATGCATGTGCAGATGCATTACAGTAACCAAGGACCTTCCTTGCTGGGTCTCCCCATCCACTAGGGGGCCAGCCAGAACATAGCTCCAGGGCTGCTGGCTGGTCCCCTCCCCTCCCCTCCCCTGGGGCTGGGCTGCTTTCTAGCAGACCCCGGCTGCAGGGTATAAAAGCTTGCAGCCATTTACTGCCCTACAGCATGCTACACAGGAACTTGGGGGATTGCTAGACAGGACCCAGGCTGCTGCTGCTCATCTTGTCCTCTAGCCAGAGCTGCTTCTTGCCATAGGTGAGTGTAGTAAAGGGCTGCTGCCTGCTGGTCCCCCTGACCAGCCTTCAGAGCTCCCCAGGGCTCCTGCCTGGCTGGCTGTGGCAGGAGGGCAGCACCAGCTCCCTGTCCGTGCACACCCCCAGCATTGTCTCCTGTCTTTGTAGCTGTGTGCATGTGCTGTGGCACATATGCACCTGCTGAACAGCTTCCAGTCCCTGGCCATGCCCTGCTGCTGAGGGCTCCTGGGTGCTGTCCAGGGCTGGCCACACAGGGACATCTATGCAGGGTCCCAGAGAGCTGGAACAGGAAGGAGCACCACCATCATGTCCTCCCCAGTGAGGCCCAGCTCAGCGTGCATGCCCATACCAGAGCCAGAAACCCAGGACCCCAACTGGACCTGAGAGGAGGTGTGTGAACTTGTGGCCCTCTGGGCAGATGCAGAAGTACAGATAGAGTTTGCCCAAGTGGGCACTTGACTGCTCATCTTTGTGAGGCCCTGTCAGGTGGCATGTATGAGAGGCTGTTCCCAGTCAGCATGTCAGTGATGCATAAAGGTGAAGGCCTTGAACACACAATGGGTGGTTGTGACCGACCACAACCATCAATCCAGTCATGCCCTCAAGGCCATGACCTTTATGGGGGAACTGACCAGCATTTTGGTGCCCCAGGACCCAGGCCACAACCCTGCAGTTTTCACCAGTGGGAGTAGACTGGCAAAGCCCCAGCCCTAACCTAACTCCTCTGGGTATGACACCTCCCTGGGGGAGGGTTCCTTGGGTGTTTATCACCCTGCCCCACGAACCTCCTTAGCTGCTGCACCCACTGCCCGTTCGAGAAGCCCTGTCCAGCAGCTGCCTCACCAGCTCTGCACCCTCTCACCCTGCCATAAAGGAGTGGCCTGCCATGACATCACTGGCCGCCAGCATCACCAACTCCTCCCCAGGGTGGGCCCTTGATGAGCACCAGCCCACCAGGCCCTGGATGTCCTCGTGGTTCTGCTGGGCATGTCCATGTTTCCTGGCACCTGGACCCTGGCCCTGGCCCTGGTCCTGGCCCTGGCCCTGGCCCTGGCCCCAGCCCCACAAGTCACTTGATCCCAACTGCCACCCCACCACAGCTCCTCCTATGATCTAGGAGGAGATCCTCCATTGTCTGCCACCCACAGGGGCTCCTGCCTTGTCCCTGCCACTTCCCGCTGGGGCCCAGCCCTTCCATACACCCCAGCCCCCTGTAGCTGAGGAGCTGGAGGTTCCAGGCACTGCCCCAACAAGGGATGGTGGCCCTCCTGGTCCTGGACTCAGGCAGTCAGAAGGGACATCACCTGCCCTTCAAGAACTCCAGCCATCTTCACCACAATAGGAGCCTGCCACCTGCCACAGTTGCCATGGCCCCTAGACCCACAGGGGAACTGTTTGTGGCTGGGGTGTTGGCTGCCTGTCACTAGGCTCTGCACCCTAGGTGGTCCCACCCTTCATCCCCCCCGCCAGGACCTGGGAAGTGGGTTGGACACTTACACATAGTTTTCAATTTGGAACATGGGTTTTTTACTGTGGGTGGGTGGGGAAGGAGGTGGAGGGGCACTGTTGGGAGAGGGGGAGGGGGAGGGGGAGGGGAGGGGCTGTTTTTGTTGAGGGGGGAGGAGAGAGGGATGGGGGTAGGTTTTGCACAGAAAATAATTTTTTTTTTATAATTTCACCCGTGTGTGTCCTGGACTGGTGCTGGAGGTGGGCAGGGGGTTGGGCATGTTTGGGCAGCGGGACAGGGAGGCTGGAGTGGGGAGTGCAGGAGGAGGGGGTCAGCAAAGCCTCCAACAGCTGGTGCCCTGAATCCAGCTGGCAGGTGCACAACTGTCCTGTGGCCTGGGCAGGGGGGCCTGGTGAGGCCAACAGATCCAGCACCATGGCCAGCAGAAATTTGGGGCATTGCTCATTGCTGGCAGAAGCCAAGCTACAGCAGCAAGGCACTGGGCACTGATGGCAGGGGCTGGGGCAGGGGTGGTACGGGGAGGCAGGGTGCCCAAGGAGGGAGCTGCTGCACAGTGGCCTTGTGGTGAGCACGCAGCTCCCTGTTAGGGGAGGGGCTGGGTAGGGCTGTGCAGGTGCAGATGACACCTTATGATAGCCACCATGTGCTGGCAGCTGCCTCTGTCCTCAACATAGCTGCCAAGTTCTGGCAGCCATGTAACCAGAGGCTAGAGCTCCCCCCAGTCACCTCATGGGCACATGACAGGCTGCTCTGATTTGGGATTAAATCTAGTTCCAGGTTGGCTGCACTTGTAGACACTGGCCTATTCCTGCTTACTGCACAGTAAGTTACTGCACAGTAAATGTACTGCATGTGTAGACACACCCAGTGTCTGTGGTGCATTTGGTGTTAAAGAGTAATTAGAGAAAATCCATAAGCAGGCTCAGATACAAGAGCCAGCTCCTAGAATGCCTTTCTTTGTAGGGTAGGGCAGCTCAACAACTGTTCCCTGGGCCACACAGTTAGACACTTTTTTATCTTCTTCTTCTCTTTTTCATGATTCTTTCTCTCTTGGCTACCCGGTGTGCCAACTTCAAAAGGGGATAGAAGGCACTCATAAGCATGTCTGCCCTATAGTATTGAGATTAGAGCAGTTTCTACAACATAGAAAGTGGAGATTTATGCCCCCTGATGTTCAGAGGTCTTACAACTCATGCCTCCCATTTCCTGCATCATTACTTTAACCATGAGGAGCTTCTTCATGCTGGCCAGGTAGTGGTGCTTAAACTATCTGGCCCCAGGGACCAGATGAATGACATGGGGTCTGGTCTGAGGGCTGGATCAAGCTGTGCATTTGGGATCCACCCCTGCATGCTGGTGTAATCTAACATACAGGGCCATGTCATCTAGCTTGTGGGTAAGTAGTTCCAGCATTAAGTACTGCAACTCTGTGCTATGCTGCAGCAATTAATGGTGCCTATGCTCCCCTGCTGCCAAATTTCTGGATCCATGGAGAGCCCACAGGCTGGATGGCATGGCACTATGGGCCATATACAGCTCACAAGCTGGAGGTTATACTTCAGTGATTGTAAATGAACAATTCTTTATTGAGTTCACTTGCTTACTTTCCTGGTGGGACTAGTTGCATGCTAGCCCTTGGGTCCCAGCAGGAAAGTAAAATCTTGTCTTTAACAGCACTTCCACCCTATCTTGCCCACCACAACTTGATATAAATATAAGAAAAGGAGGGAGGCTTGCTGGCCTAAATTGCTGTTTACCTCTGGCTGACTGTGGTTCTTCACACCCAATGACCTGCTTTAGCATCAGAGGCAACCAAAGACAATGTTTTCACTGACTTCAGTCTGGGTCTATTATAGTTTCATAGTTTGTAGGGTTGGAAGGGACCTGAGCAGATCATCTAGTCCGACCCCCTGCCATGGCAGGAAAGAATACTGGAGTCAAATGACCCCAGCAAGATGTTCATCTAACCTCCTCTTAAACACCCCCAGGGTAAAAGCCTGCACCACTTCTCTTGGAAAGTAGCTTAACTGCTATCTCCCCATATTAACTTAGTATCTGTTACCTAGATGAAAGTGCTAAGACACATACACTTTATTCTATCAAAAGAATGTGAGGCACTGGGCAGCCAGGCAAATTTTAGCATAATGGATGCAAAGTTGTGTGCCTCTTGCCTGAGTGATGATCCATCTCCAGAGGTGTCAATGAATGGGAGAGTTGTGAACCCCTGCTGAGAAGTATAATTTACTGCCAAGAGAACAGGAGCTGCCTATTTGTGCCCATTGAAAGATGGGAGGAATATGTATGTATGTATGTATGTATGTATTACATCTATGTGCCACCCTTTCTAACAAAAGCTCATGGTGGCTTACAGTAAGAAAATAAAATAACTTTTAAAATATGAGAACAAACAAAGCTCTTATTAAAGCAAATACAGTCTCAAATTAAACACAGAGTATCTAGAGAATATCTCAGCCTAGCCATCCTCTCTAAATTCCTGCCCAAATAGGAAGGGTTTCCAGTGCTTCCAAAAGGTCTCAAGGCTTAAGGTCTTCCCAGACATCAAGAGGGAGGGAGTTTTAGAGCTGAGACACCACTACCAATTAATGCCACTCTTTGTGTTTTTGCTAAGCAAATTTGGCCAGTGGACAGTCCTTGCCAGACATTGCTCTCACCTGATATTAGGGAACATGGTGTGTATCTACACGTGCATTTGATCTCAGAGCAATTTACTTGTGAGTAAACTACATGCAAGTAAATGCTCCCAGGCAGGTGTCTACATGTGCAGGATCTTGGGACCAGATTTGCTGCTCATGGCAACAGTCTGCTCCTGCCCCCACTGGTCCTGCACTAGGCCCCTGCAGCAGCGAGGGGGAGCTCTAGGCTCCCCCTGGGTGCTAGCCCAAGGGTTGGCAGAGAGCACCAGGCCAGGAGACAGCTGTCTCCTGGCAGGGGCTGGGAAATTGTTCCCTGCCCCCAGGGTGCTGCCTGCTTGCCCATTGGACTCATGTAAATGTTTTATTAGTACCTTAAAGTCAACTCTGTCAAAAAGCCACTGAAATACATGGCAGGCACCCTTTCCTCTGTTGATTCCCAGGAGGCAATCATTGACTAATACTATGTGTACAGTCTCTGTGCTATATCCATGGTGAAAGTCAAACTGACAAGGGTTCAAGACTTCATTGGTGCGCAGATGCTCCTGAAGGTGCTGGGTAACCACCTATTCAGTGACCTTCCCCAAAAAGGCGAGGTGAAATGAACTGATAATTGACTGGAGAGTCAGAATTAAGCTGACAGTTTCTTGAGTAGGTGCCAGATAACTGAATATTTAAGAACAGCTGGGACTCTGACAATAAAAGATGTGATATCTTTTATTAGACCAGCTGAGTAGATGGAACAAAATGGTAGATGCCTTGGAGATCTCAGAACAACAGAGTTTCCCCATGCCTGAAGAAGGGTACTTGTGCCCAAAAGCTTGCAAAGAACTTTGTTCCAACTACTCAGCTGGTCTAATAAAAAATCACATCTACCCAAAGAACCTTGACTTTAGCAGGGTTCTTGACACTATCTCACATGACACTCATTAACAAGATAAGGAAATACAGACTAAATGAAAGTACTATAAGGTGGATACACAATGGTTTGGATCATTGCAGTCAGTGGGAACATCTACATGTGCAATTAATGTGAAGCAATAAACACATGGCATTATTGCTTCAGAGTTTACTGAGCCCAGGTACACCATTTGAACATGTGCTTGGGACTGTAACACATTGATCTAGGTCAGAGCAGCTCCAGCTGGCAGGGAGTCCCCAAGGTCAGCCTGCCAACCTGGAGTTACTCCAACACAGCTCAATGTGCTGTGGAGAAACTGGCTTGGGCATGAGAATACTCCAGTGCATGGCTAGCCATCAGGCAGCTCCCACACCGAAGTTCCCTCCTGCCCCAGCCAGCCAGGGCATCATCTACACATGCACTGCTGCAGAGTAAAAAACTTGTATGTACCCTGCTTCAGAGTGAATTAGTTTACTCCAGACTGATAGGGTCACATGTGTAGCTGTGTGATGTTTACTGCAGAGTTAATTAATCTACTATGCAGTAAGCATCTCGTGTAGATATGCCCCCTAAGTAGTCTTCAATGAGTCAATGTCTAGTTGGGAGGATATATCAAGTTGGATTCCCCTGTCTTGGGTCCCTTATTATTTGATATCTTCGATAATTACTTGAATGATGAGTTTGAGTGCTCACTCAGCAAATTTGAGGATAACACTGAGATGTGTGGAATTGCAAACACTCTGGAGGGTGAAGCTAGGATCCAGAATGACATGGATAGACTGGAGAAATGGTCCTCAGTCAGTGAGATGAGATTTAATAAGGAAAAATGCAGAGTCCTACATTTGGGATGGAATAACCACATGCACAAATACAGACTGAGGAATGACCGACCAAGTTGCAGTACTTCAGAGAAGAACCTGAGGGTTATGATGGACCATAAGCTGAATATGGGTTAATAGTGTCTTCTTGTTACAAAAAAAATCCAATTAGTGTTATTTAGTCTGGAGAAAGAAGACTGAATGAACATTTAATAAGAGTCTTCAAATATCTCAGGGGTGATTATGAAGATGGACTTTTCTCTGTGGCTGTAGGGCACAGGATTAGGATTAATGGGCTCAAGGTGAATCAGGGGAAATTTAAACTGGTTAGAGAACTTTATGACCATAAGGGTGATCAATAGGGTGTGCAAAATTTCACCGGCTGTTACAATTCAACACTCTTTGACTCATTTCGAGCTCAAAACAGCTAAATCAAATCAAAATGAAGGCCTTCGAAACATCCTCAAAACAAAATGAGGCTAGTTGAAACATTTTGAAACTTTCAAAATGTTACGTGGTAGGAGACAGGGGAGAACCAGGCTTGCACTCCCAGTGGCTCCACAGCCCCATGTGGCTTAGCAGGGAGCACAGCCCTGGCTCCCCCTGCCTCCCATGACTGGGCTATGGGAAGCCGATCACAGCGCTGGGGATAGGAATTCATTTCCCCCAGCCCAGTTGTAGCACTGGGGAGGGGAACTGAGCAATCAGGCTCAGTTTCCTTTCCCAGCTCCCTAGTCCCAGGCAGCAGTACCTGGCCTCCCTCCCTGATCTGGCAGCCAGATCAGGGGCCCACAGCCCCAGGAGGACTGGCACAGCCCCTGCAGCCCTCCTGGAGTTCCAGGCCCCTATCTGCCTGCCAGATGAGAGAGGCTGTTTCAAGCTTCCCCATTATAGCAAATGGACAAAATGTCAAAACACTGTTGAAACAGCATCACTGTTTCAAGGAAGCAAAATGGAGCAGCGGTTTTAAATTGAAATGAAATTTAAAATAAAATGCTGTTCTATCAAAACCTCAAAACTCAAGTCAAAATGGAACGGTATCATTTTGCATATCCATAGTGGTCAAGCATTGGAACAGGCTACTAGAGAAATTGCAGAATCACCACCTTTAGAAATTTTCAGAAGTAGGTTAGACACATTTGGCTTGGATGGTTTAAGTCAGGAATGATCCTGCCTTGAGTGGAGGGCTGGACTGGGTGACTTTTTATGGTCCCTTTCAGCTCTGCATTCCTATGATCCCATGATCCTATGATCCTATATAAATGGGACAAGACTGACTTTCCTCAAACCCAAACTCTGACTCCAGAGCAAAAACAGTGGTCCCCAAGCCATGCCAGATATGGATAATTTTGTCTGAAAAAGTGGTGGCAAACTTATCAAAGAGGATTGTAGAGGACTTGAATCTCAGGGGGACACAAGCCAGACTGACCAGGCCATTCACCACTCAGAACAGTTCTTTCAGACAACAATTTGCAGGTATAATGGCCATAGAAAAGAAAAGCTGCCTCACCACTGCCATTGCCATGGCCAGTGCCATAGCAACTGCCACCGCCACTGCCATGCCATAGTCTTTTGAGTAAGATCTATGTGACAGTCAGGAGTCTTCAGCCTCAGTTAAGTCATAGATAGGTGCTCTAACTGCCTATACTTCTGCTTTAGTGGCTTCAGTTCCCCTGTGTACCACTCTTGAGAACACTTCCAATATTTGGCGTCCCTTCCAGGAAGGTGCAAAACATTAAGCCAGTATGCCCCATCTCATGTATCAGTCTAGTAACTATTGGGATAGCCCCATGGTTGTCATGCCATGAAGAGCTAGCCTAAGTGTAGATGCTGAAGTTCCTCAAAACAGTAAGTCTAGGTGTCCTCAACAGCATTTTCACTCAGTGAATCAGCTCTGCAGCAAGCTGGTCATTATACCAACAAAATTCCCATTCTACCCATGGCCTTACACACTAAGTACATACACTTCTTGGATCACCACCCTGCAACCTCTGGTTTTAAGATAAAGCTGCACTGAATACCTGGCTGGAACTATTTGGACAAACATCAGCCCAGAGCCTTATCCTGCCCAGCATGACCCTGATAGACACAGTTGCTGTCCCACTGGTTCTCTCCCAGACTTCACCACTTACCTCCAACTTGTGGTGGATTCTATGAGGTCCTTGGGGCCTGGCAGTCTGCCTTGATCCATATACTCTCCAAGGGAATGGGTAGTTGGGGAGGGTGGACCAAGCTCAACAACTTCAGACACTGATTGGGCAGAAAAGCTGTAATGAGCCAAGGTGCAGCAGGGACTGATCAGGTCCTAGGCCCCAGCTGAAGGTAATAAGGCATTAGGTGGTCATCCCTTAAGGAGAAGACCACATTTCCTGGCTATATAAACTCAGGCCAGACAACTCTGTGCTCTGAACTCTGGCTTGGAATCTCCTGCCTGTTCCTGCTTGCTCTTACTCTTAGCTTGGACCTCCTAGGGTGGATCAACTGCTTACTCTGATCATGATCACAATCTTGTCTTGACACTCAGATTACTATCCAGTACTGGGACTGATATCCAGTTTTGACCTTGGCTTCTACCCTGGTAAACCCCAATCTAGTATGATCCACTCAGAGTAATTACCTACAGCCTGGTCAACCTTATAGAAGCAAGAAGAGATAAATTCCACTATTTTCCTTTTCTTCCTCTGCGCCTATCTCTTCCCCAAGTGAGTTCCCTCCCCACTTGCTGGAATACCCTCCCAGGCTAAGACCTCACTGTCACCATTAGGGACTGTGATTACCCCTTTCCTCTCCCTGTACCTCTCCCTTCTACTCTCCTGCATCTCACCCATAAAAGTCTCCTCCCTCTCTCTTAGTGTCCCCACCCTGCCACCAAGCCCAGACCTCACATTCACACCAGAGGATCATGGCTGTTCCTTAAACCTATTGAATTTCCCTCTGTCCCAAACAGATACATTGTATAACTGGAAATAATTAGACTGCTTCAGGGCCACACTGAAGGCCACTTTGAGCATTGCCCTTTGGTGGCACCCTCAAGGCGACCCACAGATGCGTATTCTGGGTGGCTGTTCTAGGGTTGCCTATAGATGTTAAGTAGTCTAGGGCCAGGTGAGGGGCTAATTTGTTCTGGATCAGTTAACTGTGAAATTCCCATTCTCAATCCAAACCTTTCCCCACTCTAAGTTAGGGTACCAGGATCAGGGGGCTGGGGTGGTAGCAGTGAAACAGAACTTATCCTGAGATCATGGTAGTGGTAGTGGGTGAAACAGGATTTATTTATAAATATTGGATCGCTAAGACATCTTCCCTGAAAAGGTTTAATTTCATAGCCCCATGCCAGAGCCAAGAAATACTGATTTATTACCTGTGCCACTGGGGTGGAACCTTTTTTTGCATGTGGTTATTCCATCCCAAGTGTAGGACTCTGCATTTTTCCTTATTAAATCTCATCTCATTGATTGAGGACCATTTATCCAGTCTTTCCAGGTCATTCTGGATCCTAGCCTCACCCTCCAGGTTGTCTCCAATTCCAGGCAACTCAGTGTCATGCATGCTACAAATTAGCCCCACAGCTCTGAATGCAACTCTGATTCCTTTCCCCTGTTTGAACTGATGTTCTTTTTTCTTCTCCCTTCCCTGTGCTCCTTGCCCAGTATTTTCCTCTGCTTTCTGCTTCTTGCCCTATCTGCTGCTGTACTGCCTGTCCCCTCCCTAGTCTGCTGTGTGCTACACACAGGGTGTGTAGACAAAAGATGCTAGATATGCAGTAGACTAATTCTACTGTGCATTAGTGTATCATGATAAAAGCTGTTCTGATGCACAAATATACAGTAGAACTAGTCTATTGTACATTAACGTCATGTAAAAAACATGCACTGGCACCACTGCAGTAGCACCAATTATGACACATTAAATTAGTACCTGTAAATACAGGTACTCAAATTAATGCACCATAATTATGATGCAGTAATGCACCTGTAGACATGCCCACAGAGGCTACCCATCCCACTTGCAGCACATGTACCATAGGTTGGACCCCTGACCTACACAACGAACCCAAGTTACGCTCTTGTGCTCCACTGCTAGCTCTAGAACAGAACTTAGCACTTGAACATTCCTACCTAGCAGAGTATATCTCTGTGACTATTAATGATGCTATAGCATGAGTGACAAAATAAAACAAAACACAACAAAAATAATTTCAAGCTCTGTTGGTAATACACACAAAAAAAATCAATGCTCACCAAATGGAAACGGACAAAATTGGCAATGAAAGAAATGCTATTTCCTAGCTGCAAAGAGGTATTATAAGCAAAGGAGAGTGGGTAAATGTAAACAAAGTGCTTGACAGCATTGTTATTTACAGCCACTCAGCATGAAGAGTAGCTTTTTGCATGTTGATGGGGAGATATGTTACTTGTTTGTTTTAACAATTCTTCCCAGTCTTTTGACAATCATTTCTACATCCTGCTATTAACAGTGTGGAGAGAGATGGGTTGCAATATTTCTGGGAGATGAGCATGCAGTTGTATTGTAGTTCCTACTATCTTTCTCTGATGCCAGGTAAAGTTGAAGGTCCAGCTTCTCTAATCTGGGGGAGTCAGTGACATGGCAAGACACTTGCTTATATGCTCATTTCCGTTGTGTTTATAAGAATAAATAAATGTATCTCTCTAGAATGTCATTACTAATCCAAAGAGAATAATCCCCTGTAATCTGTATGCAGGAGGGAGGAATTTCACATAGTGGGTATGTCTGCATGAGACATTTAATGCACATTCAACTAATTCTATTGAACATTAGCATGGCTGGCACAAACCATCACAATGTCACAAAAAAGCTTTCATCTGCACCAATGCGCAGTAACCCCGATTATGACACATTAAATCCATACCTGCTATTACAGGTACTAAATTTAATGTGCAATAATTATAGTGCACTAAGGACATGTAGACATGCCCAGTAAAAGGGAAAAGGAAGGGAAAATGCCATGAATGCAAAATTCTCAAATTAAAGACAAACTCTAGCCATGAACTATGATAATTTGGACAATTTATTAAATATGTAGGGACTGTTGGATTGAAAATGGTATTTAAAGATCTGTTTTTTGGGAATTGGCTTATAGGTATAGAAAGATGCATTTTAAGGGTTCTAGATGGACAGCAGGGGTTAATTGATTTGTAAAATCCTGGGTTTCACACTCAAACTTCCATATAGCCCTGGAAGCAGGCAGGCTGTGTAGCACAACAAGGCCAATGGATGGACACAGCCTGAGAATTGAGGGGGCATATACTATACTGTCTAAGACAACAAGGATACAAAGCCTGGGAACCAAGGAAGTATGTACCATACTGTCCCATAACATGAGATAAGTGATACCAGACACAATCCCAAGAGCAGCCAGCAGGGCTGAGTCCCAGTTTTAGGGGAACAGACCAAATTAGAAGAAGGCCCAGAAGGCTATGTGGATGTATGACCACAGAGAGACAACCAGCCAGAGGAGATAGCTATGAATGAAGAGTCATCAGGAGGGAAGGAAAATACAAACACAGAGACTTGAGATTAACAAAGGGTCCCTTCCTGTCCCTCCTTACTGTCCCTTCTTCTCTTCCTTTCTGTCCTTCCCCATTCCTCCTCCTTCTCTCTGAAAGGGGTCCCCATCCCCATCCCCCAGCAAGGGTCCCTGAGGCCACCATGGACTGAGGGCATACCAGGAGCCAGTCATGTACACCGCACTGGAAGGGGGATGTGGGCCTCAGCATCCTATCTCCAGAATGCTGACATGCTATGCTGACATCTGACACCTAAGAGACAGCCTCAGAGTGAAGTCTGCATCCTGGTCGGATGTACTTTGACTCTAATGATAGCCCTAGGATTTGGCAGATATACAGAATGGCTTGATTGTTTGTATTACTTTTTTTCTCTTATCACTGTGTATCAATACATTTGCCTGTTATCAAGTGGAAAAGTTGTGGTCCGTCTGGTGTCCCCCTCCCCTCCTACCCTGGAAGAAGGGACCTGGATCCTAAATCCAGAGCCAATAGGGTCCAGTACTCAAATGTGAGCAGAAAATTAGGCACAAAAGAAGGTTTTCAAGAGCTCAGCTACCACTTAAACAGCCAAATAAGTAAGAAATGGAAATCACCTCTTAATGTGACACTGACAGCTACTTTTCAGAAAGGCTCAACAGCTACTGTTAGATGGGAGAAGGAGAAGGAGACCTGGCTCTAGGGGAATGTTGAGGGATGTGGAGCACAAACTGAGCTTCCCTCTTTGTTCCCGGGTGCAGGGACATGTACTGCTCCCACTTCCTTGCTCCCACTGGCAGCAGAAGACTCCTGGCTACCAGGAAAGAGGATATGTCTATGTCTGGGGGGAGGGAGGGGACACTTGCAGGTCTAGCCCCCCCCCACCCCCTCTAGCCCCTCTCCCTCCCCTGCCAGAAGACCTGGCACCTGCCTTTCCAGCACTCTTCTTAATAATCTTTCCTGTGCTGCAAAATGTGTACGTGTGTGTGTGAAGCTGTAATATCTCGTCTTCTGTGTGTGTGTAACTAAGTAATAATATCTTTTCTTCTTTGATTATTGTATGTACATGTCTAACTTCTTCTTCTGTGTTGTGTTTACTGTATGTGTCTGTGATTAATAATATTAATATCTCTTCTCTGATTACTGTATGTATGTGTCTGACTTCTTCTGTGTTTACGGTATGCATATGTGATTAAACATATTAATATTTCTTTTTATTTTCTGTGTATGTGTGTAACATATGTGCTTTCCTGCACAGTGATGGATCACATTGCCAGGGAAAACATAGCTTTCTTTTTAAAAAGTGTTGAGGGAAAAAAAGAAAACAAGAACAAATAAGAGGCTTTTGGAGAAAGAATAAGTTGAAAGAAATGGATTTGATGGGGATAAGTAGAGGGATTCTAGGCAAGGGTAGTAAGCTGTATCCAATTCTTTCTAAAAACAGAAACTAGAAGGAGACTGAGTAGGAAGACAAGGCAGTCCAGTACCTCTCATACGCTATTGCTCAGGGAAAAACAGCTCACAAAAGAGACAGAAAGACTGCAGACAGAGGCTTATATGGTATTTCTATGTCCCTCCCACAGAGCACTGTGATTGGAAGAGGACTCAGGGCAAGATCACAGTCACTGGCCAGCTACATATGTCAGTCTTTCCCTCCCTGCTCCCCCTCCCTCTTCTCAGTTTCTGATCCCCTGAAAGACTGCCTTCTCCATCTCTAAATCTCCAAATCTTTTTCCAAAACTTTTCTGAATTGATTTGGAGGCTCCAAATTGATTTGGAGGGGTTTTTTTCTTCCTGATTCAAATCGGATTTGGTGGTTTGACTTCTGAATTGGGCTGAATCTTCTCTAAATTGAATTGGTGACCAAAGCTTTGCACACCCCTATTGGTTACCGAGTGGGTTGTTTTCATATGCAAATACCCAATTTGGTCATTCAGTCAAACCGTAGGAACAATTTAAAGGCCTAGCTCGGGGCAGGCAATTATTTTGGGCAGAGCACCACTTACAGAGTTTTGGCAAGCTGTTGAGGGCCGCATGGGTAGCCCTGCCCCTTGACAGGTGCCCCGCCTCCTGGTTGCAATCTTGGGACTGGAATTCCCACCCCCTAATCCTTGATCGTGCCAACAGAAGTCCCTCTTCTTGCCTCCAGAAGTCCTCCTTTCAGCATGGGGTTTTGCCATCTTGGAAACAGAAAAATACTAAATTATATTCTAAAAATTGAATATTTACAACATTCATTGATTTGATTTCAAACAATATTTTTGTCTTGATTTACATGTGTTTGTGTTGTGGTTAACTGTCCTGCTGCTGTAAGTTTTTAATATGTACTCAAGAGATCTGAGGAAGATATCCATGCCCCCTGCTACAGAGGAAGGCCAAAAAAACCCACAGTCCATACCAATCTGACCATGGGGTAAAATTCCTTGACACCATTGAACATCATCCTGTTAGCTCCAGCCTAGCTTTCCAGTTTGATGAGATCTTTCTGAATTGTACTCCCATCCTCTGTATCCTCAGTCCTTCCCAGTTTCATCTTGGCTGTGAAGTTGCTCAAGAAGTTCTCAGTTACAGCATCCAAATAATTAATAAACATGCTAAACAGGACTGGGTCCAGGTCAGTCCATGTGAGAGTCCACTTGAAACCTCCTACCATCCTGACATTGATCCAGTTATAATTACCCTTTGTTTGCAGCTATTGAGCTATCTACCTATCCACCTTGTAGTAGTTTTGTCCATCCCGTGTTTCCTCAATTTGTTTATGAGAAGGGCGTGCAGGACCTTCTCAAAAGCCCTGCTGGAATCCAGATACACTATCTCCACAGTATTCCCTTCATCCACCCAAATAATTACTTTGTCAAAAAAGGAGCCAAAGGAGGAGATCAACTTGCTTAATTTGTTCTTAAAAACTTAACAAATAGCCCTTACACACCACTACATAGTGTCTGACACATGAAAAACACCCTTTAACTGGTGACTGATAAAACAGGGAGGTGATGGTAATGTCAATATCCTGCCACTGCAGGTACAGGAAATAGCTTATTAAATATGGTCACAAGATCTAAGAAAGAGGACTGTTCTTCCAACTACAGAGGAAGCCAATCCCCCACCCCTGCAATCTGAATCAATTTGACCACGAGATAAAATTCCTCCATGATTTCGAATGCAATCAATCTAGCTGAAACGGTGATGATACTTTTGTAGGGAGCAAAAACTAAGTCCTGGGCTATCCTAAGGCAGGGTTATGCAATTGACCTTCATGTCCCACAGTGGCAACTGACAAATGAGAGGGGAGACTACAGTTCATCGTGACAGATATGTATTCTGACTGGGAGCTTGGGACATACAGGACATCATTTTCCTCCATAGCTTGGGCTTCTGGTCATTCTACATCTCCCATGATACACAGAAATACATGAGAACTCCATGATTATGATGTTTCTTAACTACAAATCCCATAAGGCATTTGGTGGTATTTCAAAATTGAAAAATGTCTGTTTTCAATTTTTGATGGAAACAAAAAAGCAAAAATTGTGTATGGAAGGAAAAAAAGAAACATTTCCCATGATCCCATTCACAGCATCAGTCTACCAATGGTTTTTGACTTTCAAAACCACCCATAGCATTATTGCCCTGCTCTGCTCCCTGAATGCCCAAGGTTTCTCTTTGAACTGACATTCCTGAGGAAGAACACAGTTTCAGGAGGCAGAATCTGTCTAGGCAATAAGAAACAGGTTGGCATTCAAATAAGCAGGCACCACAAGATCAAATGGAAGGTTTTCTAGTAAACTGGAATCTGCAATTGGCTTTCTTAGTAGTTTCTTTTTAGAAGCCTATTTCAGATCTTATATAGATGGAGGTGGCTGGCCCAACTTCATTGGGCCAGCTATGTCATTCAGATGTCCAACTGCAGATGCCCAAAGCAAGTTTTATTCTTCCAACTCAGTCATAGATTTCATAGATTTCATAGACATTAGGGCTAGAAGGGACCTCAGATGATCATTGAGTCCAGCCCCCTGCCCCAGGGATAGGAAGTCAACTGGGGTCAAAGGATCCCAGCAAGATAAATGTCCAAATGCCTCCTAAAGAAGTTCAGAGTAGGTGTTTGCACCACCTCTGGTGGCAGGCCTTGGGGGACAGTAAAGAAGTTCTTCCTTGTGTCCAGCCTGAAACAGTCTTGGAGGAGTTTGTGATCATTTAAACTTGTCATTCCTTGGGGTGCTCTGGTGAACAGCTGTTCCCCCAGATCCTGATGTACACCCCTCATATACTTATCAGCAGCCACCAGGTCCCCCCTGAGCCTGCGCTTCCCTAGGCTGAAGACTCCCTTGGCCCTCAGCCTCTCATCATAAGGCCTGTTCTTCTGCCCTCTGGTCATGCATGTAGCTCTCCTCTGGACTTTCTCAATATTCTCCATATCCTTTTTAAATTGTGGAGCCCAAAATTGGATACAGTACTGCAGCTGACTTGAAAACAGTCAAGATGTACACTCAAGATAAGGCAGAGAAAGTGTTTCAAGATGTCCTCAGGGCCAAACTAAATGCAACAAATGCAACATCAACCTCAACTCGTGGGAGACTATGACCCAGAACCACCCCAAAAGGAAGAAGAGTCTGCTGCAGGATATCAGTACTTTGAAGTCTTATATGAGAACAACAGGAGCTGGAAAAGTGGGAGCGGCAGAAATAGCATGTCATGGATAAAATCAAGAAGGAAACATGTGCCTCAATTGCAGCAGAGTCCGCCGATCTTGGATCAGCCTCATAAGCTATCTTTGGACCCACAGATAAGACAAGCATAGAAGACAAGCATCCTTAATTGTGAGGGATTAGCAAAGAGTTGGAGGCAGAGACAATCCCATCAGTGTGCAGGGCCCGGAGCAAAGCAGCTTGTGTGTGGCCCCCCTCCCCATCCCATGTCACGCTTACACAAGGGAGTGAAATCCCCAGCACACCAGACGTGGTGGGATGGGTGGCAGCCAGAACTTCTGGCCAGAACAGGCAAAGAGTTGTCCAACCCACTGGGCAGGCAGGTGGCCTAAACTGCAGCCATGGCCTCTCTGCCCAGCTCTGCAGAGCCCCTCAAAACACAGGGCCTGGGTTGGTTGCCCCGATCTGCACCCCCCCCTTCTCCCTAGGGATGGCCCTGGTTGGACGTATTCTTTTCAATCAAGTTATTCCTATTTTACTGACTATACAAACAGGCCAAGAATAAGGTTTTTAAATTATTGGGAAAAGACAAGGAAAAAGAGATAAATTTACTCTAAAGAATATACTGCCATGGACTTGGTCAGCTTTTACTTTTTAATAGATAAACAGTAACTGCTGCATTCTTCATTATTATACATTTTACACTTTTTCATGCCTTAACTAATAACATCTGTGGACCACTTCTGCCAAACACCCATTTCTCCATGGTTTAGCCTGGACTGTCAGACCATCGATGGGGTGAAAACTGACAGAAGTTGGAGGAAGGTGTCAAGATTCATGAGGGAGCCAAGGAGGTGGCAGCTGCACCTGTTGGGGTTGTGCTGGGCAGGATAAGTTATGGCATGCATAGGGGAAAAGAAGGACACATCTTCAGAGTTGCAGGAGAAGGCACTTGGTATCTGTCCCCCTATCCATCCCCTCCTATGTCTTGGGGAAGAGAAGAGAAACAGTCAGAGGAGGCTGTGATCTGTTGTTGCTGTTGTTGTAGGTTGATAGTTAAAACATCAGTCATCTTTAGTTTTATTTGGGCTGAGGCCACCAATATTGCATATATTACTGAGATGAGGCTGGATGAGGCTAGCCTGGTACTTGGTGCACCATCAGTTTAGGACTGGAGGGGTGGAGTGACAGTAGTGTATAAGGAAAAGCTGGCCTATAAAAGATGCCTAATTTGTCCAACATGGAAAGTGTCTAGTTTGTGTTCAAACTAAGAATAGATTGAAGATGTTTTTGATGTATAACCTACCCCTCTAGATAGTTTCACTGAGTTAGCTGAGCTGGAAGTGTTGAAGCAGAGATACAGACTTACTGTTCTGGGCAACTGCTACACACCAAGGTTGTCTCTTCAGAGCTGTAGTGGGACTTCATGGAGAATATGGCAATCATGGGGATATCCTACACAGTAACTGAACAGACACATGAGATGAGGCACATTAGATTTAATATATTGCCCCTAACTGAAAACAAAAAGGGGGTTGATTATTAAGGGTGTCATTAAGAATCCTTTTTTCAAGGTTAGACCATTACCTTTTGAAAATATAGATCACTGTCTTCTGATACCCCCGTTTAGGGTAGTGGTGTCTGTCCTAGGTGATAAAAGCCAGTGCAGGAACACTGGAACCATTGCTAATGTCAGTGCCCCCCTCAGGAGGGTACGGCACCACATGTTCTCAAGTGTGCAACTTTTCAGACCCTTCTCAGAAAAAAAAATCTCTTGATACTGACTCCCCAGCCAGCAATACTGTGTCTCCAAATCACCTTTTTGGTGGGATTGAATAAGTGGTTGTCCAGTAGGTTCAGGAGCAGTTTCTGGATTTCATCCAGGGCCATCTCAGTCTGGATTTCATCCAGGGCCATATTACAGTGACTGCATTTGTGGCCATGGTCAACAGTCTTTGCCTGAAGGTCAACATGAACATTTATACCCTGATGATCCAATTATATCTTTCAGCAGCCTTTGATACAGTTGGCAGTGAGGTGTTGATAAAGCATTTACAGGACCTAGATAGTATTTGTAGGACTGTTATAAATGGGTTCTGCTCTTCCATAGCAGGGAGGTTCTAGAAAGTACTGATGCATGTGTACTTGGTGTCACTTCAGGGCTCTTCCTGTGGGGTTCCCCAGGCCTCCGTCTTGTTGCCTCTCGTGTTCAATGTACATCTGAGTCTACTGGATGAAACTATGTGGAGATATGGAGTGAGGTACAATCAGTATGCTGATAACACCCAGCTCCACCTCCTGTTTTCATCCAACAAAGGACCCATAGTCTCAGCCTGTATTTAGTGCCTGGATGAATTTGGGGATTTGATGTGAATGAATGACTTGAATCTGATTCCAAACAAGACAGAGGTGATGACAAATCTTATGACTACAGAGTAAGAGGGGGGAAGGAGGGAGATAGGGACACTTATCATCAGTAGAGTTTGGCCTCCCATTGGCAGTCAGATTCACAGCCTTCAAGGGTCCTCCTGGATTCTTTATTGCACTTAGGTTGCAGTCATGGCTGGGAATGCTTTTTACCAACCCCATCTTGTGAGAAGGATGTGATCCTTTCTTTCAGTTTTGGAATTGGCCACCATTATCCATGGTCTCATATCTTTAAGGGTAGATTAACATACTCTATGTGGGGCTACCCTTGAGAACCATCCAGAAGATGTAAAATGCAGTGTTGCAGAACACAGTAGGTTGCCTTTTGATAGTGGTGGGTTGCCAGGAGCTCTTCATTCCAGTGCTCCAAAGTCTGCACTTGCCTTCTTTTGTTTCCTGAATGCTAATCAAGGTGTTAGTTTTGACCTAGAAATCCCTAAATGGCCTCGACCCCTGACACCTAAATGACCACCCTCCTTTCTCTTATATAACAGTATGATCACTAAGGGGTCCTATAGACATGCAATGAGACTGCTCTGATATGCTGTAAGTACACATGGACATTAATGTGTGTTGAAACACTGGAGCATGGAAATTAATGTGCTCCAGCAGCCTTCAGCATCACCTGTATCAGTACGGTGGTAGGGTGCTTTAAACTAAAACTCGTTCCATTTTTCAGTGTGGGGATGCTGATACACGTGATGCTCAGGTGCTTTTAGTTAGCATGGCTTGCTAATTAAGGTGCCACCCCACCTCCCAGAGCATGTCTATAAACACCTAAAAAGTCACCAGAGAGCTACTTCCTGCAAGTATCTGTGTATTTCTATTTTGTAAAAACAAGTGTGAGGTTATTTTCAGCATTTGCTCTTCAGCTATGGAACTCCATCCCCTTTAAGGTTATTAGAGTTCAAGCCTGGAAGTCTTCCAGAAGCGGTGTAAGACTTTTATATTTGGGCAGGCTTTCAGCAAGGTTAAGTTTTGGGGCAATGCTTGGAGAGTTTGGTTTTTTTAATACATAAAATTCTATTTTAATAATTATCGGGGCGGGTGGGGGAGGTTTCTTGTTTTGCATTTTAAAGTTCCCTGAGCCCTTGCTGAGAAAGGTGGCATATACATCTAATAAATAAATAAAATAAATCAATCCAGGTTGGTCATCTCCTGGCACTTTCATTCGGTGTGTCTGGCTAATGTGATGTAGATTAGAGGGGGCTGTTAGTCCCTCCATAACTGAAGGTACTTGGTGCATTGGCACAGAAGATACTTACAATGCTTATACTAGATCTATTTTGCTCTAGTTTTTCTTGACAGCAGCTCCTTTAAGCTGTTTGTATATTGCATTAACATGCACCTTTCTGACAACTAATAGTTTAATACCCAGTACAATGTCTACTGTACAAAGCAACAGAGGAACAACTGTTCTGCTTTTGTGTAGGGAGCTGGAAGTCGCTTTAACGTATTCAAATTTAGTGCAGGGCCCCAGAGGGATGCTGATTTATCTCTGCTTCTAGGCTTCCTATTCAGTGCTGATATTGTGTGCCAGAGAGCAGAAGGGAAGGATTAGCTGCACCTTATCTCCATTCACATGATAGCAACGCTTCTCGATAACTCGCTAATCCACAGAGATAAAAACACTGCAAGCAGATTTTGCAGACTTTAGGATGAAATGTGTGGAGGGATTTATGTTATTCTTGCAAATGCTCAAATCATACAGTTTGCTGTGTGAGCTGCAAACTCCATGTCACTGGGCCAATTAGCTCCTGGGATCAGGCTTATTTCATACAGCATTAACCATATGAGCAGGCAATATGATACAATAAAGAGGCAAATAAGATCAGATGAGTGAGACTTTTAATGCAACATTGTGTGCAGCATCACAAACCATTGCTTCAAGAAATAGAATTAGGAAATAAGCTTTCTCTGAAAGAAGTGTTATTTTGCATGGAAATAAAAGAAAAAAAGAGAGATTTTTCCTTGGAAAAATATGCAGCATGCTGGAGTATGAACGGCTGCTTCTGTGCATACTCTTATTTGGTGTACATTAATATTTAGTGAGGGGGGAAAAGAGCTGTAGACACTGATGCTTTATTATAAGAAGGATTTCAGAGCACATAAAAATTAGAATAATACAAACTGAAGGTCACATAGCTAAACAGAAAATAGGCAGAAAATGCCAAAGATGGGGT
Source organism: Crocodylus siamensis (assembly GCF_052110815.1). NCBI lineage: Eukaryota > Metazoa > Chordata > Crocodylia > Crocodylidae > Crocodylus > Crocodylus siamensis. The sequence continues at coordinate 47,216,394 of NC_143403.1, forward strand.
TGAATACATTTGTATTTCTTTCCTGGGTCTCTCCTCGGGAATTCCCTCTGCATGAGAAATGATACAAATTATTGTCCATCCAGGATTCTGCCTGGTTAGGAAGTGGCAGCCCATGTTCTAAACCTATGCCTCTCCAAGGCACCTCTGTGCCCTAGGAACACCAGAGCGATTCCTAATCCATACCTGGGATCATGACCCCTTTCCTGAGAATGGTACTAGATAATTGTAGCTTGGGAACAGGCCAGTAATTGGGAATACATGTCTGAAGGACTCAAAGAGGTCTTGCTGGTTGTGTCTATACGAGATGCTGACTGCTCAGTAGATAAAAAAATACTGCACAGTAGGACATCACAGCATGGACAGTGCTAATATGCTAGTGTGCAAAATAATTAGGCTACTGTGCATTAGTGTCACCTAAAAGACATTTTCTGGCATTACTGAGTAGAAACTCTGGTGACTCGCTAATACAAGTAGTAAATAAATGCGAAGTAACAATTGTGCAATAGCATCTCATTTAGATGCACCCCTATTTCTTCTTGGTACAATTCCAGTTCCCATTTACTGAAGCCCAGAAGAATTCCTGCTGGAAGCTGGGATTGAGATTGGGGTTGCGGTTGGGGTTGGGGTTGGGGTGAAGGGGACAGGCAGTAGGTACCACTGGCAAGTTGCTTCGTGGGAAAGATTAGCTGCCTGCCTGGGAAGGTTTGGAAGATGGCTGGGAAGAAAGCAATGTAGGAAATCCTCATGAAGTCAGTTCAGCTCTCACTCTGCTCTTTGTGTATACCCAGAATTAACAGCTGTCTCCTGAAATCAGTGCAAGTCTGTTGATTTTTGAAAGCTTCACTTGACTTACATAACACAGCAGCATGGATCTTGGAATCACGCCACCTTGCTGCCTGTATTGGCTGTCTGTGCCCTTACCGCACATCGCCTTTCAGAGCCATGTGAAGCCCCCTTTGTTTGGAAGGAGTCGTGAAGTTCACCTAGGTAAGGTGAGGTAAGGTAAAGCTATTGTACTTCTCTCAGGGGATGAAGCAAGTCCAATGGAAATCCAGTTCTGCTGGCCAGTGGGGAGTCATCCAGAGAATAGCCTTTTCTGCTCACTTCCCCTGAAAACAAAAGAGCTTGTGGACAATAACCTTTCACAGTCCTGAGTACTGTGAAGACCTTACTCTGGGGTAGAAACTGGACAGGCAGTTTCCCAGGCATTTCTCTTCCTTACTTGCTCATCCTGGCAGGGTATCCTGTGGCCCCATCCTGACCCAATACACATAGGTCTCTCATCTTTTTTTCCACTCCTTGTGTTTTGTTTTGAAGAGGCAAAAAACCCCAACAAAACTAGAGAAAGTGCCTTTTTCCCCATGTACACTTTCTCTAGTTTTGTTGGGGTTTTTTGCCTCTTCTTTGAGCCTCCCACACAGCATCTCAGGTGAACCTGGGATCTGCAATGCAATGTTATTCTATGAGAAAAACTTCAGCTCTTTTATTCCCTTCACTTTGCTGGAGCTGTCTGTTGTTGCCTGATGGGATTCCTGTAGACTCTTCATGGCCTGCACTTGGCCCATCCTCTGCATTTCCCTTCCTTGCTTAAAAGGCTCTGCAGGGTCTGGATCTCATCAGACACACTGGGATTGCCCTAGGCCCCTGCCATTGTCTTGTGGTTTGCAGCCAGCTTCTGGCCTATTAATGCTCCTCCCACTTAGAACAGGAATACTGTGATCGCTAAGAGCATTTGTACACCTTCTTGCACTGCAGCACCAGGTGTTTGCTGCAGCGCATGGATTTCTATGAAAAGCGAAATGTGCATCAGTGCTGAGAAAATCGTGGCAGTGTGTTTTTGAACTAAAACACATCAAAGGTGTTTTAATTCAAAAGCGCATTGCTGCCATTGTCTCAGCACTGACATGCATTTCATTGTTTATACAAATGCACATGATGCAGCACTGGGCGCATCAGCTCACATGTAGAGCAGACTCAGTTAATTGAGTTTGCTCCAATGTGTTGAATCTCTGGCATGTCAGAGCAGACAACTGTATGTGTATAAATGCCCTCGACTATTTAGCTGCTTCTGAATTGTTAATTAAACTACTAAAACACAACAATTGTAATTTTCCTTTGTTGGGTCAGCAGTCTTGTCTGATATGAAAATGGCTCTCTTTCCCCCCATCCCATTCTGAAAACAGCTTGAGCCTGGCAGGCAGCAAATACACAAATTACAGAAGACTATGTTTTGAAGTGGCTTCATCTGAATCCTCATGCAATGAGACTTCAGATTTTCACCATATCAGCCATTTTTAAAGCTGTCTACAGCCATGCACGTGTGTGTGGTCAAGGCTATAAACTATTTTGTGCAGCCAGACCAGGCATAAATTCTCACTTCTGTCTGTCCCCATAGTTCTGGGATGAAGGAGTACATTTTGGTGAGGTTGGGTCATAGCTCTTTCCCTTTTTCCCTCTTGTCTATCTCCCACCATAGTGAGAAGTTTGCTCAAACGAAGTTTGCTTTTCCTACATCATGGCATTATTAGGGACAATTCAGTGCTTGTGTTTCCCAGGTATTGATGTTACCATAGAATCAGAGAAGTAGGGCTAGATGGGACTTCCACAGATCATTTAGTCCAAGCTCCTGCCTGAGGCAGAATTGTCTCTATCCAATGGCTGTTTCCCTTTTGCAGCAGAGTATATTTGGTGTCTGCACTTTAAGACTTGAGAGAAGGCAGGATGGTGGCCTGCAGGTGTAGGCTAGTCCTGATGAGATGGTCACATGAGTCCAGGAGGGCCATGGATTGGAGAAGGGGCCTCCGTTTTAGATTCAGGCCCTCAGAGCTGGGCCAGCAGATATCAACTGGTGATGCCATCTGTCAGGCATGGGACACAGTGTAGGTTTGGTACAGAGCCATGTATATCACCCTTGGCATCAGGGCATTAAAATGGGCAACCTCCCACATTTTACATCAGTTTATTAAACAGCAAGTTGTGGCAAGTGAGACTCTGCAAACTGCCCAACATAGGAGGGCTGGCTAATTTTGAGACCCAGCCCTGAGCTGGCCTTCTGTCACACTTTTCCTTATGGTAAATTAGGAATAAAATCCTGGCTCCAATGGTGAATTGCAAACCTCCCACTAAAATAGTCTCTATCTTATTCTTTAAGCATCACAATGCCCCTCCTCTGCTACTGTACTCAGCAATAATTCTGTTGAATATGTGGATACAAATTTGGCTGCTGTGACTTATGACACCCACTTGGATGCCAGCAAAGATGATTGTTATTTTATGTTTCTATTGTAGTACCATTTGTAGGCCCCATTCAAGGCTAGGACAATATACAGACCTGCACACTATGAGTAGAACTCAATTTTTTGATAGCTAATTAACAGATTTCTAGCCATTTACATGGACATTTTTGGCCCTTGCTTTACACGGTGACTCTGTAAGCTTGTCTGTGTACACTAAGCATGTGCCATAGAGTTATACACTGGTTGGGTAGTTGTGCAGCTACTTCTGTGTGAACCTAAGTCTTGGAGAAATGATGTGGGTCACATATCTCCTACATTTTAATTGCAATAATTGACTAGCTTGGGCACTGACCCAGAAATAAAAGATCTAGGTCCTAGGCTCCCCTCATGGAACAGCAATTTGAACCTGCATTTTTTTTCCCCCAGCAGAGCACTCTAAACACCACATCAGACTCAGCTTTGTCCTGGACTTGGTTTGAAACCTAGTCATCACAACTTGCATTTATAGTTATTGGTTAAAATGGATAGAGAGCCATGCAAAGGGAAAGTATGCACCCCATTAGAAGCTAGAGTTCAGGCCAGAAATGAGAAGGTGCTCCATGGCAGAGCAGCAGCCTTTTACTGAGTCACACTCCTAGCTTGTTCCAGTCTGCTTAATGCTTGATCTGTGGTTGCTAAAGTACCATGTTGGCAAGTCGGAGAGATGCACACTCATAGGCAAAATGGGGCCAAGAACCTAGGTCTTCTCTTCCTGGAAGAGTGCCCTATCCTTGATTATTGCAGATAATACATGGGAGAGACCTCCTTCTCCTTGGTCTGACACCTATTGGCCATGGGTTTCTGGCTGATTACATGTTTGTGACTTAGTAAAAAATGGGTGTGCATACATAGCTGCATATATGCCTGGCCAGAGTGTGTGTAAATACCAAAAATGCTGCTTACACAGCTTGAAAACTGTCATTTAGATGCACAAACAGAAAAATAATTCCATCATATGAACATACAGTTCTTGCCTTTGGGTACTGAAAATCAGTTCTTCAAATGTCTAAGTGAGCTTCAAATGAAAACCCCTCATCACCTTTTCTGGTTCTGTGCAATCCAGAAAGACAATATGACAAAACAACTTGTAACAGTTGGTTACAAGTTGGGCTAGACTGAGGTCAGTTTGTGAAAGCTGGCTCTACCCTTAATCCCTGATTGACAAGAGGATTTGAGCAGACAGAAAACAGAAAGGCTTGCAGTAGCCTCATGAGATGAATACCAGGAAGAAGAAAGGATAGGTGGGATAGAAGTGGCACTGCATTGGGACCTTTACTACCGCAGTTAGAAAGATACTATAAGCTGAAAACAGCCAGGCTATGAAACTTATAATGTGCTGCACATGTAGGCATCCAGATACAAAAGAGAAGAAGATATCCTTAATCAGTCACAGAGGGACAAAACATGGCCCTGAGCAGTCAATGCAAGATGATCTTTCTGTTGTACAAAGTTTGAGATTCAAATTGCTGCAGCTGCAGAGAGGAGGAAGTTATAACTCATGGATAAGGGGTTAATATTGGGTCAGTCTTGGGGGGGGGCAGTCTAAGATCCAGCAAGGAAACCCAGGTCAGCATCAGGTGTATGGGCATAGATGTCACATGCAGCAGAACCAGACACTTGTTGCTTGTATGATAGGGTGATAGGGAGCCTGAGGCATGAAAAAAAATGTTTGCACACATAATGGCATTGGATTCCTGGGTGAATTCCTACCTCTCACAAGGTAGTAGATGGGGTCTCCATGTCAAGACAAAGGTTGGGAGTCTGCAGCCCCCTGTGAACAAGCTTCACCCTCTTCCCTGGGGTCTCCCCCACAATATGATCCAAGTGAGAAGATTGTAAGTAAGTACAGGAAAGATAAACACACCCAAGCATAGCAGGGCATCTCTGTGCCTGGGGCAACTGTGCCGATTGCAGGGGTGTGGTCTTCTGCTGCAGTAGCAGCTGCTTTTACACTCCTGCACAAACATGGCACCTCAGGCAGCTGCCTTGGTCACCCTTCCCTCAGTTATGGTCTTGTAAACATAGCCTGGTGTCAACCTGGGAAAAGGGTTGGTTATTGTTCAAGGAGCCCCTGCCACAGATCCACTTAAAGGGGAAAATCTTTCCCAACATTCTGGTTCATTCCCACAGCACAACTTCTTTTCTTGGTATTTCCACCCAAAGGGAAGCTGGAAACATAATTAATTTCATACCTGAGCCTGTGCTTGTGAGATTCCAAACCCTATTTCCTAAAGCCATCAGGTTCAGAAAAGCTTTCAGACCAAACTGTTGAAGCTATTCGCATTTCCACTGGTTCCAGGAGGTACAGTGCTGTGAGATTGGCCAGAGCAATGGGAACACCTCATGCTTGCACAATAAAGGGTTAGCTGAACGGCTCCAGCTTTAAAGTGGTTTTGGCAGGTTTAATTTACAACTTTATAGTTGGGGTGAGAGGAGGGTTAGCTTTAGCCTTATAAATAAAGAGGAAATCCAGAGACTGTTGAATTAAAGGCTAAGCATTCAGCTCTTCTAATCACTCCAAATAGCCCATGAGATCTTCTCTCATTTAGAGAGTGATTTTTCAGTTTAACTTACTGCAGAAACCCGATTTAACTAATCCTTCTTTGCCCAAGTCCTCTAGGCATATGGCCTGAGAGATACTTGGCACAGAGTGGGTCATTCTGAAGCTTTCTAATCCTATGCCTGCCAGCTAGTAAGTTCCCGTGCTCTTGAGAGGACAAGTAATAACTTTAATCATGCCAGACAGTCCTGCACTCATCACCCTCATGTGACACTGCTTCTTGCAGGCATGAAAGGCTCATCTTATGCCTGAAGGGAGATTGCTCCATGAGTTGTCTATCAGAGTACAGCTATGGATCTGTTTTGTATCTGCCTGAGACCTCAGATGGCAGGCTCCTATGAGGAAGGGGTTGGTTGTTTATGGCAGTACACCTTGGAGCAGGGGTGGGTAAAATATAGCCTACAGGATGGATCTGGCCCATCAGCTGATTACATCTGGCCCATAGGGGGTGCCACGTAACTGATTGGATCCAGCCTGTGGATGCCCCCACAGTGCTCCAGATGCGGCCAAGCCCAGCTCATGGTAGCAAGCGCTGCACTCCTGCCCATGCCTGCCGGCCCTGGCCCTGGCTAAAGCCAGTACGCACAGCTTCCAGCATGGCTGCTCCCAGTGTGGTTGCAACCACGGGGAAGTCACTTGGCTCTCCTCATCTTTAGAGGTGGCTACTCTTCCTGCTCCTGCCCCAGCTGAGACTCTCCAGGTAGGGAGAAGCTGTAGCCAGCTGGGAGGATGGGGAAGGAGAGTGGGGAGGCATGCACAGCTCCCTCAGGTGCTGCAGGCTAGAGCTGTCTCTGCAGCACTCTGCATAGGGCTGAGCCCTGGTGATATCTGCCTGGGGCAGCCCGTGTTGTGCTCCCACCTGCCCATGCTGTCCCTACCCTGGCCAGTGTGCGCAGCACCCGTGGGGCTGCTCCCAGTGCAGCAGCTGCCACCAGAGCTGCCCTCTGGTGGCAGCTCCTTCTGCTGCTGCCCGTGCTGTGCCACTCCAGGCAGGGGGGAAGCTGCAGCCAGGCAGCTCCTGCCATAGTGCACAGGGCTCCAACTCCAGGCTGCCTTCCAGCTGCTCCCTCCGTCATCAAGCCAGAAGGAAGAAGCAGGTGGAAAGTGGATGGCAGCTGGAGTCAGAGCCCCATATGCTGACAGCAGGAGCTGCCCAGCTGAAACTTCCTCCCTGCCTGGAGCAGTACAGCAGGGGCAGAAGCAAGAGAAGGAGCCACTGCTGGAGCCAAGGGAGCTGCCGCACTGGGAGTAGCCACACTAGCTGTGTGTGCTGGCCAAGGCCACCCTGGAGAGTCCAGGTGGCAGCAAGCACAAGCTGTCCTGGGTGGGAGCAACAGGGCTCAGCCCCATGTACAGCACTGCCTGGGCAAGCTGTGTTGCACAAGCCCACCACCCCACCCTCTCCCTTCACCCCTGGCTGGCTCCTGGGACCTAGTGCCCAAGTAGGCCCTGGCTTTAATGGTGGACTCTCCCCAGTGGCCTGTGATGCTGCAGTTTCATGTGACCCACATGGAGGACGTATGGAGTAGAAGGAATTCCTCCTTTGTACATTAGTATTCACTTCAAGATTTGGAGGTATAAGCATGAGAGCAAGGATGAGGAGGCATGAGGTTAGATTTCAGAGCTTTTCTGCATTTTGCCTGTTTTTATGAACACAGCTCAGGAAATGTGTTGGATTGTGAATATTCCAATGTACTCTGGCATTTATTTGACATTAAAAATTAATTTAAATTCTGTAAAACTACATGCAATAGCCAGAATCCATCATTAGAGACATGAAGTTTGGTTAGAGTAATAACGGACACAGAGAAAGAATCCATAAAATAAGTCCTGCTCAGTTTCCACTTGAAACACAACCTGTTTAATAAAGATGCTGCAATTTACATTGAATACATTAGGCCCATCATCATGATTTATGAAAACTAGCACGTCCATATCTAGTCTAACATGATATTATAGAGACATGCTACAAACACTGTCACACACTCCTATACTGATTTGTCAAGAGTAAGAGGCTGATGCCTTTTAAACCACAGCTAAGAATCTGGGTACAAAGAAATCTTCCTTTCCTTCTGTTTCTGCATCTCCCAAAGAGGTTTGTTATGTAAACAAGGAACATATATTGGGTGTTCAGTAGTATTTAGGATATACCCAAGTAGGATTATTATGTAGGACAGATAAAGGGAGTCCCTCAGTCCACAGTCTATATAGCTCCACAGCTTTCTGTTAGAGCCTCCATCTCCTTTTGCCAGGGACCTCTGTCTGCCCCCCTAGCAGATGAGGTTAATAGTCAGCTCATTACTATTTAATGGAAGCAATGCTGTCTCAGCATTTTACAGTCTGCCAGGTGCCAGAAAATCACAAGTATGAAGGGGAAATGCCTGAGAGGACATAGCTAGACTCACTCCAGTCCTTGTTTCCAGCAACTCAATTAGATTAAACAAGTAAATCAAAAGGCCGAAGGAGGGATCGATGCCCCTGACAGGCTTAAATATTTCAGAAAAAGTGGCACCTGTTCTGGATGTGATCCATTATTGTCTCTGAGCTTGGCTGTTCAGCAGCTGTCTGCTTTGTGGATGGAGTACAACCCCACCCTCCTTTGTATATAATTTGTTTTCTCTAGGTAGAGAGCACAGGGGCACAAGGATGGTTACACTGCATATGGAGCTTAGGGTGGATAGAAACTGTATGCATCTACACATGCCACTAAGGCAATGTGATAAACTCCAGCACAATTGCTGCCAGAATCAGCTGCTCCCAGGCATAGCATCTGTACATGCACCTGGAACTGCAGCAGTTTGAACCAGGGCAGAGCAGCCCCAGGGTGGCAGCAGGCTTAGAGAGTCAGCCCCAGGCTTTGGGCTGCAGTGTCAGGCAGTAAAGGGGCTGGCTGGGGCACAAGAGGTCCAAAACTATGGAGCCATGTAACTGACCCCCCTGAGCCTGCTGCCAGCCAAGGGCTACTCTGCCCCAGCTCAAACTGCTGAAGTCCTGGTCACGATCCACAAATGCATTTCTGCACAGTAAGTGACTCCACCATAAGATAGTACTGTCCTTGACAATACTATTTTACAGTGGAGTTAATTTATTGTGCCCTAATACTGGTGCACATGTAGACAGTGAAGCTTTACTGAACAGCTGATCAGTCAACTTGGCAGTAAAGCATGCATGCTGGCATTCCTTAGGTCACCAGGGATCTCTCTGCTATTCCAAATAAATTTGTGGAGTCCCAGTACCAGTTCCTCTCCAGCAATCTTGTAGATTTCAGCAGGTATGCCATCCAGTTCAGTAGTCTTGTTATTCTTGGTTTCCTTGACAGCACACCAGCCTACTTCTAGGGTAGGAGGGTTGGTAAGGGATCCCCTTTCAGGCTGCTGGGGGATGGATTTGATGGTGGTATCTGTCACAGTTGACTCATGATTCAAGAATACCACAACATGTTCTTTCCATCTAGATTGGATAGAGTCATTGTCTTTGATGAGCATTGAGCCATCCTGTGATCACAGCACAGTAGGACCATAGGAATCTGGGCAGTAAATGGCTTTCTTTGGCTGGAAATAGCTTTGGGCTATGTCTACTAGGCCTCTGCAAGTAGGCAGCTATTTGATCTGGCTTTGGATCTGGCTGCTTCAGATGCCAGTAATCTGATCTGGACCTCTGGACTGGGTTTCTGCTTCGATTTGGCCAAAGCAGCTTCAATACTTTGGAGCCGCCTTGGAGATACAGGCTATAATGGGGGATCAATTAAATATCTTTAACTTTGTTGTTTTTTGTCTTATTTGAATGAAACATGCAGGGGTGGCAGCCTCTAATGAGATCATGAAGTCTGCCAAGTTTCAAAAAGATCAGTGCAAGGGGTCAGGGGAACTGCATCCCAAATTCGTGAAAGCAAAATTCATGTCACGTGTATGTGTTACATCACAGTGGGGTCAAAACTGCAGGGGTGGTGGCCCATGGTGAGGCCACAAATCCTGACAAGTTTCAAGAAGATGGGTATGTGGGTTTGGGGGAAACTGCACCTCAAGCTGCTGACAGGCAAAACTCATGACATGGCTGACCCTGTGTGTGTTAAGGTACAGCAGAGTGAAAGTCGTAGGGATCGTAGCCCCTGCTGTGGCCATGAAGCTTGCCAGTTGTCAAGGAGATAGGTGCTGGGGTTCTGGGTTCTGGGGCCCTGCACCTCTGCCTGCTGACAGGCAAAACTTGTGACACATGTGCTTGTGCAACTGTGTCTGTCTTGGGGCACAGGGTGGTGGGAGGGAACTACTGCAGGCCTGGCTGCTAAGCTACTGTGTTACCAGTTACCAATCAATCATGATTCACTCAGGGACCAGCTCAATACACAGTACCTAGCTACTAGTAGCTACTAAATAGTTAGTTAATTAGCAATGATTAACACCTACAGAACTACAGACTAAGGAGACCAAATAACTACTGTACCTGTTTTCGTGAAACTTGTCAGGCTTTGTGGCCTCACCGGGGGCCACCACCCCTGCAGTTTTCACCCCCCCCCCATGGTGTAACACATGCACGAGTTTTGCTTTCAAGAATTTGGGGTGCAGTTCCCCCCCCGAACTCCTATACCGATCTTTTTGAAACTTGGCAGAATTCATGCTCTCCAAAGCGCTACAACCCCTGAGAGTTTCTTCCAAAGCGGACACAAAACAACAAAGTTATAGATATTTCATCGGTTCCCCATTATACCCTATGGCTAGATCTCCAAAGCAGCTCCGAAGTGGTTCAGAAGCTCCGAACCGCTTCAGAAAACCTAATGAAGCCAGCGCTTTGATCCAGACATGCTGCTTCAGATGCCAAAATGTCCAAAGCTTCTCCGGATCCGAAGCATCACACAGCCCTAATGTCTATGCTTGCACTTAACTGTATAATAAACTAGCTGTGGAATAAAGAGTCACTGTTTCCAGGTGCAATAGTATTAATCCACAGTAAGCTAATTAATGCTGCAGTAAGATAGTACTGTTTTACACTGGGTTAATTTACTGCAATTAAATGAATGTGTAGATGCTGATGGTGGGTTTAAATTGTGCCTGGTCAGCCCAGCCAGTAGGAGGCCAGATTCCTGCCTTCTGTCTAGCCACATGGCTCTGCACTTCAAGCACCCTCATACCCCAGGCAGCCTCTCCACTGCCTAACACTGCCACTTGGACCCTGGGGCTGAACAGCCCTGGCATAAACTGTTCCACCCCAGCTCAAATTGCTGCCATCCTGGGCATATATGAAGATGCTGCACCTGGGAGTAGTTTACTCTGGCTCAAACTGCTCTGGAGTTTATTGCTGCAGATTAATTGCACATGTAGATGCACCCTGCATGTCATATTTGTGAGCATAGAACTGGATTTCCTTGGCATTATCTTGCCACCACTGATTTTTGATTTATAGGACCCTCCTTTTGAGGCTTGGCTTTGAGGATTCGATATGTCTCCTTCTTCTGCTAAGATGAGGTGTCATCTTGCCAAATAGAATGAGTCCTTCTCTTCCAGTCAAGGAAGACTTGGATCCCAGTGTTGCTGTCATTGACCTAGTCTTTGTGTCATTTGGTGTCTACACAAGATGCTATGGCACAGTAGCAGTGAGCTACTGTGCTGTAGCTCATAGCTACCATGCAGTAGCATTGCTGGGCACTGACTGTGATGCAATGCTACTATACAGTAGTAATGAGCTACCATGCAATATCTCATTGCTACTGTGCAGTATCATCAGAAAAAAAAACTGTGACAGTACAGTTGCTTATGAAATTACTAAATGACTGTGCAGTAACAACTGCACAGTCTGCCACTCATGCAGACATGGCCATTGGATGGTATAGCTAATGAATTCAGCACAGGCCATATGGATGGAGGTTTTAAACACCTTCCAGAGTTCCTCAATGTTGCCTTCATTTGTAGACAGGAAAGATATTTTTTTTTATGGAGACACTGTTGGAGTTTATGACAGACTTTAGGTCTTGAAGAGATTTAGTGTTGAGAGAGCTTCACAATGCTTTTAAATGTTTTTGGTGCTTCAGAGCAAGACGGATGTTGATAATAGTTCTTACAAGATGGTGATCTGTCTAGCAGTAATCAGTTCCTCATATGTCATGTGTGATATGGACATCCATTTGATCACAGGCACTAACAATAACATAGTTGAGGATGTGCCAATGTGTAGAGAAGGTTCTTCAGATCATGATGACAAGATTGTGCTCTGTGCATTTCCTCAGGAGGATGATGCCATTGGAATTGGCTTTCCCTACTTCTTCCTAATACTACCACTCCACAGGTCATGCCTGACTCTGCCACTGAAGTCACCAGAGAGAATGATCTTGTCCTCCCTGTGAGTATTGATCAGTGTGTGATCAATGTTGGAATAGATTTATTCTTTGACATTGATAGCATCAAACATTGGGGTGTGCACAATAATGACAGTGGCATACTCATTGTTGCTGAACTTAAGACAGAGAGCCATTAGAAATTTGTTAATGCCCACAGGGAGCTCCATAATTTGGCTGATGAGCTGATTATTGAAGGTGAAGATGATACTGTGAATGTCTGTCCTGGGCCAGTTTTCCCTTCCAAAAGAAGGTGTAGCTTCCAAACTCTTCCTTCACCCCCCCCCCCCGAATAACAGCTACTGGGGAGGAGGCAGCGGTGGGGAAGAGGGGAGGAAGGGAGGGAGGGAAGTGGGAATGGGAGGGGGGTGACCAGTAGCTGTGTCCTGCCATGACCGCCACCGGGGCCATAACCGCCACCACGGCCATTGCTACAGTTGCAGGCCCTGGCAGCCTGGGCCCCAGCTCCAGCCCCAGCCCAAACCAGAAGGATAAAGTAACCCTGGCCCTGGCCCAAAATAGCAGGGGGGAGGGTTAAGTGGGGGAGCAGCCCTGGCCCCAGCCTGACCCCTGGCCTGAAGCAGAAGTGGGGAGGGGGAGAATAGCCTATCCCCAGCCCGAAGCAGCAGGGGGAAGAGTGGGGGAGCAGCCCCAGCCCTGGATCCAGCCCTGGCCCCGGCCCCCAGTGCCAGCCCAAAGCAGCAGGGGGGAAGGCAGGGAGTGGCCACGGCTCCAGCCAGGCTGGGGGGAGTGGGGACTGCATACAGGTCTGTCCCTGCCCTCACCTCCACTCCCCCGTTATTCTTGACAGGCATATTGTATGTATATACATAATGCTGCAAGTTACATAAGCTTGAACAGCCTTTGCTTAAAAATCACAGCTGTGGTAACTGAGGTTGTAGCATCTTCTATTTGTGGGCACTTCTGAATGAATATTTCAGCTCTGGACAGACATACAGTTGTTCTTCTCCCCTCACTATTTGGAGTCATCCTGCATTCAGTACCCACCACTGACCATTGTTAAGGGCAGGAAAATGGGTTGAATTTGGCTTGTCAAAGATACAGCCCAGGGGCCATCCAGTTCATGGAATGGTCCCACTGCAGTGATTCACTCAAGATGTGGCACTGGGGACATCTTTACACGTGCTCTGGGGTGGAGGGTGGAGGGTGGGAGTGCTTTAATTAGATTGCCTGCAGAGTCTTGTATATTCAGAATCTCATGCTTCAAAATGGCAGCTGGGGCACTTCAACTAACGTTCATTCATTTGGAGCACAGGGATGCTGAATACATGTGATGCTGAGGCTGCTGGAGTATGCTAATTAGCACACTCCAGCAGACTCAGTTAATCAAGTCTGCTCCGATGTGTGCAAATTAGCATGTGTCAGAGCAGGTGTCCGGTATGTGTATAGTTGCCCTGGATGACTATTATTAGCACTTTGAGTTGGAAACTAGGCATGCAATGATTTACAATATATATGTGTTTTCAAATAATAATGATGACCAAAGCACTAAAAAGTTAGTCTGTAGAACATCCAGGCTGTTGAATTTTCATTTCATATCTTATTCCCCTACATATGTAAAGCAGTATGGACCTGATCTTAAACTTCTGTCGCAGTGTTCCCTGCAGAGAGCTATGAAAGTTAATTTGAAAAATCTTTATAATTATCATAGAGTAATTATCTGTAGCAAAAAATACATTTTGAGATGAAAGAAAAAGGACTAGTCAATACCCCAAATCTATAGTAATTAAAAATAAATTCTTACAATATCAGGATTCCCCTCAATGACCAAGTCCATAATATTGTCATTGATCTTCTCTGCACAGGCTTTAATTTTTAATATTTCTTATTCTGTCTTTGAAAACCTTATATGATGTTTTAAATTTTCTATTTTTTTAACTAATTATTTTTCCTTCATCACTTTGAAATTACTAATAAGCTTTGACAATGATAACCCTTGCCTTCACTGCAGCGAGCAGAGAGAAATACAATTTTTACCAAGATTTTTACCATTTTTTTTTTTTTTACTGAATCTGTGGGAAGTTTTCTAATGTTTGTGAAGTATTGAAATTCATTGTTATGTTAAGGAAATACATAGTTTTTCTGTATATCTATGCAGAAATAGGTGGGATGCTTATTTGCAGGGACTGACAATGTATGGTCAGCCTGCAAAGAGATTGGATCTGACCCACAAAGCTCTGATCTGTCTGCCTTTTATTAATGGTGCACCAATTCCTTGCTGCTGCCCGGACATCAGATTCATTTAGCATTTTACTAACAGCCAACCAATCCCCTCTTGCTGCTCCATCCTGGCTTTGTGCAGGGGTCTGCTCTCTTGCCCCTGTGTGGCCTCCTCACAATGTTGCCACATTAGCCAGTTCAAATTCTTACTCTTCATGCTTTTTGATGGCACAGTTTTCAAGGGAGGGTTCATTAGTGGACCAAGAGACCAGCCCTCCACACAGAGCCCAGCCAGCTAGAATGATAACAATCAATTAGTGGTATACAGCTGCTGTCAAGTTGCAAGCACTGGCCTGCCATTAGACAAAACTTGCTGACTCCCATCATGCAAGATAAATTCTACCAGGTTACAGAAGTTGAGAATCTGTCTCAGTCACAATTACATACTGGAATCTAACTTCACCATGATGTTATTCTGTAGTTAACAGAAGTGGACCTACATCCTAGATCCACATATCAAAATTTCAGGGAATGTGGATCTATATCTCAGGTTTGCAATTCAAGATACTGTCTCATTTGAATGGAAATTCAAGGAATTTAATGATGATAAACAGAAAGTGATCTTATTGGTTTGAATCCAGAAACAAGAAGGGAACAGTGCCAAGAATATGAATGTTAGGAACGGACCATAAATGCTCCTTGAGAAATGGGATGACAAGACAAGGATTTTTTTCCTGTTAGGATAAATCTTAATAATGCAACTTGAGTCTTAGTAAGGAAGCAGTATTTTAAAATAAAGTAGGTGATTCCCAGGAACATTTAAATTCTTTTGGATGGATTATGTTGATACATTTTTTTGTGGGTTCATATATCTCAATAGTACCCACCAAAAAAGTTGACTTTGCGAAATTCCATTAAATTAGCAGTTAAGCATTTGTGGACTTAGTCTCTTTATATTGTTTAGCCAACTGTGTCATACAGATTGTGCAAAGTGCTTTAATCTGCAACGTAAAAGGTTTCTCTAGAGATTAGTAGCATCCCCAATATGTTAATATAGTAAAAATGGATGATCTAATTAAGCTCTGCAGAACCATAGTAGGATGTGGGGTCCATATGTCACTTTGTCCTCTTGGTTTGCATATTCAGTGGATATATCTAGGCTGGTTGTGAAGCTTAGTAGCATCTAAGCTTCTTTATAACCATGTTGTAATGTGGAATGCACTGTACATGACTAAACTGATAAAAGGAAGAAAATATGGCATATATGACAGTTCAACCAGACACTGCTCTGTCACTTCCAGTGGAAAAAATGAAACCCAAGGCAAAAGATCTTTCAGTCCACACCTCGGGTCTTGGTTAATGACCTCTGTAACACAGTGCTCCCCATGGGTGGCCGTGATATCCAAGCCAAGGATTTTTCTAGCTGGGTCTTAAAAACCTCCAAGGACAGAGATTCCACAACTTCTGTGGGTAACCTGTTATGGTGCTTTACTAATCTCCTAATGAGGAAGTTTTTCCTTACATGTAACCTAAACTTCCCTTGCTGCAGCTTGAGACCATTGCTTCTTGTTCTGTTATCTGTCACCACTGATAACAGTCTAGCTCCATCCTCTTTGAAACCACACTTCAGGTAGTTGAAGGCTGCTATTAAATCTCCATTGAGTCTTGTCTTCTCCAGACTAAATAAGCCCCCAGTTTGTGCACATCCTTTTTGCAGTGGGGGGCCCAAAACTGGACCCGGTACTCCAGATGTGGCCTCACCAGTGATGAATAGAGAGGAAGAATCACTTCTCTTGATCTGTTGGCAACAATCCTACCAATTCAGCCCAGTATGCTGTTAGTCTTCTTGGCAACAAAGGCACACTCCAGATTGTCCGCTGTAAACCTCAGGTCCTTTTCTGCAGGGCTGCTGCCTAGGCAGTCAGCCCCCAAGCTGTACTGGTGCATGGGATTGTTCCAGCCTAAGTGCAGAACTTTGCACTTCTCCTTACTGCACCTCATGAGAACTCTTTTGACCCAATCCTCCAATTCGTACATCACTCTGACCCCAGTCCTTATCCTCTAGCATATCTACTACTCCCCCCAGCTTGGTGTCATCTGCAAACTTGCTAAAGGTGCACTCTATGCCATCTTCCATGCCACTGATGAAGAAACCCCACTTGATACCAGTTGCCAACAAGGCATTGAGCCTTCACCTACTACCCTCTGAGCCTGATTCTCCAGACAGTTTTCTACCTACTTTACAATCCATTCATCCAGTCCATGCTTCCTTAACTTGCTTGCGAGAATGTTGTGGGAGACTATATCAAAAACCTTGCTAAAATCAAGGTATACCACATTTACTGGTCTCCCTGCTTCCACACAGCCAGTCGTCTCATCATAGAAGGCAATCGGGTTGGTCAGACATGACTTGCCCTTGGTGAATCCATCTTGACTGTTCCTCTTCATAGCTCCCCAAGTTAGAGAGCTTGCCCAGCTCAGGCCCTAGGCTTACATACTGCAAGGCAGCACCCTTCTGTGTCATGTGACTCTTGATTCCTGCTTTCACACTTGCAGTCTGCTTTTCCTGCATCCTGCCTTCTCTTGAAGTAGCAGGCGCACCAAGCCTCTTGCTTCATCTTAGTACCCCTGTTGTATGATATATTTTGTTCTTTCTGTTGGGTTTTACCATCTTGGGACAAATGATGAATACTCTAGCATGAGTATGTTACCATCTCCTTGTTAGCATATCCATGCAAAGACATCCAGTGTTGTCTGTGGGGAACAGAAGGCACAAACAATCAGAAAGCTCGTGCTACTAGTAACAATGTGGACAGAATTGCATGCACAGCAAGGGTGAACTGGAACAAAGTGCCATGGGAGTTGTGCTGCCTTGACCTCAGGAAATGTGTACTTCTACTTTAGAGGTAGCAGGCACCTTGTTTTTTGCCACAAAAGCTGCACCTGGCAAGAGGTAGGATAAATATTTACAATTTATTCTCAGCTGCTGTTTAAGGCTATTTTATGCAACTAAATGATACTTATATAGCCACATAAGTGGTTTTTGCAGTTCTATACCGTTCACAATGTCATTACTGTGGACATGTAATCTGTGTGTATACTGAATATACTTAGTAGGCTACAAGCTAGCCAAGAAGCTACACAGCTATTTTTATATGTAAACTTAGGGAAAAAAATATGAGGAGAAGGGGGCCATCTTATATTTTAATTCCAATAAGTGAGTGATTAGGACTGGTGCCCAAGATGTGAGAGACCCAGGTTATAGCTCCCCCCCCCCACCCCTTACCTCTTCCACAGTGAACCGGACTTTCACTCATCCAGCACAGTGATCTAACCACTATGACACAGGTCTAGTCCCCATCTCCAGAGCTCTTTCTGAAGCTGAATCATTATACTTTGCATTTAATAAGTAATGTTTGAAATGGATGGAAAGCAGGAAAGGAGTTGTTGTCCTACTGGAACCAAGGGTCCAGTAGAACCAAATGCCTGCTTCCTTCCAGAGCAGTGCCCATCTCTTTGGGGCACAACCCTCTTCAGCTTGCCCCTTTTTTCCTAGTCTCCTATATCTCGTCTTGGCTGCCCACGGTGCCAGCTTTGAAAGGAGCACTAGAGAAGGCTCTTAAGTGGAGTGTTAAGTGGTGAACTGTATTTCATGGTATATGAAAGTGCATGCTCCTCCCTGTGAGGTCCTGTGAAACAGGCAAGCCTATCCAGAAAGGAGCATTTCAAACAGGGCAGTCTAGTATGTGTACAGCTTGCACAGTGTTGTGCAGCTGCGATTTGGAATTAGATATTACTGCATTTAGAAACCAGCTTTTACAGTCTGGAGATAGCATAAGAAAGTAATAGAAACAAGAATATGTTTGTAAAATCAGACCTAGGACAAGACTGTGGCTTACTGATAATGGGGTGGGGGGGATGGAGAGATGACAATATTTAGCATATTGGGGGTTTTCCTTTTCCTTGATTTTTAAATTTTCATCAAATACCATAGACTGACTTGTGTTTTTATTTCTTTAATTTTGGTATAAAGTACTTTGAAATAAAGTACATAAACTCAAGGGAGAGTCACATCTGGACAAGGAACTGGAATTGGTGGAGGGCATCTTCAGAGCCAGACCTTATAAGCCAATTCTTAAGGCTCTTCAGTATTTCCATCTTGGCCTAGCCCAGCAAGAAATTTGCCAAACATGATGCTCCTCTGAGCAGCCTGGTATGGGATAGAGGAGTCTGAGTCTAACATGAGGAAGAGATCAGTGAGAGCAACAAAGAATGGTTGCAGCTGAGGAGAATGTGTAAGAATATCTCCTTCATCTTCCCTTCACAGAAGAGGCAGGCTACTGATGTTGCTGGGGCCAGGTGTTGGATGAAGGTACCAGTGGCCAGGGACCCATGGAAAGGCTGCCACTGGAGGTCACTGATCTCCTTGGTGATGATAATCTTGTATAAGGTGTACAAGGCAAGTTCATTCTGGCACTGTTGCTGTTAACCACCACCTCCTGTTTGGAACAGGTCAAGAAGTAAAGACACAGTCATGGTGTTCCTGCATGCATGGCCTTCCATCAAAGGCTAAAGAAATAAAAAGAAATAGTGGGAAAATGAGGAAAAGGAAGCAAAACAAAAATTCAGTTTATTTCAGGAAATTAACACTTTTCATTGAATGCAAAATTCTTAAGATTTAAAATGTACATCCATTTTTAACTGTGCAAAGTAGAAATGCTCTTTAAATTTCAAAATTGTAGTGAAATCAGTTCATCAGTTTTGACAGCTCTGTTCATGATCCTTCTACAAAGATAAGAAAGGTAAGATAGACTCATGGAAATCACTGACTCATGACTCCCCTTCTTTCCTCTGTGGCTGCAGTCTTAAAACTGATGGCCTATATAAAAGAAGCTTAAGACTAGCTCTCCTGCACATTTACTAGTGCAATGGAACTGACAGCACTGGATGAGGGTGTGTGGATCCTCTTTGTGATACTATTTTACAATGTGCAGTTTATCATGTTCTGTC
The DNA here is from genome assembly GCF_052110815.1 of Crocodylus siamensis. Lineage (NCBI taxonomy): Eukaryota > Metazoa > Chordata > Crocodylia > Crocodylidae > Crocodylus > Crocodylus siamensis. Next base: position 47,235,745 of record NC_143403.1, read on the forward strand.
CAGAGCTCCTGCCTGTTATCCATGAAGTGACAGTAAGTAGCCACTGGCTTTTTTTCCCTACATATGCCTCTGTCCTTTAACTGGATGAAGGGACCTTAACACCTTGGTCAATGCCTTTGCCATGTTGAGAGCAACCTACCATAATGAAGGGTTGTAGACTTTTGAAAGCTAAACCCAATGCAGAATGGGTCCACTTTCACGTTAAATAGAATTTCAATATGTAAACACAATCTTAGAGATTGAGGAGCTGCACTGCATATAAATTGATGGATACCATATAGGATTCAAGGTGTGGGTTTTAGCCTGTAAATCTGGCCAGGGTTCAAATTCCACTTTGACTCTTGGGGGAGGGGGTCTGCAAAAAAAAAAAAAAATGGGCTGCCCATCATGATGCCCTAATAAAATCTGAGACCCCTGCAGGTTATGATTTTCAAATCTTACAGGGGTGCTCTCATTTCTTATGGGGGGCGGGGGGCAAGGCTCAGCCTCCATGAGATCCCCTGTAATTTGAACCCAGAATTGGCCTCCTAAGTGTAGGGTTTAAAATTAGACAGCACTCATTACTGTAGTAAGTAACACCTCTTCTGTGGTGCCTTCTAATTCTTCAGAATCCAAGCTTTTATATATTCCAACTTTAGCACCACCTACTTTTAATTATGAAATAATTAAAGATTGACAGGTCTGATAAGGGTTTCATGAATGTTGTATCCCTCTGTAACAATCATCAGGCTCCAGAGGTGGCTGAGATTCCCCCTGGTGGCCATGCAACCCTTACCCTGCACCAGCTCTAGAGTGCCCTTCCCTTCTGACTCACCTGCCATGCCTAGATGCAATTGCTTAATTGGAAGGGAGGCTGCCTAATGGGTCCTAGAGCAAGCCTCAGTTCCTCCAGATGCCAACTAATTCTTCCAGGCTCATGCTGGTCTCCATCCTTCCCACAGGATGAGTAAGTCTTGTGGCCACAACACACACTAAAGCCGCTCTGGGTCCAAGCATAAGCAATGGCTACCTGCCTGCATAACAAGGCTTCCCCTTACCCTGGGTAATATTCCTCTGTAGGGCAGCAGTATTCTATTTGCCTTCCTCAAGATGGCCCCAGTGCCAGATAGGAGCTGTCCTCCAGGGCCAGATTGCCTCTCCCAGCTGGAGGCCAGTGTTTATACACATCTTCCTGGCCCTGCCCCCTTTCAGCCATGTGACACTCTGAGCTGTCACAGATATTTCCTGATTCAGCTTGCCAGCTTAACCCCAGGGTGGTTTACTGCTGCTGCTGTTGGCCTCTGCTGTAATAATATATGTTCTCCCATGCAGGGAGCTACCCAACTGTGCTACTGCAGCACAGCTAGTTCTGCAGTAAGCTCTTGTAGTGAGTAAATCCCTGGGTACCTGTTCCCTGGCAGCTCATAATGAACAGCTTTCTGCAGCTTGAGGCTCTCCTTGCTGCCCTTTCATCCTTAAAGTAACAGGAGCCTTAAGCTTTCTGTTACACCTCTATACTACTAATAGATTCTTCAACACTTGCAGGCTTTAAATCAAGACTGGATTCATTTTTCACAGTCTGTAATCATGATCTCTATGAAAAAAAAGTGTTAGTGGGGCGGTTCTCTGGCCTGTGCAGTGGAACACCTCAGACTGGCTAACCCTAATGCTTTTTGGGACTTAGAGTTTATAAAGCAAACGTCACAAAGGGAGAGCAAGCCCAAGGCCCCCTGAAAAGCCTTGTGGGGATGCTCAGACCCCTCCCTGAGAAGAAAGTAATGGAATAGAGACAATGCATGATCTTATTTAAACCATATACAGTCTCTATCAGGTGGCATCACAAGTGAATGAAACTTATTTTATGGACAGAGCTTAGAAAAGTACAGCCATTTTCCTCCACCCAGCTCAGCCTCAGCCTGTCTCTGTGACACTGGAGTTGAGATCAGCAGAAGCACTTCTGTTCAACTGTTGAGCTTGCATGCACCCCTGGTCCATGAGACAGAGGAAAATAATTCTTCTAAGCCTGCTGTGCAGCCTTTTTCTTGTGTTATGAAGTTGGGAGTAATGCAGCAGTCCAGGGTCCAGGACTGAGAGTAACTGGGATGCAAGTGCTTATGTTTATAATGTGATGGGTGATTCTTAGAGTTTTAGAGAATCTCTCTTATAGTGATGAATCTATATTTTGATACTTTGTATTTCCACCTGTTGTAATAGCTGTAGAACAGGGATTCTCCCCTGTACAACATGTCCCCATTGCTGAAGAATGTGCATATCCTCAGTCACCTGAGGACCCATCAAGGATGATAACCATCAGGCTTGGCTTTGAGGGAGTGCTGACAAGAACAGGGATTCACAGCACACGGTCCATAAGCCATACTCAGCCTAACAGGGCAATCCCAGTGACTCACCACAATTATTTATTAAATCTTAAATTACAAAACATCAAGCCCTGTGTCCTCACTCTTGGGAATGTGTTAATCCATACAGGTACATGTATGTGCAGTCCAATTTCCCACTTGCAGACATACTGTGGACTCGCATCTGATCAGAACAAATATGACTGATGTTACTCCATTGGAAAGCATAGCTTGCAAGTGACCCTCAATAAAGTTTGAGTTGTTCATCCTGCTCTAGAGTGATAAATTTAAGCTATAAACATGGAATACCTAGTTAAGTGGTATTGCAAGGAGTTACCTGCATGTGGGAGGTGGGCATTTGTTCCCTGTTGCTGGTATACACAGGCTATAAAGCCCACTGAAACTATTCATTATGAAAGGTTTGAGGGAATATCAGATCATATTTTCAATGGGGATGTGCAGGTGAAATATTTTCAGCAACTAGGAAATTCCTTCATCTTCCAGATGTTCTGGATAGATGTACCTCCATCTCTCAGATGTTCTGGAGAATGACATTTTCTTTCTCCTGTTCTCACTGTAAGACTTTGTATTAGAATGATAGAATAATAGAAAATTAGGATTGGAAGGGACTTCAGGATATTATCTAATCCAACACCTTGCTCAAAGCAGAACCACCCCCAACAAGATTATCCCAGCCAAAGCTGTATCTTAAAAACCTCCAAGGATGGGTAACCTGTTCCACTATTTTACTACCTTCCTGATGAGGTTTTTTTCCTGATATTGAACCTAAACTTCCCTTGCTGAGACCATTGCTCCTTATTCTGCTACCTGTCACCACTGAGAACAGTCTAGCTCTATCCTTTTTGGAACTACCCTTCAGGTAGTTGAAGATGCTATTAAATCCCCACTCAGTCTTCTCCAGATTAAATATGCTCAGTTCCCTCAGCCTCTCATCAGAAGTCACGTGCCCCAGCCCCTTAGCCATTTTCATTGCCCTCTACTGGACACTCTTCAATTTGTCCACATCCTTTCTATAGTGGGAGGCTCAAAACTGGACACGCTACTTCAGATGTGGCCTCACTAGTGCTGAATACAGGGGAAGAATCACTTCCTACAATCTCCAGGCAACAATCCTACTAATCAGCTCAGTATGCTGTTAGCTTTCTTCACAACAAGGACTCATTCTGGGCTCATTCAGCTTATTGTACACTGTAAGCTACAGGTCCTTTTCTGCAGAGCTTCTGCTTAGCCAGTCAGTCTGCAGCCTGTACTGTGCATGGGATTATTCTGTCCTAAATGCAGGACTCTGCACTTCTCCTTACTGAACCTCATGAGATTCTTTTGCTCCAATCCTCCAATTTCTCTAGGTCTGTCTGAATCCAAGTCCTACCCTCCAGCATATCTATTGCTCCCCCTCAGCTTGGTGTCATATGCAAACTTGCTGAGGGTGCACGCTATACCATCTTTCAGGTCACTGATGAAAATATTGAACAAAACCAACCCCTGGGCTAACCCCTGGGGCACTTCACTTGATACTGGCTGCCAACTAGATATTAGGCCATTGACCAGTACCCTCTGAGCCCAATGATCCAGCCAGTTTTCTGTCCAGTTTACAGTCCATTCAGCCAACCTGTACTTCCTTAGCTTGCTTGCTAGCATGTTGTGGGAGACGGGATCAAAAGCATTGCTAAAATCAAGGTGTACCACATCCACTGGTCTCCCAACATCCAGAGAGCCAGTCATCTCACCATAGAAGGCAATCAGGTTAGTCAGGAATTACTTGCCCTTGGTGCATCTATGTTGACTGTTCCTGTCCATGGCTCCCCAAGGCAAAAGTGCCTGCCCAGTTCAGGTCCCTGGATCCTCCTCCTTCCCTTTCTTAAATATGGGCACTAGATTTACCCTTTTCCAGTCATCCAGGACTTCGCCTGATTGAACATGTTTTCAAAGATTATGACTTTGCAATAACATAAGCCAACTCCCTCAGTACCCTTGGGCACATCCCATCTGGCACCATCGACTTGTACATGTCTAGCTTTTCTAAATAATCCCTAACCTATTCTTTCACCACTGTTGGCTGCTCAACTTCTCCCCAGATTGTGCTGCCAAGGTGCAGTAGTTTGGGAGCTGACCTTGCCTATGAAGACTGAAAAGAAAAAGGCATTGAGTACTTCAGCTTTTTCTGCATCCTCTGTCACTAGGTTGCATCCCCTATCTAGTAAAGGACCCACACTTTCCCTGATCCTCCTTTTGTAGCTAACATACTTGTAGAAACCCTTCTTGTTACCCTTCACATCCCTTGCTAGTTGCAACTCCAACTCCAGTTGTGCTTTGGCCTTCCTGATTTTATCCTTGTATGCCCGAGCAATACTCTTATAATGGTCCCTAGTTTGTGCAAGTTTCCACTTCTTATAAGCTTCCCTTTTGTGTTTTAACTTAGTGAAGAGTTCCCTGCAAAGCCAAGCTGGTCTTATGTGATACTTGCTTATCTTCTTGCACATCAGGATGGCTTGTTCCTGCACCCTTAGTGAGGTTTCTTTGAAGTACAGACAACTCCCCTGAACTTCTCTCCCACTCAGACTGGCCTCCCAGGGGATCCTGTCCATAGGTTCCCTGAGTGAGTCAAAGTCTACTTTTCTGTAGTCCAGGGTCCATACTCTGCTGCTGTCCATCCTTCCTTTCCTCACAATCCTGAACTCAATCATCTTGTGATTGCTGCTGCCCAAGTTGCCATCCACTACTAAATTCCCCACCAATTCTTCCCTCTTTGTGAACTGCAGTCAAGAGGAGCAGGGCCCTTAGTTGGCTTCTTCAGTACTTGCAACAGAAATTTGACCCCAACATTCTCCAGAAACTCCTGGGATTGCCTTGTGCTTCTGTATTGCCCTCCCAGCATATGTCAGGTTGATTGAAATCCCTCACGAGAACCAGGATCTGTGATCAGGAACTTTCCACTAGCTGTTTGAAGAAAGCCTCATCCACCACATCCTCCTAGTCTGCTGGGCTACAGAAGACACCAAACATGACGTCACCCCTGTTGTTCTCCCCTCCGACCCTAATCCAAAGACTTTCAAGAGGCCTCTCTAGTTTCATACTGGAGCTCTGAACAATCATATGGCTCTCTTACATAAAAAGCAATTCACCCTCCCCTTCTCCCTACCTGTCCTTCCTAAACAGTTTATACCCATCCATGACAGTGCTCCGGTCATGTGAGCTCTCTCTCCAGGTCTATGTTATTCCAATCACACCATAGTTTCATGTCTGTGGAAGGATTTCCAATTATTCCTGCTAGTTTTCCAGGCTCCATGCAATTGTATAAAAGCACATGAGGTAACTAGCCGATTGCCCTACTTTGAGGAAGTATGAGAATAGTTCCCCTGTTGCTTGCTCTTGCTTGCACTTCCTCCCAGTCACCCACTTCCCCATTTAACTCAGGGCAAGGTTTGCTGGGGGATGGAAACCAAAGTTTAAAGCGCTTCTCACCAAGGAGTTAGCAAGGTTAGCAAGCCTATTTGCAAAGATGCTCTTCCTTCTTTTCCTCTGGTGGATCCCATCTCTTCCTAGAAATCCTTCTTATTGGAACTACATCCCATAGTCAAAAAAGCCAAAGCCCTGCTGGTGACACCATCTCTGCAGCCATGTATTGATCTGCAGGATGTGTCCACTCCTTCTTGGGCTCTTTCCCTTGACTAAAATGACATATTAGCGATCACTAAAGGACAGCCTGGATCCCAGGCATACAATTATATTATGCTTTGGGGGCCTTGGGCTTGCTCTCCCTTTGTGACGTTTGCTTTGTGCACCTAAATGGAAGTTTTCCATCCACACAAGTAACATTCGTAGCAGTTATGTGCAGATTGTGACCGAGGACAATTTCATAGACTTTAGGGTCAGAAACAATTGGTGACGGACAGAGGGGACAAGGCTGAACTCCTCAACGAGTTCTTCGCCTCAGTGTTCCTAAGTGAGAGGCATGACAAGTCTCTCACTGGGAGTGTAGGGAGGCAGCAGCAAGGCACCAGACTTCCATGCGTGGACCCTGAGGTGGTGCAGGGTCACTTGGAGGAACTGGATGCCTTTAAGTCGGCAGGCCCGGATGAGCTCCATCCGAGGGTACTGAAGGCACTGGCCGACATCATTGCAGAGCCACTGGCGGGAATATTTGAACGCTCGTGGCGCACGGGTCAAGTCCCGGAGGACTGGAAAAGGGCCAATGTGGTTCCCATTTTCAAGAAGGGGAGGAAGGAGGACCCGGGTAACTATAGGCCAGTCAGTCTCACCTCCATCCTTGGCAAAATCTTTGAGAAAATTATCAAGGCTCACATTTGTGAGAGCCCGGCAGGACAAATTATGCTGAGGGGAAACCAGCACGGGTTCGTGGCAGGTAGATCGTGCCTGACCAATCTAGTCTCTTTTTATGACCAGGTCACAAAATGCCTCGACGCAGGAGGAGGGGTGGATGTCGTATACTTGGACTTCAGGAAGGCCTTTGACACGGTATCCCACCCCATACTGGTGAACAAGTTAAGGGGCTGTGACTTGGATGACTGCACGGTCCGGTGGGTGGAGAATTGGCTGGAGGGTCGCACCCAGAGAGTTGTGGTGGATGGGTCGGTTTCGACCTGGAAGAGTGTGGGCAGTGGGGTCCCGCAGGGCTCGGTGCTTGGACCGATACTCTTTAATGTCTTCATCAGCGACTTGGACGAGGGGGTGAAATGTACTCTGTCCAAGTTTGCAGATGACACTAAGCTATGGGGCGAAGTGGACACGCCGGAGGGCAGGGAACAGCTGCAAGCAGACCTGGACAGGTTAGACAAGTGGGCAGAAAACAACAGAATGCAGTTCAACAAGGAGAAATGCAAAGTGCTGCATCTAGGGAGGAAAAATGTCCAGCACACCTACAGCCTAGGAAATGACCTGCTGGGTGGCACGGAAGTGGAAAGGGATCTTGGAGTCCTAGTAGACTCCAAGATGAACATGAGTCGGCAGTGTGACGAAACCATCAGAAAAGCCAATGGCACTTTATCGTGCATCAGCAGATGCATGACAAATAGGTCCAAGGAGGTGATGCTTCCCCTCTATCGGGCGCTGGTCAGACCGCAGCTGGAGTACTGCGTGCAGTTCTGGGCGCCGCACTTCAAGAAAGATGCGGATAACCTGGAGAGGGTCCAGAGAAGGGCCACTCGTATGGTTAAGGGCCTGCAGGCCAAGCCCTATGAGGAGAGATTAGAGGAACTGGACCTTTTCAGCCTCCGCAAGAGAAGGTTGAGAGGCGACCTGGTGGCTGCCTATAAGTTCGTCAGGGAGGCACAGAAGGGAATTGGTGAGTATTTATTCACCAAGGCGCCCCTGGGGGTTACAAGAAATAATGGCCACAAGCTGGAGGAGAGCAGATTTAGATTAGATATTAGGAGGAACTTTTTCACAGTTCGAGTGGCCAAGGTCTGGAACGGGCTCCCAAGGGAGGTGGTGCTCTCCCCTACCCTGGGGGTATTCAAGAGAAGGTTGGATGTGTATCTAGCTGGGGTAATGTAGGCCCGGCACTCTTTCCTGCTTATGCAGGGGGTCGGACTCGATGATCTATTGAGGTCCCTTCCGACCCTAGCACCTAGCATCTATGAAGGGACCTCAGCTATCATCTAGTCTGACCCACTGCCTATGTAGGAAAGAGTGCTGGGGTCAGATGACCCCAGCCAGATGCCTATCCAGCCTTCTCTTAAAGAGCCTCAAGGGAGGGTAGAGCACCAATGCCCTTGGAAGCCCATTCCAAATTTTGGTGACTCTTACCATGAGAAAAATCAAGTTCAGCTTCAAATGAAGAAAGCAAGGCTCCAGTGAGGTTTGAACTCAAAACCCCAGGCTTACAAGACCAGTGCTCTAACCACCGAGCATGTACAGCAGGGATCATAGGACCCCAGCAAGATAAGCATCCAAATGTGTCTTGAAGGCATTCAAAGTGAGTGCTTGAACCGCCTACAGTGGCAGGCTATTCCAAACCTTGGGGGCTCTGACAGTGTAGAAGTTCTCTCTCATGTCCAGCCTGAATTGGTCACTGCAGAGTTTGTGCCCGTTCGATCTTCTCATCCCTTGGGATTCTCTGGTGAACAGATGTTCCCACAGATCCTGATGAGCACCCCTGATAAACTTATAGGTGGCCACCAGGTCACCCCTGAGCCTGTGCTTTTCCAGGCTGAATAGCCCCATGGATCTCAGGCTTTCATCATAAGGTCTGTTTTCCTGACCTCTGATCATGCACATGGCTCTCCCCTGCAGCCTTTCAAGGTTCTCCACATCCTTTTTGAATTCTGCAGCCCAAAACTGGACACAGTACTCCAGTTGTGGCCTCACCAAGACTGAGAACAATGGGAGAATGATGTCCTGGGATTTGTTTGAGAAGCATCTATGGATGCAAGCCAGTGTTTTGCTCACTTTACTAGCTGCAGCATCATACTGAAGGCTCACATTCATCTTGTGGTCAACCATGACCCCCAAGTCCCTTTCTTCTGTAGTGCTAACCAGCGTAGCACTACCAAGCCTATAAGCATGCTGCATGTTTTTCCTCCCAAGGTAGAGAACCTTGCATTTTTCGGTGTTGAGCACCATCAGGTTCTCATCCACCCATTTCATGAGCCTGTCAAGATCTGCCTGGATGACGCTTCTGTCCTCAGGTGTGGATGCTTTACCCCAGAGTTTGGCATCATCAGCAAACTTGGCCAGTCCACTTCTGACACCAATGTCCACATCATTGATGAAGATGTTAAATAGTATAGGCCCTAGGACAGAGCCCTGAAGGACCCCACTGGTCACAGGACACTGAGACAATTGGCTCCCATTGACCACCACCCTCTAGGTCCTACTGCAGAGCCAGTTCCCCAGCCAGTGGATTGTGGTGAGGTTGAGGCCACAGTTAGCCAAGAGGTGATCGTGGGATACCAGATCGAAGGCTTTTTTTAAAGCCAAGATGTACAACATCAATCTCTTCCCCCTTGTCCAGGTGATAGGTCACCTGGTCATAAAAGGAAATTAGACTGGTCAAGCAAGACCTACCCACAACAAACCCATGCTGGGAATCCCTCAGGATATTGCCTTTAGCTAGTCTGTTAAGGATGGCCTCTTTGATAATTTTTTCCAAGACCTTCCCCAGGATAGAGGTCAGGCTGATGGGCCTGTAGTTTTCCAGATCTACTTTCCTCCCTTTCTTGAAAATAGGACAAAACTAGCCCTCATCCAATCATTGGGCACTTCACCAGAGCACCAAGAGCTCTCCAAGATACATGCCAGAGGCTGAGCTACTATGCTTGCCAGCTCCCCGAGTACCCTTGGGTGTAACCGATCAGGACCAGCTGACTTGAAGGTATCCAGCCTGTCAATGCGTTCCTTCACAAGGTCAGCTTCGATGCAAAGTACCCATTTAGCAATTTCGCTTTTTCCTGGGTGTCAGTTGCCAGTTGCCCCATCTAGTTTAGCAGGGGTCCAATGTTGCCCTTGCTTTTCCTCCGGCTCCCCACATATCCAAAAGAGGACTTTTCATTTTCCTTGATATTTGTAGCTAGCTGGAGTTCCATCGCAGCCTTGGCTTTCCTGGTTTGCTCTCTGCAGGTCTGGACCAGAGCAGAGTATTCCTCCTTGGTGGTGATTCCAGTCCTCCATCCTTTGTAGGTATTCCTTTTAAGATGCTGGAAGTCTGCCAGTTCCCTGGAGAGCCAAGGGGGATGCTGTGCCCTTTTTCTGCCTTTCCTCCGAGACAGGATGGACTTTGCTTGTGCATCCAGGATTGCTCACTGTCACCCAGCTTCCCTTTCAATCATTAAGTCACTGATTAGGTCATCCCCAGTTGCCAGTAAACGGTCTAGCACTGCTTTACCTCTTGTTGGCCCATAGACTTCCTGCATCAGATAGAGGTCATCCACACGTGAGAGAAAGTTTTCTGACCACTCGGATTTGGCCATGAGATGTCTGGGTAGTTAAAGTCTCCCATGACCACCATACACTGGGAGTGTGTGGCCTCAGCCAATTCCCTGGTGAACCCCTGGTCAAGGTCTTGACTCTGGGTAGGTGATTTGTAGTAGACCACCACCATAGTATCCCCCTGTGCCGTGTTCCCCAAGGATTTCAACCTAGAGGGTCTCAAGTCATCCACCATGGGTGCCAATGTCAGCTTGCATGGACGCATAGCTTTCCTTGACATAGAGAGCTACGCCCCTACCCCTTTTGTCCACTCAATCCCTCCTGTACAGGGTGTAGCCGTCTATACCCATAGTCCAGTCATAGGTGGAGTCCCACCAGGTCTCTGTTATCCCAATGACATCGTAGTTATTTGCATTTAGCAGGAGAACAAGTTCCTCCTGTTTATTCCTCAGGCTCCTGGCATTTGTGTACAGACACACAAGTATCCCCTTGGGGGCCCTTGCCCTGCCTACATTTTGTTCCAGGGCTGGGGCAGGACCCCTTATGTGCCTTGGCCTGCTGGCTTTGCAAGGGCCACTCAGTGGGCCAGTAGTGGCAGTAGTCCCTCCACCCCCAGCAGGCTTAGCTTAAAGCCCGGTGGAGCAGGTCAGCCAGTCTGGCTGAGAAGAGCCTCCTCCCCAACAGAGAGATGTGGAGGCCGTCCCATCCCAGCAGCTCACTGCCTCTCTCACCAAAGAGTGGATTGTGGTCATGGAAGCCAAAGCCTTCCTGATGACACCTGCACCACAGTCTTTGGTTGACTACCTGGGTCTTCCTCTCCCTCTTCAGCTCATAGCCCGAGACTGGGAGGATTGAAGAAAACACCACCTGTGCCCCCAGACCCTTTAGCCCCACACCCAAATCCCTGTAGCACCTCATGACCCAGCTAGGAGCACTCAGGGTTGTGTCATTGGTGCCCACATAGATGAGGAGCATGAGATAGTGGTCAGTGGGCTAGAGGAGCTTAGGGATCTGCTCCACAAATGTCTCAGATGCAGGCTCCTGGGAACCAGAAAACTTCCTGCACTAAGGGATTGGGGCAACAGATTACCCCCTCAGTCCCCCTCAGAATTGAGTCTCCCATGACAAACACTTGGCGTTTGGTCTTAGGGAGAGCCGGGGTAGTAGCTACAATGTCATGTGTTGCCTGCAGGAGCTGGCAACTCAGCAGGCTCTGCTGGGGCTGCAAGAGGTTCATACCTGTTGCAAAGCTGTAGTGGGGCAGAGGCCTTGGTGTGGCAGGCCTTGGGGCCCCTTGCCACCTTGGTCCAAGCCCTGGGCTGGACAGTAAGGGAGGTTCCCCGAGTCATCCCTTGTCCTGGAGGGAGACCATGGTCTACCCTCTGCCTCCTGGGGAAGACTCCTACTGCCAGGCTCCTCTATCTCCTGCTCACAGTCCCTGATGGTGCACAGTCATAGTTTCATAGTTTCTAGAGTTGGAAGGGACCTGAGTAGATCATCTAGTCTGACCCCGTGCCATGGCAGGAAAGATTACAGGGGTCAAATGACCCCAGCAAGGTATTCATCTAACCTCCTCTTAAAGACCCCCAGGGTAGGAGCCAGCACCACTTCTCTTGGAAGTTGGTTCCAGATCCTAGCCACCCTGACCGTGAAGAAGCACCTCCTGATATCTAGCCTAAATCTACCCTCTGCCAGCTTGTGACCGTTATTCCTGGTCACTCCTGGCAGTGCTTGGGGGAACAGGGACTTCCCTAGTGCCTGCTGATCCCCCCTGACTAGTTTGTAACAGGCCACTAGATCCCCCCTCAGCCTTCTCTCCTGGTTCAGGTCCCATAGCCTCTCCTCATAGGGCCTGCCCTGCTGCCCCCTGATCATGCGAGTGGCCCTCCTCTGGACCCTCTCCATGTTGTCTATATCCCTCTTGAACTACGGCACCCAGAACTGGATGCAGTACTCCAGCTGTGGCCTGACCAGTGCCACATAGAAGGGGAGTATCACCTCTTTGGACCTGTTTGAGATGCATCTGTGGATGTATGACAAGGTACGGTTGGCCTTCCTGACTGCATCCCCACACTGCCGGCCCATGTTCATCTTCAAGTCAATGATGACTCCAAAATCCTTTTCCGCCTCTGTACTGACAAAAAGGGAGTTCCACAACCTGTAGGTATGGTGCTGGTTGTTCGTCCCCAGGTGCATCACCTTGCACTTGTCAGTGTTGAATCCCATCCTATTCTCATCCGCCCACCCCTGTAGCCTGTGTAGGTCCAACTGCAGCCTATTCCTCCCTTCTAGTGTGCCCACAACCCCCCACATCTTAGTGTCATCAGCAAATTTGAACAGGGTGCTTTTTACCCCCACGTCCAAGTCACTGATGAAGATGTTGAACAGTGCGGGCCTGAGGACCGACCCCTGCAGAACTCCACTGCCCACGTCCCTCCAGGTTGAAAAAGACCTGTCCACCACCACACTCTGGGTGCGGCTCTCCAGCCAGTTGGTGACCCTATTGACTGTATGGGTGTCGACACCGCAGTCCCCCAGTTTCTTAATGAGAACAGGGTGAGAGACAGTGTCGAAGGCCTTCCAAAAGTCCAGGAAGACTATGTCCACTGCTACCCCTGCATCTAATGGTGATCTGGTCATAGAAGGCCACCAGGTTGGTCTCACAGGACCTGCCACTGATGAACCCGTATTGATTGCCCCTAAGCATGAAATCCCCTGCTGGCCGCTCGTGGATGTGTGTCAGAATAATTTTCTCAAACAGCTTGCCAAGGATCGAGGTAAGACTAACTGGCCTATAGTTTCCCGGGTCCTCCTTCTTACCCTTTTTGAAGATGGGAACCACATTGGCCCTCTTCCAGTCCTCTGGCACCACACCAGAGCACCACGAGTGCTCATAAAGCCATGCCAGGGGTCCTGCAATGACCTCAGCCAATTCCTTTAGTACTCGAGGGTGGAGATCGTCTGGACTGGCTGACTTGAATACATCCAGTCCCTCCAGAAGCTCCCTAACTAGTTCCTCACTAACCCTTGGCCCAGGTGTGCCTCCCCCAGGGCCTGTGGGGGGCCCAGTGGGGGAGTGACTGTTCCGGTCCCTGCTTAGGAAGATGGAGGCAAAGAAATCATTAAACATGTTGGCTTTGTCGTCTGGTGTGACAACCAAATTTCCTAACGTGTCCTGCAGGAGTCCCGCTTTACCCAGAACCTTCTTTTTACCCCCTATGTATTTAAAGAAGGACTTCTTATTGTCCTTAATCTGGGAAGCTAGTCCTAATTCCATCTCTGCCTTGGCCTTCCTAACTATGCCCCTATATCCCCGAGCAACTTCAGTATAGTCATCCCTGGTGATGTCCCCTCCTTTCTACTGGGTGTACGCCTCTCTTTTAGGTAGGAGACATTCCCGGATGCTTTTGGTGAGCCATGGGGGCTTGTGTGCCCTCCTGCTCCCTTTAATCCTCATTGGGATTACCTCCCTTTGGGCTCAGAGGATTGTCTCCTTGAGGAGTGACTACTCTCCTTGAACACCTGGCTCCCCCCCTCTGAGATCTCAGTGCTTCCCTGACTATTCTCCTTAGCTCATTGAAGTTTGCCCTCCTGAAATCTAGGGCTGCTGCCTTGCTGTAGGCCTTTTCCACCTTGCACTGGATGATGAATTCCAGCAGGCAATGATCACTGTCGCCCAGGTGGTGCAGCCCCCTTACCAGGTCATCTCCCGTGGCCAGCACCAAGTCCAACAAGGCATCTCCCCTCCTGGGTTAGATGGAGGTCCTGCATTCTGGCTAAGAACCTATGTGAGCGGTCAGATCTGGCTGCCTGCTCTTCCCAGCAGATGTCCAGGAAGTTCAGGTCCCCCATAACTACCACATCCTTAGACTTCACTACCTCTGTGAGCTGACCTAAGAATTCCTAGTCGAGCTCTTCCCCTTCCTTGGTTGGGAGGTCTGTAGTAAACCCCCACCGTTAAGTCTTTCCCCTTGACTGCCTTGTGTTCTAACCCAAAGCACTTGTGTCCCCTTCCTCTGATTCTTTGTTAATTGATGAGGATGGGTATTCCTCCTTAATGTAGAGTTCCACGCCCCCACCTTTCCTTCCTATCCTGTCCTTCCTGTACAGCCTATAGCCCTTGACATTCACCGCCCAGTCATGCATTGAGTCCCACCATGTTTCCGTAATCCCCACTATGTCCGGGTTGGTGTCTAGCAGGAGGGTGAGTTCCTCCTCCTTGTTTCCCATACTACAGGCATTTGTGTAGAGGCATTTGAGGTCTCCTGTGGATGTGTGTACTGGCCCCCTAATCACAGCATTGCCCTGGCCCCTGTCGCTTACCTCTGTATACATTTCGCTCATTGGTCTAGGCTGGGCTGTACTTGTGGGCGTTGTTTGGTCTGGCAGTCCAATGATTCCTCCACCCTCATCTTCCCCTTCCCCCAATGAGCCTAGTTTAAAGCCTGCCGGAGGAGGTCCACCAACCTAGAAGAAAACACACGCTTATCTTTAGGGGAAAAGTGGAGCCCATCCCATCCAAGCATGTCTCTCATTGTGATGTGCAGGTCATGGTTGAGGAAACCAAAGCCTGCCTCAAGACACCATTCTTGAAGCTGCCAGTTTAGTCTCCAGACTGCAGCCTGGAACTCCTCCAGCTTGTACGCCGGAGACCCCAGTAGGGAGAAGACCCCACAAGGGGAGGTGGCCATGCTCCCAGGCCCCAGAGCCTGAAAAAGTGACAGGCAGCCCCCGCAGCTGAGTGCCAAGGGCTCCATCTCTGTGGTGCTCAGAACCATGGGCTCCACCTGGGTGGCTGTCTCTGAGGTGCCAGAGGGGAGCTGCAGACCCCGAGGGGAACCTCGGGGTGCAACGTGTGCCCATCTGTGTCATGCCACTGGTGGGCTGGCTATGGCTGGGACTTTCTACTTTGGAGGGCTCACAGACAGGGCCTTGGGCCCTTCCATACTAACTCATGTGCCGGGCCCAGGAGCGTACCTGTTTGCACAGCCTGTTTGCAAGGCTCCAGTCACGTGGCTCCCTGGGGGGCTAGGTGAAGTAGGAGCCGGGGGTGGGGGGCGTGACCCTCCTCGACCCACTTAGCCCACTCCCAGCTGACTAGGTCCCTCCCTTCATGGGCCCCTGCTTACCTGCAGGCAGGTCGGGGCTCATTGGGGATTCTGGGGTTGCTGCTGGGGTCCCTAGGCTCACAGGGGCGCAGCAGGCTTACACGCACGTCTCACACTGGAGCCGGGACTCTACTGAGGCCTATGCCATTGCTGGGCCCTTTTTAAACTGCACGCATGCACAGAAAGGCCAGCCAGTGCCTCAGTGTTTTTGGGGGAGCTAAGGGGGAGTCCCTCCCCTCCACCGAGGGAAGGAACACATGGATTCATGAGTGTGTTTAAGTCATGAAAGTGCAGCTAGGAAAAAAATTGAGATTAATAGATATTTGCCCCAGAAGAGGAGAACCATCCCTTTTTTGTAGGCACATTATTTAAGTGGCTAGCACAGTCCCTCAGCATCTCTGACTTCTTACCTCTAATTACCATGTGATAGGGCAACAAGTTTTCCCTATCACAGAACTCTGGGGGAGAAGAGGGAAACAGAGAATTTACCTTGGCAATGAGCCCAAGGAGAGAAAGGGGCAGGGATACCCAGGTGGAGGAGAGGGGGACCTGGATCAAAACAAAAACAAAAAGCTGTGTGGCAGAGAGAGCAAGGGTAGAGTGCCGGCTGCGAGAGATGCAGGAGATGGCCAGAAGGATTTAAAGGAACAGAGCCTGGAATTAGTTCCTGAAAAAAGAAGAAACTCAGAAGAAATATGGTGCAACTACAAGAGAGAGAAGGCAGAGAGAAAGGAACAGAAAAGTCTTGGAGAGAGACTTAGCTGGGAAGCTGAAGAGAGGTGATGAAGAAGACCTCTGAGTTGGTGAGTTTGATACCTGGGGGTGTCTGTTACCTTTCCAGGAACCTAAAGGAGAAAGAAACAAGAGTGGATGAAGATTAACCAAGGAAAGTTAACCCCACATTTTGATATTAGTAGAAAATACAGGGTGGCACAGGATTACTGTTTGCTTGGGACCCATGCGGAGAAGAATGGGGCAAGCAACCAAGAACGTGCAGGTTCCCAAAGAGAGAGGCAGCTAAATATATCCAAGATGTTGGGTGTCTAAGATGGACATAATAACTGTGCAGAAAAGTTATTTTGCTGAACCGCAGACCTGATAATCTTCTTCATCTCTCAGGACTGTGTTTATTTCCCTTCCTTATTCCATCAGTCATGGGAGGTGAGAAATAAAGGAAATTAAACAGTTCATATTAAAATGAGAGACTGTGCTTTATTTTTTTGGATGTAGCTAAACTCTCATATACCATGAAACAGGTTAGGCCCAGTCCACAACTTTCTCCAGCACTCTCTGTAATGGGAGATGAGAAGGACCTCAATGACTAAAAAGAGATGTGGGGCCAGGAGATAAAAAGCAAGGTGCAGGTTAAATGCCTCAGCAAGAGGCATCTGTTAGTATCAAAAAGGAAACAGATCATTGGTTCAATCTGGACCATTGTTCCCAGAGGCACAGAAACTCTTCAACTGCACTAGACTCTATCCATCTCATCCAGTGGCTATGACATGCAAGATGAAGTGGCTCAGCTTTAAAAGGAGCACTGAGAAGGGACTGGATAAGTAGCTTAACTAGGCTGGAGTGACTGAGGTAGCTGCTTCAGCTGTCAAGTTAAAGAGGAAGAGCAGAAAAATATTTGCTGTTGCACTTACACAGTCATGATGGTGGCAGCCCAAAGACATCACTGTCCTAGGCATCTGGGTGCCTAGCTATTTTGTAATGCCTCTGGTTTGGCTAATAGTGTGGTGCAATTGTTAGTGTTTGGTGCTGGGAAATTGGAAAGAGACAGACTGAATCCCCCTTTGGGAAGCAGACTCTAGAACCCAGGTTTCCTGCACAAGTGCCCTACCTATTCAATTATTTGGGCTAAAAGACAAAAAGGCCCCCATCCTAACGCTGCTTTTCAAGGGCATACATGTAACTCCTTACCTGCAGAGGCCACATGCACATGCTCAGTCTACAGCTACAAGACTGTTTCCATACTGAATTTGTAATAAAAAATTGTAACCTGTACCCAAGTACAAGAAATGACACATATGTGGCTGAAAAACTGTCATTTAAGTGCACAAAGGATAGGAGAATTCTATTCCAGGTATCTAATCTCTTGGGAGTGTCCTGATAACATGCTAGGAAGCTTTCCTCACATTCCTTCAGTTTGTCTCAATAGCTATTTAAGTCAGAGCTGTCCAACTTGGGGCCTACTGGTCCCATGAGGTTAAGTTGTAGCTCCTGGGGCTTTTACCCATACTACCTCCTCTACTGCTTTCACTGCAATAGCAAGTGGAGTCTCTGGTCCCTGCCTCCCTCTTCCGAATACTGATTCCTGCCCTTGTCCCAGGGGGTGGGGCAGTGTGGTGCAGCATGGGGATTTGAGGGTGAATCTGGGCCATGTACATGGGAGGAGTGGGTTGGGTCTATGTGGGTGGAGAGGTCATGTCCACATGGGGAACAGTACAGGGCCACCCAGTGCAGGGGTGGGGAGGTGTCCACAAGGTTGCACAATGCTGCATGGGAAGGAAGAAATAACATTTGTGTTGTGCAGCAGTGAGGGGGTTAGGGAGAGGTGTGTGGGGCAGCAGTAATGTGACATCCAGTGCAGTGGTAGTTTTGGTGCCTGAACAGGAGCAGCAGGGGGGAGAAGTAGCTGTCTAGTGTGCAGCCCTGTGTGGTTAACCTTTTGTAGTTAATCATGACCCCCAAGTCTCTTGGCCATGGTGCTAGTGAGTGTAGCACTGCCAAACCTATAAATATGATGTGGCTTTTTCTCCCAAGGTGGAGCACCTTGCATTTCTCCATGTTGGATATCATCAGTTTTTGATCCACCCACCTTGAGAGTCTGTTCAGGTTGGCCTCAATTGCCAGCCTATCCTCTAGCATGACCACACTTCCCCAAAATTTGGTGTCATCTGCAAATTTATCCAGTCAGCTTCCGCCCAAATCCAGTTAATTTATGAATATATTATAGAGCTCTGGTCTGAGTACTAAGTCCTAGGGGACAACCCTGGTCAACATGCTCCATGTTGACTCGGTTCTATTGGCTATCATTCTGGGTCAGACCATGGAGCCAGTTCCCCAGCCATAAGACCATAAGGTTGCCAAGGCCACAGTTCCCCAGTTTTACCATGAGGATATCATGGGAGACTAAGTCAAAGGCATTTTTGAAATCTACATGTATGGCATCAAACTCCTCTCGTTTGCCCAGGTGATGTGTCATCTGGTCATAGAAGGAAATGAGGTTGGTCAGGCATGACCTACCCACAACAAAGCGATGTTGGCTATTTCTCAGAATGTTGTCTTATATTAAGCTGTTGTTGATGGTTTCTTTGATTATTTTTTTCCAAGATCTTTCCAGGGATTGAGGTCAAATTGATTGGCCTGTAGTTTCCTGGATCTTAGGGCAGACCCATCTATGTGGCTGCCCCTGGGTTGCAGGGCCCCCAAGGGCTGAAAAGTTGAACAGCCCTTATCAAAGTAAAATGGGAGAGTACCAGGAGGACAACTGATGGACATTCACCCACCTCAGATGCCCTGCATATTGATGGTTAGGACATTTGTCTGAGTATATATATCTGTCTTTGAACATCTGTGTTCCTACATGATACTTAAGCTCAGCAGTGTGTTTGTAGGACCATAGCTGCAAGCAGGGATAGGGATTTATATTGGGATACAGCAAGGAGAATTTCTGGAGGGAGTAATACAATAGCATTTCAATGGAGGGTGACAGCACATAATAGCAAAACAAAACAGCCTTTCAATTCATTTATCTAGATGTCCACAGTTCTCATTTCAAGGCCAGTGAAACAATAAGAGATATCAGACAGAAGAAGTGAAAGAACTGAATTTGTAACCAGAGAACTGTAATAAATAAAACAAGGTAAAAGCCCCAGGGATCTCACCACCCTGTATGCATAAAAAAAGCTGCAGCAAGGATAGCAGTATTCCCCACAAGCACCCATAAGTCACACATTGGGATTAATTTTCTCTCATTCATCATAGTTTTAACTTGGTTCTCCCCCCCAACACTTTACCAGTCCTATTTCAAGGGTAAAATTCAGCTCTGGATAAGGAAGAGCAATACTCAATAACTCCAAGGGAGTTATCTCCATGTACACTATGGCAAAGGATAACCTGGCACCCACCTACTTTACTGTCACATCTTTGCTAATTGTTATCACTTTCTGGGACTTCAAAACTCCTCACATTAGTGACATCCACCGCTGGTTGTTCTAATAATGAAGTGACAGTTATTAATTATCAGAATGACTGACTGTGTCTACACAAGCCACTTATTGTGCATTAGTTTGTTACTACTCCACAGTAGTGTCACAGGGCATGAACTACAAATGAAGCTACTGTACAGTAGTAACGAGCTACTATGCAGTCATTTAGTAATTGAGTATGCAAGCACTAAAAGACAGCACAGTAACAACTATGCAATCACTTCTTTTGCAGATGTGGCCACTGTGTACCAACATGCATCTGAAAATGACCTGATAAATCAAGAAGTGTAAACTGTGATGAGTTTGGACATATCTGTTGTCATTTCTTTGGCTCTGGAGAGGACTACTTATCTTATAGGAACTCTGGTCTTACTATACAATGACTTGTTCCATTTCTGCAACCATCCATGGCCAGACTAACATAGCAGCCCAATACTGTCATACAAAAGGATCTTTAATAAATAGTGAGGACAGACTCCTATTTCTATTTACATGCCCAAATGGTTATCCAGCCACATAGCTACCTTTTCTGGTGCTTACACACCATTTAAAATCTTTATCCATGTGTAGTGGTATGCATGAACATCCTGCATGTTGTAGCAGGATGGTTGGATAGAGAAATCTCTCACCTCCTGGTGCCCTCCTTAGCCTGCTTCCCACTCCAGCATACTGAGGGGTTCCCCTCATCACCTGCCACACCTGGATTTTAGTCTGGCAAAATAAGGAAAATCAGGTCTCAAATAGCTGGAGTGACAATTTGGGTGCCTTTCTTTACCCTGCTCATCACAAGGCAGTCTCTAGTTTGGCCCAGCCAGGGTAAGCATCTGAGAATCCCCTCGTTTTCTCTGTCTTTCTCTCTCTCTTGTCCGCAGGGCTCAGCCCTCTCAGTCCACTCCCCTCAGGATTAGGTAACTTACAACAACCCACAAACAGAAAAGACACCATCCACTTGTGGCAGATCCAGAAAGAGAGGCAGGGAGAATCCCTCACTTGCCACCTTGCCCTGGGTGGCTGGGGCCCTGACACTTACTGAAAACCCAGTCTCAGCACATGAGCTAGAGCTGGGATAGTGTCTCTGCTAGTTCCCAGTGGTACAGGGATGAACAGCAGAGCTGGGACCTGGCATTAGGAGAAACTGCTGGCTCAAACTAGAAGTCCAGGCAGGGATGGAGCAGCAATCCCTCTAATGCCTCTCAGATAAGGCAAACCAAGGCTGATGTGAAGCCCTTCTCCTTTTTAGATAAAGGGAGCTTCCCCAGCTGTGTGACAACAACAGCTGCTGATTGGCTTCCAGGAACAGGTGGCAACTTCAAAACCTTCCCAGAAACCAGATCCAAGGGTGAGCTGAGAAGGAAGCATATTCAGCAGCAGATGGGTGAGGAGCAACCCATCTACTCACTTTTTCCTATACTAATGGCAAATGGCCTGTTAGGTATGCCTGGGATAAAGGATGGTGCTTACAAAAATGATGCTGAAGTGCAGCTGTGACTAAGACTCTTAAACATCTGGAGGTATGAGGTGGGAGTGTAGGGATGGAGTAGCTTCCAAACTTGACCCCTAACACCCTATACTACATACTAGAATAGCTATATTGGCTCAACCCTAGCCATAGAGGTGATGATCATACCTCAGAGGAGAACAGTGACTGTCATTAGACATTTCCTCCTATTGATAATTTCATTTAAGTTGTGGCGGTTGAGGCAGGCTGAGGACTGTAAACATTCTCCCTTTGCAGAATAAGGAAAAATATTCCTTTAACCTGGTGGAGGGTTTCTAATAAGAACAGGACACCAAGCTCAACAAGCCTTGCCCTTAGGGCAATGCTGACTCTGTGACATTCTTTGATGAACTGGCTGGGAATTGACTGAGCAGATAACAAGCTCCCCTGCCTTTGCTAATTAAGAGACAATAAGTGATGTACTATTTAGAAAAGCGCTATGGAACCAGAGGAGCAAGGCTCAGCCCATGGAACCACAAGCCTACAAGTATAGGACTTGTTTGTACAACTGTTGCAAGGCCAGAGAGAGATGGATGAGTTTTTATGGGCCAGGGTGGAAGAACAAGCAGCCCAGGGTGCCCTGTTTGGCCAGCAACAGACTCAAAATGAGAAACTGGAACAGAGACAAGGGGCAAGAATTGGACCTGCAGAGGGAGTTAGAATGCCATAATGGATTGGGATGATGATCCAGAAGCTTATTTAGAAGGCTTTGAGAGACTGGCTTTAGCTACAGGGTAGGCCCCGGAACACTGGGCATATCAGGTGGGGCTTTTGTTAACTAGTTGGGCCCAGCTGGCCTACAGAGCTATGCCTCGTGTGGAAGCGGGATTATAAAAAACTGAAACAAGCCATTTTATACAGAATGGAGGTGTCAACAGAGACACACCACTTACAGTTTAGAGCTAGGAAGAATATGGAAGAAAGAAGACCTAGTGTTGTTGCAATCCTTAATAGATCTGGTCCAAACCTGGCTTAAACCAGAGTCCCATACACTGGCTGAGGTCATTGATACAGTGCTGCTGGAGTAGTTTATTGGGGATTTTGTTGAGGGCACCCAACTATGGGTCCAAAGGCATGAGCCCCAAAATGCTGAAGAAGCCTTAAAGCTGGCCAAAGCATTTGGAGAGGCTGAGAAAGCCTTACTTCTTCCTCCTGAAAGACTGGCTATGTCAGTCATTGGTTAGGGGTTGTGAGGAATGGCACGGGTAGGGAGAAAGAATCATCTTGGGTCTTGCACCTGAGTTAATGAAGTGGGTAGGCAGAGTGGAAATACCAAAGGAAATGGTGACAGACCAAGGAACAAACTTAATGTCCAGGGTTCTATGAGGTTTTGTAAAACAATGCAAATAAGCCACCTACAAATGGAGGTCTATCATTCCCAAACAGATGGGATGGTAGAACAGTTTAAATCAGACATTAAAAGGCATGTTACAAACAACTATACAAGGGAACCCAAAAGACTGTAACCTTATGTTAGACCTGCTTTTATTCTCTATCACAGAGGCTCCACAGGTGTCTATGGGCTTCTCTCCAATTGAGTTGTTGTATGAATATCAAACCAGAGGTTTGTTGGATATGATCTGTGAAGATGGGGAAAAAGAGGGATCCTTGGACACTTCTCTGCCAGATCATATGGTCAAGCAGAGAGAACAGCTACAAAGGGTAAAAAAAAAAAAATAGCCAAGGAAAATCTGGCCAAGGCGCAAGCCAAACAAAGGCATGTATGATAAGAGAGTTAAAATATGTGAATTCACTGCTGGAGACAAAATACTACTGGTATTACTCAAACATAATAGCAAACTCTTAGCACAGTGACAGGGACCATATGAGATAGCACAAAAGGTAGGGTCTGTGGATTATGATATTTTTTGCCCTGGCCAACAATGAGAAAAACAGATTTCACATAAATTTGCTAAAACAGTGGAAGGATCTCCCTGAGGGCTGCATGTTAGATCCAGGGAAAAACCCAGAAGAGTTAGGACCCCAAGAAGAGCGGGGATCCTTGCCACAGGTAGGGGAAGATTTTACTCCAGGACAAAAAAGACAACCAATTCAACTGGTTGAATAACGTTGTCATCTTTTCCAAGAAGAGCCAGGGTTAACCAAGGGAATACTTCATCATATACATACTCGTCAGGGAGCAATAGTACACAAACATTGGAGACAGCTTCCTCAAGGACTCCAGGAAGCAGTGCGACAAGAAGTGATGCAAATGTTAGCCTGAGGCATTATAAAGGAATCCTGGAGCCAGTGGCAGAGCCCCTTAATCATGTTGCATGAGCCAGGCAGCGCACTGAGATTATGCATTGATTTAGGAAGGTTAATGAGATAGGGAAAGTGTCGAACTTCACTATGCCCTGTGTAGAGGAGATGCTGGAGAAGACTGGACAGTCCCATTACACCTCAATATTGGATATTACAAATGGATACTGGCAGGTACCTGTGGCCCCAGAAGACTGGGAGAAAACAACATCTGGGACACACTGGGAGCTGTTCAAATTTCACTGGATGCCTTTTGGATTGTGTAACAGGGGGCTCTCTCAGGGCCAGTCTGCCATTGACCCGCCCACCTGTTTCTGGGCCAACAACCCGCCTTCCTCATCTGCCACACCTTGTTGTCTCTTAAAAGGTTCTAATAAGGTGGGAGGCTGCCCACTCTTGCCACGATGCCAGGGGATGCTATCTGAAGCCGAGGCTCTGTTCCTCCCCTACATCGCAGCCCAAACTTCTCAGATGGCATCTGGGTGACATAATACTCCCAGCCTACAGCCAGATCAAGCTTATCCCTCATTGTCAGGCCTCAGACACACACGCATTCATACTGCCCTCCTCTCACTAGGGCCTCTCACACTCCACCCCCTCTCAGAGTCTCTTTCACGCATTGACAACTTATACCGCCTTGCTCCCTCTCAGAGCGGGCCCCTCCAGCAATAGGCTTTATCTAATGTATACCTTGGGTGGCAGATGTACCATCTTTTAGGCCTCCCCTGCGACCCTTACCAAGGTAGTAGCCAGCCAATTACTCAACTGGGGCCAAGGTTGCCCTGGCCCCTCCCAGGGCAACTATATGCAAACTCACACACATATACACTGGGCTCCTAGCCCTTTGGTTTCCCCCTCACTGGGGCTCCACATCTCCTACACCTCACACTGGGGCTACAGGGCTTCCCCTCCCTGATGGAAGATCAGGTGGCCATTGCCATGCCTGGCCCAGTTGCTACTCACAGTGATGTGGGGGCTAGGGTTTATTGAGGTGCCCCTACCTGCCTTCCACTGGGGTGGTAACTGGTCCGATATTTTCCTGGAGGCTCTCGCACCACTGGGAGCCCCACCAGGCCACCCACTTCTGGCAGGGTGCAGTTTTAAGTCGAGCCCAGGGTCAGGAGCCTCCAAACCATCCCGCAAAGTTCCTGCTCTTATCTTCAAGATGTTTTGTACATCCTTTCAGCCAGGCAGTGGTTCTGCCTGGCCTGTCAGCAGCAAACTGCTCTGTTTATATAGGCAGCCAGAGTTCTAAAATGGCCACCGTAATCAAGCCCTTAAAGTGGCAGGAACTAACAGTTCCCTGCCACAGATTGCACAAGGTGTCTGTGACTTTCCAATGCTTGATGGACTAGATACTGAGCCCCTATCAAAATAACATAATCATCTTTTCAAATACTTGGGAGCAGTATTTAAAAGACCTTAATAAGATATTAGGGGCAATATAGAAAGCTGGCTTAACTGCCAATCCATGGAAATGTCACATAGGACAATGAAAGACTAAGTACTTAGGGTTTATGGTGGGCCAAGGCCATGTAAGACCTGTGCTAGATAAAGTAAAGACGCTCCAAAATTAGGTGGCACCTAATACTAAAAAACAAAGTAGGTCCTCCTTGGGCTTCGCTAATTATTATAGGAAATTCATTCCACATTTTGCAGAGATTGAGGCACCCACATTTGATCTAACCAAAGGGATATGACAGGCAGAGATTCAGTGGAATGACAAGGCTTGGGAGGCCTTTAAGACAGTTAAAGAATCTCTGTAAGGAAAACCAGTACTTCTTTCTCCAGATTTCACCCAGTGGTTCTTCCTGGAGACTGATGCATCTGGCTTTGCCTTACAGGAGACACAAAAAATGAGCAGAGACAGTACACTGGTAGCTTACGCTAGTCATAGGCTCCTGAAACATGAGCTCTATTATGCCACCATCGAACATGAGTGTTTGGCTACAAAGTGGGGAATAGAGCTCTTCACATATTATTTGATGGGTCAAGAGCTTACCCTTATTATGGATCACGCTCTGCTCAGATGGTTACAATACATTAAGATGGACAATACCAGAATTACAAGGTGGGCCTTGTTGCTTCAACCTTATCACTTCAAGATTGAATATAGGCCAGGAAAGAAGAGTACAGTAGCTGTTTTTTTCCTCGTGTAGCTATGAACCAACAGAGATGGAGACACAAACACCTCAGAGACTTCCCACAATAAGGAATCATGAGTTAAGTAATAAAGGCACTGCAAGGGGGCTCATGGCTTGGGGGGAGAGGGGGAGGATGTGTGGCAGAGCCAGGGAGAAGGGCAGGGAGAAACCCCTGCTCGCCATCTTGCCCTGACTGCCTGGGGCCCCGAGACTTACTGAAAACCCAGTCCCAGCACGTGAGCTGCAGAGCTGGGACACCATCCCTGGTTATTCCCAGTGGTGCAGGGATGAATGGCAGAGCCAGGAGCCAGTATCAGGAGCAACTGCTGGCTCAAACTGGAAGTGCAGGCAGAGATGGAACGGCAATCCCTCTAATGCTTCTCAGGTGAGGCAAACCAAGGCTGATGTGAAGTCCTTCTCCGGATTAGCTAAAGGGAGCTTCCCCAGCTGTGTGACAACAATGACTGCTAATTGCCTCCCAGGAACAGATGGTGACTTCAAAAGTTTCCCAGAAAGCAGATCTGGGGGTGAGCTGAGGAGGAAGCACATCCAGCAGAAAATGTGTGAGAAACAGCCTGTTAGGCATGCCTAGAGTAAAGGGTGGCACTTACAGCAGTGATGCTCAAGTGCAGCTGTGACTAAGACTCTTAAAAATCTAGAGGTATGAGGCAGGAGTGTAGGGGCAGTGGAGCTCCCAGATATGGCCCTTAAGGCTGTATATTACATACTAGTGTAACTATATTGATCAACCCTAGCTGGAGAGGTGTTGATCACACTTCAGAGGAGAAAAGTAACTGTTTTTAGCTATTTCCTCCTATTGATAATTCCATCTAAGTTGTGGTGGGTGAGACAGGCTGAGGACTGTAAACACTCTCCCTTTGCAGAAGAGGGGAAAATAACCCCAGCAAGGGTTCCTAATACGGATAAGGACACTGAACTTAATGAGTCTTGCCCTCAGGGCAACAACAACTCAGTGACAGCACTCTTCCCCAAGTGCTTTCAGTGATCTCCCATTGCCCCTTCTAGCCATCCAGTACCTCACAGCTGCCTCTTCCAGAGAATACCAGAGATAAAGATGACCTCAACTCGGCTCTTTTCTGGGTGCTCACTCCAGGCTCCTGGTCACTAAATTCACAATCCTCTACGAAACTCCTGACTCCTGACTGGGCCAGACTGAGTTGCTCTGCCCTGGCGTTGGGCTCATGTGATTCTGTGGCCTGCACCTTTTGGCCTCAGTGCAAAGCAGTCTGCCTTAAAGCTGCCACACAGGCAGGTTCTTGGTGCCCTATAGGGGCCTAGTCATGGGAAATCTAGCCAGGAGGCATGGGGAAATTTAAATTCACCATGAGTAACCATGGTTTCTTTCTCCAGGGAAGGCTGTGTGCCTGCTCCCTGGCACAGAGGGCTGGTATCAGGCCAGCAGGGGTCAAAATAGCTGCCTGGCAAGGGGCCATCCAGATGGGTTTAGTTTGTGGCTCCCTGCAGCACAGTTTTTCCCATCCCAGGATAGAAACATGACGCGGTGGTAGAGGGAAGCTACAGCCCCCAGTGGGGATTGAGGAAAATGTGGCCGGGTGGCATGGGAAAAATTAAATTAGCTGTGATTAATTGAACTTTCCTGCAGCTTTTGTCTGACTCAAGAGGAAAGACACAGCCCTCTCTGGGGAAGTTTAGGTGCATGGTACCCAGTCCAGGGGTGCTGGGATAGGATCAGCCAGGGTGGCCAGAGCCACTGGCACAGGGCCAGCTAGCTGGACTCATCTCTGAGGCTCCCCACAGCCATTGTCACTAATCTCTTGATTCAAGGATGATCTGTAGCACAGATCATTGATGGGTCTTGAGGTGTTTTAAGAGTCCAAACCTTGAGTCATAGACCCATCCTCAGAAGTTGCAGGAATTTTCACAGGGGAGGGTAGACTGTAGGCCATTATTTCTCTCCTTTTCTTTTCTCCTCTGTCTTCTCTGTTTTGAGAGTAAGACACCTGACCTCAAAATGAACAGTAGGGTTTTGCGAAATTTCACCACCAGTTTTGTTTCATAAAATCATAGAAGTAGGGTCGGAAGGGGCCTTGTAGATCTTCAAGTCCGACCCCCCGCCTGAGCTGGAGAAAAACTGGGCTCAGATGACTCCAGCCAGGTAGGCATCAAGCCTCTTCTTAAAGACCCCCAGGGTAGGAGCCAGCACCACTTCCCCTGGACTCATTTCAAGGTCAAAACAGCAAAATCAAAACAAAACAGATATAGTCAAAACAGCCTCAAAACAAAACAAGCCAAGTCGAAGTATTTCACCATTTCAACACCGTTTCAACGTTTCACCCATAGGCTATAATGGGGAAGGGTGAAACAGCCTATAACTTTGTTATTTCTAGCCTGATTTGGATGTAACTTACAGGAATGGTAGCCCCTTCTGAGGGCATGAAGTCTGCCAAGCTTCCAGGAGATAGAGATAGGGGGTTTGGGGAAACTTCACCCCAAAGTCTTGAAAGCAAAACTCATGTCATGTGTATGTGTTAAGTCACAGTTGGGTCAAAACTTCAGGCTTGCTAGCCCCTGCTGAGGCTGCAAAGCCTGCCAAGTCTCAAGGAGACAAGTACAGAGGTTTGGGGAAAACTGTACCTCAAGCTGCAGACAAGCAAAACACGTGACATGGGTGACACTGTGCGTGTTAAGGTGCAGCAGGATGAAAGCTGCAGGCATGATAGGCACTGCTGCAGCCACAAAGCCTGCCAGCTTTCAAGGAGGTAGGTGCAGGGGTTCTGGGGCCCTGCACAGGGATTCTAGGGCTGCTGACAGGCAAAACTCATGTCATGGGTGTTTGTGCAACTGTGTCTGTCTTGGGGCATGGGGGTGTGGGTGTGGGTGGAAACTACTGCAGGCCTGGCTGCTAGGCTCTGCTGTGTCCACAAAGCCCACCAGCTGTCAAGGAGATAAGTGCAGGGGGGTCTGGGGCCCTGCACCCCTAGCTGCTGACAGGGAAAACTCGTGACATGGGTGCTTGTGCAACTGCTGCCTCTCATCAGGCAGCAGGACTGAAGATCTCCCATCACTTGCCACCCCAGACCTGGGGGTAATAGTTGACCACAGTATGAACATGACCCATCAGCCTGATGCTGTAGCCAGCAGGGACAAGAGTACTCTTCATGAACAGCCACTTGGTTGAGGTTGCAAGGCCATTGGAGTTGATCAGCAGCCAGATCCTCCCAAGTCTTGACATTGGCCTTGGTTTTGCTGAGGTATGCCTTCAATGTGTCACATTTTCTCTGGGCACCATGGGCTCTTAGGTCATTACTAAGCTGGGAGTAAAGCACTTGTTTTAGGAGTTGAGAGTCAGGCATCCACACACAATGTCTGGTCCAGTGAGGTTGGTGCTTGAGGATTACCAACCTAATGTTGGTAACATTGGCTTCAGCAAACAGTGATGGCATTTGTGCAGCAATTTCTCTATTTGATGTGGAGAATTTTCTGGAGGCATCTTTGGTGATACCACTCCAGGCTCTTGAGATGATGACAGTAGTCACTCACATTTCACATCCAGTGCAGAGAGTAGGGATGATGACAGCATTGTAGGCCTGGATCTTGGTGTCTTTTTGGAGATTGTGAGGAATAAAGACACACTGAAGCAATTTCCCAAAGGTGGCGCTTGCACGTTGGATCCTGTGCTGGATCTCCTCATCAATGTTCATTCTCTGAGAGGCAGTGGCTGAGGTAGAGGAAGTACTTGACTTGACAAGTGGGAGGGGGTCAAATTCATGGCCCAGGAACACTTTAGTCTTCTTGGTGTTGAGATAGAGGCCCAACACTTGGCAGGTTTTTCCAAAAAGACCACAGGCCTCCTTCTCCCACCAGAACAGGGATAGAATCTGGGTATCCTGTCTTATAGCCATGTCCCTGCTCTCCAGTCCACTAATGGCAAGTCACAGCTGCACAGATCAGAGATCTTTTAACTCCTAACATCTAACTGCTAAGCGTACATTCTAAGTTTTAATTCTGCAAAACGTTCCATAGTTTTAGCATGTGGGAGTTGTAACATGTAACTCACATCTTAAGTGTTTTTAACATATGCTAAGTATAATGTGCAACATGCCACTTAGGGTGATGTCACATGTTCACTTGCAACAATTGAAAATCATTGGAATGTACTGACTTATTAAGTTACTGCTATGTGTTAAGAGATGCCCCTTAGGAGATAAGAACATTGCAAGGGCAGGGAGGGCACTTAACACATGCTAAGCTCCTTGAATGTTTGCCTGCTCTCATTTTAACTGCATGTAGCAAGTGTTAAGTTGAATGTGTGGTATCACCCTGAGTTTCTATTAACAAAAGAAAAGAAAAAGAGGTCACTGTAATAGAAGAATTGTTCCTGCATTCCTCTGGTCTCCAGTCTCTGAACACTGTTTCACAGCTTGAATTTGTGATTCTAGCCCCTTGCTTTCCCACAGCAAGTCTTGCAATCTTTAAAAGGAGATTTTTTTACAGCTGCTTGACCCTACTTATAAGCCTAGGACCAAGCATTCTGTTTAGTAAAAAGACTTTCAAACATTTCTGAAGTTTTGCCACTTCCCTTTGCCTCTGACAGTTATATTAATGTAATTATCCCCACCAAGTCATCTGTAACTAGCAGCCAAGGTCTGATGTGGTTACTTAGCAGCCTAAGCAGAGCGAAGGGACAGAGCTCTCAAATCAATTAACAGCAGGCAAGATCAAATTGGAAAGTAATATTATTGCGATCTCTTGCATGGGAGTCAGGCTGTGCAAGTTGGAGGCTGCTTGTCATACATAATTACTTCAAGTCTGAGCACTAGACTCACATCATTATTTTTTCCTATAGCTTCATTGAAAAGATGCAGAAATGCTCAGAGATTAGGTCTGGGAGTGGCACCACAGAGTACATGGCTGGCAGAATAAAAGAAATCAAAGATTGCTGCATCTTGGACAGTTCCCTGGATACCAATAGCAGCTTAATGGGATACAGTTATTGTGAAATCATTGTGTTGCTTTTGTTCTGATGTTTATCATGGCAGAATATGACAACACTGCACAGGGGGGTAATGCTTCATTGGCTGTGAGGGTGATTTGGGGGCCTATTGACAATGGAGCCGCACCATGGGTGCATCTACACATCGCCATACAGCAATGTTGTTACTGTGTTGTGCTTTAGCACTTCCTTTTAGACCAACGTGATTGCTATGTCATTTTAGCATGTTGTACTGTGATGTAGTGTTGTAGGGTGATGTGTGGATGCACCCTAGGTCCAGTATACAGGGCCATTCAGTAACATCCATGATCTTGTAAAATGCAAGATGTATAGATGTGGTATACTTGGTAGCTGTGTTGGTCTGAGATAGAAAGACATAAAAAACTAGAATTCTTGGTTCCAAAATGATACCTTTTATTAGACCAACTGGAAAATGGCAAGACAGTTGTCAGAATTTAACAGAAAAGGACAATTTTCTTGCCATTTTCCAGTTGGTTTAATAAAAGGTATCATTTTGGAACCAAGAGTTCTAGTCTTTCATATGTAGATGTATAGATGGCAACTCCAGCTAAACACGGCTATACACTTGCATACACCAGCAGACATGGAAATTAACCACGTTAAAATATGACTAGCAATTTGTGTTTCTCAGAAACGAAGTGAAGAAACTTTGAAGGGACTAAGTCGCAGCAAGTGCCAAGTACATGCCTCTAAACATTAAGCCATTGGAGGTGTTTCAAGTTGGGCATTCAAAAATTAAGGTTCTCAAAAATGTTGGTCACCTTTGAAAACTCAAGGATAAGTACCTTGAGGTACCCTCTCCTCAAAGGCCAGAGAGGGTATTGACCATTCTAGTGAGTGAATATATATGACTAGTAGATCTGAAATACAGCATTTTTTTCTGCTCCTGAAAGAAGTCAGCATCTTACAAATACCTCATTAATAAAAATTATTCCACCAATTTATTTGAAGCTGATTTTCTTTTTTCTTTTCAGTTGATGGCTCAGTCACTAACTCACAGTGCTTTGAAAATATTTCCCACTTTAAACTGCTGGTTAGCTGGTTTTGATCAGATAAGCCAATAGGTATTGTTTTGTTACCTCATTGGATGAATGTATAAAAATTGCCAGCATAAACATTTAAACTGGACAAAAAAGGCATATTGGTTGTCATGAATATAGGTTAGTTTGGAAATTCACCCTTTATGTGTGTTTGGGACCTTAAAATGTGATCATCTGAATGTTCATAAAAAACAAACATGAAAGAGGCCCAGGCAGGCTATGGCACTGAGATTTCATGCAGAAATTAGAGACACTTGATTATTTCCCAAGTTCTGCTAACATAAGGCTGTTGAGTCACTGAATACTGGAACTGAAGATCCCAGCATTTTGTCTGAAGAAGTTTATTCCTCATCTAGTGTAAGAACTTCCTTCATAGTCCAGACCCAGGCAGGGACACCCTCGCCTACACTGTATAGTACCTCACTCCTCCATAAGTCCCAGATCATTCCAATGGAAAGACTTGTGATCTAATATACTATTCAACACATGGAAGTGTGTCTTCTACAGGCTCAGTGGGAGCTGTAATTCCCAGAGAATTGGTAACTGCTGGCCATGACTACTTGCTAGCAAATTCACTGTATTGCTGTACACAATCTTCATGCAACCTAAACTCCTACAATAAAAGCTCTTTGTTTGTATTTGTCATCTAATGAAGTAGCTATCATCCTAGAATCAGAGGTGGGCTGAGTTGTTCCCCCTGCTTCTCTGTATTATACCCAAATAGGCTTAATGAAGACATAGACTCTTTCCCAGAACACAGCCAGAATGAAGTGCATGCAAATAATCACTGTGCTCATTACTCTAATTATTTAAAATATAGCACAATTTTCCCAAGGAGCCTTTATTCAGTAGTTTTGCAAAGCACATATGTGGATAATTTTAACCTCAGAACAGCAGAGAAGCTTAGTGAATCCATGCCCTAGAGGGAGTCATGTACCGAGGGGAAGATTTGAAGGAAACTTGAGCCAAAGAAGGGCACAAAAGGAGGGTTCATTGAGAGATGCTGTCCGTGTCCTGAAGAGCTTACAAGCTAAATAGACAAAGCAGAGAAATAACCTACAAGCAGAATATACAGGGACATGATTGGTACATGGCTGATAAGATATTTTCCTGACCAACCTACTTCTTGTCTTCTGTTGGCAAGGGGCTTCACCTGGTCCCCACAGTCATTGTCAGAATAACCAGTGTGTGCATGTCCAGACAAGCATGTGCATGCCCCTTGCCCCACCTCAAACCTCTTTGGGGTGGGGCAAGAGGCACATGCAGGAACAAAAAAACGTTTCCTGCACTGCAAACTTGCAGTGCAGGGAGAAGATTAAACCCATGGATATCCAGGGGTATCAAAAAAATGGAACAAAAAAAAGGGGGACCGGGCATGGTCCCAGACCATCCCAGGGACTGTACCTGAGACAGCCAGAGGCTGGGTCCTCCAGGAAGATAGTCTGGCTCCCAGAGCATCTCTATGGTTGGCCTCTCACCCTGGTGCTGAAACACGCAGCTGGCCAGGGCGCATGTTCAGCACCAGGGTTCCAGTGCTGATGAGTAAGGGTTCGGGGAGGCTAGAGGAGGGGGGAGGGGACCCTGGGGGGGACCCCCGCTGGCCCCGTCCACTCCCCCAGCCCCCTCATTCCTGCCATGCCTGGCCCCTCCTCTCAACAGCCCCCTGATCCCTGCCCAGCCCCTCCCCCCGCTAGCCCCCCAGACTCCCTCCAATCTGTGCCCAGCCAGGTCCTCCCACCCTCAGGGGCCCTGTGCCACCTGGCCGGGCCAGGCCTAGGGCGGCAGGACCCAGCACAGCATGCAGTCCCTGCATGCCACGCCAGGTCCTGCTGGCCTGGGCCTGGCCCAGTCAGGCAGCACAGGGCCTCCGAGGGCAGGAGGGCCGAGCACATGGTCCCCGCATGCTGTGCCGGGTCCTGCTTGCTTGGGCCTAGCCCGGCCGGGTGGAACAAGGGCCCTGAGGGTGGTAGGGCCCAGCACATGGTCCATGCATGCCGTGCCCAGTCCTGCCACCCTGGGCCCAGACTGGCTGGGCAGCAGAGGGATCCCAGGTCCTGCAGTGCCCATCACACAGTCCCTGCATACTGTGCTGATTCCTGCCACCAAGGGCCCAGCCCATCCAGGAAGCAGAGGCACCCTAGGGTCAGCAGGACCCAGCTGGGCCTGACACGCAGTCTTTGCACACCACATTGGGTCCTACCACTAAGAGCCCAGCCCAGCCAGGTGTCAGAGGGGCCCTGAGGGTGGCAGGTCCTGCCACCAAGGGTCCAGCCGAGCAGCAAAGAGGCCCCAGGACCTGGCTGGGCCAGGCGTGTGGTCCCCATGTGCCGCACCAGGTCTTGCTGGCATGACTCACAGTGCCCCACTCCAGCTGCTGCTGCTAAAGGTAAGTTATGGGCCCTGGGGCTGGGGCCCTCCAGGGTGTCTGGGACCCTGTGCAGGTGGGCTGTGGCCCTCCAGGTGGAGCTGGGACTGGATGAGGGTGGGGCTGTTGCCCTCCAGGGTGCCTGGGATCCTGGGTAGGGGGGATGGGGCTCTCCAGGGGGAGCTGGGACCCTGTGCAGCGGGGCTGGAGCCCTGTGGGAGATTGGGGCTGTGGCCCTCCAAAGGGGGATATGGGACCCTGTGGGGGGGCATTCCATGTGCTGGGGGGGGCTGCACCCTGTTGGAGCCAAGGGGCCCACCCCTCCTGAACAGCCCACCCACAAGGTCCCCCATGCCCAGAGTCCCCCCAGCAAGCACTCCACACCTACCCACACACCAACCCACATCCCTCCACACACATCCACCCACCTTCCCCCACATCCCTTCCCACCCTCTTCCTGCAAACATCACATCCCCCCATCACATACTCATCATGTGCAAAGAAAACCAAAAGTACACATCAACACATATAGGTATTTAGAATTTATTTTATCATGAGGATAGAGACACTGGTAGGCTTCCACATTGCTTTAACATTGTAAATATAGCATTGCCGAACTGATTGCTGTCTCTCTCTAACTGTGTGTGTGCGTGTGCGTGTGCGTGTGTGTATCAAGTGGTCGTTTGTGTTATTTGTGGAAAAACATGGGTTTTGGGGTATTTTAAAAAATGGATTTGGGATGCTGCTGCAGCAGTCCAGCTGGCACATGGGGTAGTGCCCCCAGGTACCAAGTGGCTGAGCCCCAGAAGCTCTGGAGAGTGAGTAGCCCTGAGCTACTTGCCAAGGCAGCTTTTTGTACTGCTGGGGACAGCACAGGTGCTGGCCCCAGGCTCTGGCTCCCCCTGGCTGCAGATCTGGGAGGAGACAAGCAGGGTTATGCCCCAGGTGGCATAATTTGCTCCACAACAAAGTGCATGTCTGAGTGTGTGTGCTGAGGCAAAAAGCCCCAGCTCAAATTTGCACTGCTTCTACTTTAGCTGTTGCAAGTGCACATGTGGACATGCCCTGTAAGGATAGTGAGGGCCCAGGACAGAAGCTAAAACATCAGCCTCTTCATCCCACTCATAAATGTAATGTCTTGCATTTCTACCTTGCTCAAAAAAGCAGTTCCACATGAGAAATAAATACACCCATTTAAGTAACTAGAATGCATTTTTAGCCAATGGAACATGGGAAAATCATCCCAATTATTTCAAAACAGTTATTTCTTGCTTTTGTAGGAAAAAAAGTCCTCAAATATCAGAGGCATCAAAAGGAAGTGTTGTTCTCTGGCCAGAGGTGGCTGTCATTCTTGTGCTCCCCCCCACCCAACCATGTTGGCACCCAGGATTATCCCCATACTTGCCCACCATGCTACTGTCAATGTTTACGGTGAATACCAAATTACATCCAATATCCCCTTTAATGGATATGTGTTCCTGACTATTCAGATATTCTTGTGACATTGGCCATGTCTACATGAGAAGCTACTGTGCATTGGTTACTGCACATTTATTTAGTACTTGTATAGACAAGTATTGTATAAACAGGTACTTAATAAATGTACAGTAACCTGAGTTACTGCATAGTGCCATGAGCGAATGCCTTTTTGTGATGCTACTTCATAGTAGCATTGCATCATCATTTTTGCCATGTGATGCTACTGAGTAGTATCAAGCTTCTGCACAGTCAGTGTCCTAAAGCTGGCCCCCAGGAGTGTTTCTAGCAAAGTAAACCTATGGCTTCTTCACCTCTGACACCTGGCCTTTTGGTCACAGAGCTGCATGGTTATCTGTGGTCCCCCAAAGAGCTATTTTCTGACTTAACTCCTACAGAGAGACTTTACTTCTTTAAGGGGATAGAGTGCACCTAGAGTCTCACAAAGTGAAGTAGGCAGCTTTTATTAAATAAAAACAAACAACCTTTATCAGCCGAAGTAATACAAGAGAGAGTTCTTGGGCGCAAAGCCCAGACTGAGTCCCAGGCAGTCTCTGTTGGGTAACAGAGACCTAGTTACTATTCTCTCTCAAGTCTCTCAGGCTCTTCTCATCCTGCTTTTCTTTCTCACCCTCTTGTCTCTGGGAGTATTTTCTTTAGGCAGCCTCTTTGTACTGAGGGTTCAGTGACCTTCCTTAGTACCAGAAACAGCAGGGAGTTTGCTCAGTGCTGAGCCTGAAGTCCACTTGGTGCTATGCTGGGTCTTGTTAAGCAAATAAACCAATTGAGCTTTTGATGGCCCATTCCCCAAAAATGTGTTGTTACACATTACAGTTAGGTTGTGCTGAAAAGAGGTGGCATTTAAGTTAGGCTATTGTCTGAGTAGTTGCACTTTAAGGGTCAATACATTCTCTGACTCAAACTTGCCACTGGAGGACTGGAAAGCAGGGGTGTAGCTAGGAACTGCCAAGCTCCCCCTGTTCACCAGCTCACTGGGTCTCTGGATGACCACTGTCTGTCACAACTTCCTAATAATCTTCAAACTTGAAAAGCTTCTCCTGAAATCATAATTAAATACTGGCCAAAAGAAAACTCAAGGTAATGGTAAGTTTTGGTTTGAAATCCAACAACTTTTCCTTGTAAATAGGTGGCAACTCTAGTGCCTAACTCCATACATCACGTAGCAAGACATTCGCAACCCTGAAATTCAAGTCACCAGTATCAATACCACATGTTTTAGATCTAATTTTTTTCTAATTTCACTTCAGGTGTTCACACCTATGGCCGTCCTCACATTTCTGATGCTAAAGAGCAAGCCGATGAACTGTAGAAAATTTCCAGCTACGAAAATTTTTTATTTAGGCTAATTACGACTGCCTCAATTAATAGAAGGAAGAATTCTCACTTCAGGTATTTTTAAAGTCCTTCGTCTGCACATCAATACTGAGACTTTCTCTCTTGAGTTTGTCTTTTCATAATATGTTATTTCAGTGTTCGTTTTCCCTGCAATTTTCCATGCACCGGATGCAAACCTATTTTTCTCTGAACCATTTCAGCTGGTATTTCTTTCAAATATAGCAATAAGAAATTGAAACCAATGTCTCAGACAACAGCATTTTGTTCAACAAAGGTGGAACTTCAGTCATTTTATGCCTTTTCTGATGCAAAGACTGTAACTAAATGAGGATACACTGCCAAGAGCTAAGTTCTTTTTCCATTAAATCCATCACTTAGCACCACTGGCTTATGAGTGTTTCATTAACACTGCAGGGTGATTTGTTACTGTACACATTATTGTGTCCAAAGTAGAACTGCTCCATGAACCACTGCAGTTAACACTGGGTACTACAATTTTCAGGCACTGACTGATTGAATGAAAGCAACAGTCAGCACCTTTCAAATCAATACTGTGTGCTTGTCAAGCTTGGCAGAAAAAGTATGGAAAAAACTATCCTGCATGCAAACAATCATGGAGATACAAAATTGACTTATGAACTAAAAAAACAAAAGAAATCAATAAACCTAATCATTGTTATGTATCTATTATGAACAAACAAAGATGACGGAGAATGAATGGTACTGTTTTATACTGGCAACTAGTGAATTGCCCATGATGGGGGATGGGGCGGGAACAGACAGAGGTGGGGGAAGCTTCCTAACCCTAACCCTAACACCCACCCTTGTACCACCACCACCTTCCAGGACTGCGGGGGAAGGGGGTGCTGGGGAAAGCTTGCCCCACTATCCCCTCCATCCCCCCCCACCAGAACCCCATGCTGCTGCCACCTCCGAAGAGCAGAGCCGGGGCGTGGCAGGGGGTGAGGCCGGCATCCCCCCCGCTCCATCCCTGCTGTCATGGTGATGTTCCACTGCTTCCAAGGAGCAGGGCTGGGGGGTGAGGCCAACAGTGCTGGCCTCACCCCCCACTCCATCACCTCTGTCCCTGTCATCATGGCAGTACTCCACTGGCCGCCACCACCTCCTATCTGTAATGCTCTTGGAGCACTCTGATTGTTTGTTTTAAGTAACCAATTAGAGTCCTCCAAGACTTTTACAGACAGACAAACAGAAGGACAAAGCCCTTTATTATATTAAAATTATTATATTAGAGTTGTCATAAAATTGAATAGATCATGAACTAGATTAGCCAGTTTAAGATGACATATACAATATTATTATCAATGTATATGTTAGATTTATGTTCTTACTACTCTGTAGAGTTGAGCTAACTCAGTCTGCAGGAGTTCTCCATGGCTTGAGGCCCAGGCAGTTGCCCTGGTTGTTCACCCCTAAAACCACTGATGGCTCCTACTTCTGTTTCTCTCTCTGGCTGCAGAAGGATGAAGTTGGAAGTAACTTGATTTTGATCATGTCTGTGTTGTTGCCTCTAAGCCATCCATGTAGCTGGTAGAAAAATGAGAAGCAGTATTGTGACAAATCTGGAAATGTTTCATAGTTTTATAGTTGTCAGGGCTGGAAAGGACCTTACAGATCATCAGGTCCAGCCCCCCTGCACTTGGGCAGGAAAGATTGCTGGGATCAGATGGGCATCAAGATGCTTTTTGAAGATCACCAGGGTGGATGATTGTACCCCCTCTGGGGGGAGCCTGTTCTAAACCTTTGGCACTTGACTTTTAAAGACATTTTTCCTTATGTCTAGCCTAAAGTGATCCTCAATCATCTTGTGCCCATTATTTCTTGTCCTACCCTGGGTGTCCTTGGTGAACAGATGCTCCCCCAGGCTTTCATGTAGTCCTTTGATATACTTACAGGTTGCTACCAAATCCCCTCTGAGTCTTCTCTTCTCCAGGCCAGACAGTCCCAAGTCTTTCAGTCTCTACTCATATGACGTGGTCTCCGGGCCTCTATTCATGCTCATAGTCCTTGGGTCTTGTTCAGACATGGCGCTAGCAAGTGTACCACTGCTGATCCTGTAAATGTGTTGTAGATTATTTCTCCCCAGATGGAGCACTTGACATTTCTCCATTTTAAATGACATGTAGTTGAGGTCTGCCCACCTTGTGAGCCTGTCCAGGTTGGTCTGTATTGCCAGCCTGTTTTTGAGTGTGACCACACTCTCCCATAGTTTGGTGTCATCAGCGAACTTTGCTGGTTAACTTTTAATACCCAAATCCAAATTGTTGATGAACATGTTGGAAAGCTCTGGTCTGAGTTCTGAGCCCTGGGGGGTGCCACTGAGTTGACGGAACTGAGTCATCCTTGAGTCAACCCTGAGGGGTGCCACATTGACAGAACTGAGTCATCATAGCAGATGGTGGTCACCCGTCTGCCATGATGACTCAGTTCCATCAATCAGTACTCTCTGGGTCCTACCTCAGAGTCAGTTACCTAGCCACCGGACCATAAAGTAGTGAAGGCCACATTTTCCCAATTTTTTCATGAGGACTTTCTGGGAAACCAGGTCAAAGGCCTTTTTGAAGTGCAGGTATATGACATCAACCTCATTTTCCCCGTCCAAGTAGCAAGTAACCTGATCATAGAAGGAAATGAAGTTGGTTTGGCATGACCTGCCCGTAATGAAGCCATGGTGGCTATCCTTCAGAATACTGCCTTCTGCTGGCCTGTCTATAATGGATGCTTTGACAATTTTCTCTAGGATTTTACCAGGGATTGAGGTCAAACTGATTGGCTTTTAATTTGCCAGGTCCTCCTTTCTCCCTTTCTTAAAGATAGGCACCAGGTTGGCCTTCTTCTCATGTTCTTGGACCTCTCCCAAGTGCCACAAGCCTTCAAATAACTTTGCCAATGGTCATGCAATGGCATCAGCAAGTTCTTTTAGAACTCTTGGCTGTAGTTTATCTGTTCCTTCTGACTTGTAGATATTTAGCCTTTGTAGATGCTCCCCACAAGATCTACACCAACTACGGGGGGTGGTCACCCCCACCATGATCACCCTGTATCCTGTCAAGCAGGCTAACATCCTTCAATTGTTTCTGTTCAAAGTAGAAATATTTTCTATTTTATAAAAAAAAAAAGTTTACAGAATATTTTTAGTAAAATATTCAAAATTTTCTCCTCCCCCCAAAAAGCCTATAATCTGTAGGGCCTCATCCCCCCTACACCAACCATTTTTCTTTTCCTTTGTCTATTCAGTATCTTTTGAATGTCTCTAACTTTGTGACAGGTTTTCATTTTTTTCTTTGATACTCTTTCACTTGCCCAAAGTTGGAAAGTTTGGGAAAGCTACAAAAGTATGAAAAGAGAAAAAGGAAAGGAAAAGTGGAAATAGGAAAACTCTTTTCATTTGGCTGAGTTAATTAATAGGGGAAAGAGGAGAGGGAAGAATAGCAAAAAATCCAATTTATTTATTTAAAAAATAACGTATCAATTAAAAAAGAAACCTTTGCTTTCATCTCTTTTTGAAATCTTTCATTGTTTTTTATTAAATAGTGAAAACAAAACTTTTCTACAAAATATTTAATTGAAAAGATATTTTATGGTAAAATTTTGTATAATAACAAAATATTGACTGGATTTATTGCCTGCTTGGATGATAACACAGCTTCTTTGATAGTGACATCTAGATTTAAGATTTACAATGTTTTATGTTAACTACTCATATACGCTTGAAATCTCCCATTTGTAGCTTACATCTTCCATGATTGACCTAGTACAAAGAAGTTATTTTTGAAAGTCTCTAAAATATCCAGTTACCTGCTTTCAGATGCATCAGTTATATTTTAAGGCCTTGTTTTGACATTGCAAGAACTAGAATCAATGTCACATTTTGGGGGTTGGACTAGATGATCTACTCAGGTCCCTTCCGACCCTAGAAACTATGAAACTATGAATTTACAATTGTCTAGAAAGAGTGAGACCAGCCAATCTGCAAAACA
Organism: Crocodylus siamensis; assembly: GCF_052110815.1. Lineage (NCBI taxonomy): Eukaryota > Metazoa > Chordata > Crocodylia > Crocodylidae > Crocodylus > Crocodylus siamensis. Next base: position 47,276,449 of record NC_143403.1, read on the forward strand.
AGCCAATCTGCAGAACAACCACAGTTGTGAACATGCTGTGAAAAAAGAGTAGTTATAAGGAGAGCTTACTCAAAAATGGGGAATTTTCCTGAAGGAACTTTCACAGGAAAAAACCCCCATCATCTGAATTTTTTCTGCTAGATAATAATGGTTTTCCTGACTGTCTTCAAGCTGGTGACATCTTAAAAACAATAAAAAAAGTGTTGAAAATATTAGTTTTAATGATGAGTGTTATATTTTCTCATTTTTATTTTTGTAAATCTTTTTCATCCTATTTCTAGATGCAAATGGTAAAAAGAGAGATAGAGAAAAGAGGACATTTCCCCAGAAATTTGAAATGAAGCATTTTGAAAATAAATAACAAGTTCAGACTTTTCATTTACAGTTACTTTGAAAAACCAAAAACATTCTTCAAAATTGAGAGGGTTTTTTTCCCATGCTAAATAATCATGCCTGACTAAATCAATTTTAGGACAAAGAATAAAACAGAAAAAAGCCCGCCCTTTATTTTGTCCGATTCTAGTTACAAACTTTAGGGACAAATGGTAGCATTTAATGTCTGGCCGGAATAGAGGGCATTTTCAGATTGCACGTACCCACAGAAGTTTGTTCTCCCCCACTGTGCTAGCCCACTCTGTGGGCCAGTGTAGATGAGGTTGGGATGCTGAATCTTTTCTACACTTTCTTGAAGGAAACATGTACCCTGGTACAGTAAGTGGTGTGCTGAGGATGGAGCATCTGGACCCTCCTGAGAACAGTCAGTACAGCAGAGGCAGGCAATAATTTCAGGCGGAGGGCTGCTTATCAAGTTTCGGCAAGCTGTCGAGGGCCTCATGGGTAGCCCTGACCCTTGAAAGGTGCCCTGCCCCTGCTCACCAGCTTGAGACCAGAATTCCCACCCCAACCTCTGACCATTGCCATCAGAAGTCCTTCTCCTTGCCCCTGGAAGTACTCTTTTGGGGAAGATGGTTTGCCATCTTAGGGAAAACAACAAATTACATATTAAAAAACAAACACCCATAATAATACATTTTAATTTTTTTAATATTTTTGTCCTGATTTGTGTGTGTTTAGGCTGTAGATGCAGAAGTGATTGCATATTGGGGTTTGTGGGGAAGTGGGGATGTGTGTGTGTGGGTATGGGAGCCATGTAGTAGTGCACAATGGCTGGTGGGCAAGTGGGCAAGAAAGTAAAGAAAGCGGTAGGAGCACGGGGAGGAGTGGAAGTGAGCAGCATGTGGGAGTGCAGGGCCTGCATCACTATCCCAGGGCCAGCACCAGCAGTGCCCAGAGCAGGATGGTAGGAGCATGCAGTGTGGGCTGGCAGGGGTCTGTAGAGCTGGGAGAGGGGTCCACAAAGCCCCTGCCAGGACCCCACGCTCCTGCCACCCTGTTCTGGGCCTCACCGGCACTGGTCCTGGGGTACTGGTGTGGGTCTCATGTTCCTGCTCAGCTGCTGCTGGCTCACACACAGCCATTCACTTCCAGTGCCCCCACCCCAGTCCCACGGTACAGGCGGGGATGAGCATGCAGCCTCGACCCCACACACCCCACAGTTGCCCATCTGGACTGGGCAGCACCAATGGAGATGGTGCTCAGAGTGGGGGAAAAGTGTCCCTCCCCCAGCTGCCAGTGCTCCCTGCTGCAGCCAGTCCTACTACTTTGCTGTCCTACCACTTTGCTGCATCACTGCTGCCTCAGCAGTGGCAACATAGAGCAGGCACAGGCAACCCCGCATGAGCTCCAAGCAGCTGGAGCACAGGACAGTGGCCATGATGGGGTGGTGGGGGTGCTTTTCCCCCATGCTGAGCACCATCCATGCTGCTGCTAGTCTGGGCCACGTACTGGCTCTGGGTTCACCCATCAGGGCTGAGCCGCAGCAGCAGTAGCTGGGCAGAAACTGCTGCTTAGCATGGAGGAAAGCACCCTTCCCACCCCCACTCACCACCACCAGGAAGTGTTTGCTGCCTGCTACTGCCCACCCAGAGATCACACTGCACTAAGCTGTGGTGGGGCTGCTTCACCACCACCTCTATGCTGCCCAGCATGGCAGCAGTGGCTATGTGGAGCAAGTATCCCTTATTCTCATCCCAAAGATAAGCCTGTGTAACTTCTGAGCATTCCCCCTGCCCCTGCCTCCCACACCTAGCTCAGGTGTTTCTTTTCTAGTCTCTCTAACTCTCAGGCCAATACCCTCTTTTTCAAGTCTTATCTCCATTCTCTCCCTATCTCCCCCATCCTCCCACCCTCCTGTTTCCAGATATAAACATTATCTCATTCACTGTTTGTTGATTTATCAAATGCTATTCAGCTTCTTTTTGCTGGAGGTGCATCCTGTTTCAGAAGGTAGGCAGATCTGGGCTCTAGTAAGGATACCATTGTACAAGCTAACAAGGAAGTGGAGGCACACAACATTGTTACATTATAAGATCATAGGAAAGTAGAGTTGGAAGGGACCTTGTGAGGTCACTTGATCCAGCTCCCTACTCAGGGCAGGATCATCCCTGACTAAACCATCCCAGTCAAGTTTCTGTCCAACCTAATCTTAATAACTTCCAGGAATGGAGATTCCAAATCTTCTCAAAGAAGCCTGTTCCAATGCTTGACCACTCCAACAGTTAGAAAGTTCCTCCTAATTTCCAACCTGAAATTCCTCTGCTGAAGCTTGAGGTCCTTGCTTCAAATTTAGACCTCTGCTACCACAGAGAAAAGCTTAGCTCCATCCTCTTCATAATCACCCTCCAGGTATTTGAAGATTGTTATCAATTTTCTTTTTCACTAAGAGAAGGCCTTCAAACTCTAACTGCTCAGCTTATCACAGCATTTGAAGCTACTGCTGCTTCTTTTTCCAAAACAATATAAAATTCCCTTCCAAAATCCACAAGTGTGCATGTCCTCACACTGATGGGGACAGCTTGGGGTTGTGTATGCTTAGGGAGAAAGGAAGAAGAAGGATTTAAGAGAACTCCCATCACACCAACATCTGAGGGAAAGAGACAGGCTGAAGCTATGTTGGTGAAGCAGCTCCCAACTTCATCCTGTCAGGGCCACTCATCTTGCACCACTGCATAGATGGTACAGAAGTTTTTTCTTATGTTCAGTCTAAAATGGTCTTCCAGCAATTTGTGACGATTAGACCTTGTCTTCCTTTGGAGTATCCTAGTGAATAGACGTTCTCCCAGTTCCTGATGCATACCCCTTATATACTTATAAGCTGTCACCCCTGAGCCTTCACTTCTCGAGGCAGAAGTAGGGAAGAGAAACAGAGTCCAAGTCTTTGGTTGAAGAGAGGATGGGGGGTGATAGCTACCTATCCAGGCTGAGACAGGGTCCTCAATGGCCAGTCAGGGTCTTTCTCCAGCAGGTGTTGTCCAGAGGGAGATTGCCGGCAGGGCCTCTGGGTTGATAGGCAGGTGAAGATGGAGTACCAAGGAGTCAGTCTTCACTACCCCTTTTTATAGGGCAGACTACCTATGATCTCCTTTGGGGAAGGCATGTCCAGACAATGTCAGCCATGTTCCAGAGGGTCCTAGATGTTTATACTGAGCGTGTGCAGCCTTGGCACAATGGTGGGTTGCCTCATCTTTTGTTTTTTTAATACGGAGGGTGGTTCCAATGGCTGGGTCATTGGTCCAGGTATTGGTTTTGATGGTGGGTTGATTTAGTAGGGGTCCTGCTATCATTGCATTTCACTCATCCATTCACTCTTTTGTTTCAGGCATTCAAGGAAAACCAATTTACATGGGAGAGGTTACAGAATTGCAACATACTTACACAACAGGGCATGGGGACAAGATGGGAAAAGATGTGACTGGATACTTGACATCACTTTATAGACACAGGCCTAAACAATACAATATTAACGTGAAACAATACAGATCAATGCACAAATGATAGGAATACAATATAATATGATATAAAACAATAAAGATTAATACAAACATAACAGAATACTATTTACAATATAAAAAAGGGGCTTATTACAATAATAATATACAAGAACTTAGCTTACCTAGTACTTCTTGTAATCACTTATAAGGGATAGAGAGGGCAAAGAGAAGCTCAGAAATGGTTAGGGAAGGGGAGGGATTGCATTTTAAAAAGAAATTAAAAACAAAAACTGAGGGTTTTGCTACAGTGTCATCTGCAAGCTTATCCAGTCCACTTCTGACACCAAATCCAGATCATTTATGAATATATTAAAGAGTACTTGTCTGAGTACAGAGCCCAAGGGATGCTACTAGTCACCGTGTGCCATGTTGACTCAGTTCCATTGACTGTCACTCTTAGGGTCCGACCACAGAGCCAGTTCCCTAGCCATTGGACCATAAGGTTGTTGAGGCCACAGTTCCCCAATTTTACCATAAGGACATCATGGGAGAACTAGTCAAAGGCTTTTTGAAATCTAAATATATGACATCAACATCTCCGCCTTTGATGCATCACCTGGTCATAGAAGGAAATGAAGTTGGTCAGACATGGCCTACCCACAACAAAGCCATGTTGGCTATCTCTCAGAATGTTGCCTTCTGCTGGTCTGTTGTTGATGGTGTCTTTGATGCTTTTTTCCAAGATCTTTCCAGGGATGGAGGTCAAACAGATTGGCCTGTAGTTTCCTGGATCATCCTTCCTTCCTTCCTTGAAGATAGGCACCACACTGGCCCTCTTCCAATTTTCAGGAACCTCTCCCAAGTGCCATGAGTTCTGAGATATCCTCATCATTGGTCATGCTTTTAGCACTCTTGGGTGCATTCTATCTGACCCAGCTGACTTGTGGATGTGCAGGCTCTCAAGCTGTTCCCTCACAAGTTCTTTGCCAAATATAGGCATACAATTGCCCTTACTCTTGTCCTGCATCCTGCAAGGCAGGTTGATCCCCTTGGGCTAGTGGAAAACTGATGCAAAGTAATCGTTGAGGAGATTAGCTTTTTCCTGGGTGTTGGTTGTCAGGTGCCCCAGTTGGTTCAGCAAGGGTCCGATGTTGCCCTTGTTTTTTTCTGACTTCTCACATATTTGAAGAAGGACTTTTTATTGTCCTTGATTCCTGTAGCCAGTTTGAGTTCTGGCAAGATTGGGATCTTATTGTGTTCCTTATGTTCCCTCCAGATGTTGGAGAGTAGCCCTGCACCCAAAATACAGTTTTAACCTTTGCAAGACTTTATCATAGTAAAAACCCTCTCAATCTTATTGTGATCTTTATTCTGACACTGCAGGTTCCTCTCTTTTTGTTTTGACCTCTATTTCTTGAACAAAAGTAGGGAGCACTGTTCTGCTGTAAAGAAAGGGAGTGGGCCTCAGTCAGGCACTAGGGATGGACAGTGTGTTAAGTACAAGAACATTCTACTTTCCCCAGAAGATCTAAGCTGCTTTGATTTACTTACTTTTCATTGCACAGTTAATCCAGCACTTCTCAAAAAATACCACTGATGCTACAAAAAGATTGCATTAAATGATCTCATTTAAACCAGAAATATTACAGCAAAGTCATACCTCTCTTCCTAAAAGACAGGCCTTTTTTCCTGACTGTTTTCACATCCCTCCCTCACACTTCCACCTGCTGCACCCATGCACTTGAGACTGATGCAAAGAAACCCTTCATAGCTACCAACTTAATAAGCCTCTATGAAAATAGAGTGACTTCTGCTTGGGCACCCTTGCAAATCTCTTCATGAATAAAATGTCTCCAATTTATATGTCTAAATACATCCTCACACCCTAGAAACATTCATAATTATGTCTGGAATAGAATCATGTGTTAGTCAATAATGTTTGTATTATTTTGATTTCTTTTTCTCTTTTTTGTACATAATTATGGAGTGATTTAGGATTAAATATTATTTCACCTTATGGCTTAAATAGCACGTACACTGCCACATCTTTCCATTTTTTGTAACTTACACAAAGTTTGGGATTTGATTTCACCCTGTGGTAGAACAGAAGCACCTGTGCATGCACCTGCTAGAAGTAAAATATAGGAGATGGCTGTCTACTGTTTTAGCCCTGTACTTACTGCAGTGCTTCTCAACCATTTAGACTTAAGGCACCCCTTGTTAAACTTAAAGTACCCTTTGTTATCTTCAATGTACCCCTCAGAAAATATCCATTTTTAGCTTTCACTCATTTCTTGACTACAGAACATTTATAGAGCTGTTCTTCTGTTACAAATAACTCAGAAAGACCACCTGAGAAAGACCACAACAAGCCAGAATTGTTTGACACACTGTATTCCTATGGAAAATCTCTGGATTTATCTTGTGAATTGTATGTAGAGGTAATATCTAACAGTGCTAATATTGCACAACAATTTTTAAAAAGATACCATCACTCTGGTTAAGAATCACTGGTCTAGTGGTTAGGACATTTACACAAAGTAGTTCCAGGCTTATTCACCCAGCTGGAGGTTGATTTTTCATTGCATGTTTTTCAGTAAAGTGATATAAACACTAGGTCACAGGTTAGGTATAACCATTCTCAAACCCTCCTTTTAAATCTGACTCACAGCCCAATCAAGGCAAAAAGATATGTGGAGCCAGGACACAACAAGGAAGTCTGAGGCTGTGTAGCCCAGAGACATAGTTGTTGCCTGCGTTGCAGGCAAACTTCTGGATACTGGTTCAATCTTCTCAGGGGGCTAGGGCCTCACTCTTTTAGGTAAATTTCCTAAATACTGGGCTACAATATGAGAGGCTTCTCTTCCCCTTCCATTGCCGGACAGGTGCTGGCCATGGTTGTTCTGCTACTCAAATTCTGGGATTTACCCACACTTATACAGGGAGGGAACAATTAGTTTTGTTGATAAAACCCAGCTGGGGTATTTAGATAAGAAAGGAGTGCCCCACTGGGAGCTTTAAAAATAGGCTGACCATATACCCCAGGCAAACTGGAACAGTCTTGGCTTCTGTCCAGCCCTGGCTGGTTAATCAAAAGTCCTGGATTGATGGGGACACAGTGTGGTGTGATGCACAAGGCAGGTGGGTGAGCAGGCACCACCATGCTCCATTTTGCCTGACTTGCTCCTGCCCAGCAGAAGCAACAAGTGGCTGGAGGAATTACACCAGCAGCAAGTGTTCCAGCAGCTTTAGCTTCAGCAGCAACAGTTCCAACAGAAATTGCAGGAAGAACAGCAGCAGCATTCCACATTTCAATTACTGGATCAGAAGAAGACCACTATGTGGTTCAGTGCTACTAGCATACCAAAGCAGAAGGGGGCAGAACCCTCACAAATATGGGGCTAGATTATGATCCTAAGGCCTTTCTGGAGAATGTTTGAGTGGGTGGATGGGATGTACCTATTGCCCTGGGGTTAAGTGGTCCATGAAGCTAGCCCCTTATCTGACAGGGGAAGCTCAAGCTGGGACCCCTCCAAGCTGGGCCCTGAAAACTGAGGCCAGATGAGGTTGTGACACCCTCAAGGCTGCCTCATAGAATAGGCATGATGGTATTAGTTATAGGAAGAGCTGTTTAATTCAGACTTCTGGCCCTGAGCAGTTGCATAGTACCTCAAGCATTTATGCACCTGATAGTTGAAACCACAGTTTCACTTGGCCACCAAAATCACAGAATTGATAAAACTTGAGGATTTTCATCAGATACTGCTGGCAGACCTCCAGGAGTGGGCTTGCCAATATTAGGTTAGTTTCATCAAGAATTAGAACATGGAAAGCACCTTGCTGGGCCAAAATGATGCACTCAGCAAAGGCACAAACTCAAAATGGGGAGGGTCACTCCAGGTAGGTTCTGTACTTAGTCTGGAACTCCTGCCTTGATTCCCCAGATACAAGGGCAGACTCAATAGTACCAGGCCACTGATCCAGAAACAGAAGAGGATCCCCTCAGGGAGGGAGTGCAGGCCAAGACAAAAGGGAACTTTCAAACTGCTTCATATATACAACCAGGCTACCGGTGCAGGGATCATCCACAGATGGACTGGAGTTATGCAGAGACCAAGATCTCTGAAGTCCAGGAAGAGATCCCAGAGCAGAGAAGCTATGTGGTCCCTATAAAGATAGGAAATGCTCAGGTCTTGGAAAATTTAGGTTCTGGACAGATTTGGGTTCATGGGCAGCTTGTGCACCACACAGCTATCAGTTGTGGAGTGCATATATGTGATCCACATCCACAGGAACATTATATGTTAGAAAGTACAACTGTCAGCTCAGGGGCAGACTCCAGAATTAATATCAGTGATGGCCAGCCATCTTTCCCACCATGGTAGTAGTGGTGGGTCAGGACTGGGGCCCACTGACCAAATTGTTGCACCTGTCATCCAAGAAAAACAAGATATGGGTATTTAGGACCACCGTGAGGACTCATTAGAGGAGATATTTCCTTTTGACGACAAGATATTTGGACTCAAACCTAAGCCATGCCAGAAGCTTCACATTCTGAAGAGAAACCTTTTCAGCTGCAGTTAGAGGCTGGGTAAAACAGTCATGGTACAGTGTGAACTGGGAGGCTCCAGGGGAGACTACAGAACCAGGCTTATTGGGCAGCCAGTCTGACAGAGTATTTGGATCTCTAAAAGAAGGGCCTGACTTCATATAGAGACAGATGGAAGACCTAGTCTTTGAGTGCATCTACACATCACCCTATGGTGATGGGGCAATGCTGTATGTTGCCGTACAGTGTTCTATGGCAATGTAGTGATCACATGCATCAACACATGAATGCCAGCAATGTCCCCATAGTGGCAAACTCCCTGGGTATAGTGCACCGTTATGGCAATGTAGCAGCAAAATCTACCTGTGCACTGCACGCATTGGTGCAGTAACCGCCCACACTGTGCTGCACTTTTGTACTTTTTGTACTAAAGCATTGCACCATAGTATCATCACTTACAGCAACATGTAGATGTGCCCTTTGTCCCCTCTGTGACTAGTTGACCTGGATGAATGAGACATTGATAGACTTTCACTTAGTGGCTCAGGAGTCCCTTTTTGAATTTCAAAGGTATGTCCTGAGAAGCATCAGGACAGGACAACAGGAGCCTGGAACTACCAGTTTTTGGTGCCAAAAATCACAACACAATGAGTTTTTGAAATTGGCCCATGACATATTTTGGTCAGGTCATCTGTGGCTTGAGAAAACACAAGGAAGTGTACTTACCAGGATCTTTTGTCTTGGGGTTTACTATGACGTTAATGACTACTTTGAGTCCTGTCTTGAGTGCCATTTAGTGGCCTCATGCCCAAGGTATTGGTTGCCACTGATACCATTGCCCTTCGTAGGGTCCTCATTCTGCCAGGAACTACCCATAGGTACAGTGACAGTCCTTCTCCCAAGAACTCACAATATGGGTAGACAAAACAAAGTATGGGAGAAGAAATACAGAGTGACCTGCCTAAGCCCATGAAACATATTGGTAGCAGGGATGGAAATAAAATATGAGTCAGTCCAATTAATCTTCAGCCTATATCTGATGAATCAAACTAATCACATCTCTGATAGAATTAAATGGTTTGAAAGACTTTAAAAGTCTGCGATTAATCAGCTTCACAAAATATCTGTGTAAGGATGGAACCAGATATGACAAACAAATGATTCAGTGGTTGAACCAGTTTCCAAGTTAAAATCTGGTTTTCACTTGTCCCTAAGCCATTGACAGTACTGTCTTTCATGACTTCCTATGTGCCCCTACTGCTGCCTCTACCCTTTACACATCTGTTTCTCCTACGCTCTTTTGTGCTCATACTGCTGCCACCTCTCTTCCATCCAAAGTCTATATACTTGGATCTGGATGCACATTTTATGGCTGAGCTCTATCACAGAATGGAAAGTAAGAATATGGGTGTGGCAAGCCAGTAGGGGGTGCTCTTGCATGGGCCACCCACCTTACTGCACCTGACCACCTTCCAGGCTTCAAGTTCCTCCCCGGGGGCCCCTCAAGTCTGGCCAACCCCCTTCCTGGAGCACACCCGCTAGCTTGGAGGTACAGCTGCCACCACCCAGGGATGGGCTTGATTCTGGCTCTGTGCCCCCTGAGAAACACAGGCCTAGTAGCCCTCGAGGGTACTTGACTCTCTTCAAGAACTTGGGGTGCTTCCCTCAGTCGGAAGCACAAGTAGTGGTCTCCCTTAGTCAGCCAAACCAAGGGGACCCCAAGGCATAATCTAGACCCACTCCTAATAAGTCTCCCATCCTAGGTACAAGGGAGAACTTTATTGGTTACAAGGGGTAGGGTTGGAATAGGGAACAGGCAGTTCCTTGATCATGAGTTTTAAGAGAGAGCAAGTTTCAGATGGTCCAGCTCTTCTCTCTCTCTGAGTTTTCCTCATGGCTGCTGTCTCTTCCTCCTGGGTGGTCCTTAGCTTATATAGCCCTTATGACGTCATTCACCTGGTCCAATGGAGGCCAGCACCTGTTGGCTGTCAACCAACCAATTTGAAATGCATTACTGGTTGCTGGGCAGACTGACAGTCTCTAGCCCACCAGGGTGCCCAATCCCCTTACCCAGGTATGTGATGCCAGTCACGTAGGCAGAGGGAGCAGGTTTCCCCGCTCCCTCAGGAATGTATCCAGCTCAGGTTACCTAAAGAGAAAGGGTAAGGTGTTTATCCTCTGCTGGGCCCATCCTAACCAAATTGTCACAGAAGAGTTTTGTGGGAGAAACAGAGGTGGCTTTCTGCCACACTGGGTATATCTTTTCCTTTTTGAGATTCTGAATTCAGGCTCATTCTAAGCATATTTGGTACTCTTGGCAATGTTTCATGGACTGTATATAAGGGAATAACATGAGAGGATCCCATGCTACTAAAACTAAACTGACTCCACTGTAGGAGAATTATGTACAGACATGCTGCATCTGCAACTATTGTTCTAGTTACGTGCTCATAGATTGACTTCCCCAAACCCTTTACTTATTTATCCTGCACTTCTCCTGCCATATTCCATTCAGATAGATGCATCTTTCCTTTTTAGATATTTTGTCCTAAGTACTAGCCTTTGTTTACTGACTGTGATTAGGGGTTATTAGTACATTGATCTCTCAAGGGATATGGCTTTCCCACCAGCATGCTGTGGCCTATTCATCCCTGTGACAGTTGTGCCTCCTCGGGGCCATCTATTAGTGGTCCCGCAACACCAATAAAGGGCCAACCGCCCACCTTCTCTCCTGCCACGCCTTCTTGTTATTTGCTTGATTGAAATATCTTCATCAAGCAGGAGGCTGCCTATTCTCTGTCTCGGTGCCTGAGGCACTATCTGTGGCTCCTTTCCTTCCCTTGCACCACAGCCCATGCCTTGCAGATGTATTTGGTGTTGTTCAGGTCTGTCCTACGCTCTGTGCCGTGCGGACACTCTCAGAGGGCTTGTCTCTCAGCCTGCACCCTTGCTGGTGCCCTCTAGTTCATTTCACAGTGCTCGTTCTGGGGCTTCTCACCAGTGTCAGCTCCAGGGCTCCTCGCTGCCCCCTTCCATCAGGGCTTCTCGCTTCCCTCTAACTCCAGGGCTTCGCACTGCACCCCCCAACTCCGGGGCTGGGGCCAATGTACCCCAAACAATGCTGTGCCTTCTCTGGTGCCAGGAACCCCCATGCTACTGTGGAGTCCCTGTGAGGCCTCCTCCAACCCCTAATAGCCTCACCTGGTCCTCCAGTGAAACAGTAAACAAAAACACAAAGCCCCTGGGCTATAACATAAAAAGCTAGACCGTCCAGTCAAAAATATAAGAATCCATCTCTACCAGAGACAGCGAGCTCACCAAACCCCAGCAGGAATCAGGGGATCTTCCCACCATCAGAGTTCTCCCCTTGTGCTGGCCAAGTTCCTCCTCCCTCAGCCGCCAGAGGGAAACTGCCTTCCTGGCCTCCTGCCTGGGCTTAAGAAGGGCTAAGCTCCGCCCCTTCCTGTCGCTAGGTTTCCCTGGTTGCCCTAGCAACCAGCACCTGCGTGGCCCTGGTAACTGGCAGCTAAGCTTCCCCCTTCCCACCACTAGGGGCCTCTCCTGAGCCGTTTCTGCTCTCAGTTGCAGGGCACCTGAGAGCTGTGTGACAATCCCCCACATTTTTCAATTTTGCTTGTTTGTAAAACAGTCTTTCATTTCTTGTTTGGGTTATTTACATTCAATAGAAAACTTGCTTCCAATCTCTTGTAGTCTTAGTTTTGTTAGGTGGTGTCTTGTGAGTCCTCAGCATTCCTCCTAAACATCATTCTTTCTTCATCTCTTCTACATCATGCCAATTAGCATCTGAGTTTCTTTCTAAGTCCTTCAGGTCTTGGCATTGGCCTTGCCTATCCTGATTTGCCAGCATTCTGTCACTGCTCTTCTGTTGTTTTGGGTTTGGTCTCTACTACTCTCCTGAGTCATGCTTCATATGACTCATGCATGGGAAGATCCAGGATCATGGTGAGGGGGTGCAGCTACACTTCCCTCAGCTCTGGGACACATGCACAATGAAGAAAGCTCACTATGCATGCACCAAAAATCCAAAGGGGGTGTGGCAGCAATCCCTTGCCGTGACCCTTAATGCCACTGAGTTCTCTTAACTCACTGGTACATCAATGCAGCCTCTGCTGGGGGTGCCACATGTGCCCTGAGCTCTATGAGCTCACTGGATAGTCAGTGCAGGGTCTACCTGGAATCCCTTCTTGTATGAAGTTTCAGAGCCCAGGGGGTGAATGGTGCTATTGTTCACTCTTCCCCTACCTCCTCCCTTCACCCTGAATTCAGTGACAGGGAAAAAGAAGGGATGAGTGGCCACCATTAGACAAGAAAAGACCATAGTCCAAACTGTAAAGAACATAAATCTAGGGGTTGGTCCAGAGGGGGTGTGTTAGTTCATCTGCATCCCTGCTTATGGTTGTGTGCTGAATGCTGCAAAACCTTGGAGCTGAGAAACCTTCTGATTCAAGTTTAGTTTAAACCAACTGGTTTCCATAAACCATTTTAATGAAGCAAATTGGTATTTTCCAATAGAAATATGCTCTGCTGAAAAATTTTACGTAGCTCTAGTGAGGTATATGATAACCCGTAAAATGTACTTTCAGTTCTTTCACCACAGTTCTTGTCTGGGCATCTCTCTCCCACCGACTGCAGTAATCAACTCCCCCTATGCATCAGTGTTAGTAATGGTGAACAAGTCTGTTCCAATCTTTCCCCAGTCTTGGTTGGGATCTCCTGAGACTATAGAGTATCTTCATGTTGCCAATCAGGAAGAGATATGCCATACATGCCTCATACTGTTCCCTGTCATCTCCCAGTTGGCTGTCCAGTGGATACCTGGCCAGCAGATACTCTTCTTTGCTTATCTCAGTCATGTCTTTATTCACAAATGTGAAACATGTCTCATGATGTCAGTTCTTAAATCTGCTGGGGTTACTGTACAGTGCCCTTTAAACAAAGTCCAGCTTTAAACCCACAGTACTGTCCTCATCTGCTAGATGGGAAAAACCTCCAGTGACACAGCTGATGATAAGAGGCAACTCTAGGGGATGATCTGATCTATTGCCTTTCTTGGAAAGTGTTACTGGGTCTGTGGGGTACTGCCTGTTCCTCTGGTTCTCACCTGCCATGACTTTGATCTTATTAAAGGGAGGAAAGAGATGACATATTAGTAGGTACCCATGGAGTAATAACTGTCATATTGACCTGTCATATGATTTTCAGGTGCTTTTATTCTTTCATTTTGTCTTTTACAGTGGCCTGGACCACAGGCAGCAACTCATCCAACTGCTCTTATGTTCCCAAGAGGATCACCAGCTTTGCAGTTCTAGAGGTAAATACCGACCAGCATTCCACAGTGCTAATGCCTCTCTAGCAGCTCATGCAGATAGTGCCTTGTCCTGCACTGATTACCGCAAAAGAGCAGTCCCAGCCATCCCTCTGCTGCTGATAAGAAAGTCTTAAAGTCCCAAATCAGCTACCCTGGGTGTGAGCCGCCCCTGCCTGGGCCAGCTTATTGCCCACTAATAGCCTTCTTAGTGGTGAAGCCTCACTGTGTCTCTTCTCCACCTCCCAGCAGTTTGTGTTGGCTTGTCTCCGGAAGCTCCCCCGCTGCCTGCCCCGGCACAGTGGGTCCTGGCTGTCTACCCCTTTGCTCTGGAGCCATTGCCAGCTTCTCTTCTGGATCTCAACTGGGAACTGACTCTCTATTGTGGGACACCACATTCCATTGCTGCCCAGACCTGCAACTTCTTCCCCCTTTCAACTCACCACCAGCAGCTGGAGTCCCATTGCAGGTATCAGCTGTCTTTACAGACCTGGTGGCCATGCAGTCCCTTTTTCATGTCTCAACTCCACATTTAGGGCTAGTCTTACCCTGGGGTCTCAGGCAGTCTCTCCCTCACTCTCTCGGTGCTCACAGGTATCTTTCCCAGGGCCTCATCCTCCCTATATTCCCGGAAGCTGGGCCCCATTGGCTCACCGATGGCGTAGGAAATCTCCTCCCTGCCCCTGCCTGGGCATCATGACTGCCAGCTGCGGGGATTTCCCCAAGTAACAGGGCTCCAGTCAGGAACCCTGTTACAGAAGGAATGCCTGGAGCCTCCAGAGACACTTTAGTATACTGATAGGCTCTGTTCCTTGTCCCTCAGAAAGTGGGTGCATCTGCCACATGCAGGGACCATCTTGGGAAGGACGCGATGGGAAACTTGGTTGTCATACCAGACGCCAAAGCTAACATGTTTAATGATTTCTTTGCCTCCGTCTTCCTAAGTAGGGACCAGAACAGCCACCTCCCTGCTGGGCCCCCCTCGGGCCCCGGGGAAGGCACACCTGGGCCACGGGTTAGTGAGGATTTAGTTAGGGAGCTTCTGGAGGGGTTGGACATATTCAAGTCAGCCAGTCCGGATGATCTCCACCCTAGAGTTCTAAAGGAACTGGCCGAGATCATTGAAAGTCCCCTGGCATGACTTTACGAGCACTCGTGGTGCTCTGGTGAGGTACTGGAGGACTGGAAGAGGGCCAACGTGGTCCCCATCTTCAAAAAAGGGAGGAAGGAGGACCCAGGAAACTATAGGCCGGTTAGTCTTACCTCAATCCTAGGCAAGCTGTTCGAGAAAATTATGCTGGCACACATCCAGCAGGGGCCAGCAGGGGACTGCATGCTTAGGGGCAACCAACACGGGTTCATCAGTGGCAGGTCCTGTCAGACCAACCTGGTGGCCTTTTATGATCAGATCACCAGATCATTAGATGCAGGGGTAGCAGTGGATATAATCTTCCTGGACTTCCGGAAGGCTTTTGACACTGTCTCTCACCCTGTTCTCACTAAGAAACTGCGGGGTTGTGGTGTAGACATCCACACAGTCAAATGGGTCGCCAACTGGCTGGAGGGCCGCACCCAGAGGGTGGTAGTGGATGGGTCCTTCTCAACCTGGAAGGACGTGGGCAGTGGGGTTCCGCAAAGCTCGGCTCTCCGGCCCGCACTGTTCAACATCTTCATCAGTGATTTGGACGAGGGGGTAAAAAGCACCCTGTTCAAATTTGCTGATGACACTAAGATGTGGGGGGATGTGGGCACACTGGAAGGATGCAACAGGATACAATCTGACCTAGACAGGTTACAAGGGTGGGCAGATGAGAATAGGATGGGTTTCAACACAGACAAGTGCAAGGTGATGCACCTCGGGAGGAACAACCGACACCATACCTACAGGTTAGGGAACTCCCCTCTTGTCAGCACAGAGGCGGAAAAGGATCTGGGGGTCATCATTGACTCCAAGATGAACATGGGCCGGCAGTGTGGAGAGCCAGTTAGGAAGGCCAACCGCACCCTGGCATGCATCCACAGATGCATCTCGAGCAGGTCCAAAGAGGGGATCCTCCCCCTCTATGCGGCACTGGTCAGGCCGCAGCTGGAGTATTGCATCCAGTTCTGGGCGCCACACTTCAAGAGGGATGTCGACAGCATGGAGAGGGTCCAGAGGAGGACCACTCGTATGATCAGGGGACAGCAGGGCAGGCCCTATGAGGAGAGGCTACGGGACCTGAACCTGTTCAGCCTCCAAAAGAGAAGGCTGATGGGGGATCTTGTGGCCTGTTATAAACTAGTCAGGGAGGATCAGCAGGCATTGGGGGAGTCACTGTTCCCCCGAGCACCATCAGGAGTGACCAGGAATAATGGTCACAAGCTGGCAGAAGGTAGGTTTAGGTTAGATATCAGGAGGCGCTACTTCACGGTCAGGGCAGCTAGGGTCTGGAACCAGCTTCCAAGGGAAGTGGTGCAGGCTCCTACCCTGGGGGTGTTTAAGAGGTGGTTAGATGCTCATCTTGCTGGGGTCGTTTGCTGGGGTATTCTTTCCTTCCATGGCAGGGGGTTGGACTAGATGATCTGCTCAGGTCCCTTCCGACCCTAGAAACTATGAAACTATGACCCTCTCTTCACCATGTGGTACTGGAGTCTCATGCGTGAGGCTTTCTGTACATCCACCTTATTTCTGAAGGTGACTGAATGCATGAGCAGATGCTGAGGGGAAATTAGGCAAGGTGGTGGGGGATGAGGAACAATGTCATTCACCTCCTGTGGTCTAGAACTGTGCTAGTGTAGGCTTTGTCAACTGTGCTAATACACCAGTGAGCTCAGAATGCTCACTGCACATGTAATGCAAAGTGGAAGGGGGTGCACCTTTCTACTCTCCGCTCCCTACCCCTTGCCTTGCTAGATCTGCCCATGAGTGGTATCAAATATCCTTGAGCAAGTTTTTGTTTTGTTTGTTTTGGTTTTTTACTTGAGTGTTTCCCCTTTATCTGCCAGGGCTCTACTGGCAAATGTTGTGGGGTGTTGCTTTTGTGTCAGTACTACTTGTAGGGGCCCTTCTGAAACTCCACACTGCAGTTCCAAATGCTCTGCAAGGGTATAATACTTTAGGACCATTGCCTCACTTATGATTTTCTTTACTTTTTACTTCCTTCAGAAGTCAACAAATGCGCAGTGAAGGAACTTCAGTTCTCCTTGGCTGCAGTGTGGCTATACTGTGGCTATACTGAGACTCATATTCCACCTCTTCCAGACCCAGAATCCCCATTACATTGCATCCTGGATTGCACCTGCCTGGAAATATCCTTCTTCTATAATAAGCATGTAATGACCAACAGGCTTATTACTGAAAGCTATGGTATGACAGACACCGAGCTCCAGACTTACCAGGTAGAAATTGAGTCTAGGCATGTAGTTGTGCAGGTAACTATAGTCTTCAACTCTGGGCATGCTTCCTCCCTTTGCAATATAAGATGTACCTTATTCTTATTACATTCAGAATGCCAGGTGCCATTTCCCTGCAGTTATAGCCTCACAAATTCTACCTATGTTTTCTTGCCTAGGATTTGTGAGGAAATGGAGAATTCCCTTCTGCTTTGTTGGATTAATTGTAATCAGGGTAATTTGTATTTAGATTAAGTCTAGTTAATAGAAATAAACCTTCTGGTGCAAGAACAGTCAAATGGAGGAGGTCAACCTCATAACTCTAATTACTGATTCTAGTACTTTGATTTGATGAGTGGAGGTACCTCCTACCCTTCCTCCCTCCATCCCTGTCCTGCATTAGCCTAAATGTAAACCTGTTTCATTTTCTGCAAAAAGTTAGATAACTTCAGAGATACTGTGTAATACCGGGTGGTGTTCTCTTGCAAATTGGCTTATTGCACCAACTGGAACATGTGGTGGACAACATGGAGAGGGTCCAAAGGAGGGCCACTCACATGATCGGGGGCAGCAGGGCAGACCCTATGAGGAGAGGCTACAGGACCTAAACCTGTTCAGCCTTCACAAGAGAAGGCTGAGGGGGTATCTAGTGGCCTGTTACAAACTAGTCAGAGGGGACCAGCAGGCACTGGGGAAGTCCCTGTTCCCCCAAGCACTACCAGGAGTGACCAGGAATAACGGTCACAAGCTGGAAGAGGGTAGATTTAGCCTAGATATCAGGAGGCACTACTTCACTCTCAGGGCGGCTAGAATCTGGAACCAACTTCCAAGAGAAGTGGTGCTGGCTCCTACCCTGGGGGTCTTTAAGAGGAGGCTAGATGTACACCTTGCTGGAGTTGTTTGACCCCCAGTACTCTTTCCTGCCATGGCAGGGGGGTCAGACTCAATGATCTGCTCAGGTCCCTTCTAACCCTAGAAACTATGAAACTATGAACGTCCACTGCAGTTTCATGGTACACAAAATATGCCAGAGCAAGGGGTCAGGGCTTCTCTCTACCTTGCTGCAATTCTGAAGCTAGTTGCACACATAGATTCTTGCTTTGGATACCACTGCCCTACTCCCCTGGACAGTTTGTAAGAATGCAACACAGTTGTTGCTACCTGCATTGGGCTCCAATTCCATCATGAAGTATGGGGTAAATTCCCTTTCTGTGCACAGTTGTCACCAATTGCTAGGCTACAGGGACAAATGAAAGGTTTCTTCTGGAACAGATGAAATGATTGTTTACAGCCTAAGATGACACCCTATGCTGCCTTCAGCAAGAAGATTTTTACAACAGTAAGGTTCCTCATCTAAATCATAGGATCTATGGAAAACCTCAGATTTAAGCACACGCAAATTATCACTTAAGGCAGTGATGAAAAGGACACATCTTCAGAAGAGGTTTAATGTAGGCAGGACAACATGCATTTAATATGTCCCTGTGGGTGAGTCTACATATTCATTAATTTGCCATAGTTACTATGCATTAAGTTTAGAACTTAGATAACTAAGTACTAAATCAATGCTCAGTAACTGGTGTTACTGTGCAGTAGCCTAATACTAAGAAATGGTTGTGTATTAGCACAGGTTTTTCCTGGCACGCTGCTGGCAAGTGTTACTAGGCTACTGTGCAGTTAGCGTCTTGTGTAGATGCACCCTGTGTGCCTCAGTTTCACTATGCTGACTTTCTCATAGTGTGGAAGTAAGTGTGAGTGGAGGAATTTATCATGGAGAGTACATTTCATTGGAAAGGGGGATTTCTTCTAAGGCACCTATCAAAAACTATTTATTTCAGGGCAAAATCCATTCTCTGAATGGACGTTTTGGGGGTGGGGGGTGGAAATCACTGAAATGTTAAGAGTGAAAGAAACTCTGCATTTCAGCTTGACATTTCAACTTACAGCATTGCTTTAAAAAGAGACCTTTACTTTGCTCTCCATCAAAATTGCCACTTTCTAAATTCAATTTTTTAAACATTTCATTCAAAATAGTCAAAATAGTGTTAACTTTTTTAATGTATTTGTCTCAGTTAAAGATAAAAACAAATATGAAATCCTGTGAAATCACTTTATTCCAACATGAGTGATAGGGGTCTCCATCTCTGTACTTCATTAATGAGTGATAGATAGGTATTATACCAAGCTGGGGATTTGCAGAGCTGATCTAATTGCCAGATAAGAATAGGCAAAAAATTCAACTACGATGCTTTTTCTCAATAAAAACATTACCATATATACTAATTATTCACTCATATATTACCTCTCTCTCTGCACACAAATTTATGTCTATGAATCTTAAAAATTAGAAGTAGCTACCTACTGTAGATATAATAGCTAGCAAATAAAACAATTACAACAGTTACCCGCCAAAAATCATGTTATGTTAGCCTTATATTTCCTGGTCCTGGTTAACATGCTTATTAACTATTTGGGTGTCGGCATAGACAGCTTCTTGAGCAAATTTGTAGATGATATGAAACTAGGAAGGATTGTGAACAAGTTGGAAGATGTGAGCACAATTCAGAAGGACTTCAACAGAATGGAAAGCTGGGGGGGGTGGGCTCTGCCACCAGGATCCAGAGGCCCCAACAGCCTCTGCTACACCTGGTGAGTGTGTGGGGATATTTTTTTTTAAATGATGGGACTCTGGGATCAGGCAGGGCAGTGATACAGGGGGCTGGGAGAGTGGGCAGGGGATCAGGCAAGGCAGGGGGTGGGGGTATGTGAGCCCTCTAGGGAGGTGGAGCTGCACCCTGAAAAGAGCAGGGGACTCACCCCTCTTGAGTAGCACCACCCCATTCTCCCCATGATCCACCCACACCTACCCACACATCCCATGGGCCCCCATATCCCTCCACAGCCAACCACATCCCCCACCCCCTTCCCATCCACCTCCTTCAAACCCCATACAACCCCCCCAGCACACATCCTACATGCCCAGCTGCCAGACAGGGATTAGACCTGCTGGCAGTATCTGTAGCTGCAGGTGCAGCTGTGCCCACATCCTAGTTAGTGAAGGGGTCATGGGGTGCTCTAACTGCTCTATGATAAGAAAACCAAAGGCGAACAACAAAACATATAGATAGTTAGAATTCATTTTATTATGATGGTAAGAGACAGTGGTAGGCTTCCAAATTGCTTTAACACTGTAGAAATATCAACAAAACATTGCCCAATTGATTGTGCGCTCTCTCTCTCTCTCTCTCTCTCTCTCTCTCTCTATATATATATATATATATAGTGGCCTTTTGTTTTAATTATGGAGGAACATGGATTTCAGGGTATTTTACAGAGTGACTCTGGAATTTTTTTAATCAGGGACTTTTCAATTTTCAAATAGTGAAAACCAGAATTACTGCTAGGGTGGCACATGACAGGACCCAATCAGAGAAGCCTCCTCAGAGATGGCACCCTGGACCCAGCTGGAGGTGGCTGACCTCCTGGCCAATTGGGGCCAGGAGGACATGCTGTGGCAGTTCAAAGCAGGCCACCACACTGGGAACATCTTCCAGGCAATAGCTGCCCAGATGGCTGGGCACGGACACACATGGCAGTAGTGCCGCACAAAGGCCAACTCTCCAGCCACAGCCCACTGGCAGATGGCCCAGAGGGGCAGATGCCTCTGGCTGTGCAGTCCCCATCTGGGTCTGGCAGGTGTTCAGCTTTGAGGTCACATGCTGTCGCAGGTGGTAGCAGGTCAATCAGGCAGCAGCCCCCGCTGCCAGACTGCTCTGTAGGTAAAGGGCACAGGAAACTCTCAGGGCTGCTTCAGTAGTCCAGCTGTCACAAAAGGTGCTGTCCCCAGGTACCAGTTGGGTAGGCCTCAGAAGCTCCTGTTTATTTGTCCATCTGATTACCACAGGCAAGGGTCACCTGGCTACTTAGTAGCCCCTATTTACAGGGGCTAACAGACGAATGGAACAACTAAATTCTTGGGACAACTAATGAAAACAAAAAACAGGATAGGAGTGTCGTGTGGGTCAAAGGGTCAAAACATGAAAATAAGTGCACCTGAGGGGTACACTGAGCAGAGTTCCCCAGGCCTCACCCACCAGTCCTCAGAGGCATCCAAGGAACTGGTGGATGCTGCTCACTGGTGCTCTGCCAGGAAATGAGGACAGAAAACTGAGAGGAAAGTGGCCCTGCAATCTCCTCGTACCTTTCCAGCCAGAGCCTCCTTCCTGGTCAAGTACAAGGCCTACTTGGCCAAGGCCAGGAGGTTGACAAGGAGATCTTGGGACTTGGTGAAGCCATGGATGGGGTGACCAAAAACAAAGAGGTGGGGGGTGAAATTCAACCTAACCTCAGTAGAAGGTTTTGGAAGTGGAGGTGGGGGGCTGCAGCCTAGTGTGCTCAAGGGTCATGTGTGCCAGGGTCTCCCTCTGTCCACAGAAGGAGCAGGAGACCAGGGTATCTGTGAAACTGGGGACATATACACTGATGGTGATGACTCCATGGAGGAGCCAGCAGCTGAAGTCCCCAGTAGCTCATGGGATGAGGGTGGAGTACAGAACTCAGCCACTGGGGTGCCCCAGCCACGCCCTCACCAAGCAGTTCACACCACTTGGTGCCTGGGCAAGACGTGAGGGTGGCATAATGGCTCATGTGGCACACAAGTCTGTAGAGATGGTGGCAATAGATGGTGGAAAAGTGGAACAGTCTGGTGTCCTCCAGCTAGCTCAGGTGGTGGAATGGGGGCCGTGAGGCCATGCAAAGCTGGGCAAGGCCAGGCAAGGTGTTGACTCCATGACAAATTCCAGTGGGCTGGAGGACACAGGGTGGTGGGGACCACCACCATGCAGGACTTGGACAACAAAGGCAACGGTGTGGAGAGGTAGGGCTGATTTCACCTCCTGGATCAGATGGCAAGTTGCTCATGTCATGAGTAGACCCATTCACTGGGCCAGCACAGCAGGGCCACCCACTCCTGCTTATCATAGTCCAGGAGGTCTCCAACATGGATGACACCAGCCAGGATCAACCTCTGTCACTACCGGGGCACCTCTGCTCTCAGCACCTCCAGTGGGGGGGTTCAGAGGAGGGGCTCAAAGAGCAGGTTGGCATCCTGTTCTAGTGTCCCTGGGGAGCTGGAGGCAGATACCAGCCTCCAGGCCTAGAGGAGGTCCTGGTAAAACTCTAGAAGCCTTTGCATGTCCTGCAGGGAGAAATCACAGAGGCTGAGGAGCTGCCAGTCATATCAGAGCACCCAGAAGTGGCAGGGGAAGGCACACCCCAGGTGGTCCCATGCTTTATGGCTACCAACACCATATAGCAGTTGCTGGAGGGCCTGAAGGTGGGACACCAAGACCTGGCTAAGCAGGCAAACCAGGCCCTGGCTGTCCTCCTGCAAGGGGAGGCTCAAGACCTCTGCAGCAATCCAGTGCTGACCTGGCCAGAAAAACCCCAGCACCCAGCTCTGGAGCCCTACCAGGACCTCTGGCTCCTATGGCATTAACCCCACCACACGCCACATGCCTCCACAGAAGAACGACAAAGGGCTCCAGAGCCAAGGTGTACAGCTGGCCTGACAGCAGGCAGCCTTGATGCACCCCTCTCCTGAATGGGATGGGCTCTGTCGGGGTCCAGTTGAGCTTGATCAAACACTCTGAAGAGGTGTACAGCACCCGGAGAGTCTGCATGAAGTGGGGCCCAAAGCCAAGGGCCTGAAGTGTGCCTGTAAGGTTAACCATGATCCACTCTGTCAAATGCCTTCTCCTGGTCCAGGAGGGAGAAAGACAGGCTCCTCCTGGCGTGCTAGCCCCGGGATGTCCTGAACCAAGTACAGGTTGTTGAAGATGGAACGTCCAGGAACCATGTAGGTCTGGTTGGGATGGATCACATCTGTCAGCACATACCAGAACCACGGTGAGATGGCCTTTGCTGCCACCTTGTAGACTGTGCAAAGGAGGGACACAAGACACCAATTCCTCAGGTCATGGGGATGACCTGATCCACTTCCTTTGGATTCAGCCCAGACCGCGGCAAGGTCTGGGCTGAGGATGTCCCAGAAAGCTCGGTAGAACTCCACAGTCAGCCTGTCAATGCCCAGGACCCTGTTGTCAGGCACCAGGTGGACACCAGCCAAAAACTCAGCTACAGTGAGAGGAACTTCCGGCTGATCCCAGTCACCCACACTGACCTTTCACAGGGTCTGACAGGCTTTGGCATCAGTCAGATCCAGAGAGAAGAGCTCTTCATAGAAGGCCCACATGCACTGGCATATCTCACCTGAATCCATGACGGGGAGTGATATTACCTGCCAGAAGGTAGGTGATGTACTTCTTGGCCCCCCACATCCTCTTCAAGGCACAGAAGAAGCAGGAATCATGGTCCATCTTCCGAAGGAGCTGGACACATGAGTGGACAAATGCACCATACGTGTGGTGGTCATCTAGAGCATGAAACTTTTCCTGCCTCTCAACACTCTCTACAGAGAGACAGGTTGGTTGGGTCAGTGGCCAGGCACCTCTCCAGCTCTTGCACTTCCCACTTGAGCTACTCCCAGGCCACCTCCATCTGCCAGATATGCCCCCAAGTGTTGCTGTGACAAAAAAGCCAGATGCACACCTTCCCCACATCCCACCATCTCTGAGCCAAGGGAAAAGCTGCCCGTGGCTCCTCCCAGGCCAGCCAGAACTCCTGGAAGGCCTCCCAGAAGCCCATATCCCCTAGCAGACTGGCACTGAAATGCCAGTAGGCCAACCCTGGATGCCCAAGCCCTAGTGTGGCCTGGGCCCAGGCAAGGTTGTGGTCACTGAAAGGGGTCAGCCAAATGCCAGAGGAGTGGGCCCAGGCAAAGTGAAGCAAAGAGATATAAACCTGGTCCAACCAGGAATAGCATGCCTGCTCCTCCCCCACCCACACATAGGTGAAGGGATGGGGGTCGGTAGGGTGACAGGCATACTAGATGTCCACCAGGGAGTAGTTCATCAGGATCTCCCTGAGGATGCCCACAGCTGCCTAGTTCCACTCTCTGCCTGACCAGTCTTGCACATCTAGGGTGATGTTAAAATTCCCACCAAGAACCAGGCACTCATGAGGGTTGAGGGTGCCAATTTATGTGGCCACTTGGAGGAAGAAATCCACCAACTCTGGGTCCCTCACAGGGATGTATATGTTCAGAAGGTTCAGGACCAGCCCCTGCACCTGGACCCGGAGGTGCAGCAGGCAGCATGTCACCATCACATTATCCTGGAGAACCTCCTGCTGGAGGCCTGGGGAGAACAGGGTGGCTACCCCACAAGAGGTGGCTGAGAGGTGACTTAGAAGGACCCTGCCTCTCCACTCCAGCTGCCAATTAGGCTCATTGGCTGGAGTTGTCATGGTCTCCTGCAAGAATTTCATGGGGTACCCTCCTTCCTGAAGGAAGGAGACCACCCGGCATCTCCAGAGACCCTTTCTGCAGCTATGGACATTCAAGGTTGCAATGTTAAACAACCTCATGACTCAGGGGGTAGAGTAGATGGTTCAGCAGGGGCATCACGCATCTCAATGCCAGGTGTGGGGCGCCAGCTCATGCATTGTCCTCCCATAAGTATAGATGGCATCTATGAAACTGTGGGCCTGCCTATAGATCCAGTCATTGCAGCTTTTGGGCCCCTTGCCTTTCCCCTCCAGTGCCCTCACAGTGACACGGATGCTGTAAAAATCTCCCTAGTAGTCCAAGGTGAGCTGTACCTTGCTGGCAGACTGCCAGGTGTACTCCTGGTCAAGAAATGCAAGTAGCTTGCCCCTGGGGAGCACTGGGACCAATAGGTCCCAAGGCTCTGTGGAGCCTGCTCGTTCTTGGGTGTCCTCCTCCTGGTTCTGGGGTTCAGTGGGCTCCTAGGTACCATCTGAACCCCCTCGTCTGCTAAGACCCCAGACCCTGGCTGGGATTGGGACAGCTCTGCAGTCCCTTTGGATGGGTGTGGGGGTAAGGGTGGGGGCAGGTTTCCCTCACAAGATGGCAGGGCAGAGCTCAAACCCCAGGGGTTCTTCACAGGGTCCCTGATAAATTGGACTGTTGATCTGGAGACCCCATCCTGACCCCTCTGGTGTGGGACCATTGGGCAGAATAGTAGTGGGGTTTGACTAGAAAGGAAGAGACCTGTCAGGCACCAGGATCACTTTGGTGTCTGCCTTGGGGTCTTGGAAAAGGGGATCTCACTCCTCAGGACTCACTGGGATCATACCCAGAGCCCCATGTCTCCCCCAGATCATCAGAGGTGGGGGGCTCCACTGCTGAACCTTCCTGTGGGTTGTCTGAGGCCTCAGTCTCAGCACCCATCATCTCAGGGGGTAGGCCCTGGCCAGCAAAGTAAAGGGCTTCCTCCATGGGCTCCTGCTTGGGGCTTTCAGGCATCCCTGAAACCTCCTCCAAGGGGATCACTCATTTGATCTTTCCCAGGGTCCAGTGTCAGGTGCAGCCAGGGAGGCCCCTGGAAGCTGGGCCACTCCTTCCCTCCATGAGGTGGTCTTGGGAGAGGGGAAGGAGTTGTCCACATCAGAGGGCTCCAGCTGCGCTCAGGCCTTCCTTTTGGCTTTGTGTCTAGAGGAGACCTGCACCCACTCAGTCATGGGGTGGTCCTCAGGTGGAAAGGCTCCAGTAAAAGAAGGTGAGGGTTGGAGGGATGGGGTTGCTACAGCGGAGGCATGACTAGAGGCATGGGGATCCATTCCCTCTCTCCCCTTGGATGCTGCTGCCCTAACTCAAATGGACCCTGCCAAACTTGGTTTGGGGGTGGGGACCCCTGAGCTTACAGCAGAGGTTGAATATTGTGGCTGAGGTACCAGGAGGTCCTAAGGATGGAGGGGTATTAGTGGCAGGGGCACCCCTCTTGCCAGTGGGACCTGTGGAAGCCCTCTCCTCCTGGCCCATGGGGCACTCTTGATGCAAGTGCCCCGGGGCATGGCACCGGAAGCATCCCAGGTCCACCAGCATATAGAAAACCCTCAACAGGGCCCCCTGAAAAGGAATCTCAAGGCACCTCTCAGACTCCAGCCACACTCCCCCACCAGCCTGGCAATAAAAGGAGAGCATGCGGTGGAGGTCTGGGTCTCGGCACCCAGGGTTTATATCCCTGGGGGATAACTCTCCCCAGGGTTTGTAGCTGGGGGAGCAGGGCCCAATTAGGGATATAGGGAGGAAGAGATATGAGGACCACCCTGGTCCCCAGCTCTTCTAGGGGTGTGAGAGTGGCATACTTGCCCTCCACCATGAGCCCCCTGTCCACCATCTTTTGTGCAGCACCCTCCAAGGCAAGGAAAAAGACCCCTTGCTATGGAAGTGGGAGGCCACCATGATCTTGAGGAGCCCCACTACCCGAGCCAGGGCCTGCACCCAGATCTCAAAGTGCAGGTTCTCCCACTTGAATAGTTGGCACTTCACCCCATACCTACCAATAAGTGCCAGAAAGGGGCCCTCGCTGTCTGAGCTGGAAGGGCCAGCGGTGGAGGTTCCAGGTCCCATGGCTCCAGGTTGCCCCACAGACACCTGTACATAGCTGTGGTTCTCCTGCTGTGAGGCCACGTTGGTGGGGCTGGAACTGGGGCTAGGGCCAGGGACAGGCCGAGTGGGTGTGCTGGCTGGTGTAGCACACCTGGTCCCCTCAGGTGCTGGTGGTCTAGGCTTGGGGGCAGGGCTGTTACCCTCTCCAACATCAGCTGTGGAGGAGGCTTCAGCAGATCCCTTCCCACTGCCCTTGCCCTTGGTCCCTGATGGTGGGGGAGGAGGCTTAGGAACCCCTCTGGCAGGGTCTGACTAGGGGAGACCCCTGGTCCCTTTACATTCCTGCCAGAGTCCCACCTGCCCATGCAGTGGAGGTTGCAGGTTTCTCTGCCCCCAGAGGAGGTTGGTTGGACTCTCCCTCTAGGGTGGGGGCTGCAGGGGCATGCATTCCCTTGGGGGCTAAGCTGGGATCTGGCTCCCCAGAAGGTCCTGCCCTGGCATTGCTTCACATGAAGGAGGGGAAAACAATAAAGAAAACTAAAATATACAGTGGGGCTGGTGAACCTAATATGGGTAGGCTGGGGTTAGGGGGTGTAAATTGGAGATAGAGCTAATGACCTACAACCCCACAGGAAAAAAAATGGGGAGGGATATTCTTGGGAAATGTTGGGGAGGGGGAAACACACAAACAGGGGCTGGGGGAGTGGACCTTACTCAGCCATACAACAAACACCAGGGCAGGGGGAGTGGACCACACAACTTACCACACAAGGGCAGAAACACACAGAGAAGGCTGCTGAGGCAGATGTGAAAGACATTAGGAGTGGTGGAGGGGCTTTATTTGTTGCAGATCAGTCCAGGAGCCCCTCAGGCCTCCAGCCAGACACTCAGCAGCAGAGCAATAGGCAGGAAAACAAAGTAGGATCAGATGCAGTGAGGCAGCTGTGAGGGAGGCAGAAGCAATTGGTCAATTAGGGAGTAATCTAGTGTTGGTGTGGTGTTGAGTGGTGCATGGGTGGGATGGGCTACACCTCTCTCCTAAAGGCAAGCGTGTCTTCTCTTCCAGGTTGGCTGATCTCATGCAGCGCACTTTAAACTAGCTTCACTAGAGGATGGGGCCACAGGAGAACTTGAGGCCAGCTCCCAAAAAAGACAGGTGACATGCACAAGGAGTAACCCAGGTAAGCAACAGGGGTCCAGATAGTCCTGGGAATCAGGGGGTGGCACATGCACCAATTCAAGGCCTTAAATGCCTCTACACCAATGCTCATAATATGGAGAATAAGGAGGAGGAACTCACCCTCTGGATAGCTAGTTCCAACCTGGACATAGTAGGGTTCACATAAACCTGGTGAAATTCATCCCATGACTGGGCGGTTAACATTAGGGGCTATAGACTATACAGGTGGGATAGAATGGGGAGGAAAGGCAGGGGTGTGGCACTCTGTCAAAGAGGAATACACATCCTCAACCAGCAGGATGGGGTCTGAGGAGGGGCAGGCTGAAGTACTCTGGGTCAGGACACAGGGGGGTCATGGGGCAAGAGACTTAACAGTGGGGATCTACTACAGACTCCCAACCAAGGGGAAGAGCTGGACCGCAAATTCTCGGGTCAACTTGTGGAGGCACTTAAGGCAAGGGATGTGGTTGTCATACACATCTGCTGCGAGGATCAGTCAGCCATCTGACCACTCACAAAGGTTCCTTGCAAAACCTCCACTTAACCCAGGAGGTGCTGGCCCTGGTCCTGGCCACAGGTGATGACCTGGTGAGGGGACTCCAGGTCCTCAACTACCTGGGTGATAGTGATCATCACTTGCTGCAATTCACCATCCAGTGCAGGGTGTCAAGGGCTGACAGCAAGGCAGTAGCCCTTGATTTCAAGAGGGCCAACTTCAATGAGTAGAGATTAGTGGGAGAGGCACTGGGGTCCTAGAAGGTAGGGGAACTGGGTGCCCAAGATGAATGGTCGTTCCTTAAGGAGACAATACTGAGAGCCCAAGGGGTGACAATCCCAATGAGAACCAAAGAGGGCAAGAGTGCCTAAAAGCTCCCCTGGCTCACCAAGGGCATTCGAGAATGGCTGAATGCCAAAAAGGAGGCATATACCCAGGGGAAGGGAGGGGCTATCACCAAAGAGGAGTATACCTCCACCTCTTGGGTCTGTAGGGGGGCTGTTAGGAAAGCTAAGGCAGATACAGAACTAAGGCTAGCATCAAGGATAATAAAAAGTCCTTTTTTAAATACATAGGGAACATGAAGAAGGCACCGGGTAATGTGGGACCCCTGCAGGATATGCTTGGCAATCTGGTGGTTACACAAGAGGAGAAAGCAGACCTCTTTAACAATGTCTTTGCCTCCATTTTCTTGTGCAGGGACCAGGACTCCCCTACTGAGATTCAGGACGGACTCAGGAGAAACTCCACCAGGCCTAGGGTCAGGGAGGACCAAGTTAGAGAACTTCTGGAGGGGCTGAACATGTTCAAGTCAGCAGGTCCAGCTGCCCTCTACCCCAGGGTGTTGAGGGAATTGGCAGGGGTTATCACAGGGCCCATGGCATGGCTCTGGCTGGGTGCCAGACAACTACAAGAAGGCCAATTTGGTCCTCATCTTTAGAAAAGGGAAGAGGGAGGACCCAGGCAACTATAGGCCCATTAGTCTTACTTCAATCCTGGGGAAGCTCTTTGAGAAGATTATCAAGGAGCACATCTGTGAAGGGCCAGCAGCAGGGATGATGCTCAAGGGCAACCAGAATGGTTTATTTAGGGGCAGGTTCTCTCAGACCAACCTGATTGCCTTCTACGATCAGGTCACAAAATCATTGGACACAGATGTCACGGTGGAGGTAGTCTTTCTTGACTTCAGGAAGGCCTTTGACACTGTCTCCTACCCCATTCTCATTAAAAAGCTAGGCAACTGTGGCATTGATGCATACATAGTCAGATGGTTTGCAAATTGGCTGAGGGGTCGTATTCAGAGGGAGGTGGTGCACTGGTCATATTCAACCTGGAGGGAAGTGGGCAGTGGAGTCCCCCAGGGCTCGGTCCTTGGGTCCACACTGTTCAATTTCTTTATTAGTGACTTGGACGATGGGGTGAAAAGCACCCTGTTTAAATTTGCAGACGACACCAAGATTTGGGGTGAGGCGGGCACGCTAGAAGGGAAGAACAGATTACAGCAGGACCTGAACAGGTTACGGGGTGGGCAAATGAAAATAGGATGAGATCCAATACTGAACAAGTGCAGAGTGCTGCACTTAGGCAGTAGGAACCAGCAGCATACCTATAAGCTGGGGAACTCCCTTCTCGAAAGCATGGTGGCAGAAAGAGATCTTGGAGTCATTATTGACTCCAAGGTGAACATGGGCCGACAATGCAAGGACACGGTCAGTAGGGCTAACCATAACTTGTTGTGCATCGACAGATGCATCACAAGCAGGGCCAAAGAGGTGATCCTCCCCTTCTATGCAACACTGGTCAGACCTCAGCAGCAGCAGAAATAGTAACAGCAGCAGCCTGGGACAGAGGCATGGCCCACTTCCTCCTGGAGGCTCCTCCCCTAGAAGCTCCTGATAACAAGTAGCCCTGAGCTACTTGCCAGGGCAGCTTTTTGTACTGATTGGCCCAGGACAAGGCAGAATTTTATACTGCTGGAGCCAGCACAGGTGCTGCCCTCAGGCTCTAGCTCCCCCTGGGAGGAGCCAGGCAGGGTTATTTTGCCCCAAGTGCCACAACTTGAACCACACCAAAGTGCATGTCCGGGCATGTGCACTGAGGCAAAAAACCCCGAATTAAATTTGCACCACTTCTATTTCAGCTGTTGCAAGTGCATGTACCTGCATGTATGGATTTGCCCTGGGGAGGTTTGCTTTCTTCTGTGGCAGGGGGCATGGCCCTCTGCCTAGGATCTCATGAGCATATATTGATAACAATTCATAAAAGCAGTATATTGGCTGCCATGGTTCCCTTGCTTTACCCGTGACAGGTTAATGTGTTAGGTCTGTGTTCTGTCAGGGTTGACAGTAGTAGTCTTATGCAGAGTTTAGATTATGGATTGTATGAGATTATTTGGATAGGGTTGATCCTGCCTCAGGCCAGAAACTGGAATAGATAACCTCTGGAGATCCTTTCCAGCCCTACTTCTCTATGATTCTATAGCCTCAGAGGGAAAGCAGACAGAATGAAAAACAAAAAGAAAATATCAGGTAGAGCTCTACAGTTGGTTAGTCTTTTAAGACATTTATTCCAGTTATATTAAATCTTGTAGTGAGAAAATCATGAACAGTCATGCCTTTATTTGGTGTTTAAAAGGGAGGTGGGTGTCCCAAAGCCTATACTTACACAGAACCACAAGGAAAAATTCAGTTTCATATCATGTTTGCTTTACTGTCTATGCCATCTTTGGAAGGAAATTATATAATATAGCTATATATCCTAAACCATAGAATTGTGGTGGTTCAGACCTGTGATAGTTCTGATAATTTTCAAACTTCTATTTGTCACTGATGCAAGGTCACAAATGAAGAGAAAGGTGGTCCATGCAGAACAAACTGTCAGATTAGCTTTCTTACATTATCTCACTGTGCCATCTTCCTCTTTCAAGCAATGTGTTGATTTCCACAATCCTACTGCCTTAAGCCTTTTCACTTCTTCAAGATCCAAACTAATTTTGACCATCTCTGTTGTTCTCTTGAAAAGAGATGTCTCACACATGAGTGTGAATATGTGCACAAATAGGTCTGTATGGTCATACATGTACATTTATATGTACATGCATATGCATATTTATATTTTTTAAAACACCACATGTGACAGGCTTGGGTATTATGCCCTCCCCATAATTAATTCTTCCTCATGGGTGGACTGGCCTCCCCATGTTCCCTGGCTTCCTCCACCTGTTTTCTTTCACCTGTCATGACTTGAAGTATCATGTGTGAAGGGGAGGCTGCCCATAGGGGCCAGGGTAGCCTATTCCTTGGTCTTTTTTTCCTCTCTGCCTTCACCCCTTTTTAGAGTGCACTCCCTTTTTAAGATGGTTTCATTCACCTTAGATGTTAGGATCATGACCTCTAGCAGCCCCCACAGTCATATATGTTCCTTGCAGATGATTCTCATTTGCCCCTGTAAGGGATCTCTCAAGCTGAAATAGACAGCAGGCCTGTCAAACCTCAAACTCTGTCTGGGCTTCAGCCTTCTCAGCCTCTGCCCTTTTTCTGACTGAGCCCCCTCAGCCCAGATCCACTGCCTCAGACTTTGGGTTTATGCACCTCAGCCCCACACATCTCTGACTAAAACTGGTTTCAAAAGCACAGAACACCCCTGGCACCCTGATCCATAGCCTCCAGACCTCCCTTACAGCCACCATCCAGTCCTCTGATCACAAACTTAAATAAAGGGAAGAAAACCAACACAGGGTGATCCATGTGGTTCTAATTCAAACTCAAATCCCTCAGGGCCATAATCTTCAAAAGAAGTTGCCTCAGTTCCCCCAGGCCCAGGGTACCTTCTTTCTAGCAGTCAGCTCTGCTTCTTAGCTCCTCCCCCTGCAGCCTGGACTCCCTGCCCCAGCTTGGACTGAATAGTCAAGCCCTGCCTCTTTCAGTCATCTGACACTACCCCTGGAGATGTGCCCAGCAGTTCCTATGCAGCCTAACCAGTTGTTCTTGCATTGCCGCCTTCCCAAGTTTTTTTTAGCAGACCCTAAGCCTCAAGGCTGGAGTTGTTGTTGGGGCTGGCTGTTGCACCAGTCTGCTCCTGCAGGCTACAAAAGTCCTGTTCGCCCTCTAATTGCAGTTAACTGGTTTGGGGTTCCCTGTTACAGAACACTTTAAAGGTTGCAAAATCAAATGCTCACAAATTATGAAATGCCAACATTAGATATGCTCATGCAGCCCTAATTCTGTGCCTTCATGTGTACACATTACAAAATAATCTTTAATTAAATGATCACAAGTTACCTTTTACACCCCTTCCTCATTCAGTGCACAGGGATGATGGTGCACACTGACAGAACAACTATTCAATATTTCATTGAGCTTCATCGTTCAATGTGTAGGCCAATGAATAATTTACTACATGCTACCAAGCCCTGTACTGAACACAAAATTATTAATTGCTTCACAGGATTTTCTATGATGGCTAATAACTTATGTTTGACTAAAGCATATCATAGAATTGTATCGTTGGCAAGGATCTCAAGGGTCATCTATTCCCACCCAATGTAGAATTGCAGGATGCACTATTTTGATTCTATCCTAGATAAATGCATCTTCAGCTGTGTCTTGAAAACTGTAAAGGAAAGGTTTTTATTTCTTTTTCTACATAACAGTGCAAATATGTAACTTTATCTTATAAATGGAACAATACTGGTCTCCCCAATGCTGTATATAGAAGTAACATTGCTACCTGTTTATATATCCAAGGATCACATTAGACCATTATACCACAGCCTGGGACCAGGAAGTCACGCTAAGTTTCCTTATCACTCCATTTGTAAGGTATTTGGGGCAGGGGCTTAAAATAAAGCAGTCAGAATCATGGGGTCCTAAACCTTGACTAGGCCTCCCAGGGGATGTGGTGAAACTACTAGGGCTGTGCAAAGCTTTGGATCATGATTCAAATTCGGAGATGATTCGGATGATCTGGAGGCCAAATCTATGAATCTAAATCTCTGGAAGCTTTAGGCTTTCTGAATTGATTCAGAGCTTCTAAATTGATTCGGAAAAAGTCTGGCGATTCGCCCATAGGGTATAATGGAGAATCAATGAAATATCTATAATTTTGTGGTCTTTCCGCTGATTCAGATAAAATTTGCAGGGAGAATAGCCTCTGCTGATATCATGATGTGTGCCAAGTTTAAGGGATATGGGTGCACGGGTTTCTGGGAAACTGCACCTCAAATTCTGAAAGCAAAACTCATGTCACATGTATGTGTTAAGCCACAGTGGGGTAAACACTGTGATGACGGTAGCACTTGCTAAGGACACAAAGTTAGCCAAGTTTCAAGGAAGTAGGTGCAGATGTTTGGGGAAAACTACACCTCAAATTCTTGAAAGCAAAACTCATGACGTGTATGTGTTACGCCACAGTGGGGTCAAAACTACAAGGATGGTAGCCCCTGCTGTGGCCACAAAGCCTGCCAAGTTTCAAGGAGCATGGGTTTAGGGGAAACTTCATCTCAAGCTGCAGACAAGCAAAACTCGTGACCTGGCTGACACTGTGTGTGTTAAGGTGCAGCAGGGTGAAAGCTGCAAGCCTGATACCCCTGCTGAGGCCATGAAGCCTGCCAACTTTCAAGGAGATAGGTGCATAGGTTCTGGGGCTCTGAACCTCTATCTGCTGACAGGCAAAACTTGTGACGTGTACTTGTGCAACTGTGTCTCTTTTGGGGCAAAGGGTTGGGGGAAACTACTGCAGGCCTGGCTGCTAAGCTACTGTGTTACCAATCAATCATGATTCACTCATGGATCAGCTCAATACACAGTAGCTAGCTACTAGTTAATGAGCAAGGATAAACACCTGAAAAACTACAGACTAAGGAGAGGAAAGAATCAATATAGAGGCAGGAACTGCTTCTGCCTGAAGACAGACATAGTCAGTTGCACAAGCGCCCATGTCATGAGTTTTGCCTGTCAGCAGCTACGGGTGCAGAGCCCCAGAACCCTCCTGCACCAGTCTCCTTAACAGCTGGTGGGCTTTGTGGCTGCAGCAGGGCCTAGCAGCCAGGCCTGCAGTACTTTTCCCACCTCCTCCCCGCTATGCACCAAAACAAACACAGTTGCACAAGCACCCATGACACAAGTTTTGCCTGTCAGCAGCTAGAGGTGCAAGGCCCCAGAACCCAGATTCCCCTGCACCTATCTCCTTGATAGCTGGCAGGCTTTGTGGCCTCAGCAGGGGCTACCATTCCTGCAGCTTTCACCCTGCTGCACCTTAACACACCCACAGTGTCACCCATATCATGAGTTTTGCTTGTCTGCAGTTTGAGATACAGTTTCCCCCAGACCACTGCACCAATCTTCTTGAAACTTGGTAGTCTCTGTGGCCACAGCAGGGGCTACTATCCATGAAGTTTTCACCCCCATGTGTCTTAACACACCCACAGTGTCACATGTCATGAGTTTTGCTTGTCAGCTGTTTGAGATGCAATTTCCCAGAAACCTCTGCACCTATCTCCTTGAATCATGGCAGGCTTTGTGGCCTCAGCAAGAGCTACCATCTCTGCAGTTTTCACCACACTTTAGCTTAACATACACATGTGGCATGAGTTTTGCTTTCAGCAATTTGAGGTGCAGTTTCCCAGAAACCCCTAAACCTATCATCTTGAAGCTTGGCACATGTCATACTCTCAATAGAGGCTATCATTCCTGCAAGTTTCATCTAAATAATCCATTAGATAACAAAGTTATACATATTTCATTGATTCCCCATTATACTCTATGTCCAAATCTCTGAATCAGCTCCAAATCTTCCGAAGCTATTTGGCTGAATTGAATCAGAAAAAAAAATAAAATCAGATTTCCAAATTGATTCTCTGGCATCTGAATCAGCTGAATCCAAATCCAAACTGACTAGTTTCCTATTCTCACAGGCCTAGTAATTACTACTACTATGATTTAAATTAATAATTTATTTCATGTTGTGATAGGCCTTTATGATTTTCCAAAGACCTACTGCAGACACAAACTCTGCCTTTTTATTCATACATGTCTGCATTTTTGCATCTTTAAATTTCTGCCAGTAGTGATGGCCTAGAGTACTTAACATATTTACTCAAATCTAAGACAACTTTGAATTTAAGATTACCCTACCAATAATTAGATTCTATACATGGAAAATAATACATTTGTTATAATTTTCCACGTATAGATTATGATGGAATGTCATCATAAATTTCCCCCCACAGCAGTGTGGGCAAGCAGCATTGAGGGGTAAGGATCTAGACCCTTTCCCTCTTGCCCGTTATCTTCTCTGTCTGCCTCCCCCAGCCCTTGCTTTTTCCCCCATGCCTGTTCGTGCCCTCCCTGGCACTTGCTGCTTACCTCTCACCCCCTGCTACCTACACCCTTGCTCCTCTTGCTCCCTTGCCCCTCTGTGGTTGTGCCTGACCCCTGCCACCTGTGTGACCCCCCCCCCCCCCCACACACACACACACACATCTGATTACCTTCTTCTGCTCTGCTCTATTTCAACTTCAGGGCAGGCAGTGGGCCTGGCCCTGGCCCTGGCCCTGGCCCTGGCCTGCCCAGGCAGGAAGAAGCAGTGAGGGCAGTTCTGGACCCAGCTGGGTCAGGACTGGTGGAAAGTAAATGGTGGAAAGGTTAGGGGCAGGCAGGTGGCATGGTCTCTCCTTCATTCCCGTCAAGCTTCACAGGTGAGTCTCCCCTGCATGCACACCCCACCTCCACTGCATGGCATTGCCCACTCTCCCCTCAGCAAGTACCCCTTTCCCTGGGCCTGTATTGAAACCTAGGGCTAGGCTTTCCTCCCCACCATGTTGTTTTTTTTGCGGGGGGGATCATATTTTGGATTCAAGTAAATATCATGATTATGAAATATATCAGATGTATCTATGACACACAGGAATCCTACCTCAGGAATATTTTAGGCTCAAGCCAGAAATTTAGGCTATGGCCATGTTGGTCTAAGCACCAGGGTGGGTGAAGTATTTAGGTAGAGGTGATATCTTTTATTAGACAAAAAAAATAGTCGCGAAAAAAGTTGTTCTTTGCAAGCTTACAAACACACACATCCTTCCTACCTGAGAGATTTCTGACCATCTTTCAAATCTCTTACTGTTTTCAATTTCTTCTTTTTTCTTTTTTTTTTGCCTGAGGAAGGATGTGTGTGTCTGAAAGCTTGCAAAGAACAACTTTTTTGAACTATTTAGTTGGTGTAATAAAAGATATCACCTGTACCCAAAGACTTTGCTCAGTCTCAAGCCAGGAATCTGATGGCATTTTTTTCTTCTGTTTGCAAGGTTTTGAATCTAATAGTTTTCAAACTCCCCCTTTCACAGAATGATAGCTAAAAAATAAGAATAAAACCCCCTAATTTTAACTGTCTAGAGTGAGATTCCACCAGTCACATGACTCAAAGTTAAGGCTTCCTCTGAAGGTTTCCCAGACTCCTACATGTTCTGATCCCATAACTGGTTCAGTAGTGCTGAGGTACAAAGCTTCTTCTCAAGGGGTTGGATTTCCCATTAAGTTATTAGGGATGAAGGCCACTTCAGCAAGGTTCAAGTTTCAGTGTGTAAACTTCCTGTACAGCATGGCATAGAAACTGGAGCCAAAGCAGTGAGCATTATGCCACAACTGGCACTGCTAATAATCCCAAAGGTAACAATTCTATATAGGGGTCTTTCCTACCCCATTCCTTCTGTCTGAGTACCCTCTAGATATGCCTTATGTGATGGGATCCATATGTGTCAGGTTGTTCTTTGATGTTAAGTGAGGTGCAATAGTCTGCATTTTTATTAAAAATAGCTATTTTTCGTCTAATGGGATATTTGTGCAGAACAACATTGGTGTTATAAAATAAGAAAAAAAAATTAAAAACTGGCAAATTTTGAAAAAAAACCCGAAATTTACTGAGAGAAACAACTATCAGAAAACCAACTGTAGCAACATATTTTATTCAATATCAGGGTTCCCTTGCACAATATGTTATATAGACACTAATAAAGATGTGGTTTTTGGTCTGGTTACAGGGTAACACATTTACAGGGTAACACATTTGGTCTGGGTTTACAGGGTAACACATTGGCTCCTGTGATTTGTGGATTCCCCCTGCAACTGGTGGCAGAACCCCTCTTTTGTCTTTCAGAATTTAATGATGTGCCATACATCAAGTATGTGTCTCCAGTTCTTTCCACTTGTACTTGGACTTTACTTTCCACTTGTACTCAGGGCGTTATTTTACTCTGATTCAGTTTAACATTTTATTTACATTCCAGAATTTCTATGAAGCTTAATGTAGCTGAGTTCTCAGGAATTCCTAGTATCATAGGAGGTATTATTCCAAATGAATTCATTTGCAAAGATTAGACTGAGTTCAGCCTATGAGTTGACAAGACCAGTGGTTATATTTCTAACTAAAAAATGGCATGCAAGGGAAGATGGAAAAAGGAATTGTGGAAAAATCTGGTATCAGGATGCCCAATTTCTATAACACTTTGGTATCTGTCTTCCTTGCTGCTACATATTCTTTCTCTCCCTTACTCTGTTTTACATACCAATCTGGATTCAGATACTTTCCACCAGGCAGAATTATTTATGAGAATTTTGAAAATGTAGATGTAATGTTTCCAGCTAATAGAACTCAAACCACTTGCACTGCACCATTAGAGAGGAAACCTACCCAAATAAATTATATACGAGCCATAAATGGAAGCAGTTCTAGTGTTTTTATGACCCTATAAAACTTTGAAACTTTATTGCTATTGAACAAACATGTAATCCTATCCTTAAAACTTAGTATTAGAAACCAATACAATCCAAAGCCTGCAGTTACCTATTATAGTGCTGGTCATGCTACTGAAATTATTTTGAGAACTATGGTGCGCTAGTCACTAATAAATCCAAGGCTACTTTCTGATAGAATCCATGACTGATCAGAGCAGTATCAGAATTCACTAGCAAGATAAGAGGGCCCTGCATTAATTCTCATTTAAGTATGGAGGAAGTCTGTGAGAAATCTGATAAAGAGCTGGAAAGCCTTGAACTGAGAATCCTGACTTATTAGACTCAGCATCATGTGGACTGTTCGCTGCAAGGAGATAAACTTATAATGTTTTTCATATTTCATGAAGTGCAAAAGCATTACAAAAACAAATAAATCCCAATCAAGTCATAGAACCCTATAATCATAGAAAGTCAGGTGTTTGGAAGTTGGAGTCTAAAGTCTGATTTACAAAGTGCTCCTAAACCACTGGCAATGAGGATCAGTGACACTAACGAAGCTTGGTGAAATTCATCTGAATATCAAAAAGCTACAACCACTAAAATGAACTGAACCATATGCTAGAGTGCTTGAAAGCGCCTGGTTATCCTTTTTGAATATGTGTATGAATACAGTGCCTTCTCAAATCCCTGTATCCTAGAAACAGGGCAGAATGAGCTTCCCACGCTGCCCCAACAGCAGAAAAATATTCTCTGCACATTCAGCCCTTTTTGCTGTCTACAAGTCACTCCCAAATTAACTCTGATGGCTGCCATGAATTCATTTTCAATCTTATCCCTGACAAGTGGGTAGTTAGGCTGGTCTCAGCTAACAGCTTATTTGTGAACTGTGTTAAGTCTTTGCTGTCCATTATTTTTCACATATGAGTCACATGATATTACCTCTATTTCTTGATTGGATGGCTAAATAATCAAGGGTGAATTATCTGGAGTGAACTTCTGGACTAACAATAATCAAGACTAAAATTTATGAAACTCTTGGGATTCAGAGATTGTTTTCAAAAGTACTGAGTAGTCCCCTGAATTCTCATGAATAATATAAAACTATGAACAGTAACAGAGTAGTGTCAACTCACGTACTTACCCATATGCCTTTCTGGTTTTAGACCTGCTTTACTTACTAGTATGAGCCAAAGAGATCACAGAGTGGGAAAGAAAAGATCATTTGGTTTCCATGTCTTATTCGCTCTTTTGTCTTCTCTTTCAGCATAGCGCTCCATTAATGCTAATTATGGAAGACAAGTGCTGGAGAGGCATGAAGGCAATGCCTAAGCTGGGGTGTAGTGGTTAGACTGCAGTGCTTAGACATGCAGGTTTAAATCCCTTCTGATAAGTGGGGAGCCTACAACATTGATTTTCTGCTTTTGAAAGTGTCCTAGCCACTTTGCTATTGAAGCTAAAATGTATGACAGCTACCTACTCCATTTTTACAGGCTTTGTACTGATATATGTGTTTATGTAGCTGCCTGCCTGAATAGAGTACTGTTAATGCTTAGTCTACAAATACTTTCTTATGAATCCATACTGAATGGGGAACAGAATCAACCTGTATATAAGTTGGAAAACTGCCACCCAGGAGCACAAAACATAAAATAATTCTACTCTGCTTGTCCCTGGGATAAAGATCTGGCAGAGAAGGAAAGAGAAAAATCTCCAAATATTACCCCTTAAGAATGGCATTAAGACATGAAGAGGAAGGGCCAACATAGTACTAAATGTTATAGATACCATAAGGACTCTGCTCAGGACTCACAAAGGCACCATAGTGACTTGGACATTTTCATCAGCATTCAGAACCCCCAATCTTCCACACTGCAACAACACTGTGCCCTCTTAAGAGTATATCTAAATGGCTTCCCTCCTAATTCCAGGTCTACTAGTGACAAGAGAAGTCAGTCTCTGGGGTGCCCAGTGGGAACGAGTGGGTGGACCCAGAGCTGTGAGTGGCTCATATGAGTATGTCCTACAGGTCTACCTCATCCCAAGTACAGGGTGACACCAGCCCATGATATTGTGATAAGAAATGATGATGATGATAATGGTGATGATGATGATGATGAGTAGTAGTAGTAATAATAATATGTACCATATAAATACTAGAATGGTGATTAGATGGAAGAAAAGAAAAAACAAGTGAACCAGCTGACTTACAAGAAAGTACAATTTTATCTGAGAGAAACCTGGAGAAGCAGCTGAACTCCTGAATACTAATCAGAGCTGCCAATTTTTTTCCAGGTTCACCTGTCACTAATAATTAGTTTCAAATAAATAACTGATCAGACTCCTCAATGAATAAATAAAAGGATGAAAATTATTCTAGCAAGAATGAATTCATCAGGAAACTTTCTTTAGCCTCTACTTACTTCAGTACAT
The DNA here is from genome assembly GCF_052110815.1 of Crocodylus siamensis. Classification (NCBI taxonomy): domain Eukaryota; kingdom Metazoa; phylum Chordata; order Crocodylia; family Crocodylidae; genus Crocodylus; species Crocodylus siamensis. Next base: position 47,316,832 of record NC_143403.1, read on the forward strand.
GTTGCTTGGTAGAGGGCACTCTCTGAGGTTCAGTCACAACATGCTATCCTGTTACCTGAGGATTTTTGTGAGTAGGATTCCAGTTTTCTAGTCTAGCTGAATTGCTGCTGAGACATACATATACTGCAGTAAAGACAAGTGGCTGTAGGCTGTTGGTCTCCATTAACATAAGAATGGATTGTCTTATCATGAAACTAGTTTGTTAATTTATTTTTAAAATATTAACTATGCATTTTCCTCTTGTTTGATTTGTGTTGCAGGCTTGCATGGAACTTGGAATGAGAAGTACAGGTTGCATAAACACAGATTTTGGAATGGGTACCAGGATGTCAGGCTGGAATGCTAACCTCAGTTGCAATATCTCTGCATAATATTCAAATAATAAAAGGCAAGTTTAGTTTTAGAAACACAGGACAACCTGTTGAACATCTAAGCGAATTTGAGCATTTATGTGAGATTTTATTTTGTACTGGTCAAAAGCCCCTGAAAATTCATTGTGCATCTACTTTTGTAACACATCTCATCTGACACTTAAAACTCAGTCACAAAAAAGCCATGAGGAGGAGAAGGACCCTCCCAACTTTTGCATTAACAGGTTTTCAGGGACTCAAGCAAGGTGGACTAGAATTGTACTTACGCACCTATGTCCACTTGTGTGTCTAATAGCTCAAATAGTTTACAGAATCCTTCTCTATTGTCATCTAGCACATGGTGATTGAAATTTGATGACAACCTTAAGTCAAGTGAGGTCCACAGCAAGGAAGTGACTGTGAATATATGCAAACAAAACAGTACCTAGAAGGAGAACAATGATGCAGCATTAAGGGACTTGGACTCTGACAATGCTGAATTTACAGGGCCAGATCTTATTTTACTAAGCAGATGCTCAAGTGCCATCAATATGCAGCTTACATGGCTGGCCAGTCTACTTCACATTTTTTTCCATAACTTTATGCCACTTATGCAAATAACTACATTATTCAGCTACAAGTTAGCTGGGTAACTTGTTCTGTGGAAGTCCTGCTCACCTCTGGTTCTGTGTAATGGCAAGTGGTATCCCTAAAAAAATAAGCTTTGCATCTCTGGTCTGATCAGTGCCTAGGTAAGCAAGAAGATCTAGCAAGGGGAAAGCATGAGTAGCAAGACTTGGCTACTCTCAGCAGGTGCTTCTGCTATATTGCTTTAGAGCCAGTTCATACATGGACGCCACATAAGGAACCTGCGGGACTAAGGCAACCGTAGAGCAAGCAGCAGACAGAGCAGTCATAAGACAGGCAGTATATGAAGGGAAATTGATTCAGAGGAAGCAGAGAGCTCTGGACTGGGCAGTCAGAATGCCTATACAGAGTAGGGGGCAAGACAGCTGACTAAGAACTAGAGGAGTTCATAAGGGGAACAGGGACAGGCTAGGGACAGTAGGCAGCTGGGGACAGGGAGCAGGGTATACCTGGTTAGACAGAGCCAGACTGCTGGAAGATAACCCTGAGGGCAGCAGGGGGTGCCCAAAACTGGACAAAGGAATCAAATTAAAATCTTGATGGAGGACTGGGTGGAAGAGGCTGGAGAACAGATGAAGACATGGTTCTGCACCCTATGTGTTGCACATACATGGTCCTGCGTCCTATTCATTGGTGATGACTTTAACGGCCCAGGGTGAGCCTTTGCCCAGGCTCCATGGCCAGACCAGACCTCAGCAGCAGCTTCAGGCTTATATGCACAAGCTTCACCAGAGCTTTTTGGGGCTGAGTGACCAGGTCTTCATACAGAGGTTCCAACTCACAGCAGATGCTATCTACCGCATCTGCAGGGCAGCCTAGAGGTCACCTACCCCACCAATTTCATGTTCTTAGGGAATGACAAAGTCAGTAGTATCCAAGTCATATTGGCTTCAAGCTCATTCTACAGGATGACTGTCCAAACCAAAGATGTCAATCAGTCCAGTCAGTAGGGTCCTGGGCCAGTTCTTGGACAGCAGTCCAACCTGGGCTACATTGATTTTCCTGTGGACCCCAGTACCCAGAGGTGGACCACATGGGAGTTGCTGCAAATAGCCAGTAAAGGAGAGGGAGACTATTCCCTGGGATTTATGAGGACATAAGTCTTGGAAATCTGGAGAAGATGGAGGTAGAAGGAGTCTGAAGCTCAAGCATCTCAGGCAGACAAGGTGGAGAGGGGCACACAGGAAACATATGATGCAATATCAGGGAGAACAGCAAGGGCCAGGGAGGTGTTCAAGTGACCCTTTATGCAGCACACTGACACTTCCAGACTCCGTTTCATATACAAAGTGGTAGCTCCCTTGGGGCTGGTCTCAGCCATAGCTGCCACCTGGAGGGAAAAGGTGCCTGTGGTTAGGTCCGTAGGGAGGCATCCAGGAGGCATCCATTTGTCTCTGCATGAAAGAAATGGTCCCAGGCAGCATGTCTCCTGCAGGGATTGGGGCTAGGTTAAGCTACCCACTAACAGTAGGGTCTGGACAGGGAAAGGCTGTTTCATGGCAGTCTCCAGAGGTGGGGGTCCTACTGGGTGGTGCCTCATCTTACCCCATTCCCCTCATTTGCTTGGAAGGAACTGTTACCAGTCTACCTGCTTTTATTGTACCTGCTGCAGCATGGCCTCTGCAAGCTATACAGTGGGAACTTAGATTCTGGAGAAAGTATCCTTCCCCAGAGGGCTTGCAGTCTGCCTGACCTGAAACTAAGTCAGAGAGGCTCTCTGAGGCTCTTTCTCCCAGATATCACTTGTGTGGATGCCCTGGGTAGGGGGAGAGGGAAAGGACAATGTGGGCTTGGGTCCTCTGGAACCATGAGGTTACCACACATATGTCTATGAAGAGTGCTCCCTTGAAGGTCTGAGTCCTTTTGTGTCATTGGAATCAGGCTTCCTTTTCTGAGAGGGTCTTTCCTTCCCTGGCCCTCTCCCTTGTGGGAGGTGGTGGCAAAGGGAGCCCTGAAGGGACTTCTCAGGTGGTGACCCTTAGCTGCAGCTGCAAGGATGCTCCAAGGAGGACAGGGGCTAGGGACCTACTGTCACTGTCAACAGATGGAACTGAGTGTTCCTTAAGGTGAGTGCCACCTGTGGGGAGCTTTGTGGCTTAGGATATAAGGGCTTCTTCTGCTGACTATAGGCAGGCTGTAGCCACTACTGATAGCACTTTATCAGTTCACTGTATTAAAGTTGACAATTCAATAATGTTCTATACTAATGTCTGTTGCTGGGCCTGCCCCACATGCATGATTTCCAGTATCTCCAAGGGAATGCTGACTATATCTGTAATTCCCACTGGGCCACTTCCTAGGTCTGCAGAGATACCTCTTCCTGCACCATCACCACATTCTGGGTAATGAGGTATGTGATGCCCTCCTCCACAGCCTTTTGGCTGGATACCACACTTCCAGAGATGTGGGATGATGTTGGAGAGGAATAGGATGACAACTCTAAAGGCACCAGAGGGCCCTGGAGACTGGAGCATGTACAGTACATGGAGTAGTGGGGACATGTGACCAAGGTTAAACAAGATGAGGGGACCTGAGAGCTCCCTCTTCCTGATGTTGCTGTCTGAGACTTCACCTGCCTCTGTGGTGAAGGGGGAAGTGAGTGGGGGATAGGTGGGGTTGGTGCCTCTGGTTTGAGGTCCTCTGCACTGGGGTCTGTTCCAGTGCAGTAGAAAGAAATGTTTATTTCCCAGGTTTATAGTTTCATAGTTTCATAGTTGCTAGGGTTGGAAGGGACCTGAGCAGATCATCTAGTCCGACCTCCTGCCATGGCAGGAAAGAATACTGGGGTCAAATGACCCCAGCAAGATGTTCATCCAACCTCCTCTTAAACACCCCCAGGGTAGGAGCCTGCACCACTTCTCTTGGAAGTTGGTTCCAGAGCCTAGCCGCCCTGACCGTGAAGTAGCACCTCCTGATATCTAACCTAAACCTACCCTCTGCCAGCTTGTGACCGTTATTCCTGGTCACTCCTGGTGGTGTTCAGGGGAACAGGGACTCCCCCAATGCCTGCTGATCCCCCTGACTAGTTTATAACAGGCCACAAGATCCCCCCTCAGCCTTCTCTTTTGGAGGCAGAACAGGTTCAGGTCCCGTAGCCTCTCCTCATAGGGCCTGCCCTGTTGTCCCCTGATCATACAAGTGGCCCTCTTCTGGACCCTCTCCGTGCTGTCGACATCCCTCTTGAAGTGTGGCGCCCAGAACTGGACGCGGTACTCCAACTGCGGCCTGACCGGTGCCGCATAGAGGGGGAGGATCACCTCTTTGGACCTGCTCGACATGCATCTGTGGATGCATACCAAGGTGCAGTTGGCCTTCCTAACTGCATCCCCACGCTGCTGGCCCATGTTCATCTTGGAGTCAATGATGACCCCCAGATCCCTTTCCGCCTCCGTGCTGACAAGAAGGGAGTTCCCTAACCTGTAGGTATGGTGCCAGTTGTTCCTCCTGAGGTGCATCACCTTGCACTTGTCTGTGTTGAAACCCATCCTATTCTCGACCGCCCACCCTTGTAACCTGTCTATGTCTGATTGTAGCCTGTTGCATCCTTCCAGTGTGCTCACGTCCCCCCACATCTTGGTGTCATCAGCAAATTTGAACCGGGTGCTTTTTACCCCCTTGTCCAAATCACTGATGAAGATGTTGAACAGTCCGGGCCCGAGGACCGATCCCTGCGGAACCCCACTGCCCCCGTCCTTCCAGGTTGAGAAGGACCCACCCACTACCACCCTCTGGGTGCAGCCCACCAGCCAGTTGGCGACCCATTTGACTGTGTGGGTTTCTACACCACAACCCCCCAGTTTCTTAATGAGAACGGGGTGAGAGACAGTGTCAAAAGCCTTTCGGAAGTCCAGGAAGACTATATCCACTGCTACCCCTGCATCTAATGATCTGGTGATCTGATCGTAAAACGCCACCAGGTTGGTCTGACAGGACCTGCCACTGATGAACCTGTGTTGGTTGCCCCTAAGCATGCAGTCCCCTGCTGGCCCCTCCTGGATGTGTGCCAGCATAATTTTCTTGAACAGCTTGCCTAGGATTGAGGTAAGACTAACCGGCCTATACTTTCCCGGGTCCTCCTTCCTCCCTTTTTTGAAGATGGGGACCACGTTGGCCCTCTTCCAGTCCTCCGGTACCTCTCCAGAGCACCATGAGTGCTCATAAAGCCATGCCAGGGGACTTGCAATGACCTTGGCCAGTTCCTTTAGAACTCTAGGGTGGAGATCATCCGGGCCGGCTGACTTGAATACGTCCAACCCCTCCAGAAGCTCCCTAACTAAATCCTCGCTAACCCGTGGCCCAGGTGTGCCTCCCCCAGGGCCCGAGGGGGTCCCATCAGGGAGGTGGCTGTTCTGGTCCCTACTTAGGAAGACGGAGGCAAAGAAATCGTTAAACATGTTAGCTTTGCCGTCTGGTGTGACGACCAAGTTTCCCATGGTGTCCTGCAAGGGCCCCACATTACCCAGGACCTTCTTTTTACCCCCTACGTATTTAAAAAAGGACTTCTTATTGTCCTTAATCTGGGAAGCTAGCCCCAGTTCCATCTCTGCCTTGGCCTTCCTAACTACCCCCCTACATCCCCGAGCAACTACAGAACAGCCCTCCCTGGTGATGACCCCTTCCTTCCATTGGGTGTAAGCCTCCTTTTTAGCAAGGAGACATTCCCGGATGCTTTTGTTGAGCCACGGAGGCTTGTGTGCTCTCCTGCTCTCTTTGATCCTCGTTGGGATTACCTTCCTTTGGGCTTGGAGGATTGTCTCCTTAAGGAGCGACCACTCTCCTTGGACACCTGGCTCCCCTCCCCTCTGGGACCTCAGCACTTCTCCAACTATCCTCCTTAGCTCGTTGAAGTCTGCCCTCCTAAAATCTAGGGCCGCTGCCTTACTGCATGCCTTTGCCACCTTGCACTGGATGGTGAATTACAGCAGGTGATGATCGCTGTCACCCAGGTGGTCGAGCACCCGCAGCCCCCTCACCAGGTCAGCACCCGTGGCCAGGACTAGGTCCAATAAGGCATCCCCCCTGGTGGGGCTGTGCACCTCCTGGGTTAGATGGAGGTCCTTCACTCTGGCCAAGAACCTACGTGAGTGTTCAGACCTGGCTGACTGTTCTTCCCAGCAGATGGCCGGGAAATTCAGGTCCCCCATGACTACCACATCCTTAGCCTTCACTACCTCTGTGAGCTGACCCAAGAATTCCTGGTCAAGCTCTTCTCCCTGGTTGGGAGGTCTGTAGTAGACTCCCACCGTTAAGTCCCTTTCCCCTCAACTGCCTTGTACTCTAACCCAAAGCACTTCAGAGTGCCCCTCCCCTGACTCCTTGCAGAAGTAAAACCTGTTAGGGTAACAATATGGAGGTTGGATGTTGGGGTAACAATATGGAATCTGGGGGTGCTGTGTGTGCAGCTGAATGAAGGCTTTTTCCTGTGTCTCAGCAAAAAGCTGCTGGTCACAAGTCTGGATGATATATTAAAAGAGAACCTCAGCAAAAATTTGCTGGTCACAAGATTAGATTATATATTAAAAGGTACTATGTACCTCAGCAAAAGCTGGTGGTCACAAGGCTAGCTGATTATTAAAAGCAGCTAACTTGACTAATGCTTAAGTAAGCAGATTCTTAACAAAAGGATAGGGTGCAAAGTGCATGATGTGTTAAGCAACTAGTGTCAGGAGACAAAAGCAAAGATGCAGCATTGGAGATGGAGAAGTCAGAAAGAAAACCAGCAAGAACCGGCAAGAAACTGCTCTGGAGTTTATTGCTTTAAATTGCACACACCGATGATAGGGGTCATGGCCTTATGCATGCAGGCAATACCATGTTAATGAAGTAAACAGTAAACAGAAGTGGAGCTTGAGATAGGAGGGGAAATGAGTGGAACCAAAGGAAGGTTAAAGGCAGGGTAAATGTTAATATGTATGAGCCAAGGTATAAATATTGGAAAGAACTGTTGTTCAGGGCGGCTCCCCATATTCTGTCTATGTGGGAGCCTATGTCTAGTTCCCTAGCCTATTCACTTGGTTCTGCAAATATCTAAAAGGTACTCACTCTACACTGAGTTGATATGAAGCATTCCCTAGATGTGGGGCCATAAAATCATTTATGGCCTGCAGCTTCTGGGACATCCCATCATCTCTGCTGCCTTCTTTACTCTGGGACAGACTTGTTGCTGACAGTGAAAGGGTTGCATCCATTCCTTTTTAACAAATGCAAGGCATTACACTTCAAGATAAATAATCAAAAATAGAAATACAAAATGAGTGACACCTGACTGGATGTCAGTACTATGAAGAAGGATCTGGGAATCACAGATTCAGCATGAGTCTGCAGCGTGATGCAGCCACACAAAAGGCAGATTCAGTTTTGGGATGAATCACTGGAAACATTAGGTACAAGACATAGAAGGGGATAGTGCCTCTCTATTTAGCACTGGTTAGGCCTTATCTAGAGAACTGTGTGCAATTTTGGGCTCTACATTTTTTTAAGAATGTGAAGAAGTTAGAGAGTGTCCAGAGACAGGTAATGAAAATGATGAAGGGCTTGGAAAGCAAGTCATATGAGGAGAAGTTAAAGAAAATAGTCATTTTCAGCTTGCAGAAAAGATGCTCAAGATGGGACATGATACCAGTTTTCAAATACCTTAAGGGCTGCGATAAAGAGGAGGGAAAACAGTTTTCTCTCTTCTTACAGAGTAGCCCATGGCTTGAAGTTGCAACAAAGTAGGTTTAGATTGGATATCAGGAAAATCTTCCTCACTGTTAGCACAGTGAGGCAGTAGAATGGACTGTCAAGGGGAGTTGTAGATTCTTATCAGGTCTGATAGGCGTTGGTCAGGGATGACCAAAGTGTAGTTATGCTTACGTTCTACTGTGGGTATTTCCATACTTCTGGGCATTTTTGGTTGCTGTGTGGGGGATTTTTTCCCCTCCTGCTACAACATTTTCTTCAGAAACATTCGTTGTTGGCTACATCAAAGGCTGGGGATTTTGACTATGGTGTGCCTATGCTATTGCTGGGACTTGAACCAGGAAGTTCCCCTGTGTTTGGGGTCAGGAAAGAATTTTACCCCGTGGTCATATTGATATGACTGTGGGGTTCTGATCTCCTCTGTAGCACTGCCCTCTTCCTGGCATCTCTCAAGCATATTTTAATGACCTGTGCAGCAACAGAATGTGGGTCCCCCTATTTTGCTTGTGAAGATTAGGATGTTATGTCTTGTGTTGCTTCTGGGTTGATTGGGTAATTGTGCTAAGAGGTTAGACAATTGATTTGTATAAGAAGGTGTGGTTATGGATGATTCTGTCCCAGGCAGGGGTTGGACTACATGACCTTTAAATATCTCTTCCAGTCCTGCTTCTCTATGATTCTATGAAAGCCCTGGAGGAAGGTAATCAATCCCAGTATGATTGAGAGCTGCATGGTTGCACAACTAGTCTGTGCACAGCTATGTGAGTAAGAGAGCATTTAAAACAGCTAGGGCCTGTTCAGATAAACTGAAAAAGAACCATCTGATTCATAAGTCATAGAAATGACTTTTTGCAACTCTGAGCTAGTCACTTTGGGTGCATCGGTGTGTGCAATTTAAAGCAATAAACTCCAGAGCAGTTTCAGCTAGAGTAAACTATTCCTGAGTGCATTGTCTACATGTGCACTTGGGAGAGCAGCAATTTGAGCCATCACAGAGCAGTTTATACCAGGCCCAGGGGCATGGAGGATCAGCCCTAGGTGCTGGGTGGCACTTTTGTGCAGAAGAGGGGCTGGCTGAGGCACAAGGGAGTACAGAGCCATGTGGCTAGGCAGCAGGCAGGAGTTTGGCTCCCTGCTGGCTGGGATGACTGGGTATAATTTATGTACACAGTCATCATCTACATGTGCATTTAATCACAGTTAATTACCCTGACATAAGATTCTACTGTTCCTGACAGTCGCCATAAGATAGTACTGTCCCTGACTATCTTACAAGTATAAGTACTATCTTACAGTGACATTAATTAGTTTATTATGGCCTAATCACCTTGCACATGTAGATGGTGATGCTTTACTCCATAGCTAATTAGTCTACTCCACAGTTAAATCCATGTATAGACATACTCTTTGATACTACCAGTGCATAGATATAGTCATAGCCATTTACCGGGGCAGATGTTGTCAGCTACTTTTACTGGCATAGTTCTTGGTTGCTTCTGACAAGTCCTGGAGATAAAGGACTGCTGGGTGTGAGTAATTACAGAGATGTATCTCTGCCTGGGCTATATTTGTAAGCTGTCTGTTGAGGCTTGTTACAATAAAAGGGCTGACTGGTGAGACATGTCTCCACTACTGTATATTCTCCCCACCTCTGGAGTGGTCATACTGCAGGGGTCTATATCAGCGTTCCTAATCCAAGATTTTTTTGTTTGTTTAACAATCTGCAAACTTTTTCTTACAAGAAAACTCTTTTACTGTCATGTTTTACACGTGGTAAATGTAACTCCAGATAGCAATTTGATGGGCCAGTTTCATATCTAGGGATTTAATACAACTTTCCTAATCTGGCTTTAGCCCTACCCAGAAACCTGCAAAAATATTTTTTTACTGGATATTCTAACATAAACAAACTTCCTCACTAACAAGCACTGTTCAATAAACAAAGGGTTTATTACAGGAGAAAAAGGAAACAAACACAACCTTAGACAAAATCTTAATTATTAATGAACTGAACCCCCAAACAGTTAACAGTCTTTGTCATTGGCAAACTAACCCAGAGAATCTATGACCTACCTCACTCAGTTGGGAAGGAAGAACCACACAAGGCTGCCAACTAGGGGGTGTTGGCTTTTGATTTAGGATCCAGAGACCCTGTTCCGGGAGGCAGGGAACCCACCTTCAGACCAACCATGACCTTTCCGTTTGATAATAGGCAAATTTATTGATACACAGTGATAACAGAAAAGAAGCAATACAAACAAGCAAGCAATTCTATATATCTACCAAATCCTAGGGCTGTCACAGCGTCAGAGTACACCTGGTCAGTATGCAAGCTCCACTCTGAGGATCTTTCTCCTAGGTGTCAGCAGTTTGGAAATGGGATGCCAAGGCCCACAGTCCCCCTCCAGTGGGGTATATGAGATGGGTTGCTGGTATGCTCTCTGTCCATGGTGGCTACTCGGACCCTTCCTAGGGATGGAGACCAGGAGGAATGGAGAGGGACCCTTTGCTACTCTCAAGTCTCTTCTTTCGTATTCTTCTTTCCCCTTGATGATTTTTGTTGATTCTTCATCCATGGTTATACCTAGTTGGTCATCTGTCTGTGGTCACACATGCATGTAGCCTTCCAGGCCTTCTCTAAATTTGATCTGTTCTGCCAAAACTGGGCAGTCCCTGGTGGCTGCAGCAGGGAGCTGCAGCTGACTCTGAGCTGGCAAATACTAGGGGCAGGGGACGGGGGGCTGGGAGAGTGGAGAGGGGACCATGGGGGGACCTCTGCCAGCCCTCCTGGCCCTCCCACTCCCTTCACCCCCCCAACCCCCACCCTCTCCCCCAGCCCCCTCCATTGCTGGCTGGCCTGCCCCAGCTCCCAGTACTTAAAAAAAAGTCCTGGTCCTCACCGGGTGCTGCTGGCCAGGGCAACAATCCCTGCTGTCCCCCACTGCCCCATGCTGCATGGGCGGGCTCTGTCACGAACTCCCCTGACCCCCCCTCACTCTCCCAGCCCCCCACAGGTGCTCTGCCTGGGCCAGCTCCATCCCTTTAAGAAAAAAAAAAGCCGAGAAAAGCCCTGGGAATCACCTTTCCTGGTGCAGCCTCAGGACTTTCGGGACCATGCACAGCCCCCCCCCCCATGGTATGGGGCAATGCAGGGCAGTGGTGTTTGCCCCCTGCCAGCAGAAGCAGTGAATCCAGGGTTTTTTCCAGTTTTTTTTTCTTAAAGGGCCAGAGCTGGCCCAGCCACGGCACATGTGACAGGGCTGGAGGAGCAAGGGGGGAGAGTTGGGGGACCCATGAACAGCCCCCCATGCAGAGTGGGTCATTGGGGGGGGGCACAAGGATTGCTCCCTACCCAGCAGTGCCCACCCAGTCAGGGATTTTTTTTTTCCAAGTGCCTGGAGCTGGGGTAGCCATTGCAAGGCTGGGAAAGGGGCGAGGGATGAGATTCGGAGATTCAGCTGCAGCTGAATCTCTGAATCAGATGTGGCTGAATTGAATCAGGACAGTGATTAGAATCACCAGATTGAATCACTGTCCCCCAAATCAGCCAAATCTGAATCTGAAACAAATATTAGCCGCTTTGCACAGGCCTAGATACAAGGAGCATGGGTCAGGAGAAGCCTTCTGAGACAGGGCACTGTTAATGTCCTGCCACTGCAAAATTTGTGAGTAGTCAGTTATTATATGCTAGCAGAATCCTAGGCAAAGAATTATACCCCATGCTATCGAGAAAGGCAAAAAGCCTCCATTGTTCTTTGCAGTCAACTATAAAGGGGTGGGGGGAAACAACTCTTCCTGAACCCAAATTGGTTTGACCATGGGCAGACGAGAAGGACCCTCTAGCTAGGAACTTCTGAGTTTTCTAATTACTAGTAGGAATATCAGCACATCCCAAACAAACCCTCCCAAGCTTAGCTTGAGCGAATCATAGAATATTAAGGTTAGAAGGCCCCTCAGGAGATCATCTAGTCCAACTCCATGCTCAATGCAAGATCATCCCTAACTATATCATTCCAGCCAAGGTTTTGTCTACCTGGGTCTTAAAAACCTCTAAGAATGGGGACTTCATAACCCCTCTGGGTAACCCATTCCAGTGCTTTTCTACTCTCCTTATGAAAAAGGTTTTCCTAATATCTAACCTAAACTTCCTTTGCTTCAATGTGAGGTCATTGCTCCTTGTTTTGTCATCTGCCTCAACTGAGAATAATTTAGCTCCATCCTCTCCAGAACCGCACTTTAGGTCCTGGCACCACATTTCCTCTGTATTTCCAACCAAAGTCATAACTGCATTTTCCCTCATAGATTTTCTGAACATCTTTAGGGTTGTTGATGTCATTAACATTATTATCCCATACCCTGCGCACCACTGCTTGGAATATGTCAATCACAAGGGATGCTTCTGCATGGCACTGCAGAGTATCATGGACCTTGGGGAATGGTCCACACATGTAGTCATTTGCTGGTCAGGCCATGTCCATGGTCTCCAGGAACTCCAACTAGCTGAACTCCTCCAGAGGAAGTTTGAGTACATATTCACTAAGAATGGGGCAGCAGTAAAGCACTGCTCCTGGCAGTGTGGAGGGCACTATCCACATGCCTAATCTGCCATCAGAGCACATTGCTCTGCTGCCTTGATACCAGCTTGTAGAAGACCCTTAACCACTTGCAATCTCTCTGCTGAAGTTCTGCTTTTCCAAGGAGAACCAGCTAAAACCATGTGCCCCACCTCCTCCTGCCCAAACCAAGACCTTCAGATGCTGTATGCTAGCCACTGTCAGTAAAGCTTCTGGAACCGTCGTCCTCTTCCTCTCACCTGGACACTGTCTTGCTTGAGCTACCACCTACAAAATTTTCCTGGCACATTCAAAGCAGCAGCAAAGAGGTCATTGAATAGAGTAACTGCAGGATTCCATCTTGTGCTGTAAATAATGCAAATCATTTAATTCCCCTTCACTGTATTACCCCTCCCTCACAGGGCCTAAGATTAGGAAGGTTGATACTAGGAAGCTGAACACTGACTTTGTTAATACTTTCTGCACCACTGTCCAGTATCATTCCAGTTGCTTGTCCAAACCATTCTTTGGCTAAAACACTTTTTCCCCCCTTCATAAGAACAATAAGCTATGTTTCCATCTGCAGTGGAAGATTTTTGGGAGAAAGAGTGGGTTAACATTGGCTGGGGGTATTTGGGGGTTGTATTGTCTGTCTGGCTAATGATTGGTATGGGGTTGGGAAGGTTGGTTCTGATAAAATGGGCAGCTTAGCATGGCAAAAGGGGGTAGATAGAATAGCAGGTGAGAAGAGGTGGAAAGCTGCTGCTATGGGGAAATGAATTCAGAGCTCAAGTGTCAGGTATTCACACAGTACTGGATACAGGCAGACATTTTCATCCCTGAAGCCCCATTGTTCGATAGGTGGGATTGGGTTTGGGGGTTCACTCAACTCCAGGGAACACAGCAGGGGGGACCCACACTGATAAATACATGCCTCTCCACTCAAAAAAATGTAATGGTACAAATCTGCACACAAGTCTCCATGCCTGGTGGCCTCCACAGTCACTGTGCCAGAGACTGTCAGTGTTGGCAGTGTTCACATTTTGAGGAGAGATAAACTGCACTCCTACTTCAAGAGGAAATTAATAGATACAGCAGTGGCCTGGGAGTTGCCTCTTGCTTTGGTCTTCCTCATGGGCAGAGAGTATATTACTCCATATGTGGTGGAGTACCCCATAGGGAAGTATGGCCTTGGAGTCATATGCACTCACAGACACAGACCTATAAGTGCCCTAGAGCCTCCCCACTCCTCTACCACTCCCAAGAGAATGGTAGCACCTTGTGATCTACAGTCCCAAGAGGGGGTGCAGAGGTGTAGTGGGTGGCAGTCATGGTGCAGTCTTGCTTGAGGTCCCAGGGCAGAAGCCTGAGAAGTAAACAAACTGTGGTAGTCCCATGGCCCACTCATTGCAGCACCAATAGCCATGTAGCTGGTTTGCAGGCAGAATGGTTGGCATCACCCGGCTGGAAGTTGGCCTATGGCTTGGTCTGGCCCTAAAAAGCTCCCATATAAAAGAAGACCACCAGCTGAACCTTGTGGGGATAGAGAAGGAGGGAGCACTGGCTGAACCTCCAGATGCTCTCCCCACAGGTGGGACAGAACCAGCAGGATCCAGCAGAAGACAACTACTGGGAAAGACAGAAGGAGCTCAGACCACAGTTGGAACCTTCCCACAGTGCTTGAGCCTACACTCACTGATAACACCAAGGCTGGAAAAACTTCCTGGGGCAGAAATCTCCATTGAACAGGAGGACACCATAGATAGCCGTACACCTGAGAGGGAGAAATGGCATCAGCATGGGAGTGACAAGAGAGGGGCCAATGGGAATGGACCTGACCATGATCTCACCCACCTGTAGCTTCACAAACAGGTATACCCAGGAAAGCCAGGACAAGAAGAGGCCTGCCCAAGAGGGATTGGTGAGACCCGCTGAAGGGAGGAACCTGTCTGGTAAACCTTTGGGTCCATTCAGCATGGCTGAGTGATTGCAGACCCAGAATGCCCTTCTAGGAATTCCTGAGGCTCATAGGGTTCACCCCAGTGTGAAGGAACATCCTGTGAGGCACTGAGATATGTGGCCAGGAGCAAGCAGTTCCAGAACGTTAGCTCACCTGGGATATACCTATAATGGGGGAACATATAAGAGCCATGCAAAGCACACAACATGAAGATTGGAGCACCGAAGAGAATCATTAGCTGCAGGGAGCACTGTTGCCATGTCATTTGAGCCACCTTCAGTTCTAGTTTTGTTAAGTTTCCAGTTTATTTAGCCAGAGAACGCATAACTGCATTCCTGCTAAGAACCGCAAGGGGAGGTTTTTTGTAGGAGTGAACAGTGCCTGCAAATTATCTGAGACATCATTGAAACCTAATTGGAGCACCCAAGTGGAAAGGGTGTGGTGTAGGGAAGGAGACCCACAGAAGAAATACCAGCCTAGTCATCCAGGGTCAGAGAAAAGTACTGAACAACTCCAGGTACCATCTCAGATAATATCAAATCATGATTGTCAAGTAGACCCTGGGTGGTGAACCCAAGTGGGCAGGGCACGAAAGCAGCTACACTGTAAGCATGATCCTGCCACACAAATATCTCTTTTTACTTCATAGACACACAGTCCAGCTACAGAGAGCATCATCTTGAGCCTGCTGGTGGACCTGCACTGTTTCTTGCCATACCTTCCACTGCCCTCATAGTAGGGGTCAAGTAAGTCCTCAGCAGACAAGAATTCCTAGCCCTTGCTACCAACAGTCAGAAGAGTGACTTCCTGGAGGAGTTGTCCTGCTGCACAGTCTGCATGGGTGGGTTCTAGGCAGGGCATCCATCAGGATCACACATTCTCAGAATCCTTCGTGGCCTCCAAGACATCCAGCCCAAATCCAGGCCCTTCAGAACCAGGAGGGCATGATCTCCCTTGTGGTAATGGCCCTGAGCCACCCATGACATCTCCCAGTCTGGGCAACAGAGCATACTAACTGCAGACTAAGCTACACCACCATACCCCGACTGCCGAGGACATGACAACAAGGAAGGAAGTGGTGGCTAAAAATCTCTTTGTCAGTCTGTGGCCTTGAACCCAGGGGTTCTGTTGTTTACTTGGCTCACAGTCCATCATCCACTAATTGGGTGGAAAGCCTGGGAGGTCCATCTGAACTCAGACTACTGCCACCAATTCTGTTGGAAATCCTGAGGAACAAACCACCCCACAATCCAAGCCAGCTACCCCCCAGGAGGCTCTGTCTCCATAATACAAAATTGAGTTGCCTCAAAAATATCCCCCCCTCAGTCTGTTGTTCTCCAGCCTAAAAAAGCCCAGGTCCCTCAGCCTCTCCTAAAAAATCATGTACCCCAGCCCCCTAACTATTTTCATTGCTCTCTTCTGGACTCTCCCATGTTTCTACATCCTTTCTATAGTGGGGTACCCATACCTGGACACAGTAGTCAAGTTGTGGCCTTACCAGTGCTGAATAGAGAGGAATAATCACTTCCCTTGATCTGCTGGTAATGATCCTACTATGCAGTTCAGTATGCCATTAGCCTTCTTCCTAAAGAGAAATGAGTGTGTATGTGTTTGGAGAGAGGAAAAGATGAACTTTAAATTGGTAATAGCAAGCCTCATAGTCTCTGAATTTCCTTTCCAGCTTGTTACCGCTAGCCTTGCCTTGTGGGACACTTAATAGCTTCTCTCCACTGTGAAATCTCTTTTGAAATCACATGTCATCTGTGACACCTCCCACAACTAATCCACCTTACACAGAACAGTGGAGTAGACACACTAAGGTTTGTGAACTGCAGGCTTGAGTCCCCTCTCAGTTCTACTGGGTCAGAATGGTACCATGAGTTACAACGGCATGACTCCAGATTTATCTCAGCATCTATGATGCATTTACCATTGAAGAATCCTTGTGCAAAATGCATAAGCATCCTTGGAAGAAGTCTAAAGCAGTACCCTGCTCCCTGGGCAACAGAGGTAGGCTCCCTTCTCTTGTCCCCCTGATTCCTTTGCTCTTGGCTGCCCAGTGAACCAACCTCATGAAGAGCATGGAATTAGGTCATAGAAGGTATGGGTGAAAATTCCTGGAGACTGCGCAAATGTGCTGGCCACTACACAACTGGAAGCAGGTCCTTATGCTGCTGCCTATGCAGATATCCAGATGCTCAGGCCAAAAGAAATCTTGCTAAGATGCATATAACTTACTCATTCGGGGGTAGTACAATCTGAACAGCTGCACACGTCTCAGCACACATTAAAATTCTCTATAGGAATTAACTGAGTCACACCCCATTTAGGGTGAAATCTTGGCCCTGCAAATGTGACTGGCACATCAGTCTCATGGATGTCTATGAGTTCAGGTCTCTCTGTGACAAGGCTTGATAATATTTACTTGTCCTCCAAATGTACTTGGTAGATTAATGACACATTGAATGCTTGTGGGTTACTTAGATCTAGTGGTGGTGGTGGGATCAGGCATGTGCCCAAGCAGATGGGAGTGCAACCTAGAATTGAGCAAAATTGCCATGTCTATAATACTGAAGCTCAGAGGGCATCTCTGGCACTAGGACAGCATGGGAGACATGGGCACTTGATAGAGAAAATTTGATCTTCCTCTGCTGATGCTTTCATTTTGTGTGTCCTTGTGATAATGTATTTAACAGAATTTTCAGATTTGTTGGAATCTGACAGGTTGTTCTGTTAATACTTCTGCTTTGGCCTTCCTCTGCTAATGAAGGGTTATGGCAGGGGTGACCAACCCATGGCTCTGGAATCCAAACTTCTGAGTCCAAACTGAGTAATGTGCTTGCTGCAAGCACTCGAGTCACGTAACCTGATGTAACGGCTATGGTAGCTGATCAGCGTGTGCTTGTGCAAAGATTGAAGGGGACACACGTTAACTTCTGAAGAATCACATGTGGCTCCAGAGCCACCCCTACTGGCCACCCCTGGGCTATGGCATTACAGGCACTCTACACATTATCCACCCTGATAGAATAGCATATGAGACTTTACTTGGCTACATACAGGGAGGAAGCCAGAGCTATTCATGATGAGGGATGCAATCTATTTTTATAAGGTTATATATATAAGTGTATGTTTAAAACTAACCCTCTCATACTTTAGGGTGACAGGATCAGTTGGAGGGTGGTGATGAAGGTTTATAAAGAGAGAAGGCAAATATGACATAAGTGCAGTTGGTGTGTGTTGAGTGAAAGATGTGTGAGTGTTATTGAGGGATGAGTATATAGCATGAAGTACCATAATGAGTAGGAAAGACTTATATTTTCAAACTAGAGACCTTTTCTGTGGCTAGAAATAAACACTGCCACATGAAGTGGATAACCTGTGACAGGATGTGTTCCAGCCCATCTGATCTGCTTCATTGGGTGAAACGCATCACTCATTGTCCTGCCTGTTGATCAGGTGTGTGGCAGAAAGCCACCTTGGTTTCTCCCCAAAATCTCTGCCCTGTGACAATGTGATAATATCTCTGTGCTGTGACCATTTGAGTAGGGTGGGCTCAGCAGAGGAGACCACACCCTTACCCTGTCTCTTTAGGTAACTTGAGCTGGCTGCATTCCTGAGGGAGGGGGGAAACCTGCTCCCCCTGCCTACGTGACTGGTACCTGGGTGAGGGGCATCTACCTGGTGGGCTGGGATCTGCCTGGTAACAGGTGATGTATTTCAAATTGGTTGGCTGACAGCCAACTGGGGCTGACTTCCACTGGACCTGGTGAATGAGGTCACAGGGGCTATATAAGTTAGGACAGGAGAGGAGGTAGTCTCTTCGTCCATGAGGTGAGGGCAGCAGCCATGCAGGGGACACAGAGAAGCTTTACCATCTGAGACTGGCTCTCTCTCCCCCAAAACTCATGAGCAAGGAACTGCCTGCCTCCAGAGGGGAAACTTCACCGGCCTCTGGAAGATGCTTGTGAGTAAGCTACTCAAGATCTGATTAGATATCTAGCTGGCAGTAGCTTAGAAGCGTGATCAAAAGGCTACCTCATCCAGACTGTTTGCTCTTCAGGATTTCTAGGATATTGCTCAATCTTGTACCCTATTTTCACCCTACCCCTGTAATCAATAAAGTTCTCCTTTGTGACCGGGGTGGGAGACTTATTGAGGGGTGGGTCTAAATTATGCCTAAGAGACCCCTTAGGTCTGCGGACCAAGGGAGACTCTACTTTTTGCCCTCTGACTTGGGGAAGTGCCCCAAGTGCCTGTACTGGGTCGAGTAGCCATAGGACATTAGGCCTGTGTTACCCCAAGGACACAGGGCTGGGAATGAGTCCATTCTTGGGGTGGTGGCGGCGACTTTACCTCCAGGCTAGCGTATGTGCTCCAGGAAGGGGTCGGGCCAGACATAAGGCGCCCCTAGGGAGGCATTCGGAGCCTGGCAGGTTGTCAGGGGCAGGGAGGTGGGTGGCTCAACACAGGAGCACCCCCTACTGGCCCGCCACAGAGTGAACCACATCACTTATTGTCCTGCCTGGGGAATAATGGATGATGTGTTCTCCTGGGGCTTGAGAAGCCTGATACTGTGAACACTGGGAATTCCCATAGAGGCTTTTGCCCCTCAGGCCCCTGGAACACCTGCCCACGGTGGCTGAAGAGTGGGGAGAGCTCCACAAAGCAAATAGATGCCCCTGGTAAATAGAAACCATACACACTTTGTCATGGCCACATATTTGGAGCATTTATGGCGTGACTGGGAGTATGGATGTTTGCTTGCTTGGCTTTTGCTGTACCATAAAAGTTTTCATGCCAGCACATAGTTGATGAAAGGTGACATCTATTTCCATCCTGTGTGATCCTGATACCCACAATTTGGTATCTCTCTCCTCTCATTTCAGGGGCTTTGAAACTGGTTGATTCAGTGGTTGGTTTTTGCTGTGAGAAGTACTGACTTCTCCCTCTTTGCTGTCAGGTCACAAACCTGAGTAGCAATAGCAGTGTCTGTATATGAAGAGGTCCTGGAGATTATCAAGAGAAGCCAAAGGACAGTCTATACATTTGTTCTCTGAAGAAAGCTCAACAGGGTATATTTGTGCCTCTGCCTGGGAGTGTCTACACTTGTAATTATGGTGCATGAATAAACTGCAGAGCTTATTGCTGCTGGCTGCACCATTTTAACATGCACCTGGGACCAATAAATTGCAGAGAAATAAGGCTTGCAGTTTATTCGTGTATAGCATGTTGCACTGGGGTGGAGCATCCTGGATGGCAGGGGGCCCAGGGAGTCAGCTTGCCCAGGACTGCTTCCCTCAGCTCAGTGTTCTGTGGAGAGGCTGGCTGGGGCACAAGGGTGCTTCAGTGTGGGCACTGGCAATGTATAGGGGGTGCATGGGGATGCATATGCACGCCTTGACAGCACTGGTGCATGCCCTGACAGGCCACACTCGCTGCTTAGGTGATGGGCAGTAGGGGAAGGTGGGAGTGCTGGTGCCCCCTCTGTGAGTGCTGGCCAGGGAGTGGAAGTGGCCATGGCACTCCTGGAAGTGCTGCAGCCACTTCACGATCAGCTGTGGAGAGATTCCCCACCGCCATTGGTGAGACTGGCCACAGGGGACCCACCCCCCCACCCCATGGTCGGTGAGATTGGCCACAGAGGGACTCCCCTCCCTCCCATTCACTGACTGGTCACTGGGGAGGGAGGGGCATGTGCCTCCCCCAACTAAGGTGGCACCAGTCCCCCATGAGTACGGGGCTAGCCAACAGGCAGCCCACACACTGAAGCATCTTCATTACTTTGCCCCTCCAGTGTCTACACATATACTGCTGGGGAGCAAATTAGTTTACTCCAGCCTAATAGAACTACGTGTGTAGATGCCAAAATGTTTACTGAGCAGTTAATTAGTTGTCAACTACATAGTAAACTTCTTGTGTAGAAGCACCCCCTGAGTGGCAAATACATCTTTAGTGTTATAGAAAACAGACTGCCCATTGCCCTTCTCCATAAAGGGTGTCAGAGCCTCAGGTGACCAGAGGTCACAGCACCCCCTCTTCATGGAGCTCAGTCTCATCTAGGTAGTTGGCCATATAGCTCTATAGCAGTAGTTCTCAACCAGGATTACTTGGCACCCTGGGGTGCCTTCAGATTTTTTCAAGGGTGCCACACAATGAGCACATCTACATGAGATGCTTAATGTACAGAAGAGTAATTCTAGTGTGCATTAGCATGGCAGTCAAAAGCCATGCTAATACACAGTAGATTTAGCCTAATGAGCTTAACATCACCAGAAAAAATGTTCATTTGTGCTAATGCACAGTAGTGCTGATTATGGCGCATTAAGTTAGTACCTGTCATTATAGGTACTAAGCTTAATGTGTTGTAATTATGGTGCATTAATTAATTTGTAGACATGCCCAATGTTATCATCCTTAGGTGTGCAAACATGTTTCACAAAATAAAACCAGAGATTTCTGACAGGAATCCATGTTGTTAAATATACTGAGTTCTTTGCAACAGAAAAAAATGTTCTTCTAGTCTTCTATAGGAAAAAATGAATAAAAACTAAGATTTGTCATTTTCTAAGGGGCACCATGAGTCTATTGAGGGGGTGCCTTGAGTCCTAAAAGGTTGAGAATCTCTTCCTTAATGTAAAGGATTTAGTGATGGCTCCTTGTGCCATCGCCCAATTGCAAATTGGCAGACACCATCCCCTTCAGGTGGTGTTATTTATATTCATAAACATGCATCATGCTTTCATTTCTAGTTACTTTC
Organism: Crocodylus siamensis; assembly: GCF_052110815.1. Classification (NCBI taxonomy): domain Eukaryota; kingdom Metazoa; phylum Chordata; order Crocodylia; family Crocodylidae; genus Crocodylus; species Crocodylus siamensis. The sequence goes on from NC_143403.1 coordinate 47,337,784, forward strand.
TGTTTCTGAATTTCCAGGGGCTTATTTTCCCTAAATTTTCATCTTCACTTGTTTCTCACATACAGTTTACTCACATCTTACGTAAACCTCTGCCCTTCCATTCATAAAAGCTGGAACTGACAGCTAATTCTGAGAGATAAATAAAAATCATCTGCCCACATCGTAGAAATCAGCATGTGATTTCTTGATATAAGTTTTATAGCAGGTCAGAATGGCACTTTAAAGACTAACTCATTTCGAATGGCATAAGCAAAAGGCATAAGCTGCAGTCTACTTTGTCAGATGCTACCAATGGCATGTTTCCACAGCATTTGATAGAGATATAGTCAGCTTAGTGGACCACAATGATATCACCTGAATTATGTAGTTAATAGGAAGTATACAGCTAGGAGACACAAAAACAAGCAACATATCTATAAAATAAGTCATTACATTTAAAAGGGGAATGGATATAAGCAAACTTCCTCCTTACCATCTTCTCATTGAAATCTCCTGGTGTGTTCACAGCACACTGGCACTTTCGCTTGAATTGTTGCTTTAATTCCTGTTTTGGCTGTCACTACTCTCAATTACTTTTTAAAAAAGGGACCTAAAAGACCTAAAATAGATTTATATTTCTTTTAGTTTATTAGACAGTAAAAAGAGAAGTCTTCGTTGCAGCAGCTAAATAAGTTATGACTTTTGCTGGAGGGGTAAGAAGACCTAAAGTAAAAATAAAATATGTGCATCAGAAGGCAAGATATTGGATCTTATTGTTTTTTTCCTGGCACCTGTTTTGTTGGATGGAATGTTGAAATACATATATTCAGCTGGAAAGTTTCCTTCCAGACACACTGCAACTTATCATTGCTCTAAAGCCCAATTCAGAAAAGGCTTGTTTTTGAAGGACTGTTCTTTGCATGGGTTCTGGATGATAAAGCAGACCTATGAAAGCAGATGGCAGGTATTCTCTCTTCCATGAAGGGATATTTATTGTAGGCAATGTACTTAAGCATTAAGCAATGATGTTTCTTTCCCACACAGCTTTGAAAATCAATGTGTTCACATACAGCTCCTCCAATATTGTCATTAGCCCTCCCTTAAGAAAAGACACTATAAACCATCTTTTATGCACACTTTGATTCAACAGATAAGAATTTATTCTATGAAAGCACAACTCTTATCAGTTTCCCCAGGCTTCTGTTTGAGGTCTTTGAGGTATGTAACTTCAGTTACTCACAACCATCCCAGATAACCTGTTCCCATGTGTAAGTATTCTTATATACTTAGACATTTTTCTAATGTCAACTTTTTTTTTGAAAATTGAGTTTATTACTCTATTACTGATGTACAAGATGCCCTGATGTTTAGGATACACCCCTCAAAAAAGGATAAAATTGTGTCTCCCTGCTTCCTCACATTCTGTAAGAGCCTCTGGAGGGCTATCCCATAAGTGTTAGTCTGGGTTATACATAGGAAAGATGGAGGTTGGGGGTAGGCTTCTATTTCCCTCCTGCTTTTCTGCAGCAACACAGTGACCCAAAGAGCCTCACACCTCAGTATACAATGGGACCACACAACATAAAGGCAGATGATCCCATACCTACCCTGTCTCTCTGTTTTTATCTACCTAGATCTGCAGACTGTCATCAGTTTCCCCAGGCTTGTGTTTGAGATGCTTTGAGGTATCTAAATTCAGTTACGCAGCATTTTCTCTACCTTGGTTTCAGTGTTTAAGATTCACCATACTTTAGAAGCTCCTTATTTAAGGAAAATACTGTTGTATGCACTGGAAAATACGTTACTACCACTTCTGCCCCTGGGGAACATGGCAAATAAGTGGTACAATCCTTCATGTATTGGAAGACTATAATCATGTTTTCCTTCAGACTTCCCTTTTCTAGAAAAAAAACAAGGTTTTCAGCCTTTTTTCATAAGTCATTGTTCATAGAATCATAGAGAAGTAGGGTTGGAAGGGATGTCCAGCAGTCATGTAGTCCAACTTCCTGCCTGAGGGAGGATTGTTCCTGTCCAAATCATTCCATACAATCCATAATCTAAACTCCACATAAGATTACTGTCAATCCTGACACAACAGAGACTGAATACCGTAACCTACCAAAGGTAAAAAAAGAGGCATCTGTGCATGAACATCGCATGCCTCCTGAGGCTATGGGGAACACAGTGACCACCTACAGGTGACACCAGTGGTGGCAGCAGTGGGGACATGGTGGTGGTGAGCAGGGAGCTTCCGCAGGCAACCATGGCATTGTCGGCTGTGATGGGAGGGGAAGGGAGGGGTGGCAAGTGCCACCCGGCAATCAGTGATCACCCACAGACACTGCCAGTGGTAGCAGCAGCAGCCAGTGGTGATCAGCAACTGCCTGCACGCATCTCTGGCAGCAGTGGCAGCAGCCAATCTGAAGGGGTGCATGCGCACATGTGTGCACCCCCTACGCATCACCAGTGGATCCATGGCGGCCAATGTCCTGTTTCTATGAAATGTTGTAAAGGGCCACACCACCCACTATGGAGGAAGGTAAAAACCCCTACAATCCATACCAGTATGACCATGGGGAAAAAGTTCTTCCTGACCCCAAATATGGCAATTGATCTGACACTGAGTAAGACCCTTTGGGCAAGACCTTCTATCTGGGAACCTCTGGCTTTGGTCCCAGCAGGAACCTTGGCACACTCCAAGCAAGTTCCCAGCCTTAGCAGTAGGCAATATTCAATGTCTCTGAGGGAAGCTGAAAAATACCCTGACAAGTGTAGCGGAAAGTGGGGACAAGGGCAACCAGCTTCCCCTCATATGACTAGTTTTCCAAACCCTTTATCATCTTTGTTGTCCCCCTCTGAACCCTCTCTAACTTCTCCACATCCTTTTTAAACTAGAGCCCAGAACTTCAAACAGTACACCAGGGCTAGGTAAAGAGACACTACCACCTCTCTCATATTGCAATTAATGCTTCTGTTGATGCATCCCAAAATTGCCTTTGTCTTTTGGGAAGGTGCCATATTGAGTCTGTGATCTACCAAGATGCCCAGGTTCTTTACCAACGTGCTGTCATCCAGGCAAGTGTTATCCATTTTATATTTATGTTTTTAATTATTCTTCTCAAGGTGTAGCACCTTGCTTTTTCTATATTGAATTGCATCCTGTTCCCTCTAGCCCAATTTTCCAATCTGTTGAGATCCTTCTGAATTGCACTTGCACCCTCTGACATGTCCACAGTCCTTCTCAGTTTTATGTCATCTGCAGACTTGCTCAAGAAACTTGAATAAGCACATTGAACAGCACCAGGACCAGTATAGTCACCTGTGGAACTCCACTTGAAACCTACCATTCTGAAATGGACCCATCAGTAATTACCCTTTGCTTGAGGCTATTGAGCCACTTCTCTTTCCACCTTATAATAGCTTTATCTAGCCCACAATCCTCCACTTTGTTTATGGGAAAGTTGTGAGTGACCTTGTCAAAAGCTTTGCTGAAGTCCAGATACACTATATCCATAGCATTCCCTTCATTCACTCAAGTAGTTATTTTGTCAAGGAAGGAGATCAAGTTTATTTGACATGATTTGTTTTTCATAAATCCACGCTGGCTGCTCATGATCAGCCTTTACTCCTCCATATGCTTGCAAACAGCCTTCCTTAGGATATGCTCCAGTAACTTCCCAGGTATTGAGGTGAGGTTAATCAGTGGGGTGGGCATATAGCAGCCCCCACCTCAAGCCCCACATCCCCCTCACACCCAGACAAACACTTCACACCACTCCCACATCCCCCCACACCTTCCACACCTACCCACACACCTCACGCCCCCCAACACTCCACACATATCCCTCACCCCTACACTCCATACCACCCCACCCCCCACAACCACCCATACCACCCCCTACTCCTACCCACATCCCTTCACACACCCCAGTGTGCAAGCCCCCATCACAAACCCAGTGTGCCAAGCTGCCAGACAGGATGAGATGTGCTAGCAGGAGCTGTGGCAGCAAGGGCAGATGTCCCCATGTCCTGGTTAGTGAAGGGGTCATGGGAAGCTCTAATTTTTCTTTCATAAGAAAACCAAAAGCAAACATCAAAGTATATAGAGATTTAGAATTTATTTCATTATGAGGATAGATACTTTGCTAGGCTTCCAAATTGCTTTAAGTTTGTAAATATATCAATAAAACATTGCCCAACTGATCTCTCTCTCTCTCTCATATCTATATCTTTACCTAGTGGTCTTTTGTTTTAATTGTGGTCAAACGTGGATTTTGGGATATTTTAGAGAGTGATTTTTTTTAATAAGACCATTTGCAGTTTTTACATAGGGAACATCAGGATTCCTGCTAGTGAGCCAAGTGGCAAGACCCAGGCTGAGGGGCTGGCTCAGGGCTGGCACCTGGGACCTAGCTGGAGGACAAATGAGGTGGCTGACCTCCTGGCCATTTGGGGTCTGAAATACATGCTTTGACCATTCAAAGCAGGCCACCAAACTGAAAACATCTTCCAGGCAATAGCTGCCCAGATGGCAGGGTGGGAGCATACATAGCAGCAGTGCCACAGAAAGGTCAACTGTGCAACCACAGAACACTGGAAGCTGGCTTAGAGGTGAAGATGCCTCTGCTGCAGTGCCCATGCCACAGCACAAGTGGCCATGTGGTCCACATCCAGGTCTGGCTGACATGCAGCCTTGGGGCCACAGGCTATCACAGGTGGCAGCAGGTCAGAGCTAGGCAGCAGCCCCCACTGCCAGACTGCTGTGATTAGTAGAGGGTGCAAGGAACTCTAGGTTAGGGCTGCTTCAGCAGTTCAGCTGGCACAAGGGGGTAGTGTCCATAGATACAAATTGGTCGGACCACGGAAGCTCCTATTTGTAACATTCAATTACCATAGGCCCTAAGGCCCACCCAGCTAACTAGTAGCCCCTACTGTAAGAGAGCTAGTCAATGAATAAAACAACAACATTCTGGGGACAACAGAGGCAAAAAATAGGATGGGAGTGTTGTGCTGGCCAAGGGTTCAAAGCGTGAAAATGAGTGCTCCTGAGGAGGACACCAAGCAGCACCCCCAGGCCAGGCGCACCAGTCCTCAAAAGCATTCAAGGAGCCAGTGGATGCCACCCAGTGGTGATCCACTCAGAGGTGTGTGCAGGCCAGTGGGGAGAAAATGGCTCCACAGTCCCTTGGCATCTTCCTGGCCAGAGCCTCCTTCCTGGTCACATATAGAGCCCACTTGGCCAGGGCCAGGATGAGGTTGACCAGGAGGTCCCAGGACTTGGTGGAGTTGTGGATGGAATACCCAAAAATAAAAAGGTGGGGGGTAAAGTTCATAAGGAACCTCAGGAAGAGGATCTGGAGATGGAGGTGGATAGGCTGCAGCCTGGCGCACTCAAGTGTCATGTGCTCCAGGGTCTCCCTCTGCCCACAGAAGGGTCGGGAGACCAAGGTGTCAGAAAACCTCACCACATACACTCCCAGGGCAAGGGCTCCATGGACGAACCACCAGCTGAGGTCCCCAGTGGCTTGTAGGATGAGGGTGAAGTACAGGCTCAGCCACTGGGGTACTCCAGCTACTCCCTTGCCAAGCAGGTCCCGCCACTTGCTGTCTGGGCAGAACACAAGGGTGGCATGGTGGCTTGTGTGATGAACGATCATGTAGAGGTGGTGGCAATGTATGGTGGAAAAGCAGACTGGTTTGGTGTCTTCCAGCTGCCTCAGGAAGTGGAGCAAGAAGCACTGCAAGCCTGGGCGAAGCACCAGAACCATGACAAAATCCAGAGGGCTGGAGGACCGGGAGTGGGGGGGGACTGCCATTGCACAGGACCTGGTTGACAAAGGAAATGGCATCAGAATATAAGGCAGATTTCACCTCCTAAATGATGTAGCAACAGGTCTCATGTGTCATGGGTAAACCCATGCACCAGGCAAGTGCAGCAGGATCCACCCCCGCCCACCTACCATAGTCCAGGAGGTCCCCATGTGGTGGGGTGGGACGGTCTTCCACCTCTGAGGTCTCCAACTATGCCTGGACCTTGTTCTTTGTGATGCACCTGAGGGGGACCTGCACCCACTCACCCATGGGGTGGTCCTCAGATGGACAGGCTCCAGTAGGACAAGGTAAGGTTTGGTGGGGTGGAGCAGTTACAGTGGGGGTCGGGGGTCGTGTTCCCTCTCTTCCTTTGGCTGCTGCCCCCCACATGGAACTCCATCAAAATTGGTTGGGGGACAGGGTCCCCTGAGCTCACGGGGGGTGGGGGAGAGTTGTGGCTGGAGTGCTCTGAGGGGAGAGGGGTCCTGCAGATCCGGTAGGAGCCAGGTAGGGTTATTTTGCCCCAAGTGAAACAACTTGCACCACACCAAAGTACATGCCCAGGCATGTGCGCTGAGGCAAAAAGCCCCAACTCAAATGTGCACTGCTTCTATTTGAGTTGCTGCAAGCAAACATGCCTGCATGCCCAGAGTGTCCTGACAATGTTTTCATTCCCCTCCCTCCTATGGTACCATGGATTGAATTGCTTTCTTTTCTTCAATTGTTAACAGAGCAGGACAGACAAGCCTCATGAGACTGACAAGCTGATATGCTGTGTGGGACTGAGAACCTTCTGAGTTATGGACAACTACAGATGCCACTGACTTCACCCTAACTGGCCAGTGAGGTACTGTTGATGAACAAATGCATAATGTCTGCCATGTTGTGCAGGTGTGAAATGGATCCAGGTGTACAAAGCTATGTTCTATGGGACTGAGCTGTGTACATTGGGACTCTGGCAGCCTTTTCTGCTAGCTCCTGCCCCAAGAGGTTTTTTTCACTTGAGCAATGCTCCATTACCACTTTCTGTCATGATCAGTGTATTTCATCGCAGGCCTCCCTCAGATCACTTCTCTTCTTTATGGTGGTTTCCTTAATCACAAAAACTTTATCTACTAGCTCACCCTTCCTGTCCTACTCCTCAAGAGGCTTTGCTTAGTCTTAAGGCTGCAATGGCTGGTGCTTTGAAAATTGTCTCCCCCAGCTGCCTGCACAGCCATGAGTAAGATATAGTCCCCAAAGACAATTCAAGTAATGAAGGAAACTGATCTTGCAGGCAGCTACAGAAGACAGTTGCTGAGTGTAGTGTTGTTGATACAGTCTCATCCAACCCTCAGATATCCACTCACCACTCTCTGGACTCCCCTGTCTTGTCCAGGCTAATTGGAAGTTGTTTTGCAGCCATGCAAGTTCTGGCTTTGTTCCTCCACCCTCTGCTTGGCTTTTTAGGGAAGCCACAGAGCCTTAATGAGGTAGCATTGAGCACAGACATTGCATTGTTATACGCTCTCTTTTTATTCCCATCTTGGCCACAAATGTGTACTCCCCCCTCCCTTTTTCCCTCTTCCTATGGGTTCATCTCTGTGCCCCCATGCCCTTACAATCTCTAAGTGAATTCCTTGACACTGCGATGTTTCCTTACAAAGCTACTAACTCTGTTCTTGGAGCAGGGTCACCAGAGGCCCTAGAGCCCTATAAAACAAGGTAGCAATCAAGATACAGAGAGGTGCTGTAGGCAGAAGAGGCTAGGAGAGGTGGGTGCCATGGTGTTTTGTCACAGTGGTGTTTGCATGTGAGTGTACCTCTCACAATTTCATCCAGGGCTGCAAAAAGCTGAGGATTCCCCATGTTTCTAACAACCCCGCCAATCAATGGACTTCAGTGCCTTAGGGACTTGGTACATCTTATGCTGTAAGACACACAAATGTTGATCAGCTTAGCATGAGTGACTGGTGCCTCCTGAATCTGGGTGGCACCCTCAGAAGCCTCCAACAGCAGTGGCCCTGTCAGAGAGGGCACCAGCCCTACTGACAGCATCAGCATCCATCATCGGGGGGTATCAGCCCCTTCGGGGGGGGCACATGCACCCCCATGCACCCCCTGCCAGTTGCCTATGCAACTTAGCGCTAGCTTGGATTTTGGAGCAATCACACCCAAGGCTAAAAAGACTTCTCTGACTGTCCCCCCCCCGCCTTCACTTGCACAGCTGTGATTTGCCACAAGAGGCTTGGTGAACAGGGGCAGAACCAGAAACTACAGCTGTGAGTTGCCACAAGAGGGCTGGTGAGCCAGGATAGGCTTCCATCTGTGGGTACAGGTATGGGTGTAAGAGATGGGTTGCGGGGATTGGGAACATGTAACTGGAAGATGACAAGTTAATGGAAGTTGTAAAGGAAATAGGAGTGGAGGAAGGGTGATGAAATGAAGGAAGTCAGCCATTGTTAAGGATAAAATTAAAAATACAAAGGAAAAAGAATTTAAAAAGAATAAATGGGAAGTAAACTAATCTGGTGCTGTGCATCCCCACAGCAGGGCTGGAGGCTGGATGCAATGAGGGTGGGCTGGCAGATCACTCTCCCCCCGCCGTCGGCTCCAGGGAAAGTGGGATGGTTGGGAGAGGGTGAACAGTTCCCACGCCCTTGCCCTGGAGGAACAGGGTGCCTGGCATGGGGCATGCAGAGCCAAATTATAGCAGGAGGGGATGGAGGGAGACAGCCTCTGAGAAGGGGGGGCAGTACATGGGGGGAACTGGGCTCTGGAGACCTCAGATCCCCAGGAGATCCTCAGAGGCCCCCAGATCCTTCCCCAGGCTCCTGCCAAGACCCCCTGTGTAGGGTGGAAGCTACGCTTCCTACCCTGATCTGTCCAGCACAACACACTGTGGTATTGAGGGGCCTCCAGCAGTTCAGTTAGCACTGCAGCCACTCCTCTGCCCCACCCCAAGCAGTGGGGCTGGCTTGGCAGGTACTGCTCCTGGGGGAGGGGCTGAACCTCCCCTCCCTCAGTGCTAGGTACCCCAGTGAGCACTGCTGAAGGCACCAGGATACAATCCTTCCCACTGGGGAGTGGGGGGAGTAGCACCTGGACTGACCTCACTGCCAGGTGTGCTGTGGCCCCATGGACTCCTGTGCTCCCTGCCCCTCCCCCCCTTGATCTGATCCATAAGCTGCTTTGGGAAGATATATGAAGAAGCAGCTGCTGCCACCAGGATAATACGATGACAGGCTGCACAGGGGGCTCTCAGCATGTGATCGAGGGCTGTGGTTTGGGAATGAGGGACACTGGCAGGGCTTGGAGGGCAGGAAGCTGTGAGTCAGGAGTGAGGGGTACTAGCAAGGCTGGGGGGACAGGGGCTTCAAGTTGGGAGTAAGGGGGACTGGCAGGGCTGGAGGGCAGGGGCCTATGGGTTGGGAGTGAAGGGACAGGGGGACAGGGAGCTGCAGGTCAGGAGTGGGGGGGCACTGGTAAGGCTGAGGGGGCAGGGGTCTGAGGTCAGGAGTGAGGGGCATTGGAAGGGCTGGCAGGGCATGGAGCTGTGGGTCTCCCCTACAGCAGGGAAAGGGCACCTTGATTATAAACCCTGCATGTGCAAGCTGTGAAGTGGAACAAACAGCAAAATGTGATGCAAGTTGCAAAACAAAACCATGGCAGAAACAGGGGGCTGACTATTTCCCCTGGTGCCTCAGAGTAGTCTGGCATCCTAGCTGTCCCTCATCCCGCCTTGACACAAAGGGCTCCTGAAGAACTTGAGCAGTGAATCTGCACGATGAGTGTTCTAACTCTGCACTGCTCTGGAACTGAGTTAGGTCATCGTTAAAGCTTAGCAGCCATCTTTTGACAGCACCCCATCCCTGTTGGTGTAGGCATCTGGGATGCCTGTGGTGTTCACTGTCCCTCCTCCCTGGAAAGGGAAAGGCTGCCCCTTTCAGGCATGCCATTCAGACCCACACTCCCTGCTTGCCATTCTGTCCCCCTGGGGTGTAGTAGCATCATGGGAGTCCTGGTGGCTGTAATGTGTGGAGGCATGAACACAGCATGCCTGTTGAGCATCCCTATAGTCCCAGTGACCACCTGGTGGCAACTGCCAGTCAGGGATGGAAGTGGGGAAACCAGGGGCACATGACCAGTCTCCATAATAGTCAGGTCATCTGGAGACTGGGGCCAATACCAATGCTCAAGGGGAGGGTGATAGGCCAGCTGCTGCCTAGGTGTAGTAGTACTCCTCCACAGCAGAAGTTGTCCTCCCTATAGCCACTGCTGTGGAAGCAGCTGCCATGGCCACAGCATTAGCCCCTTATCTATAACCACGGCCATGGCAGTAGGTACCCTCTCTAGAGCTCTGGCTGTCTGACTTGGGCAGAAAGGACTTCCATGCATTTATAGCATCAGACACACAAGTTGTCACCTGCTCCTCCCCAGCCTCAGAAGACTGCTGAAGAGCCATTAGAATGGACACCATCTCTTCCTGCCTGACCCCACTGGCAGAGAGTCACCTCTTAGCAGTCTCCTTTGGCTATGAGACATCCTCTGAGCCAGTGTCCACTTCAGGCCATGTGGCACAGTCTGCACTGTTAAATGCAGGGAATGCTCTTCTCACCATGGGATTTCCTGGGGAATGAGACAAGAATTAAGAACAAATGGCCATGAGACTGTTTCAAATGGTCTGGCTCGACCCTGTGCTGGCCCTATGTGCAGTCAAATATTAATTCAGTCCCATACAAGTGCTAGGTGAAGGGAGAAAAAATTATTTGTGGTGGCTGTCCATGCACATGCATACCCCACCCCCCAGAAGGTAAGTCTTTGAGGGAAGGGCCATGGGGGGGATCAAATGGTGAGGAAGAGAGAAGGGCAAAGGCAGGACCCACTCACCTCAGCCCCTTCTGCTTGTGCCTTGCTCCCTCCCTCACCACTGGGGTTTTGATTTGCACCCCCACCAGAGGTAAGGGAGGGAGTGGAGCTGGGGAAGAGGCAGGCCCTGCAGAGCCAGGGCAGGACACAGGATGGAGCCATGAGTGGTTTGTCTGGGGGGCATCTGGCGCAGGGAGAGGGTGGTGGCTCCCACCAGTGCACACACCCTGGGAGGGCATGAGAGCCATGTACACAGGATCAGCATGACGAGTGAGGGTGGGCTGCAGGCTGGGGCCAGGCTCCTTCCTGTTGGGGGCTGGGCAGGGCTCCACTCAGGATGGGCGGTGGCAGTGCTGGAAGGGAGGGTTGGGGGGGGCTATAGCAAATTTTGGGGTGGCTGCAGCCCCCCCCCCTTAGCCTCCCTCCCAGCACCACTGCCACCTGCCCCAAGTGCAGCCTGGCCCAGCCCCAGCCCCTACCCCCTGCTGTGGCGAGCCCAGCACAGCCACAGCCCAGGCTGAACCATGCAGATCTTGGGGCACACATCCCTCATGCCTCCCAGGATGCATGTAGCAGTAGAAGCCACGTCCTCTGGATGATCCATGCACAGCTCAGTCCCATGCTCTGCTCCAGCTATGCAGCACCTGCCTCATCCCCAGCCCCAGCCCCACTCCCTCTTCTACTGCTGTGCATGCATCCCTCCCCACCCCTGCTGCAACTGCAAAAAGCCTGCAGCTGGGCTTCCTTGCAGCCCTACCACTGCCCTGCATTTGGGAAGGCTAAGCTCTGTTAGCCTCCACTTCCACTCCCTATCTTGACAGGTGCCCTGACAGTAGTGCCTTCACTTCAGACCTTCAAAGTGTCACAAGTTTTAGGATAGTATGCCACTGATTGATATTGCCCTCCTGGTCAATTGCTGGTTCCTTGGATTCCTTTGAGGGCCAGCAGGCACTGTCCGGCTCTGTTTGGTGTCCCCCCTCCGTGCACTCCTTGTAAACCTATGACTCTCCCTCCTATCCTTATTTTGTTATTATTTTTCCTAAGGATTCAGTGATATTCCCTTAGTGGCCTCCATCACAAAGTGAAATGTATAGTTTTACTTGGTGGGCCTAGGCCCATGCTTCCCTAAAGGCATGGCAAAAGGATTGGTCAATTTCTGGGCTTGGGGTGGGAGGGAGGGGTGGGAGTTATAGCATTATTTGTAATCCCAGGTCCTTAGCTAGCCCAGCATGCAAAGGTGGCTATCCCCAAGCTAGGACCCCAAGACACCCTAAGCTAAGATACCCCAAGTGCCCAAGCACACTCTCAAGCTCCCATCTATCACCGTCCAAAGCTCCCAAACATCACACCAGTGCAACATCAGCCACTTTCTCCCCAACCCAAGCCGCGACTTACTGGAGAGGTTTCCTGCAGGATGCTCAATTTGCGTCATCTGAGTCGCTGGTATCCTGTTCTGGGCCCACCTCCTTGTTCTCCTGAGTTCCAGGTTCAGCAATGGGGCCCAGGAAGAGGGGATCAGGGGACACTGGGTCCTTGGAACTTTCTTGGGGGGCAGCAGGCAGCTCCTGGAAGGAGTCTGGCTCATTTCTGTCCCCTCTTGCTGGTTACAGGAGATTGGCCCTGAGGCTCTACACTGGAATGTATGGCAAGGAGCTACAGCATGATGCCTCTCAAAGATGTCTGCTAGCTCTTTGTAGGAGGGGATCATGGCCCTGGCTGGAGTCTGGTGTCCTGACAGTAGTGCTGCTCAGACACCCTACTTGAGTCCCTCCCTGCCCCTCACACAGAGGTATTTCAGAGGCTTTATTTTGGTTTGGATGTGGAGACAGTCCCATTGATGCCACCATATGTTCTGCCATCCTCTCACAGACTGATCCTGCACATTTCCTTTAGTTTCCTTCACTTTAGTTACTTTAGTGAGTTGGAGGTCAGCAGAGGAAAAGTTTGTGCTTTCTAGATGGCCTATGTTCTGCAGATTTTTTGCACTGGGTTGGCCCACTGCAGGGTGGACAGGTCACAAACCTGATGGAAGGAGGGGTATTTGCTTGGTTCCAGAACCTTCCCTGGGCAATAGAGTTCAATGGGTGGAAAGTTTGTCCTCACAGAACAGGAGGGTTGGGGAAGAGCCACTGCATCCTGGGATACTGGAGAACTACAGCTTGATCAGAATAGCTGTGGGGAGTGGCCACACCTGAATAGGACAGGAGCAAGGTTATACAGATTAGAAATTATACTGACCTGAAGTGATGTAACTCTGAGCAGAATAATGAGCTTTTTAAGCCACTTAAAGGTGTTAACATGCAGCCAATCCAGGGGTTAAGAGCTCCAGGAGCTGCCTAAAATTACCATGCAATATGGCCCTTAGTGTGAGGTGTCTGAAGAGACTGCAGTGTATCCCTGCAGCTAACTTGTCTGTGTCTCCACCTGCAGACGATGTGTACGTGATTCCTCCCACATCCAGCTCTCAAGAGACGGTTTGCTTCACACAACGCTTGATTTATTAAACTGACTTTTTTAACGTTGTGTTACACAGTTTTCCCATGACTGCCTGCACACCCTGCTCAGAGAGAGCACTCAATAAAACAATCCTATAAATCCAAAGGCCAGAGGGAAACATGCCCTGACAACGAAGCTAAACAGAGGGGGGAAAAGCAATGGGCAGAGGGGAGCCATGTTCAAAAACATGATTTATAAAGTGATCTCAGTGGCTTGCTGATGAGCTGAGAGGGCATTTCAAGTGGGGTCCTGTGTGCTGGGATAGGTCTTATTTAATAATTTCTTTAATTCCATAGACAATGAAATAGAGGGAGCATTCATTAAATATGTGGATGCTACCAAATTGGAAGGGAATGTGAGCACTTTGGGGAACATCATACTGGATAAGAATTCAAAATTATCTTAGTGAGATAAATGACTGGGAATGATTTAGATGAAATTCAGTAAGGTTGAGTTAAAAACAGAAATCAAATGCACAAATCCGAAATAGAACTGGCTAAGAGTGTAAAATAAATATGCAGAAAAATCTGGGACTACAAAGACCTTATTGTATCACTATAGATGCAAGGGGTAAGAAACAAATTATTTCCTGATTAGCCTTTGCCTATAATGCACCATTTTTTGGTCAGGTGCACCAGGCAGGTAAGTGGCAGAGTGAGGACTAGCATGCTAGTGTTGTGGGTACCAGTGAGGTACTAACCAGTAGGCATGACTGATAAAAGGTAGAGCAAATGAGCTCAGTCTGGAATGGCTATAAAGCTGAGGTTGAATGACTACTTCTGATCTAATGAATAGGAAGCTGCACCCTTTTGTTGAGGTTCACAGGAGTTCAATTGCTTTTGATTGTGTCACAATAGTACATGAGCATTGAGGGCATTTTCTTCTTTCATAGTTTCATAGTTTCTAGGGTCAGAAGAGACCTGAGCAGATCATTAAGTCCGACCCCCTCCCATGGCAGCAAAGAGTACTGGGGTCAAATGACCCCAGCAAGGTGTTTGTCTAGCCTTGTCTTAAAGACCCCCAGGGTAGGAGCCAGCACCAATTTGGTTGGAAGTTGGTTCCAGATTCTAGACGCCCTGACAGTGAAGTAGCGCTAATCTGAATTTACCCTCTTCCAGTTTGTGACCATTATTTCTAGTCACTCCTGGTAGTGATCGGGGGAAGAGGGACTCCCCCAATGCCTGCTAGACCCCTCTGACTAGTTTGTAACAGGCCACTAGATCCCCCCTCACCCTTCTCTTGTGGAGGCTGAACAGGTTCAGATCCCTGAGCCTCTCCTCGTAGGGCCTGCCCTGCTGCCCCTGATCATGTGAGTGGCCCTCCTCTGGACCCTCTCCATGTTGTCCATATCCCTCTTGAAGTGCAGCACTCAGAACTGGACGCAGTACTCAAGCTGCAGCCTGACCAGTGCCGCATAGAGGGGGAGTATCACCTCCTTGGACCTGCTTGAGATGGATCTGTGGACGCATGACAAGGTGCGGTTGGCCTTCCTGACTGCATCCCCACACTGCCTGCCCATGTTCATCTTGGCATCAGTGATGACTCCAAGATCCTTTTCTGCCTCTGTACTGACAAGAAGGGAGTTCCTCAACCTGTAGGTATGCTGCTGGTTCTTCCTCCCCAGGTGCATCACCTTGGACTTGTAGGGTTGAATCCCATCCTATTTTCATCTGTCCACCCCTGTAAACTGTCTAGGTTCAACTGCAGCCTATTCCTCCCTTCTAGAGTGCCCACATCCTCCCACATCTTAGTGTCATCAGCAAATTTGAACAGGGTGCTTTTCACCCCCTCGTCCAAGTCACTGATGAAGATGTTCAACAGTGTAGGCCCGAGGACCGAGCCCTGCGGAACCCCACTGCTCACATCCCTCCAAGTCGAAAATGACCCATCCACCACCACTCTCTGGGTGTGGCCCTCCAGCCAGTCGGTGACCGATTTGACTGTGTAGGTGTTGAAACCAAGTCCCCCAGTTTCTTAATAAAAATGGGGTGAGAGACAGTGTTGAAGGCCTTCTGAAAGTCCAGGAAGACTATGACCACTGCTACCCCTGCATCTAAGGATTTGGTGATCTGGTCATAGAAGACCACCAGGTTGGTCTGACAGGACCTTCCTCTAATGAACCCGTGTTGGTTGCCCCTAAGCATAATCTCCCCCACTGGCCCCTCATGGACATGTGCCAGGATAATTCTCTCAAAAATCTTACCCAGGATTGAGGTAAGACTAACTGGCCTATAGTTTCCCAGGTCCTCCTTCCTCCCTTTTTTGAAGATGGGAACCACGTTAGCCCTCTTCCAGTCCTCTGGCACCACACCAGAGCACCACGAGTGCTCGTAAAGCCGTGCCAGCGGTCCCGCAATGACCTCAGCTAATTCCCTCAGCACTCTGGGATGGATAACATCTTGATCAGCTAATTTAAATATGTCCAGTCCCTCCAGAAGTTTCCTGACTAGATCTTCACTGACCCTAGCCTGGCCTAGATGCGCCTCCCCGGAGGCCTGAGAGGGGCCCATTGGGGGGCCTGATCCGGTCTCTAATCAGGAAAATGGAGGCATAGAAGTTGTTAAATAGGTTAGCTTTGTCGTCTGGTGTGATGACCAGATTTCCTAGCGTGTCTTGCAGGGACGTTACCTGGTGCCTTCTTTTTGTCCCCCCTGTATTTAAAAAAGGACTTCTTGTTGTCCTTGATCCAGGTAAGTAGTCCCAGTTCCATCTCTGCCTTGGCCTTCCTGACCACCCCCTTGCATCCCCGAGCAACCACAGTATAGTCCTCCCTGTTGATGGCCCCTCCCTTCCTTTGGGTGTATGCCTCCCTTTTAGCTAGGAGACATTCTTGTATGCTTTCGGTGAGCCATGGGGGCTTTTGTGTCTTCCTGCTTCCTTTGATCCATGTTGGGATTATGTCCCTTTGGGCTTGGAGGATCCTCCCCTTAAGGAGTGACCACTCTTCTTGGACACCTGACTCCCCTCCCCTCTGGGACCTCAGTGCCTCCCCAACTATTCTCCTTAGCTCATTGAAGTCTGCCCTCCTGAAATCTAGGGCTGCTGCCTAGCTGAAGGACTTTGCCACCTTGCACTTGATGGTGAATTCCGGCAGGCAATGATCACTGTCACCCAGGTCGTTAAGCACCCACAGCCCCCTCACCAGGTCGTTGCCCATGGCCAGCAGCAGGTCCAACAAGGCATCTCCCCTGGTGGGGCTGTGCATCTCCCGAGTTAGATGGAGGTCCTGCATTTTGGCTAGGAACCTACATGAGTGGTCAGACCTGGCTAACTGCTCTTATCAGCAGATGTCTGGAAAGTTCAGGTCATCCATGATGACCACACCCTTTGACCTAACTACCTCCATGAGCTGACTTAAGAATTCCTGGTTTAGCTCTTCCCCTTGGTTGGGTGGTCTCTAGTAGACCCCCACCATTAAGTCTCTTTCCCCTCAACTGTCTTCTATTCTAACCCAGAGCACTTCAGTGTGCCCCCCTTCTGACCCTGTGCTACTTGATGAGGATGTGTATGCCTCCTTAATGTAAAGCACCACAGCCCCGCCTTGTTTTGTAGGGTGAGGAAGATCCAAATAAATCAAGTAGGACATTTAAGGGAATATCCCTCACATCTGAGATTTCCTGGAGAGAGTGAACAGCTCTGGCAAACTTGTTGGTTGTAGCCATATTAGTCTAAGGCAGGAGTTCCCCATCTAAGATAAGCATACCGCCAGTGGTACTCAGACAACTTGTCAGTGGTACCTGTTAACCAATTTATTATAATTACTTTATATGACATAATTTGCTGGTGGTACTTAAGGTTGTATCATTTTAAATTGGTGGTGCGCAAACTGTCAGAGTTTGGGAACCACTGGTCTAAGGATATAGGCATACAAGGTTCTTTGGGTAGATACAATCTCTTTTATTAGACCAACTAAAAGGTTGGAAAAATGTTCTTTGCAAGCTTTTGGGCACAAACACCCTTGTCAGGCATAGGGAGACTGCTGATGTTATGTGTTCTCCAAGGTAGAAAAGAAGCAACTTTACAACAAGCATGTCTGTGAAAACGCAAATAGTGGAAGTTAGGAAGACAATGGGTAGAGATGGCGGGGGGGGCGGTGAATGAATTCACGTGGTCAACTGGAGGCAAGTTACCTGGGGCTGTAGGTGTCAAGCAGGCTGTAATTTGTCATAAATCTAATGTCTAATCCAATGTCCATGATATTTTTGTATCCAGTGGATTTATGAAGTGAACTCTGTAGGCTATAAAAGATGTTTTGTAAATTTGGCAAGGGTCTTACTGAACTCTGATGCAATTTCCCTAGTCAGCAAACACCAGAGATTATTTCTACCCTGGAATCTGAGAGGTTTGTTCACTGACTTTACAAAGCTTCTAGAGTTGAGCCATCACTGGTTATCATTAAATCATAGGTGTGAAGCTGTGATTGATGGATCCATCTCCAGCAAAAAAGAAGGAGCTAGCACTGAACAACAAAAAGTACAGCCTTTTGGGTATGACTCTTCTAGGCTGCATAGTCAAAGACACTGGTGTCTCTAAGTGGAAACTGGCTAGAAGTAACTTCGGGTTGTGGATTTTGTTCCCTCCTTGGTCCCTGTTTCACTGGATGTATAATTATTCCAATCTTGTAAAAAACTAAAAAGATCTCTAACTGGGTTTCTCCAAGGAAGAAACGAGGCATACAAGTGTTAGGAGACTATGGATTTGATAATGAACCATTAAAACTGAGATGACACCACTACAGACTCAGAGAGCTTAATTAGTGTTTTAGACTATTCTTTGATGTATTGCAAATAGAAACATTTTAATTTGAAATTTGTAATGATGCCCATTCATTATAACATAAGAAGAAAATAAGAACCAAACCAGGCTCTAAATATGCCATAGATCCTGGAGCGACCATGTATTCACTAAGCTACAAGAGGCCTTCCCTGTGATCCCTGCAGCATAAATTCTATTAGGTGGATGAATTTATAAGTAGGAGAAAATTCAGTAGAAATTCCTCCCTGCCCCCAGGCAAAGGGTAGATTGTGGAAAGGAGCCTGCTAAAAAGACAAGCAGACAGCAGGAGAAAAGGGACTGTGGGGAACTTTAAGACACTTGATTTTTTTTTCTTTTTAGTTACTTTGTTTCTCATAGATTCATAGAAGTGGGGTGGAAGGGACCTTGTAGATCTTCTAGTTTGACCCCCTGCCTGGGCAGGAGAGAAAACTGGGCTCAGATGACCCCAGCCAAGTAGACTTCAAGCCTCCTCTTAAAGACCCCCAGGGTAGGAGCCAGCACCACTTCTCTTGGAAGTTGGTTCCAGATCCTAGTCGCCCTAACTGTGAAGTAGTGCCTTCAAATGTCTAGTCTAAACCTACTCTCTAACAACTTGTGGCCATTATTCCTTGTTACCCCAGGGGGCACTCGGGGGAACGAGTTCTCCCCAAACCCCACTGGTCCCCCCCTGGTAAGTTTGTAGATAGCTACCAGGTCCCCCCTCAGCCTTCTCTTGCGAAAGCTGAATAGGTTAAGGTCCCGTAGCCTCTCTTCGCAGGGTCTGCCCTGCTGCCCCCGGCTCTTCAGCTGAGTATATTGGCTATATTGGCCCCTGGATATAAAAGCCTTGGGATCTTATGTCTAAATGAAGGCAATCAAAAACATATGCCCTATTACCATGCTATTTTTACTTGCTTATTGATACAAAGTGATTATTCTGTTCTATTCAGGCTTTTATATTGCACCCTAGAATTATATGGTTGAAAGGAACCTCAAGTGCAACTCCCTGCATGAATGCAGGATGTGCCTACCTCAGGCCCTCTGGGGTGAAGATTTATTTTGCTTCTGTAGTTACCCCATTTTCCAAGTGAACCAGGGGTAAAGGAACCAAGATGTAACTAGATCATGCCCTGCATATGGGGTATATGGAGCAGCCACTTATAGAGCAAAAGGTTCAATTGTCCTGGGTCCTCTTTGACCCTAATCTGCCTTCTGCCCTAGTAAGGTGCCATAAGGCCTCTGGATGATATCTTTTAGTCTTTCAAGCCTGCTCTGTGGGGATAATACCAGCATGAGTCATACTATTCCACTGCTTGGCCTAGGGAAAAAAATAGAAGTTGATGGCCCACCAGTGTGGCAGATACAAGCTTGGCACTGCCACAAAGAGAGCAAGTGGTGCTAATGGGTCTACATCCCTGATAGAGGCCTAAGCATGACATCTTTTAATGTGAGGAAGCAAGCACACAAGCAACAGCCACACAAACTTGACAGGAAGGAGCCCTGAACCCAGCGGCAAGGATGTCTAGAACAACCAGAGATCTCCATCCTGCTGCAGCCCTCCAGCAGGTCCTCAAGTGCACCTGTTCCACTGTTTGGGTCTTCACGAGTTGGACCATTCTTAGTCTGGGACCTCTCCTCAGACCTGTTCACCAGGGAGACCTTACCAGGAGTACAAGACTCCGGGTGACATAGCTCTAAGAGTTACTGGAGCACACAAGCCTCTCCACCATGACAAGGTTATGATCCAAGGACAGGAGCTAATCCACCATCCAAGCAATTTGTGAGCAAATGTGGCACTGTGTGGCTAACACATGCCTTTAATTCTTGGGAGCTGGTACTTGGCACCCAGCCAGCAGAGAGGTAAATGCTGCATGCATTAGCACCAAGTAATAGAGCAGAAATATTTCTGTTCTTGCCCCTACTCCACAGTAGCAAAGCTTGGCTGTTATGGAGCTGATAAACTCTTTGATGAAGTGCTGAGAACCCCCAGAGTTTTTATACCTCTTTTTATGTTGTTTCTTTGAAAGAGGAAAACTACAGAAATTAAAATACAAAAAAGATACGTTAATTTGTTGTTCAGCATCAGGAAATGCTGAATAAATCAGTTTTACTCTTCCCCCTTTTTATCTACAGGAGGAAACATACATATATCTGAAATATTACCGTCTACCACATAAATTTTTTGCAACAGTATTCACATAGGTCACCTTTCATAGCAGCTATTCATTGTTCCATAATTGCAGTAGTTCAGAGCCTGACCCCTCACACAATTACATAAGTAAAAATGAATTTATGCAAGAAGCCCTATTGAGTTCAATAGGATTCCTGACATAAGCAAGGTTGGTGCTAGGATTGGGCCCCATTCATTCTAGTGGTGTTCCAGTGGAGAATTTTCCATTGCTCTTTTCTCTATGGTATTATGATTTTTAATATTTTTGTCACTACATATGTACCAGATCCATATAAACAAGAGATTTTATTTTCCTTTGGAGACAGGCAGATCTCTGAACAGTAATTTATTACTGTGTATATCTAACAAGCTGTTTGATCAGAGAAATACCCTCATCAGAACAAATTCAACACTGGTGTAAGAGAATAAAACTCCTCTGAAATCAATAAATGTCAACATTAACTCTCCAAAACTCAAAATGCCCAAAGCATATTTTTTTCAAACAGAGCACTAGGTCATCAGGTAGTGAAACAACACTGATTTACACCCACTGGAGAACAGTGTAGTGTTTCATTAAGGCTCCTAGTTGCAGCAATGCTGGGTATTGTTGTGCCTAAAATTCGTGTGTGCCCATAAGTAGATTTCAAACAGAAGAATTATGTATCCTGCGTTTCCATAACTAGAATAGAGTTACCTAAGCAGCTTTTCATCAGGGTGCACAGCAACCAGCAGCCAGCTCACTCTTCACAACGATGCATAGTCTACCCACTGGGAAGCACAGAAGGAGGTGGGTGTCTGGATGCTGCCCCTATCCTGGCATTAGGCAGTATTTATACAGGTCTCTGCATCCCAGGCTTCTGTATTGCTGATATTTTGTGATTCATGGCATAAATCTCCACATAAGCGGTGGCACATAAATTCACTCCTGGTTGACTTGATCATAAACCTATAACCCCATGCATTTTTCTACATTGTTTGCATGCTAAGATCTCTCAAAAGGGGGCTGAGTTTCAATCATGAGTTCTTTTTTTTCCACAAAAATTGTCAAAGGTATTTTATTATCCTTGTATGTTGTTACTCATCAGTGAGAATGTCCTTGTTAATTGTATTATGTAACTTTTAGAGATCCCAGATCAAAATGAGCTGAGATGGGGGTGGAGGGGCAGAGTATATATGCTAAAAATCCATCAGAAATACAGGGCTCAGGCAAAAATGCAGCTTCTCACTGAAACTCAGAACGGTTTTCAGGAAGTGTTCTCTCCCTCTGCTCCCTTTCCCCCCTCCCATTCTGCAAACAGTATGGGCTGGCAGGGAGCTAGCAGATAGCAGCGGGCCATTGCCCAGCCCTGACGGAGGGGTGAGATGAAAGAGAGGACTTGAAAGGGAACTAACCCTTCAGGCTTTCCTATTGGTCCACTCCCAATCCAGGGGTGGAGCCTCCAGAAGAAATAAAAAGCCAGAGTGCCCAGCACACGGGCAGCTTTCATGAAGGGACAACAAAGACAAGGGCTGTAGAAGAGCTGGTTGAGCTGAGCAGCAGGGGTGGAGCAATTGCCCCAGAAGCACCCTGAAGATGCCTTTGGTGGGGAGAAGTGGCATGTGGCTGCATCCCAGCCACTGAGGGAAGAGCACGGTGACAGTGCATGAGTCAGTGCATGGAGGGTCCAGGAGTGGACAGGACCTTGGCAGCTGCATGAGGCAGCACAGGTCTTTATCCCTGCACAAGGCAGGAGCCCCTCTGTTGCACACAGCCATGCACAGAGCTTAATAAAATTGAAAGGGACCTAGTGGCTGCATGAAGCAGAGTGAGTCTCCAACCCTGTACAAGGCAGGAGCTGAGGCCTTCTTCAATGCACAGAGCAATGCACAGGGCTAAAAGAGCTGAAAGGGACCCAGTGGCTGCATGAGGCAGTGCGGGTTTCCAGTGCGGGTTTGGGGCATGGGGATGGAGAGCTGACAGGACTCCAGGACTGCATGAGGCAGCTCAGGTCTCCAACACTATGAGCAGCAGAGGTCTCCATAGTGGGTCGGTGCCTGGGACTGATAGGGCTGAAAGGGGCTATGGTGGCTGCACAATGCAGTGCAGGTCTCCAACCCTGTGCAAGGCAGGAGTTCAGCCTCCTCGGTGCACAGAGCAGTGCACAGGGCTGGTGGAGAGCTAGAAGGGCTGCACGAGGCAATGAGGATCCCCAACGCTGCATGAGGCAAGAGCTAGGTCATCAGTGCACACAAGGCTGTAAAGCTAATAGGTCATCATGCTTGCATGAGGCAGCGTGGGTCTCAGTGCACAGGCACTGCATGGCAGGCTGAGAGAGGGCTCATAGGCATGAGGCAGCTCAGGCCTTCCTGCTATGAGTAGAAACTCAGTTGACCACCTGTGCGAGGATGGATGCTGGGATTCATGAGTTACACAGGGAAAGGGGATCCCCACAGGGGAGGAGGGGCCTTCCCTGCTATGGATGATCAAGGGGAAGTCCCCTGAGGAGTGAGGATAATTCGCTCCTGGGCACAGAGGGGAGTCTAGGGACCCTGTTCATTAAGGGTGGTGTCATGGCTATGGGCCCTTCCTAATTGAGGGACCTGGGAGAGGGTAATGATGTTGTATTAGGTAATGAGATCTTTCCCTGGGTTGCCATCCCTTCTTAAAGCACAGCTGCTGTGCCAATAGTTGCGGTCTGGTTATTTATGCTATTGGGATCCTGTTTGTAATGTTGCATCCCTATTGTTGCTATATGAGCGGATTGTAAGCTGTTTATGTCTGAATCTATTGTATTGGATTATCTATACATGTTGGCATAACTCTACTGATGTAACCCGATTGTATATGTTCACTTCTTATCCCATCACTGCTAATTATTCCTGTTCTCGAATTGTTAATTAACCTCTGTTTTATCCTTAAGTTCTCCTTTCCCTGCTGCTAGAGGGCTCTGTCAAGGGGCTGCAGTCTAATCAGAAGGCCACAGGGGATAGGTGTGTGCCAGAGTTCAGGACTGGAAAGAGCTATTGCCAGTGCAGACTTATATTTGTAAATAACCTATGTATACATGTATATATCTATAAGCCTACAGATATATGTATGTAAGTTTATAGTAATAAGTTTTGTATTATTTTGTATCAGTAAACCTGTACATAGTTAAATATCACCGGGTGTCCTGACTCTCTGCTCTGTAGGGAAAGGAGGTAGCTGGCCTACAGCTAGGCGGCCATGCCCCCCACAGCATACCTGCACCCACTGACATCCCTTCACAGGTGGGTACCTTTCTGTGTACCACCTGGGTTGCACTAGTATATGAGGAAAATTAAGTGCCTTCTCAAGCCAGGCAGACAGTGAGTAACACATGCTGAGTCAGCTTGGGGCCTGATCCTGCTGCATACAAACTGCCTGGCCCCTCTTCTAGACTTGGATGGGCAACCAGGCACACCTGCCACATCCTGTAGCTAGGGAGTTAACAGAGAAGTTACAAGTTTCTTTTCTCTGCCTACAGCAGTTGTCTGTGTTTTCCCTCTGAAAGTCTTTTGAAGGAACGATCTTTTTTTCTTCATTCTATTTTCTAAAAACCAGGTACATGTGGTATGCTAGAATATACAGTGATGGTCTTACAGATTAGAGCACTCACTGAAGCATGGGAAACCTAGTCTCATCTCCCCCTTCAGCTTGAAGGGTTTCAACCCCACATCTCCAATGGATGTAACTTAACTGCCAAGCTATAAACAGGTCCCTCTCTCATCACTGGTTTTGTTTTTTGCACTGACAGGCAATGGATAAAGTAAAGAAAAAGTCCTGGAATAGGGAATAGAGCAGGGGGGGCAAAATATGGCCCGGGGCTGAATCCACCCCACCAGGAACTTTCATCTGGCACCCAGGCAACCACCAATGAATTGTACCCCGTCCAGCCCTTCCACCTACAAGGGTTGGAATGAGGGGCCAACATACAAACATCCCCTGCCAGCATACCCTATTGCCCCTTGCTCACACACTTGTGGCTGGAAGGGCCTGGTACAGCCAGCTGGGCTGAGTGCCCTTCCCCTGCTTGATCCTAGCACTGGGGAGGGGAACTCAGCTGGGCTGGGTTCCCTTCCCCATCCAGATTGAAACTTCAAAACAGCAAAGCCATTTTGACAAAACCAAACAGAACAGTGTTTTTGGAACAAAACAAAACTCAAAATGAAACACTATTCCATCTAAATGGATACTTCATTAAGCCTGTAGTCCAGGCTTGCCTGAGTGGCCTTCTATGTGCAAGTGTTTTGAGTGAGAAACCTACACAACGCATTTCTCCTCCTTTGAAAACCATCCATCTAAATGGATGGATGTCAGAGTGGAACACTGCTGTTTTGCACAGCCCTTTCCTCTCCTTCTGTCTCCTGATACTGAATTCAGTTGGTTGGGGAGGGCGGGGAGGAGATGGCAGGGAAGGTAGAGAAGAGGAAACACCAAGCAGGGTCTGAAGCTGCTTGAAAACAGGGATTCGGGGCAGGTTGTGCTGACCAGCCAGTGAACTCAAAGAGCTTGTAGCACAGGTGGAGCTCCAGCAGGATCCAGGATCACAGCAAACGGTTGTGGCCACACACCCATTGGCTGTGTTGGGCATGCACAATGATCTCTTCTCACTGTGCAGGTGCCATGCATTGCACTCCTGGATTCCCTGTCCTGGATCTGCCCATTAGGGATGTGCGAAGCTATGTTCCATTGGTGGAGACAGTTTTTCCTTCCCCACCAATCAGGGAAAGGCAGAGGGAAGGCAGCCCAGCCCTGGCTCAAGCTAACAGTTTGGCCTTCCAGTGAGCCCACCAGCCAGCTGGCCACACTAGATAAGGAATCTGGGCAACAAACCAAGTTTCTAGTTTCCACCTATGAACACCTTAGTTCTGTAACGGCCCTAACCTATAGAAGATATTCAGTACACTGCATCCATATCTATACTCACCACCAAAAAATATACTGAAAGTTCAGTAAGTGATTGGGTGTGATCCGATGTCCACAGATGCCTTTTAGTACATGTATTTGACTGAACCCTGCACATTAGTTTCAAAGGCTTTGCCAAAGTATGGTTACTAGAGGGAACAGATATGGTCAAACTCTGCTAAAGTTACAGTTCAGAAAATAATGATAATTACTAAAGATACTTGGATAGTCTGCTATGGATTTTTTTTTCTCAGGCAATGCTGAATCATCATAATTGAAATGCTTCAAAAAGATGGTTCAATTCTAATGAAGTTGCAACAGACTGTGGAAAAAGATTAACCCTGTCTGTACTTGTTCCCAAGCACAGAACTCTGTAGCAGACTAACCTCAGCGGCACCATGGCAGCCTATCTAAAAGCTAGGGTCACACTCCCTTTCATAGTGAATTTTAAAGTACTTTATTTTCATTGTAAATGATACAAAAGCAAAATTCAAAATACCAGCGTCCAAATTCTCTTCAAAACAGATTTACAATTTTCCACACAATATTATTAAACCCCTTCATTTAGTAAATAGATAATTCTTATAGAAAGGCCCTAGGACAATTTGGTCTTGATAGTGTAAGAGGGTCTTTTACCTCATCATTTCCTGATTTGCTGCTTCTCCCATATGGGATGATAACTCATTCATATTTCTCAACTAAAGTTTCCTCACATCCTCTTATTAATGTTTGAAATGTTTCACAGATAATTTCACAGGTACTTTCTTAAAATATTTTAAATCCAGATATTTAAATGCCACCTCAGTGTGTGCAGGGCACAAAATGCATATTTGTATAACACTAGTAGTTAGTTTTGAGGAAGTTCTCCATAAGGAAAGGAAAATACATGGTACTTTCAATCTTAATGTTTATTTTAGATTAATCTTCAATCTTCATTTAAGATTAAGAAGAAGCAACAAGAAGAAAGAACAAAAGTAAATCTTAAGAAAGTGAGAAAGCAGAGTGTATTACACCCTCCATAACAGGCTGAATCCATTGTAAGAAAAAAAGGCTAAACCGTATTGCACTTTATTCATCCAAGTGGCATATTTGCAGCCATGTAGCTGCAGTTTCTGGCATTTACACACAGTTTGTGATTCAGCTTTATGCATGTAAACCTATCTGCACCCACTGCATATATGCAAGAGGGCTGCACTGTGGCTGAAATAGAATTGCCCACCTATGCACATAAAGCTAGGTAAGTTCTGAACTATTAGTTACAGAAGGATTGCAGCTAGCAGGTTTTAGACAGAAGAAGAGACATAGGGTCTTCTACCATCTAACCCTATGGTCAGTGCTTGAGGAAGTGGAAGACCTCTAAGTTCTAGCTCCCCAATCCTGCTTCCCAGGAAAGTAGTTAAACCAGTGAGCACAGGCAGGGCATTGCCCAAAAACCAGTCCAGTCCTCCTCTTAAAGCTGGCCCACTGGCAGTCATGACGAGAGGAAAATATGTGTGGTCAGGCAGAAACAAACCAACCAAGTCTGCAACAAAGCCTGTCTACCTCAGTGTTACCAGTGGTCTGAAAGAGAAAGCCTGAGGTTCTAGGCTAGCCCCCTACCTCTCCCTTGCTACAATGGCCACAACATTTTCTGCTATATTTTGTCCAATTAACATGAAATGCAAAGCACAGTGGGACAGCTTTAAGAGGATGACTGGAAAATGTCCATTTTGTACCCCAGTGGTTAAAGCACTTTGTCAGGAAATAGGACATGCAGGTTTAAACCTCCTCTGGGTGACAGGGATCTAAAACCTGGATCTGCTGGTCTCTGGTCAAGTGTCCTAGTCACTAAGTTATTGGGCTACAGATAAATATTTCAGGTCTGGGCCAATATTTTGGGGTATTTTTTATTTCTCACTGACAACTCTGCATTTTTCATGAATGTAGTTTTTTCTCACATGGAAAAATAATCTATTTTTAATGAGCCCTAGGCACAAGACTTCTCAAAGCACCTTCTATTGGATATCACTAATTTAAGGAAGAACTTGTCCTCAAACTTTTATGCATTCTGACAATGTACAAAAATAAACCATCCACTAACTTAATAAATTACTTCAATCATGTACTCTGCATAGCCAAGTAGTTCATGAAATACACATCTAGCAAGCTTCCAGAGAACATCCAACCTGAACACTAGCCATTTTCTGCTTCATAGACCTTTGTCATTGAGAGACACAGTGTCAGCTAAACTCAGCTAAAGTGGTAGAATTATAACCTCTGCTTTGCAAAACAGATGAAACAACCGTCATCTGTGTATAAGTTAAACTTCCCCCAACTGCTCACCTCCAATGGCATAGGTTCTTAACATATTTTTCCCATTATACACATCAAACCTTCCCAGTTTATTTCCCCTTATGAGGTTTAAATCATCTTTGCTGTAAATGTAAAACAACTAAACCAATTGTTTGGCAGTGCAGGCTTACAATATATTATTACACCAGTAATTCAGAGAGCTGTGAAATTTCTTTTCTTCATAAATTTGCTTAGCCTGTTACAAATACCAGTGTGCTAACTAAGCAGATTTCCACTGGAAAATGGAAGCAATTGAAATCCATCTACCAGTCATGAAGTGACTCTTATTGCTTTTGTTACAGCCACTCAAAACTAATATTTGTTTTGATTAGGGGATGGATGAACTATTTTGAATAAAATGGTGCAGATCCTAAACTGGTGTAAATCAGTATGTTTATTCCAATACAACTATGCTAATGTATTTCAACTGAGGACCTTTCTCAGTGGAAACAGAAACATCACAGGTGTACTTACCTTTTCTCTTCTTCAACTAATTAAGTGACTAATCTAATCTAATCTGATCTGATCTAATCTAATCTAAATTTCCTCTGAGCATCAAGATCTGACCACTGTTTCCCCCTGCTCCCCAGCTCTCCTTTACACAGAAGTGGTTTGATTTGCTTTCATTATGGTAAGAACTTGAACTTCATATGTTCCTCAAACTGTTTGTATCTCAATGAAACAGTAATACTTACCCTTCTACAAAGAGGTCTAGCAGCAATTCTGTCCCTTCCTGGGACCCTATACTAAAGGTAGTAAGGGATGTCACAGTGATGAAAAAAAGGAGAGAAGGTTACTAAAAATCCTAGCGGATACCACTGAGCATGTTCAGAAGCAAAAGATTTGTCCGGTAATACATAGAGGTCACTTTTGCTGCAAACAGATGTCACTTTTGTTCTACCATAAATTGTTTAAGGTGGCACAAAGCAAAACCAAGCACATCCATGCCCTTTCTCATGCCACAAATGCCCAAGTTTGTGCCCACAACAAAAGCTAATATTAATTTGTGCTGCTATTTGTGGCAAATGTCTGCCTTTTTTATGGCAGGAGAGCATAGGTAGCCCAGAGCTGCCCATGATCCAAGAATTCATGGATCTGACCCTGTGCACCCCAATAATACTTCTGCAAGAAAATTCCTGGGGCATGTAGAATGGGGTCCCTGAGGCCCCAAGAGCATCTGCCAGGATTTCCCCATTTGTAGAGGTGTGCCCCAAGTATTATTCTGCAGGATTTGTCCCCTGAGGAACAACAGGACACATCTGTTTCTAGATCCAGCCTGAAACTTGTTCAAAACAGGAAAATTTCAAGATTAGTGACCCTCAGATCTAGGCAAGAACTGATAGCCTCTCTCTTTTCTTAAGCCTCCCTGCTGCTGTCAAGCCTTAGAAGGAGCATTGTTCCCCCTTCATTTGCTTTTCCAGGTGAAGTATGCCATATGAAATACCATCATTGTTACCCAGCATGCTGAAATTACTCCTTTGCTGAGACAGCAAGAGAGGGATGCTCCACTCACAGCTGATTAAAGGCCTTTTTGATAAAAGTGCAACAGAATTGAGGAGCATGCAGTTTCATGCATGCTGGAGGAAAATGAATACAAAGTTTACAGGTAAGAAGAGAGTCTGTTAATATTCACTTACTGCTTAATTTAAGCCTCTAAGGTGTTGGCAGTGCATATTGACAGATGGAAAGGCTCATAGACTAAAGGGCTGACTATTCAGTCTGACCTGCTGTACAACAAAGGCCAGAGAACCCCAGCTAGGAGCTCCTGCAGTTAGCTCATATCTTGTGGAGTTCAGCCTGAGGGTTATTTGTAAACTGTTTACCATGACTGCCATCCATTAGCCATGGTGAACACAGCCTTGATTATTGCCTGATTAACTAAAACATATGATATAGGAAAATACTGACTGATACCTGTGCTGCCTTTCCTCCATGTTGGAATAGATTTAGCTTGTGCATTGAGGATCGCTTCCTTGAGAAGCAACCACTCTTCTTGAACTCCCCTCTCCCTGGGGTCATGGTCCCTGAGGGCCTGACTGACAAGTCTCTTGAGCTTGTCAAAGTCGGCTTTTCTGAAGTCAAGGACTTCTGTGTTGCTGACTGATTTGCCAGCTTTACGGCGGATGGTGAAGGTGATCAGCTCGTGGTCGCTGTCATCCAGCTTCCCATTGATCACTAGGTCGCCAATAAGGTTGTCCCCCGTAGCCAGTACCAGGTCGAGCAGCGCTTTGCCTCTCATTGGCCCATAGACTTCTTGAGTCAGGTAGAGGTCATCCATGCATGAGAGAAGCTTTGCGACCGCTCGGATTTTGCTGAGTGATCTTCCCAGGAGATGTCCGGGTAATTGAAGTCACCCATGACAACCAAGGTCCTGGAGCAAGCGGCCTCAGTCAGTTCCTGGGCGAACTCCTGGTCAAGCTCAGGACTTTGAGTGGGAGGTCTGTAGGAGACTCCCACCATTGTGTCCCCTGTGCCATTTTTCCCACGAATTTTTACCCAGAGGGTCTCTAGCTGTCCATGCCGGTTGCTAACATCAGCTTGCAGGGACATGTAGCTTTCCTTCACATAGAGAGCTACACCCCCGCCCCTTTTGTCAACACGATCCCTCCTGTACAGGGTATAGCCCTCTATACCCATGGTCCAGTCATGGGTGGAGTCCCACCAGGTCTCCGTTATCCCAATGACATCATATTTCTTTGCACTGAGCAGGAGGACGAGCTCGTCCTGCTTGTTGCCCAGGCTCCTGGCATTAGTCTACAGGCAGGCAAGTGTGCCCTTGGGGGCTCTTGCCTTGCCCACAGATTGTGCCAGGGCTGGCGCAGGGGTGGTCTCCCTTAAGTGCCTTGGTCCGCTGGCTTTGCAAGGGTCGCTCTGCAGGCCAGCAGTGGCAGTAGTCCCCCATCCCCCAGCGGGCTTAGTTTAAAGCCCGGTGGAGCAAGTCAGCCAGCCTGGCTGAGAAGAGCCTCCTCCCCAGGGGGGAGAGGTGGAGGCCTTCTCTTCCCAGTAGCTCGCTGCCTCTCTCGCCAAAGAGCGGGCTGTGGTCATGGAAGCCAAAGCCTTCCCGATAACACCAGCGCTGCAGTCTTTGGTTCACCGCGTGGATCCTCCTCTCCCTCCTCAGCCCATAGCCCGAGACTGGGAGGATGGATGAAAACACCACCTGAGCTCCCAGACCCCTAAGCCCCGCTCCCAACTCCCTGTAGCGCCTCATGACCTGGCTGGGGGTGCTCCGAGCCGTGTCTTTGGTGCCCACGTGAATAAGGAGCGTGGGGTAGTGGTCTGTGGGCCGGAGGAGCTGCGGGATCCTCTCCGCAATGTCTCGGATGCAGGCCCCTGGGAAGCAGCAGACTTCCCGGGCTAAGGGGTCGGGGCGGCAGATTGCCCCCTCAGTGCCCCGCAGGATGGAGTCTCCCACAACAAACAACTTTTGCTTTGACTTGGGGAGAGTGGGACCAGTAGCTGCGGTCGAGCCTGGGTTGCCTACGGGAGCCGGCAACTGAGCAGGCTCTGCTGGGGCTGCAAGAGGTGCGAACCTGTTGCTAAGCTCCAGCAAGGGAGGGGCTTTGGTGCGGTGGGCCTTGGGGCCCTTGACCACCTTGGTCCATGCCCCTGACTGGGCAGAGCGGGAGGTCCCAGAGTCCTCCTTAGTCCTGGAGGGAGACGGTGCTCTCCTCTGCGGCTCCCGGGGGAGAAGGGCCTGGCAGTAGGAGTCTATCTCCTGCTCGCAGTCCCTGATGGCGCGCAGTCTCTGGACTGTGGCCTGGAGCTCCTCCAGCTGGCGCGCCAGAGACCCCAGTAGGGAGGAGACCCCGCAAGGGGAGGTGGCCATGCTCCCGGGCCCCAGAGCCTGAAAAAGGGACAGGCAGCCCCCGCAGCCAAGAATGGCTTTCAACCCATTACCCAGGTAAAAAGTATCCTAAAAAAATGTTGGGTTCATCGTCTACCATGGAGTGAATGAGTACGTTTGTATGAACCCTGCTACAAAAGAGTGAGGCACAGTATTGGAGTAGGCATGAATGCCATGTGCCCTGGAGGCTGGAGGGCACAGTGAGCTCCCGCAGGCAGTGGCAGCTCTGTCAGTAGTATGAGAGTGGCAGAGGCAAGTGGGGAGCTACTGCAGGCAGTCACAGTGCTGTCGGCAGCAAGGAGGGGGGAGTGGCAAGCACTGACCAGTGGTCAGCAACCACCTACAGACACCACTGGCAGAAGCAGCCAGTGGCTATTGTGGACCACCCACAGACACCAGCAGTGGTGTTTGTGGCAAGGGGGAGGTGGCGAGAAGCGACTGCCGGCAGTGTCAGTGGTGCCTTTTCACAGGAGGTGCACTGCCATGCTCAGGGGGTGCACCCTTATGCATCACCAGTGGGAGTAGGCATGTCCTGCACTGGATATGAAGGTTAGTGTTAGTAGGAGGTGGCAACTGAGCAATGCTAGGCTATAAACACATAGATGTTGCATATGCTATGGAACTGGTTGTGCCACAATTTGTCCCTGAATGGATAAGTCACGGGTTTGCATGTTCATATGTCATCCTACCAGTTGGATTGAAAGTGGCTGAATGCACCAGCAAGCAGCAAGCCACCAGCAAGCCAGCAAGTGGCTGGAGAGAGGCAACATCCCAATGTGTCTTGCCCTGGTGAAGTGTCCATAGGCTCCCCTGACTCTGCCAGCACCAAGAAAAGCACCCACTGGATTTCAAATTTTTGTAGGAGAAATATTGTTGTGTAATTTACTGTGCAGCTTGTGCCCCTGACCACCCGCCTGTGGGGGTGGAGGAGAAAGAGGTGCAGAGGTATCAGTTACTGCAGAGACACTTGGTCATGTTCAAGTATTACCCACCGGTTGGTGTTTGCACAGCATTGACTTCTATGTCTGAACCATGGGAGTCTGTTACAGCTCCCACCCCAAGAACCTTCTTTTTTTGGTATGTCCATGGAGACTCCTATGCTTAGATGGAGAGGTGCCCCATTCCATGCCAGGTGTGTCCACAAGGGTGGCAGCCATCACAAATGAAACTGGGAGTTGCTCAACAGTATACATTGCCCCTTGTGACAGTGAGTTAAAAGTAACTGTTGCACCCCACACTGCTGCTGGAAAGGAATTATGTTTTGGGGAGAGGGGTCTGACTGAACATGGGGGTGCAAGCACCTTACCTCCAGAAAGACTGCAATGGAGAAGTGGAGGTTTTAAGGTTCAA
This sequence comes from Crocodylus siamensis, assembly GCF_052110815.1. Classification (NCBI taxonomy): domain Eukaryota; kingdom Metazoa; phylum Chordata; order Crocodylia; family Crocodylidae; genus Crocodylus; species Crocodylus siamensis. The sequence goes on from NC_143403.1 coordinate 47,370,277, forward strand.
AGTCAGATTTGGGAGGAGCAGGACACATGGAGGGAGTGGTGACTTCCAGCTGCAGTCATGCCGCCAAAAGTTGCTGTATTTTAGGCTCCCCCTTTCAGTGCTAAAGGCTGTTATTATTTAATACCCACCCACCCCCCTGCAATCAGTGCTAAAGGCTGCTGACCCTTTTCCCCTGCCTGAGTTATGGTACTGGCTCTCATATTCCTAAACTTACTTATAAGACCTAGGAATCTTGAACAGGAGATAAAACATTCGGGAAAAAGTAAATATTAAATATTGTCACAGTAAAGGAAATGTATGCCTTTTGCCTGCATTGTAAGTAGAATTCTATTTCCATTTGTGCATGCACATAACAATTTTCTAGCCATGTATGTGGCTAGTTTTAACCACCATTTTAAACTGTGGGCAAATAAGCTTGCTCATGGAGATTTCATAATACCTGTACACATATGTGACTAGGTACATGACCATGCCTACGCACAAGTCTCAGAAAAACCTGGGCAGGGGCGGGAACCTTCCTGTGTTTTAGTCCTAAAAGTCAACAAGTTAGGGACACTAGCCTGTGATGTGGAAAGGAAAGGTTCTAGACAGTCCTCTTACCCAGAGGAGATTTGAACCTGTATGGATCAGATATCCCAGCACAGTGTTCTAATCACCATAAAACAGGTTTGATATTATGCAGGTACCTCTGTAACATTCCTTTTGAAACTGAGCCACTGCCCCTTGCATTTAATAGTCATTGACTAAAATAGATGGAAAATAGTGGGGAAATTTCTGCCCCATTGGTAGCAAATGTCTTGCCTAAAAAACCCTCCCCTCCGAGGCAGCAGGCATCTTACTGAGCCACAATCCCTAGCTTGCTCTTTCTTTGGAGTCCATCACTCTTTAGTCATAGATTTCTAGCCACCTTCATTTTCAGGACTTAGATGTCTATGCACTTCCACAACAGGCATGCATACATGGCCACATATATCCCACTTACGTGTGCAAACTGCAGGGGAAATAAGATTACCACCTAGGCATAAGTGGCAAAAGGGAAACAGAGCCCAATCCCATGTGGTCAGAATCAAGCATTCAAAAATTATAAGTCAAACCTCCCAAGATTATAAGATTAGTCAAAATGATGAGATTTTTATAAACAAATAAACATGAGTTGCCTTTTATTTGCCTTCTGGTTTTGAAGCCTTGGGATATACTGGGAACCACTTCACAAGATTTTCTCCACCAATATGAGCTGAAAACTTAATTTTTAAAATGGAATTTGAGATTTTCACATGACCTCAGGAGCTGGAGCTTTAAAAAAACCCCAGATATTGTGATAATGGCATTAAAATCCGATGAGACAGAATGTATTGTCTCATAATTACAAGAAAAATATTTTTTAGCGGTAAGAAGTTATTTTGCCTAAAGAATATGCAACCAATATGTATCTTTTAGTTATATGTAACATTCATGAGCTGGATATACTAACAGCAATGAGTAATACAAGGGTACATATTATTTAGTTATCTGTACTCTTCTTGGATGTAGGAATTCATTAGATTAGGCAAAGAAGCCACGCACCATTAGCCATGCAATGGACATAGCTTACTGTGACAATTAGCTGTTGGCTGTGTGTCCATCAACTGCAGTACTCTCACTAGGTATAACCCAGAAGAGCTTGTCACTGTGACACATACTTTATGAATGGCTCAGTACTCATTCCTGTTTCAAATTAAATTTGCACTATTAATACACATCCATGTAATATGAAACATTGGAAGCTTGACTTGTGAGGCAGATGTTGGTAACTTGGTATTTTTATCACTATTCAAATAGTTCTGTGAACAAAAATACTGGTTTTGGTTCACTTAAGTTTTGGGGACAGATTATACACCCACATGATAGTGAAAATATCTTACTCCCCAAACAAAGTTTGCAGGAGTTACCTATAATAGACCTATAGACCAGCACAGGTATCAGTCAGTATTTTCCTATATCATATGTTTTAGTTAATCAGGCAATAATCAAGGCTGTGTTCACCATGGCTAATGGATGGCAGTCATGGTAAACAGTTTACAAATAACCCTCAGGGTGAAAAGTCTTCATCCCATCAATTTGGTAATTCCTTACAGGTGATGAATACATCCAAAGGAAATTGGGATCACTCTGTAAATAATTTCCTGACCATAAAGAGACCACATTCAAAATTAATAGTATCATAACACACATAGTCTGGGCAGCCCTTTGGCCTGACTGGGTGCATCTACATGTACATACACCTTTACTGTGCAATAATGTAAATTACTGTGCAGTACGAGTGCATGTCTACACATGCATGCCCATATCACGCTGGAACAATGGAGACTTACATTGACTTGGCTGTAAATTTGATACCCACATAATGTAGATATCAAATTTATGCTAGATTGGTTACTGCACAATAAGCATATGTAGACACTTTACTAAAGTACTACTTTACCAACCAAGTCCCAAGTCAGTCCACACACAGCCTTAATGCACTTTAAGGCCTGCACATGTAGACACAGGCCTATTCCTGCTTACTGTGCAGTAATTTACTTTGCAGTAAATTTAAGACAGCATAAATACATGTGTAGATATGCCCACTGTGGGCACATCCACACATGCAAGCATGTGCGCATGCAGCAGCTCAAATAGAAGTGGTACAAATTTGAGCTGGGATTTCTTGCCTCAGCACATGTGATCGGACATGTACTTTGTTGTGGAGCAAATTGTGCCACTTAGGGCAAAATAACCCTGCCTGGATCCTCCTGGATCTGTAACCAGGGGGAGCTAAAGCCCAGGGCCAGCACCTGTGCTGTCCCCAGCAATATAAAAAGCTGCCCTGTCCTGGCCCCAGCAGTATAAAAAGCCACCCTGGTAAAGTAGCTCAGGGCTACTCGCTCTCAGGAGCTTCTGGGGCCCAGCCAATTGGTACCTGGAGAAACTACCCCTTGTGCCAGCTCGACTGCTGAAGCAGCCCTGAGAGTTCCCTGAAACCGCTACACACTGCAGCAGTGTGAAGTGAGGGCTGCTGCTTGGCTGTGACCTGCTGTGCACCTGCCAGACCCAGATGGGGACTGCACAGTCAGTAGAGGCATCTGCCTCTCTGGCCCAGCTGCCAGTGGACTGTGGTTGCAGGGTTGTCCTCTGTGTGGCACTACTGCCACGTGTGCCCCCTGCCTGGCCATCTGGGGAGCTATTGCCGGAAAGGTGTTCCAGGTATGGTGGCCTGCTTTGAACTATCAAAGCATGTCCTCCTGGCCCCATTTGGCCAGGAGGTCAGCCACAGCCAAATGGCTCCAAGGTGCCAGCTCTGAGCAGGCAGGGTCCTCCCACTGGCCTTCCTAGCAGGAATTCTGGTGTTCCCTATTGGAAAACTGAAAAATCTGTGATAAAAAAATCCCAAAGTCAGTCTCTAAAATATACCCAAATCCATATTCCTACACAAGTAAAACAAAAGACCACTATAAAGAGAGAGAGAAAGTGAGAGAGAGAGAGAGACAGAGACCAGTTGGACAATGTTTTATTGATATATCTACAGTGGTAAAGCAAGAATCTTATCATAATAATAAAGTGAACTCTAAATACATGTTTTATGAATTCATGAATATATATTTTGCTGCCCTCCTACAGGGGCTATGGCTCCCACACAGGGGTTCCAGCACCCCAACAGGGGGTTCAGCCCCCACACAAGGGCTATGGCCCCCCAACAGTCAGTGGGACGGCAGTTGGAGCTGCCAGTAAGTGTCGGGGGAGGGGTTGGGGGTTAAACTATGGGGTGGGGGGCAGCGATCGGGGGGCTTATGGAGATGGGGGGTGGGGCTGGGCAGAGCAGGGGTCAGGGGTCTTGGGGGTTGGTGGGGGTGGCAGGGCAGGGGAGGGGAAGGGGCCTCAGGGGGGTTGGCGGGGGAAGGGATGGAAAGGGCAGGGACTGGGGGGCTGGGGGAGTATGCTGGGCCAGTGGGGGTCCCCCTCATGGTCCCCTCCCCCCTTCTCCAACCCCCCTGACCCCTTACTCACCCACACTGAAGCCCTGGTGCTGAACACATGGCCTGGCTGGCTGCATGTTTCAGCACCAGGGTGAGGGGCCAACCACAGAGATGGCAGCCAGAGCATCTCTGTGGAGGACCCAGCCTCTAGTTGCCTGGTCCGCTTTTTTAAACTTAGGGTTTTTTAGGGGTTTGAGGTGGGACAAGAGGCACATGCACGCTTATTTGGATGTGGCCTGTATAACTAAATTCAGTCCAGTTCCATTCTAGTGTATGTGAACTAAGTTAGATGCTGTAGCACATCTTCTGATGTGTCCAAGTTGCAAGCCATTGCTAGACTCCTAGGAATTTTATGAGGTAGTTTCACCTCCAGCTGTGTCTCAGTTTCTAAATGTCCAGAGCTTTAACCCTCTTAGAATGTATGCTTCTTGTCCCCATCTCTCATTAACATATTAAGACACCTATGTCCTCCTCTCTCCAATCAGATGGTGAAACTGATTGATGGGTCCCGTTGGCTATAAGCTACCCCCACCATCCACCCAACCTCCCTTCCCCCTGATCCTGAGCAAAATGTTCTTCAGCATAAGCAAAGCAAACATCTTCCCTTATTTCTCAAATAGGCCTAGAATCAGAGATGCTGAAAGTGATTGTTATGCTTGCACTGGACACACCAGAGGGTTGGTGTTGAAAATCTCTACTGCTTGGTCATGATAGTGATACCAATACTTTTTGCCTGCGGGACATGCAGTGTCACTTAAGCAACTCTAGGAGTAGGTAGACATGCCACAGTGATGTTCTCTGATGAGCTAAAGTGCAAGGTCAACATGGAATTGAGTTAATAAGCACCATGATAAGATTCACAAGAGAATCACTGTTTCCACTAGACATCCAGTTTGAAAGTACATACATTGCAACTGCCAGATTGCAATCATAAGGTAATAATGGAGAGACATCAGATATTGCAGCTCTGGAATCTCTCTGGTCTATCCTCTCCCTGTTGCAAAACATCTCCAAAGCCAGGAGGCCCTCATCAGAACAAGCTATTCTTGGCCCATTTAGCCATGTCCAGATGAGCACAGTTGTTTGTTTCCCCAGGGACAGTTAGCAGCAGCACTTTTTGTGCAGGTGCTGCTTTTCCCTGAGGAACCCCCAGGACAGGTGTGCTCTGACACACAGTAGGTTACCCCAGGTGGGGTAGGGGAGGCTGGGGCCAGCAACTGTTCCTGGGGTTCTGGGGGCCTCAGGGAACTTCAGTCACAGCACTCCTGCAGCCAGGAGCTTGGCTGGCAGCCAGAGCATGGATCCAGCCTGCCAGGCTCCATTTGTGGGCAGTGTGTGCACTGCTGCCATGTGCACCACCCTGCTTTTTTTGGCGTGGGTTTTTTGACCACAGGATCTCCCAGGGTCAAAAACTGCCCCCACGCTGCAAAATAACAGCACAAGGAATACCTACATGTGTGGTGTGTAGCACTGCATATAGGTCTGCAGTGCCATATACTGCATATCCATAATCATCTGGATGCAGCCTCTGGGGCCAGAGACCTAAGAAGGCAAGATGGGTGGTAGCAAAGCCATACTTGTCAAATTTTCCAGTAACTTCAGACCTTAAGGTAAATGTGAGTTTGGAATGAAGGAGTCTGAGCCAGCCCTTATATTATTTGAGAATAAAGAGAGTACAGGACCATAGTGCTGATAAATCAGATGTACATTCTTGTATGATGTCTGATCAGGGAGTTTGGAGGATTAATTAAATGGTAGCTAGTTCTAGGCTCAGGCAATAATACTTTCCCAGAGTGAGTAATCTACAAGACGAAAGGCTAGAGTCTTTTGTGCCAAGAAGGAAAACTTATTATTGGCATCTTTAACCAGATCTCAGTCTCAACAAGATATTCTGAGTTCACAGAATGTAATTTAAACTCTGTGAAGACTAATAGCTGAAGAAGAACGAAGCAGCCAACTCTTAACTTCACTGGGAATACTGGAACATCTGCTGTACTGGCAAAACCATTGCTTTTTTTTCCATGGCTGGCTGCAGCTGGGCTAAAAGAAGGCAGTCCTGTTGTCCTCCCCACAGGGAAGAAGATCCACAAAATTGTCTCCTCTTGTCAAGGATCTTTTAACACTCTGTTGGTTTCCTACCCATGTAACAGACTGGGGACTTGCTTACAAGAGCTGCTCTAGACACCTGCAGCAGAGTTGAGCAGACTGGTGACACCTCACTGGCCCAGCACTTTACCACAGCTGAGGTAGTAAACTGCGTTTTCATAGACAGGCAGCATCTGAAGGATGAAGGGACCAGTGAGATCCCTGAGGCTGACTTCTGGTGTAGCAAGAGGCCATAGTACTGCCTTGACTTAATTCCTATTTGAACTAGAGATCTGAAGGTCACCCCTTCTTTCTACATATCCCCAATGTACCCCCTGCCCTACCACACCCAATCCAAGGTGCTTACCTTCACTTTTAAGCCCTTAATGGCCCACTTCCTCACTATCTTGTAGACAAGAGTAGACAGTATTTAACCCAGATGTAACTGCCCTGATGCTAGTTATAACTTTCACCCTGAGACTTTTCAAAAGAGCCATTCCTGTCATCTTCCATTCTGCCCTTCATGGACGGAAGGAAAGTCCTGTAAACACATGGAACTCCACCACATTGTCCTTCTTCAGATCCCTGCACAAAACTCTGTTGCAATGCTCACAAAAGGCTTGATGATGACAAGGCAGATGGTAGGCTCAGAGTGCTGCCATCTATGATGCCAAGTGTTGCTTCATGCTACCCTTTTGCTCCTTGCAGATCTTTCCACTGTCATTTCACTCAAAGACTGTAAGTTCTCTGGGGCAGCACCATATCTGGTACAATTCCTGGAACTGCTACAATAAGGCATGGCCCTACTGATTGCTTCTGCTTTGCATGCACTAAATGCCAAAATACATATTGAAGTCACTAACAGAGTAATAACAAGTTCTTACCAAAAAAACCTTATATGAGAAAACCTTAGAAAGTTGCTGGATATGCTTTGGGCATATGCCAAATAGCAGTTACATCACATTTTTTCAGGCTATAGCATGCATGTAGTCTGTCTGATCTGCTTCACTTTGGTGCTAGTTGGAAATGGTGTAGACATGCCCTTTGTCTCTATTCTGTGTTTGTGAACTACCCAGCATAATGGAATCCTGCCCTCTAAGTCCTATAACAGTATAATAAGCCTTATTCCTCCTAGATCAGAGATGTCTGGGGAAACCCTGGATGTACTTCTTGCCCTGACCTACTGACATTTTGCAAGGACAAACTCTGTCTGTCTTACTCACTCTCAAGCTTCCTGCCATTGGTGTTGGCAAGATTTGAGTCATTTTTTGCCCATTTTGTATAAATCCAGATAAATAAATGTAGGCTGAGCCAGATGTACACAACTGTGCACACTTATTGACATATAATACATACATTAGAAACATAACTGACCATTTCCAGGTGTAAATTAGGCATGGTTTTGCCAGTCATGCCCAGAGCATCCAGAGGAGTAGTTTGGTAGATGGTCTAAGTGTTACAGGGCTATGCTGAGGTATTACAAATAAGCTACATTTACAAACAAATCAATGTATTCTGTCAGTAAGCTCATTCATTAAAGATATAAAGACATGCTGATTGGTAATATACATAGATCAATTCAGGCTCTAGCTAATCCTAGTAGAGAAAAAAAAGGGCATTAATGGCCATGAAATATTGCTGGACACAGGAAGGACACTGACTTTATGTCTCCTGCTGTGTCATTGTTTTCTCACCTCACTATCTCCGAGACAAGTTTATGCTGAGATACATTCTTGAAGCAATATATTCTGTTGTCTGCAGTCTTTCTCTCCATGCCTTGTTTAGTTTTGGTACTGTCACAGACCGGCTGGATACATGGTTGCTCCCATCTACTGGCTGGAATGAGAGCTGCTCAGATATGTGTCAGTGACCCAGCAGAACTAAGAGCCTTGCTACACGTTACACTGCGGTGCATAAATGCTGATCAGTGCTAGTGCTAACTTGTGTTTGGAACAGTCACATGTTCAGGCCAACAGGGGTCTGAAAGACTACAAGGTAAGAATCCCCTGATCCCCTTGGGGTTCCCCCTAGGTCCCCCCTTCCCACACTTATTTGTGGCTGCCTGCACTGTCTGTCCCAAGGAGCAGGCAGGGAAGAGTTTACCTGCCTGCCCAGCTGATACGGCTGCTGCTATCCCCACTACCACCCCAGGCTGCTGTTTTTCTCTGGGATGAGCCTGCCCAGAGAGCAGCAGCAGTGGTCATGGCTAGGAAGACAGGTTAACTCTTCCCTGCCTGCTCCCCTGGGACAGACAGGGTGGGCAGCCACAAGTAAGCTGGGGGGCAGCAATGAGTGGGGATCTGGGATGTGCAGTCCAGAATCACAGAAGCAGGACTTTTCAGGGTTGCTTATCATTTCCTCTTCCTGCTTCCTGTTGCCTCTGGAATTTGTAGTCCACCATTGCAGACAACAGTAACTTCCAGTAAGTTTAGCAGGGCAGGGCAGGGCAGCTCTGTACTCCAGGAAAGGGGGATTTAGCCAGGGGAAGGCATGTTTAACCCTCTTCCCTGGCCCCAGACCCCATTTGGGGTTTGCCTGCAAGGGGGAGGTAGCCCCTGCATCCCCCCCTCCAACTTCCCCCCAACCTTTCTCTGCTGGGGCAGACAGCACAGCCCAGCCCAGGGCTGGAAAGCATGCTGGGATGCTGGGGGACTCTGATTTAACTTAAACCAGGAAAGATTCTGGAACAGAAGTTTCATAAACCAGTTTGACCCAAATCAGTTAAATCTGATTCAACCAAGTTTATCTTAAACCAGTTTCAGCCATTTTGAAACTAGCTTATGTAAACTGAACTTCTCTTCTGTTACAGGCTTAAACCAGTTTCTGATGACTTAAACCAGTTTACGTGTAACTTATCTCCCTAGCCCAGGTCAAAGGGGTCTGTGAAAGAGTACTATGATCAAGTATGTGAATACCCACAGTTACAATTCAAAGGGGTCCACATCTCCATTAATTTTTTGTTAGGGATCCAAAATGAAAAAAAGGTTGAAAACCACTGCTGTAATTTATCAGATATTAACATACAGACATTATACTTTTAGCTCCTAGTTGTGATGGCCAGTCACAGATTAGGGCCTTAGCTAGGTAGAGCTGAAGCTAATTTTAATCATCCATATGCATCTACTCTAACAAATGGAAGTTCTGGAGCTTGAAGCACTTCCTTTAACAGAGCAAGAATATTGCTCACCTTCTCCAGCAGCTCTTGTCATGAAGCACAGAGCTTTCACATCTATTTTTTATAAAGTATGTTTACAACATTAACAGTGTAGGTTCTCCACTCCCCCCCTCCCTGTCAATAACAATGCTGACACCGCCCTCTCCCCTCACTAAGTCATCACTTCCTAATCTCAGAGTCCAGAGGAAGAATGTATAAAACACAGAATGCATGTTTAACTTGTATTCTCTCAAGTTGTTAGGCAGTGTTTTCTCACTTCCCTACATGCTATTTTAGCTATCCAAACAACTAGAAATGTGACCTGCTGCCCCTGGCAAGAAGATACGCCCTGGTCTGTTCTTTGTCCTCTAGTTCTATTTAAGTAGCTGCCTGTCTATGAAACTCAGCAGCTCAGTTGCAGTTTAACCCAGTGAATGCTCCTTCCTTTGCAGCTCTCATGAAGTGAGATTTCACAAGTACTCTGTGATTAAAGTACTTGGCCTGGGAAGTTGAAGGGATGTTGGCTAGCTCAGTTAGTATACCACCAGATGTTTTTGGAACCTGGCCTCAGACTTGTGACTCAGTTGGCAGAGCATCAGATTTTTACCATGGTCCCTGGTGGTCTAATGCCTAGGATTCAACCCCCTTTTTTGTGAAGAGTCCTGGAACTTTGCTCTCCCATTAAGCATTGTAACTAAGCTATTGAACTAAAATATGGGAGATCACTCCTCTTCCTCCTCCTTCTTCTCCTCCAGCATCTAGTAATCATAGATTTTTGCTTGGTTACAAGTTTGGAAGTGGCAATTACCCTGTTATGTGTGTAAGGCATTGTGTATTATCTGCCTGGCTAGAGTGCATGCACAGTAGATCTACAGTGCCTGTAGATCTACAGTGCATGAGGAGTAGGAACATAAACTATGCACAAGTGCCAAAAATAGCATTGATGCAGCTGAGTTAGTGCCATTTGGATATGTAAAGTGAAATAGGATTCTGCCATAGGTTTTCCTTTGTGACTTTTAAAGTCAATTTTTTATTTTGCAATATACAAAACAAAGCCAAAAGCAGAACAAAACATATTTATTCTAGGAAAAAAAAATCAAACTACGACAATTTTGGAGCAGCATTCCCTCTAAGCTGCATGGCATGCATGGCCGCACAGGGGACTGCGCAAGCTGCACAGCTTAGAAGGAACACTGTATGGGAGTTTCAATTTAGGCAAAAATTGAAATATTTTGTTTGTGTTTAATTTTGGAATAAAAGAAAAATCAAAATTGCAGGTTTCCCAGGAAACAAAAGATCTGAATTCTTCTACTTTCTAGTTATTTAAAGAGAAGGGCTCTGGTTAAGCTGGCAGATGGAGAGACCCCCCCACTCCAAGAGAAATTCATCTCACTGCAATGAAGAAGGTACAGTAGTAAGAAATGATGGGAAATCCTAGCATTTTGGGGAATTCCCAGCAGAGCAAAGGAAGACCAGCTGATGCCAGAATAGGCTTCTTATTGTGTTTGTGAGAGGAGAGATACAGCCACTTCTCAGGTAGGGACTGATATTTATAACCACAGGCTGACAGATTTTTTACAGCAGAATCAATCTTTGTACAAGTACAGCTATATATATAATTCATGCTGAATTGTATTAGATTGCAGATTTTTTACCTTTTTCCATGGCAAAGACAAAGAAATGAGATGCTCCTTAATCTTACCCCATTCCCAATGCTATATGGACTGCTGCAAAAAAACACAGTAAAGTCTGACATTCCCCTTAATACCTGTCTATCTCCTTGTACAACTGCAGTCAGCATAGTAGCTGCAGACCTCCCACCTATGGCATTCATCTAGTGTTGGTATAGTATGTCACTATAGCGTCTAGTGTCACTATAGTATGTAATCACCTCACAATCCTTTCACACCATCTTGGAAAGCAGGACAGAGTTATTCTTCCTATCATACAAATAGGAACTAAGGCTTACATAGGCTCAGTGACTTTTTGAATGCCTTTCCCAAGGGCCTCATCAGATAGGAAAGCACTACCCATTTTTACAGATAAGGAACTGAAGCACACATAGCTCATACAATGCTCAGAGTCCACAGAAAGTTTAGAACAGAATGAGATGTTAGTGCTTATACATGTGCTACAAGGCTGCTCCAATGCGCTGTAATTACAGTCCGTTGGAGCAGACTCAATTAAATCTGTAATTTCCATGCTCCAGCAGACTCCAGCGTCTCATGCATCAGCACACTGAAAAATGGCAGTGGAGGTGCTTTAGCTAAAGATCTTTTCAAAAACTTTAGTTAAAGCATCACCACAACCATTTTGCAGCACAGGGACGCTGATACACAAGACACTCCAGGCACGTTAATTACAGTGATTCTTGGAACCACTCTAATTAAGCGTTCCCTGCTACCAGAGCACATGTATAAACACTCACAGAACCTAGTCAGCCCTGAGCCCTAGTCAAGGCCTGTTCTAACCTAGGAGCAAGCTTCCTGGAGAGAGAACCCTTTGGGGTTCCTACTGCCTGTGTCTCCTCCACTCAGGATGTCATCAGATTTGATGCAGCAGTTGAAAGGTAGAATTTCCTAGATGTGATTGACCTCTGGTTCTAAGAGGGCAAAGAGCAGTTAGCGTAATCTGTGAATGGCAGCAGTAATCAAGGAACAATGGTGTGTAGAGGTCTTCTGTTAACTTGCTTTAAGCTTTGTGCCTGCATCCTGGTTGATTTTTTCACTTGGGGGTGTAATTGGGTTTTGTTTTCCTGCTGTTCACCCAAACTTTCTGATTACAATCAGTCTGCCACTGTCATGCAGAATAACAAGACATTGATTACTATCATCCCATTTACAGATTGTTCTTCTGCCACATCTGTTCGATGTGATCCCTAGAGATCCAGGTATTCTCCTGCCATTATTCAGCAGGCATCCCAGATGTTTTATCACTTTCTCTGATGATAATTTGTACAGACAAAATATTAGCTCTTTATGTGTAAATAACATTTCTAACCCAAGAAGCCTGCTTGCATAACATGAATTCCTTGGTGTACAACAGTCTGTTGGAGACATCTGCATGTTAAAACGCAGAGTCGTTTCATAGTGTCATAGAACTGAGAGATAGACGTGCCCTACAAGATCACACAGTCCATCTATGAGCATCTGGGTAGGGCTGGTCCCAATGATTCATTTGCTAGTGTTTTGTCTACTGCAGCTCTAAATGTCCCAGGTGGTGGATCTCTCAGCTCTTACTTTGGGAGATGATTCTACACACTGATCAACTTCAACCCAGAAAGCTTTTCCTGATGTCCTGTCCTTGTGTTCCTTAAAAGAATTACCAAGATTGTTATCCTGTCCAAGCATTATGTTGCACCACAGGAATGTTACCCTTCTTACTAGCCTGAGATTTTCTGTGTTTACTCTTCTCCCATTACTTCTCATGCATCTCATCTTCATCAACCCGAAGGATTCCTTTTTTCTTGGGACTGATTCCCTCATCTGTCAGTACCTCTTCCTTGAATCATCTTTTGTCCAAACTAAATATATTTAGATTTTTCCGTCTCTGTTCCTCAGCCAAATCTCCCAGAGACCTAACTACTTTTTTTGCTGTGCTCTGAGCTCCCTCTAGTTTGTCAGTATCTGGTAATGAGATGTCCAATGTATTCCAGATTGATTCTTGCCAGAGCCACAAAGATAGGAACTGGTGCCTTCCAGCTGCATGACACCATTCCTCTACAGAAAGAGTTTAGAATGATGTTGGCATTGTTTGTCACCATATTACCCAGTGTCCCCTTAGATTTCCTTTCTAGTTATCATTCTCCCTGCAGCAGACCATCTGTGATTTGGATATTTATTCTGAAGATGCAGCAGTTTGCATTTTAAAGGTTGAATCACATTGTATTTTCTATCCATGCTTCTAAAATCCTATAGCCCCACTGTGTTAATTCTCTGACTTTGCTGGTATTTTCACCTCTCCACAATGTTCTGTCTTTCAGTTCAGCACTGTGCTTTCTTCCTGTTGAAACATGCTTCTGTGTGTGTATACGGTATCCTTGGCGAATCTGAGGAGATGGAAAACACTACATCTGTGTCATTAATTAGGTGTGCATACTAATACAAATTATACTAGGAGCTGGAATCAAAAGCTGAGCAGGTAGGTAAGTAGCTGCTTGGAGAAGGGGCTGTTACAGTGGTGGAACAATAGGCTGTTTACCTACAACAGGGCTGTTCAACTAATAAGCAACCAGGGGTACACCTCATGCAGGACACACCATCTGGGGCCACAAACCACACAGCCTGCAACAGTGTGAGCCAAGGGGCCACTGCTACACAGCGAGCACTGGCCCCCGCCCCCGCCAGACTGGGTGAGTGGGCAGCCTCCCCACTACTACAGGGCTGTCCAGCTTTCAAGCCACACTGCACCTGAGCCATACCAGCAAGGGCCACACACCATGCAAGCCACAACAGTGTAAGTAAAGGGCCCTCCTGGACCACTACAGCTCAGGCAATCTCCCTTTCCCCCATCCTTCCCCCCCACTGCTACACTGTACAGGTACTCCACTGTGCTGCACCTAAAGAAGAAGGCAGGAGAAAAGCCTAGAGACCCCAGTTGCTGCTGCAGCCAGAACAGTAGGGGGCCCACAGGTAACCCTGACCTATAGCAAACAGCTACCATAGGGCAGCTGTGGCTTCACCATATTTACAACTGATGTAGTTTTCATTGGTATAGTCTTACCTTTAGTTTCCCCAGGGTAATTCTACACCAAATTAGAATAAGTTACACTGGTATAAAGATTTATGTCACTTTTTGTTTACACCAATGTAAAAGTTTTTATCCCAATATTAATATATTATACATCCAAGTCCTGTGTCTATCATAGCGGGAGGAGAAAGACTGTCTTGTCGCTTTCCAAAGATGTTTCTGCCTCTAACCTAATCTATTGTCCCAGGAAGCTGTCTACTGAGGTGATGATGCAGTTGCAAGAAAATGTGGGAAGTTTGGTACGAAGGGTCAACTGTTCTGGGACTAACCAGAAAGTCACCAAGATCATGCTGCCCTGAAGAGCAAGTCTGTCCAAAATTGGTGTGACAAGAGTGAGGTATGCACCGACAGAACAAGCAGAGTGTGGGGCACCTCAGTGAATAGAGACCAGTGTCTTTGGAGCTCGTGGCACTAGGAGATGAAGTCAAGCCAGAATAGTGCAATGTAGATCTCAACAATGATGAATCACTGTGGAAAAGTTTTCCCTCCATATTCTTCAGGGAGACCACAGAATGATGATGGAAGACTTTATGCTTCTTTTTCCAACCCTAAAACCACATCAATGTTCACTTGATCGAGACACGTCCTTTTCTCACACCTGGACTGAGTTTCTTTTAAGCCACCCGGTATTCATTTTATATTAATTATATTAATTTTACCTCCTTAGCTTAGCTTTTTATATGACTTAGCTTAAAATTCATTTTACAGTAGCCTAGAGTTGTTATAAATTAAACTTGTTATTCAAAATAAGAACTTTTTTCTAACATTTAGAATGTATGGATGAATGAATGCAGAGTGACTGAGAAAGTACTGTATGTTGTGTCAACAAACAAGTTACCAAATGGTGAACTGTGCTGGGAGAAGGCCAAAAAGGCAATTTTATACCAGGCAAGGAAACAAGATTAAAGGCAAGGTCTGCAACACTTCAAGACTAAAAGACTCCCTTTGTGCCGGATACAGCCCACACCAGTGATAATGGAGGAATGTTGTAAATAGAGTGATTGAAAAGCATCGCCTAAGGCCAGTGATGGATAAGCCTGACCTCATGTCAGGATGGAAAAGTACTGTGAGTCTGGACAAAGACTTGGTGCCCCCTATAAAGGGGAGAGACTTAGCAGCAAGAAGTTGGGTCTGTTCTGCACAACATCCAGGAGCTTTTGTATGTGTCCGACAGAAGGCCTCACTCCCCTCTCTCGTGCTCAACTTAGCTGGTCACTAAGTTGACTTGAGCAACTAAAAACTGGTAACATATTAACATCTTCAGAACTGTTTGTGTGTGATGTTTTAATGCTGTTTATATTTCCAATAAATATGGCATGTTGCCTTATTACCTAACAAGGATCCTGCTTGTTTTAATGTACTGTCCACCCAGTGCATACAACACCCTGAGTGACAGTTGTTTCAGGAATTGTGTTTTCTGTATAGCAACCACAAACTAAGAATAGCAGCCTACTCTAAAAAGGCAGTGGCCTCTGGGAATGAGCCAGACAGATACTGTTAATGAGACTTATTGGAGGCTTAATGGGAAGAATTCTTAACCTGCCTGAACTGACCTTGTGCATAACCAAAAAAATATGCCTCCACCTCCTGGTGTGAATATCCAACCTGGAGCTCATGAAGTTCAAGAGATCCTGAATGTGTCTATGAATCTCATGAGTGCTTGTGCTAGGCATCTAGAATAAACCACCAACATGGCCAATCTCAAGACAAGCAGAAATTAATCAATGGCGTATGACAGCAAACCTCACTCAAGAAACAGAAGTATACAGGAGCAGGGCCAAAGACACACACCCCCCTTGCTCCATTTTTTTTTTTTTTTACTCTTTTTGGGTTTTAAGTTCCAAAGAACATACAAATCCCCCTATTCTATTACTCTCCATGCTCAAAATCATATCATCTTTCCTACCCTCCACTCCCTTTCCATTTTCCTCTCTCCAGCCTACCACTGCCACTGTTCTGGACTGAGGGGAGCTCCTGCCCATTCCATCTGGGCTGTGTGGGAGTTGCACTTAAGACCATGGCAGCAGTGCTGGCAGTGGGCATGTGCATTCCCTCTCCCTGCCTGCTTCCACCAGGTGTTCCCTGACAGCCCAGGAGTAGGTGCAGGGAGGAAGAACATACTTGCTCACCACTGCCATGGTTCTGGGTGAGCACAGCCTCTGCACAGCTCATCAGAAATGGGCAGACAGGCATTCCCCCTCCCCCTGGCAGTGGCAGGCAGGGGAAAGAACATGCCCTGAGCATGGAGAGGAAGGGAGGGCAGAATTCTTACCTTCTTCAGGACTTAAATCCCCAGATGCTGCTCCTGCAGTGCTACCTGCCCACTGTGGTGAGCGGGGGAAGGAAGAGTGGGGAAGAAGTGGGAAGCAGCCTTCCCTGCTGCACCAGATGTTGCAACTGCACTCCCCTACCTGTTCTGTGAAATCCAGGCTCTGTTTCTGGAAGCATAAAACTGGTATGCTGACTGTGAGACCACATGCCTTAAACCCCAGGAGCACTACAGCGAGTGACGTGAGAACCAAGAATCCTTTTTTTTTCCTGGAGCCTTCTGAGCGTTCTCAAAATGGCAAGCATAGCTGCACAGGTAGATATAGACACAACAAGTAGCATTCAGGTGTCAAATGGTGAAATAGCCTTTAGCTTCAAGCATACAATACTCCAACAGTGTCTGCAGATAGATCTGATCAGATAGTCTACTGGAACATGATTAAGCCTTGCCATTTTTAACCTTTTTCTGGAGATGAGCTGACAACAGGGGTGACTAACAGACCAAAGACCTGTCACTCAAGATATTGTCATTCCTAAAGGTAGGCAAGCGTAAGTTGCCATGAGTTATAGTTTCATAGTTCCATAGTTTCTAGGGTCAGAAGGGACCTGAGCAGATCATCGAGTCTGACCCCCGACATGGCAGGAAAGAGTACTGGGGTCAAACAACCCCAGCAAGGTGTATATCTAGCCTCCTCTTAAAGACCCCCAGGGTAGAAGCCAGTACCACCTCTCTTGGAAGCTGGTTCCAGATCCTAGCCACCCTGACCGTGAAGTAGCTCCTCCTGATATCTAGCCTAAATCTACCCTCTGCCAGCTTGTGACCATTATTCCTGGTCACTCCTGGCAGTGCTCGGGGGAACAGGGACTACCCCAGTGCCTGCTGATCCCCCCTGACTAGTTTGTAACAGGCCACTAGATCTCCCCTCAGCCTTCTCTTGTGGAGGCTGAACAGGTTCAAGTCCCATAGCCTCTCCTTGTAGGGCCTGCCCTGTTGCCCCCGATCATGCGAGTGGCCCTCCTCTGGACCCTCTCCATGTTGCCCACATCCCTCTTGAAATGCGATGCCCAGAACTGGCCGCAGTACTCCAGCTCCACCTGACCAGTGCCGCATAGAGGGGGAGGATCATCTCCTTGGACCTGCTCGAGATGCATCTGTGGATGCATGAGAAGGTGCGGTTCGTCTTCCTGACTGCATCCCCACACTGCCGGCCCATGTTCATCTTGGCATCAATGATGACTCCAAGATCCTTTTCTGCCTCTGTACTGACAAGAAGGGAGTTCCCCAACCTGTAGATATGGTGCCAGTTATTCCTCCCCAGGTGCATCACTTTGCACTTGTCCGTGTTGAATCCCATCCTATTCTCATCCGTCCACCCTAGTAACCTGTCTATGTCCAATTGCAGCCTATTCCTCCCTTCTAGCGTGCCCACATCCCCTCACATCTTAGTGTCATCAGAAAATTTGAACAGGGTGCTATTTACCCCCTCGTCCAAGTCACTGATGAAGATGTTGAACAGTGCGGGCCTGAGGACCGAGCCCTGCTGAATCCCACTACCCACATCACTCCAGGTTGAAAATGTCCCATCCACCACCATTCTCTGGTTGCGGCCCTCCAGCTAGTTGGCGACCCAATTGACTGTGTGGGTGTCAACATCACAGTCCCCCAGTTTCTTAATGAGAAAGGGGTGAGAGACAGTGTCGAAGGCCTTCCGAAAGTCCAGGAAGACTATGCCCACTGCTACTCCTGCATCTAAGGATTTGGTGATCTGGTCATAGAACGCCACCAGGTTGGTCTGACAGGACCTGCCGCTAATGAACACGTGTTGGTTGCCCCTAAGCATAATCTCCCCTGCTGGCCCCTTGTGGATATGCTCCAGAATAATTGTCTCAAAAAGCTTGCCCAGGTTCGAGGTAAGACTAACTGGCCTATAGTTTCCCAGGTCCTCCTTCTTCCCCTTTTTGAAGATTGGAACCACATTGGCCCTCTTCCAGTCCTCTGGCACCACACCAGAGCACCACGAGTGCTTGTAAAGCCATGCCAGGGGTCCTGCAATGACCTCAGCCAATTCCCTCAGTACTCTGGAGTGGAGATTGTCCGGACCAGCAGATTTGAATACATCCAGTCCTTCCAGAAGTTCCCTAACTAGTTCCTCACTAACCCCTGGCCTAGGTGCGCCTCCCCTGGGGCCTGACTGTTCCAGTCCCTGCTTAGGAAAATGGAGGCAAAGAAATCATTAAATATGTTGGCTTTGTCATCTGGTGTGACTACCAAATTTACTAATGTGTCCTGAAGGGGGCCCACATTACCCGGAACCTTCTTCTTACCCCCTATGTATTTAAAAAAGGACTTCTTGTTGTCCTTGATCCGGGAAGCTAGTCCCAGTTCCATCTCCGCCTTGGCCTTCCTGACTGCCCCCCTGCATCCCCGAACAACTGCAGTATAGTCCTCCCTGGTGATTGCCCCTCCCTTCCATTGTGTGTACACCTCCCTTTTTGCTAGGAGACATTCCCAGATGCTTTTGGTGAGCCATGGGGGCTTATGTGCCCTACTGCTCCCTTTGATCTGTGTTGGGATTACCTCCCTTTGGAGGTATGTTTCATTAGAGGAGGAAGCATTGGTAGGAGGGTCTAAGCCAGTCATCTGCTCCAAGAGGAAGAGGAAATGTCCAGGAGAAGCCAATGTTATATTGTAAGCATTGTGGTATGGGAAATGAGAGCACCTTTGAGAAGCTAGATAGAGCTGGGACATGCAGCAGGATTGATCCAGAAACCAGCTAAACTGGGTTGGTATATGTGGCGTTTTTCCAGAATACCTGGTTTTAGCTGGAAGATGTGGCATAGAAGTCTGACTTGAAGAGTGTTTGAACTTGGCAACAGAACCTGGAATTGAGCCCTCAGAGAGATGACAGTGCACATAAGCATCATTCTTACTTTGCAAAGGACAGGGAGGTCCATCAAAATTAATGAAATTATTCATTTGGTCAGAGAGCATTAATCTTCACATTTAGATACTGGAAATATTGGTGAGGTCCTTAGTGCCTCCTTAAAGGCTGCTGGTGTTGGCCAGGACCAAAGGGTTTGTGTAGTCTGGGGCCTGGGTTCCCCTTAAACAACCTGAAGAAGGGGTGAGAGAAGAGTGATACTTTCAGATCACAGTATACCTTAGAAGCTTGGAGTTTGCATCAGGAGGTCAGAGTAGCTGAATTTCATTCCCCAAGTAATGGCAGAAGCCATAGAAAAACCCAAAATCTGTGAAAACAGCGGACTTCTGAGAAGTCGGGAAAGGGAAATGCTGCTCTAGAAAACTAGGCACTGGCACGGCAGATACACTTCTATGCAAACATCTGTGGTATGTAATTATCAATTTTCTCGATCCAGACAAAGAAGCCTGAGAATAAGCCAGAGAGAGCATGATAAAAACAAAAAACAAAACAAATGAACAAAGCATTCCCTGGGTCGAACACCCAGAGCAAGAATTCAGCAAAACAGATTCCAACCAAGACTGCCAAACAAATCAAACAGAAATGGGCAAGGAAAGGAGTCTTGAACTGTCTTTGAGAAAGGAAAAAAACCTGTTTTTCTTGAAGATCTCAGCAAAGAACACCCTCCATGCTTCCCTGCAGCAGGTAGCAAGGAAACAAAGCTAGCTGAGTACCAAGAGATGCTACAAGTGCTCCAATCATACTTACTAACTTCCATATTTGCACTCTCACCACTGAATCATCCTCCCAATCCATTTGCTACTTTGTTATTCACTGTAACATTTGCCTAAACATCAAAAGTTCAAGTGCTGGGAAGATTTTGATTAAAAATAAAAGTAAATTACACTTTTGAAAGGCCAAATTTGCTAAAATGAAGAATATAATTATCTTAATAGATTAGCAGTCTTCATTAGCAAGACAGCCTGCAGATATAAATTGGCTCAACTTCACCATGTCAGTTCATGTGGCTTGACAGTAAAACTTAACAGCAAACTTTAACATTGGGTGAAGGAAGAATAAGTTGCTAATTACGCTTAAAAAGATCCATAATAATCCAAACTTCTCCTTCAAACCCCTGCACAATATCTTATAATAAATCACACCCCTGTGATGGTTTGTTTAGGCAGGAGAGCTAGTTGTATGCTTTTAAATAAAACTTAAATGATTTGGATTCTTTTGACAGCATCAAGTCATGCAGTAGATGCCTCAGCAGCTTTTTTGGCACTTTTTCAATATTCTCTTTCACCATCTGCCCTCCCTTTGTTTGTCTCTCATTCCTATTTCATTTCAGATTTCTGATTTAATTTTAAATTATTTCATTTCCTGATCCCTCTGGAGCAGGGATTTTGTGTGTGCAGTGCCTCACACAATGGGGCACCCATCTCAAATATAGTCTTTAATGCTTCCAGGCAACATTGTCTAGTAGTTCAAGCATTGACCTGGAATTTAGGAGACCTGAGTTTTTTCTTCAAGCTCTGCTGCTCAACTGTTGGGTGATGATGAACGTGTCTTTCCCCTTTATATGCTTTCTTTCCCTAACCTCCTTTGTAAAAAATGTTCATCTCCTGGTAGAAAGCACTTCATAAAATTTGTTGTCATCATATTTGTCACCATTCCCTTGATACAAGGACCAGAGTCTTCTAGTAGCTAGGGAAGTCATCTGTGAGTCTGGAGATAACTGAATAAGCCAATCTGAGATTGCCATATTCAAATGCAGACATGTCATACAGTTCAAAAGGAGGAATAGATCCTGTTGATGTCAAGTCACAGTTCTTTTCCTTTGTGTCAGGGACTCTGATCAAGCAGCCCTGGCTCAGCTAAGCATGTGAATTTCCATACCTGCCCTGATTCCTGGCTAATGTGGCTGATCCATTTCTCTGAACAAGACTGGTTCCTGAAAGTGCCACTCACCCCTTTTAAATACACCTGCTGCCTTGCTTTTCGTCTCTGTTCAGAACCTATCTGTCAGATACGGCCAAGGTACTATTGATCATTAGTCAGGGGGCAGCAAGGTAAGCCCTACAAGGAGAGGCTATGGGACCTGAACCTGTTCAGCCTCCACAAAAGAAGGCTAAGAGGGGATCTGGTGGCCATCTACAAACTGGCCAAGGGGAATCAGCAGGCAATGGGAGAGTCCCTGTTCCCCTGAGCACTACTAGAAGTAACAAGGAATAATGTCCATAAGTTGACTGAGAGTAGATTCAGGCTAGACATCAGGAGGCGCTACTTCACAGTCAAAGCGGCCAGGAGCTGGAACCAACTTCCAAGGGAAGTGGTGCATACTCCTACCCTGGGGGTCTTTAAAAGGAGGCTAGACATTCACCTAACCGGGGTTGTTTGACCTCTGCATTCTTTCCTGCCATGGCAGGGGGTTGAACGTGATAATCTGATTAGGTCCTTTCTGACCCTACCAACTATGAAACTATGAAACTATTGACTAGTGACACCCTTACCTCGACTTCCCCGCATAAGGAATCAGCAAACCCTCTCCTTACAACCTTGAAAACTTTATTCAGGTCATGGCAAAATCTTTGATGACCCATATCAGGTGTATACTGTGAACCAAGCCCTCATCCAGGCCCTCATCGAGAGGCATCACCTGCTGTCAAGTTCAACAGCCAAGTTTAGATGTTTGGTAGCTGACACAGAGTAGAACAAGGCAGTTGAACGTTTCCACTTCTGCCAGGGGCTTCAGGGCCACATTAAAAATAAGTTGGCCTGGGTATGGCTCCCAATTACTTTGAATGGACTCATTGATCTCAGTATCCATATTGATGACTATCTGTCCAAGACATAGCAAGAGGGTTGGGCTGAAACTTGGCCTTCGGAGTCAGCTAGGCCCTTGGAAGAACCAATCTTGTCCCTGGTGGAGATCACGCAGATAGATGTAGCTAAGAAATGGCTCCCCCAAGAGAAGAAGGGTCATCATTGCATCCAGGGCCTCTAGAGGAGTCCAGGAATTTTGCCCAGATATGCCCAAGCAAAGGAATGCCTGCCTCCTCTTTGAGAAACTCCCTGACTTGGCATCAGGAGAGGGGCATTGCCTTGGCTCTGCAGTGCCCCTGCTATATGCCAGTCAGCCAGTCCCTCTGATTTCCAGTAAACTCTTGAATATCACCAAACTGTAAGCCTCGCCCTTGCTAATCACCCTTCACATCTGGGGTGGGCAGCTTTGTTCCAGCCCTCCTAAACACAGGAGCCTCTGGTAATTTCATGGACTCAATCCTTTGAGAACAACCAGATACCAGGAAGGCCAAAACAGAACCCTTCAGTAATAGAAACTGTAGACAGATCCCTGCTGTCTTCAGGTCCCATCACCAGTGAGACAGTCCTACTAGGAGTTTCAGTTGGTGATCACCAAGAATCTCTTTGTTTTGATCTCATCCATTCCCCTCATTTTTTGGTTATACTGTGAAGCCCTTGGTTATTCCTCTACAACCTGGACATCATGTAGGGGTTAGGGGAACTCATCTTACTGCTTGTGCTCTTGTTTAGAGGGGATTTCTCCAGCCAGTACTCAGGCCAAAAGCAGGGCCAAAGTTATTACGTTGTTTGCACCAACCATAGAAGATTTGCCACCTGCCTTAGCAGAAAGTACTTATTTCCCAGACCCTGACCCATCTCTGCCTGGCAAATACTGGGATTTGGCCAATATATTGGATATGAAAGAAGTAGACTAACTTCCACAGAGCTGCCCTTATGACTGCCCCACCAATCATGTGCCAGGGGCACAGATTCTATTCAGGTGCATTTCTTCACTCTCCAAGCCAGACCTCAAGGTGCTCAAGGTATATATTACAAAGAACCTCAGTAAGGGGGTTTATCAGGCCTTCTATGTCCCCAGCTGGGGTCCCATTATTCTTCATGGCCAAGAAAAACAGTTCTCTTTGTCCCTGTGTTGAGTACAGACCCTTAAACAGGATAACAGTTCATAATAATTACCCATTGTCATGAACAAATTAATTATTTGAAAGGCTCTAACAGGACAAAAAATTTTTCAAAGCTGGATCTGTGAGGGACCTACAATCTAATCCATATATAAAAGGGGACTGAGTAGAAAGAACACATTTCAGTCCCTCTATGTGCATTTTGAATATCTGGTTATACCCTTTTGGCTCTGCAATGCCCCTGCTAAATTCCAACACTTTGTTAACAATGTATTTTGAGATATGTCAGACTGATTTGCTGCAATTTATCTGGACTAGATTTTAGTTTTCTCTGATGATCTCACACAGCATTCAGAACATGTGGATCGGGTCCTGCTCCTGCTCTGAAAGAATCACCTATAGGTTGAGCTAAAGAAATGTCAGTTTGCTCAGACCTCAATTGAATTCTTGGGTTATATAATTTCCACCAAATGCCTAACAATGGACCCCCCATGAATTAATTGCCATTACTGTATGGGTGGCACCACACAACATTAAAGGGGTCCAGTGGTTCATGGATGTTAGTAACTTTGATAGATGTCTTATCAAAGGGTTCTCATACTAAGTAGCCCCACCGATCACTCTTCCTAAGAAAGAGGTACTGTTGAAATGGTGTCCAAAAGTTTAAACAGCCTTTGAGACACTAAATAGGACTTTCACCTCTGCACCTGTCCTGATACACCCAGACCCCAAAAAACTATTTATAGTGGAAGGTGATTCCTCAAGCAGCACCATAGGGGCTATTCTGACTCACACTTCAGATACCCCAAACAAGTTGCACACTTGTGCCTTTTATTCCTGGGCCTTGACTCCCTCCAAAAGGAATTATGACACTTGGGATTGGGAACTGTTGCAATCAAGACAACCTTCAAGTAGTGGCAGTGCCTTCTGGGGGAGGCCCAACACCCCGTTCAGGTAACAACAGACGGTAAGAATTTGGAATACCTCCAGACAAGCCAGAAACTTACTTCATGGGCACTCTACTCTTCCCATTTCAATTTCATAATCACATATTACCCAGAACCCAAAAAACAGAAGGCATATGTCCTATTATGTAAGGATGAGCCCTGTGCTCTAGACCCATCACCACCTTCTACCATTCTCCAGTCTAAGAACTTCATTCAGGGAACTACTGTAAGGCCCTGGTTGTGAACCCTCTCCATTCATCCATGTATCACTCTCAGACTAATGGTCAAACAGTGTACATAAACTAGACCCTTAAGAAATACCTCAGATGTTTTTTTAAATTTTAATCAGGATAATTGAGTAGCCTTGTTCCCCCTAGGGGAATTTGCATACAGCAATATTGTCTGTACTTCCACAGGTCTGATCTCCTTTTTCTCTAACTAAGGAATCCATTCTCAGTTCCATCCAGCATCATAGAATCGTAGAACCAGAAGGGACCTGTCAGATCATAAAGTCTGGTCCCATGGGCCATGGGCAGGAAGTTATTGGTCTCAAACAAGCTCAACAAGGTGCCTGTCCAGCCTCATCCTGAACACCTCCAAGGATGGTGACTGCACCAACTCTGCTGGGAATACATTCCAGATTCTGGTGACCCTTACACAGAAAAAGTTCTCTCTCATGTCTAGCCTGAATTTACGCTCTATAAGGTTATGCTCATCAGTCCTACTCCTCCCTTGAGGTGCCATCTTGAAGAGTTTCTCACCTAGATCTTGATGTTCACCCCTGACATACTTGTAGGTGGTTATTAAGTCACACCTCAGCCTTCTCTTACTCAGAATAAACAAGCCTAGTTCCTGGAGTCTCTCCTTGTAGGGCCTATCCTCCATGTCCTTGACCATATGGGTGGGCCTTCTTTGTACTCTCCAAAGCCTATCCATGTTTTTCTTGAAGTGCAGTGCCCAGAACTGGACACAGTGCTCCAGCTGAGGCCTCACCAATGCCGAATAGAGAGGGAGGAGTACCTCCCTGGTTCTATTGGCCACACATTGGCTGCTGCATACCAGAGTTCTATTTGCCCTTCTGGCAACCTCATTGCACTATTGGCTTACATTCATCTTCTGCTCTATTATGACCACCAGGTCTCATTCAGATGCTATGCCAGCCAGTGGACCACCACCCATCGGGTAGTTATGGTGAGGGTTCTTCCTACCCCGATGAAAGACTTTGCACTTATCCCTCTTAAACCACATCTGATTTCATAACACCCCAAGTTACCAGCTTGCAATTGATGGCCTCCTTAATATTTTTTTCAAAGATTTTACCCAGGAACAAGGTCAGACTAATCGGTCTGTAGTTTGTAGGGTCATCCCTCTTCCCTCTCTTAAAGATGAGCACCACATTGTCCCTCTTCCAGTCATCCAGGACCACTCCTGAGTTCCATGACTCTTCAAACAGCTTGGCCACTGGTGCTGCTATAAGTTCAGTTCTTTCAGGACTCTTGAATGCAGGCATTTGAACCCAGAAGACTTGAGAACATCCAAGTGTTGCAGGAGATCCTGCACCTGTTCAGGACTGATTTCATGAAGCCTGTTGTCTTCCCCATATTCCCCAGGCTTCTGGTCAGGTGAACAGCCCCCATTTGATTTCAGGAATACCAACAGGAAGTATACATTTAGGAATTTGTTTTTTTGCAGGCATCAACTGTGGGCTGCCCCTGAGTGTTCAGTATTTTGTTCTTTCTTACTATGTATCTGTAGAAGGACTTTTTGTTGTCTTTATTCTGGTTGCCAGCTTAATCTCCATTTCTGCCTTGGCTTTCTGTGTCTCGTGTCTGCAGACCCTGGTGATACAGATGTATTCCTTTCTGGTTGCCGCGCCATTCTTCCATTGCTTATATGCTTCTTTATCTTTTTCAAAAGCTCTCTAATATTCCTGTTGAGCCAAGCAGGTCTATTTATAGATTTCATAGATTCCATAGACATTAGGGCTGGAACGGACCTCGGGAGATCATTGAGTCCAGCCCCCTGCCCAAAGGGCAGGAAGTCAGCTGGGGTCATAGGATCCCAGCAAGATAAGCATCCAATTTACTCTTGAAGGTGTTCAATGTAGGTGCTTGAACCACCTCCACTGGCAGACTGTTCCAGACCTTGGGAGCTCGGACAATAAAGAAATTCTTCCTTATGTCCAGCCTGAAACGGTCTTGCAGGAGTTTGCGACTGTTCGACCTCGTCATCCCTTGGGGCGCTCTGGTGAACAAACATTATCCCAGATCCTGGTGGTCACCCCTGATAAACTTATAGCTGGTCATCAGATCACCCCTCAGCCTACGCTTTTCCAGGCTAAAGAGTCCCATGGCTCTCAGCCTGTCATCGTAAGATCTGTTTTCCTGACCTCTGATCATGCGCGTGGCTCTCCTCTGGACTCTCTCAAGCTTCTCCACATCCTTTTTGAATTGTGGAGCCCAAAACTGGATGCAGTACTCCAGCTGTGGTCTCACCAAGGCCGAGTACAAGGGGAGAATGACGTCCCGGGATTTGCTCGAGAAGCATCTATGGATGCAAGCCAGCATTTTGGTCACTTTACTAGCCGCAGCATCGCATTGGAGGCTCATGTTCATCTTGTGGTCAATGATGACCCCCAAGTCCCTTTCTTCTGTAGTGCTATCCAACGTAGCACTGCCGAGGCTGTAAGGATGCTGCAGGTTTTTCCTCCCAAGGTGGAGAACCTTGTATTTTTTGGTGTTAAACACCATGAGGTTCTCATCCGCCCATTTGCTGAGCTTGTCCAGGTCAGCCTGGATCACCCGCCTATCTTCTGGCGTGGATGCTTTGCCCCAAAGTTTGGTGTCATCGGCGAACTTGGCCAGTCCACTCCTGACTCCAATCTCCACATCGTTAATGAAGATGTTGAACAGGATGGGTCCCAGGACAGAGCCTTGAGGGACCCCACTGGTCACAGGGCACCACGATGAGTGACTGCCATCAATTACAACCCTCTGGGTCTGACCACGGAGCCAATTTCCCAGCCAGCGGATCATGGTGGAGCCAAGGCCACAACCGGCCAGTCTGGCCAAGAGGTGATCGTGGGATACCAGATCAAAGGCTTTTTTGAAGTCAAGATATATGACATCAATCTCTTCTCCCTTGTCCAGGTGATAGGTCACCTGGTCATAGAAGGAAATGAGATTGGTCAAACAAGACCTACCCGCAACAAACCCGTGCTGGCTATCCCTTAGAATGTTAGCCTGGGCCAGTCCCTCAAGGATGGCCTCCTTAATAAACTTTTCTAAGATCTTCCCCAGGATAGAAGTCAGGCTAATGGGCCTGTAGTTAGCCGGATCCACTCTCCTCCCTTTCTTGAAGATCGGCACCACATTGGCCTTCTTCCAGTCTTCGGGCACTGCACCAAAGCGCCAGGAGTTTTCAAAGATCCGTGCCAGGGGCTGGGCTGTGACGCTCACCAGCTCCTTGAGTACCCTGGGGTGCAGATTGTCAGGGCCAGCTGACTTGAAGGTGTCCAGCTTCTGAAGGTGTTCCTTCACGAGGTCAGCATTTATGGAGGGTAGGGGATCCCCCTCACCCAGATTCCCTGTCCCATAGCAGGCATGGGCGTCCCACGGGACTGATGAAAGACTGATGCAAAGTACCTATTTAATAGGTTGGCTTTTTCCTGGGCATCAGTTGTCAGTTGCCCCATCTGGTTTAGCAGGGGTCCAACATTGCCCTTGCTTTTCCTCTGGCTCCCCACATATCTGAAAAAGGACTTTTTGTTGTCCTTGATGCTTGAAGCTAGTTGGAGTTCAGTTGCAGCCTTGGCTTTCCTGGTTTGCTCCCTGCAGGACCGGACCAGTGCAGAATAATCCTCCTTGGAGGTGAATCCCATCCTCCATCCTTTGTAGGCTTTCCTTTTTAGCCGCAGGAGGTCTGCTAGGTCCCTAGAGAGCCAGGAGGGCTGCTGTGCCTTCTTGCTGCCTTTCCTCCATGTTGGAATAGATTTAGCTTGTGCATTGAGGATCACTTCCTTGAGAAGCAACCACTCTTCTTGAACTCCCATCTCCCTGGGGTCACGGTTCCTAAGGGCCTGACCGACAAGCCTCTTGAGCTTGTCAAAGTCGGCTTTTCTGAAGTCAAGGACTTCTGTGTTGCTGACTGACTTGCCAGCTTTACAGCGGATGGTGAAGATGATCAGCTCGTGGTCGCTGTCACCCAGCTTCCTATTGATCACTAGGTCGCCGATTAGGTCGTCCCCTATAGCCAGCACCAGGTCGAGCAGTGCTTTGCCTCTCGTTGGCCCATAGACTTCTTGAGTCAGGTAGAGGTCATCCACGCATGAGAGAAAGCTTTGCAACCGCTGCTTTCCCATTTTTTTGCCTGTGTGGGGATGGCCTGTTTTTGGGCTGTAAGCATTCCTGAACTCCCAAGTCATCCAGTTGCTGGTTGCAGAGGGCCTCTCCAACTAGTCCTTTGAGTTTGCCAAAATCTGCATTCTTGAAATCCAGGACTTCTGTTCTGCTGATTTTCCAGTCTTACACTTTGCTCATCTTCCCACTGGCTCCCACAACAAATGACCTTGTATTACACCTCCAACAGGCTCAGCAAGAATTAAAGTCTCAGCCAGACAAAGCTAAGACTGCATATCAAAATCAGGCCGACTGATAGTGACAGGCTGGTCCCACTATTTTGTTTGGTGAGAAGGTGTGGCTCTCCTCAAAAAATATTAACACCCCAAAATCATCTGCAAAACTGGATCACCAATATATGGGCCCCTTCAAGGTTGTGAAAAAAATAAGGTCCATTGCATTCAACCTCCAGCTGCCAAAGACATTGAAAGTACACCCCATTTTCCATATCTGTACTCAAAACTTTCATCAAGAACCCTTTGCCTGACCACTTGAACCCACACCCCAACCTGTAACAGTGGAAGGTTATGAGGAATATATCATAAACCAGGTTCCAGACTCCAAATGCATCTGAGGCAAGCTACATTACTTGATTGACTGGGAAGACTATGGCCCAGAAGAGTGATCTTGGGAACTGGCCAACCATATTCATGCCCCTAAACTAGTACAATATTTCCTTTGAAAATTTCCTAGAAAATCCTGATCCTTGGCCACCTGGAGGACAGCCCCATATTAAGGGATACTGTTAGAGACTCTGATCAAGCAGGCCTATCTGCACCAAGCATGCAGTTCCATACCTGTCCCTGATTCCTGCCTAATGTGACTGACCCAGTTCTCTGCAACCAGATTTGCTGACTGCTAAAATGGCCACTCACCCCTTTTAAATACACCTGCATCCTCAGGCCTGCATGCCTTCACACAGCCTCAGTCTGTTCCAGCAATGGCATGTCACATTTCATTCACAGCTCTCCCTGGTTGTCCTCAATTCTGACCCAGGTTTGGCTTTTTCTGACCCTGAACTTAGGTCTACCCTGAAATTCGGCACTGGATCTATGATCCCTGGCTCCTGACCTTGGCTTATGTTTAGAACTACATCTCTTGGATCTCCCCTCTCAGTTCTAGTAACCTGTGGCCCTACCCTGCTAACCTTGTAGTTGTCCCCCAGGGCCCATCCACAGGTCCTGCCATCTACGTCCTGGCCAAACCCTCATGCTTCATCTCTCTTGCCTATTCACCTCCATAGTAAGCCAAGTTTGCTCACAATGGTTGATACCTCGTCATACTTCACAGAGCTATTGGGAAAGATTCAGTGCTCAGGTTGCCCAGATACTGATATGAATATTGGAATTTTCAGACTGACCTTCAGGTTGTCCTTGAATCTTTTCTTCTGCCCACCTCTGGAATGGTGACCATTGGTGAGTTGGGAATATTAGAGGTTTTGTGAGCTGGTTGTCAGGCATCCTGATGACATGTTCTGTCCAGTGGAGCTGGTGCTGTATAAACATAGCTTTGATGGTAGTGGTGTGTGCTAGGGCCAGAGCTCTTGCATTTATTCTTCTGTTCTTCCAATTGATATGGAGGATTTTCCAGAGGCATTACTGATGGTAATATTCCAAGGCTTTCAGGTGTTTTGGATATGTTGTCCAGGTTTCATATCCATATGACAGGGTAGGGATGACAACCTATAGGTATAAAACCTATATGTTTTTAATATGTCACCTGGCTGCTGCTACAACTGCAATGGCCACCCAGCTCCATTCACATAAGTATGTCTTTGGCTGAGAGCCTGCAAGTGATGCAGACCAGTCCCTGGGCACATGCCATATCAGACGCAAGGTATTTTTTTAGCATGTGGTATGTGCAGAGTGAAAGTGAGTCAATGGAGTACATCTGCATGATCACATTCCCCAGCACCATCTAATTCAGTGTAAAAACACCCAGAGTCATACTGGAAGGTTTTACAATAATACAACTGGGATTGGATCTATTATATGGGCAGAAAAGTAAATAATTATTAGTTAGTGAAAAAGAAATAGGGGAGGAATGTAAAGTTTTTTTTCATATCTGTATTTGATAATCAAAATATTAACCACTAGAGAACTGCTTGTATGTATGAATGGAAAGATCTGACTGAAATGATGTTAAGGAACTAGTCTGACTGGATGAGAGGAGACAAGGTATCAGGTGGCAGTGAATCCCATCTGGGCATAAGGCATGAAATTAGGGATCAAAGACAGACCACTAATAATTACTTTTTTAGAAATATTTTTTACTGGAGAAATACAAGGTGACTATCAACCATTAACTATTTTTTGAGTGTATAATAGACCCTAAAGAGAGGATGAAAATTACAGCCCTGCTGCATGCAAAAGAACACTTTAGAACTAAGATTTCTGGATAGCTTTTGAATGTGTTGGAAAGGTATACTTTTTAATAGGTATGAGTCAGGCTGGATTTGTGAGGGCTAAATCATATCAGACAAATATGATTACCTGTCTAATGAAGAAACTCTTGGCCTGGATAGAGGGGAACCAGAAGATTTCATAAATCTGGATTTTCAGATGGCTTGTTTTGACAATGTTTCACATGATGGATTATTGTATTAACTCTCAGTCTGGCCTGGTAAAGAATGCTTACAGTAGCTATAGTGCTGCCTGGAGGACATGAGGCACAGGTAAAGTACAGCCAGAAGCCAGCATTGCTGGTTCTTTAAGGACTTGGGGTAACTAGAGCTGTGACATGTGATACCATTAGCACAGATACTGTTTCAGTCCGGTGCAGGCACTACTTTGCACTCCTGCACAGGCATTGACCAGGATCCTAATGGGAAACCTGACTTCACTGATTCCTCTTGTCCCTTATACTCCAAACTATCAGGAAGGATCAGGACAGCACATTTTCCAAGTAGGAAAAACTATATTCTGCTCTATGCACCCCAGGAGGAATTCTAGCACTAGCTATAACCTTTACCTCCTCCATGGAGCCTACTATGTCCAGGATCCTTGCCCCTTCCAGGCACCCTACCCATTTTAGCATACTGCCCCCTCTATATGCCATGCTATACAGTACCCTATGCCCCCTTTAATGTACCTGAAGGTGCCAAAGGCAGCATGAAATTCTAAATTTACATGTGCCACCAAGCCAAAGGAACTAATTCAATGGGAAGCCATTCTTTTAGAGGATGAATAAATCCAGGGTTCCTATTCTGGCCATTGCTCATCTAAGTAATCTTCATAGTAACCCAACTTTCCCTCCTAATATCCTTCTGAGGCTGGGAAAAGAAAGGGAATACATTGCACATATTAAGAAATACTGAGCTCTTTGGGGTGGAGCAGGGAGGGCTGACTGCAGACTTAGCCAAACTTTAATGGGCTTTTGTGTAAAATGACATGCTGGGATAGAAATAATTCCTCAAGGTAGCATAGCGTATGTGCCAAGAGAACGGATGTGTTAGTACTGAAAAATCCAAAGGCCACATCCAGGTGAGCATAGCTGTTTGTTTCCCTGGGGAATGACAGTGCCATGCACACTCTGCTGCATAGCAGGATACACTGGGTGGGGTGGGGGAGGCTGGGGACAGCAACTATGCTGGGCCCAGCAGCCTTACCTGGGGTCCTGGGGGACTCAGGGAACTGCAGCCACAGTGCTCCTGTAGCTGGGACCCTGGATGGCAGCTGGAGTGAGGCTCTGGTTGGCCAGGCTCTGGTTTTTGGTGGCATCCTGCTACTAGAGTGACCACCCATCCCTAAAAGGGCAGGACAGTCCTTCACTGGGAACCTGAAGTCCCAGGCCCAGACTTCCTGGCTCTGGGACAGTATTGAGGCCCCCACAGTGAGGGAGGGAGTGGGGCAGGGGCTGGGGGTGCTGCCCAGCCAGGGCAGTTCATGGGGCCAGGGCAGGGAGCAGGACGGAGCCACAGGTGGCTCACAAAGGAGTTGGGGGGCACATGTCCCCCCAGATTTGTGTGCTAGGTTGGAGCGGATGCGAGCTGCCTGCTGTGGTCTCGGGGCTCCCTGCCCTGCCCCCGGGGCCCCATTCTGGCTGCACCAGCATGGTGAGGCAACCCTTGCCCACCCAGTAACAGTAAGGGTGGTGACTGCATAGAGTTGTGCCCCCTGCTGCTGCCAGGCAGACATGGGCGTGCAGCCAGTGCAGGTTTCCCAAGGCAAAAGCAGGAGGGTGGGGAGCCATGAGTCCGCAACAGACATCCCTCCGCTCTGCTCTTGTCCATCTGTGGTGGTGGTGCTGGTGACAGGTGTCAGGCCTGTGTACCCCCCTGACCCTTTTGGAAAGGTGGTAACCCTAGCTGCTGCTACATGCACTGCCCCACTTCTTTTTTGGTGCGCTTTTTTTTTTTAACCCCAGGATCTCCCAGAGTCAAACCCCGTTCCCACCATGGTGGTCAAGGTAGTAGTGTGGGGAATGCCTGCATGTGTGCTGTGTCCTCGTCTGTGCTCATTTAGATGCACCCAAAGTATCATTCTCAATTTCTTGATGGAAGCTTAGCAGTGCAAGTGAAGAGGACATTGTCCTGATTCAGTAAGCTGCGTTGTTTTGTCTGAGGATACTGTATTATCCATATGTAAAGCATTGTTTAAAATGCTGGTGAGAAATTAACCCAGGGCTTTTTGAAGGCAATGAGCTTTGGATTCGGCCCTCAGAGCATAGGGTTCCCAGGTTTACTTGTCCAGTATTAAGGGAAATGATATAAAATGGAGGTGAAAACAGCACAGAGCCATTAACATGGAAGGTCCTAGTAATGGTAAGGTGGTGGTAAATGGTGATAAAATAGATGTTTTTAAGTTCTGGTAGGAGACAGATAAAGACTGAATCACACTAGAGACACTTTGTTGTCATTTGACACATTGTCAGAGTCAACTGATCTATTACAACAAATAGGATATACTTTCCCCTGGTAAAGAATGTAAGTTGATCCAATCAATACTAAGAAAGGCTCCCCTAATGATTTTTACAAAAACAGCACAATAGTATAAAAAGAATGGAATATTTCAACGATTTCTTTCTTTTTTATTATTCCATATCTTATATAGTATATTCTCCTACTGGTACTCAAAAAAACCACTGGTTCTCAGCTACATAGCCTTGCTTTTTCACTCAGGGCCACATCGATCATGAAGCATAGGGTCAGGAAGGACTCTTCCTCCAGGCAAACTGGCACGGACTGTCTGGGGGCTTGCCTTCCACTGTAGCATGGGTTTTTTTCAGACTGTTCTGGTCACGAGCTAACTACTTCTTCCCTTTTGTGGCAGTGGGAGGGCACTCACAGCACCCTCATTTCCCCTGCTTTTATCTATGGCATACTTTATGGTGTTCTTATGTTTTGGGGATGGAGCCCTGTATTTGAGTATGTAGGTCTAAAGTGGTGATTACAGACATTCCTTGGTTAATGACTGCCTGTAAATGCAAGGGACTGGACTTAATGATGGCCCAGGAGATGTTTTCCAGTCTTATGACATCACATTGTTATATTATGTTTTATGTCTTCTTATATTGTCGGTAGTAGTACATATTTTACACATTTTTCTACTGACTCATCATGAAAGAATGTAAAAATAGCAATCATATAAAAATGAAATGCTTATAAAATAAAGCACATTTTTGGCATTTCAAAATTTAAAAAATTAAAATTCTGGCATTCCAGTGTGCCCAAACTATTTTGCTTTATTTCCATCTTACACACCCCAAATTTAATATACAAATGCTTAGTCAAAGAGTCCACAAATGGCTCATGGGTTGCAGCACATTTTCAACATAAGACGAAACAAATACATAAACTTATATTTTGTGTTTTCTCATTTTGTATCCTCTTTCTACCATTCGCATTTGCTTGAAGTCATTTCAGTTAAGTCAGTGATCACATAGTTTATAAAGACAATGAGAAAATTCAGGCACTGAACCTTTCTGTGTCTGAATTCTCCCATCTGTAAAACAAGGATAATAATATTTGCCTCGCTGGGGTTATAAGACATAATTAATTAACATTCAGAAAGTGATTCCCTATCCATTTATGGGCAGTACTAGAAAAAATAAATCTTTCTAGAAGTACAATTTAAAAAGCATACCCTTTATTAATGTTGTAAACACTTTGCTATTTATTTAGAACAACTGTAGATTGATTACAAAATGTGATACAAATTGCTTGACAATAAGGTATTTGCCTTACTTAATTCATGCTTCATTCAAAAATTCTTTCCCTAGGAATGAATTCCTGCCTGAGGCGGAAGCAACAGGGCTTGTGATAGGGGAAGGATAATGCAAGGCTCCAGTTTGTAACAACCATACTGATGTATTCTTCTGGATTGCAGTTGTTTCCTGAATCTGGGTCTACAACAGGAAGGATGATTTTGTGATGAACAGAAGGTGCTGGTCACAGAATTTTTCCCCCAGCTCTATCAACATTTCCGATGCAGCCTCAGACAAGATGCATGCCTCTTCCTGTGGCTCTGCTTTTTATCTCTTCAGTGATACTTACAGTTTCCTATTGCACAGGGGTGTTGTAAGGCTAAACGTATTAAGAGATATGAGGCATTCAGAGACCTTGGTTACAGGAACTGTAGAAAATAAGGAAAGGAGCAATGATTGTGATGGAATCTGAGCTCACAAACTGCTTTTAGGCATTGATGTTTATCACTGAATTTCTTCTAATGTTATGAACAGATTTTATTTACCAATTTTCCAAGATCTTTATTTCTAGTCTTAGATAATCTCTATGCTCTCCCATGGATGTTATATCCTTTTTACCTGTTATCCTAAGTCACTCTATTTGTAGCACTTTAAAAAAGACATCTACATCTTGTTGCCTTATAATTCAGCTTAATGTGGAGTTTTAAGGTCATCACCATGATGTGGAACCTGAATGGGAACTTCATTTAGTCTCTGAGGTCTTTGATTTCAATCTTGTTCAGGTGTAACAATGACTGATTTTATGGTCTCATCATGAAAGATTTTCACTTAGCTCTTAAATCTTCTGCTCTTTTCATTTCACCTTATTTAAATATTTTCCCCAGTTTTAAGATTTAGTGATTAACAGTAAGAACAGAAGACAAAATGTGAAAAGGGGAAAAGACCTGTTGCACTAAATTAGAGATTTCAAGAGGGATCTGGTCAGAAAGAGAGGCCTCCAAATTGTCAAATATCATATTCCAAAATCCACTGCAGTCCTGCTCGCCACTCAGCAGACTGCTTGGCACAGGTTGGCCAGATGTTTTTCAGTGATGTTACAGTCATTTATACTGGGCAGCATTCATCATCTGGTGAATTGTTAGTGCAGCCATGATATTTCTGGACCAACTGTATAGAATCAGAGCCATGGGAGAAATTGAATCAATTATACTTGTGCCCATTAAGATTGAAACGCTTTACCCTATTACTGCACTTCCCCACTTGTAATTACTACGGGCATCTCTTTTCTGAAAATGCAAAGTAGAAGAGGAAGGGATTTTGTCTGGGATTTTTTTGTCTCCTGGTGCTCTTCTGACAATGCTTGAAATGGCCAAAGAAATAACAAATTTCTTTTTTCTTTTTTTTTTAAGGAATAGGCATCAGAATAAGAAATCTGAGAGCCAACCTGTGCATGCAACAGAGGGGATCCTTCACTTGACAAAAAGCAGTTATGCTGGATAGTCTTATTTATGATGCTCTGATGATGAGTGAAGAGAGCAGATAGATACACAGATAGATTAATTCACTCACTTGCTCACTCATTCCTTCTATTTTAATTAGAAAGCTAATCTAGCTACTGTTTCTTTCAATCCAGTTGACTGGTTAAACGATATGTTGATTGGATTCTTAGCTGCTGTTTTTTAGCCTTCAAGACAAAAATTAGCATGTTTTACAACTGAAATTCAATTACAACCAAAGCAATCTGCAATTATTTCTGGGGAAAAAAAAGAACTGTCCTTCTCAAAGCTTTTGCAAAAAATACCTGGGGCTCAGCAGTCCTTTGGACTGGCTCAGTTTTCAGATGCCTCATTGAAGTTCATGTTAACTCCCTCATTCCTGATTCCTCTCTCTTGAGGTGTGTCTATCCTGATACTTAGGATTTACTTTGTGGTTGCCTTCAACCAGCCTGTGCCACCTGAATCAATCCTCTCCAACTGTATTGCACTTTGTGGTCTGTACCAAAGCAGTGAAGAATCTGGAAGTCAGAGGCAAAGGGAGGGGAAGCAAGTGGAGAATTTCCTAGGAGGCTGTGTGCTTCATCTGCAGCTTATATAACTTTCATTTATTTATATTTAACCCACAGGCTAGATATAGACATTTGGGTAAGTGAGGAGGAGGTTAGATCACATTAAAAATGGACTTCCATTCTAACTTAGTTCACCCAGGTGCACACCTTACACTAGTTAGGTTGATCTAAGTGCAAATTGTACAGAAGTTCAAGACAGTTAGATGGATCTAAAATGACCAACCCAATCTAAGCAACCCTATATCCAAGCTACACCTAACTTAGATCAGGTTGGCCATTTTTAGACTGATCCAACTGTACTTAACTTTTGTACAGTTCCTACTGCAGCCCCAGGACTGGGGAAGTCCAGCCACTGCCCCAGCCCTGGAACTGCAGTTTTCCTACTCCCCTCTCTGATCCCCTGACCGCCCCCCCATGGACCCCAGCTCTCCCCTTGATCCCCCCAACTCCCCCCATAATCTTCTTGCCCCTCCAACCACCCCGCTACACTTCCATACTGAATTACTTCAGATTGGATGGCCATTTTTAACTCATTCTAACCTCCCCCTAATCTCCCAGAATGTCTGTACCCACCCACAGACTTTCTGGGAGCACCATCCCCACCCCCCGCAACTGCCTGAGATGCTGGGGGGCTGCAGGTTGGGGGTGAGGGGCACCGGCCGGGCTGGGAGGGGCACAGATGTCTGCAGGTCTGGAGTGAGGGGCACTAGCAGGAAGGCGAGGGCTGTGGGTAGAAAGTGAGGGGCACAGGGGATGGTATAGGTGACTGTGGGTTGGGTATGCAAGGCACTGGCAGCACCAGAGGGCTGCAGGTTGGGAGTGAGGGGCACCACCAAGGGGTGGGAGCAGGGTACTGCTGTTTGGGAGTGAGGGGCACTGACAGTGCTGGGATCATTGGGTCCAGAGTGAGGGGCAGCAGCAGGGCTGGTGGAGGTATGGCTTGTCAGTAAGGGGCAGCAGAATGGGCAGGGCAGGGCACGATCATATTCCACCCCTTCCCTCTAACCTCCCCCCGCCACTTCCCGTGACAGGTGTCCTCTTTTTTGAACCTGGAAATATGGTAACCCTAAATGCTAACAAATGTTTTTGATAGAAAGTGCATAATATTTACTACAGGAATCTCTGCTGACATTTTGGGCCTCCTCTTTGTCAGACCTCATGAGTAGCTTCTTTCCCCTTTTTCTTGCTCATTTGTTTCATTATAGTATTGGGAAAATCTTGAAAGTCCCCAGGTCTGTGTCCTTGTGTGATGTCTCCAGATGTTCACTTTAGAAGCATGGGTTGGCCACTTTCCAACCTGGAAGGATTTCTTCTGAAAGAAGTGAGCTTGTAAAAAAATAAAAGCATCTGCTGCAGATTATCCAATTTCTATCCTCCTTTTATTTAGTAGTCAGGGATGTCTGTTATCTGTGCCTCCTGGCTTATCAGCTTTAAGAGCCTCAAACCCTTTTAATAATCATTTGGGATGTAATCTGTACACTCTCCAATCCCTCATCTTCTGCCCAGGTCAATCTGATTTCTGATTTAGACAAATGTCCTAGATTACAAGATAATTGTCTAGTCTTTCTATGCTGCCAACTGAAAAGTTCCAAGTCAAAATGATCCGCTTATCTTGAGTGTATCTGAGGGAAATATTGAACTGTTGGGTACTTGTGATACCCTCTTTCATTTGGTGCCTTGTTTCATCTTCTAATAATTCACTCATCAGTATTGGTAGGGATTTACTTTTTGTGTTTGGGACTCTATACATTGTACCGTGTGTAGATATATTTGGGATAGGTTGAAACTAGCTAGGTGGACACTTATAGTGTAGGTGCAGCAGCATGGGGCTCAGCTCTGGCTAGCTATTTGAATATTTACCTAGGGTCCTAGATGTGCTGCCAGCAGGTACATTGTTACTGACACCCAAACTAGGCACTTGAAAAATTGGTCAACTATATCGACATGGAATAACACCTCAGGATTGTAACACAGGCATGTGCAATTTATTCCATCCTCCTGTTCCACACATCTATTCTATTATTTCTTTACCACCTTCTCTCATCTCTTCACTAACTCAGGACTGTATCATTCTTGGCTCTAAGATTTAACTTTTCTGCACTAGAGATCAAAGCTTTGCGTTTATTCTCTTGCAGCATATTTTTAATGCTGCCATCATAATGAGTCTGTGTGTATGTGTGTATATATCTATAAAGCATGCACTGTGCACAGCACACCTTCTTTTTGGAAAAGCTATTTCACCCTCTGCAAACTTTTTGCTGCCTTTCTTGCAAAGTTCTTACGCACAGCTCATCCACTCAGCTTGCAGCCAAGCAAGCCTTTGCAGCTGTTACATATATATAGATATAGATATATAGTTTTTCCAAATAGAAGGTATCTTGTGCACAATGCATACTTTTTACTGGAGCATTTGTACTGTGACCAGAGCCCCCATTGCAAAACCCAGGGTCTGACTGACTACTATGGAGCCGTAAAAAGCAGAGGGAGGGAAAAGCAGCACAGAGAGAATCTGGAGGAGAGCAACACCAGCCTGGAGAGAGGGGCAGAGATTCAGCCCCTCTTTCCCCTCCCCCCGCCTCCCAGGCAGAGGGAATGGAGCTGAAACTTGCTGGGGTGCAGACTTCAGAACAGAGGAGCACCTGAGTCATCCCAGGAGAAGTTGATTACCCACCCTGGTTGGAGCTGTGCAATCAGGGACACAGGTACCCAGAGAAAGAGTGGGGAGGGTCTGGTAAGCTAGCTGGGAGCTGGGAGAAGCTGCCTGGTCAGGGACCTGCACAGGGCTGGAAGGCTTGTACTCATGGGTGACTGGTGCCTCCTAAGTCAGGGGGGCATGTACCCCCCCAGTGGCCAGCTAGAGACCCAGGGAGGGGGGTGACCTCAGAGACTCGCAAGTGCCAGCGGCGCTCCCAGAAGTGCCAGCGGAAGTGCCAGCAGCACTTCTCCTGGCACCCCCACTCCTTGGCCAGCACTCACAGAGGGGCACCAGTGCTCCTACCTTCCCCCCCTGCCCATCACCTAAGCAGGGAGAGCTAGCTGTCAGGGTGTAAACCAGCACTCTCAGGGGGTGCACATGCACCCCCTATGAGTTACCACTGCTTGTACAGCAGGAACAGAGACCTGCAGAGGGAATCTCCTGTCTGCATGTGGAGGTGCTGGGGGAGAGAGACAGCCCAGAGAGGGAGCAGGCTGTGAGAATCCCAAACCTACATGGGTGTGTGAGGGGACATTTAACCCCTAGTGTTTGCAGGAGGTGAATTTTTCAGAAGGAGACTAAAGACAAGAAGCCTGTTACCTGCAGTGGCTGATCAGAGACTTGTTTTTGCTGAGTTATCAAGAAAGAGCAAAGAGTCCACCTTCCCCAGAGCAGCAGAAGCCTCGATTCTGCCACCTAGTGGTGGATCATAGTTAAAGCTGTATTGCCATTTATTGTTACAGGAAGGGGAGTGTGACCAGAGTGAAATCAACCTGGGTTATAGGGGGGAAACTGTTTTAAAGTGTTATAACCAGGTGAATGTAAGCATTAAGGTTGTTTGATGCAAGTGGGACCACCCAGCATGATGGAATTATGCATCTATTGTTGAAGTTGTAAATTCTATTCAAGTAGTTGGTTTTATTAACTATTGATATTATATATAGATATAGATATATATTTCTTCTATTGATTAATTTCTTTTCTTTATATAGCTTTGTATAATAAAGAAACCCATTTGTTTATTGCACTTAAATAACATTCTTGGGCAGTGAGAGTGAGGGACACACCTCTCCATGGGATACCTCAGTCAGCAGACCTGCCTGAGGAGGATCACAGGGCTACTGGCACTCTGAGGATCCAGAATCCAGCATATTGCCTGGCCTAGCATGCTGGTGAGGCTTACACACATACATACATACACCCATATATAATTTAAAACAAAATTTTATAACATAAGGAAAGCAAAAAATTACATCAAATCTCAAATCATTTTTGTACAGTAAAGGGGGGCCAAATAAACCTATCTGGATTTCGCCATCACATGCACAGAAAGCCTTAAGATCTAACTTTGCAAAACGATTTTATTGCAAGGCTGTGCTCATGGATAGGATAGGCATGCTCATGGTCCAAATTTCACCAGTGAGGCAGAATAGGAGTCACCACTAGCGTCTCCATCCCCACAGAGCCCTGGTTAGCAGCTGAGGTAGCAGTATATCCCACTCCACCCTCCTGTTGCCAGGTATCCTCCAGATAGAAGATAGAGCAGCCATTTTTGGAAAGGAACTGCAAAGGCATAGGAGGGGACTTCCCTCAAGTTGAGGGGCAATGACATTTGAAATAAACTACCAATGAAATTATCTCCCACCACACTTAGGCTATCCAGCTTTGCTGACCATCCCCATCATGTGAGCACAGACTGCAAATGGCAGGGGCACAAGACCACACACAGATATGTGTTTGCAGAGTTTAGCCTGCAATTTTCTGGTGAACCTTCAGCAATGTACTGCAGTAAACCTGCATTTCAGCCTGGCTATGACAGGCATCTTCCCTTTGCCAGAAGGGCAACAAGCTACAATCAGACAGCTAACAAAATGAATATATACAAAGAAGGGGAGGCCTGTAAATAATAAGTAAAGAGTATGTCAGAGAGATTTTGACAAGTTTAAATTAATGTAAATCAGAAGGACCTAATGAAATGCATCTCAGAGTATTGATGGAACTACTGGAAAAATTCTTGGAGTTATTGGCAATAAGTTTAACAAAGTCAAGGATGACAGACTAGGTCCCATTCGACTACTATAATGCCCATTTTTACAAAGGGAAAAAAGGAAAGCATAGACCAATCAGCCTGATGTCAATACTGAGGAAGTTACTAAAGCAAATTATAAAACAGTCAGTTAGTGAACAACTGAAGGAAGAAGAGGCGATCACTAGCAGCGAACATGGATTTCTTAAGAAAAAATCATGCCAAACCAATTTGCTTTCCTTCTTTGACAACTAGCTTAATGAATAAGGAGAATGCAATGGACCTAATATATCTGTATCTAGTTTAGGTTTCCGACACTGTTATATATTATATTTTCATTAGTAAAATGATGCTCTAGTTACATATGGACAAAATACAATTACTGTTAGAGTGATGTACTCTTGCCTGAATAACTGCAAGCAAAAAGTGAGTATAAAATGATCAATCTCAGAATGGCACTGGACCCTTGTTCCTAATACAGCGGATGTTTCTGCACTCCTCTGTCAATGCAAGGGACAAGGGCTCAGCCTCAGAAGGAGCACCAGAAAAGGCTTTGTGGCATTATGGTTAGAGCTGTAAGCAGAAAAACCGAGGTTCAGAAACCATCTTGAGAAGGGGGACATGGGACTTGGATCTCCAGTTTTCCTGTATAAGTTCCCGGGCCAGTCAAATATTGGTGCTAAAACATGGGAGAACCCCCTTTTGCAATCATTTTTCTGAGGCTTACACTTAGGCTTACATGTACATACCCAGGTAGTAGATAACCTTACAGCAGATGCTCTTCCAGGAACTCCTGTAACTTGCTGCAGCCTTTCAAGAAGCGAGGCTGTGAGACAGGAACATTTCTTGCAGCATCAGAACAGCAAAAGTTAACAGGGTGTCCACCAAAAAACAGGTAAAGTTGATCCCCTTTGGCACTTCAGACAAAGAAAAGGGTTGTATCAGAAGAAATAAAGGTGGCCTACAAACGTGGGGAGATTGTGAGGAGCATCAGGGTTTGGATGCCAACCGTGGTCCCCATTCCTTATGAGAGCACTGCATGCAAATTGTAGACAAATATTGAGTGGTAGCTAAAAGGCAGCCACTTTTTTTGGATTGACCCCAGACCCCAAGTTCACTTGTGTGCCTGAGACAGACAAATAAAAGGTCACCACAGATGAGCCTAGGAAGATGGAGTACTGACCATCTTGAGAGTTCATCACTTATCACCAATGTGTGTGGTTTTACTAATGTTTCTTGTCTATTTACTGTCATTCCAGGGTCAATGCCTGCATGTGCAGCTTTTCCTGCTGGTGCTGCTGTTGAGCACCCAGGACACAGACAGAAACAAGGATGTGGAGAAAGAAGAGCATATAAAAAAGTTTGCAGACCTCTTAGCATCCTCAGACAGGGAAGCTGTCACAAAAGACAACTGATAGGAGAGACTTGAGTAAAACCAAAATGGGTATAGTGACCTGATAAGGAAGGGGATTTCCCAGGCCAGCCACTTGTCTGTTTTTCAAGCATGGCAAAATGCCAAGGCCACCACCAAGACTGTTGCCTTGGTGAGGCAGAATGTGGACATGCTGACAGATAATGTCCATGTCAACAGGCAGATTCAGGAACCTCTCATAGGCTCTCAGTCTCTCATACAGGCAGATGGAGAGCATCCAAGCCATGCTCCAGGTTACGAAGCATACCTAGGCTTGCCACCATCCCAGTCACAGACCTACACACCACTGGCCCAGGAACATTGCTGTCCACTACTTTCTGAGCCAAAAACTTGTTCCTTCTTGGCTACCCAGTGCACCAGCTTCAATAGAGGGAGGTTCAAGGACCTTCTAACCCCTGTTTATCCCATTGTTTGGTAGTTAGGGCACTTTGCTAGTATGTGAAAGATGCGAGTCCAAACCTCCTGAGGCTGAAGAAATCTAAACCCTAGGTCACACATGTCATGGGAGTGTAGAGTGTCTTATGGAGGCAGGAGGAAATAGAATTCCAATAAGGTGCATTCCTCTTAACATGTATTAAAACTCCCCATTGAAATTAACAGACCTACATTCCTTCTGGGCAACAATCATTTTCTACAGACACCTACTTGCTGCTCATAAAAATGAAAGTGAGAGCTGTATAATTATGCAGGGCAAAATAGATAGCTCCAGGTATGAGCTAGCTCCCCACTGAAACTATAG
This sequence comes from Crocodylus siamensis, assembly GCF_052110815.1. Classification (NCBI taxonomy): domain Eukaryota; kingdom Metazoa; phylum Chordata; order Crocodylia; family Crocodylidae; genus Crocodylus; species Crocodylus siamensis. The sequence goes on from NC_143403.1 coordinate 47,413,838, forward strand.
GGAAACAACATGTCTATGCAGACAAAGTAGAATGCATCCCTGGGTCTGGTAATGTTAGCTATGAATAAAGAAGAGATTAAATCAGAGACATCTTAAGAGCAAAGTAGACCTTAGCCTGGAGTCTCTGCAAGACATTAAAAATGGAAGTGAAAGTCACTGCTAGGGGAATAGAAAAGAAAGAAAAACCAACAACAAATTATACATTTTAGTCCAGCCCCAGAACATTTCCCTGTCAAACACAGGTACATGAGCTCCTAGGCCCCTGACATTGGCTTTACAATCAGAGCTCTGCAAATAATACTAAACCACTAACTATTGCTAACATTCGTATTGCACTCTAAAAGCATGTCATACTCACTTCTAGTGACTAGTTTATTAGAGGATAACAACTTACCACTACTGCCAATAGGCAAAGCTAAGTTTAACTCTGGTAGCAGAGGCCAGTGCTTTGCTGATTAAGTTTCTAGATTCAAACCATGGTGATGGCCCATGTCAGAGGTCATTTTACACATTTAGAAACAAGGAACAGACAAATATGTTTGTAACAACAATAAATATTTTTTGGCTGTTTCTAAGTGCTCCCCCTCTTTCTTTCCACAGTCTTCCCCCAACCAGCATCCATCCAGGATCAATGAGGAGATAAGTATGGGCTCATTTCCCTTCCCTGGTTTCTCACCTTGGGAGAGAATTATTCCCTTCTTTCTCTAGAAGCAAGACAGGGAGCGTTTTTCCTCTGACCTTTTTCTCCCTTCCATCCCTGCACTGAGTCAATTAGGAGGAGAACAGGTTCTGGCAGAAGCATGAAGTACCCCGATAAGTTCTCTGTCTCTTCCATGTGGCTTCTGGCACAGCTGTCTATGTAACAGAATGCATGGATAATGATGAATAGTCTAACCATCCTAGTTGCGTGGGGGTGCAATATTTTAGTTAATTGGCTCCCAGAAGGAATAACTAGCTGTCTGTCATGAAAGCAAGTGCAGTGCTCATTGCCAACAGAACATTTTTTCTGTGTTCCTGCTCCCTCAGCTCTGCACCACAAACTATACCTTAGGCAAGAAGGGAGTCCTTTGCAAAGCCAGCAAAATCAGCAATCAAGGACTATAGTCATGCTGTATCCCTTCAGTCTTTTTCTGTAGATGGCAATGACCTGTCAGTAATCCCCCATAGACGATGAGAACCAGAGCAGGCCACAAACCTGTGCAAAAAGAGAGGCTAGTCTCCTGCCTGAAGTACAGATCTATGCTTTGACAGTGGCACAGTGCCATCCATGGCTGTTCCCCCTCAGAGACTCCAAAGTAACTAAATTCAGTTAACAAGAGAAAAGTGGAGTGGGTGGGGGGCACTGCCGCCACTTGCCCAGCTGGGGCAGGGTGGCGGAGGATGCAGGCACTGCTGCTGCTTGCCCAGCCAGGACGGGGGGGTGGGGGAGTGGAGGGGTGGGCATGCTGCTGTTTGCCCAGCTGGGGTAGGGGGGAAGCTGCTGCCACCACTTGCCCAGCTGAGGTGGGGGGGCATGGGATGTGGGCACTGCTGTCACTTGCCCAGCTGGGGTGGCGGGGAATAGGATGCAGGTACAGCAGCGCTGGGAGGGGGGCTATGCCATGCTGTCACTTGCCCCTTTCCCCCCAAAGCGAGCCACACCTGCATTGCACCCTCCTCCCACCCTGCTCTGACTGGGCAAGTGGCAGCAGGGCATAGCCCTGCTCCCAGCACTGCTGCGCCCATATCCTGCACCCCCCTCCCTGTGTCCCACAACAGCTTTTCCCAGCCCCAATCCATCTCTCCCCCATGCCCCTTCCCTTTTCCCTCCACCTGCCACAGCACACCTCCAGCTGGAGGCAGCTGTATCCAGCATGGTGAGGACTGCTGCCTGTTTAGTCTATGGTCAAATCTCCAAATCAGCCCAATCTGAATCCAAAGAGAATACTTGCAGCTTCACACAGGCCTACTGCTTATGACCTGTCTGTGAGTAGTTTCATAGTTTCTAGGGTCGGAAGGGACCTGAGCAGATCATCTAGTCCGAGCCCCTGCCATGGCAGGAAAGAATACTGGGGTCAAACGACCCCAGCAAGGTGTTCATCCAACCTCCTCTTAAACACCCCCAGGGTAGGAGCCAGAACCACTTCTCTTGGAAGCTGGTTCCAGACCCTAGCCGCCCTGACCGTGAAGTAGCGCTTTCTGATATCTAACCTAAACCTACCCTCTGCCAGCTTGTGACCGTTATTCCTGGTCACTCCTGGCAGTGCTCAGGGGAACAGGGACCCCCCAATGCCTGCTGATACCCCCTGACTAGTTTATAACAGGCCACAAGATCCCCCCTCAGTCTTCTCTTTTGGAGGCTGAACAGGTTCAAGTCCCGTAGCCTCTCCGCATAGGGCCTGCCCTGTTGTCCCTTAATCATATGAGTGGCCCTCCTCTGGACCCTCTCCATGTTGTCGACATCCCTCTTGAAGTGTGGCATCCAGAACTGGACACAATACTCCAGCTGAGGCCTGAACAGTGCTGCATAGAGGGGGAGGATCACCTCTTTGGACCTGCTCGAGATGCATCTGTGGATGCATGCCAAGGTGTGGTTGGCCTTCCTAACTGCCTCCCTACACTGCCAGCCCATGTTCATCTTGGAGTCAATGATGACTCCAAGATCCTTTTCTGCCTCCATGCTGACAAGAGGGGAGTTCCCCAACCTGTATGTATGGTGCCGGTTATTCCTCCCCAGGTGCATCACTTTGCACTTGTCTGTGTTGAATCCCATCCTATTCTCATCCGCCCACCCTTGTAACCTGTCCAGGTCTGATTGTAGCCTGTTGCATCCTTCCAGTGTGCCCATGTCCCCCCACATCTTAGTGTCATAAGCAAATTTGAACAGGGTGTTTTTTACCCCCTCATCCAAATCACTGATGAAGATGTTGAACAGTGTGGGCCCGAGGACCAAGCCCTGCAGAACCCCACTGCCTACGTCCTTCCAGGCTGAGAAGGACCCATCCGCTACCACCCTCTGGGTGCGGCCCTCCAGCCAGTTGGTGACCCATTTGACTGTGTGGGTGTCTACACCACAGTCCCCCAGTTTCTTAATGAGAACGGGGTGAGAGACAGTGTCAAAAGCCGTCCAGAAGTCCAGGAAGACTATATCCACTGCTACCCTTGCAACTAATGATTTAGTGATCTGATCATAAAAGGCCACCAGGTTGGTCTGACAGGATCTGCCACTGATCAACCCGTGTTGGTTGCCCCTAAGCATGCAGTCCCCTGCTGGCCCCTCCTGGATGTGTGCCAGCATAATTTTCTCAAACAGCTTGCCTAGGATCAAGGTAAGACTAACCGGCCTATAGTTTTCCGGGTCCTCCTTCCTCCCTTTTTTGAAGATGGGGGCCATGTTGGCCCTCTTCCAGTCCTCCGGTACCTCACCAGAGCACCACGAGTGCTCGTAAAGCCGTGCCAGGGGACTTGCAATGACCTTGGCCAATTCCTTTAGAACTCTAGGGTGGAGATCATCCGGACTGGCTGACTTGAATACGTCCAACCCCTCCAGAAGCTCCCGAACTAAATCCTCACTAACCCGTGGCCCAGGTGTGCCTCCCCCGGGGCCCCAGCGGGGCCCAGCAGGGAGGTGGCTGTTCTGGTCCCTACTTAGGAAGACCGAGGCAAAGAAATCATTAAGTAGAGTAGAAATACTCTACAAAAGCTTAATCATGCAAATGCACAATTAAACAACATGGCCATATTGACTTCAAAGACACTGTATCTAGGCTATCAAATTAACATTAAATTCAATTATTTTAATAACTCTGCCACCAGCAGAATCCACCCGCCAAAACCAACACCACCACATTTTTTACTTCTTCATATTTAATTAAAAATAAACCTACAGCAGAATGTTATTCTTTGTCTAACAACAAACTTCTGCTGATCAAGATGCTAGGGGTCTACAGCAACCTGAAATTATAATGTAAAGTTTGTAGCTTCATTTGGTCCTTGAGCAGAGGAAGTAAAAAATAAATATTTCACCCTGTGGCAGAGCACTGGGAGGGTGCTCATCACATACAGTGGGCTGCAACAGGCTGGAGAAAAGCCTGCAGGGAACACAACTAGGTGAAACCCCAGGGAGTCATTTAAAGGGGGAAGGTGTGTGGTGGAGCACCAGTGGGGTGCTCATCACTTAGGGATGTTGCAAGCTCTGTGGGAGCTTGTTGGCTGAGCAACAGAGAAAGCCCTCCACAGGAACTTTTTTAAGGGGGGAGGTGTGTGGCAGTGCACCTTTGGGTGCTCTGCCACTTTAAGAATTGGGCTAAGCAGCAGGCAGGTGATGCCCAGTCCTGATAAGTGGCCATTTTAAGATGCAGGCCTGCAGGGCTGGAGGGCTGGTGCTGAGGGAGGAACATCACCTGGCAGAGCTGCTGCTCCAGAGACAACACAGAGGTAAGGTCAGGAGCCCTGAGGTAGCTCAGAGGCTCCTGGTCCTAGGTATGACTGGAAACTGCATGCAACCAGGGATGGGTGGTCTGGTGGGGCTCCTAGTGGCATAGGAGCCCTTAAGAAATGCCAAACCAGTTATCATCCTGGTGAAAGATGAGGAGGGGTGCCTTAATAACCCCAGCCCCTGCTTTAGGGTGGGTAATGCAACATTGAAGGGAGTTAGGGCCGGGCACGCCCATGAGGGGGACTTAAGCCTAGTGGAGTGCAAGACCCCACACAGTGGGTAGTGGGGCCAGGCATGGCTGTGGACACCTGAGTCTTGTGAGATGTAAGACCCTGGGGAGAGAAGGAGAGTTAGGGCCAGGCATGGCCTTGTGGGGAACCTAAGCCCAGTGGGGTGTAATACCCCACAGAGTGGGGAGTGGGACTAGGCACAGCTGCAGACACCTGAGCTCAGTGGGGTGTAAGACCCTGAGGAGAGGAGAGTTGTGGACCAGGAATGCCAATGAGGGGCACCTGAGTCTGTGTGGGTGTTTGGCCCCAGACCCCAGAGAAGGGGGTGGAGTATGTGCCTCTGAGGAGGTAAAGATGCAGAGTGGCATGCGGAGAGGTTTCTAAGGGCTGCATCCATATAATAGCACCTGTAGAGGTCCTGTGAGCATGAGGGCATGAGCTGAGGCCCTGTGAGAAAGCGGGCTCAAGTTGAGGTCCAGTTAACTTGAGAGGGACTTAATTATGACCAGGTAAGCCTTCAGGCTCCTGAGGCCACAGATAGACCTAAGGCCAGTTGGAGGGTGGCAGAGGAGAAGCTGTGGAGAAATAAGGGGGCGAGTCAGCACCCTGGAATGGAGAGCAGCTGGGGGGAGTTACCTGGCTATGAGACGAGCAGAGCCTGAACAGTATTTTGAGAACCGCTCAGTGCTTGTTCAGATGAGGGCAGCCGGAGATGCCCAAAAGGCCATGTGCTTTCTGGCTAGGGAGTGAAGGGAATCAAGCCTGAGGACCCTTTGGGATAGGGGAGGGTGAGTGTGGTCCAGGGGAAAAGGAGGGGCGGTATGAGTGAACCCCAGCATGGGCAGTATGAGCGAGACCATGTAAGAGATGGTGGAGTGGGAGAGGCCTCAGTGGGAGGGAGGCTGTATGAGTGTGGCCCATAATAGGGCAGGTTGTGAGAGGCCTAATACTGTAATGAGTTGGACGTGGCCTCAGGCCGGAGCTTTACACAGTTGTTAGAAACATCTGCGAGGCATGGGACACATAAGGGGAAGTAGGAGCATGTACTCAAGGCCCTAGACACCAGGGCCCAGAAACAGCAGCATCCCAGCTAATTAAGATTGTAATTACTTAACAGAAAGGCATGGCAGGAGAGATAGGAGGGTGGCATGCCCAGAGGCAGTGAGAGACTGGAACTGTGATTGGTTGGTGAGCTCCCACATTCACCACACACTGTCTGCAAAAATGATTAAAATTAGAAGCTTTTGTTTTGGTCTAAATTTGTCATGGGTTTTTTTCAGATAGTTCTGTGAAAAAAAACCAAACAAACCTGGAAATTTTTTATTTATTTTTTTGGTAACCAAGAAGGAGGGGGAAGGGGGAGCAACTGGGGGAGCAGCCCAAGGTACAGCCTCTGTGGGGGAAAGAAACACCAACCACTGCCACAGTGACAACTGACCATGCTGCCATAATTGGCACAGCAGGGGCCAGTACTTCCCTGTGCATTGGCAGTGTCCCTGGACATGGACCTGCTGTGCTACATGTTACCAGGAATTTCACAGTTCCTATAAAAAAACTGGGGGAAAAAATATTTTTTCTTCCCCATGTAAACTCACAAATATAGGTGAGAATTAACTTTTTTGTTGCAAAAAGTTACATTTTACTTTACAAGTCATTTTTAATGGAGAAAAGTTATGAAGGCAACATTTTGAGACTCTTCCATCCCCAAACACAGAGCTAGAAATGAATGAACATGAGTCAAAGACCAAAACCCTGGAATCCTGAATGGCTGAGCTAAAGGCAGCAACTCTGGTCACAGAGTGATCTAGAATCCAGTACGGGATGCTAGAAACACTAAAAAGCCCTTGAGTGCCCTTTTAAGTGACTGAAACAACTACATCTATTCAATTTATCTCTATGTTTTAAGAAAGGTGAAAGGCACCTATGATAAATACTCCTGAAGAGAAGAAATACATCATTAAGGAGCCAAGTTTATATTTAACATAAATCCCTGCACTTGGCTTGAACTAAGATGGAGGCCCATGACAGAGATTTCATAGAGAATAGTACTGATCTTGGATTTAGGGGGATGATTTACTAGCACAATTGATAGGAAAATCTTTAAAACTTGATGGTTCTTTATCAGCCCAAGTGGCTGAAAGGAAATTAACAACCAGAGGGGAGAGGAGGGTCTAAATATCTTCTTACCTAAAGGTCTCCCCGTTGTGTAATAGAAACAGCAGGAGACAGGAATGGATCAACGTTCAGGCTGTGAGTGAATTTTCTAAACCTTACAGTGACACTATGAGGGAGAAAAATGTAAAAAAAAAAAAAAAAGAAACTTCTTTAAGAATCAGCTTCATCTAGCCTAGAGCCCTAGCACTAAAATGCCTGAATCAGAATCTTGTGGCTTTTACCTGGAAGCCCCAGCTGGCAGAAGTAAGGTTGTTTGGGTGCCCTAGCTGAACGTTTCCAAATTCCTCACGTGTCTGACTTTTAAGTGTAACCTTAATTATGAATTTCCTGTGTTTATAGCTAAAAGTGGATTAAAAAACGGTAGTTGTGGTTCACAAAAAATTGTGGTATTTTGAAATATTTCAAAATTATCCATGAACTGGATGGGAGCCCAGCCCTAAGGCAATCCATGTGGCTGGCTGTCCTGGTTATGGGCTCTGGGAACCTGGAATCCCCATCTGCTGCCAGCAGAGTGCTGAGGAGTTGAGTGGATGAGCTAACAAGAATGCTATGGTCTTTGAAACTTCAGCAGAACCAGACACACTCTATGGAGTGTTTCAGTTTCATTGAAGCCTACAGGTCCTGTTTATCGCCTTTGGCTTGAGGATCATCACAGCATCCTAATAGTGTCTTTATTCCAAATTATTGATGTGCTCTTCCAATTTATACTCCCTCTTAACAAAGTTTTTTGTCTGGGAAATAGCAAAGGACTGAGGGATTTTCCAAACAACATGCATCAAGGCTGACAAGTAAGAGCCATCACCTAGCCCAATAATCTGGACATGGGAGGAGGTAGGTCTGCCCTGTGTATGAATCAATTCAGTGCTTTACCTTCCTGATTGTCACAACATTTAGCACAGTGTCCTTCCAGCCCCTAGAATTTCCCTAGATACGCTCAATTCAGATAGATCTAGGTGAGACTAGTGCATTGACCTTCTGTACTGGTTCCCTATCAATTCAAATTAGATCACTGTTCTCCAGCATCCCAGCCTCCTCTGTGGCTCCTCCTGTTCCTCCCTCACAGGGCAGTGTGCTAGTAAGGCCTGTGTGTTCTGGGCCCATGCTCAGCTGCTCCAGCCCAGTGCCCAATGGTCCCTGCCCCTCAGCTACAAGCCAGAACAGCCCCTCTCCCCAACTTTGCCTCCTACCTCCAGCCATTTGTCAGCTGCAGATGGGTAGCAAGGGGAAGAGAAGCATCTATGTCCCTTGCATGAGCCCCAGAACCTAGGCACCAGAGTCCCCAGGCTGTGGCTTCACACTCCCAAAACCCCATCACAAAGCACCCCACAGTGTAGATGTACACCTGACACTGAGCCCAAGAGAACACTTATGCACCCCCATGGACCCCAATTCTGCCACCCACACACCCAGCCAAGGACCCCCCGTGCCTCCATGCCTGCACACATCCCCATGAAGACTGACTCTGGCACCCACATACCACTTCTCAGAGGTAGACCTCCCCCCACCCCCTCAAGGAACTGGTATGAGTTGCTCACTTCTGGTGGGTTAGGGTGGTGGGGGGGCAGAACATCAGGACTGGGCCTGCATGGGGGTAACCCTGTGACCTCCGTGACTTGGCTGCTGCCAGTGGGTACCTGGGTCTTGCGCACCTGGAGTGCCGCAGCCCTTTTTTGGCCAACAGCTGCAGAGGCCTGGAGTACTAAGGCTAAAGAAGGGAGGGCACTGAGCATCCAAGCTGGGGCAAGCAATTTGATGTCCATCTGCACAGGGGGTGCAAGAGCACTCAGAACTGAGGGGAGAGCACCACCCACCAGCCAATAGAAATTTTAGAAGCAGGTAGCACATGGCCAGCTGCCTCAGTGTTGCAAGTAGAAGACACTACAAATTTCCAGGCCAGGGTGTGGGTCATTGCCAGAATCATGGGGTGTCTGCTGGAAGCCCCTGGGAAGTTCAAGGTTGTGGGGGTGACCTGGTCAGTGTTGTGGTCACTCTGAAGCATGGGCCATATGTAGAAGCAATGAGGGAGAGCCACACACTTGACCGCACACCTATATAAATCCATCACTCCATCCTTCTCTTCATCCTTCCATTCATTCATCCAGTCCCTTGTAGCTGGACCGTTACCCACCCACAGACACTGAGACCCCATAGGCACTACTGCAAACCAGAGAAGAACCCATGGCATCCTTCTCCACTACCTAACCCCAGTCACACAACTGGGACTCTCGGTGATAAGAGATCTCATCACCATCTGGGTCAAGGAGGAGATCCAGCATCAGCTCCACGAAAGGTACCATACCAAGGACAAGTACAAGTTCATTGCCCAAAGGATGCAAGTGTGGGAATATAATAGGGACTGTGGCGGGCCAGTAGGGGGCGCTCCTGCGTTGAGCCACCCACCTCCCTGCGCCCAACCACCTTCCAGACTCCGAATGCCTCCTTAGGGGTGCCTTATGCTTGGCCGACCTCTCTCCCGGAGCACACTCACTAGTCTGGGGGTAACCTCGCCACCACCACCCCGAGAAGGGACTGTCTCGGCCCCGTGTCCTCGGGGAAACACAGGCCTAATAGTCCGACGGATACTTGACCCGTTACAGGCACTTGGGGCACTTCCCCAAGTCAGGGGGCAAAAAGCAAAGTCTCCCTTAGTCCACAGACCTAAGGGGTCTCTTAGGCATAATTTAGACCCACCCCTCAATAAGTCTCCCACACCAGTCAAAAAGGAGAACTTTATTGATTACGAGGGGTAGGGGGAAACTAGGGTACAGGACTGAGCAATATCTTAGAAATCCTAAAGAGCAAACAGTGTGGCTGAGGTAGCCTTTTGATCACACATCTGTATTACCCCCAGCTAAATATCTAATCAGACTGAGTAGCTTACTCACAAGCATCTTCCAGAGGCTGGCTGAGTTTCCCCTCTGGAGTCTTGGGGTGAGAGAGAGAGCTAGGTCCAGATGGTACGGCTTCTCTGTCTCCCCTGCTTTGCTGCTGCTTCACCTCATGGCCAAAGAGAGAGCGCCTCCTCCCCCTCCCAACCTATATAGCCCCTGTGACCTCATTCACCTGGTCCAGTGGAAGTCAGCCCCACTTGGCTGTCAGCCAACCAGTTTGAAATGCATCACCAGTTGCCAGGCAGATCCCAGCTCCCCAGGTAGAAGCCCCTCACCCAGGTGGCTGATGCCAGTCACATAGGCAGAGGGAGCAGGTCCCTCCCCCCCCGCCCAGGAATCCAGCCAGCTCAAGTTACCTAAATAGACAGGCCAAGGGTGCAGTCCCCTGTGTGCTGGGTCCACCCTAATCAAATGGTTGCAGCTCAGAGATTTTAGTCACAGTGTCACAGGGCAGAGATTTTGGGGAGAAACAAGGTGGCTTTCTGCCACAGGGACTAGGTGCAGCACCTCACCAGGACTAAATAGATGAAGATCCAGTAGAAGCATGTGCACAATGCCAACAAAAAGTCCAGGGCCAGGAGGCAAAGCATACCTATCTATGAGGAGCTGTCCCTCTTCCTCACCGTGGACAGGGCTGTCACCAACCTGCACACCTATGGCACCACTGAGGGCTAGGAAGAGAAAACCTTGTTGCCCAGGAGAAGGTCCCCAGGGACAACAGGACACAAGGTCAGCAATGGTCCCTATGGAGTGTGCCCCATTGGTGCTGTTCCATGCATCATCACAGGATTTGGGAGCAGATTTGTACCTACAGCTGGGCCTGAACTCTCTTGACATCTTGAGCATTGTCAAGAGCAGGGAGTATGGTGCACAGGAGCAGAGGGAAAGCTCTGATGCCACAGACGTTGAGACCGAGGACCTGAAGCCTCAGCCTATGTCCCCACCCCCTGACCCCATGAACACACCAGCCCTGGGAGACAATTCTTGACACAGCTGCCAAAGGTGTTCTGCTACCACTTCTCCCACACCTCCTCATTGCCCCCTTCCAGACATGCAGAGTGTCGCCCAGCACTCCCTATTAACATAGCAATTGCTGCTTCAGCATGATCCCAGAAACCACAGCACCCAAGAATGGGGTCCTACTGGAGGGACCCCCTGGCTGCCAGGTCAGGGACAACACATTCCACCATGCTGTGACTGGGACAGGAGAAGTAACATGGACAGGAGATGCAGGAGAGGAGTGGCATGAAGCATCCAGCCACCCACAATCCGGGAAAGCAGAAAGGCCTCTGGTGGGCAACAGTGGGTAAGAAGAGTTCCCCCCTCTGGTGCCCCCCAACCCTGGCAGTCACCCCATGTATGCAGGTCCCCCAAGCAGTTCTAACTGGGGGCACAGGAACGGGGAGGCTACCCCACACAGGCTACCCCACAAGCCTCTTCCTCCCCTTTCAGCCCCACTGCTGACAGGGGGTGCAGAAGCACTCAGAACTGGGGAGAGAGCACAGCCCACAAGCCAATAAAGCCAGGCTTTTGCTGGAACTGTGGCTAGTGTCAGGGACCACCTCTCCCAGCTTGTCCACCCGCAAGGTAGGGGGTCTTTGGGGGAGCTGTTCTGCTCACTATGGCCCCCTCGTGACTGTGGTCCTGCAGTGGGGGAGCAATGCAGCCATGGCAGGGATAGGTAGCCCCCAGGCTCAGTCTTGCCACATGAGATGGACCACAGGCATGGCTGAGGGTTGGAAAGGCAGGGTCCACAAAGAGGAAGACTGGGCACTGGGGTAGCGGGGGGTGAGGGACTGGGTGTCCTGTGATGAAGTGCTGGGGGTCAATAGCCCCTGCTGTGGCAAAAGAGCATCAGAAGTCCACAGTCCCTGCTGTGGTAATGCCTACTACCCCATGGCCTCTTCCTCCCCTTTCAGCCCCACAGGCCTCTCAGGCAGACAGAGGGTTTGGGAGCACCCACCTGTCCAGCTCCTACACAGAGAAGTCCCTGGTCTTCAATCCCAAGTTTGTGAACTAGTGTGCCAGGTCTAAAGTCCCCTTTTCTGTGTCTCTCCTCCAAGGTTTTGTGTTCAGCTCAACCCTTGCAGCATTCCCCTGACCCCAACCCCAACCCCCTCCCCAGTCCATGTCCTAAATGCCCCTCCAGGTTATTTTGCCCCATTCACAAACTTCTTCTGTCCCTGTTTCACTCCCACCCCCTTCCAAAGATTTGATGGTTTACATGAATGGGAAGAGGGACCAAGTTCTGACACAGGCAGTGTTCGACAGCTTTTCTTTATTAAAAACAAGAAAAGTTTGTCAACTTTTGGCAATTGTAAACAGAGGCATCTCTTTCTCATACCACATTCCCCCACATCCTCGTGTGTGCCCCTTGGGGAAGTGGGGTGGTAGGGAGGGGATGGTGCTGCTCAGGTCCCAAAGCCAAAGCAGCCTGGGGCATGAGATCTGGGGCTCAGTATCATGGCACAGGCACCTCAGCCCTACTCATCAAGGAAGGGCTCCCAGTCCCTCAGGGTGATGTGGTAGTCAGGCAGGGCTTTGCACACTCAGACTCCTTGCTGCTGTGCAGAGCCAGTGCCCACAACATCAAGGGAGGGTTCACTTTTTCCAAGGTCCCTATGCCATGCATGCACAACCTGTATGGAAAACACAGGTATCATGGGGACTGACCACTCAGCCGTTGAATATGTGGATGAAGTGGCCCTGGTGGTCAATTATGCCCTGCAGGATGATGGAGAAGTAGCCCTCACTATTGATGAATACCCAGACACCCTGGGGTGGGCAGTGGATGGGAATGTGGGTGTCCTCCACATTCCCCATACAATTATGTAAGCCCATTTGGCAAAAGCCAGTGATCACCTCCTGCAGGGTGTTGAGGCAAACAAAGCCGTAGGCCAGAACATTCTGGATGACCAGGCACATCTCCCAGGCAGCCTCTCCAGCCATGGCCTTTCCCATACCAAACTGGTTGGTGACATAGTGGAGATAGCTGGCAGTGGCCAGATTTATGATGGCAATAGCCACCCACTTCTCTGGAGTGAGGAGTAGGTATATGCTGACATCCTGGCACACAATGTTGGGAGCCAGCTTGGCAATGAGGTCCATGAAGGTGGCCCAGCACACATGAAAGGTCTGAACCCACTGATCATTATCCCAGGTGTTCAGGACAATCGGCTTCCAGCAGTCACTGCTGGTGGTACAGGTGCTTAATGGTCTGAAGGTGGTGCCATATCTGTGGGCCTCAGCCAATGCAGGTAGTCTCCCCCAAAAGGCAATCACATATACTGTTCGTTCCCGATTTAACTAGACTGCTTAGAGAAAACTGCATAACTTAGATCTATTCCTCCTTGGGCTTCTTTAATGTCTGTACATGACCTTCATGTCCACCAGCCCTCCCTTCCAAAACTGTGAAGTTTCTAGACATGCACATGTTACTTATGCAAAGTTTACAGAGGTTTCTGAAAGGTCAGCACTTACTGTGAGCTGCACAGAGATCTGTAGTGTGGTAGCTCTCGGTTTTACTATAAAGTTTCTGATATAAGGAGTAGAACAGATTCCAGACATGAGTCACTCCCTGGATGGCTGTTGACTTATCAATTTTTCAAAAGGTGCTTATGAGCACAAGTTCCCTATGGTAGGCTCAAGGAGAAATCTGACACTTGCCACTACTAAAGAAGCTGAGCTTGCTTCTGAAATAGGTCAGGGTCTAAAAGAACTGGGGTTCCAACCTGCAGAGGAACAGTGGAGGAATGGCAAAGATGCATGACAGCACAGAGGAGTTGTGTCAACCCCTGATAGCAGTGGGGCACAGGTGACTCCTGACACGGGTACTAGCATGGCAGCAGTGACCCCTGGAGACAGTGGCCAGAGCAGCATGCCCCAACAGCTATCTATAACAGCACTCCACAGCATTAAAGGAGCACCAACCACCTTTGGGGTCCCCCTACCCAGTACTTTCTACCTTGGCTGGTGTAGCTGGTAGAGACCCTGGACGGCAGTCTTGAATGAATCTCCCTTCCCCACTGACTGGGCTAGACTGTAGCTCTCTGTACTGGTTTGCTAATGACTCATACAGTTAACTGTTTTGGGTTTAAGTTGAGGTTAATGGTTATGGTGGTGTTTTAAGATTATGTATTTTCTCCCCTTTCTCCCTGGAATAACCCTTGTTTCAGCTGAACATTGCTTGTTGGGGTGGGGAGAGGAGAGTTTTTTTACATTAGGAAAGGAAGGATGGAGAGCAGCAGAGTAAGGACCCTGGACTTCAGAAAAGCAAACTTTGACTTGCTCAGGGAACTCACAGGCAGGATCGCCTGTGAAGCCAGTCTGAAGGGGAGAGGAGTCCAGGAGAAGTGGCTGTACTTTAAAGAAGACTTACTGAGAGTTCAGGAACAAACCATCCTGATGCACAGGAAGACTAGCAAGTATGGCAGAAGACCAGCTTGGCTTAGCAGAGAACTCTTCAGTAAACTAAATCACAAAAAGGAAACTTATAAGAAGTGGAAACTTGGACAATTAACTAGGAAGGGTATAAGAGCATTGCTCAGGTATCCAGGGATGAAGTCAAGAAGGCCAAAGTGCAATTCTAATTGCTGCTAGCAAGGGATGTGAAGGGTAAAAAGAAGGGTTTCTACAAGTATGTCAGTAGCAAGAGGAAGATTGAGGGTCCCTTAATGAATGGAGGAGGCAACCTTGTGACAGAGAATGCAGAGAAGGCTGAAGCGTTCAATGCCTTTTTCACCTGTCTTCACAGGACAGGGCAACTCCCAGACTACTACACTGGGCAGCACAGTTTGGGGAGGAGGTAAACAGTGGCAAAATAACAGGTTAGGGACTATTTAGAAAAGCTGGACATGTAGAAGCCCATGAGGCTGGATGGGATGCACCTGAGGGTTCTGAGGGAGGTGGCTGATGAGATTGTAGTGCAAATGGCTATAATCTTTGAAAACTCATAATTATCAGGAGAAGTCCCAGATGATTGGAAAACAGTAAACATAATACCCTTATTTAAGAATGGGGGAACCCAGAGAACTACAGACCAGTCAGGCTCACCTCAGTTCCTGGAAAAATCATGGACAAATCCTCAAGGAATCAATTTCTAAATTATTGGAGAAGAAAGTGATTAGGAAAAGTCAGAATGGATTCTCCAAGGGCAAGTCATGCCTGACCAACCTGATTGCCTTCTGTGATGAGATGACTGGCTCTGTGGATGTGGGGAGACCAGTGGATGTGGTATACCTTGATTTTAGCAAGGCTTTTGATACTGTCTCACACAACATTCTCACAGACAAGCCAAGAAAGCATGGGCTGGATGAATGGACTGCAAAGTGGATAGAAAACTGGCTGCAGCATCCAGCTCAGAGGGTAGTAATAAATAATTTGATGTGTAGTTGGCAGCCTGTATCAAGTGGAGTGCCCCAGGGATTGGTCCTCAAGTCAGTTTTGTGAAGTGTCTTCATCAATGGCCTGGAATATGGCATAAAGTGCATCCTTAGCAAGTTTGCAGATGACACAAAATTGTGAGGAGTAGTAGATATGCTGAAGGGTAGGGCTAGGATTCAGAGTGACCTAGATAAGTTGGAGAATTGGGCCAAAAGAAGCCTTATGAGATTCAGCAAGGACAGGTGCAAAGGAAGGCCAAGGCAAAGATGGAATTAGGACTAGCTTCCCAGATTAAGGACAATAAGAAGTCCTTTTTTAAATACATAGGGGGCAAAAAGAAGGTCCCGGGTAATGTGGGGCCCTTGCAGGATGTGTTGGGAAATTCGGTCGTCACACCAGACGACAAAGCTAACATGTTTAACGATTTCTTTGCCTCTGTCTTCCTAAGTAGGGATCAGAACAGCCGCCTCTCTGCTGGGCCCCCCTTGGGCCCCAGGGGAGGCACACCTGGGCCAAAGGTTAGCGTGGAACTAGTTAGGGAGCTTCTGGAGGGGCTGGACGTGTTTAAGTCAGCCGGCCCAGACGTTTTCCACCCTAGAATCCTA
The DNA here is from genome assembly GCF_052110815.1 of Crocodylus siamensis. NCBI lineage: Eukaryota > Metazoa > Chordata > Crocodylia > Crocodylidae > Crocodylus > Crocodylus siamensis. The sequence goes on from NC_143403.1 coordinate 47,429,538, forward strand.
AAGGAATTGTCCAAGGTCATTGCAGGACCCCTGGCACAGCTGTATGAGCACTCGTGGTGCTCTGGTGTGGTCCCAGAGGAGTGGAAGAGGGCCAACGTGGTTCCAATCTTCAAAAAGGGGAGGAAGAAGGACCCAGGAAACTATATGCCAGTCAGTCTTACCTTGATCCTAGGCAAGCTGTTTGAGAAAATTATGCTGGCACACATCCAGGAGGGGCCAGCTGGGGACTGCATGCTTAGGGGCAACCAACACGGGTTCATCAGTGGCAGGTCCTGTCAGACCAACCTGGTGGCCTTTTATGATCAGATTACCAGATCATTAGATGCAGGGGTAGCAGTGGATATAGTCTTCCTGGACTTCCGGAAGGCATTCGACACTGTCTCTCACCCCGTTCTCATTAAGAAACTGGGGGACTGTGGTGTAGACACCCACACAGTCAATAGGGTCGCCAACTGGCTGGAGGGCCGCACCCAGAGGGTGGTAGTGGATGGGTCCTTCTCAGCCTGGAAGGACGTGGGCAGTGGGGTTCCGCAGGGCTCAGTCCTCGGGCCAGCACTGTTCAACATCTTCATCAGTGATTTGGATGAGGGGGTTAAAAGCACCCTGTTCAAATTTGCTGATCACACTAAGATGTGGGGAGATGTGGGAACACTAGAAGGAAGCATCAGGCTTCAATAAGACCTAGACAGGCTACAAGGGTGGGCGGACGAGAATAAGATAGGTTTCAACACAGACAAGTGCAAGATGATGCACCTGGGGAGGAATAACCGGCACCATACCCACCGTTTGGGGAACTCCCAGTACAGAGGCAGAAAAGGATCTTGGAGTCATAATTGACTCCAAGATGAACATGGGCCGGCAGTGTGGGGAGGCAGTCAGGAAGGCCAACCACACCTTGTCATCCATCCACAGATGCATCTCGAGCAGGTCCAAAGAGGTGATCCTCCCCCTCTATGCGGCACTGGTCAGGCCGCAACTGGAGTACTGTTTCCAGTTCTGGGCTCTGCACTTCAAGAGGGATGTGGACAGCATCAAGAGGGTCCAGAGGAGGGCCACTCGCATGATCAGGGGACAGCAGGGCAGGCCCTATGAGGAGAGGCTACAGGACCTGAACCTGTTCAGCCTCCAAAAGAGAAGGCTGAGGGGGGAGCTAGTGGCCTGTTATAAACTAGTCAGGGGGGATAAGCGGGCATTGGGGGAGTCCCTGTTCCCCCGAGCACCGCCAGGAGTGACCAGGAATAACGGTCACAAGCTGGCAGAGGGCAGGTTTAGGCTAGATATCAGGAAGCGCTACTTCACGGTCAGGGCGGCTAGGATCTGGAACCAACTTCCAAGAGAGGTGGTCCTGGCTCCTACCCTGGGGGGTTTTAAGAGGAGGTTGGATGAACATCTTGCTGGGGTTGTTTGACCCCAGTATTATTTCCTGCCATGGCAGGGGGTCAGACTAGATGATCTACTCAGGTCCCTTCTGACCCTAGAAACTATGAAACTATGAAAGTCCTGCACTTAGGATGGAACAGTCCCATGCACCAGTACAGCCTGGTGGATGACTGGCTGGGCAGCAGCTCTGCAGAAATGGACCTGGGGGTTACAGTGAACAGTAACCTGAATATAAGTCAATAGTATGCCATTGTTTCCAAGAAGGCTACTGGCATACTTGGTAGGTGTGTTGCCAGCAGGTCAAGGGAAGTGATTATTTCCCTCTATTCAGTACTGGTAAGGCCACATCTGGGGTACTCTGTTTAGTTTTGGTGCCTCCACTACATAAAGGATGTGGACAAATTGGAGAGAGTCCAGTGGAGGGAAACAAAAATGGTTTGGGGGCTGGGGCACATGACTTATGAGAGGCTGAGGGAAAAACTGGGCTCATTTAGTCTAGAGAAGAGGAGAATGAGAGGAGATTTAAAGCAGCATTCAACTACCTGAAGAGGGGTTTGAAAAAGGATGGACCTGGACTGTTCTCAGTGATGGAAGATGACAGAACCAGGAGCAATGTTGTCAAGTTAAGTAACAAGGGCAGTTTAGGTTAGATATTAGGAAAAACTGTCTCAGTAAGAAGGCAGTGAGGTGCTAGAACAGGTTACCCAGAGGGGTGGTGGAAGCTCCATCCTTGGAGGTTTTCAGGAATGAGCTAGACAAAGCATTAGCCGGGATGATCTAGTTGGGGATGGTCCTGCTTTGAGCAGGGAGGTGGACTAGATGACCTTCAGAGGTCCCTTTCAACCCTCATGTTCTATGATTCTATGAAAACCCAGTTATCTTATTTTCCCAAGGTTGTGTGTGAGAACTCAAGCCAGATTTAGGAAGTTATTGTTTAACCCCTAAATCTGAACCCTGCCCTTGTCACTGCCATCCAATGCCCGGAAGAAGGTTTACATAATACCTAAATACATTTTATTTTCAACTGTCTCAGTAGTTGAATGCAAATATTTTAGAATTCCATTACAATAAGAGTTGTGTAAAATGGGAGACATGACATACATTTAATAAGGTTTTACAAAGTAAAAAAAATAAAGATTTTAAAATTTGTTTCTCCCTGTGGACTGTAAGTACAGTTAGATTTGTGTTGCATCAAATTGGCAGTAGTAGAAGCTTTTACTTACTTCAAGCAGAGACTTAAGCTGAGTGAAGGAACTGCAGACAGACTACAAATGCAGGTTCAGTGCTGTAATGATCAATGCAGGATCATGATATGAAAAGGATCTATACCAGTGTAGTAAAGAGTACTTATAGGTAGCCCTCTGTAGGAAGCTGAAGGAGAGCTGAAGGAACAACTGGGGAGGGGAAAAGAGTATTACCTGCAGAAGCTATACAGAAGTAAAAGACTGTTTGAGGATCTGAGCCTTGGAAGAGTCCAAAAAGGAGACAATAGGGCAGGCAATGAAGACAAGCCTAGAGGGTTTTTAGGAATGAGTCTTCTTAATCACCTAGCCGTACAGAACAGAGAGCCCTGTCATTTGTACCTCACTGAAATCCTGAATGACCAAATAGGAAAGATATGGACACAGAATGTAATTTGAACAAACGGGAGACTCAGAGAGATAGAGACATCTCTCCTCCCTCACAGAGTGGGGATCTATGTTCAGAAGAGAGGAATTCAGATCAAGGAAGCTGAGGTAACTGAGTCTTACTATATTCTTTTTGCACAAATGAGCTTTGTAATAAAGCATAACTGAAATAAGCTTGAGCCAAATGCCTTCCACAAGGACTGTCTGGTTCTACAGCACATGGATACCTGGTATATTCACAGCTGCTTATGCTGCTTTCTTTAGTTGCCAAAACTTAAGAGCTAACTTAAGAGATAAAGAAATTAGAAATAAAACAGACACTAAGGGCATGCATCATAGCAGGCTCAAGTGGGTCTGCTCAAGTACATAACTTGATGCACGCTGGCAGCCTTGTGCATCATGTGCATCAGTGGTGCAGAGGGCATCAGCGCTGAGAAAATGGTGGCAGTACGCTTTGACCTAAAACATGTTCAGTGTGCTGTTTTACCTCTACTCTCTTTATTTCTAAGTTATCTCTTAAGCAGAGGTGGCAGGAAGCCAGGACTAATGGGGTTTAGCCCCCCAAATGCAGGGCAGTTGGTAGGGCTGCAGGGCAGACCAGCTGGTGCAGTGGTGGGCTGCTACAGTGGTGTGGAGATTGGCACAACACTCAACACGGAGCCAGGATTGCAGCCCTGGCATATGTATTACTGCCCAGCATGGCAGCCAGGCAAGTTTCAGTCTACTCTGTGAAGGGGAAGGGGCTTTGTGGGGGAGGGGCAGATTGAGGCCCCCACAGTGAGGGAGGGAATGGGGCAGAGGCAGGGGCAGGGTGGGTCGTGGGAGGGTTGGAGTCTAGGAGCCTCATCCAGGGGCATGGGGTCGCTCCTACCACTGCGTGCAATTCGAGGAAGGCAAGGAGGGGCACGTGCCCCCCCAGTCTGTGAGTGGGACAAGGATGAGCTGCCACCTGCACATTAGGGCTCTGCACCCTGCTGTTGCCCCAGGAGCAGCATGACACCATGGTGGTCACAGGCACATGGCGTTGTGTGGCTTTGGGACAAAGGCAGTGGGGTGCAGAGCCCCCCATATGCAGTGGCTGCCTGCAGTCACCCTGCACACAGATTGGGGGGGAAGGCATATGCCCTCCCTTACCTCCCCAGGGGTGCACACAGTGCCAGAAAGCCCCCCCCACCCCAGCCTTTTCTTTGAACTGTCCTATTTAAACTACTTTTATCCCCAGATTGGGTAAGCTATCTGCCTTTGGCTTTGCAGATTGTCAAACTGACCTTACCCAAACCCTCCACATAGAGCTGCCATCTCTGGGACGGCTGCCATCTCTGGGATGAATAGTTTTTCCTAAAGGGAGGAGTCGCACTGACTTTTCTCAGTGTCCAGAAGGCACAGTAGAATAATTGAGTAGAAAAACAAGTTTCCCACTATTTTTGTAACTTCTTGGTTCCATCCACTTGTGAATACTTAAAAAACAAAACAAAACAAAACAAAAAAACCTCTTGCTTATAATCCATTCCCTATTATTTGATCCATAGCTACCTGGCAGAATCAAGACCTCACAGCAGCATAGTGGAGTTTTGCTTTTTATTCATTGCTTGACATTGTAAGTCAGGAACACTGCAACATGGACTTTCTGCTTTTTTCTAGCATAAACAAGTGAATGTTTGAAACTAAGTTCTGATAAAGCATTGTGTAGCAGGTTTAGGGTTTTGCATAGCTCAAAAGGCTTTAAACCTTCCACATTTCTTTATTTCCTAGGCACACTTGCCTCTCAGGAGCCATCACTTACATAAATCAGTAACCAGCTTAGCATAGTCCATACAGGTTGCACTCACAACCCTGAGTCTCCTCTAGACCTGAAAAGTTACGTGTGGCTCAGAGCTGCTCCCTCCTCTCTGCAGTCTTCCTTCTCAGTCTGACTCCACAACTCTGATACAGCTCTGATCCTGTTGTGGTGCAGCTACTTCCAACCTCACAGTCTGTGTCTCTTTCCAGACCCTAAGGAGTAAATTGGCTCAGTTCTGCTGCCATTAGCCTGGTTCCTGTCTCCTCAGTGTCTCTTTTCCCCCTAGTTTCTTCTCTAGGTTTTTAACTTCCTGTGACCAGTTAATTACCCTTTTTTTCAGTTGGCCCAGTCCTCCTAGGCAGCCTGCCATCAATGCCTACTACCTACAGCTGGCCTGTAGCCTTTGCAAGCCTCCAAAGAGCTACAGCTAAATGTGTGCAGTCTGCTGCAATTCTTTTGTCAGCCAGTCTGCTACACATTGCTTAAAGGAAAAGGTCATTTAATCTGTTTTTAAAATATTGACAGCGGAATACTCTTACAGTACTTCACCTGAAATCTGAAACCCATTTTTCTACCAGGAGTACATCAACATCCTACTTTTTCAGCACAATGCTGCATCTTTCTTTCTATCTGCTCAGTCAATCATCCTTGGGTTTAAGATCATATGCCCAAGTTTCATTGCCAGGTTTATCACCTTCTTGAGAAGGATATAGTGATTGATTAATGCCATGTCTGAGTGAACTAAAGTAGAAAATGCTGTTTTAAACTCTGCCTTTAAGCTCTCTTATGTTTACAGGTGGCACTGAGGCTCCACATGTCAGTGGACTCAAGCTTTTAGTTTGAAATTGTTCTTGAGAGTTGATTGCAAGGTGCATAGCATTACCTCTGTCTCTGCTTCCCTTTGATAGCATTTTCACAGCTGCAAGCACCCCTTCAACAGAGCTAATCTCTTAGGGTATGGACAGAAGTAACAATTAAAGTGTTTCAAATACTGGGTCCCCAGACCCTTGCCACCTCAGGGGCCCCCACCACTGTTGCAATCAGGTTCTGCACCCCCAATCCACTCTACCTCTATAGTTTGCCAAGAAAGTGAAAGGAGATGTTTAGGAATCTGGGACTGGAGTATCAGAATACTAATGACAGAAGCCACCTAGATTGTCCCCCTCCCCACAAACCACTGCTTACCTCACCACTGTAAAGGTCTTTGCTTTTCCCTCCTCTCTACTTTCCTATAACAGAGAATACCCTTGTTGCTAGGAAGGGGGAACATAGCTGGGCAGATGGCAGAAAGCCTAATGGCAAGGAGTAGCAAGTGTGAACCACCCATATAAACTGAGCCACTGACTAAAGAAGAGGAGACTACTGATGAGCACTTAGGCCAAATAACTGGGGCAGATGACCAGAAGGGAAATGGGCTTGGGGCATTTAACAAACCTGCCCTATATAGGATAACTCAAGGCTCTAGAGTGTTTTGAGGCCTGGGGCAGGGGACTGCCTTAAAGGAGAACCTCTAGGGAAATATGGAGACCCTGGAACTGAGTTTGAATAGAGAAGCCAAGGTATGGTGCCAAAAAATGGGGAACACCACAGAAGCTACTCCTAGTCTCTAGGGACCACCACACCAGTATATTGACAATAACTTCAAAGGTGTGGCAGGGAAGGAGGGCGGGCAAGGACTGCATCAGGTAGATGTGACCCAAGGGGCATAAGGTGCTGGAATAGAATGTTGAGCCTGTTACCCTCCCCCATTAGTAAGGAGAAGGAAAGGGAGATGGGACAGTGGAGCAGCAGGTCCCTGAAACCCCCTTTAGCAGACCCTGGCTGGAGAACTGCAGCTGCATGCTGCTGCAGTAGTTTGAAGTGTTTCAGCATTCAGAGCACCTGATGGCTGGTGGATGTCTGTGTGTTACAGACCCAGAAAATGGGTGGCATGGCTGAAGCAGAGCCCATGTGTTGTGGGAGGCAGGTGCAGGTTGCCCAGTATTGGCTCAGGCTCCCTGCCCTACTGCCCTCCCCCAGGATCTCTGTGGCCCAGCGGGTGGGACCTAGCATGGCAGGGCAGTGCAGGGCTGGGTGGGGAAGCTCAGTTCCACTGCCACTAGCCAAGTGCCGCCATGGTGAGGTGCCCCCTACCCGCCTGGTAGCAGCACGGGTGATGGAATGGAGTTGTGTCTCCTGCTGCTGCCAGGCAGGTAGGGGGCTCCTCGCCATGGTGACACAGGGCTCATGGCAGTGGAACTGAGATTCTCCACCTGGCCCCATTCTTCCCTCCCATGCCGAGTCCCATCTATTGGGCTTTGAAAGTCCTGGAGGAGGGCAGAGCCTGAGTTCACAGTGGACAGGCCACACCCACCCTACACGCAAATCTGGGGGCCTCATGCCCCTCCCCACCAGAGTTCACATAGTGGTAGAGAGCCAGTCCCCCCTCCCCCTCCCAGCCTTCTGTGGCTCCATCCTGCTCCCTACCTGCACCCCAAGCATTGCTCAGGCTGGGCAGCAGCCACAGCCCTGCCCAACTCCTTCCCTCTCTCCATCCCTCACTATGAGGGCCTCAATCCCTCCCTCCCTTCAACTTACCTGAAGGTGCTGCTTTCCAAAACTCCGTATGTGGGATGGGACTGCTGGCAGGCAGGGAATGGTGTTTGGGAGTTGGACAGGTAGGTGAGGCCAGTAACAGGGCAGGGAAGTAACAGCATGAAGCCAAGGCATGCAGTCTTGGCCTGGAAAGATCCACTTCCTGCATGTTCCTGCCCTGTGGTGGGGGTGGGGTGCATGGAGGAGACATTGGGTGTGGGGTGGGATGGGGAGGGGGGCAGCCTGAGCGCTAGGTCCTGGGAACCAACCAGCCAAGGGTGAGGGGGGTGGGTAGGCAGAGGCAGGGGTGCTAGCAGCAGAGCTCACCCAGGCAATATGGTCTGAGGCTGCCCCTGCAGCACTCTACATGGGATCCAAGCTCTGCCAGAGCAGCCAGCACTGTACTTCTGCCCATATCCACTGGCTGGTGTTCCAGCTTACTGGTGCGCACAGCTTACTGGTGGGGCTGCTCCCAGTGCTACTGCAGCTGCCTGGGCCAAAGGCACTCAGGAACATCTGAAAGCCAAAAAGGAAGCGTGCATCCAGTGGAAGGGAGGGGAGGTTATCACCACAGAGAATTATACCTCCATAGCGTGAGGTTGTAGGGAGGCTGTTAGCATGGCTAAGGCAGACATGGAAATAGGGCTAGTAACAAGGATTAAGGACAACAGAAAGTTCAGTTTTAAATACATGAGAAGTAAAAAGAAGGCACCAGGCAACATGGGGACTCTGCAGGATCGCTTGGCAATCTGGTGATTGAACCAAATGAAAAAGCAGACCTTTTTAACAAATTCTTTGCCTCCATTCTTCTGAGCAGGGACAGGACATCTCCCCAACTGGGATTCAGGATGGACTCAGGAGTGACTCTGCCAGACCTAGCGTCAGGGAGGACCAAGTTAAGGAACTTCTGGAGGGGCTGAACATGTTCAAATAATCAGGTCCAGACACTCTCCATCCCAGAGTGCTGAGGGAATTGGCAGGCGTTATCGCGGGGCCCCTGGCACAGCTTTACAAGCACTCATGGTGCTCTGGCCAGGTGCCAGAAGACTGGAATAAGGCCAATGTGGTCCCCATTTTCAAAAAAGGGAGGAGGGAGGACCCAGGCAATTATAGGCCTGTTAGTCTTACTCTGGTCCTAGGTAAGCTCTTTGAGAAAATTATCCAGGAGCACATCTATGGGGGACCAGCAGCAGGGAGGATACTCAAGGGCAACCAGCATGGTTTCATTAGGGGCAGGTCCTGTCAGACCAACCTGATAGCCTTCTACAAGCAGGTCACAAAATCAATGGACACAGGTGTCGCGGTGGATGTAGTCTTTCTGGACTTCAGGAAGGCCTTTGACACTGTCTCCCACCCCATTCTCATTAAAAAGCTAGGTGACTGTGGCATTGATGCATACACAGTCAGATGGGTCACAAAATGGCTAGGGGGCCGCACCCAGAGGGTGGTGGTGGATGTTTCATATTCGACCTGGAGGAAGGTGGGTGATGAAGTCCCCCAGGGCTTGGTCCTTGAGCCCGTACTGTTCAATTTCTTTATTAGCAACTTGGATGAGGTGATGAAAAGCACCCTGTTCAAATTCACTGACAACACCAAGATTTGGGGTGAGGTGGGCATGCTAGAAGGGTGGGACAGGATACAACTGGACCTGAACAGGTTACAGGGGTGGGTAAATGTGAATAGGATGGGATTCAATACTGACAAGTGCAGGGTACTACACTTGGGCAGAAAGAACCAGCAGCATACCGATAGGGTGGAGAACTCCCTTCTTGAAAGCACAGTGGCAGAAAGAGATCTTGGAGTCACTATCGATTCTAAAATGAACATGGGCCACCAACGTGAGGACGCAGTCAGCAAGGCTAACCATACCTTATCATGCACCTTATCATACATCACAAGCAGGTCCAAGGAGGTGATCCTCCCCCTGTATGTGACACTGTTGGAGTACACAGGCCACAGTTGGAGTACTGCATCCAGCATCCAGTTCTGGGCGCTGCACTTCAGGAGGGATGTGGACAACATGGAGAGGGTCCAGAGGAGGGCCACTTGCATAATCATGGGACAGCAGTGCAGGCCCTATGAGGAGGAGCTACAGGACCTGAACCTGTTCAGCCTTCACAGGAGAAGACTGAGAGGGGTTCTAGTGGCCATCTAGAAACTTACAGGGGGGACCACAGGGGAATGGGTGAGACCCTGTTCCCCCGAGCACCTCCTAGAGTAACAAGGAATAACAGCCACAAGTTGATGGAGAGTAGCCTCAGGCTAGACATTAGGAAGCACTACTTCACAGTCAGGGCAGCCAGTATCTGGAACCAGCTTCCAAGGGAAATGGTGCTGGCTCCCAGTATTCATTCCTGTCCAGGGCAGAGGGTCAGACTTGATGATCTGCTCAGGTCCTCTCCAACCCTACATCTATAAACCTATGAGTTTCACTCTCTCCTGTGGAAGAGGGTGGGGCAGCTTCTGTAAAGAGGTATGGCTTGCTTTGAGGTTCCAGAGTATCGGGGGGGAGACATAATGATGTGCAGGAATTTTTTGCTTCTGCCAGTGTCTGTAGTAAAAGTGGCATGCAGGACCAAACAAAGGAACTCTTTTTTTTCCAATTCCATTTCTAGCAAGGACCTCAATCTGCTGTAGAGAAAGAGGTGCTAGAGTTTGCAGGAACAGGGAGGAACCAGGGATTGTTAACTCATTTTTGGAATGTGAGCAGCACCATGGGTGACTGGTGCCTCCTGAGTCAGGGGAGGCACTTGCCCCCTCACCAGCCAGTCAGCAACCAGAGCAGGAGGGCCCACTATGGCCGATCACACCAACAAGGTTGAGGGGTTCCCCCACAGCTTATCATGCTGACCCTGAAGCATCATACTGACCTAGAACCCCTGCTTCCCCTGGTTGGCACAATCAACTGCAGGGGTGACCATAGGAATCACTTCTCCTGGCACCCCACTTCCTGGCCAGCACTCTCAGGGTGGCACTAGTGCTCTCTCCTGCCCTCCTTGCCCATTGCCTAAGCAGGGAATGCTGGCTCTCAGGGGGTGCACCAGCGCTCTCAGGGGGTGCACATGCACTCCAGTGCATCCCCTATGGGTCGCCACTGGTGAGCACTCACCTGAATTCATAGTGTGTCATCTCTGTCATATCACACTCTCTCCCATTTCTCAGGAGAGAACCCAGGAGTCTTGCCTCCCTTTCCCACCACCCAGAATGTGGGCTTTGATACCTCCTCCTGTACAATTTCTGTGTCTCTTTGCTCACCTCCATCACCTGTTTCTGGTATTAAAATAAGGTGCTGAAGGGCATAGAGGGGGATGGATTAAGGTTTCCCATGGCAGGGGCTAGTTAAGTGAGTGGTGTACCTTTGCAAGAAGGTAGAACTCATGCTGTAGGAAGGGATGCACCTGGAAAGACTGCGTGAGCAGTGCAGCCAGCAGTTCCAGCTAGAAGGAGAAGAGATGGAGACTAGGCACTTGTAGCATCTCTGTCCATCTCTACACCACCACCTGTGCTGCCAGACCATGAAGTTCATTCCAGAAATGCACCAGATGTTCCTTTAGCTGGAGCAGACAGCTGAAGGCATGAGAGTGTCCTTATGTATCTTCTGTTCTGTTGCCTACCTTCCCCATTTTGTGAGAGTGGAAGAGGGTTTCCTTGGCTGGACAAATGTGTCTAAAGTAAAAGGCCCTAGAGCCTATTTAAGTGGCCACAAAGTAAAACTTTATAGACTTCACAACTCACCTCATCAACAAAGTACCATAAACAGTTAACATGTCCATCTGGAACACTAATGAAATTAAATGAAATGGAGCAAAATGCCTGACAGCAAACATTCTACAAGAAGACCTTAAGATAAATAATACAGGCATGTTATAATGTGGTTTTTAGTTTGAGAATGGTAGTAGTGATTGATTTAAACAATGGTATCAGCTGCTGTGCTATGTAAAAGATGTATTTTTGTTATGGTTCCTGGATAAATTATGAAACTGGAAGCATCTTTATCGGAAAGGACTGTACAATATGAGGAAAATAAAACCAGTTAGCAGTACTCCAGAACAGTGAAGAAAGGAGACAAAAAAAAATCCTCTCCCCACCAAAAAAATAAATAAATACAATTTTCACAAGGATACTATAACGGGGTCAAGGCCCTTGTCACTTTAAGAAGGGATAGCAGCTGGCTGCTGCAGCAAAGGAGGGAAGGCTGGCCTTCAAGCCCAACCATACATCCCATACCTGTGTATGGTGAAGGAACCACATGACAGGAAAGGGCAGGGCTTCTAGGCACATAAACCCAATGCCTGAGGCCAAGCAGTTAATCTGGCCCTGCATGCTATACGGAGAGGAGCTCCCCAGGCAAAAAAGGCTTCAGTACCCAAAGGAGTTGGGATGAGAGGGCTCCAAGGGTGGTATGACTTGCAGGGATATTGACCCAGAGTAGGGAAGACTTTTAGTTTGTAAACCAGCTTGCTTACATTTATGTGGCATTTAAGTTCAATACTAGAGGACTGAGTTGTGAATACAGGTGTGGAGGCCACAGAGGGGTGCCTGGTGTGGCACTCAGTGACAGGCAGCATAGCTTGGGGTCAGGAACCCAGACTGTTAAGGGCTGAAGTGAGCTAAGCCGAGGCAGGGAGGGCTGAGACCATGGGGAGCAAAAGCAGCTTTGCCTGGGGTCAAGGACCCAAAGGGATAAGGGCTGGTTGGGAGCATAAGAGTGCAGGACAGTGCCAGGGTCAGGGGCCTGGAGCACTGGATCTGAGTTGAGGGGTACAGCCAGAAGCTGAAGCCTGGACATAAGTTTACAGTCTGAGGGCTACAATCTGTGTTGGAACTGGGGGTCCACTTCAAATGAATGTGGAGTAACATTTGTGAGGCATAGGCATGGCTCCTGAGCAGGGTGGAGACCATGATTATAGTCACAAGGCAATGAGTACCCTACGGCCCTGAAAGGGCCACAGGGCCACAACTTAATGCCTGAGAAGCAAGACTGGGGTAAGTTGGGCATAAGAAGTACCAGCTGGCTAAAGTGAATGAGGGCTCACTCTGGGCCCCTGGAGCAGCCACCCTTAACACCATAAATCCATCATGACTTGGCAGGTGAGGATAAGGGGAGCTGGAGCTGAGGCAGGAGCCATGGCTGCCCCTGGGGCCTGTTCCTGTTACAGACACATTCCAGATAATTCCTACTTTCTGGCACCATAGAATAACGAGTTTAGTCCAGTTTCTAAAGTCTCAGTAAGACTAAAGGAATTGGAATTCATGGTAGAGGTGATACCTTTCATAAAACCAGCTAGATTTTTGCAAAAAAACCCAAAAAACAAAAAAACACAACTTCTTTAATTGCAAGCTTTCAGGCACAAGCACCCTCCTTCAGGCATAGGAGAAAAGATTGTAAAAGTTCTCTCAAGTAGAAACGAAAGTTCATATTTCATAGGAGAGTTAAAGTTGTGGTGAAATCTCCGGTTTGGCACAGTTCATTTTATGCAGGCTAGGCTCAGAGAAAAGTTGGAATATTCTGTTTACCTTGAAGCTGTTTGTTTCTACCTGAGATAACTTTTACAATCTTTTCTCCTATGCCTGAAGAAGGGTGCTTGTGCCTGAAAGCTTGCAATTAAAGAATTTTTTTTGCAACAATCTAGTTGGTCTAATAAAAGAGATCACCTCTACCACAAGTCCTGAGTCTCTCTGTCTCTACACCAATATGGCTACAACCTGGATACCTGACAGTAAGATTAAGACATTTTAATTTACCAATCGGAGCACCTTAGATCATGCATTCCTATGAGGTATGCTCTGGAGCGGGAAATGGAGAACTCCATGGTTTCAACAAGATCTGTTATCACTCTGGGAATAATCCCCTTCCTCTTCTTCCCTCCTGAGTCTCCCCACACTATAAGTAAAAATCTGTACTGAAGTGCTATTCATATCCAGGTGGATATGAGGATAAATGCTTATTCTTGGTTTTTGGGGGGCATAAACAATACTAGGTGAGGCTGTAGACCAGTTTCTAGTCTCTCTTTTTCAGTAGCCGGCCCACCAGTACATCTGGAATTCGGGTTCCAGCCTGCTGCTTGGCAGAAGTGGAATAAATCAAGGTCTACATTGTGAAGTTTTGCCAGAAAAACTAAGCATGTCCTTACACAGATACCCTAATGCAGCAGAAGCCTGTTATTCTGTGAGCAGGGCAACGTCAGCTCTCCAACCAAAAGGAGACTTCTGCTGTTACTCGACAGCCAACAGAAGATGCACATAAATTTGCCCATGACTTCTGCTGTCTGTCACAGTCCCTTTAACTGCTGGTGCCTTTCCAAGGGCTTATCTATTTTATCCTGGCACCACTAAGGAAGTGGATCCTTACTATGGTCTGATAGAAGTCACCCAGCACTGCCAGAAGCTATGTTAATGTAGTCATGCTGTGGCAGGGGTGACGCTGCCTCAACAGACACAGGCCTCAGGCCAGCAGGATAGTAATAATAATAATGGAATAATTTGCATTGATATTGTGCCTTTCATGTGGGGATATCAAAGCACTTTACAAACATTTTGGAATTAATCTGGGGATTTTAGCTGAAGGCAAACAAGAAAAATATCTTTCCTTTGATTTCAGTCCTAACCTGCCCTCCTGAATTAACAGTTGCACTGGATATTTGTGAGCTTGGAGTATGCAATTATAGAGACCATTATACTGAGCTGAGGGTCAAGCCTGTGTCTCTTTTTCCTCAGTGCAAATTGAAGTTTCCCTGCTGATCACTGACTGACAGTAGTTATCAGCACAGTTGTTCCTTGCTTTCTGCACAATCCCTGGGACCAGTGCTGTCACTGCTGACCAGTGTTTAAACTTTGGCTTTTTAAATGTTCCTTCCACTCTGCCCCAAATTCCCTAAAGACCCTGGTACCAGTAGGCACTTCATGGTATGTGTGGTGCAAGATTCCCTCTCACTAATCAGGTTCATCTCCAGCAGCTGTTCGCCCCTCTTAAGCCTGAGCAGGGCATTCACAGGAGACATGCTTTAAGATTCCTCTTTTCTTAAAAGTTGTCTCTCTGCCCAGGGAAGACAAATGAGGTGGACAGTTTCCCAGTGTCAGGTCCATGATGGGTGTGTCCCTGTTGCTGGATCATGGAAGATTGGGATTAGAAGTGTGACAGGTCCCTGTTGCCTGATGGGGATTTAGGGTGAGGGCATTGGCAACTCCTGATTCCTGGGTGGGGCTGGAAGCACATCTGGAAGCAGGTCCCTCCCATTGCTAGAGGACTCCCATTGACAGAGAGAGCCGAAGAAGAGTCCCTATCTCAGGTTTAAGGCTAGGGAAAGTGGTTGCCACTGTTGAATGGGTCTAGGGACCTGTCCATATTTCCAAATAGGGTTAGAGGAAGGAGGTAGATCCTTATTACTGTCCTCTGTATCGCTCTGGTACAAGACACTTTAGTAGATCCTGAAGTTGTTCCTCTTAATTGCCAGATAGATGTTATTTTCTGAGTCTGGGAAATGCTGATGTAGCTTCATAAGTCACCTTCATGGCTCCACCAGCTAATAGAATGGCACCCCTGGTAACCAATGGGATGGAGCAGCTCAGGAATCCCTTTAAGAGCACGAGCAAGGGCGAGCTGAAGAACCCCTCCCAGCCCTTATCCAGAGGAAAGTGATGACCACTAGTCCTGTGAGTCCTCAGCCATTCCAAGAAGAGACTGATGCTTGGACATTACCTGAGATGTTTCCAAATAGATCTCCTACTGAACTCTCTGAAAGAAAAGGAGCCTAAAAGTAGATCCCTCACTCAGGCCTCTGGCCAGGAGCCCCTGAAGGAAACCCCTTTTCAGGCACTAGGTGAGATGCCCCTTGTTTTAGAAAGTGATAAAGGAGACAAATGGGGGATTTGTTCCTGGACCAAGGCCCGATACCCTATTTTCACCAGAAATCCCCCAGAATTTTGTACTCAATCAATTATAGATGAGTAATATAGCTACATTAATGTATTTATATTGTAAATAGCAACCATATTGATTTGGGAGGACTTCTTTGAGGTGACTTTGCTGGACTTTTTGAAAGGCTCTTGGTTGGACTTTTTGAAAGGTTCTTGGCTGGAGACTTCTCAGGAGTCTTGGCTGCAGGTTTTTCTGGAGTCCTGTCTGCTTTCTTAAAGAAAGTGTCCAGGGACGTTTGGAAGGATGTTCTCCAGAGAGATGAGCAATGCAGTGAACTTGTTCGCTGGTGTGGCATCGCATCGGAACAAGCATTGTAAAATCGAAACTGATATCATAAAGTTGAAACACGGTGTCAATTTATAAATGTGTGAAACGTTGTAACTCAAAGCGTTGTAAGTTGAGGACTGGCTGTACTCCCGACAGGTATGTGCAGGGAGTAATTCTATTTCATTATGTGGTAAAATAGAATCCTGAATTGCATGCGAGTGCCAAAACCTGCAGTTACACCGCTGGGTACATGCATTTAGGCACAGAAAGTGAACTAGGATTTAATTCTATGAGTTCAAGATTGTGTCCTGGGGTGGGGGAAGGAGGAGGTCCACCTGCTTTGGTTCTGGAAAGTATAACCATGGAACAGGAGAAGCATGCCAGAGGCTGGAGAAGAAAGTACAAAAAGGACAATTAAGGAAAGAACAATTAAGGAGGCAGTTATTTCTAAGTCCATGCAATGAGTGCTTCATTTACAGCCTGAAGCCAAAGAACGTGTATCCCTTCTATTCTCCTGTAAGCTTCTCTCACCCTTTTGTGAGACTCTTAGATGTATATGTATATCACATTCATGTCTTGTTCTTTTCTGAATCTTAGAAAAGCATTCATGTCATTTTTGTCTTATGGCAGAGTGCCAAAGGTTAAACATTTATCTAGTACTCTCTGATGCTGGACTCTGCTGTATAATGGTCTTTGTATGTCTGAATTACATTAAGGCATTTTGGTAACAGAAGGCTTTTTTTGTTGAGGTGGGGGTTCATTTTCTTTCATTCTCTAAACTGGTAATTGATTTCTAGTCACTGCGTTAGCACTTCCAAGACCACATGGATTTGGCCAAAGTGATTTTGTAAACCTGATATTATGGGAATTCAAATCTCTAGATCCTGTTGTTCAAAGGATCCCAAATTTGGATAATTTATTCTAATCTCTGCAGCAAATGTCCAGATTATCTGAGTCATCTTCTGGATCTGGAACACTTTTCCATAGTAAGTGGGTCTCAGCCCTAATTACAGCAGAGCTTCTACTCTATCATAATAAGGTTTGGGTTGAACAGGAGTGAAGGTGGGATGTGCTGAGGCACACAACAGAAGAAGTTGTGATTCTGGAATATCTTTGTTTGATGCATTGAGTGGGCTATGGTTATGGACATTGCGCCAACTTGTACTTAGCATTTGTTATAAAAATAAATACTGCCTATTGCCTATGTACCCAGTTTTAGGTGTGGGCTTGTATACATATGCTGAAATAAAAGCTTAAAGCTAGAACTTCTCTCACAACTAAGCCATCTAAGTGCCACCTACACAGTTTTGAGGCATCTAAGTTACTAAAGGCAAGTCTACTTCACCCCACGCAACATCCTGCATTCTGCTAAGACATGTAAATTATGCACCCCCAATATCTCCCTCTTCATCTAAACTCGGCCTACCACAGATACTCAGAAGTGATTATGATCCAAGATGCATAGCCAAGGCATCTAACTCAGTTTAATCATAGTCATTGTTGGCAATTCCTCCTGGTCAAGGATGGTCACTCCATCGGGTCAAGTAAAGGGTTGTATATGTGTCTGTTGATGGCTGAGAAGGCCAATCCCAGAGCCATAGACTCTCTGGAAAACACCACAGGTGGTAGTTAAAGGGAGATTTGGACCACAGATGTCTTGGTCTTGTTGCCTTTCTTTCCATTTCTGTCATTTTTCTGCCTCCAGGGTGAGATGGTTTTCTTCAAAGTAAGATGGACCCTCTGTCACAAGACGTCACTATGTAGCCCTTTCTCCCTCTAGTTTTTCCCAGTTTGCAGTATCAATGCCGCACTTCTTAATGTTTGCTTTGAGGGTATTCTTGAAGTGTTTCCTCTGGCCCCTGTGTGTCCTCGTCCTTGGCTGAGTTGATAATATAGCAGCAGTCATGAGCACACAATGCCCTGTCCACCACAGCTGATGTTGAATAATCAACACTTCCATGCTGGTGGTGTTAGCATTGATGAGAACACTGGCATCTATATAACAATCCTCCCACAGACCGCGGTGTTGTTTGTAATATTTTGCATGCCTCCATTTTCCAGACTAGCTTGTACATGGGAAATAACTGGTTAATTGTATTTTGAAGAAGATCTGTGAGGATCTGCCTGAATGCTCCGCTAGTGGGGAATGGCCCATCAAGGGAACCGCCCAATTTGCATAGCATCACTGGATTTAGACCTCAGCACCTGAAGACTTGCTGCCATTTCTCATGCTAAGGAGGCACTTCTGCAGACACTGTTGTGAAAAAGGAAACTCCTAGAAACAACGGGAGAAGAGAGAGATAAGCAGAATAAGAGGAACATGTGAGCCTTGAACAGCTGGGGACCAAAGACTCTGCTTGGTGTCTTCCTGATGACTAGCATATGTTGTTTTTGTTTAAGAAAAACTGCCTATTTTGCTGCATGCAACTTCAGTTGCACTCCATCCCTTTGGAAAGAAAAAGGCCCTCTCAAGGAGCTCTATAAGTTCGCTTTCTGAGGGACCCATGGATAGCCAGGTGGTCAGAGTCTTGGAATCCAAGGAGCCAGGGGCCGACCCTCCCTAGGAGCTACTCTTGAGCTGGGTTCCAGGGTACTCCACAGACTGTGTAAAGCTGCTCCAGGGTGAGTGCTTCTCTGGGGAACCTGTGACAATATGTTCATGGGGCCCAGTCCTGTTTCCCCTTGCATGCTCAAATGGCAGTTTTCTAGTCATTTACTTGGCTGTTTTCAGCCCATGTTTTATGTGGTGGCTGTATGTAGATAGAGCATGTGCAGTGGGCTATGAATTGGCCAGGTAGGTATGCAGCTATATGCGGTAGTATAACTAGAGTTGGGCAACCAGAGCACCATCCCTGGGTGCTGATTTTTGAGGGGGTGCCAGAATAGTGGCTGCTACTGCCACTACTCCAGCCACTTCTGCCAGCCAAGGTGTAGAAACTGATTGTTATACCTCTAGCTACTGGTAAGCATACCTCGGTAGAAGTCCTGGAAAAATGACATGGGGTGGGGGGCAGAGGGGGGAGGACCCGCCCCCCCAATTATTCCCAGTAGCTGAGTGATCAGGGAGCTGATCCAGACAAGCAGAAGACTGGAGCTCTAACCTCCCTGAGCTAGTCCCACCCCCAACCTAGGCCCACTGCCTCCCAGACTTTCCCAGCTAGTACCCTAACCATCACACTACAGATCAAGCATTATACACTTCCCTTTCTAATGCAGATTTCAAGGCAGAACCACTGCCCCTTGCGTTTACTAGTCATTGGATAAAAAATGGGTGGAGGGTAAAACAAAGGGGAAACTTCTGCCCCAAGGGAAGCAGAGGCCTACAATTAACCTCTGGGCCTAGTTTATTGTAGAGCAGCAGCCAATTCAGTAAGCCACACAACCTTCAATCTTCTCTTTGCCTCTTGATGCAGCATATCTCCCTCTTAGTCATCCAGGGTGCTAGGTTCAAAAGGAGGGCCAGAGTGATGGAATAGTGGTGGTTAAAGGTCTGTATGTCAAGCTCAAACAGCTATAGGCTCAAATCCCTTCTGAGAAAGGGAAGGATAGGACCCTGGTCTCCTGCTTCCTGGGTGAGTGCTCTAACCCCTCAGCTATTAAGGTTAAAACATGGAGATGGTCCTTTTCTGCAAACTGACACTTGTTAGTCATGGGGTTTTTCACTGGTTACATTTTTGTGATTTGGATGGAGCTGGATGACCAGAATGGGCATGAGTACATAGCTATGTACATGCCCAGCCAGACCACAGTTATTGTACATGCAGACTACATGTATGCACTCACATGTTCACACTGCAGGGGAAGTAGAATCGCTATCTGCATGTGAGTGCCAAAAATGCCACTTATTTGGCTAGAAAGATGCCATTTAGATGCATAAAGAGAAATAGAATTCCATTCACACTGTGTGTTACGGCAAGCCTGGTGGCAGTCCTCATTGTAATAGTTCTACTGCTGAAAGACATGACTCAGAATTGTTAACTGGAAAGGATACGTGCCTCTGTTAGTCGTGATGAAAATATAGCTTGGTAGAATGTAGTCATGAAGGTCTCTGACATTTCTTGTAGAAAAATAAAGCCCACACACATACAGTCTCCAGCATTCTCCAGCCCTCTACCACTAGTTCACTGTGCCTTGTGGGATACTCACCTACTCTTTCCATCTCTACTGAATTCACAATTCTTCTGTGACACATCTCACCACATATCCATCTAACACAGGTACAGGAAGTGGGCATGCTAATTATTGCTGATGTACTTATTTTTAAATCCCCTGTCACTTGTAGACCAGTCTCTCTCTCACTACTAGCATTGATGCTACTTCACTGAGCAAGGTCCTGTCACCTTTTCAAAAAGTGCATTCCAGCATAATATGATATCTTACAATTAATTACATTCCTTAAGATTTACAAGAGTGAAAGCTATACACTTGGCATATAAGAGTCATTCAGTATAAAACATCAAAAGGCTTTGGAGCAGGAGCTAAAAACAAGGAGTCCTTAAGAGTCAATCTGTTGGTGATCATCATGATTGATGGTGGGAGGGCGATGAGCCCCCAGGATGAGTTAGCTAGGGAGTGAGGTTAACTAGGGAAGGTGAACTCCCCCGTCACAAGAGATCCTCTGTGTTCCTGAGGTCTCTTGCCGCTGCAGAAGACTTGTGCCAGATGGACCAAGAAGTGCCTGCTGGTACCAGGGTCTTTAGGTAATTTGGGGCAGGGTGGAAGTAATATTTAAAAAGCCGAAGTGTAAACACTGGTCAACAATGACACCACTGGTCCCAGGGATTGTGCAGAAAGCAGGAAACAACTGTGTTGATAACTAGTGTCAGTCAATGTGATCAGCAAGAAAACTCCATTGATGAAAGGGGAGGGCAGGACAATTTGCACTGCAGAAAAGGAGACACAATCCTGACCCTGACCCTCAGCCCATTATAATGGGCTCTGTAATTCCATTCTCAGAGCTCACAAATATCCAGTACAACAGCTGTTCATGAAGGTCTCTGCGGAGGCAGGCAGGCAGGATGGGACTAAAATGGATGGAAAGATGTATTTCTTGTTTGCCTTCAGCTAAAATCCCCAGATTAATTCCAAAATGTTTGTAAGTGCTTTGATATCCCCACATGAAAGGCACAATATCAATGCAAATTATTCCATTATCATTCTTACTATCCTGCTGACCTGAGGCCTGTGTCTGTTGAGGCAGCGTCACCCCTGCCACAGCATGACTACATTAACATAGCTTCTGGCAGTGCTGGGTGACTTCTATCAGACCATAGTAAGGATCCACTTCCTCAGCTGTGCCAGGATAACATGGAGAAGCCCTTGGAAAGGCACCAGCTGTTGAAGGGACTGTGACAGACAGCAGAAGTCACAGGCAAATTTATGTGCATCTTCTGTTGTCTGCCAAGTAACAGCAGAAGGCTCCTTTTGTGTGGAGCGCTGATGTTGCCCTGCTCACAGAATAATGGGCTTCTGCCACTTCAGGGAAGCTGCATAGGGGCACACCTACATTTTGCTAACAGAAGTCTGTAATGTAAACCTTGCCTTAATCTGCCTCTCCCAAGAGGAATAACAATTCTGCTCTTGCAGCAGTTGGCTTCTACCCAGATTTTAGGTGTACTGGTTTCCCTCGCTTTATGCACGTTCTGTATGTGCAAATTTACTCTTAGGCGATGAGCCTTTTTATACCAAAATGTTGTCATATGCGACATAAATTCACTTTTATGCAATCGGTGTGGTGGAAGCCCACAATCAGCTGCTTTGTGCAGTGCATTGTGGGAGTGACGTGCACCAAAATATAGTCTCCTGTGTGGATCTGTGCTCCTCGCTAGTTGTCGTGATGTGTTTCTATAATTGCCATCCCCATTATGGCTTCTAAGCATCTCACTAGTTTATCTCCTACCCCTTTCCCTGGTCCATCACCACCCCCTCCATACCACCTAAACATTCACCACCTCCCTGTGCTTGTGTGTACTGTCTGCTGTTAGTGAGTACCAAACCTGTCTTGTCTTGTAAAAGTGGTAGAAATGGGGTGGTGTGTACTGGGGGCCAGTACAGTCAAGGTCTTTGAACGGATCCCTATTTGTTACATTGTAAAGTGGGTTCCCTTTATGTGAATTTGAGTTATGCGCCATTTTCCAGGAACACACGTATAGCATAAAGCAGGGAAACCTGTACTGGTAAGTTGGATACTTATAAAAGAAACTGGTCTGCAGCCTAGCCGTCTAGTGTTTGTGCCCCCAAAACATGAGAATAAACTTTTATCCATATGTCCATTTTATTACCCACAACAACACAATATAGATTTTCATCTATGCCCCCTAAGGAGACTCAGGATGGAGGAGGAAGTTGACGCACAGATTGGAAATCCTTTTTCCTTTGTCTTACTGAGACTTTGGGAACTGGACTGAACCAGTTCCTCTTTGGTGCTAAAAGGTGAATTAGCTGGAATTTATGTCCTTGTGAAAATGACAGGCTCTCTAGTTCTGGTGTGTGACATGTGGAGGTACGTTTCTGGACCGTGGGTTCTAGAGCAGAATGAACAGAGTTTGGTTTTCCTATACTTCTGGTTTTGCCACATGGGGATGGGATGCTACAGGTGCTGGGCAGAAGTTGGGTTACATTCCTCAGAAGCCTTGTGTCTTCTAGGCATTTTGACTGGGTTGTACCAGTGCTTCTGCTGGTACTAAAAATCCCAGAGGTGCCGCCTTTCAGGGAAACCCTAGTGCCACATTTGGGACCAGGAAGAAATTTCCCCACAGTCAGATTGCACAGACTGTGGGGAGTTTTGCAGGGAGCATGGTCCTCTTCCTCAGATCTCTTGACTGTATATTAACAACCCCTTCATGTCTTTGTAGTGTCCTTGCCCTCATGCTTTACCTGTAACAGATTAAAGTGTTCTTGGTGTTTTTGGGCAGCGTGCCTGGTAATTGTGCAGCAGTTGTTTGTGTAATTTTAAGAACAGGTTACACAAAAACTTGTATACGATACTTTAGATAGAGATATTCCTGCCTTCAGCAGGGGGTAGCACTAGATTACCTCTAGAGGTCCCCTCCAGGCCTACTTTTCTATGATTCTATGATTTATATAGTTTGGGAGGGGAGGATTTCTTGTCTCCTTTCTTCACTGTTTTGGACGGTTGCTTAGTTCTTGAGCATCTCTGATAAAGGCGCTTTTGTTTACACAACTTACCTCAGAAACTTAAAAATATATGTGTTATATAGTACAGCAACAGCAGTTACATCAACCGTGTGATTAAACTAAATGTGATTAAACTAAAGCTACATTATACCATATTTGCATTATTTATCTTAAGGCCTTCTTGTAGGATGTTTCTGACAGGCCTATTGTTCTGTTTCATTTGATCTCATTACTGTTGCAGCTAGACCTGTTAACTGTTTTCTGTCCTCCCCTCTACACACTACAGGTATCACACAATTAACTGGTTAATTGTGCAATTGCCTTGAGACCAGCTACATGTACAAAGTACCTACCACACAATATAAAGCTCCAGCCGGCTATAAAGTTAGACCTTGAAAATGTGTGCTAACTTTAGAGCTGATTGCTGTTGAGCTTTAATTTGCACCTGTAGCAGGATCACCCATGTGGCAATCTCTCCACCCCAAGGTATATGAAACTCCGGAGGAAGGAGGGGGAGATCGCCACAGCAGCAATCCCCCAGCCCTGGGGTGGTGGGGGTGCCGCAGTGGCTGGGAGTGCCCTCAGCTGAGGGGGCTCCCATCTGCAGGAACTTGCTTCTTGATGGTACCAGGGTAGCCCAAGATCAAGCTCCCTTTGCACAAGCAATAAGGCACAATGGGATCTAATATGTGATCCCACAATCACACTTCAACCCATGCGCCCATGTGAATCGTGCATTAGATCCTATTGTGCCTTTACCTGCATGTGTAGAGGGGGCCCTACTAATGAGGTGAGCTGTAAAGTCTCTAAAGGCTCAGCTTGCAGTCATTCAAACCAGCTCAGGGTCCTCAGCTTTAGTCACATTTCTGAAGCCAAAGTCACCCTCCTATCCACGGAATATCTGGCACCTTTCCAGAGTGAACTTTGCAGTCTGATATGACAGACACTGTAGCAGAGCTGCACAGAGAGGCAAGACGTACACAGGTCTTCTGTGCTGTGGTGCTAGCATCTGTCATACTGAAGACTTCCATACTGACATAGCCCAAGATGCCAAAAAGGAAGTTCCCATCTAGTCTTTTAACTTATGCTGTGCAAAAACCAGCAGTTCTATAGGTAATGCCCATTTTTCAGCATAACCTTTCTACCACCCTTGAAGATAGGGCTGGATTATACTGAGTTTCTCCAGAAAGAACGGGAAGATACAAGTTGGGGTTAAATAAAAAAACAGGTTTTCATTTCTGAATTGAAGGGGAGTAAATGGAATCAGATACATTCAGTCATTTCATGCACCACTTGTTTCTTTCAGATAAGCTCTAAGCTACCCATTCCTTCACATGCCACAAAAAAAAAGAAAGGAAGGAAATAAAAGTAAGTTAAGACATAGGCAGCCTGATTATGGAGATGCCCCTGTGATCCCGTAGGTAAGGGTATGATGAGATTTCCACTTAGATCAGGAGCTGAATTCCACAAAATGAATTAAAGTACTACTTAAGATTAACAAGAGTTTCCCACAGCAAAAAGGATATAGGTCCTTGGTTTGTGACTATGGTCGTACAGAGAAGAAGTATTTACGCTCTAAAGAAACCTATTAAACATTCCTTCTTTCTGAAATCTTCATGAAGAGCCTGCTGGTTCCTGGCATTGTCTCTGCAGCATAGTAACAGGCAGCTGCTGAAACTCAGTGTGAGCTTTCATAGACCCAAACCAAAATGTGTTATGAGATCTGAAACACACTGGACGTGATAATGTTACCAATTTTGATCCAAATAGCAAGATAAAATTGAAGAGCTTGCAGGTTATTCTTTTTAGGAGAAACTGATGATGGAATCTATATCTTCAAACACATCCTTTTTATTTAAGAGCATATTCAAAGCCCTGCTTTCTTATACACAGGAGGAATCAAAATAGCAGAAACAGTTTTTCTGCTCATAGCCACAGAATTCTTTCAGCTTCACCTGAACCAAAAGCACTCTCTCCAGGCTTCTCCTAAGGGCACGCTCCAATGCTTTATTCACAATGTAGCAAAGCTTACTGCTCTGCCAGGTTCTATGTGCTTTGCCCAGTTTCTAAACCTGAACTGTCTCTCTCACAGACACTTCTGTCCAGGACAGTTTTCCACCCTTGGCTCCATTCAGGTTATCCTAATTCCAGAAAATTTTTACATGTTTCTTTTGCTTGGGATGGAGACATGGGCCTGTATTTGGGGTTTTGCGTTTGCTATTATTTTGCTACCTGAGTCCATAAAGAAGCATAATAATGTTCATAGCTTCATATATGTGCATCATAGATTCTTTTCTTATTGCGTTGAAAGCCCTTATACATTATTGTACTCACAACAGCCTGCAGTGCCAGTACTGGGAGGGTAAAAGGGACAGCTTAAAGAGTGTCAGTGTTTCCTTACACATTTTGAATTTATGCGAAAACGAAAATGCTCCACATTTTTAGGGTTTGGTTTGGGGGTTTTTTTGGCAGTTTTATGAGACAAAAAGTGATTTTCAAGTTTGGGGGTGTTTTAGTAAGTGATTGAAATTTTCCATAGGGGCAGCCCCACCCTCCCACCCCCTCTTTTTGCCAGTCCCAGACACAAGTCACAGCAAATGAGGGTGTAATTCTGTGTTGCCTCAGTAGCAGCTCAGCTAAAAAACTCACTCAGGGAAGTACACTGGCATTTCCCAGTTAGTTCTGTTACTGATGTCGGTAATGTGGGTATAGGGACACAGCTTGAGGAAGATCAGATGGAAAAGGAAAGATAAAGTTCAGTAGTGGGTAGATGTGGAAGATTTGTTATACAACAATAATCAAAAGCTATGTATTGGTCTTTCTTTCCTGCATTTGTTAGCTGACGTATATAAGCATCTTGTAAAATATGCTTAATTTCTGTTTGGGTCTCTTGTTGCTTTCCCTGGATACAGCTACAAATTCATTAATGCGCCTTTGCTACTGTGCATTGTTTAGTACCTCTTATAAAACATACTATATAAAGGCACATTAGCAAAGCCTTTTTAGTGATGCTTAATGTGCAGTAGAGTAATTCTATTGCACATTAGGATATTAGCACTGTTTTTGACGTGACATTAATGCTCAGTAGAATAGGCTACTGTGCAATAAAGTGCATGTATAGACGTGCTCCCTGTGTGCTTTGGATGGATTAAGAATGAATAATGCCTAGTTATGGATGGGTTTATCTTGTCCTTTCCTGCCTTCTGCCACCTACTGAGTCAGTTACTCCCTGGAACTCAGTTGTTATATGGGAAGGTTGAGGCACTAAGGTTAGGTTCCCCTTCATTTCACTTCTAGCATGAAATCAGTAACAAAACAGGAAGTGGGGAGGAGGGGGAAACTGGGAAACTATAGGCCAGTTAATCTCACCTCTATCCTTGGGAAAACTATGGAAAAAATCATTAAGGATCACACTTGTGAGAGCCTAGTGGGGGAAATAATGCTGAAAGGAAATCAGCACGGATTCTTTGCAGGTAGATCCTGCCTGTCTAACCTTGTGTTTTTTTTATGACCAGGTCACAAAATGCTTAGATGCAGGAGTAGAGGTAGATGTCATCTACCTAGACTTTAAGAAGGCCTTCAATATGGTATCTCATTTTGTTCTCATAAATAAACTGACAGGCTGTGAGGCAGATGATTACATGATCAGGTGGGTGGCAATTTGGCTTAGGAGTCTCACCCAGAGCGTGGTGGTGGACGGGTCGATATCTACCTGGAAAGATGTGGGCAGCAGAGTCCTGCAACGCTCAGTCCTTGGACCAGTGCTATTCAATGTCTTCATCAGTGACTTGGATGAGGGTGTGGAGAACATCCTGTCCAAGTTTGCAAATGATATCAATTTATGGGGCAAAGTTAACATACCAGAGAGTAGGGAACAGATCCAGGCGAATCTGGACAGGTTGGAAAAACGGGCAAAACAAAATAGGATGCAGTTCAACAAAGACAAGTACAAAGTACTGCACCTGGGCAAAAAGAACTGCCAACACACTTACAGGCTGGGGGAAGACCTTCTCAGCAGCACAGCAGCAGAAAGGGATCTTGGAGCTGACTCCAAGATGAACATGAGTCATCAATGTGATGAAGTGATCAACAAAGCTAACTGCACTTTATCATGCATTAGCAGATGCATGACGAACAGGTCCAGGAGGTGATGCTCCCCCTCCGTAAGGCTGCAGCTGGAGTACGTTGTCCAGTTTCAGGCGCCGCACTTCAAGAGGGATGTAGAGAATCTTGATAAGGTTCAGAGGAGGCCACTCATATGGTCAGAGGCCTGCAGGGAAGGCCCTATGAAAGACTGAGAGACCTAGATCCCTTCAGCCTTTGCAAGAGAAGGCTGAGAGGGGATCTTGTGGCTGCCTATAAATTCATCAGGGGAGGGCAGCAGGAAATATGAGATGCTCTATTTACTAGGGCACCCCCTGGAGTAACTAGGAACAATGGCCACAAATTGACAGAAAGCAGATTTAGGTTGGACATTAGAAAGACCTTCTTTGCAGTAAGGGTTGCCAGAATCTGGAACGGGCTTCCAAGGGAGATGGTGCTCTCCCTTACCCCAGGGTAGTTCAAGAGGAGACTGGACAAGCACCTCTTTCCTGCCCAAGGTAGGTGGTTGGACTCGATGACCTAATGGAGCCCCTTCTGACCCTAACATCTATGAATCTGTAAGTGAAGGAAGAAGCCATAAAAACATGAGTTATCAAAACAATCATCAAAACCAATAAATGCAGCAAGCAGGGAGAGAGCATATAGGCATGCACTGTAAACTGCTGCTTTCATGCTGCCTCCTGGGAACTGTGAAGGGGCTGCTCAGGCAGTCAAACAGTAATTACTCTCAGTATGTCCCAGGGTTCCCAGGGGAAAGGATATTGTATTTTATTTATTTCTTTGATCCCATGTGATATGTAACAAGAACCTGCTCTGGAACTTTAGCAGACAACATTGTTCCTATAGGGCATATCAGAACTGCTTTGTGCAGCCACAACCAACAATTACATATTGTTCAGCTGTCCTCATGTACACCTAGGAAGCCTCTGATCACTCCTTACTGACACAACTAGAGAAAGGGGACTTTGCAGTGTACCCAGGTTGTCAGATCTGGGCAGGTCCTGGAAAGAAGTAAATTCAAAGGCAGAACTGGCTTAATAATTCCTTCTTTCCCTGCAAGCAAATCTAAAACAAAAACATATCTTTATCTAAATTTCAATTAAATTTCATCTACAGTTCCATAGTAAATTTCAGTTTTTAATGAATACTTCAATATCAAAATATTTGAGATGAAAACTGAAATTTTCTGGTTTGCAGGAAAATATTTTCAGTCATTTAGTTTTTCTGCTGAAAGCCAACACTTCCCATGAAAAATTGAATGTTGTTGAAAACCCAATTATGCGCTGAAAAAAAAAGAAAATAGATGATATTTTTAACCAAGTCTACTCAAGAACCCCCTGGAAATGCCCAAGAGCAGCTCCTTCTTGTTTAAATGGGAGGGAGATGGAGAGGCAGCCAAAGTATCTCCAGTGTTTGGGATCACAGTGAAATCAAATGCAGGGGGGCAGGTGCAGATTACCCCACATCCTGGGAGCTGCCAGTACTATTTCTAGCAAGTCTTGCACAAGCTTCATTTCCCTGGTGGATCTCTGAAAACAGTCTAATGCAGTTGCATGGGGACCAGGAATCCTGGTTTTCTCTGTTTAAAAATCCCAATGCACAGTCCTCTGCCCCCCTAGCCCTAGTGGTACCCCTCACTCCTAACCTGCTTCCCCTGCCCTCTGCCCCAGCCCCACAGTTTGTGGGGAATGGGGTGGGTGTGTGAGGAGGAGGGGGTGTGGGCGTAGGCAATACACCATGGGGTGGGGGAACACAGGTGATACATTGGGGTGGTGGGGGAGCATGTGCTCTCCCCAGATTTCTGTGCCCACCGTGGGGTACAGGGTTCAGGGATGCAGCCTGGCCAGAGCAGCTGCTGGCAGGAGCAGTCTCCACAGCCCAGCAAGCAGAGCCTGGCTTGGGAGGCAGCACCATGTCACCATAGCCACCAAGGTGAAGTACAGCAGCAGCTGAAGCATGGTATTGTGCTCCATGCTGCTGCTGGGAGGGCAGGGGTGCTTCACCTTGGCCATGGCAGCACAGTGCTCCCTCTCACACCAGGTCCTCCCTGCTGAGCCATGGAAGTGGCTTCTACCCAGAGCTGGTCTGGCCAGGCTACAGACCCGTGCCCCACTGGATGCAAAAATCAGGGGTGGAGCTCATGCCTCCCCCGCCATTCTCCTCACCCCCTGATGCATTGCCTGTGCCCCCTCTGCCCACTCATGCAATGCCTACGCCCCTCTCTCCTTCCCCCGCCCCCACCTCCCATGGCCCCATAGACTTACCTGGAGGAAGCTGTTCTCCACCATGCTGCCTGACTACCATATGCATGTGGTGCCCCTGTGCTCCATTCCCCCCAGCACCAAGCAGCCCCTTGCAGGCTGGAACTCTGCCAACCTTCAAGGGAAAACCCATAGTTTCCCAGGTTTTTCTTCTTTAAAGGAGAAAATCTGCATTTTGCTGTGTTTTTCTTCAGCAAACAGAAAACCTGGATCCATGTTGATGAGCATAGCAAGCCCAAGTCCAAAGGGAAAGGATGCCAAGTACAAATTGATAAAGCACTCATGGCTGTGTATAGACTTATTCAAAAATTATTTTCATATAGTCCTATGTGTTTTCAGCACTGTCAGCACCTTAGTAAATGACAATGGGCAGTATTAGGCAGAGAAAATTTGGTATTTGATTCTCAGCATATGAGCATAATATGTGGAAGCAGAGGGTATATTCAGAAAGCCACAGGTGTTCTCTATATGATGGAGAACTTGGCTCTGCCCATGGAGCGAAGCACCTGGTGGTGCCCTTCCAGTTATAGGAACTATATCAGAGATGAAGGAACCCTCCCTTTGCCCCCTCTACAGCCACACCACACCAAACTTTACATTTACTGAGGCTTGGAGTGAAACCTGTATATATGTCATGCCAACTCTCTCCCCTTTTGCTGCTCCTAATGTTATAAGTCATAGTTTCATCACTGGAGAACAATTTGCACATACAATTTTTTTTGAGCTGAGACTGTTCCTGAAAACCACTCCAAGTGAAGAAGTGTCTTCACTTTGCTTTGAAGGTTTTGCAGTGATGCAGCCATGACGGTCCAGGAAATATGCAAGAGGCAATGATTTTTGTGGATGATCTTTTATTGGACCAATTGCACATCTTGCCTCTTGCATATTTCCTGAACTATCACAGCTACAACATCACTCCAACACTATCAAAACATAGAGGATATCAAAAATTTTTGCTTACAATGGAAAATCCACAACAACAAAAAAGGAAACTGAACTACACAGCAACATCTTCTTCCTAAACTTGTGTAAGGGCCTTGTTACATGGTAAGTTTAGGTGGCTTCTGGAGCTCTTACCCTCTGGACTGGCTGCATGTTACCACCTTTTAAGTGCCTTAAAACATTCATTATTCAGTTTAGAGTTACACCAATCCAGGGCAGGATTACCTCCAATCCTCCTAATTTTGTTCCTGTTCCATTACCATATGGCCATTTCATACCGCTATTCTGTACAAGTTGAAGTCCTCCAGTATCCCAGGATGCAGTTTCCAAGCAGAGTTTCAGGCCGGGCATGTTACCTCTGCTTTGCCGCTCCCGCCAGGCAAAGCAAACAAGCTCCAGGGCTGTGGCACTTGCCTTATCCTGCCTCATCCTTCGCCACACAAGCCCAAGTCAGGGATGCCCTTCCCAGCAACAGTCTACTGTGAAGTAGCAGGCACAGGAGGAATTCCCTCTCTCCCCCACCCTTCCCTACCCCCTGCTTGCTGCTGGCCAGGAGATCCAGGATGCCTGTGGCTGGGCAGGGTGTCCCTGGCTCCCTGCATGTGTGGATGAGAGTGAAGGGGATTCCCTGCCCACCCAGCTTACTGCTCTCCAGGAGAACAGGGCTCTGCTCCAGCCAGGCAGAGTCCCTGGCTCCATGCATGGATAGAATCACTGATGACATGTAGTGGGTGCACATGTACCCCCTGAGATTGGCTGCTGCTGCCACTGCCAGCAGCACCTGCGGGTGGTCACTGCTTCCTATCCCCCTGCCCCCGCTGACACTGCCAGCAGCATGGGCGGGCGGTTGCTGATCACCGGTCAGTGCTCACTCCCCCCTCCCCCCCCACTGCTGACACCACCGTGGCCACCTGTGGAAGCTCTCCACTCGCCACTGCTATGCACCAGCTGCTGCCACTGCTGCCACCACCTCCAGGCAGTCACCATGCCCCCCCCCAGCCTTGGGAGGCACATGATGTTCATGAGTGGAGGGAAGTAACAGGAATTTTCTCCCCTACCCACTGTGCTTGCCACATCCCTGGAGCTCCCTTATTCTGTCCAGCAGGAGCAGTTAGCCAGTCCTGCTCCTAGTCCTACCCTTGCTCACCAAGCCTCTAATGGCAAGTCAGAGCTGTGCAGGTGAAAGATAGAGCCAGTTTTTTGCCTTACTGGCCATGTCTACATGAGATGCTGACTATGGAGTAGCCCATGACTGCTGTGCAGTAGCATCATGTGGCAGCAAGCATGATGTAGCGCTACTGCACAGTAGTCTCGGGCATTCCAAAAAAGCCATTTGGCAGCACTACTGCATAATAGCTCCAGTTACTGCACAGTCATTTACTACTTGTATAAATAAGGATGGGGCAGCTGCGGCAAGTGTCATGTATAAACAAGTACTAACTGACTGCACGGTAACAACTGCACACTCAGCATCTGAGGGCTGTCCACAGCCATTGTGTGGCTGCTCTACTAAGCAGAACAACACTAAACACATTAACATTTGTTTGGCTTGAAGCATAAAGTCTACCAAGGCCATAAGAATCATATCATCATCCCCAGGAAAATCATCATCTGCACCCTTATGGCCAACACGCAAAATTCCAAAGATGAAACACAGCTAAGCAGAACATCAGACAAAATGAAAACCATCTGCTTCACCTAAGTTACTCCAAAAGGGATCAACTTACACAGGGCATACCTACTTAGGCTACTAAACTAAGAAATATTAACCTAGAGACCTTGTGAGGTCCCTCCCAGCCCTACTTTCCTGTGATCCTATAATCCACTAAGAAGAAATGGACTCAGATATTGTTGGCTCTGGATTTAGGATCCAAATACCTTGTTTGGGGCAGGGGATGCACCCTCAGACTGACCATGATCTTTTCACTCAATAATAGGCAAATGTATTGATACACAGTGATAACAAAAAAGAAACAATACAAACAATTTTATATATCTAGCAATCCTAGGGCTCATGTCACATATCTCATGTTTTGGGCAGTATGGTACATACTTCCTTGGTTCCCAGGCTTTGTGCCTTTGTTGTGTTAGACAACCTGTCTGCCTTGAAGGCTGTGATCTTGTTTTATGGCATGCCCCCCTAAATTTTCAGGTAGTCCATTGGCCTTGTCGTATTAGCCTGTCTGCTTCCAGGGCTGTGAGACACTTTGAGTGTAAGACCCAGGCTCTTAGAAATCAGTTAACCCCTGCTGCCCATCTTAAACCCTTATAATGCATATATCTATACCTATAAGCCAATTCCCCAAAAAAGTCCTTTAAATACCATTTTCAAGGCAACAATATCAGAACAAGAGCCACCTCAAAGCCAGAGAACCAAGACAGCAGCATCTAGAACACTAACACCAATTAACTTATCACAACACCCTCTATCCTACTCTGAAATATGCAGTTGGTCCAATAAAAGATATCATGCACAAAATCCTTTGCTTAGCTTTCATGTTTAGATTATTAGACTGGAATTTCCAAGGAATTAGGCAGGACATTTTCAAAACCTACTTTGTGTTTTAGGCTTACAATTCCTATGGGAAGTCCATGGAAGTTGCAGACCTGAACCCCATAAGTGTCTTTGTAAATTCCACCTGAGTTAATACTGCAAGGTTAAAATGTACTGACTGAAAATAAAGATGATTGAGGGAAGTAGAATGAGCACTAAGCAGCTTCAAATACAGTAAATTTATTATCAGCCACAAGTTTAGCTTTTTTTTCAGCTTTCCTTTCTCATGCAATTAATTTCTTCCAATCCAAGATGAAGCCAAATAGGCATCAAAGGTTCAATTTCAACTGATCTCTGTTAGTAAATGTGAATGCTTTTCCCAGAGAGAAAGTCTGTGTTTAATCATAAATCCTTTATTGCTAGTATCTTTAATACTATGACAAAGTGCAGTGCAGACTTCGAAAGAGACCTGATGCTAATTGTTGATTCATGAAGACTTTAGTGAAGCAAGGAATAAAAACTGTGCCTGTCCAGAAAGATACATTTAGGAAACTGAAATAACAGTTCTAGACTGTTTCTAGAACATCCATCTATTCACCTCTTATCCATCACCATATGCCAGAAGTGTACCTGCACTTACAAGCCCATTGTACCAGCACACCAGTTTTCAGTAGCCAGTAGCATCATACCTGGTTGGCTTTGACTACCCCAGTCAAATGACCAGATTGATCAATTTACAACAAGGCCAACAAGGGGAACAAGGCTCAAACTCATCTATCTGAAGCTTTAACTAGATACTGCTCTGCCAATGACACCCTGTTACTGTCCCTAGAGTTACTTGGAATTTCCAAGGAGAAACATTGTATTGATCCAGTTGTACTTACAAAGCAACATTTTTCAAATTAAAGGATAATAGGAGCACAGAGCTTCTCTGCAGATATAGTTTAATTTAGGCCAATAATGCAGAGACACTGGAATCGCATATGCAGAGTGGCTTCTGCTTATTGTGAAGGTAATTTAGGATGTAACAGGTTTGGCACTTGATCCAGAAAGCCCTGACTCACACAGTGTCCCTTAACTCATGAGGGTATTTCTATTGACTTTACAGTTAGAGTAAATAGACTTGATGCATGATACAGCTGCAGAGAACAATTTTGTTTTGCAGAGAATTTTAAGATAACTTTTGTTTCATTCCTATCCAGAATGAAAATCAAAGATTACAGAGTTCTCCATGAAATGGAACAACCACTCTCTGCTCAGTTCAGCTGAGAATTCTGGCTCTGGAACAGCCCCTAAGCAGAAAACTCCAGAAGCACTGCCAGATGTGATGGACCTACAAAGTTGTGAGCTGGGGCTTTCAAGAACACACCTCTCCATCATCCCATCATGTTGGCTTCTCATGCACCAAGCTCCTGTTCTGGCAGCATGAGTTTGGGTTGGATTTCATTAAAATCAAATTATCTCTGTGGCAGGCCAGTAGGGGGAGCTCCTGCATTAAGCCTCCCACCTCACTACGCCCGCCCACCTACCAGACTCCACAGGGGCGCCTAAGTTCTGGCAGACCCCCTTTCGAGCCCCACCACAGAGTCTGGGGGTAATGTAAGCTTCCACCACCCCGAGGGGGACCCTCTTAAGCTCTGTGTGCTTGGGGAAACACAGGCCTAATAGTCCAATGGGTACTCAACCCAGTACAAGCACTTGGGGGCACTTCCCCAAGTTGGGGGCCAAAAATAGTCTCCCTTAGTCCACAGACCCAAGGGGCCTCTTAGGCATAATTTAGACCCACCCCTCAATAAGTCTCCTACACCAGTCACAAAGGAGAACTTTATTGATTACAGGGGGTAGGGTAAAAATAGGGTACAAGTTAGAGCTATATCATAGAAATCCCAAAGAGCAAAACAGTCTGGCTGAGGTAGCCTTTTCATCATGCATCTGAGTTACTGCCAGCTATATATCTAATCAGATCTCAAGTAGCTTATTCACAAGCATCATCTAGAGGCTGTTGGAGATTCCCTCTGGAGGCAGACCATTCCTAGCTCATGAGTTATGGGGAGAGAGCCAGTTTCAGATGGTAAAGCTCCTCTCTAAGTCTGAGTCCCCCGCATGGCTGCTGCCCCCTTCTCCTGGGCAGTCTTAACTTATATAGCCCTGTGACCTTGTTCACCTGGTCCAATGGAGGCCAGCACCTGTTGGCTGTTGGCCAACCAATTTGAAATGCATCACTTGTTGCTGGGCAGATTCTAGCCCACCAGGTAGATGCCCCTCACCCAGGTAAGTGATACCAGTCACACAGGCAGAGGGAGCAGGTTTCCCCCCTCCCTCAGGAATGTGTCCATCTCAGGTTACCTAAAGAGATAGGGTAAAGGTGTGTCTCCTCTGCTGGGCCCATCCTAATCAAATTGTCACAGAGCAGAGATTCTGGGGAGAAACGAAAGTGGCTTCCTGCCACAATCTATACTAAACTTTTTAAATCTTACAGATCATCAAATTCCAGTGAACATGTTTTGCTGAAAAGTTTCTGATCAGCTCTAATTTTCAGACTGTGGATGTTCTGCGTAAGTACCAGTAGAGGAGAGTTAAGTGTCTAGGGGTATTTGTAGACAACACAAGATTTCCCATTAATGCTGATGCAACTGCATTTGTGTTTGCATGATTGGGATTTCCTGCTACTCTAAAAGTCTTTTCAGCATTGTGGCAGCGAGAAGACCCCACAGGCACCAAGGGGCTGGGGGAAACCCCAAGAGCCCCCATGGGAAACAAACAGGCCCCCCATGCCCCAGGAAACTTACCTTTTAGACTGCAGCTGAAGCCAGAACCAGAGCTTGAGCCAGCCACATGAGCCAGCATTACACCAGCTTTTTAATCAGCTGCTCCCGAGGTGGGGGAGCTCCGAGCTGATTGTGGCGGTTGAGGATGCAGCCACGGGAAATTTAAAAACCCCGCCAGAAGCTGGCAGGGGGAAGAGAAAGGGAGAGAGCCAGCTTGGAGCATGCCAGGCAGGCAGTGACTCCTGAGGCTTGCAAGATCATCGCGGCAGACACTGTGCCTACACTTGGGGCAGGGGAGCAGTGTCCCTGCATTAGGCTGGGGAAGACCGATCCCTGGCTCCCTGAATTTCAGAGTACATAGGAGCATCTCTCTCTCTCTCTGGGAGAGAGAGAGAGACATGAGACAATGGGACCCAAGCCCTCTAGCAGCAGGGTCTGAGAACTCCAGTTGCCCTACCATCCAGGCAACTGACTGGTGCCAAAGCTGACGCCTGACCCCTTAGTAAAGGGGCTTACAGGGGACAGCAGAACAACAGGAGCAACACCCAAGTGGTTGGCAAGTGGACGGGGTGCTGGGGAGGCGGAGCCCAGAGGAACACTGCGGCACGAATGTGAGTACCTCTATCACTGGGTCACCCAAGAAGTAGAACACCACTGAACCCCTCCTTTCACCCAGTAACAAGGCATGGCAGGTGAGTTGAGGGGGTGCTCCAATAAAGGGGGATGGTATGGTACTCACCACGTCCACTAGAGTTGCCACAAGCACATTAAACTAACACTGCTCAGACATGTTTTATTTTGTGTTGACTTTGCTTACCTCACTCCAATCTATAGATTTGTGTCATGCAAACAGTCAGTAACTCAAAGACCTGTAATTACTTTCTGTTGGCACCAGGTAGTGCTGTGCTATTTCTGTAGTTCAAGCCTTTAGCCAGTAAGTGCCCCTGTGATTTTATTGTATTTTATTGTATGTGGTTTTTTTCCCCCTAACTCCATCCCTCCTACTCCACAGCTGACCACAGGCAGTCAGAGCACCATGCAGCATCGGGGGGTCAGAATATTATAATAGACGGCTGTAAAGAGAAAAGGCAGAGCAATCCCCATGTGCTGTGCAAGTAATATATTACCCCTTGGTCATTTTGCACTTTCCCCTGCCACCACCTGTAGTGTATGTGTTCCTCTCCCCCCCCCACTCTGTGCTGTGTACCCCCACCTGCTGTACCCACCACAGCATATAGATAGTGTATAGTGTATAGACATGTATAAAATTATATAGAAAATAGTGTTTATTTATTGTATATAGAAAGTGTGCTGCAAGCTATCTGTATAGGTGCTGGGAAGGGAAATCCCATTTTTTAAATATTGTTTTTTAATACTATTTTTTCTATTTTCCTATTTATGTAATTTTTTCCACGATTTATTTTTATTTATTATTTAAATAATTGTTTACTTACCCATTTTTGATAAAAAGAGAAAAGTGCTGCCTTTTTTGGAATAAAGTTTTGTAATTTACTTTGTCTAAACCTGTGTGGTAGCATGTTTTCTTTCATAGGCTGATTGGCATGCATGGCCATCGGGGTGGGTGGGGTAGGTAGGGTGGGTTGGGAGAGCTGGGAGAACTGATGACCACGCCCACCTTAGTCAGCATGGGGATGCTGTGCTTGGGGGCCTTTATGAAATCATAGGCAGACACGGTTCTTTGGGTGAATCTGATATCTTTTATTTGACCAAGTTAAATAGTTGGGAAAAAAATAGCAAGCTTTCAGTTTTAAAACTCCCTTGTCAGGCTTAGGAAGCCTCTGCAGTTGGTATGCCTTCACTGACAGGCAGTCAGTGAAGATGTAAATTGAGGAGTCAGTGGGTGAGAGAAAGGCTGGGTTGGGGGCAAGAGAGAAAATGGGGATGAATGTAGCAGCTGAGTAGTGGAGAGGTACCTGGGGAGTCAAATGTCCAGCAGGTTATAATGTGTCATAAATCCAATGTCTATGATTAGTCCATGATTTTTTGTATCCAGGAGGTTGATGAAGTGAAGTTAATAGGCTCATCTCTGAGAAGTGTTTTGTAAGTTCTTTTTGAGGATTAGAACTGAGAGATTGGAGAGAGAGTGGTTTTCTTGTGAGAAATGTGCCCCCACAGATAATTGGGTATTCCTGTCTTTGATAGATTTCTGGTGTGCATTCATTCTGTTGCATGGTTGTTATTTGGTCCCTCTGTTGTATTTTCCATCAGGGTATTCAGT
Organism: Crocodylus siamensis; assembly: GCF_052110815.1. NCBI lineage: Eukaryota > Metazoa > Chordata > Crocodylia > Crocodylidae > Crocodylus > Crocodylus siamensis. The sequence goes on from NC_143403.1 coordinate 47,467,030, forward strand.
GCATTGGTTGAGAACATTATATTACTGGTGGTGCAGAAATAACGTTTGTGGAATCATGGCATTACTCGAAAGAGTTTCAAGGTGGACTTGAATGGAAGTCAAATGCTTGTCCAGTCTTGTGTTATCTCCCCCCACCCCATCCCAATGTACAGCAATTCTGTTGAACCAGCATTTTTTGGAGGAAACCCTCCCTCCACCAGCAGCAAAAAGACTATAAAAAGAAAGTGTCAAGCTGCAATACTTTGGCAGTCATGGACCCGTCAGTAGGCTTGGTTGCCGGGAGTGGCTTGTCCTCCCAGAACCTGGAATATCTCTTGCTGCATCTCCAAAACAGGTTTTTTTTCCTCCCCATCTATCCCTCCATCCCCCTACTCCCACTGTTTGCCAGGGCAAGGTGTGGGGCACTCAATAATGTAAATGGAGGAGCATTGTTCTGTTATTATTTACAACCCCCTGGCAGTTTTGTCCCTACCAGTGTATGCACTCCCCCTCCTCTCCTGCACCCATGTTCCATCCACCCATGCTTCCTGCCCACTGCACCCACCATGGTGTTCAGTATGGAGCACAGCTGGCATCACCAGCAGCATCACATCAGCATCACCATAACAGGAAGCTTGCAACTACCTGGGGTGTGGTACCTCTTAACATTTCAATATTTAAAACCTTCCTATTTTTTATAATTGACATTTCCATTCCAGAACCACAATGAATAGCCCAAGTGGATGCTGCCTGCCAGACCCAACCCCAGGATATGCAGCGTCCCTTGTGATATATAGGTAATACATGTCCCAATGACCTGGGGGGGGTGTCCTGTGGGTGGTGTTTTGACTTTTGTTGGTTCTTCTTTTTTGTTCCCCTCCCTGCAGAATGCTTTGGAGATCTAAAATTGAAAATTTTCAGTATTGAAAAGGAAAGTATGAATGAGCACCCACCCATTAGAAGCAACTTCTTTTTGTTAAACAAGGACTTTATTCTTTTACAATATTTTACTTGCACCTCCTTTTTAAATTTCAAAAATTTGAAATTGTGTCAGTTGTGTGGCATGTCTTTTTTCATAGGCAGATTGTATTACAGGGATGGGTGGGGTCGGTTGGGAGAGGTGATGACCGCACCCACCCTTCTCATCATGGGTGGGGATCCTTTGCATGTATGCAAGATAGTTTCACAAAAGACAGAAGGTCACACGAATCATTCTTTTAACAATCCTATGGTTACATTTTTATTTACCCTTTTTTTTTTCTTTTCCATACTAAACCAATAAGTAAGTTACATTAAATCTGTCCGTGTGGTTTAGGGGGTGTGGAGTTTTTGGAGGGATGTTATTACTGGAAGAGTTGCAGAGTGTCCTGTTATGGGAGGTGAAATAATTTCTTTACCCCCATTCCAAAATCCTGCAGCACCTTTATAGTCATCCCGTTAACCCCCACCTCCTCCTGCCTGAACTATGCAGACAGGCCCAGTGGCCCTGAAGTCAAGCAGGAACAAGTAAAAATCAGCATTTTTTCTTTCTGTTTTTTATTTTTTCACAATAACTTGAAATGCAATCTATTTTGATTGGGAAATCACAAACAGTATGGACATTTTTGTTTTAATAAACAATGCTATTGGTAGTCAAGTGGTGAATAATAATAATAATTATGATAAAAACGATTAGGTATAGGTATTGCATATTCAATATTTAACATGCCGATATGCAATTTTTTCTAAATAAAGACATTACAGCCATTGCAAGCAAATGGAGTTTGGATGAGAAACATACACTGTACACTGTGCTAAGATAATAATGTGCTGAAATGTTCACAGCTCAAACGTTCCCCTCAATATCCCTTGATATTCCCCTCAGTATTACTTCTATCAAGCGACTGTTGTTATATTTGTGTGTGTGTGTGCGTGTGTGTGTGTGTTGACTTAGGGATAGAGGGAGGGAAATGTTTCCATAGCCAGAAGCCAGGTGGGCCCAGCCACCAGGATATGGAGGGAACTGTAATTTCGTTACATATGGTAATTTTCAAATTTCAGTTGGCCACAAAACTTGGGGAGGGAGTCCCTCTTCCTAGTTACTGTCCATGTCTCACCTAGGGATATATGGAGGGAATGTTCCCTGCCAGAAGACAGGTGAGACGGGTGATAAGGCCCCAGCCAGGCAGGCATGGGGCAACAGGGACCTCGGGAGGGAATGTTCCCCACCAGCACATGAGTGAGAAGGGCGATAAGGCCCCAGGACCTCGGGAGGGAATTCTAAGGAAGCCTTGCTCATTAGCAAACATGGCTAGCAACCAGGAGGAGGGCAATCAACAGGGCCCTAGCCATGGGGCAACAGGGGCCTGGGGAGGGAATTTTTTTTTTTAAATTTAGTATAGATATTTCTACTGATACAGGATGGGTCTGCACAACTTGTGCAATTCTTACCAGACTCATACTGATGTTTGGGCCAAAGCCTATGAAGAAGGCCTCCACAAATCTGCGAAGAAACTCAAGGAGACAGAAAAGAAGCCTCAGCAATATTTGTGCCAGCACCGATTTGAAAATTACAATGTTTAAGGGAGGGTGGTGATAAGACCCAAGGGTGCAACAGGGAGACAGGGAGGGAATCTTCCTCCAGCCAGAATTTGCTGGGACATGGCCAGTAACCAGGAAGGGGAAGGGCAGTAATGGGGGTAGAGGGACCAGCAGAGAAAATTTTCCCCCAGCCATAAGATGCAGCCACGGGAATAGAGGAACCTAGGGAGGGGTTGAAGGGCTTGCTCATTAGCAGAGAAATAGCCACTAACCAGGAGGAGGCCACAAGGTACCTGAGGAACATGTCTGCTATATATGTTGCCAGCCAGCCCGTAGTTGCTGACCAAGCCTCCACCGTGGGGAAAGCAGAGCACCCAGAGCATTCCCTAACAGTTAGGGGAGAGAGAGAGAGAGAGTGTGTGTGTGTGTGTGTGTGCGCGCGCGCGCATGCATGCATATGCAGTTCCAAGGGGCAGTCATTTCAGCCAATTCACAGGAAATGACTGCTAACTCCAAAGCATCTTCCTCTAACGGCCCAAGGATTTAAGCCAACTGTATTTTTTTAATCACAATACATGCTATCATAAGGAGATGCTATCATAAGGAATCAAACTGTTATAAGTCTATATAAGTCATTATCATATATTGGCTATATATATATATATATATGTATGTGTATATATATATATATATGTCTATATGATAAAAGTCAACTATAAGTATAATGCATACTATTATATATATAATACTATGGTTGTTGAGAGAATACTGAAGGAAGTGTCATCAGGCTCTTCCTCTTGTTTTCCTCTTCTCCTCTGCCTCTTGTCACACCCATTGGGATCAGCCTGTGGCTAGCAATTGATGGGGATCTATAAATCTGAGGGAAGATAGAAAGAGCATCGGAATTTTTTTTGAAAAAAAAAGGATGGCAGTGAGCATCCGGATGTGAGGCTGGAGGCAGCGCTGTGGAGTTGCCGCAGCCACTCTGCTCCCTGAAAGCATGAGGCCCTGGGAAGTCGCCCCAATTTATGAGTGAAAAGCCTCCAGCTTAGGAGTGTGGCAGGGGGTGGGAGGAAGGAGAAGATCCCACCCCAAGCCCAACAACAACCTAGGGAAGCCTCTGCCACTCCCCCAGGCTCCACAGGGCCGAAGTGCAGTGCCCTGGGCAGCCATCCTGATTCGTGAGTGAAGAGCCTCTGGCTTAGTAGTGTGGTGGGGGGGTAGTCCACCCCAACCCCAATGACCTAGAGAGCGCCCTGCTGCTCCCCCAGGTGCCATGATGCCCCCCAAACTGCTGTGCCCAGGGTGATCGCTATGATTTGCACTCCCCTATAAGTGACTGCCACCCTCACAGCACTGACAAGTGTCAGGTGTCACTTACCCATGTGTAAAGGTGCCATGGAGCAGATCGCCATGTCCTCTTTCAAGTCACACCTCGCAAAGCTGTGGTTATCTAGAGCTTGAAGCTTCGCTGCACTCCACTTGATCAACCTGAGGTATTCTTGAACCCTGGATTTGCATTGCTGCCCCCCACAGGGGCAAGTACTGTCACTGGGCTGAGTCCTTCTGCCTCTGGTGTGATGCCACTTCTCATCTGTGTCAACCCTCTCTCATTGATATAGGCGAACGTGCACCCTGGACACTGCTCCCCCAATTTATAGTCCTGAGTGGGGCAAGCTCCCCCCTTCTGCCCCCGAGGGAGCCCTCCCCGCCCTGTGCACCTGTGCAAGAGAGATTGCCAGCCCCTCCCCCCGACACCCTGTGCAACAAGTGTCCAGAAAAAGAAGCAGGCAGAAAAATGAGGGGAAAAAATGGACCCAAAGAATGAACAAAATCCCTCTTCCCCACCCAGCAGTATGAAAGTGGATTTTGCCAGGCCTTTAAAGATGCAGAAAGCCAGGATACCATGAGGCTTTATTGTACACAACACAATATTATAAACAGTCGGTTACTTGGGCTTCTTTGCCTTCACCCCACCATCACCCTGAACCAGCCCTGGCTCCCTGAACCACAGTGGTGGCCACCTGGCCCTGCTGGCAGTCATGCAGCCCTCCTCTGACCCCACTGCATTAAGGGGAACAGGCTCAGCTGCAATGCTCCCAGGTACCTCCTGGACACAGGCAAGCCAAGCAGACCTACTTTTCCATTGCTGAGGTGGTACCCATTTTTTAAAGAGGTGCTTCTCCCATCTCTGCATGGCATCACTTAAAAAGTCCTGTTATATCTGGAATTCACCACAGGACTCCACGGCCATGTCGACCAAACACCACATGTTGTCTTGCACTTCCTACATGATGGCATCATTGGAACACAGGGACTCCCAGCGTTCATCCTACCAAGCGTCTGCACGTGGCGTTCTGACTCATGAATTCTCTGCCAAAACCTCCAGTAAGCTTTCTCAGGAGCATCGCTGCCTGCAGCACGTATCCCTGCAGCACTCTGATGCAGTGCGAGCTGGGGTCCATTCCTGGCCGCCATCAGTTGTGGTAGCTGGTAAACAAATGAAAAAAGTCTTCCTGGTTTCATGACACTGCTTTCCCCTATGAGGAGGAAACTACCACCAGCCCCCACCCTGTAATGGAGAAAATGTCTGTAGGCATGGAAACAGACACCGCAAGAGTGGGACTCCATTTGTACTACCCAAAACTTACCAGTGTCTGATTCGGAACCACATCCACAGTTGCCACCACCATACCAGCTGAAATCCATGATCCTGCAAGTTGTGGTGAGCCACCAGGGCTGGTTCATGAACATTTTTACCGGGTGAGCCAGAAGCACAAATGATGCGCATGTGTTCAGAAACTCTCGTCTCCCTGGCCTCATTGAGAAAGGACACTATGCACCCGGTGTGGAGGAGACAGTGATCCATGATGTTGCCATTCCCCCAGTTATGTTAGCAGACTCTGCCTAGCCTCTAAAGCACTGGCTCATGAAGCCTTATGGAGGGAGCTTCATGGGCCAGCAGAAGGTGGTTTTTAACAACAGTCTGAGCAGTTGCTGAATGGCCATCTAATGTGCGTTTGGCTGACTGAAAGGACGATGGAGGGTGCTTACATGCCAGCTCAAGATGGACCCAGCAAATATAAAGGACTTTGTAATGGCAGCCTGCATGCTGCACAACATCTGTGAGACCCCCGGAGAGGTTTTCTGGAACATGTGGGCTGAAGAAGCATGACGGCAGTAGCCAGACAACAGAGACATGGCCAGGCAGCAGCACAGGGACTGAGGAGATATCCTTAAGGAGAAGCTGGTTGAGTGGACCTTGTGCATGATTGCCTGGCAGCACATACTGCTGACAACTACTAGCAGAGCTTTGTTCTTTCTTTTGGTTAGATTACAGTAAATTCTTTTACAATTTACATCTGTGTCTACGTGTAGGGGTGTGAGGTGTAGCAGATGCGGGGTGGAGGAGACGATGGGCAGGGTAGGGGATGGGGGTGTAGCAAACCCCCCCGTTTTTGTTTTTGTTTTTAATATTGCATTCACTCCCTTTCCCCAACCATTTCTGACTTGTTCTCTCCCTCTCTATTCCCTATAGATAAGTAAAAGTAAGCTAAGATGTAGGATAAGCTTTAAACATTTTTATTTTGGTAGCAAGTATTTGGTTTTGGATATCCACTGTTTTATATTGTATTATTATTAGGTTTGTATTGATTTTTACTGTTGTATATTGTATTATTATCATTTTTGTATTGATTTTTATTGTTTCATATAGACATTGTATGGTTTAGGCCTGTGTTTGTAAGTGAACCAAAGTCACGTCAAGTTTGCATTTTATATGTCAAATCTCCATCTTGTGTCCTATGCCAGGGCATCCCCTGTGTCACAACTGTATGGGTCACGTATCCCTCCCATGTAAGTTGGTTCCGGAATGAATGAGCATGATTGGGAATGATTGAAATACAATGGTAGCAGCCTCTACTGAATGGCCTGCAACGACTGGGCCATCACCTTGCATTGATCCATCCAGGAACCACGGACCTCACCCAGGAACAGAGACAAGACCAGCATTTGAAAGTCAAAAGACCCTGCAGAACCAGCAACTCTCACCATTACAGACACCTGAAACTGCACATCCCTGCATGGAGCACACATGCTCAGTTTGCCAGGGGCTGACCCTTGCCTGGACATGACTCCTGTCACGAGGGTCACACAAGGCCTTCCCCTATAAAAAGGGCAGTGAAGATAGACATAGTGGGATGCTCTCTCCATGTAGACCAGCACCATGCCACACCATCTGTCCACCCAGAGGCCCTGCTGGCGATCCCCCTCTGGACAACACCTACTGGACAAGGTCTCCCTTTCCAGCCTGGATAGGTATATATTACCTGCATACCTCCTCCTACAATTTGGACTCTCTCTCTCTTTCTGTCTTTCTCTCTCTCTCTCCTCTTGGACTCCAGTGGACTTCAGCCCCTACACCAAGCCTCTTTAACCCCTGCTGCCATTGTGTATGCATGCGTGTGTGTGTGTGGGTGCAAGGGAACCAATTTGACATTGTGTCACCATCTCCCCGTTCAATAAAACCACTGTCATTTGGAGCCCCGAGATGGGTCATATTTTACTGAATTCCAGTCCCTTCCCTATCTTAAATTCCAGCCTCATTTTCTCTCTCTCTCTGAGCTCCAGTCCACACCCTCTCTGCTAGTTTCCCGATCTCCTCCCATTTCCATCTCCCCTTTTCTGCCACCTCTCAGCCTCCCCTGCTCCTACTGCCTTTTCCCTGCAGTGACTTCCCGCTGTCTTTCTCTGCTTTCCTGCTGCCCTACTGCCTGCTGCTTTTCCTGTGATTTTCTGCTGTCCGTCTCTCTGTTTTCAGGCTTCCCCCGCACCTTCTGTAATCCTCCCCCCCACTACAGCTTCCCAGCTCCTCTTAGGTGTCCTGCAGTTTTCTCCAGCAGCTGGAGCCTTTCTCCAGCTTCCAGCACCTACTGCTGCTCCCTGAAACTTCTCTAGCTGCCCTGGAGCCACGCTCTGGCTCCCCACACCCAGAGCCCCTCTTTAACACCCACACTTTCCCTTATTCCCATTTTCCCTCTCCCCATCTACCTTTTCAGTTCCCCTGTAGCTCTGGTTCTAGTCCCAGACTCTGTGCCATCACCATCCTGTTCAACAGGCTTTGGGCATTCTTTTAATAAAATAAGACCAATTAACCTAAAGTAACTCCCAAGCCTCAGTTCTTCAGCCCAGGCCCCTGTAGTCTTCTGGTTCTAATTCCGGTCCTGGTAACTTTAACTCCCTACACTTCTACTTTCTTACCTTAACCCTTCCCCAAGTACACCAAGCACATACATACATACACATCACAACACCCAACTTAGGAACTCATCTGTGTGTATGTGTAGGTGGGTGGTATGTATGTAAAATAGTGAATACACATATATTGATAACATTCTGTGTGTGTGTGTGTGTGTGTGGTATATAAGTTAGTAAACCATGTATGTGTATTGGATGTGCAGGTGTGGGTAACTGGTAAATGATTCTTTCTAAATTTGATGTGTGTAGCATGCATGTGCTTAAACTGGTGATAGGTATGCATGAACCTAGACTAGCTATTTTGAACGTGCATGTATCTGAGTTGCTAGTGTGAGTGGTGTGTGTGTGTGTATATATTTCTATATATAATCTGAGTCTAACTTCTGGGGTATATAATGTATGTGCTTGAATTGGTAATAGGTATGCATGTGCCTAGGCTGGTTTGAACATGTATGTGCCTGAGCTGGTCGTATGTGTATGAATGCACCTAACTGATTCGTGTGTTTGTATATGTGCAATTGTACACCACACCCTCCTGTCTAACAGCACAATATTGAGATCCTGAACATTGGCCTGACCCCTCAGGGCTACAGGGGGATGTGGACTGGACTAGGGGTTTGTTGCTTCGAGGCTGGCAGTCGTTCAGGAGTAGGGCGGGGGGTACCAGCACCTAGCCAGCCTGAATCATCCCCCCAACCCCTTTGGGTGAATGGGTTAACTATACTTCTCTTGACCAGCTGGGGGGTGGGGGGAGCGATTAGGAACCAAGTTTAATCGGGGGCAGGGGGAGAGGTGCATAATCCACCACAAGGAAGCCCAGCAGCATCCCAACATTTCAAATAATTTCAAAAACATTTCACAACACCCCTCAAAAAGCCATAAGTCACACTACACAATAAATTCACAGTGGAACCTGTGCATGGAAGGGGAACATCCCCATGGAAACCATGGATGCGTCCCCAAGGAAACTGTTTCAAGACTTGTTGGCTTGGGAATGTTGGGAAATGTAGTCCAAAAAGTCATAAAAAAAGCCTGAAAAGCAAGAGCTCACCACCACCCACCCACCACCACCATCAACTGCAATCACCAATCAACCAGGGCAGCAACTGTGGCGGGCCAGTAAGGAGCACTCCTCCATTGAGGCACCAACCTCACTACACTCAACCACCTTCCAGGCTCCAAGTGCCTCCCTAGGAGTGCCTCGCGTCCTGCTGACCCCCTTCCTGGAGCACACTTGCCAGCCTCGGGGTAACGTAAGCTGCCATCACTCCGAGAAGGGATTCTCACGGCCCTGTGTCCTTGGGGAAACACAGGCCTAATAGTCCTATGGGTACTTGACCCAGTACAGGCACTTGGGGCACTTCCTCAAATTGGAAACCAAAAAGGAAAGTCTCCCTTAGTCCACAGACCTAAAGGGCCTCTTAGAGAAAATTTAGACCCACCCCTTAATAAGTCTCTTACACCCATCACAAAGGAGAATTTTATTGATTACAGGGGGTAGGGTGAAAATAGGGTACAAGATAGAGCAATCTCATAGAAATCCCATAGAGCAAAACAGTCTGGCTGAGGTAGCCTTTCCATCATGCATCTGAGTTACTGCCAGCTATATATCTAATCAGATCTCAAGTAGCTTACTCACAAGCATCATCCAGAGGCTGTTGGAGATTCCCTCTGGAGGCAGGCCATTCCTAGCTCATGAGTTATGGGGGGAGAGCCAGTTTCAGATGGTAAAGCTCCTCTCTAAGTCTGAGTCCCCCACATGGCTGCTGCCCCCTCCTCCTGGGCAGTCTTAACTTATATAGCCCCTGTGACCTCATTCACCTGGTCAAGTGGAAGCCAGCACCTGTTGGCTGTCAGCCAACCAATTTGAAATACATCACTAGTTGCTGGGCAGACTCTAGCCCACCAGGTAGATGCCTCTCACCCAGGTAGGTGATACCAGTCACATAGGCAGAGGGAGCAGGTTTCCCCCCTCCCTCAGGAATGTAGCCATCTCAGGTTACCTAAAGAGGTAGGGTATAGGTGCGTCTCCTCTGCTGGGCCCATCCTAATCAAATTGTCACAGGGCAGAGATTTTGGAGAGAAACAAAGGTGGCTTCCTACCACAGCTACACCCACTTACCCACCCACTATTCTCAACCCTGTACATTTCTGATACCTTATCAGTTATATAGTAAAAGAAAACCCTTATCTTTGTAATATTGGGTGATGGGAAAGGAATGGGAGGGGAGGAGTCACATGGGTCGTTGTCAGGATCACCATTGGGTCATGTACTGGGAGACCAGCCCGAGCCTTGGTGGGTGCAAATGGCAGGGTTTGGGGGTGACCGTGCCCAGGTGGGAGGTGCAGGGTACTAAGCAGGAGACTCCCCCCGGTGGCAGGGGGCAGGGACTGTGGAGGTGGTTTACATGAGTCTCCCGCTGCAATTCATTAGGAAAGACGTTAGTGGGGGGTGGGGGTGTAGTTTGGCATCTGGCTGCCCCTGCTGGAACCTGCAGGGAATGACACAGGACTTAATTCTCTCAAAAGCGCATGTCATGCAAACACAAATGTGCCACACTGCCATAACCCAGGTTAAAATGTTCAGGAGTGGTAAATTAACGACAATCAACTGTCCCTGTAGTGAACAAACACCCCAGGTCTTGCTGCTCTGCTTCCTATCACAAGTGCTGGATATTGAGGGACAGCTTCCAAGGGCCAGGACTATATTTGTCATCATCATCCAGCCCAGAAGCAGCTGAAAAAAAGTGAGTCCAGGAACGAACTCCTTTTTCACTATGGCCTGAAAAGTTGACTGAATACTGAAGGATGCATACATGTCTCCTGCCCCCATGGATAACTAAAGAAATAGCAAGCTGGCCATTCTGCCTCAGTGTTCCTGGTAGCTCCAAAAGAGATTTCACCCTTGTGCTGCCTCCAGAAGGGCTGTAAAGCCTCATACACTTTTTACTTCAGAATGTCACAGGTGAGCTGGGTGTTTTACAAGCAGCCATCAGGATCCAGCTGTCCAGGACCACTGAAGAAGAACAGAACTGTTTACTTGCAATTGACAGACCATGGGGCATTTTCTCAAATTTTTTTTATTTCTTGAAAGGCAGTGTGAAGGGATCTCACATCTTCCCTCAAACTTCCCTGTTGGAGATTAAAGGCAACCCCCGCTGAACGCTGTTTTGCTTAGAGCTGTTTCACTATAGTGCTCATTTCACTTTGATACCCAGTTTCACTTAGAGCTCACAGGTTTTGCGATAACGCTTATGGGTATTGGGCAGGGAGCGTCGGCAGCACATAGCCTCATCGCCATCTTGCTTCATTAAAAATTTTCGTGCTCTGTGCTCTTTCATGTTCTTTTGTGCTTGTGTCACCACCTTGCTCAGTTTTTTGTGTTGCACCATGAGTCAGAAACATGCAACTGACCGATAGTGCAAGTGCTGAGGAAAAACAGTACAAAAGCATAATGCTGGAGCTTAAATTGGATGTGCTGAAGCGAATTGAAGCAGGGGAAATGCCAGAATGAGGTCTGTAGAGTGTTGGATTTGGCTGGGTCAACTGTTAGAACTATACTGAAAAATAAAGACAAAATACAAGAATGTGGTAGAATTGTAACTCCTTGGAATGCTTTTAAACTCAGTAGAAGTAAAGCTCTGATTATGTTAGAAATGGAGAGGCTGTTAAGTGTGTGGATTGAGGATGCAACTCAATATCGTATGCCCTTGAGTATGCTGCTTATTCAGACGAAGGCTAAGAGTCTGTATGATGATTTACAGAAAAAATTGCCTCCGGGGTCTGCTTCTGAGCCTTTTTATGCAAGTAAGGGGTGGTTTGAAAGATTTAAAAGGCACAGCAACTTTCATAATGTTTCTATTCAGGGGGAGGCTGTTAGTGCTGACACCCAAGCAGCATCCAGTTATAGAAATAAGCTTGTTGAAATTATTGAGGAGGGGGGTTATATGCCTCAACAAGTCTTCAGCTCTGATAAGACAAGCCTCTTCTGGAAGAGGATGTCTTCTAGGACCTACATTTCCAGGGAGGAGAAGTCAGTGCCAGGTTTCAAGGTGTCCAAAGATCGACTTACTTTATTGCTTGATGGTAATGCTGCAGGGGATTTTAAATTGAAACCATTGCTTGTATACCACTCAGAAAACCCCAGGGCTCTCAAGGGGTATCTTAAAAGTACTCTGCCAGTCATTTGGAAGTCTAACAAGAAGGCCTGGGTGACAATGTCAGTCTTTCAGAGTTGGTTCAGGGATTATTTTTGTCCTGCAGTTGAGAAATATTGTGCTGAGAACTACGTGCCCTACAAGACACTTCTCATTTTAGACAATGAATCAGGGCATTCTACCACACTTGATGACCTCAGTGATAATGTAAAAGTTGTTTTCCTGCCCCCAGATACCACCTCCATCATACAGCTGATGGACCAGGGTGTCATTGCTGCCTTTAAGGCTTATTATATATGGAAAATATTTGCCCAGGCAGCCAGGGCTACAGAAGACAAGGGTGCTCTGACCCTAAATTAATTTTGGAAGGGCTATAATATTTGCAAGGCAATATATTTTTTCCTACTTTGTTGAGAATGACCCTGACATGTAGCACAGTTCTGCAGTTGCAAGAGGAGTTAACAATTAAGTCAATTGTTACAGTCTGTTTTATGATAAAAAGAAGATGCCCAAAGTGCAGCTATTAATGGATTCCTTCTTCAGGAAGCGCACAACTCCTGCTTCAACCCCTGCAGCCAGCCCTCAAAAAATCCTCAGCCAAGGAATTCAAAATCCCCTGAAACTGAGACTAACCCTGACAGCTCTGATTCTGTGTGCTGAAGGAAGCCAAAAGAGCAGAAAGTGAAAGTGAAAGTGCATCTGTGCATACAGTTCATTACCTTATTTTGTAAATGTATACATTATTTCAAAGTTTAAAGTGTTAAATAAAGTATTTACATACATTTAGATGTCTGAATTCATTGATTTTATAGTACTAGTGTGGGATTTCAGTGATTTTATAATACGAGTGTGGAGCTTCAGAAACAAATTATCTCTATTTACATTCCTTCCTATGGGAAAATTGGTTTCACTTAACATTGTTGCACTTGGCACTTGGTTTTTCCAGTGTCTTAGAAAAAGCATGTGTGCTGCCAACACAGGAGTGGAGATAGAAGCATGCGCCATGGCGACGGGCCTTGCAGGCGCCCTTTTCATGACCTGAAGGCCTGTCAGTCAAGTGTGACCTACTTTCAGAGAAGCGCAGGCTCAGTTGTAACAGAGAGCTTGTTGCTGCGCATGCCCAGCATATGAGAGATATGAGGTAATCTTTCTAGAAATTCGGTCTTCCTAGCAACCTAATTGGCCATGAGAGTTACTATAAAAGGTCTGACGACCCCTCCCTCAGAGAGAGACCCGCGGAACTGGAGACAGAGCCTGGTCTGTTCAGGGACTGTCTTCCAGTTAGGCCCTTAGGCTTTTCGGTCTTCTCCTTCACCTCGTGTTACATTATATTGATCTATCGACTTACGACCTACCTGGCATCGATCTCTAACTACGACCTCGGATCACCCCTTGGACTCTGACTACCATTTCGACTACTTACCTGGTTCTGGACCTCGGCATCCATCTCGACCACCCGACCATTCAGCTCTCAGCGGACACCAGCGAGTTACGGTTCTGTGTTGTCAGTTGTTCCTCCGTTATAAACTGTTGACCATCCCTGGGACTTATCCGACAGGCTTGTCCCGTTGGTGAACCCCGTGGGACAACAGGTTCCCCTGTTGTGAGTTAATACTGTAACTGAAGACTCCGCACCTGCGCTCTTCCAAGCCTAAGTCAAATAAATCCATTCTGTTAAAAGAACTCAGCTTCCGTGTTGCTCAGAACTCCACCGCCACTAGACCCAGCCTGTTCGTTCGGTCTCACCATGACACTTGCGACCCTTCCCTGGGGGAGGATTACCCAGCATCCAGAACCAGTTAAGAGCGCTAAGCGGGGGTGGCCTGTAATTGAATGAACTACAGTTAACTAATACTGCTTATGTCAAAGGAAAAGACAGCCCTGCTAGAAAATATGGGACAACTACAAAAGGGAATGGTGCCTAACTATTCTTGTAACCTGGGACCTGGATAGCCCTGCCACTCAGGATCAGACCAGTCATCACACTACTGAAGTTCTTCAGCTGTTCAGACCATTTATAACCAAATGGGAAGTAGCAAAGTTTATCTAATACTTTAGTATGGATAAGAGCTGCTCTCCTAGAAGTGCCTTCTGTCTGATAAATGGTAGTTCACTCTTACTGACAACATGCAAGGATTGAATAGAGTCCACTGAAGTGGCATTTGCCTTATTGAAAGCAAGGCAAAGATATTAGGAATCTATCAGGGCAGGGAGAGGAAACCATTAGCAGAACAAATTCATAGCCCACAGAGCACAAAAAAAAAGACTATTAATTCTCTCTGAAACTGGTGAAACCATACCTGCCCCAAGGGGAATCCCCAAGAAAATCAATGGCTGTCTAATAAACTTCACTCTGGCATATACCTAGGTATCCCAGAAGGACCCCAGAGTTTTTCATCAGTTTTTCTTCTATTGATTCATGCACATATGTTGTCCAGGTGGCACAGGTTAGACATAAATATTACAGATGAGGAAATAAAAAGAACCATAACTGAGCTCAGGAAGCAAGACCCCTCTGGGATATGGGGTTTACAGGAGAATTCATAAACAGGCATGTAGTTCATTAACCCATTGCCTTACTGAGACTTTCAGAGGAACAGCTATTCAGGCATGATAAAACCCAGGCAAGACACAGCAAGGACATGCATGAGCACAGGGAGGAGGAACATTCTGGGGCTACAGCCAGCTCTCAGTGGCGTCCATAAGAGTTTTTCCCTTTACCCCAGCAGAAGTGGGAATACGCTTACAGACTGCAGAGTCATATTTAGAAGAGCTATCTATGATCAGGACACCAAGGAAGAGATGACTGTACACTGATGTTCAGCAAAATCAGTCCTGTTGGCACAGAGATCTAGCAGAGTGTGACTACAGACAGCTAGCAAGGCCTTCTCAATGCCATTTGCTGCTCTGCTAAGTTGCCTTGGGAATGGCTGTACTGGCCATTGATCATTTCTATATTGTAAGATCTGCTGCATCCCAGGAATGCCTGGCATTCACTAAAAATACTATGCTCTCCTGCTAGGCTCCAAATCCTATTGCTTGTATTTATGACTACAAACAACTAACTAGAGGACCCAAAATGTGAATAATGTATCAGGACTCTACCTCATACAGCCAGGACTTGGGTATCTCCTTAGGCTTTGTCCTTCTTCCTTACCCCAAAGTCAAACAATATTTTTTCCATCACTTCATAAATTAAAAGTTGGCATCCTGTAGTTGAGGTGTTTAGACAGGGCTGGAGTGACAGAGGCACCCTATGGTAACTCTAGGAAGCAGAAGCTGGCCTTCAGACAGCCAAAAAGAGCCCAAGACTCTCTTTTTTACCAGCAGACTTAGTTATGAATCTCCTTTATATGGATCACCACATATGATCAGCAAAAGTCATTGCCTTGGGGACTGCTATTCAGCACTGAGTGCATAAAATGTTGCTGGGCCTATGATGCATTAGACCTGTCCATAGCAAGGTTCCCTTGGCTCCTTTAAAAAGAGCATCCACGTTTGTTCACTCCTGTAGTTAATCACACCCTGGATTAATTAGCAATCATGCAAATGTTGATGGCTCTGCAAGGGCCCTGAACCTCTCCTTTTAATGCTTCTCTCTCCTAATTTATGGACAGGAGCCCCTGAGTGAGTAACCATCTTTAATGACTACATCATCATCAAGAAGTCATTAGGAAGGGATGAGACACAGGGGGACTTAGTTATGAATAACAAAGGAATGTTACAATATGTGTTCTTTCATCACTGTGATTAGCCTAGATGGTGTCCAGTGCTGCACAGTGGCTTGTGGACACTTCTGAGTCTTGCAGCTCTATAGTGCAGAAGTGTCATTTGTCTGGGTATTAGCACATAACATGGAAGCCAGGTTGTTGATGGCCTTTGGAGTGTGTTTATTTCATAGGGTGATGGATGAGGGAGCAGGAGTGCAAATTAAACTAGCAGGCCAACATGTCTGCTTAACACCAAATGATCATTTTAAAATGAATTAACCTTGTGTGTGTATTATAATTTCATTATTTAATAGCCCAGGTGTGATCACTCCTGTCTCCTGTCATTCCGTTTTCCATCCAGCCAGAAGGAAAAAGGGAATCAATGCATTTTAAACAGCTACGCGATTACTTTACCCCTTCCCTGGGCCAATAAAGCCTGGAATTGAGATAAGTATATGGATCTGGGGGTGGGATGGTGTTAGGGAGGCAAATGCCCTTTAATCCCCTCAGACACACCCCAGAGAGATGACTAAGCTCAAGGCACCTTGTCTGGAGATACAGGGTGTCTGTCTCAGTGCAGAGCAGAGTCTGAACCACAGGGGAAACAATTAATTATTTACCACAATTACAATTATTTAATATAAATATGTTAAATATCATTACAATAGACCCAGGTTCTAGGTCTCCTTCCTTTAGAGGACACTGAAATCTGAACCTCTTTGACTTCCCAGAACAGTGTAACTACCTTGCTGTAGGCCAGGTCTTATCTATTTTTTTCAGATGTATTTTTGAGGCTGAGCCCTGGTCAGCCAAGAAAGAGATATATGAGGAACCATGAAGAGACAAATATGCTATGGTTTGGTGGCTCAGGAGTTGGCTGCATCTCTGGAAGGGAGGGGGACAGGTGAAGTAATGTGGCCCCTTGCTCCCATTTGACCCATTGGTCAGAAAGTTTTCACTGCTCTCCATTTGTTTTATCCAATGACAATTAAATGCAGCAGGCAGTGGCTCAGCTGCACAAGAAGGACAGGAGGTGGGACTTTGAGCCGGAGTGTCCTCGCTGAGGTTGGTGTAGCCACACGCATGATCAGACCTTACGACGACAGGCTGAGAGCCATGGGGCTCTTTAGCCTGGAAAAGCTCAGGCTCAGGGGCGATCTGATGGCCACCTATAAGTTTATCAGGGGTGACCACAAGGATCTGGGGAAATGTTTGTTCACCAGAGCGCCCCAAGGGATGTCGTGGTTGAACGGTCATAAACTCCTGCGAGACCATTTCAGGCTGGACATAAGGAAGAATTTCTTTACTGTCCAAGCCCCCAAGGTCTGGAACAGCCTGCCATCGGACGTGGTTCAAGCACCTACTCTGAACACCTTCAAGAGCAAATCGGATGCTTATCTTGCTGAGATCCTATGACCCCAGCCGACTTCCTGCCCTTTGGGTGGGGGGCTGGACTCAATGATCTTCCGAGGTCCCTTCCAGCCCAAATGTCTATGAAATCTATAAAATCTATAAATTGCACCTTTGTTTCTGCCAATGTCATTTCTGTGTGTAGATAGGGCCTTGGCATCTAAGGGCCTAGGCATGTACCCTGTACACACATTCAGGGATGCAGACCTGAGACCTAATTAAGACTAAAGAAAATAAGAGTGATGTACCTGTGACAGTCCAGAAGTTATGGAAAAGGTAAGGTTTTCTTAGGGCACTAACTCTATCCCAGCTACATACTTGGTACAAAAAATGTATCGCCCTAAGAAATCTTTGCTTCTTGAATAAAGAAATTAAGGTATTATTGGCTGCATCCAGATGAATGCGGCCATGTGGTATGTGGTGCGGCAGAAACGTCTGCCACATCACATACTGTATATCCAGTTGTTCTTCAGGCTGCAAGGGAGCAGTGTGGAGGGTTTTTTTGGATATCCAGGGATCAAAACAACCTGCAGGGAAAAAAGCAAAGTGGTGCTTGTGGTGGCAGCATATACCACCCAAAGCCAGAGCCTGGCCAGCCAGAATCGCACTCCTCTGGTGGTCAGGCTCCGAGTGGCAGAATAGCCACTGTTGCAGCCCTAGGAAGTCGCCAGGACCCCTGTGCTTCCCCCCCCACAACCTCACCTGGGGTAACTTGCCATGCACTAGAGCATGCATGTCAGCATGTGTCACAGGCATTCCCCAGGGACAACTAGCGGCGGCACAAGGTGCAATGCTTCTAGTTTTCCCCAGCAAACCAAATGTCCATATACCTCTGGACATAGCCATCAAGTGTAGAGTCCCAGAAGATGGAAGCTCATAATGAGCAAGACAAAAAGGTTTTTATCAAGCAGGGCAAAGAAATGCTTGAGGGAAGTATATTCTAGTTGCTGAAGACAGCATCATAAAAAATATGAATCGACTGTGGAGATGAAGGGACATTGCAATGGGAGGACTGGGAAGAACAATGTCATGCAGCGTCATGGGCAGCCAGATCCAGGTTTGGGCAGAGCAAACATAATCCAAGTGCAGGCCTAGGTTAGGAAGCCTAGTACAGGTTAGGAAGCCAGGGGGTTAGTCTGAGAACTCAGTCTGCAAAAAAGCTGATTCAGGGAGCTGAAGAGTCAGACAAAGAAGAGTCAGAGGGTGAGCTGGGTCAGGTAGCCAAAAGGGTCTAACAGAAAGCAGGTGCAGGAGCAAACAGAGGGAGAGGTCACGAAGTATAGCAAGGCACTCTGAATAAAGGTTGAGCCCTATTGCCCAGATGCTTCCTGTTCAGGTCAGACGTTTATATGGGAGGTGTCAGTTGACCCTGGATGGCTGCTGTGGTGGCAGGAAGGGGGTGGGGGGTGACTAGGTCCACATGGAATCACCTGTGTGTGCCCTAAATGGTCAGCTGGAGAAGTGCAGACCAAGACCATTGCCTGACACACAACTGCTGGGAGCACTCCCTAATGGTATGGGCTCAATTTTTGCTGCACATATTTTCATTTGGGTGCATTGTGGTAAATGGGTACAGTAGAGACCAGGCTGCTTGTAGGTCATGCTCCTCAGGTCATGGCTCTGCTTCCCCCAGGGTTGTAGATTAGTGTAGAAGCTGCTCTACTTAAGTGTGGTTGGCTGTGCTCATTCTGGGGGCATCTTCCTTCTGGGGAATGCCTGAGTGCAGCATGGTCCAGCCCTGCTCTCTACATATCTTCTTCACTGGGGCTACAAGGGGTTTGGAGTAGGAACTGCTCTGCTGGCTCTGTGGTTACCAGGGAGGTCTTACTAATTTCCAGCTCCTTTACATTATCAGAGCAGCACAAGAGTCTGCCTCCATCACAATAGGTCAAAATTAAATGTAGTGAAAACTGGCAACCTTGCCCTTATACAAAACTGGGGACAGCATTATGTAAGAATTACGATTCTCTCAGGAGCCTACAAACATAATTTCTCCCCTGGTGCTTTCTTCTTATTCCACTTGAGTAACGTCTGATTTTGTTTCTTCTTAAAAAGAAACGGCACTGTTTGCTGCACTGTGTCATGACAGCAGCACAGGGGGCTGGCTCAGGCAGTGTTTTCTGCCAGATTTGAGGGCTGCAGGGGAAGGCTGCACTCAGAAACTAAGACTAGAATACTTACTGAATTTTAATAATCATTTCAGTGCCTAAGAAAAATCTTCCCCTCCTCCCCCATGTTTGAAAACTCAGGTGTTTTCAAATACACAGAAAAGCCAAACCTGCTTTGTGCTTGCTTTCTGGGTAAACCTTTCTATTGGGCTAAATAGAATTTGATCGTAGGAGGAAGTAGTAATTGTATCTGTAACACCATTTGAGCATACAGAATTCCAGTGCTATGCTGGGCTGCAAGAAAGTGCTCTGTGTGTGTGTTAAACATGTGCTTTGTTCCCTATTGTATTTCGTCTAGTAGCTGTTGGGTTAATTACCTCAATCCGATTGCACAGGAGCTAAGCTTGAGCCCATGGGAGCTCAAAAAGCTGTGTTCCTGTTAGCTGACACAACTGTTTCCGAGATGCTATCCTGGAACAAGGGTTTTCTCTTCAAGCTGCAAAAACCAAGTAATAATAAGGAAAAAAAAAGGCAGTGAGGCAAAAGGATGTAAAATCAAGAGAGTGCAGAATGCTTAAGTCACAGGTTCATGATATTTAAACATCATGGATTTCAGTAAGGTAAAGCTAGAACAATGCAATGAGGGTTAGTCTCCTGCCCTGGTATCAAACAGTGCAGTGGAAGGAAGAGGGGGAAAGGTGCAACCAAAAAAGTACTTGGTCAGGCACCTTCTCTTGTAATTATGAATGGTGAAATGACTACAAGGCAAGTAAATCCAATAAAGCAGATCAAATGTTATTGGATTCTGAAACTGTGAAAGCACCTTCTGGGAATCAAATTGGTACAGCATCAGCTTTGCCATTCCCTAAACCAGAGGATTTGTGTCTATCACTGAACAATGCTCAGACTCATCAGCAGGCTGCGTCATCAGCACACCCTTCAAAGGCTTCATCCTGCTCAAGAATTTTGACAAAAGATGTCACTGGCAAAAATAAGGCTTAAAAAAAGTTTTCTTCCCTGAAAATAAGGATGCTTTTATTTACAGTATACCAGAACCAGGAGGCCCCAGATGAGATCAGAGTTGAGGCCATTGGTCCTCAATCTTTTTAGATTCATGCCACTGTTCACTAAACTCAAGGTGTCCAACACCAGCTGCTGGTTTTCACTTTTTTTGACTACAGAAAAACAGTAGAGAAATTTTTGTTGCAAAGAATGCAGAAAGACCACAACAGGTCACAATGTTAATGACACTATAGATTCCTATTTGAAATGTATGGGTTTGTCTTGTGAACTCTGTGGATATGTTTGGACACCTAACAGTGCTAATATTGTACAGCACTCTACATCACCCTTAAAAGGATCTCACAGCAGTTCAGGATGCTGTGGCACCTTGGATGAGAATCACTGATCTAAGCAGGGAACAGGCATTCATAGTAAGGGACAGTCATTTCCCCAGAGACATGCAATCTAGAGAGGGAAAGCAGAGTCTCAGAGGGGAAGGGCCTGCCCAGGAGCATGCAGCCCCCGCTGACTTTCAACCCTGTACGCCATTTAATGAGCCAGGGCTACAGTGCCCCTAATTTTCATTCAGTTTTCATGTTGTTTCTCATACTGAGAAATCCAAAGAGATGATTCTCCCCCTCTATGCGGCACTGGTCAGGCCGCAGCTGGAGTACTGCGTCCAGTTCTGGGCGCCACACTTCAAAAGGGATGTCGACAGCATGGAGAGGGTCCAGAGCAGGGCCACTCGTATGATCAGGGGACAACAGGGCAGGCCCTATGAGGACAGGCTGCGGGACCTGAACCTGTTCAGCCTCCAAAAGAGAAGGCTGAGGGGGGATCTTGTGACCTGTTATAAACTAGTCAGGGGGGATCAGCAGGCATTGGGGGAGTCACTGTTCCCCCGAGCACCGCCAGGAGTGACCAGGAATAACGGTCACAAGCTGGCAGAGGGTAGGTTTAGGTTAGATATCAGGAGGCGCTACTTCACAGTCAGGGCGGCTAGGGTCCGGAACCAGCTTCCAAGAGAAGTGGTGCAGGCTCCTACCCTGGGGGTGTTTAAGAGGAGGTTGGATGAACACCTTGCTGGGGTCGTTTGACCCCAGTATTCTTTCCTGCCATGGCAGGGGGTCGGACTAGATGATCTGCTCAGGTCCCTTCTGACCCTAGAAACTATGAAACTACAGACTAAATAAAA
The DNA here is from genome assembly GCF_052110815.1 of Crocodylus siamensis. Taxonomy (NCBI): domain Eukaryota; kingdom Metazoa; phylum Chordata; order Crocodylia; family Crocodylidae; genus Crocodylus; species Crocodylus siamensis. Next base: position 47,488,367 of record NC_143403.1, read on the forward strand.
CCAGCTCCCTCAGTCTCTCCTCATAAGTCACGTGCCCCAGCCCCTTGACCATTTTCAGTGCCCTCCGCTGGATTCTCTCCACTTTGTCCACATCCTTTCAGTAGTGGGGGTCCAAAACTGGACACAGTACTCCACCTGTGGCCTCACCAGTGCACAATACAGTAGAATAATTACTTCTCTCGACCTGCTGGCAATACTCCTACTAATGTAGCTCAGTATGCTGTTAGCCTTCTTGGCAACAAGAGCACACTGTTGACTCATATTCAACTTACTGTCCACTGTAACCCCCACATCCTTTTCTGCAGAGCTGCTGCTTAGCCGGTTGATCCCTAGCCTGTAGATGTGCATGGGATTTTTCCATGCTAAGTGCAGGACTTTGTACTTGTTCCTGTTGATCTCATAAGGTTTCTTTCGACCCAATCCTTCAAGTTGTCTAAGTCACTCTGAATCCTAGGCCTACCCTCCAGCATATCTACTACTATACCCCAGCTTGGTGTCATTTGTGAACTTGCTAAGGATGCACTCCATCCCATCTTCCAGATCATTAATGAAGGTACTGAACAATACTAGCCACAGAACCAACCGCTGGGGCAGTCTACTTGATACCAGCTGCCAACTAGACATTGAACCATTGTTCACTACCCATTAAGCCCAGTGATCCAGCCAGTTTTCTTTTATCCATCTTACAGTCCATCCATCTAACCCATATTTCCTTAGCTTGCTTGCAAGAATGCTGTGGGAGACTGTATTAAAAGCCTTGCTAAAGTCAAGGTATATCATGTCCACTACTTTCCCCACATCCACAGGACTAGTCATCTCATCACAGAAGGCAATCAGCTTGGTCAGGCATAACTTGCTCTTGGTGAATGCATGCTGACTGTTCTTGATGACTTTCTTCTCAAAGCACTTAGAAATGGATTCCTTGAGGTCCTGCTCAATAATTTTTCTGGGGACTGAGGTGAGGCTGCTTGGTCTATAGTTTCCTGGATTCTCCTCCTTCCTTTTCTTAAAGATGTGCACTATATTTGCCCTTATCCAGTTGTGCAGGACATCCCCTGATCACCACAAGTTCTTACAGATAATGACCAGTAGCTCTGCAATCACATCAGCCACCTCTCTCAGCACCCTCAGATGCACTGCATCTGGCCCCATGTGCACATGTAGCTTTTCTAAGTAGTCCCTATCCTGTTCTTTCATTAGTGAGGACTATTAATCTCTTCCCCAAACTGTGTTGCCAGGTGCAGTAGTCTGATAGCTAAGATTGCCTGTGAAGACCAAGGTACGAAAAGGTATTAAGTACTTCCACCTTTTCCTCATGATCTGTGACTAGGGTGCCTCCCCCATTCAGTAAAGGACCCACACTTTCCCTGATGTTGGTATCTTGTTGCTGACATACTTGTAGAAACACTTTTTGTTACCCTTCACATCCCTTGCTAGCTGCGACTCCAATTGGACTTTGGCTTTCCTGATTTCATCCCTGCATGCCTAAGCAATATTTTAATACTCTTCCCTAGTCATCAGTCCAAGCTTCTACTTCTTGTTAGCTTTATTTTTGGTTTAAGCTCACCAAAGAGTTCTCTGCTGAGGCAAGCTGGTCACCTTCCACATCAGGATGGTTTGTTTCTGCACCTTCAGTAAGGTTTCTTTAAAATACAGCCAGCTCTCCTGGACTCCTTTCTCTCTCTTCCCCCCCCCCCCCCCCAGCAGCTTCCCCGGGGATTCTGCTCATCCATTTCCTGAAGAAGTCAAAATTTGCTTTTCTGAAATCCAAGGTCCATACTCTGCTGTTCTCCTTTCTTTCTTTTGTCAGGATCCTGAACTCAATCACCTTGTAGTTGCTGCTGCCCAAGTTGCCATCCACTTCTACATCTCCTACCATTTCTTCCCTGTTTGTGAACAACAGGTCAAGAAAAGCAAAGCCTCTAGTTGCCTTTTCCAACACTTGTTCCCAACACTCAAAAACTTCCTGGATTGCCTGTGCACTGCTGTATTGCCCTCCCAGTATATATCAGGGAGACTGAAGCAGGGCCTGTGATTAGGAAACTCCTGCTACCTGTTTGAATAAAACCCCATCCACCTGAAGATACCTGCCACAACATCTCCTTGTTGCTCTCCCCTTGGACCTCAATGCAGAGACTTTCAACAGGCCTGTCTCCAGTTTCATACTGGAGCTCTGAGCAATCATACAGCTCCTTTACATAAAGCACAACTCCTCCTCCTCTTCTCCCCTGCCTGCTTTCCTCAACAGTGCTCCAGTCATGTGAGATATCCCACCAAGTCTCTGTTATTTCAATCACATCATAATTCCTTGACTGTGAGGATTTCCAGTTCTTCCTGCTTGTTTCCCAGGCTTCCAGAAGTAACTAGCTGATTGCCCTATTTTCTCAGACACAATGAGGCAGCCTCTCCTGTTGCCCCCGCTCCTGCTTGTGCTTCCTCCAGGTCACCTACTTCCCCACTTACCTCAGGGTTTCAGTCTCCATCTCCTGGTCAACCTGAAGTCCTCCTCACTAGGTTAGCGAGCCTGTCTGGAAAGATGCTCTTCCCCCTCTTTATCAGGTGGCTCCCATCTCTTTCTAGCAATCCTTCTCCTTGGAACAACATCCCATGGTCAAAGAAGCTGAATCCCTGCTGGTGACACCACCTATGCAGCCATGCATTGATCTTCAGGATCTGTCCAATCCTGTCTGGGCCCTTCCCCTTGATAGGAAGTATTAAGGACAACACCACATAAGCCCCAATCCCCTTTACCCTTGCATGCATAGCCCTGTAGTCACTGTTCTGTTCAGGGTCATCCCTGGCAGTATCACTGGTGTCTACATGGATGAGCAGAATGGGGTAGCAGTCAGAGGGTTGGATGTATCTTGGTAATCCTTCCATGACATAGATTCATAGATTGTAAGGCTGGAAGGGACCTCAGAAGATCATTGAGTCCAGCCCCCTGCACGAAGCAAGAAAGATAATTCGGGGTCAGGTGACCCCAGCAAGGTGACTATCTAATCTCCTCTTGAAGATTTCCAGGGTAGGTGATTGCACCACCTCTGGAGGGAGCTTATTCCACAGTCTGGACATCCTGACTGTGAAGAATTTTTTCCTAATGTTAAGCCTGAATCAGTCTTCCAGGAGTTTGTGGCCATTACTCCTGGTTTTCCCCTTGGGTGCCCTGGTGAACGGTTGCTCAGTGAGCCCTCAATGTACTCCCCTAGTGTAGCTTAAGCTGCTACCAGGTCCCCTCTCAGCCTTTTCTTCTGGCTGGAGAGTCCCAGATCCCTCAGCCTTTCCTCATATGGCTTGCTGTGTAAGACTCTGATCATAAAGCTGGCTCTTCTTTGGACTCTCTCAAGCTAGTCCATGTCCTTGTTAAAGTGTGGTGCCCAGAACTGGACACAGTACTCCAGCTCTGATCTCACCAGTGCTGAGTAGAGTGGAAGAATCACCTGCTAGGATTTGCTGGAGATGCATCGATTGATGCATGCCAGCGTATTGTTTGCCCTGCTGCCTACGGCATTACACTGCCAGCTCATATTCACACTGTGGTCTACTATTACCCCCAGGTCCTTTTTATTCATGGTGCTAATCAGTTTGGTGCTGCCACGCCTTTAGGAGTGTTGCGGGTTGCTCATCCCTTACATTACTTGACATTGAACTTCATCAAATTCCAATCCACACAACTTGCTAGCCTGTCTAGGTCTGCCTGTATCTGTAGCCTATCTTAAAGCGTGACCACTCTTCCCCATAACCTGGTGTCATCCGCGAACTTGGCCAGTGAGCTCTTCACCTCCACATCCAAATCATTAATAAAGATGTTGAAAAGTACTGGACCAAGCACCGACCCCCACGGGACACTGCTGCCCACTTCATGCCAGGATGATACAGATCTGTTCACTACGATGCTCTGGGTCCTGTCCTGAAGCCAGTTTCTCACCCACCTGATTGTCTCAGAGTTAAGCCCACAATCCTCCAATTTTCTCATGAGGATATCATGGGATACTAGATCAAAAGCCTTTTGGAAGTCTAGTTATACAATGTCAACCTGCTCTCTCTTGTCCAGGTGGTGAGTTCCCTTGTCATAGAAGGAGATGAGGTTGGTAAGGCAAAACCTTCCTGCGACAAAGCCATGCTGGCTGTCATTCAGAATCTTACCTTCTGCAAGCTTATCACAGATAGACTCCTTGATGAACTTTTCAAGGATTTTCCCTAGGATGGAAGTTAGGCTGATTGGCCTATAGTTACCTGGGTCCTCCCTCCTGCCCTTCTTGTGGATGGGCACAACATTGGCCCTCTTCCAGTCCTCAGGGACTTCTCCAGAGCACCGCAAGTTGTGGAAGAATTATGCCAGGGGTTCTGCAATGACATTGGCCAGCTCATTCAGCACTCTCAGATGAAGATCATCCGGTCCCGCTGACTTATATATGCCTAATTTTTTTTAATTGGTCCTACATCAATTCTATGGCAATAGTAGGAAATTGATTATTCCTACTGTGTTTATCCTGTACTCTGTCTGGCACTATTTTCCCCTTGGTTCGGTGAAAGACCAAGGCAAAGTAGTTATTCAAGAGTTCAGCTTTCTCCTGGGTGCCAGTAACCAGCTCTCCTGTGCTATTGAGCAATAGCCCCACACTCCCATTTCTTTTTCTCCTGTTCCCTATGTACCTAAAAAGAAGGACTTCTTGTTGTCCTTGATTCCCATCACTAATTTAAGTTTGGTCACCACTTTAGCCTTTCTTATCTGTTTCCTGCAAATGTGGGCCATCATGGAATAGTCTTCCTTGGGACCTGCCCTGAGCTTCCATTGTTTATAAGCCTCTTTCTTCTTCCTTAAGAGGACCATAATTTCCCTGTTTAGCCAAGAGGGCTTCCCAGACCTTCTGTTACCTTTTCTCTGCATGGGAATGGACTTCCTTTGTGCTTTAAGGATTGTGTCCTTAAGGAACAATCACTCTTGGTGCACACCTTTTGCCTATGGCCTCTGGTCCCGCAGCAAGCAGAAGTTCTCCCAGGACAACAGGTCAGGCTGGCAGATTGATCCCTCTGTCCTCCGCATTGCTTCCTCTTTGCTGCAGTGGTCTTGATCCTTCCCACCTTGGGGATTCCTGGCCTGGCCTCCTCTACCAATGGAACACGTTCCTCCTCTTCTGTTACCGGCACGCCATATCTGTCCTCCAGGTAAACTGCTGCGGGTGGGGATGTTGACTACTTGTTGCCAGAGTCACAAGCTTCTAACTTCCACCCACCTAGGAGTCTATGCCCTCTTCCTTTATTAGCACTGCCTCTGGCAGGCCTTCCTCCACAGTCCTAGAGGTTTCCTTCAGCATAGAATTGATGAAGTCCTCATGGCAGAGGATACTTCAGAGCCTTTCTACTTTCTCCTGTAGTTCTCTTGCTTACTCCCTGAGACACCCCACTAGAAGGCACCACTCACATTGCAGGCGCTCCCCCACCTGGCCGACACTGGAAGGAACTTGCAAGCTGCAATCTGCACAGCATGAAACCAGAACCTGGGTGAAAGCGTCCACAGCGTGTAGTCCTGCCTGCACAGACACTGCACAGGCAGAAGCAGAAGAACAGCTGGACGTGGCAGTGGCTCTGAAATTACGATGTCTTTCAGCCATGTCTCTGGGTCTTCTTATCTGCTGCCTCTCACTTCTTGCCTCTCTTTCCAAGCAGATCTTCCCTAGCAAGCTCCTCTGTAGCTGGCCTGTTTGCTGTTCCTTGCTCCTGAAGGATTCCTTTTTCCCTTCAAACCTCTTTCTTCTCAGCAAGCTTCTCAACTTACATTGAGGAAATATGAGAGACTTTCCAAGCAATTGCTCTCCCCAGTTAATTCCCCCCTCACTCTGGACTCCAGTTAAACAAGGGGCTTAAGTATTGGTCTAGCTGCTGAGTTTTAGCTGCTTAAAATAAAACAATGTAGGTTAATCAGTCTTAATTACATATAAAAAAGTATTTTACCTTACCAGCTCCCTTGCAAAGATGGACACAGCAAACTGACCTGCAAACTGACTTGGGAACTGCTTGCAATCTGCCCTGTTTGCTTTTCCCTGTTCACTGCTCTGTTCTCTGTTGTTATCTTGACTACTTCAGCAGCAAGCAAATCCATACACTCTAATTAAGTAAAGGATAACAGTGGTCAGCCACAGTATAGGGACCTGCATATTCCTCATATGGCTATTGAGATATGCAATCAATGTGTTAGCCCCTGGGCACACCTTCTTGCTCTTGGAAAGCCCCATGCACCTGCTAACAACAAATGCAGCGCCCCCAACTTCATACTTCTCTCAGCCAGCTTTTCTCAAATTCCTGCCAGCCTTTATTTCAGGGGACAATAGTTCTCATCTCATCTCATCTGCTGTCAAACCATGGTATTTCAGGGATTTTGGAGGAGATAATTTTGACCCTTCTCCCAGTCTCCTGCAATGCCATCTGAACCTAGTACATTTTGCATAGATGAGAAATGGTGCCACCTTCAGGAAACCATTATCTTTGCCTGGCAGCCCCTTACAGAAGATACCTCTGGAGGGCTACAGGTTACTTACCATCATTTGTTAACTCTGCCTGGGAAAGCTACTACAGAGACATGATCTGGAAACATGCCCCACATATTCTGGCAGCTCTCAGAGTTAGAGATCAGTTCTCCTGAGCTCACTGGGTGTCAGTAGGTGCACAAAGGAACAGCAACCCCTATGAGAGGACACAGGAGGGAGGAGTACTTCTTTGCTCCTAGTACTTGGCTGGTTGTACTTTTAATTGTAATGGCTTTGCTAAACCACCTGCCCTGGGAAGGCAGGGATGATGACTCTGGAGTGCTGAGCAAAGGCAATGATCCCAACAGCTTTGGTCAGGACACTGCAGAGGAAAACAATGTGTGCTGAAGTGCCCCTGTACCCACTCAGCTGGATCCATTCCTCACTATGTTCTTTGTTCTCCTTTTTCTTCTTCCTTCATTCACTCCTGAGAAATTCTTCCAACCTTTTGAGCAAACTTCCACACTTTTTTACATCGCTCATCTGATTTCCTGCCATGAGACTACCACATGCATGCTCTTTCCCCTCTTCTTTCACCTTCCCTGTCCTACTTGTCATACTCCTGAAAGAGGAAGCTCTGTGAGCAACCCCCATTTCTGTGTCAGAAGGAAGTGGGAAGAGGGGGATATGGTGATAGACCATTTGAGAAATGCAAACCAGAGTCTGTTTGCAAACCACTTCTTCTTCCCCTATGGATCTGTGCTGGGGCTTCAGCATCGTACTGACCACCACCTCTCTGCCAGTGCTGGTGCAGTAAGCAGAGATATAACAGAGCCCTGACTTGAGCAGCTTTGGTGCATGGCTGTTGTTCTGTCAATGGCATCAGCACAACAGGCCACTGGCTGCAGCCATTTTTGTGCTCCCTCCGAAAGACTGGGGCTAGTGCTCTGGTCACACCCCAGCCCACCCCTCCTCAGTTACACTAGTGCATCAAGTATAGTGTCTCTCTCTAGGCTGCTACCTAGACATCTTGGAAGACATGGGGGATGGGTATGGAGAGGGTTGTAGCTGAAAATAGCTATTGCTTGTTTAAAGAAAGAATAGTAGGAAGTCAGAAGCAGAACTGTTGTGAAAACTGAAGCAGGAAAAAGCGACATGCAGCATGACGTCAAATGGAACGTATTAGGGCTGTCAATGAATTGCCATTAATATGCACAATTAACACACGAACCAATCAACGCATTAATTTTTTTAACACATTAATTGTGCATGTGGGTTCAGCGAAGGCAGTGCTGACTCACAGTAGGGCTGCCTGGCACCCTAGGGCCCCACGGCTCAGGCTCAGGGCAGGATAGGACCCCCTGGGAGCTCTAGCATGAGCTGCGTCCAGGCCCATGAGTCCCCATGCATCCCTGGTCCAGGCTTCCGGGGAGCAGTGGCAACGGCAGCCCTGCACTCTCTGCCCCCACAGAGGATGCCACTGCCGGGGGGGCGGGGCAGAATTCCCATGGAGCCACCTCCTGCAGTCCCCAGCCCATGCTGCTCCACATGCCCAGCCCCAGCCCAGCACTAATGGAGCCCAAGCCATGCCCAGCACTGTCACTGCCAAATTGGCCAGTGGCTCTCCACTCCGCGCTGCCTGGGCTCCCACCAGGACCTGCACGGAGCTGCTGGAGCCACTGGGAGCCCAGGCAGCATGTGGAGGAGAGCAGCAGCTCTGTCTAGCTTGGCAGCGGTGCTAGGTGAGGCTTAGGCTCTGTCAGCGCTGGTCTGTGGTTGGGCATGTGGCATGGTGTAGACTAGGGGCTGCGGGAGGTGGTTCTAAGGGAATCCTGCCCCCACACACCAGCAGTAGCTGCTTCCATGGGGGAGCAGGGGATGGGACTGTCACTGCCTGGGGCCCAGACCAGGGATGCATGGGGACCTGCAGCCCCAGAGGTGGCTTGTGCTAGAGCTCCCAGGTGGTCCCAAGCCTCCTTGAGCCCAAGCTGTGAGGCTGGAGGGTACCAGGCAGCCCTACTACAGCTGCTCTGTGTGGATCCCAATGGGATGTGAGCTCTGGGCAGCTGCAGCAGGAAGATGGGGAAACACACCCACCCACAACCCCCATCCAGGGCCCTGAATAACTGGGATGGCAGTGCTGGGGGTTTGGGAAAGGTGGTGCTGGGCCGCGGCAGAGCTGCCTGGCATCCTTGGGCCCAGGGCAGGTTGGGATCACCTGGAACCTGCTGAACAAGCAAGCAGGGAAGTTCAGGCCTAGACCAGGGCTGGAGCAGCTTCCCCCAGCCTAGGATGCCTACAGCTACTGTTTCTGGGGCAAGGGTGAGTTAAATCAACCCCATTGCTTGAGTGAGGTTGTGCCCCAGCCCCAGGGGAGCTCCACAGAGATCCTGCTCAGATCATGCCAGATCATCCCACTCATGCCAACCCCCCCTGCAGGTAACCCCATTTCCTGGGCTCCAGACCCCCCTCCCCCACACCCCCTTCCCACACTTTCACAAATTCACACACACACACCACACCCAGCCCCAAACATAGAAGTACCTGCATAATTTTGCATTTTTCTGTGTATACATCTGAGTTTTTAGCTGCGCGATTAAAATTGAGATTAATTGTGACTATTTTTTTAATTTTGCTACTAATCACAATCACATTTTTTTCATTGTTTGACAGTCCTATAAAGTATACTTCAGGCTAAAAACAGATGACAAAGCTACTATGAGTTAATTGCCATTGAAGTTGAGCATGTAAATGATTGTCCTGCCCTATTTTGATATAAGTCAAAACCCAGGATATTAGAGACAATCAATCCTGGATTAAACCAAGTCATGTTTTTAGTCTCAGTGGCAATGCCTCACTTGTGCTCCCAGCTAACTTGAAGACAGTTGTATCTAAGGTCAAATATTGTGCCCTCTATTAGCCTAGAGCAGAATTAGACCATTGACAAATTTTCTTATGTTATCATAATTTATGGAGGTCCAGAACCTGGAATCATGCAAATGCATGAACATCTCTAATCTAATGATTTTTGAGTCCTTATACATGATTTATGAAGGCTTGGGGTTGTCAGTGCTAGGCTTACTACCAAGCCAGCAGGCAGCACCTTCATGTGATCATCTGAATAGCCTGCAATGTTGCTATAGGCAAATTAAAGATTTCTGTAAATCTTATCTGCTATTCTGGCCATAAGCCAATTTCCAGAAAGTCCTTGTATAAACTGTGCAGCTGAGGAGGGCAAGGTTTTCACCTACGAACAGGCAGCTTAAAACCAGTTGGGGTATAATCCATGCTGTCTTCGAACAAGCTGAAGAATTCTCTGCACTAGATCCTATTTTGCTTTACACACTCCAATGGCACTTTCCCAGTCATATACGGTAAGTTTCTTTCTGCGCTTACGTGCAAGTATATGATCCTATTTCACACACAGTGTGAACACACACACTTCTAGACAGCTACTGAGCATGCTCAGTAGGCTGCACTCTAGCCAAGCAAGGATACAATGGGTGCATCTACACATTCATTAGTGCTTCGTAGTTACTGCACATTAAGTTTAGTACTTGGATTACCAAATATTAAATCAATGCACAGTAACTCATGCTACTGTGCAGTACTGCCAGGTTTTTACCTGGCATGTTATTTATTATGCAGTGTTATTAGGCTACTTCTCAGATAGTGTCTCATGTAGACATACCCAGTGCTGCATGCACATACCTAGGAAAGCATGTTCCGTAGAGGAGTACCCTAGTCACATAGGCTATTGGGCTAAAACACAGAAGACTCTGCTAATTCTCCTGCAGTCTAACATCAGCTGGTCATTTCTAGTCAGCACAGAGGCAGAAAAGGATCTTGGTGTCATTATTGATTCCAAAATGAACATGGGCCGCCAATGTGGGGACGTGCTCAGGACGGCTAACAGCTAGGCCTGTGTGAGTTGGCAGCGATTTGATCCGGCTTCAGATCTGGACACTTCAGATGGCCGCAATCCGATCCAGATCTCCAGACTGGGTTTCTGCCTTGATCCGGCCAAAGCTTTGGAGCCGCCTTGGAGATCCAGCCATAGGGTATAATGGGGAATCAATTAAATATCTATAACTTTGTTGTTATTTGTCCAATTTGGATGAAACTTGTAGGGATGGTAGCCTCTGATGAGATCGTGAAACCTACTGTGTTTCAAGAAGATCAGTACAGAGTTTTGGGGGGAACTGTACCCCAAATTCTTGAAAACCAAACGCCTGTCACGGCTGTATGTCACACCACAGGAGAGTTAAAACTGCAGGGGTGGTAGCTCTTACTGAGGCCACAAATCCTGCCAAGTTTCAAGAAGATAGGTGCAGGAGTTTGGGGGAAACTGCACCTCAAGCTGTGGACAAGCAAAATTTGTGCCATGGGTGACATTGCGTGTGTTAAGGCGCAGCTGAGTGACAGCTGCAGGGATGGTGGCCCCTGCTGTGATGCCTGCCAGCTGTGGAGGAGATGGGTGCAGGGGAATCTGGGGCCCTGCACCCCTAGCTGCCAAAACTCCTGGGGTAGTTAATTGTCTGTATTGATTCTTTACTCTCCTTAGCCTAGTTTTTGTAGGTACTAATTGATGCTCATTAAGTCGTTATGTAGTAGCTAAGTCCTGTGTATTAAGCTGGTCCCTGAGTCCCTGGTCCCTGAGTGAATAGTGATTGATTGATTGGTAAGTGGTAACACAGCAGCTTAGCAGCCAGGCCTGCAGCAGTGTCTCCCCTCCCCACCCCAAGACAGACACAGTCAGTCCCACAGCACCCGTGGCACCAGTTTTGCTCATCCTCAGCTTGAGGGGCAGTTACCCCCAAACCCCTGCACTGATTTTCTTGAAACTTGGCATTCCTTATGCCCTCTGCAGGGTCTACCAATCCTGAACATTTCATCTAAATCGGACAAAAAACAACAAAGTTATAGATATTTTATTGTTTCCCCATTATGCCCTATGGCCGGATCTCTGAGGTGTCTCCGAAGCTCTTCATAGATTTCACAGATTTCATAGACATTAGGGCTGGAAGGGACCTCAGAAGATCATCAAGTCCAGTCCCCCACCCAAAGGGCAAGAAGTCAGCTGGGGTCATAGGATCCCAGCAAGATAAGCATCCAATTTGCTCTTGAAGGTGTTCAATGTAGGTGCTTGAACCACCTCCGATGGCAGGCTATTCCAGACCTTGGGGGCTCAGACAGTAAAGAAATTCTTCCTTATGTCCAGTCTGAAATGGTCTCGCATTAGTTTATGACCGTTCGACCTCGTCGTCCCTTGGGGCGCTCTGGTGAACAAATGTTCCCCCAGATCCTGGTGGTCACCCCTGATAAACTTATAGGTGGCCATCAGATCACCCCTGAGCCTACACTTTTCCAGGCTAAAGAGCCCCATGGCTCTCAGCCTGTCATCGTAAGATCTGTTTTCCTGACCTCTGATCATGTGCGTGGCTCTTCTCTGGACTCTCTCAAGCTTCTCCGCATCCTTTTTGAATTGTGGAGCCCAAAACTGGACGCAATACTCCAGCTCCAGCCTCACCAAGGCTGAGTACTGGGGGAGAAGGACAACCTGGGATTTGCTTGAGAAGCATCTATGGAAGCAAGCCAGCGTTTTGGTTGCTTTATTAGCTGCAGCATCGCATTGAAGGCTCATGTTCATCTTGTGGTTAATGATGACCCCCAAGTCTCTTAAAAACCATCAGGTTCCTGTATGCCCATTTGCTGAGCCTGTTTAGGTCAGCCTGGATTGCCCTCCTGTCTTCTGGCATGGATGCTTTGCCCCAAAGTTTGGTATCATCAGCGAACTTGGCCAGTCCGCTCCTGACTCCAATGTCCACATCATTAATGAAGATGTTGAACAATATGGGTCCAAGGACAGAGCCTTGGGGGACCCCACTGGTCACAGGACACCATGATGAGTGACTTCCATCAATTACTACCCTCTGGGTCTGACCATGGAGCCAATTTCCCAGCCAGCAGATTGTGGTGGACCCAAGGCCACAGTTGGCCAGTTTTGCCAAGAGGTGATCATGGGATACCAGATCGAAGGCTTTTTTGAAGTCAAAATATATGTCATCAATCTCTTCTCCCTTGTCCAGGTGATAGGTCACCTGGTCATAGAAGGAAATGAGATTGGTCAAACAAGACCTACCCGCAACAAACCCGTGCTGGCTATCCCTTAGAATGTTGGCGTCGGCCAGTCCATTAAGGATGGTCTCTTTAATAAACTTTTCTAAGATCTTGCCCAGAATAGAAGTCAGGTTGATGGGCCTGTAGTTAGTCAGATCCACTTTCCTCCCTTTCTTGAAGATAGGCACCACATTGACTTTCTTCCAGTCTTTGAGCACTACACCAGAGTGCCAGGTGTTTTCAAAGATCTGTGCCAGAGGCTGGGCTATGATGCTCACCAGCTCCTTGAGTACCCTGGGGGGTAGATTGTCAAAGCTGGCTGACTTGAAGGTATCCAGCTTCTCAAGATGTTCCTTTACAAGGTCAGCATTGATGAAGGGCAGGGGATCTCTCTCACCCAGACCACCCTGTCCCATGGGACTGATGAAAGACCGACGCAAAGTACCCATTTAATAGGTTGACTTTTTTCTGGGTGTCATTTGTCAGTTGCCCCATCTGGTTCAACAGGGGTCCAATGTTGCCCTTGCTTTTCCCAGCTCCCCACATATCTGAAAAAGGACTTTTTATTATCCTTGATGCTCAAAACTAGTTGGAGTTCAGTTGCAGCCTTGGCTTTCCTGGTTTGCTCCCTGCAGGACCGGACCAATGCAGAATAATCCTCCTTGGAGGTGAATCCCATCCTCCATCCTTTGTAGGCCTTTCTTTTTAGCCTCTGGAGGTCTGCTAGGTCCCTGGAGAGCCTGGGGGGCTGCTGTGGCCTCTTGCTGCCTTTCCTCCGAGATGGAATAGACTTAGCTTCTGCACTGAGGATTGCTCCCTTGAGGAGCAAACACTTTGGGAAGCCAAACAAGGCAGCACTTCGACCCGGATGTGCTGCTTCAGAACCCAAAGCGTCCGAAGCTTCTCTGGATCCTAAGCTCTGTCCAAAGCCTTGCACGGCCCTACTAACCGCACCTTGTCATGCATCCACAGATGCATCATGAGCAGGTCCAAGGAGGTGTTCCTCCCCCTCTGTGCGACAGTGGTCAGGCTGCAGTTGGAGTACTGCATCCTGTTCTGGGTGTTGTACTTCAAGAGGGATGTGGACAGAATCGAGAGGGTCCAGAGGAGGGCCACTCACATGATCAGGGGGCAGCAGAGTAGGCCCTACAAGGAGAGGCTATGGGACCTGAACCTGTTCAGCCTCCACAAGAGAAGGCTGAGAGGGGATCTGGTAGCCATCTATAAACTGGCCAAGGGGGACCAGCAGGCAATGGGGGAGTCCCTGTTCTCCCAAACAGCACTGGGAATAATGAGGAACAACAGCCATAAGTTGACTAAGAGTAGATTCAGGCTAGATATCAGGAGGCACTACTTCACAGGCAGGGCAGCTAGCATCTGGAACCAACTTCCAAGGGAAGTGGTGCTCACTTCTACCCTGAGGATCTTCAAAAAGAGGCTAGATAATCACATAGCCAGGGTCGTTTGACCCCAGTACTCTTTCCTGCCAGGGCAGGGGGTCGGACTTGATGATCTGATCAGGTCCCTTCTGACCCTACCTACTATGAAACTATTGGGGCTGTTTACCTCCCACCATAACACAGCCTACTGAGCATGTTTAGTAGCCATGCAGATGTTTGCATGTCCACACTGCATGTGAAAGTGGATCACAAGCTATGTGCAAATACAGTTTGGGTGCATAAAGTTAAATATATTTTATTTCTATTCATCTGACCAGTTAGAACATGGGAAAACACAGCATTGCCAACTACCACAACCTTTACAGAAAGACTTGTAATATGTTATGTTTAGTTTAAAGCCCCAGCTCCTGGAGCCCTGTGATAATGTGAGAAAAATCAACTCTAAAAAAAATTAGTTTTCTCTGTTGGCTAAGAAGAACTTGAGAACATTATATAAACCAAAGGAAAATGAAAGAACCTGTCTAGATAACATTTTTTCATGTGATTTTTAGGACAGTGTCATTCATGGTTTTGGAACACATGAAACAGATGACACAGTGAGGGTGAGGTCACGGCAGTGCTGTTTTTATGAACTGAAGAGCAGAATTAGGGAAATTAGTTGTGCTACATCCAGGCATGGTGCCTCTTAGGAGTCCTGTAGCTGCAAACAAAGCACTGGAATAGGTTTCAGAAGATATGACTTCTGTTTCCGACTGTGCTGGCATCCTATTAGATGAACTTGAGTGACCTACTTCTACTCACTGTGCCTCAGTCTCTTTATTTGTAAAATGGAGGCCAATGATACTGAGCTCCTCTATAAAACACTTGGGGTGAATCCAGATGAGTGCAACCATGTGGTATGTGAAACCGCAAACACATTTGCAACGTCACATAGCACAGAATCAGGTGTTCTCCACACTGCCAGGGCACACTGCCCATGCATGTGCTGCTCTAGTTTTTTCTTTCTTGTTTTTTTTTTTTTTTTTTTTTTTTACCTCTGAATATCCAGAGATCAAAAAAACCTGCAGAAAAAAAAAATGGAGCACATGGGCAGTGCACACCGCTGAAAAGCAGAGCTGGGCCATCCAGAGCCATGCTGTAGCTGCTGTCTAGGCTTCAAGCAGCTGGATCGCCATGACTCCAGCCCCAGAAGGCCCCCAAGATCCAAGATAAGGCTGCTGAGGCCAGCACAGTGCTGACCCCATCCTCCCCTACCACCCCCAGAGTACCTTGCCATGCACCAAAGTCTGCATGGCGTGGGCATTCCCCAGAGACAAGTAGCTGCAGCGCAAGGTGCACCACTGTTACTTGTCCCCAGGGAACCAAATGTCTGCTTTCATCTGGACATGGCCTTGGAAGTCAGTATAGGAGCTACATATTATTAAGAATTCCTCCTGTGATATCCCTATAAATTTTCTACAGCCTACCTGACAGTGCTCAAGCTGGGAGCTTTTGTTACAAAAGTTGCAGAAAGGGGAATTACCTTGAACTTCAGGAGAATGAGAGGTTTCAGCCTGATAAGCCTTAAATAGGTAAGTGCTCCCATGACTATAACTTGGATAAAGTGTCCCTTGCCCCCGCTTCGCCTCTCCAGATTCACTTGGGTTAGCATTTGGGAACTCACCTTCTCCCTTCAGTAGCCTATTAGTGCCCAGCAATATACTGTGAATGCTGTTATCTTTTTGCAACAAGTTTAATGTTGACTAAAGCAATCTGTATACACAGCAGCCACTTGATAATAGCTTTCTCTTTAGTGCTGAGCAAAATTATATAGGAAAAATGTGTTGTGAATTGCTTGGAAATAAAAAAAAAATCCTTTAGAGGCTAATGCTTTCTGTGGGAAGCCTAAGAAAAAAATCACTCCCCGAATGACTTCCTGAGAAAGGTATTTTGTTATTTAATATCATAAGCATTATTGTGTTTGCAAGCTCTCTGCCACCTGCATTATTCCACTTAAACTCCTATTTAAGAAATATGAAATAATTCTGCCCTCTTTAAAGATATATGAGATTGGCTCCCAGTGGGATAGAAAAGCAACATAAAAAAGGGACAGTTTTAGTAAAGCAGCACTGCTAGAGGGCATAATAAATACATAAATTACTCACAACCAGCAGGCCATAGTCACAAACTGCAGAGAATGTTACTGGAGAACAAAGAAATATATTAGCACGCTAGAAAGAATCTGTGCAATTACCCACCGCCCTGCAGGCTGGACTCTTAAATCCCTCCTATCATTTGTGTCAAGCCTTAAGGAGATGCTGTCATTAGCTTGTATTCTGTTGGAGAGGTAGGGAACAGTCAGCAGAACTTCTGCCTCCACAGGGTGGGAACCACGCAGGCTCTGTGGGCTCCCATGTGCTCATATTCCACTGGAGGGCCTCTGTAATTCCTGGTGCTTGCTTACTTTCTGAGGGGGCAAAGGACAGATTTTTTTTTATATGTCTCTGCTCCTATCCCAGTTTGTGCACTTGGGCAAATCATTTTACTCTTTATGGCTGCATACAGATATTTGAGGAGGTTAGAGAGTATTAAAAATGGCCACCCAATTTAACTTAGTTCGACCAGGTGCAGACTTTACACTATTTAGGTGGATCAAAGTGTGAACCGTACAAAAGATCAGGACAGTTAGATCAGTCTAAAACTGGCCAACCTGATCTAAGAGTGCAGACAGAAGTGCCGCTCCCAGCTGTAACTCAGAATGATTTCTGCAAAGCATTCTGAGTTACGCTACCCCCGACCAAAGAGAAGTTCACTATTGGTTCCAGCAGGGAGGGGAATCTAGCTGTAGACTGGGAGCCTGGAGCTGGGAGCCTGTAGCAATGGCCTGGGCTCTCTGACAGTGCTCGCTGTTTTCACAACGGGATGGGAAAAGGCAGCGGAGGGAGCTCATTCTTGGGGCTCCCCAACAAGTACTGAAGGATAAATTGGAGCCCTCCTCCTAGCCCCCTGCACCTCGGGGGCAAACTCTAATATACCTGCCCCACCCTCCAGGAGGGGCTGAAAACCCCCAAGACTGAACTCCCTCTGTTCCCTTTTCCCCATCCCATTCTGAAAACAGTGACAGGCTGGGAGGCAGCACAGACAGAAGTTATGAAACACTACATTTTGAAACATCTTATTCTGATACCTCATGGAACACAGGGTCAGATTTTCACCTGACTGGCTATTTTTTAAGCTGTCTGCAGCCATGCACTTGTGTTTGGTTACACCTATAAACTGCTTTCTGTGGCCAGATCAGGTGAAAATTGTCACGTCTGTCTGTGGCCTAAGTGGACATCTGAGGTAGTCAAACTTAGCTCAGATCCAGTGAGACTCATCTAACTGACCATCTGTACAGGTCCCAGCACAGCCTCAGTCTGGGAAAGACCTGCCACTGGCCGTATCCCCATGGCTGCACTTTGCCTACCTCCTCCCTTGCACCAGGTTATTTTTAGCACCCACCCTTGCCCCAGTCCTAGACAGATAACCCTTCCCCTCACCCCATGAACAGCCAGCCCTCTCCCACGCTAGGCTACCAAACCCTGTATCCCACAAGCCACTCCCACTGCCAGTTTTATCAGCATTCACTGATGCCAGAAGCCAAGGAAGTAAGTTAGGGTAGGGTGGGGGGAGGGGGGTTGTTCTTCTGGGAGTGGGTGGGGTGTGTGGAAGGTAAAAATAGCTCCTGGTCCCAGGGGTGGGGAAGAAAGCCCCCTGATCCGCACCATGGACTCTGCCTACCCCCCTAATTCCCCTGATCTCCCCCTCAGACTCTGCCTGCAACCCCAATCCCCCAGCAGATCTACTGAACCCCCAAGAGCCTGCTTGCTCCCCTGATCCTCCCAACCCTGACTTCCGTCCCCACCATCCTGACTTACTTTAGATCTTGTGGCTATTTTAAACTTGATCTAACCTCCCCAAATGTCTGTACACAACCTATATGGATACAAAACTCTGTGCCTCTGTTTCCTCACACAGTATTTATTAATTTCTATTTGTTTCTTCTACGATGGCCCACATTTTTTCCTTCCATAGTAACTGTTTTGAAGTCATTTCCATCTCTGTGCCTATTGTCATCAAAGCATGTAAGTTTGCAGTTGCTGATTTCCAACAATAGAGTCCCCTGCTCTCCAATATTCTAATATAAGCACTTATATAATTTTCCATCCAGGAGATATAAAAAGTCATTTCAAGGCCAGCCTTATGGGTGGGCAACATAGGTAACTTTCCAGGGTGCCATGATTGGGAGGCGCCACACATGTACACACATGTGAGCAGCGCACACTCACAGCAGTCCTTTCCCCCTACCCTAAAATGGCCAATCCCTGCCTCAGCCAGGAGGAGCAGTGCCCAGCCCAGCCCATCCCCTTCCCCAGCCCCCCCACCTCCAGCTGCTGCTCAGGAGAAGCCAGGCCGGGGACATCCTGCCGGCGTGGTACCTGCTCCAGTCCGCCCACCTTGCTCCTGCACAGCAGCAGCCATGTTTGCCTGCAGGGCAGCTAGTCTTCTGATCCAGCCCAGGAGCTACCCCCAGAGCTTTATTTCTGAAACTGCCAGTAATACAACTACATACTTAAACTCAAAGAAAAGGCACCAAAAATACAAGCTTGCCCAGGGCACCATTTTCCCTAAGCTCAGTCCTGAGTAATTTTATGTAATAACTAATGTGAAGGAAGCACTGAGACCAAGGGCCAAAACTCATGGCTCCTAGAGTGCGCTGTCCATTACACCACAGTCAGTTCCCCTTTCATTTACTTTACTTCTGGCTCAATGAATCTTTTTACTCTTGGCTGCCTAGTGAGCCTGCTTTAATAGAAGGGGGACAGAATGTGCTCTCGGCTATATCTGCCCCAGAGCTTGATGGGTAAGGACCTCTTCTGGGACATATTAGATGTTAACTATGGCTGTTCCAAAGCCTCATGATTAGGGCAATTTACCAGGACATAGAAAGGGCAGGTTCAAAAGAAGCTGAGCTAGAAATTGGCTCAAGAGACACTGTCAGTAGATCATCACAGAGCGAAGCCTGAATCAACACTGCCACCATGCCTGACATGTAGTTGGCATAAAAGAGCAAAGAAAGACACTAAGTCATGTCTGCCTTCTGTTAAGAAGATAATATGATACAAATATGGTATGAATATTATTTTGTCTTTGCCTGTGGATGGTGTGTGTTCTTGATGAAAA
This sequence comes from Crocodylus siamensis, assembly GCF_052110815.1. Taxonomy (NCBI): domain Eukaryota; kingdom Metazoa; phylum Chordata; order Crocodylia; family Crocodylidae; genus Crocodylus; species Crocodylus siamensis. The sequence goes on from NC_143403.1 coordinate 47,507,553, forward strand.
AGAGAAGTGAGAGACTTGACAAAAAACCTTAAAAATAAAGGATTTTTTGTGTTGAAAATAAGAAAAAAATTGTTAGAAAGAAAGCATTAAGGAGTCCATGTAATGGGTTCCTTGTGGCCATAGACCTCATTTGCCATAACTAGTCTGTCTTCATAATAGCCACAAGAACAATGGACACGTGACTCAAAATTTGTATCCCTAACATTGCAATAGTGCTGGGCTACTCCAGGTTGGTAGGCTTGAATTACAGTATTACTATTAATAAACTGCATAACAATCTCATGGATTATTGCCTCTACAGCTGAAAGTCATTCACCTTTGACCAGAGTTGAATAGCATCTGTAGGCCTTTCTCCTATGAATTTGTGAACTTCCTTGATGCTGAGGGAAATTTGGTATATGGGATTGTCGTAATGAGTCCCTCATTTTGCTCCCAACCCATCTGGTAGTAGATATGTTGTTATACTAAGGCAAAGGGGTGGGAGATAGGGAATAGGCAATTTTTTTCTGTTAGATTTCCTAGAAGAGCATGCCGATGTAAAGAGTTCTGTTTTTCTCCTATCTCTGATTGCTTTCCCTCTAGGATCTCCCCTGTTGCATCTCATCTCACAGATTTGTGTCAACTAGTCCTGACATTTTCAAAACTGCATTTGGATTGGATTATTATATCATTTCCTTAATACAGCCAGGACAAAGTGAGGAGTCAGCAACATCAAATATTACCAATTCAGAGCGCTTGCTCCAACTTTTATGAGGGTAGGCCAGCTCCTAACATCTTTCTTTTCTTTTCTTTTCCTTCCCCGTGAACCTTGTCATTTTCTTCCTTTTCCCTCACTACATTTGGGTAGTTTAATCTATTGTTAGTTTATGTACGGCACAAGTTCATCTGTAATAGCCAGGTTTCACCACTTGTGATCTGCCACATAGTCCACCATCTGGTTCACCCCAGAGTGCCACAGCATCCAGGTTGATAGTCACAGCCATAGAATCCTAGAAAAGTATGAATGGAAGGGATTGCAGGAGGTCACCTAATCCTACCCCCTGCTCAGGGCAGGATAATCTTTATCCAAAAGATCTTATGCAAATGTATGGCTAACCTATTCTTAAAACTGTGCAAACAGCCCTCTCACACAACAACTAGGTATATTGCCCAAACGTATCAAAACACCCTAACTTGCTGCAGATTAAGTATGACATGGGAGCTGACAATGTCCTGCCACTGCAAGGACAAGTAGCAGTGTATTAAATGTGCTCAAGTGCAAAGAAGAGAACCATGTCCAACCAAGGCAACCCCACTCCCACCTCAGCCTATGCCAGATGTACTGTGGACTGTGTGCACAGAATAAATATATCAGGGAATTCAAGGTGTTCGGCTGCCAACAGAAACCCAAGACAAAAAAAATGATATAAAAAAAGAGGAGTTAGGTGCAATTAAAGATTGATTATTGTGGCCATAGCCATATAAACAAACTGCCCTTTACAGTAGTAAGAATATTACAGAAATAGCATGCAATCATTCTGAAAAATCCAGCATGGTAACAATGGCTGGGGTGGCATGGCCATAATGCACAGGGTTAACAGCCCAGAAATCAAAAGTTCAAGGCTTCAGTGTGTGTGTCAGAGTCCCCAAAATCCATGATTTCTGCTAAATACCTCATCTGAGAAAGACAAAGTAAGGTCTAAAGGAAACAGACCTCAACTCTGAAAAGAAGCAGATAAGCAATCACTAGATGTGTTCAGTACTGAGTCTTATAGAGAGAAGTGGAACATGATCACAAAATTTTGGGTTTTAAATTGATACAGGAACAGGTCAATGTGAAGTCTCTAAAATGATTTCAGATTTTAAGGACTAAACCTCTTTGCTGTTCAAGTACCATATTTTCTTCATATAACTGCACCTTCCTTTCTCTCTACCCCCCACAAAACCACATGGTGGAAATTGGGGTGTACATTATATGCAGGAAGTTAAGTATCGCTACAGGTCCAGAAATCTGGCAATAGTGTTAACTGCCAGGATTCTGCTAACTACAGCAATTAATACTGCCACTATTTCCCCACTGCCAAGTTTTCAGACTGGGGGGAGGGGAGACCCCCAGCCAGATGATGTTGCTTCACAAGCTGGACTGGGCCAGCATATAGGGTCAGTCCATGGCCAAGCCCAGCATGCAGTCCCAGACCCAGCACCTAGCCCGTGACCCAGTTTTTAGGGTCAGACTTGGCAAAGACCTCATGCACAGGGGTGACCTGTCAGGTGGCCCCAGAACCAGTGTGCAGCCTCAGAGTTGGTCTGTGGGCCATGTTTGGCATGTAGGGCTGGCAGCAGGTTTGGCTCCCTAGCTGCTGCTACTCCCATACCATAAAGCAGTGGTTTGCAATCTGTGGTCCACACATCTGTTGGGGTCCACAGACTATGTGTAAGAGGCCCATGAAGATAACTGTGATCAGTGTGAAAACTCACACTTACAACTCAAAGGAGTCCACACCTCCATTCAAAATTGTAGGAGTCCACAAATGAAACAAAGTTGAAAGTCACTGCCATAAAGGAGGACTTTTTTCAGGATGCCCTTAAAAAATAAGGTGCAAGCTATATATGGGTATAACAAGCCTCGTGTATCTGCCATCCCAGCACCAGGTCCAACCCACCTGCCATCTCTCCTTACTGCTAGGTTCAGCTCACACCTGGGGGGGTCTATGTTCCCCTTACAGTGCTTCCCCTTTAGGGAAACACCCCACAGGCCTGCAAGCATTTGTCAGAGCTTCATCTATCCCAGCCTTAGCTCATTTTTTTTTCTTTGGCCAAGCTCTCAGCCCTTGTTTACTGCCTGAGACCTCAGCTCCTGCACTTTGGTCCCAAGTAGACTACAAACCCTCCTGGGATGCATTTCACTTGACCAGCCTCAGCCTCCTTCAGCTTTGGTCTAGCTCCTGTCCATAGTGAGTGTCCAAGCACCCCAGCCGTGGCCTCCTTCTCCCCTGTAGCCACAACCTGGTCATCCAATCAAAATCAAACAAAAAATCCCATCCTAACTAGCCCTGATACAAATGCAAATCCCTCTAGTTCACCAGGTAGCTCTTCTTGGCTGGCTTGACTCCAAGCTGCAGCCAACTCTACTAGGAGCTCTGTATGCTGCAGCACTCAGAGCCAGACTGCCCTCTTCATGGCCGTAGGCTGGTCTTACATGCCCCAAGCCCAGCTACCTTCTGGTCATATGATCCTGTCTCCCACTCCCAGGGCCCAAGTGCTGTTAAATCTGCCATTAACAGCCTGCCCTTTTCTAGCCCCTGGCTCAGTTCACCCAAGCAGTTTCTACCTGCTGCCACTTTGCCCTCAGGCACCCTGCAACCTGCCTGTGGGTATAGTCACCCCATCCCTTCCTAGGGGCAGGGGTAGTGGTAGCTGTAGTTGGTCTTTGTTACAATAGGAGTGTGCTGTATACAGTAAAATATGGTATTCAGTTATTAACATAGGATTACTAGAATTTCAGGTGGTAGAATTTGACTCACAAACTGTGAGCATGCCAGCTGTGATAAGCTTGAATTTCACTGAATTTCATGAAAAAGTCAATATGGTAAAGAAAAAAACAAAAGGTAACTGTGATATATTTACAAAATACAAAGATGTATATGAAAGCCTAGAGTGCTTGTCAGGTAATAAAACAATAAAGCTAAAAAATAATGATTACTACCTCTAAATCACACGTCTCATAAAAGTCTCTGGCATTAACAGAAAAACAGTGAAGAAAGAGCTGCAATATTATAACAGAAGTGCAAGAACTATAGAGTGAGTCAATTCTATAGTGATCACAGACAAACCTGGGAGAGGTGAAATAAGAACATGCTTATAGAGGCTGGAACAAAGCATAAACAAAACAATAAAGAGGGAACATTTTCAATTGCCTACACTGGAAGAAATCACTAGTAACTTAGCAAAGGCTACAGTTTCACTCTTTTAGATGCCTAGAGTGCACTTTGGCAAGTGCAGCTGGATGACAAAAGTTATAGGCATTGTACTTTCAAGACACCATGTGGCAGGTACATATTTACCTGACTTCCTTTAGTAATCTGTTCAGTTCCAGAAATACAAAAAGTGATAGAACCTTTAGAAGCTCTGGAAGTTGATGTACATTCTCTATAGATGATATTTAGATGTGGGGAAATACCAGAAAAGACCACGGTGAGAGGCTTAGGTGAGTTTTAGACTAACACAACTATGCCCAAATAGAAAAAGAAATGCTAGCACATTTGTTGGATATATTTGATTTCATTAGTAGATTAGGCTCTGGGTTCCTAGTCCTGCCACAGTCTGTCTAACAGATCTCCAATATGTCACCTGAGGCATAAATTTTGTAGAATAACTACTAAGTCTAGTAATTTTGGATGCCTTATTTTGGGGAAGTTCAATATGATGTTTCATTAATCTGATTTTCAGAGGTCTTGAGCATCCACAGATCCCATTAACTTCAACTGGTGGTTTGAGGCCTTATGTAATTCAAATGTTATATAATAAAGAAAAATCCAATGGGGTTGCTTCTTTGAATTCAACAATATCAGCTCCTAAATCAGGCTGAAATGTCCACTTGTACATCATGAAAGGAAGCAAGATTGTAAGTAAAGGGTTTGAGGTTTTACCTTTCCTTCTAAGCTCAGGCATGCCTTAGATCCCCGTTATCTCTCATATGTGACAAGATTGCCATTGCTTCTTAATCTACTATTGAAGCCAACCTTTATTGCTGATAATTGAATATAGCCCACCCTTGCTCCACTGCTACCCCCATAAGACACTGCAAAGCTATCAAATCCCTCTTTAAAATGTGTCTTTGCTATGATTTTGAGAAATAGCTTGACACTGGCTAGGCACCTTATATGGTATGACAGCTGCTTATTACATCAAGTGTAATCATCCTACTATAAACTTGATATTCCCCTTGGCTTATTGCTATATCCATCTGTAGCTTCTTATCATGCAATTGTTTGTAAGATCTTTGGGGCAGGGGCCATCCGTTTATTACAGGTGTGTATAGCACCTACAGTGAGGACATAATCCCTACTGGGATTTTTAGGTAATACCATGCAAATAGTAAACTCTGAAGATAAATGATTTTACAGTCAGTTGCCTCTTGATTTGGCAGGACTAATTGGGAAAAGGAAGAGTGTGGAGAACGGCTTTCTAAGATTTCCTTTGGGACACAGCATTCATGTCTGGCACTGGTGAATCATGAGATACAGACCCATAAAACTTTCCTGAGTCCTTTCATAGCCTCAGACTGCTATTTTGACAGTAACCCAGTACTGAATGCAGTAAGTCCTCAATGTCAGGCCAGTGTAATTTTCAGGCCCTGAATCTCTGGTTTTATTGGGTCACAAAATTTCATAAAATGGAAGTTATTTTCTGCTAGCGCCTTGGCCAGCTTGTCTGGCTCTGCACTCTGATGCCTGTAATAGGATGTTGTTTACTGATCACCTCAAAAGAGCTAGAGGATTTTGAAGAGATTCCTGACATTGCTTTGTGATAATTAAGCTGGCTTCTCCCTCTTTTCTTTGCTCCTGATGTAGCAGTCAGGTCTTGAGTGATAGGCTAGAAAGATAGCTGGAACAGTGACAGGAGTTCATTAGAAGCGTCAGTCAGTATCAGCAGGTGTGGACACAGGAAAGCTTAGAGCCCTTTGAAAAGAGCAGCAGCCGGTAAGTTCCAGTTGTCATGCGTGAATGAGCTGAGAGCTATTCAAATGCAACAAAACTACTCCAGGTTTAGTACTGCTTCATTTGGGTTAAAGCTGAAGCAGGTTTGCTGCATTTGAATCATTCTCAGCACATTGGTACGTGTAACTGAAACGTACTAACTGCTGCCCTTTCCACACTTCCCTTTTGAAAGGACTCCAAGTGTTTGTGTGTCTGCAACCTTGTAGCATATGTGCTGTTTTACTAAGCACACACTGAAATCATTCTGTGTTAAAAACGCATTATGGCCAGTCTGAAGTGATCACACACTGAGTACTGAGGGGCAGGTATTGAAAGCTGTGCATATCTGCTCTACTAAGCAAAAGGTTGATGTTAGCATCTAGTTGTGCTGGGTGCTGTACAGTCAGAATAAAATTGAAATTCTTGTCTTAATGAGCTTCAATTCCAGCAAGAATCCTATACATAAATAATAGCAAAAAGCCTTCCTGTGCCTTCTGTGTTAATGTTAGAGTGACGTTGTAGTCATGCTGGTCCAGGAATTATGTGAGAGGCAAGGATTTCTTAGGGTGATATCTTCTATTTGTCCAACTGCATAGTTGGGATGGAGTGAGACAAACTTTCAAATGCAAGACATTCTTCATCCAGTCAGCTGGTGAAGAATGTCTTGCATTCAAAAGCTTATCTAACTCTAGCTCATATAAGCTGTTGGGTCAATAAAAGATATCACCCTAAGAGCTCCTTGCCTTTGTCATCCACCATTTGGCATCTTCTGTATTTAGGCTGTGTGACCTTTGAGGCAGTTACTGTCTCTTAGTGGGTGTATCTAAATGTGTCTCTAAACTAGACACTAAATGTGCAATAGACTAATTCTACTGTGTGTTAGTGCAGCAGGCAAAAACCATGCTAATGCATAGTAGAATTAGTCTGCTGTGCATTAACATCACACAAAAGTGTGTGCAGTAGCACTGATTACAGCACATTAAGTTAGTACCTGTTATTACGGGTACTAAACTTAATGTACCATAATTATGGCGCATTAATGAACATGTAGACATGCCCACTATATTTCTGTGCTGCACGCAGCATAATAAACCCTGATTCTGGCTGCTGTCACAATAATACTATGAGGTTTGATCAAAACATGACTTTTTGTGCTGTACTGCATTATGATATCTGTGGTCCACAAAAATGCTGAACAACTCTTTTATCCAGTTCCACTGAAGCTCTAGTACTCTAGCAGAACCTGGGAAGCCCTGAGAACTTAAGGCCAGTAGTCTCCATGTGGTACATGCTCACAAGTCCCTGAGGGCTTGCTGCTAATTTAGCAGGAAGATTCCCTATTTAAACCAACCATGTCCTGAGCATCCTTTTCTCTAGTAATCCAGAAGCAAACTTCAAGCATGGGATGCCCAAATTTCAGCTGAACACCTTTAAAGGAACATTTGCCTCTGCAAAAGCAGCCAGTGACTGTCCTTCAGAGGCCTCACTCTTTCCCTTTGCCTCATCTCCTCCTGAGGTGATGCTTTTCTTGGTGTTCCACTGTGCCCATTTTCCGCATAGCAGACTCAGCCTCTATCACATGTATAACTCCCCTGTTATTACGTGTGCCAAGGTTATCTGAAAAACAGGAAGTCATTACACTTCCTCTCCTCTGTAGAACATATCCCCAAACTCCAAAAATACCAAAACAGCTTCCCTTCATGGCTCCATCTTACTAGAACTAAGCAACCCTCTCTCCTGCTCTCTCAATGAGTTTGATGGGCTTTGGATGAGACCCCATATTCTAGCATGCCCTGCCATGGTGCAAGCCCTTCTTTCATTAAGCCAGCTCTGAATGGCTATACACAGAGCTCTCCCTGTCTCTCCATTCTGCCCCTGTCTCCACCAGGAGCATGCTGTTCCTGCACTGAAGGGAACAAGCACAGATGCTAGCCAAACACCCTTCGCTGGGACCCTGCCCTATCCCTTGACGCACGACACCCAATGAAAATGTACTAGTACGTTAGGGTCAACAAAGATTGTGAGAGGTGAGTGTGTTGTACTGAGCCCCTGTCCTGCTCCCTTCTTTGGGCCTTGTTACATGTTACACTGAGCTGTTCAAATGTTGATCAGCATTGGTGTAGCTCAAGTTTGAAGTTGTCACATCTTAAGGTAAAAAACTTCTTAGACTGTCCCCCACTTGCACAGTGGTGGCACAGCTGTGACTTGCCACTAGAGGGCTGGCAAGCAGGGGCTTGACCAAGAGGTGTAGCTGTGAGTTGCCACTAGAGAGCTGATGACCCAAGACAGGCTTCTATCCTCGCTCGAGATGATGATGTGTGATAGGTGGGTTGAGGGGAAAGGAACATGAAGCTGGGATAGGAATAAGTAATGAAATGGGGGGTGGACAAGAAATGGGGGTGGGGAAAGGGTAGCGGAAGGGAAGAAGTCCAGCCACTGAAGTATAAAGTAAAACTTAAAAAAATAAAAAATAAATAAAGACAAAGTAAATGAAAGAAGGTCACTTGCTTTAATAATTTGGGATTGGGGTATGGTGGGTGCTGGTTATGCTTCCTGAGGAGGCTGGGCCATGGGAGCGATGAGGGAAGGCTAAAGATTCAAAGAAGATGGAACTACTCAACAGCTATTTTGCCTCAGTCTTCACAAAAAAAAAAAGAAGCAGCAGCCAAACACTTAATAAGGATTATCTGGATAAGGAAAGGGGCAAGCTGATGGAGCAGATAACAAAAGGGATAGAGAGCTTTTGTTGGGTCTGAACTCTTGACGCCCACCTTGCTGGGGTCATCTGACCCCAATTGTCTTTCCTGCCCAAGTGCAGGGAGAACTGGACTTGATGATCTTGTAAGGTCCTTTCCCACCCCAATATCTATGAAACCATGAAGCTAATTCAAGTGAGCAGGGCAGGCTGAGCTTCATCTCAGTGTCCTGAAGAAAATGGCAAAGAAGATCTCAGGGCTCTTGGCAATAATATTCATGAAGTTGTGGGAGATGGGCCAGGTACCAGAGGGCTGGTAAAGGACCAATGTAATGTCCCTCTTTAAAAAATACAAGGAGGATCCAGGGAACTACACACCAATTAGCCTCACCACCATATCTGGGAAATTACTGGAGCAGATCCTATGGAAGGCTACTTGTAAACATCTGGAGGAGGGAAAGCTGGTCACAAGCAGCCAGAATGAATTTATGAAAAACAGATCATGTCAAACAAACCTGATCTCCTTCCTTGACAAAGTGACTACTTGGGAGGATGATGGCAATACTATGGATATAGTGTATTTAGACTTCAGCAAGGCTTTTGACAAGGTCCCACATGACCTTCTCATAAACAAATTGGAGAAACATGGGCTAAATAAAACTACTATAAGGTGGATAGATAGCTGGCTCAATAGCCACAAGCAAAGGGTAATTATTAATGGGTCCATGTCAAAATGGCAGGAGGTTTTGAGTAGTCCCACAGGGGTCTGTACCCCACCTGGTGCTGTCCAACATGTTTATTTACAATCTGGATGCTGGCATAGAAATCTTCTTGATGAAGTTTGCAGATGACATGAAATTGGGAAGGACTGGGAATACAGAGGATGTGAGTGCAATTCAGATGGATCTCAACAGTTTGGAAAGTTGGGCTAGAGTCACCAGGATGAAGTTCAGTACAGAGAAATGCAATGTGCCACACCTCAGGAGGAATAATCAAAAACACAAATACAAAACGGGTGATACCTGACTGGATGACAGCTCTGTGGAAAAGGACTTATTTACCCTCCCTCCTAAACCCGACTCCTGAACCCATCCATGCACTATGACCCAGCTAGCTGGCATATGCTGTGCACACAGTTTGCACAGGGTTTCACCATGGGGGTGAAAAGGTAACACCCCCCAGGGGTGAGAAGGGAAGTTGGCTTGGTGCCAGAATCTCACCCTCCCTGCCTGGGCAGTAGACTTCAGGTGTTAATGTGTGGATAATCCAGGAGTTAAAAGCTCCTGGAACTACCTAAAATTAATGTGTAACAAGGCCCTGGAGCAGAACACCGAGCTTTGCACTGACTGCCAGGAGAATGTACCCTATACTGAGTCACTCATTGCACTTCCTGCAGCATAGTATTCCCTGCTACTGCTTGGCACATTGAACTTAGGAAGGACTTCCAGAGGAGCACACCCATGACCAAGACACCTACATCATTCCCTGCTGATTCTCATTGGTGCAAAGTGATAGGCAGTCACTAAAAGGGAGTGGTGTTTGGCTACAAGATCTCTGTGTTAGGTAGACTCGTGACACATGAATATGTGCCTCTGAACAGCCTTTGTGATTGCCAAGAGAGCTTCTTTATTTGCTATTCTGGTTTGTGTTTTGCAGGTGAATTGGAGTGCTGCAATCAATGCCTTCTCTGCTATTTCCAGTAATGACAGAGATCTGATCAGAACTGTTTTGTTTTTGGAGGCGTCATCGCACAAAGCTGGTGACTACCTGTAGTCATGTTTTTCACAAAGAATTAGGTTGCTAGCCCCAGACTGCTGCTCAAATCTCATTCCAGGCAATACATTCTACTCACCCTGCATTCCCTTGCAGCCTCAACTGGGGAAGTTAATCTTAATTCCCTTCCTATGGTATGTTATGAGTGGTATAGGTCTATTTGTCTGCATTTCAAAGGTGGCTGCATTTTAGTGGTGACTAGAATGGTATTGGGGCAGATCGGCGTTTCAGTTCCCTGGTCACTACTAGGGTATATAAAAATTATGCAACAGAATCTATGCTAATAATATAACAGATATAGCCCTCTGGATTAGATAAAATGTCTGCAAAGTGTGAAACAAATGTAACCTACACAGTACTGTCTGGTGGAGTCTCTCAATGGCCTGAAACAGAAGTTTTGAGAAAGAAGTTAACATCTAGGCAGCTACATCATGCTTTCTATAAGCTTCCCTCCCCTCCCTTAGCATCACATTTGAGTGCCTCACTGTGTATCTAAACATCTCTATTTATCACAGTGGAGTATTGATTCTGCAGACTAATGGTGAAAGATAGCTCCGTCATTGCTGAATGAAACGCATCAGGGAGAAAAATCTTTATAGTCACCTGGGAGTAGCATGTCATTGTGGTATCAAAAGTGAGTGGAACCCAGGCTGTAGATTAGAGGATGCCCACAGAATTAATACAACTTATTTTTATTATAAAATGATCTCCTGTTCTTTGGTTTACGTCTCCCAGTTCATAAAGTTACCTTAAAGAACTGGGGATCCTTTAGAATGAGATATGTGGTATTGTTTAGGGCAGAGGTTCTCAAACTGTGATCTGCGGACCACCACTGGTCAGCGAGCTCCATTCAGGTGGTCCACAGAAAGGTTGCAGAACAATCAAGAACATCTGTACTTGTAAGGTAAGACTACTATATTAAAATGTCAGTTGTGTGCTTTGATTTGTAGAACAAAAACAAGTTTAAGTGGTCTGCTGAGACCCTCAGCAAATTTCAAGTAATCCATGGGGAAAAAAAAAGTTTGAGAATCACTGGTTTAGGACCTTTTTATACCTAACACTGTGAGCACACAAATATTGATCAGTGTCAGTGATGTCTCAAGTTTGGAGAAGTCACATTCAGGCCAAAGGAGGCCTGGAGGACTGAAAGATCAGAATCTCCTCCCTCCCTTTCTGGTCTTTTCCCCTGCCCCTTTGGGTTTCCCCTTTCCCCCCCCACAGATCCCTCCCATCCTTCCCCCCCACCCCCTTGTGGCTGCCTGCACCATCTGTGCCAGGGAAGCGGGCACAGAGGGGTTAACCTGCCTGCCTGGCCAGCACTGCTGCTGGTTTTCTGAGGGCTGACCACACCTGAATTGCAGAAGCAGCAGTGGCCAGGCAGGCTAGTTAACCCTTCCCTGCCTGCTCCCCCAATGCAGACAGCATGGGCAGCCACAAGTCAGCAGAGGGGCATTGAGCAGAGAGGGTGGTGGCATGACAGTGGGCCTGATCTGTGCCAGTGGTGGAGGGGACAGGTGGGGTATTCATACCAAGGTGTAGCCTACAGTGGCCATACCTTAATGTAACATGGATCAGAGATAATCCTACCCTGGAGTGATATATATAACTGAGCTGCTATATAATGAGTGCTTAAAACTAGTTTTAGGTGTTAATGTGTGGACAGTTCACATGTTGAGAGTTCCAGGAGCCACCCAAAATTACCTTTTAACAAGACCCTTATAACAAGGCATATTGAATAGTGACTTAAATGGAACATGAAGGATACAACTTATGATTTTATCACAAGCTTGTTTGGTAGTTTTCTGAAAGCCTCAACTCCTAAAGTTGGATAAACCCATCTTTGGTCAGAGGGCAGCAGGACAGGCCCTACGAGGAGAGACTAAGGGACCTGAACCTGTTCAGCCTCAGCAAGAAGAGGCTGAGGGGGGACCTGGTGGCTGCCTATAAAGGCATCAGGGGAGATCAACAACAAATAGAGCCTTTTTCTCCCCAGCACCACGTGGGGTGATAGAGATCAATGGTAATAAGCTGATGGAGAATAGGTTCAGGTTAGAGATCAGAAGACAATATTTTACAGTTAGGGTGGCCAAAATCTGCAACCAACTTTGCAGGGAAATGGTTCTCGCCTCTACCTTGGGCAAATTCAAGAAGAGGTTGGATGATCACCCGTCTGGGGTCTTGTGAACCTAGCATTCATTTCCACCTGTGGGAGGGGGTCAGGCTAGATGATCTGTTTAGGTCCTTCCTTAGCCACTATGAAACTATGAACTATGACCAGCCAACCATCCAGCTAGCATATTAGCCATCCATCCCACCATCTCCACAACTGGCTGTCCCTTCATCATTCCATTACATCATCCTGCAATTGTCTCACATGCTTATCAATCCAGTTACTCCCCACCGTCCTGCCCTCATCCTCTCATTGTCCAGGGCTCAGCCACCTGTAAGAAATACCCAGAGATCTGGACACAGACCCCACTCGTGAATATTGGGCATCATCATACTAGGGAAGCATCACTCACCCTCCTCCCTCAAACTGGGTAGGTATGGGATTTCAGCTCCCTTAACCTCTCCATTCAACAGGATAGCATAGTGCCCCAGACCCCTGCCTCTGCCCCTATTTGTGGACTGATTAAACCCATATTGGCAAGGCTAGGCTCCTTGTGGGCCACTTTAAGGGAATATCTGCCACCTCCTCTTCCTTTAGTTCAAATAGCAACTCTACCCCCAGTTTACAAAGCCCTTTTTTTCAAAGAACAATGTCCTTCATTTGAATATTTAAAATGTTAATTTAGTTTAAAAAACAAACAAGTGAATTGGCCATTGTATTGACCAGGCATTGAGCAATTGTGGTCTTTTGTCCTGTGGCAGAGTGCTTTTGGGGGTGCTTGCCACTCGAGGGCCTTCAAAGGGGAGCCTGCTTTGCAGGAGCAGCAGGGGGAAAATTCCCCCAGGAACTATTTTAAGGGGGAAGGTGTGAGGCAGAGCATTGTTGGTGCCTGCCACTTTAAGAGCGGAGCCAGCAGGTGCTTGACTGCAGTGGCCATTTTAGATCTCTGGCTGCCTATATATACAGAGCAGTTCACTGCTGGCAGGCCAGGCAGTAACATTGCCTGGCTGCATTCAACATCCTTGGGGTAAGGGCAGGAGCTATAGGTGATGGCTTGGAGCCTCCTAGTGCTGGGCATGGCCTAAAACTGCACCCTGCCAGGAGTGGATGGTCTGGTGGGGCTCCTAGTAGTGCGGGAGCCTCCAGGAAATGCTAGGCCAGTTACCACCCTGGTGAAAGGTGGGGAGGGGTGTCTTAACCCCAGCCCTCACCTTCAGGTGGGTCATTTATCATCAGAGGTAGTTTTGGCCAGGCACAGGTGTGGCCACCTGAGCCCTGTGGGGTGCAAGACCCCAAGGAGTGAGAGTGGGGCCAAACATGGTTGCAGCTGAATGAGCCCTGTGGGGTGCAAAACCCTGAGGAGAGGTAGCTGGGGCCAGATACGGCTATGGCCACTTGAGTCCACCGGGGAGAGAAGCCCCATAACCCCAGTGAGGGGGCAGAGATGGTAGGAACCCTATGACAGGGGAGTAGGCCAAGGTATGTCTGCAGACACCTGATGCTGTAGTTTGGGCCAGAGGCCAAGTAAGGGGACTCAGTCAGAGAGACAGGGATGAGTCCTAACCCTGGTAAGTCTTCCACCACTGGGAGGCTAAGTGTGGGTTGAAAGTAAGACCTGTACTCAAGCACAATGGCCTGCTGCTCCAGAGGAGGAGTGAGAGTCCCCTTGAGACCCTGAAGCACTAGTCGTGGTGTGGGTTAAAAATGCCTCAGTGAGGGGTGGCCCCAGAGAGGAGTGGCCTCACTGAGGGGGCGGAGATGAGAAGCCCCAGTAAAGGGAAAACCAGGAGGCTGGGAGACCAGTATCTGTGAGTCTGTATAGAGTTGCCCTAGAAGGGGCCAAGGCAAGCTTAGACCTGGTCAGGTAATTGGCTGGCCACTACTCTGGTGAGGGTCACAGGAGAGGCCCAAAAGACGGTATGTCTGCTACCCAAGGTATGAGCTAGCTACAGCCTATGGCCTAAGGGGCCTGCTCCAAGAGCAAGCAAGGCAGTACAAGTTGTCAATGCATGAAAGACACCCTGTGAGAGGGGGTGGAGTGTGAGAGGCCCTAGTGAGAGGAGGGTGGTGTGAATGTGTGCATGTCTGAGGCCTGATAATGAGGCCTAAGCTTGGTCCAGCTATAGGCCAGGAGAATTGTGTCATCTGGATGCCATCTGCAAGGCTTGGGTGGTTTGGGCTGTGGTGTAGAGGAGGAACAGAGCCACAGATAGTGCCCCCTGGCATCAGGGCAAGAAATGGGCAGCCTCCTGCCTTAATTAATTACAACTAGGCATGGCAGGAAAGACAGGTGAGCGGCATGCCCAGAGGCAGGTAGGGAAACCAGCACTGTGGCTGATCAGGGAATTCCAATTTTGCCTCATGTCCTATAGCCCAACATTGCTGGAACTAGTTCACCAGGGCATGCTGCAGGAGAATACCCTGACATGATGCTCAGAAGTCTTGGTCTCTGGGGACTGGCATCAACGGCCAAACCTCTGGGCCACTACTTCCCAAGCTTCCAAAAAGGCCTTACCCCTGGACTTATAGATGTTGTGCAGGACACAGGCCAAAATGATCATGCAGAGCAGGTGCCATTTGCTAGAGTCCACTATCACCAGCAGTGCACTCCAGCATGCCTTGAGGTGCAGAGAGAATCACTCAGTTATCATTTAGCAGTTGCTCAGTGTAACAGGACCACCGCTGTATAAGCAACCGTGACGCACCTAGTAGCTACAGAGTTCCTGTTCTGCTCTGGCTCTAGGATTCCTCCTTTCACTCCTTCCTGCCATGCCCAATGTCCTTTGTTAGTTTTGGAACAGGAAGCTGCCCTAGAGCCCTGTCCCACCTTCCCGCCAACAGATCCCTCTCAGACCCCGGTAGTTCTGATCCAGCCTTCTCACTAGAGGGACCCTCTTGGCCTCTGTGTCCCCCAGGGCACCTGCTGCCTTGTAGACTATTCATGGCCTCCAACCACCCCTACAGCTGTGCCTATGTTTCACAGATGTTACTATTTAGTCACTTCCCTTTGCTGGGGCTCCAACTGGTGGACACCTAACTGCATGCACTTCACTCCACTTCCATGGTTGTCTTCAGTAACATTGCTCCCTTTCATCTTCACTGCACAAATACAGAAGTAAACTTACTAGCCAGACCACATGATAGCTCTATGCTACGAGTACACTGGGACATATTCCACCCACCAATAAATCAGCTTCCTTCAAGAAGCATGATATGGTCCACCCTTTCAAAATTCTTAGACTTTTCCTTACTTCATGGCACAAAGTACGGTCAGCACAAGCACCAATCAGTCACCACATCTCTAACCCTACAGTCAGTCAACTAGGATTTACCTGAACATGCTGTTATTGGTGTAGAAGTAATTGGCTTACTTGACTAGAACAACAGACAAAGACCAGAAGTGCTGATACTGCTTAATTCAGTTAAATGTTCTGAGATAAGGAATCCCGCACACCTTGGGTTATCTTGATATCTTGCCCTGTGCATAGATAGTTTGTTTAAGTAAACTTCCTAAATTTCTGTGTAATTTACTATTGTTTTGTTTCTCCAAGGTGTATTTTTTATCTCTTTCTCTGTCTTTAGTATAAATATGCTTGTAAACTTAGAGAGTCTGAGAAATCCTTTGAAATAGACAAGTGGGTGATTCCCCTTGCTGTATGGAATTCTCCCTGTGATCACAGTATAGCCTTAAATAAAGAAAAGCTGGCTCTGTCAGTTCTGATTCAACCACAACGCGAAGTTTGATTTCTTCCACAATTTGGTGCCGTGACTCAGATAGACGCCCGGAGTGATCAGTTGGGACACAGACATCTCTTTACTGACGCCCTGGTGCCAAACCAAGGTAAGAGACCTTTTGAAATCTCTACTGGGGCTTTTCAGTGAGAGGCTGTCTCTGTGTCTTCCTGATCCACTACTTGAGGCTCACTCTATCTGAACTTTTGCTGCCAGAACTGTCAGACCCACTGTGTAAGTATTAACTGTGAGTACAAAGAGTCAAGGTTAAGAGTCAAGGTTAAGAGTCAAGGTTAAGAGTCAAGGTTAAGAGTCAAGACTCTGTGTTGCTGTTGTCAATGAAAGTATTTCCCTGTGTGAATTGAGTTAAGTTCTGTAAAGAACTGTGAGGTCTCTCTGAGACCAGAAGTAGAAACCTTGTGCAGTCACCCCGAAGACACCAGATTTGTTCTGTGTGCTCTTCAAAAGCAAGGGTGCAAGGTGGAAACTCTTAGAGTGTGAGCATTTTCCACAATAAGCGTTGACCAAGGCTGAGACTAAAGAAATGCTCTTGAACCTCGTGCCTCAATGCAGAAACTCCCTTGTGTGAATTGAGAGTATGAATTGAGAAATATGAGCCACTGACCAGGTCTGACACTAAGGTTGGGTTCAGCCGCCCCAAGGCTGTCCGGAAGGGCAGTTTTGAATGCAAGGGGGGCCCAACTGGAACCTTGTGACCCAGTGGACAGATTTACCCTTTCCCCACCCTCATAAATAAGCCGTGTCTAACCATGAGTAACTGCATTGTGTGCTGTTATTGCAGTGGAGTCTTGTCTTTGCACATTAGCCACAGCATCTCTATGCCACTAGCAAATCTCACAACCTGACCGGACACTGCGAATAAGCCATTCCTATATGACAGACATGTGTGAATTGAGTTTAAAGATATGGGGAGCAGAGTGTCTAAAGACATACCGGCTCCACCAAAAGGGACTCCAGCATTGTACATGTACACACACTATGGCCATAAAAGTTGTAAGTTTCTAGACAAATGGAATTGGTATACCAGAGATGATTTTAGCCGGCAGTTTCCCCTGGAGGGAACATTTGATTTAAATAAAATTGTTCATCTCCGCAGAGACCTTGAGTTAAGAGGTAGTAATATACCACAGACTCAGTGGGACACATTTTTTGATTGGTATGAAGAAGCTTTCAAAAGACGTCAAGAATCTCAAGTTCGGAGTCTTAAGGACTCCCAAGAGAAACTGAAATCGCAGATAAAAGAATTAGAGCAGAGAGGTGCACCAAAAGGGGGACCCCCATCAATAGTACCATCAGCACCAAAACAACTTTATCCACAAATAACTGAGAATGACTCTGCAGAAGATATAACTGATTTTCTTAATGTGCCACCCCCATATCAGTTCCAGGCACAATCTGAACCTGAAGAAGTCCAAAGTAACCAAATAGACTCTTCCGGCAGGATTAACCCACCTCATCAGGAAACTATCACTCAACAACCGTCACCTGCCCCCGGGGCATGCCCACATCCATCAAAGACATGGCATCTGTCTCCTGAAATCTCAACTCCCTTCTCTTGTTTAAGGTCTGGTACCCAGTATGGTCTTTAAAATCTAAGAAGGCTCAGCTTATGCCTTTATGCCAACTTCCAGGGCAAGGTCCAAATGGGGAAACTACAATGACAGTCCCTGTCCCCTGGACCCCAGGAGATCTCCTAAACCTTGTTAAACAATTTCCCAACATCAGAGAGGAGCCCCAGAAATTTAAAGATGAATTGGAAACTGTAATCCATTGTTATGATCCAACATGGACAGATTTGAACCAATTAATGGGAAGTGTTCTGCCCTCTGAGGTCTGCAACCACCTCATCGCACAGGCTACTTGGCCTACTCAAGACCCTGGAATTGGAGATCACTTAGCAGATGCCTGAAGACACCTCCTTGAGCCTGTGCTTAAAATTTGCCCCAGGAAAACTGACTGGGCCAAAATACATAACTGTAAACAAAATAAAGGAGAATCCCCAGCAGACTACATGGACTGCTTGAAACTAGTATTTGAAAGACATTCTGGTATTGAAAATGCAGTTGCTTCCGCTTTTGTCCACGGACTTCTTTCTAAAGTCCAGGAACAGTTGTTCACAATTGCTGTAGGTTGGCAGACTAAGCCACTTGCAGAACTAGTCACCATTGCAAATCATTGTACAACCTGCCAGGAAAAGAAAAAGGAATCCACGGAAACTAAGTTAATGTCATTGCAATTACAGACTTTAGACAGGGGCAGAAGCCGAGGTTTCCATCGAGGACAGTTCAGAGGCAGGGGATGTGGTCGTGGGATGGGACAAGGAGATTTCAGTCCCAAAATAATGGCAGTTGTCATTATTGCGGCCAACCAGGACACTGGAGGGCTCAATGTCCTCACTGGCCTGGCCAGCCAGGGATGACGTTTAACCCTCCACTACCTCCTCTCACTCAATTCTCTGTCCCAAATCAGGGAGCCTCCTGTTAAGCCAGCCTGACAAATAGTAACATTATCACAGCCCTGCTTCTCCCACTTAATCAAGATGATCCCTTTGTTTCCTGTGTGATAAATGGCATCTCTACAAAATGTTTAGTAGACACGGGTGCAAGCTGCTCTACTCTTTAAACTGAAGAATTTTCCACAACTCTCCTCTCCTCTGCTGTTGTAAATCCTGTGGGAATTTCAAATAAAATAGTTCCTCATCCTGTTTCTCAACCATTACATGTTTCTCTTGGTCCTGTTTCTGATCAACATGCCTTTCTCCTTAGTCCTTGTTCTCCTGTTAATTTGTTAGGCAGAGATTTGCTTTGTAAACTCCACTGTACTATCTATTGTTGTCCTAATGGTGTTTATTTAGATATCCCTTGTGATAACGAGATAGCAGTACTTGCTGCTTTAGCTAGCTCACCTCCTGAACCTGACTTCCCTGATCTTTCTGTGTTGCAAGAAGAAATCATAAAAGCTGTCCCTCCATTTCTCTGGTCCCAGCATGCTAATGAAGTGGGACAAATCCATACTGCCCAGCCTGTAAAAATTAGATTAAACACAGCTAAGCCTTTACCCAAAGTTGCTCAATACCCTTTACATCCAGAAGCTGAAGAAGGGATACGCCCTGTTATAACTGCCCTTTAAAAGCAAGGTATCATTGTCCCAACTAAGAGACCTTGTAATACCCCTATTCTTCCTGTAAAAAAACCTGGAAAGAATACCTATCACTTTGTACAAGACCTCCGTGCGGTAAATTCTGCAGTTTTACCTATTTTTCCTGTTGTACCAAATCCAGCTACTATCTTGGCCTGTATTCCCCCTAAAGCTTGTTATTTTACTGTTGTTGACTTGTGTTCTGCATTTTTTTCTATTCCAATACACCCTGATAGCCAGTTTCTCTTTGCATTTACCTATCAAGGACTTCAGTATACCTGGACATGATTGCCCCAGGGTTATACTGAATCCCCTTCTCTTTTTTCTCAAATTCTGAAAAAAGATCTAGATGACATAATATTTAAAGAAAATTCTATGCTTATGCAATATGTTGATGATTTGCCCTTGGCATCTACCTCCCTTGAAGCCTGTAAAACTGATTCCTTAACTCTCCTTACCTCTCTTGCCCTAAAAGGCCATAAGGCGTCAAAAGAAAGCTACAACTGTGTCTTCCTCGTGTCCACTATTTAGGTCATGAGATTTCTGCAGGAGAACAACTGCTTTCCTCTTCCAGAATAGAAGCTATTCTTAAAATCCCTAGACCAGCTACTGTGTCCCAAATGCGTACCTTCCTAGGCATGGCTGGCTACTGCAGCCAGTGGATACTTGGCTATGCCTCTATAGTCAAGCCATTGCAAAATCTGACTCTTGTCAATACCCTGAGCCTTTACCCTGGACTTCAGAAATCGAAGCCGCTTTTGCCTCTATTAAACAAGCTCTGTCGCAAGCTCCTGCCTTAGGTCTTCCCAATTATACTAAACCTTTTATTCTTTTTTGTCATGAAAAGGACAGATTTGCACTTCCAGTACTTACTCAGACACATGGAGACAAGCACCGTCCCATTGCTTATTATAGCTCTGCTCCTGACCCTGTTGCAGTTGCATTTCCCCCATGTCTCCATGCTGTAGCTGCAGCCACTGTCACTGTTGAACTTTCCTCCACCCTTGTGTTAGGTTCTCCCCTTACTGTTGCTGTCCCACATGCTGTAGCAGCCCTTTTACTAAAAACAAAAACCCAACACCTTTCAAATGCTAGATTAACTAAGTATGAAATCTTGCTTCTCTCTGCTGGAAATATCACCCTAACTAGGTGCCCCGTTTTAAACCCTGCTTCTCTGTTACCTACCCCTGCAGATGGTGAACCCCATGATTGCATTTTTGTTACTGTGCACCTAACAATGCCCCGCACTGATCTAAAGGACATCCCCTTGCAAAACCCAGATCTAGTATTCTATGTTGATGGATCGTGTCAAAGAAACTCAAAAGGTTCCCTTGTTGCAGGGTATGCAGTATGTTCCCAATATGATGTTATAGAAAGCCATCACTTACCTAATATGTATTCAGCTCAAGATGCCAAGCTTGTGGCCCTCACCAGGGCTTGCACCCTAGCCTCTGGTGCCTCTGTTAATATTTATACTAATTCTCACTATGCTTTTGGTATTGTACACGATTATGGTCAACTTTGGAAACAAAGGGGCTTCCTCACTTCGGGAGGTGCCAAGATTAGTAATGGTCCATACGTAAATGACTTGTTGAATGCTTTACAATTACCTTCTGCTGTTGCTATTATTAAATGCCAAGCTCACCAGAAACCTTATGATGATGTGACACGTGGGAATGCTCTGGCAGATTCCACTGCCAAAGCTGCTGCTATTTCCACTCCTCAGGCTACGCCTGTGTTTTTGTTTATTCCAACTGACCAGTCTCCATTGGCAAATCTTCACGACATTGCCCTCCTCCAAGATCAGGCTCCAGAACCAGAGAAATATACACGGAGACTGGCTGTGTGTTTGTTACACCCTGACCATTTGTGGCGCTCCCCGGACGGCTGCCTGGTTGCCCCAGTGGTCCTTCTTCCTCATCTTGCTCGCATATACCATGGCGTGGCACATGTGAGCAAAGTGGGGATGATAGAAGCTGTTAAGCTTGATTGGTTTGCTCCAACTTTTCCATCTGTCGCTCAACAGTACTGCCACCCCTGTCCTATTTGCCAAGCCCATAATGTGGGAAAGCCTGTAAAAACAAAGAAGGCAGCACATCCCCCACCTTGGGGACCGTTTGTAAATTTACAATTAGATTTTATTCAAATGCAGAAATATTATTCTTATGAATATGTTCTTGTTATTGTATGTATGTTTGCTGGATGGGTAGAAGCCTACCCATGTGCAAAAGCTGACACCATAACTGTAAGCAAAACGTTGCTCAAAGATTTTATTCCAAGGTTTGGTATTCCTTTATCCCTAAACTCTGATAGAGGAACTCATTTTACTGGACAGATAATGAAAGAAGTCTGCAAAGTCCTGCAGATCCAACAGAACTTTCATTGCCCATACCATCTGCAGGCCTCGGGCCAAGTAGGACGCCAAAATGGCATTCTGAAAAATAAACTGGCCAAAATTTGTGCTGAGACTCACCTAAATGGCCAGATGCACTTCCCATAGCCCTTATGAGTATGAGATCTACTGCCAACCGAAAGACTGGGCTTAGCCCACATGAAATTCGAATGGGAAGACCCATGAGGCTCCCCGCCTCGCCACCTGTTGCTTCCCACTTTTGCAATATACATTCACTTGATGATACTATTCTAGACTATTGTAAAGCACTGATGAAGTGTGTTAAGGCTTTTCATTCACAGGTACAGGCAGCTCTCCCCAAAGAACCAGGTGAGCCGTCCCATTCTATCCTGCCTGGAGATTGGGTCCATGTAAAAGTCCATCAACGAAAGTCACTGCTGGAACCTCACTGGAAAGGCCCATTCCAGGTACTCCTGACCACCAACACTGCAATAAAGTGTCAAGGACTCCAGACATGGATCCATGCTTCACATAGTAAGAAAACATCAGCCCCATTAGACCTAGAGTCTCCTCCATATCAATCTTGTAATCAGCCTCCACAGACTGGTAGTGAGCCTAGCGCCTGCCAGCAGGAGAGCTCAAGACCAGTAGTGAGCCAAGTGCCTACCGGTGAAGAGGATTTGCCACTACAGAGCGAAGAGGATGTGCCACAACGACACCACTATGCCCTTCAGGACAGGAAAAAGGCCTCTACCTAGTTTCTGGTTCCCGAGGTGGAGTTGGTTAGTCATGATTTGGATAGTTCTCAGTATTTCTTTTTGGGCCAGCTTATATGAACTTGACTCAGTTTTAAAACTCTGTAAACCAAACTACACTTCTGCACCGACAAAGAACATCACTTCATGAAAATGTGTTCTTGTCTTTAGTTAATCAAATTGGAATAGATTTAAATGTCTCTCATTGTTGGATATGTAGTCATGTTCCTACCTATTCTACTGGAGGAATACCCTTGATACCAGTACCCTTAAATGCAACTCAGATGCTAGCCCCTTACTATTCAGATTTTCATAGAAATGAAACTTGGCAGAATGTAAGTTGCAACCAGTCTGACTATGTACAATTAGCTTATGCCACCCCTGGAAAGTTCTGTTGGACCTGTAATAGATCTCGTGTTGCAGTAGGAGTCAGTAAGTGTGAGGTAGAATTTAAAATAAATGGTGCTTAGTTTTCTAATGGCTATAAATCTCTAACTTGTTAAAAAAAAATTAGGGAATGTAGAAGTAATTAGCTTACTTGACTAGAAAAAGAGACAAAGACCAGAAGTGCTGATACTGCTTAATTCAGTTAAATGTTCTGAGATAAGGAATCCTGCACACCTTGGGTTATCCTTAGGTTATCTTGATATCTTGCCCTGTGCATAGATAGTTTGTTTAAGTAAACTTCCTAAATTTCTGTGTAATTTACTATTGTTTTGTTTCTCCAAGGTGTATTTTTTATCTCTTTCTCTGTCTTTAGTATAAATACGCTTGTAAACTTAGAGAGTCTGAGAAATCCTTTGAAACAGACAAGTGGGTGATGGAATTCTCCCTGTGATCACAGTATAGCCTTAAATTAAGAAAAGCTGGCTCTGCCAGTTCTGATTCAACCACAACGCAAAGTTTGATTTCTTCCACATTGGGCACTTCTTAAATATGTTTTAACTGGAAAGCATCAGTGTGCCTCAAACCTATACAAATGGATCCTTCAAAATAACAACAAATGTCCTTGCATACAAGTTCACAGTGTCCCCCATTGTTGACTCATGTCCATTTACAATGCTACCTGGTGGCCTTCAAGCTCTTCACACTGGTGATGACATTACCTTAAGATGGATGAAAAAATATGCTGAAACCATGTATGCTAAATAAAAAAAATATAGCTGGGCCTCAGCCTTTTCATGCTCTGACCCTTCTTGCTGGGTCTCTGGCCCTGGTTCACTGTGTTGGATCTGGCTTCTAGGCTCCAGCTCCCATCTCACCTACTTTGGGATTTTGGGCCCTCATCCCTAGTCTCGCTCTTCTAGAGCTGCGGACCAACTGGCCTGCTTTTGCCTTCCTAGGCTGCGAGCCCCTGGCCCTAGTCTCATCCTCTGGCCCTATTTGTCATCACTCTTGGGCTCTTTGCCCACTTGGGTTGTGGGCCCCTGGCCCTGGCTCTCACCCTGCTCTGGGCACAGGGGCCACTGACCTGTCTGCTTCCAGTCTGGGTTAGGCTTCGAAACTTGCTCTCAGCTACCAGCCTGTTTAACCCAAGCTGCTTCTGGGTCTCAGGCCCCCGGCCTCTGAGAAATCTCACAAGAAACATACACCCTTCAGGCATTACTGGAATATCCTCTCACCCCATAATAGTTCCAGCTCAAACTGCCAGTAATAACGTTATCAAAACAATAAGCCCTCTTGGCTATAACATAAATTCCTTGTGGTATTTTAACCCAAAAGTTCTTTAGCTGACTAATATAATTTCTCTTTACCCTGAGTCATATTTTCCTTTAGAGACAACAGCATTTGGCTGTTCTATTTGCCAGGCCCAGGAAAACCCAAATATCCATCATCTGTATCTTTCCTGCTCTACAGCTTTACCTGCTCTGGAGCTCCTTCCTCTGCACAAATTCAAATTGCCTCCATGTCTAAGGCCTTGGGTTTATATTCTTCCCCACACCCTGTCCCTTTCCGGTCAGGTGACTCACTCTGCCACCTGAAGGCATTTCTCATCAGGGTCCATGGGAGCTTACAGTTACTACTCCAGCTGCATCTTTGGTTCCTGGCTAGGCTCTGCCCTATTATTCTAGTGCAGCATAGCTACCCCAGCAATAGGCACTCCTAGCCTTGGGCATCTAATTACCTGCTATCTTGGAACCATCTTACTCTGGGTAGCATTCCCTTAACTGGCTGTAAGTGTTCCCCTTTTCTTTAATGTGCAGCTCTCTGCCTATGTACTTGTGCTTCCTTCTGCCTACTTCTTTGCAGCTAACCTCTATTCAGCTGCCTGGACTCTTATATGCTACAAGTTTTTCCCTTAAAGGAACAGGGCCCTAAGCTCCCTGTTACACTCAGCCACTAGTTGAAAAAATGTCTTCCTGGGATCTAAGTGTCTGGTAAAGGACTTAATAAACTATGAAATCAACAGGTAGGCCAGAGCTCTGAGCAGCAAAGAGAGGATGGCCACCCTTTCCAGCTCTATGCTGGAGCACCATGAGCTTATGCTGTCCATGCCATCAAGGGCACCAGATTAGAATTTCTGAATGCCCTATGATCATGGACTTTCCTAAGCAACCCAGTTTCACTGAATGAACCATCCCCAGTGGCCTAGAATACCCTACAGCTAGATGAAGAAGTGCTCTTTGCAATGTATTTATCACCAGTCATTGGATGGAACTGTGAGTGCCCTGAATGGCCTCAGTTGTCTTCAGAAAGCCTATTCAGGCAAATCTGGTCATGTCCTCCTATGGGTTGGTAAGGTGGAAGAAGTACAGTGCCTGGATCTTTTGGCTGACACAGCACACCTCCTGGACAGCTGATCAAACTGTGTACCTGTCCATACAGGAGCAGATGGCAGCATACCAGAAGTTATTGGGGGTTACCACCTTCCAGATGGCAATTGTCACTCAGCTCTCCAGGCTCACAGGTACCCTCATGTTGGTGGCTTCTAAGGCAATAGGGCAGCTAAGCATAGATGTCAAGATGACCCTGCTCATCCTAATGTTCTGCTGCCACTTGAGGCTTTGAGGACTACCTGCTCCAACCAGTTGGTAATTGTCTCCCAGGCTCATAAGCAGCACTGTGAAGGTTTCAGCTGGTCCCGCAGAAAGCAATCCTCTGTGGAGTCCCTTATTTCTTCCTTCTCTGGCATGTAGTCCTAGAATGGGTGTAGCACATAGGACAGTTTGAGGAGGTGCCTGGCAATCACCAGGGTCACACAGCTTCAAATCAATTCCAGTCAGATGTACTGAAAGAACAGAGTGAGCATAGCCAAGGGTCTCTGCCGTGAGCAGGACTGTAGAACCTGTATCTCACAGGGAGGCTCCATGAGACTGGAGGACAAGGAAATGATAGGTAACCATTCTTTGCTTCTGGTTAGAATGCGATTCACATGAAACTGACCATCCTTTCTGAAGGGAAACTGACCAGCCCTGCCATGGCAGGAAGTATTAAGCAAAAGCTTGGAGGTCAAACAAAGTTCTGTAGGAAATGTATAGCCAAGAAGCCAGGAGGCATGCTGGGATACCTGCTCATCAAATTATAAGCACTTCAATTTCAGGGAAGACTGAAAGCATTTGACTTGTATGTCCATATCAGAGATATGCACTGTCAGGACTGTTCACATTTCTGAGGTGCTATATTAGGGAGGCAAGTAATTAGAGGCTCAAGGGACAAATGCAGATTGTGTTTTTTCTAGCAGCTTAATCTCTCTCAGAAAAGTATTGGGCAGGGACCAGGGCGAGCACCATAGCTGGGAGAGAGCTATCCTTTTATAAGCTTGAACATAATTAAGCATAAGTAGTATCCTGATGTGAAAATGAAATTTATTCCAGTTAGACAGATACAAAGACTATTAGGAAAATTAGTTGGAAGGTAAGCAGATAAGCTGCTACATTTATTACACATTGAGGATAAGTTTCACTTCCAACCTGAACTGAAACACATTTTCTTTCACATCTCCCCTACAGCTTTCTTCTGTAAAATATGTGAATTCCAGGACTTGTGAAGCAACCTGTCTTAAAAGGCATTACTAACCTGTATCCCGTCACAGCAGCCTAGGGGCCCAGAAGTACTAAGCTTCCCTTTAATCCTCCTTCTTCCAAGTGCACTTTTAGGAGTGAATGACGGGTCCACAGAATTTTATTAACTAGAGACCTAGAGAGACTTCAGGTGTTTAAAATAATAAATTCTCTAACAAATGGTGAATTGAATGCTTGTATTTGTCCTACTTTTCTATGGTTCAGTGGATGAAGTTACATGTTATACTTAGACCATGCTAAGGGCACTTAAAATGTGAGCATTCACACATTAAAGCTTATTAACTCTTGCTCAGTGCCCTCTGAGCATCTCAAAATTACACCATTTAAGGTGGGGGTTAATGCTGGATTGTGCTATCCAAATTCTGTTAGGGTAACTTCAGTCTGCTCCACAAAGATAGAACAGTCCTACAGCATTCCAGTGTCTTGTCCCATCCCCCCTCCCACCACTTCTGCTCCATGCTTTGTGAATTAACTTTCCACTCTCCTGAACTCTGCTTATGAGGGGGTGGTACTTTTGGGGATCAGAGGGTAATATTTGTGGAATAATATTTTTTTGAGGGATAATAAGATAAATAGTGAATAAGAGCATCACAAGAAGTAACATTTACTGGGACAAAAACATTTCAGAATTGTCAGCTATTATGCTTCATGGCTTACATAGGAAGCCACTTCCCAAACTAGCCCACAATTGTAAATTAATTCACGACAAGAGAAGGGGGAAAAGGAGATCACCCTTGAAATGTCTCTTGCTTGCCCAGGTCAGTGACACTGCACTGGACTGGCTGGCCTTACCTGGTCTAGTGCTTAAGGGTATGTCAGCAGTGCAAAGAGAGTGTGTTTGTAACACAGTAATTACTTCTAAACTAGTTTTAATCTGTCTATCTCAGATGATAGTTGCAGTGAAGACCCAGTTGCACAAACTTTGGCACAGACTGATTGCCCAGATAAGCATCCAGGACCAGCTTCATGACTATCGTTACCTAAAAGTATCAAACTAAAGTGAGCATGAGTCCATTCAGATATGCTGCAGACCTAGCAGTGGGTTCACCTTTCAGAGGCTGCATAAAGATTCTGTTTTGGGTCTCTAGTCTTTACTAGACAACAACATTAAAACTTAACCATGATACACTGTAACACAACTGCCCAGCTTGCACTGCCCTAATGTCACCCCAGTCATATCTCTGACTGAAGTGACAAGCAACCAGATGCTTGTAGAGTGAGATTAACTTCCAGTTCCTCCACAGGCTGCCTTTGTGACCTCAGGCAAGCCACATAAGCTTGGATCCTTAAAGTCCAACTGAAATCAATAGGAGTTAGGTGCCTACATTTTTCAAGGGACTTGGCCTTGGTGTCTCTAGCCCAAATTCAACTTCCCCTTGAGACATTTATGTGGCTATAGATAGGCATGTAAAGTGGATTTACAACTACTCACATGGATTCTAGATCCTAGCCACCCCAATACAACTCACCCTATCCTTCTAAACATGTTCAGAAGGGATTCACTCCAGCCACTTATTTTGTAGCAATCCTATTACACCTATGAATATGCTAAGTAACTCCTCAAAACATTAGTCCTCTCACGTTTTATCCCCGGGGGGTACTTTGAAAGGTCCCAGGGGGTGCATGCGGGTGGGTGGGGACAGAGTGCCACCACCCTGCACCACTGCCTCACAGGAGCAGGGCCGGGGTGGGGCAAGAGCAGGGCTACACAGATGCTGCGCTGCCGCTGCTCTGCGGCTTGCCATCCCCCTGCTCCACATCCAGCCGCTTGTTACCACCTGCCCCCTCCTCCCCTGGTGGTACCCTTATTTAAAAAGGTTGAAAACCCCTGCTTTATCCTAATAATTAGGCAGCACTTGATATACATATGCATCCCTTACCTACCTAAAGAAGGAGTTGAACTTGGCCTTTCTATTCATAGGTATTTCTGTGCTATCCCTATGGTGAGCCTGAGGCTGTCACCAAGAAGCAAGCTCCCTTCACTTGTTCCTACTCCACACATGCCTCAGGTTGAAAACATACCATGTTACCCCTATTAGACCAATACTAGTTGTGCCCAGTGCCATTGTCAGGAGCACTTTTTAGACTGAGGTCCTGAGAAAGTGAGCACATGGCATTTTTTTGGCAAGCTGCCTATGCAAAGGGGGAGAGAGTGGGCAGAACTCTTTTCTCAAACAGGGATCTCAGAATCCCTGCAGAGGTGTTAAAGCCATGTACCCACTGTGCCATGTGGGGATGTATGGACAAAATAATTATTCAGATACTGCAACTGGAAAAGGCCAGATGAGACCTTAGATGCAAGTGGGATTCTAGGGCTGTCTCTGCTCCCAGTGAGGAAATGTTCTCTTGCTTTCTGTGATTTGGCTTGCAAGGCAGCCATGCACCCAGAATGTCAACAAAGCTATGCAGAATGCAATCCTCTTTCTCTTCACACAGCTTATTTCCCAGAGCAAGGCCAGGCTTCCAGTCAGGAGGAAAAGGATTGCATCTTTGACCAGCAACACCTGCACTCCATCATGCCGTCGCTTCTTACTGACTGTTTCTCAAGATGACAATGCAGCTACAGAAAAATGAATGTCCCTGTGCACCCAGCAATAAGGTCGGCATTTTATGGGCCTTTCCTCCTCGGTCACAAGGTCCCTGTGATTGGTGAAAAGGATGGATTTGGTCTAGATAAGCCTCCAAACTGTCCAGAGGTGTGTTTTCATGTATGCATCTACATAGCTCTTTGTGACAGTGATCAGAAGCTGACTGAATTAAAATAAGGAAGGAAGGAGGGGCAGGAAGGTCAAAGAATAGTTAGGAAGCAAGGTTAGGGAGTTAAATAATCAAGAGCCAGACTCCCAGGTCTGTGAGTGAGCACAGCTCCACAGAAGTCAGTAAATCAGCAGGCACCACCCTATCTCTCACCACTGCATGCCAGCCAAGGGATTACATTACCTTCCACAGGTACTTGCCAGCTGACAACAGTATATTACTGTGCTGCACACTCCAGACATGGGAAGGGGGTGGGTTGTGCAGCCTGGGTGGAGTTCTCAACAATGATAAGGAGTGGGGAACTGGATGTGATGCTGGAAGTTGATTTGGTAAGCAGATAATGGATTCATGGTAGGGTAGGAAAGAATGGGGCTGGAGAACTTTTTGGATATTGGCATTTCCAGCAGGTGTATCCCAGTTTTATCCTGTAATGATCTCAATATTAGGACACTCATCCCAACCATTCCAGATAAGGACCAGTAGCAACTGGCTAGTGAATGCTGTCTCTGATCTTCTTGACCAAGGTTGCTGATGCTTCAAAGGGACGTGCTGACCTGGTGAGAAGTGGACAATTCCTGACTTAGAGTCAAGGTCCCTGCAAAACTTCATTCTCATTACCACTGCACAAGGCCCCTGCAGTGTCATGGAACACCTGTTTAGCGCACAAGGTCTCTGGCTCAACACATAATTGCAGCAAGTTTACAAGTCCTAACCAATACTCATCACAGCTAATGCAAAAAGTTCATACCCTAACATGCACTGCAACTAGAGCACAAGCCCCCTGCCCCAAAATGCACAATCCCAGTTACTGCACCAGCCCCCCCCCCATATACACACACACCTCTCCCAATACACATTCAGATCCCAGGTTTCTGCATCAGTATGCATCAGGTAAGCACAAGCCCCTCTACCAAAAACAGTCAGAGCTGGTACACAAAGCCCCTAAAACAGCAAAACAGATATTGCATAATGCCCCTGTATCAACACGTCAGAATAACACAAAAGGACCAGAATCAGAGCTAATGAGCAAGGCTTCTGAACCATCTCATACTTATATACATCATATACAGGGTAGAATATTTTTTTCCTCTGGTGCGCATCTAATTGGCCTGTTTCTAGCCATTTTTTACCCTTGTTTTATACTTTGGACTTAGAAGCCTGAATGTGTAGACTGTGTATAAGCATGGACACATAGAAGGCAGGCACTCTTGCATTATATAGCTCCAATAGCTGAATCGTTAGGGCACTGAGTGGCTTTTCACTTACGTGACTGAAAAACTGCCACTTAGCCGAGCAAGGAGAAATAGAATTCCACCCACAGTGCACAAACGGCCTGCCCCATTATACCATCCCACAGTGTATCAGGCCCGTGCAACAACACACCACCGCAGTTAATGCAAAAGGGCAGAGTGAGGTAGGGAGGCTTGGTGCTGCTATTGGGAGCCCTCTGGTGCCATGGGAAGCACACCCTGCCCACCTGGCAGCAGCAGGGGTGACAGCACAGAGTTGTCTTGCCCCTGCTGCTAGGTGGGCAGGGGGCACCTTGCCATGGTAATGCCAGGATCCTGGTGGCAGCACCAAGCCTCCCCACCCTGCCCCATTCTGCCCTTCCATTACAGGTGCCACCTGCTGGGCCATGGACGCCCCTGGGGGGCAGGCAGCAAGAGCCTGCAGTGGGCAGCCCACATCCACCCTGACCCCACACAAATCTGGGGGGCATGTGCCACCCATGCCCCAGCCAGAAGTGCACACAGTGGCGGGGAACCAGCTCCCCTGACACCTCCTGGTGGAGCTGCCTGAAGCCCCATCCCACTTCACGCCTGGCCCTGCAGCTGCACTTTCCTGCCTCGGCCCTGGGCTCCAAGCCCCAGGCCCCATGCACCACCCCAGCAGGGCAGCACCCCCAGCCCTAGCCCTGCCCAACCAACTCTCTCCCTCCTTCACTTTGGGGGCCTTAATGCCCCCCACCCCAACATTTACCTGCGGAGAGCTGTGGGAGTTGCTTTCTGTGCTGCCTGGCTGCTGTATATGGTGTGGTATGTGGTGTCCCCTCCCTTTTCTCCCTCCTCACATTCCTCCCAGCCCCTGGATCTCTGCCAGCCTGGAGAGGGAAACCCACTGTTTCCTGCATTTTTTCCCTTAAAAAATAAAAATCTGCATTTTCTGCTTTAAAATGAGAAAATCCATGTTTTACCATGTTTCTTGTGGTGAATGGAAAACCAGGTCCCTCATGATTACAAAGGCGTAAAAGGCAAAAATAAAATAAAAAAGTTAATAAATACACTAGAAGAAAGGAATGCCCAGGAACAGGTAAATCCATTACTGAGTGGGGAAGGAAAGCTATAATGAATTATGTGGAAAAATTAGTGTTTAATACCATTTTAATTCATTCCTCACAAAAAAGGACAAGCACAAAGCACTACACTTACGAAAGAGTGTAAGGTGAAAATCATAGGTAATGATTTCCTCTGTATTCAGCACCAGTGAGGCATTACCTGGAGTACTGTATCCAGTTCTGGGCACCACACTTCATATAAGACATGGACAAATTGGAAGGAGTCCAGAGCAAAGCAATAAGAAACATTAGAAGTCTAGAAAATATGACACATGAGGAAAGTTTGGAAGGACTGGCTTTATTTCATTTGGAGAAGAGATGACTGAGGGGGGATTTCATAACAGCCTTGAAATACATATAGGGTTGTTATAGTATATGGGGGGGGGTTATATATAAGGGATCCCTAGCCCTGTTACTAAAATGCAGAGAGCTGAGAAGGACTTAACCCACAGGGCAAATGCTGCTTCCAGAAAGCCCTGTTGCAACAGCAGATACAAGCAGCGTAGTTAAATAGGCTGCAAAGCTCACACTGCAGGTAGCAAAATGCCAGGTTGCTGATTGGGGATTTAGCAGCACCTGGGCCCTGTTAGCAGAAAGCCAGGTCAGATGACTGGAAACAGGAGGAGCTGGCCTGTGTACAGACATACCTGCAGGGGAGAGGGGCTCTCTGTCCTTGACTGTAGTGGAAAATGAAATGCTCTGGCAAAGTATGAGGAACTTCAGTCGAACAGAGGAGCTTCTGCCTGCTAAGAGTGAATGCACTCAAGATTCTTCATGAAGATTTAACTGCGGCCTGCTCATGTTCACTCAGGGGGCTTGAGATTTCTCTTGAAGACTATTTATGTACCCAGTGGGGTTCTGTTTGCGTTAGTGATTTGTTTCTAACCACCTGAGGACTGGCATCAGCTGTGAGGGATGGTCAGGAAGCCTCATAGCAGGATGCTCTGCATGCTGTGATTTTTTTATTTTTATGTTTTGAGGGGTGTGGAGGGGGTCATTTTCTGGGATATTCCTGTGACAAAAGAGACAGAGGGCAGAGGGGCTGAAGCCTGAGGGCTGAGACCTGACCAAAGGGGCTGAAGCCCAGATACAGGAAAGATGAGGCTGCAGAATGAAGTCCTTAGGAGACGTGGCTGAAGCCGAGGACAGGATCAAGGACCCGAGGACAGAAATGAGGACAGTCAGGAGACCCAGGAAACAGAGACTCAGAAAAAATCTGTGAAGCATGGGTGTGGTTATGGAGGCAGCTAGAGGTCATGATTCTTGCTCTTAAAGTGTCCAGGGCCTGTAGGACTACAATTAGAACCCCAAGGCTTGGTCCTCGGGCCCGCACTGTTTAACATCTTCATCAGAGACTTGGACAAGGAGTGGAAAGCACGCTGTCCAAGTTTGCTGATGACACTAAGATGTGCGGCGAGGTGGACACACTTGAAGGGAGAGAGAGGCTTCAACTAGATTTACACAGACTACAACAGTGGGCAGATGAGAATAGGATGGAGTTCGACGTAGACAAATGCAGGGTGCTGCACCTTGGGAGAAGGAATCCACAGCATACATACAGGCTGGGGAGTTCCCCTCTTGAAAGCACAGAGGCAGAAAGGGATCTTGGAGTCATTATTGACTCCAAGATGAACATGAGCCGCAAATGCCAGACCACAGCCAGCAAGGTCAGCCATACCTTGTCATGCATCCAAAGATGCACCTCAAGCCAGTCCAGAGAGGTGATACTCCCCCTCTATGAGACTTTGGTCAGGCCGCAGTTGGAGTACGGTGTCCAGTACTGGGCGCCGCACTTCAAGAGAGATGTGGCCAGCCTGGAGAGGGTTCAGAGGAGGGCCCCCCGCTTGGTGAGAGGGCAGCAGGACAGGCCCTACGAGGAAAGACTGAGGGATCTGAACCTGCTCAGCCTCAGCAAGAGGAGGCTGAGGGGGGACCTGGTGGCTGCCTACAAACTCATCAGGGGAGATCAACAGCAAATAGGTTCTCCCCAGCACCATCTGGGGTGATGAGGAACAATGGTAATAAGCTGATGGAAAATATGTTTAAGTTAGAGATCAGAAGGCAATATTTTACAGTTAGGGTGGCCAAAATCTGGAACCAACTTCCCAGGGAAGTGGTCCTCGCCCCTACCTTGGGCAAATTCAGGAGGTTGGATGATCACCTGTCTGGGGTCTTGTGAACCCAGCATTCATTCCTGCCTGTGGAAGGGGGTCAAGCTAAATGATCTGTTTAGGTCCATCCTGACCCTAGCTACTATGAAACTATGAACTATGAAGAGCAAGAAAGGTAGAGGGAGCACCAGATATTTAGTCCGGTCAGTGGACTGTAGCACTGGACTCCCCTTTTTAGACACCAGGCAACCTCCCCTGGGTCTTTTTTCCCAATCAAAACATGGAAGGCTACTATAAAGAGGGAGAAGTTCATAAGGGGACTGGGGAAGTGCTGGACTAACCTGCAGGCAAGGCCCTTGAGGCCACCCTCCCAGTTGGTCTTTCACAACTATAAAGAAGATGCTGATAATTTGTTATCTTTATTCACAGGGGACAACACAAGAAATCATGGCCTTACATTGCAACCTGGAAGCTTTCTGTTAGGTATTAGAAAAAAACCCAACACATTCATCTGTGCCTCTTTTTAGTATTCACTCAAATATAAATGCACCATTCCCACAAACGGACTTCTCCACCTTAGAATAGTCATACCTCCTCCACATACCCATTGATTTCATAATCAAGCCCTCCACCATAATAACCTCCTCCCATCCCAACACATTGCCCAGCCAAAATGAGTCTTCCTTTCTGCCATAGATGGGCCCTGTTGCTCTAGGATTTGCTTTTAGGGTGACATGGCTGTGGCTATGGCTTTCTAAACCTCCACAGCTTTATTCACTTATTCCTGGCCACTGGGCTGAAGTCTTAGGAACAGATCCAGACTCTATAAACCGCCCAGTGTAAAGGAAAACCCACCAAACACTAGTCACCCATGTATTGGGACCAGGGCTTATCTTATCCACCAGCACCAGGGAAGAAGTTGTCACTTCTTTTCCTCCATGCTTGAAAGATCCACAGGAAGAAAAGGGCTTCCAGAGATGCCCTGAACCTCCCCTCTGCTACCAGCTTCTGCAGGTCTTGCTGGTCTCTGAATGGTTCATCTTCTTCAGGAGTATAATAGGCCCCTGCCTGGGATACTTCGGGGCTGCAGCTCAGGTGGCCAGCCTGCAATCAGTGCAGCTGGCACTCTGTGGACAGACAGCTCACTCCCCATTGGCATGAGGCCCGAAGGCCAAGTGCTTAAAACTGGCCAAGAGGCCAGAAGAGTAGGACACATCTGGTTGCTGGAGACAGAATGGGGCATGCTGCCTACCCCCAGAAGCAACCCAATCCTTCCCCCACTGGCCAGTGAGCCCAGGGAAGGAGCACATGCATGCCTCAACCAAGAGGCAGCTGGGGGGAAACTGGGTGCAG
Organism: Crocodylus siamensis; assembly: GCF_052110815.1. Classification (NCBI taxonomy): domain Eukaryota; kingdom Metazoa; phylum Chordata; order Crocodylia; family Crocodylidae; genus Crocodylus; species Crocodylus siamensis. Next base: position 47,542,386 of record NC_143403.1, read on the forward strand.
CTCCTACAGCCAGCTAGGAGCTAGCTGGCTTTACATCCTAGGAGTGAGCGACCTGGAGCAAGCCAAAGGAAACCATTAGCCTGCAGAGGACAGGGGCCTTGGGGCAGAGGACTGGGGCCTTGGGGCAACACCAAGCCTCTCAACATCCATGGACATCTTGGCATGTTGATGGGCTCATCCACTGTCACAGTGGTAGGACCCCCTGGAGAATCAAAGGTCAGGTGGGGGTGGGAGAGTGCAGCCCAGTAGATCCTGTGGGCATTCCTGAGCCCAGGTAGGAACCACTGAGCAACACAGCAGAGGTACTGGGAACAACAAAGTCATAGCAGGTGAATAGGCTTAGGTGGCAGGGGGAGGGCCTGTCACAAGGAGCTATACCCTTAAGGGGTTCTTCCTTTATAGCTTCCCCCAGAACTCATCAAAGAGAAGACCAAGAAACAAAAGAGTGACCTTCATATCCACAAACTTTGGTGTAGAGGAGCTCATATGGTGCTGCACACCAGAATGTTGAGGCAAGAGTATAGCCCTGGGGTGTAAGAAAGGTTGTCATCATTGCATCAACATCCACAGAAGTCTGTGATTAATCATATTCACTTCTCTGTGCACAAGGAGTACCAAGAACCTAGGTGCAAGCTCCTTGGATAAGACCCAAGGTGTATCACCCTGCTTTCCCCTGTAACTGTTGTCTTACCCTAGTGAGTAGCTTTGCTGGTAGGAACAGCAGTCTCATGTTATTCACTCCCCTGCAGCCATCCAGGGGTAGATTGTTCCTTGTGCAGATTACCTTTAAAATCCAATTTGGGGGATGATATATCATTAACTAAAACCTTGAGTAACCAGGGACAAAGTGCAATAAGAGGCAAGCGTTCCTGTCTTCTGCCTCCAATACATCACCATTCCCTTCCAATTTGGTGTCATTTCACCAGTCTGAGACACCTGAGCCACATGGTAATTTTCGCCTTGCTGGTGCTGCAATAACACAGGCAGGATTTATCACCTGCGCATCTACCTCAGGCAGCTGTAAAATGAAAATGGAAAAAGACGGAAGCCCCCAGAGACCCATTGAGATAGAAGCCCAGAGCATCCATTGCGAAGATGGACAGTTTTAATACCCTACAAGAGCCTACAGACATTTGCCCTGCACGTAACATGTTGAACTGAGCTTACATTGCCAACACATGTCTGAGCTTGCTCCTTGATATTTTTATTATTTGCTGACAGTTTTTCTTGGATGCTGTTTCATGAGTGAGGTATCCAGGTTGTAGCTGTATTTGTCTAGAGGAAAAAGCAATCAGGGCTCATGGTAGAGGTGATATCTTTTATTAGACCAACAAGATTTTTGCAAAAAAAAAAATTCTTTAATTGCAAGCTTTCAGGCACAAACACCCTTCATCAGGCACTAGATAAAAGATTGTAAAAGTTCTCCTGGGTAGAAATGAAAGTTTCTGAGTGAGACGTTTCATTTTGGTTAAAGCCCAGGAATTGTCATGCAGGGCTGAGGCTGGAGGACATCAAAGAAGCCAACATGAACCAGAACATGTTAACTGGGTTGGTTTATGTCTTCCTTAGACCTTGCTGCTGGCTTTCCCTGCTATTGGCACATGATAGATTTTTTCTCAGCTCCTCACGGAACAGCTTGGACAGCAAGGACACTCACAGAGCAATTAGCCCAAGTTCAAGCATGAGGTTGCAGCACAGGCTGGGATCTGCTCAGAATTCAAAAGTACCTAATCAATACACACAACACCAAGCTGGAGTGCAGCAGAGAGGACAGAGCATGTGTGTGGCAGCCTGATTGACTGACAAACTGCAGTGTTGTCCCCAGTGAGATATCAGCCAGAAGCCTTAGGCTGCCATTCCAGCTCTAGAACTCATCCATGTGATGAGAGATGAAATTGGGGAGGGGGAGCTCTTCCTCAACATGCCTTGGGTGGAAGTACTCCAGCAGCCAATACTCTGTCAGGACTCCCCCTTCAATTCCAGTTTGCAGATGAGAATGCAGCAACATTGTGCTTGCTAGCCAACACACTTCCATCCTGAGGCAAGTGCTGCCTGCTGTACCTACGCAGGCTGTGCTCCTAAGTATGTTTCAGAAAATGCCAGTCCTGCTCCCCTGACATCATTGATGCCCAGGCACCTGGGTTCTGTAATTCTTCTTGTGCAGTAGTGCAGTTGCTTTTTGACCTTGAGCTAGAGACAGATCTGGGCCATCCTTCTGCACATGAATCCATGAAGACTATTGATCCTGAGACTCTGGATTTATGCTGCTTTACAGAGACAGGCTTGAGCCAGGCTGGGGAGGAGGGAACGATAGTGGTCTCAACTTGATTTTTCTCTGCAGTTCCTACTCTCAGCATAGAACATGTGCTGATCAGTGAGAGGGAAAGGCTGAATGAAGAATCAGTTGGAGACAAACATTTGCTAATCCGCATATAGCAGTGTAGGAGATGGTAGGGGGAGAAGAAACCTCCCATTGTTAAGATGTCCCATGTAGCTCATGCTGAGTGGAAACAAAAGTGATCCTCACTACCACCTCCTCTCCTCTGAAATGAAGAAACTGTTGACTGTCATTCTGTAGTGCTTGCCTTGATGCTAATGATCAGTGCTACAAAGTGCCTTCTTCCCACCCCCTCCTTCCCTCAACACACAGACACTTAACACAGGGGCAGTCCAACCAGAATCAACACCCACTCACAACCAAAGAAATTTGGTTTCCACATACTACACACAAAAGTGATGCTAGATTGCATCCTAGCCCAGAGGAGAGGGAATCCACAAAAATTAGCTATAGGGTGACAAGGGAATCACTTAAAAATGCCTAGTATCATGGCATGGGATTAGCAGAAAGAGGCAGCAAAGGGGCAGCAGGTGTCTCTGAAACTGGCAAAGCCTATAGAGGAAGCCCATTCTCCTTAAGACCTCCTCTTTCCACCCAGCCCGCTCCATTTCAATCTTCTTTCATAGCAATGAATTAGTTCGCTTCTCTTAACCAAAACTGTTCATTCCTACTTACTCAACGGGGTAACCTCTTAAACCTTTACACAAAGCCTTTCACTACCCCTGCTGTGCTGCTGTCCTCCACTGACATTCTAGCAAAAGCTGCAATACAGAAAATGTTAGCAGCATGGCAGATGTGTCCTACCATAAACTACTCAGAGCAACAGGTGTGCTCCGCTTAGACTCACTGAAACAGTCAGGAGTGAAGTAGCATGAAACAGATGGTTGGATATTCCCTATATATTTAGAATACACAAGGGACACCTTGTCTGCACAGACCTGAAATGTCCAGGCACACAACAGGTGTATTCTATCCCCAGAACCTCCAGCCAAAATATTTAGTTTCATAGCAGCAAACATATCCAAATAAACAGCCAAGCCATCAAAAACTGATTACTCACATACACTGAGTAATCAGTTTTTGATAGTTTAGCTGTTGTTTTGAAAATGTATCACTGCTTTTCTGTTTGGTTTCTTTAGCATAACACATCAGCATAGAAATTAGCACACACATTCAGGGGCAATCTTTTCCTCTGGAGGCAATTATGAAGTGATATCAAGAAACCACAGTTATTTTACCAGCACTTGTAAGGGTCCCCATTACCTTGTCCACAGAATGCTATGATAATATTAATAAAACAATTATGGAAATACATATCAGAGCTACCATTAAGCTCCCATTAGCGCTTTCTGCCAAATCACCTCCTTATTTGCATCACTGGCATATATGAGCATGGACACTGTAAACACATGGTCACCTAGTAAGGAATGCAAGTCACTCCAGGATCCCAAACAGGAGAGAGGGATGCAGGCATCTATGAGCTATTCACTGAATCAAAAAAACTGCAGAAAATCAGATCCCAACTGAAATGAAATTGTTTTTTGTGGGGGGGGCGGTTCCCAGCTGCCTCTGCTGGGATCTTAGTAATGAGGTCACAACAGGTGTACAAAAGGGCCCTCATGAGGAAGGAGAAGAAGAGCCATCTTGGGGGACATGGAGTAAGCACAGACCCTGTGAAGATCTGGGCTCCAAATGAACATGTGAGTAACTTACCTAAAACTTATCTAGACACACGGCTTACTGTAGTGTAGAATTGTATCAACCACCTGCTAAGCTAACACTGTTTGCTCTAAGGTTATTCTGTGATACTTCTCTACCCTGTACCCTTCCCCAAGCCTACACTCTTTAACCAATAAAGCTCTCTACTATACAAGTGTGGTGGATTGGCTGAGAGAGGGATTGGGTACACCTTTATGCCCCCTGGTTCGGCTGACTAAGGGAGGCTGACTAAAGGAAGCACCCCAACTTCTCACAGTGAGTCAAGCACCCTCAAGGTCTACAAGGCCCATGTACCCTAGGAGGCAAGGGGAGGGAGGGGAGCCTTGGACCAGACAGGGCCTGCCTCTTCAAAAGCATGCTTTGCCTTCTGTGCAGCCTCCCCTACTAATCTTAACATCAAAGTATGGTGGGTGAGGCTACTGAATAAGGGAGAGACCAGAGTGTGTAGGCATTAGTAGGCCTCTAGAGGTTGGTACCCTGTAGTGGCCCCCGTAACTGGTTTTCATAGGGGAAATTGAATTGCCCAGGCATGAGCATAATGCCAGGCAAGTCCTAAGGACTTAGTCACACAGAAACCATAACTAACATGAGTTGCTTACATTTAATATTCATTGGATGACTGACATTGGGATAGTGTCTGCCTGTTAGCAATAGGCAGGCTAAAATTTGGGAGCCCTTCCCTTGCAGAGGAGGGTTGTTCAGTGAAATAGTTGCTTCCTTGGAATGGACAGAGCCCTGGGATGCCCCAGGGAAACACCTAAACAGCCCCCTGGACAATGCTTAGCCTGTAGCCAGAATTTTTTGCTAGGAACCAAGAAGTACCGATTCAAGCTTTCTCTGAGTGAAGGAAGCTTAGAACCTGGGTTTTATGCTCTAGGGACAATGCCTCTAACTACTGGACTACTGGTCTCTGTCATGCTATATCACAGATGGCCAAGACTGAGGCCACCCAAAGATAAAGTTGCCGACCAGGGTCTGGAGGAATGAGCAGAATCCAGGGACAAACCTGGTCAGGAAGCTGGGGGTCAGGCAGAGAGCAGAGTCAGCGCATGTGCCAAAGGAACAGCAAAGCAGTATGAGATCAGGATCAGCCTTGTTGCCCTTTCTGTTCTGGGTTACAGGGGAAGTGGGGGGTCAACCAAGCCCAGGCAGCCATTCCAGTGCCAGTAAATCGGTAGAGAGCTAGAACCTGCTGAAGGCTTCAGGAGAACCTTGACCCACCTGGCTAAACAACAGTAAGGTGATGGGCTGGGATGAGAGGCTGCGCTGGTCAAGCCAATGCCCCAGGGTCAAGGATTTAGCTTGACAGTCTAAAAGGCTGCGTTCTTCCACTTGAGTTCCAGCAAACTTGCACAGGGCAGTCCTATTTTTTCCACAGGTAGAAACAGAATCCTAAACTTTGCATAAATGCCAAAAGTTGCAGGTACATGGCTACATAAATACCACTTCAGCATGTAAAAGACACAATTTACCCCTCAGTCCATAGTATATTCTGGGGTGGGTCTGTGTCAAACTCTCTGCAGATCCTGTTCCACTCTGTACATATGCAAACACATATAAACATATACAAAGCCGGAGAGCTGTCCTACAGAGTCATTCTAACTCTCTCCCTCAGTGGATATTTAGGTATTTCTTACTAAGTATAAGAAACTTTCCAAACAGGAAAAAGTAAGGGGGCCTCACCTCAGAATACACTGCAGCTTGTCTGTCAGAGATCTCTTCTGAGCTATGGAAATCCTTGGTTTAAATCTCTATCTATAATCAGATTTAATCCTGTTTTTTTCACTAGCAGAGTGCATCTACATGTTCATGAATGCACAATAATTACACTTAGTACCTGTAATGACAGTGTCAGTAGGTGTGACATGTCCCATAACTCTTCCTGAGAGATGTTGTCTGCTTCCTTGTGCTTCCAACCACACCTTGATATAAAAACAAATAAAGGTGAAACTGAGTGTTGGAAAAACAAAGGGAAACAGAGCTGTCTCAATGGGGGGTGCATCTTCTTTACAGAGCTCCACCTCCCCTACATTCTGTCTTCACTATACCAAGTGAGCTAATACTATGTTTTTTTTCAGTATAGCCAAGTCTCTTGAACAGTAACTCACCCAGTTGCTAAAACTTATTACCACCTCCCAAGTCAGAACTTCTTTGGGGTTCAATTGATCCTGATTTATGCCTTTTTTATTGGTGAGCACACTCCACAAGTCCAGCAGCAATGGGGTCCTTCCAGACCGTTGGTAGATTCGTTTTTTTGTTTGTTTGTCCCCCCGCCCCCTCAATAAATTACTACTTTATTCAGGCTTCATTGATTTCACATTCAACATTGTTGACCTTAGAAAAACCACCAGTCCTCCTCAGTGGTGCCTTTTAGTCATCCCATCAGGCCCACCAACTAGCTTCCCCAGAGGAGCTTCTCAGCTGCTCTGCACACCAAGCAGTTTACCCTTATCCTGGCTTCTGCACCAGTGGATCGAGTGGCCAATTCTTCCTTGCTGGTTTATCCTCACTGGCTCCTGCTCCCGCTGCCTGAGGCTCTATTCAGCTCTATCTTCTCAAGTTGCCCAAGTTTTTAATAGGAGCTGTGCTCAGGTACTTCCTGTCCTTTTTTTCCCCTTACAGCCCAGGTTCCCTGGCCAAAGTGCATCTCTTAGTTAGTATGTAGTTGTCCACAACTCATGTAGTAGGAAAATCATGATGCACACAGAACTGTAATCTAGCCAGGGAGTCTGCCCATAGAAGACAATGGGGATAAGAGGAATTTATTTATTTATTTATTTATTTATTTGGTGAGGCACTGTGACAGCTGAGCTGGGCATGCATTACTGCTAGGGTTGTGCAAAGCTTTGGGTAGTGATTCAATTCGGCCTGATTTGGCAGCCGAATCTCTGAATCCAAATCAAATCAGGGGACCAATTTAAAAGTCCAAATCGATTCAAAGCTCTCCGAATCTTCGGAAAGGATTCGAAGAGCTTTAATGATTCAGGTAGTCCCTGATGGCTGCAGCAGGGTAAGTACTAAGGGAATGGGGACTTGGGAATGGGGGCTTGGGAAGGGGGCAGAGGACCATGGGGAGACCCCTGCCAGCCCCCTCACCACCCCACTCCCCCAGCACCCCCATGGCTACCCCACCCATCTGAGCTCTGTACTTAAAAAAAAGCCTTAGTGCTCACCGGGTGCTGCCAGGTGGGGTGGGGGGGCAATCCCTGCTGCCCCACACTGCCCCATGCTGCATGGCGGGCTCTTCACGAGCCCCCCAACACCCCCCGCACTCCCCCAGACCCCCCGACAGGTGCCCGACCCAGGCCAGCTCCAGCCCTTTAAGAAAAAAAAACCAAGAAAAGTCCCAGGACTCACCACTCCTGCATCAGCCTCAAGACGTCAGGTGCTCATGCAAAGCCCCACACGTGGCACAGGACAGCAGGGGGCAACAGGGATCACAACTCCACCCCACCCTCGCCAGCGGGAGTGGTGAGTTCGGGGGGGAAGGGGTTGGGGTTTATTTTTGTTTTTCTTAAAGGGCCAGAGAGGGCCTGGGCAGGGCACCCATGAGGGTGGGGAAGTGTGGGAAGTCATGGGATTCATGCAGAGCCCCCCATGCAGCATGGGGCAGTGGGGGGCAGCTGGGATTGCCTTCCCACACACCTGGCAGCACCCAGTGAGCACTGGAGCTTTTTTTTTTAACAAGTGTCAGAACAAGTGGGTTTTTTTTAATATTGCTAGGCTGAGAGAGAGGGCAGGGGATAGGCCTGGCTGATTCAGAGATTCAGCAACAGCCAAATCTCCGAATCAGATTTAGCTGAATCTATCTGGGACACTGATTAGAATCACCAAATCGAATCACTGTCCCCCGAATTGGCCGAATCCAAAGAAAATACTAGCCACTTCGCAGAGGCCTTATTACTGCTAAACTGACTTCAGGCTAACTGGTTCAATCATGGAATATTTTCCACCAACTCCATTCAACTATAAGCTTACAAATACTTCAATTCACCTCAGGGAGAGTACTTTCCTGCTTAAATTTAAGCTGGTAATTAAGTATTTTGCCAAAAGCTTCATCAAAATAGATGTAAAGTTCCATTTCATCAGAGTTCACCCATTCTACATAAGTTTGTGACTATGTTCAGCAGAAGGCAAGGGGGAATAGGGTCTAGAATCTATAGTTGCTAGCATAGCGCTTTTACTAGAGACACTGGAATTGAGCCTGTCATGAATTGTTCATTCCTGACACTTGCTTTCAAGCACTGATTCCTTTCCCAGTTTGTTTTGTGAAATAGCTTCATTCATACCACAAGCATTTTTTCCATCTAGGAAAGTATAGAAAAGAATCAATTTTGCTGGATTTGAGTCATCTAACGCAAAGGAAAAATAATGTTCCCACTGTCAAAAGGTGTCAGATACTTTGTCTGAAGGAAGAACTGTTTTTATACTTCAGCCTGTGGTGCAAATTTGGAAACTTGAATCCAGAAATAAATTTTCCTAGTGTCTTAAGAATATTTTGATTTGAGGGTTTCATTCAACTCATTGTGACAGCAACCTAGGATCCTGCACAGAGATGATGACTTATTTCTTTTGACTCAAAAGCGAGGACCCTCCACAAAAAACTATAGCTGATACGTCCTGACAAGTAAATCCTATTAGCTCCAATGAAGGATTCCCAAAACACATAGAGAATCTCTCTAAAGCAAAGGGAACTAGGAGCAAGCGCAGAGCAATGCTGCAGGAGTAACCATAGAGAAAGTCAAATGAGAGAGGTAGTTTATACATCATCTTATATTTTGTTGTTCTGAAGTTAGGAAAATGCTAGGGAAGCATGGTATTTTAAGTATTAACCTGCATATCTGTGTTATATTGAAGGTGGCTGCAAACTCAGCTCATTCATCAATGCAATGGAAAAGGGGAGATATAGCCACATAGTTCAGATCTGGATTCGATTTTCCTCAGAGGGGTTTCAGTGCCTGTGCCTATTTTATCAGCATATGTGTCTGTCTGCATGAGAACTGATGCCTTTGATTAAAAAAAATACAGTAAATAATTGTGCATTTGCTTTCTTGTGCTCCCACATCTGTCTGTGAACATACGTCTTGCATTATACTTAGATTGTAATGGACAGATCTCAGAAAGGATTTATACACTATGGGGACCAAGAGTAATCCAGAGCCCTGTGTTAAAATGCCACAGCTCCCTATTCAGTATACAGTGAGTATTAATGCCTGAGAGCACAATCTATACCAGCCAGCACATAGTGTGGAAACCACCAAGAGTCAGCCCACAGAGCACAAAGTTGCCTTGCTAATAGGAAATGGTGTTTCAAATCCCACCCCTCTCTAGCTTAGGTCAATGGTGCTCAATCTGCTGGTCCCACAGGCCAGACAACTGGGCGGGGGGGGGGCATCCACAGGCCAGATCAGGCCCTGAGCACCAGGATCCACCCCTTCTTCCTGCCAGGACTTTTTCTTTAGGGCCCTGCACTGCCCCCATCCACCAAGATCACCCAGGCATGGTCCTGCATGGCAGACCCAGCATGCATGGCCAGGGTCTGGATTTGGCCCATGGGCTGGGGGTTGAATACCCTTGGCTTCGGTGCTTGATTCAGGGCTGGGGGAGGTGGGGGAAAGGGAGGTGCTGTACCATCAATATGATCTGCAGACCAAAAGCTTTCTGCAGGGAGGCATTGGCTTTCTTTCTTCAAAAAGAGGTTATGAATTACTCCTGTCTTAAAAGACAACAGAAGACAGGAACAACACCATCCTTTATTAATATGGGCTGAGTGTCCTTACCTAGGCTGTGGGAAACCCAGATCCATTTCCATTTCTGCCTCAGGGTTCTTAGACCCACTTTTCCTAGCTCCCTGGAGAGTATCCTAACCGCAAGCTGTCAGCTATTTTTGGCCTGTATGGGTGGGGAGGCACTCTCTACCATCCCTGCTGAAGCTGTTCCACAATGCAAAAAATAATTCAAGATTCACCGGGAGAGAGAGGGAACAGAACTTGGTTCCCTAGTGCTTATAGCAGTCACTTGATGTGTGGTAGTCCTGGGCTCCTTTTCCCAAACTGTTTGTGAATTTTACACAAATTAGCCATTAGATAAATGCATAAACAGTTCTCAGAGCAGAAACTAGAGTGCAGGACTCTATTGTGTCCTAGGAGGCTACCATAACTATTAGGCAACAGATTCATAGTCCTCTTGTATTCTTTCTCTGTGTGGCCCAAGGAATTGTCAATTCTTTTCTGAACAGTGGAATACCCTCAGCATTATGACTAGAAAGTACTCACCTTCCCCCTCCCAATTCCCTAACTACAGAACAGTCCATAGCCTGGTATTTAGGGCATGCCAGGGAAATGAGAAATGTAACTTTTAATCTCCTATGGTAGTAATTTTCCCTCACTAATCAGTAGGCTATTATATAAAAAGGGGACAACTCTTCCTTTGGTCATTATTTAAAAGAAACTGGTAACCGTTACTGCATTTTGTGAAGAAAATCAACACTGGATGCCTTTCATTTTGAAACAGACCTTAATTCAAAAACTCAAAGTAACAGATAAATCCATTCTGGTTTTACAATTTGATACACCACACCTCCTAGACACATTTTTCTAGCCTGTGAATATCCCTCCTTCCCAGTTACTGTGATTCCCTCCTCTGGCCTGTTCAATGAGACTTCTCAATCTCTGGTGATTCTTCATCCCAAATAAACTGAGTGCTGGACCCATAACACAACTTCCCAACTTCCCAAGTAAGGGCACACAGCAGAGCAGTCAGGGAATTCACCCCAAGTTGGAAGCAGCAAAGAGGGTGTAGCTGGTGGAGAGCCTAGAATAGCCTTGTTTCTAGTGCTGCTGGACCCCCAAGCCAATTGGATCCAGTAGGGCAATCCAGGTTGTTGAAATCTAACATGGTTAGGGCCATAAAAACTATACACAAGGGTTTGTGTCTATGTGACAAACAGCGTGTGCTACTGGCAAAGCCAGGGAAGCTTTCAAAGGAAGCATCATGGGCACTGGACAGGGCAGCACAGGACTGTTCCCTGAGAAGCTGAGTCAGCAGCACTGTAGTGGGGATTAGATGGAATTGTGAGGAAGGACCTGGTGCTAGGATGTGCAGTATTACTTATTCAATAGGATTCTGAGCTGTTTGTAAGGCATCAATTACTTTTTGTCAATTCAACTAGGCTAATCCCATCAATCACCTGAGTGATGCTCACTTCAGCTCTTCCATACATCGTGTCATTAATTACAAATCCCTAGCAGATTTTACACATGCTGATGACTGGAATGGGGTTTAGGTTTTAAGGCCATAAGACAGGAATTAATCTGAAGAGACTGTTTTATAATGTGAAACAACAGGACTTACGCATCTTGTTACCAGATCTGCCAGTCCACGTTGGGGTATACTCATTTATTAAGGTTACGTTTCTGGGGTGTCTGTAATTCTGTCAATGTACTGCTTGTGTCACTTGTCTTTCTATATGGAGCGTATCTCTCTCTGCTGCGAGTCCTCACCCCCAGTGGAGCTACCTTGCAGGGTTTAGTTTCAATGGGACTGGGTTCCTCAAGCCACCGAATCAATTGAACACACGCGTGCATGCACACACACACACACAAATTAACAGGGCACGTCGGAGTGGGCAGGGTTACTCAGCAATTCCAGGCTGCCACCTTTATATGCCACAGACTCAGCACAAGCACAGAGCACATCTGAGCCAGGCCGGGTCAATCAGCATTTATAAGCAGACACCTCATATGCCCTGGACTCAGCACAGAGCTTAGTTCAGCGGGGCAACAATAAAATGCAGCCAGACACAATGCAGACACACAAGTTAACAGAGCAAGTCTGAGCAAGCAGGGTAACTCAGCATTTATAGGCTGACACACTTATATGCCCTGGACTCAGCACTTCCCAATTGTCCTGGTAGTAACTCCCTTGATGAGCAGACCCCATAGGATTTTGGGGCTTTACACAGATCTTTGGCTTAGGTAAAAGAAGCATTGCTGCAGAGCAAATGGGGAGGTTGAGGAGATTGAAGAGTAAATGAGGCTCAGAAAGAGCATGGCAACCAGCTTGACCATAAAAGTTATTTTATTGCCAAGTATATGAAACTTATAATGACATTAGTAGTAATAGCCATACAACAACAACAAAAAAACAGTTACAATATTGCACAGCTTCAATTCAGTATTTTGGGAAATCTAGCTCCAGTCTGATCAGCAAAAGTCAGGTCTAAAATCTCTGCCTGGAGTAAGAGAGAAAGAGGGATCAAACCAAGTCTGAGGTTTAAAAAGAGAAAGAGAGAGCACAACAGAGTTGGGATCTCACCACTCAGCAAAGCTGGAACCAGTCAAGGTTCCCAGGTGTTTGTTGGAGCTTGTAGACAAGATGCTCAGCTTAGGGTCCAGAGTGCTTGAGAGAGGCAGAGCCCCCAGCATGATCGGTGAAGGTATTCCAAGTAACAATAAAGGAGTCATCACTAGAATTGGTCGGATAAATGCTAAGCTGGATGTGTGCAGATGTGAGTTGATTAGCATTTGGAGCACAGATCCTCCATCATGCAGTGCTCCCCTGTTTCTCTGGTCCCACAATTCAATGTGGTCATTGCCTTGGAATCGCTGTTCTCCATTCTGAATGCTAATGGAGGTGCCTCCCTTTCCCATCTCTGATGCAAATGGGACTTGGGAAGTTGCCACCTGTGACAGAGGCAAACTTTCATGCCCAGTGCAAGCACCAGCCTGCCCCCTGTCCATGGGTCAGCCACCAGCCTCTCTTTCCTGCCATGCCTTGATGTAATAATATTGATGTAATAATTAGGTGGGAGCCTACCTATTATATACCCTGATATTGGGGGGCTATCTGCAGCTCCATTCCAACCCTACACCATGGCTCAAGCCTCACAGATGGCATCTCAGGCAGTGAACTGAACTGTCCCCTTCGCCCATTAGCTGTAGGCCCATTAACTTCAGCTTCCTTTTAGGTCCTGACCCCGTCTCAGGCCAGTCAGGACCCTGAATTTCTTTGGCCCTCATGGTGGGACCCTGGCCCTTTTGACCTGTTTGGGTCCTGGCCCCAGCATGAGCAGTCAGGCTCCTCAGGTTAGGTCTAAGCCTCCTGCCTGCACTCAGGGATCAGAGTCCACCATTCCTGGATCAGGTGCTTCACAAAGCATGCCTGGCCCCGTGGGGTTACTCACCCCAGCAGGTTCAGGTGCTTCAAGAAGCTTATCTGGCCTTTCCTGGATTAGATGGTTCAAATAACCCACCTGAAGGTGAGGGTTGGGGCTAAGGCGCCCCTACCCACCTTTCACCATGGTGTTAACTGGCCTGGCATTTTCCTGGGGTTCCTGCATCACTGGGAGCCCCACCAAATCACCCACTCCCAACAGGATGCAGTTTTAGGTCATACCCAGGACCAAAGCCTCCTGCTCCTACCTGCAAGATATTCCCATGAAGCAGCTCAGCCAGGTGATGTTGCTTGCCTGGTTCCCATCAGTCAACTGCTCTTGTTTATGTAGGGGGCCAGAGTTCTAAAATGGCCATCATAATCAAACACCTGATGAGTGTTTGATCTAGCCCTTAAAGTGGCAGGCATCACTGGTGCCCTGCCACACCACCTTGTCTCATCTCCGATGCAAATGAGACTAAGGAAGTTACCTTAAACCTGTAACCCTTATCTGGAAGGGTTTGGGTGTGTCTCCCACTGCATCTTCATTGCCTTTTGTAAGTCCTTCTTTTGATCAGTTCTGGTTCAGGCAGAGGTGGGGTCAGGGAGAGTCCTTCATAAGTCAGACAGGCTAGGTACTGCACCAGGGTTCCCCAAGAAACAGAGCTGGTAGGTAACCATCTGAAGGGTACGTTTCAGTATTATGGCAGATAGATATTTTCTTAATTAAAATGTTTGCTCATGGAGAATCTTGTCCTCTGAACTTTTCATAGGGGAAGTAGTCACTTCAAGTTTTCCTGTAGTTTTTAAAACTACAACTGATAACCATACATTTTTGGTCCTGGGTTAAATTCCACCATGTTAGATGCAAGGCATGCTTTGTTATACAAATGGGGTAGTTTCAACTCAAGACTTTTTAAAATATCATATTGTTACATTGGAAGATGGTACTGTTTGCCAGCATGAAGATCTCAGACGCAAACATAATAACTGATCTTGCAACCAGTAGGCACAGCTAGTCACTTTACAGGAACAACTGGAGGAACAATCAACTTCATGTCACAAAGACAGAGGAAGAAAAATGAGACTGACCACCTGAGGACTACACTTACAGGTTGGTTCAAGCTAAGCCATATGGATTGTGGCTATTTATAAATATCCTGCACCCACCTGGCCTCAAACATCTGGTCACATGCCGTCCGGATCCAAATGTTTAGGGTTGTCCGTTTATCCGTCCCTGGGGTCCTACCGCATAGATGTCCCTCCCTTGGATAGTCTCTCCCCCAATCTTTCCTGCCACAACTTTGTATCTTAATTCAGTGGTGGAGGTCCGACTACTAGGGTTCTTGCACTTACAGGCCCCCCTGGATGTTGATCTTCTGCGAGGCTCCACCTCCCCAATATCTCGCCCTTGCCCCTGCCTTGATGGGTAAGGGGGGCCTCATGACCTCCGGCCTAATCCCCAACTGTTGATGCCCCATGTCTTCTCGTGGAGACGGGTTACGGGTTGGCTGGACCAAACCCTCACTCTCCCTACAGGGTCTCACCACCGTCTACCTTCCCTTGAGATTGTACACCTCCTTTAGGTTTAGCCGATGCTCGGGCTATCTATGCAGTACCTCACAACCCCTCCAAAACTGGGAAACCAAAAGAAAAACAAAAGTAAAAAATACCAACAACAGCAAAATGCATGTACTGCTTAGAGGAGGCCTTCTGCCCCCTTACCACCTGCTCCCGCAGCCTGCTCTACCCCAACAGGCCCTGGCTCCTAAGGCCCCTAGCTGGCCCTGAACTGGGTCCGTGCTGGACTGCCAGCTACTATGTTCTCTCCTCCAGTCTTCGCCCAGGCCGTGACTTCACTGGACCCTTGGTGGTCCCTCTTGCCACGTCTTCCCACGTCTTCTGCTGGGTGGCTCTGTACTGCTGGGGACACTCTTCCGCAGCCCTACCCACTGCTTGTGCCCTTCGTCACCTGCCGGGGACACCTCCTTGAGCCCATCCGAGCCCACGATGGCCCCACCTGGTCTGGCATCTTGACCGCTGTGAGCCTTTCCTGCTTTTTGGGGGTAACTCCTGCCGTCCCGCTCCTCCTGCTCTTCTTAGTCTTCCTGTCTGTGTTCCCAGTCTGAGTGGGGTGCTTCTGCCTCTTTGCTCCTTGTGCCGCTGCTGGCGGCGTCCTCCCCACAGAAAACTTCACGTTGTCCTCCTATACTGCAGGAGGCAGTTCTCCCTCCTATTACCCCCTGCGGGGTTTCCGGGAGTGACTTCCTGGCTGGTGACCTTCCAGACCTCTCCCCCTCTTCCTCGTCAGCATCTCTTTTTATCTTCCCCATCCAGCTCCTGCTACTCCTCTTATCAGCTGGCCACAGATGTATAAAGGCACAGCTAATGAGCCACTCGGGTCCGGCCACCATTTCTGGCTTCGCTGCGGCTCCTGCTGCAAGTGAGGTATTTTCTGTTTTTTCTTTTTTTTCTTTCTCCTTCCCCAGCACGTTCCTGACTCCCGGATTCCCCCCTAGCTCCTCGGGGTCTATCCTTCGGTTCCTCCCCGTGACATATCCATAGTTTCCCATGTGTGTTCTATTCTCACTGAGCACAAACTTCACAAGATACTCAGTACACTGAGGGCATGTCTACATATCACCCCACGGCGATGTAATGACACCCTGTGTTGCCATACGGTGTACTACAAGGACATATTGATTACACAGGTATGCACATGATTGCCAGCTACATCGTCATAGTGGCACACTCCCCTGATATAGTGCGCCACTCTGCCAAGATAGCGAAGAAATCTAACCATGCACTGTGTGTACTGCGCAGCAACTACCCATACTGTAGCAACATCACCATATGGTGACGTGTAGATATGCCCAGAAGGCTCTGGGATATATGCCATACCCTTGTTACTTGTTTAAGCAGAAGGTCTTCATAGATATTTTGCAATAACAATGCTAACACTCACTAAGCAGCCAGGCTTAGACCAGAGTAAGAAACAGCACTTCTAATCAGATATGATGTTGAAGAGCTCATTTCCTACCTCTGGTTTATAACAGGTGGACTCTGTAGATACTGAAATAAGAGTATGAATGATAGAGAACGTCCTTTCTGGTTTTGTTCCTTTTAGTTCTGAAGTCATCTTAATACTTTTCAGCTTTGCCTCCAAGGTATTATTGTTGGTTTGTTTTTTTGGTTTTTGTTTGGGGTTTTTTTGGTCGGGGGGGTTAAGTCAAAAAAAACCCACATACCTTACAGGCAGAGCTAGGCAAATGTTTGATATATCATACATTTGCAGAAAAGGAGGAGCTTTTAGGAGATTACACTTATGTCATATCCAGCAAATGTTTTAGCTGAAATAAAATGGAGGAAAAATTGAAAATATTGAAACCTTTTATTTTAAAATTTTTTAAAGGAAGTTTCATCTCAGAAATGGAAATATATATTTCATTTTGTCATTTAAAAGATTTTAAATGAAATTTTTAAATTAAGAGAGATGTAGTTAGCCGTGTTCACTTGAAAACAAAAATGTTAAATATCTCCCAAAATGAAACAAAAATGAGTTGTTTTTATTTTTCTTAGCAAAATAGAAAAAGTGGAAAAAAAAAGAATTTCTGCTTTGCCTTGATATGAACAGAATTTTTCCTTGGATTTTTGGTTTTACCTAACTATATAAGTTATTTGCTTACCCTAATCAACCAGGGAGGCTTTAATCATTTCCATACATGAAGCTCTTCCTCTCTGGACCAAGTCTCTAAAGAGAGTTTCCCCAACACTGTTTGTTCGCTCATTTTTATTCCATCATCCCTACCTAATTATTATTTAGGGGTTTTTGATGAATTATTGGTATTCATTGGCCCTTTTGTTGCTCTGAACTGTATATTATGAGGTAAGAATGTGCCTGGGAAACCTCTTGCTTCTGATGGATTGGTAATAGTTTTGCCTTAAATATCAAGAGAGCTGCTGTTCAGCAGAATAACTCAGATCTGCCTGCTCTTCACTGACATGGAATGACACCCTGAATAAAATGAAAACATAACAATTAATGGTCCATAAAGTTCTCCTAGAAGGGAGAAAGCACTGCAGAGGAACTAGAAAAAGGAGCAATGTGACATTCTTCAAATTAACTTCCAGATGTTTTTATAGTTTCAACAAAATCCTTACAAAAACTTTGTATCTGCTTTTTGTCTTGCACTTCCTTGAAAGTTCTCCAGGCAGAGACTGGTTTTTTTTTTGCTTTGTGTTTGTGCAGTGCCTACTACCGTGAGTTCCTAGGCCATGACTGGATCCTCTGGCTGCAACCACAGTGGAAATAATGTATGCTGGTGCCCTGACACCGTGGGAACCATGGGGCCCCCCAAAAAAGTTTTTAAAATCTTGCAATGGTACCTTTGAAAAAAATTTCAAAGCAGATGCAGCACTGTTTGGCACCATTTTCCTATAAACAAATAGCACATTTTGTGCAGCCCCAGACTTCAACCTTTTTCTCTCATCTGACTACATCCTGGCATCAAAACTCTATGGCCACATGGAGTGGAATATGACAGCTGAGACTGCAATACTCTAATATATTGGCCCCTTATCTTGATCAACATTAACTCCCTGCTCTAGCTGTTCCATGAGTCCTATCACCAGAAGCTCAAATAAACAGCCTAAAATAAAATGAGCAGAAGTAAACAAACTGGAAAGCTCTATGTACTAATGCCCATTACAAAACAGGGAAAGGCATATTCATCAGCTGGTACCATCCGTGTTTCTTTGCCAGTAGGTCAGAAGCTCCATTCCTATAGCAAGGTTTGGACTGATGGCCATTAGAAGCAGTTATCTTCATGTGTCGTACACTGAACTTTCCCAGCTGCTCTGCTTCTGGCAAGTGGTCCAGGTGGATATAAATGATTTTAGAGCGTTTACTGGAAAGAAGAAAACGGATAATGCAGGTTCCCAGGGCAACATTCCATCTCATCGTAATAGTGTCCAAGCAGTATGTGCTGTGTTTATCTATTCAGCCACCATACTTCCAGGGAGAAATTCTGTTACACCCACTAGTCACATGAAGTATAGAGTTTGTGTGAGTGCTAGTCAGCCAACTAACAGGTAGGAATGATTCTGCTCTACCTTGGAGGCACACAAATCCCCCCACCCCCCCCATTATAAGTATTGGAGAGTAAATAATCATCTACTATGCATCCTCCCCCCTGTGTAGCTAGGGGAGGATAGCATGATCCTTTGTGTACCACTGCACAGTCAGCTCTCAGCCCCGACCTGGTCTCAGCAGTTGCAGAGAAAGGAACACCCTAAAAAGGAGATAGTCTTGCCCCACATGCAGGCTTCCAGTCCTTAGACACTGCAGTCTCTTACAGGTACCCCTTTTCAGTATGCAAGGAGCTGCAGTTGAAAGCTACCCCAGGACACCACTAGCCATGCAGGGCATGCTTCATAAGGATGCCCAGGCACCTGTCTGCCCTATGTGGGAGAGATCCTTATACTTGGACCAGGTCTTTGAAGCAGGCAAGCCATTCTCAGAACTTCCAAGCACAGGGCAGAAGCCACATGATTACAGCAATGCTTACAAGTTAAGCTAAACTATTGCTGGGATGCTACCCAGCCCACACGGTCCATGGCACAACAGTCCATGCCGACCAGTGCCACTGGTGGGGGAACACTGCCCCCTTCATTATTGTGACAGGGAATCTATGGACCCTGTTACTAAGAGGGGAAAATCAAACCTGCCAAGAATAGGAGATGCTGAATGAAGGTGATGATATCAAGTGGCATCCTGAGAAGGGACATTTGAATACCTGCAAAGAATTATAAACTGCAGAGAAGCAAGTAAGGGAACACCTTGCAAAGGACACTTCCCCAACAAACAACCCCCCAGAAGGGGATGAAGAATGTGAATTCAACCCAGAGGGTTGAGACACACTGTGCGGAGGCGCAGGAGCTCTATAACAGTGCCGGGGTGAAAGGCAGCCCATGCACTGGAGAGATACTTACCTGAATTGTGAAAATGGTGAGACTTATCAAGGGACATGGGGAGTACAGGAACACCAGTAACAGAAGGTACAATCTGATAAAAATTAAGGAAAGAATCAATCAGTGAGGTGAGCCCAGCAGGGAACCACTCACCAGACATAGAGACTATACCAAATTGGACTTGGCTGACCTTGAGCTTTGAAGTTATCACCTTGCTAGACATTCTGTGAGGAAACAAGAAGTTACCTAATAAAGATTGATTATAAGAACTGCAATTATTTTCATCTGTTATTTATTATATTTGTTCTCCCATCAAAGGTGTGGCAGATGAGCGAACAAGCGAGAGTGATTGCCAGAAATTACTCACTGTAACAATTATGTAGGAGGGGATCATCCTCACGTCATTGGGCATCAGACACATTTTCCTTATGGTGGATGCCCATCCTCAGGTCTATGCCATAAGGTTGTTCAAGAGGTTCACAGGGGTTCACCACCTCAGGGAGTAGAAAGGGAACACCTCCTTTCCAGAGGCAGAGACATGGTTGCTCTCCTGCTAAAGGTTGCAACACCTGCACAATACCTGCTCCTAGAAAGATCACACTTTGCCCAAGAACTCCTGGAAACTAGACGTAGCTGCCATGAGCCACTCTCTGGTCTGAGACACTCCCCTGTCCTCCCACAGCTGCACTGATGCCCTGTGGTAGTTTCCCTCCTCCCCCCACTCCCACTTCGTGCTCTCAGGTCCCCATCAGTCTGGGACTCACAACCCTAGGATCATTCTTCATCCCTGAAAGAAGCAGTCCCACACTGTGTGCCTACCATACTGGTGTTATGGAGTGGAAAGGGCATGAGGGGTCACAAAGCTCTGGGGGAAGACCGCACAGGCCGAGGTGAAGTGGCAAACACGCTCTTAGTATTGTCTGTAATCAGGCTGTCCTGCATTCCAGCACCACCAGAGGTTGGTCCCAGGGAAGGAAAGTGGGACACAGTACTCCATCAGAACACAGCTGGGAAGTTGGGGCACATGTTGGCACAGATATGTTTCTCCTCTCATAGGTGTGTATTGACACAGGACTGCACTCTGCCAAAACAAACAGCACCATATCATGAAGGAGGATCCTCCAGTAGCAGAAAACAGTCAGCAGCTGGTCAACTGCAGATGTATACACATGCTACTGGCCAGCTTTCAATCTATGTTAGGAGGTTCAAATTAAGGTGGTTTGAATTGCTATTTTCAGCATATAATCAAATAAATGCTACTACTATTCCCACTTCCTCAGAGTTCTCTCACAGCTTCTGGCTCCTGTCTGCCCGACTGTACCCTATTCCTGCTCCCTGGCTGGCTACCTGGTCTGTCATGAGCCAAACCCTGTGTCCCCTTAAATACCCTTCTAGTCTGTTCTAGTTCCTAATGTAACCCCTCATCACTCCAGTCCTATAGCTATCCTGCATGCCCTAAATCTAATTCTAAGTAATCCCCCTGGAGCCTCTTTCAATGCTTCTTCTAGGCAGTGACTGCCTGACCACCTGATGCCCTCTTTATAGCTAGTCATAGCCCTTGAGGCTGACTTGTTCAGTGGCCATGCAGCCACTGCATACAGCTACAGCATAGCCACCTTCCTAATTTAAATTGTGTGTTATTCAGTTCAGGAAAAAGTGGAATTGGAATCACAATTAGGTGCATTGCTGAGTAAGCCATTAAAATGGCTATTAGGGGTAATAGAAATTGAGCCCCAGCATCTAACATAGTGCTTTGAGGCAGGAGCTGTATGAATGAACCCACAGAAAATCCCATTCCCTTTATGCAAAATGGAGATCAATTCACCTTGCTTTCAACACTAGATTTTGTTATTCTTTTCTTTCAAGTTTTGACCTTTTTGTAATGTTTCTGTCAATAGGGTCCAAGCACTGTGTCAGTCCAGGGAGGCAGCTGGGGAAGGAAGGCCACTGTAATTTAAAAGAGCCTTACAGACACAGTGCTCTTGTTCAACATAGCATCAGTCCCAGATCTTTACCTTCCAGAACAGTTGAGAAGTTCCTCCAGAGGGAAGAGTTGCTGTATATTTCAGATGGCTAAATGACATGTTCCACAAGCTGCTATATAAAATCTCCAGCTATCATCTCCCCAAGCTTTTTCTAAATTTTATTGACCAGCTTTAGTTAGTACTGTGAGGGCTGACAAGAAATGCCGTCTGTAACTCAACAAAATGCTTTTAGGAAAGATCAGTGGCTTGCCAACTTTCAGACAGTTTCCATTTTCAAAATATTACAAGCTATTTGTGTTTTTAGCAGCTTATTAATTCTACAAAGCTGTCAAAATCCCATGAGACCAGAAGTCATCAATACATGTACAGAGTCAGATTTTATTCTTAGTTATACCATTTTCAATCCTAGAATGGCAGCAAAGTAACACAGCAAGAACAAGCCAAGCTCAAGACCTAAAGGCCAATGAACTGAAATAAGCCTCTATTAGCCACAACTTCCTTGGTACAGGGCAAAGGAGATGGTCAGGTAGTTCAGGTGTTGGCTCAGGAGCCAGCAAATCTGCATGTAGGTTGTCCATTGACTGTAAACTCCCAGTGGCTTTGAAAAGGTAATTTAGACCTATATCAACAAAAATACTGAAGTACCAAATTAACACTTAGGGCTGTGATAACCAACCGGTGGATCTAGAACCACCAGTAGATCTCACAACCTCTTGCAGTAGATCTCAGAGCCTCTTGGAGTTGATCCGAGGCCGGGGTTGAGGGCTGAGTGCCCATGTCCATGCACGCGTGTTCCCCAGCCCAGCAGGTCAGTCTGTGAGGGAAGTAGGGGGCAGAAGCTAGATCAAGGTCCCTGCAGTGTGGGACAGTGCCACAGAGACAGGAGCAGGGGTAAGTTGAGTGGGGCCTTGGCCAATTGGGACTTACCTGCTGGGGAGGCATGTCCCCAAATAATTTTTTCTCCCTCTGGCTCGATCTGCCCGCCCCCCTTACCTCCCCACAGACTTACCTGCTGGGTTGTGGGGAGTGAGTGGTAGCAGCAGTGCACAGTAGATTTTGGTTTGCTTTTAAATGCTAAAAAGGTTTGAGTTCACTGACTTAGGGGGTGTTAGTAAAGTTAGCTTAAATTTATGATCCTCAAAGTCCTCACTCAGCTGCTACCTAGCCTTAGAGGTGCTTCATATTTTTAGGTGCTTAGTATTCTTTGTTCAAGTTCTTCAAGCACTTAAATTTCTCATTCTGAGCATGCCTAGAAGTACTTCAGTCTTGGCAAACTGAGCAGCTGAGCCCCTAGATTGGCTGCTAGAATACACCAACCCCGTGTGCCTCCTATCTCACCTGAGAGGCTCGTGTTAGAATCTATTTCTAGGGGACACCTGCACCGGGCTCCATTAAAGATAGAGTAGTAGCACTCTCTTTCTTTTTAAACACAACCAGAACAGTAGTCATTGGCCCCTTTCATCCAGTAATTTAGAGTTTAGACTGTATATAGTGTGCAGTAAACAGGGTTTGCTTTGCTTTTCTGCCTGACTGTTGCTCACTGGAGGTTAGGGTATGAGAATTCTTGGGAATGGGAGCCCTGGGCTTCAATCCCCAGTCTAAGGCTTGGTTATGTGTTTTGTTCACTGAACATTTCATATAAAAATTAAAAAATGATCCTTAACCTAGGAACTGGAACATAGGATTCCTCCAAGTGAGTGCCCGCCAAATTAAGTTCAAGTTATGCTTATGCTTACTGATGCTTGTTCTTCTTTCTTTTCCCCTTCCCCCAGTAAATATTCACATACATCAGGCAAAGTAGAACAATTTCAAGAGGACAGATTAAAAGTGCACCTCCACAACTCTCCTTTACTCCATAGCCAAGTGTAGGGCTATCCAACTGGCAGCTGCTGCTCTCCACATTGCTCTAGCCATGGCAGCTATCAGGATCTGTGGGCTCCCTCTCCCTCTTCCAGCTTTTACTTCCTGTCCCCATTCCAGGGAGCATGGCAGTGCAGTATGGCACAACACTGGGGCCTTGCAGCCCAGGGAACCCACACAATTAGGTGCCACATGGGAGCCAGAGGCCAAGGAGCTGAGGGTGGGGGCTGGAGCAGCCACATGGTATGTGGCCCCTAGTGGCTTAGAAGCTGGACAACCCTTGCCCAGTGGTTAGGGCAGTTCATATAGAGGTGGGAGATGTGAAAGTGAATCCCATCAGGCAATGGATATAATTCATCCCAGTTTTCCCACAGCCATGGTGAATACTCTGACTATTAGGTGTTTGTATAAATAGGAAGGCCCTATATCCTGTGATTGTTTTTAAAAAAAGAGTAACATTTTGTTTTTCTTTTTTTATGTAAAGAGTGTAGGCAGCTGCCTTCAGGCCAGGATTCTGAACTCTAGGTCCTGAGCTGGGGAAGATACTTCTGGCAGTGCAGAATAAGGCACCTAAGAGGAACAGGATTAGTAAAGATAGAGACATTAAGGACTGTGAGGTGCTCACATATCAAAGGAATAGGGACCAGATTAAACTAGATAGTCACTGAAGACATTCTACACTAACATTAGTTATAATGAGTAACACCCTTTCAACAAGCTCAGGACAACAGTAAGGGAAGTGTTGTGGGACCAGGGACCAAAGGTAAAAGGAGTGTATGAAGAGTGGTCATTCCTTAAGGACACCATCCTTGAAGCACAAAAGAAGTGCATTCCCATGCAGAGGAAAGTTAGCAGAAGGGATGGTAAGCCCTCTCGGCTTAATAGGGATATCATGGTCCTCTTGAAAAAGAATAAAGAGGCGTACAAACAAATGGAAGCTTGGGACAGTCCCCAAGGAGGACTATACAACAACTTGTAGGGAGCAGATTAGGAAAGCTGAAGTGGTGACTGAAGTTTAATTAGCAACTGAAATCAAGTACAATAAGAAGTCCACTTAGAAAAACTGAGCCCTGTTACTAGAAAACACAATGGTTCCTTTAAGAACAGGACTTTCAGGGCACAAAAGGCTGGCAGAGCCAGGACTGAAAGCAGAGCCTGGCTGGTGGGTCAGGTGACTAGAAAAAAGCTCAGGCCTGAGTTATATAAACCCTGATCTGAGCTGGCCAGGGGGCAACCGGCTGAGAGGGTAGACTCCTGGGAACTCCCAGAGAAGCTGTGGCAGCAATTTAAGGGAGAGCAGCAGATGCTGGGATGCAGAGGGCTATGGAACTGTAAGCAGGCAGATTGCCTTTTTGCCTTTATTTTGTTATAGCCTAGCTGTATATAAAAGGGGATGAGGCTAAATAGGCTGAAGTCTCAAAAGAAAGTCAGGGAAGAGTGTATAAGACCATGTGCCCAGAGCATACTAAGAGGCTAGAGCTTCGGAGCCTGACCCTATCTAGTGGGTCTAGGCTGGTGGGCCTAGCTAGAGAGAAAGGAGCAGAAGCCAAGTAGGCTGAAGTCCCAACAGAGACGTACAGGTAACACCTGCAAGGTATAAGGCATGTTAAGGGGAGGTTGAACATGCACTTAGCCTCTAAGGCAAAAGGCTTCACCTCTGGTGAGTGAGGGAATAGATATCACCTAGGAAGCCCTGGGGCAGCCTCCTCTTCAAAAACCAAGGAACATCAAGTCATGGCAGGAGAGCAAAGGGGAGTTTGTTCCCAGAGGAAAAAGATATCAGAGGACATTGGGGCACCTTCATAGGCTTAAAAATGCTGCTGAAGATCCTGCAGCATCCTGTTATAGTAGAGAACAGGAGGAAAACAAACTGGAGTGTGGGACCACTGCTCAACAACTCAGGATAGCTGATTACCAACACACAGGAGACAACTGAACTCCTGAATGACTGCTTTGCTTCAGTATTTCACCACACCAAAAGGAAAATCATTCTAGATAGGATGCAGAATGGGCATGGTGGGAATGACCACCCTCCTGCTATTGACATAGAAATGTGCATGATCAATTAAACAAATTAGACATATACAAATCATCATCCTTATCAATTATTTGGATATGGGGGTAAAAAGCTCACTGGCCAAGTTCATGGATGACACCAAGTTATGGGAGAGCATGGTCATGCTTGAAGATAGGCTGCAGATACAGGTGGATCTAGACAGGCTAACAAGTTGGGTGGCTCAGAAGCAGATGAAGTTCAACACTGAGAAATGTAAAGTGCTCCATCTGGGGATGAACAATCCCCAACATGCTTACAGGCTCAGTGGCACCAAACTGACTAGCACCACGACTGAAAGGGACCTAGGGGTAATAATAGACCATAATATGAATGTGAACCATCAGTGCAATGCTGTTTCCAGCAGGACATACTCTGCATGCATCAATTTATCCATCGCAAGCAAAACTAAGGAAGTGATTCTTCCACTTTACTCAGCACTGGTGAGACCGCAACTGGAGTACTGCATTCAGTTCAAGGTGCCACACTTCAACAAAGACGTGGTAAAGCTTGAGAGAGTCCAGAGAAGAGCCACGCATATGATCAGAGACTTGCAAGACAAGCCATTTGAGGAAAGGCTGAGGGATCTGGGACTCTTCAGCCTAAAAAAGAGAAGGCTGAGAGGGGACTTGGTAGCAGCTTACCACTACATCAGGGGAGTACATCAAGCACTCGGCAAACAACTGTTCACCGGGCACCCTTGGGGAAAACCAGGAGTAATGGACACAAACTCCTGGAAGACCATTTCAGACTTAACCCTAGAAAAAACTTCTTCGCAATTAGAGTGTCCAGACTATAGAGTAAGCTCCCTCCAGAGGTGGAGCAATCACCTACCCTAGATATCTTCAAGAGGAGACTGTACAGTCACCTTGCTGGGGACACATGACCCCAGTTGTCTTTCCTGCCTAGTGCAGGGGGATGGACCCAATGATCTTGTGAGGTCCCTTCCAGCCCTTATAATCTATGAACCCATGATGCACATTTTTCAAGAAATAGTTATTTTTACTGAAATCCACAAAACATTGGGGATTCATGAATATTTTCATGAACTCCTGGCAGCTATCCAGAACCAGTTACTCACAAACAATGAATAACATAACCCCACAAAGGACAACAAATGGAACTCAGTGCTTTTAGTTTTGAAAGCATTAGTGAATCTGTTTTACTATTTGTCCATTCTTAGTTTTAATCACAGCTCTTGATAAATATCTAATGCCTTCAATACATGTGGCAACATCTATTTATTTCAGGAATCCACAAAGGAACACAACTGTGAAAGTAAAAGGAAATGTATTCCATGAAACAGATTCTTCTCTTCTAAAACATTGCACTTAACCCAATGGCATCCTATAGCACAAGACTACAAGGACTCCAGTATGAAAGGATTCCAGGCAGGGACGAAGCCCTTGAAGGTTAATATTACAAAAAGACCACCAAGCCAGGACCTCAGATCCAATCTGAGCCACTGTGATGAGTCACCACTCCAGCAGGGGATAAAATATCCTTCTAGTAACCAATCTGATCTCAAATACAGCCATAAAAACAGCAGGGTAGACAATGGTAAATTTTGATGCACCTCATTAAAAAAAGACTGATTGCTGTTTTCCATCCGAAGTCCCAGGAATATGGCACAGAAATGTAGGTATATTTGGCTTCCAATCTGCCAGAGAGATGGGGCAGCCAGTGAGTGGTGGTTCACATTCTGACATACCAGAGCAACAAGCCAAGTGTATGCAGCAGGTATGCCTTCTCAAGGAGTTACAGGGTAAAGGATTTTAAATAAATAAAATAATCACTGGAAAGTCTCCCTTTTCTGGCAGTACAAAGTGTTTGTGAGATGTCATGCAATCAACTGTGGAGAATAACATCGCATCAAACCTAGGGTAGATTCCTTGTGAGATGACAGCTGAATAACTTCATTTCAGCCTCTTAATGATGTGATCACAAATGCATCTGTAATAGTTTTGTTGGCTCCCTTCTTGCTCCATACTAAGATGAAAGGCAGCTTCAAGTCACATCGCAGCTTCAAGTCACATCGCTTCATGCTCCAGACGGCTGTAGCCTGTCAGGTGGAGAGTGAGCTATAGCATGGGGTTAGGAAAAGCAGGATATATTGAGAAATAGCAAAAGGATTTGTGGACACTGAGTCCAATATTGCTTTTCCTGCATTGATATAAATCAGGAATAATTCCACTTAAGTTACCAGAGCTTTCCTTTGCATGAGTGCTGTGAGATAGGGCAGCTGATGAGTTGTAGTGTGTCAGGATGCAACTACAACTCCCCAGGTATCAGGTATCCATTCTTCCTCTTTTCCAGAGGAATTATAGGAAACCTATAACTTCTCGCTTTTACTATTTTGTCACAATGGTGCTATTTTTGATTCAGAGAGACACTGCATG
Source organism: Crocodylus siamensis (assembly GCF_052110815.1). NCBI lineage: Eukaryota > Metazoa > Chordata > Crocodylia > Crocodylidae > Crocodylus > Crocodylus siamensis. The sequence goes on from NC_143403.1 coordinate 47,569,863, forward strand.
GTGGCAGGGAAAAGCCACTTGGCCTCATCCCAGTTTGGGCTACATTCCATAGTGTGGTTCTCTCCAGTGGCCATTGTATAAGTGTTCTTCCCATACCTGGATTCAGCTTGCCCAGCCAGTGCAGCCATGCCATGTTATACCACCTGAGGATCTATCGCCTCCTACTTATGGCATTATCCATAATACAGTAATCTCCATCCAGCTTGAATGTGGCATATAAATGTCCAGCAATGCTTTATGTATGCAAATCCTTCACCTAATTATATTTTCATTTTCTAGCTTAGTTGTGAGATAGCAGAGCATGAGGTGATGCCCTCTGTCATCTAGACCAAGGAAGGATTCTGTTGTTCTGCACATAAAGCCGTTTTGAAATAGCCCCACGTTCTGGAAGTGCCCTAGTAGCTCCAGAGGGAAAGCTGCATTGAATTTTACAGTCAGCATGTGGCTTAAAACTCCATGGCTATAAACAGATGTTGTCCTTGGAGCAGAGTCAGCTGCACCAGAATGAGACCTGGCACAGCTGCTCCGCTTCATTGGGCCACACAGTTAAACACTATTGTCCCGCAGGGTTTTGTGTATGCCGCTCCAAGGGTTTCATAAGCCTCATCCTGCAGGACAACCGAAATGGGAGAAACTTGGATTTCCCCACTTGCAGAGGCATTCCCTAGCAATCCTGCAACAGGGGATTCCCAGTGCATGTGTATTACACTGCTGAGCCCTGATTTGGGTGCGCCTCTGTCAATGGGGGAAACCAAACCTCTGCAAATGGGGGAATGGGGCTTCCCACAGCATGCCTCTACGAAAGGCAGAACCTAGGCCAGATCTGGCCTGATCCTAATACCCCAAGGATTCCCCATCACGGACAAAAAAATGGAAGCAAAAAGGTAACATCTGTTTGCAGCCTACAGTCACAGAATTCCACAGCAGACCCAGATCACATTGGTATAAATAAGACTTTCCAGAAAACTTCCATACTGTTTCCCACAGTCTTTTTTTTAATTCTTGACCCCTATACACATTTCATGAATAATATTAAGATAATGTTCACCTGCATAAAAGACGTTGCAGGAGTGGGCACTGTGGCATTACCTTGGTTTCAAATAACCAGTTATATTTTCCAACACATCCCAGAAAGCCTCAGCTGGCACCTGCTTCCCTCCCGCAAGGCCTCCAACCTGCAGATTTCCATCAGGATCAATCCTGTTCCCCCTGCCTTGAAGACTCTGAGAAAGACTGAACAGTCATAGGGGCTCCAAGATTAGCAATATATTGATGCCAGCCGGACGAGCTTGTTCTTCACAGCTAACTTCAGGATTCCATAATGCCTGGAATAGATATCAACTGACTATGAAAATGTCAGCTGAGGTTCAACGCAGGGAAGACTGCAGTGACACTTGTAGGAAGAACTGGGGAGCTGGCCAAAACCCTATTTTGATCTTTATAGAAAGCACCTGCCCCCAGCTGTCACATAGGGATGGGGCTTTGGACTACTGATAGACACAATATCTAGGCAGTGACAGATGCAGGAGACCCTCTTTCCAGCCATGGGTTATGTGGGGACTGTCCATTTGTGCCATATGAAGGTCTGTCATCCATGATCCCTACACTCACCAGTTCAGGACTGGGTGAATGAAACCCCCTCTATGCAGTGCTGTTGGTAATTAAAGTGGTTCGCACCTGGCTCGGGATCAAAAACCAGTCTTAATCTGTAAGTTTTAACATGGTCTGTTTTAGGAAACAGGAAAAACATCATGTTTGTTCCACTGTACTAGTCATGGGCACAAGACCAACACTGCTACTGATGATGCTAGTGATATAGGCTGGAACATGCTGCAGTCTAACCAGTCTGCAGACACTACTTCACTAACAGGTACAGATGGAGGGAGGATCCCAAGTGAAAAGTTCATTTCAGATATTAATATTTATTCTTCCTGACGAAGTACTATCTAGGGGCCCCAGTCATCAACCAGGATCAAACAAAGGAACAGTCCTTGTTGCAAATAGTTCACAATCAAACTATAAAGAGACTACGGGTGAATACAGAAAACAAACAAATAACTCTCTGCTTTCCTGGATGTTGTTTTTGCTGCCTAGATGGAGTTTTTCTATACACCAGAGGCACACAGACAAACAGACAGAGTGATGAATAGAGAGCACAAAATCTAACCAACATAAAATCTTTTAGGAAAGAAAGCCCAAGCCTTCCTCACATTGGGAAGAGACTCTAAGGGCTAACTCCTATTTTACTTTGTATGCTTAAGTGGCATGTATTAGTGATGAAACTGCTGGTTTTGGCACTTACACACAGTCTGAGATTCTGTTTTCCCTTGTGAAATAGGACTGCTCTGGATACATACTTTCCAAATGTAAAATGGTGGAGAAAGGCCATCTCATGTTTAAGTCAAACAGTCTAACAGCACCAATAAAGCAGGAGACCTGACTTCTGGGAGCTCCCTGTGGAGTTTGAACCTGCATTTCTTATTTCCTAGCAAAACATACCAACTACCAGATCATAAGACAAGATGTTACCCAGAGTCCTCTTCTTGAAGCCCCATGCATTCATTGGATAACACAGATGAACAGCACTGGAAAGAGTTTCTCTCTCATTGGCAGCAATGAGGCCCCAGCTAGAGTAGAGGAGGGCAAAGTACAGCCCATGGGCTATTTCCACTTGCCAAGCACTTTCATTCAGCCCACAGCGCCCCGCAAAGAATTTCACCCCACCCAACCGTTCCGCCCACAGGGGTGGGAGTCAGGCACCCATGTGTACACCCTCCCACCCTGAAACATACCTAATTGCACCTCACTTCCACCCTTGTGGGCAGAAGGGCCTCACCAAGCCAGCAGACAGCTTCTGCTTCCCCAGTCTCCTTCTGGTTCTGGGCAGCAGCTAGGGAAAAGCCAGGGGCAGAGCTGTAGCTGGGTGGGAGCATGGGGCATGGGGCATGGTGCTGGGGCTGGTGACAGCACAGAGCCTTCAACCAAGGGGATGGCAGCAGCACAGAGCTCAGGTGGGCAGCATGTGGCTGGTGGGGGGTGTTGGGACCCCCTGCACACTCCCTCCATGGTGCACAGCCCTGTCATGAGGTGGCAGCAGCAACAAGCAGGGGCACTCTGGGTGCAGGCAAGTGGGTGTGGGTGTTTGGGGTTTGTGAGGTGTGAGGGAGGATGTGGGGACCCCTTGCAATCCCCCATGGTGCAGCAGCAGGCAGGGTGCTTAGGGTGTAGGCATCTAGCGGGGTGTGGCTCTGGCCAGTGTTGCACGTTGCAGCAAGGAGTGCAGCCTCCACTGGGCCACCTGTATTGCCAGCATTCCCTGCCACTCACGTGCAGCCTCTGCACTCACTGGACAGGGGAGGGAAGCCTCAGGTGCTGGAGCTGGCTGCCTTTCCCACCCCCAAGGGGAAGGCAGCTGGGGCTTCCTTCCCATGCCACACAGCCCCAGCAGGGAAGGCAGCCAGCTCCAGCACACGGGACTTCCCTCTCATGCCTTGCAAGTACAAGGGCTGCACATGAGTGTGGGGAAGTGTCGGCAATACAGGCAGCCCAGCGGAGGCTGCACCCCTCCCTCTGACATGCAGTGTTGACCAGAGCTGCAACCTGTCGGGTGCCTGAGCCCTGAGTGCCCTGCCTGCTGCTACTCTGCCATGAGGGGAGGGGGAGGCCCACACCCCCCCATCCTCCCTCATGCCCCACAAACCCCACACACCTACCCCACACAACCCCCCACATATACACAATCCTCCAACATACCCTATACTCCCTATACCCCCCACACACAGCCACAAGCCACACACCCTCACACTGTACACACACTGAACATCCCACTATACACACATGCATCATCACACACCCATGCAAACTTACCCCACCATACACACCCACACATACCCTCATCCTACCATACACCTACACCCCACTACACATACCCCTCCCCCCACACTATACAAGACTAAGAATTTTTTTGAGTTATTATACATTTCCCCTCTATATACAACACTCTAATTTAAAGTGTAGGGTACTGGCCTGGACCATCCTACATTGAGGTGGATGGGTAACTGGCTTAGAGGGCGGTCCCAGAGAGTTGTAATTGATGGGATGGCCTCATCCTGGAGGGCTGTCTCCAGTGGTGTCCCACAGGGATCAGTGCTTGGACCTGTGCTTTTTAACATAGTTATTAATGGCTTGGATGAAGGGGTGGAATGCTCTACGATTAAGTTTGCCAATGATACAAGCTGTAGGGAAATGCAGATACACCAGAGGATAGCGTAAGGATCCAGGATGACCTAGACAGACTGGTTCTATGGGCTGATCAAAATCATATGAAGTTCAACAAGGAAAAGTACCAGGTCCTTCATCTGGGTAAGAAAAACCTCCACCATAACTATAGCATAGGCGGTAGCCTACTGACTAGCACAGCATGTGAATGGGACCTGGGGGCCACAAGCGACCAAAAGATGAATATGAGCCAACAGCACAATGAAGTCATCAGCAAGGCAAACTGAACTCTGGTGTGCATCAGCTGATGTGTTGCCAACAGATCCAAAGAGGTGCTTCTCCTTCTCTACTCAGTGTTGGTGAGGCTGCAGCTGGAGTACTATGTCCAGTTTTGGGCACCACACTTCAAGAAGGATGCGGATAAGCTCGAGAGGGTGCAGAGATGGGCCACTCACATGATCTCATTGGGCCTGGAGGATAGGCCCAATAAGAAGAGACTTCAGAAACTAGGCTTGTTCAGTCTGACTAAGAGAAGACTGATAACCACCTACAGGTATGTCGGGGGGAGCACCAAGATCTGGGGGAGCAACTCTTCAGAAAGGCACCCCTCAGGAAGATGAGAACCAATGGTCACAAACTAACAGAGGGAAGATTTAGACTGGATATAAGGAAGAATTTCTTCTCTGTAAGGGTAACTAGAACCTGGAACGCACTCCCGGCAGAGGTGGTACAGTCACCGTCTTTGGAGGTATTCAAGATGAGGCTGGAGAAGCACCTCATTGAGCTAGTTTGAGCTCATGAACCTCCCTGAAGCACCAGACTTAATGATCTTCCAGGTCCCTTCTGGTCCATTGATTCTATGATTCTATAGCAGGTGTTTGATTTTAGTGTATGATTTTTTTTCTGGTTCTAAGATGGAGACTCCCCTTTCCCAAAAGGAGTATTTCTGGGGGTGGGGGGGGTAAGGGGAGGGACTTCTGGTGGCAAAGGTCAGGGGTTAGGGGCAGGACTTCCAGTCCCAAGATGGCAACAAGGGGGCAGGGCAACTGTTAAGGGGTGGGACTACTCATGCAGCACTGGACAGCTCACCAAAACTTGTTAAGTGGCCCTCCACCCAAAATAATTTCCCACTCCTGAGCTAGAGCCTAGAGCACCCTCTATTTTGAGGCAACAGCCATCTCAGTGACCTACACATTCTTTGGCTTGTAGGCTCTTCAGCCCTAGATGTCTCTTCCTCTTGGCTTTCCAGTAGTCCAGCTTCAAGAGGAGGGGCAGTGAGCGTTCAAGGTAATGCTGAGCCTGTCACCTGGTGTTTAGAGAACTCTTCAGTGAAGTAGGACATGGATCCTAGGAACAGCATCTCCTACTCCTCAGGCAAGTACCCTAACAACTAGGCTATTGGGCTAAAATGTGAGAGACCTTTCGTCTTCTTTCTCCTCTGGCATCTAACACCCACCAGTTGTGTTTTATGCCCAACTAAAATTTCAGAATTTTCATAACTTTATGCCCTCACCTGGGTGATTCCGTTTCCCTGTAGTTGCCTGGCTGGAGCAGAGCTCTTTTGAGTAAGCCTGTATGAAGTAATGCTGAATCACATACTGGGCATAAACAACAAACCTACAATTATACATGTTGTGCACGTACATGCACATCATTTGGGCACATAAAATGAAATAGGAATTAACCTTAGTGACAAGGTGCAAGCTTCTATAAGTTCATGTTGAAGTTACACGTTATGTTTAGACCATACAGAGGAATTAAAATTTTACTGTCCAAGCATTCAAGCTTGTTAACTCATTCTAAGTGCCCTCTAAGAATTTCAAAGTTATGCCACTTCAGGTAAGGGATAACTCTAAGCCATGCTACCGAAGTCATGTTAGTGTAACTTTACTTTGCTCCATGGAAATAAAACTAGCAACTTGAAGCCCTCATGCATCCCAGGATGCACTGCTGCCAGCTCCCTTTCCTCACCCAGAGCAGGGATAGAGCCCAGGTGTCCTGGCTACTAGCCACCCCATCCTGGTCACCAGCCCTCTAATGGCAAGTCAGAGCTGTGCAGGCAAGAAACAGTTTTAACCCTTAACATGAGACTGCTCACAGCTTGTTCTAACTTTAACACCACTTAACAATCCATAGCTTTAGTATGGATCAAACACTAGAACAAACTTGAACCAGCCCTGCCCATGGCACTGGGTGTGTCCAGTCTCTATTGCCTGTGATTCACTAGGGGTTACCTTCAGTTATTTGGTTTAAAGATGTATTTACTAATCCAAGACAGTAGTCTTCACAGTATTAGTATTTTGTGCTGGGAACAGAGGAGGGGAAACACTTCCTCTGGACTGCTGGGCTGATCGGGGTTTCAACTCTCTCCCTTGTCTTGATTGATCGAGATTTAAATAGTTTAAAAAGGAGGGAAAAGAATCTAAGAGCTCTTAATGCAATGACTCCATCCAAGCTCTTTCTTTGTTCTGACTGTCATTTGCCATGTCTACATGAGATGCTGACTGCACAGTAGCCCGTAACTACTGCACCACAGTGTCTCATGGCAGGAAGTGTGACACAATGCTTCTGCTCAGTAGTCACAGGCTACTATGCATTCAGTGTCACAAAAATGCCATTCCCTGGTGCAACTGTGCAGTAATTCTGGTTACTGCCTGTAATTCTGGTTACTGTCCAGTCATTTAGTACTTGTTTATACACGTACTAAATGACTGTGCAGTAATGACTGCGCAGTCAGCATCGTGTGTAAAGGTGGCCACTAAATGCTACACAAAAACCTACAGCAATATTTTTTTTTTAAAATCTAACAGGAACAATCATGCAAACCAGCCTGATGCAAAAAATCTCCATTCTCTCTCTGTCATTCTGGATCCACATCATAAGCCTATGTAGAAACCTTTTCACACAAGTGTCTTCAGTAAATACTCTGTATTCAGGTCACTACATCTAATGACCTGATTTCTGATGACTGCAAATGTGGTAGCACATTCTAGGGAAAGAGATGGCCCAACAGATAGCCAGATCCTAGGGATTTTAGGCTTTTAACACCTTTAAATACTAACTGAATCCAGTAGGCAAGCAGTGCAGCAGGGTTAAGTGCTCCCAGAAAGAGAACTGTTCAATACACAAGCCACCATGTTCACCTTCACCAGCCAGTCTGCAAAAGCTTCTGTGGTGCAGTCCCATGTCAAGTATATTATCCTGCAATAACTAAAACATGGATTACAACAAGGTCCTGGACAAGAAAATCATTTACTGAAGCTGGGCAAAATTTTAAGTGAATTTGGCAAATGTTTTTGGTCATAAAAAAGCATGGGAAATTCCAGAAGCTGAAAGGAACCAATTTGACTTTTAATTATGAAACAGTATTTGCTTCAAAATGACCTTTAAAAAAAAGCAGGGGGGGGAAGAGGTTAGAAAATACAAGTTACATGACCTGAAAAGGACACAGACTTGTTTGTTTGTTTCAGGTTGACCCCAAAAGAAAGTTGTGGGAGAGGGGTCTATTCCTTTAAAAAAAAAAACCCAAAAACCTTCTGTTTGAAATCAAACTGACAAAACATGTTTTATTTGCTTTTTTATTTTGTTTAGTTTTTTTTTTAAATTTGGTTCAAGCCATGGAACTGAAAACACCACAGCTCTAGTAGCATCCTCCTATCCACATGCATGCAGTGGTCTCTGCTCCTTGGAAACATCATTATAAACCTGTGACCGTCACTTTCATCCCTGTTTTCTACTGTGTTGTCCTAAGGTATCAATTATTGTGTAACTAGTGGCCTCCCTAAGCCCACTGTTCCCCATACAACAAACGGGCTTATCAAGATGCCGATGGTGACAAGCTACATGGTGTGTGTATAGTATGGCAGTACAAATATTGTCCAACAGCAGACTAAAGAGTTAAATCTCTTCTTTCACTGTAAACATTAGTAACTAAAGGAGCATGGACTTCCTCAAATGAAGGGACTGATATCACCTTTATCATCCTCACCAGTCACTGTCTTCAACCCATGATCACCCCCACCACCTTGTGTAGGCTGCTCACATCCAAGCCTGGTCTCAGTAAAACTAGCAGGTTCCAAAGCCCTCTGCTCTGCGTGAGCTATAATTGAGCACAGAAAGGTTGGCTCATTTGCCTGAACAATTGCTATACAGCCAACATCAAAAAACATTGCTGTGTAAAGTGCTTTGGGATCCCCAGAGTGCACAGGATACCATATAAAAGGCTATTTTATAAACCCAAACAAACATATGGAGGTAACGTTACTATTAGCTTGGCAGGGATAGTGAGATACAGCTTGTCTTCTAATTATCACTGACCAAAGTGGTTTGTAGCCTTTAAAGGACTCATTAATTTAAACAGTCTCTCATGCAGTTTTTACCTTTATGCTGCCTTTATGTCCCACAGTCAATCATCAGTGTCCCCTTTTAGCAACACTAGCCTGAAGCTGCTTACTCAGCTTGCAGGTGCCAATCAGACCCATTTTCCAGTTCACATGATAGCAACCGGAGATTAGAGCTGAACATTAGGTGCTAGCCCATCACAAATGTCAGTTAGGTATTTTGGCTCCTGCAGGAGCAAATCAATCCAAGTAGCTGTGGAAAGCCAGGTTGTGCAAACACAACTACACTCCAGACACTCTTGTTACATTGAGCAATGAAATTAGCACAATGGCAGGATCTGGAAACATAAAAATCGTTCCATGCAATTGTCTTGATTCTCCAGCTTAGCTGTAGGAGGGATTGCTTGGGCACTGAGCAGTGGAGAAATTAGCATTGTTAATTTGATGCAAGCCAGGGTAGCTATGTGTGTTCAAGAAATGCAACACAATTAATTAGCCCCTAAAAAAAGCATTTGAAGTGTTTATTGCAGGATCAAGCTCCTGGTTTTATAAGCAGATGGGGAAATAAAGTGCTGGGAATGACATGGAGAAAACAGCTGCACTGGGACCAGAAGCCTAATTCATAATTCAACAGACTAATCAGAGAACATCTTCTGCAGTTCCTCAGCTGTAATGAAAGAACGTGAGGTGGCAAACGATTAGGCTGCTTTATTTCTTAAGGAGGCTGCTACCAATTAGCTCCCATTCTCTGCTGCCCATGTACAAATTTAATGATGTGGCCCATGTTATTAAAGAGACAGAAAAGTAGGTCAGCCTAAAATAATTGTCTTAATGATAAACACACTCAGGCACAATTTCAATAGTTTGCTGAGATTTAATGTAAAAAGTAAAGCCCTGTTCAAACTCACTTTCCTAATCTGTCTCTCTCTCTCCTGCATAGAAGGGGGGATTCTTGCTTTTGTTGTTGCTACTGTTCATTTTTTGCTTGTCTTCTAATAAAGTTGGCCACTCTCTTAGTTGCAGGAGTCAAGTGTGATTGGTGGCTCATCTTTGTGAAGTGACATAAGGGTTGTTGGTTGTAGTCATGTTGGTCTAAGGACATAGGCAGACAAGGTTCTTTGGGTAAATGTGATATCTTTTATTAGACCAACTAAATAGTTGGAAAAATTGTTCTTTGTAAGCTTTCAGGTACAAACATCCTTCTTTAGGCACAGGGAGAGTCTGTTGTGCTTTGTTTGCTTTCCTGGGTGGAATGGAAACCAGTATGAAATGACATAATGGTGGGGGGTTTTATTGTTGTGGTTTTTTGTTTTTATTTTTTGTGGGCTTAGACAAAATAAATACAGTTGGCACTGCAGTGCACCTTTGACTTCAAGGGAGACCCACATTGCTTTGCATGCAATATGGTGATTGCTAGGTTGGTGTGAAGAGAGAGATGGTTTCTGGTGTTTCAGTGAAAATGTGCACCTCAGGTAAGGAGCAGTTACACAAAGCATCACATTTAAACTTGGGGAGCTGTCTAGAATATAAGAAATGCATAGAGGGGGCACATGCCCCCCCATGAGATTGGCTGCTGCCAAAGCCGCCACCCGCTTCTGCGGGCAGTTGCTGCCACCCTGCTTGCTGCTAATGCAGCTGCCAGTGGCTGTGGGCGGTCCCCAGTCACCACCTGCTGCTCGCCATTCCCCACTCCCTGCTCCAGCCGCCAGCAGTGCCTGTGGCAGCTCTGGGCGGTCACCCCTCGCTGCTGCCAACACTGCTGCCAGTGGCTGGGGGCAGTCCCCGCACGCTGCTTGCTGCCCCGACACTGCCAGCAATGACTGCAGGCGGTCCCTGCTCATCTCCATGTGCAGAAGGCAACATTCGTTCATGGTCTAGGACACTGATGCAACACTTTGAAGAGGACAGGCATTTTCCATTTGGGCAAAGTAGAATTCTGCCAGCTAATCCTAGGAATAGACCTCTGGACTGATCACTGGACAACAATATCACATTGTCATAAGAGATGGCAAAACTTATTGAGCCCCATGTTTTCAGGGCACCCGTGCAGAATGCAGCAATAATATGAATGCTCTCTGGTCATGGTTAGAAGTAGGAAAGCAGGACATGTTTCTGAAAAGGCTCCAGGCCCCCATAGGTGCTTGTGTGGGAAACAGATGGCAGGATTCCTGATTTTGCTGACCTGTTCCAGAGAGAGGAAGTTAGCTGTGTTAGTCTCAAGTCAAGCAGAAGGCAAGGTAGATCTGTACTGCATGGACTGATTTAGTTAGTCTATATGGTGCAATATACTCCCTGCCTTCTGCCTGATCTGTTCCATCCAGTCACAAACCTTCTCTGTGTGCTCTATTGGATAATAAAGGGAGAATGGTCAGAGGGAATGATTCTTATCCATCTCTTCCTGTGTGTTGTGTGGGTTCCAAATGGCCTTAGCTGCCTTGATCAATTCAAGTACAAAGCACTATATTCACTTCCAGGAACACTGAGCATTCCAGCTAAAGCCCATTCTTATTTAGCCCTTAAGACAGAGCTTCTACCTGTGCTAGGTACAACCAAGCCCCAAGGAATGCAAAAGATGAAACATTAGAAATAAACCATAGCTCAGCCCCTGGCAGGACAATACAAACTTCTTGTGCATCATCTTCCTGTGGCTGGAAGTGTCTGCCCTTGAGCAGGACTGCCCCTAGTAGGAGCTATGCAAAGAGGGAGGGCCTTCTGTTGCTGTCTTTTCCCTAGCACTTACTCTATTTCAGTTTATATCTTCATTGCTAGCAGCTTTTGTGTTCTGAGCCCCAAACTACACTGAGCAACTGCTGCAATGGAGAAGCTGAGGGCAGGGAAAATGCAAGGGTTGTGAGGCCTTCCCTGAAACTAAGAGTTGGAGTCCTGAGACTGCAAAATCACAAGGGTTCCACAACCCATCCCTCACTGACCACCCAAAAGGAAAGGCTGTCTCTCATTACCAGGGATCCAGGGTTTCTGTTTGTACCAGAAAAAATGTGTAAAAATGCAGATTTTCTCCTTTAATGGAGAAAAAAATGGCATAATTCCAGTCTGCAAGGGGCTGCTTGGGGCTGAGGGGAGCAGGAGGAGGGCGATCAAAGGCAGAGGGCACCATGTGCATGTGTGTGTACCCATGAATGGTGGAAAGCAGCTCCTGCAGCTGTCTGCAGGTAAGTATGGGGGGCATAACCAATGCATGGAATATAGGGAGAGCAGAACTTGTGAGAAGATGGGGCTGGGGGGCAGCGTGTATTGCCAGGGACCCAAGGATGGGGTAGGAATGTGCAGCCACAGGGCCCAGCTGGGGAGTGGTATGGAGTCACAGGTGGCTCATCCAGAACAGTGGGGGGGGGGGGGGCAGCTTCACACCACTATATGCACTCCTGGGGATGGGTTGGGCATCAGACGTGAAGTGTTGGGGGGTATAGGGGCATGTAACCCCCACATTTCAGCAGATGGGACCCAGTGTGGGAAGGCAGAGCAGGGCAACAAGGCTTGTTCCTGCTCCCGCCACCACCACAAGCTCCAAGCCAGCTGTTCCACCATGGCCATCAAAACAAGTTGCTTCCTGCCAGCCATCACAGTAGGGGTGGTTTGTGCCCCTGCACTGTGGTGGCAGGCAGGAGGCACCTCACCATGGTGGTGGGGCTTGCAGCAGCAGTGCCAGCAGCAACAAGTCTCACCACCCCACTCTGCCTCCCTTGCCAGGTCCTGCCTGCTAGGCTGCAGAGGCAACTCCTGTCCAGTGTCAGTCCAGTCAGGCTGCATCCCCGTAGCCTGCTGTGAGTGTAGAAATCTGGGGGGACACATGCCCCCCTATCCCCCCTGAAGTGTCACCTATGGCATAGTCTATGGTCAGACATTCTGTCTGCCCCCCACGCAGCCTCCTGCTCCACACACTAGGGGGCTGGAGTCTAGGGGCAAGGAGCAGTAGGTCAGGATTGAGGGGCAGAAGCAGAATTGGGAGTGGCGGGGTTGTGGATTGTGAGTGAGAGGCACCAGTGGGGATGAGGGGATGAGGGTTAGCAGTGAGGGGCACCAGCAGGGCTGTGGGGCTGTGGCTTGGGAGTCAGGGACACCAGCATATCGGGGCTGCTCAGCACCACAATGCAGTGGGAGGGGTGGCACAGCTGCAACTGGATCCACATTCTGGTGAATGAAGGGGGTAGGGGGAGCTCTGATTTTCCAAGATAAAAAAAATAATCAAATGCTATAATATATAGGTATTAAGAATTTATTTTGTTATAATGATAGAGGCACTGGTAGGCTTCCAAATTGCTTCAAAATGGTAAATATATCAATAAAACTTTATGTTCAACTGATACCTATATATAGAGAGAGAGAGGTGTTTCATTTTAATCACAGAAAAATGTAGATTTGGAAGATTTAAATGAGAATTTGGGATTTTTTATCAGGGAATTTGGGATATTTTACCAGAGGATACCAGAATGCCTGTTCATTACATACTTATATAAGCCCTATCACATCCACACATTGATACCCTCTGTTGAGGAAGAGAAGTGTCATCATCCCCAAAATCTGAATCTATTAGTGCTACACCTTAGCACGCTCAGGTGGAGAGTAAAGCTGAACCCACACTTCACAAAGCCTGGCTCACAAAAGCCATCTTCTTTGCTGACACCTGCCCCCAGTTGAGCCCAAGTGGCTAAATGGAAGTCAGACATTTGAAAACTTTACCTTTTTGCAAGGTTATTTCCCTGTTCTTATACAGTAAAAAAGGAAACCTCTTCATTAGGGCTGTGCAAAATAGCACCATTCCATTTTGCCTTGAGTTTTGATGGTTCAGTGGAACAGTGTTTCATCTCGAATTTCATTTTGAGTCAAAACAGCTGTTCCATTCTGTTCCATTGAAACAAAAAGGCTGTTTTGAGGCTGTTTCAAGTTTTGCTGGGCATGGGAAGTCAGACCAGCTGGGCTGACTTCCCATCCCCAGCTCTAAATCATGCCAGGGGTGGGAGGCAGCCCAATTGGGCTGCTTCCCCAACCCTCATGCTAGATTGCACCTGGGGCAGGAGGCAACCCAACTGGGCTGCTTCCCTGACTCCCCGGATCTTGCACTGGGGATGGGAAGTCAGCCCAGCTGGACTGACTTCCCATTCCCGGCCTATGGTCAAAACATTTAGACTTTCGAAATGTTTCGACCAGCCTCATTTTGTTTCAAAGCTATTTCAAGAGCTTTTGTTTTGTTTCAATTTTGCTGTTTTGATCTCAAAATAGGTTGAAACAGTGTTGAATTGAAATTGCCGGAGAAATTTTGCACAGCGCTACTCTTCATACCTCCCATCAGCTGGGCCTCAGGCAATAGCTTGCAGTCAGCACTCTGTAGACTGGTAGGTCTACATTCCCAACAATATCTGACTGCTGTGGTAACAGACAGGCAGTGCACATCTTGGGAAGTTAAGGTATTTGCAACACATAAAGGGAAAACCAAGCCCCAAGCCAGGGATTTCACTAAACAAAATAATCCCATCGATGGGATATTGATCATTCTCTACATTTTAATGTTCAATACAGTAAGCATCGTGTCCTTGTTTATGCTACTCTGTTAACTAGCCTGTATTGATAGTATGCTGGGGGGAGGCAGAGCTAGGAGGGCTCACTGGCATCAGAAAGAAGGGGAATCAAATTGATTTGGTTTAAAAAGGTAGAGGGAGATACAAACTGTTTGCCAGCTGGTGGGCTGTTGTCTCTAGTTGGAAAGTCTGGCAGGTTGGGTGATCTGTGGCATGCCTGCTGGAAATTCTGATAGCTGGGATAGGCCTAAATGTGTTCAAATCCAATCATCCCACTCACTGGCTAGACATGGTTTTATCCAGGTCTCTCTTCATTGAGTAGTCTCAGGTCTCCCCCTTTCCTATCCAGGCAGCATCAGTATCCTACAGGGGCGGAAAGTAGTGATGGTAGGGGAGGGCCCCTGGATAATCATACTTTTCATTTTCTAAACATGCATCTTTCCTGCAGTAAACGAGTTGGGAGATGAGCCTGGTTGGTCTGGGAAACCCGGCCTTTGAGCACAGTGTTCACCTTAGCCAAAAGGCTGGCTTGGAACATGCCCTGGTCAGTTCAGAGCAAAAGATCATTTGTTCTGGGTAAAGCAGCTCTTGTTTGGAGCACTCAGCCTTTTTCATGTTGCTGTTAAAAACATCTGCTTGTGTGAGCTTAGGTACACTGCGGTAGCCCTGAGGTTTTTATGCTGATTTCTTTACCTGGCATACATCCCTCTGAGCTGGCAATGGGACCCCTTCACTGGTACTGTTATACTTTGCTGGCTTTAAGTCTTCTGTATTGGAATCAAGGTCACTGCAAAGTTACCATTCTCTCATTGACAATAATGAGGCAGCCCTGGTACTGGGATCTCTACGTAGGACTCAAAGGTGCCTGCCAGAGCTCAAGGGCTGCTGTTCTCAGGGTTTTCACGTGAATACTGGAGTCTGTGCTAGGAGAAATCATATTTGAGGTGAAAGCCAACCTTTGTACACAGCAAGCAAAGTAAGTATGCAATGTACTGACCTGGGCTATCCTTGCCAGGGGCATGCATCTCTGTAACAGTGTCCTAAAGAACATCAAAATGCAGTTCTAGGGCAGCTCTGAAGATACAAGAAACACCTTTGAGCAGAGAAGGCAAATAAAAGCTTTGCATATGAAGGGCCTGGGATTACAGCAAGGAGAAATTCCTCAGACAAATTGCTTATTCATCAACAAGCATGGTTTCAAGCCAACCACAACTAGTTATAAAATTTAAGCCAAACCTGGCAAATAATTTAGCTGAAAAACATGTCTTATTTTGATATTTTTCCACAAAAATATCGTGATTTTTCATTTAAAAATGATTTTTTTGTTTTAAAATTTACCTAGATTTTAGAGTAAAAGACCCCAGATATAAATTAAATGTTTTGGTCACCTTAAGCAATTTTTCTCCTTTATCTTTTCATTTTGTTGGGAAGGCAAATTTATTCTGTTTCGCACTGACCCCCTCAAAACATTTTTCAAGTTAGTTAATGAATCAAAAAGCAATTACTGGAATTAAGCACTGAAATTCAGAGTAATATGAAATTCACCCCTCACTAGTCCAATCTGTCTGGCTCAACACTTATCTAAAGAATAACGAGAAGCAAAACCCCATATTAGAGCATTCCAGAATTTTGAAACAGTCTGTCTGTCTGCCTCTCTACCACACACAAACCATCATGGTATCTAGTTCTAGGGCTGTGCAAAATTTCGCTGAGTGTTTTGTTTGAAAGCTGTTTTGATGCATTTTGAGCTTGAAACAGTGAAAACAAAATGAAACAAAAATCTTCAAAACAAAATGAGGGCATTTTCTACCGTTTTGAGTTCCGAAGCAGCTCAGTGGCAGGAGGCAGGGGACAGCCAGGACTGCACTCCGAGTGGCTCCTCAACCCCATGAAGCTCAGCCTGGTCGCAGAAAGCAAAGTGCAGCCCTGGCTTTGCCCACCTCCTGCCACCAGGCTGAGCTCCATGGGGTTGGGAGAGCCAGTCAGAGCGCAGCCCTGGCTCTCCTTGCCTCTGGCCACTGGGCTGCACTCTGGGCAGCCCCACAGCCCCATGGAGCTCAGCCCAGTGGCGGGAGGTGAAGCACAGCCCTGGCTCTGCCTGCCTCCCCCTGCTGAGCTGAGCTCTGTTGCACTGCAGAGCTGTTCGGAGTGCAACCTGGCAGTGGGAGGTGGGGAGAGCCAGGGCTGAGCTCCGACCAGCTCTGCCAGCCCCCCGGATCTCAACCTGCCCTCCCAGTGCTGCTGGACTCCTCCCAGGGGGGTGTCCCCTGGATCTGCATGCCGGATGACAGGAGGCTTCCACTGCTGCCTGGGGCCAGCGGTACCATTAGTCTTCTCCGGTGCTGGGCATGGGCTGCACCCAGCACCGGTCCCAGGTGGCAGCAGCAACCTTCTGTCATCCAGCGCAGATCTTGGGGCCTGCACCCCAAGGAGGAGTCCAGCACAGCCCCACATCCCTCCTAGGGGTGCAGGCCCCCAGATCTGTGCACCAGATGACAGCAGGCTGCTGCTGCTGGCAACTGTCATGAGTGTTGCTTTGAAGAGTTAGAGGTGCAGTTTCCCAAAAACCTCTGCACCTATCTCCTTGAAACTTGGCAGGCTTCATGCCCTCAGAAGGGGCTACCATCTCTGCAATTTGTATCTGAATCAGGCAATAAATGACAAAGTGTTAGGCATTTTCATGATTCCCCATTATAGCATATAGGTGAAACATTGAAACACGTCAAAATGCGTTGAAACAGTGAAACAGTTTCGACAAAATGAAATGGAACAGTGCTTCAAAATGAAATGATGAAACAAAACACTGTCCCTTTGAAATGGTGAAATGGATGTCAAAATGAAATGATGGTGTTTCACACAGCCCTATCTAGTTCCTGCTAACATGTAAGGAAGGTTGGATCCGTTCAGACTGGAGTGCTGCCATAGTGAGGAGGGAGCTGTACCTTCCTTACCCTGCCATTTCTGCCAGCCAAACCTTCCCACTTACCTCTGTCCCCAACTGCTGCCTCCTAACATAATCTCCTCCCATTCTACGTCTAATCCTGTCCCCACCTCCTCCCCTTATTTTTAACCCTGCTGTCCCATGCTGGTGCCTAAGGCTCCCCACCGCCTCCCCCTTTTCTTTCCTGATACTGCAACCTTTTTAGGAGCCACAGCAATGCCAGTCTTGCCTAGCTGGGCTTATCCTTCCAGCATAAAGGGCTGCTTGGGGTGAGGCACAAAGCCATTGTACAAGAGCCATACCTGCAGCTGCCTCCTCTCTGAGCAGCTCAACATGAACACAGAGCAAATAGATGGCTTGACTTGAGGAAGAGGATAATACAAACCTGGCACTTAAACTGCTCTGCTGCCACTCTCTGCCTTTATGCATCCTGCTGGCAGAATCACTTTGCTGGCTTCTTCCTCCAAGAATTGTTTCCATCCCCTTTCCCAGGCTGTTCTTGCTTTTTCCAAGGAGTGGCTTGGATGTTCAGTGCCCCTTTAGAGTGGTAGTTATTTGGGAATATACTACATGGCAGGTTGGGTGCCTGTGGGAAAGGGTGAGGCCAGCTTGCCTCTGATGAGGTTGGGTGAGCAGAAATGAAGCCAGTCTGGTTCAAGGAATTAGTTTCCCCATGTAAGTAAGACTCCTACTTCTAAAAAGTCCTCACGAATCACAACACTCTGATTAAAAGAGAAGGAAGTAATTTTCCATGTCTTCATTCAAGAACGATATTACTGGGCTTTTCAATAATTACTGAGCTAATCTGACATTCATGATCCTCTCTAACTGATGGACTTGACTTCAGTCATTCATTTGGATGCCATATAAAACCTGATTAATATGATGTTACTTAGTGGAACACAATCTCTCCTCTCCCCCAAGGACATTGTAATATTAGAAATAATTTAAATATTACAAAGAATGGCAGGTAATTGGTGGGAGGGCTCACCATGTCTGGTTAGTTCTTCAAGGGCTTCCTCACTTGCAGAGGAGATATTTTCTATAAGACATTGTTTGGTGCTCTAACAGGCCTGGTGTTACAGGCAGAAGTGGGATTACATGAGAGAGAAACCAATAGGTGGGACCATGGTGAGGACTCGAGTCATGAGCAGAGGACAGTGCCTGTGACTAAAGGAGTGAGGGGTGGACTTCAGGTCCTTTCTTTTCCTCTATATGTTCCTTCTGCCGGGCACCAGTCAGCAGCAAGAAGGGCCAGGTTCAAATTTTGGGGTACCCCATAAATTATACCAGTGACTTGAGTCCCCACCCAGAAATGTGTGAACACTAAATTTGCTGGAGCATGCCACATAAACAAAACTCCCTCCTCGCAAGCAGTGTAAACCAACAAATGCAAATTTATTATCAAAACACAAATAAAACAAATAAAAAACCAAAACCTTAAACAATATAAACATTATCCCTACAACTACATTTCTTAGGTTGAACCTCTTTAAAGAGATTTCTCCCCAGCCCAGGCCAGTGTGGGACTTAGGGCTCCCCAAAGGGTTAGTTCCAGGGTCCATGCTGGAACCATCATGCTTGGGATTCACCACACATTGGGAAGATGCTTGTGGTTGGTGGTTTGGTTTTGGTGCAAGGGGCTGGGGCTGTGTGAAACGGAAGTGTTTCATTTTGACTGACATTTAGACAGAACAGTGTTTCATTTCAACTTTTGTTTTGAGTCAAAACGGCTGTTCTGTTTCATTCCATTGAAACATTTTGCCATTTTGACCCTGTTTCGATGTTTCGCCCATAGGTTATAAGGGGGAAGGTTGAAACAGACTATAACTTTATCATTACTGACCAGATTTGAATGAAACTTGCAGGAATGGTAGCCCCTTATGAGGGCATAAATTGTGACAGGCTTCAAAAATATAGATGCAGGGGGTTTGGAGACCAAAATCTTGAGAGCAAAACTCATGTCATGTGTACATGTTAAGGCCACAGTGGGGTCAAATCTGCAGAGACACTAGCCCCTGCCTAGGCAACAAAGCCTGCCAAGTTTCAAGGAGATAAATGCAGGGGGTTCAGAGAAACTGCACCCCAAAATCCTGAAAGCAACACTTCTGTCGTGTATGTTAAGACACTGTGGGGGCAAAACTGCAGGCTCAGTAGCCCCTGCTGAGGCCACAAAGCTTGCCACGTTTCAAGGAGATAGGTGCAGGGAGTGGAAAAACTGCACCCCAAAATCTTGAAAGTTAAACTCATGTCACATGTAAGTGTTAAGTCACAGCAGGGTCAAAGCTGCAGGCTTGCTAGCCCCTGCTGAGGTCACAAAGCCTGCCAAGTTTCAAGATCAGTGCAGGGGTTTGGGGGAAACTGCACCTCAAGCTGCTGACAAGCAAAACTCGTGACATGGGTGCTTGTGCAACTGTGTCTGTCTTGGGGCACGGGAAGGTGGGGGGGACGCACACAACTACAGCAGTCTGGTTGCTAAGCAACTGTGTTACCAGTTACCAATCAATCATGATTCACTCAGGGACCAGCTCAATACACAATACCTAGCTACTACTTAATGAGCATGGATTAACACCTACAAAACCACAGACAGACTAGAGAATGGAAATAATCAATACAGACAATCAACTGCCCCAAGACAGACACAGTCAGTTGCACAAGCACCCATGTCATGAGTTTTGTCTGTCAGCAGCTAGGGGTCCAGGGCCCCAGACCCCCCTTGCACCTATTTCCTTGAGAGCTGGCAGGCTTTGTGGCCACAGCAGGGGATAGCAGACAACCTGCAGCTGTCACCCTGCTGCATCTTAACACATGAGTTTTGCTTGTCCTCATCTTGAAGTACAGTTTCCCCCAAGCCCCTGTCTTTATCTCCTTGAAACTTGGCAAGCTTTGTGGCCTCAGCAGGGGCTACCACCTCTGCAGTTTTGATCGTGCTGTGGCTTAACACATACACGTGACATGAGTTTTACTTTCAGGATTTTGGGGTGCAGTTTCTCTGAACTCTCTGAACCTATCTTCTTGAAGCTTGGCACGCTTTATACCATCCAAAGGGGCTACCATTTCTGCAGGTTTTATCCAAATCTGGCCAGAAATGACAAAGTTATAGGATGTTTTGTCCTTCTCCATTATAGCCTGTGGGCGAAACGTTGAAACAGCGTCAAAACGCAAAACATTTTGACTTGCCTCATTTCATTTCAAGGTGGTTTCAACTATATCTGTTTCATTTCAATTGTTCTGTTTTGACCCCAAAACAGGTTGAAACAGCATTGAAACAAAACTGGTGGTGAAATTTCGCACAGCCCTACAAGGGGCCCCTTAATGCTCTTGGAGAAGTGGTAGAGCACTGATCTTTGGTCCCACAGAGAGGCTTTATGTGTGTGTGTGGAGAGGACCAGGGGGTGGGGGGACTGTGGCTCTAGCCAGCATACATGCACCCCAAAAAACTTCTGGGCTGGAATACATGGCCTGCTGAAACAAAAACTGCAGGACAAACATGAAAGGGAGCCAGGTTGATTACTGGCTACAAGTGGCCCTACCATACAGCTTGGCTGGAGCAATGGACCATCAAAAGAAACAAAGGGAGAAAGCCAAGCCCGGGCTGCACGTAGTCTGGGTCACACAGCTCCCCTGGAAGCAGAAGGTTACAAACCTCAACCCTGGCCCAAAGCTAGCAGGATTAGAAACTGCCATGTTTCAACCCTGTGCATAGGTGACTCACAGGGGGGACACATGCTCCCCCTGAGATTTGCCACTGCCGCCACCAGCTTCTGCAAGCAGTTGCCACTCACCCCCTTAACTAATGCCAATGCATTCTGTGGGCAGTGACCACTTGCCACCACTGCCACCCACAAATTGTGCCCCCCGCCCCCTCCCCAGCCTTGACAGGCACCAGTTGTTCATGACCCTATTTAAAACTGCCAGGCCTAATTCATGGCCAGCAAACCCAAGAAATCAATACCCTCCCCCCAGCATTAATCCCTTCAAACCTCAGAAAAGGGGGAAGAAAAGGAGGAGAGAGGAGTTCCCAGACACTGAGACAAATCTCCCTCTCTCTCCTGTACCCGAGATTCCCTTTGAAAGAGACTTGGCTCTTCGGTAGCCCCTTGCAGCTTCTCTCTATCATCCCCAAACCAGCCTAACTGGCCTTATATCCCTCCACATGAAATCACTTTGGCTTTGTTCAGTCAGGGAGTGCCACGCTCCAGTTTTTCTCTTAAACAATCTGCCTGAAAATTATTTTTCCCCCAGGCCAATGTGGTCCAAGGATTTTACATATCTCACCCATATAAAAGGCCCTAGCTTTCCATGTGAAGAGCCCATGACCAAAGCAACAGGGTCATCTTGCCCACACACATGTTTTATCCTTAGCAAGAAGCCAGAGGAGAAAAAGGGAAAAAAAGAAAAGTGAGGGAAAAGGGGAAAAAAAAGATAAATACAGGGAAAAAACCCCACAATATACAGGAACTGAAGGCATACACTGCCATATGCACAGGGTGTGCTTCTGCTGCTGCTGCATCAGTGACAAAAGTTAAAAGAGGGTAGGATCAATCTCTGTATATTTCATATGTCCCTTCCTGGTATTGATTGCATTCCCTGCATATTGCATTGATGCTTACAAACTTCTGAACAACTTTCATCCTGCCTAACAATGCAAGTTTGTTCTTTAGCCAAGGTAGTACACACAGGGCATGTCTACACATCACCATACAGCAACGTATGGAGACCTGGGAGATCAAAGACTGTGTTGCACCTACAGGGGTGTTGTAGAAAAATGCCTGTGGGGCTCTCAATGCCTGGGGAGATGTGTGGATGGAAGCCCAGTAGTTTAGGGGCAGCAGCTTTGCCAGTCAGGGATCTAGGGATCTGGAGCAGTCCCTCCCAGGCTAGGGGCCCAGAAGACTTGGTGACTAGGGATGCAACTGCTTTAGCAGGATCAGAGACCCAGACAGCTGGAGCAATTCTATCAGGGTCCAGAAAACTTAGGTGAGTGGAGGTGAAGGCAGGGCCAAATGATCCAGCACAGTAAATGCATGTAGAGTACAGTACTACCTGAAAGGCATGGACATGGCTATGGAGTGGTTGAAGGTCATGCCAAAAGCCCTTAAGACATGATTAGCATCATTAAGATGATTGGGGCCTGCAGAGCCATGAATAGGGCCAGCTGGGCCCAGGACTAGTGGCATTGGAGCCCCTGAGTCAAATGAGTCATCCTGGACCAAGACTGAGGAGAAGAAAAGGAGTCCTGTTTAGGGCAGAGAACTTGGCTCAAGGAGGAGCAGGACCACATAAAGCACCCAAGGCTTATTGGTCTATGAGATCAGTCACCCCAAAGATATTATTTCACCATCAAAATATGGCAGGTGAGACGGCAGGGTGATACCCTGAGAGGTTAGAGTGGGCAAGTGAGGCTATTAGTGCAGCAGCTGGTCTCCAGAGGCTGGGTCCTATTACAATTGCTTTATTTCTGCCCTGCTTTGGCCCAGAAAGGGCTGAGATGCCACTGGTAAAAAGTAATGCTGTCACTATTCCCAACCTACCTCTTTCTTATTGCACCTGACCTGGGGCCTGTCTACCTCATAGTTTCATAGTAGCTAGGGTCAGGAGGGACCTGAACAGATCATCTAGCCTGACCCCCTGCCACAGGCAGAAATGAATGCTGGGTTCACAAGACCCCGGACAGGTGATCATCCAACCTCCTCCTGAATTTGCCCAAGGTAGGGGCGAGGACCACTTCTCTGGGAAGTTGGTTCCAGATTTTGGGCACTCTAACTGTAAAAAATTGCCTTCTGATCTCTAACCTAAACCTATTCTCTATCAGCTCATTACCATTGTTCCTTGTCACCTCAAAGGAGTTTAGTCCATTGGCCTTGCTCCTAGGACAGGATGCAGTGGCAGACAAGGTCAGGTATCTTCCTAAGATTCCATCAACCCAAGTGGAAACAAACAGTCATTTTGGCAGGAAGTCAAACATAGTCAGATGTGATGCCAGTTGTATTTCGCCCTCCTGTGTCCTGGCAATAGCAAGTCCTGTGCTCAGCTTTCTGTCTTCTTGGCAAGGTAAAATGGCTCACATGGACCACTGTGCTGCCATGGCTAGACTGCTTTGTTTAAATCTAGTTCATAACTTCTATATTACATTGCAGTTTGCAGTGTTCTTATTTGCAAAGCAAGTCTGTCTCCCCTAAAATAGGCACTGAGTGAGATGAAGTGACCAACCTTTTTCAGTAGCCCACTATTGCCAGTTCAGAGACTGAAGGTATCTGCCTAACCTGTGCAGGGAGCCTGAATTATTAACTCCCACTGCTTCTACTGTCCCATTAAGCTAATAACTCAAATATATTCTTTGCTTTGTTTCAACTCCAGTCTGCTTGTCTCTCTGTGTAATAGTCTGAAACCCCATGCTTCCAAGACAGCATGTCTGACTCCCTCTTGAGCACCTTCATGTATGCTTGGTTGGATTTTGCATATTCCAGTGATATTTTATGACCTACAGTAGTACCCCTATGGGCCATGGACACATCTGATCTCAAGCTATGGCAAGTTCTGATCAGGCCAGTGCTTGTCTGGAAGATCTCCAGGGGTAACCCAGCATGCCTTAATAAGTGCCAGTGACGAACTGATAAAAGGAGATCTGTATTCTGAGTCAGTGCTGAGTCCTGACATAACCCCCAGTTACACCATAGAAGTAGAGGTGCTACCATTTGGATGGGAGCCAAAAAAAAGGTCCTAAGCATTTATGGTATTTTCAAAGCTTGCAGCATTTGTCAAAGACTGAAAACATTAACCCTTTTCTGTCCAAATGAATACTCTTATCCCATTTTCCTAAACTCCCCTTTCTAGGACAAAAGGCTGCAGTATTCATTGCTTTGTAACATAACTTACAGTTGCCTGAAAACATATTTCTTTTCCTTTAAAATGTCATTTGCTTTTTAAAAAATCAAATGTTCTTTTTTTCAATACATATAGACCTTGTTGTTTTACCCAAACAATGTTGTTGTTCAGCTACCAGAAATGGAAAAAGGAGGATGGTTTGTTTGCTTGTTTGTTTTAATGGAAATCAGTATGGGTGGTAGAGGGGAGGAGGAAATCATTTTCAATAAGAAGAAACCTTATTAAACATAAAACTCTTTGTAAAAATGCCAAATGGAGCAATATGCTCCTGGCATTAACATGATATCTTTCTTAAACATTCCTGTTCTTACAACTGAATTACAAATTAATACTCAGAAACAAAACAATCCACTTCCATTTTAGACCTACAGAATATTAGGAAGGCATTGGAGTGTGTAGCTTTCTCAGAGTTTGAGGGTGGGGGCTCCACTCTTTATGAGTTATTCCCACCACTGCAACCTTAGAATAGTCAGGAATTCACCCAGAACTCATTACAGGGTTGAGAACTCCTACAATCTCATCATGAGTCATGCTACATTTAATGCTTTTCTTAAAGTCCCAGTTCCTGGTGTTCTCCCTCACTGAAGGAATGGAGCACTCTGCCTGCCTCCTACAGCAGCCCTTGTTCGCAGTTTTGCCCCCAAGCGGAAAGGCAGAATGAAGAGCAGGCAGAGTGTGTTTTGTTTTGGAAAGCATTGTGAGTAGGCTTGAGTTAAGTCAATGCCAAACGGGCTTCAGCATGTACCAAGGCTGATTACTGGGAAATCCCATAAAAGCTGTCATCAAGTATGAATCACATCAGTAACATGCAGCCCTGACAGCTATGCTGGCCTGACCCATCAACCTGCATTAAGGCTCCTCTTTCTTTGTGCCGTGACAAGCATAAGAGCACAGGATCCATGCACTCTCACCCAGTCCAGAATCATACATGCCCCAAGACGCCCTGAGTGGTATTACCATTGTCCAGTGAGAAGAGAGCTTAACAGCAGGGACTAGGGCTAGGATTTCCTCCTGCCTCTCCAGCCACCCACAGTTGGTCGGGGTTGGAAAGACCAACCCATCCCTCTCTGCTCATCCCCAGACAGAGACTACTTTTGTCAAACATTACAATGTGTACTACATATGCTGCTGCTTTTCAGGGATGGACTAGTATTGGCTGGACCCTCAGAGTATTGGATCTTGAAACTAACAGCTCATTTCAGATGCAGTTCAAATTTCTTGGCTCCGGTTTTTCATGCTGTCTTCTAGCACAGGCTGTATTGATTACACATGGGACACATTTTGCTGCTTTTCTACAGACTTAGGGCTAAGTTCTGCTTCTCCCAACACCTGAAGTGTTGCTGCTGATAAAGCCCTGGCTTACACAAGCAGATCTTCCACTTTACTGATGTAGCTGTGTAGTTCTACACTTTCAGAGGGAAGGTAGCATGTAGTTAGTGCCCTCTAGCAGGTGTATTCTACTTAGGGCCTTGTTACACCTTACACTGAAAGCCACAGCAATGTTAATTGGCCTAGGGGAGCAGTCACACTCGAAGGTGAAAACCATCTCTGAGTGTCCATCACCAGCACAGTAGAAACTTGGTAAGCAGGGGCAGGACTAGGAGCTAGATGCAGGACTGACTCACTGCTCTTGCTGGGTAGGGTGCATGCCAGAGTTCCTGGTGGTCCCCATGCCTCCCACCACTGCTCAGACCAGCTCTGTGCCTGATGGGAAGAGAGAGCCAGTCTGAGCAGCAGTGAGAAGCATCACACTCTCCAGGTGCTCTAGGACTGCGGCATTCACTCTGCACAGTGTGCCTGCAGTGCAAGGAGACATGTCTGGCCCCTCTGTGCCCCAGTGTCTTCATTTTCTCTGACACAGGAGGGGCGATCACATCCTAGGATGATGGCGGACTTCAACATGGGCAGAATAGCTGTGGAGAGTAGCCACACCTTAATGCAGGGGTGGGCAAAAAATGGCCCACAGGATGCATCCAGCCTGCCAGGCCATTCTATCAGGCCCCCCCTAAAAAAATATAGAAAATTAATATTTATCTGTCCCTGAATCCTGTCAAAGATGACAGGAGCCAGGAGCAGAAGGACCCTAGGAAAGCCACAGCAGGCTCCTGAAACAGCAAGCCCTGCCCCACCAGCCAGAAACCACTGCCTAGCCCCTGTTCGTGGCTTCACCAATGCAGGAAATTCAGGTAAGAGTGGGGCAGGGGAGGACTACGGATGATCACCCCAGTCCTCAGGGCCTGGCTGGCTGCTGCTGACCCCATGGTTCAGTCATCCAGCCAGGAGCCACATGGCACGGACCGGCTGACCGATGGGCGGGAAAGCAGTGGCAGGGGCAGAGGGGGAGTGAAAGCGAGTAGCGTGCAGGAGCGCGGGTCCTGTGCCAGTGTCCCAGGGCCAGCAGCAGCAGGGCCCAGAGCAGGGCAGTACGAGCACAGGGTGTAGGCTAGCAGGGAACTATGGAGCTGGGCTGGGCTGAGCTGCATGAGCAGGGAGAGGAGGAAGCTGACCCGACTCCATAGAGCCCCTACCACCTACTCTGGGCCCTGCTGGCAGTAGCCCTGGGACACTGGTGCAGGCCCCATACTCCTGCCTGGCTGCCGCTGGCTCCCGCACTCCCACTTGCTCCTAGTGCCCCTGCCCCAACCCCCCAGTACAGACAGGGATGGGTGCACAGCCCCAACCCTGCGCACCCCTCACTGCTCATCTGAACCGAGCAGCAGCAGCAGGGATGGTGCTCAGCACGGGGGAAAAGTGGTGTCTCTGTCCCCCCCCCAACCACCCTGACTGGTGTTTCCTGCTGCAACCGCTCAATCTGTGCAGGGCTGTCCTGCCTCTCCACTGTGTCACCACTGCCCCATGGGGCAGCAATGGCAATGGACAGCAGGCATGGGCAGCCCCATATGGGCTCTGAGCAGCTGCAGCAGGCCCTCTGCCTGAAATAATTGCCCACCCCTGCCCTAATGGAACAGGAGCAAAATGAGACAGATTAGACATAATCCTGCCCTGAAGTGGTATAATTTTAAAATGAATAGCAAGTACTTTAAGCCACTTAAAAGGTGTTAACATGCAGTGAATCCAAGGGTTAAGAGCTCCAGAAGCCACCTAAAATTACTATGTAACAAGGCCCTTAGTTTTGCCAACTCACAAAGCTCTATGATTTATTTCAATTGTAAGCACTTACAACTTCCAGATACAGAGCCACAGTTACCCAGGAGGTGTGTGGCTCTCCATTCAGTTCAAGGGGGAATTTTAATCTCTGCTAAGATAGTGCAAGGGACATGCATTTTAGCATGGCTTCTGACCTGTGTAGACATCTATGTTGATAACTACATCTCCCTACTAGACAGCAGGGAGCTGTCTAGCTCCTCAGGACCCCAGGCATTAGGGCACTTGCCCAAAAGGTCTGGTTTCCAAGCTCCAGAGCTCCTGGCCGCTTCTACATGAGACACTGACTGCACAGTCATTACTGTTCAGTCGTTTAGTACTTGTATAAATTGAAAACTAGAGGACTGAAAACATTTTCCATGCCCCTGCTCTGGCCCACTGGGCAGCCAAGAGAGAAGTTGCTGGATCAGAAGGAGGGCAAGTGGGAGTGAACCTAACTGTATGCTACAGGAAGGGAGGCCTGGCTTCTAGCCCCTGCTTCTAAGGCATTTTTACATTTTATCTATGGACTGATGCCAGATGCATGATGTATACTGATGCATGTCTGGAGTAATGCCATTATAATCAATGCCACTATTCAAGGCTTTATTTTTGTAAAGAGGCAGGATATGGCCCACTGCAGTTGCATCAGTACAAATGAGAGGAGACTATGGGTTTCAGTGTATAGGATGATCTGAAAATCAACTGGTCACCCATATTTAGTATGCCCACAGCACCCTCTGTGTTTAAGTCTTGCAGGAAAAATATGATTTCAGAAGAAAGTTGATAGAGCTGAGAATCAGCCAGTGTCCCAGACCTTGTGGAGGGTTAGTGATAGTTGGATAGAAAGGAAAGTCAGACCTTGAGGTTTGCTACTACCAGTTCACTAGACTTTGTTCCTCTCTCTAGACATTAGCACATGCTTCTTCTTATTAATGATCCTAGGTAAGGTCTTCCAACAGGCCTCTCAAGTATTATAATGGGGACCTCCACTAAAATGTAACTGAAAATGAAAACCTTGACTAAAAAGTTTTCCAAATAGTCTAGTATGGACATATAGCCTGGCCAGACGGGGAGGACATTTCAAGCAGGGGAGGATCATACTCTCTACTATCTGTACTGTAATTCAGTTTTCCCAAAGACTCTCTAATATGAAATACACAAACAGCTTTGGAAGCAAGTGCTCATTCTTCTCTATCCATTCAAGACATTGCCCCCCCATCCCTAAGCCACTGAATCAAGCTCTCATAGGATCATAGGAAAGCAGAACTGAAAGGGGCTTTAGGAGATCATCTAGTCCAGCCACATGCTCAAGACAGGATAATTCCTGACTAAGACATCCCAGCCAAGCACTTATTCATAGATTCATAGATGTTAGGGTCAGAAGGGACCTCAACAGATCATCGAGTCCGACCCCCTAAGTGCTGGGTTCAGATGACCCCAGCCAGATGCCCATCCAACCCCCTCTTGAAGACCCCCAGGATAGGGGAGAACACCACCTCCCTTGGGAGCCCATTCCAGACCTTGGCCACTCTAACTGTGAAGAAGTTCCTCCTAATGTCTAGTCTAAATTCACTCTCTACTAGCTAATGGCTATTATTTCTTGTGATCCCCAGGGGCTCCTTGGTGAGTAGAGCTGCACCAATTCCCTTCTGTGCCCCCATGATGAATTTATAGGCAGCCACAAGGTCGCCTCTCAACCTTCTGTTGCGGAGGCTGAAGAGGTCCAGGTGCCCTAGTCTCTCCTCATAGGGCTTGGCCTGCAAGCCCTTAACCATACGAGTGGCCCTTCTCTGGACCCTCTCCAAGTTATCCACATCCCTCTTGAAGAGTGGCAACCAAAACTGCACGCAGTATCCAACTGCGGTCTGACGCCCAATAGAGGGGAAGTATCACCTCCTTGGTTCTGTTTGTCATGCATCTGCTGATGCACGATAACGTGCAGTTAGCTTTTCTGATGCCTTCGTCACACTGACGACTCAGGTTCATCTTGAAGTCCACTAGTAGGGCTGTGCAAAGCTTCAACTTAATATTCGATTTGACAAAATATTCAACCTTGAAAAGTGAAAGTCGAGTTGAATAGCAGCTGGTCAAATAGCTGTCAAATTGAATACCAGAAGTCGAATATTAACAGCACTAGTTAGTTGAATATTAACAGCGCGGGTTGACTTGCCTATACTGGATTCCCTTTGGGGCGGGGGGAAGGAAAGTAAGGGGAGGGAGGGAGGGGGAGAGGGGGAAGGAGTGCTTTCATGACTGACATGTGTGGCTGGCCAGTGGTCTGTCAGCATTCTCTGAGGTCCCTTCCAATCCCAGTGCTCTGGGGAAGGGCCAGAGAAAATGCATAAAAGGCAGCAGTTTTTCAGCTTCTCTGCTTTCTGCCTTGGGGTCAGTTTTTGAGCTGCTGGTGTTTTCCAGCACCTCTGTGTCAGACCACAATGGCTGGAAGCCCTGATCTTCAACAGATTCCCAGCTTGCAACGCTAGCAACAGGGATTTCTGAAAACTTGGTGCTTTTATTTTATAACTACTTTTCATATTAGTTTACGCATATATTGAATAGGGTTAGTAGTAGCCTAGGATCTATTCTATATATAGGACTTTAGTTTATATATATATGTTTTTTATACATCATTCATTCTTTCCACCACACCAATGCTTCTCAATATATTATCTGCACACACAAACACATTTTCATAACATCCAGAAATCTAATACGTGGCGCACAGCACACTTAAAGGTTCCAGTTTACATATGAAGGAACACATTATGAAATGGGGTGGAAAGGCAGGTGGCCGCACTGGCCAGCCTGTGCAAAGGGGAGCAAGGGGGGTTGCAAATGGGAGAACTGCAGTTTCTCCCCCCACCAAACTCAGACACAGCCTCTTTCCTCCTGCTACAAGGGATGAGGCTGCTACAAGCAGTAAAGAGAGGGGAGCAGCAGTGCCACCAGAGCCACTGCCTGTGACTGAGACTGTCTCATGTCCAGACACAGCAGCGCCACCATAACTGCAACCAGCACAGCAACGCACTCCACCCCTGTGTCACTGCCAATGCTGAGCCTTCCCACGCCAGAAGAAGAGCTGGTGCTGGATCTGGATCTCAGTGCCCTGGCAAGGAAAGTTCTGGGGAAGGAGGGGGAAATCAGTCGAGTTTGGCTCGACACCCCTCAGGTTTTTTCCTTTCAAGCCACGAGGTGTTTCCCAAAAGGCACTTCAGAAGGTGCCTCTGTACAGGTGAAGGCAAGCAGCTCAGCTGAGTCCGCTGTTTCTCTTCCTGTGCCTCTGACTGCTGAAGAGGGGGAGAGTTCAGCAGCATCCACAGATGCACCCGCACGCCAGAGGGAAAGGCCTAGTTACTAACATGGTCTGGGATCATTATGAGCTGGCAGATGATCCGGCTTTTGCTATCTGCGTGCACTGCCGAGCCAAAATCAGCCAGGGCAAGGGAACAAAGCACATGACCACCTTGGGGATGCTGAATCATCTCCGCAGGTACCACCCCTTTGCCACAGGAACGGCCCCCGCTCACTCCACAGCCCCCATCCCTCCACAGCAGAGGTAGGGCACCCTGGAGCATTGGGGGCAAAAGGGACCAGTTGCAAATGAGAGCAAGGTCACCCAGACCTTGGGGAGAAGCTTGATCTGGATGGCCAGCTCTTCACCTTTATTAAGCAGCTGGGTTCAGGCAGCTTCTGGCACTGCTGGCTCCATCCTACCAGATGCCCGCATGCACCACCTTCAGCAGTTTACATCTGATTGGGAGGGATGCCTTGGAGGGGGACAGGGCTGCTGGTGATGGCGCCAGCAACACCAGCAGGCTCGTTTCCAGATGCAGGAAGGTGGCAGGCTACTTCCACCAGAGCATCAAGGGGGGCAAGATGCTGTGGGACAAACAAGCAGAGCTAAATGTCCCTGTGACAGGAGTATCAATATCGGAGCCTTTCCAGGGTGACTCCGCCCTCCTGTAATGGGCTAACTGCCTGCCTACTCGCCTGCCACACCTTGATCTTACTTGTTTAGAAGATGGTTGTAATCAGCAGGAGGCTGCCCATTTTCTGTGCCCCGGTGACAAGGGGCACTACCTGCGGCTCCTTTTCCTCCCCTACCCCACAGCCCAAGCATCGCAGATGGAGTTGACATGGTTTGACTCCCGAAGCTTCTCGCTGCCCCCCGCTTGCTCTGGGGCTCCTCACTGCCCACCCCTCACTCTGGGGTTAGGGCCACTGCACCTGAGTGCACTGCGACACACCTCCCCCCACTTTTTGCTCCTGACTCACCGAGCCGAGTCTTCCCTTTCAGTGGGTGCTCTTTCCTTCCCCAGCTGTCTCCTCTGGCACCTGACCATCTAGGTACAAGAGGGCAGAGGTTTTTAGGTGCCTCCTACTTGCCTTTTACCCAAGGCACACCATGTGGGATTTGTCAGGAGTTACTCACCACAGGTAGTCCCCCCACACTAGCCAACCTTGGTAGGGTGCCTTTTTGGGTTGTAGGATGGTCCTGGGATTTGTCTCCCTGCCGCCTCCCTATCCTTCGCCATTCACCCAATCGGTTGGCCCCACTTGGCAGATCTCCGTATGGAGGTTCACCCTACCTCTTACCAGGGCGGTTAGGGCCTCCAACTATAAGCCCTCTTCTTCTCTCTCTGGTTGAGGATCCTTCCATTCCTCCTGACCCCTCCCTCTCAGCATTTACATTCTGGGTTCCAGGGCAGTGTTCCACCTTAAAACAGTATGACTGAAGACTAAGGGCCCATCTCATGAGCCTTGCATTGTCTGTCTTCATGCTCTGCAACCAGCACAGGGGCGCATGATCGGTTATCAACGTGAATCTTTGTCCTAACAAATAATATCAAAGTGTTTCAATAGCCCATTTAATTGCCAGACATTCTTTCTCTACCGTGGCATAACTCTGTTCCAAATGTAATGAGCTTGCCTGATGTTTTCTACTAATTCATCCACCCTGGGCATCAGATAGGCATCGAACTTGGCTACGACATTTACTTTTCGATAATCGATGCAGAGGTGGATTTTCCCATCAGGCTTCGGCACTGCCATGATGGGGCTCTACCAGTCGCTGTGCGATTCACATATGACACCATTCTCTAACATCATTGCAATCTCTGCTTTTATCTGGCCTTGGAGCCGCTGGGGAATCCACTTCCAATTCTCCCATATCACCTGGCCCGGGGGAGTTTTTATGCAGTGCACCACACCCTGGGCTTCCCCAGGGGTTTCCCGGAACACATCTCCAAAGTCTCCGACCAGATCAGCTGCCTGCCTCCTCTGTTCTTCTGACAACTGTGGGACCAGTTCTACGTCACCTGGTCCGCTTTCCTCAGTCAATGTGGGTCCCAACTCCAATTCCTCGGGGTGAGGAGCTAAGTACATACACTCCTGGTCTTCCCACTTTTTTAACATATTAACATGGTATACCTGTTTCTTTTTTTTCTTATCTGGCTAGTATACCTCGTAGTCCACCGGTCCCACTCGGCATGTGATTTCATAGGGTCCCTGACACTGGGCGAGTAACTTGCTTTCACTGTCAGGCAATAGAACCAACACCCAGTCCCCCACATCAAACTTCCTTTCCCGTGTGCCTTGGTTATAGTGTCTTACTTGTCATCACTGGGCTTCTCTGAGATTCCCTAAAACCACGCTCTGAGCGGCTTCAAGGCATTCTTGTAGTTGGATTACATATTGGACAACGTTCTGGTCTTTACTTTGCTGTTCCTCCCAATTTTCTTTAATCAGGTCCAAGATCCCCTGGGGTTGCTGACTGTACAATAATTCAAAGGGTGAAAACCGGGTGGACGCCTGGGGTGCTCCCCTTACTGCAGACAACAATGGGGGTATCATTTTGTCCCAATTTTGAGGGCTCTCCACTACAAACTTTTTTAGCATCTGCTTCAATGTCTGGTTAAAATGTTCCATCGGCCCGTCTGTTTGGGGATGATATACTGCTGTCTTCAGGTGTTTAATCCCCAGCGCTTTACTGACTTGCTCTAATACACGCGATGTAAAGTTTGTTCCCTGGCCAGTCAGTAATTCTCCATGGAGTTCTACTCAGGAAAATATCTTCAGAAGTTCATTCGCCACCTTTGGGGCAGATATTGTTCGCATTGGCACAGCTTCTGGGTAACGTGTTGCATAATCCAGCAGAACAAAGATGTACTGGTTTCCAGTGCTGCTCTGGGGTAGTGGCCCAACGATGTCCACCGCCACCCTCTCAAAAGGAACCTCTACCAGCGGCATTGGGATTTAAGGGGCCTTTGGGGGCAGTCTTGGGTTGACCTTTTGGCATACGGGACATGAAGCGCAGTAACTTGCGACTTCCCGCACTAGACCTGGCCAACAGAGCCTTGCCCGAATGCGTGCTTCTGTTTTGTCCCAGCCCAGGTGCCCGCCCATGGGGAGGTCATGAGCCACCTTCAATAAGGCCCGCTGATACCGCCGCGGGATCAGCAGCTGTGCGACCTCCCCTCCTTCTGACTTCTTTTGCTCAATCCGGTAGAGGAGGCCATTTCTTACTTTGAACCTCGGAGTACTCCTCATCAGTTCCAGCCTCAGCACTTCGTTGTCTCTTCGGGCTAGGTGTTCCTGCAGCGCCACCCAAAAGTTGGTCTCTCAGCTTTGCTCGAGCTGAAAGTTTTCATCTTCCCCCAAACGGGAGACGTCGATCCTTTGTCCTGCTTCCTCTTCGGAGGGGGGCTGTTTGGTTTCCCCCACAAAACCCTCCGCAGTCTCTGCACCCCTCACACCAGCTATCTCTTCCAGCAGCTCAGGCCAGTTGCCACCCAATACTACTGGGTAGGGTAGGTGTTCTGCGACCCCCACTACCATCCGGCGGGTCTTGTTGCCTACCCATAGGTCGACCCCTCACTTAGGAAGGGATAAGTCCTGCCCCTTCCTGTCATCTGGTTTTACCATTTGCCCCGGCAACCAGCACCTGTGCAGCCCTGGTGACTGGCAGCTGAGCTTCCCCCTTTCTGCCACTAGGGGTCTCCCCAGAGCCATCTCCGCTCTCAGGCGCAGGGCACCTGAGTGCACTGCGACAGTCCCACAGCACAGAATCATCCAGGATGTGGAGACTCGGTGGAACTCCACATACCTGATGCTCGAGAGGCTGGTGGAGCAACAGAAGGCCATCCATGAGCTGGCCTTGCTTGGAGAGATTGGGATCAGCAGCCCCCTGACCAAAGCTGAGTGGGATGCCATCTCCCAGATCTTGCTGGTCCTCAAGCCCTTCCTCGAGGCCACTGAGATGCTCAGTGCTGCTGATGCCTTCCTCAGCCAGGTGGTCCCCATAGTGAAGGAGCTCTGCAGCCAAATGGAGAGCTTCCTGGGGGCCAATGTTCCTGGCTGGGGCAGGCCGCTTTCACCAGATGTGCAGGCACTGGTGAGGCAGCTGAAGGAGGGCCTTAGGAAAAGGCTTGAACCCTTGGTGGTCCAACACAGTGCATATGCTGGCCGCCATCTGTGACCCAAGAGTGAAGGGCACCATATGTGGCAGAGAGACACTGAGTCGCTGAAGGGAGGTACTTATTAAGAAAGTGATGGAGGCGGAATGGCGGTGGTGGGGGGAAGTGGAACAGGGGGATCCACTGCCTGAACCAAGCCTGCCATCCACAAGCCAGTCTTCCCTTCCACCACAGGCGCTGCCAAGGTGGGCTAAGACTATGGCAAACATTAGGGCATCCAGACCCACCAGACCCCAGGATCAGGCAGACAGCCCTCACACCATGGTGTCTGCATATCTTGCTGAGCCTGTGGAGCCCCTGGACTGTGACCCCTTGGCCTACTGGACAACCCGCAGCCTGATGTGGCTGGATGTGGCCACAGTTGCCTGGGAATGCCTGTCCTGTCCACCGACCAGTGTACCAAGCAAGAGGGTGTTCAGCATGGCTGCGGATGACACCCCACCGCACCTGCCTGGATCCTGGTTTGGGGGAGCAGCTGGTGTTCCTTCAGGTGAACCTCCCGCCGCTGGGGGTCCCCAAGTGCCAGGTGCAGACAGAGCGAATGCTGCCCTCCTCACTCCATCTGGATCACAAGTTTTGTCAGCAGCCTAAGGTGCAATTTCCCCCAATCCCCTGCACCTATCACTGTGAAAGTTGGAAGGCTTTGTGGGCTCCTCCAGGGTAGCAGGCCTGCAGTTTTAAGCTCCCTGTGGCTTTCCACACAGAAGTTACAGGAGGTTTTCTCTCAAGAATTTGGGATGCTGTTTCTCTGAACCCCCTGAACCTATCTTGTTGAAAATTGGCAGGCCTTGTGGGCTCCTCAGGCTACCATTCCTGCAAGGTTCATCAAGTTCAGGCAAGAAATGCCGAAGTTATAGCCTGCTTTGTCCTTCCCCATTATAGCTTATGGGGAAGTCGAAGCAGCTCGAATATTCGACTGAGCTTCAACTTGAAGCGGACGGCAAATTGAAGTAGGCCCTGGTTTAATATTTGACATGGCTGTCGAATCGAATATTACCTGCTCTGCACAGCCCTATCCAGTAGGACTCCAAGATCCCTTTCCACTTCCATGCTACCAAGCAGGTCATTTCCTAGGCAGTAGGTGCACTGGACATTTTTCCTCCCTAGGTGCAGCACTTTGCATTTCTCCTTGTTAAATTGCATTGTATTGTTTTCTGCCCATTTCTCCAACCTGTCCAGGTCTGCCTGTAGTTGTTCCCTGCCCTCTGGTGCATCCACTTGTCCCCACAGTTTTGTATCATCCGCAAACTTGGACAGAGTACACTTCACTCGCTCATCCAAGTCACTGATGAAGACATTGAAGAGTATCGGTCCAAGGACAGAGCCCTGCGGGACCCCACTACCCACTCCCTTCCAGGTCAATACCGACCCATCCACCACCACTCTTTGGGTACGACCCTCTAGCCAATTTGTCATCCACCAGACTGTGTAATCATCCAAGTCACAGCCTCTTAACTTGTTCACCAGTATGGGGTGGGATACCGTATCGAAGGCCTTCCTGAAATCTAAGTAAATGATATCATCCCCTACTCCTGTGTCGAGGTGTCTTGTAACCTGGTCATAAAAAGAGACTAGATTAGTCAGGCATGATCTACCTGCTACAAACCCATGCTGGTTTCCCCTCAGCATAATTTTTTCCTGCTGGGCTCTCACATATATGATCCTTAATAATCTTTTCAAAGACTTTGCCAAGGATGGAGGTGAGACTGACTGGCCTATAGTTGCCTGGATCCTCCTTCCTCCCCTTCTTGAAAATAAGGACCACATTGGCCCTTTTTCAGTCCTCTGGGACCTGGCCCACGTGCCATGACTGCTCAAATATTCTTGCCAGTGGCTGTGCAGTGATATC
Source organism: Crocodylus siamensis (assembly GCF_052110815.1). Classification (NCBI taxonomy): domain Eukaryota; kingdom Metazoa; phylum Chordata; order Crocodylia; family Crocodylidae; genus Crocodylus; species Crocodylus siamensis. The sequence continues at coordinate 47,606,258 of NC_143403.1, forward strand.
AGCCAGTGCCTTCAGTACCCTTGGATGGAGCTCATCCGGGCCTGCTGACTTAAACACATCCAGTCCTTCCAAGTGACTCTGCAACATCTCAGGGTCAACGCTTGGTAGTCTGGTGCCCAGCTGTTCCCTCTCTACCATGTGAGACTTGTCTTGCCCCTCGTTTAGGAAGACTGAGGCAAAGAACTCATTGAGGAATTCAACCTTGTCCTCCCTGTCTGTCACTAATTGCTTTTGCCCATTCAGTAGTGGTCCTATTCCACCCTGGGCCTTCCTTTTACTCCCTATATATCTGAAAAACAAATTTTTGTTATCCTTAACTTGGGATGCCATCCTCAGCTCCATGGTAGCTTTGGCCTTTCTAGCTGACTCCCTACAAGTCCAACCTGAGGAGGCATACTCCTCTTCAGTAATCTCTCCATTTCCACTGCTTATATGCCCCCTTTTTGCCCTTAGGCTGCTCTGGATTTCTCTGATCAGCCAAGGAAGCCTCTTGGCCCCTTTCCCCCTTACCGGAATCGTCTCCCTCTGTGCCCGAAGGATTGTTTCCTTAAGGCACAGCCACCTTTCCTGGGCTCCTATCTCACCAAACCTCCTACTCTGCCGTGCGTCATTGACTAAACACCTGAGTTTACTGAAGTCGGTCTTCCTGAAGTCTAGCACTTCCACCCTACTAGTTACCTTACCCACTCTATGCCTTATGATGAATTCTATTATTTGGTGGTCACTGTCCCCCAGGTGACCACTGATCTGTAGGTCCCCTATCATGTCATCCCCTGTTGCCAATACCACTTGTCTAATCCCAGCCAATTCCTTCAGTATCCTAAAGTGTAACCCATCCAGCCCTGCTGACTTGAAAATGTCTAACATCTCTAAGTAATGTCTAACCTGTTCTATCATTCCTCCCAGGCTGTATGTTTTCTTCCCTATCTTTGCTGCTAACTGCATTCACCATTTGGTAGCTACCCCTATTTATGAAGATTAAAGCAAAAAAAAACATTGCATACTTCAGACTTCTCTGCATTATCCAGAACTAGATTGCCTTCTGCTAATAAGGAACCTGGTTTCTTTGGTCTTCCTCTTGATATACTTGTCGAATCCCCTTTTTTTGCCTTTTATGTCCTTTGCGAATTGCATCTCAAATCATGCCTTGGCCTTCCTAATTTCCCCCCTGCGTGATCACATGATACACTTATACTCTCCCCTATACTATAACCAAATTGCCACTTTTGTGGAATTCTTTTTTTCAGTTTCAATTCATTGAAGAGGCCTGTATCTAACCAGACTTGTCTCTTGTTGTGCTTTCCATCTTCCATTGCATCAAGACAGCTCACTGCTGTGCCTTTATATGGCTTCCCTATGGTACAAACAGCTCTCTAGGAATCCTTTTCCCCTCAGACTTGTCTCCCAGGGAATCATGGCCACTAGCTCCCTGAGTTTATTGAAGTCTGTTATTTTGAAGTCCAGTGTCTTTATTTTTCTGCTCTCCTACCTTCATAGATTCATAGATTCATAGGTTCATAGATTCATAGATGCTAGGGTCGGAAGGGACCTCAATAGATCATCGAGTCTGACCCCCTGCATAAGCAGGAAAGAGTGCTGGGCCTACATTACCCCAGCTAGATACACATCCAACCTTCTCTTGAATACCCCCAGGGTAGGGGAGAGCACCACCTCCCTTGGGAGCCCGTTCCAGACCTTGGCCACTCGAACTGTGAAGAAGTTCCTCCTAATATCCAATCTAAATCTGCTCTCTTCTAGCTTGTGGCCATTATTTCTTGTAACCCCCGGGGGCGCCTTGGTGAATAAATACTCACCAATTCCCTTCTGTGCCCCCCTGACGAACTTATAGGCAGCCACCAGGTCGCCTCTCAACCTTCTCTTGCGGAGGCTGAAAAGGTCCAGTTTCTCTAATCTCTCCTCGTAGGGCTTGGCCTGCAGGCCCTTAACCATACGAGTGGCCCTTCTCTGGACCCTCTCCAGGTTATCGGCATCCTTCTTGAAGTGCGGCGCCCAGAATTGCACGCAGTACTCCAGCTGCGGTCTGACCAGCGCCCGATAGAGGGGAAGTATCACCTCCTTGGACCTATTTGTCATGCATCTGCTGATGCATGATAAAGTGCCATTGGCTTTTCTGATGGTTTCGTCACACTGCCGACTCATGTTCATCTTGGAGTCCACTAGGACTCCAAGATCCCTTTCCACTTCCGTGCCACCCAGCAGGTCATTTCCTAGGCTGTAGGTGTGCTGGACATTTTTCCTCCCTAGATGCAGCACTTTGCATTTCTCCTTGTTGAACTGCATTCTGTTGTTTTCTGCCCACTTGTCTAACCTGTCCAGGTCTGCTTGCAGCTGTTCCCTGCCCTCCGGCGTGTCCACTTCGCCCCATAGCTTAGTGTCATCTGCAAACTTGGACAGAGTACATTTCACCCCCTCGTCCAAGTCGCTGATGAAGACATTAAAGAGTATCGGTCCAAGCACCGAGCCCTGCGGGACCCCACTGCCCACACTCTTCCAGGTCGAAACTGACCCATCCACCACAACTCTCTGGGTGCGACCCTCCAGCCAATTCTCCACCCACCGGACTGTGCAGTAATCCAAGTCACAGCCCCTTAACTTGTTCACCAGTATGGGGTGGGATACCGTATCAAAGGCCTTCCTGAAGTCCAAGTATATGACATCCATCCCTCCTCCTGCGTCGAGGCGTTTTGTGACCTGGTCATAAAAAGAGACTAGATTGGTCAGGCTCGATCTACCTGCCACGAACCCGTGCTGGTTTCCCCTCAGCATAATTTGTCCTGCTGGGCTCTCACAAATGTGAGCCTTGATGATTTTCTCAAAGATTTTGCCAAGGATGGAGGTGAGACTGACTGGCCTGTAGTTGCCCGGGTCCTCCTTCCTCCCCTTCTTGAAAATGGGAACCACATTGGCCCTTTTCCAGTCCTCCGGGACTTGACCCGTGCGCCACGAGCGTTCAAATATTCCCGCCAGTGGCTCTGCAATGATGTCGGCCAGTGCCTTCAGTACCCTCGGATGGAGCTCATCCGGGCCTGCCGACTTAAAGGCATCCAGTTCTTCCAAGTGACCCTGCACCACCTCAGGGTCCACGCATGGAAGTCTGGTGCCTTGCTGCTGCCTCCCTACACTCCCAGTGAGAGACTTGTCATGCCTCTCGCTTAGGAACACTGAGGCGAAGAACTCGTTGAGGAGTTCAGCCTTGTCCCCTCTGTCCGTCACCAATTGTTTCTGCCCATTTAGCAGGGGTCCTATTCCTCCCTGGGCCTTCCTTTTACTCCCTATATATCTAAAAAACAATTTCTTATTGTCTTTTACTTGGGTTGCCATCCTCAGCTCCATGGTAGCTTTGGCCTGTCTAACTGCCTCCCTACAAGCACGAGCAGAAGAGGTATATTCCTCTTTGGTGATCTCTCCCTGTTTCCACTTTTTATGTGCTCCCCTTTTGGCCCTTAGTCTGCCCTGGATTTCTCTGGTCAGCCAGGGAAGCCTCCTGGCCCCTTTCCCTCTTTTACCTCGCACGGGGATCGTCTCGCTTTGTGCGAGAAGGATAGCTTCCTTAAGGCACAGCCACCCTTCTTGGGGTCCCATCATTTCAAAACTACTACTCTGCAGTGCATCCTTCACTAATCGCCTGAGTTCGCTGAAATCAGCTTTCCTAAAGTCCAGCACGTTCACCCTACTGGTTACCTTACCCACTCAACGCCTTATGTTGAATTGTACTTTTAGGTGATCACTGTCCCCCAGATGGCTACCGATCTGTAGGTCTCCTACTATGTCATCCCCCGTTGCCAATACCAGATCCAGTAAGGCATTCCCCCTAGTGGGACCATGTACCTCCTGCGTCAGGTGGAGGTCCTGTACACAGGTTAGAAACCTGCGTGAGTGGTGGGACTTTGCTGTCTGTGTCTCCCAGCAGATGTCCGGGTAGTTTAGGTCCCCCATGACCACCGCCTCTTTAGCTTTTATGGTCTCCGAGAGTTGCCTCAGGAGCCCCAAATCTATTTCTTCCCCTTGATGTGGGGGTCTGTAGCAGACCCCTACCACCAAATCCTTTTCTCCTTGCCCCCCATGTAGCCTAACCCACAGTCCTTCTACTTCCTCATCCTTTGATTCTGTCTTGATGATTTCCCCACTCTGTCCTTTCTGTACAATCTATAGCCCTCAATACGTACCGCCCAGTCGTGGGATGGATCCCACCAGGTTTCCGTCAGCCCCACTAAGTCGTAGTCGTTTAGTGCAACCAGGAGCGCTAGTTCATCCTGCTTGTTCCCCATGCTCCTAGCATTAGTATATAGGCACTTGAGCCCTGTGACTGGTGCTTTTGCTACCCCCTCGCTCCAAGTCCTAAAGGGCTTTTTGTCTCTAACCTTCCCGTTCCTTACTTGTGCCGTATTGCTGTCCACCCCCCTGTCTTTCACGTTCCCAAAGCTCTCTTTCTTCAGGCTGGGCTGTCCTTGTGGGTGCCACCTGGTTTGGTGGTGTCCACAGCTTCCCCCACCCTCATCTTCCCCTCCCCCCGACGAGCCTAGTTTAAAGCCCGCCGGAGGAGATCCGCCAACCTGGAAGAAAACACACGCTTACCTTTGGGGGACAGGTGAAGCCCATCCCAGCTGAGCATGTCCCTCATTGTAATGTGTGTGTCATTGTCCAGGAAGCCGAAGCCTGCCTCGAGACACCACTGCCTAAGCCGCCAGTTGGTCTCTCGGATGCAGTTCTCATGCCGTCTTCCGCATCCGTTCACTTCCCTTAGGGTCTTGAACTCAGGCTGCATCTACACATGTGCTTTAATGTGCATTAGCCTATAATGCTCATTGAGCATCATTTAAAAACTGTGCTGTTAACATATGCTAATGTGCATTTTCCTAGTATCTTAGAAGGGAAGGCACTTACACACACGGGAGGCCTGCTCCCACACAATGGAAATCCAGCACATCAGAGCAGACTTGGCTATAGGCAACCCCCCCTTAGTGCTCTTAATTGGTTCCAAAAAAACTGAGCACCAAGCAAAACCCATTTGCCCATAGTAATTAATGTAAACATAGGTAATTGGTTACCATGGCTTCTTGCCGCCACTTCTCTGTGGCGCTGCCTCTCCCCATTAGCTCACTGCCCACTCCAGTCTTACATGCCAGCCCAGGGCTGCTTTCCTGCTGCCTCACCCTGGGCCCCCGCCAGCCCTGGCCCCAGGCACCAACGCAGGCCCTGTACTGATGCCCATACCCCCAACTCATTGCTTTTCAGCGCTGCCACCTTTAAGCACCTACCCACCTACCCACCGGACCCACATGCCAGTGCCAGTGTCAGCACTCCTGCTGCCCCACTCTGGGCATGGTCCCCTACCAGCCCTGGCCCCGGGCCCCACACTCATGCTGCCCTACCCTGGGTGCAGGCCCCTGCTGGCCCTGGCCCTGGGCACCAGCGCAGGCCCCGCACTCCTTGTCACCACCATCGCTTCAGCTGGTGAACTCAGGCAGTGGAGCATGCCATAAGAGTGGGGTGAATGTTTGCAACCAGCTGGGAGCAGGGGGGTTAGCAGCATCCCCACTACATACCTGGCTGGCTGTAAACCCCATCCCGCTCCCAGCCAGCTGCAAAACCACCCCACTCCCATGGGACGCTTCACCGCCCCACCAGTCTGTATTCACCAGCCGTGCCTGGCTTCTCCCCACCCCGACATGGTCATACACCACCCCACTCACTGCCGCTCACTGCACTTGCTGCTGCTACCACCACTGCTGCTTCTTCCTGCCAAAACTCGCTGATTCCACTGAGCACTATTGCAAAACTCGCTGAGTGCTCAGTGAAACCAGGTATCAATTTTAAATGAGTGCTATAGTGAAATAGCACTAATTAAAACCGTGTTAAGTGGGGGCTGCCTGTAATTGAGTCTGCTGGAACATGTAAATTGATGCACTCTGACAGCCTCCTGTGTCACGTAGCAAGCGGCACAGCATGTCCCTATGCTGATAAAATGTTGGTGGTGCCCTTTGAAATGAACACTTTCGATGTGATTTAGTTCAAAGCACCCCACCACCATTTTGTCAGTGGAGGGATGTGCTGTTCCACTGATACGTGTGACTCACAGGGGCTTTTAATTAGCACAGCTCACACATCAGAAACATGTGTAAAGATGCCTGGAGGTACTAAGTTTAATGCACATTAACTAAAGTGTGTTAATTTATGTGTAGACCCACCCACTGTCACCTCAGTTACCTTCTGCCTTCACATTCTTAACCCCATGTCTTCTTGTCTGTGTGCAGCAAGTTGAGAAGAGCTTCCTTCCTACTTAGCTTCTCTACCATCTATATCAAACAGGTATCCCCAGGACACTCAAACCATTTGCTGTACTGCCTGCACATTGCTGTATTTCTCTCCCGGAAGATGTCACTTTCTGTAGAATGATCTAATAGAATTATAGTGTTTGGAGGGATCTCAAGGGTCATCTAGTCTGATTCCCAGCACAAATGCAGGTTGCACTATTTCTGATACCCAGACAAATGCCTGTCCAGCCATTTCTTGAAAACTGTCAATAAAAAAGATTCCATACCTTTCTTAGGCAGTTTATTCTACTGTCCTACTCTTCTGTCAATAAGAATTTGTGTTTTTCTTCCTGGGTGCATCTACACATGCAATTAATGCAAAGCAATAAAGTCCAAAGCAGTTTGAGCTGGAGTAAACTATTCTCGGGTATATCATCTACACATGTACCTGAGACAGCAGCAATTAAAGCCAGGATGGAGCAGGCCTGGGCTGGCAGGGGACACAGAGGTTCAGCCTCAGGTGCTGGGTGGTGGTATCAGGTGGCAGAGGGGCCGGCTGGTACACAAGGATGCTGAAAATAAAAAGCCGTGTGTCTAGGTGGCAGGCGGGAGTCTGGCCCCCAGCTGGCAGATCCAACCAGACACAATTTACAAACATAGCGTCTACACATGTATATAATCACAGTAAATTATCCCAGCGTAAGATGGTACTGTTCCTGACAGTACTATTTTACTGCACATTAATTAGTTCACTGCAGCATTATAACATCACACATGTAGACAGTGACATTTTATTCTGAAGCTAATTAGTCTTCTCTTTGGTTAAGTGCATGTGTAGACATGGCCCCTGTGAGTTAATTTAAACCTTCTTTGTTGCAGTTTAAACCCACTGCTTCATACCTTGTCCTCTGGGGAAAGAAAGAGCAGTTGCTCTTTATGACAGCCTTTCAAATATTTGGGAAAAAAAAACTTCTCTCAAGCTCCCCACCCCAACCAGCTCATTTTTACCAAACTAAAAGTACCTAGTTCTCTCAACCTTTCCTCACTTTTATTATTTTGTTGCTTCCCTCTGAGTCTTCTCCAGTTTCCCCACATCCTTCTTCAATAGTAGGGCCCAGAACTGCACACCATGTTTAATTCATGTCTAATGAGCCCTGGAAAGGGTAATACTGTTACCTCCTATGTCTTTATTACTCCTTTTTGTATGCCTTCTGTCTCTGTCTCCAAGGTGTTTACCTATCCTCTTGATGAAGTGAAGCTACTTGGAAGAGATGATAGGTAAGCATCTTGGAGACAGAGACAGAAGGCATACAAAAAGGAGTTATAAAGACATGGGAGGTAATAGTATTACCCTTTCCAGGGCTCATTAGACACCATGGGACATTAGACACCATGGGACAACATCCTAATCACCAGATAACAGCCTTGCTTCTAGTCTGGTGATCAGGATGTTGTCCCATGGTGTGAAAGGTCAGGTTTCAAGCCCCTTCAGGTTGTGGTGGGCCTAGAATCTTATTTCTCTTTGTCCTGTGTAAATCCCTTAGCCAATGGGTTACTGGGCAAAATATCAATGCCGCCACTTTGATACAGCATCAAATATTTACTAGATGGAATTTTGGGGAATTGGACAGTACTTCTGTGTATCTGTGGCAAACTAAATCAAAAGGAAGCATAATGGAATTCAATACCTTTGGAACAGTATAGAATCACTTCCGTGAATATTCAGAAAGACAAATTAGTTGCATTAGTGCAAAGGAATTTAGATATCTTGATATAATTTGGGCTTTTTCATGAGGAGAGTAAAATGTGCCATGTGACTTGCATATATGTCACATGACAAGGGTGCTACACATGCACCCAATTTAAGGTTTCATAAAATGGCAAACCAGCCATAACAATGTTCTGCATATAATTGTATTGTGTAAAAATGTAGAACGTTGTTATGGCTGGTTTGTTTGGTATCTTAAATTGAACATATAGAAGGTTGGGGCCAGGGCCAGGGCCAGTAATCTAGTTCTCTCAGATTCTTGGCTCTGACTACAGATGGCACTGGGGTCCCAAACCAGCACTGGTGTGTTCCAGGGCCAGGGCCAGAGCCAGGGCCAGGGCCAAAATTCAGCTCATTGTCAGCCCCAGCCCTGGATCTGCAGGCACACTGTTTTCAACTCAATGGTACAGGGAAAACCCAGGAATCATGATCTGAGGCTCCCTTGCACTTCTGACAAGTAGAAAGGGTGTGATTAGGATTTGCACATGTGGCATGGCAGGAAGTGCATGTGTTGGTATCAGGGATCAGAGCCAACTGCCGCTTTCAATGAACATGTCAGAGGCCTAGTTCCTTGGCTCTGCACTGCCACACACCCCTAGTACTGGTGAGCGGAGGATAAGAGTTCCATCCTGCCGCCTGAGCACAGCCGTGCAGTTGAACACCCCTGGCTTGTGACACTGCCCAGTGGAGCAGAGCTGTGGCTGGGTGGACGTGCAGACCTGGGGAGCTTCCACCAATAGTCATGTCCATTGGAGTCCAGGGACCTTGAATTCTCTGCTGAATATTCTGCTAAAAAATGACTCCAGGAGTCAAATCTCCAGTGTGAGTCTGGACTGCCTATGCCTTAATCTGGCCCTTTAGAAAGGGACTTGGAAAGCTATTAGCTCAACAAAATCCTTTTTTATTTCCTTGAAGATACAAACTGAGATAGCTTTTTCCACAAACTCTCCTACCTGACTCAGATTAGCTCTTCAGAATCTAGAAAACCCTGGGAGAGAGTCAAGTGCCTCATTTTGAAATGTCAGTAAAAGGGCTACACAGTGGCTGGGGTTTTTTTGCTACATGTTATACCAGGAGAGGAAATGGCAAGGGGAAATGTACTTGTTTTGCACTATTTGTCTGCCTTTGTTACATATATGTTGATACTGTTAGCAGACTACTGGAGCCTTCAGGGGACTGACTGATGCGAATGCTGCATCTAGCTCATAAATGTGCCTGGAATGTATTAAATCCTCTCAAAAGCATCCTTGTTGGCTATGTCAAAGTAAAAGGTTGATGTTATGATTTTGTTGTAGGTTTCATCTCTCCATCCTGTATGTCTGTGGCAAACCAGTGACTGTGCTGCCCTCACATACATTCCAGCATCTCACTACAGGTGTTAAGACACCACAGGCAGGGGGACACACACTACACTCACATAGTCACCGATATCCAGGAGTAAATATCTAATGCTGGCATGGCTTACAAGTCCCAGGCAGAGGGTCTTACCAGCAGCAGCTTCTGAAGAGGGGAACAGTGATTTCTGTGCAGTTCAAAAAACCCCGAAGTCTGCCATCTATAAAGTGCACCCTCACACAGCTGCTTCTAACTCCCCTCTCACTGCAGAAAAGTCAAAGAATAATGGAAAGATGAATTCAAACAGAAGAGCTGAGGAGAATGGCTACTAGAGAGATCAGAGGAATGTTGAGGCAGTCTTACAAAAGGACACTAGAAGAGTTCAACTTGTTTAGCTTACTGAAATGATGGCTGAGAGGGGATAGGATTGCTCTCTATCAATACATCAGGAAATTAAGCAACAGGGAGAGAGAAGAGCTATTTAAGCTAATGGCTAATGTTGAAACAAGATGGTACAATTTTTAATACAAAATTGAGAGGAATAAATTTAGGCCAGAAACTAAAAACAGGTGCCTAATCATTTAAGCAGTAGGTTCTTGTTCGAGGACTGGGGGGAAGAAACTGGACTAGGTTTGAGACAAAGCTCAATCAGTATGAGAAAGACATTGCACATAACACTGGTGTCTGTAACTGCAGGAGAATGGGGTCAAAGACTTAGGAGGGCCTTATAGCCCATGTTCTATTTCTTATGTTTCTCAGGCCATACAGCCTCAACTTCCTTCTCTTCCAGAGAGGGGCACCCTGTAGGACAAGGTGCTTGGGAGGAGCGTTTCAGGAAAAATGCTGTGGTTCTTCTAGGCAAAGCACTTGACTATAAGAGACGCTATGTACCTATATGTCTATCTAGAAACAGACATCTATAGACATCACTGGGTTCTACATCCTGACCTGCTGTGCAAGCAGGGAAAGCCCACTGTTTGCAGACCGGTCCCCCATGTTAGGGAGCAAGGGAATCCCCTGAAAGGGATTTCCTCAGTGTATGTGTGCAAGTGCATAGAGAAGAATGTGCATAGGGGTTTCTCCCTCCCCACTTGCAGACATGTACCCCATGTCAGGGTGCAGATAGGTACATTGTAGACATCCCTCTGCAGGCACAGCTGCTGGCATAGGCTACAAACAAGGAGGTGGTACTCCCTATGTCCTCCCCCTCCATGCTTGCAGATGCACATCAGGGAAATAACCTGAAGAGGGATTCCCCCAGTACATATATCTGCACCCCAACATAGAGCACATAGCTACAACTAGGTGGGGAGGGAACCCCTGTGGGATTCCCCCAGTGCTCAGGACTGATGTACTCTAACACAGGACATATGTCTACAAGCAGGAAACCCCAACTTGCAGCCATCTGACCTGTGTTGGAGTGAAGCCCCAAATTTCCCCATGTACCCAGATGCATGTCCGGAGATTTCTGGAATGTGTCTAGGTAAGCAGAAAAGTGAGGTTGGTACTCCCAAGACTTGAGGAACCCAAGTCTGCACATGACTTCCCAGGGTTCCTCAAGCCCTTGGAGGCCTGCCTGGAATGGCTGGAGAGTGTGGGGAGCTTCAGGCTGCCTGTGTTTTCCTACCATAAACACACACCTGCCCGCCACAATAAAGTACATCAATGTGTCACTGTTTTCTGGTATAGCCACAATTGTAAGCATTTGTGATGCAACAGAAGGTAGGGGCATCTGTTTGCTTTGACTATGTGCTACAGTTAAATTTTTTATGGTGGCACAATGGTGACATCTGTTTCCACCCTCTCAGTGACTTCAGTGAGTGTCAGAGATCTCACCTTCCCAGATCAGGGTTGGATAAAAGCCAGGGGCTTCACCTTAGCACCTTGCAACAGCACTGGACTCACACAGTAAGACAATACAATACAATGATAAGTCAGCAGAGGCAGAATGCAAGTGTAAAAAAGAAACAACAAACCCTGCCTAGAGTGAGCCATCCTTTCCTGGAGCAGCCACCTGAAAGTCAGCACTCCTGAGTGGAAGTAAGATAATGGTTTGGCTTCCAGGTACTACTTTATTTATTTTACTTTTTCTTACAAAATATGTAGGATAACATCACTCTTCTTTTCTCTGAGGATAGGCCAGATGTATTTTGGCCTGAACTCTTCACTTCCTTTATGTTCTTTGTAATTTATGCAAATACAAGCCCCACATAGAGTCTTGATTTCCAGTATTAGAGGCAGGCAGGAAGGGAAATAGAGGCTCTCAGTCATCCTTGCATCACTAGATTGGTTTATATATTTTGCCAGATCAGATTATAGACTCCAGACAGGAGATTTAAAATGAAATGAACATAAAAAATTTAAATACATTTTATGAATCTTCTGGCTTCTACAAGAACACAATGTTCAAAATAATCGGGGGACATAAAATATGCATGATGGAATACTTCTGTTGGCCATAACTTCCTTTTATTTTAAATTTCTCTGTTGTGTGTAGAGGTGGAATTCATACATATTTGCTCAGCAGTGCTTTTTCTACCCAAAGTGTTCACTGGTAGCAGTGCCTGGAAGTGTTATCAATCTGTGTTCAATCAGTATGAGAATGGCATTGTTTCTTGGTGCCTGGGTAGTTCTCCTCTGAGTACTGTCAAATGCTCTGCACCTTTACATTTGTTTTAGAAAAGAGAGGGAAGGTCAGTAAACTGTTACCCTGACATTTGGCAGATTGCTTAAAATAATAGTGCAACTCCACGTGGCCAAAAAATCATGGGTAAGGCCTCAGGAAATCATAACAACAGCGTTAAAAAGCAGGAGATTTTTTTTTAAATAACCTTTTTTGCCTTCTGTTTACTGAGCCTTTAGATTTCATATTTTCTAAACTTAAAAACCCAACATGAACAACTGATATATCAGTAGACAGATGCAGAAACATTATAAGAGAGGTATTCTTTTAGGTATGTTCCAATTTAACCAGTAAAATGGCAAACCCCAAATAAATGTTATTTGAGCTGTTTGATAAGTTTCAACAAGTGCACTGTGTGATGCCACTAAATGAAGCATGGGGCTCCAAGATCCTACCTCCTAGGAGAAGACAGGACTCAAATTATGATGGAAAATGTATTTCTTTGGGTGTCATCTTTTGCCAAGCAGTAGCAGATGTCAGTGTCTTGTAGATTGGTTTACTCTTAGAGAAATCAATTGTATGAAGTCTAGGTATTTCCTTAGTGCAAGATATTATAGGCTGTGTAGATGAAATGAGTCAGTGTATGCACGCCTTGGTGGTGTAATGTGCCTTAAATGACTTGGGGCGCAGCAAACTAAAACTCCTTCGTGGAGTTTTAGCTAGCTGCCCCTACAGCTGCGGAACAAAGCACCGGGCTCTGTGCAGCTCCACAGCTGTGCAGGAAGCCTTGTAGGCAGCCTGAAAGCAGCCCGGGAAAGAAGGCTCCACCCCAAAAAAGCAGCAACCCTGATTTCCCCCAGAGCCTACCTGCCTGCCTGAGCTGCCAGGTGACTGCAGGTGGGTGACACCGGGGGGGGCGGGTGGCAGAGGAAATCACAGAGGGAAGCACCAGCCCCACCCCTCCCCCCACTGCAGCCCAGGGACTGCCCTGCCCACCGGCAGCTCATCCTCCCCTCCCCACTGGAGAGGCAGGTAAGTCAGCAGGGTGTGTGCAGGACACAGGGGTTTATTCAGCCCTAGATTGAAGTGGTGTTTTTTAAAACCCAACACTTACATTTGGGGCCCCTGTTTCACCTACACACACCCATAGACAGCAGTCCTGGAACAGAGAGGGCACAAACAGCACAGAGGCAACTCCCTCTTTCAGAAGTCTTGGCCCAAACACCAATGCCTGGAGCAGCTCTACATCCAGAAGTGACTAGTTGCAAATTAACACTGAGGAACTGTCTTGCTGTTCCAAATAGCTCTCCTCATAGAATCATAGAAAAGTAGGGCTGGAAAGGACCTCAGGATCTAATTCAGCGGTCTCCAACCTTTTTCGGTTGGGGATCACTTTTGGAATTTAAAAGGAACTGAAGATCTACCCTCCCCTCCCACCCCCTGCCCAGCAGGTAAGTCTGTGGAGAGGGAACAGGGGAGAGGAAAGGGCCATGGTGGGAGCAAGGCAAATCAAGGCCCCATCCCTAGCTCCACTCTCTCCCTCACCGCTGGGGCCTCAATCTGCCCCACCCCATGGTGGTAAGGGAGGGGCAAGCCCTGCACAGCCAGGACAGGGCAGGGGACAGAGCCACGATCAGCTCATCTGAGGAGTGCAGGACGGCACGCAGCATGGGAGGGCATGGGGGGCAACAGCACTACAAGGTGATTCCCAACACTGACCCTACTCAGAGCAGAACTGAGATCTTTGTGCAAAGAGGGAGTGGGTATCTGTCTGGTTACTTTCTCAAAGATATTATAATGTCCCAGTTAGTATCTCTATGGCATGGGCACTTCCAGGTAGTCTTTTCTGGGATCTGTTCTGTGTTTATGGTAATAATGGGCTCTTCTCCATGTGGGATGTACTTGCGTATGCAAGATGGGGACTGACCAAGTGGCAATCAGTTACTATTTCTCTAGTAACTGGCCTCATGAGGAAATAATCTTTGGTTCAGACACTTTGAGGGAGAACACTGGTTTGTGAGTTTTTGGTTTTGGTTAATGTTCTTCCCTACATCTCTTCTTAAGGGAGTAAAGGTGGGACAATTTCACAGTCAGATGAATCAGTGGAAAAAAATCCTATTGATCTCTCAATTCATTTTCCTTGCCAGTTTCCAAAAATCTAAAGGGCTACCACAAAGAAGAGAAAGAGCAGGACATGGACCAGTAGCTTGTTTAGACTGGATATCAGAAGAAATGTCTTCTCTGTTAGAAAAATGAGACAATGGAATTCACCGCCTAGGGAAGTGGTGAAATCTCCATGACTGGAGGTTTTCAAGAAGTTGGATAAGCATTGGTCAAGGATGATATAGAACAGGGGTAGGCAACCCTTGGTACAGGTGCCAGAGGATGGTATATGAAGACATTTTGCATGGCAGACATACCTCATGTGGTTAGTGGGTAAGGGCCTGGGACTGCATTGCTGCCAGAAGGATCGGGCCACTTCTGGCTCCCCTGCCATCTGCCTCTGATACAGCAACATTTTACAAGTTGAAGTTGTTGGTGTTTTTAGCACTCTGCTGAAAAACGTTGCTGACCCCTGATCTACAAGTAGGTATGCCTGGAACACTTTGTAAAGAACAGCAGCCAGAAGCCCAAGAGCCTCCCACACACACAGAGTGTTGAGAGGTAATAAGAAGGGCTCAGTAGCCTAAGGTGGGTACAAGTTGCAGATGACCATACCTAACATCAAGAGAATGAAGTACAGCTGCACAATTGACTTAGTTATGAAAGGAAATTAAAGGAGCAGGCATGAGTTTATGGAAGGGATACAGAAAGGGCAGTTCTGGTGGTCAGTTGTGACAGTGTGATGTTTATGCCTGCTGTCCCTGGGATACAGAGCAGAATGGAGGATGGGTTTTTTCCCCCACATTTTTGGTCTTCGCTGGTTGCAACATGGGGCCAGGGTGGAATTTTTCTTTCACCTTCTGTTGGTACGCATTAGGGAGGTGTTTTTGCCTTCATTAGAAGCATTAAGTGGTGGCTGTAGACAAAGCTGGGGATTTTGACTGAAGCACACCAATGCTCCTGCTGAGGTTAAACCCAGAGGTTCCTGGTGAAACGGTCTGCTCAAGGTCAGACTAATGGCCTGGAATTAGGAAGGAATTTTACCCCATGGTCAGATAGGTGCAGACTGTGGGGGGCGGGGGTTTGCCTCCCTCTGGAGTGGGGGCTGTGGCTCTTTTCCTTAGGTCTCAAGCATTTTAACAACCCTAACAGCAGCAGGACACTGTCCATCATTGTTTCCCAGCTTCACCTGTGGCAGGTTAGGATGCTGTGCCTTGTATTTCTGTGGCAGTGTTGATTGTGTAGTTGTAGAAAAGAATAGACAATTATTTTCTTGGTCTGGTTGAGCCAGAAGTGATCGTGCCTCAGGCAGGGAATGGTCTAGATGACCTCTGAAACTTCCTTTTAGCCCTATTTTCTATGATTCTGTGAACCTTCCATGTTTTCCTTTCCATAATGTTTGTATTCACAGTGTGCCTATCCTGAGCTCTTTCAAAGTTCCCTCTCCTTCATGTCTAAGACCTCCTTAAAGAATTAACTGGCATGTAACTCTGTAAATGCTGGGTGCATCTACATCCACACTGAAGCATCCCCATGCCCCAGCTAGCCTCTCTGCAGCTTGTAGAGCCTATTGGACCAGCCCCAGGCTGGCAAGCTAACCCCCTAGACCCACTGCCAACCTGGGCTGTCCCACATACTGCACATGAATAAGCTCCAG
The DNA here is from genome assembly GCF_052110815.1 of Crocodylus siamensis. Taxonomy (NCBI): domain Eukaryota; kingdom Metazoa; phylum Chordata; order Crocodylia; family Crocodylidae; genus Crocodylus; species Crocodylus siamensis. Next base: position 47,622,019 of record NC_143403.1, read on the forward strand.
AGTAATATGCTCTGGAGTTTTTTGCTCCCAGATGCATGTTCAAACATTACACCTGTGAGCAACCCCCCACCCCCGAACAATAAGCTCTGAAATTCATTTCTGTGTATTAATTGTTGCCCAAATGGCCAGGCAGGGGCACACATGGCAGTAGTGCTGCACAAAGGTCAACCCTACCTCCACAGCCCACTGGCAGCTGGCTCAGAGGGGCAGAGGGAGGGAGGGGAAGAGCCATTTATGCAGGAGGCTGCCTCTACTGGCTGTGCAGTCCCCATCTGGGTCTGGTAGGTGCGCAGCAGGTCATAGCCAGGAAGAAGCCTCCACTGTCAGACTGCTGTAATGGTTAAAGGGTGCAGGGAACTCTCAGAGCTGCTTCAGCAGTCAAGCTGGCATAAGGGGTAGTGTCCCCAGGTACCAATTGGCTGGGCCCCAGAAGTTTCTGATAATGAGTAGCCCTGAGCTACTTGCCAGGGCAGCTGTTTGTACTGATGGGGTCAGTGCAGGGTTGCTTTTTATACTGCTGGGGCCAGCATCTGGAGGAGCCAGGCAGGGTTATTTTGCCCCAAGTGGCACAATTTGCCCCACACCAAAGTGCATGTCTGGGCACGTGCACTGACGCAAAAAGCCCTGACTCAAATTTGCACTGCTTCTGTTTGAGCTGCTGCAAGTGCACGTGCCTGCATGTGTGGATGTGCCCACATGGAGTTATAGAAAGATCAGGACAAATACCAAAAAAGGGCAAAATTCTATAATGTTCTATTCAAGATTCTATGAAGTTATATTGATAACAAGTCTAGCTATGGGAAAAATGTTGAAGTTGAGTAAAGCTTATAAAAATATGGTCTTATAAGTTAGGAATAAAAATGGAATTTTCCAAAAAACTGAATGTTTAGTTAAGCTGAACTACTATAGAAAGTGATGTACGTTTTGCTACTGTACTAAGTCCAATGTTTTGCTGGTCAGAAAAAATTATCGTGGAAATATTCCATAGAGGTATATGGTTATGTTGTAATGAAAATACCACATACAAGTTAATCAGTTTCAGCAGAATTTATTTTCAGAAGAAAACCAAAAAATAAGACTGCTGCAGGGCACTAAGTTGTACCTGCTCCTTAAAGGACAGAAACTGCCTAAAGAAAGGGCCCTAGGACCCAGCCAGAACCCCACAGGTTGCCATGGCAGCAGGCTAATGAGGGAATTAACTAGCACCTGCATCTGGTCAGCTGATGCTCATAGTTAGCACCGGTCAGCTAGCACCTGCTCCATTTAGGGGCTCATATTTACGTTGTTGTTTAATCCGATGGACCGGTCTGAGGTTACTGGGGAGATGGAGGCCTCATTGGGGCACACTGCCGTGTAGACCCCCAGCACCAGAGGGGGCGCAGTGACAGGGCTGCAGAGAGCCCTGTGATAACAGAAGGCTGAATTAGGTCAAGACCTCATTACAGAGACAACATTGATATACCTTTTGCAAGGTCTGGGTCATGGTAAAAGGACAGTTTTGGAGCCACACATGTAGCTCATAAACTTTGGGGTGTCTCGTGGAGAACCTACTTAGAGTGGGACCCAGCAAGGGGTCTACGAACCCACAGGGTTTAGTGGGGTCCATTGGGACGTGACCACGCAATAACTTGAGGGCAGCATCCCTATCTATTATCTAAAACCAACAAGATGTGGCAGGAGAGATTAGAAGGCACCTGCAGGGTGAAGCTGGCACAGTTACGGAGCCCTAGGGGCATCACAGCCAGCCCTGGGGACCTCACACCGTGACAAAGACATTTTGATTTATAATTTTTAGTTAAATTAAATTTGAATTTTGTTTTAAAATCACAGCTTATTCCCAACTATATTCAGTTTGTATTTTCAATTTCTATTAGAGATCAACATTTTAGAATGTTTTTAAAACATTCAGTTTTATTTAGGCTTCACAAGAGAGGACTGAGGAAGGGTTTGAAATAATCTTCAAATATCTGACAGGAAATTATCAAGAGGATGGATATAGCTTTGCACTAAGCTTACAAGGGACAAGACTAGGATCATGGCCTCAAAATTCAGCAGAGGAAATATAGGTTGGAGATTAAGAGGGACTTGCTGACTAAAGAGTGGTCCAGCATTGGAACAGGCTACCTAGAGAGATTGTGGAATCTCTATCCCTGGAAATTTTCAAGAGCAGGTTAGACAGACACTTGACAGAGATGGCTATATAAGGGATAATTCTACCTAGAGCAGGGGGTTGAACTAGATGACTACATGAGGTCCCTTCCAGCCCTACTTCCCTAAGATCCTATGAAAATTTTAAAAGAAAATAAAATCTAATTATTTTAACTGACCTGGCATGATTTTTTTCCCATAATTTGGCTTTGTGAAGAAAATTATGGAAAATTTCCTTTCAGAAAATCCCTTCACAAAACAGAACTTCTGTTCTCTGCACAGCTGAAACAATGATTTACCAATGCATTTTTCTATTTCAGTGTTGTAAATTTAATAGAAAAATGGTGTAGCACTGACACAATATAGAATGAAGGGGGGTGCAAAAATGGAATCAGGCTTTTGAAGGCACAAAAGCAGAAACTAAAGAGTAGCTTCAGTGTATGAGTGTACTTTCTTCTGGCAATTTTCTTTATCTTGTCAGGTGGGTATTAGCTGCAATTTCAATTATATGCAAAGATGGTAAAGAGAAACTCAATGCATTTCCTTCAAGGACATTAACAAAAGCTGAAATGAATTCCTCCTAAGCTAGGAAACAAGTATTGAACTCCAGTCCACTTAAGTTATTTCATATTTATTTAAAACATTTTTTATTTCCTTACTTCTGTAGACTTCTGATGGAGAAAAAAAACTGCCTTCAGCTGTTGTTAATTTTCATAGTTCTGTTAAATCCATTACAACCCATCCAATTCACATCAGCTAGGCATCTAGCTACCACGGAAGATACTGAGTCTGGCAGCAGCCAACAAGAAACCACCTTTATTTTTACCTGCTTATCAGGACAAGTCTCCCACAGTCACCATCTTGATTGTTTTGAAAACTTGGAGGCATAATCAGTAGTAGAATCAGTCTACAGAATCTCTTTCTTAGATAATTGTGACAACGGGCAACCTCCAAGGCCTGGTCACAGTATGAGCCCAACCCCCTGTCTAGGGCAGGCTGAAAGGTCTTTCCTGGCATGCCTTGTTATGACACTCATTGTAATAAATGCAAGAGGCTGCCCATTTAATGCCCCGATGACTAAGGATTTACACATGGCTCCAGCCTTCCCTTACTATGTCCCATACCTCACAGAGATCATCATAAGTTGTTCTTACTAACGGCCCAAGACCAGGCCAAACTCTACCCATTGTTGGGGTCTCTGTTATTCCTCCTGGCATTCTGCCCTTCACTGGGCCTCATTCATACCACCCACTCTCACTGGGCCTCTTTCATACTGCCCCTCACTAGGCCACTCTCAACCTGCTGTGATCTGTACCTTACACTCCACATGAACCTGCACAGGGCCCCCTTCCTGTTCCCTCTCTGGGGTGAACACCACTGCTCCCCATCTCTGAGGCTTGGGGTCTGGTACCTCATGGGCTCAGGTGTCCACAGACATGCCTGGGCCCCTGTTCTTAATTACCAACCTGATGGTAGAAGCTGGGGTTATAAGGCATCCCTACCCACCTTTCATTGGGGAGGCAACTAGCCTGGCATTTCTAGGGAGCTACCCTACCATGGGCAGCCCTACCAGGCCATCCTTTCCCAGCAGGGTGCAGTTTTAGGTCTTACCCAGGACCAATGCAGGCCTACCTGCCCTTGGTCTAATCCTCTGAGGACCTGGATATAGTTCTCAGGCAGCTGACCCTTTTTGGAATCCTCCCCTCTAGAGGCTGTATTGCATCCTCCTCGTTCACAGCCAGCTTGATAACTGACCTCTACTCTGTCAGATGTGATGTCCCACCCCTCCCCACCCTCCTCGAGAGGACTTTCAGCCTATATAGGCTCTGGCCCCACCTCCAGACCAGTTGGGGTACCAGATGGCTCTCTGCAGCCCTGGCCTGCCCCTCAGGGTGGACTCAAATGCCCTTCTTCCTTATGGCCACAACTCCATTACATTTACCAGTTGAGAGTTCAGAAAGTCAACATGGCAGCCACTGTTCTCCATATTCCAAAGTGGCTCCCCCTCTAGGCCCTACCATTGAGCCACCACCACAAGCTGGGCTGGACTAGCACCCCATAAAATTTGGATGAGGCCTAGTTCCACTGGGCTTACCTGATCCCCCTGGTTTCATCCCTGCCCTGCTTAATCAAGGCCTGCCTAGCCTCTGCATAGGCCCACAAGTTGTAACCCCCTTTATAGGCTGGGTCTTGCTCTCTCTAAGCCCAAGCCTTCTTTCTGGGGCTTGGGACCCTACTGGGTCCCCAGGAACCTCCTACCATCCCCATAGTTCCTCCCTTACCTCCAACAGCAGCTCAGTCAGGTGTCATCCACCACTACTCTCTGGGTGTGCCCCATCAGCCAATTTTTTACCCATCCAACTGTGCAGGCATCAATGCCACAGTGGCTTAATTTATTGATAAGGATCGGGTGAGAGACAGTGTCAAAAGCCTTAAAGTCTAGAAAGACTACATCCATGGCAACACCATCATCCAAGGATTTAGTTACTTGGTCATAAAAGGCAATCAGGTTGGTCAGGCAGGACCTTCCTTTGACGAACCCATGCTTATTGCCCCTGAGCATGATCTCCCCTACTGGCCCCCCACAGATGTGCTCTTTTATGATTCTCTCCAAGATCTTCCCAAGCACCGAGGCGAGGCTTACAGGCCTATAGTTACTTGGGTCTTCCTTTCTCCCTTTCTTGAAAATTGGGACCACATTAGCTAGTTTCCAATCCCCTGGCACCTGGCCACAAGACCATGAATGCTCATACAGCCAGGCCAAGGGCTCTGCGATGACCCCTGCCAGCTCCCTCAACACCTTTGGGTGGAGGGCATCTGGACCTGCAGATTTAAAAATGTCTACCCCTTCCAGAAGATCCCTAACTATATCTGCACTGACTGAAGGCCTGACAGAGCAATCCCCAAGATTGTCCCTACCTCTGGTAGGTGGGATATCCTGGTCCCTGTTCAAGAAAACAGAGTCAAAGAAACTTAAAAATATGAGCTTTCTTGTCTGGCATAGACACAAGATTACCATTTGCGTCTTGCAGGGGCCCTACATTGCCTGGTGCCCTCTTCTTGTTCCCAATGTACTTGAAAAAGGACTTTTTGTTGTCCTTAATCCTGGACACTAGCCTGAGTTCCATCTCTACCTTGGCCTTCCTAATAGCCCTCCTAAACTCATGGGCCGAGGAGGAGTACTTCTCCTTGGTGATAGCTCCTCTCTTCCACTGGATGTACACCCCTCTTTTAGTCCTCAGGCATTGCTGAATTCCCTTGCTGAGCCAAGGGGGTTTCTGAGCACTCTTACCCCCCTTGCTTCTCTCAGGGACTGTTATTGCCCAGGTGGTCAAGGACTTGCAGTCCCCTTACCAGGTCATCCCCCATAACCAGGACCAGGTCCAGCAAGGCGTTACCCCTAGTGGGGCTGTGCACTTCCTGGATATGGTGAAGGTCCTGTAATACAGCCAAGAACCTATGCGAGTGGTCAGACCTGGCTGTCTGCTCCTCCCAGCAAATGTCTGAGTAGTTTAGGTCACCCATGACAATAACCTCCCTTGACCTAACCACATCCATAAGCTGACTGGTGAAGTTTTGGTCCAGCTCTTCCCCCGGTTAGGTGGTCTGTAGTAGACACCCACCATAAGGTCCCTTTTGCCATGCCCCCGTGTAGTTTTACCCATAGCATCTCTGCCCAACCCTCCTCTAACCCAAAGCTAATCCTTGATGTTGTGAGGTGCTCTTTGCCATAGAGCACAACCCCCCACACACACTTTTCCTCTCTGTCCTGTCTCTTCTATATAGGGTGAATGCCCAACACCCAGTTGTAGGTAGGGTCCCACCAGGTTTCTGTGAGCCCTACTAAGTCTGGGTTCTTACTCGCAATCTGGAGGCACTGTTCTTCCGGCTTACTCCCCATACTGTGAGCATTATTGTAGAGGCATGAGGCCTCCTGAGGGTGCACATGCCTCTCTCCCACTCCTAGGACAGTTGTGGCCCCCTGCTCTCCAAACGTTGATGCTTACCTGGGCTTCCCTTCCTTTTGTCACCCTACATGCTAGTGAAGCATCCTCTCCACTCGAAGTGGTCCCTTCCCCCGGTGAAGCTAGTTTAAAGCCCGCCATATGAGATCACTGGTCCCACATCTTTTGGGGTCTTTGGAAGAGAAAATAATGATTGAGTGTTGTTGGGAAGAGAAACCGCATTGGCTGCACTGGTTTCTTCCTGTTCCTCCTCTTCTACTTCATCATCTGTGCTAGTCCCGCTGGAATCGGGGGGGGGGGGGGGGGGACACTTGGAACAAGTTCAAGGTGTACCATTGTGGGGACGCTCGGAGCCTGGGACCCCAACAACGAGAGTGTCCTCCGCGCCTGCCGTGTTTCCCGCCGCTACGCCAAGCTGATGCGCTGCCTCATGGTGTCCAACACCATCCGCTGATCCCACGACATCTACGTGGAGCACATCACAGGCCACCGCCAGTACATCGACCCCTCCAGACCAGCCGCCACCGGACCGGACCCGGAGGACGCCGCCGCCTGAACCGCCCCCCCACCGCTTCGCTTCGCATTGAGAGGACTTCGCCGCCACGGACGACCCCACCCCACCGGAAGAGGACCCCCGCGATCGGACTTTATGGACTGAGATGCTCACTCCGAGCCACTTCCTTCAACATCGCGGACCACTGTAATGGGTATGTGTGTATCTATCTTCTTTCCCTCTCAGCGTCGCGATCCCCCCTCCCACCTCCCCCTTCCACACCCCTCACCCCCGGGCTTAGTTGGCTAACATTGTATGGTATGTAACCTAGTCGCGTTCCACTCCTCTCCCCCACCCCTTGATCGTTAGTCCCTCGCTCGGGCGCTTTGTATTTCCATCTCAACTTTGTCATCTTTTTCCTGGATTCCCCATCCAAAACATCTACTAATAAAAGTCAATCTGTTCTTGTTGGCAGTCCCTGTCACCCAGGAGCATCTATCATCTCATGGATGGCCTTCTGTTGTTTCAACAGTCTCTCAAACATCAAGTGTGTGGAGTTTCAATGAGTTTCCACATCCTGCATGATTTTGTGCTGTGGGATGTTCAGCTCTGCTTTTTTGTCCCACAGCATCTTGCCCCCCTTGATGCTCTGGTGGATGTAGCCTGCCACCTTCCTGAATTTGGAAATGAGCATGCTGGTGGTGCTGGTGCCATCAACAGCAGCCCTGCCCTCCTCCAAAGTATCCCTAACAATGTGGTGGAACTTGTGTGCTACCCAGCGGATGCCAGCAAAGATGGCATCACAGACCTTTTTGACCATATTGGCCCCATTTTTGGTGACCATGAACATGCAGGTGAGCTCGCCATGCCCAATGAGCCAGCCCTGCACCAAGTGGTTCATGGTCTCCATGATCTGTGTTGCCATGTGGGCATCATCCATCACCTTGGCTTAAAGGAGAGCCCACCAATAGCCTGACTGATCATATCAGTGCCCTGTGAGGGAAAGATAGGTGTGATCTCCACCCTGGCTGCTCCAGATGTCCAAAGTGAAGTTTAAGGCCACCTGCATACCTGCCTTGTGCAGCTTCTCCCTTGAGTACTCTCTGCATGCCTCATACAGGGAGGGCACCACTGTCCTGCTGAAGGTAGTGCATGCAGGCAGTTGGTAGGATGTGGCCACAAGTGCCATGAGCCATCTGAACCCTGGCCACTCAACTAAGGATAAGGGCTGGCCATCAACAGCAAGCACCTCCCCAATGCTCTGTGTGATCTTGCTCACCCTTGCAATATGTTCCACTTTGTGTCTGCCTTTCTCCCACTGTGCCAGGGTGGTCTGTCTATGCTTTGGGGGGATGAGGACTTTGCAGTGAAAGGGGGATTTCATTTTGGGCACATTCTCACTGGTGCCAGGCTGAGGAGGAGCAAGGGCAAGGGGGTGGTGCCTGCTGAGATGCATCAGCATCCCCAGGGTGCTCATGTGTTTTGTTCTCTTGCCCTAGGTGGTTTTGGTTTGGCAGTGCAGGCAGATAGTATATGTGGGATCATCTGCCAGCTCAAAATGATCCCAGACCACACTAGCCGCTCACTTATGAAGTGTGGGTGCATGTGTGGATGCTGCAATTTCCCCCTCCTCAGCAGGCAGAGGTACAGCAACAGGAGGAGCAGACTCAGCTGAGCCACTTGCCTCCACAACCTCTACCTCAGCCTCCTCTAAAGTGCCTCCTGCAGAAGGAGACCTGGCTCGAGGGGAAACTTAAGGAGTGTGGAGCACAAATTCAGCTGCTTTCCCCTCCTTCCCCAGAATTTCCCTTGCAAGGGCACTCAGATCCAGCTCCAGCTCTTCCTCTGGTACTGGAAGGCTCAACATGGGAAGTGAAATGAGGGTGGAGGAAACTGTCATGCTGGTGCTGGTGCTTGTTGTGGGGGGGGGGTTATGGCTGGTGCCCTTGGAGAGGATGCAGTCTCAGGCACAGTCAATAGCAGTAGCACTGGCACTGGCAATGCTCTCCTCTCCTTGCTTCGTCTGGAAGCTTCATCCCTGCTAATTGTAGGAAAGAGGCTGCATCTCAGTTTGGGGAAGGGGGTGGGTCTTACACCTCTCCCTCCACCCCCTCTTCTGCCCCTCCCTGAAATCTTGCCAGCTGCCTTTCCACCATGCTCCATGGTGTGTGTGGCAGGGCACTATGTGTTCCTGCCACTTTAAGGCCCTCGAGCTGGCAGCCTCCAGGTGCCTAATGAGGGCAGCCATTTTAGGCTCAGAGCTGCCTATATAAACAAGGCAGTTTGGCTACTGGGGAGCAGGCAACAATATTGCCTGATCTGAGGGTTGTTGAGTTTCATCTAGAGGTAGGGGAGGAGCTGTAGGGGATGGTAGGAGGCTCCTGGTCCTGGGTACAACTGGAAACTACACCCTGCCAGGAGTGGGTGGCCTGGTGGGGCTTCCAGTGGTGCAGGAGCCCTCAGGAAATGCCAAGCCAGTGATCACCCTGGTGAAAGATGGGTTGGGGTGCCTTGACCCCTAGTCCTCACGTTTGGGTGGGTCATGTACACTGAAGAAAGTTGTGAGGGTGCAAGCCCTGAGAAGGAGAGTTGGAGGCTAGGTGTGGCCAAGGCTGCCTGAGCTCTGTTGGGGTTTGAGGCCCTGAGAAGGAGAGTTGGGACCAGGCATGGCTATGGCCACTTGGGGCTTCCCTCCACAGGTGGGCTCAAGGCTCTAAGTAAAGGGGATGTTATGAGCATGTGGAGCTTATAGTGTGAGGGGGGAGCAGCCAGAAAGAGAGAGAGCTGAGTCCTGACCCCAATAAGTCCTCCAATGTGGGGAGGCAGAGTTTGGGTTGAATACTATACCAGTAGTAGTACCATGACCTGCTGCCTGGTGGGGAGTGAGAGTCCCCTGTGAGACCCTGAGGCCCCAGTCATGGTGTGAGGTAACCCAGCTCCCCACCTCTGTGGAGAGGGACCCTGGGATAAGAGTATTGGTCATACATCAAGGCCTGCCAGAGCTTCCCTTGACTGGCCTAGGCAGGGGCTGGGGACAGGACCAGGAGGGTCAGAAAGGCAAGGAGGCCCACTGAAAGGGATGCCCAAGAGCCAGGGGCCTGGAGTCCCGACTGGCCTGGAGGTGGGCTGGGGCTAGTGTGAGCTGAAGGTCCCAGTGAAGGGACCACACCCAGGAGGTGAACCAGTGGCAGGGAGATGTGTGGCCCGGTATGATGGTGGCAGAGTCTGCCTGAAGGAAGGAACTCAGGTGGGGTCCTATAACAGGATGCTGGGGGGACTGGCATGTATGAGAACATCATGATGTCATCTGCGAGGCTTGGGCTGCGGTGTAGGGGAGGAATGGAGCTGCAGATAGCGCCCCCTAGCAGTGGGGCAGTAAATGGGCAGCCTTCTGGCTAATTACATTTACTAATTAATCAATTAAGACCAAGGTGTTGTGGGTGAGAAGGTGGGCAGTCCGCCTAACAACAGGTGGGTGGGTCCCATGGAGATTGGCACCACTAGTCTTCTGCTCCCCCCCCCCCCCCCATTACAGTGTGTTTCATAGCATCTTGGTTTTATACAAATATATAAATGTATCTGTGTTCCTATATAAGTTCTCTAAGGTGTGTAGCCTATGCTGCAAGATATAAATGTGTAGAAATAAAATATAAATGTATCTCCCTTCCTATATAACTTAAATTCTATAGTGTAATATCCATTATAATTATAAAATTGGAAAGAATAAATTTAATGACTAATAATAAAATAAAAGGGTCTAGAAGAAAGAAGGTATTGTGGAATCACAATTGCTAGGCTAGGCTAGCAAGTAGGAAATCATTCAAATCAATGCTAGTAGTAGCCTTCGTTGTCTAGCACTCCTGAGGTACTGGAAGACGCAGCTCAGTAACTGTCAGATTCCAAGGCAGAAAACAGGCCAGTTCAAACAATTGTCCCTCTTCTGCTGTTTTTCCCTCCCCCGGAGCACTGGGATTTAAAGGGACCTCAGGAAAGAATAACAGTCACTGGCCAGCTACACAGTCAATATGAGAGCAGTTCTTCCCCCTCCATCTCCTACTTTCTGTTTCCCTGCAGGCAAGCCCAGCTTGAGCTTCGAAACTTGAAACGTTTTGGAACATTTTGACTGCCCTCATTTCATTCCAAGGCTGTTTCAAAGCCACTCATTTCATCTCAATTTCACTGTTTTGAGCTTGAAGCAAGTCAAAACAATATCAAAATCAAACAGCCAGTGAAATCTCACACAGCCCTAGCACACACCCTTACTACTTCATTTTCTACAAAATGGAAGTGCATTTAAAATGGCAGCTTAGCATAAGCATAACCATGGCATAGATATAAAATGTTCAATTTACAACCCACTGCAAATGACAGGGCAGCAGTTTACTGGTACAGCTGCAGGAACTGCTGCATTAGCATGGCTCTCTTTTTTCCCCTGCCACTAATTTTAGTCACCAGTGATAACAGAAGCCTACAAATTTGTGGGTAGCAGGACAAGTAGCAGCAACATTCACCCCCTGGATTCTGGAGACATGCAAGCTGAAATTTAACCTCTCAAGAGTTGCATGCAAACTGCAGGCTTCCACTTGAATTGGACAGCCCTTATCTAGACATTTGCTATGGAAAGCAAACACTTGCTAGGAAAAATTATCCTTAGTAAAAAAAGTGAATTTCCAATCAAAACAAAACTTCAACAAAAAAATTTTCAACCAAGCATTAGCCAAGCTACTAAAAGAGAGATTAATTACCAGGAGCTGCATAATAGTCATGGAAATTAATACCAACTGTTCTGTCTATCCATGGAAGTGGACTACTAAGCTTTGGTGAAAGCTACATGCTGATTTTGCAGAGAAGAATAAATACACACGTGTGTCTTCATGTTCTAGGTAGCTAGAAGTTCTGCACATCATAAGCCTCTTTCATAAAGCACTTGAGAAATACATTTGTAGCACATGGTTTGCCTAGAAAGATCGTTCCAGATAATGTTATTTGGTTTGTATGAGGAAATTACAATCTTTCTCAAGAGAAATTCAGTGAAGGATATAGTATATTCTACTAATCAGCCAGGAGTGACTCTGGCAACCAAATGTTCAAAGGAGTTGTATTCAAAATTATTGGAGAAAAAAATGCTCTAGGCATGCAATCTGGCACTAAAACTCCAGTATAGCTGTGTCTTACACAGCTGAGAAGATTTACGTTTGATTTGGTTATAACAAACTCAGCAACAAAACTAAAAGCAATAAAGAAAAAAAAACAATAAATGGGACAACACAGGTCATTATAGGCCAGTGGCACTGAAATTTATCCCAGGCAGCATTATGTTCTAAGCATTAGGTATATGTGGCACTATTCTGTATTGTGTTTATCTCCTGTCACTTCCTGACATTATGGTGCAAAGTAGCTAAGTCTATTGTACATGAGCAGATCCAGAATTACAGAAAGGAAGGTGCAACCACACACATTGGTAGTGTAATGCATACACAATGAAGAGAGCTCACCACATATCCTCCCTTGCAGTGATCAAGGGTGGCAGTGAGCTCTCTGAACTGTGAGGTCTGTATGTGCTGTCAGTTCTGATTTCACCCATAGCTTAGCCCAGGGTCTGGTCACAATCCCTGCTTTTTCTAGGGCTGTATGAAGCTTCGGTAGCTGACTCAATTCGGAGGAGATGCAGCTCAATTTGGGGACCAAATCTCCAAATCTGAATTGAATTGGGAGACCAAGTAAAAGCTCCAAATTGATTTGAAGCATTTGAATCAATTTGGGAAAAGATTCAGAAGAGATTTGGCTGATTCGGAGATTTGGCCATAGACTAAACAGGCAACGGCTTGCTCCAGGTGGAAGGGGGCAAGTGGCAGCAGGGCAGAGCCCCTGTGGCTCCCCACACTGGAGCAGATATAGGCACAGTCAAAGGAGCCACAGAAGAAGCCCCATGGCTGCCTTGCTTGGCCCCACCCAGCCCCAGCCTAGCCCTAGCACCTAACAAAACAAAACAAAAAAAGCCCCACACTCTCCGGCTTCAGGAACAGCAATGAGGGGCCTCTGAGGGCTTGTGACAGAGCCCCCTGCATAGTGTGGGGCAGCACAGGGCACCAGGGGGCAGCAGAGATCACCCCCTCTCCCCAGCACCTGCGTGGCAGCTGCAGCATGGTGTGGGTCCAGAATGGCTTGGCAGGGCTCTGCACATTGTCTGGGACCTGGGGCAGCTCCAGCAGTCAGCCAGAGCCCAGCAGCACTTAGCCACAATGGCCCCAGCTCCCAGACATTGTGTGGCACGCTACTGAGCTGCACTGCACCTGCACCATAGGGCAGCTACCATATGGCTGCCAAGAGTGGGGGAGATCCCCACTCCCCCCACTGTGCAGGTGGGCTCTGACATGAGCCTTCAGAGGCCCCCAATCACCTCACCGTTGCCAGAGCTGGTGAGCGTGGGGGCTTTTTTTTTCTTAAGGTGCTGCAGTGACCAGCTGCAGCCGTGGCAATTGGGGCCTTTGGGCACTCGTGGCAGAACCCCCCCCAACACACACACCACACACCCCCCCACGGGGCAGTGGGCTTCCCCCCCAACCTGGCACCTGCATGGCAGCTGTCATATCATGAAGATGGCACATGTCTCAACAGGTTGCCACACATTGTCTGGGACTTGGGACTGCTCCACGTGTCAGCCAGAGCCTGACAGCACTCAGCCCCAGTGACCACAGCTCCAGACAGTGCACAGTGCCCTGCTAAGCTACACCGCACCTGTGCCATGGGGCAACTGCCATGCAAGTGCCAAGCAGAGGGGTGATCCCTGCTGCCCCCCACTGCCCAACACTATGCAGGGGGGTTCTGCCATGAGTGCTCAGAGACCCCAATCACCACTTCTGCAGCTGGTGAGTGTGGGGCTTTTTTAAAGTACTGGGACTAGGCTGGGGCCGGGCAGAGGATGGGGCCAGGTGGGGCAGCCATGGGGGCTTCTCCCATGGCTCCCCCTTCCCAGGGAGAGGCAGGAACATCTGGAGGAGCTACCCAGCTGTGCCTACCTCTCCCTGTCCAATCTGAATCACTGAATATCTCCAAATCAGTGCCAAATCTTCCATGCTGATTCAGCTGAATTGATTCAGGGCACTGATCTGAATCTCTGAATTGAATCGCTGTCCTTCAAATCAGTGAATACAAATCCAAATTTAATATTTCCCTATTCACACAGGCCTAGCTTTTACACATTTCAAGAGCCCAGGGGGTGAGTGTCATTGCTGTTCACCCTTTCCCTCCCCCACTAAATTTAGCAGCAGGAGGAAGGAGGGGTTTCTAGAGGAGTCAACCTCCAGTCCAAGGATTTAAAGGGCTACATTATCAGGGTGGAGGGGTACTATGTACTGTATTTTACATATATGTGATGTTATGCTTGAAAGCAATTAAGCTGCCTTTTTTTTTTGGTTCAATAAAGATGGTTGCTCTGTTACTTTTCATGTGATCCCACTAGGACAGAGAAACCCCTGCAGTACACAAAAGGCAAAATCATGGAAAGATTAATATGAGATTCAATAAAGGATGGCAACAAAATTAATTCCAATGCACACAGATTTGTGGAAATAAGATTTTGTCAGATAAACTTGATATTATTTTTGGATGACAAAGGCTATGTCTATATTAGTTGTTATGCTCTCCCTTAAAGTTATTCTAGCCAATACCTGCTGTTGACTATCTTATACTGTAAAAATATAATCTTCACCCCAGCAGCAGTCTAGCCTGAACCTGATAAGTTCAGGTATACTTCTGTGTCCCAGAAGTCACCACTCTCTACATTAAGCTTGAAACTTGCCCAGATTTCAGGTCTTGGGTACAAGAAGTTTGCCTATATTCTTTGTTCCTAAATTCTGGCACTTCTGCACATCACTTCCTCTTTCTGCTGCCTGAAAAAGAAGAGAAGCCTAGAAGAAGAGACAAGTGATGTACAATGTAGTTCCTTGAAGGACTCCAAAGAGGAAACCAGGGGTATAGCTTAGTGTCATACTCAAAAACTAAGTATGCAGACAGCTTTGGAGTACACTACAAGGTGTGATATAAATGGGAAGGGTGGTATACATGGCTCGGGCATGATGATCTCAAGATCAACTGTAAAGCTCGGGGTACACTTAATTAACATTAATTTTCTTGACATAATATAGTTAAGGATTCTGCAAGACATTTGACTTCATACTTTACAATATTCTGCTTTTAAAAATCAATGAAGCCATAATAAGTGAATTAACATAGCTAATTCTAAATAACTTATTATCCAATAAGGGTACTTCTAGTGGGTCCCATTGGGATCCGTGTTCTTGAGTCAAAACTATTAAGTACTTTATGAATGAACTGATATTATTGATCGTGTAAAAACTGGCAATGTAGTTAACAGCAAGAAAAGCCATTCAGCAGAAACATCTGGATAACATGATAAATTAAAATCACATGAACAGTTTGCATTTTAATACAATTTCTCTAAATTAGTTCTTATGAGGTCCGAGACTTATTATATACTAGGCCTGTGCAAAGCGGCTAGTATTCACTTCAGATTCAGATTCAGCCAATTCAGGGGACAGTGATTCAATTTGGTGAATTGAGTCACTGTTCTGATTCAATTTGGCGGAATCTCTGAATCAGGCAGGCCCATCCCCCGCCCGCTCTCCCAGCCTGGCAATTGCTGTCCTGCTTACCCCGCTCCAACACTTGTTGAAAAAAAAGCCCTGGCTCAGCAGGTGCTTCTGGGCAGGGGGCAATCCCTGCTGCCCCCCACTGCCCCACACTGTTTGGGGGGCTCTACATGAGCCCTGTGACCCCCCCCCAGTTCCCCCAGCCCTCCCCCCATAGCTACCCCACCCAGGCCAGCTCCAGCTCCAGCTCTTTAAGAAAAAATAAATGAAAATACCCAGGACTCACCATTCCTGCTAGCAGGGGGTGATCCCTGTTGCATGCAGCATGGGTTAGTGGGGGAAAGTAGGGATCAACCCCCCCCTACACAGCAGCACCCGGTGAGCCCCAAGACTTTTTTTTTTTTTAAAGTACTGGGAGCTGGGGCGGGCAGGGAAAGTTATGCAGGGGGGGAGGGGTTGAGAGAGTGGGTAGGGATCAAGTGGGCTGGGGCAGCAGGGGTGTGGAGGGCTGGCAGGGGTCCCCCCATGGTCCTGTCCCCCCTCCCCTGCCCCTAGTACTTACTAGTTCAGAGTCAGCTGCAGCTCCCTACTGCAGCCACCAGGGACTGTCTAAATCATCAAAGTTCTCCAAATTTTTTCTGATGATTCAGAGAGCTTTGAATCGATTCGGACCTTTAAATTGGGAATTAGATGGGAAACTCCCTTCTTGAGAGCACAGAGGCAGAAAGGGATCTTGGATACATTATTGACTCCAAGATGAACATAGGCCGACAATATGAGGTCACAGTTGGCAGGGCTAACCAGACCTTGTCGTGCATCCACAGATGCATCTCTAGCAGGACCAAGGAGTTGATCCTCCCCCTCTATGCAACACTGGTCAGGCCACAGCTGGAGTACTGTGTCCAGTTCTGTGCGCCCCACTTCAGGAGGGATGTGGACAACATTGAGAGAGTCCAGAGGAGGGCCACCCGAATGATCTGGGGACTACAGGACAGACCCTACAATGAGAGACTGCGGGACCTGAACCTGTTCAGCCTTCACAAGAGAAGGCTGAGGGGGGACCTGGTGACAGTCTATAAACTCACTAGGGGAGACCAGAAGGGTTTGGGAGAGACCTTGTTTCCCCTAGCGCCCCCTGGCATAACAAGGAATAACGGCCACAAGTTGTTGGAGAGTAGGTTTAGATTAGACAACCGTAAGAACTACTTCACTATCAGGGTGGCTAGGAGCTGGAACCAACTTCCAAGGGAAGTGGTGCTGGCTCCTACCCTGGGGGTCTTTAAGAGGAGGCTTGATGCCTAGCTAGCTGGGATCATTTGAGCCCAGTTTTTTTCTCCTGCCCTGGCAGGGGGTCAGATTTGAAAATCTATAAGGTCCCTTACGACCCTACTTCTATGATTCTATGAATTGGTGCCCTGATTCGATTCAGGTTTGAAGATTCGGCCACCGAATCAGGCCGAATCTATTCCCAATTGAATCACCACCTGAAGCTTTGCACAGCCCTATTATACACCTGTTTTGACTCCTCCTGAAGTTTAGGCTAAAATGAATTAGTTCATACTGACTTGTTCACAGATTGGTTCCCACAATCAGTATGTTTTTGGATTTTTTTACAAGATCATCATTACTAGCCAAAACTAGATTTATTCCTAATTGTCACAGTGGTTGTTTGATAAAGAACCCTATCAGTTATCTTATTCATAACTATCCGTGCCATACTACCTCTATTATGGGTAGTGTTTATTATGCAATCTATACTGGATAAATAGAAGTTTCCCATAAGTATGTAATATCTACTGTTTCTGAAATCTCCCAAGACTTTGTAGACATCTCTATCTATTTCCAAGTCTGAGTCTAGAGATCTATAACACACCCTCGACACAATCTAAGTTCACATTTATTACTGCTGCCTAATGTAAGTCTCAATCAAACAGTCTGTTTCACCTATGCCATCATATCTTATTTCTCTACAGTCTACCATGTTATTAATGTACAATGTTGTCTCACCACATGGAAGTGGGAGGATTGTGAGATGCTAGCCCAGGAGAGGTAAAGATGTGAGAATAAAACAGTAGCATGAGCCTGAGTTCCTTATGCCTGGACAAAGGACTAAATCTTATTACCATTTATGCATCATATAGGCCTGTGCAAGTTGTCAGCAATCCAATCCAGCTTCAAATCTGGCTGCTTTGGATGCCAGGGATCTAATCCGGAGCTCTAGACTGGGTTTCTGCTTTGATCTGGCCAAGCTGCTTTGGATCCACCTCAGAGATCCAGCCATAGGTTATAATGGGGAATCAATGAAATATCTATAACCTTGTTGTTTTTTGTCTGATTTGGATAAAATTGTCTTAGATTCTAGTCTCCACTGAGAGCATGAAGCCTGCCAAGCTTCAAGGAAATTGGTGTAGGGGTTTGGGGGGAACTGCACCCTAAATTCATAAAAGCAAAATTCATGTCATGTGTATGTGTTACACCACAGTGGCATGAAAACTGCAAGGGTGGTGGATCCTGGAAAGGCCACAAATCCTGCCAAAGTTCAAGAAGATCAGTGCAGTGGTTTTGGGGTAACTGTACCCCAAATTCTTGAAAGCAAAACTCATTTCATGTCTATGTGTTACAACATAGGGGGGTCAAAAATGCAGGGATGGTAGCTCCTGGTGAAGTCAAAAAGCCTGACAAGTCTAAGGCAAAACTTATGATATGGTTGCTTGTGCAATTGTGTCTGTTGTGGGGCATGAGAGACACTACTGCAGGCCTGGCTGCTAAGCTACTGCGTTACCAGTTACCAATCAATCATGATTCACTCAGGGACTAGCTCAATACACAGTACCTAGCTAATGTAGCCAGTTAATTACCATCAATTAATGGCTACAAAAGCAGAGACTAAGGAGTGGAAATAATCAGTACAGACAATCAACTGCCCCAAGACAGAGACAGTCAGTTCTACAGGAACTCATGTCATGAGTTTTGTCTGTCAGCAGGTAGGGGGCTACCATCCCTGCAGCTCTCATCCTACTATGCCTTAACACACACACAGTCACCCATGGCACAAGTTTTGCTTGTCCACAGCTTGAGGTGCAGTTCCCCCCAAACCCCTACACCAATCTTCTTGAAACTTGGCAGGATTTGTGGCTTCAGCCAGGGCCACTACCCCTGAAGTTTTCACCCCTTGTACTGTAACACATACACGTGACATCAGTTTTGCTTTCAAGAATTTTGGGTGCAATTCCTCCTGAACCCCTGCACCGATCTTCTTGAAGCTTGGCAGGCTTCATGCTCTGAGCAGGTACTGGAATTCCTGCAAATTTCATCCAAATCAGACAAAAAACAACGAAGTTATAGATATTTCATTGTTTCCCCATTATGCCCTATGGCTGGATCTCTGAGGTGGCTCTGAAGCTTTTCCGAAGCACTTCAGAAGCTCTGAACCACTTCAGAAAACCTAACGAATCCAATGCTTTGATCCAGACATGCTGCTTCAGACTCTGAAGCATCCAAAGCTTTTCCAGATCCAAAGCTCTGTCCAAAGCCTCGCACAACCCTAGCATCATACATAGGTGAATAACTGAAATTTTTGGCATTGACACGCAGTTAGTGATTCAGCTCTGGGTACAAGCCTAGACATCCTTACTGAGCATGTTCAGTAGAAACGTGCTCCATGTAGTCAGCAGCAGTGGAACATGACAGATCAGATAAGCAAGCATAAATTCTGAAATTTTAGTCTAAAGGAACAAGAGAAATTACTCTATTGAAGGACCCCCATGTTTTGGACTGATAGCCTACTGGTTGGAGCACTTGCTCAGGGACTCGATTCTAGTCCCCCACACGTAGATGGGGTTTGTATTTCCTGCTTCCTGAAAGAGAAGAGTGTGCTCTCACCCATGGGCAATATAATGTCCAGGACCTTCTTCAGCCCTCCTGCTGAAGTTGGCCCAATGTTGCCTGCATTTAATAGTCATTAGATAAAATGGATAAATGAGTATGGGGAGAGCTTTTTCCCCACAGGGAGCAGGTATCCAGGCTAGGAAAATGCATGCCCTTCTTTTCAGTGTTACATCCACCTCACTGGGGAAGTCTACAGGAAACATTTTACTGCACAGTAGTCTAATCTACTACACAGTAATGTGTCACCATCTACACATGTGGGGCATTTACTGCACCCTAAATTAGTCTACTGTGCAGTTAATTAGTACCTGTAAATGCAAGTACTAGATTAACTGCGAAGTAGTTACTGTGCAGTAGCGCTCCTGTAGACACTGACTGGGAGCAAATTTGCACCCAGTCAACCTAGACAGCAGGAGACCACAGGGGACAGGAAGCTCTCTGTTCCTGGTCCTGGTGCTTCTCAGGTCCTAGCTCCCCACAGGATCTGGGAGCCAATCAGTGCTGGGACTGGGGAGCTCTGCCCCTGTCTTGGCTCTTGGCTCCTGGCTCCCAGCATGGACATGGCAGCTACAGAGGGTAAGCAAGGGCTGGAAAGGCAGCCCCTGTCTGCATCCCAGACCAGCTCTCCATGATGCAGAGCTAGCTGCACTGAGGGGGCGGGTGGGAGCTGTATTCCCAATCCCCATCCATTCCCTGGAGCACCCAGCCTCATGCCATGCTCCAGGGGATGGATGAAGATTAGATTCCCAGCCCCCACCCACTTCCAAGAGCAGACAGCTCCATGCCAAGCAGGGCAAATGCTGGCAAGCCCCTCCTCTGTGGCCTGGCAGGAGGCTAGCCAACAGCTGCCCCATACCTGGGACAGCTCCCAGTGAATCCCCTGCCAGGCAGGGAAGCCCTGCCTGGCAGGTAACTCACTAGCAACAGTATGTCCCAATAGGCATGGTGCCAGGAGATCTCTTTCCACTGCAGGGGCAGCTGTCTCCCAGCACAACATACACCAGGCCCCTCCTGATGTGCACAGGGCCAGGAGACAGCTGCAGCTGGCAGAGCTCTCCTGGCCCTGTGTGGATTGGGACCATCCCTGTGCCCCTTGCCAGTCCCCAAGCTAGCACCTGGGAGAGCCTGGGACACCTGCTGGCTGCTGCAGGGGAGCAGAGCATGGCAGGAACAGATCTGCTCCCAACAGGGAGCATGTATAGATGTGCTTTGGTGGAAGGCTTACTGCACAGTATTTTACTGCACAGTAATCCTAATGAGAGTTAATAGCACTTGTAGATGCACCCACTGAGCCACAAACCTTGGGCTTTGCTTGCTTCTCCCTTCTGCATCTCTGTGCCATTGGGTTGCCCATTGGATCAGCTTCAAGAGGAAAATTGTTAAAAGGCCTGCATACTGCCTACCAAGCCTGAGCAATTTTCCAAGTAGACAATGGTAGCTCAAATTTCGTTCAGAATTGTCTAGGGTCTCTCTGGACAACTGCTTTAACCAATAGTCTATGGCACCAAAAGGTAGAAGAACTTTCCTTCTTTTTTACTTCCAGTATGTGTATATACAGGGCAATTGCATTTTGCCTTAGAAGGAAGTTTAATCCCAAACTGTATGTAAGTGTCAAAAACTGCAGTTACAGTTGGATGTGTGAAGCAAACAGGATTTAGCCCCAGAAACATAGGTTTGAATTGTCAGGAAAAGGCGCTATAACAGAAACACCCCCGATGAGGTAAGTGGTGAAGAAGTGAAGAAATACATTGGCCGGCTGTAAGTAGAGGATTCTAAACATAGCAATGGAAATGGTACTGTTGGTCACCATGGACTTTGAGATTAATGCTCTTCTCCCTTTCACCAGTAATGTAATGATTCTA
This sequence comes from Crocodylus siamensis, assembly GCF_052110815.1. Taxonomy (NCBI): domain Eukaryota; kingdom Metazoa; phylum Chordata; order Crocodylia; family Crocodylidae; genus Crocodylus; species Crocodylus siamensis. The sequence continues at coordinate 47,642,987 of NC_143403.1, forward strand.
GTGCCAAATTAAGGTAGGAAGAAGGCAGGGTAGGGTTGTTCTTTACAGACTGAATAGTTCAGAGATGCATTAGCTTTCAATAGCAACAGCTCACTGTGAAAAATTAGCCATGTCCAGAAAATAAAATCAGAGTCTCTCATTTATTATGAATTGGGTAATGTCCTTTATATCTCTCCTGCCATGACTTTGATGGGAAAAGGTACGAAGATAAACACAGTCCTGAGAGACAAGGTTGGTATCATATCTGCAGTTCAGAATAAGGACTCCTCTTCACAGTCCTCCACCATCCCCATACCCTGCCCTTACCACACCTGATGTTTCAGCTTCTTATTTATTATGTCTCTTCTAGAGAATCAACACCGTAGCTGTACTTTGTTCCACCTCTCACTCAGAACGCTCTTGCTCCAGGTTGCTTGCCCCATTCTTCCCCACACGAGCCCCAAGCAGACCGTTACTCTGTTCAACCTTGTCTTTATCTAACAATATCTGAACATGAGGGGTCACCTCCCCTGACTCATCTCCCCACTTGGTTTTGTCTCTTTCTTTTTCTGTGTTCGCAGGCAGATAATCAATGTCTCTTGGTGTCAGACTCACCAACTCAGCTGTCTCTGCCATCTCCTGTCTCTGGCTTCTTGGGTAAGTTTCTCTTCAGGACTCTTCTTCCAGTTACCTCTTGGCCATCTGCTGTCACCCTCCCATGTTCCCACAGGTCTTCTTCTGGATGTTTTTCTCCGTCTTTTGGGACCCAGCTACAAGTCCAGTTCCCCTTTTAAATTTCTCCAGCTATCTGCTGCCTTTCCCGCAGCAGTCACTTTCTCACCACTCCCCCTGCCCCCTGCAGCACTTTGTTTTTGTTTTCATTTGGGTCCCGCTATCTCCCCTTCGGGTCTCTCTGCCACACTCCAGGCTTGCCACCTTATTCCTCCTCTCCTAGTGTCTTTGCAAAGGTAAGTTACTTGTTTCCCTTCACTCCTTCAGACCTCTGTGACAGGGCAGGCTTGCTGCCCTGTCGCACTCACTTAGCCAGACACTATGAAAGGACTTTCGGGGGCACTACACGTGGCATCTAATAAAGTGAGGTGCTGCTTCTGAAAGTTTATGCATCTCTAAATTAGTCTAAAGGTGCAACTCAACCCTGCCTTCTGCCTGACTTCAGACTGATATGGACACTACCTCTTTCTGCTCAAAATTAAAGTAGAAATGACTGACTGTGGAGGTAGAATCTTTAAAGTTTAGTAAGGGACCAAGGGGGGACACATTGGCTCCTTTTTGATGGAAAAACCAGAACAGAATGATAGACTACCTGAAATGAATGAATGGCCACACCTGGGCATCTAAAGTTTGGATCCTCAGTTTATTTTTAGGCAAAGAGACTATAATTTTAAAAAATGGTTAAGGAGTAATGCACTGTCTCCCACTGAATGTTGATGGTACATACCTCCCTTGATCTAATTTGAGAATCTTAGCTTCTATTAGGAGTTCCTATTTAGGTTCCTAAATACCAGTTTAGGAGCTTAAAGTAAGGCACCCAGGCTTGAAAAACATGGCCTATATTTGCAATTTAAAAATTGCCAGGGTAAAGGATACTACATGCAGCTCTGAGAACTGCTGTCAGTGGACATGTCTACAGATGCCATTAATTCACTGAAAGCTTACTGCACAGTGAAATAATGAGCAGTAAGCTTTCCTCAGGGTCACATCTACATTTACACCCATCAGGAGCAAATTTGCTTTGGAGGGGAGCAGTTCAGTGCCAGGCTACTTCTGCCCTGGTCTGGCCCCCTACCGCAGCCAGAAGGAGTTCCAGCCTCCCCCGCCCACACTCCCACCACCCTTGAGGTGCCAGTCCCAGGCTGGCAGGGGCTACTGGAGTCAGACCTGGGCTCTGGGGGCTGGGGGAAGCTTTCCCACCTCTGGGACAGCTGCGTCCCAGCTCCACACCCTGATCAGCAGAATGGGACATGGGGCTTGGAAACAGCTACTGGAGGAAGAGACAGTTTCACAGCCCTGTGCCCTGATCTACTGATCAGGGCATCAGTCTGGGAAACTGCTGCTGGAGGTGAAAGCATTTTCCCAACCTTTTGCTGCCCAGGCTGATGGGATGCAATTTACTCCAGGTCAGCTGTCTACACAGTAGCTGCACAGTATCTACTGCGCAGTTAATCTACTACCTATATCTATAGGTAGTAGTCAACTGTGGAGTAGACTAATCTAGTATGCAATAAATGCTACACATGTGTAAATCGTGACACTTTACTGTGCAGTAGATTAGTCTACTGTTCAGTAAAGTGTCTCATGCATATGCACCCAGTGTGTGCCACTGTTATGTTTTTAAGACATTATTTGTAGCAGAGTCCCAAAGACTTATCAGCCAGTAGAAGCTGTATTTGCATTCAGACAGGAGTCTGGAATGTTAACAAGTACTCTCCCACTGAGCTAAGTTGATTATTTTGTTGTCACTTCAATCTTCTTCTGTAATTCTGACCCAATTAAAGGCACTGCAATTAAGTGCAAGGGAATGATTATCTGATTTTTTTGTACAATCATTATAGTTAGGGGTCTACTCAGGGGTCCCTACATACCAGCCTCTCCTTTCCAACAGACAGTGCACAACATGGCACGGTGAGCAATGGAGCCAGCTCCACAGGATGCTTAGAAATGCCACTCATAGTGATTTCTTATTATGCTCCAGGGATTAATCTTACCAAGAAACACAACCCTCTGAACCTTCCTGTGAGCAGGAGGGTAGGATCTCTCTGTAATCCCTTTCTTGTTATTGGCAAAAGAAATAGGTCAATGACTTGACTGCTATCTGCCTTCTCTAAGATGATTCATATGAATTAATATATAAAAAGACAACCTAATCTTGCCAATACACTGGCAAACATATTTCTATGAGAGCTATAGTAGACTCTGAGGAGTCAAAGCTCATGTCCACCTCAGGTACCTTTTGCCAGAGCAGGATTCATTCATGAAGCACATTTAGTGTGTCATTGCCCAGTGTATTTTTAAACTAGACAGATGTGCAGTTTCCGTCACTCATGGAAAGCCCAATGCTCCTCACTGTCTGGAAGTCTGCCCTTGATTCCCACTCCTAGGTACACCCATCATGCACTTTCCTGATCTCAGGGTAATTATTGAAAAATTATATATTTAATCAGCTATCTGCCACGTGCTCTGTATCCAACCTAAGTTTTTTTTCATCACACTTTCCCCTCGTTTTCTTCTCAATTCTATGGCACTAACAAAAAAAGGATCATTATGTTTATATCACTACCACAAAGGCCATGTCCAGATGTGCATGGACATTTGGTTCCCCAGGGACAAGCAGTGACAGCACATCTTAAACCACTGCTACCTGCCCCCAAGGAACATCCATGCCACATGTGCTTTGGCATGTGACAAGTTGCCCCAGGTGGAGTAGGGGAGGCTGAGGCCAGCATTGGGCTGGCCCACGTGGACTTATCTGGGGACCTGGGGGCCTCTCAGGGATTCATCCATGATGATTCTGCCACCTGGACCCTGGCCAGCAGCCATAGTGTGGCTCTGGGAAGCCCAGCTCTCCTTTTCAGCAGTGCGTGCTGGCCAAACATGCATTGCACCAGGGTTTTTTCCACATTTTTGACCCCTCTATAAAAAAAAAAAACACGTGGAAAAACCCAGCACAGAGCACACTTGGGCAGTGTGCCCTTGCAGCATGGAGGACACCAAACTGTGCAGTATGAGGTTATGCCAACATGTTTGTAGTACCATATACCACACAACCACACTTGTCTGGAAATGTCCAAAGAGTCTAGTGCCACTGTAAGAAACATGTTAAAGATCAGCCCCTAAGAAAGGCACATCAGGCCATATTTTTTTAGTTATGTGCCCAAACATATAGATAAGAATCTAATGCAGGGGTCAGCAATCCCCAGTATGCATGCTGAGCATGGCATGTGAGGCCATTTTGGTTGGTACACCACTGCCAGCCATGGAGCCCAGGCTGCTCCCAGCAGGTGGCTGGGAGGCTATAAGCCCTGCTGCAAGCAGCCCAGGCACCATGGCTGGCAGCAGCTACCAAGAGCCTGGGTTGGCTGCAGCCAGGAGGCTGCAAACAGCTGCTGCTTCCCTGCCCCAATGCCAACAGGTGCAGTGCTAGCACCTGCTGCCTTGCCAGAACCCAGGTGCAGGAGACAGCCAGGGCCAAGGCAGGGAGACAGCAGCTGTTTGCAGCCAGCCCTGGTTCTGGATAGCTGCTGATAGCAACGGAGCCTGGGCTCCTCCCAGCAGGCAGCTGGGAGCATGCAAGGCCTGCTACAAGCAGCCCAGGATCCATGACTGGAAACAGCTATCCAGAGCCTGGGCTGGCTGCAGCTGGGAGGCTGCAAACAGCTGCTGCCTCCCTGCACTGGTCCTGGCCCTGGCCCCAGCTGCCTCCCAGCCCCAGACTCAGCCCCCAGCTCCGGGGAGACAGCAGGTGCTGGCAATGCTTCCTACCATGCTGCCCTCCTGCACTGCCTCTGCAGAGCAGTGTGTGGAACCCAGTGCAGCAAGACACAGCAGGGGGGTACACAAAAGCTGCCTGCTGCTCCAAGCTCCCCACTGCCACTGCCTGCTGCTGCAAGCTCCGCACTGCCCTGGTCCCACTTCTGCTGTGTGCATGGGAGCAGTGCAGGGCTGTACCCCTCGCTGCTGCCCCCACCTGCAGGGGAAGTTTGGGCAGCAGGGAGCTTGGAGTGGTAAGTAGCTTTTGTAGTAACATGGTGGGTTCAACATGCTGCTCTGAATAGGTGGTGGAGGAAGGTAGCATGGTGGGGAGCATGAGCCCTTGCACCTGGCCCTCATACAGATCTGGGGGGCGCAGGTCCCCCCGCCTCCTAGGAGTGCACGCTGCCTCTGGGAGCTGGCCCCACCCCTTGTCTGAGCCCACAGCAAACAGCACACAGCAGCACTGGAGGACCTGGCTCCTGCTGCAGCAGCCACTGCCTTATGTTGGGGGCAGGGAGCTGTGGACCTGGGTCCCTGGCCCCATAGCCCTGGGAGTTGGGGGGCCCCCTCTGGCTGGGCTGGGGGGGTGGGGGCTGTGGGTGGGGGTAAGGGGCATGAGCAGGGCTGGGGAGCTGTTGTGGAGGGACCTGCACAAAGCAAATACACAAGATCAAAGGTATTATCAGAAGTTTTATTTATTGTCACCAGGTTCACAATTTTTTGAAAATGTATTTACTGTTTTTAAAAAAAACAACATTTATTAACTATACAAATATGCAGTGCATCCTGCCATGTACCCCCTGCCCTTGTTTTGCTTTCTGGCATGCCGGCACGTCGGCACCTTCCAAAGTAGACATTGTGGTTTTTTCAGCATTCCAGCCAAAAAACATTGCCTACCCCTGATCCAATGGATCTTCAAAAGCAGGTAGGCATATAACCATGAGTGGCAGGCACCTAAGTTGTTTTGAAAATCCTACTAGGCATGTCACTGCAGATTTTCGGTATCTAAAGATCTTTAGAAATTTGGCTCATGGACTATAAGGCCATAACTCTATTGGTATCTCTGTTCAGGTATTACATCACTGTGCAGTGGAGTATACAAATGTTGCTGCCTTTGTAATTAGCCATTAAGCTATATAGCTAATGCGCAGACAACCCTGTGAATGGCAATATCATTAGAAATAGTCATTATTCCACCCGCATTTCAACTTGTATGTTTTCTTTTAAGATTATTTATGTGTCCCTTAAAGAAAGGCCTCAAAACCCTTATTTGCCATTGCAAGACAGTTGCATTAACTTTATCTAATGGGACATTTTAGCTATTGAACATGGAACAATTCCAGTTTAATTATACTTCAGAAAGTTAGACATTAATTATAGTAACAAGCTTAAGAGAATTAAACGCAACTAATTACCAGACTGCATCATTGCTTCAGTCAGAAATGGCAACTACTGAAGGTAACTAAAGCACATGAAATATCCATATATAGTGAAATATGTTTTTCTTGAAAATTTTGCAAAAATATTTGGCAGGAACAAGAGCTAACAGAAGAAGCCATCTACATACAAGTCTAGTCTAGAACTGATCCACATTTCCTATCCTTATTTATATTCTATGTTAAATGTGATTATTTTTCACAATAGTTATTTTCATTAAAATATTTTCTATTGTATCAAAGTGTCCACTGGGAGAAATGGAGGCCTGGTCCTCAGTGCAATTCTCTGGCTACCAGCCAGGTGCCTCTACTGCTCTGTTTATGCCCATGCTGCTCTATCACACCGCGTGGCATGCTGGGAACAACCAAAAGTGCAGCAGGACTCACATGGTGGAGGGCAGGGTCTAGGCACCCCAGTAAAAAGGCCACCACCAGGGAGATTACTCTCCCCAGGAGCTGGGGGAGCAGGGGCCAAACAGGGATACAGGGAGTGATGGAACTGAAGACCACCCTGGTCCCCAGCTCTTCTAGGGGCTCCAGGGGGACGTACTCACTCTCTACCATGAGCCCCGTCTCCACCGCCTTTTGTGCAGCAGCCTCTGAGGCAAGGAAAAAAGACCGCCTTGCCATGAAATCAGGAGGCCACCATGATGTTGGAGGCTTCCACTATCAAGCCATGGCCTGCACCCAGGTCTCAAAGTGCAGGTTCTCCTGCATGTGTAGTTGGCACTTCATCCCATGCCTGTGGATGAGGGCCAGAAAACGGCCCCACAACCTGAGATAGAAGAGCCAGCAGTGGAGGGTCCAGGCCCCACAGATTTGGGTCACCTCACAACTGCCTGTGCATAGCTGTGGGTCCCCCACTGGGGGGCTACGTCGGTGGGACCAGAGCTAGGGACAGGGGCAGGCCGAGTAGCTGTGGTGGCTGGTACAGTGTACCTGATCCCCTCGGGCCCTGGGGGTCTAGGCTTGGGGGCGGGGCCTTTGCCCTTCCTACCCCCAGCTGTGGAGGAGGCTGAAGAGGAGCCCTTCCCACTGCCCTTTCCCTTGGTCCCTTGATGGGAGAAGGGGCTTGGGAACCCCTCCAGCAGAGACCTGGCCAGAGAAGACCCCCTGGCCCTTTTGGCTCCCTGCCAGAATCCCACCTGCCCCTGCAGCAGAGGTTGCAAGCTTCTCTACCCCCAGAGGAGGGTGGTTGGACTCTACCTCTGAGGTAGTGGCTGCAGGGGTATGCATCCACTTGGGGGCTTGGCTGGGATCTGCCCCCATAGTGGGGGCTGCAGGAAGTTCTGTGGGGGCACCTGCCTCCCCAGAAGGTTCCTGCCCTGCTGTTGTTTCACATGAGGGTGGGAAAGACGATAAAGAAAGCCAAAATATCCAGTGGGGCTGGTGAATCTAATAGGGGCATGGTGGGGGGATAAAAGGGGGGACAGGGAGGAAGGGGGCTGAAGCTCACTCAGCTTCAGCCCCAAAGGCAAAAAATGGGAGGGCTATGCTTGGGGAATGTCGGGGAGGGGAAATACACAACACAAGGACTGGGGAAACTCGCGCTGGCTTATTCAGCCATGCGACGAACACCAGGGGAGGTGAAGTGCACCACAGGACTTAGCACACAAGGGCAAAAAACACAACGGGGGAGGCTGCTGAGGCAGATGTAAAAGACGGCTAGAGCAGTGGAGGGCCTTTGTTTGTTAAAGATCAGTCCAGGAGCCCCTCAGGCCTCCAGCCAGGTGCTCATCAGCAGAGCAATGGGCAGGAAACACAAAGCAGGATCAGATACAGGGAGTCAGCTGTGGGGGAGGGCAGGAGCAATTGGTCATTTAGGGAGTAATCCAGTGCAGGTGTAGCATCAGGTGGTGCAGCAGGCAATCTCCCTCTCTCCTGAGAATGGGCAGCAGCAGAAAAGGGAGCAGCAGTAGCAGTGGTGGAAGTCATCCACTTCAGCCACTCAGGGTGAGCTTCAGGTGAAAGTGAAGGTGAAGGCAGAGGGTGGCCTGCCAAGACAGCTGGGGCAGGCAAGGCACCTTTAGGCTCTGACAGTGATGTTGGGGGGAGGGCCCCACTGACAGTGCAGTCTCCTTTCCTTGACTGTCCCCTGACTGTAGCTTGGTGGTGGGCTGGGCAGCAGGCCAGAACAGGCGTGCAGAAGTTGGGGTGCAGTGCTGGGGTGCAATGCAGTGTGGTGGGCCCTTCCCCAAGGGGGCAGCAGCATGCAGCAGAGGACTCCCCTTGTGGGGAGCGGGGCAAGCAACAGCAGCAGCAGCCTAAGGCAGGAAGGGGTGTGGCCAACTTACCCCCAAAAGCTAGGAGAACAAGCCAGTGGTAGCCAGAGGCAGGACGGGGCCTGGCCATCTTCTCCCCAGAAGCTCCTGAAACCAAGCCTGCAGCAATCAGCAACAACAGCAGCCTTGTTGTGTGGCCAACTTTCTCCCAGAAGCTCTTCCCCCAGAAGCTTCTTACAGCAAGTAACATTGAACTGCTCATCCAGCCGTCAGCTTATACTGCCTCAGGCTCCTCCTGGCTGAACAGCTGGGAGGAGCTAAGCAAGGACAATTTGCCCGAAGTGGCACAATTTGTCCAGTGACCAAGTACATGTTCAGGTGTGTGCACTGAGGCACAAATTACTGGCAAAAATTTGTTCCCCTACTATTTGTGCTGTTACAAGCACACACCTCAGCAAAAGTGGAAGTGGCCTTTGACAGTAACTGAAACCCATTGGCATAGAGAATTGCACTCATTGTCAAGAGTCAAAACCTAACTTACAAGCTCTGGGGCAGTACCTAGATGTGCAGGGGCATGTGCTTGCAGCAGCACAAATAGTAGCAGCACAAATTTGTGCCACTACTTTGTGCCCCAGTGTACATCCCTGCACAAGCCCTTTAATGAGGGACAAATAGTCCTGCTTCAGGCAAACTTCCCTTTCCCTTTCCCTCCGGGCTTCTGGTGTGCTGGAGCAGCTGGGGCACAAATTAAATAGAAAAGGTGGTCTGGCTGCCAGCCAGACCATCTCCCTGAACAACCAAGTCTCCACTGGTTCCAGCACATATTATTATAGTATGCACCATGCTGCTTTTTTTCTCAGTGTTTTTGCCCCCACAATGCAGATCTGCAGCTCGTGGCATGTTTTAACTTCCCAGGTGTGCAGTTTGTGGCACCATAAACCACATGTGTCTGCATGTCTGGACACAACTGCAAAGGCCATCTTACTTAAAAAGTTAAATGTTTATCATAACCCCTCCACTTTGCTGGGGAGGGTCTTCATGATCAGCCTCTTTCATTAACATATACCCGATCAGATTGTATATACATGCATATCATTAATGATTGTATATTTATGATTGTAAACCTGGGGAAGATGGAAGGGGGGAATAATAGATGTAAACCACTGGGGAAACTGAACAACTAACAGGAGCTCAGAGTTCCTGGGGTCTGGTCTCCACCCACCCTCCCAGGCACTAACATGCTTTTTGCTTTCCCATTGCCCAATCTGAATGCTAGTTAAACTTAATTTAGATTTGCAACAAGGTGATTCTCTTGAGAAGAGACAGGCATGCTCTCCAAGTCCCCATCAGACAAAGTAACCTCTCTTTTACCAATTTGGGGATAGGGAGCTTCCCTTTAGTTCTCTCTCAGAGAGACAGAATCACAACCAATGCAATTAGACCTACATGACAAGGAACTACGGTACATATTTTCAGCATATCCTTTGGCACCTTATCCACTAACAATTACAAGATATTACTGCTTTTGATGCAGAACTTCTGCTGAACAAATTGAAGTATTTTTGTGGGAAAATAGGAAAAAAATCATTTTTCCATGGGAAATTTCAATGCAAGATTTTCTAAGTTAAAACAAGTGAAAACAAAGCTATATTTTTAATTGGAATATTGATTTAATATGAAAATATGCACGTTTAATCCTTCTGAAATTTCCCCAAGGAAGAATTTTGATACATAAAAGCTCAAGATTTCTCCTTCTTCTCTTTAAGAATCGTGCTGGTTTTCCAACAAGCTTTACTACCTATTATGTATATGCTGGCAAGTCTCATTATGGAGCAATCCTGTAATGCCCGCTGCACACTTTTTCTATGGGGCCTTGGAGATCTCACTGAAAAGTACAGAAAATAGAACCCAAGAGTATGAGTGCTGTAAAGAGACAACACAGTGGGTCCTACTAATTCACTACTAAGGGTACAACTTCCAGTAGAAGAAGGAGCTGTTACCAGAGACAGCTAAATAACCAACTACAGTAGAATTGTGTGGCTCTCTGTTTCATCACCTACTAATTTATGAACCCATATACATCTGTTCAATGAACCTGGACACAACTATATTGCCTCTGTACGAAGCCTTAGAGTGCTACAGGAAGGCTTAACAGATCTGTGAGATGTCCAAGGCCCCATAGAAAAAATGTGCAGTGGGCATTACAGGAGTGCTCTGTAATGAGACTTGCCAGCATATACGTAATAGGTAGTAAAGCTTGTTGGAAAAAGTGATGACATTTCCTCTATACTTTAGTGCACAGCTGAGTATATGCCAGTAAGGCATCAGTTGAGATGGTTGAAGTGATGGTTAGGAGAAGTGCCAGTATAATTGGGTAATGTTACACACTAAGTGACTTGGAGAGTCTCCAAACAGGATGCATTCTGGGATCTTGGACATCTTCCAGATTAACAGTAAACAGAAGTGAGCATGTAACTCCAAGCCACCGATGTCTTCTTCAATAATTTTATTGGTCCATCAATTGCTAAGATAGGAAGAAGCAAATTAGCTATGCAAATTAGCTATTCAAATGGAAGACGATGGGCAGATGATGGGGTTCCTGACAGAAAGCAGTAAGTCTTTCATCACTTCACAGCCATTTTGGGGCCTGTGCAATAGCCACAATGGGAAACAGAAAGAAAAGATTGGTCTAGTCATTACAGGGGATTAAGAGGTTGCCAGTTCCTTTCATCTCCTGGTTGGTGATTTTGAATAAGCATATACTGGTGCCCAAACCAGGGACCTGGTGTTGGAAGAATGTGCTGTCACTACAGGGAGGTGCTGTGAGAGGACACTCACTGTAGATCAGAACAATTGTAAAACTCCAGGTTATAGAAGGTTATTCTAATTTCTTTATTAATTCAATCTGCTTTACCCCAATTTGGCCAATACCATTATAATGAGAAAGGAAGCCCACTCCCCCCATTAATCGCATTAGACTAGAGGGGATCTTGGCTGCACCCATGAAGATTTTTGGGAACAGGGATAGGACCTTGTTGAGTTAATTTAATCTTTTGAATTAAAAATGAACAGAAATTAGCATTATTATACTCATTCCTCTTCGTACTAAAGCAGAGTACAGCATAGAAGGATATTTCTGGAAGAGAATCAAACCATGTTGCCACCTCTTGGTGGGAATGAATCAACAGAAGCACATATGGGTACATGCTTGCTCTGAAGACTCCCTCAGAACCAGATCCCACCGTGCATCAAGACAGGGGTTTCCAACCTGAACTGAATAGTCGTCTCCCTGACTAGGGCAGCAGCAGATCCATATCCCCTTTTAGCTGGGAGTGGTAGGAGACCTGTAACCTTCAAAAGTGGTTCATTAGCATCTGAAGAAGTAAGGTCAGACCCACAAAAAGTGTGCACATTTCTGTTTTACTTAATCTTAAAGGTGCATCTCTACTCTGCCTTCTTCTTGACTTTAGACTAACATCGCTATCTAGCTCTCTCTTCAAAAATGGAGTATGTTGATTGGGGGCATCAGTATCTTCCAGCTAGTACAACTGGGTCACTCTTTATCCTTAAGGGACTATTGGAAATATAATCTGAGGGCCTGCCATCCAAGATCAAGATAACTGGATGGTTTCTTAATGAGAAGGAAGACAACCCAGTTTCTATTCCTACTCCCAATATAACAGTATAGGGGGAGCCAAGATAGAAGCCAGTTGGTGACCTGAGCTTTCACTCTGAAAACCTCAACTGAAGCTCAGGCTACATTATAGTTCTTATAAGACTTGGGTGCCTTCACCCTACTATTTTACAGACTAGTGTTAAAACATTTACCTAAAAAGTAGAAGCTAGAGATTTGATAAACCTCTGGATGAGAAGAGTGCTAGACCTTAGGTTTTCTGCTTCCTGGATGAGTTCTCTAACCACTTGGCTATTATTTGAAAGATGACTACTAGCATTTCCTGCTGTGTTTTTAATAGACAGCCATGGCTGATGTGGTTTCTGCTGAACTCAGTGCCTTTAGTGCATTAGGTGTTCTTAGCACATACCTGCTGGGAACAAGCTCCCAGCCCCCACTCCATAATCACAATTTGATTGGGAAGTAGGGGCTAGAAGCTCCCTGCTGCTGGGACAGAGGGACATTGTCCCCACCCAGCATGCAAGGTGGAGCCTGGGGAAATTATTTTCTGCTCAGTTCCATGAGCATGGAGCTGGGGGGAGCATACCCACTGAGCACCTAAATACTCAAGGCAGGGTACTTCCTTCTTTGCATGAAAATGCATGAAATTATGTTTAAGAAAGGGAAGAAGGAGGATCCAGTTAATTACAGACTAGGTTGTCTGACCTTGAGAAGGAGGCCAGACAAGATAACTGCTTGAGGTCCCTTTCAATGTTGCTTTCCTATGATCCTATGAAAGTCTATGTTCAGGTGCCCACAGATTTTTCAGTGGCAAACCGTAGTCACCAAATGGATTTTGGCACCTCAGGGATTTTGTGCAAGTGGGCACTTGCTTGATTGATATTGGATTTAAGCACCTGAATTCTACTTAATCCCATTGTAGTCATCTAAAGTGCCTATCTGGATCTTGTCCCAGATGCCTAAAAGGAAGACACTGTGGTATCTGCCTTTTAGCCACTGAAACCCTTTTCAGGTTGTGGTCCTTATTACTTCCCTGGAATCAGGTGGGGAGTCTGTCCCAGCAGCAAGGAGGGGACCCGCACATCCTGAATCCTACTCCAGTGATTTGGTATGGAACTATCCTCTCAGACACCATTGCCACAAGCATTCTGTGGGAACCAATAAATCACAACACCATATTCACAGATGTAATGGATGTCCCTATAATTTAATATAATGCAGTTCAGCCTCTGCCTCATTAATTTTTATGTGACTCCTGGTAACATTAGTAGCTAAAAAGAGCTAAGTTGCTATCCGTCTCCAGCATGAGACACTGATAAAGTTCCTGTAAGATGTTCATTTTTGCATTTCCTGACAGCTGCATGTCTGGCATCAGAACCTTTACCTAGTTAACAAGAACCATTCCTTAGCTGGATATATAATTTAGTTAGCATTTATTTACTTTTTTCCAATGGCTTTCTAATGCAACAGGAACTTATTAATGGGACTGTAATATGACTAGGTTTCTATGTTATTCATAACACCTCAGTTCCTACAGGATGGAAACAGAATAATAACTACTATTTTAGCTCCTTCTGAGGTATCAAAAAATCCTGTGAAAACCTTAAATATAAGTGCCACAACACCTCAGTGTGGATCTCTGGCCTCAGCAGCAGACACCAAAGGTGCATTCCCACAAGTGGGAATGTGCATTTCCCAGGACAAATAGCAGCATATATTTGTGCCACTGCTGCTTGTCTCTGGGCATGCCCCTGCACATATGCTCTGGCATGTGGCAAATTGCCCCAGGTGGAGTAGGGAAGGCTAGGTCCAGCACCTGTGCTGGTCCCAGAAGCCTTACCTGGGGTCCTGAAGGCCTCCCAGGGTAGCAGTGGCAGTGATCTGGGTGTACAGAGCCTGGCCAGCAGTCAGAGTGTGGTTCTGGCTGGCCAAGTTCCAGTTTCGGGCAGCACACCCTGCAACCATGTCCACTGCCCTGCTTTTTTCTGCTACAGGTTTTTTTAATACTGGGGTTTCCCAGTATCTAATTTGGCACTGCACTGCACATATAAAGCATGGTGAATAGATTCATGAGTACCACATGCATTTCACAGCACCTCAAAAGAATTTGAGGTTCTGCAAGCCACAAGTTCCACATGGGCTGCCCAGTGCATCCCCCTGCCACTCTTACAGCCCTACCCCCAACTGCACATGCCATGTTGGCAGCCCTCCACTATCCCCACCCAAGCAAGGGCAGCCTAGCTTCCCTCTTTTGGATGGAAGAGGTGCCTGCAGGTCACACATTAACCCTTCAGGGGTGTAACAAAGAGCAGCTAACCCTTGTTACTTTAGGAGAGGGAAAAGACAGTTGAATGGAACAAGCTGGTTAAAGAGAGGAGTTACAAGTGCTGGGCTTATGGTGGCCATTGAGGTACCTCAAAAATAGAGGCTCAAGAATAACCACCATGAATGTTGTGTGCTTCCCAAGGCTGGGGAGGCACAGCAAGCTCCCACAGGTGGTGGTGGTGTCAGCAGTGTGGGGGCATGGTGGCGGCAAGCTCCCACTGGCAGCCGTGGAAGTGTCAGCGGCAGGAGTGGGCTGAGTAGAGAGCTCCCACAGGTGGCCATAGTGGTGTTGGCAGGGGTGGGGGTGGTGAAAAATAGAGAACATAAAGGCATCCAATTTCATATCAATAGAGGACAGAAGACAAGAGAAAACTGGACTGTCCTCTATAATACCAGACGAATGGCCACCGTATCTGCGTTCCAGGTCACGAGGTAAAAGGCAGCTGCAGCAGCACTAAGAATGCTGCTATTCACTAGGCAAGGGAATAACTTCTGCTACCTATAGCAGGACCCAACAGCAGAGCTAGAATCTGCAAGGCAGTGAAGAGGCTGCTTCATGAGAAGCAGCTGGCCGCAGGGCTGTGCACCTATATACAGGGAGGCAAGCGGAAGAGAAGCAAGCCTAGATTGATGAATGGGAACCCTGAGGGCCTAACTCTTTTAACTAGGAAACAGATGACCAGAAGGGGGTAGAGTTTGCAGGTATAAAGGCTTGACCTCAGAGTTAAAGACATATTCTGTTCTTGAGTACTGTGGGAAGAAGGATTTCCTGGAGAGATGGATGAACTTGGGATATACAAGGAGACCAGGTATGTTAGGGTCCTGGCAGAAGCCAGTTGGTAGGGAGGAGGGAAGATCCTCCATGTGGTGAGTGTACCCAGATGGGATAGTTATTTTGGTTAAGTGCTTATTTTGGCCATTTTGGAACATGAGATTTGGGAGTGCCTAAGGGAAAGGAAGAGGCTGTAGTGGAGGTTCTAGTTTTGGAGCCATGGACTAAGAGGTCTGATGCTAAAAGTTGTAGACTTAAGGTCTGATGAGCTGAAGCCGAGGAGGCTGAAGCAAGGCAAAAGTAAGAACTATGAGGCAAGGATGTGGCTGGGCATGGCCTGGGACCCAGAGCTAATGGGGTGGAAGATACTAGAGAAGCATGTGGCTGTGTTCCTTTGAATTCCCCATTTATCAAATCAAGAACAAGATTTTATAAAGTGGTATAAGGCAAAATGCTGCATTTATTTATTACATGAATTAGACATAAAGGTTCAGACACACACAAATCATCATATACATCATTACACACAGATATACAGAAACACAAAACAACCATTCCATTCAGATATTATAGTTACCAGCAGCAGTTTCTCAATAGGGGCACTGGGTGGTCAGCACAGGCCTATTGAGAGAAGATGGAGATAGCAGCTCGAGCGGGGTGAACAGACGCATTTGTGCTCTGAAGAAAGCAGCAGTTGAAGAGACTCACCCAACCTGGTATTTTCTGGAGTCCTCTTTTAGGGAGATTGGCATATTTTGTTTTGCAGTCTAGGGTTTTTCTGTACCCAGCTTCTGTTTTTGCAGTTGTTTCTCATCCATCTTCTGCTTATCTCAGCCTGAGGTCAGTTTAGTCGTAAAAGTTGGTATCTCAGCCTTGAAGTGTCCTTGCTGCCCATCTGGCAGGATGTGTGCATTCCTCCTTTTCGTTATCTCCTTTGTGCCCTAGGCCTCAAAGGGATTCTTCAGCCATCTATTAATTCATTTACTGACTGGTAACTTACAAATTTGGTGCCTTGTTGCTTACAAACACAGTTAAATCTTCTTTTCCTGTCCCCATGACATTGTCTCACCATTTACCCTTTCACATACATTCATTCATAAAAGGGCATACAGAGTTCATTCACTTATGTCAACCAAAAGAATACAAAATTGAGTTTTCAAGCTACTTATAGGACAAGACTAACCTGGTTACACGTCACTACTATCACACTCTATGTTAACATCAGATACATTAGTTCAGTTCATGCTACAGCTGAGGCTGGTTAAAGGGGAAGACCCAGGACCAGGGGCAGGAAAAGTCTGCCCAGAAACCCCTGCCCGCATAGCTGGGGCTGTTTTCCATGGAGACCCCAGCAGCAACCCTGCTGTGATAGCAGAGCCAGGGTTCCTGTGGAACAGGGAGCTGCTCTGGGATTTTGCAGCGGTGACAGCATGATCCAGAGCCAGGACTGAGTTGCAATCTGCAGTCTGCACACCTCTACTCTGCCTCCGAACCATGCTGTCACCATTACAAGGAGCCAGGGCAGAGCTTCAATCTGCTGCCTGTACATCCCTGCCCAGAGAATGCAGGCTGCAGATTGTGGCTCTGGCCTGGCTCCAGATCATGCTATCACCATTGCAAGATCCAAGCCTGGGCCTGGAACAGCTCTCTGCCCTGCAAGTAGTGCTGGGGCTCGTCTCGGTTCATCCTTGATTATAGGTAGTTCCTCATAAGTTTCATCCTACAAAAACTGTGCTCAGCTCTTGCACTGTCAGAAGAATTCTAATTGCTACAAAAACATTTGCATATGTGTTTGACAGCTTGATTGAAACTAAGGGTTATAGCAATTCTGGCAATGCTATATCTGTCCTCAGCAGTTTGCAAGCTAGAGGAGTTCACTGTTCGGTTCGTTGGGTAATGTGCATGATGGGATAGATAAGATATTGTTCTTGTAATGTTTGTTTGTTTTTCAGCTCACAGATGATCTTGAATGAGTTCCTGCAAGTGAAATGAAAGGAAACAAATGCTGCCACCAATTCAGAGCAAAGGTATGCATGGTTCCTTTTATCCCTGCCTCATGGGTGCTCCTGCCCATTTCCTGTTCTAGTTGCTGTGCAAGCTAACAGATGTCTTCCCCCTCCCCCGCAAACCCGCTTTTGATTATTGGCCTCTCAACTTACAACAAACTGTATTTGTAAAACCTTTGTGCCTCATTCTAAATTATGTTTTCCTTGTCCTCTCTTGTCCTCATAACAATGAGAGAATGCAAAACATGTAGGGATTTATTTTTTTTTTAATTTTCTTGATTTTCCCATGTGTATCTGTCCAGAATTTAAAAGTGATTTCTCAAGTTTTGCTCCATTGTGCAGGCATATCTGAACTTGGAGGAGCACATGCACCTATGTCCAGTGTGGAGCCTAGGACAGCTATCCCTTTTGCCTTGTCAAAACCATTGGTGTCACGATACCTGTGTTCTTTCACAGTTGTAGCCCTACAATGCTCTGTGCTTCAGGATGAAGTTAAATGTTACACTTAGACCATACTAAAACTGTGGAAGGTTAAGCAGTGTTAAAGGTATAATGTTCTGTGAGCAGTTGCATGCTAAAAGTTAATACCATGTCTTGCCTGCACAGTCTGACATGCCACTAAAGGGCTGGCAACCAGGGGGTGTGGCTAAAGGCAGGACACCAGGGCTGTATCCGTGCTCCAGGTGGGTGGAGTGTGTGGGGGGGGGGGAGAAGGGAAGGGTAAGAGACAGGGTTGAATCAGCCAGATCATGGAGCTGGGAAGTAGACAGGCATGGAGGCACAGTGATTTCCCTCCCCAGGCCACCTGCATTTCTGTCCTCAGGTGGTAGAAGAGGTTGTGTGCTGAGGGGAGCACTCCACTGATCTCTGAGCTCCCATCTGTATAATGGGATAATATTTCAGCCTTTGCACATGGAGGAGCTAGGGTGGCAAATATAGTACAGGAGTCAAGGGGTTCAGGTGCTATGGTGATGGCAGTAGGTAAGTAAGCACCACTTAAGCCCTCCTCTTGAAGCTGGGCATAATGAAGGATAAATGTGTGTGTCTAAGATGAGTAGGAGTGCACTGTGGCAGGGCACTGTTGGTGCCTGACACTTTAAGAGTGGAGCCAAGCAGCCAGCAGGTGCTTGATTTTGGCAGCCATTTTAGATCTCTGGTTGCCTATATAAATAGAGCAGTTCACTGCTGGCAAGCCAGGCAGTAACATTGCCTGGCTGCAAGCAACACCCTAGAGATAAGGGCAGGAGCTGTAGGAGATGGCTTTGAGGTTCCTGGTTCTGGGCATGACCTAAAACTACACCCAGTGGGTGGCCTGGTGGGGCTCTCAGTGTTGTGGGAGCCCCCAAGAAATGTCAGGCCAGTTACAACCCCAATGAAAGGCAGGTAGGTGTGCCTGAACCCCAGCCCTCACCTTCAGGTGGGTCATTTGTCATCAGACGTAGTTGGGGCCAGGCATGGCTGTGGCCATGTGAGCCCTGTGGGGTGCAAGATCCTGAGGAGCAAGAGTGGGGGCCAGGCATGGCCATGGCCACCTGAGCCCTGTGGGGTTTAGGACCCTGAGGAGAGGTAGTTGGGGCCAGGCATGGCTTCAGCCAACTGAGCCCACTGGGGAGGGAAGACCCATGGCCCCAGTGAGGGGGCGGCAGTGTGGAGCTCCAGTGAGGGGGCAGCCCCAGTGAGGAGAGAAAACCACAGGGCTGGGTGCCTAGTATGTCTGAATGTATAGAGTTGCCCCAGGAGGAGCTAGGGCAAGCTTACATTTGGTTAGGTAATTGGATGGCCACTATCCTGGTGAGGGTTGCGGGAGAGTCCCCAAAACTGGTAAGTCTGTCACCCAAGGTATGAGCTAGCTAAAGCCTGTGGCTGAAGGGGTCCCACTCCAAGAGGCAGCAAGGCAGTACAAGTTTCAGAGATTTCGTGGATTTCATAGACATTAGGGCTGGAAGGGACCTCAGAAGATCATCAAGTCCAGCCCCCCACCAAAAGGGTAGGAAGTCAGCTGGGGTCATAGGATCCTAGCAAGATAAGCATCCAATTTGCTCTTGAAGGTGTTCAATGTAGGTGCTTGAACCACCTCCCATGGCAGACTGTTCCAGACCTTGGGGGCTCGGACAGTAAAGAGATTCTTCCTTATGTCCAGCCTGAAATGGTCTTGTAGTAGTTTATAACCGTTCGACCTCGTCATCCCTTGGGGCTCTCTGGTGAACAAACGTTCCCCCAGATGTTGTTGAGGTTTCATAGTTTCTAGGGTCAGAAGGGACCTGAGCAGATCATCAAGTCTGACCCCCTGCCATGGCAGGAAAGAGTACTGGGGTCAAACAACCCCAGCAAGATGTTCATCTAACCTCCTCTTAAAGACCCCCAGGGTAGGAGCCAGCACCACTTCTCTTGGAAGTTGGTTCCAGATCCTAGCCACCCTGACCGTGAAGTAGCGCCTCATATCTAGCCTAAATCTACCTTCTGCCAGCTTGTGACCGTTATTCCTAGTCACTCCTAGTAGTGCATGGGGGAACAGGGACTCCCCCAATGCCTGCTGATCCCCTCTGACTAGTTTGTAACAGGCAACTGGATCCCCCCCTCAGCCTTCTCTTGTGGAGGCTGAACAGGTTCAGGTCCCATAGCCTCTCCTCATAGGGCCAGCCCGGCTGCCCCCTAATCATGCGAGTGGCCCTCCTCTGGACCCTCTCCATGTTGTCCACATCCTTCTTGAAGTGCGGTGCCCAGAACTGGACACAGTGCTCCAGCTGTGGCCTGACCAGTGCCGCATAGAGGGGGAGTATCACCTCTTTGGACCTGCTCGAGATGCATCTGTGGATGGATGACAAGGTGCGGTTGGCCTTCCTGACTGCACCCCCACACTGCCGGCCCATGTTCATCTTGGAGTCAATGATGACTCCAAGATTCTTTTCTGCCTCTGTACTGACAAGAAGGGAGTTCCCCAACCTGTAGGTATGGTGCCGGTTGTTCCTCCCCAGGTGCATCACTTTGCACTTGTCGGTGTTGAATCCCATCCTATTCTCATCCACCCACCCCTGTAATCTGTCTAGGTCCGATTGCAGCCTATTCCTCCCTTCTAGCATACCCACATCCCCCCACATCTTAGTGTCATCAGCAAATTTGAACAGGGTGCTTTTTACCCCCTCGTCCAAGTCACTGATGAAGATGTTGAACAGTGCAGGCCCAAGGACCGAGCCTTGGGGGACCCAACTGCCCACATCCCTCCAGGCTGAAAATGACCCATCCACCACCACTCTTTGGGTGCGGCCCTCCAGCCAGTTGGCGACCCATTTGACTGTGTGGGTGTCGACACCACAGTCCCCCAGTTTCTTAATGAGAGCAGGGTGAGAGACAGTGTCGAAGGCCTTCCAAAAGTCCAGGAAGACTATGTCCACTGCTACCCCTTCATCTGAGGCCTGACAATGAAGCTTAAGTTTGGTTCAGCTGTAGGCAGGGAGTACTGTGTCATCTGGATGCCATCTGCGAGGCTTGGGCTGCAGTGTAGCGGAGGACCTGATCCACAGATAGTGCCCCTGGCATCGGGGTAAGATTGGACAACCTCCCGCCTTAATTAATATCCTAATTAATTAACAACAAAGCATGGCAGGAGAGGTAGGTGGGTGGTGTGCCCAAAGGCAGGGGGGAAACTAGCACTGTGGCTAGTTGGGGAGCCCCACTTGCCACACCCACCCTACAGAAAGGGAAGATAGATGTTTCCTTAGATGAAGTGGGGGCCTTAAGTTCTGACCTCTGCTCCTAATGGCTTTTGTGAACATTGCCCTTAAAATTACTGGATAAAATAGATCATCAGCACTGGGGTAGTTTCTGTGCCACAAGGGACAAGAGTTAGGAGCCACACTTCAGGCTTTTTATGAAAATATGATGGTCTGAACTCTCCCACTCTGTCCACACCTCTCCATCTCAAATGGGCAAGGTGCTGAAAGTGTCTGAAATCAAAGTAGAGGGTTCTGGAAGCTCACAGCAAGTGGGAAAATGCAAAAAACAGCACTTGAGAATGTTATTAACTCTGCCAGAAACTGAATTGACCCCTCTGTGCAGAGAGCCAGGGCCAATGGCAGCTCAAGGTGACACAAGAAATAGTGGCAGCAGTTCCTTAGGTTGAGAATAAGGATGGGTTTCCTACAGGGGATATTAAACATGAGTTCCGTGTCCCTGGCTGCTGCAACTCAGACTAGCCCTCAGGCACCAAAGCAGAAACTGGAGCAAACCAGAGGTCAGACAATTGATTTTGGAGTGCAAATCTACACTAGCAACAAAGACAGGCATAGGTAGTGGAAGGCAAGGGCTAACAGAGCTTAACCCCCAACCCCCAATACAGGACAGCAGATAGGGCCTCAGGGCAGCCTAGGCATGGGTTCTGGGTGGCTGTAGCAGTGGGAGAGGGAGGCCAGCATAGACTCAGACATTCACAGCCCAACATGTGAATCACTGCCTGAAGCAGCGGCAGCAGGGCACAGAGCCCAGCACACAACAGCAACCTGCATCTGCCCCACACACAAATCCGGGGGGCATGTGACCCCCATGCCTCTCCTGGGTATGTGCAGCAGCAGGAGCCTCCCCACCATGCCCCTGCATGCGCTTCCCAGGGCTCCCATGTCCCACAACCTGCCCTGGCCCTGGGGCCCCATTCACCTCAACTCCTCCCCCACTCCCTCATTCACTGTGGGGGCCTCAATCTGCACCCCCCCCACACACACACCCCTTCCTTCTCTCCCTGCTCCTTCCCCTCCAAAGACTTACCTCCTGGAGGGGGTGCATGTGTGTGCACACATACTCAGCCCCCGCATATAATATTTTCTCCCTCCACCTATGGAGATAGGCTACACATATCTGAAGAATACTTGGCTAGATGATGGCAAAGCTCACAGATGAAGGGTTTGCTTTAAAGAGTTAGGTTTCAGGATGATGGACACCTTCAAGATACTTGAGAGGAAGACAGTGCAGAATGCTGGGTAGCTATACGTATGGATAGCTATATATTAAACTGTATATAAACTTTTTCCCAGGTGTACTCCATCAGCAGAGCAGCTGGGTTAAAAATTATGGGGTCCTTAATGAAATTAGGAACTAAATCCTGTTTTGAGCACCACTCTGCTGCCTCCACCTCCCAAAAATGAGGACATGTAAAGCATTAATTTGTTAAATACAGTAACAAGAAACTGGTTCATTGACCTCTTAGTAACAAGAAATAAATGGTTGGTGAGTGTTATACAAGATATCCACTCCTGCCTCAATTTCCCCACTTGCTGGCATGACCCTGCAGTGAACAGATACCCTTTTATAACACCACTTCCTCCTTTCTTCCAGTGTACCCACTTTCTGCTCTCACCTGTTCTGAAGCGTTGGTGTGTTAAACAACTGGCAAGCTTCACTCCACAACTGGCTGTATTTAGTGGTGGGGAAGGTAAAAATTATTTAAGGATTTGGGATGTTTCAGGATAACAGTTGATTTTTGGAATTGCCATCATACCCCATCAGTGCAGAAGACAGATGTTTTCATAGTTTTCTCACCAATATATCCACTTGGATTTCCTGGTTATGCTGTATGCCAGGTATACCCACATTCCTTAACAGTTCCATGGAGGCAACTTGAAGCAAGCTGTAACTGGGATGGGTCAAAGCTCCACTTCATGAAAACCCAGTACCCTACAACATACAGTTCTTAATATTTCCTGGACCACTGGCAGACTGCACAGGAGCAGTCTGTTCCTTTTATCTCTTATGCACCTTGCTTGTACTGTGTCCCTTAACAGAAATCAGCAATACTCTTGGCTCAATTTGTTCCATCCCCGTCTCTATGGTCAATATGCAGCAGTGCTTCCTTATCAAGCATCTTTTGTGTTGCTTTTGCTCCCAGAGTTATTATCTAGTATCAGCCTGCTTTGGGCAGGGTTATCCAGCTAATAGACCAGCTAATTAAATGATCAAAGTGCTTTGTGCCTTTTAGGAATAATGCCCATTGACCAGACAGGAATTAGAAATGTAACCAGGCCTCCTCAACAAATCACTCCAAGACACAGAGCAAATGAATTGCTTGCAGGAAGGTTGGGTTTGCACCAGCCTTTCTCCCACTTTTGCACTGTTATTCATGGGGACTGATCATATGGACACATATAGCTTATACAATGAGTATTTTGTTCTACAAAGATGCTGATATACCTGGGGCAAAGGGCTTCAGTTTTGGAGATCACCTTAACATTTGAGTAAATCACCTTAGCTACACTGACCTCAGTAGGTCCTGCCAATCTCCACCCCAGAGTGCTGAGGGAATTAGCAGAGGTCATTGCGGGACCCCTGGCACAGCTTTATGAGCACTCATGGTGCTCTGTTGAGGTGCCAGAGGACTGAAAAAGGGCCAATGTAGTCCCCATTTTTGAAAAAGGGAGGAAGGAGGACCCAGGAAACTATAGGTCCATTAGTCTTACCTCAGTCCTGGGGAAGCTCTTTCAGAAAATTATCCAGGAGCACATCTGGGAGGAGCCAGCATGGGAGATTATGCTTAGGGGCAATCAACACGGGTTCATTAGAGGCAGGTCCTGTCAGACCAACCTGATGGCCTTCAATGACCAGGTCACAAAATCCTTGGACACAGGTGTCACAGTGGACGTAGTCTTTCTGGACTTTCGGAAGGCCTTAGACACTGTCTCTCACACCATTGTCATTAATAAATTAGGTGACTGTGGTGTCAATGCCTACACAGTCAGATGGATTGCAAATTGGCTGGAGGGCTGCACCCAGAGAGTGGTGATGGACTGGCCATTTTTGACCTGGAAGGATGTGGGCAGTGGGGTTCCGCAGGGCTCAGTCCTTGGGCCCACACTGTTCAATATCTTCATCAGTGACTTGAACGAGGGGGTGAAAAGCACCTTGCTCAAATTCGTGGATGATACTAAAATGTGGGGAGAAGTGGGCACACTAGAGGAGAGGGACAGGCTGCAACTCTATCTGGACAGGTTACAGGGGTGGGTGGATGAGAACAGGATGGGTTTCAACACAGACAAGTGCAAAGTGATGCATCTGGGGAGGAAGAACCAGCAGCATATCTACAGACTGGGGAACTCCCTTCTTGTCAGCACAGAGGCAGAAACGGATCTTGGAGTCATTATTGATTCCAAGATGAACATGGGCCGCCAATGTGAGGATGCAGTCAGGAAGGCTACCTGCACCTTGACATGTATCCACAGATGGATGATAAGCAGGTCCAAGGAGAAGATCCTCCCCATCCATGCAGCACTGGTCAGGCCGCAGTTGGATTACTGCGTCCAGTTCTGGGCACCGCACTTCAGGAGGTATGTGGCCTGCATTGAGAGGGTCCAGAGGAGGGCCACCCACATGATCAGGGGGCAGCAAGGCAGGCCCTATGAAGGGAGGCTATGGGACCGGAACCTGTTCAGCCTCCACAAGAGAAGGCTGAGAAGGGATCTGGTGGCCATCTATAAACTGGCCAAGGGGGACCAGCAGGCAATGGGAGAGTCCCTGCTCCCCCGAGCACTACCAGGAGTAACAAGGAATAACAGCCATAAGTTGACTGAGAGTAAATTCAGGCTAGATATCAGGAGGCGCTACTTCACAGTCAGGGTGGCTAGGATCTGGAGCCAGCTTCCAAGGGAAGTGATGCTCACTCCTACCCTGGGGGTCTTCAAAAGGAAGCTAGATAATCACCTATCCAGGGCCATTTGATCCCAGCATTCTTTCCTGCCCATGGCAGGGGGTCGGACTTGATGATCTGCTCAGGTCCCTTCCAACCCTACCAACTATGAAACTATCAAACATGTCCATTGTATCCTGGACGCTATCTGAAAAAGGGCCCACATCTTCTGCAAATACTATATGTTTGAGGGATCTTTTTATCTATAAAGATCCACATTCTTATTGCTATTTATTCTGTCTTTGTAGAATGTGACTAGGAAGGGACAGAGGGATAGTGATAGGGAAGGCAAGACTTATGTTCTACAGGTTTTAGAAAAGAGACTGAAGTTGGAGCCTGGCCTTGGGTCAACCTCACACAAGGGTTATCAGCAGAGTTCCCAGAGATACTGGAAAAAGGGGGAAGTCAGAAAGTTCCATTTTTTTTGTCCATAACATCTCTATGTGGGATGAGAATAGAATAGAATAGAATAGAATGGTGCTTGCACACATGCCGGGGCTTCAATTCTCCCTAAATTGAAATGGGTTTTTAATTGGTGGGTTTTTATTTATGTTGATTAGAAACCCACCTTTTCAATTTAGGGATTTCCATCCCTAAAGGGTGGCACCCTCCTGCTAGGAGCCTAATCAGGCAATACCAGGGGGTGCTGCTTCCACAGCGGGAAGGACTGCATGACCCAGTGGCAGCTCAAAGAGGCTGAGACAAAAAGCCTCAGCCTCAGCTCAAAGAGGCTGAGACAGGGGAGTGCGGTCTCCCCTGAGACAAAAAAGAAGAAGAAAAAAGCAGTAAAGGGCCTGGTCTTTCTTCTTCTTTTTTTTCTTTCAGAGCCTGAGCTGCAGGGGGTCCCGGTGCTTATGTCCACAGGGGCAGCACCACCCGAGACTGCCTGGGTGGGTGCTGCCCAGGGGGTACCACCACCGTAGAGAGAAGCACCTGAACCTCCACAGCTCAGTGGTCACTTGACTCACCAACAGCTTGCTCCCCGGCTGTAGGAGTTTCATAGATTCATAGATTGTAAGGCTGGAATGGACTTCAGAAGATCATCAGCCCCATCCCCTTGCACCAAGCAGGAAAGATAACTGGGGGTCAGGTGACCCCAACAAGGTGACCGTCCAGCCTCCTCTTGAAGATTTCCAGGGTAGGCAATTGCATCACCTCTGGAGGGAGATTATTCCACAGTCTGAACACCTTGGTTGTGAAGTAGTTTTTCCTAATGTTGAGCCTGAAACTGTCTTCTAAGAATTCGTGACAATTACTCCTAGTTTTCCTCAAGGGTGCCCTGGTGAACAGTTGTTCACCAAACCCTTGATGTATGCCTCTGATATAGTAGTAAGCTGCTACCAAGTCCCCTCTTAGCCTTCTTTTTTTCAGGCTGAAGAGCCCCAAATCACTCAGCCGTTCTTTGGATGGCTTGCCGTGCAAGTTCCTGATCATACGGGTGGCCTTTCTCTGGACTCTCTCAAGCTTTACCACGTCCTTGTTCTGGGCTCTGCACTTTAACTGGATGCAGTACAACAACTGTAGTCTCACAGATGCCAAGTAGAGTGAGAGAATCATTTCTTTGGTTTTTCTGGATATGCATCAAATGATGCATGCCAGGGTATTGTCAGCTCTGCTGGCTACAGCATAACAGTGCCAGATCATGTTCATACTGTGGTCTATTATTATCCCCAGGTCCCATTCATTCATAGTAATGGTCAGGTAGGCACTGCCAAGCCTGTAGGTGTGCAGGGGATTGTTCATCCCAAGGTGGAGCACTTTACATTTCTCAACGTTGAACTTCATCTGGTTCCAATCCCAACTTGCAAGTCTGTCTAGGTCCACTTGTGTCTGCAGCCAATCTTCAAGCATGACCAAGCTTCCTCATAACTTGGTGTCATCCGCAAACTTGGCCAGTGAGCTTTTCACCCCCACATCCAAATCATCAATGAAGATGTTGAATAATACTGGACCAAGCACTGACCTCTGGAATAGAAGTTAGGCTAACTGGTCTACAGTTACCCGGGTCCTCCCTCCCACCCTTCTTTGTGATGGGCATCACACTGGCCCTCTTCCAGTCCTCAGGGACCTCTCCAGAGTGCCACGAGTTTTGGAAGAGATTTTCCAGGTGTTCTGTGATTACTTTAGCCAGCTTCTTCAGCACTCTCAGATTAAGTTCATCCAGTCCTGCTGACTTATATGCATCAAGTTTCTTTAACTGATGACACACCAGTTCTATGGCAATAGTAGGAAGGTAGTCATTTAAACCCTGCTCATTTTGTACCCTAGCTGGCATGATATTCCCCTTGGCCCAGTCAAAGACCGAAGCAAAGTAATCATTCCAGAGTTCAGTTTTCTCCTGAGTGCCAGTGACTAGCTATCCTCAGTTGTTGAGCAATGGCCCCACACTCTCATTCATTTCCCTCCTGTTCCCTACGTACCTAAAGGACTTCTTGTTGTCCTTGGTTCCCGTTGCTCATTTTAGTTCAGTCAACACCTTAGCTTTTCTAATCTGATCCCTACAAGTGCAGGTCATTGCTATATAGTCCTTCTTGGGAGCTGTCCTTAGCTTCCATTGACTGTATGTCTCTCTTCTTTCTTAAGAGGACCATGATTTCGCTGTTTAGCCAAGAGGACTTCCTCCACATGCTACATTTCCTCCACATGGAAATGGATTTCCTTTGTGCTTCCAGGATCATGTCCTTTAGGAACAACCACTCTTCATGCACTACTTTTGCCCTCAGTCCCTGGTCCCACAGTCCCTGGTCCCATAGCACATTCCCTACTAGTGACCTGAGCTAGCTGAATTTTGAATTTTTGAAGTCAAAAACTCCAAGCCTGCTATCTGATTTGTCTTCCTTGCAATGGGCTGTGAACATAATGGTTTCATGGTCACTATCACCCTAGCTACACTCTGTTTAAGTCAGTCACCAGGTCATCTCCTTTGGCCCAGACCAGGTCTAGAAGAGAATTACTTCTGATTGGCCTGTGCACCTCCCGAGTCAGAAAAAGCTTTTTGATGCAGGTCAGGAAGGAACACAATTGATCTGACTCATTTCAGTGTTCCTCCCAAGAGATGTCTGAATAATTGAAGTCATCCATGATGATCATGTTCCCATGCGTTTGCAGCCTCTATTAATTCTCAGGGGAACTCTAGATCCAGTTCCTTGCCCTGGTTTATTGGTCTGTAGTATACACCTAGAGTTAGTTCTCTCTTGCTGCACCTCCTCCCCTCCCCTGCAGCTTGACCCAGAGCATTTCAAGCCATTCATCTTTAGAGCCAATGTCAGCCTCCAAGGAGGTTTAGTGCTCCTTCACATAGAGGTACACCTCCAACTTTTTTCCTACTCAGTCCCTTCTATGCAGGGCATAGCCCTTTATGGCTACACTCCAAGTATGTGAGGAGTCCCACAAGGTCTCTATAATCCTTACTAGATCGTGATAGCCACTAGAGAGCAGGAGGGCTAGTTCCTCCTTTTTGGTCCCCATGCTCATGGCATTAGTGATGTAGGTAGGCTCTGCCCAGGGGCGGTGGGAAGCAGACCCCTCACAGTTGTTTTTTTCCTCTTAGTCATGGTAGAGCCTGCCTATGCAAGCTACCACCGGATCACACAGCACCTAAGCTGTGGGAGGGCCTGGTGCTTCCCTCTGTGGCAATGGCACCTCCCAGGGCTGCCCAGTTGGGGTGCTAGCTGCTGGGTGCTGCCCCAGCTTAAAGGCAGTACCCACTAGATCCAATGGTGCACAAGGCACTGAAAAATGTATTTTAGTATTTTAGTTTGCTACATACCAAGTTACAGCAATACATCCAGAGATGGCAACAGTGATGGCACATGTGGTGCTGAAAGCCCAGACATGCTTGGGGAAACTCAGGCTTGGTGGGGTTCCAGTGCCCCATACACCATCCCCACCACCTACCTGGAACCACCTGGGAATGGGCTGGCTTGCCCCTGGGGCAAGGTGGCAGGAGAGCAGCTTGGTGTGCTGGCAGCTGGAGAAGGTAGCAGGCATTGTGCAAGGGGTGCTGGAAGACCACCAAGCCCAAGGTTCCCTGAGCATGCCTGGACTTCCAGTGCCCCATGCACCATCACTGCCACCATCTCTGGATGTACCACTGTAATTTGTTACATAGCAAACTAAAATACATTGGATGTATTTTATTTTGCTACATAAACTAGTCAGTTAAATTGAAATGCGCTGCTACAGGTGTACATTATTACAAAATTTAATTGCAATATGCCACCACATGTGTAACAATTACATTGCTAAAAAGGGCAATTAAACTGCAAAAAGGGGTCCTTCATCACATGTACAAGGGCCTGAATAGAATAGACTAGAACAGAATAAAATAGAATAGAAAGCCCATAGACTAGCACCCTAAAGGTAATGAGAGACAGATTATTGACCTTGAATGCATTCATTCATTCATTGTAGGGCTACCATCCCTACAGCTTTCACCCTGCTGTGGCTTAACACACACAATGTCACTCATGTCACAAGTTTTGCTTGTCCACAACTTGAGGTGCAGTTCCCCCCAACCCCCTACACCGATCTTCTTGAAACTTGGCAGGCATTTTGTCCTCACCAGGGGCTACCACCCCTCCAGCTTTGACCCCCCTGTGTTGTAACACATAGACATGACATGAGTTTTGCTTTCAAGAATTTGGGGTAGAGTTCCCTCCAAACCCCTGCACCAATTGTGATACTTGGCAGAATTCATGCTGTCAGCAGAGACGACAATTCCTGCAGGTTTCATCCAAATCAGACAAAAAGCAACAAAGTTATAAATATTTCATTGTTCCCCATTATACCCTATGGCCGGATCTCTGAGGCGACTCCGAAGCTTTTCTGAATTGCTTCAGAAGCCCCGAACCACTTCAGAAAGCCTAATGCATCCAGCACTTCAATCCACACTTGCTGCTTCAGACACTGAAGTGTCTGAAGCTTCTCCGGATCTGAAGCTCTGTCTGAAGCCTTGCACAGCCCTATTCCTTAGGATGGAAGTTAGGCTGATTGCCCATAAGTACCCAAGTCCTCCCTCCTGTCCTTCTTGTGGATGGGCACAACAATGACTCTTTTCCAATCCTCATGGACTTCTCTGGAGAGCCATAAGTTGTGGAAGAGTTTAGCCAGGGGTTCTGCAATGACTTTGGCCACCACTTGTCCTGACCCTTGTGCTACAGAGAATCTATCACCATTCTCTTTATAATCACTAGGGCCCTACCAAATTCATGCAGAAGTAACCTCCCTTTACTCTCGCATGTCCCCCCATGCCCCACTCTCCCCTCCCCACCCTGGCTGCTGATTGGTGGAGGGGCCCCACTTGCAATTCAGTCCTGATCAGCAGGGAAGTGCAAACTGTGGTTTTAAACATACTGCTGTTTTTGCCTTCCTCTCCAATTGGCCAAGGGGCCCCAGTGGCCCCACTGCTTGCTGCTGACCAGTGGGGAGGCAAAAACAGTACCATCTTTAAAACCATGGTTTTCAATTCCCTGATGATCAGGAATGAGCTGCGAGCAGTGCCCCTCCACTCTCCCCCTCTAGCAAGGGAATGTGGAAGATTAAGGGAGCTGCAACACAGCCCACTTCTGCTGTGAATTTGGTAGGGCCTGTGGCGGGCCAGTAGGGGGCACTCCGGCGTTGAGCCACCCACCTCCTTGCGCCCGACCACCTTCCAGGCTCCGAATGCCTCCCTATGGGCGCCTTATCCTTGGCCGACCCCTCTCCCAGAGCACACTCGCTAGGCTGGGGGTAATGTGCCGCCACTACCCTGAGAAGGGACTGTCTCGGCCCTGTGTCCTCGGGGAAACACAGGCCTAATAGTCCGATGGATACTCGACCCGGTACAGGCACTTGGGGCACTTCCCCAAGTCAAGGGGCAAAAAGTAAAGTCTCCCTTAGTCCGCAGACCTAAGGGGTCTCTTAGGCATAATTTAGACCCACCCCTCAATAAGTCTCCCACACCAGTCAAAAAGGAGAACTGTATTGATTACGAGGGGTAGGGTAAACTAGGGTACAGGGTTGAGCAATATCTTAGAAATCCTAGAGAGCAAACAGTCTGGCTGAGGTAGCCTTTTGATTACACATCTGTGTTACTGCCAGCTAAATATCTAATCAGATTGAGTAGCTTACTCACAATCATCTTCCAGAGTTCTTCCGTTTCCCCTCTGGAGTCTTGGGGTGAGCGAGAGAGCTAGGTCCCGATGGCAAGGCTCCTCTGTCTCCCCTGCTTTGCTGCTGCTTCACCTCATGGCCGAAGAGAGAAGAAGGAGCCTCCTCCCCCTCCCAACCTATATAGCCCCTGTGACCTCATTCACCTGGTCCAGTGGAGGTCAGTCCCAGTTGGCTGTCAGCCAACCAATTTGAAATGCATCACCAGTTGCCAGGCAGATTCCAGCTCCCCAGGTAGATGCCCCTCACCCAGGTAATTGAAGCAAGTCCCGTAGGCAGAGGGAGCAGGTTTCCCCCCTCCCTCAGGAATGCAGCCAGCTCAAGTCACCTAAAGAGACAGGCCCAGGGTGCGGTCCCCTGTCTGCTGGGCCCACCCTAATCAAATGGTTGCTGCTCAGAGATTTTAGTCACAGTGACACAGGGCAGAGATTTTGGGGAGAAACAAGGTGGCTTTCTGCCACAGGGCCCTAATAAAAACCCTTAAGATATTTGAAGATGGCTGTCAAATCCTATATCAGTATTCTCTGTTCCAGACTAAATAATACCACTTCTTTCTTTAATTCATATTTTCTAGACCTCTAATAATTTTTGTTAGTCTCCATAGGTCTCTTCTTAGTTTGCCCACATTTTGAAGTATGGGGACCAAAACTGGACACAGAACTCCAGGTGAGGCCTTAATAATGTCCAGTAGAGTAGAAGAAGCACTTTCCTTGATTCACAAATTATGTTCCTATTAATACAAGTCAGTATGTTATTGGCTCTATTTTTTCAATAAAAGCACACTTCTGACTCGCATTCAGCTTATGGTCTACTTGTAACCCCCAGATCCTTTTCTGCAGGCCTGCCACATAACCAGACACCCCAGTCTGTATTTATGCATGAAATTATTCCATCTCAAGTGCAGGATTTTTCTCTTGGACTTATTAAGTTTCATTTGACTAATTTTGGCCCATTTATCCAGTTTATCAAAGTCATTCTCAATCCTGAAGTGTATCTACAATTTCACCCAACTTAGTGTTACATGCAAATTTGCTAAGCATGCACTCAATCCCAATTCCAAATCACTAATGAAGATATTCAACAGTACCAGACCCAGGACAGGCTACCTGGGGAATCCCACTCAATACCTTCTCTCAACTAGACATCATCTATTGAGGACTACTTGTTGATACCAAGGATGCAACCAATTGTGTCCAATCTTAAAGTACTTTCATGTAGACTGTACTTCTTTAGGTTACTAATGGGAATATCACAGGGGACAGCCTCACTAAACTCAAAATACATCACCTGCACTGCTCTTCCCCTATAGAGTCGATCTTGTCACAGAAGAAAATCAAGTTGGTCAGGCCTTGCAGCTTGCATCCTAGTCTCCTTGCTACTCCCCAGGCCCCTTACTGGCCTACACTCAGACTCTGATTCACACAGGCCTCAGGCCCCTCACCCTCATACACTGACCCCCCACTGGGCCACACACTCACACTCCTTAGGCCTCAAGCCCCACTCAGTGGGCCTTGGACCCTCCCTGGGCCTTTTGCCCCTCAGGCCTCAGTGGGCCTTGCCTGATAGAGCTTCTCTGTCAGGATGGGCTCCCCTAGCCTTTCCCTGCCACAGGGTCACCCACAAGGCAGTGGGGATTGAAGTTTTTCAGTGCCTAATGTTGCCAACCCTCCCAGATTGGCCAGGAGTCTACTGGAATTGGCACTGATCTCCCAGTGACTATTGAAAGCAATCTGGGAGATTGAAATTGTGAACAGGTTGAACAGCACAATTAATGACTACAGGTCCGACGATATATCAGTTAGGTTGCAGAGCGATAACAGACGTGCAGGTGAAAGCCCACTGCACCCCCGCTCACCTGAAGCCCCCCCAAAGACTCCCCAGCAGCCATGGAGCCCCTCGCACAGCTGGAGGTAAGCAGGGCCCATAGTGGAAGGGGGTTAACCCCTTAGTGAGTGGGAGGAGGCAGCTGAGTGGAGCCGGGCCAGGTCTTGCCCCGCCCAGGCCCCTACTTCGCCCAGCCTCCCAGGGAGCCACACGACCGGAGCCGCACTAACAGGCTGCGCAAACAGGCGTGCTTGTCTGCCAGCGTGAGTTAGCACAGAGTTTGCACAGGAGGGGGCACGGGAGGTCTGAGGCCCTGCCTGTGAGCCCCCTAGGGTAGACAGTCCCAGCCGTAGCCAGCCCACCAGCGGCATGACGCGGATATGCACGCACCGCAGCTGAGGGTCCCCTTGAGCTCTCCAGCCCCTTCCTCTGGCACCTCAGAGATGGCCACCCAGACAGAGCCCATGGTTCCAGGCTCCACACAGACAGAGCCTCTGGCTCTCAGATGCAGGGACTGCCTGTCTCTTTTTCAGGCTCTGGGGCCGGGGAGCATGGCTACCTTCCCTTGTGGGGTCTGCTCCCTACTGGGGTCTCTGGCACACCAGCTGGAGGACTCCAGGCCACAGTCCAAAGACTGTATGCCATCAGGGACTGTGAGCAGGAGATAGACTCCTACTGCCAGGCCCTTCTCCCCCGGGAGCCAGAGGGTAGACCACAGACTCCCTCCAGGACAAGGGAGGACTCTGGGAACTCCCATTCTGTCCAGTCAGGGGGATGGACCAAGGTGATCAGGGGCCCTAAGGCCCGCTGCACAAAGGCCCCTGCCCCACCGGAGCTTAGCAACAGGTATGCACGTCTTGCTGCTCCAGCAGAGCCTGCTGAGTTGCCAGCTCCCAC
This sequence comes from Crocodylus siamensis, assembly GCF_052110815.1. Taxonomy (NCBI): domain Eukaryota; kingdom Metazoa; phylum Chordata; order Crocodylia; family Crocodylidae; genus Crocodylus; species Crocodylus siamensis. The sequence continues at coordinate 47,676,389 of NC_143403.1, forward strand.
AGGCAACACAGGTTCAACCCCCGCTCTCCCCAAAGCAAAACAAGGTGTTTGTTGTGGGAGACTCCATCCTGAGTGGGACTGAGGGGGTAATAAGCCACCCCGACCCCTTAGCCCAGCAAGTCTGCTGCTTCCCAGGGGCTGGCATCCAGGACATTCTGGAGAGGAGCCCTAAGCTCCTCCAGCCCACAGACCAGTATCCCATGCTCCTTATTCATGTAGGCACCAATGACATGGCTCGGAGCACTCCCAGCCAGGTCATGAGGCGATACAGGGATTTGGGAGTGGGGCTAAAGGGTCTAGGGGCACAGGTGATGTTCTCATCGGTCCTCCCAGTCTTGGGGTATGGCTGAGGAGGGAGAGGAGGATCCACGTAGTCAACCAAAGACTGCGCCACTGGAGTCATCGGGAAGGCTTTCCCTTCCATGACCACAGCCTGCTCTTTGGCGAGAGATGCGGCGAGCTGCTGGGAAGAGATGGCCTCCACCTCCCTCCGCTGGGGAGGAGGCTCTTCTCATCCAGACTGGCTGACCTGCTCCACCAGGCTTTAAACTAAGCCCGCTGGGGGGACGGGGAGACTACCACCACTGCTGGCCCGCTGAGCAACCCTTGCAAAGCCAGCAGGCCAAGGCACTTAAGGGAGGCCACCCCTGCCCCAGCCCTGGTACAATCTGTGGGCAAGGCAAGAGCCCGAAGGGGACACTTGCCTGCCTCTACACAAATGCCAGGAGCTTGGGGAATAAGCAGAAGGAACTCATCCTCCTGCTTAACACAAATAATTATGATGTCATTGGGATAACAGAGACCTGGTGGGACTCCACCCATGACTTGGACCACGGGTATAAATGGCTATACCCTGTACAGGAGGGATTGAGTAGACAAAAGGTGAGGGGGTGTAGCTGTCTATGTTAAGAAAAGCTACGCGTCCCTGCAAGCTGATGCTAGCAACCAGGGTGGATGACTGGAGACCCTCTGAGTTAAAATCTCTGGGGAACATGGCACAGGGGACACAATGGTGGAAGTCTACTACAGACCTCCCATCCAAAGTCAAGAGCTTGACAAGTAGTTAGTCCGGAAACTGGCTGAGGCCACATGCTCCAGGACCATGGTTGTCATGGGTGACTTCAATTACCTGGACATCTCATGGGAGGATCACTCAGCAAAATCCGAGCGGTTGCAAAGCTTCCTCTCATGTGTGGATGACCTCTACCTGACTCAAGAAGTCAATGGACCAACTAGAGATAAAGCACTGCTCGACCTGGTACTGGCTACTGGAGATGACCTAATCAGTGACCTAGTGATTGATGGGAAGCTGGGTGACAGCGACCACCAGCTGATCACCTTCACCATCCGCCATTAAGCTGGCAAATAAGTCAGCAACACTGAAGTCCTTGACTTCAGAAAAGCCGACTTTGACAAGCTCAGGAGGCTTATCAGTGAGGCCCTAAGGGACCACAACCCCAGGGGGAGGGGAGTTCAAAAAGAGTGGTTGCTCCTTAAGGGAGCGATCCTTTATGCACAAGCTAATTCAAGTCCATCTCAGAGGAAAGGCAGCAAGAGGGCACAGCAGCCCCACTGGCTCTCCATGGGTCTAGCAGACCTCCTGAGGCTAAAAAGAAAGGCCTACAAAGGATGCAGGATGGGATTCACCTCCAAGGAGGATTATTTTGCACTGGTCTGGTCCTGCAGGGAGCAAACCAGGAAAGCCAAGGCTGCAACTGAACTCCAACTAGCTTCAGGCATCAAGGACAATAAAAAGTTCTTTTTCAGATATGTGGGGAGCCGGAGGAAAAGCAAGGGCAACGCTGGACCCCTGCTGAACCAGCTGGGGCAACTGACAACTGACGCCCAGTAAAAAGGCAACCTATTAAATGGGTACTTTGCGTCAGTATTTCATGAGTCTCATGGGACGCCCATGCCCACCACAGGACAGGGAGGTCCAGGTGAGGGAGATCCCCTGCCCTCCATTAATGCTAACCTTGTGAAGGAACACCTTGAGAGGCTGGATACCTTCAAAACAGCTGGCCCTGACAATCTACACCCCAGGGTACTCGAGCTGGTGAGCATCATAGCCCAGCCTCTGGCACGGATCTTTGAAAACTCCTGGCTCTCTGGTGTAGTGCCTGAAGACTGGAAGAAGGCCAATGTGGTGCCTATCTTCAAGAAAGGGAGGAAAGTGTATCCAGCTAACTATAGGCCCATCAGCCTGACTTCTATTCCAGGGAAGATCTTAGAAAAGTTTATTAAAGAGGCCGTCCTTAATGGACTGGCCAAAGCCAACATGCTAAGGGATAGCCAGCATGGGTTTGTTGTGGATAGGTCTTGCTTGACCAATCTCATTTCCTTCTATGACCAGGTGACCTATCACCTGGACAAGGGAGAAGAGATTGATGTCCTATATCTTGACTTCAAAAAAGCCTTTGATCTGGTATCCCATGATCACCTCTTGGCAAAACTGGCCAATTGTGGCCTTGGGTCCACCACAATCTGCTGGCTGGGAAATTGGCTTCGTGGTTGGACCCAGAGGGTTGTAATTGATGGCAGTCACTCATCGTGGTGCCCTGTGACCAGTGGAGTCCCTCAAGGCTCTGTCCTGGGACCCATACTGTTCAACATCTTCATTAATGATGTGGACATTGGAGTCAGAAGGGAACTGTCCAAGTTCGCCGATGACACCAAACTTTGGGGCAAAGCATCCACACCGGAAGATGGTGGGTGATCCAGGCTGACCTGGACAGGCTCAGCAAATGGATGGATGAGAACTTGATGGTGTTTAACACTGAAAAATGCAAGGTTCTCCACCTTGGGAAGAAAAACCTGCAGCATCCTTATAGGCTCGGCAGTACTACGCTGGCTAGCACTACGGAAGAAAGAGACTTGGGGGTCATCATTGACCACAAGGTGAACATGAGCCTGCAATGCAATGCTGCAGATAGTAAAGTGACCAAAATGCTGGCTTGCATCCATAGATGCTTCTCAAGCAAATCCTGGGACGTCATTCTCCCCTTGTACTTGTCCTTTCTGAGGCTGCAGCTGGAGTACTGCATCCAGTTTTGGGCTCCACAATTCAAAAAGGAAGTAGAGAAGCTTGAGAGAATCCAGAGTAGAGCCATGCACATGATCTGAGGTCAGGAAAACAGACCTTACGATGACAGGTTGAGAGTCATGGGGCTCTTTAGCCTGGAAAAGCACAGACTCAGGGGTGATCTGATGGCCACCTGTAAGTTTATCGGGGTGATCACCAGTATCTGGGGGAACGTTTGTTCATCAAAGCATCCCAAGGAATGAGGAGGTCGAACAGTTATAAACTACTGCAAGACCGTTTCAGGCTGGACATAATGAAGACTTTCTTTACTGTCCGAGCCCCCAAGGTCTGGAACAGTCTGCCAGCGGAGGTGGTTCCAGGACCTACATTGAACACCTTCAAGAGCAAATTGGATGCTTATCTTGCGGGATCATATGACTCCAGCTGACTTCCTGCCCTTTGGGTGGGGGGCTGGACTCGATGATCTTCCGAGGTCCTTCCAGCTCTGATGTCTATGAAATCTATGAAATCAGTCCTATATTGGATCAGCACTGATATAAGGAAAATTGTCAGTATCGGCAATTGGCTCTTTTTGATTGATATGCCCAATAATGTCACCGATAAATCCCCTGTGCATGTGTACAGCTGCAGCACAGCATACAGGTGGCCAGGAGCACAGCTCAGCAGCATGTAGTGCAGTCAGGTACAACTGGTAAGTCTGTTGTGAGGAAAAGGGTGTGGGGGGAGGGCAGACTGAGGCCCCAGCAGTGAGGGACAGAGCAGGGCTGGGGCAGGCAGTGCACAGCTGGGTCAGGACATGGGACACAGCCATGAGCGGCTCATCCAGAGGGTGCAGGAGGTGGTGGCTCCCACTACTGCATGAACCCTGAGAGGGCATGGGGGGGTGTGGCCCCAGATCTGCACTCAATTTGAAGGAGGGCTGCCACTGCAGGCTGGGGCTGGAGGTGGCACCAGGATTTTCTCAGCAGGGGTTTGGACCAGGGCTTCACTCAAGGAAGGCAGTGGGGGTGGTGTTGGAATGGGGGTTACAGCAAGTTTTGGAGTGGCTGCAGCCTCCCCCATTGCCTCCCTCCACTGCTGCCCACCCCAAGCACAACCCAGCCCAGCCCCCAGCCGGGAAGAGCTCAGCACTATCCCAGCCCCAGCCCTCAGTGGTATTCTGCCTTCACCCTGAGCACAGATCCAGGATCACATGCCCCGCCCCCATGTCCACCTTTGGTGCACATAGCAGTGGGAGCCACCCCTCCTCCCTGAACCCATCAGACAGGCTTCTCATGGCTCCAACACACACCCTGCCCTGGCTGTGCAGCACCTGCCCTTGCCCCTACCCTAGCCCTACTCCCTCCCTCATTGCGGTGGCTTCCATCTGCCTTTCCCATCCCCCTTCTTTTCCCCCTCCCTCCTTCCCCCACAACAGACATACCAACAGACACTGTTCTCCAAGATGCCCAGCTGCATATCCACAATTGGATCTGTATCAGTTGATATGGCTTGTTAAAAATCAGCCATTGCTATCAGCCCAAAAAATCTCTATCAGTGCACCCCTATTAATGACATTATGTCATGCTGGGGGGAAAAAATCTCCCAGAATAGCTTCAGTCAAAGTTGGCAACCCTACCAGTGCCCCATCCTTGCCTTTCACTGGGGAGTCACAGGTAGCGCATTTACTGGGGGCTGCCCCACCACTGGTTGTCCCACTACACCCAACAACCCCAGCAGGGTGCAGTTTCAGGTCTTACCCAGGACCAGTGGCAGAACACCCTGCCCTGTCCCTGAGCTCTCCCTTCTCCTCTCTTGGGGCACATCTTCTTCCATCTGGGAGATTTTTCCCTTCTCTGGTCCCTAGTCGTCCCTCAGGGTCATCATGGCCCCTGTTCAGCCTGATGCCCAGTCCCTTGCATCCCCAGTTGCAGGTGGCTCTATTTGCCTGCTTTGTATGGGTTAAGATGGCTCTGACTCCCACCTCTTGCCAGTGGTCCCCCACTCTAGGAACCTTCACCTGCCTAGGCCTGGCTCCACTCTGGCCAGTTAGAATGCCAGGCCCTCTATGACACTGGCCCACCCCTCATGGTACGCACCTTCATCCTTTGTCTCTTCCTGGGCCCTGGCCTTAGCTTGAACCAGTTGAGGTAGTAGAATGCCTCCCTGGCCATCTACACTCTCACTCACTCTGGGCCTCACTGTCAGAGCCGTAAACCATTACACCGGTTCTGAGACCTCAAACCCCTCATGTTCTTCACCCTCAGCACTCTCACAGTACCCCTTTTGCCTGGCACTAGTCTACTCATGCCCCTAGCCTCTAAGCTCCATAAGCCCATTCTAATTCATCCGATGATCTGCTTCCCTTGTCGGGCAGGCCCCACTCTCACTAGGCCTGCAGGGTACTCTCTGGGGTCCTGGTCACACGGTCCCACTCTCTCCACCCCAGCCAGGCTAGGCACCCTTTGGGAATCCCCTGGAACCTCCCCCATCCCCACGAGTTCCTACCCTTTTCTCCAGTTATTCCAGGATCTGCAGTCCACACATGGGTGACTGGTGCCGCCTTAGTCAGGGGGGCACATGCCCCCTCAGTGACCAGTCAGTGATCCCACTGGCTGGGGGGTTCCCCATGGCTAACCATGAGGCAGCCAATCACTGCCCCCCACCCATTGCCTAAGCACCAAGCACAGCCAGTCTGGGGGTTCACTGGTGCTCTCAGGGGGTGCACATGCACCCCTGTGCACCCCCTATGCATCACCACGGAGTCCTCAAATGGTGTGCTGTAATTCCTTCAGTTCACCTGATGCAACTCCTTTACTGCAGCCCTCTGCCTGAATTAGGGCCCTAACCCAGCCCAGGTTTCTTTACCCAGCCTATTGTCCAGCTTTTTTTTGGTACCACCTGCCCAACTTTCAGGTAGAAGGCTGCTCTAATGAGAGCCAGCCTCACCTGCTGGGCTTACTGACTAACCTTAATGTGTCAGGCACCATAAGTACCTTGCCACACTATTTCTGTCCACTTTTTCCTTCTTCTCTTCCTTAAAGATGGGCATGGTATTACCCTTTTCCAGTCATCCAGGATTTCACCCATACTCCACGAGTTCTCCAAAATAACAGCCAATGGCTCAAAAATTACCTCAGCCAACTCTTGCAGTGCTCTGGGATACAGCCTCTCTGGCCCTGCTGACTACAAAACATCCGGCTTCTCTAGTAATCCCTAACCTGTTTTTCCACTATACTAGGCTGATTATCTCTTCCCCTATCTATGCTGCCAAATGCAGTCATCATCTAATAACTGAATTTATTTGTGGTTTCTAAACTAATATATTGAATACTTTAGCCTTCATTGCATCATCCATTACTGGATTGCCCTCTTTATTCAGTGGGGGACCTACACTTTCCTTGTCTTCCTCTTATTTTAAATATATTCATAGAATGCTTTTCTGACAGTGTACTTTTGAGGGCCACTTTGGAGGTCATGGTATGAGTGGGATTGTCCCAGTGGGACAAAAAGAGAGGGGCAGAAACCCATTGCCCATGGTCAGGATCATAGCACAAGCCCAGAAAAACAGCCCCATGAGTGGGCTGAACTTACCTTTTGTCAGAGGTGGTGAGTCAGGGCAAACCTCAGGGGAAAAAACCTCTCGCATGTTCATCAGCCACTTTTCTATATGGCTGAAACCAACATGGGAGGATGATACCATCAGGAGATGCCACCCAGCTGTGATAAAAGCCGGTGATGGATAAAAGAAAGGAGCAACACAGCAGAGAGGAGGCTGAGTGTCCCCCTCTCGGGCTGGCCAGGAACCCTCCTCATCCAAGGGAAGAGACCAGAGGAAGACCTGGCAAGGGGTCTATTCCCTGATGGAGGAGCACTCAGCACAAGGCCCAGGGAGTGAGCTGGGACCCAGGATCACACTGAGTGATGATCAGCACCTTCAGACGCAGGACGCATGAGTAGGGAGGAGGCCCCAGGCTCTCCTTGAAGTTGAAGTGGTTCACCATTCTTTTCTCTTTGTTTTGATGCCCTGTAGGCCAGGAGAAAAGGGCAGAGGATCAATGTTGAGGGCTGAGCACCCCAAGGCCCCTCAGGGACTCCAAACATCACAGGGCCAATCCACCATTAAGGTAAACCCTGAGCCCATGAAGCCCTGTCAGAGCGGGGACTCTTAAACTGTCCCCAGGTCCATGGCAGATGAGCTGCAGATCACAGCCAATAGGAAAGAGGCAGCTAACCAAGTCATCATGGCACCTGACCTCCGAGGTCAAGAGTGCAAGATTGGGGGTACCAGGGGCTATGGCACCCAAGAAAAGGTCAGACTAACCAACATCTGTCTGTCCCAACAGGCTGACACATGGCAGAGGTGTAGGGGAGGTGGAGCCCCTGGAACATCCGCTGGCAACGCCCCCCCAGCATGTCTTTCCTCAACCAAGGGGAACCCCACTACTGAACTTAACATCTAAAGCATGGCAGAAAAGTGTCAGGCAAGTGTCAGGGCCACTTGGGAGAGGCTCCATGAAGCCAGGTAGGTTCAGGGAACTTTGTCTTCTGAGCAGATCAAGGGACTGCAGAGAAATATCCTTTCCCACCGTTACAGTAGCCAGTGATTATGGGCTGTAATGATCTTAGATAAAGGCCCTGGGTCCAGCCAGCTCTGAGTGATCAGGGTAACCAATCCCCTGAGGCTGTAAGAAACAGTCACCACCTTTTCCAGCCTTTAAAAGCAAATCCCCCATCTCCACAGTAATAGAGGTTAGAGAGGCACAGGGGCCAGGCATTCCTTCCCCTTTCACAGGAGTAGTCAGAGATTGTGGAGGGAGGACACACTAAGCCTGGAGAGTCTCTTTGTTAGTCTCCATGGTAACTAGGATAAAACACTCTACTAGGAAACAAACTGCTCCATAGAATCATCTCCCAGGCACAGGGGAAGCACATGGATAGCATGAGATCAGAGAGGGATAATCAAATACTGTGTAACTCAAGGAGATGCAGTAACAGAGAAAGATAAATGGGTGGGAGTTGACAGAGGAGAGGCAGTAATGATTAGGGGCTGGAGGGACTGATGGATGAAGCAAGATAAAGAGAGATAAATATGTACAGCTTAAATAAATGAGAACTAATGGGGGATATGGCAGGCTGAAAATATTGGAAGAGAAAGAAATGGGAGGGATTCCTTTGGGTAATAATAGGGGATGGATCTCAAAGGGATGAGAGAAAACTGAGGAACAGAAAACATTGGCTGGAAAGACTCACAACAATGAAGTTGAGGATATAAAGCTGAAGCTAGCCTGGTAGGATAGTTATAAGGCTTGAAGTAGAAATAAGATGACCAGACATATTACAAATAGGAAGTTGTATACAGTTACATGGAAACAACTAAAATATCTGTTCACCAATGCAAGGAGTCTGAGTAATAAAATGGAAGAACTTAAACTCCAGACATAGGAATAACAGAAGTGTGTGACATTATCGTAGCTGTGACTCAAGTGGAGATATTGTAGGGAACGGTCAGTTTAGGAAAGAAGAGAAATAATGATAAAAATGGTGAGGTAGCACTGTACATTTATTCCCTTGTAATATACCATTTAATTAAATGGGATGGCATACATGACACAGAATCTGTTTGGGTTAGAACCACACTAGGAAGGAATAATAAAAAGGACTTTGAAGAGAATGGGATGGGGATTTGTTATAGACCTACAAGTTTAGACTTGGAAGGGATCTTCAGAGTCTTGGGAGAATTTAGTACAAGTGCAAATTGTATGATTATGGGTTACTTTAATTTCCTGGATATAGGTTGGGTAACAAATGCTACTAAAAATGGGAGGGTGCAGATCAAACTATCACAAATTGATTCCATTACAGGATGGACAACTGTAGGCCTATATCAAGGTTCTTGGCTTCACGAGTGCTAACTCTGAGAGCCTATGGTAATTAGTGAAGGGGGTTGACTGGATTATAGAGTTAAAATTCCTAGATGTAGAATTAATGTGGAATTATTTAAAGCAAAATATGCAAAGGGCAGCTTCGGGAATGGTGTCTTGAGGCAGGCTTCGGCTTCCTAGACAATGATCACCATGAAAGACATGCTCGGTTGGGATGGGTTTCACCTTTCCCCCAAAGGTAAGCAAGTGTTCTCTTCTAGGTTGGCGGATCTCCTCCAGTGGACTTTAAACTAGGCTCATCAGGGCAAGGGGAAGATGAGGGAGGAGGAAGCCTTGGACCACTAAACCAAGCAGCACCCACAAGTACAGCCCAGCCTAGACCAATGATGAGCAGAACAAATACCCAGGTAAGCAACAGGGTCCAGAGCGATACTGAGATTAGGGGGCCAATGCACACATCTTCAGGAGGCCTCAAATGCCTCTACACAAATGCTCATAGTATGGGGAACAAGCAGGAGGAACTCACCCTCCTGCTCGCTGACACCAACCCAGACATAGTGAGGCTCACTGAAACGTGGTGGGACCCAACACATGACTGGGCAGTGAATATCAAGGGCTATAGGCTGTACAGGAGGGACAGGACAGGGAGAAAAGGTGGGTGTATGGCGCTCTACAGCAAGGAGGAATATACATCCTCATCAAGTAGCACAAGGTCAGAGGAGGGGCAAACTGAGGTGCTCTGGGTTAGAATACAAGGCGGTCGAGGGGAAAGAGACTTAATGGTAGGGGTCTACTACAGACCACCAACCAAGGGGAAAAGCTAGACCAGGAATTCGTAAGTCAGCTCACGGAGGTAGTTAGGTCAAAAGACTTGGTCATCATGGGTGACCTGAACTTTCCAGACATCTGCTGGGAAGAAGAGTAAGCCAGGTCTGACCGCTCACGTAGGTTCCTAGCCAGAATGCAGGACCCCCATCTAACCAAGAAGGTGCACAGCCCCACCAGGGGAGATGCCTTGTTGGACCTGGTGCCGGTCAAGGGTGATGAGATGGTGAGGGGACTGCAAGTGCTCAACCACCTGGGTGACAGCAATCATTGCCTGCTGGAATTCACTATCCAGTGCAAGGTGGCAAAGGCCTGCAGCTAGGCAGCAGCCCTGAACTTCAGGAGGGCAGACTTCAGTGAGGCAAGGAGAATAGTCAGGGAGACACTGAGGTCCCGGAAGGGAGGGAAGTCAGGTGTGCAAGAAGAATGGTCGCTCCTTAAGGAGACAATCCTCCAAACCCAAAGGGAGATAATCCCAACACAGATCAAAGGGGGCAAGAGGGCGCAAAAGCCCCCATGGCTCATTAAAAGCATCTGGGAATGTCTCCTATCTAAAAGGGAGGCATACACCCAATGGACGGGAGGGGCCATCACCAGGGAGGACTATACCTCAGTTTCTCAGGGCCACAGGGGGGCAGTCAGGAAGGCCAGCACGATGATGGAACTCGGACTAGCTACCCGGATCAAGGAAAACAAGAAGTCCTTTTTTAAATACATAGGGGGCAAAAAGAAGGTACTAAGCAACGTGGGGCCCCTGCAAGATACCAAACAACAAAGCTAACCTATTTAACAACTTCTTTGCCTCCATTTTCCTGAGCAGGGACCAGATTAGCCCCCCCACCAGGACCCCCTCAGGCCTCAGGGGAAGCGCACCCAGGCCAAGGGTCAGTGAACACCTAGTCAGGGAACTTCTGGAGGGACTGGACGTATTTAAATCAGCTGGTCCTAACAGTCTCCACCCCAGAGTGCTGAGGGAATTAGCTGAGATCATTGCAGGACCCAGGCACAGCTTTACGAGCACTAGTGGTGCTCTGGTGTGGTGCCAGAGGACTGGATGAGGGCCAACATGGTTCCCATCTTCAAAAAAGGAAGGAAGGGGGTCCCAGGAAACTATAGGCCATTTAGTCTTACCTCGATCCTCGGTTCACTTTTTGAGAGAATTATCCTGGCTCGTGTCCACAAGGGGCCAGTGGGGGAGGTTATGCTTAGGGGCAACCAACACGGGTTCATTAAAGGCAGATCCTATCAAACCAACATGGTGGCCTTCTATGACCAGGTCACCAAATCCTTAGATGCAGGGGTAGCAGTGGACATAGTCTTTCTGGACTTTAGGAAGGCCTTCGACACTGTCCCTCACCCCATTCTCATTTTAAAACTAGGGGACTGGAATGTCAACACCTACACAGGCAAATGAGTCACCAACTGGCTGGAGGGCCACACCCAGAGAGTGGTGGTGGATGGGTCATTTTCGACTTGGAGGGATGTGGGCAGTGGGATCCCCCAAGGCTCGGTCCTTGGGCCCGCACTGTTCACCATCTTCATCAGTCACTTGGACGATGGGGTAAATAGCACCCTGTTCAAATTTGCTGATGACACTAAGATGTGGGGGCAAGTGGGCATGCTCCAAGGGAGGAATAGGCTGCAATCGGACCTAGATAGGTTGCAGGGGTGGGTGGATGAGAACAGGATGGGTTTCAAGACTGACAAGTGCAAGGTGATACACCTGGGGAGGAAGAACCAGCACCATACCTACAGGCTGGGGAACTCCCTTCTCATCAGTGCAGAGGCAGAAAAGGATCTTGGAATCATTATTGATGCCAAAATGAACATGACCCGACAGTGTGGGGACGCAGTTTGGAAGGCCAACCATACCTTGTCATGCATCCACAGATGCATCTCAAGCAGGTCCAGGGAGGTGATCCTACCCATCTATGCAGCACTGGTCAGGCCGCAGCTGGAGTACTGCATCCAGTTCTGGGCGCCACACTTTAAGAGGGATGTCGACAGCATGGAGAGGGTCCAGAGGTGGGTCACTCACATGATCAGGGGGCAGCAGGGCAGGCCCTATGAGGAGAGGCTACGGGACCTGAACCTGTTCAGCCTCCACAAGAGAAGGCTGAGGGGGGATCTAGTGGCCTGTTGCAAACTAGTCAGAGGGGATCAGCAGGCACTGGGGGAGTCCCTGTTCCCTCGAGCACTACCAGGAGTGACTAGAAATAATGGTCACAAGCTGGCAGAGGGTAGAATTAGGCTAGATATCAAGAGGCGCTACTTCGTGGTCAGGGCGGGTAGGATCTGGAACCAGCTTCCAAGAGAAGTGGTGCTGGCTCCTTACCTGGGGGTCTTTAAGAGGAGGCTAGGTGAACACCCTGATGGCGTCTTTTGGCCCCAGTACTTTTTCCTGCCATGGCAGGGGCTCGGACTTGATGATCTGCTCGGGTCCCTTCCGAGCCTACCAACTATGAAAATACTATTAGGATCTTGCACCCCGCACAGGAAAAAAATGGGTAGCAAACAACTAAAGACCTTCATGGATGAGCAAGCTCTTCAGACATACTGTTACTGATAAGCAGAAGATCTACAAGGAATGAGAAAGGGATTGATCTGTAAAGAAGGATATCTTATATGTTCAAAGAGTGAAGAAATAAGGTAGAATTGACCAAATTCTACACCAGTCATGAAATAGATTCATAGATTATAGAGTCAGAAGGGACCCAATGTATCATCGTGTCTAACCCACTGCCCCTGGCAGGAAAGACAACCAAGGTCAGACGACCCAGCCAGGTGATTGTCGAGCCTCCTCTTGAAGACCTCCAAGTTAGGTGATAGGACCACGTCTCTTGGAAGCCCATTCCAGACTCTGGCCACCTTTATTGTAAAAAATGTCTTCCTAATATCTAACCTAAACCTACTCTCCACTAGTTTGCACCCATTATTCCTAGTTACTCCCTGGGGTGCTCTGGTAAACAGCGCATCCCCAATTCCCTGCTGTCCTCCGCTGATAAATTTATAGATGGCTACAAGGTCACCCCTCAGCCACCTTTTGTATAGGCTGAAGAGATCCTGATCTCTCAACCTCTCCTCGTAGGGTCTTTCACAGAAACCACTAATCATGTGAGTGGCCCTCCTCTGAACCCTGTCCAGATCCTCCGTGTCCCTCTTGAAGTGCAGTGCCCAAAACTGAACAGAGTACTCCAACTGCGGCCTGACCAATGCCGCATAGAGGGGCAGCATCACCTCCCTCAACCTGTTGGTCATGCATCTGCTAATACACAACAAGATGCGATTGACTTTGCTGATGGCCTCATTACACTGCCAGCTCATGTTCATCTTGGAGTCAACTATGACTCCAAGATCTCTCTCAGCCTCTGAGCTTCTGAGGAGGACATCCCCCAACCTGTAGGTGTGCTGGGGATTCCTCCTTCTTAGGTGGAGTACCTTACATTTATCTTTGTTGAATTGCATCCTATTACTTTCCGCCCATTGATCTAACCTGTCCAGGTCAGCCTGTAACTGCCCCCTGCCCTCTGGTGTATTAACTTTGCCCCATAATTTGGTATCATCCATGAACTTGGAGAGGGTGCTCACACACCCTCCTCCAAATCTCCGATGAAGATATTAAATAACACCGGCCCAAGGACCGAACCCTGCAGGACACCACTGCCCACCTCCTTCCAGGCAGAGAATGACCCGTTAACCACCACTCTCTGGGTGTGGTCCCTAAGCCAGTTAGCCCCCCGCCTGACTGTGTAGGCATCCACTCCACAGCCCATTAGCTTTCCTATGAGAATAGGATGCAAAACTGTGTTGAAGGCCTTCCTAAAATCTAGGTAGATGAATAAGGAATTAATGGATAAGGAATTAGTGAAAGGGAAACCATAGTAGTTTATGTTGAAAGTTAAGCTATTGAACTGGAAAGCAGTTACCGACAGTATTCTTCAGGGATCAGTCTTAGGACCTATCGAACTTACAATCACAGAATTATAGAAAAGTAGGCCAGGAAGGGACCTCCCTAGGTCATCTAGTCCAATACCCTGCCTGAGGCAGGGTCACCCCTATCCAAACTATCCAATAGAAATCCATTGTCTAACCTTTTAGCAAAACTACACAGTTAACCCTGACACAACACCAGATATAACACCCTAACCTGCCACAGGTAAAGCAGGGGTACTACATCCAGTTGCTGCAAAGATAGTTAAACTATGCTCAAGAGATCCAAGGAAGAAGGCCATGCCTGCTGCTCCAGAGCAAGGCAAAACCCCCCACAATCTGTACTAATCTGACCATGGGGTAAAATTCCTTCCTGATGACAAATATGGTGATCAGTCTGTCCCTGAGCAGAGGGACAAGACCATCTAGCCAGAACCTTGGCTAGGCCATTACCATGTCCCAGTCAAAATCCCCAGCCTTGGCTGCAGCCAACACCCAGTGCTTCTGAGGAAGGTGAAAAAGAAAACCACAACACATGTAGCAGCAGGAGGGGGGGAAAACATTCTTTCCCAAACCAGCAAAGCTCAGAAACATAACATAGTATATAACATAGACATAACTACACTTAGACCATCACTAACCTTGCTCATCCCACCTCTTCTTGAACACCTACAGTGATGGAGATCCAACAACTTCACTAAACTGTCTAGTCCACTGCCTCTTATTCTGACGGTGAATAATGTTTCCTTCATACCCAATCTAAACTTACTTTGCTGCAACTTCAAGCCATTCATCCGCATCCTACTCTCTATAGCAAGAGAGAAAAGGTATTTCCCTCTTGTTTTGGTCTGGAACTAAATCTGTGTCATGAAATAGCAAATGACATGAAATTAGGAGATATTGCCACTATAGATGAGGATTGGCTTTTTATGCAGGACAGTTTAGATCATCCTGTGGAAAGGAACATTAGAAATGGTATGAAGTTTAATAAAACAAATTCAGTTATGCACTTAGGAACTGATAACAAAACTTTTGACATATAAGCTGGACATAACTGAGGAAGAAAAGGACCTGGATGTATTCACTGATCCTAAGATAGCCATGAACCACTACTATGATGTGGCTGCAAAAAAGTTAATAAAATTTGAGAGCCTGTTAGATAAGATTTCATCCTTAGAGACAAAAAAAAAGTTAGTATCACTGTACAAGGCCTGGGTAAGGCTCCATTTAAAATTTGAGTATCGTTCTGGTCACCAACATTCAAAAGTACTAACTTAAATTAGAACCAGTATGGTAGAACCTAGAATCTACACTAGTACCAATACTGTATGGACCCCATTCATAATGGGGTGGTTTGCAGCCATATTAATTCACAGCAGGTTTCTGAATTAAGAATGAACTGCTCAGATGTTTTCTACAGCTTTTACTTCAAAGAACACCACTCCTTTAATACATTTCATCCTATGAAGTGGTTTGCTATGATTCTAGGTACACCCAGATACTTTGCCAAGTTTCATCTCTGTGGTGGGGGGAGGGGAGGTTAGGAACCAGCCATGTGAAATATCTGGGTTCTACTATACAAAGAAGGACCTCTAATATGTTTAATGGAAGTATGACCTTATATTATGAAATAATATTAAAGGAGGTTAGTTTCTTTAGCTTCTCAAAAGAGGAATTAACCAGGATATAATTATTTTTCACAAATACATTCATGGAGTAAATACTAGGGAGGGAGCAGGGCTCACGGGATAAAAACAATACTAATTCAAGTGGCTACAAATTGGCTATGAACAAATTTAATCTAGAAATTAGAAAAGGATATATAATTATTAAAGGAGTATAGTTTTGGAACAGTCTTCTAAGGAAAACTGTGTGGATAAGAACCCGAATCACTTTAAAAGAAACCCACAAGTGTATTGATAGAAAAGGGAGTTCTTGGTTCAACAAGCAGTGTGTGCTATGTGTGGAATCTACATGGTGAGATACAAGAGCATCTGTCTTTCAGTGTGATATGTGCCAGAGAACTTTGCTTCAGGCTTTTGCTGGTTGCCTGCAGAGGCAAGGATGGAATTTTCTTTTAGTCTTGAAAGCCCTGTGGGCTTCTGCTTTTTTTCCCCTCCTGCCGTTCTCTGAGGCACTGACATTGGCCACAGATCATGTTGGGGTCTTGGATTGAGGTGTACTGATACTTTTGCTGGGAACTAGAAAACTCAGAGGTTCTTGGCTAGACTAGGATCTTGCTCATCCATCAGGATCATACCAGTCACCAAATTTGGAGTCAGGAAGGATTTTTTTCCACTAGGTCATATTAACAAAAACTATGGAGGGTTTTGCCTTTCTTTGTAACATGGGGCATGGTCCTCTTCCTGGGATCCTCTGAATGTGTATTAACTAATTACTTTTCTGTAGTTGCAATGGTAACTGCAATGCCTATGTTTCCCCTGCTTTTGCCAGTGTCATATTGCAGAGCAGAGGGTAAATGGCCAAGAATGCACCCAAAGCAGTTCTCCCTCCCCTTCACTATGGACATTATGATTTTAGAGCATCAAGCAATGGTGGTGCAGCAATGCGTGTCACAGTGTGTAGAGCACTCTAGGAACTGGAATTCAGTACAGCAGTAATAGATTTCACTGCTGCAGATGGGAGATTTTGCCTCTTTTGGCCAATCAGGCAAAAAACTTTCTGATTTTTGTAGCAAAAAGTGGAGTGAAATACAGTTCCCAGAATCACTCTAACACACTGCTGCACCACAGCTTGCTGGAGCTGGAGAGTACTGTATATGATGAGCAGAGGACAGGTGTGTGAAGTGCCCCCAGTTCTCTCTTGTGCCCCACCAAACACGCAATGCCTAAAGCACAACTCCCTTTTACCCACCCCTCTTTGTGCTGCTGTTGTACTGTGTTCCCAATGGGCACCTATACACATGATGGAGCTCTGCTCTGATGCATGCTAATTAGCATGCATCAGAGCAGACTCAGTTAATCTTGTTTGCTGCAAGTCTGCTGAAGCGTGCTAATTAGCTTGCTCCAGCAGCCTCCGCATCACATGCGTTCAGCAACCTGCATTTTAAAATGGTGGCAGAGGCACTTTAACTCAAGCTTGTTGAACGTGCTTTAGTTAAAGTGCCCCCACCATCATTTTGAAGCGTGGGACACTGAATACACATGGCACTGCAGGCACTTAAATTAAAGCGGCCCTCAGAGCTGCTTTAATTAAAGTTCCCCCTCCTCCCCCACCCCAGAGCACATGTATAGACACCCAAAGTTTCTATCTCTGCCTTGTAGTTGTGTGTCATGATCTGAAGCGTCTCTTTTGGGAATCTTTGGTAAATGGTTGCATTTGAATGCACTCATGGAACTCTACGGCCCAGGGGGCCCCTTCCATTCTCAAATGATGCCCACTTTTGTGTACGTGCATGTGCATGTATGTAAATGCCAGGGAGAAATATCTGGAGAGGGGGATTTCTGTAGAAAACTGAGATTGAAATCCAGGCTTTCTGATTTTACCTGGTGATTCCACCATTTCTCAGAAGATCAGCCTGGCCATGCCATTGCTTTTGTAGGAGACCAGAGACTAGGCACACTGGATTTCAGGAGATGCCTAAACAGAGTGGAGAGTATTAATATTGAGTTAATATTATGGAATGCCATAATTTTGGAGTGGCTTGGAGAGCACTCTGCACTGTGAAAAGTTGGAAGGCAATACTTATCTCTACGCTCAAAAGCAGCTGAGTCTGTTTCAGCTGGCAACGTAATGTCAGAATCTGAAAATGAATACAGAGGAGGGCAGAAATGTGATAATGCCAAATGTGCACCAAAGAGGTTAGAAAAATGAGCATGAAATAAAATCAGAGGCTGCCTGAAAAAATGTGGTGGAGGGAGAAACTAACTTAGGGTAATTACTGTGAAGGAGAGAAAGAACTAGGAAGCAGGAGCACTGGAAGTAACCTTTTGGTAACAGCATGGAACAAATTGGACAGAAGCCTGAGTGTGAGATGAAAGGCAATAAAAGGACATGCAGTGTGAGGCTGTTTACAGATGTACCTGACCCAGAGCAGAATAATCCCTTTCTGCAGCACTGGCATGACTCCACACAGGATGCTGAGTTCCATTCTAGCACTCCATCGATCTCAAATCTCTGATTTCAGAGACAAGCAACCCAAACATTTAGGTGAAGTATGAGAAGGAGGCAGAGGCACACATTGCTATTGTCCCCAGGTTTTAATTTCTGACTAGTTCTGCTGCCTCAGTTTTTAGATGCCCAGTGTTTAACAAATATTGCCTAATTCTCAGATGTTCTGACTAACCAATGTTCCACCTGAAGCCAGTGAAAGATGTGTGGGCTCAATATATCTGAAAATTATGCTCATGTATGAAGTCTAAGGTTAAGCATCCAAAGTGCAAGCAGCAAAAACCTACTGGCCACATCTGAAAATTTTTGCCTGGGTGATTTATCAAAGGTTTAGGCAGAGCCAGGACAGAGCACAGAGGTCCTAAATCACAAAGTTCCACAGTTATGTCTGTGTCCTTCCTTAAACAATTACTGTCTTCTTCGTGCTTGAAATAGTGACTTCAACGACTTATACTTTAGCCAACAACAAACTGCAGCAACCTTCATTCTGTTAATTTAAAATAGCTTCACCTTCCCTCTACCCCAGGAAAGCTAGCTCTAAAGATGCCTGGAACTGAGACTTTTGGAGGCTGAGAACAGCTAGAAACAGGCAAGCAAGATGAAATGTTCTGCCTAGAGTAAACATGGGAATATTGTCTTCCAGAAAAAAAACTCATTATTCTTTGTGCCTCCTCCTTAAGTCCTTCTTCATGTTTATGACCCCCATCACCATAATATCTGAGCATGCTCTTGTGTAATCCCAACACTCCTGTTCAGTTAGTCTAACCCTAGGGCTACCTGAAGTCTGCAAGTGCTTTGTTTTACCCATGCAGTTCCCTGTGTGCCTAATTGTCTTTCTGGGGTGCTCAGAGCTACATATTTCCTCGCATTACTGAACAACTAGGTATCTAGTGGGCACATCTACATGAGACGCCACTGTGCAGTTGCTACTGTGCATTTATTTAGTACTGGTATTAGCAAGTACTAAATAAATGTGCAGTAACCCGAGTTAATGTGCAGTAGTGCCACCAAATGTCTTTTAAGTGAGGCTACTGCATGGTAACCTGCTAATACTGTGCAGTAGTGTACTAGCACTGTCAGTGCTGTGACACGCTACTGCACAGTATTTTTTGGCTACTGCACACTCAGCATCTCCTGGAGGCATGCCCAGTCATGCCTAACCCAGTTCACAAGCAAATTGCTTCACCAACCTGCTGGCCAGGCCTGATCCACAAGGCATTGCCACAACATAAATACAGAACTGGGCACCTCAGGAATCAAAACTGCTGTTGCTGCAACTTCCACATGTTTTATCCAATGATTCAGTAGTCTGAGCCAGGATGTGCAATATCCATGTTCCATTCCTTTTTCTATCTAAGAACATTTAAATTTGCATCTCCCAGTAGATGAATGCTTCAGCTCCCAGGCTACAGCATATTCTGGGGTGGGATTCTCAGTCCCTCCTTTTGAAACAGTTCTATTTTTCATGGAATGATTAAATATTAATTGTGCTAGAGGGGGAGACTCTGCAGTGTAATGGGTAGGACTGTCATCCGGGAGAAGAGAGATCAGGCATCCCTTTGCAGTGTAAAGCAATGATCCTATTGCCTGCCTATGTTTTAATCACTTTTAGCCTTTCCTAACAAATCAGAAGCAAAGGGTTGTGTTTGCTTTCCACTTGAAAGTTTAAGGGTTCTGCCAGGACATAAGAAGCTGAGCCACTAGGAGCAGCTAAGAAATCAGCAGGGTGAGAGCACAGATTACCAGAATGTCAGGTGAGGGTCTAAGTCAGAGGGTCTGAGAATATGGAGACCAAGTTTCAGGATCAAGAGGCAAAATCCAAGAAGCAAAATCTAAGAGCAGAAACTAGGGGTAAGAGAGCCAACGCTTAGTTTCAGGGAATATCTGAGGTCAGAGTCAGGAAAAGCCAACGCTGAGTCAGGAGCCAGGAAAACCCAAAGGACCAATGAATGTGAGGCTTGCTAGAACAGACTGAGACTGCATTAAGGCACTCCTGCAGCCTGAGAGTTCAGGTATGCTTAAAAGGGCTAAGCAGTGTTTCCAGCAGCCAATCCAGTTGCTCTCCTCCACAGAAAACTAAAGCGATCTCATTAGCCAGGGATTGGGGCAAGTATGATGGCTAGTGTTTGGCACAGCAGGCATGATTTTCCAGAGGCCCTGGCAGAAAGTTTGCCTAACCTCTTTCCCAGCTATGCAGTTGGTCCAAAATATATCGCCCAAAACCCTTGTTTCTCACACATTTCCTGGACCATCACAACTACAACAGCATTCCAGCCCTTCAGAGCTAAGAAGAGAAAAGGTTTGCAGTATATTTCCAATTTACTGTGGTCAACTACAAGCTAAAGTCTCACCTCACAGTGCAATATTCTTTCTAACACAGAAAATGCCTAGCACTGGAAAGCAAATAGATACATATATGAAACATGATTTCCTCATTATTGATAAGTATCTTCTTTCAATAACCCAGTCGGGCTGTAATATATTGTATAGCATTATCTGAAAATGCACCTGCATTAGCTGCAAACACATTTGAAAAAATAAAGATTGAGCTTGGGTTTTAATTGCTAAAAGACCATAAGCCTACCCTTCTATAGCATACCTCCCAGCACTCATATCCCCACAGTTGTCAAATTTTCTCAGATAAAAAGCTGGCAAAACACCCTAAAATCTAAATGGCTCTGCATCCATATATGTTTTGCCTTATGTCCCCTCCAATAATCCATCAGCTCTTCTGATGATATCATCTCATGGTAGGCTGATTCAAAGCCTTCCTGCTTCCCCTCTTTGAGACATTCAGCCAATTGGTAGCACCAGCTGCAACAACCTACAAAAGAAGGAACACTGGTGGATGCTGCCGCCCTGGAGAGGGGGCAGTTGAGCAACTGAGAGGGTTATGATCAATCTACACAGAGGGGCAGAAACAGATAACTAAAAAAACTGAGACATACAGGGGCTGAGGCAGTGTAGCTGCAGAGCGTGGATGCTGTGCATTGAAATGACAGATGCAGTGAGTCACCGGGTGAATGGGGCAACTGTAGATAAAGAGAGGGAGAGAGAAAATGTGAAAGTGTCCTACCTCAGCCCTGCCAAAAAGGATTACAAGAGGGAGAGGGATAGTATTTAATGGGACACACTTTAAGAACTGCTGTTGGACCCAGCAAATACTGTCTCCTAAAAAGACTGGCCCCATTGAGGGGTAGAGATGACAGAGAGTTGAAGGTGAAATAGACCCGCTGAACAGATAGGTTGGGTGCAAAGTTTACAGCTGCCAGATGAGTAAGGACTCTGTGCTATGAGCTTGGTTGGGCATGGTCAGAGTATGAGGGGTAGTGGAGCCCTGCAACAGAGACCAACACACCAAGCGCCTACTGTCACACATGAGCCGTTTGATCCCTTCACTATATTTCCATTTTTTTTCTCCCATCAAGGAGTGGCAGGGGAGTCAAGGGGGATGATGGGTTGCAGGATCACTAGCAATGGAGAAGGTACCCTATAACAACAGGTGATTTCTTCCATAATGTACAATTTTACTAGCAATCTCTAAATTAGATGGATTGTAGTGGTGCCTTTATTAGATTTTTGTTACTTTCCAGAATATCCACTAAGGAAGTCATTGTCTGAGTTAAAGGGATAGAGAGCAGATATGGCTATTGGGAATGCTCATAGTCTGGAAACAATGTTTTGCGATGAGAGGCGAAGCTTATTTAGAGTACTGTTGGCTTTGGACACTGCCAAACAATATTTGCAAGGCTTCTCTGCAATCTCTGGACCAGTTTATGGGACTTTAAGTGGAGAAACTATTAAACTAAGCAGAAATATCAGAAAGACACATATATTAAGTCTATGTTAGAATGCATAGGCTCCATCTAGAGGTTATCAAGGAGACTGTTCTTAGTGAGTAAAGGAAAGAGCAATAGTAGGACACCATAATGAAGTTTGTCGTCACTGGTCCTTGAATGTGTTTCTTTGTCATTTGTGCCAATTTGGTGCTTAGATATTAGAAATGTGTGCTGTAATCATTAGGAGTTAGCTGCAGAGGTGTTTAATAAAGAATATATACAACAAGGAAGTTTCGAAAATTTAACTCGGACATTAAGCCAGATCTTTAATGCATCAAAATTAGACCTGATGGAAAATTTACACAGCTGAGTCCTTTATTTAGCTGTATAACATATCTATCCATAGCAGCTTAATAAGTTAAAAATGCACAAACAGGAATAACTCAATAGGCTGAAGCTAGTACTTATCTCTGAGCTCTTTGCAGTATCTGAAAAGAGTTTTCTTTTGTTGAGTGTCCTAGCTACATTTTATATAGTGTTGAGATGCTGTTGTTGCCAAGATGGTCCAGGAAATCTGTGACATGCAAAAATTATTAGGGGTGATAACTTTTATTGAACCAGCTACACAGTTAGGATACATATCAGCAAGTTGTCTGGTATCATAGTACCCTTCCCCAGATCTCTGAGAGGAGAGGTCTGAGGAAGGGTAGTTTCATGCTTGAAACCTTGTCTATATTGTTCGTATGCCATTTTCGATTATAAAAATGTTCTATATTTCTAGGAAGCCTTTATTGTTCAAGTATTATTGGTCTCTTGTACAATGTAGCATCTTGAACTGTGCAAGGGGACTTCATCCTATGTTAGAGCATGTGCTCGTAATGTGCTTTGAGAAAAGAAAGGCAGTGAAACATTTTTAAATAGAAAGATATAATATCCACTTTCCTGACATCTCCAGATCTCCTCTAAATAAAAGGGAAAAAAACTTGGGTGTCCACAGGATTCTAGTCCTCTTGGTTATTCACTACAAAATTAAGACTAATAATTATCAAAGACTCTGAGCACATCTACATGAGATGCTAACTGCGCAGTAGCCTAATAATATTGTGCAGTAGTGTGTCACAGCACAAACAGTGCTTATATACTACTGCACAGTATTATTAAGCTACTGCACAGTAGCATCTCTAAAATGGTGTGTGTTGGCACTACTGCACAGTAATGCCAGTTCTTGAACATTTATTTAGTTGTTGATTATACAAATATTAACTTAATCCACTGTAACTACAGAGTATTAAGGAACATGTAGATGCACCTTTTATCTCCTTTTTATTATTTTCTTACCAAAACCATATTATCTCAGCTAGGTTCATTCCAGACAGAGAGAAGCTAGGAGCCCAATGAAGATGTTTTAGATGCTACTTGTAAAAGCTGTTTGAATTTTTTCTATGACAACATTAAAGTGAAAACCAGGGCTCCTGGTTTTCTCTGATTAAAAAAAATGCCCAATTTTCAGATAAAAAAGTAACACAAAATCCACGTTTTTCTGTGATTAAAATGAAATGTCACTAATGCACATATATATAGTGGTGTTTCATTTTAATCACAGAAAAATGTGAATTTTGGGTTACTTGTTTAATCCAAAAATTGGGGATTTTTTTATCAGAGAAAGCCAGGATCCCTGATCATAACAGTTGATGAAATTCAACAAAGACAAGTGTGAAGTCTTGCAATTGGAACAGAACAACTGCATGCACAAATACAGCTTAGGGAATGGCTGACTAGACTGCAATATTGCAGAGAAGGACATGGGAGTTACAGTAGACTATAAGCTGAATATAAACCAACAGTATGCTCTGTTGTAGACAAAGGCCAACAGTATACTGGATTGTATTAACAGGAGTGTCACTTGCAAGTCAAATGAAGAGATTCTACTTGATGCAGCACTGGGGAGACCTCACCTGAAGTACCATGTCCAATTTTGGGCCCTATACTTCAGGAAAGATGTGGACAGATTAGAAAGGATCCAGTGGACAACAACATTTATTAGAGGCCTGGGAAGCATGATTTATGAGGAGAGACTGAAAAAGCTAGGATTATTTAGGTTGGAGAAGAGAGCACGGAGCGAGGTATTTGAAAAATCTTCAAATACCTGAAGGTTAATTATAGAGAGGATAGAGAAGGACTGTTCTCTATGGCTGTAGGGGACAGAACTAGGAACAGTGGCCTCAAATTGCAGCAGAGGAAATTTAGGTTGAGATTAGGAGGAACTTTTTTACTATAAAGGTGATCAAGCATTGGAATGAGCTACCTAGAGAAGCTGTAGATTCTCTATCCTGGGGCTTTTCAAAAGCAGGTTAGACAGACACTTGACATTGGACGGTTTAGCTGGATGATTCTACCTTGAGCAGTGAACTGGACTAAAGGGGCAGACAGAAGTGAAGCTCCCCACTATAATTGAAAACACTTTTCAGGAACCATTCTGAGTTACAACCACCCTCTGAACCAAACAGAAGTTCACTGTTGGTTCCAGGGGGGAGAGGAATCTAGCTGCTGGCTGGAGCCAGAAGCTGGTTTCCCCTAACAATAGCCCCTCATCCCTCCCAGCCTGTCCCTGTTTCAGAATGGGAAGGGGGAACAGAAGCAGAGAAGCCTCGTTTTAGGGGTTCCTTCACCAACGGTGGAGATTGGGGTGGGTGAATTGGAGCCCTGCCACCTCAGGGGGGTTCCGATTCACTCAATTGGCTATTTTCAAGTGGTCTGCAGCTGTGCACTTGTGTTTTGTCATGACTATAGACTGGTTTCTGTGGCCAGATTGAGTGAAAATTGTTACTTCTGTCTGCACTCTAGAAGACCTTTTGAGGTCCCTTCCAGCCCTAATTTCCTATAATAATACTATGATCCTAAATTGGATTTTTAGTTAAATTCAATTATTACAAAAATTGTTTACCTTCCATGGAAAATTTGGAGTTCTTCATTGTAAAGCCAACACCCAAAACCCCTTATTAATTTCAAGGGAAAAAAAAAAGGTAGTGATTCTGCAGGACTGGTATGTTGCCTCATGGAACTTGTAGTTCAGATGCCTTCTGCTCTCACTCTCCTCCATAGACTTGGCTTTACAGTTGTACTCAATTTTCTATGATATATCATGTCAATATTATCTCATGACAACATACTCCCTGCAATCTCCAGAAGATGTTTCATCAGATACGTGGTTTGACTCGGAAACCTAGTCCTGGGAGAGGACTAGAGGCACCTAAACTGTAATTCTGGTAAAACACTGTAGCAGCTGTGCAGAAGCCTTTTTTGATAATATTTTAACCTCCCCAAAATTATAAACTGACTATAGAAAGTTTAGACAAACATTTTAAAATTAAAGGTTTTTTGCCGGGGGGGTGGGTTGAGGGGGAACTTTCTCCTTTTTATAAGTATGGGAGGATATCTATTTGTTTATCAAAATTGTGTTAAAAAACAGAATTGCTCTAAACTTAGTGCTCAAAAATGTCTATTTCATACTGTTTGGTATGTGTTTTCGCTAGAGCTGGTTGGACAATAAGACTTTCATTTTGTGAAAAAAGGCTGTGGGTTTTTATTTGTTTTTAAACTACCTTGGAACAAAAACAAAAACTAGAAAAAAGAGCTTTACATTTTTTTCATGTCTGAGATCTCCCCCCATGACCACCATCTCTCAAAAGCCACTAGCATGGTAGATGGGGCACCCACATGGGATGTGAAAGATCCAGGTTTGAGTCTCTTGTCAATTTTGAACAAGCTGGGCCTCTTATGGCCAAAGTGGATACTCTGAACCCTGAATTTGGCTAGTTCCTGGTGGAGGGTATGTACTCTCTTTTTGTCTGAAATTCTACCCTGGAAAATTCTATCTGTGGATATAGTTCACTGGAAAATTCCCAACTCACTCACAGGCTTAGGAGATATCTTCCTTTATGTATTTGTGATGCTTTATATAGCTCTCTGGGGCCTCTTTGCAGTTCACTGGGACAACAGAAAAAAATTGCAAATCTTATCCAGTGTTTGGAAATTTTCTGCTAGAACTGGATTTTTTTTCCAAAGGGCAAAGAATATTAATTTAAAAAAAACACCCATGATGTATTCTCATTTTATGCATCCAATAATTATGATGGACTTTGCATGAGAGCTGCTAGGCAGCATAGGGGAACCCATGTTAGAAGGGCTGATTCCTTGGTGGAGCATTATACCCTTGTCTGACACACACAGTGGGACAGTCTCAGGTCCTAGCCTTCCCCATCCATGGAAGATCCTCTTGAAACTCAGCTACAATGTGATATGGAGTACAGCTCTTCATGGAATACTCCTATTTAGAGCCAGTGGGTGCAGACAGAAGTGCAGGTCCCAGGTGTAACTCAGAATGAGTTCTGCAAATCATTCTGAGTTACAACATTACCCCAGACTAAACAAAAGTTCAGTGTTGGTTCCACAAAGGGAGGGGTTCCCATTGCAACAGCCAGGGCTTTCTGCAAGTGCTCACTATTTTCAGAATGGGAAGGGGAAAGACAGCAGAGGGAGCTCATTCTTGGGACTCCCCAGCCCATGCTGAAAGGAGGGGTGGGTGAATTGGAGCCCCCTCCCCTCCCACCTTGGGTCACTCTTCAGCCATGCACTTCCCTTTGGTCACACTGTAAAGAAATAAGAAAAAAACCCTCTGAGTTCACAGAAAGGGGTGTAACAGGGAACCATAATCCTATTACCCTATGACTAGGAAGCAGAGTGGCTGCTTTAAGGTCAGCATTTTCAGAGCATAGCCTGCCAGCAGAGCAGGAGTTAAAGGGTAGCCCTGCAGACTGGTCAGCTGACTAGAGCTGTCACATGACTGTGTGAGAGCTCAGGCCAAAGCTATATAAGCCCTGGACTGAGCTAGCCAAGTGGGGCCAGCCCAGGCTGTGGCAGAGCATGGGCTCCTGAAGGCTCCAGGAAACTGAGAAGCAATCCTGCAGGTGAGAACACCAGGCAAAGTAACCCAGAGATGTGGAGCCATAGGTAAGCAGGCTAACTGCCTCTATTATTTTTCTTCGTTAGAACCCAGGAATGTAGTGTTTATGTTGTAACTTTAAACCAGTGATTTGTGGATGAGGCTAAAGGGAGGTGGAGGCCTCATTAGCATCCACAGGAGTGCAGCTACAGGGGCCAGAGAGCCCAATACCACACGGGCACACATGAGATATGCAGGGGCAGGGGCCCAGAGGCGAGAGTAAGATTGTTTGAAGCTAGTGCCTCAAAGCCAGGCCCAACACTGGGTCTAAGCTTGATGGTTTAGCCACATAAAAAGGGGGGGAAGCCAAGTTGGCTGAGACCCCAACAGAAGGAACAATATGCACATAACACCTGTGAAGCATGGGGCATGGTAAAAAGACAGCATGGAGCCATTCAAGTAGCCCTTAAGGGAGGAGGGAGGAGCTCCTCACCTCCAGGTGTTTTGAGAGCACAGACCAGATCTGGGAAGCCCTGGGGCAGCCTCCCTTTTGAAAACCCAAAGAAACATTAAGACGTGGCAGACAAGTGAAGGGGAACCTGTTCCCAGAAGCTAATTCAAAATAAAAAGGGACTTTGGCTTGCATCCAGGTGTTCTTGAATGCCTCTGGGGATGGCACTGCTACAATTGGAAACTCACTGGCACAGCTGGAGGCCAATAATAATGAGCAACTGGGAACTGGTGTGGTTCACCAGCAGCTGTTCAATTAAGCTCGGCCCCACCTATGGCAGTATGGGCATTTCTGGCCCACTTCCAGGGCTTGGAGAAAAAAGAGACTGACATGGGACTGAGGCAGCGAGCCAGGAACACCAGGATGCCAGCAAACCAGCTCTGGACCATGGAGAGCTGGTGGAGCTAAGTCCCGGAAGCCCAGAAGGGCTCCCGTACTTTGAAAAGCTGCTGTGAAGGCTGTGATGATGGGGAAGGCAGGAAATGCCAGCAGGAAGATGCACTGGAGGAAACAGCCTTCAGAGGAGCTGGCAGCACCACACACTAGTTGGTTCGGTTTCAGGATTTATTTATTTAGAACCCAGGAAGCAGTGTTGAAGCTCAGAGAAAAGGGAAGCTGAGGACTCACCACTGGCAATGGCAAGCTGGGGCAGGCTTCAGACTCACTAAGAACATAGTGGAGGAGGGTGGGTTGACAGCCCTGACGCACCAGGGAAGGCAGCAAGTGCCACTAAGTACTTATTGACCAAACACAGAAGTGCTTAGAGTGGGAAAATGCCCAAACCACAGGCAAGAGGGGGCCTGGTGTGCCTGTCTGTTTTCTTTTTTTGCCCTTTTTAATTTTCTTCATGAGTTTCAGGCAGCTGAGTAAGGCCCACAGCTCCAGGACTGAGCTGTCTTCTGGCCAGTAGACTCTGTTTGTGGAAACAAGGATTTTACGTGCTGGGACCTACCTGAGTACTGTTCACCACTTAAGTTGCACACCATTTCTTCTTTGTGGATTGAACTGCAACTGACCGATCAGATAACAGGGGTCAGGCATGGTCCCCATAAGCCAGGCCCAAGGTGAAGGTGGGCCTGTAGAAGCCTCAAACAATAGATGATTGCCCATTAAGAATGAGGGCACAATGGATGTGATACCAGCAGGGTGGTGCTAGGATAGGGTGTATGGGAGTTTGAAGTCCCAAAGAAGATATGGGCACACCTCACTTATAATTGGACACAGCGGAAGACAAAAACAAGTTCAACACCCAGACTGTGGCAGGTAAGAATCAGGTAGTCATGGATGGGTGTAAGGATTGTGTGTTTTGACTATCCTATACTGCACCAACACACACTTATAAACTGCTTTTTGTGGCCATATCAGGTGAAAATTGTCACTTCTATCTGTGCCCACTTGTCTCTCCCCTCTCTACCCAGCCCTCGAGGCACAAGTAGGGAAGTAAGAAGCATCCAGGAATGGGGAGATGTGGCTGATTCCCTCCATGTCTCTTCTTTCCCAGAGTCAGGGGGAAGTGAGGAAGGAGTTGTGCCTCTTTGAGCCACAATCCACCCCTTCTCCTGGGACAGCATTGTTACACCCCAGTCTTCTTTAAGTGAAGCCTTGCACCTCAGTCCAGTTTCCATACTTTCCTTCACTGTCTCCACACTGAATACTTTTATTATGGTGTCTGTCTGTCTGTCTGTCTGTCTGTCTCTCTCTCTCTCTCTCTCTCTCTTTCATCCCCTTGCTTATAGTTTAAGGCTATCCATTCTCCTGTCCAGCTGGTGACTTCCTCAGGTACTGTAGCAGAAAAATTGTGTTGAGCCAGTCTGTATACAGAGCTTTGTACAGCATCCACATGTATGAGTGCACCAAACACCAAAAGCAAAACTGGATATTTGAGTGGTGGCAGCACCTGGGGTAGCATCAGCATATGGGATGCTGGCTATTTTTGCACCAACCCCTAACAGGTTTCATGCTGGGGCTGGGGCTGGGGCTGGGGCTCTGATCGCCCCGCTTTGTTACGCTTCTGCTAAACACCAACATGATGCTCATGACTTCATGGGCTGTTAACATTCTCTTGTTACTTTCCTCCTCTGCATCATTTTTATGTGCAATGTCAATTATAGTCTACCTATACAGATGCATAAGCTTCATGATCTTCAATATACGCTCCGTGTACTCCCCAATTTACTTAGCTATATGTCTGAAACACATCTCTTTTAAATGCAAATGTCAATGTTCATAAACAAACTGAGTCTGACTGTAATCTTCTGTTCTAAATATTAGATTGCATAGGGAGCCTATTGGCCAGGTAATTTCATAAGGGACTGTGATGCCTCTTCCTGGGATTCCTTAACCTTTCCATTTTGCCACAGTAATTATTCCCTCTACATGGGAAATGTGTGTTAGATCTGAGTAGGACATTGATCATTAAAACCAACTCCACTGCTTTTGTAGTTATAAGAGAAACAGGTCACTTGATGGAGTCAATATCTTGAGGGCTGCATCTTTATTCTGCTAGGTTTTCAGGATGAAACTTAGGTCATATTTGACTTTCCAGATACTGTAATAATCCCTCTTTTAGTGTAATGTTTAGATGGCCTTAATATCTCATAGGAGAACTGCTGGAGCTTGTTCAGTTTTTATACCCTATTTGCTCTTTGTTAAAAGTATTTTTAAAAACAAGGCATTTCTGAATCAGGTGTCATGTCTTAAAGAAGTGTCTTTTCAAAATATTTCAGAAAGTCATATTCTTGCTTACACTTTCTTTTGGCAGGGATTTAAATTAACATTGAAACCAGGAATGCTGTCAAACACTGTTATACAACATATGTCACAAATCTGAACATATATAATTTTTATGCTTGTTATAAAAGGGCTTGTGCTCAGATTTTGAATTTTCTGGTAAAGAATAGTGCTCCTTTTGGGTCAGAGTTAAGGTCAATGTACTGTGATGAAAAATACGTATTGCTTTGTACTTTGTAAGAATAGTTTTGTTTATTATGTGGACACTGTGAGATTTATGACACCCTTAACTATTCATTTTGATTGCCTTTAAGTGCCCAGATTTTGTGAATACCATGATAGTTAAGTACATTGTTGTCATTCAGACACTATAATTAGTTTTCTGAAACAAAGAGGGGTTTTGTTTTTTGGAATATTTACAAGCCAGTTCTGACATTTTCAACAAATCAGGCAAAGCTGCTTACTTGAAAGAGCTTGTTTCTATGACTATCAGCAACAAAACCTCCATAGATTGAAAAGAAAAAGATGTGACTGGTCTGCTTAGAGCTGACAATGAGAATACACTTTCTTTTTCATTTTCACAGTGTATTTCAACTGCAAACTCTTAATGGAGGCTTTTGCTAAAGGCACTCAAACACAAGCTATCTTAAGTTTTAAATTAGGAAATTCATCACCATGATTACTTATCAATTGTCAAAATATGATGGCTCAGCCAGAGTCACATTTACAGATCTTGGCCTTGTGACCAAAGTCATTGGGAAGGAGTGACAATGTGTGACCCACCATTACCTCTGCATGAAACTCATGATGCAAATAGTTTTTCCTTACCTATATCATCTGTCACATGAATACAAGTGAACTTTGCCTACAAAGAAAGAGCCTAATACTACCTCCCTTACCAAGCTGTTTCTCCATTCAGAACAAAAATAGCTCTTGCCTGTCATCAGCTCCTGACAGTGATTTCAGACATTTCAAAAGTCTGCAACTGAAGATAACCTAATTGGATGACGCTGTATCATTTTTGCAACAGCAATTCATAAAGCATCTTTCTGACTTGTCTCATGAGCTCTCGTCTCAATTTTTGAAGATGAGACCATTGGTATCAAGACTTTAACTGGCTGAGAATCCATTTTGTATTACTATCAAAGCTGACACAGCTACTACAAGAAATGTGGGTATAATATCAACCAAACCAGTTTCCCTGAAGCATTAAGCACCTGCAGCTCTTAGAGCAGTGGTCTTCACATTTTTTAAGTCAGAGATCACTTTTGGAATTTAAAAGGAACCCAAGATCTACCCCGACCCCTCCTGCCCAGCACCTAAGTCTGTGGGGAGGAAATGGGGAGCACATCATGGCAGAGAGAGAAAAAGATTATTTGGGGGTACACCCCTCAGCAAGTAAGTCTGTGGGGGGAAATATGGGTGCCTGTACATGTGCCAAATTGCCCATGTTTGCATTTTAATTGTGTCATGCTGTACATATGTGGGGGGGTTTATGATTTGAATGAGTTTGTTATGTTGCAAAGTAAACCACATCCTCATGTAGTTTAGTTTGCAATGTAGCTATTTGTAACATTGCAGACATTTGACAGCTCACCCCCCCTCC
This sequence comes from Crocodylus siamensis, assembly GCF_052110815.1. NCBI lineage: Eukaryota > Metazoa > Chordata > Crocodylia > Crocodylidae > Crocodylus > Crocodylus siamensis. The sequence continues at coordinate 47,707,750 of NC_143403.1, forward strand.
CTCCCACCACCATGGGAGAAACAGGCTGAAGGCAGAACAGGTGAGGGGCTCGATCCTTTTTTTTTGCAGAGCCTGCCAGCATCTCCCATGGCCGGGGAGCAAGCTGCCAGTGGGCCAAGTGGCCCCTGAAGTGCAAGGGACTCTGGTCCTTCCCTCTTCAGTGGTGGCACCTTCCTTGGCTGCCCAGATGGGGCTGCTAGCAGGCTGGGTGCTTCAGGGAAGAGCTGGATCAGGTTTGGTGCTGCCTCTGATCTGGGGCAGCACCTGTCCACTTGCTGCCTGCCTAGGCAGCCCCGGGGGGCACTGTCACTGTGGAGGGAAGGACTGGGGACTCCCACAGCTCAGCACCTACTGGAAGCTCACTCCCCAGGGCCTGGGAGAGGCAAGCAGACTCTGTGGGGAAAAAGAAAAAGATCAGGCTCCTCACCACTTCTTTTCTTTCTCCAGCAGAACCTGCCTGTGCAACCTGCCAGTGGACCACACGGCCCCTGAGCTGCAAAGGGACACAGTCCTTCCCTCCACAGTGGTGATACCCTCCAGGACCATCTGGCTGGGGTGCTAGTAGGCCAAGGGCTACCCCAGCTCAGAGGCAGCACCTGGCCCAATCCAACTCTTCCCTGAGTCTACCTGCTGGAAGCCTGCTAGGCACTGCTTCCTGGGTGGGCTCAGGGAAGAGTTGGATCTGGCAGGGTGCTGCCTTCAAGCTGGAGCAGCCCCTGGCCTGCTAATACCTTGCCTGAGCAGCTCCAGGGGCACCCTCACCATGGAGAGAAGAACCAGGGGGCCCTGCAGCTCAGGGGATGTTCAGCCCACCAGCAACTGGCCCCCTGGCTGCGAGAGACACGGTCAGACTTCACCAAAAAAAAAGGATTAGGCCCCTCACCCTAACACCCTAAGAACCCTAAACTGAAATGGTGGTGGGGGTGTTAATTATTGCAGTTAAAAATCCACTGTTTCAATTTAGGGGACTAAACCCTTGTCACTCGTACAAGTGCCCTATAAGTTTATTTGTACCAGATTGTAAAACCTTTACTCCCATAAGTGAACAGCTTTCACTGCCTCACTGTTCTAACAGTGAAGATATTTTCCTGATATCCAGTGTAAATGTACTTTGCTACAATTTCAAGCTATTGGTGTAATATTGCTCTCTGCAGCAAGAGAGAAAAGGTGTTCCCCACCTTTTTTATGGCAGCCCTTCAAATGTTATCTTGAAGACTGCTATCTCGTTCATCTTTATCAACTTTTCCACAGGCTGAACATGCCTATTTCTTAGAACCTCTCCTTGTAGGTTTGCCTTCAAACCCTTTTTCATTTTTGTCACTCATCTCTAACCCTCTCTAAATTTTTCACATCCCTTCTAAAAAGTGGAGCACCGAACTGCATGCAATACTCTAGATGAGGCCTAACCAGTGTTGAGTAGGGGTACTATGACCTCCTTCATCTTGCACCCTATGATTCTATTGATGCATCCCAAAAGTGCATCACTACTTGTGCAGCTACAGCCATCATATTGACTCTGTGACCAATACAAATTTCTAGATCCTTCTCCATAGTGCTGCCATCAGCACTGGCAGATTTAGGCATAAGGTAAGAAAGCTTCAGCTTAAGGCCTCACATTATGAGGGGCCTCTAAACCAACCCCTGGGCCATGAAGGGTCAGCTGCCGGACTGCAAGTGACTGCAGATTGGCAAACCACAGCCCCACAGAGCCAGGTGAAGAGGCCATAACTCCTCCCGCAGGGCCTGCAGCAGCCACGGTTGAGGTTTAAGCCCAACCCTCCCCCCGGGGGGGTGTTGAGGTATCTTTACCTGTGTTCCGACCAGAAATTCTGGCTGCAGGGCTCCACACGGTGGTCCACAGTTTGCCAGGCTGTAGCTGCTTCCAGTGTGCAGTTTGCTGGGCTGTAGCATAGAAAGGTTGGGAATCCCTAGCTTAGGGCCCCTGCATGTCATAATCTGGCCCTGGCCATCAGCCAGTTGTCATTGGTCATGTTTGTTTGTTTATTTATTCTTCCTATAGTGTATTTGTCAGCAATGAACTTCATCCTGTTGGCCTTCACCCAGCTTTCCAATTGTAACACTTCTACTGTATGCCGTTCTGCTGTGTTCCATGTGATAACCCCTTTGTGGTGCTTATCTGCAAACACAATTACTATGCAGGGTCAGATTGCTGAGATCTGGGTGCCTCTACACATGCAATTACCCTGAATGAATAAACTCTGGCACGGTTAGCATTAGAGCCAGCCATTCTTGGGCTCAGCATTTACACGTTTCCAAGACCACAGCAGTTTGAGTCAGGGCTGCCAGAGGGCCTGTGCAGAGGGGATTCAGCCCCAGGCTGTAAGTGATAACATCAGGCAGCATAGGGGCTAGCTGGGGCTCAAGGGTGCTAGTGTGGGGTTACCAGCAGGCAGCCCCCACACTGTAGCATCTTCATGCCCCAGCCAGCCCTGGTCACCATCTGCACATGTGTTTTAGTGCACTAAATGACTCTGCCATAAGATAGTACTTGTCCCAGACAGTACTGTCCTACTCAGGAATTAATTTACTGCACCCTAATATGAGCACACATGTAGATAGTGATGGTGTACTGTGGAACTAATTAGTCATCTCTGCAGTAAAACGTATGTATAGATGCACCCACTGTATCCCTTTTCTATATCCCCCCCCGATAGGCATAGTCACGGAAAATGGAAACAATTTTTATTTGTTTTTGTTAGCACATCTTCAGAGGGTACCACCTGATCCCCTGGTTCTTGCCTGCCATGACTTCGATCTCATTAAAGAAAGGGGGAGGGAAGAGATATTGTAATGATTAGTACCCGTGGAAGGACCATGCTTGGTCTATTTCATAATCTAGGTGCTTTTTTTATTCTTTCTTTTGCAGAGGACTGGAGGGGAGGCAGCAGCTCATCCAAACTGTTACCTGGATCACCCCAGTGGCTCAATCTATCTGGTAACTTCTTCCAGTGTGGCGGCTCAGTTTTCCCCGGACTCACCGCCACTCCTGTAGGCTCCTGGTAAGTAGCAAGTGTGGTTTGCCGGCCCCATACTCTGGAGTCCCTTGGTCAGTGCTGGCCTCGTGTCACGGATCCCTCCTTCGGACCCTTCCTCGCGGGAGCCCCCAGCAGCTCCTCTCTTCTCTCATGGTGCCCGAAGGCAACTTCCCTAGGCATCATCCTCTTCATATCCCTGGGCACCAAGTCCCATTGGCTGTCCATGGGTGTGGAGCGTCTCCTTGACCCACTGGGTCATAATCACTACCAGCTGCGAGATTTCTCAAATAACAGGGCTTCAGTTGGGAACCCTGTTACAGTTTTGATAGTGTTAACATGCTTTTAACTGCTTTTAACCATTTAAATAGAAGGGGTCAGGTGAGTGGGTTTGTGTGCACTGCTCCAACTTCTAAAACTGTTAAATTTATAAGGGTTCTGAGAATGAAAGAAAAAATTGGTAAAGACTGCTGAAGAGTCAGTGCTTGCATTGTAATAGTTTTGTCTAGGTTACATTCCTCCACTGTGTTTATGAGACAGTCAAGAGGGACTTTTTCAGAAGCTTTACTGAAAGCCAAATACACTGTATACACTGGTTCTCTTCATCCACCCAGCTACTTATTTTGTTGAAGGAGGAGATCAAGTTTTTTTGACACAATTTGTCTATTGTAAATTCATTTGCCTACTTGTAATCAGCCTTTTCTCCTCCAGATGGTTGCAAATGGGACTTGCCTGTAGGATGATGGCCTTGTAAAGACAATATGGCCCCAGTTTTTGAGCTTAGTCATTTGAATATAGAATATAATCAGCTATTGGATTTGGACTAAGTCAGGAATATAGTGATATGCAAATCCCTCTAGTAGGTCCAAGTTGTGATATGCTCCAGTAACTTGCCAGGAACTTAGGTGAGACTAACTGGTCTATACTTCCCCAGATCCTCCTTTTTTGCCCTTTTAAAAAGAGGGGCACTAAATTGGCCCTTTTCCAGTCCTCTGGTATCTCTCCAGTCTATAACTCTTATAACACTTTTCTTAGTGCAGAAAAGTTCTTTTTTTTGTTGTTTTTTTTATGACAATGATATTGATGATTCAAGCTGAGTTTGTGATCCTCCATAACCTTCTCAGCCATGCTACTAACTAGCTAATTATCCCCCTTTCTGTATTTGTTTTTACTTCCCTAGGCATAGTACCTTGTACTCGCATTTGTTGTCTATGGTCCAGTTCTCTAATTTGATCATAGTAACCCTCCAGATTTTGAAGCCAGGATAACAGATTTATAATTCTCTAGGTACTCCTGTTTCCCCTTTTAAATATGGACATTATGGTCTAGACTTTTTCCCAAACTATATGGCGTCTCAGTGGACTTAGTGTACCTAAGTGCAATTCCACCCTGCTTAAGTGTCTGAAAATCCAAGTTATATCTACTTTTCTAACACATCATAATTTGGCCTTTAAGATTGAGTCACAAAAAAAACAGCAAGGAGTACAACTTCTCTTGTGTATTACCAGATTTTTCCAGAAAATAAACAGAGTGGAGTACTTGTATGCCTAATACGTGGAAGTGTCAGGTCCTATGTTAGTCTTTTTACAGTCCTCTGGAAACTTACCTGTCATCCATGATTTTGCATATAATATTGCCAGTAGCTCCAAGTTTCCTTCAGCCAGTTCCTTCAGCACCTTGGGATGAATGTCACCAGCCCCTGCTGACTTAAATCCATGCAAATATGTCAAAAGCTGTCTTACACTTTCTTTCCTTGTCATGATTTACAGTCGTTCCCCTTCTTCATATGAATTTTGTTAGCTGCCTGATCACAGTCTGTTTTTTTTTCTGTGAAGATTGAAACAAAGTAATCATTGAGCATCTGTTTATACTTTGCTTTCACCATTGATAAGTGGTCCCTCACTTTTCTTTCTCCTCCTTTTATCTGACATATTTAGAAATCCCGTTTTTAGTGTCTTTAATATCCCTTGCTAGTTGTATCTCATTTTTGCTTTTGCTTTCCCAATTTTCCCTGAACATTCTTGCTCTTCCTTGGTATGCTTCCTTCAGGACTTGCTCTTCTTTTATTTTACTGCTTGTTTCTCTTTTGATTTTGAGGTAACTAAACAGCTCCTTGTGCAGCCACATCTGTCTCTTGCAGTTCTTCTTATCTTTTCATGATGTTTGAATAGTTCTTGATGAACCCCCAGTACTGCAGCCTTTAGGCACTACTAGCTCCCTTGGGCCCTTTTACCCTTTAATCCATCTGTCTTTCTGTTCCTGGTTGTCTCCTTAAGCCTTTCCTGGTTCACATAACCTTCCTTCCACTCCCTAAATGCCAATCCTTTTTAAACACATTTGAAACAAACTGATTCTCCTATGTTATAATGGAAGTTTCCTGATCACAGGCCCTGGTTCTCATGAGGGACTTCAGTCACCCTGACAACTGCTGGGACAGCAATACAGCAGTGTACAGGCAATCCAGGAAGTTTTTGGAGAGTACTGGGGACAACTTCCTGGAGCAAATGCTGGAGCAGCAAACAAGGGACCATGCTCTTCTTGACCTGCTGCTCACAAACAGGGAAGAATTGGTGGGGAATGTACAAGTAGATGGCAACTTGGGCAGCAGTGACCATGAGATGATTGAGTTCAGGATGCTGAGGAAAGGAAGGATGGAAAGTAGCAGAGTAAGGACCCTTAATTTCAGAAAAGTAGACTTTGACTTGCTCAGGGAACTCAGGGGCACAATCACCTGGGAAGCAAGATAGAGGAGAGGAGTCCAGGAGAGCTGGTTATACTTTAAAGAAGCCTTACTGAGAGTAGAGAAACAAACCATCCCCGTCTGCAGGAAGACTAGCAAATATGGCAGAAGACCAGTTTGGCTTAGCAGAGAACACTTCAATAAACAAAGTCACAGAAAGGAAGCTTATAAGAAGTGAAAACTTGGACAAATAACTAGGGAAGAATATAAGAGCATTGCTCAGGCATGCAGGGATGAAGTCAGGAAGAACAAAACTCTTTAATTAGAGTTGGAGCTAGCAAGGGATGTGAAAGGTAACAAGAAAGGTTTCTACAAGTATGTTGGTAGCAAGAGGAGGAGCAGAGGAAGTGTGGGTCCCTTACTGAATGAAGGAGGCACAGTAGTTTCATAGTTAGTAGGGTCGGAAGAGACCTGAGCAGATCATCAAGTATGATCCCCTGCCGTGGCAGGAAAAAGTACTAGGGTCAAACGACCCCAGCAAGGTGATTGTCTAGCCTTGTCTTAAAGACCCCCAGAGGAGACACACCTTTACCCTATCTCTTTAGGTATTTGAGCTAGATACATTCCTGAGGGAGGGGGGAAACCTGCTCCCTCTGCCTACATGACTGGTATCAGCTACCTGGGTGAGGGGCATCTACCTCGTGGGCTAGAGTCTGCCTGGCAACTAGTGATGTATTTCAAATTGGTTGGCTGATAGCCAACCGAAGCTGGCCTCCACTGGCCCAAGTGAATGAGGTCACAGGGGCTATATAAGTTAAGACTGCCCAGGAGAAGGGGGCAGCAGCCATGCGGGGGACTCAGAGAGGAGCTTTACCATCTGAAACTGGCTCTCTCCGCCATAACTCATGAGCTAGGAACGGCCTGCCTCCAGAGGGAATCTCCAACAGCCTCCGAATGATGCTTGTGAGTAAGCTACTCAAGATCTGATTAGATATATAGCTGGCAGTAACTCAGATGCATGATCAAAAGGCTACTTCAGCCAGACTGTTTGCTCTATGGGATTTCTATGATATTGTTCTATCTTGTACCCTAGTTTCACCCTACCCCTGTAATCAATAAAGTTCTCCTTTGTGACCGGTGTAGGAGACTTATTGAGTGGTAGGTGTAAATTATACCTAAGAGGCCCCTTATGTCTGTGGACACAGGGCTGAGAGAGTCCCTTTTCGGGGTGGTGGCAGTTTACATTATCCCCAGGCTAGCGAGTGTTCTCCAGAAAGGGGTAAGACAGACATGAGGCACCCCTAGGGAGGCACTCGGAGCCTGGAAGGGGGTCGGGTGCAGAGAGGTGGGTGGCTCAACACAGGAGTGCCCCCTACTGGTCCGCCACAGGGACAATTTAGAAAATCTGGATGTGAACAAGTCCATGGGGTCGGATGGGATGCAGCCAAGGGTGCTGAGGGAGTTGGCTGATGTGACTGCAGAGCCACTGGCCATCATCTTTGAAAACTCATGGTGATCAAGAGAAGTCCCAAAGATTAGAAAAGGGCAAACTTAGCTTCCATATTTAAGAAAGGGAAGAAGGAGGATCCAGGGAACTACAGACCAGTCAGATTCACCTCAGTCGCTGGAAAAATCATAGAGAAGATCTTTAAAAAAGCCATTTTATACTTTCATAGTTTGTAGGGTCGGAAGGGACCTGAGCAGATCATCAAGTCTGACCTCCTGCCTTGGCAGGAAAAAGTACTGGCAAACAACCCCAGCAAAGTGTTCATCTAGCTTCCTCTTAAAGACCCCCAGGGTAGGAGCCAGCACCACTTCTCTTGGAAGTTGGTTCCAGGTCCTAGCCGCCCTAACCATAAAGTAGTGCCTCTTGATGTCTAGTCTGAATCTACCCTCTGCCAGCTTGTGACCGTTATTTCTAGTCACACCTGGTAGTGCTTAGGGGAACAGGGACTCCCCCAGTGCCTGCTGGTCCCCTCTGACTAGTTTGTAACAGGACACTAGATCTCCCCTCAGCCTTATCTTCTGGAGGCTGAACAGGTTCAAGTCCCATAGCCTCTCCTTGTAGGGCCTGCCCTGCTGCCCCTGATCATGCAAGTGGCCCTCCTCTGGACCCTCTCCATGTTGTCCATATTCCTCTTGAAATGAGGCGCCCAGAACTGGACGCAGTACTCCAGCTCCACCTGACCAGTGCCACAAAGAGGGGGAGGATCACCTTGCTGGACCTGCTTGAGAAGTATCTGTGGATGCATGACAAGGTGCGGTGGGCCTTCCTGACTGCATTCCCACACTGCCAGCCCATGTTCATTTCTAAGCACTTGGAGGAGAAGAAGGTGATTAGGAAAAGTCAGTATGGATTCACTAGGGGCAAGTCATGCTTGACCAACCTGATTCCCTTATATGACAAGGTGCCTATTTCTGTGGATGCAGAGAGACTGGTAAATGTGGTGTACCTTGATTTTAACAACACACCATTCTTGCAGGCAAGCTAAGGAAGTATGGGCTGGATGAATGGACTGTCAGGTGGGTAGAAAACTGGCTGGAGCATTGGGCTCAGAGAGTAGTAATCAATGGCTTGATGTCTAGATGGCAGCCAGTATCAAGTGCAGTGCCCCAGGGTCAATCCTGGGGCTGGCTTTGCTCAGTGTCTTCATCAAGGACCTGGATGATGGCATAGAGTGCACCCTCAGCCAGTTTACAGATGACACCAAGCTGGGGGGAATAGAAGATACACTGTGGGGTAGGGCTAGGATTGGGAGTGACCAGAGAAAATGGAGGATTGGGCCAAAAGGAATCTCATGGGGTGAATCCAAATGAGCATGTGTGTGTCTGTTATGGCATGCTGGGAATGAAAAAATGTTCCCCCCACTGCATATTTGCAATGCAGACTCTAATCCTGCTAGCAAAATCCCAGTATCAAAAAATCCCTCTGAATAAAAGTGGCACAGGGCACTCTCCTAGACCATGTCCTGAGGCAACTGGAATCTAAGCCCTCCAGAGAGATACTCTGGCACCCAGCTGTGCCTGAGGGTGCATGACCCCTGTGTGCGATGCCAGGACCATAGGTGATAGCAGGTTCAGCCTGATTCTGACCCAGGGCACACACGAGAAGACTGAGTTGTACAGCACCGTGTAGCACAGCCAGCACCAGGTCCTAGGTGACTGGGGATGTGCCGCACTGTCAATGGGCTCTGCCAGTCAGTAGTGAGCCATGACTGACAGGACAGTGGCTGCGGTGGCTGCTGCTGCTGCTGTGAGGAGGTCATGAGCCATGCAGGGGGGGTGTGGGCAGGTGACCCACCCCTCCAAAGCAGTCCCCATCCCATATACACACACACAACCCCCCCACCCCCGCACAGTTCCCCTCATACCCACAACCTCCCTATAATCCACCCACAAACCGCAGACTCCCAAACCACTTCCATAAATCCATGCCCCAAACTCCTGCACAAGCCCCATTCCCCTCACAAACCCTACACCCATGCACAAGCTTCCCCAAATCCCCCACAAGCCCCATATCACCCTCACAATCTCACCTCCTGTATGCCCTTCTGCCAAATGGGATAGGACAGGACTTGCTGGCAGGAGCTGTGGCTTCAGGAGCAACTGCCACACTGCAGCCCTGCCCTGTCCCTCCACCAGTGCTGGGACATGTGGCCCCAGCCTGGGTGGGGGGGCAGGGGGCTCCTGGTCCCAGGAACCACTTGGATGTGTGATCAGCTGTGGGGGTAAGGTGGAGGTTGCAGCAGGAGGCTGTGTGAGAGAGAGATAGAGATGGGGGTTGGGGTTGGGAGAGTGCTCCAGGTAGGAGAGGCCACCAGACCCAGGTTTAGAGCCCCCCTGCTCCCCTAAAACAACCTGTGTCAGGGGATGCTGGCCTGGAAGGGAAGGGCCCAGCTCAGTCCCTGAGCCCAAGTTGAGGGCTCCCAGGAATGGCATGAGGATAGCTGGAGTCTGGCCACAGATGCAGGGACCAGGACAGCAAAGTCTGGCCGCTGCTCAGAGCCAAAAAACAGTGGGTTGAACAGCTGTAGCTGGACTCATGTCCTGGTGCTGGGACAGAGCTGTGGCTGGGAGGGACCAAGTGGGGGCAGGAAGGGGCTGTGGGTCCAGGGGTGAGGGGTGAGGGGCACTTAGGCAAGTTGTGGGTTGTGAGTGAGGGGCAAGGGCAGGGGCATGAGAATATCAGTGCTGCTCAGCACCCAATATCCTGGTAAGCAAAGGGGGAAGGTGTATCTTTGATTTTTTTTTTAAAAAGCAAATGCCAGAGTGTATAGATCTTTAAAAATCATTTTATTATGATGATAGAGGCACTGGTAGGCTTCCAACTTGCTTTAAAATTATAAATATCTCAATAAAACATTGCCCAACTGATCCCTCTATATATAGTGGCATTTCATTTTAATCATGGAAGAACACAGATTTTGGGTCCAGAGACATACAGCACCTGGAGAGCCCACATGAAGCAGGGACATGCCTATGAGGTACCTGTGATCCACTCTGTCATAGCTCCTGAGACTAAGCTTGCAGTAGTGGCAGCAGCAGCAGCAACAGAAACCACCTGGGACAGGAAGGTGTGTAGCCAACTTCTTTGCAGAGGCTGCTCCCCCAGAAGCTCCTGTCTCTTTGTATCTTCCAGAAATCATGGGCCTTAAGGCCCACCTAGTTAACTAATAGCCCCCACTGTGTGGGGCCAAAGTTTAAAAGATATGACTGATTTTTTTTTTTTTTTTTTTTTGTGGGACAACTAAGGAAGAAAAGGGTAGGAGTGATGTGGGAGTCAAAGGTTCAAAATGTGAAAAGTTCTCTGGACAATGAGCAGAGGCCCTCAGACTGAACCCACTGGTCCTCAAAGGCATCCAAGGAGCCAATGGACACCGCCCACTGGTGCTCTGCCCAGAAATGTGCACAGACAAGGGAGAGAAAACTGGCCTCACAGTCTCCGGGCGCCTTCCCAGCCATAGCCTCCCTCCTGCTCAAGTACAAGGCCCATTTCACCAGGGCCAACAGGAGGTTGACCAGGAGGTCTCAGGACTTGATGGGGCTGTGGATAGGGTGACCAAAAACAAAAAGGTTGGGGGTGAAATTCAACCAGAACCTCAGGAGGAGGTCAAGGGTCATGTGTGCCAGGGTCTCCCTCTGCCCACAGAAGGGACAGGAGGCCAGGGTGTCCGTGAAGCTTACCACATACACACCCATGGTGATGTCTCCATGGAGGAGCAACCAGCTGAGGTCCCCAGTGGCTTGTAGGATGAGAATAGAGTATAGACTCAGCCACTTGGGTGCCCCAGCCACACCCTCGCCGAGCAGGTCCTGCCACTTGGTGTCCGCAGGACGCAAGGGCATCATGATGAATCATGCAGCACACAAGCATGTAGAGCTAACAGCGATGGATGGTGGAAATGCAGACCAGTCTGGTGTCCTCCAGCTGGCTTAGGTGGTGGAGTGGGGAGTGCTGCATGGCCGGGCAAGGCGCTGGACCCACAACAAACCCCAGAGGGCTAGAGGACATGGTAGGGCAGGGACTGGCACCATACAGGACCTGGGCAACAAGGGCAAGGGCGTTGGGAGGTAGGGCAGATTTCACTTCCTGAACCAGATGGCAGGTCACACATGTCATGGGTAGACACAGGCAGCAGGCCAGTGCAGCAGGGTCCACCTACTCCTGCCGATTGTAGTCCAGGTCTCTCTTATGGGTGACACCAACCAGGATCAAGCTCTGTCACAACTGGGGCACCTCTGCTGTTGGCACCTCCAGCTGGAGGTTCCAGAGGAGGGACTCAATGAGCAGGTCAGCATTGGGACAGTGTTCTAGGAAACACTGGAGGCAGAGACCAGCCTCTAGACCCAGAGGAGGTCCTGATAGTACTCCAACAGCCCTCACAGGTCCTGCAGGGAGACTGAGCTACAGCCCCACAGGAAAAAAAACAGGAGAGGTATGCTTGGGGAATGTGGGGGAGGGGGAACACACATACAAGGGCTGGGGAGACTCGAGCTGGCTTACTCAGCCACACAACAAACACCAGGGCAGGGGGAGTGCACCACAGGACTTACCACACAAGGGCAAAAACACCCAGGGAAGGCTGCTAGGGTAGATGTAAAAGATGACTAGAATGGTGGAGTGTCCTTGTTTGTTAAAGATCAGCCTAGGAGCCCCTCAGACCTCCATCCAAGTACTCAGCAGCAGAGCAATAGGCAGGAAAAACAAAGCAGGATCAGATGCAGTGAGGCAGCTGTGGGGGAAGGCAGGAACAATCAGTCAATTAGGGAGCAGGTGTGGTGTCAGGTGGTGCAAGGTGGTGCAGCAAGGACTCTCCCTTTCTCTTGAGAGGGGTCAGCAGCAGAACAATGGCAGCAGCAGTAGTGGTGGTGGTAGTAGCCATCCATTTCAGCCACTTAGGGAGTGCTGCAGGTGAAAGCAGAGGTGAAGGCAGGGGGTGGCCTGCCAAAGGCAGCTGAGACAGGCAAGGCACCTTTAGGGTCTGGCAGTGATGATGAGGGAGGGGACCACAGGCAGCACAAGCTCCCTCCCCAGCACAGACTCCTCTGTGTGGAATAGGCAGCAGGCAGAATTTGGGGTGCAATGCTGGGGTGCGGTGCAGTGCAATGGGCTCCTCCCCAAGGGGGGGCAACAACAGCAACAGCCCAAGGCAGGAAGGGGTGCAGCAAACTTACCCCCAAAAACTCTGAGACCAACCCTGCAGCTAGCAGTAGCCAGAAGTAGGAAAGGTCTTGGACACTCAGGGTCAGACTGGTCAGCACATTTGGGGTTTGCCTTTCTCTGTACTGGGGGTATGGTTCTCTTCCTTGGATCTCTCGCATACATTTTACCAACACTTGAAGCAGCAGGACATTGACCTCCATTGTCCCCCTGCTTTACCTGTGATAGTGCGATATCATTTACTATGCAGGTTTAGAAGTAGGTTAGACAAGGATTTGTATGGGATGGTTTGGATAAGGATGATCCTGCCTTGGACATGGGATTGAACTATAGACCTCCAGAGGTCCCTTTCATCCCTACTTTTCTATGATTTTATGACGAGGAGCTGTGGTTGAGCAAGAGAGTGAGGACACAGTTAATTGTTAGATAGCTTTTATTAACCAAACTGTAAGGGAGCTTTGTGATAAAAAGCAACAACAAAAAGAAATAAAGAAATAATAGATTTCTGGCTATATACCAAAGCAGATGGTTAAAGCAGTTGCAGGAGGCAGGGAGAGTGATGAAGTGTGGAATGCCTGGAGGACTAACAAGAGCCAGGTCATGAAGCACTTGGTGTCCACACAGAACACCGAACCAATTCACAGTGAACCAGTTACAAAAAGTACTTGAATATCCAAGTTCACTTTTGAATAATTCCAGGTGGCTTTAAGTTAGTTTATCAGGTCTGCATGTCTGTCCACCAGATGTTTAAGACACATTTCAACTGTTACTAAATGTTATGCGTGTCATGTCCTATGACTTGCTTTCTGACATGTTATGAGCTTCTCCCAGAATCTCAGTGTGGGTTTAGAGCATTAAGACACACAACTGACATAATCTTCACTGCTTGTCAGCTACAGAAAAAATGCTGGGAACAACATGAACCTCTCTATATGAACTTCTTTGCCCTCACAAAAGCCTTTGATTCTGTCAACCAAGAAGTGCTGTTGAGGATCCTTCTGAGGTACTCACTGAAATTTGTTACCATTCTCTGCCTGCTCCATGATGGTATGTGAGCAGTGGTTCTCAGTAACAAATCTATCACAGATCCCTTTGAAGTTATGACTGGAGTTAAGCAAGGCTGTGTCATCACTCCAACACAATTTTCAATACTCCTTACCATGATGCTACATATGACCACCAATAAATTTCAGTTGGAGTGGAGTTAAACTACCAAAATCTAGTTTTGACTCTAAGCCCAAATCAAGACCACCCCAAACTCAATCATTGAACTCTGATGATGTTATTGTCTGTGCTCACTCAGAAGCAGACCTTCAGGCACTCGTTAGCATGTTTACCGAGGCATACAAGAAAGTAGGACTGACACTTAACATTCAGAAGACTAAGGTCCTCCAGCAACAAGTTCTTAATGAGCAATCCCTAGCTCTGGTCATTCAGATTTATGATGACCAGGGATCCTGGTTTTCTCTGATTAAAAATTGCAAATGCTCTGATTAAAACCCCAAAATCCATGATAAAAATTAAAGGCCCCACAGCGACCCCCACCCCGCAGCACTGCTGGTGCCTCGCAGTCCCCCTCCAGTGTCAACAGCCCTCCTGATGCCACTTGCAACAGCCCCCCAGACCTACAGACTTGCAGACGTAGACACTGACACCCAACCCAGCAGGTAAGTGTGTGTGGAGGAAAGGGGCAGGGTGAGGGAAAGGGAAGGTGCTGGGGGTAGATCAAGAAAAGGGGGTGTGCTGGGGGGAGGGCCGGGGGGAGGGCAGGGGTGCCACTCTGTGGGCCACACATATGCCAGCTGGCCTGACAGGAGGTTCACACACAGAGCCTGCCACCGCAACTCTGCCACTGCATCCTGCGCTACCATCCCACAGCCACCTGCATGTCTTTGTGGGGAAGGGGCGTAGCAGCAGCAGTGTGGTGGCAACCACTGTGTGTGGGTCACATATGTGCCACCCAGCTGGGGGGTGAAACGGGGGGCTTGCATGCAGCAGCATGCCCCACAACTGGCTGCATGGCTCTGTGGCAGTGCAGGGTAGTGGTGGCTGCATGCAGGGTGGGGGGGCTTTGCAGGCAAGCACTGCCACCATGGAGCCATGCCCTTCGCCCTGGATCCTAGCGGTAAGTGGGGCTTGGGGGCTGTGGGACAGGGCTGGGGAAGATGGTTGGGGGCTGAAGGAGTTGGGGGTGCTGCCAGCTCCAGGCGGCACACCACAGCTTTGAGCAGAACCAGGGGGTGAGGGCAGGAAAGCCCCTTTGCAGGCAGCTTTGTGGGCAAGCGATGCAGGGCACAGTGTGGTGGTGCCCACCATGTGTGGGCCACACACATGCCACCTGGCCACCTGCCCTGGGAAGGGGACGAGGGAGGCTGGCATGTGGCCAGAGCACAGCACCATGGCTGCCTGTGCAGCCACGGTGAGGGATGGGGGTGCAGGGGGGGTGGGGGCTTGGGCTCACATGCAGCGCTGCTGCTTACCTGGAGGCCGATGACGGTGGTGATGGCCACTGGCTACAAAACCTCCCACTGCCACCACGGAGCCATGCCCAGAGCTATGCAGCTGGCCATCAGGTGGCAACAACAGCATGGTAGTGACTGGGCAGCAGGCAGCCATCCCCACCACCATCCCGCACCACACCTCTGCCACCAGCTGCACAACTTTGAGCACGGGTCTGTGGCCACAGTGGGAGGTTTTGTATGCAGCGGCAGCCACTGCTGGCATGGGAGGCCCCAAAGGTAAGCAGCAGTGGCCGCCCATGCCAGCGGTGATTGCCGCTGCATACAAAACCTTCTGCTGCCACCATGGAGCCATGCTTGGAGCTGTGCAGCCAGCTACAGTGGTGCAGCATGGGGTGGTGGTGGGAATGGCTGCGTGCTGCCCAGCTACCACCACACTGCTGCTGCCTCTGCCACCCAGCGGCCAGCTGTACAGGTCCGGGCATGGCTCCACAGTGACAGTGGGAGGTTTTGTACACAGTGGCTGTCACCACTGTCACAAGCCTCCAGGTAAGTAGCAGCGTCACCTGCAAGCCAAAGCCCCTGCCCACCCTCTGCACCTCCATCCCTCACTGTGGCTGCAGAGTCAACCATGGAGCTGTGAGGCCACATGCCAGCCTCCCTCTCCCCCTCCCCTGGGCAGGTGGCTGGGCGGCATATGTGCAGCCCGCACATGGAGGGCACCACCACACTGCCCCACTTCATTTGCTTCCAAAGCCCCCCACAGAGGGGAACCCCTTCCCTCACCCCCTGGCCCTGCTCCCAGCTGTGGTTTACCACTGGGAGGCCGGCAGCACCCACAACTCCCTCAGCCCCCAACCATCCTCCCCAGCCCTCCCCCACAGCCCCACTTACCTTCATGCTTCAGGGGCGAAGGGAAAGTATGAGCCTGAGCCTGGCCTTGGCTGCCTCAGAGGCTCAGGTCCTGCCCTCCCCCCTCTTCCTCCTCCTCCGGGCAAGGCTGGGGGTTTACCACCCTTTTTGCAATCAGCTCTTGCAGCCTGCAGTTGTGCCAGCCTGCAAGAGCTCTTTGCAAAAGCGGAGAATCCGCGGATTTCTCTGCCAAGAAATCCGCGTTTTCTCTGATAAAAACAGAGAATCCATGGTTTTCTCCATTTTTTGATAGGAATTGGAAAACCCAGATCCCTAATGATGAGGCTCTGGAGAACACTGAGTATTTCCTGTACCTCAGAAGCCATCTCTTGCAGAAGACTGACATCGACAAAGAAATCCAGCATCACCTCAGATCTGCAAGTGTGGCCTTCAGACACCTGAGGAACCTGGTGTTCAAAGATTATGACATCAGATTCAAAATGAAGCTCATGGTTTATCAAGCAGTCATGACCCTACCTTAATGTATGGAGATGAGATGTGAACAAAGTACAGGAGGCACGTCAAGTCACTGGATAAGTGCAACCATCACTGCCTGTGGAAGATCCTTCAAATCCGATGGGAAAACAGACACACCAACATTAGTGCCGTCTCACAAACAAACACCACTAGCATTAAGGTGATGATCATTCAACATCAACTTAACCGGGCTGGCCCCAGTATCCAGATGTCCAACTCCAGACTCCCAAAGAAAGTTTTATTCTTCCAGCTCAGTCAAGGCATATGCTCAAGAGGAGAGCAAAGAAAGCAGTTCAAGGACGTTCTCAAGACGAATTTCAAAAAATGAAACATTGACATCAACTTATGGGAGACTATCACCCAGAACCACCCCAAATGGAAGAAGAGTCCACAATGACAACAGGAGACAGAAAAGCGGGAATGGCAGAAATAGTGTGTTGTGGGCCAAACCGGGAATCCAGAGCAACCCATCCTGCATGAAAACACATGCCCAAGTGTAATTAGAACCTGTATATCCTTCCTTGGCCTTATCAGTCATCTTCAAAACCACAGATAAGGCAACCATAAAAAACAAGCATCCTGAACTGTGAGGGACTGCAGATGATGTAATGGAGTGTTCTTGGTGTTCTGGGTATTATGCTTCATAGTTGAGTGTGGGGTTTGAAGTGGCAATTATAGGATGTCTTTGGGTTATCAAGTGCCTGTAAATGCAGGGCACTGGATCCAATGGCCCAAGAGGTCCTTTCAGACATGGTTTTCTGTCCCTGAGACTCCCCTACAGAATAGATGCACAGTTGGTCTCATCTGTCCAAAAGCTAACCTAACTGACCTAAGCTATATTCTCAAAAGACAGATTCTAGGCATGTCTCAGTATTCCACAAATTCAGGTACCAGACATGCTAACATTACAATCTAACTCTGTATCTATCGCTTATTATGAAATAATTTCTCTTTTTAGCATGTTTGCTACCCTCTTTGGTTCAAAGAAACTGAAAATCCTTCATTCGTGTTTGATGATAAAAACTGTGCAGATAGGGAAATCATAAAGAACCTTCGTGACTTCCTTTCTGGCTAAAATGTTCACTTGCTTGAACATTTGGCTTTCATCTCTGATTTTTTTTTACTGTAATCTTGAAAGATCATTATTTTCTTCTTTGTACTTTCTCACTATTGATCCCCTTTGTCCCTTGCTAGTTGCGGAGTATCTTCTTTCATTGTGTATCTAAGTAGTCTTGTTCTTAAGGGCCATGATCTTTGGTTGAAGAGATTTGTTTTGATTTTTCTGGAATAGCGCATTCTCATGGTCTCCAAAGTAAAATCACCAGGTAATTTGGTCAGTCCTCTTAGATGTTTTCTCAACACTAATGGTTAAATCACCTTTCTTCAAGTCATCTGAAAACTGAAGGAAGGGGGCGAACAAGATGAGCCTCCACAGAAGAGACAACAAAGATGTATGTACAATTCCTTTAAATTGTACATACCTTTATTTTTTAAATGCATGACAGAAAGGTCAGTGGGCTCTGGAAAGGATCCCCAGAAAACAGAAATGAAGTGACACCAGATGCAGGGTCAAAGGCATAGCTGCAGGGCCAGCTGGATTTCAGAGTTAAAGGAAAGGGATTACCAAAGGGAGGTAATCCCAACACGGATCAAAGGAAGCAGGAGGGCACATAAGACCCCATGGCTCAACAAAAGCATCCAGGAATGTCTCCTAGCAAAAAGGGAAGCGTACACCCAATGGAAGGGAGGGGCCATCACCAGGGAGGACTATAATGCAGTTGCTCGGGCATGCAGGAGGGCAGTCAGGAAGGCCAAGGCAGAGATGGAACTGGGACTAGCTTCCCAGATTAAGGACAACAAGAAGTCCTTTTTTAAATACATAGGGGGTAAAAAGAAGGTTCCAGGTAATGTGAGGCCCCTGCAGGACACATTAGGAAATTTGGTCGTCACACCAGATGACAAAGCCAACATATTTAACGATTTCTTTGCCTCCATTTTCCTAAACTGGGACCGGAACAGTCACCCACCTTCTGGGCCCCCCTTGGATCCCAGGGGAGGCACACCTAGGCCAAGGGTTAGTGAGGAACTAGTTAGGGAACTTCTGGAAGGACTGGATGTATTCAAATCAGCTGGTCTGGATGATCTCCACCCTAGAGTACTGAGGGAATTGGCTGAGGTCATTGCAGGACCCCTGGCACGGCTTTACAAGCACTTGTGGTGCTCTGGTGTGGTGCCAGAGGACTGGAAGAGGTCCAATGTGGTTCCCATCTTCAAAAAGGGGAGGAAGGAGGACCCAGGAAACTATAGGCCAGTTAGTCTTACCTCAATCCTGGGCAAGCTTTTTGAGAAAATTATTCTAGCACATATCCACGAGGGGCCAGCAGGGGAGATTATGCTTTGGGGCAACCAACATGGGTTCATTAGCAACAGGTCCTGTCAGACCAACCTGGTGGCCTTCTACAAATGGGTTACCAAATCCTTAGATGCAAGGGTAGCAGTGGACAAAATCTTCCTGGACTTTCAGAAGGCTTTCGACACTGTCTCTCACCCCGTTCTCATTAAGAAACTGGGGGACTGTGGTGTTGACACTTACACAGTCAAAGGGGTCACCAACTGGCTGGAGGGCCGCACCCAGAGAGTGGTGGTGGATGGGTCTTTTTTTTACTTGGAGGGATGTGGACAGTGGAGTTCCACAGGGCTTGGTCCTCGGGCCCGCACTGTTCAACATCTTCATCAATGACTTGGATGAGGGGGTAAAAAGCACCCTGTTCAAATTTGCTGATGACACTAAGATGTGGGGGGATGTGGGCACACGAGAAGGGAGGAATAGGCTGCAATCGGACCTAGACAGGTTACAGGGGTGGGCGGATGAGAATAGGATGGGATTCAACACCAGCAAGTGCAAAGTGATGGACCTGGGGACGCACAACCGGCATCATACCTACAGGCTGGGGAAATCCCTTCCCGTCAGTGCAGAGGCAGAAAAGGATCTTGGAATCATCATTGATGCCAAGATGAATATGGGCCAGCAGTGTGGGGATGCAGTCAGGAAGGCCACCGATACCTTGTCGTGCATCCACAGATGCATCTTGAGCAGGTCCAAAGAGGTGATACTCCCCCTCTATGAGACACTGGTCAGGCCACAGTTGGAATACTGCATCCAGTTCTGGGTGCTGCACTTCAAGAGGGATGTGGACAACATGGAGCAGGTCCAGAGGAGGGCCACTTGCATGATCAGGGGACAGCAGGGCAGGCCCTATGAGGAGAGGCTACGGGACCTGAACCTGTTCAGCCTCCAGAAGATAAGGCTGAGGGAAGATCTAGTGGCCTGTTACAAACTGGTCAGAGGGGACCAGCAGGCACTGGGGGAGTCCCTGTTCCCCCGAGCACTACCAGGAGTGACCAGGAATAACGGTCACAAGCTGGCAGAGGGTCAGACTAGATGATGTACTCAGGTCCCTTCCACCCTAGAAACTATGAAACTATGAAACTTTCTGCAATTCTCTGCCATTGATGTAGTATAGGGAGAATTAGGATTTCAGAAATAATCCACTAACTTCAGCTCAAGTTTTTGGTACTCAGCACCTCTAAAAGCAGGAGCCATGTAAAAGTGGACATACAGTATCTCTTAAAAGTTCCCTAGAAACTTTGGGTCACAGATGTTTTTCATTGCAACCATCAATGAAGAGATTTAAAATGTTTCTATCTCAGAAGGATTCCTATGTCAGTCCAGAGTTATTATCATTATCCATCCTCCCAAATGCTGATCCTTTGAAGTGAAGATGTTGCCTCCTGCTCCTGTCATTTCTGATAGGAGATTTTGTATCAATTTTCCTAACTTCATCTGGATGTCTCTTGCTGCATCTCAGTTTATTGTGGTGTCACTGCAAAGCAGCTCTTTTGTTGAATCAAAAACTGGAAGTAGGTACAAGGGGGTTGAATTGTCCAGAAAACACGTATGGCTAAGCAGGACCCAGACCCTGGTTTACTAAGTCTAAGTGCAATTCCATAGGCACAAGGCTGGGATTTCTGAACCTTTGCAGGTGGGTGTAACAGAAAGCCCTGGGTTCTCTGTTCCTTTAAAAAGAAAAGCAACCCAGCCAAGGAGCTCTGCAGGCTAGGCAGGAAGCAGCAGCTGCTGGTTGCTGGGGCAACAGGGCTAATGAGGCAATTAGCAGCCAGCCCAGGCAGTCACCTTACCAGATGTAGACAGGGTCCTGGGAGCATATAAGCTCAAAGCTGGGGCTGACAGGGAAGTCTCTCCCTGGCTGCCACTGGGGAAGGAGCTCCTGCCCAGAGGACCCATGTAGGGATGCTGGGCTGACTGTAGGAAGATCAGGTTTGGGGATCCCACAAGGAGCCTATACGGAGTGGTACCTTGGCACAAGTGGGGAGAGAGGGTTTGTCCTCTTAAGGGACAAAGGGCTGCTTTCTCTGTTGTTTGTTACAGCCCAGGGGCTTATGATTTATGTTACTGTTTCTACTGCTGGTTTGGGATAAGTCTGAAAAGGGAGGTAAGAGGCCTGATTAGTGCCCAGGGGGCACTCAACTGCCTTGAGCCCTGCCAAGAACCAGCTCAAGCATGAACAGCCACCTCCCTGCTGGGGCCCCCGGGGGAGGCACACCTGGGCCACGGGTTAGTAAGGATTTAGTTAGGGAGCTTCTGGAGGGGTTGGACCTATTCAAGTCAGCCAGACCGGATGATCTCCACCCTAGAGTTCTAAAGGAACTGGCCGAGGTCATTGCAAGTCCCCTGGAACAACTTTACAAGCACTCGTGGTGCTCTGGTGAGGTACCGGAGGACTGGAAGAGGGCCAACGTGGTCCCCATCTTCAAAAAAGGCAGGAAGGAGGACCCGGGAAACTATAGGCTGGTTAGTCTTACCTCGATCCTAGGCAAGCTGTTTGAGAAAATTATGCTGGCACACATCCAGGAGGGGCCAGCAGGGGACTGCATGCTTAGGGGCAACCAACATGGGTTCATCAGTGGCAGGTCCTGTCAGACCAACCTGGTGGCCTTTTACGATAAGATCACCAGATCATTAGACGCAGGGGTAGCAGTGGATATAGTCTTCCTGGACTTCCAGAAGGCTTTTGACACTGTCTCTCAACCCGTTCTCATTAAGAAACTGGGGGACTGTGGTGTAGACACCCACACAGTCAATTGGGTCTCCAACTGGCTGGTGGGCCGCACCCAGAGGATGGGTTCTTCTCAACCTGGAAGGACGTGGGCAGTGGGGTTCCGCAGGGTTCGGTCCTCGGGCCCGCACTGTTCAACATCTTCATCAGTGATTTGGACGAGGGGGTAAAAAACACCCTGTTCAAATTTGCTGATGACACTAAGATGTGGGGGGACATGGGCACACTGGAAGGATGCAACAGGCTACAATCAGACCTAGACAGGTTAGGGTGGGTGGATGAGAATAGGATGGGTTTCAACACAGATAAGTGCAAAGTGATGCACCTTGGGAGGAACAACCGGCACCATACCTACAGGTTAGGGAACTCCCCTCTTGTCAGCACGGAGGCAGAAAGGGATCTGGGGGTCATCATTGACTCCAAGATGAACATGGGCCGGCAGTGTGGAGATGCAGTCAGGAAGGCCGACAGCACCTTGTCATGCATCCACAGATGCATCTCAAGCAGGTCCAAAGAGGTGATTCTCCCCCTCTATGCGGCACTGGTGAGGCCGCAGCTGGAGTATTGCATCCAGTTCTGGGCGCCACACTTCAAGAGAGATGTCGACAGCATGAAGAGGGTCCAGAGGAGGCCACTCATATGATCAGGGGACAACAGGGCAGGCCCTATGAGGAGAGACTACGGGACCTGAACCTGTTCAGCCTCCACAAGAGAAGGCTGAGGGGGGATCTTGTGGCCTGTTATAAACTAGTCAGGGGGGATCAGCAGGCATTGGGGGAGTCACTATTCCCCCGAGCACTGCCAAGAGTGACCAGGAATAATGGTCACAAGCTGGCAGAGGGTAGGTTTAGGTTAGATATCAGGAGGCGCTACTTCACGGTCAGGGTGGCTAGGATCTGGAACCAGCTTCCAAGAGAAGTGGTGCAGGCTCCTACCCTGGGGGTATTTAAGAGGAGGTTAGATGAACATCTTGCTGGGGTCATTTGACCCCAGTATTCTTTCCTGCCATGGTAGGGGTCGGACTAGATGATCTGCTCACGTCCCTTCTGAACCTAGAAACTATGAAACTATGCAGGGGCCTGGTGCCAGAGAGGATGTAGCCACACAGGGGAGCGGCCCACTAATTAGACAGGACAATTGAAGCTAGTGCCTCAAAGCCTGGCCCAATTCAGTAACCCTAGGCTAGGAGGCCTAGCAAAATTAAAGGGGTAGGGCCCAAGGAGGCTGAAGCCCCAACAGAGGGACACCATATCTGTAACACCTGTGGGGCATAGGGCATGGTGAAGGGGAGAATTTGATCCACACAGCCCTTAAGGGTCTGGGTGCCCTGCCAGGCACAATTGACTACAGGGGCCTAGGACCAGTGGGACTGAGGCCTAGCAAAGGCCTGTGGGAAGCCTCCCTAAATGTTATAAATACCATCAAGGCATGGCAGATGAAACAGGAAGGTACCCTAGGAGCAGAGCAGACCACGGTTGCAGATCCACCAAGGGGCACAACAACCACCCTCGGGACCCTTATCTGTTAGTGGGCAACCCTTTATTCATAATAAAAACTATAAGGCAATGCAATTGCCTTAAATTTATTGTAAAAAAAAGTGAAAACTGTATCAATGCTAAGTGTTAAACCTATATACTGGTAATTGATGGCCTCCCCAGCAGTTTTGTGATGTCCATGGAATTCATGATATGCCAACTGAGAAACACTGCATAAGATTTCCCCATGTTACCACTTCCTCTCTTTAATGCAAGGGTAGGAAATTATTTTGGGCACAGGGCTGTTTAATGAGACTTGCTGAGCTGTCCATGGCCACATGGGCCACCCTGCCCCTTGCCAGGTGCCCCAACCCCTGCCTGTCATCTTGGGATGAGAAGTCCCACCCTTTGCCCCACGAGAAATACTCATTTTGGGAGGGGGGTTGACATCTTAGAACCAAAAAAAAAACAAATCATACACTAAAAGTCAAACATGTACTATAACACATTTTAATCTTATTATAAAAATATTTTTGTCATGATTTGTGTTTGTGTAGTGTATCTCAAGATAATTGCATAATAACTAAAAATAAAATTTTAGTCTTTTATATTGTGAAAAGTGTGGTTGGGCATGTGTGTGTGTGGCAGAGGGGTGTATGGTGTGTGTTTATGATGGAGGAGTGTATACTGGAGTGTGGGGGTATTTAGGGGGGTGTGTGTAGGGTGTGGGGAGAGTTTGTGAAGGGGTGTGGCTGTGTATGAGGGGGCATAAGGTATGTTGGGGGGTTGTGTGGTGTGTATGGGTGTGTGGTTCTGGAACACACTATCCTCTCCTGCAGTCAACACAGGCAACACTGGGGGGGAGGGGCGGTATGTATCTGTGTGTGTGGTTTGTGAAGTGTGAGGGATGTGGAGATGCCCCCCCTGCCATGGTGCAGCAACAGGTGGGGGTGCTGATGCCTGGCACTGTATGTCACAGCAAAGAGTGCAGCCCCAGCCAGACCATTTGTTTCCCCAGTGCTATCTGCACTCATGGGGCACAGGAGGGAAGTCCCTGGTGCTGAAGCTGAATGCTTTCCCTGCCCCAGCCCACTCCAGTATCTGGGGCTTCCCTCCTGTGCCCCGTGAGTATGGGGAGTGCTGGTTAAATAAACGGCAAGAGCCAGGCAGCTGTGCTGAGCAGAGTCCCCACCACCACCACTTCTCCCCTGCTGCTGTTGCCCCTATTGCCTGCCAGGGCTGTGCACCATGGGGGGGAAGTGTGGGAGGGGTCCTCATACCATTCCCCCCTCACACCCACTCCTTGCTCACATGAGCTCCATGCTGCTGCCCAGGGGTGTGGGCTTGGTGCTGCAGCCAGCCCTAGCCCTAGGTCAGCCCCACACTCCATGTTCCTGCCCAGCTGTAGTCCTTCCCACACCCCAGCTTCCCTGCCTGCTGCCCAGAGGGAGCAGGACACAGGGGAAGCCTGCAGCAGCAGTCCCACGTCATGCTAGTGGGGCCAGCCCTTCCACCCATGAGGGTGGGAGCGAGGCATAATAGGTTATGTTGGGGGTGGGTGTAGGCACATTGCTTCCACCCTTGTGGACAGAAGGGCTGGGTGGGGCAAAATCCATTGGCGGAGTGACTTGGGCCACATCTGGTGGGCCAGATCTGGCCTGTGGGCCATATTTTGCACACCATCCTCTAATGGTACAGTTCAATGACATAATAGAAAACAGAACAGAGGTTCTCTGACTCCCGGCCTGGTGTTTCTTCTGTCAATGCCCTTATTGCTCTGGAAGTAGAGCATGTACCCTCCCTAAATTACCTTGTTTTGTGACAAATTTTCAGGTGCACATCTGGCTTTCTCAAAACAAAAGTTCTAGGAGTCTCTAAAGCAAACACATGTATGATTGAAGATTTCCCCAAACACTTTACCTTCTTAATTAAAGCTCTCTACATTTTTAGCAATAGTAACATTTCACTTTCCAGCTGAGGAAAGCAACTTTAATCCTTATTATTTCAGCTGATAGGGGGTTAATTCAGTAGGTTTTCCCAATGTTTCACAACAAATTGTTTGCAAGGAAAAGGTTAAAACTCAGAAGTTCTACCTGTCGGTGCTTGACTCTTCATACCAGGTAACTTCAAAGGAACTAGATTCCTCTTCCCCAATGTAAGACTATAAAATCTAACAAATGATCCTCTCCTAATATAATCAAGCCCCTGATGCACTGGGAAACAAAGGGTTTCACCTTTTAGAAAGCCAGAACTGGAATCCTATGATGTATATAGACAAAACAGGCATTAATATCAAGAGCCTGAACATTTTAATCCAGCTTTTTTTGGTGCGGCACATTTGCATCTGCGCAACAGGACATTCATATTTGCATAACATGGCACTTTCGAGTGAATTAAGTCTCCTGTCAAATACCACTCTACCCCCCCATAATGTCTTTCCTAATGTATTACGGCAGGAGGCACATGTAAACTAGCCTCCTTTGTCCCTGTCCCAAGCCTCTAATTGGGAGTTTACCCTGGAAACAGTTACCCCCAAAACCTTGTCACTTGTTGATCTGGTCTCTCTCCATCAGTACGTGGTCCCAAAGACCCCATCGCAATCCCCATTCCAAAGATAAGTTGCGTGAATCCTCCCCTTTCATTCCTTTCCCTTCCCAACCCACCATGTACAAATATATGTGCTTTTTCTTTTATTTACTATATAACTGCTATGATATCATAAAGTGTTCAGGGTTCAGAGTAATGGGTGGGTGTTTGTTGCCGCCTGGTTGATTGGTGATTGCTGCCAAAGGTGGTGGTGGTGGCGAGCTGGTGAGCTCTTCTGCCCTTTTTTTGTTCTGGTGTTTTTAGATTACATTTCCCAGCATTCCCAAGCTCATTGATCTTCATACAGTTTCCAGTGGGGCTCCCATTGGAACCCTCCTGTTCTCTGCCCAGGTTCTACCATCAGTCTGTTTGTGCAGTGCAACATACGACATTTGGAGGTGTGTTGTGAAATATTTTATAAATGTTTTTTAAATGTGAGTTGCTGTTTGGCTTGGTCCCCCACCCACCTAGCCTGCTAAGAGCTATAGATAGCCTTCTCACCCACATGGGTGGGGGACTCATTCAGATGTAGGTGACGGTGCATAGTGCCTTCCTCCCCCAAACCAGTGACAGTCTGGAAGCAGTAAACCCCTAGCCCAGTCCACATTTTTTCCCTCTTCCCCAATCGTCCTCCGCTGCACCCCCCCATCTGCAATGCCTTGGTATACAGATGCAGATTTAAAGTATAAATGAATTTATTTTAACATAACCAAGAAAAACAACAAATAACTCCTAGGTCTTGTTGTCAGCAATATATCCTGCCAGGCAATAATGCACAAGGGCTGCCAAGCAGCCTGTCCTTGAGAATATCTCCTTGGTCCCTGTAATGCTGCTGCTGCCCAGGCACATCTCTTTTGTCTGGCTGCTGCCTGTCATGCTTCTTCCCATGACTCCTTGAAAACCTCTCCACAGCTCTCACAGATATTGTGCAGCATGCAGGCTGCCACTACAAAGGCTGTGATATTTTCTGGCTCCGTCTCAAGCCCGCACACGAGCATCCTCCATCATCCTGCAAACGCACATTCCAAGGCCATTCTGCAACTGCTCAGACAGTGGTTAAAAACCAGCTTCTGTGGGTCGGTGCCATTCCCTCCATAAGGCTTCATGAGCCAGGGCTTTAGGGGCCAGGCAGCATCCGCTAATATAATCAAAGCAACAGCAGCACCACAAATCACTATCTCCCCCACACCGGGTGGATAGTGTCTCTTCTCCATGAGGCCAGGCAGAGGGGAGTTTCTGAACATGCACCTATCATACACACTGCCAGCCCACCCGGTATAAATGTTCATGAGCCAGCCCTGGTGATCCACCATGGCTTGCAGGATCACAGAGGCATATTCTTTCCTATTTCTGAAAGCCCTTCCCCTCCCTGCAGGACACAGCACTGGGATGTCAGTGCTGTCTAAGGCCCCCATGCAGTTTGGGAACCCCTTGTCATTGAAGCCATCTATGACTTGCTGCAGATTTGCCAGGCAGATAATTTTGTTTGAAGCGATCTCCTTTACCAGCTGTCATAACTCACAAGTTGCCAGTCTCACCGTGCAGGCAGCCCTGCTGGACTGGTTCACAATGCAGTGGAGGCTGGATGCACTGCCCAGTTTCATGATGGCCACCGCAACCCTTTTGTCTGGTGGGATGGCCCAATGCATGTTAGTATCCTGCCTCACAATGTGGAGCCCCAGCATCTAGACAATATGATAGAATGTCAGAGAGGCTACGGGACCTGAACCTGTTCAGCCTTCACAAGAGAAGGCTGAGGGGGGATCTAGTGGCCTATTACAAACTAGTCAGGGGGGACCAGCAGGCATTGAGGGAGTTCCTGTTCCCCCGAGCGCTACCAGGAGTGACCAGGAATAACGGTCACAAGCTGGCAGAGGGTAGATTCAGGCTAGATATCAGGAGGCACTACTTCACTGTCAGGGCGGCTAGGGTCTGGAACCAACTTCTGAGCGAACTGGTGCTGGCTCCTACCCTGGGGGTCTTTAAGATGAGGCTAAATGTACACCTTGCTGGGGTCGTTTGACCCCAGTACTCTTTCCTGCCATGGCAGGGGTTGGACTTGATGATCTGCTCTCGTCCCTTCTGACCCTAGAAACTATGAAACTGTGAAATGTCTCTCTTTTCACTCAGATCTGGTCTTTCCAAGCCGTCATCATGATTCGCTCCCACCAATCCAAACTGTTCTCATGGGCCCACACTGTGTGCATTCTGGTCCTACTCAGGTTTTTCAACAGAGCTCAGTCACCTTCCACTTCTCTGGTTTCCTCTGGATATTTCCAGTTCTATGAGTACCTGTATCATCTTATTATTCTGATTGCTGTTAAAGCAGGAACACACCTTGCCACTGAATACTCTATCATCATTCCTATCTTTCTCAAGCTTTGCAGCAGTAGTTGCCCGGTAAACAGCAATTGCAGAAGCAGTACTACCACCTCTTCCTACTCCTCCTCCTCCTCCTTCTCACCCATGTCCTCCTTATTCTCCATGCCAGAGGACTCATAGTTTCATAGTTTCATAGTTTCTAGGGTCAGAAGGGACCTGAGCAGATCACCTAGTCCGACCCCCTGCCATGCCTGCCAGGTTCAGGTCCTGTAGCCTCTCCTCGTAGGGCCTGCCATACTGCCCCCTAATCATGCAAGTGGCCTCCTCTGGACCCTCTCCATCTTGTCCACATCCCTCTTGAAGTGCGGCACCGAGAACTCTTCACTGTGTTGTTCTCCATTACCATGCATTTCATCCTTTTCTCCATTTTGCCCTTCTCCATCAGCAGTGGCTGTTCACCCATCTGCACCAAGCGGAGGGCAGGAACTTTAGGATGTTCTGTGGTCTGGAGCTTGGTGTAGCTGCTTTTTCAACACTTTACCCCAGCACCCCGGGGCACTAGTTTCATAGTTTCGTAGTTTCTAGGGTCGGAAGGGACCTGAGCAGATCATCGAGTCTGACCCCCTGCCATGGCAGGAAAGAGTACTGGGGTCAAACGACCCCAGCAAGGTGTACATCTAGCCTCCTCTTAAAGACCCCCAGAGTAGGAGCCAGCACCACTTCTCTTGGAAGTTGGTTCCAGATCCTAGCCACCCTGACAGTGAAGTAGCGCCTCCTGATATCTAGCCTAAATCTACCCTCTGCCAGCTTGTGACCGTTATTCCTGGTCGCTCCTGGTAGTGCTCAGGGGACAGGGACTTCCCCAGTGCCTGCTGGTCCCCTCTGACTAGTTTGTAACAGGCCACTACATCTCCCCTCAGCCTTCTCTTGTGAAGGCTGAACAGGTTCAGGTCCTGTAGCCTCTCCTCGTAGGGCCTGCCATGCTTCCCCCTGAACATGCAAGTGGCCTCCTCTGGACCCTCTCCATCTTGTCCACATCCCTCTTGAAGTGCGGCGCTGAGAACTGGATGCAGTACTCCAGCTGTGGCCTCACCAGTGCCGCATAGAGGGGGAGTATCACCTCTTTGGACCTGCTTGAGATGCATCTGTGCATGCATAACAAGGTACAGTTGGCCTTCCTGACCGCATCCCCATACTTCCGGCCCATGTTCATCTTGGCATCAATGATGACTCCAAGATCCTTTTCTGCCTCTGTACTGACAAGAAGGGAGTTCCCCAGCCTGTAGGTATGGTGCTGGTTGTGCCTCCCCAGGTGCATCACCTTGCACTTGTAGGGTTGAATCCCATCCTATTCTCATCCGCCCACCCTAGTAACCTGTCTAGGTCCGATTGCAGTCTATTCCTCTCTTCTCGTGTGCCAACATCCCCCCACATCTTAGTGTCATCAGCAAATTTGAACAGGATGCTATTTACCCCCTCATCCAAGTCACTGATGAAGATATTGAACAGTGCGGGCCCGAGGACCGAGCCCTGCGGAACCCCCCTTCCCACATCCCTCCAAGTCGAAAATGACCCATCCACCACCACTCTCTGGGTGCAGCCCTCCAGCCAGTTGGCAACCCAATTGACTGTGTGGGTGTCGACACCACAGTCCCCCAGTTTCTTAATGAGAATGGGGTGAGAGACAGTGTCGAAGGCCTTCCAAAAGTCCAGGAAGACTGTGTCCACTGCTACCCTTGCATATAAGGATTTGGTGATCTGGTCATAGAAGGCCACCAGATTGGTTTGACAGAACCTGCCGCTAATGAACCCATGTTGGTTGCCCCGAAGCATAATCTCCCCTGCTGGCCCCTCGTGGATATGCGCCAGAATAATTTTCTCAAAAAGCTTGCCCAGGATCGAGGTAAGACTAACTGGCCTATAGTTTCCCGGGTCCTCCTTCTTTCCCTTTTTGAAGATGGGAACCACATTGGACCTCTTCCAGTCTTCTGGCACCACACCAGAGCACCACTAGTGCTTGTAAAGCTGTGCCAGGGGTCCTGCAATGACCTCAGCCAATTCCCTCAGTACTCTAGGGTGGAGATCATCCAGACCAGCTGATTTGAATACATCCAGTCCTTCCAGAAGTTCCCTAACTAGTTCCTCACTAACCCTTGGCCTAGGTGTGCCTCCCCTGGGGTCTAAGGGGGGCCCAGGGGGGTGACTGTTCCGGTCCCTGTTCAGGAAAATGGAGGCAAAGAAATCATTAAATATGTTGGCTTTGTCGTCTGGTGAGACGACCAAATTTCCTAGCATGTCCTGCAGTGGCCCCACATTACCTGGAACCTTCTTTTTGCCCCCTATGTATTTAAAAAAGGACTTCTTGTTCTTGATCCTGGAAGCTAGTCCCAGTTCCATCTCCGCCTTGGCTTTCCTGACTGCCCCCCTGTATCCCCTAGCAACCACTGTATAATCCCTCTTGGTGTTCTGATCTAATCAAGCTCAGAAACAAAAAAATGTTTTGCTTACTCCTCTCCTGTTTGGCTACTCAAAATTTTTGCCACTTCAGGGAAAACAGGCTGTGCTTCTGCAATAAGATTATTTTGCATGAGCAGGCAGATACGCGTCATCAATTTTTGCAACATTCTGGGCCATTGAGCAGCCATACCAAAGTAAAATGGCCTTATTTACCCCATGCTCAACCCCATCACCAGGTCTTTGTCGGTAAACTGGGTGCTTCATCACCTTTGGGTGTTTTGATACTTACAGGCAATGACTTCACAATCCTTGGAATTTTCCAAGACCCTCATGCAAGCACAGCCTGAGTAGAAAAGCGCCCCCCCCAATATCACTAGCCCCTCTCATGAATCATTTGTGCTGTTGACCATGAACTGCTTCACCATGTTTCAGAAAGCCAAGGCTATTAGTATGGAGCTGATGTCCCAGGAGGCTGATACCTCCAACACCCATGGACTGAACTAGACCCAGGAAGAACTGGAGGACTTAATCGACATTTGTTCAGAGCAAAGGATCATAGGCTGGAAAGTAGGAGGAATAAGCCTATTTATATCAAGATAGCAAAAGGCATGCAGGTGTGAGGGCACAATTATGACTCAACTCAGGTCCAGTGCAAGATCAAGTACCTGAGATCAGTGTTATACAGAGCCAAAGATGCAAACTCTTGTTTTGAGGCAGGTCACACAACTGCTCCCTTCTATGACAAGCTGTCCATCATTCTCTCCAAGGATGCGGGTGACAATCCAGCTCTGGAGACTTTTGGCACTGGGGTTGGGCAGGAGGAGGAGGTGTAGTAGCCCCTTCTGAGGCTGAAACCATGAGCATGTGTCAGCTGTACACAGACCACTCCCTGCTCCCTGATGACCATGAGTAGCAGGAAGAACCATTGGTCATCATACACTTATTTGTACTTAGCCCCTCCATTCCACAGATTAGCACAGATGATGAAGTGGAGGAGGTGGATGGTCAGAGAGAAATCCATATGGCTGATACATCATCTACTGCTACCAAGACCCAAGAACATGCTGGACCTGATAAGTCTCTTGTAATGTGCCTCTTGCCAGGCAATTCCTGGGTTCATGCTGGTTGGGTTTGGGGGTCCAGGTGTTAAGGGGAGAAATTCATGTGTTGCTGTAGGTGGGTTGCCATGTTCTTTTGGTGGCGCATGATGGGTTCGATAGCTTATTATGTAACAGATGCCAAAGTAATTATTTGGTTTAATTTTTTGCAGCTAGCACAAGCAGTGGCAGCTGTGGGCCTGTTTTTGAAGTGGGTACTTGTAAGTTTGGAGCAGTATGAGTGATACCCCACTGTTGTGGGGTCTGTTTCTGTGCCTGCCAGCATTTTGTGCACTGCTTTGTGGGGAAGGTGGGATGTGTACTTTCCTCCTCTTGTGGGGAAGGCAACCATTGTTTTTTTGTTTATCAGCCACCGCTACCCATGGTCACCCTGAACAGCCCCCCACTCACACTACAGCAGAGCACTGCAGAGATTTTTTCAGCAAGCAATAATGGTCCCACAAAACCTCACTTGAGGTTTTGGTGGAGTCCTCACTAGCCAGAGCAGCACGCATAGATGCCTGGCAAGAGAAACCCCTCAAGTCACTGCATAACGATGATGCCATCCTCAAGGAAGTGCACGAGACACCATGTAGAATTTGATAGACATGGTTGACAAGTCCCGTGTTGAATTACAGAGATCACAGGAAATTTTCAGTGATGCCTTTCAGAGTGTGCAGAACTACCTCTTAAATAAATGGGTACCACACCTGAAAGGGAAAAGTCAGACTGCTTGGCTTGCCTCTGTGCAGGAAAAACCTGAATGGATAATTACAGCTGAGCCTGTTCCCCCTAACTCACTGGGGTCACAAGAGGGCCGTATGACTGCCAGGAGGGCCAGGAGGGAACCACTGCATTTCAGGGACACAGGGGTGGTTCAGGGTCATGGTGGGGTGAAGGCAAAGAAGCACAAGTAACTGCATATAATACTGTGCTCCAAACAATAAAACTCATGGTTTCTTGGCTTTCAGTGTCTGCCTCCATATCCACCCTTACACTGCTTGGATGGGAAGGTGGATTTCATTCATTGTTTGGGTTAATTTCTCTGTTTGTTTTTCCTGCCACTTGCTGCATGGGACCAGGGGGGAGGGGGGGCGGGAGGGGTTGGCAATCTCTCTTGCACAGGTGCACAGGGGGGCTGCCTGGGTGGGTTGCAACAAACAAGTGCTGGTCTGCACACCAGCATTTGCAAAAGGCAGCACCCACTCTGCAAAGTCACTTTGGAGTCCATATTTCTTCAGATTTCACCTCCCTTTGATGAGAGAAGGGAAGTGGTGTCACCTCCCAGCAGCCTAGCTTGCTTTTCGGCAAGCCACAGGGGCTCGTGCCTTCCCAGGCTCTTTGGCTCACCCTTCACAACCCTTGCATTTTCCCTAGATGGAAACTTTGAAAAAGTGCTTTTTCAGCATTCTTTTCACGCTCTTTGCCAGCCAGGTGCCAGGCACTGTCTCCTTTGTTTTGGAACACTGAAGCAAGACCATGGGTGGGGGGGGCAGTGTGGGGTTTAAGACCTGCTTTGCTTGCACACAAACTCAGAAACTTTGCAAACTTTTCCGTATACTTTTTGCACTCTTTTCTAGACTGGCACCAGAGTGTCTGAGTTTTTTTCCACACCAAAATGAGGCTGCTGGTAGGGAAGAGGGCTTATGCCACAGAAGGACTATAAATTGGAAGACCAGAAGTCAGAGTGCGTGTTCGCTGTATCAGTGAGGGAGGTTTGAGGTGGTTGAGGGATGACAGCACAGAGGGGGCAGAGAAGAACTCATCCCAGTCACAAGACATGCTCCTTGGGGGCACAGCAATGCAAATCCAGGGTTCGAGAAGACTGCAGGCTTATCAAGTTGGGTGCAGTGAAGCTTCAAGTGCTATTCAATGCCCACACCTCTGCAACATATGACTCAAAAGAGGACATGGCGATGTGCTACAAGCCACCTTTGGTAAGTGACACCTGACACTTGTCTGTGCCCTGAGGGTGGCAGGGTCATCCCTAGGAGGGGAGCAAATAGACCAAATAGACTGCCCCAGGCTTTGGGGGTCCCACAGAGATGGGCAGAGTGGATGGGGTGACTTTTCAGCATTGCCACCAGCCTTGCATCAGGGTGCTCACCAACCCCCCACCCTGACACCGCTGCCACAGCATGCAGGATCCACTCTGTGGAGGGGAGGGCCTAATTTGCCCAAGGCCCTGCACCACAAGCATACCATGGATCTCCTGAACCAGGGGCCAAGCCTGGTGTGCCGCTGCCCTCGATCTTGTGCACCCCAGGCAAGCCACCTTTAATGGTGGCTTTGGCAATGGGGGGAGTGGGGTGGGCAGCATAGAGCGGTAGCTCCCCCAGGCACCTACCAATAGTGCCTTCTTCATGTCAATGCCTGCAGCAGCCCCCCCACACACCACTGTCACTACACCACTGCCCTGCACCCCGATAGGGTCCTCTCTGGTTTGGGGAGATGCATTGTTTAGTTCAAATTTATTGTAAATGGGGCTGATGGAATTTTATGGGCATAAAGGAAGGTACAAAAAGTGCACAAGAGGCACCAATACAAGTTCCAATGCTCTTTCTATCCTCCCTCCCTCCCTCCGGTTCTTAGATCCATTTCCACTGCTAGCCATAGGCTGATCAATCCCTGTTGGTGTGACAAGAGGAAGAAAGAGAAAGGAAGAAAGAAAGAGAAGATGAAGAGAATGACAACACTTCCTTCAGGATTCTCTTAGCTGAACTAGTATGCATTATAATTATAGTTGACTTTCATCCTATAGACTTATAATAACAGGTAATACTAATTATAGGAGTCAATAATATTAATTCCAATGGTAATATGTTAATAAGAGTTTGTAACAATATTAATATTAATGAGTTATTAATTGTCAATAATAATTTTAAGGGTTCAATTCCTTATTACAGCATTTCAGAGCAGGTAGATCTGCTTTACCACCCCCACCCCATCTGCCTCTTGCAGAATGCATACCACACATCCTGGGCACACATCACACATTCTGGGCCTTCACCATATATATATCACCCACATATATATAGCCAATATATGATATAGACTTATAATTCCAGTTTGATTCCCTTTGATAAGAAAGCAGATAGTGAGCATAAGGCAGGTGATTATGCACCTTCCCTGCCTCTTTCCCCATGGTGGGGAGGGGAGGAAATACCCACCTCCTGGTTACTGACCATACAAGTAAGCAAGCTCCTCCCTAGGTCCCTCTATTCCCATGGCTGGGCCTTCTGGCTTGGGGAAAAGTACCACTACAGAAGTGGGCAGATGGTAATAGGATGGGCTTCAATGTAGATAAATGCAGGGTGCTGCATCTTGGGAGAAAGAATCCACAGCATACATAAAAGCTGGGGAGCTCCCCCCTTGTGAGCACAGAGCCGGAAAGGGATCTTGGAGTCATTATTGATTCCAAGATGAACATGAGCCACCAATGCCAGACCGCAGCCAGCAAAGCCAATCGCGCCTTGTCATGCATCCAAAGATGCATCTCAAGCTGATCCATGTTGCAAAATGCCGGATTAGAGACTCCAACGCTACTTGGTGAGCCGCTGACTTTACAGAGCGAGCGAGTACGCGGCTTGCGGGACGGGATAAGAGGTGGCTCGTTGACTGCCCTCAAGGTTCTCCTTACTGGCGCAAGTAGGCGAAATGCTATACGCTTTCAAAGTTTATAGTAAAAGGGTTTATTCAACTCACCTGGCCTCACCCTCTTACGAATAAGAGGGGAGACCGGCTGGAGCGAAGTTGCAGCTAAAGTATAAGCGCAGAGATATGGTAAAAGCGGGTATGCAGTCTAAGCTACGCTGAGAGGCTGATGTTCCTTGTCAGGTTTTCGAGGCCTTTGACGGGTTTTTCTCTGGGATACGCCCAGACGGGAGGCTGAGGACCGGCAACAGGGTGATCAAGCCTGAGGTTTATCCAGTCGCCGTCTCTGCTGTTTCTTGCTTCTTCGCATCTTTATTGATGTTGGTTGGACCGCCTCTATGACACTAACTATGACATAAGCTAAGCATGCAGGGATAGGATAGTTTCTTTTACGTGGGTGTTGCTAGGCAGATTTTTTACATAGGTTGCGTTTCCGCAGAAATGAAACTTACAGGATAGAAAAGAAACTTACAAAATACGCATGCGTAATTTTGATACAAAATTAGTGCGCGCAGTAGACAAAGGAAATTTCGCGCGTGCGGAAAATACAAAACTTTGCGTGTGCAGGAGATACAAAACTCGCACGCGATTGTCTATTTAGTAAATCCTTTTTGGTTTGGATTAACTTATAGATAAGACTATAAAGTTACATAAATGTGAAAAATGCCACGCGGCAGTTATATAAAATGAAATAAAATATTTACAATCTAGAGAGGTGATACTTCCCCTGTACTCAACATTGGTCCGGCCTCACTTGGAGTACTGTGTCCAGTTCTGGGCACCACACTTTAAGAAAGACGTGGACTGCCTTGAAAGGGTTCAGAGGAGGTCCACCTACTTAGTTGGCGGGCAACAAGGCAGGCCCTATGAGGAGAGGCTGAGGGACCTGAACCTGTTCAGCCTCAGCAAACAGAGGGTGAGGTGGGATTTGGTGGCTGCCTACAAACTTGTTAGAGGAGATAAGGAGCAAATAGAAAGGGTCCTATTCCCCCCAGCACCACCTGGGGTGATGAGGAACAATGGTAATAAGCTGATAGAGAATATGTTTAAGTTAGAGATCAGAAGGCAATATTTTACAGTTAGGGTGGCCAAAATCTGCAACCAGATTCTCAGAGAAGTGGTCCTCACCCCTACGTTGGGCAAATTCAAGAGGAGGTTGGATGATCACCTGTCCGGGGTCTTGTGAACCCAGCATTCATTCCTGCCTGTGGCAGGGGTCAGGTTAGATGATCTGTTCAGGTCCCTCCTGACCCTAGCTACTATGAAACTGTGAAACCAAATTCTAAGCCTGACGCTGTGCCAGGAGGGCAAGGCTTTCCTCTTGCCCTCCTCCTTGGTTGCTGGCTAGGCAACAAATGCAGCTCAAGCTATTTTCAATAAGACACTATGCAGTAAAAAACTTACCATTGACTCATATTCATTGAGCTACAGTCCCCATGCTAACCTACTATCAAGTGAGTATTGCTGTAAATAAGCACATAAAGAAATGCAGAAGCAGCTGTGAGAAGCAGCTGTGAGAAGCAGCTATTTGCTTTGGATTTGGATTCATATGATTCAGGGACAGTGATTTGATTCAGTGATTTGAATCACTGTCCTGAATCAGTTTGAGCGAATCTGATTCAGAGAGCTGTCTGCTGCTGAAACAGCAGAATGTCCAAATCACATAGGCCCAGCCCTGGCAATGGTCTGCCCCAACTGCCCCAGCTTCTGGCACTTTGCAAAAAAAAGCTCCAACTCATCAGCTGCTGGGTGGGTGGGGTGATCCCCGATGCCTCCTTTGCCCCGCAATGTGTAGGGGGCTCTGCATGAGACCTCCAACCCCCCATCCCACTGTCCAAGCTCCTCCCATGGCTGTCCCACCTGCCCCAACTCCCAAGCCTTTAAGAAAAACTGAAACAAAAAAACCCTTCTCCTGGTTGCTGGCCACAAGTACTGCTGAGGCTTCTCTTCTGTGTACTACTTGAATTACACAGGCTTTCTTCGCAGGCTTCGGCCCAAGCATCAGCTCAAGTATGGTAAGGGTTGCACAAGTTCTGCAGATCCATTTCATATTATTTTCGCCCTCCTCTTGGTTGCTGGCCATGTTTGCTAATGAGCATATTATGGAATTATAATTAGAGAATCGCTGCTGTCCCCAAATGTGAAAGCTTTCTTCTTTGCTGCTGGTGAAGCCCTCCCGCTTTCTTCACTGGCTTTGGCCTGAGCATCAGCTTGAGAGAGCTAAGAGTTGTTGTCTTCTGACTGGGGTAAATACAAAAAACATGTCTTCTTGCCCTCCTCCTGGTTACTGGCCACATCCCAGCAAATTCAGACTGGGGTACATGTCATCTGACTGGGGAAAACCCTGCCTCCTGCATCAGCATTAGTTGCACAAGTTCTGCAGGCCTATTTCATTCATTGCTGCAGCTGTGTTTGGGAGCTATGACCACTGTAGTGGCATAGGGCTGGGGGCACAGGTAGGTCCTTCCTTATCACCCACTCCTTGAGTTTGTTTTCTGAATTGCAGAGGCTTTCTTCTCAGTTGCTGGCCAAGCCCTCCAGCAAATTCTCTCCCAGGGTCCAGATAGTAGTCCCAGGCCTGTGGGCTCTTAACCCCACTCGCCCACCACACTGTTTCTGTCTCCTGATTCCCTCCTTCCCTCTCCCCCATCCCTCCCTAAGCTTTGTGGCCAGCAGAAATTTGAAACTTACTATGTAACAGCTGGATGGGTCGGGCTATGCTAATATCTGAGTCGGGCCATGCATCTACACTTGATGGGGCCCCTTTCAGACCATGCCTGAGAGGGGCCCTTTGGGACCATGCCTAGCCCCACCATCCTTTACCCAGCCAATTTCCTGCTGGAACATGTTCAGTAACCAGGAATGGGTGCAGGCGGCCTGCTCCCTTCCCTTTCCCCCAACCACCCACCTATCTTCTGGCAGGAAACATTGTCATTCATTGCTAAAGTTTTTATAGAGTTGCTAAGGGCTAAAGGACCTAGGAGGTCATGCTTGCTACTAATGGTGGGTGGGGTTGTTTAGTCTTCTTTCTTGCAAGAAATGCTGGCAGCACACTAGCACTGGCCAAGCATTTGACCTTCTTCCATCTGATAAAAGTCCACCCTGTAACTTTTTCCAGTAATGCCATGACTCCATAAAAGTTGCATGGTCATCAGCTCTCTGAAAACTACCCCACCCACCCCACATTGGCCATACATGCCATATAGACCAAAAATAAAACACTGCTGGGACACAGCCAATATCCAGGAAGGAGGGCTGGCTGCCTGCCTGCCTCCCTCCCCCTCACCCTCCTACCACTCAGCCCTCCATCTATTCCTCAGCAAGTGACATACTGCATGTGATTGGAGAAAGGGAACACACACATATTATACAACAACAGTTGCTTGATAGTAGTAATACTGTGGGGAATATCAGGGGATTATTCAAGGGACCTTGGGAGCATATTGTGAATTGATGTCTTATCATATTATATTGCATTTGCTGGCAATAGCTGTAATGTAAAA
The DNA here is from genome assembly GCF_052110815.1 of Crocodylus siamensis. Classification (NCBI taxonomy): domain Eukaryota; kingdom Metazoa; phylum Chordata; order Crocodylia; family Crocodylidae; genus Crocodylus; species Crocodylus siamensis. The sequence goes on from NC_143403.1 coordinate 47,746,164, forward strand.
AACGTATTCACCAGTTGACTACCAACAGTATTGTTGAGCAAAACAAAAAGGTGTATACTGTTTTAGATTTATTGTGATTTCTCAATTGAATTGATTGCAATTCAATTTATTGTGAAAAAAGAAAGATGAGGAACAAAAAATTCTAATTTGTACTTGCTCCTTCATGATTTCAGGGCATGGACCTGGAAGAAGGGGAGCAGTTTACAGCTGGCCAGGGCAGGAGTGCAGTAGCTTCCCAGGCTGGACACAAAGCTGGTCAGGGTCCATATTTCAGATTGGTTGGCCTACCCTCCAGGCACCGCAATAATGTCTGGGGATAGTCATCTGCTGCATAACACTTCTAGCCTCTCTGAGCACATCCACACATGCAAGCATATGCATTTGCAGAAGCTCAAATAGAAGCAGTGCAAATTTGAGCCGGGGCTTTTTGCCTCAGCACATGTGCTCAGACATGCACTTTGTTGTGGAGCAAGTTGTACCACTTGGGGCAAAATAACCCTGCCTGACTCCTCCTGGATCTTCAGCCAGGGGGATCTAGAGCCCAGGGCCAGTACCTGTACTGTCCCCAGCAGTATAAAAGTCTGCCCTGTCCTGGCTCCAGCCGTATAAGAAGCCACCCTGGCAAGTAGGAGCTTCTGGGGCCCAACCAATTAGTACCTGGGGACACTACCCCTTGTGCCAGCTGGACTGCTGAAGCAGCCCTGGGAGTTCCCTGTACCCTTTACCCACTGCAGCAGTCTGGCAGTGGGTGCTGCTGCCTGGGTGTGACCTGCTGTGAACCTGCCAGACTCAGATGGGGACTGCAGAGCCATTAGAGGCATCTGCCCCTCTGGGCCAGCTGCCAGTGGACTGCAGTTTCAGGGTGGGCCTTTGTGCGGCACTACTGCCATTTGTGCCCCCTGCCCAGCCATCTGAGCAGATATCACTCAGAAGATGTTCCGGGTGAGGTGGTCTGCTTTGAATTGTCAAAGCATAGTCCTCCTGGCCCCATTTGGCCAGGAAGTCAGCCACAGCCAGATAGGCAGGGTCCTGCCACTGGCCTCCCTAGCAGGAATTCTGGTGTTCCCTATTGGAAAACTGAAAAAATCTCCGATAAAAAAAAATCCCAAAACTCACTCCCTAAAATACCCACAAATCCATGTTCCTCCACAAGTAAAACAAAAGACCACTAGAGAGAGAGAGAGAGAGAGACACACAATGATCAGTTGGACAATGTTTTATTGATATATCTACAGTGTTAAAGCAAGTCTTTTATCATAATAATAAAATGAATTCTAAATACAGGTTTCATGAATTCATATTTTCCTGCCCTCCCACAGGGCGATGGCCCCCACACAAGGGCTTCATCCCCCCAAAAGGGGGTTCAGTCCCCAAACAAGAGCTAAACCCCCCCAAAAGTGGGTTCATCCCCCCACACAAGGGGTACGGCCATGCAACGGGGGCCAAGCAGACCCCACGGGGCGCTGGGGTTAGGCATGTGGGCCTTGCAGGGGTGTGTTAGCCCCTAATTGCTGCCCCATCTGGCCCCATCCCCCCCACCTGCTGCAGTCCCCCCAAAGGCTTTCCCACCCAGCCCCACCCCCAATGGCTTCCCCATTAAGCTCTACCCCCCCCAACTTGCACTCCCAGGCCCCCAAAGCTACGACCACAACCCCAGGCACCACCACTTAAAAAAAAAAGAAAAAGACCAGAAAAAAAAAATGGGGAAAAAAAAGTCTCTGCTTACCTGAGAAGCAGGGGTGGGGGGGATCCAGGGCCTCCTAGCAGAGCCCCCCAGGCAGCACAGGACAGAGGGGAGGCAGCAGGGCCCGAGCTGGGGCTGTCAGCCTGCCCCGCACTGTGTGGATGGGGCCCCACTCATCCATACCACATCCAGACTGCCAGTAAGTGCCCGGGTTTGTTTGTTTGTTTGTTTTTTTAAAGTATGAGGTGGGGGGAGGGGACAGCCTCAGCAAGTATCAGGGGCCTTGGGGAGGCTGGCAGGGGGAGGGGCCAAACTTGGCAGGGATTGGGGGGCTCAGGGGGGCTGTCCAGGAGAGGCACCAGCCCCAGCAGGGGTCAGGGGGGCTGGCAGGGGGAGGGGCAGGTTACAGCAGGGATTGGGGGCTCAGGGGAGTTGGCAGGAGTGGGGGGCCATTGGGGTCCCCCCCATGGTCCTTTCCCCCCCTTCTCCAGCCCCCCCCCCCGATCCCTTACTCACCGGCACTGGAGCCCCAGTGCTGCAATATGCAGCCTGGCCAGCCACGTGGTTCAGCACCAGGGCAAGGGGTAACCACAGGGATGCTCTGACAGCCAGAGTGTCTTGATGGAGCACCCAGCCTCTGGTTGCCTCAGATCATGGTAGGGGACCATGCCCTACTCCGCTTTTTTATACTTGCTTTTTTTTTTTCCCCTGGGTCTAATTTTCTTCCCTCACTGCAAACTTGCAGCTTGGGGAACATTTTTTTGTTCCCGCATGTGTCTGTTGCAAGAGGCACCTGTGCGCTCATGTGGACGCACGCTCTATAGGGAACAGAGTGCTTTTTGAAAACCTGGCCGAGGCTAATTAGCTTCTCCCTGCTAGACTGACTCCTTGAGGTGGCTAAGAACCATGTGGTAAGCCATGCCAATACCTACTGTAGAGCCCTGGCAAGGCTTTTCCAGTGCTCTGAATTGAAATGCAGAAAAAAATTTTGAATTTGGATGAAAAGAAGTTCTGCCACAATTATGCTTTCTTAGAATACACTTGATTCTGCAGAGGCCTAGAGGTAGATGAATAGATTATTCTGGGCTGCCTTGGGAGTGCTGCTCCTCATTTCCCTCTCACCTTCTCCCTGTCCTTTGAGAAGGTTAAGAGGAGAGATATGGCAAAGCAATCTTAACCAAAATCTGATGAGCTCTCTCCAGAGGGAGAACAGGTTGCAGCTGGCTGTGTGTGTGGAGGGGGTGGGGTGGGGAAGGCATCTGCAAACACAGCTTCAAAAGCTGCTGCATGCAGGATGTTGTATAGAAAACACTGCACTGCAAAGCAAGTGTTGGGGGAAAAAAATCATTTTTGCATCGCACTTCTCATAACAGTACAGTCTGCAAAGAAAAGCCTGTCAGGGGGGCAGAAGAAAAAGCTGTTTTGGAGCTGTGGCAGCAGGTGTTAACCGCAACTCCCCACCCTCCCTCAGTAACCCTGCATATGAAATACATTATAATGCATTCAAGACTTGCTAAAGGCTACAGGCTAAAGGCCCTGGGAGGTCCATGCATGGAGAAGTTTTGCAGATTACCTGCTTGCCACTGGGGATGGGTGGGGTTTTTTAAATCTCTTTTCTTACAAGAAATGCTGGCTGCACCCTAACATTTAACAAGCATTCTACCTTTCTCAGCCCAGACAAGGACTTAAGACCTGAAGCAAAATCCTCCTGCCCCTTAGGGGCAGCCTCACAGTCCAATTATGACATCAAAGCATGGCAGGCGAGACAACATGGTTGAACCCCGAGATGCCAGTAGGGGCAAGGAAGGCAAGGAACCAGGTGGCTGCCCCAGGGCATTACCCAGTACATGTCCTTACTGCATGCGGAAGAGAATGCAAGCTGTACAAAAAAAAAATAGCAGTTAACGTGGCTGGCTGGCTGCCACTTGGTCACCTAAAGTAGATTAAGATTCTGCCCTTATGGTTAAAAATAAGGATCACAGGAAATCAGGGCTGGAATGGGACCTTACAAGGTCATCTAGTCTATCTCTCTGTGTAGGGCATGATCATTCCTGACTAAACCATCCCAGCAAAGTATCTGTCCAATCTGCTCTTGAAAATTTCCAGGAATGGATATTCTATAACTGCTCTAGATCAAATCACTCCTCATTCTTCTGATCCCCAGACTAAAAAGTCCTAGTTTATTAAGTCTTTCCCCATGATACCCAGGCCTATAAGCCACATCTTTCCTGAAAAATGAGGCCCAAAACTGAATACAGTTCTCTAAGTGAGGCCTCACCAGTGCTGAATATAGTAGAAGAATTATTTCTCTTAAGCAGGTGGAAAATGTTTAAGGTTTCACTGGGTGCTTGGGCTTCATACCTGTTCTCCAGCTGGGTAGCTGAAGGTCCAGAAGAGGAGTGCTGTTGCCAGAGATGTTGTCAAAGTGTTGCCCAATAGGGCTGTGCAAAACTTCAGATGCTGATTTGGTTCAGGGGAAATTTGGCCTAATTTGGTGGCTGAATCTCTGAATCTGAATCTGGGGAACAATTAAAAAGGTCTAAATTGATTCAAATCTCTCTAAATCAATTCAGAAAAGATTCAGAGAGCTTTGGTGATTCAGGCAGTCCCCACTGGCTGCAGCAGGGAGCTGGACCCAGACTCCATGCTGGTAAGTAGGGGGCAGGGGAGAGGGGTCTGGGGGAGGGGGGATGGAACCATGGTGGGACCCCTGCCAGTCCCCATCCTCTGCCTGCTCCCTCAGGCCCCCTGAGCACCCCCTGATCCCCACCTGCTGTCCTAGGTCCCCCATGGCTCTCCTTCCTGGCCCCAGCTCCTAGTTGTTTAAAAAAAAAAAAAAAAAAGCCCCTACTCACTGGGTGCTGCCAGGCAGGGGGATTAATCCCTGCTGCACCCCCCACTGCATCACATGGGGGGCTCTGCCATAAGCCCCACAACCCCTGCCCACTCTCCCAGCCCCACCCCCCATGGCTGCCCTGCCCGGCCCCAGCTCCCAGCCCTTTAAAAAATAAAAAACCCCTGACTCACTGGCTCCTGCAGCAGTCTTGGAGCTTCTGGGGGCTCATGGAAGAGCCCCCACATGCAGTATGGGGCAGTGGGGATCTCCTCTCACTGGGCACAAGCCAGCGAGTCTAGGGTTTTTTTTAAAAGGTCCAGGAGCTGGGGTGGGTGGGGCAGCCATGGGGGGGTGGGAACTGGGACAACAGGTGGGGGTCAGGGGGCTCATGACAAAGCCCCCCCCATGTGGAATTGGGGCAGTGGGGAGCAGAAGAGATCACCCCCCAACCCTGCCTGGCAGCAGCCAGTGAGTGAGAGCTTTTTTTTCCCCCAAAGAGCTGAGACCTGGGGCCAGGCAGGGCAGCCATTGAGAGAGGGCAGGGGATGTATCCCATGTGATTCAGAGATTTGGCTGCTGCCAAATCTCCAAATCAGATTTGGCTGAATCAATTCAGGACAGTGATTCAAATCACCAAATTGAATCACTGTCCTCCAAACTGGCCGAATCCAAAGTGAATACTAGCTGCTTCACACAGACCTGTTGCCCAAGGTGATAATTTACCAGGCTCCACCTTCTAGAAACCCCGTGTCTTCTGTGTCATCCAGCACCTTCTCTAGTTCTCACTCTTCCATGATACTGCCAGTTTCTTTGTGCAAAAGGTCAATGAAAGCTTCATGTTCATGGATGTTTCTGAACCTATTTGCCTCCTCCTGCAGCTCCCTTACCTGATTCCTGAGAGAATCCATTAGGAAGCACTTATCATACTACAAGCACTCCTCCACCTGGCTGTCTTTTTGCAGGGACATGCAGGCCACAGTCCCTGCAAAGCCAGAGCAGAACATGGATGGATGGCTCTGGGTTACCTGTATTATGTCTGAAATCTGTGAAGTGTTGTAATATCATAAAATCATGGCATCTTTCAAGTAGTCTCAGGTAAAGGCTTCATGTTGTATCAGATCTACATGACTATGACTTGCCACTAGAAGGCTGATGAGCGGACAAGTGGACAGGAGCCAGGACTCTACTACTTTCCTCTGGTAGAGAAGAAAAGGGAGGCATGTCACCGGGAGGCAGAGAAAACAGAATAGGGTTTTCCCTCCCTCCACATCCAGCAGGAGCCCAGCCAGAGTGGAAGGTGTGAGGGGAGAAATCTTGAAAGACTGTTTGAAGTGAGGCAGGGTGGTGGGGGGGGAGAATAAGAGAAAGAAGGGGGTGAGAAAGATTAACACAAAATTAAAAGGACTAAAAATCTTGCATGCGTCTCAGTGAACTGCGATTAGGTTGGGGGGGGAGGGAGTTGGGTTAGAGGTAACAGGGGTTGTGCTGGCTGGGAGGGGAGAGTGGTCTTGGCCCAGTTGGTGAGAACCTTGGACCAGGGACAGCATGTTTTTCTGGGCTACAGGATCTTGCAGCTGTTAACCCACTGCCTGTACCCAACAGCTGCATCAGTTCAGCCCAAGCACAGGGCCTGGGGAGCTGCTTCTCCAGGGACCTGGGCTAGGGCTGAAACCGAAGAGGCCACTCCATGTGTAGCATGAACTGAACTAATGCAGCTGATGTTAACATAGAGTGTAATAATAGTAAATATAACCATGTTAGTCTTGTCCTGTAAGCAACCTGAAAACTCCATTTTGTACCCCTCTGCTTGACAAAGTGAATGAGCTCTCCATAGCCTTTATGTATGAATGTGTGCAAGAGGGAGAACGGCGAGAGAATGGCATAAAAATGGGAGAAGATGATTTATGTCAGCAGCAAGGCACCAAATGTAAGTTACTAGTCAGTAAACTAATGAATGGCTGAAGAATCCCTTTTAGGCCTAGGGCACAAAGATGATAACAAGAAGAAAGAATGCACCTAGACGGGTAGCAAAAACACAAACACGCTCCAAGGCTGAGATAAGCTGAAGACAAAAGAAGAACAACCACAAAAACAGAAACAGGGTATGGAAAAACCCCCAAAGCACTGAAACAAAGGATGCCAATCCCTGTAAAAGAACACTTTAAAAATGCCAAGTTGGGCAAGTCTCTCTCTCTCTATTACCATTTCATCAGAGCACAGATTCATCTGTTCACCATGTTGCGGCTGTTATCTTCAAATCATCATCATCTACTCAGTAAGCCTGGGTATTGAGTAATTATTGCTGGTGACTATATCTAGTGTATGTGTGGATGAAATGGTTGTTTTGTGTATGTGTATGCCTGTGTGTAATGAAGTGTATGATGATTTGTGCGCATTTGTATGAATAGTGTGTCCGAACTTCTGTGTCTAACTCATGTAATCAATAAACACTGCACCTTGCCTTATCCCCCTTTATAAAGTCTCACTCATGATTTGAGCAATTGGCAATTTGAGTAACACATGCTTAGATCACCCATCAGAGCATAGGGCCCAGGAGAAGCAGCTTTCCCATGGCTCTGCTCAGGCTGAAATTGAGCTTCACACAGCCAAACCATGGCTATGTGGTCTCTGTCATTAAACTTGGAAGTTGCTCTCAGAGGGAAGGGTGGAGAGAAGGTGAAACCACAAGTTTTGGAGGGTAGGGAGGGTAGAGTGGCTGGGAGTTGTGCCCCGTAGGGTACTGGAAGAATGAAAATAAAGTGTTCATCTCCCTAACCATTCAAGCAATGTTTCCAGAATAAACCTGCTTTCAAGTGGCTTACCTTTTAAAATGTTTAGTGGCTGCTTATGGTGTTTAACACTCCTTAACTAATGACTGCTCTCATTTTAAATGTTTTTATGCTGGTTTTTAAGGTAAATTGTAGCAATGCCCTCTGTGATCGGAGGCAGTGCCCGGACAAATCCCACAGTTACAGGCAGAGGAAGAGCTGAGAGAGTGGCAGAGACTTTGGCATTGCAACATCTTACCCTGGTGATCTTTTGCCAGCTCCTCCCTCCTCTTCTGTTGTTACTTCCTGGAAAAAAAAAAAAAAAATATATATATATATATATATCCCTCTTCCTCCTTTACTTGCTTCCACTCAGCGAAGTTACAGTGAGGGAAAGGTACGAAAGAGTCAGAACAAACTCCCCAGAAAACTCCCATTCAGACTCCCCTGTTTGCAGGCCCTGCTGTCACTAGCTCCAGTGTCACTGGGTTCTGACTATGCAGCCTTTCTTCCTAGGCAAACCCTGCCTCCTTCACCATTCTAGCAACTGCTGGACTAAGCCAGGGCTCAGCATGGGGAAGGCAGTGGCACTGCAGGGGGAGTTCGGGGAAGCTACAGTAAATTCTGGGGTGACTGTAGCACAACCCATAACACCCCCCTCCCGGCTCCTCCACCACCCACCCTGTGCACAGCCCCAGCCCAGCTTCCCACCCCCACCCATGCAGGAAAGAGCCCAGCATCACTCCTGGCCCCAGCCTACAGCAGCAGCCTGCCATCACCCCACCCAGATCCAGGAGGCACATGCCCCTCTGTGCCTCCCCCAGGGTGCACAAGTGATGGGAGCTGCCCCCCCCCATGCTCCCCAGATTAGCCACTCATGGCTTCATCCCATGCCCCACCCCAGCCAGGCAGTGCCTGTCCCTACCCCAGTCCCACTCCCTCCCTCAGTGCAGGGGCCTCTATCTGCCTCCCCACATCACTTCCCCCCCATCCCTTCCCCTCCACCACAGACTTACCAGCCAGACACTGCTCTCCAAGCTGCTGGGATGCATATCAGCAAATCAGACAGGTATCTGACAATATGGCTTATTAATAATTAGTGATCAGTATTGGCCCAAAAAAAAATCTTTATTGACAATATATCGGAAACATCTCACAGCCTTGGAAAGTTACCATAAGTGATATCTTAGAAAAATCTTCCATATCAATTGGATGGACAGAAGAATAACTGGTTCCTGAAACAGATCCTATACTCCCAATTCACCAGTGGTCACCACTCTGGAGGTGGGCAAAATAAGAGATTCAAGAAGTCTTTGGGAAAAGCCAATCTGAAGAAGGCACTATTTCAATACAATATTAATATCAATACCTGAGAGACTCAAGCATTGTATTATCGCCAGTGGTGACATGATGTATAACGAGATAGGCTGCAGATACTTAGACAGGCTAGCAAGTTGTGTGGATTGGAATCAAATGAAGTTCAACATTGAGAAATGTAAAGTGCTCCACCTGGGGACAAAAATACTCCTACCTACCTACGGGCTTGGCAATGGCAATCTGACCAGCACCATGAATGACAGGCACCTGGGGGTAATAATAGACCACAGTATGAATATGAGCCAGCAGTGTGACACTGTAGCCAACAGGGCAAATAATACCCTGGCATGCATCAATGCACCTCCACCAAAACTAGGGAAGCAATTGTCCCACTCTACTCAGCATTCATGAGACCACAGCTGGAGTACTACACCCAGTACTGGGCACCACACTTCAACAAGGGTGTGGTAAAGCTCAAGAGACTCCAGAGAAGGGCCACCCATATGATCAGTCTTGCATGGCAAGCCATATGAGGAAAGGCGGAGGGGCCTGGGACTCTTCAGCCTGAAAAAGAGAAGGCAAAGGAGACTTGATAGCGGCTTACCAATACATTGGGGCATACGTTAAGGGCTCAGTGAACAACTGTTCACTAGGGCAATCTTTAGGAAAACAAGGAGTAATTACCATAAACTCCTGAAAGACCATTTCAGGCTCAACATGAGGAAAAACATCTTCACAGCTAGGGTGACCAGACTCACTCCAGAGGTGGTGCAATCACCTACCCTGGATATCTTCAAGAGGAGACTGAATGGTCACCTTCCTGGGGTCACCTGACCCCAACTGTCTTTCCCACCTGATGCAGGGGTGTCACAGAGTGGGGCCTAGTAGCAGCTGTGATCTCTCTAGCACCCCCTGCCGTGCCAAGTAGACGGTCCAGCACCCTCTTACTCGCCCGCCATGTCTTGTTGTTATACAGTTCTAGAAGGGAGGCTGCCTCTTGTTGCCCTGGATGCTGTGCTATGCTTATACTGTCCCCCCCGTTCCATAAGCAGTGACCTGGTGCACCCCAGCCTTACGGGCTATGCGTGCCTCCAACCTCCCCTTTAGCATGCCCCAAGCCTTGCAGATGTACTGGCGCCCCTGGGCTTGTCACGCAACTGGCGCCCCTCTATCCGCTAGCCCTCTCGGCCTACTAACTATATCCACCACCCCCCCCCGGGGTCTGCTCAATATACTCGCCCCTCCTGGGGCCTTTCCACATACAGATGGTGCCCCCCCCCCCACTGGGGCCTATCCCTCTGCGCACTCACCCTCTCTGGGCTCTCTATAATCGCGGACTCGCCCTCTCCGGGCTCGTCTCTATAGCCACACCCTACTCTGGGCTTCTCTTCCTGTGTGTCCCCCTTTGGGCCCAACACGAGCTCCTCGGGCTGCTCGCTGGTGCTCCTTACAAGTGGGGCTCAGGTGGCTTTCACCATGCCTGGCCCCCCCAAAATCTTCTTCACCCCTTCTCAGGGCTGAGGTATTACACTCCAAACTACAGGGCCCTCGCCAGCACTGTGCACCTTGTCAGGGCTGGGGTAGTACACCCCTACTACGGTGCCCTAGCTGGCACCGGAGTCCCCACCACTGGGGAGCCCCTCTGGGACTCTTCCCAATTGGGGCTCAGGCAGCCCTCACTTTACCTGGCCCCCTTGACCCCTTTCTCTGGGTCATACCCCCCTGGGGCTTCTACCTACGCCCACATGGGGCTTCATCTCACCAAGCATGCCCTCCCTGGGCTCCTCAATCTGTTCACCTTTTCTGGGGTCAGGGTCTAGACACCCCGCAATACAGCACCCCTCTCTGGCACTAGGAGCACCCCCACCTCCCTGGGGAGCTCCTGATGAGGCTTCCTCCACCCCTACAGCCTTGCCCAGTTCTCCGGTGTAACAATAACTAAACAGAACCATAAGCCAGCTGGCTGTAACACAACAATAAGCCTCCTGACTATAACATAGGATCTAAGCCCACCTGGCTCTCTTGCAAAGGCCTCCCAGTCAGGGTTCTCTCCACCCTTACCATGATGCAGCCCCTTGGGTGCTCAGGCTGCACCACTCATCTCTGCTCTGCTTGGCACTCCTGCACCTCAAACTACCAAAAAGGGAACTGCTGCTAGGCTTTGGCCTGGGCGTTTTATAAAGGCCCAGCCCTGCCCCCTTCTGGTCATGTGACCAGCCTGGGTGCTCCGGCAACCAACACCTGTGCTGTCTCAGGGAGCTTCAGCAGCCCTTATTCCTTCATTGGAACAGGGCACCCAAGTGCTCCTGTGACAAGGGGGCTGGACCCAATGATCCTCTGAGGTCCCTTCCAACCTCACAATCTATGAAAAAATGTTGACCGTTTTGAGCAAACTCAGATCACTGTTGAGTTGGATAGGTGAGAGATGAAGGGAAAAAGCTGTGATCCAGCATCACCAGAAGCCATTCCTTCCTCTTGCAACTGTTTGTCATGTCTGGGGTCAAAAATTCAGTTCTTGGATTAGGTTCTTTGGTAATTTCCAGACTCATTGATGACTTTTGTATCTACTGCAAGACTGTCATCCTCATATCAAGGGACTTCCTGTGACAATGTTCCAAGTGGCTTCAGGTAAAGTTGTTGTGGGAGGCCTCTAGTAGGATCTGCCACAACTTGATTTTTTGTTTGGCCTACAGTTTTCTGTGAGGATGTTGTAAGAAAAGTTGGTCTTTTGTTTATGGGGTCTCCTGCCTTTCATCATTAGATAGTGATATTATGAGGTTATGAATGAGAGTTTTGAGATGATTGCCTCAGGCAACCGAGTGGATCCTCCATCTCTGGGAATCTTTAAATTAAAAGTGGACTTCATTCTTGTAAAGGATCTGTTTTAGTTCAGTTGCAAAATGCAGACTTTAAATGGTGGAAGATGCAAGTGAGATTGTAACAGTGGAAAAAACCCTGATTATACCCAGTTCACTCTCCCTTTCAGCATCCACTCTCTGCCTCTGTAAGATGCACAATCCTGGGCAAGATAACCCTATGATCTGACCCAGTAAATGGCAATTCTTGTGTTCTGATGTACAGGACTGCTGTAAGAATCCTTGAGCATAACATAGGGCAGAGGAACCCACTCAAGGATTCTTACAGCAAACTTGATGGTTATCCTAGGTTCAGAATGTATTAATTTATAAACTAAATGGAAGGAATAAAGTATTTAAAACTGAGACTGAGGTAAGTGGTTAAGTTTGCCCTACTCACTAGAGGAAGGCTTGGTTCTGTGGAACTCTTTCAACTCCTGAAAGAAAGATCCAGCTTTACAAAGCAAGCCAGTAAGTGAGCTTTGTGCATGCAGGTAGCCAACCCTTGATGGCTCCATCTTGCCTGCATCAGTGTCTGCTATTAATCTCTCTCAACTGCACCTTTTATAGGTGTCTGCCAAAGCAGCCCATGGAAAAGGTTCAAGAGCTTATATTTGTCATTTCTGGGCCACTCAGCATTTACCTTGATGTTTTTAGAGGGGAAGTGCTGAGCTGAGGGATATTTCTGCTAATTAGATACCTCTACGCAGGTGACTGGTAATGGTATCACGACAGCATTTGATCTGTGTGCAGTCACTTATATTAAACATAATACACTTTATCAAAGAATAGACAGAAAATATAAGTACAGCACAATAACAAAGGAAAGCTGGCAATCAATTTTTTTTCTGCAATAGCATCATGATGATTCATACCTCTGCTAACCCCCCACAAAATCACTGATTTAGACAATAATACTTTAAGCCTTAGATCCAGACAAATGGAACTTAGCATAGGAACTAAGTGGGCCAAACATAGCTGTGCAGGACCTTTACATTTCCCTGCACAGCTTGGCTGCTGGCGTAAAGCAAAGCACCTCCTACATGTGATTTGCCTCACACCTCAAAAGAGCTTTTGTATAGTTGAAAGAACCAACTAGTGTATCAACCACAGACTTTGCAGATAAGCCCTGGTATCCACATACCATTGTAACCCATTAGCCCAATCTATAGAGCATGTGTGTCTCTCATAGCTCTCAGCTTGTGATTGACTGCAGTGATACCTCTGAAGGACCCCAGATCACAGCACTGCCAAGTTTTATGATATACTGTATTTTCCTTAAAGCTACAGTTCCTGAACTCCTGGAAATATGTGACAATTTTAGATGGAATCCTATTAAGCAAACAGAACATTTGGAGTTTAGTTCCTGCACTTCTGCCAACTAAGTGCCCAGGGTTTGCAGTGGGAGGAGACAGTGATCCTATTCAACCCTGAGACGTGTGTAAATCTTTATTAGGGGATTTCAGCAGTTCTGCACAGTAAGCAGCAGCACTCCAACCCTACAGCATACTATAACTCTGCACCCAATCAAGGAGCTACAATCTCCCAATCTTTCTAATAAAGATTTCTTGGGTGAGGCCTATACAGCAGAGAAAGGAAAAAGACAGCTTTTCTGAAATGCTTTTCTAAAATGCTCTAATTGTGTTTATCTGCTCTGCCTTCCCGAAGCCTTCTCTTTCCTTTCTAAACTTACTTTGCTGCAGTTTCAAAGCATTGGTCCACATGGTCCACTCTGCAGAAAGAGAAAAAAAGTTTTTTCCCTCTACTTTATGGCAGCCCTTCAAGTATTTAAAGACTTTTATCATGCCCTGTCTTAAATTTATTTTCCCCCAATTGAGCATGCCTTATTACTTCAGGCTCTCCTCATATGATTTGCTTTCCAAGCCCTTTATCATCTTTGTTGCCCACATCTGGACCATCTCTAGTTTCTCCACATCCTTTTTAAAATGTGGAGCCCAGAGTTTCACACAGTACTCTAGATGAGGCCTAACCAGTGCCAAGGAAAGAGGAACTATCACCTCCTATGTCTGGCACCTAATGCTCCTGTTGATGCATCCCAAAATCATATTCCCCTTTTGTGTGTCTGCAAACACTGAAGATATCCAGCCAGGTGTCACCCATTTTATATTTATGTTTTGGAGTATTCCTCCCGAGGCGCATCACCTTGCATTTGTCAGCAATTAAACTTCATCCTGTTAGCTCTAGCCCAACTTTAAAATCTATCAAGATCCATGTTCACAATCCTTCCCAGTTTTGTGTAACCTGCAAACTTGCCCAATAAACTTTCTCTGACAGCATCAATAAACACATTGAACAGCACCTGGGCTGAAGACTGACCCCTGTGGGACTCCAATCAAAACCTGCCCTTCTGACATGGGCCTATTAAAAATTACCCTTTACTTACAGCTTTTCAGCTAGTCATCTGTGCACCCTGTAGTACTTTTATCCAGCCCACATTTCTCCAATTTATTTATGAGACAATTGTGTACGACCTTGTCAAAACCTGCTGAAATCCAGATACACTACATCCACGACTTTCTCTTCATCCACCCATGTCAATACTTTGTAGAAGGGGATCAAGTTTGACACTATTTGTTTTTCATAGATCCATGCCGGCTGTTTGTGATCTGCCTTTCCTCCTCCAGGTGCTTGCAAAAAGCCTTCCTTAGGACATGCTCCTGTAACTTCCCAAATATTGAAGTGAGGTTAACCTGTCTGTAGTTCCCTAGGTCCTCCTTTTTGCCGTTTTTAAAGAAGAGTGTTATGTTAGCTCTTTTCCAGTCCTGTGGTAACTGGCCTGTCTTCCACAATTTCATGGAGATCACTGCCAAGGGCTCCTCTGCCAGTTCCTTCAGCACCCTGGGATGAAGTTCATCTGGCCCTGCTGACTTGAATTCATTCAGACACAACAAAAGCTCTCTTATCTCATTTCAGCTTGCCCCCTTCCTTATCCAGATAATCCCTATCAGGTGTCTGGCAACTTAAATATTTGTAAAGACTGAGGCAAAGTAGCTGTTGAGTAGCTCTGCCTTCTTTGCATCTTTGATTAGGAGTTCCCCCTGGCTTGTTAACAGAGGACCCACAGCTTCCCTGGTCCTTCTTTTCTGGCTAACCTATTTATAGAACTTCTTCTTACTGTCCTTAACCTCCTTTGCCAGGTGTGGCTCATTCTTTATCTTTGCCTTCCTTATTTTGTCCCTTCAGGTTCCTGCTATTTCTTGGTACACTTCCTTGGCAACCTGTCCATTCTTCCATTGACCACATACTTTAATTTTTGCACTGAAGCATTTTAGAAGCTCCTTGTGCAGCCACATTGGTATTCCTTTGTGTTAGGACAGTTTGTTTTAGGGTTTTCAACACTGTGCCCTTCAGAAGCTCTTAGCCCTTTGGGGCACCTTTATCCTTCAATCTATGCTCCCATGGCATGCACCATGCCTATTAACTCCTCGAGTTGGATGAAATTTGCCTTTTTAAATCTGGTCCTAAATTTTGCTGACCTCACACTTTCCCTATCTCAGGATCTAGAATTTTATCATACTGTGACCGCTTCCTCCTAAGTTACCCATCACCTTCACATCCTCCATCAAATCTTTCCTGTTAGTCAGGACAACATCCAAGACATCCTAGTTGTATCCTTCATTTTTTATCACAGAAAGTTGCCCTCCACACAGTTGAGGAATTGGCTTGATGTTTTATGTTTAGCTGCATTGTTCTTCTACCTGCTGTCCAGTAAACTGAAGTTTCCTATCAATACCATCTCATAGCTTTTGGATAAATTTGTCTCCTGACTGAAGAATGCCTCATTCATTTTCTCTTCCTGATTTGGTGGCCTATAATAAACCCCCACCATCTTGGACAGAGGTGATATCTTTTATTAGACCAACAAGATTTTTGCAAAAAAAATTATTTAATTGCAAGCTTTCGGGCACAAACACTCTTCATCCGGTGTCAGAGAAAAAATTGTAAAAGTTCTCCTGAGTAGAAATGAAAGTTCATATTTCAAAGGGTTTCACAGAAGAGTCAATAGATGGAAAAACCCTTTGGGCAGCAGTTCTTAGTTGGTAAGGAGTCTCGGTTCTCCTGTCAGGCTGTGATGATGCAAATTACCTTAGACAAAGGCAGGGCTAAGGTAATTTGCATCATCACAGCCTCACAGGAGAACTGAGACTCCTTACCAGCTAAGAACTGCTGCCCAAAGGGTTTTTCCATCTAATGACTCCTCTGTAAAATCCTATGAAATATGAACTTTCATTACTACACAGGAGAACCTTTACAATGTTTTCTCTGATACCGGATGAAGAGTGTTTGTGCCCAAAAGCTTGCAATTAAAGATTTTTTTTTGCAAAAATCTAGTTGGTCTAATAAAAGATATCACCTCTATCCAAGAGCCCCGATTCCTTTACCCTCTAGACCAATATGGCTACAACCTGGATACCATCACTATATCAGTGCTACATCTTTTCATCTTTTATTTTTTTACATGTTCCCTCTCCTTGGCCTGTTGGCTTCTGACCCTAACCTCTAATTTGCCATATAAAAGTAGGAACCCCCAGCCCCCTTGTTTTTGGTGCCAGTTTCTGGGGCTCCAGTGCTGACGCACTATGCCAGCTTCATGACAGCTACTCATCACTGAAGTCTACTGTGACCAGGTCTTCCATGACAAGGGAGTGATACCTGGCAGACAAAATGAGGGACCAGGAACAACACTAGGTTGTGTTCTCAGCTCTGCCACTGACACACTCGCTTCTGGTGACTGCTTCAAAACTTTACAGTAATATTACCATGTCCATAGAAAATAGTCTGTTCTGGAAGTTAAAGTGTTCTCTTACAGTTGTTCATGCCAGAACTGTGGATAGATTTTGAATTTACTTCGATTTAGTGCTGTATCCCACTGACTTTGCTTCCAGTATTTGAAGGACAGGGCAGGGAACTTCCAGGAAAAAATTACTTCATTTCTTTGGAACAGGACTTTTGTCTCACTATCTTTATCTTTTCAGCTTGCTGGGAGTACATGGCACAGACTAGAATCCAGAGTTTCATAACAAACATGCAGGGAAATGTGTAATTATTGTCTAGAGACTTACATGATTATATTACAAAATGGAGATCTCATTGTCATTAGCAAATCTCTCTGTAGGCATTTTTTTACTGGGAAGCTTTGAAACTATTAACATAATAAGCTGTTCCTGAAATCCTGATTGCTAATTAAAGCTATATCTTATTGTCAGCTCCTCTATTGGTATGGAGGAGCAGTTCTGCCTCATTAAATATAAAAATTATTTTATTTTACTTGATTTCATTTAGCAAAAGCATAAAATGGCAGGAAACTTTTTATGAGATAAATCTGCTCTTCCCTCCCCCTCACCTCCCCATTGTGTGGCTAGTTGTGTAGCAGCCCCTGCATATTTTCACATTCATTACATTACACAACTGAACCAAGTCATTTGGCTTTGCTCCCCCTTGCCACAGATATGCTGCACCTTGGAGACAATTAACACCAGGTTTGTGTGAATCTCAGAATGGAAGAAGGTGAGTGCAGTCAAAATGAACAGCAAAATATTCAAAACTAACCTTTTTTTTTCCCTTGCACAAAAAATCAGGAAGCTAGTTCCCAAAAAAGGAAAAACTTTGGCATTCTTTAGCAAATTGCAGAGGATACTTAAGCAACCACAGATAATCCTAAACTACAAAAGCAGCAAAAGGGCAGACATGGATTAGTGCAAAGAAGTGGCAGGATTTGAGATGTTATTCAAACTAAATATGAGTCCTGTAAGCAAATCAAGTCAACCGAAAGAAGCATGAGCTATGGCCGGTGAAATGCAGGGCAGAGTGGGTAAAATACAAGAAGGAACTTAAAAACCAAAAAAGTCAAAGAGATCAAAACTATAAAAAGAAATTCTGTAAGGATCTCCAAAGTAATAAGCCTGTGGGAGATGGGGCTTGTTTGTTGAACTATCAGAAAATAAAGGGTATAATTAAGAAGGATAAGGAGATTTAAGAGAAGCTGAAAGAAAAACAAATGGCACATACAGCAGGAAGAATTCTATTCTGCAGGTCATGCAGCACATATACTCTAGAGTACTTTACCCCAAATATTACTGGGCACATCTACACAAGACACTTAATTGTGCATTTAGCATAATTTACTTCAAAGTAAGCATGCACATCTACACATGCACATGCTTACTATGCAGTAAACCTCCCTAATCCCAAGTAAATTTTGCTACTTGCATTTGCAGGTAGCAAATTTACATGAGATCAGTAACTGTGCAGTAGCACTTGTGTAGACTCCTGACCAGGAGCAAACCCAATCTGCCATCCACCAGGGGGTGGGAGATAGCTTCCTATATCCTGGGAAGCTGCCTGCTGCCAGGGCAGGCCCCACCACAGGATCCTGGCTGGGTGGTGGTTGCAGGTAGTATGCCTTCCCCACCCACTTCCCAAGTCAAAACAGGCCTGTCTCCTGACAGCACCTGCTGCTGCAGCTCCAAACCCATTCCCCTCACTTCTCTTGCAGGTGCCTGCAACCAACCCCTGACCAGCAGTTGTGGCTGGTAACAGTGACACACAGTGCCCACAAGGCCTTGACTCTTTTGCAGCACTGGTGTGCTGACCAGTCAAGCCCATGGTCCCACATGTGGCCCAGCAGGCCCTCATACACATGGCGTTGGAACACCTGCTCTAGGAGAACTGGCTCGGGACCTCAGCTTCAGCCTCACCCCACAAAACCATGAAGTCCACAGTCTTCTCCTGGAACCAGTTCTGCCCACAGAAAGTGATGTGTGGCATTGGGGACAATGCCAGCATGGCTCCCTCAACAGCCCACAGAGCTTTGGTGCCATAGTCTGGGTACTGAAGGGCTTGAGCAAGTGCCTGCAGCACCCAGCACAGGGGCACAGTGCAGGACAGGCAGGCAGACGGTGGGGTTGTGCCAGAAGCCAGCACCCAGGTCCAGGATGCAAGTTAATTTGCAGGTAGCAAATTAACTGTGGAGTAGAGTAATTACTGCTCTTGCAACTGCTCTAACTAAAGCAGTGACCTCCTCCTCTCCACCTCCAGAGCACAGGTAAAAATGCCGTAATTGACTGCACAGTAGGCATCTGCATTGTGTAGACAATGATGCTTTATTGCACAGTCAATCTACTGCTCAGTAAAGCATCTCATGTAAACATGCCTATACTGAAGTAACAATCTCTTGTGTAAATTTACTACAGACTTCCTCAGAAGTAACTTTATGCTGAAGAATATTATTTCCTCCAGACAGTGTGTGTCTCCTTCCTTTGTTTTGAAGAATAAATTGAGAGCACTACAGAATAAATATGCTTTGTGTCTGGGACACGTAAACAGCATTTACATATTTTCATGAATCTTAAATTGTACAACCAGGTTCTATTTTGCCCCCTGTAACAGCATGAATCCCGCTAAGATGTCTGCATTCTTTACACATGTCCACTTCACCCTATGTGCCTAAGCTTGGTGCATACTCAAGAAGTAATTTAATATGAGCCCCAAGACATCCAGCTCCATTTATGTTCCATTGCAATACAGTTTTGTGATGGAGCAAACAAGCATCACAAAATAACCCCAAACTGTAATGAACAAAAAGAAAAACATGATTAATTTTGGCACTGCTCACAGCCCAGTGGTGCTCTCCTTTTGTCTGACATCAGGCGTCTTCCACATGATGCTCCATCTACTTCAAAATGTCTCAAAAAATAAGGCCCACATATGTACAATATTCAGCATTCTCCAGTCATTAACTCACTGGCTCACATCACTTAATGGATGGGATATGTATTTACTCTTTCCATGTGCAGTATACTAGTTTTACATAGTGGTTGTCTAAAGTGCCTAAACCAACCTGAGAAGTAGGGGCTAGAACCATATATTCTCTCTTAGTAGTGCCCATCTCCTTGGGCCATAGTATTTTTAGACCTGTGAATCGTCCTCCCTTGACTAGACAGTGGGCTAGCTTCAATGCAAGGGGCAAGAGGAAACTCTAACCTATGCCTAAGCCCGAAGCCACTCCATTAAGACATATGTTACAAATCTCCACCTGCTCATAGGGGCCTAGAAAACATGACTTCACAAGTTCTAGGTAAAGGCAGGGTTACCATACATCTGGGTTGTCCCAGACAGGTCCTTTTTTGGACCCTTGTGCTGTGTTCAGGTGAGTTTTAAAAAAAAAGACCAAATGTCCAGGTTTTCTGCTGTCCCAGACCAGCTGCTTCAGGCTTGCACCAGTGGGCAAGGTGATTCGTTGTTGGGGATCACATGCTTTCCATGCAGGCTCAGGCAAGCCAGTGAGAGACAGAGAGAGTAAGCAGCAGGGCTGAGGGGAGCAGGGGTCTGCGGGTCAGGAGTGAGAGGCACCAGCAGGCATAGGCAAATTAATTCATGGGCCAGCTGGACATGAGCCCAGGGGCCCCTACCAATTTGGGGTCCTGGCCCTGCAATCCCCATCAGCAGGGAAGTGAAAGCCACATTTTTAAAGTTGAAGCCCATCTTTGGCACCAAGTTCCAAACTGCAGCTTTCACACTTGCTTCCTCAGGAGCTGGAAGCCCAGCTCCTCTACCAATGGGGCTAGGGGAGGGCCAGAAGAGCTGCACTGCACCTGGGGGAGGGGGATAGGCCAGTGGCACTGCATCTGGAGGGGAGGGGGCTGAGCTGGGCTGGGAGAGCTGTGCCTCTCCTGGCAGCGGGTGAGGGGGGTGTTGAGCGGGGCAGCCGGGCCAGAAGCACCATGCCTTTGTGGGTGATGGCACTTTCTGGGCTTTGGGAGCTATAGCCCCTGAAAATTCATCTTAGCACCTCCGAAGCCACCCCTTCCCATACCGCCACAGCCTGCAGTACCTCCCTGCAGGTCAGTGTAACAGGGTGTGAGCCACGGGCAGCTTTGGGGTGCTGGGGAGGAGAGGAGGCTGCCTCCATGTGATCAAGAGTGAGGGAGGGGGAAGTCTTGTGAAGGGAAAGTGTGTGCCTGTGTCTCTGTGTGTGTGGGTCTGTGTGTGGGGGTGGGTCTGCATCTGTGTGGGTCTGTCTGTGTGTGGGGTGGGGGTCTGTGGGTGTGTCTGTTTGTGGATGTGTCTGTGTGTGGGTCTGCGTGGGTCTATGTCTGTGTGTGGGTCTGTGTATGGGGCGTGTGGGGGGTGCTTGTGTCTGTCTGTGTTTCTGTGTGTGGGTCTGTCTGTGTGGGGGGGGCAGTCTGTGTGGGTCTGTGTGTGCGCCTGTGTCCATGTGCAGGGAGTGAAAGCATGTGGCTGCTCAGTGAGGTGCAACAGAATGGGCAGGGGCAGGACACCACTTCCCCCCCATCATATTCCCCTGCTTCCCCCTCCCCCCATGACAGGTGTCTTCTTTTTCCCCTTTTTTGGACCTGGTAATATGGTAACCCTAGGTAAGAGCTTTAAGCACTTAGCTATGTTAGGAGGAATTACTTTACATGGAAGTTAATGCTGCTGCTTGTTAGAGAGATGCAGTCATTGAGGTAAATATCAGGGCTGCACGAAACAGCATCATTCCACTTCAACTTCTATTTCAGCGTTTCAAGGAAACAGTTTTTTGTTTCAAGCTTTTTTTTCATTTCAAAAGCCCTGTTCCGTTTCATTTTGTCAAAACTCTTTGACTGTTTCGATGCTGCTTTGATGTTTTGCCCATAGCCAGCTCCAAGAAGGTCGGTGCTGCCGCTGGCCCCAGCCAATTGCACCACCCTCCTGTGATCCAGGAGGCAGACTGGGGACCTGCACCCCCAGGAGCAGTCTGGCGCAGCACCCTCCTCAGGTCAGCTCTGGTGCAGGACCCAGGGAAAATCAGTTCGTGCCAGGACCCAGCCCGCCCCAATCCCAGGATGGGGGCAGGTCCCCACATGAGCTGATTTGCCCCAGGTCCCGTACCCTCCTCTGATCAGCTCTGGTGCGGGGCCCAGGAAAAATCAGATCATGCGGGGACTCACCACCATCCCTATCCCAAGGCGGCAGTGGGTACCTGCACAAGCTGATTTTCCCCGGGCCCCACACTGGAGCCATTCGGAGCCCTGGCTGCCAGCGCAGTCCTGGCTCTCCCCACCTCCCTCCTTCAATCAGCTCTGGTGTGGGGCCTGGGGCAAATCAGCTCATGTGCGGACCTGCCACCACCCAAGTCCCAAGGTGGCGGTGGGTCCTTGCACGAGCTGATTTTTCGTGGGCCCTGCACCTTCCTCTGATCAGCTCTAGTGTGGGGCTGAGCCACACCAAGCCACTGGGAGCATAGCTCAGGCTCTCTCCTGCCTCCCACCACCCGGCTGCTTCGAAATTCAAAACATTTCAGAACTTTTGAAATGTGTTGACTGGCCTCGTTTCGTTTCAAGGCTGTTTTGAAGCCCTTCATTTCATTTTGGTTTTGCTGTTTCGAGCTCAAAACAAGTCAAAACAGCATTGACATGAAACAGCCAGCAAAGCTTCGCACAGCCCTAGTAAATAACTCCCTTAATTAGTTTCTGAATTCTGTTAAGATGTCTCCATCTTATAGGGTTAGTTTAAAGTAGAATTGTGACCAACTGGAGTTATCTGAGCACAGCTTAAAACTCCCTACTGAGAGATTGAAGAGCTGAGCACCTCCCTGGTGAAATAAGATCTCCCTCTGGAGGCATCTAACAGCTGCCTGTTGAAATAAATGACTCTTCAGGGCAAAGTAGAATGTGTGTCTGGAGGTCCATTAGTTCCCTGTTGAAAGAGAAGGAAAACTGGGTGTCTATACAAGTTAAGCGAAATCCTTCCTTGTGCCTTGTCACATTATCTTGAAAAAAGCAATAGCTAGGATGCAGATGTTTTACCAGAAAAGTAAAATTTTGCTCTGCATGTTCAGGCAAAACATGGTCTGATTACTGCTAGCCTGGCCGCCTTCTCTGCCTTTTTATGGTTTACCCCCTTGCTGCGTCTTAACTTTAGCTGCATTGTAAGCTCTTTGGAGCAGACATTATCATTTATTGAATGAACATGATAAATCAGGGAACGTAATCCCTAGCATATACAGAAACCCTTAGGAGAAACGTCGGAGTAATTCTATGTTTACTAATCCCAGGATACATCTGAAATAGTTCATATTCAAAGAAAAAACAGGCCTTTTATTCCTAACTAGGAAGTCACTTGCTTTCCTGCCCCTGGCATTTCTGCACGTGTTCCTTTATATTATGATACTCTCCCACATATGCTTGGCATTGACAAAGAAGTCTTTCAGTCCCTAAAATAACTATTCTAAGGCAAACAAGTTATGTTTAACTGTATCCTTATCTACATCTTTAACTGTTTAACAATTCTAAGTTTAACCAAAATCTGCTCTGGACAAGAGGTATTTTTGCTAGGCAACTGATCTCCATAATTCTCTTGGAGCTTATTTCTAAATAAGTAAGGAATCCAAGGAAGCAGGCACTTTTTTAGAAGATGCAAATTTAAATATCACTAGTTCCTTGGTTGAGGCTTTAATGAAAGAGAGGGGAAAATGGAAAATTACCATTGAAGTTGTATTGAAAGGAGTTAAAGGCCCTGTGTTTCCAACATGCTTATTGCCATTAGAGGCCTAGTTAAATGCAGGAGGCAGAATAGTGCAGGTTTTAGCCAGTAAAATGATTTAACTCCAGCACACCCCAACCCTAATAAAAACTAATAATTTCCAGACATGCAAGTTTTTACGTGATCTGAACACAGACATTTTATGGGCCTCTGTTATTCTATTAAATAAGCTTGTCTGGGGCTGGAAATGAAATGGCTAAAAACAGTGTTATGATCTCTGCTCATATTGCAAGCCTTTCCCCACAGACATGCCTCCTGGAGGTAAGAAGAGAACCTATTGTAACTTACTAATCCAATACAACTGGTAGCCTGACAGAATGAAACTTGTATCAGATTTTTAACTCATTTTGAGATCCCAGGTAAATGTCAAGCTGAAGAAAATACTGATGTGTAAAATCGTATGCAGGAAGAAATGGAAATGCTCCTTGATGCGGACTTCGGTGGTTATCTATAAAGGGAAAATGTGTTTACCTTGTGGAATTTAATTGAAACAGTTTTTTCAGTCTACAGTGGAACAACAAAGGAAGGCTCTTTGAAATGGTCTCCAATGGCTAAATGCAAAAGAATCTAAAATAGGAACAAGTTATTTTTTGTCACTGCACACTTACATGATCTGATCTCAGGACCTTGTCCCATGGGACACTTAGCACGTGTTTTATTTAGATCATAGTAAGCATTACTGTGCCATATTAAAAGTTAGATCATTCTGGAAGTAGTCACACAGTAATGTTTACTATGATCTCTTTGTGTAAGGTGTGGCACGGTGCAGGACTGCACCACAGCCAATTCAAGCCTCCAGTGTGGTGCTGGGGCTGGGATCACAATCAGTTGATTTTTCAGGCCTGGCCTGGAGACCATACCAGAGATTTGAACCTGTTACATTTTCTGTCCCACCCCCAGCACACTGAGCTGGGTCACTGAAGCCCTAGGGGGTCAGCCTGCCAGCACAAGGCTGCTCTTACCAGGCTCAATATGCTGTAGAGAGGCTGGCTGGGGCACAAGGGTACTTCAGTGTGGGGCTAGCTGGCAGGCAGCCCCCTCACTGAAGCACCCTCATGCCCCATAACCGGCTCGGCACCCATATGTGCACTGCAGCACATGAAAAAACTCCACAGCAGAATAGGACTTGTACTTATAAGTCCTACCCTCCTGCAGAGTTTATTAGTTGTGGACACCCTAATTGGGGCACACATGTAGATGCTGAGCTACTTACTCCACAATTAACTAGTTAACTCTGAAGTAAATGTCTCATGTAGATGCGCCTGCTAAGTCTCCCATATAATATGGCCCTAAGTCAGGGGTGGGCAAAATACAGCCCACAGGCCATATCCAGCCCGTGAGGCCATTCTATCCAGCCTGCCGTGCCCCTAAAAATATTTAGAAAATTAAAATTTATCTGTCCTTGGTTCCTGTCAAAAATGACAGGAACCAAGGGCAGTAGAACCCAGGGGAAGCCCTGGAGAGCTCCTGCAACAGCAGGGCCCACTCAGCCCCCCCCCAGCCAGGAGCCCCAGCAGGGGTTCTGGCCTGGGACCACATGGCTGCCCAGGTGTGGGAACCTCAGGTAAGGGAGAGGGGGAGGGAAGGGGGCTAGCTGGTGTTGAGCAGAGGGAAAAGCAGCCTCTTACCCACCCCATGAATGGCGCTCCCAGCTGCAGCCACTTGCAGCCCACCTGGGGCTGTCCTGAGCAGGCACAGGCAGCCCCAGGCAGACTGTGAGTAGCTGCAGCATGGGGCACCGGCCATGGGGCAGGAAACGGGCCATTCTCCCCCCCCCAACTCAGCACCAGCTTCTAACCCACCCCTGCAGCAAGCCTGGGCCCCACATGGCTCCAGGCTCATTTGTTGGGGCTGCACTGCAGTGGGAGCAGATGCTCAGTGCAGAGGAAAACGGCCCCCACTCTTGCGCAAGCTCCGGGTGGGCATCAGCAGCAAACACTGCCCAGCGCAGCAAGCAGGGGGGCCGCAGCTGCTGCCACCACAGTGCAGCTTCAGCAGGCGAGCCCGGAGCCAGGGTGGGGCCCAGGCTGGCAGCGGAGGTGGGTTACAAGCTGCAGCTGAGCCTACCCCATCACCTACCCCATGGCGAGCGCCCTGCGCTGTAGCTGCTTGCAGCCCACATGGGTCTGCCTGTGCCTGCTCAGGACAGCCCCGCACGGGCTGGGAGTGGCTGCAGCAGGGAGCACCGGCCATGGGGCAGGTGAGGGGCCGCTTTTCCCCTGCTCAGCACCAGCTTGTAAGCTGCCCCCGCTGCCAGCCTGGGCCCCGCGCTGGCTCCGGGCTTATGTGTCGGAGCTGCACCAGCTTCTTCCCTGCTGGTGAGCAGGGGGTCAGGGCTGCACGCTGCCCCCTGCCTGTACCCTGGAGCTGGGGGGTCACTGGGAGTAAGCAGGGGCAGAAGCAGGGCCTGTGCCCATGTCCCAGGGCCACCACCAGCAGGGCAACACAGGCACAGGGCCCCAGCTGACAGGGTCTCTTTGGAGCCAGGCCAGCTCCCCCCTCTCCCTGCTGATGCAGCCCAGCCCAGCCCCACAGACCCCTGCCAGCCTCCACCCTGCTCTGGGCCCCACCAGTGCTGGCCCTGGGACATTAGTACCAAGACATTGGGACATTGGTCCCAAGATGGTGACCAGGCGGCGGGGCACCTGTCAAGGGGCGGGGCTACCCATGTGGCCCTTGACAGTTTGCCGCAACTTGGTAAGTGGCCCTCCGCCTGAAATAATTGCCCTCCCCTAAGTAAATGCTGCCAGGGTGAACTGGACAATTGGATTACCTTTTCAACAATGTTAGGTTAAAGGTTTGAAAATAGCATCAAACCTGATTGACATTCCTCTGTTTGCCATGCTATCATTTCCAATAATCAGACTGTATACAAACCTCCACCCTTTCTTCCCAATCAACAGGAAATTTTGGTGGCTTGGTTGACCCTTTGCACTGCAACTCAAGGAACACCACTCCTGTAAAATCATGGGAGCAACAGAACTCACAGGAAGGAAGAATCTGGGTTTGAGCACCGTTCTAACACGGGCCAGAGCTGTTCAAATATTCACTCCCACTCTAAACTTAGTAGGAACTTCACAGGTTTCATATATCACTTTAGTGGGGCAACCTCCTCTTGTATTTTGCATGAGTTCCATTCCATCATTCTGTGACATCACTTTGAATTTGGTCCTCAAACCTAACAGTGCTGGCCCTTGGCTGTTCTCTTTCTGCTATTGCCGTTTCCGGACAGCCTTTCAACAAATGATACCTACACTAAAAGTATTCCAGAAATATGTTTTTCTTCTCCATTGAGCTCCAAGGTTTTTCCTGCCAATGCTCCTTACTGAAGTTTTTAAGCATCATCAATTAGTCATGATCCTCTTAATATATTATTTTTAAGTGAATTTAATGCTTCTGAAAGGTGCTTTCCAAATAATCCTGCAAGGCAGGTTTCATTGCCAAAGAACAGAGCCCACGTGCCTAGGACCAGCCACTATTAGAGGGAAGAGGAAAACTGTATCCAAACAGGAGCCCTTGTACTCTTTCTTCAAGCCCCAACCAAGACAGCAGGACTACTGTGATCAGGGGTATGACTGTACCCTGGGCAGCAATGGAAACAGGGGTGGAAGCCAGGGTCTGGCCAGCCACAGCAGCAGCAGCAGTTGCACTGGTAGCAATGGTGGTTACCATCTTGAACCCCCTCTAAGTGGGAAGCCAGAGCTGGTGCCCCATCGCCCACCCCTCATTACTGATTGCCATGCCAGCAGCTTGACAAGCCTCATTACCTGATTTCAAAGAGTCTGCCCTTGCTTAAAGGATGAGAACTGTCTTCCATAAAAGAACACAGGCTGAATCCAAACTCATGGCAGGCTGCATACACCACTGCTAGGCTCCTGAAGTGTTCATTTTCTGCTGTCATTAAGGAGCCTATTTGCAAAGTTATCTAAAAATCAATAGAACAGTCATGCCTTCAGTAAACTACAATGGCTGTAACTAGATATCAATAAAGCAGCAACAAAAAACATGTTAGCACAATCAGGTGGCCCTTGTTTGGAAGTTATATCCATTTAGCTCTGAAGGTCAGTGTCCAGGCACTTCAAGCTGCAGCTGCTTGAAGTTCTTTTGAATGCGCCAGATCTTAAAAATATAATAGCAGAAACTTGTATGTTATAGTGTTCAGCCAAAAATAGCTATGTGTTTCAGATAGCTGTAGCCTCCTGTAAGAATGTAGATCCTGTTATAAAATCAGTTTTATGATACTGATTATATTTATCAGTAGTTCAAAACATCAGAGAAAAGTGATGTAAGAAGGATGACCCAAAAAGCAGGATACATACTGGGGAGTCAGGAAACATGAATACTATGCTTTACTCTGCCACCGGCTCCCCTTCTTGTGTTTGGCAAGTCACCTGAGACCAGAGCCACAAGAAAAGAGTCTTTCTAATGTGGGACTTAGGTGGAACTTAAGCACCTAAGTCCAAGCCTGTGGTCCTCAACCCCACTGCCTAGCTCTTAAGTATTTGCATGACTGACTGCAAAACTTCCCAAAGTGCCTAAAGTTCTACTTCTGCACATGCTAAGAATTGCCTTGGGCTTCTCTAAGCTAAACAAGTTGGTACCTATCTCACACTTAGACCTGGATGAGACTCCTCAAGCTATTAATTTTGCTGCTTGTTTACCCTGAGGGACCCAATCAGTCAGTGTCCTCTGCAGAAACACAGTGGCAATCCATCTTCTCATTCAAAACCAGGCACAGGAGACAGAGTTCCACCCCTTATACATAGTCCAGTGATTGGATTGTGTAGAATGCAAGAGACCTGAGTTCAGTTCCCTTCTCTGCTGAAGAAGGTTCCAGCCCTCATCTCCCAGTTATAAGCAATTCTGGAGCAATTTCTATCCATCCTTCTGAACCTGTTCCTGCACAGTTTATCTATTTTATCCGGTCCTATTTGCTGCATGCACGCAGGATGCACTCTTCCTAAATCATCACAAACAAATGTTTATCCAGCTTCATCTTGAAAATCTCCAGTGAAGAAGATTGTACAAATTCCCTAGACAACTTGTTCTCTTGTCCTGTTGTTCTAACAGTAAGGATGCAGGGGGGGTTTCCCCCCATTAGACATAATCTAAATCTGCTTTGCTGCAGTTTAAACTCATTGCTTCATGTCCTGCGCTCTGCAGCAAGGGAAAATAACTCTTCTACCTCTTTTTCTATATCAGCCTTTGAAGTATTTGAAAACTGATATCATGTTCCCCACTTCCACACCCCCAAACCCTTACTAAACCAATTCCCAACCCTAGCCTGAGGCAGATAATAGATTCATATAGTCATAGATGCTAGGGTCAGAAGGGACCTCAACAGATCATCGAATCCAACCCCCTGCCCTGGGCATGAAAGAGTGACCCCAGCCAGATGCCTATCCAGCCTTCTCTTAAAGACCCCCAAGGTAGGAGAGAGCACCACCTCCATTGGAAGCCCATTCCAGATTCTGGTCACCCTTACCATGAAGAAGTTTTTTCTGATGTCCTGCCTAAATCTGTTCTCTGTCAGTTTGTGACCATTGCTGCTTGTTACCCCAAGAGGCGCCCTGGTGAACAGAGCATCTGAATGTGTAGGTGGCCACAAGATCACCTCTCAGCCTTCTCTTGCGGAGGCTGAAGAGGTCCAGGTGCCTTAGTCTCTCCTCATAGGGCTTGGCCTGTAAACCCTTAACCATATAAGTGGCCCTCCTCTGGACCCTCTTGAAGGGTCTTCACATTCTTCTTAAAATACAGCACCCAGAACTGGATGCAGTACTCCAACTGCAGTCTGACCAATGCCGCGCAGAGGGGAAGTATCACCTCTTTGGTTCTATTTGTCATGCGTCTGCTGATGTATGATAAAGTGCTGTTAGCTTTGCTGATGGTTTCGTCACACCGACGACTCATGTTCATCTTGGAGCCCCCTGTGACTACAAGATCTCTTTCCACTTCCATGCTGCTGAGAGGGTCATTCCCCAGCCAGTAGGTGTGCTGGATATTTTTGCACCCTATGTGCAGCACTTTGCATTTGTCCTTGTTGTACTGCATTCTGTTGTGTTCTGCCCACATATCCAACCTGTCCAGGTCTGCCTTCAGTTGTTCCCTACCCTCCAAAGTGTTCACTTCCCCCCACAATTTAGTATCATCCACAGTCTTGGACAGAGTACACTTCACACCCACATCCAAGTCACTGATGAAGACATTGAAGAATACAGGTCCAAGGACCAAGCTCTGTGGGACCCCACTACCCATGTCCTTCCAGATCAATACTGAGCCATCTACTACCATTCTCTGAGTGCAACCCCCAAGCCAATTTGCCACCCACCAGACCATGTAAGCAACTAAGTCACAGCCCCTTAATTGATTTATGAGAATGGGATGAGATGCCATATTGAAGGCCTTCCTAAAATCTAAGAAAATGACATCCACCTCTACTCCTGCATCTAAGCATTTTGTGACCTGATCATAAAACAAAATCAGATTAGTCAGGCATGATCTGCCTGCTATGAATCCATGCTGGTTGCCCTGCAGCATTACTTTTCCCACTGGACTCACACAAATATGATTTTTAATAATCTTTTCAAAGACTTTTCCAAGAATGGAGGTAAGACTGACTGGCCTATAATTACTCAGATCCTCCTTCCTCCTCTTCTTGAAAATAGGGACCACATTGGCCCTTTTCCAGTTCTCCAGGACCTTCCCTGAGTGCCACAAGTGCTCAAAAAGCCCTGCCAGTGCATCTGCTATGACATTGGCCAGTTCCAGTGATAATGATTACTGCCTCGCAATAATTACCACCGATATTTTACCGCTGGGGAACCTAAGACACAGGGCAGCATAGTGACTAGGCCAGCATCACACAGGAGGCTTGTGAGAGAATTGGGTATAACACTGAAATCTCAGAATGCCTGGCCCCCTTCTTCCTAACCTAGTCTTCTTCATAGCTTGACTTAGTCCTCAGCTCAGAAGCAGCCTGCTCAGACTTCTAGTACTACCTTCGCCAATGGCATTTCTTTGTTATACTTCATGCAAATTCTTTTGACGTAGCACACATTCTCTATGAGGGAGAGGGGTAAAATATTCCCAAGTTTAAACAAGAGCTGTAGTGTCATTCTGTGAGTCAATGTTATTGACAATGCAAGAGCTTACTCTTTTTGCTCCCAACTAATACTCCAATCCACTAGACTATAGAAAACCGGCCTACAATCTCTGCACTTAGAGCTCTCAGGGCACAGGAACATGTCTGAAAGACAGAGGTATTGCTGGATACTAGAGCACCTTAAGCAGCAGCAACACATGTGACAGCATCAGTATGCTTCCAACTGCAGCAGTGATGCCAGCCAGGTCAACACAATAAAGCTGTTGCTATTTTTGTGCCCCATCCCTTCCTAGCTACTCCTGATCTCTCTTTTTCTGTTTCATGGCCTAGCAGATTTTTCTTTTTTTTTTTCAAAATCATAGATATACCCATAGGGTGCATCAAGACAAGAGTGCACATGGTTTTTTTCCACAGGACAAACAACAGTGGCACAATATGTGTCCATGCTACTTGTCCTCAGAGAATGCCTGTGCATGCATGCTCTGACATATGGCAAGTTACCCCAGGTAACCCCTTACCTGGGGTCCTGGGGGCTTCCTGGGGCTCTAGAGGCAGCAATCCAGCAGGCACATGGAACCCGGCTGGCAGCTAGAGTCTGGATCCAACTGGCATGGCTCCATTTCTGGGCAGTGCACACTGCCACTATATGCACCACCCCTCTTTTTTCAGGTGCAGGTTTTTTGACACCTGGATCTCCCAGTGTCAAACACCACCCACCTACACTGCACATTAGCAGCACAGGGAACGCCTGCATGTGTGGCACAGGCAGGTCTGCAGCACTGCATACCACAAATTTCATAGATTTCATAGACATTAGGGCTGGAAGGGACCTCGGGAGATCATCGAGTCCAGCCCCCTGCCCAAAGGGCAGGAAGTCAGCTGGGGTCATAGGATCCCAGCAAGATAAGCATCCAATTTACTCTTGAAGGTGTTCAATGTAGGCGCTTGAACCACCTCCGCTGGCAGACTGTTCCAGACCTTGGGGGCTCGGACAGTAAAGAAATTCTTCCTTATGTCCAGCCTGAAACGGTCTTGCAGGAGTTTGTGACCGTTCGACCTCGTCATCCCATGGACCCTTGCACCCTTGTCTTGACCCACCCATACAGGCCAGTCTTCAGCAGCAGCTAGGGTTCAGCTTTTGGTTAAGCAAGAAAGGGAAGATGAGGGAACTGAAGACTAATCTTCAGATTCTGCCAGTGGTCTATGCATCCATAACTCTGGAAAAATCTTTTTTTCTTCATTCTGCCTTTTGAAAAACAAGGTGTATGTCTTATATGGGGAGGAGGGAATGGTATGGCATGCATTCATTTATTAGTATACAAATTACTTTATGAATATTCAGATGTTAATCAACATATGGATAGAGATTGAAAGCACTCAGAAACCAAGAAATACCATGTTGAGGCTGAAAGTCCAAGCATCTTTCTTCTTGGTCCTTAAAATCCAGGCTTCATAGGTGTTGCTATAAAATTTGTCAAATTCAAAATACCTAGTAGGAGTATCTCTTTGAAGACTTTTTTTTAACAAATACATTTTTTTACATACAGAAATCACAGTATTATATACAAATAGCCATTGGCTTCACTTTGTGCTGTTTTTTAACTCTCTCAGGGCATTTGTACATGACACATCATTTATTACTCATTAATCATGCACATAGATTCTTAACCTGCATACAGGACCTCCACCTAATACAGGAGGTATGTGGCCCCACTAGAGGAAATGCCTTGCTGGACTTGGTGTTAGCTCCAGGGGATGACCTGGTGGGGAATCTGCAGGTAGAAGGTGTGGCGGGCCAGTAGCGGGTGCTCATGCGTTAAGCCACCCACCTCACTGCGCCCAACCAACTTCCAGGCTCCAGGTGCCTCCCTAGGGGTGCCTCGTATCCGGCTGATCCCCTTCCTGGAGCACACTCACTAGCCTGGGGGTAACCTAAGCTGCCACCAACCCAAGAAGGGACTGTCTCGGCCCTGTGTCCTTGGGGAAACACAGGCCTAATAGTCCTACGGGTACTCGACCCGGTACAGGCACTTGGGGCACTTCCCCAAATTGGGGGCCAAAAAGGAAAGTCTCCCTTAGTCCGCAGACCTAAGGGGTCTCTTAGGCATAATTTATACCCACCCCTCAATAAGTCTCCTACACTGGTCACAAAGGAGAACTTTATTGATTACAGGGGGTAGGGTGAAAATAGGGTACAAGATAAAGCAATATCATAGAAATCCCATAGAGCAAAACAGTCTGGCTGAGGTAGCCTTTTGATCATGCATCTGAGTTACTGCCAGCTATCTAACCAGATCTTGAGTAGCTTACTCACAAGCATCATCCAGAGGCTGTTGGAGATTCCCTCTGGAGGCAGGCCATTCCTAGCTCATGAGTTATGGGGAGAGAGCCAGTTTCAGATGGTAAATCTCCTCTCTAAGTCTGAGTCCCCCGCATGGCTGCTGCCCCCTCCTCCTGGGCATTCTTAACTTATATAGCCCCTGTGACCTCATTCACCTGGTCCAGTGGAGGCCAGCACCTGTTGCCTGTCAGCCAACCAATTTGAAATACATCACTAGTTCCCAGGCAGACTCTAGCCCACCAGGTAGAAGCCCCTCACCCAGGTAGCTGAGAGCGGTCACGTAGGCAGAGGGAGCAGGTTTCCCCCTCCCTCAGGAATGTAGCCAGCTCAGGTTACCTAAAGAGACAGGGTAAAGGTGTGTCTCCTCTGCTGGGCCCATCCTAATCAAATTGTCACAGGGCAGAGTTTTTGGGGAGAAACAAAGGTGGCTTCCTGCCACACAATGTAACCTAGGGGATAGTGACCATTGATTGATTGAATTCACCATCCGGCAAAGGGTGGGTAAACTAACCAGCAGGGGTGAAGTGCTAGACTTCAGAAAGGCTAACTTCAGTGTGCTCAGAAGATTAGTTAGTGAGGCATTAAAGCTCAAGAGCTTTGGTGAAATAGGGGTCCAGGAAGGGTGGTCATTCCTCAAGGGAGTGATCCTAATGTCACAGAAGGAGACAATCTCATTGCTCATAAAAGGGGGTGAGGAGATCAAGAAGCCCTCTTGCCTGAGTAGGCAATTCCAGGAAAGCCTAAGGGCAAAGAAAGAGGTATACAGGCTATGGAAACAGGGGATAGCTACCAAGGAGGAGTATACCTCCCTGGCTCACACTTGCAGGGAATCAGGAAAGCCAAAGCAAGATTAGAATTTAGGCTGGTGACAAAAATTAAGGAGCACAAAAAGTCCTTCTTCAGGTATACAGGAAACAAAAGGAAGGCACAAGATAGCACAGGATCCCTACAGGACAAACTAAGGCCATTGCTGACAGAGAGGGGGGACAAAGCTGAGCTCTTCAATGAGTTCTTTGCATCTGTATTCCTAGACACAGACCAAGACAAATCTCCCAATTGGATCATAGATAGCCACAAGAGGGACACCAGCCCAATAACTGTTAACGCAGACTTAATGCTGCTGACATGGCTGTTCAAGCACTCATGGCCAATGTGGTCCCTATTTTCAAGAAGAGGAGGAGGGAGGAACTGGGAAACTATAGGCCAGTTAGTCTCACCTCTATCCTTGGGAAAACTCTGGAAAAAATCATTAAGGATCACATCTGTGGGAGCCCAGCAGGGGAAGTAATGCTGAAGGGAAATCAGCATGGGTTCACTGCAGGTAGATCCTGCCTAACTAACTTTGTTTCTTTTTACGACCAGGTCACAAAGATGCTTGACGCAGGAGTCAAGGTAGAAGCCATCTACTTAGACTTGAAGATGACCTTCAATATGGTATCTCATTCTGTTCTTGTAAATCTGGAGTACTTCATCCAGTTTTGGATGCCACACTTTAAGGGGGATGCAGAGAATCTTGAGATGGTTCCAAGGAGGCCACTTGTATGGTCAGAGGCCTCCAGGTAAAGCCCTATGAGGAGAGACTGAGGGACCTGGATCTCTTCAGCCTTTGCAAGAGAAGGCTGAGTGGTGATCTTGTGACTGCTGATAAATTCATCAAGAGAGGGCAGAAGGTAATCCAAGATGTTCTATTTACTAGGGCACCCCCGGAGTAACTAGGAACACTGGCCACAAATTGATGGAGAGCAGATTTAGGTTGGACATAGTAAGAACTTCTTCACAGTAAGGGTTGCCAGAATCTGAAATGGGCTTCCAAGGGAGGTGGTGCTCTCCCCTAACCTGGGGATCTACAAGAGGAAACTGGACAAGCACCTAACTGGGGTCATCTGACCCCAGCTCTCTTTCCTGTCCAGTGGAGGGGGTTGGACTTGATGACCTACTGAGGTCCTTTCCAGCCCTAACGTCTATGGATCTATGAATTTACTGCACCTTAAAATATTTTAACCTGGGTTATTTTGGTGGTTCACATTTGTGTTTGCCCGACACACTTCGGAGTGACTTAAGTCCCACATGCAATTCCCTGTAAATTCCAGCATGGGGAGCCAAATACCAGCCCCTGCATAGTTTCATAGTTGGTAGGGGTGGAAGGGACCTGAGCAGGTCACCAAGTCCAGTGGAAAGAGTACAGCAGGAAAGAGTACTGCGGTCAAACAACCCTGGTGAGGGTTCATTCATCCAGCCTCCTCTTAAAGACCCCCAGGGTAGGAGCCAGCACCACTTCTCTTGAAGTTGATTCCAGATCCTAGCCGCCCTGACAGTGAAGTAGCGCCTCCTGATATCTAGCCTGAATCTACCCTCTGCCAGCTTGACCGGTATTTCTTGTCACTCATGGTAGTGCTCGGGGGAATAGGGACTCCCCCAATGCCTGCTGGTCCCCTCTGAGTAGTTTGTAAACAGTCACTAGATCCCCGCCCCTCAGCCTTCTCTTGTGGAGGCTAAACAGGTTCAGGTCCCTTAACCTCTCCTGCAAGGCCTGCCCTGCTGCCCCCTGATCATGCAAATGGCCTCCTCTGGACCCTCTCCATGTTGTCCACATCCCTCCTGAAGTGTGGTGCCCAGAACAGGATGCAGTACTCCAACTGCGGCCTGACCAGTGTCTCATAGAGGGGGAGGATCACCTCCTTGGACCTGCTCGAGATGCATCTGTGGATGCATGACAAGGTATGGTTGGCCTTCCTGACTGCTTCCCCACACTGCTGGCCCATGTTCATCTTGGAGTCAATGATGACTCCAAGATCCTTTTCTGCCTCTGCACTGATGAGAAGGGAGTTCCCCAGTCTGTAGGTATGGCGCTGGGTCTTCCTCCTCAGGTGCAGCACCTTGCACTTGTCAGTGTTGAAACCCATCCTGTTCTCATCTATCCCTGCATGATAGGACTACAGTTCCCAGCATCCCCCAGATGTCCAGGCTTGGTACAGTTTCCATGGGGACCTCTGACCAACCCAGGGATTACTTCTGGGTGGGAGTGGAGGAGGGAGAAAACCCCTCAGCTTCTCCAGACTCAGTTTGGCCTGAGGAGGTGCAAACTTTTAACAAAAAGACAGGCAAGTTTCTTTGAGAAGATATATAAAATAAAATAAATAAAGAATATTTTATTTGAGATTACCCAGTTGGTCTAATTAAAGGTATCATTCCAGAACAAAGAGTTCTAGAATTTTGTATTTCTTTTTGAGTAGATGTGATATCTTTTATTAGTCCAACTGAGTAGTCGGAAAAAAATTCTTGGCAAGCTTTCAGGTGCAGTCACCTGTCTTCAAGCATAGGGAGTCTCGGCTGTTCTGAGGCTTCAAGAAATGAAAGCTAAAAGTGTGGCAGGATGTCAGTGAAAATGTAAATAGTTAGAATTAGAAAGACAAAAGTTGAAGCAGAGGGGTAAAAGCAGAGGGGGATGAAGGGGAAGAGAGCAAGGCAAAAGAAAAAAACTGGAAGGAGACATTACAGTGATAGACTACAAGGTAGAAAAGAGGTTGTCAGTGAAAAAGAAAATAGTTGGAGATCAGGAAAATAGGATTGAGAGAAGTTTTCCCAGCATATTTTTCCTTAGCTATTCTTTCTTTTGAATTGTTTTGTAATGAGAGGGTGGGTGGATAATGTTAATCCAAAGCATACAGTTAAATGCAAATGATTCAAACCATGAACATCGCATGCCTCCTGAGGCTAGGGAAGGCATGGCAACCACCCACAGGCAGTGGCGGTGGCAGCAGAGGCATGGCAGCGGCAAGTGGGGAGCTTCTGCAAGTGGCCGCAGCAGTGTCTGTGTTGGAGTAGAGGGGACATGGCAAGCACCAACAGGTGATCAGTGACCATCTATACATGCTGCCAACAGCATTGGCAGCAGCCAGTAGTGATTGGCAACTGCCCACAAACACTGCCGGCAGTGTTGGTGGTGGGGGGCAGAGAGGGTGGTGAGCGCTGACTGTCCACAGGCACTGCCACCAGTGGCAGCCAATCTCAGGGGGTTCACATGCACCCACGTGCACCCCCTATGCATCACCAATGATTAAAAGGAATTTTAAATATATAGATGGGCAACCAAATAATGCTGTGTGTTAAGATTAACAAATATCTGGCTTATATCACAACCTGTTCATGATATGAGGCTATAAGAAAACCCCTACCAAACATGCTAACATGAGGGAGTTCTCTCTGTTTACTTTAGGTTTTTTTTGTTCTTTCTGTTTATATATAAAATTTTAGGGTTTTTTTAGTTTAGTTACATGCAGTGTTTGGAGGAGGTTCAGTGTAAGAAGGGGTTATTTAGATGACGGAGATTAGAAGAACAAATATATTATGTCAGTGTTTGGCATAAAAGCTATAATCTGAGGTCTGCCCTGTGTAATGTGGAGGATTCAGTCAGAATAACGCTTTTTGGACACAGGCAATAGATAGGGCTGGGGGAAATGTTTCAAGGTAAAATTACTTTGACAAACACTCAATGACAAATATATACAAAAGTCAAAGCTTTCCTACTAGGGCAAAAATCCCTTGCATCTCCCACTGGTTTAAAAATGCAGGAAGGAACAACTTCTTCCCTTAACCCTGACTGAATGGGTTTGTTTTGATTTTAGTGAAAAGTTTTTTTACATTTCTGCACCCTCCTGGTCTTGTATAGGTGCTCTCTAGCGACCTTCAAGCGCACACCCAGTTCCGGCCCCATGGTGTGTCCCCAGGACCTGTGCTTTGGATCGCGTGCAGCCCCGAGAGAGGCCCCAATACTCACCTACCATGACTTGGTCTTCTTTTCTTCAGTGGTGGGGTTCTTTCTCGGGGATCCTCACAGACTGGGTGCTGCCTTTTGCAGGCATTCTTGGGGCTCCACCTCCCTACACCCCAGCCAAGAGCCAGCCCTCAGGACTCCCAGATGATGGGTCACCGGCCTTTCCCCTTTTGATGTTCTCATCCACTCTGTTCTCTCCTGGCCCGTCCCTCAATGACCTTTCACCCTGGATGACAGCAAGGTGTGTTACTGTCCTCATTTCTGCATCTGTTCTCCCCCTGAGGCTTCTGCTGTGCTGCCTCAGTTTTCTCCCTCAACTAGGGTCACTCGTAGGTACCTCTCTCATTCCAGGCTCTGTGCACCCTCCAAAATAAAGTAACAAAGAAGAAGAGAAGAAAGGAATAAGTGGGGTATAGGCCTCTGCCCACCCCACTCATGGGTCTGGCATCTGTGGTCCACGGGATCCCTCAACACCGTCCCTCCTTGGCCCAGCTGCCCTGCCGAGCTGGGTGTGTAATTCTTCTAATGTGCTTGAGACCCCTCCTGCAGGTCTCCATCCAGCCCCCTTCTGAGCTGACAACCCTATTGAGTTGCAGGCCAGGGAGCAGCTTCACCTTCTGGCTTCGGCATTGCTGCCCCCCATCTCCATTTTCCCACCACTGGCTTTTAAATCTGCCGGTGCCATTCCCAGCTGGCAATAAAAATGGCTCATGAACCATGC
This sequence comes from Crocodylus siamensis, assembly GCF_052110815.1. Lineage (NCBI taxonomy): Eukaryota > Metazoa > Chordata > Crocodylia > Crocodylidae > Crocodylus > Crocodylus siamensis. Next base: position 47,784,109 of record NC_143403.1, read on the forward strand.
CAGTGGCCTTCTCAGTGCAGCTCCGCTTCTCCTGGGGACAGTAAATGTGCCCTCATTTCAGGGCTTTCTATTTCTTTCTTTGTGCAGGTCAACCCTGCCTCAGGTCCCACTGTGGGAGGCTGCTCCTGGTCTGTTTTTGTCCCCCTGAGACAATTTCAAAGAGGGCAATTAGTACCTGATTGCACCTCCACAGGCCCTGGAGCTGCGTCTATTTAGAGAAGCTGAGTTTTCTTCCTCTTCCTCCCTTCCACCCAGAGACAGGCATTTCCACTTCTTCACAGAAAAAGATTTTATTGCACCTAAGCAATTGGTAAGAAGTGCACACACACGTGTTAAGAAACTCTCCCCTTGGAAGAAACTCTGGCTTGATGGAGAAAGGATGCTATGCACCTAGAATCCCCGAGACAAGACAGTGATCCCTGGGTCAGTCAAGGGTCCCCATGGAAACTGAACCAGCTCTGGGATGCTGGGAACCATAGCCCTGTCATGCAGGGAAGGGCAGTGACATGCTGGTGCACTGCTTTACTTTGCCCATTCTGTTGCCTCTCAATGCCAAACCACAGCAACCCCATCCCTGCTGCTGCCCCATACTGCTGACCCACAGCCTCTAGCCCCCCAGCCCTGCCAGATGGTACCATCTCATGTAGGTATCTGACCCCAGCGCAGCCCAGAGGGAAGAGGAGAGGTTTGTGGCACTCCCCCGCCCCCCACCATGGGGCTACGCCATCTCACCTATTCAGAGCGCCATCTGGTGGACAAAGGGGTGAAATACAAAAAGGCTACATTGCCCTCTGGTGGACAAAGAAACTCATTACATTTTACATGACATGAATCCATAGATTAGAGTGAGGTAAGCAAACTCGAAACAAAATAAAATACATCCGAGCAGTGTTAGTTTAACACACTGAAAAGACTTTTAGAGCAGCAGGAAATCCTGATTGTGCAAACATAAATGCAGTTGCGTTGGCATAAATGGGAAATCTCATGTCATCTACAAACACCCTCAGAAGCTACCTGTGAGAGGCTGGCACTGTCACCACCCTGCTATGTGTGTCACTTTCCCCATCTGCAAAATTATGATTGGAATTGCTGCAGTTTTGATGTGCCTCCTTACCCTCCCTTTGCTGAATCATAAAGGATTGCAACTATATTTGTGGCAGCTAAGAACCAGGGCTGTTTTTCAAGCTATGACTTATTTTTGAAAACTCAATCTGAACTGCAAAACAAGCCAAGTTTGAAGACAACTGACTCAATAGTTAAAAAGTCATGAATGTTTAAAGTAAAATAGCTCCAGGAATGTGATGGTTCCAGAGTTAATATTTAATAGGTATTTCTAAAAACATCTGAGAGGGCACAAGTAATATAATATCATAGCCTAGTCCCAGTGAATTGTAATTTACAAAAGCCTCCAAAATTTTGCAAGGCAAAGCCCAAGGAAATCATCTTTGTTTGCTAATAAATTGAAAACATCTCCCTGAGGCAGGAATCTCTTAACAGGCGAGTCCAAAATCCTTCTTATCCTCTAGCTATGTATTCTCACAATGTCAGCTCTTTTTCCTGGTCATGGGCAGAAATAATATCTAAGGTGCTGAAAGGTACCTGGAAACACCCCAAAAAATCAAGGTGAGCATGTAGGTGCCAACAGTGCAAAGTACCTCGTTTTGAGGAGGCATTTTTTCAGGACTTCAGTCATGGTGCTCTGTTCTGTCATGCCTTTGCATACTAGCTGGCACATAAGATGGAGAAGGGGGTCACAGCATGCCCAAGTATGCCATGACTGCTTTAAGTAGAACAGGAGAAACAACAGCTCCCACCACTGCTTGGCTAGGGACTAGATGGTGAACAGATGACAGGCTCCCATTCTTGGTTCCCCAGGGCTACTCCTATAACAGATGAGCCCTCCTCAAATGAAACTGAGTTGGCCCACAGTGTCTGGGGACACCCAGAAGAAGCTACAAGAGGGCATATGACTACTGAGCCTGTTTCTGAGCACTTAGAAGTCCTTGGTAACCTCTGATACTCAGACCTAAAAGGCATACTGGGACCTCTGTTCTCCTGCACCGTAGCTGCAGAGTTTTGCCACAGTGTGAACTCAGGGCCATTTTCAAGAGTTTCATAGGGGAGCTGGGTATGAAAGGCTTCAAAAGAATGTCTGTCCATACTCTCTATATCTCATGTGCTTAAGTCATGGAAACTTTGTTAAAAGTAAACACGGTACATCAAATATGGACTCTAAATAACAATACACAATCGATAGCGTTTTCAGAGATGGTCCAAAGTCTCCATGTTTTGATCATTCTCTCTACACTCATTCCTAACACACAGAAGGAAGAGAAAAAGATGGGTGTAAGGGCAGCATTTGATTTCAGATGTGGCCTAATTTTTGTTCAGCAATCAAGCTGTTTCATCAGTGACCTGATTTCTACATCGTCTGGTCAAGCTGAGATCTCTAGCTCTGGACAAGCAGAAGGTTAAAAACAAAAGATACTGACACAATAGCAATTTCAGAATCACAACAAGGACTTGTCAAAGGGCAAATGCTAAACACAACAGAGTAGGAAAAATAGGATTCCATGCACCAGATAGCCCAAAGAGATGTGTTTATCCACCGTGAGAGAAAAATGGTGTCCTGAAAATGAGAAATGGAGCATTTAACAGGTATCATTTTTCTTATGATGCAATATTTCAGGGAAATTAGCCATACCATAATTACCCTCTATGTATTTTATCAGTAAATGTATATCACGCAAGGGGAAAAAAGAGCCTCAGGAAACATTCAGGAGAGTAATTTTTTTCAGTCACAGTTATTTCAGATCTTCGTTCAAAGTGCAACAATATTCATAATGCAACCTTGGCTTTTATTGATTTTGTTAAAGTTCAGACAAACACATTAAACCAGTGACCATAGTAGTCTTTTCCCTGGGAGTTTCATAGCTGCTCCTTAGCATTCCAACCATGTAACAAAGAATATGACAGTTTCTGACTGCTGGGAAGACACAGTGAATCTGCAAAAACTAGTTTGTTTCTAGATTACCAAGTAAATATCTAACAGTAATTACAACTTTAAATTATAAGTGGAGATCTATTGTAGTAATATCAGATGTGAGGCAGAAGAGCTTTGGGCATAGGAGAAGAGGGGAGAACAGCAAAGGAATTAGATTAATGTGAAAATGAAGGCAATTCAGTAAAAATGAAAAACGAGCAGACACTTGACCAGCAGTGCATGGCTGACTTAACCTGCCAGTATGTCAAAGCCAGAATGTCCAGATATCTTATCCAACTATAATTTACCAAGTGAAATACGGAGTTCATCACAAGTTATAGGCAAGCTATTGCCAAGTTCAAATGGATATTATCATCATAAAAAATTAATACATTCCAGTTGGCACAAAAGTAATATTGAGCAAGTGGAGAAAGGCTTCAAATTTTCTCTTTTAAGTAACAGTGAAAGTAGATATCACAGCAAATCCTCTTGTACAGGATCAAGGTAGAAGGATGTATGCCTCTGAGCCTTAGCCACTCAGCTGGAAGTATTTCATAGCTTCCATTTTATCTATATGACAATGTGGGACTGGGGAATGTTAAAGGAGTAACGTTGTTTCACTGCTAGGCAACAGGTATAAATCTCTCTCTAGCCAGGGATAACTGGTATGCATATGCTCCAAAAGAGACTCATTTTGAGCATCCAGTGTAAAATGAACACTTATGGCAGAGTCCTATTTTACTTGACACTCACAAATGGCACTTACCCAGTCACAAGACTCCTGTTTTAGCATTTGTTATTGTACTGCATGTGCAACGTGCGCACAAAGTGTCCACACAGCTACTGATCATGTGCAGTAGGATGCATTCTGGCCAGGCAGGTATGCAGTTCTGTATCCACATATGGGTTGGTACGCATAAGTCATGAAATTCTGCCCAGAAACAACTCATGACTAGTGACTGTGAGATGAAGGAGGGAAAGCAGGAGACCCAGGCCAATTCCTGAGCAGAAAGAGCTATGTTGGCATCAGGAGAAAGAAAACAAGCCTGGAGGGTGTTGTGGCTCAGTGACATGACTACCCCCTGGAAGGGAGGGGCCCTCTGTTCTACCCTTGCCTGTTACTCTCAATAGGTCAGAAACTTCCCCATTGCTCTCCATCTACTTTAGCTATAACTCTTCTGCTGGGCCTAGGATGGCAGTAACCAGTTTTCAAATTCAGTTCTACCATTTTTACACAAATTGATGCTCTTGGCCCAAGCTCCCACCCAGCAAATTTGGGGAACAAAAGCTACCTGCATGTTCTGTTGTGAACAGACATCCCTGCTCACAAGCAATATTAAAATATGACAGGGTCTATTAAAGGGGAAGGTAAATGAGACAAACAAACAATCTTCAGAAGCCCTCTAGAATCAGTATCCCACCTCTGCCAGCTATTAACAGTTGATTGTAGTCAATGAGTTCAGAGTTCTGGCTTAGTCCCATACTGGGTGAGCTTGGTAGCCAGTGTAACTGCTAATCCAAGCTTTCTCCTTACTTTGCTAGCACTGGGGGACACTGCTCTGCCACTACTGCCATCATTCCTTACTGGCACTAGGCGATGCTGCTCTGCCTCTTCTGTCATTGCTTCTCCCCACAGCTGGGGGACCTTGCTGCACCACTGCTGTTGCTGCTCCTCACTGCAACTAGCGGGGGCTGCTCTGCTTCCACTTACAACCACTAGGGGGAACAACTCCTGCTACACACTACCACCAGGAGGATGCTGGTCCACTATAGAGCTCTTCAAGAGCTTAAAGAAACTCAAGACTTTCAGCCATTTTAGAATGTCTAAGACCCATGCTTCAACTGACCTACTGTGTGCAGTACAGACACTTTAAAGAAACTTAACTGCCTAGGAGTAAAACTCTTTACAAGAGGCTGAAAAACAGCAGACTTGCGGGGGGTGGGGAGGGAAGGACGAAACCTTACCAGAAAGCAGAGAAAATGGTGGGAAGCCCTTCAGTCTTGGAGCATGGGGAGAGGGGAGGGGAGGGGAGAGGAGGGCAGAGGGGAAGGAAGGAGGAGGGGGAATGGGGGATGGAGGAGGGGAGGGCAAAGGTGGAGGGAGGAGGCTGGAAGAAAGGGGAGTATGGAGCGGGGATGGGGGGAAGAGGGAGAGCACAGGGCGGGGGGGAACACAGGTGCTTGCAGCAGGATGCAAGGATGCTGTACAAGCAGCTTCACTGGGGTCTTGAGCTGACTGTAACAGGCAGCCAGGAGACTGCACCAGGGTCCTCAGAGCCCCAGCCAGGCTCGTTGCACATGTGTACTTGCCACCAGCAACAACCAGACCCCAGTGCAGCCTCATAGCTGCCTGCTGCAACTAGCCTGAGACCCTGGTGAAGCTGCTTGGGCAGCATCCCCACTTAGGGATGGCTCAAAACTGCTGCTTAATTACCCTGATTAAGCCCAGGAAACCTATTAATCCACACTTAATAACATGTGGACTAATGGCTTCCCAGGATTAATCATGGTAATTAAGTTTTGGGGCACCTGGCAATCTGTGGGAAGGGGTAGGACTGCTGGGGTGCCTTAGCCAATCAAAGGCATGGGAGGGGGCCACTACACTCAACTTGCAAAAGTGGCAGCTGGCCCTGGGATCTACCTACAAAATCAACTGGTGACTTCCTCAAATTCAGTAGACCTTTACATATCACAAATTCTCTGAGAGGCTTCAAAACAAAGTAGAATGCCATTTTTTAAAGTTAAGTAGTAGTCCAAATTACTTTCTAATTAAATTCCCATAACCAATTGAACACCAAATCCAAAAATTTGAAACCTCACAAATGCTATAGTATCCATTTCTTATCAGCTTAACTTGGTAGTCACCTATGCTGAGACTCCTGTAACCACTGCTCAGAGGAGATTTCATGCCAGGCGAGTACAATGCCATTCTGTGATATAGATCCTGGAGAAAGCTTCCCCAAGCCTACTGTATCATGCTTCAGGCCCTTGTTAGAACTTCCACTGTGAGTTGCACAAATGTTGATGGGTGTTAGCCTGAGTTTTGAGTGGTCACGCTTCAAGCCATCAGGGACCTGAAGGACTGAAAGGTATGAATCACCCCATCTCCCATTCTGTGATTTCCCTCCACCCCCTGTCCCTGAGGCTTCTCCCGTTCCACCCCTCACCTCCATCCCCCAGGGCTCCCCTCTGCCCCCTCCTCCCCGCTTAAGTGTGGCTGCCCATTCTGTTTGTCCTAGGAGAGCAGGCAGGAAAGGGTTAACCTTCCTGCCTGGCCCCTGCTGCCATTGCTGCAGAGCTGTTGCTTTTCTCCAGTCTTAGGCCACCCAGAGAGCAGCAGCAGCAGAGATGGTGGCCAGGCAGGTGGGTTAACCCTTCCCTGCCTGCTCCCCCAGGACAGATAGTGCAAACAACCACAATTAAGTAGGGGATGGAGCAAGGGGGCAGTGAGTGAGGAACTGGGGTGCTGGGGAGGGCAGGGGGGTCAGTGCCCTTGATCCAGGCCACTAGGGGAAGTGGTGGTGGGGGGGGTTACATAAAACTGTAGCCTAGAGTAACTACACCTCAGTGTAACACAAGCTGGGAAACATGAATCAAAGATAATCCTGTCCCTGAATGGCGTAACTTTGAGGCACCTAACAAGTGCTTAAAACTAGTTTTAGGTGTTAATGTGCAGACAATCCAGGTGTGAAAAGCTCAGGATGCCACCCAAATTCTATATGAAAAGAATTTAATTTATTTAATTTATTAAATGCAGTTAAAACATGTAAGCACAGTTAAAACAAGCATAAAGAGGTCCCACACCATCAACCATTCATACCAGTGGAGGTTGTCACACGGAACACCAATACATTAATACCATTACATATCTTATGACTATTAGAGGCAAGGTGCAATGGATCAGCTTCAGTTTATCTGTAGCCTGGTATCTGCTGGGGCACTATACCAGGAAGTTAGGGAGATGTAGGCACAAACCACCTCTCAGTGAAGGAAATCCAGAACCTGGGATTACCACTTCTGATAAAAGTGCCCTGACCACTCAACTATACATGGGCGACTGGTGCCTCGCAAGCCTGGGGGCGGGCATCAGATTGCCAGCAGCCCACATCACCGATCTAGCGGTGAAACTGGAAGTGCACTTCTGGTGACACTTCTGATTTCGTGACTGGCTGTTCCAGGGGGTGCACGGTGAATCTCAGGGGATGCACATGCACCTGCATGCACCCCCTATGCATCGCCAATGCAAATATCTTACACTACAACATGGTCCAGAATTTTGGGGATTTATGCTCAGATATGTAAGTGTGGAGCCATATATTTGCTCTGCCAGAGTGCCGTCTACTATGCATGTGGATGCTTACACACACATACTGCATATGGAATAGGATCACAAACTGTGTGTAACAGACAAAAATGGCAGTAATGGAGCTGGGTGAAGACCATCTGGGTATATAAAATGAAATAGGTTTCTTCCTTTATTGTTTAAAAGTGGGCACCTGGAAACAGTTATTCAATATTTAGAAGACTTTTTAGAAACATTGGACATAATTCTTTTAGCTCTGGTATTTCATTAAATATTAATATTATGGTAGTGTCTAGAGGCCTAATGAGGGTTTAGCATTCCATTAAAACTGGTACCGGACGCACACAAAGAATTTACAGTCAGAGTGACCAGGGTGTGTTTCTGACTTCTGCAGAGCTTTGCAGGGATAGACAAAGATGCTGCAGTACTGTTGCAAGAAACAATAAGCTACCACCTTCCAATCTAAAGGCTCTTTCAAAGCAATGGGGGCCAACTTTTTTGGCAGAAGTGCCACAAATGGGCCCCACACCCTCCCAAAAGGAGGATAATACTGTGTTTGCTTGGGGATGCAGGGGGGCAGTCAGGAAGGCCAAGGTGGAGATGGAACTGGGACTAGCTTCCCGGATCAAGGACAACAAAAAGTCCTTTTTTAAATACGTAGGGAGCAAAAAGAAGATACCAGGTAACATGGGGCCCCTGCAAGACACACTAGGAAATTGGTCGTCCCACCAGATGACAAAGCTAACCTATTTAATGACTTCTTTGCCTCCATTTTCCTGAGCAGGGACCAGATCAGCCCCCCCACTGGGCCCCTTCAAGCACCATGGGAGGCGCACCTAGGCCATGAGTCAGGGAGGATCTAGTCAGGGAACTTCTGGAGGGACTGGATGTATTTAAATCAGCTGGTCCGGACGATCTCCACCCCAGAGTGCTGAGGGAATTAGCTGAGGTCATTGCAGGACCCCCGGCATGGCTTTATGAGTATTCATGGTGCTCTGGTGTGGTGCCAGAGGACTGGAAGAGGGCCAATGTGGTTCCCATCTTCAAAAAAGGGAGGAAGGAGGACCCAGGAAACTATAGGCCAGTTAGTCTTACCTTGATCCTGGGTACGCTTTTTGAGAGAATTATTCTGGCACATGTCCACAAGGGGCCAGCAGGGGAGATTATGCTTCGGGGCAACCAACATGGGTTCATTACTGGCAGGTCCTGTCAGACCAACCTGGTGGCCTTCTACAACCAGGTCACCAAATCCTTAGATGCAGGGGCAGCAGTGGACATAGTCTTCCTGGACTTTCAGAAGGCCTTCGACACTGTCTCTCACCCTGTTTTTATTAAGAAACTGGGGGACTGTGGTTTCAACACCTACACAGTCAAATGGGTCACCAACTGGCTGGAGGGCCACACCCAGAGAGTGGTGGTGGATGGGTCATTTTCGACTTGGAGGGATGTGGGCAGTGGGGTTCCACAGGGCTCAGCTCTCGGGCCCGCACTGTTCAACATCTTCATCAGTGATTTGGATGAGGGGGTAAAAAGCACCCTGTTCAAATTTGCTGATGACACTAAGATGTGGGGGGACATGGCACGTTAGAAGGAAGGAATAGGCTACAATCAGACCTAGACAGGTCACAGGGGCGGGCAGATGAGAATAGGATGGTATTCAACACTGACAAGTGCAAGGTGATGCACCTGGGGAGGAAGAACCAGCATCATACCTACGGGCTAGGGAACTCCCTTCTCATCAGTGCAGAGGCAGAAAAGGATCTTGGAGTCATTATTGATGACAAGATGAACATGGGCTGGCAACGTGGGGATGCGGTCAGAAAGGACAACCGCACTTTGTCATCCATCCACAGATGCATCTCAGGCAGGTCCAGGGAGGTGATCCTCCCCCTCTATGCGGCACTGATCAGGCCACAGCTGGAGTGCTGCATCCAGTTCTGGGCGTCGCACTTCAAGAGAGATGTGGACAGCATGGAGAGGGTCCAGAGGAGGGCCCCTTGCATGATCTGGGGGCAGCAAGGCAGTCTCTATGAGGAGAGGCTATGGGACCTGAACCTGTTTAGCCTCCACAAGAGAAGGCTGAGGGGGGATCTAGTGGCCTGTTACAAACTGGTCAGAGGGGACCAGCAGGCACTGGGGAAGTCCCTGTACCCCCATACACTACCAGGAGTGACCAGGAATAACGGTCACAAGCTGGCAGAGGGTAAATTCAAGTTAGACTTCAGGAGGCGCTACTTCACTGTCAGGGCGGCTAGGATCTGGAACCAATTTCCAAGTGAAGTGGTGCTGGCTCCTACCCTGGGGGTCTTTAAGACAAGGCTAGACAATCACCTTGCTCGGATTGTTTGACCCCAGTACTTTTTCCTGCCATGGCAGGGGGTCGAACTTGATGATCTGCTCAGGTCCTTTCTTACCCTACTCGCTATGATACTAGGAAAATGCCACTCCAGTCCCCTTCCCCTGCCTGACCTGCTGCTCTGCTGTGTGCCCCTACCCCTGTGCTCCTTGACTCATCTTCTGTTTTCTGCTTCCTTTCCTGTAGTCCCTGGCTGATTTGCTGTTTTATTTTTTACTTCCTGCTGGTGTCATGACATGTCATGATCCCTCCTTGATCTATCATGTGCCACATACAAAGGCTGCCAGTGCCACTTGTGGCACCTGTGCCACAGGCTGGCCACCCTTGTTTTAAAACATGTCCGCATCACCATACATTTAAAAAATGTTTGAAAATATTAGCCACTGGCCTTTTCCCAGTGACATGAGCATGAAGGTCCAGCTGGGTGTCCCTGAGCAGAGATACCTCCTGGAGGGCCCTAAGGGAAGTCAGTCTTGTGAGCTTGACAGAAGGGTCATTAAGAGCTAACCTGGGCTTCTGAAAGTGATAATAACAACAAAGAGTAGCTTGTATTGATTCCACTAGGTGATCCCATTCATCCCAGGTACCAGGAGGATATTTAATCTTAGTTAAATATAAATAAATTCAATTATTAGAAGGGAAAAAAATCACTATATTTATTTCAAGTAAATCGAAAGCAATTACTCTGGGGAAAGTCCTGTCTGGGGCCTGAGAGGGCAGTATATTACCTGTCATATTTTAAGTGATTTACAAAGGGAATTTCAATATGTCATTCTCTGCAAGCCAGGCTAAGAAGGAATTAGTAAAAGAGAAGATAGAAAACAGTCTTGCTTGGGTCAGATTCTCCTCTCATTTACATCCTAGATTTCTAGGAGGCATTCCTCATTCCCATCAATGTCAGTAATAGAAGGATGAGACTCCAAAATGTTTAATAAGCTTGTTCTAGCACCTCACTCATACTCCAGCCCCTTCCCTTGTTCCTCTTAGCCACCCATTTAAATTATCTTCCTTTCTTCTCTACCAAAAGCTACACCCACAAGATTTATCCCCAGTGTTTGAACTGGGGAAATATATAAAGGAGAAACAACACTTAGCTCTAAGGCTGGAGCCAAAAAAAGACTTAGCCACTTAAAACAGGACTTAAGTGAGAGTTTAGGTGCTTTAATTCAGAACTGCAATCCTGAAAAATCCCCAGAGGTGGTTAAACTTCATAGCTATCCCGGTTTTTTTATCTTACAGTTTCTTAAGTGCCTGAAGTTTTGCTTCTGCATGTCTCCAGGACCACCTCAGGCATGACTCTGATGAACAGCTAAGCCCATTCAAGTTTCAGAAAGGTGGCATTCTTCTACATAAAATGGCTATTGAAAAAGGATCATACAGGAAATGGATATGTAACTATATTAATAAGAATGAGGACAGGACTATGGCATGAACCTCTGGGGACAGAAAAAGAAAGGCTAGGGGACAAACTGAGATACAGCTACCGAGGGATATAAAAAGTAATAAAAAGCATTCTATAAATACATTAGAAGCAAAAGGAAGAACAAAAAAGTGTAAGTCCCATTCTGAAGGAAAGGGGAAGCTAATAATGGATGAGAAGGCTGAAGTGTTTAATGCCTTTTTACTTCAGTCTTCACAAAAAAGGTCAGCTGTCAGATGAGTAGCACAAGTAGTATCAAAGACAGGGGATAGCTGCTCAGCCTAGTGTAGGAAAAGAAAAATTACAAATTACTCAAATAAGCTGTATGTTTCAAACTCAGAAGGATCTGGTGGAGGACAGATATGGTCCCAAGATACTGGGAAAAAGCAAATATAGTGACCATCTTTAAAAAGATGAAAAAGGATGGCCCAGGAAATTAGAAACTGCTCAGTCTAACCTGATACCTGAAAAGATAGTGAAGGATACCATCAAAAATAATTTTCAAGCACTCCAAGCCAGATTCAAAAAGATATCTATGCACGGAAGTACTATGAAGTCTCACCAGAAACTGTTGTAAGCTCATAAACAGAATTCATACAAAAAGGGTATTCAACCTGAGCACATTCTGGGCATTATTCATCAGTAGGCAACATAGATAAGCCAATAGGACGTGCAGAGAGCAGTTTGTGAAAAATAGTGCATCCCTCCCACCATCCCGAGGTGAAGGGCTCCAATCCCCTTCCCTCAAATCCCAAGCACAGGCTGGACAAACCCCAAATAGAGTTCCCTCCTCTCCCTCCCCTCCCCCAATCCTGAAGATAATACAAGGGGCAGGGTTGGGCTGATGCAGCCCAGCCCTGCTCCCAGGCAGGACAAACAGAAGTTAATGAAGGCACTCTGCTTTGGAGTGTCTTCATCTGAACCCTCATTAAACGAGGGTTAATTTGTACCATGATAAGGCACTCTGCAGCTGTGTACTTCTGTCAGGGCATCGCTGTAGAGCATTTCCAAGGGGCCAATCATGCAATAAATATACCTTCTGTCTGCATCCAAGATTTCCCACATATGTGCACAACACCATTTAAACCTGAAGACCCGAGGTCCCCTCTTATGCAGATGGGGGTTGTGCCTGCATCACTCACTTCCCATGAAAGTTCTTAAACAACCAGACCACAGGCTATCTATTGTTTAGAAAGTGGTCCAGCCCTCCTCTTGAAGCTGGTCTCTGGTGGCTCTTCTGAAGAAAGAGCAGCAGAATAGCTCCTGCCAAACTGGGGCATAGAGCTAAGGCACTATCCTGGTTCCCTTCCCTTCAATGGCATGTCTCACTGAGTCGCACTACTTCTGCCTTGTTTGCTTACTCATGAATTCACATATCTGAGAAGCATCTAGCCTATGACCTGGTAGTTAGAGCTCTTTGCCCAGAAACAGAAGATGGAGTTATAACTCCCAAGCCCCAAAGTGGAGGGATCTAGAACCTGGGCATCCTCTTCCCGAGGCATAATGAGTAACCAGATGGAGAAATTTGGTCTTTCTGGGACTTGGAGTGAGGAATTGAACAATTATTCTTTGAGATTATTAGTAGGAACTTCCAGAATTGGACCTAGTCTTTTTTGTTGCCAACCACCACCTGGCAAAATGGTTATATACATAGGGTAACTGCAGGGTTGTTATGCTCCAAAACATATTCCTGAGAGAGGTTGTAGGAACTTTGTCACTAGAAATTTTTAAGTGCCAGTTAGACAAGCATTTTTTCTGAGATGGTTTAGAGAGATGATCCTGATTTTAGTACAGGTGGACTAGATGAACTCCTGAGGTCTCTTTCGGCTCTATTTTAACTCCTGGTGGTGTCCCTCAGGGAGCAGGCAAGAGAGCTACAGGAAGAGGTGTCAAGGCTCTGAAGCATCCTCCACCATAAGGACTTCATTGATTCAATTCTGAAGGATAACTGTAGGACTGCCGAGGAAGAATGGCCAGAGGAAGCACTAGAGAAGGAAGAGAATGTAGATTCCCATGAAAGTGGAATCTGGAAGCTTCTGAACTCTGGCACCAAGCAGAAGTCTTCATCTCCACATGCAGCAGTTTGCATGAAAAACAGATATGGATCCCTAGCAACAGACAAAGGAGAGCATATTCCATTAGTGGAACAGGCCAAGCCAGGCCACCCCAAGGTTGGGAGGATAAAGACCACTGTCATCAAGAGAAAGTTACAGGTGGTGGTGGTTGGGACTTCCTTCTGTGGGGCACAGAGGTATCCATCTGCTGGCCTGAACTCTTGTCTAAGGATGTCTGCTGCCTGCCCAGAGCCCAGATCCAAGATGTCAAGGAAGGATTACTAAGATTCATCAGACCCTCTGATTGCTGCCACATGCTGCTCATCCATGTGGGCACCACTGCTAGGGACAACCCTGGGAAGAGCATAAGTGACTACAGGGCTCTGGAAGGAAGGGTGAAGAGGACAGGGTTCAGCTAGTGTTCTCCTTGATCCTTCCACTCAGAGGAAGGACCCAGGCAGGAGCGGACACATCCTGCATGGCTGTGCAGATGGGGTTGCCAGCAGGGTTTTGGCTTCTTCAACCATGGGATGTTCTTCCAAGAAGATTCATAGAAGTAGGGTCAGAAGGGACCTTGTAGATCATCAAGTCCAGCCCCCTGCCCTGGGCAGGAGAGAAAACTGGGTTCAAATCACCCCAGCCAGGTAGATGACAAGCCTCCTCTTAAAGACCCCCAGGGTAGGAGCCATCACCACTTCCCTTGGAAGTTGGTTCCAGATCCTAGCCACCCTGACTGTGAAGTAGTGCCTTTGAATGTCTAGTTTAAACCTACTCTCAATAACAACATCATTAATGAAGATGTTGAACAATATGGGTCCAAGGACAGAGGGTCTAACAACTTGTGGCCGTTATTCCTTGTTACCCTGGGGGGGTGCTAGGGGAAGCAAGGTCTCTCCCAAACCTTGCTGGTCTCCCCTAGTGATTTTATAGATGGCCACCAGGTCCCCCTTCAGCATTCTCTTGTGAAGGCTGAACAAGTTAAGGTCCCTTAGCCTCTCTTCATAGGGTCTGCCTTGCTGTCCCCGGATCATGCGAGTGGCCCTCCTCTGGACCCTCTCAATGCTGTCCACATCCCTCCTGAAGTGCGGCGCCCAGAACTGAACACAATACTCCAGCTGTGGCCTGACCAGTGTCACATACAGGGGGAGGACCACCTCCTTGGCTCTGCTTGAGATGCATCTGTGGATGCACGACAAGGTACAGTTGGTCCTACTGACCATTACCTTGCAATGTTGGCCCATGTTCATCTTGGAGTCAGTAATGACTCCAAGATCTCTTTCTGCCACCATGCACTCGAGAAGGGAGTTTCCCAGCTTATAAGTGTACTGCTGGTTCCTACTGCCCAAGTGCATCACTCTGCATTTGTCAGTATTGAAACCCATCCTATTTTTATTAGCCCACCCCTGTAACCTATCCAGGTCCTGCTGTAATCTGTCCTTCCCTTCTAGCATGCCCACCTCACCCCAAAACTTGGTATCAGAAAATTTAAAGAGGCTGCTTTTCACCCTGTTGTCCAAGTGACTAATAAAGAAATTCAACAGTGCGGGCCCAAAGACTGAGCCCTGGGGACTCCACTGCCCACTTTCCTCCAGGTTGAAAAAGACACATCTACCACTACCCTCTGAGTATGACCCTTCAGCCAATTTGTAATCCATCTGACTATGTAGGCATCAATGCCACAGTCACCTAGTTTTTTTTATGAGAATGGGGTGGGAGACTGTGTCAAAGGCTTTGCTGAAGTCCAGAAACACTACATCCACCGCAACACCTGCATCAATGCTTTTGTGACCTGATCGTAGAAGGCAATCAGGTTGCTCTGACAGGTTGATGCCCCTAATGAAACCATGCTGATTGCCCTTAAGCATCATCCCTGCTGCTGGCCCATCACAGATGTCCTCCTCGATAATCTTCTCAAAGAGTTTCCCCAGGACTGAAGTAAGACTAACTGGCCTATAGTTGCCTGGGTCCTCTCTCTTCCCTTTTTTAAAGATTTCATAGACATTAGGGCTGGAAGGGACCTCGGAAGTTCATTGAGTCTAGCCCCATGCCCAAAGGGCAGGAAGTCAGCTGTGGTCATAGGATCCCAGCAAGATATGCATCCAATTTACTCTTGAAGGTGTTCAATATAGGTGCTTGAACCACCTCCGATGGCAGGCTGTCTCAGACCTTGGGGACTCAGACAGTAAAGAAATTCTTCCTCATGTCCAGCCTGAAACAGTCTTGCATCATCTGCCCATTTGCTGAGCCTGTCCAGGTCAACCTGGATTGCTCACCTGTCTTCAGGTGTGGATGCTTTGCCCCAGAGTTTGGTGTCATCGGCAAACTTGGCCAGTCCACTTCTGACTCCAATGTCCACATCATTAATGAAGATGTTGAACAATATGGGTCCAAGGACAGAGCCTCAAGGGACCCCACTCATCACAGGGCACCATGATGATCGACTTCCATAAATTGCTACCCTCTGGGTCCAACCACAGAACCAATTTACCATCCAGCAGATCGTGGTGGACCCAAGGCCACAATTGGCCAGTTTTGCCAAGAAGTGATCATGGGATACCAGATCAAAGACTATTTTGAAATCAAGGTATATGACATCAATCTCTTCTCCCTTGTCCAGGTGATAGGTCACCTGGTCATAGAAGGAAATGAGATTGGTCAAACAAGACCTACCTGCAACAAACTCATGCTGGCTATCCCTCAAGATGTTGGCATTGGCCAGTCCATTAAGGATGGCCTCCTTAATAAATTTTTCTAAGACCTTCCCCAGGATAGAAGTCAGGCTGATGGTCCTATAGTTAGCTGGATCCACTTTTCTCCCTTTCTTGAAGATCGGCACCACATTGGCCTTCTTCCAGTCTTCAGGCACTACTCCAGAGCGCAAGGAGTTTTCAAAGATCCATGCCAGAGGCTGGGCTATGATGCTTGCCAGCTCCCTGAGTACCCAGGGGTGTAAATTGTCAGGGCCAGCTGATTTGAAGGTATGCAGCCTCTCAAGGTGTTCCTTCATGAGGTCAACATTAATGGAAGGCAGAGGATCTCCCTCACCTGGACCTCCCTGTCCCGTGGTGGGTATGGGCGTTCCATGAAAGACCGACGCAAAGCACCCATTTAATAGGTTCACTTTTTCCTGGGCATCAGTTGTCAGTTGTCCCATCTGGTTCAGCAGAGGTCCAGTGTTACCCTTGCTTTTCCTCTGGCTCCCCACATATCTGAAAAAGGACTTTTTATTGTTCTTGATGCTTGAAGCTAGGTGGAGTTCAGTTGCAGCCTTGGCTTTCCTGGTTTTTTCTCTGCAGGACAGAACCAGTACAGAATATTGCTCCTTGGAGGTGAATCCTATCTTCCATCCTTTGTAGGCCTTTCTTTTTAGCCTCAGGCTAGATCCCTGGAGAGCCAAAGGGGCTGCTGTGCCCTCTTTCTGCCTTTCCTCTGAGATGGAGTAGAATTAGCCTGTGCATTGAGGATTGCTTCATTGAGGAGCAACCACTCTTCCTGTGGGTCCCTTAGGGCCTCACTGACAAGCCTCCTGAGCTTGTCAAAGTTGGCTTTCCTGAAGTCAAGGACTTCAGTGTTGCTCACTGACTTCCCAGCTTTACGGCGGGTGGTGAAGTTGATCAGCTTGTGGTCGCTGTCACCCAGCTTCCCATCGATCACTAGGTCACCAGTTAGGTCATCCTCAGCAGCCAGTACCAGGTCAAGCAGTGCTTTACCTCTCATTGGCCCATAGACTTGAGCCAGGTAGAGGTCATCCATTCAGGAGAGGAAGCTTTGCAACCACTCAGATTTTTCTGAGCAATCCTCCCACAAGATGTCCGGGTAATTGAGTCACCCATGACAACCATGGTCCTGGAGCATGTGACCTCAGCCAGTTCCCAGGCAAACTCCTGGGCAAACTCCTGGTCAAGCTCTTGATTCTGGGTTGGAGGTCTGTAGTAGACTCCCACTGTTGTGTCCCCTGTGCTGTGTTCCCCATGGATTTTAACCCAGAGAATCTCTAGTCATCCACCCTGGTTACCAACATCAGCTTGCAGGGACACGTAGATTTCCTTAACATAGAGAGCTACACCCCCGACCCTTTTATCTACATGATCTCTCCTGTACAGGGTATAGCCATCTATATCCATGGTCCAGTCATGGGCAGAGTCCCACCAGGTCTCTGTTATCCCAATTACATCATAATTATTTGGGTTAAGCAGGAGAAGTTCCTCCTGCTTATTCCCCAAGCTCCTGGCATTTGTGTACAGGCAGGCAAGTGTCCCCTTGGGGACTCTTGCCTTGCCCACAGATTGTACCAGGGCTGGGGCAGGGGTGGGCTCCCTTAAGTGCCTTGGCCTGCTGGCTTTTCAAGGGTAGCTCAGTGGGCCAGCAGTGGCAGTATTCCCCCAGTCCCCCAGCGGGTTTAGTTTAAAGCCTGGTGGAGCAGGTCAGCCAGTCTGGCTGAGAAGAGCCTCTTAGCCAGGTGAGAGAGGTGGAGGCCACATTGACTTTCTTCCAGTCATCTGGCATCTGGCCAGAGCACCGTGAGTGCTCATAAAGCTGTGCCAGGGGCCCCACAATAACCCCTGCCAATTCCCTCAACACCCGGAGGTGGAGGGCATCTGGATCTTCTGATCTGAACATGTCCACCCCCTCCAGAAGGTCTCTAACCTGGTCCCCTCCACCCCCGACCTTAGGCCTGGTGGTGTTTCTCTTGAGTCCATCTGGAATCTTTGTCAGGGAGTTCTGGTCCCTGCACAAGAAAATGTAGGCAAAGAATTTGTTAAAGAGGTCTGCTTTCTCTTCTGGTGCAACCACCAGATTGCCAAGCATATCCTGCAGGGGCCCCACATTACCCAGTGCCTTCTTCATTCTCACTATATATTTTTAAAAAGGACTTTTTATTATCTTTGATCCTTATTTGAAGGATTATTAGGAAGAGATGGGATCCACCTGATAAAGAGAGGGAAGAGGATCTTTGCAGACAGGTTCACTAACCTAGTGAGGAGGGCTTTAAACTAAGTAAACTGGGTGATAGAGACCAAAGACCTTAATTAAGTGAGGAAGTGGGTGACCTGGAGGAAGCACAAGAAGAAGGGGTCAACAGGGGACTCCTTTTCATTCTGCCTGAGAAAGGAGGGCAATTGGCTAGTTACTTTAGGTGTTTGTACACAAATGCACAGAGCCTGGGAAACGAGCAGAAGGAATCTTTGCACAGTCCCAAAAGAAGTAATGTGATTGGAATAATGAATGCTTGGTAGGATCACTTGTATGACTTGAATGGAGTACTGTCATGGATGGGCACAAACTACTGAGGAAGGACAGACAGGGGAGAAGAGGAGGAGGAGTTGTGCTGTGTGTAAAAGAGATGTATGATGGCTCAGAGCTCCAGTATGAAACTAGAGAGAAGCCTGATGAAAGTCTAGGGTCAAACGGAAAAGCAACCAGGGTGATGTTGTGGTGGGTGTCTGCTATAGACCCCAAGACCAGGAGAATGAGGTGGATGAGACTTTCTTCAAACAGTTCACACAAAAGTTTCTCATTCATAGGTCCTGGTTCTCATGGGGGACTTCAATGACCCTGACATCTGCTGGGAGGGGAATACAGCACCACACAAGCAATCCAGGAAGTTTTTAAGTGTTGGGGACAACTTTGTGGTTCAAGTGTTGGAGAGACCAACTATGAGTTATGCTCTTGATCTGCTGCTCACAAAGAGGGAAAAATTGGTGGGGAACATGGTAGTGGATGACAGCTTGGGCAGCAGCAACCACAATTGAGTTCAGGATCCTGAAAAAAGGAAGGAGAGCAGCAGAGTAAGGACCCTAGACAGAAAAACAGACTTTAACTCACTCAGGGAACTGATGGAATCCCCTGAGAAACCAGACTGAGGGGAGAAGTAGTCCAGGAGATCTTGTTGCATTATAAATGAACTTTACGGAGGGTAAAGGAATGAACCATCCCAACACTCAGGAAGACTAGAAACTATTGCAGAACAGCAGCTTCACTTAACAGGGAATTTTTCAATGAGCTAAAGAAACAAAAAGGAAGCTTAGAAAAAGTGGAAACTTGGGCAAAGGACTAGGGAGGAGTATAAGAGTATTGCTCAAGCATGCAGGGATGAAATCATGAAGGCCAAAGTGCAACTGGAGTTGCAGCTAGCACGAGATATGAAAGGTATGTGGAAGGGTTTCCAAAGGTATGTCAGCAACATGGGAAAGATGAGGGAAAGTGTAGGCAACCAAGTGGCAGATGATGTGGAAAAGGCTGAAGTACTCAATGCCTTTTTTACCTCAGTCTTCACAAGTAAGGTCAGCTCCCAGACTACTGCACTGAGCTGCACAGTTTGGTGAGGTGATGAGCAGCCAACAGGGGTAAAAGGTCAGGTTAGGGACTGTTTAGAAAAGCTGTACATCATATGATCTAACACAATGCACCCAATGGTGCTGAGGGTGATTTGATCATCAATCCATTGACCATTATCTTTGAAAAATTGTCGCAGTCAGGAGAGGTCCTGGATGATTTGAAAAGGGCAAATATAGTGTTCATCTTTAAAAGTGGGGGGAAAGGAGGCTCTGAGGAACTACAGACCAGTCAGCTTCACCTCAGTCCCTGGAAAAATAATGGAGCAGTTCCTCAAGAGATTTCTTTCTAAGCACTTAGAGGAGAAGGAAGTGATTAGGAACAGTCAGGATGGATTCATTGAGGACATGTCATGCCTGAACAATCTGATCACCTTCTATGTTGACATGACATCCTCTATAATCAAGATGGGATCAGAGGAGGGCCAAACTGAGGTACTGTGGGTCAGGATACAAGGGGGTTGGAGGGAAAGGGACTCAGTAGTGAGGGTCTACTATAGATCACCACACCAGGAGGATAAGCTAGACCTGGAATTCTCCAGACAGCAGTCAGGGGCTGTACAGTCAAGAGATATGGTTGTCATAGGTGACCTAAACTTCCCTGTTATCTGCTGGGAGGAGCAGTCAGTCAAATCTAACCACTCATGTAGGTTCTTAACCTGCATACAGGACCTCAACCTAATGAGGAGGTATACTATCCCACTAGGGGAAATGCCTTGCTAGACTTGGTGTTAGCTACAGGGGAGGACCTAGTGGGGAATCCGTACACACAAGGTAACCTAGGGGATAGTGACCATCAGTTGGTTGAATTCAATATCTAGCAAAGGGTCAGTAAACTAACCAGCAGGGATGAAATGCTAGACTTCAGAAAGGCTAACTTCAGTGTGCTCAGGAGATTAGTTAGTAAGGGTTAAGACTGGGCTGTGTGAAAAGGCACTGTTCTATTTGACTTCAGTTTCAAAGTTTGGACAGAACAGCTGTTCCATTTCACTTCATCAAAACAGTGAGGCTGTTTCAACATTTCACCCAACCATCCCATTGGGGAAAGGAACTCATCCCAGCTGGGCTGACTTCCCAACCCCAGTGTGATCATAGGACTGGGATGGGGAACTGAGCAATTGAGCTCAGTTCCTTTCCCCAGCCTGATTACAGTGCTTGGGAGGGGAACTGAGTCTGGGCTCAGTTTCCTTCCCCTACACTGTGATCAGCTGCCTGCAGCCTGGCGGTAGGAGACAGGGAAGAGCTATGGCTGTGCTTCAAGTAGTAGCCAGGAATGCAGCCCTGGCTCTTTCTGTCTCCCGCTGCCAGGCTGCAGGCAGCTGATCACAGTGTAGTGGAAGGAAACTGAGCCCAGACTCAGTTCCCCTCCCAAGCACTGTGATCAGGCTGGGGAAAGGAACTGAGCCCAATTGCTCAGTTCCCCTCCCCAGTCCTATGATCACACTGGGGTTGGGAGTCAGCCCAGCTGGGATGAGTTCCTTTCCCCAATGGGATGGTTGGGTGAAATGTTGAAACAGCCTCACTGTTTTGATTGATTTCACTGTTCCAAGCTCAAAAAGAGTCGACAATGTCAAACCAAAACAGCCAGTGACATTTTGCACAGCCCTACTCAAAAGCATTGGCAAAATGGGGATCCAGGAAGGGTGGCCATTCCTCAAGGGAGCAATCCTAATGTCACAGAAGGAGACAATCTCATTGCTCATAAAAAGGGGGTGAGGAGATCAAGAAGCCCTCTTGGCTGAGCAGGCAATTCCAGGAAAACCTAAGGGCAAAGAAAGAGGTATACAGGCTATGGAAACAGGGGATAGCTACCAAGGAGGAGTATACCTCCCTGGCTCACACTTGCAGGGAATCAGGAAAGCCAAAGCAAGATTAGAATTTAGGCTGGTGACAAAAATTAAGGACCACAAAAAGTCCTTCTTCAGGTATACAGGAAACAAAAGGAAGGCACAAGATAGCACAGGATCCCTACAGGACAAACTAGGGCAACTGCTGACAGAGAGGAGGGACAAAGCTGAGCTCTTCAATGAGTTCTTTGCATCTGTATTCCTAGACACAGACCAAGACAAATCTCCCAATTGGATCACAGACAGACACAGAGGGACACCGGCCCACAAACTGCTAGTGCAGACTTAGTGAAGGGGAACTTGGAGGGCCTGGATGTGTTCAAATCATCGGGCCCTAGATGAATCAGCGGGCCCAAGGGTTCTGAAAGAAATGGCTGGTGCCATAGCAAAGCTGTTGGCATGACTGTTCAAGCACTCATGGTGCTCCAGTCAGGTCCCAGAGGACTGGAAAAGGGCCAATATGGTCCCTATTTTCAAGAAAAGAAGGGAGGAACTGGGAAACTATAAGCCAGTTAGTCTCACCTCTATCCTTGGGAAAACTCTGGAAAAAATCATTAAGGATCACATCTGTGGGAGCCCAGCAGGGGAAATAATGCTGAAAGGAAGTCAGCATGGGTTCATTGCAGGTAGATCCTGCCTGACTAACCTTGTTTATTTTTATGACCACATCACAAAAATGCTTAGACACAGGAGTCAAGGTAGATTTCATCTACCTAGACTTTAAGATGGCCTACAATATGTTATCTCATTCTGTTCTTGTAAATAAACTGACAGGCTGTGATGTAGATGATTTCATGGTCAGGTAGGTGGCAAATTGGCCTAGGGGTCACATCCAGAGGGTGGTGGTGAATGGGTTGATATCAACCTGGAAAGTTGTGGGCAGAGGAGTCCCACAAGGCTTGGTCCTTGGACTGGTGCTATTCAATGTCTGCAACAGTGACTTGGACGAGGGCATGGAGAGCACCCTTTCCAAGTTTGCAGATTGTCAGGTATCTCAGTCACTTGCAGACCTGTAGGACACCACCTGCCAGCCGACTAGGGTGAGACCATTTTTAATTGGGAATCCACACCCATGTTTCTTGTGCCATGACTTGGTGTTAAAGGACTTGGTTCAGTACCTGTGCGAGTAGTCCCATTAGTAGTCTTACCGTCATCCTGTGAAGGTCCTACATTCCTGAGGGCTCTGCCACACCTACACCCTTGCCTGTTCCACCGGGTTCTGATCAGCCAGTTGGTCTTTCAACATGACCTCCGTTCCAATCAAAAACAGGAAAACAAGAAAACAAAACAGGCACTCCTGGCCTGGGTCATTGTTCCGGCTGCTTTTAGCCAAGAGCAAACCAAATAGACTTTCGTGAGGTCGGGCCCTCTTTTCTGCCCCTTTCCTCTGTTTGGTGGTTCTCTCTAAGCCTCTTGTTGAGGTTGCCACCATTCCATTTATCCCATTAGGTCCATCTGTGACACCATTTTTGGCTTGTGCCACTTTTACATGCTTCACGGTACTGCAAAATCTATCATAATGTCCCTATTAGGGATATTACAGTACAAAACTCTGCCGGGCTCCGCCAGCTCCTGGCATAGTAACAAAACAGTTCTGAGCCCCGCCGGGTCAGTAGTTTTTGCTCTAAGTTCCCTCTGTGGGGCTTACTGTCTGCAAGAGTCTCCTACCAGCTCTCCGCGTCGCTCTCAGGGTTCCATGCAGCGTGCCGGCTCACTCCTCCACCTCCTTCCAGTTCTACATTCTCCCCTCTTACCTGTTCCAGGCTTTTCTTTATACTGGCGCTGGAGGTCCCTGCCCCTCCCCTCCAGAAACACCTGGGTAAGGGAGATTTCTCCCGGGCTCTTTGGGGCCGTGGACCTGGGGTTGCTGAGCCTCTGTTTAGTCCTTGTGCTTTGTAGCCCTGTGACTCTCACACAGATGATACCAAATTATGGGGCAAGGTTAACAAACTAGAGGGTAGAAAACAAATCCAGGCAGATCTGAACAGATTGCAAAAATGGGCAGAATGAACTAGGAAATAGTTCATCAAAGACAAGTACAAAGTGCTGCACCTGGGCAAAAAGAACCACCAAAACACTTACAGGCTGGGGGATGACCTTATGAGCAGCACAGCAGTGGAAAGAGATCTTGGAGTCATAGTTGACTCCAAGATCAACATGAGTCATCGATGTGACAAAGTTGTCAACAAGGCTATCTTTCTCATGCAATAACAGATGCATGACGAACAGGTCCAGGGAGGTGATGC
This sequence comes from Crocodylus siamensis, assembly GCF_052110815.1. Taxonomy (NCBI): domain Eukaryota; kingdom Metazoa; phylum Chordata; order Crocodylia; family Crocodylidae; genus Crocodylus; species Crocodylus siamensis. The sequence goes on from NC_143403.1 coordinate 47,807,653, forward strand.
TTCCCCTCTAGGTGGCACTGGTCAGGCCACATTTAGAGTATTGTGTCCAGTTATGGATGCCACACTTCAAGGGGGATGCAGAGAATCTTGAGAAGGTTCAGAGAAGGCCATTCATATGGTCAGAAGCCTGCAGGCAAAGCCCTATGAAGAGAGACTGAGGGACCTGGATCTCTTCAGCCTTTGCAAGAGAAGGCTGAGAGGTGATCTTGTGGCTCCCAATAAATTCATCAGGGGAGGGCAGCAGGGAATCAGAGATGTTATTTTTACTAGGGCACCCTCTGAAGTAACTAGGAACAATGGCCACAAATTGACAGAGAGCCACATTTAGATTGGACATTAGAAAGAACTTCTTCACAGTAAGGGTTGCCAGAATCTGGAATGGGATTCTAAGGGAGGAGGTGCTCTCCCCTACCCTGGGGGCTCTTTAAGAGGAGACTGAACAAACATCTAGCTGAGGTCATCTGAACCCAGCGCTTTCCTGCCCAGAGCAGGTGTTCAGACTCAATGACCTACTGAGATCCCTGCTGACCCTATCATCTATGAATCTATGACTGGCTCTGTGGTTGTGGGAAGGGCAGAGCACATGATATATCTTGGCTTTAGCAAAGTTTTTTATATGGTCTGCCACAATATTTATGCATCTGAACTAATGAAGTATGGGTTTGATGAATGGACTGTAAGGGGTATAGAAAACTGGTGGTATCCTTGGGCTCAGAAGGTCATAATAAATGGCTCGCTGTCTGGTTAGCAGCTGGTATCAAATGGCATGCCCCAGGGGTCAGTCCTGGGCCTGGTTTTGTTCAAAATCTTCATCAGTGCCCTGGAAGATAAGATGCAGTGCACCCTTAACAAGTTTAAAGAGGACATCAAGCTGGGGGAGCAGTAGATACACTGAAGGGTAGGGCTATACCTAGACAAATTAGAGGATTAGACCAAAAGGTCTCTCACGAGGTTCGATAAACACTGGTGCAAAATCCTGCATTTAGGACAGAATAATCCCATGCACTGATGCAGACTGGGGACTAACTGGCTAAGCAGCAACTTTGTGAAATACCTGGGGGTTACAGTGGACAGTAAGATGTATATTAGCCAACAGAATGCCCTTGTTACCAAGAAGGCTAACAGCATACTAGGCTGCATTGCCAGCAGATCAAAGGAAGTGATTAATTTTGCTCTATTTGGCAGTGGTGAGGCTACATCAAGACTACTGTGTCCAGTTTTGGGCTCCCCGCTACAGGAAGGATGTGGAGAGAGTCCAGTGGAGGGTAGCAAAAATGGGTAGAGAGCTGGGGCACATGACTTCTGAGGAGAAGCTGAGGGAACTGGGCTTACTGAGTCTGGAGGAGAGAAGACCGAGAGGGGATTTAATAGCAGCCTTCAACTACCTAAAGAGTGGTTCCAAAGAATCATAAAAAATTAAGGTTAAACGGAACCTTGAGAGGTCATCTAGTCCAACCCCCTGCTCAAAGCAGGACCATCCCAAGCTACATCATTCCAGCAAGGGCGTTGCCAAGCTGGGTCTTAAAAACCTCCAAGGATGGAAATGCCACCACATCTCTAGGTAACCTGTTCAAGGGCTTCACCATCCCCCTTATGAGAAAGTTTTTTCCTAATATCCAACCTAAACCTCCCTTGCTGCAACTTGAGACCATTTCCCCTTGTTCTGTCATCTGCCACCACTAAGAACAGATTAGCTCCATCCTCTTTGTAGCCACCCTTCAGGTAGTTAAATGCTGCTATCAAATCCCCACTCAGTCTTCACTTCTGCAGACTAAATAAGCACAGGTCCTCAGCCTCTCCTCATAAGTCATGTGCATCAGCCCCCTAACCATTTTCATTGTCCTCTGCTAGACTCTTTCTAGCTTGTCCACATACTTTCTATAATGGAGGGGGGACCCAAAACTGGACACAGTACTCCAGATGTGGCCTCACCAAATAGAGCGGAATAATTGCTTCCCTCAGTCTGCTGGCAACAGTCCTACTAATGCAGCCCTGTATTCTATTAGCTTTCTTGGCAACAGGGACACCCTGCTGACTCATATCCATCTTATTGTCTACTGCAGGGGTGGGAAAAAATACAGTCTGTGGGCCAGATCAGGCCCAGCAGGCCATTCTATGCAGCCCGTGGGGCCCCTAAAAGTTTAAAAAAATTAATATGCATCTGCCTCTGGCTCCTGTCAAAGATGTGTGGGAGTGTGGGGTCTGTGCCAGTGGTCCTGGGACCAGCACTGGTGGGGCCTGTCTGGACTGAGCAGCGGTGGTGGGAATGGTGCTCATCGTGGGGGAAAAGCATCCCCCCTCTCCCCACCTTGGAAAGACAAGGCTGTGTCTAAACTCCAACTGGCTACATGTTTCAAGGACAATAAAAAGCCCTTTTTTAGATATCTGTGGAGCTACAGGAAATGCAAGGGTAACATTGGAACCCTGCTAAACCATATGGGTCAACTGACAACCGATCCCCAGGAAAAAGCCAACCTGCTTAACGGGTATTTTGCATCAGTTTTTCACCTGCCCCAAGGGACAGCCCTGCTCAATACGGTACAGGACAGCCAGGGTGAGGGAGAATTGTTACCCTTCATCAATGTTGACCATGTGAAGGAACACCTTGAGAGGCTAGACACCTTCAAGTCAGCTGGCCCAGACAGCTTACACCCCAGGGTACTTAAGAAGCTGGCAAGCATCATGGCTCTGCCACTGGCACGGATCTTTGAGAACTCCTGGCGCTCTGGTGAAGTGTCTGAAGATTGGAAGAAAGCCAATGTGGTGCCTATCTTCAGGAAAGGGAGGAAAGTAGATCCAGGGAACTACAGCCCCATCAGCCTGATCTCTATCCTGGGGAAGATCTTGGAAAAAAAATCAAAGAAACGATTCTTGACAAATTGACTAAAGGCAACTTCCTGAGGGACAGCCAGCACGGGTTTGTTGTGGGTAGGTCTTGCCTGACCAATCCTATCTCCTTCTATGACCAGGTGACCTATCACCTGGACAAGAGAGAAGAGATTGATGTCACATCTTGATTTTAAAACAGCTTTCAATCTGGTATCCCATGATCATCTCATAGAAAAACTGGCCAACTGTGGCCTCGGCTACATCACAGTCCACTGGCTGGGGAATTGGCTCTGAGGTCAGACCCAGAGCGTGGTAGTTGACAGAAGTCAATCATTGTGGTGTGCTGTGACCAGTGGGGTCCCTCAAAGCTGTCCTTGGGCCTGTTCTTTTCAACATCTTCATTAATGATGTGGACATTTGGATCAGAAACAGACTTGCCAAGTTCACTGATGAAGCCAAACTTTGGGGTAAAGCATCCACATCCAAGGATAAGATGGTGATCCAGGCCAACCTTGACAGGCTCAGAAAATGAGTGGAGAAAAAACTGATGGCCTTCAACACCAAAAAATGCAAGGTACTCCACCTTGGGATGAAAAACCCGCAGCATGCTTATAGGCTTGGCAGTGCTACACTTGCTAGCACCACGGCCAAAAGGGACTTGAGGGTCATGATTAACCACAAGATGAATACGAGCCAATGTGATGTTGCAGCTGGCAAAGTGAGCAAAACTTGCATCCATATATGCTTCTCTGGCAAATCCCAGGATGTCATCCTCCTGCTGTACTCAGCCTTGGTGAGGATGCAGCTGGAGTACAGCATCCAATTGTGGCCGCCACAATTTAAAAAGGATGTGGAGAAGCTTGAGAGAATCCAGAGGACAGCTATACACATGATCAGAAGGCAGGAAAACAGGCATTATGATGAGAGGCTGAGAGCAATGGGACTCTTCAGCCTAGAAAAGCATAGGTTCAGGGGGGACCTGGTGACTGCCTATAAGTATATAAGGAGTGTACATCAGAATCTGGGCAAACAGAGTGCCCCATGGGACGCCAAGGTCAAATGGCCTGAAACTCCTCAAAGACTGTTTCAGGTTGGACATAAGGAGGAACTTCTTTACTGTCCAAGCCCCCAAGGCCTGGAATAGACTGCCACCAGAGGTGGTGCAAGCACCTACTCTGGAATCCTTTAAGGGTCGGTTGGATGTTTATCTTGGTGGGATCATAGATTCATAGATGTAAGGGTCAGAAGGGATCTCAATAGATCATTGAGTCTGACCCCCTGCATAGGCAGAAAAGAGACCTGGCTTCAGATGACCCCAGCCAGATGCCCATCTAACCTCCTCTTGAAGACCCCCAGGGTAGGGGAGAACACCACCTCCCTTGGGAGCCCATTCCAGACCTTGGCCACTCTAACTGTGAAGAAGTTCCTCCTAATGTCCAGTCTAAATCTGCTCTCTACTAGCTTATGGCCATTATTTCTTGTGACCCCCAGGGGTGCCTTGGTGAATAGAGCACCACCAATTCCCTTCTGAGCCCCCATGATGAATTTATAGGCAGCCACAAGGTTGCCTCTCAATCTTCTCTTGTGGAGGCTAAAGAGGTCCAGGTGCCTTAGTCTCTCCTCATAGGGCTTGGCCTGCAAGCCTTTAACCATGAGTGGCCCCTCTCTGGACCCTCTCCAAATTATCCACATCCCTCTTAAAGTGTGGCACCCAAAACTGGATGCAGTATTCCAACTGCGGTCTGACCAGTGCCCAGTAGAGGGGAAGTATCACCTCCTTGGTTCTGTTTGTAATGCATCTGCTGATGCACGATTAAGTGGCGTTAGCTTTGCTGATGACTTCGTCACACTGACGACTCATGTTCATCTTGGAGTCCACTAGGACTCCAAGATCCCTTTCCGCTTCTGTGCTGCCAAGCAGGTAATTTCCTAGGCAGTAGGTGTGCTGGACATTTTTCCTTCCTAGGTACAGCACTTTGCATTTCTCCTTGTTAAACTGAATTCTATTGTTTTCTGTCCATTTGTCCAACCTGTCCAGGTCTGCCTGTAGTTGTTCCCTGCCCTCCAGTGTGTCAACTTCTCCCCACAGTTTTGTATCATCTGCACACTTGGACAGAGTACACTTCACTCCCTTGTCCAAGTCACTGATGAAGACATTGATGAGTATCGGTTCAAAAACTGAGCCCTGCAGGACCCCATTGCCCACGTTCTTCCAGCTCAATACTGACCCATCCACCACCACTATCTGGGTATGACCCTCTAGCCAATTTGTCACCCACTGGACTGTGTAATCACCCAAGTCACAGCCTCTTAATTTGTTCACCAGTATGGGGTGGAATACCATATCAAAGGCCTTCCTGAAGTTTAAGTAAACAATATCTACCCCTACTCCTGCATCCAGGTGCTTTGTAACCTGATCATAAAAAGAGACTAGATTAGTCAGGCATGATCTACTTGCTATGAATCCATGCTGGTTTCCCCTCAGCATAATTTTTCCTGCTGGGCTCTCACATATGTGAGCCTTAATAATCTTTTCAAAGACTTTACCAAGGATGGAGGTGAGACTGACTGGCCTGTAGTTGCCTGGATCCTCCTTCCTCCCCTTCTTGAAAATAGGGACCACGTTGGCCCTTTTCCAGTCCTCTGGGACCTGGCCCGTGTGCCATGAGTGCTCAAATATTCTTGCCAGTGGCTGTGCAATGACATCAGCTAGTGCCTTCAGTACCCTCGGATGGAGCTCATCCGGGCCTGCTGACTTAAACACATCCGGTCCTTCCAAGTGACTGCACCATCTCGGGGTCAACGCTTGGTAGTCTGGTGCCCAGCTGTTGTCTGTCTATGAACCCATTGTGAGACTTGTTTTGCCCCTCATTTAGGAACACTGAGACAGAACTCATTGGGGAGTTCAGCCTTGTCCACCTGTCTGTCACCAGTTGCTTTCGCCCATTCAGTAGTGGTCCTATACTGCCCTGGGCCTTCCTTTTACTCCCTATATATCTGAAAAACAAATTTTTGTTATCCTTAACTTGGGATGCCATCCTCAGCTCCATGGTAGCTTTGGCCTTTCTAACTGCCTCCCTACAACTGCGAGCTGAGGAGGCATACTCCTCTTCAGTAATATCTTCCCATTTCCACTGCTTATATGCCCATCTTTTTGCCCTTAGTCTGCTCTGGGTTTCTCTGATCAGTCAAGGAAGCCTCTTGGCCCCTTTCCCTCTTATCAGAATTGTCTCCCTCTGTGCCTGAAGGATCGTTTCCTTAAGGTACAGCCACCCTTCCTGGGTTCACATCTTGCCAAATCTCCTACTCTGCAGTGCGTCATTGGCTAAACACCTGAGCTTGCTGAAGTCAGCCTTCCTGAAGTCTAGCACTTCCACCCTACTAGTTACCTTTCCCTCTCTACAACTTATGGTGAATTCTATTATTTGGTGGTCACTGTCCCCCAGGTAACCACTAATCTATAGGTTCTGTATCATGTCATCCCCCATTGCCAATACCAGGTCCAGTACAGCATTCCCCCTAGTGAGACCATGTACCTCCTATGTCAGGTGGAGGTCCTGTACACAGGATAAGAACCTGCATGAACGGTGAGAATTTGCTGTCTGCATCTCCCAGCAGATGTCAGGGTAGTTCAGGTCCCCCATGACTACTGCTTCTCTAGTCTTTATGTTCTCCAAGAGCTGCCTCAGGAGTTCCAAATCTAGTTCTTCTCCTTGGTGTGGGGGTCTGTAGCAGACCCCTACCACCAAATCCCTTTCCCATGTATCCTAACCCAGAATCCTTCTACTTTCTCCTCCTCTAATTCCATTTTGATAAGGATCGATGTATAATGCTCCTTGACATAGAGCGCAACCCCTCCTCCTCTCTTCCCTACTCCATCCTTTCTGTACAGCTTGTAGCCCTCAATGTGTACCACCCAGTTGTGGGTAGAGTCCCACCAGGTTTCTGTTAACACCACTAAGTCATAAGTGTTTTCTGCAAGCAGGAGTGCTAGTTCATCCTGCTTGTTCCCCATGCTCCTAGCATTAGTGTATAGGCACTTGAGTCCTGTGACTCGCGCCTTTGTTGCCCCCTGGCTCTGATGCCCAATGGGCCCCTTATTGTTTACCTACTTATTGCTTACCTGTTCTATACTGCTGAATGTCCCATGGATTACAGGTTCCTGATGTTCTCCTTCTTCTGCCTTCCCATCCCCCATCTGAGCTAGATTAAAGCCTGACATAGGAGATCAGCCAACATGTTGGAGAAAAGACTTGGATCCTGTGACCCCAGCTGACTTCCTGCCCCTGGGGCAGGGGGCTGGACTTGATCTTCTGAGGTCCATTCCAGCCTTAATGTCTATGAAATCTATGAAATCACACACTAAAAATAAAACACCCATAATAATATATTTTAATTTAATTTAAAAAATATTTTTGTCCTGATTTGTGTATTTGTGCTGTATATGCAGAAGTGATTGCATATGTGGGGATGTGTGTGTGTGTGTGTGTGTGTGTGTGTGTGTGTGTGTGTGTGTGGGTATGGATGACATGTAGTGCAGAGTAGCTAGCTGGTAGGCAAGAAAGTGGAGAAAGCAGAAGGGGTGGGGGGAGCAGAAGTGAGTGCAGTAAACAGCCTGTGCCAGTGTCCTGGGGCCAGCACTGACAGGGCCCAGAGTGGGGTGGTAGGAGTGTGGGTGTTGGCTGGCAGGGGTTTGTGGATTCAGGCTGGGCTGCACCAACAGGGAGAGGGGAGAGCTGACCCAGTCCAGAGAGCCCCTGCTGGCTGGGACCTCACACTCCTGCTGCCCTGCTCTGGGTCCCACAAGCGCTGGCCATGGGACAGTGGGGCAGGCCTCATGCTCTTGTGTGGCTGCTGGCTCCTGTCCAACTGCTTACTCCCCGTGCCCCCACCACAGCCCTGCAGTACAGGCGGGGATGAGCACACATCCTCCAACCCTGCATGCCCTGTGCTTACCCACCTGGACTGACCAGCGGCAGTGGGGATGGTGCTCAGAGCAGGGGAAAAGCACTCCCACCATTGGCACTCCCTGCTGCAGCCAGCTGGAGCCTACATGGGACTGTCCTGCCTCTTCACTGTGTCACCACAACAGAGAGCAGGCATAGGCAGCCCTGCATGTGCTCCAAGCAGCCACAATACAGGGCGCCAGCCACAGGGGTGGAGGGGTGCACTTTTCACCTGTGCCAAGCACCAGTTTGTTCCCTGCCACACTGCTAGCCTGGGCCATGTGCTGACTCCAGATCACCCATAGGGGCCCAGTGCAGTTCATGGGAAAGTGGATCCCCACTTGCCACTGCCAGGCAGTGTTTGCTGTGGCTGCCCTCCCAGAGCTCACACTGCACTGGGCTGTGGTGCGACTGTTTCACTGCAGCCTCTGTGCTGTCCTGTGGCTGCTCCACATGGCCATGGCTGGTGTGCTGGGGCAGGCAACCACAACAAACACCGCCCGGTGGCAGCAAGCAGAGGAGCTGCTTTCCTCCATGCTGAGCAGCAGTTCATGCCCCACTGCCACACCTCAGCCCCTACAGGTAACCGAGAGCCAGCACAGGGCCCAGGCTAGAAACAGTGCTGGGGAATGAACTGGTGCTCAGCATGGGGGAAAGGCAACATCCCCCTCCCCGTGGCTAGCATCCCATGCTGCAGCTGCTCAGAGCCCATGTGGGGCTGCCAGTGCCTGGTCTCAGTTGTGGTGATGCAGTGGAGAGAAAGGACAGCCCCATGTGGGCTCTGGCTGGCTGTAGCAAGGAGCACCAGTGGCGGGGAGACGAGGGATGCTTTTCCCCCGTGCTGAGCACCATCCCCACCACTGATGCTCCGTCCAGACAGACCCTCCCAGTGCTGGCCCCAGGGTGACCAGCACAGACCCCACGCTCCTGCACAGCACTCACTTCCACTCCCCCCCTGCCCCCACTGCTACTTTCCCACCCACTTGCTGGCTCCTGGATTTATGGCCGGACCTTGGGGCTTAGCAGAAGCTGGCCTGGCCCCGAGGACTGGGGTGATCCCCATGGTCCTCCCTGCCCCCTCCCCCCACTTCTTTACTGAATTTCCCATGCTGGTGCAGGCATGAACATCCCCATGATCTCAGGTCAGAAGCCCCTGCTAGGCAGATATGTGAACTTCAGTTGGAGTTCAATCGCAGCCTTGGCTTTCCTGGTTCACTCCCTACAGGTCTGGACCAGTACAGAGTACTCCTCCTTTTGGGTGGATCCATCCTTCCATCCTTTATGTCTCTCTTTTTAGATGCATTAGGTCCAGTAGTTCTCTGCGGAGCCAAGGGGGCTGCTGTGCCCTTTTGCTGCCTTTTCTCTGAGATGGGATAGGTATTGCTTGAGTTCCAGGATCGCTCCCTAGAGGAGCAACCACTCTTCCTGAACTCCCCTCCCCTTTGAGTCGAGGTCCCTTAGGGCCTCACCAACAAGCCTCCTGAGCTTGTCAAAGTCAGCTTTCCTGAAGTCTAGGACTTCTGCTTTGTTGACTGACTTGCCAGCTTTATGGCAGATGGTGAAGGTGATCAGCTCCTGGTCACGGTCTTCCAGCTTCCCTTCAATCATTGGGTCACTGATTAAGTCATCCCCTGTTGCCAGTACCAGGTTGAGCAGCATTTTGCCTCTCATTGGTCCATAAACGTCTTGAGTCAGAGCTCATCCATACACATGAGGAAGTTTTGTGACCATTCAGATGTCAGGGTAGTTGAAATCTCCCATGACAACCATGCACTGGGAGCATGCAGCCTCAGCTAGTTCCCTGGTGAATTTCTGGTCAGCCTCTTGATCCTGGCTAGGAGGTCTGTAGTAGACGTGCACCATTGTGTCCCCTGTGCCTTGCTCACCACGGATTTTAACCCAGTGAGTCTCCAGTTATCTCCCTGGGTGCCAATGCTAGTTTGCAGGGACTCATAGCTTTCCTTGACATAGAGAGATGCCCCCTCACCCCTTTTTTTCCACATTATCTCTCCTGTACAAAGTATAGCCATCTATACCTGTGGCCCAGTCATACGTGGAGTCCCACCAGGTCTCCGTTATCCCTATGAGATCCTAATCCTTTTTGTTTACAATTTGTTCGTTTTCTTTTCCATTAGATGGCAAACTCTCTTCCTCAAAGGAGTACTTCCAGAGGTAAGGGGAGGGAATTCCAGTGGCAAAGGCCAGAGGTTAGGGGCAGGACTTCTGGTTCCCAAGATGGTGACCATGTAGCCCTCTACAGCTTGCCAAAACTCAGTAAGCAGCCCTCTGCCCAAAATAATTGCCCACCCTGGAGCTACTGTAACCCCCCAGGTCCTTTTCTGCAGAGCTGCTGGTTAGCCAGTTGGTCCCCATTCTGTACCTGTATGTGGGGTTCTTTTGTCCCAAGTACAGGATTTGCACTTATCCTTATTGAACCTCATGAGATTTCTTTTGGCCCAATCCTCCAATTTGTCTAGGTCACTGAATTCTAGCCCTACTTTCCAGCAGATGTACTACACTCTCAACTTAGTATCATCTGTGCATTTGCTGAGGATGCAGTCCATCTCATCTTCCTGATTGTTGATAAAAATATTGAACAAAACCAGCCCCAGGACTGACCCCTGGGACAATCCACTCTATACCAATTGCCAGCTAGACAGTGAGCCTTTGATTATTACCCACTGAGCCAGATAATCCAGCCAGCTTTCTATCCACCTTGCAGTCCATTCATCCAACCCATACTTTTTCAGCTTTCTTGCAAGAATATAGCTGGGGTATGGTATCAAAAGCCTTGCTAAAGTCAATGTGTATCATGTCCACTGCTTTCCCTGCATCCACATAGCCAGTCATCATAGAAGGTAATCAGATTAAATCAGGCATGACTTGCTTTTGGTGAATCCATGCTGATTGTTCCTGATCACTTTCCTGTCCTCCAAATGCTTAGAAATGTATTCCTTGAGGACCTGCTTCATGATTTTTCTGGCAACTGAAGTGAAGCTGACTGTGGTCTGTAATTTCCTGGATCCTTCTTCTTCCCTTTCTTAAAGATGGGCACTATATTTTTCCTTTTCCAGTCTTCCAGGACCTTCCCCAGTCACCATGAGTTTCAAAGATGATGGCTAGCAGCTCTGCAAATCACATCAGCCAACTCCTTCAGCGTCCCCAAATGCATTGTATCCAGACCCAGGGACTTGTATTTGTCCAGTTTTTCTAAAGAGTCCCTAACCCGTTCTTTTAGAGCTGATCAACTGCGAGCTACTCACCTTCTCCCCAAACTGTGCTGCCCACTGCAATAGTCTGGGAGCTGACCTTGCCTGTGAAGACAAAGGTAAAAAAGGCATTGAGTACTTCAACCTTTCCCTCATCATCTGTCACTAGGTTGCCTCCCCCATTCAGTAAGGGACCCACAATTTCCCTGACTTTTTTCTTGTTGCTAACAAGCTTCTTGTTTCCCTTCATTTCTCTTGCCGGCTGCAACTCCAACATCCTCTGCAATACTTTAAACATGAAGTTCATCATGTTTATAATTCATTAAGGAGTCAATGTGTGATAGGCTTGCAGAAGGTAGGATTCTGAATGACAGCTAGCATGGCTTCATCGTGGTCAGGTTTCCAATTTCCAACTTCTCCAATTGTTGTTTCTTTCCATCTATTCATTCCCTCATCCCCTCAAGGAGCACCTTAGTTTTTCCTCCATCCACTTCTTTTCTTTTCTACAACTCTTTATAAAACTCTGCCTCTGTGTCCAACACTTTTGTGTGTTCTTCTATTTTGTTTGCTTCTTCCGTTCTCACTGCTTTCAGTTCTTTCCTTCTTTTCCTCAAGTTCACCAAAAAAATGCTTATACCGCCTTTCCCTCTTCTCCACCCAAGATGCACTGGTCAGAAAGATTTTCTCATCTGCTTTCCTTTTAAACAATTCTTCTATCCATCACTTCGTCTTTCAGTTCTTCTTTCACTCGGACTTCTCTTACCACTTCCTTTAATAATTCCTGCTTCCTTACCTACAGTTCTTCACACTCTTCCACCCTGTTCCTCACTTCTCTTTAACCAATATTTCTGAAAAATTCTTGTGTTCTATGTGTTATCATAGGTCTACCACTCCCAGACACTTTTGTAATATCTCTTCAGAGTCTTCCATCCTTTATACAGTTCCACATTGTGCCCCCCGGGCTTTATTCACTCCATAGGGTACCACCCTTTTGATGTCACCTTGCTCCAGGACCCTTAAGGGTAATGCGAGTGTTCTTTCTCCGCCTCGCCACCCCCATTCTCGCCTGCCACGTCTTGCTGCACCGTCAATGAGGGGGGCCGTCTAGCGAGTCCCTCGTTGCCCAGGCCCAACCCAGCTGATGTACACGGGGTTCCAACCACCCCTGCACCCCGGCCTCACGCCACCTTCAGAAGCGGACCCTAAGGAGGAGGTACGTGGCTCCTCTTGCCCATCTGCAGCCTTTCCCTATACCTATCCCTTATACCTAAAGGGTCGAGCCTTTACAGTTACAGGTTTGGCTCTGGACCCTCAGTCCCTAGGACCTTCATCCCTAATAGACATGGGCACCCGTGGTTCCGGTGGCGACCCCACCCCAATCGAGCTCCTCCCTCGGGATCCTTGCCACCCTGCCGTGCCCAGCATGCACCTGGTTCCCATGGGTCCTCCGCAATGCCTCCTCTTCCCTGTCATCTCGCCCGGACGCTGTCCGTCTGCTGCCAGCTCCTGGGAGCTGTTGCTGGTTCCCTCTCTCCGGCTCTTCCTGCTCTGGCCCCTTGTCCTTCCCTGGACACCACGGAGCTTCCCTCTCCTCTTCTGTCGTTGATGGATCTCCCTCTTCAGGGCCATCTGCCCCTTCCTCTGCAGCCACTTTCGCTTTTATCTTCACCGGCCGGCATCTGGTGCTGACGTCACCGGCCGGCCGCAGCTATATAAAGAGCCGGCTCACAAGCCGCGTGGGTTTCGCTGGCACAACGTCCCCTGCCACAGGTGAGTGTCTTGTTTCACCTCGGTCTCTGGGACACACATATTCTTGACAGACCTTCTCATTGTAATAATTGAACATTTAATTTCCACATCCCTTTCCCCCTACCTTCATGTTTTTCTAAACTCACTTCCATTCTCAGCATCTGGTGATCACTGAAGATCACGTCTAAGATCTCCTTCTTTCTAATCCCTAGCCCATTTGTCATTAATACAAAAATCAGTCTTCAACATCTGCCTCATACTCTATTCCATCCTCACATTCACCTTCTTACCAGTCCAGACATCTATTAAACCACCTTCCTTTATTATATTATTATATAATTAATTATTATATTAATCAGTATTTTTGATGAGCTGTCTAGCTATCCTTCCCCTCCATCCCCTCTCCTACCTCCCTCCTTGATAATGCAATTCAAATCCCCCACCAGAATTTGCTCCCTACCTCTACCTCTAATTTCTTAAACAGGGTGGTCCTTCCTTCCCTTTCAGCCGGTGTATATATATTAAAAATCTCTAACACTGTCTTTTCAAACTTCACCATCATCCATTGCAGTCTCCCTTCCACAATCACTTGTACTTGCCTCACTTCTACTTTCTCCGTCTTGAGCAAAATTGCAACTCCTTGCCCACCACAATGGTCCCCATCCCCTTCTCTTTACAAAATGCTTGTTATCCCTCTCACAGGATTCCATACTCCTGCAACCCACACTTCTGCAGAATACCGTGTCTGTTCCTCCTCCTTTCCATATCATTCTCTGCTCTTTCCCTTCTCTCTCCTCTGTCTCAAAGACACTTGTTCCACTTATCTTTCCTTCTTTTCCCTCTTCTGTTGCTAGCTGGCCACTTCGCCTACTAAAATTTCACTCTCTTCCTCCCTGGCTCTTCCATCTTGTAGTGTCTCCTTCACTGTCATGCATTCTGACAGAACATCTTCTTCCCCACTTTCCCTTTCCTGTCTGTGCTGCTTCTCTGTAGATCCATCTTCATTTGAGAAGGACCAGGGGCATCATCGCTGTACATGTCCCTTTTCCCCACAAATAACACACTTCAGTATTTCTTGGCACTCCACCACCCTGTGCCCTTTCCTTTCATATCTGTAGCATATTGTATACCAGCAGCATGCAGCCAAGTGCCCTTCCTTCCCACACTTGCTACAGAGATTAGGCTGTCCAAAATACATTGTCAGCTCTTGGTGTGGCCCTACTTGGATTACTCTCAGTAAGTGCATTAACCCACCATGACTTCCATTATCCAACCTCATTACCACCCAAGCTCTCCATGATCCTGTCCATATACTGTTTTTATCATGCATCTTCTCAACATCCATACCTTTTTGTACATAATTCACCAACTATTTCTCTCTCCCCCCTTCTCAAGTATGTCTGTGTACATTCAAATAATTATTGCCCTCTCTCTTGTCTTTGGTCCCGCAATAAAATTTATCCCCTTAAGTTCTTCTCTGTCATCTACTTCTGCATATGTCTTCCAAAAATGTTCATAGCCTTCATAATCTTCTCAGCTCCAATATAAAATTTCCCAAGACTTCCAGTTAAGAAAGGCAGCCAGGCTATTCAAATATTCCACTTTAACACCCAAAACTTCAAAAATATTTTTTAAATATAAATTTATGTCTATCATTGTCTAACTTGTCTTTTCTCCTTTCCCTGTTACTATTATTCTTATTCTTGGGTGTAGATTACCTGCCACTCTGCCTCTCTCTTCCTCCCATTTTCTTTCTCTTTGCAGATCTGATATATTTCTTTCACTAGTCTTCCTCTTCCCTTCAATCACTGTATCATTCCTCATTTCTCCCTCCTGACCTCCTCTAATTCTCTTCTCCAATTCTTCCTGCTTACTGGACTCTCCCCTCATTGCTTTCTTCAATAAAGCCTCCTCCAAAACTGCTGATTCTACCACACCGTTCTTTCCTACCTTATTTTCCCCTTCTTCCCCACCTTTGTCCATCCTCCATTAGACTCGGGATCTTTGCTTCTGCTCTCAGATTCACTTCTCATCTCCTGGTCCACTTTCTCTTCCATAACTCCCACTCTCCTCTCTAAGATCACCATGGGTGCTCTTTCAGGCTACAAGAACTCCTCCTTCATCCTAGTACTTCATCACTATCCCCCCCCCCCCCCAAGCTCTTCTAGTATCAATCCAGGCAGTATACTGGTCCTCCACCTAGCCACTACATTTGTTATTAACCAAAGGCACTGAGAAGTTATTCCACCACAAAGGAAGGCCACTGCAACCCATCTGAACCCATTGTGCTCAGTTCCCCTCAGTGCCGACTCTTTTACAAGTATGGTGAGCTACTATCTTGAATAAATTTAGACTGCCCCATTACTCCCACAGCTGAGATGTGCCTTTCTATCCCATTTTCAATCATCCCTGTTTCTTCACAAGTCTTAAATGCCTAGCAAATATCACAAATAAGGGCCCCAAGCAGTTCACCCAGAATCCCTGTCACCCCCTTTCTCAGCCTGTTGTATACATTTAATGTAGCCCTGCTCTCCATGAGGTGGTGCCAAACTAGGTTGCCCTGCGCCTCATCTACATATACATTTTGGAGTACCCTAGTACTTATGAGTGGAACCAGGGTTCTTGTCACAAGTGGGGGCCTAATTAGCACATAGATCATTTGTGGAGGGATATATGGAATACACAAACATATTAAGCAGTGCTGAACTATGGGATCACCATGGCTTTACATACTGTTGACTCTTCTGGAGCCCAGCCAATGAAATATATGGTAAATCATGAGTCTTTGGACTAATATCATGTATATTTGTTATTAGTAACATGCATAATCTATTTGGCTAAGATCAACTGCAGTTTTACCTGCCTGGGAAAAGCCAGAAAGACTGAGGAAGGGACTGGAAAGGATGGAGTGGATGGTGTGAAGACAGATCACCTGGACAGAGATCTTAAACAAGCAAGGAGAAGAGAACTAGCTGAGAAAGGATCATGACAGAAGGAAGAAGGCTCCTGGTAAGTGCTCAGACTGTCCCTAAATACCAGCCCAGAACTTTGAGCCAGATGTGATGGATTTAAGCCAGCTAGTGCTGCAGTACATCTTGAAAGTAAATCCTAGAGATCTAGTCAGGCTGGCAGCCTCACCTGGAAGGCTGGACTGGACTTCATGTACAAGGACTGCCAGCTCTTCAAGGATTTCTGGGACAGGTACAAAAGGAAGAAAGAGGCCCCAGGACTTTTGTTCCTTCACTTTGGAGAGCTGGAGGCGAACCAAGAGCATGTAGTGATTGTGAAGATGTTTAACCTGGCAGTGAAGGAAGAAGACATAAAAATCCAACTCATAAGCTACTGCAAAAAGGTGGGCGAGGTCAAAGAGGCCACTGTGACAGACAAACTGAAAGACAGACTGAAAGACTGAAAGACAGACTTTTTTCCTTTTTCTAAAAGTTTATTAAGGGAAAGTGGGGAGCAATACAGCAAAACAAAGTGGACCAGGAGATGAGAAGTGAATCTGAGAGCAGAAGCAAAGATCCCGAGTCTAATGGAGGATGGACAAAGGTGGGGAAGAAGGAGAAAATAAGGTAGGAAAGAACGACATGGTAGAATCAGCAGTTTTGGAGGAGGCTTTATTGAAGAAAGCCCACAAAGGGCCTAGGTGCAGAGGACAAAGCCTGGAGTTAGCCTGAAAGGCTTGCCCTCACAGGCAAAAACAAAAAAATTCAGTAGCACAGGAAACCGGCTGGGGGGGGCAGTGTTGCAGCATGAAAGCCAAAACAGGCACCCTCAATGCCGCAGAGCACCCCCTAAATGGGGCGACATGCCTGGAAGATGAGTACTGTTTGCTGGAAAACCACATGTGGGAATTGCAGTGACAAAACTTGCCCAGACCAAAAACTGGAAGAGTAACAGGGCAACATCAGTACCAGCCCCAGTGAGCTGACTCCTTCAGCTCTGGAGGGTGGCCATCTTGTAGTTTCATAGTTTCTAAGGTTGGAAGGGACCTGAGTAGATCATCTAGTGCAACCCCCCACCATGGCAGGAAATAATACTGGGGTCAAACAACCCCAGCAAGATGTTCATCCAACCTCCTCTTAAAAACCCCCACAGTAGGAGCCAGGACCACCACTCTGGGAAGTTGGTTCCAGATCCTACCCGCCCTGACCATGAAGTAGTGCTTCCTGATATCTAGCCTAAACCTGCCCTCTGCCAGCTTGTGACTGTTATTCCTGGTCACTCCTGGCAGTGCACGGGGGAACAGTGACTCCCCCAATGCCTGCTGATCCCCCCTGACTAGTTTATAACAGGCCACTAGATCTCCCCTCAGCCTTCTCTTGTGGAGGCTGAAAAGGTTCAGGTCCCATAGCCTCTCCTCATAGGGCCTGCCCTGCTGTCCCCTGATTATGTGAGTGCCCCTCCTCTGTACCCTCTTGATGCTGTCCACATTCCTCTTGAAGTGCGGCACCCAGAACTGGACACAGTACTCCAGTTGCGGCCTGACCAGTGCTGCACAGAGGGGGAGGATCACCTCTTTGGACCTGCTTGAGATGCATCTGTGGATGCATGACAAGGTACGGTTGGCCTTCCTGACTGCCTCCCCACACTGCCAGCCCATGTCCATCTTGGAGTCAATGATGACTCCAAGATCCTTTTCCGCCTCCGTGCTGACAAGAGGGGAGTTCCCCAATCTGTAGGTATGGTGCCGGTTTTTCCTCCCCATGCCGATTGTTCCTCCTCTTGGCCTAGCCAAACAGAAAGTCCACCAGGCAAAAGCAAGACTTTGTCGACAAGACTCTCCTGGAAAACATGCAGGAGACAGGAGCCGAGAAGAGGCCAGAAAGTCTTGTAAAAAACTCAGCAGGTAACCTGTCGAGGCCTGGGGCTTTGCCAGAGGTGAGGCCAGCTGTGGCAGCTGCCAGCTCTGCCAGAGTCACTTCCTGCTCAAGATTGCTGGCCTCCAGGGCACAAAGATGTGGCAGACCCACATGAAGTTCCCATGGTGGCATCAGGGCAGGACGGCTCAGCCGAAAACAGGTCACTATAGAAGGCAACGGCATGCTCATGTACTTCACCCGGGTCAGTGATTATCCAGCCCTCAGGGGTCTTGAGACGATCTAAAACTTTGCTCGCTGCCCACTGTCACTTCAGGTTGAAGAAGAAGCAGGTTGGGGCATCTGTTTCAGCCAGCTCTTGGCAGCAAGCGCGGATCCTCACTCCATGGGCCGCACTCTCCGCCAAGTCATGCAGGCACTTCCTACAGAACCGGAGGCTGTCACGCAGCACCGCAGCACCACTGGCAGCCAGCAGGGCAGCCTCAAGCTCTACCACGTCTTCCTCCAGCTCTCTGATACAATGGTAGAGTTCATTTGTGGCCACCTGGGTGTAGTGCTGGCAAAAATCCCAGATCTGTACCTTGCCCACATCCCACCATAGCTTCCAGGAGGAGTAATTCAGCCTTGTTGCCTCCCGGCCCCACCAAAAGTTGGCAAAGCAGTCCTGGAAGTAAGAGTCTTAAAGCAGGCTGATGTTGAAGCACCAAAAGGTTCAGATTCATGTTCAGGTTCTTCCTGGCAGGCTCAATTCACAGCAAGCAAGGCCATAATTGGACAGCCCTGAAGGAATGATGCGGCCACTGTGTAGAAGTGGCAGATGGTGCCTGGTGACAAAGGCAGTCGAGGTGGGCCATAGCGAGATCACCGGCACTTATTCTGGCCCAGGTGTACTGACACATGTTGGGGTGCAGGGCTTGCCAAACATCAATGAGGCCTGCAGTCTCCAAGATGGACTGCAGCCTGCAGGCTGAGGGGAGGCAAGGCTCAGGCCCTGTACAGTTGAGCAGGGTGCCAGTGATACAATTAAAAGTCCCCACCTACAGAGGAGCAGGTCATAATCCTCACTAATCTTGTGCAAAAGGATGGCCAAGTTCCCAAAGAATGTGAACCTCTCCCAGCCATCAGTAGGTGCATAAACATTGAGAAGTAGGTGGTGGTGTGCTAGAGTGATGCAGACAGTCAGCAGGTGGCCAAGGACAATCTCCCACCCCACTGTTGTGTCATGCTGTATTTGTGATGATAGGAGAGTTGCAATCCTGGCACCAAGGTTGGTGCTGTGACTCAAGAACAAAGTGGCCTTGCCAGGCAGCGTGCCAAGCCAACTGGTTGAGTTGTCAGAATGCATCTCCTGGAGGAAGGTGACAGCCAGCCATTTCTGGTGCAGGAGCTCCAGGGCGGCCTCCTGTTTCACCAGATTGACAGCTGTTCATGTTAAAAGTACCAATGGCTGTGGCTGCCATGGGTGTGGGTATGGGAGAGGAAGAGTGAGGTAAGGTGTAGATAGAAGAGCAAAAAGCAGAGACAGGTCAGAAAAGGCCTATCATGCCCTACTGTACTCTAGGGACCCCACCAGGCCCAACTCATCTCTCACCCACTGTGCGAGCTTCTCCAGATGGTAAGCCATCTGCGGAGTGCCTAGATCCTATTGCATAAGTTTAGCCACAGGTCTGGCAGCCTTGATAAAAACTTTAGGATCTGCACACCATTGGGTGATGCACCCCGCTATGTTCTTCTGTCCTTTAGTCTGTTTCAAAAAGGTCAGGAGTCCTCCATAGTTGGGACCAACTTGTGGGGAGGGGGGTCTGCCAACATGGGCTGCACATTTCCGACAGATGAACAATGAGGCTGCACCCTAGTTGGGAGCTCAGCATCTATACCCATCAACCTCCTCTGATTATCCAGGTCAAGGTCTGGATCTCGGAGAGCAATCCCCACCTTCTTGGGGGGGGGGGAAGAGAGGTCACCTTGCTCTTGAGGTCACTTGCAACACTCAGAAAGCTGGATCTCCATCTCACTAGCCTCCTCATCTATTTCAGTAGCCTGGATGTGACAAAGAGGGCAGCAGAGGAGTCAAATCTCCAGAAGAGAGACATTGGGTCAGATCTCCAGAAGAGAGACATTGTGCATAGCTCTTATTGCCACCAGCCTTCAGAAGCTGGGAGACAGGTGAGGGGTTAGTCACCCCTACCTTCGCCTCCCCTACCTCCAAGCTGCCCTCATCCCTGGTCAACAGAGTCATTGACATACAGCCAGAGCAGGCCAGGCTCTCCAGCAGGGCCCCCCCCAGCTGAGGAAGGTCTCAGTGGGGATGGGGAGTCCTGAATGGTCCCTTTCACTTTCTTCTTTGTGGCAGGTGGCCCACGCTTCATAGAGGATGGGTCAGACTGCTTCTGGCCTGGCTCCCCAGGGCCATCCACCTCAGTCAAGGTCACAGTGGAGGGCAACTGAGAGGAGACCTGAGCCCCATCATGTGACAGGGCCTTGGTGCCACAATCATTGACCACCCCAACCACCTCAATCAGGGCAGTCAGGGCAAGCGGGGGGGGGGGGGGAAGTGGAGGCATCAGCCTCTCCACCTGGTGGTGTCTCTGTACCGGTGGGAGTGGGCAGGGAGGGTTGGGGCCTAGTCCCAGCCTATCTGTTGGATGGCACTCACACCAGAGACTCCAGCCCCTTCAGATGGAACAGGGTAGAAGGAGGTCAGGAAAAGCTTCCAGCCTCACTGGGTGGGGCCTGCATCCCATCAGCGGATGTGCCATCCGTCAGCACCGCTGTAGTTGCCAATGTTCTGGCCAACCTCCCCCGTGGGCACTGGGCTTCTAGGTGGAAAGAGCTACTACACTGAAAACAAGTGGTATCCCCAAAGGAAAAATAGATCACATACTTTTTCCTGCTGAACATGAGGCTCAAGAACTAAGGCACAGACTGTAGGCCCTCCCAGGGGAGCATGAAAACCTGCCTTTGAAAAGACAGGACATGCCTCAGTTTTGGGTTCTTACTTCCTATTGTCAGTCGGTGAAAGGGACTCATAAGAGCCCAATAGGGCTCAGGTTCCTTGGCCAGCTCCCAATTGGTCACATGTGGGGGCACATTAGAAACCACCAACCTCACTGCTGGGGTGTTTAGGGGCATAACAAAATTGGTTCTCCCCACTACAAAGTCCTGACCATCCAGAAGAGATTTTCACCAGTCAGGAGGAGTGGTTGGACAAGTTCCTAAAAGAGTCACACATGGAAGTGTTTGTAAAAGCAATGAATATGAGAATAGATGAGGAGGGAGCACAGGAGGAGCAGAAGACAGAGAGAAAGCCTGTCAAGATAGAAGCTAACATCAGACAGATGACCTGGACTTCCATCAACAATTTCTTTGCCTCTATCTTTTTAAGCAGGGGCTGGGGCATCCCCCCCACTGGGATCCACAACGGACCCAGGGGAGGCGCTGCCAGGCCCACGGTCAGTGAGAACCTAGGCAGGGAACTTCTGGTGGGACTACAAGTGTTTAAATAAGCAGGTCCTGATGATCTCCACCCCAGAGTGCTGAGGGAATTAGCAGAAGTCATTGCGGGACCCCGGCACAGCTTTATGGTGCTCTAGCGAGGTGCTAAAGGACTGGAATAGGGCCAATGCAGTCCCCATTTTCAAAAGAGGGAGGAAGGAGGACCCATGAAACTACAGGCCCATTAGTCTTACCTTGGTCCTGAGGAAGATCTTTGAGAAAATAATCCAGGAGCACATCTGTGAGGGACCAGCAGGGGAGATCATGCTTAGGAGCAATTAGCATGGGTTCATTCAAGGCAGGTCCTGTCAGGCCAACCTGGTGGCCTTCTATGACCAGGTCACAAAATCCTTGGATGAAGGTGTCGTGGTGGATGTAGTCTTTCTGGACTTTTGGAAGGCCTTCGACACTGTCTCTCACCCCATTCTCATTAAAAAAAATTAGGCAACTGTGGTGTCAATCCTTACACAGTCAGGTGGGTCAAACTGGCTGGAGGGCCGCACCCAGGGAGTGGTGGTGGATGGGTCTTTTTTTTACTGGGAGGGATGTGGGCAGTGGAGTCCTCCAGGGCTTGGGTCCTCATGCCCACACTGTTCAACATCTTCATCAGCAACTTGGATGAGGGGGTAAAAAGCACCTTGTTCAAGTTTGCAAATGACACTAAGATGTGGAGAGAAGTGGGCACATTGGAGGCGAGGGACAGGCTGCAACTAGATCTAGACAGGTTACAGGGGTGGGCTGATGAGAACAGGATGGGATTTAATACTAACAAGTGCAAGGTACTGCACCTAGGGAGGAAGAACCAGCAGCATACTTACAGTCTGGGGAACTCCCTTCTAGTCAGCACAAAGGCAGAAAAGGATCTTGGTGTCTGTCGCAGGGCACTTAGGTGCCTGCTCCTGAAAGAGCAGAAACTGCCTGGGGAGAGCCCAAAGAGCCAGACAGGAGTGCAGGTACATGTTGCCATGGCAACCAGCTAACAAGGAAATTAGCTGGCACCTGCATCTGGTCAGCTGGCCAGAAGGGGCAGGGTCCTGGGCCCATATAAACTCCAGGACAGGGACTAGGAGGGAGTTCTCTGCTGGTAGCCAAGGGAGATGGAGCCCTCCTAGAGCAAGTAAAAGCAAGAGGCCTGACTAAGTTCTGCGCTGGGTAATGTAAAGAGGCCTGACTAAGTTCTGCGCTGGGTAATGTAAAGAGGCTCAGAACACCTTATGCAGCTTGTGTTATGTTATAGCCCAGGGGCTAATGTTTTGTTTGCTGTTGTATAAAACCGATGGTTTGGGTGAGGCTATTTGGGGAAGGAGAAGCGCTCATTGGGGACCCACAGCAGCATAAGGACCCCAGCGCCAGAGAGGGCATGGCATTTTTCTGGTGCACCGACGCCAGTGCTTAGGGGCATAGAGAGAGGGCTGCAGAGAGCCCAGCACTAAGGGGCCAAATTATAACAAGCCCTAGGCAAGACAACGCCAGTACTATCTATGAGGCTTGGGGTGTGGTAAAGGAGCAGTTGGAGCCACGCATCTAACCCATAAGGGTAGGGTGCCCTGAAACATCCATTGTAAAACAGGACCCACAAGGGCTCCAGGAACCCATAGAGTTCAGGGAGCCTATCAAACCATGTCCAAGAGGACTTAAAGACAGCCTTCCTATTTTATATTTTCCATCAGAGATGTGGCAGGAAAGAACTGAGGGTGCCCATTGGGCCAAACTGGCATGGTCGAGGGACCTTAGGAGATCACAGCCGTCCTTGAGGACTCTATCCCATGACAGTATCATTATGGATTCCAAAATGAATATGGGC
This sequence comes from Crocodylus siamensis, assembly GCF_052110815.1. NCBI lineage: Eukaryota > Metazoa > Chordata > Crocodylia > Crocodylidae > Crocodylus > Crocodylus siamensis. The sequence continues at coordinate 47,830,508 of NC_143403.1, forward strand.
TGCCAATGTGGGGACATGATCAGGAAGGCTGACCGTACCTGGTCATGCATTCACAGATGCATCACGAGCAGGTCCAAGGAGGTGATCCTCCCCCCGGTCAGGCTGCAGTCGGAGTACTGTGTCCAGTTCTGGGCACTGTACTTCAGGAGAGATGTGGCCCTCTTCTGGACCCTCTCAATGCTGTCTACTCACATGATCAGGGGGCAACCAGGCAGGACCTACGAGCGGAGGCTATGGGATCTGAATCTGTTCAGCCTCCACAAGGGAAGGCTGAGAGGAGATCTGGTGACTACCTACAAACTGGCCAAGGGGGACCGGCAGGCTATGGGAGAATCCCTGTTCCCCTAAGCACTACCAGGAGTAACAAGGAATAACAGCCATAAGTTGACCGAGCGTAGATTCTGCCTAGATATCAGGAGGCACTACTTCATGGTCAGGGCAGCTAGGATCTGGAACCAACTTCCAAGGGAAGTGGTGCTTGCTCCTAACATGAGGGGTCTTCAAGAGAAGGCTAGATAAATCACCTAGCTGGAGTCATTTGACCACAGCATTGTTTCCTGCCTATGGCAGGGGGTTGGACTTGATGATCTGCTCAGGTCCCTTTCAACCCTACCAAATATGAAACTATGACAGACAAAAGGTAAACCAAAATCTTAAACCCTCCCCCCCACCCTGGAACAATGGTGGGGTGGGTCCCCCCATGGGTCCTTGTTGCAAAGAAGGCTAACAGCATACTGGGCTGTATCAGTAGAATTGTTGCCAGCAGGTCAAGGAAAGTGATTATTCCCCTCTATTCAGCATTGGTGAGGCCACATCTGGAGTATGGTGTCCAGGTTTTGGGGGCCCCCACTACAGAAAGGATATGGATAAATTGGAGAGAATCTAGTGGAGGGCAACAACAACAACAAAATTGGATGGGGGCTGGGGCACATGACTTATGAGGACAAGCTGAGAGAAGTGTCCTTATTTATTCTAAAAAAGAGAAAAATGGGAGGGGATTTAATAACAGCCTTCAACTACCTGAAAAGGGGTTCAAAAGAGGATGGAGCTAGACTGTTCTCAGTGGTGGCAGATAACAGAACAAAGAGCAATGGTCACAAGTTGCAGCAAGGGAAGTTCAGGTGAGATATTAGGAAGAATTCTCACTAGGAGGGTAGTAAGACACTGGAACAGGTTACCCAAAGTAATTGTGGAATCTCCATCTGGCTACACAAAACTTGTCTAGTATGATCTAGTTGGGGATGGTCCTGCTTTGAGCAGGGTGTTGGACTAGATAGCCTCCTGAGGTCCCTTCCAACCTTAATTGTCTCTGATTTTAAGCAAAATGGAGAGAAGCACATAAGGTGCAGTTGCTATACAAAATGCAAAAACTATACCAGCAGAGCATGCTAGGATTCAAAGTGAAAGAAAAAAGAAATCAAGGAAACTAAAGGGAAATTAAAACAAGGAGAGAAAAAAAGAGTGTTTCTGGTACAAACGCAATGCTGAAGGAAAATGGAGAGTTGATGGAGTACTTCAACAAGATCAGAAGAGGAGGGAAAGAGGGAATAAAAGGCGTCTCTGGGATGATAAAGGAAAAGACGATGCCTTAAAAGCAGCCACACTGAAATGAAAGATTTCTACCGAGAACTACACAGACAGAGGTAGAGCCAGAGGCCAGACAGATCTATCTGGAAGGACTGCAAAAGAAGCTAATGAAAGAAGACCAACAACAACTGGAAGAAAACTGGAAGGACAGGAAGTTCAGTAAACCCCAAAACATTTTAGAAATGGAAAAACACCAGGAAAAGACAAACTGCCAAAATAATTCTATATAACTTCCTGGGACTGATTGGGACCAGACCTGATAGAAGTCTACAATGAGAGAAGGAAAGAAAGAAAACTTGAAAAGAATAAAAAGGAGGAAAAGTAACACTGATATTTAAGAAAAGGGGGCTGCGACCCCCAGGCTTCGACTAGCTGCTTTCGGGCAACTTTGGTCTCTTGGCGGATGTCACACCCCTTCGGGGCCAGTTTGTCATCAAGGTAGTCCTCTCCTTCCGCGTCGCCAACTCCGTTCTCGCCTGCCACATCTTGGTGTTCCTCAGTAGGCAGAACTAGTTAGCGGGTCCCTCGGTGTCCCAGGCTAGGGCCAACGGTTGCTCACGGGGCTCCACCACCCCTACAGCCCAGCCTCACGGCACCTTCGATGGACTGCCTAGCCATTATCTGCGGTCTTCCTCGCGGATCACGTTCACCACTCTGCATCCCAGAGCCAATGGCAGGAGGCTCTGCTTGCTCCATGGGCTAGTTCCTGCAGCGCTTCACTCCTCGATCCCATCCCACAGGGAACCTTCCCCACTATAGCCCCTACCAAGGCTTCCCTGCAACCCTGCCACAAGGACATATCCCTATAGACTCTGCCCCTGGCTTGGGGTAGTCCAAAACAAAACAAATACACCTCCACCACCCGCAACCAATTCCCCAGCCCTGGACCCTGAAGGGGAGGGATGACTCTCCACTCTGTTCGTCGCTCCCTGAACTAGGTCCAATCCATCGCTTAGCACCCCAGGCCCCAGCGGCGATCCCCACCCCAATTGTAACCCCCTTCAGGGCTGCCCCCAGGGTCTTTGCCTCCTGGCGTGTCATCCTCCGTGCTCCGCCGTCCCAGCAGTCCCACCTGGGTCCTGCTGCGCTCTAGGATGCCACTCCCACCCTCCCTTCACTTGGCCAGCCCGTCGCTCCTCTGTTGTTCAGCAGGGGTCTTCGAAGGGGTGCTTGCTCCTCTCTCCCCAGCCAACGTTACCTCCAGTTTGTTGGTCTCCTCGGGGTCTGTTTGTGGAGTCCACTCTACCGCCGGCGTTGGCTGCAGCTCCATCTCCTGGCTATCTGCCCCCTCCGCAGCTGTGGCCACCATTTTTATTTTCGCCGGCTGGCGTCTGACACTGACGTCACCGGCCAGCCACAACTGTACAAAGAGGTGGCCAACGAGCCATGCGGGTTCCTCACTCCACTCCACATGCACCTCATCCCGAGCTGCTGATGAGTGCCCTGTATTACTTTGCCTCCCAGGACAGGGGCAAAACCCAGACAAAAAAAATGGGAAACCAATAACTTGGTTAAACTTTGACTACAAGCTCCTGACCAAAGGGATAGTGAATGGACTAAAAGATGTAATCAGGAAAATGGTAGAAGAGGATCAAATATGCACAGTCCCTGGGAGGAGGATTCATAAGGCCATGATACATCTAAGAAACACCATGCAATACTGCAAAGAAAGAAACCCAAACATGGCAATAGTAAACAAAGACCTGGAGAAAGCCTTTGGTAATGTCGACCATGAATTCCCATGACAAATGCTGGAAAAGCTGGGGATCCCTGCAGGATTCCTCGATTGGCTTAAGATGCTGTAACAGGTGCAAAAAGTCAAGTCTTAACAAATGAATACCCAATGAAGCTATTAGAAGTGAGAGTGGGGATGAGGCGGGGTGCCCCCTCGCCCCACTACTCTTAATCCACATGATAGAACTGCTAGTAGAATGAATATAGAATGATGCCAGCATGTAGAAATACAGATACTGGGAGGAAGCAGAAGACAGACCAAGTACATTGTATATATGGAGGACATAAATATGTTATGCAGGAACCAATGGCCTGTCAGGGAAGCAATAAACCATGTTCAACTTTAAGAGGCTGAAACTCAACACTGAAAGTACTTGTATGGTAAGCAGGGAAATGGGATACCCACATCAGGGGTGGAGGGCACAGTCCAAAAATAAGGGATAAAGGGTACTAGAAGTACATTTCAAAGCAGATCTTAAAGGGAGGAAGGTATGGCAGAATGCTGCTGCAAGGGTCAATCAAAAACTGGGACTCTGGGGTGGGCAGAGATTAACCTTAAGAGAAAGCTGAGGCAGGCAAAAGCCATGATTTTGCCCATGATTTTATATACAGGATTGGTGTTCCCCCCTACATAGAGTACAGCTTGTGCAATACAGAGGAGCATGTGCATGCATTTCCAGGCGGTCACAACAGGAAAAACCAACATGGGACACATTATACAAACAGGAGAAACAGAGGCAGAGACTTCCCAGATGCATTTCTGTTCATAATGGCCAAGTAATTAATAAGCCTGTGTTGTAATTCAGTAATGAAAGGGAAGTCCAAAGCAACATGCTTTGTCATATAGTTTGGAGGAAGACCATGGAGGAAATGGGGAATAGGAGACTACCCATCCATGTGGTCATGGGCATGACAGCCCCCTAAATGGTATCTAGTAATAGCTTTCCAAAACTGATATATTTTACAGCAGGTAGAACTGGATGAAATAAAAGACCATCACAAGATCCAGCAAAAGTTGTGTGCGAGAGAGAACAGCTCGAGTTGGGAAACTCTCCGCAGAGAAAGTAGATGCCATCAGGAAGGAAGTGTGTGAGGGACCCTCCAGCATCAAGTTTCACATCAGGTAAGTCTGATCCCCATTCTCTCACTCATCATCAGCTTGGTCAAGTCAGGTAAACACTACACCACTGTGCAGTCACAACAAACTCACTGCTGTCAGCTTCCTCTCTCCAGGGGCTGCCCAAACCTGTCTTATCTGGTATTTAACTCTCCTGGCTTCCACTCACTCTCTTGCTGCACCTATCGGCATGACTTCCAGCCGCCACAGCTGGTGCTGCTAATTAGGGTTCTGAGCCTCTGGCCCCATCTCGGTAATTATCTTATCACACAGAAATTTCCCACTCCATGGCAGCTGCTGGCCTTTCTGTCATTCATGGCAGGGCCTAATTGCTGCCCTGTCACAAGCACCAAGAGCTAAGCTGGATGCTGGCACAGAAAATACTGCCAGTTCATAAGCTGCAACATTGCTGGGGCTGCGCAAACCTGTCTGATCTGGCTTTGCTGGACCACAGAGTGCCCAAAAGACATCTATACCAGGGAAGAAATGCATGAGCACTTACTGTGGGAATGTGCTTTTGCACAAAGGGTATGGGGAAGGGTAGAGTGATTATACCAACTAATAACAAGCACCAAGCTGGCAGCAGAAGCAGCGCAGTGGGCAGAGATGCCAAAGGTGGAACAAAATTGAGTGTGCAGAGGATGGCAGGTGGTAATCACTTTAAAAAATATATTGTGGACAGTAAGAAATTTTCTGGTCTTGAAAAACTTATAGTGGTGTGTCAAACAGTGCTTAAAACTAGGCCTACGCAGGAAGGTTGAAATTACACTCAGACTGTTAGAAGGGTCTGCAGTGGTGGCAGCCAGAAGCCAGCAGGAGTCGCTGATGCTGCCACCTGAGCTGCTTAGAAAGGCACAAGGTAGGCCAGGGGCTCTCATCTCTTATGGGGGTGGGATCTCATTGCTTCGGAGGGGGCTTAGCCCCTCCGCCAAGTCCCCCCATATTTCAAACCCTGCTATTTGTAATTGAAATATACCTATGGAGGGACTGGGAAGAGAGGGGAGGAAGAAGTGGACAGAGTCTAGGAGACAGAGAAATGGGTCTTGATGTTTGCAGCTAGAACCTAAGGAAAGAAAGAAGGGAAAAAAGAGTTGCATCAGAAACTGGACTGTGTAAGTAAAGGGGATGGGAAAAGGTTTCTTGTACTAATAAAATATTAAATGTGGAAATACCTAAGAGAAATGAGAGAATAAGTCAGAGAAGATTTTGTGTTTCTAGGAACAGGATACATACTTCCTTAGCTAAGTTTCTAAAGGGGAAGAGGAGGGGAAAGGAAGAAAGAGCAAAATGGAATTTGGATATTTTTGTTAAAAAAAAGATATATTAAACATATTTTGTACTATATATAAGTAGGTACAAAACTGCTGCTTAAAAGTGTGTTCATGGGGTACCTATACTAAAACTTACATTAATTAATGCATCAATTCTGTATGAGCCAAATTATTATAGGCATCTTTATTTTATAGTCACTGTTTTTAAATTTGTGTCTCATTTCAATGTGCTTAGGGGTAGCAGGATCTGACAATAAGAGGTAGGGAGGGGCTACAGGAGAAAGAAGTTGTGGGAGGACAGAGGATAAGGGGAATACCTGACCCCTCACATTTATTTTCTCTGCTTGAGCAGTGGGAGGAAGACAAATTCAAAGTTAAATTCTATCTTACATGGCATCATCTTTAATTACCTAGAAAAGGGGCTAAATGCTACAATAAAGGTATCTGCACACAGGGTGAAGCTGGGAGATCTTGAGAACACTAGCAAGTTTTAAAATGATGTAAAAGAGACTTGGAGAGTTTAGAAGGATGGGCAGAGGATTGGAAACTTGCTTCTAATGCTGTTACCGAACAATAATGCAGGGCATAGAGTATATGCCACTGGTCACTAGAAGTGAAAGACCTAGAAAGTTGTAATAATAAGAGCTGCATAGAAGAAATGCTGCTCAGGAAATTAAATGTGCGTTTGCAGTATGGCATAGCAGCTAAAAAAGCTAATGTAATTTGGGGCTCTTTGTATCATAATGCAAGGCAATAACAGTCTCTCTGCATGTGTAGCTCTAAATGCAGTCAGCTCTGGCTACCACATTACCTGGATAATATTGAGAATTAGAAGAACTACAGAGAAAAAAAACAATAAAAATATTCAGCCAGCTGAAGGAACTGACTTAAAAGTAAAATGCACTGTTTGACTGAGAGGCAGCTGAGGACAATGACAAAAGGCTGTGAATCTCTAAAAGAGGATAAGCACCAAAGCATAGGTCTGATCCCAAGCCTGTTAAAAACCATAAGTTGTTCCTTTTGATGCCCTTAGGCTTTGCATCAAGGCCATAAAGCAAGACTGTTGATGAGACAATGAATTTACAATAAGAAGCAATCTTGGACTGAGGGGAAAGATGGACTTTTCCATCTCCGTTGTTTGACTGTGCAGTTCCCCTAGCAGAGACAACTATTCTGTTTCCCTTCGCCTCACAGATTCCTCATCTCATTGTACGTCTCAGCTGAAAATCTCTTTGTTCACCCTTTATTTGCTTATGAATTTCTTTCTCATTGTAAAGCTACATAAGAATGTGCATTATGCGCTACTGAGGCTACAGGGCCTCTATCGCTCTCCAGGACATCCCCTGATTGGGCTCCCTGCTCCTTCATTTAACATTACTTGCAGGAACCCACACCTTGTGGAGAGTGAATTATGTACACCACTGCTTCCTTGAACTGTGAAATGCAGCCCAAATGAAAGGCACTATTTACGCCAGGATATCTTTCTATTGTGCTTAATGAACAACAATCGTTGTGGTGTCCAATCACCACACAAGTGTCCTCACAACACCGGCATACAATAGGGTAAGATTACTTTCCCGTTGTAAAGATGGACACTGAGGTCCAGAATGTTGTAGGCATAATTCTGTTACCCATGCGTACCTACATGATGGTATTCCAGAAACATAAGTAGCATGCTGGGCACTCATGAACAGTTTGCAATTCTATTACTCATACAGTGTGGACATACCCGCATATGCTGATGGGAGGAGGAGAAGAGTTCCCTAAGATTTAGCCCCCATAGCTGAGTGGTCAGGAGACTTCCCTATGAAGCAAGTAGACCCCGGTCCAGGATTCAGTCATCCTAAGGGGGTTTGAACAGGCAACTTGTATTACTCTGGTCTTTGTGCCCACAGCAGAAACTTCTGTACTGCTCTCAATCCTTTTTATCCAAAGAACTGTAAATGCAAAGGGCAGTGACTCAACTTCAAAGGCAGTGCTAGAAATGAAGTGAGATGTTGCCTCGCCTGTGGTGCAGTACCTAAAGGAGTATAGTAGGAATTCAAGAAGATATTGGTTCAACTACACTGTGGTTGAGGAGAGCCTGGATTCTGTGGTTTTGGCTTTCTGAGGAAGGTTTCTGACCACTGATCTGCTGAGATTAGAACACAGATGCTTATCCTCTTTTTCCTGGTCTCACACACAGGTACATGTATAAGTAGTTACAGACCTGTCGAGTCAACGGGTAGCCTGCTGCACACACTTAATCTACATGTACTCAATTAAACATCCATAGTGTAGGGATAATAGAATCAAAACCTGTGCATAAATTGCAAAAACTCCATTTACAGGGCTGGAAAATTGTCATTAAGACACACAAAGGGAAATAGAGTTCTGCCTTTGGTGTTCTTTGAATATGCCCCCGGGGTCAAGTCTCTTTAGCGAGTTTAGGCATGTAGCTGCTCATATTGAGATACTTTTTTCAAGCATATACAGGAGTCTAAAGTTAGGTGATAAGGGATTTTTCCATTCCCAAATGAAGGCAGTAAATAAATTTAGGAGCCTAATAGGTTGTGTTGTGTTTGATGCAGTGATTTTGCACTGCTTTTTGTGATTTAAATTCTGCCTAGATTCCAGTGAAGTAATTTGCCAATCTACATCTGGCTCCTACTCAAGTCAAATGTCTCACAGAAATCTATTATAGCTACAGGACCATAATTATTTTAGGGAAATCTAGGAAGTAGAAAGCCAAGGGAGGCACGCACACACACACACACACACACACATGTGCTGGGGCAGTGTGTGGCAGCAGGCAATGGTGGAGCAGCTGTCAGGAGTGCGGCGCCTCTCTCACTAGAGCTAGGGCTGGAGGCCAAGGACAGGGAGCCTGCTGGGGGCACTGTGTGGGCTCTATCTGATGCACAGCTCTGGCCCCTTCTCAGCACCTGCAGCCACATGCTGGCCTGTGCCCCGGGCCAGGCAGGCACAACTAGCACTGGCCTTGCACCCTCATCCCCAGCTGGGACAGGGAACGGCCGGGCTGGTCTGGGCTCTCCACACAGGGCTGTGATGTAGCAGGCCTGACCCAGCAACATGTGGCCAGGATGAGGCTGTAGGTGGCTGGGATGGGGCTGGTGCCAAATCCATGAGTCAGCCCAGGGCAGACAGAGCCCATGCAGTGCCCTCAGCCTGGCCAGTGCCCTGGCCCCATCCCCTGCCCATAGCTCCAACTCCAATGACAAAGGAGGCTCTGGCCCTGCCCACTGACACACTCATACACACCCCCACTCCAACCCTGCGGCTCCCAGGTTCCCACCAAGTTCCTAGGTTTCTCCAGCAATCTAGATGCTATGGCAGCTTATAGCATCCAGGACTATCCCAGCCAATCCAAGACATGGTTATCCTAATTATAGCAGCATTACTGATCTTGAGCAACAAACTTGTAATTTCAGAAAAAAGGTTTGACATAATCTAATTTCCTTAAACCAGTGTTTAATTGGCATTAGCTATATTAGTCTTCCTTTAATTCGTTATTAAACAGGGTCAATATTAGCTATTCCATTATTTTGCCTGGGAACAGTGACAGGCATACAGTTCCTTGAATCACCTTCTGTTCTTTTTAAGAATTGATTTAACATTACCATTTTTCCAGGACTCAGGGACTTTCCCAGTAATGGTCCAAGGAGCTCCTTGGTCAGTTCATTCAAAAATCTTCAATGCATTCTACATGGATTGGATAATGTAAGTTTAATAGCTAAATTTAGTGCTTTCTAGTTAAAATCCTTCTTAATTGTAGTTGGAATGAGAAACAATCTAAAGGATGATATGACATTGTCTGCCTTTTCCCAAATGCAGAACAGGAATATTTATTGACTGCTTCTGTCTCCTGCAGTATTAATAATTATTATTCCATTGCCATCTAATGATGTACCAATACCAATGTTAGTGTTCCTTCTATTCGAGATATACTTAAACCTCTTATTGATTTTCAGACCATAATCCTAAAATGCAGGAGAACTATCCCCTTTGACCTTAATTGCCTGATGGCATTCTCTCTGCACAGACACAGAGCTACAAAAACACACCACACTAACCTGCTTCTCCCATTCCCTTGTTCCCATCTGCATCCACTACCAACTCCAAATGACACAGACAGGAAACCATAAGACCAGAATCCCCTTCCTAGCTTCATATCACTTCTCTATAAAATGTTCACGTTGAGCTCTGAAACAATGAAGGCTAGCATAGACTGGACAGTTATGCATCACTTCCTTGCCCCACACATGCATGCACGCTGCATGCACACATACACATTGGTTCAAAGTCGTGAAAACTAGTACCTCCCAAAAGGCCCTTTGCTGCCACACACTTGCACATGGAGATCTAAAGCCACCTAGGCTTTTCGCAGTGCCCACATCACTCTCTTCCCAAAATATGCAAAATAGCTTCAGAGCATAAAATCAATGTCTTGGCACCTTTCTGGCACCCACATATGCATTTTATATAGTTCACACTTAGCTCAGTGACACCAGTAAGACACCAGTAAGACTTCTCCCCAAATGGCCTGTATTTTCCATTTTGCAGACAAGCCTTCAGGTATCTGAGACACTCTTCCACTGCTTGATGAATCTTCTTTATGAGCATACCCAATAGAATTAAACCAAGAAGAAAAAGTCTCCCTAGCCAAGATATTTATCTTGGCACCATTTATTTTTATATCAAAGCTTTTCACAGTCTTTAATGTATCTATCATGTATATATTCTGACTGAGCCAGAAGCTATCTTGGGATTGTAGGAAAACCTCAAAACTAAGGCTTGCTCAATGATCTGATCCATCCTGGATGTAGTAAGAGGGCATGTTTTTCATCAACCTACATTGCCATAGCGGTGCACTATGTTACCGTATGGCACACTACAGTGACATAGTGATTACATGAGTCTACATATGACCAGCAGTAACTTTGCTGTAGCAGCATGCTCCTCCATTTTAGCGTGCAACTGTGGCAAAGTAGAGGCTAAAAATAACCCTGCAGTGCATGCACGGCACAATACATGGGGTTACTGAGCCATACTTTAGTACTTCCAAAAGGAAGCACAGTAACGTCACCGTAGGGCGACGTGTAGATGCACCCAGAATGTAGTGAACACCTAGGACAGAGATCAGCAACCTACATACTGTAAGCTGCATTCAGCTCATTTAGATATTTTTTCCAGCTTGCCAATCATGTCACTCTCTGGCTAGGCATCTATGCATCTTCAGCACCCTCACCCCAGCCAGGAGCGGTCACAGGGAGGAAGTAGTTTGCATGGAATTGCTCCACTGCCACAAGAAAGAAACTGTTAAGAGAACAACCCTGGGAGGGGAACCCTAGGAGGGGAAGGATGGTTTCTTGGAGAGAATAGCCCCCAGAAGCCACTGGTCACCTTGCAGTGGCCCCAGTTACCATTGTGAGGCAACTTCTCCAATGATGCATCCAGCAATGCTCAAGTTGGAGAGGAATGGGGAGGACAGAGAGGTCAGTAGAGCAGCATGACTCCAGGGCACCACACTGACAGATTGAGCTGGAGCTGTTGCTGGAGCCAGACCTGCTGCTACCCCCTGAGCCCAAGCCCCAGTGTTCCCCTGACACACACTGCTACCCGGAAGACCCAGACTTACCCATGTTGGTTTGTACAACCTCCAGGCCATGCTGGGGAAGGAGAACTTTACTGTGGTACAGCTGGAGCAGCCCACGTTAGGACATGGCTTTGTTAACTTGGTCCACTGTTAGTGAAAAGTTACAGACATTTGATCTAGGAGGACTAAGAGATGTCAAAACCTTACCTGGTTAAGAACTGATTATCACATGCGTCCTCTGTTCAGCAGCTTATCAGTCACAGTGTTGCTTCCTGGGGGTCTTGGAACTGATCAAATGGTCAACTAATGTAGAAAATAGATTAAAATGGTAATGCACTAACACACAAGAGAATGAAATAATGTTAAGCTGTGTGTATATGTGTTAGTGAGTGATTGAATAGACCAAAAACTAATATATGTATAAATACGTATGTTTGCAGGAGAGAGTTTGGATGTGTATAGCCTGGCATTTTTCCCCATCAGTTGGATTGACCAGCCAACTGGCAGTGAATAAAGGCTATTTGCTCTCTATTTGGTTGCTGCTCCCTATTGAACCTGCAGCAGTGGGACTGGAAGAAGTACCCTGGAAGCTGCAGAAGTAATTTAACTACTCAACTAAAAATAAAATGGGAAAAAAACAATTAAACTGGATACACACCCATTCTCCCAATAAACAGCCCACTGCACCCCCAAATGTTGACCCTATTTACCCTGTAGAGATGCACAGCTCTGCATTGCTGTTTTGGCAATGTGCAACAGGCAGTTTGTGCTCCTCCAGAGGGCAATTTCATATGGCAGTGGCCAATCCTATGACAGCTAGAGAGATGCACACATACTCCCCCTGCCCCCATTTCAATAGGTAGACTTGTGAGCAGCCTCACTGATAGACAGCAGTATTAATTCAGCGTAAAGTAAATGAGGGAAGATTAGTGGTAGCACTATAACATTTTTTTCCCCAAAGTCTAAGGCATTTGTCTAGGAAGTGGGAGACTTGGATTCTAGGCCCACCACAGGGAGTTTGAACCTACGCTTTTTACTTCCTAACTAAAACAGTGGCCTACACATCAGGCCACAGGTTAAGTAGGACTTCCTTCAACATGCCTCTTGTTTAAAAAGAGCCATTGTGTGGAAATGAACACAAGAGTCTTGAAAGAAATCAGGCAAGAGGGAACTTGACTCTATAACCTAGTAGGTAGGACACAGAACTAGAAGGGGGGCGGGGTCTTAGATTCTAGCTCCTGCAGTCTGGACTGTTTTTCATTTTGCATTAAATAGCAATTAGGTAAGTAATTCTGGGAGCACTGGCCAAAAACCAGGACTCCCCCATCTCAGTTGAATGCCCCTTTCACTGAGCTACCGCCTTGCTCCTCTGTCTTTGAATTCCAATGATGTCTGCAATCTCAGGCTAAAATAGCCAGAACCCATGCTCTGCAGTACTCTCTGCTCCTCCTAGAAGATAATGTGTAAGTCAACATGTGGGAAGCTGTGTGCAAGTTTGCTGACTGGGAACTGTGACACTTAACTTCACTCCTCTGATGGTTGTACAGGATGGGGATGGAGAGAAATCTGCTGATTAATTTACCAGCGCTCATTTTGAAATTGTGGAAAGGATTGAAAGTTGTTGTCATGAAAAGTGGACTTTGGCACTACTCAGCCTACTCCTTTAAGAAACTGAAGAGTATTCCATCAAAATGAGCAGGGGTAATGGAAATTCTGGAGAATGACAGAAAACACCAGATTTACTGCTTGTGAGAGGTAGCAGGGGCCCAAATGAAAACAGACACATAACCCCACCAAGCTCTCAAGACCCTGCAAGGCATATGACCCAGCACCACCAGCTGTGCCTTATCTCAGACAAAGAAAGTGGACTGGTGCAGTATAGCCTCCCTGCTGGCATGTCGTAGGAGCAATATTTAGCTGGCTTTTGTTTCTGTATTCTTGAGGAAGATGAGGAATATGTAGAGGAGCAATTTGAAGAAAGGAATACCCGATTTAAAGAGTCCAGACTAAACTTCTGATTATTTAGGGAAAGAAAATGAAACTGGGGGATGGTGTCTGCAAGGCCTCTGCACTGCAGCTGGGCAACTAGGGGTATGTATAGACATTCAGGGAGGGTCAGGGGTGGTTAGGTCATGGTAAAAATGACTACCCAGTCTAACTTAGTTTGCCCAGGTGAAGACATTACACTAAGGTCCTCATTACACAGTGATTTTGGGTGGCTTCTGGAGCTCTTAACCCCTGGATTGTCCGCACATCAACACCTTAAAGTGGTTTTAAGCACTCATTATGTGATTCAAAGTTACACCACTCCAGGGCAGATTCCTCTCTAATCTGCAGTACCCAGTTCCTGTTCCATTAGCCTCTCCCCATAGATGGACCACCCAAGTTAAAATCTTCTAGTATCCCAGGACCTCTCACACTCCTGCCCATACAGCAAGGATAGAAGCCTGTCTTGGTGCACCAGTCCTCTAGTGGCAGCTCACAGCTACATCTCCCAGTTCTGCCCCTGCTCACCAGGCTTCTAATGGCAAGTCACAGCTGTGCAGGTGGGAGATAGTAAAAGAAGGTGTCTAGCCTTAGACTAGATACAAACATTACACTTATTGTGTGATGAGTGCTCAGAAAGTGCTCTATAGCCGTAACCAAACAGATGTTTGTGGCACATAGAGCACTTTAAAAAGTGTGAATCCCACTCTAAACTAACCTTGGATTGATGTTGTATCAGACTAAAGTGCTTTAGGTTAGGATGCTTTATTGAACGTCTGTACCAGATCCTGTCACAAGTCAAGGTAGATCACTTGTGATAGCCAGAACCAGAAGAATTAATGAGCAACTTATAACAAAGAGAAATCTGCTTTTTGAAGATATCTGAAATAGTAGCTTATGGAGCAGTTTCTGTCTGTCTGGAGTATAACCAGCAAGATTTATATATAGCTTTTTATACTGATCTTCAGACAGCATAAAAAGCAGAACTAAGGATTATAACCACAGACACAGCTGATTTATGAAATTTTGCTTAAAGTCAGTAAAAATTAATGAACATAATCACAAGGTATAATTAACATAGTGGGTTAAACTTAAGTAGACACACATTAATCTCAAACCCCAAAGTGATGTAGTGTATTTGCTTATTGGGTAAACCCAAGCTTGGGCAGTAACTTATTATAATAATTTCTAATACCTTTTAACCCCACAGGATAACAGCTATAAAGTAACACTATGAATAGCTATATAACTAAAAAAATAGCATAAACAGAATATAAAAGAACACACACGTTAAATAACCCTCAGGAAAAAACGAAACAGAAAAGTCATTGCTGTCCCATTTCCCCAGATCTCTGAGCAAAAACCAAATCCAAACTGAGGGACTTTTCCTCCAGTTTCCCCGCTGACAGCCCAGTTCAGAAACGTCTGACTTTGCTAAATCAGCTTGACGTGTATCTTCTAACTGAGGAACTATCGATAAGTTGCTAACCAAGTGGAAACTCTTAGTTAATTCCTTCATCTGTTTTATTATCACTGTCAAGTTTAACTTGTATTATTATGTTATCTGTTTATTAGATTAACCTTTGTATTAACTGTCATATGTGCAAACTATATCTTTTGTTGTTATAAGTAAAATTTATTCTTTTTTATAAGTAAAACTTATCATTGCTTTCCTTCCCAACATCACCTCTTCGATCCCGAACCAAAAAGCCCAGTAGCTAATAAAGTTGCAGTGCTCAGTCAGTTTGCAACTAAATTCATATACTCACAGTGCCCAGCTGGCCTGTAACAGTTGCTGTCTCCCTGTGTGGCTAGGTGGGGATGGTGGGGGGCATGGAGGAATGGAGTGCCCCCCTCCATGTTGTGCATCCCCCCACCCCCCAGTTGCTGTCTTGGGTCCTGGGGGAGCCTGGGCTAGGTCCATGAGGCAGCAGCTCAGCTGGGCTCAGCATTCTCTGGCAGACTCCTGAGAGACATGTGAGAGCATCCCCAGCCCAATGACTTCAGCCAATGCTGGCAGGCTCTGAGCTCCCCTGTCCCTCCCCCCTCCACTGAACAACAAACTTCTGTTCCCATCATATCTAATATAGAATACTTTGAGTAAAGTGCAATATGTACAGTGCTTCTTTCTTGGGCTCTTTGAACATCTGTACTTAGCCTTAGGGTGTGACTCCAAGCTAACACTAATGCCAATCAACATTTGTGTGGCTCACAGCATAAGATGTAACAAGGCCCCAAGTGCAAATTGTATGGAAGTTCAGTACAACTGGATCAGTCTAAAAATGGCTGATCCAATATAAGTTAAGTGTACCTCTGAGGTAGTCTAACTTAGATCGGGTCCAGCAAGACTGTGCTACCTGATGTCCTGTACAGTTCCCAGCACAGCCCCAGAGCTGGGAAAACCCAGCTGCTGGCCTTAATCCTGGGGCTGTGCTTTCCCTACCTGCCCCTCTGGCACCAGGATATTTTTAGCCCACTGCCCCTCTGCCCACCCCCAGACAGACACACCCCCTTCATAGACCAGCCGACCAGCCTCCCCTCCCCCCAGTCCCTCAACCAAGCCTGCCAGGAGCATTATTGAAGTAAGGCAGGGTGGGGCGAGAGGTGGGGATGGACAGTTGTTTGTCTGGGAGTGGGGGGTTCAGGGGACTAAAAATATCCAGCCTCCCCATTCTCCCAAGCCCCACTCCATGGACACCATGATACCCCTGATACCACCGAACCCTTCCAGAGCCCAAGAGCACTGCCCTCCCAGACCCCAGTAATTCCCCCTATGCCACATGCCCCCCACTCCCTCTGCAGACCCAACGTGCCCCCATCCCCTCCTCCCCAGAGCCTACTTGCTCCCCTGACCCCTCCCCCAAGCCCCTCTTCCTGCTAGCCTCCCCGTCCCAACTTTCCTTAGATTGGGTGGCCATTTTTAACTCGATCTAACCTACCTCTAACCTCCTCAAATGTCTGTACATACCCTAGTTCAGCAATAGTCCACCCCCTAATCAAGGCCAGCTGAGTCTCAATCTGCTAATTGGTTCTCTGGCTGCATTTAAGGAGCTCTTGCAGCTCTTGGCCTCTGCTGCACAGCAAACTCATTTTAGTCTGTAGCTGTCACCCATATGACTTCCCTGTTCCTGCATTCCTGCCCGTGCACCCCCTCCCTGAACTTCAGAAACCAGGTTTGTCTTAGGCTTGCTTTCTGACATTTGCTTCTGGTAACCCCTCAATTCAGCACATGCACCCTGGTTTGACTTCAGCTTGCCCACTATTTACAGATGCTGGTAACACCCCCCAGCTCTAGCAACTAATGAATCTGTGGACCCTGATAGTGTCCTTCCTTGGATAAACTATCTGAGCTCCTCCTAAAGCCATCCCTGGAAAAAAACTTCCCCAAAACACACTATTTCAACAAGGGGAAAAAGTGTTTTAGAGCAATGCCAGAAGCGCAGAAAAAGAAGAGGCAGGAGGTGAAGGGAATGCATAGCAAATGGGACATAAATATCAATACATAAATGTACATAAAGCAGCTTAAATTAAAAAGAAGTAGGAAGATTGTGAGCAATTATGGCTAATCTTCATAGAGCATTACTATCAAAGTGTAAATGAGCTCAGCACAAGCCCATAAAGAAGAGTAGCTGGAAGTCTGAAAAACTGAACCTGGCTCTCATACCTCTGTGTCTCTGTCTGTCCTACATATCTAAAATTCGATACCATATTTGTTATCATTTTACTTGGCCAGAAACTCAGACAATAAGGGTGTGCGATGCACAGGAATGCAGCATGAATATAGAAACATTTTACTGTCCCCAGCATTCACTGGCTTCTGGAGTTGCTATTACATGTGCCCTCACCCACTGCCCATCTTCTGTTCCTCCTTTTGAAAATCAAGTGGAAATAAAATGTGACATCAGCCAGAACAGCCGGTACAAATTAATGAAACTGAGGTCAGTGGGGTGGTAGTCTGGGGCTAGACTTTTAAGCGTAATATCAATGTCTGATCCTGGATGGCTTTCTGAGCTTCTGGCCACTCCTCATTCCTTAAACGGCTTGGCTTAGTTCAGCCAGGGAGGTAGATTCACTTCCTGGAGTTTGCTTTTGCTTCCCAGGGTAGTTCTCTCTACTGCTGAGTGGGAGTCATGTCTCTCAGCAGAAGGCACTGTCAGCAGTATGTCTTTAAGGAGCAGAGTGCTAGAATGCCCTTTGTCCGTGCTCAGATGTCTTTTGCTCCTCTTGTAGGCCTGGCCTTCAGGGGTTGCTATGCCATATGGCACCCGCAAAGCAAAACAGCTGCTACTATGGCAGGTTGATGGATATATTCTGCTCAGACTTTTAACATTCTTTTCCACTTGCAGTGTGACGAACTGGCTGGCATTCCTTATGTAGTGTTTCTTCTGTGGTAGTTCTTGTAGTGCTTCCTGTTTAAACAGGGGTGTTGCCCTCCAGTGTGGGTAATGAAACTAGGCTCCTAAAAACTCCCTCAATTTTTCAGTTGAATACTGTGCTCTTCACTTCTTGTCCTCACTAGGTATGTCTGCACAAGATGCTAACTAAGCAGTAGCCTAATAATACTGCACAGTAGTGCATCACAGCACAAATAATGCTAATACACTACTGCACGGTAGTATTAGGCTACTGCATAGTAGAGTCACTAAAACGGTGTTCACCAGATTTACTGCACAGTAACTCTAGCTGCTGTGCATTTATTTAGTATTTGATTATACAAGTACTATATTATATGAACAGTAACTACTGTGCGTTAATGAATGTGTACATGTGCCCACTGTTAATCACTGAAGTGTTATTGCTCTGCCACTTCCTACCCCAAAAGGCAGCTGCATTTAACTGATGGCTGAAGTGATTCCCATGTGTGCCAATGCCTGATTCTGCAAGCACTTATATATGTGACTTTGGTTGGTGTGGGTAGTTCCATTCACATCAGTATGTTTTCCTGTGTGTAGCCCAAAGGGTATCTGGCATTATTTATATAAGGAGAAGGCCTACTAAGAAAGTTTTTTTTCTTTTTTTCCAAACTTTTTTGGAAGAAAAGTAGAGCTTTGACTAAATGATTTTACTGTTTTCCGAGGAAATTCCAATTAAAAATAAACCTTCCCCAATTAAATAATTTGGGAGGATTTTGGTCTAACAAATATTTTGGTTTGTAAATGCTGGTATGGGACCTCCTAGAAGTTACAGCTCAGTTGCTTCAGGTTTCCAGCCTCCACTGTGGGTTAGGCTGCCCAACCAACTTGAGCTCTCATGGTCCAAAGCTGCCACAAGATTCCCATAATTCCTTATCTTCCCCTTGGATAAAGGAATCTATGGTGCATCATGCAATTTGCAATCCAGCCACAAAGCCCCTTCTCTAGAGCAGTGGTTCCCAATCTGTGGTACAAGTACCACCACAAGTATGCAAGCAACCTGTCAGTGGTACTCATTAGCAGATTTATTATAATTACTTTATATGACAAAGATTTGCTGATACTTAAGGATGAACTGAAAAATTTGCTGGTGGTACTTAAGGTAGTATCATTTTAAATTGGTGGTGCACAAACTGTCAGAGTTTGAGAACTGCTGCTCTAGAGGTATGTGAAAGCATGAGGTAGGTGATGTACAAGGTCTATAAGGCACTACAACAACATTTCCAAATTAAGATATTTCTATTTTCAGCTAAAATGTACTAATTTTCTTTTTTTTTAGTAAAATTCAAAACTTTCCATGAAGGAGAATACATTCTCTACCCAGCTCTGGTGATAAAATAATAAAATTTGTCAAGGTCTTTTTGATCTTTGGATAAAAGGCCATATATAACAATCTATTATTAATAATTAAGCATTATATTATTAACTATATCTTTAAGAAGTTGTAACATGCTTTTCTTTAAAAGTAGACAGAGAAGAAGGAAATAAAAGGCAAAGACAAGATAAACTAATTTTTAGCTCTAATATCTATGATTCCATAATCTTCCCTGAACCTCTGATTCATTCTGTTTCCTAATATTCATCCTGCTATCTGCTCTTCCTTGAAGGCACATGGCAAATGGAAGACAACACTACTGTTGAAAATGGAAGGTGCATTGTAAGTGATGCATATACCAGCTGGAAACTGGGATAAGGTTAGAAGGAAACAATTGAAATGTGTATACACTAATGCAAGGAATTTGGGCAATAAAAGGGTGTAAATGGAACTCCTGGTATGGGACACAAAACTAGGTAAGATAGGAACAAAGGAAGCGTGATGGAATATTAGCTAATACAAGCTGCTTAGGAAGGACAGACATAAGAGTAGAAGTAGTAGAGTGTCACTGTAAATTAATGAAGTGGTAGACTATAAGGAAATAAAATGTGATGACAGGAAAAAACATAATTCTTCTGGATAAAAATTACACTACAAAGGAACAATATAAAGGCAATTAAATGTGGGGTTAGTAGAAACCCTCATGTTCAATCTTGGAAATGTATAGGGATATATATTGACTTTTAGGGTGAACTTGAGGCATGGGCAGACAGCCAAGGGGGAATGTCAGAACAAGGGTTACCATAGAGAGAGACAAGGTTGAGCTGGGTATCAGTTCAAGTCAGAGGTATCAAGCTGAGGGGGTTGCAATAAAATCAGAGTCAAGGCAAGCCATTGCTTGTACCAAGACAGGGGCAGGAGTACAACAATACAGGATGGAAACAGGCAAAGTAGCAGGAGGTGGAAGGCAGGTATTAGGCAAGGATTCAGGCAGGAGTGAGGTACAGGCTCAGGCTGTGCAAGGTGCAGGGAGGAATTAGGCAGATGCAAGACATAGGTCTAGGCTAGGCACATGTGCAAGCAGGTATGTAGGCAAAGAGTTAGTCTACAAAAGGTTCAGGTGGTAACTAAACAGGAGCAACCAGGTTAGCAGGGTTCCAGGCAGGCCAGAAAGTTCATCCAGGCAGTCTGTTGCTCAAACAGCTCTCTGCTATCTGGTCTAAACCTATGAAGGCCTGTAGGCAAGGCCTCTTCCTCAGGGCCCTGAGAATGATTCAGCCAGGGTTCTGATTACCTCCAGCCAGAGCCTGTGACTGGTTCCCCCCAAACTGGGCCTATTCTCGTTACATCAGGTCTTCAGAAAATTTAGTAATAGTAAAAAATATGTAATAATGACTGCTGACAAACAGAGGGGGAAAAAACTCTGCACTTTACTAGAAGAAGCAGCACTTTAGTTGGACCCAGCTTTGCAGTGTCTGTATAGACTGGGTGCTTTAGCAGGGCTTTTTGGCACTTTTATTTAAAACTGATTCAAACAGCTATTAGATAAAAGCACCAAGAAACCCCCTAAAGTGCCTGACCTATATAGATGTTGAGGGAACTGAGTCCAACTAATGCAGTGCCTTTTCTAGGTATGCTCTGGCCTCAGTGCTGGGGTGCTGAGAGTTTAAAGTGTTGGGTTTTTTGAGCTGGGGGGGTTACATATGTAAGCATCCTACAAAACAATTTCCCTGCTAGAGAATGGATAACTAATGCTACCAGTAATAGCAGGGCACAGATATTTTTTGATGTTAGCTACTAGAGTTTCTTATCAAATGGTCACTGTACCAAAGATAGGCAATGCTCTCTTAGATCGGGTTTGGCTAAGTAGAGAGGATCTTGTAGAAACAATCTGAGATCAAGCAATCATACAGAAGAAATCAGGGCTGGAAGGGACCTCAGGAGGTCATCTAAGCCAACTTCCTTCTCAAGGCAGAATCATTCCTATTGAAACTACCCTAGACAAGTACTTGTCTAACCTATTTTTAAAGCTTCGTGAACAACACTCACACAACTACCAGGCACCATGCCTGAAACATCAAAAACAATCTAACTTGCCATGGGCAAAGCAAGGGGAATGAGGGCACTATCAATGTCCTGCTACTGCAAGGACAGTAAGTAGTTTGTTAAAACACACTCAGCATATCCAAGGAAGACAACTATACCTTCTGCTACAGGGGAAAGCAAAAACCTCCACGCTCTATGCTGATTTGATCATGGGGCAAAATTCCTTCCTGATCCCAAATGTGAAAATTAGTCTGACCATGATCAGAAGAGTAGCCAGAAACCTCTGTTTGTTTGTTTGTTTTTGTTTTGTTTTGGGGTTTTTTTGGTTGGATGGGTTTTGTTTCTTCTATTTTTAAGTCCCTAAAAGAGCATTGGCACACCCCAGTCAAATTCCCAGCTTGGCTACAGGCAACACCCAAAGCTTTGTAGCAAAGTGAAAAAATAACTCAGAAATCTGTAACAGCTGGGGGAAAAAATCCTACCTCGTTCCTTGTGCTGACCAGCAAAGCCAGGAACCATGGGCTAACCAAACAGCTTCCACTAACATGAGTTGATTCAATTTAGTTTAAATTGGAAATAGACACGAAAAAGCCTTCAATGTATTTTGGATTTCAGAAGAGCCAATTGTGAAATATTCAGGCAATTAGTAATTGCAACTGCATTGAGAGCTGCGTTGAGAGAAAATAAAGACAGAAGAGGCATTGGATTTAAATCAGAAGTGCAAATACTGTTGGGAATTTGAATCCTAAGCAAAAGGAAAAAAATGGTAGAGAAAATCTACAGAGCTACTTAAATGAGTAAGTACCTTGAACAGACTTAACTGTATTAGTAAATGTTAAGCTGGCAATTTACAAAGTTGAAGGGGTAGAAGAAAATATAAAGGCCTGGATGAGGATAGCTAGAAAATGCAGGGTGGAGAGTTGGGAGGGTGGGGGCAACTAAGTTACGTCATAAGGAAGTAGCCTACTTCCCTGGGGTGTGTTGGGGTGAGGGGTAGGGGAACTAGGGGTGTAACACTTACAGAGGAGAGAGGATATATAATGCCCTGCACAAGGAAGCTGCATCCTTACAAAGTGGTGGGTTATGAAGAGTATACACAGATACAAGTAACATCATGCAGGGGTACAATTGCAGGGGTGAGGGAAAATCCAAATCCAGCCAGAAATGATTCAAATGAAAACTTTAGTTTTCAAGCCTTGAAAGAAATAAGAGCAATAAAGCTGATATTTAATAAACGGTCAGGAAATCTTTATTAAATAACTTCTAACACTGTGTTAAAATTCCTTTATTCTTATAGTAAAACCAAAGACTGTCTAGTAATAAAAAGAACGCATCATCTTTAAAAAGCACAATTAATCAGGCAGCTCAAGCAATAATAAGAGCAGACTCTGACAAGAGTACCAGGAAACATTTCAAGTCAGAAACCCTGATCGCCAAATAAAACTCCTTTTCATACTAGTTTTCCCCATTCATATTATAACGTATTTTATATATGTCAGCATATATACATATCCATGTGTGGATGTGGGGGCTGGAACAGTACAATTTGCAGAAAAAGCCAAAGAATGTAATGTCAAATCCTATTCCATCTTTACATGCCTATGGGTGTTGACAGGTTAATATGAGGCACTTTAGATCTCCACTTTGGTGTGCTTCAAATGTGCAGGTCCCTCCTAAGGCAGAGAGTCATGGCCTCCCTGGGTATGTTTTGAATCCTTTTCCAACTCATCTGCCAGCTGGTGTGCAACAGCATGGCAGGGCACCCTGACCAAGGCAGTCAAAAGGTACCTCCATGACATTAAACAATGAAAGAGATAAATAGTACATGCTGTATTGTTCATCATCACAAGAAAGATGTACCCAATGTATCAGAAAAAAAAACCCAAAATCTTTTTATATTTTCTACAAAGAGCCACAAATGATCTTTTGAAGTCGCTTGTGATTTGGGAGACACAGTCTGTATATAACTTGCTTAGAGATTACAGCACTTTCACTGAGTTCCCCCAGGGAGGGGGGAGGCACTCATTTGGGATCGCCACGGGCTTGTCTAGCCTTTAAGAGTCCCACCTGAAGCCAACTCAGGCAAGACTTCTACAATGGGGAGTGGGAGCTCTGACTTCTTCCTATTCGAAGACCCTTGCCTTCTGGTGTTCAACCCTCCCTGGTCCTTCCATGGCTGTTACTCAAGCTAGCACCCAGTTCAGATCCTGAGAAAGGGATTTTATCTCTTGTTGAAGAGAGAAAATGCAACTTGAAGATCTAAGCAGCAAAGCAAATTTCTCCTTTTGAATAGAAGTGGTTACTGGGGCAAAGGCCACCCAGCCAGAGATTTCCTGCTTTTTCCAAAGGATTCCATCCTACAGATCCCTGCGCACCCCAAAGTTACTCAGTTTTCCAGTCTGCCCAGCTCCCAAGCCCATTCAAAGCCATGCTGCTGGTACCAGTCTTCAGACTGTCTCCCTTAAGCAGATCTTCTGCTTGTTCCCACTCCCCTGTCCATTATCATGCTTATCTTCTTTCACTTCTCTGGAGACTCCTGGCTGTCACTGGCCATCCCACCTTCAATTATGCATCAACAAAGCTATTAAATTATTTTGTTGCTGGAGTTTCATATTGCCTTGGGTAAACGGTGGCATGCAACTTTGTAAAACATGAAAACAGAGCAGAATTATTACAATAAAACCCATAGTCTGTCACAAGCACTCATCCAGGATGTGGGTGACTTGGATCAATTCCTTCCTCTCCCTGATTAAATTCAAATCCTGACTTCCATTCTTCTTAGAAAGGACTAACCACCAGTCTGGAATGGGGCTTTCTCCACCCCTCTTGTTGCTCCATGGTGCAGAAAATGATTCAATATCATTGGTCTAGAAAAGGAAGCTTGACTTGATTAGGGCATTCACTAGGGAAGAGGAGTCTTTGCTCCTAGTTCCTGCTACAATGTCTATTAATTTCATCCAATGCAATTTGTATAATGGAAGGGAAACTCAGTAAGTTCATGGGTATTTTGAGCACTTATTTCCGGTAGTGGAAACAAAATCTTAGTGAATTCAGATCAGTAGAACTACATCTCACCCACACAACCATCTTGCCAATAAACTCATCTTGATCCATGTAAAAAAAGTAGCTGCTGCTATTCTGATAGTCCTTTGTCATACTGGGGAGTAAAACTAGATTACAGTTTGACATACCAGCCTTATCTGGAACATCTGAGCATGAAACGTCTCTGCCTGGAACCTCTGGAAGAGCAGACCCCATGGTTCTCTATACATCTGTATGGGACCTGGTATTTGTTTCAGCTAGATACTGTTCCTAAGTCTGGCAACAAAGCTGTCACCCTCATCTTGTTGACACAGTGTTGAACTCAATCTATCATGGGCTGATGGAACTATGCACCCATAGTTACAGTATGTCCCAGCACGCACAACCCTTTCAATTTGCTGACAAGATGCCATCACTCCAAAGTCTGCCTGGAGAGCTTTGACGATAAGATCAACCTATTACATTTCCAGTTCATCAAACGCTCCATTTTCAGATGTGACACAGTGTGCAGGGCTATATCAAAGGTCTACTCTTATTCAGGGAGGAAATCTTTCTCCTGTAGACTGGCACACAACACAAGTAATATCAATATGTCTTCACAAAGGCAGCTTGTGCACTGCTGGACAAATGCCCTACAGACTGTTTTCTAGGTATGGACAATCATGCATGACAAAAAGTCTGTAGGGCATTTGTCCAGCACTGCATTTCACCAGGAAGCTAAAAGTTACATACTTTTTGAGCAGAAGTATAAGTAAGAAAGAGATTCCAGTACATGAACTAATTTCAGAGTCCATTGCTGCACCTGCCTCCCTGACTAGTTGTATATAAAACATGGATAAGGCTCAAACCAGTCAAAGGAATGTAGGTTGTAGCCATGTTGGTCTAAGGACATAGGCAGACAAGGTTCTTTGGGTAAATCTGATGTATTTTATTAAACTAACTCAAATAGTTGGAAAAATTCTTCTTAGCAAGCTTTCGGGCTCAAATACCCTTCGCCAGGCTGAAGAAGCATCTGCAGTTGGTGTGTGCTCTTCCTGGATGGAATGAATAGTAAAAAAAAATCAGAGGCTGGTCTGCATGCAAGAAAAGCAGTCAGTGAAGATGTAAACTGAGGAGTCAGTGGGTGAATTGCTTCAATCATGCACTGATTTAACCTGGTTTCCTTCCCCTGTTATGACTTCAGAGAAGTGTTACAGACTGTAACTCAGCCTGTGGAAGAATGCCCTATCCAACATTTAGAGGGCAGTCTAAAGGCTTGACTATACTGGTGGGCCAGCAAGTTCTGGCATATGAGAATGGGGGGGAACCAAGCACACCCCACACATGCCCTGCCTATACTCCACATCCAGAAACTCATTCCACTTGACAAAGTCACGCTTCCTTTCCCTTGCCTAATGAATCCTAAATTCTTTTCTTCATAGTAACCCAGGTTCAGCAAGAACAGTTGAGAAAGTCTCCACTCCAGAATAGGTTTATGTAGGGTCTGAGGTATTCAGCAGACTCTGAACCTTCCTACTAAATTGCGGTCCTCTGGGTAGAAAAATAAGTGAATGACTTGCCTGACTCCCAGTCACGGTTAAGTGCAACCTAGGCATCAAGCTGCTTCGCCTTGTCACGCTGGGGTACTTCTAAGCATCCCCGGAAGCAAAAATTTAAACTATGTGGGAAACTTGAAGGAAAATAAACTAAAGCACCTACAAAGCTCAGACATCTCCAGAATTAGGCAATAACTAAACATGGGCTTTTAGGACCAGTTTCAGATATAGGAGCCTTAATTTTGCCTAAACCTCTTGTTTGATATCCAAATCAATTTCTGCATCTGGTCTCAAATTCCTAAATGGCCCTTTGAAAAATAATGCTGTCTTGTTCTATGCATAGTTGTACATGAAAATCAAATGACCAAATTCATGCTTCTTGGTAGAAAATACAATATTTGAAGAATTTTTTCAGTTGAGCACCTTAGATTTTCTTTCCTTTCCCTGTGCATGCACAGATCTATAAAATATATAACAGACATAAAAGAATAATATCCTAGTAAGTATCAACTAAAGTTTTCTATTCTGATTAAATGTAGAGCAACAGCTAAAATCAGAGAAATCTACCTCTGTATTTTACTGATAGCATATGCTCATGTGCCTTTTTCAAACTGTTTCTGGAAAAATAAGCATACATGCTAGGCTGACCTTTCCAGAGAAAGAGTACTTGTTTTCTAGAATATCTCAAAGATGTGGTGAGAGCATTTAGGGCATGTTTCAGAAGATGTATTGCAATTTCAGTACACTGTATGCTACAACCACTATAACAATACCTGTAATAATACCTGCAGGCACTGTCTTGTACAAAGCTCCAATCTTAATTGCTTAAGTTCAGTGAAGATGTAATTTCAGTACAAAGTAGGAAGGAAATGTTTTTAAATTATTTTATGCCCATGAGCACAACAGTGAGTGAGTATTGTCTAAGGGCCAATCCAATTTCCATTGAAGTCAATGGAAAGAGTTCCTTTGGTTCCCTTGGCTTCTCTGGGAGATAGGTTGCATTCTTAATGCATAACACTGATCTCAAAAAAGCACAGAGTACTAGGCACAGAAAAATGCTACTTTGTTCAATAGGCTAAAGGGGTAAAGGACAATAAATAGAGATTTGGAAAATGTATCTGGGGAATGAGAACTATTGAAGCAAAGCTATATTCCTCAATGAATGATCCAATGTTGAAATTCAGGGGCATTCAGAGAAATGGGTGAAATAATGGAGGCCTTTTTAAAATCTGTCCCAGAGAAAAAAAGGAAATGAAAGGTCAAACACTTATGAATTAAAGAAGCTTCTGTAAATAAAAATGTTAATAAGAAACCGGAAAAAAAAATGAGAAATGTGTGTTGGTGGGAATCACTGTTTGGGATTATTTGTATGGTTGCTACATCAATAGGAGCATCATTTGCATGAACGACTGCTGCCTCCCGAGACTGGGGGGGCACCATTTGTAGGGGGTAGTGTCAGCGGCAAGTGAGGACTGCCCGCAGATGCCAGCAGTGGGGAGTAGCGAGAGGAGACCACCCGCAGACACTGGCAGCGGTGTTGGCAGCAGCGAGAGGCAACTGCTTGCAGACACTGGTGGCGGGGTCGGCAGCAGGGGGGAGAGGGTGGAGAGCAGCGAGTGGGGATGCCCACAGACCCCGGCGATGGTATTAGCGGCAGCGAGTGGGAACCACCTGCAAATGCCGGCATTGGGGAGGGGAGGAGCGGGGAGGGATGGCAAGTTGGGACCGCCCACAGGTGCTGGCAGTGGTGCCAGAAAGAGTCCGGTGAAGAGTGACAGAAGTTATTAGAAGCCTGAGAAACACGAATGATAAAGAAATCTGAAAGAAATAGGGTTTTTAGCTGCCATGACTAAACTGCTTCGGCTATCTGAGCCATTTCTTTTAAGCTGTTTTGGGCCTTTTTATGATACACTTCTGTCTGCAGTGGAAGCATATCCTAGGCCTCTGCATGTTTCATGAGATGTTTTTAAGGCAACTGTGTATGAGAGAGAGAGCTCAACTCAGCAGTATCTCACAAACTACACTGAGACATAGTTTCCACCTCCAAGGTAAGAGGGCATGAAAAAAACGCTTCCCCTATGTAAAGCCACTCAGTTAATTGGCTGCCTACAATGCACCTCCCTTCTACCAAAATAGAGACTTCTAGAGAGGAAGTTCACTGTAATCCATCCCTTTTGATTTTCCATGAAAGCCTGGTCCCTGAAGGAAAATGCCCCCTCAGCTGGCAGCTACTGAATCTACCTCAGCTAGAAAGGTATAGAGATGTAGTATCAAGGATCTGTGAGTCGAAAAACACTAAGAGTCTTGGGAGTTGTTCATAGGTAAACTTGGAATATTAAAATGGAGCGTCAGCCCCTGGCAAAATTTGAGAAAGGCCTAATGAGCGCTGGGGATTTACTCTTTCAAGGTTTCTAGCCGTTTATTTTGTGGAGTTTACAAAATAGAACCAACTTGGAGGGACGTTTTCAGCCTCAGTCTCACTCAGCCACTAAAGGGTGCGCATGCTGTAATCCCATAAGTCCCAGAGCAACTACAAAAAGAGTCTGACATGACAGTGAGACAGAAAATAAAACAGCAGGAGTCTAAAGTCTGATGACGGAAAAGGGAGTTTTCTCTCTCCGGTGAGGATGTACGAAGTGTGAAGTTGTGTTTGTAGTCCCCCGGTTGAAGACCACGGTGGAGCATGTTTGTTTTTTCCCATTCTTCTAAGCTTTGCTGGCTGCTACATGGGACTGGGAAGGATTATTGCTACACAGGTCACAGCTTGTTTGGTTTTTTTCACTTTCCTTGGAAGCATCAGGTGTTGTCTGCAACCAAAAATTTTGACTGGGGTTTACCAATGTTCCTATAGGAACTAAAAGTCTCCGAGGTTCCTGGCTGGAAGGTCTTGACCCTCCACTCAGGATAGGACCAATTCCTACATTTGGGATCAGGAAGGATTTTACCCACAATCCAATCAACATGGACTGTGTTGAGGTGAGGGGATTGCCTTCCTCTGTAGTGGGAGATGGGGCATGTATTTTATCAACCACTTTCTGTCCTTGCAGTGGTCAGACACAGACAGTCCCTTCATCTTCCTGCTTTGCCTGGGAATGGTTGAGGTGTTTGTGCTGTTTCAGGGCAAGGTGCCTGGCAGCTGTGTGACAAGGTTTTCTGTGTAGGTTAGACAAACACTTGCATAGGGTAGTGTAGATAGGGATGATCCTGCTTTGAGCATGGGCTTAGACTAGATGACTTTCTGAGGTCCCTTCTAACTCTACTTTTCTATGATTCTGTAGAGTAGGAACATGGGGCCAGATTCAAGCTGAATCTGTAAGAGGTTAGGCGAACTTAGGTGAGACTTAAATATCTAAGCCCAAAGGAGTATTTGAAACAGTCCCGGAACCAGCACCCTAAAAACTCAATACACACCTAAATCCTCTAAATACTTCCTACATTCCCCTAAGGCCTGAAGCAATTCAAACTCATCCTGAGATGTAACCTATCTAGCTGGAGGGGCCATGCTAATAGAGGGCAACATTTCCCCTGGTATACTCATGTTGGCTGCTCTAAACTCAATTCAGAGTGAGTAATGGTGCTATTCCCCTTCTGTTTTATAGTTTAGTGGTTGAGATTTTTATGGAAGACATGGGAGACTTTGGCTAGGTACAGACATTCAAAAAGCCCAAGGCGAATCGATCTGAGTTACACAGTTTTCTCCATGTGCCTTAGTTTAGATCAGTAGCAAATAGAAGACACATTTTCCCTTTGGCTGGGGTGGGGAGTGTAAATCTTAGACTGGGTTCCACATTTTTAAACCAGCCTGTGCATGCCAAATTTCTGTTCTGTTACGGGTATAGACCAGTTTCCAATCACTTGTACCGATAAAGCTATAATGCCTGTACCTGGTCATCCTTTACCCTGAGAAGGATTTGAACCCACATATCCAGCTTTTCAGAGAAGTGCCATAAGCACCACGCTGAAGAATAGGCTAGGTACTACTGAGTTTGGGGCAAGAGGCAGCCAAAAGTCCAAGAATCATAGTTTCTAGGGTCGGAAGGGACCTCAGTAGATCATCTAGTCTAAACCCCTGCCCTGGCAGGAAAGAGTACTGGGGTCAAACGACCCCAGCAAGGTGTACAGCCAGCC
Organism: Crocodylus siamensis; assembly: GCF_052110815.1. Taxonomy (NCBI): domain Eukaryota; kingdom Metazoa; phylum Chordata; order Crocodylia; family Crocodylidae; genus Crocodylus; species Crocodylus siamensis. The sequence goes on from NC_143403.1 coordinate 47,860,277, forward strand.
TCCTCTTAAAGACCCCCAGGGTAGGAGCCTGCACCACTTCTCTTGGAAGCTGGTTCCAGATCCTAACCGCCCTGACTGTGCAGTAGCGCCTCCTGATGTCTAACCTGAATCTATCCTCTGCCAGCTTGTGACCATTATTCCTGGTCACTCCTGGCAGTGCTCGGGGGAACAGGGACTCCCCCAATGCCTGCTGATCCCCCCTGACTAGTTTGTAACAGGCCACTAGATCCCCCCTCACCCTTCTCTTGTGGAGGCTGAACAGGTTCAGGTCCCATAGCCTCTCCTCATAAGGCCTGCCCTGCTGCCCCCTGATCATGGGAGTGGCCTCCTCTGGACCCTCTCCACGTTGTCCACATCCCTCTTGAAGTGCGGCACCCAGAACTGGATGCAGTACTCCAACTGCGGCCTGACCAGTGCCGCATAGAGGGGGAGGATCACCTCCCTGGACCTGCTTGAGATGCATCTGTGGATGCATGACAAAGTACGGTTGGCCTTCCTGACTGCCTCCCCACACTGTCGGCCCATGTTCATCTTGGAGTCAATGATGACTTCAAGATCCTTTTCCGCCTCTGTACTGACGAGAAGGGAGTTCCCCGACCTCTAGGTATGGTGCCGGTTGTTCCTCCCCAGGTGCATCACCTTGCACTTGTCGGTGTTGAATCCCATCCTATTCTCATCTTCCCACCCCTGTAACCTGTCTAGGTCCGATTGCAGCCTATTCCTCCCTTCTAGCATACCCACATCCCCCCACATCTTAGTGTCATCAGCAAATTTGAACAGGGTGCTTTTTACCCCCTCGTCCAAGTCACTGATGAAGATGTTGAACAGTGCGGGCCCGAGGACCGAGCCCTGCAGAACCCCACTGCCCATGTCCTTCCAGGTCGAAAATGACCCATCCACCACTACTCTCTGGGTGTGGCCTTCCAGCCAGTTAGTGACCCAATTGACTGTGTGGGTGTCAACACCACAGTCCCCCAGTTTCTTAATGAGAACGGGGTGAGAGACAGTGTCAAAGGCCTTCCGAAAGTCCAGGAAGACTATGTCCACTGCTACCCCTGCATCTAAGGATTTGGTGACCTGTTCATAGAAGACCACCAGGTTGGTCTGACAGGACCTGCCTCTAATGAACCCATGTTGGTTGCCCCTAAGCATAATCTACCCTGCTGGCCCTTCGTGGATATGCTCCAGAATAATTTTCTCAAAAAGCTTGCCCAGGATCAAGGTAAGACTAACTGGCCTATAGTTTCCTGGGTCCTCCTTCTTACCCTTTTTGAAGATGGGAACCACATTGGCCCTCTTCCAGTCCTCTGGCACCACACCAGAGCACCATGAGTGCTCGTAAAGCCGTGCCAGGGGTCCTGCAATGACCTCAGCCAATTCCCTCAGTACTCTAGGGTGGAGATCATCCGGACCAGCTGACATCCAGTCCTTCCAGAAGTTCCCTAACTAGTTCCTCACTAACATTTGGCCTAGGTGTGCCTCTCCTGGGGCCTGAGGAGGACCCAGCAGGGGAGGTAACTGTTCCGGTCCCTGCTTAAGAAAATGGAGGCAAAGAAATCGTTAAATATGTTGGCTTTGTCATCTAGTGTGACAACCAAATTTCCTAACGTGTCCTGCAGGGGCCCCACATTACCTGGAACCTTCTTTTTATCCCTTATGTATTTAAAGAGGAACTTCTTGTTGTCCTTAATCTGGGAAGCTAGTCCCAGTTCCCTCTCTGCGTTGGCCTTCCTGACTGCCCCCCTGCATCCTCAAGCAACTGCAGTATAGTCCTCCCTGGTGAAGGCCCCTCCCTTCCATTGCGTGTATGCCTCCCTTTTTGCTAGGAGACATTCCTGGATGCTTTTGGTGAGCCATGGAGGCTTGTGTGCCCTCCTGTTCCCTTTGATCCGTGTTGGGATTACCTCCCGTTGGGCTTGGAGGATCATCTCCTTAAGGAGTGACCACTCTCCTTGGACACCTGGCTCCCCTCCGGGACCTCAGTGCTTCCCCAACTATTCTCCTTAGCTCACTGAAGTTTGCCCTCCTGAAATCTAGGGGTGCTGCCTTGCTGTAGGCCTTTGCCACCTTGTGCTGGATGGTGAATTACAGCAGGCGATGATCACTGTCGCCCAGGTGGTCGAGCACCTGCAGCCGCCTCACCAGGTCGTCTCCCGTGGCCAGCACAAGGTCTAACAAGGCATCTCTCCTGATGGGGCTGTGCACCTCCTGGGTTAGATGGAGGTCCTGCACTCTGGCTAAGAACCGACGTGAGCGATCAGACTTGGCTGACTGCTCCTCCCAGCAGATGTCTGGGAAGTTCAGGTCCCCCATAATGACCACATCCTTTGACTTCACTACCTCCGTGACCTGACTTAAGAATTTCTGGTCCAGCTCTTCCCCTTGGTTGGGAGGTCTGTAGTAGACCCCCACGCTTAAGTCTCTTTCCCCAAAAATTATTAAGCAGCCTCCCCGTCAGGGAATCGAACCCTGGTCTCCTGCGTGACAGGCAGGGATACTCACCACTATACTAACGAGGACATGTCTCATAGAAGAGAAGAAACAATAGTAGCCTGGTAGGTAGTATACTCTCCTTGGAAGTGGATAGTCCTAGCTTTCAGCTGCTTCTGCCAGGTTTATTTTGGGTTTTCAATTGATAAAATCAATTGGTGGGCAAATTTGGCTCATGGGCTGTATTTTGCTCATCCCTGGTCTTATCCCTGGAATGAATCACAATTAAATTAATGGAACTGATATTAGCTTACAGGTGCACACAACATAGTATTAGGGGAAAAAAGCATTAGCAGATCTTAACCATCATAGTTCACAGATGCAACCTCATGACTGCATCCCTCTGCATCTGCCCCATCTGGACTCTGCTTCTCCCTCCATGTGGCTGCTGGAAAGAAAAGAAAGAAAGAAGCAGTATCTATTTTACAGCATATCCATGCTTCTTTTCTCAGCAGAAAAAAATCAGCTGCCCACTCAAAAAAGACATTACAATTTTGAAAGCCTAATTTTTTCAGAAAAAGGCATGTGTTGTATGCAAGTAAATCTGGTACCTCATTTTCACAACCTTTCCTCATACAGATTGTATTCCAGCCTTTATATCATCTTTATCAGTTGCTTCCGAATCTTTTATACATCCTTCTTAAACTCAAAACCCCAAATCGGAGGCAATGTGATTGGAATAATAGAGACTTGGTGAGATAGATTGCAAAACTGGAGCACTATCATGGACAGGTATAAACTGTTGAGGAAGGACAGGCAGGGGAGAAGAGGAGGAGGAGTTGTGCTTTATGTAAAGGAGCTGTAGGATTACTCAGAGCTCCAGTATGAAACTGGAGATAGGCCTGTTGAAAGTCTCTGGGCTAGGGTCAGAGGGCAGACCAACAAGGGTGATGTTATGGTGGGGTTATGCTGTAGACCATGAGGATGAAGTGGATGAGCTTTTAATCAAACAGCTAGTGGAAGTTTCCCAGTCACAGGCCCTGGTTCTCATGGGGGACTTCAACCACCCTGACATCTGCTGGGAGGGCAATTCAGCAGTGCACAGGCAATTCAAGAAATTTTTGGAGAGTGTTGGGGACAACTTCATGGTTCCAGTGTTGGAGAGGCCAATTAGGGGCTGTGGTTCTCTTGATCTGCTGCTCATAACCAGGGAGGAATTAGTGGGAAACATAGAAATGGATGGCAACTTGGGCAGCAGTGACTATGAGATGATTGAATTCAGGATCCTGAGGAAAGAAAGGAAGTAGACCAGCGTGGTAAGGGCCCTAGGTTTCAGAAAAGCAGGCTTCAACTCACTCGGGAAACTGATGGGCAGGATACCCTGGGAGGCCAGTCTGAGGGGGAAAGGAGTCCAGAAGAGCTGGTTGTATTTTAAGGAACCCTATTGAGGGTGCAGCAATGAACCACCCAGTTGCACAGGAAGACTAGCAAGTATGGCAGAAGACTGGCTTGGCTTAGCAAAGAACTCTTCAATGAGTTAAAACTTGAAAAGGAGGCTTACAAGGAGCTAAAACTTCAGCAAACTAAAAGGAAGAAGTATAAGAGTAATGCTCGGCCATTCAGGGATGAAATCAAGAAGACCAAAGCCACCTGGAGTTGCAGCTAGCAAGTGATGTAAAGGGCAACAAGAAGCATTTCTACAAGTATGTCAGCAACAAGACAAAGATTAGAGAAAGTGTGGGTTCCTTACTGAATGGGGGAAGCAACCTCGTGACAGATGATATGGAAAAAAGCTGAAATACTCAATGCCTCTTTTACCTCAGCCTTCACAGGCAAGGTCAGCTCCCAGACTGCTGTACTTGGCAGTGAAGTTTAGGGAGGAGGTGAGCAGCCAACACTGGCAAAAGAACAGGTTATGGACTCTTTACAAAAGCCAACAATGTCCCATCATTGCCAAGAAGGTTAACAGCATACTGGGCTACATTAGTAGGAATGTTACCTGCAGATTGAGAGAAGTGATTAATTTCACTCTATTTGGCACTGTTGAGGCCACATCTGGAGTACTGTGTCCAATGTTGATTTCCGCCCCCCCCCCCCCCCCCCCCCCCCCAGAAACGATGTGGATAAATTGGAGAGAGTCCAGCAGAGGGCAATGAAAATGATTAGGGGGTTGGGGCACATGACTTCTGAGGAGAGGCCTAGGGAACTGGGCTTACTGAATCTGGAAAAGAAAAGACTGAGAAAGGATTTAATAGCAGTCTCCAACTACCTGAAGGGTGTTTTTAAAGAGGAAGGAGCTAGACTGTTCTCAGTGTTGGTAGATGAAAGAACAAGGATCAGTAGCCTAAAGTTGCAGCAAGGGAAGTGTAACAGGGTGCCATCCCCAGGGCCTTTTGAAAATGCTTGGAGGCATCCTTGAGTCCCTTTTTTATATTTTAATTTGCTGCTGAGAGAAGACTCCCATTTACTTGCTTCCTATGACTTGTTGTTACTTTGAGTTCTTAAAAGGGAGGCTGCCCCAGGGCTTCTCAGATCCATTCTTGGCTCTCAAGCACCAGGAGGTGATAAGCCCCTGCCTTAAGAACTATTTTCACAACTCTGACCTTCCCTTATTGTGCCCCATGCCTTGCAGGTGTTGTCTGCATCTTCTGCTCCCTTTAGTGGGGTCTCAGCTAATGCATCTTCTGTCCCTTTTTATGTAGCTAAGCCTTCTAGTTCAGACCCACTATGCTGGGCCCAGCTTTGAGGCACTAGCTTCGCTCAATCTGTTCTGGGCTCCTGCCCCCTGTAGCTGCGCCCCTGTGGTCACTAATGAGGTCTCCACCTCCCCTGCAGCCTCAGCCACAAACCACCAGATTAAACTACAACATAAATAGTAAGCCCCCCGTGATATAACAAAGAAAAGTTAATGGAGGCAGTCAGCCTTCTTACCCATGGGTTCCAAGTCTCTGAGTCCTCACTGCTGGTTGCTCTCACTTGTAGAGCTGCTGCAGCTGTGATTGGAGCCTTCCAGAGTCCACCTTCTGTCTCAGCCTGGGCTCCTCTGGCTAGCTCAGACCAGGGCTTATATAGTTTTGGCCTGGGGCCTCTAAAATTCACCTGATAGCCCCAGTCAACTGACTGGCCTGCCAGGCTTAGCCTTTAACTCCTACTCTGCTGGCAGGCTGCACTCTGAAGACTCAAGTCTTAAAGGGGTCATTGTGCTTCCTAGTAATAGGCCTAGGGTTCCCTGTTACAGTTAGACATTAGGAAAAACTCCCAAAGCCAGAGAGCAAAGGCCAGAGAGGTTGTGGAATCTCTATCCTGTGATAATTTTAAGGGTAGACAAAGCCTTGGTTGCGATGATATAGATCAGGCTGATCCTGCTTTGAGCAGGGGGATGGACTCAATGACTTCCTAGGGTCTCTTCCAACCTAATTTTCTGTGATTCTTTGTTAAAAATTAGAGTTATTACATGGCTTTGTAGAGTTAGAAGACAATATAGATTCCCATGCATGGTAGCTACTTAAAAACATAATTGGTGTAAGTTAGCACGATATATGACATGCAGTTAGTCATATGGCCTATGTTAGCCTGGGGTAAAGTTGTTAGGAAGTTTCAACATGATACTATGGAAATAAAAGAGACAAGACCCTGTGCATGGTAACCCTACCAGTACAGAGTTATAGGGTTGTAAGACAATCATAGAAGTCGGGTCAGAAAGGACCTTGTAGATCTTCAAGCCCGACCCCCTGCCTGGGCAGGAGAAAAAGACTGGACTCAAATGAGTCCAGCCAGGTAGTCATCAAGCCTCTTCTTAAAGATCCCCAGGGTAGGAGCCAGCACCACTTCCCTAGGAAGTTGGTTCCAGCTCCTAGCTGCCCTAACTGTGAAGTAGTTCTTGCAGATGTCTAATCTAAATCTACTCTCTAATAACTTGTGTCCACTGTTCCTTGTCATGCCAGGGGCCGCTAGGGGAAACAGTGTCTCCCCTAAACCCTTCTGGTCCCCCCTAGTGAGTTTATAGACAGTCATCAGGTCCCCCCTCAGCCTTCTCTTGTGAAGGCTGAACAGGTTTAGGTCCTGCAGTCTTTCAGTGTAGGGCCTGCCCTGTAGTCCCCAGATCATGCGAGTGGCCCTCCTCTGGACCCTTTCACATCCCTCCTGAAATGGGGCGCACAGAACTGGATGCAGTACTCCAGCTGTGGCCTGACCAGCGTCGCATAGAGGGGGAGGATCACCTCCCTGGCTCTACTTGAGATGTACCTGTGGATGCATGACAAGGTGCGGTTAGCCCTGCCAACCGAGACCTTGCATTGTCGGCCGTGTTCATCTTGGAGTCAATAATGACTCCAAGATCCCTTTCTGCCTCCGTGCTCTCAAGAAGGGAGTTTACCATTCTATAAGTGTGCTGCTGGTTTCTACTGCCTAAGGGCCGCACCCTGCACTTGCCAGTATTGAAACGCATCTTGTTTATGTCAGCCCACTCCTGTAACCTATCCAGGTCTTGTTGCAGTCTTTCCCTCCCTACTAGCGTGCTCACCTTGCCCCAGATTTTGGTATCATCAGCGAATTTAAACAGGTTGCATTTCACCCCCTCATCCAAATCACTGATGAAGATGTTGAACAGCGCAGGCCCCAGGACCGAGCCCTGGGGGCCTCCGCTGCCCACTTCCCCCCAGGTCGAATATGACCCGTCCACCACCACCCTCTGAGTACAACCCTTCAGCCAATCTGCAATCCATCTGACTGTGTAGGCATCAATGCCATGGTCGCCTAGTTTTTTAATCAGGATCGGGTGGGAGATGGTGTCAAAGGCCTTGCTGAAGTCTAGAAGGACTACGTCCATGGCAACACCTGCATCCATTGCCTTTGTGACCTGATCATAAAAGGCAATCAGGTTGGTCTGACAAGACCTGACCCTAATGAAACCGTGCTGGTTGTCCTTGAGCATCATCCCTGAAGCCGACCCATCACAGATGTGCTCCTTGAGAATCTTCTCAAAGAGTTTCCCAAGGGTAGAGGTAAGACTGATGGGCCTATACTTGCCCGGGTCCTCCCTCTTCCCTTTTTTGAAGATGGAGACCACATTAGCTATCTTCCAGTCATCTGGCACCTGGCCCGAGCACCACGAGCGCTCGTAGAGCCGTGCCAAAGGCCCTGCAATAACCCCAGCTAGCTCCCTCAACACCCTGGGGTGGAGAGCATCTGGACCCGCTGACTTGAACACGTCCAGCCCCTCCAGAAGCTCTCTAACCCGGTCCTCCCCAACCTGAGGTCTGGAGGCGTTCCCCTCGAGTCCATCTGGCATCCCAGCGGGGAAGTCCCGGCCCCTGCACAAGAAAACGGACATGAAGAATTGGTTAAAGAGTTCCGCTTTCTCCTCTGGCGCAACCACCAGATTGCCCAGCGTACCCTGCAGGGGCCCCACGTTACCCGGTGCCTTCTTCATCTTCCCTATGTATTTGAAAAAGGACTTTTTATTATCCTTTATCTTGGACCCTAGTCCTAGCTCTATGTCTGCCTCAGCTTTCCTGACAGCCCCCCTACAGACCCGAGCAGAGGAGGTATACTCCTCTTTGGAGATAGCACCCCCCTTCCACTGGGTGTACGCTGCCTTTCTGGCAAGCAGGCATTCCCGGACGCCCTTCGTGAGCCAGGGGGGCTTCCAGGCACTCTTGCCCCCCTTGCTTCTTGTTGGGATGGACTCCCCCTGGGCCCTGAGTATCATTTCCTTTAGGAACGACCACTTGCCCTGGGCACTGAGTTCCCCTGCCCTCAAGGACCCCAGCGCCTCCCCCACTAGTCTCCTCAACTTGTTGAAGTTGGCCCTCCTAAAGTCTAGGGCTGTCGTCTTGCTGCAGGCCCTTGACACCCTGCGCTGGATGGTGAATTCCAGCAAGCAATGATTGCTATCACCCAGGTGATCAAGAACCTGGAGGCCCCTTACCAAGTCATTGCCTGTGGCCAGGACCAGGTCCAACAGGGCGTTTCCTCTGGTGGGACTGTGCACCTCCTGGATTAAGTGGAGGTCCTATATCTCAGCTAGGAACCTCCTGGAATGGTCCGTCCTGGCTGACTGTTCTGGCTGACATTCTTAGACAGTAGATTTAGCATGCAGTGTACAGTGGGATAGGGGATATTCTGGGGCATTAACAGTCTTTGCAAGTCTACTGTGTGTGTGTTGTGGGTACAGTGTGTTCCCTCATCCTCACTTCTGGTGGAAAGTCTCAGCCAGGTGTCTTCATACGGGCACTGCTCTGTAACGTGCTCAGCAGAGATGCCCCCTGGCCATTGGATAGGTATTGGATACTATAAGGTATTTAATCAACATGAAGTAGCGATACTCTGAAAGCTCTCAGGACACTCTCGTTGCTTGGGTCCCATGATCCTAGTGCCCAAACAATCAGCACCTGCACTGTCATGTCATACCCCTTGTCCCTCAGGGTATTGGCCTGTGGCCTGTACTTGGACAGCTTTCTCCCCCAGGCTTCAGCAAAAGCCTGCCACCAGTTCTCAAACAGGATGGCCATACCAATAATCAGGATCTTTTTATTGTTCTTGTCATTACAGCAATGGCTGGCCTGTGAAGGCAGCATACTGTGAAGGAGATTCAAAATTGCATTTTCTTTTTTTCCAGCAACATCACATTGCTAACTCTTGTTGAGTTTGTGATCCAGTATAAATCCTAGATTCTTCTCAGCAGTGCTATTGTCCATCCAGTTATCCCCCATTTTCTACTTGTGTTTGATATTTCTTCACCATGTGTGGTACTTTAAATTTGTCTTTACTAAGCTTAATTTTATTGTCTGTAGCTCACTCTTCTATGTTATAAGGATCCTTGTGAATATAATCCCACCCTCCAAAGTGCTTAAAAGCCCTTCTAGTTTTGTCTCATCTGCAGACTTGACCAGAAAATTCTCTACTCGTGTATCCAAATCATGAATACACATATTAAACAGCTTCAGACCCAGTATAGACCCTATAGAAAACCACTTGAGATCTCTTGTCACTCTGATGATCCATTTACAGTTATCCTTTGCCTGTGGTTAGTCAACTAACCATGTACCCACCAAACAGCAACTTTCTCTAGCCCACACTTTTCCAGTTTAATTACATAACATCATGAGGGGCTGTAACAAAAGTCTTGCTAAAGTCCATTATAATCCCTGTATACCTTTCATCCACTAAACTAGCCACCATGTCTAAAAGGAAACCTAGTTGGCTTGGCATGATTTGGTAACAAATCAATGTTTGATATTAGTCGTCTCCCCTCTTCTTCAGAGGTTTACAAATGGACTGTTTTATCATTAGCACTTGTGTGTTCCTGGGTACTGAAGTCAAGCTGACAGGTCTATAACTCCCTGGGGCATTTTATTTCCCTTTTCAGAAATGGGACCTCACCTGTTTCCCATGACTTTACAAATACTATTACCAGTAGTTCTGAGATTTCAGCAGCTAGTATGGAGCAGGGAAAAGTTATCATTTGTTCTAAATACAGAAGTATCTATATCAGAAAGAGGCAAAAGTCTGTCAGTGCAACAAAGTTAAAAGAGAAGAACCCAACTATTTCACGCACTTCACTGTTTCCATTTTATTGACAGATAGGGAAAATCAAAATAAATTATGATAACCCAATCATGCTGACGTAGCAATACATTTCCTCTCTTCCAAAATGCAGTCATCCCTAATGGGACATTGCCTTAGTATAACCACTTTGGGTTCCAGAAAAAAATCTCTGAACCTGCATGTGTTGAAATGACCCCCAAGACATAAGTGTTCTAGGGAATTTCAAAAATTGAAAACTATTAAGTGAAAAAGCATTTGAAATGCTATCAGACTTTTCTAGATTTCGCATTTAATTGAATTTCACACTGAGGTGTCCCAAAATGGAACTAAGTGGCACTTATCTGGCTGCAGTGCAGTGTGACCTTCTCAGAACAATAGACATTCCAAAGGGCTGGTGAGATGGGCCAGATGAAGATATGTTATTAAAAGCTTGCTGTGCTTTGTCATCTATGTACTTTGCTGAAAATGGAAGGGAGCATAGGACCTGTCACCCATCCCAGATCTGAGTCTAATCACACAGAGGTGAAATTCAGATTCAATTTCTGTTCAGCAAGAAGGTGATATTCTTGAGAAGAAACCTGATATTGCTAAGCTTTCCTGTGTGATTGGAATGAATATCCAGCTGTATTGCTCTGGCAGGCAGCAAGGCATATAATGAGTTGTCTTCATGCTGTGGCAAAGGGCTTTACATTAGCATTTCCACACCTCAGCTGGACTGGAGGTTGCTTTATTCTTCTACAGTCCCATTCCCCCACAATGTCTATGTGTAGTGTTAAGAAATTACTGCATCTGAATTGCAGAGCAAACGTTTCCCTTTCTATTGTGAGTCCTTTGGGAATATTTCATTCAAAAGCCTTGCTATCAATATTATGTTAAACTGTCATTCATTTCCAGCCTAGTCATCTACAATATATTCAATAACCTACATTTATAGAATGTCTTTCATCTCCAAGAAGCCCTGGATGCTTTACAGTGTGTCTTTAATAAAATGCTAATTGTATCTCTTTGATACCTTCTCTGTGTGGATCTCAAAGCGTTTTACAATTCTAAGAAATTTACCCTCTTTTCAAAATAAAAGATACTGTTCTCTAGGTAAAGCCGGGCAATTGGGAGTACAGAAGAGTTGAATGTTTTGCCCAAGGTTTCCCAGTAAAGTAAAGAAAAGAACACCGCTCCCTGAATCTACCCAATAGACCACTATCAACCCTCTGAGAACGCTCATTGCATCACTGCACAACAACTTTTGGACAGAAGTAAAGAATACTGTACCTGTGAACAATGCAGGAAAACTGAGAATTGAGACAGCCACAATAAGTATCCTGGTTTCTAATTTGTCCAGGACTCCAAAGCTAAAGCCTCTGTAGAGCACTAAAACTCACATTGGGCATGTTTACATGCGCCTTTTAATGCACAGTAACTTATTCTACTCCTCATTAAAGCATCATGTAAAAAAACCATGCAGTTATACTAATACAACACAGTAAAATAAGCTGTGCGCAGTATGTGCATTTAAGTGCATATTAAGTATCACTTAAAAACTGTGCGTATTTGTTACTGCGCATTAAGGCACCCTAATATGCATTTGCTTAGTACCTCACACTGAAGGTACTACATTTTAATGCATATTAGGAAAAGTGCCTTAATGCACATGTAGATGAACCCACTGAGTTATAAAACATAACAAACCTTCACTGAGTTTGAAAACATTTTTTTTTCCAGTGTCCCATTTTTTTTCTAATCTCTACTTCTGAGAAGTATTAAATATATATAAAAAAAATCCTTCGGATTATGCCAACCAAGGAATTCTGGGGTCTACATTGAAAAGTCTGTTCTTATTATATTTCCAGGTCGGTGAGTTTGGGATAAACGTAAATACACTCAAACGATGCTCTGAATTTCTTAACACTAGCTATTTATACTAAAGGGAAAATGAGGTATGGGCAACATTTGAGAGAAATGGGAACAAATTGGGTTTGGGCCCTGACCCTGAAGATACTTAACTTGCAAAAGTAACTTTATGGAATGAGTAATCCCATGACTGGTAGGTATTAGTCATATGCAAAAGTGTTTATAAGATTTGAGCCATAAGATTTGAAGGATTTTACCTCAGGAACCTCATTTGGGGCCTGCAGAGTGCTATGCACGTTTTCAGTGCTATGCAAAATAACAACAAAATTCAATTACTTAAAACCTACCCATCACGTATTTCAGTTCATTTCATAAGCATTAATTAATTACATCTGACATCCCACCCTTTACTTAGGTTTGGTAGTTACTCTACAACAGTGGCTCCCAACCTCAGGGCACAACCCAAATCCGGGTTGCAGGGGGTCCACCCCTCATGCCTGAGGGCTCTCCCAGTGCACGGTCCACATGGCTCTTACTGCCATTGCCCCCTATGATCCCAGCCTGGCCTAGGCACTGCTGTTGCCACCAGGCATGAGTGAGTTGGCAGCAGGGACAGGGGTAGGGACAGAGATCATGACCCGGGTCTAGGGTTGCAGCAAAAAAAGGTTGGCAGCCACTGCTGCATAGTCATGGTCATTGTATAGATATGGAAACTGGGGCTAGATTCCCAAGGGGCGCACCTAGATGAGACACTTACTGCAGAATTGCCTAACTAGCTCCATAGTAAAGTGTCACCAGTCCACATGTGCAGAGCTATTAAGCTGGAGTAAACTAATTACTGGATGCTTATCTTGCTGGGATCCTATGACCCCAGCTGACTTCCTGCCCTTTGGGCAGGGGGCTGAACTCGATGATCTCCCAAGGTCCCTTCCAGCCCTAATGTCTATGAAATCTATGAAATCTATGAAATTAACTCTGTCATAGGTCAGTACAGGGCTTTTCAACATTTTTTAATAAGTGTACCCCCAGGGGAGGGGGGTGGTGAGCAGCCAGATGTGGAGCAGGGGGTGGGGTATTAAGCAGCCAGACGTGGAGTGCATGGAGTGAGGGGATGGCGAGCCACTGGAGTCAAGCAGCCAGACGCAAAGCATGGGGGAGGGGGTGGTAAGTGGCCAGATGTGGAGCATGGGCGGGCTGGCGAGCAGCCGGAAGTGGAGTGCAGTGGTGGGTGGGGGGTGGCAAGTGGCTGGATGCGGAGCATGGTGCTGGTGTGGCGAGTGCCCACACACAGAGTGTGGTGGGGGGTGATAAGAAGCCATATGTGGAGCATGGCATTGGCGAGCAGCGGAGCAGCAGCAGCGCAGCATCTGTGTGACCCTGTTCTCATCCTGTCCCATTCCTGCTCCTTTGAGGCAGCAGTGCAGGGTGGCAGTGCTCCTTTCCCACGTACCCCCTGGGACTTTTCAAACTACCCCTTGTTTACAACCGCTGGGTTAATATTGCCAGATAGAAGTACTATCCTATGGCCTAGTTATTTACTCCAGCACTTCACACATGTAGATGCTGATGGGCCTGGCTGGGGGATGAGGTTGCTTCAGTGAAGGGGCTGTCTGCTGGCTAGCCCCACATTGAAGCACCTTCATGTCCCAGCCAGCCCCTCTGCAGCATATTGAGCCAAGTTGGAGCAGCCCAAAGCTGGCTGGCAGACTGATCCCCAGTACCCCCTACCAGCTGGAGCTGGTCTGACCTGGCTCAATGTGCTTCAGTCCTGGGCACACATATAAATGCTGCACCTGGGAGCAATGAATTGGGCTGGGCTCAAGGAGTCAGGTGCCCAGGTAGTCTTTTCTTCTGTTCTCCCTGTTCCAGGCCACAGTCCTAGGTGCGAAGAATGCATCAAGGAAGCGAACCGACTCCAACAGTGGCATTACCAAGAGGGCTTCAGATTCCTCGACCACAGTTCACACTTCAGGGAGAGAGGACTCCTGGGAAGGGATGGCATCCACCTCACATGGGAAGGTAAGTCCCTGTTCTCAGCCAGGGTGGCCAATCTTCTGGACAGGGCTTTAAACTAAGATTTCTGAGGGATGGGGATACACTAACTCAAACATGCCCAGGAACTGACATAAAAGAAAGCTCCATAGATAGGGATACCCCGAGAGCCACTCTTGTGGGAGCTGAGGGAATAGTTGTCCTTCAGTGTGACAGGAAGTCAAGGGCCTCAAAAGGAAAACTCAGGTGCCTGTACACTAATGCTAGGAGCGTGGGCAACAAGCAGGAGGAGCTAGCCCTCCTACTGTCAAGTCAGCATTATGATCTAATAGAGATTACAGAGACCTGGTGGGACTCCTGACACAACTGCAGGATAGCCATGGAGGGCTACACCCTGCATATAAGGGACTGAGTGGGGAAGAAAGGTGGCGGTGTAGGTCTCTACGTGAAGGAGCAGTACTCCTCCTTAAAGGCCGACATCAGTGCCAAAGAGGACGGCTTGAAACCCTCTGGAGAAAAGGTAACAAAAGGTCTGGGAAGCCCTTGTGGCTAAACAAGGATATCATGGTCCTCTTAAGAAAGAAGAAAGCAGCATACAAACAATGGAAGCTTGGGGCATGTCCCAAGAAGGACTGTACAACAGTGACCCACACTTGTAGGGAACAGATTCGAAGGGCTAAGGAGGCAACTGAACTAAAATTAGCAATGGGAGTCAAGAACAACAAGAAGTCCTTCTTTAGGTATGTAGGGAACAGGAGGAAAACAAATGGGAGTGTGGGGCCAACTGGCACTCAGGAGAAAACTGAATTCCTGAATGACTCCTTTGCTTTGGTCTTTCACTGGGCCAAGGGCAAAATCATGCCAGAGTGGGTACAGAACGAGCAACATCGGAATGACTTCCTTCCTACTATTACCATAGAACTGGTGTGTGATTATTTGAAAAAAATTAGACATATGTAAGATAGCAGGACCAGATGAACTTCATCTGAGGGTGCTGAAGGAGCTGGCCGAAGTCATCGCAGAACTGCTGGCAAAAATTTTCCAAAACTAGTGGCACTCCAGAGAGGTCTCTGAGGACTGGAAGAGGTTACCTGCCCCCCAGGTAACTATAGGTCAGTCACCCTAATTTCTATCCCAGGGAAGTTCCTGGAAATATTCATCAAGGAGTCTATATGCGATAGGCTTGCAGAAGGTAGAATTCTGAATGACGGCCAGCATGACTTTGTGGTGGGCAGGGCTTGTCTTGCCAATCTCATCTCCTTTTACAATCAGGTAACTCACCACCTGGATAAGGGAGAAGAGGTTGACATTGTATACCTTGACTTCCAAAAGGCCTTTGATTTAGTATCCTACAATGTTCTCATGAGAAAATTGGAGGACTGGGGGCTTAATTGTGAGACAGTCAGGTGGGTAGGGAGCTGGCTGCAGGGTAGGACCCAGAGAGTTCTAATGAACGGATCTGTGTTGTCCTGGCAAGAAGTGGCCAGTGGTGTCCCTTGGGGGTCAGTGCTTGGTTCAACGATTTTCAATATCTTATCAATGATTTGGACTCAGTGGTGAAGAGCTCACTGGCCAAGTTCATGGACAAAACCAAGTTATGGGAAAGCATGGTAACACCTGAAGATAGGCTGCAGATATAGGCTGACCTAGACAATGTAGCAAAATGGGCAGATTGGAATCAAATGAAATTCAATGTTGAGAACTGTAAAGTGCTCCACCTGGGGACAACCCCCCCCCATATACCTACATGCATGGCAACGCCAAGCTGACCAGCACCACAAATGAAAGGGACCTGGGGTAATAATAGACTACAGTATGAACATGAGCCAGCAGTGTGATGCTGTAGCTAACAGGACAAATAATACTCCAGCATGCATCGATCGATGCATCTGCAGCAGAACTAGCAAAACTAGATTTTTCCATTCTACTCAGCATTGGTGAGACCGCAGCTGGAGTACTGCATCCAGTACTGGGTGCCACACTTCAGCAAGGACATGGTAAAGCTCAAGGAAGTCCAGAGAAGGGCCACCTGTATGATGAGAGACTTGCACAGCAAGCCATACGAGGAAAGGATGAGGGACCAAGGGACTCTTCAGCCTGAAAAGAGGGGACTTGATAGCAGCTTACTACTACATCGGGCATACATCAAGGGCTTGGTGAACAACTGTTCACTCGGGCACCCTTGCAGAAAACTAGGAATAATGGCCACAGACTCCTGAAAGACCATTTCAGGCTCAACATTAGGAAAAACTTCTTCACAGTTGGTGTGTCCAGACTGTGGAATAAGCTCCTTCCAGAGGTGGTGCAATCACCTACCCTGGAAATCTTCAAAAGGAGACTAGACAGTCACCTTGCTGGGGTCACCTGACTCCCAGGTGTCTTTCCTGCCTGGAGCAAGGGGACTGGACCCGATGATCCCCCGAGGTCCCTTCCAGCCTCGCAATCTATGAATCTATGAACTCCGGTGCAAACTGTACCAGAGTTCATTGCATCACATTAATATTAATGTGTAGACATTCCCAAGGAGAGATTGAATTAGGTGCTGGAGGGTGCATCTACACCTGCCCCTACAGCCCCATTGTAACTGTGCCATCATTTTGTATTTCCTTTTGGAAGTACTAAATGATGGCACAGTAATAGGCATTACCATTACTGTGCCTTGCTGACGGCGCACGCTTCTTTTTAGCCGCTACAACACCTTAGTGATGCACTATAGCAAGGGAGCACGTCACTATGGTGACATAGCTGCAGCACCACAGTTTGTTCCTGCCTGTGCTACATCACTGTAGCATATTCCTACAGCAATGTAGTGCCTCATGTAGACGTGCTTTACATGGAAGGCATCCTGCCACCTACTAGAATTCACAACTGTATGCTGTAGATCCCCATACAAATTCAACAGTGCATGTGAAGAGTCAACATGCTGAGTGGGTAACTGCCATAGCTAGCCAACAAGAAAGCTTAAGGCAAAGAGTGTAGCTTAGGCTGCACCCCTCAAAGATACTAGGCCAGATGAAAGCATCTGTTTCTATTTGAGCGTGAACATGGTTTGGAGCTAGGCACTTAAACCAGGGCACTCCTTTCGTCCCAAAGTTTAAGATAACTAGCGGTGGTAATGTTATCACCTGCCCTTATACCTGGGAAAGCCAGACTTACCCATCTTCAAATCTCACCTCTGTTTTTTCCACATCTTTAAGAAGTAGCTTCATTAGCATATCCTAACTATAGGCTATGCTACTGTTCTGGGAATCCCCTGATACGTGGGCATGAACTCAGCACCTACTGGCTTGGTACCATCAGGAGTTAGGCAGTTGTGTGCTTGCCAGTGACAGAAATGTAGATACCCAGAGGACTTCACCACTGGAAAGCTCAGTGTTTAGGCATGTTGCCTGGCCACAGGGTTAGACAGCAGCTGATCAGGGATTCTGTGACTGCCCCAGGTGCCTACATTTTGGTTTTAGATACCTAGAGAGGCAGTTAGGTGACAAAGCCTCCTTTGTGAATTGAGCTGGGGGACAAGTGACTTTTCAAAGGTCCCATAGTAAATCAGTGGCAAAGATTAAAGTTGTATCAGAAATCTTGGGGGTGGGGATGCCCTTGCTGGGTGCAGTTGCTAGCTATTTTTCTACCTCATTCTTTTTTTATTCAGCCTGTATTTTTTCTGCTGCTATTGTATGCTTTTCCCCTGACACTAAAACAGTGAGAGCTCATGAAATGCAGTTTTAATAACCAGCTCAGATTTCTGTAAAGGAAAATAAATAAATATAATGCTCAAAAGCCTAAATAACATATTTAAAAATAAAGCCTATTGCAGAAGATTCCAGAACACTCATTTTTTTGTGTTTTAAACAAAGCCTCCATTTTCAGGAATGGAGATATTTTTCTAATTGAAACGATATCCCAGAGGATTGTCTTTTTTGCTTTTATAGTGCATAAACAAATCGTTTTTGTAATTTGCCACCTTCCAGTACTTACAATTACCTTGAATTGTTTACTTACAAGCTGCAGTGAAGTATTTTATAAGAGGGGTATTCCCTGACAGGCATTTAAGTCTGAATATACTCCAAAATTTTGAAGTTCCTCTGATTGTCTGAATAGGGCAAAGATAGATTCTTTCATCACTGAAAAGGCCTATTCAGCCAGGACCCAAAGCACACAAGAGCATTTCCAAGTCAAGAATATTTTTAATTGGTTCCATTTCAAGGATTGGGCTTCACAGCTTTTGAAAGATTCTTAATTCTTATTAATTTTCCTGCTAGCTGGCATGGCCTTCTTTTGATGTGCAAATTTGAAATTATTTTTTCCCCTCAGCACAGATAAAAATCTTTGGGAAATGAATATAATATCTGTAAATGGCTGGACAAGTGGGGAGGGAGGGAGAGAATAGTGGGGGAGAGAAAAAAAGGAAGTGTGGGGGAGGAGACAACCAGAAAGCAGGCGTCAAAGTGGTGTGAGGAAACCCACTGACTAGTTTAGAAGCATATGGAAGATAGCTAAATTCCCTTGTGCCCCTCTGCTTCCGTTAGGAAAGACTCTGCTTTTGTGTGGAAATACTCCCCGTTGCAACAGGAGAGGTGATACACAAAAAAGAAGCTATACTTCATGCAACAGCTGTGTCCTGTTGATCAGGAGACCAAGAATTTCATGAACACGGTAGCCAATGGGCAAATATGAACTGCCCCTTTCCTCCCAGTGACTCATGCAGAGGTGTAACAGGGCAGCTCTGTGCCCTGGTCATTTGTGGCATATGGGATGCTACTGGCAGTGGCTTTTTTTGCAGTGCCTAGGAGTGCTGTCCTGGTCATGCCCCCTTCAGTTATCTACTTGGCAGCTGTGTATAGCTGTCTAGAAAGAATGGGAGAGACAGTATAGGAGATAAAAGGTAAAACTAGTGGGGAAGTGATCATTACTTCCCTCCACTGGACAGAATCAGACCTGCTCAGCTATACTGAACAAAGCACAGCTAGGCTAACAGCCAGTGGAGAGTCATTTTGGCCTGAAGGAAAAAAATGTTTTTTTGGATCACCATTTCCTATGGCCAGATCTATATGAGGAGCACCTTACTGGTACACTGTGCTGGGAAAGTGCTTCAGGCTTAACCAGGAATGTTGTGCTTTGATCTATATAGCATATTTCATAACCTCAAACAAAACAAGCTACACTGAGAAAAGTATAGCTTTCCTGGTATACCTGAACTTGCACTAAGGGCTTCTGCAAACACTTTTCTGTTGGGAAAGCATAACAGTCCTACACGCTCCAGCCCATTAGAGCTATACCAGTAGAAGTCTGAGCAGAAGGTGTAGCCTACATTTCTTTCCCTGCAGGTGCAAGGAAGAACAGTTTTTTCAGTGACAAACCAGATCTTTTCAATCTTGCCAGTCACCCCAGGTGGGTTGGAGGATGGCTAACCTACCACCACCACCATAATTATCTCCGTCAGGCAATCACTCCACTCTATCGTTCTTCAAGAAATTAGCATAATGAAGGAAACCAAGCAATAACATTTACAATGAAAATAAATGCATAACTGCCCCTTTTCTACCCTGCATACATACCAACTGTTGGCATCACTACACAAAAGCCAAAGAGAGAAGGAACTCAGAGTGGTGCATCTTCTCTCCCTTCCCCAAGAGAAGCAAAGCAAGTTCAGGGTCTGTCAGAGAATGAACATTTTCACATACCAGGAGAGAAGAGTAAGACCAAGGTGCAGCATAGCTCTGGAAATTCTTAAAAGAGTATAAACCTCTTCCTCTGAGGCCATTCCTCTATAAGTCAGGCTCAGCCCAGTTCTGACTGTGACAGGCAACGAGATCTTTCAAGAACTTAAATGACCATGACTTCAGCTTGCATTGTCAAAGACACTGGGGCCCTACAACAAATCTGCCCAAGTGCAACTTCCTGGAAACCTCTAGAAATTGACTTCAGTCCCATCTGCAACCATGGCATCAGGCCATATTTTTTCAGGGAACTCACAGTCCTCAGAAAGAAAGTCTCCATATACAGTCCCATGGGCTTCTAAAAGGCAAAAAATACACAGAAACACTGGGCTTCCAAACTAATCAAAACACTAGCAGATGCTTTGCCTCAGATCAGCCATCCAGAAACATCTGCCTACAGTTAACGTCTTCATATCACCTTGAATCTGGAGCAGCAGCCTCACAGAGACCCCATATGGTCTCCTGGAAAAAACATTGCCTAATGTTGTGAACTCACAAAGACATAAGGACACAAACCAAACCTACCTGTGCCAATAAATTCACACTCCACCCTTGCACAGCCCCTTTCTGAGGAAATCACTTAACTTACATCCCTTAGGTCAGCCACTCACATGAGGTTTCATAGTTTCATAATTGGTAGGGTTGGAAGGGACCTAATCAGACCATCAAGTGCAACCCCCTGCCATGGCAGGAAAGAGTACTGGGATCAAACGACCCCAGCTAGGTGAATGTCTAGCCTCCTTTTAAAGACCCCCAGGATAGGAGTGTGCACCACTTCCTTTGGAAGTTGCTTCTAGCTCCTGGTCACCCAGACTGTGAAGTCGTGCCTCCTGATGTCTAGCCTGAATCTACTCTCAGTCAACTTATGGCCATTATTCCTTGTTTTTCCTAGTAGCGCTCGGGGGAACAGGGACTCTTCCATAGCCTGCTGGTCCCACTTGGCCAGTTTGTAGACAGCCACCAGATCCCCTCTCAGCCTTCTCTTGTAGAGGCTGAACAGGTTCAGGTCCTATAGCCTCTCCTCATAGGGCCTCCCCTGCTGCCTCCTGATAATGCGAGTGACCCTCCTCTGGACCCTGTCCATGTTGTCTACATCCCTCCTGAAGTGCGGCGCCCAGAACTGGATGCAGTACTCCAGCTGTGGCCTGACCAGTGTCACATAGAGGGGGTGGATCACCTCCTGGGACCTGCTTGTGATGTATCTGTGGATGCATGACAAGGTGCGGTTGGTCTTCCTGATTGTGTCCCCACACTGTCAGCCCATGTTCATCTTGGAATTGATAGTGACTCCGAGATCCGTTTCTGCCTCTGCACTGGCAAGAAGTGAGTTCCCCAGCCTGTAGGTATGCTGCTGGTTCTTCCTCCCCAGGTGCACCACTTTGCACTTGTCAGTGCTGAAACCCATCCTGTTCTCATCCACCCACCTCTGTAACCTGTCCAGATCTAGTTGTAGCCTGTCCCTGTCTTCTAGCATGCCAACTTCTCCCCACATCCTAGTGTCATCCTCAATTTTGAACAGGGTGCTTTTCACCCCCTCGTCCAAGTCACTGATGAAGATGTTGAACAGTGCGGGCCCGAGGACCGAGCCCTGGGGAACCCCACTGCCCACATCCCTCCAGGTTGAAAATGACCCATCCATCATCACTCTGAGCATTGATAAACAGATAACAATGACATCAGAAATGAACATTCCCCATACCTGGTCTATAACCAACTAGGTTAGTGTGACTGATCCACAGCTGGATCAGCTAGATGGACTATCTTCCAGAAGTTTCCAGAACCAAGGTTCCTCAAACGTGCCCACATAAGTTTTCCAAACTGCACTGGGGCCATTGGTGGCATGTGTGCCCAGAACACTAGGGCTCTGAGTACATTAACTGCAAAGGACACCTCTCTGTGCTGCAGGGTGTTAAGGACCAGTGATGGTGATTCATACTTGATTACCAGGTGGCCAGACAAATCTACAGTGATAGAATGTATTTGCCCATAGTGTTTCCAGTATTGTGCTGGAAGGAGTGACAATTTCTTTCCCCTACGACAGGTTTCCCTCACTTTATGCTGTACATGCATTCCTGGAAAATGGTGCATAGCTCAAATTTGGGTAAAAGGAACCCACTTTACAATGTAACCAACAGGGATACATTCCAAGACTTTGACTGTACTGACCCCCAGACCCATTTTTACCACTTTTACGAGACAATTTTGGTACTCACCAACAGCAGACAGTACACACAAGCACAGGGTGGTGGTGAATGTTACCATAATGAGGATGGCAACTCCAGAAACATGTCGCAGACCATGAGTGAGAACAGAGCCACACAAGAAACTATATTTTGGTGCACATCACTCCCATAATGCACTGTACAAAGCAACTGACTGTGGGCTTCCACCACATCGATCGCACGAGAGTGAATTTACCTTCCGTATAACAATTTTTGGGTATAAAAAGGGTCACTGTATAAGAGCGAATTTGCACATACAGAACCCTCATAAAGCGAGGGAAACCTGCATTAGGACTCTAGCCTATCCACTCCTTTACTTGGCTCATAAAACCCACCTGAAGGCTAGAAAAGAATTGTACAGATACCAGTTAAGCAGCTGCTCAATGACAATGGAATGTGCCTTTGGGCACATGATCTACAGAGGCAACCAAAGTCTTGATTCCTCTTTAGTATAAGAGCCAGGCTGCAAAAATCCCTATCTTGTAAATATCAGTAGTTCAGCCCTAGAAATGGGTGCATTTAAGAATTGGGCACATGTCAGGGGGCTTTTTTGTGCATTCCTCAGCTGTGCCCAGATTGAAATGCTTTTTTCCTCAGTCACTGAAACTTTCTGCTGTTTGATACCTGCTGCACAGGCCAAACTCTAGAGGATGACCTAGTATGGAAAGGTTAATATTGCTCTGAAACAGGAGGAGGGGCAACCAAAAACTTACCCCTACACATACAACAGTACCCCCTACCCCTGACTTTCCCCTCTGATTAGTCCTTCTGTGTTGGACACATGACAGTAGCAACAGTACATGGCAAGTAATCCCATTTGTTAGGTTAGCCCTTTTGTTTATACATTTGCTGGTGGTACTGATAATGTATGCTCAATAATGCCTGCTGGGGAGGAAAGTAGTAGCATTTTCTGGGAACTTCCACACATGCACAAACTCTTTACTACTTACTTACAAGCTTTGCTACTGTCGGGACATTCCGCGCTTAAATACATTGGGTATAATGAATGCACTGACAAATCTGAAAGGGCTTGATACAAAAGAGGAAATGCTTGGAAGCACTTTGGAGGATTGGACTAGCATTCCAAAGGATCTTGACAGACTGGAGAATGGGTACTGGGCACCAGAATCAAAGCTAACAAACTCAGATGCAGGGTGCTCCATATAAGGCAGAAAAACTGAATGAAAAATGAGACATGATGAGACATGATTAGCTTGGCAATTGAGTTGCTGAGAAAAGTCTGGAGGTTTTTTGCTGGATCACAGACTCAACGTGAACCCACAGTGTGATGCAGTCACCAGAAAATGAATGCAATCTTGGACTGCTTTAGCAGAAATATAGTATGCAGTTGTGATACAACTACCCTACTCAGAGCTGATTGGGCCTCAGCTGGAGTATTGTGTGTATTACTAGGTTCCACCATTTAAGAAGAATATGGAAAAACTGGATAGGTACTAGAGGCAAGTGACAAAGATGATAATGGAGTTTGAAACAGGGTGGTCTGGCCCTTTCAGTGGTGCAGACAAACCCAAGGTAGTAGCCTAGCTGTAGAGCGATTAGCTGAACTTTAGAGCTGTGCAAAATTTTGCCACCAGTTTTGTTTCGGCACTGTTTCGACCTGTTTTACGGTCAAAACGCCAGAATTGACATGAAACAGATATGGTCAAAACAGACTCAAAACAAAACGAGGCAAGTCGAAACGGTTCTCGGTTTGGACGCTGTCTCACCATTTTGCCCATAGGCTATAATGGGGAAGGACAAAACAGCCTATAACTTTGTCATTTCTTGCCAGATTTGGATAATACTTGCAGAAATGGTAGCCCCTGCTGAGGTAATAAAGTGGGCCAAGTTTCAAGAAGATAGGTGCAGGGAGTTCTGAGAAACTGCACCCCAAAATCTTGAGAGCCAAACTTATGTCATGTATGTGTGTTAAGCCACAGTAGGGTCAAAACTACAGGAATGCTAGCCCCTGCTGAGGCCACAAATCTTGCCATGTTTCAGTGTTTCAAGGAGATAGGCTCAGGGGGGTTGGAAAAACTGCACTCCAAAATCCTGAAAGCAAAACTCATGTCACATGTATGTGTTAAGCCACAGCAGGGTCAAAACTGCAGGCTTGCTAGCCCCTGCTGAGGCCACAAAGCCTGCCAAGTTTCAAGGAGATAAGTATACGGGTTTAGAGGAAACTGCACCTCAAGCTGCAGACAAGCAAAACTCATGACATGGGTGACACTGTGTGTGATAAGGTGCAACAGGCTGAAAGCTGCAGGGATGGTAGCCCCTGCCATGGCCATGAAGCTGTCCAAGAGATAGGTACAGGAGGGTTCTGGGGCCCTGCACCTCTGGGTGCTGACAGACAAAACTCATGACATGGGTGCTTGTGCAACTGACTGTGTCTGTCTTGGGGCAGTTGATGGTCTGTATTGATTATTTCCTCTCCTTAGTTGTGGTTTTGTAGGTATTAATCCATGCTCGTTAACTCATTATGTAGTAAATAGGTACCATGTATTGAGCTGGTCCCTGAGTGAATCATGATTAATTGGTAACTGGTAACACAATAGCTTAGCAGCCAGTCCTGTAGTAGACATCATCGCCCCCCCGCCCCAAGATAGACACAGTCCCACAAGCACCCATGTCATGAGTTTTGCTTGTCCACAGCTTGAGGTACAGTTTCCCCCAAGCCCCTTCACTTATCTCCCTGAAACTTGGTAGGCCTTGTGGCCTCAGCAGGAGCCACCACCCCTGCAGTTTTCAGCCTGTTGCACCTTAACACACACAGTGTCACCCATGTCATGAGTTTTGCTTGTCCGCAGCTTGAGGTGTGGGAAGTGGGGGAAGAGGCGGGAGGGGGTTTGCGACCCTGAGAGAGAAAGAAGATAGATACACACAAACCCATACAATGGTCTGCAATGGTGGAGGAAGTGGGTCGAAGAAAATGTCTCAGTCCATATAGAGTCCCATTGCAGGGATCCTCTTCGGGTGGAGTGGGGTGGTCCATTGCTGAAGAATCCTCTTGAAGTGAAGTCCATCTGGTGCAGAGGAGGCATTCAGGCAGTCCATCTGGTGGAGTCGGACCAGCAGCAGTCCATCTGGGCCCCTCTGGGGCCGATCCAGCAGTGGTCCATCTGGTGGGGTTGGAGTACTGGCAGTGGCCCATGATGTGCTCCAAGTAGATGTTGCGGGACCAGCAGATGGTATCAGACACCATGAGGCAGCACATCAGTTTGGCATAGCAGCAGGAGACTACAAATCAAACATCCACAATACATAATTTAATTTCATTTTTTTTAATTGTCCTAATTTGGGTCTGTTTGTGTTGTGTATATAGAGGTGATTGCATAATTGCTCAAAATGAAGTCTTACTCTTATATATTGCTGGGGGTTATGGGTGGGTATGAGGTTTGTAGAGGGCTGTAAATGTGTGTGGGTATGTGTGGTTGTGGGTGGGTATGTGGGGTTTGTGGGGTGTGTAGAGGGGGAGGGGGGCTGGGGATATGGTATGTGGGGGATGGGTGTGGTGTGGGGGGATGTGTACATAGCAGGGAGTGGGGCTCCCTTCAGAGGCACACAGGTGTATGAAGGGGGGTTACATGTAGTGAGGAGCATGGGGTTTGTGGTGGGCATGTGGAAGGATATGGGTGGGTGTGGTGTTTGTGAAGTTTGTGATTGTGTGTGAGGGAGGGTGTGTTTGTGGGGTTTGCAGGGAAGAATTTGTGGGTATGGTAGGGTGTGTGTGTGGGAGCTCCCTGCACGCACCCCCCTGAGTCAGTTAGCACTACCCCTGCCATGCAACAGCCCAGAACCTTCTTGCCCTTCAGCCCCTCCCCACTGCAGCCAGCAACATTCAGCCACAGCATGCCCCACACATGCTGCAGACTCACCCTGGTTTCACATGCCCTGGGCTTTGTACATAGAAAGCCCTGGGGTGCCTGTGGCCAATTGGGTGGGTATACTGCTCTTTGCCAGTTGGTGCCATCAGCCAAGAATTCTCTTTTGGTATCTGTGGCTTAAGTGCTCTGAGGATGAGGGCAGGATGGATGGATGGTTCCTATTGATGTCCATTGCACCAAAGCCAATCTGTCCTGATGACAGGTACATCCCTGGCTCCACACACCTGAATAGGTCCAGGAATTCCCCAGGATCCTTTGGGTCCTTGCCTTGAGCCTGGGAGTGGCATGGTCCAGGACTTGGGTCTGAGCCAGGCCTGAACCAAGGCCTGCTCCCATCCTCCTCATGGTCCTCCTTGTCTTCTGCATCACTGTCACCATATGACTCAAGGTCTGCCCTGGTCAGTGATGAAGCAAGACTATATGGAGTCATCCTCCATGAGAATCTATGACAATTCTTCATAGGAAGAGCACAACAACCACCAACCTGAAACCTGGATGGTGTACAAGTCCAGTAGTACCAGCCTTCAGGACCTTTGCCTTGGACCAGCACTACTGTTCTAGTTGTGTTCAGAAGCTGCTGTTTCTGCTGCTGTCCATTCATAACTTCCTTGGTTTCAATGGCTTTACCATGGCCTGCTAAATTCTCTCCCCCACCCAGATGAACAGAAGATCAAGGATCTCTCTGTCCTACCTGCATAAGCATTTTGCAGACCTAGATATTCATTCTGAAGTCCTCATCTACCCTTTAGTTGGACAGAAGGGTTTGCACTGCTCTCAAAGTCAGATTTGCAGAGTAGTGGTGCAACAATAAGTGACAACAGTTTGTCTTTGCACCTTTTAAAAGTCAAGGTTACCTGCTTGGTCAGTGACCCAAGAGAAGTAGATTTGGGAGTATGGTGTGGAGCAGCCATTGGAAAAGGCATCTTTATTATGTTCCTCAGTATGGGGTGGACATATGTAACCTCAAATGTTTTACTCAGAAGCACATCAGTTATCCTTGTTTTATCCAGGGTTATTTTGATACAGTAAAACTGGCTCAGGTTCTATAGTGCTATGTATTGTCTGTCTGATACTTTGCATTGTCTGTTTGTCACAGAAACCATTTGGCCATACATCAGTTCTGCCAGATGCAATGATATCAAAACCTCAAGCTAATCCTTTATGCAGTAAATCGTTCACATAAACACTGAGGTGTCGCACCAGTGCTGCCCCTATTATAATAATAAAAAGCAGGCCACTCAAACCCTGCCTGAGAGAATGAACCAGGCACCAGACACTCTTGAGACATGGACCTCACAGAAGCCATGTTGATACTATGCTGATGGCTGTCAGATAAGAAAGTGAATAGAATCAGATAGAATTCTTCAGCCTCACACCATAATACCAGAGGAAGTGGAGACCTTCTTATCCTCACATGTTTTTATTTTGAGTAATGGTATAATATAGGCATGTCCAACTGCCAGACCTATATGTCCACAAGTAGAGGGTGCTCCTGCACTGAGCCACCCACCTCACTGTGCCCGACCACCTTCCAGGCTCCGAGTGCCTCCTTGGGGGTGCCTCATGTCTGGCCGACCCCCTTCCTGGACCACATCCGCTAGCCTTATGACCTCATTTACCTGGTCCAATGGAGGCCAGCACCTGTTGGCTGCCAGCCAACCAATTTGAAATGCATCACTGGTTGCTAGGCAGACTGGTACTCTCTAGCCCACTAGGGAGCCCGAGTCCCTCACCCAGGTATGTGATGCCAGTCACATAGACAGAGGCAGCAGGTTTCCTCCCTCCCTCAGGAATGTATCCAACTCAGGTTACCTAAAGAGATAGGGTAGGGTATGTACCTTCTGCAGGGCCCATACTAACCAAATTGTCACAGAGCAGAGTTTTTGGGAGAAACAGAGGTGGCCTTCTGCCACATCCACATGCAGCCCACAAGGGGTTAATTTGCAGCCCCTGAGCTTCTGCCTCTTATTGCTCTAGCTGTGGCAACAACTGAGGTCTCTAGACTCCCATTTCCTCCACTGCTTTCTGCTTCCTGACCTTTCTCAATGAGGCAGGCTGGTACAGTGCAACCCAGGGTGCAGGGAAAATCTGAGAGTGGCTGTGCACTAGTTGCAGCAGGGGAGCCCACAGCTCAGGAGCTCTAGGAGCACCCACATTCATGGTGCCAGAGTGTTGTGGGGGGAAGTGAGGGAGGCGCGTACAGCCTGGGACTCTCCGGGACCGTGCAGTGGTGTTCCCCTTCCACTTAGAAGTTGGGCAGCCCTGGTCTAACAGAAACCTAGACTACAGTGTGGTAGCTTGAGGACTGTGCTACAAAGTCAAGAAATGGAGGTTCAAACACCCTCTGGGTGAAAGGGGCCTGAAACCTGTCGTCTTCCTGCTAAAACTGTCCTCTCCCTGTTCTATTTTGTTGTCATTGGCATGGAGCTGGCCATAAAAGAGCCAAAGGCACCACAGACATAATGACAGAGCTCTGGGTTGCTCTTTAGGCAGCAGCAACTCTTTTCTGTGTCCTCAGACATGAGGTTGCCAGGTTGCTAAGGAGAGGGTGCCTTCTTCAGCCCGTAATCATCCAGACAAGGCTGCCTTTGTTTTGCTCTTAATATTACAAGCTTTCTCTCTTATTCAATGTAATTTGCCTGCATGTAATTGGAAGTGATGCAATGCAAAAGCTTTGTTTGCATTTCTATATGTCTGGCCAATTTTTACTGTCTTTGATGTGATCTGTGCCCAAGTAATTTCCCTTGGACCTCTTCGTACATGGAAAAAAAGTGCAATCATGTTCCATCAAACGCCTTTAATCAGGGGTTACTGAAGAAAGATAACAGAGTATCTTCAATTTCTTTCTGGTGTCAACTCAACATGGATTTTTGCAAGTACAGTAAGTAGAAGGCTGGTGAACTTATCAAAAGAGGATAATCTCTATAATACCCACAGAAAGAATCAGTTATATGAGCAATTGATAGGTGCAGCAACCTCTGATCTCATACCAAAAGACATGACTACAAAAGTAAACTTGGATCTGATGTAGGTAAAATGGGCACACAGAATCAGCCTCTGGGGGGATGTAAGCCTCTGAGTAATTTTCAATAGAAATATCCTGTATTCTATTGTCCATTAACTGAAATGTGTTGGAGCATAGTTCCAAGGAGGGAATATGGCTCAGAGACAACATGGGACTTTACTTATACCAGTACTTCTTCCCTTAGCAATACCAGGAACGTTGGTGTAAACAAGGGACTGATCCTTCGTTTTATTGGAAGCCTTACTAGGAAGAGTGGAAGGGGAGATCTCAATGATGAATAATTAAAACTTTTTTACATATTAATTCAAGCACCAAGGTGGCTGAAACTTTAACAAAGATATCAGCAGACAAGGTTCTTTGCGTGAATCTGATATCTTTTATTAGACCAACTTAAATAGTTGGAAAACAATTATTAAGCAAGCTTTCGGGTTCAAAAACCCTCCGTCAGGCTAAGGAAGTTTCAGGAGTTGGTGTGTGTTCTTCCTGGATGGAATGAAAAGTAAAGAAGCCAGAAGCTGGGCTGGTCTTCATACAACCTAAACCCCTGTAACAAAGATATCTGCATTCCCAAATACTTGTTAAACACTAGAGTGAAACAGAATTTTTAAAAAATGATCAAAGAATTTTACGCAGTTCTATTAAAAAGACATTTTACTTTCCCTGCTGCTCCATTTTCCATCCCTAGTGCTGCCATAATTTTACTTGTTCTCTTGTCAACATTCAGGGCGGTCCTCTGTTGTTTAATAAAAAACAATATTTATCCTCTGTGTGTGACTTTTACAGCAAATTCTCATTAAAGCTCCTTTTAAATAGAGATATCTGAAGCAGAACTAGAAGCATTTTTCTTCCTACAAACCTGAATTCTCTTGAGAAACTGTAAACAAATACTTCCCCAAGAAGGTTTGTAGATTTTTTCATTTAGCCCATAGGTGAACTCCTTTAGCAGGGTTTTACTTGTAATCTCAGTTAAAAAAAAATCTCAGAACATCTATCCTTTGAAATTCAGAGAACCATTTCAATCTTCAGTTTGGATTTCTTGGCATTCTGATGTTCATTTGCCTAAAATAGCATCATTCTTTCTTTTTTTTTCTCTTAGGGTGTTATTACATGTTAACTTAAATATGCGTTAAGAGCCTTTACAACAGGAGTGTCCACACATTAGGGCAAGGAAGCATGGGCTAAGGGACCTCTAAGCGGCTCAGAGATAATCCTCTTCCATTATCTCTAACTGTTTTTTGGCAGCTTGTGTTACAGTCGCATGTGACTGCTCCACAAGCCACCCAAAACCAGTTGGGAGTGATCTCCAAGGAATTCCACTGTTTTTTAAAAAGGTAGACAAAACCTTGGCTAAAAAGATCAGGTTGGGGATAGTCCTGCTTTTAGCAGGGGGTTGGATTAGATGACTTCCTGAAGTCCCTTCCAACCCTAATTTTCTATGATTTTCTATGATCCTTCATTAACTCAGACTGTAGTGTACCCACCCACTCTATCTTCCCTCACAGCGACAGTGGGGGCAGCCAAGGGAGCACCTAAAAATAAGCATCTCCCCTCTCCTTCCATTCTAGGCATGTCCCAGCACCCAGGGCTCTCCTGTGTCAGTCACCCCCGGGGCTCACCCCTGCACTTCGAGTCATCCACCTGGGGCTCCCCTTCTGCTCCCCTGGTCCTCATGGCTCACATGCAACTGCCAGCAGTATCCTGGAGGAATAACCAAAGAAGGGGAATCTGCCTGTCACCACCATTGACTGCAAGCTGTGGCTACTCTCCAGGATGAGGCCAGCAGTTGTGGTGCTGGTGGCTGGCTTCCCTTTCCCTGCTTGTTCTCCCAGGGGCTGCAGGTAATTTAAGAGCTGCAGGGTGGAGGGGGGGTGGGGGTTGGAAACTGTGGTGTGAAGCAGCTGATTTTGGGGGAGGGGGGAAGGCAGCACCCTCAGCCACATCAGGCCTGCTATGCCCCTTATGCCCATACCCCCAAATCAGGTCACACCCCATTTCCCCACTTGCTGCCCCCCAGCAGATCCTGGCCTAGCTGCAGCTCTCAGTGCTGTCCCAGGAAGCAGGGAAGAGGAACCAGCCAATGGCCACCACTGCCACTCTCTGGGCTGGGGTCAGGCTGGAGAGAAGACGCAGTCTGGCAGCAGCAGTGGCAGCAGATGAATTCTCCTTCCCTGATTGCTCTGGTGGGATGGCATCAAGAGCTGCAGGGAAGCTGGGGGACACGGTAGGGTGTGGGGGAGCCACAAGGGCAACTGTGCACTGCTCTTTGGCCATGGCTGTAGACCGCTTTCTGGGGCCAGATCAGGCCCCAGATCAGAATATTGTCACTTCTGTCTGCACACTCTGAATGCCAGTTGTGTATGACTTCTCAGAAACTCATGACTAACAGGAGTTAGGTGCTAGATGAAGGAGAAGGGTTATGAAGCTCAGTGTGGTGTGTGTTGGCCTTGGAGTTTGCAGGTGCTGGGTTCCAGCCTGGCCCTTAGCTCCTAATTGTGCAAAAACCTCTCTGCTTTTCTTAATCTGTTCTGTTAAACACTAGGAGTGGGGGTTTAGCTTCTAAAGAAGCGCTTCAGAATAGAAGACCTACTTTCTGTTCATGGGAATATTCCAATCTGCCTTATTGTACAAACTCCAGCCAAGTTTTTTTAAGTGATTAGTGCTTTGGGTTCCCTCAACTTGTGGGTAATCAATGTAAGGGAACTTGAGGACTCATTTTGAGAAAATGGTGAACATGTGCCCTCTTAGGTATCATGTATAGTTGAGAAATTTCAAGTTGGAACCTTATTAACTGAAATAGTTTGAATCGCTAGTCACTTTTGAAAATCTTGATCCCAGTACATATATACAAGTCCTGCTGCATTTTCCAAAATACGCATCTGCTGACAGAGGAGTAAGCATGAAAAATCTGAGGCAGATTGATTGAGTTGAGCTGTGTTGGAAAGGTTTTTTAAATGAAGCTTACAATAGTAGTAACATGATTACTGTGCAAACATGATTTATTTGCCATAATGTGAAAAGTTTACGCACATAAGGAATAAATCACTGCAAAAGGAGGTGATTTTGATTACGGAAGTAAAGAGGCCAACATTTCAAGGAAAAAAAAATCCATCTGCTTAAACTCCACTGTGTTTTTTACAAAGTTTTCTCCCTTTAATGGTGCTGCACTGATGTATATTGTCAGAGTCTTGGCCTGTAACATGGGGTCTGACCACAAGGGAATCAGGGCAGCAACACTGGCTATAGCTTTGCCTTGAGTTGCAGAAATCTGTAATCACCCAGAGGGGCAGTTGGGTAAGGGTAAAACTAAACTTAATAGATTTTTATCTGTAAGACTTGTTTCTTGCTGAAAGCTCCATTTCTGCTAGCAGTGTTTCTTTCCCCTGGTGCTATCTGTCTTCAACCCTCTGGATTCTTTGCTTCGTCCAATAATAGCATACATTGTACAAAAATATTACAAAGGAATTGCAAATCAGTCCCTTTGCTAGTTCTCAATGTGCAGGATCTATATTCCTACATTTGGCTCTTTATTTTAATATGTTTCTGAATTTCAAATACATGAACTGAATTGACAGAAAAAAAGACCCCAGGCAGGCACATACAGGCCCTTCAGTATCTTTCCAAATCTCAGATACTTGTTTGGGGAGCTGTGAGAAAGAAATGCTTCCCAGGTATTAGCATGCAAATAAGCAATCAAGCCTTCTATTACACTACATGCAAATTGCATTTCTTTTTCCTCTCCCTTAATGAAACCCCATGAAAAAAGCATCTCGGTATGATGTGCTTACTGGGTGTGCATGCTACAGGGGACTGGGTCTTGCTTGTCTGATGCAAAATCAGATCAGCCCCTCTCATGCAGAGTACCTCATGATCTTGGGTTTGGTTCATACAATATTCAGACCTGCAGGCTGAAGCTTACATCTGCCCTAAGAGCAGAATTTATCCTGTGAAATGACCCATGGAAAGGTTTAACAGATTTCTAAAAAGGAAAGTGTGTGCAAAGGAACGGGGGTGAGTGCTGCAACCTAAAGAGCTAGAGGCAGCAGTAGTGCATAAGGGGTTGACAAGAAACCCCCCAAAGAGGCCTAATAATAAGGTCACATGGTTAGGAAAGTAAAACAAGGCTAGGCTCTCCCTAACCTAAAAAATGAATGCTTCCATTGGCACTGCTCCAGGCTTCAGCCGAGCCACAGATAGAGGGTAGAGGCCTTAGAGGCCCTTCCTGTAAACATAGTCCTGTTTTGTCTGACTAAAAGAGCAATTATTTTGTTTCATTGCTCATTCTAGAAGTGCCTTTTTAAAAGAAGTACTTGGTCTCTTGGTTGAGGTGGGAAACTGGGAATCAGAAGGCTTTGCTTCTTGCCTTGGCCCTACTGCAAACACTCGGTGACCTTAGGTAAATTGTTACAGTTTGGTTCCACATCTATGATCTGAGGATCAGAACCTGGCCTGCTGGACAGAGAAGGGGAAAGGACTGATTCACTGCTGTTTGTGCCATGCTGCAATATCCTTGGGAGAAAGATGGAGAAAGCTGTCCTGGCTTTCAGAAGTTGAACAGCTTGAATGAATATGCAAATACAGAGGCTTGGGTTTATTAACCTCCTCTTCCCTTCAAGACTTGGATCCTGGGTGCACTGGGTAGAAGTGGCCAGGTTTTCATTAGCAATTACAGGGCACTGCATGGAATCCCAAGTTTGGACAAACAAAGCAACCTCTGATTTGCTACTTGATGCTTGATTTGTCTTTAATAAGCTCCCACCTCTGCTTTGCTAATGATTTTGTATCCAAAGCAAACTTCTCCACCCATCCCCACTTCTGACCTAAGGGCCCTGGTACAAATAATAGAGGGTTTTCCACATTGTCTCAATCTGTCTCCCTTAAAGTGACATGATAGGTGTCAATTTATGCCATCACTCTGTTACAGGTAATAGGTCAAAAATCTCCAAATTTCTCCATGCACTATTCAAAGTTAAATAAGGTAGGGAGCACTGCAGAACAGTTCAACCCTGCTGCACTCTTAGTACCAAATTACAGCAGTAGGCACTAAAATACAGCTCACATAACATGATATGTGTAGATCAGTGACAGTTGTTTAGTTTTATTAATAGACATATTTTGCTTAAGTATAAT
The DNA here is from genome assembly GCF_052110815.1 of Crocodylus siamensis. Taxonomy (NCBI): domain Eukaryota; kingdom Metazoa; phylum Chordata; order Crocodylia; family Crocodylidae; genus Crocodylus; species Crocodylus siamensis. Next base: position 47,894,073 of record NC_143403.1, read on the forward strand.
TTCAGTACTTTCATTACTGTCATAACGAAAGTACTGATTTTTCAGGAATGCAATTGTGCTCCTGGGTGCATGGCATTGTTCAAGCACCCCAATTTTCAATACACCCTACCTGTCAGTAGAGTGAATTTGGAGACAGCTAACACAAAAAACGTTTCTTTAAAGTATTTATTAAATTTAATTACTGAACTTTAAAAAAGGAGGTCAGCAGGAGCTTAATCTATGTTGGGTTCTGCAGCTACACCTGGTGTGCTAAAACATTTATTACACAAAACCTGCAAATTATACTGAAAATTACCTGAAAGTACCAGTGAATTGTAGTGATACCTGGTGGCCAAGGAGGCTCAGGGCAAGTAATTTGGCAAGCTGACATGTATGTGACATGTACATGTGACAGATTTTTTTCTGTCCAACAATGGGACAATTTGCTGTGATCAAACTAAAATACATCGGAGGTGGTGTAAGTTGCCACACTCCAGAACAGTTTGACATGACAAAACCTTATGCATGTGTACATGGGGACACCATTATGCTAACCAAATGATGATGTTTCATCGTGTATATGGGCAAATCGTCACATGTACAAGTGCCCTAAGAGGGTAACCCCTTCACCCCCTTAACTTAGCCTTGCTTCCCTGCAGTGTGGTATATGTGCAAGAAGAGCTTTGTGTGAGTGGGTGAAATTACCAGCTAGTGATTGACCCAGGGACAAGATAAAAGGCCTACAGCTGACATCACCTGGGAGAACACAAGGTGCTAGTATTGATCAAACAGAGAATAAAAACCCTTTGATAGTGTCTTCTCACTTGCAGTGGTTACATTTTATCTTATAAAAACCTTTAGCTTCAATCTCAGACACTGCCTACATATGGAATGGTGTCAGCAGATTTATATAGTACCAGCATTGTGCACAGCACTTCATTTTTAATGGGCCATGCACTTTCCAAACAAACCTCTAAACCAATGGGATGAATACCAGAGAGTATGACAGGATAGATTACACTAGATATGTCCTGTACATATTTTCCCCCTCTAAAGTATCCACTCCTTCCACTCTTGAAGACAGGCTACTGGGCTAGATGAACCATTGGTCTCACCCAGTATGGCACTTCTTATACTCCTACTACAGAAGTTTCACAGATAGTAGCACAGTAGCACCTGCCCAGGCCTACAGAACCCAAAAAACAGGATAATGAAACTCCCAAGTTCGGCCTTCACCCCTAAGTCTAGGGATGAGGTAAGGAACATATTAGCAGGAGATCTTAAATAAAGGTCAGGACTGAATAACAGGACCAAGGAAGTAGATGCAGTTCTGATTTGGAGTAAGAGAAGATGATAGGATCAGGACTGAGATATGCTAGCAGAGGTTTTTGGGACAGCAAACTGGAATAGTAGGGAGATGCTGCAAGTTCAGACAGCTGGTCTGTCACTGTGAATACAAAATTCAATCTTTTCTTTTTATGTGTGTTGGAGCAGCTATCTCTACACTCTAAACACCTGTGGATTTCTTTAGAAGGCTCAGCCAGTGAAAGGGTGGGTTCACATAGAGGGAAAAATAGCAAGTAGAGAGTTGCTCGCAAGATTTAAATTTTAACATGAAAGGGATTCCACACAGGCTAGATGGACTGAATATTCTGTAACTTAAAAGCAGAATGCGATATCTATTTGAATAATTGTAACAGTGGATAAATACTGTATCAGGAGCCTGTGTGTCATTGATCACATGCTCTGCCTGCCTCGGCAGCTGGGTTTTAACAGAGATGTTTCTGGTAGCACAGATGCAGATTCTATCTCTCAAACGTTCAAAGCTTATCAAAGATTTTTTTCCTTTTCTGTCCCGTATATTCTTAACCTCTAAGATCTTCTTATGTGTAGTAAGCACACAAATATCTCCTGTTCCAGCTCTGCTCCTAAACATGAAGATGATTATAAAGCTAAATCCCTAGCATATGGCTTGAATACTATTCTTGCAAATGTGCCACCATATCTTGTTACAGGATTGCTCATTAACCCTTGGCTGCTCCTTAAGAAGGAGAGTAGCATGGCTTGGTGAGCAGCCTGCAAGGAGCAGGTAGGTGTGCTGTACCAAAACTTGGTCTCAACAGCTAGGGAAATGAGGAACTGCTGTTCACAGAAAGAGGCAAAGACTGGAGAGGATCCCACAGGCAACTGATTTTTATACTCTCCAATTTCTACAAACAACCCAAAAGACTGGCACTGACCTCTAGGAAAGAAGGGTGTTAAAAACAAAACAAGTTGCAGGATTCAGAGGTTAAGAAAAGCAACCAAAGGGGAAGAGAGCTGACATCCTGTGCTGCTGGGGGTACCAGTTAGTTCTGCTGTGCTCAATTTGCCACATCCTTAGTTTCACCAGGTAGTACATGTGCAGCCTCACAGAAACCCATGGGATACTCACAGGGAAAGTTGCAGCCAAACATGAAAAAGGGAACTGCAGTCTGGCCCTCAGGAAATACCCTTGCTTTGTCCTTGGAACAAATCTTAAAAGCTGGTGGCAAACCGTGCTACTCTGGAGAGCAACAATGCTCTTGCTACAAGACCCTTCTTGTAGCTGACCCAGACCATGCAACTCCTCCTGTTACTCTGGGCCTGTAGTAAAGTGTTGCCAACTGGAATACATCTCTCTTTCAGCCAGTGGACAAGGCCTGGGAGGAGGGGAGCTGTATTTGTGAGGACCTCTACTCCACTCTCTTCACTTCAACGAGTGCCATTGGAGCCCTGCTGAACACACTGAGCAGGGTATTATTTGCCACTTGAGAAGGTAACATTAATTTCCCAGCACACACTCCCTATCTGTCATCTTTTGGGGGAGGAGTGTGAATGGGAATTTTGCTCCCTTACCCTTTTTCTTTTTTCAGAATGAAACTTCAGTTTCCTAATTGAAGGATACCTTCCAGTTGAAGGACACCTATGATTTGAAGGACACCTCTCAGGTCAATTTTACTCCTTCCAGGATAGACTGTACATTTTCTCCTCCACCTTCTTGGTTGCCCAAGTTGCTCTGAAATGCTTTAAGCTTCTATTCCTTGTGAGTGCCACTTCACTGTTTACCTGAAATCAGTCGAGAGCTGTAAGCTAAGCAAACAAAAAGCAGGATCAATCCAACAAAGTCAAGATCAGGAACCAGGTCATAGGGCTCATTCGATGTTTTCAAGGAGGCTACAAAGGTCCAAAAAAGGCTGACGTTCTATTAACAAAGTTACCAATCGTTTTGGTTTGGCCAAGATAGTCTTACTACAGGAAAAAAGCTGTCCTTGTAACCCAAAGGAATTTTAAAAATCAAGATTTTGTTCCAGTTGAAATTTTCTGTCCTGGGAAAACATATCACAGGAAAACATGGCGGGCTGCATTGTGGCAAGATGAGCTTCATCCTTTCCAGGCTTCCTGCCTCTGGCTGAAATTGAAAGGAGTGTAGTCACTTTGTGCAGCACTGGACATCCATCAATAACCTCTGTGCAGAGGGAAAGCCTCCTGGGTTATATACAGTGCTACCTTAAGTGGGTCACACTGCTTCAGGTACAAGCAGGAGTCTGTATCAGTGTACCACTAGTACTGATTGTGTACTACTTTTTAATACAGAAATACTGATGCCATAGTGAAGCAGAACTGTTCCACTTCAGGGTAACATAATTTGAGTAGAGAGGTGTGTGTGTGTGTGTACACATAATTATCCCTCCAGTATTAAAGCAAGTAGGTGCTGACACTGGCTGGCAACCATACATCTCAAACAATGTGACCTGCATTAAAAATTAAACCTGTTCCTTGGACCCATCTCTGCAGAAATGATGTCTTTACCCAATCTGGTATTACCCTAAGCAGCTCTCAGTGATGGTTTTGCAACATCCTCACTCTAAAATACCAGAAAGTCACCTAGCCATACAATTCACCTTTGTTCTCTCCTCCCATATCAATGCCATCCCCCATTATTCTGCCTGTCATTCCAGCTGCTTTCACTTCCAGTCTCATTCTAATCTACCATCACCCCTCTCCTCTCATGTCCAGACTAGATTGTACCAATCTGTGTAGATAAGGCAAACATTTGGCTAGAACGGATTAGGCAAGGATGATCCTATCTTGAGCAGTGGGTTGGAGTAGATGAGCTCCTGAGGCCCCTTTCAGCCCTATGTTTCTATTTTTCATAGGCTGCTTGTCCATTTTTGGGAGCTGAATCCTATTTACAAAGCATATATAGCCAAGGCCTGAAATATCTAAAGAACTCTCATTTTTCCTCTATTTCACCATGCTGCCTGTATTTCTCTGAAATGTTTGATTTCATAGTCCCAAGCATAATTTGGGCACTACAGTGATAGGCATGGTAAAAAAAAGGTTCTGTTAGATAGGAAGCCACATGCACTTTCCTGAGAGCTAGCACCAAGCAACTCTAAAGCAGAGGTTCACCTCTGAATGTTTTAAGATCAGAAATATGCTGAAGATTGAACTTGGCTTCATTTAAAATGCACTGCTAAGAGCATCTAGGTATAGTGTCAGGAGTGTCTCTGCCCAGGCTTCCTGCAGACCTTGGACAGAATTCTGTTACCCTTTCTGCATCTAAATGGCAATGTTCCAGCTACCTAAGTGTCATTTTTCTGTTTATATACAGACTGCAATTTGATTTCCCCTGTAGTGTGGACAGATATGTGCATGTTTAGATTGAGCATGCACAGCAGGTTATGTAATGGTTGGGTCAGTACCATAAGTACCAAAAGTACCACTTATGATGGCTGGAAAATTGTCTTTCTAGGCAGACAAAATTCTGCCCTAAAATCTATGAACTCCCAAGAAGTATGGCTATTTTTTATAATTTGTACTATTAATATTAATCAGCGTTATTTAACATATGACTTTGGCCCTTTAGCAGCTACAGCGGATATCACCAGATTTAAGACCCCTGTGACCTGCACTCGTCATAAACGGATATAGCCTGTCTATAAGCCTAAGAAAAAGAAAAACAACTGTGATCTAGCAAAGAAAAGGAAAGTAATATAAAATGACTAGCATTCATTTATTCACACCATCCTTTGAGAGAAAAGGATCCAAAGCAGTTGAGACAGCAGATAGTTCCTATCTTATGTTCTCTTCGTTCCCTACTTCTTCCCTATTTTGAAGGGTGTTATAAGCATATCCTCATATCCCCCTGTACCACAGCTGTATACATGCAAAAGCTTTGTTCATTTTCGCTCTTACTCACCTCACAAATTACAGGGTACATGCTTCAGAGAAACTGCTTCATAGATCACTTAGTAAATAATATTGCATTACGTAAATATTCTTTGCTATGGATAGGTAAAATATGGTGAAGATTGTCACAACTAGTGCCTTTAATTTCTTCAAAGAGTTCTCAAAATTAAGTAAAACACCTATTCTGTGAGGGTTATTATGCCATCCTAACCACTTGTCTACCATTTTACAGCTAGTCTTACAACTAAGACTTAAATGCTCATAGCCATATGACTCATATGACTATCAGGTAAATACTCATACTAAATGCTTCATTTACAGAATTTTGGTCATTTGTTCCCTATATGCATTATAGCTATATTATTTCATAAAGCTGCAGGATACTACAGTCTGAGCTATCTAACATGACATGCTCCATTAGTGCGAGGTCTGCTTTTATGACAGCTAGAAAGGTTAATGGTCTCAAATATAAGCCACATAGTGTTCAGATACTAAGACAGATGTTGGGGGGAAAGTGTTCACTAATTACTGAAGGAGAGGAGAAGGTGCAGGAATAAAGGGAGGATTATGTGTGCCAACTTGGGCTAAGAAGCCAGGGGTCCAGCATCATTTTTTGGTTGTTGCTGTTTCATTTTTTGTTTTTGTACTGAGGCATGGCTAGGTGGCCCTGTCATGGACCAGCCCCCATAAGGCTATGTGTTGCACACACATCACAGAAAATGATCCCTGGCCATCACAACTCAGAAACTAAGTAAATAGCTGGGAATTTCCATCATGACCCGCCAGAGCCCGTGTTATTTTTTTTTACCATTCTATGAGGTGTGAAGAGTTTGAACAACGTGCAGTGAAAAAACAGCCTGAGGCAGAATCCTATTTCACTTTCAGGCCCAAATGGCACTTACCTAACTGTGCTACTGCCATTTTGGCACTCATGCACACTTCCACAGGCAGCAGGGATGCACTCTGAACATGCATGTACATGGCTCTTTATGTACATACATGGGTGAGCATTAAGTCCCCAGACTGTAAGCAGGTAAAAACCCAAGACTAGCAAGTGTTAGATGCTGGAGAAAGTTTGTCCCATGTGTTAGTCCCTAAACCTACTAGTTAAAAGAACTCACCCAGGATGTAGGACACCCCATCTAGACCTTCTCATACAGAGTTCTAACTATTAGGACACAAGTCAAACATACTAAAGAGCCCTCTCCAGGCTTCCTCTTGAAGCTGAGCCACTGAACTTTGAATTTGTACTATTCACTGGAAAAAAAATGGGTGGAGAAGTTTCCACCACACTGGGAGCAAAAGTACAGACTAGAATTCAGGAGCCCCTGAACTTAAAAGTAGCAGCCATCTGAATCGAACCATGTCGCTCCAACATATTTGCTTACACCTGGAACCATATATCTCACTCCGGGGTGCCCAGGGGGAGCGAGGGGGTTGGTGGGGGGGAAGCATGAAGACAGGAGCCTGGAGAACAGACTGAATAAGGACTAACCATGGCCTGGGGTTTAAAGCAATGTGAAGCAAACAAAAGAAAGCAATTTTTATCTAGCTGTAATTTGGGGATTTGCACTTGCCTGTATATGCTGCATTGTGTATCTACCTGGTCAGAGTGCAGCCTACTGTGGATGCTCATTAGCCACAGAAACACTTACACATCCCCACTGATGTGGAGTAGGATGACTGTGTATAAGTACCAAAAATAGCAGTTAAATGTAAATGCCCTTTGTGCATGTAAAGTGAAATAAGAATATGCCCCTGGTGTTTCAGCAAGAATGAAGTTTCAATAAAAACTGTGGCTGACTATGGACAGCCAAATTATTCCTGTGAACAGAACCTCCCTGTTCTATGGTCAGGCAACCATAGTGCCGTGAACTATTACTTCTTTCCCACTGCATTAATAAAGGGAGAGAGAGACAAAATAAAGTGGAGATTTATCAGAGCAAACCAAACCTGTGGGTGGTACTGCGAGTCTAACCCCCAAATACATCACATTTACACACATGTATTTAGATGCTCACAGAATTCATTTCCCTGATCTTACTCTAAATCCTGGTTCAGGGGGAAACCTGGCTTTCGTGCCCATCTGCCACCTAGTGGAGGCTAGAATAACGACAGCAGTTGGAAATCACACATTCTGAAATCGTTCAGAGTGCACAGGCTCTGTAGCACAGTAGATGTGTTTCCTTCACCAGACAAAGGCTTTCCTTACTACCCTAGGGTCTGCTCTTCATCCCAAATGGTCAGTGGCAGACACATCCCCAGCTTCAGTGATGAAGGATCAGTCTTAGTAATCTGCGAGTAAATTATTGATACTCCAGTGAGAACTGATCTCTGTGCTGAGACAAGCTCTTTAAGCATCATGAAGCTACGCCAAACCATCGTAGACGTCTCTGTTTGCGGCACCGCTTACCAAGAGGTTGGTATTCAGCTCAGGGTTCTGCCACCTACAACGGCTGAGAGAGATGAATCAGGTCCCAGAGGAGGATGTGAGGTAAATTCCCAATGGTTAAAAGAAGCAGAGTTTGTATATCTCACGTTGGGCTTACAGAAGGCCGGGGTGGGATAATTCCTCATGTGACCTTAGCAGAACCCAAGGTATGACCATGTGGGTGTGGCAGAAAGCCACCTTGGTTTCTCCCCAAATTCTCTGCCCTGTGACAATGAGATTAAAATAGGCCCAGCACTGAGGAGTCACACCTCAGCCTGTCTCTTTAGGTAACATGAGCTGGCTGCAGTCCTGAGGGAGGGGGGAAACCTGCTCCCCCTGCCTACGTGACTGGCATCAGCCACCTGGGTGAGGGGCATCTACCTGGTGGACTGGAATCTGCCCGGTAACCGGTGATGCATTTCAAATTGGTTGGCTGACAGCCAACCGGGGCTGGCCTCCACTGGACCAGGTGAATGAGGTCACAGGGGCTATATAAGTTAGGATGGGGAATGAGGCAGTCTCCTCGGCCATGAGGTGAAGCAGCAGCCATGCGGGGGACACAAAGGAGCTTTACCATCTAAAACTGTCTCTCTCCCCCAAACTCACGAGCTAGGAACTGCCTGCCTCCAAAGAGAAACGGCACCGGCCTTTGGAAGATGCTTGTGAGTAAGCTACTCGAGATCTGATTAGATATCTAGCTGGCAGGAACTCAGATGTGTGATCAAAAGGCTACCTCAGCCAGACTGTTTGCTCTTTAGGATATCTAGGATATTGCTCAATCTTGTACCCTATTTTCACACTACCCCTGTAACCAATAAAGTTCTCCTTTGTGACTGGTGTGGGAGACTTATTGAGGGGTGGGTCTAAATTATGCCTAAGAGACCCCTTAGGTCTGCAGACTAAGGGGAACTTTACTTTTTGCCCCCTGACTTGGGGAAGTGCCCCAAGTGTCTGTACTTGGTCGAGTACCCGTAGGACTCTTAGGCCTGTGTTTCCCTGAGGACACAGGGCCGAGACAGTCTCTTCTCCGGGTGGTGGCACGGTGTTATCCCCAGGCTAGCGTATGTGCTCCAGGAAGGGGTCGGGCCAGACATAAGGCGCCCCTAGGGAGGCATTCGGAGCCTGGCAGGTGGTCAGGTGCAGGTAGGTGGGCAGCTCAATGCAGGAGCACCCCCTACTGGCCCGCCACAGTGGGCAGCTCTGTCTTTAAGAGGAACAGGTTCCAGTAGACCATGCTTCATACTGATCCAAGAGAACCAAACATTTACCAACTGGATCTACTTCTGATGCCAGAGCTCTTTGCATGGCCATCTCCCCAGCCAAGTCCTTCTCTTCCTTCTTCACTCTCCAGTGTGTCAACATGAAAGAACAAGCAGCATTTCTCAATGGGAGGATGCCATTTGGGCATCCATGTTGCTGGAAGGGACATGGGGCAGTAGTGTAACAATACGTGGGCCAGTGGGGCACAAGCCCCAAGAACTGCTTAAACTCCCTTTCAACCCCCTTCCCCCCTACACTTTGCACTGTCCCTGCAGCAGCTCTGGCAGCTAGTACAAAGCATCAGCTGTTGGGCTGGCACTGGCACAAACTATTTTCCAAGGGAAGTCACTGCTGTCAGGGGGAGGTGCTGATGCGGCCAGGACCCTGAAGATTAACTCTTTTGTCTTCTTTTTTCACTCCCAAATTTCAGCTTTTAAGTTGCTGTTCTGCATACTTTCCTGAAGCATTAACCCCTGCAGGAGCAGTATGACTTGGACACAAACTCTATCAGTGACACCTCTGCAGGGAGAGGGACAAAATGCACTGAATTAGGTGTGTTTGAAATAATAAAGCACAGCTTCAGAAGAGACCACAGTAAGGGGGCTTGGTTCACAAAGGCAATTTTACATCAGGTAGATAACAGTCCTGTCCTATGGTTCTGGTGAGGCTCGGTGGAACATTGTGCTCAGTGCTGGACCCCAAATTATCAGAGAATTATGACACATCATAGAGCACTCAGGGAACAGTGACAGAACTGACTGAGGGAAGGGACTGACATAGATTAAAAGAAGATGAATAAGGCAAGGGTGGCTCAGTGGTAGATTATAATAGAAATGAGAACAGCCTGCAAAACCCTCAAGGGAGAGAAGGAGATCAATGAATGGTACCAAGGAAGGGATGAGCTGAAGGAAAGTGCAGGATGCTTATCTAGGAAGAGAGCCATATCAGTGCTATGGACTCAGCCATGGAATTGTCCCCCCAAAAGGGTAATGAAAACCTTATGGTTTAGGTGGCAGACTTCTTGAAAGGGTAATTTTTAAAAACCCTGTTAGTATTTTTGTAAAGGTTCTTTTTACATAGTTAACATAAACAGCCCATGCCAGTTTTAAAGGGCCCCACACTATACTGCTGCTACTTGAAGGTTTGTTCACAACTCTTTGGTGTCTGTTCTCTGTGTTACGTTCAAGGGTCAAAGGTTAATGGCAGGAAAGAAATACTGCAGAAATACAGATCTCAATCTAACAGAGAAGGCAATTTGCAAAAGCACATTTGAGACCCCAAATCCTCACACCAAAAATGTGGCTTTGCTTGTCCAGTTGCAGAACAGAGTCACAAAAGCTGCTCAGTTAAAAGAGATGCAGAATTGAACACTTGGCTCACAAAGAAGCTCCGGAGTGAGGATTAACTATGGATGTCATCTGAGGACTAATTTTAAATAAGCGGTGCAAGCAAGCCCCTACTTGAAGAAAAGAAAATGCCATCATACAAGCGATCAGCTCCCAGGGTTTTATACAAACTCCCTTGTATATTATATGCTGAGCTTGCTTCTGTACATGGAGGATAGACTGAGATCTCAATCCCAAGGCTGCATATTCATCAGCAGAATTTAGTGCTTTCTGAAAGCAGCATTCCTTCTGAACATACTCTTTTCCAGCAGAGGGAACCAGAATACTGGTTTCTTGCCGGTGTTATGAGTGGCACTGTCAACTACAGAAACGAGATTGATTCACAAAAAACAAGAAGAAAGGAAATGTTGTGACAAAATCATTAGAATAGTGAAAGCACATTTTCTACAGCAATAAACATTGCAAAGTGTTGGAATAGGGATCTGATCAGTGCCCTGGGGATTGCTGCAATGGGGATTTGATCAGTGCCCTATTATGATTCATAACCCAAATAAAGGACTATTTGCCCTTAGACTAGCACTTTACAAGCAGCTTAATTTTAAGGCATGTTGCTTAAATGTTGATCTAAGAGGGAGCCTCCTCCAGCTAATGCAGAGAAAAGAACGTTAAGCCTGCTTCTTAATGAACCATATTCATTTTCTTCTAATAATTCTCCAGCAGATGAACATGGTGAGGCTCCATCATTGGCATTTTAGATCAGGTAGCTGTTGCATGAGAAGACAGAGCTCAGTATTCAGCAATTCAGATCCACTGCCTTCCAGCCTAGCAACTCCAAACTCAAAATGTTACTAAAATCCTCATGGACCAGAAGCAGCCCCTCTTTCACTGGCAGCCAAACATCAGGCAGAATGTAGACAGCAGTTCATGATCTGACAGACCTATATGCAGAACTATAACAATCAACTGATCATGTGGCTATATAGTGACCAGAACATCAGTGGGCTCTAGTACAGATATAACTGATCTCAGACAGAACACAGCATGTTGTTGCAGAGCTGTAAACCAATTAATACTCCTCCAAAGCTGTGTTGGCATGAACACTCCTTTTACCTCAGTGGGTGTGTCTACATGTGCATTTGATGTGACAGCAGTTTACTCAGAAGTAAACTACTCGGGAGTAAACACTCCCAGGCAGGCATCTACACATGCCACATGCAAGGAAGTGGGAGCAGATTTCCTTCTAATGGCAGCAAACTGTTCCCACTTCCTGGGGCCCTACAATGAGCCCCTGCCACCACTAGGGGGAGCTCTGGCTCCCCCCACCCCTTGGGTCCTAGCTCAGGGGCGGGCAGGGAGCACTAGGTCAGGAGACAGCTATCTCCTGATTGGTGCTGGAACATTGAACCCTGTCCCCGGGGGCTGCCTGCTGCTGGGGGGAAGGGACAATGTCCCCCTGCCCCCCAGTAGCAGGAAGCTCATGGCCTTGGCTCCCCAACTGGGGGCAGGGGACTTGGAAAGAGCTGCAGGGGAGGGGCAAATCCCAGCCCTCTTTCCCAATCTGCTGGTGAGGCAGCCAGCAGCTAGCTCACTGCTAGATGCCCCACTGGCAGATCAGGGTAGGGGGCTGGGAGCTACTCCACGCTGCAACTCATTCCCAGCCCCGTGCCTCAGTAACCCAACTGAGACATGGGGCTGAGACCTGCCCCTGACAAGGACAGCTCCAAGTACTGTGATCGCAGGGTGGGGGGCTGGAGAGCCTGGTCCCTGCTCAGCTCTGCAGTCACAGACCTGGGTGGGGAACAGGCTCCCCAGCCTGTTCCCCACTCAGCTCTATGATCATGAAGTTGAGCAGGGAACAGGCTCCCCAGACCTCACCAGCAGGGAGCTCCTAGTGCCAGCTTCATGGTCATGGGGCTGGCAATGGGAGATCCTCATCTCCCAGTGCCAGCTCTGCAACCACGAGGCCAGCACTGGACAGGGAGCAATCTCCTACCTCCTGGTGGCTGGCTGACCAGGAACAGATTTGCATCCAGTCAGGTATCTACACAAGCACTACTGTGCAGTAAGTAATCACAAGTACATTTGCTACTTGCAGTTGCAGGTAGCAAATTTACTCATAATTAGTGAGGTTTTCTGTGCAGTAAGCATTTGCATGTGTACATGCACACACTTACTGCATAGTAAACTACTCTGCTGTACAGTAAAGCATCTCATGTAGATGCACCCAGTGAGTTGCTCACTAATGCAAAAAGAGCATTTACCTGTGCATTTGACTTCTTCCCTGAAGAGAAATCATGTCTCTTCAAACTCAGATGGATGGAGGAAGCCAGGCTCACCTCTGCACCCAGAGCAATGGGATTCCAGATGGACTGGGAAAATGTAATATGACGGAGACCATATGACCTTAGGAATTCAGATGCACCAGGAAAGCCAAATCTAGCTGAACCCAGGGTCCAAGAATCTCAGACCATCTCAGGACCCCTCAGAGCTCAGCCGGGCAGAGACTAGTAATACTGCATTCAGCCAGACTGAGTTGAGCAAAGCACACACATGCCCTCAGTCCCAGAAGACAGTGGGTCCTGGCATGGCACCTGCTATTATTCATATCCATGCAAAGTAGAACCAGTATGTCTCCATTTTAAATTGCCCTTGTATACATGATGGATGCCCAGGTGCCCAGGAGCCTCTCTAACCAGGTTTTCTGGATCATGTCACTATGGTTTGTATATAAAGGATAGAAGGAGTAGAGAGTGCAGTCAGGAAAACATTTGAGGAGATGACAACTCAGTGACTTCCCAATATTGGTACATGTCTCTGCTCTCCAGGTCCATGCATTTGCATTGTGGTATGGGAGAAGTGGAAGAGAGAAGGAAGGAGGCTGTTGATCCCAAAACCTCAAGAGCCCCTTTTGGAATTGGTGTCTATGGGCCCATGCCCAGAGCAGAAGAGTACTTACCAGTGATGAGAACCGGGATGGAATGTCAGTGGGTTCTGGGAAAGAAGAAATGTTAGGTGTTGTGGAAAGTAGAGAGAGAAAGCATGTCCCTGAAGGATGTTGACAGGGAGAAGGAGGCCTGTTGTTAAACAAATGCACTGGAGGATGAAAAAAGCTGCTCCTACTTTTCCATTCCAGTAACATGATGACAGCAGTTAGGCAGAATGAGCAACTCAGGGGGTGAGAAGTCTTCAACAGGTATGAAGTAAATACAAGGCTAGGAACAGATGTTGTATTTGTCCTGGGACATACTGTGCCTGTGTTTGTCCCAAAACAGAAAAGTCCCAGGATTGGCAGGTACACATATCACCCTTCTGATCAGGGTTTAGTAAGCAGCTGATTGCACTGCTGTTTTTCTGCCATTGATTCAATGATGTAATCATGAGACCACTGCTCAGATGCAATTTGCAATGTCCTGGGACAAACTGTTAGCACTTCTTATCCCATGAACCTTTTTAAGGTTTGTCCCAGGACAATGGACGAAGACATCTGAATGATTGCACTTAGTTCTGGGATAAAATAGTTTCTTTTGGAACAAATGCATTGTTTGTTTATAGCCCAAATAATCCCATGATGAATCCAGCTTTTGGGAAGGTTCCCTATCCCAGAAATTCCTCCAGCATTCCTGGAAGTTGGCAACCCTACTGATAGACCTGCTATCTATTTTGGCTGATAGCCAACTGAAATTATAAGGAGAATTTAGCTAAGAGAAGTGTATTAACATCAATACTTCACACCTACATGGCACTTTATCTGATAACCTAGAAATATTTTACCCAAGAGACAGATGGAGAAACAGAATCAATTGACATTGGCTAATGACAACATCATTAAAGTGGGTATCTATGTTAAGGCAACTTCACCAATTACTAAATAATCAGAAGTCCTGATCCAAAAGCCAATCGGAGCCCTAGTTTGGAGACAGTGGTCTAAATTTCAATGCCGTGAGTGTGTGGCAGAGATGGAAATAGGATCCTGGACAACTGATTCCCAGAAGAGTAAAAATGGAGCACAACATGGCCTCCCCTGGCAATGTAAATGCCACACTAAAGTTTGTCTGCACTACTCTGTTACAGTGCCAGGCAGCACTATAATAAGACTGCATCTGCTCTATAGGCATGTCATGAACTAAAATTGTAGCTGCCTTGGCTTTTTGCTCCTTGGTTGCCCAAATTAATCCTGAATGTTATCACTAGATACAGGATAGGACATAGGCTGGTACTATATGCTCCATGTCCTATATGCTCACATTAGGTGGCATCATAGCTGTGTAGGTTACATTAATTAATTGATTCTCTGGGTGGTGGACACACTCAGTTGAAGTCAATGGGAGCAGTTAGTACTTCTGAACACCTGCACTAGGCCTCGTGTTCCTTTCACCACCTACAGCCATGCAGTGCAGACTCCTGCCTGTGTGCTCCAGCAGAACTTGGCTTAGAATCATAGAATCATAGGGCTGGAAGGGACCCCGAAGGATCAGCAGGCCCAACCCCCGGCATGAGCAGGAAAGACATCTGGGGTCAAATGACTCCAGCCAGGTGACCATCTAGTCTTCTCTTGAAGACCTCTAGGATAGATGATTGCACCACCTCTGTGGGGGAGCTTGTTCTATAGTCTGGACACCCTGGTTGTAAATAAGTTTTTCCTAATGTTCAGCCTGAAACTATCTTCCAGGATAGTTTCAGGATAGTTTGTGACCATTGTTTCTAGTTTTCCCCCAGGGCACCTTGGTAAACAGTTGTTCACCGAGCCCCTGATGTATGCCTCTGATATAGCAGTAAGCCACAGTCAGGTCCCCTCTCAGCCTTCTTTTCTTTAGGCTGAAGAGTCCAAGATCCCTCAGCCTCTCCTTGTATGGCTTGCCTTGCAAGTTCCTGATCATACAGGTGGCCCTTCTCTGGACCCTCTCGGGCTTTATCATGCCCTTGTTGAAGTGCAGCACCCAGAACTGGATGCGATATTCCAGCTGCGGCCGCACCAATGTTGGTTTTACTGGAGATGCATTAATTGATGCATGCCAGAGTTTTATTGGCCCTAGTGGCTACTGCCTCGCATTGCCAGCTCATATTCATGCTGGGGTCTGTTGTCACCCCCAGATCCCTTTCATTCGTAGTGCTGGTCAGGTTAGCGATGCCCAGGCTGTAGGTGTGCTGGGGATTCTTCCTTCGCAGATGCAGCACTTTGCATTTCTCTACATTGAACCTCAACTGGTTCCGTTCTGCCCAACATGCCAGCCTGTCTAGGTCTGCTTGTATCTGCAGCCTATCTGCGGGTGTGTCCGCACAACCCCACATGTTGGTGTTGTCCGCGGACTTGGCCAATGGACTTTTCACCCCGTCATCCAGGTTATTAATGAAGATATTGAACAACACTGGGCCAAGTACTGACCCCTGGGATACACCGCTGCCCGCATCTCACCAGGGCAACACTGACCCATTCATTTGGACTCTCTGTGTCCTACCCTGAAACCAGTTTCACACCCACTTGACAGTCCCACAGTTGAGCCCGATGTCTTCCAGTTTTCTGATCAGTACCTCATGGGATAGTAGGTCAAAGGCTTTCAAGAAGTTGAGGTATATGATGTCAACTGCTTTTCTCTCATCCAGGTGACGAGTCACCTGATCATAGAAAGAAATGAAGTTAGTCAGACAAGACCTACCTGCAATGAAGCCATGCTGGCTGTCATTCAGCAGGGATTTGCACGTATCTGCTATGTGATTCAGAGTGCAGTTGTAGGGTTTGCAATAGCTCTATTTGACTGTTCACCCAGCAACCAAAGTGGAGTTCAGACTCTGCTGAAGGAGAGGGGGTGAGAAGGAGGAACAGCTTCTCTGTGCACAGTATTACAGCAGGTCATCTCTTATACTTCCCCACAAATGCAACAGGAAAGAAGACCACACCCAGTATATTTTCTTGTAGAGGTGCTCCTCATTCTTGTCCCAGAACATCTCAAAGATGCCCTCTTCCAAATAGCTGATGGAGTGACCATGGCTATATACCCTAGAACTCTTTAAAAGGTTTCTTTCCACAGGGGCAGGGTTGTCAGTTGTGTTAGTCTGAACCACGCAGAAGTTATGGTAGCATGGCATTCAAGTTGGTTTTTAAAGATTTTTGGTTTCAGGACACCTATTCCGAGGTCACTGGTGGACTGTCCAGAGAGGTTAACGTGTTCTGCTTGTGTGAGCTTCTGGAATTGGCTTGTGGACTTCTGGTCTGGATGTGGCTTGTGGAATTCCCCGGCCAATTCTGGAATTGATATGAATCAGAGTCTAGTCATTCTTTTATGTAGCGATTGTCCCATCTGACCAAAGTAGACAGCAATACATGATGGAGCTAGTGGTGCTCTTAGGATGAAAGCTGGTAGCTGTAGTGGTCTGATGGTTTCTGATATAGTGTGGTGGTGATATGGCCATTACACAGTTTCACAATGGTGGCCCAAAAATGAATTTGCTTGGCAAAGTAATCAAGGGTGAGTTTGATGAAACATGTTAAAGTTCTAGCGAAATTTCTCCAGAGATTCCTTCCCATGTGTCCACGTGATGAATATGTCATTGATGTACCTCAGGGATACTGTGGGGGGAGGTGAGATGGCATCTTTGAAGGAAGCAGACTTCAGGATCTGTCATAATATATTGGGATATTGTGGGGCCATACATGTGCTTCTGGCAGTTCTGTTTGCAGGTATAAGGAATCTCCAAATCTGAAATAGTTGTATGAGGACAAAAAAGGAGAGTTTGATGAACATGGGAATGGCATCATGCCTCTTTGAACCAGCCGCAGTTAACCTTTAAGGTGCCTCCCTGCCCTAACTTCTTCCAGGGGGGAAGAAACACTCTGTAGAAGACAGAATGAAATCACTACCTGTCCTTCCTAACTGGCACCAGCTCTAGGTCCTCTACTAACAGCTCCCAACATCTCATCTCCTGCAAGTCCCTATTCTGTAGCAGGAAAGACGCAAGAAGGAACATGCCAGATAGGAGTGCTGGCAACTCTCCTGCCACTAGGCAGTGCAAAGGATAGTGATAAATCTCCCTACTGAAGCCTTCTTCCCCGGGAATTCAGTCTTGGTGAGGAGAAAACCTTATTGCAGAACAGACTTCCAAAGCAATGGGTAGCGTTACTCCTTCCAGATTTCTGAAGAAGCCTCGCTGCATGGCATCCTCCATTCCTTCATATATATTTGGCCAGCTCTTGGTCAATTTTCTATAGGCAGGGGCAGGCCATGAGCAACTTCTGCTCCAACATAGCAGGTGTATCTGAGACTGGCCATTACAGGGGTAGCTTACCTTGCTTCACTCTGTTCTTCATCCCCCGATTCCTTTTTTAATCCATCATTTGGGAAAGTTGGCCAAAGGTCTTATATGGGATGAAGATGCACTATCCTGAACATTTTGGGGAATGGGGATTCCATGATGTCCATTTTAACACTGGGTAAGGTCCTTAATAGATGCACTACTGCTGGCATTTGTGGTACCAGGCACAAGACTTCTGTTTGCAAATCCTAGAGAAATCTGTGACAACAGCTTACAACATCGTTGAGTCATTCCAGTCAACATTTTAAGTTACATCTGGAAAGGATGGGAAACAAAATTAGTCATTCCATAGGAAGAATGAGAATACAGCTTGCTAAAGCCTGAAAGGACAAGGTTAACCATCTCCGCAAGGTGGCAATACTGAAAAAGTTGATTAAGATGCACAGAAACGTGTTACTATACATGTTCGATCTTCTGCAAGGCCCTGCTTGCTGTGGAACTGCACAGAAACTGCACTAGTTTTGAGGAGGCCATCTATAACCCCAGCAAACCGCGAGATCACACAACATTGCTGGTGACAGATATGGCCTAGGATGTTAGCACAGTGGAGTGTCCTAAGCACGTTGAAAAGGAGGAAATTCCTGCGCTAAGCCTGGGCTCTGGCAAGGTGGAGAACTACAGACAAGGATTTGCCAACAAACTCTGATTGCAGTTATCAGCTGACCTGTCTGAGCTTCTGGTCTTACATCCAGCACCGTGGCAGCATGGAGCAGGAGAAAGCAAGCAGTCTTTGTGCCTTTGTTCCTTGGTAAACGTTTTGGAGTGGCAGACCGAGTTTGCCTGTGTGGTTCTATAGTGAGTTAATTCATCCTGGTGGCTATGTTTTTTTCATGAGCATAGCTATAATCACTATATGATGTTACCTGTTGAAGGTGCTCCCAGAGTCTGAGTCCTGAATGCTACCATCTTTGGTGCATAGATGATGTGGCTGGCAATCTACAGCACAGTGCCACTTGCGTAAACTGAAAGGACGCTTCCTGTGCTCAGCAGGACCAGCTTTAAGGGTACATGAGGCTGGCAGCTCATGTGTGAGGTTAGGGGCACCATAAAGTACAAATAGCAAATGCAATTTAATATTCACTGGCATTAATTGTTTAAAACTGGCAAAATGGCAATTCTGCATAACTTGATGCTGGACTGCAGCAAACAATAAGTAGAGATTTCTATTTGGATGGCGGCAAAGAGAACTCCTGACTACTCTAGAAGACAGGCTCAGATCAGTACTAGTGCTCAGAAGCACTGGACCTGGTTGGACAGTAACCTTTGCTTTTGTCAGTGTCAGATCTGTAGGCCATGGCAAAAGTTACTGTAGAACAGGGGCAGACTTTGCCAGGACTGCACCACTTTTCTATTAAGTATAGTGCTGCAAGCCTGAAACAGCCTGCATGACCTGAATGCAGTGGTTCCTAACCTTTTTAGCCGCAAACTGGCAAACTGTGGACTGGAAGTGACCGCAGACCAGCATACTGCAGACCAGAAGTGTATAAAGTGTATATACTTAGTATAAAAAAGGGTTGGCTGCTGGTCCGCGGTATGCTGGTCACTTCCGGACTTCCAGTCTAGCAGCCAACCCTCCTGCGGACCGGCAGCCAACCCTTTGCGGCCCGGTACTGGGCCACGGCCTGGGGGTTGGGAGCCTCTGCCTTAATGGGACCAAGATGAGTCACTTTATGTATGCTGAGTCAGTATTGTCTGATGCTTCTAGTGTCTTCTCAAGGCAGCACCAGAATGTCTACATTTTGTAACCACTGATACATCATTGTGTGGCACTGCACTGTTTTGGATTCACTCATTGTCCACGGTTTCTTGGCGTAGAACAAACTCTTTTACTGAGCTCTTTTTGGTGTGATACCCGAAGCACACGCATTCGCTGCCATTCCTCCACAGCTGCAGAGCGCAGTCTGTCACTAACAACTCTAATTCAATTACAAATCCTTCAGACAGTTTAGTGAGGCTCTGAACTGATTTATAGAGTTAAAATTTAGCACAAACTGGATTTGCTTTCACACTGTGGCTGTTTTCTACCTATGAAAGTAAATTCTTAGTGCATTAACATTCTGCTCTTTGAAAGGCCATTTATTAAAGAAGATATTATTCTTTGTTTCCTTTACCATTCCAAACAAGGAAACAGCTGCGTTATACTTTTTTGGGGGGTACCCATGCTGGATGGACAAGGAACTAGCATCTCACCAAGTAATCCAATAGTATCTATAATAATTACTATTAATAATAGTAATGCTATACAGTGTCCAGGCTTTTTAAGTCTTGTTTTCTCTGGTGTCTCTGCAGTCTGTGCACAGAAACCAGTAAAATTCAGTACTGCAGCTTGATTCAGTTTCTGACAGTCTATAACATTTTTTATCTGGTTTACTAGTGATGGACAGATGCGGCATTCTGCTGAATCCTTACCTTCCCAGGAGCTCATTGTGATTCCTGAAATAAGATTAAATAAGACAAAAACAATCTCTGTCTAGGGACAGGAGGCTCAGGGGGGCAGAGTGCTAGAAAAGTGACAAGAGGGGAGAAACGTGGGTTTTTTTGCAATAAAAACTTCAAACCTCTTCCCAAAGGAGGCATTTGTTTGCTGACAGGAGACTTGTGAAGAGGGTGAATGGCCCTATCTCTTTTTCTTATAGCAGAGGATCCATGGCTCATTGGATGAGCAATTAGGGTGCTAATCTTTCAAGACACCTGGGATCTAGTCCATTGTTCTGTCAATGACTTGGTGGAGATTGCATATGCCCTTCTTCCTGGTCCTTAGTAGTTTTTCACCTCCACAGTAAAAATAGTCTAAGGATTGGATAATGAAGATTCACATTTTTTAAATAGAGTACTGATGGGGATAAGAGTAAGAAGAATTGGGGGTAGAGTTTCTCCCTCTGGCTGCTGCTTCAGTATTGGTTAACAATCTACTTCCTGCTACAGAGAGATCCGGTTTTTGGTTAGTTCTGATAATGATCTCCCATAGTCTGAGAGATCACTTCTCTGTCACTGACATGCCACTTAGATGTACATTTGCACTTTGGCTTTCTTAAACTCTTCCTACAATACAAGTTTTCTTTTTTAAATCTTCCTTTCTATGTAATTCCTGGGTCTGACGATTTGTTTTATCATAAAAGAAGCAGTTAGTGCTTTGTTAACTTTTTAGGAACAAGCCATTCTGTTGTAGCGTGGTTTTTTCAGTCTCTTGCTGAGCAACCCAACTGCAGCAGAATGAAGGATCTTGTTCTTTGATAAAACATTGCAACCTAATTTACCTAGTTAAGGGCGGAGCAGCATCTGGAACTGCCACAAGGCCAGTGATGAGCTCTTTGGCTAGATACTTGTTGCTGGTCTATATCCTGTTGCTTCTGCAGCAAAAAATCTGTTAATTTCTTCAACAAACTGCAGCCATTTCATCCTCTTCTTGATGCAATTGTCATCTAAAGGGGGGGAGGGTTGTGGAGTGGGGTGTTGACTACCAGAGGACCCCCTTCTTTCTGTAGAACAAGAATGCCATCTAGTGGTGAAGTGCATTCATGGGAATTGGGTTTCCCAAAGGATCATCATGAACGCCTACATGCAGTTACAAGACAAAGTTTCTGCCCATACAATTTAAGTCTATATACAGTTGTTTCTAAAGCCTGGCTTCCTTCTTTGTGGCTGGACCCAGAACTCAAATGCAGCATTGCATGAATGTAGTGCCTTTCTCTTTACTGTTCTGATTTTTTTTTTAATCCAGCACAGAACATCATTTTAATTTTAAGAGAGAATCCAAATGCCCACTGCATACTTCTAGGAAGTAATTGTCTGAAAAACCCCCCGTTTTCCTCGGGGACTTCTACAAAATAATTTGTGAACAAGGATTTAGTCTTCAAAGTTATGATTATTTTATTTTCCTGTAAAACTAGATTAAAGCCAAAGCCTTTATTTTACTGTTCCTAATTAGTTCTGTTCCATGCCCTCCCCTCAAAAACAGTTCATGCATTTCTGTTTGCCAGCTTCCAAAAAAGGAGAAAGAAGGATTTTTCCATATAAAAGCTTCTCACAGCCAAAGGAAAAGACAAGAATAGATGCGGTTAAAATAAAACATTTAACATAATATAGTTTATTTTATCAATTTTAAAAGCCCTGGAATATGTTTTTTTTATTCAATGTTCTATTAACATCTTAGCTCCTTGCTGTGTGCAGACGCTGTCTTTACAATAGACTAGAACACCCGTCAAACATACCTGATTGGAGGCTGGTTCCCGTCTCACCTCGGCTTTACACAAATGATTAGCTAATGGGTCTTAAAGTGAATAACTCCTGATTTATACCAGGCATAGTGAGAGGGAAATCTGACCATAGAATTGGTGCTTTGTTTGAAAAATGAGGGCAAAATGTACTCACTTTTTACCAGTATCCAAGATTTGACTCCCTGGGCGCATCTACATGTGCAATTAATGTTATTTGGGTTTACTGTACAGTAATTTACTTCGCAGTAACCCAGCCTGGGGCAGGCATCTACACGTGCAGCCATTTGGGAGCAGATTTGCTGCTAATGGAAGTAGCCTGCTCCACGCCTCTTCCAGCCCTGCTCCACCCCGCTGCAGCATCTAGGGAGAGCTGGAGGCTCTGGTCTCAGCTGCCAGGGTGCCAAGGCACTCTTTAAAAGGCAGCTCTGTGCAGAATTCCCTGGCCAACTGCTTTTCTGACCCAGAGCAGTATGCAGTGCGCTGGCACAGCCCTCTGTCTGCAGAGTCTGTGCCCACTGTACAATGACTGCTCCATCCCTAGGCCTCAGCAGCAATGGCTCACATTCTGGGCTTCTGTTTGCCACCATGCTAACTGCTTTACCACCACAGAAACCACCATCTGGCCAAGGTCAGTCTTGACTCTGTCTGCCCCCCACCACACAGCCGCACGGCCAGGTTCACTTTCTCCATCTGAGGCCCCCTGCCCCAGAGATGACATTGATCAGCCCTGGGCCACCACCTGAACCCCAGCAGGGATGCCAGTGACATGCATCACCAGGGGTTCCATCCACAAGCTCCTAGCGTTCCAGTCCCACCAACTGTGGGCCCACCCTGCCAGCCAGAACTGGTGGCTTCTCAACATCCAGCACACTTGGGATGACAAGTAGTGGCTAGGCTCATTCTGGATAACCTACACCACATTCCAGGAGCTCCTCAGCCTGTGCTTGCACCTGGAGCAGCTATGTGGTGCCCCCTTCTGATATAGTTAAAAAAATTCATATATATATATTTACATTATTTTCTAACATGGGAGTTCACACTGTTCAGGGATGATGCACATGGCTTGGAATGGGAGTCCCTGCCACAGACCACTTCCTGGAGACTATAGCCTAGGCAGGTGCAAGTGACAGAGTTTCAGGTAACTGCAGCTTGGCAAGGGCTGGGGAGGTTTGTCTTTTCCCTGAGATCTAGGGGAGACCAGAGGGCACTAGACCTGTATTGGCATAGTCTCGTGTTACAGGGAGGGAAGCTGGCACTCCATTTGGGGTAATAATCCAAGAGCAAGACGACCAACAGCTTATCATCACCATAAGGAGGCATGAGGCTGGGGTGTAGGGGCGGCGGAGCCCCAAGAGTGACCACCGGGGGAACCCTGGGCCACGGGCACGCACGACAACCGACCCCAAACACTGGTAACATCAAGTCGTGGCAGGCGGGAACAGGGTCAGGGAGTCAGGTAGAGAACATCCGCTCGGCCGAAGGCAGGAACGCTGGCAAGGGACAACACCAATCACCCGGGGAAGAGCGGCCTGAGAACAGCTAGTCGCATCCTGGCGGCAACACCCTGCATTGTCGGTAGACCCCCAACTTTCCTTCCTGCCACGTCTTTGATGTTGTTATTATTATTAATATTACTTCTAGATGTTTTTAGCCAGGAGGGTTATTTTCCTTTGGTTTGTTCTTATTAGGACCTTGTACTGAGGCTCACGCACAAGATGTATATATCAGCCAATCCACTTATTCATATACACAACTGAATTTGAACCAAGATATCCACTCTCAGTCCATTTAAAAGCATTGATTATTTTTCTTTATTTTTCTTTTACAACATTCATTTAAATTCCACACACCATCAGATTGAGGAGGTTCCTTGTTTCCCTTAAAGTATTAACTTTGTAACTTGTCTCACACAAAACAATTCTACTTTGCAACAGTCGACACACAAATGAACTGAACTTGGCACTCATGAGTTGACCCTCCACTAGGATCTTCTTCCATTCCTTCTATTTCTTACAGCGTTTCACAATTTTAAGGGAGATTTTATCTCTTCAGTTCTCCCTGTATGTAATCTGCTCATATTTGTTGCCATCAATACCACCAATTGGCTCTCTCTTTAACTAGTGGTCTCATTCACTTTGCTTGAGAGTTGGCAATAAAAATCATTGCTTTTCTCTTTTTTTTCCTTACTATTGTTGATGGGTATCCTGAGTCCCACAGAGTCCTCCTCGGGTTCTGCCCTTCTCTCCATCCTTTCTTGCTCTAATGGTGAGCACCACAGGTCTCTCCTCCAATCCTCCCATGGTTCCTTCTTCAGTCTCTTCTCTTTTTAGTTCTTTTTCTTCCTCCTTTCTTCTTCATTTGAAGTCCCTCCCCTTTCCCTCTGAAAATGCTCCTTGGGGGCATTTGGGGTTTGCCATCTTAGAACCGGTAAAAAAAACAAATAATACACTAAAAGTCAAACAGCTACTGTGAAAAAATCCCCTCCCCCTCTCTCTGCCCCTCACTTGGGTCAGCCTAGGTGACCCCTTTCTCTCCTTGCTTTCTTCTTGGTTTAGTCTGGTCAATCAGGTGACCTGGCCAGATAAATTTGTAGTGGGAGAGGGGAATGCTGTCTTCCTCCAGTGGGCATTTTGAAACCTTGATGCAAAGACCTCAGGCTGCTGCCTGAAGATTTTCTGTAAGTAAAGAACTGGAAACTAGCCAGGAGTTAGGAATTATGTGTAGGTCAGTTGCATCTTAAAAGGATCATTGTGTTCAATTCCTATAAAGGTTCATGTCCTTATGTTTGGTCAAAGTTTATTCTGACTTTCTTGTTCTACTTCCCCCCAATCAATAAAGGTGTCAGGTTACAGCTTGCCTGGATGTGTTACTGAGGTGGGAGAGAGAGAGGAGGCTTTCCACTTCTTTGCTTGGCCAGTGAAGTTTGTCTTTTTATTTTCCTTCAGTTCTGCCTGATGCTATGTTGGAATGCTTTGGGCTGTAAAGAAGCACCCAGAAATATTACTGTGGGCTAAGCAACGCCAAGGTTCTCAGGGTCCATGTGCCCTGGGCTGCACAGATCCCTACCAGAGACCAGTGCCCAGGTGGTGGCAGCATTACCCCAGGCTTGTGGGTGTTCTCCAGAAAGTAGGAGAGCTGGCTGTAGGCTCCCTGAGGGAGAGTCCCAAAGTGTGGTTTTGGGCCTGGCACAGTGAGGCAGGTGGCTCTGTGTAGTAGCATCCCCTACTGTGCCACCACAGCTACTGTAGCACATTTTAATTTTATTACAAAAAATATTTTTGCCATGATTAGTGTTTATATTGTGTATATAGAGGTGATTGCATAATAACTCAAAAATAAATTCTTAGTTTTTTTATATTATTGGAGAAATATGGGGGGGGGTGTGGTGGGTTCTAGGTGTGGTATGTGGAATGGAGTGTATATGGTGGTATGTGGGTGTGAATGTGGTATGGTGTGTGTGTGGGTATGGTGTGTGGGGGGGTATATGTGTATGGTGTGTGTGGTACGATGTGTCTGTATGGTGTCTGTGGAGAGGATGGTGTGTGTGGTATGTGTGTATTGTGTGTATGGTAAGTGGGTGGTGTGTGTGTGTGTGTGTGGTTGGATGTTGGGGGATGTGAGGAGGTGTGACTGTGTTTGGGGGTTCATAGGGTATATTGGGGGGTTGTGTATATGTGGGGGGGTTGTAGGGGTAGGGTTTGGGTATGTGGGAGGGTGGGGGGTGGAACCTCCCACTCTCCTCATGGCACAGCAGCAGGCGGGACACTCAGGATGTAGCTCAGGTGAGAGCTGCACATCACAGTGAGGGGAACAACCTCTGGTACTGCCAGTGCTCCCTGACACCCATGCACAACCCCGATGCTCACACAGCATGGGAGAGAAAACCCATCTGCTGGAGCTAGTTGCCTTCCCCACTGGGGCTGTGCTGCAGGGGAGGGAAGCTGCAGGCACCTTCCCCTGAGGCACTGGGAAGGCAGCCAGCTCCAGCACCCAAGGCTTCTCTCGGGTGCTGTGCAGTCCTGGTGGGGAAGGCAGCTGGCTCCACACATTGAACCAAGCTGTGAAAGTGCAGGGGTCTGTGCTGCCCTGAGTGCCCCGCCTGCTATGGCTACCACTGCCTGCCAGGGCTGGGCTGCATGGGGAGGGGGTGGAAGGATTCTGGGGGGTCTCCATACTCCTGACCCTCCCTCACACCGACACACTGCCCAGCTGAGCTCCATGCTGCCACCACCCCCTTGGGTGCAGGCTCCATGCTGCCACCAGTCCCAGCCCCATGCTCCACACTCCCACCCAGCTGCAACCCTGCCTCGACTGCCCGGATCCAGCAGGAGACTGGAGAAGTGGAGAAAGATGCTAGGGGCTGCAGCAGTGGCAGCAGCAGCCCCATGCAGAAGTTGCATGCTGGCCAGGCTGGGTCTTTCCACCCACAAGGGTTGGAGCAAGGTAATAGGGTATGTTCAGGGCTGTGTGTACACATGGGTGCCTCACTCCCACCCTTGTAGGTGGAAGGGCTGGGCAGGGAACAATTTGTTTGTGGGAGCTGTGGACCAGATGAAAGTGCTTGGTGGGCCGGATGCGGCCCACAGGCTGTATTTTGCCTGCCCCTGGTACATGGCCTGGAAGTGCCAATTGGCAAACACAAGCAGCATGGCTCCCAAGGTATGGTCAGGCCTAAATAAAAACAGACTTGTCAGAGACTGGACAAGTCTGACTGTATTTGGAGTTGATCCACTAAAGACCATGTCACACATTACATTTAGCATGTGTTAAATGCACTTAAAATGCAGGCAACCATGCATGCAACCAGTAGAACACATGCTAAGTTTACTCACATGGTAGTCAAGTCACACCTTTTGCATGAGGAGCATCTCCAGATCCAATAAGCAACACAAATTCAGCTAGCATTGGACTGCTCCACAGAAATAATACAAGTAATCTGTGGTCCTAACCAAGCCATGATATCAGCCATGAACCTTTCTACTGTACCAAGCCTCCAGGTGGGATGAAGAATGCCAAGCATGTCTGGAAGAAGCATCCTGGATCTTTCACTTTTAAGATTCCTCCAGCATCCAGTTGAAAACCAGGTGCTTCTAAATTTCTACTTGCAGAAGAGTTATGACATTTCAATTTTTTCCTCAATGGTTAATTTTCAAGTAGAGGAGCATGTTAAGATTTAATGTTTAAGACCATATTTTCCCAATTTCAAACTGTATCAATTAAGTCAGTAGAATCTGAGGGTGCCTCAGATTATAGGGTTTAATCCTAATTAACTTAAATATGTTTAGAAAATTTAAACTTATTTATTTTAGAGTGTTGCATCAGTGTTTGTTCACACTGGGCTTTCAAATGAATTAAGCCTGGTGTGCAGTCCCCCATAAATTCCAGCAGGGGAGCCAAATACCAATCTACCATGGTGCTGTCTTCCCTGCCGAATTACAGCAGGGGGTGCATGTTCACCAGTAAACCAGTAAGTAATACACCAGTAGTCTCCTCCCTCCTCAGTCCCTGCCCCTCCCCCCCATCCTGGGAGCCTCATGCTAGCACCCCAGCTCTCCCCCCTCCCCAGCCCTTGCCAAGCTGCAGTTACCTGAAACTCTGTCACTTGCACCTGCCTAGGCTACAGTCTCCAGGAAGTGGTCTGTGGCAGGGACTCCCATGCCAAGCCATGTGCATCATCCCTGAACAGTGTGAACTCCCATGTTAGAAAATAATGTAAATATATATATGAATTTTTTTAACTATATCAGAAATATAAATTTGTATGGGGAGAAAGGAGTGGGTGGCATACCTGCTCCTCCTCTTCCTCCACTTCACTGGTGGCGATTGCAGTTGGTGGTGGTGGTTGTAGCTCATGAAAAACAGATGTGTGTGATCAGTGCTTAGTACAAAACTTAACAGTGTAGTATAGTACACTGCGGGGGGTGGGGGCAAAATCTTGGGTCCGTCCAACAGTTAGTTTTCTGTGCTTCAGGACTATATTTCCCAGCCTTCCCCAGTTGTTGGGGCTTGGAACAGTTTCCATGGGAACCCCTGACAGGGGCTGCTTCCCTCCTCCGCTCCCCCTGCCCAGTGACACCATGAATACCTTCACATAAGGCATGCAATCGTGTGTTTTGCATGGAAAACAGCTCTGTGAAATGCTGGGTTGACTATGGACTGCACCGCTCCCCTCATCTGCACCTCCCAATCTTTCTGTGTTTTTAGTGCATCTCAGCACATCCATAAACAATTATGGTGTAGAAAACAGAGACTTTTCCTTTACTCCAAAAAGCATTCTTTGCACAGTTGGATATAAAAGGTAGCTAAGAAGTGGTTAGATACAGCATTTCAGCCACAGATGCCTTTAGGAGGATTTTTGTCCTCCCAACAACCAAGTCAAATGATCCCCCCCTTCCCCCAACACACACCAAAAACCTGAGGACTCCTGCAGGCTGCTCATACCTCCCCCCAGCCAAGGAGAGGTTTAATTAACCCTTCACAGGACATGATCCAGAGTGGCTAAGTGGTGTAGGGCACTGAAATGTGCATGCCCACCCCCCTCACCCCAGTACCAGCCTGCAAACATCAACCCCCAACCCCAGTCCAGGCAGCTGCTTCAACCCTTGTCCCCATGCCTGGCCCATCCTTTACCCCTGGTCCTTCCCACCCACACTATAACCTTCTCCCCACCACTTTTCACAAAAATTTACTGGAGACACAGATGGTGTCTGGTGTAAATAGGCAAGGCTTTTATTTTAATGGGAAGAACAACCACTGCTCGTTGTCAGCAGTGTCCATAATATGTGCTTCCAGGCAATCTCACACAAGGGCCACTCAACCAGCGTCTCCTTGCTGGTATTGTCATGAGCCATGTGCTGCCCACCCATGTCTCTGCTGATCATTCCAAGTAGTCTTTCAGTAAGACAATGTCACCTGACTTAAAGATTACAGTAACCAACACATTTACATCAAAGCTCAGGCCTTCACAGATCTCTGTTGGAATGGAGAAAGAGATTTGGAGACATCAAGTTGAATCAATAGGAGCAGGAAACAACATGGGAAGAAGAGCAAAGGACTGAAAGATATATGCAAAAACTAGATCTTATAAAGATGGAAATCTGCTTGTCTCAGTGCGTTCAACAGGCTGATAGTCACATGTCTGAAAAACAAAACAATACAATACCCGTGGACTCTCTTACTGTTTCTGATAAAATGAACAAAGATAATAGCTATCCCTGCACAGAGGGAACAAGGGAAGGGCGGCAAACATGGGGAGGGGTCATGTGCCCCCTGGATCTGGGCTCAGCATGGGTTGCAGCTGCAGCCTTTGTCCTGGGAACCTGGGAGTCAGCACATAAAAAAAAAAAGCTGGGGGAGATGAAAGTGAAATGAAAGCATTATATATGAGCCTGTTCCCCAAAATGCAGTGCAGTCAGCCAAGGGGTGCACTAGTGCCAGCAGGGCCAAGTGGGCACCACTATGATTCAGAGAGCAAGGGGTGGTTCAGCCAGGGCATGGCTGGGGCAGGCAGGGGTGAGGGTGAGGGTGAGGGTGTGGGTGTGGGTGTGACTGTGAGCTGAGATGGCTAGGGGGGCTACCTGCAATCTCTGCATAGTGTCCTGACACAGCAGTGACTTGTAGGCAGCCCTTGGGACACTGTGGGCCACCCTCCTAGCCATACCCATCAGTGCATGGCTTTCTTTTTACCTACAACCCCTTTTGGTGCCCCTCTGCAAAGAAATTTGCCAGAATGACGCCAGCATGTCTGCACCTATTGATACATTTTGCACCAAAAGAAGGGTGGGGGAAGGAAAATTTGCAGATTTTAGGCACCCTTTTGCCATTAATCTGACTGTAGGCAACCCTCTTTGGGCAATCTCAGCCAGTCCAAGGAAAAGAAAACCACAGCTGGGTGTTGCAAGAATGTGGGTCTGAGAATGTAGGATCTGTGAGCTGAAGCTCTTTGTGCTCTTTTGGCATTTTTTGGGTGATTTAAAAAAAAGACACACAGGTTCCTTGGGGCCCTGGCCACCCCATCCTACAGCCAGCCCCCCTGTCCTCTCACCCCTCCCCTGCAGCTGTGAGCTCCATTCCCTGCCAGCACCACAGGAGAAAGGGACTCTCTGCCTCCCAGGCCTGCCTGGGGACCTCCACCCCCTGGCCTGCCCTGCAGTTGTGGGAGGAGGGAGCCAGCACATGGCACAAGAAAAAAAAAGGCAGCAATTCAAAGCGACATCTGGTGGACAAAGAGGCTTATTATACATCTTTGAGTGCCTTTGTGTTTGCATGCAAAAAAATCCATGGAAGTGACGGTTTAGTTCCCAGTGAGCCAAACTAAATGAAGTCTTAGGAGTTTTAGTTTAGAAGTCTTTCTGGTGCATTAAAGTGTCCGGAAATCCCACTCATGCAAACAGTCACTCAGCTGGTGTGCAAAAAAGAGCTTTAAATGTGGCATATACAAAGGCCCTGAAACCATTAAATCTTACTAGAATCTCCGTATGTAACTTTTGCCATTAGGCCAACTCTTCCCCATCCTCAGGGAAATAAATGAAAATGTAATAAAACATTTTTGGGTCCTGAAATGACATATAAATATTGATCAGCAACATCTGCTTCATTTATTTCCTGAGAGGAGCAACCCTGCAGTCCTGATAGGTCAGAAGGAGCATTTGCTAATTTATAACACAGGCAGACAATACATGATCCATTTCATATTATTCACTTGTGAATCTCACCCCAAAAGACAACACCTGGTACTGAAGGATTGTGATGAAAGGAAAGGGGTTTCAATTCTTATAGGAGAGTTCATAGGCACAACATGATGCCTGAGTGCCCTGGGCAGCAGCAACACATAGACAGAGCAGCATCACTGAGTGTGCTGCCACCAGCATGGCAGCAGCCAGCCTTTCAGCACAGTTGCTATTTTTGCTATTTTTTCACCCCTGCCCAGGGTCACTGCCCTGGCCTGGGGTCTGGTTGCCTCCCTGCTTCATTATGCTACTGCAAGAGTTCCTGTTACTCCTGTTTACCACGAGTCATCCAACCCCATGCTGCTTATCCATGTGGGTACTAGTAATACTGCCAGGGGTGACCCTGAGCAGATCAAAAGTGACTACAGAGCTCTGAGTGCAAGGTTGAAGAAGACAGGGATTCAGGTGGTGTTCTTGATCCTTCTGGTCTAGGGGAAGTGCCCGGGCAGGAGCGGATGCATCCTGAAGGTCAATGGATAGATGTGCAGATGGTGTCACCAGTAGGGCTTTGGCTTCTTTGACCATGGGATGGTGCTCCAAGATGAAGGATTGCTAGCAAGAGATGGGAGCTACCTGTCAAAGGGAAGGAAGAGCACCTTTGCAGACAGGCTCACTAACCTAGTGATGAGGGATTTAAACTAGGTTTGCATGGGGATGGAGACCAAAGCCCTGAAGTAAGTGGGGAAGTGGGTGACCTGGAGGAAGTACAACCAGGAAAAGGCAACAGGGGAGGCCTTCTCATTCTTTCTGAGAAATCAGGGCGATTGACTAGTTACCTCAGGTGCCTGTCTACAAATGCATGGAGCCTAGGAAATAAGCAGGAGGAGCTGGAAGCCCTTGCACAGTCATGGAACTATGACAGGGACATGGTGGGAGCTCTCATGACTGGAGCACTGTCATGGATGGGTACAAACTTTTCAGGAAGTACAGACAGGGGAGAAGAGGAGGAAGGTTGAACTTTATTATAGAAGAGCTGTATGCTTTCTTAGAACTCCAGTATGAAACTGGAGATAGGGCTGTTGAAAGTCTCTGAGTTAAGTTCAGAGGGGAGAGCAACAAGGATGATGTCATGCTGGGTGTCTCCTGTAGACCACCAGACCAGGACCATGAGGTAGATGAGGCTTTATTCAAACAGCTAGCCCATTTCCCAGTCACAGGCCCTGGTTCTCATAGGGAACTTCAATAACCCTGATAACTGCTGGGAGGGCAATACAGCAATGCACAGGCAATCCAGGAAGTTTTTGTGTTGAAGACAACTTCATGGTTCAAGTGTTGGAGAGGCCAACTATGGTCCATGCACCTCTTGACTTGCTGCTCACAAAGAGGGAGAATTGGTGGGGAACATATTAGTTGATGGCAACTTTAGCAGCAGCAACCATGAAATAATTCAGTTCAGGATCCTGAGGAAAGAAAGGAAAGAGAGCAGCAAAGTAAGTATCCTGGACTTCAGAAAAGCAGACTTCAACTCACTGAGGGACTTGATTGGCAGGTCCCCTTTGAGGGCCAGTCTGGAGGGTAAGGGACTCCAGGAGAGCTGATGGTATTTTACAGAAATCTTAATGAGAGCTCCAGAATGAATGATTCTGATGTGCAGGAAGACTAGCAAGTATGGCAGAAGACCAGCTTGGCTTAGCAGGGAATTTTTTCAATGAGCTAAAACACAAACAAGGAAGTTTACAAGAGGTGGAAACTTAGATAAACTACCAGGGAGTATGAGAGTATTGCTCAGGCATGCACCAATGAAATCAGAAAGGCCAAAGTGTAATTGGAGTTGCAGTTAGCAAGCCAAGTGAAGGTAACAAGAAGGGTTTCTATGTGGGGGAAGTGAGAGTGTGGAGATTGAGTGTGCAGGGTGTGGGTGTCAGTGTGGGGGGTGGGGCCCTCCCCACATTCCCCCCATGACATACATCCTCTGCCACCAGTAGCAGCAGCAGGAAGTGAGGTGCCCTTGGGGTGGCAAGGAGTGGAACCAGGCCAGTCCACTTCTATCATGTGGGGCTTCCCATGGTGCATGTGCAGCTCCCAGCACTCATGAACCACCAGGGGAAGCTCTACGTGCTGGAGCCGGTTGCCTCCCCTGCCACATGCAACTGCTGAAATTCCACCAGAAGTGGCAGGGACCCCCGCCCCCTGCTTCCTGGTGGAGTCCCAGGACCTGTATGGCAGGGGTCAGAGAAAGCAACCAGCTCCATTGCGCAGAGCTTCCCTTGGTGACACACAAGTGCTGGGAGCTACATATGCACCACAGAGAGCCCTATATGATAGAGGAGGGCTGGCCTTACTCTGCTCCTTGCCACCATGTGCAGCCCTAGCCAGAGCCATGCACCATTGGGCGACAGTATTTGCTTGAGCCACGAGCACCCCGAGGGCCCCTGCCTCCTACTGCTGCAGCCGCCAACAGGGGCTGTGCTACATGGGAGTAAGTATGTGGGGGATCCCCACACCCCTGCCTCATACCCCACAAGTCCCAAACACCCACACTCTTCCCTCCACAATGCCCCCACATATATACCCTATACCTCCCACACACAGCCACATCCTCTCACACCCTACACACACATAGCCCCACACCCCACCATACACACACATTCACCCCAACCACACCCCATGCACCCCCATACACAATATACAAAAGTAAGACTTTACTTTTGAGCTATTATGCAATCACTTCTACATACATTACACAAACACAAATCATGACAAACATTTTTTGTAATAAAATTAAAATATATCATAGTAGGCATTTGGACTTTTAATATATGATTTTGTTTTCTTCTGGTTCAGATGGCAACCACTCCCGCCTCCCAAAAAGAGTACTTCTGGTGGCAAGGAGTGGGACTCCCAGTCACAAAGGTCAGGGGTTAGAGGCAGGACTTCCACTGAAGAAGATGGGGCAACTATCAGTGAAGGGGGTGGGGCTAACCTTGCAGCCCTCAACAGCTCACCAAAACTCTTTAAGCAGCCTTCTAAATTAAATAATTGCCCACCTCTGCCATGTACAGTGCTCAGGTGTCTAGATTTTTCTCATACCTACCAGCTGCTGTTAGTGGCATGACCATAAGATGCAGGTGCACTTGATACCTCTTAGTTATGTGGTATGGTGACCTGCATACAATAGATTGTAACAGCATGACCTAAGTTGTTCAAACAACATATAAGAGAGCTCCCGGGATTTTGTATGAAGTTCTCCAAGCCACCCTAAACACTAATCTACTGCTTTAATAGCTTTGTCTAGGAATACACTTTTAAAATCAATATATAGTAAATGAATAGATATGTAAATTGATGGATGAATAGGATTTGAAGGGATTTTTCATGTTACATCCCAGAGCCTCCCACCCCATCAATATTCCTTAGTTTACAGTTAATATTGCTTGACTCTTACCATCAGGCTCTAATTGGCATTCAGTTCTCATGTGCTGCCCATCCACACCTTCAGTAAAGAAATGCTGTTTTTCTGCTAGTAACTATTCAATGCCAAAAGGAGTTGGGGGTGGGGATTTTAGTCCTTTTCTTAAGGATGTCATGCCAGTTTTACAAATCTCTTCTCAGCTGGTATTAAAACCCCAATCTAGAATAGTATAGGATTAATCTGTCTGCCTGACTTCAGTACTCTAGAGCCTTAAATTAAGCTTAAACACTTTGTTAGATCAAGGCCTAACTGTACAGCTCTGTAAACTGTTCCAGCAAAATGTCCAAGGACCAAGCAAATCTGGAAACTCTCTGGTGTTTACCAGCACAGTCAGAAAGCAAAGTTTCCCCTATTTATGAGCCAGCTGTTATAGAACAAAATGTAAGCTTTAGCCTCATAGCTACCAAAAGTACTATTATTGTTGTTATTGTTGTTATTATTATAATAAATATAAACAGGCGCTCGAGTTAGCACAGAGTTCGCGCAGGGGAGGGCGCGGGAGGGCATGAGACCAGTGCCCCCCCAACCATAGCCAGCCCTAGCCGTAACCAGCCTACCAGAGGCATGACACGGATGGGCACGCGCTGCACCCCAAGGGTCCCCTTGGGCTCTACGGCCCCTCCACTGGGCACCTCAGAGACAGCCACCCAGACGGAGCCCATGGTTCCGGGCTCCATGCAGACGAAGCCCCTGGCTCTTGGCTGCAGGGGCTGCCTGTCCCTTTTTCAGGCTCTGGGGCCTGGGAGCATGGCCACCTCCCCTTGCAGGGTCTGCTCCCTACTGGGGTCTCAGGCTCGCCAGCTGGAGGAGCTCCAGGCCACAGTCCAGAGACTGCGTGCCATCAGGGACTGCGAGCAGGAGATAGACTCCTACTGCCAGGCCCTTCTCCCCCGGGAGCCACAGGGGAGAGCTCCGTCTCCCTCCGTGACTAAGTAGGACTCTGGGACCTCCCGCTCTGCCCAGTCAGGGGCATGGACCAAGGTGGTCAAGGGCCTCAAGGCCCGCCGCACCAAGGCCCCTACCCTGCCGCAGCTTAGCAACAGGTTCGCACCTCTTGCAGCCCCAGCAGAGCCCATGCAGTTGCCAGCTCCCGCAGGCAACCCAGGCTCGACCGCAGCTACTGACCCCGCTCTTCCCAAGACAAAGCGTAAGGTGTTTGTTGTGGGAGACTCCATCCTGCGGAGCACTGAGGGGGCAATCTGCCGCCCCGACCCCTTAGCCTGGGAAGTCTGCTGCTTCCCGGGGGCCCGCATCCAAGACATTGCGGAGAGGATCCCAGAGCTCCTCTGGCCCACAGACCACTACCCCATGCTCCTTATTCATGTGGGCACCAATGACACGGCTCAGAGCACCCCCAGCCAGGTCATGAGGCGCTACAGGGAGTTGGGAGCGGGGCTTAGGGGTCTGGGAGCTCAGGTGGTGTTTTCGTCAATCCTCCCAGTCTCAGGCTATGGGCTGAGGAGGGAGAGGAGGATCCACGCGGTGAACCAAAGACTGAGGCGCAGGTGTTATCAGGAAGGCTTTGGCTTCCATGACCACAGCCCGCTCTTTGGAGAGAGAGGCAGCGAGCTGCTGGGAAGACATGGCCTCCACCTCTCTCCCCTGGGGAGGAGGCTCTTCTCAGCCAGGCTGGCTGACCTGCTCCACCGGGCTTTAAACTAAGCCCACTGGGGGATGGGGGGACTACTGCCCCTCCTGGCCCGCTGAACGGCCCTTGCAAAGCCAGCGGACCAAGGCACTTAAAGGGGCACTTAAGGGAGCCCACCCCTGCCCCAGCCCTGGCACAATCTGTGGGCAAGGCAAGAGCCCCCAAGGGCACACTTGCCTGCCTGTACACTAATGCCAGGAGCCTGGGCAACAAGGAGGATGAGATCATCCTCCTGCTCAGTGCAAAGAAATATGATGTCATTGGGATAACGGAGACCTGGTGGGACTCCACCCATGACTGGACCACGGGTATAGAGGGCTATACCCTGTACAGGAGGGATCGTGTTGACAAAAGGGGCGGGGGTGTAGCTCTCTATGTGAAGGAAAGCTACATGTCCCTGCAAGCTGATGTTGGCGACCGGCATGGACAGCTAGAGACCCTCTGGGTAAAAATTCATGGGGAATTCGGCATAGGGGACACAACGGTGGGAGTCTACTACAGACCTCCCACTCAAAGTCCCGAGCTTGACCAGGAGTTTGCCCGGGAACTGACTGAGGCCACTTGCTCCAGGACCTTGGTTGTCATGGGTGACTTCAATTACCCGTACATCTCGTGGGAAGATCACTCAGCTAAAACTGAGCGGGCGCAAAGCTTTCTCTCGTGCGTGGATGACCTCTACCTGACTCAAGAAGTCTATGGGCCAACGAGAGGCAAAGCGCTGCTTGACCTGGTACTGGCTACGGGGGACGAGCTAATCGGCGACCTAGTGATTGATGGGAAGTTGGGTGACAGCGACCATGAGCTGATCACCTTCACCATCCGCCATAAAGCTGGCAAGTCAGTCAGCAACACAGAAGTCCTTGACTTCAGAAAAGCCGACTTTGATAAGCTCAAGAGGCTAGTCGGTCAGGCCCCCAGGGAGAGGGGAGTTCAAGAAGAGTGGTTGCTTCTCAAGGAAGCGATCCTCAGTGCACAAGCTAAATCTATTCCAACACGGAGGAAAGGCAGCAAGAAGGCACAGCAGCCCCCCTGGCTCTCCAGAGATCCAGCGGACCTCCTGTGGCTAAAAAGGAAAGCCTACAAAGGATGGAGGACGGGATTCACCTCCAAGGAGGATTACTCCGCGCTGGTCCGGTCCTGCAGGGACCAAACCAGGAAAGCCAAGGCTGCAACTGAACTCCAACTAGCTTCAGGCATCAAGGACAACAAAAAGTCCTTTTTCAGATATGTGGGGAGCCGGAGGAAAAGCAAGGGCAATGTTGAACCCCTGCTAAACCAGATGGGGCAACTGACAACTGACGCCCAGGAAAAAGCCAACCTATTAAATAGGTACTTTGCGTCAGTCTTTCATCAGTCACATGGGATGCCCATGCCTGCTATGGGACAGGGAAATCTGGGTGTGGGGGATCCCCTACCCGCCATCAATGCTGACCTCGTGAAGGAACACCTTGAGAGGCTGGATACCTTCAAGTCAGCTGGCCCTGACAATCTGCACCCCAGGGTACTCAAGGAGCTGGCAAGCGTCATATCCCAGCCCCTGGCACGGGTCTTTGAAAACTCCTGGCGCTCTGGTGTAGTGCCCGAAGACTGGAAGAAGGCCAATGTGGTGCCGATCTTCAAGAAAGGGAGGAGAGTGGATCCGGCTAACTACAGGCCCATTAGCCTGACTTCTATCCTGGGGAAGATCTTAGAAAAGTTTATTAAGGAGGCCATCCTTGAGGGACTGGCCCAGGCTAACATTCTAAGGGACAGCCAGCACGGGTTTGTTGCGGGTAGGTCTTGTTTGACCAATCTCATTTCCTTCTACGACCAGGTGACCTATCATCTGGACAAGGGAGAAGAGATTGATATCATATATCTTGACTTCAAAAAAGCTTTTGATCTGGTATCCCATGATCACCTCTTGGCCAAACTGGCCAGTTGTGGCCTTGGCTCCACCACGATCCGCTGGCTGGGAAATTGGCTCCGTGGTCGGAGCCAAGAGGGTTGTGATTGATGGCAGTCACTCATCATGGTGCCCTGTGACCAGTGGGGTCCCTCAAGGCTCTGTCCTTGGACCCATACTGTTCAACATCTTCATTAATGATGTGGACATTGGAGTCAGGAGTGGACTGGCCAAGTTCGCCGATGACACCAAATTTTGGGGCAAAGCATCCACGCCAGAAGATAGGCGGGTGATCCAGGCTGACCTGGACAAGCTCAGCAAATGGGCAGATGAGAACCTCATGGTGTTTAACACCGAAAAATGCAAGGTTCTCCACCTTGGGAGGAAAAACCTGCAGCACCCTTATAGGCTCGGCAGTGCTACGTTGGTTAGCACTACAGAAGAAAGAGACTTGGGGGTCATCATTGACCACAAGATGAACATGAGCCTGCAGTGCGATGCTGCGGCTAGTAAAGCAACCAAAATGCTGGCGTGAATCCATAGATGCTTCTCGAGCAAATCCCGGGACGTCATTCTCCCCTTGTACTCGGCCTTGATGAGGCCGCAGCTGGAGTACTGCATCCAGTTTTGGGCTCCACAATTCAAAAAGGATGTGGAGAAGCTTGAGAGAGTCCAGAGGAGAGCCACTTGCATGATCAGAGGTCAGGAAAACAGATCTTACGATGACAGGCTGAGAGCCACGGGACTCTTTAGCCTGGAAAAGCGCAGGCTCAGAGGTGATCTGATAGCCACCTATAAGTTTATCAGGGGTGACCACCAGGATCTGGGGGAACGTCTGTTCACCAGAGCGCCCCAAGGGATGACAAGGTCAAACGGTCACAAACTCCTGCAAGACCGTTTCAGGCTGGACATAAGGAAGAATTTATTTACTGTTCGAGCCCCCAAGGTCTGGAACAGTCTGCCAGCGGGAGGTGGTTCAAGCACCTACATTGAACACCTTCAAGAGTAAATTGGATGTCTTATCTTGCTGGGATCCTATGACCCTAGCTGACTTCCTGCCCTTTGGGCAGGGGGCTGGACTCGATGATCTCCCGAGGTCCCTTCCAGCCCTGATGTCTATGTATGAAATCTATGAAATGTTCATGCCCATATGTATGCACATGGCTGAGAACACAGCCTGGAAGCTTGGGGAGCAGCTCCCAACAGGTAAGTCTATGGGGGGAGTTATAGGCTGGTGGGAGCGGGGGCAGATCAAGGTCTGCATCATGAGGGAGGGAGTGGGACAAGGGCTGTGGGCACTGCCCAGCCAGGGTGGTGCATGGGGCTGGGGCATGGAGCAGGACAAAGCCACGGGCATGAGGGACTTGTACAGGGGGTGAGGGGAATGGGGAGGGCACATGCCCCCCAGATTTGTCTGCAGGGAGGGGGTGGATGTGGGCTGCCCACTGTAGAATCAGGGCTCCCTGCCCTGCTGCCCTGTCCCTGGGGGCCCCATGCTGGCCACGGTGCCTTAGTGAGGTTCCCCTGTCTGCCCAGCAGCAGCAGGGGTGGTGGCAGTGTGGAGTTGTGCCACCTGCTGCTGTTGGGTGGGCAGGGAATGCGTGGCCATCAAGGGCTCCCCAGGGAAAGGCATCAGGGTGGGGGACCCTGAGCCCACAGCAGGCAGCCTGCATCTGCCCCTGCTCCACTCAACTTGGCTCTGGTCCAGATCCTGGGGTAAAAAAAAACCACCGCTGAAAAAAGCTGTGTGGTGCATGTGTGCGCTGGCAGAAATAGACCCTGACTGGCCAGAGCCATGCTCTGGTTGCTGGCTGCTGGCTGCTGGCTGCTGGCCAGGCTCTGAGTGGCTGGCTCACCACTGCTGCTGCTCTGGGAGGCCCTCAGGACCCCAGGTCAGGCTGCTGGGGCCAGGACCTGTGCTGGCCCTAGCCTCCCCTACTCCACCAGGGTCACTTTACCACACACTGGAGCACACATGTAGGGTCATGTTTGGGGACAAATAGCCATGGCACAAACATGTGCTGTGGCTATTTGTCCCATGGGAAACTAATGCCCTTGCACATGTGTGCTTGTGGAGACAAGCCCTCTAAGTTGGCACCTGGGACTAGTGCCAGCTTGCTCACCATTTGTTACACTTATTGATATGATTTTATCGTCATAGATTGCAGGAGGGCAGCGAGCAATGTGATGCTTTATAAAGTATGAGCACCAGACAGCTGATTTAAACCAAAATAAGGTTTACTGGCAAAGCCAGTTAAGCAGAAGGCAGGGCAGCATGTCACCTTAGAGACTAATTTGTTCAGAGAGGCATAGGTTTTCACTGGAGACAGCTTACTTATATGCTTACTTTGCCATAAGCTCATGCCTGTCTGAACAAGTTAGTCTCTAAGGTGATACTCTGCCCTGCCTTCTGCCTGACCTCAGACTAACCTCTCTCTTTAGCCAGTGAACAGAATGAAAATGGTACATGTTGTCAGGGATGGGAAATAGGGGACTGTGATATGCAAATGACTGAAGATGGGCCCACTCTGAAAAATATGGGCCCAGGTTTTGAACATATGTGTTCTTTGGATCCTGTTTTCCTATTTAATGCAGCCTGAAGATAGAGAACACACTCAATCCAGGCCAGCTTCAGATTTCAAATATCTACAGTGTTTGGGGAAATTCAGGACTCATTTGACTCACTGGCATGTACATTTTATTACTATGTAAATGAGGCTACACATTTTATTACCATGCAAATAAGTATGCACAATTTCATTAGTATGGAAATTGTTGGAAATTTTATTACTTTAGTTATTAACCTGCACAGTTTTATTACCATGCAAATTGCAGTATGAGAGGCTAAAACAGAGGCTAAGCCCGATAGTTCTTTGTACTTAACTGCTCATTCAGGCAGAACTCCCGCTCTGCCTTTCAGTGCAGGCTCATCCTGAATGAACACCATGTCAGAGACAGACAGGCCATAATCAGGCTGAAAGTAGCAAATAATTGTTACAGTGCAAACCACTGCCCACCTGAGGAAGTATATGTAGGGATGTTTCCTTTTTCCAAATCCTGGAAGATGCCTGCTAATAGCCCTTCAACATTGGCCTTCTGCTGAGCAAATGGTAGGCTTCTACCAGTGTAGCCTGCAAGTGTGTAAGGTAGAGAACATGAAGTTTTCAAGATACACAAGATCCAGTATTTTCTAGAAAAAAGAAAATCAACTGGACATTGTAAAAAGACTTGGATTGGTCCCTGAGGGCCTGACCGACTAGCCTCTTGAGCTTGTCAAAGTCAGATTTTCTGAAGTCAAGGACTTCTGTGTTGCTGACTGACTTGTCAGCTTTACGGTGGATGGTGAAGGTGATCAGCTCGTGGTTGCTGTCACCCAGCTTCCCATCCATCACTAGGTTGCCAATTAGGTCGTCCCCCATAGCCAGTACCACGTCAAGCAGTGCTTTGCCTCTCGTTGGCCCGTAGACTTCTTGAGTCAGGTAGAGGTCATCCACGCATGAGAGAAAGCTTTGCGACTGCTCGGATTTTGCTGAGTGATCTTCCCACGAGATGTCCGGGTAATTGAAGTCACCCATGACAACCAAGGTCCTGGAGCAAGTGGCCTCAGTCAGTTCCCGGGCAAACTCCTGGTCAAGCTCGGGACTTTGAGTGGGAGGTCTGTAGTAGACTCCCACCGTTGTGTCCCCTGTGCCGTATTCCCCATGAATTTTTACCCAGAGGGTCTCTAGCTGTCCATGCCGGTCGCCAACATCAGCTTGCAGGGACATGTAGCTTTCCTTCACATAGAGAGCTACACCCCCGCCCCTTTTGTCAACACGATCCCTCCTGTACAGGGTATAGCCCTCTATACCCGTGGTCCAGTCATGGGTGGAGTCCCACCAGGTCTCCGTTATCCCAATGACATCATAATTCTTTGCACTGAGCAGGAGGACGAGCTTCTCCTGCTTGTTGCCCAGGCTCCTGGCATTAGTGTACAGGCAGGCAAGTGTGCCCTTGGGGGCTCTTGCCTTGCCCACAGATTGTGCCAGGGCTGGGGCAGGGGTGGGCTCCCTTAAGTGCCTTTGTCTGCTGGCTTTGCAAGGGTTGCTCAGCGGGCCAGCAGTGGCAGTAGTCCCCCCATCCCCCAGTGGGCTTAGTTTAAAGCCTGGTGGAGCAGGTCAGCCAGCCTGGCTGAGAAGAGCCTCCTCCCCAGGGGAGAGAGGTGGAGGCCATCTCTTCCCAGCAGCTTGCTGCCTCTCTCTCCAAAGAGCGGGCTGTGGTCATGGAAGCCAAAGCCTTCCTGATGACAGCAGCTCCGCAGTCTTTGGTTCACCGCGTGGATCCTCCTCTCCCTCCTCAGCCCATAGCCCGAGACTGGGAGGATTGACGAAAACACCACCTGAGCTCCCAGACCCCTAAGCCCCGCTCCCAAATCCCTGTAGCACCTCATGAACTGGCTGGGGGTGCTCCAAGCCGTGTCATTGGCACCCACATGAATAAGGAGCATGGGATAGTGGTCTGTGGGCCGGAGAAGCTCTGGGATCCTCTCCGCAATGTCTTGGATGCAGGCCCCCGGGAAGCAGCAGACTTCCCAGGCTAAGGGGTCGGGGCGGCAGATTGCCCCCTCAGTGCCCCGCAGGATGAAGTCTCCCACAACAAACACCTTTCGCTTTGTCTTGGGGAGAGCGGGGCCAGTAGCTGCAGTTGAGCCTGGGTTGCCTGCGGGAGCCGGCAACTGAGCAGGCTCTGCCAGGGCTGCAAGAGGTGCGAACCTGTTACTAAGCTCCGGCGAGGGAGGGGCCTTGGTGCGGTGGGCCTTGAGGCCCTTGACCAC
Organism: Crocodylus siamensis; assembly: GCF_052110815.1. Lineage (NCBI taxonomy): Eukaryota > Metazoa > Chordata > Crocodylia > Crocodylidae > Crocodylus > Crocodylus siamensis. The sequence goes on from NC_143403.1 coordinate 47,936,315, forward strand.
CTTGGTCCATGCCCCTGACTGGGCAGAGCAGGAGGTCCCAGAGTCCTCCTTAGTCCTGGAGGGAGAAGGTGCTCTACCCTGTGGCTCCCGGGGGAGAAGGGCCTGGCAGTAGGAGTCTATCTCCTGCTCGCAGTACCTGATGGCATGCAGTCTCTGGACTGTGGCCTGGAGCTCCTCCAGCTGGTGTGCCAGAGACCCCAGTAGGGAGCAGACCCTGCAAGGGGAGGTGGCCATGCTCCCAGGCCCCAGAGCCTGAAAAAGGGACAGGCAGCCCCTGCAGCCAAGAGCCAGGGGCTCCGTCTGCGTGGAGCCCGGAACCATGGGCTCCGTCTGGGTGGCCGTCTCTGAGGTGCCCAATGGGGGGGCCACAGAGCCCAAGGGGACCCTTGGGGTGCGGCACATGCCCATCCGTGTCATGCCTCTGATAGGCTGGCTACGGCTGGGACTGACTACTCTGGCAGGTTCGCAGGCAGGGTCTTGTGCCCTCCCACACCCTCTCCTGCGCGAACTCCACGCTAACTGAAGTGCCTGTTTACGCAGCCTGTTCACATGGCTTTGGTCGTGTGGCTTCCTGCGGGGCTTGGCCAAGTAGGGGCCTGGGCAGGGGCTTGACCTGGCCCTGCTCCACACAGCTGCCTCCTCCCAGGGAGCGAGGAGTTAACCCCTTCCCACCACGAGCCCACTTACCTCCGGCTGTGCTGGGGGTCAGCAGGGGGCTCTGTGGCTGCTGAGGGGGTGTCTGGGGGGCTTCAGCGGAGCGGGGGCACAGCAGGCTTTCACCCGCATGTCTCTCACCACTCCGGAGCCTGCATGTATGCATGTCACATGCATGTGGCACCCCCTGCATGCTGCTCCTGGCAGCCTATTGCAGGCTGAAATGCTGCCAGCCTGCTAAGGGAAACATGCCATTTCACAATCCCTGCAGGACACTGTGAATCTGGGAAAAATGCTGTCCCAGAGTCATGCAGTCCAGGACTGGGACCGGGACCAGGACTTGAGGTTCCCATTCAAGTGCATGTGCAGCTCCCAGCATTCACATGCCACTGGGGGAAGCCCCATGTGATGAAGCCAGCTGCCTTCCCTGCCCCTTGCCATGGAGGTCCCAGGACTCCACCACGAAGCAGGGACCTGGGGCTCCCCTCCACTTCCAACAGAGTCCCTGCCTGCTAGGCAGGGGGCAGGGAAGGCAGCCAGCTTCATTGCTCGGGGGCTTCCCCCGATGGTGTGCAAGTGCTGGCAACTGTGCATGTGTTGCACAATAGAGGCAGGCTGGCATGGCTGCACTCCTTGTCACCATGTGCAGCACTGGTTGGAGCCAGGCGCCACTGGACAGAAGTGCCTGCATGGGCTACGAACATCCTGAGCATTTGCCACATGCTGCTGCTGCTACTACCACCAGTGGTGGAGACTGTGCACCATGGGGGGAGTGTGTGGGGAGGCCCCACACCCCTCACACCCTCTGTCACACCTCAACAAACCCCACACAAACCCACAATCTGTCCCCACAACCTGGTTCCAGAGGTGTCCCAAGCAAGTCTCCTAGCCAGTGGGAGCAAAAGATTGTACAGATCTCCTCTTTCACTTTGTTGCCAGTGTGCACACTCAGCCTGCATGTGTAGATCACTGCATATGCACGCAGGCTATACAGCCAGAGACAAAATTCCTGCCTCTGTGAAAGTGGCATTTTTGGCACTTGGATGACCAAAAATGATGTGTAGATGACCAAAACTGGACACTTATGAGATCAGAATGCCACCTTTGGTGCATACTTGAGAAGTGTCAGTTTTACATCCAAGACACCTAAAAGCAAGCAAGCAAGTACCCTATAAATATTAAGTGACTCATTATATAGCTATTAGATGTTTATTTTAACTGGAGTGTGGTGGGCTCCCTGCTTTTGCCTGGCAATCCTGGTTTGGAAAGGAGCACTTCAGATTGGTGGAACATTTCCACCAATCAGGTAACAGCTGGGATGGGCTTGCCCCACCCCTGCTCGGAGGGCGGGGAGGATGCAAGGAGCCCCTGGACCTGATTGAAGACTGTGCTTTGCAGGTCTGGCAGACTTCAGTGATGGGGCAGTGTGTGATTTGTGGGGGTTTCTCTTCTGTACTGCACTAGTCTTGAGACAGCATGAGTTTTAAAAAGCAGAACTAAAGAAAAAAAACTGCAAATCTAGCTGATTTAATAATTTTTCACTTAAAGTCAGCAAAATTAACAGATCTAACCTCAAGGTATAATTAACATAGTGAGCTGAACTTGGGTGGGGCATGTTAATCTCAGACCCCAAAGTGATGTAGTGTGATTTGCTTATTGGGTAAACCCAAGCTTAGGCAGCAACTTATTATAATGATTTCTAACACCTTTTAACCCCATAGGATAACAGCTATAGAATAAGATTATGAGTGGTTAAAAGCCAACAAATTAACATAGACATGATATAAAAGAACATGCACGTTAAATAACCAACAGGAAGGACAGAACAGAAGGGTCATTGCTGTCCCATGCCGCCGGATCTCTCACTCCCTGAATAAGCAAGGACCAGATTCTGACTGAGGGAACTTCCCCCGGTATCGCCCTCTGATAGCGTAGATCGGGGACGCCTGACTTCGCTGAATCAACTTGACATGTACCTGAGACTGAGGGACTATTGATAAGTTGCTAACCAAGTGGGAACTCTTGGTTGATTTCTCTGTCTCTTTTTATTATCACTGCCAATTTTAACTTGTAGTGTTATGTTATCTGTTTATTAACTTAACCTTTTTACTAACTGTCATATGTGCAAACTATATCTTTTGCTGTTTTAAGTAAAATTCATTCTTTTTTTATAAGTGAAACTTGTTATTGCTTTCCTCCCAACATTACCTCCTCAATCCTGAACCAAAAAAGCCCAGTGGCTAATATAAGTTGCAGTACTTGGTTAGTCTGCAACTAAACTGATATACTCACAGTGCCCAGCTGCCTGTGACAAACGGTGTCACGAACAGGATCTAAGATAGAGAGTTCAGAGGGGAAGAATAGTGTGGAAGGGGCAGAGGGGTAGACCCCACTAATTGCTTTAATAGAAGAAGTTACAAGTATTAAGATTCTGAAGTGAAATAAAGCGAGATTGAAACCCGCCTGGAGTGATCCTGCCACAGTTCCCTGTCAGTGGGCTGCATTCACTGCCATGCAGAAAAGTGTTTTATAGTTCCTATGGAGGATTAGAACTGCGAGATTGGAGAGAGAGTGGTTTTCTTGTGAGAAATGTGCCCCCACAGGTAATTGGGTATTCCTGTCTTTGATAGATTTCCAGTGTGTATTCGTTCTGGTGTACAGTTGTTGTTTGGTCTCTCCTATGTATTTTCCATCAAGGCATTTGGTGCATTGGATGAGATATATTACATTTCTCAAAGTGCAGCTGTAAGATGCAGGGATGCTGATGGTTCTATTGTGGGGTGTAGAAATTGTTGGGGGGTGTTGGAGATGTGTTGGCAGGTTTTGCATTTCTTGTCATGGCATGATCTGGATCTGGATCCATTTGGTGTGTTCTGGGCCTGAGGTAGTTTGCTTCTGGTGATGAGGTTAGTGAGGTTCGGTGCTTGTTTGAAGGCTAGGATGGGTGGCTCTGGGAAGGTATCTTTAAGAATAGGGTCTCTTTCTAGTATGGCTTACAATTGTTTGAGGATTTTCCGTATGGGTTTGAGGGAGGGGAGATATATCATAACCAGCAGTGTGTGATTTGTGGGGGTTTCTCTTCTGTACTGCAGCAATTCTTCACATGGTATCTGGGTGGCTCTTTCAAATGTGCGATCTGTGTCTCTGGAGGAGTGTCCTTGTTGGGTGGAAGGCTTTTTAAAATTAGTGAGGGGGCAATCCCAGGTGTTCTCTTCAGTGCAAATTCAGTGGTATCTGAGGACTTGGCTGTATATCACAGCTTTCTTTGTGTGTTTAGGGTGATTGCTGGTTCTGTGCAGATATGCATGTTGGTCTGTGGGTTTCTTGTATAACATGGTCTGTATTTTATCATTCTGGATACCAATCATTGTGTCTAAAAAGGAGATGTTGGTGTTGGTGTATTCTAGAGAAAGTCGGATGGAGGGATGGTGATGGCTGAATTTCTTCTGGAACTCAATCAGTGATTGCAGGTTTTCAGGCCAAATGATGAGGATGTCATCAATATATCTTAAGTATAGCAAGGGTTTGATGGTGCAGTCCTTGAGGAAGTCTTTTTCCAGGTGGCTCATAAAAAGTTTGGTATACTGTGGGGCCGTTTTGGTGCCCATAGCAGTGCCCATGGCCTGGAGGAAGTGTTGGTTATTAAAAGTGAAATTGTTATGTGTGAGGATGAATTGTATAAGGTCAGTAATATCTTTCGGTCTGTACTCTGAGTTGTAATCTTGCTCCTGTAGGAGAAACATTTAATTCAGAAGTCAGGGTGTATAGATCTTTAGGATCCATATGGGAGAAAAATCCTATAAATATCCTAAATGCTATAAAAGCATTAGTAGAAGCTCAACTCTCCTTCAACATCAGAAAGTCCACTTGGAAAATAAACCACATGTGTCCAGAATGTCAGAGAGGGCTTAGGGGTAACAAATGTCTATCTGAATGAACAACAGAAAGGAACATGCAACAAAGAAACCAGATCTACTTTATGTAAGCACAATTCCAGCCCAAGCAAGATTTGTTTCTGGGACCTCTGGCCTCAGGAAAGGTAGCACTGAAGAGCTGCCATATGCTATACTTACAAATCATAGGTTAGATCACAAAAAGTCTGCTTTTTTATATAGAGGAGTAACCATGTTTTGGAAATTCTTTGGAAAGAACTAGTGTTAATGGAAAGTTAAGATTGAGAAACTAAGCATACAGAAATGCAGAGCTAAAGCTGCAAGTGCATTTTTGCATGCATGTGTTCTTGCATATATTCCTTTAAAATATGGTTTTCTTTGAACATTATGAATTATTTATTTATGCCATATGAGATGCAAATGAAAATTTCTTACGCAACTTTTTGCAGTGTAGCATAGCAGAATCAACAGTTGCATAGATTTTTTTGTCCGCTTCCCACAATCCGTCCCCCTTTGTAATGTTCACTTGGATTCTTCAAGAGAGACCCTTAAGGGGAAATCCTTTCTGAAACGAAGCAGTAGAACATCCCTCCTCAATGCACTGTCCTACTGAGTCAAATGACAGCACTGTTGATAGTGGTCCTGCTACCAACTAAGTGACCCAATTGATAGCATTTGTATGCATACAGATCAAAGGATTATCAAAGATTATTAACAGGCAGTCCAATTTTGGGGGGTGGCAGGGAAAGCAGGGCAGCAAGGAACAGCAGGCTGCCTGTTCGCTGCTGTTCCCTGCCGCCTGGCTTCCCCCCCACCGCCCCCCATGACCCGACACAGCGGGAAGCTGAGAAGCCATGCAGAAAACCTCCTTACTGCTTCTTGCCTCTCACTGCCCCGGCACCATGCCTCCTGCGCACAGGAGTCCAGCGAGGGCAGTGGCATGGGGCTGCAACCCAGAAAACAGCAGAAAGCACTAGGGGCACATCGCAAGAGCAGTGGGTGGGGCAGGGGGGGTGCTCACACTAGTGAGAAATTCCTGCACCACCCTGCTGTCCCCAGCTGCACTGGCCTGCACCCATCAGCTCTGGAGGTCCCGGGGGAGATAAGCAGGGTGGCAGCTTGAGCCTGCAGCCTGCACCGGCCCCCGATAAAGATCTGGGGGTGTGGGTCTCCCAGTTGCTTAAAATGAACAGTGAGACTTTATGAGGGGGATAAGGCAAGATGCCGCGTTTATTGATTAGAATATTCAACAGAGCACTCATACATACACACACTCACTCCCAATTACTTTGTAGATGTTATAGTTACCAAAGTCTGTTGCTCAGTACTATACTAGGCGGTCAGCCTTGGAGCATGAGATGAGGAGCGGGACCTCGTCTGATGCGTGTCTGTGCTCCAGAGATGTATAGTGTTACCCAACCCCTTTCTCATTGATCTTCCTCTTTTATGGGTCATTGCATACCACTGTCATACCTTCAGCCCCACCTTTTTGGTTGGATGCCTTCTTTGTCTGAATCTCATTATTCTTCCACCCTGCCAAATGGCCAGGTTCACACATCACTGTGCCAGGTGTTGATCCTCAAGCACTCTATTTACTACATTCTTTCATTATTGCTGGTGCAGGCTGTGCTGGGTGCAGACAGGGCCTTCAGCCTTGAAGGGTTCCAGACAGTGTCTTTAATCTTGTCTCTTTTGCTTATTGTATTCTTTGTCTCTTCAGCCTCTCATTGAATTTCCCTCTGCTCTTTGGTAACTTGTGGGTTAGCACATTATTCTTCTAGTAGATTTCCATTCTCTCCACACTCATCTATTCATGCATACAAACTATAGTTTTACAAAATAATTATTATTCATCATTTATATTCTAAAATAACTAGCTCAAATTGCTACATGTTCTCAGTGGTGACTGATAACAGAACAAGGAGCAACAGTCTCAAGTTTCAGAAAGGGAAGTTTAGGTTAGATATTAAGAAAAACTTTCTCACTAGGATGGTAGTAAAACACTGGAACAGGTTACCCAGAGGGGTTCTAAAGTCTTCATCCTCATAGGTTTTTAAGACCCAGCTAGACGAAGCCTTGACTGGGATGATCTAGTTTCACAGATTCATAGATTATTACGGGCTAGAAGGGACCTTGCAGATCATCAGGTCCAGCTTTCCCCCCAACACACACACACACTAGGCAGGAAGATAACTGGAGTTAGGTGACCCCAGTGAGGTGACTGTCTAGTCTCCTCTTGAAAACTCCAGGGTAGATGACTGCACCACCTCTGGGGGGAGTTTATTCCACAGTCAGGACACCCTGGCCATGAAGGAGTTTTTCCTGATATTAAGCCTGAAGTGGCCTTCCAGGAGTTTGTATCCATTGGTCCTGGTCTTCCCTTGGGGTGCCCCGGTGAACAACTATTCACTGAGCTCCTGATGCACTCCTCTGATATAGCGGTGAGCCACTATCAAGTCCCCTCTCAGCCTTCTCTTCTTTAGGCTGAAGAGGCCCAGGTCCCTCAGCCTATCTTCATCTGGCTTGCCTTGCAATTCCCTGATCATATGGGTGGCTGTTTTCCAGACCCTTTCAAATTTTTCCATGTCCTTATTGAAGTGCAGTGCCCAGAACTGGATGCAGTACTCCAGCTGTGGTCTCACCAGTGCTGAGTACAGCAGGAGTATCACTTCCTTAGTTTTACACAAGATGCATTGGTTGACACATACCAGTGTGTTGTTTGCCCTGCTGACCATCACATCGCACTGACAGCTCATATTCATACGATGGTCGATCATTACCCCTAGGTCCCTTTCAGCCATGGTGCAAGTCAAACTATCGCCACTGAGCCTTTATGTATGCTGAGGGTTGTTTACCCCAAAATGGAGCACCTTACACTAGGAAGTGTTAAACTTCATCTGGGTCCAGCCTGCCCAACTATTGAGCCTGTCCAGATCCCAACTGTATCTGCAACCTATCGTCTGGTGTGACCACACTGCCCCATAACTTGGTGTCATCTGCAAACTTGGCCAGTGAGCTTTTCACTCCCCCTTCCCAATCATTGATAAAGGTGTTGAAAAGCACTGGTCCAAGCATGGACCCCAGAGGGACACCACTGGCCACTTCTTGCCAGGACGACACGGATCCATTCATGAGAACTCTCTGGGTCCTACCATGTAGCCAGTTTCCCATCCACTGAACTGTCGAGCAGTTGAGCCCACAATCTTCCAGTTTGGGCAAGTTGGAGCTGGTTCTACTTTGAGCAGGAGATTCAACTAATTGACCTCCTGAGGTCTCTTCCAACCCTTATTTTCCATGAGTCTGTGATTCTATATCTCTGCCTGAAACAGGGGTCAGCAACCTTTCACTAACACTGGTGAAATTAGCACAGCTCCACCTTAACGCTGGCTGGAGGCAGCAGCTCTTACATATTCCACCCCAGATGGTGCCAGTGGTAGAACATCTAACAACTGCAACTGTCTGTGACAATATCATTTTTGGGCATGCTTGGTAGGTTGGATAAAATCTTAGTGGGCTAGATCCAGCATGACGGCCATAAGTCTGACCTAGCTCATACAATATGCCCTCAAATCTACTTCGGCATTCATGCTATCTGTGAATAGAAATTAATTAAATTATTATATATTTGAGATAGAACAGAACATTTATTTTTGTAAATATGTCCCTTATTTTTCAGTGTTAATGTTCTTCACTTTAATCTTTTGGCTCTAATCACTGCCCTGCCAAGCTGAGTCAACAACCTCTTACAGCACACCCAAACCAAATTACTTTCTTCCCTTTCTTGTTCCAAACACTTCCCCCACCATGCCTATATAAAATGAGCTGCCATCACACAGAATTGTATTTATATAAAAATATAGACATAGTACCTTACAAATACAACTGCAGTACACTTTCCATTTGAAGTGACAGTGAAGTGTACAGAAACACTCTATGCTTATTAAAAGGTACTGATGCCTTAGCTAAGCTGCTACCTTATAGTAATGTCACAGTATGTCAGTGTTAATACTTGTGTGTTAGCAGGGGTTTCTCTAAGCAACTACTCTGCATTCTGGCTTTCAATATGCTCCAAATCCAAGTGTCATGGATGCCATAAAAATGCAACATTTGCTACCCCACAGTAGTGGTGGTGGTATCTCCTCCTTTAAGGGTAGTATTCACTGACTGCCAGTGTGTAAGATAATTTCAGTCCCTCAAAACAGTATATAAATGGGAATGATTAGATGTCTGATCTTGTGCTGGCCCTTCTGCTCAGCAGTAACTGTCACCCAACCTACAACATAAGACAGGGTCCCTTCAGTAAGGGTGTGGCATATGGTGTGTTTAATGCCATACCCTGTACCGACCCAGAAGAACAGTGAAAACATCAGATCCAATTTCCCCCACCCAAGAAAGGGGAGGAGACTCCAAATAGTTCTCACTGGGTTTTTCTTCCCAACTGATACATTGTGGTGGGAGAAATGCAATTCAGTTCCAAAGTCTTCTTCTGCCAGTGACACACCCCTTCATAAGGAAATTTTCAGATAACTGATGCTGCAGAACCAGGTAGGACCATACCCCACAGAGTTCACTCAGTACTTCACATTCCTGTGCAGAAGAGGTAAAGCACCTTTTCTGCCTTGCTACGGAGACAAGGACCTGGGCCAATGGCTTGCAGTTGCAGCAAAGTGTAGGCTGGATATCAAACAGTGAGGCAGTGAAATGGACTGCCTAGGGAAGTTATGGATTCTGCATCAATGGAGGTGTTTAAGAAGAGGCTGAACAGCCACTGGTAGGGGATGATCTAGGCATAGCTACGCCTATGTTCTAATATGGGTATTTCCCATGCTTCTTAGCTTTCCTGGTTGCATTGCCTCCCCCCCACCCCATACCCTGCCTCCCACCTCTTTTCTGCTACATATGTCAAGGTGTTTTGAAGCCTTCCCAGAGGTGTTGAGTGTTGGCTACAGGTCAGGCTGTGGGCTTTGACTGGGGGTTTTCAGTACTCTTACTGTGACCAAAACCAGAGGCTCCTGGCTAGAGGGTCATGCCCCTCCACTCATGGTCAGACCAATCTCCATATCTGAGGTCAGGAAGGAATTTTATCTCATGGTCAGAGTGGTATGGACTGTGGTGTTTTTGCCTTCCTCTGTAGAAGGGGGCATGGCCCTCATTCTGGGACCTCTTGAGCATATGTCAACAACATTTTACAGAAGCAGGACTTCGGCTGCCATGGTCCCCCTTCTTTACCTGTGAAAGGTTAAGGTGTTAAGTCTATCTTGTGTCAGGAATGATGTAGTCTTATGGTTTATATAGCATGGTTTGGATAGGCATGATCCTGCCTCAGGCAGGGGGTTGGACTAGATGACATCTGGAGGTCCCTTGTAGCCCCACTTCTCTATGATTCTATGATCTCTCTGGAAATACCAGTGGGGCAGGTAGAGGTAGACATTTTCAAAAAGTCATCTCCCATGGCGGATTTACAGGCTGTAATTTACCCCACACTGGAAGAACCCACTGGTTTTATCAGCCAAAATTGTAGGAGCAGCCCTAAAACTCCCTTCAAACTCAAAATGGGCCCCAGAGGGGGGGAAAAAAATCTCTGAAATAAGGTAAACCATCAAAAAGATCCATAGGAAGTAAGGCCTAGTCTTGGGGAGCCAGTGCCTCAGATTCAGTTCCCTGACTTGCTTCCCATGAACATATAGGGCAGCCAGGGCAAGATCTGTCATGAATCATCTGCCATACATCTTCCCGCTTGCCAGACAGCTGATTCTGCTTTGTGAAAATGCCTTAATTATTACCAAAGATCATAAAATCATAGATTCATAGAAAATTAGGATTGGAAGAGACCTCACGAGGTCATGTAGTCCAACCCCCTGCTCAAAGCAGGACCATCACCAACTAGATCATCCCATCTCAGGCTTTGTCTAGCTAAAAACCTGCAAGGATGGAGATTCCATGACCCTGCTGGGTATCCTGTTCCAGTGCTTTATTTCCCTTTTAGTGAGCAAAGTTTTCCTAATATCTGCCTAAACCTCCCTTGCTGCAACTTAAGACCATTGTCCTTGTTCTGTCATCTGCCACCACTAAGAACAGTCTAGCTCTAAATCTGAATACACTAGTGTAAGCACTGGAGCCTATACAGCTTATATATTGCCACACTGAAATATAGGAGCATATCTACAAACACAGTAGCAGAGGAAGTTGCTCAGCAAAAGTGTTCTACTGCCTTTGTGAAGACAGGAATTCTCTTGCCATGAATGCTAGTTTGTTACAATGCCAGCCCCTGCTAAATTCTGAGAAGTAGGAACAGCAGTACAGTAAAAGGAGTCATTTCTAGGCTGGCTCTGCACATGGGGAACAAACAGAAACCTAGAGAGGTGACAAATAACAATGAAAGCATTGCTATAGTACAGAATTTCAAGCCATCTTCAGACATGGTGTACCAAGCACACTCCAGTCAGCCAGTGTTGTGACAGTCTCTCCCATCCAGCTCTTATGTATGAGATGCATGCACATCTGGAATATATACCCCACTGCTGATCAGATCCGGCAATTTCCTTGCCATTGTTGATTTGGCATAATCAGCATTGAGGATGTGGTAGCAGCTGTAATGTGAAAATCTGGAGGACAGCTTGGTCCCTTTCCTAAAGAGGCTGCAGTCACAGATCTCTTGCTTGAAGTATGAGCCAGGATAGGAATTAAAAGCCACCAAGGTCCCTTCAGGAATGAACACATTGGCACCAGCGTTCCTTTTAAACTGTACAGCATGCGTGGCCACGAGCACGGCATATGCGCACCTGCACAGCCACACACGCCACACAGCTTAGAGGAAATGTTGATCGGCACTTTCCCCCACAGCCTTAAAAACTGACCTGCTCACTCTGTAGGTTCTAGAAACATCCACTCCCATTTCAATAATCCATTCCTTCTAGTATCAGAAAATATCTTGGCATAAATTCCAGCTCCCTCCCCTGACTCCTGTCTTTTACAGGCTCATCGGCACTAAGTTTGAATCATTTGGGGAAAGCAGCAGTGAAGATTGTCTGTTTAGGCTCCCATGTTTACCTGGCCTTGTTCTTTGGATTAGTCCCACCTAGTTAACACTCCAGGCCTTCAGAGCTCAAGAATATGACTCCAGTATCCCCATAGCTCCTGGCTCCCATCTGGTTATTACCTATGCAGGCATTTTGTTCAGTCCCGAACTAGCACATATTTCATTCAAAAGGAAAAAAGTCCTAGAATTTACTTAGCAAGAAATTAGGCCAAGGACCATAGAGAGCAGCCAAAAGTGTGGGAAGCTTCCATGCAAAAAATTCAATGGGTAGTATCCTGAGTAGTTCCAATTTGATGTGTCATGGAATCACATCATCTCCATCCTTCCTGCCATCCAGGAACCTCAAGCATGACAAAGAATTCCCTCAAAGCCTTGAGTGATTTTAGTAATGCTGTAACCATTCCTTTACAACCACTCCCTGTCCACAGAAGATGACTCTTCCACCTGCTCAGCTTCAAGTTCTTCAGCAGCAAATGCTCTACTTCTTACTGTTTATGCCTTGAAACGATGGGAAGGAAGGATCTGTCAGCAAGTGCATCTGCATAAGGAAAAAAAAGAAAGGCAAGTTGGGGTCCAGAAGATTTAATTCAATCCTATCTAACCCTGCAATCCTATCTAATTCACAGCATGGGACAGAAGGTCCTTCATCCTCCAGTAGGTGTGGTCAATTGCCCACTTTTTGGCAGGGGTAGGAGTAAGAGAAAAGCAAGAGAAGAGGTGGAGGGGGAATCCAAAAGTCAGTAGGAGTGAAGTCCCCAGTACAGGTTGGGATGGGTTTTGTAGAAAGCAGAAGGGATGTTGAGAGGGGGCCAAAGGGAGTTCAGAGATATGAGCAACATTTGTCATCAGTAGGTCTCAAAGAATTTTACAGAGGGGGTCTGTTGCACTACCCCATCTTGCAGGGAGGGAAATCCAGGAACAGACTGGTGATGTGACCTGCCCCAGGAAATCCAGGAGGCTCGTAGCAAAGCCAGGAATAGATCCCAAGTTCTCCCATTCAGTATTATACCCACCAGACTACGCAGTCTCTGAGAGCAGTGAGCTGTGAACTATGCACCAGCTGTGCAGTCAAGCTGGGTTGTGCATTATGTCATCTGACACTTCAGCCCCTTGTTCACCTTCTGACTAGTCTCTTCAGCGAGGCTACAGTGAGTGTGCTGGCTCCTATGCCAGATCTTGCCCTGTTACCTTTTCTCAAAATGTGTGGCCTAGCTCTCCCTGCAGGCTGGCCAGGTCCTCCAGGCTGCCCCAGTGGTTGATGGCATTCTCTATCCGCAGCTTTCTCACACGGCCCTGGAGATGGTGCAGCAACTTCAAGGCTCCAGAGTCATGCTGCCTGGGAAGAGATGCAGTGCTTATGGAGGAGAAAGACGCAGAGCAGAGATGGTGATGTTCACCCAGTTCCTGTGGGTTAGAGCAATGACAAACTTTTAGCCTGGAGTCAGAACATGCTGAGGCAGCATGGCCTTATGAACAGAGCCTGCCTTTAGTGCAAGCCTGGTTGTGCCACAGATTTGTTAGGTGACCACAGCCAATTCACCTCCCTGTGTCTTAGCTTCTTCGTGGTGCAGGGATGGAACTTGCCAGGACCTGACAACACTAACAAACAAAGCTTTGTACCATTTCCATGGAACAGGCATGGGATTTGGGTACCATTAAAATGCAGCCAACTGAGGCGCAGAAAGGGGTACCTCGTTAACAGCTCACAGCCATGTTGCCCAACCCATGCCCAACCCATGATGAAGTACATAGTCAGCAGACTTTAAGAGGAATTTCAGGAGATGAAATGGAATTTTCCACGTTTCAACATGGCCAGGACACTGGAGCTGAACCCTCAAAAACACTTACGGGCTTTTTCCAAATGAGGAGTAGCGTGGCTTTTATACTTTATCTGAAAGATGGTATCTCCAGCTGAAAGTCCTCACTTTTTTCTCCTTACAACTAGGGACATAGTGGTGAAGCACCTGAAGCAGCACCACTGCCTCTTCTCTGGATAGTTGCCACCCAAGTGCTGATCATTAGTGATCTCCAGGATCCCACAAGAAGAGGGCATGGCCTCCAAGAGCACTGTCTGCTCTAAATCAGTCTGCTGTACTGAGCCCAATCCCTTGATCCACAGACCAACTCTGCACAGCGCATGGCTGGAAGCTTTTCAGCCCTGAATTGTCATGAAAGAGTCAGAATGGACCCATAGTGAAACCATCAACAAAAATAGGTTCCCTGAACTCACCCAGCCCTCTGTCACCATCCTTGCTTTAGCTGGGGACAAGTGTTTCTCCATTACTGAGGAAAGGTGTCTGGCTTCTGAGTCCGGCCTCTTCACAGCCCTCTGAAGGCCCACATGTCTGTCCTTGCAGAAGTGCCTATGGGAAAAGAGCACACGCCCTCAGGCAACATAAGGAAAAGCAGGTCCCTGTGACTTAGACCCTCACCTGCTGGAGCAAGCCAGCCTTGGGGAGTACAGCTTACTCCTTCCACAACTGGATCTGGCAAGGAGCTGCAATTGATGCACTGTGGAGTAAATTGTAATCTGAGAGGAGCGTGTTGCCCACAGACTTAGAAAGGGCAGTATAGAGCAGCAGGCATCTACTCCATATGCTCCATACTTGCACTAAGAATACGTTAGGACTGAGAACAGGCCCAAGACTGACACATGTAAATGGAAAAACTCATGCTGGGTTCTGGATTGGGCCCCAAATGGCACAGACAAGTCACTGCCCATCCTCAGGGGCTTCTTGCCAAGCAACAGTCATTATATTTCAAACTCCCTGATGAATAAAGACAAGTAGTATTGAATGAAATCCTAAGGCCACAAAATCCAGTTCTACCTGCCAGCTACTGGTTCTCAACTGGCAAGAGGAAAGCAGATCAGCAGGAAACACATGAGCAAGGCCATCCAGTTCTGGACAGCATAGAAGCTAAGTGGGTGGAATTTCACCCTGCCTCACCACAGCTCCCAGCTGCTACACGTGCTTCTTAGCCATTTCTTTGTCCTAAGCATTCAGGGCCTGACCCTCTTCTGAATGTAACCGTGTTACCCAGACATAAATTTGGCCTAAGGGAGTGAGCTCTAAATTCAGTCAACGTACCAAAAATCCATCCATCAGTGTTAATGCCTTAATGGATGACAAGTTATAAACACAAGGTTCATGTCATGGAGCCAATGGGCAGCAGAGAACTGATTTTCCAGCCAGGCTAATGGATAGTTTAGTCACATTAGTCATTTCTACAGGAACTGGCTCCAGGGATTTCTTGCAGGGTGCTCTGGGTACACGTTGCAGCTCTGGGCTCTCTGCATTCTAATGCCAATGGTTATGCTTCCTCTATGAACTTCATTTTTCATCTTTAGAGAAACAAGCAGTTGTTTCACTGACTCAGCTAGTACAGGAAAAAAACATCAGCGAAGAGGACTGCAGGAGCAGGACTTATAATTTGTGATCTTGTAATTATACCACTGTGGCAATAAGAAAGGCCAATTGGCTCAGGTAAATGAGTGTGGGATTACCAAGAGTAGTATACTGAGACACCAGTTCATCAACTTATCAGGTGCCCCAGCCTTTTCTCTTTTTATGGTGTGTGATATAACAAGACCTGCCCCTGCCCCTTGGTCACATGATGCAGGACATCACAAACCCCGCCCTGCCCCCAGTCACATGACATGTGACACCACAAACCCCACCCCTGCCTCCTGGTCACATACTATGTGACATCAGAAACTCTGCCCCAGTCCCCAGTCACATGATGCATGACATCAAAAACCCCACCATGGCCCCCAGTTACATGAGGCATGACATCAGAAACCCACCCTCTGCCCCCAGTCATATGACGCATGACATCAAAAACCCTGCCTTAGCCCCATCCTATGCTGCACGACACCACCATCATATGGTCTGTGACATCAGAAGGGGTGCCCATTTGGGCCCCAATGCCTGCCCCTCATGCTTCAAAACCTGCCCTAGACCACATAGTACAATCTCGACCTTTCAGGCCCCAGACTGCTATGTTATCTCCAGAATTCCCTGCCCCATCACATAGTGTGTGACATCAAAAGGGATGCCCAACAGGCCTCGACCCCACCACCCCCTCCCTCATGTTGCACAGTACTGCCCTAGATCATAAGGCACAGGGGTGGTTAATTAGGTAGCAGGCAGTTCTGACCCCTCTAACAACCTGCCCCACCACTCCCAACCAATCAACAGGGGTTTCAAATCCCTTGGGCCTACCCAAGAATAGTGCTGAACCAACTGGTAGAAGTAGAGGGGTGGGGCTGCAAGCCCAAACCGTCTGTCTGCTTTCCAAAGTGGGTCCTCTGTTTGTCTGGGACTGCACTAAGGCAGACATGGGCAGATATGGATTCTTACACTACGTTAATAAGACTCCTCATCTTCACCTCACCACCAAGACTTGTTGAACACCTGCATAGAAAGCGTTACTGTAGTAATAGTTTTGAGGGGGAGATTAGAGAGGGCAGACCCCTAGCCCAAAGACTCCCTGAGATGCCTGAACTTGGTCTGGAAGCCCATGCAGCAGAAGACCTGTGAACTGGAGACCCATGCAAGCATAAAGAACCTGGCTTCTGATACAGAGACCCAGGCCCCCGAAACAGTCGTTGATTATTTGGAAGAAGAGAGTAGCCTTGTGCCAGAGCCTGTGTGGAGATAAAAGGTTGGTGGGAGAGGGGGTTCATCCTATAAGGGAGGGGGGAGGTAGGAATAACCTAAGAATTTATTAAACAGCAGCTAACTAAGGTTTTTATTTGAATCCCTTTGTAGTTGGATGAAGCCTTTTTAAGGACTCAAGAAAGCCTGCCTGCCAGCACATCTGTAAACCTGACACCAGAAAAAAACCCAGCTGTTTTGCAGAGAACAGAGACCAGACATTTCAGATGAAGATGAAAGTTTTAGAAGACAATTAGGCATCGAATCAACAGATGCTGTTTCATGTCAAGAACGTAAATTCTTAATGAAGTCTCTTACATGCATTTCTTTTTATGGCATAATGAAATACTGTCTGAGAATGAGGCTTTTTGAAAAGTTCCTGGGTTGTGTTTTTCATGAGGGTGGTCAAGGTTGTCATGGCTGTGTTACCTGGTTAGATGAAGATAGAAATCAAACATTCCAGGAACTTTGCAATGAGCTGGGTATGGAAAGTGTTCTACTTGCCATTATTGCTATTGGATATGCCAAGAAAATTCTAAGAATCATTGAGAAACATTTCACTCAGGGAACAGAGCTTCTAAATGCATTCTACAGAAAATCCTAACACTGCTCTTTATGGCTTGATCACTGAGGAGAATAAATCTCTGGTACCCTATATTGTTTAATTGGCACTATAAATTATAAAACCCTGGTCAAGAGAAGGGTTTAGCAAAAATAGTTTAACATTTTTTTCACCAGTGTAACTTTTGCATTTGGTGGGGGGGAAGGGGGGAGTGGTTAAAGATAAAATCATTGAAGTAAGACTAAAGCACAACAGCTGTTTTCAGATGGACATATTGCCATTTGCTTTAGTGCCTTGGATCCTTGGATCTCTAAGCACATTCATATGAGGGGCATATTGTGAAGATAAAGCCAATGAGACTTACTTGTCACTAGAAATTATAAAACCCCTTCTTAGGAGGAGGAGGTTTAGCAAAATAAACCCAGTAAATATTATAAATGCTTTTGATGTAAATAAAGACTGATTTAAAAATATATTTCACAGCATTTGTGTGCTATTCTGTGGGGTTGAACTGTCATTTTTGGGTGGGACAGAGCATGTGGTTTATTTCCCAGGACCAGGGAATGTGTTGTAAAGATAAGCCAACCAGCAAAAAAATGTAGCTTATGTGATGAGAAGCTGCTTGCAGAAGTAGTCAGAGCTTCTAGCAGCATTGTTTATATATTTTAAGATTAAAGGATTATATTTGCCAGAAGTCTTTTTTAGTGGTGACTGTTTTAAACAGTTTGGTATATACTTTTACTTTATATACATTATACACATACACATTATTTTACTTGCTGTATTATTTAATTTTTAATACAGAGGGCTTATCTAGTGGGAAAGCCATGACCACATGCTGCTTACAGAAGTAGTCAGAGCTTCTAACAGCAGGGTTGCTTGCATAATTGAAGATTAAAGGATTATCTTTACCAAAAGTCTTTTTTAGTGGTGACTCCATTTCTTTACCCCTTCATAAACAAAACAAAGGAATACCCTACTGGATACCCTGAAATCATTCATGACAACTTCAGACCCCTGTCAAGCTATTTTGGAATGGCCTAGGTAAAATTGCACCTGTCATGAAACCTTTTTCCCCTCTTTTCTCCCATCAGAGTGAATGGGGAACTTATGTTCCCACTGTACTACCTCTGTGCAGGACCAAGACAGCAAAAGTGCGACCATGCTGACAAGTAGAGGGCCCTACGAGACACATGGTGCACACCAGAATTTAATAAAGCCCAATGGGATGCAAAGTAGCTAAAATCTATGAAATCTGGCATTATGTTGAGTAGCCTAGCACACTTTTCTTCATGGTACAAAAAACCACCTCTGACAGAAGCAGGAAATCTCACTGTACCAACGAACAAAATCAAGACAGATACATGGACAATTTCTTCCAAAAAGAAGGCGTGCTTTTATGCCCAGAGCATATTAAACCAACCCTCAAAGCGCCAAATTGCAAAGTTGTTTTTTAAATTCTTTGTAGGGTAAATTCGGTCAGAGAACCAATCTACCCACCACCACCATCGTCAGAAACCCTGAAGAACTCTTTGGCTATCTCTTTTCTCCTGCCTATGATATTTCATCTTGTGACTTTACTGATAATGAGACAGCCTGCATCCCTTGGAAGCACGCCAAAGAGCATGACATGCTCTCGGGTAACACAAACACCTTTATAGCCTGTTTCGCCACCGCTTATGTACACTTAGAATTGTCTGCTAGACAAATTGCAGGACACCAGTCTGTACCACAACACAGCTTCTGTGATATTTGTGAGTGGTGTGGGAGAGTGGAAGCCCCTGCTAGGCAATTATTTAGGCAAGCTCACCAGCGAAATTCCACCAGATGAACACATCACGGAGTTTGTGTCGGCTGGTCTGAAAATCTGCTGTTATAAACAGTCCAGGGGAAAGGTTTACTTGAAAATCAAAGAGATTACCCTGAATGTGGCCAACTGTGAAAAAATCAGCTTTGAAACCTTGAAAAATCCAGATGGAGACACCCCTAAAACAATAGTGATACAACATCACTCTATCATCAGAAACAAAAACAGGTGGACGATAGAAACCAAAGCCTTGAAAAAACCCCACAGAAAGTTGTTTATGACAAAAGGGTCCTCACAGAAAATTTTAAGTCTGCCTCATGGTTTTTGAACATGGATATGCATTAGAAGCACCCCTTTTGTGTGATTTTGGTAGGACCTAGCAACTATGGTAAAAGTTACTTTATAAAAAAACTTGGATCACGCTGATAGACCATTGTCTGTTATGCCCGAAAATATTATGTGGTGCTGTAGCTGTTGGCAAACATTACATAAGGAGTTACTTTGTAAATATCCTTTTATCAGATATGTAGAGGGTCTGCTGGACAGTCTCAACAATGACCATTTGTTTCCTCCTAATAAAATATGGTTATAGTAGATGATTTGATGGACTGCTTGCAAGACAGGCAAAATCAAGAAAGCCTTTACCCAATACATACATCACCAGAATCTAAGCATTATGTATATAGTCCAAAATGTTTTCTGTCAAGGGAAAAGGAGCTGCACCATTACCCTCAACACAAAATACATGGTTTTGTTTAAAAATCCCAGGAATAAGCTACAGGTAGTGTCCCTGGTAAGTCAGATGTACTCAGGTAAGGCCAAATTCTTTCTAAAAGCTTTCGTGGATGCCACTAAAATACTCAGAGCTGACCTGAGCAGGGTGAGGGGCCCGAGGCAAATCAGCCCATGTGGGGCCCCACCTCTGCTCCGATCCCATGGGCCCCAGACCCAAAGAAGCTCCCATCATCATTGGTGGCGGCAGCATTGGCAGCAGGTGGCCGTGGAGGTAGCAAGTGGCTGGATGCGGAGCCACTGCTCCGCCCAGCTCTGCACTGCTGCTGCTCCGCCCTACTCTGCAAGGCCCCCCAAAGCACAAAGCCTAGGGCAGTTTCCCCAATTCACACCCCCACCTTAGGAACAGTCCTGAAAACACCTTACAGGTATCTGATGGTGGATTTAAATGCTGCTGCCCCAAACACTTTTAGATTAAAAAACGGGCTTTGTCCTCCCAACCAGCCAGTTGTTTACACTTAAAGAAAAATTAAAAAACAGTAAGCAGGAATAAAACAACATGATGTAGCGGTGGACTCTTTTTAGCTTCTAAGATGGTGGGAAAGAAACATGTATAAGCACCTAAAAAGATTAATTGAAATGAGGTGGGGTAAAAGGAAAATACACACACACACAATTTTTTAAACAGTAACAGCTTTATTTACACAGCAACAGCTGGCTGCTTTATTTAGACAAAGCCACATGAAAGTCATAGCAAGAAATGCATGTCTGGGCATGCTGAAACATATTTTAAGCAAGCCCAGCCACATGGAAAGTTTTATATTTACGTTTTACAAACTGTATCACCATCCTATCATTTTGTACTAAATTGTCAGAATAATAGGATTTAAAAATGTGTTCAAATGATAGCCCCTTGCTACAGTGGCATAGGAAAAACACACAGTGGTATCCGCAGGCGACAGATATGGGGTCATGTAACTGTTTTGTCTGAAAAGCAGTGTCAGTGGCAGTCTTGTTTAAGAACATAATATTTTGAGGAAAGAGAATGCTGTTTGCGGGGTAGTCGTACGAGCTGAAAAAACTCCCCACAGTTCCAATCTTTCAAGCAAACCACCTCCCAGTGTCCTCTGGGTTGATTATGTGGACATGTGTTGACCACCAAGCTCAGAGGTCTTTGAGACAGCCAAGTCTTAGGGAGCCACCCACAGTGCAACACATCTAAGAAAGCCTCTTTGGCATAAGGGTCTGAGGATAAAATCCTGGAGAGCTGTTTGGTGTCCGTCTTCACATGTAGTCAAACAGGAAGTTTCTCCTCTGATTTATTTCTATGATGTTGTCAAAGACCCTGCACATGATCATGTTAACTGTGGTGGATAAAGCCCCGGCAAAGCGTATTTCTCATCTCAGGTTCCCGGTTTTAATCAATGAATAATGATCAATACATTCCTGGTCAGGAAACGGGTCAAAGGCAAACAAGGTGTACCCCTGGGCAAACTCCTCACAGTTGATTAGCAGGGAGTAGTCTTTTATATGTTTACTGGCCATCTGCACCAGGTGCATGTATTCTCTTATGCAATTACCTTTCTCAAAATCCAGTTGTAGTCATTTTTTCAGGGTTTGTTCTCCATTGCGGTAGAGGGCCAAAAAATTAGTACTGTAATGCTTAAAGTTAAAGGAATTCTTAGCATAGTTCCTGCTAACGGTGTCGTTATCCATGAACCCGATAACAATGAGTTTGGGCAGCTGTCCCAAAAATAGATTCTCCTGATTACTGACCTGGCTGCCGGTGAGGATGCTAAACACTTTCATGCCCATGCAGTCTATGGAGTAGTTAGTGTTGGCTGTATGCACAGCCTCCACATGGCCCAGCTGGATGCCCAGAGCTACCCTCACTTTTTTCACAAAAAGTGAAGCGGCTGTCATTTGTAGTTTACACTGGCTAGCCACTGGGGCATTCATCAAGCAGAGAGTGTCTTTACTGCATGTCAGTTTAACTTTCACCTCCATGCCATTCAGCAAAAGTTTTTCTTGGAAAAACAAAGCACTGTGGAGATAAATGAATGGCTCTGTCTCTTTCCTCTAGTCTGTGATTACCACCATCTTGCATGACTGCTTCGTGATGTCTTTGTAAAACATGCCAGCAGAAAATTGGATGGCGAGGGTGTAATTGCTGTAGTTGATTCAATGAAGGCTCAGTAAGGATAACAGTTGTTGCTCTGGTTTATGAGATGATCACCCAGAGTGACATCCAGCTGGCTGAAGATGGGTCAGCAGGTAATTCACCAGACCCACGGTGGCCCCAGCATCAAGGTCAATTCCATCAGCTTTTACAATCTTGCAGTAAAGGTACAGCAGTGTATTGTTCAAATCCATATAATCTTTGCCATTTGCAGTGATGAAAGGTCAAGAGGGGTGGACTCAGTAATAGCTGATAGTGGCGGGATCCCAACATACAGGCTTTACTCAATGCCGGTCTGCGTAGGGGCTATTTGAAACAAATCCAGTTTGGATTTGGTGCACTCTTCAGACCTGGAGTGAACAAAGGCCATGGCGATTATAATATATTTCTTTTTCCTCGAAGAGAGTGCCCCTTTTTTCTCCCAGGCTGCTTCTCAGTCTTTCATGTATGACTACCTCATTGACTCACCCTCTTCTTTTTAAGCGGTTGGGGAGGTCCTTTACGTTGGGAGCATAGAGTGTCTCTCTTTTAAGGCTCTGTCTTTGAATCCACATGAATGCAGACCCCTCCTGCTTCACCAGCTTGCCCACCTTATCCAGAACAGCTTGGGAGATGTGACCAATCGCATCTTTGGCTATGCTTTGAGCCATGTTTTTAGCATGCAGCTTAATAATCTCCAGACCCCTTCTCAAAAGTGGAATGACTTTTCTAAACAGACTGCAAAATATGTCTCCCTTGCCAGCCCCATACATCACGAGCACCCCCTGATATGAGTTAAGACCATACCCGGCTTGGGCTTTATAATAATTTCTGTACAAGTTAGGGTCCCCATCGTTTTTTACCATCGCCATTGTGGTTTTACTTATTGTAAAATCCCAAGGTCTTCTGGGGTCATAGGTGAAATTTAACAATCACCTTACCAAAGTGAAATAAGACTTGGGGCCTGTTGGGCAATCATGGGCGACTGGTGCCTCCTGAGTCTGGGGGGGGCAGCTGCAGAAGGTGACAGCAGGGCTGGCCAGCACCCACAGAAGCCGCTAGTGGTGTTGGCAGTGGGGATGGCCCTGGTCATCAACCCTTCTGAAGTCATGCAGCATGTGATAGGGTGGGGAATTCTGGAGCCAATATAGCAGTCTGGGGGCTGATAGGTTGAGACTGTACCATGTGGTCTAAGGTGGGTCTTCGGCATGAGGGACAGGCTTTGGGGTCTGAACAGGTGGCCCTTCTGATGTCATGGACCATGGGATGGTGGTGTCGTGCATCATATGATGGGGCCAGCATGAGGTTTTTGATGTCATGCATCATGTGACTGTGGACAGGTGGTGGGTTTCTGATATCACGCATCATATGACCAGGGGCTGGGGCAGGGCTTCTGATGTCACACACCATAAGGGGAAAGGGAGGCAGGGTTTGTGACATCACACACCATATAAGTGGGAAAGGGGTGGGGCACCTGCCAAGTTAACAAACTGGTGTCCCTATATACTATTCCCAAGCTTTTTACCATGGGGTTATTCAGGATGATAGCAATGAAAAATTGTTTCCACCTGGTGATAGTTCAGAGAGACTCAAGGGTTTTAGTGTCTCAGTCCCACTCCCACTAAGCATCCTCAGTGTCTTGCGCTGCTCCAGCTGTAAACCACCCAGACAGGCTCCAGAAGCGAGGCCAGTGGTGTCTGTGGCTGATTCTTTTACATCTAGGATGATGTCCAGCTCTCAGAGTTCCCCTCAGTCTCTATTCATAGATGCAGCAGCAACACTACTCCAATCGTGGGGTGCTCTTTCCTCACCACTGACCTTTCTGATCAAGGGTGGGTTTTCAAAAGCATGCAGTACAGTCCAAATGCAGCTACTGACAGAATTAACCAAATAATCCACATCAGGTCCAAAGAGGGCAGTTGGGGCACTGTGGAAAATCCCACACCTCTCCCAAAGCCACAGAGTGAAACTCTTGAGCCCTCTACAGCCTGGCACTACCCTTCAATGACTGCCCAACCCAGCAGAGTGGAAGCTGCATAGTACTGATTAGTATCACTTATTTGTTAACTATTCATACAAGAACCACAAAGCACTTTGCCAAGGTGGGTATTTATTATCCCCATTTTATAGCAAGAAGAGGCAACTGAAGCAGGGAGTCAGTCACACTGGAGGTACCAAACATCAGGCATCTCCACAGAAGCAGCACTTCTGTCAAGAACACAAGCCCTTCCCTCCTTCCCTCCTCAGCTATTCCAAGTTGCTGGAATATTGGAAGCTCTGGGAGTCCCTGGCCTCTCTCATCACTCACGTTTCCATCTCCACATCCAGCTCCTTCTCCAACCTCTGGGTCAGCTTGCAGGCCATCTGATCCTTCCAGCTTCCCTGGATAGCCCACAGCTCACTGTCCTTGCACAACTGCTTTTCACCCATAGCCTCCTTTAGCTGACTGTGCTGCAGGGTGGCAATTTCCTGGATGTGCTCCTGCAGGATAAGATGAGCAAAGCAAACTGCTCAGCTCAGCCAACCACAGGATTTACATACCACACATATACCCCCTGCAGACTGTGGAAGCCAGGCTCTGTGGGGTTTATCACATCTTAGCTCTTAGACATAGATAGCCTTGGCCAGCAGTGTATGGACCCAAATCAAAAGTTCCTCAAAACCTGGGGAGGGCAGGTCAGATTCAGGCTCATCTCTTGGATTCAGGGGAGGAAGGCATAGAACATGGACTGCAAGATGGGATCCTTGACAACTCAGGGAAGTATAAGCTACCTCCTCCCTCTGCCCCTGAATGGGAACCTAAATAGCTCTTCCCTGGGTGAATACATCCCAGGCCTTCTGCAGAGACCTTCTTAGCCATTTCTGAGCCCCAGAACATGTGATTTTAAGGGTGGGGAAATGCAGCCTGCTAGACGTCTAGACACATTGCTACAGAGGTCCTGTAGAGGAGCAGAAGGGGGACGGCTCACCGCAGTGTTAGCATCTCTTGGCGGACAGTAGTGCCAAGAACAGTTCCTGCTCAACTCTAGAGAGAACCCTGGCTGAAGAGTAATGCATAGGACTCAGATGCATGGGACAGGGTCAAAGAGTAGAAAAGCCCCACCTACGCAGGACCACTCCATGGTCATGAAGAGACTTACCTGGATCAGCTGCTCCTTCAGGGCCTCCAGAGCTTCCTCCTTTTCTAAATGAAGCTGCTCCTGCTGCTGCCTCAGCTCCCATTTCTGCAGATACAGAGGGCTCTCACTGCTATCAGGGCAAGTTAAACAGCATCCCTGGTGTTTATCTGCTCTGATGTAGCACTGATGGGCAGTGTCTTGGCAACAAGGATAGCCACTAATGGCTTTTCCCTTTCCTCTCCCTTCCTTGTGGACATCTATCTGGCTGGCACTAGAAAACCCCAGGAACCACATTTATTTTCTCTTTGCTTGTCATTCTATACAGAGGTCAATCCTTGAAAGACACCAGAGGCTAGTGACCTGATTTGGTCCATTTTGTATTGGGCATTTCAGGAGAGGGCAGTAGAATCAAGATGAATCAGTGTGATCAACACAGAAGGGAAACATAGCACTGAAGGCATTGTCCAGTGGCCCATTCAATTCCACAGAGAAATCTGTGCCTGGATTTAAGTGATATCACAGTCATGTTCCCAGGTTACCCTCACCATGATGCTATACTAAGGAGCACAACCTTATGACAGTTTGTCAGAGATGCCAAGCTTGCAGAAAAGCCCAAGAGTTGCTCTTGGTCCTACAGGAATTGTTAGATTTCCCTGTATGATTGTTTTTCCAGCAATGCCTTAATGCCCCAACTGAGATGGTGGCCATGTTGTGCTCTGTGCTGTATGCAGGAATGAGAAAGAGTCTGTTCTTTGAAGACCAGACAGTCTAAACAAACAGGGCGGCCAAAGGATTTCTTACCCATGGGTCAGGTGTAGGGTGCACACAGACCCATATCTCAGGCAGTGACCAGTCCCCAGTGCTGCAGAAAAAGGAAAAGGAAAAGGCCACAGTGCTTTTGGCCAATTGTGCTGCAAAGAGAGGATGGTTCCCCACTGCCTCCTGTAATGCACAGTATCTGCCTTAAGGCAAAGAAAGTTAGAACCCTGATCCTGGCCAGAAAAACAGCAAAGTTAATACTGGACAGAAAACCACATAGCTCATTTTAAGGGTATGGCTGTGCAGTGAATGAGCTCTTCAAGGAACAATAATTTCCTCTGTACGCCTATTAACTTGCATTACCTTTTCCATTTGGACCTGAAGGATGGTGTGTTTCTGAGCCTCTATCTCTTGCTGCAAGTCCCTGAGGTAGTGCTGAATTTCTTCCCTCAGTCCACGGAGGATCTGGAGGCCATGGCTGGGAGAGAGGTAAGATGGGCTCCTGAATAAAATAAACAGAAGTTTGGGAAGAGAACCAGGAATGAGGGTGCACCCTGCATGGGTCACACCTTGTAACAGTAGGTCTGCTAGGACTGAGCTTGGGTTGCCTGGACTAGAAAGAAAGAGCTACCACTGTTCTGAACTAAGGGGCTCAAAGCAGACAATAGAGGGTGACTGAGCACCACATTGTTAGCAGGGTCTATACTTGAAGCACTCATCCTCTATTCTTTCCAGGGATCTTTGTCTTGGGGACAACACTGCTGGAGATCTATGAGATCTGATCCATGTTTTATAATGAACTGCCTACATAACTAAAAGCTGCTTCCCCAAGTAGTAACACCAAAGCATGGACTGAAGGGCCTGGCAGTGTTGTTTCTGTCCCAGTTGTGGCAGCATTACGCTCAACCTATCAGTCCTGTGACCCTTCTCCTAGGGTTCCAGCCACAAGAGTAAAGAGCCCTTTAGCAACCTCTTGCTCCCCCTGATCATGGGAAATGCCACCAGTTCTCACCCTGAAGCAATAGGGATACATGAATCAAGCTCTCGCACAAAGTCTTTCCAGATATAAAGAGTGAAATTCAGCCCTGAGCTGAGAGCCAAGGGCAGCCCAAGGCCTAGGTACCACCTATACCACTGGCCATAAGCAGGATCTGTGTGCTACTTAGGCCTTTGGCTGGCCTCAGATTCACCTATGCATAGCAGAACAAATGCAGCTGAGTCTGCCTGGCTATTGGTCAGTGCAGGGTGAAGGCAGGATAGACTTGCACTTAAACTAACAAAAGTATATCTATCTATCTATCTAATCACAAGCTTTCACGGGCTGAAGCTCATTCCATCAGATGCTGTGGCTGTGAAGGTTGAGAAAGCAAACAGTTTGGGCCTCCAGAGACAGAAACCAGGGGGTTAAAGGGCCTCACCTATCTGCCATCCAGAAAGCACTCTGTCCCCTGGCTCTCTCAGGCAGCAAGTCCTGGAGGTGCTGGCACACCAAGCCAATCTCCCAGGCCACTGAGTGCTCAGCCCACTCAGCACTGGACAGTGCCTCCTGCTCCCAGAAAGACGATTCACCCTGCTTGGCTCGCAAGACGCACTGCTTCTCCTCCAGTTGCTGCAGCCTTGCTCTCAGTTGGTCACGCTCCTGTATTGTCTCCTAGGGTCATAACCACAAGAAGAAAAAGCACATTAGCAAACACAGTAGTGATGCATGGGGGTGCATGTGCACCCCCTGAGAGTGCTGGTGCATCCCCTGTCAGGCCACACTCCCAGTTTAGGTGACGGGGAGAGGGACAGGCAGGAGCACAGGGTTCCCCACCCCCTGTAAGCACTGGCCGGGTAGTGGGGCTGCCAACAAAAGTGGCCACGCTGCTTCCGGAAGTGGCATGGCTGCTTTTTGGTGAGTGAGGTCAGCTGCCAGGGGACCCCCCACTGACACCCCCAGTCAATGCAATTAGCCACCGGGGGACCACTCCTCCCAGGCTGCTGCCTGGTGTCGGGGGGGTATGTGCGCCCCACCTGACACAAGAGGCACAGTCACCCATGAGCAAACACTTGCTCTTCCTGGGCAACAGGCTCTGAGCAGTGCAGGGCAGCACATCTGGATTGCTACTGCTTGAGGTGAATGTTTGTATCCCTTCCATTGGGAGGGCCAAGAAAATACCCTGCTCAGCAAAGCTCAGTTTGTCAGCAAAGCCCAGTTTGCCAGTGTAACCAGGCAAATCAGTCAGATGCCAGCAGCTTCCCTCCTGGCCAGCAATGCCACTGGGGCTCTCATAATAGAGTCTCCCCTGACACTGTGCCTCTTAACTCATCATACCTCACTCCCAGTGATAGGCATGTGAGACCAAAGAATTTCCCCTGCCTCCTTAGATAGCTCCTATATCTGTCTTCCCACCTGCTCCAGTTCCTCCCGAAGTTTCTGTAACGCTTCCATTTTCTCCTCCTGAAGCAACGTCTGCAGGTCTTCTAGGGCCACCTGCTTCTCTTGCTTGAGTGAGCAAGTAAGGAGTTCCAGGTCTTGGATTCTCTGTAGCACAAGCCATTAGAAACAAAGCATCACTCTAGCCCAGCCTAGCCCTTGCCCTGACATCCTGGGTCATCTCCAAGCCAACTTGCACGCTCAGGGCAGAATAAGAACTCTGTATCTGAAGGAAGTCCTTTACAATGCACTGCCTCAGCCCTCAGTCACATGGCAAGGCTGAAAAGAGTGCCTGACACAGCTACTGCCCATTGCTTAGTACTGACTCTAGATCAGGGATGGGCAAAATACAGCCTGCAGGCTGGATCTGGTCCACAGAGGAGCTTTGTCTGGTGCCACCTGGCCATGGCACATCCTGCTGCCCTCTGGGGCTGGGCTCCATAGCTGGACTGCCTTTCTAGGAAGCCTGGGCAGTGGCAGCTCCTTCCGGTTGCCGTTGAAAAGCAGCTCCTCTCCTTTGCCACTGCCAGGTAGTTCTTGCCGTAGCTGCCTGGAGCCCACGCCATGCTGGGCTGCTCTGCATCTCCATCACTGCCACCTCTCGGCTGCCCTGCAGCTGCTCTGCACTGTCACCATTGCCCCAGTGGGCAGCCCAGAGGCAGCAGTGATGGAGATGCAGGTGGTGCGGGTTCCGGTTGGCTGCAGCAACAACTGTCTGGCAGTGGCGAGGGGGAAGCTGCTTTTTCCCCGTACCAAGCAACAGTTTTTCTGCTCGGCACCACTGCTGCTGGTACTGCTCAGCCTGAACAGGCAAATCCAGAGCAGGCATGGGGCATGCTGAGTCAGGGCTGTGCGCACTTGTCCTCACTGGTACCAGAGGCTGGGGCTAATGATGCTGGCACCCACAAGGAGATGCACTGCCCAGGCTACCTAGAAAGGCAGTTCAGCTGCGGAGCTGCCCCAGCCCTGCTACATGCCCAGGGGCTGCAGGACATGCCATGGCAGGTTGGTGAGTGCTGGATGCAGGTTGTGCTGGGGCTACGCACTGTTGGCGGTGACAAGGAGGTGCCACAGGGTGTGCCAGCTCCAGGCTGTTGCAGGGCAGTGACAGGTACTGACTGGCTCGGGGGGCACTTGCAGGGGGGCTACCATGCACATCCCACCATACCCACAGCCACACTCTCTACCCCACACAATCACACACCCACAAACACCGAACCCACCCACACCCTCTACAGTCACATGCGCTTGCCTCTGGAGGGAGCCATGTAACCTGCTACCCACATCCATCCCACAGCACACACGGACTCACACATACCCCCCCAGCCATCCTCTCCCTCCACACACCTCAGAGACCCCCAGAAACTCCATACCCACCCACACAGAGACCCACACATCCCCACAAGCTACCCATACCCACCAACCTACATCCGCACATACCCCCCACACTCTCCCCCCCACTCCACATATATACACATCCACACACACACCCACAGGCCCCCCATAAACCCCACATCCACCCACCCACACCTACTCACCCCCTTCCATATCTTCCCCACCTCCCCGCAATATACAAGAGGAAGACTTTGTTTTGAGCTATTATGGAATCACTGATATATCCACAGCGCAAACACACAAATCAGGCGAAAAATATTTTTTTAAATAAAATTAAAATAAGTTATTGTGGATGATTTGACTTTTAGTATATAATTTGTGTTTTTTTTCTGGTTCCAAGATGGCAAACTCCCTTCCCAAAAGGAGTACTTCTGGGAGCAAGGGGAGGGACTTCTGGTGGCAAAGGTAAGGGGTTAGAGGACAGGACTTCTGGGCCCAAGATGGTGACCATGGGGCGGGGTGCTTGTCATGGGGCGGGGCAGCCCTTGCAGCCCTCAACAGCTCATCAGAATTTGTTAAGTGGTCCTCCAGACAAAATAATTGCCTGACCCTGCTCTAGATGCATGAGGTCCCATTGGCTACAGAGTTGGATTCCATTTCTGAGCACAGTGTGGCCTCAGGCAATCAGTGAATAGCTTCAAACCTCAATTTACCCATCTATTATATGGGGGTGATAATACTTTATTACTGATCTCCCTGACAGGGCCTATAAGAGACAATTAATTAAGTAATATTTGTAAATTCGTTTTTAAAATGATCATTATCAGTTTATGTCCACTCATAAGGATTACAGAACCAGTCATGAACTGCAGAGTATGTTGCTGGCTAGTTTTCAGCATTATAAGGTTTTTTTTAAAGGAAGTATAAAATATCCCATCTGGTTCCAGTTCTTCAAATTGGTCCTGATCTGAGGAAGGGGAAGATTTAATTTCTGATATTGAGATTCAGGGTCTCTGTCACAAAGCTATGGGAGAAGAGGGATACACCTCAGCCTTCAGCATGGCCATTTGAAGAATGATACATACTGTTTATGAACAGTAGAAGCAAACAACACTGATTTATTTTACAAAAGTCCTTCTTGTTGACACTGTCCAGAGAGTGACCTCGATGGATCTCCCAGAGATTCAACATATTACAATATGTTACAACCAACATGTTACAACATGGCCAAAAAACCTGAGTCTAGACAAAGCCTCCTGGCCTCAGCTTCTCTGTTATTAATAATGACCTTTGGAGCTGGGATCTTGTGGTGGTGACAGCATGGTCCAGGGCTGGGGCAGAACCACAGTCCGCTGCCTGCACACCCCTGCCCAGGGTGTATAGGCAGCAGATCGCAGTTCTGCCCTGGCTCTGGACCCCGTTATCATTGCTACAAGATCCTGGCCCGAAGCAGCTCCCCACCTGGATGCGTGCTCTGCCACTGCTGGGTCTGGTCTCCATGGCAACCCTGGTCCTGCACTATCAGGACCCACTGCTGCTGAGGTCTCCATGGAAACCAGCCACAGTGACATGGCCAGGGGCTGCTGGGAAACAGAGTCCGCTACAGGCCCGACCCAGCCCCAGGGGCTGGACTTTGCCTGCCCCTGAACTAGGCTATTGGGTCAAAAGGTGAGAGAGCCCTTCTCCTTTTCTGGAGTCTCACACATGTTAGTCACAGGTTCTACACAGCTAAAGTCTGGGGACTTATGCAACCTTATGCATGGATCTAGGCCACCCTGTTTTGCTGCGCCTCTGCCCAGAACACAGCCCTGCTGAGCACAATCAGTGGACACATGCAGAGCTGAATCTCATGCTGTGTGTATGTGTTAAGAACTGCAGTTGCAGTTATGCAGCTGTGTGTATGCCATTCAGGCATGTGAAGTGAACTAGGATTTAGGCCTTAGTCTCTCTGTGCCTCTGTTCTCCATCTGTAAAATGGGGATAATAACCCAGCCTTATCTCACAGCAGTGTTGTGAGCTAAATACATTAAAGACTGTGAGGTGCTCAGATACTTCAGTAAGAACCCATTTAACAACCTAAGATAGGGAGGGCAGAGAGAGGCAATCATTTGCCAAAGCCACAAAGCAAGCCATTGCTTAAATGGGAATGAGACCCAAGAGCTCTAACTTAATTTCTACAGATGATAAATCCCTCCAGCCAGATTTTGTGCTTGTAGATGGTTTGTGGAGACACCAACCTTCTGGAGCTCCAGGATCCTAGTCTGCAAAGCTGATCCCTTCCTCCTCTCTTTCTCCAGGGCCTTCTGGAGGTCCGCTTGGACTCTGTGGCTCTGCTCCTCCACTGTTTCACATTGCATCTGGAGTGCTTCCTTTTCCTTGGCTTCCCATTTACTTTGCCCTTGAAGCAGGGCATTCTGAACCTGGGATCATACAGAACCACATGAGTGTAAACACAACCCTACCCCTGGGAAGAAGAACAGGTAATGAGAAATGAACACAACCATAATACACTAAACTGGTGAGCTGAAAAGCTTTGGTACCCACAGGAAGTTCCCAAAAATACTGCTGAGCAGCATAGATGTATAAAATACTGGAGCTGGATAGGGCAGTCTTCCACTGATCTAGCCTATGGCTATATCATGGGAACAATACTGGAGTCTGACCCCAAGAAAGAAGAGCATCCCCTGGATGAATATGCCTCCTTCATCCATCAGCCTTTCTCCCAAGCCTCTCCACAAGAGGCCTGCCAGCAAAGATATGATTCCAAGGTTGATCGTGGGACAGCGGCGACTTCTACAGTATACCCCCCACCTCCTCCCCTTGATGACAGCAGGTCCCTTCAGCCCTGGAGCCACCTCATACTGGCTTTCAAGCTTTATTGTCTGAGAGTGGGATAGAAATTACTGCCCTTGTGGGGAAGGCTTTGTACCACACAGCCAGTCTCCTGAGCCATCCATTCCCCCTGAAGGTTAGAGGACTGTACCGTCTCCTTGGCCTCTGCCCTCAACTCTCTGAGTAGTTGCTGGGTATGTTCCTTCTGCATCCTCATGGCTTCTTGCTGTTGGTGAAGCTTTGCATCTTGGGCCTAGGTAGAACAGTAAAGAGCTGAACAAGCTGCCTCACTAGTCCTTGTCCTCAGGTTTCAATCATTCTGGGCTGGATGGGTCTGAGGGCAGTGTGCTGTGTGCACTCCTAGTATTGTGCCCCACAGGAGCTCTGGATGGTGTGACACCAGTGTCATAGCATTCTTGTGTCAGTGCAGTTCCCCACTCAGGCTTATGCCTCAGTGATTCCACTACGCCTCTAGCCTCCATGAAGACCTGGACCTTTGTCAGGTCCACCACTGCTTCATGGCAATCTCCAGAACACCACAAAACAGCTTGCTTTCCCACTTCCATCCCCTATTAGGAAAGGAAACACTGTTAATTGAATATCCACCTGGTCTGGCCACTGCATTTCTGTTTTAGATTCTGTTATTACAGACAGCTCGCTCTGAATTAAGGCTCTCACCCACAGCCCAGGCATCCCAGCCTTCCAAGTCCTAGGAGCAGGCAGTGAGAGGGGACTGCTGTCTCAGAGATAGAAATGAGACTGAGCAGCAGGGAAAATGAGTTCTCTCTGCCTCAGACTCTCTGTCTATCCTTGGGCCTGTCCTTTTCTGCTTTCCATGCCTCAGGTTTCCCATCTGTAACCTCATGGTATGGTAAAATGAAACACTTCATCTGCCTCTATCCATAAAGAAAATTAAGGTCACCAGAAGGAAGATGCCAGACATGTTCTTATACTGGCCCTTACAACGAACTCCGGTCCACACATGGGCAACACCTCCATCTATTGCCTGGGGAATGGATGCTACATGGTGACCATAGCAGTCACCTCACCAAGTCAAGGATGTAAAGCAATTGGAGCGCATGCGTCAAGGCTTTCCTGCCAATAGATGCAATGGTACTGGGGACATGGCCCCTTCTCCTGTTCTGTTCTGGGATGAGACACCCCTGTTTGTTCGTAGTTGACTTTCTACCCTGTGTCAAACAGGGGGCCAGAAAAGATGGCCATAATGGTCCTTTTTGTCCTTGAAACCTGCAAATATATGACACACATCCCACTGAGACCTGCTTTACCTTGTCTTGTACCATGACCCATCCACTCCCCATCCCAATCTGAGGGGCATAGTTCACCTCCATAATCCTGGTGAGGTTCTCCACTTTCTTCTGGAAGGAAGAGGATTGGTCCTGTAAGGCTGCATCCTTCACCTGCTCCAGAGTCTCTGCAAACTGAGCAGATGAGAATGAGAACGGGGAGTGTCACTTCTTAATCCCAGGCTGAGTTCATCTGCCCAGCTGGAACATACCCATCCCCACACACTGGGCACATCTACATGAGACACTACTGCACAGTGGTTACTGCACATTTATTTAGTACTTGTACAATCAAATACTAAGTAATTGCACACTAACCAGAGTTATTGTGCAGCAGCATTTGCAAACACCTTTTAAGTGCTGTTATTGCACAGTAGCCTAATAACACTGTGCAGTGGCATATTAGCACCATTGGTGCTATACACTACTGCACAGTATTATTTGGCTACTGCAGTTAGCATCTCATGTAGATGCACCCACTGAGATGGAAGATGGGCCTGCCTGAGAAGGGGATGCTACTGGGGGATGCACGCTTGCTGCTGGTTTCTCATGCAGCCACCTCCTCCCAGTACTTTGCAGCTGCATTATACAGACAAAGCAAGATCACTGGAGGACATGATGGGGCCCACTCACCATACCACCTCTGTTTCTGGAACAGCATATCCTGCATCTCTGCAGGGGATGAACAAAGTGACCCGTGAGGTCACTGCCCATCTTGTGATTCTATGATTCAATACAACCCTCAAGATTCCACAGGGACTGAAGATGCCAAGGTGCATCTATGCAGAACAAACCTCTCGGAGCTCCTGCTGCTTCTGGTGCTGCAGATCCTCTCTCTGCTGAGCCAATGCCAGCTCCTATAAGCATAGGAAATAGCATCCTTGTCATCTAGCTCAGGGCCAAACCCAAAGAGAACTCCCTAAGGTCCCTTCTGCTGCCTGTGTCATTGTTTTGCGGGTTTCAAGAGCCAGGAACTGCACAGTGGTAGATTTTCCATCAAAGAATGCCTGCATATGCTGCAGCCAGGAGTAGCTGGACCGAATATAGGATGTGAACACATCCAGGACACCCAGGACAGTCCCTCTCCCATGTAGCTGGAGCAGGTCTGCAGCTTTTAATAAATATACTTAAACTAAACAGGAGGAGAAAGAACATCAGAAAAGGAAGGACCCCCCTATCTCCTCACTCACTAAGGGAAGCCCCTGCCTTTCTGTTGGCTCAGGCTGGGCTGCTTAGAGCTGGTACCTTCTCCTTGTGCACCTCTTCCAGCTGCCTTTCATGTTCTTCCTTTAGGCTTTCCAGAGCAGATTTTTGTGACTCCTTCTCCACAGTCAGGGCAGAGACAGCCTCTTGCAACTGCTGCAGTTCCAGGTTCTTCTCCAACAGGATCTTCTCTAGAGCAGAGATCTTCACCACCTGCTCCACTACCTGTGGTTGGCTCTGCCTGCTCAGGGCCTGGTTCTGTTCTCTCAGGCCAGCCTCCTGCTTCTGGAACAGAGACTTGTGTCACCATCACAAACCCTCTCCCCTTCCCCCTCACTCCAATGGGGCATAGGAGTGACTAGTGCCTCATTGAAAACTACAGAACCATTCAAGGGTGGAAAAGACCCAGCATGGCTGAGCCCCTCCAGGTACCAGAGCAGGACTGTACCCTGTTCCCAAGCTAAGCACCAGCTGGTGACACATGCCACTTCTTAATCACAGACTGAGCTCACCTGTCCAGCTGGAATAGAAACCTATCCCCAGGGAGGAACTGATATGCATGACAGGTTTGTCTGAGAAGGGGGATGCCACTGGGGGATGTACCATTGGAGGTCAAGTTGGTCACATAGCATTGCCTCCTCCTTCTCAAGTCCAGCTGCCTTTACAGGTGTCTGGGCCCCTCACTGCAAGGGAGGAAGCCTGTAAAAGTACCATAGAATCATAGAAATTAAGGGTTGGAAGGGACCCTGAAAGATCATGAAATCCAACCCCCTTGCTCTGGGCAAGAATACTGCTGAGATCAAATGATCCCAGCAAAGTGTCTTTTCAGTCTCCTCTTGAAGACTTCCAAGGTTGGAGACTGCACTACCTCCTTGGGAATTCTATTCCAGATTCTGGTCACCCTTACCATAAAGTTCTTCCTGAAACCATCCTTTTAACAGTTTATGGCCATTGCTCCTTGTCCTCCCCTGGGGTGCCCTAGAGAACAGTTTTTTCCCCATCACCTCTTGCATACTTATAGATGGCCACCAAGTCCCCACTCAGTCTTCTCTTCCCCAGACTGAACAGTCCCAGATCCTTTAGTCTTTCCTCATAAGGTCTGTCCTCCAAGCCCTTAATTATTCCTGTGGCCTTTCTCTGGACCCTTTCAAGATTCTCCACATCTTTTTTTAAGTGCGGCACCCAGAACTGGACACAGTACTTCAGCTAGGGTCTCACTAGCACCAAGTAGAGAGGAAGCATCACTTCTTTAGCCCTGCATCAGTTAATGCATCCCAGTATGCTATTAGCTCTGTTGACTACAGTGTCGCACTGGCGGCTCATATTCATCCTGTGATCAAACATAACCCTGAGGTCCCTTTCAGCTATCATGCTGGCCAGGACATCTCCTCCTAACCTATATTCTTGTCACTGGTTACTTCTCCCCAGATGAAGCACTCTGCATTTATCATTATTGAGCTTCATCCAGTTAGCAGTAGCTGGAAATGAGGGGGAAGAGCCAGTCCAGTTGCTTCTGCCAGTTGCCACTTATTCATACTGGAAGGTGAGGGGTCATTTCAGAGCCATGAGTGGAACAAACCTATCACCCACTAACAGAAAAGGATTGGCCAGGGAAGAAAAGAACAAGGCACTGAAGTGGTAGGGCTGGAAAGAAAGGGAACCAGGCAGCAGGGAGCATGTGGGGTGCAAGAGGAGACAAGAACAGTACTGGGGGGCATGCCAGGATCAGAGGCACACTACAGACCAAAGGAAAAACAAAGGAGTAATTGCAAAGACTACTACTCACTTAGTGCATTAAAACAGTTAAGAACACACTAGCATGTGTGTTACTGCTCCACTACACTGCACTGCAGTGACCAGTGGGTGGTTCTGGCAATGGCCAATGAGGGCAGATGTCCACATCTCAGTTAAGAAGCATTTCACACCATTGAATGTTCGAAGGGCCCTGGAAGGCTCACTCAGTAATGGGGCTCCACCCCTGGCCTTGGGAACCCAACACATATAGGTGGTGGAAGGTGGGGGGCTAACGGGGCTTAGCCCCCCGAATGCAGTGCAGCAGTAGGGCCTCAAGGCAGCCCAGCCGCAGGCTTCTGGCTGCTGCAGGAAGAGTGAGGGAGGGAGTGGGGCTGGGACAGGGGCAGGCACTACACAACCAGGGCGGAGCAAGGGATGGAGCCATGAGAGGCTCGTCCAGAGGACACAGCTCTACGCGCACCCTGGGAAGGTACAGGGGGCATGTGCCCCCCGGATCTGCATGGGACATGGTGGACTGCAGCTGTGGGCTGGGGCCAGAGCAGCACCAAGCTCTTCCTGGCAGTGGGCTAGGCTGTGCTGGGGGTGGGTGACAGCAGGTGCAGCCACCCCAAAATTTGCCTTATCCCCCCACCCTGCTCCCAGTACTGCTGGCACCCACCCTGACCATAGCACAGCCAAACCCCATCCCACCAGAAACAGTCCAGTGCAACCCCAGCACAAGCCCACAGATGCAGCCTGCCCTGCTCCGCTCCACACGCAGATCCAGGGATACACACCTCCCATACCCTTCTGCAGTGTGTGCAGGGGTAGGAGCCACCACCTCCTCACCACGCCAGGCACCCCCCTTACTTTGCATCAGCATTCCTCAGACCAGGTGAAAACTGGTGACCAGACCAGGGGTGCCGAGAATGCAGTAATGACAGCAGTCCACATAAAATCAGTCCAGAACTGGTGAAGATACTCTTAGATCAGTTGGATGTTTTCAAGCTGGCTGGGCCAGGCAACCTGCAATTGAGAGTGCTGAAAGAGCTGGCCAAGCTTATAACAGTGCCTCTGGAGAGACTGTTTGAGGAGTCATGAAACTCAGAAGTGGTTTCTAACGACTGGGAGAAGATGAACGTGGTACCCATCTTTAAGAAAGGACAGAGGAATGACCCTGCCAACTACAGACTGGTCAGTCTGACTTTGGTCTTGGAGAATATCTTTGAAAAAATTGTCAAGGAGGCCATCAACCACAAGCTTGCGTCTGGTGGGGTACTGAGAGGCAACCAGCATGGCTTTGTAGAAGGGAGGTCATACCTAACAAACCTGGTGTCCTTTTATGATCAGGTAACTAATCATCTGGACGTGGGACAGGAGATGGACATCATCTACCTAAACTTCAGCAAGGCCTTTGATACTGTTTCCCATGAAATCCTCTTGGTTAAGCCAAAGAGTACTGGCCTAGACCAGGCTACAGAGAGGTGGGTTGGCAACTGGCTCAGCGGCCGATCCCAGAGAGTGGTAATTGATGGGATGGCCTCATCCTAGAAGGCCATCTCCAGTGGTGTACCCCAGGGATCAGTGCTTGGGCCTGTGTTCTTTAACATCTTTATTAATGACCTGGATGAGGGAGTGAAAAGTGTATTACATTTACAGATGACACCAAGCTGTGGGGACAAGTGGGTACATCAGAGGACAGGTCAAGGATTCAGGAAGACCTTGACAGGCTGGATCTATGGGATGAACAGAACCAGATGAGGTTCAACAGGGACAAATGCCAGGTCCTTCATCTGGGTAGGAAGAACCGTCACCATATCTATACAATGGGTGGTGGTCAACTGGCTGGCACTGCATCTGAAAGGGACCTGGAGGTGTCAATTGACCAGAGGATGAATATGAGCTGCCAGTGTGATGAAGTCACTAACAGAGCAAATAGAATTGTGGTGTGCACCAGCAAATGTGTCACCAACAGATCCAGGGAGGTGCTCCTCCCCCTCTATTTGGCATTGGTGACACCACAGCTGGAGTACTGTGTCCAGTTCAAGGGCACCATACTTTAAGCAGAATGGGGACAAGCTTGAAAGGGTCCAGAGAAGGGCCAGTCGCATGATCAAGAGCTTGGGGGAGACTTTGGGATCTGGGTTTGTTCAGCCTGAGCAAAAGAAGGTGGAGGGGCGACTTGATAGCCACTTACAAATATGTCAAGGGAGAACACCAGGATCTAGGAGAGCAACTGCTCAGAAGAGCACTCCTTGGGAGGACATGGTCCAATGGACACAAGCCATTCAAGGAAAAGTTTTGGCTAGACATAAGGAAAAACTTCTTTTTCATACAGGTAACTAAAATTTGGAACACACTTCCAGCAGAGGTGGTGCAGTCTCCATCCCTGGCAGTTTTTAAGAGAAGGTTGGACAAACACCTCATTGAGCTCCTTTGAGCCCAATTACTTCCTGCCCATGGCAGGGTACAGGACTTGATGATCTTACAGGTCCCTTCCAGTCCTTCTTTCTATGATTCTATGATTCTAAGCCACTCATGGCTCTGTTCTGCACCCGCCCCAGCTATGCAGGTCTTGGCCCTGCCTCAGCCCCAGCCCCAGCCCCAGCCCCACTCCCTCCACCCACCCCTTCCCCCAAAGACTTATCTGCTGGGGTGACGTGCACGCATGTGTATACACGTTCAGCCCCCCCAAATAATTTTTTCTCCCTCCGCCTGTGCCAACACATATGCCAGCTAGGGAGGCTCTCTGGCAGTCAGCCTCATCTCATTTTCCCTTGCACTCCACAAATCTCCTGAGCAGAGGTAAGCAACCACTGTCCCAGTAGGCCTGCACAGGGATCAGGGGGCACCCTTGGGCCAAAGTGTATGGATACATTCTGGAAGAGGGAAGAAGGGATGACACATACAGAAGGGGACAGTTAAGCTTTGCACAGGCCACCTGCCATAACTCCTCTTACCTGAACCAATGTGGAGGACATGCCACCTAAACCTGAGATTCCTTTGCTCTCTTAAGCTTCCTGAGCTGTAATCACAGTTGCCTTGTCTCTTTCTGTAGCTCCAGTCCCTCTGTTGTTCTCTCCTCCAACTTGTTCTGAGCTGCCTTCAGGTGTTGCAGCCAAAGGAACATGCACAATTCTCACAAACAAGGTAACCAAGGTCTGAACTGGACTGAACTATATTTCCCCCAGCTGCTATTTAGCTCACAATGATGAGAGTCTGGTTCATTCCCGCCAAAAAAATCTTGGGTGGTGGCTATGGTATATACTCTGCCCTGGGAGAACTGTATTCCATAGCAACAGCCACTGCCTCGCAAGGGAACCCTCTCTGGTACTATGCTGGTAAAAGCTAATTATGTAAAATGTAACCTCATGGGGGCAGGAGCACAGGCCCATAACTGGTGCTCCTGGTGGCTGCCAGAAAATGCATGATGAATAATAACAATATTATGACATGATGGCTAGGCAGGTAGCTTCTGAGGAAATGGACAATGTCTTGAGGTTTACCACCCAGTCCCAAATCTCATTCACATTAGGCAGTCTAGTGCTTAGTGCCTCCTTTGACATTGGGCAGGCAGGGCTTTAGGAAACTTT
This sequence comes from Crocodylus siamensis, assembly GCF_052110815.1. Taxonomy (NCBI): domain Eukaryota; kingdom Metazoa; phylum Chordata; order Crocodylia; family Crocodylidae; genus Crocodylus; species Crocodylus siamensis. The sequence goes on from NC_143403.1 coordinate 47,976,116, forward strand.
CCACTGGGCAGCAACCCCTGGGTTGCTGTGAGCCCCAGGAGCTCCCCTACCTCCTGCAGATCCTCTGTTCTGGTTCTGTCCCCTTGCTGCTTCAGCTTCTGGTAGGTCAGGGGGGACAAGCTGCCCTCCAAGTGATGCACATGTATCTTCAGCTGCTCCCACTCAGGCACCACTGAGGCAACTTGTGAGGGAAACAGGCTGAGAATAAGACAACCTGGCTCTTGAAACCCACAATGCTACTTTCAAGCCCATGGAAATCAATGGTGCGCCTCTATCCTGTACACTGAGGGACAGTTCCTGCATGATTCAGAGAGGAATGTGACTTGCCCTTCCTTCCAAAACCTTCCATCAGGCTCATCTTTCTTTCCTGTTACTTTCTCTCCTTTGCCTCCTGTTCCCCTTTCCATCTGCACCAAGTCCATGTGGGACCCATCTGATGCTGTGCTCCAAGCCCCCTTCTCACCTCTTGGAAGACTCCCAGCTGGTTGTTGCGTGTGGCACAGCGATGCCATCTTCGAATGCTCAGCTCCTCTCTCTTTGGCAGCTCCAACAGGCATGAGTCAGACTTCTGCTTGAGCAGCATCAGGTCCACCCTATGGCAGGGAGAGACCATCACCCCAAGAGGGACAGTAGGGACCTCTTAGAACCACCCACTGCATTGTCACTTCTAGGCTGAGCTTGAATGAAGACAAGTCCCAGCATGAACTGCTCCTTGGGGCTGTGCAAGGGCTGCTGGCATCAGGAGGGAGCGTTACCTATGGCAGCATCTAATCTTTGTACCCCATTGTAGGTTGCCATCTGCACATGTCCTGGGGCCCTTAGATATACCTAGTGTATTGCCAAACAAGATGCCCTGTATCATTACCTGGCTTAGCTCACGCTCTGTTCTTTGGTCTGCTCCTGCTTTCACTAACCTCACTGCATATTTGGCCATTGGTGTCAGTGAGAACAGCATTAGCTCCTATCCACAATCTCCTATTCCTTATCTATAGTTGGCCTACCAAGGCTGCCATATGCACATCTCCCCTTCAGGTACCTGGCTTCATCTGCTTTGCTCTGAGTCTCCTTCACATGGGACTCCAGCTTCTGTGCCTCTTTCTGGCTCTTCTCCAGGGCCCCACGCTGTGACTCTAGCTCTTGTACTGTGTGCTGAAAGTAGAGGGAAGAACCGGCATTGGTCAAACTAAGCGTCCATCTCCCTTGTCCTGGCAACCTTGCCCTTTTAACTTGTTGTGCCTACTGCTACCTTCTCCTCGGGATCTGGGTCCAACCAAGATTGCTTTCATCTGGGATCACACACAAGACTGGTGCTTGTAAATAAGAGAGCATGACAGGGCAAGATTGTACCCACCACAGAGCTGTCTTCCCTTACCTCCTTTGCTGACAAATTCTATCAAATGGGATACTCTTATTAACAGTCCCAGATTAAATTTGAGGGGCCAACTGCAAGAACTTTGCTATGATGGGCCTTCCACTCTAAGCTCACTTCCTCCTTTGGTCTGGCAGGACCTAAACTGCTCTTTGTTGAAAACCGATAATTTCTGCAGCCCTAAAGGATGTAGGGAAGCATTAGTGTGTGAACTTCCATGTACACTGCTTGGTCATGGCCCATCAGCCACACACTGCCAGTACCAAGAAAGCATATGGCCCCAGCCCTACCAGAAATACCGAAGAGAGGCCCACGTGCACCTGCTGGAGAGAAATCTCCAGAGGCCAGATCAGCTATGCAGGCAAAGGCATTGCTCTATCTGCTGCACAACACCACAGCATGTGAGCAGGGCAGAGTCTGGGGCAGGTCTGCTCTCCTCTGACAAGTGTTGCTGGTTGTGGGTATGCCATTTGAGGGGAACAGTTTCTGGTGTTTTACACAGCTATGTTGGGAAAAGCTCTACCAAAGACGCTCAGTCTGCATGTACACACTTAAACATCCACAACGCAGAAGTAGGGCAAAAAATTCCTGGTATTCCAGCTACATACCTGCCATTGAGGTGCACGTAGGGAAGCAGAATTCCAGAGTAACTGCATTTAAATAAGATGTTGAAGGCCTGATACTAGTCTGCTAGAGACATGTTGGACTCATGGCACTGACTGGCTGGGTGTTTCTCCCCCAAATCCTCTGAAACAAGTCTGCCCACAGCAGGCTGTTTGGAAAGTACGTGTTTCTGGAGCAAGATGTCACTCTTGGACACATGGATGCATGCCTGGGGAAGGAATTCCACTGAAGGACAGCCATAATTCCAGCATTTCCTGTCTTCTGAGTGCTAACCTTTGTAACCTTACTTTGCTTTTCCCATGCAGTTTCTTTGTAGGGAATAACATCATCATCATAATAATCCCTTGCTCTGCTAATCCCCACCAAGTTTGAATATACCACAAAAAAGTTAAATGACTTGCCCAACCTAATTGGCTGGTGTCATTGAGGAGCCATTGACATGGCTGTTTGAGGACTCCTGGTGCTCGGGCCAAGTCCCTGAGGACTGGAAAAGGGCCAATGTGGTCCCTATTTTCAAGAAGGGGAGGAAGGAAGAGCCTGGCAACTACAGGCCAATCAGCCTCACTTCTATCCTGGGGAAGGTCTTTGAAAAAATTATCAAGGGCCACATTTGTGAGAGCCCTGCAGGGGAAGTGATGTTGAGGGGTAACCAACATGGGTTCGTGCAAGGCCGATCCTGCCTGACTAACCTGGTCTCTTTCTATGACCAGGTAACAAAGAGCTTAGATGTGAAGGAGGAAATTGATGTCATCTTCTTGGACTTCCAGAAGGCCTTCGACACAGTGTCCCACCCAGTTCTGATGGGCAAGCTGAGGGACTGGGTGACAGCAACCATGAGCTGATCACTGTCATACGCACACCATAATGGTGGCATCGATGCGCGAGGCACCAAGATGGCGAGCCCCGCCCTCCTTCCCACAACCATCACAAAAGGGTAAAACAAATGCTGCCATACCACTACTTTCATTATCAGAGCGTCACCAACATAAGTGAGGTCGGCTGGTCTGCAACACCAAATAAGGCCTGAACACAGAACCCTGAGAAGTGATAGGTGAAAACAGCCAACTCACTGTTGAGCGCGTCTCCCAAGTGATATAAGGGAGTGCACGGCCGCACCCAAGCGAGGTTGTTCATCACCCACTTTGATTATCACAAGGGACACTAGCCTGATCACCTAGCTTCCACCTCCCGTTCATGATTAGCAACTGCTGAACGCCACTTCATTGCCAGCCCCAACATGATTAGCAGTCTACTTCTCTGCATCTCTTTTCTCTCCTCAATGCTCACTGTGAGTAAACAAACCTCTACCTTCAACTACTCTCTGCCTCTGTGACTATCACCTCACCACCTCCTATCGGGCAACGTGAGCTCGACGTGAGCTGGACTCGCATTAACCATCCCATAGAGAGCTAAATGACCCTTCTAACCCTGCCGTTCCGGTCCCTTGCGCTGCGATCGGACAGCAGCGTGACAATCACCTTCACCATCCACCATAAAGCTGGCAAGTCAGTCAGCAATACAGAAGTCCTCAACTTCAGGAAAGCTGACTTTGATGAGCTCTGGAGGTACTCAAGGAGCTGGGAAGCATCATAGCTCTGCCCCTGGCATGGATCTTCAAGAGGTCCTGGTGCTCTGGTGTAGTGCCCGAAGATTAGAAGGCCAATGTGGTGCCTATCTTTAGGAAAGGGAGGAAAGTGGATCTGGCAAAATACAGGCCCATCAGCCTGACTCTATCCCAGGGAAAGTCTTAGAAAAGATTATCAAAGAGGCCATTCTTAACAGGCTGGCCAATGGCAACATCTTGAGGGATAGCTAGCATGGGTCTGTTGCAGGTAGGTCTTACTTAACCAATCTTATTTCCTTTTACGACCAGGTGACCTATCACATGGACAAGGGAGAAGAGACTGATGTCATATATCTCGACTTGAAAAAAGCCTTCGATCTGGTATCCCATGATCATCTTTTGGCAAAACTGTCCAAGTGCAGCCTTGGCTTCACCACAATCTGCTGGCTGGGGAATTGGCTCCATGGTCAGACCCAGAGGGTGGTGGTTGATGGAAGTCAATCATCGTGGTGCCCTGTGACCGGTGGGGTCCTCCAAGGCTCTTTCCTTGGGCCAACACTATTCAACATCTTCATTAATGATGTGGATATTGGTGTCAGACGAGGATTGGCCAAGTTCACTGATGACACCAAACTTTGGGGTAAAGCATCCATACCTGAAGACTGGAGGGCGATTCAGGCTGACATTGACAGTCTCAGGAAATGCGCAGATGAGAACCTGATGATGTTTAACACTGAAAAATGCAAGGTTCTCCACCTTGGGAAGAAAAACCTGCAGCATGCTTATAGACTTGGCAGCATTACGCTGGCTAGCACAACGGACGAAAAGGACTTGGGGTCATGATTGACCACAAGATAAACATGAGCCTTCAATGTGGTGCTGTGGCTAGTAAAGCAAGCAAAATGCTAGCCTGCATCCATAGATGCTTCTCGAGCAAATCCCAGGATGTCATTCTCCCATTGTGCTCAGCCTTGGTGAGGCCACAGCTGGAGTACTGTGTCCAGTTTTGGGCTCCACAATTCAAAAAGGATATGGAGAAACTTGAGAGTCCAGAGGAGAGCCACACACATGATCAGAGATCAGGAAAACAGACTGTATGATGAGAGGCTGAGAGCTATGGGTCTCTTCAGCCTGGAAAAGCGCAGGCTCAGGGGTGATCTGGTGGCCACCTATAAGTTTATCAGGGTGCTCACCAGGATCTGGGGGAACGTCTGTTCACCGGAGCACCCCAAGAGGTGACAAGATCAAATGGCCACAAACTTCTCCATGACCATTTCAGGCTAAACGTAAGGAAGAAATTCCTTACTGTCTGAGCCCCCAAGGCCTGGAATAGTCTGCTGCTGGAGGTGGTTCAAGCACCTACTTTGAACGCCTTCAAGAGAAATTTGGATCTTTATCTTGCTGGGATCCTATGACCCCTGCTGACTTCATGTCCCTGGGGCAGGGAGCTGGACCCGATGACATTCCGAGGTCCCTTCCAGCCCTAATGTCTATGAAATCTCTGAAGCCCTTTGAGAAACCTAAGCATATGAAAAGACACGCACATGAAGCACTACAAATCCTGCCCTAATATGAATGTCTAATTCAGTACTATATACACATTCAGGCCCCATCCTTGATGAAGAACTTCATAAAGTGCTACAGCTGTTGCTCTGGTGCTACTCCACAGCCAGAAGTTTTGCAAGGAGGCATCCCAGAATGTCTCTCAGCCTCTGAGCCGTGATTTCTTCCCAGAGCCTTGTGGCTAATTGACTCCATGTTTCCTGCCACTGCAGGGCTGGTCAGTTTAATCTCAGGAGGTTGCCTAAGTTCCATGTGCGCTGCATTCCCAGTGGGAGCAGAGAATGCCTCGGTAAACGTGTTGACAATTGCCTGAAGGTCTGCTTCTGAATGAGCACAGACTACATCATCAGAGTACTGGAACTCAGTGATTGAGGTCAGGGTAGTCTTGGTTATGATGATTACTTTTGGTTGGTATCCTCCACAGTGCTTCTTGGCTAACACAGTCAAAGGCTTTCATGAGGTCAAAGAAGCATACATAGAGAGGTTTATGTTATTCCTGGCATTTTACCTGCAGTAAGTGAGCTATGAAGATCATGTCAGTTGTGCCTCTTGATGCCCTAAACCCACACTGAAATTCTGGGAGGAGCTCTTTAGCAAGTGAAAGGAGATGGTTCAGGAGGGTTCTCACAATGATCTTTCCTGTGGTGAACAGCAAGGTGATCCCTTTGTAGCTTCCGATGTTGGACTTGTCTCCTTTCTTGAAGACTGTCACAATCATGGTATCCCTGAGGTCACCTGGGATTTCCTCATCATTCCTCATCATTAATATGAGGGCATGGAGCTGTGATGTGAGCTCCTCTCCCCCTTGCCTGAAGATTTCAGTGGGGATTCCATCAGCTCCAGATGCCTTGTTATTCTTCATCTACTTAGTGGCTTTCCTCACCTTATCAAGGGATGGAGGGATTCCGAGATTGTCTCTGACAGGGTGTTGCAGGATGGAGTTGAGAACGCTCTCATCAGCAACAGTGTCCTGGGACACAAGAATACTCACCGGCAACTAGGAAAACAGCACATGGAGGGCGGAACACAGAACCCGCGTGGTGCATCAGCCGCCTGTTTATACAGCTGCAGCCAGCTGGTGACGTCAGCGCTGAATGCTGGCCGGCTCAGCTAAAAATGGTGGTGCACGCTGCGGAGCCAGCAGGAGGAGGGAGAGCGCTGCTGCTGAGGTCCCTGCAGCAGAGATGAGCGGAGGCATAGGACCCGGAGAGCAGGAACGGCCGGGACAGAAGTGAGGAGGACGAAGAGGAGCATCTCGGCGATGCTGCAGACAAGGTGGCAGGAGGACACCGGGATCACCACGGAGGGATGGCAGAAGGCACTCTGAGAGAGATCCGACCCAAGGGAGAGGGACGGTGAGGAGTCCAGGGAGAATTGTCACTGGAGGGAACATCGCCACTGGATCAGGAGGTGCCTTAGAGTAGGCAGGGAACTGGGTGCCTAAGGGGATGAGGCAGCCAGTGTCCCGGTGAAGTGCGGGGGGGGGGGGGGGGGGGGGTAGTTAAAGGGCCAGTATGTCCGGTTTTGTGTTTTGGGCTTCCTTTTCCTTTCTTGTTGATTTTGGTTCTACCCCAGGCCCAAGGGGTATAGGAGGGTAGCCGACCCACAATGTGGGCCAGATAGAGTTGGGAGGGGCCCAAGCAGGCCCCAGTAGAGGGTCCTAGGAACAAGACACCAACCAGCTTGTTGCCGCTACACAGGAGGCGTGAGGCTGGGGTGTAGGGGTGGCAGAGCCCCAAGAATAACTGCTGGGAGGAACCTTAGGGCTAACAAGCACACCCGATGAACAGCCCTAGACACTGAGGTCATCAAGTTGTGGCAGGTGAGCACGGGGTCAAGGATTCGGGCAGAAGTCACCAGCTCAGGCAGAGGTGCGAGTCCAAGAGGTGCGTAACATCAATCACCTGAGCGAGAGCAGCACAAGAGCAGCTAGTTGAGTCCCGGCGTCAACAAACAGTCCTGGTTGAGAAGGTCTTCAAAATACTCCTTCCACCTGGCATTGATGGCTCCCCTTTCCTTGATTAGGTTTCCCCCCTCCTTAGGTCTCAAGGGGGTTGGTCCCTGAGTGCTTGAACCACAGATGGCGGCATTGGTGGCATTGAAAAACCTTTGCCTCTCATAGATGTCAGTGAGGTGTTGAATCTCCTTCACCTTGTCTTCCCACCATCTGTTCTTCATATCGTGGGTCCTCCTTTGGACCTCTGCCTTGGCTTGCTGGAGATTTCTTTTGTTTGTAGTTGACATAATTCTGCCAAACACAAAACACTTTGTGCTTGCAGTTAACCAACTCTTGGATCTCCTGGCCATTCTCATCAAACCAATCTTGATGTTTCTTGGTAAAGAATCCAAGTGTCTTTTTCCATGCACTGATTACAGCATACTTGAAAGTATCCTAAGTGCCACTGACATTTTTCAACTGTTGTTAATTAGAATTTACCAGTTTTTCATTGAGGTGCTGATGGAAGAGGTCTCGCTTGATTGGGTCCTTGAGTCCTTCGACATTGATCTTCTGTCGGCATTACTTCTGTTGCAGCTGTCATTTGGGAGCCAGTCTGAGTGACTATACTGAGAAAATGAGTTGGTGATTGGTCTAGCAATCGTTAGCTCCTAGCATAGTTCCAGTGATAAGGACATATTTGCGACCCCAGGCATGAACAATCACATAGTCAATCAGATGCCAATGCTTAGATCACGGGTATTGCCATAATGGTCTATGCATGTTTTTCTGGTGGAATAGGGTGTTGGTGACAGTGAGTCCATGTTCTGTACATTTGGTCAAGAGGAGGAGGATGCTGAAGTTGACCTTTCCTACTCCTTCCTTGCCAAAAGTTCTGTTCCAGAGGTTTGAATCCCTTCTGACTCTGGCATTGAAATCACTGAGAACAATAAGTCTTTCTCCTTTCGGAACATCAAAAGAATTTGGTCAAGGTTGGCATATAATTCCTCCTTGGTTTCATTGGCAGTGTCAAGAGTCAAGGTAAACGCACTGATGACAGTGACATATTGGCTCCCTGCCACTTTAAGATGAAGAGTTATGAGGCACCCATTAATTCTTATAGGTAACTCATTTAGTTTGTTTATGAGTTCATTATTGATGGTAAAAACAACTCCGTGGAGTCAGCATTCTCCTTTCTATTTACCTGACATTCCTGGTCCCAAAATTGATTGTGTGTCTTTGTTGATTTTGATCACAATAAAGGTGCTCCCACTGGAGGCAGTTACCCAGTCAGGAAGAAGGTAGACAAACTATGTTTAGGGCACCTTTTCTAGCCCCCTCTTTATGTACAGTAAGCAGAGCAGATCCTGAAGAGGGCAGCTTAGTGACAATTACAGCTGCTGAATTGCACTCCTGCCTCATCCAAGGGCTAGATGATCTTCTTTTAACTGCTGCCTCACCATCCAGCTCTCATTGCCACTAGCCAGTTACCACAGGGCTTGAAAAATGCACTGCAAAAGTCATAAGCTCGTCCCATCACTTGAGGTAAGCCACTAACAAGAGGATGCCCATGACCATGGACAAACAGTTGGCAATTATCATTGGGAAGCTGGCATCTCCTGACAGCCTCTGGTCTGCTGCCAACCTTTTTGGCATTAGCAAGCTCACAGCTGGAGGTGTGCTGCACCATTTAGAAGGTGCTAGTGTCATGCTTCCTCTGCCTTTCCAACCTGCAGGAAGTGGTAGCTGGGTTTGCTCAGATGGAGTCACCAAACTGTATCGGGGCCACTGATGGGACCCACATTTGCATCCTCTGTCCAGGTCACTGAGACTTCAATATATTATAGTTGCAGGGATTACTTCTCCATCTTGCTTCAGGGTGTCATGAATGGTTTACCCACCTAACCACCAGGTGGGCTGGCAAGATCCACAACATCAACGACTTCAGGATCCTTAGCTTAGTGCCCCTGATGATACACGTAGCATCTGCTCTTGGCACTCCCAGCATAGCAGGGTGACTGTACTCCATCCGTTGCCCAGAATCTGGCCTACCAGCTCTTCCTATGGCTCATGAAACCCTATACTGGTCACTTCACTGCCAGGAAGGAGCTGTTCAATTATCAGCTGAACAGTTGCTGGGTAACTGTGAAGTGTCTTTGAACACCTGAAGAGGGGCAAGAACTTCCAGACAGCTTGGATGCTAGCGGCCCAGAGGCTCTCCAGCTGGTACCAGCCCCCAAACACTAAGCCTGTGAAGTATCATGACCATCGGGGTGTTTTCAAGATGGCTGAGAGGAAGGCACTTATGTGTCAACCCCAAACAAAGGACTACAGAGGACTTCTCCTTTACTGAAACAAAAAGGACTTTTTATTCAACATTCAAACACTATGTACTGTGCTCTTGAAACAAAGTGCTTTGTAAACAGGGTAGGGTGGGAAGAGGTGGTTACTTGGAATGGAGGAAGGGAAAAGGATGGAGGAGTGCTTCCTAGAAGTGATCAACAAGCAGTCTCGCCCTCCCAATGTGGGCTTACTCAGTCTCTGAGAACAGGGAGAGGTCCTTGGGAGTGAGTGACAGGACAGCACACAACTCTACTGTGTGAAGGGATCAAAAGGGTGGAGTCCCACACTATGCTGCTTTCCAATGAGAACTAACTGAGACCCTGCAAGGTCAAGAGGTGCTGCTCCTGGTCCCACACCTGGAGTCCTCCAGGAATAAGACTGTCCAGGTGTTCCTTCCTGTGTTGGAGACTTTGTGGCCTCACAATACAGAGGACCACTGGGGTGTTTATAAAGCCAGATAAGAGGATGCGATAGAGAAGATAGAGAAGAGAGCTGGAAAAGTCCTCAAGCACCAAGGTTTGGTATGGTCAAGACAGGGTCTGGGCATGGGATGGTGGATATTGTGACTACAAGGCAAAGAAATAGGGGAAGCAGGAGCTGTCTAGGCCATGAAGTCTTCCCCAGAGTAAGGGGTGAAGGGGTCTGAGACTATGGTAAGAAACAGCTCAGAGATGAGGATACAAGAGTTGGTGGCGCATGGTTCTGTGACAAGTGGGTTCAAAATGGGCATAGAGGGAAAAAGTGGAGCTTCCCAGTTGCGAGTAGTTATAAGGGACTTCTTTGTCTCCCTCTCCATGTAGAGATTCTCCATTTGCATGTCCAGAGTGTGCCTTATCATGCCAACAGCCTCATGCTGGTTGAGGTCTTCCACCATGCTTGGAAGATAGCCAAGTGCTTGGCTTGAGAGATCCCGCACCCATATTGGTGGTACTCCACTCCTGCAAGCCAGTCCTCAACTGCCAAAGCTCTCTTCTTATTTCTTCCTTCCACTTCTTCCTACTCATCCACCTTGCTACTCTTTGAACTGCAGTCTCAGTCTGTGTCCTTGCACCCTAAATAGCAGTGTGTCCAGAAGCTGTCATGGCTGTAGGCGTGGATCCTAGAATGATAATATATAGACAAAGAGCTGTTGTAAAAGTCATGTGATTTGTTGCTAATGACCCCCCACAAGAGGGTTCTTAACTCCATATCCGGAGTTTCCTCCCACTTGCTACAAGGTCTTGAGATGATAAGTATAAGCCCTTAGGCTTCTGTCTGGGTAACTCCCAAGATGGGATGACTTTGGGGTGTGGAGTCAAGTTAAGGAAGGCATCCCTCTCTGGGGTTGCTATGAGACATTTCCCTGGAATTTGCAGGTGATGTGCTTGAGAGATGGATAGAGACCATGGTTGGCCACCAAATCCCGATGTTCCCAACAGTCTCCCCAGTTTGCAGGCATGACCGTTGTCTATGTCCCAAGTGCTAGGCAGGATATACTGTGTCTGCTGGAGGCCCCTACTACCTACACTGTTCTATGCTGCAGGAGATGGTCCTGCCTCATGAGCTTGCCTCTTGGAAAGGCAGTGAATTATAGGGGCTCTCAAGAGAGAAAGGGTTTGCCTTTCAATGTAGAACCAAAGCAGCATGATCACCTCCCAAGAAGGTACATGTGCCTTTCGCTGGAGGACTGGGTTACAATACAGTGCTCTACTGACTCCTTCCTGGAATGCAGAGTTCACCACCTCCACCCCCTGCTGCCCTCAGAGATGATTCATTACTTGCAGGGAATTGCCCTCCAAGATACCTTGGTTCACTCTCCACAAGGTCTTTCCTCCAAAGCTTGCCCTCTCTGCAACTTGTAGTCCTCCCCCAGTGAAACTGCATGGAAATGCTTGAGTTAGAACCTGGATCACCAACCTTGCACCACGCATGCTGTGGTCACTGCAGTTCTCAAGAGGCTGCTGCACCCTGCCCCTCCCCCTGCCCTCCGGTGACCTTCTCAAGCTGTAGCTTGCAACCTTTCCCTAGGAAAATGATGAGGACTTGGTGACTAAGTGAACTGACCACATAGAAGTGTGTCATGCACTGGCCCACTGCTGCATACTTTCTGTGAAGAGGGCAGTTGGGTAATTGGTCAGGTAATTGGCTGCTTCTGATTTATGTATAGTTAACATTTTTGGAGACAGCCAAGTGGCAGGGAAAGCCAAATGTCAGGGCAGGAAGAGGTGAATGGCAAGGCTGTCTACAGTCTCTTGAGCAAGCACTGCCCTTTTTGAATGTTTTCTCCTTACCCAAAGCAGCTGCTTTGCTTTTGCACCACCAAAAACACACAATTGTTTGGCCAAAAGATCTGTGTGTTTTGCACGCTTGATTCTGTGCCCTGTGAGGTTCTCAGGGGCCATGGGCTACAAGTCAAGGAGGCATGGAGAAATTGCTCTACGTCAGGAACATGAATCCTTGTTTCAAAGGCCAGTGACCATGGGAGGGAAAGAACCACAGGAGGCTGGGAAAGAATGGCTAAGGGGTTTGTGATGGTTCTGTCAAACCTTCACAGAAGCATACCATATTCAGTCCCACAAATGTGGGATGACACTGAGGCAAGAAAGGACAGTCAGAGGGAAGAGGAAGCTGGGGAAGGGAAGGTTTGCAAGCAGCTGCCCTGGGAGAGGAACAAAAGAGGAATTAGGGAAAGGCTGGCAGGGTCAGTCCAGTCTGCAGACAGCTACTGTGAGAGTGAAATCATAGGGTTGGAAGGAATCCCAGGGTCAGCTTGTCCTCAAAGAAGTGGTAGAAACACAAGGGAAGGGACTCTGGGGCTGGAGGAAAAATAAGTTGCACTGCAATGTTAACCCCTACGTTGCAAAAAAGAATGGAGTGTTTAATCACATGCAGCAACAGAATTACCTGACAACTGACTGAAAGCCCTAAAACAGCAGTCTCCTAATGTCATAGGAGAAATTTCCAGAGTAATTCCACTATGTTTCCCACCTCCAGCGTAATTCCACTATATTTCCCACCTCCAGCAGACACAGGGCAGTCCCCTTTTCACCTCTGTGGTTCATGAAAGGGATGGAGTGGAGAGGTGTGAATCCACAAATCACCCTGAGACCTACAATCAGCTGCCCTCCCCACTCTTCAGCAGACCACTATGGGATCTGCTAGCACTCCACAGTCCTTATAGCTTCAGAGACAATCACACCTCAAAGGCTGACTGTGACCACTCTACCCTCTACTCTGGCAAGTATAAGGCCCCCCCACCATCTTCCCAAGGTTTGGCCCTACCAGAAATCAGAGACCTGACAGTAGACAACTATGACCCAGCCTTGCCCCAGGCCTTTCTCAAAACAAGCTTTGTGGTGACTTTAGCCATTTTGAGCGAGGGAAGGGGGTTAGTGATGCTGTCACAGAGTGAGTGTCCCATTACTCACCAATGGGTTCAACGGTGTTCCCTCCGTGTAGGTATGAGGATGAGGGCAGGGTGGTCCAGAGTGATAGAGGTAGGGGGATCATGACGGATGATGTTAGGATGTTGTGGTACGATGATGGCAGGATGGCCAGTTGTGAGGATGGTGGCCTAGGCAAGTATGATTCTGGCAGGTTGGTTGGCTTGGTCCTCCATAAAGTCAATGCCATCCAAGCTGTTGCGTCTCAAGAGCTAGAACATCTCTTGCTTCATGGTTCTTGGTTCAGGAGGAGGAACTCCCTACAATGCTCTTGTCCCTTCTAGATTGAATCTAGGCAAGGGGTTTGGTCTGGAACCTCCTCAGAGCCCCTCAGAGCCATGACATTCCTCTCATCAAACATGTACACTCCACAGAGAGAGACAAAACATAGCACCAGGGAGTCCTCACCAGCCAACTTGCACAGCTTTTTGTTAGTAAGGGCATGTCACCCATCAAGCACCCAAACCATGGCATCATGAGTTTTTGTGTACTGCACCTTCAAGGCCTTATCTTCAGTCTGGCACTGATGCCAACCCCTTTTGTGCCTATGAGCTGCATGATTTGTTCCTACACAGTGGATGCATTTACACACAATTAATGCTCCTGAATTTTCTGTGCAGAAAATTCAGGTGCATTGAATTGCACCTGGGTACATGTCTACACATGCACCTGGGTCAGGATTAAACTGAGCCTGACAGAAGCAGCTTACTCCAGGACTGCTCCTGCCCTGTTCTGCCCCCCTGCAGCAGCTAGGGGAAGCTCCAGGCTCCCCAGGGTGCAAGCCCCAGGCTGGCAAGGGCACTGGCCAAGATGCATGAGGCGGGACGAGTTGTCTCTGACTCCAGGGACAGCTCCAAGGGGTCAGGATGCTTGGAGCCAGGTGGGCAGGACAGAGCAGTGACAGCCTAGTGGCCCAGGGCCCAGGCTGGCAGTGGGGAGTCATTCCCCAGCTCCATGTTTCTGGTGCTTTGCCCTTGCACTGCCCAGGGTGCCTTGGAGCATCAGAGCAGGGGAAAAGCATATGGAGGGGGAGGACAGTGGGTTGCAGAGAGCCAGTACAAAGGGAGGGAGAAGTTTGCCTGGATTTCCTCACTCAATCCCCAAAAGCCGACCAGCCACAGCTGCCAAGGGGCTGCCTCTACCTCTGCCCAGCTGTTTCCTCCTGCTCTGCACTCCTGGAGGGAAAGGGGTTCATGCTGGGTGGGTGGAGGGAGGTGCGCTACTTGTCCCATGGCTGGAGGAAGAGGGAGGGGAGGTGGGTAAAGCAAGAGGATCCTGAGGAAGGTGTGACTAGTGATGGTGACAGGCTGGGGTTGGGGATGCATGCTCATGCAATACAGCTGCCTTGGGAGGATACACCTCATGCAATAGAGCTGCTTTGGGGGGGATGCACTCCAATGCAATGGAGCTGCCAGGGGGGACAGGTGCAGGCCAGGGCAGTGCACCCCAGATTCCATCACAGCTAGAGGTGCCCTGACCCATGTTCTCTGCAGGCACTGGCCACCATGATGCTGCACGCAGATCAGAAAGAAAAAAACAGATTCCCTCCCAGAAGACAGAGCTGGTTAGGAATTTTCAAGTGAATCAGTTTTTATCAGAACTGTAACTTGCTTGCAGGGACATTCATATCAGTTTTAACAGGACGCATTTCTTGGATCTGGGGTAGAATTTTCAGCTCAAAACCAGAAAGACCCCTGCACCTAGAATAGCCAATAGTCAGTGCACTCACCAGGATTGTGGAAGAGAGATCTGGATACAAAGTAGGGACACGACCCTCAGTTTTCCACATCACAGGTGAGTGCTTTATTGGCTGTTCTGGGGTAAGTCACCCTCAGTTTCTCCTGTTGCACTCTGCACAGATAATTAAATATTCATTGGAACAGCTAGTATCTCCCATATCAGAGGCATGTGCCCTAACCACAGAGCCTATTCCAGGATGTGAAGGGGAGGTATTTCTTGTTTCTTCACAATCAAATGTGGAACAGTTTTGGTTTCATCCCAGTGCATAACAGGGAACGATCTGACATCTCAAAACCTTCTGTGGGAACCCAATAGCTCTATTAAAAGTCACCTCCAATGAACTGTGCATGGAGCACCCAGGCCTTCTTCCATCTATAATACACTTGCTACCCCTCTCTCCTGTGGGAAAATTTCCCTTTGCTGTCAGACAGGGCAGCACCTTGTGGTCTAGGCAGATTTTCCTCTTAGCTTGCTTCCAACTGGATGCTGCTGCTCTGCTTGGGCTCAAGCTTACTCTTGTAAGGCTGCTGCTCCTCCAATGTGTACTGTCATTAGATTGCAGACACTCTTTTTCCTTCTCCTCTTCATCATTGCTGGAGCCTAAGCACCTGTAAAATCAGCATCTGTGTCAATCTAACCTCAATGGATTGAGTCGATCTAACCTCAGGGCGGAATGCAGAAACCAAATTTCTTTACATTAGAGAAGACTGCTTCCTGGAGCAGTTAATCCTGAAACCTTCAAGAGGAAATCTGGTCCTGAGCAGTGCACAGGATTTGGTGCAAAGGGGAAGTGTTACTGAGCTTTTCTGCAATAGTGACCACAATGCAACTGAGTTTGAAATCCATGTTGGGGGAGAGACAAGAAGAAAATCTATCACAGTAACCTTTAATTTTAGAAAGGGAGACTATAACAAAAGAAGGAAGCTAGTTAGACAGAAGTTAAAAGGGGCCCATATGGAGGTGAAGAACTTGCAGGCAGCATGGGAACTGCTTAAGGACACTGCATTGGAGCCACAGAGCAGAAGTATGCTGCAAATTTTAAAAAATTGTAAGAGGACCAAAAGAAACCCAGCATGGTTTAATGGTAGAATTGCAGAAGTAATAAATAAAAAAAGCCTAAGGAACTACAGAAGATTCTGGCACTATTGAGCAAACAGGCAACTAAATGGCAGGTGCATTTCAGTGTAGATACGTGCAAAAGTAATTCATACTATACCTACACTATGATGGGCTCTGCAGTACAGTAGTTGTTATCACACAGGAAAGAAGTCTGGGAGTCATTGTGGACAGTTTGCTGAAAACATCAGCTCAGTAACCATTCAAAACACAAGCAAAATGTTTAGAATTATTAAGAAGGGAATTATAAACAAAATAGAAAGTATAATTATGCTCCTTTATAAATCCATGGTGCATCCATACCTTAAATACTGTGCCTAGTTCTGGTCCCCATGCCTCAAAAAGGATATAGAAACTTAAAGATGGTACAGAGAATGGCAATGAGAATGAATAGTGATATGGAGCACCATCCATATGAGAAGAGGTTAGGCCTAGCCAGTTTAGAAAAGATGATTGAGGGGGGACATGATACAGGTTAACAAAATACTAAACAGCAAAGAAAAAGCAAATGGGGAATATTATTGTCTCTCACAATACAAGAAGTAGGGGTAACAAAATGAAACTAGTAGGTAGAGAGTTTAAAACAAAATAAAGTTCTTTTTCACACAGCATGTAATTACAGTGTGGAACTCAATGTCACTAAAAGTTGTGGAAACTGACAATTTAACCACATTCAAAAAGGGACTGGACAAATTCTTGGAGGAAATGTGCCTCAGTAGCTATTGAGCATGGGAATTAGGTGTATATCCTGTGAATCAGAACTTCCTTAAATGCTGGAAGGTGTAAGTAAGAAAGGAACAGGGGAAAAACCCTGATCATACCCTGTTCACTTTCCCTTTCAGCATTCACCCTCAGCTACTGTGAAGCAGCATACTAGAGCTATGTGAGGCTTTGGACCATGCTTCGGATCTGGAGAAGCTTTGGATGCTTCAGTGTCCGAAGCAGCATGTCCGGATTGAAGTGCTGACTTCTTCAGGCTTTCCAAAGCAGATCGGAGCTTCCGAACTGCTTTGGAGTCACTTTGGAGATCTGGCCATGGGGTATAATGGGGAATCAATGAAATATCTATAACTTTCTTGTGTTTTGTCCGATTTGGATGAAACGTGCAGCGGTGAAGTCAGATTGAATAGCTGCCTACTCGCACAGGCCTACAGGGTACTTGGCAAAAAGGACCTGTGGTCTGACCCAATAAATGGCAGTTCCTGTGTTCTTATCCAAACACCTGCACTGCACAAGATCCACATTCCAAGGTCAAAAGGAAAGCATCAAGGCCAAGTGGATTTGCACATGGCATGTGCTTTAACCAAGGATCATCTGAAACAATCAAGAGCAGATGATGGATACCTGGATGGAACTATATCAAGGGTTTGAAAGCAGGAGAATCCTTGACAGGTTCCATCTGGGTCTGTGTCAGTACCTCATGACCATTTAAGATCTGATTCACATCAGTACTCATGGCTCATGCAAGCTGCTGAATATCCCCAGCCACATATTTAAAAAAATATGGCAGAAGCTCTTTACTCCCCATTCTAACCTCTAGAGGAGGTTACAGTGTCTCTGGCAGTGCTGGGTGTCTGCATCAGTAGAGATGCTCAGGACTGCAGAGCACAGGATTAGCTTCTTTGCTCTAGTCCTGGTGCTTGAGACAAGGCCTTGTGGCAGGGTGCAGAACCATGGTCAGCACAAGCCAAAGTGAAATGCTGGATGCATTTTACATGAATGCACCTTTACATGTCAAAAGGAATCAGAATTTGTGGTAAAGGTGATATTTTTATTAGACCAACTAGATTTTTGCAAAAAAAATTCTTTATTTGCAAGCTTTCAGGCTAGACCAATACAGCTACAACCTGGATACCTGACACATGGAAGATATCAAATTTTAGCAGATTTTTAAAATTAAATCTTCATAATTTTATAAGGAGGAAGCAAGTTTTACCACCTGAAACCTGAGCCTCAGTTCCTGCCTTTGTTCGAGGGAATTTGCATTATCACAGAGCTCAGATATACTTCATCAAATCAGAAAATCCTGCCTAGAAGAGCATTCCATTCTTTTACTTTTATGTGAAATATGAATCATAACCAGAAGGAAATATGACTCTACATTCTGCTTGCCACCAAACACCTTTGAGGTAAACAGACTACTCCAACTTTTCTCTGAGCTTAATCTGCATAAAATGAACAGTTCCAAACAGGATATTTTACCATACCTTCAATTCTCCTATGAAATATGAACTTTTATTTCTACCCAGGAGAACTAGTACAATCTTTTCTCCTATGCCTGAAGAAGGGTGCTTGTGCTCGAAAACTTGCAATTAAAGAACTTTTTTTGCAAAAATCTGGTTAGTCTAATAAAAGATATCACCTCTACCACAAGTTCTGATTCCCTTTGCCTCTACACCAATATGGCTACAACCTGAATACTCTTTACATGTCATGTCTTTACATGAATGTGGTAACCCTGTATCATCACCAAGACACTGGGCTAATAAGCAGGTTTTTGTTAGCACTTACCCCGATGAGTCTCCCAGGGGCGAATGAAGCGTATTGCTGTTGTAGTCAGGAACTAGTTGGAGAAAGGAAAAAATATTGGAGAAAGCAAAATTCTATTGAGCTAGGTGCTGCACAAACATGGAACAAAACAACAGAGCTGTCCCAAAGAGCTTACAATCTAGAGGCACAAGCAAATGAACAAGTTACCGCTCAGTGAAGGTGGGGGAGAGCTTACAGGACATCAGCTACCCCCTGGTAACTGACCAGTGTGCATGTGAAGAAAGTGAAACAAGCTACATCTCATTTACCACTTGAGAAGTATATGCACATAAGCACTTACTATGCAGTATATGATGTACTACAACTTCATACCCTAGCTTACCCTGTTGATGTGACCAGACCAAAGTATAAAACTAGAGACAACAGATGGATTCAGACAGAGTAGTGCAAGCAAACAATGAGACAATGGGTTTCTCTTCCCTGCAATCACAGCAGCTTGGAATTAACTAGCTCGGGTACTGGTAGCAATCTAGTTACAGCAGCACAAAGTTCAGCATGGGTTAATTCATCCTGCTTCTCAAGTAGTTTTACAGCCTATACTGAGCTCTGTCCTGCCATAGCTAGACTGCTACTGGTACCTGACCCAAGTAGTTTAAAGCTAGCTCAGCCACGTCTACTTTACACTGTGGTCACCGCTGTCAAGTTTTGTGACTTAATGCAGCAAGAGCAGTGGTAGTAGGGCACCTACAGGAGATGCAGTCCTAAATGGCAATGGACACATGTTCCAGGCTCAGAACAAGGTGATGAATCAAGGTATGCTCCATGGGGAGAAGTGACTAACAATAATGGTAACCTCTGGGTGTGGATGGAAATGGAAGAGCAGTGCCAGTGTGACCACTACGGGCAATTCCATCTCCTTACCCATCCAACATGGTTCAATTGCCTAGAGAACCAGAGAGAGAGGAGACTGGAGTAAGGCATGAGGATACAGTGAGATGGAGGAGTTAGGAGGAGGCAGAAGGGAAGAGGGATCCTTATCTCTTTTTTCACTGACAGTATCCCAGAGCTCTCTGGGGCAGTGCTGGGGTGGGCTGGATATTGGGGCTATACCTCTTTGGTGGTTGACAGCCTTGAGCATGTCAGCCTGGTCTTTTGCTGTCTTCACTGAGTCCAGGTTACTGTCAACAGTGGCAGTATCAAACCTGGTGAAGGTAATGCATGGAAGAGAGTGAAGGGGGCATGTGAAAGACACTGGACTAAACTCACCCCTGAACTGGGTGCCTATCCTCCAACTCCCCAACTACTGGTGATGGGAGGAGTAACTCCCTTTGCTTCCAACTGCAACAAGGACACAATCCTAAAAGAGGTTCTGCTCTTCTCTCCAGCACCTGCAGTTTATTCCTTCCCCCAACCAAATTTCCAGAATTTATTCCTGCAGAGACAAGGGAAGTCGTCATCTCTCTGGAGGAGGACATGCAGGCAGGGGGACACTGAGGAGAAGATGAAGACAAATAGGAAGGCAAAGAACCCAGGCAGGGCAAGCTCAAAGGACAGACCAGTATCCAGTTCTTTCCCCAAGAGGCATCAACCAGCAAACAGCTTCTCTTACCAGCCACATGCTTGTCTTTGTTGGGTACTGAAGAACTACTGTCTGGAGACAAGTTCAGGCCACAACTCTTAGAGACTCTGGTGTCTGATTCAGGACCTAAACCAAGGGCGAGAGTGGGAGCAGGTGAATGGAGGTCCCCTTGGGGGCACTTTATTGGACATGTCAGGCAGGAGATAGAACTACTGGCAACCCACACCATACACCAACAGCCAGCAGCATTCACAGGTCCCTCGCCCACTAGCATCAACAGGTCGTGGCCATGTGCTTGGCCACCATTTACCTGGTTCACTTACTTCAGGCTAAGCAGACACATTGTGCTGGGGACTGGTAGGACCCAGAGGCTTCCCCTGCAGCCACGAACAGGGAAAATCAATGAGACTCAATGGCCAGCATGGGGCAGGGGAGGGCTGTATAGAGACTAAAGTCCTGTTCTTCTGTACCCAGTGACTGTTAATCCTCCTTATTGGCAAGGGATGCCCCTACTTCTTGAATTGGAGACAGCTAGGTTATGGGGCCTGTCACCATCCTCCAGCTGCACATTTCCCCATCTTCCTTCCTCAGCCCCCTAGGGCAAACTCTTCTTCCCTGCTCCTCAACTCCATGGTCTTCTCTATGTAGCACCCACCCAGACAGACACTGTGTTGTGTGACCTCACTCCAAGACAGACCCTGCTCCTCCAGGGTTAGATGTGCTATTGACTCCAAACCAGAGAGGTGCACAGAGACCTGCCATGCACCCATCAGGCAAGGGCCAGTCACAGGCACTGTTTTTGCACTGTCCTGAGCACAAGAATAATTCCCTGCTGAAAGCCTATTTGGTGCTAAGAGTTGGGGACATGTCTGGGACATGCCTTGTCTCCCTTCATACCAGGCTGAATAGCTGGCAGCACACAGTGGAAGAGCATGACTTCCTGTGCCTCCCTCACTTAGATTATCCACAGCTAATGCTGGATGACATTTTGTGGGAAAATAGCTTTTTTTTTAAAAAAAGGTTTAAGTTGTTCCAAAACTACTGCCAAATTTGGGTTAATTCACCAAATAGTTATGTTTCGAAAAAACTTTTCAAAACCATATTCATGGAACTGGTGGAAAAACTATTCTTCCACCGAGTAGCTGGGTATTCAAGGTATTCATTCAGAACGTGGGGTATCCAAGTTTACTTCTTCCTTTTCCCTGAAAGAATCACACCCATCCCCCAAGAAAGCACCCTAGTCATCAAGGAAGAACATGGGTTCAAGTGTATACTCTTTCTCATGTGCAATAGGCCGGTGCGAAATGGCTAGTATTTGCTTCAGATTCAGCCAGTTCAGGGGATAGTGATTCGATTCGGTTATTCGAATCACTGTCCTGAATCAATTCAGCCGAATCTGATTTGGAAATTCGGCCACTATTGAATTGGCCAAATCTCTGAATTGGACAGGCCCCATCCCCCACCCGCTCTTCCAGTGCTGTCGATGGCTGCCCCAGCTGGCAGCAGATCCCCACTCTTTAAAAAAAAAAAGCCCCAAACTCACTGGCTCCTGCCAGGGAGGAGGTCCCCACTGCCCCCCACTGTCCTGCGCTGCTGCGTGGGCTCTGTCACAAATCCCCATTCCCTGCCTGCTCTCCCAGCGCCCCCATGGCTGCCCACCATAGTCCCCTCCCTCCTCCACCCCCTCTTACCAGCACAAAGTCCAGGTCCACCTCCCTGCAGTGGCAAGCACAGACTGCGTGAATCTCTGAAACGCTCTGAATCTTTTCTGAATCAATTTGGAGAGCTTTGAATTGATTCAGACCTTTTAGTGGTCTCCTTATTTGATTAGGAGATTTGGCTGCCAAATCAGACTGAATCTCCTCTGAATCGAATCAGCACCTGAATCTTTGCATAGCCCTAATGTTTAAGTTTTTTTAATTCATATAGCCTATGTACATATTAATTAATCCAAAAAGAGACATAATAAGTCTTTGAGCCTGCTTGTTAGGACTGACTTGGAAGACATGGCTTCCAAAAGTCCCATCTGGCAGAGTACAGAGCTTAGGTAGGTGTTATTTCTGCAGTCCTGCCAAGCTGTAGCATTTCAGAAAAGAGAACGCTACAGGTAGGCACACATGCACAACCCCTTGGCTGGAGTTCAGTGAAGGGCCTTTTCATATATTCATTTGCAACAGTTGAATGTTATTGGAATGTAGTAACCTGGTAAAATTAGAGAGGGTCCAAAGGTAGGTAACAAAGATAATCAAAGGCTTAGAAGGCAAAAGATATTAGGAGAGGCTGAGGCATGTTCAGTTTGCGGAAAAGATTCTTAAGAGGGGAACATGACAGCAGTCTTCATATTCTTCAAATACTTGAAGAGCTACCATAAAGAAGAGGGAAAGTGCCTCTTCTTTCTTGCTGCAGAGAGGAGGCTATGGACTAATGGCTTAAAGCTGCAGAAAAGTAAATTTAGATTGGACCTCCAAAAAAAACTTCTCCACTGTTAGAACAGTGAGGCAGTAGAATAAACTGCTTAGGGATGGGGTGCTCAACCTCCATCCTGCAGGCCAAACACAGCATTTGCAACCATTGCATCTGGCCTGCAGGGCTCCCCAAGGGTCTGGAAATTTGGCAGTAGGGAAGCAGTGGCCATTACTATGGCCACTCCGCCCCGTCAAATCCCCAAAGCCCAATCCCTGAGTGGCCAGTTGGAAACAAGCTAGGTCCCCTTCCTACCCCCCTGCTCCTGGATCAGGATGGGGCCATGCCCCTTTCCCTCTCCACCGGAGTGGGCTGGGGCCTGGCAATACCCCCTTCCCTCACAGGGTTTCGCCACACCTCTTTCCCTGTCACTAGGGCTTTGCCACGCCCCCTTCCTCTCTCTGCTGGCAGTGCTGGGGCCTGGCCATGCCTCCCTTCCCCCACAGGGCCAGGCCACATTGACTTCTTGGGGCTGGCCCATACCCCCCTTTGTCTGCAGGGCCAGGCCACATCCCTTTACTCTCCATGGGGTGGGGTCAAGCTCCTTTTCCCTGTAGGGCTGCACTGGGGCCAACCTGCCCCTCACCTTCCCCTCCCTCTGCATAGCTAGATGGTGCCTATCATGCCTGCCCAGGCACTGGATTAGAAACACTGGGTGAATCCAGCCTACAGATGGACTGCACATTGCCAATCAAGCCTGCTGGGCAAAAAGTTTTGGTATCATTTATTTAAGGATAGCTATGCTTATGTTCTACATGAGTATTTCCCATGTTTCTTGGCTTTGCTTGTTGCCTCTGCCATCTCCCCCACCCTTTTCTGCTATATATGTCAAGGTGTTTTTACACCTTCCCAGAGGCATTAGGTGTTGGCTACAGCCAAGGTTGGGGACTTTAACTGGGGTGTGCCAAAGCTCCTCCTGGGACCAAAGCCAGAGGTTTCTGGCTAGTGGGTCTTGCCCCTCCACTCAGGGTCAAACCAAATACCATATCTGGAGTCAGGAAGGAATTTTACCCCATGGTCAGGTTGGTATGGACTGTGGGGGTTTGCCTCCCTCTGTCACAGGGAGTATGGTCCCTCTACTCAGGACCTCTTGGGCATATATGGACAGCATTTCATACAAGCAGGACATTGGCTACCATGGTTTCCCTGCTTTACCTGTGGCAGGTTAAAGTGTTAGGTCCATTTTGGGTCAGGGTTGTTGTAATCTTATGTAGAGTTTAGATTATGGTTTGTATGGGATGGTTTGGATAGGGCTGATCCTGCTTCAGGCAGGGCAGTTAGATTAGATGACCTCTGAAGGTCCCTTTCAGCCCTGCTTCTCTGTGATTCTATGATCCTATGAAAGTAAGTTGGTGTTAGGAGATAACCCTCGCCTGAAAGGTAACAACTTTGCAACACTATGAGGGCCCTTAACATGTGCTAAACTGCTTGAACACCCAGCAGCTCATGTGTTAACTTAGCACTTAGTGTTAAGTTGAACACGTGACACCATCCAAAGATGCCACAAAGGTATGCTCTCTAGCTAGGGGAAAGGGGGATGGGAGGGGCCAATCTTCAGTTAACAGGCAGAACCAAGGAGGGGACAGCCCCAGGTATGGGACAGATCCTCCAGAACATCAGACAAAGAAAGTCACATAGCCATGCCACTCCTACAGCCCCCTACTGCCCAGTCCTGCCAGATCAGCAGGACCAAGCAGGTACAGCCCTCAGATCAGTGACAAAGCCACCCCAAGCACCTGATCAGTAGGACCATGCAGCTGGTAGTGTTCTGGCCAGACAGCTCCCACTGATGCGCCCCTCTCCTTTGGAAAGAGGCAGGGAGAGCAAGGGTCCATAGGATATTAGTGAACAGGAATACCTATCCACATGTTAACTTCATCATGGAAAACTTTCCCACAATAAAGATGCTGCTGTTTTAAGCAGCAGCGTTTTTGTTGCAGATCTGACTTCTAGGGGCCAGATCAACCATTTTTTTATTGGGAAAACAAGCCTGCATGTGGGCACAGGCTTTGGGTCATGCTGCAACAGTGGATGAAGCGCAAGAAAAGAAATGTCTGTCTAAGCCCTGAGACTGCTCTAACCACTAGGGTCTGCATGGCCTTCACCTCAGGCAACTAGTGAAGTTCAGCTTTGCTTAATTTGCATTCAGCCAGATATTTTTTGTCTGTTTGTTTCATTACAAAATGGGGGTAGGAGTGGAGGTGGCAGTGGAGGCAGGGGAAAAGCAAGGAGAATGGATGAAGCTTCTCTGGGAACTTTTTTGGCTCCCCAAACAGAAAATTAGGTTTTAGCAAAGCCTTCTCCATATTGTGTCCCCCAGCCTACAGGCCCTGCTCAGCCCCGACACTGCTGTGGGGAGCCTTACCCTCTCTTCCATCCAATCCCTCCCACCCTATTGCTGACTGTAGTCCCAATACTTT
Source organism: Crocodylus siamensis (assembly GCF_052110815.1). Classification (NCBI taxonomy): domain Eukaryota; kingdom Metazoa; phylum Chordata; order Crocodylia; family Crocodylidae; genus Crocodylus; species Crocodylus siamensis. Next base: position 48,000,745 of record NC_143403.1, read on the forward strand.
ATTACTATTGATTTATTTTTCTATCCAGTTCAATCCAGTGCTTCTCAAAAAAAACCCAGTGGTGCCCCTGGCAGTAAATTATGGTGTCAGAGGGATGATGAAAACAAACTGCCATGTTTGTTTCAGTCTCTACAGGGATCACACAACACAGATTTGTATGTGTGTGCCTTTGCCAAAGGAAGGGTATTTACCTTGTATAGACAGGCCATATTCTGAGAGGCTGCATTCTGCCTGAATTAGCAACATGGCCAATGATCACTGGGAAAGCAGCATTCCCCGCAGGCTTTTGTCAGAGCCCTGGGAAGCCAGTCTATAACTGCCTTTGGCATCTTACCCCAAAGGTACTATTCCAGCATCTGCTCCCCACAGTCCACTCCCATACCTCCCTATACCCTCAACCAATACTCTACATCCACACCAACACTCCCCCCCTTTCATGGTCTGAGCCTGAGAAAACTAGGACCAGTGCCCAAGACAGGTGAAACTACAGCCAAGGGCTCAGAACCTGAGGGGCAGGAAATAGGGGCAGGAGCCCAAAGCCAGAGACAGGGCAAAACAGGGGCTGGAGCCCGTAAGCCACATCTAACACAGTGGGCCTAGGCTAAGGGGAGGGTGGCTAGAGGAAAAAGGTGGTATCTGGGAATGCCAAAGCCCTGAAAAGGGCATGGAGGTGAGGCCTGGCAGCATATTGGAGGCCAGGTGCCCACTGAAGCAATTTACCGTGAACATCTGTGAGGCATGGGCATGGATGTAGGGGTGGAAGGACACCACAAATAACTCTTAAAGCAACAGATCAACGTTGTAGGGACACAGATGGGCCAGGAGGGCCTGCTTGGCGTCAGACAGGACTGGGTACAGTGGGGCTTGGGAAGGACCCATTGGCCAAACACAAAAACTCACTTAAGGATCTTGGGGCAGCCTCCCTTTGTCACATTCAAATTATTCCAACAAAGGCATGGCAGACAAGGGAAGAGGGAGTATAACCAGGGAGCCAAAGCAGGGCAGGAGCCACATGGCCACTAGCAGTGCCAGAGTAGCATCGCTGCCCCTGGGGCCCTGCTCCTGCTACACAACCCCACCACAATTCCAGCACCGTGCTCCAGACTTACAAGGGTTTGGACAGCAAGCTCTCCTCTTTGCTGGCTGATGCTCTAGCTCAGAGCTAGCCCAAACTTCTTCTATGCCATCACTATCCACCGCATAAGCAATGTCCTTTCCAGACTGTCGTGAGGGAGTCACTGCCTCCTGCTGTGTCAGTTCTGTATCTGTTCTGGGATCTTGTCGACTGAATGCAGGGAAAGAGTTCACATCCCAAGACCTATCCTGTGTTGGAGCACAGATGTCTTTGGCTTTATCTGGGGGCATCTGGGCACTTTCAGGTCTACTAGACAAATGGTTGTTCACAGCTGAGCTTTGCAATGCTGACCACTGTTCCATGGGCTTCCCTAGCTCAGGGGATAGCCCTTGACTGGTTTGCAGGAGGGTTATGAGCTGAGATCTCATCTGCCCTTCAGAGGCTAGGGAAGAGCCATTGGAGGTGGATTTGAGTGTGGTGGTGTGAGAGGGGTGATCTGGGGAGATGTGCCGATGTTCAGCCTGTCTTCTTGTGGATGAACTCTGAGCTGTTCTTCCATCCCAGGACCTGGTGTGGCTAGCAGAGACATCTAGAGCCTTGAACAGCTGTCCAGGACTCAGCTCTTCAAACAGCAACGTGCTCCTTCCAGGGAGAGGCTGAGCCCATCTGGATGAATCCTCCAGGCCTTCACTCCCTTGCACTGTAGACCATGAAGCACTTTCTTCAGGGGTCCTCACCAATTCCAGGGTCAAATGACCACAGGCCCAAATACCTGTGGAGCTGGCCCTCTCTGTGCCCATGCTGCTTGATGTGTGCATGGTGTTGCTCTGGCTCAGCCTGGATATCCTTCCTCCCAAAGACTCCAGGCTCTCTCTCCTGTTCCTAGTGCTTACAAATCGGGGCCTTTCCACACCACTAGTTGAAGCCACCAATAAGTCATTTTCCAATTCCTCCTTAGGTTGCTGCAGGTACTCATGCTTTCTTTGCCTATGTCTTGTGAGAACCTCCAATGTGTTTTCACATTCCTTCACACAGAAAGAAGGACCAGTGCTTCCTGCTGTCATTCCTACAGCAGTTCCCTCCCCAGTGGAGTCCTCAGTTGAGAAATCAAAAGCAAGCACATCACCTTCCTCATCAAAATTTACTAGAGGGTCGACCATGTCTTCCTCAAACCTGGTGGCAAAGTCCTCTGTACAAATGGAATTAGAGTCACTCTGGTAGCTCAGATTTTCTGGGGTCAGCTCAGAGCCAAGGAGGTTCCTCATCCTCCAGCTGTATTCATCTTTCTGAGAGGGAGCAACTTCACCCAAGGAGATGATATCCTTAGTTCCATAGCATCCTTTCATCTCTGCATAGAGGAGAGAAGTAAATAAGGAGCAGTGAGTTCTTCCTCTAATCAAGATTAATACAGATGAGTGTGCTCACCTTCCCAGCACAAAGCAACAGGAAATGGAGCTGGGGAACCAGAACAAGAATCTCCATCCAGTTGGGAGGCTTAGAACTAGCACAATGTGTGGGGCAACTGCTCTATTTAAAGCATGCTAGCAATGTCCAACTGCACAAGGTAAAAACCCCTCCTGGAACTCAAGTCCAAGCAGCTAGGCACAAAAGAGAAACTGATTTTTTAAACGATGTAATAAGCTGGAGGCAAGAATTCTTGTGGGTGATATCTTTTGTTGGACCAACTCAATGTTTGGAGAGAAAGGCAAACTTTTGGGCATCAAGTACTCTGATATGTGAAAGGTTACCTGTGTCTCTCCTAACCAGTGTTGGTCCAATAAAAGATATCACCTACAAAAATTCTTGCCTCTCACAGCACCAATATCAGCTCAACACTACTTACTAAGCTGTAAAGACTTGCCTCTGTTTCCCCACAGAGTAATTCAAGGCTATGGCACAGGTTTCCTCAGTCCTGTTCTGTTCAATTGTAGATCTCAAACCACTTTAAAAAAGATGGTGTTTACCATTATTCCCAACTAGCAAATGGAGAAAGTGAGGCACAGAGATTTGCCCAAGGTCCCAAAACAATCCCAGTGTAGGAACAGAACCCAGGCCATGCACCCTCCACTGCCATTCACCAGGGAGGTGTGCTGCTCCAATGACCTTTGTTCTCTTGCCAAGCCTGTATACTATGGCAGCTTCCTGTTGCAGGATTTTTCAAACCTTTCTTGGAAGTACCTGGTGCTGCACATGGCAATGGTCAGAAAAAAACACTGCAGAGCACGGACCTGAGTCAGGCTGATCAGTCTTGTATTACTGTTTGTCATTTTAATGTTCATTTGATACCCTGTCTCCACTCGGCAGGGAGCCAACAGTAGAATTCTGCCCCTTTTTGGTAGTTTCTAAGAGAATTGTGGCTGTGCTCTAGTATCTTTTAAACAGAACTACTTTCTGCCATCTAAGTGTAGTGACTCAGGTTGTAGTTTGGAGTTGCTCCTTTACTTGGATTTCAGAGGTTGAGAACTAGGAGATGGTGACTCAGTTAAGCTAGTCAGAGACGGGCAAGGTTCTTCGGAGGTTGCCTACTACTCCACAATAAAGTTCATTGTTTAGTTCTTCTCATTCATGTATGTTTGTGTTTACTGAACCTGGTGATCACCATATTATGGCTTACTTGCTAGTTTATGGAGTGAGTGTTTCTTGCAGCTTCTCCTGTTTTCTGGGTTTATGATGTGCTGTTTGCTAAATTTAACTCAGATGTGCAGCAGCCTGTAGCCCTACAAATGCAGCAAAACTGCTTCACCTCTAACAGTTTATCCACTGTCAAAGTCAAAGTGATTTACTTCACTTGTATGCAACAGGTTCACGCACACAAGACTATTACCAAATAGTGGCTGCTGCGTAGTCCTGAACAACAGCTCATCCTCCCCTTTTGAAGCTGCTATGAGAATTTGTTTGTCCTTTCCTCATTACTCCCTTTGTCTTGTCTAATTAGATCAAACACTCTTTCAGTAGGGCCCATTTCTTCTAGTGTAGATCAAGAGTCTCATGCAATAGGGTCCCCACTTCATTTGGGACCTCCAGTAGCTGTTCTCCATGCCTTACTAGGGAAAGTCCCATTTGGCCCCAATGTGACCGCACATTGCTCACCACAGGAATAAGGCTATGCTATCACTTCTCTCACATCACTTACTCACCTGCCACAGGTGAGGCATCAGGTGAACACTCCAGGGAGATATGCTCCACTTCTGGGCTGGTGCATGTAACTCTTGCCCCAGAGCCCTGCCACTGCAGATGGGGAAGAAACAGGTTATGCAAGAACTGTCATGCACCCCTCAGTTGGTTACTCAGGGTCCAGGAAAGGACATGAAGTGTGTTCATGAAGGGAAGGCATTCATAGCAGATCCAGTGCATTGTAGAGACCCTACATGGTGTTAATGCCATTCCAGGCAGAGGTGCTTTTCTTGCACTGTGGCCAGGTTCTCCAATATGGACTAAGCCAGAGATGTGGCCAGATCCTGCACACTTGGTACCTCAATAGTACCTGGGACTAACCCTTCCCACTCTTTATTGTTCATCCCCTTCTGATCTATAACTAGATTTCCATCCCTTGCCTGGCCCCTCCCCACATACCTCCAGCTGGCTGAGCTGAGCATCAATAGAGTCTAAGAGGTAATCACAGTGGTCCTTTTCCCAAGCTCTTGCAGTCTCAGAATGGGATAGCTGCTGTTTTGTCTCCTCTGTGTCTGTGGGGTAGTTACACATTTCCATTAGTAGTCATGAAACCTTGTGCAATAAACACTGACAAGACTCAGCCTGGAGGCCCATCTGTTCTACGGGGAAGGATAGGCTTGTTCAGTGGAATTCACCCTAGAGGCAGATGGGACTTTTACTGGCTGCTAATTGTTAGGTGACACACTTATGTGCTAAGTAAATGGACTGAAATTACATGGCTTTCTTGCCAACCTATACAGAAAGGTGCACAAAGTGTGAACACCCTTCCTTCCCACTGGATGGTGAACCTCAGTGATCCTACTTGCTGTTGCTTTGGGAGAAGCAAGCTGTGATGCACTGTGCACATCCAGCAGCCTGCCTGTGAGACATGCTGTCCAGGCATCATGTTCCATCTGCCACCACTCACAGGTTGATATTAAGACTGTCAGTTCTTTGGAGCAGGGACCTAGTGCTTCCAAATCATGAACAATATTCAGTGATACAGTACTCCAGGCCTTCAACAATGAGCTGCTGGATTGAGGCACCTAATTCCCAGTCATTCCAGGAACAAGATCAGCAGGACAGCTGACTCACAAAAGTGGTCAATGAGATGCTGCATGGGATGAGATGTTGTAAGGCATCACTGAAGAGTGCTAGGAACTTAATGGGAGACTTAAGAGGGGGCAGCACAGTGTGTCACCAGTTAGAGTATGCATGTACATTGCAAGCCACCTGGGCTGTCTTTGTGTGTCTGCTGACAAGAACATTCATGTTTACTGGCAGGTGTGTAAGTGTGTGCATGCATGTACATGCACTTACAGGTGAGTTTTGTACATGTGAGATGAAGTGAAGAATAAAACCATTCAAAAGTACCTGAAGCACCAACTCTTCATTTTTAACACGTTCTACACCTGGTCAGATTTAGAAGAGGGCTGTGCTGAATAAGCTCTGCCCTCAGCTGGCCCCTCCAATGGCTAATTACAGGATACTGTGGGAAGAAAGCTTGCTCTGTTGTCTGAGCAGGGCTAAGAGCATTTCAGTCCCTGGAGTTGCCTTCTAGACTTTTCTCATGGCAAGTTCATTTAAGGCAAGGGCATCAAACATATGGCCCATGGGATGCATCCAGCCCATGAAGCCCTGCCATCTGGCCTCTCGTGCTGCCCCTTTTGCTACACTGGACCACCCCACACACAGTGCCTGGGATGTGTGTTTCCCACAGGGTTTGCTCAGGCTGGGTCCTAGGCTGTGACACATACTGGGGCCAGCCCCTGAGGGACGCACAGCCCATGGTTCTTGCTTGGGCTGGTCCCAGGCTGTGCTGTTTGTACTGGGGAGCTGGGGAAATCGGGGGGTGGGGGTGGAATGCGTGATCCTGATCTGGCCCGTGGACTAGCCCTGCACTGCTCATCTGGCCTACATGGTGCAGGGCTGGTCCGCAGGCCAGATCAAGATCACAAATCCTGAATCCCACAGGGGCAGATGAGTCAGAAACCCTGATTTAAGGAAAGAGAATTAAACCGAGCCAGAAAAGTCCTCATCTCAGTCTTCACTCTGAGCATTAATTTTGCACTGGGGAGGCGAGAGTGAGCAGTGGTGATGGCATCCACAATCACATGCTGTCTGACGCAAGGGAAGTCAGTATCAGCATACAGGACAGAGCAAAGCCCTGTACACAGGCTGTGTCCTTACTGGATTCAGCATTTTCATCCTTCTGGTCTTCAAGGGCAGCACTGTCACTGTCCAGCTCTGTATCAGTCATTGTGCCTGGCCCTAAAACACAAAAGCATAGCAGTAAGCAGGGTTAGCTGCTTCCTCTGGTCTCTTGGGGATCTTGTGGCTGCCTACAACTTTATCAGGGGCCACCAGCAGGGACTCAGGGAAAGTCTGTTCATCAGGACCCCCCTTGGAGTCACCAGGAACAATGGCCACAAGCTGAGGGAGGATAGGTTTAGGTTAGATATTAGGAAGAACTACTTCACTGTAAGGGTGACCAGAGCCTGGAATAGGCTTCCCAGAGAGGTGGTGCTCTCACCTTCCCTGGAGATCTTCAAGAGGAGACTGGATAGGCACCTGGCTGGGGTCTTATGACCCCTGCCACCCCCAGTGCTCCTTCCTGCCCACAGCAGGGGGTCAGACTAGATGATCTGTTTAGGTCCCTTCCAACTCACTGATTCTATGATACTATGATTCTGTAGCTCTTGGAAGACTCTCTGTGCCACTCCTCTGCATCTAATACAGATTTTTTCTGACATGGCTGAGAGGAAGATGCTGTACTGCAAGGAACTTAGTACACACAATCATGTCACCTGCACATGCAAGAGCCTGCTAGTCACTCCCACCTGCAGGAGCTCCTCTTTAACTCAAGTGTTAGGTGCCTACCTTTGGTACAGAAGCCCCTTAGTTCAGCCTTTGCTGATGACTATGATTGCTGGTCTATCTATGGCCCTACTCTATCTGTATACAGCCAGGTATTTGCCTTGCTCCAAAGACACTGGGCACAGATGCTGGGAAAGGGCCACTGCAACAATAGCAGAGGAAGTAACTCAAAGCCAGACTTGTGTTTTCAAAAGTAACTAGTGATTTGGGAGGCCTAGTTCAGACAAGCTGGAATCTGCTCCATTTGCAGTGTCTAACAATGGCCCCCCAAATCACTGGTTAGTTCTGATGGTGTTAAAGTGCTGCTGTAGCCATGATGGTCCAGGAAAGGTAGAAGTGGTTTTATGCGACATCTTTAACTGGACAAACCGTATAGTGGGGAGAGCTAGCAGACAAGTTTTCAGGCACAAAGTACCATTCCAATATGTGCCCAAAAACTTATCTAATGTATCTTCCAATCATACAGCTGGTTCAATAAAAGATATCACAAAAAACCCACCTTTCTGATTAGTTTTGAGAATTTAGGCCAGAACAATATAAACTAAAAAGGCTATAGAGCTCTGCCCCCTACTGGATGAAGTTAGAACTACTGTATTTACTGAAGATGACCCTGAACTTAAGATGACCCTCCAGTGATCAGATTCTATACATAGAAAACTTATACAATGGATTCTAATTACTAGAGGGTAATCTTGAACTCATACTCCCACTGCTGCAGTGGGGAAAGCACTGGCAGGGGGCAGGCAGGGGGTGGGGAGCCAAGAATCTTCCCCCCTGCCCCTTGACCCCCACACCTTGCCCCCTCGCCCCTCAACTTACTCCCCCTGATGCCTCCCACCTTCCCTTCTGCTACTTACCTCTTTATGCCTATATACCTGACACTTTACCTGCCCCCTGCTTCCCCTCAGGGCTTGACCTCTTGCTCTTTTCCCTGTTTGTTAAAACCTTATCTTGGATTTGAGAAAATATTCATAGTTCATAGTTCATAGTTTCTAGGGTCGGAAGGGACCTGAGTAGATCATCTAGTCCGACCCCCTGCCATGGCAGGTAAGAGTACTGGGGTAAAACCACCCCAGCAAGGTGTTCATCTAACCTCCTCTTAAAAACCCCCAGGGTAGGAGCCTGCACCACTTCTCTTGGAAGTTGGTTCCAGACCCTAGCCGCCCTGACTGTGAAGTAGCGCCTCCTGATATCTAGCCTAAATCTAACCTCTGCCAGCTTGTGACCATTATTCTTGGTCACTCTTGGCGGTGCTCGGGGGAACAGTGACTCCCCCAATGCCTGCTGATCCCCCCTGACTAGTTTATAACAGGCCACTAGATCCCCCCTCAGCCTTCTCTTGTGGAGGCTGAACAAGTTCAGGTCCCGTAGCCTCTCCTCATAAGGCCTGCCCTGCTGCCCCCTGATCATGCGAGTGACCCTCCTCTGGACCCTCTCCATGCTGTCCACATCCCTCCTGAAGTGCGGCGCTCAGAACTGGACGCAGTACTCCAGCTGCAGCCTGACCAGTGCCGCGTGGAGGGGGAGGATCACCTCTTTGGACCTGCTCGAGATGCGTCTGTGGATGCATGACAAGATACGGTCGGCCTTCCTGACTGCCTCCCCACACTGCCGGCCCATGTTCATCTTGGAGTCAATGATGACTCCAAGATCCTTTTCTGCCTCTGTGCTGACAAGAGGGGAGCTCCCCAACCTGTAGGTATGGTGCCAGTTGTTCCTCCCCAGGTGCATCACTTTGCACTTGTCTGTGTTGAATCCCATCCTATTCTCATCCGCCCACCCTTGTAACCTGTCTAGGTCCGATTGTAGCCTGTTGCTTCCTTCTAGTGTGCCCACATCCCCCCACATCTTAGTGTCATCAGCAAATTTGAAAAGGGTGCTTTTTACCCCCTCATCCAAGTCACTGATGAAGATGTTGAACAGTGCGGGCCCGAGGACCGAGCCCTGCGGAACCCCACTGCCCATGTCCTTCCAGGTTGAGAAGGACCCACCCACTACCACCCTCTGGGTGCGGCCCTCCAGCCAGTTGGCAACCCAATTGACTGTGTGGGTGTCGACACCACAGTCCCCCAGTTTCTTAATGAGAACAGGGTGAGAGACAGTGTTGAAAGCCTTCCGGAAGTCCAGGAAGACTATATCCACTGCTATCCTTGCAACTAATGATTTAGTGATCTGATCATAAAAGGCCAACAGGTTGGTCTGACAGGACCTGCCATTGATGAACCTGTGTTGGTTGCCCCTAAGCATGCAGTCTCCTGCTGGCCCCTCCTGGATGTGTGCCAGAATAATTTTCTCAAACAGCTTGCCTAGGATCGAGGTAAGACTAACTGGCCTATAGTTTCCCGGGTCCTCCTTCTTCCCCTTTTTGAAGATGGGAACCATGCTGGCCCTCTTCCAGTCCTCCGGCACCACACCAGAGCACCACGAGTGCTCGAAAAGCCGTGCCAGGGGTCCTGCAATGACCTCGGCCAATTCCTTTAGTACTATAGGGTGGAGATCGTCCAGACCGGCTGACTTGAATACATCCAGTCACTCCAGAAGCTCCCTAACTAGTTCCTTACTAACCCTTGGCCAAGGTGTGCCTCCCCTGGGGCCCGAGTAGGGCCCTACAGGGAGTTGGCTGTTCTGGTCCCTACTTAGGAAGACAGAGGCAAAGAAATAGTTAAACATGTTAGCTTTGTCGCCTGGTATGATGACCAAATTTCCCAACGCGTCCTGCAGGGGCCCCACATTACCCGGAACCTTCTTTTTACCCCCTATGTATTTAAAGAAGGACTTCTTATTGTCCTTAATCTAGGAAGCTAGTCCTAATTCCATCTCTGCCTTGGCCTTCCTGATTGCCCCCCTACATCCCCGAGCAACTGCAGTATAGTCATCCCTGGTGATGTCCCCTTCTTTCCATTGGGTGTACGCCTCCCTTTTAGCATGGAGACATTCCCGGATGCTTTTAGTGAGCCATGGAGGCTTGTGTGCCCTCCTGCTCCCTTTGATCCTCGTTGGGATTACCTTCCTTTGGGCTTGGAGGATCATCTCCTTAAGGAGCAACCACTCTCCTTGGACACCTGGCTCCCCTCTCCTCTGGGACCTCAGCGCTTCCCCAACTATCCTCCTTAGCTCGTTGAAGTTTGCCCTCCTAAAATCTAGGGCTGCTGCCTTACTGCAGTCCTCTGCCACCTTGCGCTGGATGGTGAATTCCAGCAGGCGATGATCACTATCGCCCAGGTGGTCGAGCACCCGCATTGGTGTGACATGGCCTTTGCACTGTTAATAGTTAATGGATATTCCCCTCTGGCTAAATAAAAATGGCCTGTACATTAGCATCCAGTTTTCTGTCTTGCCTGTCAGTGACCAGTGAGTGTTGGCAAATAGGGCAATAAACTGGAATTTTAGAGACAGATGCATTTATTGAGAAAGGAGCAGTCTCTGTCATTCAGAGGCAGCAAATGCATGTGTCTGTGTAACTATCTGACACTTGATTTCTGCATTTTGTGGGACCCCCTGTGCATCTGAGTGTGGGCTAGGGCAGTGGCAATGCATAGAGGGTGCACGTGCACCCCCTGACAGTGCTGGTGCACCCCCTGACAGTGGCATTCCCTGCTTAGGCGATGGGCGGGGGGGAGGGGGCAGGCGAGAGCACTGGTGCCCCCCTATTGGGGAGTGGGGGTGCCAGGAGAAGCGATCCCCGTGGTCTCCCCATGGCCAATTGTGCCAACCGGGGGGGGGGGGTCCCCTGTGGATGATCACACCAGCTCAAAAGAGCCACACACCCCCACCGATCACTGACTGGCCGCTGGGGGGGGGCAAGTGCCCCCCCCAACTCAGAAGGCACCAGTCGCCCATGGGCTAGGGCTTGTGTTCAGCAGCAGGCTTTTAACACCTTCCCCAACTAAGCTTAACTAGGAAGTGCAGGCCTGACTTAAGCTATAAAAGTTGGACTGCCAGTGAAACTGGAAGCCAATAACCAGGATGGGTTGCCAGGAATGTGGTGTGGTGTTTGTGAGTTGTGTTTTGGTTTTGTTCTTTCCCAAAACCCTTTTCCTCCAGGGTTCTTCCTTGAAAGCTTAAAAAGCAGAAAATGGCAATTGTGGCATCCACAGAAAAGCATCCAAGCAAGATGGGGAAATTAAGAGGACAGGTTGTGCAAGCTGCAGGATGTTTGTCATCCTTACATTGGTCCATAATGGTGGGTACTTGTGTATGTGGTTGCCTGATGATGCTTATGAAGGAGAAGCCTAAAGGACTGGAAATAAAAACAAATGGTGGACCTCAGATAGGAATATGAGCGGGTGATGGAATAAAGGAGAAACAAGGGTGTGCATGCAAGTGAGATGCCTCATAGACATGCCATCTGAGGAATTGATGGCTAGATCTTTATAAGAGAAAGGGAAGCCATGGAAGCATGTGACTGAGAACAAGACAAAGTATTGATGGGGGAGGTAGAACTGATGAATTAATGTAATATGTTGACAGACAAAGAGGAGAAACAGGTAAAAGGATAAAAGGATGTCATGAAGAAAAGAGCAGCCAATCCCCATGCCTGAAAAGAAGGAAGACAGAGTGGAATCTAAACGTGATTTCAGCCCACAAAGGAGAGAGAAACAGCAAGAGAGATCAATAGATGCAAATCAGCAGACAAAATATGCAGCAAAAAGGAAAAAGATCAGAGAAAGATGCAAACACCAGGAAAAGACAGGTTCATGTTACTGAGGATTCACTCCCAAGGAGAAGAAACATACCAGTCAAAAAAAGACAAGAGTATGCTGTCTATCAGAAATGAAGATATAAGCAGAGATGTAGGAAGGAAATTTTTCCAGTGCTTTATTTTTCTGTGGGAAATTTTCCATTTAAAAAAATTCATTGTTTCATAAAAGGTTGCACCATGACTTTCAACAATACCATCAAATCATTTCCATCATGAATACAAGAAAAACTACAGATCTTGATCCCCACCACTACCCAACCCTGAGACTTTTTATGTGCTCCCTAAAATCAACAAACGAGGGAACCCTGGCAGACCTATCATATCAAACCATGGGACCCTAACTGAGGAAATATCAAGTTTTGTTGACTCAATCCTAAAACCGCTTGTCACCCATAGAGCAAGTTTTGTCCAAGACACTACAGACTTTCCAAAGAAACTTAAAAACATAGACCGTCTTCCCAGCAACATCCTCCTAGCCACCATGGACATTACCAGCCTATATACAAACATCCCACACCAGGATGGCATCCAAGCCTGCCTTACATATCCACAGGAGCAAGATTATAACTCAGAGTATGGACCCAAAGATATTACTGACCTTATACATTTCATTCTCACACACAACAATTTCACTTTTAATAACCAACACTTCCTCCAGACACTAGGAAAAGCTATAGGCACCAAAATGGCTCCACGGTATGCCAACCTTTTTATAAGCCATCAGGAAGAAGAATTCCTCAAGGACTACACCATCAAACCCTTGCTATACTTAAGATATATTGATGACATCTTCATCATTTGGCCTGAAAACCTGCAATCACTGATTGAGTGCCAGAAGAAATTCAGCCATCACCATCCCTCCATTCGACTTTCTCTAGAATACACCAGCACCAACATCTCCTTTTTAGACACAATGATCGGTATCCAGAATGATAAAATACAGACCACGTTATACAAGAAAACCACAGACCAGCATACATATCTGCAGAGAACCAACAATCACCCTAAACACACCAAGAAAGCTGTGATATACAGCCAAGTCCTCAGATACCACTGAATTTGCACTGAAGAGAACACCTGGGATTGCCCCCTCACTAATTTTAAAAAGGCTTCCACCCAACAAGGACACTCCTCCAGAGACATAGATCGTACGTTTGAAAGAGCCACCCAGATACCACGTGAAGAATTGCTGCAGTACAGAAGAAACCCCCCCACAAATCACACACTGCTGGTTATGTCATATCACCCTTCCCTCGAACCCATACAGAAAATCCTCAAACAATTGTAAGCCATACTAGAAAGAGACCCTATGCTTAAAGAGACCTTCCCAGAGCCACCCATCCTAGCCTTCAACCAAGCATTGAACCTCACTAACTTCATCACTAGAAGCAAAATTCCTCAGGCCCAGAACACACCAAATGGATCCAGACCATGCCATGACAAGAAATGCAAAACCTGCCAACACATCTCCAACACCCCCCAACAATTACTACACCCCACAACAGAACCATCAGCATTCCTGGATCTTATATCTGCACCTCCAGAAATGTAATATATCTCAACCAATGCACCAAATGCCCTGATGGAAAATACGTAGGAGAGACCAAACAACAACTGCATACCAGAATGAATGCACACTGGAAATCTATCAAAGACAGTGTGGAGAAAACTTACCTGAAGCCAGAGAGAGGCAGCAGGACACTGCGTCAGTGGCTGCCAGTGACTGCTGGTGGCGAAAGTTCAAAAGTTCAAGATCAAAAGGAAAACCATCGGTGGAGCTGGGAGAAGCCAGGAACGGCTCCTGTGTCTGTTTGGGTGCGCTCTGTAAAAGCATGCCAGGGCGATTGGACAACCGGCCACCCAGCACCGGGATAAAAGGCCCATCAGGAAGGAAGCCGGAAGGACCAGAAGAGGTATTCCCACCTGGCTGAGAGAGGTCGAAGAGGACCAAGGGGCCGGCGGCAGAGGAGACATGGTGGCGCCCCAGAGGGGGAACCATGGGAGACAAGGCGGGCCAGCTAGGGCCTAGCAAGTCACCTACAAGGCCAGCATGGGCAGAGGCCAGAAGCAGCGGTGATTGGGACACTGACGAAGACAATGGAGCCAAAACCCAGACGCAGATGATGGGCAACAGGTACCGAACCTGGGGAGGGGGTAACCCATCAAGAGGACCCGAAGCCCAGGCAGAGGCCGACATCCCGTAAACCGGGGAATACCAAAGGGCTGTGATGAATGCTCAGTGCCAGTACCATTTGTAGCCCACAGCCACAGCCCTTAAGAACTGAGCGTCAGTGAGGGCCAGAACACCAGCCCTGATGGATAATATCATGGTTGGTATTAGGCAGGGTGTAGGGGAGGTGAAGCCCCTAGAAGCAATAGTCATGAGGATGACCAAGGGGGAGTACCAGGGGAGATGAGATCAAACATCTTTCTCCCACAAAAGAACCAATCACCATCAAAGATATGGCAGGTGAGATCCCCGGGGGAGCTGACCCAAGGTCGCTCCCAGTAGCCTGGCCATGCAACCCAGAAGGAGATGGCAAGGTTCAAAGGAGACCCAGACATGCAACGCTCGGGGGGGAGAGGCACACAAAGCTACAGACAGGAATACCCAATTACCTGTGGGGGCACATTTCTCACAAAAAAAAACACTCTCTCTCCAATCTCTCAGTTCTAATCCTCAAAAGCTTACAAAACACTTCGCAGAGACAAGCCTATGAACTTCACTTTACCAACCTCTTGGATACTAAAAATCATGGACTAAATATAGACATTGGATTTATGACACGTTATAACCTGCCTGACATCTGACTCCCCAGGTACCTCTCCACTATTCATCCCCCTTCTCTCTCCCCCATCCAGCCTGTCTCTCACCCATTCACTCCTCATAGTTTCATAGTTTCATAGTAGCTAGAGTCGGAAGGGACCTAGGTAGATCATCTAGTCCGACCCCCTGCCTTAGCAGGAAAGAGCACCGGGGTCAGATGACCCCGGCAAGGTGCTCATCTAACTTCCTTTTAAAAATCCCCAGGCTCGGAGCCTGCACCACTTCCCCTGGAAGCTGGTTCCAGGCCCTAGCCACCCTGACTGTGAAGTAGCGCCTCCTAATATCTAATCTAAACTTACCCTCCGCCAGTTTGTGACCGTTATTCCTGGTCACTCCTGGCAGAGCACGGGGGAACAGGGACTCCCCCAATACCTGCTGATCCCCCCTGACCAGTTTGTAGCAGGCCACAAGGTCCCCCCTTAGCCTTCTCTTGTGGAGGCTAAACAGGTTCAGGTCCCGTAGCCTATCCTCATAAGGCCTGCCCTGCTGACCCCTGATCATACGAGTGGCCCTCCTCTGAACTCTTTCCATATTGTCCACGTCCCTCTTGAAGTGTGGCGCCCAGAACTGGACGCAGTACTCCAGCTGCGGCCTGACCAGTGCCGCATAGAGGGGGAGGATCACCTCCCTGGACCTGCTCGAGATGCATCTGTGGATGCATGATAGGGTACGATTGGCCTTCTTGACTGCCTCCCCACACTGCCGGCCCATGTTCATCGTGGAGTCAATGACGACTCCAAGATCCTTTTCCGTCTCCGTGCTGGCAAGAGGAGAGTTCCCCAACCTGTAAGTGTGGTGCCGGTTCTTCCTCCCCATGTGCAACACCTTGCACTTATCAGTGTTAAACCCCATCCTATTCTCATCCGCCCACCGTTGCAACCTGTCAAGGTCAGCTTGTAGCCTATTGCACCCTTCTAGTGCACCCACATCCCCCCACATCTTAGTGTCATCAGCAAACTTGAACAGGGTGCTTTCTACCCCCTCATCCAAGTCACTGATGAAGATGTTGAACAGTGCAGGCCCGAGGACCGAGCCCTGCGGAACCCCACTGCCCACATCCTTCCAGGTCGAGAAGAACCCATCCACTACCACCCTCTGGGTGCGGCCCTCCAACCAGTTGGCGACCCATTTGACCGTGTGGGCATCGACACCACAGTCTCTCAGCTTTTTGATGAGGACAGGGTGAGAGACAGTGTCGAAAGCCTTCCGGAAGTCCAAAAAGACTACATCCACAGCAACCCCTGCGTCTAATGATTTGGTGACCTGATCGTAAAAGGCCACCAGGTTGGTCTGACAAGACCTGCCACTGATAAACCCATGTTGGTTGCCCCTGAGCATGCATTCCCCCGCAAGGCCCTCCTGGATGTGTGCCAGGATAATTTTTTCAAAGAGCTTACCCGGGATTGAGGTCAGACTAACTGGCCTGTAATTTCCCGGGTCCTCTTTTTTTCCCTTTTTGAAGATAGGGACCACATTGGCCCTCTTCCAGTCCTCCGGCACCTCGCCAGAGCACCACGAGTGCTCATAGAGCCGTGCCAGGGGTCCCGCAATGACCTCAGCCAGTTCCTGTAGAACCCTAGGGTGAAGATCGTCCGGACCAGCGGACTTGAACACGTCCAGCTTCTCCAGAAGTACCCTAACTAACTCCTCGCTAACCCTTGGCCCAGGCGTGTCTCTCTCGGGGCCCGAGGGGGGCCCAGCAGGGAGGTGGCTGAACTGGTCCCTACTTAGGAAGACAGAGGCAAAGAAATCGTTAAATATGTTAGCTTTGTCATCTGGCGTGATGACTAAGTTGCCCATCGTGTCCTGCAGGGGCCCCACATTACCCGGGACCCTCTTTTTACCCCCTATGTATTTGAAGAAGGACTTCTTATTGTCCTTAATCCGGGAAGCTAGTCCTATCTCCAACTCTGCCTTGGCCCTCCTGACTGCCCCCCTACATCCTCGGGCGACTATAACATAGTCCTTCTTGGCGATGACCCCATCTCTCCATTGGGTATATGCCTCCCTTTTAGCAAGGAGACATTCCCGGATGCTCTTAGTGAGCCATGGGGGTTTATGTGCCCTCCTGCTCCCTTTGACCCTTGACTCAATCTACATCTTCACTGACTACCTATCTTGATGCATACCAGCCCAGTCTCTGGCTTCTTTACTTTTAATTCCATCCAGGAAGAGCACACACCAGCTCCTGAAACTTCCTTAGCCTGACAAAGGGTTTTTAAACCTGAAAGCTTGCTTAAAAATGTTTTTTCCAACTATTTAAGTTGGTCTAATAAAAGACCAACATGGTTACAACCTACACCCTTGCTTCATAAAATTAATTAGTAACAATGAATGGATGCTAATACAATATTAGGCAAGCTTGGTGGGTAGCAGAAACTATGTCTCCTCTCACATGGTGGAAAGGATACGGTAACACCCAACTGTTGTCTAGGATTGCTGTAAGGATTCTAAGCATTCTACCAACAGCAGCTTCTTGTAAACAGAACTGGAAGGTTCAAGTAGTTCTGAATCAGATTTGCCTCAATCTGATTTTGAAATGGAACTAACACGTGGTACAAGTGATTCTACAGGTAGTGACAGTGAAACTGGAGGTGCCACAGCGACCTCAGTGGAAGAGTTAAACAGTTGAAGTAGGTGAGTGGACAACCACGGCATATGATGCACAGTGCTTTGGGTGTGCTAAAATTAATGTGTCAAAAGTTTTCAGTGCCTTTGGCTTTTTTCTTAAATTTAAACAAACAATGTAAGGGAAGTACACGCTATTGTGTATTGTCTTTACATTTTTACAAGTATTCCAATAAAAAGAATTTCTTTCCACATAAAGTTTGAATTTGTTTGAAGATAACATTTAAACCACATTAAGTGTGCTGTATTTAATTTTTTTCCTAACCAAATATTTCAGTTCAAATACTTGCAGCTATTGGGACATAAAATTAACACAGGGGTACATTTTTAGTTTTGTTTACTAAATATAAGTCACATAAACATGCTAAATCAAATCACGCTCTATTTAGGGCATTGGAAAATTTTCCGGAAAACCCACATCTCTGGATATAAGCCATAGACCTGAGGCTGAAGAGGATTCTCACGGGAGTGGGGAAAAATCCATTAATCATTCTTTGGGTTGGAACAAATGACAGTCAGACATGGCTTGTCCTCGCTGATGAGGATAAAGAATGATTATGCTAGGCTGGGAGAGAGATGCATAAAGACCTAAAAGTCCAAGTGATCATCTGCAGAATTTTATCTATCCCAGAAAGAGGGAAAAGGCAGAGTGATATAATGCAGAAAATCAGATGGCTCAGGAACTGGTGGTAATGGAAAGATTCCAAGTGTTTGCAACACATCTTTTTTTCCTTCAGTTCACCAATTCATTAATATACAATGCTTAAATAGTTTGTACCTTTGAATCATGGCCACTATTCTACCATGTCTCCTCTTATTCCTACAATATCCAGGTTAGCATCTCACCAAGAGTTCTATTACCCAGGCTCCTTGTATTGTACAACAATTTCAGTAGTTTTCTTTACCCATTTTTTCATTTGGAATGCGTGTGACCACCTTATTTCCCAATGATGACTATGCTATTTCTTTCCACAGCCCTTCCAATCCTTGGTAACCTTCCCTTCTTAGCCACCTCTCCATTATCCAGCCCACTCACACTTACATGCCTAAGAACAAATTTGCACTTTCTTGCAGGTAGGCACACTAACATTTCTTCTCCACATTTCTTCTCCATGTGGAGATCTTGTATGTTCTCCCAACTCCTCCCCCCCGCTCCTCAGCTCCTACTTTAAAGCACTTCTGATCAGCCAGGCCAGACTTGATCCCAGAAAGCAATGTCCTCGGTTATGTAAGTGGAGCCCATTTATGGAGAAAAGTCCTCTGTCCACAGATAGTCATTGTACTTCCACAGATGGTTGTTGCAAGTGATCATACTTCCTTCCCCTTACGGGCAGAGACAGTGAGATATCATGAAACACATCCAGAGAAGCAAAGCCTTGTATGCCTAAAGCTGGAGTTCCCCTGACTGTATCTCATAACCAGGGATTCTGATTTTCCCTGATAAAAAATACCAAATTATCTGCTTGGAACCCAGCTCATGCCTATTCCCAGTTAGGTTCTCAGTTTAGCTTATTGTTTTTTAATAGTCAGACAAAGGAATTGCCATCCCTGCTTTTATACAGTGGTCTCATGGTCAGACTCAGAAGGCTACATGTGCTATTAATGCAAAGCAATAAACTCTGGTGTGGTTTGGATTGGAATTTATAGCTCCCAGGAGCAACACTTGCATGAGTGAATGGGGCTGCAGCATGTTGAGCTGGGGCAGAGCAACCCCAATTAGCAGGAGCCCTGAGGGTCAGTCAGCCTGTCGGCCTGGGGCTGCTCTGACCTGGCTCAATGTGCTGCAGAGGGGCTGGCTGGGGCAAGAGGATGCTACAGTGCAGGGCTAGACAACAGGCAGCCCCTGCATGGTACCACCCTCATGCCCCAGCCAGCCCCATCACCGTCTACATGTGTGTTTCACCACAAGTAAATATGCCATTGTTTTGGGCAGTACTATCTTACAGTGGAGTTCAATGCGTGTGTAGATGGTGACACTTTACTGTAGTGCTTATTAAAGGGTTCTGCAGTAAAGTTGACCTGCACCAGAATGGCTGAGTGGTTAAGGTGTTGGACTTAAGATCTGATGGATCCATGTCTGTGTGGGTTTGAACTCTACTGTTAGTAGCTGCTGTTTTAGATCACTTTAGGCTAGACATAAGGAAAAACTTCTTTACAAGTTGAGTGCCAAGGGTTTGGGACAGGCTCCCCTCAGACGTGGTACAGTCATCTACCCTGGCTGTCTTCAAAAGGCATCTTGATGCCCATCTTGCTGGGGTCATCTGATCTCAGCAGTCTTTCCTGCCCACGTGCAGGGGAGAGGGGGGGCCTGGACCCAATAATCTGTAAGGTCCCTTCAAGCCCCTAAAAACTATGAAACTATGAAAGTGTCTCACGTAGACACACCCAGAAAGTGGAAGAACTGGGTTTAATCTCCTTTTCTGTCTGAAGGAATTCAAACCCATAGCTCTTAGGAAAAAACTTTAACCAACAGGTGATGAGGCTGTTCAAGGTAGGAGAACTCCACTTCTATTGGAGATGTTCTACATTTTAGTAAATTGAGACAAGAAGAAAAGAGGGGAAGGCATGTGCTCCTAAACAGCTTAATGCTGAGGAAATTTCCCTGGAAGTCAAGAGACCTGGGTCCCAGGTCATGCTCTTCAACTGTTTCTTTGTCACATTTGGCATGTATAAGATAAAACACAGAAACAGTTGCAGGAGCAGGCCACTCAGCAAGTAAGTGCCAGGATTTCTACTTACAAAGCTCCTGCTGAATTTGCTTGGCCCCACCGCTCCTTGGCAAGACCATCTGTCCTCCTAAGCTCTGCTTTTAACCTATAAAACAGGAGCAACATGCGCTTTGCACGTTCACAAAATTTTTCCCATCTGTGGATTTCAGACATGGGGAAAAATAGGTAGCTCTATTTTAGAACTGCAATAACCAAGGCAGAGCCTTATGGGTTATGAAACTCTGCTCCCATTTACGTTATCAGTAAAACTTACATTGACTTCAGTGGGAGAAATACTGGTGCTTTTGAAGAGTGTTGGACAGCTAGCAAAGAACTGTAAGGTCCTGACAGCAGCAGAGGGTTTGAATATTAACACGATCACATCCAGCTCTATTTGATCTGGTGACTGGACACAGAAATCTTACACTCTCAGCTATTAGGAGAGTTGAAAGTACCTGCAGAGTAGCTTCTCTCACATATCTCTACTTTTCTTGCACAAAAAACAACCTTGGCTGGCCTATGTGGGTGGAGCACCCCCAAAGCATGAGACCTGGCAAAAATAATTTCCTTAATGAATGTACTGAGGCCAGTGCTGGCAGTCCTACTCTCTGCGGGGGCCATGATATGCAAGTGGCAGAGATGGTCAGCAAAGCGAAACTTTCCCAGAGGCCGACAGCAGCAGAATCTCTTTGTCCGACCACATTTCTGGACTGCGCCCGCGCTGCCTGAGGGAGCTGGGCTGGAGGACTCTGAGCCGACCATGGTGCGCAGCTGGCAGTGCCAGTTCTAACCGCTGGTGCCTTGCTCTGCCAGCGAGCGTCACCCTGGGCCACAAGAGTAAGACTAAGGGAAGAGGGCCGCTGACCAAGATCTGGGCATCTGTGCTGAGGCTGCCAGCAATCCTTCGCTAAGGTGCTTTCTGCAATGGGAAACGCCAGAGTATTTGGACTGAAAGCCACAAGACAGGATCAAAAATCCTTCGCTAAGGTGCTTTCTGCAATGGGAAACGCCAGAGTATTTGGACTGAAAGCCACAAGACAGGATCAAATGTTAAAACCTTGGCTATCATCCGGCCTGGTTTGCCCTCCTGAGATTCAGGACCCAACATCCATCAGGCCCCTTGCCGGTGAGCGCTGAGCCTGACCTTCCCATTACCCTACAGCTGAACTACAGGGCAACGGGGAAGAAGCCCCGAGTCTGGGATGCCCGACCCAGGAGGGCACCCACACGCTTCAGCATCGCTTGCTACCCTGGACTCACAGCGCTCACCTGTCGCTGGGCGCCCGGGCCCGAGGAGGCACAAGCCGCGGTCGCTCTCCGCGCCGTGGAGACGACACACGGGCCAGGTCCCGAGCGGCCGAGCTGAGGAGACAAGAGACACGGCTGGCCCGGCTGCAGCAGGCCGGAGGGGCCCGGGCCTGGGCCTGAGGCGGCGGGGACGCTGCGCGGCCCCCTCACCTGCGCCCCGGCCCTCCCGCTCGCGTTCCCGCCGCCGCGTGTGTGCGTTGCCGGGCAACGGCGCGGGGCGGGGCGGGGCGGGGCGAGCCAGCGGCGGCAGCGATCGCGTCTGCACCCTGAGCCTGGCTGAGCCGCTGCGGCGCCCGGGCCGTGGGGAGCTCAGCCTCGCCGGCCCCCGCTCCCGGCCCGCGCATGGAGGCGCATGCAGCCGGGCCCTCAAGCTGCCAACTCGGGCTGTGGTGGTAAACGCGAGCAAGGGAGGTGCCAAGGCTGCGGAGCGAGTTGCAGCAGCTTGGGGGAAAGGACAGAAGGGAGACGGGGGGTGCAAGGAGGACACAGGTGCGTGGTGTCAGGGAAGACCCCTGGCTGCGGGGCTCCTCCTCGCCTGCCGCCGGGATCCCCGTGGATCCTCCTCTTCTGCAGCAGCCCCTCTTCTCGGGACCGGCAGAGAGGGGTCTGCCAGGCTTTCCCGCCGAGGAACTCAGGTCTGGACTCTGAGGCGGATTAAGGCTTTTGGGGGTCTGGGCAAGGATGCTGCAGAGCTGATCAGATGAATCCAAGAGCGCTGCCACCCGTGGCAGAAGAGGTAGAGCAGGTGATGTGGGTAAGTGCAGTATTTGGTACGGCGCACACAGCCTGAACAACTGCTGTGACTTAGTACCACAGTCCTGGCATGGGGCCGTTGTGTAGTGCTAGAGAAAAAACAGGTTATCCCCAAAGTCTCGAGCAAATCCCAGGACGTCATTCTCCCCTTGTACTCGGCCTTGGTGAGGCCGCAGCTGGAGTACTGCGTCCAGTTTTGGGCTCCACAATTCAAAAAGGATGTGGAGAAGCTTGAGAGAGTCCAGAGGAGAGCCATGCGCATGATCAGAGGTCAGGAAAACAGATCTTACGATGACAGGCTGAGAGCCACGGGGCTTTTTAGCCTGGAAAAGCACAGGCTCAGGGGCGATCTGATAGCCACCTATAAGTTTATCAGGGGTGACCACCAGGATCTGGGGGAACGTCTGTTCACCAGAGCGCCCCAAGGGATGATGAGGTCGAACGGTCACAAACTCCTGCAAGACCGTTTCAGGCTGGACATAAGGAAGAATTTCTTTACTGTCCGAGCCCCCAAGGTCTGGAACAGTCTGCCAGCGGAGGTGGTTCAAGCACCTACATTGAACACCTTCAAGAGTAAATTGGATGCTTATCTTGCTGGGATCCTATGACCCCAGCTGACTTCCCGCCCTTTGGGCAGCGGGCTGGACTCGATGATCTCCCGAGGTCCCTTCCAGCTCTAATGTCTATGAAAATCTATGAAAGTCCCCTGCAGTTGACTTAACACAGGGGAGCCTTGCCAGCCTCTGTCGGTCCCACCCCCCAGCACATGCTTTAAACAGCCGGGGATCCTCTCCTGACGTGATTCTCACCCAGGGGTCTTTGGCACCTTGGGGTGCTACACAATGTTAGCATTGTTAGGTGCATAAACATGATTCACAAGAAAACCTGAGGATTTCAAAGAAGAATCCATAGTGTTAAAACTATTCTGCCCTGGTCTTTCTGAGTTTTTTGCAACCGAAGAAGTTTGCTATTATTTTTTCTATGGTCAAAAGCCAAGTAGGAATGAAGATCTGGCATTTTCCAAGGGGGGCTATGAGTCTAACGAGGTGTGCCCTGAAGGGGTGACCTGATGAGGGGTGCCTGGGGTGCAAAAAGGTGAAGAACCACTGCCCTTGCGTGAAGCATAACCCTAGGGTTCCAGTGCTCCCTATTCCCTCACACCCGTCATCTACAAGCTCTCCCAAATGCCTATTAGCTCCCACCCCAACAATGAAAAAACCAACAAAAGTCTCTCTCACACATTCCCAGCCCCAAGGCCACTGAAGAGACCCTCTGATATTGCCCCCAAGCCCCAGCAGCCACCCTGTGGAGTAAGCGACAACACCAGCACAATGCATTTAAAACTCCTGAATCCAAGTTTTATTACTGTAGAGGAGAAAAGGGATCACTCACAACATCTTGTTCAAAAGAATTACATTCAACAGCATTTACAGTAGAATAACATTAAAATTCTCCAGTGGGGAAATAGAAAGACTAGGAGACAGTGCTCAGATTAAGTGTTGACACTAAATGACCTCTATAAGCTCTAGTAGTTTTTAAAATAAGCTCTCCTAAAAAAACGCTGTTTAGGGGCATGTTCCTAATCCTCCCCATGTAGTTCTGCTGATCTGTATAGTGTGAGGTTTCTATACAGATGAGTTTATTGTCGGTAAGCCAGAAAGGACCTCTCACTGTCTCAGAGTCCAGCAAGGTTAAGCATTTAGATGCCAACACTTAATAGGTAACATTTCACGTTGCACTTCTCTTAGCTGCAAGAGCACTCGGATCCTGTTGTAGTGGCAGCAGATGTAGGAATCTCTTACCTTTGCAAGCTCTTGGATAACTCTTGGTGTGACAAAAGAAAAAAGGAAAAATAAGGCATTTTAAAGAGCTATACTTCTAGTCCGTTTTATAAAACTGAATCAGGCCTTGAGTGGAAAAAACCCTGTTATTTTTACTGTTTTTATAAATCAAACTAATACTAGCATAAAAGAAGGTCTGGAACAGAGAATCTTCTGTTGTCCCACAGTTACATAAAAGTGTGCCTCAAAAGGAGTACATCCAAATGCCTCAGTGATAGAATATGCAATAGACTGCCCAGCAGACTAGATCCAATTGACTGAATGTGATCAATGCAGCAGTTCAGAAAACTTACTTTACTGGGCCACAGACAAGCCACAAAACCAATGCACTTGGACCTGCTGACTGTGATCATCATATTGCCAGACTTTTCATAATTTTGAATATTTGACTTTTTAATCAGCTGGCTTACTGAGAGCTTTCTTTCAGGAGCCCGAACTGTTCTGCTTTCTAGAACACAATGACCTTTTCTAATTAAACACCTTTTGAACATGAAAGCATCCAGCTTGGGAGCAAAATGTTACTTCTCTATTTAAGAAATTATGCAATTACATTAACTCTTATTTCCCTGCCTTTAGAACAAACCTAATGAAATATACCATACTTCTACTACAAAAACTCAGACAGACACATCTGTCATCATTATTTTTCATCTATTATGTACCATATAAATTTAAGCAAAATAATTTTATATATATTTATATATATTTATATATATATAAATTAGAAGCAAATAAATAAGATTAAAGGGTACACTGAAATCAGTTGTGTTACCACACTGATAGCCAATCACTAATGTTACATTGTACAAGTTTTATATATATTGTATACATACATATGTTGTCAGTGACAGATAATGTGGGTGCTGAATGTGGTGGGGGGGCAAACTAGGAGGAGACTGATGGTTTCAGGAACCTGATTGCATAAGTGTCCCTTGTGCAGCCTGGGTTTTCCAGTTACCAATGCCTTGAAGTTCATTATTGCTTATTTTCTTCCCATGCGGATATGACAGCCCTAGCTGTGTGGCTCTTGACCCACGGGAATGCAGCAGTCACTGTGATATGACATAGAGCCAGAGAAGACATCAGAGATTAAATCAAGCAAGGCAGAACCCTGTTTTCAGGTCTTCCTTGGACTTACAGGCAGATCCTCTCAGACCCAAGATGCTCTGTAAGGCCCATCAGCTTATAGTTCCTGACTCTCCTCTCCAGTTGCTGGTAAACAACCCATGCAGAAACAGCTCTGCTAAGGCATCCTGCATTTCAGTTACTGGAGAAGCCTACATGGAAGGTTTAGGGCTGAGTGATTCACCTGCTCCTGTTGCTCATTCCTCACCTGCAAGTCTTGTTCATCCTTGGGCATGTCTACACATGCATTAATGTGCTGTGCTTATTGCGCATTAAGTTTAGTACCTGTAAAAACAGGTACTAACTCAGTGTGCAGTAACCAGAGCTACTACACAGTAGCACCAGCACACAGTCTTTAAGTGACACTAATGCGCGGTAGACTAATACTAATGCATGTTAGCAAATTAACACAGCTTTTGCCATAATGCGCTAATGCACAGTAGCATCAGTCTACTGCACATGTAGCATCTCGTGTAGACACGCCCCTTCTGTGACATCTCTGGAGCTTTCAGTGGCACAGCAAGGTGACTGCTTGAGTGGGGAATGAGCAGCAGTAGTTGGAGCCCTCATGCTGTGTTCACACTCAGGGAAAGGAAGGGGACAAAAAGCAGATCTAGGAGATTAACTATTTCAGGACATACCATGGTCTGTCTCAGCTGGTAATTCCATTGACTTCAACCAACTAATGATGGATGAGTTGAACCCAGGAAATTTGGCCTTCTTGCTTTAAATCTGCCTTGAGGGCTCAGCAGATGATTAAGAACATTTCCAATAATAATGGATTCCCCCTGAAAAAGGTTTTATTTCACTGTTCTAGTATCACAATGGGGAGCAGGCCAGTATGCAGGGTAGGGAGTGAGCCAGTACATAAAGCCAAACCTGCTTTGTTCTGGGGCTCTCTTGCTAACCTGGGAAGCAATACTTTGGTCTTTGACTGAAAGTCCACTTGGGAGGGAATTTAGATAATAGACATGTCACATCAAGGTGATAGAAAAGTCAGAGGTTGGATTTCCCTGTTTGTTCCTCAGCAGGGACTTTTTAAGACATCATCCTCCCAACATCCTCCCATGTTCCCCTTGGCTGAAAAGGGCAGGATTTGTGCTTTTGGGAAGGGAGCAGGAACAGATTCTGCTCAGAGGCTCCCTAAGTCTTCCTCTAGGAAGCATGATGGTACTTAGCTGCTCATCTCATTCTTGTTGGAGGATGGAAAGGTGCAATCGGTTTCCACAGCTCCTAGGCAAGAAAGCAGGAACCTCTCTCATTGGCCTAAAAGTGACTTTAATGCAGTTTCATGCTTAATACAGCTAGACTTGTATTTGGATTTTAAATCTCTCCAAGGTATTGGAGTGGGTGCTCAGAATCACTTTGGATTGGC
Organism: Crocodylus siamensis; assembly: GCF_052110815.1. Lineage (NCBI taxonomy): Eukaryota > Metazoa > Chordata > Crocodylia > Crocodylidae > Crocodylus > Crocodylus siamensis. The sequence goes on from NC_143403.1 coordinate 48,027,117, forward strand.
CCCTCATGGGCAAAGGGGTGAGAGGCACCTCTGGAATCTTGGCCCTTTCCCTGCCATGTCCACAGATCTTGGATCAGGCCCATCTTTGCTTATACATGGAAGGATATGAATGGGAACCAGGATGCGGGAGGTGCAGCCATCACAATACAGATCAACTGGAAGATATAAACTTTGTAAAAGAATAAGTAGATGGTACCAGAGCAGGGCTGAGGCAGAGAAAGGAATGACAAGGAGATAGTAGCAGCATAGGATGGGAAGGAAGTCTTAAGATAATGGGCACAGGGAAAAAGAAGGGATAGGGGAGCCATCTCCTTGTGAAAGCACATTTAATTACACCTTCATGCTAACCTGGTTCCCATAGTGGGCTGTTTCTCAACCAGGCTGCTTTATCAGCATCTCTGTATTCCACCTCTTCTCCTCATGCTTTACAAAGGAACCAGCACTCCAGTACATTTTGGGGACCAGCCATGCAATAGCAACTATTTTCACCTTCCCTTGTGCCTTGTGTCAGGAGACAGCTCAGCGCCTAATCCCTGCCCAGTAGGTATCTGTATGAGGTATGGACAGTCAGAACATCAGTTGCTACTGCAAAGATACGAAGGGGAAGATAACTCGATATGCTGAGTCAGGAGTTGGCTACAGACTGCTACAAGCACTGGTGGTACCTGTTAGTCTACAAACTGCTGATAAGGGTCTTTGCTCTAGTTCACAATTTCTCACTCTAGTTTTAGTGTAAAAGTTTCCCTAGTTAGATTGCCTGCTTCCTGATCTCTAAAAAGAACCATTTCTCATTAGGACATAGTTTCAGGAAGGAAAAAAAACAACACTCAAAAAAGCATCTTGTTAGAGATTGTTCTAAAAATAGTGACTAAATATTGCGGATTGAAAGAAATCTGTTCAAATGCTTCAATAAAAAAGAAAGTCATCTAAAGAGCTTCACAGAAATATCCTAATTCATATGGAGGCAACATCGGGCACTGTTGGGAGCTACTGAGAGAACTGAGGAGTAAGCACCTAACCTACAGTTCCTATAAAATAATCTTTTCCCTAGAGCTTCTGAAGTGAATGAGATCAGCAAGTCGCTTATGTAGTTAAAAATGAACCTGAACTTGAAGTAGATTTTTTTTCTTTTTTTCAATTAAGTCCACAAACAAATGGAAAAAAAAATAAAAGAAAGAAGAGTTCAAATTAACGTACGTCATTTCCCCAAAATGTGTGCATCTTTGGAAGTCAGCATCTCCGTCAATAAAGCTGAGGCTTCAAAAAAATATAGGCAGCAACTCCTGACAGCAATAAATATGCTAGGCTAAAATTAACTAACTTGTCCTTGTTCCTAATTAGTAGCTAAAAAAAAGCCACCATTAAAAAAAATTTAATGCTATTTTATTAGTGCATAAAAAATAGTTTGGAATCCCTGTTTTGATTTTTTTTTTAAATTTCTGTATTCATTTTCCACATATGTGTTTCCGTGCACTGTTATGTCAACCATGGGATGTTGCTGGATGCATCCCATTCACTCATCCTCTTATCTTGTAGATGGGAGAGGTCCCCTGGGGATCTGCTGTCCCACTGTGGGAGGAGCGGCTCAGAAGATATCAGGGCACATACTCCAGTCCTGTTTTTCCTTGGCTTCCCAGTATCCACCTTTGTAAATACAGATCAGCTCCCCTGTCAAGGGATCCACTTTCCTTTCGAACCACAGTGGGATGTAGCCTTCATAGTCTTTGCCTGTACAAAGTGGAAAACACAAGTGTTAGTTTTGTTAGGGAAGCTTCAGGTCCGTTGGTATCCTTACTATGGTGTTTAATAGGCTCTGCCCAGATACACAGGGGTCTGAATTCACCCACATCACCACATATGAATTGCCTTCTGCTATTAAAACTACTGGAGCTTACACAAAGTCCTAACCTACCACATGCATCCATGAACCCAAGCCTCCTACTGGGAGCTGGCAAACTCCTGAGGATTTTTGCTGAAGTATTAGAGCTGTAAGGCTTAGAGGCTGTGCACAAAGGTCAGCTCTGAGCAGGTTCAGGAGTGGAGATGGAACATACAGCAATACAACAATTTAAGTCAAGGCTTCTTTGCCACATCAGTACTTATAAAGCAATTCTCACCCTGGATTCTCAAGGCACTTTGCAAAGGGTGAGAAGGCTGAGTAGCATTACCTATGTTTTACAGATGGGCAACCTGGCACAAAGAGAGGAAGGGACTGGACCAAGAGCACACAGCAAGTCTAGAACACAACTCAGTCCCCTGAGCTCAGGCATCAGCTGAATCCACTGGGTCTACTCAAAGGTGCCTAGAGATGGGAAAGAAGAAGCAGGTAGCCCAGCCAATTCCTGGATAATCCAGGACTGGGTTTGTGCTTTTCATGCAGATTCAGGGATGGTCATTCTGGAACATGTAATACATTACATTTATTTGCTGCATCCCTTTGGCCATAGCTCCAAGAGCCTGCCCCAGATTATCCATTAACCATTGTTAAGACAGTCAAACTCACCTTCCTCCAATGCCTCCACAGCTTCTGCTTCCCGCCTGCGACGTACTGCCCTTTGCTTTTCTTCTAGCCTCTGCTTCTCTACATTGGCTTCATCCCACTTGCCATTCTCCATGAGCCGCTGGTCAGGTCTCAGCCTGCTGTCTGTGGGGGCCACCCTCTCCTCAGGCTCATTCAGTGTCAGGGCCAGATCAGAGAAAAAATACATGTTCTCCGCATTTTCTCTAGAGGAGAAGGGTCCAAATCAGTTTAAAAGGGTGAATACTTGTACCCATCTAGTCATAAAGGATAATCCATCCATCCACCCACATGTTCATATGGTCCCTCTCCCTGTGGTCTCAAAGCATCTCCTACCATGTTTGACACCACAAACCTACAATCATAAAATATAGGTAATTCCAGGTAGCAACACTTTTCTTTTGGGGAACTTTCCTCCCATCATCCCAGTGGGAATGGCAGGCAGGATCCCTGCATAATGCAAAAGACAGCACTAAGACTACTATTCCAGCTACTATGAGCCACCATGAGCCCTAGTGGAAATGGTGCACGAGTGAAGGATGCGTCTTCCTCTTCCAAGCAATTAGCAGCAACCCACAGAGAAGTAGTGAAATGTGCCTTTTAGAACTGCTGCCTGCCATATGCCTCTGTTCCTCAGGAATCACTTCACCCATTACTGAAATACAGCCATCTCAGAGATGCAGGGCAACAGCTGCCAAATAATATCACAACAGCCTAAGTCTGGAGAGGACTTACGGGAGAGGGTATTTCTTCCAAAGGACCTTTGGAGTCAGTGTCTGATAGACAGTTTTTTGCTTGCCCTCTGAGCTGGTGTTGCCATGGCTGCTCTGCACTATCTTGGAGTACTCCATCTTTTCATCCCATGTCCCTGACATGACATAATGTGCCTTTCCATCAGCATCTGTCACCACACCTGTCACCTGAAGAGGAAGTAAAAAAAGGGAATGAGTTAGCAATAGCAGAGTCTGAAAATCCCTAGAGAGAGAAGAGATGGGTGGCATATACAATAACTCCAAGCTGTCTATTGGAAGCAACAAGGCCTACTGGTTTTGAATGATGGGCTGAGGCCTAATTGCACCAGGCAGAGGTAAAAGACAGCTAGGGCTCATCCCAAAGCCAAACTCTCCATTCTAGTATGTAGCCTCAACTTACCCTTCCTGGATCTCAAATATACTCATTTTGTTACTATTACAGTTTTACCTTCAGACTCTAGAAGAGCACAGGATGGATGTTGAAGGCACCTGGAACTTGTTTTGCACACCTGGGGGGAAGGTAAATTCAGAGCAGTTTGCTTTATCTTACCTTATGCACACTAGGTTAGAGGCACATATAAAACCTTGCCTTCCATGCTGCCTAGGTCAGCCAAAGAGTTGATCAGTACAAGGTACCAATATGGTTTCAAGTGAATGATCCTCAACTGCACTTCAGGATGCTAGATTCTTGCTGCCTGACCATGGTCAACTCACTGGCTCATCCTAGCACAGCCCAGAGTGACAAATCAAGATCTCTCCCATGCATAAGGCTGCTTTAGTGAGTTGGTTCTTTTTCAGATACATACCTTCCGTGGGATGTCTCTGGAGAAGTAGCTGTAGGGTGTGAATTTCAGCTGGCATTTATCTTTTGACTTATGGTTAATAATCTCTATTTCACCTGACTAGATAAAAAGACATGCAGTTAGAAGATGTGAGACTGACAATGGAACAAAGCAAATGTTAGTTTAAGTTTGTTTATGTATACGTTATCATCAGCATCTTTGCTTTCCATCTCCAGCACTTTAACTTGGTCCCAATGACCATGACACCTTTCCAATCAAGTTCCATGGCTTGGAGTAGCTTCAAACTAACTTACAAGACCTGATCCATCATGGAAGAGTTCATCAGCCAGGGCAGCACAGGTGATGGATTAAGAGCATTACTGTCAGTGAAAAGAGCTACAGTACATGTTTGTTCTACCACCCTGACCCCATACATGGTACTGGTATCTGAAACAGGCATAAGAAGCTCCAAGGTGGAACTGTTCTGAGAGGACTTCACCTAGGTGCTTGCTATGGGTGGTCTCTGCCAGAGGAATACATCTTCCTGAGGACTGGGTATCTGGAGGGGGAGGAAGAGTGGGACATATTGGGTGCATCTACACAAGACACTAAATGCGCAGTAGATGGATAGTACTGCAAATTAGCATACCAGGAAAAACTGCTAATGTGCAATAGAATTCATCTACTGTGCTTTACTGTCACAAAAAGTGTGCCAGCACTACTGCACAGTAGCGCCAGTTATGGTGCACTAAGTTAGTACCTGTTATTACAGGCACTAATCTTAACAGGTCGTAATTACAGTGCATTAATGCACATGTAGTCATGCCCACTGTGATGAGAAAGTCTTGACACCGAGCCCTTCAGATCATTTCATTGCCTTCTGCCTTGCCACCCTTCCCCTTTTTCTTGGAGCATTACAGCATAATAATCCAGGGCTAATCATGGCTACAGCGATAAGGGATCTGCCTCCAGGTTCTCTTGTAGAGGGCCACTGACCTGATCAATCCAGAGCTTGCCCACAATGATGTTGTGAACAGTAGAGGTGACCTTCCTCCAGACATAGTGGTTCCCACTAGAGTGGAACTCTAAGTGAATGGCGCCTGTGGAGAGACAGGGAGAGAGCCTTTCACTTCTGGCCAAAGAACAAAAGACAGGAGGGGCCTCTTGGAGGCACCTCTACACAAGAGGCCAGATCAGATATTGCACCTAGGAGTGCACCTATAAAGATTTTTTTGGCTAATACCAATGGCCGATATTAACCAGCCATATTGGCCACTACCAATCTGATTGCCAATATGCAGGCTGGCAGCTTGGAGAGCAGTGTCCGGCCAGTAAGTCTGTGGGGGGGAAGAGACATGGGGGAGAGAAAGGGCATGATGGGGGTGCAGATTGAGGCCCCCACAGTGAAGGAGGGAGTGGTACAGGAGTAGATGCTGCCCAGCTGAAGCAGGGCAGGGTGGGGTGAAAGATGGAGCCACAGCGGCTTGTCTAGGGGGCAGCAGCGGTTGTTCCCACTGCATCCTGGGGGAGGCATGGGTGGTATGTGCCACCCAGATCTGTGCACAGGGTGAGACCAGGCTGCCTGCTGCATGCTTGGGGCTGGGGGCTGTGCCAGCCTCTTCTTGGAGGGGGGAGCTAGTTTGGGGCTGTGCTTGGGGTGGGTGGCGGTAGCACTAGGAGGGAGCACTACAGGGTGGGCTACAGCCACCCCAAAATTCATTGTAGCCACCCCATAGCCCCACCTCCCAACATCACTGCCACCCGCCCCAAGAGCAGCCCATGTCCCTGCCAAGAAAAGGCCAGTGCAGCACCTGACCCCAAGCATGCAGCGGCAGCTCACCCTCGCCCCATGCACAAATTCAGGGGGCAAATGCCTGCACACAGCAGCAGGAGCTGCCCCCCCCCACAAGCCCCCTGTGCCTCCCGGACAAGCCGCCCATGGCTCCATCCCGTGCCCCGCCACACCCTGGCTTGGCAGTGCCTGCCCCTGCCCCTGCCCCAGCCCCAGCCCCACTCCCTCCCTCACTGTGGGGGCCTCAATCTGCCCCCTGCCACACTCCATGGGGCCCCTTGCCCCTGAAAGAAATGGTAGATGAGTCTCAAAACTGCTTTGCAGATTTCTGACAAGGGGCAATTGCACACGCATGTGTGTGTGAGGGCACATGTGTGTGCACTATCATTCCTCCTGGCTACAGCCTAGTGGAAAGCAGGTAAAATACCCGTGGAGGGACTGCTATGGGCACACACAGCACTATTTGGGAGTCTCTGTGCCAGCACTTTACACACATGCAGCAATCCTCCCCTCCCTCTTGAGGTTGGTATTATCCCCATTTTACAAATGGAGAAACAGTATGATGTGAGGGAGGGAGTTCAGGAGCACTCATGTAACTCAGCAGCAGTTCAGCAAATTTATTTAGGCTGGAATTCCATTTTACCTCATGTCCAAATACCTGTAAGTGCACATACACAGCAAGCTATGTTCTCCCCAAGCATCCAAGTGGCTCCACATGCATGTACCTGGGAAACCCAAGCCTGCACTTGTAGCCAAGCAAAAGCTCACGAGTACGGAGGGCAGCCCTCCTATGGTTTAATCCAGGAGTATCAAACATATGGCCTACAGGTTAGATGTGACACATGGAGCTGCGCCTGGACCATGGGGCTCATACAGGGGCCAGGAATTTGGAAGTGGGGTGAGCAGAGCCAGAGCTCATATGAATCTGAGGTACAGAGCCCTGTTGGGGATATGTCAGCAACAGTGGGATGAGTGACAGCTGCACTAACCCCCACTGCTACTGCCACTGCTTGCCCCACCATTACCACCACATCCTGATCTGGCCCACAAGAAGCCTCACAGTCCAGATCTGGGCCAGGGGACCAGGTGAGTTTGATGCCTTCGATTCAGCCCAAAAATAGCCTACTGGTTAGGTCATTTGCCTAAGAACTGAGAGACCCAGGCTCTAGGCTTCCTCACCCAGAGCACTTGCACAGCCATGTAAATGCCGGTTTTGGCACTTACTCACAGTTTGTTTTCCTATCCCACATGCACCATAGATGTGCAAGTGTACGCATTGCTACTGAATATGCACAGTGTCCTGTGGTCAGGCAGTGTTGTGTGGTCAGGCAGGTCAGACAGTTGCACAGCTTTGATTTCACTTACCTGAACATAAGTACCAAAATTGTAAATGGGCAAAACCCCATGAACAGCAGGTATTGGATGGAGAAGGAGCCTCCCATGTGTTAGCCCATTAACCTAGTAGCTAAAGCAGTCACCTACGAAGTAGGAGACCCAAGTTCTATTTCCCCCTTATCCAGGGAGGGTTTGAACCTACATATCTCTATCTTCCCGGCACAGTGCTCTAACCAGCAAGCTATAGGTAAGCATTATCTAGGTTAGGGGTTTTCAACCTTTTTTGGTCAGTGTACCCCAGGTGGCCGGTGGAGAAACAGGGAATCCTTCAGCGGCTGATGGATGAGTGGGGGGATGGAGAGGGGGTCCCCAGCAGCCAATCAATGGGTGGGGAGGGGGTCCCTAGCAGCCAACCAATGAGTGGGGGGGTGGGGCTGCGCAGCGCGCAGCAGCAAAACCGGAAGTGCCAGCAGCACAGAGCAGGAATAGTATCAGCAGCGCATGGCGCCACAAGAGACGCAAAGTGCTGGTAGCCCTGCCCCCTGTTTCTCCGTGCCGCTGTTGTGTACCCCCTGGGGCCTTCCCAAGTACTCCCAGGGGTACTCGTAGCCCTGGTTGACAATCCCTGATCTAGGTCCCTCTGGAGCACTCTTGAAACTGTGCTACTCCCTTTTCATTTACTATTCATTGACTAATATTGATAGAAGGGAAGCTTCTGCTTCTTGATAGCATAGGTCTGCGCTATAACCTTAGGTGCCCCTTCCTTCCAGGGTGGCAGCCAACGCACTGAGCTGCACATCCGCTAACTTGCTCCCTTTCTCCTGGCTGCACATACCTTTCTTTCTTGGCTTGCCAAGGGGCCTAAAGAAGAAACTGGCTCATGCCTAACCTGTGGTCTGAGTACTGCACTGGGAAATCAGCAACGCACCAGGTGGTTTCCTTCCTGCCCAGCCTCCCCTGGCTGGAGGTTTTCAAAATCCATTCTTCACCAGGAGTGTGTTACATAGCAAGAAGCGCCATTTAGCCTTGTGATTCAATCCCTTGATAGGGTTTTACATGACCCCCATGGGATCACCGCACTGGCCAATCATCAGGAGAAACTTTCAAGCAAAGTGAACACACACACCTCTTAATACTCAGCAGAGAAAATCACTTACCTAGTGGCATGATAGAGAGGTATTTGCCCCTGAACTTGCTGGCAATTGTGATTTCCTGCCACAATGTCCAACCTCTCTTGGAAAACACATGATGGGCTGCTGCAGGTGGGTGATGACTCACCTACGAGAGACAGGAGAAAAAAACCCATAAGGTAGCACACTAGGGAAAAGGGAGCAATGTTACACAGCACCATGTGAGAAGAGGAGAAGGGTACACAGGACAATAAGCTAATTCAATGGTGTTTATAAGGTCCCCTAGACAAGACTATGCAAAGAACACAAAAGGACAATCTGAGGTTGGCTTTGGAAAACAAAATTACTTACCAGTAACTGACTTTTTAAAGATGTTGTTCTACATGTACATTTACACTAGCCCCCTGCTCCTGATGGAGTAGAAACTATCCTAGTGTTTACCCAAAGAATATTAACTGCATTAGGGGCAGAGGTCAGAACACAGCGTCCCTTCCTTCCATGGCAGCATTCATCTCACTGAGCCACCCTCCCTCTGGTTTGCTTGCTTTCTCCTGACCCCGTATATCTTTCAATTATGGCTATCCATGGGCCATTTTCAAGAGGATGGGTGGAGAGGGCTCTGGTTAACGTCTAGCAGCCCATTGTTAGGTGGTTTGAGCAGTTTTTTTGGAAATGGGGGTATCCCATTAGTGCGCAGTAGTAAACTGAGAAGCTTATTGCTGCACAGTTAGTCTAGTCCCTGTATTTACAGGGACTAGCTAACTGGGCAGTAGCCTAATTTACTGTTCAGTAAATGCCCTGCAAGTGTAGACGGTGATGTTTTACTGTACAGTAGATTAGTCTACTGTGCAGTAAAGCATCTTGTGTAGATATGCCCAATGTGGAGAAAGTAAATAGGGACTTTACTATTTACCATCTCTCACAAGACTAGAGCACAGTGACACACAATGAAATTATTGGGGAACAGGTTTGAAACAAATAAAAGACAAGTCTTTTTCATACAGTATGCTGTTAACCTGTGGAACTCACTATCACAGGATGTTGTAGTAGCTGACACCTTAGCTAGGTTCAAAAGATTAGACAAATTCATGCAAGATGGGTCCACTGGTGAGTATTCAACATGATAATACAGCAGCAACCTACACATTAAGACTTCCTAAGCCTTTACATACTTACATACTGTGATGATGAGGAAGAAGATGGTTTTTTGGGCCCACTCCTGATAGATAATTTGCCTCTCGATTGGGGCTGGTAAATAGGTCTTGCTTTAGTCAGTCTTAAGGAGGCTACTTAACAGTCTTGATGCTGGGCATGTATGGAGCTGTTCTGAGGTTTTCGACCTTGTCTGAGGTGGAACTGAAGGACCGCTGAAGCTGTTTCTCTCTGTCTGTTCTTGTCCTTTGCTTGAATGACTTACTGCTGTTGGGGGTATGGATCCCCCTCCCCTCCCCAGGCAAAACAAGCATCTTATTTGGCCATTTGAAACGAGAATTCAGACACTGCAAGAAAGACATGGTGCAGACTCCGGAGATCAAGTCCCGGGTAAGGTTAATTTCCAAATGGCATATCCCCTCTCTGTACCATCAAAGATTGGGAAGATTCAACCACGATACGAAGGGAGAATACAGGCAGCCCAGCATCCTTGATGGCATTAATTAATTTGTAGGAGAGGGCTGCTGATGGCTGGGGCCAAGTCAAAGCCCCAGGATAAGGGAAATGAAAGGGAACAAAAACAACTCTCAGCACTTTTTCTGATTTAGCAAACATGCTTTCTGAGAGTGAGCTGTTTAAAAGCAAGAGCTTTTGATTGCTTCTGAAGCTCAGAAGCTACCAGAAAGGATCCCTCTGAAGGATGCCCCTGTCTCTAGCTAGTAGCTTGAGAGGAAGTAAAGAGCAAGAAATGGGGGCATAAGGAGTGGTGGGGTAAGAAAGCACTCTTAAGGATGCCCCTAAAGGATGAGTACCTACAGCCTGCGGGCTGGATCTGGCCCACACAGAGGCCTTGGGGGTGGGGGCTTTGCCCATACTGTGCCATGCCATGGTCAGGCAGCCAGACAGCCAAGTGACTGGGCAGCACAGAGAACTGGAGGTGGCAGCCAGGTGTAATCCCACCTTGAGCCCAAGCTGGACCACTCCAACCTACCACTGGAAAACATTACCTACATTACACTAAGGCAAAAAAGTCTCTGGTCTAAGCACAGGGCATGAGATGCTCCCAAAAGTAAGAATGTGTATTTCAACAATTAATTGATGGAGAATAGAGATGTCACGTATTCCAGCTTCCTAAAGAATGTGACATGACATCCTGAAAGAAAATGTTCTCTGTTCCCAGGCAGTGGGTAGGATGGAACTTGTCCTGTTATCATCCATACCACGTGACAAGCATCTACAATATCCAGGGACACTTTTCTCACACAGCATTTTACTACTCTGGTTTTAAGCCTGACATTCAGTTTCCCAAACGTATATAGCAATTTGAAATAGGACAGCTCTGCAGCATTTGAGGCTCCCCTCTTGTCACTGTATATATATGACCCCCCACTTCCCTAGCATTCATCTGGACTTTCCCCTCCTTGGGTTGCATATGTCACCAGCACACTAAGTAAAAATCCTATGCATGGATAATTAAAAACACTTGCACTTTCTGTTTAGAGTTCCTTCAATGCAGGCAGCACAGCAGTAGTGATATTTACAGACTGATCACAGGAGGTGATTCTTATTTCTTAGCAGCCTATTAGGGAGTAGGATAGCAAATGCACTAATAAAGAGTATCAGGGTGAGTGCTAAAGATTAACATTCAACCATATAGAGCTCCTTTCCTGGTTTAAACAAATGTAATGAAACACTGGCTGCTTATTTTCTGTGCCCAAAACATTTGTATACTCTGATCTTTATGATTAATAAATATGATAGCAACAGGTACTGGAGCAAGAAGCAGGTTTCCCTCCAAGAGGCAGGAGCCATTTTGGTTGCAAGTGGTTCATCTACCCTGGCATCTCAACATGCAAGCACATTAACACTATTAGCAGTGGAGAGATTTTGCCAAAGCTCATTAGAAAACTTTGGTAGCTATAAGAGACAACTACCAGCTTTCTAAAACAGAGATCCAGAGCCAGTACCAAGTCAGGAAAAAGTCTTCCATGGTTTATAAGGCACAGACCTGTATGGCTGGAACAGAACTCCGGTTCCCCACAGCCTGGTGTTTTACCTAGTAACCAGTCTCTCTTTTGCACAGTACATGGATTCATTGCTATGGACCAGCCCTGCTCCATGTAGCTTGTAGTTAATAATCGTCCTTGTGCTTCTCCTTCTCTTCACTCCACAAAACTGAGAATGACAGTCTTTTCGGGCTCAGTACAATGTCACTGCCCTTCCCTTTGTGCATGCACTGAGGTCCATGTCTGAGAGCCATCTGCTCAGTGGCCTCTAAACAGATGGCAGCTGGCTAGCTGTGTGGTGCTCTGGAATAACACACAGAGGTGAAAGCACTTTGTGTACCTGATACCTCCCAACCCCTCTTGGACAGGCACTTGAAGGGTACACGGGGAAGATCTGCAGGGGCCACTGCAAGTTTCTAATTACTAACTGCTGTTAGACTACCACTGAAAAGTGGCAACTGGGATGTACTGGGTATGATCGTGAACTGCATCCAACTGCTGGCAATGCAGTGGGACTACTTATGGTGGGGTAGCTCCTATAAAATGCCATAATGTTACAAACCTACCTCCCACTGCCTTGTGGGTATTCCTTGGCTGCAGTAAGGCTAAGCAACACCACCATAACAGAAACTTGCCCTTGCTGAGGCTTTAGGCAGTCAGCAGCAGCTCTAATCTGCTGCTGTCAGGCAGAAGCTACAATCACCAAGGCATTGAATGTCTAATCTCGGTCTGGCCTTTGGCCTCTGTCTCAGTGGTATAAAGTGGGGATGGTAGGTCTAGGGCAGCCACCACTCTTCCACACTCTTGCCTAGGCATATGCATTGAAGGCCTTGGTGTGATGGTTGCAGGACTTCATCAGGGGCATAAGGAACCTGAGGCAGCTATCAAGGCATCCAAGCAGCCCTGTTCAGGGGTAGCTTGCTTGCCTCTTTTGAAGAAGACCCTAGAAAAGGTGGGCCAAAAAAGCCATGGTCCAACTCAATCTATCCTGGCCAAAAGGAAATAAAGCAATTTGCATGTTGGACTGTTCAGACTGTCACCCCCAGATTCAATTCGGACTTTGATTTACAGAAAACAGCACTATTAAACTACAAACTGGTTCGACTCTGAATTGACATTGCTATATTATCAGAAACTTGGCTCTCAGATACAGGTTGTAGTCAAAAGAATGATTACACCATATTCTGGCACAGGAAGCCAGCAGGAGAGAGGAGAAAATGAAGTAGGCTTTGCTATTAGAAAAGCTTTCTTGTGAAAGCCCCATTGCTGTATCTATTCAACTCATGATGCTTAGAATGCACACCCAGAATATCTTCATCAAGTCATTTAGTATCTACTTGCCTGCCCTTTGAGCCAGCGATGAGGACAAAAACATTTTCTACCAACAACTGGAAGAAGAGATTGAGAAAATAGACCATTATGATACTTGGCAACTTCAATGCAAGGGCTGGATGTAGTTTTGAGAGCTGGCTTCATATTCTGGGCAAATGCAGAATTGGTAACATGAATGAAAATAGCTAGGACGTATTAGAACTATGTGCAAGTCAAAATCTATGCGTTACCAACATGTACTTCACTGGTAAAATCACAAGAAAGACTTTGTGGAAACATGCAAGATCAGGGCACTGGCACCAATTAGACCTAGTACTGACCAGGCACAACCACCTGAAAGAACTCCTGCACACAAAGTCTTATCACAGTGCTTACTGTAATATTAACCATGCCTTAGTCTGCTGCAAAATTAGAATCAATACCAAAAAGATCCATTGTAGCAAAACCACTAGTCATCCTCCTCCTCAGATTGACATCAGCCAAACTAGAGATGTATGCAGATGCTGACTATTCAACAAAGTTGTGAAAGCAAGTTTACCTAACAACTCAGCCACTGAGGCTTGGGAAAGCTTAAAAACTAATATATACAATACCACTGTAACAGTGTTTAGCAAACAACGCAAGAAAAATGCAGATTGGCTTGAAGAGCACTCTGAAACCTTTCTACCACTAGCTGAGAACAAAAAGCCAGCACTAACCATCTACAAGAAATCTCCCAGCACAAAAACCCTTGAAAATTTGAGAAAGGCTTAAAGAGAAATGCAGAAGAAGCCTAGGAGGCATGCTCAGGGTTTCTGGCTGCAAGACTGTGATGATATTCAGACATCAGTCACAAACAGATTCATCGTCAGGCACCTGACTAGACCTCTTACGCATATACCAAGATCCAGAGGCTCAACGGATGCTTATACTGCTGAAAAGTGATAACTGGGATGTACCTTAAAACTAGGGGTGTACCGATATAAATGTTTGGTGCTGATACCGATGGCCGTTATTTAAGGAGGCACATCAGCAGATACCGATCCAATTTCCAATATAGCTGCCTCCAACTGTTAAGTCCGGTGTGGTGGAAGGGAAGGACGGAGGGAAGGGGTGTGGGGGGTGGGGCAGATCAATACTCCCCCATGGTGAGGGAGGGGACAGGCTCTGCCCAAGCAGGGTGGAGGGGACAGAGCCATGGCTCGTAGGGGGGAAGGTGGCTCCTTCCTCTACTTGTACCCCAGGAGGGAATGGGGGGGGGTGCCCCCCAGATCTGCGTAGGGCAGGGTGGGGTGGGCTGCAGCAGGGGCTGTGTGGGGCTCTTCTCGACAGGGGCTGGACTTGGACCATGCATCATCCACCCCAAATTTTGCTGGGAGGATGCTGCATCCACCTGATTTCACCGCTGCTCCACTTCCAGCACTGCTGCCGCCAGCTGCAGCTCTGGCTCAATGGCCTGCCTCCACCCGCATGCCGGGCATCTGGCAGCAGCGGTGGTGCTGGGAGCAGAGCGGTGGCAAACTTTGGGATGGATGCAGCATCCTTCCAGTGCCATTGGTGCCCGCTCTGAGCCCAGCCCCCATTGAGAAGAGCCCCGTCCCCCCCGGCCTAAGCCCACCCTGCCCTGCCCCATGCAGACCAGGGTGGGGCATATGCCCCAGCGTGACCTCCCAGGTGCAAGCAGCAATGGAAGCTGCCTCCCTCCACCATGAGGCATGGCTCCAGCTCTCCCCCTGCCCCACCTGGGCAGCACCTGCCCCTGCCCCCACCCCCTCCCTCAGTGCACCTTTACTTTGGTGCGCCTCTACTTAACAGTTGTTGGGAGAATCATGAAGTTGTAATTATGACTGGTCTTTACTGATGGCTAGCAAATGATATTTTAGAGGTTTGCTTTTAGGAACTGCCTTATAGGTAAAGTAGATATTGCATTAGAACAATGGTTTAAGAGACTGGCAAGGGTTAATTGATTTCTAAAAGCTGTTTGTCTCTCAGTTTCACAGCCTTCAAGGCACATAGGGTGTCAAAGGCCAACGGACATAAGCATCCTGGGAAATTAAAAACATCCAAACTTTATTTTCATAATAGAGTTAGGCTTGGCTCCAGAGCTACAGTACCCACTTCAAAAATGCAGAAATCCTTGGGATTTCTGGTTTCAAATGAAATGACCAAATTATGGTGTATGCATGTGATAGGTTTATGAAGATGAAATTTTGGCTGACAAAACAGAATATGGACAATATGATGACCAGAGGGAGATCAATCAATGATGCCCAAAGATGAAGAGTCATCAAATCAGAAAAAATACACAAGGAGGAGTTTTCAGAACAACTAGCTGGCATTGGCCCCCAACCTCCAAGGTTGCTGACACTGGACATTCAAGCAAAGAATCTCAAGCTGGCATTTACATATTGGCCGGATGCACTGCTCACCTTGTATATATTCTGGGCACTGGGGAATTTGGTTAATGTATGTTGTAATCATCTTGCTTGCTTTGCCTGCATCACTCTTACTTCCTATCATTGTATATCAATAAAATTTGCCTATTATCAATCAGAGGAGTTGTGGTTACTTGAAGGTTGTGCTTGCCCAGAGCAGGGTCCTGGGGCTGGATTGTGAAACCAGTGCCAACTTTTATCAAAGGGTTCACCACACCGAGGTATCGCTAATTTCTTTCTGGGATTTTTTAATGCATTATTGGCTGCAAAGGAGTAATGTTGGACCAGGCTTCCTGTTCTCTAGCTTGAAGAGATGTGTGGAAGCAGGCAGCATAGCAGGCAGTTCACTATTTACTGGCTTCCATATCTACTCAGTGGGTGTGTCTACATGTGCAATTAATGCAAAGCAATTAACTCCAGAGTTTGTTGCCATTTGAATGTGTGCCCGGGAACGCAGCACACTGAGCAGGAATGGAGCAGTCCCAGCTCGCAGAGTGTCCAGGGGTTCCAGTCTCCCAGCCCAGGGCTGCTTCCCCTGGCTCAATATGCTGTGGAGGGGCTGGTTGGGGCATGAGGTGCTTCAGTGTGGGACTAACCAGGAGGCAGCCCCCACACTGAAGCACCTTCATGCCCCAGTCAGTTGGGAAACCATCTACACGTGCTCTGCTGCAGTTTTTCACGCCGCACCAGAAATAGTACTTGCATTTACAAGTACTATCCTGCTACAGAGTAAATTAGTTTACTTCAACCTAATCAAGATTCATGTGTAGACACCAAGACGTTTACTGAACAGCTAAGTAGTCTACTGTGCAGTAAGTGTCTTGTGTAGATGAACCCCCTACCTCCTACCACAGGTTAAAGCCTGCTCTACACCAATATATCTTTTCCCTGATGTCAACAATGGGAGCAACTGAGTAGTCTGACTGCTGTTTAAGTCCCTGCTAAGAGGGACTTAAAGAAAGCTGAGACGGCTAAACAACTTCCAATCCCATAATAAGATCACCTTTAATCCCAATGGATGTCATCTGCCAAGGGAACAGGAAGCACAGATTCTAGCCCTCTCCCAGGAAGATTTGAACCTACATCTGGTACTTCCCAGAAACATGCTCTAACCATAGCATAGCATCACAGGCTCAGGCTGCATACACAACTTCATTTATAGCACCTCAAAGTGCCTCAGCTGTGCACATGTTTGCAGATCCTTGGCTGGAGCACTACAAAGTCACCTTAAAGGCTGGGGCCGTCAGGAAGGCACTCTGTGGGGGAGGGAGGAAGAAGAGAGGACTGTGAGATGCTGGCATCTCTAACTGTAACTGTCAACACACTGAAAGAGGCACTACAAAACAAAGCACTACAGCAAACTCCCTCTTTGTGGCAGATCCACTGGTTTTATGGCTCTACAAATGGCATGAATGTCCAGACACTTACTTTATGTAGTGCTATAAGGGTGTCCGTAGTGCCACAAACCTAACATGTGTCCATAGCTCCAATGAATGCAAACAAAGAAGAGTGTTGCTCAGTGAGATAGCCACCGCCCTAGGAAGGCAGTGGACTCTGGATTCTAGCCTTGGTCCCTGCCCACAGAGGTCCCTGCTGCTGTGTAGGCATTTTATTCAAAGAATGTGAAGTGTAAAAAGCTAAGCCTGTGTGTATAGATTGAGCATGTTCAGCAGGGCTATGCACCAGCCAGACACATATGCAGCTATGTACATAATACCCAAACATAAGTCCCAAAAGAAATGACACAGAGTACCTCCCATCTTTTAGCCTGAGTGGCTAAAGCAATCATCCAGGGACCTGAGTTCTAAACTCCCACCCCCTTTACCCAGAAAGGATTTGATTGGTCATCTCTCTGCTTTCCTAACCTACTGCATGAACTACCACAGTACAGGTCTGGTATCGCCTGCATGTTCTCCAAAGGCCTTCTTGAGGATGAACCACTGTCCCTTGTGTTTACTAGTCAATGGATAAAATGGATGGAAGCCAACATAGAACTATCTTCCCCATTTGAAGCAAGGCTCCAGGATAGAACCCAGGACTGGCTCTTTTCCACACTAGCAGCCAGCTCACTAAGCCACACAGCCTATATTAGACTCCCTTCTTCAGGGCCCCATGCACCTTCTCTCATGGCTGCTTTGGCGCAAGCCTCAAAAGGAGCACTAGAGAGCAACTTTGGATAACATCTAACCTGTGGCCTGGTGCCTAAGGCATTAGACTTAAAAATCTAAAAGATACAGGTTTTATTCTTCTCTGGATAGTGGAGACCTACAATGTTAGTTCTTAGCTTCTTGAGTGAGTGCTTTAATAACTCAGCTACTCAGCCGCTGAGGCTAAAACATGGCAGGATTCCCATCCTTTAATACCTGCTAGTCAAGGGTTTCTGGCCTCTTGTACATTTGGGACTAGGCATTCACAATGGATGCATCTGCATGTACATAGCAGCATTCATGCTGGTCTAGTTTGTAGCTGAGTGAACATGCTCAGTCTACACTTGCACATTTACACATCTACACTGCAAGGGAAACAGAATCAATACCTCCACGTGTGGGATTTTTGGCACTTACATAGCTCAAAAACTGTCATATAAGCATGCAAAGAGAAAGCAAATCCTGTTCTTTGTGCATTACTGAGCACACACACAGAGCAGGGGAAAAGTCCATCCTTGTGGTTCAGAGCAAAACTCCTGGGATCCCATAAGCCTCCACAGAGGTCACCAAACAAACCAGCTTTTTTTCTTGAAAGTCACTCTGGTGCTGTGTCAACCCATAGGAACTGAATGAGAGCTCCTATCAGATACTAGGAGCAGAAGCTGGAGTTGCAGCTGGCTTTACGCAATGGTGGAAATGCTTCAATTTTAATGTTCTATAAAAGAAACCTCTAGTTCTGCATTAGATTTAATGGAAGATTGGGGGGAAAAAAGACCTTGTCCTGATGTTAATTTCTGAAGAATCATGAAACATATCCTTTCACCAAGGGTTCTTCGTGTTTGGAATCAAACATTAATCATGACTTAAAAGAGTGTACAATTCAGAATTACTTAATTGCAAAGCTCCATGAGTAAGTTTGTCCCATACCTGGTGCTGGCACAGCTTATTACACATGTCCATCTGTTTAAGACTGATCTGTCTCCTTCTGGATTTGACTTCTTGGTAAAAGCTCCTGTCCCAGCCCCTCCTACTCATCATTTTCACTCTGTTATATTGGGGAACACTAATTTTGCTTTTACTTTCTACTTATGTGGAATCTGTCGCTGCTCCCATTGATATCAACAGCAAAACACTAACTACTTTCAACAGAAGCAGGACTAGTTTAAGTAGAGCTTCCTGAGGAATGAAGCAGCCCACAGGGCAGGCTGTTTTGTACACACTTGAAGAATGTGGTGGTGTTTCTGATACCAGGCTGAAAGGAAGAGCTAATTCCTTTCCTTCCATCCCTGACCATACCTGCTCACAGAGTGAACGGAAGCCAAATTCATCTAGTCGGTCGAGTTCATAGGTTTCTCCCAGCAGAGGATTGAATGGCTTTGCTGTGCGGTGGACAGTCGTTGAGTAGGAAGACACTGAAAATGCAGCAACAAAACACATCTGCTCTGTGGAACTCTCACACTTGACAGCTTTGTCCAGCAGCTCGTGGTACTCCAAGTCCTCAGTCAGCCTCTGCAGCATAGAAAGTGGCTCATTGAAGTTTACCTAATGTGGGCAAAGGAAAGACAAGAGTTAAACACCCAACACTTCTGGCTGAGCAATGGGCTTCTAGCAAAGATACCAAGGTTGGTGCTTAATGAGCTTCTATTTTAGTGCCTACTTTGTGTCTCACTTTGCTGTTACACTGACACCTTCTTGGTCTCCTAAATGCAGGCATTTCGTGGTCATTTTAGACCCCTGATTTTGACTGTTGGAACCTCAGTCCCTGGAAAATGATCGTGTTCTAACATTCCTGCAGTGATTGGAGATTCAGAGATGAAGGAAACTCTAACTGGCCAGAGGAAACAAACAGGCCTCTTTAATCCCAGCTCCTCTTTCAGTGTTTCATTCATGTGAACACCTGAGTTTGGATTTTTCTATCATTTTACAGGTCAAAGCTGCAGAAAGCCTTGTTTAAAATAATATTGTGGCAATGCCCATTGTTCACTAAATAGCTAGGGAAGGCTCCTGCTGTTGTATTAGGCGGAAAGTGAGGTCAGGATCTGCTGAAACAGCAAATTATGCTCACTATGGTCTCAATTCAGTTCAAATGTTAAGTTAGAGCAGGGAAGTTTGTACAGCATCATGCACTCTGAACTGCATCACTAGAGCTTGGAGACTTTGAACAACCCAGCTTTGATGAATTGGGAACAGCTAGACCTAGGTCTCAGAAACCACTATGGACTTACTGGGTGTGTATACATGAGATGCTACTGTGTAGTCATTACTGAGCATTTATTTAGTACTTGTATTAACAAGTACTAAATAAATGTGCAGTAACCAGATTTACTGCATTGTAGTGCCAGTGAACGTCTTTTAGGTGACACTACTGTGCAGAAGCCTAATAATACTGAGCAGTAGTGTACTACACCAACCATGTTGTGATGCAGTGCTGTGCAGCTTTTTTCAGCTACTGCACTGTCAGTGTTTCATGTACACGCACTCACTGTTTCTAGCTGTATTTTCAGCCACATGCACAGATACAGATACTGTCACAGCAAGCCTTGGCACCTGCTTCCTTCTTTACAACGCTATATTCCTGGTGAGTGCTGGACTTCCCTGTCAGTGTTAGAAAGATGAGCTCACTCGAACACACAGAAGGCCCCCAGCCATTGCCAGACTCAGCGAGGAACCAAGCTCACTCAGCACCCCAACTTTGAATAGTCACACACAGGCCACCATCAGTTTAGCTCAGGGCACAGATTTGTGAATGCCTACTTCAATCCATGGCCATGTGAAGTCAGAGGGTACCAAGCACCAGATCTCCATTAATGCTGACAGTACTTAGGAAAGCGGGACTACGCAGTACTCCTAGGTGACTGGGTCCAGTCCCCTGCAATCACAGACATACGCCCATGCTGTGTAGAAGGTTAATAAGCTGAGCATACAATTCAGTCAGGGGGCAGAAGTGAGATATCGTCAGTGGAAGGAAGAGCTATGGAAGTAAAACAGCTTGAAAACCTGGTACCAAACCTACCTAGAGGAAAGGTAGTGCTTAATTGGACTTAACATGTGTGACACCAGGCAAAATTCTCCTTCTAAGGCAGGGGTTACCTACATAAGGCTCAAGACTTGCATCCAGCCTACAGAGCCACTGGATCCGACCCACAGAGCCTGCAGACTGCCTATGCCCAGGCAACTTCCAGCAATGCCCTTGTTACTGCTGCTTCTTCCACTAACCCTCTAGTCACCCCTGGCTACAGCATGAGTGCAGCTTCCAGCTAGTCTGTGCTGCTGCCACTTTTCCATCCCTGCTTCCATTGCCCTCCTTCTTCTGTGCCTCCAGCTGTGCGGCAGAAGTGGCTTTCAACTGCCCAGCCCAGGCGCAGCTCCCCATAAGATGGAAGCTGCACTCATACCCCATTCAGGGAGCAGGGTCCGGGAGAAGCAGCGGTGGCACAGTTCCCAGCTGTCTGGCCCCAGCACTGGGGCAGGCACAGGGAAAGCCCCCTGCTGTGTATGTGCTGCAGAAGCCATCTGGCCCATGTGAGACTGGAGCCAGGCTGTTCATGCCCAGAGCTTGAAAAGGTTGCCTGCCACTGCTCTAGGGCACTGTACTCTCTGAAGATATGCCTCAAAGGACAGCAATCAGTATAGCTGCATAGATGCAGTCCTTGTGTAGAGGAGCAAAACAGCCCCATACCATGATTTGCAGCTCCATAAATTACTTTAGTTTCAAACAGAACTAATTGATACTGGTCTAAACATGCTTTGTTTATCTGCGCTAGGGGTTTCTTCTGGTGTAGTTGTGCTGCTGGCTGGAACTGGAGCAATTCTCCAGTGTAAAGAAGAGTTAATTAAACAGCTACAGGAAAATAGAGAATTTAGGACAGACTCCAGAGCTCCAACAATGAAATGAAACCTTCCAGTAAGATTTAAGTAACAATGGCTCATTCTCCTTCCTAATCACCTACAGAGCTACTATCCCTGAAATTCCAGCTACTTACAGTGAGTGATTAATTTATGCCAGGGGTAGGCAATTATTTCAGCTGGAGGGCCACTTAACACATTTTGGTAAGCTGTTGAGGGCTGCACATATAAAATCTTTCAGAAGATATCATTTCAACAAATCATAGATAAAAAACAAATCACATACTAAAAATCGAATGTCTACTATAACGTATTTTAATTATTTTGAAAAATCATTTTTGTCCTCATTCATGTGTTTTTGAGCAGTGTATATAAAGGTGACATATATATACAACTCAAAATAAAGTCTTCCTCTTTTATATGGTGTGTGCAGGGGCATGGAGAGGTGTGTGGGGGTGGGGAGCCTCGGGCAGCGGGGCTGCCTGTGCACTAGGTCTTGGGCTCCAACCAGGTGAGAGGTGCGGGAGGGATAGGAGGCATGTACAGAGCTTACCTAGGCAGTGCGGTGCAGGTGCAGTCCACCCCACTGCTGCCCCCGTGACACTCTGCATGGGGCTGAGCTTACCCACTCCTGTCCAGGGCAGCCCATGCTGCACTCCTGCCTACACCTGCCAATGGCCCTGCACAGTTGCTCCTGGTGAGGCTGCACCAGCGTGGGTACCGCTTGGCTCCCCATGACTACAGTGGCTCCTCCTCATCCTCCTGCTGCACAACTCTGGGCAACAGGTAGTGTGGGAAAGGGTGGCAGCCATGGGGACATGTGCCAGGCACCACATGCCCGCCGGGCAGGGGAGAAGCTGCAACTGGGCAGCTCCTGCTCCAGCCATGGGACTCCATTTCCAGCTCCTCGCTGCCATCTATGGACTCCACCCTCCTGGTACGATGAGTAGCCATCTGCAAGAGACTGACTGGGTGGAAGGTGGCCAGGAGCTGAAGCTGGAGCTGGAGCCCCATACATTATGGTCGTAGCTGCAGCTTCCCCCTACCGCCTGGCTGGGTCTGTAATGCCCATGTCCCCATAGCTGCTGCCCTCCTCTGTGCTATTTGCACTATGTGCTGGAGCAGTGCAGCAGGGGTAGTAGTAGAAGAGGAAGAGCCACCGGAGGCAGGGGGAAGCTGAGTAGTACCCTGGCAGCTGCAGCCACAACAGAAACAGCCCTCGTAGGAAGCTGTGCACACTGGGCCAGGGTGAGGGCGGTCAGCGGGCATGGGTGGGAGTGTGGCGTGGGCTGCCCTTGGTGGAAGCAGGCAGGGCTCATCCCTGTGTGGAGTGCCACAGGGGCAGCTGCAGGTTGGATACAGTCAGCTGGTGGGCACCCGTCCATGTGCTGGATACAACCTGCTGGCAGGCCGGATCCAGTCCATGGTCTGTATTTTGCCCACCCCTGATCTATGTTTGGGTCCCATTTTGTTCTCAGGTGAAACTACAACTACCCAGACATCTTGTGGGAAGAGCGCTCGGCTAAATCCAAATGATCGCAAAGCTTCCTCACGTGCGCGGATGACCTCTATCTGACTCAAGAAGTCTGTGGGCCAACAAGAGGCAAAATATTGCTTGACTTGGTGCTGGCAACTGAGGACGACCTAATCAGCAACCTAACGATCGAAGGGAAGCTGGGCGACAATGACCGCGAGCTAATCACCTTCACCATCCACGGAAAAGCTGTCAAGTCAGTCAGCAATACAGGTCCTCGACTTCAGGAGGGCTGACTTTGACAAGCTCAGGAGACTTGTTGGTGAGGTCCTAAGGGACCACGACCCCAAAAGGAGGGGAGTCCAGAAAGAGTGGTCACTCCTCAAGGGAGCGATCCTAGATGCACAAGCTAAGGCTATCCCATCTCAGAGGAAAGGCAGCAAAAGGGCACAGCAGTCCCCTTGGCTCTCCAGGGAACTAGCAGACCTCCTGCATCTAAAAAGATGGACCTACAAAGGATGGAAGACTGGATCCACCTCCAAGAAGGAATACTCTGCACTGGTCCAGAACTGCACGGAGCAAATCAGGAAAGCCAAGGCAGTGACAGAACTCCAGCTAGCTACAGGTATCAAGGACAATAAAAAGTCCTTTTTTAGATATGTGGGGAGCCAGAGGAAAAGCAAGGGCAACACTGGACCCCTGCTGAACCAGATGGGACAACTGACAACCAATGCCCAGGAAAAAGCCAACTTACTAAATGGGTACTTTGCATCGGTTTTCACCAGCAAACCAGGAAAGCCAAGGCTGCCATGGAACTCCAACTGGCCACAAGTATCAAGGACAATAAAAAAGTTCTTTTTTAGATATGTGGGGAGCCGGAAGAAAAGCAAGGGCAATGTTGGAGCCCTGCTAAACCAAAAGGGAGAACCGATGACCAACGCCCAGGAAAAAGCCAACTTGCTAAATGGGTACTTTGCAACAGTCTTTCACAAATCCCATGGGATGCCCCTGCCCATTACGGGACAGGGACATCTAGGCGAGGGTGGTTCCTTGTCCTCCATCAGTGCTGACTTTGTGAAGGAACAACTTGAGAGGCTGGACACCTTTAAGTCAGTCGGCCCTGACAATCTGCACCCCAGGGTACTCAAGGAGCTGATGAGCATCATCACCGAGCCCCTGGCACGGATCTTTGAGAGCTCCTGGCGCTCTGGTGAAGTGCCCGATGATTGGAAGAAGGCCAACGTGGTGCCTATCTTCAAGAAAGGGAGAAAAGTGGATCTGGCAAACTACAGGCCCATCAGCCAGACCTCTATCCCAGGGAAAGTCTTAGAAAAAATCATCGAGGCCATCCTCAATGGACGGGCAGATGGCAACACCCTGAGGGATAGCCAGCACGGGTTTGTTGCAGGTAGGTTGTGCTTGACCAATCTCATTTCCTTTTACAACCAGGTGACCTATCACCTGGACAAGGGGGAAGAGACTGAGGTCACATATCTCGACTTTAAAAAGCCTTCAATCTGATATCCCAAGATCACCCTTTGGCAAAAGCTGGCCAACTGCAGCCTTGGGTCTACCATGATCCATTGGCTGGGAACTGGCTCCGTGGTCAGACCCAGAGGGTAGTAACTGATGGAAGTCAATCATTATGGTGCCCTGTGACCAGTGAGGCCCCTCAAGGCTCTGTCCTTGGACCTATTTTGTTCAACCTCTTCATTAATGCTGTGGACATTGGAGTCAGAAGTGGACTGGCTAAGTTTGCTGATGATACCAAATTTGGGGGTAAAGCATCCACACCTGAGGACAGGGGGGTAATCCAGGCTGACCTGGACATACTCAGGAAATGGGCAAACGGGAACCTGATGGTGTTTAACACCAAAAAAATGCAAGGTTCTCCACCTGGGGAGGAAAAACCTGCAGCATATCTATAGGCTTAGCAGTGCTACGCTGACTAGCACTACGGACGAGAGTGACTTGGGCATCAGGATTGACCACAAGATGAACATGAGCCTGCAATGTGATGCTGCAGCCAGTAAAGCAAGCAAAACACTGGCTTGCATCCATAGATGCTTCTCAAGCAAATCCCGGGACGTCATTCTCCCCTTGTACTCAGCCTCGGTGAGGCCGCAGCTGGAGTACTGCGTCCAGTTTTGGGCTCCACAATTCAAAAAGGATGTGGAGAAGCTTGAGAGAGTCCAAAAGGAGATCCACGTGCATGATCAGAAGTCAGGAAAACAGACCTTATGATGAGAGGCTGAGAGCCATGGGACTTTTCAGCCTGGAAAAGTGCAGGCTCAGGGGAAAGCTGATGGCCACCTATAAGTTTATAAGGGATGTTCACCTGGACCTGGGGGAACGTTTGTTCACCAGAGCACCCCAAGGGTTGAATGGTTATAAACCCCTGCAAGACCGATTCAGGCTGGACATAAGGAAGAACTTCTTTACTGTCTGAGCCCCCAAGGTCTGGAATGGCCTGCTGCCGGAGGTGGTTAAAGCACCTACTTTGAATGCCTTCAAGAGAAACCTGGATCTTTTTCTTGCTGGGATCCTATGACCCCAGCTAACTCCCTGCCCCTGGGGCAGAGCGCTGGACTCGATGATCTTCCGAGGTCCCTTCCAGCCCTAATGTCTATGAAATCTATAAAAAATGGAAGAGCAAAAAAAGAAGGAAGAGGCACAAGGGACAAATAACAGATCTATTTGTTGGAGGTGCAAATTAGGGGAAGATTGCTGCTGTGGTCTATTTCAATGCTACTAGTGTATCATTCATCACAGATCCAGTGGCACTAACTAGCTGAATACAGGTGTCTCACAAGTGGACTGAGGTTAGGAAAATAACTTCTCTGCCTTCTTAAATTTCTGCCCTTGCAGGTGGACTTTAATTTTGCAATGCCTGTCCCCTCCTGGGTGATTGATAGACAGTGTCTGACCAAGACACCATGATACAGACAAGGTCACTGTTGGATATCCTGCATCAGCACTAGATGTGTTGGGAGGGCAGTTACACAGCTACTTCCTCCATCTTCAGTTTCCCTGCTTCTATATATAACTGACAGTTAAGCAGATCCATATATCTCTGCCTAGTCCAACTGCAGCATGCACAACAGCTGGAAACATTCTTTTTTTTTGCTTACTCTGGTACACTGAAAAGTTAATTGGAAAGAACTGATGCTGACTGAATGCTTTTGGGACCATTATTCAGTTTTAGTGGGATCTCTGTAAAAGGGATGCTGTCAAGGTGAGTCTGTCCCTGCTGGAAAAGAAAAATAAAAACATCCCATGCCTCCCCCTAAGCTTCCAGAATATCCAAGACAAACAGAAGTCTTACCATGGATTTAAATGGCTTCTACCAGACCTTTTTTAACAAATAAACTGTCTTCTTCAGGGTAACAAGACAGCCAGTGACATGCTGGGCTGGTATGTAAGAATCAGAACATGAAACTGCCCACGAGAAATGTTATAGTTAGGAGATGGCCGGAATGTGTTCAGTGAAATACTATTTTACCCCCAAATGCTGATCTAGGGACATAGGACTGCAAAGGGCACCCTGGAACAGCCACTTAATCAAAGAATCCCCCATAACCATCTTTTGAGACTCTCGCATACAACTGCAAGGCACAGTACCTGAAATGCCCTGTGGAATACTATGGGTAAAACTAAGGGAGATGAGAGCACTTCCAGTGGCCGGCCACTCTGATTATATAGGTAAGTTATTGGCTTAACGAATGCTCTGAAAACTGAGGTGCATTGTGGTAAAATGGGGGTTTTGGTGAAATTCCCCAAGTGAAAATGCTTTGGAGAAAAGATTTGATTTTAACCTTTGGAAACAAAGTCTTTGATCTGAAAAAAATTCCAAAATTTATATTAATAAGGCTTAAAAGAAGAAAAATGAAATTTTATTCAATCTGAGGTAAAGCTTTTTGGTTTGTTGAATTAATGATATTGAATTTTTTCATGATTCAGGAAAGGAAGAAAATTCCAATTTCTCACAAAATGTAATAGAATAGGCAAAACATTTCCTGTGTTCTAGTTATGGAATCTAGTGTACACACCTTTCCAAATACCATCACTCTTAAGATTTAGCTTAAGAGCAGGAGGGCTTTTACAGAATCCTTGATACCCTCAAGTAGCAAAGAGCTACAGAGTGGGCTTGTCAGCTGTGTAGGCAAGGTGAAATGAGAATGCAGTGTTCAAAAAAAAGGCAAACCATGAACAGCTTGCAAGGAGTCTCTGAAAAAACCCAGGCAAAACAGATCTATTCAAACATACAGCGACAGAACAAAGCCAGCACCTGCCTGCTCCCTCTCAATCATCAGTGCTCATTCAAAGGCAAGTTAAAATCTTTCCATTGGAAATAAGGATTAATTCACCAAAAATACAAAGCCTCAAAACCTTATTTACTGCACATTACAATTCCATACTACAGAGATGTTTATTCACAAGAAACACAATGAGCTGCACAAATAGGGATTTTCAAACATCTTAAGTTGTTTATGAAAGACATGGCCTCTGGAAAATGTTTTATGGAATCGATGATCAGGGCAGTGCATACTGAATGCAGATTCCTTTGTCATTCTAACACACAAGATCCAATATACTCAAGCTGGAAAAGATTTATCACCAACTTATATTACATTTAGATACATGTCAAAATATCTCAGTTTCCCTTTTTTTCTTCAGCTTCTTTTTTCCTTCCTTTTTGCTCAACTTCTAATTCCTATGTTTGTCCAGAACAAGGGCCTATTTCCATCAATCTATCAAAACAAGGGCCTATCTCCACTCCTGTAGCCAACAATTCTTACTACACTCTAAGCAAATATATACCAGAGCTGCAGGATTTAAACTGCAGTTCATGGATTGCTAAAGGGCCATTGTGGCCTTTACCATAGACTAACTGTTCTCAGAGTCAGTATGGCTAGGGACAGACATTACACATAAACCAGTTTAAGTAATCAGAAACTGGTTTAAACCTGTAACAGAACAGATGTTCAGTGCACATAAACCAGTTTGAGAATGGCTGAAACCAGTCTGAGATAAACCTGGTTGAATGTAGTAGCAGACTTAACTGATTTGGGTCAAACCAGTTTATGCAACATCTGTCCCCAACCTCTTGCTGGTTTAAGATAAATCAGACACCAGCATCCCAGCATGTTCTCAGGGCTGGGCTCCCTGCTCCACTGCTGGGCTGGCCTGGCCCCTCACCTCTGCTCCCTGGCTGCAGCTCCGGCAGAGACTAGCAGGCACAAAGCATCTCCCTGTCTTCTCCCTGCTAAACAGAGATTATTCCTCACTCCCCTCTGCCTTATGCACAGGGATCTGGGTTTTCTGTTTCCCATGGAAAAACAGAGAAAATCACAGATTTCCTGTTTTTATCAGAGAAAATGCGGATTTTACCTTTTAGCAGAGAAAGCTGTGGATTTCCTACTTTTGCAAAAAGCTCTGCAGGCTGGTAGAGTTCCAGCCTGCAGAAGCTGATTGCAAAAAGGGCAGGAAACCCCCAGCCCTGTCGGAGAAGGGGAGGGAGAGAGAGGGGGGGAAGGGCAGGGCCTGAGGCTCTTAGTCAGTCCCAAGGCTTGCTTCAGGATCACTTTCCTTCCTGAAGCCTATAAGTTTAGGTAAGTGGGGCTTGCAGAGGCCTGGGGGGTTGTGGGGCAGGGCTGGGGAGGGAGAAGCTGGCTGTGGGGAAAGCTGGCTGGCGGCTGAGGAGTAGGGAAGTGCTGGTGAAAGACATGGAGTGCCCAGCCGGCTGCATGTAGACCGTGAGTGGCACTATTGGCTCGACTGGGCTTGGCGCTTCCAAGTGCAGCTTCCCTTAAGGGCCGATACCACACCACTCGGGTTCTACATGCCACTGGCGGGCATTCCTGCAGGGAGCTGGATCGGGCCTTAGGGAACTGGGAGCTGTTGATGGAAGACATGGAATGCCCACTCAGCGGTCACATTTGGAACCAGAGCCGCACTATCTGCCCTTAAGAGAAGCCACACATGAAGGCTCTGAGCTCAGTCAGGCCAATAGCACCATTCCGGTTCCATGTGCCACCAGCCAGGTGGGCATTCCATGTGGGGCTTTCCCCAACATCTCTCCCTCCCTCAGCCTGGGTGGACAGGCGAACGGGGATAGAGCGCACCCGGGGGCACAGTGGTGGCATCTCCCTCGGTGCCTTCCCATACTTACCTTTTTTTCTTGGAGAGAAGGGGGGGCGTGCCAGTTGCTGCCGGCACACAGCACACTGCAGGGAGCTGGGGTTTGCACATGGCAGCTGACACTGCACCAACACTGCCGCTGCCATACCCCATGCTGCCTTCCTGCGGAGTGCCTGGCCGGCAGCGGATAGA
Organism: Crocodylus siamensis; assembly: GCF_052110815.1. NCBI lineage: Eukaryota > Metazoa > Chordata > Crocodylia > Crocodylidae > Crocodylus > Crocodylus siamensis. The sequence continues at coordinate 48,056,130 of NC_143403.1, forward strand.
GGCTGAGGGAAGGTAGCGCAGGGCACAGCACTGGTCGTGGTGGTACAGTGGTGGTGCCAGCTGCTGCGTGCGAACCCTCCCCACTCCTGTCTGGCCAGGCAGTGTGTGTGCGGCCTGCAGAAGGGCACCATTGGACTTGGCTCCCCGGCCCTTCTCCTGGGATCTGGCATGGAGAGCTGAGGTGAGGGGTGGGGAGGTGCAGAGATGTGCTGCGTGGGGCTGACAGCATCCAGCGCGCCCCTCCCCCTCCCCCAGGAAAGAAGAAAAGTCTGGGATGGCACCGAGAAAGATGCTGCCACCATGTTTCTGGGTGTGTTCCATCCCCACCTGCCTTCCCGCACACCCTCCCCCCCATTCTCCCTCCCATTCTCTCTGTCCCCCCAGCCTCTTCCTTTTCCCCCACCCTACCCACTGGGGTGTGTGTGTCTGTGCCTGAATGTGTGTGTCTGTGGGGCTTGGGGAAATATTGCTGGGGTAGTGAAGGGCACCAGCATGGCTGGGGAGGCTGTGGGGGGGAGTGAGGGGCACTAGCAGGCCAGGGAGGGCTGTTGAGGGCCTTTAATTTTCATCAAGGTTTTTAGGGTTTTATCAGAGAATTTGCTATTTTTTGTCAGAGAATTTGCAGTTATTTATCAGGGAAAACCAGGATCCCTACATTATGCAGATACCTCAGTTTTAGCTAGCATACCACATGCTGGGTATGGTACGTGCTGTAGGAGACAACAAAAACAGACAGGCTTTTTAAAGCTAATCAACAGGTAGCTTAATGTCCTTCCTTTGAAAAGCTGTTTAAGAAGAGATGTTTAAAAAGAGCTCCATTAGTTAATGGAGAGAGGCTTTGTTTTCCTAATGGGTTGATAAACACTGAGTTAGGGGTGATAAACATTCCCTGCTGGGCTGCTTGTGGGCGAGGAATAATCAGAGCATCCTGCTGGGGCCTGGCCACACTCTGCCTCAGCTCAGCCCCATGGAAGCGAAGGGAGGGCTGCTCTATCATCCTCCAGCTTCTAGCCTGAGCCACTGCAGGCATTTGCCTACATTTCTGGAATGAAAAGGGAATGTCTATGCACCTCCAAATCGGATGAAGCGCTGCAAGTCAGACTAACCTGCAAATACTGAATCAATTCCGGCTCAGGCTTTTTGAAGGCCTGTCCCTAGCTTATAAGACTCTCATTTGAGGTGTAAGTTTGCAGGTCCCACACACTCTCAATCACCAACTCTAGATAAGAGCTGAAAGAACTCGGCACCTTGTGAAAAGTAGCCCCTTATCCACAAACTTCCCAATGTATTGACTGTAGGGAGATAACAGCAGTGGCCACTATTCCTTAGATCCAGTTGGATTGTTTACAACATGGTGATTTGTTGAGCAGTTTAACAGGGAGAGCAACCTTGCAAATCTGTCTGGACTGATTTGCCCTGTTAAGCTTTACTATACTTAATTCCCACAGGCTGACAGAAGAAGCTGCTGGGAAGGCACAGCATATTGCTCTCAGATTCCTGACTCTGCATTAGTGACTCTCGGAACAATTTGATCCATAGGAAAGGTGCAAATTGCTCCTCTCTTGGCACCAGACAGGCAGCTGCTGCTGGTATTTTTAAAAGAGAACATTAAGTCTGGAGCACATTTCTGTGCACTTCAAACTCCTATCTGAAACTGATCTTCAACAGTGATTCTAATGGACAGCCCAGGACTGTGGGTGTGTCTGCTGAAAGGAGAAAGATAGTTAGCCATGTTAGTCTGAAGACAGGCAGAGGGCAGCGCAGATCTGCAACTTATAAACTAACCGAGATGTATATGCAGCATAAACGTTTGTGAACTCAAGTTAAACTTCATCAAATGCTGTGAAAAGACAACATAGAGCTGTGTACAAATTGGGGTGCCTGATTTGAATACAAAAGGTGGAGGCAGAGAGAGGAAGGTAGTGCTGAGAGTGGCATACTAGCAAAGAATCCATAGGAGCAAAGGGGTCACAGAAGCTAATCCGGGTGATGGGATAAGAATCTGTAGTCCCTGTTTAAACCAACTACCTTCAGGCTACCAACTTGCAGTCTAAGCATACCACTAGATACATTATCTTCAGCCAAACTTTACTTTATAACCATATCTGCTCTGATTCTACCAACTGGGATGTGTATCTTAAGGATTTGGAACTGGGCTTCCTAGCTATTTCAGTAGCTATTGAGCACAAGAGTTAGGGATACAGCCTCTGAATCGGAACTTCTTAGACCTTAAATGCTGGAATCTACAAGTGAGAGAGGAATAGTGGAAAAGACCCTGGTCATATCCAGTTCACTCTCCCTTTCAGCATTCCCTCTCTGCCACTGTGTTACACAGGATACTGGGCAAAATGGACCTGTGGTCTGACTCAGTAAATGACAGTTCTTATGTACAATCCCCAGAATGTAGACACTCAAATCAACAAAGCCAGACTCAGACCTCACTCCAATCTGCTACAGTACCAACCCCGGGGCAAAGACAATAGAATGTCTCTGTTTGTCACCTACAGGCCTCAACTTGAACATCTCAGACACATCACTAATGACTTCCAACCCCTCCTGGAAAAGGATGACCACCTCAAGGTAGCTGTGGGGGAGAAACCCGTCCTGGCTTACAGACAATATCCCGTCTCAAAAAATGGGATTTTTATCCCATTATCTGGATAAGCTATTGTGTGACGCCTCTGCTCGTATGGGTTCTTATATGCCTCATTCAGCGCTGTCATTCTCCCCACTTTCCTCTCCTTCCTCCCTTCCCATTTTTTGTATTCAAATCACTTACTCCACTTTGTATACTGCTCTATGCTGTCCTTCCACAGAACCTGATGAAGTGAGCTTGAGTTCACAAATGTTTATGCTCTCACTCTGTATCTCAGTTAGTCTATAAGGGGCACATCTACCTTGCCTTCTGCTGGAAAATCATTGTGAGGGAAGGACACAAACATACCCATTAATAAGAGTCTGTCTGAGTATAAACTCAAAGAAGGAAAAACATGGACAAGTTATCTGACAACATGCATAAGCTGCTTTAGCAGACTGTTTCCTTCTTTAATAGAGACAGGAATTGGTATGTTCACTAATAGCGGGTATTTGGCTACAGAGCTATAGGTCAAGCCTAGCCTGGCTGGAACAATGAATCTGAATCTCTTTCCATTCTCTGACAGTGTCACAATAATATACATTTACTGCTGAAATTCTATAGCTGCCTTGCCAGTTCTCATAAATTTCAGTTGCCCATCATCTTCAGCAGGAGAGTAGTTTCTTAGAGCTATACCACTGCTCATTTACAGGACTGGCCCATAGGTATCTCGGAACCTACAGTCTATAAAAGGTAAAATTTGTTTCCAAGGAGCTTTCCCTGAGGGAGTTTTTTGGGAAGGTTTAGTAGGATTAATTATGAGCAGTATTTTACCTGGCAAAGTACCAGCTAGCATATCCACTGGAGTCTGAAAATCCAAGAGTTAAATCCTGTTTCAGTTTATGGGCCTAAATAGTACATAGAAAGCCATGTAACTTCAATTTTTGATACTTACACACATTGATTTTACCTCTTCATAAATAGTTTTAACTGTTAATACAGAAAGTAGGTGCTGCTTTTTTGTAACTCCATCTTAAGGGTTAGATGGTGGTTGTTCCAAATCCAAAACATTAATGGGATTTTCTGGGTCTCAAGTGGGGTGGAACAGAATTTCACTTAGATGCTTAAGTCCACTTAACTGCCTAATTGGTGGACCAGGATCTGGCCCAGGGTTCCCCAGGCAGGTGCCATCACCACTAAGCAACTGAGTGGGGCTGAGGCTGGGACTGGGCAGGGATCAGGAGGGAGCAAAGCCCAGCCGGGCCCAGAATCAAGACTGGGGCCAGGGCCTGCTGCAACCATGCAGCCGCCCCTTCCACTGTGCCTGTGGTTGTTGCCCGGCGCTGGCACCCCCTGCACCAACAAATCCGCTGCCCCCAGCCCCACACCGGCCCCAGCCCTGCACTGCCTGGGTGGCACTGAAACCAGGAGCCTCAGCTGCACTGCCAGGCTGCAGGGGATGGAGCCCCCGGGACCCCTGCACCCACCCTGAGTTGTCCCCGGGCAGTGCGGGGCTGGGACCAGTGCAGGGTGGTGGATTCATTGGAGCGGGGGGTGCCAGCACCAGGAGCCATGCCCCCCCACACAAGCAGTCCCATGCCTCACTGGCTGTTCAGCACCTGCCTCTCCCCTAACCCCAGCCTCAGCCCCACTCCCTCCCCACCCCTGCTGCAAACGCTGGAAGCCCTCAGCCAGGCTGCCTTACAGCCCTACCTCTGGCCTGCGCTTGGGGGGGGGGGCTACACCCCATAAGTCAAAACTTCTACCACCTATCTTGATGGGATAACTGGCTCTGTGGACGTGGGGAGACCAGTGGATGTCATATACCTTTACTTTAGTGAGGCGTTTGATACAGTCTCCCACAACATTCTTGCAAGCAAGCTAAGGAATTATGGGCTGGATAAACTGACTGTAAGGTGAATAGAAAACTGGCTGAAGCATTGGACTCAGAAGTTAATAATCAATGGCTAGTTGGCAGCCAGTATGAAGTGCAATGCCCCAAGGGTTAGTTCTGGGGCTGGTTTTGTTCAATATTTTCATCAACAATGTGGAAGATGGGATTGAGTGCACTCTCAGCAAGTTTGGAGATGACACCAAGCTGAGGGGGAGTAGTAGATATGATGGAGGGTAGGGTTATGATTTTGAGAGGCCTTGCCAAATTGAAGGATTGGACCAAAATAAATCTCATGAGGTTCAATAAGGACAAGTGCAAAGTCCAGCACTTAGGATAGAAAAATTCCATGTATTGATACAGGCTGTGAATCAACTGACTAAGCAGCAGCTCTGCAGAAAAGGACCAGGGGGTTACAGTGGACAATAAGCTGAACATGAGCCAACAGTGTGCCCTTGTTGCCAAGAAGACTAACAGCATACTGGGCTGTATTAGGAGCACTGCCAGCAGATCAAGGGAAGTGATTCTTCCCTCTACTTGTTATTGGTAGGCCACATCTCGAGTCCTGTGTCCAGTTTTGGGCTCCCCAATACAGAAAGCATGTAGACAAATTGGAGAGAGTCCAATGGAGGGCAATGGAAATGGTTAGGGGGCTAGGGCATATAACTTCTGAGGAGAGGCTGAAGGAATTAGGCTTATTTTGTTTGGAGAAGAGAAGGCGGAGGGGGACTTAAGAGCAGCCTTCAACTACCTGAAGGGGGTTCCAAGAGGACGTAGTGATAGTTAGGGTCAACACAGAGGTAGCCCTCAATAATCCAGCCCTCAATTTGGGGCTGGACTCGATAATCCTCTGGGGTCCCTTTCAGCCCAAATGTCTATGAAATCTATGAAATCCTGAGCCATGTGAGCTGAGTCTCCTTCTCTGTCACTGTTGCAAACCCACACCTAAGGAGCCCAAACTGGATTTCTATTTCTTGAGCACAGCACTAAGATGTATCCTATGTTTCATTATGAGGCCCTGTGTGTGAGGCCTGTAGGTGACACACAGAAACAAACCATTAACCACAGAGGGCAAAAGAGGGGAGTCAGGGGGAAGGGAGGAAATCAGGCTGAACTGACTGACTGGCTTTAAATGCTCCTTTATATAACAGTCACAATGTAAGAACCAATTACCAGAAAAACAAAACAAAACAGAAATAAGTCTGCAGACTACCTCTCTCTCCTTCAGGCTACTCTCCACTTACAGGCAATAGAGGAAGTTGGGCACAGAATTCAAGAAGAGGAAACTGGGATTGCTCTTGGCAGACTTCTTGTGCTACAGGCCTGCCAGTCCAGGTACATGCCAAACACACTGCAGATAAGAGTGAGCTAGGTATAATGTAAAGGAGGCTGCGTTCACCTAACTTCTGAAAGTCCAAAAGAGATCGCAGGGCGGGGTTGAACTGTGCCTAGAGGACTGAGAGTAGGGGTTTAAATGTAGCTGGCCAATAGGTATGAGGTTTAGACAACTTTAAATCAACATTAGCTATGAGAGTATGCTAAAAGGCTAGGGAACATCCTTCAGTGTCATGCACCTTAGAACCTCTGCTCTGTGATTCAGAGAGCTCCTGAAAACAGATTCATCTGCCCAGACGGAAGTTATTCTCCACAGCTTTACAGTTCATTTGCAAGGCATCTGTGGATTCCACAAGGATGTTTATTGACCCAGAGTAACAGCTAGGGACTTTACTTTCAAGATAGGACTCTCTGCACCCCATTTCTAATGAAAGAAAAACTCTAAGAAGTTGACGCTAAAGCAGATGGCAGCAAATGCACACAAACAGGGGACCCCAATATTCATCTTCATGGAGTAGCAAACTTTCAGACTCCCCACCCCCAAAAGTAAATCAGCCATGCTATGGGGGGGACCACAGAAACCAAAAAAGAGGATACTGGCACAATGCCACTACCAATATTCTTAAAAGCCAGGCCCAAAGCAAGCAAACTGTCAGGCCCTGTCTCCTTCAAAGGGAACACAACTCTCATCTTTCACTCCCAAGAGCCAAGTGGTTAGGGTAATCACTCAGGAAGCAGGAAAACTGTCTTACAGGCCTCCCTCAGACAGCAGGGACTTGAACCTACATACATCTCTCTGACTTCATAGCACAATACTCAAACCACCACACTACAGGTTAGGCATTAACCAGAGGTCTCTCCAGCCCTCCTTCTGAGGCTCAATCACTGTCCCTTGCATTTAACAGTCAAAAAATACAATGAATGGAGAGCAGTGCAGTGAAAAAGTTTCTGCGCAGTTTGAAATAAGACTCTAGGCTACAATCCAGGGTCCCTTTCCCACCAGGACAATAACCATCTCACTGAGTCCTCTGACTTGCATCCTCTGGTCCTACATATCTCCTTCTCTTAGCTGCCTAGAGGGTCAGCCTTAACAAGAGCACTACAGAAGGCCCTGAAAAATGGAGTGTGGTGGTTTGAACCTTGGTTAAGACGTTAGAATGATGTAGGTTCACACCCCCTCTGAGTGAGGGAAGTTTTAAATCTGGGTCTGTAGCTCCCTGGGTACGTGCCCATTTAAAACACAGGCAGGCCCTCCTCTTCTTCCTGAGCTTAGCACTTACCTATCCTTGGTACCTGGCTGCCTGCTTTTTCATGACTTAGATGCAGGCATGCATCCAGAATGCCCACATAATATGTAGCTGTGCCTCCGGCCAGTGCGTAACCTAGGGGTTTTCAACCTTTTTTGGCTGGTGTACTCCTGGCAGCCGGTCAAGAAGCAGGGAGTCCCCAGCGGCCAGTTGACAAGCAGGGGGACAGGAGGGGGATCCCCCACATACAGCGATGAAACCAGAAGCACTGGCGGCAAAACCGGAAGTGCCGGCAGTGGAACCAGGAGTACCCCCCGCTTCTCTGCGCTGCTGCTGTGTACCCCCTGGCAGCTTCCCAAGTACCCCCAGAGCTACACGTACCCCTGGTTGACAACCCCTGGTGTAACCTATTGCCCATGTTCAGTTTATAGCAACACATTTTTCAACTGCACTGAAGGGATAAAATACTTGCTACATGTGCATACGTACCAAAAACACAGCTAGACAGTGCTATTTATATGCATAAAAGGGAAAAAGAATTCCACTAAGGGCTTCACTTAGCTTGGCACCTTCCAAGATAGTCCTTGGTGGGCTTGTCTATATAATTCTGATGGTAGGTCCTGGTGAAGAGTCTGCCCTGCACACCCATGTCCACTCTAAACCCAGAGGTCTGCAAGTAAGGCTGCTTGGGAATTCTTTCCCAACAGCAGTTTTCAGGCCCACTGGAGACTGATGGCTTGAAAACAAACACAGATTGAACAAACCCGGAGAAGCTTAACTAGCAAACTTTGTGATTTGGAGTATGTCTGCCAGTGTGGGTTGGGACATGCTTTGCCTTATCCTGGCTGGGGCACACCATCACCATAGCACAGATAAGGTCAAGGGAGCCTCGAAAAGGGAGAAAACCCTTCAGGGGAAAGGGGTGGAATTTGAGAGTCCAGAATAACACATGGTATGCCAGGCATCCAATTTACAAGTACAAGGCAATCCTTCTGCAGCAACCTGCGCACCCAAACCCACAAGTTTACCAAAAGGAAGGAGTTCCTCTGTGGTTGCCTGCACACACTGCTGAGCAGACACACAGAAACAAACCATTAACCACAGAGGGCAAAAGAGGGGAGTCGGGGGGAAGGGAGGAAATCAGGCTGAACTGACTGACTGGCTTTAAATGCTCCTTTATATAACAGTCACAATGTAAGAACCAATTACCAGAAAAACAAAACAAAACAAAAAATTAGCGATGCAGATTCATTCTGCTGAAGGGCCCATGCGTAGCAGCAGCTGCTCTGCCTGAAATGCAGCTGTGCTCTGGGCACCGGAAAGACCAAATAAATCATTCAATTATTTTCTGATTGAAATGTCTAACAACAGAAAAACAGACTCTGCTAAAGGTTCATGGGTAGTTGCACTGTTGCCTGCATTCAGCAGTCCACAGTACAAAAAGTTTCCATTACCTGTCACTCTAAAGAGCTCTCCCTCTTTTATGGAGTCTTATTTGCTCCTGGGTGTTCCTGATTTTACCCAGAATGCACCTCTTCCACAGGACAATGTATGGCATTAGAACCCCCCCTTCTATGGGACAATGCCATGACTGCACTGAGCTCTCACACTTTAGAAAAGTAGGAGGGGCACCTTTTTTTTTTTTTTTTTGCAGACATGCAACAAATTAACAGCACCCTCCCTGAGTGCCACTTCAGTCCCCTTCCCCTGCTATGCTTTCTATGCCACCCCTGCTTTAGAACATATACAAGGGAGCAGAGCTTAAGAGGAAGACGGCTGTTGTTCATGTGGGAGATGGGAAGGAAGACAAGGTGAAGGCTGACTCACTGGGAGCTCCCTGAAGAGCTGTTGGACCAGCATCTGCCCCAGGAAGCCAGGAAGTGGAGGAGTGTGGGCATGAACAGCATGCGCCCCCATGATCTAAATTCACTTTGCTACTTTAGGAACATAAAATGTATTATGTTTGCTTGGTTTGCTCAAAAAATTATTATGTTTGGTATATTTATTAAATTTAACAATATAGCTTATTCAGACAATAATTACAAATATACTAATTGAATTTACTTTAAAATGTTTTACATTTTTATTACAAATGGAGCTACAAGCTGCTGAACTCTCAGTTTCTGCCAGTTTATGAGAAGCAGGCAAACATTAAAGTTGAAAATAGAAGAAACCATCAACACTGTAGTAAAACAAAGAAAGTTACTATGTATTCTGGACTTGTCTCCTCCACAGTGTCAAGCAGATATAGAAAGCACTCATTTTTAGAAAAAGAGCTGAGAAAAAAAGTAAGAAAAAAACCCCAAGTCTCATTCAATACAAATTTTGCCACATGAAACTTTGTCTAATCAGTCTCATTTTCTGAGCTATCAATATCAGCAGTTTCTGCTTCTTCGAATCCTTCATTTTTATCAACTTCATGGACTTCTGAAGACAGAAGGTTTCCCCGGATTGAGACAACCTTCTCTACTTTTTCACATGTTAATTTATTTCTTGATCTGGTGCAAGTATTTCCAAATATAGACCAGTTTCTTTCACTCGCAGAAGTTTGAGGAATCTGAAACAGGCCAGAAACAAGCGGCATCAAGGGCTGTGTAATGCAAAGGCCTTGCTACCATGCTGCAGGAGGGCTATGCTTGGCAGAGTCCCAGACTGCATTCCTGGACCAAATACTGAAGATGTTCTGTATTCTGCAACATCTCAAAGTACTTTTCCAACATCAAGTCCTAAGTGTGTTGTTTGTTTTGTAATTCAGTCAAATGCAGTAGCGGTGCTATGTGCCTTTGAATCTTGGATCCAAGAGCTCTGCAGCAACATGAATTGATTGGCAGCAAAATTCTTCCTGTCTGTTAATAAAGACTTTCTCTTTTTTTCTTCTGTACTTCTAAGTGGTGATGCACTTAGATTCTCCTTGACTTCAGGAAAGCCAAGTCTGACAAGCTCAGGAGGCTTGTCAGTGAGGCCCTAAGGGACCACGACCCCAGGGAGAGGGGAGTTCAAGAAGAGTGGTTGCTCCTCAAGGGAGCACTTCTCAGTGAACAAGCTAGTTCTATTCCATCTCAGAGGAAAGGCAACAGGAGGGCACAGCAGCCTCCCTCGCTCTCCAGGGATCTCTCAGCAGACCTCCTGAGGCTAAAAAGAAAGGCCTACAAAGGATGGAGGACGGGATTCACCTTCAAGGATGAATATTCCACACTGGTCCAGTCCTGCAGGGAGCAAACCAGGAAAGCCAAGGCTGCAGCTGAACTCCAACTAGCTTTGAGCATCAAGGACAATAAAAAGTCCTTTTTCAGATACGTGGGGAGCTGGAGGAAAAACAATGGCAACATTGGACCTCTGCTGAACCAGATGGGACAAGTGACGCCCAGGAAAAAGCCAACCTATTAAATGGTACTTTGCATCAGTCTTTCATCAGTCCCATGGGATGCCCATGCCCGCTACGGAACAGGGAGGTCTGCGTGAGGGAGATACCCTGTCTTCCATCAATGCTGACCTTGTAAAGGAACACCTTGAGAGGCTGGATACCTTCAAGTCAGCTGGCCAGACAATCTACACACCAAGGTAATCAAGGAGCTGGCGAGCCTCATAGTTCGGCCTCTGGCACGGATCTTTGAGAACTGGCGCTCTGGTGTACTGCTCAAAGACTGGAAGAAGGCCAATGTGGTGCTTATCTTCAAAAAAGGGAGGAAAATGGATCCTGCAAACTATAGGCCCATCAGCCTGACTTGTATCCCAGAGAAGATCTTAGAAAAGTTTATTAAAGAGGCCATTTTTAATGGACTGTCTGATGCCATCATCCTGAGGGATAGCCAGCATGGGTTTGTTGTGGGTAGGTCTTGCTTAACCAATCTCATTTCCTTCCATGACCAGGTGACCTATCACCTGGACAAGGGAGAAGAGATTGATGTCCTATATCTTGACTTCAAAAAAGTATTCAATCTGGTATCCCATGATCACCTCTTGGTGAAATGGCCAATTGTGGCCTTGGGTCCACCACGATCCGCTGGCTGGGAAATTAGCTCCGTGGTCAGACCCAGAGGGTGGTAACTGACGGAAGTCAATCGTCATGGTGCCCTGAAACCAGTGGGGTCCCCAAGACTCTGTCCTTGGACCCATATTGTTCAACATCTTCATTAGTGATGTGGACATTGGAGTCAGAAGCGGACTGGCCAAGTTCGCCGATGACACCAAACTTTGGGGCAAAGCATCCACGCCTGAAGACAGGCGGGCGATCCAGGCTGACCTGGACAGGCTCAGCAAATAGGCGGACGAGAATCTGATGGTGCTTAACACTGAAAAATGCAAGGTTCTCCACCTTGGGAGGAAAAACCTGCAGCATCCTTATAGGCTCAGCAGTGCTACACTGGCTCGCACTACGGAAGAAAGAGACTTGGGGGTCATCATTGACCACAAGATGAACATGAACCTGCAACGTGATGCTGCAGCTACTAAAGCGACCAAAAAGCTGGCTTGCATCCATAGATGCTTCTCAAGCAAATCCCCGGATGTCATTCTCTCCTTGTACTCGGCCTTGGGGAGGCCGCAGCTGGAGTACTGCGTCCAGTTTTGGGCTCCACAATTCAAAAAGGATGTTGAGAAGCTTGAGAGAGTCCAGCGAAGAGCTACATGCATGATCAGAGGTCAGGAAAACAGACTTTACGATGACAGGCTGAGATCTATGAGGCTCTTTAGCCTGGAAAAGCACAGGCTCAGGGTGACCTGATGGCCACCTATAAGTTTATCAGGGGTGACCACCAGGATCTGGGGGAACGTTTGTTCACCGGAGCCCCGCAAGGGATGACGAGGTCGAATAGTCATAAACTACTGCAAGACCATTTCAGGCTGGACATAAGGAAGAATTTCTTTACTGGCCAAGCCCCCAAGGTCTGGAACAGCCTGCCATCGGAGGTTGTTCAAGCACCTACATTGAACACCTTCAAGAGCAAATTGGATGCTTATCTTGCTGGGATCCTATGACCCCAGCTGACTTCCTGCCCTTCAGGAGGTCCCTTCCAGCTCTAATGTCTATGAAATCTATGAAATCAAAAACAGTTTATTTTACCTGGACCATTTTGTAAGGAATGTCTAACAAAAGTGCACTGTCTGATTCAGATGCAATGACTGCTGAAGAAATTGGCTCTAGAATCTTCAGGGAGTTCTGCAACTGAACCCAGAAGACATCCTCATTACACTTCTGGGTACTTTAAGATCCTCAGTGATTACTGTTTCTTGAAGAGCTTCTTTGTTTTTTAGTAAACTTTCAAATGAGATCACCACTCCACCCCATCTAGTTTTACTACAGATTTTGAGTGTCATTATTTTATTCTTTGCATTCTTTTCTTCCTGGTTTTTCTTAAAGACTGCAGCTACAATATGAGTAGCTTTTACATGTTTTATAACTTCTTTTGCTCTTCTATAGATCTTTTGCAGAGTGTCCCACTTCATGATGTCATTAAGAAGCAAGTTTAGCTCATGGGGTACACATCCCATTGCAGTAACATGTGGGTATTTATCCATTACAATCTCCCATACTGCTTTCATGTTACTTGCATTGTCAGTCAGCAAAGCAAATAATTTACCACTCCCAACCTTCTGTAGGACTTCACATATTTTACTACTGATATACTCTGCAGTATGCCTGTTCTCTCCTTTTTCAATGCTTCTGTAAAAAAACTGGTTAGGTGTTATCACAAAGTTTATGATTCCTTCTCCCCGCACATCTGTCCATCCATCTGTAAGCACTGAAGACACAGTTCTTCGTTGATTTTTCCTTGCACCGATTGCATTACACGTTCCTATTCTAACTGTAAACGAGGCTTGCTCAAACGAATGTCTGCTGGGCAAGTGGTATGATGGTCTAAGTAGTTTAAAAGATTCCTGCCAGTATGCATTTTCAGTTATTGACAATGATGTCGCAGAAGAGCATATTGCTCTTGCAAGAACTTAGTCAATTTCTTTCCCGATCTTCAGGTGTCATCTTGTCTACAAATGAAGCTATTGAGAGTCTTTTGTATATATTTGATTATTTGAGGATATTGATTGGGCAACCCTTTGTGATGCTGATGTTATAGAAGAAGAGGCAGCAGCAGCAGCAGGAGGACTTCTGAATTGAGAACGTTGGAAAGAGCTACTTGCATTTTAATCATCGTGATCTACCTCCCTCACTTACACCCATGAAGGATTTTTTAATGTCTGTAGGACACTTCTTACATACAAGGATGTGTTTGGTCATCCTAGTAGCATTTGGAAGTGCATATTTCATTTGAGAGTACTTGCAAATCACATTTTGTTCTCAGAATAACTTGCAGTGTGGAAATGCTTCCATATGCTAGAAGTTGGTCGTACCATTTTGCTGAGGGAGAAAAAAGAAAAATGTAATTTAGTGGCTAGTTTGCATATATAAACAACACTAAGCTACATCATGTACAAATTTAGTAATGGATGGAGGAGAGGCCTCCTCAGAGTTAACTGTGAACAACTTCCCTGCCCTGCAGCCTCACCTCACTGCTAAGGTCGGGTGATTTGTCACAAAACATCAATTAGTAGGAATTCAATTATGAATGATATCAGTTATGAAAATATACTAATACAGATAAAATATAGTTTAATATACTGAATTCAGACAAATTTAAACGCTTACCTTTCAATGAAGAAGTATACTTTCTTTCAGCTCCTTTGTGCCACTTCTGTACTTCCGTGGATCTCCAGGTCACGGCGCCAAGAGGAGGCAGGTTCCTTCCAACTCCAAAACCTTTTGACTTGCTCTGTCTCCTCTCCTGAGGCTTTTGAGCAAGCAGGACAATACGCTCCTTGTTTCTAATCTGTACAGGAACAAATGAATCCTGCTGCCAGTGTCCAGTCACAGTCCTTTGAGGCCTAGACCGGAGGACAGGAAAAGATCCACCAACCTCTAGATAAAAAGTCAACAATAGAGGAAGGCCACAAGCAAAGAAGGCACTGAATCCTTCCTTCTCTTGTGAAAATGGCAGTGCCCTGGGGGCAGAAATGTTTCTTGCTCTTGCATTTGAGACTTGTACTGTACTGCTCGCCCTCGGTGTACAGGAATTGCAATGATCTGATACTGTAGATAGTCTTACAAAAAAGTCTTCCTATTATATACTTATTCAAAAGATTTTTGGTAAGTAGAGGGCAGAAATATACGAACACCTTGTCTTAAACATTTTATTCATCATTCTAAAAGAAAATATTTCATGAGATTTTAATTTTTCCAAAAATTTTCCATTTTTCCAATTTTTCAGAGAAAAAAACAAAAAAGGCCTTGAAAGAAAAAGAAAAAAAATGGTTTTTTTTCCTGAATTTTTCTGTTTTTTTTCCGGGCCTTCACATTTCTAGTCTCATGCTGCAACGAGCATGTTTGCCCATCCATTCCCTCATGAGCTGCTGCTGACCCTCCTACCTCTGATCTAGCATCTGATGAAGTCAATTCGAGTTTCTGTAAGTTTGTGCTCTATATATGTTTTATTTAATTAGTCTATACAATTTATCTACCTTGCCTTCTACTTCTATCTCTAAGCCAGGCAAGGGAGAAGGTGGGACCTAACCTCCTTCCCAGGTACACCAAGCGGCTGTTTCTACATCTTCCCCCAAGAGGAGGCAGAAGTCTTCACACTTTATTAGCAGCAGCTACTGTTGTGTGAGGGATTTATATTCCACTCTATCCAGAAAGGCTCTATGTCCAGACAACGTACTGCCTCCTGACCTGCCTATTTGCCCCACCAGGCTCAATGGAACTGCAGTTCCAGATGTGGGAACAAGCAAATCAGAGCTTGCAGTTAAACCCTCTTTTGTGCTCCCTGGCTTCCACCCTTTGGCAGTTCAATATCTCTGCTTGCCAATATCCCAGCTAATCAGATACTACCGCACTTATTAAAAAAGAGATGGAGGGAGGGCAAGGAAACCTGAACCCAGTCCTTTTGATACATCAAAATAAAAAAGCTCAACAGAATGGTAAATCCACTAACGCATACAGCATACCCAGACTGCTGTGGGTGTATGCAGCACACAGTGTGTGCAGTGTAGGGAGAAATCATATAAAGGTGAGCTTGTTAAAGAGCACTTTAAATGTGAATGGACAATAGTCTCATAACCTGATTTCATTCAGTGAGGAACAAAGGAATAGTTTTATGTTTGCAACTGAATTAGCACTGACAGGGATCCCACTGGATACACAGTTTTCTCTTGAAAGACGATCTCTCTATCATAGCTGGCTTTATGGGTTTCTCAGCTACAAAAACACATGGAGCAATGTCTGTGACAACCTACATTCCCAATGGCACTTCCTTGAGCAGCAGCACCTTGCTGTGCTCAGCTGTCTGGGTGCCCACAGCAGGCCTTTGTACATGGTGTTACACACACTGACAGGCTGACCTGCAAATGTCAGCATAGTAGAAAATACCTGACAGCCATGAGACGGAGCTACGCAGGCTGACAGCCAAATGAGACTACTGTTTTAAAATGGATGTGCTAGCAGTACACAACAAAACAGACAAAAACATTTAAGGCTTTATGCATGTTAACTGCTACTTTGAATGTCACCTGGAAAGAAAGCTGTCAGCCAACTCACCTGTGCTAACCAGCTGGCAGCACGCTCTTTGCCTTGCTTAAAGGCAGCAGCTGTTCTCAAGTGAAGCTGATCAATAAGTTACTGTATTTACTTGAATACAAAATGATGCTTTCCCCCCAAACAGCATGGGGAAAAAAGCCCATCGTCTTACATTCACATACAAGGAAACCTCACTAAATACACTGTCTAGCATTAAACTGCCGCCAGGTTTAATAGGTTAATGCAGCCCATGTCAATAAGATGTACAGTACTGCCCATTGCGCACAATCCCCCTCAGCTCTGACTCTTTTTCAAGTCTTTGTGACCCAAGACACTGCATACATTTTGACTTCCTCTTCACTCCCACAGCTGAGCTATGCCTTTCTTTCCCATTTCCAATGATCCCTGTTTCCTCACCAGCATTAAATGTCTTGCAAACACCACCAAACAAGGCCCTAAACAGTTCACCCAGAATACCTCTGTTGCCCCCTTTCTCAGCCTGTCTGACAAAAAGGAGAGGCAGGAGGGGCTGCAAGGGAAAGAAGTTGGGGGAGGGGGGAAGGGGGCTACCTGACCTCCCAGATTTACATTCCCCTGCTGTAGCAGTGGGGCGAGGGGGAACATGTTCAAGGCAAACCTCCAATCATTAGATTCTATACCTGGAAAATTATAACACATTTATTAATTTTCCATATATAGAATTGGTCCTGGCCACAGGCAAGGACCTGGTGAGGGGACTCCAGGCCCTCTACCACCTGGGCGATAGCAATCATCACTTGTTGGAATTCACCATCCAGCGCAGGGTGTCAAGGGCCTGCAGCAAGGCAGTAGCCTTAGACTTTAAGAGAGCCAACTTCAATGAGCTGAGGAGATTAGTGGGAGAGGCACTAGGGTCCTCGACAGGGTAGGAGAACTAGGTGCCCAAGATGAGTGGTCGTTCCTTAAGGAGATGATACTCAAAGCCCAAGGGGTGACAATCCCAACAAGAAGCAAAGAGGGCAAGAGTGCCCAAAAGCCCCCACTGGCTCACCAAGGGCATTCATGAATGCCTGATTGCCAAAAAGGAGGCGTACACCCAGTGGAAGGGAAGGGCTATCACAAAACAGGGGTATTCCTCCACCACTCGGGTCTGTAGGAGGGCTGTTAGGAAAGCTAAGGCAGATATGGAACTAGGGCTAGCATCAAGGACAACAAAAAGTCTTTTTTTAAATACACAGGGAGAATGAAGAAGGCCCCGGATAATGTGGGGCCCCTGCAGGATATGCCTGGCAATCTGGTGGTTGCACCAGAGGAAAAAGCAGACCTCTTTAACAATTTCTTCACCTCTATTTTCTTGTGCAGGGACCAGGACTCCCCTACTGAGATTCAGGAAGGACTCAAGAGAAACTCCGCTAAGCCTAGGGTTAGAGAGGATGGGGTTAGAGAACTTCTGGAGGGGCTGGACATGTTCAAATCAGCAGGTCCAGATGCTCTCCACCCCAGGGTGTTGAGGGAATTGGCAGCGGTTATTGTGGGGCCCCTGGCACAGCTTTATGAGCACTTGTGATGCTCTGGCCAGGTGCTGGAAGAGGGCCAATATGGTATCCATCTTTAAAAAAGGGAAGAGGGAGGACTTGGGAAACTATAGGCCCATTAGTCTTACTTCAATCCTGGGGAAGCTCTTTGAGAAGATTATCAAGGAGCACATCTGTGATGGGCCAGCAGCAGGGATGATGCTTAAGGGCAACCAGCATGGTTTCATTAGGGGCAGGTCCTGTCAGACCAACCTGATTGCCTTCTACGATCAGGTTACAAAATCACTGGATACAGGTGTCGCGGTGGATGTAGTCTTTCTGGACTTCAGGAAAGCCTTTGACACTGTCTCCCACTCCATTCTCATTAAAAAACTAGGTGACTGTGGCATTGACACCTACACAATCAGATGGATAGCAAATTGGCTGAGGGGTCGTATTCAGAGAGTGGTGGTGGACGGGTCATTTTCAACCTGGAGGGAAGTGGGCAGTGGGGTCTCCCAGGGCTCGGTCCTTGGGCCTGCACTGTTCAATTTCTTTATTAGCGACTTGGACGACAGGGTGAAGAGGAGCCTGTTTCAATTCGCAGACAACACCAAGATCTGGGGTGAGGTGGGCACGCCAGAAGGGAAGGGCAGATTACAGCAGGACCTGGACAGGTTACAGGGGTGGGCAAATGAAAACAGGATGGGATTCAATACTGACTAGTGCAGAGTGCTGCACTTGGGCAGTAGGAACCAGCAGGATACCCATAGGCTGGGGAACTCCCTTCTCGAAAGCACAGTGGCAGAAAGAGATCTTGGAGTCATTACTGACTCCAAGATGAATATGGGCTGACAATGCGAGAATACGGTCAGGAAGGCCGACCGCACCTTGTCATGCATCCACAGATGCATCTCAAGCAGGTCCAGGGAGGTGATCCTCCCCCTCTTTGCAGCATTGGTCAGGCCGCAGTTGGAGTACTGCATCCAGTTCTGGGCACCGCACTTCAGGAAGGATGTGGACAGCACGGAGAGGGTCCAAAGGAGGGCCACTCACATGATCCAGGGACAGCAGGGCAGACCCTATGAAGAGAGGCTACAGGACCTGAACCTGTTCAGCCTTCGCAAGAGAAGGCTGAGGGGGGACCTGATGGCCATCTATAAACTTAGTGGGGGGGGACCAGCGGGGTTTGGGAGAGACCTTGTTCCCCCAAGCGCCTCCCAGAGTAACAAGGAATAATGACCATAAGTTGCTAGACAGTAGGTTTAGGCTAGACATCCAAAGGCACTACTTCACAGTCAGGGCAGCTAGGATCTCGAACCAACTTCCAGGGGAAGTGGTGATGGCCCTTTCCCTGGGGGTCTTTAAGAGGAGGCTCAACGTTTACCTGGCTGAGTTCATTTGAGCCCAGTTTTCTCTCCTGCCCAGGGCAAGGGTTGGACTAGAAGATCTACAAGGTCCCTTCCGACACTACATCTATGAATCTATGAATTATTGGGAAGTTGTCTATTATTCAAGTACATACAATAATTAAACACCTGACCTTCGGCAGAAAGTAACTGGCATAGAGTGAGAGGAAGGTACGAAAGAGACATTTTCCACTCACGTTTTCTCTGCTTCACTTTCATGTCACTGATTCTTATGCTTCTGTCCTTTAAGGCAGACCCCACAACCATCCCTCATTCAGGTCCCTCCACCATCCCTCCACCCCCTCTGCCACTACCAGCCACATGCCATCCCTACACCTGAGCAAAGCAGAACTCATCTTTCTTTTAAAAAAATTTCCAGGTTCCCACAGAGTTTTTTCTCCTCAATTTCTTTAAAGTTTGAGCTCTGTACAACAGGGCTCCATACACATTTGCACGGCACCAGGTTGCTTGGATGGTATCAACCAGAGTCCATTAGGAACTATGTTTGAACCACATAAAATGAAAAGGTCTTGTTGACCTGGAAATGCTTTGTTTGAAAAGCTTAAATATCAGCTGACAGTGCTGTGGGGCTGTAGGTACTAAAAGTGACTTCTGCAGTACAGGACTGCCTCACATCTTCACATTTGGGATCCGGTTCTAGAAGGTACTGCACACCTTCAATTTACAGTTCAATGGCTTAAACCCATATACCTGCATGTAAAGAGCCTATATGAAGTATTTAAATTGGTGGGCGAACCCTCCTACCAGTGAGCAGCACTGTCAGGCAGAGAGGACTCACGTACAGGCATAGGGATCTTGGAAAGTTCTTTGCCAATGCAGTTTTTCATTATGCTCCACAGATTAAGGCTGTAGTTGGGTTTGTCTGGGACACGAGTCCGTCTCCTCTTCTTAGGTAGGAGATCTTTGCAAGTTGATTCATTGTAGCCAGATTGATTTGAGCTCTCAAACACCTGGGAGAAGCAGCAAAATAATTACCTTCACATCTAAAAGCCAGAGTGACAAACAGTGGAAAGCAGGATGTAGGTAAAGGCTAGCTTGCAGGGCTATCCCCTCTTGTGACCTGCCCCCTTCCCTAATGGGACGGACGAAGGTTAGCACAGAACATTTCACGGTACCTTTGCTTATCAAAGCTTTCTCTATTGGAACGGGCAGAAATCTGCCCAACAGTAACACTGGCCAGTGCCATGATTCAGTTGCTTAGGGTATGCACTGCCCTCAGCTGCCTTTCCCAAGGCTCTCAGGCCTTCAGCTAGAGAAGTGCTCAACTAATTTAGGAAGTAAAAGACACAGGTAGGCTGTAATGCCAGGGTAGCCTTACCCAGCCACCTATAACCCCAGATAGAGCCATGCATTTGGAAGAAGTACATCAGGATGTTTGGGTATGACTAGAACTGCATCTGACTGTGAACGAAGGGAGCTGTTGAGGGGACAATCCACCTCATTCTCCCTTCACATGTACATGCCTCCTGGTCATCTCCCTTTGTCAGATTCAACACCTACAATTTCCTTCTATCCTGATGGCCTGGGAGAGAACATGATAAGGAAGCTGCCTTCTCTTCTCACAATTGTGTTGTCTATCCCTGGCCCCTTCACCACACCCCCCATTTCATTACACCACGGCCATCTACCCATCCGAGACTGACACACTCACATTGTCCTCCAGGGTCCAATCCTCAGGGTGGCCTTCGCTGGCCCCGCTCAGGTTACTGCCAGAACGTCTGCAGGGAACACAAAGGCTATAGGTGACAAAAGGCAGAGAATGGAACAGGAATTGTTGCTCTGTCTGTGCTAAGACCTGTCTTACCCACAGGCATCTTCTGCTTGCTGCAAGGGCAGCTTGAGGTTATTATAATAGGTGCTGCAGTGGGCAGGGCTTGGTATGCAAATACATGGACAGTTCTCACTTCTTTTTATTCTTGCTATAAAAAGACTATGCTCAGGCATGAGCGTGCACATCAGGGAGTGCAAACGGGCTACTGAAATCAATGTTTTATGATTTTTTTAAAATTATTTCTCCTTTAAATCTCAAACATTTTGTTATGCCACTGAAGATCCTGACTTTCAGATCAGTAATGCTTTTTGCCTCATCTCATCACCAATGCAAAACAACTTAGGTTCAACTCTGTGATAATCTTGCTGTCATGTAAACAGAGAAACAGACCCCCAGGAAACTACCAGGCCATCTTCAAGCTCCCCACAAAGTGGTTTCCAGGTAAGAAGGATGGTCCAGTGGTTAAAGCAAGAACAACCAAGTTCTTGCTCCTGGATCATTTTAACATATTTCTATGCCCTGCCCCAAACCACAGCATCTGAGCTCCATAACCCTTTAATGCATTTATCCTCCCAAACTCCTGGTGCAGTAAGGCTTAGCTATTATCTCAGTTTCACAGTGGAGATGAGGTTCAGAGGGACTGAGTGACTTGCCCAGGACCATACAGGGAGTCTGTAAGAGAACAGAAAATGGAATCCAGGTCTTCAGAATCCACTGGGCCATCTTGAGTGTACTTTAATAATCCTTGCTGTGGTGGGACACTGAGAATCCTTGTGCCCCTATTTTACCTGTGACAAGCCAGAGTGCTTTTGATGTCCTCGGGCAATATCCCTTAAAGCGGTGCAGTAGGGTTGATGTGTGTAGTTTTAGGAATACATGAGATAAGGATATGTATGGGGATGTTTTGGATATGGACGATCCTGCCATAAGCAGGGGGCTGAACTAGGTGAGCTCTGGAGATCCCTTCCATCTCTATGTTGATTCTGTGATCCATGACTGCTACTGACTCTCAGTGAGACTATCAGCCAGTCACCTAGTAGAATTTTCAAGTCTGAGTGCTGAATGGCTGGATAAATGGCTTAGGCAGGCAAGGTTTTTGAGCAGATGTGCTATCTTTTATTAGACCAACTCAGTCGGATAAATGGCTTGAATTTCAGAGATTCTGAGCAATCCCTGCCTTCCTGTGTCATCATAAACATCCCTACCCCAACCTTGGAGAAACGTGACTGCTGGGAGAGGCTCCACATATTCACTGACATTACATGTGAGCTGGAAGGATTCCTCATGGCAAGTTTTCTGATGCTGACATCCCAACTATGGTGGCATCCTCCAATCCCAAAGTACACCAGGCAAGGGAGAGGAAAGAATGCAGGGGACATAGCGATTCTCTGCTTGTAGGGATTCAGAACAGGAATGCCAAGACTGGGGCCCAACACCATTCTAATTCCTGCCCTTGAATTACCTTGAGCTGTAGGGATTCAATTTGCCATGGGCACATTCTGCACCGTGTATAATCAGTCAGTTGCAAAGAAATCCCATTCCTTCCTATGGCTCAGCCCAGCAGAGGGAGCAAGCCATGACACTATAATGAAACAACATCACATTCTCGGCAGCCCTCAGTTCTTGCCCAGTGGAACTTAGGTCTACTTTGATCAAAATTTTCTCTGCAGAGGTTTTGCAATAACTGCTTTAAATGAACCTCTCTGGGCCATCTACTTCTGACTTTTATTTCTAATTACATTACTTCCAGGTTCTCTGTGCTAGTTAAAGTGGGGAAAAGTACAGCATAATAAATGCTTCCCTATGGGACAGGAAATGTGACATTCTGTGGCAGATGGTTGCACAGACCCCAGAAAGGGACATGGCAGTCAGAGAACCAGCCTGTGCCTGGCCCGAGAATGACTCCTGCAGACATTGTGTGCTATGCGCACTGTACACAACTACAAATGACACACCCAAAAAGCTAGGAAGTGAAGTCCAGCCCAGGAACTCTAATGGCAATGCCAGCAGGAACACCGGCCAGACTTGGAATGGAGCCGATGTTGCTATCTTGGCCAAACACCAGCTTTCTCCAGAACTCTAGCAGGTGTGGTATCTACTTCAGCCACTGTCCCCCACAGCTACTGTACTACAGACTTGCACTAAGTAGTTATATGAATCCACATCTGGAACCTCTGATTCGGTTCTTCCTATTCAGACTCCCTTTGGGCCTGAACAAGTTTGGGTTACTCCCAATACGGCAGGCAGCCTTTCATCTCAGTCATTATTTCACATCCATCCTGCATTAATTGTGATTTAAAGTTGTTGCAACCCAGCAGTTGCTTTTGTCCACACTCAGTGGGAAGGTAGGTCTCAGCCCAGTTGCTAGTAAGTGGGTGCTCCTATTGCAAAGGCCACCATTACAACTGATGTGAACAAGTTCTGCTGTCTCTGAAGGGGTCCCAGGGACAGCATTCCTCTTCCCATTTAGAGTAGAGGCATATAGGTGCTTGCATGAGAGCAGCATGCCTTGCTCTCACCTGTACCACACCTGTGTTGAGGATAGAGGGCTCCTAGCTCAAAGCGTCTTCACTAGCACTAGTGTTTAGAACATGCTTATCATTGTTCGCCTGGCCTCGCTGGCTCTGGGATGCTCTTGCACAAATATGTTGCCTAGCTGAATGGCAGCCAATCTGCCTATCAACGGGGGAAACATAATTAACAGGTCCAAAGAGGAGGCTGTCATCGAGTCATGAGAAACCTTGCCACTATTCTTTCAATTCACATCATGAGTTTTGCCAGACTGTGCATGACAACTGGCCTCTTCGGGTTGGTGGTTTCTTACCTGTGATGTTTGGGGTCTGCAGTTACTGTGATAAAAGCTGGTGCATCCTCCATGGCATCAAAATACTCTGTCTCCTCATCTTCATCACTGGCCTCCCCTTTTGAAGGTTGCACACTCCCTATTGGCACAAAAAAAACAGCTCATTCAGTTCTGTGCCGCTTCGCCATTACAATTTATTAAGCAGAACATAAACAAGTGCTTACAAAACAAGTGCCCAATGGATTCATGATCCAGAGTCCACACTTCTTCACCTAAGAGATCCCTTGTAGATGTGGCTCTCTAGCTCCCTGAGCTGCCCCATCTGTCTCTATCTTTCCACCCCTTTCCCACCCCTCCCCCTGCAACTTCGTAAAGGAGTGCTGGTGGGGGTGGGCAGATTCTGACCTTTTAAACACAAGTATGTGCACCAGAAATCTGGTTGAAAGACTTATGCTCTTGCACAATCACAGAATAGAATGCTTAGCTACACAGTGAAGGGTGCCTCAAAAATGCCATCAGATCAAATAATACAGAAATAATACAGAAATGTGGTACCATCTGGCTTGTATGTCCAATCAAATCTCAGATACAGCTTGAAGTTAAAAATGGACACATGCTGATTGGAAATTTAGTCAACCCTAACAAAGAGAGCTTAACTTTTATTTGGCTGTTGCCCCTGCTTGTTTTATGGTTTCACAACTACATTCTTAGTTTAAAAAACACTTCTATGCTGTTGCTGCTTGGAAGATGTGAACTAACAGGGAAAACTGACTGCACAGAAAATTCAGATCTTATTGCTGCTTGTTCCTTTTAAGAGGCAATTCCTTATCTATTCAGATGGCAAAACTCTGTTGTCCTGGCCCAATCATCTTCTGCACTGACCACTGCAACCTCCCCATATCAGTTCCCCAGCACCCTCGTGCTAGTCCATATAAAGAAGCAACTAGATTCACTATCTTAGTCAAACCCTCTGGCTATTTTACCACCCTTGTGACCACCACCCCCCCACCCACCACTGACTCACTGACATTATGTCCAAGTCTTGTGATCACTTCCAAGGCCCTTAGTAATGCTGCCCCTCCCTCTTTATCGGCTCTTGTCTGAGTAACAGGCTGCTCATTCCAACCTGACTTCTACATGGAACTGTAACACAAAGACCTGACATGCAAGTTTTCAGCCCAAAAAACTGGGCTAAGTACAGACGGTCAAAAAGCCTGAGGTTGAATTGATTCAATCTTTGCAGGTTAGTCTGAACTGTGCAGATTGAACCAATAAACATGTAAACAGATATTCACTTTTGATTCTGGAAATACAGCCACATGCCTGCAGTGGCCCAGGCCAGAAGCCAGGGGCCACTAAACCATGCCTTCCTGCTCTGCTGGAGCAAACAGTTTGGGCCAAGGCTAGATTGCCCAATCTGTGAGGGGGGCTTGGCAGGGGAGGTGCAAAGCATCCTGGGATGCTAAGGGACTAGGAGTTCATTTGAATCTGGAGGAGATCTGGGGCAGAACTTCAACAAACCAATTTAACCTGAAGCAATTAAGTCTGATATTACATCCATGCAGGTTTATCTTAGACTGGGTTTGGCCATTTTGAAATCAGCTTATGTGCACCGAACTTCTGTTGTGCTACATTTTTTAACTGGTTTCCAATCCCTTATACTAGCTTTTGTGCAATTTCTGTCCCTAGCCCTGAAATTTGATAAAGTTATAAGCCACTGAAGTCAGGAGCAAAGCATTAGGCAACCTTAACTCTCAGGTCCAGGGCAAAGTACCATCCACAAAGTGTTGCTGAATGCATCACATAGACAAACTCCAAACTCAGAAAGACCCAGTGTTTGGTCTTGAATCATATTCCCATTTACTGCTGCAGACATGTTGACATAACCCACAGCGTGGCTATGAACTTGCATGCATCTTAGCCTGGTATAGGACACAGAGGATCTGTGCCAGGCATCAGGGTCGATGCGTAGTGGGTGCATGCGAGTGCACATATATCCCCTGAGCATGGAGGTGCACCTCCTACAAAAAGGTGCCTGTGGGTGGTCACCGCTCACCACTCCACTCTCCCTCCTGCCGTCAGCAGCATCTATGGGTGGTCAGCGATCCCTGCTGGCTGCCACTGCCGGCAGTGTCTGCGGGTGGTCACCAACCCTTGGTCGGTGCTTGCTACCCCACTCCCCTGCTGCTGACAGTGCCAGTGGCATCTGTGGGAGCTCCTGCTTACTGCTACCACACTCCCGCCGCTACCATGCCCCCCCAACCGCCAGGGGCTCGTTCATGCCAGGCCTGGATGTAACTGGGGGAAACATTCAGAGGGCGTGCAGTGGTGATTTTTAAGTCTCCAAAGCACATGAAATTCCCCCCTTCCACTCCATACTCAGAGGCACATTCCCTCCCCCATTCCTTCATCCCCCCACCTCCTGTGGCTGTTTTCCCTACTTGGGGGGGCTGGAGCAGGCAGGAATCTTCAGAGCTGCTCAAGCCCACTCCAGCTGGGCTTACCTATGACAGTGACAGCACCCCCCCGCTGCTGGGGGGACTGGGCAGTGTTGGGAAACCCTCCCTATTGCTGCTGCCACCACTGTTCCCAGCTAAGCCCGGCTCCTGCAGAGCCCAGATGGAGCAGGTAGGAGCAGCTCTGAAGCTTCCACAACCCTTGGGACACTGGGGAAAGTAGCAGTGATTGGAGGGGGAGAGCACAGAACTGGAGGAGAGGGGATGTGCCTCTAAGCACAAAGGCAAAGGCAGGGATGCTTACCTGCTTTGGGAACTAAAAATAATCCTCAGAGGCTCCTGAAAGGCAGTTTCCCCTACCGGTGGGATGTGGGGGAGGATGCTGGGAAAAGGGGAACAGTCGCTCCTGCAGTGTGGGTAGCTACTTCTGTACCTCCTTTGACAAATCCTGGGTCTGCCCCTGGACAGAGCAGCTGCCAGAGCAGATCAGCTGAACCACCCAGGAGGAAAGCACTTGGCTTTTTGTTCCTCATTAGACATGAAGCATAAACACCTGCCTCAAAACAGTGTCAGATTTCTCGGGCTTCTCTGCCACTTTCACAATGTCACTGCAAACTTCAGAAGCAGGGTCATGAAGTGTCATGTCTGGCGTCATTTTGCCTACCCACGTTGTGAAACCACGGGGGGAAAAGCTCTGCATCTTCCTTCAGCACCTGGTAGTGCCACGTGCCATGTGGGATTCCTGCATAGCGTAAATTGCTTCGTCTCTTCCCTCCCAGCTCTGCCACCACGGACTTGTTTGTGCAGCCTTAGAAGCCTCTGCTGCAATTAAATACTCCCACAGGAGCTCACCATAGCCCTCTGCCAGACGAAGATTTCCAATTAGTGGCTAGATATCAGGCAGCTTCAGCAGAAAAGTCTGATATGTCAGACTTGTCGAGCCAGAAGGAAGGGCTGTCAGATACCATTTAGCAATGGAGGCTATCCCCAAAGAAAGCTATCGCCGGGAATTTAGGGGCCTAAATTCCCCCACAGAGGGGCACATAAACCACACCTTCTAAATCTATTCCAGACTGCCTCAGGGCCATTTTCATTTGGCTGTCAAATTCAGAGCCCCCAGAGCCTAGCTGGTCTCCTGAGATGACTCTCCGGGAAGCACTCAGGATAGGAATCGCCGCTCCCCTCCACCACTGACCCTTCAGTTTTTGATGCTCCAGGGTAAAACCAGTCTTGTATACTATCCTACACTCCAAGAAGAAGAGTGTTTTAGTGATAGAGCAAGGGAACCACAGAGTCAAGAATTTTGCGTTCAATTCCCAGGGCTTGGCAGAAGTGAATTGGAAGAAATATATAACATTAGAAATATAGATCAAGTGACTTGGAAGAGATTTGGAAGTTAGAACTGCTGATCTATTTCCCAGGTCTGGGAGGAAGAATAATCTAGGTGCCAAAGCAAGGAACTAGCAGGATGGATTTTTAGGTCAGGTGCCTAGTTTTAGGAGGGATTATGGTACAGTATTTAGAGTAGATGACAGCCTCAGGATGTCTGGGTTCATATCCCAGCTCTGCAAAGGAAAATAAGCCATCCCCACAGAGGCCAAAATATCCTGGGATTAGAAGGCATTAGTGAAGCCAATGCATTCACATATACACCCCATTCCCAAAACAGGTTTGAGGTTGGCCAGATAGCATCAAGAAAATAACTGTGTCCTGCAGGAAGAAGGCTCTCAAACATCAGAGGGTAAGATTGCTTTCAACGGCAGAGTCCTGGCAATGGCCCAGGTAGGATTTAGTGCATTTATTTGCAAGGATAAATCTATCCACCCCCTCACATAGAGCAACCCTGATCCCTGCTCAGGGTGCAGCACAAGGGAAATGCTCCAGCCCTGTACCAATCACATACAAGGACATGGTGACTGCTGGATTTAGATTATATAACTTCTTAAGAAATCAGATAAAGCTCCCTTTACGGGTTACAGCTATTAGGGCACCATCTCAACCTTTTCAGACTGAAGGCAGCTTTCTGTAATTTTTCAGAATTTAGTGACACACCATTTAAAGACTAATTTTCTTACAATGTGGTACCCTTAAAAGGATCTCACAGGGTGGCCACATGGGCAGCAGTGAGCAGGGCACCCCTCAGAGAATGGCAGGCTTGGGGCACAATGCTTGGAGCTGGTAGGTGTTGCTGGGCAGGACAGATTGGGAAGCTTGGGGATGGTTCATAGATCCTAGGGTCGGAAGGGACCTCAGCAGATCAAGTCCAACCCTCTGCCCTGGGCAGGAAAGAGCGCTGGGGTCATATGACCCCAGCCAGGTGCATGTCCAGTCTCCTCTTGTAGACCCCCAAGGTAGGGGAGAGCACCACCTCCCTTGGAAGCCCAGATTCTGGCAACCCTTACCATAAAGAAGCTCTTTCTGATGTCTAACCTGAATCTGCTCTCTGTCAGTCTGTGACTCTTATTTCTAGTTACTCCAAAGGGTGCTCTGGTAAACAGAGCATCTCCTATTCTTTGCTGTCCACCCCAATGAATTTGTAGACAGCCACAACATCACCTCTCAGCTTTCTGTTGCGGAGGCTGAAGAGATTCAGGTCCCTCAATCTCTCCTCATAGGGCCTTATCTGCAGGCCCCTAACCATATGAGTGGCCCTCCTCTGGACCCTCTCAAGATTATCTACATCCCTCCTGAAGTGCAGTGCCCAAAACTGGATACAGTACTCCAGCTGCAGCCTCACCAGTGCCACATAGAGGGGAAGTATTGCCTCCCTAGATCTGTTTCTGATGCACCTGCTAACGCATGATAAAGTGCGGTTAGCTTTGCTGATCATTTCGTCACATTGACAACTCATGTTCATCCTGGAGTCAACTATGACTCTGAGATCCCTTTCTGCTACAGTGCTGCTGAGAGAATCATCCCCCAGCCTGTAAGTGCACTGGTGATTCCTTCTTCCTAGGTGCAGCACTATGCGTTAGACCCCTGAAGGAGGCAGATATCTCAGCAGGCGGTAGAAGGGTACAACTTGTCACTGCTGCAAAGGCTGGTGCCAAGTGAAGACAGCTGGGGCAGAATCCTGCTGTGCTCCACTCTTTCCACCATTTACCCCTTCCCTGCCCCCAGGCACCTGAGCGGTGAGCCTGCTCCTGCAGCTGCGGCTGCTCCTCTGAAACCACCGTTCTCTGTAACACCCCCCTCCCCATCCCCTGTGTGAAGAGATAAGCAATGGCTCCTCCACACACTGCACATCCTGCACCCATCCCCGTCTTGTGGGACCATTCCCTATGGCCCCTCCCATCGGCTCCAGGAGCACGGGAGGAACAGGGGAATGAGCTATAACGGAAACGTGCTTCTGCCCATTCCTCCCATGCTGGTGGGAGGGGCTGCACGGAGTGGTGCCAGGACACCGAGATAGGTGCCAGGTGGAGGCATACAGAGGACCCCGTGCTTACCCCCTCATGAAGGGGTCTGGTGCTGCAGCACCCTTCAAAGGATCTTGCAGAACCCTAGACTGTTTTCACACTCCAGTTGAAAATCACTATATTAGGAAATATTATAATGAATGCCTTCAGCTAGTCCAGCCACAAAGTCCTTCTTGAGAAGGAGGAACTGAATTCCACTTCCCTTTGAGTGACTAAATGGAAGGTTTTAGCTGCATAAGTGGCTTTTTTGTAACAGGCTGCAATTCTATCCATGGTTATGTGTCAACTGAGGGGGGAGGGAATGAAACTGTAGCATGTGCCAAAAATGCCACTTGAGCAGTTAGAAAACTGCCATTTAGGTGCACAAGGGGAAACTGAATTCCACCCAAGATGATTCAGCAAGAACAGCAATTGCAGCTAGGTTTTATTCTCCAGTAATTCTTGTGATCAGCAAAGAGATTAGACACTAGTCAATGAATGTCATAGATACATTCATGGTGTAAAGGCACGTGAAGTTCTCCAAAGTGAGCAGTGGCAGGACACCCTCAGCAAGGGCGATGTCAACGGACCCTTGTACTCCACCTTGATCTCCTGCGCCACCAGGGACTTAGGCTGCTGGCTCCTTCACGGAGCTGTCGTGACAGGCATATACCTGGTGCACTTTAAGACAGCCCCCAACATGTGTCCATTCTGTGGGCAGAGGCAGACCCTGGTGCACCTAGTCCTGGAGTGTGCCTGTTTGCAGCCCCTGCACCTCCTCCTCCTGAGGTTCTGTCTGCACTTTTCCCTGCACCGGTTTATTTATGCACTCCGCATCCATGGCCCCACCAAGGCCCGGGACCTCCTGGTTAACCTTCTCCTGGCCCTGACCAGGATGGCCATCTGGCTGACCAGAAAGGAGGCTCTGGTTAGGAGGGTCGCTGGGGACTGTGGGGCCGTTTTCATGGGTCTCCTCCATTCCCACATCCAGGCAGAGTACTGCTGGGCAGTAGCCACCAGCTCTCTGGCCGCTTCTGAGAGTTGGTGGGCACTGGCCAGAGTAGGCTGCTTGGTGTCCTCCCAGGATGCAGTTGTTTTGTCCCTGTGACCCCACGAGCATATCCTGTTTTCTCATTCGTTGTCACAAGCATTTAGTTGGTGACCTTAGTTCCACTGCCACCCACCACTGGCAGCCACGAGTTACATAGTGGCCTAGGCCCATGGCTGTGACCACCAAATAGGCCTAAGTGAGCAGTCTACTATTTAACAAGCATAAATACTCCTGTATCTTGCAGCTAAGCTTATTCAAGTATTTCCAAACCTGCAGGAGCACAATGATATGGGGCTATAAACTCATTTCATTGACCCAGTTTTGGGATGCATAGATTCAAACTGCCCAGAACCAGGATGCAGTGGTCCACTAAGATTATTCTGTCCAATAAAGACAACCATAGAAAGATCTGGATTCTCTTGGGAAGTTAACACCTTGGAAGAGGTCTCCTCAAAGACCACATCTGCCCTGTGTCCCTTCAACAAACTTTCATAAGAAAAGGTTCGTAAGCTTGAGTAGTATCTTGCCTACCCATCCCATCTCTGCTGTTAGGACCATAAGAACATAAACAGTGCCATGTTTGGTCAAATCAATGGTCCATCTAGCTCAGCATCATGTCTCCATCAGTGGCAGTAGGAGATGCTTAGAGCAGTAGTACTCAACCTATCCAGACCCACAGGCTACACGAGTTACATGGGGCTGATCCATGGGCTTGATCCAGCACGGACTGGTGCATGGGGTCACTCTATGAATGTGATCTGGTCACACATGCTGGCTTGACACCCATGGACCTAGAAATCTGGCACCAGGGGAATGGCAGTTAATGCTTTCACCAAATTTCTGGACTTATAGGAAGACCCGTGGGCCAGATTTGGTGCATTAGCTGAAGGCTGAGCACCACTGCTGTAGAGGGAGAGTATATAAGAGGCATGTCTTGAGTGATCCATCACCTGCCATACCCTCACTGGCATCAACCATCATTGATTCAGAGACACCAGAGAATGCATCCCTGACTGTTCTGTTTAATAGCTTGCAATGGTCTTGTCCTCCACAAATCTGTCCAATAACTTTTTAACCTGTTATACTAGCTACGTCTACAACCACCTTTGGCAAGAATATTCAGGTATTATCTATCTGTTGCCCTACAAGATGTCACTTGTGCCTTTCTTCCCCCTTCTTCCTCTCCTTGTGTTGCTGCTGACTTCTGCTCATGGCTTTCCTCCTCCACTGATTCCTCTTACAGGAACTCTGCTGACTCACTGCTGACTGCTGAGCCCATGTTTCCCTCATTAATATCCCAGCCCTTTGGCAGCCCTGGGAAGAAGGCTGCTCACCTTTGGTAGTGTTGGTGATTCCTGTGGTGCTTGAGGATAGGCCAGGGGCTCCTCGGCAGGCTCGTTCCAAGCTGTTATGTTGTTTGGCTAACTGCTCAATCGTTTCCTCTAGGCGGATCCTCTGCTCTCGTTCATACTGTAGGGTCCGCTGCCATTTTCGACTGTGGGTCTCTGCTAACTCCAGAAAATCACGACAAGCCTGGGGAAACAAGAAATATATATCAGGCTCCCATGGGGCCAGGACCTGGCAATTACCAGTGCAAGACCCAATCAATTTGTCCCAGGAGCCAAGATGGATACACATTACATCTTGGAACTGCCCATCCTTCTCCAACCACTCCATCTTGAGAAAGTTCTTTCAGTATGATTTTAAAAATGTACTCTATTCAATGCTGCAGAATTGGTCCTCCTAGTAGTGATAAAATAGCTTCCCCACCAAGAAACCTCACGTGCCTTTCCAAAAAACATAAATCACTACAGCATTCACCATGTGGACATTTTTGAAGCTAGTTGTTCATACCACAGGTATAGGAAACACAGGGCCAAATTCTACTTTACCTATTAGGCATGCAAGGAAACTTAGGTCCACTAGCTACTTTTATAATATCCTGTCATCTTGCCCTTAGGTTTGAGTGACAACAAGGATGTACTCCTTTTACAATCACAGGATTGGGGATACAGTATGGGACAGATTCTAGATTGCACCGAGCTGTCTAAATTGTGTTTTCACCTTTAGAGTTTGCACATTGTTTTAAAAATGGACAAATGTAGAGGGCTAAGACAGTAAAACTTTCAATCCCCATCCTCAGGCCGTCTGCTCTTCCAGTCCTGGGCTCTGACACACACCCGTTTTTAACTGGCAGTTTCCATCTCTGGCCTCATACACACAGTTCTTCAGTCCTGATCTACAACCCTCCCTGCAATTTCAGTCCTAAACTCCCCTATCCCAGAGATGCAGCTCTACCAATGCACCTCTATGCTGCTCTGCTGCTGCATCATCATCCTATATCAGGCCTGTTCTAAGAAAACACCATCACCTGTTCCAAACAGCACAGTATTGGGGGGGGGGCAGAGACAAAACAGCCCTTTGGAAACAGGACAAGAATCCAGAATGACAAAAAGCAAACAAGCTGCAAGAAGGGAGTGAACCTTTGTTTCTCCCTGAGTAAAGATAAAGGAAATGCCTCCTCCCCAACCTCTGCTGAAACAGAGTCCAGACAGGAATCCTGTCCCTTGGGTGACAATTAGAGACAACAGACAACAGATTCTGAAAGCTTTGAAGTCTCTTCTCCTGAGGCAGAGAGAGGAGTTACGCTGCTAGTAGTGCTGTTCCTTTGCCTCTTGCACACAGCTATCCCCAAAGCCTTTTGGTGCCCAGATGATCAGAAAGGGGCTGCATCTGTGGCCTACAAGTAGTATTCATTGGGAACATCTACGCATGATGCTATGGTGACATACTGTCAAGGGGCAAAAACTGTGACATTGCAGCTACATCACCATAGCGAAGCACTCCCTCAGTATAGCGTGTCACTACAGAGATGTAGCGGCTTAATATAGCCATGTGCTGCACGGATGGTGCAGTACATGCTGTTACTGCACCATCATTTACTACTTCCAAAAGGAAGTACTAGATGACAGCACAGTAACAATGGTGCTGTGTGGGCACGTGTAGACACGCCCGTTGTGTGTGCAAACACTAGCAAGTTACCCCTTAATTCAACTCCAGAGTCTTGGGAGACTGGAATGTGCCAGACATGCTGACATCTACCCTGTCTCTGTAGCCATTTCCTTGCACACAAGTACATAGGTCACACAGGTCAGTAGGATTCAGCCACTAATCTAGGTCTTGCTGTACATGCACTCTTTCTGTCCTATCCCACCAGGAATGTGACAGTATAAATATTAGGTCTTAAGAAACTAAGGCTGCAGACAGATGCTACTAGCAGTCGTCTTAATGGTATTAGTGTCTTACTGTGTCAGCCCATTGCAGATTAAATAATATGTTATGGTAAATTATTCTAGATCTTCACACCAGTCCAGTTGATCACAGTAAAGTATGAATGAGGACACTGAATGGCTATAGGACTGGTAATCATATGCTGAGACTTTCAAATCCAGTCCAAGCTGGTAGTGACCTGAGGTCATTCCCACTAGTTGAAAGGTCCATCTAATATCCGTTGATTGGTCTCTGGCCAGTTTCTAGTAGAGAGGCGTCCACACTAACTCCTTTGCTGATAGACTCAAGTCAGAATGAACCATGGTAACTGTATCTCTTCTCAATTATGGTGGAAAGAACAGGGTGCTATGAAGTAGGCTACATGGTTGCTGCCCCTGCCCCGCCTGTTCTGTAGATAAAGAGAAATTCCCAGGCCTCTCAGCATGATACCTCTCACTAGCATAAGATTCCTGCAAACAGCACCACCACCACTGAAGAGAAGAAGGACCAACAGAAACCTATCAACCCCCAGAAGCTGCAATCACAGGCAAGCTGTTCCCCCTCTACAAGGTGTGTTGGAAAGTCAGTTCTACACAGGCAAAGGGTTTATTTCCAGGTTCAAATCACTCACTCTAAGAGCACACACCAACTGCAGACTTCTTAAGCCTGATCAAGGGTTTTTACACCTGAAAGCTTGCTAAAACATTTTTCCAACTATTTAAGTTGATCTACTAAAAGATATCAGATTCACCCAAAGAACCTTGTCTGCCTATGTCCTTAGACCAACATGGCTACAACCTACACCCCTGTCACTCTTAAAGGAACACTTAAAAATGTTGCTCTTCTGTTGTCAAAATGAATAGTGAAGATGAAGACTAAAGACTAAATAAATGAAAGACTAAAGACTAAATAGCTTTATTTTCAGTTTCTGTATTTTACAAGACTTTGTATCTAGCCAGTTTCATTGCTGCCTTTGAGATTCTTCTCATGTTCAAAACTAAGCATGTGCGTGCATATTCAATTGGGCCTCAGTTTTTCTCTTTCCTCTTGCTGTGTGAGACACACACAAACAGGAAAAACAGTTCGCCTGTTTTAATAAAAAAAATGAGTTTTAACCATCGGCAAAATTTGTGGGGACCCTTGCAGTGAAGACCACTTGAAACTCTTGAGTGTCCAATCAAAATGGACATGAGACATGCATCGCAGAGACCAACTGGCAGCTTCGGGAATGGTGTTTTGAGGCGGGCTTTGGCTTCCTTGACAACGGCCCACACATCATGACGAGAGACATGCTCGGGTGGGATGGGCTCCATCTTTCCCCTAAAGGTAAGCGTGTGTTTTCTTGTAGGTTGGCAGATCTCCTCCGGTGGGCTTTAAACTAGGCTCGTCGGGGGAAGGGGAAGATGAGGGAGGAGGAAGCCTTGGACCGCTAAACCAAGCAGCACTCGCAAGTAAAGCCCAGCCTAGACCGATGAGCGAAACATATACCCAGGTAAGCAACAGGGGCCAGGGCAATGCTAAGATTAGGGGGCCAGTGCATACATCCACAGGAGGCCTCAAATGCCTCTACACAAACGCTAATAGTATGGGAAACAAGCAGGAAGAACTTACCCTCCTGCAAGCTGACACCAACCCGGACATAGACACCAACCAACATGGGTTCACTGAAATGTGGTGGGACTCAACGCATGACTGGGTGGTGAATATCCAGGGCTATAGGCTGTACAGGAGGGACAGGACAGGGAGGAAAGGCGGGGGTGTGGCGCTCTACATTAAGGAGGACTACACATCCTCACCAGGTAGCACAGAGTCAGAGGAGGGGCACTCTGAAGTGCTTTGGGTTAGAATACAAGGCAGTCGAGGGGAAAGAGACTTAATGGTGGGGGTCTACTACAGACCTCCCAACCACGGGGAAGAGCTAGACCAGGAACTCTTAAGTCAGCTCACGGAGGTAGTTAGGTCAAAGGACATGGTCATCATGGGTGACCTGAACTTCCCAGACATCTGCTGGGAAGAGCAGTCAGCCAGATCTGATCGCTCACGTAGGTTCTTAGCCAGAATGCAGGGCCTCCATCTAACCCAGGAGGTGCACAGCCCCACCAGGTGGGATGCCTTGTTGGACCTGGTGCTGGCCACAGGTGACGACTTGGTGAGGGGGCTGCGGGTGCTCGACCACCTGGGCGACAGCAATCATTGCCTGCTGGAATTCACCATCCAGCACAAGGTGGTAAAGGCCTGCAGCAGCCTTAGATTTCAGGAGGGTAGACTTCAATGACGTAAGGAGAATAGTTGGGGAAGCGCTGAGGTGCCAGAGGGGAGGGGAGCCAGGTGTCCAAGGAAAGTGGTTGCTCCTTAAGGAGATGATCCTCCAAGCCCAAAGGGAGGCAATCCCAACATGGATCAAAGGGAGCAGGAGGGCACAAAAACCCCCATGGCTCACCAAAAGCATCTGGGAATGTCTTCGAGCTAAAAGGGAGGCGCACACCCAATGGAAGGGAGGGGCCATCACCAGGGAGGATTATATTGTGGTTGCTTGGGGCTGCAGGGGGGTAGCCAGGAAGGCCAAGGTGGAGATGGAACTGGGACTAGCTTCCCAGATCAAGGAGAACAAGAAGTCCTTTTTTAAAAATACACAGGGAGCAAAAAGAACGTACTGGGTAACGTGGGGCCCCCGCAAGACACGCTAGGAAATTTGGTCGTCACACCAGATGACAAAGCTAACCTATTTAATGATTTCTTTGCCTCCAATTTCCTGGGCAGGTACCAGATCAGGCCCCCGGGGAGGTGCACCTAGGCCAAGCGTCAAGGAGGATCTAGTCAGGGAACTCCTGGAGGGACTGGACATATTTAAACCAGCTGGTCCAGATGATCTCCACCCCAGAGTGCTGAGGGAATTAGCTGAGGTCATTGCAGGACCCCTGGCACGGCTTTACGAGCATTCGTGGTGCTCTGGTGTGGTGTCAGAGGACTGGAAGAGGGCCATTGTGGTTCCCATCTTCAAAAAAGGGAGGAAGAAGGACCCAGGGAACTATAGGCCAGTTAGTCTGACCTCGATCCTTGGTATGCTTTTTGAGAGAATTATTCTGGAGCATATCCACGAGGGGCCAGCAGGGGAGATTATGCTTAGGGGCAACCAACATGGGTTCATTAGCGGCAAGTCCTGTCAGACCAACCTGGTGGTGTTCTATGACCAGATCACCAAATCCTTAGATGAAGGGGTAGCAGTGGACGTAGTCTTTCTGGACTTTGGGAAGGCCTTCGACATTGTTAAGGGGGGACCTTGTGGCCTGCTACAAACTGGTCAGGGGGGATCAGCAGGTATTGGGGGAGTCCCTGTTCCCCCGTGCGCTGCCAGGAGTGACCAGGAATAACGGTCACAAACTGGCGGAGGGTAAGTTTAGATTAGATATTAGGAGGCGCTACTTCACAGTCAGGGTGGCTAGGGCCTGGAACCAGCTTCCAGGGGAAGTGGTGCAGGCTCCTAGCCTGGGGATTTTTAAAAGGAAGTTAGATGAGCACCTTGCCGGGGTCATCTGACCCCGGTGCTCTTTCCTGCTAAGGCAGGGGGTCGGACTAGATGATCTACCTAGGTCCCTTCCGACTCTAGCTACTATGAAACTATGAAACTATTGTCTCTCACACCGTTCTCATTAAGAAACTGGGGGACTGTGCTGTCAACACCCATACAGTCAAATGGGTCACCAAGTGGCTGGAGGGCCGCACCCAGAGAGTGGTGGTGGATGGGTCATTTTCAACCTGGAGGGATGAGGGCAGTGGGGTCCCCCCCAGGCTCGGTCCTCGGGCCTGCACTGTTCAACAACTTCATCAGTGACTTGGACGAGGGGGTAAAAAGCACCCTGTTTAATTTTCTGATGACACTAAGATGTGGGGGGACGTGGGCATGCTAGAAGGGAGGAACAGGCTGCAATCTGACCTAGACAGGTCACAGGGGTGGGCGGATGAGAATAGGATGGGATTCAACACAGACAAGTGGAAGGTGATGCACTTGAAGAGGAAGAACCAGCACCATACCTACAGGCTGGGGAACTCCCTTCTTGTCAGTGCAGAGGCAGAAAAGGATCTTGGAGTCATCACTGATGCCAAGATGAACATGGGCCGGCAGTGTGGGGATGCAGTCAGGAAGGCCGACCACACCTTGTCATGCATCCACAGATGCATCTCGAGCAGGTCCAAGGAGGTGATCCTCCCCCTCTATGAGACACTGGTCAGGCCACAGTTGGAGTACTGTGTCCAGTTCTGGGTGCCGCACTTCAAGAGGGATGTGGACAACATGGAGAGGATCCAGAGGAGGGCCACTTGCACGATCTCATGAGGCCTGCCCTGCTGCCCCCTGGAGAGGCTACGGGACCTGAACCTGTTCAGCCTCCATAAGAGAAGGATGAGGGGGGATCTAGTGGCCTGTTACAAACTAGTCAGAGGGGACCAGCAGGCATTGGAGGAGTCCCTGTTCCCCCGAGCACTGCCAGGAGTGACTAGAAATAACGGTCACAAGCTGGCAGATGGTAAATTCAGATTAGACATCAGGAGGCGCTACTTCATTGTCAGGGCGGGTAGGATCTGGAACCAACTTCCAAGGAAAGTGGCGCTGGCTCCTATCCTGGGGGTCTTTAAGACAAGGCTCAACAATCACCTTGGTGGGGTCGTTTGACCCCAGTACGCTTTCCTGCCATTGTCAGACTCGATGATCTGCTCAGGTCCCTTCCAACCCTACTAACTATGAAACTATGAAATGTATCAGGGAACTGGATGGAGATCAGTCAACTTACACTGCACAGGCCTCTGGACTGTCAACAATGTTAGAAAAGGAACACTATGAAAATAAAAATAATTTTGAAAAATTCCAAAACAACTCAATTGATTAAAAAAGGGAGAAAACTGTAGATGTCTAATGCACTTGTCACTATGGGTAGGGCTCAATTCATCTCTGTGCTTCAGTCAATTTGGATTTCATATAAACATTCCTGTGCTTTCTGCACTTCACTTATACCAGGGGTGTCAAACTCATCCAGCTCTGTAGGCTGGATGAGTTATGCAGGGCCAGTCCACCGATCAGACTGAAAAACACAGACTGGCCTCGCACACTGGATCTAGCATATATCCTGGAGCAGCTGAAGTGGATGCCACATGCTGTATCTTTAACACCTCTGACTTGCATGAACCCATGCTAGCTGGATTGACTTCAACTTGTAGTTAGCTCTGTTCTTTGGTTCTTGTGCTCTAGCACTCTGCTTCTATGCTAGAGTTTCCATGGTACATCTGGATTTAGTACAAGGTGTGTTATGAGTTAAATGTGTCAATTCATTAAATTTTCTAAAACATTTTCTATTGATAGAAGCAAACTTGGGGCGTAAACTAGATTAACAGCTCCTTCAAAAACACTATAGGAAAAAAGAGTTTCTCTCATGAAATCTGTAAAGATGTTTTGTTTCTAGTTGCCTTCTCCTGATCCCTGCTTCATATTTCAGTAACAAGGGCCTAGTAACTTACAGTCTACAAAATCTTACGTGTGTAACTTTGCACATACTGACATACCAACACACCATCTGAACTCATGCAAACATATGTGTTAATATGTACTGCTTTCAGTAAAACTATTCAAGCTACTTAAAGTTAAGCACTTGTATGGTTTTGAAAGACTGGAGCCTAAGACAAAAAAGCCTTCTGCTGCCATCACTATTAAGGCTGATTTTAAGCTTGCATACTCTCTTAGGGCCATATGTTTCTGTTTTTACTAAAGTTGGTTGGTATCTGTAAGCAAGCTCGTGGGCTAGCTTCAGTGGTTATTACTATTTGCCATGGTTAAGGCTCCCTTATGAGATGCAGCCACATGCAGGTTTGTTGGGCAGCAATGAGAATTCAGTTGAAAAACACTGAAGGAAAGAACAACAGCTTTGGGCAGAAATCGTGATAGGAATAGGAATGTAGGCTGATATTCTCTGCCTGTTTTAATTCATGGCCATCCGTGACTCCTGGAAGCAACCCAAAGCACAGCAAAGAAGGTTATAAAGTCCAGTCCACAATTTGATATTCATCTACTAACATCACATTAAAAAGACATTAAGGCTATGAAATCAAGCAGAAAAAAGGAAGGAAATCCACTGTGAAAGTAGGAAGGTAGAGCCCTTGATACTTCTTAGTCCCAACCACCACACTCATTGGAAGGAGTCATTGGAGTGGGGAAAAAGTAGCAAATTTGATTTAGCTCTATCTGTGTGCTTATGGGAGTTTTGTCAGAATCCTGACAGTCTACCAAAACACTGCATCCCCCATTGGGGTCACTACAACAAAGTGGTATGGCAGGAAAAAAATAACTACACTGTTTGGCATATGAAGGGAAGAAGGGCAGTAGAAAGAGGCCCATTAGCATGGGAAGCTCAACAGAAGCTTGGTGAACAAGTGGCTAAGTGGGGCAGGTGGAGAAGACAGGAGATAAGGCTAATCATGCCAAAATATTTGATCTCTCCCTTCAACAAGATAACTCCTTGGGTGGATGAAGGAAACAAAGTTGATATAGTTTATCTAGACTTCAGCAAGGCTTTTGACAAAACCCCACATGGTCTCATAAACAGCCTGTTCATGGCCCACCCTGCTACGTGGAAATCCAAAACAGGAAAATCCACAATTAATGTCATTAAAATGGTGACTGAATGCCCAATGGCTTCCTGGTCGACAAAGCAACAGCCATGGAAATCAAAAAAGCACCTTTTAAGAGTCTTTTTAAGGGTCCTTTTAAGGGTTCTTAATTCAGAAGATTAGGTCCTGGGACACGGATCTGCCAACTGAATGTTGACAGTCTCTTGAGGGCCAAATGCGACTATCTGGGGAAGATGCTGAAGACATTCAATTGATGTACTAACATTTCAGGAAACCCATGTCAAGAGTGAGAAGCAAGCCTGCCTCTATAAGACAGATGACTATAAGCTTGCCACCAACACTTGCAACTCAAAATATGGCCTGGCAATCTATGTGAAGAATGAGATATCCCACTATACAAAACTATTATCCGCTAAAAACGGAGGCATTGGCACAACATCTATCACACCTGGTAAATTGACAATTGTTAATGTTTACAAGCCGCCCATCCACAAGCATGCTCTAGACAATGATTTCTACTCCAGCAGCTATGGGAACTTTCAAACCCAGCCACCCCATACGGCTGCCACTGGTAATGCTGCTGAGCAAGCAGCACAAGGTCTTGGTGAAGTCTGCTGGGGTACATATGTAGCACTGCCCACTTGACTGTAATTTAAGTGGATCCACTACCTGCTGCAGACACCCAGATCCCTTGGCTTTTTGCTATGCCAGCACCAAGAAACCACTTTACTGTCACAAAGGTACCAATACTGTCTCAAGCACACAGCTTGCCTGCTTGGCTCATGTACCAGAGAATAGATTCCTTCCAGGGCACAGAAGCATAGGAAAGCTGGTCTTGGAGATGCTTTACTTCTTGTGTATCTTCATGTGTGGATGAGAGAAAGTGAATGGTGGATCTACCCATACCCTAAATCTTATTTCACTTTATGTACCCAAATAGTGCATACATAGCCATATAACTGCAGTTGCTAATGCATACACATGGCTTATGGTCCTGTTTTGCTCTGATGCAAATTAGCACCACCCATATATATATACTTACCAGAAGAGGTGGGGAGGAGCTAGGACCTCCCAGCTTTTAGTTCAATTGCCTAGTGTTTAGGATACTCCCCTCTGTGGAGCAGAGGCCAAGCATTACTCAAGTACTTCTTCAGCCTCCTTGAAGACGGTCCACCAAACAGCCAAAAGGGAGATACATGAGGTACCATATCCCAGCCCCTTCACGAAAGTAGTGGCCTCAATCACACTTCTCCCGTACTCCATTTGAGAGGCACAGTATGGCTCTGATCTCTCCCCATATCCCACATAGGTCATATCTGCTAAACAAGGGTAAACATCTACAGAGCAAGCAGTGCAAGTATGCAGGGTGGATGGTACATTCCCCTGGTTTTGATGTCTTGTACCCAACCTCAGACTCACAGTGTCTCTCTAAGACAGTCTTTTTTTAGCCATTCACCTTTCTGAAAACTGCTGGCACTGTTTATGTAATAGCCATCTCCTGTACCCTGCTGCACTGTAAGAGGATCGTATCACTATGGCAGGTAATCGGATAGTAGCACTGACCTTCCCATTTGAGGAAAGCTCATTATCTGCTTTTAAAGTCCCATTTTTGTAGTCAGAGCACATGTGGCATGCACAGAAATACCCACCCCAATGCAGCTCAGCAGAACATAATATGAAAGTTACCAGCTGTCCCCAGCTCAGGCGGATGGGTCTTTTTAAGTAATGGATGCAGAATTCATCGCTAATTACTACATTGCAATTAAACTCAGGTTTGTTTTAAGGCAGTTACAAGAAATATATGATTAGAGTTATGATAAATTCCAGAAAAATGAGAAAATCACAGATGAGATATTCCCAGAAATGAGAACCCCAGTGCTGGGGAGGAAAGTTAGGAGCCAAGAGGGCGTCCAAGTGGAATCTCAGTGTCAGTTTTCTGAAGTCAGTGTCCTGCACAGACAGACAGACAAGAAAAAACTTAGATATTCGTATCTC
Organism: Crocodylus siamensis; assembly: GCF_052110815.1. Classification (NCBI taxonomy): domain Eukaryota; kingdom Metazoa; phylum Chordata; order Crocodylia; family Crocodylidae; genus Crocodylus; species Crocodylus siamensis. The sequence continues at coordinate 48,098,023 of NC_143403.1, forward strand.
CTGATTTTGAAATGTTTCTCTAAGGATGCCATTCCCGTATTATAGAAGGGGAAACTGAGGCTTAATTCATGAAAGATGTCTTGATTAGTGTATGAATACTGTCATGGGAAGAAAATATTGGGAACTAAAAAAACTGAATTCAAGCTAAGAAAAGCAGAACTACTATAAGCAGCTGGAAACTGAAGCCAGAAAAACTCAAATGTGCAATAAGACACGCTTGTTTAACAGCAAGGGTGATCAAACATTAGAATAAACTGCCAAGGGAGATGACAGATTCTCTTCCTTGCTGCCTTCAAATCAGACTGGATGCCTTTCTGGAAGGTAGCATTTGTCAGATGCAAACTGGGCTCACACAGGGGTCATTGGATAAAATTTACTGGCCTATGCTGTAAAGGAGTTGAGATGGAGTCATTTGACCACCCCTTCTGCTTTAAACTATGCATCTATGAAAAGGTCATTCAGCAGTCCTACAGGGAAATCTAGATTCTTATTCATGCGGTCTATTCATTCTGGTCCACCAAACGATACTACTGCCTTATTTTCTAAAGAAGGCTAGGAGCGTGACTGAATTCACTTTCCTCCTCAAGTACCTCTCGGAAATTACCCGATTTAAAAAAAAAAAAGATTTCATATTGCCTAGAGTCTGAAAGCATTGGCAGCAACTCCTAAATTAAGGAGACTGACAGGCCACCTCAGTCTGAGAGCATCTGATTCTGAAGGTGGCTACCTGGAAACCAAGACATTCATGATGGGAGGAGGAAGCCTACTGGACAAGAGCTGATACACATCTCATTAACCAACTCTGGTCAAATATTGGGAACATCTGTCCTCATCGCCATGATATATCTTCATAGATTTCATAAACATTACGGCGGGAAGATCATCGGGTCCAAACTAGCAAGATCATCGGGTCCAGCCCAAGGGGCAGGAAGTCTGCTGGGGTCAAAGGATCCCAGCAAGATAAGCATCCAAATGTTTCTTGAAAGCGTCCAGAGTAGGTGCTTGCACCTCCTCTGAGGGGAGTTTGTTCCAGGTCTTGGGGGCTTGGACAGTAAAGATTTTTTTCCTTATGTCCAGGCTAAAACAGTCTTGCAGGAGTTTGAAACCACTGGACCTTGTCATCCCTTGGGGTGCTTTGGTGAACAGAAGCTCCCCCAGGTCCTGACGCACACCCCGATGTACTTAGAGGCTGCCACCAAGTCACCCCTGAGCCTGCGCTTCTCCAGGCTGAAGAGTCCCGTGGCTCTCAGCCTCTCTATATTTGTTGGGAAAGTATCCAATGATCCTCACAAGGAAGGGTCATTCAGCAACTGGGAGAGCAAACTACAAGGTTTCACAGGGTGACTTTGTTACTTAGAGATGGAATACGCCTGTCTAAACAGGAGTCTGACATTGTCCTTCTGACCTCTGAGGGGAAGTCCACAGTTGCAGCTGTAAAGGGAGCCAGGTTAGAAAAAGCAGGCAGCAGGAATCCCAAAGGATCCTAGAGTGATATTTTTGTTGCTGCTGTTTGTTTGCACTACCTTGTAGCTTCTGTTTTTATTCCTCCAGCCTGCACTGGTCCCAAGGGTAGAAGTACTTTGTAAGTAGGTTAAATTCATTTCCCTTTTTGGATAGGAAGAGAGGAATGTTAACTTCTTTCTATAAACACGCAGAAGAGTTCCGCTGCGTTCCAGAGCCCGCGAGCAACTGCGAATGTAGATAAATGGCACAGTTCTTTCAAATCGAGTCACATCTTCGGATGCTTCACGCTGCTGTAGTTAGAAATCCATTCAGGTTACACAAGTGATAGCTACCCTGTTTATCTGCAGTTTTTATTCATCCCAATAAAAAAAATCAGCCCACCATAAAGCCAGCCTGTCTGCTGCCTCTTCCTCAAGTTGGTTTTGATTCTTTCTCCTCCTGTAGAGGTTAACAAGCCACTTCCCTGTCAATCCAACAATCTACCAACTCCCCCCCCCTGCCCTTTTTAATTAAAAGGTGCTGCATTCATCCACACAGCAGGCATAGACCTCGGCTCCTTCCACATGCTGTTCGCTATAGCTTTGACTGGGATGTTCAGTGTTAAAAGCAAGCTTGTGATGCATATAGCTCAGGAAGGAGTACTGTTGCCTTTGTGAGGCATAACTAGGTCAATCTACTTTGAGATGGTATTAACAATCATATAAATGATTGTAATAAAACTCTGATAATGTGTATGAAAAGGTCAGCTCTCTAGGACACTAGCACAATAACAGGGACTGGTAGTTTTGGATTATATATCCTTATAATGCACTGCTAACATTGCCAAATATATTCTCAGTTCACGAAGAACCCACCACCTAGAACATGCCATAATACCAGTTTAGTCCATATTCTAACTAGATCTCACAAGCTATATAGCTACACCGAGACAATACTAGAATGGATTCTAATACCCTGCCTAAATCCCAGTTTGAAACAGCAATTTTCTGTCTCCCCAAACTCTCCACAATGGCTGAACTTCAGTGGTTAGTGAATGGTTTCGTTCTGCATAGCAGTTTGGGAACCTGAGGTGTCCTAGGATCTTTGGGTGCATCTACATGTGCTCCTGACTGTGCAGTTAGTACTGCACAGTCATTTAGTACTTGCTAAAGTACTTACTAAAGTACTGCACAGTCCCAGTAGTACACAAGCAGTTTTTGACCCTACTGCACAGTAGGTCATTGCTATCATGCAGTAGTGGTGGCATCACAGTTAGTGCCCGCCAATGCTACATTGCCATAGCTCATTGCTACAGTGACATGGCGCCTCGAGTGTTAGGATTTTCCTGATGTATGAACCTAGGACGGGGGTGGGCAAAACAGTAGATCTGGCCAGTGGCCAGATTCCATTTCCCAGCAGCCCCTGCCTGTATTGCTGTGGCCGGTTTCCATGGAGACCTCAGGAGCAGCAGGGCCAGGACAGCATGGGGCCAGGATTTCCATGGAGACTGGCCCCAGCAGTGCTGGCAAGTGTGAGTGGCTGGGCGGGGAGGTGCTCCAGGGCCAGAGCTGGGATCGTGCGGTGGTAACAGAGCAGACCGGAGCTGGGGCAGAGATTCGATCTGCTGCCCACATGCCCTGGGCAGGGACACGCGGGCAGCAGATCATCGCTCTACCCCAGCTCCAGGCCATGATGTCAGTGTCACAAGATCCTGGCCCCAGCCCCAGAGCAGCTCCCTGCCTAGCTGTGCGCCCTGCCAGGGTGGCTAGGGCTAGTCTCCATGGAAACCCTGGCCCTGTGCTGTCATGGCCACCCCAATCCTGGGGTGCCCATGGAAACCAGTTGCAGTGATGTGGGCAGGGACTGCTGGGAAACAGAGCCTGCTGTGGGCCAGACTTTGCTCACCCCTGACCTAGGAGAACACAGAGCTGGGGCCCCATGCATTTGTATTCTCATTCTTTGTACTTTTTCTCAACCTGAGGATCCTAGCCTCAGGAACTGGCCTTTTTTCTTTTTTTTTAAGCTATGCATCACCCATGATTCATATTCATCATTTGGCTCAAATACACACTTCTCTTTGCAGACTGTATTAACACTGAGGGGCAGGAAAGCATACACTCTCAGTGATGGTATATCAGCAAGTGAGACCTGCTTTATATCTGAGGAAGAAGAGGATAGATGCAATGTGAGGAGCCTCTAAATCAGTGAAAGTATGTCCCTATGTGAACACTATTTTAGGAGAACCATCCTGAAAACAAGGCCCAGACTCTATGGCACCCCTCTAGAAAACAATGGCTGAGGAACTACAGTAGAATCCAGATTCTTTGCAGTTAAATTCATTACCCCCCTGCACAAATGAGGGTTTGAGAACTAGCCTGGGGTTTATACAGTCCTGCTCAAAAAACAGGTGTCCAGGGCCAGCGACATGCTCCAGCTGTTTGCTGTAGCTTTCATTTCAAAGGGCACTGCTGCTTCAGTAAGCTGTGTGGGACTGTGGCAGTGTTCCAGCTGACTTGCAGCAGTGCACTTGGAAGGGAAAGCCTCACAACCCGATGAGTGGCAGGTCCTCCATCTGGCAATCCACTATGAGCTAAGGTGGTTCTGAACAATCCGCATACAAAAAGAAATCCATGTTCTACTTGATAAGTAAATTATAATTGCTTCCCCACATGAGCTGTCAACACTGCTCAAGAATTCAGAATACTTTGTCTCTAGTATGGAGATCTGGCATAGCTGTCTGGCATAGCTCTGTCTTTCCAGTCTCAGTGAAATGTGGTGAACTGTCCAGACCTGGAGATGGAGAGCTAAAATAAAAAGGTTACAGATTTCCTGGAGACTGAAACAGTGTGCCTCACACTTAATAATCCACTGAGCAAGCTACAATAGTTTTGCCCTTTACGGAGCCAGAGATCTGGAAAAAAAATTATCAGCATTGGCACATACAGAGGGAGTGCTATTAGATTCTACTGTGATGGGGCTATTGATTTTGGAAGCTATGGCAGCTGGTTACAAATTTAACACAGCAAATCCTGCACAGATTGACAAACCACCTACCAAATAAGAGAATAATTTCAATATTGTTCTCTTGAAGTAAATGTGGTGCACTGGGACGCAAAATACAGCAATAAGCATAGAGCTGTGTTGCTGCTGCAAGATTATCTCAAGGGTGGTGTTGTGTGCTACACAATATTAGCACTGTTGCACATGATTTACTAAATCATGAGTGGCCAACTGCAGCACATGTGCCACATGCAGTCTCTGTGTGTGGTATGTAGCAGATCAGAGAGAGGACAAGCATCACTGTGGTAGATAGTGCAGGAGGTAGAAAGCAGAGCAGCAGACAGGGCAGGAAGCACAGGAATAGTAGAGAATTAGTGTTGGAAGGGATATCCGGAGGTTATCTAGTCCAACCCCCTGCTCAAAGGAGAACCATCCCCAACTAGATCATTCCAGTCAAGACTCTGCGTAGCTGGGTCTTAAAAAATGCCAAGGATGGAGATTTTACAACCTCTCTGGAGAACCTGCTTCAGTGTTTTACTACTGTCCTCATGAGAGAGTTTTTCCTAATATATAACTTTAACTTCCCTTGCTGTAGATTGAGCCCATTGCTCCTTGTTCTGTCATCTGCCACCACTGAGAACAGTCTAGCTCCATCCTCTTTGGACCCCGCTTCAGGTAGTTGAATCTCATCTCAGTCTTCTCTTTTCTAGCCTCAATAAACCAAGTTCCCTCAGGTTCTCCTGAGAAGTCATGTGTCCCAGACCCCTAATGATTTTCACTGCCCTTTACTGGGATCTCTCCAATTTATTTACATTCTTTGTAGAGTGGGGGATCCAAAGCTGGATACAGTACTCCAGATGCGGTCTCAGCAGTGCTGAATAGAAAGGAAGACACACTTCCTTAGTCTGCTGGCAACGCTCCTACTAATATAACCCAGTATGCTGTTAACCTTCTTGGCAACAACAGCACACTGTCGGCACACATTCATTTTATTGTCCACTGGAACCCCTTGGTCCTTTTCTGCAGAGCTACTGCTTAGCCAGTCAATTTCCAGCCTGTACTGGTGCACGGAACTGGTCCATTGTAAGTGCACTTCTCCTTATTGAACTGCATGAGATTTCTTTTGGTTCAATCCTCCAATTTATCAAAGTCTCTCTGAATACTAGCCCTACCCTCCAGTGTACCTACTGTTCTCCTGAGCTTGGTGTCATCTGCAAACTTGCTGAGGGTGTACTCCATCCTGTCGCCCAGGTTGCTGATGAAGATATTGAACAAAAGAGGCCCCTGGGGCACTCAACTTGGCTCCACTGTCAACTAGACAATGAGTCATTGATTACTACTCTCTGAACTCAATGACACAGACAGTTTTCTATTCACCTTACAGTTCATTCATCCAATCCATACTTCCTTAACTTGCTTGCAAGAATGTTGTGGGAGATCATATCAAAAGTTTTGCTAAAGTAAAGCTATATTACATCCACTCGTCTCCCCACATCCACAGAGTCTGTCATCTCAACATAGAAGGCAATCAGGTTGGTCAGGCATGACTTGCCCTTGGTGAATCCATGATGACTGTTTCTAATCACCTTCTTCCCCAGGTGCTTAGGAATAGATTCTTTGAGGACCAGCTCCATGATCTTTCCAGGGACTGAGGTGAGGCTGAGTGGTCTACAGCTCCCTAGATCATCCTTCTTCCCTTTCTTCAGGATGGGCAATATATTTGCCCTTTTCCAATCATCCAGGACCTCTACCAATCACCACAATTTTTCAAAGATAATAGCCAGAGGCTCTGCAGTCATATCAGCCAACTCCCTCAGCACCCTCAGGTGTGTCACATCCAGCCCCACAGACTTGTACATGTCCAGGTTTTCTAAATGATCTCTAACCTGTTCTTTCACCACTGTTGGCTGCTCACCTCCTCCCCAAACTGTGCTGTCAGGTGCAGTACTCTGGGAGCTGACCTTGCCTGTGAAGACTAAGGTGAAAAAGGCATTGTGTACCTCAGTGTTTTCCATCTCATCTGTCACTAGGTTGCCTCCCCCATTCAGTAAGGGACTCACACTTTCCTTGATCTTCCTCTTGTTGCTGACAAACTTGTAGAACCCCTTCTTGTTAACCTTCACCTCCTTTGCTAGCTGCAACTCTTATTATGCTTTGGCCTTCCAAATTTCATCCTTGCATGTCCAAGCAATACTCCTATACTCCTCTGTAGTTGTTTGTCCAAGTTTCCGCTTCTTCTAAGCTTCCTTTTTTGTGTTTTACCCTAGTCAAGAGTTCCCTGCTAAGCCAAACTGGTCTTCTGCCATACTTGCCAGCCTTCCTGCACACTGGGATGGTTCATTCCTGCACCCTCAGAAAGGTTTCTTTAAAATGCACCCTGTTCTCCTGGACTCTTTTCCCCCTAAGATTAGCCTCCCAGAGGATTTTGCCCATCAGTCCCCTGAGTGGGTCAAAGTCAGCTTTTCTGATGTTCAAGGTCCTTTCTGCTGCCCTCCTTCCTTCCTTTCCTCAGGATCCTGAACACAGTCATCTCATGGTCACTGCTGCCCAAGTTGCCATCCACTACAACATCCCCCATCAATTATTTCCTGTTTGTGAGCAACAGGTCAAGAAGAACCAGGCCCCTAGTTGGCCTCTCCAACAGCTGCACCAAGAAGTTGTCCCCAACACTCTCCACACCTTCCAGGATTGCCTGTGCACTACTGTAATGCCCTGCCAGGAGATGTCAGGGTGACTGAAGTCCCCCATGAGAACCAGGGCCTGTGATTGGGAAATTTCCATTACCTGTTTGAAGACAGCCTCATCCTCCTGGTCTGGGGGTCTACAGCACACACGGGGAAACAGAAAGCAGAGCAGTGGGTTGGGTAGGCAATATAGGGCATGAAGCAGCAGGCAAAGCAGAAGATCGGGCAGGGGAAGGCAATTAGAGTGTCACTCAGGGAGGGTGCAGAACTATTCTGTGGCATGTCTGCCCAAAAATGCTGCCTACCACTATACTAGATAAACATCTCCTGTGGCCTTTCTGAATTCTCTACAACAGAAAAGCTGCCCTATTATTTTTCTGTAGTCAAAAATAGTGAAAGCTAAGATCCAATGTTCTCCAGGACGTTTCTGGAGTCTAAAATGGTTGAGAGAACTTCTGGACTACATGTTGTGGGGCTGCTACTTGGCCAGCCCAGGACTCCTGGGGCTTCCACCCATGCTAAACTCTTGCAGCTTAATGTATATAGCGCTGTGATTTTGATTCTGCTCAAAGAGAGCTCATGCTGCCAATTCTCTGCTGCTAATACAAAACCTTGACTCATCCTGGGGCTTTTGCAAAGCCATAGGGGAAGTTGAATGTGGGATGCTGACATGACATGGCTACAAGTCTTCTTGTTGTTCCTGCAAGGGAAAATGGCCCACTTATTTGACTCCACGTGACAAATCCACATAGGACAACAGTGGCCGGTTTCTCCATTCACTTTTCAACCTAAGCCTGAATTTCAAACAGAGTGTTCTCAATTTACACCACTTAAGAGGAAAATCAGGGCCTAAAAAAAGGGTCAGGAGAAAAATCACTGAGGGTGCATCTACATATGAAATTAATGCAACACAGCAAACTCTGATGCATATCGTGCCTGAGTTTATTGCTCCCAGGCACCACATTTACATGTGTGCCCAGGATCACAACATGTTAAGCCAAATTGGAGCAGTGCCAGCTGGCAGGGGGCCTAGGGAGTCAATCTGCCAGCCCAGGGCTGCTCTGACCCAGCAAACTGTCCTGTGGCAGGGCTGGCTGGGGCATGAGGGTGCTTCATTGCAGGCCTAGACAGCAAGCAGCACCTGCACTGAAGCACTATTGTGCCCCAGCCAACCCCATTAGCATCTACACTTGCATTGCTGTGCACTACATAACACTGCTGTAGGATAGTACTTGTGTTTACCAGTATTAACCTATGGTGGAGTTTATTAGTTTACTGCAGCCTAATAGGGCCACGCGTGTAGATGCGGAGACTTTACGGAAGATCTAATTAGACAACTCTGCAGTGAACAACTCGTGTAGATGCACTCTGACTGTACTAAGATAAGCTAGTAATTCCAGTCCTCTGCTACAACTATATGATTCTCTAATGGTCCCAGACATTGTGATCTGACTTTTCTCAGTGGAATTTTAACTCTAGAAATATGGACAGGTGATCAAATTGTACTAAGTTCTAAATGTTGAGGGGAGGGGAGGACGTACCGTATGTCAGCTGTTCCACAGTTGACTTTCGCTCCTATCCTGTGGGAAGTGAAAGCTAAACAGTCGTAACTTAGTTCTGTTTAATTCAGGGAAAGTTGCCCTGGTTTTCCTTTCACTTACTGTGGGATAGTAGTGAACTGACAAAACCAGTTACCTTCCTGGAACACACATGGGGTAAGTTCCCTCACCTTTTAACCTGGTATATATTGTTCATCTGCCTATACTCTATGGTGCATGAAACACTGACCTCTTGTATTACTTGAGGAAAAAGCATCACTTCAAGATTTGAAATACCTCTGAAATAGGAAAGGGCCTTACTGAAAGCACTTTACTTGTCATTTAGATGCAGCCACCTCTGGTGTGAAAGGCAGAAGCAATTTAACATTGAGCAAAGCCACTACACAAGAGTTTAGTACAGAAGAATCAAGCATCCCAATTTTCATTTTCAGTGAAAATGTAAGGAATAAGAAGTAATTGTCCACATGGCAGTTGGAACAGAACAGTAGAGCTAATAACCCACATCTCAAAAAACAGGCTTTGAAAATTATGGAAGCATCTTAGCTGAAATGGCACTTCCAGAAAGTGACAGTCCATCCACACTGTATCCCTGCTGCTACTTGCATCACATGCTTATCATGACCTACTCACTTGTTCTCATTTACACATGTCAAACCCAGAAATGTGTCTGTGAAGCCACTCCAGGGAAATTCCTTGTGGTTGCTCTCATGTATGCTGGAGACTGAAATCCTAAGAAGGGGCAGGTGGGTGCACCACACAAGAGCATGAGCCCTCAGCAGCAGTGCAGAAACAGTGTAGATCAGAGGTAGCCAACCCATGTGTGCCACAAGAGGTACGGACAGGCTCTTTGCATAGCATGTGGCAGACTGGGGAGGGAACAGGTGATACAGCAGGGAGCAGAAAGCAAAACAGCACTGGGAAGGGAGCACAAGGCAGGGAGCAGAATGCAGAACAGCAGATCAGGCAGGGCAAGAAGATCAGAGTGGCAGTTGACTAATTTGTGGTCCACCTGCCAAAAACATGCAAATTAAACACCCCGAAAGCCCCCCTGGCTCACCAAGGGTGTACAGAAATGCCTGATTGCCAAAAAGGTGGCGTATGCCTGGTGGAAGGGGGGTGCTATCTCCAAAAAGCAGTATAACTCCTCTACTCGGGCCTGTAGGGGGGCTGTCAGGAAAGCTAAGGTGGACATAGAGCTAGAACTTGCATCCAAAATCAAAGATAATAAAATAACACCCTTACTTGATTGCAGCATTCTTGCTCTGAAAGTAGCCCTAGTATATCCTACTGAACAAACCAGGCCTGATTCTGCTCTCATTTAAACTCACTAGTGATTTCTGGTTTACTTCAATGGAGCTATTCCAGATTTACAGCATTGTAAGTGGAAGCAGGATCAAGCCCCTGGTCTCTGTATTACAACAGTTATCTTAGCTCCTGCATAATTGAGGACATTTCAAGCTCTGCTCTTCATGTGATTTAGCCTGTGTTCTCTTTGTAAGCAACGGGTTTCCAAGTGGGCTTTTCATTAACCTTTATTATCTACATGCCAGCAGTTTGGCTGCCAGTAAAAACTTTTCTCTGTGTGGCCACACTCCAGTGGCTGCAAGAAACCACATGATCAGAAATTAGATACTGCAGACATGCATTTCCCAATTATTTTTCTTCTCTGCCTGTTCTTAAAGCTGATCATCCAAATTGACTTCAGAATGACTTCAAAGGCAATTTCCCTGCCTCCTGAATATCTATCCCAGATGCTAGATATAAGCATATATTAGCCAAAAGCAACATGGTAATTGAATGCATCATCAGAACCCATCCTGCCTTGATTCCAGCACTCCAGCTATGGTAGCTCAGCCTGCTTGTTCTTCTATTCCTATGCTAATAGATCACTATGACCACACATGCTAGTCTCCAAAGGGTGTTTTCTAATGCACTTGTATTTGGCTCCAACCTCTGCAGTTCTCATTTGATTGCAAAGCAGCAATGGCATGCTAATCCCTTTCTAAGACAAAAAAACATGCAAATTAAACAACACTGCACTATGTGATTGTCTCCCTAGCTGGTCCTCTCCATCTGTCAGAAACAATAATTAAAATCCTGCTCACTAGTGCTTTCCACTAACACGTGATGTCATTCTCCACACTTAAAGCTGCCCTCTCCCAGCAAAGGGATGGAGAGGCTTCATCTAGCACCCCTTCTTCAGGGCAGAGCAAGCAGCCTTGGCTCAGTTAGTCTGATGTTCACACCCAAAGCAGCAGATGAATTTTGTCAGTGAAATCTTAGTGCACAGACTACCTCTGGCATCTCTCTGATCTCCTCCTTCCAGTTGAAAGGGTCCTGAAGCACTTCTTCAGAGAGACATTTATATGCCTGTTTAATGAAAAGTACAGTATAACAATTGGGTTATTCCAATTTTCGCAGGGCTTGGCTAGAATGGCAGAACTACAGAGCAGCCAACCATACTCCTTCTCCAAGAAACCGTTTCTAGTAGAACCATTTGTACCACCCTGCAATAGTTCCTGACATATACTGAACTGCTTGTTCAGTTGTATGCAACGTACTGTATTTAGGGCTACAAGACTAACCCTTGGAGACAGGCACAGAAGAGAGACATGACATGAATGGAAATGATAGGATATATGAGCAGCTCAGTGTTTCATCAATATGTCAGTCTGTAAGGAACCTTTTCACCAGCTTCCTGAAAGTACAAGCCAGCCAGAAGTCTCACACACCCAGAATCAGTGGGGCAGGGTCAGACACAGGCACGGGCAACCTGGGTGACCACCCAGACAGGAAAGAGGGCCAAAAATGGTATATTATCATTATCATTATCTCTGGCAAAGGGGGGCCCAATACTAAAAGTTTGCCCGGGGTTGCCAGGAGTCTAGGTATGGTGCTGCAGTGGGGTAATACAACTCCTTAGGCTTGTTGATATAAGTCCAAATTCCCTTTACAGATTGCCTATAAACTGTTCTAGAGTTTTTCTGATTCCTAAACTCTTTATTATTATTCAGTGCCATGAATGGCCATGCTGCTTTACAAAGTTAGACTGAAGAAATTTGCTACCTGAAGATACAGACCGACCAGACTAAGACAGGATAAGATCTGAACACTTCAGGAAAATGGGGGTGTAAGGAATTGCACAGAAAGGGATAGAAAAAGGGCGTGGGGGAGATGGCAGAGAAGGGAGAAATCATTTCAGGCATAAGGCATGACAGCAAGCATGAAACTGTGATGGAAGGAAACAACAAGGGAACCAGAGGGGAAGTGGAAGGAAATGCTCAGGGCCTTGAAAGGGGTGATGAGGAATTCAGATACAAAGCGGGAAGACAGGAAGCCAGCAAAGGGTGGCATTTAAGGCACAGCAGGACAGGAATCTAATGTGAACAGTGACAGGCTAGATTCAATGGGGAGACAGAAGTGGGGGGTGATAGGCACAGACCATTACATTAGCCAAGATGAGAAACAGCCATGGGGCCAGGAGGGAGATTTGTCACATGGTGAGAACGGGAGGAGAATCATAGGTTATGCAATGCTGAGCCTGAGAGTCAGGATGGACAGTGGAGCTGCCAGTGGGGAGGCTGAAAGAAAGGATCAAGAGCTCAGCCTGGGAGAGCCTAAGCTTGCCATGGCAGAAGGATCCCTGAGAGGAGATATGCGGGAAGCAGTTGGAGACACCATACTGGGCAAGGCTTGGAGTCAAGGTCGGATGAGTGAATCTCGAAACATCCATGCTGCAGTGCAAATATGGGTGCAATTGAGGGCATCAAGAAGAAAAGGAGAACAAAACGAGGAAAAGGGGAGTGAGAGAGATCATCAGCAATCGACTCAGAGAGGATAAGTGTGGTGTAAAGCCCATTTAGATGTAATTAAGGAATGAGTTACATCATAACCTGAGGGAACAGGACTGCAGTAGGAAAGCAGAGCCTGTTTCAGGTGAGAGCTAGAGGCAAGCAGGACGAAAGGAGAAAGATTTGAGAGTGCATATCTGGGCAGAGAGAGATATACTGAATATACCAATAAGACATACTGAAGGGATGCAAGAACCACAGGAAAGGTGAATGTGAGTGGGTGGGTAGAGCTGAGGACACAGCAGCAAGGGGAAGGTCTTTCCAGACATAATCCATTTTATTTCTGAAGCAGTTAGTAAAATCCTGGGCAGGAGTGTTTTTGGTCAAAAGGAGAAGGAAAAGGAAGTGAGAAGTCCAAGGAACCTGGCAGCAGAGGAACAGATTGAGAGGGACAGAGGGCAGTGTGGGATGAGTCAACGTGACCATGGGGAGCTATCCAGAAGCTCTCTTCAGTACATGGATGAGAGGTAGTGAATACAGACAAGGACAAATGGGCTTGGATGCAAAGGGGAGAGGCAAGAGCCTAGACTGCCTCAACCAACTCTTCATTTCCACATCCATATTCTCCTATTAGGGAGTCCTGAAGCTGTGATTTCATCATTAAAACCGCACTGTCCCAAACAGGATAAACAAATGGTTTCTGCACACAGGAAAAGGGCTGGGGATGACCCTGGGTACAAGGACTATAAGATATTACAGGCCTTTAAAATTAGGTTATGAGGCTGAGACCCTAATATAAATGCAACACTTAGTACAAAGAGATCCCACTCATGATTACTAACTGCTACCCTAATGCAAGTAAAGTAGACAAATCCGCTTTAACATTTGAGCCTATATACTGCTGCTGCCATTTGCCATGTTGCAACCCAGACCCAGACATGCCACTGAGAGTGATACAAAGGGACAGGGAGATATTAAGCAGAGTTGGGAAGGGGGGCTTACAAGATAGTAGCAGAAAGTCTACTCTTGGAAGAAGAGAACAGTTACCTAGTTACTATCGTGGCACAGATAGTACTGTTAAAAAAGGACCTCTAGGTCCTGCTGCCTGACAGGCAGGCAGAATGGCTCACATCCCAGCAGCATACAGCAAGCTGAACTTCCAAAGGACAAAATTCCCTATTTACCTTCACGTTACGTATGTCCATGCACATGGATTGAAGACGCTTTCCTCCTGACTGTATTGTGTTTGCCTAGAGGCAAACTCCTGTGCTTGTCAGCACCAAGAGTGGGAACAAGGCCACTGGCAGATGCTTCTTCTATGCCTGGACTGCTACTAGAGATAAGACTCCCCAGGGCAAGCTTGAGGCACCTTGATCCAAACCAAAATGTACCCCAGATAGGCTACAACAAGCACTAACTCTTGGCTGGAAGGCAGGACTCAGCCCTGGCAAGCAAATCACAATCTCTTTGAAGCTGTGGTACATGGCAGCTGGAGCATTTGAACTCTGTAGAAATCCTGATGGAACAGGGAAGCAGCTCCCATGCATCATCTGCCTAGCACAGGATAGGATTCACCCCTCAGGTACTTCATTCTATCAGTACAACTATATTTTGAGATAAGTCCCTCTTATTCTGCTTCCCTGACCCCATTCCAGCTTTCAGCTGATGTCTCTCCCCTTCCTCGTTACAGCAGCCTTTAGGAACAGGCAGGCAGAGAGCCGGCTCATTTTCCATTGGATCTGCTAACACTTCAAAGAAAGTTTCTGGTGCTGCATCTGGCTGTGCTGCCTACTAAGAGCAAATGAAAAGCTATCAACACTGGCTAACAATGGGAAGTTTGGAAATGCTTTTTTAGAACACAAGAGACTTCTTCAAACTCACCACTGCAGAGGGCAGGGAAAGAATCTATTTTAAGTGGATCCAAACTCATTTTGGGGTGAAATATGCAGGCTCTGTGAGGCTGATCAAAACTGGGGCACAGCGGGCACAGTACCCGCCCATTACAGGCAACACAACCCCCAGTCCATAAAGAAAGTCCATACAGCACAATAAGAATCCTGTACCTTTTCATCAAGATCATCTTTTTGAGGGCTTTCATGGTACTCTGTGGGTTTGCTTGAATGTGAGACAACAATGCCATTTGAAAAGCTGACCCTTTATCAGGTGTCAAGACATGAACTCCTGTTCATAGCTTGCTGCGAGGATGTACAGCTCTGCACACTAAGTGTTAAACAGGATTACATCAGATCACTAGTTTCCAACTAAAAGAAGGGGGGGGGAAAAAAATCTTACCACAGCCTTCTGACTATGAAACGCGTCGATTTAGCTGGACATTTATCGATAAGAATCGACTCCTGATCGCTACGCAATGAGAGTCAGTCCTGGAATCAGCCCGTTAATGCATTCCCTGTGCAACATTTCCCTTTGACACAGAGGCCAGTTGGGAATAACAACTATTACACTCCTCCTGGCACACACTAGAAAAAGCAGCTGCAGGCTTCAGAGGGTCAGCACTGAAATCCAGGAGCCTCCCAGTACGTACTGAGGTACAGCCCAGCTGATATCCACAGCTCTAAATGACTTCCTGCTTTTGTTGTAGCTTTTCATCAGCGTACAAGGATAAATCCTCTCTTCAAATTAAAGTACTGGGGGATTAGAAATGCTGGCTTCTCTTGCTGATACAGAGAACAGGCAAGAGCTGTATATCTGACAGCCCGTGGCACTGGCAGACAGGATGGGCAGGTGACGTGGTAGATTCAGGAGTTGACCTCAGCAGAGAACAGCATTTGTTTGTATCCAGTTAACAGCAGGCGATCCAGAGAGAGAATACTGCCCGAAGTAACAGGCGGAACAAAAAAGGGAGCAGCTTTTTAAAAGTGATTTACTGAAGTTCCCCCAAGTTTCACCCTTCGCTACTCAGCAGGAAACATGACATTTCACTGGGCACAGAGACAGCCTGTTCTGAAAGAACACGACCACAATGAAAAGCAAACTGTGATGAAGAAGGACAAAAGGCACCCTGCGTGAATATGCTTTCAAGCCCATGCTTTCAAAGAGTTTCTTTCTGCAAGATAAGGGAAAGCTCAATGGCTACAGGATTCTCTTCTCGCAGATGGAAACAAACTGGTGTATGTGGAAAGAATGCCAGTCCCGGGTGGCCACGGCCAAAAGTTTATTGATCCTCAGCAACTGAATTCTGCTGGGATTGAAGAACAGGAGACCAGTTTGAACTTTCCTGTACGTTGCCACTGATTTCAGATGAGTCCAGTATATCCAGTCTTCCTTCTTTTTCACAGGCAGTTAGTAGCACCTCCAGCAGAAAGAAAAATCAAAGGACTAGAATCTACCTCTGAAAAACACAAGAGCTATTCCCAGTATTGTCAGGGGGCCTCGTGCTGGTGCACCCTGGGGAAGAATTTGGCCCAAAGAGAAGCAGCGGAAACAAAGATGTGATCAATTCCTTCAAGCCAGATTTCAGTTACATCTGATTCCTTGTATCTGACTTGGGCAGAAGCCCCAGTTCCCAGTCTAATGAACAGAAGGTGCTTCAGGTAGAGGCAGATAGCTCTCCAAGTCCAATGATTTTATTACTTTATAGCAGCGACTCCATGTGCAGCAGCTGCTCCTGCACTCAATCTGCCTCCTGTGCTTTCAAATCCAATCGCTATCCAGCCTCACACATCCCTGCATCTAAAGGAAGGGGGTGGCCAACGCAGAATGAAATCTCATTGGCTAGCAGAAAGTGCTGTGCTATCTATTAAAAATGTTTAATTACACAAAACAAAAGAAGGAGGGGGAGGAGGCAGGCCAGGGATATCAGTGACGTGTTGTTGTGCCTGAAATTGTGTTGGTGCTTTCTAGCTGAAGCTGATAACAAACCTTTCAGATCTCAAACATGCTACCCCAGAGTATATGACCACGTGCCATGTGCCCTGGGTCCCTGGATCTCACGCTCTGATTCACCCATATACCCGGAAGCTGTGAAATTCTATGCCAGCCCCAAGGAACTGAGCGTTCACAGCAACATCATCCTCGCACAGCATTTGAGAAACATCCCATTACAGCAGGAAGTGGTATGGAAAGGTTTCATAGTAGCTAGGGTCAGGAGGGACCTGAACAGATCAACTAGCCTGACCCCTGCCACAGGCAGGAATGAATGCTGGGTTCACAAGACCCCGGACAGGTGATCATCCAACCTCCTCTTGAATTTGCCCAAGGTAGGGGCGAGGACCACTTCTCTGGGAAGTTGGTTGCAGATTTTGGCCACCCTAACTATAATATATTGCCTTCTGATCTCTAACCTAAACCTATTCTCCATCAGCTTGCTACCATTGTTCCTTGTCAACCCAGGTGGTGCTGGGGAAAAAATGGCTCTACCTATTTGCTGTTGATTTCTCCTGATGAGTTTGTAAGCAGCCACCAGGTCTCCCCTCAGCCTCCTCTTGTGGAGGCTAAACAGGTTCAGGTCCCTCAGTCACTCCTCGTAGGGCCTGTCCTGCTGCCCACTCACCAAGCAGGTGGCCCTCCTCTGAACCCTCTTTCAGGCTGGCCACATCCCTTTTGAGGTGTGGCACCCAGTACTGGACACAGTACTCCAGCTGCAGCCTGACCAAAGTCACATAGAGGGGAAGTATCACCTCTCAGGACCAGACTGAGATGCACCTTTGGATGCATGACAAGGTATGGCTGGCCTTGCTGGCTGCAGTCTGGCATTGGCGGCTCATGTTCATCTTGGAGTTAATAACTCCAAGATCCCTTTCTGCCTCTATGCTTTCAAGGAGGGAACTCCCCAGCTTGTATGTATGCTATGGATTCCTTCTCCCAAGGTGCAGCACCCTGCATTTATCTACGTTGAACCCCATCCTATTTCTCATCTGCCCACTTTTGTAGTCTGTCTAAATCTAGTTGCAGTCTCTCTCTCTCTTCAAGTGTGTCCACCTCACCCCACATCTTAGTGTCATCAGCAAACTTGGACAATGTGCTTTCCAACCCCTTGTCCAAGTTGCTGATGAAGATGTTAAACAGTGCAGGCCTGAGGACCAAGCCCTGAGATACCCCACTGCTCACATCTCGCCAGTTTGAGTACAACCCATCCACCACTACTCTCTGGGTGCGCCCCATCAGCCAATTTTTTACCCATCCAACTGTGCAGGCATCAATGCCACGGTCACTTAATTTATTGATGAGGATGGGGTGATAGACAGTGTCAAAGGCCTTCTTAAAGTCCAGAAAGACTACGTTCACAGTGACACCATCATCTAAAGATTTAGTTACTTGGTCATAAAAGGCAATCAAGTTGGTCAGGCAGGACCTGCCTTTGATGAACCCATGCTGATTGCCCCTGAGCATGATCTCCCCTGCTGGCCCCCCACAGATGTGCTCCTTGATGATTCTCTCCAAGATCTCCCCGAGCACCGAGGTGAGACTTACAGGCCTACAGTTACTTGGCTCCTCCTTCCTCCCTTTCTTGAAACTTGGGACCACATTAGCTAGTTTCAAATCAGCCAGCACCTGGTCAGATGACCACGAATGCTCATATAGCGGGGCCAAGGGCTCCACGATGACCCCTGCCAGCTCCCTCAATACTCTTGGGTGGAGGGCATCTGGACCTGCAGATTTAAAAATGTCTAGCCCTTCCAGAAGATCCCTAACTACATCTGCACTGACTGAAGGCCTGACAGAGCAATCCCCAAGACTGTCCCTACCTCTGGTAAGTGGGATATCCCGGTCCCTGTTCAAGAAAACAGAGGCAAAGAATCTGTTAAAAATATCAGCTTTCTTGTCTGGCGTAGCCACAAGATTACCGTGAGCACTACCTGGTCCCTGCAGAAGAAATAGTCAATTCCAGCTCCTTTCCTTAGCACAGCACTAAAATACATCTCAGGCTCAAGAAACTGTTTTCTTTCCTGCTTGGGTTCACTTTTCTCTTGTAATAAACATTGATCCTTGCAAAAAAGATAAAACGACTTTTTTCATTTTTTGCTGAATCACCCATCAAGGGGAGTTGATTAACCTACAGGACCATTCCTGCTCATGTCTAATTAGAGTTTCAAGAGAACCTAAGCAAAGCGAGGCGTCTGAAAGCCATCCCTAACACAGGGCCCAGGATGCAGGCCACATGAAGAACCCATTCAAGCCAGCCCAGAACACAGGTTGTGTGCAGCATGGGTTCCAGAGTGGCTACAGCAGGTGCTGGATCCAGCATGCGAGCAGGGGGCAGAAGCGGGGGAGGAGGAAAAGGCCTGGGATCCAGCACCTTCTCTGGAACCCACGCCGCACAGGGCCTGCCCCAGACTGGGTGGAGTAGACGCTTCATGTGGCGCGCATCCCAGGCTGGCCAGAGCAAGTGCCATGTATAGTTTGTATCCTGGACTGGCCACAGTGGGCAGTGTGCACTGGATCCAGCACTGGAGAGGGGGTCGAGTCCATAGACATGATCCAGCCCACAGGACCAGATGAGTTGGACACCCCTGACCTGGACAAAGAGCCACCTACTTCCCCTGGCATCCATTACTTCCCCTCTTACATTTGTCTTTAACTTTCTATGGTAGCAGACATTTATAATCTCTTCTGCACACCTTTTTCTCATACCATTTTTTGCTTTATTTCCCTATCAACAATCTGACAAGGATTGTTCCCATTGTCACGGCTGGAGTACTACCGCCAAGGCTATACACTGCAATCCCACTCTATGTGCGGCGTGGATGCACAAGTGTCCACAGGGCTCCTCAGCATGTCCATTAGGCTGCATGGTGGCTATGCAGGTACAGGCCCTGCACAATTGCACCTGAGGTAAGTCCCAAACAATTGTAGCCAAGTAAATACCAGGGCAAGGGTAAGGAGGCTTAAAACTGACCCATTCCACCTTGTATTTTGCATTTGTTGGCTAAAACGCATGGGCAGCCACGGGAGCACTCCTGTGACACTGAGAACAACAGCCCCACCTTTGCAGAGCAGCAGCAGCCAACTCACTGCCACACACCCTCAGCTAGCTCGTTTCCTCCTTAGCCTAGGGGTCAGCTTCAAGAGCAGAGCTGGAGAACAGACTGGATAATAACTAATCTGTGGCCTGGCATCTAAAGTGCTGTACTAAAAGAATCAGAAAAATGAAGGTTCAAATTCCTTCTGTGTGAGGGGAGCCTGGGACCCAGGTCTCTTGGTTTTGGTGCTCTAACCTAGGGGTGGGAAATATCTGGCCTGCCAAATGACTGGATCCAGCCCGTGGGCGGCACCCACCAATTGATTGTATCCAGCCTGTGGCTGCCCCTGTGGTGCTCTGCAGGGGGTCGAGCCCCGCCTCCACCTGCCCAGGGCAGCTCCCTCCCATGAGCGCTTGCCCAGCCCTGGCCCTGACCCTGGCCAGCGGATACAGCTTCCCAGTGGGGCTGCTCCCAGTGCAGCTGCAGCCAACCTGGGTGCTGCTCAGCTTCCTCCCACCTCCAGCTCCTTCTCCTGTTGTGCTGCTCTAGGCAGCAGGTAGCATAAGGAAGCAGTGGCAGCCATGGGGATGCCCACTGGGCACCACATCCCCAGCCAGGTGTGGGGGAAGCTGTAGCTGGGTGGCTCCTGTCCCATGGGGCTCCAGCTCCCAACTACTCTGCCCACCCAGAACAATGAGCAGCCTGTGAGCAGGCAGGTACATGGAACGAAGCTGGGAGCTGGAGCTAGAGCCCTGTGCGCTGGGGCAGGGACTGTCCAGCTGCAGTTTCCTACCACCTGGCTGGGTGTGTGGTGCCTGGAAAGCATCCCCATGCTACCTGCTGTCCAGAGTGGTGCAGCAGGGGCAGGAGGAGGAGGAGGAGGAGCTGCTGGAGGCAGGGGGAGCCGAGCAGTACCCAGACAGCTACAGCCACACCAGAAACAGCTATGCCAGGCAAGTGTTCATGTTGGTCAGTGCTGGGGGTGGGTGCAGGTGGGATTCGGCTGGGTTCGGCCCCATATGGAACACCACGGGGCAGACTGTACCTGAACTGCTCACCCCCAGCTGGCTCCCAGGACCTAGCATGCAGGCAGTCCGCCCCCCATACACACAATACGCAAAAGTAAGATTTTATTCTAATCTATTACGAAATCACTTCTATGTTATTCAAACGTAAGTCAGGACAAAAAATATTTTTGAAATAAAATGAAAATATGTTGTAGAAGACATTTGATTTTTAGTATGTGTGTGCCCCTTGGCAGCTCATCAAAACTTCCTAAGTGGCCCTCCAGCTGAACTAATTGCCCACCCCTGCTGTATCTGCTAGACCAGCAGCGCTCAATCTTTTGGCCACCTGGGCTAGAAAGGTGAAGCAAGGTTGGTCTATGAGCCAGATCAGGCCCTGTGCTGCCCTCTTTGACTTCCTGCTACCCTGCTCTGCTCCCTGCTGCTCCAAGCTGCTCCATTCAGTTCACTGTCACCCCACACAGCCCCACCTAGCCTTGCACTGCCCCAATCCACACTGCACATTCAGTTTAGCAAGCAGGGCTCCCCCCACATCCAGAAATTTGAGATCAGGAGAACAGCAATTAGGTGCCACCATCCCTGCCACCAAATTCTCAGACCCAGGAGGAGCCTCACAGCCCAAAAAACATCACCTCATGGGCTGGACCTGGCCTGCAGGCTGAGGGTTGAGTACTCTTGCACTAAATTATTGGGTTAAAACATGGGCAGGCCCTTACCCTTATCTGGCATCTAAATACCTGCTAGTCATGGGGTTTTTCCTAGCTACAATTTGAGGAGTTACACCCACCCAGGTACATGCATGTAGAGTTGCAAACTTGCACAAACACAAGGCAGCTTACTGTGCATATTCACTAAGCATGCCTGTGCATCTGCAGTGAACATACAGCAGGATCGCAAACCACGCGCAAGTCCCCAGAATGGCAGTTGTGTGGCTGGGCCATTTGGTCACAGAAAGTGCATTAAAGTTCTGTCCTTACTTTCTCAATGCATCAAAAGTCTGACATTTACATGATGAGGACACATCTGCCCTTTTCCTCTGCTGGAGAAAAACCCTCTGAAACGAAGGGAAATTTCTTATTCTCTTTTTAATTAGGTCCTATATCACTTGAAATATATTAGCATTGTTTCAGCACTACCAGCCACATTCCTTGGGCTCAGCATGAATTGAAAATTAACATTTTATATTAAGAGGAGTAAGAAATACACAGCATTTGCAGTGATAGGTTATTTTCCCCCTCTCACTAACCAAGAGCTTCAATGAGAAACCAGAAAAGAAAAGAAGAGGACAAAAAAGAGAGAAAAGTGTAAAAAAAATCTGCATCCGGAGACTGTCTTGAATCATGTCTTACGTAAAACTGCAAAATGACATTGTTTCATAAGATCAGAGGAAAGTAGGGCTGGAAAGGACTTCAGGAGGGTATCTAGTCCAGACCCCTGCTCAAGTCGAGATCACCCCTAACTAAAACATCCCACCCAAGTGTCTGTCAAACCTAATCTTGAAAATTTTCAATATGGAGCTTCCACAACCTCTCCAGGTAGACTGTTCCAATGCTTTAACATTCTCATAGTAGAAAAGTTCTTCCTAATTTCCAGCCTAAGTTTACTCTCCTGCAGTTTGAGGCCTTTGCCCCTAGTTCCTATCCCCTACTGCTACTCAGAATAGCCTAGTTCCATCCTCTTTCTGAGCACTCTTCAGATATTTGAAGACAGTTACCAAATTCCCTCTTAGTCTTCTTTCTCTAGGCTAAACATCCCAATTTCTTTTAGTCTTTCCTTATAAGTCATGTTTCCTAAGCCTCTAATCATTTCTGTTGCTCTCCACTGCATTATTTCTAATATGTTCACATCTTACTTGAAGTGTGGGACCCAAAACTGCACACAGGACTCCAGGTGAGGCTCCATCAGTGCAGAAGACTCACTTCCCTTGACTAAAAGTGACACTTCTGTTAATACAACCCAGTATGCTGTTGGGGTTTTTTCAAAAAGAGCACACTTTGGGGTCATATACAGCTTGTGGTTCACTGTACTTGCATGTCTTCTCTCCACTACTGTAGCTTAGCCAGGTGTTTCCCAGGTTGTATTTGTGCATGCAGTTATTCCATCCCAAATGTAGGACTCTGCACTTGTTCTTGGTGAAGCTCTTCCAACTGATTGTGGACCATTTTTCCAATCTAATCAGGTCATTCTGGATCCTAGCCCTATCCTCCAGTGTCTGCAACTCCTCCCAGCTTGGTGTCATCCACAAATTTGCTAAGTGTCCATCAGTCCCATCATCTAAATTATTAGATGTTGAACCATACTGGACCCAGGACAGACCCTCTAGGGAATCCTATTTGATACTTCCTCCCCACTAGACATTAAGCCATTAAAGACTACTCGTTGAACACGATGATTCAACTAGTTATGTATCTGCCTTACAGTCTTTTCATCTAGTCTCCATTTTCTTAGCTTGCTAATGAGGATGTTTTGGGAGACATTGTCAAAAGCCTTACTAAAGTCAAGGTATGTTTCATCCACAGCTTTCCCCCAATCCAAGGAGCCTGTCCTCTTACAATAAACAGCATTTAGGTTGGTCAGACATGACTTGCCCTTGATGAATCTGTCCTGTCTGTTTCTGATCATCTTGTTCTCCTCCAGCTGCTTCATAATGGATTCCTTGAGGACCTGCTCCATGACCTTTGAAGGTATCAAGTTCAGGCTGACTGGTCTTTAGTTCCCTGGATTCTCTTTCTTCCTTTTCTCCCTGGTAGGGACTATATTTGCCCTTTTCCCATCATTTGAGAACTCAGCCCATCTTCATGAATTTTCAAAGAGGCTGGCCAATGGATATGACATTACCTCAGCCAATTCTGTTAATACCCCAGGGTACATCCCATCTGGTCCCGCCAACTTGAAAGCATCTAGCTTCTTTAAGTAGTCCCTAAAGTATTCTACTACTTTAGACAGTTTGTCTCCTTCCCTGTCTTTGCTGTCAAGTCCACTTGTCATCTGATTAGCTGCCCCTTTTTGTTAAGACTTAAGTAAGAAAGGCAGTAAATACCTCAGCCTTGTCTGCATCATCCACAAATAGACTGCTTTCTGCCTTTCATAAGAGATCACAATTTCTTTGGTTTTCGTCTGACTTTTGAAATACTTGTAGAATTCTTTTTTACTGTTTTTTATGTCCCTTGCAGCTGCATCTCAAATCACGCCTTGGTGTGGAAGACTAGCTGTGTCCCCCCAAAGTAAAAATGCTGACTCTGTCATAGGACTGGATAGTCTCCTTTAAAACTTGCCTGCCATGACTTAGATGGAAAAAAGGAAGGAACCACAGACAGACACAGTCCTATGAGACAACTGACATTAGGTTCTGCAATTTAGAAGGATGGCACCTCTTCACAGGGCTCCACCATCCCCATACCACATCATATGTTACAAGTTCACTCTCATTACGTCTTCTCTGTGGGAGTTTCATCTCCGGGTTGCCTTGATTAATCTCTAGGCAGCTGGTTTCTTGCTCTTGGTCACTTGCCCCTTTCTTCCCCACACGAGTCCCAAGCGAACCATTCCCCAGCTCGTCTCTGCCCTTGCCTTTCAGAGTGAAACTATGTTGGGCCAACACCTAAAACTCACGTGCCCACTCAGCTTTGTCTTTCCCCTCCTTCAGGTCTCCGGAACAGGATCCTGCACTCACCGGACTCATACTCACCAGTTTGGATGCTGCAACTGCCCTGTCTCCCCAGCTCCATAGGTAAGTCCATCTTTGGAGCTTTCTCCCGAGTCCCCCTGGTCAGCCACGTGCCACTGCCATAGCTCCGCATTCCTATGGGTCTCCCCCTGTGCTGTCCCTTTCACCGGCAGAGAGCCAACTATTTGGTCAGCTCTCTTTTAATTCCCTGAGCTAATCAGCTGTGAGACTGGCCACAGTGTTCCATTCACTGCATGGCCAGCTCTCCCAGTTGATCATCCTAATTAGCATCTGGGGTTTTCAGCGTGGCTTTTCTCCCATCCAGGCTGAACAGCATGGTAAGTGTCTGTTTCTTCTTTGGTATCTTGGCATCTCGTGGTAGGGTGAACCTATTACCATGTCACGCTTGGCCTTCCTAATTTTCTTCCTGAGTCCCCCCGTGACACCCTTATACTCTTCCCTAGCACTATGACAGATTCCTCTTTTTATAGAATTCCCGAGTTTCAACTCATCGAAGAGGCCTCTGTCCAGCCAGGCTGGCCTCCTGTTGCACTTCCCACTCCGTAGTGGGATAGTTCGCTCCTGTACTCCTAATATTGCCTCCTTAAAGTACAGCCAACTCTCCTGGACTCCTTTTCTTCTTAGACTTGACTCTCAGAGGATCCTGCCACCAGTTCCCTAAGTTTGTTGAAGTCTGCTCTTCTGAAGTCCAGTGTCTTTATTCTACAGCTTTCTTTCCTTCCTCCCCTTAGTATCTTTGTTACTGTCACCCAGGTTATCTTCCACCTTCACATTCTCCCTGCTTGCGAGCAACAAATCAAGAAAAGCTTCCCTCTTAGCTGGCCTCTCTAACATAAATATCAAAAAGTTAAACCCATCACACTCCAAGAATATGCTGGACTGCTTGTTCACCACTGTGTTTCCCTCCCAACAGATGTCCTGGTAACTGAAGTCTCCTGTGAGAACTAGGTCCTATGATTTGGAAGTCTCCATCAATGATTTAAAGAATGCTTTGTCCACCTCTTCTTCCTGGTTTGGTGGCCTGTAGCAGACTCCCACCATGACATTCATCCTGCTGCTCTCTCCCCTGACCTTTATGCAGATGCTTTCAACAGACCTACCCTCCACTTTGTACTGCACCTCAATATATGTGTACGTTGCATTTATATAGAAGATAACATCTCCCCCTCTTA
Source organism: Crocodylus siamensis (assembly GCF_052110815.1). Lineage (NCBI taxonomy): Eukaryota > Metazoa > Chordata > Crocodylia > Crocodylidae > Crocodylus > Crocodylus siamensis. Next base: position 48,123,305 of record NC_143403.1, read on the forward strand.
TCCCATACCTGGCTTTCCTGAACAATGTATACCTATCCATGACTGTACTACCCCACCACATCTCCATCATCCCAATTACATCATAATTCTGTTACTCATAAAACCAATTTGTCCTTATCCAGATTAGAGAAATAACAGCCTGCACAAAGGTTTGCTTAAAATAAAAGCATTTTAAAAGTCACACATCATAATCAAAACCAAAATGCACAAGCCAGTATTTCTGCATCCACACAAGCCATTGCAAAAACAGCCAAAATAAGTTAAATTTGTGTACCAACTAATTTACTGAACAAATACTGCTCTTAGGCTTAGGTGAGACAAGTTCATTCCAGAGACAAGTCTGCTGAAATCAATGGAGTTATTTCAGAGATAAATCTGGCTACACAGCAAAACTCCATCTGCAGCACAATGCTTCAAAAAAGAGAAATACAAAGGTAACACCACAGCTGGGAGGATTTATAATATACCCCCATAAAATAAAGAGGATTATTGTGGCAAATCCTTCAATTGGAAGAAATGCGTTAACAGAAGCTGCTTTGAACTCTAACCCATACAACGTTTATATGTACTGCAAAATTCATAATCATAACACACTATGCACAATAAAAGGAAGAATTCATTACAGCTCTGAAAACAGAACTGCAGAAGGGAACCAGTTCTTAATGCATGTATGGTGGCCTTCTAGCTCTCCTTCATCATCTTAATAGTTTTTTAGAAGTATAAGTGGCATTTTTTCTCAGATGTGTAGTTCTGCATACATAGATGACTATGTACATGCATGCAATGAAACAAGGTGGTAGAAGAAGAGGGCACTCCTATGTTTTAGTCTTAAAAGCTGAGTGCTTAGTGCACTCATCTGTGACACTGAAGATCCTCCTGCTGAGGGAGTTGGAGCCTCCATTCTAACTTCCAAGCAGAGTTTTCTAATCACCATGGCCTAAAGGAGACACTGGGCAGACATCACTCTGGTACTTTTGAAGCTGAGTCACTGCTCCTTGGATTTAATAATGGTTGGAAAAATTGATAGAGGGCAGGACAGCAAGGAAACTTCTGCCTCCTGGGAAAGGAAGGCTGGAACCCAATCACTTATCCTTTCAAGGACAACAACCATTTCACTGAATCAAATGGCCTCTTCCTTACTCTCTTCCTCCTGGCCCCACATATCTCCCTCTTTTGGATGCCCAGGGCAGGTAGCTTCAAAAAGAGCACCAGAGAAGTGTCTTGATAGTATCTAATCTGTGATGTGCTAGGAAGTTAGAGCACTGCAGATTCAAACCCTCTGTAGGTAAAGAGCTCCTAGAGCCTGAATTCTGCAGCTTCCCAGGTAAGAGCCCGAACCACTCTGCTACTAGGGATATCTGTGCATGCACATTCTGTCCCAAGTGCAGGACTTTGCATTGGTTCTTGTTGCATCTCATCTCATTGTGAACCTTTTTTTTTTGGTGAACCACTTTTTCCAGTCTATCCAGGTCATTCTAGATCCTAGCCATGCCCACTAGAGTGTCTACAATTCTACTTAGCTTGGTTTCATCCACAAATTTGCTAAGCATCCACTCAAACTCATCTTTCAAATCACTGATTAAGACGTTGAACAATAAGACCCAGGAAAGACCCCTGGGGTAGGGACAGACATTTAAAAAGCCCGAGCCTCAATTCATTCAATCTTTGAAGGTTAGTCTAAGCTGGCTAGGCTGAACTGTTTTGTAACCATACAGACATCCCCTCTGGACTGAAGAAATGCAGGCACATGCCTGCAGTAACACAGGCTACAAGCTGGGGGGCACTAGAGCAGCCCTCTCTTCTCTTCCTCAGTGTGTGGCCAGGCCCCTCAAGAAGCTTTGATTAGGGAGTGGTCTGTCCCCCTCCCCGCCCCCGCTTCTGACCAAGAGGGAGCAAGCAGGGAGTTGATAACAGAGCATTTAGTTACGCAGCAGGGAGTTACACAGGGAGTTGTTAGGTATCATAGATTCAAAGGTTGTAAGGGGCTGGAAGGGACCTCGCAAGATCATCAGGTCCAGCCCCCCTGCACTAGGCAGGAAAGACAATTGGGGTCAGGTGACCCCCACCGAGATGACCATCCAATCTCCTTTGAAGATTTCCATGGTAGGTGATTGCACCACCTCTAGAGGGAATTTATTCCAGTCTGGACACTAACTGCGAAGAAGTTTTTCCTAGTGTTAAGCCTGAAACAGTCTTTTGGAGTTTGTGGCCATTACTCCTCGTTTTCCCCAAGGGTGCCCTGGTAAACAGATGTTTGCCGAGCCCTTGATATATTCCCCTGATATAGCAGTAAGGTGCTACCAAGTCCCCTCTCAGCCTCCTCTTTTTTAGACTGAAGAGACCCTCAGCCTTTCCTTGTATGGCCTGCCTTGCAAGTCTCTGATCATACGGGTGGCTCTTCATTGGACTCTATCAAGCTTTTCCACATCCTTGTTGGAATGTGGCAACCAGGACTGGACACAGTACTCCAGCTGCAGTCTCACCAGCTGGAGGTTGTAGCTGTATTGGTCTAGAGGCAAAACAAATCATGACTTGTGGTAGAGGCGATATGTTTTATTGACCAACTAGATTTTTGCAAAAAAAGAATTATGTAATTGCAAGCTTTAGGGCACACAGGGAGTTGTTAGCATTTATCAGCCCATCAACAAAACAAAAGCCTCTCTCATTAGTTCTTGCTGTTCTTAAACAACGTTTTCCAAGAAAGGAATGGAGGTACATTATCACCTACCTGTTGATTAATTCTAAAAAGCCTTATGACGACGCTGTCCTGTCTCCCACAGCATGAACCATAGCCAACATGTGGTATGCTAGCTAATGCTGGGAGATGTCTGCATAAGGCAGAAGGGAGGGGGGAATCCTTGCTGCGGGGAGAAGCAGTAGGAAGCCAGGCAGATGCCACTGTACCTATCTTCAAGAAAAGGAGGAAAGCAGATCTGGCAAACTACAGGCCCATCAGCCTGACCTCTATCCTGGGGAAGGTTTTGGAAAAGATTATCAAAGAGGCCACCCTTAACAGACTAGCTGATGGCAATATCCTGAGGGATACCCAGCATGGGTTTGTTGTGGGTAGGTCTTGACCAATCTCATTTCCTTTTACGACTAGGTGACCTATCACCTGGGCAAGGGGCAAGTCACATATCTGGACTTCAAAAAAGCCTTCAATCTGGTATCCCATGATCACCTCTTGGCAAAACTGGCTAACTGCAGCCTTGACCACACGACAATCTACTGGCTGACGAATTGGCTCCGTGGTAGGACCCAGAGGGTGGTGGTTGACAGAAGTCAATCATCATGGTGCCCTGTGACCACTGGGGTCCCTCAAAGCTCTGTCCTAGGGGCTATACTTTTTAACATCTTCATCAATGATGTAGACATTGGTGTCAGAAGCAGGCTGGCCAAGTTCACTGATGATACCAAACTCTGGAGTAAAGCATCCGCACCTGAGAAGAGGAGGGTGATCCAGGCAGATCTAGACAGGCTCATGAAATGGGCGGATGAGAACCTGATAGTGTTTAACACTGAAAATGCAAGGGTCTCCACCTTGGGAGGAAAAACCTGCAGCATCCTTATAGGCTTAGCAGTGCTATGCTGGTTAGCACTACAGATGAAAGGGACTTGGGGGTCATGATTGACCACAAAATGAACATAAGCTTTCAGTGTGATGCTGTGGCTAGTAAAGCTAGAAAAACACTGGCTTGCATCCATAGATGCTTCTAAAGCAAATCCCAGGACGTCATTCTCCCACTGTACTCGGCCTTGGGGAGGCCGCAGCTAGAGTACTGCATCCAGTTTTGGGCTCCACAATTCAAAAAGGATGTGGAGAAGCTTGAGAGAGTCCAGAGAAGAGCCACGCGCGTGATCAGAGGTCAGGAAAACAGACCTGGGGGCTGGACTCGATGATCCTTCAGGGTCCCTTCCAGCCCGAATGTCTATGAAATGTATGAAACCTGCAGTCTCTGCCGGAGCTCCAGCCAGGGAGCAGAGGGGTGAGGCCAGCCCTCCTGGGCTGGAGCAGAGAGCAGAGCCCTGCCCAGGGCTGCAAAGCATCTGGGATGCTGGGGGACTCTGGTGTAACTTAAACCAGGAAGGGTTCTTGAACAGACATTGCATAAACCAGTTTGACCCAAATTAGTTAAGCCTGCTACTACATTCAACCAGGTTCATCTTCCATCCATTTCAGCCATTTTCAACCTGGTTATGTGCACATCTGTTCTGTTACAGGTTTAAACCCGTTTCTGATGACTTAAACTGGTGTATGTGTAATGTCTGTCCCTAGCCATGGGGAACTATGGTTCAGCCTTCAAAAGAGGAGGCTGAGGGAGGACCTGGTGACAGTCTATAAACTCACTAGGGGGACCAGAAGGGTTTGGGAGAGATCTTGTTTCCCCTAGCACCTCCTGGCATAACAAGGAATAACGGCCACAAGTTGCTGGAGAGTAGGTTTAAATTAGACATCTGCACTGGCAGGGGGTCGGACTTGAAGATCTATAAGGTCCCTTCCGACCCTACTTCTATGATTCTGTGAACCCCACTTGATACCGCCCCTCCACTAGACATGGAGCCATTGAGAACTACTCATTAAGCATAATGACCCAACCAGTTATGCATCTACCTTCATCCAGTCCAGGGTTTTCAACCTTTTTTAAGAAAGGAAGCCCTTCTAGTTCATATCCCTTCTGGACCCAGGAGGATGCTGACAGATGGCCAGATGTGGAGCCAGTGGCACAGGGAGCTTGCATGTGGCCACCACCACCATCTACACACACCATGTCACTGGTGGGCACTGCTCTCCCATGCCCAAGCATCTCAGCTTCTCCACGCTGCCAGCTTCACGTCCGTCCGACCGTCAGCACCCTCCACCTCCCAGCATGTGGCAACAGTGCAGGGAGCTTACATGCAGTGGCTGCCCCTGCCACCATCGATACACTCAGTGCCACCGCTGCATGCTGGGGTGAGAGGGGGTGCTGACGGCTAGCTGCACGCGAAGCTAGTGGTCCGAAGAAGCAAGGATACTTGGGTGTGAGAAAGCAGTGCCCAGCAGTGGTACAGAATGATGGATGGTGGGGACGGCCCCGCCCTGCTTTCTTGTGCCCAAGTATCTCCACTTCTCTGTGCTGCTGGCTTCACATGAAGCTAGCCATCAGCACTCCCTCCCTCTGTGGCGCACGGCGGTGACACTGAGTGTATAGATGGCTGTGGGGGTGGCCATGCACCGGAGAGAAGAGGGTTCCATCAGCCAATCAGACATGAAGCCAGCAGCACGGAGAAGCGGGGATACTTGGGTGCGGGAAAGCAGTGCACGGTGCCTGGTAGCAGTGCCACGGAGTGATGGATGGCAGCGGCAGCCCCACCCCCCACACTGCTGCTTCCCAGGTACCCCCACTTCTCCACACTGCCAGCTTTGTATCCAGCTGGCCATAGTGACACCCCTGTCCTCCCCAGCCAACCAAACGTGAAGCTGGTGGGGCAGAGAAGCCTGTGTCAAAAAGCCTTGTTAAAATCAGGTACAAATCTAGAGAACTTGAACTTTACATTACTTCATTCCTAACCTGGAGTGAATGGAAATGATTTTGCTCACTGCCCAAACCCTTAGGAGTAACTCTAGACCACATACTTTCATATAAAGCACAAGCAGAATAGATGACGTGCAAAGTTAGTTCCCCAGAACAGCATATTAAATAAGATAATTAATCCAAATGCAGGGACAATCTAACAGTGTTACAAACTCCTGAGCTTGTCACTTTGTTATTCAGCAGCTGAATACATATTCCCAGTTTGGAAAAGTTGTCCATGCAAAGAAGCTATTACTACGTACTCGGAGCTTTTTAAATAGAAGCTTTTCCCCATCTTGGGCTTCCTCTTGGCTCATAAACCTTATAGAATTAACTCCAGGAGAAATTGGCACCTTAAAGATTGAGACAACAGGACACAGTCACAGAGGGGAGCTGGCTGTGAAGGTGGCCTGTAGTCTGAGTTCAACCCTATGCCATAGCTGACCATACCAATAACCTGTTGGATTATTTTGGCCAAATCATTTTCCTTTTGTGCCTCCATGTTCCTATTTGTGGACATGGAGTGTTTTGAAATGTGCTCGTGGTAAGGGCTATCTAGGAGTAACATATTATTGGCTGCTTGTAGATGACAACACTCTGCTCCCCCCCAAAAATCCAAACAAAAATTTTTTTACCAGAAAAAGCAACACATTATTTTGACCCAGATCTGCCTCCTTGGCACTTTTAGCTAAAGCTGAGTTAATCAGCTATTAGACAAAAAAGCCCCACTAAAGCACCTGATCTATACAGATGTTGGGAGAATGAGGATGAAGTAACACACTGCCTCTTCTGGGCAAGTGCTGGGCTCGGCATGGGAGTATGTTGAGTTTAAATTAAAGCACCGGTTTTTGTTTTGGTTTTTTTTAACATCTGCAAGCAGCCGTTATTATTAGCCCAGACTGGAAAAGCTGGCCCTATTCTGCTGCGCATCAGCCCCACTGACTCAGAGCAGTCAGATTAACCCTGCATAAATAAATGAAACAGGAATGCCATTGTTGCCATTAACCTTTTTTGAGGACAACTCTAGAACAGAAGTGGGAAGGCAGTGCTCTGTTTCATAGCACATTAGCTTGAGCTACAGCCCAACAAAGGCTTTATGTTACTACAATAGGCAGGGCCAGAGAAGGAATTAAACATACAATGACATTTGTCACTTTATTATTAGCCCTTCTTTGTTCCCATTCTTCAATGAAAGCATCAATACACTGTATACAGGAACAGAGCTGTCTGAAGGGCAAAAGAGTGTATCCACAGTTTGATTAATGACTAGTACAGCTCACATCCCAGAATAACCCTCAAGGTATTGATCAGAACTCACCTTGCTATGTTGGTATATTTTAATATCACAGGAGAGTGCCAGGATATCAAATCTTGATAACCCTAACCTATGCAGGCAAATGCCATTTATTTCTGACAGTTTAACACCTCCAGCTCCAACAAGAACCCAGAAAGCCTAACGTACTGGCTTCTTTAACCCACCAAAAATAATCATTTCTTGTGGCTGTCACACAGATGTATTTAAAACATTCCTGTCTCAAATGTCAGCATACAAAGATCTTCACTGTTTAGAGCCAAAGACAACCTTGAAAGATTGAACAAACCACCTTGAAAGAACTGCGATCTTATCTAGAGAGAGGTGTCTTTGAAATGCAATCTAGAAGGGGACACATGATGCCTCTGCTTTGGCTTTCCAGCTGAAGCGCACGGGGCAGGCCCTGCAGTGCCACAGCAGTCAACAGAATACTCAGCCTTAGTGAGGCTGCAGCTGGAGTACTGCGTCCAGTTCTGGGCCCCCCACCTCAGGGGGGATGTGAATAAGCTTGAGAGAGTCCAAAGGAGAGCCACCCGCATGATCAAAGGCCAAGAGGGCAAACCTTATGAGCGTGAACACTAATAGGACGTGAAGACGTGCCCAGTGGCCAGTGACACAGGATGGAACTTGAACAAAGGTAATGATAAAGGCTAAACTCTGTTCTCAGGTAATGTGGGCACCTGCCAGCAACTCCTTTAGAGTCACACACATATGGAAGACAGTAGTATTCAGCCATAATGCTTGCAGGCCACGAGGACCATAACGAGTAGCTACTCCCCAGAAGAGGTCCACTGCCCTTGTTAACTTTTATTAGCTGTAGTGTAGGCTGAATCCCTTGTCCTGCAATCCCTAAGCCTGGCCAAATGCATAGAATGAAGGACCCAAATTCTTAGGCAAGAGCTCTTAACTCCTGTGGCAACATGAACTGTATTAAAGCATTCTGGTGCCATATGGCAGCAATCACTTATTTACTTACAAGGTGGAAGTGATCCATAGGAAAAACGCTTGACCCAGACACTTGGCAAAACCCCATCAGGCTCTTCTCTATGCACGCTCACAAGCCTGTCTTGCCAAATCATCCCTCATCACACCACCCTGCTGCTGGCTCTACCCCAAGATTCCTAGTAACTCATGTATCCAAGCCCCATTCACTAAGGTGGTCTACTTCATGGATACCACTAGGGAAGGAAGAAGATTCAAAATGAATTGAAGAGCTCCCCCATGTGGCTCCTCATTTTAGCCACTATGGGGAGAAGCAGAACCGGGTTAAGGTAGTAATAAATGCTTAAGAAGCCAGAGGGAGAGGTTTAATTCCTTGACTACAGCACTTCTGGATTTGTATTGCTGGTATATATTCACTGACTACAGCAAATATCACAGCACAGCATAATTAATGTTTACAGGCCACTTCAATTGGTGGACCAAGGAGGACTGAGTTTCATACTGCACAAGCACCAGCATGAAATAGGGCTGGTGTTGAATAAAAGCCTGGACTTTTGCAGGACTGTATGATAATATTGTGTAACTGGCAGTGTAGAGGTCCCTTATGGCTCTTAAAGGTGGCTGTATTAAGAATTTGAGTTCTTTATTCTGAATTGAACTTTGCTCTCTGCACAGTAGCTTGAGACTCTTAAATCTGCAGTACCTGAATTCACTTTATGCTATGAGACATGCAGACAAAAGGTGTCCCCAGCCACTTTCTGTCATTTCACTCACAGCTGCAGAAGCAGTTCTGGCATGACTCAAGAACCCATTAAGCAACTGCTGTATCAGCTTACCAGCATCCTTGCCTGGTATGTTGCAAGGAGATGAGAACAGGGTAGGTCTGGCTGCCCGCTGCACACTGGTCTGCTTCCCTGATGGGTTCTGGGAGCCACAGGAGAGTAGGAGCTTAACTGGCTCTGCCTCAACATACAGAAATACAGGGCAAAGGGTAGATTTTGTCCCTAAAACAGCCAACCAGGGCAGCCCAGGAGATGGGGAAGGGAGGAAAAGCAGACTGGTACAGAGCCCTGATTCTTAGCCCAAGTTCTAGTGTAGGCTGGTCTATCTCATGCCAAAGTGCCATCCACTCCCTGGAGATTACTGGACTTCAATGGGAACAAGCACATATGCACACGGCTGTATGAAGAGATGAATGAATGCTGACTAAAAAATTTTAGGTCTGCTGGAGACTCTGCCAGTGGAGACTTGTAAACAGTTATAGAGAAATGTGTGTGCTAATCACAGACAGATACCCCAAGGCATACCTTTCAGAAATGATCTATGAGTCTGCCACCCTTGCTTCTCTAGAATTTCTGTGCAGAAATTAATAGAAGTCAGCTGTCGAACCAAAAGGATGGTTTAACCACAGCCACCAAAAATCCCACCATCCAAAACCAAGCAATCCATCACTATCCTGAAACCAAACTGAGATGACCTCCATCTTGCCCTCAGTCCTTGCCCATAGCTCCCAGAGAAATCAATGTCGTCTCCAGATACAGATTTTCTTTCACTTTGCCTGAATTCTGGGGCACATAGAGCTTTACAAGAAATAATCAAGATAGTGGGCTCGAGGAAAAGGGTTGAGTGATAAACTACAAAAAAAACCTTGTTCCTATTCATCACTGCAAACCCTTTTAAATTTGTAAAACAAATAGCCTATACAGATCTACACACACACACACACACACACACACACACACACACACACACACACACACACACACACACACACACACACGGAAGAGACCCCAAGGGAGTTCTAAATACCTGGAAGTGGGACAACAGCCTGTAAGGGGAGTGCTGAGGCAGCCAGCACTCATCCAGCACATATGCTGACAGCTATTTATTTCCTTTACTGGAAGAAGAAGGGGGAATCAAGTTACTAACAAGAAATTAAGGATTGCTAATGATAAGTGAGGAAGTGCCAATGATTAAATATGCACCCCATTTAAACAGTATCGCAAAGTCTATTTGATCATACTGTGCTGGCTTATTAACTTTAAATGCCATTTAAATCAAGCACACAGACACATATAGCAGTTTGCATCCTGCTAAAACAGCTAACTAAAAATGACACCCAGGCTACAATCTGATCTGTTATACCACAGTATAACTAGAGTAATTCTAGTACAGGGGCAGGCAAAAGATAGCCTGCGGGCCAGATGCAGCCCACCAGCCAATTCTACCTGGCCTGCGGGGCCCCTAAAAAATTTAGAAAAATAATATTTATCTGCCCCTGGTTGCCTGTCAAAGATGACAGGAGCCAGGGCAGCAGGACCCAGGGGGAGCCGGCAGCAGAACTAAACAGCCACTGCAACAAGTCCGGCCCAGCCTGACAACCCCCACCCCCAGCTAGAGATGCCCCAGTCCTCAGGGCTGGCCGGGCCGGACCCTGCAGTCGGGAACCGCGTAGTGCTGGCCAGCGGAAATGGCTGCGGCAGGCAGGGGAAAGAGGCAGCAAACAGGCGTACGGAGTGCAGCATCAGCCGGGCAGAAGCACAGGGCCTGTGCCAGTGCCCCAGGGCCACAGCTGGCAGGGCCCAAAGTGGGGCATCAGACTGGCAAGGGCTCTATGGAGCTGGGCTGTCTCCCTCCTCTCTCTGCTTGAGCAGCGCAGCCCAGCTCCACAGAGCCCCTGCTAGCCCATGCCCTGCACTCCTGCCACCCCGCTCTGGGCCCTGCAGGCACTGGCCCCAGTGCACCAGCATGGGCACAGCACTCCCGCCTAGCTGTCACTGCGCTCCTGCATGCCCGCTCGCTGCCCCTTCCCCCTGCCTGCCACAGCCATTTCCCCACACCCCACCACTGCCCGCCACACTCTGGCATCACATGGTTCCCAGCTGCAGCACCGAGACTGCAGGAGCAGCTAGGGTGTGGTGCCGGAGCGGCTGGGGTGAGGGAGGGAGGGACAGGGGGATAGGGAAGTGTTAGGAGAAGGGCAGCAGTGCCACATGGGGGGCAAATGGCTGCGAGCTCAGGAGCACAAGGCAAGGAGCACCCTCCCACCCACAGCCTTCTACAATATACAAGAGTAAGACTTAATTTTAAGCTACTATACAATCACCTGTATGTGCATTACTAAAATGCATGGAAATCAGGATAAAATATTTTTAAGTGAAATTAATGAATGCGGTAGTACGTTTGATTTGGTATTTTTCAAAGATGGCAAAACTCCTTGCTGAAAGAAGTAATTCTGGGGGGCAAGGGGAGGGACTTCTGGTGGCAAAGGTCAGGGATTAGGGGGTGACTAGGGGATGGGGCACCTGTCAAGGGGCAGGGCTACTCATGTAGCCCTCAGTGGCTTGCCAAAACTCAATAAGAGGCCCTCCACTCAAATTAATTACCCGCCCCTGCTCTAGTAGGTTCAGTACAGGTACTCCAGGCTTACCTAGATCAGAACCTCGGCCATTATTGATACAATTTTAAGATTTAAAATATACCTAGGGAATGCAGGAGGCTTAGCATTTTAATAAACATTTTGCTTGTGGCCCATTTTGCATGTAGCCCTTTGCAGCAGATACCAGTGAGAGAGTGCAGACAATGGTCTAAGAGGCAGCAACAACCTCCCTTACATTTTGGGACACTTTCTGTGCATCTTCTACCTTCTACTCCCATCACAACAGCTGCTGTCAGGGGGTTTAATATGGCAGATGAACCACAATTGGAACTAAAATGGGCTATAGGGAAGACATTGTTGATGCTGTTGTTCAGATATTGGGAAGAAACAATCAGTGCAGGCTTGTTGGTTCTTACCAACATGTGACTGCACCTACCTGAATGCATATACAAAAGGCTATCTACAGACCCTGTCTGCAGACCTGTGCTTGCCCCTTTCCCCCATTCCCCCATCCATTAGTCCCTGGCATCAGGGAAACCTCAAGTGATACGAAGCCAGCATGGCTGACTCTATGCCCTTAGTGCAGGGCAGTGATTCCCAAAGGATGTGCCACAGCACACTAGTGGGCCACAAGAGCTTTGGAAGCGTGCTGTGAGATTCCTATGAGGAGGTAAATGCTCTTTTCCCCCATCTGGCACCGTAAAGCTGCCCCAGCTACTCCAGTGGCACCACAGCTGATCTTCTAAGGACTGCAACTGCTGCTCCTTCCTTCCTCACTATTCCCCACCTCAGCCAGCCCCCGCATTCTCCCAGCAGTGCGCTCTACTGTGAGCAAGCAGGCAGGCAGGCAGACATACAGACAGAGCCATGCTTTGCAGCGCAGCTCTTCTCTTCTAGCCCCCCCCATCCCCCCACACTTCTGGGGCCAGTAGGAGGAGCAGCAGGGGTGGTCACCTGTGTGTGAGACCCTGCAGAAGCAGCCTCAGCAGTGGGGGCTTAAGTGGCACAAACAAGATCACTGATTCTCAACTTTGTTAGCCTCAAGGCCTCCCTCCATAACAGGAATGACTGATGCCTCCCAAGACTGGGGGAGGCACCATGGCAGCAAGTGGAGAGCGGGGGCCACCTGCAGCCACCGGTGGCAGTGTTGGCGCTGGGCAGGGGGGTGACGAGCGGGGACTGCCTGCAGACGCCACCAGCCGCTTCGGCAATGAGGGAGAGCAGGTGGCAAGCGGTGACCACCCGCAGAAGCCAGCGGCGGCTTCACCGGCAGCCAATCTTGGGGAGGAGCGCTTGTGCCCACCCGTGCCCCCCCCCATGCGTCGCCTATGCTCCATATCTTTTCTGAATGTAGACCTATCTCTGTGATTTTCAACTGGGGTACCACAAAATTCAGAAAAGTTATGGAGGGCGCCTGGAGGCTAGAAAGGTTGAGAACTACTGGTATAGAGACTAATCCTTTGCCTAAAGAAAAATGTATTCAGTGTTATCCTTTTAACACTACATCTCAGCACTGGTATGATTTCCTCTGGCAGAAGAATGAAATACATTGTATATTTTGGAAAATGTATGTGTCCACACGTGTGTATGCGTTATATTTTGAAAAATGTATGTGTGTGCGTCTTTTTGGGTGTAAGAATGAAGTGTTCTGGCAATTTTAATCCAGAAAAAAGTGTGCCTGAGGTATAAAAAGTCTGGGAAACAATGAAGCAGGGAGTCTATAAGGGCAGAGGTGTGTGGCAATTCCAGGTGGGGAGGATACCCTTCAGGTGGCTATTCCAGCATATTTTAGTAAAATCCCTGACCAACCACAGGTAGGTGCCCTACAGCAACCTTTTCATCCTCTCCTCAGGTTCAGTGAAAAGCTTAGTCAGACTCACAGATGTGGCCCATATAGTCTTAAATAACTTCAGCCAGGGCCCAGATTAGACAGGATATTAAATGCTTAACCTAACCTAAGACAGACAACTTCTGCTGTTCCCAAATGGTATGGTGATCTCTTCATTTGGCTTTGTGTTTATTTGCTGGTGGTGTATATTATTTGACTAGGTTTGAGGTGGAAAGCAAGGTTATTATGAAGCAGCAACCCAGCACACTGTGGCGGCTGATGCACTCACTTAAAGGTGCAACAGGATCAGATCCTCAGTCCCAACAATTGAGCCTCCAGCCATATCTCAACCTACTTGCCAGCAAGTTGAAACCAGGTGCTGACAATCAGCTCATTCTTGGCTGGTTCCAGGGACCCTGACTCAAATACCAATGTGGTCTCCATCAGGCAACGATCAGCTAATTGTCAGCAGGATCAGGACTACACTGGGATTCATGTCCAGCGTAGTCCCGATCCTGCCAATAATCAGCTGATTGGCAGCTGGCAGGGACCACACTAGGACCATTTCAAGCCCTGGTATGGCCTTGGAGCCAGCTGACAATCATCTGATTTTTGGCTAGTGGGAAAATTGCCAGGGCTCAGTGGAGACCCCTGTGCAGTCCTAAGCCTGCCACATGGTCAATTTATTGTGCAATGCAAATCAGTTACATTTTTCAGTAATAATTTTATGACTTATTTCCTGTTTTATTGTGCCATTAATTGCCTGAACAGCTGTGTGGCTGAGTTACACTTTAAGGTGTGAGCAGTTGGTTAATCTCATCTTAAGTGTAACATCTGACACAGGCCTATTACTCTTTCATTTGGGAGGGTTACTTATAGTCCCTTCTCAAGAGGACCACAGGGAATGACAATGGTAGGAAGCCAAGGAGTTTAAAATGCATGCATCGGGCATTGAGCATGATATGTGCAGAACCCACCACAGGCAGGAACTCGCATGTGGGTCACCAATGAGCTATGCCAGGAAGTTTGTTATACGCGGGAAGGGCAGAGAAGACATACAGGGTGGAATTCTATTCCCTTTTGTGTATTTAAATGACAGCTTACTACGCATGTAAGTGATATTTTTGGCAGGTATGCTAAAGCACATTCTGCTTCCCCTACAGTATGGATGCTTATACTTGCAACAAACAGACTCAGTGTATGCAGTATGCTACACCCTTGCTGAGCAGCTTTGCAACTACATTATGATCACCCATTTTGGATGCAAATGTGCAGATAAGTCACAAAAATTTAGCTGACCAGGAACCCGTGACTAGCAGTGTTAGACTCAGAAGGAAGAGGAGGCTGCCCTTTCTTGTCCAGCTGAGTGGTTAGGACACTTGCCTAGGAATCCAGGAACTAGGCTTTAGCCCTCCCTCACCCAAAGCAGGTTTCAATCTGCCACTCTGATTCCCTGCACAGTGTTCAAGCTACCACATACAAGTTAGGCAAGGAGTATGCAACCCCTGGCACAGATGCATACTGTAGCATTTTGCTTGGTGCACATGCCTCAAGGAAGGGGCCAAGGCTGCATTGGCACAACAAGGAATGGCCCTCTCACAACTCCACTAGCAAGCCAACATCTTCTAGGTAGAGGCTGCAGGTGTTTTTGGCACTCTACCTAAAACATGGCCCACCCCTGAGTTAGGCATTATCCAGAGCCCTCTCCAGTGCTCCTCCTGAAGCTGGCTTTCTTGGCAGTCAAGAGGGAAATATATGGAACCAGTATGGAAAGGAAAAAGTAAAAGGTGTGCGGCTCAGTGAGAGCTGCTGTCCTTGATGAGAACATAGGCCTTTGTTCCCAACAAGGCAGAAAAATCCCCATCCATTTCATCTATTGATCATTAAATGCAAGGGCAGGAAATTAACTTTAAGAGAAGGGCTCAAGGAGGGTCTGGATATGGGTGGATCTAGCATTTTGAAGAGGGGGGTGCAGATGGTGAAGCGCAGCATCACATATGAAACAACATATTTTTCTCCAGTTAAAAATAAACTAACATGCTTGGGGCCTCCGGCTGTACTGAAGCAAAAAACAAGCATATCTTCACTGGAATGAGTTACAAACAATTTGCAGGGCTGTGAAATAGGAGCTTCATTACCAGGAGCACCTAGCAGACAGCTGAATTGCAGACCAAAAAATAATTGGATTGGTGGAACATCAAGACCATTAAAAAGAAGAGAGGGTCATTAACACCCATGGAATGAAAAATTTAGAAGGCATCAGGTAGATTATAATAAGCTACCAAGTCAATGTATTCCCCCAGCGCTGCCTGATTAAAAATGCTGCTGCCACTCCCAGGCAATTGGTTTTAAACTTTGGGTGGACTGGGAATCAAAAGGGGGTGCAAGCAAATCCACCCCTGGGTCTGTGGCACAGTGGTTAGAGCCATATGCAAGAAAGTAAAAAAGACATGTAACAGGAGCCTAAAACTTGAATCATCTACTTCCTGGGCCAGCCTTGAAACCACCTGGTGATTGGGGCTGAAATGCAGGAAGGGCTGCTGCTGCCTCCCCCAATCCCTTCTCTTCCATCCTGCCAGTGAGCGGTCGAGGCAGACGTCACGAGATGTGCATAGCGGAGACCAACTGGAGGCTACAGGAATGGTGCTTCGAGGCGGGCTTTGGCTTCCTCAGCCATGACCGGCACATCGTGATGAGAGACATGCTGGGATGGGATGGGCTCCACCTTTCCCCTAAAGGTAAGCGTGTGTTCTCTTCCAGGTTGGTGAACCTCCTTCGGCGGGCTTTAAACTAGGCTCGTCGGGGGAGGGGGAAGATGAGGGCGGAGGAGACGATGAACTACCAGGCCCAGCAACAGCCAGCGGGCCCAGACCAATGGTCAAAAGGGAGAAACAGGTAAGTGATGGGGGACGGGGCATTGCTGAGACTAGGGGGTCAGTGGGCACAACCGTTGGAGGCCTCAATTGCCTCTACACGAATGCTCGAAGTATGGGGAAGAAGCAGGAGGAACTCGCCCTCCTCCTAGCTGTCACCAGCCCTGACATAGTAGGGATCACAGAAACGTGGTGGGACTCATCGCATGACTGGGCGGTGAGTGTCAAGGGCTATAGGCTATACAGGAGGGACAGGATAGGAAGGAAAGGTGGAGGAGTAGCACTCTACATCAAGGAGGAATAGAGGGGGGGCACTCTGAGGTGCTCTGGGTTAGAGTAAAAGGCAGTCCAGGGGAGAGAGACTTAACGGTGGGAGTCTACTATAGACCTCCCAACCAGGGAGAAGAGCTCGACCAGGAATTCTTAGGTCAGCTCACAGAGGCAGTGAGGGCTAAGGATGTGGTCATCATGGGGGACCTGAACTTCCCAGACATCTGCTGGGAGGAGCAGTCAGCCAAGTCTGATCGCTCACGTCGGTTCTTAGCCAGAGTGCAGGACCTCCATCTAACCCAGGAGGTGCACAGTCCCACCAGGGGAGACGCCTTGTTGGACCTGGTGCTGGCCACGGGTGATGACCTGGTGAGGGGGCTGCGGGTGATGGGCCACCTGGGAGACAGTGATCATCGCTTGCTGGAATTCACCATCCAGCGTAAGGTGGCAAAGGGCTGCAGCAAGGCAACAGCCCTAGACTTTAGGAGGGCTGACTTCAACAAGCTAAGGAGGATCGTTGGGGAAGCGCTGAGGACCCAGAGGGGAAGGGAATCAGATGTCCAAGGGGAGTGGTTGCTCCTTAAGGAGACGATCCTCCATGCCCAAAGGGAGGTAATCCCAACAAGGGTCAAAGGGAGCAGGAGGGCACATAAACCCCCATGGCTCACTAAGAGCATCCGGGAATGTCTCCTTGCTAAAAGGGAGGCATACACCCAATGGAGAGATGGGGTCATCACCAAGAAGGACTATGTTACAGTCGCCCGAGGATGTAGGGGGGCAGTCAGGAGGGCCAAGGCAGAGATGGAGATAGGACTAGCTTCCCGGATTAAGGACAATAAGAAGTCCTTCTTCAAATACATAGGGGGTAAAAAGAGGGTCCCGGGTAATGTGGGGCCCCTGCAGGACACGATGGGCAACTTAGTCATCACGCCAGATGATAAAGCTAACATATTTAACGATTTCTTTGCCTCTGTCTTCCTAAGTAGGGACCAGTTCAGCCACCTCCCTGCTGGGCCCCCCTCGGGCCCCGGGAGAGACACGCCTGGGCCAGGGGTTAGCGAGGAGTTAGTTAGGGTACTTCTGGAGAGGCTGGACGTGTTCAAGTCCGCTGGGCCGGACGATCTTCACCCTAGGGTTCTACAGGAACTGGCCGAGGTCAGAGCCGCGCCAGGGGTCCCGCAATATGAGCACTCGTGGTGCTCTGGCGAGGTGCCGGAGGACTGGAAGAGGGCCAATGTGGTCCCTATCTTCAAAAAGGGAAAAAAAGAGGACCCGGGAAATTACAGGCCAGTTAGTCTTACCTCAATCCTGGGTAAGCTCTTTGAAAAAATTATCCTGGCACACATCCAGGAGGGCCTTGCGGGTGAATGCATGCTCAGGGGCAACCAACATGGGTTCATCAGTGGCAGGTCTTGTCAGACCAACCTGGTGGCCTTTTACGATCAGGTCACCAAATCATTAGACGCAGGGGTTGCTGTGGATGTAGTCTTTCTGGACTTCCGGAAGGCTTTCGACACTGTCTCTCACCCTGTCCTCATCAAAAAGCTGGGAGACTGTGGTGTCGATGCCCACACGGTCAAATGGGTCGCCAACTGGTTGGAGGGCCGCGCCCAGAGGGTGGTGGTGGATGGGTTCTTCTCGACCTGGAAGGACGTGGGCAGTGGGGTTCCGCAGGGCTCGGTCCTCGGGCCCGCACTGTTCAACATCTTCATCAGTGACTTGGATGAGGGGGTAGAAAGCACCCTGTTCAAGTTTGCTGATGACACTAAGATGTGGGGGGATGTGGGTGCACTAGAAGGGTGCAATAGGCTACAAGCTGACCTTGACAGGTTGCAACGGTGGGCGGATGAGAATAGGATGGGTTTAACACCGATAAGTGCAAGGTGTTGCACATGGGGAGGAAGAACCGGCACCACACTTACAGGTTGGAGAACTCCCCTCTTGCCAGCACGGAGACGGAAAAGGATCTTGGAGTCGTCATTGACTCCACGATGAACATGGGCCGGCAGTGTGGGGTGGCAGTCAATAAGGCCAACCGTACCCTGTCATGCATCCACAGATGCATCTCGAG
The DNA here is from genome assembly GCF_052110815.1 of Crocodylus siamensis. Lineage (NCBI taxonomy): Eukaryota > Metazoa > Chordata > Crocodylia > Crocodylidae > Crocodylus > Crocodylus siamensis. The sequence continues at coordinate 48,141,532 of NC_143403.1, forward strand.
CAGGTCCAGGGAGGTGATCCTCCCCCTCTATGCGGCACTGGTCAGGCCGCAGCTGGAGTACTGCGTCCAGTTCTGGGCGCCACACTTCAAGAGGGACGTGGACGATATGGAAAGAGTCCAGAGGAGGGCCACTCGTATGATCAAGGGTCAGCAGGGCAGGCCTTATGAGGAGAGGCTACGGGACCTGAACCTGTTTAGCCTCCACAAGAGAAGGTTAAGGGGGGACCTTGTGGCCTGCTACAAACTGGTCAGGGGGGATCAGCAGGTATTGGGGGAGTCCCTGTTCCCCCATGTGCTGCCAGGAGTGACCAGGAATAACGGTCACAAGCTGGCGGAGGGTAAGTTTAGATTAGATATTAGGAGGCGCTACTTCACAGTCAGGGCGGCTAGGGCCTGGAACCAGCTTCCAGGGGAAGTGGTGCAGGCTCCTAGCCTGGGGATTTTTAAAAGGAAGTTAGATGAGCACCTTGCCGGGGTCATCTGACCCCGGTGCTCTTTCCTGCCAAGGCAGGGGGTCGGACTAGATGATCTACCTAGGTCCCTTCCGACTCTAGCTACTATGAAACTATGAAACTATGAATCCCTTGTTCCAGGACTTGCCAAGTAAGCATAGGCATGCCTGGCCAGTGTGTAGCCCTATTACACATGCCTAGTCTCCATGTGCAAGCTTATGCATCCACTCTGTTGGGGAAGAAGAAAAATGCCTAAAATGACATTTACATGGCACAGGTTTGGGCACTTTGTGTGCTCAAAAGCTTATCTAGCACCTCTCCCAACTATACAGTAGGTCCCATAAATATATCACTGAAAACCCTTGCTTCTCACTTAGACAGCTAGAAAGCTGCCATTTAGATGCAAAAAGAGAAACAACTTCAACACTGGTGTTCATTTTATGGAAAGTTAAGTGTCATTGCACTGCCCTGCTCTGACAGGCACATGCACTACAGGCACTTTAGTAGTTCATGTATCCTCTCAAACCCACCCCCACCCCACCCTCAATGATGTTTTAAATGCTTCCACATTGTGTTTTATACTGGAACTATGAGAAATGTGTCCCAACAAATGGGCTTGCTCCCTGCATTAAAGGGTAGAGAACACAGCGGCACTGCTAATAAATACTCACCTCTCAAAAGACAGTGGCTGCGTCCAGACGAGTGCAGGCACGCGGTATGTGGCACCGCAAGAAAATGTTACACCATATTGAAGTGGACTGAAATAAAAGTTAATTTGGTGTGGCAGGTAGCTCTCCCTTGGAATAGCAGAGAGCAGGTCCCTGCACAGCCAAACCTCCATTCAAACAAAACCACTGAGGTCAAACATGGTCCCAAGGACTCCTGACAGAGATAAATGTTGAAAGTAATTCAATGTGTGATGACAACATAAAGACCCTGATAATGAACATCAAATTAAAACAAACCTGCTTCTCTCTGCATCATGATATTCCCACTCAGCAACATATGATTTACTGACATAAGCCCTGTCAGAAATATTTATCCCCAACATTAACCATTGCAAGACAGTAGTTATGCACCTGAGAAACCTGTTGGAGGAAAACCTGCCTCCAGATCCTGCCTGTACGTTGCTCTAACACACAAATTATACAGAACATAATTTCCATAAATTAGCTGGTTGTTGGGGTCAGCCTCCCCCACCCGCAGAAACAAACACTGCATTATAAAAGTCCTTTAATAGCTGAGTCCAACACTGTACCCACTCATGCCAGGTGCTATCGGCCGAGGTTATACTATAAGTAATTCTTGACACTGTATATTGCATATGCACAGCAGCGCATAACAGAAGACTGTTCACAGAAGCTAAGGAGAAGAACACACAGTCCTGCCCCCTTAACACAGTTCATTTCTTGCAGGCTGAGTGCTGCAGAATAGCGAAATCTGGCAAAACTAAAGATATTTTAAGGTGACAGGTTGATACCAACCAAGTTTCCACTTGAATAGTTCTATTTTGAAAATTTAAATTCCCCCTGCATTTTTAACTGGTTACAGGATTCGTCTTCTGTTTGGTCCTCAATTGTTGTGTAGCTCCATTTGTGCTGTTAGAAGGCTTGTGTATCCTACCAAAGAACACACTGCACATGTTACTTCAGTGACTGAAGCAATTCCTTTGCTTATAGCCTACATGTCAGTCTGCAAAGACACCTGGCAATCTGAAATCCTTTGGGTGAATGATATTCCACGAACGTCACTGCTCACCATGAAACAAGACCTCTGAGCACTGTTCCTCTATAAGAGGTCGCTTGTGACATTCTAAGAGCTCCGCTGACATGGCAGCTGCTGAAGGGTTCCCCATGGATCTCATGTCAACCTTTGTGACTACAAATTGGGCATTTGTGCTGAACTGGCAAGCATGTAGCAGCTACCCAGCGGGTGCATCTACACATTCATTATTGCGCCATAGTTATTGCACAGCAGTGCTGGAGCACGGTTTTTTTGTGACCGTTACTGTGCAGTAGCCTAATAACACTGTGCAATAGCTTATTAGTATGGTTCTTGACTGGCACAGTACTATGCAGTGTTATTAGGCTACTGTGCAGTAAGCATCTTGTGTGGACGCCCAATGATACTCTCCCTGCCTTACCCATCATTTTCCATGACTTTCTCAAGATCTCCCACTGGGTCATATTTACCACTAATCTTTCATTTATATGGAAACTGCAACTCTCAGCATTACGATAAGCCATCGGAAAGCACACTAATGGCACTGTGCTTTCTCCGACTGGCACGTAACTGGTGAATAAGCCAGCTCTCTTGCCCATCCCTGCACACATTTCCAACTGATCGTTCTTTTGTTTCTATATGTGGAAAAAATTGGTCTTTGTCTCTTAAACCATTTATGTTTCTCCCCAAGGGCCACTTAGTTCACTGTAAATGTGGAAAAACTTTACACAATTTAATGGGATTCCTCCAGTCTGTCTCCAAGAACAGATGAGAGCATTTTGTCTCCATCCTGTTTACTTGTGGGGACATATTTTATTCTAAGCTTCAGTTTTATGAACAACTCCCACTATAAAGAAAAAACAACAGGGACTGACTGTGCTCCAAGGCTTCTCTTATCCAGTGATGACCATTTAGCATCCATCACAAGCGATTCCTGACATCAGGAGTCCTTTTGACTTTTCCACTGCCTCTTTCCTAGGCAGTCCTGTGCTTTTTATGCCATGTAAGCAACACTGAGCAAGGTTCTACATTACTTCTGCTGCTAATTTACTACCACTTTCTCTGCTGACACCACTTAAGTAATTCATTTGTCTTGTTTACTACAGCCATAAATATGACTAGTTGGCCTTAAGCCTGTCATAAAACAAATATTAATGTCTCATCAACACACACTAGTTCTTACCCATTGAACGCATGCTCCCTATTATGAAGCATTACAAATGCTCCCTATTACAGTAAAGCACAATTTTCATTTGCAGGCTCAGTCACTGCAAAAACTAAAAGTCTCTGAATCTAGTTGCCTTTCTCCTCATTATTTGCTTTGGCCTCAATTCTGAAGTTATCCACAAACTGCATTTCACCAGAGAGGCACCAGTCCCCCCATGAAAGCACCATGCTAACAGCCTCTTTCCAGGTGTCAGGGTCACGGTAAACAACCATCTATCTTCCCCTCTTTACCATCAATAACCCTTCTCCATAACTAGTTATCAGTGGACCTGTCTACACATTCATTAATGCACTATAGTTACTGTGCATTAAGTTAACCAAGTACTAACTCAATTCACAGTAACTTATGCTACTTCTCAGTAGCACCAGTCCATGGGTTTTTAGTGATACTTACTGTGCAGTTGCCTCATACTACTGCAAGTAGTGTATTAGTATGGTTTTTGCCTGGCACGCTACTGCACAGTGTTATTAGGCTACTGCGCAGTTAAAGTCTCATGTAGACATGCCCAGTAGGAGTGTTTTCCCTCAATCAATAAGGTAAGCTGAACAATTTGCTGTTCATAACACAGTGCCCTGAATTTCCCCAAGTTCCCGTCACAGACAGTTCTGTTAAACAGATCTTCTTTGGAAAAGTCATCCATTGGCTTGCAAATCAGCCCTTTACTAAGGGAGGGCTTGGAGTAAGATTTGGGAAAATGGAAAGAAGCTTCTGATAAATGGGGAACCAGGGAAAACTCAGAATCTCCCAAGAAGTATATGATGAAGACCCCTGCGAAACTGGGCAGCCACATTCTCACAGATTCAGAACCCAGAGGGTGAACACTGTTGCCCCTTGCCCTCCAAACCTCTTGCTTATTGCCAAATTCAAGGCCTTGGGTTCTTGTTAGTGATCAAACTCAGCAGCCAGGGAAAAGGGGGAAACAAGTGGTGGCAGCTTAAAGGGATCGGGGGGGTGAGTGGCCAAGCCCCCTGGGTTCTACAGGCATGCCAGGATCACCAGTGCAGCCATTCTAGCAGCTGCACCAACAGGCTGCTGCAGGAGATATGTCAGCTGCCTCACAACCAGCTCTACCATCTGGATCCAGTCCACAGGGTCAAATGAGTCAGAGTCTCCAACATAAGCAACCCCCTTTTTAAGACCCTAGGTCTGTTCCTGGCTGAGTAATTCTGGAAAACAAATGATAGTAGGCCTACAGCAATGCTCTTAATAGTGCAATAATGTTCATTCACAATACACATCCACCCCCATTGTGTTTGCTCTCAGTGGGTGCATCTACATGGATGTTTACTGCAAAGTAAACTAATTAGCTGTGCAGTAAACATCTCAGCATCTACATGCGGGTGACTCCCTCCTAAGGGGGACTGAGGGAGCAATCTGCTGCCCAGACCCCCTAACCTGTGAGGTCTGCTGCCTTTCTCATATCTGGGCTCATATCTGGGAAGTGGCTGCAAGGATTCCTAAACTCATCTGGCCCTCCCACCCCTACCCCATGCTCCTCATCCTTGTGTGCATGAATGACATGGCCAGGAACAATCCCAGCTGGGTCATGAGTGACTACAGGGCTCTGGGGGTTGGGTTCAAGTGGTCAGGGTCGCAGGTAGTTCTCTCCTCAGTCCTCCAGTTATGGGTCACAGGTACAGGAGAGACAGATGGATAGAAGAACTGAACTAAAGATTCTGGTACTGGTGCTACTGCAAGGACTTCGGCTTGTTCAACCATAGCACACACTTCAGAGACTGCAGCCTGTTGGGAAGGGATGGCATCCACCTCATGCCGAAAGGGAAGGAGCTTTTCTCAGCTAGAATGGCAGACCTCTTGGATAGGGCTTTAAATTGAGATTGCTGGGGAACGGGCTAACAATTACGAGTACAAGTCAAAGAAATGGCAACCATTAATCTAGCATAGCAGGGAACAATAGGAAGCATACTCTGACACCAGCCAAAGGACAGGTTTTTCTGTAGCACACCAGGAAGCCTAGGGCCTCCAATGACAGACTTAGTTGCCTGTACACAAATGCCAGGAGCATGGTGAACAAGAAGGAGGAACTAGCCCTCCTGCTAACCAACAAGCAATACAGTCTCGTAGGGATTACGGAGACCTGGTGGGACTCCACCTATGATTGGACCACAGGTACAGAGGGCTACACCCTGCATAGGAGGACTGAGTTGGAAAGAAGGATGGAGGAGTTCCTCTCTACGTGAATGAACATTACACCTCCCTAGTAATGAAGCCTGGTAACAAAGAAGGTAACTTGAGAGCCTCAAACAAAGAATCCATTATTGATAGGCTAACTGAAGGCAGTATTCTAAACAACAGCCAACATGGCTTTATTGCAGGCAGGTCATGACCACCTTCATTTCCTTCTACGATCAGGTAACTCGCCACCTGGGTAGGGGAAATGAGGTTGATGTCATATACGTGGACTTCAAAAAGGCCTTCGACTTAGTCTTCCATGATGTCCTCATGGTAAAATTAGGAAAATGTTGCCTCAACTACTTAACGGTCCAGTGGCTAGGCTAGGTAACTGACTCCGAGGTAAGACCCAGAGAGTATTAATAGATGGAACTGAGTCAACACGGCAGAAGGTGTCCAATGGTGTCCCTCAGGGTCCAGTACTCAGACCAATGCTTTCCAAAATGTTCATCAGTTATTTGAATTCAAGTATTAATAGTGAACTGGCAAAGTTCACGGATGACACCGAATTATGGAGAAGTGTGGTCACGCTTGAGGACAGGCTGGCGATACAGGCTGACCTGGACAGGCTTGTGAGATGGGCAGATCTTAACCTAAAGATGTTTAACATGGAGAAATGTCAAGTGCTCCATCTGGGGAGAAATAAACCTCAACACACTTACAGGCTTGGCAGTGCTACGCTTTCCAGCACCACAATTGGAAGTGGGGGGTCGTGATAGATCACAGAATGAACATGAGCCACCAATGCAATGCTGTAGTGGGCAGAGTGAATCAAACACTGGCATACATCTACTGATGCAACTCGAGCAAGACTAAGGATGTCATTCTCCTGCTCTGCTCAGCCTTGGTGAGACTGCAGTTGGAGTACTGTATCCCATTCTGGGCACCACACTTCAGGAAGGATGTGGAGAAGTTTGAGCGAGTCCAAAGGACAGCTATGTGCATGATTAGAGGTCTGGAGAGCAAGTCATACACGGAGAGGCTGAACGACATGGGAATGTTCAGCCTGGAGAAGAAAAGACTTAGAAAGGACTTGGTGGCAGCCTAGATCAAGGGCATACATTAGGGCCTGGAGTAGCATCTGTTCACCAAGGCGCTCCAGGGGAAGACAAGAAACAGTAGGTACAAACTGATTGAAGATCGCTTCAGATTGGACATAAGGAAAAACTTCTTTGCAATTTGAGTGCTGAGGGTCTGGAACAGATTCACCCCAGAGGTGGTACAGTCGCCCACCCTGGCAATCTTCAAAAAGCATCTTGCTGCCCTTCTTGCTGGGGTCATTTTGACCCCAGAAGTCTTTCCTGCCCAAGTGCAGGGGGGCTGGACCTGATGATCTTCTAAGGTCCCTTCCAGCCCCTAACATCTATGAATATGTGAATGTGTGCCCCTATTAGGCTGGAGTAAATACAAATGCTATCCTGCTGCAGAGTAAAAAGTTCAACTGTGCATGTGTAGCTGCTACCCTGGTTGGCTGGGTGCTTCAGTGTGGAGGCTGTCTGCCAAATAGCCCTGCAGTGAAGCACCCTCCTGCCCCAACCAGCCCCTCCAGAGCATGTTGAGCTGAGGGGAGGGGAGAGCAGCCCCAGGCTAGCAGGCTGACCCCTGGGCCCCCTGCCAGCTGGGGATGCTCCAAGTCAGCTCAACTGGCTGTGCTCCCAGGTACATGCTGAAACAGCAATAAACTCTGGAGTTTATTGCTCCCAGGTGCATGTTCAAATGGCATGCCCGGGAGCAATAAACTCCAGAGCTATAACTCTAGACTTTACTGCTTTGCATTAATTACACATGTAGACATGCCCAGTGAAAACAAATGTTTAGCACCTTAGTTCCTAGGTTGCTGATCCCCCTACAGCTGGTTAGCTACTGGGTCTCAGTCTCCCTGAGTGGATCACTTACAGCCAAGGTCATATGTATCAACATCTGATCTTTTAACTTATAATTATATAAGTTGGTTTTATGTCTTACCCGGTGTCCTCTTGGGAGGGAGCGGGTTAGGATTTGGGCTAGCTGGTGTGTGCTGACATGAAGGTACACAAGGTGGCATCCTCTACATTATACTTGGAACCACTCTCTTAAAAACAGCCTGCTATCCTTTATCCTCTCCCTCCTTTGCAAACTGCATCATCCTTTTTTTGTGAATGACACTGGAAGCAGATATCAAAGGGCTTACACTTTAATATCTTTCTCAAGCAGATGTCAGGAGGATGAGAAGAAAGCCAGAAGGTTCTATGACCAATGGAAAAAAGTATGGTGTAGTCAGGCACTCTTTATATGTGAACTCTTTCTCTCCATCGAAGACTAGTAAGGGCGGAGCTCAATAAGAAAGTGTTGGGTAAACTTGTGTCAAACTCTGCAGCTTAGGAAAGACTGCCCTGTTTCACTGGTTGTAATTCTCCATTTGGGATGGGCCTGAAACAAACCCTGAATCATTACACCCCTGTCCAGTAGTAGCTCTGTTCTGGTTTGGAGCTTTCTGGCTCTGCCCACTTTGATTTCAACTCTGTTTACTTTCCCTCTCCTAAGCTCTGTTACGCATACATTTGATGAGAGGGGCTTACAAGAATGCACAAAATATTTTTGAGCTAAAGAAGATAATAGTTTGAAGATATTTTAATATGGATAATAAGGGGGACTATTACAAGGCAGACTTCTTTGAAGTCACCCAACCCATTTCCTTGGCTACAAATTTTGGCCTAGAATCATCAAAAAAATCACCAATGCCTGCAAACAAAATAAAATATCTTATACCTGCCACCAGAGGCATAGCATGGAAAAATGTGCATTTGGGTAATGCTTCCCCCACCTCCTCTCCTACCTTCTTGATTGCAGGCACAGGAGCACAGCATAGAGCCAGGCAGTGAGATTTGCTGCTGCTGAGAGAGAACTTTCATCCCCTTTTTTTTTGCTGTCAAAGCCCATGTCCAGAGAGTAAAAAAATGCTGAATGCAGTGGCCAAAAATGTGGGTCATTTCTTTTCCCAGTAACAGCAAACTTCATTGCTGCTCTAACAAACTACAATTCCCAGAATGCCTTGTGCTCTGACACAGAGGGCCCCAGTCAGCAATGTGTCATGAAGGCAGACAAGAAGATAGACAGCGGGCAGACGGCAGGGAGGCAAGCGGTAGCTCTGAGGTGAGGCACGCCACCCCTACATCCTTCTGGTGCCCTGCCTCCTCGGCAGCACCTGGGACACATGCTCTACTTGCACATTCCACGTTACGCTACTACCGGCTGCTAGAAGATGGCTTGAGATAAGCCTTAAAGAGAAAAATTACTTAACTCTGTATTGAAGGATCAGGCATAGAGCCAAATCATTCTCTTATTCCCTTTAGCAGTACCGTTGCATTCAGTTCAACTATCTGAGCGACTAAGGTAAGCGGCATTCCATCCATACATTTCCACCTAAAATTTGCTAAGATCAATCTGTGACTGAAAAAAAGGCCATAGAGATTAGACAGACTGATAGCCCAGCTGCTGGTTACCGGCATTCAGGAGAAAACTGAACTCCTGAATAACTACTTTACTTCGGTCTTTCACCAGGCCAAGGGGAAAATCACGTCAGATAGGGTACAGAACGAGCAGGATAAGAATGGCCACCTTCCTATTATTGCCGTAGAACTGGTGTGTGATCAATTAAAAAAATTAGACATAAATAAGTTAGCAGGACCAGATGAACATCATCCGAGAGTGCTGAGGGAGCTGGCCAAATGTCATTCTAGAACCCCTGGTGAAACTCTTCCAAAACTCATGGTGCTCCAGAGAGGTCCCTGAGCACTAGAAAAGGGCCAATGTTGTGGCTATCTTCAAAAAGGGAGAAGGGAGGACCTGGGTAACTAGAGGCCACTTAGCCTAACTTCTATCCTAGGGAAAATCCTGGAAAAATTCATTAAGGAGTCTATGTGCTTGCAAAAGACAGGATTCTGAAAAACAGCCAGCATGGCTTTTGTCATGGGTAGGTATGTCTTACCAACCTCATCTCCTTTTAAGATGAGGTAACACACCACCTGGATAAGGGAGAGGAGGTTGACATTGTATACTTTGACTTCGAAAAGGCTCTTGATCTAGTATCCCATGATGTTCTCGCAACAAAATTGGAGGACTGTGGTCTTAACTGTGAGACAGTTAGGTGGGTACAAAGCTGGCTGCGGAGTACTACCCAGAGAGTCCTAATGAATGGATCTGTGTCGTCTTGGCAAGAAGTGGCCAGTGGTGTCCCTCGGGGGGTTGGTGCTTGGTCCACTGCCATTCAACATTTTCATCAATGATTTGGATGTGGGGGTGAAGAGCGCACTGGTCAAGTTCACGATCAACACCAAGTTATGGGGAAGCATGGTCACGCCTGAAGATAGGTTACGGATATAGGTGGACTTAGACAGGCTGGCAAGTTGGGCACATCAGAACCAGATGAAGTTCAACATTAAGAAATGTAAAGTGCTCCAGATGGGAACAAACAATCCCCAACACACCTACAGGCTTGGCAATGCCAATCTGACCAGCAATACAAATGAAAGGGAACTGGGGGTAATAACAGACCACAGCATGAATATGAGCCGGCAGTACGATGCTGTAACCAGCAGGGCAAATAGTACTCTGGCATGAATCAATCGATGCATCTCCAGCAAAATCAAGGAATTGGTTCTTCCGCTTTACTTGGCATTGGTGAGACTGCAGCTGGAGTACTGTGTCCAGTTCTGGGTGCCACGCTTTAACAAGGATGTCGTTAAGCTTGAGAGATCCAGAGAAGAGCCACCCATGTGATCAGAGACTTACATGGCAAGCCGTACAAGGAAAGGCTGAGGGACCTGGGACTCTTCAGCCCGAAAAAGAGAAAGCTGAGAGGGGACTTGGTAGCAGCTTACTGCTACATCAGGGGCATACATCAAGGGTTCAATGAACAAATGTTCACCAGGGCACCCTTGGGGAAAACCAGGAGTATTGGCCAAAAATTCCTAGAAGACTGTTTCAGGCTCAATATTAGGAAAAAACTTCTTCACAATTGGTGTGTCTGGACTGGAATAAGCTCCCTCCAGAGGTGGAGCAATCACCTACCTTGGAAATTTTCAAGAGGAGACTGGACAGACACCTTGCTGGGGTCACCTGACCACAGTTGTTTTTCCTGCTTGGTGCAGGGGGGCTGGACCTGATGATCTTCCAAGGTCCCTTCCAGCCTTACAATCTATGCCCTGAACTTCAGAGTAGCAAAATCCATTTGCATTAACAACCTATTTCCAGCACCACCTACAATATTTTACATGTTTCCTGATTCCAAACTGCCTTCCCCTGACATTTGCATGAGTCTCTCTTACCTTCTGCCTACTCCAAAATTATTCGAAGGTCCCTTTCTTTGCTTGCCAGCATAGTTGGTACAACACAACCTGATGCTTTTCATTTCTGCTCTTCTACCATATTAACTGAAATACAAAATGAGATGCCCCTTCCCCTCTGCAAATCAACATAGGGAAAAAAAAGCCCCTCATCTTATATTTGCATACAAAGAAACCTCATTAACTACACTGCCTATCACTAAACTGCTGCCAAAAGCTGTAGGAGCTCAGTAAGAGAAACCAACTATGCACTTGCTTAAATGCAGCCAACACTGAATATGACTATCAAATACATGGGCCACATAGGGCAAACATACTGATAGGAAGCTTTGGGGGCGGGCGGGGGAGTGTCACCCTTAAAAAAAAAAGCAGGCAGGTATTCCCTCTGCCTTCCCGATTTCATCCTTGCATGCCTGAGCAATACTCTTTTACACCTCCCCAGTTGTTTTTCAAGTTTTCACTTGTTATAAGCTTCGGTTTTGTGTTTTAGCATACTGAAGAGTTCTCTCCTATGACAAGATACCATACTTGCTAGTCTTCCTGCACATTGGGACATTACGCATACTTTGTACAATATGCAGGTAGGTACAAATGTGCTTCTTAAAAATGTTTTTATAAAGTGTCTGTGCTAAAACTTGTAACAGTTTCAAAAAACGTAAAGTACTTTGATTCCGGGTTAACTAAATCTATGAGTATTCTATGTAAATTGCTACAGGTATTAGGGCTGTGCGAAACAGCACCGTTCTGCTTCGGCTTCTGTTTCGAGGGAACAATGTTTGGTTTTGAATTTAGTTTCATTTCGAAAGCACTGTTCTGTTTTGTTTTGTCTAAACAGTTTCGCTGTTTTGATGTTTCACCAATAGGCTATAATGGCGAAGCATGAAACTGGAGGAGCAACAGCCTCCTGCAATCGCAGGCAAATCGGAGACCCATACCCCCAAAGGAGTCTGGCAAAGCCCCGCAACCCTCTGGGGGTGCAAGCAGGAGGTTGCCACTGCCACCTAGGACCAGCGCTGGGAGCTGAGCCGGGTGGAGGGAGGCAGAGCACAGCCTGGGCGAAGGACAGTGCTGGGGCTGTGCTCTGCCTCCCTCCACCCAGCTCAGCACCCACTGGCTTGCTGCGCAGTTGGGGGAAGCGGTGCACAGCACCGGGGCTGCGCTCCACCTCCCTCCACCGGGCTCAGCTCCCAGCAGCACTCAGCCCGGTAGTGGGAGGCAGCACGCAGTGCCGGCTCTGCCCACCTCCTGCCGCTGAGCTGAGCTCCATGGGCCTGGTGGAGACTGTTCCAAAGCCCTCCATTTTGTTTCAGTTTCACTAGTTCAAGCTCAAAATGTGTCGAAACAGCGTAGAAATAAAAACAGCCAGTGAAGCTTTGCACAGCCCTAACAGGAATGTTTCTCTAAGGTTGCTGATTTCAGATTTTCCCCTCACTTCCATGTGCTCCAGAAGAGCAGGGTCTGACAATAAAGAGAGGCGGAAGGGGCTGATGGGGGGAAGAAGCTGGTGGGGCAGACGCCAACGGGGCTACCTGACCTCCCACATTTATTTTCCCTGCTGTGGCAGTCGGAAGCAAATACATTCAAGGAAAGCCTCCAATAATTAAATTCTATACCTGGACAATTATAATAAAGTCATAATTTTTCCATAAATATTATCTTATTATTGTGGAATTGTCTTATATTCAGGGTTGCCTTATAGGTGAGTAAATATGGTAGTTATCCTTTCAATTTGTTTCTTCTTATTTTTATGTACCTCCCACTCCTCCTCCATAGCAGATTGCTACTTTCCTTACAATGCCTCCTGCTCACTGCTTCTCACAGCCACACTTACATCACCAGTCTCCTTGTTTAGACTTGACTAGCCTGAAGTGCAACTGCACTCTCTTGCCAAGGGTGCGATTAAATAATAATAAATGCTAGTGGGAAAGCGAAGTAGGACGGCCTAGCGGTTATGGTGATAATAACCCAGGACTTGGGAGATCTAGCCTCAGATCCTTGGTCTGCCACAGACTCCTTGAGCAAGTTGCTTAGGCTCTCAGCACCCCAGATTCCCCATCTGTTAAAACGTGGGGACAATAATCCTTCCTTCTTCCATAGTGGTATTATGAAAAGAAGCATAAGAGATCCGGTAGGAGACTCAGGTACAAGGATACAGAAGGCTAGGTAAGCACTGAAGATAGATAAAGATATACATCCATTGGTTAATCATATTCCAGGCAAAACTGGGACAATCTACCACTAGCAAGACGCGTTCCTGCTTGGGCAGTCAGCAGCCTGTGTGGGAAGGGGAAAGGACATCTCTATGGAGACTGCAGGAATGTTGGCAGGGGCACAGGAATCCCAGATTCTGGAGCTCACTATTTCAAGCTTTCCATAAAAAGTAACTGGCTGGCATAAACTATCCTTCCTGCTGCCAAGTCCTCCTCTTCCATCCTGCACAGCACTGTTATGAGGACAAGGAGTCAAATTTTGTTCTAATTTGCCTTCATGTAAATGTAAAGAATGTACACCGAAAGCAGAAAGTCCCTTATCCTGTACTGAAGTGCAATGGAGAGCTGTGCTAGCCTCAGCCCAGCTTGCACAGTTCAGCCTATCCCACAGGGAAGGGTTTAGCATTTTATAGAAAAAGGATGACACATTAATGGCAGTACTGCTTTATTTATTTATTTACTTTATTCTTGCTTGTTTAAACTCTTCTCCACAGCTCTTGGGACATTTACATAATTAGATCATATATGCAGCTAGAGGAAAACCATAAATCCAAAACATACTGTATTTACCCAAATCTAAGATGAATTTAAATTCAAGATGACCCCCCCAAATAATTTTATTCTATACAAAAAACAATATAAATATTCCATGTATAGAATCTGATTTTTGGAAGGTCATCTTATATTCACACCCACCCACTGCTGTGGTTGGGAAAGCTGCAGTGGGGGGAGGGGCCTGACCCCCACCCCTTGTTCCCCTGTCCCTTGTCCTGCCTGCTTGCCCCCAACCTCCCCTTGTTTTCCCCTGTGCCTGTGCCCCTACCACCTGCCCCTCCTGGTGCCTGCCCCCCACATCCTGCTCCCCCATCACTTACCCCCTGTGCCTGTCTTCCCCTCCCTGCCCCCCTTCATCCTCCAACTGCTTATCTTTTGCTGCAGTGCTGCTCCAGCTCTAGAGCACTCAGCAGCAGCCCTGGCCCCATCACTGACTATTCCCTCTTGAAGGGACAGACCACCCTGTTACAAAAGTAAATGCAGATTATGGTGAGTTAGTATAACATCATGCACTCGTGGTGAGAGCAACCAACTTCTGCACTAGCTTCAGCTTCCAAATGCTCCAAATCATAGTCTACAGTACATAATGCTACATGTCAAGCCATAGCCTCAAACCCACGACCTCAATCTGACTGGCATACCCAATTATCCCAGCCTACTATCCTACAGCTGACCACCCAAACTGGGCAACCCTGGCCTGAAGCCTCCATCAAGACTGAGCCCTCTGCCCGCTTGAGTGCCTGGTCAGGGTCAGCTGACTACACTACCCCACATGCTCCTGAGGAGGAACAGGAAGCGCCTGGGCACCAGGATTCAATACAATTCTAAACCAGTGGTTTTCAGCTTGTGATCCATGGACCCCTGGGGGTTTGCACACTACGTCAAAGAGGTTTGCAAAAGATGATATGTTCAATCTAAAATATGTGAATACCCACACTTACAATTCAAAGGGGTCCACACCTCCATTTGAATTTTTTAGGGGTCCACATATGTAAAAAAGGTTGTAAACCACTGTTCTAACCTGCTCTGCTGCCCTCTCCAACTTGTTCTCTGCCTCTGCTCTCTGTTTGATCTCTTGGCTTCCTGATTTGGCTTATTCCTAGATCTGCTGGCTTCCTGAGCTGGCTTGTCCCTGTACTCTGCTCACTTACCCTGGTCAGCATCTTGACTCCCCAAGTGGCCCTAGACCTGGTCATCCACAACCCAAAATGACAGTTTAGTACTCTAATCTCATATGGACCAAGGCATGTATAACTGCACTAACATCTCAATCCAGGAGAAAACTTTTTACTAGGCACAGAGGGAAGGAAGTGCTCCTACTAAGGAAGCTACTTTACATGTAGAAGCACCCCTGGATACAACAACATCCCTAAACTCTGAACTAGGGAGACATTATTTTCCCATGCAGGTGTAGCCGCTCAATCAAAACCATTGGGTATTTCTTCTTGTAACAGGGAGACACTGCCCCTGTTACAAGAACATCTGGGCAAAGCATCCATTTTTGTTGAGAACTTTGTTCGAGCCATTGAACTAAGTGACATATTGACTGTTTACCCACCCAGAACACTAAATACCAGCTATGGATTTTGGTGAAGTAGCCATTACTTGCTGACAGTGGTGAGGTGGTCAACCAGATTGAGACACCAAAAGGATGAATTCCCAAATAAGTCTTCCTGGCTGGCAGTGGACAACCGGAGATTGACAACAGCCAGGTGGAAACATTGTATAAAGGAATGCTGGTGAGATCAATCTTCCCCGGAAGTGGAAGGGGAGCCGAGGCTTTAGACGCCAGCAACGGCAAGCAGCCCGTGCAAAGGCGCAGGCGATGGGAGAGAAATTCGCCAAGTATTTCTTGTTGGAGCGGGGAGTGTCAGGGTATCCAGCCCGTTGGAAGACGGAGTGCTGATTCAGAGAGACGATTGCAGCTCTGTCCGGATCCATGACCAGAACGTAGTTGCTGTGAGTTGATAAACAGGGCGGGTTTGCAAACACCCACCGGGTGAGTATTCATTGGGGGACTGACAAGTGAATCAGGAACTTGTAGGGAGAGCTGGCTGAGGGATCGACAGTGGGCGGCTAGCCAAGTTACACCTCTTGTGAGCGGGCATTACTGATGCTTGCTATTAAAACGAAGTAAGAACTCCTCTCGTGTGGTGTCTCCCTTGTATTACGCCCAAAGTCGTGGCAGGAAAGATTTGACACCGAAATGAGGGAAGACAAAGCTATAACATCTTCTTGTGTGCCCAAGAAGAACATGCTCACACTTCTAAACCAGCATTCCTCAACTTGTGGGTCATGACCCAAAAGTGGGTTGCAAAAATATATGAAAGAGTAGCAAACAAACTCTAAAAATGGATTTCCTTTAAAAGAGAAAAACATGAGAAACTGTGGTTTTCCCCTGAAGACTGGCAGAGTTCCAGCTTGGGAGGGGCTACTTGGGGCCACCTATATCCCACAAAAACCCTCCACTGCCTCCCCACCCTACACACTGGGGACCTGGGGGCAGGGGGTAACAGGTTGCGACTGTCCACTGATGTTTACAAATAGGTCCTGGTACAAAAAACTTTGAGAACCACTGTTCTAAATTACAATTGTCATTACTGGGCTGAGCTCCACCAAGCTGCCCCCAGTAAGGGAGACACAGACAGAGACACCTAAATGTCATCAGCACACTAAAAGCACCACAGCCTGAATCATTATATACACTCTAAACAGGGCAGCGAGAGACCAGACTCTGGAAAGCTTCCTACAATACAGTCCTCAGGCCAGAACCTGCCCATGACTTACAACTAGAAGATCTCCCAGGGCAAAAAGAGGCCCTCAAAATTACTTAGTTTTCTTCTGCCTGGGACTACAGACATATCAAAAATACTTGATCACAATGGTATCAATGGCAAGTGACAGTCCTGAAAGAATCTGAAAGACCCCCTGGATATTTTCCTATGTTATCAGGAGATATTTTGGTTCCAGGATTATTTTAATAATAATTAACACTTGTTTATAGGCAGATTTTGTCACCTTCATGTTGCGCAGGGCCTTCCTGCATAGTGTGAGAAATGCTTTACATATTCACAACACAGAGAATGGCCAATGACTTTATCTGCATTTTACAGATTGGAAAATGAGTGACTGCATGATGATATAAACTGTACAAGATTGTAGAGTGGGCCACCATTGAAGCAGAACACAGAATCCAGATCTTCCAAATCCCAGTGTGCTGTCCTATCAATACTGTTCCCAAGTAGGATTAGTTACACACATAACAGGATAACACCATAAATTATTAGCTAGGGTCTAGATACATCTTAAGGTACAAAAGCACATAACAGAGTTTAACATATAGCTGGAAGTACTATGAAGCTGGCAGCCACCTTTGACACCAGCATTCATAATTTTATTCTTCAAATCTTGTTCACCTTTGGTTCCTGTGACTGTCCTCCCCTGGTCTTTCTCTTACCTCTCTATTTGTTTCTTCAGGGTGCCTTCTGAGTGATCCTTTTCATTCCCCTCTCCAACTTTCTGTGGGGTTCCAACATCCTTGATCCCTTTCTCTTTGTCTCCATCTTGTCGCTAGATTATCCCATGCACAAACATGAAGTCAAGTCACCTCTACGTGTACGGCTCAACAATTTCTCTCTCTATTCCAGACCTTCATTCCTTCTTCCAAATTAAAATATCTGCCTGTCTCCTCATCAATGTCTAGCCATCAACAGAAGCTAAGCATAATCTGTACTCAACCTCACCTCAAAGCCTTTCCCGAATTCCCTTTCTTAATCATGACTACAACTCAAATCTAGACACTGGATATCATCTTCATCTCAGACCGCTTTCTCAGTCCTAAAACCGAGGCTGTATCTAAACCTTTCAGACTCTTTCTGCAGTACATCCTTACTATGCAGCTGTTCTTAATCATCTTCCCAGCTAAAACTTATCTAAGCCCTTATTATCCCATGTCTCAAAAACTGCAACATACTTCTCTGCCCTTGACAAATGTAGATTTGCCCTATTCATTCTGGGTTCTGCTACTAAGCTTGCTTTTCACATCTGTTATCTTGACCAATGTTTCCCAACCTTTCCAGCCCAAAGCACACTTACATTAATAAAAAAGTTCCACGGCACACCTATTAGGGCATTCCCCATCCTCATACCTACCGTAGCTTATTGCCATGGCAAAATTCCACGGCATACCTCTTCATTTCTGACGGCACACTTTTGTGCCGTGGCACACTCGTCGGGAAACACTGGTCTTGACCATGTCACTAGGGGTGCACTGATAAATATTTTTGGGGATGATACTGATAGCCAATTATTAACAAGCCATATCGGCCAGTATCAATCTAATTGCTGATATGCAACCTGGCAGCTTGGAGAGCAGTGTCCAGCTAGTAAGTCTGTTGTGCAGGAAGGGGGGTGGTAAGGGAGGCAGATCAAGGCCTCTGCAGTGAGAGAGGGAATGGGGCTGGGGCAGGGTGCAGGACAGAGCTGGCAGCTCATCCAGGGGACATAGGGAAGGGGGAGTGGATCCTGCCACTATGTGCACCCTATGGGAGAAATGGGGGGCATGTGCCTCTTGAATTTGTGCGCAGGGCAAGGGCAGGCTGCTACTGCAGGCTGGGGCTAGTGGCAGCTCCCGGCTCTTCCCAGCAGGGGGCCTGGGCCAAGGCTGCGCTTGGGGCAGGTGGCAGAGGCGCTGGGAAGGGGGGACCTACAGGGTGAGCTGTGGCCACCCCAGAATTTGCCATAGCCTGCCCTGTAGCTCCTCCCACCAGAGCCATCAGCACCCGCCCCAAGTGCAGCCCCGCCCCAGCCCCCCTGCCAGGAAGAGCCCAGCACTGCCCCAGCCCCAGCACTTGCCCCAGTCCCACTCCCACTCCCACTCCCTCCCTCACCGCAGGGGCCTCAATCTGCCCTGCCACATCCCTTCTTGCCCTCCACCCTTTCCCCCACAACAGCCTTACCAGCTGGATGCTGCTCTGCAAGCTGCCAGGCTGGCTGCATGGATGCTGCAGCTGCAGCTGCACACATACACGTAACATTTATTGGCGACATTATTGGCCACATCAGCCAAAGAAAGCCAATCGCTGATAACGTTATTTTTTCTTTTACTGGTGTCAATACACTATGGATCGATGTATTGGTGTACCTCTACATGTCACCCCTTTCTTAGAAACCTTCCATTAGTTCCCTATTCCTGATATAAACTGTTTATTTTCACCTTAAAATTATCCCTGCTGTACTGTTTCTCTCTTATTCAGTAATGAGAGGTCAACTCCTGCTCCAAATTGGCCCAGGATGCCAGGCTTCATCATGTATTTGTTAAACTTTTAAACAAATGTCCTCATGCTTTTTCCTGAGTTACCTCCATGTTTCAGAGAAGCTGTCTGTAAACATGTGCAAAGCTACTTCATTGTTAGAAGGCAGGGTACACTTGCACCTTTATAGAGTAACTACGATACATATGTATATATAGACTCAAGACTTTGTGAACCCAGTTGTGCTTTATCAGATGCTGTGGAAGGACAGGACTTGTTGTCACACAGAAGTTGCCTTAATATCCTCTTCTGCTGTAATGTCTACAAAAAAACTGTCGACCGACAGCTAGGCTGCAGGTGCACAGACCACTGAGCACTGTGCTGACTAATTCTCTCTGATCCTTTTCTCCTACTGCCCCATATGCTAATGTCCTTGACTAGGGATGGTCAACCCCCAGTCCATGGGCCAGATCTGGCCTGTAGCCCTATCATCTGGCCTATCGGGCTCCCCATGGGGTCCAGAAAATTGGAGGCAGGAGAGCAGTGCCACTGCTGCCCTACACTGCCATGTTTCCAAACCCATGGGGAGTCCTGGACCCTGCTCACTGGATTGGGCATCTGATCCCAGCGCTCAGGGCTGAGAGGTGGCAGCAGAAGGCCCCTGGGCCCAACTGCAGTATGGGGAAGCTTCAGGCCCCCAGGGACCAATCCCAGCCAGGTGGGGTGGGAAGGGGTGATACCAGGCCTCTGGGAACCAATCCCAACATGTGGAAGGGGACAGAGCTAGGCCCCTGAGAACCAATACTGGCATAAGGGGGTGGTGCAGGGCCCTGGGGCCTATTCCTGGTGCATAGGGAGGGGCACGGAGGAAGTGATGCAGACCTCAGGGCCAGATCCTGGCCTGCAGTGCTCAATCTGGCCCACAAACCAGCCCACCCCCCTGATTTGGCCTGCAGAGCCAAAAGGTTGAGCACCCTCTGTCTTTGATCATAAAAGTAAATTGTCAGCTCTATGAGACAGGGCCTGTCTTTTTGAGCTGTGTTTGTACAGCACCTTGCATAACAGAGTCCTGGTTCATGACTGGGGCTACTAATCACTACGATTATAGTGAAAGAGGCTGAATTATTGCAATAGCCATGCTAGGAAGAACTGAAGGGTGATATGCGACCTCTGTCTCAGGATTTTTGGTGGGGAAAGGCTGAGGAAGTGAGGGAACAGGGAGTTGCATATTTGGATTATGCTGGCTTGTGAACATGTCCTAACTGTTGATCCTAGATCAGGTGGAATTGTTTTCAAATATGAATGTTTAAAATGACAGACCTGTCTTTGCACTGTCTGCTTAGGAAAGAAGCATACTATACATTCAATATGCATTCATTAATTCAGTATTTAAATCAGTATTCCCAAGGCTATGCATTCATTCATTATAAATTATTCATTCTTTTTGCTTTGTTTATAGACTTTCCGGTGCTCTTTCTTCCCTCCAGAAAAAATAAAAATATTCCTCCCACACAGGCCGTAATGGAACATACCACCATGAAGGAGACTAGCAGGATTCCCCAACGTGCAAGACAACCATGTCCAATAAATCAGAAAGCTTGTAATGTTGGACAGGGACAGGAGATGGTGAATGGTAACTGGATGACTACAAGGTCATAATCTACACTGAGCTATCACAGAGAGGACGTAGTTGTGTCTTTTTACACAGCTGATACATGTTACTTTATAGCTTTTAAACACTAATGTCTGGATGTCCAGTCAAAGGAAAACCTGGGAAGCTCCACAAAAATCAATGCCAATTAGCACTAATCAAGGATCTGAATTTGCAGCACAGAACAGCCCACAGTACCTCAACCCCTATGTTACCAAGCTAGCTAGATGGCAAACTGCCTGTTCCCAAGGGGCTAGCTCACCAGCACATTATAATGCAAGCTTGTGGCTTGCTACAAGGACACTGTAAGGGCTTGTGCAGACTCAGCGCATCTAGCCTCTATCGCAGCAGTTATGAATGGTTACATGTACACATTACACCATGGACCATGAAGAAGCCCTTCCTCTTTTTTGTGACTTTTATAAGGTAGAATCCTCTTCAGCTTAATCATCACAGGGCTGACAGAATGAAATGTGTCTGAGCTTTAACTAAACTCCAGGCTGCTTCCCAGAGGTACCCAAAAATAACAGCTTTTTTATTCTTTCCTCTTCTGTGACCAGCTGTGCCAGGAAGTGGAAATGGGATTGGGGGAGAGAAGGGGTGTGGGGGTTGGGGTTACTCCATGTATTAGGAGAGGGTGGAAATGCAAGGAGCAAATATTTGCCCATCTGCTTCAAAATCAAATACCGGAGCATACACATGCACACCCAGACACAAAGTTTACCTGACATACATGCACACACAGACACAAAGTTTACCTGACACACAGCTATTAACTGACTGGTGAGGCACAGACCATGGGCAAGCTACACTCCTGCTCCGACCCCAACTATACTCAGTATTTCCAAGACAGTTCAAGAACGACAAAGAGCAGCTAGCTCCTCACTTACATTGATCATAGCATTGGAGGTGATTCTGAATA
Organism: Crocodylus siamensis; assembly: GCF_052110815.1. Taxonomy (NCBI): domain Eukaryota; kingdom Metazoa; phylum Chordata; order Crocodylia; family Crocodylidae; genus Crocodylus; species Crocodylus siamensis. The sequence continues at coordinate 48,163,041 of NC_143403.1, forward strand.
GGGTAGCTCGCTCATTCACAGCTTTGATCTTCTCTCCGCTCTCTGCAGGCAGCTTCAGGTTCTCCAGCTCACTCAGGGACCTCTGGAGAGCCGCTCCATGTTTAGCTATAAGATCGTTGCATGTGCTTAGATCCTCCAGTTTACTCGAGAGGGTTTTCAGAGTGCTGTGCAGTTCACTCTTGTCAGATTGAGAGGCTGGTTCCTCATCACCAGAGTCATCTGTAAAGGGGGATGGGAGTGGAGAAAAAATGGTTTCCATGGTTACCACTGGACTGTACTAAACCATGAAGTCAGGCTGTGCACAAAAAGTGAATCAAGACCTCCTTGATTATGCTGCGTGCCAGCTCTTCCAACAATTCAGATGGGGCACAGGGAGCAACTGCCTCCGTGCTGTTCTTCCCAAAAAGCTTGAGCTGCACAACCCAGATAGGAGCCCGGGGGAAGCACTCAGTGGCTGGAGCCTGTACCAGTGCAGCTGTTCTGGTACCAACGCCAGAGTAAGTCCATTTAAAGCGGTCTTACCTGTCTACAAAAGCTGCGATCACATCTTTGTCTTGCAGCGTAAATACACCCTGGCATAAACTAAGCCAGTAAGTGGGCTCTGAAAGCCCTGTATTCCAAAGGGAAATGACCTTTTTGGAAAAGATCTGGTGAAATCAGAAGAGAATAGCAGCCTTTCCACAGAACTTTTAAACCAACCTATAGACTCCTGCTGATGAGCCCCGGCAGGATGCTCTGATTAGGGAGGGATTTAAACCCCCATCCTGGTCTGCACCATCTCAGGCTTTCCCCCTCTCGCTGCTCGTTTCCTGCTCTGTCTCTATTTAACTGTGTAGGTAGCTTTAAACATTTTACAGAAAAAGCAATCACCCTCTGCTGAATGCTGCAGGTTTTTAGAGAGATGTACATACGAGGCTCATCTCTTAAGTTTTCTAAGGGTATGTCTCAAAATCCTCGATTCCAGTGAAGGTTCTTCCATGTCCATTACCAGCTTTTCCCTTCCCTTCTCCTGCCTCAGCTGGAGAACAGGTAGAGAGCTGGCAGGTGGCTGCTGCACACAGAGAGGGGAGGTTACATGTCAAGCTAAGCTGCTGAGGGGCTATCATGCTTTGTATAGCAGACCTTGCTTTAGCAGCAGCAGCTGACACTGGGGAGGGAGGAGTGACTTCCATTAATGTCAACATGAAAGGAAATATCTTTTAATATTTACAACAGCAAAACTTTCAGGGACCATTGAAGGGAAAACATAGGTGTCCAACATCACTAAAATACAAAGATAATGGCTACCTTGCAACTCAAAAGCACTGTGTGATTAAAATAATGCATAGGCAGGGTAATGCAGTCATTTAAAAAAATGGTCATGCTCCCTCCCCTGGAGTGAAGTGCAATGAACCTAAATGCTGGGAATATAAGACATTCTGAGAAGGCACAAGGGAACTGGCAAAAAATCGTTCCTAAAGCGGGCTGAAAGCACTCATTCTGCTGCAGAGAGCTACAGGAGTGGTTCCTAAACATGTTAGTACCTACCTGTCAAAGAAACACATGCATTTTGGCTATTACTGTATTATTAAAAATAGACTCAATTGTGTACACAGCTACCATGCTGTCTTTCAGTGCATGCCTTACCACATCACCAAGTCACCTTCCCATGGCTCTACTACTGCACTAGGGAAGGTTCGTCTGGAGAGCCAGAGGGCCCAATGTTGCAATGCTCACAAGTAGCACAATGACAATAAATGCTAACTTCTGAGACAGACAAGGCTTTGTGACAGGAGTCTTTTGGGCTTCCATTTCACTTGGAGCAATCTACATCCCCCTGCTCTGCCCCCATACCGATGGGCAGATCTAGGATTTTGAAAAAGGGGGTGTGCAGAAGCAAGTGGTGCTGCAGGAGTGGCTGCACCCCAGATCCCAGCCAGCCCCCTCAACTGAGGAGGCCGATCACACCGCAGGAAACCTTTTCAGTATTGCCAACTCTCGTGATTTTTGGCATTGTTCTTAAAATATATGCTTCAGGAATGTGAGAAACTTAGCTCTTTTTTAATATATATTTATATATACACACATAACTCTTTCATTTATATATAAAAATAAATGAAAGAGCTAAGTTTTTCACGTTCCCAAAGCATAAACTTTAAGACCACCAAAAATCATGAGAGTTGGCAACACTGCTTTTTAAAGTCCCTTCCCCTCCCCTTTCAAATGAATGACCTACTGAAGAAGGTCTTGCATTTGAAGGCTTGTTTAACTTTATATCAACTATGCAGTTGGTTCACTAAAGGATTTCACCCTAAGAAACCCTTTGCCTTTCCACAGTTAATTGTTCTCACGCCTACCAGGCAAATGAAAAAGTGCTGGAAGTGAATGCAGAGCTTGCTGCCTGCTTTCTTGCACCTTCTCCACCTGGCAAAGCATGGGCGACTGGTCCCACCTCAGTTGGGGGGGCATGTGCCCACCCCCTGCGAACAGTCAGCGACGGGGCAGGGGGGTGGGGGAGGGGTGGCGGCACAGCCAATCTCACCTGGGAAGCAGCTGCAGCGCTCCCAGGAGCAGCCACAGCACTTCATCCAGCACTCCCACTCCCCAGCCAGCACTCGCAGGGAGGGCACCGGTGCTCCTGCCTGCCTGCCCTGTGCCTGTCGCCTAAGTGGGGGAGCGTGGCTGTCAGGGGGTGCACCAGTGCTCTCAGGGGGTGCGCATGCACCCTCGTGCATCCCCTATGCATCACCACTGTGGCAAAGCAAAGAGGTAATGAGAAAGGAAAAGACAGTGGATGTAATGTGTGATGTCACATGATTCTTAAATTACAAGACAGACACCACCCTGGTGATGAGAGACCTCGAAGGTACCTCAATGACAGCTGGGGAAGGATGAATGCACCAGCACATTGGGCTTTCTGTACCAGAATAAAAGGCCTAGCTGCTCCTGCCAGCATGTCTAATAAATGGGTGATTTCTTTACTCCTAGTTTATTTATAACACTTTTCAAAATCATACAGTTTTATTGAGATGGATATTTAGTCATCATTCAATAACACCATATTGATTCTACAGCTCTTGGGTAGGTAAAGAAACTGAAGAGGAAACAACCCTTGGTTTAATAACACTCAAGCCATGTTTCTAACCCAGGAGTCAGAGCAATTTGGATACCATAAAAGAACTATTAGCTCCAAGTGCTAATGAAGATGAGGCAGCAACATACTGAGGAGTGTGTTGTGCTGCAATTCAGAGCCAGTTACACAGGTGTGTAGTGATAAAAGCTTGGCTTACATTGTCAGTTCAGTGCTAGGGTCGACAGGAACAATCTAGTAGTTCTCCCTCTCCTCTGTTCTCCTACAGGGAATGGTGATCTTTTGATACATCCCAGATTTCACAACTTGACAAATGTGCAAGGAGCACTGCAAACTGGAACAAGAAAAAGACCACCAAGGTAGGTGTGAAGCAAAGCAGAAATGAAGGAGGAGGAAAATACCAGCAAGTGGACAAACTGAATCTATTAGGGGTGTGCAAAACAGGCCCTATTCAATTTGGATTCAAATTCGGCCTGAATTGGGGGCAGCGATTTGATCGTTGATTCAGATCACTGTCCCTGATTCGATATGGACGAATCCGAACCTGAAGTTTCGATGCTGATTCAGAGAATCAGCAATTCGGACATAAACACAGCTTTAAATGTTTTTTCTACATGCCTCAAGGTACTGGACACAGCTTGTGAACGCAGCAATGCTGGGGTGGATGGAGCGTCCCATAGGAGTGTGGCAGGGGACCCCCTGCATTGCTCAGTCGCGAACCCAGAAGTGGACCAGAAGTACTTCCAGTCCACTTCCGGGTCTGCCAGGAGCACGCTGGGGGTCCCCCTGAATCCCGCCAACTTGGCAATTGGCTGCAGGGGGACCCTGGGTGCTCCCCCAGACCCAGGAGGCACCAGTCGCCAAACTGGGGGGGGAGTTTCTGCTCCATTTCCGGGTCTGCTGCCAAGCACGCTGGGGAGCCCCCTGTGCTGCTGTGGGACACTCCATGTGCCCCTGCATTGCAGCATTTACGAGCTGCCTGGTACCTAGAGGTACATAGAAAAAACATTTAAAGCTGTGTCTATGCCCGAATTGCCAAATCTTTCCAAATTGATTTGGAGTGATTAAAGGGTCCTCTGATTTGATCCATGGCACAGAATCAGACCATGAACGTGAGAACCAATTAACAAGGCTACAGGGGAAGAATGTACCATGGCTACTGAAGGCAAAGAAAATCAATGCTAGTGTTTGTACCACTAAGCAGAATATCATCCCTGAAACAGTCACAAGAAAGGTAAACAACTAGTCAAAGGAGATTTGAGTACGGCAGGAGAAAGGAGGAGCTGCTGATGACACTGATGTCAACTGTCAGTCACGCAACATGTCAAGAGCATTGGAGCTTAAGACATTGTCTGATCTGGGTTTCGGAAACAGGCCAGGACACATAAAACAACCAGGAAAATGAGACCAGGTGGGACTGTCTGGGCTACTTTCCACTGCCCAGTGAACAGATATGATGGAGACATATACCAATAGGGATTATACAAGATTTTGTGTTTTGGCTGGTGGAATAACAACAGAAATCTATCAGAGATGGAGAAACAAAATCAGTAGATGGATCCAATGCTGGGTCACGAGGGACTTCTTTACTTAACTACTTTATTTTCTTATTACCTTGTTCCCTAACCAACTCAAACCCAATACAAGTCAAGTCAACCAGCCTCTCTGCCTATTGGCTGAGTAGCAAAGTATTTTATTTGTCAGCCTTCCTATATGCTGGCTGAATTAGATCCTGGTTGAGAATCAGCATTATGAACCAACTAGTTCCAGGGGGCTAGAAGATCATCCCAAATGCCCAGCAAAGCAGGAAGGAGCGTGCTTTCACAGGGGTAGGCAGTTACAGTGACATGGCTGGCAGCTTTGATTGAGACTAACATGTTGCCTCAGGTATCTGGACTCCTGTCAGAAAACCCATGACTGAAAGTACCTCAATATCTAAGATGCTGTCAGTATCTGAACTGAAATCCGTGGTGGAGGTGAGAGAAGAGTATTGATTCAAAACCTCAAAGCAGTTAGCATTTTCTTGGCTTTAATCCAGTCTCTAACTAGCTATGCCCATAAAAATACAAAGCTTAAACTGAGCTAGGCTCATGTTTTCTAGCTATCAAAATTGTTCCCTGGGAAAGAACAAGTGGCGATTCAACCACAGGAGGCACAAGGCTTCATTAGACACTGCAGCAGATGAATGGGAGGAACAGGAACACCTCAGGAAAAATACCAATTAGAGGAACCAACTTTTGAGAAAGGCCTGCCTTTCCCTGTATGCCAGTGAAAGCAGGCTGCTATCTGCAGCAGCACTAGCTGAACACACACCTCACAAACCAGCCACTGCACCAGAAGGTTAATGAGAATTAACCTTCCTGCTGGGGATACAATCACCCCACCAAAAACAGATTTTTTTGTATATCAAAGCAATCCATGACACATTCCCTTTGAATGTATCACTTCTTTTGGACATAAAAGAAGAAATATCTCATGAGTAGGGATCTCCATAAATCACAGAGAAAGTGCCTCCACAGCAGCTCCGTTACTTTTTTATTTTGCCACCCCCCATTGGTGGAGAAGCCCCACCAGCTGGGCCTTTTGCCACTGATCACTGCAAAAGTGAAAACTGTGGTTTTAAATATGCCATGGTCTTTGCCTCTCCATCGCCAGGCCCCAGTGGCCTCGCCACTTGCTGCTGACTGGCAGGGAGGCAAAAACCGCAGCATAGTTTTCATATCCCCAACAATCAGCAGCACAATCTGTCAATCAGGAGCGGGGTGGGGGAGAGCAGCAAAACAGAAAAACTTGAAGGAACCATGACAGGGGGCACTTCCTCAGTGATTTACGGAGATCCCTACTCATGTGATGTGCAGCAGTGTAAAAACAGCTTGCCCGCTTCCAAAGGTTACAGCCCAGCCATTGGCAGTAAGGGGTGACTGCAGGCTGCCTAGGCAATGAAGCTAGCTGAGAGTTAATTAGCTATCTGGAAGCTAAAAGGCTCTCAGAAAGAGGAGCCAGAGAAATCCACTTCCAGAAAGAATCAGAATGGGGAGTTAGGCTCCTAGGGAGAGGAGCTAGAGACAGGCAGACAGCTGGGACCTGAAAGCCAGAACCTGAGAGTAGAGAGCCAAGAGAGCAAGCTGGTGGGTAGGCTCATGGTGGAGCCTGAGGATCACCCTTGGAGTGATTTTAGCCTGAGAGTAGGCCTCTGACTGTGTAGGGATGGGATGCGGAGAGGCTGTGAGTGTGTCAAGCAACTGTATAGATTAATGGAGGGAATAAATAAAAGAATGCATCCTATATGTGCTCAGCTCTGTACATATGATGTGAATCTAGCAAAGCTAGCATCTGCCAGCTTTCTGATCACTACGCTGACTTGCAGAAGCAGTATATGCATGGCAGAATGTGATCCTTTTTTGCCAAGAAAAAGCACCTGGGCCAACAGGACAGTTGTGATAGTGTTCTGTTCAGGCTGGTTAGTTTAGATGAGGACTATTTCTTTTTCTTCTGTCTTGCATAAGAGCTGGATATAATGGAGCTCATAGCTACCCTACACAAACTCATAGATTCAAAAGTCATTCATCAATAACCTGTTGCGAATTAAGTACAAAAGAGCAGCAAAGGAGCACTGAAGGATGAACAAAGCAGCTCTGAAAACGGCCTGAAAGCCTGCAGGAGGTGTCTGTGGGAAGGGCAAGTTATACAATGCATCTGTCTGCCTAATGGGCTGCCCTAAAGTTGCTGGATATTATTAGCATGGCAATAATGCTTTACAACTAAGTTACAGGCTTCCATGTTTGTCCCCATTCTGTGGCTCCTAGAGCCAATTTGCTCAATTTAAAAAATGGGTTTTCAACCCACTGTAGCTGGGCTGCAATTTCAAGGGAGGCTCTTTAATTCAAGCTAGACAATGAGAGCATCTTCTGACGGGACAGCAGTGGATGTTATATTACCTTGACTTCCACAAGGCTCTCAAAATGGTCTCCATGACACATCTCACTAGTAAGCTAAAGAAATATAGTCTGGATAAAATTATAATAAGATGAGCATACAACTGACTGAATCTTCAAAGAGGTGTCGTCAATGTTTCAGCGACCAATTGGAAGGAGGTTATCAAGCGGAGTTCCCCAGGAGTCTGTCTTGGGTCCAGTACTGTTAAATAGCTTCTTAATAATTTAAAGCAGCGATACCGAACCTTTTTATGCCACAGCCCAGCAAATTGCAGACCGGAAGCAGCTATGGTCTGGCAAACTGCAGACCACCATGCAGAGCCCCGCAGCCAGAATTTCCGGCCAGAACATGGGTAAAGCTAGTTCCGCCCCCAGGCAGGGGGGCAGCCAAACTGCTGCCGCAGGCCCTGCGGGAGGAGTCGCAGCCTCTCTGTGGGGCCATGGTTTGCCGGTTCACAGTCACTTCTGGTCCAGCAGCTGACCTTCCTGCAGACTGGCAGCCGACCCTTTTCTAGCCCGGTACCGGGCCACAGTCCAAGGGTTGGGAACCCCTAATTTAGAGGACAGAAGTGAGTGCACACTTGGCAAATTTGCAGATAATATCAAGGTGGGTGGGGTAGCAAAAATCTTGGAGATAAGATTAGGATTCAGAATGAATTTTGCAAACAGGAAAAATGGCCAGAAATTAATCAAATGAAATTCAGTACTTACAAAGATGAAGTCCTGCACTTGGGATGGAACAAGCAAATGAACAAATACAAATTGGAGAACAGCTGGTTAGGTTGCAGAAATGCAGAAAAAGATTTGCAATTTTATTTAACTATTTATTTGATTTTATGCTTGTCTCAGGCCATCTTACCAGAGGGGAACAGAATAACTCATAAAACAGGAAAATGTTTATAAAACAAGAGAAAAAAAAAAAGAAAGCCACTAAACAATGTCCTAGACTAGCTTTGCTTGCTAAACACCTGCCTGAATAGGAAGGTCTCAAAGTGCTTCCAATAAATGTCTACACTTGCTCTCTACCAGACTGCAGGAAAGAGAGTTCCAGAGTTGGGTGAGAATAACGTCCCATGATTTTTTTGCCAAGTAGACTCTGTGCACTGATGGCACCTGCAAAAGGTTGTTTTTGGCTGACCTTAAGGATTGTGATGAAAGTCCTTTAGTTTGTAGGACCCAGGCTAATTAGGCCCTTACAGTCAAAACCAGCATTTGAATTGCACCCAGAAAGCTAGCAGGTCCTTGCAGGTTACAGAGCACTGGAGTTATGTGCTCAGGTGACACACCCTCATCAGAGATGAGCCACTGCATTCTGTACCATCAGCAGTTTCTAGACAGTCTGCAAGGGCAGCCCTATATAGACTGCACTGCAGTAGTCTAGCCTTGAGGTGACAAAAGCATAGATGATGGTGGACAGATCTGAATCTGAAAGGTAGGCTCACAGCCATCTCATCAGATGGAGTTGGTGAAAGTCACTCCTAGCCACTGCTGTCACCTGAAGATCCAGGCACAGCAATAGGATCCAGGCACACCCCAATGCTACAAACCTGAGTAGCCAGAGGAGGCTGAACTCCATCAGTGACAAGTGTCCCTATCCCCTCCAAGGCAAGCAGTCTATCCAGCACCATTACTTCTATTTTGATTCAGTTTCAACTGGTGCAGCCACACTCATTTTCCAACCACAGCCAGGCACCCAGAAAGGACTGAAATTGAGATCTGGATCAGATGACAGACAGAGGCAGAGTTGGGTGTCATCAGCATACTGATGGCATCTCAGTCTAAATCTCTCCACAGTCTTGCTCAGCAGCCTCATGTACACATTGAACAGGCAAGGCAACAAAATGGAGCCCTGGAAGACCCCAAAGGAAAGGTTGCAAGGCAATGACAAGCACTTGTCCGTCACCACTCTGCTAGGAAAGAATGGAAACAATGTAAAGTGATCTCATAAGTACCCACCAGATCACGTAAATGTTTTAACAGCACTGCATGACCAACTGTACCTAAAGCCTCTGGAAGAATTAGTAAGATCAGCAAGGTGTGTTTCCCTTCTTAATCTCCAGGCAAAGATCTTCAACCAAAGCCACAAACACAGTTTCTACATTTTTTCAAGGATGAAAATCAGACTGATATGGGTCCAGGAATCCAATGGCTTCCAAATGCACCCAGACCTGTCAGGCAACCCTCCAATCAATAAACTTCCCCCAAAAGAGAGGTCAGAATAGGGTTATAGCTGGATAGGGAATCAGTATCAAGCAATAGTTATAAACTCAATACAGATCAACAATGTACCACTGGTGCACAAAACAAAGCCAATGATATATGGGAATGTATTAAAATAAGTTACTTGCCTGTTACACAAGAATCGATTCTTTCAATGTATTTGGCACCGGTGCAGCTTCACTAGGAGCACTGTGTTCAAGAATTTAGTGGAGAGCAACTAAAATTATTAGAGATCTAGATTGATGACTTTTAAGGGAAGGTTGAAAGAACTGGAATTATTTAGTTTGTAGAAGAGAAGACTGGATGTGATAACAGGCTTCAAATACATGAAAGGATATTACAAAGAGGATAAGGACTACTTGCGAAGACTGTGTGCTGGCATGGTGCTGTGTACTCATCCAGGTTCATAAATAATGTCAGGTACATCATAAAATTGTAGTTAGGCAAAACCCAACAGCAAGCAGGTGGCAGAGGGCTAAAAAGGAAATCCTCCTGTTTAAGACGAACAGCCTGGCGGTTAGGGCACTCAAGAGGAATATGGCTCTCCCTGTTTTAGGCCAATAGTTAGGGCATTCATCTAGGTATTACGCGACCCATGTTCTAGCCCCTTCCCCCGCATTATGGTAGAAGACCCCAAGGACCATAGTGTGACATTCAGAGGCCCCAAGGGGCACAGGGTTATGCTGAGGGCCTGTGCAGAGTAGGGTGCAGCAGAGTGCCTGAAGGACTGCATGATCTAGGGTGCAGAGTAGGGCTGCAGAGGGTGGCTTGAAGGGCTGCACTAGGGGCATATTGAGTAGGGCTGCCATGGCAGCTTGAAGAGGCCCCTATAAGAGGGGGGCAATGTGAAGGAGTGTGCAAGCAAGAGGCCAACAATGGGACTGAGTTTGCTCAGGCCACAGACTGGGGAGCAAATGTAATCTGAATGCCATCTGCAAGGCATGGGCCACAGTGTAGGGAAGGTATGGAGCCATGGATAGCACCCCCTGTCATCTGGGTAATGTAAGGGCAGCCTCCCACTTATTATATCATATTAACATTAAAGTCGTGGCAAGCGAGTTAGGGCAGACTGCCCTAAGCAGGTGGGCAGGCCGACTTGTGACCTAGCCTCGAGTTTTCCCCCCGTCACAGTAAAACATAACAGAACTAACCTTTGTGTGAACTGGCATAGCTTTAGAGCATATAGAGTGTAGAGTGTATGTAGCACAGGTTAACACCCATTAAGGGGTGAATTCCTCTGTTTTAAGTGCCTTTGTGATAGTTGAAAGGTAATCTGTAACCCCACCCAGAGCCTGGCACTGGAAGTGAAAAAACAAAAAGAATCCTTACTCCCAACAGATAGGAGTTTAATCATGGCATCCAGAACATGCAGAAAACCCACCTGTTCTATGCAATGATTTAAATTAGCAAGGTCAGGAATAAAAACCATTACATGTAATTATCCCCAAAGTAAGCATTATTCCCAGGAAATGCAGTTAAACTAAAAATATCCAAACAAGACAAGGAATATCAACTAAAGCACCCAAACAATCTTAACACTACCCTACAATGACGACACAAAGGAGGAAAAAAAGAAAGCACTTTAGTCTACCTGCTACCACAAACACTAAAATACTTAAAACATAATTGTACAGTCAGTGCACTGCACCACTACATACCAGAAATAAGGTTAAGATATTTATATCTGTGTTCACCCTTTACTCTGTCTTAACACAGCTTTTTGTCTGGAAATACAAAGACAGTGAAAGCCTCATTCTATTCAAGGCATTTTCCCCACTGACTTTAATAGGGACAAGATTTCAGTAGTAAACTCTTACTACTAATAAAGATAGCACCTGGGAGTATGACTGAATACTGGACTAGAAATGTGCTCTTTAGTGAGTGCAGGACAATTTCATTTAAAGTTTTTTCTCTCAAACACTGCCTCAGCCAAATGCAATCCCAGACTGACAGATGCATCAGGCTGGCTGTAACTAATGAACTGTTTGTTTTTATGTGAAGCTGTTATTAACAATTGTTTACATTGATCAGTTTCCATATCTTCTCACATCTGATCTTTCTTTCATGAATTTCTCATCACCTTCCCTTCTTTCAGTCCTACTTCTCACACTTGTTCTGTGTATCTTGTTAAATGGACAATGCAGAAGTTGGAGCAGAGTGGATCAGAGAACTTGTTCCCTGTATATCATCCCCAGTTTGGAAGACATAGAGAGGGTTAAGAATGCTTTTACACACCTCCTTTTTCACCAAGAGGCAGACTGAGATCTTATCCAAGCCAAAACATTAATGCAGCCAGACCTATCTTTTCCCAGGTTGACTCCATCCTGTTTTACCCTGAGGTCTTGTTAATTCAATGGCTCACTAACAAGACAGTCCCAGAAGCACATGTTTAAGGAGTCCTTTTTCCTCATTCCCAGTCATTTGTTTGCCCTACAAGCTGCAGTAAAGTCTAATAGGAGCTCTGAGCATTCCCCCAATAACAGATACACTGGTACAGCTGTAGTAATTAAAATAATTTTGAGAAAGATAATTGCTCAGTTTCCTTCTGAAGAGTTTTTTAATTAAAGGAATCCAGAATAGTTGCACGTAGGATTTGCTTTATCACCAGGAATCCTGGTTTTCTCAGATTTCAAAGTAACCCAAAATCCACATTTTTTCATGATTATAATGAAACACCACTAATGTGTGTGTGTGTTTGTGTGTGTGTAGTGGTGTTTCATTTTGATCACATAAAAATGTGGATTTTGGGTTACATTTTATAATCTGAAAATTGGGGATTTTTTTTTATCGAAGAAAACCAGGATCCCTGTGTATCACCCAAGAACTGCAATGATGTTTAGTGGCAATAGGGAGCATCTTCCCAGCAGCAAGAATTCTAAGGGTGTATCCACACATGCAGGTACATGTGCTTGCAGCACCTCAAATAGGAGTGGCACAAATTTGACCCAGGGATTCTTGCTTCAGAGCATGTGCCCAGACAAGCACATTGGTGTGGGGAAAGTTGTGCTACTTGGGGCAAAATAACCCTGCCCAGCTCCTCCCAGATCTGCAGCCAGGGGGACCTAGAGCCCAGGACCAGCATCTGAGCTGGCCCCAGCAGTATAAAAAGCTGCCCTGGTAAGCAACTCAGGGCTACTAGCCCTCAGGAGCTTCTGGGGGTCCTAGCATAGCACCAGAGACGGGCACTGGAGTTTTTCTGGGCAGGATGGCACTGGGTTGCTGTGGAGGTCCTGAGCCTCCCCTTGCAGGACGGTGGCCAGGGTCTGATTTGCCTGCGCAGCCAGGTCCTGACGTTCCGCCTTCAGGCCCTGCATCGACTGCTCTATGGTGTTGGTAGCCATGCGGCATGGGGCAATCTGAGGCGTGCCGTCCTCCACCACTTCCAGGGGCTCCGATACAACTGGCAGCTCCTCAGCCTGTGGGGCTTCTCCCTACAGGACCTGCGAGGGCTGCCAGAGTTCTACCAGGATCTCCTCCAGGCCTGGAGGCTGGTCTCCACCTCCAGGTCCCCTGCAACAGTCACCCAGCGTGCCAACCTGCTTATCGAGCCCCTCGTCGGGACACTCCAGCTGGAGATGCCCACAGCAGAGATGCCCCAGTTGCAACTGAGGTTGATCCTGGCTGGTGTCACCTGTATCAGAGACCTCCTGGACTACAATAAGCAGGAGTGGGTGGACCATGTTGCGCTGGCCCAGCACAAGAGTCTAACCTACAACACATGCAATTTGCCATCTGGTCCAGGAGGTGAAATCTGCCCTACTTCCCAATGCCCTTGCATTTGTTGACCATGTCCTGCACGGTGGCGGTCCCCACCCCCTATGTCCTCCAGCCCACCAGAGTTTGTCATGGGGTCGGCACCTCGCCCAGACTTGCAGCACTCCCAGCTCCACCACCTGAGCCAGCTAGAAGACACCAGACCAGTCTGTTTTTCCACCGTCTATCGCTGCCACCTTTACCTGCTCATGTGCAACACAATCCATCATGTTGCTGCACGTTCCACCCAGACACCAAGTGGCGGGACCTGCTCAGTGAGGGTGTTGCTGGGGCACCCCAGTGGCTGAGTCTGTACTCCACCCTCATCCCACGAACCAGCGGAGACCTCAGCCGGCAGCTCTTCCGTTAAGCCATTGCCATGGGCATGTATGTGATGAGCTTCACAGACACCCCAGTCTCCTTCTCCTTCTGCGGGCAGAAGGATACCCTGGCGCACATGATGCTCAAGTGTGCCAGGCTGCAGCCCTTCCGCCTCCACCTCCACTTCCAGAACCTCAGAAGGAGGTTCTGGATGAATTTCACCCCCCCACCTGGATGAATTCTGGATTAATTTCACCCCATCAAGTCCCAGGAACTCTTGCTCAACCTCCTCCTGGCCCTGAACAAGTGGGCCCTATACATGACCAGGAAGGAGGCTCTGGCCAGGAAGGTGCCCAGGGACTGCAGGGCTGCTTTCCTGTCACTCATCCGTGCACATTTCTGAGCAGAGCACCACTGGGCAGCATCCACTGGCTCCTTGGATGCCTTTGAGGACTGTTGGTGCAGCCCCGGCAGCTCTACTGGGTGTCCCCCTCCGGAGCCCCTATTTTCACATTTTGACCCCACACATCACTACTACCCTGCTTTTTCCTTAGTTGTCCCCCCAAATAAATAAAATTAGTTGAATCTTTCACCCTTTGGCCCCACACCGTAGGGGCTATTAGTTAAATGGGTGGGCCTTAAGGCCCACCGGAAGATACAAATAGACAGGAGCCTCTAAGGCCTGGACACTTGGTTTCTGGGGACGTTACCCCTTGTGCCACCTAGACTACTGAAGCAGCATCCCAAATTCATGCTTTAAAATACCCCAAAATCCATGTTCTTCCACAATAAGAAAAGCAAAAGGTCTTTTGTTCTAATCAGACAATGGGTGTGTGATGAGGGGATGTGGGGTTTACAGGAGGGGGGTGGAAAGGGGTGTCAGAGATGTAGGTCAGTGGGGGGGACTGTGTGGGGTGGGTCCCCTGCCCGCACAGGGCACACCCTCCCCACACAAAGCATACAGACTGCCCTCCCGCTGCAGGGGCTACAGACCCCACTCAAAGCGGCTACAGCCCCTCCCCACAGGGCCCGGAGCCCTGCCTGGCACCCGGCGCTGGTGTTGCCACATCACAGGGGTACTGCTGTGGTGTTGTGCAATGCTGTGCACCTTCAGGCAGCTCCAAGCCACTCAGGCTCAGACTTGGGAGCTGGCGCCGCTTGTGGGGACTGCCTGTCATGCCAGACCAGGTCCTGCCTCCAGCAGCGGTGCTGCCAGACCCTAGGTGTGTGCAGGGAAGAGGCACACAGCTGGACCTGGCCCAGTGCAGCTCGCTAATACACCTTTGTGCTGGACCAGGAGGCGCAGCTCTGGGACATGCACCTCCTGTGCAGAGGCACACTAATTGTGCAGCCTGGGACAGGCCAGGCCAGGCCAGCAGGGCACATTTTCTCTGAGGCTCAGGCAGCAATGCACCATGGCTGCAGCCATGCAAAGCCACCTGAGCTTCATGGAAAATGCACCTTGCCAGCCCAACCTAGCCCAGGCTGCGCAGCCAGCGCACCTTTAATTAGGAGCCACACATCCCGATCCAGTGTCACCTTAGACGGCCACACTGGACTGGTCCTGCTGCATACTTTGTGGACGGGATCTAGTGGGGCCACCACAAGCCTGTCCTCCCACTCGCCCTCTGTGGTGCTGGTGGCAGCAGGCAGCTCAGCTGGGGTCTGACTGCAGGCAGTGACATGGCACTGTGACACCCAGACTTCGTAAATGCTGAACAGACTCCGCCTGGCCTGCTAGTGCATGGCTTTGGACAGGACTGGAAAAGCAGTGCGCTAGCGGGCCAGACCGGGCCAAGTCTGTTCAGCATGTACAGAGCCCAGGTCACACAGTACCACAATGCTGCCGGCTGTGTCTGCAGCTGGGCCACATGTACATTGCCAGCTATTGCTGGCACCGCAGGGGATGGGTGGGGGGGAAGGTGTTTGGCAGCCCCCACTCAAGCCCCTCCACAAACCCACCCACCCACAGACCACACATCCCCTGCCACTCCTCACACCCCCCGACATCCCCTGCCACTCCTCACACTCCCCCATCTGCCCACCACCCCCACCCCCATGTCCCTAACTTCCCATGACAGCACCCAGGGCAGCAGAAGCACCATAGAGATGCTCTGGCCAGAAACCAGGGCGTCTCTCTTGGAGGACCAACTCCTAGGTTGCCTCAGTTTTTTCACCTGTGGTTTACTTTTGTACCAGGCCCAAATTCTGAGCCTGCGCTGCATATCTGACTACTAGCTGGTCTTAGACGGATATTACGAATTTCAGCCTTCTTTCAAAACACGGAAGGGCCAGTGAATGCAGGGCAGTTCTAACATGAAAAACACAGGATCTTCACCTATCCTCAGTTAGACTTGCTCCAATTCAAAGGTAGTTGACTGAGGCAGGAACTGACAATGGGATTCTGAAGCAAAGCAAGAAGGCATGGTGTGCCCATCAGTATAGCAGTACCTGGCATGCCCATCCAGACCCCAACGTCTCTCCAGCAGGACTGGCACTGGAAGCACTCCCAAAGGTTGGGTAAACAGAGAGTATGACTCATCAAAGTTTTACATCCAATGTAGTCATTTGTGCCATGTATTATCTTTATAAAGCATCTAAAGGTATAAGTAGATCGATATCAAATGATGCAGATATACATTGTTACAGCTGCATCCTTCTGTAGTGATACAAGTATTGCAAAACCATTGCAACTTGAACCTTATTACATTCAGGGTTAAAGTTACAGCAGTTGGGCTAACTCGTATCATATTGCTACAAGAGACTTAGCAATTAGACTAGCAGTTGCATGGAAAAATTGGTGCCTGCTCTGAGCAATAGCTCCTCTCCCATTTTAAAGCAATTAAAAGGTATATTTGTCTGTAGCCTTATACTAATGTGACAGCAACAACTAAAGAAAGGTGATATCTAATCCTAAAACCAGAGCAGTTCTGCAATTCAGAAAAGGGAATGGTCACTTCCTTGTATTATGCAGCGAAGGATCAAAGAGGATTCACCATAGCTGTAGAAGAACAGAGACACAGTCACAGTGCAGGCAATGGAATGTTTTCAAACTGTGAAGAATCCAGATACTCTCATCTGTGACAACCACAGATAGTTTAATCTCTGATGGCACCCATGGAAAGCAAGCTGTGCGTGACAGACAAGCTTCCTTATAATTGCACTCTGAAGTTCTGCAATGGGAATCCTGCAAAGCACTGAAATCCCTAGGGGTTCTTGGGTTTCACTACAAATGAAGCAGTATTACATTGGAGCTTCAGATCAATCATGGGGCAGATTGGCGGTCTTTTCTTATCATAATCAAAATCCTACTTCCATGGGAATGCTGCCAGGGCAAGGACTGCAAAGTTAGAGCTCACACCCAGAAGCACATGCTTATAGGGAGCTGTTCTCTAATGCAGTGGTGCTTAACCTCTGGCCCACAGGCCAGATTTGGCATACAGAGTTATGTCTTCTGGCCCATGGGGCTCCCCACAGGTCTAGAAATTCGGCAGTAAGGGAGCAGTAGCAGCGTTAATTGCTCCCAAAGCTGTGACAATTAATGCTGACACTGTTCTCTTGCCACCAAGTCTCTGGACCCACAGGGATCCCCACAAGATGGATGACATGGTCCCACATGCCAGATTGCACTGACACACAGGCATACTGTGGCCGGATTCAGCATGCAGGGTTTGGCCAGTACACGGGCTGTGCTGTGGACCAGCCTCCTTCATGACCCCCCTCCCCCATAAGCAGAGGCTCACCCACAGACTGACCCCATGCTGGATCAGGCCAATGAAGAGACTCCATGCCACTCATCCAGCCTGCAGGGATGAAGAAGTTAAGCACCACTCTTCTAGTGCAGCAGTCCTCAAGCTGTTTAGACTTGAGGTCCCTTCCATAAATTTGATGAATTGAGCACCCTATTTAAAAAACTAATCTACTTATTAGAGTGCTTACCTGCCTGAACAGGGGCTGGGAAAGAGGAGTAGCCAGCAGGAAACAGCCCGCACTGCAGTTAGTTGGGGGAGGAGTGGCTGGACGGGAACAGCCTAGCTTACTGCGTAGATCTCCTCTCTCCCAGGGCACCCTAGTTGAGATCCACTGGTCTAGTGGAAAGAAAGACCCAGGTAACTTCAGTGTCTTTCAGTGGACTCCCTTTGCCCTTGCAGTGAAATGTCACTTCAGGTTTCCTGCAACACAGGCATCACCTGCCAATAGGATCTATACACTATGTTTTTTGGGAATGATTGGATCCCTTCATCTTCTCTCCCATAAAGAAAAAGAGGGGAGGGAAAAATGCATCAAGAGAAGAATCACCAGAACTTGGCACTCTTGCTCCCTGCTGGGATGCATGATGCAGGCTGAGACCTGTGTTCACCAGGTGGGGAGGGCTATGTTACACTACTACTCCACTCCTTGATGCCATGGCAGCTCCCTGCACCATGCTGTTCCCTGATCAGGATCAGGATGCTGTTTCCTGATCAGCTTATACCCAACAAGCTGTTTTGACTGCTGGGGAATGCACGGGCCTGGTAATACCCAGGCCCTGTTGTGTGCATTAGGCACCGAGCAATGGGGGCCTTGAGAGTGGCCGCTTTTCTACTTCAGGGAGACTACATCCTACTGGTTCTTCCCATACAGGTATTGCTGGACTAGTCCCTATAATTCAGCACCCTGGTAAACTTTGACACTGACAACCATGACCCACTCCCTCTGCAGCCTCCTTCTTCTCACTGCACGTTCTTCAAGCCTACCCAACACAATGCAAATAAAACCATTCTCACCAGCTGTTCCAACAGTAGCAGCAGCTTCCTCTAATGGAGTGGCCCTTACCTGGATTAATGTGGCACACTCGGGTACCATGAGACCCCCTGAGGAGTGCTGTGGTACGGGTGCTGCAGTCACAGCCACAACAGCAAACCAAAAGTGCCCCACATGGCCTTGTGCACAGCCAGACCAGGAAGGGCTGTGGCACACCCATGGCCCCCTGCCTTATTAGGGTTCTCCAATTAGCCTAAAGCAGACACAAGCGCTGACTCATGCTGCAGACTTCCCAATGCTCCTCCTAGAGTCAGAGGTACACAGGGCAGTTCTACCTGCCCCATGCACCTCTGTTTCTGGGAGATACCGGCTGTGCAGGGTCAGACTGGGAAAGCCAGTGGCGCAAACCAACCCCCCTGCCTGCTTTAGGCTCATCAAAGAATCCAAAGGAGACAGGAGAGCATGTGCATGCTGCAGCACTTCCCAGTCCAGTTCTGCACAAGGCCAGGCACTTTTACCTGGCAGTAGCAGCATCACCTGGATAAGAACCACTGAGGTAAGCTGAAGCAGCATAACAGTGGTTCTCAACTGGGGATGCTGCCAAAATAAAAACAATTAGGGAAGGGTGCCCTGACTCTTGTAGAAGTAATTGGCTTACTTGACTAGAAAAACAGACAAAGACCAGACATGCTGATACTGCTTAATTCAAATGTTCTGAGATAAGGAATCCGCATTCCTGCATTCCTTGGGTTATCTTGATATCTTGCCCTGTGCATTCCTGCATGCCTTGGGTTATCTTGATATCTTGCCCTATGCAAAGATAGTTTGTTTAAGTAAACTTTCTAAGCTTCTGTTTAATTTACTACTGTTTTGTTTCTCCAAGGTGTATTTTTTCTCTCTTTCTCTGTCTTTAGTATAAATACGCTTGTAAACTTAGATAATCTGAGAAATCCTTTGACACAGACAAGTGGGTGACTCCCCTTGCTGTATGGAATTCTCCCTGTGATCACAGTATAGCCTTAAATTAAGAAAAGCTGGCTCTGTCAGTTCTGATTCAACCACAACGCGAAGTTTGATTTCTTCCACACTCTGAAAAGGCTGAGAAGCAATGATCTAGAGTCTGCATTAACCTCTGGTCTCTTTCCACACTGCGTGCACCCCTCCTCATCTGGAAAGCCCCATATAGTTTCTGATCTGCA
Source organism: Crocodylus siamensis (assembly GCF_052110815.1). Taxonomy (NCBI): domain Eukaryota; kingdom Metazoa; phylum Chordata; order Crocodylia; family Crocodylidae; genus Crocodylus; species Crocodylus siamensis. The sequence continues at coordinate 48,182,282 of NC_143403.1, forward strand.
TTTTCCTCATTTCCAGTGGTCTCTCCTTCCCTTCTCTGCTAATTCAGCTCATTCTGATGTTCCCTTTGGAGCCAATCTGCTCCCACAATGAGAGTTTTGCCATTGACATCAGTGGTGCAGGCCTTTTGCTACCTCCTCCCATGCTTCTCATGGAGCATTAAGCCTGACACTGTGCATCAAGCAGACACTCTGTCCTTCCAAAGCTCTCCTTTCCATTAGTCTTTCATTGCTGCCCTTTGCTCTAAGCAGTGCTCTCAAGTCAGAATTTATTACATTTATTTAAACTTAATATTAATTCAAGAATGATTAAAACTTTGAGTGAAATCCTTGTAGCACCGAAACAAAAGGCAAAGCTTGCATTTATTTTAGTGGACCCAAAATTTCACCTCAAAATGGAAGTTAATAAGATGTGTATGTACAAGTTGCTGTATCTCCTGAAACCTTCATTAAGTAGCACAACTTGTCTCCTCCTCCCTCAAGAGATGGGGATGCAAAGTGTCATATGGAGGCTAAGTATTAATTATCTAGTGGTTAATTCAGTATTAATTGTTTATCACTATTATCCCTCAAGCCCCAGGCTTGTAAACATACAAGTAACTTTCTGTATGGGAGTTGTTCCACCAGCCCCTTATTATCTTCAATTTGTTCATGACTGCATGCTCCATAAGCAGCAACTAGCTTTTTATATTTGTCTGTAAAGGGAATGTGCACCTTAAGTAAAATCCTGGCTATGCTAAAACCAATCGACTATTGCCCTTGACCTTTTGAAATAGTTTTTCATGCTATAGCCCATGTCTGAATGTTGCTTCTTGCCTGTTGATGGAACTAATCAAAGTTAATTTACAAAGATTCTTCAAATCAACAAAAGCTGGGAATACCATCTTCCAGTAAAATGTCTTTTAATCCAGAAGAGTTCACTGAATTGTAGCAGTCCTAGAATCACAGAAAAGTTGGACTGGATGGATCTCACAAAGTTATCTCATCCAGCCCCTTGCTCAAGGCAGGATTGTTCCTGATGAAACCATCCCAGCCAAGTGTCTGTCCAGCCTACTCTTAAAAATTTCAAAGGAGTGAGATTCCACAATTTCTCTAGATAGCCTGTTTTAAAGCTTGACCAACCTTGTAGTCAGAAAGTTCTTCCTAAACTCTAACCTAAATTTCCTTTCCTACAGCTTAAGGCCATAGCTCCTGGTCCTGTCCCCTACAGTTATAGAGAATAATCTATTTCCATCCTCTTTATAATCGCCCTTCAGGTATTTGAAGATTGTTATCAAATCCTCCAATCCGTCTTCTCTTCTCCAAATGAAATGATCCTAGGTCTGTCAGATTTTTCCCGCAAGTCATGCTTCCCAGGCCTCTTAATCATTTTTGTCATACTCCCTTGGACTCCTTCCAATCTGTCCACATCCGGCTTAAAGTGTGAGGCTCAGAACTGGACACAATACTCCATATGAGACCTCACTGGGGCTGAAGAGAGAGGAAGAATTACTTGCCTTGATCTGCAAGTGACACTCCTCTTAATGCAATTCAGTATGTTGTTGAATCATCCTGCTCTATTACAATGGGCAATTGTATCTTCATGTTGTTCTGAATCCCTTGATAAAATGTCATTGAAATTATAAAGACATACTTGGGTTTTGGGTTTGTCTATCCCAATGGTTCTCAACCCTTTTAAACTTGAAAACCCCCTCATTCAGCTCAAGGCACCCCTTGGCAAATGCCAAGTCCTACTTTTGGCTTGTTTTTTGACTACACATAAAAAACCAGAGGGGGCATTGTTCTGTTGCAAAGAACTCAGACTGGAACAGGGCAAAATGTCTTTAACACTATGGATTCTTATTTGCAATCACAGTTTGGTTTTGGAAGGCAGAATGAAAAAAAAGATTTTTCCAGAGTCATGACCCAAACCATACCCATAGTACAGTTATGCAGTTAATCTTCTAACAGCTGCTATTTCATTCAGCACTGGTCTTGAGAGGGTGAACTCTAGCTCTGGCTGAATCATGGATTCGACCCCTGCTGCTTGCTGCCCAGAAAAGAAGAAAATTAAGTGGTCGCCATAGCATGCTTCTCCATGCTTCTCTTGCAGTACAGAACATGAATATCCCTTATTTAGAGATGCACTCCAGCTTTGGAGGAGTAATTTTGAAGAAAAAAAATGGTGTGTAACATATGACTAAACACAGTAAGCAAATCTAATAAAGACCACCAAGGGGTGGGATCATTTTACACCTGGAGCCAGTATAGCTATACTGCCAAGACTTGGTCATGAACCATATCTTTTCCTCATTATCACAACACAACCGAAGCAATTGGATTTGGCTTTCTCTGTCCTGAACTGGCTTATGTGTGCTTAAAGATGATATACAAAGGAAAATTAGAATTGGCTTTGTGCCCTGTCTTGTTTCTTTAACATATATAAGGAACCAGGTGTAGATGGTTTGATATACAAGTTGTACATTTTTGCTGTGTTTTACTTTAGAAATTCAGGACTTATCAATCCTGCTTTTTGTAGGAAACTCTGTGGCCACCTGGAACACTACCAGGGTTATGATATCACAGAGACAGAAACCTGAATAATTGAGAAAGAAGGGCTTTCTCTTCAGGTTTATCCCATCCCATAAACTGTGCCCTGAGATGCAACAAACCCATCTGGGACATCAATACACACAACTTTATAATACACTGTTTTATTGTGATTAGTATTTGTTCTATTACAAGGACACCTCATGGATTCAACAAAAATCCAGGCCCACAGTACTAAATCCTGACAATATACAATACACAGGAAGGTTACTGACTTACATCTGGATTTAGGAAAGCACTTAGGTCCCACTGATTTCAGTTTGATTTTAACCACATTCTTACTTAGGTACTTTCCTGAAATGGAGTTGCAAAGAGATTATAATCTGAAAGACAGGACAGCTAATAAGTGGGAGGGGAAACGGGAAGAGATTTGAGCAAACTGACTTGCCTAAGATCATACAGCTGGTCAGTGACAGCCTACCCTACCTGCCACTGGTGACTTAAAGGATTCTGCAAGCGTATCACAAGTAAGAGGAAGACCAAAGAAATGATAAGCCTCTTACAAAATGTGGAAGGAAATATAGTTTCAGATAATGCAGAGAAGGCTGAAGTATTTACTGCTTTTCTTACTTCAGTCTTCACAAACAGGGGCAGGTATCAGATGAGTGCAGTTGGCAGCCAAGACAGGGAAGGAGACAGACATCCTAGAGCAGTAGAACAGCAGGGAAGCTAGATGCTTTCAAATCAGCAGATGAGGTCCTGGATGATTGGAAAAGGGCAAATAACAGTGCTTATCTTTAAGAAAAGGAAGGAGGAGAATTTAGGGAATTACAGACCAGTCACCCTGACCTTGATACCTTCAAAGATCACAGAGCAGGTCCTCAAGAAATCTACTGTAAAGCACCTAGAGCAAACAAGGTGACCAGGAACAGCCAGCATTGATTTGCCAAGAGCAAATCATGTCTGAGCAACCTAATTTCCTTCTGTGATCAGGTGACAGGCTCTATAGATGGGGGGTGAGCAGTGGATGCAATATACCTATTTTAGCAAGGCTTTTTACACTGCTTTCAAAACGTTCTCTTTAACAAGCTAAGGAAATACAAACTAGATGAAAGTACTTTAAGGTGGATATATGATTGGCTGGAGCATGGTATTTAGAAGTCATCAATGCTTCAATATCAAGTTGGGGGGAAGTATCAAGTGCAGTTCCCCAGGGTCTGTCCTGGGTCCAGTATTGTTTAACATCTCCATAAACGATTTGGATGATGGGACAAAATGCATGCTTAGCAAATTTGAGGATGACACCAAATTGGATGAAACTGCAGAGTTCGGCCTGGGAGCCGAATAAGGAAGTGCTCAGCAGAGGAACTTCTGGCTGAAAGGCAGGTTGGGAGCAAGCTAGGCCTGGTGACAGCAAGAAAAGAAGCTGAAGCTAGCCATGTATATATACCCAGGGGCAGGAATTTAGCTGTAGCCAGAAGGACTTGAGTTTATGTCTGATGTCAGTTTCAACTGGTGCTGGGGATGGGAAACACCAGAGATACACCGGAGAATGGGAGCTACACAGAAACTTCCTCCCTCAGAGGACAAGAGACACAGCAGCCAGCAGGCGGCAAGCACTATGGCTAGAGGGACCTGAACAGCCAGGCTGGCTCCAGGCAGGCAGCTGGCCAACAAACAGGGATCTGGAAAAGGAATAGACAGAGCCCAGGGATGAGGAGGGCTATTATACCTATTGAATTGACTCACCAAACAGGCTTTGCTTATTGTATGGACTGGTAACCCTTAAAGAGGCAACTCTGGAATGCAGTTCAGCTTCCCTTAAAGGGGCAAAGGAGGAGGAAAGAGGGTAACCAAAGATGAAACTTGAGGGAAAGCTGCCAACATCTGCTGTGAACACCTCTTCTGGAGAGGTATGGGCAGGGTGTAGGGGAGGAGAAGCCCCGCAAAGACTTCCAAAGGGACTCTCCTTAGCCCTTGTGACAAACTACTGCAAAGACCAAGTTTGTTCCCATTCACCCATTTTATCACTTAAGACCAAGGCCTGGCAAGCAAATCCAGGGGTGATGGGAACACAGAGTGGTGCCATCAGCTAATGTGTTTGCCACCAGAAGGTCCTAGCCCTCACCACTGCTACAGTGCACATTAATGGCACATGTAGATACACCCAGTTAGAAGACAGTATTCTCCTATCTCCATGTCCCTCATTGTTCTCTGAGCCTCCTGACCCATAGGTTTCAAACTTCTCATCCCATGTCCCAGTACCATCCAATTAGTTGCTAATGTCCACTGAGCCACCCCTTGCAGGGCTGCCAATGTTTGACAAGTCACATCTATCCGCTGAGCTGCTTTGAAACTGATGTAAACAGACAACTTTAAGTATTGGATGGTGAAAGCTTGGGAACAAAACGTAGATAATTTAGCTGGACCTAATATAAGGCACTTCAGACACTCCTGTTTTCCCAGTTACTCACACTAGCCAAAGTAGCCAGCAAACACAAGCAGCATACTGCAACAAGTGCAGGCTGAAAGCAAAGCATGTTATTAAAAGTTCTCTCTGCCAGGTCAACACAATGCCACTAGGCAATGGGGATGTTTTGCTACTGTCTGAAGGTAGAACTGCAGCTGAGCAACGTTAACAGCCATATGGCTTTAATTAACAGTAACAACACCTATCCTACTAAAAGATACCTGTGAGTATGCAAATGAAGGCTGTCATATGGGTAATGAAATAACACATCCTGAAATAATCCAGTCAGAAAGAACCTTACACTGGCATTCATGGAGCTGTGCACAACTGTTTCTATGCAGTAGCACTGGAGTTGTATTTGCTAAGAAGTATGAGGAAGTAACCTGCCAGAGATACCAGGCTAGCAGGACCAGAAACCTGTAATCTGAACCATCAGTTTAAGAGGTGGACCTGAATCTGAAAGTTTGAGACCACTGATATACGATTCCTTAATTGGAAGAGGGCATGAACACACACCCCACTGTAACAGCTGATGTTGTATATAATGTATCATGACCAAAAGAAAATTCTCAAAGAGCAATTGTTATTATTTACTCAGCAAGGTAGAGAGATTTTCAATAGTGCTTATTGACTGTGCTCTTTACTCATGTAAGGGCTTCTGAAATTTGCACCTATTACATGCAAAACATGTGAAATGGCAAGGCCTGAATTTTAGAGGTGTTGAGCACCCCCAAATCCAGCTGAAATCAACAGCACTTCTCCTGGGAAGATGCTTTTTTGAAGAAGGAACTGCTTGACTGCCCAAAAGAAACTCAATGTCAAAGCCAGCTTTGAACTTTTTGGTTTGCAGTTTCTTGACCTAGCCCTGCAGCTGCATCAGAAGCTGTCAACACACAGATATTATATTTGCATTAAATAGTTTCCCAATAACCACCCTCTGCCCCCAGGGACGTGCAAAGTAACATTCAATTACTTCATTCTTTTTATTCTCTTTTCCATTCAAAATAAAACCAATATAAATAGATTCATTAACACACAGAATGCCATAACACAAGCTATAACAAGAGATGTTGCAGTCACAAAACTCTGTTGTCTTGCATGCAGTTAGCCATGTGGGTGCCTGGAAGAAAATATCTCACAACTACCCTCAGCAGCACAGGGCCAATGGCCTACATCGGATCAACAGGCCATTAAGAAAGGCACCTATAACAGGAACAAAAACAGCACAGAAGCAACCTCATACAATCCCAGATACTTAGAGGGCAGTCCAAACAAAATAAGTGGCATGACGTGAATGCAGAGGTATACCTGGTGGAGGTTTTGCCCTCAGCGCCAGACCCATATAGATTAGAGTTTGCATCCTCAGGCACCAGAATGGAGACAGGGGGTCTCAAGGCTTCAGCCATGCACAGCAGAGCAGGAGTAGTAAGCTGCTGTGAGAAGAGGTATCACTGCCACAGGCCAAGTTAATTTTCCCCTAGCCCTGCAACAGCCACAGTATTATATGGTGAGCAAGTATTCAAAGCTCTCAATGCAGTGGCAACTGCAGGGTCGGGGAAGAATTAACCTTGCTCTCGGTGGTGATACCTGACAAATGAGGGGAAGGGGGGCTGAACTAAGTTGTAGACTCCTGAACCTGCTCTGCTCCACTCAGCTCTGCACAGCTGGACCCTCAAGCTCCCCTAACTCCATTCCTGTGCCCATCTGCCTCCATTTTGGCAGTCCCAGTTTACTGAGCATCTGGGGCTCCTGCCCTGGTCACCCACCCCTTGTCATGCTACTGCACGAGTGAGATCAGGAAATTTGAGGACATACCGTATTAGATTGTACAAGATTACTAAGAGTGCTGTCAGAGGCTGTGAACAAAGATCCTACTTGGGAGATTTCTAATTGATCCAAGTCAAAACCTGGGACAAAAGAGGAGTAGGATACCCCCCTACACACCCACCCTTCCAAGCTACACTGACCTCCAACTAATTAGATTTATACATGGAAAATTATAACACATATATAATTTTCCATGTATTGGGAGGGTTGTCTTAAATTCAAAGCCATCATAGCTTTAGGTAAATACAACAGTTACAATGGGCACCATGGGGAGATCATAGCTGGGGCCTGGTTTAAATTACGGGCCCAGCTCATGGTAGGACAGCTCCTTTAACCTCAGAGTCCCTCCCCCCCACACCCTCCTGCCACTGATTGGCAAAGGGGCCCCGCAGCCCCACTGCTTGCTCCTCATGGCTGGGAGACAAAAATTGCAGCTTTAAATATGCTGCAGTTTTTGCCTCCCATCCAGTCAGCAGCAAGTGGTGGGAAGCAAGAACTACAATGCATTTAGAACTGCCATTTTCACTTCCTAGACATCAGGAGCGAGCGGCAGAGCCGTGGGGCTACGGCGCCTCTTTGCCAATCAGTGGCAGGAGGGGCACAGAGGGGGAACTCCAAGATTAAACAAGTCACCACACCAAGAGCTAGGCCCGTGATTTAAACTAGGCCCTAATCAGAGCATAGGGCTTTGTAAGTAGGTAGAGCCTGGACTTAAAAGTAGCTGGAAAATATCCATAAAAATAACAAAGCTGGAAGGGACGGTGAATTAATCCAGGTCTTGTTTTCCCCAGCGTTCGAATTACACTTTGACTGGGGGGCGGGGGTTATCACTGAGTTAAAGCGTTTGATTGATTAATAAGTCCATCTAAGTGATCCCCCCAGCTTATGATTTTCAAGTCTTACGGGGGGCTCTCATATCTTATGGGGAGGGGTTCAGCTCCTCCAAGCTGCTCCATAATTCAGACCCTGGTTTTCCCTCAAAAGTTGGGCTTAAATTCTGAATGCTATTTGCAACTGTGAAGGAGCTGTGCTGTCACCTCCTTATCCACATTTCTGCTAGCCATACACCTACCATCTAATCCAGCCTAGGTACACAGAAAAGATGCTTCACTATGGCAAACTATGACTTTATCCTGCTGCTGCTCTCCTTGTGGATGCTCTTATTCCAGTACAAGAAGGACCTTTTTCCAGTTTAGCTTACACTGCTTTGGAATCAACTAAACAAAATAAAAGTCACTTTTACTCTGCAACAAGAGTTCAAAGCAAGTTATACCAGTGTAACTATACCAGTGTAGCAGGGAAAATATTTCCATGTAGACAACTCTATCTATCAGTCACTGCTTACAAAATCCCCATTGCTGAAATCTGAAATAGCTCTCAGGACCAAGGGGCATTCATCAAACAGACTCTGGTTTTCAAAATTAAAAAAAAAAAAAGATTGTGAGTGGAATCTATTTTTTTCTCCAAAGTATTTGAAGTTACTCACAAACTAAAGCTAAGCTTTCTAGTCCTCGCAGAGTACTGAAAGGAAGAGAAACTTTGCTGGAGAGGTATGAACACTACCATTACATCTGTGAAATAACCATCACAATAATTTACCGCCTTAAAGAGTCGCTCATGTTCTTCAACTTATTGGCATCAATGAATAGCTCTAAGAGTGAAATGAAGCCAGAATGAATTGATCTTTTTGTGTTTCTACATACATCTCTGCATGCACGCATACTCGCACACACCTGAACATGCTGTATCAGGCAACATCAAGTACAAATGATAATGTCCTCACCCAATGGGAAAGATTAAAAAAAACAACGTAATAAACAAGTCCTTGCATAAAGTTAGAAACAGTATTTTTTAGAACAGTCGCTTGAAGTTGAAATACCCAGAACACCCGAGTCCTACTGAGGCAATGAGATTTAGTCAATATCCATAATGAATTTTAAGGGGACGCCATGCAAATTATAAGCAAAAGGGTTGGTCTTAATGAAGTGTATTTGGCTCTTGAGTGCTGATCAGCCTCTCACTCAAGAGAACTGAAGAAAAAACAAAGACAGATTTCCAGAGAGCTCTCTTGGATTGGATTAAGATGGAGAGTTGAACCCACCCTCCCCTTCCATTTTGGGAGTATATCTATGACGAGTTTGTGCACACAGATATACATGCAGGGAGAATAGGCATTGTACAGTGTTCAGTTAAATGACTTAATGGCTGTCTTTGGCTCTCTCACAGGAAAACTTACTTCTGGGCCAGCCGTGAAAGCAGGGGGCTCTTAAGCTTTGGGTTGAGAATGAAACCCAAGTAAAATATTCAAACCACTGAGAGATTTAGGACCCCCCTCTAGCTAAACATAGTACTTGTAGCCTGAAGACCAAATGTTTGGCCCTGACCTCAAATGCTCCACAAAAGGGCCAAGCCTGTAAGTATACTGGGGGTTCTTGCTATCAAGGTGCAGCACCTTACACTTCTCTGCATTGAAGGCTATCAGATTTTGATTGGCCCACCTTGACAGCGTGTCCAAGTCGGCCTGTATCCCCAGCCTGTCCTGAGGTATGACCGCCCTCCCCCATAATTTGGTATCATAAGCACACTTGGCAAGTTCACATCCAACTCCTGTATCGAGATCATTGATGAAGGTGTTAAAGAGTACCGGCCCAAGTACCAAGCCCTGAGGGACTCCACTGGTCACCCTGCGCCACACTGATTTGCTCCCTTCAACTAGTACTCTTTAGGTCCGACCCTGTAGCCAGTTGCCTCACCATTGGACCGTATGATGATCAAGGCCACAGTTCCCTAGCTTAAACATGAGGACATCATGGGGAACTAGGTCAAAGGCCTTCTTGAAGTCCAGGTATATGACGTCCACAACATCTACCCAGTCCAGGGCACGTTACCTGGTCACAGAAGGCGATGAGGTTGGTCAGGTACCTAATGAATTGATCTCCTCCATACAGCTTTAAACTAGGTACAACAGGGGATGGGGAACTGGTGGTCAAGGAGAACCCAGGGTTGGCAAGCCACAAACAAGGCACTGGACCAAACCAGGTGGGCACTAAGGGGTACACTAGTGGTGCAGGCTTTCTTGCCTGTTGACTGCATTTCTTGCAAGATGGTATGGCTTTGCTCTATGCTTCAAGGATTACGTTTTTAAGAAATAACCAATCCTCGTGTGCTCCCTTTTCTGGGGCGGTATGGCCTCTGATTGCCTCACAGACCAATTCTCTCAGTTTACAAAAGTCAGCTTTCCTGAAGTGAAGAACTTCTGCTTTACTCCTGGGTTTCCCTGCTCTTCAGTGAACTAAGAAGGTGACCAATTCATGGCCGCTGCCACCAAGATTCCCCTGGATCTACAGACTGCTCACTAGCTCTGCCCCATTGGCCAGGACCAGATCAAGCAACACCTCTCCCCTAGTCGGACCCTAGACCTAGACCTCCTGGGTTAGGTAGGCATCATTGATGCATGTGAGGAAGCTACGCAACCTGTCAGATTTAACCGCGTGCTCATCCCAAGAGATGTCAGGGAAGTTGAAGTCCCCTGTGACAATCAGGGATCAGGAGCGCGCAGCCTCGACCAGTTCCCTATTGAATTCCCAATCTAGGTCTTCCTCTTGGTGGGGAGGTCTATAGTAGACTCCTACAAGTAAGTCACCCTCCCCATGTTCTCCTTGTATCTTGACTCAGAGGGTCTCAAGACATCCTTCCTGGTTTGGAAACTCAATGTGCAGGGAGGTGAGCTGAACCTTTGCATAGAGAGCTACACCCCCACCCTTCTTCCTGACCCGGTCTCTCCTATACAGGTTATAGCCCTCTATTGCCACCAACCAATCAGAGGTGGAGTCCCACCACGTCTCCGTAATTCCTACCGGATCATAATCATTTTCACATAGGAGAAGAGCCAGTTCCTCATGCTTATTTCCCAAGCTCCTGGCATTTGTGTACAGGCAGTTAAGTCTGCCATGGGAAGCCCAATACTTCCCTGAAGGGTGAAGCAGGACCTTTTCTTGGACTGTCTTCCTTGGGCTGTCCAAGTTATTGGTAATACAGCTAACACAGGGGTGGGCAAAATACAGCCCGTGGGCCACATGCGACCCACCAGGCCATTCTATCCAGCCCATGGGGCCCCTAAAAAATTTAGAAAATTACCTGGGGTCCTGGGGGAGCTAGAGGAGTGTGGCTCTGGCCAGCCACGCTCTGGTTTTAGGTGGCATGGTGCCTCCAACCTGCTTTACTGGCATATTTTTTTTTAACCCAGGATCTCCTAGGGTCAAAAAAAAAAAAAATTCCCTGAGCTACAAGGTAGTAGCCTGGGGAACACCTGCATCTGCAGTGTGTGGTACTGTGGTGCCACATACTACACATCCACATTCACTTGGACATGGCCAAAAAGGCCACTTTGCAAAGAAAAAGGTTGTGTCCAAAAAGTCTTGACCAGCTCTACTTATTATCCACTGGGACCACTTATGTTCTTTTGCTTCTTTCTTGATCCCTGATGTCTTCTCTAACTGTACACACAAATGGAAATACAGCTTCCTATGAACTTTCCCTTTCTCCCAGTGCAAAGGGGGAATGTAAAGGATGCACAAGGGGAGAAGACAATTGGAGTTGACATCCCCTGTGCAAAACAGAATTATCTTTTATTCACAGGTGTTTCCACAGTGATAGGTTTACCACATGAATCTACGCTATTGCAGAGGAGACAATTCATTTCCACAGTTACCCTTAAACCAACTCTCCCTTGATCCATGAATTTTAGTAAGAAATTTCTCTCTCACTGATTTGTCACTTGAGGAAATGTTGATTTTTAATAATTTCTCTAATGGAGATACCTTCATCTTGGCTGTGGAGAACTCATCCACTTTTATCACTTTTTAATATAGCTATGAATATTAAATGGGCAATGGTATCCATATTTAATAGCCTAGTCTAGCTATTCCAAGATGTGTTTTTATGGTGTCTATGAATGCAGGCAGATGTAGCACACTTTCAATTCTAAAAGAATTACACTGGAACGTAAATGTTCAAAATAATACAGCAAGCGATGACCTGAAATCATTCCAAACTCAAATGACCATTTAAAACAATAACACAGCTCTGATATTTCTGAGCTGCTAATATAACTGAAAAGGCTATTCAGGCAAATGGAATTAAAAAAATAAACCATGCCAACTTGTCATTCAGTTGTGACAGTTCCTGAAGCTGATAACTTTGAACTGAACCAGCCATTAGAGAGTGAGATGAAGGCAGAAAAGTACTGACCCAATCCAAGTCCAATAATAGGTCTACAGGTCAAAAGTTCTTTAGAACAGTCAAACTCCAGACAGCAGTTTCTTCTCAATCAGTGATATTTAACTTAAAGTCCCTTCATTGGGATTGTAAAGGGAAAGGCTAAGGTCCATGATAGTACCAGATTTGATAAAACCCAAGAACATAAAGCTGGAAAGATTCTGAGTTGTTATTATGAGCTTGTTTCACACTGATATCTTCAAGTAAATGGTCATAGACTGAACTGGAAAAACTAGCTAGTGCACCAAGGCTAAGCCAGTGAAGAGCAGCTGTAGAGATGGAATAATCCCTCAACCAGACACAAGAGTGATTTGTGGGTGGGGGAAGAACCAGATGTTATCCAAAGGATGTTTCAATAATTCTTCTTAGTTCTGTTCCCCGTGGTGCAAAGATGCCAGCTTAAACCATGAAGCTACATTAAAAGATCAAAAGGCTAAACTTCTGACCTATCACAATGACAGCATATTTCACCATTTAAGAAGATAAGAACTGCCATTCACTATTCATATCATATGTCCATCTTGCCCAGTATCCTGTATCAGACAGTGGCAGAGAGCGGATGCTGAAAGGGAAAGTGAACAGGGTATGATGAGGATGTTTTCCACTGTTCCTCTCCCACTTGCAGTCTCCAGCATTTACTTACCCCACCAATTATTTCATAGATTTTCATAGACATTAGGGCTGGAAGGGACCTCGGGAGATCATCGAGTCCAGCCCCCTGCCCAAAGGGCAGGAAGTCAGCTGGGGTCATAGGATCCCAGCAAGATAAGCATCCAATTTACTCTTGAAGGTGTTCAATGTAGGTGCTTGAACCACCTCCGCTGGCAGACTGTTCCAGACATGGCAGAAAAAAGACTGGTATTTATGTACATTACTGCTGTCCAAAGCATAGGCATGCATTTGGCCAATACCTTGGAGAGCAACTTAAAAAAAAAAAAAGCCTAGAATACCAATTTCTGGTTAATTTTGGAATCTTGAAATGTGAAAAGCAGGTGTATACATTGCAGAGTGTCAATATTCCTAGAAAACAGTGAAACACAGAACAGCTATTTTCATATACTTTACATCTTCACCTTACAAAAATGTCATCCTAATTCACATGAGAAACAATAGTGTTCTATTTAAAGCCTAGGGTTGAAAACTAGGGAATTTGGATTCTGCTGTTTGCTCTCCTACAGACTCCCTGTGTGATCCTGGAGAAGACAGTTATCTCTCTTGCCTAAAATCTTCCCTGTTCTAAAGCCACTGAAATAAATGAAATGACACCAGTGATGAATCTGGCCCACTTTAACTCTGTTTCGTTTCCTGTAAAGAAAAGCCTCATTGGAGTGGTGGGAAGCTAATCCATTAATTCTCGTAAAGTGCTTCAGAATTCCCAAAAGAGAGGAACAAGGGAATCGCAACATATTTTTATCATATCCATTACAACATGTCCTTGTCCTGTTACTGAATGTTTTCTTGCAGCAATTAGAAAATAATGGTGGTATCAGTCAAAATGCCAGCACCCATTGCTGCAGCTTCTCTGAACTGGTGCTACTTTCTTTCAGGATCTTGCAAATCTCCTCCTTCCCTTCAGGTGTCTTGAGGTCAAATATTTTTGAGAACCACTGGTACAGAGACTAATGTCTTCCTGAAAGAGTAATGTATTTGGTGGCATTTTTTTTTTAACAGTACTGGTCAGCACTGGTATGATCTCCTCTGACAAGGGAAGGGATGGATTAACCTGTTAGTGGGCCCTAGGCAAACAAACTTGTGGGGCCCGAGCCAGTTGAGAGCCCTGCCCACCCCGATGCTGCTGCCTGCAGGCAGCAGGGCTCAGAGCTGCTGCTAGGAAGCAATCGTGGCAGCGGCGAGGCTAGCAGAGGGGAGGGGAAGGGAGGTGGACAGGGCCATTCATACTACCACCATGAAGGGAAGGACTGGGTGCCCCTGCAGCTCAGGGCCCTAGGTGTGTGCCTAGTTTGCCCATTCATTTGTTCTGACCCTGTTATATGTTTTAAACACACACACACACCCTACGAACACACACACACACACACACACACGTTTTTGGGTGTAAGAGTGAAGTATGCTGGCAATTTTAATCCAGAAAATAGAGCGCCCCAGTTATCAAAAGTTTGGAAAACACTGGTCCAATTAACTGCTTGGTTAAAACAAGAAAGATCTAGCATCACACTGCAGCTCTATAGGGGAAAAAAAGGATATTTAAAAGAGAAGTGGTCAGAGACCATATTGGAAAAAGAATTGCCAAAACAGGGCAAAACAGAAATAAGTAAATTCATCATGGGCCAAACTGAAATCCTATGAAGTTAAAGGGAACTTTGCCAACTGTGCCTTTGGTGGGAACAGGTGCAGGTCCCAAATGCATACAAGATAAAATAAGGGTAAGTGTCAATAAGGATTTGTCTAGAGCTAGAGCAGTCCTTGGGCTGTTTTTCCAGATGCATTAAAACTGGATGTTTTAAAAAGCCTTCTGAAATCCTTCCCCAAAGTTGGTAAAGGAAGGACTTGCTTCTCAGAGGCCTGCAGTTTTGTTTTGGGGGGGGTTTTGCCCATTCTTACCCAAGCTATGATTTTCTTCTCTGCAGTGTTGCTTGAACAGGAAGTTCAGCAGCCATCTGTGGGCAGGTCATGCTACAGAGTGAGCACCAAAACCATTTCAGGTGCTACCTGCAGACTGGGGTTACACTTTTCCTGAAGAAAGGAACTAACAAACATCATCAGAGATAAAAATAAACCAGTCTGAGGCTATTGTTAAAATATTAAAGAATCCAAGTCAGCTAGGTTAGACACAGTAAAAACCACATTCATATATATACCCTGCATAATGAGGGTTTTGAATCACAATGAGAAAACAACTCCTGACAGCGTGATTAAGGAGGTGATAACTATGCATAACCCAGACAATTAAATGCTTTCCCTGCTCACCTCATCTCCAGGGAACATAAAAACATGCAGTAATGAACTGCTAAAAACAGAACTTTTTAATGCTAAAGGACTCAAGTATTAGAGAAAACATGAAAGGCTGTGTCACTGATGGATTGAGATGCAGATCATTGCCCTACTGCAAATTCACGTTATAAAACGTACCTTGTATATATAAAACATACCACCAATGCCCACCTTATTTTGCAGACGCAATTGTTTGTAGGCTCCAATGATGGCAGTGAAATGTTTAGATCATTATTTGAAGGTGCAAAGTAGGAGCCAGTTTTAAAAATTAGGCTGACTTATTCCCAGTTGCTTTGCTGCATTCAGCTCCTCAAAGGAAAGGTAAATAACTTTTTGAAATGGTCATATTTGACTCCTAGTCCTTAGACCAAATTTTGCTCTCCATTATACTGATATAAACTGGGATCAACTTCAATAATGATAATGCAAAAATAGTGATGATACAGCTGGGTAAGTGGCATGTGGATGCATAAAGTAAAATAGGATTCTATCCTGAAGTTTAATCTGGTTTCAGCCACTTGTGCACCCAAATGCCTTCTGTGCCCCAACATTGATACTGAACACATCATCACCACGCTGAATAACACGGATTATAACATCCAAGGTTCATTCACTTGCAACTCCACCAATGTCATGTATGCCATCACCTGCTTAGAATGCCCCTCTGCTGTTTATATTGGACAGACAGGACGATTCCTATGTTACAAAATGAATGAACCCTACTTTGACATCAGCTTCAGACAGACACACAAGCTCATGGCAAAACACTTCCCCGGATACTCCATCGCTGACCGGAGGGTGGCTGTTCTCAGACAGCAAACTTTTAAAAACAGATTTGAATAGGGAACTTCAGAACAAAAAGCCATCCGCAAACTGGACTGTGTTAAGTATGGTCTAAATATAGACTATGGATTCTTATCCCATTACATGAGTTAGCTTTGGTGACCCCGTTGTTCCTACGGGTTTACTGTTTGCTTGCCTTTCTCTCCCAGCACTGCCCCCTCCTCCCCTACCCTCTCTCTCCCCCTGCCCCAGTCTTTTGTATTCTAATTTCCTTCTCCTTCTTATGCTCTGCTTTCTGCATATCCTTTCACAGCATCTGATGAAGTAACCTACAGAATATATATCTACAGTATAGCACCTATAGTACAGTATATGTAGGGCATGTCTACACATGCAATTAATTTGAAGCAATGAACTCCAGTGCTATCATGCTGGAATTTTTGCTCCCAGGTGCTGCATTTACACATGTGCCTGGGACTGCAGCATGTTGAGGTGGGTCAGAGTAGCCCCAGATGGCAGGGGCTCAGGGGGGTCAGCCTGCCAACCCAGGGTTCCCCTGACCCAGCTCAACGTGCTGCATAGGAGCTGCCTTCTACTTGACTTCAGACTAAAATGGCTGGACTCGATGATCTCCCGAGGTCCCTTCCAGCTCTAATGTCTATGAATCTATGGAACTATATCTCTCTAGTGCTTGTTAGACGCCAGAGGAAGAGGGTCCTCCCACACTATAGTTCAAAAGTCTAATGGTTAAGGCATTCATATAGGAAAAAGAAAGCCCAGGTTATAGGTCCTCCCCTTACTGAGACAGAAACCAACATTTCTCTGACTTTTTATCACAGCGCTCTAACCACGAAGCAGGTTCAGCATTATCCAGGGCACACCTACATGAATCTCCAAGGAGGCTGGAGACCTCACAGTGCTGTGGGGCAAGGCAAGTGCAGCGCCAGTTTGAGCAGTGCAGCTGCTCCAACGTGTACATATATAAGGCACTGAAAGGCTGGATGTGGGAGCACAGACACAACTGGCTAGCACAGCAGTACCACATAAAAGTCAAGGCCTTGTGGGCACGGTGGGTTGCCGTGACCAACTACAACTCTCAGTCCAACTGTGCCCGCAAAACCATATGTCAAACAGGAGGGCAAACTGTGTGTCAAAAAGGCAGTTATGCAGCTGGATAAGTGTCATTTGGGTATGTAAACTGAAATATGATTCTGCTCTTAGTCTCTGCCCCACCTCCAAAGAGACTGATGCTGTGAGAGATGGCAAATCTTTGAGGGGTCCTCAGCACATTCCACACTAATAGACTTCACTGGAGCTGATGGGTATCCATTATTCCTCAGGAGGGGTCCAGCACTTCACTAGATCAGACAGCAGAACAGCTAAAGTCAGGGAAGCAGGTAAAGGACAGTTTCACATCAGATGCATAGCCATCTTCACCACTATGCTAAAAACACAGCATAGGTAACTTTGAACGTGCTGCTCTGTCACTGCATGGAGGTGAGGAAAAGTTCTGCACAAACAAGCCACTTCTTTCACATTTTGCTATCCTGGAACATCTGTCAGTGATAACTCCACATACAAGGAAATACATTTCCTGAGTATCTCCTTGATACAGAACTCTGAAGGTCACACCAGCCTTCTCAGATTAACAGGGGTATGGCAAGCAGCTGAGTCTGAGTGATGCAACAAAGCCATAGGAAGAGGTAGCTTGAAACAAGATAATCTTGCTGCCAATATTCTTTAGGCTTCTATATTTACCAAAGGCCTATCAAACAGCAGCCTAGCCCAGCCCAGTCCAGCAAGTCAACAACAGCAGCATATTATGAGCTCTATTTATAAAATTTTGACTAGGAGAGCAGCTTTCCTTCCTTAAGGAAAAGGTTCAACTCTCTATTCTGCCATTCAACATCCTACATGAGCTCTCCAACAATCAGGTTAGCTGGTCTCCCTGAATCTCACCTGTTGGAGATGTTAAAGAATAGATTTGAGCCTGGATCCTCTACCCATCAAAGGGCGTGTCTACATGTGCTTTTAAGCTCAAGTAAATTTAATGTGCATTAAACTAATAAGTATTAAGTTATTTTTGGGAAGGTTGTCTACATGTGCAAGGACTTGGCACTAATGTTAGTGCACTTGGCACTGAAGTTAGTGCCAAGTCCCTGCAGCCTTCTCATGTGTCCCTAGTAGCTGGGCAGACCCGGCACTAAAGTTAGTGCCGGGTCATGTCTACACGTGGATTAATGCACTTTAATCGCACCTAAATCTGATACCTACGCTTGCAGGTATTGAATTTAGGCATGTCTAGCCTAATTTCACCATTTTTAATGAACAACAAGAGTGGGCACGTGTAGATGCGTGCCCATAATGGGCAATAAATTAGGCTAATGTGCATTAACGCGTCTCGAGCAGTTGTGCTCAAAGGAAACTGGCTATTCTGGGTGAGTCTGTCTCTCAAGTTCATCTGTTGGTGGTGTTTTACATTGTATAAATAATTATTTGTTGAAGCTTGGGTCTCCTACATTCCCAATCACTGCCATGATGATCAACTATAAAAGGTGCCGCCCTGCCCTGCCTTCTACCTAATGATCTGGAGTAGATCTCTCTGGTTTTGATCCTAAAACTACATCCTAGAGTTGAGAAATCTTTCCCTACAAAAGCTTAGCTGAAACTAGCATATTCCTAGGAAAGTTTCTGTTTCAACAAATTACATTTTCTTATAAAAAGCTACTTCATCAAAAAATCCCTCATCAGCTCTATTCTTGGGAAGCCTCCTGGAGCTCATGGTGAAGTAGTGTTCCTTCTTACCATCTCCAACAACATATAGTCACTACCAGGCACCAAAGGGCCCAGAGTATGTAAAGTATACCAGCTCACATTACTACTGACACGATTATTGACATCACCCTTGCACTGGTCCCTCTTCACAAACAGTGACACCTACAATCACTCTTAGCAGTCACTGGCTACACTTTCTTGACATGTGGCTACTTAAGACCTTCTGGTTCTCAGATATCTTTAAACATGTCACACAAGATAAATTTTTATATATATTTAAAAATATTCCACCCTCGGATCCTTCTAAGATTTCACCACTGCAAGGACAGTAGCTTACATGTAGGTCAGTCCCCTCCTTAGAACCATGGGCAAAAGAAAAGTAGCCCAACTGACTTTTATCTGGAGACCAAACAGCAGTTGAGAACACTATCTAAGAAGAGCTGAAGGAATATTAAAACAGGATCCAACAAAAATTCATTCTGCAAACCCCTACTCTTAACAAAGTTCTCTGGGCAGGGACAGATATGCATTTCAAGCATTCTGAATCCCTGTGCTTCAAATCTGGCACTGTGCAAATGTACATGCACTCGTCCCCGCCTTCCCTAGCTCCCAGAGAACAGCAAAATTGCTCTGAATGTATGCTGCATCAGTCCTCCAGCCAGGGAGATGGAAAGCAGGAATCTCTACATGCCTTTTGGCCTCCAGTGTTTGGACATTTCCAGCCAGGAGCCCAAGATAACAGCCAGGAGCCCACGGAGCCCAAGACAGCATCCATTAGCTGTCCACCCTGCTCTCCCTCCACCTCCCCCTTGATGGTCAGGGGAGTAAAGCATAATGGGATGCTGAAGGACTGCTGGAGCGTACAGGTGTTTTCAGAAGCACTTCAAAAGGAAGCACTTTAAAGATGATCCTTTTTTTTTTTTTCTGAGGGTCATTTTTTAAAAGCTGTTTCAGCTGTGCACATCAGTATCCCACCCCGTGGCTGCATCTACACAGGTACTTAACTGCAGAGCAGACTAGTTGCAGAGTAAAGCATCACTGTCTACATGTGTGACACTATTAGGCCACAGTAAACTAATTAACACTGCCGTAAAATAGTACCGTCAGGGACAGTACTATATCACAGTGGGGTAATTAATTATGATTAAACGCACATGTAGATGCTGATCACAAGCATAAATTTCACACAGTCAGCCCAGCCAGCAGGGGGCCAGACTCCTGCCTACACACACAGCTCCACACTTTAGCCAGCCACTCCACCGCCCAATGATGCCATTACGAGCCCGGGGCTAACCCCCGTGCCTCCAGCCCTGGCATAAACTGCTCTGCCCAGCTCAAATTGTCCTGGGAGCATGTGTAGACACTGTACCTGGGAGTAGTTTACTCTGGCTCAACCTGCTTTGCAGTTTATTGCTTTAAATTAATTGCACATATAGATAAACCCTGTTTGCAGCACTTCAAAGGCACTCAATATGCTTCAAACAGCATGCCCACCTTTGCAGACACTGAGCGAAAAATCAGCCCTGGTGTAACTTTGGCACAGATAATGCATAACTTTGGGATAATTCATAAAGGCAGAGCACTGTTTTTCAAACTGAGACTGAGAAATGGGTTGGAAAAGCCTCTGTCAAATATACAGTTCTAACACCCGACCTCCCCCCCAACCCTATAAGTAATGTCTACATTATACCTGGAGATATTTTATCAGGATCTGTAGATATATCCTGAGGTAAGTAGGTCAGGTACTATGAGCAAAGAAAGTGTCATCCTGGCACAGACCAGTGTAGATGAACTCCTAGTGTAGGTGATAGCATCCCAGGTGGGCTTGCATAGTGTATGCTTAAACTTGTGCTGCTGTGGCCTTGCTGCTATTGATTAAAGCTGGCTCAGGAACATGCTATAATCATACCTCTGATCTCTGGCTATAGGGTATAGACTTAACTTCTGAGTGAGAGTTATTAGATGATGGGAGAATTTCTGCTTGGAGCAACAAACTCCAAAATAACATTATTAAGGGTTGCCAGAAAGTGCTACTACAAAATTTTACAAGCTCATCTTAACTGACTTTATAGGCAGTTAGATCTTGGGGAAATGAACTACAGCCAAGCAGGCTGAGCTTCCAGGGAGAATAAATTAAATGTTCTCACATTTACTTATAGTCCCTTCTGCTCAGTTAGACTCCCCTGATCTACCTATGCTCAACTGACTCATGTTTAAGTGAATCTGGGTTGGTGTAACTTACACTTTCTTCCAGCTCTACAAAGTATCAAAAGTGCTAGTGCAAGTAGGGCAGGAGCTAGTTTATATGGAAAACTTCTTACAAGTTCACCTAGCTGCTCAGCATATAATTCAGTCTCTTGCACATGTGCAAAGTAATCGGAAGAGTTGCTTAGAGCAGTATATTAAGGAAGCCTAACTTGCACAATCCCAAGCACCATCTTTGAACGTAGCCCATGGTTTGAAAACACCCACCTGGGTCAATACTGCCAGTGAACTTTGGCATTTAATTTTCATGAGTCCGTAGTCGCTGAATTTTATTTCTGCAAAATGTCAAATGAACATGAAATCTGTATGGATTGCAAAGCTTTAAAATACACAAGTGCAGATGACACAGGTGAAATCCCAGATTCACTGAAGTCTGGTAGTTTTCCTATAAACCACTGGAGCAAATATAATTTTGTCATGGGAAGAGAATTTCATCCTAAAAGTGAAAGCCAAATTCAATGAAATTAGGCAAAAGCAAGCTTCAACTGCAAAGGCAAAAAAAGGAAGGTACAAGGCGTGAACAAGGCATGATCACCCCTTCACCAAAGGTGATCTCACATGCCACTTGTCCTTCATCACCAGGAACGACTGGATGCAAAAATTAAAGACTATTTAAAATACTGCTATGTAATTTTCCCCAAGGAAGTTTATATGAAGTACCAAACAGCAAAATATATAGTTTATGTGACTAAACTACTCTCAACTAAAAGCTACAATTTGACAGTACCATTCAACACTGCTTAATTAGTAATAAAACACTGAAGCCACATATAATAATTAGTGGGCTGCACAGTGATACATTTAGCTTGAGGCTAAATGTAATGGTGGCTTTGCCTATCTAAAACTATTTAATTGCAATGTGCATGAAAACAACAATACAGAAAGAGGAAAGCAAGCATGCATCTCCTCAATGACTTACTGCTTGTCTACAAAGCCATTCATGAAAGACTAAAATTGTAGCTCAGATGCTAAATAATCCCTATCAAATTGGTTTCACCAGTAGCAGAAGTGAAAGGGATAATACTTTATATTGCCAGAAGGGGTGGAAGTGTTCATGGACTGGTGTGTTATCATAAAATCGGTTCTTTGGTATGGTGTGGTATGGTGTGGTATGGTGTGGTGTGGTGTCTAGATACAGTATTATTTTTCTTGGATCCTCTATGGCATGGTAGGATTTTGGTTATCAAGATGATGATGATGAAATAAAATGCTGTTTCCATGGTAATGGTGACATACTATAAAGTTGGTTACTGTGGATATCCTTAAGCAGTATATTGCTGGTTATTGTACTAGTGGTACCATACTTCAACACAGTGATTGCGGCAGTGATGAAGTGGTATGACATTAGCTACTGTGATGTTGGTATGGCAATGCAGTATTGGTTATTTTATATTTGGTGAAGTCTATGGTTGGTTACAGTGATGACAATGTGGTGATATAGTCTTGGCTACTGCAGAAATTGGTTATCAGACATACCTGACATACCAATAAATAAAAACTTATGTTCCCAGTGCTACCAAGGGGAGGAGAGGGGGTATAGCACTCTTTGCTTTTACACCTGTGGGACTGCCATGCCTTTCCCTATATCAAACACCTGAGAGCATACAAGCAACAAAGCACCATTTTCCACCAGGGGCCAAAAATAGAGCTCATTAATGTGCAAACAACCATAATAACTCATTCCTTCCAAATGGAAATGTAATCTCATCAATTCCACTTGGTGACAAATAGGCCCTCTCACTTCTAGGGCTTCTTTTGCCATTCAAACAAAGTACAGCAATAAACGATTTCTAGAAATCATGCTGACACTGCTGCTTAATGGATGTGAATGAAAGCTTGCTTCTCATACTTTAGTAGCTAGAATGAGCTCACAGCTTGTGCTCAGCCCCTCACAAATCCCAGTCCTGGCTGGATCGTGTCAGCAGCAGCAGCAATTATATCTTTTGCGAAGCTGCAGAGATCAAGAAACAGTTTGCTCTTTTGATTTTGTTTCCATTAAATCTTTACAGCTTTCAGTCTTGTGCCAACTCTTGGATTTCACACCAGCCAACTGTCTGCCCCCAGAGCTAAGAGTTATATGCACCTAAGCTCAGAAATGTGTAACAGATGTATCTAGTGTTATGAAACATCTCATGGCACTGGATTTGAAAACCACTTTATTGTTTCAGCCTAAGGCAAAATGTTTATGTTAATGCCCAAAACCTAGGATGAAGCATGAAAACTGCATAGGAACAAGGGGAATTGACAGATGTGGGGGAAGGGAGGTGGGGAAAGGCTATTTACTGGAATAGGAACCACATCAATTTGACCCAGCTCCCCAGCGTCTGTATAGATTGTGTGCTTCAGAGGGGCTTTTTGGCACTTTTAACTCATAGCTGAACCAGCTATGAGATAAAAGCGCCAGCCCCGCAGAAGCAGCGATCTATACAGATGCTGGGTGAACCAAGTCAAACTGATGTGGTTCCTTTTCTGGGCATGCACTGTCTCCTATGTCTGTCAGAGGCCAAGATCTTTATTTATTCAGAGAAAGAGATGGAGGGATGTGAAAGAAGATAGACACAAGAATGTGTACGGGGACAAGAAAACAATTTGACAGTGAAGCAAAGAGATTTTATATCGGTTTAAAAGCCCCAGGCACTGCCGCAGGGCAGTTCTGCATCATGCAGGAAAATAATTTTGCAAAGAACTGGAATTTTTTTCTGATCCATTCAGATGGGAAGGCACCTTGGCTGGCCAAGAACAACTTGAGGATAACTTTCTATAAATAAAGGCAGGATCCAAACCAGAACATAAAGCAGCAGCAAGGGCTGAAGCCACCATTATATGCCCTGCTGTCATTGACAGCGTCTCTGCTACCACATGCTCCACTGCCACCACTCCTACTTCCTTGTGTCCTGGGCTGGATCTGGCCTGCAAGGAGTCTCACAGTCCAGATCCAGCCCAGAGAGAAGGCGAGCTGGACACCCCTGCCTCAGGGGGAAAGTAACTTAACAGAACTGGTACTAGATTCACAGAGCAAAGCTGCTCTACTTTGTTCCTTTCAGCCGGAGTGCATGTGTGTCAATTAAAAAATTAGCAAGATCAGACTCTAAAATACAACACTTACCTCAGTTCTACAATGCAGTTCAGCAAGCATCAGCTTGCACCAACACAAAAATAATTGTGCTGGAGCTCCCAAAAGAAATTTGAGACTGCCTGAAAATCAGAACTGTCCAGCAGCTTTTAAGATGGAGGGCAACCATATAGATACAGCAGAGAAAGCAGTAATGCCATCTTAATGCTCCTAATATATCTTCTTCCTGAACTGCTGGTCTCCATTGTAAGTGAAGTTACTGCAACCTCTGAAAAAGTGCCTCCAAAGATTTAGATGGCTGATTATTACAATGGCATACCTATTCAGCAGCACAACGAAGACATTCAATTTGTTTGTGATAAAGCCAGATTTATACTGGGGACCAGAAATGAGCATGTTTGGGTCTCACAACCAGTCAGGTCACTAAGCAGGCTGTCTGAACAGTCCAAATCCTCTAATTTGGAACAGCAGGGACACCCCAACGGAGCAGTTCCCTGGCTTTAAACCACCTGAAAGGTCTGTAGTGACTCAACAGGTACAACACAGCCAGAAGTCAAATTTTTGTTTGTTTGCTGTTTTTTGAGAGTATTGTAACAAGACATGGTAAGTCAGGGGGGGCCAACCTTTTTGGCAGGAATGCCACAAGTTAAGACTGACAAAAATCTTGGGGTAGAGGCAATATCTTTTATTAGACCAACTAAATAGTAGTTAAATATGTGTTTCTTTGCTACTATTTAGTTGGTCTAATAAAAGATATCGCCTCTGCCCCAAGAGTTTTGTCTGCCTATGTCTTTAGACTAACATTGCTACAACCAATATCTGAGAAACAAGTTAAGACCCGCACCCCCCCGAGCATCGCTCCAAACCCTTTCTCCTGCCCTGTTTTCTGCTCCCCTGCCCTATTTGCCAGTGTGTTCCCTGCCCTCCTCCCTGATCTGCCATGTACCACACACAGAGGCTGCCCATGCCCCTTTGATGTAGGCTGCCCCCCCAACTGTGATAAGTCATCTACATTAGCAAGCACCACCAGGGGGAAAACTTCCCGGCATGGGAGCCAGTTCCTGCTCCACTACAAATAAGCAACTGCAATTTAGGAATGTCTTATGACTCTGGAACAGCCTCCCTGTATTAGCCTGTCACCCACTGGTTCACCCACACTGAAAAGTTCTTCCTTCCACCAGGCCTATAAAAATAAATGCAACTCCCATGGGTGTGGCAGCATCCCCAACCCATTCTACAGACTAGAGAATAACTACAACATACTCCACTGGCACTGTCCCCTGGGGCTGCCTGTGCCTGTCTTAGGCCCCGGTCCACATTTCAATTACACTGCAATTTGCGTGTTAGTCGCACCATAAATACTAACAGTGCTACATGTTTGGCCAATTTATAGTGCCATAAAGTGGCAATTGAGCCTCAGATATTCCACAAAATGCACAGAACATCTTTGTGGTTCATTTGTATGGCACCATAAATTGAACATGTAGCATTCCCCATGTCAATGGTGATAATCAGCTAATTGTCAGAACTGGCATGGGGACTAGGGTCAGCATCAGGCCAGGACAGCCCTGGTCTTGATGCCAAAAATTGGCCACCGGGAGGGGAGGTTGCAAGGTGTCACACTGGGACATAGACGGTTGGGTCTGGGGCCACCTGGGGATCAAGGTGCCGACCAGGGTCAGGACAGGCAAGCAGAATCTAGAGACAGACTTGGTCTAGGAGCTAAGAGATCAGGCAGAGAGCAGAGTCTACAATCAAGCCAAGTATAGGCCACAGGAGTAGATGGACAGTGAGGTTGCCAATGGACCAAATCAGGGAGCCAGGTGACCGGATTAGTCAGGTCAAGAGTAGTCAGTAATCAAGCCAGAGGAGCAGCACAGCAGTCAGGAACAAGGAAGAGCCCTGTCACCCAGAGACTTCCTGTACTGACTCAGGGGTTTACATGGGGGAACTGGAAAGTCAGCTTACCTCAGCTGGCCACTCCGGTGACAGGGAGTGGGCAGAAAGTTAGGCCCTCCTGGAGGCTTCGCGCCTACCTTGACCAGTCTGGTTGATCAGCTGTAGGGGGGCAGGCTGAGGCCCTGGGTTTGAAGCCATAACCCGACAGAAGGTTCTTTGACAGGGGGAGCCAAGGGGCCCTGACCACCAGGACCTTAGCAACCCCTGAGTCTGGCAGACTTTAAAATGCCAGACTGCAGGCGAGTCAGCGTGAACCCAAGCCTTTTAGATGTCCCAACACACAGGGACCCCAAGATAGGGGAGAGGGGATCCCTGATCCCAGAGTCCCAGGACTTGTAAAAGCCACAAGTGCAGCAGGACTGTTCCAGGGCCAGGTCTGAAAATCAACTAATTGTTGGACCCAATCCAGACAGCCTCGTGTCTCAAACAAGATCAAGGATTGTTGGGACCAGGTCCAACAAGCAACTGATTCTTAGATGAGGCAAGACGGCTCCACATCTGGAACATACTAGGGTCAGGGGCCAACCCTAGGTCGGGGACAGAGCTGCCCCCTGCCCAATCTGCATGATTGGGTTGGGAGCAGCTCAGCAGTGCTATGATGAAAACCAACGGACTGTCTGACATGGTAATTAGTGTGATGTTTGGGGTGGGGCATAACATTTCTCCAATCTAAACCATGCCATTATTTTAACATCTGCCAGGTCTTTAGAGACCGATTCCGATTCCAGGTGCAGCTCTGTAGGTGTCCTACAATTCTGTTTAAACAATGCTACTTCAAATATGACTGTTCTGAGTACTGAGGTGTAACTGAGAATAGAATAAGGCCTAAAACTGCACAATCCTGGGGGAAAAAATAATATTAGTAAATGTGAACTGGAGGGGACTAAGCAGGCACAAGCTAGTGCATAACAGAGGCTCTAGCATTATCTGATAAGTCTTCCCGACTTCCTATTATAACCAGTCATCTTAAGTGCTTGCAAAGCCCCCTAACTTCATTCACTTCTTCCCTACTGGTTTAAGTATTTTTCATATACAACACTGAAACTGTTTTACCCTTAAGTGCTTGACTGCAACCTATAATCCCAAATGACATGGCAGGAGCAGCTGGACACCAAGTATGTAGCCAAGGGCCATCCAAAGCTTGCTGTGTGGTGCTAGGTGCACAGACTATGGTATATGTTATATTATGTCAGTGACCTTGATGGAAGGTGGCTTTATCCCTACAGGAGCTGCAGTGTAGCTTCCCCTTATGGGGAACAAAGAATATTATTAGTTTTGCTTTTCTGACAGTAACGTAACATTTCATGCCACACACGACTGGGTCCGAATTTTTTCCAGCATCATTTATATGCCCCAACGCCAACCTGAACTAGTTTTAGTAGCCAGGACACATCTGTCATTCTCCGACAGCCTGTCAGTGATGTCACAGACAGACTTCACTGACGAGGAACTGCAAAGAAAAAAAGAAACCAGGCAGATGCCATTTTGCTTTGTTAAGTTATCAATACTAAAACTCTACAATTTTCCCCCACCCCATAGAAAAAAAAATGAAGGAGAAGATGGTACTTATGTTTTTTGAAATATATACTAAGGTCTCATTTTCCATGTTTTTTCCTGGAAGATTGAGTGATGGAAGATTTAGCAGGAAGATACAGGCAGAACAATCAGGGTGGCTCTAATAGGCCTGACCCAATGAGCAAATTCTATACTAGCTAATATTCCCCAGTGCATGACCTAGACTGTTCTAGCTCAGGGGTGTCAAAGTTACCCCTGTGCCCCGAGGCTGGATCTCCACTGCAGAATTAGGCTGGATCTCCACTGCAGGGTTTTTCATGGGCCACACCAAGATATGGTGATGGAATGAGCAGTGGCAGCAGTGGCCATGGAAATTAACACAGCCATCGCTCAGCCCAATGCTGACCTGTAGCATCACCGTGTTCTGGATTTCAGCAGCAGGTCCTGTCCCCACTTGCCCCATTCTCAAATTCCCAGTCCTTGTACCAGCCCCAGAGGCAACATGACACTGCCCTTTGGGTCAGATCTGGCCTGCAGGCTGTAAGTTGGCTCCCCGCTCTAACTCATGCAATACTGGGCAACTGTAGAATCATGGAGCCTACTCAGCACGGTGGAGCCCCATCAGGTATTAGAAGCAGGGAAGATATAAGCCCCTTAGTTTTTTAATACCCACTTAACTCATACAGTTGAGAGAAAAGCTCTCCTTGCACATTGCTGGCTCTTCAACTAAGTGCTGAGAAAGTTCTCGCTTTGCAGAGTTATCCAACATACCGTCCACCAAAATTAGGGAAATTAAGAGATGGTTGTCAGATGTTGACAACTAAAAGATGGTTGTCAGAAGCAAACCTGTAGGGGCTCATTTTGGGGGGTCATTTTTGGGGGGTCTCCCACTGATATTTCCCCAAGTAGGACTAACTGCCATCATGTTTGCTATGTTCATATGCCTGAAGAAGGGTGTTTGTGCTTGAAAGCTTGCGAAGAATAATTTTTCCAACTATTTAGTTGCTCTAACAAAAGATATCACATTTACCCAAATAATCATTTGCAGAATGAATAATCATGTCCACCTAAGTTTATTTGCATCATTTCTAGTATTTGTCTGAAAGGCAGCATTTGATAGGACTGGGGTTTGTATTCTTGATTATGTCACTAATACCAAGGGTTTCACAGGTTTTGATGTCCTCACAAGGGGATTTAGTCAGGTTTCTGTAACAGTCATAGAAAGAAATTTGGTGGCCTCAAGAACAGTATGAAAACTACACTTCAGGTGTCTCTCCACTGCAGTTATTGCAGTGACTGCTCTTTTTGTACACATACCTAAGCTATATTTAAAATAGGTAGCCTGGGCATGCTAGCAGTATAGTCACATTACCAGGGGGGCTCACACATATGAAGGGCCTGAGTATTTCCCAGCTCCTCAGGCAGGTTTTGCAGTTCTCATTGAATTCCCTGCTACCACAGCTACCCTGCTAATAGTACCTGAGCTAGCTCATTTAAAGTTAGTTTACATATGTCACAGCAGTGTAGGCATAACCTCTGTTGTTACTTCCGAGGATGCTGGCCCAAGGAATTCCTCTTAGCAGATGCTGGTTATTTAACTAGCTGAGACCTATCTCCATCACTGCATAGGGCTCATCTCACCATCTGAGTTTAGCTATATCAGTGTAGCTCCAGTGCAACCCCCTCCCCCAGTGTGGATGATGTTGAGACATTTGCCTCATTCATTTCAATGCTAACTGCATTTCTCATTTCTAATTACGCCATCTGACTATCAAGATGGCCATTTCCTCCTTGATGGATCTTGATTATATTTAAGACACATTTAATAAACCCACACTGTCAGCTATTTCAGTTGATTAGCTGTATTGAGGAGAGTCTCTTCTGCCTTACACTGAGCTATTCTAGCTTTCCCTCTACACAGGTTCCAGCCTGACAAGTGCTCTTGCAGCGAGGGTACTGTTATACTGGTTGTAGCAGTGCCTATTCATTTTTACCAGATGTCTGTCTCTTCCGGATTTGGCCAATAATAAATGATTTGCATACAAGCCTCCAAATATACATGATCAAAAGCATAATGAAGTGCTAGATGAGCCTTGATCCACTTAAAGCAGGAATGGGACGGGAAAATGCCGCATTCCTAAATAAAGTAAGTGTTTTTGCTTCTTCCACACTTACCCAAGCAAGCACGGCTGAGCTTATGCAAACTGCAGGAGTAAAACAGCTGTGGGCGCGTGCCCTTTCTGCTCATCATTCAGTATTGATTTAGGAAAACCTTTTCCGCTCATGTCTGGTGCCAATTTCTGATGCAATTGAGTCCATGCTTCTGTAAGGGACCTGCTTGGCAGACATGGGAGATTTCATAGACATTTCATAGACATTAGGGCTGGAAGGGACCTCGGGAGATCATCGAGTCCAGCCCCCTGCCCAAAGGGCAGGAAGTCAGCTGGGGTCATAGGATCCCAGCAAGATAAGCATCCAATTTACTCTTGAAGGTGTTCAATGTAGGTGCTTGAACCACCTCCGCTGGCAGAGTGCTCCAGACCTTGGGGGCTTGGACAGTAAAGAAATTCTTCCTTATGTCCAGCCTGAAACGGTCTTGCAGGAGTTTGCGACCGTTCGACCTCGTCATCCCTTGGGGCGCTCTGGTGAACAAACATTCCCCCAGAACCTGGTGGTCACCCTTGATAAACTTATAGATGGCCATCAGATCACCCCTGAGCCTGTGCTTTTCCAGGCTAAAGAGTCCCATGGCTCTCAGCCTGTCATCGTAAGATCTGTTTTCCTGACCTCTGATCATGCAAGTGGCTCTCCTCTGGACTCTCTCAAGCTTCTCCACATCCTTTTTGAATTGTGGAGCCCAAAACTGGATGCAGTACTCCAGCTGCGGCCTCATCAAGGCCGAGTACAAGGGGAGAATGACGTCCCGGGATTTGCTCGAGAAGCATCTACGGATGCAAGCCAGCGTTTTGGTCGCTTTATTAGCCGCAGCATCGCATTGCAGGCTCATGTTCATCTTGTGGTCAATGATGACCCCCAAGTCTCTTTCTTCTGTAGTGCTAACCAACGTAGCACTGCCGAGCCTATAAGGGTGCTGCAGGTTTTTCCTCCCAAGGTGGAGAACCTTGCATTTTTCGGTGTTAAACACCATGAGGTTCTCCTCTGCCCATTTGCTGAGCTTGTCCAGGTCAGCCTGGATCACCTGCCTATCTTCTGGCGTGGATGCTTTGCCCCAAAGTTTGGTGTCATCGGCGAACTTGGCCAGTCCACTCCTGACTC
This sequence comes from Crocodylus siamensis, assembly GCF_052110815.1. Taxonomy (NCBI): domain Eukaryota; kingdom Metazoa; phylum Chordata; order Crocodylia; family Crocodylidae; genus Crocodylus; species Crocodylus siamensis. The sequence goes on from NC_143403.1 coordinate 48,212,980, forward strand.
CAATCTCCACATCGTTAATGAAGATGTTGAACAGTATGGGTCCAAGGACAGAGCCTTGAGGGACCCCACTGGTCACAGGGCACCACAATGAGTGACTGCCATCGATCACAACCCTCTGGGTCCGACCACGGAGCCAATTTCCCAGCCAGCAGATCATGGTGGAGCCAAGGCCACAACTGGCCAGTTTGGCCAAGAGGTGATCATGGGATACCAGATCAAAAGCTTTTTTGAAGTCAAGATATATGACATCAATCTCTTCTCCCTTGTCCAGATGATAGGTCACCTGGTCATAGAAGGAAATGAGATTGGTCAAACAAGACCTACCCGCAACAAACCCGTGCTGGCTATCCCTTAGAATGTTAGCCTGGGCCAGTCCCTCAAGGATGGCCTCCTTAATAAACTTTTCTAAGATCTTCCCCAGGATAGAAGTCAGGCTAATGGGCCTGTAGTTAGCCAGATCCACTCTCCTCCCTTTCTTGAAGATCGGCACCACATTGGCCTTCTTCCAGTCTTCGGGCACTACACCAGAGCGCCAGGAGTTTTCAAAGACCCGTGCCAGGGGCTGGGCTATGACACTCGCCAGCTCCTTGAATACCCTGGGGTGCAGATTGTCAGGGCCGGCTGACTTGAAGGTATCCAGCTTCTCAAGGTGTTCCTTCACGAGGTCAGCATTTATGGAGGGTAGGGGATCCCCCTCACCCAGATTTCCCTGTCCCATAGCAGGCATGGGCGTCCCACGTGACTGATGAAAGACTGACACAAAGTACCTATTTAATAGGTTGGCTTTTTCCTGGGCGTCAGTTGTCAGTTGCCCCATCTGGTTTAGCAGGGGTTCAACATTGCTCTTGCTTTTCCTCCGGCTCCCCACATATCTGAAAAAGGACTTTTTGTTGTCCTTGATGCCTGAAGCTAGTTGGAGTTCAGTTGCAGCCTTGACTTTCCTGGTTTGCTCCCTGCAGGACCGGACCAGCGCGGAGTAATCCTCCTTGGAGGTGAATCCCATCCTCCATCCTTTGTAGGCTTTCCTTTTTAGCTGCAGGAGATCCGCTAGGTCCCTGGAAAGCCAGGGGGGCTGCTGTGCCTTCTTGCTGCCTTTCCTCTATGTTGGAACAGATTTAGCTTGTGCACTAAGGATCGCTTCCTTGAGAAGCAACCACTCTTCTTGAATTCCCCTCTCCCTGGGGTCACGGTCCCTGAGGGCCTGACCGACTAGCCTCTTGAGCTTGTCAAAGTCGGCTTTTCTGAAGTCAAGGACTTCTGTGTTGCTGACTGACTTGCCAGCTTTACGGTGGATGGTGAAGGTGATCAGCTCGTGGTCACTGTCACCCAGCTTCCCATCGATCACTAGGTCGCCGATTAGGTCGTCCCCCGTAGCCAGTACCAGGTCGAGCAGCGCTTTGCCTCTCGTTGGCCCACAGACTTCTTGAGTCAGGTAGAGGTCATCCACGCACGAGAGAGAGCTTTGCGACCGCTCGGATTTTGCTGAGTGATCTTCCCACGAGATGTCCGGGTAATTGAAGTCACCCATGACAACCAAGGTCCTGGAGCAAGCGGCCTCAGTCAGTTCCTGGGCGAACTCCTGGTCAAGCTCAGGACTTTGAGTGGGAGGTCTGTAGTAGACTCCCACCGTTGTGTCCCCTGTGCCGTATTCCCCACGAATTTTTACCCAGAGGGTCTCTAGCTGTCCATGCCGGTTGCTAACATCAGCTTGCAGGGACATGTAGCTTTCCTTCACATAGAGAGCTACACCCCCGCCCCTTTTGTCAACATGATCCCTCCTGTACAGGGTATAGCCCTCTATACCCGTGGTCCAGTCATGGGTGGAGTCCCACCAGGTCTCCGTTATCCCAATGACATCATATTTCTTTGCACTGAGCAGGAGGACGAGCTCCTCCTGCTTGTTGCCCAGGCTCCTGGCATTAGTGTACAGGCAGGCAAGTGTCCCCTTGGGGGCTCTTGCCTTGCCCACAGATTGTGTCAGGGCTGAGGCAGGGGTGGGCTCCCTTAAGTGCCTTGGTCCGCTGGCTTTGCAAGGGTCGCTCAGCGGGCCAGCAGTGGCAGTAATCCCCCCATCCCCAGCGGGCTTAGTTTAAAGCCCGGTGGAGCAGGTCAGCCATTACTCTTTGCAATGTGCATGCAGCACTTCTTTGAGATAATGTAAATATTGGGCTTGTCCACACAGGCAGTTACCTTTCACTATGCAGTTTTCTCAGCCTACAGGTGCTTGACACCTTAAAGGGAGCATCCAACATGTTGCAGGCTTGGGCTTCTGATGCTCTCACGTATACAAGTAATTGCACACCTGGCCAGATGTTATGTTTTAGTCAGACACAAATGTGTTTCTCATCCTCCTGTGGGAGTCCTACTAACTCAGATATGGTGAAACAAGCCCGTATAGGAACATAAGATACAGACAGACATTACAAAAGCTTAACAATCACATGCACATGCCAGAGCACCAGCTCTACTAAAATGCTTAAAATTCAGAGTTCCTATAGCTTGGCACAACTGAAAGGTAAAACATTGATTCTGCCTGGGCTTACAACCATTAAATTAAACTCTGTGCTGAGAGACATATATGCCTTGCAAATGCAAAGGTCAGCGTAACTGCATGGAGAATAAATGAATGCAGTTGTATCATATGAATTCTATTTCAAAGTTATCAAGTCTTAGGGTGGATCTCTAAAGCCTTGCCTTGGTCAAGACTGTTTTTATTTTAGGATGAAGGATAGGTGTAGGGCAGGTCTGAATACATACAGAACTGGAGAATATGTAACCCCATTTGGGCAAAATTCAGACTTCAGATACATGCAATGAGCTTTCATGATGATGCCATCACAAGCATTTCTATGGTACCACAGTCTGTAATATCAGAGTGCTCCTCACTCACAAACTGAATATACATCCAAAAGCGGTTTGGCCTATAGTGTCCTGGACTTCAAATGTTTGTGTGCATGCATGAATAGTTTTATGCAGCCCATTGTGCTGCCCACATAACCTCTGCTCAGCTGCCTGCAATTCTATCTGCAGGATGACAGATCAGTAGCAGTGAGAAACCCTAGACTGCTATTGGAAAGATTCAAAGCAGAATGAGGAACACTTGTTCCATATGCCACAGCTGTACCTCTCCCCTCTCTGTCTGCTCTGACAACCAAGGCTCTCCAGACTGACCCTGACTGAAATGTGCCCTGAAGACAGAGGGTTAATGCCTCCCACCCTCGACTCAGGGCTGGTGCCATCTAAACTACAGCAAGGTGAAGGTGCCATAAACTAGTATTTCCAATTAACCCACATATCCAAACATCCCAATTAGCAGAACTTGGTAAAATCACTATAATTATCTTTCCTACACCAAGATCATCCTTATAATTAGCCAGAATGTAGAAAACTGAAGTGCAGAAGGTCAAAGAGAGGAAAGAACAGGTGCATTAATGCAGTATAAAAGGTTTTGGCTTGACAGAGCAGGCAAAAACAAAATCAGAAGTCTTAGCTCCTAGTGAAACGACCATGCTGCCTTCAGGGCATGGTCAGGATAGGGTAGCTGGAATCCTCCTGACACCCCCCCTACAGCATAGGGCTTCCCTGCCTTTTGGCAGCCTGAGGTTACGGACAAAACAGATGGTTCTTCTGCCTACCCCCTTCCTCCAAGGACCAGAGGGAGGGAGAGAGTTATTATGCTCTTGTTAATTGGCATCTTTTTACATTACAGCTGACCACCAAATCAGTTCATTATGCAGCTCCCACAGAACTTAATTTGCACACCGGGTCTACTCTGGTGCTGACACTGCTTACTGAGCCAAGGACCTTTGCTGATCATAGTACTCCTACCCTGGACCTATGCGAGATCATTATAGTCTGCAAGACAACGTGGAAAACAAGCTCAGCTACTGCAGAAAGGTGAAGACAATGTCTGCGATTCTCAATATTCTTGTTAGAAGTTTAATTTCATCTTAGATTCATTATACTATTCTGATTATAAACTAACCTTTTTCCCTCTAAAAAAACCCCACACAAATTGCCATGAATGTATACAAGGAGTCACCCTATAATCAGAACTATACAGAACAACTGCATGAAGCAGATGACCCTGTCTGATACGTTCAGAGGATCATGTGCTCCTCTGCCACCACACCAAACAGATAATCCTGCACAGTGCTCTTGTACACAGGCTATGCCTTAAGGGTGCCATTTGAGGTCATTTACTTTGCTGCTCTTTAGGGCACTGAATAGGACCATCTGATTCATCACAGTGTCAACAAGGTGCAGGCTCAGCTTGTACATGGAAAGGCCACAATGGTTGGATGACCAAGACTGCCTGTTTTTTTCCCCTGGTCAACTCCACAGGAGTGAGAGAAATCCTCTCTCAAAAATGCTTGGAGGTCAGAAACCCTAAGTGCCCTGACTCCAGTTGAATCTTCCAGACTTGTGGCTTCACAGCAGGAAATAGGGAGATGGGAAAGCATTGGGTCTCCAGCTCTGAGGCAGTCCATGACAGATCCTCACTGGTGCCACAAAGCTGAGAAACAGCCCACAAAATGAGTTTGCAGGAAACTATGAGCAGCCAGATGCATGTTGGAAGTATGGAGGTTTCAAATGGGTTTTAATTTTTTTTTTACACTGAACTGTAAACTATGAATAAACTGGAAACTGCACATGCACCATAGCTGCAGAGCTGGAAGAAGCAGCAGTGATGCAGGCAAAGCTCCCAACTGTGCGGCCCTGGGGGGCAAGGGGAGGTGGGTTTCAAAGCAAGAAAACCACTGACCTAGATATTTACTTTGACAACACTGCATGTCCTTATTTTCACAACTTGCAGATGGGAACTACAGTAGTTTTGAGTCTGCATACTTATACCAGGCTTATGCCTCTGGTAGTGCCACTGACTTCAATGAAATTATTCCTGATTTAGACCAGTGAAAGAGAATGGAGATTTAAGCTTTGCTACTGATACCGGGCCTCTTCCATCATGAGCATGAAAAAGGCTTCCTGCAGTAACCTACATTTTGTGCCTTTAATAAGTAGTAACATGGTATACTCTCATTCAGACCCAATTTCATAAAGATTCCAGAAAAGAAACGGAAAACATTACATAGACCAGTCGTTCGCAAACTTGTTTTTTTTTTTCACGGACCACCTGAAAATTGCTGAGGCTCTCGGTGGACCACTTAATAAACTTTTTTTTGTTCTACAAATCAAAGCACACAACTCATATTTTAATATCAGTACTCTTAACTTGTTAGCACAAATATTTTCGATTGTTCCGCAACCTTTCTGCAGACCACCTGAATGGAGCTCGTGGACCAGTGGTGGTCTGTGAACCACAGTTTGAGAACCTCTGACACAGACCAGGGAATTAGTCTGTAACTTAATTTTCATTGCATAAATAATAGAAATGCACTTAGATCATGTTCTAACTGATAAATCATAAAAGGACATAGTAGTAGCCGACTACAGACAAACAAACCAGATTAAGCAGGTTTGCTGAATATATAGTTCACAAAGCCCATTATCTGGCCTCTGGTGCTGTCCCTGGGTCTGGAGCAAACACATAAGCAGCATACGACATGTGCCAGACCAGCCCCATGTGCAAAGCCCAGGATGCACACTATACACAGTGCCCTCTCCAGCCACTCTGGGATGCATGTCATACAGCGCCATCTCCAACCATTCCAGGACTGTGCAGCATATGATGGCCTTGGGCGCTCCAGGGTGAGCATCACATGCAGTGTGAGGCCTAGACTGGCTGGAGTGGCAGTGGTGCCTCAACCAGTGCTGCACAGGTACTGTGTGGTGCAGTCCCAGACTGACAGGAGAAAATGCCACATGGGCTGGGCTTGCCATGGTGGCGGGGAAGGGCGGTTCCTTTGGCCCAATCTTGCCCACGGGACCAGTATATACCATTCATTTAACCCATACACTGAGCTCACCCCACTCATACAGCCTCTGCGGTCAAATGAGTTTGACACCCCTAAGATAAAAGAACAGGATGAGCAGCTCCTAAAACCTTTACCTATAATGTGTAGCAAGAAAAACTGCATAATCATGGGAGAATTCAAGATAGGAGTTATATACTAGACTGATCATGCCATCATTAGTAAAACATAGAAAGTATTACAATCAACTCAGGGTAATATCATGCGGAACTTCATTCCGATAGACCCAGATGAGCTGATAAAACCAAACGAAACTCTGATGATTATCTAGTGAAAGCAAAGGTCGATTATAAATGGATCCTTGTCAGAATAGCACGAGGTTTCAAGTAGAGTCCTACAAGGGTGTGTCCTGAGCCCAGTGCTATTCAACATTTATGAATGATGTGCATGCTGAAAGAGAGGGCTTCTTGAGCAAATTTACAGAAAACACAAAACTGGGAACAACTGCAAATGTGTTGGAGAACAGAAGCACAATTCAGAAGTATCCTGGCAGATTGGAAAGCTGGGCTGGAGCTAACTGAATGAAGTTCAATGCTGACAAATGCAACTCCAAGTGTGCTTTGGCCTTCCCGATTTCATCCTTACATGCCCAAGCAAAACTCCCTAGTTGTTTGACCAATCTGTTGAGCTACTAAAAAAAAGAAGTGTAATGAGGTGCATTAATCAGAGGTGTACTGATTCCCTTCACAGAGAAAATGCCACTAACTGAAGTGCTCTTTACTCAAGCTAAGCAAAGTCCAATAAGGACCAGTGGCTGGAAGCATAAGCCAGGCAAATTCTAGTTAAAAATTTGGCACTTGGAAAAAAAAAAGGAGTTTGATTAATCATTGGAACAGCCTGTCAAGGGAAGTGGTGGGTTCTCACCTCTTGATGTTTTCAAATCAAGATTGGATGCCTAATGATCAGTTTTAGCCAGATGCAAATTATTAGACTCAACTGAGGGGTTATTTCATGAAACTCCATGACCCATGATGTCAGGTCAGATGATCTAATGATTCCCCATAATCTACAAATCTACAAATCATATTTTGCCTGTATTTGCCAAGGAACAGGATGATACATTCATAATTTTAAGCGAAAATGTAATGCCTTTAATTCCATCATTAATCAGGGAGGATGTTTAAAAGCAACTACAGTTTAAACCTACAGAACCCTCTCAATGGATGAAAAAAAAAAACCTCTTTGAGCTCTTCATGTTGATTTTAATACAATCTTGGATCTGAAGTTCCTGAGGATGGAAAAAATTACAGAGAACTGGAAAAAAAAAACCCTAATATACTGCTTTTTAAAATAGATAAACAGAATGACCCAAGAAACTATAGGTTGGTTAGTCTAACTTCAATTTTAGGTATAGTCATGAAAGACTAATGTAGGCTATAATCAGTATAGAATGAAAGGATGATAGCATAATTAATTCCTTTAAACAGTTTTCCTGAAACCAAACAAATTCGATAACTTTGTACAATATTATACATTTTGCCAATGAAAGGTCACTGTGTTGAACTAACAGACTTATTTAAGGCATTTGATTAATTTTGCCATGACATGCTGATAAGAAAAAGGCACTGTTTGATATAAAGGCAATTTATATTAAATGAAGTAAAAGTGGCTAATTGATTAATCTCAAGAAGTCATTTAAAATGAGGAATCGTCATCCAACTGCAGTATTTTTGTGAAGGAAGTGTTCATGTCTCAATGCTTTCCAGTATCTGAATCTTTAACAATGAACTGTAAGAAAATATAAAATCAATGGAGATCTGAAGATGTCACACAAAATTGATATGGGAAATACTGATCAGGATAGGTCTGTAATTCTGGCTGACATAGATTGTTTAATACTTCTCAGAGGACAGAAAGTGGGTCATGCTTACAAAATGGGAGACGGTATCCTGGACTCCAGTCTCACTGAAAAGGACTTACAGGTCACAGTAGATAACTAGCTGAACATGAGCTCTCAGTGTGGTGTTGTAACAAAGAGGGTGAATTTGATCCTTGAGTATGTGAGCAGGGGAATATCAAGTAGGAAAAGGGAGGCGGTATTACCATTTAGGGCATTAATGAGATCATCACTAGGCTTACTGTGTCCTTTTCTTGAGTCCGTACTTCAAAGAGGATGTTGAAAAACTGGAAAGGATTCAGAATGGAACTACAATAATTTCAGTCTGGAAAATGTACCTTATAGCAAGAGAATTATGTAGTCCAATATATCTAGTTTATCAAAAGAAGATTAAGAGCTGATATGATCATGATCTACAAATACCTAAGAGTAAACATTTTTAAAGTATAGCTGTTTAATGCAGCAGAAGAACTGTAATAGGATCCAATGACTGGAAGCTGAAGCTAAACAGATAAAGAACAGAAAGTGCATTTGTTGACAGTGAGCTAATCACTGGAACAACTTAACAAGAATTGGGATGATTTTCCATCACTGGATTTACATCAGAACTGGATGTATTTCTAAAACTGTGCTCTCAATCCAATAGAAGTCCTGGGCTTGATATAAAATCATATGATGAAAGGGCAACCCAGATCCCATGTCCTCTAGTTTCCCAGAGGAGTGCTCTAGCCACTCAGCTATTGGGAGAAAAGCTTCCCTACCCATCTGCATAACTATCTAGTTGTCCATATGCACCCAGGAACATAATTCCTCTGGGCATATAAATTCCAATAATGCCTTGAAGACAGGCAGAAAACAGCTAGTTAGACAATCAGGGATGAACAGGACGCTAACCCAGCATATCACAAGGGCAGCTGCCTGATCCATGGGAAAACAGGAGATACCATAAAACTTATGAAAGAGCCTCATCTGATGAGATTTTCAAACAAACAGATTTGGATAAAGACTCAACAAGCATTTCAACTTTAAGAAACAGATGTAGGATCCTTCCTTTGATTCCCAGACTGCAACTTCCCTTTCCCAATGACTTACTATAACGTCATATAAATTTAAACAGCATTACAGTTAACATGTTTTTCTATACCTGTTTTCAGCATTCATTTTAACAGTTTATAATGTGGCCATAAAAATGTCTTTTTCCTTACAACTTGGCATATCTGTGAACCTAAAAGCCAACTTGTTAACTAAATTAACAGTAGACAAGTAGCATAGAGATTAATCATCTGTGTTGCCATGAAGGAGACCTGGGTCTCATTCTCAATATATAGTTCTCATGCATGTTAATATCAAATATTAACCAAAAAAAACCCTCTAGATAGAATGTCTGATAAGTTAAATGATAATGGTTAAAACAGCAGACTAGGAGTCAGACCTCCAGCTTCTATTATTCCTTCCACACCTGAATGAGCTGTATAAATCTAGACCAGGGGTTTTCAACTTTTTTAGTCTAAATACCCCAGGCAGCCAGAGGCCGAGCGGCTGGGGGGGGGGATGACGACACAGGACAGAGAAATAAGTAGGGTGCAGATGGACGCCAAGCAGGGAGGCTGAGGTGGGGTGAGGGCAGTGGAAGCTCACTGGGATGGTGGGTGGCAAGGCTGCTGCCACATGCAAGCTCCTCCACCCTGCCCCTGCCCCTGCCCCTGGGAGGCAGCAACACTCCATCCCTGCCCGCCTGTGCATACCCCCTAGGACCGGTCCAAGTACCCCCGGGGTATGCATACCCCCAGTTGACAACCCCTGAACTAGACAATCCTCTTACCACCTCTATTCGTAATTTGGAAAGGAACAAACATATTTATGTGTCTTCATTGTAAAGAGCTATGAGACCCTTGGATGAAAATCAATACAAAAAGGCAGAGTTTTTAAAACATTATAACAATTAAGTTAGATTACTGTAGAGAATAGTCAAATATGGAAAACTTTATGGATCCGTGACATTACACTGCCAAAGTGCATACTACTTTTTATGTAAACTCGGTGTTGCTATTGGGCTACTGATAGCACTGCCTATGCAGAACTTTGACAGGAAAAAATCTGGTTATTCTTTATAAGGAGTAACGCTTCTAACTCTCGCAGAAGGGAGCTTTCTTCTGTTACAAGGTGTGATCCAGTGCTGCTGAAGCCACTGAACAGTTACCCATTATCTTTACTGGAATCAGATTATGCCTTTAATGCAAAGATGCCATGCGTAAGCGCTTGAAACACTTTGTCGCTTTCATTTTCACCTCTTTCTGAAGGTCTAATCAACACAACAGTTTCTCTACCAGTCTTATGTTGCATACATATAAGCAACAAGTTAAATACGTCCATCGTATTTAATCTATTCTGAACTCCATGTAAACTAGATGTACATGTGATGGGTCACTATAAAACAGGTTTTTCCTTTTCAAACTGTGTCTTTTACACTGCCCTAAGAGCTCTGGTGATGAAAATGTTCCATATTATTTACTGAACAGGTATAAGCAGTAACAGTATAATTCTTCTGACACATCACCCTTCCTGTACAAACATTTCTAAAGCTATAAAATATCATGAACAATAAATTGTCTGCAAAGGGAAGTCACTACAGTATATGTAATAAAAAACATAGTTTAAAGGTTATAAAACACAAAGCATGGAACTGTCAAAAAGAACATTTCTGAGAGGAGTTAGTAGACTGTGTACTACTAGTCCCCTGACAGATGTTACACTTAAGTGCTTAACTGGCTAATCATGTCTTAAGTAGTTACCTGGCCACACATGCATTCAATTAACGGCACGATGAAATGAAAAATAAGCCACAAAGTTATCACACAAAATATGTGGAGTCCTCAAGAGTCCCGTGTGCTCCAGAGACTGGGAGTGCCCATCAGCTGAACTGGGCTCCCTGTCAGGGGAGCACCAGGAGTCAAGCTTGCTGCTTGCCAGCACAGGGGCAAGCGATCATGATCCCATGCTCCCTGGGCTCCAGCGCTATGGTATGATGGGATCTGATGCTCAATCCCACAATCACCCCTTCTGCCATACATCAGACCATATTGCACCTTTAATTTAACATCTGTCGGTGAGTGGAGTGTACACTAGTCCCTACAGAGCGTGATGCACTATTTCAAAATCAAGCAATTGCAAAGAAATTGCTCCTAGGCAATATGTGGGCTGGAGCTAGCAACACTCCTGATTTTACTCTATAGTCACCACTTTTTCTTGATTAAACAAATGACTCTTTGGCCAAAATGAAGATTTCTACAGAAAATAAAGCACTTTGAGAGAAATTTCCTGGATTTCCAATGTCAAATTAAAAGTTCTTCATTAAATAACTTCTACCTTCATAATTTTTTTCAGCAAAATTCAAAACTCCAAACCTGAGCATTGTTTATGAAAGGTGTTTTAAAAACCAAGAATGTATTGTGCTTTTGTTGCAGGCTTTCAATAAAAAAACCTAAAAGAAGTGTGTGGGAATTTAGGGATTTGTTTTTCATGATTTTGGGGGGGGAGTAGCCTTTCTCTAGCAGCTGCATTCCACTCCCTTCACTACAAATCCTGGTACACATTTTTGCAAAAATTCCCCTGATTTTTTTTACCTAGTACAGATGAGACCTCAGGCTCAACCCTTCTCCCTAGACATGTACAGAATGACCTCCATCTACATGTAAGAAAAGTAAGAGGTAGGAGCAAAAAACAGGATTAAGACCCACATCACATCAGATATGCCCCTTGTTTGGGGAGGGAACAAGCTGGAAAGACTAGTTGTGCATTACCCACCCCACTTATGATTCAGCAAGGAATCTGAGAGAAAGTAACATCACCTGGGGATACATCTTCTTTCCCCCTGAGCACTCTGTGTACAGAATAATCTCCTTTTAGAGGACCCAAGTGCAACAAATCAGCAGAAGGAACCATGCGATCATAGCTCTGACAAACATGGTATGGACATGTGAACAAACTGAAAATGATTCAAATGCAGCAAACCTGGATCAAAGCTGGAGCAAGTTTGCAACATCTCATTATTTTCAGCTAGTTCAAACATAACAATTAGATCATACCCCTTTGAACAGTTCCCATTTTGAAATGGCTCCAAATGTCTGTATGTCCACACCATAAGTCATGTGCTGCTATGGAAATTACGGAGAACTGTAGGAGCCTATAAGGGTTAGCGCTGTTAGGTGTGCAAACGTGATCAGAAAGAAACCCAGAGGGCATATCCAGACAAGCCACCACCGCATATGCAGGCGTTCCCCACACTGCAAGGTAGCAGTGTGGGGAGGAGGGGAGAACCTGGGGGAAGATCCTGCAGCCCAAGAAAACCCACGCCAAAAACAAAAAAGTGGGGTGGTGTACATGGCGGCAGTGCGCACCACCCAAATCTGGGGCCTGGTTGGCTGAAACCACACTCCAGCTGCCAGCCACGCTTCCTGCCATGGCTCCTGCTCCCGGAGGCCCCCAGGACATGAGGTAAGGCTGCTGAGGCCAGAACAGGTGCTGGCCCCAGCCTCCCCTACTCCACTCAGGATACCCTGCTATGCCCCAGAGTGCACATGGCACTGGCACTTCCTGAGGACAAAAAGCAGCAACACAAGGTGTGGCACTGCTACTTGTCCCCGGGGTGACAAACGTTCCCACTCATCTGGACATGCCCAGGGATTTCAAATAGGAATCCATGGTGTTAAAACCATTTTTGCATTGCATCTCATCACATTGTCAGTGGATATGCAAGACAATATATGTGCAACTAAAATAAAATTAATTAAATTAATCCCAAATGGCCTTGGAAAATATCTTGCAGGATAACTGTTTGCCATGACCTGCCATTACTAAACTGTATTCATTATTTTTATTTACATTGACAGTCAGACATTTCAACAGTGGAGTAAGAGACATGAGAGTAGTAGAAAAAGAAAAAAAGGAAAATCCTAAAATTTGCTTTAAAACATGTTTAATTTACTCCCTTTCTTTTAAAGTTCTCTACTTTTTTTTAAATGGTTCAGCATTTTTCACATATCTAAGTATCAGCAGAATCAAATGTTTTTTCCTCTTTGTTTTTTTTACAGAAATAATTATTTCTGCATGTGTGGTTATCCACTACTTTTAAATTCCAGGAACATAACCCAAAACGGATTGTGTGTGCTTGCATACATTTAAATGTACATATATTATTACTCAACATAATATGTTGTTATTACTTTAAGAGCAGTGCACAAATAAAAGAGGAAAAGTGTAAGAAACAGAACAATCTAAACCCGGTAATGGGCATCCACTTTGTCTCTCATCAGTCTCCCCCTTTCAAATTCATGTTTTCACCACATTTCTGTTTACTGGTTTTTACTATTTCAAGGAAATTAATTTTTTAAAAGTTGAATGAGAAGTTATGCTTGATATTCTGCAGGTCGGGAGTTCATAGATGTACATGCTGCAACCATTTGATATGGGCTGGAAGAGTTTCATTTAGTGCCCCATGGAAAAAATCTGAACACCACAAAAATAATGTCATCACAGTTTGCACGAAAAAAGGGATGTGGTGATTTTAACACTATCCTCATTGTCAAGGACTTTTTTTTTTCTTTTTTTTTTTTTTTTTTTAGAAAGCTGGCAACAATCTTTAAAGGCGTTAAAATTTAAAGGTTTTTCAAAGCTGTATTTTTGAAGGTAATGAAGGGATCCAGGTGTCCAACCCCCATTGAATTTCACCAGATTTTGGATTTTACCTTCCTTATACCCTCTTGATAATTAAAAACAACATCAAAATAAGAACAACTAAAATTAAACCTAAATACTCTGTGTGTATAGCACCTACCAAAGTGGCTCCCCAGTCTAACTGGGCTCTCCAGGTACAATTTTTAATACAAATAACACATAACAAAAAGAGCTGTTAGTACCATAGCACTGAAGAACCATTCAGATGCCTACAAGGACAGTTACAGTTTTACAGACTTCCCTACAACTGTATATACATTCCTAGAACTATATTTTTTTCTTACAAGTTTAGCATCAGGTTTTTCACTTGTCCTTGCTTGGTAGCAGATGTCAGACTAATGCATGAAAAAAGTTGTTTGAATCCAAAGCGCATTGTGAAAATAATTTTCCCAAATGGTCTTTTAAAGTGAAACTCTGAAATACAGAAACCAGCTACTTGCACTTTTAAAATGGAAAATACTGAAGCTGATGTATCACTGAATACAGCCAAGGAAGTGGATTCCAAAGCACACCTCAGTCTCAGAATCTCAACAACATTTCCCTATCCACAATATCCAACTTAACTCACAGTTATTGAACTTGATGTCATATTCTAAGCTTTTGACCCGGCAACTTGTACAACTTTGTCAGACTCTCGCTTCTGTCAGGAGACCATTCACATTGATGGGACCCTGAGGGGCTGCAAGCCTGCTCAGAAAATGTGGCAGATTCAGGGTCTAAGAAATACACACTTCGAAAACACTAAAATAAAACAAAACAAAACTGAACTTTGAAATACCAACTTTGAAAATTCACACTGCATTACAGAACTAGAAAAAAAGTAATGCACACCGCAGGTTGTGACCAAGAAATAACCACAACAAAATGCTTCTGTATTGCTTCCAAGTGGGAGTTTCAGTCCCAAGTTGGTGCTGTTCAGTGTATTGCTTCACAAGATCAATAATCATGTAAACCAAATTTCTCTTGCAGTCTGTGAAACTTACAGTCAAATTCTAACTAGGGACAGCCATGACTGGAGAAAGTCTAAGCAGTATTACAAAGCAGGCACTTGTAGTTTAGGAGTTTAAAATTAAGTTTGCTACCCATTAGTTAAACTATTATTCAGAGGATAGTTTCTGGAGGAACATTTCTGAGTTTCACAGTAAAGTGAGACATGGACTGAGAAGCCAGCTGTAAAAGATATATTTTATCTCAACTGTAATATAATTTTAATAATAACAAAACCACCTCTTTTGAGTGAATTAAAATCCCAAGTAAATAACAGAAGCTTATCTGCTGTAGGAGGTAATACCCATAATGAACAAGCAACCCAATTTCCCTGTATTTTTTAATGTTAAACCCCCCCCAAAACACTAGAAATAAAAATGCAACAGCATTAACCCTCTCAGTACTAACAGTGGATAGATGCATCCAAGCTCATCCAGGTGAGAGTGCCATGCACTTCATAAAGCCAAAAGCAGAGGAGAAAGGATGCAGCATACAATTCCCAAGGTGCCCCTTATTGACAATTAACCATTCAGCTCTCTGCTCAGAAAGAACATGCAGTCCAGCATGCAAACGCTAAAGCTGGGTTACTATGGGTTGCTTTTTTTGTATTTCCCCCCTTGATTTATTACAGGTTTGCTTAATAAGACGTGAAAGACAAAGACATCTGGAAGACACCTTTCTAGCTGCAACAAAATCCCCATTACTCTAAAATGCATTGCAAGACAGCCTAACACAAAAACAGTGGTGCATGACATTTTCAAAATCCATGCCTTCTGCTGATGGAACGCACATTTGACTGAAGTGAACATGCAGTAAAAATACCAGAAATAGAACAAGGGCTGATTAGATGAACACAGGCCTCCATAAGGAAGCTACGAAGGCCACTAACCCTTCTTAAATTTATTCAGACAGCCGGAGTTGCAGAAGGAACGAGCAGATCCCGTCTCCCAGCAGCCCCTACCCTTCATCCCTCCAGCTGGATCACTCTCATGGAAGCTAAGCTCTACATTACTGTCAGCCTTAGGATAGAAAAAAAATGTCCTTATTCAGCAATCAGCTAAAATGCTGCATCGCTGCACTTACAGTTCCACATTTCACATTATAAATTCTTGCCACATGCTGTTACCAGTGCACTCACTACAGCGTGGAACTCACAGCAACCATCAAACCACCTTATTACCAGAATGCACCACTGCTTACTTCAGTACATAAGGCGATGCTTAACTCCATCAATGCCAGAAAGACTAATCGTCTTTCAGGGCACAAGAAAAAAACAGCCCCATAAACCATCCTAATGAAGATTTTGCTGAAGCGATCTATAATACCATGCAGAACAAGTTTTAAAAAATACAGGCTGAAATCCTAATGTGATGAGATAATGTTTCTGGGAGAACAACAGTATTTGGAAACAGGCTTGTCTCTTTAAATAGTGCTGGAGGTTGCTTTTAAGACTTTTGCTTGTAATACGCATCAGAACCTTTTTTCTAAGAAACTTGTTTCTGGGTTTTCACCCTTAGGTACAATTTAAGATCAACCCAACACCCTAGTGAAGAAACCTTAGGCATTTACATTAATAATCACATGCTTGTGTTTACATTTCTCACCCCTGTATTTCATGTGACATTTGGATTTTCCCAAGCTTTAATGTTTTACTCATCTGGGGATAGAACTGACAGGTTCAAGGGGAAAATGATATATAAATCACAATTCAATATACTGCAAGTAGTTACAGCAAGCTCATTAATGTATGGGACTTAGCAAATGAACACTTGCTGGTAAGGAATGATTTAGGGAACTAGAAATGGAACTGCTGTCAAGCATTTACAATATTAAGATTGTATTGTTGATGCTCCTGGCCAATTTTAGTGGGCTAGCAAAGTTTTTAAAACAACACTGTACATTTTAAGTGCACAGGGGCGAGGGGGGGGATGCAGGTGGGGTAGGGGCACGTGTACACACAAATAAAGAGGGAGAGAAAATAGTTTTTAACCTATTTTATATAGAAAAAGAATGAGAAAAGTATTTCATCTACAGCAAAATGGGTATGGAGAATAACAGATTAACAACATATACAGATTTTAGGCTTGTTTGGCTTTGAGCCCAAATGTGTAATAAAAGCCAATATTGTTTTTACAAGAGGAAACTTGGGATTACATAGGAACAATCACTTTTACAGGAAAAACAAAACTTGAAAATACATTATTTTCCTCTTTAGAACAACATTTCATAATGAGGTTTGATGCAAAATCATAGCCCACTTTCTACCATTATGTCCACTAATAAACTGGGATCCAGGTTTTCAGTTTCCCACTGAAAAATGGAGACAAACATGGATTTTTCCCCTTTACCCCAGGAAAAAGCAAATTTCTCATTTTAAAGGAGAAACCCGCAGATTTTGCAGTTTTGCAAAGAGCTCTCTGCACATGGGCAGAGTTCCAGCCTGCAAGGGGTGGGAGGCAGTGGATGGAGGGCATCAGGCAGAGGGCACCATGTTCATGTATATGCACTCTAGGTAAGGGGGGGAGGGAACTGAAACCCCCCTAGGGAAGGAGAGAGTGAGTTGGGCAAGGCAGGGGCTCCCGCCCAGCCAGGCAGTGTGTGGGGCTCAGGACCCGGGGCTTCAGTGCATGGCCACAGGGCCCTGGTGGGGAGCAGGACAGGGCTGTGGGTGGCTCATGTGGGGGGCGGGGCCAGCTCGCCACTGTTGCATGCACTCCAGGGGCTGCAGGGGGGACCTGTGCCCCCCAGATCTGTCCGCAGGGTGGGGTCGGGCATGGGCTGCCCACTGCAGGCTTAGCTCCTCACCCTGCTGTCCCCTCCTGGGGCCTCTGCAGCCCAGTCGTGCTGCAAGGTACAGTGGGGGCATGCAGGGAAGCTGCTTACCACTGCAAGCCCCATGTTGCCCTGGCAAGGCATCCCCTGTACATGCAGCAGCAGCAGGAGTAGTGGCGCAGGGTTGTGCTCCTCAACATTGCCACACCGGGAGGGGACACGTCGCCCGGGCAGTGCAGAGCTCGCAGCAGCAACAAGCTTCCTTGCATGGCCCTGCTGTTTCCTGCAGTGCCTGGTCACACCTACTCAGCTGCACAGGCCCCAGAGAAGGACAGCAGGGTGGGAGTCCAAGCCCTCAGCAGGCTGCCTGTACCCACTCCCGCCCTGCACACAGATCTGGGGGCATGGCTCCCCTCTACCCTCCAGGAGTGTGTGCAACAGCAGGGAACCACCTCCCCTCACCCCATGCCAGCCCAAGTCCACAGCAGGCAGGCAGTGGTGGGGAGAAGCCAGGATCTGCTCCACTGCAGCAGCTGCTGCCTCCTGCCAGGGGCAGGGGGCTGTGGACACAGGTCCCTGGCCCCATAGCCCTGGCAAGCTGGTGGCCCCCTCTGACAGGGCTGGGGGGAGGGGACAGGGGACTCTGGGTGGTGGGGTAAGGGGCACCAGCAAGGCCGGGAGAGGCTGTGGTGGGGAGTGAGGGGCCTTTCATTTTAATCATGGATTTGGGGGTTGCAATTTTTGATCAGGGAAAACCAGGATCCCTGCTAATAAGACAGACCCAGGATCCAGGTCATCAGATGTCATATTAGAAACATGGTCTACATCTGTAACTAACTATTTATCTTTCAAATGCAGAAACTCAAAATACAAGTAAGCATTCTTGCAGATCTGTTATTATAAGCACTGTGATCTTCTGCAAGCACTCAGACCCTCTGGAAATTAAACCATTTATTTTGCTATCTAAATTTAGGTACCCAACTTTGGAAAGCAGCTTTACAATTTTAGCCTTCCTAATTACTTTTTAATTTTTCTCTGGGTTAATGTTTCCTTCTGGTCTTGAAACTCTGCTAGATACTTCTTTACAAGGCCTATTTTCAGAGCCAAAATGATACTTTTGTGCAGTGGTCTCCAACCTTTTTATGTCAAAGATCACTTTTGAAATTTAAAAGGAACTGAAGATCTATACCTCCCACCCCCCCCAACCAGGTAAGTCTGTGGGGAGGGGAGCCATGGGGGGGAGGGGGCAGGGCACGTCGAGGCCCCAACCCGAGCCCCATTCCCTCCCTCACCACTAGGGCCTCAATCTGTCCCCCCCCCCCCAAACAGTGGGGCGGTAGGGAACAGGGCAGGGGCAGGCCCTGAACAGCCAGTGCAGGGCAGGGGATAGAGCTATAAGCAGCTTGCCCAGGGGGTGCAGGGATCGTGGGGCACGCAGTCCAGAAGGCACAGGGGGCACGTATCCCTGGATCTGCCCATGGGGCATGGTGGGCTGGGGCTGAGGCCGGGGCAGTGTCAGCTCTCCCCAGCTGGGCTGCAGCAGTGGTAGCGCTGGAAATGAGGCCACTGCAGAGGAGAGAGGGGCCTAGCTCCCCCCCACCCCAACCACCACTCCCAGCACTGGCATCAGTTGCCAAGCACAAGCATGTGCCAGGCCCAGCAAGAACAGTCCAGCGCAGCCTTCCAGCCTGCAGCTGCAGACCGCCCTCCCCCACACCCGCCAGCCCCCAAGTCCTTGAGGGAGGAGGAGGCACACTGCACCGAGCTGTTCCTGCTGGGCCTAGCCCACACTTGAGCTTGGGGCAGGTGGTGCCGGCACAGGGACCGACGGTTGGGGGTGTTATGTGCCCCCCCAGTGGCCTCACTCCCAGTGCCACCACCACCACAGCCCAGCCATGAAGAACTAGTGCCGCTCCAGCCCCAGCCCACCCCACCCTGCTGGCAGATCCGGGGGCACACAGCCCCGTGCCCTCCCAGTCTGCATGCCCCCCCTCCCTGTGCAACCCAGACAAGCTGTTCGTGGCTCCATCCCCTCCCCACACTAGCTATGCAGGGCCTACCTCTTTCCCTACCAAATTCCCTACCTTAGCTGCTGCAGCTGCCAGCACTGCCCCATGTTTGGCGGGGGGGCACATGTCCCCCGATCTGTGTGTGGCAGAGGTAGTTGCTGCTGCAGGCCCCCCAGGCCTCCGTCCCTTCCCTCCCTCACTGACTGACCTCCGGGGGGGCGGTGCACACGCATGCATGTGCATGCTCGGCCCCCCAACCCAGGATTGATTTCAAGAGGCTCTCGTGAGCACTGCTTTAGTGCTACCTAGTATTTGTCTCGGTTCTGTGGGATAAGGAAAATTTCATTCCAATTGCAAAAGTGCAGTTTATCTTTGGGGAAGGAAATCTCAACCTCTACATCATTATATCACTGTGGGGATTTTTTCTTTCTGGTGTTTCTGGCCCCACCTAAAGAGGAAAAGATGAAGTTTTAACAGTAGTGGTATAATGTAAATCAATGGTTCTCGACCTTTTTGGACTTAAGTCACCAATCACTGGCCTCCAGATACCCCACAGTGAACTACCTCCATAACTTCTGTGAATTGACTAGCACCCAATTTTAAAAAATAATTTATATATTATAGTGCTTATCCCCTTACATAGGAACCAAGCAGTAAAGGTGAGGGACTGACCAAGACAAATGAGCTCGAGCCTGGCTTACGTACTGAGCTTATCTCCGCACACCTCACTTATCTCACCATACCTAATGGCACCCTTTAAAGGATCTGGCAGAACCCTAGGGTGCTCTGACATCCTGGTTGAGAATCACTGGAGTGAATACTGTGCTCCTTGTTTTCTGAAATTCCTGGAGCAAAAGCATCACAAGCCTAATTTACTGGTAATTTTCTACCTTTAATGTAAAAAATTATTATCCTTCTCCCACAATCCAAGTAAATATTCTGTGCCCAGAGCTCTGACACTACTTCATGAATCAAAACCATCCTTTTTCACAAGTAACAAAAGTAATTTTTTTCAAGACTGAGTTTAATAGGTAAAGTGTCCTGCCTTTTCTCTGCTGTATTATTCAGCCCAAACAACTAGCACAAGGAAAAAGAGAGTTGCTTAACTGCATTCATTCTCATTCTTGTTTACTGCCTGCGGTAATACCCACCGGGTGCTAGGCACATCTCCAGCACTCGAGAAGAAATGGTACCTGCTCTGAGGGCCCCTTCTCCTGTGCCTCTCCCTCCTGAATCCCTTTCATTCAAAGTTCCTTTCCCATTCATTTTTTGTTCTATTTAGCTGATCCTCTCCTAAAAAAACACCCTCCACAAAAAAAAAAGACAATAGCATTAATGTGGCATTTGCCACAATCACACTGTATATTTTATTCCTTTCCTTCAGCCTGTATCTATCTCTCTGATTAGTTCATCAGGGAAGGGATTATCTACTTAATGTGTATCCATATATCATCTAGTACAAGTGGCCTCATAAGTGGTTGATCCTCAGGCATTACAATGACAAATATGGTTATTAATAATGAAAAGACAGACATCAGGTAAAGGGAACAACCAGAGGAAATGCTTGTATTAACACTATTCACTATAGCCACCAGCATGTCAGAAGTGTATCATAGCATCATAGTTGCTAGGGTCGGAAGGAACCTAAACAGATCATCAAGTCCAACCCCCTGCCTTGGGCAGGAACAGATGCTGGGGTCGTATGACCCCAGTCAGGTCTCTATCCAGCCTCCTCTTAAAGACCCCCAGGGTAGGAGCAAGCACCACTTCCCTTGGAAGTTGGTTCCAGGTCCTAGCCGCCCTAACCGTAAAGTAGTGCCTCCTGGTGTCTAGCCTGAACCTGCTCTCTGTCAACTCGTGACCATTATTCCTAGTTACCTCGTGTGGTGCCCAGGGGAACAGGGCCTTTCCTATTCCCTGCTGATCCCCCCTGGTGAATTTGTAGGTGGCCACCAGATCCCCTCTCAGCCTTCTCTTATGGAGGCTGAATAGATTCAGGCCCTTTAGTCTCTCCTCGTAGAGCCTGCCCTGCTGCCCCCTGATCATGCAAGTGGCCCTCTTCTGGACTCTCTCCATGTTGTCCACATCCCTCTTGAAGTACGGCGCCCAAAACTGCACGCAGTACTCCAACTGCGGCCTGATCAATGCTGCAGAGAGGGGGAGGATCACCTCCCTGGACCTGCTTGCGATGCATCTGTGGATACATGACAAGGTGCACTATCTTTAAGCAAGATTTGAAAATAGAGAAAAAAGCCATGAAACTGAGCTCTGGGAGGTCTAATCAGGAACATGAAGCCAGGTGAAATAAGGCTCAGGGGTGATTGTTCAAGAAGCTGACAAACAGGTGGGCAAAGGTGGAAACACTGGTAGGGTAGTCCAGTGCAAAATGCCATGAGTATATTTAAAACATGAAAAAAACAGATAATTATATATTATAGATATTAACATACTGTATTATAATATATTAACATTCTGTTACAATATTACAGTTAACTATTACAGTATATTTACATGCTTGAGAGCCAAGAGAAAAGATCCAGGATCCCCAACAAATGCATGAATCATTTTCCAATGATGCTTCAGGATCTGTCACTCCCCTGACTATATTCAAAAGTGGACCAAAACTCAGCTAAGGAATCAAGTCATGGCAAGCACTGAAGTGAGTCCTGAGGCGACAAAAGGAAATATCTAACGGCAGAATCCTACTTCATTTATCCAGCCATATAATGCTGTTTTTGGCACTTATACTCAGTTTGTGATCCTATAACGTGTGTGCACCTTCCAGTGAATTTTACCTAGGGAAAAAACATAACTAATGTGTTCTAGATGTGGGAAGAAAAGGGCCCTCACATACTTTAGCTCGAGGAGCTGCCCAGGATGCAAGGGATGCATTTTTCCGGCCCTTCTAACCCAAAAGGGGTTTGGAACCCTCATCTTGCTAACTTTCTAGCACAGTACTCTAACCACCAGGTCAGGAATTACCTAAACCTTTCTCCATCCCTCCTTTTGAAACTTGTCACCAAGGCAGCCAAGAGAGGGAGATATTTAAGGCCAGGAAAACCAGAACAATTCAGAGCATGCATAGCTCAATGAGATATAGCCTACTGTGGACGGGTGCAAGTCCTGGGTGCCAGTCAGGGCTCTTGGTCACAATGGGGCAAAAACTTCCCCACTATTCTCTGTCAATTGTATCCCACGAATAACCTACAGAGCTTCAGGATGCAGGCTACAGAAGCCATGTGGATGCTTACACATCCAAAGTGCACGTGATTTAGAATCACATGTAAGTGCCAAAAATGGCAGTTAGGCATCTGGAAACCTGGAAGATGCACCTGGGGGCATAAGGTGAAAATGGATTCTGCCCTACATGTACACAGAGGCCTACACACAGCTGTGTTATATCAGTCAGAGGTGTGATTTTTCTATGAATCTTTTGTTGTATATGACTCTTGTAGGGTTAAAGCAAAGCTTTGTAATGCTAAAAGTGAAGCCATTTCTTTGTTCTTTCGCCTTCATTTCATAAAAGCGGACACAGCACTTACGAGATGGCTGGGAGGGAAGAGGGGTACTATGTAAGGTTTACTGATAAGATATGAAACTAGCTGAATCCGGAACACAGAGGAGTCTCGTCAACAGAGAAACCTTGAAAGTGGTACAAGGATTGTTTTTATAAGATAAGATACATCTGGGCAAAATATATGGGGCATATAGTCACAAGAGTTAAACTTCGGTGTTCACGCTCACAGTGCCGCTTGATTGGATAGAATAGTGATTTAGTTAATAGATGATTGAGTATTTTTACAAGCACAAGCTAATCACGAACTAGCACTGACATACTAACAAAGTAGAAAATAGTATTATTTCTGGTAGGCGGGGTCCCTCCCCAGACACACCTCGCTGCAGCAAATAAAGATTCTGTATCTGACTTTAGATACTTGCTCTGCGTGATCTTTGCCCCAGCCTAAAGCAAACTGCACATGGCTTTAAGACCATAATTCGTAACAGTTCAAATCAGTGAATCCTTAATACAGAGACAACTGTCATATTTAAAGGTACTCCAATACAGGAATATCTATAGTGGGGTAATGCACATTAAAACCTGTATGACTGTATCCATGCTCGGGGGGGTAAACAACTATAACTATCCTGAAACAGAGCTGCAGAACTGCGCTGCATAAACTGGCTATTAACAGAGGAACTCAAGGAAGAAGGTTTGGTTTGTTACAGAAAGCTGGATCAGTCTGGCAGGCAAAATGACCAGGCTAAATTGCTGATTAAAAAACCTCCACTTCAAGACACACTTGGGCTTTAGTTGCACGCAGATAAACTCTTCAAAGCAAGCACCTTATGTAAAATAACTGTTAAATGTATATTGGTTATTTTTCCACCAAAGTAACTCCAAGAAAGGTCTCAGGCAAACTCAGTTACGACCTTTTCAAGTACTGCAATGCAGGCCAATCTTTTTGGCAAGTGTGTCACATTAGCCCCGCACGCTCCCCAAGAGCCACTCTGATCTCTTTCCCTTGTCTGATCTGCTAATCAGCTTTCTGCTCCCTGTCTTATCTGATGCACTTCTTTCTACTCCTTGGCCTACCTGTCACTGTGCTTGCTACCTGTCTCCTCCCCAACCTGCTCGTATCACAGGTTAGTCATGCCTGAACTACTGTAGCATACTCAGGGCTTACAAACTACATTAAACTGATATAATGAAACTAAAATTTACCACTTCCAAAAATGTGTTAGAAGTAAATTGCCAACCTGGTTCTAGATGTCTGGTAGGTGACATTTTCACACTATGAGCAGTTTTTGTGGATCCCTACTGAGGGTGACTCCATCAGGCCTTTCTTCCTTGCTGATTCTGGGTTGGACCCAAAGCTATGTGATGACAGGAAAGACACAGACCTAAAGGACTATGTGTAGGCTCTAGACCAGGCTTGTCCAACATGTGGCCCGCCAAACCGTTTTCCGAGGCCTGCAGTGCTGCAATGGGAAATGAAAGTAAACACTGTTTACTTTTGTTCCCACTCCTTGTCCCTCCTCCGGCCCCTCAGCAGCTTCCTAATGGCTGCTGAAGGACTGGGGAAGGGACAAGGTTCCCACACGCACCGCATCAGCTTGAAGCTCAGCCAAAGAACATAAAAGCTTCTGAACATAAGAGCATAAAAAGTGCCACGCTTGGTCAGCCCCATGGTCCACCTAGCTCAGTACCCTGTTCCAAACAGTGGCAGAGGTAGATGCTATAGAGGAAGAGTTTTGAACTGATTAAACCCATTTCATTGTCAGTTCCTGCAACTTCATTGGTGTCAAAGGTCACGTGACATCACTTCCTGATGTGATACAACTTCCAGTGAGGTCTTTGAATATGGCTCACCAGCCAACTGGGTGATAAAAAGTTCATGATCCGGCCCCAGATTCAAAAAGGTTGGACACCCCTGCTCTAGACCAACCCCAGCCCAAGTCCAAGTCCAATAAAGAAAGAAGCATATTAGGAAGTCCTTCCCCCTGTTCAAAATGCCTGAGCAGTAGATATACCACCTGTCTGAACAAGGTATGTCAAATGACATCAATCTCAGGGACCACTCTGCCATCATCCTGCTACACCACCCCGTCACTGTCCCACATGACCATCCCAGCCACCTACACAGCTAGACACTGAACCCACTGGTGAGTATTAGACACCCACATGATGGCAGCATCACTATGCTTCTCCCTCCCTCCAAACCACAAGAGGCGCACCCAGATCTGTTTTGTGTAATACCCAAGACAAAGCTAGACCTACAAGGGTTCAATGGCAAGTCGATGGGATTTGGTAGGGCAAAATCATAGGGAAAGGGAGGGCCCTGTATTATCCCCAAAAGGGAAAAAAGGTGGTCAGAGGCAGCCTGTGAGGCATGCAAGGACTTCAGGAGTGGGGTGCTACCATCTCCGGGGCCATTAGCAAAATCTATTGTTTTCCACTGTATGTATGTGTGTTGGGGTGGGGGTGGAGGCGAGTTCTACCATGTCCTTTCAGGGAGCCAAGGGGAGGAGGCAGGGCAAACAGTGTGGATCACTATGAAAACCTCTCCTGGGTCATTCCTCTGGCAAATCTCCCACTGCAACAATTTAGTCAGTTGTACCTCTCCCTGCAAGTATTGCCCATACCAAGACATCTGTGGTTCAACATTCCCTACCCACCACCAAAAGCTATTCCAGCTGGGTCCTCCCATCACCTGCTGTCAGGGACTGACCCACTCAGATGAGGAGCTGGGCACTTTTGGTCTCTCAGACAGTGCTGCTTCTTCCTCCTCTGCCCTAGACACTAGCAAGCTGGAATATCCCCACCTCTTCTCTGCCCTTATGTCACCCCACATTCCTGGCTCAAATACCTGCCCTTGTCTGGCATCTGGGACATGAAAGAGGATCATGTCAGCGTAAACTGTCATGGCCTGCAACACTGGGGGTAATCTATGGTCCCTTGTGCTTCTCAGCCCTGCAAATTACAGAGAACATTTTCAGCAGCCCAATTCATGGATGCCTTCCCTTGGTTGACCCCTCACCCCACAGGCCTGTGAGCAAGTGGTCACAGATAGAAAGGGGTTCCCAAGTCTGTATTAGGTGCTGATGAGGAACCTAAAAAGGAATGCAAAATGGAGTATTCCTCACTTATTACCAAGTCTATAGTCTCTGTCTATTCAGTGCCACCCCACCTTGCCTCCTGCCTGACTTCAAACTAACATAGCTAACTACATCTACAACCAACATTTGCATCCATGGTGCAAGTATCATCAGCCCAAAGCCACCAGCTGAGACCAGAGTTCAAACAGTAGCAAGGATGAAAAGGAGGAAGAAGAGCAAGGAGGAAATGTTTAAAGAAGAAAATCTGTGGCTGCAAAGTAGTACCATGTACTCACGGAATGCCAGATTAAGATTGCTGACCTGGTCAGGAGGCATACTTCCCAGGCCAGGCATGATGCTGCCCTCCAGGCATGGTGGAACATAAAAGGCACCAGTGAGGCAGACCATGGACATACTAATAAAGAACCTCCATGCAGAAAGAGCAGCAGCCACCCACAGACACTTTAAATGGCAGCCACCCACAGACACTTTAAATGGCAGATAGAGAGCATCAAAGCTGTGTTCCATTATGTACCCATATATCCAGGCGTATCGATCAGAGACACTGGTCCATCAGCCTAGAGGAATCACCATCCATCGTAACTGGCCCCTGTATGTCTCCCACCCCAAGCTAGGACTTCCCACCACAGTCCCAAAAAAAAGCAAACCAGTTTCTCAGGGACAAATCTTCATGTCCTGGACAGTTCCCTCTCCAGAGATGTGGTTTTTCCAGAAATTTTTTTAATTGGAAAAATCCATCACAGCTATTTCATCAATGTTGGGGACATTCTTAGCTACTTCCATAATTCTATCAAGAGCAGTAAATAATTAATCTTTTCAATAAATGTTGTCCTCTGTGTTGAGGCTCCAAAAGATTTGCTGCCAAATGAACTGGATGAGAGCAAAACTCAGATCTCTTAGTAAACATTTGTTTTACTACTTCTTTTCTGGATAGAGGTGAAGGCAATAACTCAATTAGATTTTCAATCAGTTGTCTGAATATCTCTGGAATATCTGAAAGGCTTAGTGTTTGAAGGCTCCTTCAAGTTTCTTGATAGCCACTGAAACTCATAGTAGCAAATTGAATGCTCTTTGAACTTGAACCCAGAACACATTCTTGTCGAGAATTTGCTTCCGAATGTTCACGGGAAAAATCTGGGATGCTGTTGTCTATTGAAGCACGCTGCAAACACTTCTTTGTGTGCAGCAAACTATGTAAACATTTTGTAGCCAAGCCCCATCTTGTTTCTCCTGGCAATAAAAATGCACTTTCCTTCCCTGCTTCTCTGTCTGTAATTTCTTCAAAGTCTGATTAGCAACATGATGACTGTTGTATAACTTCACAATCGCTTTGCAGTTTGCCAACATTGTCTTCTTTGTATTCACACTTACTATGTCCTTTGCCAGAAGATTCAACACATGAGCAAGACAGCAAAATACTAGTAAATGAGGATATTTTGCCTTTAATATTCAGGTATCATGTTACTCACACATAAGTTACAAGGGCTTGTACCCTGGAGGGACCTGCACTTTCAATCTGTTTGCTCAGTGATTTGGCTATGTATGACGAGAAAATTTGGTAGCAATTGCTTTCCAGAATATTGGTTCAAGTGCTGCTAACATAATGTTCAATAAAAGATTTCCTTCTTTCACTCCATCCGACATCAGAGTCAGTGATTCTGCTTGACCAATCCTTTGAATAACCATTGTTTGAGCTCTGTCACACTCTCTAGCTAAGAGAGAATGTGATAAGCAATAACATGACGGTGTGGCAGGGCACCAGTGGTGCCTGATGCTTTAAGAGCTAGATCAAACACTCAACAGGTGTTTGATCGAGGTGGTCATTTTAGCACCCTGGCCCCCTATATAAATAAAGAGCAGTTGGGGGCCATGTAAGAATCATTGCCTGGCTGAGCTGCTGCATGGGAACATCTTGCAGGTAGGAGCAGGAGGCTCTGGCCCTGGGCATGACCTAAAACTGCGCTCTGCCAGGAGTGTGTTGTATAGTGGGGCTCCCAGTGGCACAGGAACCCCAATAAAATGCCAGGCCAGTTACCACCCTGGTGAAAGGCGGGTAGGGCTGCCTTAATCCCAGCTCTCACTTTCAGGTGGGTTATATAATCCATCTAACCCAGGGAAGGCCAGGTAAGCTTCTTGAAGCACCTGAGCCTGCTGGGGTGAGTGACCTCACGGGACTAGGCATGCTTTGTGAAGCACCTGAGCCAAGAATGGGGGACGCTGATTCCTGAGTGCAGGCCGGCGGCTTAGACGTAACCCAAAGGACCTGACTGGTCAATGCTGGGGCCAGGATCCAGATAGGGGTCAAAAGGGCCAGAGGCCCACTGTGAGGGACGCCCATACAGAGCAAAAAAGCTCAGAATCCCGACTGGCCTGAGATGGGGCCAGGGCTTAAAGGAAAGCCGAAGATCCCAGGGAAGGGGCCACAGCTAATGGGCAAATGGGATGGTTGAGTCGGCTACTTGAGATGCCATCTACGAGGCTTGCGCCGCAGTGCAGAGGTGGAATGGAGCTGCAGATATCCCCCCACTCCTCCCCCCCAATATCGGGGTGTATAATGGGCAACCTCCCGCCTAATTATCACATCAATATTATTACATCAAGGCACAGCAGAAGAGTGAGCCATGTGACTGACCTGTAGAAAGCGGGCAGGCCAGTGCTTGCACCGGGAATGAAAGCTTCCCCGGTCACAGATGGTAACTTATATGATGGGCAAATTAGTTTGCAATGTTCCTTCCAGTATTGATTTTCAGTTGCTGAAAGAGGTATACCACTTACAAATATAGCTCGAGCTAATGTTTACTGCTTTTTCTTGCTCTTCTTTTAACATTTTGTCCACAAAGCTTGACTGTCTTAAACAACTACTCATGGTGGATCGCATATCTGGTGACAGTGATCTTGAAAGCGAGGGTCCTGCTGCTTCTTCCTCCAGACCTGGCAGCTCAACATTTTTCATTTTCTGCAAATCTGCTATTTCACTTGAGCTACAAAGTTCCTCCAACAAAAGGGGGAAACGATTTTTATTTTATCCTATTTGAGTCTGGCCTCATCCATGAGAAGGAGAAGCAGCAGGGAGCTTGCTTCCCCCCTCCCTACTACAAAAAACACTCTGCTGCTCAACTTGCTGTTCAGCTGCCCTGAGACTGCAGAGCCAAAGGGAAGTATAGACTGGTCTCTGCCATCAGCCAGAGGACTAAGCTCGCTCTGCTGGGTTGAAATAGTTAACTGTTTATCTAATATGGAATTTAAAATATATATAGTTAAGCCTAAACAACTTTGGGTGCTTAGTGCAAGCAGAAAAGCAGGATACAAATACTTTAAATAAATAAATAATAGTCCAGAGTTGCATTAACAACTTTTAAAATTATGTTTTAAAACAATATAGATGGTAGTCTATAGTGTGTGTTGTTTAACATATTAACTTGTTTACTTGCATAGGATTCCTGAAGTAGACTTTTATCAGATGATGTTGTTCCATCACTTGGTTGTATTAGCTTTCTGTATATGGCTTGTACTCTTTCAGGACAGTTTCTACATGTTATTAAATGATTCTTCATTCTTATTGCATTATTAGCATACTCCTGCCTGCAATATTTACATGTACCAACTTTCTTCCTCCCTTCAGTGGCTTGAACTTCGCTATAATGATGCCACACAATAGTTGGTTTTTTTCTGATTAGGCATTATTATAACTACTTCAACCAACAGCACTAAAAAACCAACAGATCTTATGCAAACACTTCCAGCTTCCACAACTCAAGAAAAAAAAAAATGAGACACTGGCTCTGTGCGCTTGCTGAACTGAAAGTGAAACAAAAATTAACCACAGTTTTAGTTTTGGTTTTGCTTTCACTTGCAGTCTGAGATGAAATAAGAATTTTAGCTTTGTTTTTGATTTGACCTGCACACCCAATTAGGTCAATTCATAACTTGATTTTTTATTTGAATTATTATCCCAAGCAGAAGCTTGGGGGTCAAGTAAGCACTGAGTTCTGCCATTTCCCACACGGCTGCCTTTGGGGGTTCAAGGCTGGCATACCTGCTCCCCCACCCCTATCTGTCGAGCGGCACAACAGCACCAGCTCCAGCATTTTATGAAGTGCTTTAACTAAGAGAGACCTGTACATTTTTATGGCATTGAAATGATCCACTTTAAAAGCACTTCAAAATAGGATGGATTTGAAGTGATTCACACAGACATCTGTTCATGTACAGACCAGTGTGAAGACTGCAATGGGAAGCAAGAGGACAGCTAAAGACAATGAGCAATAGGGACCAGGAAGGTGAACTGGCTCCTCTCCTCAAATCTATTCTTATACCTTTTCTATGACTTCCGTCCTGATGAAAATACTGGGATGAGACCACTAGATAAAACCAGGCAAGTCATAAGCACATATTGCTTATCAGCTCCCTAGAGAGCAGCATCAATGCATATCAAGCCTGACCTGCATCACCCAAAGATGAGTGGATACTTGCTTGTGCCAAGGTATGTGGGGTGAAATGCACAAATAATCAAAGAGAAGGACCTGCTGTACATACTTGCACATGTGGCCCTGCATCAGGATTTAAATCCCACATTTGGGAGATGAAGGTGGTTGACTCTTCTGGCTACATTCTGCAGAATCCAAAAGAAGGATGTAGTGCAGATTTGCCTTTAGGGGCAGTGTGCTACAGCAGACCTGGTTCTATTTCTGAATGGTGCCGAATTACTGTGTGACAGTGTCCCTCCCTGTTTTTCCACCTGCTCCTTTGGAAAGCACCATGAGAGAAAAATTAGTAAGGGTGTATAACAGGTGACCCACAGAGCCCTGTCAACCCCCAGTACTGCCTGTGGGTTTGAGCAGACCTATACGGGCTGCATGCTGGACCAGACCTGTGGGCAGTGTGTGGAACATGCACTGCAAATGGTGGCTGCCCCAGCCACTCTGGAAGAGCAGTGCATGGGTGGGTGCCTGCAGCTTCCAGCACAGATCCTGGAGCAGCTGAAAGGTGTGCCACATGTGGCTCAGTCTGGCCAGGGGTGTGTTGCATGGAAACCAGACTGGCTGAAGCAGGCCTTGAGATGTTCATGGTGCTCACCCTGGCTGGACTGTCACACATGGCACCCACTCCAGGACTGCACCACATAGTGCCTGCCCTGACAACTCAAGACTGCACTGCACACAGCATCTGCAAGTACCACGTGCAGCACAGGTCCTGGACTGAGTGGAGCAGGCACTATGTGTCGCTTGGTTCCCAGAGCAGATGCCACCTGTGATTCAGTCTGGCCAGGGTAACCACTGCATGCAGCACAGCACTTGCCTGGCAATTCTGGGACACACCCCAGACCAGACTGTGCCGCCCATGGCACCCTGTCCAGCTTTCTAGGATCCATGCTGAACACAGTATGGGTCCCATGGAGCAGATGCCAGATCTGGTATGCTGAGGGAGAGGAGAGCAGGGATCCATGGACCTGATCTGATCCCTGGCCTGGACCTGTGCCAAATTTCCAGCCCATGGAGCCAGATGAGTTTGACACCCCACCTAGGTAACTAAATCTTTCTGCTTGCAAAATGAAGGAGGAACTAATATGACTAACAAAGACAGGAAAAATGAGCTATTGCTGCCTAAGTCAACAACTGCAGACAGAAAAATCAATGTATATTAAATGAAGAATACACTGTCATTCAGCACCTCACTCCAAGGAGGCACAGCTTTCACATGTGCTTCAATCAAAAAGGCCCATCAAGTTAGCACAATTAGCCAATAACAGATAAGGGAGCAGTACGACTAGCATTCTCATCTAGTCACCACTGCTTCCAAGCCAAAATGAGCAGGTAATTACTTCTACACAGGGCTAACTAGGGACTGCTTTTATCACAGTCCAAGTGAAGCTCTGAATCTGGAACGGGCTTCTAAGGGAGGTGGTACTCTCCCCTACCTTGGGGGTCTTTAACAGGAGGCTAGATAGGCACCTGGCTAGGGTCGTTTGACCCCAGAGCTCTTCCCTGCCCAGGGCAGGGGGTCAGACTTGATGATCTGTTAAGGTTCCTTCTGACCCTAATATCTAGGAATCTACATATATACCTCTGCAGCCACAGCAAGGTGTCTTAATGACACTACCACCTCACTTCTAAACCTTGCAAAAACCATACCACTAGAAAGATCAAGACATTTTTCTCCTTCAGAAGGAATCCAAATTCATTGGTTAAACTCCCAAGTAAAAGCAGTCTTCAGGAGGCCACGGACCTCCCAAGGAGCAAACAACCTCTCCTCAGGAAGTGCCATATATACTAGTCATCAGCCATGCACTCCATCTCATGCATGCACTGGGATTCAGAGTACAAAAGTGATTTACTATGAATGGGTAAAAGTGTTCTGACATGACTAGGACATTCCATAACTGCAGGAGCCCATAAAAGGGGACTAAAAAAGGACAGGCCCTCTCTAAAGCCATAAACATGTTACCACCCCTTGCTAGTCATTACAAGCAGTTTGGAGTCACTTGAGAGTTACTTTAAAACGTATCATGTAAACATTATTTTTTATTAATAAAGAAGCCTCAAGAAAAAGTGCAGCCAGATGGAAACAGCGACTCTAACTTTATTTTGATAATTATCTTAATGGCTCTGGATCTGAGGGGTATAGTTGTGTTTTTGGAATTGCAATTCGTTTGATTTTAAGTGTAAATTTTTTCCAGCAGTATTTGCATTCCAAACTTTGTGTTGCTGTGTAAGAAACCCAGAAAATGAAATTAGATTGCTTGATTTCACTTTTTTTTTTCAATCTAGTTCCATTATCCACATTGGATGAAAAAGAAAGGCAAAAAGAAAGGAAAGTAGATTTTTAAAATTCCTATTCTAAATTGTAATTAGTAATGTAAATTGAACACTTTTAAGAATAGAAATTTTAACCTGACATTGTTTTTAAGGATGCTACTATCACCCACTGGATACTAGACATTTAATTACTGGTTCCTGAGCAAAATTAAAGAAGATAAAAAATTAAGTATGTTGATGCATTGAGGGTAGCAGTCTGTTCCTCTCCTGGTTATCCAGGGGTCCAGATTTGATTGTCTACCTGTGATATTATATTTTTGCTTGGTCATCTATGGGCATTTTTGGCACTTGAATGCCCAGAGGAATTCTACTTCTGATGTGCAGCCCCATGCAAGTGTATCACCATTTATTCCCTCAGACGAAGCAATAAAATACAAGTAAGTGACTTCCCATCTTTTCACCTAAATAGCTCAATGGCTAAAGCACTCACCTGGGAAGCCAAAAGACCTGCATTGTAGACCCACCTCACACAGAGAGGGCTTCAACCTAGGTCCCTCTGCCTTCTCAGCCCAACCCTTGAGCTACCCATCATGCCATAAGTCAGCTGTTGCACAGTTCCTTCTCTGGGGATAATTTTTAAACTGGCTCCCAGGGCAGCCACAAGAGAAGGGTATATGAGAGATATGGGAAAAAGAAAGGAGAAAGCAAGCCAGCCAGGAGTGCATGGTCTAGTGGCTGCTGGCCTGAAAGGAGTGGGCCTGTGTTCTAGGCTGAACCCTTGTTCCCAGAGGAGCAGAAGCTTTCCTTTTGCACTGCCCTCCACCCATTTTTTCCAGTGACAATGCTAGTGGCTCAACCACAAAATAAGTGCAAGAGAAGGGTGTGGTTACTAGCTGACCTGTGATGTGGTGGGCAGAGTGCTGGGAAGTGAGAGAGACCCTTCTTCAAGCCCCTACTAGTAAGGGCACCTGGATAAGGACAGACCAGAATGCAGGACTTCTCAGATGAGTGATGTAGCCCCTGAATTATAAGTGCTCAAAGGGGTTACACATAGGGCCCTTTTCACTTTTGAGGCTGAGTCTGGTAGACATGGGTATTGACCAACTATTTTTAGTCCTCTAAAGCTGCTACATGTCCAGAAGTGGCCTACACAGAGGTTGCTACAGCTACTACACAACTCAGTCTGCATGACTACATAGTCACACGTAGTCATCCATTCATGCAGAACTATGCATCCAGAAAAAAAATTGAGCCAGGTGCTTAAGCATCAAAATGCCCTGTAGATGGCCCAAAAAATTCTACACAAAGGAAGACCAAAATGTAGCCTAACAGCATATTTCTTTCCCTGACTCTTCACCCTATTCATTCCATCTCTTCTGTAAATAGTGACAATGCAGTTCTGTTGCAAGCCCTACCATATCTGACAACTGATGAAGAAGGTCCGCTCTTGCCTTCAGCCCTGCGTACGGATGGCAATATGCCCAGTGACTCCATACATTAACTTTCTTCTTCCTGCATAAACCCTGTCAGTATTCCCGAACCTCAGCCTGTGTTCTGTGAGGTTACCTCTGTCAAGGATTCTTCCTCCACACCTTGATCCACAGCACTCTTCAGCATGGCACAAAGTTCTTACTATTCCATTCTGAGCATGACTTTTTCTAGAGCAGTGGTTTTCAACTGTTTTTCATTTGCAGACCTCTAAAAAATTTTGAATGGAAGTGAGGACCCCTCTGAATTGTAAGTATGGATATTCACATACTTTTGATTGACCATAGTCATCTTTTGTAGGCCCCTTAGACCAAGGGATAGCAAAATACAGCCTACAGGCCATACCCAGCCTGCCAATTGATCCTATCCAGCCTCCTGGCCGCCTGAGGTGGGAGGGCTGCTCCATCCTGCAACAGCCAGGGCCGGACCAGGCCATACAGTGTGCATACTTCTGCACCCCCACAACTTCCATCTCCCCCTCCCCCACTCACCTTCCTATTAACAATGCGGCTGCACAGTCCTTGTACCACAGTTGCCAGGAGCCAGGGCCGCACAGGACAGGATGCAATGCAGCGTGCCAAGTAGCTGTCCCACCCACTTGCCCATTGAGATGAGCTGCTGTAGCTGTAGCACCATTAGGAGATGAATCTGTGCTGGCCACAGAAGGGGCTGAGCCTGGGCCATCCATCCCCAATTTTCCCATTGTGGGATGGCCTCTGCAGCTCATCATGGTGGGCAGACAGGCAGGACAGCTACTCAGCATGCTGCATCATGCCCCATTCTGTGTGGGCCTGGATGCCAGCAGCTGAAGTGCCAGGACTGTGCAGTGCCAACAGGAAGCCAGGCATGGGGTGCAGAGGAGCCTGGACACTATATGCATAGGTGGCAGAAGGGGGTGGCTAATGAGGCTTTACCCCCCCCCGACCAAATGTGGGACAGTGGACCACAAGGCAGCCCAGCTGCAGGCTGCAGCAGGGGTGGGAGTGGGAGTGGGGTTGGGGCAAGCACTGCACAGCCGGAGCAGGGCACAGGGTGGGGCACAGGACAGAGCCGCAAGCGACTCATCCGGTGGGCGCGGCTCCTGCTGCTAAATGCATCCCAGGAGACATGGGGGGAGTCTGCCTCAGATCTGTGCAGGGGGAAGCAGGCTGGCACTGCAGACTGGGGCCAGGGCTGTGTTGTCACCCCCTCCCTGCACCAGGCACCCACTGGACAAGCTACTCGCAGCTCCATCCCATGCCCCATTTGGGGGCGGGAGCAGGGGTGGGGGCGAGGGCAGGGACTGAGCGTGCATGCATGCGTGCACTCAGCGCCCCCAAATAATATTTTTCTCTCTCTGCCTATGCTGCACGGCCCAGTCCAGTCCAGCCCCAGGTGCGGCAGAGTGGAGTAGCACAGAATGCAGCCCTCCCCACTCAGGGTCCTGGCAGCAGCCGGCAGGCTATACAGGATCAATTGGCATCTCCCTGCACTGCCCACCCTCAACAGCTCACCAAAATTCATTAAGTGGCCCTTCAGCCCAAGTAATTGCCCACCCCAGTCTGTACGCCCCCGGGGGTTGAACACCACTGTTCTAGACCTCCCTATAAAGGCCCTTGCTCTAGCTGGCTCAGAGAGATGCAAGTTTTTATATTCTTGGGTTAGAGCTAATGACACCCACCTAGTTTGATTACCAACCTGCAATTTTCCTGAAGGATCTTAGAACCTGCCAATGTTTCCTACCTCCTATTAAGTTAGCAATTCCCTATCCCCAAAATCATAGCAATGCCTTCCTTTTAGACACAGAATCTCAGTTTTATTCTAGTCTACTGTCCTTATCATCATCATATGCAAATATCTTCAAGTACTGTATTAAGCAACATAAATAACCTCTCTAAGCCTGACTTAGTATTTGGGGGCCAATGCATTGCTTCAATTTAATCTGAGAGGTCCTTTTTGCTAGTAATTTGTACCAGTCCATTTAAACTACAAAGTAGTAATGTATATGCAAGCATAATCACCTTTTTTCTAGTAAATGCCAGATGTGTGGCAATTTTACTTCTATCCTAAGCCAAAAAGAAAGGGCATGCAGATATTTTAATGGATGATACGGTCCCCACTGGTATATCAAGGATATATTTAGAGAATTAATGTGTTACACAGTGGGTGCATCTACACACGTGCTTTACTGCAAAGACTAATTAGCATCACCATCTATGTATGCACCAGTATTAGGGCACAGTACATTCACTTTACCGTAAGATAGTACTGTCGGGGACAGTGCTATCTTACAGTTGAGTACTTATGTGCGCTGAAATGCACATGTAGACAATGACAGAGGCTGGCTGGGGCATGAGGGTGGTGAAGTGCAAGGGTTGCCTGCTGCCTAGCCCTGCATTTTAGCACCCTCGTGCTCCAATCAGCCCCAACTCTCCCCAACACCACCACACATAGCCTGGGGCTGACCCCCCTAGTTCCCTATCAGCCCAGGACTGCTCAACCCTGGCTCATAGTGCTGTGGTCCTAGATGCACATGTAGATGCTGCTTCCAGAAGCAGTTGACTCCAGCATGAAGTGCGCCAGAGTTTACTGCTCCACCTTAATTGCACACATAGATGCACCCAGTAATAGTCAATGGCTGTTTGAATCATTTCTCACCACATTCCTCTCTGCTTATAATAAAATGTGTTGAATTATTCAATGCCCTTCTCATTCACTCATTACCAATAAATTAGCATAAATCTGACAACATTAGAGTAGACATTTCGGTAGTTATACAGAGTAGCTTGCTCAGTGGACATGTGGACATGTCACAAACCTAATAGGATACGGCCGCAAACCCCATTCATCACCTTCTAGTCTCCAAACACCGCATTTTCACTAGCAACATGATTGATAAGCCATGGTCAGGAAACCTGCAGCTCAGACCCACAAGCACAACATGAAAAGACATTAAGGGAAAGAGAGATTCTCTTTGTTTGTTTTGACCTTTTTCAGCTGAAGTACTTAAAATACAGTGTTGCAGAAGAATGCAGACTCATGTTTGAATCTGATTGCAGATATTTTCTTTCCAGACAGTTGTTGAAAAAGATCAATGTTAAAATAACTTCAGTCTCTGGATTTTGTAATTCTAATAATACAGTGTCCTTCACAGTACCTTTTATTTGAGGAAATCAAAATGCTTTAAGAACACAGAGCACTGAAACATTAATGAACTAAGCCCCACACCCACACACATCTCCCCGCTTCCCCATGCTTATGACAGAGGTATTATCTTTATTTTACAGGAAGAAGGTTGAATTGAAGAAAGTAAAGGTTCAAACACGGCCTCCTATTTTGGTGGCCTAAATATACAAGTTCCCAATTGAAGATAAAAATCACCCTCTACTGCACTGGAAATTAATGGGACTTGTGGATGCCCAGTATTTCTAAAAATCAAACCCAAGGTATCAAGACATGTACCCCAAAACTATGGAAATGCAGAAGCAAAGGCCACCCATTCAAAGGTTGGCCTAAGCAACCTGTCCAAGGTTATGCAGAAAGTCAGTAAAACAGATCTTAAATTTTCGCAGTCCCTGATACACAGTCATGTAGAAAAATTTAAGTCATTTTATACCGCTGATAAAAAAATACTTTGCTCTTCTTTAAGTTCAAGTTGTTATTTTTTCTCTTTTTGCCAGCTCAACTTATTTTCTTCCAATCAAAAGACAATACCAGAAGGAAGATATGCTCAAAGGTTTATCCTGCTCCCACTAGGTTCACAGGCATGATGGATAGGCTTTCATCGCTACTAATTTTTTTTCCATTTAAAGAATATGAAATGCAACCTAATAATGAAAAGAAACGGAGTAATTAAAATAGCTTTCTTCCATTTAGACACTTGGGTAGATAAAGTATGGCTCTTGTATTAATACACTGAATTCCTGCTCAAGATGCACACACTGCTTTAAGATCACTTTCTACATATTTATGAACCACCAATCACTAAGCAGAGGAATTGTGTGGACAATACATCTCCATCTACTTTGTTGTTGTTGTTATTTGTTCATTTATCTGATAGAACTCCACACTTTCTTTGTCTTGAAGTCAATGGGAGCTTTGCCATTGATTTCAATAAGAGCAGGACTAGATCCTTAGACCTTTGTGTTGATGCCCTGATAAATATCTCTTAAGCCTTAATAATTAAGGGATTGCTTTACTTTTATAAGCAGAGCCTTGGTATAGTGAATTAAACATGCATGAAATTCTACAGAAACTGAGATACGATACGATAAGTAACAAAATACACAAACTACTGTGTGGCTTTTGATGCTGTAGTTAATAGTTCTTAGTAACAAATAATTAAAAAAAAACCCACACTTAAACCATGAAGTCACTACTCCTCCTCTCTAAATTTAAAACCTAAAATAATGCTAAAGCATGAGAAACCTAGTTTCTGACAGTAATGGAAATTGCCTTCAGGCTGAGAATGACTTTGAAAATGTGTCTTGCTTTTATTGTAATTTTGGTTTACAGTGCATATCCAAATTCCCCAAAGCTATTGATGCTTCACATGGATCAATATAAATAAACAGCAAAAAAGAAAGATTTTTAAAAGATAAAAAGATGATAAAATATTTATATTTTGATAGTAAATTTTTTTTTAATAAAATATACTCCACAAATAAGTGTCAGTCCTATATTTCATTATAGTATCCAAAAGCCATGTGTTAATTCATTGAGAAATATGCATGAATCAGTTACATTTCGCAAAGATTCATTATTTGTATTAAAATTACATGTTTTAAAAATCTTAAGCTAACTGCTTTGTGCAAAGAAGTACAAATAAGAAAATTTGACATAACACAGTTAGAGCAAACATGTATGTTCAGTATTAAGCACCTTAAACCTTCACTGGTCTTGACCTTGAATTATAGCATCAAAAGTGCTAGCACATATTTTGTCCCACACATCTAATATTTTCCTACAAAAAATTACTCTCTAAAACGGAATGTGTTTTTTGGTCCCTGCCAGAGGAACAAAACACTGCAGGTAAAGTCTAACAGCTTTTTCCAAATGTTCATGCTAATTTAGGAAACAATTATTTTTCTAAGGAAGCAAAATATAATAACTTAAAAGTTACTTCTATAGACCAAAATATTATGAGCTATCAAAGATGCAAAATGAATCTCTTCCTATACTTTAGCTCCAAATTAAAAATAAAACTATGGTCTTTTTTTTCCAGATACAATGAGAAATGTGACTGTTAGAACAGGCTGACATTTTAATTTTGGAAAAAATGCAGCCCAGTACTGCAACACTGAGGGCTTAAATCTAAGAGTGGCCAAAGAACTGCTGCACAATGCCTGTTAAAGTCATCTGTGTCCCAATGCTCAAAAACACTTTTGGCAAATCTTTTGTTCTATTAATGTAAATAAAAATAATAGTGATGGGATTCTCTTATGTACCGATGCTTGATTACAAGCTTATTTCTCTGGTTTGCCCAGAATGAATAAACAAAACTCATACCCTATGATTTTTTGTAAATCCGATGCTAAAGTTATATATGTATGTATGTGTGTGTGTGCATGCGTGCGCACACACACACGCATGCGTGCGCACACACATATACGTATAGATATACATATACACACACACATACATATATATCTCAATTGCCTAATAATGTGACTATCATCACATCTTGATATAATCATGCCTTTGATGCTCCACTTATTTCTAATTATTACCAAACAAGCCAACACCTGAACTGCAGAATTATCAGACTCCAATATCAATTAACACCCTAATAAGAATGAAAAAGAATACAGCACAATTCTAAGTATAAAGTTTTCCAAATTCAACCCAACACTTTTATAATTTGTTTCAAAAGATTATTTAAGAACAGGGTTATTTATAAATATATATTAGCACCTGACTGGAAATATATAAGTAATTAAAAAAGAATTCATGAAAACCAAGTTAGCAGGAAAACTGAATATTTGGTAATTCTTTGTTAAAAGTGCACACGTCCAGTTTCCTTCTCTGTTCCCTTCCATCTCCAGAGGACACACCTGCTCTACAGAGGTTTGTTTTATCCAGTAATTCTAACCAGGTCTTGCAAGTAATTCATGCCAGCATTGCAGCATTCCATTTGCTGTACTAACTGTAAAATCAATATACAATTTTACATAGGTTCTCAATTCTTTTATCAATCCCAAACTCACGGGGATGCTCCAGGTGAAAGCCAGAAGAATCAGATGCTGGAATTGTTGAAATGTAAAATTAACTTGATTTAACAAACAAAGTAAAACAAATTACAGCTTCTTGGACACCACTGTTAGAAATCCTATCAAACGTTGCTGCCTTCATCATATTTAGCTGGTTAAAATTAATGTTTGGTTTGTATGTTGTGCCTGAGCTGCAGATATTAAAGCATCTCCACTGCTTGTGCAGAAGGCGGGCATGCTCTCCCCCTCCTCTATTTCCACTCCCACCTCCCAACCACAATACGCCCTTCCATGCTCTTTGTTTTGGCAGAATGCAATAACAGCACCCAGAGGTTTGCTTGTCAGTCTGTCTGTCTGACCTTGCCAGGTGATGGAGACCTCACTCTGGTGGGGACGCAGGCAAAGGTGACCCATGAGGTTTAAGCACATCTCCCCCATAGATGGCTGGCAGGTGAGGGGAGGCTTTGGGGGGGAGGGGAATCTGGAACTTCTTGTGCAGTCCAGCTTCACAGAGAGACTGAGAAGTGCTTACTCAGAGGCAATATGCAGGCATGGGGGGAGGCTGGGCTTTTTTATACATATAATTCTGTAGTGATTCCAGATTAAATATTACATTTGCACTACAGAGAGGGAAAAATCCACTTTCAAGTTATTACCAAGTCTCAACCTCGGAGCCTCTGCTTCCTTCCTCACTGCACACAATAGGCAAATAGTGCCTCTTCTCAGCACTAGGAGGCAAAGCCCTTTCAATAACATCCAGCCCATGTCTGGCCAATGAAACATGTGGCTGTGCAATAATGAGAGCCAGAGTCTTGCAAACAGTTCACTTTATCTTAAATCAATTAGCCGAGTCTTGCAAAATTTATTTTCCTCATTGCCTGAGGCAAATAAATGTCTTTGACTGGCAAGTAAAATACTATTAATTTCACTTGTAAGGTAGGTGAGTATATTTGGTGCCTGGAATGACAATTAATATCAGAGAGGCTTGTGCAAGCCTGAACTCAGCAAGAAGAGTTCCTTTTATCTAGAGACTGTGCAAGCTGCTTTGTCTTCTCCACCTTCATCCCATCCCCCTGCTTCCCCTTTCTCCCCACGTTGTCCATCCCCCCACCCCCAACCCCAGCCCAGCATGCCCGAGTTAGAAACCGGCTGCTCTGCTTTCAGGAAAGGATACAATAAGCATGCTCTTGCATGTCTTGATCCCTTTCCCAGAGGAGACTGAGCTCTGGCACTCTGTTCAGCAGAGGCTCCAGGGCACTAGCAAGGTATAGCTATCACTACAGGAGTCAAAGGAAGGGAAGAACGGGCTGTGGGAGTGGGACAGATCCCATCACAACCCCCATTGTTCTGCAATCAAGGTGGGTTTCTTTGCAAAGCTGGGAGTAGAATTGCAAAGTAATCCCATTACTCACCCCCCAGATCCAGTCTCAGTTCTGCCTCAATGGCT
Source organism: Crocodylus siamensis (assembly GCF_052110815.1). NCBI lineage: Eukaryota > Metazoa > Chordata > Crocodylia > Crocodylidae > Crocodylus > Crocodylus siamensis. The sequence goes on from NC_143403.1 coordinate 48,254,747, forward strand.
GCAAGAGCCCTCGAGATTCTTGCAGCAGCAGCAGCAGCTGGAGTTGCACAGCATCTCCTTCTCCTGCTATACTGTTCGCTCTTTCTTTCCCTCTCAGTTCATCTGGCTGCCTCTTCACAGTTCATTTATAGACCCTGCCTGTTTGCTGAAAGATCCAGACAGGAAAGGGAGTGTAGTCTCTGGACTGAATCTGCAGGCAGCTCTAATCAATCCCCACCCAGGAGAGCGGCGGTCTCCTCCACTGCTGCCGGGGGCAGCAGATCAGATCAGCACCATGGACAGCTGCCAACCAAACCTCCAAAAGCCACAGGCACAAAGTCAAGGAGAAGACGCCCATGACACTGTCATTTGCAGAACAGCAAACAGAGCAGCAATAGCACCTTCCCCTCCCCCAGCCCCGAGAAAGACTCCCTGTAGAAGTTGAGAAGTGTGATGATCCCATGCTGCAACATGCTTCATTTTTTTTTCCTATTAACATCCCATCTGCTGCCACCCCCTCCCACCTCAGTTTCACTCTACGAATCAGTATGTCTGCTTGCACTGTAGCAGATGCTGATACAAGTCTCTAACACTATTGTCATCTTTGCTTAAGATATTCAGGTCTGAAACTCTTCCTTCAAGTAAATAAGGGACTGAGTGTCTATAAATTGAATTACTGTCATGATTACAGAGATCTTGATTACATGGAATATTAAGCATCAGGTCAAAGTCTTGAAACAGTGAGGCCAAAACAACAGAAATTGCCCTCAAATGCATCTGTAATAGGGAGAATTTATCTCTATGCTAGCCTAATAAATCAGCAGTTGAAAGACAGGTGACTTTTGGCAGCAACCCTTAACAAAATAATATATCTTCAAAGTGCTCTAGCTTTCCCTGAGTTTGTGCCTAAGAATTAACCCTTTAAAGAAACACATTTAATGTCTACATAAGACTGCATGCACAGATTTACTTTGCACACATATAATTATTACTTGATATTTATACAGTGGTAGCATCAAACTCCTGTAAACTATATTAAGGTTCCAGGCACTCTACAGACAGATAATAAATAATGCTTATGGCAGACTTTTATTGGATTTTAGGCACCTAAATAGCAGTTACCCAGCTGCACAAGTGCAATTTTTGGTGCACTGGTGAAACAGTATCAGTCTACATGCCTGCTTGAGCACCTGCCAGTAAATAAATGGAGGACGAAGAAATCTCTTCCATCTCCTCTAAACACACTAGCCCAGAGCTGTCCAAATTCTAAGCAGCCAGGGGCCACATACAATATGTCTGCCTGTCCCCTCCCCTGCTGCACAGACCCACCTGACCCTCCCCCCACCACACAAACTGCACAGGTACCTAGGGCCCTCCTTTGGGAATGGGCTCCTCCACCACACAAGGGGCATGGATCCCAACTCCCCTACCAAGAGGAACCAGAAGCTAGAAGACAGACGAGGAACCTGGAGAAGCAGCAGTGCACCAGTAGAGAGAGCCTGCAGGCAGAAAATTAACCTCTCATGGGTTACCCCCAACTTAGTCCAAAAGCCTAGTGATTAGGGCACTATGCCAGGAAGCAGGAGACTCAGGTTTTGGGCCTCCTCACACACAAGGAATTTGACCCTAAATGGCCAGCTTCCTAACATGGCACTGTAACCACCATGCTACAGGTGAAGCAGCAGCCAGCCTTTTTCTTGAAGCTGAGCCACTGCACCTTGCATTTGATGACTGGACTAGCTGGGAAACAATGAGAAAGTCTCTATCCCACTAGAAGCAAGGGTCAAAGCTGGAATCCAGCTCCCCCCGCCCCCATCTCACTAAGCAACATACTGTCTAGTTTGTTCTTTCCATCCTTGCCCCACATTTCTTGGCTACCCTGGAGGGTCAGCTTCAAGGGGAAGATTGGAGAGAGCACTAAATAATGCCTAACCTGTAGCAGGATAGTTACTGGTTCAAAAAGTCTAGACAATAAAATTTAACAGGGAGATAACACCAACTAGTAGGCTGAGGGAGAGGCGGGAAAATTAGGTAACAGACCAAATATATAGCTCCATATAAAATTCAATCATCTTGGGGTTTATGACATGATGCAAATTAGCCAAAATATGTTAATCTAAAAATAGCTCACTACCATTTGCCCTTTACTTTAGAAACAACCTGTCATCATAACCTTCATGAGCTCCTAGAGTGCCATCTACTGTGCACAAATAAACATAACAAAGCTTTAATGGAGCACAGGATGTACACTCCTACAGGTGCCATTATTCTAGATAAATGTCATATTCTTCAAGGACACTATAAAGAGTCAATTCAGTTTAGTTGTTTAATTTGTTAGGAAGAAGTGGGTGTAACGCTGCGGAAAAGACACTGGATTGGCTCAGGAAACCTCGCATGATCGGGGGCAGCAGGGCAGGCCCTATGAGGAGAGGCTACGGGACCTGAACCTGTTCAGCTTCCACAAGAGAAGGCTGAGTGGGGATCTAGTGGCCGTTTACAAACTAGTCAGGGGAGACCAGCAGGCACTGGGGAAGTCCCTGTTCCCCTAAGCAGTACCAGGAGTGACCAGGAATAATGGTCACAAGCTGGCAGAGGGTAGATTTAGGGTAGATATCAGGAGGCGCTACTTCACTGTCAGGGCGGCTAGGATCTGGAATCAACTTCCAAGAGAAGTGGTGCTGGCTCCTACCCTGGGGGTCTTTAAGAGGAGGCTGGATGTACACCTTGCTGGGGTCATTTGACCACAGTACTCTTTCCTGCCATGGCAGGGGGTCGGACTTGATGATCTGCTCAGGTCCCTTCCAACCCTAGAAACTATGAACCTGATGTCTATTCCAAAATCTACCAACTATGTGATCTTGGGCAAGTCACTTAATCATTAGGAGCTTTCAGTCTCCCCACTTGTATAACGAAGAAAAAACATTATATTAGTATAAACAGGGGTAGGAGCTACATACAGCTACACTTTAAGGTTGTCTGATGTTTTTCACCATAAAATCATTTTGAATAACTTTGCCAAACTTTAACTATTTAATCTAATTTTTCCATGCACAATGCCTGCCTCCACCTGTGTGTGCAGGTGTATAGGGGGGTGGGGGAATTAGCTTTGAGAGAAGTTTTGTTTGATTTTAAGATTCAATCAGAGACATTGGAATGGACTTCCTGGCCATTCTACACAGAATTTTCAAATCGCTATTTCTAACTCACACTTAGCTACAAGGAACAATACCCAAAACACCAAGAACACCCTGTAACTTGCAGTAGTAGTTGGTTAATACCTGATCAGAAGGTCCTAAGGAAAAGACTGTTCCCCATGCTATAGAACAGGGATGTCAAACTCATCTCCTGCCCCAGGGCCAGATCCAGACCATGGGGCTTCTTGCAAATCAGATCCAGCCCAGAGCCTGCAGATCAGGTCCAGCTCCAGTGGCAGTAAGATCATCTCCATCTCTTGCTCAATGCACGCAGCAACAGTGCCAACTTCACCTCCTTCCACATACCATGTGCTATACGCCAGAGATGGAGCTGCTGCCACCAACATCTTTCATGCCAGAGCAGTTTCTCCAGCTCTATCACAGAGTACATGGCAGGAACAGCTCCAGGTTCAGCATGAGGCATGGGGCATGCAGCAGCAGGACAAGCAGCTAAGGAGCTGGGGCCACAGAAGGGGCAAAAGGCAAAGAAGCCAGAGGGTGACCACAGCTGTGTCAGTTGTCACTTGCCCTCCTGTCACCTTGTTCACTAGGGCCCAAAGGCTCCAGATTCTGTGGCAGGCCACATCCCACTACAATACCCCCCAACTTCTGGTGGCCCACTAGTAGCTCGGTGAAGCAGATGCAGTAGCTCCATGGTCTAGATCTGGCCTGCAGGCCATATGTTTGACATTTCTGCTATAGAGAAGACAAAACTTAACCAATGCTATCTTAAAGTGAATCAGTTTCTTTGCCCTACTACTTTTCTGGGAAGGCCATTGCAAAATTTCACTCTGAGTTAAAATACTTTATCCTTTTCCAACATCAGAACTAAAGAAAAACATTTTTTTTTGTTTCTGTTAAGAATTTGTGTAATTGCTTCACTGCTATTATTTCATTGTAGTTCCCCCATGCTTTGGAGCAGGAATTTGAATTTATGAAGATAACTCCACTATCAGGGTCTCTTTTGTTGCATTCATGAAAACATGCTTGAATGTGCTCAAGGTATAAGTCTCTGAGTCAAAACCATTAAAGCTGTGGTAACTCCACTCCAAATGCACTACTATTACAGTCTGTACTGTCCTACAATAGCATATCGAACTGTTATAAATTATTAGGAAAAGATTAAAAATAATTTCACAAATACGCTGTACGTTGTACAATTTAGAGTAAAAACCTAAGTTATTATTTTGCGCAAACATTTTTATGGCAGAATTCGGAACTGCACCTACCAACATATTGTGCACAGAAAGATTCCAGTGAGGCACAGGACCGAACTGATAATGTATTTTCATCTATGCTGCACTGTTCAATCATAAGAACCATGCAGGTTAATTCTCAGGCCAGACCCCAGCATCTTGGCAGGTGTGGGTTGGGCAAGAAGGCTGAGCCATGGTGATAGAGGAGAAACACCTGGTGGAGAACTGTGACACCAAGTCCCTGGAGTCGCATGTTCCCATGACAAGACTCCATCGGTCCAGACAGTTTCCGGGAACAAAAAAAATGCAGGATCAGGCTCTCACGCCCCCCAGAGAAGGGAACACACAGCTCTGAGTTGCAGCAGGCTGCAAAGATCCATGGGGAGTCATGGAGAAAAGCCTCAGGGAATCGCACACCTAAGGCATGCAGGTGCAGACAGAGACAAACTTGGGGATCTGGGCAGTACTGACAGGACTGGAGGCAGAGAGACTGCATGGAGCAGCGATGCGTGTTAAGAGCCAGGAGCCATGGTATTTTCTCCTGTCTTTAGAAAGGTGCAGGATGTAGGGGAGGACAAGCCCTGTGAAACCACCCTTTGATGTGAAGGTATCCCACTGTCCTCCATATATTATTCATCCTCTCTTTTTCTATATTACAAGAAGTCATAGCAGGCAAGACTGGAAACCCTTGTACTGGGAAGGAAAGACAATCAAATTGCACACTCTCACACACTTTTACACATCTAACTGCAGTTACATAGAGCCACATACCTGCAATTTCTGACACTTACCTTCAATTTATCTTCTATGTAGCTAAGTTTGCCCTGTGTTCCCCTTCTGAGCAGGCTCAGAAGGCTTGACTGGCTGCATAGCTCCAGGTAGAGGAGAATTACTCAGGCTCCTGTGCAATAAGAAGTAAGTTTTGACACTTTAGTTGCAGAAAAACTACAACTATCAGGTCAGGGAGAAAAAGGGTAAAGCTGAGGGGGCAGCTAGGAGAGGAAAATATGTGGAGCCTAATGGCTAGAAAATTATATTTAGAGGTTTGCTTTTAGGAACTGGCTGGTAGGTAAAATAGAAACTGTATTAAAACAATGGTCCAGGGAAACAGCAAAGGTTAACTGGTTTCTAAAAGCCTGTTTGTGACAAAGTTTCCTTCAAGCCTCTCTGTGTCTGGAACCAGCAGACAAACAGGCTGGGAAACTGAAGACATCTACCACACTTCCCTGATAACCCATATCATGAGATAAAGTAGGTAGGTCACAGTGACCACCAGCTGCAGAGCCCCCAGGATTTTTGGTTTTGGTGGAAGGACCAAATTATGAGGCCAGGGCATGCCCAAATTAAGACACCAGTTAATGACCGAATTAAGATGCATGCATGTAATGGATTTGGAAAACAAAGGAAAATGCTGACAGAACAGAACATGGATAGTATGACGACCACAGAGAAATTAATCAATGGTACCCAAAATAAAGAGTCATCAGAGGAAGGAAAGAATACAAAAGAAGGGATTTCAAAGCAGCAAAGAGTCCCCTGAGAGGGGGACCCGAGGCCACCATGGACAGAGGGCAGACCACCAACCTGTCTCACCCACCCCACTGAGCAGGGTGGGCCTCAGTCCTCGACCACCAAGCTGCTGACATTCAAGAAAGAACCACAGGGTGAAGCTTCAATACTGGCCAGACGTACCTTCCCTCTGTGAACCCTAGGACTGGTAGATGTAGAAGATGTGGGGGTATTTAATTTGCCTTGCCTGCATTACTCTTCTCTGCTATCACTGTGTATCAATAACATTTGCCTATTATCAAATGGAAGAAGTCATGGTCAATCTGAGGGTTTCTGTCCACCCAGAAAAAGGTAACTAAGTTAAATCCAGTGCTAACAGGGCCAAGAAGAAAATAAGTTAAAAGGACAACTGACAGAGTTGTTGGTGAGCTCCTAAACCCAGCTCATGGTTGGGTGTGTCACTGTATTTCTCTATACAGGATAAACTAGGTCCAGAGATGGGTTTAATCTGAATTACAATGACTAGCATGCAAGTGAAAACAGACCCATTTAGGACAGTTTCAAGTGAGTTGAGATGAACAGGCTGGTGACCACACCAATACTAATCAGACAGTCCCCAAATATAGGTAATGAACATACCTCACAACTCAGACCTTGCTGAATTGGCTGTGGGATAGTTGTCTCAGAGGAATGGACAGCAACACAGAAAAGTTTCAAATTTGAAATGTATAAAACCACAAGATAAGATAAAAAGGCATGGGTGCAGAGTCTGAAATTTGCCTTGACTATAGGATAAATGATGTGGCATATCTGAGGCTACATCACCTGGTGGTGAATATAACCATATATTCTGTACTATATGTAGCTACTGTTGGTCATTTTTCCCAGCTGCTAATATCCCAATAAATTAATGAATAGTTAGAAGGAATTTACTTTGGCTTGTCCTGTATTTATCCAGAAAAAAATAGTCTAAGCCCCTTAGAATTATCCTGGGTGAAAATGAGTGTGATGGATATTGCCCTGAAAGGGGGAAGGTCCTATTTTCTAAATTAGGCCCCTGATCCAAACAAGATAGAAAATATCCCAGTGCTGCTTATCTAGTGAATAATAAATGCACACTGGGGCAGAAGCCACGTGTCTGAGTTACTTAGTTCTAATCTACTAGCTAGTTTTCAGGTCTTTGCTCACTAATTCATCCAGAGAGAGTCTCTGGAGGCTGTTGCTTGCGTGTTCCAAAAGGGTGCCAGAGGAAGAAAGTAAGCTCCCTCTCCCCTCAGGAATTTATCCAGCCCACTCACCTGGTGACCAAGTTAAAACCAAAGAGCAAGCAGGTGAAAGAGGGTGGTGTAACTGAACTGACCCAAGCAGAGACGGACAGAAGGGGATTTCTTTACAGCCTGCTGCCCTGGGAAGCTGTGCACACTGGCTGGGGCTGGGCCCAGGGTGGTGCTGTCGGTGGGTACAGAGCAGGTGTGGACCAGAGTGCAGCACAGGCTGCAAAGCTCAGCCCCATGTGGAGCAGTGCAGGGGCAGCTACAGGCTAGAGCAGAGGTGGGCAATTATTTTGGACAGAGGGCCGCTTACTGAGTTTTGGAAAGCCATCGAGGGCCACATGACAGGCAGCCAAGGGCAGATAAATATTAATTTTCTAAAAATTTTAGGGGCCCTGTGGGCCAGACAGAATGGCCTGGAGGGCTGTATTTTGCCCACCCCTGGGCAAGATACAGTCAACTGGTAGGCTGGATCAGGCCCAAAGGTGAATTTTGCCCACTCCTGCCCAACTAGGTCTCCCTACACATCAGAGGATGTACAAAGCTGACCTTGTCCAGTTTATGGGTTCCTGAAAATCCAAGAAAGGACACTCTGCATGATTATCATGCCAGTGAACCCATTTTTAGGATTTAGGAGCCATAAGGTTTTATATTTTCCCTTGACTCAGAACCACCCACCCAGCCTAGATAAAACAGTACCACTCACCTGCCCATGGTCATGTTATGCTCCATGAAGGAATAAAGTGCATGGGGTTAGAACTGTACTACTAGAGAGAGACAGAGTGTGATGGTTTTTGTCAGAATGGAAGCAGGTGCTGCTTTTTGGTGTGCTTAGTGGAGACACATTTGTATTTCTATACATTGTATGTGATATCTACACTCAGCACTTGACATGCAGCCCGCTTGGAAGCAAAACATGACTGCTACCTTAAAGGAGACAGTAACGCTACAAAACACATTAACACGGGAAGGAAAAAATACCTTCATCAAATGAAAGCTCTGTACAGAATTTTAGTTAACAGAATAGACTTGATAAAATCCACCCATGTGCAGAAGAACAGTACAAGGCATGTACCTTTCAAAACCTATTTAAGTCTTACAACAGTACCACTTCTGAAGACAAACAGAGGAACTCTGTTTTACAAGGACAGAAAATGCTTTCATAAACAGCAGTGAGAAATGTTAACAATACAGGAAAACAAAGTTTCGTAGAAAAGGTAAAAAGGGAGTCAAAATCCCTCTTCAGTCCTTTAAGTCTCCCTCTACCCTGTAATAGGTTGGAAGATAACAGTTCTGGAGTATATTCACTACAGCAATAACTGGAAATCATCCAGGGATTGTTCGAGTATTTATCAGCCAGCCATCCTAATTAACAAGATTCCTGTTGCAAATTCACAGCACAGCTTCACTCCAGAATCAATGATCAAGAGCTGATATAACATTACTAAGTCCTCCTGAGAAAATCAATGTAGTCAGGATATTTTAATAAACTCAGGGGTCCTAGTTTTCCAGGCACAATATAAGGTATAGGTATGTGCTTCAGCATTTTTATCTTTTTTCCTCCTATAATTTTATATAATTGATATATTTAACTTGGTAAATGTGGCGTACACGTTGTTGTGGTGCACTGGTAGATTTCTCATCTGCCCCACAGGACGCCAGGGTTTGATTCTCAGACATGTATACAACTACAGCAGGCTTGTCCAACATGCAGCCCGCCAAGCCATTTTATCTGGCCCGAGGCGCCTGCTCTGTGCTCCATGGCAGCAGGCAGGGCCGGTCCGCTGGCCCCAGCCGGCAGCAAAGGGAGGGGAGCTGCTTACCCCCCGCGGGGCTAGACTCAGTGAGCTGGGTCCTGCCGCCGTTGCCCCGAGGGCTGCGTGGAGCGGAGCTGCCCCAGCCGCACCTGATTAGACCAGCTGGGGACAGTGCGTGCAACTTCTTCTCTGGCTCCCCCCCTTGCCCCCGGCACATGGCCAGGGGAACTGCAGTATGGCCCGTGCCCTGCCCTGCCCTCATGCGTGGTGGGCAGAGGCACGAGGTTAGTTCCCACGCGGAGCTGGGGGTACCTCAGGGCCAGGCTGGGGCTGCAGGGTGCGCAGCTGCCAGAGCCAGGCTGGGCGGGAGGCAGGAGGAGCCCGGCCCAGAGGCACTCTACATCCAGCCACCTCCTTGGCAGTTCAGCTCCTGATAATGTAGCCTGCACAGCTGAGGATGGGTGGGCAGGATGCCAGTCGCTGGTGGGGAAGATGCGTGTCTGGGACCACCCATATTCCTGCCCCCACCTCCCCGCCCTGACACGAGCCTGTGCCCGTGCCCTGCACTGCCGAAGTGACCCCACAGGGGAGGCCAAGCAGCGGCCGCTGGCGCAGCCGGCCCGTGCCTGCCTCCTCACCCGCCCGCTTCAAGCCAGCCCCACTGCCCTGCCCCACAGCAAGACGCTGCGGCAATCTGGGCCCGGCCGCCCACACAAGGCCCCAAGGGGGCCGCTCCTCGTGCTGCTGCTGATGGGCGGAGCCCAGACGGGTCTGCACCAGCCAGCAGAAGCCACAGCGAAGCCATGTGCCGCTCGAGACGAGACGAGCCTGCACCAGTCGGTCCCGAGCAGCACATGGCTCCGCTGCCGCTTCTGCTGGCTGGCGCAGACCTGGGCAGCCTCCTCCCGTCCCCAGCAGCATATGGGAAGCCAGCTTCAGCTGCATGCTGCTTTTCCTGGCTGGTGCCAAACAGGTTCTGCCCAGGCGGGTCCTGCAGCACCATGTCAACCCCGGCATGGCACCGGCAGGCTGGGTGGGCCCCAGGTTAACCCCTGCCTGGCCCCGTGGCTTCTCCAGCACCAAGCCAACACAGATGTAGCCAAGCAGCTCCTGCAGCACCATGTCAACCTGGGCATGCATACCATGTCAACCAGCACCATGTCAACACCTGCAACTTCACTGGTGTCAAAGGTCACGTGACATCACTTCCTGATGTGATACCACTTCCTGTGACATCTTTGAATATGGCTCGCTGGCCCACTGGGTGCTTTTCCCCCTAAAACACAACGACTTCAGCATATTCAGTGATTAACAGAAATGTGTACAATACATTAAGCATTATAGTATCTGTATTCATTTACCTTTTAAAATTAAAGAGTTGGAAAGTTATGTTCTGAAGGATTCATGTAGGCTTAATCACTAAAATCTTTACGTTATTTACAAAAAATACAATTGTATGTGCATTATTCAGGGCTGCAGATAGCGTGTTTGCACAAGAGTGCAAATGACAGTATAGAAATTAAATGTTGATCTTCCGTGATAACATCCACTATGTAAATACTGAAGTTGAAAATGACAAGATCCATAATCACTTGGATCCTGGATTCAATCTTGGATGGAAGCTAATGCACAGATTTTTAACTATCATGCTTTTCATAAAAGGCTCCTTTCTGTCAGACTCAAAACATGTCTCACTGGTGTTTATTTGTATACATTTATTAACAGCCACCTTCAGACATTACTTCTTATCTATTTTTATATCTTGGATGATTATAATGCAAATAGCATAGGGACCAATTTTCTCCAAGGTGCAAAAGAACTATGCAATTTCTGCTAAAACATGGAACACACAAGTGATGGTGAGCAGCTGTTCAACCCATAGCTACGCTCGAAGGGAAAAGTAGTCCAAAGGAATCCCCCATCTTGCTCCCTAAACCTAAATTGGGCACAGCAACAGACTTAGTACTCCCTGGATTGGTCCCTACTACCTGTAGAGATGTAGCACACCTTTGTATGGAGTATGGAGAAGGTAGGGCCATGCCTCTCCCTTATCCAATGTTTCTATACCCAGGAAGTCAGAGGAAAGTAGTATGAAATCTTTTGACCCATGAGGTTACCAAATGTTCAGAGTCTTATGGTTTCTTTTCCTAAGATAAAGTGATGTTGGAGTCAGATTTTTTTATTTTTGATACAGATTTCTTTACTTACCTTACTTACAATGTCCTGATTCCTTGAAGACAACAGACAATGCAGTTCCTTTGCCCACAATTCAAACTGCCCTCTAGCCAGCACTTTACTAAAAAGTTATTTTAGCTTTCCTCAGGATACTGCCACAAGTACCTCTCTAACAGTGTGTTGGGTTGTTTGCTGTCTGCCCTATTGGTTTCTGTTGAGTTTCTGTCATTCCTCTGCATGCACAGAAAGAAGTGACAATTTTTGACCAATCTGGTCACAGAAAGCAGTCTAGAACCATGACCAAACACAAGCACACAGCTGCAGACCGCTTCAAAAATGGCCAGTCAGGTGAAAATCTGACCCCTCGTTGCATGAAGGGTCAGAGGAAGACGTTTCAAAACAGAGCCTCTTCTGTAACTTCTGTCTGCACTGCCTGTCAGCCTGTAGCTATTTTCAGAATGGGAGGAGGGAAAGGGAGCAGAAGGAGTTGGGTCTGGGGGGTTTTCACTTACGCTGGAGGCTGGGATGGATGTGTTGATGCCCCTGCCCCAAGGTAGGGGGCTCCAACTCACCCATCACACCCTCCAGTGCTGGCTGGGAAACCCCTAGAACAAGACCCCTTTGCTCCCTTTCCCCGCTCCCGTTCTGAAAACAGTGACAGGCTGGCAGACTGTGCAGCCAGAAGTTACAGAAGACATTACAAAAATCCACATGTGGAGCTGTGGAAGTCTTACACAACTGAAAAAGGAGTCTCCCAGAACCTGTTGCTAATGGATTTAGATTCAGAATGGGATAAAGCTACATGAGCATGTCCTTTGTACCCACAGCTCAGTGATGAGTGCACACACTTGGGATGCTAGATGTCCTCTGTTCTAGGTCTCCTTCACCCAATGGAAGTTTGAACTAGTGCCTCTTTCACTTTCTAGTGCAGCACTCAACTACTCCATTAGAGGTAAGGCATCAACTCACTGCCTATGCCAGTACTCCCTATGAAACCAAGCCCCCTAGTCCTTGGAAAAAATGGGTGGAGGACAGTGCAGAGGGAAGTTTCGGCATCACTGGAACCCATGGTCCTAACTAGAATGAAGGGTCCCACCCATTCAGGCCTGTACCCACCTCACTGAGTCATATACCCACTAAGCCACATACCCACTAGTCTCCTACTGCTGGCTCCATGCATCTCCCATAGATCTCACTCCAACGGCTGTCCAGAAGATTAGCTTCAAAGAAGTACCAGAGCAGTGCTTCAATAATGTGGTGGTTAGAATGTGTGTTGGAAAATCAGAGTAATCTAGGTTCATACGCCTTCTGGATAAGGGTGGGGCCCAGGACTTCCAACTTCTCAGTACTGTAGCCACCCACCTATTTGGGGGGAAGAGATAGGAATGTGCTTTCTCACTTTGTTTGCACAGGCCTATGAGAACAGCAACAGACTGCCCCTGGACATGTAAATATAGAAAGTGTCCTGTGGACAACCAAAAACATCCTCTTAGATGACCAGGAAGAAACAGAATGACACCCTAATAGTTAGATCATGAGCCTTTCCAGACAAGCAATGCAGAATTGCTCCCCACAGCACACTTTCTAGTTTTTAACCAAGTCTAGCTGTATTCATCTCAGGTGGCAGGCTTCAGATCTCATTCCACAAGCTAGTGGGTCAAATATGAGGAAATGGTTGAGATACTCAGGAGAGAGACTATGGCAATGAGATCAAGACTGGCCTTTACTGAATGTTCACGCATCATTTGTTGCTATAGAATTTAGAGCCTGCCAGACTGGATTGCACTAATGACCCATTTAGTCTGGTATCCTGTCAGCACCAGGATGAACAGCTGGGAGATATCCGACTTCCTTCTGAATGTGTACTAATTAAAATACAGTTTACTTTGGATTAGTGCCCACTGTCCTACATTTGTCAAGATGCTTTACGGTAATCAGAATAAAGCAAGGGTGTCATTGAGTTAAAGTCTGAAAAACTCATACAGCAGATAAAAATGGACATAGCAACATATAAAGCTGAAAAGTTAGAGTGAAGTTGATATTAAAATCCGGGAAAGATTAATGTAACTACTTACAGAAAGGAGGGGGCATGGTGGAGGCAAAGATGAGCAAAAGATTGGTTAAACTGGCAAAATGAATTTAAAGTGATGGAGTAAGGAAGTAGCTGCAGGAATCAGAACACAACAGAAAAAGCAACCTAATCAGATACAGTCACAACACAGAGAAACATTCAATCCTATTCATCTTGAGAGCTAAATCCCATACAGATTCAAAGGGTGGAATTCTGTTTCCTTGTGTGTGCCTATGTCACAGCTGTGAATGTGACTTGTTATGAACTTACCCACAGCTTGCAATTCTGTTGCTATTACCCTTGTAGTATTAACACTTATGCATGTATGTGTATGTTCAGTAGGCTATGCAGGAGCTAGGCAAGTATGTAGTTAGGTTCACACACAGGATCATAGAATGACAGAATATTAGGGATGGAAGGGACCTAAGGAGATCATCTAATCCAGCATTTCCTAACCAGTGTGCCATGGCATTTGGGGCTAGAGCCACGTCCCCACGCCTGCTGCTGCTACGGACATAGACAAACAGACAGACGGCATGGCTCCAGCCAGGCAGGGGGTGTGGCTCCAGCCCAAAATACAGTCTGGCTGGCCGCGCATCAACCTTCCCCTCCCCCCGGGCAGTGTCCAGCTGAACGCATGCCACCACCCCCCAACCCTGCTGTGCACCCGGTGTGCCGCAGTGCTTTTTTACTTAGGTAAGTGTGCCATGGGGCGAAAAAGGTTGGGAAATGCTGATCTAGTCCAACCCCCTGCTCAAGGTAGGACCATCCCCAACTAGATCATCCTAGACAAAGCCTGGTCTAGCTGGGTCTTAAAAACCTCCAAGGATGGAGATTCTACCACCTCTCAGGGTAACCTGTTCCAGCACTTTACTACCCTTCTAATGAGAATATATTACGATACAGTCTTTAAATACATAAGAGATAAATGAGACTGGATCTGGACACATGTTCTTACTCGAGCACAGAGTTTTAAACAGGGATAGGTTTTTTTTTGGTTAAAAAAAAAGAAAGCATGAAAAGGTTAAATATAGTGTAGGCCTTGGCACAAACAGGGCTGTGAAGTACAACTGCCTCTTCTTCTGCACACTTGACAGAGAACAGGTCCCAACATGGGATCCTTGGCCTTGTGTCCACTGGTCCTTGGCAGATCATCCATACTCTATCAGTACATCACCAGCTAACTTCAAGAAAGCCTATTATCTCCTCAGGTAAAGGATATAAAATAACTAGTGCAAGTTGGAGAATTTTTACCCCCCAGAGCATCTCAGGGAGCTCTGTGAAGGAGCAGAGCACACAACTGCAACCTCTGTTATGCCTTTCTAGGAGTAAGATATATGTACTCCATTCTCACGTACTCATCCAGTTTTGCTGACTGGTCACTAACTCTCCTATAGTCCCAACAGTAAAATCTTTTCCTGATGACACCAGATGTGTTCCTCTCCCCTCTACTCCTTGTGGTCAAGGAATGAAAGGACTACATCGGTGCCTAGCTTCTGGGAGTGCAGGAGTTCTTGCCAGTTCCATAAATACACTCATCCTCATGAGTGCAGTGTGCAATGGCAGTGCATGCATTTGCAATGGGAGAGCATACATACTTGATGTAGCAGCTAATTTTGCCCACAGAGGGCACAGACTCTGATGTCAGGGTTTAATACAAGAAGCTAAGAGACAACATTGCCATTAACATGCGACAGTAATGGAGGGAAGGGGCCATTATGTACTTCAGATATAAAAAGAAGCAATCTGTAATCAAGGTAATTACACTGATATGCAATTCCTTTTTTTTTTTTTTTTAAAACACTGGTAACCAGAACTACACGTAGTGTTCTCAATGGGCTCTTACCAGTGCTTTGCAAAATGGTATTAGTACCTCCCTGTCTCTGCTCAACATAATCTGCCAAATACATACTAATTTAATGCTAATGTGTATTTTTTACTGCCATGTCACAATGCCAGCAGCTCATGGTCACCCTATGATCAAAAGTACACCTAGGCCCCTCCCTGCCTTGGATGTCTCAGTCTAGTGCCACCGTTCTGTAACTGAAGTCCTTGTTTTGAGACATTATGTGCTTAACTTCGCATCTTGTTAAATTTTATTCCATTTCTCATGATCCATTCTACAAGATTATCTACATCTTCCTGTACAATAACCCAATCCTATTTTGCACTGCCAGTATCTTTCAGCTTAGTGTAATCCACAATTTTCATAACTACACTTCAAACACCAGAAGCAGAGGGCGCTGATTAAAATGTTAAACACAATAAGCCCTAGGACTAATCCTTGAGAAATATCACCTCCATTCAAGTAACTCCCCCTTCAACATAACCTAGTGTAGTCTTCTTTTGACCTCTATCCACTGCAGAACTGTAGTAACACTGAGCCCCATCTTCCCAAGTATGGCCAGTAATTTCCCAGGAGGCATAGCATCTGAAGTTTAGCTTAGATCTAAATAAATTAAGTCCACCAATATCCAAGAAACCCAGTATCTTGCCATAGGACATATTTATTAAAGAAAAATAGCAATAGCAATTTCAACAAAAGCGCTTCACCAAGAGACCAGAGGCAAGGTGTAGGTGCTGAGAGTATCACCTTCCTGCTATGGCAGAAAGAGCCAGATTCTCTGCTTTCACTTCCTCTGGGTCTTACACCTCATGCAGCACAATGGTAAAGAAGCTTAATAGCTTCTTTCTAAATGATAATCCCAAAGTAGCATATAAAGGGATTGTGAATCACGTGCCTGCACCAGAATCAGGGAAGCTCAGGTCCCGCAAAGATACAGGTATGGTCTAAGCTATAATAGCCTGGGAGCTTGTAATTGGTAACAAAACAGAAAAATAATAGATAACCAGGGATATTGGCAACGTGTAGAGGGTGCACGTGTACCCCTGAGCCTGGTGGTACACCAACTGAGTAGTTGGAAAAAAGTCCTTAGCAAGCTTTTGGGCACAGTGGGGTGGCTGTGCCCAAAACTTTGCTAAGAACTTTTTTCCAACTACTCAGTTGGTCTAATAAAAAATACCACATCTACTCAAAGAATCTTGCCTGTCTTAGAAGTAGATGCACTAGCTTTGACAGCAAGGAATCCTATACATCTACTAAGTCATAAGGCTTAGAACCTGTAACAAATAAAATCTGAATGGGGACTCTCAGACAAGTAGCTAGGAGTGAAAGTTTTTAAACTGTCCAAAAAGGCTTAAGCACTATGCTGAATGAAAATTACATTGGCCGCATTATGTCTTCAATTGATCTTTATTTCATCTTGCATGAATACTTATTTGGTAATTTTTTTTTTTATCAGCCCAGAGCTAAAATTCTATGCGATGCCTCCCATGCCAAACCCCATCAAGGCCAACATGAAGGCAAAGAGCGGCACTATGTGTTGGAGGTAAATTAAGCTAGACTTGTCAGACCTACAAGAGAAGCAGATTCCATAGTTAAACACCACTGTTCGAAACTAGGAACCTACTGAACTCAACAGGCACATTAACTTCATTCTAAATAAGCAGACTTTAAGCTAGTTTAGTGGGAGATATCCCAGTGAAGTAGCTATCAGGATTATGCGAAGCAGGTTCCTCACTGTAACCAAAGGAGGTGCTCACAACAAAATCAATCTTTGCAAGCTTTTGGGCACAGGCACCCTTCTTCAGACATAGGGAGAGTCTGCTGGTCTTTGTCAAGAGGAAAAAAACAGCCATGAAACACCTCCAAAACATGGCCAAAGTAGGGCAACTTTTTATACAGAAGAATCTCAGTTTTTCTGGACTTCTGAGGGGACACCTGAGACTACTGGATAATTAGAAGTTCCATTCATTGGGAGACCTAGATGATAAAAGGCAGAAAGAGCAGCAGCTTGAACCACCAACTTCCCCAAGATTTCCAACTTTTCAGAGCTGAAAGTATAGGAAGTGAAAAAAGAAGTCTTGTTATGCATCCAGGAGCAGATCCTTTCCTGGCCCATACCTTTTGTCTTTCATTCATATAAAGTCAGCATGACCTTGAGATCCACAGAAGTACAGAAACAGCACAAAGGAGCTGAAATAAAGTATACTTCTTTATTGAAAGGTAAGAATTTAAATTTTTCTGAATTTGGTATATTAAACTATATTTTAGCTGTATTAGTATATTTTCATAACCTATTTAATTCATAATTGAATTCCTACTAATCTGATGTTTTGTGACTGATATGCAAGCATTTCCACACTGCAAGTTATTCTGAGGAAAAAAATGTGATTTGCAAATACTATCAAATGAAACCTGCATTTCCAAATGCTACTAGAATGACCAAACATATCCTCATATGTACGAAGTGTCTGGCAAACATTAAAAAATCCTTCATGGGTGTAAGTGAGGAGGAGGTAGATCATTATGATGAAAGTGCAAGTCGCTCTTTCCAATGTTCTTGATCCAGAAATCCTCCTATTACTGCTGCTTCTATAACATCAGCATCACAGTGGGTTGCCCAATCAACATCCTCAAGTCACCAAATATTGCAACCAACTGTATACAAAAGACTCGCAATAACTTCATTTGCAGACAAGATGACACCTGAAGATCAGGAAAAAAATTGACCAAGCTCTTGCAAAAGCAATATATTCTTCTGGGACGCCATTGTCAATAACTGAAAATACACACTGGCAGGAAGCTTTTAAATTACAAACACCATCATACCGGTTGCCCAGCAGACATTCTTTGAGCAAGCCTCTTTTACAGTCAGAAAAGGAATGTGTAATGCAATCTGTGAAAGGAAAAATCAACAAAGCACCATGTCTTTAGTACTTACAGATGAATGGAGAAATGTGCAGGGAGAAGGAATCATAAACTTGGTGATAACATCTCAACTATTTTTTTTTTTTACAAAAGCATTGAAACAGGAGAGAATAGGTAAACTGCAGAGTATATCGGTAGTAAAATATGTGAAGTCCCACGAAGATTGGGAGTGGTAAAGTATTTGCTTTGCTGACTGACAATGCAAGTAACATGAAAGCAGCATGGGAGATCATAAGGGATAAATATCTACATATTACTGCAATAAGATGTGCATCCCATGGGCTAAACTTGCTGCTTAATGACATCATGAAGTTGGACACCCTGCAAAAGATCTATGGAAAAGCAAAAGAAGTTATAAAATATGTAAAAGCTACTCATATTGTAGCTGCAGTCTTTAAGAAAAAGCAGGAAGAAAAGAATTCAGAGAATAAAATAGCGACACTTAAACTCTGTAGTAAAACTAGATGGGGTGGAGGGGTGATTTCATTTGAAAGTTTACTAAAAAACAAAGAAGCTCTTCAAGAAACAGTAATCACTGAGGATCTTAAGGTACCCAGAAGTGTAAGGAACATTGTACTTGATGAGGATGTCTTCTGGGTTCAGCTGCAGAACTCCCTGAAGATTCTAAAGTCATTTCCTTCAGCAATCACTGCATCTGAACCAGACAAAACAAGCAATACACATAGGACTTGATGTTGGAAAAGTACTTTCAAATGTTGCAGAATACAGAACATCTTCAGGTATTTGGTCTAGGGATGCAGTCTGGGACTCTGCCAAGCATAGCCCTCCTGCAGCATGATGACCTTTGCATGATGCAACCCTTGACTCCTCTTGCTTCTCACCTGCTTCAAATTCCTCCAGCTTCTGCAGCAAGTGAAAGAAACTGGACTGTTTGGAAATACTCGCACCAAATCAAGAAATAAACTAATATGGGAAAGAGTAGAGAAGGTTGTCTCAATCTGGGCAAATTTCAGAAGTCCATGAAGATGATAAAAATGAAGGATGAGAAGAAGCAGAAGCAGCAGAAACTGCTGATATTGACAGCTCAGAAAATGACACTGATTAGACAAAGATTCATGTAGCAAAATTTGTATTCAATAAGTCTTGGGTTTTTCTCCCTTTTTTCCCCTCAGCTCTTTTTCTAAAAATGAGTGCTTTCTGTATCTGCTTGACACTGTGAAGGAGACACATCCAGGATACATAATAACTTTCTTTGCTTTACTATAATGTTGATGGTTTCTTCTATTTTTAACTTTGATGTTTGCCTGCTTCTCATAAACTGGCAAAAACTAAGAGATGCTAGGTTCCATAGAGTTCAGCAGCTTGTAGCTCCATTCGTAACAACAATTAAAAACATTTAAAAGTAAATTCAATTAGTAAATTTGTAATTATTGTCTGAATAAACTATACTTTTACATTTAATAAATATACCAAACATGATAATTTTATGAGCAAACCAAGTTATACATAATATATTCCTTGTTCTTAAAGTAGCAAAGTGAAATTAGATCTAAAAAGGGTGCTAAGAAAATAAGTATTGCATATATTTAAATTTCTCCCCAAATTCCTATTTTTTATTCCACAAACCCCCTCCCCCCCAAAAAAAACCAAAAAAAACACTTTTTTTTTCCAAAGCTTCAAAATTTCTGGAAATTTTACATCTGTAGGTCAAAGTAAAGTCAGTATGACTCTTCCAGCTGTAAAATCAGGCTGTAAAGGATCCATGCTACAGACCTCTTGGCAAAAGGTCTGGCCACGTTTGGCCTGCAACCCTCTCTTCTTTTGCCCAGCATCGACAACTTTGGCTTCTAGTGCACAGAAATGGGCCCATTCCATGCTGTGAGTGAGCACCTTTCCTTTGGGCTCATGTGGCACTCAGAAATTCTGTCCATTAACAATTTACCAACATCCTAAGGACACTGCATACAACTCAGAAGGTTTTGTCAGCAGTTTCTTAGCAAGTCAGTAATATAAATGTGCTGTGAATACTGATACTAAGAAGCTACTGAGAAGCTTTGAGTGTTAGCTCCAAGGTTCCTTTAGTTGTTTAGAAAGTAGACTATCCTGATGGATTGGAGAGTTCTAACTGAATTTCTCTATTCAAATATATTTCTTATAAGGCATCATTAAAAGTATTCTTACCATGTCAATAAATAGGCATGAATATATACTCCCAACTTGGAGGCTTCCAATTTCAAACCTTCTAAATAACAAAGGTCTCTGTTATGCAGAAATTCATAGTTAAACAACAAAATCCCCATTGAAGGGCAGGTGGAATAAATATTAAGAGTCAAAATCCTGTGCAGCAGTGGAGGGAATTAACCAGAAGAGGTCAGCCTTATCCCATCTTTCACTCTTGGTTTAGGCATAAAATAGACTGAGGAAATTACCACTAAAATCTCTTTCGGATCCCCTGAACACTACCGTCCATGGAATCTAAGTTCTCGATTTCCTTAATGTCCAGTACTCTATAACAAGGATTGTCCGCTCCTAATCACGAAAAACAGTAAAACTAACATAAGTCATTTTAAATATTTTCTTTTTAAAAAGCAAGTGCAATGAAGCAGTTTACTTCCTTGCAAAATCTTAAACATCTCTGGACTCGGATACCACTTGATGACTGTAGCATTGGATGGACTCCTTAACGGACACAATTCACCCTGCAATATCTCCTTCTCATATTCATCACTTCCCTGGGCAGTCTTAACTTCCCACCTTTCTCATTTTCGTCCTCTCATGGTGGAGGTCAAGAGCCCTTTCCCCAGTAAGGTCAGCTGCCCATTTCTCAGCTCAAGGAATAGTCTATAGCCAGAACTAAAGCCAATCTAACTAAAATTGAGATTTACATCAATTTAGCTGGAAAAATGCAGGTCTCTTTGCAGACCCACTTAAAGCTGAGTATACCTAGCAGAGAAACAGGCTGCCAACTAAATGGGTCTTGCAGTAAAAACTTTCTAGGAGAAAGTTCCCTAAAAGGGGCCTTCAGCTGGGAAAGTGCTGCCTACAGTCTATTCCTGCATGGAATTCTGTGCCCAAGGACTGACTCTTGGAGCCAGTAGGAGTCAATTATCTTAAAACAGTGAACTTACTCAGTATTTTTAGCTTATGGGGGGGACTAAAACTGGGAGATCCAGCACCCTCTAACCAGAATCAGAATTCCTGCCCTCCAGCCCGTTCAATCAATGCAGTTCTCTTCACTTTTAGTCTCCCAATTCCAGGGGAGGGTGCTTCAGGAGAGTGAAGGCGGAGCAGACAGGGAAATACTCATTAATGTCAACTCCATTCCCCTCCCAGCCTTGGGGAAAAAGCAAAGCTGTAATCCCCAGGGAGAAAAGCGGCTGCAGAAGCTACAAAGTTACAGTGGCAGTCTGCTCTTCACCCAGCTGGTTTTAAATAACTAGAATGATGGAGTTTATGTCATTTCCCTGAGGAAGTGGTTCCACAAGGTCACGCATCTCACAGCTAAGCCATTTTCCCAGTTTTCTGATCACGTTTGCCTCAGCTTCATTCCAGCTCATTTTCCTACCAGCATACTTTTGTCCAAATCTAAACAAATTTCCTTCCTTTTTGGCAATCACTTGCAGACAGTCTTCTAATACTCTGTTTAGTTATTATTTTACCAAACCAAAAATCCTTTAAATTTTTTCAGTATTTTAATATTATAAAACCTTAGTCTGTTTGTCTGTCCATAATGCTTTATTCGTACTCTGATGAGTTGTCTGAAACAACAAGAGCATTTTGGTAGGAAGAGTTGTGAAGGGGTGTGGAGTTGTTCGTAGGGGGTGGGTTGGTGCATGTATGTGGGCCCCCAGGCCACATGCTCCCTCCCCCCTGCCATGGCATATAGCCTTTGCTACTGGTAGCAGCAGCAGGAGGCAGCAGGCCCTGGGGTCACTTCTGGCCCATGGCAGACAGAGCCCCCCAGCAGCACATGGCTCCTGCTAACCCTGGGAGATGCACGTGGTGGCATGGAGCAGACCCAGCCTATTTTGCTGCCATGCACCTTTGACTCAGACCAGGCTGGCTCTGTGCCAGCACATGGGGCTCCTGGCACTGCAGGTGGGAGCCGCATGTCATTGGGCCAACCCCAGCCAAGTCTGTGCCTCCACATAGGGCTTCCAGCACTCCAGCAGGGAGCTGCACATGGAGGCACAGAGCCCACCCAGCCCAATGGCATGCAGACCAGGAGCCACAGGAAGTCTAGCGCTGTTGGGCCAGGTAGGTTCCATGCCGCCACATGCAGCTCCCTGATGGTACTGGAAGCCCCACATGGAGGCATGGAGCTGGCCCAGCCCAGCCCAGCCCAATGGCACGCAGTCCTTGCCTGCAGTGCCAGGAGCCCCGCATGCTGGCGTGGAGTAGCCCGGTCCGGCTCAAAGGTGTGCACCAGTGGGCTGAATGAGCTCTGTGCCACCATATGTAGCTCCCAGGATTCAGCCAGAGCCACACACTGCTGTGGGGTCTGCCTGCCATGGGCCAGGAGCACCCCCAGGGCCCCACCTGCTATTGTTGCTGCCACCAGTGGCAGGG
Organism: Crocodylus siamensis; assembly: GCF_052110815.1. Taxonomy (NCBI): domain Eukaryota; kingdom Metazoa; phylum Chordata; order Crocodylia; family Crocodylidae; genus Crocodylus; species Crocodylus siamensis. The sequence continues at coordinate 48,277,200 of NC_143403.1, forward strand.
GCTGTGCACCATAGCAGGGGGACCCACACCTACCCACACACTCATCCACTCCCCACAGGCAGGAGCTCTCCTCCCCACTCACCAGCTGCACACTAGCACACTCAATGCCTCCACATGGGACTCCCAGCTGGCATGACAGGAGTCCCACAGAGATGGAAACACAGAGCCCACCCAGTTCAATGGTGCATGATCTCTGAAAGCCTGCCTCCTATTGGTTTTCAGAGAGGCAGCTACACGCCAGTGGTAATTATTTTTTTGAGGGGCCCTGTGAGCCAGACAGAGTGGCCTGGTGGACCAGATTCAACCCACAGACTATTTTGCCCACTCCTGATTTAAAGTATTCTTTAAATCCATTATTTCATATTACTCTTTAGGAAGGGACAGCAAAAGATGCCACTGAAAGCTCTCTCTCCAGAGTGTATTTCTAAGACCTGATCTGCACCCAAAACATTATATCATTTTAACTATGATAAACTTCAAGGCAATTTTTACCAATATAGTTAAAATGACAGAGGCCCAAGTACACATGTAGTTATATGCTTTGCAAAACACCCAAAATACCAGTATAACTGCATCCACATTGGGGGACTGTGAATTATAGCAATAAACTTTAAAATGAGCAAAACTTTCCTGTGTAGACAAGGCTTAAATGCCAGCAGTTTTTAAAAGTCTCCAAAACTCTCATGAATAACTGACTGGCTAAAAAGATAAACTGAGGAGTCTCTTTCCTGTCAGTGAACATATTGAATTAGATTCACATCAGGAATGCCAGAAAAAGCCATCTTACACTTATTTGGGGGTCATATGTGAAGTGAGATGGTGGTTTCAATATATTCTTAGCACACGTGTCCATATAACAAAAATTACTCAGGTAATTTTTGTTTTGGTTTCAGAGCAGAGGGGAGAGAATTGCAATGCCAATAATCCTGTTCTGAAAAGTGTTTCTCTGTCTCACCTGCCACAGTAACCTGTTCCCAGATGGTGACTAAAACCAGAATGGCTAAGCCTTGGGTTAGTGTAACAGAATGCCACCAGGAGACTTGGTAAATCCCAGCAACCACTTTCTCATCCTGTAAGTGAAGGTAGTACATTTGGACATGGCCTACATTCATTGTCTGAACACTGGGCTGGGATCTCCATACAAAAGTCTCACCTGTAGAGTCACTAGAATATTGAAACAACAACTTATCAACCAATCCTCCTGGGTGCTGACACATATGCAGCAAGCCTGCTCTGATGCGCTGTAATTACAGTGCATTGGTGCAGGCTCAATTAATCAAGTCTGCTGGAGCATGGTAATTACTGCACTCCAGCTGACTCCAGCATCATGTGCATCAGTGTCCCAGACAGCGTAATACTGTTTCCAACAGCCACCACATAACTAAACAGCAGCAGAGTGGTCCTTCTAACCTCACAGCTTAGAGCAGGGACCTTTTAATCAAATTACTTTTAACATCGAACTGTCTGTAATGCTATACCTAGTAACTATGACAGCAATGCCATGATCTGGTCCTGCTATAACCTTACCCTCCTTTAGCCAACAACCATAAGACAAGTGCCTCCTTCCTTCTTGAAGATTTTCTGGAGCTGTGATGATAACTGTATTCAAAATCCTGAAGGACACACAGATGTGAACGATTTTATATAAATGTATTATAAATGCTGATGATTTGTAGTGGTTCTTGATTTAGCTGCTGTCTCTCAACCCTGGTTGATGTTAATCACTTATAAGTCAATGCATATTGTGTTCAGTGTATGTCATAACATTTGTTATATTCGCACTTGATCAGTGGGGGCCAAGAACTGCATGTTGCAGGGGTGGCTTGTTAGGCAGGGCGAGCTCATCCATGGGCTTCATAGTCAGCAACAACGGGACCAACATGGTCAAGGCAGTCCGTGATGCCAACTTCGTTGGTATTCGTTGTGTGGCACACAAGTTCCACCTCATTCCACACAAGTTCCCCGTTTTCAGACAGGGCCCTGGTGCACCAGCTACCAGGGCCCGCACGGGGCCAGGCAGGACCCTCCAACCCTGCCCATGGCTGGGAACAGGGGGACGCAGGTGGGGAAACGCCCAGGCAGAGGACTGGGAGCTGGCTCTGCTGCTTGCTCCTAGGAAAGCTAACAGAGCCCATTCTTCTGGGCCAGCCCCAGCTGGGTCTCCCCAGGCCACTGCCTGTGCAGCCCTCTCCCCTGCAGGGCTCCCCAGTGCCCCAACCCAATCTTCACAACCCCTTCCCCCATAAAAATTAATTTTAAATACATGAATTAAATTTAAATCTGTAAATTATACAGTTTGCAGGTCCACAGTATAAAAAGGTTACAACACCCTACCACATACCCCTGCCAGCCTACACCCCATGCTCCTTCTGCCCCACTCTGGGGCCCACTGGCACTGGTCCTGGGACATCAGTGGAGGCCCTGTACTTCCACATGCCCGCTCACTTCCACTTCCCCCATCCCCACCTTCCCCACTTTCCTGCCCACCCGCCAGCCACTCTATACCCCATGGCTCCCATATGCACAATACCATACACACACATCCCCACAAAGCCCTAGACCCACGCACCCACAACTCCCCACAAACCCCACACCCACCCCATATCCCCCGACACCCATGCATACTCCACCCAATATACGAGTAAGACTGCATTTTAAGCTATTATGCAATCACTTCTACATATACAGCACAAACACACACAAATCAAGACAAAAATATATACATTTTTTAATTAAATTAAAATATATTATTATGGGTGTTTGATTTTTAGTACACAATTTGGTTTTTTCCCCTAAATGGGGAAAGCCCTCTTCCCCAAAGGAGTACTTCCAGGGGCAAGGGGAGGGACTTCTGGTGGCAAAGGTCAGAGGTTAAGGGGGCAGGACTTCCACTCCCAAGATGGTGACCAGGGGGCAGGACACCTGTCAAGGGGCGGGGCTACCCATGCAGCCCTTGACAGCTTGCCAAAACTCGATAAGGGGCTCTCTGCCCAAAATAATGCCTACCCCTGGGCTAGATCCAACTCCAGGACGGTAACTTTGACACCCCTGATCTAAACCAACTTTTCCTACAGCCAGTCACCCATGCCCTTGGAGCAGAAATGTGGTCAACAGTCACTTTCCTGGATGAAAGAACTGTCTATTGTTCTCTGAAATATCAAAAGCTATCAAAAAATAAACAAAGAATGAAGCTTGTGCTCCTACCTGTAGACAGGCACCTTTTCCAGAAAATATGCCCACCCAGCACCAGTGTTTTTAGAACATAAGTTACACTACCTTTCTCTTCAATTTCCACTCCACTTTCAATCACTGAGCAAATTGCTGAGGCTGGCAAGGACAGAAGTAGTGTCGGGGGCAGTCACAATAGGTGAGCTCATTCCATTCACATCAGCCACCAGGAAAGACTTCAGTCAAATGGAAAAAATAACAAACTTAATGAAAGATGAAACCAATCTCTCTTCCTTCCCAGTTACTATGTAGCACAGACAATACCATATTAATCATGCCCAGAGGAATCAGGCAATTAATCCCCTCACAGTGGTTCCCATACAATTATAGGCACAGCCAAGGGCTGACAGATGGGAGTGTTACATTTTCCTGGCTTCAGCATTTGTTTGAATGAAGTTTGGAAATAGAGTGAACCCACTACTGCTTTGCAGACCTGTCAAGATAGGTTTGTTCTGGTGTCTGCATTTTAAAATCCATTTATTGAGTGAGCAGTCAGTGAAACAGACTAGACTACCAAGGCTAGGGATAGATGTTGCATATAAACTGGTTAAGTGGTTGGGAACCAGTTCAAATCTGCAACAGAACAGAAGTTCAGCGCACATAAACCATTTTCAAAATGGCCAAAACCAGTGTAAGATAAACCTGGATGGATGTCATATCAGACTTAACTGATTTAGGTTAAATCAGCTTATTGAACTTCTGTCCCAGATTCAAGTTAACTCACAATCCCCCACTATCCCAGGATGCTTTGCACTTCCACAGCAACTCCCCCCCCCAACCCACCTCCTTGCAGGGTGGGGCAGGCTAGCCTTGGCCCAAGCTGTCTGCTCCAGCCAAGCAGGAGGGTGTGCTCTAGTACTCCCCAGCTTCTGGCCTGGGCCACTGCAGACATGTGGCTGCATTTCTGGAATCAAAAGTGTATGTCTGTTTACTTGCTTATCACTTCAATCTATGCAGCTCAGACTAACCTTTGAAGATTCAATCAATTCAGCCTCGGGTTTTTTGCCAGCCTGTACTTAGCCCAAATGGGTTAAATTCTGGCTTCACTCACTCTCTGAAACTGATCCTCTTTCTACTGGAGAGTCAAAGGAGGTAGAATGAAACCCTCTGTTTGACTCAAGAGCCCCATCCAACCTCCATGTCCACAAAAAAGACTTCCCTCTAAGTAAAGTGAAGAGATAAAATGCAATGATCACAAATCCCAATGAAATAAGACTGTTTTTATCATCATGTAAGTGATCTAAATAACATCAACATTTCATTTTCCTGTATTAAAAAAAAATGACAGAAAATAAATGGAAGCAACAAAAAAACACAAAGCTTTAGACAGAAGCAACATTTATTTTCAAATTGCTTAAAATCATGAAGTGGTAGAGTAAGTGAGTTTACTCAGAACATGCATTCATGATAGGAGTGAAGTGGTAGCACTGTTTCCCCAGGATACATGCTAGTAATTCCAGTCAATGAAATGAAAATCAGAACACACATACAAAATCATTTAACAGAAACAAAACAAAATGGACACAGAAGCCAAAAATGAAAAACAACAGAATAGCATTAAAAACGAGCCCTTTTCAAATGCACAAAGGCACAGACAGTAAGCAAATACAAGTATGGTTACATAGAAAATAATACAATAAGTTAGCAATAGTTTATAATTGTTTATCCAAAGAGCAGGTTAAGCCCCATACTAGGCGTGGAAATCTATTTCCCCTTGTGTGCACAGACAACAACTTCTGAGGTATATAAGTGCCAAAAATACCACTTATGTACCAGTAGTGATTCTATTACCCCTGCAATGAGATTGTGTAAGCTGGCACGCATAGACTGACCATGCAATATGTGTTGGACTGGCTGCGTATGCGTAAGTTGATATAAAAAAAGGCATGACCAGCAGGTATTAGATTCTGGTAGAGAAAGAAGAAATTTGCTATGTTTCAGCCCCAAGGGCTGCATGTTTTGGACACTCACTGTAGGCACTGTTTACCCACAAAGAATTTGAACTTGCAGCTTTCTGTCTTCTCAGCATAGTGCCCAAGCTGCCACACCACAGACTAGGCACCATCCTGGCTTTTCTTTAGCTTTCCTTCTGAAGCTGGTCCCCTGGTCAGCAGAGAGAACAAAATGTAGAGCTAGGAAGAAGAAATGAAGCTAGAGGGTTGTGTGGCTTTGAGAGTTGGCTGCTGTCCTAAAAAGGAGTACACCCTTGGTTCTAAGCTAAATCCTTGCTCTGAGTGGGGTGGAAGCTACTGCACTGCACATCATCCAGTTTAGCCTCTAGCCATTAAATGCTCCTTTTTGAAGCTGAGCCACTGTTGCACCAGAGAAGTGTTGGGAGAGGGGGACTTACGTATCCAAAATATAAAGTGAGGGCCAAAACCAAACAGGTAGATATCTACGAAACTTATTTAGACATAGAAAGGGAAACAGAATTCTATTCTAGATGTATATGCATTTTCAGCAAGGCTGTGTTATATAACTCTATTAGGCTACAAACACACATTGCATTAGTCCCAGAACAAACCATTTTATCTTGGGACAAAATGCAAACATTCAGATGTCCATGTCCACCGTCCCAGGATAAACCCTAAAAAAAAAATACATGGGATAAGAAGTATTAACAGTTTATCCCAAGACCTCACAAAGTGCCCCTGAACAGTTATCCCAAGATTGCATCGTTGAATCAATAATAGAAAAGTGGCAATGCATTCAGCTGCTCACTAAACCCTCATTAGGGCTAGGGACAGACATTCAAAAAGCTGGAACCTGCATTGATTAAATCTTTGCAGGTTAATCTAATCTGCCTAGGCTGGTCTGTAACAATACAGACATTCCCTCCGGACTGAGGAACTGGACTGAGGAGGGGGGGCATGGCCAGCTTGGGCTAAACTGGCCAGAGAGAGGGTTCATTCCCCACTCCCTGTCCGACCAGCAGGGACCTGAGCAGGGTCTGCCAGGCACTCCCCATTCACTGCTGCAGCGAGGGGCTGGCATGGCACCTGAGGCAGAGGGGGCTGGGAGGGAGGTTATTCCCCACTCTATCCCCAAGGGATTGCAGCCGGGTCTGCCCGTCCCAACTGCCACCACCACCGCTTACTCCCTGCCTGGGGCAAGTGGCAGAATAAGCCCCCTCCTGTCCCCTTTGCTGTACACTGGAGGGAGGGGGAATAACCCCAGTCCCCACCCTTGCTCCCCTGCCCCAAGAGGCTCTTAATACAGTTTATGTGTAATGTCTGTCCCTAACCTAAAAGGGCAATGTGTATATACACCAGTTCCAGGATATCTTGTTCTGGAACAAACACAGCCACCTTGTCTAGGAAGAAATGCAGTGTTTGTTTCTAGTATTACTTTCATTTAAAACAGCATGCCCTCCTTATAAAGCTTGTATCCTCTGACTGGATATTCTACGTAGGATTAAAAAAATCTGCAAGCCAAAGTTCATTGCCTTCTTCTCCCAGAGACAGATGTAGAATTAAAGTTGTTACCTAAAGGAAACTGACTGCACAGAAGGAAGGAGAAAAATCTGACCTGGGTTAACTAAGAGGGTTGTGCAAAACTGAGAAAAAATGCAAAAACTTTCAGAATTTCATTTTGGGTGATTGCCCAAAGGTAAAGTCTGGTAAAGACAGAACATTTTATAAAATGGAGCTTTTGCTTTTAGCAAAAAGATGAAGTTCTACATGCTTGAATGCGATGCTAGTTCACCAGGTATAATTTAAAACATAATGTGTTTGCATTCTAAAGATGGGGCTGAATGAAAACGATGCCACTTACTAAAACACAATTCAATTTGTGCACGCACACACACACACACACACACATATACTCAATACCCCCCAGACTAACTCCATACTATTTTGCAGATAATACCAGACAAGTTTCTATCATTTTAAAAACACATAGTATCTTGTATTCTGGCAGGTTTATACTTACGTAAGTTCTATACCGTCTTGTAGTATTATAAATTCCCTTCCATCTGAACTATATTATTAACTAACTAGCAGTCCCATTGCACGTATATACCTTTCAGTCAACAACACAGCCCTCCTTCAGTACAGCTTAGAGGATGAGGCAATCAGTTACTGAGATATCTTAGATATGAACTAAGGTGGACTTTACATGTTAGTTTCCAGCATTATATTCTGCTGAAATGTTTAATCTGTAGCAAAGAATCTTATGTAGTACAACAGATACTGCATAATTGATATCAGACTATATAACAAGTTTGATATTAAATAATTATTTGGGAAATTTATAATGTAATTAAAATGGCTAAGAAAATGAAAATTTTGAAGTATAGACTGAAAACTGAAGGTTTACAGAAAGTAAAGAAAAATGACTTTTTTCTTTGGATGTGATATTACAAAGTAGATCTGAAAGATTCCCTCTTCTCTTTCACTTTATAACACCCCAAAAAGGGGGTTGTTCTGTTTTTTTACACCTAAAACGTGGCTCTTGCTTGCTCTGAAGATAGAGACAATTTGGTAAAATTGGACAGCAGAAAAGCCAAGAGAGTAAAGAGATGAGTAGAATGAGAGAAGTTTTAGATCAGACTGTTTACAATACTGTGTTTTTAAAATTTGTTTCTGTTAATGCTTATTTACCAAAAATTCACTAGTTAGTAGCTGAAATTAAAAGATGCACTGATTAATTATTCAAATCTTCCCCTGCCCTCAACACCTTTGATTAAGGTGAGAGATTTTAATGATGCTTTGACACAACCCGGGACTTTAACAGAAGAAAAAAGGGAAGACTAGACTTCAGGCCTGCAGTTCATTGAATTAGGTATGCAGTCACAATATAAGCTACCAGCTTAGCAAGAGACTTGGAAAATCTTCCCTCACTCTGAGCCCCGTTCAGTCAGATACTTCATATCAGAGACTGAGGAATGTGAAATATGCAGTACCAATAGGAAGAAAAGGTTCTTTGGGTAAATGTAAGAGTGACTCTCCCTACGCCTGAAGAAGGATGTTTGTGCCCGAAAGCTTGTAAAGAACAATTTTTTCCAGCTATTTAGTTGGTCTGATAAGAGACATCACATTTACCCAAAGAACCTTGTCTGCCTATGTCCTTAGGTCAACATGGCTATAACTAACACCCCAGTAACCAATGATCATTTTAAAATCAAAACATTCCTAATGCACTTTCGGTATAATAAATGCTGTACATGGAACACATGAAATAGAAGGGAAATGTGACTGGCACTCATTTAGGATGACCTAAGTAATTTGCCTGGGCTATTCCAAATTGACGTCGATAAATCCTCTTTACAGTGCTGTTGCCATCAATCTCCTGAATGCAGCTTTTGTCTGACACTGTGTTTTAGGGACTGAAAACCAAACAGGAATCTGATCACTAGCATATTCATAAATGAGGCTATACATCCTAAAATAAAATCACCTTACAAGGGTCAGTTATGCAGGAGATATTGCCAACGGTGAGGCTTGCAGCTCCACTAATGACATTAAATGTGGCTAGGGTAGGTTTCCTTTCTGTCAAGGACTAATAAGCAGCCTGTAGGATCAGAGTCTTTTCTGGCTACAGTCCTAGAAAGCATGCCAAATAGAGTAATGCAAATACTTGTCATTGGGGACATAATAGGAGATACGAAAACCCGGATGGCCAACACATACACGAAGTATTCAGTATTCTAGGGTTTTTCGGGTTTTTGTTCTTTTGTTCGTGGGGAGAGGGTTCAGAACTCTAGTCCAAGTGAATTAAGAAAACCTACTTCAGTAAAGCAAGAAATATGCAAAATCTCCTCAGTGCTGTCCAACATAGCAAGGCCCATGGTAGAAAAGAAACTATGTTGGGAGTATGCATGCTCCACATTACTGGTGCATCATGCCATACCTTTGGCTGGCAACGCTCCAGTGGGGTAAGCTACTGTGTTCTCCCACCGCACAGGTTGCAGCGCAAGACAGCAGCAAAACAGAGACAAACAATCCGTCTATGTTGCAACTTAACAGGGAAACAGGCAAGAGAGGCCATCATGATTAAGTGCGTTTGTAGAGAAGAGCAGAAGTGAGCAGCAGAAGGCACTGAAAGAAAATAGGAATAGTTTAAAAAATATAAATTAAACAAACAAACAAACAAAAACCCATTTCAGTAGTTTTCTCAGCTAAACTTTTCATGGCAGCAGCTCCTGGTACAAGCAACAGCAACAGACTTTACACCAGGACCTTCCAATGCTGGGATCAATAAAGATGATTAAAGGAATAAGAAAGTAATGAATGCTGAGCTATAAACTATTTCAGAGGGTAATGAATGCATCTTCATACATATGCTCTATAGACAGAGGGTAAAACATAGACTTAATAACAAAACACCATGCCGGGAGAGAGATGGGAAAAAGGAACATAACCATTTCTAAATGGGTGGAGAAAGGGAATGTATTTTAATATAGGTCTGACAGGAGCTGGAGACTGCAATCTCATTTCTTCTGTTGTTAGCAGCACAGCTGAGAATAGAGGGGTGACAACGGCAAGGATTGTCAAAAGAGGAGACAATTACAGTACAGAGAGAACTAGATAATGCCACCCAATCAAGAGCTACAAAGAAGGATTCATAAGCGCTAAGGGCAGAGAACTTTTCAGTTGTCTGATGACATCAGATTCCCAATTTTAAAATACAGTGAACATCAAATGCTTCAATGTTAGAAAAGTGCCTAAGGTAAACAAAGCAACTGTAGTGCAATCAACATCACAGTAATTACAGAAAAAGTTTAGAAACAAGGGACCCTCTTGAAAAGTCTTAGCTGGTAAATACAGGAGCAGCTACAGATTGCTTTGCATCTGCCTTTACAATCTAAGATGCTGCAACAGTGGAACATATATATTTAAGTATTTACTTATTTTTATACAATCAAAATAGTTAAACTAAGAGTATTTTTGACTGAGAACTGCCTAGTGGGCCCAAGAGTTGCCTGGAAAATTGTGGAAAGAATGGAAGACTAGTGGCTTCTCAGTAAGCATTTTCATTCCCCGGAGTTGTGTGGGTCCCCTCCTATCCCTCATAGCAGCAGAAATCCCATTTGATGAGCCAGAGTAGAGGAAGACAGAAATGCCGTGGTTCCATATATTTCTTTGCTCTCCGCCTTCTCTATGTGCACCCCAAATTGCTGCTCTTCTACTCCACCCTTTTCCATATTTTGCATCAATAGCAACATATTAAAACACCTGAGAAATTCCTATCCAATACACTTCTTTAAATGAAGGTCATTTCCATTTAAAAGAGTAAATAAACATGACCAACATTAATTAAACCAACAATAAACTCCATACCAGCCTTCCAAAAGAGCCATCATTACACCAGATGACCTCCAGCCTGTTTTCCCAGCAGTTTTCCTGATATTCAAATCCTCATGATTACATGCTCTGACATTAGCCACCATAATTTCTGTATCAGAAACTGCTGCTTCATATGTCTATAAACAAAGGTGTCAAATCTGTCAGGCTGAATCCAGAACGCAGGCTTCTCACAGGCCAGACCCAGATTGTGGGACCCTCCTGTGGGCTACACAACCTGCAAGCAGTAGCATTAATCCCTGTAGCTGCCAGAGTCACTGTTTCACCATGCCTCCCAAACTCAAGGAGTTAGCATTGCTGTTACTTGCTTCTCCTTTTCCATCAGTCTTCATAGCTGGCCCCCAGACTTTCAGTATCCGGCCCACAAGAGGTGTGTGTAAGAAGCACTATGAGCCAGACAACCCAACTCCATGTACCAAATCTGGGCCAACTACCATATGTTTGACTCCTCTGGTCTATAGGGAATGCGTCACAAACTTGCAGAAGCTGAAGTGTGGAGTTGGACCTGTAAACTGCAGATGGTTCTAGGGAGTCTGTGGTGGAGTACAGTGGGAGTCTTGGAAAACCAGTATGGTTCATACATGAATACTGGCTTAACTGGTGAGTTTCTGCATGGAGCAGAATTGTAATGCACTTGGTCAACCTGAAATCTATACTCTGTGCACACTGGCAATGTAATGTTTTTACTCTAGCACCACAAGAATGCTTCCCTTTATTTTCCTTCACAAACCCTAGCCCTGGGAGTGCATTTTAATTCTGCACTGTCACAGAGTCAGGAGCAGGGAATCCAAAACTCAAGTTATAAGGATATCAGCCAGTCAGTCATCAACTAGCCCAGGCTTGTTCTCTGTTACATGTTTCCTAGTACTTGTAATAAAGTAATAACTAACCTCCAGAGATATTAAGAATAGCTTTCCATTCCTCTCTTAGCTTTGTAATTCTATTAAAAAAATTATTCTGTTGGTCTCAAGTTTTGTGCCGCAAAAGTCTATGGACCTATTTATCATCCAGGTATAGCTTAACCATTTTAACATTTTCCCATTATTTTTCCAAGGAAAGAAACTAAACTTACCAGATGGCAAACCACCAAGAGTGGTAAACTTTCCAAAAGCATATTTCTGGCATCCAGTCTTCTATTACCCTTTGCATTCCACAATTCATTGCCCATTATGCAATAGGTTTGTTAGTTAATCCCCTTCAGACGTTACGACTTGTTTTGTTCATTTTTATGTATGCCCTTTAACTGCTCTTTATCAACAGATCCTTTAATATGTCCTTGCAATTCTTCATTTCCTTGCAATGAAGGCAAGAGTTCAACAACTCAGTATGTTCAGGGTGCATCTCCCCTTATTTTCTCTCTAGTCTTCCTATCAGCAAAAATGGGGAAGACATCTTATCCTGGTTGTTACAAAAACAAAACATGTTTACTTCCAGGAAAAGAGAACACTAACTCATATTTGATGTCATGTCGGGAAATATTAAAATCCTACTCCCAAAAACCAGATGAGCCAGTACTGTATTGTTCAGTATAAGAAACAGTTACAATGTGAAATGCTGTAGGAGTTTCAGGATTGGCAGAATGTTAGCGTTTTTAAAAGGAATTAGAGGGTTTTATATAATTCTAGATTAGCAGATCAGACTGTCAGTGATCTAAACAAAACAGACAAGATGAACAGCAGGGTTATTCCCCATGTATGAAACAAGCATGGTTTTATTCAAGTATATTCTATCTTAAGATAGGACTCTTCTTCTTTTTCAAGTTCAATCCAAGAGATGAGGGCATCTGCAAACAATTGCTGATTTCCGGTTCCTGAGGCAGAACATCTAAATCTGCTTTTTATAAACTAGCAGTAGCATTTCAGCCACTGAACTAACTGTCTCTCTCTCTCGTAGATATCAAGAACTAAAATGTACCCAGTGACAAAAGGGGCCTCAGAACCACTACCTTCAGCCATGAAACACTTGGATTCTCCTGCACAAGGAAGCTCACATAGGTGCAAGAAAGCTGGCACTGGTTATAGGCTCACCTTCACGTCCAATAGGAAAAAGAAAACGGAACCAATTCTACAGGGGCTGGAATCAGACTCAACACTGAACAACAACTGCTAGCCTGGAATCCCATACGAATTCCATTTCCATCTCCAACAGAAACAAGGGATGCATTAAACCTGATGTCATTAACCTCCAATGTTTCCTGCAGTTAGGATGAGAGCTCTTCTTTCAAAAACATAACAGAACATTGAAACTGTATTTCCAGTCTTCCCCCCCAGCCTGGAATAAAACATATTTCACTACTATAGGGCTCTGGATACAAGGGTGAAGGGGTGCAGGGTGCAGGGCTCAGGTCATGTTCCTGTTAATCCTTCCAGTCAAAGGAAAGGGGCCAGGCAGGAGCGGTTGCATCCTACAGATCAATACATGGCTGCGCAAGTGGTGTCGCCAGCAGGGCTTTGGCTTCTTTGACCATGTGATGTTGTTCCAGGAAGAAGGATCGCTGGAAAAAGATGGGATCTACCTGATAAAGAGAGGGAAGAGCATCTTCGCTAACCTAGTGACAAGGGCTTTAAACTAGGCTCGCTGTGAGATGGAGACCAAAGCCCTGAGGTAAGTGGGGAAGCAGAAGACCTGGAGGAAAAGCAAGAAGGAGGTGCCAAGAGAAGACGTACTCTCATACGTCCTGAGAAATCAGGGCAATTGACTAGTTACCTCGGGTCTCTGTACACAAATGTACGGAGCCTGGGAAACAAGATGGAAGAACCAAAAGTCCTTGCAGTCACCAAACTGTGATGTGATTGGAATAACAGAGACTTGGTGGGAGCTCGCATGACTGGAGCACTGTCATGGATGGGTTCAAACTGTTCAGGAAGGACAGGCAGGGGAGAAGAGGAGGAGGAGTTCCGCTGTATGATTGCTCAGAGCTCCACTATGAAACTGGAGATAGGCCTATTGAGAGTCTCTGGGTTAAGGAAAGAGGGGAAAAGCAACAAAGGTGATGCTATGGTGGGTGTCTGCTACAGACTACCAGACCAGGAGGAAGTGGTGGATGAGGCTTTCTTCAAACAGCTGGCACAAGTTTCCCCATAACAAGACCTGGTTCTCATGGGGGACGACAATCATCCTGACAGCTGCTGCGAGGCCACTACAGCAGTGTGCAGGAAATCCAGGAAGATTTTGGAGTGTGTCAAGGACAACTTCCTGGTGCAAGTGCTGCAGCAGCCAACTAGGGGCCGTGCTCTTCTTGACCTGCTGCTCATAAACAGGGAAGAATTGGTGGGCAATGTAGTAGTGGATAGCAAATTGGGCAGCAGTGACCAGGAGATGATTGAGTTCAGGATCCTGAAGAAAGGAAAGCAGCAGAGTAAGAACCCAGGACTTCAGAAAAGCAGGCTTTGACTTGCTCAGGAAACTCACAGGCAGGATCCCCTGGGAAGCCAGAGAGGAATCCAGCAGGAGAGCTAATTGTACTTTAAAGAAGCCTTATGAAGAGTGCAGGAACAAAACATCCCAATGACCAGGAAGACCAGCAAGTATGGTAGAAGTCCAGTTTCGCTTAGCAGGGAACTCTTCAGTAAACTAAATCAGAAAAAGGAAACTTATCAGAAGTAGAAACTTGTACAAATAACTAGGGAAGAATATAAGAGCATTGCTTGGCCATGCAGGGATGAAGTCAGGAAGGCCAAAGCACAACCGGAGTTGCTGCTAGCAAGGGATCTGAAGGGGAACAAGAAGGGTTTCTAGAAGTATGTTGGTAGCAAGAGGAGGATCAGGGAAAGTGTGGGTCCCCCACTGAATGGGGGAGGCAAACTTGAGACAGAGGATGCAGAAAAGGCTGAAGTGTTCAATACCTTTTTCGCCTCAGTCTTCACAGGCAAGGTCAGCTCTCAGACTACGTCACCGGACAGCACAGTTCGGGGAGAAGGTGAGCAGCCAATAGTGGCAAAAGAACAGGTTAGAAAATATTTAGAAAAGCTGGACATATACAAGACCATGGGGCTGGATGGGATGCACCCAGGAGTGCTCAGGGAGTTGAACTGATGCGACTGCAGAGCCATTGGCCACCATCTCTGACAACTAATAGTGATCAGGAGAGGTCCCAAATTATTGGAAAGGGCAAACATAGTGCCCACACTTAAGAAAGGGAAGAAGAAGGATCCAGGGAGCTATAGAACAGTCAGTCTCACCTCGGTCCCTGGAAAAATTATGAAGCAGATCCTCAAGGAATCCATTTCTAAGCAGTTGGAGAAGGTGGCGATTAGGAAAAGTCATCATGGATTCACCAAGGGCAAGTCATGCCTGACCAACCTGACTGCCTTCTATGATGAGATGACTGACTCTGTAGACATGAGGAGACCAGTGGATGTGATACACCCTGATTTTAGCAAGGCTTCTGACAGTCTCCCACAACATTCTTGCAGGCAAGCTAAGGAAGTATGGGCTGGATGAATGGACTGTAAGGTGGACAGAAAACTGAATGGAGCATCGGGATCAGAGGTAAAAATCAAAGGCTGTGTCTAGTTGGCAACTGGTATCAAGTGGAGTGCCCTAGGGGTTGGTCCGGGGGCCGTTTTTGTTCAATGATTTCATCAATGACCTGGAAGATGGCATAGATGTGCACCCTCAGCAAGTCTGCAGATGACACCAAGCTGGGGGGTGTAGTAGATATGCTGGAGAGTAGGGCTAGGATTCAGTGACATAGGATTGGGCCAAAAGAAATCTCATGAGGTTCAACAGAGGACGGCCACTTGTATGGATAGGGGCCTGCAGGCAAAGCCCTACAAGGAGAGATCGAGGCTTCTGATAAGAAGCCTTATAACTGACATCAGGAGGCACTACTTCGCAGTCAGGGCAGCTAGGATCTGGAACCAACTTCCAAGGGAAGTGGTGCTCACTCCTACCCTGGGGGTCTTCAAAAGGAGGTAATCACCTGGCTGGGGTCGTTTGACCCCAGATTTCTTTCTTTCCTGCCCATGGCAGGGGGTCGGACTTGATGATCTGCTCAGGTCCCTTCCAATCCTACTAACTATGAAACTATGACCCTAGAATCTATGAATCTAAGGAGCAATGGTCTCAAGTTGCAGAAACAGAAGTTTAGGTTAGATATTAAGAAGAATTTTCTCACTAGGATGGTAGTAAAGCACTGGAACAGGCTACTGAGAGAGCCTGTGTAATCTCCATCTTTGGAGGGTTTTAAGATCCGGCTAAACCAGGCTTTGGCTAAGACAATCTAGTTAGGGATGGTCCTGCTTTGAACAGGGGGTTGGCCTAGATGACCTTCTGAGGTCCCTTCCAACCCTAATTTTCTATGATTCTATGCTATGGAGAGAAAAAGAAAATGAGGAAGAAAAGAAATTAGAAATTTCTTTAAGAGAGAATCTCCTATACAGTAAAGCGCCAGAAGGACAGAACTGCTATCACATAGTTCCATGCAGAAAGCAAAAACTCAGGCACAAGGAAAAGAAAACTATCTGAGTATAAGAGAAAGACAGTGACAGAGAAGTTTGATGCATTCTGCTGGAGGTGTTTCTAATACACCTATCACTATATTCTTAAATAGTCTCCTTCCACTATTCTTATCTCCAACCATTAAAGTGCAATGCCTGTATAAATGAGAAGGACAGAGTTAAAGAAGAGAGCATTGTATCCTTTGCACTGATTTCAATGGACTAACAAATTCACTTTCCTACCCAGGCATGAAGGTGGAGACCCTCACAGCTGTTACTGAATGAACCATCATGACATGGGACCAGCCTTGCTGAACACCAGCTCCTCTTCACAAGCTGCCAAGCTAAGCTTCCATGTCATATTTCATAGAAATGCCCAGTATTGCTGGATTGTGCAGAATTTGAAAGCTGCCTTGACAGGCTAAATGTAAGCTGACAAAAATACAAGGGGTGACATGAAAACAATATGGTAAAATAATACTAAAGGCTGCAATTATTCAGGACAGTGATGCAAACAGAGGGTAATTAGAAATCCTGTTATTATCAGAACAAGGATAAATTGCCATTTGTAAACAGTAATGGAAAAAACCAACCTTGGTATAAATGGGTACAGTTCTTGCTGGTTTCAGTGAAAACTAGTCACATGATAGATAAACTGGGTCTTCTAATGTTGTCATCATAAAATGTGAATTGTTTCAGATGTCTTATTTTCACTGGAATTTAAGCTCCATTCTATAGACTGAACTAAAATACAGACTCTAGTTTGTTAGCAGAACACAGGACTGAAACAGACTCACTGGACCTGTATCTAGTTTAGTGCTTGCCATCACAGGAAACCACCACATGTGATCTCGTCCATAAACTGGTCAGGTTCAAAAAGTGTCATCTTGTAATCAAAACAAACTGCCAGGAGACAGGATCCCCACAGTTTATCACTTCCATTTTCACGGATTCACTGGAGTAACCGTAGGAAACTTAATCTCTCTGACTCAGTCTCTCCATCAGTGAAATGGACTTACCTCATGGGACAGTTATAAGGCTTCAGATCAGAAAAAAGTGCTTCAAGAATCTTTCTTGAAAGATTCTCATTTGTGTCACATAACATCAATGTTGTAAACTTACCCCTTAAGTTTCTCATATAAGTAGCAAGGGATGTAGCCAGAGAATACCCATCACTGCCAGCAGGAATACTTGCATGCAACTCCCCCATATCTATGAATGAAAAATTAAAATATACTTAAATGGACTTGAGGGTTTTATTGTATATATGACAGAAGGCAAAAAAAAAATCCTCTTTGGTAACTAAAATCTCTCAAGAGCAGATGGCTCAGCACCACATACTATGCTTTTCATATATGGATTGTTAGCTTCACCATCACTGCAACAGAAGGGCACAATTTTGAATCCTCCTCCACTCTCTGATGCCTATGTATAATCTTAGTTCGAGATGAATCATATAGTAGTTTTGTTTGCTTGTTTCAAGAAAGCTACACAAAAAAAGAGCAACATGGTACCACCATTGTCAGCTACTTTCTCAGGCAGTCATCGCAGGCATTAGGTGTGGGGCTAATCTACTTTATCAACCCTATCATACATTAAACACAATCTTTTACCACCAGTCAGAAAGCCCTTGGGGTGATGTGGCCCTGAATCATCACACTTAGAGAAAGCAGTGCTTGTTCCCCTGCTCCCAGCACCTCCTAGGAATTAAAGAAAAGTGAAAAGAAGGTTTTAGATATTTCCAGAGAAGAGAGAAAGAAATAAGCAACTGTGGAATACACTCAGGACAAGTAGGCTCCTGCTACTGCACAATGAATGCATGCATTAAATCCAAACTGAGAGCAAACTACAGGCATTGGGAACAGCAGGATAGCTGTAACAAAGCCCTATTTGTAAAACATGATTAATTAAAAAGATCTGCAAACAGTGTCCATAAAAGGATAACAGTTTGCTTGCTACAGCCTACTAGCCACTAAGGGGAGACTTTCCTTGCTACTCTGAAGTATTTAAACTGAACGTACTACAGATTACTGTGAAACAAGCAAGAACGAACTGCTGTCTCTGAGGGCTATGGCCCCCAGTCTGGGCTGCTTGTTCTCTTTTATTTTTAGTTTTAGATCTTGACAAAACATGACCCATCTCTACCACTGCAAAACAGGGGTAGAGTCCTTTTCTGCGTCATGCTAAAACAGCATTTTATTTCTATTGAATCAAAGTGAACCCCACAACATGCTGACTTGCTCAAAGTACCTTTCCCAACTGTGGGGAAGCCTTAGGCCCAGTGGTCCTCCATGATCAGGAATAAATCCCTAGGGATCACTGCCTAATATCATGGAAAATTTTCAGCATCTGCGAGCTCCCTAGCTAAATATTTACACCTCATTCATCAGTAGCATCTTAAGCACTTGGGGATTTTTAGTGCTCTTCTCAAAGTATCCATTTCTCTAATGATTGCTTTTTGGGAGTTTATGTATTATAAATAAACCCAGAAACACCACTCACAAATCAATGTTTTTGTCACTAAAAAGTCTCAACAGTGCTATGGGTAATTGCGAATGCCAAGAGAAAAGCAGCAGAATCCCTTCATCTCACTCGGGGCACCTTCTCACAAACAGTGGTGCATCTGCTTGTAATCACAGTTGACATATTGGTTTGGAGTCACTCAAATGATCTTACAGGTGATTAATCTAGCATTAACTGCCCAGAGACCTATTTAACCATTTCAGCATCTCCCAGCCTCTGGAGGAGGAATAAACCTGCCTTTTTTCCCAGGCACAGACACGTACTCCACCCAGAGCCCTCCACAAAAGCTCCTCCACACACCTGGGTGCATTATAGTGTGGTATGCTCAGCATGTAATTCCCAAGGGAAACGTTTCTGCTACATTCCTAAACCAGGTTAGATATCGCCTGCCTGCAAGCCAACAGGAGAATGCTCAAGAGGTGACCTCTCCACGCAATGTACTTGCAAGATTCTCTCCAAAAGGTGGCAAAAGCCACAGAGACCACCCAGATCAGGATGATCCATGTCCTCAGTGCCTTAGTGGGCACTACCAGTTCTTGGCAGCATGGCACTACTGCATGCTTCTTGGTCTAGACTGCTCCCAGAGGCAGCCAGTGAGGGGGACCCAGACTGTATCACATGCCAAAAGAGTTCAGTGGTGTCAAATGGGATGCCATGTGCCTCTTCCTGTACAAACCAAACACATGGCTATACACTGCCCAGCCCAGCCTATACAACTGACAACCATTCACTTCCAACCAGGCCCCACAGAGCAGCTTTATATGGAGGGCTCCTTTCTTTATCACAGGGCTGGACAACTTAAGCAGCCAAGGGCCACATGCCCCACAGATCATATTAGTGGGGCCTGCAGATCACATGATCCACTGCCCTGCACCAAATGCTCAGGTGCTCCCCACCCAATGAACCCTGTGCCCTCACCTGAAGCTCCCCAGCCATGGGTTCCCCTGCTGCATTGGGCTTTTCAGACACTCCAGGTGGCAGGCTCCCCCAACACTGTAGGCTGCATTGCACTGCACCATCCCACCCACTGGGGTGGGGAAGCCAGAGGGAGAGGGAGCATGGGGACCCTGCCTGCTTCTGCAGAGCAATAGGGGGAACAGTGACCAGGCGGGAGCCCTGGGCCTACAATTTAACCCCTTCTGGGCCACATGTGGTCCACATGCAGCTAGCTGGACCACCCTGCTTTAGCAGATTTAAGGGGCACAATCCAGGATTTTGGAATAACAAAACACAGATTTCTGCACCCTCCCATGAGTCATCCTGCAATCCATTCCAGATTCTATGCAAAGACAGTTCAAGCATGGACAAAATCCCAGAAGATTAAGCTAATGTCAATCAGATACAAACCAGCTCACACCTTACCTCCATTTAAGCCCTGTTTGAAGTGCTCCAAACAGTGAACATACAGACATTCCTGGCTCAAGAAGTGCTTCAGAAATGGCTAAAGTACTTAAAAAGAGAACCTCAAAAAATGAGGAACACCTCTGAAGCACTTTCATTGGAGGAACTTCTTGAAATGTCTGTACACTCCACAGAGTGCACGAGGGAGTTGCTCGGTCATCCAGCATCTCACAGTGTTCTGCTCCCTCCCCGCCATGGGAGTGAAAGAAGAAAAGCAAGGCAAAGAGCCAGTGATCACTTTCGTGTGCTCAGCTGTCCTTGGGGGATCTCCAGAGGCCAAGAGACACGCAAGGACTCTCTCTCCAAGCCTTCAATCTCCCTAGGCTCTGGTAGCTTATGCAAGCAGACCACTAGGGGATGTCAGAGAACCAGACGATCCTCTATCATAACCCCCGGCTGAAGGGTACTGCTACTACTGTCATCATGGCAATTTTAAAGCATGGTTGAGGGTCATATATTCGTGTACCACTGAAGCTCTCTGAATTTGAAATGCTTCAGACTGGAACACAATTTGGAGCACTTCAAATGTATGTCTGTCAGCTTAAGGTTATGACACACTCGAAGTCTATTGCTGACTCCAAAACCAGAAGCAGTACATTCCTATTAGCACAGCACTACATCCCAGCTAGCAAGCCTTGCTTCTCACCAGAACTAATTAGCCTTAGTAAACTGCCATGCTAATTTACCTATACTGTTTCCATTTCCAGAGGCAGCAAATGCACAGTGGGCTTGGACTATTTCAGCCTTCTGCCATAAACATGACCCCTAAAATGTCTCGGGACCCTGAGACGCAACACAAAACTTGTGTATGTTAGGTCTAAACAAGGCACTTCCAACAAGGGAAACAGAGTACCCCAAGCTGTAGCTTGTGATGAACTAAATGGCCTGTAATGGACACTTTTCACTGACTCATCCACACTGTTCCTAACAGACCTTACGGGACTCTGCAAAACTGTTTTTAACTTTAAATCTGGGGCCCACAAACGTGTCCTATCCTCTCTAAATTAGGAGTATCCTTCATTTGCCTTATACTGCTGTGATTTCCAAAAGGTGAAACACCCAAGCTTTCACACAATATTTAGCCTAGGATCAGTGAATGACTTGCTTTTTCCAAGATTTATATTTTTCTGTCATCTTCTACGACTTGCACCTAGATTTACTGGTGGCAAAGACAAAAACATAATCCCTAAAAAGTTTTAAACTTCCAAACATTTCTAAAATCCAGTGCCTGTTATAAATATGTACTATTACTACATTTTTATATAAGTAAAGGTTTAATTGACACTTAAGTAATGCAACTGTCACAAATGCATGCTGACAAAGCCTTTATACCACACTTACAGAAGATTTTTGAGTGTATGTTTCAGCAGCTGAACTACTTTCAGATTTCATTCATCAAGAGATTATACATTGTGCAGCTATCCTAAACAGGCTATTATTAGGGCACAAACATGTTGCTCTTGCTTTTTAATATGAACTGCTGCTCCTTAGAGTCCTACTCACAGCTGTGTTTAAAGTACTTTTTGAAATATTCAAAAGCCATGATGACCAACCCACATTCTTCAGAACAAAGGCATGCAAGTCCTGCCTTTCCATTAACTATCTCAAGTTGTGCTGCTTACTAACTCATTACAAATACAGTGTACATTTACACTGGCATTATCAAGAGCTTTGTCAAAATGGCTCACTGCTGTATGCCCCAAAACCCCACACATGGCACTCTTGCATGGCACAATTGAAATCTGTCTCTTTAAAATGGATATTTACAAGCTTCACGTCCCTTACAATAGAATATATTCATCTAATAAGGTCCATTTCTCCACAGTTCAGGAGATATAACAGAAAGATTTTAATGTATAGTTACATAAATCAGCCAGTTCCACACTGGAGCGCTAATATGCACTCTACCTGACTGGTTGTTCCTCATGCGGATTGCTTTTGCTTTAGCCAGCTCTAAAGCAGTGACCCATCGTTGCCTCTCCACTTCTGAGCTTGCTTTTAGATGGTATGTCCTTCCCCCACTGGAAAGGACGATGTTACAAGAGTCTTCCGTATCAATGTGAGCTGTTGACAGGTTGATGGTTCCGCGACAGGTGTGAGCCATTTCGGCCTGTGTCCTGCATAACAACAAAAAACAAGGAACATAAATCCTCTGGATCTACATTTATATCAACTCCCCACCTCCCCACAAAAATACTGCTGCTGAACATGTACTATTTGTTGCTAATGGTGTATTATCCTGTTTTAAAAAAATTCTGTAGCAACTGCAAAGGAAATCAACCAGCTTACCAAACAGGGCTGAACTCTGAAAGCTAGGAGTTTCCCAAAAGGGAAAATAATCCAACACATACAGTTTAGAATGAAGTAGGGGTGCACCAATAGAGAATTTGAGCCAATATTGATGGCTGATTTTTAATGAGTCATATCAGCCAATACCAATCTGATTCCAATATGCAGCTGGGCAGTGTGGAGAGTGGCGTCTAGCTGGTAAGTCTGTTGTGGGGAAGGGGCGAGGGGGGAGGGAAGGGGGCAACTCAAGGATCTGCAGTGAAGGAGGGAGTGGGGCTGGGTCAGGGACAGGTACTGCACAGCCAGGGGAAGGGCAGGATGGAGCCATGAGCAGCTCATTAGTGGGGTGCGGGCAAGGGGGCGACCACAGCATGCACCTCAGGAGGGCATGGGGGGGCACGTGCCCCTGGATCTGCACACGGGATGAAGGCAGGCTGCCTCTGTGGGCTGGGACCATGGTGGCAACAGGCTCTTCCCGATGGGGAGGTGAACTTGACTGCACTTGGGATGGGTCACAGTGGTGCTGGGATGGGGACTACAGGGGGGGCTGCAGCCATGCCAAAATTTACCGTAGCCCCCCTCCCAGCACCACCGCCAGCAATCACAAGCACAGCCCAGCTCAGCCCCACACCGGGAAGAGCCCAGCACCATCCCCCTGCCTCAGCAGCTGCCTGCCCTTGCCCTGTGCACAGATCCAGGGGCACATGCCCCCCCCATGCCCTCCTGGGGTGTGTGCAGTGGCAGGGGCCACCCCCTGGACAAGCCACTCACAGCTCCATCCTGCGCTCTGCCACAGCTATACAGTACCTACCCCTATCCCAGCCTGAGCCCCACTCCCTCCCTCATCGCTGGGGCCTCAATCTGCCCCCACCCCCGATGCCCCTTCCCTCACAACAGACTTACCAGCCAGACCCAGCTGCTCTCCATGATGCTGGGCTGTGCTCCTGGCTGCCTGCATGCTGCCCTGCAGCTGCACCCATGCACGGAGCATTATAGGTCACATCAGATAAAAAAAGCCAATTGCCAATACAGTCAATTTTACTTATATCAGAGCCAACCTGATACGGGACCAAAGTATCAGTGCCCCTCTAGAATGAAGTGTTTGATCAGCTTCATAGCACAGCCATTTCCTGTTGCTTTTAATGCTTGTTTTACTGGATTTCACATGAAACTGCTCATTTTCTTATCCTGAACTCACCCCACCCCACCCCACCCCTGTTCATACTGCTGTTTCTTTCTTCACCAGTCTAATTCCTAGTGAAGTCCTTACTTCAGAGGCGGGCAATTATTTCCCACCCAACTACAACCCCGCCCCCACTGCTTCCCTACCTGCTGCTCAGAGCCAGCAGAAGACTGGGGAAGTGGATCAGGTGCTGGGGGCTGCAGCAGCCCCACCTGGAAACGGCCTGCTGAGCTCTTCTTCCCATGAGGGTGGGAGCAAGGCAACAGGGTACATTTTTGGGGCTGTGTGTAGACGTGGGTGCCTCGCTCCCAGCCTCGGGTCTGCAGGTCGTATTTCGCCCGCCCCTGCCTTACTTGCATAACTAATCTTTCTATCCCATGCCCTTTTGCTACTCTCTTGTCTAATATTTAGATTGTAAGATCATGCACACAAAGACTGCAACTCTTCCATTTGTAAAGAACCTTCTGTAGTCTTGAGTGTTACAGAAATTCATTTTCTTGCATTTAGCAATGTTGCAAAAAGTACTACTGACAATATTTTTATCCAATTCAATAGGAATACTCATATAAGTAAATGCTGTAGGCTCATCCCCAAAACTTTCATTGTTAAACTCCCAAAAAATCCACTCTTATCTCAGACACATTAATTTATCCAATCAAGGCTAAGTGACTGTGCTGGTATTAATAATTACTACAAGCCTAAAGACCAGTTTACAGAGGAGCTGAGGCCTTGTGGGGAAAGAGCCATTGATAAACATTCTTTTCTTGATAAACACCTTCTTTTATGTTATTTAGAAGTGGTATCATCCCCTATTTTGCCAGATATTGGGCTTTTGTTAGACTTAATCTGTATTTATGAAGTTTCCCATTGTTCCCAGTGCGATACTCTTGTTATGGGTGTACTATAATGTCAAGGTAACAGACTGAAGCAAAGTCGGGCTGTTTGTTCCATGGTCCAGATTTTCTATTAGGCATTTAAATTAAAGGGGTGGGGGGAGGAGAGAGAGAGAGAGAGATTTCTTGCACCCTTCTCTTTTTGATGCTACTTATGGGCTGGTTTAGTGAGCTCAGAAATGCCCATCACTGACCTCACAGCAAAGTGCACTAACCCCCAGAGTACAGGTCAGGCATTACACAGGTCCTCCTTTTTGAGGCTGAGCCAGAGTTTCTTGCATATAACAGTCTTTGGATAAAATGGATGGAAACCAAGTGCGATGGGAAAGTTTCTGATGCAGTGAAAGTAAGGGTCAAACCTAGAGCCAAAGGCTGCTCCATTTCTGGGAAATAGCCATCTCAATGAGCCACCACCCACGTCATGGTTTGTTACTCCTTCCTGGCGCCACACTGCTCCCTCACTTGGCTGCCCAGGGGACTAGCTTCAAAGAGAGCATGGGAAATTTCAGTGCAAAAGATGAATGTTTTGGAAACCTGGGAATGCACAAAAATAAGAGGTTATCAGGAAAGCATATTGCAATCGTTCTTGTAGAAGTCACTGCTCTAAAAACAGGCCGATTTATCTATTTTAAAGGTCAACTGATCATATGCAAATATAGACATGGATACATGGAGTCATAAAGGAATCAACATACGAAAAATGTGATGCTGTTCCATGTAGAAGCATCCATAACACAAAGATAAACACCTCATTAATCAATTAGACCACAGATAGCATCCAAAATGCTTTTTAAAAAAATCTAATAAAACTTACACCTCTCCAGCTGTATTATGCTATATGAAGGAGGCAGGGCTGGGTGAGGGGGGGAAGAGATAGGGTCTCCAGATTCCCGCAGCAGAATAGTTCAGTGTTTCCTCCCAACCTTTTCCATCCACGGCACACTTACACGGCTTTTTCCATCCCACGGCACACTAGCCAAACATGAAACGGGGGTGGGGAGGAGGGGAGAGGCGAGCAGCCGAACATGGAGTGGGGGTTCAGTCAGCGGCCAGATGCAGAGCGGGGAGGGGTATCAACGCAGGGCAGCAGCAGTGGTGGAAAGTTTTTCTGGAAAGTTATCTTGTCATCTTATACCTCATATTTAATCTCCCTTTCCCCTCTTCAGTGCCATTATCCTTTTCTTGTGCACATACTTCTATTGCTCAGTTGTCCTCTTTTTCCCTGCACACACAATAGTCAAACAAATTTTCCAGCTACCTGAAGGATCCCCAGAAGCACCGGTGCATTAAGTGTCCAAAATGCCATTGATACTCAATAGATTTGGATTCCCTTGGATTACCAGCTATTATATCAACATAATATCATATTATATTAGATTTTATTATATTATTTTATTTGCATGATATTTTTGCTGGCTTCTCAGGGAGGGATTTTCAAAAGCACCTGAGGGCGTTGACAGATGTGCAGGCCCCCACTCTAACTCATGACTCTTTACATGAAGCACCATGAGTCAGAGTGCCCACCCCTCCACCCCCCGAACCAACAGATGCTTACCTGTTGGGCCAGTGGGGGTACACAGGAACTGAGCTTGCCTGCAGGAGCCAGCCCAAGGAGCCGTCCCTCTCCCCCAGCCTTGTCCCCTCACTCCCAGATCCACAGCTGTCTATAGCTGTCTTTCTAGACTTCAGCAAGGCCTCTGACACCGTCTCCCACCCCATCCTCATTAAAAAACTAGGCGACTGTGGCACTGATGCCTACACAGTCAGATGGATTGCAGATTGGCTCAAGGGTCGTACTTAGAGGGTGGTGTGGACGGGTCATATTCGACCTGGGGGGAAGTGGGCAGTGGAGGCCCCCAGGGCTCAGTCCTTGGGCCTGCGCTGTTCAATTTCTTCATCAGTGATTTGGACTATGGGGTGAAATGCAACCTGTTTAAATTCGCTGATGATATCAAAATTTGGGGTAAGGTGAGCATGCTAGTAGGGAGGGAAAGATTCCAGCAAGATCTGAATAGGTTACAGGAGTGGGCTGACATAAACAGGATGTGTTTCAATACTGACAAGTGCAGGGTGCTGCACTTGGGCAGTAGAAACCAGCAGCACACTTATAGAATGGGAAACTCCCTTCTTGAGAGCACAGAGGCAGAAAGAGATCTTGGAGTCATTACTGACTCCAAGATGAACATGGGCCGACAACGCGAAGTCACGGTTGGCAGGGCTAACCAGACCTTGTCGTGCATCCACAGGTGCATCTCAAGTAGAGCCAGGGAGGTGATCCTCCCCCTCTGTGCGACACTGGTCAGGCCACAGCTGGGGTACTGCATCCAGTTCTGTGCGCCCCATTTCAGGAGGGATGAGGACAACATCGAAAGGATCCAGAGGAGAGCCACCCGCATGATCCAGGGACTACAGGGCAGACCCTACACTGAAAGACCGTGGGACCTAAACCTGTTCAGCCTTCACAAGAGAAGGCTATGGGGGGACCTGGTGACTGTCTATAAACTCACTAGGGGGGACCAGAAGGGTTTGGGGGAGACACTGTTTCCCTAGCGCCCCCTGGCATGACCAGGAACAACGGACACAAATTATTGGAGAGTAGGTTTAGATTAGACATCCGCAAGAACTACTTCACTGTCAAGGCAGCTAGGAGCTGGAACCAACTTCCAAGGGAAGTGGTGCTGGCTCCTACCCTGGGGATCTTTAAGAAGAGGCTTGGTGCCTACCTGGCTGGACTCATTTGAGTCCAGTTTTTTCTCCCTCCCAGGCAGGGGGCCAGACTTGAAGATGGACATGATCCCTTCTGACCCGACTTCTATGATTCTGTGACAGGAGGGGAGGGGCAGGAGGAGCAAGCAGCTGGCTGGGGTTTGCCCAGCCTGAGCTCTGGGGAGAGGGAGCAGTAATTGAAGGGTTCCCATCCACCTACCCCCACCCCTCCAGCTCCGACCAGGCAAACCCCAACCAGCAACTCGCTCCCCCTCCTGCCTCCCCCCCACCCCCCCCCAGACAGCCCTGGGAGTGATTGCATCACACATTAATCCTAGGGAATACAAGTCCCCTAAGGTGCTCTGAAGTGGAGCACCTTCATTGGATCCATCATTTGACAAGGATTAATCTGTTGCACAATCAACCACTTTAAAAGCACTCTGCAGCCATACATGTGTATTATGGCATGGCAGTAGAACACTTTCAGGGGGCCAACTGCATGACAAATGTAACTTGGCTGCATCCTAAGTGTCTCAGAGTTCAAGTTCTACTTCAAGTCATGCCTAAGTCACTCAGATATTTTCAAAATCCACCCTGTCAGCATCTGAAGTGTTTCCTTCAATACATGCAGGCAACTAGATAAAAATAATGGTTTTTAAAGTCCTCTTTGCTCTTCATTGCAAGACAAAGTGTACTGGAAATTAGAGACCTGGATGTGTACAGGTTCTCCTAAATAAAAGGGCAAACACAGTAACCGGATCACTGCTTGGAAATCACAGAGTTAACAACTCTGCTCTTTAAGCCCCCTCATTAGGGGTGCACCGACAGAGACTTTGCGGGCCGATACGGATAGTTGATATTTAAGGAGGCATATAGGTGGATACCGATCCACTTTCCAGTATAGCTGCCTCCACCTGGTAAGTCTGTGGTGGTGGAAGGGGATGGTGGATGGAAAGGGGAACAGAGAGGCAGATCAACGCTCCCTGTGATGAGGGAGGAAGCAGGGGCAGGCACGGCCCAAGGCTCTTCTTGGTGGGTGCAGGGCTCTTTTTCGGCAAAAGCTGGGCTCAGAGGGGGCACCAGCAGCACTGGAAGGATGCTGCATCCACCCCAAATTTTGCTGCATCTCTGCTCCCAATGGCACTGCCAGCCTCTCTCCCTGCATAGCGCTGGTTCAACGCCCCACCTCCACCCACATGCCAGAAAGAGCCGGGGCTGCACTGCACAGATGCACTGGCACTAGGAGTGGAGCTGCAGCAAAATTTTGGGTGAATGTAGCATCCTCCCAGCGCTGCTGGAACCCGCTCCATGCCCAGCCCCCGTCTAGAAGAGCCCTGAGTGGCCCCAACTTGCAGCCCACCCCAGGCAAATCCGGGAGGGGGCACACACCCCCCCATGCCCTCTCAGGGTGCATGTAGTAGAGGAAGCCACCCCCCCTTAGCTGCAGCTCCACCACACACCCCAACCCATCTGGGCAGTGTCTGCCCCTGCCCCCTCCATCACCACAGGGGGCATTGATCTGCCTCCCTCACGCCCCTTCCCTCCCCTCTTCCCCT
Organism: Crocodylus siamensis; assembly: GCF_052110815.1. Taxonomy (NCBI): domain Eukaryota; kingdom Metazoa; phylum Chordata; order Crocodylia; family Crocodylidae; genus Crocodylus; species Crocodylus siamensis. The sequence continues at coordinate 48,305,727 of NC_143403.1, forward strand.
TCCACCACAATGGATTTACCAACTGGAGGCAGCTTTCCAAGCTACTGGTTCTGCTCCTTACTGCCCGAGGCTGTGCTGCAGCTGCGTGCAGCACAGGCATTTATTGGCCAAATTAATGGCTCCATTGGGACGATTTCCAATACAGCCAATTTTCTTTATATCAGTACCAATCCAATATCAGACCAATGTATCAGTGCACCTCTACCCCTCATATACTATTCTGTTCTGTTCCTTTTCTGTTTTTCTCTATATTGTTATCCTCTGAACGTATATATACCTCAAAATGAGGAAGCCACCTCAGACTCCATATTCCAAGTAAAGATGTGCCACAGTCAGAGCTGATCTGAGCAGGGTGCGGGGCCTGGGGCAAATCAACCCACACCCCTCCGATCCCAGATCTGAATAAGCTGCTGCGGCCATTGACCCCAGCAGTGGTGGCAGGGGGGGTCGCGAATGGCTGGACACGAAGCAAGTGGCAGCAGTGCAGTCACCGCAGCACTCTGCCCAGCTCCACAAGGCCCCCCAAAGCACGGGGCCTGGGGCAATCTCCCCAATTCGCTCAACCTAAGGGACGGCCTTGGCCACAGTCATTACGGTCAATACACATATTTTCAATCTTTAATTTTTCCTACTTCACCTAGGTATTCTATACGTTTCTTGAACTGCTGCTCTTTGAGCAGGTGCTTTCACATGGCAAGCCAAGTCTCTCAACCCTTATGAACTGAGTGTACTCAGAGCCAGTCAACATTTATGCATATAAATTATATTTGCACTACATTAAAGTAGCCAAAAACTACTCCCATTACATTTTTACCTGTAAGTAAACTGCCCTATTCCACTACATATTATAATCCCTTTCATAACTAATCAAACTCCATCTTAAAACAAATTATGTTTTTACAGCCTCTATTCCTATTGGAAAGCTGTTCTAGAACCTCAGCTACCTGATTGGAAGAAAACTTCTCATGCAAACCCTGAATTTATTCACAGCCAGTTTGTTCTTGTGCTAACACCATCCTTTAGTTTCAACAGTTCTTCTGTACCTTGGTGTTTACATCCCGATGTACTTATAGACAGCAGTCATATCTACTTTCAGACTTCATTTCAATAAACTAGCCAAGCTCTTCTAGTCTCATCTCATAAGTAGGACCCTACCAAATTTGCAATTTCCACCTGTCAATCTCCAGGGAAGGGCTGGACTTCTGGGGCTCTTCAGCCAATCAGAGGCATGGGGGGAGAGGGGTGGGGAGGAAGGTGCTGTGCTGTGCAGTGAAAATAGCAACCGGTGCTGTAATCGGATTGCAAAACTGGGAGGCAACTGCCATGAATCTGGTAGGTCTCTACTTGTAACAGAACATAGGCCCGTTAGTCTTACCTCGGTCCTGGGGAAACTCTTTGAGAAAATTATCCAGGAGCACATCTGCGAGGGACCAGCAGGGTAGATTATGCTTAGGGGCAACCAACATGGGTTCATTAGAGGCAGGTCCTGTCAAACCAACCTGGTGGCCTTCTACAACCAGGTCACAAAATCCTTGGACACAGGTGTCGCAGTAGACATAGTCTTTCTGGACTTTAGGAAGGCCTTTGACACTGTCTCTCACCTCATTTTCAATAAAAAATTAGGCAACTGTGGTGTCGATGCCTACACAGTCAGATGGGTCACAAATTGGCTGGAGGGCCGCACCCAGAGAGTGGTGGTGGATGGGTCATTTTCGACCTGGAGGGATGTGGGCAGTGGGGTTCCGCAGGGCTTGGCCCTCGGGCCCACACTGTTCAACTTCTTCATCAGTGACTTGGACAAGGGAGTGAAAAACACCTTGTTCAAATTCACGTATGCCACTAAGATGTGGGGAGAAGCGGGCATGCTAGAGGAGAGGGACAGGCTGCAGCTAGAACTGGACAGGTTACAGGGGCGAGCGGATGAGAACAGGATGGGTTTCAACACTGACAAGTGCAAGGTATTGCACCTGGGGAGGAAGAACCAGAACCATACCTACAGGTTGGGGAACTCCCTTCTTGTCAGCACAGAGGCAGAAAAGGATCTTGGAGTCACTATGGATTCCAGGATGAACATGGGCCGCCAACGTGAGGACACAGTCAGGAAAGGTAACCGCACCTTGTCATGAATCCACAGATTCATCATGAGCAGGTCCAAGGAGGTGATCCTTCCCCTCTATGCGACATTGGTCAGGCTGCAGTTGGAGTACTGCACCCAGTTCTGGGCGCTGCACTTCAGGAGGGATGTGGCCAGCATCAAGAGGGTCCGGAGGAGGGCCATCCACATGATCTGGGGGCAGCAGGGTAGGCCCTATGAGTAGAAGCTAAGGGACCTGAACCTGTTGAGCCTCCACAAGAGAAGGTTGAGAGGGGATCTGGTGGCCATCTATAAGCTTGCTAAGGGGGACCAGCAAGCAATGGGAGAGCCGCTGTTCTCCCAAGCACTACCAGGAGTAACAAGGAATAATGGCCGTAAGTTGACTGAAAGTAGATTCAAGCTAGCTATCAGGAGGCACTACTTCACTGTCAGGGCAGCTAGGAGCTAGAACCAACTTCCAAGGGAAGTGGTGCTCACTCCTACCCTGGGGGTCTTCAAAAGGAGGCTAGATAATCACCTATCCAGGATCATTTGACCCCAGCTTTCTTTCCTGCCCACGGCAGGAGGTCGGACTTGATGATCTGCTCAGGTCCCTTCCGACCCTACCAACTATGAAATATGAAACATCTATTCATTCCATTGATCATCCTCATAACCCTCCTTTGTACACGTTCCAGATTAACCTCAACTTTCTTGAACATAGGTGACTAGAACTGAATGCGTTACTTCAGCTGGGATTTCACCAGTGTTTTACACAATGGCTTTAACACTTTCCTATTTCTACTGGAAGACAGCCTAAGGTCACAGCTATCTTTTTCACAGCCTTATCACACCAGTGAGTCTCATTCATCCCCCAATCAGCTACGTACACAATTCTCCTTTTCTGTTGTTCTCAACTAATGAGCTCCCAGTTTACAGCAGAAAACTGTTATTAAACCAAAAGCACATGACCTTATACTATATCCAGTTCTTTCTATGACATTCTGATCCTTCATTTTATGAACAATGCTCTTCAACTTTGTCATCAGCAACTTTCATTAGAACATGTGTATTTTATTTTTTTTTTGCCAGGGTCATTAAAGGATGGGGAATCAACTGGAAGAACTAGAAGATCAAGTACAAGCACAGCAGTATGCTCTAATTAGGATAAAGATAAACCACTATGATCTAATTGGGATAAACTGAGACTTGGTGAGTGGGTAGTTTAAGATTGCAGTACCGGCATGGATCGTTATACCTTGCTCAGCCCAAACAGAGGAAAACAGGAGGCAACATTTTTTTTATAGATTTCATAGACATTAGGGCTGGAAGGGACATCGGAAGATCATCGAGTCCAGCCCCCTGCCCATGGGGCAGAAAGTCAGCTGGGGTTATAGGATCCCAGCAAGATAAGCATTTAATTATTTATCGAAGGTGTTCAATGTAGGCACTTGAACCACCTCCGCTGGCAGACTGTTCCAGACCTTGGGGGCTCGGACAGTAAAGAAATTCTTCCTTATGTCCAGCCTGAAACGGTCTAGCAGTAGTTTATAACCATTCTACCTCGTCATCCCTTGGGGCGCTCTGGTGAAAAAACGCTCCCCCAGATACTGGTGGTCATCCCTGATAAACTTATAGTTGGCCATCAGCTAGTAAAGTGACAAAAATGACCTCTGAGCCTGCGCTTTTCCAAGCTAAAGAGCCCCATAGCTCTCAGCCTGTCATCGTAAGGTCTGTTTTCCTGACCTTTGATCATGGGCATGGCTCTTCTCTCAACTCTCTCAAGCTTCTCCACATCCTTATTGAATTGTGGGGCCCAAAAACTGGATGCAGTACTCCAGCCGTGGCCTCACTAAGGCCAAGTACCAGGGGAGAATGACGTCCTGGGATTTGCTTGAGAAGCATCTATGGATGCAAGCCAGCATTTTCGTCCCTTTACTAGCTGCAGCATCGCATTGAAGGCTCATGTTCATCTTGTGGTCAATGATGACCCCCAAGTCTCTTTCTTCTGTAGTGCTAGCCAGCAAAGCACTGCCAAACCTATAAGGATGCTGCAGGTTTTTCCTCCCAAGGTGGAGAACCTTGCATTTTTCAGTGTTAAACACCATCAGGTTCTCGTCTGCCCATTTGCTGAGCCTGTCAGGTCAGCCTGGATCACCCGCCTGTCTTCTGGTGTGGATGCTTTGCCCCAAAGTTTGGTGTCATTGGCGAACTTGGCCAGTCCACTTCTGACTCCAATGTCCACATCATTAATGAAGATGTTGAACAATATGGGTCCAAGGACAGAGCCTTGGGAGACCCCACTGGTCACAGAACACCATTATGATTGACTTCCATCAACCACCACCCTCTGGGTCCGACCATGGAGTCAATTTCCCAGCCAGCAGATTGTGGTGGACCCCAGGCCACAATTGGCCAGTTTTGCCAAGAGGTGATCATGGGATACCATATCAAAGACTTTTTTGAAGTCAAGATACATAACATCAATCTCTTCTCCCTTGTCCAGGTGATAGGTCACCTGGGCATAGAAGGAAATGAGATTGGTCAAGCAAGACCTACCCACAACAAACCCGTGCTGGCTATCCCTTAGGATGTTGGCATCAGCCAGTCCATTAAGGATGGCCTCTTTAATAAATTTTTCTAAGACCTTCTGCAGGATAGAAGTCAGGCTGATGAGCCTATGGTTTGCCAGATCCACTTCCCTCCCTTTCTTGAAGACAGGCACCACATTGGCCTTCTTCCAGTCTTTGGGCACTACAAAGCGCCAGGAGTCCTCAAAGATCTGTGCCAGGGCTGGACTACGATGCTTGCCAGCTCCTTGAGTACCCTGGGGTGTAGACTGTCAGGGCCAGCTGACTTGAAGGTATCCAGCCTCTCAAGGTGTTCCTTCACAAGGTCAACATTGATGGAGGGCAGGGAGTCTCCATCACTCAGACCTCCCTGTCCCGTGGTGGGCAAGGGCATCCCACGGGACTAATGAAAGACCAACGCAAAGTACCCATTTAATAGGTTGGCTTTTTCCTGGGCGTCAGTTGTCAGTTGCCCCATCTGGTTTAGCAGGGGTCCAATGTTGCCCTTGCTTTTCCTCCCACTCCCCACATATCTGAAAAAGGACTTTTCATTGTCCTTGATACTCAAAGCTAGCTGGAGTTCAGTTGCAGCCTTGGCTTTCCTGGTTTGCTCCCTGCAGGACCGGACCAGTGAAGAATATTCCTCCTTGGAGGTGAATCCCATCCTCCATCCTTTGTAGGCCTTTCTTTTTAGCCTTAGGAGGTCTGCTAGGTCCCTGGAGTCAGGGAGGCTGCTGTGCCCTCTTGCTGCCTTTCCTCCAAGATGTAACAGAATTAGCTTGTGCACTGAGGATAGCTCCCTTGAGGAGCAACCACTCTTCCTGAACTCCCCTCCGCCTAGTGTCATGGTCGCTTAGGACCTGACTGACAAGCCTCCTGAGCTTGTCAAAGTCGGCTTTCCTGAAGTCAAGGACTTCAGTGTTGCCAACTGACTTGCCAGCTTTACAGCAGATGGTGAAGGTGATCAGCTCGTGGTCGCTGTCACCCAGCTTCCCATCGATCACTAGGTCGCCAATTAGGTCACCCCCAGTTGCCAGTACCAGGTCGAGCAGTGCTTTACCTCTCGTTGGCCCGTATACCTTGAGCCAAGTAGAGATCATCCACACGAGAGGAAGCTTTGTGACTGCTCGGATTTTTGCTGAGTGATCCTCCCACGCGATGTCTGGGTAGTTGAAGTCACCCATGACAAGCATGGTCCTGGAGCATGCGGCCTCAGCCAGTTCCTGGGCAAACTCCTGGTCAAGCTCTTGACTTTGGGTGGGAGGTCTGTAGTAGACTCCCACCACTGTGTCCCCTGTGCCGTGTTACCCACGGACTTTAACCTAGAGGGTCTCTAGTCATCCACCCTGGTCACTAACATCAGCTTGCAGGGACGCATAGCTTTCCTTTAGAGAGCTACACCCCCGTGCCCCTTCTACCTAGTCAATCTCTCCTGTATGGGGTATAGCCGTCTATATCTGTGGTCCAGTCACAGGTGGAGTCCCACCAGGTTTCCGTTATCCCAATGACATCATAATTATTTGTGTTAAGCAGGAGGACAAGTTCCTCCTGCTTATTCCCCAAACTCCTGGCATTTGTGTACAGGCAGGCAAGTGTCCCCTTGGGGGCTCTTGCCTTGCCCACAGATTGTACCAGGGCTGCAGGGGTGGGCTCCCTTAAGCGCCCTGGCCTGCTGGCTTTGCAAGGGTTGCCCACTGGGCCCGCAGTGGCAGTAGTCCCCCCCTGTCCCCCAGAGGGCTTAAAGCCTGGTGGAGCAGGTCAGCCGGTCTGACTGAAAAGAGCCTCCTCCCCAGCAGAGAGAGGTAGAGGCCATCTCCTTCCAGCACCTCGCTGCCTCTCTCACCAAAGAGCAGGCTGTGGCCATAGAAGCCAAAGCCTTCCCGATGACACCAGCGCCACAGTCTTTAGTTCACTACCTCGATCCTCCTCTCCCTAGTCAGCCCATACCCTGAGACTGGGAGGATCGACAAGAACACCACCTGTACCCCCAGACCCTTTAGCTCTGCTCCCAAATCCCTGTAGCACCCCATGACCCAGCTGGGAGTGCTCCAAGCCATGTCATTGGTGCCCACATAAATAAGGAGCATGGGATAGTGATCTGAGGGCTGGAGGACCTTAGGGATTTTCTCCACAATGTCTCGGATGTGGGCCCCCAGGAAGCAGCAGACTTCCCAGGCTAAGGGGTCAGGACGACAGATTACCCCCTCAGTCCCCCTCAGGATGGAGTCTCCCCCGACAAACACTTTACGTTTTGTCTTGGGGAGAGCGGGGGTGGTAACTGCAGTACAGCGGGGGCGGTAGCTGCATATATATACATATATAAAATTCTTGTGCTTCTTCTGACCTGTGGTACAAACCTGGAGGGTAAGCCTATTGAAAGTCTCTAGGTCAAAGTAAAAGAATAAAACAGATAGTGTGATGTCACAGTGGGTGTGTGCTGTAGACCACCAAACCAGGAGGAAGAGGTGGAGGACTTTTTTCCCCTAACTGAAGTAACCAAATTGCCGGATCCAGCGCTAACAAGGGACTTTACTTTCTGTGGTATCTGCTTCAAGGATAACAGCAGCTCACAGAGAATCCAGCAAGTTTGGGAGCACATCAGGGATACACTTTTGGTATAAAAGGTGGAAAGCCAACTAAGGGGAAGTTCTTCTCAAAGCACTGTTCAAAAACAGAGAAACTGGTTAAGAATGTGAAGGTGAAGCAACTTGGTAGGAGTGACTATGTAATGAAGAGTTCAAGATAGTAAGGGAAAGAAAGAGTAGAATAAAGACACAGGACTTATGAAAAGCTAACAAACTTGGAGCTGGTGAACAGGATCATGTGGGAGGCAAGTCTGAGGGAGAAATGAGTTCAGAACAGCTGGTTGTACCTTCGGGAAGCCTTATTAAGAGTGCAAGAGCTGGCTATGCTGATCCAAAGAAAAGATACAAAGGGCATAAAGAGACAGTGTAGCTAAACAGCAAGGTCTTCAATGAACTGAAACTCAAAAAAAGTCTCACAAAAAGTAGAAATTTGGTCATGTTACTAGGGCTAAATAGAAGAGTACTGCACAGCCATACAGAGAAAAAAAATCAAGGCGACCAAGGAACAAACTAATGTGCAATTAGCAAAGGCAGTAAAAGGCAACGAAAAAGTATTCTATAGTAAAAGGAGGATCAAGGGAAATATAGGTGCCTTAGTGACTGAAGAGAGCAATCTAGTAATGGATGATGTGGACAAGGCTGAAGACAGGCAGAGTAGATTTGCACCTTGTACACTAACTAAATCAGAGATGTACAGCATGAGATTTTGAACTCAATCTCACTAACTGATAAAGTCAGCTCAGGCTCATGAAAGTTCCATAACACACAACTCTGATTTAGTCTACAAGGTGCAAATCTACCCTGCCTTCATACTAACACAGGTAACTAACTACCCATCGCCATTGCCAGTAGGGCTGCTGTGGTAGGAAAAAAAAAAAAAAATCAGCTTTCTCTGCTCTCAGACAGCATGAGAGCCCAGAAGATTAAAGGGCTCCTAAGGTGCCCGAGAGCCAAGACTTTGAAAGGGTTCCTGAGCCACCCAAGAATCAAGTTCTTTGGCAGCAACTGCTGATCAAATTGAACCTGTTATTGAACCTTCCTGGCCTAATGATATTATAAAGTGGGTCTGCAGAGCACATGTAGGGGGTTCATAAAAGATGACTGTAAAGATAGCAGCCCCACCTCGAAGAGAAGAGCCACCATTGCTGGTTCTGGTGCTGTTCCAGCTCCACACCATGGCCAGAGGCCACCCAAGCACCAGCAGCATGCAAGCCAGCACCAGCTAACAGAGCACAGCCGGGCAGCCCCGCATCATCCTGCCATCACCACTGCTTCATGTGGGACCCAGCAATGCTGCAGCCCTATAGCCCATCCACTCACCCAATGATATCAACAGGCATATTAGAACAGGCATGCATGCGTGCATGCACATGTGCATGTATATGACAACTAAATGTCTCACCATCTACGGGTATAAGGGTGTACAAAACTAATAAACTTTGCATCAGGGTAGCACTTGTAAAATACAAGTATTCCCTCCTGCAGAGAATTTTTGTGTGCAGCATCACATGTGTAGATGCTGCCCTGGCTGGATGAGGCACAGGGTGCTGGGCTAGCCTCCACAGTGAAGCACCCTTATGCCTCATCCAGCCACAACACAGCATGTGGAGCCCAGCTGGAGCAGCCCAGACTGGCAGGAGACTGGGTGGGGTGGGGTGGGGCGGGGAGAAGGTCAGCCTGCCATCTCAGGGCTGCTTCAACTGGGCTCCACATGCTGCACACCAATAAATGTTCAAACAGCGCACCCAGGGGCAAAAAAAAAAACTCCAGAGCAATAAGCTCCAGAGTTTATTCATGAGCATTAATTGCACACGTAGACACAGAGTGTGACAGCACGCGCACAAGTGTGAGTGTGAAAGCGTGCACACGAGTGTGAGAGTGCACGCGTGAGTGTGAAAAAAATGTGAGAAAGCACACAAAAGTGTGAGAGTGAGGCAGTGAGAGAGCATACATACCAGTTTGAATGGAATTTCCATTAGGAAAACTGACAGTCTTGAGACACTTACGAAAGCTTTATTTGGAACAATAAGAACTGCACATATTTTTAGGTAAATTTAGATCATACAAAACTGATTGGAGGACACCAGAAAATGTCAAGTCAGGTATAGGGATATCAACTAACCAATTCTGTACCTTGCCATTTCGTCTTCACAGCAATCTAATACCAGTGAAGATGTGAAGGTTTGATGTGACAATCTGGGGGAATCCCTGGGTGAATGGTTGCCTGTGTATACAGTGGACTGTATCTGATAGGGATACACCAATAAAGATTCTTTGGGCCTGTACCAAAGGCCTATTATTAACGAGTCATATCAGCTGATACCAATCTGATTACTGATATGCAGCCCAGCAGCTTGAAGAGCAGTGTCCAGCTGATAAGTCTGTGGTAGGAAGAGGCATGGGGAAGTGGGGGGGAAGGGATATGGTGGGGGAAGATCAGGACAGTAAAAGAGGAAGTGGGGCAGGGGTGGGGCAGGGCACAGGACGGAGCCAAGAGAACCTGGTCCAGGGGGCTCCTACCACTGCGCACACTCATGGGGGAGGCACAGGGGATACATGCCCCCAGGATCTGTGCATGGAGCGAGGGCAGGCTGCCATTGTGGTCTGGGGCTAGTGCCGGGCTCTTCTTGTAGGGGGAGGGCTGTGCAGGGGCTACACTTGGGGTGGGCAGTGGCAGCACTGGAAGAGAGGGCTTGAGAGGACAGGGCTCTGGAGAATTTTGGGGTAGCTGTAGCCCACCCTGTAGCCTCCTTCCAGCACTGCCATTGCCACCCAACCCCTCCACCAGGAAGAGGCCAGCACCAATCCCAGCCCCAGCCCACCCTTGCAATGATCTGGGGGGCACATGCCCCCTGTGCCTCCCCCAGGGGTGTACACAGCAGCTAGAGTCACCCCCCACACACTCCTCAGATGGGCAGCACCTGCCCCTACCTCTGCCATAGCTCCATTCCCTCACTATAGGGAGCCTCAATCTGGCCCCCAACCACCTCGTCCCCTATAGACTTACCGGCTAGACACTGCTCTCCAAGCTGTCAAGTTGCACTCCTGGACGCATGCATGCTGCAACTGTGCCCATGCATACAGCATTTATCCGCAACATTAGTAGCCACATAAGCCAAAAAGCTGACTGCTGATAATGTCAATTTTCCTTTTATTGGTGCCGATACAATACGGACGGATATATTAGTGCACCTCCAGCACCTGATGGGTTTCATCAAAAAGCTTCAACTCTGAGTTAAGTAAGAGAAAACACAGATACATCTGAAACCCTTGAGAGCTTTTTGGCTGAAAACGAGTTGGCGTTAGACAGAGACATGAAAAGACAAATAGAGGAATACTTGCTGGCACTCAGATCTCAATTTTGCCAGTACTTTTCTGAAGTGGGCAATGAGAATGAGTGGATATGCAACTCTTTTGTAGCAGACTGCAACTCTTAGGTGCTTTCTAACAGCTAAAGAGGAGGAGCAATTGCTCAAGTTATCATGTGACAGAGGACTGAAACACTCTTGCCCAAATCTGGTTGAAAATTAAACTCTTGCTGCCGTTCACCACCATATACTTATATGAAAGTGATTTTTCAGCCTTGTATCAATAAAAACAAAATACCAAAACAAACTGGATGTTGAAGGAGATATAAAACTGTCACCTAGCCTATCAAACTTTCATATCTTTCTGCCAAGAAGCAAGCTCATCCATCATATTAGAACTGACAACAAAATGATGAGTTCACAAAATTGTACTATTGTTATTGAGGATATTATTGTTAAAACAATGGTTTGTCAGTACTCATCTATTTGTGTTTCCTATGCACACAATAGATTTCCAAAGAGGGCCACACCTCCATTTGAAATTTTGTAGGGGTCCATGAATTTTAAAAGGTTGAAAACCACTAACATAAGTGATTTGCAGAGAGTTATGCAGTAAGTCCATGGCAGAGGCAGAAATAAATGTCTGTCTCCCCTCTTTTTATTTGACTACCAGAGCAAGAAGTCAGAAAACCCTCTTTTGCTTGCACATGGGCAAACAAATCGTACAGAAAGGCACTGAATGAAATTCAAAGTACCAACATTTAGAACCAGGAGGAGATAATTTATGGAACAAGTTGTGAATTTGTGAAATCAGCTGCCATAAGAAACTGAAAAAATATGGTGGCTGGATTTTAAAAATAACTTGAACAATAAAACATTTGCTGTTAAACCAGCATAACTAAATTTCTTCTCTCACCAAAAAAAGATTAACTAGATGTTTTATAAGAGGTTTAGCATTCTTCTGAAGCTAGGGGATATTAGGCTAGTCATATTAGACAGATGACCCATTTCTGTATCACAGCTTTTCATTATTGGTCCCACTGCATCAGGTATAAACCATTTTCAAAATCTTGTGGATGCATTTTGAATGTTGTATTAAGACACAGTAAAGAATGAATGTTGACATTTATAATGAAGAAAAAGTATATATTACAAAAATGTTAAGTGTGAACTACAAACACACTAGCTTGCTATCTAAGAACTGCATGAAGGTGGGAGCACAAAAATTGAAGCTGATACTATATAAAAATTACATTATAATAATGAAGGAAAATAATTAGTCCAAGACTTTTGCCTTCACTCATTGAAGATGAGTAGGTTAAAGCTGCCTAATATCAGATTTTAACCCACAGCTCTAGAATGTCACACTTAGATAATGCCACCACATCTGAAGTAAACACTTTCAACTTCAAATGCTGACATATGCTGCACACAGATAAACATTTGCCGACTAAAACACACAATTTCACAGGGAGTTAATTGGATGCACCAAAGAATAAGTAGTTTGAGGCTACAGTTTGAATCGTCTAAACCAAACTGAAATGTCTTTCATGAAGTATTTAAACTGGGCACTGTTTCTGGGAGGCACAACACTCCCTTTCCACAGCAAGGACGCTTTTTGGTTCATAATAGGGATATCAGAATTACTACTCTAAACAATCAATGCTTGCCTAAGCAGCAGAGGGGAGTGATTTAAAAATGGGACAATTTAAACTGTTATTTAAGTTACCTAGTTATTTAACTTACGTCAATTTAAGTAATTTTAATCAACTTTTCCTTTTGCACTTAAATTATTTTCTAAGGGAAATGATATTCTCACTGGTGGATATAACTATTAAAACATGTAGATTTATAACTAAAAAACAGCATTTTCACTAAATTTGATATGTTTTTGCTATGTAAGAAAATATGCTATAAACTTTATTTAAGCAGTAATAAATTCATATTTTAATCCCAATGATGTTCCAGCAAGAACAGCCAAAACCTTTTCCTAACTACTTGCTTTCTCCTCTTAAGGTCCTTTAAGGCTATTCTAACTACAGATTTACTGAGACTGAGGCAGGGGGCGGCCGATTTTGTGGACTGCATGCAGGGCCAGCCGCCTTTTTCACGGGCTTATCACAGCACGCCCCTCACCTCTGATTGGCCAAGGGGCCTCTGTGGCCCTGCCCTTGACACTAATTGGTCAAGAGGGTTATCTGTCATGCAGTTCCACCCCTCACTGCTGATTGGCGAGGGCTGCCTACTCTGCCCTTCAGCACTGATTGGCAGAGAGGTGGGCAGCCCTGTCATCAGTCAGCAATAAGGGATGGGGTGGGTGACTGCCATCTTGGCTGCTCCCCTTCATACCAGAAGCCCCTGCACTTCCTCCCTCTCCCTGGTGGGCTGTGCAGCCAGGCCTCAGCAGTCACGAGGACCACTGGCTGTCACTGGGGAGCCTGTATTTTATTTTTAGTAAGGTTTTTTTTTTTTTTGTGGACTTAATGTACAATGCCTGATTATCTGACAATGCCCAATTTTGTGTTTTCCATGAATTTGTGAATTGAGTAGGTCCTTAATTGTGACAGTCTTTGCTTGAACTGCAGCTAATGCTGCTCACCTGAATTCTGCTGTACCCCAGTGTTGTATCAACCTGCTTCCAGAACAAAGATAGTACTGGGTTCCTTGCTGAAGAATGCCAACACTCCTTTAAAGGACGACAACTGCCAACTAGTTGTAAGAAAACACACTGTCTTTGCTAACAGAAACTCTTTATGCAGACAATCTGTCCAATAATCATCTACTATGTGGTCTCCCAATATGTGCAACTTGTAGATCTAACAATACTGACATGGAAAGCTCCAATTCATTGGCTTTAAATGTCAAAGGAGAATATGGGGAACAAGCAAATTGAACTGGAAGTCATAGTATGTAAAGAAAACAATGAATTTGCTTTACAAAATCTTGGTGGGCTTAATCCCATAACTAGAATATCAACTTTAGGAGTATAGTTGTTTCAGAAGAAAAGGGTAGGAAAGAAGGGGTTGGTTCCGCACTATGCATTAAATACAGAGTTGCAGAAAATTAAAGTAATCTAATCCAACCCCATGCTCAAAGCAGAACCATCCCCAACTAAATCATTCCAGACAAGGTTTTGCCTAGCCTGATCTTAACCATCTCCAAAATTGGATTCCACAACCGCTCTGGGTAACCTGTTCTGGTGCTCTACTGCAGTCCTAGGGCGTGTCCAGATGAGCATGCACATGCCTCTTGCAGCATCTCAAAGAAGTCTGAGATGCTGCAAGATGTATACCAGAAACAAAAACATTTTCCCGCATTGCATATTTGCAGCACAGGCTCAAAATTTGATGCCTGGAGATCCAGGTAGCAAAATAAAATACAAGGGAAAGAAGCGGGGTAGGTCACAGTCTCCAACTGTGCCTGGAGGCAACTGGGAGGCTCGGGTCTTCCACTGAGATGCATTGCTAGCTGGCCAGAGTGTCTCTATTGCTGCCTCTGGCCCTGGTAATGCAGCCCAGCCAGGCGGGGCCACAGCACGTGACAGAGCCAGCACAGGCTGCTAGGCAGCCAGGACTGAGCCGTGTGGGCCCAACTGCCCCAATGGTCGCTGCTGCAGTGGGGGCAAGTGTGGCCCCTGTGGGGGGGCTGTAGCCCCAGCAGGGAGGTACCAGGGTCTGCGGGGGTGCTGTTGTCCCAGCAGAGGGGTATCTGGACTGCTCCCCCTGCAGGGCCCATGGGCTGTAGGGAGGCTGTGCCCTGTGTGGGGGGCAGGAGACCCAATCCTCCTGAGCAGCCCTACCTACTCAGTCACTCCACATCCACAGCCCCCCCCCCCCAATTCCCCCACACCTACCTACACACCCATCCGCATCCCTCCACACCCACCCACACACCCACCCTGCATCTCCCACAAACCTTTCCCACATCCCTCTTGCAAACCCCACATCCCCGCCATCACACACCCATCATGCCCAGCTGCCAGACAGGATGAGACCTGCTGGCAGGAACTGTGGCTGCAGGGGCACTTGTCCCCACATCCTAGTTAGTGAAGCAGTCAGGAAAATCTCTAATTGTTCTACGATAAAAAAAACCAGAAGTACACATCAAAACATAGATATTTAGAATTTATTTTATTATGATGACAGAGACACTGGTAGCCTTCCAAAATGCTTTATCATCATAAATATATCAATAAAACACTGCCCAACTGATCTGCCTCTCTCTCTCTATGTCTATAGTGGTCTTTTGTTTTAATTGTGAAAGAACATTGATTTGGGAGTATTTTAAGGAGAAAATTTTGAATTTTTTTTATCAGAGATTTTGCAGTTTAAATAGGGAACACCAAAAATCCTGTTAGTGAGGTGCGTGGCAGGACCCAGGCAGAGAAGCCTGCTCAGGGCTGGAACCTGGGACTCAGCTGGAGGTGGCTGACCTCCTGGCCACTTGGAGCCAGGAGGACATGCTTTGACAGTTCAAAGGAGGCCACCACACTAAAAACATCTTCCAGGTGATAGCTGCCCAGATGAAGGGCTGCAGCACGCATGGCAGTAGTGCTGCGCAGAGGTCAACTGTGCAGCCACAGCCCACATCCAGCTGGCCCAGAGGTGCAGATGTCTCTGCTGCAGCTGTGCAGTTGCCATCCAGGCCTAGCAGGTACTCAGCCTTGGGGACACATGCTGTCGCAGGTGGCAGCAGGTCACAGCTAGACAGCAGCCCCCACTGCCAGACTGCTGCAGTAGGTAGAGGGGGCAGGAGCCACTCTAGGTTAGGGCTGCTTCAGCAGTCCAGCTGGTACAAGGGGTAGTGTCCCCAGATACCAAGTGGCTGGGCCTCAAAAGTTCCTGAGGGCAAGTATCCCTGAGCTGCTCACCAGGGCAGCATTTTATACTGCTGGGGCCAGCACAGGTGCCGGTTCCAGGCTCTAGCTCCCCCTGGCTGCAGATCCGGGAAGAGCTGGGCAGGGTTATTTTGCCCCAAGTGGAACAACTTGTCCCACATCAAAATGCATGTCCAG
Organism: Crocodylus siamensis; assembly: GCF_052110815.1. Classification (NCBI taxonomy): domain Eukaryota; kingdom Metazoa; phylum Chordata; order Crocodylia; family Crocodylidae; genus Crocodylus; species Crocodylus siamensis. The sequence goes on from NC_143403.1 coordinate 48,321,278, forward strand.
GCACACGTGCTGAGGGAAAAGTCCCCGGCTCAAATTGTGTCAATCCTATTTGAGCTATTGCCAGCTCATGTGCCTGCATGTGTGGACATACCACATGCCCCAATGAGAAAGTTTTTCCTAATATCCAACTTAAACTTCCCTTGCTGCAACTTGAGACTGTTGCTTCTTGTTCTGGCAGAGTTCCAGCCTTCAGGGAGCTGGGAGGAAGCAGGAGGAAGGCAGAAAAATAGGGAAACCACATGCATAGACTTAAATGTGGCCCCAGGCAGCCTGCAGATTTAATCAGAGACCGTGTGATGTTTATCGGGAAAAACCAGGATCCCTGTTTATAAGCAACTATGTACACTTCCAGGAGAGTCCCAAGATCTGCATGGCAGGGGGCAGGGAAGACAGCTGGCTCCATCGTTCGTGGCTTCTGCCGGTGGCGCACAAGTGCCAGGACCTGCACGTGCACTGTGGGGAGCCCCACATGACAGAGGAGGGCTGACCTGGCTGCACTCCTTGCCACTACATGCAACTCTGGCTGAAGCCACATGCCGCCAGGCAGCAGCGCCTGCACAGGCCATGAGCTCCACTAGGGTCCACCTCCTGCTGCTGCTGCCACTAGCAGTGAGGGCTGTGCACCATGGGGGAAGTTTGTGGGGGAGGGGTCCCCACACTCCCCTCCCCTGCCTCAAACCCACATTCTGCACTCCTACCTGCTGCCCCCCGGGCATGGGGTCACGCTCCCACCAGCCCCTGCCAATCCCCTGCTCATGCCCCCACCACTGCCCTACCTGCTGCCTGGAGCAAGCGCTGCAGCATGGAGATGAGTAGGAGCCACTAGATGCTGGGGAAGCCAAGCAGGTCCCCTAGCAACTGCATCAGTAGCAGCAGCAGCCCCATCAGCAGCAGCTGTGCTGCCTGGCCAAGGCACTCCTGTGCATGAGGGTTGCAGCAATATGCGCAGGCTGGGCAGGGTACAATTAATTGGTAGGTGCCTATAGGCTAGATAAAGTTGCCTAATGGGCCATATCAAGCATGCAGACCACATTTTGTCCACCCCTGCCCTAGAGCATCAGCTATTCAAGAGAAAACCAGACAGGCTCTTCTCTGGATGAGTAACACTAACTAGCCATGGGTTTCAGCCAGTAAGTTTTGAGGTGTCTAGAGTCTAGACAACACTATGCAGGGCATGTACTTGGTCAGTATGTAGACTAAAGCATGTACCCAGTACCCATGTGCATAGGTAGCGATCTATGTGTACAGTCTTCCACAGCTAGGAACAGACTTCCTACCTCCATGTAAGGACCTAAAACACCATGTAGGTAACCATAACATGGCCATTTAGAGGACCAAGCAAAGAACAAAATGCCACTGAATAGGTTTATGCTTACCGGTTGACAAGCCACTGTGGGTGCTCACTGCAGCTCATCTTAACTGCTCCACAAAGCTGCTTCTGTCACTTTTTTGTTGCATATAATTTTCTCACACAATTAACTTAGCCCTATTGGTATAAGCAGTGCTATTGAATAGTCCAGTACACGGTCCTTGATGATTGACTGCTCTTATGATGTGCAGTACTCCAGGACCTGGCAAATCCTTACTTTATTTCATAGATTTCATAGACATCAGGGCTGGAAGGGACCTCGGAAGATCATCGAGTCCAGCCCCCCACCCAAAGGGCAGGAAGTCAGCTGGGGTCATAGAATCCCAACAAGATAAGCATCCAATTGCCCTTGAAGGTGTTCAGTGTAGGTGCTTGAACCACCTCCGATGGCAGGCTGTTCCAGACCTTGGGGGCTTGGACAATAAAGAAATTCTTCCTTACGTCCAGCCTGAGACAGTCTTGCAGTAGTTTATGACCCTTCAACCTCATCATCCCTTGGGGCGCTCTGGTGAACAAACGTTCCCCCAGATACTGGTGGTCACCCCTGATACACTTATAGGTGGCCATCAGATCACCCCTGAGCCTGTGCTTTTCCAGGCTAAAGAGCCCCATGACTCTCAGCCTGTCGTCGTAAGGTCTGTTTTCCTGACCTCTGATCATGCAAGTGGCTCTCCTCTGGACTCTCTCAAGCTTCTCAACATCCTTTTTGAATCGTAGACACAGTACTACAGCTGTGGCCTCACCAAGGCCAAGTACAAGAGGAGAACGACGTCCTGGGATTTGCCTGAGAAGCATCTATAGATGCAAGCCAGCGTTTTGGTTGCTTTACTAGCTGCAGCATCGCATTGCAGGCTCATGTTCATCTTGTGGTCAATGATTACCCCCAAGTCTCCTTCTTCCATAGAGCTAGCCAGCGTAGCACTGCCAAGCCTATAAGGATGCTGCAGGCTTTTCTTCCCAAGGTGGGAAGAAAGATGTTATATCAGGGTTGCCCAACTAGCTACCCACATGTGGCCCACAAAGGGTTAAACAGTGGCCCTCAGACTCCCATCAGGCTGCCACTCCCGGTATTGTGCCCTCTGCACAAGCAGTCAGGGTCTCCCTCCCACTTCCCCTTCCCCACCCTAGAGGGCAGGGTGGTATAGCAGGACAGCCCACAGCCAGATGGCTTAGGATGAGGTGGACATCCAGTGCAGCAGGGAGATAAGGGGAGCCATACCCAAGTGCACAGCACGCTGAGAGGAAGAGGGCATGTATCATGTGGCCATGGGGTAGCACAGCCTCTGGGAAGTTGCTCTCCTGGCCAATTAGGAGTTGGACAATTCTGCATTACATGATACATACAGGAGAAACCTGCCCAGCACTCAGTAGCCATGTTATGTGTAGTCCCTTGGAGTCTGAGCTGTGTTCTCCCCTGCTCTGCTTTTGAGCATCAGACTATTTTGTATGTCCCGTAATCTAATCATGCCAGACATGTATTGATGTGAAACTGCTGAAATTCATCTCTTAGTACAAGGCTTCTGTATAACTTTAGTGAGTGAGATTCTTTGGCTTCCTTGAGCAATGTCATCTCTACTGTACAGGATCCCTCTTTAAGGGAAGAGAGAGAACAAATAAATTACTGTGAAGTAAACTAGGTTATGAATTTACAGTGCTTAAATTTACTTTGCAGTAACCCTCCCTATACATGTTCTTAGATGGCAGTAAATACAAAGTACCCAGCTGCTCAGTTCAAGTGGGAAAATGAAATTAGTTTCAAGTTCTTTAGGAATTCTGGCCTAAACTATACTCATTTTAGTCTAGTTGGAAAGCTCTTTCCAAATTCTTGCCAATCCCACATCACTCCCCAGAGCATCTTTTTCCATTTTCTGATTTCAGAAAAAGAATGTTACCAGGAATTTGCAAACAGCACTCTTCAATATGCTTGTATGTCAGCAGAGCCCAAGTCTTTCCTTCCTTCAAAATACTTAGTGTTTCACTGTGGAAAAACTCTAATTTAAACAGTGTGGAGTCACCATGTAGCAGCTCCAGCTAAAGAGCAGAGAACTGCACTAAACTTATTTGATGCCTACTTAAGTCATTACAGTAACTGAACTCAATTCACAATTCATTACAGCAACTGAACTCTGTTCACTTTCAGAGAAATCAGGCTGTTGACAGATCCACTATGAGTTTCAAATACATAGCAAACATAGTAAATATAATACTGTGCTGTAAGGAATAGCCTTCCTCAACAACTGGCAAACATTTCAAGAATTTGAGTGCATCATGGCTTGAGGGACTTTGGAAGAACCTCTCTCATCTATGTAACGAACAGATCTTCTCTTGTACAGACTGAAAGCTGTTAGACAGAAGCGCTCTGCTGTCCTGTTGAGACAAGAGAAGAAAGATGTGCTTAGATGGCTAAGACTTAAAAGTGAAGCAGAAGGCAGGGTAAATCTGCACCTTATAGACTAACCAAAGACTTAGCGAATGAGCATAGCTCACTTCACCAGATGTCCGGAAAGGATGTGCACAAAACAGTGTAAGGAGACAGAAATTAGAAGAGAGAGAGAGAGGGAGAGGGGCAGTACTGGGAAGAGGCAAACAAACAGTAAACCTGTAAGAACAAAGGAGTCACAAAAACTAATCCAGATACTGGGATAACTAGCTCAACAAAGCTGTGGCTGGAACGATCTAACTGGGGACGGTCCAGCTTTGAGCAGAGGGTTGAACTAGATGACCACCTGAGGTCCTTTCCAACCCAAATTTTCTATGATAAAAATCCATAGTCCTGGTTTAATCCATGCTTAATACAATCCAGTCTGTGGATGGATCTTGTTCTGCAATTGCCTGTTCAAACTAGTTGTTAATAGTTTGCTAAGACCAGAGGAGTCACTGCAAGCCCTTGCTATTCAGGACACCTTTGTGGCATGTTGTGCTGTTTGTTCCAGTTGTGACTGTTGACCTAGATATGAACTGAGGTATTGATCTAAAACAGTAGGCGTGGAATTTTCTTTAACAACAAGAACAAGAAACTCGGATTCAAGGCTCCTGGCTCTGAGAGAGAATCTTGTTCAGTGGGTGGAACAGGGTAGGTGCACCTGAGACAACTCTATTTCCCCTTCTGTGCCTAATGACAGTTTTCTAGCTGTATACCCTGGCATTTTTGGCCCTGCTACTGTATTACGGAAGCATAAGTATGCACAGTAAGTTATGTGCTGGCTAGACATGCATCTAGGATGCACAACTCTAGGAAGAAGCACTCTCTTATATATTTAGAATAATCACCGAAGCAGCAGGAGATGCAGCTTCTAGGCCCCCGTTACCCAACCAGGATTTGAACTTGCATCTACTCTGGTTTTCTAGTACAGCACCCTAACCAACCTGTCACAGGTTAGGCATTAGCTCGGCTTCTATTCAACAAGACTCCTTTTCAGTGCTCCTTTTGAGGGTGAGCCACTGTTTCTTACATTTTAATTTCATTAAAATAAATGGAAATTAGTGGTTTATACTGCAGGCTGCTGGTTGTAGTTGTGTTAGTCTAAGGACATAGGCAGGTAAGGTTCTTAGGGTAGACATGATATCTCTTATTAGACTAAATAGTTGGAAAAAACTAGCGCACCGGGCCTACATTTTTCTTAGGCAGTAGCTAGCTCTCTATCTTGTCTTCTTCCTCCTGGGCCCACATATCCCCCTCTCTTTGCCACTAAGGGACCAACTTCAAGAAGAGCACTAGAGAAGGAGGCCTGGAACAATAGCTAGCCTGTGGAGTGATGCTCAGAAAGATCTACATTCAGAACCTACCTGGGTGAAACAGAGACCTAAACAAGTGTCCTTACCATTCAGCTATGGGGCTTAAAAAATAAAATAAGGCCCTCCTTCAGTCAGGGTTACCAACAGTCCTCAAGTTTCCAGGCAGACCATAAGAAACTAGTCAAAAAATGCATGTCCATTAAAAAAAAATTAAATGGAGCCAGGTATTAAAAAAAAAAAAAAAAACTAAACAACCAGAACTTGACTGAAGCTCTGGTGTCAGAAAGAAGCTGAAGAAAGTGTTGAAGGACAGACAGAGCAGAGCAGTGCCACCTGGAATCTGGGTGCAGGGCCACAGCACCCTACAATGAGCTCTTGTCAGGGCTTTGTGGCTCCCTCTCCATGCCCCGCCCCAACCCCAGTCATGTGCTGCTGCATCCCATCTGCTTGTAACACTACTGGGTTATGAGGCAGGGAGAGGAATAGCAGGGTGCAGTCAGGGGACCCTTGTGAGCAAGGAACCCCTGGGGTGGGGGCAGCACTATGCAAAACCACTGCTGCAGTCAGGCAGGTTTGCCAACCCCCCCCCACATTTTTTTAACTGACAATCTGCAACCTTTTACAAACAACCAAAAACTTTGTAACAAAGTTGGAATTAAACTCCTAAATTTGAACCCAGCCCTTGCCTAGTGCCTGGCAGAAGGGTTACATTTACATTATGTAAAGCATGTCATAAAAAGTTTGCAGGTTGTTAATAATAAGTTTGTCTTGGGTTAGGAGCCATGTCTCCTAGTCATGGGTTTATGGCCAGGTATGTTTTTATGACTTAAGATTTACAGTGGGTGTGCATACATAGCATACCTGCCCAGCCCAGCCAGTGCATACCCCTCTGCTGCTGCTCAACCTGGGCATCTGTAGGGCTAATAGAAATGCAACCTGCACATACGTAGGAAGGCCACTTATGCAGTAAGATAATAGCTGCCACTTCGGCACACAGGAGAAATAAAATTGTCATCCTATGGCTTAACCTGTAAACAGCTGGAGTAATGTTTTCCTAATTTAGGAGTATAGTGAAGATATGATATTTTAAAAATGCTTTGAGGCCTTTGGAGGTAGTGTTTACAAGTATACAGAACCAATTCTTTTCCTTTTTTTTTTTAACCTTAGTTATGAATTTGTGTTTCTGCTTTTATGGAGGACAAACTTAGTCTTATCATGTAATCACAACATGGCACATGGCTGCATTAGTCATCTTGCTGATGACTGCAGATCCAGGACAGCGGAGTTCTATGGAGCAGCATCTCAGCCCAGAAGATTACCACGTGATCAGACTGAACTGAAAAAGCAGCAGCACTCAGACAACACAAACTCAAGTCGCATGATGCCATTATTTGTGCTTAAGCAGCTATTTCTGGAGCAGCACTCCAAGCACAAACCCGAACACCTATTTTCTCTGCAAAGCTTCTGGGTTTGCGCTTGTTAAAACTTCCTTCTTGCTGTGACAGTATGCTTAGTTAGCATTTGTTTACTTAGTGTGATTTCAACTCCCATGTAACCAACTGTATTAAATGGACTTAGACCATTTCTGAAAAATTCACATCCTACGAAGAACAGAACATATGGCAAGAAAAACAGGTTTTCATATAAATAACATTTCACTATTAAGCAACTCCATGTTCTTAGAAGAGTTACAGTGATAAAACTAGAAATGTATTTCAAAGGTAACCTGGCATACCTAATAAGGCATTATGACGGCTACTAAGACCATAATTTATAGCAGCATCCCTGTGTCCAATGCTTATCTACAAACACACGGCTGCTCTCAGTAAATGAAGAATGACTCAGACATCTGCTTCTCTGATACACTGGCTCTCACTGCGACAGCCTTATACACTTAAGATAGGAATGAACTGCTTATCAAAATGTCTGACTGGAACTTCTGAAGGTTGAAAGCAGAAACCAGTGTGCACACCACAAAATGTACTCGGGGCAAGGGAACGATACCTTTTTTAATTTTTGTGATTAACGAACGCCAGAGATGAAGGACACATTTTACAAGAAAAGGAAAGAACCGTTAATTCCCTACATACTTGATTAGCTTGTATTTCTCAAAGGACTGCTGTGGTAAAGCAGTTGGTTTCACATGCACAACAATAGCCCTTGGAGAAATATACTGACCCAGATTCATAGCCAATTTTCACTCCGCATGTAAGGGAAGATGGTGGCATTTAGGACACAGTTTCAAGCTTACCTGTTCAATCAGGCTTTTTAATTACCATGATAAAACAAGATACCATTACAGGAAAGACTGACAGAAACTTAAGTTGCTTTTGAGTTGGGATTTGTTTTACAGATTACTGTGAAAGTGCTTAATGGTAGACCAGTGAGCTTCATAGACATCCATAAGGAAACGTATTAGCTGCTTCCATTCCTGGGATTAAAAATGATCAGGGCAACTTTGGTTGCGTGTGACCTGCTGGCTTTTCACAGATAATCAATCAGTCTGGGGAATTGCTCAGTTATACTGGGAACAGCCTCACAATGCCGTTCATTTGAGGAAGAATGAACTTCAACTCCGGTTTCTCTCTGAAGAATGCCTTGCATAATGAGCCTGCATTCATCTGTCAATGATTACATATAGGTTTTTCCTCGGTATAAGTAAAAAATTTTTTCTAACTGGCAGGATTTCAAACTAACACAACAAGTCCAATTTGACTATTTCTGGTTCATTCATCACTTTGGATGGAACTCATGAATGCTGCCCTTTCCGTGGGCTAGTCAGAGAAACTGAGGTGTTTGACTTAAGCGGGAGGTATGCTATAATGTTTCAGTGGGTGTTTTTGTACACAGCCAGATCATTATGGTTCCCAATCCTCCCATGTTCTCAAATTCATAGCTTTCTATTTCAGATGGAAAAGATGATAAATGGTTGTTCTGAGGAAAGAGACTGCCAACTCTAATGGTATTTTTTTTAAATCTCAAATGTAGAGCATCCAGTCTCCAAATACCTTACATACAAAGAATTGTTTATCCAAGTGTAGAACAATGTTGTAATAATTATGGCAGTTAAACTCTTTTCTGAGTGTCCAGCAAAATATGACTCTTGGATCACAAGATGGGGTAGATCTCGGGGAGGGGGGGGGTGCAATGGTCCATCTGCACCCCCTTTTAGATTCCTGCTCCACCCAAACTTACTGCCCGAGGATAGCAGCATTTCTGTTCAGGCAGCACTGAGGGAATCAATTGCCTTCCTGGCTCATTAAAATCTACCTGATTTCTGCTAATCTCTCTTTACTCCACACAGTGGTGACACGTAGGGGGTGGACGGGTGCACGAGCTCCCCGAGAACACTGGCACGCTGCCTGCTGGCCAGCGTTCCCGGGCAGGGGGCAGGCAGGAGCGCCAGCTGGAGAGTGCACCAGGAGAGGTGATCCCCCCATGGCCGATCCTACTAACCTGGAAGTGCCCGCTGCCGGTCGCGGGACAGCAGAATTGGCCACCAGGTGGGACCTCCCCCCCACAGTCTGCAGGATTGGTTGCAGGGGGACCCCGACTCTGGAGGCACCAGAAGCCCATGACTCCACAGGTGTTAACAACCCTCTGGTCCTTTTTTTAATGGAATCAATAGTCCATTAAAGATGGTATCCTTTCTTCTCCAATTTTGATGTCTGTTCACTGTTCCAGGCAATGTCTCTTATTCCACAGCCCTGCAGACCATTTGCAGTTCTAGCTGAAGTCCTTAACTCGAGTGTGGTAATATTAACTCAGCTGAACATTAACTCAGATGTAGAAGTGACTAACAGTGAAGTATTAGCTGCACTGTCAAAATACTCATGGGCTAGGAACAGAAATTACACATAAACCCAGTATAGGTGATCAGAAATTAGTTCAGATCTGTCACACACTAGAATTTCAGTGCACATAAACTGCTTTCAAAATGGTCAAAGCCAGTTTAAGATAAACCTGGATGGATGTACTAGTATCAGACTTAGCTGATTTAGGTTAAATTGGTTTACTGGATTTCTGCCCCAGATCGCGCCCCAAATTCAAGTCAACTCGCGGTCCTCCAGCATCCTAGGATACTTTGCACCTCTCCCATAACCCCCAGCCCCTCACAGGTGAGCAGGCTAGCCTGGACCCAAACTGCTCCAGCTGAGCAGGGAGATGTGGTCTAACACCCCTGGGGTCTGACCTGGGCCACTCTAGACAAGCAACCACATTTACAGAATCAAAAACAAACATCTGTTCACTTATCTGTTCACTCTACACAGCTTAGACTAACCTATGAAGATTGAATCGATTCAGCCTTGGGCTTTTTGACTGTCTGTATTTAGTCATGGAGGCTTATTTATGCATCTGAATAAAAGATGGATATTTAATTATAATGACTACATAACTAAAATCCAAGGCAGTCTCCAGCTGTCTGCCCCTGGCCCTGTGTCCTCCTCCCCTGCTGTGCCCACCCAGACACACAGGGACTTGCAGGAGGGTCTTCCCACGCTCGGAGTCTCCTCACAGGCAGCTCTTCCCCTCCTGCCTGCCCCGGCAGGGCTCGGAGGAGAAGGGAGGGAGAACAGACACAGTGCAGCACTCTCCAGTGTGGCGCCTCGCTGCTACTTCTGCAGGGCTCTCAGAGGGGTGGCCATGGGGAGATCCCTTCCCTGGTCTCCAGCCTCTCTCTCACCCAGGAATGATGTAACCCCAGCAGAGTTTGAATGAGAGATGTTAGCAAAAGCCCAGGAAGAGTCCTGGCCTGGCTTTGTTCTCCCCTCGGGAAAAACTGCTTCCCTCTTTTAAAAAAAGCCTCTCAGCCAATGCCAGGCCAGGACTCTTCCTGGGCTTTTGCTAACATCTCTCATTCAAACCCTGCTGGGGTTACATCATTCCTCCCACTTCCAAGAGGGCTACCTCCAAAACAGCTTTAATCGCCCTCAGGGCAAACGGTGTCCCTACTGAGACCAACTCTGTCTCTTCGCACTGTCCCTCTGCAGGGCAGCCCTTCCTATTCCTTCAGGTAGGTCCATTTTTAATGCAACTAGCTAGCTAACTAGCAAGTTTCATTTAAATCATGGAAAAAAATGTGGATTTGGGGTTAAGTGAAATTCAGGGATTTTTTTAAATAGGAGAAAACCAGGATCCCTAACATCATATACAGCATCATTACTTTGTAACACGAGACCGAGGATTTTGTGAAGTGGGGGTGCAGTGTGATCTGCACCCCCACTTTACATAACTGATGATTCACCACACTGTCTGTACCCCCAGTTTACTAAACCCTTGATCTGCCTATCTTACAAGGTAATGATGCTGTATACGATGTTATAATCGTTCAACTGACGGCAGTCACAGCAAATGTCTAGCATTTATACCAGAGGCCGGGGAACTACGGCCCATGGGTTGGATCCAGCCCTCCAAGCACTTCCATCTGGCCCATGTGGTCCCCCAATAAACTGTGCTCTGCCCAGTCCTTCTACCCATGAAGGTGGGAGTGAGGCACCCATGTGTACACACAGCCCCAAAAATGTACCCTATTGCCTGGCTCCCACCCCCACCCTCATGGGCAAAGGGCCCGACCAGCAGCACACAGGCTGCTGCTGCCACAGCCCCTGAGACTCGCTTACTTCCCCCATCTCCTGCTGGCTCTGAGCAGGGTGAGCTCTGACCAGCCCGTCTCCCGCTGGCTGAGCAGCAGGTGTGGGGCTGCAGGTGGGAGAGAGCCCGGAGTGTGGAGCTGGGGGCTGATGGCAGTGCGAAGCCCACGGCCAGGTGGACAGGGGGCAGCAGCAGCACAGAGCTGGGTTGGGCAGCATGTGGGTGTGAGGGAGAGAGAGAGGGGTGTGGTGACCCCCATAAACCCTCCATGGCACAGAGCCCTGGCAGGTGGCAGCAGCAAGCAGGGCACTCAGGGCACAAGCACCCAGTGGGGCGCAGCTATGGTCAGCACTACACAGCCTCTGCACAGCTGCCCGTATCACTGGCACTCCCTGCCACTCATGCAGCCCCTGCACTCACACAGCAGGGAGAGAAGCCCCATGTGCTAGAGCCAGGTGTCCTCCCTGCCAGGCTTCCAGAGCTAGCTGCCTTTCCTGCCTGGAGCTTCCCTCCCCTGCAGGGAAGGGAGTCAGCTCCAGCACCTTAGGCTTCTCTCTGGTGCTGCATACTCCTGGCAGGGAAGGCACTTGGCTCCAACATGTGGGACTTCCCTCCCTGCTGTGCTTGTGCAGTGGCTGTGCATGAGTGGCAGGGAGCACTGGCAATACAGGCAGCGTGCAGAGGCTGCGCCCCTTGCTGCAATGTGCAGCACTGACTGGAGCTGCGCTCCACCGGGTGCCTACTCCCCCAAAGCACCCCACCTCCTGCTGCTGCACTATGGAGGGAGTGTGTGTGTGTGCAGGGGGGTTCCTACACCCTCCGAACCTCCCTTACACCCAAACCCTACCCCCACAACCCTCCACTATATCCTATGCCCCCCACCCTACAATATACACACAGCCACCTCCCTGGTGTCAGAAGCCAAGCAGGGAGGTTTAAAAAAAAAATCTTTCTTGTTCTGCAATGAAGTTTAAAATCCTCCAGGGAAGGAGTCCTACCTGATCTACACAACAAAGAGCAACTCTGAACAACTCACAGAGACACTCCCATGGACCCAGAGGGACAGATTTTCCATCTCCAGCTCCTCTGTACAAAATGAAATTTATCTATGGGGACCTTTTTACCATCTTTAATTTTCCCAGAGCCTCATGAAAGGGCATTTCAGCCCAAAAGCCTGCAGAAAGATTTTTTTTTGCAGTTTCCTAGTAGGTCTAATAAATGGTATCATTTCTGAACCAAGAGTTCTAGATTTTTCAATTTCAAAAGAGTGTGGACATTTTAATGAAGAAATTATGAGCAGCTCTTTCATGCCAGTGTTTTGTACAACAAAAGGCTGCTTTACTTAGTCAACCTAGCAAACAATACAGATAATCTCTAGTGGCTCAAAAACTATTGATCTGTTTGACCTTCTTCTCCTACCATAACTGAGATGCAAATGATGAGGGGCATGCATCTAAATTGGATACAGTTGAATCCACATTTAAATAAATCACTTGCATGTGTAACAAGGCCTTTTATGTGTAATGTCTGTTCCTAGCCCTATTTTTGTGGCCACAATTTTGGGCATTTGCAACATGACAGGGGGGCACAGATGCCTGTTTCCTTGGGTCTTGTATTGCTATTAACACTTTTATGGTGACACAGAGGCAACCTCCGTTTAGCAGCCTTAGTTTCCTAAACTCTTGATGCCTTCATGTCTAGATACATTATATCATTGTAGCTGGGCCAACAGGGCAAAGGCACAACTGAAGCTAGGTCAGCATTCACCAGAATGAAGTGCAGTCCCCCAGGCAGTGGAGAAAGGTGAAAGTAACTTATAGATGGTATTATGTGAGTTTATTGACAGTTAAGAATTAAGGGGTATTTCTAAACTGCAGACTGAGTTCCTAATTATGGGGCTGTAAACTCTTCAAAATGCTTTCCTTTGCCCACCCAGCATAATCTCAGCCTACTGAAAATGGACTTGATGTTTAACTTTAGTAGTAGAAATAAAGCAAATGTAAGAAAACCAAGAAATGCACAAAATACTAATACTGAAAAAGTGCTTTCCTCTTCTCGTTGTGCTTAAACTTGAAACGTTAAAACAAAGCTGCTCTCCCAGGATCTGAGTTGGCAATTTTGGGTGTGATGTTGATGTCAAGTACAAAGAGGCCTTTTCAGTGATACAATCAGATAATTCATTTGTTCTGTAAAGCCAACAGTGCTTTTATAAAATCTATGTAAATTAATTCAAATATTTTTCTTCAAAACTGTGGTTCAGAAAAAATGATTTTATAAAGTGCCGTTGCTCCATCAGTGGATGTGGTTTATTAAAGCTGTCCTTACAGCCTTGTAAGTACCCTGACATAATGTCTGTTGGTAACAGCAACAGAACCCTCTTTATTTGGAGGATCTGGATCTATATTTGCAGATCTTGCAATGATTTCAGGCAGAGAACAGGCCCCTACAGTACATGTCACAGGTGCCAGGTCTCTGAGAAGAGACAGCAGGGGTCTTATTGTAGGAATTACCAAGTTGATTGCTCACTAATTGTTCCTACCCGCTAACCTTTCAGCTTCTATCCATTTGCTTGTGAAACTTAAAGGGTGTGTGGGCATTCTTATTTTGGCTATAGCAGTTATTATAAGGGTAAAATTATTGTGGGTTAGCATAAGGGTAAGTTTAGCAGGACATAATGCACAGGACCATAAAATCTCAGCCACCTCCTCCTCACTGTTAGTCAAAAGTTCATTTCAAGGCTTAGTTCTATCTACCATATGCTTTGAAATCCCTTGTATTTTGCACTTCTAGAGTACATGTCACTGCTGTCCTTTATTCATCAAAGAAGACTAGAAAACAATGCAGGTGAATTATATAGACTTTTCTTCCTTTCAAAGTATTACTTCCCCACATTGTACACTACATAAGGCAGATATTAAGCCAAAATTCCTTCATTAGGAGTGCTAATGCTTCCAGCAGCCTTCATCATTTTTTTTGGAGAGGTAAAAAAGAGAGAAAAAGAAAAAGGAGTCTTTTGCTATAGCATAAAAGGGAGCTCATACTATGATTAGTTCTTTACAGAGCTAAAAGTTTTTGCTTTTTCTTATCTTAACACTTCTTTCACTGCATCTAACATGGAATCTGACTTTATCAGTATAATAAATGGCAGTTTTGCCCCTCCTGTTGCTGAGACCATGACAGTCTTAAATTGTATCTGTACACGTACCTGAATTTTTCAGCATTCGTAGCAACAGAACTATCTTCATTTGGAGGATCTGAGTTTGCAGAATTTGCCAAGCCAGAGAACTAGCAGGTTCAATACATGTCATGCTCCAGCTTAAGCTTGGCCTTTAAGCATACCACCCCACCCCTCCATCCCCCTGCAATTGCTTGCAGAATGAGGGAAACCTCCTAGAACACCAGGTTGCCCATCCCACCATTCTGTATGTCAAGGGGCTACTTTCTAGGCTGGCAAATAACAAGGTGATAGCTGAATCACTTATACTAAGAGCAACAGAGCTAGTGGACAGGATGCAGCTATGTCCAGTACCAAGCTAATTTCATATCAAGCCATGACTACCTCAGACACCAATGCAGAGAAAGAAGAACTGATCACGGCCTTGATTAAGTTGGAGGACAGGGAGATGGAAGTTGAAGAGGCCAAGCTGGAGTTACTCAAGCTAATGAACTCTCAGGCTCTGGTATCGCTAAGTTTAGAAACCAAATTTTTTCTGGCTGGTTACTCCATACCATTAAAATTGACGAGCGCCCCCTCCCCCTCAACCCCTCCCCTCATTTCCTATCACGTGCCATGATCGCAAGCAAAGGACTGTGAATTTCTTTACACATATCCCCTTACTCCTATTCATCATGCCTTTGCTTATGCTTCTGAGGAGCCCTATTGGGCACAGCATCACATCATAATCTTATGTTGATGGATTATCTGTGAGAAGCTGCCACACCACACCACAGCCTTCCTTCCTAGCCCAGAATAATCTCCTCCTGCAAGTATAGCTGGCACTGTTCATGCCTTGTACTGTGCCATGGTGAAATGCATGTTGTGTTTGACTGTGCCCAGCTTTATCAAGTGACCCAGATCTGCCTAGATCAGTGACTCCACTCCACCCTGAAGACATACACTTTGCCATATAAAGCACTGATAGATCTCTAACACTCAGACCCATATGTTTACACTGAGGCACTGGAATTGAAAATCATCTTCAGTTTTAAGAAGCTCCTTCCTGTGAGTCCCTGAGGACACTGCACAAAGTGAATGCCTTGTAGTTCTGTCATCATTTGACTTGCTCACGCTTGTCAAATCAAAGTTAATGGAAGTAATTGTGTTGCCTAGAAACATGCACATGTACACACCCTGCAAGCTCCTGTGCTCTATTACCATCTCTGCCACAGGTTCAAGGTGTGACCTCCAGCAAGTCTCTTCTCTGGGATACACCAGCTGGGGTACGCCAGCTCATGAAACAAACCTCTCAATAGAAAAGGTCCTGCATCTCAGAAGTATCACATAGAGGAGGAAAGTCTGGAGGTCACCATCCTGGTCAGGTTCCATGGTGCTAGACATTATACCCGTGCTTTCAGAGACACTTCCTGCTCTCCTGAGGATTTGGTACAGGGCTTTCGTCCTTCGTCTGAGGATCCCTATATAGAAGGGCAGAATCAAGAATGGATTATAGAGTGTAACATGTACCGAAACGACTAGTTCTCCGATAGAAAGGTCTGCAAACTCAGATCCTCCGAATAGACATGCAGATCCAGGGCTGTCTCTCTCTAGGCCGGGCTGTGAGGAAACAGGGATGGAGTGTGGGTATGGGAGACTAATCGATCTATTTGAAATGAAGTCACAATGTGGTAAAAGCTGGTGTCTTTCCAATCCCCTCAAAAGAGATGGAGGAGTTTGGTAAAGCTGCTAAAACCATCTGAGCTGGGATGTGCTGGCTCTGTTTGCTTGCATCTTGACTCTGATGTGCTGGGAAAGTCCCTTTCCCTTTCAGTGCCTTAAGTTAGCACCAGACAGGGAGACCTTCTCCCATTCGACTAAGCACCAAGTTGGAAAATATTGTAGAAGAATGAGATATTTGGTGCTGCTTTGTGAACTGAATTCATTCCTGCCCATGACTATGCCAAAAGTTCTAATGGCCTACTACTCTGGCTAACCTAATGGTCTATAACAGGGGTAGGCAATTATTTTGGCTGGAGGGCCGCTTAACAAGTTTTGGCAAGCTGTTGAGGACCACAAGGGTGACCCCACCCCTTGACAAGCACCCCACCGCCTGATCGCCACCTTGTGACCCTAACCCCTGATCTTTGTCACCTGAAGTCCCTCCCCTTGCCCCAGAAGGTACTCCATTGGAAAGGGGATTTGCCATTTGGAACCAGGCGGGGGGGGGGGTGGAAAAAATTATATACTAAAAAAAATCAAAACATCCAGAATAACATTTTAATTTTATTTTTTTTAAATATTTCTGTCCTGATTTGTGCGCGTTTGTGCTATGTATATAGAGGTGATTCCGTAATAGCTCAAAATGAAGTCTTACTCTTGTATATTGTGTAGGGAGGAGGGGGAGGAGTGTGGGGGGCTGTGAGGATGTTTGTGTACGTGTGTGTGTGGGGGGGGGAAGGGTGTGGGTGTGTGTAGAAGGGGACGGTGGTTAGCAGTGTACGTGTGGGTGTATATGTGCATGTGGCAGTGTGCAGGGCTCCCCACACAGGCACACAGATGCGAGTGTGGAGGGTGTGGTAGAGGGTGTCAGGGGGTGCAGTGTTTGTAGGCTGTGTGATTGTGGGGTTTTTGGAGCAGGTTTTGTGGCTATGGTGGGGTATGCTTGAGAGCCCCCCTACACGTGCCCCCCCCCAGCTGGTCAGCACCTATCCCCACTAAGCAACAACTCAGAACCGGCATGCCCTTCAGTGCCTCCTCACCAGCTGTGGCATGCCCTGCTGCCCCTTGGGCACGCAGCAGGGCTGGGGCAGCTCCATGGCTGAACTACCTTTCTAGGCAGCCTAGGAAGTAGCAGCTCAGCTGCCGTCTCCACTAGCCCCAGTCCCACAGTACCAGTAGGGACAAGCGCACACAACCCCAACCTGGTGTACCCCACACCTGTTCCGGACTCGCCCATCCGGGCTGAGCAGCAGCAGTGGCACTGGGCAGAAACCATTGCTTGGCCTAGGTCAAAAAAGTGGCCCCTCCCACTCACCACTGCCAGGCAGCTCTCACTGCAGCCAACGAAGCCCATGACACACTAGGGTGGCCCTGTATCTCCATCACAACCACCTGTGGCCTGTCCACTGGGACAGCAGTGACACTGCAGAGCAGCTGCACGGCAGTGCAGAAGTGGCGGTGACGGAGACACAGGACAGCCCGGTACAGCACAGGCTCCAGGCAGCTGCTGCGAGACCTGCCCAGAGGTGGTGAGCAGGAGGGGCTGCTTGTCCCCTCCACCAAGCAACCATTTCTGCCCAGCGCCACTGCTGCTGCTCAGCCCAGACAGACAAGTCCAGAACAGATAAGGATGCACCAGGTCAGGGCTGTGCAACTGGTCCCCACCAGTACCATCAAGCTGGGACCAGTGGCGGTGGCAGCCTAAAGCTGCCTAGGAAGTCAGTCCAGCTATGGAGTCACCTCAGCCCCAATGTGTGCCCAGGGGGTGGCAGGATGCACCATGGCCAGGTGGCGCCTGAGCCAAGCAGATCAAGGGACCCACCACAGGCCAAACAAAGCCCCTCCATGGGCCATATTTTGCCCACCTCTGTTCTAACAGGATCCCCAGATAGTTACTTCCATTAACTTTTCCTTTCATCCCAAGATCAAAACCTAAATATTACTCCCATGCTATCCTTTCAAGATTAATTTGCAACCAGTTTATTGTTACTGTTTAAGCTAATTTACTTACTCTACTTTCCTGTTGTGCTTCAAGATTACCATTAACTTCAACTTTAAATGAATGGCACCATTACTGTATAATTGTATTTACAGTGCATCCACAGGAAATGTGCTCTGGCAAACTGCAAAAAGTGCTGAGGACACAGGCAAGAACAAAAAAGCAGGGATGGGGAAAAATAAGCAAAACTGGACAATAGAATAATTTTTGAAAGCACATAATGCAGAGGTAATAGATTTAATCTACTCTGCCAACAGATAAAAATAATGGCATGTTAAGGGCTTTTAGTGGCACATGTTTTGAAGACTGCACTCTAAACAAGCTGCATGGTTAATCTCCAACTGCAGCAGTAAAAACTGAGAATGGAAGTTTCTTCCAAAAGATTTTGTTTCACCACAGGCAGTAACTGGGAATGTTACAAAGCATTAACAAAAAGTTAACCAAGGCTCTCCAGATGAATGGAAGGGTGATTCTAAACAGGTCTGCTGTATGACTATTGAGACATTTTTACAAACTATTCCCATGGGAAGTTGCCCTCTGTATTTTGTTAAGGCAGAGTCAGGTCTGGGATTGATATGATTAGAGTCCTATGCAGCAAACAACTTAACTCTGCAACTGACAGCATCAAATTATTTGCTCTTTTAGGTCTATAGCGGGGCTAAATTAACTTTTTCCTAACCATTGGTGGCCACGATTCAGATCTTCAGAGTTTATGTTAGAGGTGCACTGATACATGGGTCCATATTGTACTGCATCGATAAAAGGAAAATTGACATTAATCAGCAATTGGCTTTTCGTGACTGATGTGGCCAATAACGTCACCAATAAATGCCCTGTGAATGTGTACAGCCGCAGCATGCACGCAGCCAGCCCAGCAGCTTGGAGACCAGTATCCGGCTGATAAAGCTGTTGGGTGGGGGCGTGCAGATCGAAGTCTCTGTTGTGAGTGAGGCTGGGGCTGGGGCTGCCCAGCCGGGGCAGGGCAGGGCACGCAACAGAGCCATGAGCAGCTCATCTAGGGGATGGGGGGAGGCTGATCCTGACGCCACTGCACACAGCCCAGGGGAAGCCAGGGCAGGCACATGCCACCCAAATCCATATGAGAGGCAAGGACAGGCTGCTGTGCTTGGACCGGGTGGTGGCAGCGCTGGAAAGGGGGAGCTACAGTGATTTCTGGGGTGGTTGTAGCCTCCCTCCTGTAGTCCTCTTCCTCCCAATGCTGTTGCCGTGCACCCTGCGCTGCCCTGCCCAAACCCCACACTGGGAAGAGGCTGATGCAGCCCCCTGCCCCAAGCCCACAGCAACAGCCCTCCATCGGCCTGCACATAGATTTGGGAGGCACACCCCCCATGGGTCTCCCAGAGGAGTGGCAGGAGCCTCCCCCAGAATGAGCCACTCATGGCTCCATCCTCTGCCCCACCCTGCCCAAGCAGTGCCTGCCCCTGCCCAAGCAGTGCCTGCCCCTCACAGCAGGACCCTCGATCTGTCCCCCCTCAACAGACTGACCAGCCAGACACTGCTCTCCAAGCTTCTGGGCTTCATATCGACAATCAGATTGGTATCAGCCAATATAGCTCATTAATAAATCAGCCATCGCTATCGCCCCAAAAAAAATCTTTATTGGTGCACAGTTGTTTACACTGGCCAAGTTTGCAGACGACACCAGGCTACAGGGAAGGGTGGTCACACTTGAAGATAGGCTACAGATACAGGCAGACCTAGACAGGCTAGCCAGTTGAACGGATCAGAATCTGATGAAGTTCAATGTCAAGTGCTTCACCTCAGGACGAGCAACCCCCAACACACCTACAGGCTTGGCAGCATCAAAATGACTAGCACCACAAATGAAAGGGACCTGGGGGTAATAACAGACCACAGTATGACTGCACCAGCCGTGCAATGCTGTAGTCAGTAGGGCAAATAATACTCTGGCACACATCAAACAACGCATCTCCAGCAAAACCAAGTAGGTGATTCTTCCACTCTATTCAGCACTGGTGAGACTGCAGCACTGCATCCAGTTCTAGGCACCACACTAGCAAGGACATGGACAAGCTTGAGAGAGTCCAAAGAAGAGCCACCCATATGATCAGTCTTACATGGCAAGCCATACGAGGAAAGGCTGAGGGATGTGGGATGCTTCAGCTTGAAGAAAAGAAGGCTGAGAGGAGACTTGGTAGCAGCTTACCACTACACTAAGGGAGTACATCAAGGGCTTGGTGAGCAACTGTTCACCAGGGCACCCAAGGGGAAAACTAAGAGTCACAGCCACAGACTCCTGGAAGACCAATTCAGGCTCAACATTAGGAAAAACATCTTCACAGTCAGGGTGTCCCAACTATAGAATAAGTTCCCTCCAGAGGTGGTGCAATCACCTACCCTGGAAATCTTCAAGAGGACACTAGACAGTCACCTTGATGCTGTCACCTGACCCCTAGTTATCTTTCCTGCTTGATGCAGCGGGCTGGACCCGATGATCTTCCAAGGTCCCTTCCAGCATTACAATCTATGACTATGGTGAGCATGAGCAAAAGGAGACTGCTGAGGTCATAATCCAATGCAAATTTCTATTCATTCTTTCCTCTGAAAGAGGCAAGGTTCCCAACTGGTACTCAGATTAGCAAGGCTCAGGAAAGAGGCCTTGCAATAGGCACAGTTGGAGACAATTTCCCCTCTTCCCACAAAACTGATCCCTGCTAAAGTTATGAAGACAACCCAACTGGGGCAAGGCTGAAATTTCTTCTAAAAACTGTATATACTATTGCTGATGTAGAAACAGATCAGTCTCCAGAGCTGCCAATCCTACACTTTTCACAATGAAAGGAGCAAAGATCAAACCGGGACAAAGAATTTAAACTCGGAGTCCATGAAACTTGAGATCATGGATATGACAACTTACACTATTACACAAAGTCAAATAAAAAAAAAGTATTAAATAAATGCATCTGTAAGTGTACTGGTTCCTTTGTTCCACACAGTAATACGAGTAACAATGGCTTCCTGTATCCTTACGGAAAGGGCAACCTCCTACATGTCAAAATATCATCTACGTAAGTTAATGTATCACTCACTAACTCAGCACTAACTATAAACGCTGCCTGTGCTACATTAATCAAGGTCAGATCAGTACTTCCAGCTCCAAACAGTACTGCATTTTTAGCCATCTGAGCCTTAGCAGTTAGCACTCAGTAGTAAATGTACATACGCGCTTGTTGTTTGCTTGAGAACCGATACTGCACTAGTTTCACCAACCTACACAAGGTGCAAAGAGCCAGTACACCTTAAATTTTGCACACACACAGTTTTCTGAAAATGGATTTTTAAGGGCTAAAATTTTCTGGTTACTCATCTTCACCTGAAAATTAATTTTGGAAGGCAAATTAAAACCCCCTTGTTCATTTCTGCATTCCGAGAGACTCAGAAAAGCTGCCCTTTTTCAAGAATTTTGTATTTCATTTGTTGGGCCTACAGCTCAATGGCTTAAGTTTGAAAGAATTAATATGGCCCCTGTCCTCATGAGATCTGCATCCTTATTTGGCTTGTGGGGGAAGGGGATAAGGTACGACGTTCAAGGAATTTACAAGCTTGCTGGCTAAACTTCACAAAAGACTCCAAGAGCTGCATGCTAAAGAAACCCAATATTTTTCTCTTTCCTTTTTAAAAAGCAAGGGGTTTTTGGTGGTATGTTTTACTGGACCAACTGTACAATTGGGAGAAATGTTAGACAAGCTTTCAGACAAGGGTGTCCTCCTTCAGGACCGTCACAGCCAAGACACCATTCATCTTCTAAGACCTAGGAGGACACACAGGCACACACAGAAGCCAACATGGTTTTTTTTAAAGAGAAATCTGACCTCACCAACCTGCCAGAGCTCTTTGGCAATGTTAACGAGCACATGGACAAGGGGGATCCAGCTGACATAATAAATGTGGACTTTCAAAAAAAAACATTCAATGGCACTAACCGAGGGCTTTTAAAAAAAGACCACATTGCCACAGAATTGGATAGAAGGTTCTTTTGTGGACTGAGAGCTGGTTAAAAGACAGAAAGCAAAAAGCAGGGCTAAATGGTCACTTTTCAAGACGGTGGAAGTCCCTTCGGGATGTGCGCCGAGTCATGTTTTGTTCAAAGTTTTTAACAATGATCTGGAAATGGGGGTGCACAGTGAAATCCTTAAATTTGCAGAGGATACTAAATTATTCCAGGCAGACAAATCCCAAGCTGATAGAGAGGACCTACAGAAAGTTCTTACCAAGTTAAGTGAATGGGCAAAAAAATGGTTGATAAACTGAAGTGTTGGCAAGGGAAAGGTAATACACCTGGGGAAAAAAAATAAGCTCAACCCTACGTACACAATAATGGTTTCTGAACTTGCTGTTATGACTCGGGGAAAGAGATCTTGGAGTCACTGTAGGTAGTTCTCTAAAAACATTAATTCAAATGTGCAGTGACGATCAAAAAGGCTAATAAAAAGCAAGGCATTATTAAGAAAGAAATAGCAAGCAAAACAGAGAACATCACCATGCCATTGTATAAATCCATGGTGCACCCACATCTTGAACAGCGTGTGCAGCTCTGGTCCCTACATCTCAAAAAGGATGTGGTAGAACTAGAAAAAATACAGAGAAGGGCAACCAAAATGATCAGGGACATGGAGCAGTTCCCATACCAGGAGAAACTAAAAAAGCTAGGACGCTTCAGTTTGAAAATGAGAAGGCTGAGAGGGGTATGACAGAGATCTATAAAATAATAAAGGATGTGGACCAAATGAATAGGGAACTGTTCTTCACCAAATCCCAAAATACTAGAACCTGGGAGCATCTGTTGAAGTTAGTAGGTGACAGCTTTAAAACTACGAGAAAGTAGTTTTGTAGTAGAGGCAGATAGCATACACAGGTTCAAAAATGGACAGGATAAATTCAAGAAAGAAAAATCTATTAATGGCTACTGAACAGAATGGTTGGAGATGCTTCCTCTGCATCTAATAAACCAATAATGATGGATGCCAGGGAGGTTACTGAATAGGGGATATATCACACTAGAGCATAGGTGGACAAAATATGGCCCGCAGGCTGGATCCAGCCCACTAGGTAGTTTCATCCAGCCCGTGGGCACCCACCAATTACTTGTACCCTGCCCAGCCTGCGCACTTCGCTCCTATCCTCCTGCATAGGAGGACCCTGGCCAACATGCACAACTTCCAGGTGGGACTGCTGCTGCTGCTGCCACTGCTGCAGCCACTGGGGTACTTGCTCAGCTTCCCTGGCTTCCAGTGGCTCCTCCTATGTCCCTGCTGCAGTGCTGGCTCCAGGTACAAGGTAGAGAAGCTAGAACTGGGTGGGAAAGTGGAACATGGGGCTGGCAGGAATGCAGAGCCTGGGGCCCACACCCAGTGGGGTGGCAGGAGTGTGGCGCTCAGGTAGGAAGGGTGTAGGGGCAGGAGGGCACTCATGGTCCATGAAAGCACAACCACCCAGTGGCGTATGGCTCCAGCCAGTTCTGGGAGCTGCACATGGCAGCAAGAAGTGGAGCCAAGCCAGCCTGCCTCAAATGCACAGGACTCGCACACAGCTCTGGGGACTCCTGCACCACTGGAGAGAAGCCCTACACAATGGAGCCGGATGCCTTCTCTGCTCCCTGCCACCACGTGCGCTCATGGGATTGCAGCAGGAAGCAGCGCCATTTCCAGCAGTCCCATGAGCTGCATGTCATTACAGGGAGCAGGGAAGGCAGCCAGTTCCATCACCTAGGGCTTCTCCCCAGTGGTGTGCTGCAAGTGAGCCCTGCACAATAGAGGTGAGCCGCCCTGGCTCCACTCCTTGCCACCATATGCAGCTCCTGGAACTGGCTGGAGTCACACACCACCAGGCACATGTGCCTGCAGAGGCCATGAGCACCACAAGGGCAGGCCACATGCTGCTGCTGACAGCAGGGACTGTGCACCATGGAGGGAGCAGTGCAGAGTCCCCACACCCCCCAACCACAACAAACCCCCACATACCCTGCCACATATACCCACACCCCCCATGCCCTATATACACAGCCACACTCTCTCTTAAGCCCCCCCCTGCATGCGCACACGCGTGCGCACACACACACACACACACACACACTCTTCCCCCCAGCCACATTCTGCGCACAGCATACAAGAGCAAGACTATTTTGACGTACTATGCAGCTGCCTCTATATACACAATGCAAACAAACAAATCAGGACAAAAATATTTTCTGAAATAAAACAGTAGATGTTTCACTTTTAGTATACAATTTGGGGGGGGGGTTTTCCATTTCCAAGATGACAACCCCCCCTTCCAAAAGGAGTACTTCTGGGGGCAAGGGGAGGGATTTCTAGTGCCAAAGGTCAGGGGTTAAGGGACAGTATTTCCGGTCCACAGATGGTAAACAGGGGACAGGGCACCTGTCAAAGGGCAGGGCTACCAGGGCTACCATTGCAGCCCTTGACAGCTCACCAAAACTCATTAAGCAGCCCTCCAGCCAAATAATTGCCCACCCCTGCTGTAGAAATACCCAGTTCATTACTCTCCCTCAACAGCATCCATTTTTGCCACTGTTGGAGAGACAATACTGGACTAGATGGACCACTGGCTTGACATTATGGCATTTATGAATCTTATGTACCCCAAGAACAACACTCCCCCACCCCCAACAGATTTTAACTACTTTATGTACGTTTCTAAAGTAGAAAATCATCCACTATGCATTATCTAACCACATTAGGGCCAACCAGTCTCCCCTTTGACGTGCACGAGATGGACAAGAAATTTAATGCTACACGGGGTTTGAGATATGACAAACTCAGGCCCAGTCTCCTCAGACTATCAGGGAATGCATTTATGAGTCAGTGTGCTCACCGTCCTTGTAGACTAACTTCTCAACAATTCCCAGAAGGCAGGCACCAAAACGTATAGCCTTCACTTAGTTGCCCACAGAAATGAAACCAAAACATACTGGAACTTTTGGCATAATGATACACTGCTGCTGAAAAAAAATACATGGAATTCTAGGGATAATTCCCATATGCTAAAAACAGCTCTGTAAATATTCGATGGGACTGGCTTCAAATGCAGCAGTTGTCAGGCTAAGAGCTCCCTGGTTTCCTATGTTTATTATAGTTAGTAGAGATTTATGATCTATATCTACTATAAATTAACCTTTCTTCTGTTAGAAGAAAGCTAGAGCTCCATCACAAAACAGTGAATAGTAATTATAATTACAGCTCTCTTCTCTCCTTGCTGCAGCTGCATAACATAACCAGTCAGCAAACAATACTAGGCACTGTACATGTTGTATCCAGGATGCCAGATTAGTTTATCTGCTTGAAGTTTCTATTCCCTGACTTGGCAATAGCCATCACAACCTCACTTTGCTATGGAAAATTAGGGCACAGGTGCACTTGGAACAGAGAATAATTTTCAGAGATCCACAGCTTAAAATGATTACTACTACCATGACCAATAAATTCAGTATGAAAGTGGCTTGAGAGTCAACACTTTACTTAAACACCAGAATCCCCTAAATGTGTACGTACACACAAGTGATTTCACACCCTTCCCATTCTCCATGATTTCCTCTGGTTTATTCCTGGCACCTACACTAAAGCAGGGAACTACCCATTTGCAATCCAAACACATTAGGTGGGAGGAAAAGCTTCTTTTTTCTCTTCTGTACCATGATGCTCTTTAGAAAAAAGTTTAACAGAGGAGAGTTGAGGAGGGCACCTTTTAAAGTTAAGTCCTCAAACACAGGCAAGAGTTTTAAAACACATCCATAACAGTCCAATAGGATACAACCTATTATGTAAGCAAACCAGTATAGTATACTGCAGGGGCGGGCAAAATAGTCTGGCGAGCCAGATACAGCCCACAGGTCATATCTGGGCCACCACGCTATTTCACTCACAAACCTCCCACAAACCTCATACCTACCCACACACCCTCCCAAAAACCCATACCTCCCCACCCACACCTCACATACGCAAACACACACATACCCACAGCCCCCACAAACCCTATACCCATCCACCCACCTCCAGAAACCCCAAACCCACCAATACCCCCACAAACCCCACACACACCCAAACCCACACCCCACATACACCCACAGCTCCCCACAAACCCCATACCCACCTACCCATACCCCCCACAATATGCAACAGTAAGACTTCATTTTGAGTAATTATGCAATCATCCCTATATACATGATGCAAACGCACACAAATCAAAATAATTTTTTTTTTAAATTAAAGTTAAAATACGTTATTATAGATGTTTGATTTTTTGGTATACAATTTGTTTTTTCCTTTTTTTTTTTTCTGGTTCCAAGATGGCAAACCACCTTCCCAGAAGTGCTCCTTCTGGGGACAAAGGGAAGGACTTCCAGTGCCAAAGGTCAGGGGTTAAGGGCAAGATTTCCAGTCCCAAGATGGTGACCAGGGGGCGGAACACCTGTCAAGGGACGGAGCTACTCTTGCAGCCCCTGACAGCTCACAAAACTCATTAAGTGGCCCTCCAGCCAAAATAATTGCCTACCCCAATATAGTGGCACTTAACCTCCAGCCTATGTGCCAAATATGGCCCATGGGGCTCCCCTCAGACCCAGAAATTTGGCAGCAGGAGAGTGGTAGCAGCATCAGTCGCCAGTGGGACCAGAATGTTGAGTACCACTGGTGTAGTACATAATATAAGCTATACAAAACCGATTAAAAAAAAAAAAACACACACACAACTATTTTGAAGGAAGCAACATTTAGGCATGCATGATTCTGTAGTGCCCCAAGTAACACACTGGGTTTAGGGCAGAGAATATAACCCTCTCATTATTACATAAAAATGCAAAATATTTGTGAACTAGTTCAAATTTAAAACTGTATAATGTTACTTAGTTGAAACTTTTGGCTACCCAGGAGATATCCTGCATCCATCCAGTATCACTGTCCTCTTAAACAAGATTTCTCAAATGGAAGAGGAATGACATCACAGACTGACATCGCTTGTAAGCCACCATAGCTGAAATAATTTAAATGTCTGTCCCTTAGTTAAGTGCTTAAATGTGCTGGGGTCATTAATCAAAGTGACATTGCAGCATACCACATTATAAAATATTGATTTGTGGGGGAGGAGGGAGTAAAAAGTGCTCAATTTGCATGTAAAGAATCCCTTCTCCATCAGCTACGTTAATCTCCTCCCAGGACGCCAAGAATACTTCTTTTTAGCTCACACATTACCACCAAACACATCTAATAGGTCAAATTCTACCCCTATTTCTCATAGTAAAACTGCACTTTCTTCTGCACACGCTTCAGAGTAGAGAGGCTCATGTACTTTTAAGTGCACAGGAAGGCCTCCAACCTTGATTCAAAGCCCATAAACGGGTGTTCCATGCACGTGTCGCTATGCAAAAAAAACACAACAGCAATTCCCATTTTAAATCACTGGGCTTCCTTCACTTCCTTTGGGTGTGAAAGTTTCCCCCCCGCAAGTGGAAAAGGCAGGAGGTAGTATGCTTTAAAATTAACAAAGTAACAGCCACTGTTCAGGAAAGAATGTCCCTAATAACGCTTACTCTTCACCAACATAGACAGGAGACTCCATTTTAAAAACACGGGGTTCTACGTCACGAAACAGTAATATAATGAAAACTCCATCTCAGCAGAACTATGTGGTGTGAATTCCTGCTCATTAAATATTAGACTGGGAGTACCAGTCATTATAGGGCAATAACTTAACTACCTTGCTAACTGGACCAAATTTTAAAGGGTTTCCTAAAACTGAAAGACTTCAATATACTTTAAAATCAGTCCCTGCACATATCCTAATTTGAGCACAACTATGTACAGTAAAATCCCTGTTATGCAGCATTAACTATCCAGAACACTCTGCTGACCACTGAAACTCTGCTCAGGCCCCACCCAAAGCTGGACAGCACTTACTCCAGCCCCACTCCCTTCCTCACTGCAGGCGCCTTGATCTGCTCCCCCATGATCCTCCTCCCCCACAGACCTACCAGCCAGACACTGCTCTCCAAGCTGCTGGATTGCACACATGCACACAGCATCTATCGGCAACATTATCGGCCACATCAGCCAAAAGTAGCCGATTATATCAATTTTGCTTTTATCAGCACGATACGATATGAACCAATATACTGGTGCGCCTCTACATATTACTTAGGAATATAGTAAAGATGCAGAGAACTGCATTCATATTAAAAGTAAAATCAACCTTTCCTATTAATCTTAGTCTCAGTAAAGTTACTGTAAATATAAAGCATGCACAGGAGAGTTCTACAGGCACAAGGAGCACATTTGAAACCAGGAACTGTGGGGCTACCAAATACAGCAAGATCTCTTCTCAGTTCCATTCTAAAGTAAACCAATGGGAAAATCCAGAGCTGGTTGGAGGAACACACCTAACTCTGCTAAAATGGTAACACGAAGTTCTCTAATAGCAAAGGAATGTTCCTCACACAGAGAACTTGACAGATCACACAAGTTTTAAGCCTCTCTAACATTTATCAGTGCAAAAAAAAAAGCAGCACTACTATGAGAAGCCCACTACCGCACTCAATTGTAGCAGGTAACCAAGGATAGAGAGATGAAGACCATGGTAACTAGGATACAAGTGAAAGTCCTACACGTCCTCAAAAGGCTTAGCTTTTTTTTTTTTTTTCTTTTTTCCAAATGAGAGCTGGGCCTCCCTTTCACGTAGGACAAAAGAAGGCTGTTACTCTGCACGCTATTGGGCATGAGGGGCAGCACAGAGCTTGACCCCAGCACATGAGGGCAGACAGAGGCAACAGGGAATCCTGGTATGTGGGGCTGGGCAGAGGTAGCACAGGATACCAGAACCACAATCCCAGCACATGGGACCGGGTGGAGCAGCATGAGACTCTGGAGCCTCAACCCCAGAACACAGGGCTGAACAGAGGTGTAACGAGACCCCCAGGGCCAGAGAGAGGCAGCTCCCAGGGCCCGATTCCAGCATGCAAAACAAGGCAGAGGCAGTGCAGGGCCCTGATCACAACCCATGCAACTAGGCAGCATGGGACCCTGGGCCCTGATCCTGACATATGGGACTAAATGGAGGCAACATGGGGCCCTGTGGCCCAATCCTGACATGTTTGTTCTAATCTGGTCCACAGACTGGCCCTATACCACTCATTTAGACTGTATGGCCAAAGTGTAAAACACCAGTGAACTAGATTTCCTGCGAATTCAAAACTGAGTTAGGAGCAAACTGATGAGGCTTTGAAACAAAACGCCCGACAAAATGGACTTTATAGCTTCACTCCACACAGGGAGCAAGACTGGCACATCTCTTCCGGCTTGCACTCAGCACCTTAGCTATGCAGCTTCCCATGCACTGGGAGGACCCACAGGAATTGTTTGGGATCATGCTGAATATCTTGCTTCTGCTTGCAGACCGTATAAGACACCCTTCTTCAAAGATGGTTAAATGATGAATAAAGGTCAACAGCAAAATTCCAGATGGGGTAAATGAGGACACCACGTGGGAAAAAAAAAAAAAAAATTGGATGACTGAGAATAAACCTAATTACAATGCCGATTAAGTGTATTTAATTAAGTTAAGCTGCTACAGGCCTATCCTCCTGAATCACATAGAATTCAATGGCACTATAAAATGCTGAAATATCAGCAAAGGACACTGACACATCATCCAATATTTGCAATGGAACAGACAGGCTGTTCTGGAAATCATCAAATCAAGAAGATGCAATGGTCCAGAACAATCTAAATTGTACTGAAAATTTTGGGGGAAACTTATTGAAGAGTGCTGTGGGTTTTTCTATTGCTTACTAGGATTCTGAATGGCCTTCAGCTAGCCCAAATGCAGCTAAGTGCTGGGCTCAGCATCCTATTTGGTATCTGATTGTTCTCATACTAAGAACCATATAAAACAACCATCACCTTTTGTTAAGCAGCTGAGCTAATCATCTACAAAGGTTTTATTAACTCATAACACAGGGGTGGCCAACCTATAGCACACATGCCACAAGCAGCACAAGTAGTCTTTGTGCACAACATGCACCAGATCAGAGAGTGTTCGGAGAACACTGACAGACCAGGGAGCATAAAGGAGAACAACAGATTAGGCATGGAGCATAGGGCAAGGAGAAGCAAGCAGAGCAACAAATCAGACATGGAACACAGCGCATGGATGGAAAGCAAAGCAGTAGACAGATCAGGGGAAGGGAATCAGAGTGGCACTCAGAAATGCTGTAAGGCTTACCTCATGGCACACCTGTCAAAAAGGCTGGTCTCTGTCATAATACATGGTTCTGCTATTTAAACAAGATGGAAAAATTAAGCGTTTTTCACTGAAGTACAGCTGCAAGTAGTAAAAACAATTTGTCAAGTGTCATAATTACAATTGTCTAGCAATATATCACTACAGTTCAGCATATCTGAAACAAATAGCTCATAGCTGAGAGCACTGAACAGCAATGCCAGAAACTCAGGGTTACAATGCACAACTTTTTGTTCTGGGATTTCAAACACCCCAAAAAAAACTTACTGAAATCAGAGATAGCAGGTAGAGACCATTAGGAAGGAAGAAGGAAAAAACAATCTAAGAATATCAGCTATTTATATACATATATATTAATAAAATAGCTTTATCCAGCTTCCCTCACTCCTGATTTATGACAGGTCCCAATTAAGGATTTTCTTCCTGTACTTATAACCTACTATAAATTCATCACCATCAGCAATCCTTTGCGATTGACAATGATGGTCTTATCTGTGGGTCCAAAGATGGCCAATGACACCTATCCAGGATCAACAGACTTCACTGCGCCTTGGGTATGTGGTGGGTCAGTAGGGGGCGCTCCTGCGTTGGGCCGCCCACCTCCCTGCGCCCGACCACCTTCCAGGCTCCGAATGCCTCCCTAGGGACGCCTTATGCTCGGCCGACCCCTCTCCCGGAGCACACTCGCTAGTCTGGGGGTAACGTAGCCACCACCACCCTGAGAAGGGACTGTCTCGGCCCTGTGTCCTCGGGGAAACAGGCCTAATAGTCCGACGGGTACTCGACCCGGTACAGGCACTTGGGGCACTTCCCCAAGTCAGGGGGCAAAAAGTAAAGTCTCCCTTAGTCCACAGACCTAAGGGGTCTCTTAGGCATAATTTAGACCCACCCCTCAATAAGTCTCCCTCACCAGTCAAAAAGGAGAACTTTATTGATTACAAGGGGTAGGGGGAAACTAGGGTACAGGATTGAGCAATATCTTAGGAATCCTAAAGAGCAAACAGTGTGGCTGAGGTAGCCTTTTGATCAAGCATCTGTGTTACTGCCAGCTAAATATCTAATCAGACTGAGTAGCTTACTCACAAGCATCTTTCAGAGGCTGGCTGAGTTTCCCCTCTGGAGTCTTGGGGTAAGAGAGAGAGCTAGGTCCAGATGGTACGGCTTCTCTGTCTCCCCTGCTTGGCTGCTGCTTCACCTCATGGCCGAAGAGAGAGCACCTCCTTCCCCCCCACACCTATATAGCCCCTGTGACCTCATTCACCAGGTCCAGTGGAAGTCAGCCCCAGTTGGCTGTCAGCCAACCAATTTGCAATACATCACCTGTTACCAGGCAGATTCCACCTCCCCAGGTAGATGCCCCTCACCCAGGTGGCTGATGCCAGTCACGTAGGCAGAGGGAGCAGGTTTCCCCCCTCCCTCAGGAATGCAGCCAGCTCAGGTTACCTAAAGAGACAGGCTGAGGTGTGAATCCTCTGTGCTGGCCCATCCAATCACGTTGTCACAGGGCAGAGATTTTGGGGAGAAACCAAGGTGGCTTTCTGCCACGGTACATTTCCGTTCAGGGTGGGTGGCTCTGGGTTCTTGGTTTGGTCTGCAACATGCCGTCTCTGCTGCTCCCATTTTTCCATCTCCTGTTGTCGTCATAAGGTTTCAAAGTACTGAGATCCTTGCAACAGACTCTTTCTCCATGTAAATTACCCACTGTAAATTCCCAAGGAAGTGGAAGAGCATGAAGTTTACTGAGTGCAAATTCCCCTTTTCCCTTAAAGATTCATAACTAGCTACAGACTTAAGAAGCACTTTAGTTGAATATACTCAGCTACTTCCCTAAAGCAGTATTTCCAGATTTTAAAGTTACCACTTAAAACACTCGGATACTAGAGTACAACGAGGCATGAATATGTATTCCTACCGATCCTCACCCTTAGCAAGCACGTCATAAAAGAACTGCTCAAACAATAAGACAGGAACTCTCAACTCTGCTTATTTCAGAGATGCTGATCTGATATTGCTGCAAAGTAGGCCCAGGGGAAGTATCCAACATTAAGAAAAGGAACGTAAGCGCTATCCTGCAAATCTCAATGGTCAGTAAAAGCAGTGGAAAGGAAGGAACTACTCTGAATGTTCAGGACAGTGATCTTGATCCACCAGTGGATCCCAGAGCCTCTTGAAGCTGATCTTGGGCTGGGGGGGAAGGGACTGAACATGTGCCCTACCCCAACCCTGCAGTTCAGTTGGTGGGGAAGGGAGGGGGCAGAGGCCTGGGGGACATATGCAGCAGGGCTCAGGACAAAGCCTAGCCTGCAGCAGCAGCTGCCTCTGCTAAGCACAAATGGGGGGGGGGGACAGGCATCAGTGCTGCCCAGCAAAAAGCTATGGCAGCTGCCAGTGGTGCACCGTTCTGAGATACAGAATGGAGCAGGGGCAGGCCCTGCACAGCTGGTGCAGGGCAGGGAATGGAGCCGCAAGTGGCTTGTTCACGGGGTATGAGGAGGGTGGCACAAAGACCAGGAGGACACAGGGGGGTGCATGCCCCCAGATCTGCCAACAGAGTGGGGCAAGCTGCATGATGGGGCTGCTCTTTCCAGCCAGACAGCAGCAGCGCTGGGAATGAGGCCATGGGGGGGCCATAGCACCCCCACCTCCACCACCAAAGCTCCCACAGCCAGTGCCACCCACCTCCTGCCCCAAGCACAAGCATAGGCCAGGCCTGCCAAAAACAGCCTGGTGCAGCCTGCCCCCCCACCAGGGACTTGCAAGCTGGGGGCTGATGGGCTGGAACATTGCGCTGGGCTTTTCGATACGCCTGGCCCACGCTTGTGCTTGGGGCAGGTAGCACCGATGCTTGGAGGGGCTATGGACACCCCCCCTGCCCCTCCCCATGGCCTTGCTCCCAACACCACCACAGCCGAGCCAGGAAGAGCCGGTTGCCCCATGCCCAGCCCGCCGCGTCCTGCCTGCAGAGCCGGGAGCACTCACCCCCCGTGCCCTCCCAGACTGCGTGCAGCCCTCCCCATACCCTACAGACAAGCCGCTCATGGCTCCATCCCCTGCCCACTGTGAAAGGCCTGCCCCTGCCCCATTCCCTACCCGCTCCCGGCCCAGCCCTTTCCCCTCCCACTCCTCTCCCCACAGACTTACCTGCTTGGGAGAAGGAGGCAGGTAGATCTTTGGTTCCTTTCAAATTCCAAAAGTGATCTCTGACCTCAAAAGTTTGGAGACCACTGGTCTAGGACTTCTTCCCAGCTGACTTTGTAACTTTAGTTAAGTCACTTAATTGCCTCATTTTCCTCTACAAAGCCGGGCAGTTCCCTCCAATGAACATTTCTAATTCGGGAAGCTATTCACCTATTCTGCCAAGTTTTGTTTTATGAAAGTTCCATCTGGCTGCAGGAGAACAGGCCAAGAAATAATTACTGCCACACTGAGATGTACTTTTTTACAGTACAAAGACAATATTTCCCAAAATGCCTACAAGCAGGGGTCAGCAACCCTACAGCTCAGGAACTGGATCCAGCCTGTGGCAGCTCAGGGTATTAGCAACAAACTCCAGCCAGAGAAGCACAGGAGGCTACCCCAGGGACCTACTGCCTGCTGCATTCAGCTTACTCTCTCTGCTGTAACATAGGCAGCACCCCCAGAGTCCTACCACCCACCTTTTTCCATCTATTCCCTTTGCAGCATCTGCCGATTGCCAAGAAGGTGTGGTGATATGGCCAGCATCAGGGGCTGGGCTGTAAACAGTGACCCACAGTGGCAAATGCTTGCCAACCCCTGACTTAAAGGAAACGTTATATGAGCTTGAACAAAAAGTTGTATGAAACCACTATCAAGATACCATATTTAATTTAAAAAAATGTGCATCAAGAAATTCAAAGTTAAAGAGAAGTCCTTATCTGAAAGTGGCTGCATACACACCGAAAGGCACTTGCATGTGAAGAACCATTTTTAGAACAGAAGATGGGCATTGGTTGAGAGACTAAAATAAACTTTTACTGCTGTCTCCTTATATTAGCCCTGCACAGTCAGCAGCTAGAAGCAGCAAACTGGATTATACACTACAGTATATCATGAAACTGTAACAATATTGAGAGATGTACAATAGGGCTGTCCAAAATTTTGCTGGCAGTTTTGTTTCGACACTGTTTTAATTCATTTCAAGCTCAAAACAGCAAAATCGAAATGAAATGGAGAGCTTTGAAACAGCCTCAAAACAAAATGAGGGAAGTCAAACCATTTCAAAATTTTCGAAATATTTCACGTTTTTGAAGCTCAAGCTGGTCTTGCCTGCAGGGAAACAGAAACTAAAGAAAGAAGAGGGAGGGGGAAAGAGGCGGGAAGGGTGGGGAAAGAAGTGCTCATTATTGACTATGTAGCTGGCCAGTGACTGTCATCCTTCCCTGAGGTCCCTTCCAATCCCAGTGCTCTAGGGAAAGGATGGAAAAACTGCATAAAAGGCAGCATTGTTCGCACTGCCCTGCTTTCTGCCTTGGTGTCAGTTGAGTGAGGGCACACCTTCACACACACATCACAAGTTTTGCTTGTCAGCAGCTAGAGGCACAGGGCCCTAGAACCCAGACTCCCCCTGCACCTATCTCCTCGACAGCTGGCAGGCTTCATAGCCACAGCAGGGCCTAGCAGGCCTGCAATTTTCACCCTGCTGTACCCCAAGACGGACACAATCCCAACAAGCACCCATGTCATGAGTTTGGCCTGTCAGCAGCCAGAGGTCCAGGGCCCCGGGACCCAGAAGCCCCTACACCCAAGTCCTTGAAAGCTGGCAGACTTCATAGCCTCAGCAGGGGCTAGTGCGCCTGCAGCTTTTGTCCTGCTGCACCTTAACACACAGAGTCACCCACGTCATGAGTTTTCCTTGTCTGGAGCTTGAGGTACAGTTTCCCCCAAACCCCTTGCACTTACCTCCTTAAAACTTAGCAGGCTTCGTGGCCTCAGCAGGGGCTGGCATGCCTGCAGTTTCAACCCTGCTGTGGCTTAACACATGCATGTGACATGAGTTTTTTGCTTTCAAGACTTTGAGGTGCAGTTTCCCTGAAACCTCTGCACCTATCTCCTTGAAACTTCACAAGCTTCATGCCCTTAGAAGGGGCTACCATTCCTGCACGTTGCATCCAAATCAGGCCAGAAATGACAAAGTTATAGGCTGTTTCAAGCTTCCCCATTACAGCCTACGGGCAAAACATTGAAAAAGCGTCAAAACACCGAAACTGTTTCAATAAAACAAAATAGAACAGCAGTTTCAACACAAGTCAAAACAGAACAGTGCTGTTTCGTACGGCCCTAATGTACAGCCTTCTCATCATCCACCTGTATATAGGCAACAGTTTCTTTCTCTATGCTTTATTGTTAACGTACAATCCTATATGAATAGGCTTGGAATTTTTATTGGTAAACATCAATACATGTTGATTTCAATTAGCAGAGTGTTCTGGATAGCAGACTGCCAGATAACAGGGATTTTACTGTACATAGTGGGACTGTCTGTACTCCTCATGGGGTGCAGGATGGAGCTTCTGTGCACTCACAGACCAGTGAAAAAGATATTTCCATCAGGCAAATCCCTGAAAGCAACAAGACCACACAGCTGTGACAATAATCTGGCTTGCAGAGCCTTTACTAGTGATAACATGCAAGAAGGAATACCCACCATGAATCCCAGACCACCAGAGTGTGAAGGGCACAGAGGCACAATGACCATGGAATCTCAAGGCCTCCAAGTCACTTGGAAGATGTGGTTCAAACACAAAACACAGAAGGGTAAAAACCAGCAGGCTTTTGATAACAGAAGAATAGTACATGATGTATAAGAGTCTGCCTTCATTTAGTTATTTAAAGTTTATCTTTTCCTACTCACTGCCCAGCAGTGGTATAAAAAGAGAGTGCCTATTACCCAAGATTTTCATGTCAGTTAACTGCAGCAGTTACTAGTCATAACTACAGTTGCGACTGGTTGAGTTCTGTCATTCCAGCCCCCTTTTCATTTTAGTCTGTTCTTTTGCATTGAACTCTGTATGTTCTAAACCAGCAGTTCCCAAACTCTGACAGATGGTGCACCACCAATTTAAAACAATACAACCTTAAGTCCCACCAGCAAATTTTTCAGTTCAACCTTAAGTACCACCAGGTGGGGTGGAGGGGCATAGGGTATGTTGGGGGTTATGTGTATGTGGCAAGTTGTGGGGACAGGGTGTGGGGTGAGGGAGGGTTGGGACCCCCACGTGCTCCCCCCATGGTGCAGCAGCAAGCAGGGCGCTCAGGACACCCAGCAGAACACGGCTCTGCAAGGGATGCATGCCCCACTGGCAGTCTGTATCCCTGGCGGTCCCCATACTTACCAGACATGGGAGGGAAGTTCCACGTATTGGACCCAGCTGTGTGCCTGGGGCTTCCCTCTCCTACAACGCAGCCCCTGAGGGGAAGGCAGCCAGCTCCAGTGTGCAGTGCTTCCCTCCCATGCCCAGCAAGTGCAAAAGCTGAACATGTCTGTGGAGAGGCTGCACCACTTACTACAATGTGCAGCGGTAGCCAGAGCTGGGTCCCATTGGACACCTGTTTTGGGTGCAAGTGCCCTGAGCACCCCCACCTGCTGCTGACACATACCAGTTACAGGTTGTCTGCATATCACTGGTGGTATGCATACCACAGATTGCAAATCACTGTTCTAAACTATACTTTTGCCTTCACAGCTCTGAGAGTGCATTTACACGTTCATTAAAACATGCATTTGCCTATTTTAATGCACATTAATGTGTTACCAAAAAAAATGCTCTTTAGCTAATGTGCATTTTCCAGTACCTCACAATGGAAGGCACTTTTACATGTGCTCTGGAGAATTGCTTGGGGGGGGGAGAGGGGGAAGCAATCACTTTAAATCAGAGCACTTCCAAGAGCCGCTCTAATTAAAGCACTGCAGCATCTTGTGTAGTAGCATCCCCATGCTTCAGAATGGTGGTTGGGCGCTTGAACTAAGACACAAACAAGCTTTAGTTCAAGCGCCCCCACTGCCATTTTGAGGCAAGGGGATGCTACTACGCAAGACGCAGGAGGCTGCTGGAGCACAGCAATTACCACGCTCTAGCAGACTCGATTAATCAAATTTGCTCGTCGCAGCAGCCTCTACTCATGTACAGCCATCCAGAGGTATTAGATTTAATGAGCATCATTTAGAATGCGTTAATGAACGTGGAGATGCATCCAGAGTCCATTAAACTTGGTCGTCTATGAAATAGCCGATTCAGTATTTATGCATGTTTAAACTGAGCAACATCAACAACAAAAAGTGGATACTGTGGCAAAGTGGGAGCTCCCCAACCAGCCACAATGCTCGTCTCCCACCGCCTCTGAGCACACCGCCCATCTATGTTTCCTGCCACGCCTTGCTTGCTGTTAAAAAATTACTGTCTTAAATTAAGCAGGCAGCTGCCCATTCTGGGCCCTGGTATCTAGGGTCTTTAATACATGCTCCGATCTCTCCTTACATGTCCTATGCCTTGCAGATGTTTCCAACAACTGTGTAAAGCTCCAGCCTGAGGCCAGGCCAAATTTACTGCAGTATTAGGCCTCTCACAACCTGCCCTATTACAAGCCACACATACTGCATCTCTCTCACTGAGGCACCTCACAGCCCACCGTCTCTCACACAGTCTCTTCCATACCGTCCTTGCTGGGCCCCACTTGTATCACTCCTCCCTTTTCCCTGGTGCTACGCTCACCCTGCCCTTACCTGGGGGTCCTCAGGCTTGATTCCCTTCACTCCCCAGCCAGCAAGTGCATAGCCTTTTGGGCATCTCCTACTACCCTCATCCAAGTGAGCATTGGGCAATTCACAAAATACTGCGCAGAATCTGCCCTGTCTTAGAGCCAGGTAATTCCCCCCAGCTGGTCTCCGTACAGGGCTGCTGACTCACCCCCTTATTTCTCCATGGGTTCTCCTCAGCCACCCTCCAACTGGCCTTAGGCCCACCTGTGGCCTCAGGTGCCCAAAGGCTTACCTGAACCCACTTCAGCCCCCAAGTTAACAGGACCTCCTCAACTGTTTCATTTACTTAGATGCAGCCCTTCAGGTGCCTCTCTGCACCTTTGCCTCCCCTGAGGCACATACTCCACCCCCTTCTCTACAACATTCATGTCATCAGTATGCTTATCATGTTTATTTGAAGAGACCCATAATGCACAGAACTTATTTTTTTAAAAACCTCTTAAAATAATAACCTTTGGTTTCTTTTAATATCTATCACTCACAGATAACAATAGGCACCAAGGAAATACTCTGCATTCAAAATAATCGAAAACATCAGATTACAAAGAAAGATTGTTAAAGCACCAGATGTTATACCAACTTTCTCCTTCCTAAAAGAAGGACATTTCTTTACTAGTATTATGGGCTTTCCTAAACAAAGTTCCAATATGATACTTTTTCCTACAGTTTAAAATATTCCAACTCTCCAATTACTAAATTATTACTGATCATCTAACCTTTGAATCTATGACTGACACAAGTACAAAGACAACCTAAAAGTACAAGATGACCATTTTACCTATTTTTGTATTGCAGTACAATAAGCAAAACTCTTAAGAGATCATGAGGCACAATAAAAGGTCTAAAGCAGGGGTGTCAAACATATGGGCTGTGGGCCAGATCCATCCCATGGGTCTTGGACTGACCCCATATGTAGTTCAGAGCCAGTCTGGTGCACAGGCTGGACCCAGCACCACAGGTACTGCATCTGGCACAGGTGGTCAGTCTGATGTGCATGCTACATGCAGCGCCCATGCTAGACAAGCCCTATACTCAGTATGGATCAGGCCGCAGCAAAGCCAGCACACAAGGCAAGTCTAGCAGGTCAGTGCATGTCAAGTGCACGCCACATTTAGCACACCCCAGCATCACTTCAAGGCTTACTCTCCACAAAGCAGAAAGGGCTGGCACAGAGCACATACTACATGGGGTGCCTTAACTGACCGGCCGCAAGTGCTGGCTCTAGCACTTATGGGCAGCCTGAGCCCAATGTGAACCAGCCCCAGGTCTACCAGGTCACCCCATGCCTATACACCATGTACAGAGGAAGCCCCAAAGTGGGGGCAGCACAAAGCACACAGGGCTGAATCAGATGTGTGCACTGCATGCCACACAGAGGGCCAGAACAGGGCATATACTGCACACACAGCCCCACCAGACTGGCCCTGCACACTGGCTCCAGCATGGCCCAATCCAACCTGTAGACTGGCTCAGTGACTCTCACCTGCTGTCCCTATGAGCTGGATGAGTTTGACAGCCCTGACCTAAAGCAAAGAGTACTAAGCGTGAAGTGCTGTTGTAGCCATGATGGTCCAGGAAATATTCAAGCAACTAGAGGCTTTTTTGGCAATATCTTTTATTAAACCATTCTGCACAGTTTGGAAAGATGTCAGACCAGCTTTTGGTTAGAAAATGGAAGTGGCATTTCTGTCTATAAAGAACAATATTAAGTGCATTCACTCATTGCCACTACATTCAACGGTCAAGATCTGGGTAGAATTAAGAATATTTAGAGTGGAAACAAACAGGAAAAAAAGAAAGAATGCTTTAAATAAAAAAAATAACCCTAAACAAAACACGAGTGCTTCATGACTCCTGCAGCACTGATATGGCCTCTCTATAATTCCCAACCTTGCTGTCCTGGGGTCACAGCGCAGTCCACCCAACATGACTTAGCACCAACCTTTAAAAAGGACAAAGGCACACAATTGATCTTCAAGATCAAGGGTATCAAACTCACCCCAGAGTACGATGGGGTATTTCTGTTTGTCAACAGCTGCTGGGGGTGAGGAAACAAAATGCAAATCAGGGAAGGTGTATGGGGTGGAGGTGGTCTTGGTGATAGGGCAAGCACCTACTGCCTGCCAGGAATTTGAGAGTTGACATAGGAGGTGGGGGTGGGCTGGGGTTCAGCAAATGCTGTGGGCCTCACTCAGTGAAGGTACCTCTGTGTTGTTTCGAAGGGGTCCGAGGTGGTGCTTCATAACATGGGTCACTCAGTACCTGTCAGCAGGCTTGGTTTCCTCCAATATGGGCCTTGACATTGCCCCCAGGCAGCTGGGCTTTGGGTACTGAGAAGATGAGGTTGACTGGTCAGGGGAGATGACAGCAGGCTGAGCGCTGGGTTCATGACAGGGTGGCTGGTTGTGATGATAGTAGGACAGATGGGTGGGATGCTGTCAGGATAGTTGCCTGGTCTTTTCTGAAATTAATGATGATATCTGAACTGTCCTCTCAAGGGCTCACGCATCTCCTGCTGAGTCCTTCTGAACAGGAAGAGGGATTTCCTAATACTGTCAATCCCTGCTTAACACTGTTTTGATTGGTGCTATTTCACTATAACACTCATATTAAACTGATACTTTCTTCCATTTATTCGGCAAACCTCCAATCCCTGCCTATGGGTCCCCCCCAACCCAGATTCTACCCTGCACTCCTAGCTGTGGAAACAAACGCCACCTGCTCAGACTCTGCTTAAGTGCCATGCAACAGAACCAGCAGAAACACACAAATCACTGACCCAGTTGTCACTAGTTACTCCATCCCCTGCACAGCCTATGGGAGCAACAGCTCAGGTCCCTGACCTGCAGCTGCCTTCCCCCACCCTGTAAAAACATCTCCAGACATCACCATAAAAAGGAATTAAGGAATGAAGAAAATACATGGGCCTTTTAGCCAAATAAATGTGTATACCCACTAGTGCAGATAAGTACAAGCAGAGCAGTTATTCTGAAGGAGATGAAAGACATTCACATGTCAGTGCTCACTCGAGAGGCCATAAATAAGTTTGCTGACCAACTCTTCCTCCCTGCTATCAGTCGTTTCCCTGGAGCAGGATCCCTTCCAGAAATGTAAGCAGTACAAGCACAGAATGCTCCCTCCACCTGACCAATTCCCTTGACAGCTGTAGTCCATTTAAAATGAAGGTTGCAGTGATGACCAAATGTGCACCAAAGGTTTTAAAACTCATGGCAAGAGCTAGCAGTCTGTTCCTTCAGTCACAAAGTTCTCAATATTTTACTTTCAGAAGTATTGGGTAAAGTTTTGTAGGGTATCGCTCAAACAGGAGCACACACAAGTGGGGAGTGGTGGTCTCCAGGAGCTTTACGAAGGTATGGATGGGGGACATGATATCACAGATTCTGGCTCAAGCATTTCCAAAGCAGAAGTTTTCATTAGCACAGCAAAAAGTATAGGTTTCTGTAAAGAGAGACTGTATAAAGGGTACATGCCCCAGTACTTCAAGAGGCAGCTGTCCAAAACCAGCAAAGCATCCCTGGGGGCACAGGGAGCCCTAGAGCATTAATGAGCATTTCACTCCAGGAAGGACTCAGCAAAATGCCAGACTAGAATCCAGTCCACCAGTAAGAGGTACCTGAACTTCCAAAGAGGTGCAGCCTTTCTCTTTGATACTGAAAGACAAACCTCCTCTCTCCTGGGGCTTGGGGGGAAGGCAAGAATGAAATGCTTGCAGGCCTTGTAGCCTCAGAGCAGCAGCTGCAGGAGTGGCACTCGCACAGAGTATCACCAGAACAGGCATGCTGACCTATTCAGCAGGTCTGTTTCCCAGGCCAACCTTGCCACTGTCTTCTAAGCATGACAGAACAGATACACCACCATCAAGGCAGACCATGGCCACGCTGGGGCACAACTGCTGTACAGAGAGAGAAATCTGTTCATGAGATGCTGCTGTGTAACTGACAGATGGAGCACACATGAGCCATACTTCATTTTACTCCTCATTTTCAGGCCTAAGTCTTAGAGGTAAAGATCAGAAGCCCAGCTCTGCTCACAACTGGCCCCTGCATCCCAATTCAGGTTTCCCATCACAGCTCACTAACCATCTCCCACCTCAGGGACAAACCACTGTGCCCCACACTACTCCCCCAGTCTTGTCTTCCCATCCCAAGCTCTACCCTCCAATGCCAAGACCTTCCTCCTACCACCTCAGCCTGATGAGAAGTCCTGAGTTCAGACAGAGTAACAAGCTTTCCACCCCCACTCTTTCAGCCAACCCTACCAAACACCCATCCTGGCTTTTGACATCAGGAAGCACCAGAGCCCCTACTCCAGCCTGGTGAGGGAAAGGGGATGGGGGAGGGAACTCCAGCAAAATATCATTCCCAAAAAGCTAGGACAGTGATTCTCAACCAGGGGGCAATGGCCAGGTAACAAGAAAGCCCTGAAGGCTACAACACTCAAGAGGCTTGGTCTCTGGGACCAGATGGTAAATGTCTGGGCCTCCACTGCCCAGACCTCCAAGTACATCTCACCCCAATTTTGCAGGGGGTCCAGAAGGCAAGCCAAAACGTCATCCAGGATGCAGGCACTGCTCACCAGCATTCAGATGCAACTCCTGAACCCTTCGCCATACCCTGAGGTGCCCAATCACACACTCCACAGCCACCTGCTCAGCCAGTAACTGAAAAACTCCTCCCTGACACTCAAGTATCTGACGGCAGATCTCATTAGCCCCAGGCTTTGGGCTGTGAGCACCACAGGCAAACATTCCCCACTGTCCAGGCACCAGTCTAGACCTTGTGAAGCCCAGGGCACAGCAGACCTTACCCAGGCACATGCTGACCATGTGGGTGGAGCTGTCCTCAATGGCGCACAACACTGTAGCAAAAGGGAGAAGCAGTCCTGGTGTCTGATGTACTAAGCCAAAGCATTCATACTCCTAGTAGCACTGATGGCCCCCAAGCAGTTCAGAAAGGAGATCTGGGAAAATCTGGCTTTTGACACTGGGGTGCAGAAAAGCATGACACCAGTACCTCCTAGATGGCACAGCATACCTCCCAGACAGCTTATGCGGATTTCAAACAGCCCACACACTGAGATTTGCAACAGATGGAAAGCTATTGGCAGTTACCAGCCCCAGATGGCAATTTTCAGCTGCTTTTCTACTATCATGAGCACCTTCAGAGGAGTGGCTCGCCTACAGAGTGACAGGTCTAGCTTGGTACAGAACTTCAAGCAAGCAGACCGCTCGGAGCCACACCGCTCCTCAGAGCTACCCACTCCCACAGGCCTTTGCTCCTGTCTGACCCAGAAATGGTGCTACCTGGTCTGCAGGAGGCCCCAGAGAAGACTGTTCTCCACCGAGCCCCTTGTTGCTTCCTCTCGCGGCACAGAGCCCTTGGATAAGCACGGCACAGAGCAAAACCTGAGGCAGCACAACGTGGGTGCTAGGGTCACGGAGCGCTGAGCCTCCACGC
Source organism: Crocodylus siamensis (assembly GCF_052110815.1). NCBI lineage: Eukaryota > Metazoa > Chordata > Crocodylia > Crocodylidae > Crocodylus > Crocodylus siamensis. Next base: position 48,364,391 of record NC_143403.1, read on the forward strand.
TGCGGCAAGCCAGTTAGCAGACGTGCTGGAGGAGGACAATACGCACAGCCAGGAAGGACAAGACTCTGCTAGAGCAGGAAGGCAGACCCGGGGGAACCTTGTGGAGCTCTTCTATGCGAAACTCAACACAGCAAAAGGACAGCAAGAGACTGCGACTGCCTTGTAAAGCAGAGCGCTCCTGCCCCAGACAAAAACTGACCAGCCCAGGAATGGCAACACCAAGCGCACCCAGCCGAGCCTGTCCAGACACCCACAGCGCCCTGCTGTTGCCACGCATGGCGTTTCACAAGGCTTTGGGCAGCCCCTGGCTTCAGTTAGGGCCAGGCTGGAGGTGCTGTCCACACCCCCGCGAGCGGGACTGGCGAGGGGGAAAGAAGAGAAAAATATTCCGGGGAAGAAGCAGCCTCCTTAGCTTCCCTGGGAAATCAAACGGGCCAACGCGCCCCCGCATGCAGGGAAGGCAAGCGGGGACTCCCCCGGGCTGGCGCGGGACAGCGGCTTGGCCCGGCCCGGCCCGAGGACACCCGCCGGGCCGCACGTGCTGCCGCCCCGCCCCGCCCCGCCCCGCCCCGGCCGGCGGTACCTGTAGTAGCTGAGCAGCCCGTTGCTGAGCACGAACCAGCGGCGCTGGTAGCCCTTCAGGTAGTTGGTCCACTTGAAGAGCCAGCCCCGGTACGTGTCCGATCCCGGCCCCGGCCCCGCCGCGCCGCCGCCTCTGCCGCCCGGGCCCGACTCGTGGCCGCCTCCGCTCATGGCCGCCGCCCGCAGCCGGACGCCGAGGAGCCCGCGGGTGCTGCGCGGCGCCGCCGCCCTCCCCATAGACCGACCCGCGCCCCCCGCCTCGCCTCGCGCCGCGCCGGGCCGGGCCGCGCCGCGCCGCGCCGCCCACGTGACCGCGCCTCGGGGGCGGGGCCCCCGTCACGTGGCCGCCGAGCGCCCAGCGCGCGGGGTCCCCATGGGGGCGGGGCCAGCCCCGGCCTCCGCCGGCCCCGCCTGGGCCAAGACGTGAGCGGGGGCAGCTTCCGCAGCTGCCAGCTTCTGTCACGAGTCGGGCCTTCCTTGCAAAATCCTCGAGCTAGACTTGAAGCATCAACAATTTCTTTACCAAAGCAGTACATTTCGGGCTCGTTTATTGCCTTCCCGCGCCTGAGCATTCAGGGTGCGCTCGTGGCAGGTTTTCAGGCTCCCCGCTGCAATCGCACGCGCTGGAAATTGGTCCCAATTTTCAAAATAGATGTCCTCGACCTAGACTTTAAGAAGGCCTTTGATGGGATATCTCATTCTGTTCTCATAAATAACTGGACAGGCTGTGAAGTACATGAGTACGCGGACAGGTGGGTGGCAAATTGTCTTGGGGTCGCATCCATAGGGTGGCGGTGGACAGGTCAATATCAACCTGGAAAGATGTGGGCAGTGGAGTCCCACAAGGCTCGGTCCTCGGACCAGTGCTATTCAGTGTCTTCATCAGTGACTTGGACGACGGCACGGATAGCACCCTTTCCAAGTTCGCAGCTGATTCCAAATTATGGGGCAAAATTAACACAGCAGAGGGGAGGGAATGGATCCGGGCAGGTTGGAAAAATGGGCAGAATGAAATAGGATGCAGTTCAACAAAGACAAGTACAAAGTGCTGCACCTGGGCAAAAAGAACTGCCAACACGCTTACAGGCTGGGGGACAGCCTGCTGAACAGCACAGCAGCGGAACGGGATCTTGGAGTCATAGATGACTCCAAGATGAACATGAGTCATCAGCGTGACAACAGGGCTAACCACACTTTATCATGCATTAGCAGATGCATGACGAACAGGTCCACAGAGGTGATGCTTCCCCTCTACGCAGCACTGGTCAGGCTGCAGTTGGAGTCCAGTTTTGGGCGCTGCACTTCGAGAGGGATGCAGAGAATCCTGATAGGGTTCAGAGGAGGCCACTCGTATGGTCAGAGGCCTGCAAGCAGAGCCCTACAAGGAGAGATTGAGGGACCTAGGTCTCTTCAGCCTTCACAAGAGAAAGCTGAGAGGGGATCTTGTGGCTGCCTATAAATTCATCAGGGGAGGGCAGCAGGGAATAGGAGATGCTCTATTTATTATGGCACCTCATGGAGTAACTAGGAACAATTGCCACAAATTGATGGACAGCAGATTTAGGTTGGACATTAGGAAGAACTTCACAGTAAGGGTTGCCAGAATCTGGGCTTCCAAGGGAGGTGGTGCTGTCCCCTACCTTGGGGATCTACAAGAGGAGACTGGACAAGCACCTAGCTGGGGTCATCTGCCCCAGCGCTCTTTCCTGAGCAAGTCAGTTTTGATGACCTACTGAGGTCCCTTTCAACCCTAATACCTATGAATCTAAAAGAAAGCCAAGATTCCCACTGAGTGGTTTGGCCATTAAGATTCACGTTAAAACCATGAGATTTAGGTCTGGGACAGACATTGCCTAAACCAGTTTGAGCCAAATCAGTTAAGTCTGATACTACATTCAACCAGGTTCATCTCAAACCAGTTTCAGACATTTTGAAAGTTGTTTATGTGCACTGAGTGTCTGCTCTGTTACAGGTTTAAACCAGTTTCTGATCACTTAAGCCAGTTTATGTGTAATGTCTGTCCCTAGCCCTGAAGGAATAGTTTGCGTTTTTTTAATAAGTGGATTTATGATTCTTGTTATTTACTGGCTTCTGAGCTTTTAGGATGAAACCAGTAAGACCAGTGATTTCCCACTTGGGAACAACACCTGTTTACCTTGTGACTCTAGACCAGTTCCACAACTCTGTTGCAGACATTGCCTCCATGCTCCTGCTGGGGGTTTGGGACAACCAAGAAGTGACTTCCTCCAGAGGGGCCTCTCTTCTGTGCACATGGGTCAGATTTCATATACAAAGGCAGGACTTTGGGAGTTTATGGGTCCCCCTGCAATGCAGACAGGATCATTTCAACAGTACTGCCACCCCCAAGTGATCAAAGAACCTGAGTCAGTCCTCAAAACCATGAATCTGGCTTTTAAAAAAAACGTATATTTAAACTTTAGAAAAATCTTGGTTCCTTTCATTTGACTTCTGTTTTTCTGAGTCGTTATAGTATGCTTGCATCAAATTTTCAAGGTTTTTTCCTGGCGTTGAGAGAGAGAAATGTATCTCATTTTTTAAAACGTTGAGAGACTCTACTCACCTGAATCCAAAAATCAAATATGATGAGACTTTTACAATCATAAGAACAGATGGCATTGATTCAGCTTAGAATTCTGTTTTGCTATACTAGGTCTCTGTTTTTTTAAGCAAAGAAAGAGCTCCCACTAACCAAAGATACAAGGTACTGTGGAGAAGAGATTGTCCCTTATTTATGCTTGCACAATGGCTGGCGCAACAAGGGCTTAGGGCCTGTGGAGGCTGTGGAGAGATAATAACAAAACTAAACAGTCAAAATAGCACGTGCATTTAAGCAGAAGATCTGCCCTTCACTTCTGTCTAACCTTATTCTTATCTCCTTTCTATTTTTTCTCTCTCTATTCCATGGGCGACTGGTGCCTCCTGAGTCGGGGGGGCACTTGCCCCCCACTCCCCCAGTGGACAGTCAGTGACAAGAGGGTAAGGCCCTGGGGGTGTCCCCCACAGCCAATCCCGAAAGCGGGGAGGGGGGTTCCCCACAGCCAATCCTGGTGACCTGCAACTGGCAACACTGTGCCACTGGCACTTCTAGGCATGTTGCTGGCTCTTCCAGGTCAGTGGGATCGGCCGTGAAGGGACCGCTTCTCCTGGCACACTCCCCGGCTGGTGTTCTCAGGAGGAGGCACCAATGCTCTCGCCTGCCCCCTGCCCAGGAACACTGTTTTGAGGGGGTGCACCAGCGCTCTCAGGGGGTGCATGCACCCCCTACACATCACCACTGCTCTATTCTATTCTAAATTAGATGCAGAGGTATTCATTGGGATGAACAGACAGATAAATAAGACAGAGTGGTATACATGGACAGAGATAGATTTGACATGTATTTTATAAAACATGATAGCATCACAAAAGACAGGAGAATAAAATCTGTATGGATTGAGAGGGTTTGGGATTCTTAATCAGACTATTCAACACATTTTTATTAATAGCTGCTTAACTCAAATTGGGGATGTCCAACTAGTGACTGACTGGTAGAATGGACATAAGTGGATTAATGCACAGGCCAGCAGGGCCTAGGCCCAGAGTCCCCTACCAATCATGGGATTCCAGATGCCTGGGTTCCCATAGGAAACAGCAGGTTTCCCCTTGCAGGCAGGCAGCATTCTAGCCCCAAGCAGCCCCTTGCAGGCTGCCAGGAGTGAGATACAGAGAGCACCATGTGCATGTATGTGGCTGCACGCGTACATCCTGCCCGGAACACACCAGGCAGTATGAAAGGCAGCTCCCTGTAGGTATGTGTATGGAGGAGACCCCCAAGGCAAGGGAGGGAGTGGGGCTGGGGTGTTGCCCAGCCAGGGTGGTGCATGGGACCCAGGACTGGGGTGGCTCATCCAGGAGGCTCAGGGGATGTGGCTTCCCACCACTGTGCATGCCCCCCAGGGGAGGTATGGAGGCGGGCATGTGCTCCTGCAGATTTGTGCATAGGGCAGATGCTGGCTGCTCACTGCAGGCTTGGGGCTCTTCTCTCTGCTGACTTTTCCCCAGGGGCCCCGAGCTGGCCATGCATACCCTGCCCTCCTGGCAGCTGCAGGGGCAGCAAGTTGTGCCTCCCACTGCTGGGCGAGCAGGGGATGTGCAGTCCCCAGGGCAAAGGCAGCAGGGCGGAGAGCCCCAAGCCTGCAGTGGCCAGCCCACATCCTCCCTCACCCTGCCTGGGTCCTTTTCAGCTGTGGCGGAAGGAGGGGAGGCGGAGAGCAGGGAAGAGAGACAGGAACGTACCCTCGGGGCAGATCCACCCAGCTTCCTCCCCTGGCCCACTCCATCCATGCAGCAGTGGTAGAAGTGGCTTCAGGAGCTGCCTGGAGGTCAGGGGACTACATGCCACCAGCACAGGGCATGGGGGAAGATTCTGAGAAAGCTGCAGCAGCATGTGGCCCATACAGCATGTGGCTCCTGGTCATGTCAAAACTGGAAAGTCATGACTCAAATGTTTAAGAAACATGTTGGATAAAGGATAAGTACCCCCACAATACACACAGACACACACATATACACACACACACAATTAGTATGCCACTGATCACAGAGACCCACCAGCAAAAACTGACTTCATATTCCTAAACCCATGCCTGTTACAGATGCCAAACCCTTCTTAATTCCTTCCTATCTGCCCCCTCCATTACTGCGAAAGTCTGTGCACCTTCAGTAATCTAACCCCACTTTTAACTTCACTCCTTCCCATCAGCCAGATTCTGTTTCCCCCCTTGCACACAGCTGTGCCCACCACAAAGATCTCTCAAATGCTTTGGGGTTTGTGTGGTAAGCGTGGCTGTATCCCTTCCATGAGTCATGTAATCAGTTATCCCTCTGGCTTAAAGAAGTATACATCACTTGGCAAAGTTAGGTAAGCCAGGTAATCAGGTATATCAGAGATTTTATACTATCAGAATATAAGAAACTGAGAATGATTCTAACTGTACCTTACAGAAAGGTGATTTTATATCACCTCCATTTAAAGACATTAAAATGCTAAGAAGCTCCAGATGGCTCAATCTGATTAAAATGTTCTATTTGTGTCCAATTAGTTGATTACCTGTAAATTAACAAGGTGAACAAGGAATGCTGAGGCACTTACAAAATCTGACTGAGTTCTGTGGTGATGCCACTAAGAAATCAGCAGAGAATCTAGTTAAGAAAATAGGAAAAACAAATGTTATAAGCTTTAAAGATAAAATAACAAACTATCCGAAGCCAAGCCTAGAGCTACATTCAGATCATTAGTATCTGATGAGGGAAGAATTAACAACAAACAGTCATCGCTTGTACATGGAACCAGAACATACATGTTTTGTGTTTTTTTCCAGTCTGGTCCTATGTACAGACTTTGTTCATGTGGGTGCTCCGTTAGACCCTGAGCTTAAGCAAAGACTACTTCCATGCAGAATTAGAACTCTTAGAATTTTCTGTGTTTATTATTTTGTATAGGAAGTAGATTAGTTTCTAACTAAAAGAGCCAGATTTTTGAAGGCATAAAGGTATTAGCAATATGACATCTAAATACCTTTAAAAATCTGACCCCCTAGAGAATAAAAGTAACTCTTTATGGACAGGCATGGATGATGCAGCCATTGCTGAACATGTTTTCCCCAGCACACCATATTCTTACCTCTCATATAGAGGGATCTGTCCAGGAGAAGAAAAGACCTAAGTCTCTGTGCCCATTCAGTCCTTGGTCTCTGCTGAATGCTGAGATGACTGCGTGTGAACTGGACCAACTAGTAAGGATGGTTTTCAAGAAAATTAGACTGGAACACTCAATCCCACCCGCATAAGCCAGTATAAAGCTCTTGCTAGTACCACTTGTAACCATCATTAGAGTTGCTTTTATGGCCTAAGTTTAGTATTTGGACATTGAATTTGGCCACAGCAGAACTGAAACACAGAACAAATTATGCAGTCTTTCGTGCTGTCTTTGTTCTTTCACTGAAGCAATGTAACACAACTTAGGTCCAGAGCCTCACAACATTGAACAAATTGGGCTTCACTGATTAAAAATTAGGTGTGCTAAAGCACACCTAAACTGTAGCTTGTAAAGGACACCCTTTATAAGATGCCAATTATAACTCTGTAGTTTGCACACACAGCTGTGGGCCTAATTTGAAGGCAGCATGATCTGAGTGGGAGGTTCTGTTGCCTTGACCAAGTTGTTTCCTAGCTGTAAAATTGGGATAATATTATCTGCTTTCTAGGAGTGTAGAGTTTTGGCCATGTGAAAGCTGTAAAATAATGGCAGTAATGATTATCATTATGAATCCTATTAAGCAGATATTTTTCTAAGAACGTATTACTATCATGGTACAAAAGAAATAACCCCTCAGAGAAAAAAAACATTCCTTTTTATGCACTGGAATTCAATAGCAAACTCTGGATCCTAATGAAAAGTTGTTAATTTCTATTTATTCTGCAGACATTTTCAGTTAACTCAGTTCTAAAAATAACTCCCTTCTCTTTTTTTTTTTTTTTTTTTTTATAAGCTGATTAATTTTGGTTAGTTTCCTGCATCTGAAGTGGGCCACTCCAGTCTGAGAAAGTTAAAGCGCAGACTTTGCTTATTCTTTTACTGACCTAGATAAAGGATATAAAATTGCAAATAACTACCTGATGAGATTTGCTTTTGTCCCTGTTAGACAGTCTGCTGAAAGCAGCAAAATAACTATTTGAAGGTACAGATTATATGAGTGAAGAAAGCGTAAAAATAGCTTCATTGAAAGTATGGGCCAGATCCAGTCTTGTACTAAGTAGGAAAAAAATTCCCTATAGCCTGTAGTACTACCTGCTTGCTCTAAAATGGGTTTAAATACTTCTAAGACCTGCTAGTCTAGGCATAGTTTGTAGCATCTAGTTAATTTAGCTGGGTCCTTCCTGCCAGCCTCACAAAAATCTCCTGTCTCCTGAGAAGTATATTTTATCTCTTTGAGAGCTTGTGGAAACAGCATTGAAGCAGGTATATGTAATCAGTGTCCTTTATTTAAAATAGTAGAATTAAGCTTATGTATGAAATAACAACAGTCTTCAACCAAAACACAGGCATAAATCATCACCCAAAACAGGGCCACATACAGAATCACTCAGGAATTTGAATGATGTAACAAGAGAAGGTTTTCTGGGTACTATTCAAATAAGGGCATGCAGCAAGAGTAGCAAAGGATCACAGAATCAGACAGAAGAAAGCTTCAGACATACCCTGGACAAACCGTTTCTTGTTTGATTCCTCCTGGGTTCAAAGTAACAAGACTCAGTACATGCTTTGTTAATAAAAATCATAGTATAAACATTCCTGAGTCCATAAGCAATTTTTCTTCCGAAGTGGAACAACCTGAAAGATCCTGGATTTTTTACTAACAGCTTAACAATTCTGGAAGCAGCAGACCAGTTAAAGTGTATCACTATGGATACCAAAGTGGAAATTCCAGCTTTACTCTGCAGAGCCCCACCTGGCTGAGCTGTAAACAGGTACCGGGTCATCTGGTCCAATGAGTCAAAGTGGCCAAATGCAACATTGGCCACAACACTCCCTTGTGAACCATTGGTTTTAAAACTTGATGTGCATTAATTATGCTAGCCTCGTCCTTGTGTGTACTTCTGAGATTATCTAGACTAATGGAAGCCACAAATAAATCCCACAGCCTCCCTGAGTGCTAGTCTGTTCTCCTTTCCTAATCTGAGGCTCTGCTTTCTGCTCCCGGTCTGATCTACTGCTCTACTTTTTGCTTCCTGTCTTACCTGCGCTGTGCTCCCTGTCCCCTCCCCAGTCTGCTGTCTGCCACACAAAGGCTGCCCAAGCCACATATGGCACATGTGTCATTGGTTAGACACCCTGATCTAGATTTTACCTACTTGAATAACTTCAGTAGGTCCAGTTTTTGTTCAGTTCTCCATTAGGCAAATTCTTGCTAAAGTCCTATTACTCTGTGGCTCTGGCCTCTTCATAAAAAGTTGCACCTGCTTAACTTGGACCCTGAGAAATAAATTATTTACACAGATGTAATTGGCATTATACTTGTGTAAAAAAGTAGTACGTGGATAAGGTAAATACCAAACCCAGGGTAACTTCCCTCAATTACAAATCAGAGGAAAACTCTCTACCAGCATAAATTATACTACTTTATGTTCCATCTGCTCATGTTCGTTGTAGGATAGACTTTTGCAAAAGGCAAACAGGCTATTACTTGTTCTTCTACCACATATTGTTGAAACAAATTAATAACTATCTGTTGTGTGCAACTACCCTGGGATATATGCAGATCTGTCTGCTCCTGAACCTGATATTTTTTACATAAGTAAACAAACCATTGTCTCCCCTCTCTCCAGGGCCTAATGGTGTGATGTTAAACCAGGCAGACATTTATTTCAGTTTAAACCTATTTTATCTATCATAAGTCAACTAGAAATAGTTTTAAGCTAAGGGCATAGGCACACAAACAAATTGCAGTGCGGTAGAAAAGGGGCATGGATTTATTATATGCTAAAGACCCCATGGTAACCACCTGCAGACAGCTGACCCGACCAGGGTGCGGGGCCCAAGGCAAATCAGTCCACGCGGGGCCCTGTCCTCTCTCCAATCCCATGGGCCCCAGACCCAAAGAAGCTGCCACTGCCGGCGGCGGCAGCAGCTTCAGCAGCAGCAGCAGGAGGGACGAGAGCGGCCGGACATGGACCGCCGCTACTCCCAGCTCCATGCCACCGCTGCTCTGCCCAGCTCTGTGGGGCCCCCAAAACGCAGGGCCCAGCGCAGTCATCCCAATTCATCCCCACCCTAGGGATGGCCCTGCCTGCAGAAGAGGAAAACTATTGCAAAGTAGCTTTAACCTTTTTAATTCAAAAGTAAACTGCTGGGCTAAAAGCACGCACACAGGCAGTTACCCTGAAGCAGAAAATGCATCAGAAAGCCTCAGTTTCCTTTACCTCATTGTAACTTGTGTCCCTATCCCTTACTTTAAATGGTGGGGTTTTTTCAATTTAGCTTAAAACTATTGGAAGTGATTACTGAACCCTATACATCATTTCTTAGTATGGTTCCCTGGTTGCTTTTTTGCAGGCTCCTAGAACTTGCTATAAAGGTTGGTTACAGGGCAGGAAGCACGTTTTTTTCCTCCACTTAATGTCAATGCAGGTAAATGAATTTGTTTCCCCCATGGGGGCCTGTTAGTACTGCCCAGGAAACACTCTAGGGACTCATTAACCGTGAAACCTTTGGAGGTTTTCCAGTGCAATCTTTTCTACCTCTGTGAAACAAAATCACTGAGTGATCTCATCTGTTTGCATACGGAGTAATCTTTATCTTGTGCTTTCCAAACATTGTGGTTTCCAAGCAGGATAGCAAATTTCACACAACTTAGCTACCGTATTGAGGGTTGGAATATGTTTCTTATGATAATATCTCATATTCCTACAGCAACTCCCACCCAGAAGGAATCTGAAGTATTTTACAAATTGTATGAAGTTTGTGGGAATCACCACACTAACCAATGAAATGCAGTCATCTCTAAGGTGAAACACTGCGGCTATTTAACAACCCACAGCAATACTACAAAACAGTTTAAGGCGATGAAAAATAATTTATCCATTTGCAACTTTAGGAATAATTTTAGCTTAATGGAACGTAATGATCTTAATTGGGAGAAGTAGCTTCATAATACTGATAAGTAATAGCCATATGTGAAAAAAACAAAGTCAGAGACCATGCCATCATGATATTACTAGAAGCATGAATTAGCCATACAAAGGAAAAAAGTTGTAAAATACTCCTTGTGAATGCAGAGGGGAATTATGACACAACGCCCCAAACAAACAAGTTCATAGTGAAAACTGCAGAACTAGCTCTGGGCCTCGTGTTAGAGTAGCATATTATTTTCCATTGTCCATTTGTTGCAGGGTTTTCTCAATATTTTCCCCAGCTCACGAGGACTTTGAGATTTAAGATTCCAGTAATGTACACTGCAGATATTACAAAATCCATCTTTAATTCTTTAATTCACTAGCTTGGAGTCTTTTTCAACAGAAGAAGCCTCCTTCTGCTCCTTTTTTCATGCATGACTACCTCAGCATGACTTGTCTCCATGAGCATAGCTAACATTTTTCCTTGCTCCAGTGTGTGAAACGGTAACAGAAACTTAGTTAAACTTATTTACCGTGATCATTCTCTCGATTTCTTCATTGATTGGTGCTCTTCCGCCCTCAATCAGAAACACAGTCCCTCCACAACAAACATTAAAAGGAGTAGTGTAGCTCCAATGTTGAAATACAGTTGAAAACAAAAGTTCACGCTTTCTTATCAGTTCCAACCATCTAGTGATATGTTGAGGATACTCTAGCACAGTGATTCTTAATCTTTTTTGTACCAAGACCCATTTGTAAACATTGATGACCTGTCCTGACTCAATGGCCCTCGCTCCCAACCCACTGCCCTCCACCCCCAGGCCCTGCCCCCCCCATTTATGGGGCAGGGAGGTCCCCAAGCAGCCCCAAACCACCCCTCGCAGGCTGGAACTCTGCCACGCCTTTGATGAAACAACTGGAAATTGTTAACCAGGCGGGAGGCTGCCCGTTTGATTGACCTGATGCAGAGGCCATATACATGGCTCTGAACCTCCCCTTATACTATGTCCCATGCCTCACAGCTGGCATCCATAAGTTCACTCTAGTGCCCCCACACTGCAACCTGCACTCCCATACCCTCATACTGGGACCCTCACTCCTATGCCCTCACACTGGGGCTTGCAATCCTTATGCCCTTACCTCAGGACTCTCAATCCCTGTTGTTGCAGGATCTTTCCCTGGTCAGGCTTACCACAGATCACGAATAGGCAGGAGAACAGTGAACAGGCTTGGTAGCTTTTATTACTGAATATCAACATAGCCGCGCAGCGGCTAGAACTCACCACGCTTCACGTGCCCTAATGGTGCGTGAGACCGATGAACCTGGCTAGTGAGTAGTTTCTGGGGTTACAGGTAGCCGGGATCAGGCGGGTCTCTGCATCCTCCTTCGGTTGGCCACTCCAAAGGCCGAGCCATGTCCGTATTAATCTGCCGTAAAGCGTTCCGAGTCTGTTGGACGCAGAAAGAACCCTGACGATCAGGTGCAGGCGCCCTTTATAGCTTAGGTGACTGTCCACGGGTCCGCCCACAATGGCGCGAGTTTGGGCGCCCGCGGATCGCTGTGGGGCTTGCCCTCCGGTTACAGGGGTGGCTCCCGCTTCGGGGATGCTCTCACCAAGTCCGCCTGCCAGGACTTTGCTGTTATTAGGTTCAGTGAATTCCCTGGCGCGTGCACGTCCAAAAGCGGTACCTCCTGTCCAATCCGGTCCGGAGTCTGTGAGGGCTCCTACCTCCCCTACACCCTCGCCCAGGCCTCCGTTATGAGTCGAAAGGGGTGCCCCCCTCTCCTCAGCCGAGGTGGGGTAGTCCCTCGAAAGAAAATTGTCCTGTTAGCGACATGCAAGCTGCTCTGCCAGCTCCCCGCCGGGGCTGGCTCCAGTCTCTTGGTGAGTCACGTCCGCCTCCTGCCGGAGGCCTGTGTTCCCCGATTGGGGTTCCCTCTGTGCGGCCAGAGCACACCGCCCCTGCCTGGGCTCTGTTTCTGCCCAGTACCACACGGGCTGGCCCACCTCCACCGTTTCCGGCTACAGGCCACGCTGGTTGGGGCTGGGATAGGGAGCTCCCCCACCCCAGCCTTCACAATCCAGTCAACAGCCCCCAGGGCCCTCCGTCCCTCGTGTCCTGCCCCTGCGTGGCCCTACCCAGCTCTAGAAGACCCTCACCGGGTGCCGATCTGCCGTCCCCCATCGTGCCGCTGCCCCACCGGGAAGCGCCTCCTTCTCCTCCGGCTCTTCCAGTCCCCTGAAGCTCTGCGCCGGCGCCGCTTTTGAGCCACCCGGCTCCTTGCCGCACCTGGGGAAGTTAATTAAGGCGCGTGCCGCCAAGCCCCGCGTGGGGTTCGCCTCCCGGGCTCTCGTCCCGGCTGCGGCCATGCCACCACTCTCGCGCCCCGCGTTCCCGCGCTGCCGGCCCTGGCCGGGCGTGCTCCAATCAGCGTGGTCAGCCCTGGGGCTCTCTGGGGTCGGGGCTCTTCCACAGTGACGTGCGGTGGTGTGATTGCATGAGGCACCTTTCGATAGGCCCATGGCACTGACTGACTGACGCTGGACTCCGCCTTGTGGAAAGTTCTAGCTACCACTTATCTCTTACATTGATGGCAGAAAAACAACTGTGGTCTGCCTAGCAACTGTTACATAACTCTGTGTAACTTTTTCTGATTGGCGAACATGGCCACTTAACAAACATAGTGATCACAACATGCCCCCCGGCCATGTGAGCCAAAAACTTACAACAGATACCAAAACAGACTTAACACGTTTGATCTCTGCTAAGGAGGTTACAAACAAATGAATGGTGCAGCATAATACCAACTGTAATGAGTTAAGTGAATAAATTCAATCAACTAAACCAAGGTGCGATTAGGCTGCCAGGTCAATATTACAATACACTTTGGATCTCGCGGCAAGTGTTATTCGTTTGAGGAAGGCACTCATAGTAGGTGACCTGCATAGCTGAGGTAATTTGATGATGAATGCAATGAATGATCAAACCAACACAACAGGATGCTATCAATACAACAATTAGAACTGTAAATAGGGGAGTTAGTAGATTTGCCAACCATGGTGAAAGCCGGAGGTTAAATGCAGATTGGAACGTTGCAGCTAGCCAATTAAAGGGGGTCTGGACAATTGGACGCGTATCCTCAGCTACCTTTCGGATTTGATTGATGGCTCTAGAAAGGGGCTCCGAGGCGTTATAGATAACGAGACAACAGGTCTCGTCTGGCGCAGTGAGGTTAAGCACTGCGCAGAATCCACCTTCTTTGGCCAACATGAAATCTAACACAAGGCAGTTTTGGAAGGCAACCTTAGAAGTATCCTGCAACTGCCGGTTGAATACTTCCAAAGCGTCCACCGTACTATTGGCCAGTCTGGCTAGCAATTCCAGAGTTTGCAGCTGCTGGATGGCCAATGCCGAGGCGGAGGCTCCAGTAACAAACATGCCATACAGGGTCCACCCAGTGGTAAACTTCCTGCGCTCAGTTTCAGTCATATTAGACCAAAATTTCGACTCCCCCATGACACCTGTAATTTGTTCATTGGGGATCACATTGTGGGTGCTCCGGACATGGTTGGGAAATGTAAGCGGGGCGGTCCAATGGGTAACATTGGAAAACTCATAGGGACATAGTGTAACTTGGACCAAAATACAACACACATTGAAATGATAGGGAAAGTGACTGTACAGAACGGCTTGGGTTGAGTTTTCGTCTTGTTGACAATAGAACATAGTATCGTGGGGAGGTGGGATCAGTGCTATTGGTGGGGGGTGTCTAATGTTAAAGAGGGCCAAAACGGTTTTAGATGTGGGCTAAAGCATCTGGTAATGAGTTTGAATGCAGCACGATGAGCAGGTGGACCAAAGTGACTGCCCATCGTTATAAATGTTTTTACGGGGAATAGGCGAAATGCTTCAGCCTATAGTGATCACAACACCTGTGTCCTCGCACTGGGCTCTCAATCACATCCTTGAGCTTGTGCCCCCATGCTGGGGCTCTCTATACTATGCCCCCACACTGGGGCCTCATCCCACATGCCCCCATACTAGGGCTTCTCAATTCCAAAAAATCCCATGCCCCCACACTGAGGCTGTCTATCCCATGCCCCCACACTAGGGTCTCATCCCATGTTCACCCTCACTGGGGCTCTACAATCCCAAACATATATATCCCAACCCCCTTTTTCAAGCCTCAGGCCTTGCTGTGGACCTGGACCCTGCCTCAGATCCCCTTCTATGACCTGGGCCCTGCCTCAGGCCTCAATCCAAAAGCCTAGGCCCTGTGGTTTTATCTCCAAGGTGTGCACCCCTAGCCTTTCTCCTACTCAGGGTCACCCACAAGGCAGCAGGGGCTGAGGCTTTCTGGCACCCCGTACTCTCCCTTCACTAGGGAGGTACAGGCATGGCATTTCCTGGAGACTGCCCCACCACTTGCAGGCCACCACACCATCCAGCCCCAGGAGGGTATAGTTTTAGGTCATGCCCCAGGACCAGGAGCCTCCACCATCCCCATAGCTCCTGCCCTGTACCTCCAAGATATCATGTGAGCAGCAACCCCAACCAGATGATGTTTCCCCTCTGGCTGCTTTCAGCTCAGGGCCTGTTCTTATCATTCACAGCTGGACCTTGTTCCCAATCAGGTGGCCTCCTGCTGGCCATCTGACTCCTAATTGGGAGTGCAGCCACCTGCAAGCTGCTCTGCTGCTTGCCCACACCCCTCTGAGTGAAAGGCACAAGCTGTGCCATGTCACACCAGCCCACCTATTCATAGAACAGGTCTGTTATCCTCAGCTAAACTCAACTGCGTAATACAGGAGATCTCATCACAGGAGATACAGGATCTGGGAAGGATCCAAATAGGTTCACAGAAAAGGAAAGCTGGAAGAGACCTTATCTAGCCTAGCCTCCTGCTCAGAACAGGATCATCCCTGGCTGAATCATCCCAGGAAATCCACAAGTGAAACTTTCCAGGGATGGAGATTGCACAACTTCTCTATGTAGCCTGTTCCAATGCTTGTCCAGAAAGTTAACCGTCGTCAGAAAGTTCCGCCTAATCACCAATCTAAATTTTCTCTGCTGCAGGTTGAGGCCATTTGTCCTAGTCCTGCTTCCTACAGCCACAGAGAAAAGCCCATCTCCATCCTCTTTATAATGACCCCATAGGTACTGAAAGACTGTTATCAAATTTCCCCTGTGTGGCAGAGCACCTTTGGTATCTGCCACTTTAAGGCATGAGAGACGTAGCATGGCAGCCTGCAGATGTGGGCTAACCCTAATGAGACTGTCACATGACTCCAGAAGGGCCCTGGGATTGGAGGAGGGGGCTAAGCAGCCTCCATTTTGGATCCAGGCCCTCAGGGCTGAGCTAGCAGTCTGCTGCTGTAGCCATGGAGAGTACATCATGCAGGTGAGCTCCTGGTCAGAACATCCTTAGAGGTAAGGGCAGGAACTATGGGGATGGCAGGAGGCTCCTGGTCCTGGGTATGACTGAAAACTGCACCCTGCTGGGGAAGCATGGCCTGGTGGGACTACCTATGGCAGGGTAGTTCTCCAGGAATGCCAAGCCAGTTGCCTCCCCAGCGAAAGGTGGTAGGGACATCTTATAACCCCAACTCCCACTACTCGATGGGTCATTTTGAGAGCAGAATGGGTGGGGGGGAGGCAGGCATGTCTCCAGACACCTGAGACCCATGGGATGAGTGCCTGTAGCCTGCAGAGAGGAGGGCTCAGGACAAGCCAAATGAGGAGCCATGGTGGTAGAAGACCTTGTGGCCCCGGTGAGGATGCAGAGGAAAAGAGCCCCAGGAAGGGGACAGAGAGTGACCCATAGAAGGGCCCCTGGCTTAGTTCAGTCCGGTGTCGGGTAGAAGGCCAGCAGCCACAAAGAGTAGGGCTGCATGTGTACCAGCTAGAGTGTATGAGGAAAGAAGCCTGAAGGGCCGTGTAGAGTAGGGTCCAAGGGAGACCCGAAGGGCTGCGCAGAGGAGGGCGGGATATGTGAGGCCCGGTGATGGGCAGTATGAAAGAGGCCCTGTGACAGGGGGTGGTATGTATGAGACCTGAGAAGGGCAGAATGTTAGAGGCCCAGCAAGGGGCAGAATTTGACTTGGCCTTAGGCTGGAGCAGATATCAACTCATGGTGCCATCTGTGAGGCATGGGACACAGTGTGGGTATGGTATGGAGCTGAGTATATCACCCTGGCATCAGGACATTAAAATGGGCAGCCTCCCATATTTTACATCAGTTTATTAAACAGCAAGTCATGGCAGGAAAGACTGGGCAGACTGCCCCACACAGACAGGAGGGCCTTAAGACCAGGCCCTGAGCTGGCCCCCTGTCACACCCTCATTCTAGTTTTTTCCAGACTAAATAACCCTAAAGGAGAATCCATTCTATAAAGAGGACTCAAAAACAAAACAAAACAAAACAAAACCCACCACAGAACTTCTAATCTTTTGTCTATTCTGTCTTTTTAAGAATTCTTTCCTTACCTTCTGGACCATCAGTGAATATCCTGCAGCATGTGGTTTGATCCCTGTTATTGTTCTGATCTGCAAAGGGTATTAGCATTGTGAGTTGGGGCTGAGGGTTCTCTTCTCTTCATAAGTCAAGTAGGAAGCAGAATTTCTGCCAACTCAGGGGTTCATTCCCTACTCTAGTGACCTCTTACACTTTCTCTGTCTCAATACACTGATTATTAAAGCTCTAAAACTTGAGTCAATTTATCTAAAGTGTCTTGGGCTGTCACTGTATTTTTCCCTGCAGCAGTGTGATGACCTGTCCTGTTGGTCTGCAATAATAGTAAGGAAAATGTTGTTGTTTCTATTTGAAAAGGTTTTGATGCTATCAGGAACTTTTGAACTGCTGCTGATCAATAAAACTGCTGAATTTAATTAATCTCCCTCCTCATATTTGGGACTCTGTAGCCACTTATTTCTCTTACAATGAGTTCTCTTTTACTTTTTTTTTTAACCCGTGTGTGACAGCCTTTCGCCCGCCACAACTTTGGATGTTATCCATACCTCTGTGATGTTGCTCAGTGGTTCTTACTGGCACAGAGACATCTTCCTTGGAGCATCATCTGTGGGGCTCCTCCTCCCCTTTCCACTCAGGTATTATTGTAGGTCCTAAGCTGTGCCTAGATGTCATCACAAGTTGTTTGATGTGCCAGTGGGACGAAGCACTAGTGTCATGGGAACTTCCTGAAGTCCTGTCGCACATTGAGGAAAAATGCTAACACAAGAAAACAACATAACTCAACACGGCTCAGACCAAGTGGTGGGCAGGCAACCGTTATCCCCTCACTCCCCAGTGTTGGGGCTTAAGGGTCTGCTTCCTTGAACCTTCATTGCCTGTTTTCTACTTGGCCTCTTTTTCCCCAGGCCTTTTTTTTTTTTTCCTTCTTCTTTCTTACAGACCCGTGGTCAGGTAAACTAGGGGCTCCGTGTGTTCCCTGCTGGGCTCACTCATGGCCATTCACAGTAATTGTCCCCTGACAGCACACTTCAGGCATGCAGTTGGATTGCAGGGAGGATGGGGCATTGTGGGCCATCCCTCCAGAATTACACCCAACAACAAACCATCAGCATTCCTGCATTTTACAGCTACTCCTCCAGAAATGTAATATATCTCATCCAATGCACCAAATGCCCTGATGGAAAATAGGTAGGAGAGACCAAACAACAGCTGTGCACCAGAATGAATGCACAACGGAGGTCTAATAAAGACAAGAATACCCAGTTACCTGTGGGGGCACATTTTTCACAAGAAAATCACTATCTCCCTAGTCTCAGTTCTAATCCTCAAAAGGAATTTACAAAACACTTTTCACAGGCGAGTCTATGAACATCACTTCATCAACCTCCTAGATACAAAAAGTCATGGACTAAATATAGACATTGGATTTATGACACATTACAACCTGCCTAACATCTGACTCCTCAGGTACCTCTCTACTATATACCAGCTACATTCATCTCCCTCCCTCCCCACCCAGCCTGTCTGTCACCCACTTACTCCTCAATTTACGCCTTCACTGACTGTCTGTCTTGCGTGCATACCAGACCAGCCTCCGGCCTCTTTACTATTTATTCATTCATTCCATCCAGGAAGAGCACATACCAACTGCAGGTGCTTCCTCAGCCTGACAAAGAGTATTTAAACCCGAAAGCTTGCTAAGAATGTTTCCAACTACTTGAGTTGGTCTAATAAAAGATCAGATTTACCCAAAGAACCTTGTCTGTTTCTCTGCATTAGCATTTTCCCACATTCTCCTTTTCCAAGCCTTTGTATTTAAAAGACCTGATTCCTTTCTATTTAGTACAACTACTCTCTGCAAATCCATTCATGGCATCTGATGAAGTAGGCTGCAGCCTGCAAACTTTCACACCTTTCTGAACAAGTTAGTCTGAGGTGCCACACTGCCTTGCCTTCTGTCTAACTTCAGACTAACACAGCTAGCTATCTCTCTAGTTTCAACAGTAAGCCTATTTCCTTTGCCTATTCTTAATATGTTATGAGGCACATTCTTAGCTAGTATAAATTGCCTTAGCTCCATGGAAATCAATAAAACTATGATAATTCCTGTCAGATGAGGCTCTAAGCCATTTTCCTTTACACACCTGCCATAGTTATTATTTTCTGTGGGCAGCCTGGAGGCTTAAGTAGAAAACTGTATATGTGCATTACTTTTTTTGAGATGCCATGTCCTTCCACATTAGAAGTAAGTCTAAGACGTGTAAATAAAAGATGTCCATTGCAGGTGCTTATCAGTTAACTTTGCTCATATGTCCCTGTAAACCGAAGAATTAAGGCAAGTCTACAATACAAAATGACCAGCTAAGTATCTGTGCACTACTTCCACCCCTATTTTGAATGATAAAATGTGACCTACACAAGGAGACATTGTACTTTTACATGGGAGAATTTCACTCTGTGGTGTGTTTTCTGGTCTGGCAAGTGTGAGCATGTGTGTGGTGTAAGGATTACCCACCTTGTAGATTTCTGTACACATACATGAAATAGTGAGAATTATTCAAGGGGCAGGGAAGCGGGGGGCACAAAACAAGATATGGGGCTAAGAACTCCCAGACTGAATTGTTGGCTCCACCTTAGTTTTTGGTTCCTAGTGGCTGTAGCTTCCTGAGCTAGGTATCTACCTGCTCAGACCAGAGTAGTTCTGGCCAAGCCCAGGAAGGGAGACTGATAGGTGCCTACCTTTCAAGCATGGAGATCCATATGAGTTTTAGGTTGCCTCTAAGTGGAGGCAGGAGGGAGTTCTGATTGCTGCCTTGGAGACTTGGCTTTAAGGCTAAGTTGACTGTGCTACAAAAACCGATGCATTAATGTTTTTTCAAGCAGGATGGAACAGGATCACACTCAGGTGCCTAAGCCTTTTAGGAATCTAATATAATTAAGCCCAGTCCAGAACCCATGTTAGCAATCTCTAGTATACAGAACTCAACAAACAATGACATTCTTACAATATCACCTACCTCTTCAGGGAGCTTGTGTGTTCAACACAGTACTGAAACCAATGTCAGCTGTCAGTGGGCTGTCTACATTAGAGCATCAACATAGCTAAAGAAGAGTCAAAAGAACTCATCTCAGCAAAGATAAGAAAACTTCAAGTCAATTGGTCCCTAGAGGGGGAAGTATTTTACAGTTTGCTTTTGTGTGGCAACATTTATATACTCCAAAGTGTTCAGGGCTCTTTTACAAATTTGAGGTGACAATCTATTGGCTGATTTAGCTTCCTAAGTGACTTAGACAGCAAATAGACATTTTAGATTCCATTTCTGAATGTCTCCCCCATCTAGTAGACTTATATGTGTAGTGCCCAAAATCTGACTAATTAGCAGCTGTGTGAAATAGCTGTACACCTCTGTGATCAACTGTTTCTAGGCTTTATGCAGCTAGAGTCATTCTGTTAAGTCTCTCAGGTTGTACTGAGTCCTACATGGCCCAGGGCATGACTACAGGGACTTTGTCTCTGGTGCAGCCTCCCTGTCCCTGAGGCAAATAAAAAGAAGGGGCAGGGGCCATGGCCACCTACAGGGAGGGTATACTTAGTAATAGCTGAGCCAGGTACCAGAAGGAGGTGACTGGGATGACCACAGAGATGAGCTACGGTTAGATTTAAGACAGGCTACATTTGGGTACCAAAAGGAACCTGAGATTAGAAGGGCATCTAGGGATAAGCAGAGAAAGGCCAGGAAGAAACGGGAAGACAGTCAAGGAACAGGAGTATGGTGCAAAATAGGAGGGAACAATAAAGGTAAATGTAGGTGGAAGGTCACCAGACTGGAGAATGATGTAAAAATCTTGATATTGGGGTTGGCATGAGTGAAGGTCTGAGTCAGGGTGACAGATGAAGAGACATGCACACCCCCTGAGCTGCTCTACAACCCTTCCCTGTGTACACTACATGCTGTGCCATGTGCCCTGTTCCTGTGGAGGAAACTGAGGCAAGATGGACATTGCCAGGCCCTACGAGGCTGAGGTTAGTTTCTGGTTCCCAGTTCCTTTTTCTAAGTTTCTCTTTCAACAATTACAAATTTGTTAGCAATGGATGAGACAAGGTAAAGAGGTCTATAGTTCATCAAATGCGTATTTGTTAATAAAAATGTAGTATCATCTCATATGTTAAGTATTCTAGTCATCATCCATAGAAATTAAAACATTTAATTCAATATACACATATGTAATTGTCACGGGGCGGGGACCCAGGAGTGGCTGTGATCTCTCCTGGCACCCCTACCGTGCCAAGTTGCCTGTCTAGCACCCTCGTTCTCGCCTGCCATGACTTTGATGGTTCTATAATATTAATGGGAAGCTGCCTTACCTGACCCCTTGGACCCAGTGCTCTTACCCTTCTGGTCCCTGCTGTATATGGATAGATGCTGGTGCACCCAACCCTATGGGCGTTGCGTGGCTCCTTCCACCCCTAATACCATGCCCCAAGCCTCTCAGTTGTTCTGGATGTTATCTCATCTATGCTCTTTCCTTAGTGGCCCCATCCAAGGCTTCTGCTCGTATGTTTGCCCTCAACGGGCTCCTTATTGCCGTACTTGCCTCACTGGGATATAGTCATATACGCTCGCCCTCACCAGGATCTAGTCGTATACTCGCCCTTACTGGGCTCTCTAATCTTGTACTCGGCCTCCCCTGGGGCTTTTCTGTGTACTCGCCCCACCCCCCGGGGCTTCTCCCGCACAGACAGTGCCCCTCTGGGGCCTGCCTCTCCGCGCTCATGCACTCTCACCTGCACTGGGGCCTGTCTCCCCACGCTTCCCGTGGTTGGGGCTCAAGTGGCCGTAGCTGAGCCTGGCCCCCTGACCCTCCTCATAAGTCTTGGACCCTGCTCAGGTTCCTCACGATTGGGCTCAGGTGGCCTCAGCCTCACTGGCCCTCTAGACCCTTTCCTGGGGCTGGAGTCAGTGCCCCCTGAACATTGTGCCCTCACTGGGCTCTTGCTTGCACGCTCTTCCTACAGCTCTGCCCACACTAGGGCTCCCGCTCACACTGGGGTCTGTCTCGCCCACACAATCGGGGCTCAGGCGGCCTCGGCCTCACCTGGCCCCTCAACCCCCTTTCTCAGGGTCCTAGGCCCTGTTGGGGTTCCTCCCAATACTGCCCCACTGGGCTGGGGTCGGGACACCCCCAAAACGCAGTGCCACTCTCCAGCGCCAGGAACCCCTCCCACTACTGGGGAGCTCCCATGAGGCCTCCTCCAACCCCTGCAGCCTCACCCAGTCCTCCGATGTTACAATAGCAAACAGAAAACACAAAGCCATGAGCCAACCGGTTGCAACACAAAAGAAGCCTCCTGGCTATAACGTACATTCTGCACCACCCTGGCTATTCTTCATCCCTGTCAGGGTTTTCTCCACCCCATACCATCATGCAGATGGGCTGGGCTGGGCTGGGCTGGGCTGGGCTGGGCTGGGCTGCAGCAGAGCTCCCACTCCTCAGGCTGCCAGAGGGGAACTGACCTCTGGCCTCAGCCTGGCTGCTTTTAAAGGCTAGGCCCTGCCCCCTCCTGGTCATCTGACCAGACTGGTTGCCCCAGCAACCCACACCTGTGCTGCCCTGCAGATTGGCAGCTGCCCTTATTACTATTACCAGTAGCAAGCACCCTAGTGCTCTGCTACAGTAATGAGACACACAAGATAACAAATCCCTGCAATCGAGGGGCTACTCTGAAGCAAAAGGAGCAAGGGTGCTATCCAATATGAAGTTTGGTTTTTGAGTGGTCTGGTAGCACTGGAAACAAAAACCAGGCTTCTATGATCTATAGAAAGCATTAATTATTCTATTTTAATTTTAATTTAATTTTTTAAATTTAATTTGCATGTGTAGATGCACCCTGTATGTATAAATTAAGAATGACTATACCGCTTCCTTTCTCCCAGGGGCACTTACCAGTTACATTTAATTTGCCTTTCATTCATTGGCTCTGAGACCAACATCACTGTGAGCATGGCACCTATCTGAATGACCTGGGACATACTGTGGAATTTTTTGACTTCCTGTTTCAGGTTTAAGCCATATAAAAATTACATAATATTTTTCTTTGTTGGTTTTTCTTCTTAAACATGCAACAGTCTTCTCAGACAGGAATATAGACCGATATGAGGAATTCTGGATAAGTGCCTGTCGTGTCTTAACACTATACACTTTACACTAAGCACAGTTGTTGGATCACTCACCGTTAGTTATGACAAACCATCCCTTCCTGGAACTTATACGGAAAATCCTCAAATAGTTGTAACCTATACTAGAAGAAGACCCAGAGATCTTTCCAGAAGCACCCATCCTAGCCTTTAAACAAGCACTGAACCTTGCCAACCTCATCACCAGAAGAATCTGGACCCAAAGAAGACATTGCTTTTGGAGTACAGGGATTACTCACATTCCTTACCAGCTCCATGTTCAGGAGGCAGGAGCTGAGCGTGTACTGAATGCAACATCCTTAGTAGGACATGATAAGGAATGTTTGTGCTTTCATCTTGTTTGTACATTTTATCTCTGATTTAAACCACCTTTGTTTGGATGGGTGATTCAAGGTTGTCATATGCTTCCCAATTCAGGCTTCTCTTCCTAGTCTGGATGGATGGAGCATGATACTGGATGGAGTCACTGTGGACTGAAACAGTGGTTGCAATTATAATACATTTAGAGTTAGATTTGTTTATGATGCAGAAAAGAGGAATAAACTGTCTGTACCTTGTTTGCCCAGGGCGAGTCAGATACGAGTGAGAAATCCATCCCCAAATGTGGTGATGCAGACTCTGGTGCTCTCCAATGCTATCTCCAAGATGTTTTGAAATTTCCCGAAGTGGTGGGGTTCCCAACCCCTCCTTTGTCAGCAACTGCTCCCCAGGCTATGTGTCTCTGGAAGCTAAAACCTATGGAGCTGTTGAACACCACAGCTGCTGTGGAAGGGGCCACATTCCTCATGTGACTGGGCTCCCCAAATCTCAGCCAGAGGATACATCCAAGGGGATGCCTGGACTCCCAAGTTTCAATGTACTCATAGTTAGGTGGGCTGGGGCATGGGGAGGGAGCTGTTTGTTCAAAACCTGAGACCCTCTGGTACCACAGATGCTGGGATTGGATCATAGAAACTCAGGGAATACCTGTCAGTCTCCTAGATGTGGGTCTGGGCTATATGGGCTGGAAGAGGGGACATCCTCGACTTCAGGAAAGCTGACTTTAACAAACTAAGCAGGCTTATCAAAGAGGTCCTAAAAGGCCACAACCCAAAGGGGAGGGGAGTTCAGGATGAGTGGTTGCTCCTCAAGGGAGAAATCCTGGATGCACAAGCAAAGTCCATCCCATCTCAGAGGAAAGGCAGCAAAAGGACACAGCACCCACTTCGCTCTCCAGGAACTGGCAGACCTCCTGCATCTTGAAAGGAAGATCTACAAAGGATGGAGGACTGGAACCGCCACCAAGGAAGAATACTTTGCTTTAGTCTGGACTTGCAGAGAGCAAACCAGGAAAGCCAAGGCTGCGATGGAACTCCAGCTAGCTACAAATATCAAGGAAAATAAAAAGTCCTCCTTTAGATATGTGGGGAACCGGAGAAAAAGCAAGGGTAACATTGAACCCCTGCTAAACCAGATGGGGCAACTGACAACTGACGCCCAGGAAAAAGCAAACTTGCTAAATGGGTACTTTGCATCCATTTTTCACCAGTTACATGGGATGCCCTGCCTACTATGCGTCAGGAAGGCCCGGGCGAGGGAGATTCCTTACCCTCCATCGAAGCTGACCTCATGAAGGAACACCTCGACAGGCTGGATACCTTCAAGTCAGCCGGCCCCAGTGGGTTATACCCAAGGGTACTCAGGGAGCTGGTGAGCATCATAGCTCAGCCCCTGGCATGGATCTTTAAGAGCTCTTGGCACTCTGGTGAAGTGCCTGAAGACTGGAAGAGGGCCAATGTGGTGCCTATCTTCAAGAAAGGGAGGAAAGTAGATCCAGGGAATTACAGGCCCATCAGCCTGACCTCTATCCGGGGTAAGGTCTTGGAAAAGATTATCAAGGAGGGCATCCTTAACAGTCTAGCTGAAAGCAATATCCTGAGGGATACCTGGCACAGGTTTGTTGCAGGTAGATCTTGCTTGACCAATATCATTTCCTTTTATGACCAGGTGACTTATCACCTGGGCAAGGGGGAAGAGATCAATGTTTTATACCTCGACTTTAAAAAAGCCTTTGATCTGCTTTCCCGCGATCACCTCTTGGCTAAACTGGCTAACTGCGGCCTTGACATCACCACGATCTGCTGGCTGGGGAACAGGCTCTGCAGTAGGACCCAGAGGGTGGTGGTTGATGGGAGCCAATCATCATGGTGTGCTGTGACCAGTGGGGTCCCACAAGGCTCTGTCCTAAGGCCTATACTATTTAACATCTTCATCAATGATATGGACATTGGTATCAGAAGTGGACTGGCCAAGTTCACTGATGACACCAAACTCTGGGGTAAAGCATCCACACCTGAGGACAGGAGGGTGATCCAGGAGGATCTGGACACACTCATGAAATGGGTGGACGAGAACCTGATGGTGTTCAACACCGAGAAATGCAAGGTTCTCCACCTTGGGAGGAAAAACCTGCAGCATCCTTATAGGCTCGGCAGTGTTGCGCTGGTTAGCACTACAGATGAAAGGGACTTGGGGGTCATGGTTGACCACAAGATAAACACAAGCTTTCAGTGTGATGCTGCAGCTAGTAAAGCGAGCAAAATGCTTGCTCGCATCCATAGATGCTTCTCAAGCAGATCCCGGGATGTCATTCTCTCCTTGTACTCGGCCTTCGTGAGGCCACAGCTGGAGTACTGCATCCAGTTTTGGGCTCCACAATTCAAAAAGGATGTGGAGAAGCTTGAGAGGGTGCAGAGGAGAGCCACACGCATGATCAGAGGTCAGGAAAATCTTACGATGAGAGGCTGAGAGCAATGAGGCTCTTTAGCCTGGAAAAGCGTAGGCTCAGGGATGATCTGGTGGCTGCCTATAAGTTTATCAAGGGGTGCTCATCAGGATCTGGGGGAACAACTGTTCACCAGAGCCCCCCAAGGGATGACAAGATCGAATGGTCACAAACTCCACTGTGACCGGTTCAGGCTGGACATAAGGAAGAACTTCTTCACTGTCCGAGCTCCCAAGGCTTGGGGCAGACTGCCGCCCGAGGTGGTTCAAGCGCCCATTTTGAACGCCTTCAAAATACATTTGGATGCTTATCTTGCTGGGATCCTATGATCCCTGCTGACTTCCTGCCCCTGGGGCAGGGGGCTGGACTTGATGATCCTCCAGGGTCCCTTCCAGCCCAAATGTCTACAAATCTCTGTCTAAGCCACAAATTGAGAAAAACTAGTCAGGGACAGGGCTATCCGGTGATGCTTTGTGAGAGAAGGTGCATCTTACTTTGTGGAAAAATCTTACCCTGGGGGCAGAAAAACAACAGAAATGGAAGAAAAATCAGAAATCTGTGGTTGGACCTTCCCTTTAACTACCATCTGAGGCATCTGCCAGAGAGTCTGTGGCTCCAGAATTGGTTGTCTTAACCATCAATGGACTCATCTACAACCCTTTACTTGACTGGTAGGACTGATCATCCTTGACCATGAGGGACTGTGGAAGACAACACTATTTCCCATCCCACTTCAGCTTTTATCTTTGCTATCTAGTGCCCTCTGCTGCTCCATCAATACTGCAGGCAGCAGCAGCTTATCAGAGGTTTGTACTTCCCTGCTTTTTGCCAAAGCTGTTCTGCCAACCTGGCTTCATAGACACTAGGGTCAGAAGTGAACTCAACAGATCATCACGTCCAACTCCTAAAGGAAAAGGTTAAGGGTCCAGTGAGGGTTGAATTCACAACCCCTGGTTTACAAGACCAGTGCTGTAACCACTGAGCGATGGAGCCAGTTTAGTAACTTTCCCCCACCCACCCTATCCTGCATCCACCTAGTCAGGCCTCCCACCCATTCAAGCCAGGCTTCCCCCACACTGCATACAGGCTGTTGTGGACCGTTACTTTTTATTTCCTGGTTTTCAGAGGTAAAAATTAACTTGCCGTCTGGCCTGCCTTCTACATCCTAGCTTTTCAAAGGAGGACATGGGAAAAGGGTTCAGGCTACTGTAGGTATGTCTGTATGGTGTCTCCATCACTCCCATGGAGACTGCTCTCACAGGTGCCCCCTGCCCCATCCTGCTTCCTCTCACACGTACCAAACTCTAACAGGAGACAATGAAGACTTTCTGGGGC
Source organism: Crocodylus siamensis (assembly GCF_052110815.1). NCBI lineage: Eukaryota > Metazoa > Chordata > Crocodylia > Crocodylidae > Crocodylus > Crocodylus siamensis. Next base: position 48,391,419 of record NC_143403.1, read on the forward strand.
ACACTTGTATCTGAGCTCAAGCATGCCATAAACAGAGATCTTGAGAACATCCAGGGGAAAGGTGCCCCCTGCAACATTTTGGATTTGGCATACATAAGAAAAAGGAGAATGGGGGCTGAGAGTCACCTCCAACTCAACCTCATAGTTATCCCTGACACCCACAGCCACCATCACTCCTCCAGAGGCATGGTCCTATTCCTTGGCTGCTCTAAGCATGCTTTTGGAAAATACTTCTTCTCCCTCCAATGGCAAGTTAGTGACAGTACCCTCATGCCCCTGATTTAACTGTGGCAAGTTAAAGGGTATTTCTGATGTTTCAGGCATGAAGCCTGGTAGTTGTGTATGAAGGTTGTTCCTCAAGTTTTTAAGAACAGGTTAGATGAATACTTGCCTATGCTGGTTGAAATAGGGATGACCCTGCCTTGAGCAGGGGGTTGGATTCACTAGATGATCTTCTGACGTTCCCTCCAGCCCTACTTTTCTATGACTTTATAGTGCTGGTGCACCGCAATGACCTGGGATTCTGTGGGGTGCCTAAGTGGTCCTGACCTTAGTCTGAGCGAACTGTGGAGGAAGATGGAGGCAGCAATGTCAGACAGGGTCGTGCTGCTCCTCATGCAGATCAATCTGTCCCCGGATTCTGGTGACTAGATCCACAATGTTAAGTGCTGTGGGAGGATGAAGTCAAAGTCAGTGGGAACCTGCCCCTGCTGCACCAGTGAGCCCCATCCCTAACCTCCTCCTCAGTGCTGAGTCTTTGAGCCTAGGGTCGAACATCTGCCTTAAAAGTCCTAATGCTTTGAGAGGTGTTGTTGCCCCCAGGACATTGCACACAATCTGAAAGTCAAAGCTGGTCCTTATCTCCCTACACTGGTACCAGATTTATCCTCAGGGATGGCCTTCTTCTCTCAAAACAAGAGTCACAAACAGCGTGTCGGGAAGAAGACAGAAACTCAACCCTTCCCAGTCCCCAAAGCCAGGACCGGAAGGGTTATGTTCAAATCTGTGAACAATCCCTCAGGAACGGGGAGTGCCTCCATGCCTGTCACAGAGCAGGTTGATCCCCTAGGATCCTCCTATCTCTGTTGTCAGGTCAGGAGGCAAGGTCTCATCTCTGAGGACCAGTCTCTGGAGTTCATAGGGCTTGGAGGCTGTCTGTCCTCTGAGCCCAGCTCCTCTGTATTGTGCTCACCTCCCAAGAGAATTGCAGCCCTCCCCAGCTGGGTGCAGTGGTCAACAGGCACCTCTGCATGCCTTCCAGGTACTCCACAATACATTTACTGCATACCCTGGAAGGGAGGGAGACCCAAGAAGGTCTGAAGTTGCACCTGCCAAGGGATGGCTAGTGGGACTGTGCAGTAGGAGAAGGATCTATGTCGATGTGGTGGCTGTCATGCCCTGATGAATTACAGTTTAGCGGCACCTTCCCCTGGCTGCAAATTGTGTTTGTGCACATGTTAAATGCATATAGCTTCTGCTGCAGGCTTCATGCCTGCTCCTGCCTGCTCCCACCTTCAGCTTAGCCATGGCCCCAGCCTGCTAGGGCTGCAGGCTGTGCTACAAGGCTGCCTAGTGCTTCTCCTTCCAGTGGCTCATCTCCAGCTTCAGGTGATAAAGCAGTTTCCTGGGGCAATGGGGCAGTGCTGACTGCCCAGACACAGACCCCAGTGCCTGAGCCAGTGCCCACCACTGACCAAAACTCCTGACAGGGGCAGGATATGGGTAGTACATGGAGGCACCAGCATAAGCACCACTCCCACTCTGTCAGTTTGTCGGTCTCAGCACTGCCCCACATCTGTGTGGGCTGTCCAGGCTTGGCACGTTGCCTCCAGCAGCATCTGGGCTGCAGGGGTGCCCCAGGAGCTATGGACTCCATCCCCTGTCCCCAGTGAGACGGTGAGGGAGGGAGGTGCCCTCAGCAGCCCCTACCTGCTCTGCTTATCCTCCTGTTTGCTGCTGGCCACCTGGTCCCATAGCAGCTTGGCCTCCAGCCACTGACAGGCCCACTCATGCTGCTTGAACTTGGCCACATGGTTGTTCATCTGCTGTGCACTCTGCTGTGGGCCAGCAGCACCCACTTCTCCTGCTGCACCAGCTCCTGGGCTGTAGATCAGAGACAGGATGGGACATGTTTGCGGCAACCGTTTAGCCTACAGCACCATGCCCCAGCTCCAGGTACCGCTCTGCTGTGGGTCCTGGTTCAACTGCCCTAGGGTGCTCAGCACCCCCCTGCCAGGCTCTCAGGGATGAGGATGCATAAGGCCCAGCATGTTCTGTCCTGGGTCTGGCTGCAGGAAGGCAGGGTGCAAAGAGGGCAGGGAGGGGGCTCTGTGAGCAGCATGCTTTGTGCGTGTGCACGAGCTATGCATTTTGGTGGCGGTGCATGGGCAGAAAGCTCTGTGCAGTGAGCTATTCATATGTGTGCAGGGCACAGCAAGTGGTGTGTGTACAGTGAGCAGTGTGAGTACAGTCTGCATTTTTGTGTGCGTGTGTGTGTGTGCACACAGCAAGCTCTTTGTGTGCATATGCAGTGAGTTGCACGTGTAGTGTGCATGCATGTGCCTAGCAAGCTATGTGTATGTCTGTGTGCATGTGTTGCAAGTTGTGTGTATGCAGTGAGCTCTGTATATGTGTGTACATATGCAGCAAGCTCTGTGTATGTGTGTGTCCAGTGGATCTGCATATATGCATGTACAGAGAATTGTGTGTACGTATATGCAGTGAGCTGTGTGTGCTGTGAGGTGTCTGTGTGTGTGTAGCCAGCTGTGTGTGTATGTGTGTGCAGTGAGCGGTGTGCATGTGTAGCAGATGTATGAGTGTCTTTGTGCAGTGAACTCTGCAGGCAGCAAGTGGGGTGTGCATGTGTGCAGCAAGCTCTGTGTACCTAGCAAGCTGTGTATATGAATGTGCAGTGAGCTGCATGCATGCAGCAAGCAGGGTGTGTGTGTGTTTGTATGTGTGCATGTGTGGCAAACTTTGTGTTTGTGTGCACTAAACTGTGTGTGCATGTGTGTGTGTGTGTGTGTGTGTGTAGGGAGCTATGTGCCTGTACACCAAGGTGTGTGTATGCTGTGATTTATGTATGTGTGTGGCACACACTGGCCCAGTGCATGATGAGGCAGCAGCTTGTCCCTGCCCAGTCTGGCAGGTTGCAAAGGACCTGGGGTGCATTGGGAGGGTGCCATACTGCTCTATGCTGGGCTTGGCAGGCTGACAGCTCTCGCACTACCCAGAGGACTTCCTTCCAGCTGAACTATGGCAACCCATCATGGGAGTGATAGGACCAGATACTGTAGCTTTGGCCAGCACTTAGTTTTTCTTTGATTCTGTGAAGCTACATAATCCCTTTTACACATGCAGATTCATATTCATATTCATTTATGTTTGGGTTGGGAGGGACCTCAGTAGATCATTGAGTCTGACCCCCTGCCCTAGGCAGAAAAGAGCACTGTGGTATAAATGCATCATCCTAAGCCCTTGTTTGCCTTTAGCCCTAATTAGTCTATTGCAAATCTATTTCATACCTGGAACAATGACAACTTGCCGGGTTATTCTATCTCACAGCATGTGTGCATGAAAGCTTGCATTCATGTCTCACAATCTGCAGCAGCAGGTCCCAAACTCTGACAGATTGCACACAATTACCAAATTTAAAATGATACAACCTTAAGTACCACCAGCAAATTTTTGTCATATAAAGCAATTATAGTAAATCTATTAATGTATAGCACTGACAGGTTGTCTGCATACTGCTGGTGGTACCTGTACCGCAGATTGGGAGCCAGTGATCTGCAGGAGTAATATGAACAGTTAAAACATGATCCCAGAGCTGACCAGACTTTGCTCACTACACCTGAGGGGTGTAGTTCTGCAGAAGTTCATCAACATGTTCTTATTCTGTCTTGATTAGACGTGACTGTTAAAACAGAAATGGAAAGCAGCAACTTGCTCATGGATTCCAGTGGAAATGGGAGTGGGAATGTCACTGTTCCAAAGTCATAACATATGCTCCCCTGTCAAAGCAGGTTATCACAGCACACTACACTGAAGAATCCACTCTCCATCCCCCAGTAGTTTCAAGGGGCCATCCATGGGAAGGAATACCCTGAGAAAAGGATAGAGTTGAAAAAGAGATGTCATGTAATGAACCAGCCTGCAAGAATGAAAGTTCAGTCAGTGACACATGCAGATTGTTGGCAAATCTCTTTTCAGCCAGCTACATGTAAAGCTACTTGGTGCAAAGACATTTCTACCAATTTGCCTCGCTTCCATATATTCATTACATTGGTGACACAGAGAACAAAGATGCCCTGCACATGTGGGCAAATGCACATGTCCCTTGCTTTAACCACTACACCACATACCTTCTTCACAGTTGGGGCAGGAATCAGGTGTTTGGGTGCCCAGTACCTTGCTACTCTAACTACTGTGACACAATGCCCTTCCCAGAGCTGGGACAGAACCCAGGTGCCAGGGCTCCCAGCCCCTCCACACTATGTGGGGACCCACCAGGCCACATTTCCTCTCAGAAGGGCTGGAGCTTGGGATGTGAGAGGCTGGATCCTGGTGCGAAGTCTGGAGCTCTGAGGCTTTGGATGAAAGCAGTGCTCAGGAGGAGAGAGTTCCTGCCCTAGCCAACCCCCATGGCCCAGGCTGCCCCCGCCCACCAGCACGGCCAGGTGCCGAGCGCGGGCAGCGCTCACTGCGCCAGGTTCTGAGTTCTGAGCATTGTCCCCGGAACCCGGGTGCAGCCAGCGCTTGGCGACCAGACCTTGGCGGGGACACCTGAAAGCTGCTGAGGAGGCAGGCGACAGGTTCTGCCAGTGATCTGCCTGCGGGAGATTTCCAGGGAGACAGAGCAAGCCATGGTGGAGCAGGACCACTCCATCCAGCAACTCCAGCATGAGAAGGAAACCTGTCTTACCCAGGTGAGGGCCTGGGCCTTGCCCCAGCCACAGCCCAGGCCCCAGCCACAGTCCCAGACAGCCTTGATCCAGCCCACACCGTGCAGGGAGAATCCAGGCACTGTCCATCTTCAGGAGCTCTGTGGGCTTGGCTGTTTGCAAGCACTGCAGCTGGGCCACACAACCTCATGCTCCGTGCCCCCACCTTGAGAGAGTCCTTGGGTCCGGGCCTCTGGCTCCCCTGCATAGCGCCTCTCTAAGCTCAGGCTCCACAAAGAAGCATGCCTCACCCCATTGTCTGCACCTGCCTGTTCGTGTCCAACCGTCTCTCCATCCATTTGTCTGTCTGGTGCTCACTGATTTCTCAGCCATGTCCCCTGCCCTATCCAATGAACTCTGATGCTGCCAGTCCCCCCATCTGAGCACCAGCTCTGCCATGCGCCAGGCAGAGAGTTGGTCTGAACAGTGCTGTGCGGCACTGATGGAAAGTGGTGCCTGTAGCTGCCTTCCCCTGCTCATGGCCACCCACACTGCATTCCAGGGCTAGATGCAAGAGATGTTGCAATCAAACCAGCAGGCCCACCCAGCTGAGCTGGAGCAGCTGCAAGCAAAGCTACAGGGCCTGCAGCAGGAGCTGGATGTTGGCTACAAGAAGAACAAAGAGACTGTGGTGCAGCTGCAGCAGCAAGTTGTTGCAGTTGAGATGCAGGGGCTGGACCTGGAGCACTGGCTACAGCAGTGCCAGGCTCTGAAGGAGGAGGTAGGGAGTCCCTGGTCTCCAGGACACTAAGCAAAGGGTGGGTGGCAGGGAAGGCGTTCAACCAGGGAAGCACCTCATGGATGGGCAGTACAGGGATTGCAGGCCTCAGTGTGGGCACTTGGCAAGGCCCCAATCCCTGGCCAGAGCCTCCCAGTGCCACTACAGCCCGTGACTTGACCTCCCAGCCATCATGTGGCACCCACAGATGCTGTACTATGAGGAACTTGGCCAGGAGCAGGAGCAGCTCTGGGCGATGCAGGAGTGCCTGACCACAGACGAGAGCAAGAGCAGCACCAAGGAGAGCAGCCCGGACCTGGGTGAGAAGGACCAGGCCTCACTGAGCCAGGCCAGCACGCTGGAGGGCTGGGTGCAGAGTCTGGAGCAGGACCTCCAGGATGCCAGGATCCAGGTCAGTGTTGGGCCCCCACCCTCAACTCCTCCCTTGCCCCTGCCCCTGCAGCATTGTCCACAGTCTCCTGCATGCCTAGTCCTGCCAGGCAGAGAATGACCTCTTGGCCACAGCAGTGGGGACAGTGAAATGCTGCAGTTGGGAGAGCTGGTGGATGAGCTTTCAGGCACCAGGTGCCTTCCCTGGGTCACTAAACCCAGAGATCTCCTGAGGATGGCACTTGATGCCAAAAACAGGTTTCCAAACCATGCACCTATTCCGATAACAGATACCACTAAACAGTGGCGACATGTAGAAGGTGCATGGGGGTTCACATGCACCCCCTGAGAGCGCCAGTGCACCCCCTGACCGGCCACGCTTGCCACTTAGGTAATGGGCAGGGGGAGCAGGCAGGAACGCTGTTGCCCCCACTGCAAGCACCGGCCAATTGTGGCAGCCGGTCCCGGAAGTGGCCACAGCCACTCCCAGAAACAGCTGCAGCGATCACCCGCAGTGATTGGCCGTTGTGGGATTGGCTGTGGTGGTCTCCCCAGGCCAGTGGAGCTAGTCGCAGGGGGGCACATGCCCCCCCAACTAAGGTTGCACCAGTCACCCATGCCACTAAATCTTTCACCTTGGGCCTATCCTGGATTCCATCACTCCAGGCCTACCACATGGGATGCAGCACAGGACTGCATGGGTGGAGACAGGGGGCTAAGGCAGAAGGGGCTGTGGGGTTGGGAATGCATGAGTTCAGCAAGACTCAGTCCGCCTTGCATAGGCTGTCCAGTGGCATGAGCAGTGGCTGTGGCAGGCCCAGGAGGAGCTGGTGCAGACCTTGGAGGAGGAGGGCTGGGCGGTGGAGCAGCAGCATGCGGCAGACCAGAGTCTGGAGGACAGCATGAAGCAGGCACCGCAGGAGGAGGAGCAGAGTGAAGTGGCTTGTGTAGCCCAGTGTGAGGAGCTCCAGGAACTGCGGCAAAGCCTACAGGACACCCAGCAGCGCCTGCAACAGGCCGGTGAGGAGCCATGCTACTGAGCCTGCCTTGGGACAGCAAGGGGCATGCCCCAGCCCAACCCAGTGCAATCCTGGGGGGGTTGCCACATAACACTTCATTGGTGGCTCCCCTAGAATGGGGCCTGGCACCCTCTGACCCCAGTGCAGGGAGGGGCCTGAACCTCAACCCTATCAAGACACCACAGGACCTGGTGTCAACCCCCTCATCCCCACAGGACAGATCCCCCATAGGCATCACCCATCAGTTCACTGGCAAACTGTGGGGTGGGGAAGGGCTGGCCTGGGCCCATGTACCACACTGCCTGCCTCCCCTCTGCTTATGACCCTGGGATCTGTCACCATGAGCAGGTGCCTCTCCTGTCTGTGAACACAGCAGAACCTGGGCCAGGATGGTGTGCAGACCTCCCACATCTACCATACAGCCCCCTCTCAGCCTTGCCCCAGGCCCAGCACCCTGCCAGGCTGGGCAGGGAGCAGGTCTTCTCTGGCCATGCACTGGGCCAGTGTGTGTCCCTCCAGTCACCAAACCCACATTCTGCTCGCTGCACACACGTGTACACAGACACGTGCCATTCCCTGCCCTCCAACAACCAGGCCCAGGCTGCAGTGCATTGAACCCTGCACATCCCCATCCCTGTGCGCCATTGTTCTCAAGAGCCTGACAGACTCAGAGCTGGGGCTGGGGCTGGGCCAAGACAGGGGCAGGGCAGGGAAGGGCAAGGGAGGAGTGCCTACTGTGAGCATGTCCCATCTGGATCCTGCCCCACAGCCCAGGAACTGGGGCAGCAGGAGGAACTGGTGTTGCTGACCCAGAGCACCCTGCAGAGTGTGCAAAAGCTACTGAGTGAGCGTGTGGCCGAGGTTGAGCAGCAAAAGCAGGCTGGCAGGAAGTTGGAGGCAGACCTGCGGGTACTACAGGACCAGGCGGTCAGCAGTGAACAGGAGGTCAAGAACAGCAGGTGGGGGCTTTTGGGGCTCTGCCCTCCCCACTAGAGAAAGATGGGAAGTCTGTAGCCCCTGAAGGAGCTGTCCTGCTTCCTTGGGAGGGGGAATGAAGTGCTGCTGCTGCCTCCTATCCACCCAAATACACCAGTCAGCAATTGAACTGGTTGCACCCAGACCAGGCCCTGTTTCCAGGGCTCAACATGCAGGGATGTGGCTGAGGGACATTGAAGGAAAAGACCTGCTTCCTTACTGAGCCTGAACATGGGCCTCAGCAGCCCATGTGGGAGGCGGGGGCTGCATATGGTGTGTCTGGGTGCTACCTACATCCTGCCTCTCCCAGGTTGTGCTGGGTGCTAGAGGTCCAGCACTGCCCTGTCACCCCCAGGAAGCTGCTCAAGCATCTGAAACTGGAACTGAGCCACTGGAAGGAGAAGCACCAAGTGGCGATGCAGCAGAGCCTACAACACCAGCACACTGCAGCCATGACTGAACGTAGGCTAGCGAGCAGCCAGAAGCAGGCACGAGCTCTACAGCAGAAGGTGTGCACCTTACCCGGCATGTGCATGTGGCCCAAGCACCCTCCTCTCCCACCACACTCACACACCTCAGCTCCAGGGGGATGATGGCACCAGCATCTACTGCACCAGAGTTGGCCTTGGGTGCCTGTAAGGGAATGGCGTGCCCACCTAAAGGGCCACAGCCAGGCACCTGCAGGCTTCCTGCCATGTGCAGTGGTATGGATGCCCAGTCTGGCACCAGGACTCCAGCTCTGGCTTCTGCCTGCAGCTGCAGGTACAGGAGGTGGTTGTGCTATTCTTTTGTGTTCCCAGTGTTTCCCCCTCCCCCAACTTTCTACTGGGTAGTGGGGGTTATAGGCAAGTTTGCATGGGGCTGGAGTGGGTAAGAAGGGAGCAGGGGCTCACCAGGGAGGGCTCCCTAGTGCAGCAAACTGGGTGTCTGCATGTGCTTAGCAACCCTGGCTTGGCAGAGGTTGTTCCCTCCACCCTTCCTATGCTGTCACCATAGCTAAGCTGCAGTGCTGAGCCCCTCTCACCCTGCTGTCCCCCTAGCACTGATCCTGCCATTGCAGGGCATCCAGAGGCAACACAAGTAGGTGGGGAGTAACAACCCCACCACTGCCTGCCTGTCCCCCCATCTCCTCTCTCTTCCTGCTCCCGGACTCCCAGCCACATGTTTTGAGCAGGTCTGTGACTTGAAGGGGCAGTCAGGAGAGCTGAGCAGCCAGGTGCAGCGCTGGCAGCAGCGGCACCAGGACAGGGCCCAGACACTGGCGCAGCGGGACGAGGACCTAGTCATCTGCAAGGTGGAGCTGGCCACACTGCGCGAGAAGCTGCATGGAGCAGTGGAACAGGTAGGTACCACCCTCCACACAGTGCAGGGAGCAGCCCCCACCCAGCCCAGCTGGGCTCAGCCACACATGACCTCCAGGACCACTGACCCAGACCTTGCACAAGTCCAAGGAGTCTGATGACAAGGGGCTTGCCCTTATAATACCCGCTCCCTTGGCTTCCTTGGCAGAGAGATGTCCTACAGGGTGAGGTAAACCTGTTGCGGCAGAAATTCATGGCTTCCAGTGCTGAGGTAGGAACTGTGCACATACAGACAGACATAGACACACTCATTCCCTGCAGAGAAATGGCCATGAGCCTGGGGAAGCATGGCTGGGGGTGGTTGCTTCATTGCTTTCCACCATAGGTCTCTCTGTGCCCCTCCCGCTAAGGCAATGGCAGACAAAATGCAGCCTGCAGAGTGATTTGGCCCTGCCCATGGTGGGTCACTTGGCCTCACTAGGTGGTGCTGGGGCACCCCCATCCTGTGCCAGTCTGCAGCTCACCCAGGGATGCCCACAGCAGCAGCAGCCCCCAGCCCCACCAGCTTGGTGTCTGGTGGAGTGGCACAGGGGCAGCAGGAGCCCCAGTGAGGGCACTGCATCTGAGGCCAGGACCACAGGCCACTCTCCATGGAGCCTGGCCCCGGCCCCGGCCCCAGATGCAGCTCCCCACCCTGCTGCATGTGCTCTCCATGGAGACTGGCCCCTAGCCCTGGCCCTGGATGGAGTACCCTTCACTGGGGCTCCCGCCACTACTGCTGCCCCCATGCTGTGCTGCTCCGCACCACTCCACCTCATGCCTAGCTGGCAGGGCTGGAGGCTATTGCTGCTGTACAGGCAGCCTGGGATGAGCTGTGGGCTGGCATGGGGCAGCAGTGCCCCAGCACCACCCGCATTCCCCAGCCTTGGCCTGGTTCTGGATGCTGCAAGTCTGTGAAAGGACCACGCCTGCTTCCCTCCCACTCCTGCCTGTAGGCTATGTGCCCCAGACCAGGAGATGGGACAGAGTAGGGGAGAGGGAGGAAAGCTAATTTCCCTTCACTTGGCAAACTCGGCCATTACACATGGCTGTCCTCTGCCCTTGCCTCCCCTCGTTGGCCTCTCAAACCTCCTCTGCCGGGCTTGCAGCCTCCTCTGCCCCCTGTGGGTGCTTCAATCTGCTCCCTGCATGCCCCTGCCTGTGCAACTCGCACCCACCCATCCCACTCCTGAACACTGTTGCCTGGGGCCCCTTCCTGCATAGGGAGTTTTTAATGAGTTGTTGTATAGGGGGGTAGGGTGGCAACCTGGCCCACAATGGCTCAGCAAAACAGTCCACATGGCCCTCAGGCCCAAATAATTACCCACCCCTGTGCCCACCCCATTGGAGGCAACCATTGTTGCCCTCCGGAGGCCCAGGGTCTGGTACAGAAACTGCTCCAGCTGTACCCCTATCACTTGGCTGACCCATGACAAAGTGCCAGGGCTCACTACAAATTGTGGGGGCTCTTGGCCACCTGCTGGCCCTGGTGCCCAAAGGGCTGTGCTGCTTCCCTTGTAGATGGAAGCCCTGCGCTCCTCGCTGAGAGCAGCACGCTCTGACAGCTGCCGGCTGCGCCGTGAGAATGAGCTGGTGTTGGCCAACATTAGCCAGTGGGCGAAGGAGCAGACGTGAGTGAGTGGCAGGGAGGGGCTGGTAAAGCCTGGCACCCATGATACCCAGCACCAGTAACAGCAGGAGCTGGGCTGAGCTGGGCTCCCCAATACTCTCAGCCCAGGGAAGACAGCTTATGCTTCCTCTCTGTGCTTTGGTTTCAGGCAAGTGAATGAGAGGCTGGGGCAGAAGATCCGGGAGCAGATCAAACAGGTTGCTCAGCTTACCGGGGAGAAGATGTAAGCAACAATTGCCCTGCTCTGTGAAGCAGTCAGACCCCTACAGGGAGGGGCCATTTGCCAAGCCTCAGCATCATGAAAGTGCCTCACCCTACAGCCATAGGGTGGGGTCTCTGCCATATGGTCTGTATAGCCTCATGTGCACAGAACAGGGGAACGGTGGGAGTTGCCCTGAAGCAGGGCCTACCCAACCCCCACAGACTGGATCTCCTGGCACATACGCTCCCCTACATCAGGGCTGTAGCCCAGGATCTGCCAGCACACAGCTCCTGCAGTGCCCATGGCACTTGCCAGCTGCAGGGGAATGGAGCCAGACATGAGTCCTGCTGCAAATGTCATGGGCCTATTTGGCAGGGCTATGCCCCCTGCCTGAGGGAGGAGGGCAGCCCTCACCCCAAGCTGCATCCCTTTTCCCTCTGCCCATGGCTCAGTCCCACCTCTGCCTGCCCTTCCCACAGCCATCTGCAGGAGGAGCTGACCCATCTGCACCAGGAGAACAGACACCTGAAGGCCAAGAGACAGCAGCAGTGCAGCGAGTGGGACGCAGGTGGCAGGGGATCCATGTGCGGATGTTCACATACTCAACAGTGCCCTGTGAAGGGGGAGCCCTGTTAGCCCAACCTCTAGCCTCCTCCTCTCTCCCCTCTGCACCCACCTGCCTGCTCACCTTCGGCTCAGCCACCTGATAGAAGTAGGCAGCTCAGATGCACTTGCGGATGCTGTCCCCATCAATGCCACAGGAGGACAAGCTCATACACTGCTGCACCAGAATGTACTTCAGCTCTGGGCTGCTGGTGGTGAGAAGGAAACAGTTTCTCATAGATTGCAGTGACTCAGGCAGCCCAAAGACTGGGTTACATTAGGTAGACTCAGAATGGTAGAGGCAACTGCAGTTCATTCACTGAGCATGCCCTGATTCTCCCTGCCTGGCAACCATGTGGCTTGGCCAGATATGAATAGCATTTTGGTCAGCAAAGTGGTAAGAGAAAAGCAGTTTCTCAGTAAAGTCAAAGAAATGCACACAGCACAGCCATACAATTAACCAGGAAAATACCTCAGGGCTGGAGAATATAACACACCAAGAGACTGAGAGAGTTTATCTGTTTAACATATCAAACAAAAGATCCAGCAGTAACAAGATCACAGAGTGGATCTATGTGTGTGCTTTAATGTGCAGCAGCCTATTTTACTGCTCATTATAGTGTCACATAAAAAACATGCTATTATGCTAGTATGCAATAAAATAGGCTACTGTGCATTAAATATCACTTAAAAAAACCGTGGACATTTGTTTAATACCTCATATTGAAGGTGCTAAATTCAATGTGCGTTAGGAAAAACACTAGACGAACCCACAGAGTATAAATATTTTCACGGGGCAGAATACCAAGTGCTCAGGGACTCTTTAGTGAAGAAAGGCAGAATTACAACCAATGGCTGGAACCTGAAGTCACATAAATTCAAGTTAAAAATTAAGCACAAACTTTTAATTGTGTGGGAGATTCGCTATCACTGGGGTGGATGGCCAAGTAGCTAAGGTGTCTTGGTACAACTCCAGAGGACTCATGCTGAAGGCCACTCTCATACATCACCATTACCAATGGGTACCTGACCCTTCAAGTGAATGGATGTGACACTAGGAACATTGTTCTCTTGTGTGCCTTTGAATGTAGAAACTGGCATGTCCTAATCACAGCAACACAATGGGCTGTTTGATTTGGGAGGACTTGGGACTAGTTCCACCATGAGAACAAACCCCCAAGGAAAGTAATGGATTGTCCATCACTTGGTGTCTTCACATACAGGCTGGATATCTACCAGGAAGAGATGGTTTAGCCACATATGAGAGCACAGGTTCAATTGAAAGAATGAACTACCTGATGGTCTCCTTCACAGGAGCCATCACAATGCCCATGTGGTTGCCTCCAGAAAGAGCATTCAGACCTTGCTGCTCCTGACTGTCCTGTAAAAGGGCTGCCCAGTGAACTGTTCCTCCAATTAAGGATGTTGCCTATGCTACAAATGTTATTCTAGTGGCTGGATGCTCCATAGTGGTGAGAGCAGAAGACTGCAGCTTTGACAGGGCTTCTGATGACTTCTCCCTGCATGAGCAGGAGCTGCCTGAAGGGGATAAGGCAGCTCTCTTCAGTTCCTTCTGCAATACCTGTCATTTGTCCCGCAGCTGAAGTCCCCGTTACTTTTCCTTGCAAGCCAAGCCAGGGTGGGTTGGAGATGCTGCAGCTAGAGCCTAATGCTGCCCCCTGCAGGTCCCCAGTACTCCTGTTTCCCAGAGTGACATGGGGCTACAGTTCACTCCTGGGAGCTCTGGGGATCACTATCTTTTCAGCTCCCAACATTCATGCTCCTCTGCCAGGTCAATGCTGCATGCAGTGCAGTATTTATTGCAGCAGCATGGTTAGCTGTAGCGACTATGTTTGCACCTGTCTACAAAAGTGACACCCAGGGCTGCTTCCTCAGCCACTTCCTCTGTTACACTACTGGAAGTGAAGGTGTTAGACTTCCCCATACTGTTTTTCCTGCACTCACTGCTAAACTGTTTTTGAAATCCACATTGGAGGAAAAGATGAATTTTCCATGGGACTCAGGAGTGAGATGCAATGTGTTTTCCAATGATCAGAGCACAAAAACTCTATCCCTAGTTTTACATCTGCTTTGTTTGGCACTCACGGCTATTGGGAGGTGCATTGTACTATCACGCAGTAGAATTCTGATGCCTGCACACACTCACTCACACTGAAGCAATGACCCACCATTCCCATCTGGAAGGAAATAGATGGTGGTCAAGTTTTGTTTTTTACCCCAAACTTGGTCAACTTCTGGATTGCCTCAAGGCTTAGACCAGTGCTGGCAGCAGCTGGAGTGCAAACTCTGCCTGCCCCATTGCTACTAGGTCAGGGAGGGCAGCCAGCCTATGTGATGCCTTTGCAGCATCCCTGGACAGAGCAGCAAGATCCCTAAAATTTACTATTCAGTTGCCTTGATAGGTGCTGGACTCTACACCAGTTCTCACTCACTATGCCTGGCTAATAGGAAGGCAACTCCTCTGGACAATCTTCACCACCACAGGGCAACAGAATAACTATAGACTCAACTGTTGCTAAAGCCTGCTAAGTGCCCTCATCACATCCTCACTGTTGGCAAATTATTTACAACCCGGATAACTTATTCTGGGTGGACCCAAACACTCAGCTTTATATTTTCTAGAGTTTCACAATTCCCTTGCCTCAGGAAATTAAATCAAGCTAACTGGGGCAGAACCTCAAGATGGAAGAAGTTGATGGCTATGAGTCTTATAAAGCTGAGAAAACTACTGACTTGTCCCAACAACCTTGGAGACACCCTTCACACCTGGAAATACATCAGTGAGGCAGCTGTTTCTGCTCCAGGACTAGAGCAGTCAGTGTCCAGTGTGTCTGAGAGCAGGTACTGCTGGATTCGTCTCACTGGTGAACTGCATTTTGAGTGCATCTGCAGGCACAGGCAGGTTGGGCAAACTTGAGTGTGTTGATGCTGGGTATTGCAACCTCCATGTTGTAGACAAGTCGTTAGAGACTTCTTGGGACCCTGGGTCTCGACATTACCAGGAAGACTTTCCCCTACCCAAAATCACATGGTATCAATCCTGATATCAAGGTGCGTATAGCTACTTTTTCTTAATGTGGATCACCTTTACTGCTATTGTAGCTAAATGACTCCCAGGGCCCACACACACACCTCTCCCTGAGAACAAAAAAATAATTTGTTTCTGTTTGGTAAAAGGGGTTTTCTGTAAGGTAAACATTCAAAAGGGCATTGGGGCAAGGCTGCAGTCCATGTTAACCACGACTATTTGAACCTGCCTGGAAGTTTGTTAAACACTCCAAATATTAACTCAAAAGAAAACTTCTCAAGTTGTACACCACGCAAGCATCTGCTGTCACCAAAGGGTTCATTCCCACTACTGTGAGGAAATACACATCAATGCTTAACAGCCCTTTGCTGGAGGTTGTAGTCTCATAGAAGGGAAATTCTCCCCCTCCTCTGGGTAGTGATTGTTGGCGCTGGATTCATGACCCAGATACATTGCTCCAGCAGGACCCAAACCCTCAGACTAACCACAACTTCTTTCATTTGATAATAGGCAAATGTTACTGATACATAGTGATAACAGATAAGAGCAATGCAGGCAAAGCAAACACCCCTAAATTTACATTTACCAGTTCCAGGGTTTACAGAGGGAAGGTGTAGCTGGCCAGTATGCGAGCTTTACCCTGTGGTTTGGGGAGCACCCTCAACCTCCAAGACTGCTGACATCTGACATTCAAAAAAACCAAAAAACCCCACATACTGGCTATAAAAGCTCCAGTTTCCCCTGTCTCAGCTACCAGGAGTCCCTGCATTTCTGAAGATGAGGGTATAAGACTTTCTGCTGCTTCTGTTGCCCCTCTTTGGAAGGAGCTCAAGTAAAGCAAGTGTTTCTTCTGCAAAAGGGCTTTAAAATATGCTTGTGTGTTTTTTAATTGAGCTGATTGTTAGGAACTGATCATTTATCACACATGAAATGTTTCACAAAACGTTGGTCATTTGATGACATACACACAGGATTGGTCCAAGCTTCTAAGGATGCATGCTTCAAGTGTCCACAGCTTGGTGTCGCCCCACCATGCAGAGTTCTCCTACCTGTGGCCCCCAGGGCTTCCAGAGTCGGGTGCAGCCAGCTGTGCAGACTGTCCCAGGGTTAGAGTCCAGGTGCTTTCAGAAACTACAGCTCTAAGGCACTCACTCCTATGGCAGTGCTTCCAGGCTGCTGGAAAATCCCGAGGTATGGGTCTAACTGGGGCTTGACTCACTGTATGCAGTAGGAAGCTTGAAAACCCTCAGCACTCAGGGGTTATAGGTCTGTATAAGGGATCCCTGGAAGCCCTGAGAATCCCAACTGGGGCTAGGGCTGGGGCTCCCAGGACTTTCAGGGTCTGTGACCCCAAGCATCCATCTCAAGAGGAGAGTTCAGAGCTCAGGTCTCCCCTGGACTGCTAGTTTTCCAGGCCAACTGAGTGTCTGCTACCCTGGGAGGCTCGGACAGCCCGCTGATCTGGGAGCCTGGAAGACTGGGTATTTCCAGTTGCAAGCCAGTCAGAATTGTATTGCTGTCCTGGAGCCACAGGTTTCAGTGGCTGTTGGGTCCAGGGAAGCATACTGCATTTGGAAACACCAAGCACTGCTGATGTTTTTGAGATCTCCAGTTTGGGGGAAATTTCAAAATATAGGGCTTCCCTCCAAACAATGTTGCAAACCACCTGAGCTACTTGTGAACCAGACATCCTTAATTTCTGTCCATTCTGCACTTAACCTCCCTGAGGCACTGAAAAGTTCTTAATGTGGCAATAAGCTTTTCCTCTTGTACTTGAACTACACCTACACCATATAGCCAATGTACAGGCAACCCCCACTTGGTGCTTTTAATTGGTTCCTGAAAAACTAAGCCTTAAGCAAAATGAGCATTAAGTGAAACCAAAAGCATCTGAAAACCCAAGATGGCAACCACAATAGTTTTTAATGACCCAAGATGGCAGCCACAAGTGATATAATGAAACTTGCTGAGCCCTGAGCGACATCAGGTATCGATTTAAAATGAGCGTTATAGTGAAATAGTGCTAAGTGAAACAGTGTTAAACGGAGGTTGCCTGTAGTCTAAATCCATAGCCATGATAACATACACACTTTCTTTTCAAATACTTTTAAAGACTTTTCTGTTGTCCTTGGGAGCTGAAGAAGATCAGGAAGGGAGAAGCATGGGGCCAGATAGGACATCATCTGGCATGGCAGTAACAGGTCCTGGAACAGATGGGACTAACCAGCACCCCACTAGCCCATGTCCACAGGCACTCAGGGTTCCCCCTGGCATCTACTCTCAAGCCCTTAGCTTGAGGCAGACCTGAGAGCAGCTGCTGGATTTGAAGTGGGTTTAAACTCAGAGCAGCCTCACTGTCAAACTTCCAAGTGTGGAAGTGGGCTGTAGCCTCTGTAACCACTTAAGTCTCAGAAGTACCCTTATTTAGAAGAGATACCTGATCTTGAGGCCACATGCCTTGTCTACCCTTGGCAGGGGGGCTCTGTTGAAGACCTCAGTCTAGCGTGTGTTTAGTTCATGCTGCTGCTGCTGTGGATGGCAGTACGGAGCTAAACTGTCTCAGCTTCCAAGGAGACACTAGCTCAAAAGTCTTCAATTCGTAGCTCTTGGGCTGCACGCAGCCTGCAAAGCATTAAGATGTAGCACCCAGCCTCTCACCCAGCCTCTGTTGCCCCTATTGCTGTGGCTGCAGCAGCACCCAGGGTCTCGGGGCTCCCCTTCTCCCCACAAGTTCTGCTGCTTTACCCTTTGCCAAAGGGCAGGGACACGTAGTGCAGCACAGCCTGTGCTTCTAGGGAAGCCGACAGCCCAGCATGTCAGTGCAGTGCAGTGCAGCACCACGAGAGCCTGCAGGGAGCTGAATAGGAGACAGGGGCCAACACAGCAGAGGGGAGTGCCTCCCCACCCACCCCAACATGGTGCAGCAGGGTGGGGGAGTGCCCCCTTGTGCATAAGAGGCGGGGGCACCTGTATACCCATGGCCCCCTCTAGTGTTGCCCCTGCAGAGTGCTAGAGTGGCCTACACAGGCATGTGGACCCTGACTGCTTTGAAGTTGGACAGTCCTGCTTTAGATGGTAAAGTTCTTGGGCTTTGAGCCACCTGCTTGGGATGGGGACAAATGGAGGACTTGTAGACCACATTGATCCCAGACTTTTCATCTTTTTGGTTCTTTCCCTCAAGCTAACAAGTCTATGTACATGGCTTTTTCATACATTTTTCAGCTCTGGATTGCACAGAGGTACCAGGTTCCTTAAAACAGATTGATGTCAGCAACGGGCAAGTGTTTGGAATGAACAGCGTAGACAATATTTACACACTGTATGGGAACACTTAGGTTCAGGTGCCGGGATCCCTGCAGCATGTCACAGTGGGTCCTGCTGGAGTCTGGGGAGTAAACAAGGTTAACATCTACAAGCTGGTGGGTGGCACCTGGCAGCAGGTCTGAGGTATGGTATGAAATTGGATATGTCACAAGGAGATGGTCTGGAGGATCCCTGTTAGGATTCTGTGCCTGATTTCAAATTTTTGGCCCAGACTTCTACCAGGACGCCAGTCCAAGAGGCCCAGCCTTCCTCACCCTGATAGCTGAGTTTGTCATCACAGCCTGATCTGCAGGCCACTGCTCCAGCTCCTTTCTTCTGTGTTTCTTTGAATACCCTCTAGTTTGTTGACCTCTCTCTGGTTAATGGGTTGTAGTGCTTGGTCCCCCAGCAGCCGATCGCTGCCACCAGCACTTCTCTCAGGGGGGTCACGGCCAATCTCAGGGGGCACATGTGCATCCATGTGCACCCCCTATGCGTCACCAATGGTGAGCACTTCACCCTATGTGGCCTGGCAGAGCAGACTGGCCTTCTGAAGATGGGTAGTGCTCTCACTGTGTTGTCAGGATAAGATAAAGGAGGTAAACAAGTGAGAAAGGAAATCTCTCTCTCCACTTCTCTACAGTCACCAACCCAGTTCTGTCAAACAGGGGTCAAGTCTCTGGCTAGGGGCTGGTAGTTCTGCCCTGATCACCACATACCTTTTTATCTCAAATCAGAGCAATGAGATGGGTATTGCATCCCTGCTAAATTGCACCCAGGTGCAAAAGACATCTTTTCATCCACAGCCCCTCATTCCTTTCTCTTGTTCTCAACCTCCTCCAACAAATTTTTCCTCTCCTTCCTCCCCCACAGGGGACTTACTCACCCTTCATTAGCATCCGACACACTCAGAAATGTTTGTCATCGGAAGAGCTCCTGCAAGTTCTCTTTGGACTCAGGGTAAGTTTCCGTGGGGGCACAAACCAAATAGAAAGTTCCACTCAACTAATGTCAGTTTCTACTGGAAAAGTGCAAGTCTGTCTCCTGAAAAGTTTTCTTTCTACCTCACATCTGTCCCAAGCTGTGCCAGTCCCATCCTAGGCTTCACTCACTACTGTACTCCTCTTTGCTTAGGGCAAGGCTGGTCAACCTGCAGCACAGGTGCCATAAGCAGCCTTTGCGGCATGCAGCATATCAGGGAGGGAATAAATGGCAGGATAGCAGATAAAGTGAGAAGCAGAAAGCAGAGCAGAACAGGAAGGTGAAAGGGACTGGAGTGGCACTCAGGAAGCGGGTAGGGCTAATTTGCAGCATGTCTGCCAAAAGGTTTAGCCCTACTGGTTTGGAATATCGGTTCCCAACTTTCCTGGACTGGGGGCAGCCTCCATAAACTTCTGAGAATCAAGTGGCACCCAAATTTCAGAAACTAGTTTATATATTACAGTGCTTACCCCCTTGCAGAGGGACTGGCCTGGCAGGGACAAACCTAAGCCTGTGTTTATTTGTGCCCGTCCTCACACCTCCCTTAAATCCTCACACCCTGGGACAGCCTTAAAGGATCCTGTACCCCAACCTCACTGGCTGGAAACGTGACCAAGCGAAACAGCCTGACACACATGTCGGTTTATTGCTATAACTAGTAATACCCGGCAACTGCTCCAACTCCCTTGCTCTCCCCCTCGCTAGCAAGGCGGCTGACTGGGAGGTTGGAAAAAGCCCTGAGCAGAGGGAAGAGCAAGACGGCTCCGAGTCCGGGTCACTTTTCAGACATCACAGCTGCGCCTTTCTTGGGGCTGAGGCTCCTGCCCTGGGACCCGCGCAGCGCCAGGCTGGCCGAGGCGGCGCTCGCCAGGTTCCTGGTCTGCTGCCCCACCAGCTCCAGCAGCCTCCCAAACTTGTCGGCCTCCCTCCTCCAGCGGGACGTCTTCCTCTGCTGCTCGCCCACGAACTTCTTCCTCAGGTGCTCGTGGAAGCGGCTCGTCTTCCTGCTCCGCTGCTCCAAGTGCTTCGCCTTTCGGACAACGGGGCCAAGCGCTGAGCGCGGGCGGCCGGGCCGCGGCAGCGGGGAGGCGCCGGGGCCGGGGCCGGGGGGTTGGTTACCTCGAGGTCCTGCAGGCGCTGCGCGCTCGCGTTGTCGCGGATGATGACCGTGGAGATGCGGCTCTTGGGCAGGAACCGCCGCGCCGCCGCCTCGCTGCCCGCGAACACGCTGCAAGAAACGGGACGGGAAGTGCGCGCCGGCCCGGGGCAGCGGCCGCCCTGGGAGCGCGTGCGGGGGGGGGGGGGGCGGGGCGGGGCGCACCTGAACACGGCGGTGACGGGGCTGCCGCGGGGCTGGAAGAAGGTGACGCGGGGCCGCGCGGCCTTGCGCTTCTCCATGCTGCAGCGGGGCCTCCCGCTCCCCTCCCCGGGCCGCGCGTCACAGTGCCCGCGGGGACATCACAACGCCCGCGGGGGGCGGCGCCGGCGGGAGACGACGGGGATTGTCCCTGCGCGGACGCGGTGGCCGTTGCCCCGGAAACCGCGTGGCGTGGGGCCGAGCCGGGCGCTAGGGGGCGGGGCGAGGTGAGTGTGGGGCCAGGCTCCGCCCTTGCCGCCGGGTGCGGGCTGACGCGCACGTGTGGCCGCGCGAAGAGGCGCGCCGCGTGGGGGCCCTGGTGCGCATGCGCCCGGCGGGGGCGGGCAGGCGGGGCCGGGGGCGGTTCCGCTCCGGAGCCCCTGGTAGCGGCGCCCGTCTGGTCTCCTGCAGCCTGGCGAGGGTCTTTTGTCTCTGCTTTCTCCAGTGAGGCAGCGAAGATGCAGCCCTCGGCCGAAGCTGGCTGCTCGCGTCTGCCTTCATGAGTGCGGCTTTCGGAGCCATCCCCGTCTTGTTGAGGCATCCGGCGGGATACGGCCTGTCCCGCATCACCGCGAGTTTGTACCTGGGCAATGGCACCGCTGCCAATAACAAGCTCCTGCTCTTCACCAATCAGATCAGCACCGTCATCAACGTCTCTGTGGAGGTGGCAAACACTTTCCACCCGCACATTCAGTACCTGCATGCCCCGATCACCGACAACCCTGCTTTCCGTATCTGCGATTACTTTGACCCCGTGGCGGATAGGATCCACGCTGTGGACATGCAGCAAGGCCGAACGCTGCTGCACTGCGCTGCGGGGGTCAGCAGGTCGGCCGCCCTGTGCCTGGCCTATCTGATGAAGTACCATTCCATGTCTCTGGTGAACGCCCACGCCTGGGTCAAGTCTTGCCGCCCCGTTATCAGACCCAACTATGGATTCTGGGAACAGCTCATCCAGTACGAGTATAAACTGTTTGGTACAAACACAGTCCGCATGATCAGCTCTCCACTGGGAATGATCCCCGATCTCTATGCGGACGAAGCGAGGATCACCGTAGCGTTCTGACCATAGCTGGCTTTACAACATCCTGGCAAGGAACCCAGGAGGAAAACTAATCATCTACATCTAGATCATGCTTGGAACTTGGAAAATAAACTCATTAGACCAGGGAGAGCTGCAGCCTAGAGCTCCCTGCTGCTGCTAAAAATAGAGGAGATTAGCTGATAAGGAATAGGCTTTGGGTTTTTAATACAAATAAAACCAACAAAATGTAATCTATGCAGTTAGAGGTTCACCTATCAGTTGTATTGGACTCTGGCAGGAGCTTTGGGAGCTGTGTTAAAGCTACAGCCTGTGTTTAGAAAGCGTCCTTTTATCCCCACGTAGCCAGATGTTGGCAGGCGCCAGCTCTGTATGCTGCAGTGGTTACCAGCTGAAACTCGGTGTCTGGAAAGTTGCCAACAGTATTTTTATTTTCCCAATTAGACTCTGATGTGGTCTGACAAACTGCCCTCCCGTTGCTGCACTGCACAGATCCTAGGAATGGAGCAAGTCAGTGCATCCCACATCACAGAGATGTAGGGAGTCCTTTCCTTTTCTAATATTATCCGCTCCTTTTATTACCTCCAACTATTTTGCTTGAGGACAGCTGAGCTGATCTCCATTCAGAGAGAGCCTTACCATTTAGGGAGGGTGCTGTTCGAGACCCTGATTTCTCCCCTACCTGTAACTTCTCCTTAAGGTGCTTCCTTTGCAGCAGTGTCATCCTTCAGTGGGAGAAAGGAAGCCAGCGTGTTGTAGGGATGGTGATGATTACCTGAAGGTCAACACTCATCCTAAAAATGAGAGAGGCCTGATTCCCTGAGATTCTGGGCACTTAGCTCAGCAGCTGTCAGGACCAGACCCTATAGTTTTAATGTTTATCACTGCACAGCAAATTCATCAGCCATTGCTCTGGTTGTTTTGGCTTGGACCATGGCAGGTGCCATTTCTCTTGGTAATTATTTGGTTTAGCATCTGAGACTTGGGATGGCATGGAGTACCTCCTTGTTTTTAAAGGGAAGATCTGTTTAGTCTCAAGACCTGAGGGTTGTTACAGAAAATGAAGGACACCATGTCTATTACAAGACCTCTCTAACCTCATTAGTGAAGGTCTTTCACAGCTTCCTGTAAGTATCAGAAGTATAACCTTGTGTCTAGTTGTTTCCAACACATACTTTAACCATGTTCTTGAACTGTATAACAGCTCTGCTGCAGGGCAAGGCAGAAGCATGGGTCAGGGACAGAGTCCAGTCTTAGTCAAGGTGCTGAAGCTTGTCCATCTTGGAGACTGTAACAGCATGGACCAGTCAGAGGATGTCAAGACAGGTTAAGAGTCTATGGCCCGACTCTCTCTCTGGGATCCACCTTCTAGACCCTACAAAGGGGATAACCCACCCAGTTGTGGGGGCTAGGGGTTAAGGCACCTCGACCTGCCTTTCAGCGGGGTGGTAACTGGTCTGGCATTTCCTGGGGGCTCCTGCACCACTGAGAGTCCCACCAGGCCACCCACTCCCAGCAGGGTGCAGTTTTAGATCATACCCAAGACCAGGAGCCTCCTGACCATCCTCTACTGCACCTAACTAACCTCCAGATGATACCTGCAACCAGGCAATGGTGTTACCTGGCCTCTCAGCAGCAAAATGCCCTGTTTATATGGGCAGTCCTGAATCTAAAATGGCTGCCCTCATCGGGCACCTGCTGGCTGCTGTCTTCTGGCCCTTGAAGTGGCAGGCACAAACAGTGTCCTGCCACAGAGACCTTTGACATTTCAGCCCTCTATGACTGACATATAGCTGATACATATGAAATTCTTGCAGTGGTGCAAAATTACTATGCCACCTCCTATGATAACACTATTGCAGTGCAGCAGTTAGTCCTCCAGTGCAATCCTGCAGTTCCCCTGCCCACCCAGGAAAGATAGTTCAGGCCAATCTGGTGAGCTATTTGCATGCAGGTCTGAGAGCAGCCAAGACAATAGGAACAGAGTTGGTCTCAGCTTTTCAGCCCTTGCCTTGTTTTCCCAGCAGCCAATCCCATGTGCAGCAATAAGGAATGCTACAATGATCCACTTCAAACTATAAGACCATTATAGAACATACATTTAAATGTTTGGTAAGAATTTCGCTATATCGCACATACAAATTGATGGTTAATCTACAGATACCCCCTTTAGGGTGAGGAGAACGTCACTGCAGTCTGCTTTTGGCTTCAACAGTATCATCCACACTCCTGAGATCTGAATAAAGAAAGACAGACCAGAGCATGTGTTAAAGAGATGCACAGCACAGGTGGCCTTGCCCTCCATACATCCAGGCAAATTTACTGCCTTCCTCATAGTGAGCCAGCTTCGCTCATCCCTGCTGAATAGCAGACCAGCCATTGGTGCATCCACTGTATGAGCTGAAAGAAGGTCAGGAAACTCAGCAGGCTGTATGGAATAGTCTAAGGAGACGTCCTCTACCTGAGCCCAAACAGCTCTGATCTCTGTATCCTAAAGGAAGACTTTTCAACCACAATACAAAACCAGCAAAGTCACCAAACAAGCAACATAATTACACTTCATTCATCCTCCAGCCAAACAGCTACTGACTCCTACCATGGTGTCTACAGGCATGATGGCAGAGCAGGGAACAGGCTTAGGTCCCCACTAACACACAAACAGCTTTTCATGCAACCATAGCACCACTCAAAACACACAACAGGCCAAACCATCATGTGAATAGTTGTAACTCACTCTATTGTAGACATAATGATCCTGCTGCGGGAAGCAGTACTAGATCCAGCAATCTTGAAGCCTTGCAACGCTGACAGTGAGTACTTTAAGTCCATGTAGGACTGAGTGTTCCTTCCACAAGCTTTCTGGTGTGGATGCTAAGAAACAAGCAGTTCCGTTAGCAATAATATAATCTTTGATGGAAATATACCCTAAGGGCATGTCCCTATGAGCATGCACATACAGGGGCGTGCATTTCCCATGGGACAAATAGCAGTGGCATATATTTATGCCATTGCTATTTGTTCCCAGGCACACCCCGGCTTCTGTGCTCTGGGGCATGGCAAAGGGACCTGTATCGGATAGGGAGGCTGGGGCCAGCACCTGTGCTAACTCCAGCATCCTTACCTAGGGTCCTGCGGGCATTCTGGGGCAGCAGTGCCCTGAGCCAGCTGCTCAGAGTCTAGCTGGCAGCCAGATTGTGGCTCCTGCTGGCCGGCACTGGTTGGTAGCGGTGCACACTGCTGCCACATGTGCCTCACTACTTTTTTAGCGGCAACTTTTTTTGACACTGGGATCTCCTGGTGTCAAAAAAAAGGCGGTATTGCAAATTAGCAGTGCAGTGCACAGGTGAACATGCTTCATGTGGAGTTTGTGGCACCTCAAAGGGCTTCTTTTTTTGACACTGGGATCTCCCAGTGTCAAAAAAATGTGGCGTTGCAAATTAGCAATGCAGCACACAGATTGATATGCACCACATGTAGTTTGTGGTGTCTCAAAGGGCTTTGAGGTGCTGCAAACCTCACTTGCCTGCTTGTGGAGATGTGCCTAAGAGGTCACCATGTTTTAACTGTCCCTGAAGGCAGCCAGAGAATCAGGCCCTCATGTGTGGTGTTTTCCTGAGTAGTTTGCCAAATAGCTACACTGAGAGGGAGAGCAGCTGCCTAGCCTCTGTGCTCCTGTAGGAGAAGGCTTTGTTATTTTAGAGCTAGGGAAGATATGTCCAAGAGATAGGAGTCTAGGCTTCCTGGATGTGGGAAGAGAGGCAGCTGCAAGGGTCTGAATTTCCTGAAAAAGGCTGGCAAATGAAAAAGGGGTTACTTGATTATACATCATCTTTCATGTCACAGAGCTGAATTCTAACAATGTGCCACCAAACCTTGCCAGGCAGCTATTCACAGGAATAACTTATGGACAATTGAGCCCCACTGCATAAAATGACAGAGAATAGAGCACCTCTCATTTTAATAGTAAAGTTATGTTAAGCCACAGGATTCAGCGTGATCTACCAGTTCAGTAGCTGTTGACAGCAGCAGGTAAACTAATAACAGCATAGGTCTATGAATACTGAGTTCTGGTAACTGATCATCAGTGGGCACATCTACACGAGATGCTTATTGCACAATAGACTAATGTACTGCACAGTAGAGTGTCATCAGCTACACATGTATGGCACACATGTATGGCATTTACTGTGCAGTAAATCAGTCTACTGTGCAGTTAGCTAGTAGCTGTACATACACACAGCTGCACAGTAGCACTCATGTAGACACGGACTGGGAGTTTGCTTTCAGTCAGCCACACCAGCAGGGGGCCAAAGGGGCCGGGGAGTTCTCTGTCCTTGGTTCTGATCTTTCTAAATTCTGGGACTGAGCAGGGGATTGGACTAGATGACCCCTGAGGTCTCTTCCAACCCTAATTTTGTATGATTTTATGATTTCATAGAAAGCACCAGCTCTCAGATTTGCATCACAGCATCTAATGAACTGAGCTCTTGCTTTCAACAGCTTATGCATCTCTGAGTTAATCTAAGGTTCATCTCTATCCTGCTTCCAGCTCACACATGTCATGCAAAGCTCCCAGTTTCTGGTGAATACTGAAAAATCTGTGGCATGAGGCAGAACAAGGATATATGGTAACCTGACCATGCCACTGCTAGACATAGTGATTATTCCCATTGTTCTTTGATACGTATGGATTATACCACAATGACTACATTGACAGAAATTGCTCATAGACATGCCACCGTATGCTGGACTCCTGCTAATATTCATTAGCTAAGCACATTCAGTTATTGGAAGGGAAACCTCTGAAGAATCATCCTGGTACTGTAGGAAATACTGATGGTGTATTAGTCCTCATCCCCCTGTTTACCTGTGGCAGGTTAGGATGATTTTGGTGTCTTTGGGCAATATGCTTTGTAGTTGTGCCACAGGGCTGAGTGTTCAATTTTAAGAATTATTTAGACAGGGACTTGAATGGGATGGTTTGAATAGAGATAATGCTGCTTTGAGCACGAGTTAGAGTGGATGACCTTCTGAGGTCTCTTGTAGCCCTACTTTTCCTCTGATTTCTATGAGGTAGTCAAGAAGTTATTTGTTCTCCCATAAAAGCAGGTACCAGAATAATGTTAAAAGCATCCCTATATCATCTGGTGGATGGGTCATAAAGCTGCTTCAGTGCCATGCCCCTGGGTGAATTGTCTGCAGCAGAGGCTGAACCTGGATAAGCCACAGTCTTCTGCTCCTGGCAATAACCTGTAAAAGTATGGGTCAGCAAATGACGCAACACTGTAGGTTGGTCCACTGTAGGTTGGTCCATAACTGTCCCAAATACCAGGTGAATTAACACTGCCCAGAACATAAGATGCCCAAGTCCCATATGCCCAGGAGGAAATTGTGATGTTTGAACAGAGCATCTTAAAGTTCTCATGGCATTGTCCAAAACAAGGAAGTATATTGGCAAAGCCTATGATTGTCTAGTGTGTGTTGCTAACCACGTTGTGACAGGATCAATTGAACTTTCTCTACTGAGAACCAGAAGATTCTTGTGAAAGCACTGAAGGCTCAGGCAGAGAGCCAGAAATCTAAATCTATTTGTCTATAATCTACCTGCCTAATAAATGAAAATTCATCTTTAAAAAAGGGCAAGTACTCATTGAGAGAGCCAGGTCCGGTAACCAGAGCTTTATCATGTCTCATCAGTCTTTCAAAGCCACTGAACCACCACTAGAGGGAAACAAAGAGCCATGCTGAGTCCCTGATCCCAAGTCAATTTTTATCAGCAGGGATTCATTAAGTCCAGAATCCTGGCCATTTTGCAATTGTACAGTTGCATTCTGCCCCTTAAAAATTCTTGTAGTTTCCATTGAAGACCTTGTAGACTTTCTGTCTTCAGACTGGTGGTGTTTTAGATGATTAATCAGCTGCTGCCATATTCCAGCCAAGAAGAATGTGTTTTGGGTACTGTGGGTGTGTCTACGCAAGACACTTTTCTGCGCAGTAGAGCAGTTTACTGTGTAGTAAGCATCCACGTCTACACATGCAGACACTTACTGTTCAGTAAACCACTCATCACAAGTAAATTTGCTACCTGCAAATGTTGTTGACCCATGGGGTCAGGCCAACTCTCAGGATCAAAATATTGCGCTGTTAGACAGGAGGGTGTGACACAATTGCACATATACAAACACACAAATCAATTTGGATGCATACACACACACACACACACACACACTACCAACTCAGGCACATACACATCCAAACTAGCACATGCATACCTATCACCAATCCAAGCACATACACTATACACCCCAAAAGTTAGACAAAAATCAATTGTCCATACCTGCACACTCAGTACACATACACAAATCACTAATTTGTATGTCATGCACACAATGACACACATACACATATATACACACACACACACACATTCACCAGTTCACATACATACAACCCACCTACACATGGGTAAGTTTCTGACTTGGATGGTATGTATGTGTGTGCTTGGGGTACCTGGGAGAAGGTTAAGGTGAGAGAGAGAGAGACAGTTAAAGTGTAGGGAGTGAAAGTTACCAGAACTGGGATTAGAACCAGTTGACTAGTGAGAAACACTGGCTGAGGAACTGAGGCTTGGGGTTGTTTAAGATCAAGTAGCCCCAGGGTTACTCAAGGTCACTGCTGCAAGGGGGGAAAAAAAAGGCCTGGTGGCAAGGAGAAGACAGCCAGGAAAAAGAGAGAGACCTGGGAGCTTGGGGCTAGAAACTGAGGCAGACAGCTGACATATTGGGGGAGAGGGGGGACATTTTTTGTCCAGCACACTACTGCATAGTGTTATTAAGGTACTGGTGCAATTAGCATCTCATGTGGATGCACCCTGTGGGTGCATCTACACATGCATTAATAAGCTTTTCCTAATGTGCATTAAATTTAGTACCTCTGGGCATTTATACACATACTTTTCTGTCTCACAACACACCAGAGATCCACTGCTTTGGAGCAGACTCAATTAATCAAGTCTGCTCTGCATGCAAGCTAAGGCAAACTGTGCTGCCCTGCTTGCAGTTGTGTAAGCTGTGAAATATGGGTGGGCATGCAGAAAATGGTGGTAGTGCACTTTGGAACTAATGCACCCCCATGTGATTTAGTTCAAAAGTGTGCCATCACCATTTTCTCTGCATGGATGTGCGTACACTGATGCATACTTTGTGCTGTTTTTTCACCAGCCCCAAGGGACAGCCCTGCTCAATATGGTATGGGATGACCAGGGCAAGGGAGAATTGTTACCCTTCATCAATGTTGACCATGTGAAGGAACACCTTGAGAGGCTGGACACCTTCCAGTCAGCTGGCCCAGATAGCTTACACCCCAAGGTACTTAAGGCGAGCATCATAGCTCAGCCCCTGGCACGGATCTTTGAGAACTCCTGGCACTCAGGTGAAGTGTCTGAAGATTGGAAGAAGGCCAATGTGGTGCCTATCTTCAAGAAAGGAAGGAAAGTAGATCCAGGGAACTACAGGCCCATCAGCCTGACCTCTATCCTGGGGAAGATCTTGGAAAAAAACATCAAAGAGACCATTCTTGACAAACTGGCTTAAGGCAACTTCCTGAGGGACAGCCAGCACGGGTTTGTTGTGGGTAGGTCTTGCCTGACCAATCTTATCTCCTTCTATGACCAGGTGACCTATCACCTGGACAAGGGAGAAGAGAATGATGTCATATCTTGATTTTAAATAAGCCTTCGATCTGGTATCCCACGATCATCTCATGGAAAAACTGGCCAACTGTGGCCTCGGCTACATCACAGTCCACTGGCTGGGGAACTGGCTCTGAGGTCGGACCCAGAGAGGGGTAGTTGACGGAAGTCAATCACTGTGGTGCACCATGACCAGTAGGGTCCCCCAAGGCTGTCCTTGGGCCTGTTCTTTTCAACATCTTCATTAATGACGTAGACATTGGTATCAGAAGCAGACTGGCCAAGTTTGCTGATGTCCCCAAACTTTGGGGTAAAGCGTCCACAGTGGAGGACAGGATGGTTATCCAGGCCAACCTTGACAGGCTTGGAAAATGGGGGGATGAAAACCTGATGGCCCGCAATACTGAAAAATGCAAGGTTCTCCACCTTGGGAAGAAAAACCCACAGCATGCTTATAGGCTCAGCAGTGCTATGCTTGCTAGCACCACAGCTGAGAGGGTCTTGGGGGTCATGGTTAACCACAAGATAAATATAATCCATCAGTGTGATGTTGCAGCCAGCAAAGCAAGCAAAAATCTGGCTTGCATCCATAGATTCTTCTCTAGCAAATCCCAGGATGTCATCCTGCCGCTGTATTCTGCATTGGTGAGGCCTCAGCTGGAGTACTGCATCCAGTTCTGGGCTCCACAATTTAAAAAGGATGTAGAGAAGCTTGAGAGAGTCCAGAGAAGAGCCACTTGCATGATCAGAGGGCAGGAAAACAGGCCTTATAAGGAGAGGCTGAGAGCTATGGGACTCTTCAGCCTGGAAAAGCACAGGCTCAGGGGGGACTTGGTGGCTGCCTATAAGTATATAAGGGATGTACATCAGGATCTTGGGAACGCCTGTTCACCAGAGCGTCCCAAGGGCTGACAAGGTTAAATGGTCACAAACTCCTCCAAGACTGTTTCAGGCTGGACATAAGAAAAAACTTCTTTACTGTCCAGGCCCTCAAGGCCTGGAACAGACCACCTCCAGACGTGGTGCAAGCACCTACTCTGCACTCCTTTAAGAATCAATTGGACATTTATCTTGCTGGGATCCTTTGACCCCAGCTGACTTCCTGCCCCTGGGGCAGGGGGCTGGACTCGATAATCTTTCAAGGTCCCTTCCAGCCCTAATGTCTATGAAAACTATGAAATTTCGCCACTTACACAACTACAAGCATTGCAGCGCTGGGTGCCTTTCAAAGATGCTTCTAGTGTGAGGTACTAAACAAATGTATATTAAGCTGTCTTAATGCACAGTAGCAAACGTGCATGGTTTTTAAGTGACACTTAATGTGCAGTAGTCTATTTTCTGTGCATTAACATGATAGTTTTTTTACGTGACACTTTAACATGCAGTAAATAGGCTACTGCCCATTAAACCACATGTATAGATGTGCCCTGTGATCCTGTTACTGCTGGATCTTTTGTTTGATATGCTAAACAGATGAACACTTTCAGTCTCTTGCTGTGAGTTATATTCTCCAATCCTGAAGTATTTTCCTGGTTAATTGTGGGGCCATGCTATGTGAGATCCTTTGGCTCCACTGGGAGGCTGCTTTTCTCTCACCACTTTGCTGACCAAAATGGTATTCATATCCAGCCAAGTCACATGGTTGCCAGGCAGGGAGAATCAGGGCATGCTCAGTGAATGAACTGCGGCTGCCTCTCCCATCCTGAGTGTAACTAATGTAACCCAGTCTTTGGGCTGCCTGAGTCACTGCAATCTATGAGAAACTGTTTCCTTCCCACCACTAGCAGCAAACAAATGACAAGAGATCATAGCTTGAAAGTGCCCAGATCCTTAGCCCAGCACTTTGTGTCCTGTTGGCTTCTATGTCAGTCTGACTAGCACAAAGACGTCCCAAATAGAGAATCACTGCCCACCCAGCCCCAAAGAGCACCCTTATCCCCAGGCACAAGGCTAATTGTGCACATCCTTCACAGAAGCTTCAGACTCGAGTGGGGAATAGATGGGTCAGAGAAGCGCAGATTAAGGAAGCAGGAGGGAACATGGTGAAGGGGGATCTGTGCTGTCCATTCTGCACTGCTGCAAAGCCCTGTAGGAGCCAGAGGCGCGCCAGCCCCCACTGCCACCAAAGGACAGGCAACCAGACTCGGCCTGCCCTGTCCCAGCACCTATCAGCAGACTTCAGAAGGACCTGCCAGCAGAGACCCCAGTTCCAGCAAATGACTCAGGGTGACCACCCTGCCTGGAGGTGCCAGCCCCAGCTTCCCTTGTCTTTTAAAAGAACTGGGGATTAGGTGCTACTTGCAGAAACAGTCCCTATATTTTCCCCAGAAGAGGCTAATTTGCAACCTCACATGATTGATTTGTGCTGGGCTGGGCTTTGCTTTTACTCATCTCTGAACAGGCCCCATCCTAAATGAACAGCAGGTGAGGCTTACCTTCACATTCCCTTGGATTCCATGTTATAAGGAATTCATGCCATAATCCATGTTGTCAGCTGCTGCAGCTGTATTGTGAGTCTCACTATACTCCCAGAGGATCCCCTGAGTAAAGCTCCAACTCCTGGAGTCACAAAAATATGGGAGTCTTCGCTTTCCATTAAAAAAGAAGGAACTCCTCACTACTACAGGTAATAGCTGTGGAAATCTGATTCCTAAAGGCTCCAGTACCAGGTAGAAAGAATGCAGC
Organism: Crocodylus siamensis; assembly: GCF_052110815.1. Taxonomy (NCBI): domain Eukaryota; kingdom Metazoa; phylum Chordata; order Crocodylia; family Crocodylidae; genus Crocodylus; species Crocodylus siamensis. The sequence goes on from NC_143403.1 coordinate 48,423,346, forward strand.
AGCTCTCCTGTCTGCTCACACAGCCCCTGGGAGGGGCAGAAAACTGGAGTCATTCAGCATGTGTATCTGGCATAAGTCTGAGCCCTAAGTATCATTCCTGCAAGTTAACCTCTGTCCTGTGGGTCAGACATGTAAATGTGTGTGTGTGTTTGCTTCTCCTGCCAGCTCCCACTGGGGGCTCAGATACACCCCAGGGAAAATCCCAGGTTCCAAATACCTCTATAAACAACAGAGATGCTAGCCAAGTCCCAGGGGGCAGGGAGAGAAGAGTGGCCTCAGTGGGCCAGGAGCCACTAGTGGCAGCATGTGAACCTCCCCCCACCCGTAGCGCACAGCAGAACATTTGCTGATGGTCAGAGTCACTCGATCAAAGGCTAATCAGGCAGGTTAATAGCTGGGGACTAATTAAGTGGGTGAGGCAAGGCATAAATGTGCACATCTCCATTGGCACAAATGACCAGCAGTCACAGCGTCACGCTAACTAAGGTGGGTTCATCCCCCTGTGCAGTGCAGACCTGGTTCCACTCCTGGTGACTGAAGCTCACATCCCTGCTCACAGCCTTGCATGCTCTGTGCCAGAGGCAAATTCTGCCACTTGTAAACATAGCATGTTTAGAAATGTAAACATCAGCAAACCAGGACTTTAAAGAGTTAATATTTCCTGCTGCCCTGCATGTAAACAGTGCAAACTTCATGTACAAAGGGCAACGGGACTGAAAAACAGCCCATCCAGCTGGCTTGGCCCAGACAGCAGGACCCCTGGAACATGCAGTGTGTGGTCTCCTGCTGTTTGAGAGAGATTTGGTACTCCCTGAATCGCATCCAGACATTTCATGGAAAATGTGGAGACCTAACTCCATGAATGGAGAGTCAGAGAGTCTGAGTTGTGACTGTGGTGCGATTTTCCAGATGGTGCAACACATTGTGAATGACTGCCTGATTAAATCATCTAATGACCATCTAAAATCAATCTATGCAGCTACCCCTAAAGAAGTCAAATGGTAATCAAATATAGATATTAATCTATAAATGCTGTAATCCTAAAATGTCATACAAAAGAAGTATTTGGGTTTGTCCCCTGATTCCCACAGAGAGCAGTTTGGCTTCCCCTGCTGGTTTGGGACAAACCCAGACATTCAGGCTTTAGATTGAGCTGTGCATAGGCAATAGCAGGGAGCACATGGGAGTGGAGTGCTCTTGTGTCCTGTGGCTTTAAGCTTGCGCTAGAGCCACAGCAACTGGTCATGCTAAGCAGGGGACCTGAGGACTGCTTCCTGCAAGCTGCACCATACCATGGCTGCACTGAGCACTGGGGTTCCCAAAATGGATCCTCCAGGAAAAAAATTGTTGCTTCAACCCTGCCATTAGGAATTGCTGTCCCGGTGTCTTCTACCTGGAGGTCAATTCCTCCCCTTCAGTACTACCCACTCTGAAGCCCACACTCCTCCTTCCCCGTGCATCTCCCTCTCCCAGGGATATTCCCTTCTTGGTGTTCTCCTTGGTATCTCTTCACCCAGGGGACACTGCTCTTTTCTTGCTTCCCCGTCGGCCCAGAGATCCATAGGCTGCCCCTCCTCAGAAGACCCAACTCTGTTTTCATTTCTTAGAGTCACCCAAGAAAAGCAGACTAGAGTACAACAAAAATAGAGCTTTATTTGAGGACAGGTGCAGTCAGAGCTGCCCTTTGGCCCCAGGCAAGGCCCAGCCTGCTGGCATAGGACCCCCATAACAACATCAACACCACAAGCCTTTTCACCAAAATAATTTTGCATGTTACTCAGAGCCATGGTTCCGGCTGGAGTCTCAGTGCAGAGCACTGCTACCAAGGGAAAAATGGCTGAAAAGGGCAGGGGGATTTCCTCATGGGCTGTGTGGATCTGCACACATGCTGTATGTGCATGAATGTGAACCTGTGTGCTCTTGTGTTTATTCTGGAGTGTGTGTGGTGTGTGCATGTGCATTCTGGCAAGCATGAGTTAGTGCTGGGGGGATGCATGAGGATGCACTGCAGGGGAGCATACCTATGTATGTGTGCTAGCACTGGTGTGCAAGTATACATTTAGGGAAGGGAGCCCACATCAGTGTGTGCTCTGGTGCTGACAGATGTGTGTGTGAACTGTGGGGGACCGTGTCTCTGTGTGTGTCTGTATATGTCTAGACTGGTGTATGTGTGCAAATTGGGGGGTCCACCTCTGTGCTTGTCTTGCTGCTGGTGTGTATGCATATACATCTGCAATCTGGGGGAGCACACATCTGGGTGTGTTGGCATTTTAGCACTGTTATGTGCCCTCTGGAGGAGTGCATGCATGTTAGTGTTGGCATGTGAATGGACACTTGTGAGAGAGAACATCGACCTGTGTATACCCAGGTGCATGGGTACATGCAAGTACATACGCTGGGCCCTAAATCCATCACAGCTGGCAGCTCTGAACCAACCAGTAAGCTACAAGACTCAGTTCTGAGATGCTCTTGGAAGCCTGCGAGGCACAGGCTCTTTAGGGAGAGTCCACTGGGGCAGGGAAGCAATGTCTCCCATAGCATGTCAGGGGTTCTGCCCCAAGCCTGCCACAGCCATATCTCAGAATCAGGAAATGCAGAGGGCACAGTCCAGGTGAATCAGTCAGTCATTATAAGGTGAATCAATGTTTTTAACCCTCAAGAAATCAGTTCTTGGGGAGCTCAGGACTGATGCTAACTGGTTGGCTCATACCAATAAAACAGATGCACAGCCCTGATCAGCTGCATGTTTAGAGAATGCTAGCAACAGCATTCATGCTTCTGAAGTTCCCCTCACAATAGTCTCAGGCCGTGCCTGTACAGTAGAAAGCTCACCATAGACTCTAGGGCTTAGGAACAGGACTTGTGGTAGTCCCTAATCAAGGCTGGTCCCCAGTGAGTTCACCCAGATTCAAAGGAGACCTGCTGAACAGAGACACAAAACTCAATACATGATTTGATAAAAAGTGCTCTTTTATACACACACACAAACACACACACCTCGACACACAAAAAAGCAAAGCTCACACTTGCGTACATACACGCACTTCAGTAGGTCTGATATGCTCCATTGAGCAGAGGGCAGTAGTGATCTCTCTCTCACATACACACACTTCTGATATACTCCATCCAGCGGAGCTCAGTAGCAAACACAAATATAACCACATTCCTATAGGGAAGAATTTCTGACACCCTCAGCAGTAGAAAACCCCAGTACATACATATATGCACGTACACACAAATGGGCCAGATGTGCTTTCTCTAACAGAGAACAATACAGTAGTGCCTGGATTCTCCGCAGGGTTAGGTTCCTTAACTCCCTGTGAAGAAGAGGATTTGTGAAGTATTCAGGTACAGATAGAGCCACAACAATCAGCTGTATGGGATCCTGGATGTGCTCCTGCTGACTAAAGTGAAAGTCTCAGCAAACAGCTGAAAAGCTTGTCTTTAATTTGCCAAACTGCTGCAAACTAAGTGGGTTGTAAGCCACCCAGATAAGAATGATCCAGTTCTACTGTAATTAGCATGCATGTATGTGTGCATGCACACATACACACAGAAAGAGTGCTTACATTCCCATCAGTAGAAAACCATAGTACATCTAGGCATACATATATGCCTACATTCAGAGAAAGAGAAGCCTGCATACACTTCTGCTGTTATTCCATGCAGCAGAGCTCAGAAGAGAAAGCACAAATACAGACACACAGATGCAAACACACCTAAAATACTGCTTCATCCAGCATAGGGCAATAGTGAACTTGTGCACACATACAAATGCTTTCCCCTCACATTCCCTTCCCAGAAAAGTTCTGACATTTTCATCAGTAGAAAACCATAGCATATAAACACAGCAAAGTGTCTGATACACTTCAACATCAGAAGATACTTGTGAGAACACAGGTACATGTGCTTGTACACACCCATATACTTGGATATGAAATCATCCATCCACTAAACAGCATTGATAAAGCATGCACACGCTTTCCACACACACATGCATGCACACACACGCACATGCACCAGAGAATGCACTGCATTCTGTAATGCATATCCCCCCATACAGTGCAGTGCTAGTTACACACACACACCCACACACACACACACCCAGAGAGTGCATTGCATTCTGTAAACATTCCTGGCCAATTTGTAGAGGGTCACTATGCACCAGCCAAGGATTCAGTCTGGTTTCATCTGCCCTTTGCCTAACCTTGTATGCCAGTATCCAGCTATGAGGTCACAATTGTGGTACATAAACATCCCCACAAGGGTGAGTCCAATGCCAATATAGCTGAGCCCACTCAGGTGGCTGCCAAAAAGAAGCCACGAAAGCACCAGGTTCCCCACCACGTTGAAGTTGCCCAAGACATGAATGGTGAGGGCAGAGGTCAGCGAGATAACGTAGAAGCTGGTCAGGTTGTAGAGGACAGAGCCCAGGCAGCTGAGCAGGATGCAGGCCCAGAGGGCACTGTCATATTGCAGTGAGCCATCCCAGGCAGGTCCCACTTCCAGCACCAGAGCTGCCAGGAAAAGGATGCAGAAGCTGGGCAGGGACATCAGGCAGAGCAAAGTAATGGAGTCCAGCTTCTCGTCCTGCAGCAGGGTACCTGGATGAAGACAGACATAGTCAGACTGCAGCCAGGGTCTGGACACTGCAGGCAGCAAGGGATGCAAGCCTGGAGGGTGGTGAGGGATAACCAGAGGCCTTTCAACTAGCAAACAGGGGAAGGTAGACACTTGCCAACAGGCCCAACCCGGTATTGGGAAGTATCAAGTAAAACAGTCATCAGGACCCCTGCTTACCACCACTCACCGCTGCCTAAGACAACACCATGACATCACACCAATATTCATATCATAGCATATTACACACAAAAACTCACACAGCCACACAACTGACATGTTAGTGCTGACATTTACTTATTAAGTCATGCTCGGCATCATGCACAACTTGAAATGTGACTATGCAATGCTCACACAGATACACAATCACTCATATCTCCTCATGTAATGACATATATGAAGCATACTCACAATACACTAGCTTTATAACACAGGGCAGGTTTTCAAGGGTTCAGCATCCCAATGAAAATCAGATGCTCAAGAGTACTCACCTCTCAACAGCTCTGTTTCACTATGTTTGTGCTCAAGCTTTCCAGATGCCTGAACACTTTGGACAGTCCATCCCACCTTGTACAGCCATCACACACAACAATCAATCCTCTTCTGTTCCATTATTAGGCCAACACCTTATGTAACCATGCCAAGAGGCAGCTAATGGACAGCTAATGGTCAGAGCAACTGCTCCAGATTCCATCACTGCTCTGGGGATCAAATTATTTTCCAGATCAGAACAGAAATGGGATATTGCACAGAGCTCTATGATCTAATACTCTCATTTAGCAATGGAAGGGTTAAGATGAAGCACCAAGTGCAATACTTACAAGGACATGAAGCATCAGTCGATGTCATTCAGGTCCTTTTCCACTTCTGTTCTATGTGAGCTAGGAATGTGAATGCAGAAACTGGGTGGAGCACTGGAAGAGCATGGGGATGTTACAGGGTGGGAACGGAGAAAGGCTGGTGGTTTGGAGTGAAGTTGTAGGAGGGAAAGTGCACAGGGACCTGGAGGCCCCAGGAGGTGGAGAGATCACGCTGAGAATCTTAAGACTCTGAGGGGAAGAGCTTGCCTGTGGGCTGAACCCTTTCAAAGATATGGGGAGGGTTTAATTCAGAACATAAGCAGAAGATGACTTCTCTTCATTAATCCACTGGCTGTCACAAGTGCTTTGGGACACTGCTTTTAAGACCCTCAAGATTTCCCACATAGTTTGGCAAAGCCCAGGGTCAAAATTTCAAAAGATATGTCAGAAGCAACCTGCTGGCTTCGCAGTGCCTCTGGCTGGCACATCTTGTCCTGTCCCCTTTAGCATGCCCCAAACTGGCTCCCAGTACAACAGGGAACCATGCTGAAACAAAGATGCTTTCACAGCTATGCACCCAGGACAATATGCTGCCTTCCTTTCCCCCCCACCCCGGTGACAAACCAACACCACCAGAATCGCTGGCATTTCCCAGATGTGAAACATGAGCAGATACCACACCAAGACCCAGACCTTGTGTGGGGGCACTAATACTTCCCCAGAGGGGAAGCAGCTTCCTTGATCTGGGTTAAGGGAACTGTTTGAACAAAAGCAAGAAAATGGGCTGAGAGAAGGGGGATGAAAAGGTGGGGGCACCTCTCTACAGTGAGTGGGGCTTTGTCCCAGGAAAAGCAAACAGTAAAACACAGCCCCCTACAAGTAATAATGTCCCAGTAACACGACCTTGGCCCACAAACAAGACTGAGGGGTGAGCAGCTGGTAAAATGCCAATTCCCCAGATGCAAACAAGTTGCCCTAGGCTGATGGGGTCTCAGACTAACACCCAGGACACAGACTCTAAGTTCTTACTTAAGCCTGCAAGCTCTTTGGGACATGGACTGTCTTTTTGCTTCTCTAATGCCTGGTACTACGGGGGCCTGGTTCACAATAAGGCTCTCAGATGCTTCCACAATAAAAACAATAAGTAAAGGGGGGGACAGGGGGCTGGAGAGAAGGAGGACGAAAGAACTTTGGCAGCTGGGGCAGCATCTTGCGGGGCGGGGGGGGAGGCAATGGGAATTTCTGGCAGCTTTGATTTTTTTCTATGAAACTGGAGATGTGAAAGGCCCCTCTCATCCATCTTCCTGGGCCAGTGATAAATTCCAGCCACAAGTTGTTTCCTGGCCTGTTTTTCAATGGCTCAATGTTAGGAGTTCTTACTGGGACTTAAAGGTAGAGAGAAGCAGGCTAACTACTAGGTCATATTCCAGTACACAGCTTATGCCACAAAACACTGCCTTGGCAAGACCCTAAGAAGTGACACACCCTGCAAAGAGGGTTTGGTCTGGAGAAATGGAAACATTTCCTTGTGAAGTAAAAAATAAACACTGGCATCTCTCTGATGTTTGCTGCCAAGGACAATCTGGCCTGAGAAGCCCTTTGTCAGATCGTGTCACAGGCTGTTTCTGCTCTTATGCCACCCAGCTGGCGTGCAGGGCCAGGGAATTTCCTTCGAACAGCGGTAAGGAAAAAAAACTGCACAGCTTGGGATAAACAATGGATTGTGACAACCTCCCCTGCAGGTAGTAACAGCTGACTAATGCTAGTAGCTAGTAACAGTTGACTACTGCAGGGTAAAATGAGTTTGGTAGGTCTCACCCCATCCCCTAGGACAGCAGTGCTGTAATCAGGCCTTTGGTCATGTGAGAAAACTGAGGATCCACAGTGCTTTCTCTGGGTAAAGGGATGGAGAATGGTGGCACGGAAGATGGCTGACGTGGTGCCAACGTGGCCAACAAAGTGGGGATTCAGTGTGTAGTACTACACCACTTTTCTCTTACCTAGCGCCCAGAAAGAAGCTTACCTGTGACCAGGAAGGGACGGCCTTATCCCTTAGCATCACTCACAGCCTTCTGATAGCACCCTGAACCCCAGTCCCTTTCAACCTGCTATGGAGAGAGCAGCTGTCCTGTCCAAGTGCAGCCCCCCCCCCGGTCTAGCGCCAACGCGGCCCATCGGCACTGCCCGCATTTGGTGACAGGAGGTGCTCTGGCTAGTCAGCACAGCCTGGCAGCAGGCAGCCGGCACGCGGGCGCTGGGGGCCTTCAGAGCCCAGACAGAGCCAGGGGCCCATGAGTAGCCGCGCCCCCGCAGCAGGACCGAGCCCTGGAGGGCGACGCCGGGGCTGGGGGGCGCCGGGGGCACTTACTTTGCTGTATGGACTTGAGCGCCCGGAGGCAGGTGGCGGCCAGGAGGAAGCAGCAGCCGGGCCGGCTGAAGTGCACCTCGCTGAGGAGGCTGACGGAGGCGCCCAGGCAGATGGGCCCCATGGCGGCGTACTGCAGCGGGTGGTGGCAGGTGCCCCGCAGGCCGCGGGACAGCGCCAGGGTGAAGAGTGGTGTGGTGGTGTAGACCAGCTGCGCCAGGTCCAGCTGCACGTAGTGCAGCCCGAGGTTGCCGCAGGCCAGGCTGGCGCAGAAGGTCAGGCTCAGCAGGAAGAGCCGGGCCGGGGCCGGGGCCGGGGCCCCGCGCCGCCCGCCCCGCAGCCGCAGCCGCAGCCAGAGCCGGCCCAGCGGGCGCCCCACGGCCACGGCCGCCAGCATGTGCAGCGCCGACAGCAGCAGCGGGCAGCGGAACCGGTGCACGGCGAAGATCCACTTGTTGAGGCCGGACATGGCGGCGCCGGCGGCCAGCCACAGCAGCACGGCCAGCGGCAGCGGCGGCGCGCCCGGCCCCCCGCGGCCCGCCCCGCCCGCGCTCATCGCGGCCTCATGGCCCGGCCCCGGCCCCGGCCCCGGCCCCGGCCCCGGCGCGGGCGTCCGGCGGGAGCGGCGGCGGGCGGCGGGCGCCGGCTGCCCCCCGACCCCGGCTGCGGCTGCGGCTGCGGACGGCGCCCGGGCCACGTGCGGCTCCTCCCGCCGGGCGGGGCCCCGGCGCGTCACCGCTCCCCATGGCAACGCGGCCGCGGGGCTGCGTCACGGGGGGCGGGGCGGGGAGTCGTTTCGTCACCTCGTGCCCCCGAGCAGGGCGGGCCGCTGTGCGGTGACGTCATCCCAGCGGACCGTGACGTCGCCCCCATTACATCGTGACGTCACCCTGCCACGGCTCGGGGGCTTGTGGGCAGCCGGCCCGGGCTGGCAGCCGGAGCGCTCGCTGCCCTAGCAGCCGCCACCAGGAGAGGCGGCGGGGTGGGTAAGCCGCCCTCCAGCGGGCGGCGGAGTATCCTCCCCCGCGGCCGGGCGCTGAAGGGGCTCGCTACCCCGCTGCCGTGGGCACCACACGCGATCTCTGGGACGGGCCTGTCCGAAACGAGGCGTGGAGCAATGGGAGAGGTACCCAGGAGCAGGAAGGAAGGGGTTGGGGGCACTGGCCACACGTCGCTGCGCAGTTGTTAGTGCCCAGTCGTTGGCACACGGGGCACGCAGTACACAAGTGCGAAATGACTGCACGGTAACCGGAGTTACTGCGCAGCAGTGTCACCAAACGGCTTTTAGCAGCATCGAACTGCGCAGTGGCTCATGACTGCTTGTGCTTTGTGCCACGCCAGTGCTACTGCGCGGTGGTAGCGAGCGCCTGCGCAGGCAGCGTCTTGTGTAGACGCAGCCACTGGGTACAAGACAAGACTGGGACCGAGCTCCACGCTGTGCTGCTGTTCGCGTAGGGGCAGGGGATCGGTGACGTGTGGACCCCGCTCCAGAGAGCTCTGCTGTTCAACCCTCAGTTTTGTTTCAGCTCAGTGGCGAGAAATAGATGCAGACTTAGGCCCTGTCTAAGCTAGCAAGTTGTACCACTTTAGCCACCAGGGCATAATTACATGGGTTGATCTGGGGATGCTGCAGTGCTGGTATATAGATGCTTTGTGGCTGTTAGCTGGTATGGGGAAAGGCAGTTAGCCATATCTGTAGAAGACCCCTCTATGCCTGTAAAACTGCCAAACGAAGGGGGAGGAAGCTGCACCACTTGAGCTCCGCTGGCACAGCTATCTAAAATAGTTACCTAGCGCGCACAGCCCCACTCAGAGCAAGGCTCACATGCTGTAGTGACATTCTGGCTCCTGGTCCTTCCATCTTCCACGATGAGGTGCAAATTGTCCTGCTTTTTGGTGTCTTACTCTCCAACCAAACCATAAATTCCAGGGTAAGCAAAACATCCAACAGCCACTGATCCCACGCTGAGTCTTCCCTCCTCCATCAGGGGTGTCCTCACAGGGCTCTAGCCCCACCACGGGCTCAACAGCACAAAACAGATTTCCCCTCACACTGCCTTGTGTTGGCCTGATTTTAAGAATCAGTAGCTCAATTGTGGGCATGGTGCAATATCCCTAAAATGACCCATTGTAATGTGTCCAATCAATAACTTGGAGACCTTTATTGACACATCGTAGCAACGTATGATCTACAGCAAACAAGCAAAAGCTGTCACCGTACACTGTGCCCCAGGGATGCACACAGGAAGATGGACATCTGGCCACAGCGTGATAGTCTTGTTTGAAGGTAGTAGTCTCTTGCTTCAGTTTGTGGTGGTCTCACCTGCAGGAAGTTGCGGAGTGATGAACATACCCTCCCTTTGTTCCTCTCAAGTGTTATACATTTAGTCCATTCATTGGTGGTCTGCTCTGAACTACCTTGTCCAGCCAATGGAGATACTGTCTATGTGCATTTCATGCACCAGCTGTCTGGTAAGATGTGGACATATAGTTGGAATCTTCCCATCCCCAGTTGGGAGTTTTAGGTACCAGGACAGGTTAATTCCTGCAGTTGCACTCTTATCTTTTGAATGCATGGGAGATGGGTCTACTTCCCTTCACAAGGCTCATTGGACACTCTTTCCTCCTGCAAAAAGACATCTCTGGGTGCTTGTACATGTGACAGGGGTTTAGTTCTCATCATGGTTTCATTCTATGTCCCCTAAATTGAAACAGTGGGTTTTCATTTTTCCACCACTGTGTACATCTGACCATGCAGAAATCTCATAAAATACTCGGTGCGCTATTTATGGTAAATTACAGCAGGGGGCACCGGATAACAATCCACCCCCCGATCTCTTTGTACTAAATTACAGCAGGGGGCGCCTATAGCTCATAGCATGCTGATATGTACAGAACACCAAAAGTTGTGCTGTTTCATTAATTAGATCATTTAATTGCCATTTCATTACTTTCATTAATTTAATTAATTTTTACACATATTTTTACACATTTGTTTTACGTTTTTCACCAATATTTTAATATTTTAATTCTTACTTTATTTTTATGCTTTTCATTCTGATCTTTAGCTTTATTTTCACCTTGGCTTTTGAATAGGGTCATTAACATATAACAGTTATGCTCTTTAAATTTAAATTCCTAACCTACACAGCTCAGGTTCCTGTAAACCAGTGGTTTGCAACCTTTTTCTGCTGCACCCCGCTGCTGGGAGGGGAGTGCGGTGGCAGTGGCCCAGAGGTGGGGGTGCAGGTAGAGGCAGGGGAGCTCCTGGCACATGGTGCAGCTCATCCTTTGTGTGCCATGCTGCCAGCATTGCCCCCACGACCTTCATTTAAGTCGCGACCTGAGGTTGGGAACTGCTGCTCTAAACATCCCTCCTGTAAAAACATGGGATTTTCAATGGCCCAGGAAGCCCCTGATCCACTCAGGGCTGCAGATAATGCCCCATTTCGTGGAAAAATTACTAGACCCACCACAAAGTATCAGCCAGGCAAGCACCTCCAACCCAGTAGAAACTGGGGAAGAAAGGTGGGTGTGAGATCCCCACATCCTTTTTATGAATAGGTCCCATTAGCACATCGAGAGCTGTGCCAGGCATTGAGGTGCCAGAAGCAACAGGTTTCCAAACAGCCTGTTTTTCTGTGATATGTGTATAGCAAAAAAGAAAGGGGGTGCTGGGCAGAACACTGAAATGGCGAAACCGTGAATTTAGGGTTGGCAAATAGCAGGAGATTAGCCTTAATGGCACTACCAGCCCTGCTCTTTACATCTCAATTCCTATGTATCCCTGGTACCACCCCTCCTGTAAACCCTTGGGGTGTTCGATGACCCCAGAAACTAGGGCTGTGCAAAATTTCAGCAGCCGTTTAATTTGTGCCTGACCCTCCTAGGTCCACTTAGCCTGCTCCCAGCTGGCTAGATCCCTCCCTTCACGGGCCTCTGCTTACCTGCCGGCAGGCCAGGGCTTGTCAGGGGTCCTGGGGTCGGTGCTGGGGTCCCTGGGCTCACGGGGGTGCAGTGGCCTTACACCTGCGGATTTCACACCAGAGCCAGGACACTAATGTTGCAAACATGTCTGCTGCTTGCAGTCATGCATTGTCTTGCATCTATGGGGATGGGTGTGCTGGGCCCTCTCTTACCACTGCTTTTGGGGGTGCAGACAAGATCTTTGGCCATCAACACTCTTTTTTTTCCCCCAGTTCCCGTTGCCAGTTATCACATCCACTGGAGTGCAGACACCAGCATGAACCAGAACGGAGCGAATGTGTGAGCACCACCACAGGCAGCGATGCTCAAGAGAAGTAATGATGAAGGCTTTGACGATGGCCTCTGAATTATGAATATGAACCACAAATGATTTGCAGGGTGAAATCTGCAAGACATTCCAAAAAATTGAAGAGCAAGAGGCAGCAGTTCACTGGGACATCATGGCCAGCACAATAAAATTCCTTGGCCAAGCTGACAAGTTGTGTCAGCATGCCAAGTGGAGCCGGTGGCAAGAAGGAAAGTTTAGACGAGTTCCTTAAATAAATTACCCCAGCCCCCATTCGTAAGCAAAGCCTCCCTCACCCCAGAGCTCTACAGAGACCCCTATCTGTGATCAGCCCTACATAGAAATAACCTCAGTGACAGGCACTGGGCCTACGAGGTGAGGGACACCCCTCCTCTAGCCAGACAAGGAGAACACCAAGATGCTTTGGGGACCAAGGGGAGGGTGAGACAGAGGAGGCGGAGGAGGGAAGGGCATGGGGGAAAGAGCCGGTGAGGAGTGATGGGTTTTGAACTGTTAGTGAATGCCACTATGCTTTAGGGAAGGAGGTGGGGGGAGATGAGACAGAGGGCAGGGGAAGAGCCAGTGACAGGTGATGCGTTTTTTAGCTGTTTGTCCTTTGCTGATCCTTCTATAGCAAATCGTGGGAATGGGCATTGTCTTCCAGCTTTTTTTCTGTTCTGCTTTCGTTTACTGATCAAAATTTCTGTGTTGAAATGAAAATGAATTTTCATCCATGTCTGTCTGCTGATAAGGGAAGGATTGTGGAGACATAGCCCATCCGGCCTCCCTCTGGCCCCAGATTGCGTGTCAACTGCACACAGAGAGGTGGGAAGGAAATAGTTTAATTTTTTCTTGAGCTGACCATGCGCCTACAGCTGGGTGGGCACTGGCCTCTCACACACTGAAGAAGGTGTTGATGCCAGCAGCAATGTCCTCAGCAGCAAGGGACAGGGACATGTAGCACTGGGACAGGTAGCCATACAACCAGCAGCAGGGGTTGTGTGGCAGTCCACACTCGCCCCCCACACTGTTGTAGCTCATAGTCCCAAACCATGACCTCAGGTGTGCCCAGGCCACCAGCAGGAACAGGGTGTAGTGCCTTTGGCACCCCTCCAACTGCACAAACAGATCCTCATGCACTGCACAAGGAACACACCGCAGGGGCATGTTTGGGGTGCAGCACTGGCATGGTGGGGGCCCTGCCCTGCTATGCCTTCACAGGGAGGCCCCTGTAGCAGGGCACTAGGGTGCCTGCTACTGGTAGCAGTAATATGGGCGAGCTGCCACTCACCAGGGCAGCACAGGTGTGGGTTGCTAGGGCAACCAATTAGGTCAGCTGACCAGGAGGGGCCAGGGCCTGGCCTTCATAAACAGTGAGGCAGAGGCCAGAGGCAGTTCCCCTCTGGGAGCCTAAGGAGCAGGAGCTGGTGCCCTGCTGGAGTGAGCAGGGTGGGCGTAGTAAGGAAGCCGGATGGCTTGAGCGGTGTTGGCACAGTTATACGGGGTGAAGAGGACCCTGACAGAGATAGATGAAGGATAGCCAGGTTGGCTTAAGATTTGTGTTATGGCTGAGGGGCTTCCTGTTTTCAGTTTTGGAGTGTGAGGTTTCATTTTTACACCGGAGGACTGGGCAAGGCTGTAGGGGTGGAGGAGGCCTTGGGAGCTCCCCAGTAGCGTGGGGGGTTCCTGGTGCCACAGAGGGCACTCTGTTTTGGGGTGTCCAGACCCCGGCCCCAGTGTGGGCGATTTATTGGGACGAGCCCAGTGGGCATGGGACCCAAGAAGGGGTCTGGGGGGCCAGGTAAGGCTGAGGCTGCCTGAGTCCCAATTCGGAGAAGCCCAGTGGGCGTAAGACCCAGGAAAGGGGTCTGGGGCCAGGTAAGGCTGATGCTGCCTGAGCCCCGTTGTGAGAAGGCTCCAGTGTGGGCGGGGGCCACGGGGCACTCATAAGGACGACGGTACAAGGGCAAGGCCCCGATGCGGGCTACGAGAGCTGTGGGAGACGGGCCCCGGTGCGGCAAGGGCCGTGAAGAAAGCGAGGGGGCGCCCATGACTTACCTAGACTTACACACCCTGGTCCACTCTGTTCTGCCCTGACCATCAGACATTTCAGATCCATAAGGGGTACCCTGGAGAGCTGTGCACTCAGTTTATAAGTCTTGAGGTGACCTGGCCAAGAGAAGTTCACCCCATCAATGACTCAGTAGCATCTGGGTGAAGCTAGGACAGCAAACACACTCTGCCACTGTTGCAACTTTTGGCACCAGACAGAGGGGTTCACTGGGGATATTTTGGGGCCAGGCTGGGTCAAGCCAGGGAGGTGGGGTTCAGGCTGTCCCCATAGCAACTCTATGTATCTTATGTTGTGCATCTTATGGGCGTGCTTGTTCTGTATGCTATGGAACAGTGTCAAGTTACCACTCCAAGTGGGACGTGATCTGAGCTGCTGAACATTTGAGAAATAGCCAGTGAGGGAATTGATGGTTGGAGAAGTCACCTGTTATTCATGAAGTGGCCCCGCTTTAAGCTCATGATTGGATTCAATGAAACCCACTTGTTGGGTTCCTGTAAAAGCAGCAGGTGAGTAAATTAATGGCATTCTAAGACAATCAGGCTGCGGGCAGCCAAAAAGGGATGTTTTAGAGGTGGAGGGTCGGGGGGCACAGAGGACCTGCTCCCAGAGACTTGTTTCCTGTAACTGCCCCTCCTCTAAAACCAGTGCTTTCAGCTTCCCAGACAGCAAGGGAACTTTGGGGACCCATTAACCTCCTATTAGGTGGTAAATGCTCAGTGCAGGCTTAGGGCCTTTGGGACACCACATCCAGTGAAACAGGAAACAACATGCACTGATAGGTTTATTTGAATTATTTGTTTAATAAAGTAATAAAGAGGTCAGAGGAAGATTGATTGATTCATGTTGGATTCTGCAGCTATGCCTGGTGTCCTAAAACATTCATTACATACAAATGCCTGCAAATTTATTGTGAAGGTGCTGATCGCAGGGAGGCAGTGCGGCTTCATGGGGAGCAGATAGCCCGGTCAGCACTGGGGTAGGGGAGCAGGACTGCGGCTCAGCTGGATCCATGCAAAGGCTCCATCTCAAACCTGGCCCTCCTCTATCCCTTCCCCCCACCACGTCTGCCCTCCCTTCCCCTCCTGCCTCCCCAGGCTTCTGTCCCCACATCAGGAAGCTGAAGAAGAAAGAGAAAGGACAAGTGGTCGTGGACTGCTTTCACTGCCGAGCAGCTGCAGAGACTCAAGGCAGAGTTTCAGACCAACCACTATTATTAATATTATTATTCCCAGGGAAGGAAAATAAAGTATGCACTGATGCAAAGGACTTACCAGTGCAAAGGGACACATGGAGGGGGACCTGGACAAGTGCTATTTAAAATCAAATCTATTGTCTATCCATAGCATAAGGACTCCAATTTAAAAAAATATTATGAACACTTACAAAAATCATCTCTCTATATCCAAACAGCATATGACCTCGTATATATTTAATTTCAGGTAAGAAATATGTGTAGTAAGCTCTTTTGCTGGACAGCTGCTCTCTCTCTTGTTTGTTTGGTTTTTCTTTTTCCTCCTGTTCGTTTTCGCTGTTCTGGCTCTTGTTTTGAAGTAAATGTTTGACTCTTAACCTTTTATTTTATTGTTTTTCCATGTGAATCTGTCTTTTTTTCCCCAAGGGAAAAAGAATCTAATCCACAGACTGTGAGACTGAACCCACCACTGCAACCAAAGATTTTATTATGTTCAGACATCTGTAGTCTGAAATAAAGTGTAGACTATGTTCAGGATACAGGCAGCTTGTCATTATTTTTGGGGTTTTTAAAGACCTATATGGCACCATTTTCCATTAGCCTGATTAATTGTTGTTGCTTTAAATTGATTAGCACAGCAATTAGTGCAACATTTCCTCCCCTTTAAAAAGTGCTAATTAATTTTTAGCTTCAAATCCAACCCCTCAGAAGTGGTAAGTGTCTCCAAAAAAACCAAAATTCTCCTTTCTAACTAGCTAATGGGGGGTGGGACCCTCATCAAATCCGTCAGCAACTCCTGGAAAAATGGGGGGAAGGGAAGAAAATCCCTCAGCTTCTGCTGCTCACAGGAGAACAAAAGCTCTTACAATTAACTCTTCTGTGAGGTGCCTCAGAAGTCCTGCAAGGCTATGGTGATGCAAATTACCTTAGACAAAAAAAGGCAGCAGCAGGATCTCAGGTCTGACCAGAGAAGCCCAGCTGGAGCCTTATCAGCCTTCTCAAGCCCACCTCTGTCTGTTTTGATTTCAGAGAGGTTGGGAACTTCCCTTCCCCCCACCCCACATCCCACCCAGAGGCAAGATTATGGTGGGGAGGACATTGTATTCTGGGCACTGTAGCTCTACCTAGCAGTGGCCATGTTGAAAATGAACTGGGAGAGGAAATGTAAAAAACCCATGCAGACTGAGCACATGGGGCCCACAGCCCCCTGCCCCCCAGCTCTGCCGCTGCCCCTCACTCCTGACTAGGATGACAATTTGTCCAGTTTCATAGAGGACAGTCCAGTTTTCTCATCCTCTGTCCTCTGCCAGATGCCTTTATGTCCTCTATTTTTCAGTGCTCAGCAGCACCCCCTGCCTCCCATACCACCACAGCTCTCTGCGGGAGTTCCCCGCTTGCTGCTGCCATGTGCCCGCCACCTGCCAAGCTACTCCCAACCCACAGCCCCTGTCTCCCAGTGTCCCTCCTGCCCTGTAGTAGCCCCAGCCTCTGCCCCTGCCCTGACCAAATATCAGGGGTTTTGCTTTACTGGCTAGTGGGAGCAGGGGGCAGGGCCATCCCAGCTACATTGGTATTTGGCTGCCCCCGCTGGAATTTGTGGGGAATGACTGTTGTGCAAACACAAATGCATTGCACCAAATTAACCTGGATTAAAATTTTAAAGACATGGTAAATTAATGAGGACTAAATGTCGTGTTGTGTACAAACACCTCATGAGAACTATTTAAAACCCCTGAAACTCTCATACATGTAAAGTGTGATGCCATTTAGCCACACAAAGGGGAATTTTCATCACATGTACATCGTCGCAGCATCATGTGTACAAGCACCCTCTATCTTTGGAATATGTAAGAACTGCCTTGTTATAAAGCTGCTCCTCTGCTAGGCCACGAGAGCCTGATTTTGCTTTATAGCACACTAGTTAGCTGCACTTATATTGAAGATATTGAATGATAAGCAATAAGCATTAAATAAGCACTACAATTCTAAAAATTTGAAATTTGAGCCATCACCTTGAAGTCTTAGCCTGGACCACTACACCCACATACCTGTTCTCAACGCTGACCCATCCTGCTTTCAGGCTACAGCGGGAGGTCTCTAGTAACCTCATAGGGTCTTCTAGTAACCTCTGTATCAGGCTCTGTCAGCTGCTTTTGCCTCACTCTGGCACTTCCCCAGATACAGATCTAGGTACAGATCTGGCTTGATATTCCTTTCTGTGTCTCCTGTTTCTAACTGATCTGGCTCTCTCTTCTAGGAAACACCAGATCCAACCACTGACTAAACCCATATCTGGCTACAGATGGACGAGTTCAATTCCCTTAAATGGGCAGACCACCCTGTAACACTACCCTTCGGTTTAATCAAATGTCCCCTTGTTCTATGTTATGAGATAAAGACAGCAAAGGGTCACACTCTCCCTTCCCTAGTCCATTCATTATTGCATACACTTAGGTTGTTTTGGAGTCCTATTACAAGAACAAAATAATGCCAGATCCTGTAATTAAAAAAAGAAGATAGCCTGGAAAGGTCATCAAGGGGCCTCCAGGTGCCTAATGAGGGCAGCCATTTTGGGTTCAGGGCTCCCCATATAAACAAGGCAGTTTGGCTGCTGTAGGTCAGGCAATAATACTGCCTAGTCAAAGGGTTGCTGAGTTTTATTTGGAGGTAAGGGAGGAGCTGTAGGGTATGGTAGGAGGCTCTTGGTCCTGGGTATGACCTGAAACTACACCCTGCTGGCAGTGGGTGGCCTGATGGGGCTCCCAGTGGCACAGGACCCCCCAGGAAATGCCAGGCCAGTTACCATCCTGGTGAAAGGTGGATTGGGGTGCTGTAACCACTAGCCCCCACCTTCAGATGGATTGTGTTCCACTGGAGGTAGTTGTGGGGATTATGTTCCATTGGAGGTAGTTGTGGAGATGCAAGCCCCAAGGAGGAGAGTTGGAGGCCAGGTGTGGCTGAGGCTGAGGCTGCCTGAGCCCTGTGGGGGTTTGAGACCCTGAGGGGGAGAGTTGGGGCCAGGCATGGCTATGGCCACCTGAGTTCCTCCAGAGGAGGGAAGCCCTGAGTAAAGGGGGTGTGAAGGGGGGCAGTGTGGGAAGAACAAGCTCTTAGCCAGAGAGTGAGAGCTGAGTCCTGATCCCATAAGTCCTCCAGTGCCAGGAGGCAGGGTTCGGGTCAAATATAACATCTGAGCCCCAGTGTGAGGGGGGGCAGCAATGAGAAGCCCCAGTGTGAGGGGCAGAGATATGGAGCCCAGTGAAGGAAGAATGGGGGCTCAGCCAGAGAGAGTGAGAGCAGAGTCCTGACCCTGATAAGCCCTCCACCATTGGGAGGCTGACTGTGGGTCAAAGATAACATGGGTAGTAGCACCATGACCTGCTGCCCAGAGGGGCAGTGAAAGTCCCTTGTGAGACCCTGAGGCACCACTTGTGGTGCGAGGTACCCCAGCTCCCCACATCCATGAAGGAGGACCCAGAGAGGGGGACCCCAGGGAAAGAGTTGCAGTTGTATATCGAGGCCTGCCAAAGCTTCCCCTGACTGGCCCAGGCGGGGGCCAGGACCAGGAGGGTCAGAAGGGCAAGGAGGCTCACCGAGAGGGATGCCCAAGAGCCAGGGGCCTGGCCTCCTTACTGGCCTGGAGGTGCCCCGGGGCTAGTGTGAGCCAAGGGGACCACACCCAAAGGGGAATTGGTGGCAGGAAGATGTATGGCCTGGTATGACAGTAGCAGAGTCTGCCTGAAGGGAGGAACCCAGGTGGGGTCCTACAGTAGGATTCTGGGCCCATCATGGGGGACTAGCATGTATGAGAACATCATGATGTCATCTGCAAGACTTGGGCTGCGGTGTAGGGAAGGAATGGAGCCACAGATAGCACCCCCAGGCAGCAGGGCAGAAAATGGGCAGCCTCCCACTTAAATTGCATCTATTAACTTAATTAAGATCAAGGCATGGCGGGTGAGAAAGTAGGCGGTTAGGTGGGCAGGCCGTGCGGAGATGGGCCCCGAGCAAGCCCCCTGTTACAGGGTCATATAGTGAATCCAACCTCCTACACTGCTTATCAAATTTACCTAGACCATCCCTGACAGATGTCCTGTTGCTTTAAATCTCCAATGACAGGGATTCATTCACAATTCTCTCTATTTAACCTGTTTCAGTGCTTCACTATCTTCACAGTTAGAGGTTTTCCTAATATCCAACCTAAATCTTCTCTTCAGAAAATTAAGCTGATTTCTTCCTGTTCTTTCAGCAGTTTGGAGAACAACTGATCCCTGACTATAACAGTATTTTACGTATTGGAGGCCTGCTCTCATTCTACCCAAACCTAGCTTCTTCAACCTTTCTTCATGAGTCAGGATTTCTCAACTTAATTTTCTTGTTGCTTTCACTGGGATCCAGCTTGTCTGTACCTTTTTACAGTGTGGAGCCCAAAAATGGACATAGGTGAAGGTCCGTCCATCAACCCCCCTCACCTCCCAGCCCCAAGTAGAACAGAACAATCACAACTCTCATGTCTGACATGACACACCTGTTAATACACCCCAAAATGAGACTTGCCTTTCTTCAACAGCATCACTGTGCTGAGCTGTATTTAGTTGGTGATTTGATATCACCCTTGGAGTCTTTCCTGCAGTACTGCTACAACACCAGTTATTCCTTTTGTTTCTGGATTTGTGCCTTCAATTTCTCCTTGTGTGTAACACTTTGCACTTGCCCTTACTGAATTTCTTCCTGTCCATTTCAGACCATCTCTCTAATTTGTCAAGATAATTTGGAATTTGAATTGCATTCTCCAAAGGGCTTGAAATTCTCCTATCTTGGTATAATCTGCATGTGCAGACTCTTTCTCTTTCATTGTTCAAATCATTAATTAAAATACTGATTGGGCCTTAGCTCAGGACAGCTCATTGTGGGATTCCACCCAAATTGCTCTTCCTGTTTGACAGCAAACATGTGATAACTATTTCTTGAAAGTGAATTTTCAACTGGCTGTCCATTCATCTTTGAGGAATTTCATCTAGGCTGGGATTGGCAAAATATTGCCTGCAGGCAAGAGCCAACCCATGAAGGATTTCATCCAGGCTGCAAGGTTGGGATGTTGGCAGCAATTTTGGTACCTGATTACACATGAATGGGAATATCAGTGGCAACTTGATGGCTGGGTGAATTGGCAGCATTAAGCGGAAGCATGATGGAAACACAAAGAACAGTAAGCAGGTCGGAAACTGCAGCCCACATTCAGAGCAAGGTGTACTACTTTGTGCTCCTAAAACATTGCCAATCCCTGATCTAGACCATCTTTTCTTAGTTTGCTTATGAAAGTGCGATGCAGGACTCGGTCAGTTATCGTATACTAAAGTTGAGTTGTCCCACCCACTATTATATTTACTACTCCAGGTATCTGATCAAAGAAAGGAATTAGACTGGTTTGACCTGATTTGTTCTTGACAAATCCATGTGGGCTGGGGGTTTTTTATCATCTTTACCTCTATGTATTTATGGGTTGTTCTAATAAGATCAGGCCTTTCAGATTTGAAGTTAGGTGGCCTGGCCCATAATTCCTTTTCCCTCCTATTTAAACCTTTGTACTGTGTTTTACCTGTCTCCAGTCCTAGCATGTCCCCTAGGAGTCTTCAAAGATACTCACTACTTTGGCTAGTTTCTTATATATTCTAGGATGAATTTTAATCGTGTCCAGCTACCTTGAGCATAACTAATTTATCTAAATGTTCTTTAATCTGTTCTTTCCCTCGTCTGGCCTGCACACTTATCTCTTTATTTAACTAACTCTGTTAAGTATCTGGTTAAAATTAACTTTATTATTGTAAAGACTGGAGCAAGGAAGCCATCAAATACTTCATTCAGCCTTCTCTGTACCATCTGTTACTTACTCTTCTCACTAAATAATGAGCCTAGCCTCTTCTTTGTCTTCCTCTTGTTTCTAGCATATTTGTAAAGCCCTTTCTTAAGTGCTTCAGCATTTAGGTGAGAAAAGTACCTTAAGTAGACCAGTCCAACGTGCTATTTTTGTTCCAATGATGATTCCTTGAGGAAAATGTCTATGAATATATGTAGCAGTCTCACTGTCAATCCAGTGCAGTGCCCAGTACAACACTGGAACTCTCCAAGTTTAGGCCTAGCCCAGCTATAGAGCTATACTATATTCTATACCAGGGCACATATAATACAAATCCATGCACATAAAGCACCTTCCTCTAAGCCAGGGGTTGGCAACCCCCAGCACACATGCCGCAGCATGGCACGTGAAGCCACTTTGCTCAGCATACCACAGCTGGCCCTGGCTCTGGGCAGGCCCCTGCCACTTGCCACAGAGCCCAGGCCACTCGCAGCATGTGGCAGGGAGGCTGCAAGACCTACGGCTAGCAACCCAGGCTCCATGGTGGATGGCGAGGGCCTGTCCAGAGTCCAGGCTGCTTGTAGCAGGCAGCCGCAAGCCTGCAAGTGGCTGCATTGGGATCCAGAGCCCTGGCCTAGCTTGTTGCCGGCAGTGGCTGCATGCATGCAGAAGGAAGCATGGCCAAGGAAGGCGCTGGGGCTGCTCTGGCACACAGATTGGGCCCCTGGCAGCTTCCCCACCATCTGCCCCTGGCATCCCAACATTTTCCAAGTCAAGGTTGCAAGGCTTTTTTGGCACTTGGCCCAAAAGTGATGCCTACCCCTGCTCTAAAGCCATTGTTCACCAGCCCAGAAACATGAGATCTCATATCCCTGTGTGACCTTCACAGGCTTTTTGCACTGGAGCCTGTATAAAAAACCTGCTCTTGCAAAGGCCAGCACATTCTACCATGCAACCTTCTCCCTCCGTGGAAAAAATTCTGAGCTCCACTCATCCAGGCCCAACCTTTGCTCCTGCCTCTCAGGGTCTTCCCCTGATGTCTTGCTTGCCACATTTTTGATGCTGTTGATGAAAAGAGGAGGCTGCCTTAGAAGCTGGCAAGCTCTAGATGCTATTCTTAGTCCTTTTTTCCTACTCCAGGGACTCACCCTGGTCCACTTGGCTGGCAGTTCAGACTCCAACATCCCAAAGTCTGTCTCACCCCAAACTAATGCTGGGCCTCTTGGACCCCAACCTTTGTCTGAGCTTCAGCCTGTCTGGCCTCAGCCTCTTTTCCCTCTAGCTGAGGCTCCCCAGCCCAAATGCACTGGTCTGGACCCTGACTTTTCAGGCCTCAGCCTTGCAGCAGAGGGTACCTACCCCATACCCTACTCATGGCCTCCCCCATACCTACAGCCACTCTCCGTCCTCCATTTCTTCAACAAACGTACACCACCTCTCTTAATGCCATCTGCCAGGTCTCCCACCTTCATGTGGATCACTTCAGCTCATGCCCCAGATGCACTGATTGGGTTTTCCACCCCCTCCATTGTGTCCAAGTAACAGTGTTTAGGTCCCTTGTTACACTTGTCTACAGGACAGAAGGGAAAAAGCCTTATCTCTCCAGCTTCGTTTACATAAATTACAGGTGACCCTCACCATTCGTGGGGGATATGTTCTTGTATCCCCCACAAATGGCAAAATCCATGAATAAGGTACTGCATTCATGAACGCAGTGCCCCTAGCAGCTGGGGAGGGGGCACAGTTCTGGCGGCAACGGTGGGAGCGCAGCGATGGGAGCCCAGCAGCAGCAAGCACAGAGCTCCCAAGGAGCTCCTGTAAGTGTATAAAGTGTATTTAAAATGCAGGTTCAGCATTCGCAAATATCTGAAACCACAAATAGCAAGGGTTTCCTGTACAATATTACTTACCCATCTGTTTTCCTATTGAATTTTGTAGCTTTGACTGGTGTGTTTTATACTTTGATTGACTGTATAAAATCCAATAGCAATAATATGCTACAAAGTAATGTCCTGGACAACTAATATCTTGCAAACAGTTCACTAAAGTGAGAACAACACTTATTATTAAAGAATATGAGCTAGCAAGAATGGATCAATCTCATGTAGAGATTGTGGACATCAGTAATACAGTTCAAGAACTTCAAGGGGAGAGCAGTAGGGCTGTATTTATCCAGCATCAGAAGAATGGGATTCTGTCTTAAGTGATGAGTGGTCTTCCCAGGGGAGCAGGGATACCTCTTAAGAATCTGGTTTACTTTTGTTTCACACCCTCCCTCCCCACCACCAGAGATAGGAAGAAGGAACTAGGGCTGTGTGAACCTTCAGTCCCTGATTTGGTTGGGCGGAGATTCAGCCCGATTCGGTAGCCAAATCTACTAATCTGAATCGAATCAGAGGACCCTTTTAATCTCTCCGAATTGAATTGGAACCCTCCAAATCGATTCAAAAAGATTTGGTGATTCAGACATAGACAGAACTTTTCAATGTTTTTTCTACATACCTCTAGGTAGCAGGCAGCTTGTGAATGCTGCAATGCAGGGGTGCATGGAGTGTCCCACAGAAGTGCAGGGGGCTCCCCACCATGCTTGGCAGCAGACCCAGAAGTGGACTAGAAGCACTTCCGATCCACTTCTGGGTCCACTGGAGAGTGCGCAGGGGGGCCCTGTACCCTTTGGCTTGGCAACTGGTGCCTCCTGGGTCTAGGGGGCACCTGGTGTTCCCCCATGACCAAACACAGAGCCAGGGGGGCACAAGGGGCCCCCCAATGCACTCCCTGGTAGACCTGGAAGTGGACTGGAAGTACTTCCAGTCCACGTCTGGGTTCGCCACTGAGCACGCAGGGCCCTCCACACCCTTGTGCTCCTTTGGGATGCTCCATTCACCCCAGCATCGCAGCATTCACAAGCCGTGCCTGGTACCTTGAGGTATGTAGAAAAAACATTTAAAGCTGTGTCTATGTCTAAACTGCTGACTCTCCAAATCGGCACTGAATCTTCAGATTCAGATTTGGCTGAATCAAATTGGGGACAATGATCCAAATCAACGAATTGATTCATTGTCCCTAATTTGGGCTGAATCTGAATCTAGTAGGGCCTGTTTCATACACCTCTAGAAGGAACAATCGTTATTTGGAGCTGGGAGTGGGAGGAGACTGACTCTGGTTCTGAGTCACTGATCTGAGTGGCTTGATTTTTTTTTCTTCTAGGGAAATACGGAGATGTTTTTCGTGCTTCTTTTGTTTTTTCTGCCATTTCCTACATAAAAGCTTCCATGGGTGCATATTTAAGTGCCTGTGAATAAGGAAGAATCACTTACAGAGGATCGCAGAGAAATTTACATTTTAATATCCCCAGCTATGAATAGAAGCATAGGTCTGGATGAGGACTCAAGCCACTTCTAGTCTTATTTATTAAAAGAGCCCCATGACAGAGTAACCTCAGCCCTGATCGCTGTCACTAGCCTTGACTAGCTTTGACAGAGGAGGCAGTACTGGGGAAGCGTGAGAATAGTGAGCTAGAATTCATGCCCAGTAATTTGGTGCACAATGACCTGACTTCCTAAGGTCAGCATGGACTGAGCTAGTAGATAAGACTTTTATGTTTGCTGCCACTATACCTGTTAAGGGCCAAGGTCTAGAAATCTGGAGATTACCCATAAATGATGTAATGCCATGATTTTTGTATTGCTGATGTGCATTTTCTTATTTACATAAATGACAGTCGGCTATAAATCTGTGATACAGAAAGAGTGGGCACAGACACAGAGCCCATCCTTAGGGGTGGGCAATGTGATTGGTGGGAGCACCACATACACATGTGAGCAGCCCATGCCTCTCCCCCTGCCCTGCCACACCCCACCCCAGCCCATCCTTGCCCCAGGCAAGAGGAGCCATGCCCAGCCCAACCTGTCCCTCTCTTCTAGCCCCTGCTCAGGAGAGACTGGATCAGGCACATGTGGGAAGGGATGGAGAAAGGCCTATTCCAGTCCACTTGCCTTGCCTCTTTGCCTGCAGCAGTGCCACTAACTTGAGATGGGGAGCACCAAAATACAAGTTCACCCAGGATGCCATTTTCCCTAAGGACTGTTCTGCATACAGAGACAGTCAACACCATCTCTATTCCCCCAAAGCTTTGCAGGGAAAAACTCTTTCCCCACTCAAGGTCTATGAATATGAGTGGCAGTCTGGGCACCACACTTCAAGAGGAACTTGGAGAACCTGGAGAGGGTCCAGAGGAGGGCCACTCATATGGTTGAGAGCCTCTGTGGCCAGCCCTATGAGAAGAGGCTGAGGGACCTGAATCTCTTCAGTTTCCACGAAAGGAGACCGGGGGGGGAAATCTTGTGGCTGCCTACAACCTTATCAGGGGCCAGCAGCAGGGACTCAGGGAAAGTCTATTCACCGGGGCCCCCCTTGGAGTCACCAGGAACAATGGCCACAAGCTGAGGAAGGACAGGTTTAGGTTGGATATTGGGAAGAACTACTTCACTGGAAGGGTGGCTAGAGCCTGGAACAGGCTTCCCAGAGAGGTGGTGCTCTCACCTTCCCTGGAAATCTTCAAGAGGAGACTGGATAGGCACCTGGCTGAGGTCTTATGATCCCTGCCACCCCCAGTGCTCCTTCCTGCCCATGGCAGGGGGTCGGACTTGATGATCTGTCTAGGTCCCTTCCGACTCATTGATCCTATGATCCAGGCAGGGGTCCCCCCCACACCTCCTACTCCCTTGCCACAGGACTTTGGGGAAAAATACAAAGAGAAGTCAATGCAAGCTTCCACCCAGTAGGAACAGCAGCGGAAGCCACCACAGTAGGGACTGTGGCCATGCCCAGCACTACCTGCATTTCAACTAGCCTTTTTCTACTTGGTGCTGAGTAGCTGCTTGCTGTAACTCTTTCCCTCAGCTTCCCTCCAACCTGCCCTTCTTGCAAGCCACCATTGCCCAATTCCTCTCATCCTACCTTCTGTTCAACAGCTCCTCACACTTCCCTTTTACTGCCATTTAACTGAGCCTGCCTTACAAAATCCCTCTAAAACACACACAAAATCAACAAACACAACAAAATAGACCCAACTGGTGGTTCTCACTTTGTGCACGTTCTGCTGGTGTGTCCAGGTAGATTATTAGCTCTTGGGGATGGGTGTCTTTGCTGTTCTGCGCTGATGCAGCAGCTAGCAAAACATGATGGGACTTCCAGGTACTACTATAATAAACACACTTATGACTAGTCAAGTACGGGATGGAGCAGGTTAGAAGTGGTAAGGCCCATGGGACTCTAGCCAGCCTGGTGTGCTTGACTCAAGGAGCCACCTGGAGCACTGAGGGCAGAGATAACACAAATTGAAGCAGTTACAGGCAGTTTCAAGCCTTGATTCAAGCTGTTCGGAGCATGTGCTGTGATGAGAGTGTAGATTCACTGGATCTGGGGCATACAAGGACTATTGTTACTACCCACCCCAGGGAAATGGATTTTCCATACAGGGATCCCCTGAAGCTCACTGTCCTCTGCAGCATTTGCCCATGCTCAAGGAGCAAGCCCCTCTATCTCTCATCTGCTCTAGCTGCTGCACTCGCCTCACTGAGCCAACTGGCCCAATCAGTCTGGAGCCCAAGGCTTCCTAGTGCTGTCTGACTACAGAATGGTGCCACATGCTGCCCCCAAAGGGTATTTTCTTTGATCTGTTTGTCCCTTCTGAAGTGATTTGACTGGCTCTCCTCATTGTGCTGGCCCTCTGTCCCATATGCTCAGACTGTGCTTGTCCAAGACTTGCTGTGTATCCTTCGCTCTGGGCAGAAGCACACCACTTGGTAGGCACCAGCCTGGGTGTAAAAGAGACATAATTAACACACATCTGTGCCCAGTGAAGAGGCCTCTACTCTGACATGCTTGCAATAGCCAAAGTTCAGGTCAGCATGTTCTATTTGATTGTGTATGCAGGAAACATTGGCAACAACTGCATCGATATGAACTAGATTGTTTCAGTCTGCAGAGCTGTGATAAGGGGTCTATGAGGCTCCTGGTAGAGATACAGGCCACTAAGACAATGAGTTGAAATATAAATGCTTTTAGTTAAAAACAACTAAAATATGCTTTGGTTGATGACCGTTAATGAGATGCAATCACCACCCATTTGTGGACACTGTTTATTTGAGGGTTGCTATGTCAGAGGTGGACAGAGGAGAGGAAGCTTTACCTGCCATGACCACCAGCCATCCCCATTGCTTCCTTGTTTTGGGAATCACCGGGAGACCCATGGACAGAACTTCATCCAACCCTGAACTACATCTGAAGCAGGAGGGAACATCTGACATCACCATCTGCTCTGCCTAGAACATGAGACCTCCAGGTTCCTGCTGTGACCCTTTCCCCCATCTCACTTTACTTCATTACTTTATTTCTTCTCTACCCCAGCTTTTTCTTGCTTTTAGTTTAGAGTCTAGTTGGCTGAACTAGACTGCAGCTTTCACAACACAGTTGTGAGCCTATGACCAAAGAGGCAGCTGAATGTACAGCTCAGGGCATCACTAAGCTGTGTGCCAGGGCAGAGAAGGGCCATTCAGAACTTGTGTTGTGCCCATGTTTCATGTTTTCCATTTAGCAGCAAGGCTGCAATTGAGTCAGCACCACAGACAGAAACTCTATATTCCCCCCTCACTGTTCTTTTCTGTCCCCTTCTGTGTATCTGCCTGCAGGGAAACAGGATGAGAATCCACCAGCACCAGCTCCAGCCCAGCTTGACTAGTTTCTCTCTTTTCCCCCTTAATGACAGTTAATTTCACCTGAAACACTGTTGTACAAGGGGTGTGTAAAATACTGTATAGTGAAAGGGAGCAAGGCATATCAAAAGAAAAGCCTTACTCAATACTGTTTCAAATGCCGTAGCTGTTTTTCCTTCTCTTTCTGGATTTCTAATAACATTTTTAGAATATTGTTAACAGAAGTTGTTGAAGCAATGACTTGACAAAAACCCAGAATACAGTCAAGAAATGTAACTAGGAACAAGGGGCCTATTAACATTGCATCCCTTATGGGTTCCAAAGTGTCTTATTTTCAACACAGCAGTGGATTCACAGAGATGGGAAGAGGTGTGTCTCCTAAAGTCCATGGCTGCATCCTTTTGAAAGTGGGATGTCATTCAGAAGTGTCTTTGGATTGCAATGAAGCTGGGATCTGTCAGGTCTCTGCTCTGTGCCTCCAAGCAAGTCAGGGCATCTTCGGGCTCTGCTGAACAGCTCAGAGGCCATGTCCATTCTGCCTTCCTGCCAAACCCAGGACCAATGCTGAGAAAAGACCCCTATCCACTCCCTTCTACTCTGCCTAAGCCTGAGTCCAGCAATTATTGGAAGTAGACAGCTTGGAGGAGTGCTGAGCTTGAGCTCAAGATTCAGGTGTGGATAGAGCAGGAGCAAATGGGGCAACACTATTTTCTTTTAAGTCCTGGGCTGAGCAGGAAGGCAGTACAGATATGGCTTGTGAGTCCCCACAATGAAGGAGGTGCTCACTGCACCTGGCTGGCTAAGTCTATAAGCATCCCAGTGAGGCTTAGTAAGAACAGGTTTCTATTTACGCCAGCATTCACTCCCAAGTAAAGCTGCCTATGAAAATAATAATTCAACCATGGAAGGGACACTGACAGCTCTATACATTGCTCAGCAGGGGATCCTGTTCCAGCTGAGTACATAAGGGAGGGGATATTTTAACTGGCCCTGTACTTCTACATGGAGGCCAGGGTCATCACTCTCAGTAGAGCTCAGGGGACAGTACAACACATACAAGGAGTAATCACACTGGAGAAGACACCTATGCATTGCAGTCAGGGTGCACTGCAAATTTCCATGCATAGTCCAAGTGACAAACTACAAGGCAAGATATCCAATCAAGTTTTAATTATCTCAGATACAAATGTCAGAAGAAGGAAAGGGCTGTCTCCCTCAGTACAGGGTCTGGCTTCCCATACACTGCTCTCTGACTAGCAGGGATCCCAGATAAATCAAGCAAACTAATTTACAGCAGTGATTATCACTTCCAGAAGTAGGGAGGGAGGGGGAGCAGGGGCTTGGCTCACAGCAACAGAAACACTGAGCTATGCAGTTCCCAAAGAAACTCCAGGACTCTGTTTCCATCAGGGCTTTGGGAAAGTGTATGGAGCAAAGACAGGGGAGAGAAAAGCTGTCAGCCAGGAGGTTGCAGACACACAGGCTGATCTTGGAAGCACTCTAGATGGCTTCAGCATTCAGAGTGTTAAAGCTACATTAGAAAACTGTGATTAGTGAGGTCTTTGGCCTTATAGTCACAATAAAGGCTTTTTCATTCACACTAAGCCTAGTGTTCACCCTGCACTTGTGTGATCAGTCTCCATGGAATTAAGCACATGTCTGATCCACAGTAGAACAGCTCCTCAGTGTGAAGGACTTTGCCCTTATGACCTGCTCCCCTCACTCTACCCTGTTATGCACTTTGATCAGTCCCAGGGATCATTTGCTGACATGCTGCCCTTACCAGCTGAGAAGCCATGCTTCTAGGGTCCAGAGAGACATGTACAGAGACTGCACTGTGACTCAGCAAGGGCAAGAGCCAGCTGAAAGGCAGGTCACTGGCCCTCTACTGATGGCTGAGCTTGAGGATGATGGACTCTCCGTCCTGAGGCCTGTAATCAGAGACACCTGCAAAACAAAACATCTAAGTGAAAATCTGTGAGCAAGACAGGTAAGGCAGGTTACAATGTGAAGGACTTGTGCAGTTCAAGGAGGTTAGGAACAGAGTGCACTCTTAGACACAGCTGGTGTCCCCAGGGGTTAGAGATTATTCCTGGTGCATGGGGCTTCCTGCTAATCAAGAAGGGATGAGCATTCAGCAAAACCAGGCCTTGCTCTCCAGGGCCTCTGAAGCTCTCACTGGAGGCGTAACCAACGGATCAATGAGAAATTCCACAGTGCCTATTTTTTAAAAATTTTCCTCAAATACCAGATCTAATGGCTGTTCTAGCTGGTTGTGAACCAGTGCTGCATAAAGCATGGATCCCAGAGTAGCAAGAATGGGCACTGCAGGTGGTGCAGTTTGGACGAGGGCATGTAGCATGAGTCCCAGATCAGCTGGAATGAGCACTATGTTGTGCACGATGCCTGTCCTGGCTAGATTGTGCCATAATTCACATCCCACACAGCACTTGATCCAGCTGGTCCAGGACCCATACTCCAAGTGGTACTACCAGGCTGGTCAGGCACTACAGCACCAGAAAGGTGCTCATTTGGTCATCTGGGTCTTTCTTGTGCTGGCACAAGTCTGGCATGCTTTCCTAAGGTGCAGCAATAGGCTAGCCATGATCCATAAGCTTCTCTCTGAGCTGCTTTCTAAGCGTATGATGGCAACCAGCTGCTAGCTATTTATGCAGAGCTGAATGACCTGCTTCCCATCCACACCCATGATATGAAGCAGAGAAGGTGGCAAGCAATACACATGGAGGTGGGTAAACTTAATGAATCCCATAAATGGGGATAATACTGTGTTGTGAGTCTGTCTTCAGGTAGGGCAGCTCAGATTTTGTCAAGAGCAGAATTTGCTTATGATGTATAAGCCAGACTAGACTGGTTTAACAGCACTGTCAGGAGTAGAACAGCCACCAAACCCTTGCCCTGATCTCTCTAAATGTTTCAACATGGCTGCAGCTGGCCATGGCCTTGCCTAGCCCTCCCTACTTCTGTGCCAAACACTACCTCAACAGATTGCCTGGCTTGCTGACGCCAGTGACTGCATTTCAGACATTTTGCAGAGGCAGCCCTGACAGCACAAGGGGCCAGATGGGGGAACAGCAGGCCCCAGTGGACCAGATTGGCTGAGGAACAAGGTGCTGTTTTTATACCCTTGCTGTAGGCCAGAACTGCATTTTAGCATGGTGAGCCCTGGGGCAGCTGCCCATGGGCCTCATGGGCTTCCTGCACAGTCCTTAAGATACAGGCTAAATACTGCTTTAAGGGATGCAGCTTTCACTGGGGCCAGTAAAACCTGAACCTCCAGCCCGAATTTGGCCCATAAGCACTGTGCCATACATAGAAAAGCCTTTTCTGGAAGCTTGCTGGAACCATAAGGGAAGAAGCTTGGCACCAGCCCCCTGGGAAGGGCTGTGCATTCCCAGCTGAGTCTTTCCAGCAGGTTCCTTTTCTATAGCACTCCCTAGTCTGCTGCATCAGAGCTCTACTCCTCCTCCCTTTTCAATGCATGTGATCTGGATCCTGTGAGCAACCCTGGTTCCCACGTTCCACAGAGAAGACTTAAGTGAAACACAGCAGCAGCTTTGGCAAGTCCCAGGAGTGCAGGGATGGGGGAGGCACCAGTACACATAGTACTGGTAGGTGCTGAGCTGGTCCCCAGATACTGTGCTCCCACAACTCACCTTTTTCCAAACTGGTGTCTGGGGCCTTGAGAAGCTGCCAGTAGTTCCTCTCTGCATCTTTGGCTTCTATCCCCATCACCGTGGTTAACATGGGGCCTTGCAGGGTGCTCCTGGTTTCAAACCTAATATTGAAGGAAATGGAGAAGTGGGAAAATGACTCTATGGGGCAGAGTGGGGAGTACAATAAGCCTGCTAAGGTTAGGTAATTCCATGGAACGGGGCATGAGAAAGAACAATTACTTGTATCTCGCTTTAGCTGAGGAAGCAACAGTGCATGGGCATATGGCCATGACTGTCTATGGTCATGTGTGCTAACAGCACTATGCAGAGGGGATCCTAGGCCAGGGAAAGGGTCTGTAAGGTAGTTTTCTGTAACAGCAGCATGTGAGGGGTTGGACATCAGCACCTGCTTTAACTGCCTTGATCCATGTGCATTGAGTTGCATAGATTTCATAGATATTTGGGGTTGGAAGGGACCTCCATAGATCATCGAGTCCAACCCCCTGCCCTGGGCAGGAAAGCATGCTGGAGTCAGATGACCCCAGCCAGGTGTTTGTTGAGTCCCCTCTTAAAGACCTCCAAGGTAGGGGAGAGCACCACCTCCTTTGGACGCCCATTCCAGACTCTGGTAACCCTTACTGTAAAGAAGTTCTTCGTAATGTCTAGTGTAAATCTGTTTTCTGTCAGTTTGTGGCTGCTGTTTCTAGTTACTCTGTTTACCAAGGTGCCTCTTGGAGTATCTCCTATACCTTGCTGCCCTGCCCCCCAATGAATTTGTAGATGGCCACAAATTTGTAGAGTTTGCCTGTGAACAATGCTTCTCTGGCACACAACAGATAAGCTGGCTTGCTCAAGAAGAGGGAAACTGAGGCAGGGTATTATACTGGGCTGTGGCCTCCCTGTCCCCTAGTGCACAACCTATAAGCCAAACTCCCCTCCCAGGCTGCCCATTATGGAACTACACAGTGCTATTTCACAGAGGGATCACTCCACTGCAAGGGGTATCCTTGAAATATTTTAGGAACACATCAGACACCTGGTAACACTAGAACAGTGGCTTTCAAACTGAGATGCACTCCCCTGGGGTGTTGGGTGAAGGAATGATGGGGTGGCAGGGCACCACGGTCTACAGGGATCAGAAAATGGTAGGATTACCCTTGCAGGCTGGCAGTGTTCCAACCTGCAAGGGGCTTCTGGAAGTGGAAACCAAGTGGCCAGGAAATACAGCTTGGACAGCAGCTCCCTGCAGGTAAGTCTATGGAGGGGAAGGGGTGGGGGAGAAGGGGGCAGGGCAGATCACAGCCTTTACAGTGAGGGAGGGAGTGGGGCAGGGACTGGGGGTACCAGCTAGGGTGATGCAAGGGGCTGGGGTTGAGACAGCCACAGGTGGCTCATCCAGGGGACAGGGGGCACCTGCCCCCTGGGATTTGTGCATGGGGCAGAGGTGGATGCTGGCTGCCCACTGCAGGCTCAGAGCTCCCCGCCCTGCTGCTCTCCTCCCAGGGGCCCCATGCTGGCTGGCCATGCCACCATGGCAAGGTGCCCCTGCCCACCCAGCAGCAGTGGGGGTGGCAGCAGTGGTATGGAACTGTGTCCCCTGATGCTGTCAGGCAGGCAAGGGATGTGCGGCCAGCATGAGGCTCCTGAGGGAAAGGCAGCAGAGTGGGGAGCCTGAGCCCACAGCAGGCAGCCAGCATCCACCTCTGCTCCGCTCAGCTCTTGTTCAGCCATGGCAGTGGCAGGGGAGAGCCCTGGGAAGCAGGCATGTGTCTTGCCTTCCCCTTTTGAAAAGGTGGTCCCCCTAAGTGCAGCTTATTCTGCTAGTGAGTCTGATATTTTTCATACTAGTATAAGATGAAAATGCATTGGTACTTATTGCCAAAAGATACTGTTTCAAAACAAGAGGCAGAAGCTGAAATGGCTAAAGTCGATACTGAGAGTTAAGCTTATGAAAACGTATTTTGCATGTCTGTTTTTTCTGGGTTGGGGCAGGGCAGGGCATGAACAAAATTGTAACTCAAAGTGGGGCTCAGCTCAAAAAGTTTGAAAACTGCTGTGCAACAACCTCTGATGGGCTGCCTTCCAAATCCAAACCACCAGGGGCAGGAAGTCATCACACTGTTATAACCACTGAACTCTGGGTATGCTTGTCACTTGCTTAATTACAAAATGCTTTACCTGGATGGGAAGGTACAATTGTTTCCAGGTTACAGACAGGGAACACTGAGGCATGGGAAAAGGGAAATGGTTTGGCCAAAAGAAAGTACTAAATCAGTAGCAAAGCCAGGACTAGAACTCTGGAAGTCTGACTTACAGGCCAGCGTGCCACAACCCTGCTATTAGTTCGAGGTGTTGTTCAGGGGGTGAAGAGGCCTCCTAAAGATTGCCTGCTAGTAGCATTGTTGAAAGACCTGGCCTGAACCACTCCCCCCACCTTTAGGCACAAGACTTCCTAGTTCCAAGCCTGTCCTGGACCCCCCACACCCTGCTAGTCTGTTCCCTGCATGCATAAGATGCTCTCACGTGAACAGCTTGGAGCCCTGGTTCTGAGCCTTTTCCAGCACATCCAGGAGGGAAGATCCAGAAGGCACCTGGATGGAGTGGTTGTACAGTTCTTCATGGCTCGACAGGTGCTGCACAGCTAGCTGGATAGTGAATATGCTGTGCTCCAGGGCAGTCACACTGGATTTGGGGCATTTAACATGCTGCTGCAAAGTGTCTGCAAAAGGGAGAGAGGCTGAGGAACCAATAGCCACACAAGCTGTCAGGTACAATATGTTGCTCCCACAACCCTTCCTTCTTTCTCAGATCTTGCTTGCTGCTCTTCTCCTTGGATTCCCCCTTCTTTCCTCAGAGGGGGCCCCTACTACAGTGACTAAAAGCCTCATTTCCCTTCCTTCAAATGGGATCTGCCACTGGGACCAGTAATGCAATCCCATAAACTCCCTCCCCTTCCCCCTGGCATCCCAATCCTCCCTCTCCCCTCCCCATCCCCAACCACTTACCTCTCTCTGCCTGGCACTCCATGGTGGCAATATCCAGGTAGCTTTTGCCACGCAGAACAGGCAAAAGTTGAGACATCATCATAAGGTTATCATTGTTATGTTCCAGGGTCCTAAGGAGGGCATTCATGCCTCTGGAACATTCAGACTTCTTATTACTCATCCCAGTAGCAACCAAGACCTAGTGAGCAGGATTAAGTTGAAAGGAAGGAGACCTTGTTTCAAATAGGTGTCCATTAAGATTTTTATCATCCCTGCTTCAAACCCAAATGCAGGGTCCATTTGGTGAACAAGGTGTTGTGTGAAGGCCATATGTACCAGGGCTGAGTGAACATGGAGATACTACAGGACTAAACACTGCAGGAGAAACAGTCCCAGCTGCATCAATGACAGGCAAAGCAACCACTCCCCTTTGCAAAAGCCAACTGGTAGCATCTGCTCTATTCACTTCTGCAGAAACAAGGCCAGGAAGTGGGGCCACCATAGCCCACAATAGTTAAGTGCAGCGGGCAGGATACAGCAAGAACCCTAGGGCTAAGCAGCTTGCTACAATATGGTGTGTGGCTGTAGGTAGCAAGGAGGCAGGGGCTGTTCTGTTTCAGAATCAGTGCATAGCTCAAATGCGCCAAGTTTGTTGCTAAACAAGTAGTGGGGCTGCCATTACAAGAATGTTGTAAAAAAATGGAAACCCAGCTTTTAGAGACATGTTCAAGTAGCATTTAATCCTCCTTCTGCAGCACTGGCAGCCCAGAGAGATTGGCCTCCTGCAAGTGTATCAACAAAGCAACAAGCAAACCTGACAAGCCTCATTTTTCTATAAGAGCAAAGCAGATGTGATGAGTGAACAGACTGCATAAAACCAAAGCAATGACACTTGCTGGCCCTAGTTTATAGGTGTGGAGGCCAAATTCCAACACAGGATCAGTTTCCCTCCTCCCTCAAGTTTAATCAAAAAATTGTTTGCTTTCTGCCCTAAATGACTGAGGCTTGGCATTTTTTTTAGAGTAACTGCCTTCCATTTTAGAGGAGACTACCTTTCAGTGAAAGAGACCTGCCTAGATAGCACATATGCACATCAGAGAGAATTCCCCTGAACCCAAACATCAGCAGATCAGAACCAGGCCCTATTTTTTTAAGAGGGCAGAGTCTTACCAAAAGAAATGTGCATTCTGTATTATATGCCAATCATGCAGCAGAAGTCACTTAATGAACAGATGACTTCTAGAATAAAGCCACTATAAAGCAGGTATGCTATGGCTGCATCCACGCTGAGAAGCTGCCAGATCTAAGATCCTGCAGCCCAAGGAGAAGATTCCCATGCCCTAAAGATCCAAACTCCTGACCTGCATGGCCAGTGGGCTGCTGAAGATGTTGCCAAAGGTGCCTTCAGGAGTCTGAGCCTGAAGGATCTTCTTCTTCACACTCTGGACAGCCCGCAGCAATGCTGACATTATGTTGTGTGTGTACAGGTTGGATTGGTTCAAGCAGTGAAAAGCCAAACCAGCCATGGCCTCTGTGTCTGAATGAGAAAGGACAAGAGAAGGGGTTACAAGGAGAACACACATATATCAACTGAGAGTATTCTATCAAGTTGACTTTTATGGAGCAACGTCCATTTGCATCAGCTGTGAAGCTGGCCCTGGTTGGTTAGAGCATAAAGCCAAGAACAGGAGAAGACATCTTTCTCATGGGTTGATCTGAATTGCATGAAGCAGATTTCTTCCTCCAAATGGAAGTAGTCCTGGTCCCCAGAGGTGCAAACACTGTGCTAGCTCTGATAGCACTAAAAAGCAGGAGCTTGTATGGAGGATGGGGCGGGAACACTCACCCACAGAGAGCTTAGTGCCATGTGTGAACTTGTTGTGCACCTCAGCATTTATGAGCTTCTGGATTACATGTGTGTCAATCTTCTTGCCATGAACACACAAAGCCAGAACACCCAAGCTGTACTGGTAGTAATTGGTGATGGGGTGACCTTTCTGTTCTCGACCTGGAGGTAGGAGATAAAAAATCAGGATCAAAAAGCAGTATACATTTCCTGCCGCCTCCCACCGGAGATCCCACTAGCCATCCTTCCCTGCATTCTGGGAGTCAGACACAAGGATTCAGGACCACAGACTTCACCCTACCTCAGGGAGCAAAGGGACAAGCAGATAATCCATGCAGCCACCACCCCTGCTGCCCCACAGAGTTTGATGGGCAGATAACAGCTTTGTGATGATCCCATGGAACATCTTTGTGGTGAGGACTCCTGGAGGGACATTCTCCCCAAGACCAAGCTTGGAGAATTTGAGTGAGTGGAGTGGAGAATTTGATTCTACTTCATGGCCTGGGGTACATTGTTAAGAAGACTTTCAGTGATACTACAGGTCTTGCAGGCAGGTTCCTGCCCCTCTCTGCAGTAACCCTTGGTGACAGCCCCGAGCAGTACCCTCTTACCTATCTGCTCCTTCTCCTTATGCAGGTCATACTTCAGCCGTGTCACAAGCTGCTTCATCTCACGTGTTTTCATGTCCTGGCAGGCAGCTCTCAGTGCTAGAAGGTACAGAGCCAAGTGACCAGTCCTGGGCTGCACCTGCTGGCCAGCTGGCAAGAAGCTGATGGGACAACACAAACCAAGAATTCATCACAGAATCCTTTCCCTTCCTATATGTACATTTCCCACCCCAACTCTCCACTTGGTAGAGCTGCATCCTAAGGGGCTGATTTTTAGGACATGGATTTCCACAGATCCTTAACAAAAGCTGGATAGTTTGATTGATCGCAGGCTCATTTTTTTGTATATATTTTAAAGACCTTAAATGTATCCTGTCAGCAGCACAGGCAATGCCTAAATGTAGTGAGTCACAGGCCTAGGAAATTAAGGTTCCAAACAGTGAGTCAAGACACTAAGGGTTGCACATTTGTGTATACTAGAGGAAAAACCTCTCTGATTAACTGCCTTCCCAACTTGATCAACTCCTGGGTAAGTGCAGCCAATCAGAGCCCTCCCTCTCTTCTGGATGCTATCCATAGGAGTGAGAACAAGGTCTAGCAGCTCAAGAAGGCTCTGCTTTCCCTTTCCTTCTGAGAAACTAGGGGTGTGACTTCCTCCAGTCCTTCCCCCTCCCTGCAACACCAGCCATGGGACAAGACCCCACTAGAGCCCCCTCAGGCCTGGAAAAGGGGGAGAAACCAGAAGTAGCACAGGGCCAAACAGATGGGGGTAAAATTAATTTTTAGAAAGAGGATGGAAAGGTATGGGATTGATGATACATACCCAGCCTTTTCTGGATCACTTTTAGCACTGGCAATATGCTAATTAGCAGAGAGCCATGCCTAACTGGATGCATCTACACAAGATGCTACGTTTCCATAGCAACAAGCTATGGTGACGTAGCATCGGTGGGCACAAACCATGACACCAATGCTACTGTATAGTAGCAATGAGCTACTGCTCAGTAGGTCATTGCTACTGTGCAGTAGGGTTTGAAATAACCTGTGTGCTGCACAGACTGAACAGTACCGGTGGTTACTGAGCAGTTGGGCACTCGTGTGGACACTCCCCCAGAGCTGTAAGTAATGAGTTTTGTGCCCTGAGCAAAACTCTCCGTGCCTGGGGCTGGGTGGAGGGCTGTTGATTGCTGGGGTGGGGAGAAGAAGGGTGGTCTTACATTCCCTAGGGGGTCCCTGCACTTGGCTCCTCCAGCTGGGCAGTGGAGGGCTGGTTCTGCCCAGTTCCTCTGGCAGGGCAGTGAAAGGCAGCTCCAGCCCAGTTCATATGGCCGTGCAGTGCCTCAGCAAAGAGTGGGGTGGAGGCAGGTAGCACCATCGCAGTACTCCCTCTAAGTTAGCATCCAGGGTTGGTGTCTGTCTCTGTGCCTGCTCCCTGCACACTTACACTACTGACGCCTAACTCCTACTGCTCAGTTACTTTCTTTGGAACATCAACATCACCAGTGCACCAGATGCTGAGGTGCATTTGGAAGACATTTAGTCCTCTTTGAAAAGATAACATGACAGGCAGGAGGGCAGGGGAGCTACTGAGCTCTGAGAGTGGTGAGTGACCTGAGTAATGCCTAAGACAAATCACCCCAGGATTGTTCCTGGAAATGGTGAAAAACAGAAGTGACCTGCTTCTTGTTCTATTGCTGCTGCCAGGGTTTGATCTGCATTGAACATACCTTTTCTTCCTGGCTTCAAAGGCATTCTTCAGCCTTTGGAAGTACTGGGCCTCCTTCTTCAAGTTGTGGTCACTGGACAGGCGAAGGGCCATGTACACACTGGGGTTCAGCTCTTTGGATAGGTCTTCAGTTATGCTCACGAGTCTCCTATTCAGGCACCCGATGAGATCAGAATTCATCCTTGGGATTTCTATTATAAACCAACAAGGAAGAAATAGAAGAGAAAATGAATACCACATGCAGAATAAAGGGGAGAAAGCAAGTATGCAGTGCCTAGAAATGATCAACCCTAGAGCTTTAAGAGCTGTACAGAGGGAAGTTAGAGACACCATCCCTATCTTATATAGGGGAAACTGAGGCACGGGGGGGGGGCAGAGGAAGACTCGCCCAAAAGCCAAAGAGCCAGTCACAACAGAACTTGAAAAAAATTGAGGCCTACTGGAAAGGAGGTTAGTGCCCTGTCTATTGCTTCTTGTCTATTAATATAAGGAGTTTTCCAGGAGACAGGGTGTTTTTGTAGTATATAAGATGCAGTTTGGAAACTAATGCTAAGTGATTAAAGGTCCAGAGAGTTTCTGTGATGCGGTGACAGCAATTTGGATTTTGGAAGGCAATGGAATGGTCCAGAGAAGTAGGATCCTTTGTGTCCCTTGGCAAGAGGCCAAAGAGACAGCTAGCTTCACTCCATGCAAAAAACAGGCCTGATCACGGCAAAGAGGTATAAAGGACAAGGAGTGCACAGGAACAGCTGTCTAGCTCCCCTCTAGCACTGATGCCTCTCAATGGAGCAGTGGAGCTGAAGAGGAATAGTATAGTAGCTCTGACAGGTGAATTCCAATCCAAATGCAGTTAGGAAAAATCAGAAATTTTGGAGTTTCAGGTCAATTTATATTAGCTAGATGTGCTCCTCAATCAGAGGCTATCATTAGGGGTGCACCAATAGATATTTCTGGGCCAATACCGATGGCTGATTTTTAACAAGTTATATCAGCTGATACTGGTCCAATAGCTGATATGCAACCCTGCAGCATGGAGAGCAGCAACCAGCTGGTAAGTCTGTTGTGGGACAAGGAGTGAAGGGAGAAAAGGGACTTGTGGGGGGAGGGGAGGCAGATCAAGGCCCCCGTGGTGAGGGAGGGAGTGGGGCTAGGGCAGGGGAAGGCGCTGCCCTGCTGTAGCAGGGCAGAGCGAGGGATGGAGCCGCAGATTGTCTGGGGGGGGTTGGGGCGGGGGGGATGGCTCCTGCCACTGCGCGCACCCTGGGAGGGCACGGAGGAGCATGTGCCCCCAGATCTGCACATGGGGAGAGGGTGGGCTGCTGCTGTGGGCCGGGATGGCACCAGGCTCTTCCCAGCAGGGGGCTGGGCTGGGCTGTGCTCAGGATGCACAGCAGTAGTGCAGGGAGGGGAGCTACAGCAAATTTTGAGCTGGCTCTGGCTTCCCCAAGCCTGCCTCCCAGCACTACTGCTGCCCGCCTAGAGTGCAGTGCAGCCCAACCCAGCCCCCTGCCAGGAAGAGCCCTGTGTATCCTCGGCCCCCCCCCCACAGCAGCAGCCCGCCCTTGCCCCGCATGCAGATAAAGGGACAGATGCCCCCTAGTGTCCTCCCAGGGTGCACACAGCGGCAGGAGCTGCCCACCTGTGCCCCCTGGATGAGCCAAGGCTCTGTTCTGCACCTTGCCCCACCCCAGTTGGGCAGCATCTGCCCCAGCCCCACTCCCTCCCTCACCGTGGGGGCCTCGATCTGCACCCCCATGCCCCTTCCCTTACCCACAACTGACTTATTGGCTGCTCTCCATGCTGCCGGGCTGCATTCCTGACCGCCTGCATGCTGCTACATCAGCCAAAAAAAGCTGATTGCCAGTACTCTCAATTTTCCTCATATTGCTGCTGATCCAATATGGGACTAATGTATCAGTGCACCTTGAGCCATCGTAACTGCCACTAATAAACACCCATGCTGGTAGTCTCAGCAAGAGCAACCAAAAAACATAAGGATATGGTGATCAAGGCTGAGATTCTGGTACCAATGAAGTCAACACTGAATTCCACTTCAGGAAATCCTTTCAGGTCAGAATTTAAGCACTGAAGTGGTTTAGGCAGACACTGCCACAGCCAGTGCTGTGTCTGTTCCTGGGACTATACGATGCTCACTACCCACCACCCATTCAGGCTCGCACAGTGTGACCATTACCCTGGACCCAGAGCACTCTTGACCACTAATAGAAAAGTCCTAAGAAGACTCAGAAGAAAACCATCAGTGGACCAGGAAATGAAGAGGAAACAGAAACCAAGATAGGAATATACAAGCTCTCAATAGGTGTGACTTGGGGGAGAGGGTAGGATCATAGAGTGCCTATACACATGCTCTGGGGTGGGGAGGGGAGCATTTTAATTAATTATAGTAATCCTGAGAGCCACTGTAACTAAAATGCCCACAGCATCTCATGTATTCAGCACCCCATGCATCAAAATGAAGGTGGGGGCACTTTGTATTGTAGCCGTGGAATGTGAGAAGTAGTATTTGTTTGTTGCTATTTTTTATTAGATCAGCCACATAATTGGCAGAGATGTTCATAGATTATATAGTCAGAAGGGACCCAATGGATCATCGTGTCCAACCCCCTACCTCCTTCCAGGTTGAAAATGACTCATCAACCACCGTTCTCTGGGTGCAGTCCCTAAGCCAGTTAGCCAGGTTGGCCCCCACTGTTCTAAGGGACAGAGAACAGGACTAACAATGGAGGGTCATTAAACCTTGAATGCCCTCTATTCCGAGGCATGCACACTTGGACAAAATTTTGGGGACTCCACAGAAGAGATACTCTCTCTGGGGGGATATTAACTAAGCAATGATCCCTTTCTGGGAGACATATCTCCTGCTAAAGAGGATTAGCATGGTAAAGCGAACAAATACCTCTGTGTGATTCAGAGGGGAAACCCAAGCCCCTAGCACACGTTACACACATTAGGCAATTCACTGGTCCATCGTGCAATAAGTTTAGACTGGCTGCAAGTACAAAGTAAGGATCACACATTTAACTGGTTAATCACACAATAAATTTACAATGGCCACACATGCCAAATGATTATCACTTCATAAAACCATCTGTCCAGCTACAGAATAGAGTCAACCTGCAACCAAGTTAGTGCTTGAACAGGCATAACAACTTTGTAGCTGGTTTCTATCCAGCTTTCATTTGAAAGCATGGCACAGCCCCAGAGATTTCCAACAGGAACCTGAGGGCCCTGCTGGGGCTTTTGCCATGGAAGAACTGCTCTAGGATGTTTTCCGTAGTCAAGAAATAAGTAAAAGCAAAGAGCTGGGGTTTTCCAAAGAAGGCTTGGAGTCTAATGGAGGCAGCCTCGAGTCTAACAAACTTGAGAACCACAAGGTATGCTGGGATGGGCAATCTCTCCATCCCCACAGGCAACGGAGTTGCAGCCATGGGACTGTCTCTGAAATGGATCTCAACCCCTCTTCCCCTTCTAACCACATGCCCCCCGTTTCACCCCACCAGCATCATGGTGAGATCCAGGCTGGAGACATGGCAGCACCGTGCCAGACCCCACTGGCCCTTTTCATGAAGGCACAGCTGGAGTTGCACCCAGAAACCCAAAAAGGCAATAATTACAGTAACTACCGGAGCATGACTGAGGAAACAGCTCCCTATTCTTATTATTGTATTTTCTGGTATAGAACACGCCTGTGAAATCATAGAATCATAGAAGTAGGGTCGGAAGGGACCTTATAGATCTTCAAGTCCGCCCCCCTGCCAGGGCAGGACTAAAAAAACTGGGTTCAAATGATCCCAGCTAGATAGGCATCAAGCCTCCTCTTAAAGACCCCCAAGGTAGGAGCCAGCACCAATTCCCTTGGAAGTTGGTTCCAGATCCTAGCCACCCTAACTGTGAAGTAGTTCTTACGGATGACTGACCTAAACCTACTCTCCAACAACTTGTGGCCGTTATTCCTTGTTATGCCAGGGGGCACTAGGGGAAACAAGGTCTCTCCCA
This sequence comes from Crocodylus siamensis, assembly GCF_052110815.1. Classification (NCBI taxonomy): domain Eukaryota; kingdom Metazoa; phylum Chordata; order Crocodylia; family Crocodylidae; genus Crocodylus; species Crocodylus siamensis. The sequence goes on from NC_143403.1 coordinate 48,466,098, forward strand.
AACCCCGAATATAAGACATACCTTTGCTTCTGAATGACAAATGAAGGAAAAAAGATCTTTTCTTCAAGGAAGTGACTGAGGAACAGCTGCCAGGGAACTGGGCTTGCTCACTATTCTCCTTCTTGTGAGTCGGGTGAAGATTTTACTTTCACTTTTGCCCAGAATGGGCAAAACCTGCTCTTACTGTATTTCTTGCATATAACAAACATCACATCACATCATCTTGAGCCAAAAAAGCTACATACTATATGCAAAAAATACAGTAAGACAGCTGCTTCCCATGGAGCTCCTGGCAAGAGCCATACAACAAAGTAGCTTTGGCACACGGGCTCATACTGGTAGCCAACTCCATGGCTTGTATCGCATAGCCTAATTGCCAGTACCTGGACACTGGTTACGGATCCACCCTAAGAAGTTTATCCAACATGGGTAATGGAGCCCTGGAAAGACCTGTGTCACTTGGGACAGCTGCTTCATGGCACACCTGGACAGTAGAGGCTGCCTGAGGCTGAGATCTCCAGGCTCCAGCAGGTGCCTGGCATGATTCATTGGTGCTATTATTACCTTCAACAGACCCACTGTTCCAATTCTGGCAATGCTCCTCAATCATACCAGGCTGGTGAAATGGCACCAGCGATGGGGCTGAGGGAACCAGCTGGTCCTTGCTTTGCCTTTAACAGACGAACAAGGCTGACTGCCTGTGGCCCTCATGCCTATTCCAACAGGCCAGGCTTTCAGGGGCTCAGACACCCCTAGCACCACCAAATCACCAAGGCATCTCTTTTCTGGGGCTCCCAGGGCCTGGCAACCTCTCTGAAACCTGGCTCAAGCTGCCACTCAGACAGAGTGGGAGCTGGGCGTTGCTGAGGTTCCTGGGAAGATACCAGGCCTGCCCTGAAGCAGTTAAAAGCAGGAGGGAAGGAGGTGAGAGGGGAGGACACCTTTCAAGGGTTTTCCCTTACCCTTAGGGTTTTGGCCTCTATGGGAGTGGGATGTTTGCTCACCTGCAAAAGCTGGGTGCTACACCCATGGCCAGAGCTGGGAGACCTCAACCACAGCTGGCCTGAAGGGCTCCCCTGTCCTGAAGGCCCAGCATTGTCCCAAAGCAGCAGAGCAGAGGCCAGTCTGGTTCTGACATGCACCCTCCTCAGAGAGGCCACCAACACTAGGGCTCTGTTTGGGGCGGTCCATACTGCTGCTGCCATAAGGAGTTTGCATCTGGACACAGCACAGCACCTGGCATCAGATGCATCCTGAGATGCTCAGCCAGGCTAAATCAGCCCAAGACACATGGCCATGACATGCTGGGGCTCCCACATGTCCCCCCTGTGCTACAGTCAAGCCTCAGTCCCATGGGTGTGACTGCCCTGGCAGGGCAGGCTGGGAGGGAAAGAGGTCTCCTGGCCCCTGGGAATGGAAAACAAGGTCACTTGGGCTTCCCAGGCCAGGGCACCTCAGCATGCAGCTCCCCCCAGCAGCCACCAGGAGAGATGGGCCCTGGTAGGTGGTGACAGCAGCATGGCCTCTGCACCATGGCCCATCCTCCCTTGAGATGAGGTACCCATTGGAAGAGAGAAACAGAAACAAGGGCAATTCTACCCTGCTACTTCATACGATCATATCTAACATGCTCGAACTCCAGACATCCTTGAGCCAAGGGCTGCTAATAGGTTAGGTTAGGCACCAGTAAGAAAGTCCCAACACACCCCTAACCAAGAGGGTATTGCTTGGCATTTATACAGTGCCTTCCACAGAGTATCCCACAGTGCTTTATGAGATTTAAATCATGCCTCCCACTGCTGAAAGAAGGCACCTCTGGGGTGGAAGGCAGCAACTGTTTTACAGCATGTAGCTACGCTGCACAACAGTTCAAAGTAGAAACAGAACACCACTAATGGCAATTTTGGGCATTAGTTACTTATCCAGGGATTTGATCAGGATACCAAGATAACACCTGATTCTCCAGCACTGCCTGAGATCTTTAATGTCTGCAAGCAGCCACCAGTTCTGTCTTAAGTCTCCTTTGTAAACAAATCCTTTCAGCCTTGCAGTGTTCTCCAGCGCTGTGCTGGGGAATTGCTTTAGTACTGATTTGCAGGGAAGAATTCCCATTATTGTACCACCAATATTCAGTGGCCACCCTGTGGATAATTATTAATGAAGAAGAGTAAGATGCCGCCACTTACCCATATACAGGTCTTGATAGATGTGCGTATGGAGTTGTTGCAGGGGGGCAAAAAGAAGTGAAACTGAGGTAGGCAGGCACCTTTACAATTCTAGAAGGGAAATGTATGTAGAAGGCTTCTGTACTCACCACAGAGCTGGACAGGAAGGACCAAGGCACAGAAGAGGAAAAAGATCCTCAGCCTTCTGGGTTCCATTTTCATGGCAGAAATGGAAGTTGCAGCTGGGGCTCAAGCTCACAGACCAGGTGCTGACTTGCTTAGCTGCTGCAGTGCTGAGCCATTTCCTTTGAGGTCACTGATTAAAAGTGGGCAATGTTGCAAGAGGATCTTTTCCACAGGTTCAGAAGCTGGGTCAGCAGAAACAAAAAGGACTTTGGCTGCATATGAAGCAAAAGGAAACTCAGTTATTAAAGCTTCCAGGGGCTGGGAGCAAACAAAGGAGGGGAAGCTGCTTTCCTTTCCTGTTTCCTCTTGCTGGACCCTCCAGTTGAAGGCAGGACAGCTAATTTACCCAACCATGCAAAATCGGCACAGCTATCCACTCTGATTTTCTAAAGGATGGTGTGCAGCCTACTCTAGCTAGCTAAAAACCTCCAGCTGTCCTCTGGCTAGTGACACAATAATTAATTAGGCTATACAATGTACACCAACACAAAAAGGAGGAGTAATAATTAAATGTATTAAGGAGCAACAAACAATAATCATCAAGATTAACAGCAATATCTGATATCAATGAAATGATATACAACCAACAAATCCAATAAACCTCAATACAGGAACCATTCTACCCCTGCAAGGATACTAAAGAGCAACTTTTCGCTCCCACAGACAACATTTGCACGACTGTCAGCTGCTCACACAAGGGAACAGTGAGGCATACAGAGGGGTATCTGGGCCGCTCCAGCCATCGCCCACTCCACTCTCAACCACTTCCACACAGTTCAATGTTGACCTTTGTGTGCCCCAGCGCTCAGGTAGAACCACTCACACTGACCCTCCTTAGTCAGGCCTGGACCACGCAGCACACAGATGAGATCTGTCTCCCTGAACCCTCTCTCAATCCACACCCACAACTCTCCTCAACTCTAACAGCTGCTGATCCCATCCACTGCAATCATGTACCGGCTCACTGGCCTTTGGCTTCCCAGGCCTTCCAGCCACACTCAGCTGTACACACCTGCAAAGCACACAGACACACACACCCTGGACTGGAGAGAGATCAGTCTCTCAGATCTGCCCCTTTTATACCCAGTATGATTGGCATATGATTAGCAATATGATTAGCAGGTGCCAATCATTTTGACAACCAGTCATCCAACAGTGCACTTCACACTCTGTACTAAACATGACCCTCTCAACCTATACACACAACACCTGGTTGTCACCCAAAAGTATGAACTTACTTTACCTCATGAGCCTCCTTGCTCAGAGGCACAAACACGCATGCTCACAAGTCTAAAACAGGTCCTCTCTCACCAAAGGTGAAAAGTTTACCTCTCCTGTTCTAGTAAACAGGCTGGGACATGGTGACTTGAGCATCTACATGCTCACTCATCTGACTTTTCTGAGGATGTATGTCAAGAAGTGCTTATGCAGCCAGGACATCTTCTCCAGGCAGAGCTGAGTGTGGCAAACAGTCAGGGACTTTCATCTCTTTCTCCCAGACAAATGAGAGCAAAACCATGCTGGAACAAATAATAAATTCACCTAAACATGGAGTTATGGGGAGAACAACACTAGTCATCAATGTGGGTTGAACTTGGTTAAGAGTTTGACTGAAAAAGGGGCGATTAAAAAAATCAATGCGTATCATTTACATTTTTTTCCTTAGGAGATACCCTTTTGCTTAAGTTGGTTTTCTTTTAAGTCTCTGGAATCTAAACTAAATATTTCAATTTGGGTCAACCAACATGTTCCAGTTTGACACAACTTTTATTTCTTTTGGTAAAAAGTACAACCCCCTCCTCTGTCCAAAAAAAGTGCTTTGGTTCAACTCAGCTTCATTCTTTCTCTGATTTTTTGGGTTCAGTCACTGAACCAAAATATCCATTACCTACTTGCTTCTACTCATGGTTGTGTCAAATCCACCCTCACATAACTCCACCTTCTTCAAAGGCAGGAGTGGGCAATTATTTTGGACAGAGGGCTGCTTGCTGAGTTTTGGCAAGCTGCTGAGGACCCCATGGGTAGCCCCACCCCTTGATAGGTGCCCTGCCCCCTGGTCGCCATCTCATGACTGGAAGTCCTGCTAACCCCTGACCTTTGCCACTGGAAGTCCCTCCCCTTACCCCCAGAAGTACTCTGTTCAGTAAGGGGTTTTGCCAACTCAGAACCAGAAAAATACCAAATTATATTCTAAAACGCAAACATCTAAAACATTAATTTGATTTCAAAAAATATTTTTGTCTTGGTTTACTTGCGTTTGTGTAGTGTACACAGAGGTGATTGTATATAACAGCTTAAAATAAAAGTCTTACTCTCATATATTGTGGGGGTATAGGTTTGTGGGGGGCTGTGGGTGTGTGGGTATGTGGGGTGTGGGGAAGGGTGTGGGTGTGTCTGTGGGGGTAGATAGGTGTGGGGGTGCAGTGAGGGAGCATGTGGGGGTGTGTGTGGATATGTGGAGTGTGAGTGGGTATGGGGTTTGTGGGGGGATGTGTGTGGGGGGGAGGGTGGCTGGGGTGTGTGAGGGGTGTGTGGGTCTGCATGTTATGGCAGTGTGAGGCGGGGTGCATGTGTATGGTGGGGTGTGCATGTGGGACTCACCCTACTAACATACACACACGCAGACACACACAGACACACACATAAGGAAATCTGTCCCACAGCCTGGTGATGCAGCCAGGAACCACGCAGTACTGAAGCAGGGTGGGGACAGGAAGGCAGGGAAATGGCTGGGGCTGGGGCTGGGGCTGGGCTGCTGTGTCCTGCTGCTGGCTTCCCCGGGGTCCTACTGCCCTTGTCTCCTTTCACCTTTGACAGGCAGCCAGGAGCAGATAAATATTAATTTTCTAAATTTTTAGGGGCCCTCTGGGCTGGATAGAAAGGCTGGGTAGGCCAGATCTGGCCCATGGACATATTTTGCCTGCCCCTGTTCTAGGGAGTTGCTCCTGATTTACAAGAAAACAACTGAAAGGAGAATCCAGTCCCAAGAATGGCTGGGATGATGGCAAGACTATGCAGACTACTCTAGTGTAAGGACAGAGCTGCATCCCAATGACATCTGCTCCCAACACTGTAAAGTCTCAACAGCAGCATTCCCTCTAAGCTGCATGGCGTGCACGGCCATGCCCAAGCCACGCTGCCAGGCGCACCTGCGTGGCCGCGCATGCCACACAGTTTAGAGAGAACGCTGCTCAACAGGGCTGCTAGCTCCTAAAAGACACCTGGAAGTAGCATCTGAAGTAAACAAAAAAGGATGAATCATTCTTGGTCACACACATCACTAAGGGTTGTGCACATAGCAGAGTCCTACGTGTGTATATTCTCTTATGCAGACAGTAGGGGAATACCTTGGGCCAAACTTTGGCCTCAGTTACTGCACTGAAGTCAATGGAGTTTTTCTGCAGTAGGATGGATGGATCTTGCCTTAAAGACTCATCTGATGAACCATGCCAGTGATACAGCTAAGGCACTGAAAATTTCAGTTGAGTTGCACCTTTCCCTGACTAAACAGATCAGAGTAGAGGTTCACTTAGTTCTCAGTTCTATTGGAATTAGACTGTGCACACTGGGACAGCTATTCCTTTCCAAGAAGCATCTGAAGCCATTTTTGTGGTCTTCTTCTTGTGTCTCTACACCACGTTTGACCATTTTGTTACATTTCTGTGCTCATTTATTGTACTTTGCAAGATTTTTCATTGTACATGTGCCTTCAAGCAGTGGGCATTGCAGCAGGTGTTGCATAGTTTGAGGCTCTGTGCCACAGTCACAGGTGGTTGAACCAATGGTATAGTTTCACTTCTTCATTAGTTCCTTGGAGCACCTGACTCCAGTCCATAGGCAGTTGAGACATCACCACTTTTACCATGGTTTGTTAGCCCCTGGTGTTAAGGACTCAGTCTCTGCAATGTCCATTTTTTTGCTGTCAGGTATTTTCTTCACCCTCTCATTCCACATCTGTAGTTGCTGGGTGTGGCATTGAGAGTTTGGGTGCTGGTGAGGAAGCTCCTGCATGACTTCAGCTGTTTGTGTGCTGCAGCATGGTCGTACAGCGGGTGTCTCACATTTTCAGTTTGTCTCAGTTGTTCTATCCTTCCTCCTGGGGGCTATAGCAGAATCATTCATGTTGCAACCCCTGTCAAGTAATACCTGCAAATTCTGTTAACCATGATTTTGACCCTATAAATTAACCAACTATAACCAGTCATGATGTCATTATGGTACAAGGTAAAGTAAGGCTCTCTTCTACCTCTTCTGCTTGGCATGAATGCTGCACCTCACGTCCCGCACCTGAGACATCTCTTCTCTGCTCCCTTTCTTAAACCATCACCATAATACTCTGAATACCTGGCTCCTATCCCCACACTTTCAGCCCCTCTGTGGTTCCCGCTCACCTCCCTACAAAGCAAGCTATTATAATCTGGACAGCTCAGCAGGGACTAGGGATCTATTGCAAATCCTTGGAATTTTGGACAGAAACTGCTTTTCTCAGAAAGTGACAAGCATTTGTACAATTTTTTGTAGTCATTTTCCCTTTCTTGTGGCCTGTTCTAAGCCATGGAGACATTGTGTGGTTGGGGCTGGAACAGGGATCCGGAGACTCCTGTCACAGAGAAAGCAGGCTGATTGGGAGAGCAGCTGGGTGAGTTAACAAGCAGTTAAAATACAGGCTGTGGATTAGGCAGCCTAGGGAAAGTGGGGCAGCCCATCAACTCAAAAGGCAAACACCTGGGGTCAGGGAATGTGGTGGGGGCAAAGGAAAGGCCAAGCTGCAGGGATCCTGCAGCAACAGCAAAAGCCCCACACCACCGAAAATACCAGCGGCCCCTCCAGATGCTAAGGCACAGGGACATAGCAGTGGCTGATTCACTGCACTACCAGCAATACCAGATGGGAAAGCCACGCTGGTAATCTCACAGGCCCTGGGGACCCGAGAATGGGACAGTCACGGCAAGTTCGCCGCATAGCAAAACTTACCGGTAGCCTGATGGCATCCCGCACCGCAGCCAGCTGGGGCCCAGGTGCAAGCCGAAGAAGAAAAGCCAGCACCGGTGTGGACGCGCTTTGTAAATGCATGCCGGCGCCAATTCACTGCCTGGGGCAGTGAGACACAAATAAAAGCCCTGTGCTCTGGTCCAGCACCAGGACTGGAAGGAAGTCCCTGGTAGCCTAGGGCAGGCTGTGGGACAAGCGTGAAAGAGGCGGAAGATGACTGGTGGTGGCAACCGGATGGGTGGGGAGCTACCTCCACCCGGTGAGTCAAGGGAGTTCCCCCAGACATCAGGAGGGGGGATGTGGGAGCCCTCCTGGGGAGAGGGTCAAGAACAACAATAAGACTGAGAAGGAAGAGCGAGGACAGTGACTGACACCAACACTAGATCTGAGCAACATCGACACAACAACAGGTTGGTGCTAGGTGAGGTATAGGGGAGGTGAAGGCCCAAAGTCCTCACTACCAAGAGACCATAGCTGGACACCACTGAAACAGGTGCAACATGAGTCCCCGAGGGAAAGGTTTCCATCAAAGACGTGGCAGGTGAGAAGCTTCAGTGGGTCAGGTAACTGGTGCCAGGACAAACTGTTTGCCTGCAAGCCTGCAGTTGGCCCAGGGCAACCAGAAAAGCCTAAGTGGGGAGTGCCTGACTTTTGGCTGCTTTTGTTACTGGTGGTTGGGGCTTGCAACTATTGGAGAGGAGGTCCCAGCAGAGCCCTGTAAGGGGCAGAGTAGATTAATTATATTAATCAGGAAAAGGGGAATCATCAAGGAGAATAAAGGGCATTTGTCAGCATGAATTCCACTGGGTCTTTTATATAACAATCATTGCGCTGCTGTCCTCTCTATACCCAGACCCCTTAGGAGTTGCTACAAAGGGTACAGAAGCAGAAAGATTCTATAGGCAGTCAAGATTCTTTGGGTAAATGTGATATTGTTTCTTAGACCAACTAAATACTTGGAAAAATTGTTCTTTACAAGCTTTTGGGCACAAACACCCTTCAGGCACAGGGACCGTTTGTTGTTTCATTGTTTGAGGTTCTACAAGAGCACACCTTCCCAGAGAGCTGGCTCAGGATATATTTTGGAAAAACTTCCATGTTGTCTGGATTCCTCAGGGATCCCCCAGACCTTCAAAACCTGGAGACTCTCTCCTTGTGGGCAAGCCCAGGCTACTTCCCCTCTTCCAGCAAACTTTCTCCTCCTGATGACATGAAGTTGCAGGGACTTGAGATTCCCCACACTCTAGGTAGACTTTCCTCCTCTTGGAGTTTTTTTAGTAAGACTAAATGACAAAGCCCCCAGCCACTGAAAACACCGAGAGATTCATGTAAAAAAAAACATTCAACATCACTGATGTTTACTGTTTTCCACCCTGCTGGCACAATACCAAAGGATGTGTGAAATGTGTAAACAACTACATGTGCTCTGTATGTACCAGCCCAGAGCACACTGGGTGGTTTACAGGACTCAAACAGGTAGGAAACAAACAAACAACCAGTCCTCTAAACAAAACAGGAAACAAAAGGCAAAAGCTACAGTCACTATAATAAGATCCTCCTCGAAAATCCTGGCTGCTGCTACTTGGATAAAAGTCTGGGGGCTTTTAACCCGGAATAATTCTATGCAACAATGCAGCAGTTTCCCTTTTGCTTATACGATTTCTCTCCCTCTAAATTCTTCAGCCAGAATTAGCTGTATGAAAATGAAGCTGGCACACTTGCCCCACTTACTTACTCCGTAAAATAGCTGCCAGCAAGTTAGAACCTGGAAGCTGCTCAATGGCTTTCTCTTTCTGTCTTGTTTATCAGTGCCAGTCATGTGACTAGTCCAGCTGCTGAAGTCAGCTCCGTTTTTTCAGTGATTATGTCAGGACTTTTAAAGTCACAGATTGCAAGAATTCATGCACACAAAGTTTAGGGCTCAACAGTGATAAAAGTCTGAAATTGGGCAAAGCTCAGGACTTAATTATTAATCAAATCTAAAGAATACAGCTCGGTATAACTCAGTTAATGGGTTTAGTCCTAGGTTTAGGTCAGGTCTATTTTCAGATGGTTTTAGAAATTATTTAAAAGAAATAACATTTTGCCTATAGGATCCAGCCTGAAATTCAGAATCAGCAAAGCCATGGGTCCAGCTCCACTTGTACGTGCAACTCAGAGGAGGCTTTACAAGACAGCAGCAAAAAGAACTTTAGGGCTGTAAAGCAAATCCCTGGGAGGTTAGTTCGAGAGCAGAGAGGCCTGTGCAACTTCAGCTCTGACCCTTGTGCTTGCTCATCCAAATACAACCCATCCTGCATGGCCATAGACCAGTTATGGGTGCTACAGCACCCTGAGGTGTCCTGAGATCCTTTTAAGGGTGAATATTAACATTGTTAGGTGTGCAGACAATACGCATAGTTCATAAGATAAAACCCAGGATTTCGAATAGGAATCCAGAGTGTCAAAAATGTTCTAACCTGTTGTGGTCGTTCTGAGTTCTTTGCAACACAAGAATTGCTCTATTTTTTTTCATTATCAAGAAACAAATGAAAGTTAAGAACCGGTGTTTGAATCCAACAAGGGGACACTTGAGTCTAAAAAGTTTAGCACCACTGCTCTGGATTATTATTCCTGCAGGTCCCTGGCCTCAGTAAGGGCTGAGTTTTACAAGGTGTTGAACTTTCCTCACTGGCAATGAGCATCTTCACTTTGCACTGATTTTGATGGGGAGTTCAGATGAAAGACTGAGTGCTTAGTGCCTAGATTGCATAGTACAGAATGAACGGGGCAGCTGGCTTAGAATTACTTCTCCTTGGCGCACAAAGATCCCAGATCTGTCCTATTCTGTGTATGTCCACTGTCTAGATTTATAGTGCCATAGGGAGAGGAGAGGAATGTTGGAGCAATTCAACCACCAAGACACCTGCCACAGAGAGGGGGATTTCTTCAGCTATTATGGATCTATCAGACACCACAAGCCCAGTTGCATACTTGGACTGAGGGAGAGGGTGGTAAAGATGATCAGTTCTGCCACGTGAGGAAGGGGCCAGGGGCCAGAGGCCACTGCCCTGCTCCGAGGCAAATCCACGAGCAGAAAACGGGGAGTGTGACCGTGAGCAAGTCATTTCACCTCTCTGTGCCTCTGTTTCCCATAACATCTTTTGCCTGTCTCCAGTGATTAGGACTAGAAACATAAGGGGAGGAGTGAGGAAAACATTGAGATTCTATTGGAATCACTTGTCTCCAGAAGTTGGGATTTCAGGTAAAACATAAGCCATTTCAGGACTAATGATCAGTTCATGACTAGTGCCATTGCTGGGACTATTGTGCTGAGAATGTTCTTCCTTCCCCTTGCTCTCCCCTAAAACCCTTCTTTTGAGGGTATTGTTTCCCCTGGAAGAGCCAGCTGTTACATCAGACAGGGACCTAAGTCATTCAGCCACACACCAAGACACCAGTCAAACAGAACAGGAAGGCAAGGAGCAGTGCTATACAGCTCTAGGAAGAGTTCACTGCTCTTGTAGAGATGAGAGAGAGTGTACATACAAGTTACGTAAGAGCACTTAGCAGGGATCCTGGTTTTCTCTGATAAAAAAAATCCCCAATATTCAGATTAAAAAAGTAACCCAAAATCCACATTTTTCTGTGATTAAAATGAAGTGCCACTAATATATATACACTAGCCAACCGCCCATCAAGAATGATGGGGCAAGCAGGCGGGGATGGCCCCGGTCCCCACTCCATCTGGACCCACTTCCCCTTCACTCCTGCTGCTTGGGGTCTGGGGGTAGGGAAGGAGGCCTGCTCCTTCCCTCCCCCAGCCACTGCTGTGGCTGAGTTGGCCCAGGCCCACTGTTCCCCGCCCCCACAGTGGGCTGGCTTTTTCCCTGCTCCAGCCTGCTCCCCATCCCATGCCGGGCCCAGGCCCACTCTGCATTACCTGCAGAGCAGGGGAAGGAGGGGGTGAGGGCCCCCCCCTTCTTGTCCACTCTTGCCGCCGCCTCCAGGGAGCAGGGCGGGACGGGGGAGGGGTGGGGGGCAAGGCCAAGTGCGTTGGCCTCATCCCCCCTGCTCCCCCCCATGTCCCCACCATCATGGTGGCGGGCTGCCTTCTGTCAGAACATGTCTTCGTGCGCTGATTGGCTGTTTGTCAGCCAATCAGAGCGTGAATAAAGCATTACACAGATAGACAGACAGACTTAGGCTTTTATAATATTGGAATACAGGCAGTCCTCCGACTTACAACACAATTGGTTCCTGAAAACCACATCTTAAGTTAAAACATAACTCGGAACTGATTTTCCTATAAGAAACAATATTATAAATGGAGGATTGTGTGGACAGGATCTTTTATAATGGCCGGGCTTATGCAGATCACACTCGATTTACAGGGTCAGGCTTGATTTTATTACTAAACAAACAAAATAACTATGCTGGGTGCACCAGGAAGCACCCGCTCACACTCGTGTGGAACCGGGGAGGGGTCGCCGGGATCAGGCGGATCTGGCGTCCTTCCCTCCGGCTGATCAGGCCGAAGGTCGCTCCGTGTCAGTCGTCGTGGGGTACGTTTCGTTCCGTCGGGCGCGCAAAGACCCCGAAGTCACAGCGCGATGATTTTTATACTCTCTGTGACGCGGGGCGGTCTAATTACATGCGGCGCTTTCTCATTTGCCCGGGGCGGTGATCGTCACATTATTGACAAGCCCTGGACTTCCCCTTGAGAGACCCCCGTGCGGAAAATTCCAGCCGCATGCTGCTTCCACGCTGCAGCCCCAGAGCCTCCCATCCACCCAGCACCTGCCACACAAACACTAAACACATGCGAACGTGGCCACTCATAGCACTCAGCAAGTGCAAAATAATTACAACATGCCCCCCGGCCATGTGAGCCAAGTGGCTTACAACAAATTGGTAAACGAACCACTACAATAATAAGATAACAAAAGGAACATCAAACAGCTGTAAACATTGGAGTTGCTTCCGTTACTTAACACACTCGAAACCTTAGAGGGAAAGTGGGGCAACGGCCCAAACACTCAAAGCGCAGTTGAACAAAAACCTTAACATGTCTAGTTCAGTTCAAGGTAAGTATTACCATTAAATTTAACTAGTTAAACAGAAATGGAACTTGGCTACTGAACTAGCTCTATAATGCGCTTCGCCTTATTTCTTGAGGGTAAACATTTGTCTGGGGAAAGTGCTTGTGATGTGTAATAAGCATAACAGATGTAACCTGACGTCGGATACAATGGGCAACTAGGCCAATACAACAAGACCCAACTAAAATCACAATCAAGATTGTAAACAGGGGGGTCAACAGATTTACTAACCACGGTGAAAGCCGAAGGTTAAATAGTGATTCAAATGTGCTTGTTAACCAATTAAAAGGGGTCTGAACGATTGTGCGTGTCTTCTGCTACCTTGCGGATTTGGCTGATAGCTTTGGAGAGGGGTTCTGAGGCATTATAAATTACGAAACAGCAAGTCTCGTGGTGCAGTGAGGTTCAACGTCGCGCAGAACCCACCCTCTTTAACTAGCATAAAATCCAACACAAGACGGTTTTGGAATGCCATTTTAGAGGTGTCCTGCAACTGGCGGTTAAACACTTCTAAAGCATCTGCCGTACCGTTGGCGAGTCTTGCTAACAATTCTAAAGTCTGTAACTGCTGAATGGCTAAAGCAGAGGCAGAAGCACCAGTGGCGAACATGCCATATAAAGTCCATCCGGTAGCAAACTTTCTACGCTCAGTGTGGGTCATATTGGACCAGAATTTGGGTTCTCCCATGACACCTGTGATTTGGTCAGTGGAAACTACATTGCAGCATTTCCGAGCGTTACTTGGGAGTGTGAGCGGGGCGGTCCAATGAGTGACACTGGAAAACTGATAAGGGCATAGGGTAACCTGCACTAAGATACAACAAACGTTCAAGTAATATGGAAAATGACTATATAAAATGTCCTGGGTTGAATTTTCATCCTGCTGGCAATAAAACATGGTGTCATGGGGAGCTGGAATTAGCCCCACGGGGGGGGGGGTTTGGTATTGAAAAGAGCCAATAATGACTTGAGATCCGAGCTAAAGTGGTTGGTAAAGGTTTTAAATGCCTTACGGTGAGCAGGTAAACCAAAATTGCTCCCTGTTGTCATAAAAGCTTTTGTGGAGAACAAACGGAATGCCGTAATATCTTCAAAAGCCCTCCGGGACACGGACGTTTTGAAGGTACACAGAATAGTGTGACACCCCGGCCAAAAACACTGGGTGTCAAGGGTAGAGAGTTTAACCTTTACTGCTTGTAAAACGGCTTGAGGAAGTGACGGGATAGAAAGAGTGACATTATTGGGGTCGGGCATGATGGAGTGCGGTGCTCCCCACGGTGGCCCATGGGTAAGATTAAAGCAACCCTGTGGCACATCTTGGACTGTGCAATTAATCGGGTGGGTACCATTCCACTTCCATGCATATGTAAGGGTTTTAATGGAACAAGTCGTTCTACATGCTAAATAGTGGATAGTTTCGTTACCGGAAGAATTGTGTGTAAAACTCAAAAATAACTCCGTGTAATTAACAGGGATAACAGCTATACGAAAAGGGCTATCTGCAGCTGAGAGGTAGGTGCATGGGCACAAACCGAGCCTGAGGTGTGTCCAGTAAGTAATATCCAGTCCCGTGAGGTGCGGAGGAATAAGTTATCCGCAGCGGGTAATGGGGATAAATCTAAACTCCGCTTCGCGCGTTTTGTAAAGGAAAACATTACAATGACATTGGTTAACAACAAGAAATAGATCAAAAACAGTAACCATAGCTTCCGACGTTGGCGTGGGATTACACTCGGTCCCGATGTGGGGGCAGTTGCTCCCGATCCCCTTGGTCTCCCCACAAGTCTCACCCATAGCCCCAGAAATGACAGGGGCAGTGCCCGTGGGTCTCGCGGTGGCAGCGTGACGGGTGGGCAGATGAGAGGTTCGGTAGCGGCCTCCTCGTCCTGTTGACGGGTGGACATCGCGAGGAGTTACCTGACTTAGAAAACAAACAGTTGTTAGCTTAACAAAACACTGCGAGGCTTTAACCAGTTGAAATGTACTAAATGCTCACGATCATCGACTGAGTCAATTAAACGGAGCTTGTAGGTATGGGCTAAAGCCATGGGTTCAACGACCACGCCAGGAAATGTGGGTGGATACTTGGTGGGAGTCGAGGTTGGGAAAGCAACCCATACAGGGTCCCCAGGTTTAAAGTCTGGGTCCCATCCCTCTCGAGTCTGAAGAGGCCCTATGGCCCAGAGGTGTTTTCCACTGTTGAGGCTGAGCAGGGTTTGCGAAAGTACTTTCGACCATCCCTTGAAATCGGTTTGTCTCAGTTTTTTGGCTTGGGGGTGAACTGGAAGCCAAGCTTAACCGCTAACTGTCTCTGAGTCTCCTCATCTAGGTGACGAAGCATTTCCTTTCTTATGCCAGCGTGATTTAGGAGGAACCCAAAACGGGCGCGTTCCTCCAGGGTACGTTCGGGATACCGACGTGGAGCTTCACGGACGAAGTTGGTGATTTTAGCTAACAGGGCTTGTGCGGGGTGTTTTGGTGCTCCGTGCTCATGCTGTCGTTGTCGTCGTCTGTGTTGGAACCGGTACAACGCTGCAATGGGCTGATGATGAAGAGAGCTAACTTGAAGCTCTGCGAGCTCTGGATTATCTGCATAGATGTCAATCACGGCTTGTAAAATTGCTGGGGAAATCTGAAGTTGGAGAGGGTCCTTGCAATGCCGCTGAGGCCACGGGTCATAACCACAATGGGGCTGTTGCGTTGGTCGATTGGGTGATGCCTCTGGTCCAGTGGATGTGGAATCCGGTGGCCTGGAAGAGGTAGGTATGTCATCACTGGAGTGATGTTCGTCCCCGTCATCATCGTCACTATCGTCGTTATCGCCCTTGTTTCCTGCTCGGGTGAGAACAGATATGCTGGCATCAATCGTGGAACATCTCTTCGGGATAGAGAGATACACTGCGCCAGCCAATGCGTTAGCAAATGGCTGTGAATGCGGAGCGTACATCGGCTGGGCCCCCTTGTGCGCTTGATGTGGCTTCTCGTGAATGGCTCCTGCCACTAGAGCGGGAAGTGAAATAGGCCATGGAGTACGTGCAATTTCTAGGACATTAGATCCGGGTAGAAGTCCTAAGCTGTAACTGCCATGTGTGGTCAGAACTACAGCCTCGCGATGGCTGAGCGTTTCATGATCGCATTCCAAAACCAGGCGTCCTAGCCACTGGGTTGGCGTCTCATCGCTTTGGCGGGCTGTCCTGCTTATGAGTTCATTCATTTCACCACGATCACGGTCTCTAGTAGTTCGCTCGGTGATAATGTTGCCGTCGTTGTCCTGACGGGTCTTCACAATTTCAATAGGATAAACCTGAAGCGGAGGGGTTGGCACAGAGTTGGCTGCTGGAGGAGGAGCTGGAGGAGGGGCTGGAGGAGGAGCTGGAGGAGGAGTTGAAGGAGGAGCTGGAGGAGGGGCTGGAGGAGGACGAGTCTTGCCCCGCCCTTCAAGGAGTGGCGGGTATAGTGATGTCACCGGTGGAGGTGGTGCCTTGTCTCCCAAATATGGTGGTGGGGGTGGTACGGTGGGCGGAGCAGTGGGCGGGGGCTCTGGCGTGTCTCCGCCGCTCGGCCGCTACTGACAGGCGCCATCTTTGCTGGCGCGGCTCATAGTCACAACTGCTACCTCGTGATCATTCAAGCGCTTGAGGGTGGCTAGGAGGGTTTCACAACAAGCACGCAGGCACGCGACTTTCCTTCCCCTCTTTCTCCCTTCTTTTAACACCCCGAGATCTTCGGCTAGGGCGTGCAGCCACCGGTGACTGACACCGCCGGGGATCGTAGATGGAGAGGGGGGAGCGATTCCCTGCAGGCACCCCTTATCACCCGCAAGCACCACGATCGCCTCTACACAACCGTCCCAGTCCTGGGAGGGGGTAGCATCCCATTCGGGAGGGGTGAACTCGCTGACTGCAGCAACCTGCTCCCCTTGGGCCGACGGGATAGAGAACGCGACCGCGGGATCTCTCAATATACAGCCGAGAGCGCGGCCTGTAAGACGGGCCTCCCAAGGTCTCCTAGGGTTTTCCCTAAGCCACACACAAAATGCTTGGGTCCCGTTATTATCAGTGTGGCTGGGGGCCTGATGAAATTGGAGATGGCGCCACAGTTCATCAGCGTCCACTAGCTGCCTGCAGCCGGACACCCAAGGACATGCCTGACAGCGGGACTGATCATCCCTGTCATGATCTGCAGCCGACCATCCTGTTCGTGACGCCATGTGGACAGGATCTTTTATAATGGCCGGGCTTATGCAGATCACACTCGATTTACAGGGTCAGGCTTGATTTTATTACTAAACAAACACAATAACTATGCTGGGTGCACCAGGAAGCACCCGCTCACACTCGTGTGGAACCGGGGAGGGGTTGCCGGGATCAGGCGGATCTGGCGTCCTTCCCTCCGGCTGATCAGGCCGAAGGTCGCTCCGTGTCAGTCGTCGTGGGGTATGTTTCGTTCCGTCGGGCGCGCAAAGACCCCGAAGTTCACAGCGCGATGATTTTTATACTCTCTGTGATGCGGGGCGGTCTAATTACATGCGGCGCTTTCTCATTTGCCCGGGGCGGTGATCGTCACATTATTGACAAGCCCTGGACTTCCCCTTGAGAGACCCCCCGTGCGGAAAATTCCAGCCGCATGCTGCTTCCACGCTGCAGCCCCAGAGCCTCCCATCCACCCAGCACCTGCCACACAAACACTAAACACATGCGAACGTGGCCACCCATAGCACTCAGCAAGTGCAAAATAATTACAACAGATTGGTTCCTGAACCAAGGTCTGACACCCTATTTTCACCAAAAATAATCCAGAATTTTGTACTCAATCAATTATAGATGAATAATATAGCCACATTAATGTATTTATATTGTAAATATCAATCATATTGAATTGGAAGGACTTCTCTGAGGAGACTTTGCTTGACATTTTGAAGGGTTCTTGGCTGGAGGCTTCTCAGAAGTCTCGGTCACAGGTTTTTCTGGAGTCTTCTCTGCTTTCTTAAAGAAAGTGTCCAATGAAGTTTGGACAGATGTTCTCCAGGGAGATAAGCGACACAGCAAACTTGTTTGCTGGCGTGGCTTGGCATCAGATCAAGTGTTGTAAAGTCAAAACTGACGTCAGAAAGTTGAAACGGTGTCAGTTTATAAACGTTGTAAGTGCAAAACGTTGTAACTTGAAACATAAGTCGAGGATTGCCTGTATACTTTTTTAAATCCAAAAATTGGGAATTTATCAGAGAAAACCATGACCCCTGGTGGTTGGACAAAAAGGACTGGGGTGAGGGTGGGAACTCTGCACTCTGACCTTGTCTGTCACTTTGATAATAAGGAAGAAAAAGGAAACTGCAACTGACATGGGCAGGAGGCTGGGGATACCACTAAGGCCCCTGCCAGAGGAGCAAGTTAAAGGCACCCTGGGATCTGATACGCGATCTACACAATTTCCCTTCCTGCCATGCCACACATGTATAGCAGGAGGCATGATTGTGTCAGATCCCATCGCTCCTTATTGCTGGTTCACCAAGAGCCTGAGATCACCATCCTGGGCCCCGCCTACACCAGCAAGTAGCAAGCTCCCATGGCTGGGAGCCCCCTTAGCTGACAGGGCTCCCAGGTGCAGTGATGCACTGCAGAAATTTACTAACAAGACCATAGATAATAGCGTAGAAATCAACTACAAAGCAGACTCAGCATTTCATGAACACAGCCTGATAAGACTCTGGAATGACTAAACCTTAGTCACCTTAAAGTCTGAAGCAATCAAGGATTAGTTAGCTTTTCAAAAACAAGCACATGGCCAAAAACCAGTTTGAACCAATTAAGGGTCTCTCAAACTGACCTGATATCATGTTTTCTTTCACAGTGGAAAATTCCCACCTGCCCGCGCATCTTGTCTGTAAACTATAAATCGCCCCTAAGTTTTATTCAGGGCCTCTTGAGTTCGCTCAGGGTGCCCAGCATGCTGAATAAATTTTGAGACAGACAGCGACTCTTGTGTCTTTGGGAATAGCTCCGCAAGGGGTCACGAACTCCTCAACAGCACCATGCGCCCCCCAGACTGGGAGCCTGCAGCTGATGGGTCTCTCGTCCATGGGAGTTCATGGTGCACCTGCATGGCTGGACAGCCATCAGCTGAAGGGGCCCAACCATGGCGGGGCAGCTGGCCACGTGTTCTATTAATGGCATGCTAGGGACCAGCCACAGAGGTAGCGCAGCGTTTTTGGGGAACAACACCGTGGCTTAGTCCTTGTTTCATGACGCCATGACCCGCTTCGGCACCTGGCCGGGTCATCATCAGTTCAGACACGATGAAGTGGTTAATCAAGCCCCAGGCCTAGCCTGCCGCAAGGGCCCGAGGACGAGGAGCTCGGGCCGCAATTTCTCCCCGTTTTCTGCCCGTGGATTTGCCTCGGAGTAGAGCAGCGGCGTCAGGCCCCCCCCCTCACGCGCGGAGTGCTGAGCCCGGCCTAGAGCAAAGCCCAGTGCCTCGGAGGAGCGGATACTTTTTTTTTTTTTTTTCCTGTTTTTTTGCACCGGTCCTGGAAGCACTGCAATACCACGTCAATGCATGGAGTGGATGGAGCACGTATCAACCCCGCCGGCGGCTGAGCCTGAGCCGGAAACGCGCAGCGCCAACCCGGCCACGAACACCCCACCAGCTGCTGACGTCACCCTGTACTGAAGCCGCATCAGGAAATCCCGGCATGCACTACGCCTCGGCTGCCTCTCCACATCCCGGCATGCACTGTGGCTACCCTTAGCGTGCCTAACGCCAGCTCCCCTCACAGAGCGGCAGGCCCTGAGCTTGTCTTGCCCGTGCCTGTCTGGTTGCAGCGCCCCTCGCTGCCCTCCGCAGCCGCCCCCGGCCGCTGGGAGGAGTAGCGGGCGCTGCGCTGCTTTGCGCGAAGGGCCTAGGCGGGCTCGCGTCACTCGAGCAGGCACTGGGGAGGCAGCCGCGGGGGCCTGGCGTAGGGGCGGGGCCCGCTCGGCGCGTTCCACGTGGGTAACGGCAGCGGCGGCGGAGGCGCGGGGCCATGGGCGGCCTCGAAAAGAAGAAGGTAACTAGGGGGGACGCGGGCGGCGGCGGAGGCTCGGGACAGGTCTCTCCTCAGCGCTCGGCTTTCTCGAAGCGGCCTGAGGCTGTGCCGGGCTCGGCTGCCCCCGGCGGGCGCAGCGGCCCGCGAGCTGTTGCCTGCGGAGGCAGCACTTCTCCGAGGGGCTCCGCAGCATGTGCCGGGCCGCTCGCCCGCCGCTGCCTCCCGCCCGGGGTCGTAATCCAGCGCAAGGAAACGGCTGCTTCCCGGTCACTGACAGATCTTTGTGCTTGTTCCTCCCAAGTACGAGCGGGGTTCAGCCACCAACTACATCACCAGAAACAAGGCCCGGAAGAAACTGCAGCTGAGCCTCGCAGACTTCAGGTAAGAAAAGGGGACAGGGGTTGCCGGGTAAGCTTGGCTGTCCAGGTTGTCTGTCTGCCTTAGAGGCTGAATTGCACTATTCAGAGGCACTATGATTTGCAGTAGGGGCAGCTGAACAAGAGGGCAGCCTCTTGTGCGTCTGCTGTAGTTTTCTTGTGCAGGGACTTGCCTCCAGGGATGAAAAATAAGATATCTTACTTACTAGATACCTGGGCATTGTCCATTGCACCCGTTGTATTAGGTTTGTAGAGGCTAGCAATGTACAGAGTTCCTGCTAATCAAACGCAGGCAACTCCTTGATCACTACCTTTAGGCATGATCTAGCCTTGCTACGGTGAAGTGTGAGCACCTTCTTCCCTTCAGGACCTTTAGGTTTTCAAGCCAACTATTGTGCGCTCTCTGAAATCTGCATATCTGCTCTAGTAGTCTTTAAAGTTGTTTGCTAAGGGCATTGGGTAGGATTAGTGTTTTGATTGTGGAATTTTTGGAACAAGGTGCTCTCAGGTCAGAGACCTGTTGAAATGAACTGTTTTTTTAAAAAAGTGTCTGATTTCAGCATGTTACTTTCCACAAATACCCAAAATATGGATTGTAGTTCTGAACTTCCCCAAATCAGTCTCTTGTATAGGACTGATGTCAGCTAGTACAGAGCAGCTCCTGTCACTCTGAGGAGGCAAGACTATAGAGCAGGGGCAGGCACTTATTTTAGGTAGAGGGCTGCTTACTGAGTCTTGGCAAGCTGTCAAGGGCAGTGTGGGTAGCCCTGCCCATTCCCCGGTGCCCTGTCCCCTGGTCACCATCTTGTGACTAGAAGTCCTGCCCCCTAACCCCTGACCTTTGCCACCAGAAGTTCCTCCCCTTGCCCCAGTAAGTACTCATTTCAGAAACAGGTTTTGCCATCTTGGTACCAAGAAAAATACCAAATTATATTTTAATAATTCATTAATTTGATTTCAAAAAATATTTTTGTCCTGATTTACATGTGTTTGTGTTGTGTACGTAGAGTTGATTGCACAATAGCTTAAAATGAAGTCTTACTCTTGTATATTGTGGAGGCGAACGGGGGTGGGAGGCATGGGGGGTAGGGGTATAGGTTCGTGGGGGAAGGGGTGGGTGTTTTGGGGGTTGTGGGGATATAGGTGTGGGGTGAGGGAGCACATGGGTTGTGGGTGGATATGGGGTTTGTGGGGGATGTGTGAGGGGAAGGTAGCTGAGGGGTGTGGGGGTCTGCATGTATGGGGTGTGTGGGTACATGTGTATAGTGGGGTGTTTGTGTGGGACACCCTGTGAACACGAATGTCCACACACACACCCTCCTGCTTTTGGCCCCAGTACTTGGAGTGGCAGGCAGGAAAGCAGGGAAATGGCAGCTACAGGTGGGGGGAAGGGGCAGCAAGCAGGCATGCAGGAGCACAGCAGCACCTGTCCAGGAGCGCGGGCCTGTGCCAGTGCCCCAGGGCCAGAACAGGGCAGCAGGAGCATGACACCAGAACAGCGCAGCAGGAGCATGACACCCCTGCCCCTCTCCAGGACAACTGCACTCCTGCCACCTTGCTCTGGACCCCGCTGGCCTTGGGGCACCAGTACAGGCCCTTTGCTCCCATCCAGCTGTCACTGAGCTTCCACTTGATACCTCTTCCCCTTGCCTGTAACTGCCATTTCCCTGCTTTCTTGCTGGCTGCTCCAGCACCTTGTGACTCCCAGCTGCCTGGCTGGACTGTGGGACTCAGCAGGAGCTGGCTGGCCCCAAGGGCTGAGGCGATTGCCCCTAGTCCTCCCCTGCCTCCCCCCTTCTTGCCCTTATCTCAGTTTCCCTCTCTGGCACAGGGAGGCAGAAACAGTCCCAGAGACCCAGGCCAGAAGGCTCTGCTAAGCACAGGGGTATGGGCTGGGTGTATTGTGCGGGCCTTGCTTTTGGGCTGCTGAGTCCTGCCTGGCTTCCCCTGGGTCCTGCTGCCCCATGTCCTGTCCTCTTTGACAGGCAGCCAGGAGCAGATAAAAATTAATTTTCAAAAAATTTTAGGGGCTCCACAGGCTGGATAGAATGGGCTGGCATGCCGGATCTGGCCTGTGGGCCGTATTTTGCCCGTCCCTGCTATAGGGTCTGGAAGCATGCCTGATGTCAGTCACAGTGTAGCCTAGGCAGGGTTCTGTAGACACTAGATTTTAACAGCATTTTGAAAATGATGCCTGGTTATACAACTACCCTCTGCCTGTGACAAGAATGTGTTATACTTCTGAGCAATATGTTTGAGAGATGCATCTATTCTGAAAGGGGCAGGGCCTATTTTTGAGAAGTTAGAGGTATGAATTAGCAGTTCGTTGTTATAAATCCTGCTATAGGCAGATCACATCAGGCCCAGAAATCGTTCCTGTGTCTGCTCCACGTGTTATAGGGGTTTTTCACTTTAAAAAGTAAAATTAATAAAACAGCTAATTTAGAATGCAAGTTTCATACTGTAGATTGGACTTGAGGGCTTGGGGTGCTCCTTCAGGTCCCATGTTTCTCAGAACCATTCTGCTGCTCTGTGTGAGGCTTTTGTGTGGATCACCTTAGGCCTGCTTGAGGGAATTTCCCAAGCCAATGCTTTCAAATCAACTGTGGCCAGGGTGGATTTGATTTAAAACAAATCACAATTTAAATTGCAAGTCAGGAAGCCTCGGTTTAATCATTGTTTTCTACAAAAAGTGCGTTCTTGTTGTGTGTTATTCTTTATTTATTTAACTTGAAACTTTACACTTTTAGAGAAAGGTAAGGACTTGACTGTGTGTACACAAACTTGCAGAGGCAGTTGGGCTGATGGGTAGGTAATCAGGTCTATTATCTCTCATCTCCCTATACTGCTGTTAACAAGGATGTTATCTCTGAAGGTACAAATCCACAGTTTGAGAACTGAAACTAAGCATCACAGAGATGCTTAATGACATCTTCTAGGCTGAGCACTGAGTCCCATTGGGCAGAGTGGTTTTCTTTAATCTTTACTAATCCATAAAGTAGCCTCTGGGAACCCCATAAGATTGGACCCCTAATATAGTCCATGGCCTGTGTGACCTATTTATAAAACTTTTCTAAAAAGATTACGTGAATATGTTGTTTCAAATAGTATATAGTTGGAAGTTATAATCTGTGTTCCATGATGATATCTTTGTACTTTAACAGGGGTTATATTAAAGTTATCTTTATGTAGGTTTTTTTAAAAAAGCATCTTAACAAAAAAAATTTTAAAAGACTATTAAATTTAAAAAAATCTGATTTAAATTGTTGATTTGTCCACCCTGTGGCCCCCACACATGCTGAGGTTGCAAAGTGGAGTATGTGTGACTTTACCTCAGAAAGTTAGAAAAGGTACACACAAATCTAAGTTGAGCTATCTTCCATTTTGGCAGCCCTATGCAACCTTAACTCTGTGTTAAAGTTTTAGGGCATCTACAGAACTCGCAACATTTGTTTGCTCAGTTGGCATAGTAAACTTTGGCAGCTACTGGCCCGCAACAGCTTAAAGAGAGAAAGCTTTGTATCCTGTTAGTAAGCATATGAGCAATCCAGTACCTCTGGGTTTGAGGTATTTTGTATCTCATCTGTTTGTTTGTTACAGGCGGCTGTGTATCCTGAAGGGGGTTTACCCGCATGAGCCAAAGCATAAGAAGAAAGTAAACAAAGGCTCCACAGCAGCACGGACTTTCTACCTCCTCAAAGACATCAAATTTCTTCTCCATGAGCCCATTATTAACAAGTTCCGGGACTATAAGGTACTCTTTTGCAGCAAGGGGCAAAGGTTATGTTCATTTTGCATGGAGTCACATGTCTGTTATTTCAAAGCTGTGTTCACTCTAAGAAACAGCTTTCCTGTCACCCTGCAGCATCTTGTGCTGAGATGATTGGTTTACCTTGCCTGTCTTAACAGCAAAGTATAGCTGCTGTCTGCCACCCCTCTCAGTTGTGCATATTCCTGACCCATTGTAGATCTTGAGGCTGCTTCTGTGATGGGGAGACTGTGGTTTAAATATTGAATAGGAGGTGCCAGACACTAGCTAAGTCTATCAAGGTGCTTAGCTTGACCTCATAAAGAGCATGGTTGATATAAAAACTCTCTGGGCATCAGGCATTCCTAGTGCAGAAGGTGTATTGCTCTGAATCTGTGCTTGGTAATGTGTTGTATCACTTCATTTCTGCAAAATCATGAGCAGGAAGAAGTTCAAAAGTCAAAAACCAAGTAGACTTTTATAGATAATGAAATATTAGCACTGTTCATTTGGGACTTTTGGCTCACTTGCTATGGAGCGTTGAACAGGTTAGTATTGTCCAGCAACCATGGTACTCAAATGGGAACCTGGACTCTTAAATTCTCTTCCCAGCCCTGCTACCAACTCTTGTGTTATCTTAAGCAAGTACTCCTCAAACTTTCTCCCTTTTCTGTGTGGATTACTGGGATGGTCTGAGTGGAACCAGTAGTGGGACCTGATTTTTGCAGGGATATTTTAACCTGTACACAACTTTTGAGAGGGGACTGTTGGCCCTACCCCATGACGTTGCTGGAAGTGTATTGCACCTGGGCACATCATCTCACTAATTCTTCTTTTTTGCACCCCTTGCCTCTGCCCCAGTAACCAGAAGCATGTCTGGTGCAGGAAGTAGTTACGTGGTCCCAGTTCCTAATATCATCCTCGTGGGATGGATTTCCCTCCCTGGAGCTGAACAGAACTCTGTCTCTCTCAGGTGTTTGTCCGGAAGCTTCGGAAGGCATATGGGAAAAGTGAATGGAACACGGTGGAGCGGCTGAAGGATAACAAGCCCAGCTACAAACTTGACCACATTGTTAAAGAGAGGTGAGGAGGGGGCTGGGGCACTGATCACATCTTGACCAGTGCTGCATGGCAGATAAAGCAACCAAACTGCATGCTTACAAACATGGAAGAGTTGTTCTCATTTGTAAGAACACATCACAGCATTTGGCTGAACTGGGCATCTTTGCACCCTCCTGTTGTAGGGTCTGTTGAAACCTTCAGTGCCTGAGGTGTGCCAGACAGCCTCTTGCAAGCGTCCAGACTTGTAGTTGTACCTCCTGTAACCAACACATTCAGAGTTTCCAATAAGTTATGTCACTGGTTTACAAATGTTTAGAAATAGATGTCTATGAGCTGAACTCGGAGACAGTTATTTGTTGCAACAAAACAGTGACAAGTAGTCACTGGACTCGGGAAGTATTCCTAGCCCTCTAAGTGGTTGTATGGTGTGTAGTGAGATGTAACAGCTCACCTGCTTTCCTCGAAGCCCTTGGCAGACATTTGACTTGCCAGACCAAGCAACACCCACAAGTACAGCCCAGCCAAGACCAACAAGCGAAACATATACACAGGTAAGCGACAGGGGCCAGAGCAGTGCTGTGATTAGGGGGCCAGTACACACATCCACAGGAGGCCTCAAATGCCTCTACACAAACGCTCGTAGTATGGGAAACGAGCAGAAAAGTGGTGGGACTCAACGCATGACTGGGCGGTGAATGTCAAGGGCTATAGACTGTACAGGAGGGACAGGATAGGAAGGAAAGGTGGGGGCATGGCACTCTACATTAAGGAGGAATACCCATCCTCATCAATTAACAAAGTATCAGAGGAAGGGCACATGGAAGTGCTTTGGGTTAGAATACAAGACAGTTGAGGGGAAAGAGACTTAACGGTGGGGGTCTACTGCAGACCTCCCAACCAAGGGGAAGAGCTCAGCCAGGAATTCTTAGGTCAGCTCACGGAGGTAGTGAAGTCTAAGGATGTGGTAATCATGGGGGACCTGAACTTCCTGGACATCTGCTGGGAAGAGCAGTCAGCCAGATCTGACTGCTCATGTGGGTTCTTAGCCAGAATGTAGGACCTCCACCTAACCCAGGAGGTGCACAGCCCCACCAGGGGAGATGCCTTGTTGGACCTGGTGCTGGCCAGAGGAGATGACCTGGTGAGGGGGCTGCAGGTGCTCGACCACCTGGGCGACAGCGATCATCGCCTGCTGGAATTCGCCATCCAGCACAAAGTGGCAAAGGCCTGCAGCAAGGCAGCAGCCCTAGATTTCAGGAGGTCAAACTTCAGTGAGCTAAGGAGAATAGTCGGGGAAACACTGAGGTCCCAGAGGGGAGGGGAGCCAGGTGTCCAAGGAGAGTGGTCGCTCCTTAAGGAGACGATCCTCCAAGCCCAAAGGGAGGTATTCCCAACACGGATCAAAGGGAGCAGGAGGGCACACCAGCCCCCATGGTTCACCAAAAGCATTTGGGAATGTCTCCTAGCTAAAAAGGAGGCGTACACCCAATGGAAAGAAGGGGACATCACCAGGGATGACTTTACTGCAGTTGCTTGGGGATGTAGGGGGGCAGTCAGGAAGGCCAAGGCGGAAATGGAACTGGGACTAGCTTGCCAGATTAAGGACAACAAGAAGTGCCTCTTTAAATACATAAGGGGCAAAAAGAAGGTTCCAGGTAATGTGGGGCCCCTGCAGGACACGTTAGGAAATTTGGTCGACACACCAGATGACAAAGCCAACATATTTAATGATTTCTTTGCCTCCATTTTCCTAAGCAGGGACTGGAACAGTCAGGCCCCAGGGGAGGCGCACCTAGGCCAGGGGTTAGTGAGGAACTAGTTGGGGAACTTCTGGAGGGACTGGATGTATTCAAGTCATCCAGTCCCGACGATCTCCACCCTAGAGTACTAAAGGACTTGGCTGAGGTCATTGCAGGACCCCTGGCACGGCTTTACGAGCACTTGTGGTGCTCTGGTGTGGTGCCAGAGGACTGGAAGAGGGCCAGTGTGGTTCCCATCTTCAAAAAGGGGAAGGAGGACCCGGAAAACTGTAGGCCAGTTAGTCTTACCTTGATCCTGGGCAAGCTTTTTGAGAAAATTATTCTGGCATATATCCATGAGGGGCCAGCAGGGGAGATCATGCTTCGGGGCAACCAACACGGGTTCATTAGTGGCAGGTCCTGTCAGACCAACTTGGTGGCCTTCTACGACCAGGTCACCAAATCATTAGATGCAGGGGTAGCAGTGGACATAGTCTTCCTGGACTTTTGGAAGGCCTTCGACACTCTCTCACCCCGTTCTCATTAAGAAACTGAGGGAGCGTGGTGTCGACACCCACACAGTCAATTGGGTCGCCAACTGGCCGGAGGGCCGCACCCAGAGAGTTGTGGTGGATGGGTCATTTTCGGCCTGGAGGGATGTGGGCAGTGGGGTTCCGCAGGGCTCAGTCCTCAGGCCCACACTGCTCAACATCTTCATCAGTGACTTGGACAAGGGGGTAAAAAGCACCCTGTTCAAATCTGCTGATGACACCAAGATGTGGGGGGATGTGGGCACACTAGAAGGGAGGAATAGGCTGCAATCAGACCTAGGCAGGTTACAGGGATGGGCGGATGAGAATAGGATGGGATTCAACACTGACAAGTGTAAAGTGATGTGCCTGGGGAGGAACAAGCGGCACTATACGTACAGGCTGGGGAACTCCCTTCTTGTCAGTACAGAGGCGGAAAAGGATCTTGGAGTCAGTGATGACTCCAAGATGAACGTGGGCCAGCAGTGTGGGGATGCAGTCAGGAAGGCCACCCATACCTTGTCGTGCATCCACAGATGCATCTTGAGCAGGTCCAAGGAGGTGATCCTCCCCCTCTGTGGCACTGGTCAGGCCGCAGTTGGAGTACTGCTTCCAATTCTGGGCACTGCACTTCAAGAGGGATGTGGACAACATGGAGAGGGTCCAGAGAAGGGCCGCTCACATGATCAGGGGACAGCAGGGCAGGCCTTATGAGGAGAGGCTACGGAACCAGAACCTGTTCAGCCTCCACAAGAGAAGGCTGAGGGGAGATCTAGTGGCCTGTTACAGGCTAGTCAGAGGGGACCAGCAGGCATTGGGCAAGTCCCTGTTCCCCTGAACACTGCCAGGAGTGACCAGGAGTAATGGTCACAAGCTGGCAGAGGGTAGATTTAAGCTAGATATCAGGAGGCGCTACTTCATGGTCAGGGTGGCTAGGATCTGGAACCAACTTCCAAGAGAAGTGGTGCAGGCTCCTACCCTGGGGGTCTTTAAGAGGAGGCTGGATGTACACTTTGCTGGGGTCGTTTGACCCCAGTACTCTTTCCTGCCATGGCAGGGGGGTTGGACTAGATGATCTACTCGGGTCCCTTCTGACCCTAGAAGCTATGAGACTATGACATAAGGCATAATAATCATGTCTTAAACAGTGACCGGCCACATGTTCTTGCGATCAATTGTGTAATAAAATGGGACATAAGGCACAACTTATTCCGCAAAATGTATGTCATAATATGTGTCCATTGTCCCTTAAATTGAACATGTGGCAGTGTCTGTTGCTCCCTTTGCCTCCCCTTCCCAAATGTAGCCTGATGCCAACTGTCTGGCAGGGCTCTTGAACTGGCCCCAGTGCTGTCCTGATACTGGAGTGCACAATCAGCTGATTGTCAGTCTTGTCCCTGGGACCTCACTGGAGCCTTGTACCATCTCTGGTGAGGTCCTGGGGCTGGAACAGCCCTGGGACTACACTAATTCCCCAGCATTCAGCTTTCTACTTGCTGGTACAGGATCATGAGCCTGGGCTCCCCCTGCACTGGCCAAATGGTAATAGTGCAGTTGCATAGTAAAAATTGCATTTGCTGCCATGCATGTGTGACATGTCAAAAGGTGTGATTGTTAGGATTGGGGAACAGATCCCATCATGCTATTAAGTAAACATGTGCCAAGGGCCCATGTCAGGGATCCTGCCCAGAGCCAGATTTGGAGGGGTGTTGATCTTGAAGATGTATCTGATGTACCCCATTCCCATGCTGACAGCAATGAATCCAAAGGATGTGTTCACTGTTTTACCATCATCCCCACAGGGCCTATAGTCTCTGCCACGAAGATCTTATACTTTAACAAACAAACAAACAAACAAAAAATACCCAATGGATGGAGGGGAGGAAGCAGGTCCAGACTAGGACCTAGATCTCCTTACTCATATTGGGAGCCAAGTCCATGCTACCTCCCATTTATCTTGGCATTTAAACTGTAAAAGCTTTGTTGCAAGGCTAGGCAGAGTGCCTTAAGCAGAGACAAATATCCCACTGCTATAGACTACGTTTCTGAAAAGATAGTTGGGCACTGAAAGATGCAGTTAAGTATCCATTTCTATAAATCCCATCTTTCAGTGCCTAGCTCCCTCTAACACTTGGGTCTGCATTTCAGTGCTATTCTAACCCAATACCTTCATATCCATGCTGAACTGGCAGTAATGCCTGCAGCCTTGGAAATCAGTTGTTCATTGCACAGCTTATACCAAGTGTAGCATTACCTTATATAGATGTTGGGGGTGGAAATGTTCCCAGGCCAGTCCTAGTTGGGTGGGTAGGTGTAAAATATGTTGCAAGCAGGGCATGAAGCCAGGGCATTGCTAGCATGTTAGCAAAAATTGGGTGACTAAGCAAATTAAAGGATCACGCATTAGTCTCATGCTAACAAACCTGTTAAATGCCTTGGTCTCATTCCCTGCTTTGTTTTTTTCTTTTTGCCACAAGTTTGGTATTGTGAACAACTGTACCTGGTCACTGAACCTGCCTGAACTTCCCCAGGGTGGAGCTCAACTTCTCCAATCCTCACTAGAGGGTGCTGTTTCCCTGCAGGTCCTAAGTGGCTTTGTTGGCATTTGGTGCCACTTTTGACAATGATGAAATCTGGTTTGGGGGTGGCTGCTCACTACAGTGGCTCTGAGCTTCCAAATCCTGTTCCAGTGGTAGTTCATGGAGGCCACAAGGTGGCACTGGTCTTGTGGTTCCAGTGCAGGTCTGGGTTTTGAGTGATGCCACTCTTGGCAGGCTAATGGGTGTTGCTATTTGGTACCCCTTCCTGTTCTCACTGGAGTCTTCCATGGTGGCTGCAGGTACCCAACTTTCATTGATGCCCTGCGAGATCTGGATGATGTGCTTTCCATGTGTTTCCTCTTTGCTACCTTTCCAAGGACAGGCAAATGCCATGTGCAGACAATTCAGCTGTGTCGCCGCCTCACTGTGGAGTTCCTCAACTATGTTATTGCCTCCCGCTGCCTGCGTAAGGTAAGAGCCTGTCCATCCATCTCAGGGCCCTCTTTCACTGGGGGGCAGAGTGTCCAGGATGCAGTGCAGGGATCTCTCCTTAGCTCTCTGACCTCATCTGCCTGCTGGAGGCTCCCTTGCATGGATAAGTATGCAATTAGGGGAAAAATAGGGAGCACCAATGTTTGCACTAAGGTCACAATTACACTTGCACCTTCAGGCCACCCTGGCTTCCCAACCTGCCAGTCATCTCCACTAACCTAACCTGCCCTGCCCTGTAGTGTGCTCAGAATCCACTCAGCCTCTGCTGGCAATCTTGCAGTTTTCTGAACCCTGTGTCCTGTCTCCCCTGCTCACAGTAGGGGTGGAATGATGCAATGAAAATACTGCTCACTGTGTGTGTCTACACTTGCAGTTAATGCACCTGAATTTTCTGCGCAGAAAATTCAGGTGCATTTAACTGCACCCTCGCACACATCTGAACATGTACCCTTCAGGAGCAAATTTGTTCCCAACAGCAGCAGGTCAATCTACGGCTGCTCCTGCCATACTGTGTGTCTTGCAGCAGCGAGGGGGAGCTCTAGGGTCCCCTGCATACCAGCCTCAGGTTGGCAAGGAGTATGGGGGCTGGTCCCAATTTCTGCAGCATGAGGGGAGAGTCCTGGCTGCCAGGTAGCTGCCTCCTAGTGATGTGGAGATTTGGAACCTGTCCCAATCTCTATGTGGCTGGGAGACAGCTGGGACAGCTCTCCCCACCTTGTGGAGATCGGGACAGGCCTACGTCTCAATGCGGCTGGCAGGCAGTGTCCTGTTGAGCTGGGACAGCCCTCCCTACCTCTTGTGCCCCCTGCTGCCTAGGATGGCCAGGAGCAATCTGCTCCTGATCAATGTCTGCATGTGCGCTTTTCACTGATTTTTTTTTTTTTCCTAGTACCTGTAAAGTACAGTACAGGTATTAGAAAATGGCACATTAGATTAATCTACTGCAAAGTAATTGATGAACACGTGTAGGCTAGTGTTTAGATTAGATTAGCCTAATGCACAGTAAAGCAGTTCGTGTAGATGCAGCCACTGTTACAGTTTTGAACTCAATTTTGATTGGTTTTCAGTACAAGTCAGACAAGGCCAGGCACTCAGGGTCTCCTTCTGCCTTCCACCTCCGGCTCTCAGGGTTCTCTGGAATAGGATGTCCCGGTGCTTGCCCAGGTCAGGGGACAAAGGTCATGCTAGGTCTAGGGATAGTGACCCAATTCTGGTCATGGCTGCTTCTCAGTGACTCCTGGTGACCTGGGCTAGCTGTCTTCCCACCCTGGAGTGCCCTGGCAGCTGGGAGCAGGAGGCAGAAATACAGGATGGGGACGCCGTGTGTATATGTGCGAGATGAGAAGGGCACCTCAGGTACATGCTTCTGGGGTATATCTGAGCAGCAATGGCTAGCAGGAAAAGTAGCCAACTTGGCATTAGATAGGAGGGGAGCTATTCCTGTTGGAGGTGAGGTGGAGAACTGGGTAAGGAGCTCAGGAGGGAGTTGCCCTGGGATTGGCACAGCAGCTTTTGCTGTGGCTGCGTTTCATGCTATATTTCATAGCATGAGTATCACAAAATTCATTTGTATTGTAAAAGAGGTCTGTTGTTTCATCCCTTGTTGGAGCTAAGCACAGTGGGAATTGATTCCTCTTCTTCAAGAGAAGCCATTTTAGGAATTTGTCTCTCCACTACCTGTCCTGGGTGTGCAGCTGCTCCAAAGTAATATAGATTGGAGATGAGTAACTTGTGGCCAGGGGCAGCTCTTGTGATTTGCTATAAGTAGCACAGTACATACTGGGGGGCAGGGTGGTGTGCAAGACATCTTGTATAGCAGGGAGAAAGCTGCAGCTCATTCTTATGCTTTGGAAACATGCACTTCCCAGGTAGCTAGTAGTTAATCTGTATCAGACTCATGCTATTTACAGATTTGATGGGCACTGCTGAGTGCATGATTGCACTGGGTTTGAAGGGTCTGCAGCTGGATTGGTTGTTGCATGGGAAATGCATTTGTCAGACCCAGCTGCAGCCTATTCCAGTTACCTGACAAGTTGCCACTTCTGTAAGTACCTGTACTGCCCTTTCTCTGACCTCTCTCTGTTTGGTCTCCTGCCAGGTGTTCCTCTCCATCAAAGGGATCTATTACCAAGCAGAGGTGATGGGGCAGCTCATCACGTGGATCACCCCATATGCCTTTGCCCATGATGTGAGTATCGTGAGCTCGGCTCAAGTCTCCTATCTCTGTCCACACTTCTTACAATGCCTGTGAACGAGTGAGGCAGCATCCCAATCCTTCAGTTGTTCTGCTGGTATTTTGTAGGAGGAGGTACTGAGAAAGGGGCAAATTGTTCTGGAGGTTATCATAGTTAAGCTGTTCCATATGGGTCACTGTGTACTCAACAGTGTCAGGGCACTGGAAACGCAGGCTATACAGCTTGAAGACAAACAGTTCTCTGGAAGTGGCCATGGCCTTGCCTCTGTCATATCCTGTGTCCTGTTGCATGTGGTGACTGGTGGCTCCTGGTGCCGGGCTGTGCCAGTTTCTCCAGCTCATCCTCCTCATTCATTGTAAATAATGAATCTTACCAAGTTCCGAGAAGTAATTTAAAAATTAACCTGAGCGAAAGGGTGGGTGGTTGTGAGCAAGTTGGCAGGAGGATCTACAGTCTCCCCCAGCTTAGATCAGAGGGATCTGGGAGTGTTCTCATCACAGGGTCTCCATTCACTTCCTAGCAGTATGTGTCCCTGTTAGGTGGTATAGGCAGCCTCAGCACAGAAGGTCATGGAAGACTGCACAGCCCTCTAGAGCCGAGATCTGTCAGTAGGACTATGCTTGGGAAGCTTGTGCCAGCTTTTGGAGTGCTGTGTGATGGTAAACTTCCTGAGGTGTAAGTGGGAGAGGGCTGGATGGGACCTCCTGGGTCATAGGATCTAATTCTTGCTGTACAATCTGGCTGCCTGAGACTAATACCAAGTTTTGTCTTAAAACCTGGTAGGTATTATGCTCCTGTGGGAGGTTGTTTTAGAGCAGGGGCAGGCGATTATTTTGGGTGGAAGGCCACTTACAGAGTTTTGGCAAACTGTTGAGTGGAAGGAGCTGTTTTCTTCCCCACCCCTACCCCATGCCAAGCAGCAGTTTCTGCCCTGCTGCTGCTCAGCCTGAATGGGCAAACCCAGACTGGTGCTGGGGTCCAGGCTCAGCAGCAGCAGTGCAGGAGAAAAACTTTTGCCCAGCATGGGAGGAAAGTGGCTTCTTTCTCCTGCTGCCACTGCTTCCTGATGCAGCTGCTCGGAGCCCATGTGGGGTTGCCCTGGGTCTGCTTTGCGCTGCCACCATTGCCCCATGGGGCAGCCCAGAAGCAGCAGTGACACAGCAGAGAGCAGGAAGCAGAGAGCGGCTATACCAGGAAGTTCCAGGAGGGGGAGGGACCACTTTGCCCTCCATACTGAGCAGCAGTTTGTCCCGTACTGCCACTGCTCAGCCCAGGCAAGCAAGCACAGGGTCACAGCTGTATGCACTGTCCCCACCTGTACTGTGGGGCTGAGGCAGAGGGGACTGGGAGCAAGTGGGCACACGGGAGCACAGCAGCAGCCAGCTGGGACCGTGGGGTCCATGCTGGTATCCCAGAGCCAGCACCTGTGGGGCCCAGAGCAGGGTGGCAGGAGCACGAGGTCCCAGCTGGCAGGGGGTCTCTGGAGCCAGGCCAGCTCCTCTCTCCCTGCTGGTGCAGCCCAGCCCAGCTCCATAGACCCCTGCCAGCTCATGCTCCTGCTGCCCCATTCTGGGCCCCGCCAGTGCTAGGCCTGGGACACCAGTGCGTTCCACGTGCCTGCTCACTTCCACTCCCCACCCCCCACTCCCTGCCACTGCTTCTTCACTGTCCTGCCTGCCTGCCAGCCACTCCTGCAATGGGAAGGGGCAGGGGGCGGCGCAGTGCTGCCCTCACCACCACCTTCCACCAGCCGCTCCTGCACCAGGCCAGAGCTCTACCACAGCTTTTTAAAGGAGAAAATCCAGAGTTTTCCATGGCACATGGAAAACCTGGAACCCTGTTTGTTAGTATACACAACATTAATATGATGAAGCACAAGCAACATCTATTTAAAAAAAATGTATACAAAATATGATCTACTTCTAAAGTTTGTTCGCGACCCATTCATATATTCATGTGACCCACTTCTGAGTTGTAATCCATGGGTTGAGAAACACTATTCCAGGGCACCTGGTCTCTGGACTGCGAGAGGGAGTACAGGCATACCTCAGAGATATTGCGGGTTTGGTTCCAGACCACCACAATAAAGCAAATATCGCAATAAAGTGAGTCACATGAATTTTTTGGTTTCCCAGTGCATATAAAAGTTATGTTTACACTATACTGTAGTCTATTAAGTGTGCAATAGCATTATGTCTAAAAAAAACAATGTACATACCTTAATTAAAAAATACTTTATTGCTAAAAAATGCTAACCATCATCTGAGCCTTCAGCGAGTCGTAATCTTTTTGCTGGTGGAGGGTCTTGCCTCGATGTTGATGGCTGCTGACTGATCAGGGTGATGGTTGCTGAAGGTTGGGGTGGCTGTGGCAATTTCTTAAAATGAGACAACAATGAAGTTTGCTGCATCGATTGACTCTTCCTTTTACGAAAGATTTCTCTGTAGCATGCAGTGCTGTTCGATAGCGTTTTACCCACAGCCAATATAAGGCTGTTTCGTCTACACTGAAAATCTGTTGTTTAGTGTAGCCACCTTCATCAATTATCTTAGCTAGATCTTCTGGATAACTTGCTGCAGCTTCTACATCGGCACTTGCTGCTTCACCTTGCACTTTTATGTTATGGAGATGGCTTCTTTCCTTAAACCTCCAACCTCTGCTAGCTTCAAACTTTTCTTCTGCAGCTTCCTCACCTCTCTCAGCCTTCGTAGAATTGAAGAGAGTTAGGGCCTTGCTCTGGATTAAGCTTTGGCTTAAGGGAATGTTGTGGCTGGTTTGATCTTCTATCCAGACCACTAAAACTTTCTCCATATCAGCAATAAGGCTGTTTCGCTTACTTATCATTCATGTGTTCAGTGGAGTAGCACTTTTAATTTCCTTCAAGGACTTTTCCTTTGCATTCACAACTTGGCTAACTGTTTGACACAAGAGGCCTAGCTTTTGTCCTGTCTCGGCTTTCAACATGCCTTCCTCACTAAGCTTAATCATTTCTAGGTTTTGATTTAAAGTGAGAGACGTGTGACTCTTCCTTTCACTTGAATACTTAGAGGCCATTGTAGGGTTATTAATTGGCCTAATTTCAATATTGTTGTGTCTCAGGGAATAGGGAGGCCCGAGGAGAGGGGGAGAGACGGGGTAATGGCCGGTTGGTGGAGCAGTCAGAACACACACATTTATTGATTAAGTTTGCCGTCTTATATGGGCACGGTTCGTGGCGCCCCAAAACAATTACAATAGTAACTTCAAAGATCACAGATCACCATAACAAATATAATAATAACGAAAAAGTTTGAAATATTAAGAGAATTACCAAAATGTGACACAGAGACACAAGGTGAGTAAATGCTGTTGGAAAAATGGTGCCGATAGACTTGCTCAACGCAGGGTTGCCACAAACCTTCAATTTGTAAAAAATGCAATATCTGCGAAGCGCAATAAAGCAAAGCACAATAAAACAAGATATGCCTGTACTCTACAAACGCTCATGTCCTTTGAAAAATGTCATGTGATGCTTTCTGGGCAGTCTCTGCTGTAGGGTCCCTTTTACCTCCTGCATCAGTTGTGCCAAGATGCTCTACTACCTTCAGTGTGCTTCAGATAGGGCTCCAAATCAAGACATCTGCCCCGATCCCCCTCTTTTGGAACATCAGATGCTCACTCTAATCCAGATTCTGCAGCTAGTGAGCACCAAATGGAATAGTGGATCCTAGTAAATGTGGCAGGGATCCTTCAATAAATAACTGCAGTTGTGTCGCTAGTCTCTGAGATGCAAATGCAAAAGGTTGCATGGCCCTTCTGTTCTTGGTCTGCTCTGCCTTCTTTGCTATAGCCCCCTTCTTCAGCTACCAGTTTGCTCTCCTTATTGGCTCAGTGTTATCAAAGGCGAACTGTTAATTCCTCCCTTGTTTGCCCTATTACATAATACGGGCAAGGGAACTTCACTCTTGTTGCTTTTAATCAGGATGATAACTTTTGACTGAGCTAGAGCCTTTCTTGGAAGAAATTGCTTTTGTTCTTTTGTGATATCTCCTGGAGGTCTGGGTGGCTCCTCTTCATGGGGAAGTCTCTCTCTGCCTGTGGCTGTCTCTCTTGCTAAGTTATTTACTGACAGAGCTGCCGGGCCCTGACATGACCCGTTTTCTGTCCTTCCAAGTAATTGGAAATTACTGACCATTGTGTGGGCCCCCAACACTCCCTCCTGAGTCTTCCAAGAACCCTGGAAACTGAAAAGCAAACAGCCACTAGGGCACCTATCCAGCTCTCTCCATCCCTACCTAAGGGCTTTGACCAAAGCAGTTTCTCTTGGTCCATTGCTTCCCCCTTACAGGTGTCTGTAACACATTCCAGTGCAGGTGTTAATAAATTGATCATATAGAATCAATGAGTCGGAAGGGACCTAGACAGATCATCTAGTCCGACCCCCTGCCATGGGCAGGAAGGAGCACTGGGGGTGGCAGGGGTCATAAGATCCCAGCCAGGTGCCTATCCAGTCTCCTCTTGAAGATTTCCAGGGAAGGTGAGAGCACCACCTCCCTGGGAAGCCTATTCCAGGCTCTGGCCACCCTTATTAGGAAGAACTACTTCACTGTATCTAACCTAAACCTATCCTCCCTCAGCTTGTGGCTATTGTTCCTGATGACTCCAAGGGGGGCCCTGGTGAACAGACTTTCCCCGAGTCCCTGCCAGTAGCCCCTGATAAGGTTGTAGGCAGCCACAAGATCCTGCCTCAGTCTCCTCTCGCGGAGACTGAAGATATTCAGGTCCCTCAGACTCTCCTCACAGGGCTGGCCACGGAGGCCCTCAACCATACAAGTGGCCTCCTCTGGATCCTCTCCAGGTTCTCCATGTCCTTCTTGAAGTGTGGCGCCCAGAAGTGGACACAGTACTCCAGCTGCAGCCTGACCAGTGCCGCATAGAGGGGGAGCAAGACCTCTCTGGACCTGTTAGTGATGCCCCTGTTGATGTATGACAGGGTGCGGTTGGCTCTGCCTATTGCTTTGTCGCATTGGCGGCTTATATTCATCCTGGAGTCAATCCTGACTCCAAGATCCCTCTCTGCCTCTGTGCTGCCGAGAGGGTCAGCCCCTAACCTATAACCATAATGCTGGTTTCCTCTCCCCAGGTGCAGCACCCTGCACTTGTCCTTGTTGAACCGCATCCTGTTCCGATCCGCCCACTTCTATAACCTATCCAGGTCTGCCTGGATGCAGTCCCTGCCTACCGGTGTATTTACTTTACCCCACAGCTTGGTGTCATCAGCAAACTTGAACAGGGTGCACTCCACACCCTCGTCCAGGTCGCTAATGAAGATGTTGAACAGCACCGGCCCAAGGTCCGAGCCCTGGGGGACTCTGCTGCCCACACCCTCCCAGGTCGACATCGACCCATCCACCACCACCCTCTGGGTTCACCCCTGGAGCCAGTTTGCCACCCATGTGACCATGCATTCATCAATGCCACAGTCCCTCAGCTTGCCCACCAGAATTGGGTGGGACACTGTGTCGAAGGCCTTCTGGAAGTCCAAGAAGATAACATCGACTTCCTTCTTCCCGTCTAAGCTCTTTGTTACTTAGTCATAAAAAGAGACCAGGTTAGTCAGGCAGGATTGGCCTCGCACAAACCCATGCTGGTTACCCCTCAACATCACTTCCCCTGCAGGGCTCTCACAAATGTGGCCGTTGATAATTTTTTCAAAGACCTTCCCCAGGATAGAAGTGAGGCTGAGTGGCCTGTAGTTGCCAGGCTCTTCCTTCCTCCCTTCTTGAAAACAGGGACTACATTGGCCCTTTTCCAGTCCTCAGGGACTTGGCCCGAGCACCAGGAGTCCTCAAACAGCCGTGCCAATGGCTCCGCAATGACACCAGCCAGTTCCCTCAGTACCCACGGATGAAGGTCATCCGGGCCCGCTGACTTGGACACATCTAAGCCCTCCAGGTAGTCCTTAACTAGGTCTGAACTAAGAGTCGGGGGACTCGCATCCTTCCCGGGCCTCTCTATGCTATCACCCAAGAGCACCCCATTGTCAGCGGACAGGAACAAGGAGGCAAAGAACTTGCTGAAGAGTTCTGGCTTCTCTCGCCTATCCGTCACCAACTGCTCTGCCCTGCCTTGCCCTGCCCTGCCCTGCCTTGTAGGGGTCCAGTGTTACCCTGAGACTTGCTACCTGTATACTTGAAGAAGGACTTTTCGTTATCTTTAATCCCAGAAGCTAATCTAAGCTCCAGTGCTGCTTTAGCCTTCCTCACCAAATCCTTACAAGCTCGGGTCAGGGAGGTGTACTCCTCCTTTGTCCCTGCCCCTGCTTCTACCTCCAGTAGTCTTTTTTCTTTGCCTTCAGGCCAGCCTGGATATCCATGCTCAGCCATGAAGGTTTCTTTTACCCTTTTTCTGCCTTCCTGCGCAGAGGAATTGCATCCTGCTGCGCCCCAAGGATAGCCTCCTTGAGGAACGACCGACCACCTTTCCTGGACCCCCATACTAGCTACCCCCTGGGCTCCGAGTGCCTCCCTGACTACTGCCCTGAGCACATCGAATTTGGCTTTCCTAAAGTCAAGCATTTGTGCTGTGCTAGTTACTCTCACCACCTTTCTCTGAAAAGCAAACTGGATCATTTTATGATCACTGTCCCCTAGCCTCCCTTGTACTAGGACCTCCCCCACCAGGTCATCCCCAGAGGCTAACACCAGATCCAGTATGGTGTTTTCCCTAGTAGGGACGAGTACCTCCTGCATGAGGTGCAGGTCCTGTACACACGTCAGGAACCTTTGTGAGTGGCTAGATTTGGCTGACTGCTCCTCCCAGTTGATGTCAGGGTAATTCATATCACCCGTGACCACAACATCCTTTGCATGCACAGCCTCCCCTAGCTGCCTGGAGAATTCCAGATCCAGCTCTTCCTCCTGATGTGGTGGCTTGTAGTAAACCCCTACCCTCCTTGAAGTTTGACCCACAGGGTCTCAGTTCAGCTTTCCTCTGGTCCCATTCGGAAGGTAGAACTGGTATACTGTTCCCTAATATAGAGCACATATGGACAGATGAACAGTTGTATTGTTTTAAGGCCAGGGTACTTACAGTTTCTGACCATATCAGCTGACCACTTGTGTGTGTCCACCTCTACCCTACAGTAAGTGAAGCTAAATTGTAACAGCTCATTCAGAGGTCAGCCCATGCTGGCTAAATACCCACTTACTGCAGGAGAGGAGCAGACAGGAGATTTAACTGACTTGTGCTAGATCGTCTTCTCCCCATTGCCCTCCTCCCTCCCTCTAACTTCTAAATAGTATTGTTGTTCACGTGTGTGCGCCCTGCCAGTCACTGAGTGGAACTGGGTAGTCTTGCCTGTTAGTCCCATCTTTCAGAACATGTTTGAGCTAGGGCTAGGATGTTCTAGAAAATCTTTTCCCTGCATGCATTGAACCATCTTTTGTGGATATCAGGATGTTCCAGCCCTTGTTCCTGGGCTGTTCCATGTACCTCCCAGGGCAATGTGAGGGATAGGCAGTGCTCTTTGGGGACACCTTGCTGTAACCCACTGTGCCCCTCTATTCCCTACTAGGGAATTGGGTAGGCAGGGCTGCAGGCTCACTTCCTGTCAGCCCCTGAGCATCTCCTCCCAAGGTAATGACCTCCCCATGCTTCATGCTCTGATCTACTTGTGCCTTTTAATAAGTAGGTGAGAAATTGCAGGTCTTGAGCACAGAGGCAGCTCATATAAACATTGAGTGGGTAATTATGCAAGACAGGCCTGCAGGATGGATGGGGGCAGAGGGTGCACTTGACCTGGAGGTTCCTGCCGTTGCCTGGAAACTGAGCTTTCTTGGGTGAATGTGCCGGGGGGCTGCTTCCACCACAGAGAAGGCTGGAACTGGCCTGCTGCCTGGATAAAGGGATATTGCCTGATTTCTCCTCCTGCTCACAGAAGTAGCACTAGGCATGTGTCAGGCAGAGGTTTTATGGGAGCAAGGACTGTTGTTATTTTCATTGTGCCTCAGTTTCCTCATCTGCACAGAGCGATTCCAACCCCAGGTCAAGCAGCAAGTTACTGACAGCTGTAGAATCCCAAGTGTCCTATGGCCTCCTCACTAGGCCAGGTTGCCTTCCTGCTAGAGATCTGACCTCTTTTCCCCCAGGCCAACCAGTGGTGTAGAAAGGTGCCTGAGGAGTAACAGGTGGGCTGTGGGCTGGCTATTGCTGCTCTCTATGTCCAAACTGATTTTCTTGTGTCTCCTCTAGCACCCAACAGATGTGGACTACAGGGTCATGGCAACCTTCACAGAGTTCTACACCACCTTGCTGGGCTTTGTCAATTTTCGCCTCTACCAGTCTCTCAACCTACACTACCCCCCAAAGGTGAGGTAGCCGAGGCTCTTGAGGGTCTTGCCAGGCTGTCCCCCTGGAGCCAGGGGAGAGCTGGTCCTCACTTCTGGCCTGGTCATTCTGTTCTGCTGCAAGGGATGACCTGCGCTTGCTTCTGATCTTGGTCTCTTTCCTCTTCCTTGGCTTGGTAACATTGAGGAAGCAGCCTGCCCTTGCTTGCATTTCACCCAGTGGTGGCCCTTTCTGGCTGGGGAAGGGAAGAGCCAGAATGGGTTCAGGAGCTGTTGCTAGATTTGGGAAAATGAGAGGGCTCTGTGTCAGTCTTCACTGTTTCCTCTTTTTAGATTGAAGGCCAAGCCGAGGTGGAGCTGAAGCCCAAGGAAGGGGAGGCCTATGCCCTGAACTCTGAGAGCTACATGGAGGTGAGAGGCCCTGCAATCCTATGAGTAGGGACCTACCAAAATCACAATTTCACATTTTTTGTGGGAAAACGCAAAAATGGCAGGCTGTATGAGCCTGGCAGATTCGCTAAAAAAAAAAAACCTACTGGCAAGCAAAAAAAGGGTGAGAAGCCCTGCAGTTTTTGAGCATGAGGGGTGGGGGAACTGCTGCAAACAGCTGCCCTGGGGTCCATGGAGCCCTGACCTGGCTCATTACCTGTGGGAGGTGCACATGCCTAACAAGCTTGGGGCTCCATGAATTCCAGTGCAGCTGCTTACATCCTGCCACAGCTGGCTTGGGCTCTGGCCTGGCCCCTGCCACCACCCATGGAGCCTGGGCTGGCTGTGGTGGGGAGGCTGCAAATGGCAGCATCAAGGTATAGGGAGCCGTGGCCTGCCTCACTGCTGGCAGCAGGTGCATGTACGCCTCCAGGCAGATGGCAGGGAAGGGGCTGGAGCTGCACTGCACCTGCTGCTGGCAGCAAGCTAGGCCAGGTCCCTGTAGACCCGGTGCAGTCACTTGCAGCCTCCTGTCTGCCTGCCACAGCTTGCCTAGGACCCTAGTGCAGCTGCTTGCAGCCTCCCTGCCTGGGGATGGTTAATTACCTTGATTAAGCCCAGGGAAGCCATTAATAACACATGGATTAATGGCTTCCCTGAGCTTAATCAGGATAATTAAGCTGTGGTTTCAATCCCTCTGCCAGTCTGCAGGGAGGGGTGACTGCCAGGGTCTCTTGGCCAATTAAAGCCATGAGGGAGGTTGCCTTGGTCATCCCACAGAAAGACTGGCTGGCTCCCTCCTTGAGTTCTGAAGACCCCTACTTATGAGAACTATGTTTGGAATCTCCTGGCCTCCTGGAACTGAAAGTAGCCACCCTAGCATCCAGAACACAGGCCCTTCTCTAGGGCTTCGAGCACTACTCATGTGCTGCACTGTCTCTTGTTCCATTTCCTTAATTGGGTACTCCCAGGGGTGACTTGCACGTGCTGCCCATGCTGCTGGCTGCTCCAGTCTGTCTGGATGGGCTGAGGTAGGCTTCTGAGCTCTGTTCCCTGATGCATTCTGGGGTAATTTAGTTCATCCTGGGCAAGGAAACAATAATTTAGAAAGAAGCCCCTCCACTCCCAGTGCCACACACCTGATTGTGAGTGCATTCTATATTTGGGGGTGGGGCTTCAAAGCATTTTGTAAAGCAGGACCTCCAGTGGCAGCCAGTACAGGAGTACCTTTCTATTTCTAGGATCTTAACCCTCCCTCTGAGATTTGTCTTATTCCTTTCTCAGAAGGACAGTCCTATACCCCCACCACTACCATTGCATGCACTTCCCCTGTTTCTCCCATCCATATACACACACCTACCCACCAAACCACCTGTGCAAAAGGTGAATTTCTCTTCTCCCTTCCTACAGAAACTCTCTGCGCTGAGCGCCAGCCTGGCCCGGGTGGTTGCCCCAAACCCAGAGGATGAAGTGGAAATAGATGAATTCCCTGTGGATGGGGTAAGAGTTTGGGTCAGCTCAGACGTGTGGAACATGTTGTGGGGGCTGCATTATTTCATTTGCAGTAGTTCACTGCAGTCCTTGAGGACTTCCAGGATGCAGCCTGAGAAGGTAAGAAGTGTATCAGATACTCTGCTCACTACGAGTATACAGGATGATGCACCTGCTACCCAGGCTGAAGACCAAGATGAACAACAGGAGGGCATTTGCTCCACTGGCTCCTTCCTCAGAGGCAGTGGGGGAGTTCTTGCAGGGA
The DNA here is from genome assembly GCF_052110815.1 of Crocodylus siamensis. NCBI lineage: Eukaryota > Metazoa > Chordata > Crocodylia > Crocodylidae > Crocodylus > Crocodylus siamensis. Next base: position 48,508,741 of record NC_143403.1, read on the forward strand.
GAGGGAAAGGTGACAGCAGAATCAACCCTCATAGTACCTTGCTTTGAACAGGAGAGTACAGAGCATGAGGAGGCAAGGAGAAAAGAGCAGGAGTCATTGGAGAAGCAAAAGAAGTTGTTTGAGGGGCTGCGGTTCTTCCTAAACAGGGAGGTGCCTCGGGAGCCCCTGGCCTTCATCATCCGGTATGTACAAATTGGACACTGTCTGCTCCTGCATGCTGGTACGTGCAAGAGGTGCAGTGGTTTGTGGAGCTGTCAAGGGGGAGAGGGGAACAGTATTCGTGATGGGGGAAGTCGGTGAACCTGAGCAATGAGAAGTCCTTAGGGGAGCCATTTAACCATGAAAGGAGAATTATTTTGTACAGTGCAGGGGTAGGCAGTTGTTTGGGCCTGTGGGCCACATGGGAAACTTTAGGGAGCTGTTGCATGCCAAGGCGGTACCCCGTCCTCTCCTCTTTCTCCCTTCCTCCTTTCCCCCCTTCCCCAACAGCTCATCAAACCTTCCTATGTGAGATGGGGCTGTGGATGGGAGCAGGAGCTGGCATGGGTGTGGGCAGCAGGTTCGGGTTCTGGCCTGCCCTTCTACCCAAGGAGGGGCTCAGGCATATGCCCTGATCCCCAGCGGTAACCTGTTGGCTGCATCCACAGCTGATACCAGCACCTGTCCTGCTTCTGGCATGCAGGGAGCTCCCATAAGCTGCAGGGGTGTGCTGTAGGTACGGGATGGTTTGGGGAGGGGTAGATTGAGAGAAGCTGCCCTGACCGCAATGGGTGGTGGCAGCTGGTGCTGGGAGCTGGGCAAAAGCAGGACCCAGTAGCAGGCATGCTCGGCACTGCTGGGTCCCTCCCGACTAGCCACCCAGAGCCTATATTGAAGCTGTCTTGTGGCTCCTCCCTGCTGCCACTGCCCTGCATCACCTCCAGACCACCCTGTAGCAACTCATGATGGGCAGGACCGCCTCTGTCTCCCCCTCCCAACTGTCCCACACCTACAGCACATCCCTGCAGCTTACATCAGCTCCCAGCCAACATGCTAGGCAGGCGCTAGCATCAGCTGCGGACACTGCCTGTAGATTCCAGCTCAGGATCGGGGCATCTATCTCATACCAACTGCAGTCCCAAGCAGTTGCCCTAGTCCCCAGCAAGAACCTGCAAGTAGTGTCCACAGCCGATGCTGGCTTGCATCCGGCACTACTTCTGACATATGGGTTGGGAGCTGGTGTAAATTGCAGATGGGGCCAGGACATGCCTGCCTGCCTGGCATGATACAGCAGCCAGAGCCACTGGCTCCCCACAGGCCAGATCCTATGACTGTGTCTGCCAACCTGCAGGCCAGGTACAATTAGTTGGCCAGGCTGAATCCAGCCCATGGGCCATATTTTGTCCACCCCTGGTCTAACGCATGTGTGAAGCAGTCTTCCTAAGACTATGGTGACTGGGATTCCTAGGAACAGCCTTGAAACTCAGGTATGGATATGGAATTGGAGGAAAAAGTACTTTGGGCCCAGCTGACCAGGGCTTTTGTATTCCTCTTTGTCCTTGGTCACAAGGCAGCAGGAGATTTTGTGTTTTTGCTTCTCTGGGATGTCAAGGTTCACTTGCCTTTAGCCTTGGGGAATATTACAACCCTCAGTGACCACATTGTGCAACGAATACTAGGCCCTTGTCTGTCCCATGCTGCATTCTGTTTCTTGTCCCAAGGCTGGTTTTGATTACAGCTCGCCAGATGAATTTTTCAGGAGGTGTTCCTTGTTGACAGGTGTTTTGGGGGTGAAGTGTCTTGGGACAAGTCCGTATGCATTGGAGCCACCTATGAGGTGACAGACCCAACCATCACCCACCAGATTGTTGACCGTCCCAACCTAGAGAAGCAGGTCATTAGCAGGTGAGCACTTTGCCAGCTTACTGGCCTGGATGTGGTAGTATCTTCTGTATGAATGGTTAGGAGGTTCCATTGACTGTTTCCACTTGGAAGCTCATGAAGACCCCATCCAGCTCCACTCTAGTGCTCTGAGCAGTTGTGCCCTGATGTTCCACTGCCTTCAGTGCACTTTGGATTGGGCTTCACGTGAAGACATGTGTCCCTGTCTCCTTCTCTTGGAACATCAGTTGCTCACTCTGCTCCATATCCTGCAGATGCCTTGAATGTGGGAAATGCAGCTGTTTTCCATCCCCCATCAAACTCCTAGTGGCTTGGCCCTCTCATTGACAATGCTCTCTGTTATCTCTGTAGGTATTATCTCCAGCCACAGTGGGTGTTCGATTCAGTCAATGCCAAGATGTGCCTCCCAGAGGCTGACTACTTTCCTGGTGTATTACTGCCCCCACACCTCTCCCCCTTTGTCACAGAGAAGGACGGGGACTATATCCCACCGGAGAAGCTGAAGCTGCTGGCCTTGCAGAGGGGAGAGAACCCAGGTAATGGCAGGACCCATGCCCCAGAATCTGTCTAGAGTCCATCTAACCAGCTTTCCCACCTCTTGTAGCCTCTGCCCTCTGTGCTAAGTTAATTCATCTCTTACCTCTAGTATCCCCATCTTGGGTCACCTCTGAGTGCTGGGGAGTCTTAGCCACTTTGTACTATGTTACCTTGTAACAGCAGCATACAGATCAGGGGTAGGCAATTATTTTGAGCAGAGGGCTGTTTACTGAGTTTTGGCAAGTCATTGAGGGCTGCATGGCAGGCAGCCAGGGACAGATAAATATTTATTTTCTAAATTTTTTAGGGGCCCTGTGGGCCGGATAGAATTGCCTGGTGTGCCACATCCGGGCTGAATTTTGCCCACCCGTGATGTAGATTCATGTACTTCCCACAGAATCTGCCTTCAGTGGTAACACTGCTTCTTTGCCTTTCACAGAGGAGGAGGAGGAGGAAGAAGAGGAAGAGGAGGAAGTTGGTGAGGAAGATGATGAAGGCTCAGAAGAGGAAGATGACTCTGAAAAGGAAGAGGAGGAGAAACTGAAGCGAATGGAAGAGCAGAAAACCCAGGGAAAGGTATTGTGAATGGCTTTGGAGTTGGTTGAACCTTTTAGAGGGTGTCTTCATTGCTGGGAAGATGCAGCTTCAGCTCTTGTCTGTGCTGCCCTCATTCTTCTTTGTTACTTGATGGCCAGTTTCAGAATTCAGCTTACTGAATGTATTCTGTTCTTTGCCCTCAGTCTCAGCTCTGCATAACTCTGAGAAACACTCTTGTCTTGGGCCCAAGCTCTTCCCTGTTTGGTTTGTCTAACCAAGCTCTCTTCCTGAGTGGGGAGGGGGTGAGAGTAGAATATGGCCTCCTGCTTCTAGTATCTGAAAGGGCTAAAACAATCCAGGCTGAGGCTTGAAGCTTAGCCAGAACATTCACTGAGGGTCAGGTCCCAACCCTTAAATCCAAATTGGTCCTCTTGAGCCTCATAAAGTTTATCATCCACTGAATTTTTGTGTGTGCATGTTATCTCGTTGTACTTATAAGTGAGAGATCAAGGGGAAGTGTATTATCAGCCCCACTTTGCCTTATCTGTGGAGGATACAAGTCTATTATAGCTCTAGCTTGGGAAGCTTTGGTCTTTTAGCTTAGGCTATAGTCACTCATGCTTTTAGCTCTAGTTTAACAATTGGGGACTGCAAGCCAGGGAAGGGCACAGACATTGCCTGAAGAAACTTGAAGGGACCCAGAGCCACAGATCAGTGCAGTGCCAAGGCAGAGCATCTAACATTCTTGGAACCAGTACTGGCACTGCTGTATATATGCTCTGTTTTTCCGTGACTTTCTGCAGTTAAATATGTGCCTGGAATGCACAAATCATAACACTTTTGCTGTTGGTATCTGCTCATACATTTTCTGCCTTAGTGTTAGGTGAGCTTTTTTGTGTGTGAGGCTGGGTGCCTGCCTTTCACTCCCAGATGTTTCCTAGTTCGTGCTCTGCTCAGCTCATCCATGGTCAGCAGTCAGACCCTTTAGGGTAGGGCCATACTGGTATTTGTTTTGAGGAATTTGAGCTGGGCCATCTTCGTGGGGAAGGGTATGCGTCTGTCCCTGTGGACGCACCTGGTATCTGTGTTGTGCCCTTTCCCACTGGCCTAGTTTGCATGGAGCTTTGCATTACACTGCAGAAAGGAAACAGCTGGCTGCTTAGTTGTCTGTAGAAGGTCACTGTGTAACTCTGGGCTCATTGGGCCTCTCCTGCTCTCCTAGAAACTCTCTGTGAAGGTGACAGCAGGCACAGTGCGGCTGGAAGACAAGCAGCGACGGGTGCAAGAGGAGCAGAATGAGGAGAAGCGTCTTGCTATCATGATGATGAAGAAGAAGGAGAAATACCTCTACCAGAAAATAATGTTTGGCAAGAAACGCAAAGTCCGAGAGGTACCAGAGCCAATGTTCCCTTCCCAAGGATAGGAGTACCAGACACTCACCCCTTGGTTTCTGGAGCCAGGGCATTGAATCTTAAAACCCTCAGCCAGCTCGCACCTCCTGGAGTACACTCCTGAATGGATGAGAGTTACCCATCACCCAGATGGGAGCAGTGTACTCTAATTGGTGGGACTGACATAACACTGGGACTGGGGGTAGTTCACAAACAACTCTTCTTTCTGCATATTGAACATTGCAGAAAGGCTGGGCAATCTCCGGCTTTTGGTAAGGGCATAATCTCTATGTAACAAAAAGGAAGTTGAGGCATCGAGATGTTTGGTGCAGGTCCACCGGCCGTGATAGGAACAGAGTTCCTGGCTCCCAGCCTCAATCAGTCCATGAGGCTGTGCTGCTTCTGGTGTGTACAGAATGGAAGTGGTAGATTTAAAGGTAGGAGTCACTGTACAAAGGTTGCAAAGTTACACTTAGACCTCCATAGCATAAGGTACAGGAGTGACTAGGGATTTCCCTGCTATATTCTTCCCCTTCTGCCCACTTAGTATTGAACTTTATGCCCCTGTGTACCTTGCTTTGTTTTGGCCCTTGTTTGGCCTCAGGGTTCTGCTGGCATGTCTGAACCCCCTGTTGTGGAGGGCTGTAGACATGCCTGTACTTCCCGACAATATCTCAGCCCCACTGTCTCTATCGGTTCCTTTTAGAGGGCAGCAGCTGACAGAGGCTTTGTACTGAGAGGAGCAGAGTTGATGAGATTATTCCCCTGATGTGGTCATGAGGTAGCCTTCTCGAGGTCTGAGAACCTCTGTCCATGACACATACCATCCTCCACTGTCAGGCTAACCTAGAGAGTAATTTACTTGTTGCTACTTAAGTTTTCTGGACAAGCAGCAGGCTGTTCCCCACCCAGAGCAAGGGGGATGCTTGGGTCTAGGTCAGTCAACCTCAAATGCTGGAGGAACTATGGTTTAGGTCCATCTCCAGGTTTGCTATAGCAGAAGGAGCTGCCAAGAGTGTAGGGGTTGGGAGAAGAGGAGACAACAGTGTTTGGAGGTTAATTTTGAAGAGCTTCCCATCCTTTTCTTTCCCCAACAGGCAAACAAACTGGCTGAAAAGAGGAAAGCTCATGATGCCACCTTGAAGCTGGGAAAGAAGAAAACCAAGAAGGCACGGCGGGAGTGATGGAGCTGCTGAGCTTCCTTGGGGGCAGAGCCAGACATTCACAAGACTGGTCTGCCCCCTTAGCCTATTGAGGCTTGCTTTCTGAACTGTACCTCATGCTTACTTGAGGACAGGCTGCACCCCATGTAGGCCATCAGTGCCTGTGTGACGTTGACCCTCAGCTTTGTCTTGGGAAGGGAAAAACTGAGTTAAAGTGTATTTCTTCCTCTTCTCCCGCTCCCCTATGCCCCCCAAATCCTTCTGGGTTACTTTACAGGGAGGCTGTGATACTGTTTTGAATCTGCTTCCCAAGCTTGGGTGGCATCAAGCCAAGTGGTGAGGCAGACCCTAGGTGGATAATGTCCTCCCTAGAAAGCATTGGTTGTCTCCTGCCTTCTTTTCTCTTTTTCCATTGTGCATAGCGAGAGTCCACTGTGATATGTCTTGAAAGAGAAAAGGACTTTTCATATGATAAGGGGAGAAGAGGATTTCTCCCTGACTCCTTCTCAAAGGCAGATCCAAGGCACAGGAAGGAGAAGCAGGCAGACCTAGATGCTGCAGCAGTACAATTTAAGATGGCCAAAAGGTCACCATGGAGAAGCTGAGTGGCGTATTAAATGAGAGAAGGCGTACACATCCTGCCGTGAGGTTTTTTGTATACATAAAAGTCTAAAATACCTGGGAAGGGGGTGAGCTGGCTCAAACCAGCCATTGGGGCCCTTTCAATAGGAACTTGTGGTGGGTGCTGTCAGAAGTAGGCATGTTCCTTTCCTGGGTGGGTGGGTGGTTTGTTTGTTTGTTTGTTTGTTTGCTGTCTGGGGAACTCCAGGGCCCTTTGTACAAAGTCCAGGGCCCTTTGCCTGGGAAAACTGCCCCTTCACCTCTCTTGCTCTGAGTGAGTCTCCCCCAAAGACTGGGGTACTGTACATGGCTTATATTTTATTGTACTTAATTAATTAAAAATGAATTTTCCTAGCTGGCTGTCTCTGTGGTCTGTTCCTTCTGTGCATCTGAGGACTCTGTCTCTTCCCCATGACCTAGCCACGTGGCTGCATCCTGCAGGACACTTTCTGCACAAGCAGGAAGGGGTCAGACTTCGATTGAGGGGCATTAAACCCAATCAGTCCCCACCATGTTGCAGTTTTCTGTTAAGGGGGTGGGTGTGATATCAGCTCCTGTGTGTTGTGCTCCTGTGAGGGGAAACAGCTTTCTCTATAGACTGAACAGGACCCAGATGGTTGTCTTATTATTTTAGTGGGGACCTGCACTAGATGCTAATGAGGCCCTTGCACAGTCTGCTCTATAGGGTGGTTTCACCTATGATCTAATCCTCTGTTTCCTGCTCCCTCATGCCCCTGCAAATGGATGGTGCTCTGGTAAATGATTCTTGGAAGCAGTGGTGTTCATTTGGGTCTAATAGCCAAGTGCTCACCTTGGTGATGGTATGTTAGGTTGTTTAACTGTGGGTTTAATGGTTTTGAAAGCAAAGAAGTAAAGAGTGGACTACAGCTAGGGAAGCTCTTAACCCTTTGTGCTGGATCAAGCAGCTCTGCACTAGGGCATCCACAGTATTTCAGGGGTACCCATTACTGAGCTCTTTGAAGGAGTATGTCAGTCTTTAATACTTTCTCTCTCACACCTGTGAGCAGTGGCAGGGTTGTTGCACTTATTTTGCAGATGGGGACTTGAGATCCAGAGAGACTGAATTACTTAGCCAAGGTCTTATGGTGAGGCTCAACAAAGCATGGATTTGAGCTGGCATTTCCTAAATTGTAAGTCAGTCATCATATAGGTTCAAAACATTTGCCCTCTGAGAGCTAAGCCAATAGGAGGTCAAGAAGGAAAAGTTGGCTCCAGTCCTGTGAGCTGGGTGATGCAGGGCTGAGAGTTGTTAATATGAAGGTTGCACCCATTGTGGTGAGCTATAGATCCCTGGTCATGTGCTCTGTGGTTTTCTTTTTTTGGCACTAGATTGATGCTGTCCAGAACTATGAATGCTTGCTGGCCTATTGGGGTAAATCCCCACAGGAATTCATCTAATCTGAGATGTCTCCCAAGGTTGAAGAAAGGTGACCTGTTAGGGTACGTGGCCAGTTGCCTGCTCTGAACTGTCAATATGAGATGCATGGCTATGCTCCACTGTGACTGCTCATATTCTATCCCAGTAAATTAGCATTTGGAGAGACAGTTTGATGCAACTAAAATGCCTCATGGTCTGAGTTACAACTGACACATTTCAGTTCTATTTACTGTGTGGGCTGTTCCTAAGTTCTGTTCCTCTTCCTACAGCCTTTTTTTCCAGTTATTTTGGAGGACTGCCAAGGGGAACTTGTTTCAGGTTATTCAGGGCCAAAACCCAGGTGTCCTTTCCAACCCAAGACAAGTTGAGTGACAACTGCCATGAATCCCTTTTCAGCCATTGTGCCAACTGCATCGTTGTTTTAGTCATTATAAGATTGCCCAACTGTAAAGAAAAGTAGTGCAGTGGGAGGGGGCAACTTGGAAGTGGAACAGCAGACTAGAGGAAAAGCAGGACAGTGGTGGATAATGCAATTTGGATGTGAAAACCTGATGCAAAGGGAGGCAGGCAGGGTGCTTTACATTTCTGCCAAACTATTCGGCACCACTTCTACCTTGATTCTTGTTGGGGCTATCCCACCTATGGGCCTTAAGACGACAATGAAAGCCCATGCAGACCTTGAACCCCTGAAATGGTTAAGTGCTGATCCCATGCAATGAATGGGGACAGCACCTCCAAGGTATGTAAGCAAGCTACACAAAACTGCCTTAAGGGGAGTGGGACTGGATGCGGGCGCCACAACACCCTCAAATGACTGTAGTGCTTGACCCCACTCTCAGCTTGGGTAAATCCATTTCAGATTGAAGGCTTTAAGGGAAGGCAGTGGAGACCTAAGAAGCTTAACTATTGTCTCCCTAAATAACCATCAGTTATTTAACCCTGTGGAGAAATAGCGTGATCTCCCAGCTTGGGCTTCCCAAATGACTTAAGGGAATCTGTAGAAGCTCCCCAGCCTCAGCACGCTGTCAGCCCATATGGCCATCAGTGCTTGACACCTTATCAGGCCAGGCAGGACCACCTCCAAACCAAGGGTGCTTGACAGGTGGTCCCTGCCAGCCAGTCCCAACTCCAGCAAGGGTTTGCCATCACAGTACCATCTGGCTGAAAAGAGCAAAATTGCAGCCGGATCCCTTATTCAGAACATGAAGACCCACACCACTTGCCCCAAGCATATGGCACTTCAATACTGCAGTTATAGCTGGAAGCTCAGGCTGACCAGAAAAAAAAGAGGTTTGTATTATGAATAGTCCCAGATGTTAGTGAAGTTATAGGCCTCCAGTCCTCCCAGGACTGCATATTTTTCAAATGTACAGATTTCCCTGCCCTCTTGAAAAATGCTGTCTTAATGAGGTTATAGGCCTCCAGTTCTCCCAGGACTGCATATTTTTCGAATGTACAGATTTCCCTGCCCTCTTGAAAAATGCTGTCTTGGGCAGTTCTAAGGAGTTTGTCTCTAGTCATAGCTACTGAACGGCATGAAGCAGTGGCAGTGGAGTGTCATGGGAGCTGTGTTAGAAGAGTGGTCCCTAGCAAAGCCTGGCAATTATTTTTTAAGACATTTCTCCACCCCCCACCTCCCCCAACACACACACTTTCCCCCTAGCGCCCTTTTTAAAAATGGAACAAATCTGCAGAAAACTGCTTGGGCCTGGCTGGTTTTGTTTGTTTGTTTGTTTGTTTTTAAATCCAAATTTGTAGTGCATTTTCAATTCGGTAGCTCTTTGCTTTCCTCATTTTCCTTTTCCTCTGTTTTCCCTTCTTGGCCTCTTTTTCCTATTTTTGCAAGTCTATTTTCTTTTCCAAAAAAAATGGAGAAATCAAGAAAACATTTAATAGCAAGCAAATGGGGGAAAAACCGCCCCCCCAAGAACAGATGTATGGTGAAAGCAGTGAACAAAAGTAGCACTTCCCAGCTGCGCTGCCTCCCTCTTCCCTCCCACCCAAGCCTTTTCTGACCAACTCCAAGTCATGTCAGCTGAGGTTTGAGACATGCTGATGTAGAGGACTTAGGGGGAAGTGGGGGGCAGATCTGATCCAAATATCAGGAGCTGTGGGAAGAGGCTTTTGCCCTGAAACAGGCTTTTGTGTGACAAGATTCAGATGAAGCCAGGGGATGGGAGAAGGGCCAGGCTGAGACAGCATGTGGCAAACAGGGAGTTCAGAGGAAGGTCTGGGTGCCAGGGTTTGATGGTGGGCGCAGGGTCGCGGCGCCAGGGAGGGCAGGGTTCATGCCATGAGGCCGAAGGGGCCTGCGTGGGCCGCCCTTGGGCAGGCAGCTCTGAGGGCAGCTGGGCAGGGAGACGCCTAGTGGTGAAGCCAGCCTGGCACCGGGAGCCTGCTGCCAGCTTCCTCAGCGCCGTGTCCCTGTGGCACCTGCCTGGTCTCAGTGTTCCTGGTCCCTGGACAGGCTCGGGCCTGGCTGGGGCGGTGGAGCTGCCCCTGCACCCTGGTAGGCACCTTGGGGCAGCGCTGGGGCTGGGGGCTCCTGCAGGGAGGCTGAGCTGGGTCCTGCAGCCCCTTGCAGGGGGCCGAGGGGCCTAAGCTGGTGCTGCCCCTATTGGCCAGGGCAGGGCCAGCGACAGCGCAGGCCACAGGGACTTGCAGAGCGCCAGCAACGTTGCCCTAGCTGGTTGTGGCGGGGGCAGGCCTGGACCCTGCCGGCCCTGAGAACAGCCCAGTCTTGATCCCCCGGGCGCTCTCCGCAGGCCCCTGCAAGGCGGTCGTTGAGCCGAAGGACCTATATTTTCAAGCACTGGTTTCAAGCAGGGTCGCAGTCTCAAGAGACCCCACAGCACCCGGGCAGCCAGCCCGGCGCTCTCCAGAGCCTGCCCGGTGCATGGCAGGGGTGGCCTGTAGCTCGCAGGAGGGCTCCCAGCAAAAACAAATGTCCCAAAGCTCAGGGTTGCAAGTGGTCCCCCTATAATCGACAGGGATCCTGGTTTTCTCTGGAAAAAAACAAACCCGAATTTTTGGATTTAAAAAAGTCACTCAAAATCCACATTTTTCTGTGATTAAAATGAAACACCACTAATATATAGATCATTATGTAGTGTTGTTTCATTTTAATCACAGAAAAATGTGGATTTTGAGTGACTTTTTTAGATCTGAAAATTGGAGGGTTTTTTTATCGGAGAAAAGCAGGATCCCTGATAGTCAATGGGGGGCCCTTCCTGGAGCCGCCACACAACAGCAGGCAGGGTGTGAGCCCCGCGGGCCAGGGGAGGTATGTTCAGTAAGGAATTAAACTTTTGTTTTGTTTTGGGGTTTTTTGTTTTTTTGTTTCAAGCTTCCAGAAGGGTTTGTGCCCAAATATAAAGCCAAGGGTGGACTGATGGGTGAAGTGAGGATAGATCCTGGGGAGAGGGCTGCTGCTGCTTAATCCCGGCTCTGGGTAGGATTAGGATTGTGGGAAGTTTACAGACCTCTGTAAGCAGTGTCAGGAGCTGTATGTAGGGATGGATCAAACTGTCACACTGCTATAAACTTGTGAAACTCAACTCATTCTGCTTATTGTTAGGGTCATTCACAGACCATCTGTAGAGCCCATCAATAATCAAAGGGCATGAGGAATGACTGTCCCTTTAAGATGCTCCACAATGCTCTCCTTTAGTCATTATAGCATTTACTGAGTTTCCTCTAAATTCACAGCCCTACCTCCCCTTAACAATGTGATAGGTGAGGGAGGTGTTTTGGTTCTTAGCTTTGATTTTTCTGCTGCTTAGTCACTTTTTAGGTGGAAAAAAAATACATTGGACTGGAATTTTCCAGCTTGTTTCTCACCTGGAGGGGGAGGGGGGACCTGTGTGTGTTGGGGGTGGGGGGGCATTGAAGGGCTGGAGAGCTGGTTGGCGCTAGACGCTATACAAACACGTCTTGTCCTGCAGTTTATAGTTTAAATTGACATGCCAAACAAAGGGAGGATGGGAAGCAGAAGTGTAGGTAGAAGGTTGGGAGCAGGAACAGAACTGTTACTGGGGACAGCCTGGGCCATCGATGGCGTATGGTTGTGTTCGTCTGGCAAGTACATTTCTGGGAGCAGGGACAGTATCACCGTTCTACCACCACCTAGCAAATGGCCATGCTAATTCACATCCTTGGTTTTGTGGTATAAGCTCAAATGGTTCAGAAGGTATTCATAGTTTCTAGGGTCAGAAGGGACCTGAGCAGATCATCAAGTCCGACCCCTGCCATGGTAGGAAAGAGTACTGGAGTATTAGGCAGACATGGTTCTTCAGGTAAATCCAATATCTTTTATTAGACCAACTCAAACAGTTGGAAAAATTCTTTTGGGAACAGATACCCTTTGTCAGGCAGAGAAAGCAATTATTAACTCTGTACCCTAGACAATCATCCCTACTCCTGCTGTACAGCCCTCAGGGTGCCAACTGCTTGTTTACTGGATGATAGTCTTAAAGGATTTGAAGGAATTTCTTCCTACGGAGTAAGAAACTTGCAATTTTTTTACAGACGATGTAGTGGACAGAACTGTGGAAGAGAGTTCAGTAAAAAGGAGCACTGCAGGATCTGGTAGTTGTCTGGCTTACAAAAGGTGACTGCTCTGGGCAGTGACCGGTGGGGTGATATTCAGATTAAACAGCACGACCACATAACTCCTGGGATGTCACAGGTCATGTTCCTTTTCCTGTGGCTCTTTCAGGTGTGGGACTGTGATTCCCTTCAGGCTGCTTTGCCCATTTTCATTCCTTGAGGGATGGCAGTATTTCAAACTGGCTTAAGTCTGGTTACCAGCCTCTAAAGCCGATTGATATCAGTGCATTTATATAAGCGAGTCAATGGCTCCTAGGTAACCTTGTGCTACAGTGATGGGGATAGTAGTCCTTACATATTGGAGATTTTCTTGGCTACTAGAGCAGGGAAATTCAACTGTCTGGTGACTTTCAGTATCATTTTGGCTCCAGGCAGTTGTCACTTCTGACCCATCACAAAAGTTTGGGATCCAGGTTTTTAAATATGTAGCAAATAACATTTTCCATCCATTAGTCTCATTAGCTTTGCAGAGGTGGAATAAAAATTATCTCCATTTGCAGACGGAGCAACTAAGGCACAGAACAACCAAGTAACCCACCCGCATTCAGGCAGCCGACCAGCAGGAGCATTGGAACTAGAACTCCTTAATAGCTGCTGGTACCTTTGGCATTATTTTCTTCTGAAGAGAAAAATAGTCATGATCAGGGATCCTGGTTTTCTCTGATAAAACAAAAAAATCCCCCATTTTCAGATTTTGAAAAGTAACCCCAAATCCACATTTTTCCATGATTAAAATTAAATCTTTATATCTATATCATAAGTTGGGGAGTTTTTTATTAGAGAAAACCAAGGTCCCTGGTGATGAACTTGTAGTTTGGACACAGAATAATATCATTCAACGGCCATTTATCTTCTCTCACTGGTGCATAGCTGGGCCCTATAAACTTACAAAGAATAGACATGTTCTTCTACTGTTCAAAGGAAAAGACTTTGTGGAGCCACTTAGCCCACTTTGGTGCTAGGAACACTGGGAAGTGCCACCAAAGCACCACACCTGATTGAATGCAGCCCTAACTGGACACAGTACGTAGAGTCTTACACCAAAGTGTGGCTGCTCTCACTTAAGCTTAGCCAGCATAAGAGGAGTAACTCAAATATCAATAACTGCAGTTAATTCTACAGTGAAAACATGTCCAAACCCTTTGTTTATGACCAGGTGCCTAGGGTTTACTGAAAATCACTAATCCAAGTGATGCCTTGGATCAAACAATGTCCTTGAGTTGAGGTCTCTGAAGTGAATTGTTCACCGAATTGCATCCCATTCACCTCCTAGAAGTGTCACATATATTTATGCAGGTATAGAATTTGGCCCTCCATGGCTAGGTCTGTACAAGCAGTGTGTGTGTGTGTGTGTGCACGCATGCATATATGTTCTGCTGCCGCTAATACCGTTGCAGTTTACTAGCAAGAACAACCTTCAACAATGCTACCATTGTGTGAGCTGCACCTACTAGGAATTACAGGAATAAAAAATCTTAGCTTAGAAGCAAAATTGAGTTTGCAGGCCTGGCAATTAGAAAAAAAAATCTAATAATTTCTAAGCAGAGCAGTAGGCAGAGAACAGTTGCTTTGAGATAAGCAGCTCAGTAGTAGGACTGCTTTGAGGAGGCTTTTCTGGGAGCAAAGTGACTTTGGATTTCTGATTGGTGCTTGAGTGCTTGCCTAGTGCCTTGTGTGCGTGTATGTGTGTTTCTTTTTCTGTGACGTGTGTATTTTTTTTTTCTTCCCCTCTCTGGAGTGACTGACTGATGGACTTGTTTTGCAACAGACTGTTTCACCTAATTGAGGGGCAGAGCTAGGCTAGGCTCCTTATCTAACACAGGAGTTTGCCTAGGGAGTTTGCCCTAGGAGGGAACCAGGAAGTAGGAGACTGTGTGTGTGTGTGTAAGCACGTGCAATCAGTGTTTGGTGTGTGTGTGATGTGGTTTTCTTCCCCATCACCTGCCCCCTTTCTGCGTCTCCTTTACAGCTTAGGTGTCCTTCAGAGAGCAAAGGAGGCACAAATAGAAGTTGGGTCAGCAGTTGTGGCCTGCGTTGGATGTGCCGTGTTCATGTTCCTTCCAGAGGATCAAGACCAGTGGTCACCAACCGATCAATCACGATCAACTAGTCAATCGTGGAGCCTCTGACAGTCAATCTCAGCCTGGGGGAGCTGAGCGTGCATGTGCTCAGCCCCCCTCAGACTGAGATCAACTATCAGAGGCTCCATGATTGGGAGTGGCAGGACGCGCATGCGGAGCAGCTGGGACGCAATCCAGGAGCAGCGGGACAGTGACAGGATGCATGTGGCTGGGCTGAGCTGCACCCCCTGCCACCTGCGCTGCAAGTGGCTAGGAGGTGGTCGGGGGGGGGGCGAGGGGCTGGCCTACAGCAAATTTTCAGGTGCCTGCAGCCCCTTCCCCCCCCCCCCACAAGAGCACTGTGTGGCTGGAGAGCCTGGCGCTGCTCCAGCCTCAGCCTCAGCCCCAGCCCATGTGCAGACCTGGGGGTATGCACCCCCTGTGCCCCCCCGACCCTGTCCCCCTCAGACGAGCTGCTTGTTGCTCTGTCCTGCATCTACCCCAGCTTTGCAGGGCCTGCCCCTGCTCTACTCCCTCACTTGCTGCCATGGTGGGGTGCAGATCAAGGCCCCAGCTGTGAGGGAGGGAGTGGGGCACGGGCAGAAACAGGGTCTGGGAGGAGTGGAGGACAAGCAGAGACCTGGGGGGCCCATGCCCCCCAGGCCTCCACTTGTCCTACCATCCAACCTGGCCAGGCCCACTGTGGGGAATTGGCTGGGGGAAGTGGTCCTGGCTGGGCCAGGGGGTGGGACAAGCGGAGGCCCGGGGGCATGTGCCCCCCAGGCCTTTGCTTGTCCCCCACTCCTCGCAGATCCTGCTCCTGCCAGGGCCCCGCTCCCTCCCTCACTGCTGGGGCCTCGATCTTCCCTGCCCCTCCCATGGCCCTTTCCCCTCCTCCCACCCCTTCCCCACAGACTTACCTGCTGGGGAGCGGGTGCGCCCCCAAATAATTTTTTCTCCCTCCGCCTTGATCTGCACCTCCCTACAGACTAACCTGCGGGGGGGGGGGTGGGGGGTTGTGGCAGCAGCCCAGGGTAGATCTTGGGTTGCTTTTTAATTCAAAAAGGTTGGAGACTACTGATCAAGACCATTTAATCTGCACCAAGTGTAAGCTGATGTCTGCCCTGGAGGAAAAGATTCAAAGGTTGGAAGCATAGGTATCCACACTCCATTGCATCAAAGAAAAGGAAGATTACTTGGACAGAGTTATGGGAGGTTGGTACTGGAGAGGCCAAAGGGAAATGAGAAGTGGCAGCATGTGACTACTTAAAGGAGGGCCCCAAGAATTGAAGAGGAGTGGACTGAAGTTAGCAACTACTTACAAGCACTCTACAGTGGAACAGCTGAAGAAAAGGCAGAGGAGAGGACATCTGTTGGCATGATGCACCGTACTTAGCAGTTGAGAGAATAAGTGCAGGGCCCCAGGGACTGGGGCTCTAGAACCACTGCACCAAAAAGGAAGAGAAGAGTGGTAGTAGTTGGTGGCTCCCTTCTCAGGAGGACAGAGGCACCAGTTTTTTATTCTGATTTGGGGTCCTCACAGGTGTGCTGTCTGCCTGGAGCCAGAATTCAGGACATCACAGAGAGACTGCCAAAGCTCATCCATCCTTTAATCCACTACCCTTTTCTGCTTGTCCAAGTAGGCACCACTGATATGGCCAGGAATGACACTGAGCAGATCAGAGTGACTATCAGAGTGAGGCTTTTGGCAGGAGGATTAAGGAGCTTGGAGCACAAGTGGTATTCTCATCAATCCTTCCTGTGGAAGGCAAGGACCCAGACAGGGACCATCATATCCTGGAAGTAAATACATGGCTAAGATGGTGTTGTTTTCAGGAAGACTCCAGATTCCTCAAAAACAGGCAAACATTCTGGGAACAAGGACTGCTATCAAGAGGTAGGATCCAGCTGACAAGAACAGGAAAAAACATCTTTTGGCATCATCTGGCCAACCTAGTAAGGAAGGCTTTAAACTAGGTTCCAGAGGGGATGGTGATTAAAACCATCCAGCAACAGAGCAAACAATCCAGAGGGGAAAGGACTGGGAGAAGAAGCACAAAGAGCCAGAGAACCACAGGACACCTGGCTGGATGGCAGTACTGTGGAGAAAGATCTAGGAGTTTTGGTAGATCACAGACTCAATATGAGTCTGTAGTGTGATATAGCTACATAAGAGGCAAATGCAGGTTTGGGATGCATCAGCAGAATCATTAGGTGCAAGACATAGAAGGCCTCTCTACTCTGCACTGGTTAGGCCTCATCTTGAGTACTGTGTGCAGTTTTGGACTCCACATTTTAAAAAAGATGTGAAGAAGTTAGAGAGAGATTCTACAGGAAGGAAACAAAGACAATAAACAGCTTGGAAAGCAAGTCATAAAAAGAGAGGTTGACGGAGCTAGGCACGTTCAGCTTGCAGAATATGTACTTGAAAGGGGACATTACAGCAGTCTTCAAATACTTGAAGGGCTGCCCTAAAGAAGAGGGAGAATACTGCTTCTCCCTTGCTGTGGAGAGTAGGATTCATACCAATGGCTTGGTTGAAGTTGCAGCAAACTAGGTTTAGATTGGATATCAGGGAAAATGTCTTCGCTGTTAGAACAGCGAGGCAGTGGAACAGACTGTCTAGAGAAGTCGTGGACTCACCAGCATTGGATGTGTTTAAGGAGAGGTTGGACAGCCACTGACTGGGGATGATCCAGGTGTAGCTATCTATGTCTGTGTGTTATTATAGATATTTCTTATGCTTATGGCCAGGGGGCCAGGAGGGAATTCTGCACACACACACCCTCTCTCCTTGCTGCTATATGCATCAAGTGTTTTTTAAAGCCTTTCTCAGAGACATTGGATGTTGGCTGCAGCAAAGGCTAGGGATTTTTGACTGTGATATACCACTGCTTCTGCTGGCACTTAAACCTGGAGATTCCTGGCTAGAAAGTCTTGTACCTCCATTCCAGGTGAGACTGATTGATATATTTGAGGTCAGGAAGGAATTTACCCCACGGCCAGATTGGTACAGACTGCAGGGTTTTTTTACCTTCCTCTGTAGCAGTGGGCATGGCCCTTCACCTGAAATCTCTTGAACATGTATTAACAACCTTTTATAGAGACAGGATGTCGGCTGCTGTGGGTCCCCTGCTTTACCTAAGCCAGGTTAAGGTGTTATGTCTTGTGTTGTGTCAGGGTTGACTGTAGCTTTACTAAGAGGTTAGATTATGAATTTGTATAGAATGATTTGGTTAGGGCAAGGGGTTGGACTAGAGGCAAGGGGTTGGACTAGATGACCTCTGAGGTAGGGCTGTGCGAGGCTTCAGACAGAGCTTCGGATCCAGAGAAGCTTTGGACGCTTTGACGTCCAAAGCAGCATGTCCAGATTGAAACACAGGCTTCTTTAGGTTTTCCAAAGTGGTTTGGAGCTTCTGAAGCGCTTCAGAAAAGCTTCGGAGCCCCTTTGGAGATCTGGCCATAGGGTATAACGGAAATAATTAAATATCTATAACTTGTTTTTTATGTCTGATTTCGATGAAAGTTTCAGGGATTGTAGCCTCTGCTAAGAGTATGAAGTCTAATAAGTTTCAGTAAGATCGGTGTAGGGGTTTGGGAGGAACTGCACCCTAAATTCTTGAAAGCAAAACTGATGTCACATGTCTGTGTTACATTACAGGGGGGGTGAAAACTGCAGAGGGGTGGCCCTTGCTGAGGCCACAAATCCTACCAAGTTTCAAGAAGATAGGTCCAGGGGTTTGGGAGGAACTGCACCCCAAATTCTTGAAAGCAAAACTCATGTCATGTGTATGTGTTACACCACAGGAGGGTGAAAACTGCAGGGGTGGTAGCTTCTGGTGAGATCACAAAGCCTACCAAGTTTCAAGAAGATCGGTGCAGAGGTTTGGGGGGACCTGCACCTCAAGCTGCAGACGAGCAAAACTCATGACATGGGTGACACGGTGTGTGTTAAGGCGCAGCAGGGAGAAGGCTGCAAGGATGGTAGCCCCTGCTGCGACCACAAAGCCTGCCAGCTGTCAAGGAGATAGGTGCAGGGCTTCTGGATTTTGGGGCCCTGCACCTCTGGCTGCTGACAGGCAAAACTCGTGACATGGGTGCTTGTGCAACTGACTGTCTTGGGGTGTGGGAGACACTACTGCAGGCCTGGCTGCTAAGCTACTGTGTTACCAGTTACCAATCAATCATGATTCACTCAGGGACCAGCTCAATACACAGTAGCTGGCTAATGTAACCAGTTAATTACCATCAATTGACACCCATAAAAGCAGAGACTAAAGAGAGGAAATAATCAATACAGACAATCAACTGCCCCAAGCCACAGTTTCCCATGCTTTTCTCCTTTAAAGGAGAATCCATTTTTTAAAGTTTGATCCATTTTTAAAGTTTATGGCCCTTTCATATATTCTTGTGACCCACTTTTGGGTCGTGACCCACAGGTCAACAAATGCTGCCTTAGGTAACTTTAGACAGGTTTCCTAACAGTCCTAGGCTTAGGTTACTTAGCTGTGGGTACATCTACATGTGTGCATTTACTGTGCAGTAACCAAAATTTCTGTGCAGTATGGGTGCACATCTACATTTGCACACCCATACTGTGTAGTAATTATGGCAACTTATATGAACTTGAGCATAAATTTGATACCTGCATCATGCAGTATCAAATTTACAACCAATTAGTAACTCATGTGTAGACACTTTACTGCACAGTAACACTGTGCGTAGGCTGATTTGGGATTAACTTTATAGATTTCATAGACTTCATAGACATTTGAGCTGGAAGGGACCTTGGAAGATCATCAAGTCCAGCCCCCTGCCCCATGGGCAGGAAGTTAGCTGCGGTCAAAGGATCCCAGCAAGATAAATGTCCAAATATCTCTTAAACGAGTCCAGAGTAGGTGCTTACACCACCTCTGGCAGCAGTCTGTTCCAGACCTCGGGGGCTCAGACAGTAAAGAAGTTCCTCCTTATGTCCAGTCTGAAACGGTTTTGGAGCAGTTTGTGACTGTTTGACCTTGTCATCTCATGGGACACTTTGGTGAACAGGCATTCCCCCAGATCCTGATGTACACCCCTTATATACTTATAGTCCCAAGTCAGTCGACACACAGTGTTAATGCAGTTTAATGCCTGCACAGATAGACACTGGCCTATTCCCACTTACTGCAGAGTTATTTCCTGCCCAGTAAATTTAAGCTGGCATCAATACATGTGTAGACATTGCCAGTATGATAGAAATAAAGGTAGCGACCTCCTTTGTGTAAAGTATTTCGGATCTAATGATAAACAATTTTAAGAGTTAAGTGTTATCTTTACCAATGTGCCTCCAATGCATTTGCTTTGAGGTAGAACAAGTATATGATGAGCGACAGATGAGTCTCTTACTGTGGGATAGTGGTTTATAGGAGGGTGTGGACTGCCTGCTTGTAAAGGATGATCCCATTTCATTATCATGTTTAACTTTAAAATCCTTTTCTTAGTTTCTAGCTCTTGGAATAGTTTCCCAGGCAGGATCAGGTGTGGTTGTGTAGCTTGCTCGATGCCCATTTTCAAGGTAAATTTTTCATTCCCATCTTCAGTTGAAGACAGTGTTTCCTATCCCATCAAACTTTAGGGAATCACAGTGGCAAATCTAGAGTGTTGCATAAGGGTATTGTCATTCCAAGAAAACTTATATACATGAAGTCAGAGAATGATACAATTTTCCCCATAATGCCTCTGTTGTGAATGAACTGTTCATCAGTGGCAGATCCTGTCAGACCAACCTGGTGGCCTTTTACGATCAGATCACCAGATCATTAGATGCAGGGGTAGCAGTGGATATAATCTTCCTGGACTTCTGGAAGGCTTTTGACACTGTCTCTCACCCTGTTTTCATTAAGAAACTGGGGGGCTGTGGTGTAGACACCCACACAGTCAAATGGGTCGCCAACTGGCTGGAGGACCACACCCAGAGGGTGGGAGTGGATGGGTCCTTCTCAGCCTGGAAGGACGTGGGCAGTGGGGTTCCGCAGGGCTCGGTCCTTGGGCCCGCACTGTTCAACATCTTCATCAGTGATTTCGACGAAGGGGTAAAAAGCACCCTGTTCAAATTTGCTGATGACACTAAGATGTGGAGAGACGTGGGCACATTGGAAGGATGCAACAGGCTACAATCAGACCTAGACAGGTTACAGTGGTGGGCTGACGAGAATAAGATGGGTTTCAACACAGACAAGTGCAAGGTGCTGCATCTCGGGAGGAACAACTGGCACCATACCTACAGATTAGGGAACTCCCCTCTTGTCAGCATGGAGGCGGAAAGGGATCTGGGGGTCATCATTGACTCCAAGATGAACATGGGCCGGCAGTGTGGGGAGGCAATAAGGAAGGCCAACCGCACCTTGGCATGCATCCACAGATGCATCTCGAGCAGGTCCAAGGAGGTGATCCTCCCCCTCTATGTGGCACTGGTCAGGCCACAGCTGGAGTACTGCGTCCAGTTCTGGGCGCCACACTTCAAGAGGGATGTCGACAGCATGGAGAGGGTCCAGAGGAGGCCACTCGCATGATCAGGGGACAACAGGGCAGGCCCTATGAGGAGAGGCTACGGGACCTGAACCTGTTCAGCCTCCAAAAGAGGAGGCTGAGGGGGGATCTTGTGACCTGTTATAAACTAGTCAGGGGGGATCAGCAGGCATTAGGGGAGTCCCTGTTCCCCCGAGCACTGCCAGGAGTGACCAGGAATAACGGTCACAAGCTGGCAGAGGGTAGGTTTAGGTTAGATATCAGGAGGCGCTACTTCACAGTCAGGGTGGCTAGGATCTGGAACCAGCTTCCAAGAGAAGTGGTGCAGGCTCCTACCCGGGGGGTGTTTAAGAGGAGGCTAGATGAACATCTTGCTGGGGTCATTTGACCCCAGTACTCTTTCCTGCCGTGGCAGGGGGTCAGACTAGATGATCTACTCAGGTCCCTTCCAACCCTAGAAACTATGAAACTATGAAACTAATGTGTCAATCAGGAGCCAGTTTACAGGGAAAGAAGGTGATGCAGTTTTTCCAAGTCTACCAATAAGCTCTGGCTACCTGAGTGACAAAGTGAGACTGTTTACAGTAGATTGCTCAGCTTTTCTCAATATAACTGAATAATTTTGGGGGTTTATTGGCCTCTGATCCTTTTCTTGAAGCTGGAATATACCTAAGTTACTTAGACTTGATTGCTTCTTCACTGGGGAAAAATAAATGGCATCTTCTATCCACACCTGGAACCTGAATGAGATGTCATTTAAAATAAGCTGTGGAGATCTGTGACTCTCCCTTTCCTTTCTTATCTGCACAGTTAACACTATTGTCAGATAAATCATTATCACTGAGTGCGTCTACATGAGATCCTATGTCACCATAGTGATGTAGCTCATCACTGTGGTGATGTAGCATCAGCTGGCATGAACTGGGACACTGATGCTGCTGTGCAATAGCAACCATCTACTGTGCAATAGGGTCAGAAATGACCTGTGTGCCACTGGGACTGCACAGTAATAGCCGTTACTGCACAGACTTTTAGTACTTGTAGATGTAGATGTGCCCACTGTGTAATTGGGTTAACATCTCATGATTGGGGCAGTTTATACTTCTTGGAGCTATGGTCCCAGGCTCTCTGCAGACTCAGGTAGAGTCTGTGCAAGAAATTCATGTCTGTGAGGCTTTTTTTCTCAACCATAATCATAAGAGGCTCATCTTTTTTTTCACTGAAAGTTAAGGTGGAGCTGTGCAATGGGAGCAGGATCCTTCTGAGACCAGAAGTCCCATCCTTCCCCCAGTGCTAGTAAGACTAGTGGAAATCAGTATTGTTGGGTGTGGAATTGATAGGGCTATATGGGATTAATTGTTGGAGACAGGAGTGGAAGGAATATTTCTGTGAGGCAACATAGAAGCTGGGTTACAAATAGTCTCACAGGTTTCTAAATTAAGATTCTGGAGAACACAGCACTTCAGAGATATGGATGTCTACCAACCGCTTCATAGCCCTACTTTAGTTAGTTAAAACTGCTTCATGGTAACAGGAATCAAGGGTTTTGGGAGCAGGGTTCTTAGTCAAGAGTGCTTGATATACTTTATTGTCCTCCTGCAGCATGACCACGTGATTAAGTGCTAAAACACTAAACACTTTTGAACGTCCATTGCTGCTGCATGCGATACTGCAGCCTGGTGCTCTGCTGTACCAGCAGACTGTTAAGACCTGGGACATTCTGCTAGGTTTGATTCTGTCACACTGAGCATCGTGGCAGGGGTACACTCTACATTCACTACTTTTAGCCAGATTCCTGTTCAGCAGAGCCAGCTCCTCCCCATACCCCTCTTGCAGAGGGAAGCTGCACTGGGTGGCTAGTGGAGACAGCCAGAGGTCCAGCAAGTGTCTAGTTTCCTGCAAAACAGAGCAGAGACCTAGTGGTCATAAGCTAGACAGAGTGCAGGACAATGTCAGTGCTTCTCCTATACCAGGCAGCATGGACCAATATAAAGCTCCTCTGCTTCATAGCACACATCCTTTAAAGTCTCTGTCTTGGTAGCTCATAGCTACTTTTTTCACTTTTGTGGGCTGCTACCTCTCTGACCCCTGAACAGAGGGAAGTGGGAGGTGGTAGCCAGCCAATCTGATCAGAAATACAAAGGCAGAGCACACAAACTTGCTGTGCCTCTCCCCCTTCCTACTCATGAATAAAGGCCCTGGCAGCAGAGTCACTGGCATGTGCCTGGAATTCTCCCCATTCCAGAGCTGGCCTGCAGGATGGTGGGAGGGCCCACTCAGCAAGAGTGAGACTCAGGCCCTCCTAAGCAATGTGAAGTATTGGGGGCTGTTTTCTGCTGTTCTAAATCCAGTGTTTGGCAGGAAGGACACTGAACTAGCAGCTGGGAGCCGAAGGAACTGATGAGGTAGTGGTTAGGTGTCAAGTCTGACCTGGCATCCTCTTTCACACTTGACTGACAGAGACGCTTCAGAAGAAGGTATTAATCCTCCATACTGGACAGTTATCTACAATCTTGCCAAGGGGAGCATTAGCTTCCCTGCCCCCTAGATTGCTCCTCCAGCCATACAGCTGAGGGCAAACAAAACCTCTGGGCTTGGGCCTGCATTTAGGATGCCTGCTGAAGGATTTGGAAGCATCTGAAGCCCCAGGCAGGGTTGGAGGATGCTTGCCAGTAGCAGGGCCACATATAGTTCTTTAATGACTTGGGGATTTGGAATTGATTTGGCTGATTTGACTTGGAACACAAAAAATTTTCCTTAAAAAACAAACAAACAACCCTCGCCCCCAGCAATTAGCATTTGCTGATGCCCTAAAGTGTAAAAGTTGATAGCTCTTCCATTTTTATCTTAACTAAAATGGCATTGGATGTTCTTATTCTAATCAATATAATTCTCTCTGAATGCTGCTAAATCAGGGGTGGACAAAATGCGACCTGTGGGCTGGATGCGGCCTGCTAGGCCATACTATCTGGTCTCTGGGGCCCCTAAAAAAGCTAGAAAATTAGTATTTATCTGCTCCTGGCTGCCTGCCATGTGGCCCTCCATGGCTTGCCAAAACTCTGTAAGCGGCCCTCTGTCCAAAATAATTGCCCACCCCTGTGCTAAATGCATGACCTCAGTGATATCCTGTGGCATTGAGTTCCACAGGTTAGCATTGCACTGATCATAAATGAGGGAAACAGGGTTAGACAGGAGGCAGACAGACAGGACCTTGCTATGCTCCACAATTCTAATGGATTATGGAAAAGTGCCATAATAAGGCAGGGAGAGGCAAATTCAGTCCTGGAGCCAAATTCCAGCATAGCCTAGATCTAAAGCCAAGCCTGCATGAGGGTTGCCTCAAAGTTGAGCCTAACTTGGCGTAGGCTTAGTCCCTGTAAGACAGACCTGAGCCACAGAGCTTGGATCTGCCCTGTGGCTCATCCAGGAGTTTTAGCAGGGGATAATCCTGGATGGAGTCAGGTTTTTGGCTGCAGTCTCCCATTACATGATGCTGAACGATCCTGTTGAAGCAATCTGTGAAGACTCCCTTTGCTGAATATGACATTCAAATATTGGAAAATTTCCCAGGGCACAAAAGCTGTTCTGCTGTTCCAAATCCAGTGTTTGAGAAAGGGGACGCTGACCTAGCAGCTGGGAGCCAAAAGAACTTGAGTCCTGTAATTCAGACATCAGTGTGCGCTTATATACAATATGTGTTTAGATGCATGTTACAAAACGGCACCAAAAATCACTGGCTATAATATATGCAGGCTCCAAAACTCTTTACAGTGTGTAGTTCCTATCATTGCTATATTGATAGAGATGTACAGGTTCATATTTGCCAGAAAACGTAATGCCCTGGTATGCATAAGGCTTGGAAAAGAGATCTGTACAACTTGAGTCCAAAAACTGAAGATATGGGTGTTGTAGAGCAAAGTACCAGGAAAGGGTGGTGGGACACAGAGGGTACACAGGGAGTTCCAGGCATGCAGGATGGCATGGGAGAGAGACATCATGGATTTCAAAGGACATAAGAAGACGGTGAGAAGCAAGCAGCAAAGCAAGCAAATGCACAAGGCTTCCACTGCTCTAGCAGTGCTCGCTTCGTCTGAGCTTGACCCTTAGAGCTCTGGGGCAGGGCACAGCAGTCCTTGGGTACAAAGATCCAAGGCACTGTCCCCTTTAAAAGCAGCTGCCTGTCTTTCAAGCAGATGGGAAGGAGCCAGGCCTGGTGCTGGGTGCACAATGGCCCTATTCTGCCCTGTGGGGGTAGGGTGATGTTAGGCAGTCCCAGTGGATGGGAGCAGGGTTCCACTGTGCTGTGGACGGAAAGAGCATTCGCAAGTCTCCCCTTTCAGCTCCGGTTATGCTGCTTGCTGGAAACAAAGGAGCCTGTGGGCTGCTCTGGTCCCCAGCTCCCCACGAGGTGCTGCCAGCAAAGGGATGGTTTGTTTCCTCTGAACAAAACCCTGTCTTCATGCTTCTTAGTCAGCTTGCACTGCAGGAGCAGCCACAGTCCCTCCTCCCTTTGCAGGTCTACAGGCAGCTCCCAGGCCAGGTCTGGGCGGAATCGTTCATGAACTGGGACCATGCCAATCAAACACCGACCTGGAAGAGGCAACTTTCAGCTCAGGATCCCAACCAGTCCCCAGCAGGAAAAGGCAGGGAAGGATTTTACACTAACCTCCCTGCAAGCATTTCTTGCTTCAGGTAAGACAGGTCTAATGACTAAGCCACAAAACTTCCCAGGGCTAATGGTGCTGGTCTATGAAATGTGTGGGTGCAAGGATGCAGGGTCACAAAAAGAGACATGCTGTGATTGTAATGAACATAAAGGGAACTGTTTTATGAGGTTTCAGGGCACAGACAGATCCTATAGTTCTCTTGAGGTGCCTGATATCACCACCTGAGGTCCTGGCCTGGACTTAGCTATCCTGGAGGGGACTTCTGACTGTGCAATAGGGCAAACTGCAAAAGGACCATTTAAAAGGGAAAGGGTAATATGTAATGATAAACAATAGAGTTAAAGTGTCTATATGTAGCAAGAGAGCAAATGATTAGACCCCAAGATAGAAATAGTGTCAGTGCATAGGTGGCACTCAGTGTCTGCCCTACATGACATGTAAACAATTGGTGCCTGGCTGAGATTTCTACCTAGACAAAGAGGAAGTGGTTAAAGATGAATCTGGTGGCTAGGGACAGACATTCAAAAAGCCTGAGCCTGAATTGATTCAGTCTTTGCAGGTTAGTCTAATCTGGCTAGGCTGAACCAGTTTGTAATTGGATAGACATTCTCTCTGAACTGAGGAAATTCAGGCACATCATGCCTGCAGTGGCTTAGGCTGGAAGCCAGGGGACACTACAGCAACCCTCCCTTCTTTTGCACAATGCTGAGCTGGGGGTGTGTAGCCAGGCCTGGGCAGGATGTTCTGATTAAGGAGATCTGCCTGCACCATCCCAGGCTTTTCTACCCACTGCTCAAGCCCCCAGCCCCCTGCTAGCACTCTGAGGCAAGGGGGAGGGTGCTGTGCATGCATATGTTGATGATATGGAGCTTTTCAATCCCCACCCTCCGCATCTTTATACTGTCTGCAGGAAACCAACCCAGGAGTAAGCCAGCAGGGGGCTGATAACAATGTTTATCACCCAATCAGCAAAAACAAAGGCCTCTCTCCATAACTTCAAACTCTTCTTAAACAGCTTACCAGCTGACCTATTGATTCGCTCCAAACAGCCCACTGTTCTGTCTGCCTGTCCCAGTTAAATTGGCCACACACACACACATCCCTGCATTAGCTAGCATACCACATGCCTAGGGTCTGTGGGGCTGGGGTCCCTGCTGTGGGAGATGGGAGTGAGGGGAAGGATTTCCTGCAAGGGAAGGGTAGGGCAGGGAAAAGCCAGGCAGACCCTGCTGTGCCTGCAAGTGTCTGCCAGAGCTCCAGCCAGGGAGCTGTGCTGTGGAGCAGAAAGCCCCACCCAGCCCAGAGAGCATGTTGGGATGCTGAGGGTGTCTGGTTTATCTCAAACCAGCAAGGGGTCTGGGACAGACACTGGTTAAACCAGTTTGAACCAAATCAGTTAAATCTGATACTACATTCAATCAGGTTTATCTCAAACCAGTTTCAGCCATTTTCAGACTGGTTTATGTGCATTGAACATCTGTTCTGTTACAGGTTTAAACCAGTTTCTGATCACTTAAACCAGTTTGTCCCTAGCCAGTAAGTCTGAGGCAATGCTGGTAGGAGGAGGGAAGCTCTGTGAAGACTTCCTTTCTCTTACTCCAACCCCTAATTTTGAGGGCACTGGCCTGCTGGCTGCAAATTCAGTTGTTTTCTTGAGATCCTTCCAGATCCTCTGTGCTACTGGCTCTCCAATTACCAGGGCAGCACAAAATGCCAGCACTTCCCTCTGTGCCTAGCCAAACCACCACATCCCATCCTGTTAGACCCAGTCCTGGCCATGGTGAACTGCACAACTAGGATCTCCCAGCTCATCTGCTGCCAGCTAATCTCAGATAATCTCTTTGGTTTAGGCTCCCCACAGTATCTCTTCACACACCAGCTTTGATTTCAGAGGCATGAAAAGATGTGTTTTCACTACAGGATAACTAAAGCAGAAATTTGGTCAAGTCAGTCATAATGTAGGTGTAGTGCAGGCCTGTTTCATGAGGATTTAAAGTGGGAAGGCTAGTGCATGTTCATTATCCACAGTAAAAATAACCAGCCTTTTTTGTAGTGAAGACAACCACAGACAACATGAACAACAGTCCACTTTGCCTTCCCTACCACACTCCTAAAATAACTCCATCATCTTTCAAAAAACACAGGAGAGTTTGCCCCTGTGATTGCTACTGTGATTTTAATAACTTGAGAGGGACTAAGATACTGAAGTGATTAAGGCCATTAAGGTCTAGCTAAATAAATTGATAAAATGGGGCTGGGGATTAGTGAAAGGAAAAAGTTGACTGAGGAGCAAGAGGGATGTGTGATACGATGGAAAAGGAGGGGGCAGTCTGAGCAGGATTGCTGTGAAATGGCAAGCTGTCACTCAGTGAGAGAATGGGGCTGAGCAGGGACTAATTCTGCTGTGGACAGTATCTCATATAGATAAGGCTAAGTCACAGAGTTTGGGTCCAAATCTCAGCTCCTCTTATCATGAAAGCAGCAAGATTGCTGCTGCTCACTTCACTTTTCTGGGCAACAGCTCGCGCCTCACATTTTGTGAATCTGTGCCCTGGAGGTAACATTTGGTGCCAGTCAGGGGAGGTTTGAGTGTTCACACTGGGCCAAGTCCAAAGCTTACTGAAATCACAGAAAAGACTCCCACTGACTTCCAGGGACTTTTTTTGAGTAGCCTGCTACATGGTCTGAATTCACTTCATATCCCTTGGCAAATGAAAATCCGTTCCTGGCCAATGGATCATTGCAGGGTAGAGGCACACCTTATAGACTAACTAAATCTGACATTTATGTTTTAATGAGAAGCTACAGACAGGTTTTCTGTCTCCCTCTTCTCAAACCCTGCTGGCTAGAACAAACCTTGATTTCTTTCCCCTCCCACTGTTTATCTCAGCTGTTCTATAAACTTTACCCTTGCTCATTGCTGCTCCTGGAGGTGGGAACCTGCAGATATCCCAGCCACGCAGTGCCGCCTGCCTTTGGCAGATTATGGTTGGGGCTTCCCCCATAAGCCAGCAGTGGGAACCCTTCCTATAATCAAATGGGTCCTGATCCCAAAGCTGGTCACTCCACAATGAAGCCCCTATGCCTGTCTTGCGCTCCCAATCATGGCGGTTTTAATTATGTGCATTGGTCCCTGGGCTCCTGTTGCAGTTGGTTAGCTGGGGAGCACTGGATTTTACTGCACTTAGCAGGAGAGGCGGGGAAGGCGTGCATGGTCCCGATGACAATGTCTTTGTTGATGTCAGTGCTGCAGATGGATACAAACAGTTCTCTTGTTCACTGCCCTGGAAGGGAGGGTTGTGAATGAGCTCTCTGTGCTGCCTTGAAGTGGGAGGAGAGATGGAGACAGGGAGCCAGCTAGGGTGGCAGTGCAAGCTCACTCCCCGAACATTTTCTCTCTGGGACCTGGTGGGAGTTTCCAGTCCTAGCTCTGCACCTGGGAAGAGAGATTTCAGAGATAGCTAGCACGCATAGGAAGAAACCATCTCCCCTGAGACTCCAGAATCTCAAGCTGGCAGCATGGCCCAGGCATGGAGAGGATGTCATAGGGAAAGCAGTAGTGACTTCTAGAGAGGGACAAACTGCCTTGTAAGAGCTGGCACTGTTTGAGCTGCCCAGGGGGTGACTATTCCATGTCGGAGCAGCATCCCAAAGCCATTTCTGTGCAGTCTGATCCGACTGTGCCCTGGAGAGGAGAGAAGCGGAAGAGGAAGGTTTGCAGAGAAGAACTTAAGCGAAGAAAAAGGTGAAGCTTGGGGAAATTTGACGGGAGATCTGCTGCAGTGAGGACTGTGTTTCAGTGTGTGAATGTGCATCTGTGCAGGGCAGGTGGTATGTGTGCGTGCAGAGAATTCTGTTCATGAATAGTCATACAAGGGCATTGGGTTGTTTGAAAATCAAGGACTGTGTACATGTGACTACTAGTGGGTTGGTTTGGAGGAGAAAGAGGGGCTGTGTATAAGTGAGAGTGTTTGTTGTGGGGCAAGGGTGAGTGAGCCAGTATAGCTATAGCACAATGTGTCTGAATATGTGTTTGTCTAAAATGGGGTAGTAGAGTTTCTGCGTGCATGTGTGAGGGGTAGTGCTTGTCTTTAGGAGTGCAGATATAGCTGACACTGTAAGAGAAATTTAGTGCATCTGTAGGGGAGTTGTGGAATAGAAATTTTGTGTGGGTGTTGAGGGGAGAGGCATGTGCAGGGTAACTGAAAGCTCTTGTATTCCCCTTAGATATGTAACCATCTGCAGGTAAATGTCATTAAGAGCAGGCTTTCTGGGGGGACTGTTGGAGAAACAGTATCTGTGGGGGTGAACAGGGGCTGCTGGAGCAATGCTGTCGTTGGAGGTTGCTGTAAGACTATGCTTTCTTCAGGGAAACAGCAGTCTGTCTGAGGGAGAGAGAGGCGGTTGGGGATACCTTCTCTACGGTGGGCTACTGTTATACTCTACTTAGGGAGTTGAAATATCCATGGTAAAACTGACAGCTAAGCCCACTCCAGCTAACAGGGGAGCCACAGGGAACAGGTGCTTCTCTTTACTTCCTTGCCTTTGGGATGCATTAATTATTAATCCACTCATCTAAAGCAAAGTCAATACTGAGGCTGAGCCAAGAAAGGCAATCACCAGAGTGTTTGCTAAAAACATCCCAAAGGAGCTCAAACTTGGAGGAAGGAGGAAACTCCCACCAGCATCCCTGGGAATAGGGGGAAAGCTGTACCCTGTTCAGTGTAAATGGATTTAGGATTAGAGAACTTTCCTTCAGACTAATTGCTGTCCTGAACAGCCTAAGTGCTAACTGGGATGGGGCACAGCAGGCTAGTTTAGTCTCTGTAAATCCCAGAACTTTCTTTTTCTTCAGATGTCACCAATAGCTGTATTATAGTTTGGATTTAGCATCATCTTCCAATGTTTGTGGCCAAGCCTAGGAGGAGGGGAAATGTGAAACTCACTGGTATGTTTTCACTGGCTCTAGCAAGTGTAAGGTAAATTGTAAGTAAACCAAGTAAGGGCAAGTGAATTTGAAACAGAGAGAGGAGTTCTCCTGCGAAATGCAGCCATATAACAAAGACCTCCTGCCCACTTAACCAGTCTGTTCCCTAAATGATTCAGACTTACATTTGCTGACTTCAGTGGAAGAAAGAATTGTTGGACCTTGTGTTGCATTTTAGTTCCACAAAACTACACAATTCCAGTGCATGCGTCAGCAACTGCAACTGGGTTTTAGTCACAGAATCAGTTATTTGGTTACTGAAAACAAAGGTGTCACTGAGGATGTAATCTGGTCTAAAGGATTTTAATTACTAACGCACAGGCAGAAAAGAGCCCAACTTCATTCCCAGATCTCAGGCCCCATTTGCAAGGCTGAGAGTCAGAAACTGACATTCTGATGCTGAGAGGTACTAAAAACATGATACTTCATAGTACCCATTATAGAGACCCTTCTCTGGGAAGACTGTTAGTGGCAGAAGGAAGGTGCCTGATGTAAACACTAATCTTAACAATACCTTGCACCTCTGATGTTTTGCTTCCTAACTTGTCCGTGTTTTGCGGTCCCTCTGTAAGAAAGTGGGAAGGAGTAATTTTTCCACGGCATCCAGTCCATTGATGTCATAGTCCATTTGTGCTCTCTTTGCTCACTTCAAAGGTACTGGTCAAGAACAAGGCTCTATGCCTGGTTCAGACACACTAATGTGTATCAGTTTAAATATATAGGTGTGTTTTAGAAAGAATCAGTTTAGCAAAGCCCTTTGTAAATACACTTGTACTGATTTAAATTTGTCTTACCTCAGTTTAATGTAATTTGGTTTTCAACTGACTTGGTCACCGTCAGCCATTTTTAAACTTAAGAATGTGCATATGGCTTTGTACTGTATTAACATACATTGACTAGAACCTGATTCAGTTAAACAAGTGGAACTTTCTGTGTAGATAATGACCGTAATGAGGGTAGCTGGACTGCTGGGACCCTTGCACAGGAGGCTGCATATGTGTGGGGCAGCATTTAATGATTGCCGAAGTTGCTTTCCTTCTACTGCTGAAAAGAGTGATTTATCCTGGTTTAGCAATGGAAAATCTGCTGCCTGCTTAAGGCTCTTTCTGTTCACATAGATAGTTTCTGTGTAGCAATGGAGATACCGTTATGGACACTCACAGTGCTGGTGACTTTTTCCGAGTCACTTGGTTTCTTCAAAGAGAGTCTCAGTATTCCCAAACCAAGCTGTAATAGCAGTCCCTTAAATTCCAGTAGCATTCCTAGAGCCCTTTACAGACTACAGTGTATAAGGAAGTCCTTCCCCTACCACTGGGTGACAGTAAGGGGCAGTATGTTGATGAAGTTGCTGGTTTTTTTGGCTGAGCTGTAAAACCGAAATCCAGACTTAGTGGGCTTTAAAGGTTCCAACTCACACGATAGCCTTTGTCCGGGCCTGTTTCCAACTCCAGTGTTGTTATATTCTACTGTCCTGTAAGATTCCTCTGAAATCTTGACAGACTATAGGATTTTATATCTCAAATTGTTGTTTAGTACTTTGGGAGTCTGTTAGTTCAGCTGCCATGTTCCACCCCGGAGGTGGCTACATGTCAGTGCTGAGTGAAGTGATCCCTTCTTTGTGCTCCTTGAGGATAAAAGGTGCTACAAGAACCTAGACTGTCATCCTGCCATTACTGCCATACTTGAACATAACTAAAGGGAATGTTCCCTAGAGACACTATTCATCTGGATTCTCTTCTCTACTAGACCTATCCATTGACAGTCACCTTGACAGTAGGGTTTGAGGGTCCTTTGGTGCATCTCAGTGGGCCACAGGGAGAGACAACTGCTTGCCTGATGCAATAACACTTAGCCTGAATCTGTGAGGATTGCTCAGTGTTGGGGTGTTATGCTTTCATGCTGTAAGACAAGGGACAATCATCTATAGTGCAGCTTCTCCAAGAACAACTTCCTCATTTACCATGTGGATTCCTCATGCTGCCATCCCTTAGTATCTGAGTCATTTTTTTATATCCTGTAGACTCCCTCTTTGTCTGTGATGGGGCTGAAACCCAAAAGTGTTAAATGGTGATGAATCCAGTGGCAAGTGGAATGTGTCTCTCATGCCCCAAAGAAGACCTTTCCTGCAGCAAGCCTAAGAAACCCGAGGTCTTCCTCCTCGCCCTCAGAGCCATTCTGCCAGATGAAGAAGAGTTCTGATAAAACACCAACTTTGTCCTGAATGACTCTGAAGAAGCAGGTCATTATAAAGGTTATACATGCTGCCACCAGGCGGATAGGAATGTGTTCAGCTTTTCAAACCTCAGGCTCAGGTACAAAGGCTGTCAGGATTATACAAGGAAGGGCAGAAGGGCTAAAGAAGGAGCATGGGTGAAAGCAGTAGCCTTGTGAGAGGTCTATCTCAGCAGACAATGTCAATAGAGGAGCTGCCCCCCACATCTCCTCCCCTCGCCTTTAGTTTGTATCCGGTTCCAAACTATTTCTATGGGCCAGTCTCAGTGGAAAAGAAGCAGATGGCTGTATTGGAGACACTGAGCTGCAGTGTCGGGTGTCAGGGATAAGGGCGTCCTGTTACCAGTCTCTGTCCTCAACATCAGGATCTATTTACATTTTCTATTCATTATTCATTGAAATGAGAATCTCAGCTGCATAATGCCATCAGCACGGAGCAGCACCCAGCCCTCTCCCTTCCTTTAACAGAGAAAATGAAAAAGAGAGACAGACATCTTACATGATGGGAATCTCAAATTATATAGTCAGGGCACTGCTGAGAGGAAGGTCACCTGGCACAGCCCCTACTGATACAGCCAAGGCACTACTGTTGGAAGCTTACACAGATGGAAAAAAATACTGTATTTACTGGATTAGAAGATGAGGAGTTTTTCCCACATTTAACATGTGGGAAAAAGCCCCTCACCTTACAATTGAGTACAAGGCAGCATGGGCTGGGGCTGAGGCCAGGCTAGAACAGCAGTGCTGGCTCTGTGCCACTTCTACAGGGTGGGCTGGAGCCATGCTCTGTGCCCTGGGCTGCAGCAGGGATGGAGCCTGCCATTGTGAAGCAAAGGTAAGGCGGGTGGGGAGAGGAGGGGGGTTGAGGGGCAGACAAGAGTGGAGAGATTTCGGGGTGGGGGGGAGATGGCAGAAAGAGGGGCAGGGACCTGAGGCTGCAGGTGGCAGAAGTGGTGTGGAGAAGGGAGGAGGGGGGAAACAGGGGAAGGGGGAATTGGGGCAACCTGAGGCTGCAGAGAGGGGCAGACACAATAGGGGGCAAGGGCGACAGGGAACAGGCAGTAGGAGGCAAGCTGCCTGTCTCTCTCACCATTTGCCCCACTGCTTCCACATGGCCTGCCCCATGACTTCCCCCTGCCTGCCCTACGACATGCCCCCCTGCTGCCGCTCCCACTGTCTACCCCCACCACCACTGTCTGTCCCCCACCATTACTGACTCCCTCATCACCTCTCCCCCTCACCTGCAGTAGGGGGGCGAATGATGACAAATTTAAGATGATCCTTCAATAATTAGATTTCATACATGGAAAATTATAATAAATGTATCATTTTCTGTGTGTAGAATCTAATTATTGTGGGGTTGTCTTTCATTCAGCATCATCTTATATTCGGATAAATATGGTATTGTCCTTGACAACATCCTTAAACATAACTCACAAAAAAATTTAAATATTGGAGCTGTCCTCTTTTTTTGCTGCTGTGTGATGGATAAAGAGGAACCTGGGGTTCTTGTTTAGCTTTTACTGGTTTTTTTCTTTTTTAATTCTATACCTTAGAAATCGCAGAGAGATTAAATCTGAATCTTGCTAACTTTAAGCAAAGAACTCCTGAAGGTCCCAGAGCATGCGTATTGCCTGCTTTTGTTCCCCAGGTTAAAAAGTGTTGTTTGGTAACAAAGGTGTCTTCTCATTAGATACAGGCATTTTAAGTGAAAGCTGATTCTCCATTCATGCCCTTTCTGCCACATTTTGTGAGAATGGTAAAAAGGGGGCCTTAAAAGGGTCAAAACTAGCCCTGGGATATACTGACATAAAGGACTCTTTGCTGGCAAAAAGCTGCTACCACACCTTTGTGCTATGCCCATTCCCAGCTGTTTCTGCAGGGGTCAGCCAGAGCTGGGATGGCAGAGCAGTGGTAGGCCAAGGGAAGAAAAGGGGGTGGTCAAGGTATGCCATGTTCCAGCTATTCCTCCCCTGCTGGTGCCCACAGGGGCCCCTAGGAAGTAGAGCCTAAATTGACCTAAACTGGCTCCCAAACACCCTGGGAATATGGGGAGCACAAACAACAGACTTGGGCTATAAAAGGTGCAAACATTGGACTGAAACTCTCCCCCTCTTTCCCTCAGCTTCAGTCTCCTATGATGATATAGGTTGCCTGGAAGCATCATGATGATGGGTGCCATAGAGCCACCAGTGGTAGGGAGACACTTTCCCTACAGTAGTCATCTGCAGAGTCTTCTAACACAAGCAGCCTGGATTTCAAATGCAATAAGCAAAATACAGACCCCTCTCTGGCCATCTTTCTCTCCCTGAAATAAACACGAGGTGCATGCGCCCCACTGCCGGTCCCTCTTTTTTCCCCTAGGAGAGTTCCCTCCTGTTGCCCACTGCTGACCCTTTTCAGTTCTGTTTTTGATTTCACAGTGATTCCTGTTCAAGGCTCCTCTAGATCCTGTTCGAATAATTTGATCTGCCTCTTAGATGGCCCTTCAGATCTCAGGCACCTCCCCACCTCCACCCAGTTGGCCCTGCCAGTGTCTGTTCTGGATCTCAGCATATCTGTGAGCAGCTGTCCTGCTACCGCTGCAGGGCCCTGCGTAGCATGTCTCCTTGTCCTGACACAGAGGACAGCACTGCTGCAATGCAGTTACTCACACCATAGCAAGTGGCTTCAGTCTCAGTGAGTGTCAGGTACCGGATTCGCCCATGCCTTTTCTTCCCCTGGGCTTCAGACAGCTGATCTATTGCAAGTTGTGGCTGATGGTTTGCAGGTGCTGTATCCTTTTTAACTTCCCTCTGTTCCTGGCTGACTGCCTCTGAATTTCCTGGACAAATTGTGGGGGTAGGAGAGACAGGTACAGGGTATTGTGTTTTGCAGGAAGGGCCATATGCACCATGTATATAAGGGAGATGGGCAGGATTAACATCTGTTTGGGCACAAGGCCAAGCATGTCCCTGTGTCTTCATGTACCACGGAATAACAGTGCAGCAGGGAGCTTCCCCTGAGGGAGGAGGAGAGGCAGGGTTCACGGGGGCATGAGCAATGAAGAAGCCCTTTTTGTTACAGCTGGTGAAAAAGTCAAACGTACCACACTATTTCATAATGCTGCTCTGGGCAATGCCCCTCTGGTCTATGCTGCCCTTTGCTGGAGTGAACTAGACATGTTCAAGTATGTGTGCATATCCCCCTTCTAGACTGAATCAGATGTGTTTGCATGTAGCTCTGTATCTCTTTATATCTGCTGCATAGAGTAGACCTGTTTAGATGCATTTCTGTGCCCCATGGCCCTTGGTAGATGGATTCAGGTTCATTTTGTGCACGTGTGTGCATGTGAGTGCTACTGCCTCCTGTTGGGTGGAATCATTCAGAGGCCTTGGAAATCCTGATCTGTAGATTTTACCCCTAACTGTAGTGTCTAGTATCAAATAACGGACCTACCCTACATGATTATAGCCTACATAAATTATTAACCACCACAACATCTTGTGACAAAGAATTCTATAAGTTAATTACATGCCATGCAATAAAATCTGTCCCTTTGTTCATTTTAAACCTGGGTAAAGCTTAGGTCATAGACAGTGTCTGTGATTAGACGTTTATTGACAGGGTACATGAAAAGCTCCTTGATAAAAAGATAAACAGAAGAAATTAGTTTTATATTTAGCAATAATGATTGAAGGGCCCAATCTTTCATGCTTTAAGAGTTTCCATGCAAAATAGGGCCCCTCAAGCCCTGGGAGTGCCTGCCCTGCTTTCCCCTCCTATAGAGATGTGCCTTGGAAAATTTTGGAGTGTGTGTCTATAAATGTGGGAAGCTGAGGTTTCACACTTACAGAGATGCACCCTCCAG
The DNA here is from genome assembly GCF_052110815.1 of Crocodylus siamensis. NCBI lineage: Eukaryota > Metazoa > Chordata > Crocodylia > Crocodylidae > Crocodylus > Crocodylus siamensis. Next base: position 48,545,181 of record NC_143403.1, read on the forward strand.
AAAGAAGCCTTACATTCCTTGGCTTTCTCCAGCTTCAACTTCTGCCTTCTCCAAAACACAGCCCCTTTTAACAGGCTATATATGGTCTTTACACAATCTTTTTAGTGATTCAGAGAGATCCCTGAGCACTAAAATAACAGTTTCTTTAAAGGAAAAGCAGGTCAGTGAGTGTTACGGGGAGAATGTGGGGCACTGATTACTATAAAAAAAAGAAGGTTTGAAGTTCAGGATTGATTACTATAAAAAAATGAAGGTTTGAAGTTCAGGATTGATCAGAAGAAAACAAAGGTGGGTTTATATCTAACTTGTTGCCATGTAGTATTGACTATCCTACAGAGCTACTAAAACCTGTCATCTCCCAGAGGATTATTGTAACCTTTGGTATGATTTAGGTGGCTATGAAGGTTTTCATTACAAACTATTTCCAGCCTATAATCTAAGTGGACCAGAGACACAACTCCCAGGTTGATCACCCATGTGGCATGCTGCCTGGAGTCTGGAGCAGAAAAACAGGATTATGTACTTCCTCAAATGCTCAGTTGGATCCCTGGTCACTGTGACTATGTATATCAGGGAACACCCAGTGGGTGAATTAAAACAAAGGTGATTTGGACCCAGTGCAACCCCCTCCACCATGGCTCAGACTGTTCACGGCATTCCTAGCTCTTTGCTCCACTGTAAGTTACCTCCTATTATTACACGTGCACAAAATGAACCTGAAACTCTCAGACAGTAAACCTGTATGATAGAAGTCATGATTATAAGATAGGGAAAGCGGAATGATGATATATGACTCCAAAACAGCAAATTTCAACCAATTCAGAGAAGTGCTGTCTATGTAAGGTCCAGTAGAAGGACTGAAGGAAGAAGGGGTCCAGGAGGGTTGGCAGTTTCTAAAGGGCACAGTACTGGAAGCTCAACAAGAAACTCTTCTGACATGACAGAAACACAAAAAGAAAGGCAGGAGACCAATGTAACAACATAAGGAGCATCTTGGATGCCGCAGAATCAAAAGAAAAACATACAGGTAATCGAAGGAAGAGCACGGCACTAAGGCGCATACCAGGAAATAGCAAGAATTTGCGGAGACAAAATCATGAAAGTAAAGGTACAAAAGCCCTGAGGTAAGTGGGGAAGTGGGTGACCTGGGGGAGGAACAAACAGGAGGGAGCAACAGCGGAGGCCTTCTCATTCTGCCTGAGAAAGGAGGGCAATTGGCTAGTTACCTCAGGTGTCTGTACACAAATACACAGAGCCTGGGAAGCAAGGAGGAAGAACTGGAAGTCCTTGCACAGTCACCAGACTAGGACATGATTGGAATAACAAGCACTTGGTGGGAGCTCACATGACTGGAGCACTGTCATGGGTGGGTATAAACTGTTCAGGAAAGTCAGACGGGGGGAAGAGGAGGAGGAGTTGCGCTGTATGTAAAAGAGCTATATGATTACTCAGAGCTCAGTATAAAACTGGAGATAGGCCTGTCTCAGGGCTAGGGTCACAGGGGACAGCAACAAGGGTGATGATGTGGTGGGGGTCTGCTATACCACTAGACCAGGAGGATGAGATGGATGAGGCGTTCTTCAAACAAGTTGTGTAAGTTTCCAGATCACAGGCCCTGGTTCTCATGGGGTACTTCAATCAGCCTGACATCTCCTGCATTGACAATGTGCAGGAGGTGCACACGGGTGCACGTGTACCCTCTGAGATCAGCTGTGCACCCCCTGGAAGCACCAGCCGTGAAACCCAAAGTGCCGATGGAAGTGCACTTCTGGCCAGTGGTCGCCCCCCCGCAGTTGGCGATCTGCCACTGGGGGACCCTGCCCCACCATTAGCAGTCTGGTGCCCCCGGGAGGCACCAATCACCCATGATCTCCTGAGAGGGCAATTCAGCAGTACACAGGAAACCCAGGAAGTTTTTGGAGAGCGTTGGGGACAACACCCTTGTGCAAGTGTTGGAGAGGCCAACTAGGGGCTGTGCTCTTCTTGACCTGCTGCTCATAAACAGGGAAGAATTGGTGGGCAATGTAGTAGTGAATGGCAATTTGGGCAGTAGCAACCACAAGGTGATTAAGTTCAGGATCCTGGGGAAAGGAAGGAAGGAAGGAGAGCAGGAGATTAAGGACCTTGGACTTCAGAAAAGCAGGGTTTGACTTGCTCAGAGAACTGATAGGCAGGATTCCCTCGGAGTCCTGTCTGAGGAGACCCGGCTGTATTTTAAAGAAACCTTACTGAGGATGCAGGAACAAATCATCCTGATGCTCAGAAAGACTGAGGTGAGTAGAAACAACATGGGTTCACCAAGGGCAAGTCAAGTCTGACCAACCTGATTGCCTTCTATGATGAGATGACTGGCTTTGTGGATATAGGGAGAGCAATGGATGTGATATACCCTGTTTTTAGCAAGGCTTTTGATACAGTCGCCCATAACATTCTCTCAAGCAAGCTATGGAAGTACAGGTTGAATGAATGGACTGTAAGGTGGCTAGAAAACTGGCTGGATTGTTGAGTTCAAAAGGTAGTAATCAATGGCTCGATATCTAGTTGGCAGCCAGTATCAAGTGGAGTGCCCCAGGGGTTGATTCTGGAGTTGGTTTTATTCAATATTTTCACCAACAACCTGGAAGATTGGATGGAGTGTACCCTCAGCAGGTTTACAGATGACACCAAGCTGAGGCGATGTAGTAGATACGCTGGAAGGTAGGGCTAGGATTCAGAGAGACTTTGACAACTTGGGAGATTGATCCAAAAGAAATCTCATGATGGTCAATAAGGAAATGTGCAAAGTCCTGCAGTTAGGATGGAGCAATCACATGCACTGCTACAGGCTGGGGACCTACAGGATAAACAGCAGCTCTGCAGAAGAGGACCTGGAGGTTACAGTGGACAGGTTGTAGCATCTCCATCCTTAGAGGCTTTAAAGACCTGGCTAGACAAAAACTTGACTGGGATGATGTAGTTGGGGATGGTCCTGCTTTAAGCAGGGGTTGGACTAGATAACTTCCTGATGTCCCTTCCAACCCTAATTTTCTATGATTCTGTGACTATGAAAATGAGTTACACCTTGGAAGGGAAGTTAAAGACAACAACAAGGGATTCTATAGATATGTTGTACAGAAAAAAACTACTTTGCCTTGGTTTCCTCATAAAATAAGCTGCCATCAGGCAACTAACAAAAACTATATAGATAAAGAAGGAGAAAGATGAAGAGACATGACAACTAAAGAGAGTATCAAAGTTGTTTAGGGAAAAAGGAGGACCTGGGGAATTGCAGACCAGTCAGCCTGACTTCAAAACATGGAAAGTTACTGGAGCCATTTGTAAAGAAGTCACTTGCAAACACCTGGAGGAGGCAGAAGGGTTCCAGCATGACATACTAGCAAGTAGGGTAGGTTTGTTAAGAACAAGCCTTGCCATACCAGCTTGATCTGCTTCTTTGGCAAAGTAACGAATTGGGTGGATGAAGGGAATGCAGTGGACGTACTATACTTGATCTTCAGTAAGGCTTTGATAAAGTCCCATGTGGCATTCTCACAAGTAAACTGGAGAAATGTGGGCTAGATAAAAATTACTATAAGGTAGGTACATAATTGGCTCAGTAGCCTCAAGCAAGGATAATTATAAATGGATTGGTGTCTGAATGACAGGAGGTTTCACGCATGGCTCTATAGGGGTCTGTCCTGGACCTAGTGCTCTTTAATATATTTATTAAAGATTTGTATGCCAGAAGAGAGAGCTAATTTATTTGTAGCATTATCGATTTTGCAGTTGACATGAAACTGGTAAGGACTGTCAACAATGGATAACAGGAGTAAAATTCAAAAAGAACTGAATGGATTGGAGATCTGGACTGGAGACCACAGAATGAGGTTCAGGGCAGACAAATGCAAGGTGCTACATGTAAGGAAGAATGATCAAATGCACAGATACAGAATGGGAGATAATTGTCTGTTGATGATTGAGAAGAAGATTCTGGGGGTTTTGGTGCAGCACAGACTCAACATGATTCAGCAATGTGACCAGTCACAAAAAAAGCAAATGTAATTTTGAGCTGCATTGACAGTGTAAGACACAGGAGGTAATATGCCACTCAGTCCTGGTTATGCCTCATCTAGAATATTGTGTGCAGTTCCGGGCCTTTCATTTTAAGAAGGATGTGGAGGAGTAGGCAAGGTTCACAGGCAGGTGACCAAAATGATAAAGGGATTGGCAAGCAAGCCTTATACAGTAAGATTGAGAGAGCTAGGTATGTTTAGTTTGGCAAACATTTAAGGGGGAACAAGTCAGCAGTTTTCAAATATTTGAAAGGCTGCCATTAAGAAGTAAAAGAGCAATTGTTCCCCCTTATCTCAGAGGTAAGAGCATGAAACAGTTATTTAAAATAACAGAAAGGTTGATTTAGAGAAGATATCAGGAAAACTTCTGTACTCTTTTTAGAACAGTAAGACAACAGAATGAACTGGCCAGGGTTATTTTAGAAATTCTTCATTGGAAGTTTTCAAGAGGAGGCTGGGTAGCCATTTGGGTAAGGATGATTTGGGATTAGTTCATCCTGCATTTGTGCAGGGGGCTGGAGTAGATGACCCTGAAGTACCTTCCAACCTTATGATTCTATGATTTTTATTGCATGGATCCTGGAATCTAGACTCTGTGGGCCCAAGGAGTCTACACTGAACCCTTAATCCACTCTTATGTGAAAGTGTCCCTGGAGAATTATAATTAGTAATATACAAGTGTGCAATAATGCTGAGTATTGTGCTCTACAGTTACATCTTGACTAAGAGTTGCTCACTCAATCATCATCCTCTCTTCCACCATTTCAGTTTCTACAGCAGCTGCACTGGGCACATGGCGTCTTTGTTCTGACCATCCCAGCACCAGCCATGCCTAATGGGACTGAGATGCTTTCTATAACTACAGTGTTCTTTTGCATTTTGTCTGTCTGAGTTTCTAGTCCTTTCTCTCATCCTTAACAGCAGCCTAACCAAGTTGGTCCTGGAGTGTCTTTAGTGTGAGGAGAGGCTACTATCACCTGAAAAAAGGGTACTTGAGAAGCTGTGGGAATTTCTACAGAGTTTACAAGCTCTGCAGGAGGCCTGGCAGGCACTAGCCAGCCCAACAACTGAGACTTACCAGTTAGGAAGTATACAGTTGCTATTTCTAGTTTCTTTAAATTGTTTTTGTTGCCATCTGCTTGTTTAGATGGCATGTTAGATGCCCAAGCAGCCAGGGGATGGCTTGACCAGCTCAGAAAGATGATCTGGTGAAGAAGGGACCTGGCATGGCCTCATCAGCAGTGGGCGCTGGTGACGGAGGGTTCCAACAGAAGAGAATTTGTGTGTTGCTTGGAAAACTGCCTGTGATCTCATCCTACGTGGTATTTCAAGGGAATCCTTTGGGACCAGGTTGTTATAATGCCACTCGGTAGGATCACCGTTAAAACTTCAAGCTAGGTATGATAGTGAAAGGAGGGGTGCTATGATCCTCCAAATAATGTGACTAATTTAAAGCTGTATTTGAGCATATCCATGTTCTAAGATTTCCCAGGACAATGCACTAAGGTTTGCTTAAAATGCCACAATGAAAAGTCCCAGATCTTTGTGAAAGCTACTGTCTCTTATTCTGTGTTGTACAGCGTCCAGCACAATTGGACCATGATTCTCATTGAGGCTTTGAGCTTCAATTTAAAAATAAAAAGAAGAAGCAGACGGTGCTTATTTTAGAGGCTCTTTATCCCAAAAGCTCAAACTACCCAAATATTATATATGAAAATCAACTATATCACATGTTCAATGTAACACAGGCCAAGACTCCTGTCACTTTAAGAGGGGAGAACAGCTGGCTCTGCAGCAAAGGAGGACAGGCTGGCCATCAATCAACCCAACCTGGAAACCCCTGTGTGTGGCTGGGAAGCCACAGGACAGTAAGGGACATGAGTGCCTGAGGCCAAGCAGGCAGTCTGCCCCTGCATGCTGCAGAAAGGAATGCCTAGGAAAGAGGGGATGCTGGAAACTGCCAGGCAGACACCCAAGCCACTCAAGGGAGCTGAGATGACAGGGCTTCAAGGGAGGTATGGTTTGTGGGCAACACTAACCCTGGATTAGGACAACTTTTAGTTGTGAAACAGCTTGCTTGCATTTATGTTATATAGAGGTGATGCTTCCCCTCTATGCAGCACTGGTCAGGCCACAGCTGGAGTACTGTGTCCAATTCTGGGCGCCGCAATTCAAGAGGGTTGTGGATAACCTTGAGAGGGTCCAGAGGAGGGCCACTCGTATGGTTAGAGGCCTGCAGGGAAAGCCCTATGAGGAAAGGCTGAGGGACCTGGACCTTTTTCAGCCCCTGCAAGAGAAGGCTGAGGGGGGATCTTGTGGCAGCATACAGATTCACCGGCGGAGGGGGAAGGGCACCTGTGAAGAGCACCCCTTGCAATAATCAGAAACGACGGCCACAAAGGGAGCAGATTTAGGTTGGACATCAGAAAGAACTTCTTCACAGTTAGGGCTGCCAGAATGTGGAATGGGCTCCCAAGGGAGGTGGTGCTTTCCCTACCTTGGGGGTCTTCAAGAAGAGACTGGACAAGCACCTGGCTGGGGTCACACAACCCCAGCACTTTTTCCTGCCACTGGCAGGGGGTTAGATTCGATGATCCATTGAGGTCCCCTCTGACCCTACCATCTGTGAATCTATGAATCTATGTTATGTTTTGACCTGGATACCAGAGGACTAGGTTGTGGCTACAGGGGACGTGTGGAGGCCACAGAGAGGGGCCTGGTGGGGCATTGTGAGAGGCAGCCCTGCCTGGGGTCAGGGACCCAGGGGGCTGAGGCTGACACAGAGAGAGCAGCCTGGTTTGGGGGCCAGGGGCCCAGAACATGAGACAGGGGCCCAGACCACATGAATATGAGAAGGGGCCGAGGTCCAGGAGCCAAGGTTTCCCAAAGTGCTGGGGCCAAGTCAAGCCAAGGGGCAGTGGACCTGGGCTGAGGGGAGCAGCCAGAATTAAAGTCCAAGGTTGAGAAGACTGAGGTTCAGGCAGAAGTTCAAGGCTGGAGGGCCAAAAGCTGCATTGTAACAAGGGGGCTGCCTCCATATGAACATGGCATGGGTATGTTTACAGGGAAGGATGGAGCCACAAATACAGGCTATAATGAATATAGTACCCTGAGGTGCTGATACAGCTAGAGGCCACAACTTAGTGTCTGAGGGACAAGACTGGGCCCAGCCAGGTACAAGAGGTACCAGCCAGCCAGAGCCAACAAGGGCAGCCTTAACATCAGAGTAGTTCCATCAAAGTGCAGCAGGCAAAGAAGAAGGAGGGTACCCCACGGAGCCAGAGTGGTGGGAGCAGGAATCATGTAGCCACCAGGGGTGTGACAGCCATCCTTGGAGCGTGGTCCTGTGAAGTGCAGGTCACGCATGCTGTATTATGTCATAATCAGCACATTATTTACATTCTTGGCAACTCCTTCAGTTGCAATCATTCTCCAGGGTAGGAGTTAATGTATTACCTTTGAAAGAAGAGGCAACAGGAGACAGTGGATAACATAGGTTACTTCTGCTGTCTACTCCTGATTGGGTGTGTGAAAATGGTCCAGTGGATAGAATAGTGGGATACAAAATGATTAAGTTTACCAGGCTCTGGTAACGAGTTTATCTATGGGCTTAGAGAATTGACACCTCCTTTTAGGAGGTCGCTTGCTCCAGGACCTTGGTTGTCATGGGTGACTTCAATTACCCGGACATCTCGTGGGAAGATCACTCAGCTAAATCTGAGCGGGCGCAAAGCTTTCTCTCATGCGTGGATGACCTCTACCTGACTCAAGAAGTCTATGGGCCAACGAGAGGCAAAGCGCTGCTTGACCTGGTACTGGCTACGGGGGACGACCTAATCGGCGACCTAGTGATCGATGGGAAGTTGGGTGACAGCGACCACGAGCTGATCACCTTCACCATCCGCCGTAAAGCTGGCAAGTCAGTCAGCAACACAGAAGTCCTTGACTTCAGAAAAGCCAACTTTGACAAGCTCAAGAGGCTAGTCGGTCAGGCCCTCAGGGACCATGACCCCAGGGAGAGGGGAGTTCAAGAAGAGTGGTTGCTTCTCAAGGAAGCGATCCTCAGTGCACAAGGTAAATCTATTTCAACACGGAGGAAAGGCAGCAAGAAGGCACAGCAGCCCCCCTGGCTCTCCAGAGATCTAGTGGACCTACTGTGGCTAAAAAGGAAAGCCTACAAAGGATGGAGGATGGGATTCACCTCCAAGGAGGATTACTCCGTGCTGGTCCGGTCCTGCAGGGAGCAAACCAGGAAAGCCAAGGCTGCAACTGAACTCCAACTAGCTTCAGGCATCAAGGACAACAAAAAGTCCTTTTTCAGATATGTGGGGAGCCGGAGGAAAAGCAAGGGCAATGTTGGACCCCTGCTAAACCAGATGGGGCAACTGACAACTGACGCCCAGGAAAAAGCCAACCTATTAAATAGGTACTTTGCGTCAGTCTTTCATCAGTCACACGGGATGCCCGTGCCTGCTTGGGACAGGGAAATCTGGGTGAGGGGGATCCCCTACCCTCCATCAATGCTGACCTCGTGAAGGAACACCTTGAGAAGCTGGATACCTTCAAGTCAGCTGGCCCTGACAACCTGCACCCCAGGGTACTCAAGGAGCTGGCGAGCATCATAGCCCAGCCCCTGGCACGGATCTTTGAAAACTCCTGGCGCTCTGGTGTAGTGCCCGAAGACTGGACGAAGGCCAATGTGGTGCCAATCTTCAAGAAAGGGAGGAGAGTGGATTCGGCTAACTACAGACCCATTAGCCTGACTTCTATCCTGGGGAAGATCTTAGAAAAGTTTATTAAGGAGGCCATCCTTGAGGGACTGACCCAGGCTAACATTCTAAGGGATAGCCAGCACGGGTTTGTTGCGGGTAGGTCTTGTTTGACCAATCTCATTTCCTTCTATGACCAGGTGACCTATCACCTGGACAAGGGAGAAGAGATTGATGTCATATATCTTGACTTCAAAAAAGCTTTTGATCTGGTATCCCATGATCACCTCTTGGCCAAACTGGCCGGTTGTGGCTTTGGCTCCACCACGATCCGCTGGCTGGGAAATTGGCTTCATGGTCGGACCCAGAGGGTTGTGATTGATGGCAGTCACTCATCGTGGTGCCCTGTGACCAGTGGGGTCCCTCAAGGCTCTGTCCTGGGACCCATACTGTTCAACATCTTCATTAACGATGTGGAGATTGGAGTCAGGAGTGGACTGGCCAAGTTCGCCAATGACACCAAACTTTGGGGCAAAGCATCCACGCCAGAAGATAGGCAGGTGATCCAGGCTGACCTGGACAAGCTCAGCAAATGGGCAGAGGAGAACCTCATGGTGTTTAACACCGAAAAATGCAAGGTTCTCCACCTTGGGAGGAAAAACCTGCAGCACCCTTATAGGCTCGGCAGTGCTACGTTGGTTAGCACTACAGAAGAAAAAGACTTGGGGGTCATCATTGACCACAAGATGAACATGAGCCTCCAATGCGATGCTGCGGCTAGTAAAGCGAGCAAAATGCTGGCGTGCATCCATAGATGCTTCTCGAGCAAATCCCGGGACGTCATTCTCCCCTTGTACTCGGCCTTGGTGAGGCTGCAGCTGGAGTACTGCGTCCAGTTTTGGGCTCCACAATTCAAAAAGGATGTGGAGAAGCTTGAGAGAGTCCAGAGGAGAGCCACGCGCATGATCAGAGATCAGGAAAACAGATCTTACGATGACAGGCTGAGAGCCATGGGACTCTTTAGCCTGGAAAAGCGCAGGCTCAAGGGTGATCTGATGGCCACCTACAAGTTTATCAGGGGTGACCACCAGGATCTGGGGGAACATCTGTTCACCAGAGCGCCCCATGGGATGACGAGGTCGAACGGTCACAAACTCCTGCAAGACCGTTTCAGGCTGGACACAAGGAAGAATTTCTTTACTGTCCGAGCCCCCAAGGTCTGGAACAGTCTGCCAGCGGAGGTGGTTCAAGCACCTACATTGAACACCTTCAAGAGTAAATTGGATGCTTATCTTGCTGGGATCCTATGACCCCAGCTGACTTCCTGCCCTTTGGGCAGGGGGCTGGACTCGATGATCTCCCGAGGTCCCTTCCAGCCCTAATGTCTATGAAATCTATGACATTTTCCCCACTCTCCAGTGCTGCAGCTTTCCTATTGTAAAATGCAAACAATGGTGCTTTGAGATGCATGGATGGGAGAAACAGAGAAAAGAATTATTAAAAATAATAAGTTCAAACGTAACTAAGACATACTCTGTGACGCTATCTCCATCTGCCAGAAGTACTCTTTCATTTTCTTCATCTTCTCCCCCATCACAGTCCCTTGTGTCCTTTGCTCTATCTTAAGTCTCATTATCTGAGCACCATAGGCCACATCTACACATTGCCCTATGGCAACGTAGCAATGTGCTACGTTGCCGTATGGCGCATTATGGCAATGTAGTGATCATGTGGGTCTACATGTGGGTATAGCACACTGGTACGGTGATGTAGAAACAGATATCATCAAACTGAAGAGGATCTACTTTATTGGGTAAAACACATGCTGCCCCTTGTCCCACATCAGGCAGGGGTCCAATACAGGACAAGGGGCAATGTGTTCCCCTTGCCAGGGGATTCCCCACCTTACTTGCTGCCCCACATCTCCTTGCTGGGTCCATGCCGACCATCCTTCTGCATGAAGCACAGGTCAGCACGGATCTTGGCAAGGAGGCAAAGGGTGGTGTGGAAGGCAAGGAATTCCTGGCACCTGTGCCTCCATGCTAGGACCTGCACTGGATGCTGTGCCAACCCATGTTTCACATGGAGGCATGGGTCAGCACAGGATGGTGCAGAGGCATGGAGTGGCACAGGACCTGGAGAATCCCCAGCACCCATACCTCCACACCAGGACCCGCACTGACCCATGCTTCATGTAGAGGAACAGGTCAGTGCAGGTCCCAGCCTCTGCAGGAAACATGGCTCAGCACAGGACCCAGCACAAGTCCCAGCATGGAGCTTCAGGAATTCCTCAGTTCCTGCATCACCGTGCCCCCAGGGCTCTATCTCCAGAACTGGGGAACCCCAGGCTTTCCACACTTAAAGAGAGACACCCCCAGGGTCTCCCAGATGTATCTCTTTAAAAAGGGAACCCTGAGCTTTCCTCACTTATGGAGAGATGCCTGGGAGATCCCAGGGATGTGTCTCCATAAGCAGGGAAGCCCTGGCTTTCCCTGCTTACTGAGACACTTCCCAGGATTTCCCAGGGCACATCTCTGTAAAAGAGGAAAGGCAGACAGGCATTCCAGGGGCTTGAGGGGCCCGATCCTGCTCAGGAATTCCCAGGAGGGGTTGTGTGCAGGATCGGGCTCTGGCTGCCCATATTCCCCACCGCCAAGCAAACAGGTGTCTGCTGCAATAAAGCAGCACAGTCTATTATCGTTTCTGTCATGGCCACAAATTTTGGGCATTTGTGGCATGACAGCAGATGTCTATTTGCCTGCCCTTTGTGCTGCTATAAAAAAAATTATGGTGGCACAAAGGTGAAGAAAGGCAATGTCTGTTTCCACCCTTAACTGGCAGGGTTGTGTTCTGCCTCTTGGAACCAGCTTGTGGACGACTCAGTTCTGGAAACTCCTCTTTCTATGTTTGTGTACAGTACTGTCTTTACCTGTGGAACCAGACTAGCAGCATCAGACCTCCACAGCTTTTATTCCCAGGGGTGTTTTAAGGCTCACTGTCGTTTATCCTCCCACATTTCCTTTGTCCTTTTCCTGTTCGCTTCTCCCTCTGCCATACTCTCAGCCAGTCAGTCAGTCTGTCTCTGCGCAGATGACAAGGTTGCTACTGAAGGCTTCTCTGCTTGCCATGCTAACTTCACTTCTCTTTGGGACTTGCAGGTGACCATGATGCTGCACCAGAAGAAACACTGGAGGTCCATGTGTAAGGGACTTGTCCTGGGAACCCTCCTGACCAGCTTCATGCTGCTGCTATACTCCTATGCCATTCCACCTCTGCAAGTCAGCATGACAGAGTGAGTCCATATCTGTTCTTCCACTAGAACAGCTTGTCCTCAAGACATACCAAACTGATGCAGAAATGCTTTCTTCAGGATGGAACACAGCAAAGGTGGTCCTCACCTGTACGAATGTTCTTGCTGAGGCCAAAAGGATTTGTGAGGCTGAGGGAAGGGCTGGCCCAAGGGGCTGGCAAATGTGGCCAGAATCTTTTTCTACAACGTAACTGAGTGATCCTATGTTGATTCAGCCCAGGAATTAAAGTTGTAACTATTTGATGGTTGCTCATGGCCTGTATGAAATGAATTGGGGGGGCATGCTATGTCCACTTTCTAATGGACACAAGTGAATGTCACAAAGCAAGTGTCACAACTTCAGGGCTAATTGTACCTCTGTCTTCTTGGTCCCTCTGCCTGCATTCCCGGTGTCAGGCCATGCCCTTTCATGCCATCTGTGGTGGAAGTACACAGTTTTCCCACTATCAGAAAACTCAGGAAACAAGGGTGCCATGAGATTCTTTTAAGGGTGCACTGGGGTGCCATGCAACATTAGCACTGTTAAACCCAGAGTTTTTAAACAGGAGTCCATAGTGCCAAAAGCATTCTGACCCATTGTGGTCTTTCTGAATTCTTTGCAATAGAAGAATTGCTCTATTATTTTTCCATAATCAAGAAATGGGTGAAAACTAAGAGCTAGCATTTTCTGAGGGGTGCCCTGAATCTAGCCAGTGGTTCCCTGAGTCTAAAAATTTTGAGAACCACTACTGTAGAGACTAAGATGTCACCTTCCTTACCTTCTGCCTTTGAAGCCATGGCCAGACGAGCACAGACGTTTCATTCCCTGGGTTCAAGTAGCAGTGGCGCACCTTGCACTACAGCTACTTATCCCCCAGGAATGCCCATGCCATGTGTGCTTTGGCATGTGTCAAATTACACCAGGGGCAGTAGGGGAGACTGGGGCTAGCACTGAGCTGGCCCCAGCAGCCTTACAGGGGTCCTGGGGGCCTCCCAGTGCTGCAGCAGCAGTGATCCTGCCAGGTGGAACCCGGCTAGCAGCTGCAGTGCAGCTCCAGGCAGCCCAGCTCTGTTTTTCAGCAGCGCATGCTGCCTGTGCGTGTGCTGCTCCACCTGTTTTTCCACAGGTTTTTTTGACCCCTGGATATCCAGGGGTCAAAAAAACCCATGGAAAAAAATGGAGCAGCACACGCACAGGCAGCACACCCTTGCAGTGCAGAGAATACCTGACTGTGTGGTATGTGGTGTTGCAGATGTGTTTGCAGCACCACATACTGCATGGTCACGCTCATCTGGACGTGTCCTGAGAGTCTGAGACCAGTGCTGAATGCAGTGACTAAGGTATCCCAAACAAAAGTATGATTTATTTTAGCTGTGGGAACTAAACCTTTTGAATAGTGGCTCTCAACCTTTTCATCTGTTGCAAAAAAACACCACAACAGATCAGAATGTTTTTGACACTCTGGATTCCCCTTTGAAATCTCTAGGTTTATAATGTGTAGGTGTCTACAGTAGGGCTGTGTGAAGCTTCGGTCCCTGATTCGATTTGATAGCCAAATCTCCTAATCCGAATCAAATCAGAGGACCGTTTAAACTCTCCGAATTGAACTGGAACCCTCTGAAGCAGTTTGGAGAGATTTGGAAAGATTCGGAGATTTGGACATAGACACAGCTTTAAATGTTTGTTTTTTTTACATACCTCTAGGTAGCAGGTGGCTTGTGAATGCTGCAATGCTGGGGCGCATGGAGTGTCCCACAGGAGCACAGGAGGGCTCAGCAGCAGACCCAGAAGTGGACCAGAAGCACTTCCGGTCCACTTCCGGGTCTGCCGGAGAGCATGCAAGGGCCCCTCCTGCACCCCAACCCAGCTCGGCAACTGGTGCTTCCTGGGTCTGTGGGGGACACCTGGGGTCCCTCTGCGGCCGATCGCTGAGCCGGGGGGCTACATACCTGCTACCTCGAGGTATGTAGAAAAAACTTTTAAAGCTGTGTTTCTGTCCGAATCACTAATTCTCTGAATCAGCATCGAATCTTCAGATTCGGATTCAGCCAAATCAAATCAGAGACAGTGATCCGAATCAACTAATCGAATCCAATGTGAATCGAATAGGGCCTGCTTCGCACACCCCTGGTCTACACCCCTAATAGTGCTAATATTGAGAATCACTGATTTAGAGAAAAAAGATTTTAAAGCAACAAACAGTCCATGCTCATGTCCATCTTACCTAAAGAAAGATACCAGTCTGGCAGTAGGGACCTAGCTATGCCCAGCTTCTTCAATGACTTTAGTAATTGATCATTGTTCTGATCCCTGAACACATCCCAAGCAAATAGGTGTTTCTATCTTGACAAGGTCCCTTTTTAAACTGTTACAGTCCTTTTGATCATTTTGTCTTCTGGGGTCTTGTTCATTTCAGCATTATCTTACAGTAATTTGTAAGTGTTTTTCAAAGGCTAGCTTATCTTGAGCCAGTTTTTCTTGCTGCTTGTTTTTCCTTGCAGTCCATCTCATACCAAATCACAGTAAGAGCAAAATCCTATTTTCCTTTATGAGTCTAAGTGGCATATACTCAGCCACAAAATTACAGTTTTGGCATGTGCTTGCAGTTTGTAGTTCAGGTCCAGGTACGCAAGCCTGGATACACCCATTGATTATGCTCAATGGGGCTGTGCTCTGGCTGGACAGCTCACTGCAAAATGGGATCACCCAGGTATGTGAATAAGGCTGTGTAAGTCCCAAAGTTACAGCTGCAGCAGAAGAACCATGGCTACCAGGTGTTAGACTGAGAAAGTCAGAGATGGGCTGGAATTTACATCTCCTGCTTCCTACAAAAATATTTTAACTTCCAGGTCACACGCTAGTCAATACCCAGACCCTTTTCAAACCCTCCTTTTGAAGCTGGTCCCCCCAGCAGCTAAGAAGAGGTGTTATGTGGAGCCAGAAGGAGAAGCATAAGCCAGAGGTTGTGTATCTTGTATCTAGGTGATTCTGTTTGGCTGCAGGGTAAAACTGACTCCTAACCTGTGCACAGGTATCAAAGCCTGCAGTTCCATGGCCATGCCTGTGTATATAATACAAAACAAAATGTAGCCCTAAAGTGCCTGTTAAAGTCAGCATCCAGCATCCAAATACGTAGCAAACATGAAGCTGCTATGTCATAAACGGCTTGTTGATAGTTCTTGAAGAAAGACTAGAAAGGCCATGGAGATGGAGCTCCCCTTACCCTTAAATGTAGATCCTCCAAAGCAAAGTTGAACCCCACCTTTTGCAAAGCAGTGGGGCAAGGGAGATATGTTTTGCTGCATCTGCCCATAGCCATACTTGTAATGGGCCATGCTACTCTGAGAGTGCCTCTTCCTGGAAGGGCGAAAAATTAGTTCAGTTTTCGTGGACTTAGCTCAGTGCCCAGTCTCACTAAGTAGTCCTGTTGTTCTTGACAAAGGGGCTATTAATGTCAGTCATGGTAGAGGCAATTGGATGTGGACAGTTGTGGTCTGGAACTGGATTGAGACTTATCTGTCTCATTTCATAGAAGACCAGAGTCCAAACCATACCTACAAGAGCAAAGAGGTAGCCCCTTCCATCACATATGCTGATGGCAATGTGCTCCCCAGCCTTGGGCATTTTAAGATTATTACTGCAATTTGCCTTCATGAAATCTTTTTCTGCAGGAAATCCTTTGTACTCAGTACAAGGTACTGGATCTTTCTAATGGAAAGGGATCTGGGAAGGGAAAGTGCACTTGGATATTACTGAAAGTGTGCAATGGTTAAACCTCCATGCTCCTGCAGAATCACAGAAGACAATCCCCTTCAATTCCTAGGGTAAATGGAGGAGCCTGTAGAAGAAGTATATTAAATCCAATCAGAAACACTGTTGCAAACCCAGGGAGAAATACTCCTTTCATGACATAGACCCAGACCCCCATCCCCTAACAAATTGGCAGAAAGAGGAGAGATTAGATCGCTATGTCCGCAGGGTTTACAGGGGCCACGTCACTACCTTTTCCATCCTCAAACCTCCGATGACAATACTCCTGTCCCAAATTGAGTTGTGACCTCAAAAGGAAGAAGTTTCAGAGGCTCTGTGAAGTCCCCTGTGGATCTTGCTATTGCTGTTGATTCTGTGTGGAAGGCATTCAAATACTATAAAGATGGGGAGCGGGATAAAACTCTTAAGATAGACAGACAGACAGATGAACAGTGAGTAAGTATGGAGATGATGAAACTCAAGTGACAGTTTGCTGCCATCTACAGATTAAAATTGGTGAAGAGCTAGGATATAAAATCAAACAATGTCAGCTACTGTGATTTCACAAAGTAAAGAGAGGTAAAGTGAAGGAGCCAGATTTTGATCCCTGTTACACAGTAGAAATGGAGTAACGTCAGAGAAATCATCTCTGACTTGACTGTAATTAGTTTGTTTTACTGCAGCATCAAAGGCAGATGCTGGCCTAAGGCTGTAGGATTAGCTGAACAGATGAACACATAGTTTCATCTATGACTGTGACTTTAGTTTGGTTGTAACTAAAGCAGAATTTAGTTTACTGCATTTGTGCAATGTTTATTAGTTCTGTGGAAACTGTCTTCCTCGGGAATTGGGAGTGAGCTTTTCACATTTATGCCTTTGTTTCTAATTGAGTCCAAGACAGTAATAACTAAAGTGATTACTGTCTGGTGGCTATCCAGTGGCCTATATTACAGTGTATTGATCTGTCAAGTTTCTGTTCAGCAAGTGGCCTCATCACTATTGGTGTGCTTGTTGGCAGTGATAGCACAAAGGCTAAGGGCTAAATGGGTCACAAACTATAGTGAAAGGTCCTGTACAAACATTGAGGGAAATTTTCAGCTCTTCATCATGGAGCTGATCACTGCAGTAGCAAGGGGTACGGTATGCAAGAAAATTTGTGATAACACTCTCTGGACTATACCTGTTCAGGACAATCAAGCCAGCCCAGCTCACCAGAGCTGAATTCCCTTAGAAATGTGCATCCATTCTCTGCAAGGTCTTTGTGGTTAGCCATAATGAGACTGTAGTGTGAAAGCAAAGCCAGTCTGTAGGTCCAACCCTTACAGATGTGCCTTTTGTTTTCTTTCCTCCAGGATTCCTATCCCCTATTCCTGCTCTTCTTACCCCACCCAGGCCCGGGTGCCAGTCACAGCAAATGGCACCCACAGTTCCCCAGGCCAGGCATGCCTGCCAAAGTTTGATGTCATGTTCATGAAGACACACAAGACAGCCAGCAGTACCATCCTCAATATCCTCTTCCGCTTTGGTGAGAAGCACCGCCTCAAATTTGCATTCCCCAATGGCCGCAATGACTTCTACTACCCATCCTACTTTGAGCGGAGTCAGGTGCAAGACTACCACCCTGGCATGTGCTTCAACATCATCTGCAACCATATGCGGTTCCACTACCAGGAGGTACGCAAGCTCTTGCCTGCTGACACCATCTTCCTGACAGTGCTACGGGACCCTGCCTACCTCTTTGAGTCTTCCTTCCACTACTTTGGCCGTGTCATCCCCCTCACCTGGAAGCTGTTGGGTGAAGACAAGCTAGCAGAATTCCTCCGCGACCCCTGGCATTACTATGACCCCAATGGGTTCAATGCTCACTACCTCCTGAACCTGCTCTTCTTTGATCTAGGCTATGACAACAACATGAATGCCAACAGCCCTCTGGTGGACGAGTACATCCAAGAGATAGACCAGCGCTTTCATCTGGTCATGCTGCTGGAGTACTTTGATGAGTCTCTGGTGCTGCTGAAGGACCTTCTGTGCTGGGAGCTGGAGGATATCCTCTACTTCAAGCTCAATGCCCGCAAGGACTCCACTGTCTCCAAACTGACAAATGAGCTGTATGAGAAGGCCACCTCCTGGAACCTCATTGATGCAAAGCTTTATCGCTATTTCAACACCACTTTTTGGCACAAAGTAGATGCCTATGGGCGGGAACGGATGGCAAAGGATGTGGCTGAGCTGCAGCAAAAGAATGAGAAGATGAAGAGCATATGCATTGATGGGGGCCACCCAGTGGATGCCAATGCTATCCAGGAGTCATCCATGCAACCATGGCAACCACTGGGGGAGAAATCAATCCTGGGCTACAACTTGAAGAAGAAAATCAACAAAAAGCATCGAAAGCTGTGCCGCAAGATGCTAACCCCGGAGATCCAGTACTTGACTGACCTGGGTGTCAACCTTTGGCTTACCAAACTCTGGAGTCATGTGCGGGAGTTCCTCAAGTGGTAACAAGTGAAAGGCAGCCATCCCCTTCCCCTGCCTCTACTGTCCCACCCCCATTAAGGGAAGAACCAGGTGCTTTTGTTTTTGTTTCTTCTTTACATCCATTGGTTGGATATGGGACACAATGCATCACCGTGTGCAGACTGGCTTGAGACTCCAGCAGGGATCAGCAAGCTAGAGACTGACTCCCATCCTGAAGTTCTGGCTACCCTGGGAAATATGGTTAGAGACCCATGTGGGTGGGAGTAATAAAAGCAGCTGCCACTCTTCTACCTAGTACCCTACTACCAACTCTCTTGATCTTTCCTTGGTCAACCAATTCCACTGTCTCTTTCCAAGGGCAAGTTCAGGGCACAGGGACGGCAGAGAGAGAAGATCTGGGCTGCAGTCTAACTGTCTAAATTTGCATTAGCTGAGTGGAGGCCCTAAAAAAGAAAGAACAGAACACAGGACATTGTAACAAGTTACATATTACTCATCAGTTATGGTTTTCTATTCAAGGGAGCTTTTTCTTCTTTTTGAAAGAGTCGGAGGCAGTATTTGTGACAGTTGGATCCCTCCTGTCTGTACCCTAAACATGCATTAATAGTAATAGATTGGCCACAGAGCACACAGGAGACAGGGTTGCAAATATGTGTGCCTGACAGCTATGGCTGTGTGTTTCAGCCTACTGATGTGTGTATGATTCTTCAGATATGTGTTTTCTGCATTCAAGCTTTACTCTGGCTACTAGAATTGTTTGTGCAATACATTGCAATGTGTAAAGGAATTTCATTGTGTGAATGAGAGACTGATACAGTACATGGTGTACTCAGGGTGAGTGTGTGTGTGTGTGTGTGTGTGTGTGTGTGTGTGTGTGTGTGTGTGTGTGTGTGTGTGTGTGTGTGGAAAATGCAAGCGCTGGTGTCAGTATATTTGGCCAGTAGGTTTACCAGTGTTTGGGGCTGTAAGTCTGAGATTTGCATTACAGTCCATTAAGAAGAGTGTGAAGACCAGTTTGGGTGTATCTGATGGGTAGAAGTAGTATATTACAGTGCATATTGATATCTTGATATGTGTCACTGTGTGTGCCTGTTGTCGGGTATGTGTATACATCTATGTGTATTGGAAAGGAATTGACATATGACTAGTATTATGTGTTGCTGTATGTGTTACATTATAGTGAGTATTAATACCTCTAGGTTTGTAACTGTGGGTGATATAAGACTGATCTGTGACAGTGACTGGTGCTATGCGTGTGACCGATCTGTTATTGAGTGTGTTGGTGCCTGTGTATGTGAATCTGACCTGCCCGTTTATCTGTATGTCTGTTTAGAACTGCACAAGTCACACGCTGGTTCACATAAGAGATGACACTCGATATTTTCAGTCCATTCTAAAGACTGAAATTTGCACTGATTCACTCTAGCCTATAGACTGCAGTTCCATGTGGCCTGTATATAGTCAAAATGGTGGTCAAAATAATTCCATATGCTGACTATTATCTGCATCACAGACATCAGCTGACCACAATAACTAAGACTTTCAAACTGCACTGATTCAGACCGTTTCTTTGTGAATGAAATAGTGCCAACGTGGACTGTATTTAGATACATTAAGATGGCTAGTGGGTCATATTTAATCAAACTGGTTCTCCCATAGCACTGATTTTGAGCAGTCTGTCTATGATATATGCCACATTGAGTGGTTTTTATTACTAGCTCAGGCTACTACTAGTCCAAACGCCTCGTGTTTTTATGGAGTTCACTGTGCTCATGCAGTCTGTACTTGGCCATAAGTCACTATGACATATTATTGACTAGTAGCTAGCAAAATAACTTTCATTTGAGTTTTGAGAGTGTTTATAAAAATAAAAGCACAAGCCTTGTGTACGTTTTTTTGTGATCCTAGGGTTCATAAACAGACTGGCAGATTTAAGCCAAAACAGCAGATATAGCAGAAGTCCAGTGGGCCATCTCTGTCAGCCAAGTCTCAGCCTTCAGCAGCTCTTGCCTCTGAAGGTTTCACTGCAGAGATGTGGGAGGAAAAAGCTATTCACCAGAGGTATGTTCATACCACTTGTGCAACACTCCCAGGAAAAACCCCTGCCTACTGCCTCCTGCTTCCGTGTGCTGATCCTCGAAAGAGGTAGTGAAGCCATGCTGAGAGCTTCCCACACCGATGCTCTCAGGCATCCTAGAGAAAGAGTTCTTGAGAGCATGGTAATGGATATACTCAGCCAGCTTCTCATCCTTATTGATGGAATAGACACACACAGAATGGGAAGGGGGTGCTTTGGTGGCACTCTTGGGGATACTGTCAAAGCAGTGTAGACACACTGTGACAGAACATTAGCTGAAAGCTCCTGTGTTTTAGTTTGTAGGTTAGTACTTTTCTAGTCTAATCCTTAGCTCCAGTCAAGATGTGTGTATAGTATTCACTGGGTCTGTGTGGTCTCATGACTCTGAGCTGCCTGTCTTCCCATTAGATCATGGCAGTTCAGGTCTTGCTGCCTAATTTTTTCCCCACCTGCCACCCTCAAATCCAATGGTTTCACCAGTTAGAAGGCCCCGTGGTGCCACTCCCCAAAGAGGAGATGCTGGACATAAACTTCGGGACCTGGTGAGAATTGGTGTGGACACGGGGAGGACCTTGTAAAGAGGATGGGGGAGGGTTTTTCTCTTGCCTTCTTTTTTTGCTTTCACACTTCTTTGAGAGGGAAAGAGCCCAGGAGGGGCAAAAGGGAACTGGAAACAAACTTTCAGTAGCTGCCAATCTGATGATCATTATAAGTGTGGGTTGCTAGCACCACAGCCTCTGTACCTCTGTAGCACAACAGGATGGTGCCAAAGAGCAGTGGCATCCAACAAGTAAAAAATTATATTACGATAATGCAAGTGCATATCAACCTGACAAGGGACAGGGTTGAGTACAGCAGCACCAGGAACTATCACAAAAGTCTTAGGAGGGAGCCAGGAAAAGGAGAAAGAGAGAGCAGGCACTAAACAGCAGGGAGGACTTCCAGGACAGTGTAGGTAGAGCCACAGAGCTGTGAATCTCTGGGCTATACAAGGCACGTGGCCTAGCTGCAGGGGGTGGGGGATGACATGCCAGCCATACCTGGAAGTGCAGCCAAGCTCAGCAAAAGCAAAAAAGGGAAAGCCATTGCCTCTGGGGTGAAGAGGGCATGTTCTTTGCAGCCTCAGGGAACACTATACCTCCTGGTTGGTTTGGCTGGGACAGTTAAGGGAAGGATTTTGGAGCCACCAATTGGTGCTGATTTCCTATGAATACAGAAGAGAGGAATGTGCACTAGTCCACAGTTCACTTGTCTGTACAGACACTGGAGTTTGTGAAGGAAGCAGCTGAGGACTCCCTCAGGCACAGCCAGTGAGGTAGGGGAGAGACAGGAATAATATTCAGGCTTTTCAGTGAAGGGAGAACACACCTGTTTCACCTGAGAGAAGTCATTGCCTTTGCAGTCCAGGCTTGTTGGCCCATTCCTCACCTTCAAGAGGAGCTGGAGTGGTAACACAGCCTGATTTCCTTGCTTTTTCAGCACTGATCATCCAAGGGCCCAGGTGGAAGGTTCTGAAGTGACAGGAGGATGAGTTAGAGTGAGTCAAGAGCGAAAGGCCCGTCTCTCCCCAGCTTCATGCTGAGCTGTCAGCAGCTGGGTCCCCCTCAGAAGCTACAACTCTTGGGTGCTTTAGCACTCACATTGCAGATATTAATGTGGTGGTTTATGGCATATGTGTAAGGAGCTGGCTACAGATGGCTGGAAGCTGGGGTAGGGTGGCAAGTAGGTGACTGCCTGCAACTCACATCCTAGGTTCATACTTGCACCAGAGTGAGAGGCTTCCCATATGGACAGACCCTTCCAAACACAGGGCTAGCAGGGGAGGTGAGGGTGAGAGGTAGCAGTTTGATTTAACAATGAGTCTTGAATCCCTCTTTGAGCTGACTTCATGAAGCAGCAGTTGGATTGGCACATCTCTGTCCTGTCCCTCCCATCATTAGCTGTCAGCAGTGCTTCCAGTGTTGTGCAAGGCTTGGATAACCAAGGGCCTGAGGTATACCTAATCAATGGGCAATGGAGCCAGCTGCAACTCCTCAGTGGTGTCCTATACGTATAGGAATTCCCCGGATGCACTCCATTATCTTTAAACTGCTTGGATGAGGCATGCATGCTGGGATCCGTGCTTTGCATGGATAGCCTGTCCTTTTGAAAGAGGATGGGGGCCCTAGCCTTGCTGTTGACTGTGATAAGCAGTATCTAGCAGCCTTTCATTTAAAGGGCAGCACTTACCTCTTCTCCTTGCCACAGCCAAGCGTGTCCCATTAATAGTCCTGGTGCATGTGTTTAACATTCTACTCTGTTTGTAAAGATGAGAAATAAAATAATTATAATTTTGTAAGATAATTATACTGTATATTTGACAGTTTTTAATATAAGAACCATTTAGCTGTTCTCGCGTCAGTCTCTTTCTTTCTGCCTGGATGTCAGGAGGGGCCTCTTCACCCCAGCAGCAGGGGACAGATACTGTGAGGGCAGCAGCCTCTTGGGACAGGGGCTCCCTGCTCCACTGGGTGTCTTTCTCTATACATGGAGAGGGAAGACCAGATGCAGTTGCCTGCTCCTGACCTCTCCTGCTTATGTACATCCTTGTGAGGAAATCCCACAAGAGCTGATAGGATGGAGGGGGTTCCCTTAGTCCTGCATCATAAACAACTGTGTTCTTTTATTTCTGCCGGAGCCACACCATAAAGACTCTTTTGGCTGAGTGTCCCCCTCCTTAACTTTCCCTTCATGTGTCCCCCTGCTGAAGTCCAGCCCAGCAATTCCCCCTTCTTGTTCCTAATTCTGGGATCTGTTGCTAACTCCCCTTGCAATGGACAGTCTCTTAGACTCTCACTGTTGGGCTCTCCCAACAATTCTCCTATGCAGGCAGAGGTGAAACAGCTTTCCCTCTGGCACTCCTGCTCACCCTCCCTCTCTGACGATGTTTTACTGACCCTGTTCTGAGGTTCCCAACTGGTCTGCAGTGCCAGCAAAATATGGCCCACGGGCCACATCCAGCCCACCAAGTGATTTCAAACAGCCTTGGTGTGCCTCAAAGCAGGCACCTCTCTGCCCTCCAGCAGTAGGCACGGGCTGCAGGAGCAGCTCCGGCTCTGGTTACTAGGCTAACAATCCCTGCTACCTTCCCCCCAGTTGTGCAGGGCCCACGCCACCCCCAGACCTAAGGCAGAGAGCACTGGAGACAGAAAGCTTCTGCCAGGTGAGGCTTCTACCCTGCAACCCTGGCCATTTGCAGAGGAGACAACCCAGTTCCTAGCAAGAGTCAAAGTGCAGGTATGGGTCTGACCTGGCCGTGCCGTGGACTCATGTTCTGGGGAAGGGGGTTGGGAGCCAGCAGTTATCTGGGCTGGGCTCTGCTGTATGCCACCACCTGCAGCAAGCCTGGCCGTGCAGCTGCACATTTGGGACTCAGGTCAGGAGCCACGGGTGATCTGGACCTGGCTAGGCCAGGCCCTAATAGGGATACAGGCACTGCTAAGGGTCCTGCTCTGTCTCCACTGCTGATGGTTGACATGGGGATCAGGGCAATGCGAACCTGCCTAGGAGGGTCTGAATGTGCAGGAAGGGGGAGCTGATCCACTCCCCTTGTCAAGCAAATTCAAAGCCAGGCACTTAGCAGTGCAAGTGCCAACCAAGGGGAGTTAATCAGCTTCCTCCACTCAGCTTTGCCGGTGCTGGGTGGGAGAGTTGAGCATGCATGGCCACCAGGCACATGGCTTTGATCTTACTAAGTGGGGGGACTGACTTTCCCATGCCTGGCACTTGCAGAGCCATGGGCCTGACAGTGCCATGCAGGGCTGCATCATGTACAGCTTGCAACTTTCCCTAAAATCCAGTCCTTAAGTTCATGCATTCTGCCATACCCATGTAGCACAGCAGGGTGCATGACTTTTGGGATCTAGGATCAGATCCCATCATGTCATTAAGTTATTGTCTGCCAGGGCCCAAGGGCTTATATCACCAAATGAAGTAAACTCCCTTTCTAAAACCTGTTATCCCCTAGAGCAGGAAAGTCAAACTCATGAGGCCACATAAACCCATTCCAAATCATGACATTTCTTGAGGGCTGAACTACAGTGGCAGGGTGAGTAGCAGTGGCATTAACTCTCTGTATACTGTTCCTGCTGACACAGTGACTCTGGAAGCCACAGGAGTTCACGCTGCTGTTACTTGCCCTGCTGCTATCAGATTGTGTCCCCAGTGGGGATCTTGGCCTGAAACTTTGGTGGTTGGGCAGGTAATGGCAGCATTAACTCCCTGCAGCAGCCAGAGGTGCTAGGTTGGCAGGATCAGCATCCACAAGGTTAATGCCACTGCTACTTACCTTGTTGCAGCAGAATTGCTTCCCCAGTGGAGATCCCAAACAGGAAATCTGGCAGCAGGGCAAGTAACTGCAGTGTTAACCTCCAGAGCGCTGCCCTCGTCAACACAGCAGTGCTGGCTGTTCCAGGGGCTAGCACCGGTGCCTCTTACCCCACTATCAAATTTCCAGTCCTGCAAGCTGGATCTGGAGGTGGGTTTTCCAGGCCTTGTGGGCTGGATGTCCCAGCTCCATGAGTCAGATCTGGCCCATGAGCCAGATGTTTGATACCCCTGCCTTAGAAGATCTTAGTGTTGATAAAGAATAATGCTTGTGCAGTGCTTTTTAGTCCAGGCTCCTTAAGCATGTTTCAGTGGTGGGCCAGTATTATTGCTCCTGCTTTGCAGATAAAGAAACTGCAGCACTGAGACTAGAATAGACTTGATCAGAATCACGCAGCAGGTCAGTGGCAGACCAGTGACCTGAGTCCCATTCAGAATTGGGCCCATCCAGGGTAGCTGTACAGAGAATCAAGGGCTTTGTTCTACACATCTTCTTCATATGCTTAACTTTAAGCACATGGGCAAGGGCAGAGTGAAGCTCTAAAATAGGTCACTGCTGCAGCTAAAGCTCCAAGATCTAATAATCAATCCAGGTTGCCTTGCAGCTACTTTGCAGAGCATGCTGGGAGTCTGTCAGCAGCAACATGCAGGAAGCAGGGTCTATAGGTGAAGTGGGTTAGTTGCATATGGTGCTGGCACTGCTACTCACTTTTACTACTGTCAGGGACTTTCCAGTCCTGCAGCTGCTGTTAATACCCCACATGTATAGATTGCTGTACTTGCTATGCTTATCTTGCTGGGATCCTATGACCCCAGCTGACTTCCTGCCCTTTGGGTAGGGGGCTGGACTCGATGATCTTCTGAGGTCCCTTCCAGCCCTAATGTCTATGAAATCTATGAAATCTAACCACTTCACAGCCTAAGTGGGATGCATACTCCCTACCACTGAAATGTGGCAGCACATCAGCATTGTTGTCAGAGACAAAGTGAAGCCTGCCGCCTCTGGAAGAAACTGGGAGGGATTTCAGGAACGCAGAATGTGGGGACACCTTCCTGGTGATGTTTGTTCAGGATACCAGGGCTAGCATGCTCAGAAGTTGGATTTTAATTACTCCAGACTGCCAGGACATCTCTTTTGTGGAACCCCGAAAAAGCAGCACCTCCTCATGTATCAGCCCAGTAGGGGGCTGCACTTACAAGTTTTGCTGGCATAGATGTATAGGTCAACAAAGTATGGGTTGATAAAGAATAACACTTATGTACCCGTTCCCCACCCCTCATCACTATAACTATATAAACACCAGCCACAGTGTGGATGCAGTTGTACTGGAACAAATTCCTTTTGCCAAAAGAGCCTCTCCTACTTACGGAAGTGGTATAAGCTTCATCTCCACAAGGAAGTTTTGCAGCTTCAGCTCTAGCAGCAAATGCTTTTCAACATGGATAAAGCATCCCACACTGGAGGGCAGAGAAAGTCTCACATCAAGATACTTATTCTGCTGCTTCCACTTGGCTGCTATTTACCAATAATGTCCTGAAACCGTATTCAGGATCAGGCCCCGTGGCAGTGCTAGCATTACATTTAGCTCACCCACTTCATGCACAGACCCCACTCACTACCCAGATGTTGCTTCCTTACTGGGGACAGACTCCCAGCATGCTCTGCAAAGGCTATGTAGCTGCCAAGAAATTGCAACCAAGGGCAAACTGCTGTGTAGCAGCAAATCTAGACAGTGCCCAGAGCCCCACTGACTTCCTTTAGGCATCTGAAAGCCTAGCTCCCTAGAGCCTAACCCAATGGGGCATGTCTGCAGGGGACTCACCTGCCTGTTCTCTGGGCTTGGGTTAGCAGGGGAGGGGTTTGCAGCAAACAGTAGGATTTGCTTGTGAGTGGGAACTGGAAGCTGCTCTGCCAACTGGGCTGGGATCTTTCCTGATTGAAACGCATGGGGAATTCCTAGCACCTGCGCTGGCTGCTGGGCTCAGCAGGTCTTGACTGGGAGGGCTGTGGAGTATAAGGAACTGGCACTGAGCACAGAGGTTGCTTGTCAGAAGATATACACCTATAATTTCTCCTGTGAATGTATGTTCTGGTACTAGGACTGTGAGTCTGACGTCATGGGGCTGTGGAAAGAGTTACTGGTGGTGCTTGCCTGGAGCTCAGTGTTTGCTGCTCAGAGAGGTAAGTTCCCCACCTGCGGAGTTCCTGCAGCTCTGACCTGGGGTCTAATGTTCTGTAGCAAAACTGCTTGAAAAACCTCAAAACTGGCTCAAAGTTCAAAACCATTTAAAAAAAAAAAAAGCCTGCTATCTGGGCTTCTGCCCTCTGTATGTTCTTGGGTCATGTTTTTGTAGTTTCCTGTGAATGAGAGCTCTGTTTCATGAAAATCCAAATTCCAGCACCTGGTCTCTCTCTATAAAACCATCAAATACTTGTAAGTCTTCACCTAAAACAACCGGATCTGGCAACACTGAACACTCCTTTCCTATAGGAGCTGTTTGCTTTGACTGTGTACTTCTGTTCTTAACTGTTAAGCATCTAATAGAAACCCAGTGTATGAGTAACTCCTGGGCTATTTCTAAAACCTGGCTTCCCACACCCCTTTCTGTAATGCACTAATTTCAGTAGGACTGGAACATTTCCTCACTGAAATGTGTCCAATTCAGGACCCTGCACTAATGTAGCCTGGAAAGGATAATTGCAATAACCAATTTTCTAATTTAACCCCCCCACCATCTGTGTTTCTCTGCAATTAAAACAAAATGCCGCTCTATAGAGAGGTATCAGTTAAACACAATGTTTTATCAATTTTATAACTACAGTTTTGGAAGCCTACCAGTGCCTCGGTCACTATAATAAAATAAATTTATAAATACCTATAAACTGAGGCATTTGATTTTGGGTTTTTTATCATGGAAAATCAGAGCTTGCCCTGCCCCCTTTGTTCACCAAGACATGAGTCTAGCTGTGGCTGCCTTCTTCCCTGAACTGCTCTGTGCCACTGAGCAGCTCTGATATGCATCTGGAGCCCTGCCCATGCCACTGCCCCTCACTCCCCACCCCACCCCTGCAGGAGGGGGCCCCTGGCTGCCAGGCCTACAGGGCCAGGGGTCCTGGGTCCGATTCCCCAGCTGCTGCTCATGGGAGGTGACGGCCACTGCAGAGAAGCGAAGTGTGGAACCCGGCTCCCCCTCCCCTTCCCCCACAGGTGACATGGTTGGGTAAACCCTGGGGGAGCAGGGAGAGCTGGGCTCTGGGCTCCCCGTCCTGCTGCCCTCCCTCTGGGGGCCTCCACAGCCTGGCAGGTGGGACCCATTGTGGCAGGGCAGAACAGCTGCTGGGAGCCCTGTGCTGTCATGGTGAGGTGCCCCCTGCCTACCTGGCAGCAGTGGGGAACACGACTCACTGCTTCTGGGTGGGCAGGGGATGCCTCACCATGATGGTGTGAGGCTCCTGCCAGTGACACTGAGCCTCCCTGCCCTGCCCTTCCCTGCCCTGCCATGTGGGTCCCACCCACTGGGTTGCAGAGGCACCCGAAGGGAGGGCAGCAGGGCAGGGAGTCCCAAACTTGCAGCTGCCAGCCCATTTCTACCCCTGCCCCATGCACAAATCTGGGGAGCATGTGCACCCCCTCTCCCAGTAAGCGTGCACAGCAGCAGGGAGCCCATGCCTTCACCACCCCTGAATGAGCTGCCTGCGGCTCTATCCCTCTCCCCACTTGGGCCCTGCAGCTGTGCATTCCCACCCTGGACCCCCGGCTGGGCAGTCCCTCCCTCCCCCCCCGGGCTGAATTCATTCTCCCACTATATTGATGGAGAAAAGTGGGGGAAAGGAAACAAAACAAAACAAAAAAGGCAGGGAGGGGAAAGCAAAGCACCCTGCTGTAAATAGCCTAGAGAATGGGATTAGAAAGATTTGGGGAGATGGAATGTTTTTGCCAGCTCACAAGACTGCATCTTTCTGTAGGGAGAAGGAGCACATCCAATTACTCTGTATTCTATGAGTGCAATAAAACCAGCATCCACCTGACCATACCCCTGAACCCCCAGGGAGCTGGCCTCATGCTTGATCCGCAGTTCCTGCATCTGGGCAGCTGCCCCTATTCCATCATCAACAACCAACAGGGCCTTCTGCACTTTCAGTATGACCTGAAGGACTGCAGTTTCTCACAGCTGGTGAGTCTGGTAGCTCCTTAGACAAGCAAAGGCCTTGAGTTTCACCTTTGCTTAGAGGCATTTGAAGAGCCTGTAGCTCCAAAGTAGCTTCTCTTTCTAGTTTGGGGGTGCATGGGGGTGGAAATGCTGTCTGACAGAGCTGCTGTAATAGGAAAACTCCTACAGGTATTTGCTGGGCTAGACATAAGAAAAAAGCAAGGGCTCTGATCTTTAAATGGATTTTAGGCACCAAACTTGCACAGATTTTTAACAGGAGTAATATGCTTAAATACATGGAGGATCTGGGCCTCACCAACATCTCCCACTGAGATGATCATTTGGGTTTAATATCTGAATGCTCCTTTCTGTACTATTGCTGTAAATCTGGAGTGAGAAACTCATGGTCCTGGAACCATAAGGACTGAGTAAATTGTCTAGTATCCATGGAAGAGAAATATTAACTGCTTGAGAGGCCTGTTTAGCCCCTGTTAAGTCTTTCTTTTGTTCATAAGCCAGTAATCAATGTCTTTGCTACCAAGGCAGGGGCTGATTAAGCAATGTTTTTGGATGTAGCTTTTCAGGAGTGCAAACACATTTTTGCTTCCCTATGGGGGAACTTTTGCCCTCAGTCTGTGGCCTGGAAGAGAAAGTGGGAACATGATTGTTCTAACCTCCATTTTTCCCTGATCCCTGCAGACTTATGGGAATGTGCTTGAGCACTTCACCGACCTGGCCTATAAGCCTCCCTCTGGGAGAGGCAGATACTACGCCACCTCCTTCACTGAAAGAATAAACTGCACTGATTATGAGTAAGTTGCCAGCACTTGAGCTTACTAGTTTGATGCCTAAGTGAAAATCCCCAAATTACCATGAGCTCCACTAACAAGAAATTAATCCTTCACAAGCATGAATAGTGATACAAGCTGGACAAGAGAAGACTTAAACCAGCTGATGTAGGTGACCTGTTTCTTTGAGTGCTGAAGAAGATGCTAACCAGTAAGCCAAAGCTGTATTAGTTGGCAGAATTACTCTTGGGTTTTGGTCATGTACTAAACTTGCCTTAAATCCCAGGATGTGAAAAAGAATCTGGCAGCCCTTCAAGGCAGTTTCTTGTATGCTGCATGGCTTTGGGAAAGAAAGGTAATCTAACCATTCTAGCATGGTTCAAGGATAGGCTGGCAAGCTGGCCTTACTCGGTTCAGGATTCTTCTAGTTTCTGTGCCTGTGAGCAAGAATTTACCCTTCAGAAATAATAAGTCTAACTCCTACCAACTCTCTAACAATGTATTTCTTTCTAGTGCAAAACCCTTGACTCCTACAAATATATCCTCAGTTACTGGTCAGCTGTCTGCCTCCAGTGTACTGATGTTCAAGGTGATGCTAATGAATGGTAAGACAACTCTTACTGAAAGGCTGGGTGCTACCATTGGATTTCCCCATGATCTCTGGTGCACTGAGCTGCCTGTTTCCAACACCATTAAACAATGTCCTAAAACTAGACCTAATTTACCACCTCTTAAGGTGGTGTGTGCTGCCACTTTTGTAGAAGACTTATGAAACGGATGTGAGTCTTTCTTCCTCTGTCACTTGTCTTGTCTTCAGCCTTACACTCAGGGTCTGTGGGTTTGTTTGTTTTCTTTTTTGCCTAAAAAAAATCCTGCTGCTCTGGTAACACCAGGGAGGGACTACCTTTTTGTGAGAACCTATCATAGGGATTGGGGAGAAAGCTAGCATGCTCGTCAGCTCTATCTTGGCAGACATTCATGGGACTAATACTGGAGAACACCAACTTTCCTTCCCCAAAAGACTCTACATACGCTTGCAAAAGGCTTTGACTACTTGGAAGTCTCATTCTGTGACATGTGTTGCAACAAGCAGCCTGTGAAATGATCTTTAAATACAAAATCCTATTTCCTTGCAGGGGACTTCAGTGCCCCTTCAGACTCCCAGGTCTTTCCCCTGGGCTCTCAGATTCATATAGAGTTTGCTGTACAGAGTTTCTTCCACCAGCCTCTGCAGATTTTTGTGGATGAATGCATGGCCACCCCAACCCCAGAACTCCACGGATCTCCCAGGAGCTACAGCATTATTGCAAACCATGGGTAACTATGCTGCTCGGGCAACTCATGAAATCTGTTTAGCTTGGAAAATGTAGAGTTCAGGCAATCGCATGAGCATCTTGACTGAATATGTTTAATATCTGAAGGCTCCTAAATAACTTCTACTGATCAAATATTTATTTCAATCCTGCCTTAACTAATAAGGTGTATTTTATTGGCAAATGAAGATGATAGAAGGCAGGTGGTTGGCTTGATCACTGGAAGCCATAGGTGCACTAAATTTAGACCCCCATGGCATCACTACCATAGGTTAACCTGCTGAAACCTTGGGTAGATGCTGCTCAGAAGTAGTTCACTCACTTTGAACACAGTTTCAACAGCTTAAAGACTTAGAGAGAGAACAGCAAAGTAGATCAGGGCCAAACAATTATTGTCTATTTGGAAGCAATTGCTGTGGCCTTGACGGATTAATCCAGCCTTTCTGTTTCAGGTGTTTTGTGGAAGGTAAAGTGTCAAACTCCCATTTTCTGCCCAGAAAGGCTCCTGAAGCTATCAGTCTTTCCCTGCAGGCATTTGGATTTGTAGGTGTGGACTCAGATGTAAGTAACTCGATTCCATCCTGAGATGGCACTTCTGGTGTCAAGAGACGTCTTGTAGAAAAATGTTTAAGTACTTGGATCAATTTGAATTATACCACAAATGTTTCTACCCAGGACTATTTAAAGGTAGTTTCTGACTGCAACTACTATAGGTCTATGCAGAAAAAAACTTGCAGCTTTTTTTATTGTACCATCTAGTTGGGTAATCTACCACGGCCAAATTAAGAAATGTGTGATCCTGTCTGTATGCGAAATCTCCTGCTCTCCAAAACCCTCATGAAAGAGGGCTGGGTCATTAGCTCCTCTCTGTCATAATTCTCCTGTAGTTTGTAGCGGTGCAACTTGCCTCCCAAGATGCTTCCCTCAAGTAATGGCAGGAGCTTCACATGGTCTATCCTTTGACATGCCTTGCTTCTAAGCAAGGTCATCAGACATACCATTAATCATTTGGCCTTCACAAAACTGACTCTTGCAAGAAGGTTAACCAATGTTGTTCTAAGGCTAACACTGAATTGCTCTAGTTTAGTTCAAATTCCTGGATGTGCTAGATGTACATGTGCCCCCATTAGGCAGCAGTTTGGGAGCCCCACAAGTCTTCTGACTGGCAAGAAGCATAGGTTCATAATGGATCTAATGCAGTCACCAAGTCAAAGACTTTACATGGGTATCTGCCACATCCACCTCTGTTACTGGAACCCAGATTCTCATAGCTGCTGTTTAAATGGGACCCAGGTTTAAATGGAGTCTCCTTGTTTTTCCTCAAGTACGCATCTATGGAGCCTGTTCCTTTCTAATTGGCAGTTAAGCCATCTCTTTCCCTTTTTCCCCCTGCTTTGCAGATCTATCTTCACTGCCAGGTGCTGGTCTGGGACCCCCAAGTGCTCATGCACCCCACTAGGAAGGCCTGCTCATTCCACAGGGACACAAATCGGTAAGGGCTGTTGTGGGAGGAGGACCATCAGCTGAATGACCTGCATTCCAAGAAAGTATTAAAACAAGCTTGAACAGAGTCTGTCCCAGGTGGCATGTTGGCATGCCTCGGGTGCATTCTTCTGCTGGCAACAAGTGGTTTTGCCCACCTGAGCCCATAATAACTTTGGTCCAGTTGCCCTTCTGTCTGATACTGCCTGTCATAAGGGCTAAAGGTGAATGCATTCCAGGTTCATTAGCTTTGGAAGTGTTTTTAAAACACTTTTCAGGATTGCCTAACTGGAAATGTTTGGTTTGGAGCTGGCTGGTGAAGTTTTATATGGCTTCCGATGTACTACCGACCTTACTTGTTCCAAGCAGGATAGTAATCTGTATCTAACTGGAATAGATCCATATGTTCAATCTTGACTGGTTGTATAACTTCTGGACATTTGAGAGAGAATGTGAAAATGATTGACATGATGTGAAACATACACTGCCTCTAAATCTTTTTGCAATGGAAGGCAGTATTATATAAGGGTTATTTGTTGGAATAAGCTTAACAAAACCAAGTTCAATGTTCAGTCATAAAATGCAAAGCTGAGTCTTGGTTGGGGGTGAGGGACAAAATTCCTCCCATTCTACCATAAGAAGTCTTGCAACTCTTCCAAATCCTTTCTTCACAAGTAATAACGCTCCCATTTGTATTTGCAGTCTGTGCTTTCTCCAAGAGCACGCCCCTGTTGCATTAAGTTCCAAGTCTCTTTCATTCTGCTCCAAACAGCCAACAGTCCAGCTACTGCTAAAAGCAAAGAATTGATTTTTCTCTAAGACCTTGTGAAAGATTCTTAAATTGAGAGATGCCTGGGAACTGAGCAGGTAGACCTAGTGATCCCTGAGACTTGCCTTCTTTCCTTTGCTTCAAGACCTCTAATCTTCACTCAAAGTCCTTTCCTACTGCTCCCATCTAACAGGTGGGAACTCCTGGATAATCCTATTCTAAGCAACATGTGTGATTGCTGTGACTCTCTCTGCCAAGAAACAGGCTTGCGCCACAAGAGAGCCTTAGAAGGTAAGGACTACTTTTGACCTGGGGTCTGTGGCAGTATGGGGGAGATGGTGTCTTATCAAGATTTAGCAGCTTGAGCATGGCAACTAAGGTTCAGAGAAATAGAGTGGAGACTTCTCCCTTCTTAGCCCGCTACACCCACCTCCAAACATGCAGCTCTTCTGTGGTCTCGGAGAGAAGCTTTTTGCCTTCAGATATGACTTCTTTAGTCTAGCATCTTGACTCCAATATGGAGAACTGTCACTTAAAGCATATGTATCACTCTTTTTTGCTCCAATCCTTCACTAGGGCAAAGCAAGCAATCTGGGGTGGGTGGGTGATGTTGGGTTTGTCTCCCCCCCCCCCCCCATTTATCCACCTAATGGCAAATTGCAGCTGGCTAGCTGGTCATTCTGTAGATAAAAAGCACTTGAAGCATGTGTAGGGCAGCTCTGGCAAAGGCAGAAGTGTAGGCAGTACTTTCACTGCCTACAGAAGGAGCCTGCTTTTAAAGCTTGAAGAAACCAGCCTTTTGTTCACAGCTGTTGAGAAACTTTCAGGTTTGTCTTTTTATCCTAAGACTCTGCAGAGAAAGGGGGGCTTATCCATACTGTTGTACTTGGGCCCTTGAAGATCCAGAAACCAGGTCCAAAGACCAGAAGCTACAAATGGCTCTCTTGCAGTCAACCGTTATAAAGGTAACCATCTTCACTTGGTTTTGTGACTTGGAGCTTTGACTGTTGATGGAATTAAGGTGTCCTGGAATATAGTGAGGAAGGGTTAATCTGTCCTCTTCTAGCTGGTGACTCACTGCCCCTCAAGCTAGGAGTCATTGGCTGAGCTTTTACCAAATTGGGAAGTAGAGCAGAGAAGCACTCATGTGAACTGCCTGCCTCCTTGTTCAAGAGAATTCTCCATCTAATCACTGAGAAGGTGGAATATATGAACTGTAGCCACAATCCCTCCAGATATCCTTCCTCTCCCTGACCTGTACTCTAGGTCTCAATATTTTAATTGGAAATGCTGTGAGTGTCTGGCTCTCCTATGGAGAGGTGCTGCCTTTGCCCACATATTGCCTTCGAGTCTCCTAGCACACAGCCTTAACAGGCAGCTGAGAGCCTTGACCTACCTACCAAAAAGTACACTGGAGTGGTATCCTTCCATGAAGACAGGGCTATTTTTTTTTCAAATTGTACGAGCCAGTTAATGTGATGTTTCTCACAGACAGGCTGTCAGGTGCTTCACTTGTGAGAGCTCTAGCGTAAAAGTAGTAAGAAATAATTGCCTTGACATGCTCCTAGAGTGGGGAGGGATGGTGGGAGAAGCCCTTGCCTTAGGTTGACTAGGCCTTACAGGTTTAGTGAATCTGTGCATGAAACCTGTACCCAAGCTATTTGCATATAGATGCAGAGCGTTCAGCAAGGAACCCTCACCATATAAGAGGCAGAGGTTGGGGCAGAGATGTACTAATTGATGGCCTTCTGCATGATTTCAGCCAAACATGACCAACTACTTTTCTCTGTTTATATTGGAAGGGAAGGGCCTTGGATTACTAAATTGCCACAGGTATGGCTGCTTCTTGAAACTTTTCCCCACCCCTGTCTTGCAGCTATTGGTGTCCTGCTTATGGCTGCAGTGCCAGTGGTGCTGTGCCTGGGCTTTTCCCACCACAGTGGCTGCTGCTTCAGAATCAAGATGGCTGAGGACTCATATTCTGAGGGACTGATTACAGCAGAAGCAGATATGCAGGTGTTTAGTACAGATGTGGAATGAGTCGAAGTTGTGGGTTTGCTTGTTTTGTTCGGTGTTTTTTTTTGTTTGGCGGCTTTCTAAAAAAAAAAAAAAGTTCAGAGAATATGTGCATGTATATGACTTAATCTGTGATCTATCTCAGCTTCTGCAGGGTGGGATGAGGGAGCACCAAGTATCGGGAGGCATCTCTGTAGTTAACCTTGTCTCGCAGTAGCTGCCTTCTTGAATACCGAGCTGTCCAACTTCTGAATGGCCAGGGACTGTGGCCATGATCCTTCCTGCTTTCCTTCCCCTACCCCACTCCTTCCCTGGGGCAGTGGGAGGAAGTAAAAGCTTGAGGAGGGAAGGGAAAGCCAGAGACCCTGATGGCAACCACAGAAGAGCAGTGTGGGGAGCTGTGCCTGGAGCTGTGTTTTGGACAGCCCTATTTTA
This sequence comes from Crocodylus siamensis, assembly GCF_052110815.1. Lineage (NCBI taxonomy): Eukaryota > Metazoa > Chordata > Crocodylia > Crocodylidae > Crocodylus > Crocodylus siamensis. The sequence goes on from NC_143403.1 coordinate 48,580,857, forward strand.
ATGCATGCTGAGCTAAAGAAAGCATAGAAGCCATCATATCCAGCAGCTTAACTTGAATGCTAAGCTCTTTTGAAACTCCTTTTTTTAATGGTGTCTAAGGCCCTGCCAATAAAAAGTGTTCCCCTTTCCCCTGGGGTAGGACACTACCTTCCACCTGAAAAAATCAGGGCTGAGTCAGTGATTCTTCTGGTCTAGAAGTCATGCCTTTGCCTTGTCACACTTAGTGTGCAGCCAGTGGGCCAGGATTCACTCAGTCACTCTGCAGCCTGTTTTAAGTAGCAGACAATCAAATTGCACTGCCTGGCCCCTGCCCTTAATTCAAAAGCCTGAGCTGGCAGGCTTCTGCAGCACAGAATCGCTCTCACTACAGTAATGTCTTGCATTCACTTTACAGCCTGCTCTGAGAGTCCCTGTTAGGAGCAGTAGAAGTTAGATTCTCTAATCTGCTAATGAATCTGGAGTGCGACTGTAGATCAGCCGAACCTCCTCCTGCATTCTCCCAAAAGCGCACGAGAGAATTCAAGGTCTATAGCTTCATACTAGCAACTTGAAGTAGAAGTCAGACTACCCTTGATACCCAGCCTCAAGGAGGGATGTGTTAAGAACAGCATGAAAATGATTCCTCCCTTAAAACAAATCCCTCTTCTCCCAGTGTTTTGCTAGGACTTGTGACCTGGAGAAATATAGCTGTTTCCCAGCTCTGCTGGGAGCCTTCTCTGCTTCCATGGTAGTTCAGAAGCTAGCTTCTGAGTTCACAACCTCATGTTAAAATGATGCTGCAAAAAAGTTGGTTCTGTTCCAGAATCAAGCTGAGGTGTTACTTCTGCTGACTAAAACCATTTTGCTATTTACCACCTTGGCTACTTGGAACAAACCCACCTCTGTTTGTTAATGGAAGCAGCTGGGTCCTGTCTAAGCTTGAAACACTTTGCATTTTCCAGCAAGAGAGCTGGACTAGTCTTCCCTGTGCTAGAATTCCAGTTTGAGGTCTGCTGGCAGCTGATTGTAAGTACCCTGCTGGCTTTAAATTCCCTTGGTGCAGGTTTGCATGGAGCAGCAGGCACTTAAACAATGTTCTGGTAATCAAGGTAAGACAGGGTTTCTAGCCCCTAGTGACACTGCATTGGTGTTGACAGGAGTTGGAAATATTTGAAAAACACCTTAATATAGACAAAGATCTCTTGAGAAGGACACCAGGTGGATTTTTTTTTTTTTTTAACTGCTAACTTATGCAAGACCAAGGGCTGCTGTCATTTGTCATCCTGGACCTGAGATCCTTAGAAGTATTTCTAAAAGTGTCTTTCTGGCAGACAAGGTTCTTTGGGAAAATGTAATATCTTTTATTAAACCAACCAAATAACTGGGGGGAGAAAATTCTTAGCAAGCTTTCGGGTTTAAAAATGGCAATGCAAAGTCACTCTGGAGTGAGCTGTTCCTTCAGAAGTATTTTGTACAGCCCTGTGAGGCCCATTGGCTCAAACAACATCTGGTCCTTCTTTTTCTCCGGATGCGTTTCTCCTTTCTAGAGTATCTGTAGCTCAGTAAGATGAACTTGCACAATTCTGTAATGACTTGGCACGTAGTTTGAGAGCATGTAGGGACAGAATTGCAGGAGTATGGATTTGGCGCTTTTCTCTATTCTTTAACTAAGGAAAAAGATGAGAGAGCCAGGGTGACGGGAATCAGCAGCCACCACTGAAATTGACAGCTACATCCCACAGCATCTGCTGTAACTTCCTAGTCAAACTGCAATGTCCCAAGCCCTCAGGCTTTGTCCTGTAGTAACAACTGGCAGATGGGGCCAGTTGTATAATTATAGAAGAAAAGGGTTGGAAGGGACCACAGAAAGTCCCATAGTTCCACCTTCCTGCTCGAATCGACATCGTGACTATCTCGTTTCACTGTCTGTCTAACGGGACTGGGCAACTTATTACTGAGTTTTGGCAAGCTATCGGGGGCTGTGTGGGTAGCCCTGCCCCTTAGGGCAGGAGTTCCAGTCCCGATCTTTGCCACCAGAAGTCCCTCCCCTTGCCCCAGGAAGTACTCCTTTCAGAAATGGGTTTTGCCATTTCAGTACCAGAAAAATACCAAATTTATATTCTAAAAAGTGAACATCTACAACATTCATTAAGTTGATTTTTTTTTTTTTTTTTAAATCTTTGTCCTGATTTACATGTGTTTTCTGTAGTGTGTATGCAGAGGGGATTGTACAGTAGCTTAAAATGAAGTCTTATTCTTGTATATTGGGGAGGGTGTGTGTGTGTGTGGGGGGGGGGGTTCTGGGAATAGGGGTGGGAGCGGGGCAGTTGTGGGAAGGCTGTGGGTGGGCCCCACATGCCTGCTTACTGCCCCTTCCTCCATTTGTAGCTGCCATTTCCCTGCTTTCCTACTACCTCCCAGCTGCGTGGACTCAGCAGGAGCTGCCTGGGCCCGAGGACTGAGGCAATTGCCCATAGTCCTCCCCTCCCTCCCCCCACAGCATTCTTATCTCAATTTCCCCCTCAGGTGCAGGAAGGCAAGAACAGCCCCAGGGACCCAGGCCAGAAGGCTCTGCCATGCACAGGGCTTCTGGCTGGGGGTGGGCCAGGCAGGCCTTGCTTCTGGGCTGCTGAGTCCTGCCTGGCTCCCCCTGGATCCTACTGCCCCTGTGTCCTGTCATCTTTGACAGGCAACCAGGAGTAGATGAACATTAATTTTCTAAACTTTTAGGGGCCCCACAGACCAGATAGAATGAGCTGGTATGCCAGATCTGGCTCATGGGCTGTATTTTGCACGCCCCAGTCTAACAAAATAAGTTGCTTTGTATCGAACAGAATGTTTTTCAGACTCGGAAGGGATGGATGGGTCACTTTATTGCTACCATATTTTTCTGTGTGTGATCATGGTATGAGATGGTAAGCAACAGGCACTGAAACAACTACAATTCCTGGCCACCCTAGAATTGTCAAACTTAAAAGAAGGGCCTGCCCCTGGATTTGTGCTATTGACAGACTTTGCTGTAAGGTGTTTTCAAACAGGAACATGATTGTTATACTGGTTGGGTTCATCTCCTTCATAAGAGGCAGTGCTGGATCTGCAATGTGGGGATGTTTGGACCTTTTTTGGAGAACAGTAAAGACCCCGAGATGTTAAACTTCCTGTTACTTTACAAAACAAGCTTGTTTTGTTTGTTTGTTTTCATGCAACCCTCCCCCCACAAGTTTTAAAGGAACAGTAAATCAAGAAAATGTGTTTTGAATTTCAAATACCACTGGTGCTTTAAGATTGGCTCTCTAAGTGACTTAGTGCTGGAATTTATCCAAGCAATAGGTGCTGTAATTACATGGATATATTTGCATATTCCCTCACTGGGATATTCAAAGATGATCCTAACAATATTAGGAGTATTGCCATGGGCTTGCTAAGGAATTATATTATTGGCTCAGTGTGTGCATGCTTCCTGAAGGAACTAAAGCCACAGGGACATAATTAAGCGAAATCGCAGTACCAGAAAACACAGATATCCAAAGTTTTGAAGTTTTTTTTTTTATGCTGTGGGGAAATAGCATATATAGACTTTTAACTATTTCAAGACTTCAAGCACCTAGACTTGTACAAAGTGACTGCATTCTTGCCAGAGATCCTGGTTTACTCTGATTTTTAAAAAATTCCCAATTTTTGGTTAGAAAACTAACCCCAAATCCACATTTTTTCTATGGATTAGAATATGGTGATTTGGGAGTAATACTTAAACTGAAAATGGGAGGGCGGTAAATAGAGAAAACCAGGATCCTTGATTCTCACATGCTCAATCCAGTAATGTCAATGACCAACAATTTCAAGAGTGGGGCCTTGGAAGTGGGTCCTACGTATGCTAATCAAAACAGGAAATAAACATTTAAGCAAACAGCTTCTAAGCTTTATCATAGTGAGAGATTTTTCTCTGAAATGCTTTAATTCTGAATACATAACAGTTTGCTTTATGAAACCTGGCTGGTCACTAGATAGCCCTGCTGCATACAATCATTTAAAAAAAAAAATTCTTTTCAAAATTCCCATTAACATTATTTCAAGCCTAAAACCTAAATGTTTTATTTTGAAAAGTTCAATAGTAAGCATCTCATATTTTAGGAAGTGGTTTACTCCAAAACAAAATGTTGGTTAAATTTATACACATAGTATTTGTGAAACTGGTGTCCAATGGTCTTTTATGCAAAAAAAAATCTGTACCTGGAGCTGTTTTAAGGTAGGTTCCTCTGGCAGGAAAATGCCACAGCTTAAACAGCAGCTGCCAAATGAAATGAGGACACCTACCCAGGCTTTGACATGGAGATGGTGAGAGGAGCCTGGAGATACTGCTCAGCAACGTAAAGAGGACACCATCTGGACTCACCAGTATTCTTTTTTTATTGGAGATAAAAGTCCTTATTTTAAATGCACTTCTGCCCAAGCTGTGGTTGCCCCATACCCTGGTAAATGAGCAGGAAATAAACAGACGTCACCATAAAGGCTGTGTTAATAAAGTGCGTGAACAATATCCCCACATAACTTCTCTACACTTTCCCAGCTACGTTTTATCACCTGTTGACATTCCCCTCTCTGGTTTTTTCCTCTACCTACCTCTCTCACACCCATTAACTCCTATCCCCTTTGATCTTCCTTGCTATGTATTTGCATTTTCACAGACCTGCATTTTGCATATGGGCTTAAGTTTTTATTTTACCCTAGAGAGCAGATAAGACCAGCAGACTCTCTCTATGCCTGAAGAAAGGTGTTTGTGCCTGAAAGCTTGCAAAGAACAATTTTTCCAACTATTCAGTTAGCCTAATAAAAGATACCACATTTACCCAAATAACCTTGTCTGCCTATAAAGCTGAATGAGTGTATGACCACTGAATTTGGATTGTAAAAGGGAATGGCATTGTTTTCAGTGGATTGAACAAGAGGAGAGCAAGTGGCTGTTGGTTAAAGGGCAGCCAAGAAGGCTTATTTGCTTGAGCTGTTCTTGGTTCCTCCCTTCACCAGAGAGAAGGGGAACGGAGTAGCTGTGGGGAAAAAAGCATAGGCTTTCTCTCCAAAAGGACACAGCTCCTCATACTGAGGCCTCTGGGGGTGGATGAAATGGGATGAGGTCCTATGGGAAGGCAACACACTTCTTGCCAACAAGAAAGAACATTCTTCAGAGGGGCTCGGCTGCTTCGGTGATGGGCACAGTGTAAAAACCTGCTGTAAACAAAACCCTGAGACACAGAGTTGGCACAGCAGTGGGCAGCCAGTGTAGGGGGAGGTGAGCACTAGCCATATAGTACATGATCCAGCAGTGGAGTTGGGGGCAGTGATTTCAGTAAGAAGCCTCAAGATGGAGCATTTGCTCCATGGGTGTGCGCCAAAAAATCCCAGCTCCTTCCTGTCCCACTTGCTTGCAACCATGTTACACATGCACATACATACAATTTCTGCTGAGGAAATCTCTCTCCTGTTGTTACTTCTGGAGGGTAGAGAATGCTTGGGCCGCTGTGAAGTTACATGAATGATTAAACAATATTTCCGCCTACTCAGATTTGCTGAGTGCGGCTTCCTGTCCCCACCCGGCTATCTTGACCATTCAGCAAGAAAGAGCATAGATTTTCCTTCCAGGTAGCTCTCCTACCGTGGTGTATCTTGTACTTAGCATAGGCTGCTTTCTCCTTTAATCCCGGTCTCCAAGTTTGGATCTACCTGGTCCTGAGTAGTCAGTGACCAGCTGTTGCAGTCACCATTGCATTCTGCAGCAACTCTTACCACAGAGGGATGTGGGCTGCCAAGTTGGAGAGGCATCATTCTGGGATATAGAGCACTTTGTCCCAGTGGGGCCTGAAACAGTGGACAGCCCAGGTGGAAGGAACCCATTGGCAGGAGTTCCAGAGACTTCCAGGACCTCACAGCCTGGATGGGCCGAGAGACAAGGACACTTGCATGTTCACTGTGAACTGGCTGCTTTTTTGCATGAGATACTTGTTTGGGCCACCATCAGAGGGTGGACAGAAGGGGAATGAACAGTTCTAATGAGAGAGACCCCAAACCTCCCTGAGCTTGATCCAGACCTTTCCTGAGATTTGAAGGCCACCCATTGGTTTCCCTTCCCCCATTGTTCCACCTGTAGAGTGGCATCACCACCAGGGTAGGGACTGTCTCTTCCTGTGTGGCTCCTAGCACCATGGAGTCCCAGTCTCAGCAGGTAGTAGCATCTGGGTACTTCAGTAATCTAGACCTCTGTCACTGAACAGCTGGTTACCCTTAGAGAATATGCAGCTCTGCTGGAAGCAAGAGACCCAGGAAACCCAATGGGCAAGACAGCATCTAGGTCAGAGCAATCTGAAAGCAGGGCTGGACACAAATCCTCACACTTCAGTGCTGGACGCAAGCATAATCACTAAGCATTTGTCAGCTAACTGGAAGGGGAAAACTCCTCTCAGCACATTATTAGATCCCTGAATCCTCATGCCCTGAAGGCTGTGCTCCACTAAAGGTTTTGCTTCCATAGTCCTTATTTCTGCAGTGGTGCTAGCAGGACCCATTTCTAGGTAAAGATGAAATCACTAGCAGATGAGCCTACAAACATGCCCATGCACCACCTAGGGCACAGCAAAACTGCAGGTGTGCCCAGTCTCACAGGAAACCTCTTTGAGCTCCCCCAGGTGCTTATCTAGGTAAGCTGCCCAATGAAGAGGCAGAGCGCTTGGGCTGAAACAGGCTCAGGTGGGTCTGGTTTACCAGGCCTGCTGTGAGGCCTATTTAAAGGGGTTTGGCTGCTGTAGCTCTAACTTTTCTGTTCTCTAGGATGGGCTTTTGTGGAGTTGTCCTGTTAGCTAGCCTCTGGGTAACAGTGCTTGGGGTTCCTGGTAAGTTGTAGTTTGGACCCATGTTTTTGAAACTTTAGACTGCTACTGGAAGTTGTGTAAAATGATGTTTGGATCTTTGCTTGTTTTTTGTTCTTGTCTGATGCTGTGGGGTTTTTGCGGTAAAGACTAACTGTTGTCCTAGCTGTGCATACTTGCTTCTGTTCCTTATCTGCCTCTGACATTCCCTGTCTGGACTCTTTTCTCTGGTGGGAGGGAGACTTGTTTCCTGCTTAGTTTATCTGAGCAGGAACTCTGTCAAGAATGCTTCTGTTCTATGTTATCTCTTGGACAAGACTCAGTTTAACCTTCAACACTCTGTTAAATGGAACTACTAGGGCTGTCTATCTAATGCTATGAGTCACAAAGCCTGTAATCTCTAATCTGCAGCATGCCCTCAAGAAAGATGCCCCGTTTTGGGCATTTTCTATCACTTGAAGTTCAAGTCCATATCTTACATAGGATAAGGGTTGGGTCCATAGGTGGATATTTAGGGCAGTGCTTCTACAAGGACCTTCCTGTAAGGCTGGCAGAGGAGGAACTACTATATCTTGCTGTTTGAAAGTGCTAGGAGAAACCATTTCCTCCACAGGCAGCCTTTACACACTAATATGATGTACTATGAGAATTCATATTGCATTAGGTGGCTCAGATGAAAAAATGAATGGACTTACTCAGTTTCTCAAGTGACCATGTGCTAGAACGCTAATGCTAAAAAAATACCTTGATCTTAAGGCTAGCTTGCATATAGTAGTGTGAGACACAGTAGCAAGATGACATGCAGCACAATCCAGTGCTTTCTTGAAGGGACCTCCCTGAAGATGAATAGCCAAAGCAGGTAGACAATACCAGAAGCAAGCTCTACCCCTACTCATAAGCCGGATCTAATAACCAATTTTGAAGCTGCTTTATTTAGCTTCTCATGTGCCTGGAGCAGGACTCCAGTATTTTTCTTGGCAACTGTGAGGGCTACAAACTACTACTAAGCTCAAGTTGAGACTTCTTTCAGCCACGTGAATCCAGAAAAACCTCCTGTGAAACTTTTTGACAAAACCATGACTTGACCTAACTCTAGTATTCTTTGCTTGCTTCTTCCTGAAGGTTGTTATTATTGTGACTGCTCAATAAGCTGCCAGCTGGCTGGGGGGGATGTTGTTCTTTGTGGCTGCATGCCCACAAAGGCCACACTTGACTCGTAGCATAGCTACAGATCTACCCAGCCTAGTCTATCTGCCTACTGTACAGAAAATTTCCCCTCCTAACAGCTGAAGCTTATGTGACTACCCTCTTATGTGGTAACTTGGACTTCAGCTGCAATGCTTTGCTCTGCCATGACCATGTGTTGTCTGCCCCAAGGATCTAGAAACTGAGTACCTTTAAGGCTTTTCTATGCTTGGTCTCTGCCCACTGGGCAGAGTGAGGATGGTTAGCATGCCTTTGAAGGGGAGGGGTAGCTTGATAACTACTACTACTATCTGGGTCAAGGAAATAACCAAATGTGCTCTCTTCTAGTTACCTGGGAGCTGGTATCCACACAATGGAATGGATCCTCTTACTCCACTGCAGCAGTTTCTAGTGCCACAGATCCTGGTCTGCAGAATACCACTAAACTGTCTACACAGATGAGTTTCTTCCAAAAGGCCCTGAATGGTAAGAACTAGAACTGTTCCATCTTTTAGAAAAGACACTTCTGACACTAGATGTTACTACCTGGGGTTCTCTCATCTGCAGTAATATCCTAAGAGCTAACTGCTGGGAGTTGCAACCATCCTCTTTCCAGCTGAGGATAGGCCAGGGATGCTTTGAAAGCTAGGTGTGCACTTCTATAACCAAGCAAGAGGTGTGGGGGTGAACCTTCTTTTCTATTAAAATGATCTACTTGGTCAAGTAGCCAGACCCTCCCCAGCCCCTGCCAGTCAGCTGCTAACATGCAAACTGGCTAACTTCTTGTAGCATCATTCCTCCTGCCCCAGCACCTGAATAAGTGGCTTGTCTGCAGAGCCTTGGGATCCTGCTATCCCTCTTCAAGAGCCATGTCAGAAGCTCCCAGTAATGTGCCTATGTTGCAGCATGTCCCAGCAGAGATGCCCTGCTTGCATGCTCCAAACCTAGAAATCCCCTAGTGAGCCTGCTCCATGGTAAGATGTGGCCTCAAACTGCACCCAGAAGAGGCATGCCTGGGATGCAAAGAAACCTGGAACCTCTCACTGGGCAGGAATCCTAGCTCCAATCTAGCAAGGCAGACTGCATCTCTTAGGCTTCTGAGGCACAAATTGGAGAATGACTCTAAGTTAGTTGGTCCTTTGTGCAGCAAATGAAGGCTCCTCTATAGGCCAAGTTGCTCCTTCCTTGGTGTTTCTAATAAACCTATTTTCTAACTAGTTCCAGCTACATCCCCTTATTCATGAAAGGGGAGGTGTAAAAGTTCTAGTCCTAGAGCCATTGTTATCATGCTGAGGCTAGCTCTGCTGTGTGGGTCAATACTAAAGTGTCCCCATAATGCACTGGTCAAAACCAGTATGTGAGCAAAGACTGCAAGCAAAAGCATTAGATGGAAGGTTTATTTTCTGTCTGTTTCCCAGTAACAAAAGGACTATGGAAGGCTAATGTTCCATAGTACAAACAAATATTGAATGTTTTGGGGTGAGCATGGGGAAGTAGGACCTCTTTTAGGGGCAAGTCATGACATTCCTTTCCAGTCTCTGCACACCTCTGGAGAAGAGCAAACTAAGCTGAACGCTACTTTTCAGTGTAAAAAGGAGGCTCTGGTTGCCTTCTCCTAAAATGTCATGGACTTATTCCTCTAGCTCAACAGCAGGGTGGACTGCAGGTTCTGGGAGTGCTTTAAGGTGGGTAGCTTTTTTTAATTGGCTTCAGTCAACTTGTGCATCTCCCTAGAAAAAGGGACTTATTCTTCATTGATTTATTAAATACAATAAAGTTTTGGGGTTTTTTGGGGGTGTTTTTTTAATCTCTTGCTAACAAGATATGTATCCTCTGTTTGTTTATAACTAAATCAACTTCTTGATTAGAAGCTCATGGGTTTGGCTTATCTCCATTATTTGAAATATTTCCTAAATCTTGGGTTATTAGGCCTTAAGTGTGCATGTGGATTTTTCTGGGTGGGGTTAGGAATTGAGGGGACTGGGTTGGTTTGGGGCGGGGAGGGGGAATATGTCTGAGGGGGATGTTATCTGAAAGTTCACTCTCCTTTCCTCCTGGCCCCATCCTAAACTACAGTGAGTTTGACTGCTGCCCCCTCAGCCTCCTCCAAAACAATGGAGACTTCTACCCCTTCAGGATCCTCTAGTACCAGTGTGACTTGCCCTTCCCTGACAGTGATACAAGCTGCCTCCCACTTCCCACAAAGTGTCCATTCCCTAAAGTCTGTGAGGATGAACTTCACCCTGAGAATTGTGAATGGTAAGAGCTTCCTGACCTTAGGCCTCTGTGGCTACCATACACACTGGCTGATTTGGGGAGGGGGGGCAAAACTGTACCTTTAAACTTGATTCTGTCTTGTTTGGCCCTGTAACAGATTATTGGTCCCTCTTGACTATTGCTCCTATAGTGTGTAGTACCCTCCTGCTTATGAACATTGTTCCTGGATGTTCTTGTCTCGATCAGCTGAAAAGGTGTCATGAAGCTAGTGGTGCCCACACTCAGAGGGGGAGGGGGGGGCAGGATGCCAAATTGCCTACTTTTTACATAGGCTCTTGTCTGGAGTCAAAGTTCCTTGGGGCCAAATGACTTGGATGTGCCTGGCATGCCAGGCAGTCAAGAATTGTAGTATAAACTGATTTCGTAATGCAAATTCTGTATAGCCATCTAAACTGGGGGTGTCAAATATACAGCTTGTGGGCTGGATCTGGCCATTGGAGCCCCATAACCTGGCCGCAGTGTTGCCCCACTGACTTGCATGCTGTGCCATGCCGGACTAGGCCAGTGCTACCTGTGGTACACGTTGAGACTGGCATCCTAAACTGTGCCACCTGCAGTGCTCACTAGGAGTGTGTGCTGGATTAAGCTTGTAGGCAGGGAGGCTGTGGGCCTGATCCAGCCTGTGTACCAGCCTCATGCCACTTATCTGGCCCATGAGGTCAGATGAGTCTGACACCCTTGCCCTAAATGTGGAGAATAGCAATACCTAGTCCAGTTGCTCTAGAGAGCAGAAGAGGTGATGTGTCAAGAGTTTAACACAGTGTTTTGGGCAGAGGTCACTGCCTTGAAGCTGCAAGCTTCCCTTCCCCACCCCTTTTGGTGCCCTACAAGATGGAGATGAGCTGGTAAGTATAATAGTTCATTTCCTGAGAAATGAGACCTATGGGACACTGACTCATGCTGAGTGAATAAGTTATGTATGGGGGATCTGTTTGAAGTGCTCCATTGTTGCTGGAGACAAGTGGAGGACAATAATTCAATCTCTTCTCTTCTCCCCACAGAGGATTTCAGTATTGTAGACAAGCCCCTGGTGTTCAGAACTGGATCTCCCATCCATGTTGAGGCCAGAGTGGCAACCAATCCAAATGTCTCCCCAAAGATCTTTGTGGATGAGTGCTATGGAGCCCGTTCAAAACATCTGAGCCGTTCCAGGAGGGTTTATGTGATTGTGAATAACCGTGGGTCAGTGGAAGTGAGGTGGGGTGGGTGTTTTGAAGAAAAGGTTACTGCATGAGATTTGTCTTGAGGGCAAGAAGACCCAGCATGGTCTGAGCTGGGCAGGCTTGTGGTAGATATGGATGCCCCCAGCTGCTGGGTTCATATTACTAGGGCTGGGCCATGGGCTCTTGCCTGTAGGCTGAACTTGAGCACTGGTTCTGGCACTATTTTTGCTGTAATCCCCAAAGTGTCAGAAGGATTTGGTGGAGCTTAAGATGATGACAGCTGGTGCTTCCCTAATATCAGATTATACAGACTAGCAGTCTGTACATGCATGTATAATCTATTTTGGGGAGGGTCCCCTTCCTTCAGTAAGGATTCCAGGTTCCTTATCATATGCTCTCCTGGGTTAGGATGTGGGCAGAGGAGTTTCTCTTTCCCTTTTTAATGCATCTGTGAATTGCTATGGTACTGGTACCTGGGAGGAGGCAGCAGGAATGGTTGCAGCTGGCCCTTTTTGTCCGCAACATGTGGTCAGTTGGCACCCACAACACCTTACATGGGTGGAGATGGTGGGGGAGAAGCTTTCCTTCTCCATCACATGGAGAGGAAGGCCTAAGGAAAGTAAATGGGTGAAGTGTATCTAGTGTAAACTCAGGCTGGCTCTTGTTTCTTTCCCAGGTGTCTGTATGGTGGCAAGTCTGGGAACATTTCTGTCTGGCATAGACAAGCGGACTCGGCTCTGCAGTTCGTTATACCAGCTTTTTTGCTGGGGGAGGAACCAGAGGAAGAGGTGAGGTCCCTCAACTGGGCAGGTGAACTTCTTTTAAGCAATTGAATGTGATCCCAAGCAGAGCATGGCTCAAGGGACAGATGGAGGAGAGGAGTTCTTCCATGGCTCTACCCCTTCAGATGCCCTTGATGGTTGTGTGTTTGTTTGTTTTTTTGTTTTTTGGTTTTTTTTGTTTTTTTTTTTTTTTTTTTGAAGTAGAAGTGTCCACTAGCTGGTAATGGATTGACAGGAAGATGTCTGAGTCAGGATGCCAGAAAGAGCATCTACCTGCTACCATGTGGCTGTGGGAGCTGAGGCAATACCTGAATAGAGGGTGCTATATAAATGAGGCTTCACCTGGCCCAGCCTCCCACTCTGGTCAAGAGATGAGTTGCTGTCCAAGCTGTCTTGAGCACCTTCTCTAGTAAGCATCCAGACTTCCACAGCTCCTGTGGCTCTGGGTGCTCCAGTGTCCAACTAGTCCTCTGTCTCGCCACGTGAAAATGGTGGCTGGCCCTTCTTGGCTTGCACTTCCATATGGTGATATGGACTCCCCTGTTACCCAGGCAGGGAGCTGCTTGTGCTTATGCAACTGAGGAAGATGTCAACTTTTTGAAAGGCTTGTGGTATCCAGACTTGGAAGTGCTAGTCTGGAATTTTAAGTCTGTTCTCATATGAGGCTTCCTCTTGGTTGAAATGTGCTTTAGTTGCTTAGTGGGATCACCAAGGCTGAAGCACTGACTTCTTCAGTAATCCAAAGGTACCAGCTTCTTGAAGTATTTCCTCAGAGCTCATGTCTTCATCAGCCTTGTTCTGCTTCTCCAGTGACTTTACTTCCCTTTCAGCCTCTTTGCTGTGCAAATATAGTAGCTGACACCCATGTCCTGTCCACTTTCTTGGTTGGGTAGTTCTCCATGCCAGAGACATAAGCTTAAACTTAAGGCTGCTTAGTCCTGTATAAACTCCTATCTTGTTGCCACTAAACTTCTCCTGTAGTAACTCTTCGAATTCGATGTTGGCGGTAGTTAACCACAACAAAAGCAATCTGTTTTCTTCTCTTGATAGATCTACATCCACTGCCTGCTGACTGCCTGGGGCCAAAGAACCCTCTCAAGACATGTCAAGAAATCCTGCTACTACAACACTGCCTCTTCCAGGTTAGCTCAACCCTTGGAAGCTATTTTGAAGCTGAAATAAGTGCTCACCAGCTCGTCACTGGTGAGGGTGTTCTTGGAGCAGGAACAGAGGCTGGTGTCTTGTTTATAGCCTGGCCAGTTGAAAGCTGCTTGAACATTTCAATATTTAGGAATGTCAAGATGACCAGCTGGAACTTGGGGGGGGGGGTGTATTTTAAATGGGAACCACCATGGCTTGGCTTGGTCATTTTTCCTTCAACCCACTTGCTTGCTTGTCTACAATGGTGCCAAATGGCTGAGGTGATAATGAGGGGCCTGGTCCCTCTTCAGTAGTAGCTTTCCATGGAGTTCAGAGGTCAAGTTACTACATGGAAACATCCATCACAGATGGCAATTGCTGGAAAACTCTGCAGGGAAGCTATAATGTGAATGTGGGAGGGTGGGTGCATACCTCGGGGATTGGCCTGCAGGTGAAAGCCCTCAATAGTTTTGAGGGACTTTTTTCTAGTTCCCCTTGGACTCTGCACTGGTGACTGTCCTCCTTCTCTTCCACTTCAGCTGGCAAAACCTGGAGGATTCTTCCCAGAATGACCTGTGTAACTGCTGTGACAGTCACTGCCCCCTTGACCTCTCCCCAGAAGAACAAGGTACTGGGACACTGCATCCATTCTGTTTTTGTGCACCTGCAGGTTCTGCCCCCCCTTGGTGAGCACAGGAAGCTGTGGTGACCTGTTTCTGTAGGCCCTCTAGATTCCTGGCTGTAGAAGTAGTATGCTCATTACTAATGGCAATTCTAGAAGACCCTGACCTGGGGCAGGTAGGGTATAGATGCTTGTCTAGGGATGGTTGGAGGAGAACATGGCCAACTACAACACAGAATAAGGTGCTGCTGCTGCTGCTGTCCTTCCCACAAGACTGGTATAATGCTAAGGAAACTTGCTCTTGACTGACTTCCAGGAGGCTTTGCAATTTCTTAGCTGGGAAGAATGGCCATAGAACAACCACTTGCTGATGCTCCTGCTTAGGAGATAATACTCCCTTGGACTCTGGCCAACACTGGACACATCCATGTCCTTAAAGGTTCTAGAAGGCATCAAGTTGCCTAGCCAGAGGTGACTAACCTATTTTTTGGTGCACCTGCAAGGTGGGTATTGGAGACAACCTGTAGGTGACCCAGCCTACAGGTTTCACCATCTTGTCTTGCAGCTGCCCTCTGGTTCTGTGGGCTACCTCTTAAGTAATAAGAAGCTTGAAAGGTAGATATAAAAGTCTATATCCTTCTTGCCTAGAGTTTCCAGGTGAAGGGATGGTCCATAGAAAAACAGTTGGTCCCTTGACAGTACACAAGGAAGAGGCTCCGTGGTATGAAGGTGAGTGTAAAATAGACTTAATGGAGTCTGAACTGGGAGGTGCAAGTGATCCTGGATTAGACTCCAGAGGCTTTCTGACTATCAAGACTGCCCTACTTTTTTCAGGATGCAAGTGTTTTTGGTGCTGCAAGCTCCCTTGTAGTGTTCTCCTGGTGTGGGAATTCCCACACGAGTAGTTCCAAGTGACATCTGTGCAACTTGGCCTAGAAGCCATTCCTGAGTCTTTCTCTCCCCTTAGCACAATGCCGTACCATGAAGAAGCTCGTGCTGGTGTTGATAGCCTTTGTGGGCAGCTGTCTACTTGCAGCCCTCCTTGTAGGAGGGGTCATTGCTTTGGGCCTGGCTTTGTTCCATTCATACCATCACAGCAAGGTGCCAAGGCTGAGGAAGAAGAGGAAGCTATATCCTTACCATGAAGAGCTGCAGACAGTAGTGGGTGCCCTTGTGACCTCAGAGGAGATGGAGAAGGAAAAGAGAGAATTGAATGCAGCAACTAAAGAATTGGAGCAGGAGTAACCAACTTGTGCAAGCCACAATAAATGCATTATTTCTATACAGCTTACTACTTGTTTGTCTTGACTTGTTCAGCCAGCAATAGAACTGGGCTTCCTTAACCTCCTCCATCAGGGCAAAAAGACATGCAGCCCTTGGCTCTAAAGAGACCTCTCTTTGAGAAGAGGGATGCTATGATGTTCAGTAAGTCAGAATGGGGCTTGAACTCCTCTTAGCTGCATTTTAATTATGTTACTTTCCTTTCTCCCTCCTCTGTTCTTGCTATCTCTGTTAGATGATGAAAGAAATACTTGAGGCCCAATCCAGTAAAAGATGGGGTCACTGCAGGACTTGACAATCTGATATACGTATGAAATGTTCTAGATGCATAAGCTACCTATGATTGTGCCATATTGGTGTCCCAGAACAGGCTTTGGTGGGGGAGGAACTAGTACAGGGAGTAGGTGTTTCACAAGTTCAGCCTGTAAACCAGTGAGTATCAACCAGCATTTTATGCAGCATCCTGGGGTGCTGCATCTGCTGGGGGAAGAGGGGGGGATTCTATAATACTGCTACTGAATAAAACTACTCCATTCCTGCCCCCCTACCTGTATTTTTGGGAGGTACTAAAGCTGAACTGAAGCAGAGAGGTGCACTACTTGCATCCCCATGTTACTGCTGCAGCTCTTCCCTGATGAGGCATGTGGGACAGCTCTACTAAGTGGTAGCAGCATCTAGTTCTACTGTACTTTTTTTCTGGTTTAGTTCTGCTACAGCAGAAACAGGCTACCTGCCCGCAAAATGCAATGCAGTCAGCGTGGCTTTGCTACAGCTGATTCTCAGTTTGGCTCTAATGCATCCCCTGAAGAGATGCATCTGCCAGCTCTACCTGCTTTGCTTGCCTCTGTTTCCGGAGGACACTGTTTGACCAGGTGCAGAAGGACTGCAGCCAGAGCATGTGCTCCTGCTGGATTCAATTCTGCAGGTGTGTGGTGCTGTTCCACCTGGCTGTGGTGGTGGGGTGAATATGATCTCATAATGATGTAGTTTAATGGACAACAAACATCACAAGTCAACTTGTAACTCTATAGTATAACATTTAGCAGTCAGTACACCAATTAACACACTTAAAATGTCACAAAAAATACATAAGAGGGTTCTATAGGGGTTGAGAACCACTGCTGGGGGGGGGGGGATTTAAAATCCTACCCTTACTGAGCCCTAAGTGAACCTATGCACCTTGGATTTGGACAGCAATCCTTGGGTCTGACACCTCCAACAGTGGAACAGGGCTGCTTCTATGCAGCAAATGCCTTCCAATGGCTTAATAATCTGATTACAGGGTCTGCTGGAGGGCATTGAAACCTGGATCTCCAGTTCTCAGACTGCCCTTGACTTGGCTCTTCTGCGTAGACCTATCCATGCCTCCAGTTGAGCTCTTGTATTTCTAATGAGAGTTTCAACTTGTGGGACCTAATGGTGAAGACTCCTACTTCGAAGGGTGAGCTCCTGTGTTCCAGTCCCTACCTCTGGGTCTCTGTTACAGAGTGACGGGGGTGTGGGGGAAGGTTCCTCTTGTATATAAGTGCACAAGCAGCTGCTGGAGCAGAGGAGTACATGACTTCTGGAGGGTGCTAAACTACTCAGGCTAGGGCAGGGCTGTCCAACCTTTTTGAATGTGGGGCTGGATCATGAACTTTTTATCACCCAGTGTGCTGGTGAGCCATATTCAAGCACCCTCTGTCCTCAGCCGGAGAGACCCTGCCTGTGTAGCCTTAGAGCGCCTACCTGTTACTGCAAGGTTCATGGTAGCTGCTGGTGGGCAGGGGCAGGAGGGACCCATTCTGCATCCTGCCAGCTACTGCCCCAGAGACTGGAGGGGAGAAATAAATAGCTCTACATCTCCATCCCCAAGCAGCACAGCCCCACAAGCTGGTGCTGCCTGAGGGGGGCTGGAGTGAGGTGGTTGCTGCACTGCAGCCCCTCACCCACCTGCCCACATGGCCCCACTCACTGTGGTGCCCAACTGCCTGCGCACACCACCCTGGTGCTCTCAGCCCTGTGAGCCCGGAGTGCAAGGTCCCGCAGACACCAGCTCCTGCCACCTCGCCCCGCAGAGGTCATGCCAGGACCTCTCCTGCTGAGACCTCCCCGGCCCCGTGCTGGCTTCCCACGTGCTGCTGGGACAGGAGGAGCCCGGCCAGAGCAGCAAGGGCTCGGCTGCATTTCCCCCCTGCCTGTACCGGTCAGTCCCGAGCAGTACATAGCTCCACAGCCGCTTTTGCTGCCTGGTGCTAACTTGGCCTGGCTCCTCCTGTCCCAGCAGCACATGGGAAGCCAGCTTCAGCCGCATGCTGCCCCAGATGGGACAGACGGGCCCAGGTCGGCACCAGCTAGCAGAGGCGATGGTGGAGCCGTGTGCCGCCAGGGACTGACAGGCGCAGGCAGTGGAAAGTGCAGCTGAGCCCCTGCTGCTTCGGCTGGGCTCATCCTGTCCTGAGCAGCACGCGGCTACTCCTCTTGCCACAGGCACCGCGTCGGCAACGTCAAGCTGACACAGCGTGTGGGAACCTTGTCCCTTCCCCAGCCCTTCAGCAGCCATTAGGAAGCTGCTGGGGGGAGGGACAAGGGGCAGGAACGAAAGTAAACTGTTTACTTTTGTTTCCCATCGCAGCACCGCGGGCCTCAGCAAATGCCTTGGAGGGCCGCATGGCGGCCCAGGGGCCGTATGTTGGACAAGCCTGGACAAGGGCATTTCTAGGCACTTGCAGAAAGTGTTTGAGGAACCCCTGAACTCGGGGCATGGGAGAGGGGAGCTGTAGAGTTCCTGCATCTCCAGGGTGATGCAGCCGGCCAGGGATTTACTGGATCGCAATTCTGAGCAGGTGCCGGCTAGTGGAGTTTTTTATTGGCTCTCACCTAGACTGGCTGATGCTTTTTTGACCCATCATATATTTCAGGACTACACAACCTGATTAAGTGATATGGGGGAGGGAGGAAGGTACAAAAGGGAGTCAAATGCAAGGAGCTCATAGAAAACAAGGCTGAAAGGGACCTCAGGAAGTCATCTAGTACAACCCCCTACTTGAGACAAAATCACCCCTACCCAAGCCACTCTAGATAAGTGTCTGTCCAACCTGCCCTTAAGAATATCGCAAGTAACCCTCCATCACAGTTATCAGGCCTAAAGCCCCAAACCATGAAAAGACTCCAGTCTGCCACAGGCAAAGCAGGGGAACAAGGGCACTGACAGTATCCTTCCATTGCCAGCACAGGAACTAGCTGTTAAAAGACTCAAGAGATCCAAGGAAGAGGACCATGTCCCCTGCTACAGTGCAAGGCAAAACCCTCCCTCCACCCAATCTGGGCAATCAGACTGATTCTGAGAAGAGGAGCAAGAACCGCTAAGCCAGGGACCTCCAGGTTTTAGTCCCAGCAGCAGGAACACACACCAGGTACAATTCCCAGCTTTAGCTGCAGTCAACACTCAAAGCTTCAGAGGAAGCCAGAAAAAGATCTCTAGACACCTGTAGGTACAAGGAGGGGAGACAATGCCTTCCTGGCCCCATGTGGTAACCAGCAAAGCCCAGCAGCATGGGGAAAAAACAAACATCTCTTATTCCACCCTGCAACCTGGAGCAGCTAACACATATCTTAAAATAACAAACTCAGAGAAGTGCTGCAACTTCTGTGTCATGCTGGGTGGCGTGTCTATCTGTGTTGTGCATATACTTGCACTGCTGTCCTGTAACTGGAATCCTGACCCAGCTAAACATACCTATGACTGATTACACCCAAGTGAAGTGATAACCAAACCAGCGATAGCTTTCCTGCCTGGGATTTGGGTTTTCTGTTTCCCATGGGAAAATGGGGAAAAGCCACAGATTATTTCTTTACCTGATAAAAACATGGATTGTTTCGTGTTAACAGAGAGAGACGCATGCGGATTTTGCTCTTTTACGAAATCTCTTTAAAGCTGGCCAGAGTTCCAGCCTGCAAGGGGCTGGGGGAGTGGGAGTAGGGTGGTTAGGCAGGGGGCACCATGTGCATATGCGTGCTCACACATGCACGTGGCCACTAGGCAGCCTGGAGAGCAGCTCCTGCCGTTAGGTCGGGGGGGGCACTGCCCAGGGCAGGGGTTCGGGGCCCAGGGCCACAATGTGCAGCCACAGAGCTCCAGAGGACAGCGCAACAGGGCCGTGGAGTAGCTGGTCCAGGGGATGCAGGCAGGGAAGTGGGGCAGCTCCCTACCACTGTGCACACTCTGGGGGGGACCAGGGGGGCACGTGCCTCTCAGATCTGTGTGGGGGCAGGCTGCTCACTGTGGGCTTGGGCTCCCTGCCCCACTGCCCTCCCCCTGAGCCTCTGTGGCCTGGTGGGTGAGACCCGGTATGACAGGGCAGAGCGGGGCCAGGTGGGGAAGCTTGTTGCCTCTTCTGTGAGCACTGCGCTGCCCTGGCAAGGTGCCCCCTGCCCACCTCAGACCAGTGAGGGACACAACTCCACACTGCCACCCCACTGCTGCTGGGCAGGCAGGGAACATATCACCGGGATCCTGCCCTGCTGGGTCCTACCCACCAGGCCACAGAGGCCCCGGGAGGAGGGCAGCAGGGAGCCAGAACCCAAGCCGGCAGCAGGCTGTAGCCACCCCATGCACAGATCTGTGGGGCACATGCCCCTCCTGCCCCCTGGGAATACACATAGCAGTGGGGAGCCAGCCCCTCCTTTCCAAAGCCTGCAACAGGCAGCCTGCACCTGCCCCCTACCACAGGCTCCGCTCTGGCCACGCCGTCCTGGGGGAGGAGAGCCAGGCTCCGCACTCTGCTCCCCACTCAGGCTGCAGTAACCAGGCTCAGGCACTGCTGCGGAGGGCAAGGGGCTACAGACCCTGGCTCCCTAGCCCTGGCAGCTCCCTCCAGCAGGGCTTGGGGGCAAGGGGTACCAGCAAGGCTGTGGGAGTGAGGGGCCTGGACCTGCATCCTGGTGAACTATGGGGGCAGGGGGAGCTCTGATTTTCCATGATAAAAAACTCCACATCAAAAAACAAAATGTATAGGTACTTAGATTTTACTGAAGTGATTGAGGCACTAGTAGGCTTCCAAATTGCTTTAAAATTGTAAATACAGGAAACCCTTGCTATTTGCAGGTTTGGCATTTGTGGTTTCAAAGATGTGCAAATGCCAAACTCGCATTTTAAATACACTTTATACACTTACAGGATCTCCTCAGGAGCTCCATGCTTGCTGCCACTGGGCTCCTGCTGCCAGAGCTGTGCCCCACCCTACTTGCCAGGGACACTGCTTTCATGAATGCAGTGCCTGATTCGCAGATTTTGCCAATTGCAGGGGATATGAGAATATATCCCCCGTGAATGGCAAGGGTCGCCTGTGTATCAATAAAATATTGTGTTCAATTGATACCTATATATATAACGTTGTTTAATTTTAATCATGGATTTTGGGGTTTTTATCAGAGAATCTGTGATTTATCAGGGAAAACCAGGATCCCTGCTTATGAGCTGGACTTGGGATAAGGGTCAAGCCACTAAGGTTAAAGCTGGTGTCCTATGGCTTCACCATTTCAATGCTCCAGTCCTGGCTTGCTATGGTCTGCAATTTGTATTTGGCTCCCAAATTCCTTAGCCTGGAAGGTGAGAGGCCCTGACTTGCTTTACTATGAGCGAGAAAACAGAAAACACTTTAACTGGCTTGTTTTTGCCCTTGGCTGGAGTGCACTACAGGATGCAGGAATGCACTGCAAGCAGTAAGTTACATGTTCTTTTACGTTGCATAAAAATGAAGCATGCTCAGATTCAAAACATGATTTATTGTGAACACCTGGAAGAAACAGTGAAGGGCTGTGCCTTACAGCAGATCACCTGATTGATCACACTGGACTCAAGTTGAATAAAATGGCTTATAATGCAGCATGGGTTTAATGCAGCTAACCCTCAGGAAGGGCATCACAGTAAACAGATTTCTCAGTGGTGCAAGTCCAAGGCTTCCTATCACTTACAGGAAAATCTACCACCCTGAGCTGACCTGCAACCCCATGGCACCACTGTTTTGGTATAGATTGCAATTTTTCCCTGTGCCATGCCTAAAACAAGGCCACCAAGGACTAAGAATCAGCTCTCAACTCCCATGCTGTCCAAGTTAGATGCACCAGCTCCTAGGAACTCAGGCCTGGTGCTAATGCCTTTTCAAAGAGAGGCAAGCCTGAGCAGTGGAAGAGCTGTTCCAACCCCACTCCTGCCCTGCCACGCTGTCACAGTGGGTTGGTTCATCTGGACTTCAATACAGTTGGACAAGTAAGGAGGCACAGTGCTGTCAAGGTAGGCTGGCCCTGCTTCAGCAGGTAGGACGGGGGAGGGTGCATCATGAGGAAGGGGGAGTTTCTTCAGTGCTGTACAGTTTGCGAAGGCTGGAGTCCATCAGAAAATCCACTGACCTGAAAAGACAGAGACAGACTGGTTACAGGGAGTAGACAGGAGCCATGGGTCAGTGTAGGACACTGTGAAAGGCTCTGTGCACCTGCCTTCATAATGTCACCATACTCAATGGTATGGCCCATGGTGGTACCCCCTCTTGCTGTGCCTCTGATCACCTCTCTCCTATTTGGGATCAGATGTTTACAGCCCTCTAGCCCCTCTGCTGCAGTGGGAAGGATGGGTAGGTAGGTTCAGCTGGTTGTGGGGCCAGTTGTGAGATGATACACTTAAAACTGCAGTTCTTAGAGTCATGATTACGTGACACTTCTTTAATGAAAAGGATGTCTCCAGCCCTCCATAGCTGTGAAGAAAAGCTTGAGATTGTGTGAAAGCAGCACCCCGGAATGGGAAAAAATAAAGCTGGGGTCATTTCTAAGAAAAATCTCATTATTGTGGGAGCTTGATCCATGATTTTTTAGGGGCCCAGGACTGGCAAACAGAGGAATGCAAAAGGGACAGGCTACCAGAGCTCCATGGATAAGAATCAGCAGAGAGGGCTGCTGCCTTAGAAGTATAGACAATTGGAAGCGATCTCAGGAGGTCATCTAGTCTAACCCCCTTCTCAAAAGCAGGACCGTCCAGCCAGGGCTTTGTCAAGCCTTAAAAGCCTCCAAGGATAGGGATTCTCCTACCTCTCTAGGTAACCTGTTCCAGTGCTTCACCACCCTCCTAGTGAGAAAAAATGTCCTAATATCCAACCTAAACCTCCCTTGCTGCAACTGGAGACCATTGCTCCTTGTTCTGTCATCTGTCACCACCGAGAACAGTTTAGCTCCATCTTCTTGGAACCACACTTCAGGTACTTGAAGGTGCTGTCAAATCCTCCTCAGTCTTCTCTTCTCCAGACTAAATAAGCAGTTCTCTCAGCGTCTCGTCAGAAATCATATATCCCAGCCCCCTAACCACTTCCGCTGCTCTCCACAGGACTTTCTCCAACTTGTCCACATCCTTTCTACAGGGGGTCCCAAAACTGGACACAGTACACGTGGCCTCACCAGTGCTGAATAGAGTGGAATAATTACTTCCCTGAATCTGCTGGTAGTGCTCCTACTAATGCACCCCAGTATGCCGTTAGCTTTCTTGGTAACAAGGGCACACTGCTGACTCACACCATGCATGCAAACTGAGCTGCCAGCTAACTGTCCACTGTAACCCGCAGGTCCTTTTCTGCAGAGCTGCTGTTTAGCCCGTCAGTCCCCAAGCTGTACCGGTGCATAGGATTCTTCCATCCTAAGTACAGGACTTTGCACTTATCTTCGTTGAACCTCATGAGATTTCTTTTGGTCCAATCTTCCAATTTGTCTAGGTCACTCTGAATCCTAGTCCTATCCGCCAGTGTATGTACTACACCCCTCAGCTTGGTATCATCTGTGAACTTGCTGAGGGTGCAATCCATCTCATCTTCCAAATAGTTAACGAAGATATTGAACAAAACTGGCCCCAGGACCAACCCCTGGGGCACTCCACTTGATACTGGCTGCCAGCTAGACACTGAGTCATTGATAACTACCCATTGAGCCCAACAATCCAGCCAGTTTTCTATCAACCTTGCAATCCATTCATCCAACACACACTTCCTTAGCTTGCTTGCAAGAACGCTGTGGGAGATGATATCAAAAGCCTTGCTAAAGTCAAAGTACATTATGTCTACTGCTTTCCCCACATCCACAGAGTCAGTTATCTCATCACAGAAGGCAATCAGGTTGGTCAGGTATGACTTGCCCTTGGTGAACCCATGCTGACTGGTCTTAATCACCTTCTTCTCCTCCAAGTGTTTAGAAATGGATTCCTTGAGGACCTGGTCCATGATTTTTCCAGAGACTGAAGTGAGGATGAATGGTCTATAGTTTCCTGAATCCACTTTCTTCCCTTTCTTAAAGCTGGACACTATATTTGCCCTTTTCCAATCACCCAGGACCTCTCAATTGCCACAATTTTTTAAAGATAATGGCCAGTGGCTCTGCAAACACAGACAACTCCCTC
Organism: Crocodylus siamensis; assembly: GCF_052110815.1. Lineage (NCBI taxonomy): Eukaryota > Metazoa > Chordata > Crocodylia > Crocodylidae > Crocodylus > Crocodylus siamensis. The sequence goes on from NC_143403.1 coordinate 48,604,556, forward strand.
AGCACCGATGCACTGCATCCAGCCCTGTGAACTCGTACACGTCCAGCTTTTCTAAATAGTCCCTAACCTGTTCTTTCATTAGTGCTGGCTGCTCACTTTGTCCCAAACTGTGCTGCCCAGTGCAATAGTCTGGGAGCTGACCTTGCCTATTAAGACCGAGGTAAAAAAAGGCATTGAGTACTTCTGCCTTTTCCTCATCATCTGTCACTAGGTTGCTTCCCCTACTCAGTAAGGGACCCACATTTTCCCTGACCTTCCTCTTATTGCTGACATACTTGTAGGAACCCTTCTTGTTACCCTTCAGGTCCCTTGCTAGCTGCAACTACAATTGTGATTTGGCCTTCCTGACTTCATCCCTCCATGCCTGAGCAATGCTCTTATACTCCTCCCTAATTGTTTGTCCAAGCTTCCAGTTCTTGTAAGATTTCTTTTTGTGTTTAAGCTCACTGAAGAGTTCTCTGCTAAGCCAAGCTGGTTGCTTGTCACATTTGCTATTCTTTCTGCACATCAAGAAGTTTGTTTCTGCACCCTCAGTAAGGTCTTACCCAAGCCATCTGCTCTAGTAGGGTTCAAAATGACTCTCATACAATCGTTTTGGCTCTTTGCAAGGCACCAAGTTTCCTGGAGTAGGTCTTAGGTCTTCATGGGTGACTGGTGCCTCCTGAGACTGAGGGGGCACAGTTCATGGGTGGTAGTCTTGGCGGTGAGCAGCAACTGCCTGCAGAAGCCAGCGGTGGCAGGGAGGGGTGGGTGAGCGGAGACCACCCAGCTTCTGGCAGTGGGGACAGGGCAGCGACTGCCTACAGAAGCTGGCAGCAGCACCAGCAGCAGGGGGTGGCAAGCAGCAACCACCTGCAGAAGCCAGTGGTGATGTTGGCCAATCAGGGTAGGGCACATGCCCCACTCTCCATGTCCTCCCTACCAGGTGCCTATGTCTGTATTAAGGCCATGGGCAGGGTTTTGCTGGATTGAGAACTATTAGCTTTCTCTGTCTCAGCTGGGAAGATGAGGGGAGGGGGCAAACAATGGCAAGTGTGCCATTAGAGATGATAAATGACAACTTGTGAGTGTTGGGTAACGGAGCACCCCAGCAGTATGTGCACACACCACAGCACTAGCTTTTTCTGCTGTGCCATGTAATGAATGGGCAGTCAGGGTTCCATAGATAAGGACTTACTCAATTCATGGTTTTATGGATCTCACAGAAACTGCAAAAAACAACAAAAAAACTCTTAATAAAAATAAAATACTGGATCCCCAGTGGGAGCCAGTGGTCTACATTGCTGGGAGCAGAAGGTGCTGCCTGGTGTGGTGGCAAAAAGGGCAGCAAAAATGGTGACTGCCCCCTTGTCCCTCCTCCCCTCAATGGGGCCGCTCCGCCAGGCAGCACTGAGGTGCAGGGTGGCACAAAGGGCAGCCAGCAATCAAGATGGTGGCTATCCCCTTGTCCTTCCTCTCTGCTCATCAGCATTGAAGAGTGGGGCCACTGTGAAAGGCCATGAAATCAGCTCTGTACACCACGAGCAGGATGCAAAAAACCCTCCATTTTGCGGCGATTTAAGCAGGTTCCCATCTGTGACACTGAGGTGCCTTTCTATGGGAGTTGGATGCCCAGCTACCTTACACATCAGAAAACCCTACCCCTGATTCCAGAGCTGGAATGAAACAAACCCCAGAAGTGCTTGGACCTTAACTCTGGGACCATTTCACTCCACAGCTGGCCCTGGATCTGGCCCATCTCCTAGGTGACACTTTCTTTTAACAGACCCATCTGGAAGCCTTTGGTGGGAGTGCAAAAAAGCAGAATGCCTCTCTCTCCACCTAGCAAACCCCTGTGGGGCCTGACAGCAGCACAGAGCAGAATCTATGCTGCTATGATACCAGGAGCATGTCACCAAATGATGGGGCTGAAGCTTGCCTTGATTCTGCCAAGTGCTGTGCTCCACCCACCTCCATTCCTTCCAGAGCAAGATGTGAGTGCTCAGCATCCTGCCTGCAAAGCCCTGCAAAGAGTTCTGGCTGTAGGCAATGCTGAGCTGGCAGCCCCAGAGCTGCTGACAGGGTCAACGGCACAAAGGGTGATAAAAGCCCAAGTCAGCAGCAATCAGAGAACCTTAAACACCTTAGGACACCCAATGTTTTCTAGATAAGTCACATGGGACAGAGGATGCTACTGACTGAGCAGGACTCTTACTTCAGTATTTGTGTTACAACAGCACTTAGAAATTGCAAGTGGTGAGATCAGAGTCTACTGTGCTAGACATCATCAGGCAGACATGCGAGAAGGACAGCTCCTGTTTCAAACAGCTCACACTCTGCAGACACCAAGGGAAAACTGAAAGAAAGTGACCTGCCTGAAGGCATTCAGTTCAATGGCAGAGCCTAGAACTGCACTTCAGTCTCCTGCCTCCAGGCCACTGCCTGATCCACTAGGTCAGGGCTGTCCAACTAGCAGCCTATGGGCTGTATGTGACCTGCAAGGGGTTGAATTGTGGCCCCCAGGCTCCTGCTTCACCATTGCTTCCCTTATTGCTCCAGGGGACAGGGCAGTGTGGTGCAGGGGGAGTGGAGTGGAGGCATAGGCAACTGGTAGGGGGAGCATGGGGGCCACAACTCAACCCCTTCCGGTCCTGGCCCCACGTGCCCCCCCAGAATTGGCCACCACTGGCTTCTGCAGGTAGTCACTGTTTGCCACCCCTTCCCCCCACTTTCTGCAGGCAGTTGCACTTTTCCACACCACCGCCACTGCCCACAAACTGTGCCCCCCAGTCTCAGGAGGCACCAGTCACCCATGAGTGGAGGATGAGTCCAGGATACTTGTGTACATGGTGCAGCATTGGTAGGAGGTGCCCAAGCAGTGTAGTGGCAGGCAGGAGGTGCCTGCACAGGTAGGGAGCAGCAGTGAAGTGGCGGGGGGGGTAAGGAGCTCATCTGTACAGATGCACAGTGCAGCAGCTGTGAGAGGAGTGCCTGCACTGGTGTGTGGTACAGCAGCAGGGGCACCTGAATGGCCCAGGGCTTGCCAGAGTATGATCTGGCGCGGTGTGCAAAGCACTGCGGCTCTTACTGATGCGGCCTGTGGAGTGTTCAGCCCCCAACTGCTTGGAAACTGAGCTGCCTTGCACTAAGCTACACTGCCTCCCACATGCCTTTGTTTTAAAAGCAAAGCCAAATTAATAGGACATTTGAGAATTTGTGAGCAACCAAGGCAAGTCTCTGGGCACTGGACTTATGCTAATATGTATGAACACTGGGATGGGACAGGTCTACCTGCAAGTAAACCCTTCCTATTTCCTGCATTCACTGGGCTAAGATCCCAGTTGCCTCTAGGCCAGTATCTAACCAGCTGACTTCACTGTATTGGAACAGACACTGCATTTGTCCCTGGACAAGCTGTGCTTGTGCGTGTCTGTAACAGGGGGCCTACTCAGGACTGATCTACCAATGGCCTATCCACCTGCCTTCTAGCCTGCCATGCCTTGTAGTTAATTAATTAAGTTGTTGATTAGGTCAGTTGTTGATTAATTAAGTTGTTGCCTATTTCTTGCCCTGATGCCAGGGGGCACGATCTGCAGCTCTGTTCCTCCCCTACACCACAGCCCAAGTCTCACAGATGGCATCCAGAGTTAATGTCACTGGCCCCACACTGGGCCCCAGAATCCTCCCAATCAGACCCCAACTAGATTCCTCTCCTCAGGCAGCCTACCCCGCCTTCAGTCGGGGCTGCCTGGCTCCATGACCTGTTCCCCCTTACGGGTGTGATCCCCCCAGGACCTTTGGTCACACAGGCCCTGGCCCACCTCCAGCCCAGTCAGAGCCCCAGGCCCTCAGCTCTGAGCGTTCCTTGTGGTAGGCCCCTGGCCCTTTGACCCTTCCGGTCCTGGCCCCAGCATCGACCAGTCAGGGGATCCCAAGTCAGGCTTCTGAATCTATGGCCCCACTCTCACTCCTGGGGCCACCTTCTGAACCCTACTAGCCAGTAACCCACCCAGCTGTGGGAGCTGGGGTTATTAAGGTGCCCCAATCCACCTTTTACCAGGGTGGTAACTGGTCTGGCATTTCCTGGGGGCTTCAGCACCACTGAGAGTCCCACCAGGCCACCCACTCCAGGTAGGTTGCAGTTTTAGGTCATGCCCAGGACCAGGAGCCTCCTAGTCATCCCCTACAGCTCCTCCCTTACTTCCAGGTTGCCTGGCTGCAAGGCTGCTTGAACCATGTTACTGCCTGGCCTGCCAGCAACAAACTGCTCTGTTTATATAGGTGACCAGAGATCCAAAATGGCCACCGCAATCAAGCACCTGCTGGCTGCTTGGCTGAGCCCTTAAAGTGGCAGGCACAAACACTGCCCTGTCACAATGTCCCAGAACAGAAATGTCCTGGGATTGGCCTGTACACACATCACCCTTCTACTCAATTTGGTGAGTGGTTGAATGAACTACCACTTTTTTGCCACTTAATCCATGAGTTAACCGTTCAAAAAGACTATATGATGTCTCAGGAAAAAATGTACTTATGAACATTGTTAGGATTTACCCTGGGACAACAAACATGGACATAGCCCAGAAAATGCAGGAAATCTGAGCAACTGCACTTTGTTCCCCAAAAAAATCATTTACGACACCCAGTGTTTGGTTCTACCTTACCTGTCAATGGGTTTGACAATGAAAGGGATGGCAGAGAGACCGACAGCTGTAGTCGTCCACTTCCGGACTGAGACTGGCCACCGGGTCATGGCACCCAAGAGGTAGAGGGAGGCAGCACAGATGCGGTTAATCGTGAAGCCAGGGATGGCCACAGAAGCCAGAGACTGCCATATAAAGGTGTCCACCACAGCCACAGCCACCCGTGCTCTCTTCCCTGAGCTGTGCTCATGAGCCTGTGGAAGCAACCACAGCAAGAGATGTCAGGAAAATGTACTGGGAGGGATGGACAGAACAGGGTGAGCAGGGTTGTAGGGTAAACACTCAGGAGGAAGAGACAAGGATATACAAAGGGTTTCAGTTCAGAGTGCAGAAAGGAAATGACCATAGAGATGAGGGCAAAAGAGAACAAATATACCATGACATGTGTGTGCACATACATATGCAGATGGTTGCATGTACATGCATGCAACCAGTGAACATTTGTGTGTACACAGGTGTGGGTGCGTGTTCATCACGCAGGTCTGGGTGCACTGGCTTCAGCGGGCAAGCTGGCGCTCCCATAAAGTCTGCACGATATAAACAAACACAAAGCTCCAGCTGTCCTTGGTGCAGGGCATCAAGGCTAAGGACCATGGAGCAGAGCTCAGGGGCTCTGCTGGGCAGCACAACTCACACAGGGGAAGCCACAAAGCCAGGGTTCTGGCAATTGGAAACCACAGCCTCGAGTGATCTTTCACCTGGCTGTGACTGGGATCCTCCCCAGCTGATCTGCGCCTTGCTTCATCTGTGCTTCCCAGGCCCCTGGCTACTGTGGGAAACAAGTCAACACCAGCCTGCTTTCTTCCTCTGCCTCACTGCTTCAGGCAACACGTCAGGGGGCGCACACCCTTCTGCACTCCTGGAAGCATGACTGCTAAGTCCTAGACAGCTGGATTTGCTGACAGCCCCTGCACCCCACACCCAAATGCTCTGGCACAGGTGCATTATGAAACATTTGGCACTGGCTGCAGCTACACACAGGTTGGATGATCTGTTCCAAAACGCGAGATGAGACGGGTCTCGGGGATGAGCGGAGGAAGACTGAAAGGAAAGGACTGATGCAGCCTGGGTGACCCTGAAAGACTGCACATGCTGGCAGTGCAGCGACTGCAAGCCTCCTTCCACCTCCTCAAGCAGACAAGTGCACAGCCAACATCACCGCAACTCAGAGACCTGCAGACAAGAATCTGCCTGGAACTTGTTGCAGGTGAGGCGGGGGGAAATAAAGCACAGCAGCCCAGGGGACCACGCAGCAGAAGTCCACAGGACTAAGCATGTCTGCGCTGAAGGGAGATCACTCCCGGGCTGGGAGGCAGAGGACAGCTCCTGGCACCTGAGCAGAGAGAAAATCTCTGGCAGAGGAGAGCAGGCTAGAGTAAGATGTCAGTGGGGATGGAGCCAGCGTAGGAACCAGCATGGCCCCAGCACAATGGAGGTGTAGCAGGGCGGCTGGGGCCAGGGCAGTGCACAGGGCAGTGTTGGCTGGAGCAGCACCTATTTCTGGGCCCCTCCCTGCACGAGGCACCTGCCCCCGACTTACACTGCCGCGCAGAAGGCAGAGGAGCCCGGAGCCCCCCGCACGCAGGCACCACTCCTGCTCTCCCCCCCGCCCCGGCCAGCCAGGCCCCGACACAGGCTGGCGCTCTCCGAGGCCAGCTACCCCGCGGCAGCGCCCCCCTACCTGGGGAGCAGCACGGGGGGGGGGGGGCAGGAAGTGTGGGGGCACTCACCGCCGCCGCTCTCCTTCCCTTGTCAATGGCGTCAACCGTCACGTAGGTGGTGGCCACGCCGTAGGTGCTCCAGACCAGCCAGACGGGCACGATGGCTCGGAACGACTCTCCCACCTCGTTGGCGTAGCCTGCGGGCAGCGGGGCGCAGGGGTTACAGCGGGGCCCGCCGGGACCCCCAGGGCTGGGCCTCGCGGAGCTGCGGCCCGCCCACGGCTCGCTCGGGCCCACGGCCGGGCACCAGCCCTAGGGGCGCTGCGCCCCGGCCCGGCCCCCGGGGCAGGCGGAGTGACCTTGGCAGTGACCGCCCGACCCCCGGCGCGGGGCTCACCCAGGTACCGCAGCCACGAGTCCCGGAGCGGGTCGCGGGCCGCAGGCGGAGCTGCCTCGGCCGAGCCCATGGCGCCGCGGCCGCAGGTCCAGGCCGGCCCGGCCCGCGCGGGAGCAGCGGCAACTTCCCGTCCTCGGCCGGCGCCGCCGCTGCGCCTGGGCGGGGACAGGCCCGGCCCGGCTCGGGGCGCCGCCCCGCGGTGCTGAGGGAGGGATGGGGGAGGTGGCGCCGGGGCCGGTCGGCCTGAGGGAGAAGCGGAGCAGGCGCCCCCCCGCGGCGGGCGGGGACTCGTGCGCGAGAAGCGGCCGCTGCCCTGCAGCAGCCCGCTCCGGCGGGGTCTGCAGGCACCAGGGGTGCCCGTGCCGGTGCCCGTGCCCGTGCTGTTGCTGAGGTGGGAATTGTTCACTGGACAGAGAGAGGGGTCACGGCAGCCCCCCATGTCCCCGATCTGGACACAGCCCAGGGGCAGCCAGGGGTCTGCGCCAATCCTGCCTTCACCAGCGGCTCCAGCGGCACGGGCCCATCGCAGCCCGGGGAACCACACAGGCGCCTCCAGTCCGCCCTCCAGGAGAGATGCCAGCCGGCATCGTGCTGGGCTCATGCCCGCAACAGGTCGCTGGCCACACGTCCTTTTGGCCAAGTCCCAAGGCAGCAGGCTGCAGGAGTTACACGACAACACCTGAAGAAATGGTTCCAGAAATGGCTTTATTGAGAGGTTACAGGTTTTCTTCTTCCCAGTTGCTGTCCCTGTGACCTCGGGTCTCCCATTAGGCAGTGCTGTTGCAACAGCAGAGCAGATCCGTAATCTACCTGCTGTTTTGTAAAGGCAACCAACCCCACACACAGCACTGGCACCTCCTGGAGTCAATGCCACCTGCTACTTCCCGCTAGATGGCCTTATTTTCAGCACTTAGAACTGTTTGGGCTGAAATTTCCAATGCCAAATTTCTGGCGAGGCCTTTTTTTTTCCCCAGTTGCAGCCCAAACCATCCAGCTATTTTTGAAAGTGACCTTGGGAGACAATACATTTTCTAGCCCATGAGCATGTGGTTAAAGACTGTCACATACAGGCACAGGTGAGCTGAACAAAGATTTATAGGCAACTACAATTCTGGCATTTCCTGATTTCTGATTTTGCTGCCTGACTAATGAAGCCAGGGGATGTGGGCCGCACTGCAGCAGCGTGGGGCAGTAAGGGCACAGCCAGCTTTCAGACTAAGCTGTGGGTGGTGTAGCTGACTTGCTATAAAGTTGCCAACCTCTGCAACAATCATGACCCTTGTCCTGGAGACACTGTAGCCCCTGGCAACCTCCCTGGACTCCTGCAGAGGAGTGGTGCTGCCTCCTGTCCTGTGGGCTGGGCGACTAGCACAGGCCTGGCCTGCCCAGTGTTGCCAGGTGTACATTAATTGTCATAGTTGTATGACAATTTCAACTGTTGTACGATGTACAATCAATAATAGTACAAGCGTTCAAAATGTACCAGAATTTTTGAAGCAGCTAATTGATGCAGCCTATGCAAAACCTGAGTCACTCTCAGAGAGTCTTAGCCAACTTTCGGGTTTGCTGTTGGCCCTTTCTTATAACCACTTGCCTTGAAATAAAGAAATGCTTAAACTCTGATGACCCAGTTCTCACTCACTGGCAATCACAGCCAGCAATATAAATAAAATTCATAATAATTTCATATTTAAGACCTGGCAATGCTGAGGCCACCGGCCAACCCACCTGTGGGCTTGAGCTACAGCCCAGGTCCTGCCAGGTCTGCAGCTCAGCCCGGGCACCAGCAGCCTTGGCTCGTGGGGCTGCACTGCCTGGTGCCTGTACCTGCACTGCTCAGCGCCTATACCTGTGCCCCCAGGGCTGGGCACTGGGCAGCAGGGCATGGCGGCAGCACTGACTGGGCAGCCCTGGGAGCCACAGGCCAGGCCTCACAGCTCTGTGGGCCGGAGGCCATGCAGTACTGGCCTTACAGCTCTGTGGGGCAGAAGCTGAGCACCACGCTCTACACCACGCCAACCCCTGCCACTCGCCACCATCCCAGAAGGCCAGGATCTCTGCTCTGAGATTGGCCTGAGCAGCCCATGGGCCCTCTGGTGCTCGCTCCACTCCCTTGTTTCCCACCAGAGGCCTCTGCTCCCCTATGTCCTGGCAGAGCAGGGCAGGGTGGACTGCGCTGCTGGGCACACGCACGGCTGCACAACGCCATGCTGCTTCCTGCTGGGGCGCCAGGTAGTGGCTCCAGGGCAGTGAGGCAGAACCACAACTCTCCGCTCCCCCGGGCCCACCCCAGCTCGAGGGGCCCAGCCTGCAGTGCTGCCCGGCCCCGCACCATGCTGCTTCTGCCCCGAGTAAAGGTGTCTGTGGCTTGTCCCAGCCCTGTTACGGCAGGTGGGGGGAAGGGGGGGACATGCCAGGCACCTCCACATGGGGGGACCGTTGTGCAGTGCCCGCTCATGTTCCGGCTGCTGCGTGGACCCCTGCACCTGCGCCAAAGCCTCAGCAGTGGTAGCCACCCCTGTGGGCCCTGGTCCCAGCATGGGCAGCCTGGTCCAGCCACGAAGCTGCTGCCCCCACACAGAGAAGCAGGGGATGGGGGGGCAGCACCCCATAGTGACAAGGTGGGTGCAGGTCTCATCCGTTGACTCCCTACCCATGAGTAGCAGACACACTTCCCGCTCGCGCGGACAGACTGATCCATCAGGTTGTATCCTTCATATAGCCCCCAAGGATGGTCAAGGCCAGGCACAGACCAGGTGATACAGTCTAGGCCGTGTAGCCCTACAGTGTGGGCCAGTACATGTGATCACTATTTTCCTCTGATTATCTGTGATGTCAGAACCAAAGAACAAGAAGCGCCGCATCATTTCCAGGGATCTGCAAAAGCGCTGCTGCTTCAGGACTTGTTCTCAGCATGAGCTGAATTTGTCCTTCATGAAATCTACCTGCTCCCCCATTACAGTCAGTGCTTTCCCACTTCACACTGCTTGGATCATCTAGAGGCATCCTAGAAAAGCCAGAACCGGGCAAGGCAATAATCCCTTCCTTACGTCTCTCCGTGATCTGTTCTGCATTTGGTTTGAACTGGCCATTTTCCTGTGTCTCATGGGGATCCCAGAACATACTGTGCAAACTGCATGCAAGTCACCCAGCTGCTTTTGGCAGATGACCCATCTTGGTTCCCTGCTACAGTTGGCTTGCTGGTAGTGGTGAGCAGCAGGCTCTTGCCTTGGACATTTCCATCTGTTCCAGTTGCACGGCTAAGACGGCGTACCATCTGCTTCCCAGTTGACTCTTAATGCCCCTGCATAGGTTTGTCTCTACCTGGTCTCCAGGTTCTTCTCTCCTACAGCTGGAGCTCCAGTCAGGCAGGTGAGGGGGGTGTGCAAGTCAGCCAGGTGGGCTGTGTTCCCAACCAGCATAGAGTCGTATTGCACATAACTGCTCTAGCAAAGGGAGCCCCTGTCTTTTCCTCGGGGAGCCAGTAGAGTTGGGGTGTCATGTGGGAAAAAGAATTCTGACTTATAATTTGTAGGGTCCCAAGCAGAAGGTAGGCTTCTTACTGGGGATGGAGGTACATGGCAGGAGATCAAGTTATCCTCCAAGTGTCCAGGCCCCCTAGAAGCTCAGGGGCCTGTGTGCTTATGGCCGGCAATCGTAAGTGTATGGAACAGGGGGTGTAAAGTAAATTCTCATGTGTAGCTGCTGTGACACAAAGGGGGACACAGGCCAAATAAGCCATTATTCCACAAACTGTCTCCCTCTATGTTTGGGCTCTGTGCTCCTGCACTCCTACTCTGTTGTGCTTTTCTTGACCACCCCTCTTTTTAGGCTGCCCAACTCCCTTCCAGCTGACTAGACTTTATCCAGCCCCTCACAAATCTTATCTTGGGACCAACTGGGCCATAAAGAGAGAGGGTATGTAGTGCTGGCTTCTGGGATGCTCTCATGTTCTTAGGGAATGTTAAATACAAATGTTAATGAGCATGGCAGTGAATTACTCAGACAAGCTGGAGTGAGGTGAGAGGAGAGGCCTTCTGCCCTCTAGCAGACATCTGTGTTGGCATGGACCAGCAGAACTGCCACCCCGGGGGTGTTTTCACCATGCACAGAGGTGTGAGTGCAGCCCACCTCGGCTGGCTTTACTCTAGTTATCTCAGGTACTAACATTAGTGATGACACGATGCCGCAGACTTTAGTGTTAGCCAGCTACCTGAGTCTCACTTGGGCTTGTACAGCCTACAGGGCACTGGAGCTTCACTGCTACCAGTATCTGAGCTTCCTAGACTAAAGCCAGATTGGGTATGTCAGTACATGCTGCACTCACCCTTCCAGACCGCAGCACAGAGGTACCCACAGAGACTTGCTGCTGCAGTCATCTCTCACCTCTTACACTTCATTCTACTGGAGGAGAGATGCCTCTGACACACTCCTGCCTGCTCATGCCCCTATTTTCAGCTCAGCCAAGTGCATAAAGTAGGATCCTCCTACCGGGGGGTGGAACCTAAATTTAAAACAAATGGCTTCCTTCCTGAATGCCTCCCATGACTTCAGCACCCCTACCTAGCCTAGATGCTTAAAGATCAGGCTTCCTCTAAGGGACTGGGTAACCTGACAGTTACTCAGTGGATTGGCAACCTGACCTGGCACTAGTCTGGGGACAGAGAGCAAGATCAGAAATAATGGCCATGAAGAGGCTGCCCTCACACTGGTAGAGGCTCCAGTAGGTTCATTCTATGTAGCTCCAAGGCAGAGATGGGGAGCCTGCATCACTGCAAAGCCCATTCCCCATTCTCTGCAAACAACCCCTTGTACCTAACCAAACCAAGACCTACCCAGCTCACGCAGGGCAAAGGAGCACTCCAGAGAAGCTGCTGCATGTTCTAATGGCCCCTGGCAAAAGTTCTCTAGAGAATGGCTCCCATCCCAGTTCTTAATAGAAACTGGCCGGGTGGGTCTGGGGAAAGCAATGGTTTTCTTATAGGGAGAGGACTGGGAACAGGGTTGGGAATCAGAGAGAGGGAAGTGGGTCTTTATGGGCAGTCATAACTAGGCATTGTTCAGGGCCACCTCATTTATCTTCTCTCCCAGCTGCTCGATCTGTTCTTCTGATTTCTTGTCTGGCAGCAGGACTTCTACTGTGTAGCTGACCTTCTTGGCGTGGAGGTAGCTGTAGGTGTTGTCAAACCGCAGCACATCTGCAGAGAGGAAGACAGGGGAGTTAGTAACCGTGCAGGGTGAAGGCGAAATCCTGCGTTCCAAGGGAGCTGCTTTGAGTCTGCCCAGCACTGCCCCCACGTGGGGAGACGCCAGGCTGCGTCTATTCATGTCAGTGCCCGGCTGATCCTGGCTCCATGGAACCAAATCCATTTTGTGTATGATTATTTTGGCCTCTGATGGCTGGGGGGGGGGGTGGGATGAAGCTCAGGGAGAAGGACTAAGCAGACTGAAGTGGCCTGAATAAGCTACAAATTGTAATTAAATAGTTCCATAGTCCTGTTTTGCACCTAGCCATTTACAGAGAGTACATAAATGTTTCAGAAGTCTGAAATTGCCCTGCATTGGAGAATGGGTTCCACCAAGTTGCTTCTAGAAATCCTGCAGAGCTGCAAGATACAAGGATGGGGTTTTGGGTTTGACTGGCTAGGTTTGTTACATGGCAGATACAAAGATCTGGCAGGTTCGGGAGTGCAGTGTTTGCTATCTTGTACACCAGGGGTTTTCAACCTTTTTTGGTTGGTTTACCCCTGGCAGCAGGTTGAGAAGCAGGGAGTCTCCCAGCCGGTCAATGAGCAGTGGTGGGGCAGGAAGTTTCCCGGAGGCTGATCAGCGAAGAGGGGGGAGGGATTGGGGTGTGTCCTCCATGCACAGCAGCGAAACCTGAAACACCAGCAGCAAAACCAGAAGCGCTGGTGGCAAAACCAGAAGTGCCCCCACTTCTCTGTGCCACTGCCACGTACCCCCTAGGACCTTCCCTCATACCCCTGGTTGAGAATCCCTGTCGTACACAATTGGATCTGGTCTTTAGGGTTAGTCAGATTTAGACATCCAGCTTCATCCTTGCAAAGCCAGCCTTTCCTTCCTGAGCCTGTGTCAAGTGGTGCTAACACCATCTTGTGAGCACAGCACCTGTTCAGCCAGGCTCAGAATGGGGCCTGGGTACGTACAGGGCAGAACCCAGCATGCAGGGTGATATTTCCAGCTATCCAGGACACTCACCATAGGAGGGAAGCTCAGTGCCCTGATGTAAAAGTAACACATTTTTTTCTCTGTTTCTTTCCATTGTGTGCCCTGGGAGGGGAGAGGCAAGGCACTCTGAGCCCCAGACACCTTGTTTGGGCAGATTCAGGAAGGATGCTGCTGCTGCTGAGAAGTGGGACAGCTCCCACAGCCAGGGTAAGAGAGCCACTTACAGACACCAGGTGTGGAGCAGGTGAGGGAGCCATCCTCAGGCACCATGTGTGAATTGTAACGCTGGGTGGGGTGCACTTCTGTCATGTCACCAGCACGCTGCCGTTCTCCAATTTTAGTCTTCAGATAGACCCCAAAGCCCACGTCGGACCCATCTGACATGAACTGCCACCTGCAGGGAGGCACATGGGCTTCAGCTGCACAGGGCTTCTGTAGTGCCCCTAGGGTCCCTGTCCCTGCATCTCAATATCACCCTGCAACCAGCTGAGCTGATCCAGACCTGGGTATCCCCAACCCACTTGCACAGGGGTCTAACCCACCCATAATCACTCCCCCACAACATCCCCCCGCAATCAGCGGGGCTCATCCTGACCTCAACATCACTCCTAAGCAGTTGGTCTGATCTGCACCTGGTTAATCCTGGACCTTGTACATGCACATGTGTTTGGTCAGGCTCAGGCCTCAACCCACTTCTACCTCTCCTACACTCTCATTTGCCCTCACTCTGTCACTCTTAACAGCTCCCCTGGAGAAAGTCCCACACATTTCTTTTCTGAGCCCCAGCATTGCTGGTAGCTCAGTTCCATGAGGTCTGGCTGCTCCAAGCCAGCTCTCCCTACCTGAGGACACAGCCTGGGAAGAGGATCTCGTACTCCACCTGGTGGGAGGAGCCCCTGTTCACCACCACCGAGTGCTCATACTTCTGCGTCACCTGGTTCCGCACATAATACTTCTTGGGGATATCACCGCCATAGTTGATCTGGAACAAGGCAAGACACGGGCTTTGATCACAAGATCTTAGCCCACTTGCTGCCCTCCTCCTTTCCCTCTGCTGCCATTAGATACCTTTGCCTCTGCCCGTTAGATCCCCTGGTTGCTGATTGCTAGACAGTATCTTTGATCTTGCCAGTATCGGAGCCTTTCTGTAACTGTCTGGTCAGGGAGTTGCACTTCCAGCTAGAAACCAGCTGTCTGCCACTCCAATGCACAAGTGAGGGGCACAGCATTCAGGACAGTGTCACTGCAGACTGTGGACGTGGTCAGTGACTGACAGAGCACATTGACAGGTGCAGACTATGAACCTAGCAAAAGCCTGAGTCATGAATGATATATGCTTAAGCTGGTATACAATCAACAATTTATAAGCTTGCATTTAACTCATAAGCAGTAGCCTCGGAAAGTAGAGTAAGAATTTGTTTATCAAGCCACTAATATTAGACTAGGTCAGGAATGAAAAACTGCTTTTTGAAAAAAGTGTGTAACAGCAGCTAAAAGTAACAACTGATGTTTTGCTGTTTGATACTAATTGAGTTGTACATAGTCAGCTGGAATCCTATTGCAATAGTACTATGTCTTTGTTAACCTGTTGTGAACCTTGGCCACTTTCAAAGGACTTCTGCTAAGTTACAGAAGTGTGGCTAAAGCAGGCCACAAATCCTGTTCCACAGTGAACCTTTGCAGATATTACAATGGGCCTAGTCAGCAAACTAAAAGAAACAGAATATGGCAAGTTGGTTTAATAAAAGGTATTATTTTGGAACCAAGAGTTCTAGTTTTTTGTATGTCTTTTTGTCTCAGACCAACACGGCTACCAAGTACACCCCTGAATATGGCAAGCTGCATTGCTAGATGGTGAGGGAAAGAGATAAGAAGTCCTCTCTCTCAGAAATATACTATTCACAAGGACACAGACCCCAGCTAATTGGCATCTTCCAAATCCATGGGAAAACTGGTTCAATCCAGTTCCTGAAGTCTCAGTGAAACAAAGAAATCTGAGTAACACCAATCAGAATATTTATTTAAATAAACCACATATAAAAGTTGGGTGTAAACAGGAGAAATCTGGAGAAGATCTCAGCAAATTCAAGACAATGCTGCCAGCCTGCATGCCACCATCCTCCTCTGTCCTGCATCTCCCCCAAGTGGTATAGGTGAGAATCTGTATTGTGCTGTTACAAGCAGCTACATAGAGACAAGTGCTTATTCTTATGCTTTGGGATATAATCAATAAAAGGTTGGGTTACAGATCTGTCTTTTCCCTCATTTTCTGGCTTAGGTGGTAGTAATACATGGCCTGCTAAGAGGGAATGGAGGATCATTGGGAAATGTGATTGTATCTTGATTTGGTTTACAAAAAGAGTACTCATTAAGGGAATTGCAAATTGTCCCTGAATTCTGTGTCTAAACTTGCAAAGGAGTCCTGATCATAGACAAGCTGTACTCTTGTCTCTTAAAAGATCAAATGGTACTGGGTTTTTGGTAACATCACCATACCTTGCTCTCACATTTGGGGTTTCCATCTGGGTCTGTACGAGTTCCTCCAAACTCCACAGGGATCTCCTCATGGTCGATGTACTTTTGCAAGACTTCCTTCCAGTTTGCTAACAGGAGAGAGAGAAGCAGCCAACTTACAGGAGTAGGAATCACAGCATCACAGAACCACAGAAAAGTAGGGCTGGAAGGGACCTTCAGAGATCATCTAGTCATCTAGGAAGGGTGCTCTGTGATTGAAGAGCTGGAGTATTGGGATACAAGGACACTGCTGTGCTGGGATCAGAAGTGTGAAGTGAGATAGGTTTCCCAGAGCACTTCTAAGGTAGGGACAGATTAACATTTGAAGCCCTCCAAAAATGGAGCATTTCAGCCATGGACAGATGCTCAGCCAGGAAGCCACAGAAGTCCTGTGGCTCCCCTTTAACTCCTGCCCACCCCTGCACTCCCACTGGAGTGCTTCAAAGTCACCAGAGCTGCATGCGCTCCAGCCAGGGGCATGGCAGTGGGCTGTGGAAGCTCCAATCCCACCCTCCAAGGGACTATGGGAATAATGAACTGTCAATGTAGCTCTGGGGCCTTGGTCTCCTTGGGGCTCTGCTCTCCCCCTCTTGCTCTGGGAAGGGAAGGGAAGACAGTGAAGTTGATGACTGTGAGCACTCTACTGTCCACTCTGCCTCTGTTTTTCTGGACTACTTCCAGCAAGAACCAGACCAGAGGCCCCATGTCCCCCCACCAGAACCAGGATTCCTGCTCTTCAGGTTTCAGTCTCTATATCTTGCCTCTTGGTTTCTGTAGGTGGGTTAGGGACCCACCTACAGCAGGGGTGCTCCAGAAGAGCAGCAGTAGAGCATACTGGAGAGCACTCACTGACACTGTGTCCTGATCTTTCTCTTGCCCCCTTGGGAGATTGGGGGAGCAGAGCACTGTGGGATGCTGGAGGACCCAGGAGTGTCCTGTTTTGCTCTGAACAGCATGCAAAAGTAACAGGAAGAGTTTCATTTTGATGCATTTATAAGTAGTACTTGTTTCCTTCAAGGCCACTTTTGGAGCACTTCCCCATTTTTGGAGCACTTCAAAGGGCTTGAGTGTCTGTCCAGCTCCCCCTTTGAAGCACTTCAGAGGCATTTGAAGTACTTCAGATGTTACATCTGTCCGCACCCTCAGGATGAGAGCTGGGGGAAGTGGGTGAAAATAGTGGTCACTTCCTCACAGTGCACTATATCCTCCCACCCTGCATTCAAGCCCTAGCTGTTGGGCATGACAATACTCCTGGACAAAACAGTTGACCTAGTGAAGACAGGTTTGTACCTAAGACATGCTTTTGCTACTAATACAAGTTGCTGAGACAAGGCAAGGAAATCTGCAGGAAAATAATACTCCCTTTTTTGTGGGACCTTGCAATGGGATTGAAGTAGCAGAGGGAAATGGAACAAACAGAATGAAAAGAACAAGTCCGAACCTTTGGCAGCTGAGTAAATGCTGGCAGAAGCCCAGCACCAGAGCTCAAGAGGCTGAGATTGAAGAGGCAAGTCCCTGGCTGATGCTATCTAAGCCCCACATTGTTCCCAGTGCAATGTACATTCCAGGCAAAGGCCAATGCCCTGGTGGTTACTCTCCAGGGACAAGTGGGTGCTATTGACAGCAAAACCGCTGCACAGAACAAACAAAATTAAAGGCCATGATAGCTGCAGGCAGCAGAAGCACTTTGTGCCTCCATAGCTATTCTGGGTCTGAGCCAGCGATTGCCAACCAAGGTGCCACAGCATGCTGGGGTGCTCTGAGATTCTTTCAAGGTGCCTCAGGGTACAATACAATGTTACAACTGTTAACTGAACAGACATGATTCACAGGGAATCCATAGTGTTTAAAAACTTTCTGCTCTGCTGTGGTCTTTCTGAGTTCTTTGCAACAGAAAAAATACTCTATTATTTTTCTGTAGTCAAAAAATGAGTGAAAACTAAGAAGAGGCATTTTCCAAGATGTGCCTTGAGTCTAAGAAGGTTAAGAACCACTAGTTCGAGTGCTTGGCTTCAGTGTCCACCTGACATCACAGTTTGGCATGCTGGCTGGGATTGAAATCCAGCTCCCACCAGGGAGCGAGCTGATGGGACACAGCCCCTTCCCCAGGGCACAGGTTTCTGGAATGAGAACAGTGAGGGACACAGGGCTGCTCTCTTTTACTAGTGAACTTTAGTGACATAGGGAAGACAACACTGTCAGTACAGTCCCAGTCTCTTGCTCTCAGCTCCACTGTACCATTTCTGCCCAGGATCTTCCCTATCCCCAGCCTGCCAATGTAAAGACTCAATATGCCCCTTCTCACATGCATCAAAAATCAACATCACATCATGTCTTACTACACAGTAAGACAGACCACAGTCTGCTTCCAGACCAGAAGGGGAAGGAATCATGGGCCTATTGCTTAGGCATTGGACTAGGACTCAAGGATCTGCACTTGAGCCTACCTCTGACCTTGGATAATTTGCATCATCACTCCGGGCCTCAGTCCCCTGCCCATACAATGGAGAGAATAGTCCTTCCTTTCATCTGTCTTTCTCATATAAACTGTAAGCTCTTTGGGGTACAGACCATCTCCAGTTGTGTGTGTGAAGAGTCCAGATTGCAGCTAGTGATGCTAGAGCTGCAACTAGCCAATAGGAATCATTTTATGACATCACACTGCCAGACAGAGATTAGGTGACTGGACATTACCTCCCCTTAGAGGAAGGCTCTGGGAAAGGGGTAGGTTCTACCTGCTGATCACTGTGGGGGGCAGGGACAGAGTGGAGGGAGAAGATAAACTCACCTCCCAGGACCACAATCTTCTTGCGGGTGTCTTCACTTAGGAAGTGCTTGATAAGGTTGTAGGCCACAGGAAAGAGCTTGGGAGCTACAAAAGAGGCACAAAGAGAAAGTAGTGACATGGGCCAGAAATCCTCCATGCCACATTTGGCCCACTACCTCCTGCGCCATCCCCTATTGGGAACCTTACTTATCCTTGTCCCAATCTCTAGCCTGGACCACCAGTGCTGCACCACAGAACGGAGAGAAGGTGGCCAGGTAGAACTACAAAGTTCATGGTCAGTAGTGTGGTGCATCTCCTGGATTAAACCATGGCATCTCCAGCTGGGAGATAATCAACTGTGCTTCACCACCTGGGTGCCAGACCAATAAATCTGTGCCTGTGGTGGCAAAAATGCAGCATCTTCCAGTGGGTCTGCACAAATCAATGCCCAGAATGACTTTTCCTTATTTTTGTCATCTGAGGCAGACTCACAGATGAGTCTGTGTGCCCCTCAAGTGCATGTCTATGTTCCACACGAGACTGCAAATGCACATATGCCCGCACACAGAAAGGCACAGTCCCCAAGGCACGTCCTGCATGGGGTTACACCCACCTTTAATGATGAACAGGCGCTTCAGGGTCTCAGGGTAGTTCTCCTCAAACATGCCAAGGAACTGAAAATCAACAGAAGTTTTAGTC
Organism: Crocodylus siamensis; assembly: GCF_052110815.1. Classification (NCBI taxonomy): domain Eukaryota; kingdom Metazoa; phylum Chordata; order Crocodylia; family Crocodylidae; genus Crocodylus; species Crocodylus siamensis. The sequence goes on from NC_143403.1 coordinate 48,623,465, forward strand.
AGTTGGGGCAAGGTGGAAAAAGATCCCTCCACAGCCCCCATAAACCCCAGTACCATATGTCTGATCAGTCCATATGGGGCTGTGCAGAACAGAGAGGAAGATGAATCCAGGGTGCTCCACCAGCCCACCCCCAACTCAAAGTGAGAGAGCTGCAAGAGGACTTCAGTGATTTCAGTCAGCCCTTTCCCTCCCCCTGCTTCCCCTCTGACTTGGTCCAAGGCTTCTGCAACACGAGACAGCTGGTTTGTTTGCTTTAAACAGCAGTGCTCCATCTCTTCCACTACCAAATCTGAACTCCAAGTGTCCTACCTTGTGTCAGGAACACAGAACAACAGAATCAAAGACCCAAACCCAGCAATGAATGCAAGTAGAGGTCTATAACAAACAATCCAAATCCCAGTTTCTCAGGAATGGGGACTCATGCTGGGGACAGAGTGTCAAAGAGCCCCAGATCCTAGATATTTAAGAGGGCATTAAAACATAAACACAACTGACAAAATGGACATGGGAACTGAAGATGGTCTTATGGGATGCCTAGACACTAAGAACTAGTCCTTTTTACAGAGGGTAATTCTTCCTCCAAAAGAATAACTCCATGGGATTAAAGCTTTTCATGCTTAATAACACAGCCTTGGAGGAAAACTAGATCTCATGATTTCTAAAGTAATTATATGATTTTGAGAGGGGGGGAGGGGAAAGCTTATGTCTTTGGAAAGCTTGAGATTAGTCAGTACACAAGGACATACTTGTTCAAAACCTCTTGTATTGGATCTACTGGTATGACCTGGTCAGAAAGTTCAACAGTTTATAATTTACGTCAGCCACTACCATGAGAGGGACATCAAAATCATGATATTTTTTAACAATAATAATACAAGTGAGGGTTTTTTTTATTTTTTTCTGGATATTTTAAGCCTTTAAAGTTTGTGATTTTGAACTTGTCTTCCTTATGATAAGGGTCAGAACTTCCTTAATTTTTTGTAAATAAAAGGCCTGGTTCTTATAATGCCCATGACTCCAGGAGATGGGACTTGAAAAAGTACCAAATATGGCCGACATACCATGACATTGTAAGATCTGGTAATATGGCAAAACTGCCTAAAACTTCATGGATTTCAGAGATGCAACCAAAGAAACCATGTCTTGGCCTCTCAGACACTTAAACTTAAAAATTCAGATGGGACAGTTAATATACAAGACAAACTACTGATTTTTCCAGGAATTTCTTCTGAAACTATTTAATCCAGTAGTTCCAGGAAACAGTCAAACAGTTTCTTTAACCCAGTACTCAAAACCAGAAATGCCTTCATTGCAAACACCTAGTGCAATATCTGTGAAAGCAGCAATGTAAGAAATGATTCTGTAACATCCTCAATAAAAGGGCCTGCTCAACAGCAAAATCATCTTCGAGAGTCATTTTGGATTCCTTCCTGAGAAATGAATCCCCAGTCACATATTCTCACTAACAAACAAGCAGGGAGGATATTTTTTGCCACTCTTTCCTGTCATTTAAATTGCTAGAAGAGGAGCTGGTCTGAAAGCATATGCTGTGAATTAATCCACACACCAAATCACCAAAGCAGGATGTGAACATGCAACATGTAAACAGAGCTTGTGTCCCCCTGTCCTCACCTCTCCATAGGCTTCAATGGCTGGCTTCCACAGATGCTTCAGGCTCAGCCCCTCACAGTCAAAGATCATCATGACCATCTCAACCTTCTTCCCCAGCTAGAAGAGAATGGAGCACGGAGAAGATTCAAACAGGCATCATTCCTGCCACCTTGTGACTCTTCCCAGACCTGGTCACCTGCAGGGCTCAATCACAGGGACACACACAACTCTCTCTTTTTGCTGTGAGATGTGTTGTTTTCTCCATTTCACTTCCAACTTACTTACCTGGGCCCTGATTCTCAGAAAGTGGCATGTGTGACTCAGTACAGGAAACTACGCTCCACACTCCAGCATGACCACATTGGACACAGCAAGAGGACCTGCGTCTTTCAGTTGGCCTTTAGAGATCACTCGGTTGTCTATGCAAGACTGGGGTGGCAGAGCTCAAAGTCCTGGTCATGTTCCAAATTAGCCAATACTGTGCTTTCTGCCTCCCCGGTTCCCACCGAGAGTTTCAACCCTGACAACCTGCTTTGAGCGGTTCTGTCAGGTCACTGCATAATGTCAGGTTTCTGTGTGCTGTTAAACAGCTATTGTCTTCTTTCTCCACGGTGGTTGGTGGGCAAAAGGATCCTTGTAAATCAGCCTAGACTAAGTCCTCACAACCTAACCAAGTTGGGAGGCAGGTTTCTCTAGAGCCCCTAGCTAGGAGTTTTCTAGAACTGGAATTCAAGCTAAAATCCCGGTTGCTGCCCTGGAATAGGACCTCGAAGCTAGATGATAATGACTCACAAGCCAGCAGGGTTCTTACCTTTTGGCTCTGCTTGTCACACTCCTGCAGCAGCCTTTGGCAGTCGCGAAACTTGTATTTGATCAAATCTTGCTTGGAAGCTGAGAAGAACAAGCCTTTGGGATCCAGGGGCCCAATGACCTCGTACCAAACAGGGCAGCCATCCCGGTCATACCCACACTGGCCTCCAGACAAGTACTTCTCAATCACCTGTTCAAAGCAGATACATACCCTGAGACCCTCCCCTCAATTACGCAGAGGCATGTCCAGGCCTAGTGTACACAGCAAAGTTTTGCCAACAAAACTTCAGCGTGTGCAACTCAGAGCTCCTCAGTGACTGCCCTTTGGCCAGCACAATGACTACACCTGCCTTTGCCCAGCAGCCAGGTGAGGGGTCGCAAAGACAATCCCATGCCTTCAGTGGGTTGCCGTGGTCCTTTCAGCAGCTGGTGCCTTCCCCAGCGCTCTGGCAATGGTGCATCTCCAAGCACAGCACACAGATGTGCAGGTACTTTTGCAACATGGCAGTAGTTGCTGCTGGTCACTGCCTGAACTTCCTGCTGCCAGAGTGGAGAAGTGCAGATATAGCTTTAGGGCTGTACCCAGAACAGGCCCAGAAACCCAGGCTGTGATGTAGGGCAGTGTTTCTCAACCTGTGGGCTGTGATCCAACAGTGGGTTGTGACAATATATGAAAGGGTCACAAACAAACTGTAAAAATGGATTCTACTTTGAAGGAGAAAAACATGGGAAACGGTGACTTTTCCCTTGCAGGCTGACAGAGTTCCAGCTTGCAATGGGCTGCTTGGGGCCCCCCTTGCTCCACACACCCACGTTCTGCCCACACACTGGGGGGCTGGTAGCAGGGGGCGGCAGGTTGGGAGTGAGGGGCACTGGGTAAGGACTGGCCATTGATGTTCACAAATGGGTCCCAGTGCAAAAAAGGTTGAGATCCACTGATCTAGGGGATGAGACCCTGAGGCAAAAGGCAGAGAGGAAATGCAGACTCACCTCTGGGGCCTTCCAGTTTTCAATGTTGTCAGCATCCATGACCTTTCTCACCTCAATGTGCTGTTAAAATAAACCAAAGGGGGATGCTGACAATTTGGGAAACAGGTTGGGTCACTCACAGGTAGAACAGGGTCAGGAAATACAGAAGCCTGGACCTCCATTTTTTTTACTTTCAGCGAAAGCTGAGAGTACAGTACAATATAGGGGGAGCCAGGTATGGGCCAGATAGCTACACAGGAGTGAAATATATAAGGATCAATGTACAGTTCACAGCCTCTGCTTAAGAGGGTCTCAGACTAGGACAACAAGGGGTTGCAAGGCAGGACTGAGAGCATCAGCAGAAGTGGGAGAGGATTTCGGTGTGAAACAGCAAGATGATGAACAAGACCAATGAGAAGAGGAGTGCTGGAATAGGAGGTTGGGCTGCTGGAAATGAAGCAGTGGTGGCAGGGAGGGAACCTAGGTTGGTATAAAATAAAAGATAAGTAGTGTTCAATGATACAGATACCTTAAAGTCTTCCTACATGAGACAGACTGCAAGTTCCAGCACCTGGCCAGGTATTATAGGGGCACTGGACAGATTTATGGATGACTGCAGGAATAGAGCATGCTCTGATCCTGTTCGGGAATGTGGGTCAGCAAGGCATATGCTGGGAAACATGTGGACTGTGAGAAGCAGGGGGGAGGTGGAAAGCAGCAGGGACTGTAAAGGAATTTCTCACCTTGCGGAGCATGCCCTCAGATTTCTGCAGGTCAAAACAGCGGGCTGCAACAGAACATGGAGATTATGCTCAGCACAAAACTTATTCCTGCAATGCCCTTCTAAAAGTTGTGCTCCATAGAATTAGTGCTGGTTCAATAGCACTGGAGGCAGGTATACATGGCATCAGCAGGGCAAAGCTATCCTACTCTGCTTTGCCAGGGCTCCTTGCCTCCAAACCAGTGGGATCAATCACTAGGAGTCGATTTGATCCAAGGCTTCTCAGCTCAGGCCACCACTAATGGGACCAAATGGCACCAAGGGGGCTAATAGTTTATTTTATGTGAATACCCACACATTGGGAGCTGAGCTGAGAGCACCTGGCTCATTGCACAAAGGTCATATCCAGGTGTCAGACCTGATAACAATGCAGGAATGTGGCCTGGTGGATAGCACACCAAACTGGGGTTCAAACACTGGCCTTTTGAGTAAGCTTGGGCCAGTCACCACTCTTCTCTGCACCTTAGTTTCCTCATGTATAAAATAAGGATAATGTACTGATTTAATGAAAAATGCTATATGAATATTAGGTATGAATGTGATAGAAAAGTAATGATGATAAGAATGCACCTGAAATTGAAACCCCCTTGTTGTTCCCATTCTACAGGTGCAGTAAAATCAGCAACATTTGTAAGAATGCAGCCTGAAGGTCTCCAGTGAGACTGTCCTTGTACCATGGAGTGGACAGTTGCATTGCTGATATGGAGGACAGACCAGACTTGGGCTCCTTCCCCTACTAGAGGAAGGGCCAACCAGAGAGAAAAGATGCACAGAGCTTTCCTCTGCTGTGGAAGTCAGGTCTGATGTGTACAAGGAAAAGGCAGGGCCATTTCTAAGCTGCTGCAGTAAGATTTCATCACATGGAGGATGCATGCTATGGCAAATACAATGCCATTTCCCTTTGTGCTTAAGTGACTGATTAAGAAACTGCTTGCTAGGACCTCATAGGCCTTGGCTTTCAAATTACAAAAGAAAAAAAATGAGAAAAATGTTCTAAAGTGGTCGGTTCAATCCAGCCCTCTCCCCTGCTCCTAGTCATGTCTCGATTGCCCACTTGGTTGATTTGCAATAATTTTTTGCAGCTGTAGTAACAGTGGCTTATATGGCTCTTGCTGAGTTCTAGAAAAACTCATTTCACTCTTGAGGCTGGGGACCCAGAGACCCACCCATGCCTAGGAATAAGCTCTCTCCAGATGCAAGCATCTAGGGGCAGAGGCAGTCATTTATTCTGTTTGTCGGTACCCTGCACAATAGAAGCTGACATGACTGGCATCCTCCAGATGTTACCATAGTAGAAATGTTACATAATGCTACCCCAACTCCCTGAATCTGCATGGGATTTAATCTGAGAATGGGCTGGATCTCCGTTTGGATCTTAATCACAATAGCTGAGGTGAAATGCGTAAATGTAACACGTCACACCCTCAAAACATTCCAAAAATATTTGCTAGTTAAGTGCAGAGTACCTCTGCTGGGTGCAAGGTATTAGCAGTCCCCATTCTACAGAAGTGAAACTGAGGCACAGAGAAGCGAGGTCAGACAGGCCTGAGTCAGGAACAGAACCAAGGAGGGTCCTGATTCCCACATTAGGAGCATGTGTGAGGCCAAATTAGTTAATATTTAGTTGTGAGTTTTGAAGAATAAGGGTGATATAGGGTTTCACAGAATTATCCGCTAACAGGTAACTGGACGTAAAGGATGATTTCTCTATGAATTTGAGAATTTCGTTTCAAGGAAACCATCTCCAACTAGCACCATGATGGGTTCATTGGGAAGAAGACCTGAGTCAAACCACAGTCATATTGGAGGGAAGGAAGGGTCTGTGGCCTTTGAGTGCATTCATCTCAACTTAGCTCAGTGGCCCTACAAGACATCCCTTTCTCCTTCAGTAGCTCAAGGTCCAAGAATTCTGGGGCTATCAGAGGGCCCTGGCAGCTTTATCATCAAGTGCGCTTTTACTCGCCCCTTCTCCAATCTGAGCTCTTATCTTCTTTTTAGAGCCTGACAAGGAGAGTCTTCTGGGCAAGATCAAGTGGAGGAATCTGACCTAAGACAAACATGGAGACAACCTACTCAAATCCACAGAGTTGTTCCCCAGAGCAGTGCTGCCAACTGCCAACTCCTGTGACTTTTACCAGGAACCATATGATAATTGGGGGTTTATGTTCAAGTCCTAGCTGCTGGAGTCATGTGAATAGATGGAAATCTGCTTTCATTAATAGAAAGGAAGTTGGCTTGAAATATTAAAACATGACACAAAAGACAAATAAAACTGACCTGAAATATATTTAAAAATCTCCTGGTTTTTAAGAAAATGTGTAATTTTTTTAAAAACTCTTAGAATCAGCAACAAAGGTGTAGGGGCCTAGGACTAGCAGTGCAGCATTTTCTAGTGCTCTTAAAGCCACAATGACATGGTTTGAGCTACACGGAAGGACTATGAATGTGACATCTGCCACCCCAGTCGCTATGCCAGGGATGGACAACGGGACCCCCTGATGTAAGACTATGACCTGCTACAACATGAACTCCTTGGCTCACGTCCTCGGCAGACTGGATCCACTCTAATAGATGCTCACTGGTAGGAAATACTTGTATCCAAATGGATCCCCAGTGGGATTTTAGGATTGGGCCAAAGACTTTAATTGCTCAACCTGGAAGTGCTCTGCCCCCTTTTCAATGACACCATTGAGTGATTTTTCCATGTATGTAGGTTCCTAGCTTCAAGCACTCAGTGCAGGCTTTGGACTACCTCAGTGGCCTGTTGGAGTGAAAGCCTGGAAACATAAAGACGACAGGAAGGAAAGCAAAGGCAGGAAGGGTAGGCAGGCAAGTCAGTGGGAAACAGGCACCTGCTAGCTCTCACTGCCATCGAAAAATCAGCCCTTGCGTCAGGTAACTCCAGCACAGACACTAGGTATACTGGATACATGGATCCTAGTTCTGAGACTTGTGTAAGGTGTGGGTGTCTGAACTGGTGTTTCTGGTCCCAGTCACTCTGAATCCACTTAGCAGAAGTGTGGTTGGAAATGTTCCTGGGTCACACCCAGACACTGCTGTGAATTTTGGACTTTCCAAACCAGATAGGAGGGAGAAAGTGCAAGTGAGGGAGTTCTTCTGATAAAGGAGCTCACAGTCCACTGTATCCCCTGGAGCAGAGATAAGGCCCTTTGTTGCTCTGATGTAGTCCCATCATTACAATCCCTTGCAGCCTCCCTGCAGTGCTGCTTTGAGGAGAAGATACTATCAGATGCTGGGGTGGGGTGAGGCGGGGAAAGGTGTTTCAGATGCAAAAGCCCTTTGAGCCAGCACAGCATTCTTTGCAGAGACATGTGGGATCACAGCCCAGGCCCAATCCCCCTGCTCTTCTCCCACAGGTATTGGCCCCACATCAACCCTGTCACTGCTGCTCTTTGTTCCTAGGAGGCAAAGACACCATAACTGCCATCCAGATTCTGGTAGTTTTTTTCCTGGTCAGCTCTAGCTCTGGGGTGTCCTCTTGGTGCCCCACAGACAGGATCAGAACTGGGGCTTCCCTTTCTTGGGACTGAAGCTCCATATAAGAACAGGAGCAAGGTCATAAAGCTTCATGTACAGATGCTCAGAAAGCCAGACAGCCTCATGAGTAGATAAATAAAGCAGGCTGGCTCTGGAAAAACAAGGCATCCAGCCCTCTCGTGTCGCCAAGAATTTAGCTTGATCAGCTCCAAGCTCCCTGCAGCAGGGCACTCCCAGGCCATAGCTCCATGGCCAATCCATACAGCCACAGAAACCTCCATGGCATTCATCCTGAAGGAGTCTGCGTAACCCAACACCACAGATGTTCTCAGCCTGACCTGCCCCAACAAAGGGGTGGTTTCTTCCCTCATGCCTCCCAATCCAGTTCCCACACCTGAACCACTTCCCTTTGCAAGTGGACACCAGAAACCCTCCACCTGTCGGCAGCCTCTAATCCAGCTGCACTACCTGTTCTGTCCTCCCACCTGTGGGATTTTCATTGCTCTTTGTTCTCCAATTTAAAGCTGGGAAAGCAACTCACATAAATCCAACCCGCCTTCCCCCTCTGGACAAGCTAGTTTGGGTCTGGTGCTGCCTCACTGTCTCTTAGCTCTAAGGCAAATACCATCCAATGCCAGCTATTGCTTTGAGGGACTTTTCCGAACTTCCCAGAGCCTTCTACTCCCCATGGAGTACTCATCAGGGGCATCTCTCCACCGCTCCATCCTTTTGGGTTCCTCAAGGCATGGGAGGCTATCTCCATGCCCCCTCCAGCCCTGTTTTCTTTCCCACCTCCCCCGGTCCCCATTCTCACCTCGAAGCCATCGCAAGAAGTAACAGTCATCTTGATAAGGGAGGGAGGGCAGCACGTCCTTGATGTTCTCACGGAACTGAGGAGAGAAGAGGAGAAAGGACAGTGTCAGAGTGGCGAGCATTAGCCAAGAATACCCTCTAAATCCATTTCCCAGGCACCTCAGTGTCCCAGTCCTGTCTCAGTTCAGACTCAGAGATTTTCACACAACCCCTGTCATTATATGTCCCCTCATTCAGGATCCTAGGATTCCCAGTGATGATTCCAGACCTACAATTCAGCCTGATGTGGGACATAAATGAGGACAGGGAGTGCACACAGCACTTCTCCAAGAAATCTGGGCATAGCTAGGCCCTACATATACACATCAGTCAAAGCAGGACCTCCCACAAACCTGACCGCTCTCCCAGCTGTTTAATGTTCCCTCAGCTGACAAGGCTGGAAGTCAGGAAGTGACTATTCTGAGCAGGGCAGTTCACCCATGCCCGTCCCTTCTCTCTCATTTCCTCTCCCAGCACCCCACTGGGGCGTGCTCATGGGGCCAGCAGAGAAGCGACTGCTCTCAGTCCCACATTGTGAGCACCTGAATGTCAACCAGAGGAGCCAAGAAGGGACCTTTCCAATTCCAGTATCCCTTTCGCATCACACCCTGGATCAGAGGCAGAACAATGGAGTGCGCGTGCGACAGAGGTTTTCACCAAGGCAATATGCAACCTCCCTCTCCCTAGAGATCATGCCACAAGCAAAGGCACTGCAGAGGTAGAAGCAATCCACTGAGTCCCATGTTCCTGAGCTCGACACAGCATTATGCTCTCTCCAGTCTAGAATAACATGTCCCGGGGCGCTCTCACACCATCTCCCTTCAGAGTCTTCTGGAGCCATGAGAGCTCATTGCTTTTCGAGAGGGTCCTTTGCCCATTTCCATCTTGTGACTCCTAAATTGGTATTACTTCCATTCCTTCCTCCCCCATACTGCAGCCTAACTAACACAATTGCCTATGGTGCCTACTCTCCCCAGCCCCCTGACTCCTGGGATGGGCACTCCCTTCTCCATACCTGGGTGTTAATGTTTCAGCTCTATAACCTCTGTGGGGATTACAGTGTCCTGCAGACTGGACTGTGATGCCTGGGGGTGTGGCAGGGGGAGGGGGGTTGAGCATTTCATTGATCTAGTGCAGCAGTTCCCAAACTCTGACAGATTGCACACCACCAATTTAAAATGATACAACCTTAAATACCACCAGCAAATTTCTGTCATATAAAGTAATTATAATAAATCTGTTAACACGTACCACTAACAGGTTGTTTGCGTACCACTGGTGGTACGCATACCACAGATTGGGAACCACTGAGCTAGTGGATTGCCATTTTCTGGTAACAGTTCAAGGCCTGGCTCCAGTCTACAAAGCCAGGAGCTAGTCCAAGTCCCGGATCCTTCAGAGACTGTTACCCTGCTGTACTAGGGATCTTTTAGCTGGCAGAGCAAAGGGGTCATTAACCTGCCCCTGGGGATGTCTCTTGCATAAGGGAGCTTCCCAGCCAGTGTAAAAGCCATGGCCAGAGCACCGAGTTCTGCAGCGTGTGTTACCCAAGAGGTCAGATCATGTAGTTGATCTTTTTCCTCCTGGCCTTTTACTATTGCCCCACGAGGCTGGTTTAATCGACACTAGAGACTGGGTAGGTCGTGACTGCCCTGAAATAAGGAGCGTGCAAAGTCAATTTGCAGGCACACTCCTCTCCCTTGGACTGCATGCAGGAATACAGAAAGAGAATGAGGGACTGCAGCTCCATCTGGTCACCATGGCCACATGGGTACATTACAACTAGAGGTGTGACTGCTGCTTGTGTAGACACAGCAGGATTAGCTTTAATCTTGTTATCTTGAGTACGATGGCAGCGTACCCAAGCAAAGAAGTCGAGTGCACTGCGTAAACCCAGCCAGGATCCTGAGTACATGCTCAACAGCTGAAGTCCATCCTTCACTGCTACTGGCACTAGCTTGATTAAAGTTATACTGGGTGTCCCTTCCTACATTGTAATCACATTTCCCGACTGCGGTGCAGATGTACTCACAGAAAGCTGTACTCCTCTGGGACAGTGCAGATAGCAAAGTCCAGGACAAAGAGAAATGCGGGATCTTGAGTGTGGGAGGGTCTGGCTGTGCAGCAGATGTCTCCTGGAGATGAGCCCAACTCAAAGTCTGAGAACTCTCAGGTTCAGGGTTCCTGAAGGAAACACTCCCTCTCTGCCTGCACTTTCCGACCAAACTTGCAGTCACCCCCATAGGTCTCAGTCCAGAATAAACCACCATACAACCTTCCTAGAATCCCAGAAGGGAGAGGAGCCAAAGATGCCACAAAGTCCATTAGAGACCCCCAGTACACCAGGCCAATTAGCCAGGCTGGCCTTTGGACAGTGTTGGAAGGGGACCCAGGGAGAAGGATGCTCTGGAAGCTTTGCTGAGAAGGCCCGGCCCAGTGTCCATCTGCGGGAGGGAAAGCTTGTGCTGCTCACTTCCATCTGGCATGGCTGCACTAGAAGAGACATGGACCAGTCCTAGAAGGTAAGCCTGAGGTAAAGACTACCCATTTAGGAGTAACCATAGGTAGTCTAAACTCTAAATTAGAGTGGTTCGGGTTACTGAAGGGAGCCTTCAGGGGATCTGAGAAGGGCACACAGGCACTTAGAAGATTCATGCTTGAGGGGGTGTTTCTCTCCTTGGGTCAGCAAGGCTCATAATAAGCAATGCAGAGTGGATCTGTGTTTGGGATATGAAAAGGAAGGAGCTAATGGCTGGAAACTGCTACAGGAGCACCCCCTGGCATCAGTCTCAAAGATAGCTGGTTTTGGATCAGTGGTATGCACAGCACAAAGAGTCTGTGCCACTGTGAAGAGCTGGGGAGAAACTGCTCACAGGTGACAGTTGTGCAAATTGCAGGAACCCTGAGCCTAAAGGAAGCCTGACTATCCCCTCTCCCCCTACACCAAAATCCAGGTGCTTCAGCTGTGATAAGGTAATGGATGGTGCACATCTCCCAGTGACATATCAGTCAAGGTCCTTCCCTCCTTAATGAAAGTTGATTAGATTAACATGACCTGAAATTATGTGTGGTTAAACCCAGGATTAATTTATTCACATTGAGAACAACACCACAAAGCAATGTACAAACCCAAGAAAAGATAAGAGTCCAGCAACCTGTGTGGGAAGCAGGGCAGGAGAGATTCCAAAAATCTGTTCTCAACAAACACCCTTCCCTTCTGTGTTATTCTGTATCAAACATGTCACACATGAAACTAAACATCAGGCCAAACCCTCTGCAAAGCATATGAAAGCACTTCCTGCTGTGCAAAACTGCCTATACTGTGCTTATGATACAAATGCCTCTAAACTGACTATCCATCCAAAATATCTCCTTAGTTCTCCTCTAACATAAGAACAAGGGGACCCCTTGTGAAGGAAAAAAGTAACACATTTAGAATTAATAGGAGGAAATAATCTTTAAATGTACAATTGATCCCCTATTTCATTGCCACACAGTATGGTACAAAGTTTGGTAGGTAGTTTTACAGAAGGTAAAATATATCTCCAAGGATGATATGAAATACTGCAGCTGTACTACATAGAATAAAGTGTATAAAAGTGATAAAGCCTCATGCATCAGGGCATAACCATAAAGACACACATTTGTGGTTGACAAGATAAGGAAGCCTCCATTTTGACTTGTTATTCCCAAATAACCAGTTTTTTTAAACTGATTTTGGAGTGCTTGATTCAAAGACAGATTTTGAGTGACCACCACTTAAGCTGAAATCATAGGAAGATACATGTGCCCAGTATCTCTACAAAACGGACCCACATCTCAGAGCTCATGACCTGGACCTTTGCAAATGTGGTCTTCTTGCTTATATTTGGTGGGTTTTTACAGTTTCATCTGAAGTACACAGTCCTAGCTGCTGTCAAAGACAGGCACTAGACAAGATGGACCTCAGGTATGAGACCATCTGGTGGGGCCTATGTTCTACTACTGTTTCTCAAACCTTGTGATTTTATGCCCCACTGTAGGAAAATCAGGCATTCTCATGCCCCCTATTTCAGCTGCCATCACCACTTCTCTCACTACCAATTCTCTCGGCCATTGTCTCTGCTTCCCTGCCCTCCAGCTATCAGTGGCAATTGCCAGCAAGGATAAGTGGTGGCTGAAGCAGGGGGGCATTAGAGTGGCTAAAGTAGGGGGTTGCTGCCAATGGCCGTGATTCGCAGGTACTTCCCCAGGAACCTTTCATGCCCTCCCAGGAGGGAGGAGGTGTCTCAGTTTGGGAAACACTATTCTACTGGACTTCCGTATAATGTCAAAGCCAACTGAACAGCATGTAGAAATAAATATTAGGCTTGAATTTCCTCTGCCCCTTGTATAAGCACTGATATGAGTCCAAGGAGGTATGAACTGCCCCTTGCTCCTTTGCAGAATAGTTAATCGTTCTGCATGGGGTAAGATTTGTGCTCCTGGCATCTAACATCAGAAACAATCCTTTTCATATAGGCTGCAACAGTCCTGTGAATCCAGTGAACCTAGATTTGATAACCTCTCATTTCAGGGGGAAAAGCAGTTGGTTGCCTCTGCATGCTGTTTCTAGGTGATAATGATTGATAATCAACAAGTCTTTAGTGGAGATGTTGAATCTATTCTTGCTCAAAAGTGACTATCACTTGGCTTTGCTTACTTTATAGGCAGATAGCAGGCCCTGGATTTGTACCTGAATGATCATTACTTTAAATGCAGGAAGGCAGGTTTCCCTGCCAGCCAACATCCTTCTCTTTCTTTTAACTTGAAGGTACATTAAAACTGACAAAACGGGTTTTCAAGTAAGGTGTCATCAAAACAAGCTAATGAGATGCAAACTAGAACCATTAACAGCTGGTTGCATCAGTACTCTCCAAACACTAATGAACTTCCTGCAGTTCCCCTGGAAAGAGAAATATAGTTGTTCCTATGTTATAAATGGGGAGAGAGAAGCCTGGAGGTGAAGTGATTCATTGGAGTACCTGTGAGGAATCTGTGACAAAAAAGGGAAAGCACACGTGTCCTGTCCTGCCCACAAGGTTATCTTTACTCATTATATTCTGTGTACTCCTTATAGTCTATTTAAACACCCATGTACCCTTTAAATGCAGTGGGGCCTGGTTCTTCACCTTGACTCTGGGTATCATTTCTACTGATATAAGTTTAAGTAAAACTGCTACCAGATTGCTACTAGGTGATTCACACTTGTTACAGCACTTACACTCACTCTGGACAGAGAAGGAAAGAAAAGGTTTGTTGGGCCAGGGAGGGAGAAAAGGGGTAAAGGAAGGAAGCAAGCAATGTTTAAGGTTTAAAGGGAGAGAAGCGCAGGGCGCTGATAAAAGAGAGGACAAATGGATACAAAGAACCATCCAAAAGAGGAAGAAGTCAAATCCCCTCCTGCTGCCTGGTATAGCAGGGATTAGCACAAAACCAGGGGATGGGGAAGTCAGGAGAAGCTTCCCATCCTGGCCTCTTCCAGCAAGAGGTGCTGTAGTGTAGGAGTATTGGTTGTGCATATGCTCCAAGCTATTCTAGTGCAATCCTCCCTCTCAAAGGAAAGAAACCTTAGCTGAGAGCTTGACTGAGCTAAGACTACTTCAGCCTTGGAGTCAGAGGCCATGTTTACATAATACACTTACCACGGTGCGCTCAAAGAGACAGTGCTGCTTATGGCGTTGAAGCTATGCCTGCTCTACATGATTAAAGCCCCTGAAGTTGGGAATAGCGTGGCTGCATCTTGGGGTGCTTCAAGTAGGAGAACTGCTATGGCTGAGCGACAGGCACATTAGTTTTACTATGTAGACATGGCTACAGACACTGCAGGGAGTGGGTCTGGCTATTGGGGCTCCCAAGCTACTCCAACCCCAGTCTCTCTTTGCAGGAGGCATCATGGGGAAGAGGGTAATGGTGCTGTGTACAGCAAAGACCTGCAGCCATTTGCTGTTCTCCTTTTAAATTCAGAAGCTGCTTAAGGAACAATCACCAAGCTAATCAGCCTGCAAGACACCTGTCTCCCCGAGATTCGTCCACCAGACACGGGCCATGAATGCTCCCCTTTGTGTCCAGTTCCTTCTGCTAGTCTCCAGGCAACCACATTCCCCAGTTGAGGTGCCAGCTCCACCACTTCTGGATGACACATTAGATTGGGTTCCCTTTCCCCCCCACACTGCACATCTCAGGGGGGTGGGAGATGCGCTATCTACATTCGCCCAGAAGCTAGCTTGCACGGGCGAGTGGGAGCTCATTAAAGACTTGGCAGTGCTGAGACAGCCAGCGTGATCATACTCCCATGAGCTGCCTAGTGCTTTTCCAGCATCACCTCTGCTAATCAGCAGCCACAGATTCTCACAGGAGGTTTCTTTATGAATCACCTGCCAGGGTGCTCCATGTACTAAAACCTCACGCTGCTGTCAAGTTCCTGGGGTATGGGAGAAGCCCCACAGGGCCATGCCACAAAAAGCTGTGTGCAGGGAAATTTTAAACTGAAATTTGCAGCCTGAAGGTGACATCAGGGAAAAAGCTTTCCTGGCAGCTTGGTGACATGGACACCTCTTCTTCCTGTCCCTCCCTCCCCTCCAATACCTGCCCCTGCTGAGGAACGGATGCAGTCCCCATCACTGCAGCATCCCAGCGTCTCACAAACAGAACAGTTGAGGAGAAAAATGAGAAGACGCTGCCTCTCCCCTCTTTCCCGTGTGAGGACAGTTTTTCAGAGAAATGCTATGACAGAAACAACAGCATTGCTGAAAGACAGCAACCCTCCATGCCAGATCTCACCTTGTCTAGTGCCTCTGCCTGCTTTGGGCTCAGATCCCCAACTCTTCCACTCATGGTCTCTCCACTGCTGATTAGCTGCTGGCTTCTGTCTGCAAGCTAATCTGCCCTGCACAAACTGGATGTTTCAGGGCTAGGCTGCAAGCACCGCCTCTTAAAGGGGATGCCTCTGGAGCAGTTGCAGGCAAGCAAGAACCAGCTCTGCAGGAAGGAGAGGGCACTGTCGCTGGAGGGCATGGGCAGAGGTGCTGGACATGCAGCACCTGCCCCCATGAGTGCCTGGCATGTTTTTCCCCCTTTAGTGTTCTGCCATAGTAGGTGGGACCTGGGTAGACTTCCAAGCCGCTGGCCTTGGACTCTTGCTCTGTTGCAGAGTTTGCCCTCTCAGTTACTCAGCTGACATACGCACTAGTGAGGCTATAGGTTTTCACTGGGGGACAGTATTTGCACTGGGAAAAGATAGGATATTTGACATCATGTTTTCATTTTATTCCTGTGGATTGAAATCATGCGTGCACCCAGAGCCAAAGCACAGACACCTCGTAGCGTACCTGCAGGCTGACATGGGGTCAGGGGGAAAGATGGGGACCGCCCCCTCCTCCGACACAGAGCGCCATGCAACCACTCTGCCCCGGCCAGAATTCTCCCCTTTCCTTCCACATACGTCTTGCAGACATTGTTGTCCAGTTCCCTTCCTTCCTCTGTTGTCCAGTTCAGAAGTCTCTTTGGAGCCACCTTGCCATGCAGAATACCTCAGCTCCCAGTACCTGCAAATCAAAATAAAGGAAGCTACTGTAGTAGCAGGCACCAGGGTCTTGACTGTTTAATGATGGCTGAGCCAGAGCAGATGAGAATGATAGCAGCCACCTACCTCCTTCGCCCTAAATTCCTGAGGCCATTCAGGGAACGAACTAATCCCAAGCCTGAGCTAGAGCAACCAGAGTGCCACAGAGGTACCCATAAGGCCATTTAAAGGTTAAGAATAGCACAAGAGTACTTCAACCAATATAGATTGCAAAGAGCTCTCTGGGACAGATACTGTCCAAACCAGGGTTCCTAGGTGCTACAAATGATAACTAAGCACCCTCTTCTTCAGTCATGTCCAGTGCTAGCTGAAAGGACAGTGCAAGAACTGTTCACCTGGCCCTGATATCAGGATATTACCAGATGTCTTCCTCAAGGTGATTTGCTATGTGGCTCTATTATGCTTACAGAGGTGACATATGAGGGCCCTAGCCTTCTGTAGCTAGCCAGTAGCTTCCTGGCTAAGACACCAGGTGCAAGGGAAATGCTATTGTCAAGCACAGGGAGGGAGAGGCAGAGGCAACAAAGATGCAAGGAGCCTAGTGCCAATGCAGCTTCCCGGATGGAAGTGCTAAGGGAGACTGGGCCTGGGTTTTGTTTACCCCCATGTTATATGATTCATTACTGCCTCACATAATTGCTAATCAGAGATGCAAATCATGCTGTGCTGGGCAGTGTCCACTCCTTTTGAAACTCTCCACCATAATCTGCTTAGTTTCTGCCTTATTCTACCTACTTCCCTCATGCCTAACGAATCAACAATCCCTAGCCACCTACTTGGGGCACTTGTACACATGACAGGGTTTTAATCCCCAAGATTTTATTCTGTGCCCCCTAAATTGAAATGGTGGGGCATAAAATAAAACCCTGAGGACTAAACCATTTAAATTTTTCTGCTGCATTACAGTGAGGGACCCAATCTTTTTTTCTTTTCTTTTTGTGAGAGCTGGAGCCTGCCCATGGCTGGGGATGAGCTGCTGGTGGGACAGATGACCCCTGAGCTGTGGGGGGCCCCAGTCCTTCCCTCTGCAGTGGTAGAGTCCCCCAGGGCTGCCTGGGTGGGCTGCTAGCAAGACAGGGGTTGCTGCAGCTTGGAGGCAGCATCAGGCCCAATCCAACTCTTCCCAGACTCCAAGCTGGAGCAGCCCCTGGCCAGCTAGCAGCCCACCTGTGTGGCCCTGGGGGGTGCTGCTGGCTGCTGCAGAGGGAAGGACTGGGGCCCCCCACAGCTCAGGGGCAGCTCAGCCCACCAGCAGCTTGCCCCCCAACTGCAGGAGAGGCTCTCCCGAGGCCGTGGGGAAAGCTGACAGCTGCATTGTTGCAATTTTGCAAAATTGCAAAGTCATTTAAAACTCCCAAAAGTCTTGCACGTGTAAACTGTGATGCCATTAAGCCACACAGTGACATTTTCGTCTTGTGTACATGTTAATGGCATTGCGTGTACAAGCATCCCTACACCCTACCTTTTCAAATCTTCCCTTAAATTCTTAAATCTTGCAGTATTGATCTCTTCCCTGATAACACCCTGGACATGAACAGCAGTCTCATTTCAGGTGTTGACATGTTTCATCCTTGTTTGCACAGCCACTTTCAGCTCCTCGGGGCAGGGAACACACCCTGACCTGTTCCTGACGCACTCTGTATTTGTATAGTTCTCCATAAGGGAGTAGAGAAGTAGAAATTATGATTGCTTTGTTACCCTAAGAAAGTCACTTAGCAGATGTGCTTAAGTTTCTCCATACAGTTCTGGTGGGGGAGGTTGTCAATACAGCCAATCAAAAAGGGTATATAAGACTTTTTGCACAAGTATTTCTGTGATAAAATTTGTGAACCTCAATATTTTTTTCTTATTGACTCACTGGTAACTTAAATGGAAAACAGCAAAAATTGGGGGTTTTGAAGCACCGTGTCAATCTGTGGTCTTTCCTGTTTATGTAGGCTGAGCTGGGCCCCATGATGAGTCCCACCGCTGCCCACTCTGATCATATCTCTGTGGCTTTTGGTGAGAATTGAAAATCCCCAAACCCCTCCTTTTAGTGGATATCAGACTTACCCACTTTCTGATTTTCACCAAAATAGAGTTTTGACCAATGTGAGGAAGGGGGAACCCAGCTGGAGAGGAGGAATAGGAAGGAGCCTGGTGAGAGCTAGAAGGGCAGCAAAAGGCCTGGTTGAGAAGGTTGGCTAAAACTGGCAGAGCTGACCAGAGTTAGAGGGAAAGGATGTGGCAGGTGGAAGGTGACTGGAATCAAGGCAAAAAAGCTTCAGCTGACCAGTGCGGGATGAGAGACTCACTAACTCTAACCTCAGCTCTGTGTGGCGACCTTCATAGCAGATATTTAATTTTTAGTAGATAATTTGTTTTTTATCTATATTTAAAAAAATGGTATCTTCTGCAAGATTTTGTGTGTGCAGCCCTCCACAGCTCACCAAAACTTATTAAGTGGCCCACCAGCCCAAATAATTACCCACCCTTGCCTTAACCTCACCATAACGCTACAGCCACTGATTCACCCCTGTCCAGATTGACTCTGCTGTCTGCCACAGGCCTCTGCGAGATGTCTATGAAATCAGGGCTTCATCCCATATTCCAAGAAACACTCATTTCTGCTACAGGCATCTGTGAGGTCGCTGCCCACTCCTGCATCCTGAGTAACCAAGTGATGATTCTAGCGGAAATTAGGATTTTGTCGTTTTCATCAGCCAACTAGGCTTTAGCCACTGATGCCTCTAAGATTCCCTGAACATTTTTAACTTACTGGATGCAGCCTTCAAAAGTTATTGTGTTATGTACAGATATATTAATAGAGAAATGTCTCTGAAGCAACTGTAAGGCCTCATTTCACTTGACCAACTAGTATTTTTTGATAGCACAGAAGTGTCCAGATTCTTAGGTTTGGCTCCCAGGGACACTCATAGATCCACTATTTAACTCTGGGCAAGACACTATCTATGTCTCAGTTTTTCCATTCATTTCTAAGCTTGGGAGGGTTGTGAGGAGAGATCAGCAGCAGGAACAGAAACACTTTTGCAGCTGTTTTATGTTGCTGCAAAGTGCGTCAATTTAAATTATTTTTAAGAAAAAAACTAACCATTCAATAAACTGGTTGGAAAAACAGCAAAAAAAAGAGAAAACTGCTTTAAACAATTTCATGATGTCTATTTCTTGACATTTCAGAGTAGGGTTGCCATTGCCAACTCTGTTTGAATCTATTCCAGGAGGTTTCATCACATGATTTAATGACATTAATGACCGATCTACTGTACTGTACTCAGGAAGGCAAATGTACATTACTATTACATTTTAGAAACCCACTGGACTACTGTGTTAATTGGATTCAACATTTAATATTTATTTTAATGAATGTCCTATCATTTATCTCCTGGGTTACTCTCAGCAGTCTCCTGGAGATTATATCTAATTCCTGGAGACTCCAGTGCAATCCTGATGGGTTGGTAACCCTATTTCAGACTGTTTATTCAATAGTCCTGATGAGATATTTGGTCTTCAATCTGACACTGCTCTCTGTTTTGGCTCTGCTTTATTGTTAGCGTTCCACAAACTAATATATAGTAGATAACTGAGCCTTGAACTAGGCTAAGGTCTCAGATATAGAGATAGGTATATCAAGAACACTTCCTGCTTGAGTTGCACTGTGCACAGCACAGAATCACAAAATACTGTGATCCATGTGCCGGCACAGGATACTGACTATAGCATTGTGGATGTTCTTAAGAATCAGAGCAACTGTCCTCCTTGGCCTTGCTCAGCTTTCTTCTGTTTTTGCAGGACTGACCTTCAGGAGATGGTTATAATGTAGAACACTCCTGTGGATGCTGTATTGCAAGTCAGTGGTATTTGAGCATTTAATTGAGTTGAAACTCATGTTGATTTCAGTGGGAACCAGAGGGGTGCTCAGCTCTTTCTGGGATCAGCCCTCCTTGTCAGTTCAAAACCTTCCCTGATAGCAGCTTCTGAACAGGAACAAATTGCATTTGACCTTTACTTCTCTGCTATGGAATGACTTAAAGCGAAGCAGAGGTGGTACCAAGGGGTTGAAGGTATTGACCTGATCCAAAGCTCATTAGAATCAATAGGAATCTTTTTGTTGACTTTGGTGGGCATTGGACCTGATCCCAAACAGGGAAAAAGTAAGCTTGACTGTTGCATACAAATCCTGGGCTGGATTCCACATTGTGTGGGATCATGCACATATACACAAGGAGGACATGGAAAACACTGTCCGATTCTACTGTTTTCTGGGGTCACTACAGAAGACAGAAGAGAACCAGGCCTGATATGGAAAACTACTACTGCCAGTTACTACAGCAAATGGTATCACTACAAACGATCCTTTATCAACAGAATCTTTAAGGTCTACTAAACAACACCTTAACATGTCCATTAATCCCTGGATCGCAAGTTAACTGAGGTGAATTTGGAGTCAGTGAGATGTACTGACTTATGCAAATGGAAGATCTTGAGTTCCCTGAGCTCAGCCCTCCCCTAATTTATATCACATAAATGGTGTTAAGATTGTAAGTCACTAAAATAAAAGTCTGAGATGCAATAAATAATCCCTAGTCAGGGAACAAATATAAGGCCAGTTGGGCTGGCCATGGCTGTGTCAGAGAGGGATGGCAAATTACTCACAGTGAACCCTTCTGTGCTCAGTCATGGTCAATGGTTGCTGGTGTTTGCTATGGGGTAAGGGAATTTTCTGGGTTTGTCAAAATGGCTTAAGCAATTTAGATGCTCAAATACCACTGACTTCCAATACAGCATCTACAATAGCGTTCTACATTATAACTATACCCTGAAGGTCAGTTGTATAAAAACAGGAGAAAGCTGAACAAGGCCAAGGAGGACAGTTGCTCCGACTCTTAAGAACATCCACAATGCTATAGTCAGTATCCTGTGCCGGCACATGGATCACAGTATTTTGTGGTTCTGTGCTGTGCACAGTGCACAAGGTTGGAGGGATCAGGCTGATTCAACTCCACATTTGTGCTTTCATATTCTGGGCTGACTAGTGACCTGGGAGATCCCCAGTGTAAATTAGACTGGCTACAGACATGCTCTAATTTACACTACCCTCCTGATGGCTATCTATGAATTCCCCCAGAACATGGGCTATGACTTTGGCCTCTCAGAGTCCCAACACATCCCCAGGTTGTGAGGGTAGCTAGGTAGGATTGCTTATACAGACCTGCCAGGAGAACTCTAACCCAGGCACTCGAACTACAGTTCTGGCCCTGTCTGCAGCCAGATCTGTGTGAGAGGAAATAGTCTTTGTCCAAACTTACTTTGTGAAGTCCCAGACTCAGGATAGCCTCAGAGTGTGGGTTGGGTGCTGCATTGTCAGGTTGTCAGATACAATTAGAAAGCTTTCTGGCAGAGATGTTCCACATTTGAAAGGGAATATGCAGTGTAAACAGCCTGACTTTGTCTCTTCTGTTTACCTGGATAAGTAGAAAGAGATGGTGGTGTTTAATTTTTTTAATGTGTGAAGAGGATTGATGGGAAGTCTGTTAAAGACTGTTAAATGCAGAGTGGACCACTATAATTAATCCTACCATCACTTGATGACACAAGAGGTATGTCTACATGAGACACTGACAGTGCAGTAGTCAAAAAATACTGCACAGTAGTGCATCATAGCATGGACAGTGTTTATACGCTATTGCACAGTATTATTAAGCTATTGTGTAGTAGTGTCCAATAAAAGACATTCACTGATGCTACTGCACAGTAACTCCAGTTTACTTAGTGCTTGCTAATGCAAGTAGTAAAGAAATGCACAGTAACCACTGTGCAGTAGCATCTCGTGTAGACATGCCCAAGGAGTATGTATTCCCAGTACTCCAGTCTGAATATTGCTTAAACTGAATGCAGAGTTGCTTTGCACATTAATGCCATGCTTTTTTAAGAAGTGTTTGGTGACTAAGTGCTTATTCCTTCAGTTCTGATGCAGACAAAACCCCTATCAAATTCAACTGGAGCTTTGCCTCCATCAGCAAGACACTTGCACCCAAATTCTGTCCCTCCCTTCCTGCGCTTGGTTGAAGGAGGTGAAAAGTTTTAAACATCTTTGCATCTCCTGAATTCTCAGACCAACTGGATGTCTGCCCAGCCCCTCAGCATATAATATGTTAGAGCAGCTTCAGTGTTTGGGTTGTGGTAGCCTTCTGTGAGCCACTGCCTGAACAGCAATAGCTGGATTACAGCTGTATCTGGGCCTATAACCCTCTAACTCTACTGGGCTATTAAAAGGTTAAGGTAATCAAGTTGCCTTTTAACCATATCTTGGATAAGCTAAACAAACTGATTTATTTTAGCCTCTCAGATCTCACATTGTTCTTGTGTTATTTATTTGATTTATATGCCACCCTTCCTGACAAAGGGTGCCGAGCCTATAAGGGTGCTGCAGGTTTTTCCTCCCAAGGTGGAGAACCTTGCATTTTTCAGTGTTAAACACCATGAGGTTCTCGTCTGCCCATTTGCTGAGCTTGTCCAGGTCAGCCTGGATCACCCGCCTATCTTCTGGCGTGGATGCTTTGCCCCAAAGTTTGGTGTCATCTGCAAACTTGGCCAGTCCACTCCTGACTCCAATCTCCACATCGTTAATGAAGATGTTGAACAGTATGGGTCCCAGGACAGAGCCTTGAGGGACCCCACTGGTCACAGGGCACCACAATGAGTGACTGCCATCAATCACAACCCTCTGGGTCCGACCACAGAGCCAATTTCCCAGCCAGCGGATCGTGGTGGAGCCAAGGCCACAACTGGGCAGTTTGGCCAAGAGGTGATCATGGGATACCAGGTCAAAAGCTTTTTTGAAGTCAAGATATATGACATCAATCTCTTCTCCCTTGTCCAGGTGATAGGTCACCTGGTCATAGAAGGAAATGAGATTGGTCAAACAAGACCTACCCGCAACAAACCCATGCTGGCTATCCCTTAGGATGTTAGCCTGGGCCAGTCCATCAAGGATGGCCTCCTTAATAAACGTTTCTAGGATCTTCCCCAGGATAGAAGTCAGGCTAATGGGCCTGTAGTTAGCTGGATCCACTCTCCTCCCTTTTTTGAAGATCGGCACCACATTGGCCTTCTTCCAGTCTTCAGGTACTACACCAGAGCACCAGGAGTTTTCAAAGATCTGTGCAAGGGGCTGGGCTATGACGCTCGCCAGCTCCTTGAGTACCCTGGGGTGCAGATTGTCAGGGCCAGCTGACTTGAAGGTATCCAGCTTCTCAAGGTGTTCCTTCATGAGGTCAGCATTTATGGAGGATAGGGGATCCCCCTCACCCAGATTTCCCTGTCCCATAGCAGGCATGGGCATCCCATGTGACTGATGAAAGACTGACGCAAAGTACCTATTTAATAGGTTGGCTTTTTCCTGGGCGTCAGTTGTCAGTTGCCCCATCTGGTTTAGCAGGGGTCCAACATTGCCCTTGCTTTTCCTCCGGCTCCCCACATATCTGAAAAAGGACTTTTTGTTGTCCTTGATGCCTAAAGCTAGTTGGAGTTCAGTTGCAGCCTTGGCTTTCCTGGTTTGCTCCCTGCAGGACCGGACCAGCGCGGAGTAATCCTCCTTGGAGGTGAATCCCATCCTCCATCCTTTGTAGGCTTTCCTTTTTAGCCACAGGAGGTCCGCTAGGTCCCTGGAGAGCCAGGAGGGCTGCTGTGCCTTCTTGCTGCCTTTCCTCCGTGTTGGGATAGATTTAGCTTGTGCATTGAGGATCGCTTCCTTGAGAAGCAACCACTCTTCTTGAACTCCCCTCTCCCTGGGGTCATGGTCCCTGAGGGCCTGACCGACTAGCCTCTTGAGCTTGTCAAAGTTGGCTTTTCTGAAGTCAAGGACTTCTGTGTTGCTGACTGACTTGCCAGCTTTACGGCGGATGGTGAAGGTGATCAGCTCGTGGTCGCTGTCACCCAGCTTCCCATCGATCACTAGGTCGCCAATTAGGTCGTCCCCCGTAGCCAGTACCAGGTCAAGCAGTGCTTTGCCTCTCGTTGGCCCATAGACTTCTTGAGTCAGGTAGAGGTCATCCACGCACGAGAGAAAGCTTTGCGACCGCTCGGATTTTGCTGAGTGATCTTCCCAGGAGATGTCTAGGTAATTGAAGTCACCCATGACAACCAAGGTCCTGGAGCAAGCGGCCTCAGTCAGTTCCCGGGCGAACTCCTGGTCAAGCTCAGGACTTTGAGTAGGAGGTCTATAGTAGACTCCCACCGTTGTGTCCCCTGTGCCAAATTCCCCACGAATTTTTACCCAGAGGGTCTCTAGCTGTCCATGCCGGTTGCTAACATCAGCTTGCAGGGACATGTAGCTTTCCTTGACATAGAGAGCTACACCCCCGCCCCTTTTGTCAACACGATCCCTCCTGTACAGGGTATAGCCCTCTATACCCGTGGTCCAGTCATGGGTGGAGTCCCACCAGGTCTCCGTTATCCCAGTGACATCATATTTCTTTGCACTGAGCAGGAGGACAAGCTTGTCCTGCTTGTTGCCCAGGCTCCTGGCATTAGTGTACAGGCAGGCAAGTGTGCCCTTGGGGGCTCTTGCCTTGCCCACAGATTGTGCCAGGGCTGGGGCAGGGGTGGGCTCCCTTAAGTGCCTTGGTCCGCTGGCTTTGCAAGGGTCGCTCTGCAGGCCAGCAGTGGCAGTAGTCCCCCATCCCCCAGCGGGCTTAGTTTAAAGCCCGGTGAAGCAGGTCAGCCAGCCTGGCTGAGAAGAGCCTCCTTCCCAGGGGAGAGAGGTGGAGGCCATCTCTTCCCAGCAGCTTGCTGCCTCTCTCTCCAAAGAGCGGGCTGTGGTCATGGAAGCCAAAGCCTTCCTGATGACACCAGCGCCGCAGTCTTTGGTTGACTGTGTGGATCCTCCTCTTCCTCCTCAGCCCATAGCCCGAGACTGGGAGGATGGACGAAAACACCACCTGAGCTCCCAGACCCCTAAGCCCCACTCCCAACTCCCTGTAGCACCTCATGACCTGGTTGGGGGTGCTCCGAGCCATGTCATTGGTGCCCACGTGAATAAGGAGCATGGGGTAGTGGTCTGTGGGCCGGAGGAGCTGCGGGATCCTCTCCGCAATGTCTTGGATGTGGGCCTCCGGGAAGCAGCAGACTTCCCGGGCTAAGGGGTCGGGGCGGCAGATTGCCCCCTCAGTGCCCCGCAGGATGGAGTCTCCCACAACAAACAACTTTTGCTTTGACTTGGGGAGAGTGGGGCCAGTAGCTGCGGTCGAGCCTGGGTTGCCTGCGGGAGCCGGCAACTGAGCAGGCTCTGCTGGGGCTGCAAGAGGTGCGAACCTGTTGCTAAGCTCCGGTGGGGCAGGGGCCTTGGTGCGGCGGGCCTTGGGGCCCTTGACCACCTTGGTCCATGCCCCTGACTGGGCAGAGCGGGAGGTCCCAGAGTCCTCCTTAGTCCTGGAGGGAGATGGTGCTCTCCCCTGCGGCTCCTGGGGGAGAAGGGCCTGGCAGTAGGAGTCTATCTCCTGCTCGCAGTCCCTGATGGCGCGCAGTCTCTGGACTGTGGCCTGGAGCTCCTCCAGCTGGCGCGCCAGAGACCCCAGTAGGGAGGAGACCCCGCAAGGGGAGGTGGCCATGCTCCTGGGCCCCAGAGCCTGAAAAAGGGACAGGCAGCCCCCGCAGCCAAGAGACAGGGGCTCCGTCTGCGTGGAGCCCGGGACCATGGGCTCCGTCTGGGTGGCCGTCTCTGAGGTGCTCAATGGGGGGGCTGTAGAGCCCGAGGGGACCCTCGGGGTGCGGCGCGTGCCCATCCGTGTCATGCCTCTGATAGGCTGGCTACGGCTGGGGCTGGCTATGGCTGGGGGGGGTCGCAGGCAGGGTCTGGACTGATCCAGTGCATTGCTCGTGGCTTACTGATCCTAGGTTCTCCTTATCCTCTGCTTCCCCGTCGCCTGACGAACCTAGTTTAAAGCCCATTGGAGGAGATCAGCCAACCTGTAAGAGAACAAACTTTTACCTTTAGAAGAGAAATGAAGACCATCTTGTCCCAGGATGCCTCTCTCATGGAAGTGCAGATCGTGGTTGTAGAAGCCAAAACCTGCATGATGGCACCAACTCCAGAGCTGCAGATGAAAGATGACTGCTGTTTTATTAATCACTGACCTAGAATGAATCAGCAACAGCCACAGATTGGGCTTGTCACAGACTGTGGCAGGGCACTTGGGATGCCTGCCACTTTAACAGGTCAGGCAACCTGCGAAGCTGCTGGCAGGTGCAGGCCAGGGCTAACTGTGGCGGGGGGGGGTCAGCTGTCCCAGGGAGCCAGCAGATATAAGTCCAGGCCCAGAGAGAAGCTGGCAGCAACAGCTGGGGGCCTGCTGAGAGAACAGCACCTCATCAGGATGGCTGCAGCTCTGCAAGACCAGCTTAGAGATAATGCCTAAAGCCATCTGGACATTTTTGGAGGAACTAAGAGAGGAGGACATTCCTAGGGACGCAGGGAGAGGTCCAGAGGTTGAGTGTGGGCCAGTGAGGGTCCAGGAACCCCAGATGGGGGCTTGAGTAAGTGAAAGGAAACATCAGTGAGGATACCATCTGTGAGGCATGGGGAGGGATGGAGCCATGCAATTAACCCGTAAGGCAGAGACCACATGCACTTGGTGGTCATTTGGAAGACCAACTTAGGAAGCCCTTGGCAGTCTTCCTCATTAAAGTAACAAACATCAAGGCATGGTGGGTGACTATAAGGGGTGATTTCCCACAAAGTGAGGGCTGTAGGGACTCCAGGGGCTCCACGGCCACCCCTGGAGAGGTACCCCGCTGCACTGACCAGGACCCATAACAGGGTCCCCCTGCCATATGTCTCTGCCTAGCACAACCTTAAAGGCATTGTTGCTGCCCCACTGGTTTCTCCCCTGATCTCACCACCTTCCTCAGGCTCCTGGCAGATTCATCCACATACCCAGCCCTGACCATCCCCCCTAATCCATGGACACCCTGATGAAATGGGAGGCGGGGGGGGGGCAGCCTAAACCCAGCACTTTTGGGTCCTGATTCAACAGAGAAACAAAGACAGAAAAGTTCCATCTTTCTCCAGCCTCCCCGCCGCCACCTCCTGCCAGGGGTGTCCCCACTCTACTTCCCTTCTACCCCTCTGCAGCACAGTCCTCCCTTTCACAGGGGGGCCAAGACTCTCCCAAAATTCATTCAGTCTCCCCCTCCCCCAACATATGCATTATTTATACAGTTTAGTAGAATTAAGATGAGAAAAACAAGAATCCCTTTTTTCCCCACCTCTGGCCCTGCTGAAGGGTGACACCAAAGGGTGCCCTTGAGTGGTGCCCCAGAATGAGCCACAGGCTTTCCAATGCCTGCCAGTGGACTGGGGCAAGCCTCTGGCTCAGGTGGCCACACATTGCCTGAGTCCAATCCAGGCCCGCGCTCACCCTGGTCTTGGATTGCAGAGTTCCCAGTTTTGGGGGGCAGAGAAATGGGATACTGTTGGTGGCTTAAATGTAGCTTATTCCTGAACTTTTTCCAATTTGTAAATTGTGAATGGCTGAAATTGAACTCAGTGTCTCTTAATGATCTGGCTACTGTGTCCCAAAGTCCTACCTTCTCTCTGCTCCTACTGCATTCTCCTCTATTTATACACTTAAGGAAAACGGCCTGCTAGACTTGCAGGAAAGAAACCCCCTAGCAAGGTCTGATATCTTCCTTATAGACAATAACCAATGTAGCTCTCATTGCGTGATGAAAGGTGTTAAATTGCTGAGCTGAAGGATTTCTTTTGGGAGCGAAGGGAAGGCTGAGTTTTGTGGTCTCTGATGTGAGCTGGCAACAAGCAAAAATAACTTTATTTTACTGGTATTCTGTGGCAGGATAAGGAAACCTCTTTTTTTTAATCATTTGAACCTATACAGACTCCATTAGTATTGTATGGGCATCTCACAGACCTCAGTATATTTAGGGAAGAGTAATGATCCCTGTATTATGGACAGACACAAAGGCCTAGATCCTCAAAGATCTCACAACCCCTGCTGAAATCATAGGATTTGGGCCTGTAAGTAATTGGGGGGTCTGAGCATAAGTGATTTGACCTACATCACAGAGGGGAATTGAACACTGGTTCCTGAGTCAAAGGTTAGCCTCCTAAGCACCACACCCTGCTTTGTCTCCAATCACATGCTGCTTACAGATGTGTAACCCCCCCAGCACTTTTAAGCTTTAGCTGAAAGCACCAAAAAGCCCCTCTAAAGCGTGCAATCTATACAGACACTGTGGAGCTGGGTCAAACTAATACACCTCCTTATTCAGTAAAACACTGGTTTGTTTTTTTCTTTTTTTCATGTCTGCCAGCAACCACAGTCTTTAATCAAATGAACCTTTCGGTGCTCTTCTGGAATCACTGCATCTCTGAGTTTCACTGCTGGGTGGAACCAAATCTGGCTTAAATCCTGTCCACTCACAAGTGTTTCCCAGTTACACCCATGGCGTCACCCGTGGCACTACTGTAGTCAATACCCTAAGGTCAGCCCATGAGATGAAATGATCAGTGCAGTTTCCTAAGTGAAACTGTGGAGCTAAATCTGTTGGGCTCAGTTCTGATCTCAGTCACGCCCACTGAAGTCAACACTCAATAGAATCTGGGGTTGTTGCACACCTTCGACTCTAATATGAAATGCTTAGTGGCAGGATATAAATTTCTTTTGGTCTCCAGCAGGATAAAAATAGTTTATGGTGCAGAGATCTCCTGTTTCTGAGTGTAAAGAGCTGAGTTAACTGGCTTGGTCATGGAAAGACAGTTCCAACTGAGCAATGATTGTTGATATGGTACAACTGAGGAAGCAGTGAGCTATCTGCTGTATTAGAGATATACACACAGGAATTCTGTTCTCAGTGAGATTTTTATGCTACAGGAATCGTGGTGAACTCTATCCAGGGCCATTCCTGGGGAACAGGGGGGAGGGGTGACTGCCCTGGGCCCCTGCATTTTGAAGGGGCCCCGCAGAGCCTGGTTGGCTTCACATCCAGCCACTTGCTACCTCCCAACCACTGCTACCATCATGTCCGGACCCTGCATGGGCTGATTTCCATTCATCCCAACACTTATATACATTTATCACAACACACAAGGCCACAGTACCTGGCCTGCCTGGGCTCTCCACAGGTCCAGAAACATGGCAGCAGTGGAGTAGTTAGGATCTGTCTTATGTCACTTGGCATAAAGCCTAGAGTATAGGGAATACATCTATGTGTGTGCAGCCTGTTATGAGTCTCTGCACACTGTTAAGTACAGTGTCAAGCTCTTTAGTGAGATAACGTCTGGACCATACAGGAGAACAGTAATCTGCTGGGGCATATACTATTGCAACTGCGGTGGTTCTGCACACTCTGAAGTTGGCACCCCATGTCATGCTAGCTAAAGGTCTTATGGCAGCTGCCCATGCAGACAGGGCCAGATTATGGGACCGTAAGATATGTCAAGTTTAAGAGGCCCCATAGCATTACCAAAACAAAAGTGTATAATTCTAACTGAAAGGACAATGAAAATAGAAATATTAAAGTTTTATATTTGCATGTATACATAGGTGAAGGTGCAATGAGAAACGAATAATCTAACTAAAACATATATCTTGCAATAAGCCTATTTGCATTATGAAATACTTTCAAGTTAAAATCCTTTATGGTTTCTTAATTAGCATGTATGAACACTTTTAATTTACAGTAACACAAAAGAGATTACACAGATCAGCACTTACTAAATGGAAGCAGCAATACAACCTGTACTATGTTTAAAACATTTTATTTTGTGATTTTTGGAGAGCAAAGTCATTGATGATGTCCTCAAATGATAAGCTATGAAGTTTATCACTTTCTATGCACATAATGTTTAGTGCAGACCGCTTTTCTTGGAGCATTGTTGTTCACCGTTCATTCTTGATCTTTTTCAGCCGGGAAAATGACCTTTCTCCTGAGCAGTTTGTTACCATTAGACTCAAAAAGAGCCACAATATTGCTTCTACATTAGGGAAAGCCAACTGATTCAACTAAAACTGAAAATTTTTTGGCAAATTTTTTGTACATAACAGCTCTTTTCTTCAAGTTGGTTTAAAGTCCAGAGGAGAGCCATGCACATGATCAGAAGTCAGGAAA
Organism: Crocodylus siamensis; assembly: GCF_052110815.1. Lineage (NCBI taxonomy): Eukaryota > Metazoa > Chordata > Crocodylia > Crocodylidae > Crocodylus > Crocodylus siamensis. Next base: position 48,653,716 of record NC_143403.1, read on the forward strand.
ACAGACCTTATGATGAGAAGCTGAGAGCTATGGGACTCTTCAGCCTGGAAAAGCGTAGGTTTGGGGGTGATCTGGTGGCTGCCTATAAGTTTATCAGGGGTGCTCACCAGGATCTGGGGGAACGTCTGTTCACCAGAGCGCCCCAAAGGATGACAAGGTCGAACAGTCACAAACTCCTCCATGACCGTTTCAGGCTGGGCATAAGGAAGAACTTTACTGTCCAAGCCCCTGAGGTTTGAAATAGACTGCCGCCAGAAGTGGTTCAAGCTCCTACTTTGAACGCCTTCAAGACACATTTGGATGTTTATCTTGCTGGGATCCTATGATCCCTGCTGACTTCCTGCCCCTGGGGCGGGGGGCTGGACTCAAAGATCATCTGAGGTCCCTTCCAGCCCTGATGTCTATGAAATCTATGAAAGTGCATCCATCATAGGAATAAAGGACTTCACTCAAAACTTGTCTCTTGGAGAAAGTGCTTCATCAGCATTAGGTGCATCACCATCATTGATTGGGTTTTTTTCTCATTCTTTTCCTTTTATTCACACACTTGTAGTCTACATCAGGCAGATTTTCTTTTGCTTTGAGTTCAATTTCATCAAAACTTTCTTGGGTTTCTTTCAAGAAGTGACAGAGTGATGTGTAAAGCTTTGCACATGTACTAAGTAGGGGTGCACTGTTAGAGATTTTTTGGGCCGATACCAATAGCTGATATTTAAAGAGGCATACCAGCCAATAGTGACCTGATATCTGATGCAGCTGCCATCAGGTGGTAAGCCTGGTGTGGGGGAAAGGGAGGCAGGAGGGAAGGGGCGTGGGGGCAGATCAACGTCCCCCGCAGTGAGGGAGGCGGCAGGGGCAAGGGCAGGGGCAGGTGGGGTGGGGGGGAGGGGACAGGGTGAAGGCAGGGCTCATGGGGTGGGGCCAGCTCCTGCCACTGCTAAGATCTGGTGTAGAGTCAACAGACAAACTGAAGTACCCTGCTTTTCTCAAGTCATCCAAAATAGATCCTCCTACTTTCTTTGCCATAAGCTGGATAAGGTCATCCCATATTATTTTAGGCAAGAATGAATGCTTCCCAGATCCAGTACTTCCATAATGTCTTACATGGTTAGCAAGAAATGGATCAAACTTAGCAATGAGTTCTATCAAGCCAAGAAAGTTCCCATTATGTGATGAGCCAAACTTTTCATTGCCTCCCCTCCCCCAAAAGCTAATCCATGTTCTGCTAACATGCACACAACTACAATAACACTTTCAAGTACATGCCTCCACTACTCTTGCTCCTTTTTCATCTGTTCCTCCAGGTGTGAATCCAAGGTTAACCCACATTGCCTCATCAAATATGTAAGCAAAGCTGTTCCATGATCCTCAGAGCCGTCATGATTTTGAATTCCAACAGGGTTTCGCCAGTCACTAAACCTATCACTAGCCAGTGCTGTCAATGATGTTGAGAAAAGCTTGCAGAAAAAACAGTAGACACAACCAGTTGCCACTCTCAATTGTATTTTTCACCATTAACTTTCATTGAATGAAATAGACCATTTGAACAATCTCTAGTTTGGTTTTTGAATGACTGCTTTGATTTCTCAAATGGGCTGTTCCAATGTTGACGCTCTGAGAGACCTTTCTGTATCCAGAATGAAATATCATCCTCAGTCAAGACACCCCAGAGGCCAAGATCATTGGACTTTGTCTATCTACTTTCTTCAGCCGGGATTTCAGGCTCTGTAACATTCTCAGGTGTAGTCGTCACGTTCACATCTATATCATATATGCTAGTAGAAGAAGTGGATGCCTGTGGTTGCTGTGGTCCTGACTGACTCTCTTGAGTATGAGGTCCCTCCTTTATTACAGTGAAATAACTGTCAACTTTTGGTAATTGTTTTAGCTGCCCTTCAATCAGCTGCTTCTTTTTTCTCTTCTGACATCCATTTTCAAAAGTCCTCTTCATTTTTAACAACCGATTATGTAAAACTTGAAACTTCGTATTACAGTATAATCTCAAGAATCTGGATACCAAATATCCGACATTCTCAAAAATCCGGCACTTCCCCCAGCTGCTTCAGGACCAGCTATCACTCCCCTGCGCCAGCCCGGAAGTGGTGGGGGCAGCTTACACGTGGCTGCTGCCATGTTCATTAAGCACCCCGCACCACTGCTCTTTGGGCAGCTGGTGCTCTGGAACCAGCCACCGCTCCCCTTCCCCCCAGCTCCACAATCAGTTACAGTGCCGATTTAAGAAAAATGGCATTTTCAGATTTCTGGCACGTTCTCAGTCCTGAGCGCGTCAGATTTGTGAGGTTTTACTATATTTTTTTTCATATTTAGAGACGCCTCACAATGTGAGGCCCTAAGATGTAGCTTACTTAGTTTGTGCCTAAATCCCCCCCAGCATGCAGAGACTTTACTGCTGACCTTCTGAATATGATGTTTAAAAGGGAGTAATCTAATCTGACTCCTTGGTACATTGGGGCATGCTCATCAGGAAGAACATACTTGTCTACTCTGATATTCAGCGTGCTCTTGGCTCAACAATTGCTCTCATGGAAGACTGGGACTGATTTATTGATGCTCCTCACTGAGCTCCTGCCTTTCAAACACTCCCCCCATCCCACCCCCTGCTCCCAATCCCCACAGTCCCCCTGCTGCTGGACTGGAATGAAGCAGAGGTGCCAGGCTCCATCTCCTCTACTGTTTTGGGGTGGGCTTATCAGTTTATGTTACATTGAGTGGGGCCGTAAATGTGGGTAATTAGCAACAGATTGCACCATCCCTCAAGATCAGGGGTTACTTTCCTAAGACAGCCCAACATGTTTACCCAGTTACACCTTAACCCAAACAGACCTTGGTATACACTGCATACTTTTTTATGCCCCATAGCTAAGGTGCAACCAACAGTCAAAACTGGGCACCATTGGCAGAGCAGCTATGAATGAGCCCCACTGTAAGTAAGATGCAGCAGAAAATAGGAACTCTTCCCAGCAATCCGCCTGCCACCCCTTTCCTCCTGAAGAACTGGAGAAGGCTCATGCCTCCAGGCCCTGAAGCTTGGCTTTCCCAGCCCTCCTGGCTCCCAGAACAGAGAGAACCCCGATATCTGGGTTTTCCCAGCTGTGACGTGGAACACAGGCATTCTGTGCCGTGGTCAGCACTGAGTTGTAAAGAGCTGTATGGCTTCCAGCCCTGGGTGGGGGAAAGGGTCGACAGGGGACTCACTAGATGCCCCTTAGTGTCACCCTTGTCTTCAGTCTCCACGCTTGCACATGGGAGGCCTGGTCATGAAACCTAAGATGCTGGATCCAGGATGGTTGCCTGGACACCTGCAGAGCACTGGAGATGTGTGAACAGATAGTGCTGGCAGACAAGCTTCTTTGGGTAAAATGTGATATCTTTTATTAGGCCAACTAAATAATTGGAAAATTTGTTCTTTTCAAGCTTTTGGATACAAACACCCTTCTTCAGGCACAGAGAGAGTCTGTTGGTGTTTTATGCTCCCCATGATGGAATAGAAGCCAATATGCAAAATGCAGGTCTGTGAAAATACAAATGCATGGCAGTGAGGATCAAAGGCAATGAGAGACAGGTGGAGGGGAAGGGGGAAATGCTGACCTGGTGATAGAACGTAGCTGGTAAAATGCAGACACGTTACCTGGGGTTATCTGATAGTCTGCACGTTATAAAGTGCCTGTTACCAGGTCCCTTTGTCAGAGCCCCTGTTTGCCTGGTCAAACTCACCTTCCATGCCTTGATGGGAGAATTTTAGAAATGAGATGCAGGTAAAACAGTTCTTAAGGAATGAAAAAAGTTTTTACTGAATAACAAGATGCATGGCAGCTAGCCCTGCCAGTAACAGGATACAAATGTATGAATGTGTCTTGAACTTATTATCTCTCCCCTTCCCTTCCCTGTGGTTTTCTTCTACCCCAAATGACTCCTTCCACTCAACTGAAGACATCACACTTTTTTTCTGCAGATCAGTCCATCTTCTCTGCCTTTCCTGAGGAAGATGTCTCTTTCCGCACAGGTAAATCTTTCCCAGAACACTCCTACATCTTGTAGGTCTATCCACTCACCCTAGGAATCAAGTCCCAGCAGTCTTCAGGTTTAATCAGTCAAAGGCACTTGCTTTGTCTGCTGACTCATGTCTTCTCCTCCTGGTCCCCTGCTGGGATTGATTACTCTGTGGTGCTGCTTCTTATCTAAAGGTTTGCTCACCCAGCAGTAATCAGCCATATGCTGTCACACGTGTGGCTTGTTTGGGTTCATTGTCTCCAGTATCCCCCAGGTGGGGCCCATCTGAGATAATGCTCTCTTTAAGTAATAGGGATGTTGTGATCCCTGTTACAGTGCCATAAATCCAATGTCTATATATAATCCATGATTTTTTCATATCCAGTAGATTTATGAAGTGAAGTTCATAGGCTTGTCTACAAAAGGTGTTTTCCTTTGAGGATTATAACCAAGGGATTGGAGAGAGAGAGTGGTTGTCTTGTGAAAAGTCTGCACTCACAGGTAATTGGGTATTTTTGTCTTTGATAGATTTTTGGTGTGTATTCATTCTTGTATGCAGCTGTTGTTTGGTTTCTCCTACATATTTTCCATCAGGGCATTTAGTGCATTGGATGAGACATATTACATTTCTGGAGTGTCACAGGGGCACTGAGGTGCCCTGTGACTTAAAGGATAAGAGGAGAGTTGTCAAGCAGCAGAGCAGCGCAGCTGCGGGTTGCTGGGGCAACCAGCCGGTCAGGTGACCGGAAGTGGGTAGGGCCGGGCCCTTTATAACAGCTCAGGTGGGAGCCCATGAGCAGTTCCCTTCTGGCAGTCGCAGGAGCAAGACCTCTGTGGCTGAGCTGAGCGGCCTGAGTTGGTGGTTGCAGCCTTACCATGCTGACCGGCTGCGATGATGCTAGGGACGAGAACACCCTGAAAGAGAGGTAGGGTTGGGAGCCCTAGAGGAGGCTTGGAGTTTACTTTATGAGCAGGGAGGCTCTGTATTGTTTGTGTTGTAGCCAGTTGGCTCGGGTTTCGGTTATAGTTACACTGGAGGACCGGGTAAGGCTGTAGGGGTGAGAAGAGGCCTCACGGGGGCTCCCCAGCCGCTTGGGGGTTCCCGGTGCTCAGCGGGGCATAACGAGTGGTGCTCAGTGGGGCACAGCGAGTGGTGCCGGTGGGGCACAGCGGTTTGCGCCAGAGAGGCGCGGCAAAGGCCCCAGAGGGGGCAATGGGCATGAGAGGCACGGTAGAGGCCCTAAGCGGGCCACGTACTTGATCAAGCCACCCCAAGGCGGGCGGCAAGTTTCATTGACAGGCACCCAAGACAGGTGCGAGCTAAAGGGTTGTCTGGAAGGTCCCCATACCAGCAGGGGAGCCCTAGGAACCAGAGGGGCCAGGTAAGGCTCCAGCCGCCTGAGCCTTACAGGACACACTTTATGTCAGGATCATCATTGGCAGGACTTTGAAGGGGCCAGGTAGGGCTCTGGCTGCCTGAGCCTACCAGGACACACTTAGTTGGACAACCATCATTGGCAGGGTTCAGCAGGGGCCAGGTAAGACTCCGGCCACCTGAGCCCAATTGGATGGTCACCAGGGACAGGACTCAGACGGGGCCAGGTAGGGCTTAAGCTGCCTGAGCCCAGTCGATGTAGAGGATTAATCCAGTCAAGGGGGGGCCATGCCCAGAAGGGGCGCCAGAGAAGGGGCCCCGGAGAAGGGGCGCTGATTGCGGGTCAGGCCCAGGGGCCCCGGAGAAGGGGCGCTGGTTGTAGGCCAGCCCAGGGGGCACCAGTAGGGCGCAGGACCAGACAATGTCCAGGAAGAGCTGTGAGGCTTGGGGCGTGCTATAAGGGGAGGTCGGAGGCACGCACTGCCCATAAGGCTGGGGTGAGAACACCCCATTTGCAACGGAGGCAATACCAGCGCGGTGTCATAGGTGCAAGTAGGCAGCCTCCCATACTGAACCTAAGATCAAAGACGCGGCAGGCGAGTCTGGATTGCCTAAGTGACACGGCAGGGGGGCGCTAGCGAGTACACGGCCGCTCGTAGGTTCCCACTCTGTGACATGCAGGTGCAGGTATAAGATCTAGGAATCATAATGGTTCTGTTGTGGCAAGTAGTTATTGTGGGAGTGGTGGAGATGTGTTGGTAGTTTTACATTTTTTGCCCCGGCATGGTCTGGATCCATTTGGTCATAGGAAATTTGCTTCTGGTGATGAGGTTGGCAAGGTTTGGTGCTTATTTAAAGGCTAGGATGGGTGGTTCTGGAAAGATCTCTTTAAGAATTGAGTCTTCTTCTAGTATGAGTTGCAATCCTTTGAGGATTTCCTGTATAAGTTCCAGGAAAGGATGGTTTGTCATAACTAATGATGTACAACTCATGGGGATTTTCTTTTTGTCCTGCAGCAGTTCTTTATGTGGTATCTGGGTAGCTCTTTCAAAAGTGTGGTCTAGCTCTCCAGAATGTCCTTATTGAGTAGAAACCCTTTGGAGATTTGTGAGGTGACGATTGTAGGTGTTCTCTTCAGTGCAAATGTGGTGGTATTGGAGGACCTGGCTGTATATTACAGCTTTTTTGGTGTGTTTAGGGTGATTGCTCATTCTGGGTCAATCTGTATGTTATTTCATGGGCTTCTTGTATAAGATGATTTGTATTTTGTTGTTTGCCCTTTGTGGGTGAAGATGACCACAGTCAGTGGGGGTCGGGAGAAGAGAGAAAAGAAATGGGAAAGAAGCAGGGAGGGAGAAAAGAGAAAAGAAGGAAAAAAGGAAAAAAAGAGAAACAGGAAGGAGAAAGGAGTGGGCTGGAGGCTTATATGGGTGACTTATAAGCCTAATCTTTGCCTTGAACAATCTGCTGCAGCAGGGGCAGGAAAGCAATGAGGAGAAGATACGAGAGGTTTTCATTTTCCTGGCCAGGTGTTTTTTCATTGCTTCTGCTGTGCGTTGCTGTTCAAAAGTCAGTGCTCCATTCTGGATTGATGACCTCCAGGATGGAAGGTCACAAGCAATTTGCTCCCATGACTCTGGGTTGATGGTGAAGTGCTTTAGGGATACCTTTAGGGTGTCCTTGTACCACTTCTTTGGTGCACTGTGAGAGCATACTCCATTTGACAGTTTGCCGTAGAAGATTTTCTTTGGCAGGCAACTGTTGGGCATTCTTGACAGGTGGCCAGCCCTTCTCAGCTGCGCCTGCTTCAGTAGAGCGTGAATACTGGGGAGAGCTGATCTTCTGAGCACCTCAGTTTCCGGAATCTTGTCCTGCCACTTGATCTTGAGTATCTTTCCCAGGCAGCACAGGTGGAAGTGGTTTAGTTTCTTGACATGATGCTGGTAGATGATTCAGGTTTTGCAGGCATAAAAGAGGGTCGGGAGAATGATGACCTCTGCCAGCCCCCCCATGGCTGCCCACACCAGCCCCAACTCAGTACTGTAAAAAAAAGCCCTGGTACTTATATTATATTATATTATAGTTCCGTATCCAACTCCCCCCCCAACTTAAATGTAAAACACATGCGCAGTCAATCTCACATGAAACCTAAGAACACACAGATTCTGTTCACAGTCATGATTGGCAGTTCTGTAATTATTCATGCCTGGCATGTTGTAATAGGCCACCCTGTAAGTTATAACTTTGGAAAGATTTCCACCTTCAGTGGAGACCTCCACGCATGCCCAGGAGACATAGTCAGTGATTTGGCCAGTCGCTGACCTCTCCCCACCGACGGTAAAAGTTTTCAGGTGTATTCGTTTTTGCTGGTTCGTCCGTTCTCGACAAAAGCTCACGAAAGTCTTCAGACCGAAGTTACCTGTATGCTTTGCTTAAAATCTGCACCACGCAGTTTGTAATCTGTGCAACAAAAATATCTGCATGCTGAGCTGAATAAATCAACTTCTCTTTCTACACCGCGCGACCACAACTTCCTTCCTACACTGCAATCTCCCATGGTGTAAGTAAAATAAACTTTTTGTATAACCAATACGTTTTAAAATCTCCTGACTCCAACCCGCCGCTAGTACCCACCTGTCCGACTACCTACCCCACCCGCATCCAGCCGGTCAAGCCGACCCAGGCTCGCAGGTCAAGGGTACACCGGTCATCGGACATGACATTTTAGTTTAGATGGAAATGATTTGATGGTAGTTTTGAGTTTTAAAGTGAAAACTGAAGTTGGATCTTCTTCTATTTTTTCATAGTAGGTGGTGTCAGAGTTGTCTGTGGGCTTCTTTTATGTCGTCTTCATGCTTAAGGATAATTATAGCTCCTCCTTTATCTGCAGGTTTTATCACTATTTGGTGGTTGGATTTTTAGAGATTCTATGGCCCTTCTCTCTGAGGGATAGGTTGTTACGGTGGTGTTTGCTGTTGATTATTTCATTCTTCATTCTGTCCCTGAAGCAGTCAATACGGCAGTCTAGGTTTGAATTTCATCCACTGTGAGGTGTCCAATCTGATGTTTCTTGGGAGGGTTTTTGGCATTAATCTTTTCCTCTATGTTGTGAAAGGATGAAGCGTTGTTGGAAGTGGATTAATTTTGGTTGTGAAAATATTCCTTGAGACAGAGGCATCAGAAAAATTCTTCTAGTTCTCCACATTGTAGTATATTATTAGGGTATTTTTCCAGATAGAAATGAATTTAGAGAGGACAGATTTTTTAGCTTTGGTATGTATGTGCATGGAGAGATTGATTATATTGGAGGGTTGGCTGGTTATTTCAGTTTTATTGAGTATGAGGTTGGAATGTTATATGGCAGACCTTGAGGTCTTGACAAGGCCTTAGGGGTACGCATGGGCGGGGACAGAGCTCCACCATGCATAATCCGGTGCTGCCTGCCAGCTGGACATAGGGGGTGGGGAGCGGGAGGAGAGGGGAAGCTTGCATGCAGCAGCTACCACCACTCCACATTCGGAAAATAGATGAAAAGGTTATGGTGCACTACCAGTGGTGTTGTCATAGGGGGAGTGCAGGAGGTGAGGGACCAGGCCACCCAAGACCTGATGCCAAGGCTGGCATTGACTCAGTCGGCCTTCCAGGGCCAATTTGCTAACTCCTGGCCACTGGCAGTCACACGTGTGTATGTCCATGTCCATGTGTACTTGAACAAGGTGGGAATAAAGCCAGACTTAGGTGTATAAGTCTACTTACACTCCTAATAAGTGAAATGGAATCTGGTCCTTAGTTTCTAAAAGTTGGGTAAAATTATTCCTAGCAGGCTCGCCCCTATTTATTTCAAGACTGCAGAATCTACTAAGTGTAAATATTAAATAATATTCTTTCTGTCTCAGGTATTGCAATATTTTCTCTCCTTTAAGTTCATTAACAGTTTATCATTTGTAATCATCTTTCTTTTTGGTTCAGAAACTTATTATTGGTTGGAATTGTAATGACCAGAATCCTATTATGCATCACTTGTATTGTAAGGTTCTGTATTCACTTGCTGTATTCTAGGGTCAAGACTTCTATTAAAATGTTCTTATAACCTTTCTTTTGGAGCCTTTGGTTTTGTCAGGACAGCCACTGTAGCCATTGCTGGAGTATGGATCAATATAACCACCGATCAGTGTAGACACAAATCACACAGACGACCAGCTAATAGCAGGAACAAAACTAGGCTCCAGTGAATATGAAACTAAGTATACCATATGTGGCTTGCATGGAATTGTTGAGACAGTAACTTAATAGGTACCTTGCAAGTGAATTAATCAGACAAGTACCAGACATCAAAACAAAAATCAGAGTGCCTTGGCAAACAGGTGTCTCTGTCTAGTAGAAAGGTTGCACTAATTGGTGAGAACTAGAATCCATATGCTTAAGCATGAAGTTATCTTGATCAGTGTATAAAAAGGGGCCTGGGAATACATAATACCTTGTACTGGGCTTAGGGTTATGTTCATACCTGTACCATGCCAGCAAATGACCTAACTGCTTCCCAGAACTCTGATCATTTCTGTTGCTCTTTGTTGGACTCTTTCCAATGTATTCACACTTTGAAGTGTGGCACCCAAAACTTAATAGTGACGCCTCACTAGTGCCTGAGAGTAAAGAATCACTTCCCTTGACTTTCAAGTGATGTCACACTACTGCAACCTAGCCAGTCATTCCCCAGTCTATAACTGAGGAGGAGGAGGCCGCTCCATCCCAAGTGCAGGAATTTGCATTTGTCCTCACTGAATTTCATTCAGTTAATTTTGGCCCATTTCTCCAGTTTATCATGATCATTTGAATATGCCTATTCTCCAGGAATTAGGCACACAAGGAAGGTACCTTTTGTAGTGATGTTTCACAACCAGTTTTGATGGAATGTTTATCTTTGCTTTCAGTAGCTGGCTTTTCAGCTTGGCATTATTGCTCTGAACAAGCACTCGATCTCCCTATAATATGCTATCCGGTATTATCAAGACACTGCAATTCAAATAATACAAATATTATAAGTCAATATTATTATACATGTTAAGTAAAAACAAATGTAACCAAAATACCTGAGATAGTGGAAGCCTATGGAACGCTGATTATAAACATGTTTCTGCAGTCACGCTTTCAAAGAATATAAAAACATCCCCCGCCATTTGTGGAGGTTCCAGTTCTGATTTTGCTTAAAAAGAGTGAAAGTTTTCCAGGGACAGAAGGAAGTGTTTTACCTGCAGTTTGCATTGCAATAGCACCCAATGGCATCACCCAAAGATCAGGGTGCTCTGAGTCTAACTTTTCTATAGGAGTTATGTGACCTACCTGCTTCTCCCACAGTCAGAGGGAGCAAAGGACATAAGGACACAGTCCTACACTGACTTCCTTATACCAGAACACCTGTGGGGTTAAGCTAAAAATAAAAGTGGTTTAAAAAATATTGCTAGAATTGTTTTACTTAGAGAAATGCAGTCTCATCCAAATAGAAAGGTTTTGCAGGAATGTGATTTGGCTGGGAAAAAAACTATTTTCTTTTGATAATATCAGATATTTCACTTTTGTTTTAAAAATAGATTTCTATTTTATATGTAACATTACATATACAATTTATTATTTCAAGGTAGAAGTTAAAGCAAAATGAACTGAAACAGCATCAAAATGTTCCATATTGTTGGCTTTCAAGGACACTTTGACATTTTAGATTTTCCTTTCAACAGCAGGAAAAAAAAGGAAAAGAAAATGATAGACTTTCCTATCATTCCTAGGTGGAACTTCTGGTTCCCAACCCGCACTGGTAAATACCAGACTAATAGTATAGCTCCGCTGCTTCCCTGGGCCTCAGCACCTGGTAACTCTCCCTATTAGGTAACACTTTCTCATGCCTAACCCATATGCTTCCTGGTTCAATTTTCAACAGCTCTTCTTCTCCTCATATTTCTAATCCTGAGGCTGCAATAAATTCCACTGCCACCACTCCCCATTTTGTCTCTTGCTCTGTAAGTTTCTATCACTTACTCTCAAACTATGTCTATACCACCTCCCTGCCAAGCCAGGGAAACCAGCCCTGCCCACTCACCTCTGCTCCACCAGGCAATTTGGTGGAGTAGACAGGTTAGAGGGGTCCTGAGTATATACCTTCGCACATCTCTCTGGCTTCTTGTCTTGAGAGAACTTGAGGGCAGCAGTGAAGTGCACTCTCAGGATCTCTCTGAGCTGTCTACTCCACTTAATTGTGAGGTTTGGCAAGGGTGGAGTGGGAGTGGGTGGGTAGAGCTGTTTTGTCAACACTGGTCCCAGGCTGCACAAAAAGGGAATGTAAACATGGCCTCACAAGCCCTAAGCCTCTGATCCCTTAATCACTTTCCCACCTTTTAAGGGAGTGTCTCTAAACAAAATTTCTCAATGCAGGGGTGCATTTGAGAATCAAAGAGATTGTTAATATGGGGCTTCAGGGTATGCACGTAGCTAAGAGTTGGGGACCCCAGAAAAGGGCCATACTCACTTCTCAGGCTGCAGCCTGAGATTTAGGGTCTTGAGCTGAGATACAGTTACTTATCTAACTCTAATCTGGCATTTCTAGATGACAGGTGTTCAGCATATCTGGCTGATCCGAACATGAGCTTCCAGTGTGTTGCTGTGGTCAAAAGACTAATGTGATCTGTGGCTGCATAAACAGAAGAATTTCAGGTAGGGACCAAGATGTGGGGTTACATCTGTTTTCAGTACTGGGATAATCATTCTGGTTCAGGTGTCTGTGTTTTAAAAAAGATGTTGATAAATTGGAGAGGTTCAGAGAACAATGAGAGACTTACTGAAGGAGCAACTTAATCATTTCCCAAGATCTACAAAAAAGATATCTGATACCAAATAGCTTTTTAATTTCACAAAGTTTGGGCATGATCCAATGATAGACATTTGAAGCTACACACATTCAAATTAGAAATAAGACTCAGTTGTTTAACACAGAGGATTAGGAGTGGGAGGGCGGTGCTGGAGGATGCAGCTGGTGCTCTCTCTAAATGCGTGCCCGGGACTAGTGTCCATTCACCCTGCTCTAGTTATGCTACTGGGAGGGCAATTAACCATTGGCATAGACAACCAAAGGACAGTATAGATTTGCCATCACATAATGCCTCTAAATTACGATGTGGGTATTCCTTTCTGAAACATCCATTTCAGTTCACTCAGAAGTGGTTGGGCTCATGGCAGCCACTGGAAATACTCTGGACTGTTCTATGGACTCCAGCCTACGTTTGTGGTGGTTCCTCTACCTCAGTGGCTTCCAGTCTTTTTTTGCTGTGACCCTAAATCCAGGTCATGACCCCTTACTTCTGCCCCCGCCACCAACTTACTCATGCCCAGTGGCGCCAGCAAAGCCTGGGTCAGGCTGGGATTGTGGGGCAAAGTGGCAGCAAGAGCCCCGCAGGCAGGAGGGGAGGAGCGAGAGACAGACCCCCCGCAACCCTGATTTGGGTTGTGCCCCAAGGTTGGGAGCCACTGCTCTACCTAATCTATGAAACTACTACAGCCAGAGCTTCAGTATTGATAGTGCACTGGGGACAGATTTTTTTACAAAGAGCTAGTATGGATGGACATTTGCCAACTGGGCTAAGGAATTACTGTCAGCTGGGGCATTATTAAGTAGAGCTTATCTCAGCTCTAACCACTAGCAGATGACACACACATGCATGCCTGCACATGTGCATATGCATAAATACACACACATGCACACGGACACACACACAAACACAGATCTGACACTGTGCAGCACTGGTCATTGATACACAGGTCCTCAAAAGCCAGTATAATACACACTCACCCACTTAAAATAAGCTTTTCTCAGGTTTCTAGGAGCCACAGATTGTTCACTTATTTATTTATTGTTGGTATTTTAAGAGGATCTTGAAATTTACTCCAAAAGGGCCATGTAATGTACAACTCATGAAGTCCCCTGCCACTCTGTGTAGCTTCACAAGCACATTTCCTTATTTTTCAAAATCTATTCCTCTCCCCTACTTTTGTGTGAGAAAAGTGTATAACCCTCCAGGGAGGCTGGTTCGCCATATAATCACAACACGCTGAGGTTAGGGCTGGTAAAATATTTTCTGTCAAACTTTTGTAGATGGTTTTTAATGAAAAATTCCTGCTTTCAGTGGAAAATGTTGATTTTTTTTTTTTTTTTTGGTTTGTGGGGAAACTGACTGAGGGCAGGGAGCAGGAGAGGGAAAATGAGTTCCTAAAACCTCAAACTGAATTTTTCACAAAAAATATAACAACATACTTTTTTGCTTGTTTATTTGCTTTCATCTGATCTTTCCCAGGAGTAACACTTGTAAACAGCTTTAATCCTGAATCTGTACAAGGTGCCCTCAAATGCATAAAAAAAGTTATTCTTTTCCTATTCTATTTACATTTGCAGCATCTGTAGGGGGTACTTGAAAGCAGAGTAGACACATCGTTTTCAGAATGGAAATAGGTGTAAAGGTTACAGGTGTAAAGGTTACAGAATGGAGAATAGGTGTAAAGGTTACAGTGCTGTAATAGGTGTAAAACTTATGCTGCCTGTTTAATTAGCCAAAAATAATAATGAATAAATAAAGTGCAAGGTGCTTATCCATAGTGAAATCATAATCACTAATAATAGATAGTACAAGTTCCAGCTAAACTGATTCATACCCACAGCATCAGGAGTAAAAACAAAGAGTCTGTAGGAGTGGCAGGGCAGTCTTTGACCTCTCTGCTGAGATTACCTTAGGGCAGGCAAAATACAGCCCATGGGCCACATCTGGCCCACGGGGCCATTCTATCCAGCCCGCAGGACCCCTAAAAAAATGTTGAAAATTAAAATTCATCTGTCCTTGGTTCCTGTCAAAAATGACAGCAAACAGGGGCAGTAAGACCCAAGGGAACCCTCTGCAGGCTCCTACAACAGCAGGGCCCCCCAGCCCCGCCCCCCCAGCTGGAAGCCCAGGCAGTGGCTTCTGGCCTGGGACCACTGTGGCTGCACCAGTGCGAGAAGCTTAGGTAAGGGGTGGGGGCAGGAGAGGGCAGGGGAGGAGCTGGTGTGAAGCGTGCAGAAAAGTGGCCCCTCCTGCGCGCCCTGCTGCAGCCACTCACAGCCCATGCAGGGCTGTCCTAAGCAGGCACAGGCAGCCCCATGCAGGCTGAGAGTGGCTGCAGTGTGGGGTGCTGACCATGGGGCAGGGGAGGGGCCTTTCCTCCCCGCTCAGCACCAGCTTGTAACCTGGCCCCGCACTGGCTCTGGGCTTGACCGTCAGGACTGCGCTGTGACAGCAGCAGCTGCAGCCCCCCAGCCTGCCATGCTGGGCAGCGTTTGCTGCTGCTGGCCCAGAGCTCACACCACGGTAGGATGCGGTGAGGCTGCCACCACTGTCTCTGGGCTGCCCAGCGCATGAGCTCCGGGTGCGTGGCAGCAGCAAAAGCTGCCTGGTGCAGCAAGCGGGGGGGGCCGCAGCTGCTGCCACTGTGGCACAGGCCCAGCGGGCAAGCCCAGAGGTAGTGCAGGGCCCAGGCTGGCAGTGGGAGTGGGTTACAAGCTGGTGCTGAGTGCAGGGAAAACAGCCTTTCGCCCTCCCCGTGGCCAGTGCTCTGTGCTGCAACTGCTCACAGCCCACATGGAGCTGCCTGTGCCTGCTCAGGAGAGCCCTGCAAAGGCTGCAAGTGGCTGCAGCAGGGAACACCGGCCACGGGGTGGGCAAGGAGCCACTTTTCCCCGCACTCCACACCAGCTTCTTCCCTGCTGGCAAGCAGGGGGTCAGGGTTGTGCGCTGCCCCCCGCCCGTACCATGGGGATGGGGGGGCACTGGGAGTGAGCGGGTGCAGGAGCACAAGGCCTGCACCAGTGTCCCGGGGCGAGCACCAGCAGGGCCTAGAGCAGGGCAGCAGGGGTACAGGGTGCCAGCTGGCAGGGGCTCTCTGGAGCCGGGCAGGCTCACCCCTCTCCCAGCTGGTGCAGCCCAGCCCGGCTCCACAGACCCCTGCCAGCCTGCGCCCCACTCTGAGCCCCACCAGTGCTGGCCCTGGGACACTGGTCCCAAGATGGTGACCAGGGGGTGGGGCACCTGTCAAGGGGTGGTGCTACCCATGCAGCCCTCTTGCCAAAACTGGGTAGCGGCCCTCTGCCTGAAATAATTGCCTGCCCCTGCCAATTGCTATGGTGGCCTTTGTGATCTGTAAGCATTTGACTGAGGCCTGTCAAATCCATTGTACCTAATACCTAGGTATGTCTGCACATCAGTGTCAAAAAAATCTCCTAATTGCTTCATAAATGAAAAACCCCTTAATATAAAAGGCATACCTATCCCCATCCCCTCAGGAGCAGTTCTGGGTATGAGGGCTTTCTGTCCCAACTCTTATGCCAGTACACTAGGTGGTAGGTAGAGACTGGTTTTATTACATAGGAGGAGTTGAATGGTGAGCTTGGAAAATGTTGGTAGCTGGATGATGGTACTTTTGTAACAAAAGGTTTTAGCAGTTGGGAAAGACAATATTGGAGGTGACTGGGTTGCCTTGTACCTTCAGATCTGTTGGTCCTGAAACCCTAACTAGGGAATTTTGTGGCTCAGTTCTGCAGGCAGAGGGCAGCCGTCTTTATGCAGTCACCTTCCTTTTCCTCTTTTCATCCACTTAGCTGTAAGCAGTGATCATTTCTGGAGTGAATAGTATTCCATTTAGATTAAACAAGAACAGCATCTGTTTACTACTTATAGGACAAGAAGGAATAAATCATAACATGGTTTAGACAAGGTTGTTTGGGTAGATGTGATATCTTTTATTAGGTCAACTAAATAGTTGGAAAAAATGTTCTTTGTGAGCTTTTAGGCACAAACACCCTTCTTCAGGCATAGGGAGAATTTGTTGATGTTTGTGTGCCCTCCTGGATAGAATCGAAGCCAATATGCAAAATGCAGGTTTGTGAAAATGCAAATACATGGCAGTGAGGATCTGAGGGAATGGGAAACAATAGGTGTGAGACAGGTGGGGAGGGGAGGAGGAATGTAGAACTGGTGAAAGAAAGTAGCTGGTAAAATGCAGATAGGTTACCTGGGGCTATCAGATGGAAGGCAGGTTATAATGTGCCATAAATCCAATGTCTATATTTAATCCATGATTTTTTGTATCCATTCCAGTAGATTTATGAAGTAGAGTTTGTAGGCTCATCTACGAAAGGTGTTTTTCTTTCAGGATTAGAACTGAGAGATTGGAGAGAAAGTGGTTGTCTTGTCTGCATCTACAGATAATTGGGTATTTTTGTCTTTGACAAAAAGCAGGCTCGCGCTCTTTGTTTGATATTGTGTGGTGTATCAAAGACTTCTTAGAATAGTATGATTTTCTGTTTTCTTTTGAATGTTTGAAACATCAGAAAGTCCAGTCTTGCCTGGCCATATTTGGTTTGGCCAGAGGTCTCACATTTGGCAGCAGCCAAATCTCCAAATCAGATTTGGCTGAATCCATTTGGGACAGTGATTCAAATCACTAAATCAAATCAAATCAGTCCCCTGAATCAGCCGAATCTGAATCTGAAGTGAATACTAGCCACTTCGCACAGGCCTACTTCATTCTACTGCACTTTGGTAGTGTATATAGCAGGTCATTTCTGATGAAGGTAGCAAGGTCATGGATCCTGCTGGCTACACAGCCTGCAACATTGTAGTCTGAGAGCTTTATCTTCTGCAGCTGCTCTATATGTGTCTCTTGTAGAAGGACTGCATGTGATTTCAGTTTCCTGGTGATGCATTCCAGCACTGATTGCTTGAGTGAGGTATAGCCATAAATGGCTTATTACCATAGAAGGACTGGATATGACCCCCTCAAACAGCCAAACATAGCACACCATTAACTGACTTACAGGCACCAAA
Organism: Crocodylus siamensis; assembly: GCF_052110815.1. NCBI lineage: Eukaryota > Metazoa > Chordata > Crocodylia > Crocodylidae > Crocodylus > Crocodylus siamensis. The sequence goes on from NC_143403.1 coordinate 48,670,996, forward strand.
AATGACATTGCCCCATGTCAGCAAACTCCATCACAAAATACTGTGCAACAACAGCAAATACAGCAATCCAAGCAAGCAATACACAGAAATGATTAGACACCTGACTCATGAACAACTCAAATCGTCTTACGTCAACCTTAATATAACCATTCCCATCTCTGACAATGAGTTTGACACAGCTGTTAAAGTGAAATCTATGATCAAAACTAGCAAGACTGCTGGACCAGATAAACTATTTCCAGAATTTGTTACCAAGCTTGGAACCACAATGAAAACATGGCTTCAGAAATTCATGTATAAATGTCTATAAAATAATAGACTTCCAAAAACATTGGGAAAAGTTCATGTTATTGCTATCCTGAAACCCAATAAACCATCAGAGGATCCAAAGTGCTACTGATCATCTCATTACTCTGCATTACATAAAAAGTCATGGAGCACATAATCCTGAATAGAACAGAGAACATCCGCGATCCCCAACTCCCAAAAGAACAAGCTGGCTTTCAGAAAAAGCAGTGTGTCACTGATCAAGTTGCATTACTTTCTCTGATATAGAAAATGGATTTGAAAAGAGGCAGAAGACAGACACAGTCTTCATTGACCTTACAGATGCCTATGACACTGTATGGCATCGAGGCCTCCAATATAAACAGCACTCTATGATAAGTTACGTGTTTTTTATCATGAACATGATCTCCAGCAGATCATTCAAATTCACCCCAGCCAAAACTCAGTGCTAGCACCAATACTTTACAATGTAGGTAACTCAGAATTCCTGCATGCGATATCTTAAGTGATGCATGCAAGCTGACTATGTTGCTGCAGTAACCCAAGGAATAGACATGACAGAACTGGAAAAAACACTGAGTACTGACATGGAACTCATCAGTATCTCCACAAGTGGCACTTAAAGTTGAGCATCAATAAATTAGTATCTTCACCCTTCCATGTAGATACTTGTCAAGCCAAAAGCCTGCTGAATATCAGAGGAGGCAACCACATCCTTCCCCATAAGCATACCCCAACCTACCTAGGAGTCACATTAGACTGTTCCCTCACCTATAAACATCACATTCAGAAGATCAGCAGTAAAGTCTCTAAATGGGTAGCTGCCTTAAGCTGTTTAGCCAGCATGACATGGGATGCCTGCTTCAAAGTGCTCAGAACTACTGCAATGGTATATGCCCCAGCAGAATATTGTGCTACTGTATAGTCCAGAAGTTGTCACACTAAAAAGCTCAATGCTGCACTTACCAGTGCACTGAAACTCATAACAGGCTGCAAGACCTACATGGACACCAATGTACTCTTTGTACTCTCAGGCATTAGACCAAGTAATGTAAGACGACAGACCCTAACATCATTACTGGCAACAAAAGCAAGAGATGACTAAAATCACCTTCTCTGCCAATGTTTAATCAAAGACCCAAACAGTTGGAGGCTTAAGAGGCTCAAAAGTCATAAACCATTTGTACATGAAGCCCACAAGCTCTTGGAAGAGATTGGGGATACTGAACTAAACTTTCAGGCAGCAATGGAGTGGTCCAACTGCTGGGAAATTTCAGATCTATTTCTACAGTGTTTTACACTAACACTAAACAAGTCCCCTATCGAGTACCCTGACAGAGAATCATAAGTCAAGCTGAACAGACTGAGATCTGGATACAGATGCTTCAAAACAACATTTCGCAAGACAGACATCTTGGGCAGCCCCCTGTGTGAATGCAGTGTCAAACAAACAGCACACTTAAACCAAAAGTTGCAATCTTTACAAGTGCCCAGACAGGGTACATGGAATCTGCACATTGAGCAGATTCCAGATAATCTATGAGCCCCTGTCTGTGATTATCATACCAGACAGTGGCTCATAGATTTGGAAGTTGGTATCTGAGACCATATGAAAGAGAGGAACAGGAGGTATGGCCAGAAGGTCCTGACAACCTAAGATTTCCAACAGCCAGTGACTTGTTGGGTGGGGGAGCTGGATGTAAATTAGAATAGTCCTAAAGCTGCTCTAATGTTTGCTACGGGCAGCCTCCATCCCTCTCCAGTCTCAGGAGATGGGAAGGTAAAAGTGTTTAAACCACCTCTGGCCCATTGCTGAGTCTGGCTTGGCCAGATCAAATAATTTGGCCTCTGGTAACTCATGCCAGGCACCCACTTTCCATGTTACACCCTTATGGCCAAAGCGTTTAAATAGTCTGAATAAAAATTATTTCCAGTTTCCATTAACCAAGTTTCTATTAATCTATTAATCAAGTTGCATTTGTATGCTATCTCTGATGTCATAATCCAGATATCCTGCTGTGCATAGAATTTTTGCTCCAGAAAAACAGACTATAATCATTAATATTAAAAAAATGATAAAAAAATGTTTTGTCCCTCTATGATATCATAAATGATCCATGGTGTCAGCTCCACAAAGCTTATAATATCTTATGGCATCCTTCCTGTCAACAGTATGTGCATACATATTCATTTTACCCTGTTACCAAATCTCAGTCTTTCTCATCATCAGGGCAAAGCCCAAAGGGATGGAACTCCCTTGCAGGGTAAATGCCATCTGGATTGATCTATCTTGGTCTATAAACCTGTCCAATCTTATCCTTAGTCTGTGTCCATCGCTGGCAGTCTTACTTCTTTTAGTGACCACAGTATAGCAATAGTATTTAGTAACCATAGCATTGCCAACAGTATAGCAATATTCCTTGATCAACATGTCATGATTTCTTCATCTTCCATCCTAATTGTATATCGATACCAAGAAAGTTACTGAAACCAAACCACAGTTTACGGAGAGGCCCTGGTTTTGGCACTGATGACATGGTCAATTAGTTCTTATTCCCTTCCTAATCTGTACTGGCATGAGTGACTTTGGCCATGCACAGAATACAGTTTCTCCTGGGAGATTTGCTGCTCACCCAAAAGAAACCACAAGTGTATAGATCTCCAGAGTTTTTCTTCCAAAGCAAAAATGAGAAAAATAACCCAGGAACAACCAGAGTTAAATTGTTCTCAAGAGAGTTTTTCCTGGGAGAGTGAATGTCATACATGTTCCCTTTGAAGAGAAGCCACAGTACAGTCCTCCAGTATACCAGGGTACTTTGCTTCAACCTCTCCCTCAGAAAGACAGTGTGTTGTTCAGGTTGGACCCTGCCACTCCAGCTGAGCAGTCTGGGTCAGTCAATCATGGCTGCCCCATGCACTGCTACCATCTGTCTCCAGGCAGACTGATGGAGCCTGCAGAGCATACTGAGATATGTGTACAGCCCCCCTGTCAGTGTAACATCAGCACTGCAAGCTCTCTGGTCTTCAAAGGCTCTGATTCAATTCAAATATCTGTTCAAGGGTCTCCAGGTAAGTTTTTTCCCTACCAGGGAAACAAACCCAGGAGAATTCTCCTGGATCATTTGAACATGTATATGTAGCCTCTGTCAACCCTAATCTTTCTCAGGAAGCACCTTTTCATGCATAACTAAGAGGGCAGCTCCAGCAGAGGGGTCTACTGAAAGCAGAGCACTGTTGTCTTTATCACTATGTTTTCTAACCTGCTTGCATCAGTGGTTGTCTCTTTTCCCATAATACAATCCCCTTTTCCACAACGATATACCCTTCCTTAAGGCTGCCTTTCCCATCCTTCCACAATCAAAGTCCTCCTTTCCCCTGTCATTTAACTAGGATGCATTTGTACATTATCTCATAATCCTCCTCCCTTGCTTCATGAGTTCTGCTTCAAGGAGCAATGAATCATCACAGGTGTGCTGGTCACTGGACAGGGAAAACTTTGATAGCTCAAGGTTAGAGGGTCTTTATCTTATCAAAAAGTATTGGCCTTTTTCTTCCTCCCACATAGCAATATGAGGTGGCCAAGGTAGTCATGATCCATAGATACCTGTTTGTAACTTTCAGGTTGAGAGGATAACATAACTGGCAAAAGCCTTGTGCCTGGTCTATATTAGCATTACTAGAGTGGCAACAATGGTGAATTAATGTCCTACATTTGCTATTGTTGATGCAGCCTTGTATATTTTACGTATACCTTCCCAGTGCCCTTGTCCAGTTGGAAAAATGAATTCCTGGCCTAAGTTGTATTTATTGTACCTCCCTTTCTGTGTATGGCAAAGGTCTGTAAGCAACAGCTTCCCCGAAACTTCATTAAGGTGTAACACTCTTATCCATGGTGCATAAAATAGAACAAAGCAAAGCAGGACCTAATTATGTGAAGAGAAGTCCTTCTACACTGTAATCAAACCCAGCCAATTACAATATAATTATGGCATAACCCAGTTACAATTGGACACCACACTGAAAGGCAGGTGTTCCTCAGCACTGTTTTGTAACCTGGGTCCTCAGTACTTAGGCAAGCTTTTAGTCTGGAATTCAACTGAGGTGTAGTGTACACAAAAACTGGAGCAGTGTTGTGATCAGGGTTGTGATTGGGACTTGGATATAACTGTGGATGGGACTGAATGTGAAATAAATAATATAAAAAAGAATTCTTTTAATTTAAAACATGACCTATCTTCTGTGAAGGAGCAATACATTGTCACAAAGTGCTGGCCACTGACTGGGATGGACTTTGATATCTGGAAACTGAAGGTTCTTCAGACCAAAGAGGACCTGGCAAAAGAGTTTATCCAGCAGTGTTATGAGGCTTGGCAGGGAGAAAATTACCCACAAAGAGCAGGGCATCCAGGTGGTGAGTGGAAAGATCATAATTAGTTCTAAATAGACATTAGCTCTAAATAGCTGGCTGTGTCCAATCAGCCCCCTTTTTTTTGGTTGCCTGTGTACTGAGGACCCCCTATTTTCTACTCCTCATTCCCTAGCTTGGCTGTAACAAGGCTTAGCCATTGTCAATAATATCTACATCAAGACTCTGCCCCCCTTTGGCTGCTGAGGCTAAGAGCCAGGGGCAGATTAAGCATTCTTGGGGCCCTGGGCATGGCACCCAAAGAAGATTGCCCTGACTACCACCCATGATAGAAAACTGCCAATATTGACTACATAGCCAAATAGGAAAAAGGGACAAATACAAGCAACAACCCTGTAGGATTGGGCTGGCATTGCACCTCCAACCATGAGTGCACAGATCCTCTAGCAGCCAACAGGGTGCTACAGGTACTAGAGCTGTGCAAAGCTTCTGGTGGTGATTCAATTTGGAGGAGATTTGGCCCGATTTGGTGGCCGAATCTCTGAATCTGAATCAAATTGGGACCAATTAAAAGGTCCGAATTGATTCAAAGCTCTCTGAATCTTTGGCAAAGATTCGGAGAACTTTGATGATTTGGGCAGTCCCTGCTGCAGCCACTCCGAGCTAGTAAATACTAGGGGCAGGGGAGGGGAGGCTGAGGGAGGGGACTATGGGGGGACCCCTGCCAGCCCCCCTGACCTCTGCCCGCTCCCCCAGCCCCCCATGGCTGCCCTTGCCTGCCCCAGCTCCCGGTACTTAAAAAAAAAGCCCTGGTGCTCACTGGGTGCTGGTAGGCAGGGGAGGTGATCCCTTCTGCCCCATGCTGCATGGGGAGAGATCTGCCCTGAGTCGCCTGATCCCCCTGCTCCACCAGCCCTTTAAGAAAAAAAAAGCCAAGAAAAGCCCCGGGATTCTTCACTCCTGGTGCAGCCTTGGGACTTCAGGGGGCTCATGCAGAGCCCCCACCTGCCACAGGGCAGTGGAGAATAGCAGGAATCACCCCCCGCTGGCAGAAGCGGTGAGTCTGGTGTTTCTTCAGGTTTGGTTTTTTTTCTTAAAGGGCCGGAGCTGGCCCATGCAGGGCACACGTGGGAGGGCTGGGGGAGTGGGGGCAGGGTTCGGGGGCTCATGCAGAGCCCCCCATGCAGCGTGGGGCAGCGGGGATCACCCCCCCCCCCAGCAGCACCCGCTGGGGCTGGCGGGGCAGTCATTGCTGGGCTGAGAGAGAGGTGGGTAATGGGCTTGGCCTGGCTGATTCGGAGATTTGGCTGCTGCTGAATCTCTGAATCAGATTTGGCTGAATCGAATCGGGACAGTGATTCGAATCACAGAATCAAATCACTGTCCCCTGAATTGGCTGAATCCGAACAAATACTAGCCGCTTCGCGCAGGCCTAACAGGCACTGCCTGACCTGACTAAACTGCTCCTGCAGAAAAACAGCAGTGGTGGCAGCTTCCAAATTGGCCAGGCCCTAGGTTTCAGGAGGCCCCAAGCCATTCATTAATTTGCCTCTACCAAGAGCAGGTCACTCCCCCTTGCCCTCTGCTACAATTACAGTTCACTCTGTTCCTGGCTCCTCCTCCCTTGCCCCAGGAGGAGGCAGGTCAGCCTTGGGGCTAATCCATCTCAATCCTCCACAAATCCCTTGCTGATCAGCCAGCCTGACGTCTCAGAGCTGCCCTATGCATGAATGGGATAGCAGGCTCTTCAGCATCATGTGCAGCAGGCACACTAGGCATGAAATAGGTTTGGAGAAGAAGGGATGGCTTCTTAGGGCAGATTGGCCTGGGGAGCCTGGATCTGTCATCCTACCTCTGCCCCATGAACCAAGACAGACTGAGATCCCTGTGGCTCTGTGTCTGGGGGTGCCACTGCAGCCCTCCTCCCTGGGGCCCTGGCTTAGCAGGCTGTTCTCCTCAGTAGCACATTTCTCTTGGCCCACCTCCCCAAAGCCTAGGGGCCCAAAAATAAAGCCTTGATACAGCTGATATCCTCTTGACAGTTCTGATACCAATCAGACCTGGATCTCTGTACAGGCCAAAACAGACGTGGCCCCTGTTCGGTACTGGGAGAAGAGTCTCCTCCTCACCTCCTCAGTGCTGTGGGCCTCTCCAGCACCGCCCCTGAGATTGCAGGATGTCTCACTCCACCCCTAGCTCGCAGAGATCCTGCAGGGCCTTTCATGTCACTCCCTTCCACATACAACCATGGCCACTTCTACGCCCGGTAGCTATGCGGCACCTGCCAGGATGGCAAAAGGACCCTCCCCTCAACCCCACAGAAACTACCCTCTTCTCCCCACCCAGTTACCAGACAAACGATAATTGTCATGTCTGTGTGGTAGATCTGCGTCTGCAATGACGCAGGATGGGTAATTACAGAAGGGGCCAAAATGTAGGAGATATCCAAAGAGCACTTGTGTTTGAGAAAGTGTCTGATTGATTGCCCTTCTGCAGATGAGTTTTTTTTTAATTAGTGCTGCCCCTCATGCCCCCAGACTTGCTGGCAGGCAGGTCACACCGAAAGAGTGCTGCTAGAGGTGAGCCTGAGATGTTGCGACTGCTGGGCACTCACATTTTCAAATGGTTTGTGGCCTATGTGGCACTTCTGGCTGGGGACTGGGAAAAGAGACACATTTGCTTCTTCTGAATGGTTTGTGAGGCACCCACGTTCGGTGTTACCTCAGAGTGGCGAGGCTCTGCGGAGTGCGACCCTTTCATTGCTCCAACCTGGCAGGGCTGCCCCAGGCCCTCGAGCCACCCCTGTGCTTCTGGGTCTATTTCTCCACCTGGCTTAGGAGGATCTGTCTCCCTCGGGCTGCAGGATGGAGCCCAGCCTCCTCTGACTAGGAAGAGCCTCACTCTTCTTCTTCTCTTCTTTAAAAAAGACATTTCTGAGTCCCAAACCAAATCAAGTCCAAATGCGCCAGTCCGTCCAAACCATAAGTGGCCCCACACCCGGCAAACATCCCCCACCCCTACCAGGGGCTTCGGATATTTCCAGCACCTTTTGGCGGGCATCTTACGGGCAGGCTCGGGGTCGGATGCCCCCAAGTTTCTGCTGCCTTCGCATTGTTCAGGGCTGGGGTGTCTCTCCCCCTGGGCGGACTCTCGGCCACCCTCCCCACCCGGGGGTCCCTGCACACAGGGGCGGGGCGGGATGCATCCGGCTCCTGTCAGCGGCGGGGTGGGGACGGGCTGGGGCTGCAAGCCCGGCCCGGAGAGGGCTTCGGCTCCCGGGGGCGCGGACCCGCCTCCCCCGGGCTGACACCGCCCCGCGCCGGGGGGCCGGGCCGAGCAGTGCTGCTCGCGTCCTCCGGGCCCGCAGGGGGCGGCCGAGCCCCGCCGGCCTGGGCTGTCCGCGGCGCGCTCCGCCGCCGGCCCCAGCTGGTCGCTGCTCGCCGAGGCGCCGGGCGGGCCGGGCCGGGCCGGGTCATGGCCGCGGTGCTGCTGCCGCTGCTGCTGGCGCCGCTGGTGCCGCCGGGCCGGGCGCTGCCGGGACAGGCCGCCGCGCGCGTCGAGGTGCTGCTGCCGCCGGGGCCGGGGGGCGCCGCGCCGCGCCCCCGCTACACGCTGCAGGGCGCCGTGCTCGGCCTCGGCCTCGGGCAGCCGCCCCGCCGGGAGGTGCTCCGCGGCCGCCTGCGCCTGGTGAGCGGGGCCGGGGGGGCGGCGCGGAGCCGCAGTGCGGCGGGGCCCGGGGCTGGCGGTGACGCCCGCTGTGCCGGTGCCCGTGCCCAGGTGGGTGCGGCGGAGGCCGAGCCGGAGGAGGAGGAGGAGGCCAGCTGGATCGGGGTGGTGCCGCTGGGAGAGGAGCAGGCGGAGGCGCCGCGGAGCAGCTCGGAGGAGTCCTTCACCGCCGCCGTGGTCAGCAAGGTGGGCGCGCCCGGGCGGGCAGCGGGGCCGGGCTGTCCCGGGTCTGGCACCGGCACCCCGCGCTGCGCAGGGGCGTTGGGGCACGCTCTCCACTCCTGAGGTGGCTCCGGGGGAGGTGGAAGAAAAGCTGCTGTTCTGCCTGGGGGCGGTTTCAGGGAGGCCAGAAGGGGCCTATGTTGGGTCCGTGACCCCAAGAGCGAAGGGGACTGGAGACGCATCTTCCTGTGCGGGAAGAAGAACCGTTCGGAGGCCTGCCTGGCTGCTGACCTGTCCCGTCATCGAATTTGGTCCCCGTATGTGTGTTGTCTGTATCAGGCTGAACTCTCTGGTCTCTTCCCCCAACAGATGAAGCGAGCCCTGGTGCTAGGAGCATCAGCCCTGCTCATTCTGGCGCTGAATCAGAACGCCATCCGAGAGGTAGACGCTTTTCACCAGCTTCCCTTCTTCTTGCTGCGGAGGCTCAGAAGAAGCTGGTTCCACTGCCTTGCTAATGTGTCTACTCTGCTCCTTCTGCAGCTGGATGTGTCCCTGGTCCTCGCCAAGCCTGTGATCGTGATCCAGTCCTCAGACAATGTCACCAAGCTCCTTGGCGCCTTGTTACGGTAAGCAGGTACTTACTGAAAGGGGAGTGACAGCTAGAGAGTGCAAACACCTTGAAGGCCTGGAAGTGTGTGTGCATGCCCTGCTCTTGGCCCTACAATCCTCTGCCTATCTGTGGAGACGCTGTCTGGAAGTGGCAAAAGTCTGGTTTTATTCATAGTTGAAGGCCCGGGTATTCCTTGGTAATTTTGGATGACTCCCTGTATAATACAGGCCATTACATGTTGCTTCTTCCTCTCTTGAGCCCAAGATTGTTTGTCTGTCTAAAGCAACTATTCCAAAAAGGCATCCAGTCTTGATTACTCCAAGAGATGGAGAATCCACCCTTCTTGAAGTCATTGCAGTCTCCTGGAGTTTCCTTTTGTTTCCCTGTTAACACCCTTCTCCATTACTAATAGACTGGAAAGTACTTTGTTACCTTCATGTAAAACAGGCACATTGTCCTCTCCTTTTTCTAACATAGAAAAGGAGTATTCTTTAAATTCTTCAGTCTTTCCTGTATCATGATTAATAATAAGGCCCCAGAACTCCAGGGTTAGGAGGATCCCGTGCCAGCTCAGTCATGATGCTGAGCTACTTGAGTAGAGAGCTGTTAAAAACTTCTCTATTTTCTTCCAGGAGACTGACTGTGAATGGCTGGTTTTGTTAACATGTCCCACTGTAAAGCCCTGTGCTGCTTGGGTGATGCTGGATCTGAGTGGAACACCATGGGCACCCACTCACCCCAATATTGGCTCTTTTGTCTGCTTCTTTGGGGCTGTCACCCAAGGGTGTGATACTTGGTGTTTTCCAAACATGAGGGTAGCCCCTGGGCACCTCCGTGAAGGGGGTATCAAGCATTGTCTTAATTTTACAGATGGGGAAATTTGAGGCACAGCGGCAGTGACTTCTCTGAGATCCCCCAGGGAGTTGGTGGATGCTTGGGTTCTAGCTCAGCTGCCTGTCTCCTTTATGCAAAGCACTCTCCATTCTCTGACCATCTGCATTCTCCCCTGCACAGCCTTTTGGGCACTGGGCCTACTCTTCTACCATGCGTAGCTTGTGTTCCGTTGTTCCCTGTACAGTCCCATTGCTCATGAGCATCACGTGTGTATGGGGTATTCCCTGAGCACTAATGCCATAGAATGAATGGGAGGATCTTGGAGTAGGTTGAGATCCCCGGGAATGTTGTGCTCCCTTAGCGTGCTTTAATTGGCACCCCTCTTCTGCCTGTGCCCAGGGAATCTGTGATACTAATGCTATTCTTGACTTTTGCTAGCAGAGGGCTCCGGGCAACAGCAAAGATCACATACCAGACAGTGCTGCTGGAGAACCTGGTACGTAATCTCAGCAGGGAACAGACTATACCCCAGCCTGGGCATTGGGTGCAAGGTCAGACTCACTCGTTGCTAAGGCATCTCCTCCCTTACCAGCTTCATGAACCTCATAGCAGCAGCAGGTATATCTGTTGGTGCTCTGAGTGCAGAACCTATGCATGGAATGTGTAACTTGTAGAGTCCTTGTCTAACATCCCAACTGGTAGGGTTTTGATCACAGCCCTTGGGAGATGACTTCATGGCTGAATCAATCTCATTGCTAAGAACCTCCTGGTTTTTTTTAGACACCTAACACAGATGGGGAAGCTGAGACACAGTGTCGTTTAAGTGATTTGCCTGAGTCCCACGAGAAACTGAATCCAAACTCAGTTCAGTGCCCTTACATACTAAGCCTTTTTCCACCTTTCTCAGTTTAGTTCCATTACCCTGCTTTCTTTGCCATGACTAACTACAGACTATCAGTTCGCCACTATAGATGGATTTGGCAACCTTCATCTTAACTCAGCTTCTTTTGCTGCTCTACTCTGGGCCTGCAGATGTGATAGGTGCCAGGGGAGATAATGCCAGAGCCATTTAGAGAGGAAGTACCCCCTCTTTGGTCTGTGGTGCAGTGTCCTTATGCATGCAGGCCAAATTGCATTGCCCCTCTCTAAGTGTTGTCATGCCCTGAAACCTCCTCTTGCCCCAATGCTGTGCATCACTGTCACTTGTGCAGGTGTGTCTTACCCTGCCCTGTTGCTGGCTCATGGATGGCATTGCACTTGTCTCCTCTGCAGGGAGTGACTCTCACATTGTGGTCAACCTGTGGCCTGTCCCGAGGCGGGCTGTATGGGGAGTGGCAAGGAGTGATCTGCATGGGAGAGAACAGCTCACGGGTTCAGGTGTGTCATAGCTGGGTGGCAGGGTACCGATATGCAGAGCTTATGAGGAGCTGGACATGTGAGCAAGGGTGCTTTTTTTTTTTTTTTTTTTTTTTGACACTTTGTGTCTCAGGCTAAATCAGCTGTGAATTCTGTTGACTGAGCAGAACTCAATTGTTCAAGTCTGTGTGGTGCTACCACTGGCAAGTATTCTACCTCCCAAACTCTTCAGCCTGGGGCTTCAAATGCTCCCTAATCCATAAGTTATCCAACCTGCAAGCTCAGACGCCTTGGAGTTCAGATGCCCCCTAGTCTTGCTTGACCCTAGTCAAAGGTCAAAGGAGCAAACTAAAGGCAAAGCCCGAGAGCAGTCCCCCATCACCATAAATTGTGTAGCGAGACAGCCTCCCAATGGGAGTTTCATAGACTCTCATGGGGCCTGCTTGCAGTGCAGTGGACAGGTCTCCACCCTCAAATACAGTGAGTCATTCAAGGCCAAGCAGGGGGCCGTCCCTGTCAGGTCAATAAAACCACCTGGGCCAAAATCATCACCATGGTATCTCCTGTCTTCAGCAGTATTAAAGACTCCACATAACCTGCTTCCTGGACCAGCCCAATACTTAGTTTTGTGTTCGGTCATACAGACAGGACCAAACAAAAGGACCAAGACAGGACTCCACTGACCCAGACAGGACTCCACTGCACAGTCACAGAAAGTACAATGGGGAGAATGCCTGTTGTTGCTCAATGGTACCTTCTAGGGATGATTTAAGGAGTAGCATAGTTAAGCACCACAAGGGATCCTGTCACATCTGTCTGACAGTAAGCTGTGAGATGCTTTGCCCAAGTGCTGTGGCCTTACTGCCACCCATGTGCTGTGTCTATAGAAATACCTTCAACAGCTGTGGAACACCATCCTGCTCATTGCCCTCATCTTGTGTACTGGGGTGATTGTGCAGGCCCAGCGTCAGTCCCGGCAAGACCAGTCAGACCAGGACACTGAGGTGGGCACCTTCCTCTGCTTTTCCCCACTCCTTAGAAAGCTGACAGGGAAAGGCAGCTGTGAATTGACTGTGCTGTTCCTCTGCAGCTGGACCTCAAGCAGCTCATTCTGCAGAGGCTGTCAGCACTGAAAACCCGGCGCTACCACCCTGGCAAACACCTCCGGAGTCGGGCCTGTGAGATTGACAGTTGTGCCGTCTGCTTGGACCAGTTCCACAAGAATCAGGTAGAGCTGGGCAGAGACAGGGAGTTCCTGAGGGTTATTGCCTTCCCAAATTTCTGGTAGGGCCAGGGTGCTAGAAGCCTATTAGCCGCTGACAATAAAACCACACTCGTGACACAGTGATGGCCCCCAGCCCATAGTGAAAACTGGGCACAAGTCACAACTACATTCTTCCCTGCTCAATAGCCTCCTAGGTTTGCCTGCTTGAAGTAGTTCATGGTCTCTGCCCTTAGGTTGCCACAAGTGTGCCACACTTGTTTGATGGTCTTGTCACTGTAGGGCAAAGACATTTGGGATATTTTGCCTGCCTTCTGAGCAGGTAGCAGTGGTCAGGGCCTGGGGTGGAAAAATAGACTGGCTGGACCATCAGTTCTTTTCTGGTGCAATGGGGAGGCAGTACACTGGGCTTGCTGCCACAGTGTGCATCTGAAATGGGATGCTAGGTTGCTTGCTCTGGTTCATCCTGCTGAGCCTCATACTGGTCTGGTGTTCCTGTCTCCCTGCTGCCCATAGTGTCTGCGGGTGCTGCCGTGTTCGCATGAGTTTCACCGGGACTGTGTGGATCCATGGCTTCTCCTGCAGCAGACATGCCCTTTGTGCAAGCATAATATCCTGGGTAAGAAGACAGCAGGGCTTGGGGCATGACATAGTACAGCATGCTCCTGTGAGGGGGAGCGGGAGGGCAGTGGCTGAGGCCCATGCAGTGGCTGTCCAGTATGTTCCCAGTACAGCCACAGCTGGAATCACCCCTCCCTTGCTCTGGATTCCTGTGCTTCTTTCTGCCCTAGTGACATGCAGAAGTGTGGCAGATCCAATGAGTCTCCTCATTGGAATAATGAAGCCTTTTGTGCCTAAATATGAGGTCAGGTCTCCCAGCTTCTGCCACTCCCAGAGGCCTGAGTACACTTGAAGTAGGGTGTCCAGAAGATGATTGGGGGTGGGGGGGAAGGGAAGGCAGATAGAAGGCTCAGGAAGAAGGGGCAGGTATCTAGAAGCCTCTATCAGAGGGGTATTCACCATCACCAGGCAGATATTGCCTCTGTGGCATTTATTACCCAGATGTGGTTGGGTCCAGGATCCTGTAATGGCTTTCCAACCCTTTCTCTGAGCTCCCTTGCAATTAAGGGATTACAGTCCCTCAAGTGACCACTCCTTTCTCAATTTCCCTTCTAGGAAGTTGCTGCAGAGAGAGCTAGCTGGCCAGCGAGACACACTCTGAGACTGATCCACCTACACTCCGGGAATGGGGGGCAGTTAGTTGATCTTATAACCTGCTTTTCATGAGCTGGCTGAGGGGACTAGAACTGGGGAAAGTAGCTGGACCAACATAGCGTGTTGAGGGGATAGGAGGGTGGGGGGGGAAAGAGGTATGGAGATAATGTGGGTTTGGGGAAGTGTCAGCAGTGTCCATTACTCCACGGTGTGCTTGGGACAGTCCAGTCCACTGTGTCTATGGCCAGGCTGCACACAGTAGATATCTGGAACCTTAGGGGAAGAGGCATTGAAGGGGATGCAAATGGATTCAGAGCCCCCTAGAGTGAATGTGGGCAGCCCTATCCCTGCACAGGGATGAGCTCAGCAGAGGGTGGGATGGAGGAGCTTACCGGGGTGCACCCTGAAATGTCTGTGTTAGTGGAGGTTTGGAGAGACCCCAGGGGTAGTGGGCACAAGAAAAATAAGCTAAATGGGCATCTGAGACCCCTTGGTGGACTAGGGATGATGTTTGGGAGATGCTTAGGCAAAGTCTTAAGGGGTTAATGGGAAACCCAGGTCTGGGAGAGGCCTGGCCCTGTAGCTGGCTGAGCCCTTGGTCACAGGCCACTTCCACCCGTTGCTCGGGAGGGCCTACTATTCTTTTTATAAATCTCTATTTTCTATATTCCCATGGCTGCTGCTAGACCCCTGTTGTCAGACTGCCCCAGCCCAAGGGCCTGGCTCAGCTTGAGTGCTCCTGTGCCACCCCATCCAATTTGGCAGGATGGCCTGGGCATAATGAGAGGCAGCATTGGCCCCTGTTTCTTTTGTCCCTGGCAGTACAGTGAATGCGAAATCTCTGCTGACAGGGAAAAGGGAGGGGGAAGCTGGTGCTACTGCTGTCATACTGCCCTTGGTTTCAATATGCTTTCCTTCTTGCTGCCTTAGTTCAAAGTAGCCAGCTGGGGGAGCAGTCTGTCAGCTGTGGGGATTTACAGATTCATGAATGCTTGCTTTTATTTATGCTAACTTATTAGAGAGAGTGGTGTGAGTTAACTGTAGAGAATGAACAACAAACAAGCATCCAGGTATTTGCTGTGAGCCCTGGATGGCTCCTGGCCTGGTTCAGCAGCCAGGGGCTGCTGGCTTGATCCCCCACATGTCTGTAAAGCCACCTGTAATATTAAATACAGAGCAAGGAGAAATCTGCTGTGTTACTCTGGTTCATTTTATGGAACAAACTAGTGTCTGGTGTGCTGAAACAGCTGCCACCATTCCTGCTTGAGTTCAGTGTACCTTTCATCTGGCTGGTGAGCCCTTTTCTCTGCTAGCAGCCCAAGCTACCTCCAGAAGCCACCTGGAGATGCTCTTGCCCAAAAGAGAAAAGCCAAATAGAAGTTTAGGATATACCAAACCTTGCTCTTACTCTTGCTATTAGCTTAAGGTGCCCCTGGGTAACTTCCCTGGTGGAAAGTGCAGGGGCTAGGAACAGACTTCTTGGTGCACAGTACATCCCAGAGGCTAATCTTTATTCACTGGGGAAGGGGTTGCTTTGCTCTCCAGGTCACACAGACACAACATACTCCAGTGATTTGCCGAAGGATGCTCGTGGCCAAGCTGCTGTGAGAGTTCCTACTTTCCAGGCATATGATCGGATCACTTTTTTCCATGTCCCTCCTACCGATCAAACCCTGGCATGAAACCCTTCATTTCTTCTGTGAATAGCAGCCCAGACCATCTGGATATCCTGCTGTACCTAAGCCTGACCATGCTTTTCCCCACCCTAAAATGGCTCTCCACCTCTTGCTGTGCAGTGTGCTGATGTTTTCTCTAGCTCCTAAGAAGAAAAGCCCCTCTTGTACCCATAAAACTGGGGCTATGGGAATAGAGCCTTTGTCACTGCTGTAAGCATTTTAGCCTCTGTGTACGGAAAAGACAGAGCTTTCTATAAGAATTCTATTTGTTGAGGACCTTGTCCACAGCATGTTGAACTCTGGTCTCTCCTAACACATAAAGCAAGCCCTTGGTAACAGGAGCATCAACCTTGCTCATTCTAATGCTGAATTGGAACAGGATCCTCAGTGTGTCTCCCACTTCCATCTGTCCCTCCCCCACGAATCACCTGTCCTAAGACAGCCAGATGGCTCTAGCAGAGCTGCCAGTGGGGGATGATATCAGATGCTTCATCTCCTGTGCTGGCTGACTGCCTCCAACACTAGCTTGCTACTTATGGGGATCCTGGGGTTGTAAACATGACAGCATTTGTGGCACTGGTTGAATACCACTTCCTGATAGAATTACTCTGCTGGCCTTCTATTTCTGGTGGTTTCTAGTACTACGTGATGGGAGTGCCTGGACTCCAGCTACACTGTCTTGCCGTTTGGGTTTGACATTGCTACTGACGAGAAAGTTCTCAGGTAGCAGAGAGAGGCAGGACAGTTCCTTGCATGTGGTCTCTAGGGAGGATGGTTTTGTCTGTTGGCTGCTTGGTGGTCTCTGGCATGCCTTGCTTGTTTGGCTGCTTGGAGGCCGGCGGGACACCAGGCTGTCATTGCCAGCTTGGCTGTTTGGAGATCTGTGTGCACCAGTAGGATTTCTGTAGAAGCAGCAGAAGCAGGGATGAGAGAGCAGATCTGTAGTATGGAAGGTCTCTTTTGAAACCAAGTTCCCAGCTCCTTGCTTTGGCATGGTGCCACTCTTTACTCACCCTCTGTAATCTTTGTTGTGGTCTGTCACACAATCTTTGCTGCTGGTCTGGGGAGAGGAATGAATCCACAGCTGGGTCTGTGGAATAAGCTAGAGAGAACCATAGAATTAGAACCTGCCTGAGCTCATCTCCATGGTCACTGCCCAATGCTAGGAATTTCTTCCACATCCAGGAGCTAGGATTGACCCAGAGTTACCATGTCTTGGGTGGGTCTTGCAAAAAGACAGACCTAAAACAAAGCATCAGGCCCCAAAGACCTTCAGTGTTAGTGGGTATAGAGTGCTATTTCCCCTATCTACAGAGCTGTTTAGGCAGTACTGCAACAAGCTGGCCTTCCCCAGGAGCCAGCTCAGATTTTAGCTGAAATGTAGGATGGGTTACATGGGATAGGCAGATGGATTATGGGAGCCAGAGACCCAGTCCTTGACCTAGATCCCTTAGTGCTAGGTATGGTATAATTGCAGAAGACAGTCCCTACTCCAAAGAGCTTCCTACTCCAAAGAGCTTACAATTTAAGTGAAATGAATGAGTCCCTAGCAAGGAGATGGCCAAGTGTACAGCAGTAGGATGTCATTGAGGGGCACTGGCAAACTGGGCTGGAGAATTGTAATGGAGCTCGCTTTATCCCTCATCACAAAGAAGGTGAAAGCCTTTTATGAGGAACAATTCTGGCTGGAAGGCCCTGCCTTGGCAGAGGGATAAAAGGAGATGGCAGAGAAAGGGCAGATGGGCTCCAGCAGTGAAATGGAGCACAGCTTCTGCTAAAGGTGGCTTGACTAGGAATGCAAAGGGACAGGAGACCAAGCAGGCCTGAGGAAGGGCTAATGCTGGGAGAAAACCAGCTAGGATTGAGTTGGCCTGGAAAAAGGCCAGGAATTAGAGGAAACTCAGCAGAAGGACTGCAAAGATGCCAAAGGAAAGGCCTGGCCTAGGAGGAACCTGGCTAGGGACAAGTGAGCCTAAGGCAGTGGTCTCCAACCTTTTTATGGAGAAGATCACTTTTTGTTAGTAAAGGGCCCTGCCTCCTGGGCTCTGACCCCACTCACCTAGCCCAGCCTTGGTGGCAGGGGACGTGGCTTATCCCAACCATGTGTGCCCTGCTACTCCTGATCGTGGAGCCTCTGACAGACTGAGATCCACTGTTGGAGGCTCTATGATTGACCAGTGAAGGCTGGGGTTCCAGAGCCCCAGCAATGGACCAGAGACACTGGGTGGTAAGGGGCAGCTATAAAGTAGAGGAAGAAGCCCCTGTAGAGCCCCGGCCACTATATACCTTATCCCAAATAACAAGGCCCTCCCCTAGTGAACTAACAGCTCAAGGAACAACAAAGCACCATACCTACAGGCTGGGGAACTCCCTTCTTGTCAGTGCAGAGGCAGAAAAGGATCTTGGAGTCGTCACTGATGCCATGATGAACATGAGTGGGCATTGTGGGGATGCAGTCAGGAAGGCCAACCGCACCTTGTCATGCATCCACAGATGCATCTCAAGCAGGTCCAGGGAGGTGATACTTCCCCTCCACACGGCACTGGTCAGGCTGGAGCTGGAGTACTGCGTCCAGTTCTGGGCGCTGCACTTCAAGAGGGATGTGGACAACATGGAGAAGGTCCAGAGGAGGGCTACTTGCATGATCAGGGGGCACAGGGCAGGCCCTACGAGGAGAGGCTACGGAACCTGAACCTATTCAGCCTCCACAAGAGAAGGAGGAGGAGGTATCTAGTGGCCTGTTACAAACTAGTCAGAGTGGACCAGCAGGCATTGGGGGAGTCCCTGTTCCCCAGAGCACTACCAGGAGTGACTAGAAATAATGGTCACAAGGTGGCAGAGGGTAAATTCAGATTAGACATCAGGAGGCGCTACTTCACTGTCAGGGCGGCTAGGATCTGGAACCAACTTTCAAGTGAAGTGGTGTTGGCTCCTACCCTGGGGGTCTTTAAGACAAGGCTAGACAGTCACCTTGCTGGGGTCATTTGACCCCAGTACTCTTTCCTGCCATGGCAGGGGGTCAGACTTGATGATCTGCTCAGGTCCCTTCCGACCCTACCAACTATGAAACTATGAAAGAGGCAGGTGGGGATGTTGCAGAGAGGTTCCCTAGTAATACTGCCTTGGCTTGGGGAGACATCAGTCCCTACTCACAGGAGTCCAGGATGGGCATGGCAGGAGGGGCTAAAGAGAAGGACCAAGGTGCTGTCTGATTTTAGGGTTGATTTTGGTTCCCTGTGATCATGAACAATGAATCCCAATGAAAGCTCAGACAGAGCCCCCTTAGGAACTATCCCTTGAAGACCTGGATGATTCCAGCTGCTTCTAGTGGGTTTTGGATAAGGTGCTATAAAATTTCACAGTGTTAGGGAAGTCTTTTCCTTTCTGACTGAACTGGAACAGGATGTAGTGCACACAGACACTTGATGACAACTGTCCTGCATATCTGGCTAGAGGTGAGCTTGGAGATCCCTCCCTCTCCAAAATAATAGGAAATAAAATCCCAATTAATTGGAAGCCTAGAAAGTGACAAGGTCAAATGGTCACAAACTCTTCCAAAACTGTTTCAGGCTGAACATAAGGAAAAACTTCTTCACGGGCCAAGGCCTGAAATAGACTGCCTCCAGAGGTGGTGCAAACATCTACTTTGGATTCTTAAGGAATGTTTGGACATCTATCTTGCTGGGATCCTTTGACCCTAGATGACTTCCTACCCCTGGGGAAGGGGGCTGGACTCGATCTTCCAAGATCCCTTCCAGCCCTAATGTCTATGAAATCTATGACATTGTTTTGCGTGAATAAGGCCTGGGCTATGGCACTGTACTGCACTAACACGTCATTTCCCAGCTGGAGCAAGATGTGTATTTCACCACTTCCCCTCTGCTGTTCATATGCATTCTAATTATGATCCTCCTTTGGGGAGAGGAAGGATATCTTACTGGCAGCTTACAAACAATTCTCTGTTTACTGAAACCCAAGGGCTGCTCTTAGGTTTTTGCCTTCTGAACAGTCAATAAGTGTATTGTGATTCCTAATTCCACTGTGTCTACAGCCACTCTGACCTGAAGGGAAGGTGGCTCAGTGAAGTGGGCATGCCTAGAACCAAACCTGGCAGCCTGAGTTGGCAAGCAGAGCTGTAGTGCTGGCAGCCTCCACTTAGCTGCTTGACTGTTCTGCAGGAGTCCTGAAAGACCAATCATTGACCTTCACGCATGAGTTAATTTAATTGCTTTTGGTCTTGGGGAAGGATCCCAAAGCCCATAACCCCTCTCTGAAGCAAGACTATGTTTCACAGAGGAGCTCTGCTTATGCTTCTTGCTTAGTCTATCCTGGTGAGGTGACTTCAGAGTTTTCTGTGCTCTGTTCATTCAGGAAGTCTGTCTAGTTCTCAAAGCATGCCAGCTTCAGAGTAAGGAAGTCATTTGACTTGCTTAAGTCATAATTTTTGGCATGTTTTTAATGATGAATTTGTCAACTATATTTTCATTTAGAATCCAGACTCTTAGGGATGGTCTGTGACCTAGAACTACTGGACAGCCCTGCTTAAAGGGAGAATTCAGGTAAGCCTCAGTGAGTATAGAGGTGACCCTTCAGCTCCAGAGAATACAGAAACAATGGAGTTGGTTCTGAAGTATGAATTTTAACGAGACTTGAACTTAGTGTCAAAAGGCAATGGGGTTTTAGTACCCCTGACCTCTGCAGGGATTAAAGGATGGGTCTCCAGTCTGCCAACAGCAATAAGAACTATGGAATGGGTCTCCAATCCATTAGCCCTAGAAACTCCTATTGTCATAGGATGATTTAAACCTGAAGTTCAACAATCAATGGGGATCATAAGACAATTCTTGTATCTCCATCCCGTAAGCCCACATAGATCATAGGATAAGTATCTAAATCCTAAAGGCCATGGAAGCAATAGGATGAGTTGTGAATCCTCCAAGTCCACCTCACCATTGCCCTGACCCACCACTCTATTTGTATTACTTCCTATTTATTCAGCAGGTAATCTTTTAACCATGAGGAGTGTGTTCTCTCCACCTGTGGTTGTAGACAGACTCACCCTCAAGGCTCCTTGCTTGGCTGCTTCTCTCATTTTGACAAGTGCAGTCCTGAGCCGGAAGTTCTCTTGCTCCAGGATGTTGATCCGGATGTTATTTGCCTGCAGTTGCTTTTCCATGTCTTCTGCAACATTCCCAGTGCCTTCAGAGAAATATATAGCCTGGGATCATGCCTTTGCCTTTGGAAGGATGAACTTCAGTTTCTCCTATACAAAGGCTGTGGCTTTACCGTCACTATTTTAGGCTGACAAAGGGCAGGCTCTGTCTGTGTGGGGTGTGGGAGATCAACAGCTCTGCTCAGAAACAACATGGTAGGTTCAAGGATTACCTTTCCACAATGAAATGAGGACTGGCTTGGGAGTGTGCTTATACAACTCCACATGGAAATTCCCCTTCATCTAAGATGTTTGATTTTTACCACTAACAACCCTAGAGCAAATGCAAGTAACTTCTGTTAATAAGAAGGACATGTCTTATCCTTCCTTGAGTTTTCTGTTAAACATCCCAAAGGGATAACTGCCAGTTAAAGATGAAAGGTACAGACACTGTAGGGAAGGTGAACACAATGAGGTGTTGGAGGATAGAGCTATGCTGGTGCAAGGAGAGTGATGATTTCACATCTCTTGGGGCATTTATACACATGCTTGGGGGGGGGGCACTTTTACTGGAGCAACTCTTAGAGCCCATTCCAGAGCATCTCATGAATCGGTGTGCCCAGGCTCAAAAATGGCAGCAGGGGCACTTTATCTAAAGCTTGTCAAATAAATTTTAGTTACAACACCCCCAGCACCATTTTTAAGCATGGGGATGCTGATACACGAGATGCTGGAGTCTGCTGGAGCACTTCAATTATTGAACTCCAGCAGACTTTATAGATTTCATAGACATTAGGGCTGGAAGGGACCTCGGGAGATCGAGTCCAGCCCCCTGCCCAAAGGGCAGGAAGTCAGCTGGGTTCATAGGATCCCAGCAAGATAAGCATCCAATTTACTCTTGAAGGTGTTCAATGTAGGTGCTTGAACCACCTCTGCTGGCAGACTGTTCCAGACCTTGGGGGCTCGGACAGTAAAGAAATTCTTCCTTATGTCCAGCCTGAAACGGTCTTGCAGGAGTTTGTGACCGTTCAACCTCGTCATCCCTTGGGGCGCTCTGGTGAACAAACATTCCCCCAGATCCTGGTGGTCACCCCTGATAAACTTATAGGTGGCCATCAGATCACCCCTGAGCCTGCGCTTTTCCAGGCTAAAGAGTCCCATGGCTCTCAGCCTGTCATCGTAAGATCTGTTTTCCTGACCTCTGATCATGCGCGTGGCTCTCCTCTGGACTCTCTCAAGCTTCTCCACATCCTTTTTGAATTGTGGAGCCCAAAACTGGATGCAGTACTCCAGCTGCGGCCTCACCAAGGCCGAGTACAAGGGGAGAATGACGTCCCGGGATTTGCTCGAGAAGCATCTATGGATGCACACCAGCATTTTGGTCGCTTTACTAGCCGCAGCATCGCATTGCAGGCTCATGTTCATCTTGTGGTCAATGATGACCCCCAAGTCTCTTTCTTCTGTAGTGCTAACCAACGTAGCACTGCCGAGCCTATAAGGGTGCTGCAGGTTTTTCCTCCCAAGGTGGAGAACCTTGCATTTATCGGTGTTAAACACCATGAGGTTCTCGTCTGCCCATTTGCTGAGCTTGTCCAGGTCAGCCTGAATCACCCGCCTATCTTCTGGCGTGGATGCTTTGCCCCAAAGTTTGATGTCATCGGCGAACTTGGCCAGTCCACTCCTGACTCCAATCTCCACATTGTTAATGAAGATGTTGAACAGTATGGGTCCCAGGACAGAGCCTTGAGGGACCCCACTGGTCACAGGGCACCATGTTGAGTGACTGCCATCAATCACAACCCTCTGGGTCCGACCACGAAGCCAATTTCCCAGCCAGTGGATCGTGGTGGAGCCAAGGCCACAACTGGGCAGTTTGACCAAGAGGTGATCATGGGATACCAGATCAAAAGCTTTTTTGAAGTCAAGATATATGACATCAATCTCTTCTCCTTTGTCCAGGTGATAGGTCACCTGGTCATAGAAGGAAATGAGATTGGTCAAACAAGACCTACCTGCAACAAACCCATGCTGGCTATCCCTTAGAATGTTAGCCTGGGCCAGTCCCTCAAGGATGGCCTCCTTAATAAACTTTTCTAAGATCTTCCCCAGGATAGAAGTCAGGCTAATGGGCCTGTAGTTAGCCGGATCCACTCTCCTCCCTTTTTTGAAGATCGGCACCACATTGGCCTTCTTCCAGTCTTCGGGCACTACACCAGAGCGCCAGGAGTTTTCAAAGACCCATGCCAGGGG
The DNA here is from genome assembly GCF_052110815.1 of Crocodylus siamensis. Lineage (NCBI taxonomy): Eukaryota > Metazoa > Chordata > Crocodylia > Crocodylidae > Crocodylus > Crocodylus siamensis. Next base: position 48,693,853 of record NC_143403.1, read on the forward strand.
CTGGGATATGATGCTCGCCAGCTCCTTGAGTACCCTGGGTTGCAGATTGTCAGGGCCAGCTGACTTGAAGGTATCCAGCTTCTCAAGGTGTTCCTTCATGAGGTCAGCATTTATGGAGGATAGGGGATCCCCCTCACCCAGATTTCCCTGTCCCATAGCAGGCATGGGCATCCCATGTGACTGATGAAAGACTGACGCAAAGTACCTATTTAATAGGTTGGCTTTTTCCTGGGCGTCAGTTGTCAGTTGCCCCATCTGGTTTAGCAGGGGTCCAACATTGCCCTTGCTTTTCCTCCGGCTCCCCACATATCTGAAAAAGGACTTTTTGTTGTCCTTGATGCCTGAAGCTAGTTGGAGTTCAGCTGCAGCCTTAGCTTTCCTGGCTTGCTCCCTGCAGGACCGGACCAGCGCAGAGTAATCCTCCTTGGAGGTGAATCCCGTCCTTCATCCTTTGTAGGCTTTCCTTTTTAGCTGCAGGAGGTCCGCTAGGTCTCTGGGGGGCTGCTGTGCCTTCTTGCTGCCTTTCCTCTGTGTTGGAATAGATTTAGCTTGTGCACTGAGGATCACTTCCTTGAGAAGCAACCACTCTTCTTGAACTCCCCTCTCCCTGGGGTCATGGTCCCTGAGGGCCTGACCGACTAGCCTCTTGAGCTTGTCAAAGTCGGCTTTTCTGAAGTCAAGGACTTCTGTGTTGCTGACTGACTTGTCAGCTTTACGGCGGATGGTGAAGGTGATCAGCTCGTGGTCGCTGTCACCCAGCTTCCCATCAATCACTAGGTCGCCGATTAGGTCGTCCCCCGTAGCCAGTACCAGGTCAAGCAGCGCTTTGCCTCTCGTTGGCCCATAGACTTCTTGAGTCAGGTAGAGGTCATCCACGCATGAGAGAAAGCTTTGCGCCCGCTCAGATTTAGCTGAGTGATCTTCCCACGAGATGTCCGGGTAATTGAAGTCACCCATGACAACCAAGGTCCTGGAGCAAGCGGCCTCAGTCAGTTCCCGGGCGAACTCCTGGTCAAGCTCAGGACTTTGAGTAGGAGGTCTATAGCAGACTCCCACCGTTGTGTCCCCTGTGCCGAATTCCCCACAAATTTTTACCCAGAGGGTCTCTAGCTGTCCATGCCGGTCACCAACATCAGCTTTCAGGGACATGTAGCTTTCCTTCACATAGAGAGCTACACCCCCACCCCTTTTGTCAACATGATCCCTCCTGTATAGGGTATAGCCCTCTATACCTGTGGTCCAGTCATGGGTGGAGTCCCACCAGGTCTCCGTTATCCCAGTGACATCATATTTCCCTGTCCTATAGCAGGCGTGGGCATCCCGTGTGACTGATGAAAGACTGACGCAAAGTACCTATTGAAATTGGCTTCGTGGTCGGACCCAGAGGGTTGTGATTGATGGCAGTCACTCATCATGGTGCCCTGTGACCAGTGGGGTCCCTCAAGGCTCTGTCCTGGGACCCATACTGTTCAACATCTTCATGGTCATGGAAGCCAAAGCCTTCCTGATAACACCAGCGCCGCAGTCTTTGGTTCACCGCGTGGATCCTCCTCTTCCTCCTCAGCCCATAGCCCGAGACTGGGAGGATTGACGAAAATACCACCTGAGCTCCCAGACCCCTAAGCCCCACTCCCAACTCCCTGTAGCGCCTCATGACCTGGCCGGGAGTGCTCCGAGCCGTGTCATTGGTGCCCACATGAATAAGGAGCATGGGGTAGTGGTCTGTGGGCCGGAGGAGCTGCGGGATCCTCTCCGCAATGTCTCGGATGCGGGCCCCCGGGAAGCAGCAGACTTCCCAGGCTAAGGGGTCGGGGCGGCGGATTGCCCCCTCAGTGCCCCGCAGGATGGAGTCTCCCATAACAAACACCTTACGCTTTGTCTTGGGGAGAGCGGGGTCAGTAGCTGCGGTCGAGCCTGGGTTGCCTGCAGGAGCTGGCAACTGCGTGGGCTCTGCTGGGGCTGCAAGAGGTGCGAACCTGTTGCTAAGCTCCGGCGGGGCAGGGGCCTTGGTGCGGCGGGCCTTCAGGCCCTTGACCACCTTGGTCCATGCCCCTGACTGGGCAGAGCGGGAGGTCCCAGAGTCCTCCTTAGTTGCGGAGGGAGACGGTGCTCTACCCTGCGGCTCCTGGGGGAGAAGGGCCTGGCAGTAGGAGTCTATCTCCTGCTCACAGTCCCTGATGGCACGCAGTCTCTGGACTGTGGCCTGGAGCTCCTCCAGCTGGCGCGCCAGAGACCCCAGTAGGGAACAGACCCCGCAAGGGGAGGTGGCCATGCTCCCGGGCCCCAGAGCCCGATTAAAGACTTGATTAAATTGAATCTTCTCTGCTGCACTGTAATTACAGTGCGTCAGAGCAGCCTCACAGCTTGTATATAGGTGCTCCCAGAGGGTAGCAGAACAAGGAGCACCTGAAGGCTTCTCATGGGTGAAATAGTTCTCAGACCTACCTAGAAATGCTGGGAAAGGGTCCTTATCTAGAGTGGCTGTGGAATTTGTCACTGCAAGTATAAGCATGAATTAGACAAATATATTCCAAGATAGTTTAGACAGGGATGATCCTTCCTTGAAGGATCCTTGACCACTACAACCCTATTTTTCTAGGATTCTACAGAGGCATGGCAGAGCAGAGCCATGCCTCAACTAGGTCTGTTCTCTACAAGCATCAAGTCATTTCTGACCTTACTCCTCAACTACTCTAACCTCTGTCAGTAGGGGGTGGAGATTGGAGAGCGCTACTGTTTTCTGAGGCCAAGCCAGGCTGTTTCTTACTAAAGGACACAGGCACCATGATGGGCAGTGCTTTGTGAACCTCAAGTCCATAATACTCAAGCACGGCTAGTGGCCTTTGAGATGGACTTACCATGTGTGTCCTGAAGTATTAGGAGCTTGCTGTCCTGGTTTGTCAAGACCTTGTGTAACCAGAGCCCTCTATGCATCTGTTTTATGGATGTATGCACCCCAACACTGCCAGGATCAGATGGACACTGGCATTTTCCAGACTGCTGGCCAAAGGGGATGTATCAAATACATACAGCTGCATTCTGTAAAGGCACCTCAAGTAGCACTGTGTCCCCATGTCTTGCAGCTGACCCATCCAGGCTACCACTTACTGATTTTCAGTGACAAAGTTTTCCATATTCAAATGCATGTCTAAGTTTTTTAAAGTCAACATTATAAACTAGCTAGAATTGCATACTTCCAGATGGGTGAACTGGAGGAGGCCTACACTTCCTGGGCACCAAAGGTACAGCTGGAATATGGCACTCCCTGTTTTGAAGCACACTATTCCTCACACGGATCTTACTGTCTGCTACCCTCTGTCCTCTCCTGCCCCTTTTCTTACTCTCAAACTGTGCCTCAACTGGGATGTGGAGATCTGGGAAAGACACCAGCAGCCTCTGCCTCTCCTTCAGCTCCTGGATCAGTTCCTCCAGTTCAGAGACATTCTTGTGCAGCTCAGATGTGGACTGCTCTAGACTCTGCTTCTCCTGCTCCAGGTTCTCCGTTAGCTCCTGCACAGGACAGGAGAAAGGGTGGTGAGGCTTGTCTTTGCTTGGAGACAAAGCTGTGGAGTATTGAGGAAGGGAAGAGTTCAAAGCCTGATTCTGATACAACACTCGGGGTGGATCCAGTTTTAGTCAGTGTGAAGATCATGCACCAATGTGATGAACTCCTGAGTTTTACGTGCAGTTCAGTCAACGCAGTTTGACAACTCAGTTCCAGCCCATGAGATACAGTAGCCTGGAATACACAAGACCTTCAGAGGCCCTACACTTAACTTACCTGGACAAAGTCTCGCTGAAGTCAGTGGGAGATTACCTGAGCAAAGACCAAGTAAAATGAAGCAGGATTCCCAGGACTGGCCCAGAGTTGTTCATCACAGAGAAATTCTGCTTGGTTTGAGCCAACACAATCCAGTGTGTAGGCTTATCACGCCCATCTAACTCCACTGTAGTGGTACATCCCGGCAGAGACAGGGTGGAGCATGCCTTATCCACCCATGCCCATGTTCCAAACATGTCAGCTAATGAGGCTGCAATAAGCTCATGGCCAACAGCTGCTCTCAGGAACCCTGCAGATCAAGGACTTGAGAGTGGGCACAGAGGGATAAGACTGAAGCAGCTTCACTGGTGTATTTCTGGGTTTATAGCATACAATGGGTGTGCTTGGCCCTATCCTTGATGAGTATAGATAGATCTATTGATGACATTTACATATCCCATGCAGTCCAGGAAGTATGTAAGGTGTACTGCTTCAGGTTCAGTCACTCCCATTCAACTTCACCTGCTACAGCTGTTGGGCTTGGACAGTGAAGATAAAAGATGAGCACCAGCAGATCGCTTATGCTGAGTCCTGAAAGAAAGGGCTGGCTGGAGCGAGAAATTTCTGGGTGCTGAGTCCCCAAGGGGACAAGCCAGCCTAGCTTGGAACTCTTGTGTTTGGTTTGGTACCTGAGACTCTTGCATTCCATTTCTAACTCAGGACATTGTGTGCTGTCCTATTTGGGACCTGACTGGACAGACTGCAGCCAACAGCTGCCCTGAGATGACTGCCCTATGCATGCCCCCACTAGATTTGCCCATGCTGCAGTCCCTCAAGCAATACTCTCTCAAAGCTCTACATTGGCTTCTCCACTCTCACCTGTTCACCCCTTCAATTAGAGGAGAGATCCCCCTGGGCATCCCAGTCATCGTAATACAGAAGGGCACTGAATCCCTGAAGCCTGCCTGCCAAAGCCCTGCAATCCAATTCTACCTTTTGTCCTGCTGTTCTCAGAGTAAGTCCCTACTTCTAATGCGTAGCTGCTCATCAGATGCTAACACTTACTTGCTGGGCTTCCAGCTTGTGTTGAACCTGCTGCTTCTTGTCCTGCATCTCCTTCAGCTGCTCTACCAGCTTGGCCTTATCCTCCTCAGCTTCACTTAGGGTGGTCCGTAGCTCCTCACACTCCTGATCCACACTGTCCAGCTGCTGCAGCAAGACTCTTTGCTTGGCCTGCAGTGACTTCATAAAAAGAAAAGCAGGCAGATTAGGGTGCTGGCACTGCATTTAGCTCTTACCCATCTTTAAACCACAAGTTGTAATAAAAGGCAGGATAAGGACATCCAGTACCAGAAAGCAAAGACCTCTGCAGTGGCATGCATGTGAAGGAGCACAGAAGAAACCCCATAAAATATAATTTGCAATGAAACATTAAACAGGCTGCTTTAAGAAGTTAGGCCCCACGCAGGCAGTAGAGAGGGCAGACAGGTAACATGAGGGTTACTGCTCAGGTGTACAGTTTAGGGCTATATGAAGCTTCGGTAGCTGATCTGATTCGGAGGAGATTTGGCCCAATTCGGGGACTGAATCTCCAAATCAAATTGGGAGACCAAGTAAAAGCTCCAAATCGATTTGAAGCATCTGAATAGATTCGGAAAAGCTTTAGCCGATTTGGAGATTCAGCCATAGACTACAGGCAGCTGACAGCTGCCTCCAGATGGTAAGTCTGTTGGGGTTGGGGGAGGTGGAAGGGAAGGAGTGTCGGGGAGGGAGGGATTGGGGCTAGGACAAGCTGCCCACCCGGGGTGGGAGGCATGTTACTCAGGAAGTGGGGCGGGATGAGATGTGGCAGTGCTGAGAGCGGGACTCTGCCCTGCTGCTGTTTGCTAGGCCTGTGCAAAGCAGTTAGTATTCGTTTTGGATTTAACCAATTTGGGGGACAGTGATTTGATTAGGCAATTCAAATCACTGTACCGAATCTGATTTGGAGATTCAGCTGCTGCCGAATCTCTGAATCGCCCACGCCCATCCTCCGCCCGCTCTCCCAGCCCTGGCAATGGCTGCCCCGCCTGCCCCAGCTCCCGGCACTTTGAAGAAAAAAAGCTCCAACTCACCAGGTGCTGCCTGGCAGGGGGCGATCTCCACTGCCCTCCTGTGTGGGGGGCTCTGCACGAGACCCCCTGATCTCCCCACTCTGCTGTCCCCACCTGCCCCAGCTCCAGACCTTTAAGGGAAAAAAAAAACAACCCCAAAAACCTCTGGACTCACCAGTTTCTGCCCAGCAGGGGGCAATCCCTGCTGCCCCCTGCACTACATGGGGCTTCCACAAGCCGCCCCAAATCCCAAGGGTGCTGCAGGAGCTGGTGGGTCTGTGATTTTTTTTTGTTTTCTTTCTTAAAGGGTCAGAGCTGAGAAGAGGAGGCAGCAGTGGGGGGGTTGGGAGAGGGATTGTGGATCAGGGGGCTCATGATAGAGCCCCCCCCATGCTGCATGGGGATTGCCCCCCCCCCGCAGCACCCGGTGAGTGGGAGCCTTTTTTTAAAGGACCAGGAGCTGGGGTGGGCAGGGCAGCCATGGCGGAGGGGTGAGGTGCTGGGGGAGCAGGCAGGGGATGGGGCCTGGCATGGGTCCCCTCACAGTCCCCTCCTCCAGCCTTTCCTCCCCTGCCCCCTACTTACCAGCTCCAAGTCTGGCTCCAGCTCCCTGCTGCAACTGGCAAGGACTGCCCAAATCATCAAAGCTCTCCAAATCTTTTCTGAAGATTCAGAGAGCTTCGAATTAATTCAGACCTTTTTATTGGTCCCCTGATTCGATTCGGATTTGGAGATTTGGCCACCAAAGCAGGCCGAACCTCGTCCAAATTGAATTGGCACCCGAAGCTTTGCGCAGCCCTACTGCTTGCCCAGCTAGGGCGGGGGGGGTGGGATGCGGGTGCGGCTTGCTCCAGGTGGAAGGGAGCAAGTAGCAGCAGAGCAAAGCCCTACCTCCCAGTGCTGCCACACCTGCATCCCATGTGTCCCTGCCCCAGCTGACAAGTGGTAGCAGGGCAGAGCTCCCAGCACTGATGCGAACACTGCAGCACTGGGAGCAGGGGCTATGCCCTGCTGCCTACCAAAGCAAGCCACGCCTGCATCCTGCCACTGCTGTGCCAGCAGGGCAGAGCCCCCACAGATTCCCCCACTGGGGCAGAGGCAGGCACAGCTGGAGGAGCCACGGGAGAAGCTCCTCATGGCTGCCCTGCTCAGCCCCACCTCCGGGCACTTAAGAAAAAAAAAAGAAAAAAGGCCCCTCACTCACTGGCTCTGGCAGCTGCAACTGGGGACTCTGAGGGCTCATGGCAGACCCCGCTCCTATGCAATGCAGGGCAGTGGGGATCACCCCACCCCCCTTGGCACCCGCACGGCAGGTGCCCCATGGCTTGGCAGGGCACTGCACGCTGTCTGGGAGCTGGGGTGGTTCCACGTGTCAGCTGGAGCCCGGCACCACTCAGTCCCAGTGGCCCCAGCTCCCAGACAGTGCGCAGTGCCCTGCCAAGCCATGCTGCACCTGTGCCATGGGGCAGCTCCCGCACAGCTGCCAGATGGGGGGGGAGGGTGATCCCTGCTGCCCCCCACTGCCCCAAGCCCCCAATCCCCACTGCCAGAGCCAGTGACCGTGGGACTTTTTTTTTTTTTTTAATTGCCAGGATGCTGGTATAGGCAGGGCTGGGGTTGGGGGAAGATTACTGTGTGGGGGGGCTCTGCTACATGGCCCCAGAGCCCCCACAGCTGCTGCTACTGCTGGCGAGTGCAGGGTTTGTTTGTTTGTTTTTGATTCCCGGCCTGTTGGAGCCAGGCGGGGCCAGGGGGAGATCAGGGAGCAGGGGCAATATGGCGAAGCTCTGCCAGGAGGCCCCAGAGCCCCTGGTACAGCCAGTAAGTGCGGGGCTTTTTTTTTTTTTTGAAGTGCCGAAACTAGGCTGGGGCCAGGTAGGGCAGCCATCGGGGCTTCTCCCACAGCTCCCCCCACCTGGGGAGAGGCAGGCACAGCTGAAGGAACCACAAGAACCTGTAGCCACCCAGCTTTGCCTGCCTCTCCCCAGTCGATCTGAATCTCTCCGAATAAGTGTCAAATATTCTGAAACTGATACGGCGAAATCAATTCAGGACAGCGATCCAAATCGCTGAATCAAATCACTGTCCTCTGAACTGGCTGAATCCAAATCAAATACTTCCCTATTCGCACAGGCCTAGTACAGGTCCTATCTATTCACAATGGTCCTTGCCTCTTTAAAAAAAAAAATCAACTGGGTACAAGCAAAATCCATGAGGGGGCAGGAACTTCAGCCCAAAGACTACCCAGTCATGTATGCAGCTAACCAGTGATGCTCATCTTTTTAGACTGGTGGGCTATGTGCTTGTAACCCAGCTGCACTGCAGGCCATCATTCTCCTCCAGTTGGGGAGGGGGAGCAGGGAGTTGGGGGAAGTGGTTGCTGTCAGAGAGAGAGAGGAAAAAAAGCTTACCTCCAGTAAAATGTGCCTACCTAGAGGAGTTGAGAGGGAGAGAGAGAGAGAGAGAGAATAAGTAGTGTGTGCCATAATAGAGGAGAAAGGGAGGGAATAGGGAGGGCTGCAAAGGGGATCCATGAAACAGCACAAGGCAGAGGAAGGGGCTGGGCCAGGCCAAGCTGAGCCGCTTACTGTTGATTACCCATGCTGCAGGCCACATATGGTCACTTTGGGGGCTGGATCCATCCTGTAGGCCATAGATTCAGGTCCACTGATCTAGACTGAAACAGACTGGGGGCTCTTATGCTACCTAGCACCGTCCTGCCCAAAGTACAGCAGCAGAGGGAAGGAAGGAAGGGGAGACATAATATAAAAGGAATAGACAGAGGAGCATGGATTATGTCCAGCATGGGATGGACTGGTGGAAAATAGATGGGGATTACTTAAGGTACAGTAGAGAGCAGTAGGTCCTGGTCTTGCCATGGCTGTACCTCCTCATGCCTCAGCATGCTTTTCACTTTGGCCTTCTCCTTGTCCAACTGGATGGTGACCTTGCTGAGCTCCTGGCTTGTGCTTTCCAGCTGGCTGGTAACGACCTGCACTTGTTCTTGCAGCTTCAGCATCTGGCTCTTGTCTACCATTTTAGTCCTCATCTCCTCTAGCAGGGACATTTTGATCAGCTCTGGGAACACAGAACATCTTTTGCCCATTATTGAGGAAGAAAAGAAAGTATGATGTGCAATATAGCTGTTAGAAAGGGGCTCCTTCCACCTCCATGTTCTATGTACTGAGGGACGAGGGATGGGAGGGAGAGGAAGCTTTTCTGATAGGACTGGGAAACTTACCCAGCTCTTTCACAGTAGCTTGCTGTGATGCCAACTCCTCTTTCAAGGAAGAAATCCATTCCTCCAGCAAGGCAGTACCTAAATCAACAAGAACCAACTGCTTAAGAATCTTCCAAATCCCCTAGAGTAGCTAGCTGCACAAGACAAAGAGGCCATAAACAACCAATCAAACAATACCAAGACATTTATCAAGTAAATCTCAAATTCAAAGGGAGGGGGCAGGGAAAATATCCCAGTAAATCTGAGAGAGGCAAGGATTTATGGTGCTGTCTTTTATTGAACCAACTATATAGTTGGCACAATAAAAGATAGCACCGTAAGAAATCCTTGCCTCTTGCATAATTTCTGGGCCATCACAGCAACATCACTCTTACACTACCACAGCAAATCACCATCCTTTGATTGTCCTGTCAAAGCAAAGCAAAACTCTGCAGTGCTGACTAGGCCAGAGCCTGAAGTAGTCACCCTTTCAAAAGCAGAGAAGTGCATTAGATGAGACCCAATCTGCAATGCCTGGGCTCTCAATTATGAAATATACAGAAAAAGGAGAGACAATTGTCTGTTCATAAAGGATGAAATCTGGTCCCTCTAACATCAGAGAAAAAACTCCCACTAACATCAGTAAAAGTAGGATTTCAGCAGGAACCTTGATTGTTCTACTGTAAATGCCTCTTGATGTAAGGAAGGATAATCTGGGAATGGCGCCACACCTATCTTTGCATTCTCGTTGTCCTTCTCAAGTTTGGCCATGATCTCCTGGTTCTCTTTGTTCTTCTTTTCCAAACACTGCTTAGCTGCTTGCCTCTGCTGTTCCTGGATCTCCTTCTCCTGCTGAAGAACTCTGGCAAAGTCTTCAACCTGCTTTTTCAACTCATCCTTCTGTTTCTCAGATTCTTCCAGTTCTGTCTTCAAAGGATTTATCAGTTGCATCAGCATCCCAAGATGTTTATTGATCCGGGAGAGGTCCTTCATTTGTTCTGATGCCCAGTACCTCATGTCTGCAGCAGCAAGTGTCTTGTTAAACATGGTTTCCTCAATCATCTTCTGGAATTTGCACAGGGATGAAGGGATATTCTGGTTACGACAGATGCTCATGATGGCTTTGCTGACCTCCTGGAGGCTGGCCTGGGCACTGGCACAAGAATCACAGGGTACCAAGGATGATTCAATTGTCTGAGAATGGACACTATGGTTATTCCTGGTGATGCTATATGCAGATCTTGGCCGTGAGAGGTCGTTGATATAGTCTGGTACACTGAAGTTTTGTGATAGGCATGAAGTAGTTGCCTGTGTACAATCGAAAGATGTGCCCAATTCAGAAATTACAGGTGAACAGCTTCTCAAATGTTCGTTCTCAATTTTCAAATTCTGCAGTGTAGATTTCAGTGCAGAGACCTCTTTTCTGTTAGATTTATTCTAGCAGAGAAAGAAAAGATGAAGGTGAGGACATATGCTGTCATATGTAAATAATGCTAGGTCCAACACTGGACCGGGAAGCCAAGAACATGATACCCAGCTTTAAAAAAATGGAACCAAGCAAAGTGCAAACGTATGATTCCCCCAAGATACCAGTTTCCTTTCCCCTACTATTAGAGAAAGGGCAGGAAGTACAACCCTAATGCTCATACTGAGGACTGATGCATCATCATTGGGAAAGTATCAATCAGTCCTAGTGGCCCCACCTCAGTAAAGCATCACAGGGGCTGAAAGAACCCAAAGAGGAACTACAGAGTTACTAAGAGATCTGGTGAGGAGTCCCATCTAAAGCGAGCTGGGAAATACTAGGACTATTTCTCCTGAAAAAAGAAGCCTTGACTGAGGTAGAATGTTAGGTTACAAAAGGGACAGCAATTAGGGCCTCCTGTTAACATTGCCTCATAACATGGGAAAAGGGTCACCTGAAGAAAGTAATGGAAGGTAAATTTTAAAGAAACAAAATACCACGCTTATTATGCATTGTGTAGACAGCCTGGAGAATTCCCCGATGCAGGGGGTGGAAAGTTAAATATAGTATTTGGTTACAAAAAAAAAAAGACTGGCTAATTTTCACACACTAATACCATTTTAGCTAATTCTGAAGATTGGATGAGGGTAAAGCTCATCTTGTGCCTCAGTGTTAATTGATCAATGAAGGTTCAGTCATGAATGCCACCCTATTCAAGCTGATCTACTGATCAGACATTTTTTCAGCCATCTGTGTAACAGCAGGGTGTCAACTATCACCAGACAGCATATCAGACTTAAGAGAGCAGTGGTTTGGCTAAGTATAGCAATATCCTATGTAAGAGTGACCCTACCTCACTCTCAGACTGCTGATAGAGGGCTCCCAGTTTCAGCATGCTGTTCCAGTACTTCCTCACAGTCAGCCCAACAGACATGCAGGGTCCCACTGCCTGAGGAGGAGGCACGGCTTGTTCATTGACAAGATTTTCTGCATAGCCAGTGAAGCTCTGAAGCAGCAACAGCAGCCTTTGACAGAAAAGAAATCCAGCTTAGAGCTGTATTAACCTGAACACAGAGAAAGGGTCTTTCCTTGCAGGTTGCTACAACCTTGCAAATCTAGGGGGTGGGGTATGTTCAGGTTTGCATATGCAAAGCACCAAAGCAAGTGATTGAGACAGCATCAATGGGCAACATATGCTCATTCTTCCTGGGCCTTTTGAGACTGGAAACCAAGTGGAGGGGAACATTGTGCAACTCTTCTTCTCAATTCTGAATCACTCTAGGCAGCAACATGCATCAGGGTTGAGGTCCTGTCCAAAGGCACAGAATCAAAGCAGTGTTTTCTTTGAGATGGGATACATGGAGGTAGTCCCTGGTTTGGCCCTGTACTTGGGCCTCCCAGCTGTGTGGGGATGACTCATAAGTGGGCTCTCATTAAAGCTATTACAGGCTCTGGGAAGGCCAAACTGCTAGGGCCAGGCTTTTAGAAACAGCAGTGGGATTAATAAGATTTGTGTTCTAATTTTGGTTCTGTCAAACTTTATGAGACTTTAGGTAAGTCAGTTAATGTGTGCATTGGCTTCCCAATTTGCAGAGCAAAGATTACAATGTCTATTCCATAAAAGGTGGGGATGATTAGTTAAAATTTATAACTTACTTTGAACAGATGTAAGTTACAGAAATACAAACCATTATATAGCCATGTTAAATTTGTGCTCTCAATTTGCAATAAATACATGTGAGTGTTAAAAGAATGCTAAGGTTACAAAGTCAGGCAACACCGGAATTAAGGATGCCCATGTAACCTTAAATGAACTCACTTGCATCTATGCATTATATCATCCTCAATTACACAGCTACATATTATTTTTTATTAAAGGATGCTTGCCTCATTCAGCACACAGGCTGACTGGTGCTTCACTAAACAGTATGCTTTCTGTTTTCTCCTCATAATTCAGTGTGTGGTCTCAAGCCTTATCTACTGAACAGTACCCAAACACTGTTCTAAAGACCAAATGGTTACTTTTCTCCTGGGTGCTCCTTACTGAAGTACCTGATCCTTTCCATAAATGAGTTTCTCTGCCTCAGTCACTAATCACTACACAGCACGAGGCAGGAGTCCTACAGACAACAATCTTCTTTACTACACAACCCTGATTCTCCTACAGGATAGGTCTATCCTGGGTACTGAATAAGGCATGTAATCTGGTAACTGAGAGGAAGGTGCATGCTCAGTTGCTCTGTGGAAATGGCAAATGCACAATCTGGTCAGCACAAGAAGCTGAGGTAAACCAGGGCAGGCTCAGTAAGACTGAACTTTTCAGGGCTTTTACTGTCAAATGGGGATAAAGATGAGATTCTGCTTTACTTTGTGTGCCTGAATAGCAGCTCTCCAGCATGTCAGTGGCCTTTTAAGCACTTATATACAATTACCACTTGCTAGACAATTTCCCTCAACCAGTAAACTATTAGGACTAAACCACAGGAGGGTCTTGCTGCTTCCTGATTTTTTCCTGAAGCTAATGCTCAGGTACAGGCATACAGTCATAAACCTCCCACCTCATCTGTCGCCTAGTGAGCATGTTCAGCTTAGTCACACACACTTGCATGTCCACACTGCAGAAAAGAGAATTGCAAACTGTGTGTAAGTGCCTAAAAGGCCATTTACACAGCTGGAAAACTGCACAAAGAGACTAAGGGAACTGGGGTTATTTACTCTGCAGAAGAGAAGACTGAGGGGGGATTCAATAGCAGCCTTCAACTACCTGAAGGGAGGTCTGAAAGAGGATGGAGCTGGATTGTTCTCAGTGGTGACAGATGACAGAAAAAGGAGCAACTAAATAAGCCCAGTCCCCTCAGCCTCTCCTCATAAATTATGTGCCCCAACCCCCCAAATCATTTTCATTGCTCTAGGCTGGACTCTCCAACTCGTCCACATCCTTTCTGTACTGGGGGGCCAAAACTGGACACAGTACTCCAGATGTGGCCTCACCAGCCCAGAACAGAGAGGACACTTCCTAGGGCTTTACAACCTTACAGCCCTAAGAGGCCATTTATGGCACTACAAGTGGCATGCCTGTCCGGGGCCCAGAATCTTTCCAAACCTGGGCACTTGGCCACATCTGGGCAGGGTCTCTCAGGGAAAACAGGCACCTCCCTGCAGCAGAGTCCCACTTCAAAGCCCCAAGGTCTTAGCACTTCTTAAAGAAGACCCGGGGGGGGGTGGCTTCGATGCTTTTTTCACAGCTTTGCTCTCGGAGCAGAAACGCTGGGTACAAGTTGTAGCCGAGGCTGGGCCTGGCACGGACGGTGCTTGGCAACCGCGTTACCGGGACACAGGCAACATGTCGGAGGAGCTGCAGCCTCTCACCAGCAACGCTGCCCGGGACCGGCTTGTGCCGGCACCCGACGCTTCGGGCCGCCCGGAGCTGCGAGGCTATAGCTTAACTAGGGCCCCCCGCAGTGCCCGCCACAAAGCCGCGGCTGCCGGGCGGGGGGCGCCGGGGCTCGGGCCGCTGTACTGAGCCGAGCAGGAGCCCCCGTCCTCCCACCTGTCGATCACCAGCTCCAGAAGCGCCACGTGGGAGCGGCGCGTGAGCTCGGCGTCGCCCTCCACGTAGTCGTAGCGCTGCAGCAGCGCCACCACGTCCAGCTCGCAGGACAGCCGGTCGGGGAACTTCCAGGAGCGGCAGCGCGCGGGCCCAGCCCGGCCGCACACGTCGGCGATGGCGCCCTGCAGGTCAGTCACGTCCCGCCGCAGGCTCTCCACACACGTGCGCCCACCCGCCGGCTGCGCCATCGGGCCTGGGGCACCCCGCGTCACTCGTTACCCCCGCAACCGCGCGGCCCCGCCCCGGGCGGGACCATTTTCCCGAGGGGAGGCTCGGAGGGCCCTGAAGCCGCTCCCGCAATGGAACGCTCCAAATCCCTCCCCCTTGTCTCCCCGGAACGTCGCCCCCCTCCCCTGCGGAACGTTCTACTGGACTGCGTGCGCATTTCCTGCGCTGGTTGGGCTGCGTGCGCATCCTTCGGGGCTGCCGCCATCTTGTGCGCGGCGGTGCGGGCTTGGGTGTGCGGAGTTGTGTCCGCGCTTCTCGGGACCAGGCAAGGCCCGGTGGGGCCCTAAGGAGGCACCATGCCGGCCGGACCCGTGCAGGCCCTTCCGCCGGCGCAGCCCACGCCCCCAGAGGGCAAACAGGTACCGGCGCGAGGCGGGGCCTGGGCCTCCCCAGGGAGTCCGCGGCACTCGGGGGCGCTCCCAGCATGCAGCGGGAGTAGAGGAAGGGGAACGTTTCGCCGAAGGGGGCATCGCTGGCTCGCAAGAGGCCTGAGCCCTGAGAGCTCTTACATCCTGGGCTGAGCCCCCTCGTCCCTGCCTCCAGCCCTCTCCCACGCCTGTTTATAGGGGTTTTTTTAACGCATTTTTGCTGGGGCCAGGCTTTTAGCAACAGCCGTGGGATTAATAAGATTTGTGTTCTAGTTTTGATTCTGTCAAATTCTGACTATGATCAGTTCACTAGACGTCTGTTCCAGTGCAGAGCACAGAGTTGTTGCCTCGAAGCTGCATGGTACACGTGGAGATCCCAAGCCACTGAAGTGCAGCTGCTCACAGAAACGGGGCGCGATGCCTGTGTGAGATGGGTCATGACGAATAATTGCATATTAACTAGGGATGCTGGTGATAGCCGTGTCAGTCTAAGGACATAGGCAGGCAAGGTTCCTTGAGTAGATGAGATCTCTTTTATTAGACCAACTGAGTAGCTGGAGCAAAGTTCTTAGCAAGCTTTCAGGCACAGTCACCCTTCTTCAGGTGTAGAGACCTGAAGAAATGAGAGAAGCTAAAAGTGTGGCAGGATGTCAGTGAGAATGTAAATAGGTAGAAATTAGAAAGGGGGGGAAGAGAGCAAGGGAAGAAGGCTAAAGGGGGACATTAAAGTGATATAGACTACAAGGTGAAAAAGAGGCTGTCAGAGAGACAATAGTTGGAGATCAGGAAAACGGGAATGAGAGAAACTCAAAGTGTGAGAGGGTGTAGCAAAAATGTAAATAGGTAGAAAGGAGAAACAACAGGTAAAGCAGGGGAGGGATGGGAAGAAAGCAGGGAAGAAAAGGCCAAAGGGAAATATTACAGAGAATAATACAAGGTAAGAAAGAGGCTCTCAATGAAGAAGGAAATAGTAGGAAATCAGGGAGACAACAGGCAGAAAAGAAGGGGAGGGGAGAAAAAGTGTGGGAAAAGAAGAATATAAGAGGTAAGGTCAAGCAAAGTACCTGGTGAATCAGATGTCAGGCAGGTTGTAATGTGTCATAAATCCAGTGTATATTGAGTCCATGATTTTTTGTATCCAGTAGATTTATGAAGCAAAGTTCACAGGCTCATCTATGGAAGGTGTTTTGTAAGTTCCCTTTGAGGATTAGAACTGAGAGATGGGAGAGGGAGTGATTCTTCCTGTGAGAAGTGTGCCCTCACAAGTAGTTGGGTATTCTTGTCTTTGATAGATTTTCAGTTAATTCTGGTACACAGTTTGGTTTCTCTTACATATTTTCCATCAGGGCATCTGGTGCACTTGGATGAGATGCATAACATTTCTGGAAGTGCAGATATAAGATCTAGGAATGGTGATGGTTTTGTTGTGGGGTGTAGTTATTGTGGGGGTGGAGGAGATATGTTGGCAGGTTTTGCATTTCTTGTTGTGGCATGGTCTGGATCCATTCAGTGTGGTTTGAGCTGCAGGGAGTTTGCTTCTGGTGATGAGGTTAGCAAGGTTTGGTGCTTGTTTCAATGCTAGGATGGGTGGGTCTGGAAAGATCTGTTTCAGAGAGGGGTCTTCTAGAATAGGTTGCAGTTGTGTTAGGATTTTCCATGCAAGTTCCAGGGAAGGGTTGTATGCCAGGTAATGGTGTGAGGTTTGTGTGGATTTTCTTTTTGTACTGCAGCAAACCATCACGTGGTATCTGGATATTTTTCAAAAGTTCAATCCATCTCTCTGGAGGAATGTCCTTGTTGGTTGATGGACCTTTTGAGATTTGGGAGGTAGTGGTCACAGGTATTTTTCTCACTTGAAATTCAGTGGTATTGAAGAGCTTGGCTGTATATTGTAGCTTTCTTGGTGTGTTTAGGGTGATTGCTGGTTCTGTGTAGATATGTATGTTGGTCTGTGGGTTTCTTATACATGGTGATTTGAATTTTACCATCTTGGATATTGATCATGGTGTCCAAAAAGGAAATGCTGGTTTTGGAGTATTCAAGCAATAGTCTATGGGGAGGGGTGATGATTGTTGAGTCATTGTGGCTATGGGGTGGGCTTATAGCCACCCCTTCCCAGCACCGTCCACCCTGAACACAGCCCTAGCCCAGCCTCCCCCTGCTCCCCCTGGAAAGAGGCCGACACAGTCCCTGGCCCCAAGCCAACAGCAGGCAGCCCGCCTGTGCCACACACGTTTGGGGGGCACATGCTCCCCATGCCTCCCCTGGGGTGTGTGCAGTGGCAGGGAGCTGCACATCCCCTCATGCCCTGTCCCTTCGCCTGCCAGACAAGCTGCCCATAGCTTCTTCCTGTTTCCGGCCCCAGGGTTTGCATTGTACCATCCTGGCTGGGCAGAGCCTTCCCGTGCCCCAATCCCTCCCTCACTGTGGGGACGTTGGTCTGCCCCTCCTTCCACCACTTTTACCTCCCTCTCCCCCCCCCCCCACCGACTTACCAGCTGGACGGTGCTTTCCAGGCTGCATTCCTGGCCACGTGCATGCTGTGGCTGCACACATGGACGCAGCATTTATTAGTGACATCAGCAACGCCAGCCCAAAAAAAGCTGATTGCCAGTAATGTTAATTTTCCTCTTATTGGTGCTGATCTGGTATGTGACTGATGTAGGCTAATTGCAGGTTCAATAGCAAAGTATAAGCTTCCTTCTCCCATCTTCACGTGAACATGATGCACGGTGTGACAACTTCTTTGGTTAAAAGAGCAGGCAGCATAGTAACACTAAAAAAAAACAAACAAAAAAAACAAACACAAACCAAAAACAGAAAACAAAACAAAACAAAAACCAAACACCCTCCTGTTTTGTTCTTACAGCCAGAAGAGGAGCCAAAAGAAGAAGCAGCACCAGCCAAACCTGTTGTGGGAATTATTTACCCTCCGCCGGAGGTCAGGAATATTGTTGATAAGACTGCCAGCTTCGTAGCCAGGTAAATGCTACTACATTAGACTGTTTCTTGGGATTATCACACCCTTAGAAGTGATGATGCCTACATAGACCTACAAACTGGAGACGGTCTTCATGTTCATCATCATCATCAGGTGGATGGGGATAATTGGAGCAGTCTTGTAAAATAATAATTAAATTTCCAGTTCAGGTGAAAAAGCTACTTACTGATCTTTGCTAGAAGGATGGTGGTAGGGGAAAAAAGCAAGGTTCTACTTAACTGTCAAAAGATATAATCTGAAAGTAAGAAAAATGGAGTACCTGCCAAGAGAACAAAAAAGAGAAACTAGTGATTTGGTGCATAAAAGCAGATGTTGGATAACCCTTTTATCCTAGGGTCCTACTGGCATAAAAGCCTATTGTCCCACTTCAGGTTTCTGTGAAGTATCCAATATAACATTTTTTCTCTTGGATAATAGGGGCTAGTTGAATTAGTCCAAGGACAAAAACTACATGTGTCCAGGGCTATGCCACTCCCAGGTTTTGATCTGGAACCAATCCAAATGTGATGTATTTCTACCCCATGAAATTTTAAATTAAATGAAAGTATAGTGATAATCAAAACCGAATAGTAAGTTATAAAATGTCAAGAACCAAACTATAGTAAAATCTTTGTTATCTGGCATCCCTGGGGTGAGGTGATTGCTGGTTATTTAAAAATTCTGGTTATCTGAAATAAACCCAGTAGGATTTTTCAGATAATGTTGGGGAAAGCAGAAACTGCACAAGGGAGTGGCGGCAGCTGCTGTGTATGAACTCCGCCTCCCCCCACCTCGCATCTAGCTGGCTGACCAGAAATTATGGTTAATAGAATTTCTGATTACTTAAATGCCAGATAACAAAGATTTTTACTGTTCTCACCTTTTTATTGTTGGAGTGTGAGTATGCGGCCTTGTACTGATTCAGTCTGTATGAATTAACATTGTATGATATGTAACCTAGTTGCGTTCCACTCCTCTCCCCCACCCTGGATTGTTAGTCCCTCGCTCGGGCGCTTTGTATTTCCATCTCAACATTGTCATCTTTTTCCTGGATTCCCCAACCAAAACATCTACTAATAAAAGTCTAGTAGCAGACATTCAGTATTTTGGGGGTGGTGTTGAATATCAAGTTTAAAAAGTTAAAATGTGATCTAAAGATACTTGAAAATACTCTTGCTGCAGTATTCAGTTGTAATTTACCTTTAAGCATGATTGAGTATGCTGTGGAGTGTATAAATGTCACACTTGAGAATTGTTTAGGTTGTGATATTTTGATGTAAACAGGGAAGAAAAATTTTTGCAAATCCAAGAGGAGGCTTTGTGTGTCCCCCCCCATTCAGCATGGGGATGGGGGGGTCCTTTATTTTAGATTTGATTATGGAGGGGCAGGCAGCAGATGCAGCTTTGACTCCAGCCCCAAGCCCAGATGGGAGCCAGGGTCAGAGCCACAGCTGCCGCATGCTCCCCTCCCCCCTATCTTCACCTGCCACTGCAGCCTCTACCCCTTCCCTCCTAGGAGGGAATGGAGCTAGAGCTGTGTTTGACAGTAAGGATGGGGTGGGGCAGGGGCTGTTGAGAGGCAGGTCTCAGGGGTTTCAGATACCATAGGGTGTGGGGGATGTAGGTAGGCTGCTGGGGAAGCAAGTAGGGAGGGATGATAGGGAGAAGACAAGGAGGATGCCTGGCCCCCTGCTGGCACTTTACCTACTGTAGCAGTGGAGGGGAGACAAATTTAAGATGACCCTTTAATATGTTAGATGTTATCATTTCCAGTGATACAATCTTTTTAAATTTTCTGTATATGGAATCTAATTACCGGGGGGTGGTCATCTTAAATTCAAAGTCATCTTGCATTTGGTTAAATATGGTATACAACTGCTGTGCTCTGAACACTTTCCTCTTTAGTGCTTGTGCATGCACCTTATGATGTAGCAATACCTGCATGGTCAATCATTAATCCATAAACTTTCCTCTTAGCCAGTAAGCAGTATATAACTCTGTGGCATAGAGCCAAATTTGAGTAATGCAAACAATTAGGGATGTAGGATTTTAACCATCATAAAATATATTGTCAATATGGTGCTGAAATTAAAACAGGTGGTCCAAATGCCTGCATGTAAAAATTGTGTGGGTCAGCGGTTGACTGCTGTATTGATTATGATTTATTTGCATTTTTTTCAGAAATCACACTATGTTCCTAGGCAAATAAGTGTTCTATTCTGAGGGGAACTTTGTGCATAGACATAGCTTTTAATAACTGATGAGTTAACAGTTGAATCCCTTCTTTGCTAAATTAATCTTTTTCTCCACTTCTAGAAATGGTCCAGAGTTTGAAGCTCGAATTCGCCAGAATGAAATAAACAACCCAAAGTTTAATTTCTTGAATCCTAATGATCCCTACCATGCATACTACCGGCACAAAGTTAGTGAGTTCAAGGAGGGGAAGGCACAGGAGCCCTCAGCTGCTGTTCCCAAGGTCATGCAACAGCAGCAAAGTACCCAGCAACAGCTTCCTCAGAAGGTAAACTGTTCATTTTTGCTGTTTTTCAAAGGTTGGCTTATAGGGAATCGGTTCCTCTGTTCTGATATAGTCTCTTTCAGCCTCCTTGTCTGAACTCTGCAAGGAGTGTAGTGGGGCTTGTTGCATGTATGTATGTTCCAAGGGAGTTATTCCAAGAGTCTCTTCTCCTGTTATATTGACTAATCTCACAGTATGGAGTACAGAAGGCTGCTGATTAATCTTAATCTAGGTCAGGCATAAATTAAATGGGAAGTGGCCACAAGCTGAACTTGCCTTCTTCAGTTAGTAAGCGATCAAATTTTCTGTAGTAGTGTCCATATTAGGAGAGTATAGCTAATTCTCACCTCTGTTCCCAACTTTCTTTGTTGCCCGAGTAACTTTTTATCCACTTCAGTAGACCTGTCCTACAGTGAGCCATATTATGCAGTGTTACCTTTGCCTTCCTTGCAGTTATGGCCCTATGGGTATTTTTCAAAACTTTTTCCATTAATAAAAAAACCATAGGGGAATCAGCTTTCCCAAGCATTACTAAGGAGGACTCAGTAATAGGGGTTTTTTTTCCAGCTTGATTATTGAGCTGTCATTTTTCTCTTCTGTAGGTGCAAGCTCAGGTGATCCAGGAAACGGTTGTCCCAAAGGAGCCACCTCCAGAATTTGAGTTCATTGCTGATCCTCCCTCCATTTCTGCCTTTGACTTGGATGTGGTGAAGTTGACTGCACAGTTTGTAGCTCGGAATGGCCGACAGTTCTTAACTCAGCTGATGCAGAAAGAACAGAGGAACTATCAGTTTGACTTCCTGCGACCGCAGCATAGTCTTTTTAACTATTTCACTAAATTGGTTGAACAGTACACCAAGGTATGTTGAGGACTTCTCCCTTGGGGTAGTGTCTCATGTGTCACACTGAATGATTTGGCTGCAAAAGTGATTTCAAGGACTGAGCTATAGGAAATAATAGCCAGACTAAAAAGACATAAAACAGATGACCACTTTTTAAATACCTTTTTTTGGGTAGAGGGCATGAATATGTGTTTTGGGACTCTTTTGGAAAAATGTGTACTGTCTAGTATAACCCTGAGTTGGGAGCATCAAGCACTACTGTGATAAAGATAAAAGTAAGGAAGAGGATGAAATGGGAGTGAGCCAGCGTCTCATGCCCAAGTATTGGTAATAGTTAAAATCAGGGAAGTAAGAAGAGAAATGGAATTTAGCTTAAGATAATCCATTAATAAGAAATATTTTTGCCACTGTAGTAACAGGATAACTTGTGCTAAGGACAGGTCACTTAATTGTAAACTATTATGTATGACAGTCACTGGTGATCTCCTGAAAAATGTATTTCAGATCTTGATTCCACCTAAAGGCTTACTTATCAAACTTAAGAAGGAAGCTGAAAATCCCAAAGAAGTCTTGGATCAGGTAACTTGTTGATAATTTCTACAACTACTTCAACATTTAAGTTCTAGTCTGAGTTATTTAGAGGTGATGAGCTCAAAACCAGAAATAATTAACAGTGACTTTGAGTAGGAGAAGTAAAGATATGCCTGTACTGCACTTACAGAAATGCATGGTGTTGAGACTTGCTTGGTTTATTACAACAAGTCTAACTGGCAGCAGAGTTCAGCACAGGCAGTGTTGACACATCAGTGGCACAGAGCCGCTGGAAATTTTAAATAGACTTTCAAACATGGTGAAAATAAACTGGCCTGCACATTCACTTACACAGTGCACTGTAAAATTTCAGAGTTACACATTTTTCCTTCCCAAAGAGCTTACAGTCTTGACATCTTGATATCACCTCCTTGGCATATTTACTTCTAGAAACTTAATTAGAGATGCACTGAGCATTGGGTACTGATACAAAGAAAACTTAATGTATCAGAAGTTGGCCATATCAGGCTGATAATTTGACTGATAAATGGCCCATGCATGCACACAGTTAAAGTGCAGTACAGGTGGCGAGGAGCACAGCCCATCGGCATGGAAAGCTGCCTCCAGCTGGTAAGTCTGGTGTGGTGGAAGGGGCTGGGAGGGGGGAAGATCAAGGCACCTGTGCTGAGAGAGGGTGTAGGGCTGGGGCAAGGGCAGCTCAGCCAGGGTGGGATGGGCACGGCATGGAGCTGCAGCTCATCCAGAGGTGGAAGCAGCTGTGTGCTGCTCATCCAGTGCGCTGCTTGGTCAGCTGCTGGTCCAGTGGCTCATCTGGCAGCTTCCACTGGGGCTGGGAGGGGGCGCATGTACCCACCAGATCTGCGTGGGGTAGGCTAGAGCTGCACCAAGCTCTTCCTGGCGGGGCAGGGCTGTGCTGGGAAGGGTCTATGGTGAACTTGTGGCTGCAGGCCCTGCCCCACACAGATCTGGGGGCACATGCCCCTGCTCCCGGTCAAGTGGCGGGAGCCACCCTCCCTGGATGGGTGGTACCCTGGCTGGGCAGTGCTTGGCCCGCAACCTCCCTCACTGTGGCCATCTTGATCTGCCCCCCTCTGCACTTCCCTCCCCCTTTCCCTTTCACCACACCAGACTTACCAGCTGGAGGTAGCTCTCCATGCTGCCAGGCTGGGTATTGGAAATCGGATTGGTATTAGCCAATTTGCCTCCTTAAAAATCGGCTATTGGTATCGGCCACAAAAATCTGTATCAGTGCACCGCTACTCTTAATAGATAGTACCTCATCTTTTTAAATCCTGCTTTTTTTCCCTAGAGCAACTACTTTAGTAGTTGGCAAGTGACTTTGTTTAATGATAAAAGTTCTTTGGAACTTGTGAATTTTTGCCAGTATTTGAGGCATGACCCTTAGAATTCTCAATAATATTCACGTTGCCTTTACATATATAGCTGAACGTATGCAATAGCAAACAGTCTTCGACATCACTGTGAGTTTTGTCTAATCACTGCAGGATCAGACCCACTATTTTGACATTTCAGTTGATTTTTGTATGCCTACGTAGCTGCTTGGTTATATCAGTGTGTCAGTGTTCATCACTTAGTAGAACTGTACTTAGCAGAGCTCTCGTAATTGTAATAACTGATGATTCTAATAAGTTGCAGCCAAATAAAGTGAGGAAAATCAAAAGGTCATATGGAGTCATGTTAAATAACTCTGTGATATTGGTACTTTGTGCTTTACTTGCTTTACTACAATAAAGTAGCAATCTAGCTGCATAACGGATATGCATGCATACAGGCAATGTGAACTGAAGTAGACCTGATTCTGATAGCCAGTGGGGGAGGGAAAGCCTGTATGCATAATTATGGTTTAGAATTAAAATCTTAGAATGACTGATTCTATAAAACTATATAGTAATAAGCAAGGATCCTGGTTTTCTCTGTTTTAAAAATCACAAATTCTCTGATTTGGGGGTGGAGAAAACCCTGAAAATTCTCCAAATCCTCATTTTTCCACAAATTAAAATGAAATGCTACTATATATAGTTGAACACAATATTGATATATTTATAGTTTTCAAGCAATTTGGAAGCCTAACAGTGCCTCAGTCATTAATTCTAAGTACCTATATATTTTGGCATTTCACAGATTTCATAGATTTCATAGACATTAGGGCTGGAAGGGACCTCGGGAGATCATAGAGTCCAGCCCCCTGCCCAAAGGGCAGGAAGTCAGCTGGGGTCATAGGATCGCAGCAAGATAAGCATCCAATTTACTCTTGAAGGTGTTCAATGTAGGTGCTTGAACCACCTCCGCTGGCAGACTGTTCCAGACCTTGGGGGCTCGGACAGTAAAGAAATTCTTCCTTATGTCCAGCCTGAAACGGTCTTGCAGGAGTTTGTGACAGTTCGACCTCGTCATCCCTTGGGGCGCTCTGGTGAACAAACGTTCCCCCAGATCCTGGTGGTCACCCTTGATAAACTTATAGGTGGCCATCAGATCACCCCTGAGCCTATGCTTTTCCAGGCTAAAGAGTCCCATGGCTTTCAGCCTGTCATCGTAAGATCTGTTTTTCTGACCTCTGATGATGCGCGTGGCTCTCCTCTGGACTCTCTCAAGCTTCTCCACATCCTTTTTGAATTGTGGAGCCCAAAACTGGACGCAGTACTCCAGCTGCGGCCTCACCAAGGCCGAGTACAAGGGGAGAATGACGTCCTGGGATTTGCTCGAGAAGCATCTATGGATGCAAGCCAGCGTTTTGGTCGCTTTACTAGCCGCAGCATCGCATTGCAGGCTCGTTCATCTTGTGGTCAATGATGACCCCCAAGTCTCTTTCTTCTGTAGTGCTAACCAACGTAGCACTGCCGAGCCTATAAGGATGCTGCAGGTTTTTCCTCCCAAGGCGGAGAACCTTGCATTTTTCGGTGTTAAACACCATGAGGTTCTCAAATTTGCTGAGTTTGTCCAGGTCAGCCTGGATCACCCGCCTATCTTCTGGCGTGGATGCTTTGCCCCAAAGTTTGGTGTCATCGGCGAACTTGGCCAGTCCACTCCTAACTCTGATGTCCACATCATTAATGAAGATGTTGAACAGCATGGGTCCCAGGACAGAGCCTTGAGGGACCCCACTGGTCACAGGGCACCACGATGAGTGACTGCCATCAATTACAACCCTCTGGGTCCGACCACGAAGCCAATTTCCCAGCCAGCGGATCGCGGTGGAGCGACGGCCACAACTGGGCAGTTTGGCCAAGAGGTGATCATGGGATACCAGATCAAAAGCTTTTTTGAAGTCAAGATATATGACATCAATCTCTTCTCCCTCGTCCAGGTGATAGGTCACCTGGTCATAGAAGGAAATGAGATTGGTCAAACAAGACCTACGCGCAACAAACCCGTACTGGCTATCCCTTAGCCCCTTTGATTTCAGTTTTTTTTAAACATGGAAAATTAGAACTCCCCCTGTCCCTTTTACTCACCAGGACACAGGTCTGGCTGTGGCTGATACTGGTAGGGATGGAGAGGAGCATATGAAAGTGTCCTTGGTTTGGGGGTTCCTAGTGTGTTCTGTCTTTATGTTGTGACACACTTTCCACTTCCATGACTTGGTTCTCTATGTCCACTTGTGCAGGTGTATTACAGAGTAGAGTGGGCCAAGTTCCAGGAGCGAGAGAGGAAGAAGGAGGAGGAGGAGAAAGAAAAGGAGCGTGTAGCCTATGCCCAGATTGATTGGCATGACTTCGTAGTGGTGGAAACAGTAGACTTCCAGCCCAATGAACAAGGTATGAAAGATAAGTGACAATTCCTTCAGGAATCTGGCTCTCCATCTGTTTAGTGGGGATTACACTTACCTTTTGAGCATTACAGTAAAATGCTTAATTGAAATTTTTCCTTTACTGTGTAGAGTAGAAGCAAGTATGTATCTTAAGATGAGTCAAAAGGCTTTTTACAGGTAAGAGTTGGGGTCCTTTTTCTTGCATAGTTAATGATGTCACCAGTGCTCTCACAAGAAAAGTCATTTTGTTTTTATTTAGGAGCTTATATTGTTGTCAGTTGTTCCAATGAAAACAAATATCCCTGAACTCAGGGGCTTCATTAATGCCACGTAGTGATTGTTACGGATATGTTCACTTTAAACCTGCTATCATATCTTTATGTTCATTGTTTTTATCAGTCCTGTTCTCTGTCTTTTTTCCTTTTTAAATACTTTTGGGAATAGTTTCTTTAGGGAACAGGTTAGCATCTGTATCTGCATATTGAACAATTAATAAGTGATAAAGAATCCGTTAGCATCTGTATCTGCATATTGAACAATTAATAAGTGATAAAGAATCCTCCTCGGTGGTGATTATGTTGTGTATGTGTTTTTAACCACTTTGCAGGGAACTTCCCCCCTCCCACTACTCCAGAGGAACTTGGTGCACGCATCCTGATCCAGGAGCGCTATGAAAAATTTGGTGAAAGTGAAGAAGTGGAAATGGAAGTGGAGTCAGATGAAGAAGATGAAAAGCAGGAAAAGACAGATGAGACTCCAGCCCAACTAGACCAAGATACACAAGTGCAGGATATGGATGAGGTAACTAGCTAGTGTGAATGATCACAATTACTTTAATTTTATAGAATTTGATTGTGGTTCATGGGTACTTTAAGCTGTCAACAAATAGAATCCCTCAGTCATAGGCAACGTGTAAGGGGGCACAGTGGGGCATGTGGTCCCCCCCTCCCCCCCCCAAGATTGGCGACCATCTGCTTCTGTGGGCAGTTGCTGCTCCCCCCTTTGCTGCAAACACAGCTGTAGGTGGTTCCTGCTTGCCGCCCTCTGCCAACATGGCTGCCTGGAGGCGGTCCCCGCTTACCACCACCATGTCCCCACTGTCAACGCTGCTGCCGCCTGTGAGCAGTCACTGTGGCATCCAGGGGCATGCATCGTTCATGCCCTCAGTGCCTAAATCGGTGGTTCTCAACCTTTTTCTGCGCCCCGCTGCTGGGAGTGGAATATGGTGGCACCGAGGCAGGGAAGCTCCTGGCATGTGGCATAGCTCATCCTTTCATCCTTTCTGTGCAGCACCGCTGGTATTGCCCCCACAACCCCCATTTGGGTTGAGAGCTGCTGGCTTAGATTTTAAATGAGCTGTTTTCCACAGGTCAGAATTAAATCTTGATCTTACCTGTTTTCTTGACTACCCTCTTACACTGAATAAGTGAAGAGGTCTCCATAGTAATACAATTTCTGTGAGAATTTCAAGAATGAATGCTATCATTTGAATGATAACAGGTTTCTGGTCTGTTTGTTATGCAGGCATGGTGAGTGTGTTTCTCAATCTTTTTTTTTGGCTCAAGGCACTTCTCAGAAAATGCAGCTCTAAGTTTTTACTCTTTTATACTATGAAAAAACAATGCAGCAATTTTTCTGTTGCATAGAATGCACACCACGACAGGTCAGAGGTTTTTTGTTGTTGTTTTTTAACTAAGGATTCTTATGTGAACTTGTTGAGTTTATCCTCTGAATTACATTTTCATACCAAAAAGTGCTAACATTCCATGGCGTGCCTTACCACCTCTAAAAGGATCTTTAGTCATCCTAGGGTGCTGTAACATCCTGGTTGTTGATCACTGTTATAGGCCCACCAGAAAAACTACAAGCCCCCTCAGTGTTTGGAGGGAAGACAGTAATTCCCTAACTGTGTTTAATCCTTGGCACAAAATATGAAAAAACAGGAATGGGAGTGCAGGTTAAAAACTAGGATTCCCAGGGGGAACATTGAGCAGGGAACACGGGTTAGTGTTCCCTGCCCCTCAAATTTAGCATCTAAGAATGCTGTGGATGCTGCCCAGTGAAACTGTCCAGATAAGTGCACAGTTGGATGAAAGAAAAACAGCCCCACAGTCACCTGAGTTCCCCTCCACTAGCACCTCCTTCCTGGTTTCATAGATGGAGAACCTGGCAAGGATGGGATTCAATAAAAGGTCCCAGGACTTGGTGGGACTACATACGGGTGTGCATACAATAAAAAGTGTAGGGCAGAGGTGGGCAGTTATTTTGGGTGGAGGGTCACTTACCAAGGTTTGGCGAGCTGTCGAGGGCTGCACAGGTAGCCCTTTAAGAAGTGCCCTGCCCCCTGGTCATCATATTGTGATTGGAAGTCCCGCCCCCTGACCTCTGCCACCGAAAGTCCCTCCCCTTGCCCCTGGAAATGCTCCTTTTAGCAAGGTGTTTGCTATCTTGGACCCATAAAAATACCAAATTATATTCTAAAATGTGAACACTTAAACCTTTTCATTAATTTGATATCAAAATATTTTTGTCTTGGTTTACATGTGTTTGTATAGTGTACACAGAGGCTTGATTGTATATAATGCCTTAAAATGAAGTCTTAATCTGTGGGGGGGTATAGGCTTGGTGGGGGAGGGTGTGGGTGCATCTGGGGGTGGATATGTGTGTGGGTATGGGGGGAGGGAGCATGTGGTGTGCAGGTGGGCATGGGGTTTGGTGGGGTTTAGGGTGGCTGGGGTGTGTGTGGGTGTGGGGGCACTGTGTGTATGGCAGTGCAAGGGTAGGTGGGGTGCATGTGTATGGTAAGGTGTGTGTCAGACTTGCCCTACACCCCCCCCCATCCTTCCCTACACACATTCCCCGTCCCTCCCTACACACACATACCTCCACACACACACACCCCACACAGTCCCTCCTTGCACACACACAGTTCTTCCCTATACACATATGCACACGCAGACACACATGCGCACATACGCAGTCGCTCCCTGCATCCAGACCCGCACCAATGTACGGGTGCGGGCCCCTACTTCCTGGTCCAACGATGCAACGGGAGCCAGGTGGTGCTGGGGTAGGAAGGCAGGGAAATGGCTGGGGGTGGGGCAGGGCTGGGCTGCTCTGTCCTGCTGCCAGCTTCCCCTGGGTTCTGCTGCCCCTGTCTCCTGTTGTGTTTGACAGGCAGCCAGAAGCAGATAAGTATTTTCTAAACTTTTAGAACCCCCGCAGGTGGGATAGAATGGCTTGAACCATTTTTCCCACGCCTGGTATAGGGTAAAATGGATTTCAGGTTTCTCTTGGGCTTCACCTGACAAAGCGGGCAGGTGTCTCTTGGGCTTTGTCCAACAAAGCAGGTAATTTTGACACTTCCAGAAACCAGCGTTCCCTCTGAGCTGTGTGGCATGCGTAGCTGTGCGCGGCCACACACCACACAGCTTAGAGGGAACGCTGCCAGAAACACTTCAGATATTAGGTGTTACCAGGCTGCTAACAAGGACCAAGGACAGTGGTTAAATGTAGTCCTCTGATGCCAGAGCTGGAGATCAGAGCTGCCATAATTTAGCAAAGTGTGGAGTGCTAGATTCCTTTGGGCAATAATCAAACTCCCTGCTCCCCTTGCTAACTGAAAGCAACACCAAGGCTCACTTCACCTTTGAGTTATCACTAAAATCCCTGAAGATGCATAGGGGTCACTGCTTAGTTGCAGGTTGTAATTTATTACTGATGCGGTTTCCATTTATGTGTATGACATTGGGTCCCATTACACACCCAGTATTGTAAGATACTTCCAGTGGCCTTAGGTGAAGTAACTATATCAACACATGAAAAATAAGGAAAGGAGGTATGTAAACAGAGAAACCTCTTCATTTCTGTAATGTCCGTATTCCACAAAGCTGTCCCAAACAAGTTGTCTAGGGTCAGAAGCATTACTGGTAGCATGATCTCAGTTTGTTTGGTGCACAGGAAATTCTATAGAACAAAACAGTGCTATTGCTCTATAGTCTGTGTTGGAGGATATTTGATCACTGAAGCTGATAATTTTATGCGCCTCTTCTAACTTAAGGGCTCAGATGATGAAGACGAGAGTCAAAAAGTTCCACCTCCTCCAGAAACTCCAATGCCACCACCTCTTCCCCCCACTCCTGATCAAGTCATTGTGCG
This sequence comes from Crocodylus siamensis, assembly GCF_052110815.1. Taxonomy (NCBI): domain Eukaryota; kingdom Metazoa; phylum Chordata; order Crocodylia; family Crocodylidae; genus Crocodylus; species Crocodylus siamensis. The sequence continues at coordinate 48,723,416 of NC_143403.1, forward strand.
GAAGGACTATGATCCAAAAGGTAAACCAGAGCAATGACAGTGAACGGCTTCCTTAGTCACAGAACAGTCAAACAAACAATTGTTACTAAAATGTGCAAAGGGGTGATATACTTAACACTATGGTTTTCTTCTTCTAGCTTCCAAGCCTTTACCACCTGCACCAGCCCCAGATGAGTATCTTGTTTCCCCCATCACTGGAGAGAAAATTCCTGCCAGTAAAATGCAGGAACACATGCGAATTGGGCTTCTGGATCCTCGCTGGTTGGAGCAGAGGGATCGGTCTATTCGTGAAAAGCAGAGTGACGATGAGGTTTATGCCCCAGGTCAGCTTGGGGCCTCTTGCAGATCTCCATTTTTTTCATTTAAAACCCAGTTCCTGCCTTGTCTCATTAATTAACTAGCCATTATAAGTAGGGACATAATTTTAAAATATTTTTAAATGCCATTCTTTATACTGTGCTAGTTAGCATATGTATTGTGATTATTCTGGAATAGACAGTCATCCAGTGTAGTTAACTTTACAAAAAAAGTTTAATATTATAACGAGCTGTTGCCCAGCCACCACCTACTTTAAATTCAGGCTTTTGCTAGCAGTTTAGCTGGACTCTTCAGCACAAAATGGATTGAAAGGAATTAACAAGGCTAGGTTGTCATCTTGGTTCATCATATGAGAAAATATGCCTTTTAACTCCTTCCTTTCTCTGTTTCTCCCTTTCTGAAGGCTTGGATATTGAAAGTAGCTTGAAACAGCTGGCAGAGCGCCGTACCGATATCTTTGGTGTGGAAGAAACTGCTATTGGTAAAAAGATTGGAGAAGAGGAGATCCAGAAGCCAGAGGAAAAGGTAGAGTGAAAAGCCTACTTTAAATTCTCCTGCTGTTCTGAATTTTCAGCAATGGGAGTCTTCATAGACTTGTTTGTTCCTGCTGTAAAACTGAAAACCTGATTTATCTAACAGTTTGATATATATTCTGTTTTCTTTCTGACCCAGGTGACTTGGGATGGCCACTCTGGCAGCATGGCCCGTACACAGCAGGCTGCTCAGGCCAATATCACCCTGCAAGAGCAGATTGAAGCTATCCATAAGGCCAAGGGGTTGGTGCCAGAAGATGACAGCAAGGAGAAGATCGGACCCAGCAAACCCAATGAAATGCCCCAGCCTCCACCACTGTCATCTGCTTCAAATCCCCCAGTTAATGCTCAACCAATCACTTCTGTGCCCCGCCCTCCCTCAGTAAGCAGTCTTATTTCTAGAGATGCACATTGTTGTGATACTTAAATAGAACTAGGCTTTGTTACAGCTGACAGTCATTGTAGGGTGCTGGGTGGAAACAGATGTTGAACAAGTTAAGAGTTTTTTATCTCCCAAATTGGTTTTAAACCATAAAATTAACCACAGAAACAAATTAGAAGATATTAGAAATTGAACATAAATTTAGTATTATCTGGCTATAGAGGTTTTGGAAAGGGATGACCTCAAGCTGAGTAGAGAAGAAATTAACAATGACAGCTCAGAAGGGAAGAAAATGTGACACTGAAGTATCGAGCCAAGAAAAGGCTTTCTGTTGGAAAGGAAGGCACCCTAGATTAAAGGGCAAAACCCATACTTTGAAGTAAAATTAGTCATCTGCATTGGGTGTGAACATTTCTTGGACATCTCATTTTGTTTTCCCCACTGAATTTGTCTTAATTTTATCAGGTTGGCAGGTTGCATGGTTCTGTTAAGAGATTTTCTGTGTCTGTCTGTGTTGCACTGTGGCCCCTGAGTTGCTCCTGGAGTGGAAAGTGTACGAGTTACTACTGATGTCTTTACTGATACTTAAAACCAACTTCCTAGTGAGCTTTGGGTCATGGAACAGGAGTGGCAACTGGAAGTCCACGTATCTCAGTCTCCCGGCTTTTGTTCCTCCAAAGAGATTCTAAATGTATGGGATTTTACAGTTGTCAAGAGCATGAGAGAATGAATTTCTGAGTCTGCAGAGTTGCCTACTGTAATAAAAATCTCTCTTCTTTCTAGATGCCACCTGTCCGTGCCACAGTTGTTTCTGCAGTTCCTGTCATGCCTCGTCCCCCTATGACTTCTGTGGTCCGTTTACCTCCAGGCTCTGTCATCGCTACCCCTATGCCACCGATAATACATACTCCACGCATCAATGTTGTCCCGATGCCACCATCTGCTCCTCCCCTCATGTCCCCTCGCCCACCTCCTATGATAGTACCAACAGGTTAGTGACTTCTAATAATGTACATTAATTACATAGACTGACTTTTGTTTAACATGGCTTTGGGGTTCAACTTTCAACTTTGCTGTCATGTTAAATGTGTGCGAGATTGTTAGCCTTGCCACCTTTCTGGGAAGATGCTTATCTGAATGTCCCAGCTGCTGTCTGCTGGTGACCTGTCTAGGTGAAACTTAAAAATTCTGTGTTTCTTGCATAAAAAGTAGGATAAACCCAAATGTCCTGGATGGCACTTCCTATCTTATTGCCAGTTTGATGTTCAGTACTATAAGATGAGTTGTTGGCAAGTGAATAATGATGGTTTCTGTTTTGTTTTACCAGAAAGTAATACTTCGGTTTGAAAGCCACAGTAGTAAAATCAACTTTGTGCTGTTTGTACATTGAGATTTGTCCTCTTTTTGACAGTGTACACAAGGCTGAGAGCACTTAAATTCCCCTGTGAGCCACAAGAGTATCTTGTGCTGTTTATTGGTTGCCCCTGGACCTCTTCCATACATGTATTCATATGAAGATCTTTAGTGACACCATACATCTGCCTGTTATGATTAGAAGTCCCTTTTTGTCTTTTAATGACCACTGCTGGTCACCTAGCACAGAAACTGAAATAATGTATGCTCAGGGAACAGTCACTGCATATTGAGTGGGTGGGTGTATATGTGTATCAAAACTGGTTTGAAGATAATTCCATCCTTTTTCAGCGTTTGTCCCAGCCCCTCCCGTGGCTCCAGTACCTTCGCCAGCACCAATGCCTCCTCACCCACCACCACCTATGGATGATGAACCTGTGTCAAAGAAACTGAAAACGGAAGACAGCCTGATGCCAGAGGAGGAGTTTCTGCGTAGGAACAAGGTATGACAAAGTCACAGGCTTAGTGGATGAGGAAGAGCAGTGGATGCAGTCTGCCTTGACTTTAGCAAGGCTTTTGATACCATCTCCCATGACGTTCTCATAAGTAAGCAAAGAAAATAATTTTAAATGAAACTGTTTAAGGTGAGTGTTCTGTGAATAGGAATCAAAGGGTTGACTTGAAACTGCGAAGAAGTATCAAGTGGGGTTCCCCCAGGTCTGTTCTGGATCTGATACTGTTTAACAATTTAATGACTGGAAGATGGAATTGAATTCATATTTTAGCATGTTTGCCAATGGCATCATGCTGAATAGGTAGCAGACTTATTGGCAATAAGAGTAGGATTCAAAATAACCTTATAGAAATGGTTTGGAGTAAATCAGGTGAAATTTAATAAGGACAAGTATAAATTGCTGCATTTAGGATGGATAGATGCATAGATGTAAATAGGGAAATGACTGGCCAGACTGCAGTACTGTGGAAAGTTGTCCATGTGGTATAGTGAACCTCAAGCTAAATATGACAGTGTGTTAGCAGTGCAGAAAGAAAAGAAAGAAAGCAAGTGGCCTACCTGGTTGTTTTAAATAGGAGCATCACTTGAAAGTCAAGGGAAGTAATCCTTCCTGCCCTCCCTCCCAACAAGGTATTCAGCAGAATTCACAGATTCACTGGAATCTGACAGAGCTGCCCCATGAGCGTTTCTGCTATGGCCTCAAACTTCCAACCTGTGCCTCGGCACCCATGCCATCCCAGCCCCCAAGGGGAAGTGATCCTTCCATTTCATCACTGGTTAGGCCTCACCTGGAGTTTGCCACGTTTTGGGCACCACACTTCAAAACATTATGGGTGAATTGGAAAGAGTCTATTGAAGAGTAACAAAAATTATTAGAGGTCTAGGAAACATGACTTACAAGAGAAGGTTGGAAGAGCTAGAGCTATTTAGTGGAGAAGAGAAGACTGCTGGGGGGATTTTATAAGTCTTCAGGTATATGGAGGGTTGTTAGGAGATCAATACTCTTCTCTCTGTCCAAAGGGATCAGGACAAAAAGTATTAGTCTTCACTGGCAATGAGGGTTAAATTTAGGTTGGGTGATACAAAGCCCTCTTTTTCTATGATTTTGTATATTTTGAATAGCATCTAAGTTGTCCAGTTGCTCTTTGTTATAAATCTTCAGGCTCACATATGGAAAGTAGCTGGCATGTGTAACTGACTCATGAGGAGGTAATGCATGTGAATAAATTAGTTTTTTCTTGTCACCATGCCCACATCAATAGGAGTTATTTTAAATCTGTCAGGAAAGAAGAGGGTGTGTGCAACTTTAAAAGACCAAAAGGAGATTGCTTCCCTAAAGTGAAGAGAAGCAGTAGTCAGATAATGATTATTAAGGAAAGGTAAAGGATGTTGAGGAACTTTTACTTGGAGATATGCAAACACAGAGATAGCAAACATGTACTAAACCATATCAGTCTCCTTTAAATGGAAGGACTGTCCACGTTGAGGGTGAATTGGAGGTTAAAGTCTAATTGAATTCCTTCTTGCTGTTTGTTGCTCATTGTGTATGTCTTTTTTTAGGGACCAGTCACAGTCAAAGTTCAGGTTCCCAACATGCAGGACAAGACAGAATGGAAGCTGAATGGCCAAGTGCTGGTGTTCACCCTCCCACTCTCAGATCAGGTAAGTGGTCTTCTAGTCTTAACTCCATTGTGTTGCTGGAAGTAGACAGAAGTTTACCACCCACTGACATGCCCTGTGTGCTGGAGAGTTTGAGCTCTTTTTGCTTGTTTCCAGGTCTCTGTTATAAAGGTTAAGATCCATGAAGCAACAGGTATGCCTGCAGGGAAACAGAAGCTACAATATGAGGTGAGTTTGTTGGCTATGTTAACTCTTCAGTTGGTGCCCTGCTGCTTGCACACCTTTTTTTTTTAAAGTTGCAGTACACTTGGTGAGAGAGAACAGTCTTACTCAGTCTTTTGTTTGTATGCATTTCAATATAGTCTTTAATTATATCATTACATGTTATTTCCATGGAGGGTCATACCTCATTAAGTGCACTTGCTGGTTAGAGCAGAGCCAAGTGCCACGTAGACAGTTCAAGTGTAAATCTACTGAAGCCAGCAGGCTTTCTCTGAAATTATGCTGGTATAACTTAACGAAAGGCTGGTTTGGGACTTCTTTGTTGTCCAAGTGTACTAGTGTCCTTTGCTTATCCAGGCAAACACTCCTTCAGAGCCTTGCCACATTAAGTATACAATGCAAAGGAATGCACAGAGCATTCATGATCTGTACTCCAGTGACTTCATGCAGGTTGAATTATTGAGTTTTTCTTATTTAAAAAACCCACGTAAATCATTTATTTGTCTGTAGAACACCAAAATGTTGAAATGACTTACTTTTTTTCCCCACAGAAAACCTTGGTACTTAAAACCGTAGGCCACATCCAGCTGAGCATTGACGTGTGGTATGTGGCACTGCAGACCCATCTGCAGCACCACATACCTCATGAGCAGGCATTCCCCGCCCTGCTGCATTGCAGAATGCGGGGGGGAGGGCGGGCAGGAGGGAGGGGGGATATCTTGGGGTAAAAAAAACCCATGCTGAAACAAAGTGAGTTGGTGCATGTGTCAGTAGCCCATGGCACCCAAAGCTGGAGCCTGACTGGCTGGAGCCATGCTCTGTCTCCTGGCCAGGCTTCCTGCTGTGGCTGCAGCCCCAGAAGCTCCCCAGGAACCCAGGTAAGGCTGCTGAGGCCAGCACAGTTGCTAGCCCCAGCCTTCCCTGCCCCACCCAGGATAATCTGCTAGAACATACGTGGCACAGGTGTTCCCTGGAGGCAAGCAGCAGTGGCACAGGGTGTACCACTGCTAATTGTCCCTGGGGAAATAAACGTCTGTGCTTGTCTAGACGTGCCCATAATGTCCATTCATGCTGTAGAGTTCTTAAAGCTGTTATAACTCTCCCAAGTCCAAATAAACCTTCACCAGAACAGCAAAAGGAACATGTCTTGCTGTCAAATTTTAGCATTTTCTTGAGGCTATAGAGTTGTTTGAAGAGTTTGTTTGATGTTTGGTCATTTGTTTGTTTATAATGGCAAAAGCGTGTTCCTACACGCGCACAATCTAGATATATAAAACAATGAACGTTGCCCTAAAGTGCCCAGAAACTCAGCTCTGGACAGAGCTATGAGGTCTGTTAAACTTCAGCATGAAACAGTTTGACAAAGATTATAAGCATTTGAAAAAAACTTTCTTTGAGTAAACATACTTGGATATCTTCCATTACAGTTGTCATTTGCACTCTGGGTGTAGTAATATAGAAGTGTTGTACATTGTGCCATTGATAATAACGGTATTAAAACCTGGCTTATCATGCTTCTCCACTGCCGGCTCTCTGAGATGCTGAGATTTGTGCTCTGTACATTATGAATCTTCTTGGATTCTTCATGCATTTTGCAGTGAACTGCATGATTGCCCATGTTTAGTGAGTACAGGATCCAGAATGCTAGATTTGGCTTTTGGGGAGTATTAAGACTTTCTGTTGTCTCTTTCAGGGCATCTTCATCAAAGACTCCAACTCTTTGGCTTACTACAACATGACAAGTGGCTCTGTAATTCACTTGGCACTCAAAGAAAGAGGGGGCAGAAAGAAGTAAGAGCCACAGAACTTACAGCTGCCATATGGATGCCCTGCTGTTCTGTGTAAATGAAAAACTAGGATCCTCTGTCTTTGGAGGAAGAATGTGACCAGGTGAAACATCATCAGCCTAGCATGGTTACTAACCCCCAGTTTGGAACTGTAGGCTATATTTGGTCCTTAATTCTATATCCTGTAATCAGAGGGGTTATAAGCCTAGTGAGAGCTGATATTTCCCTGACAAAGCTGTATAGACATTACATACTAAGTCACAATCTCAGCAGCTTTTAGTGTTTGTCATGCAAGCACTTAGTGTATGTGACTGCTGCAGTGCTGTTGTTGGTGTTCACATACCTGTTTCATTCCTTACGGAAGTAGCATTTATTTTGAGGTCTTGTCCAAGTTGCATTTTTTTTTTTTAAATCTTCATTTTTCAAAGAATTTTTGATGATACAGGGAGTATTGCCTGCCTGACTAAAATGCTAATCTTTTAATTTAATTTTTGTAACAGACTCAAATTAAGAAATTGGCAAATAAACCTTTTGCTCCCTCTCTGAAATCTGCGCAGAAGTCTCTTGCACTGATTTCTGCTTTGAATCTTCTTCTTCTTTAGTATGAATGACTGTACTTTAGTTTTGATAATGTGATATGGCATTTTTTTATCCTGCAGTAACTTTTATATTCATCCTGAACAGTTTGGAATGTGTTTTAAAACAAATCACAGTCTTGGTGAGGAAATATTTCAATTGGAACTGTTCAATTTGCACATTTAGATGTTATTTGTAATATAGTAAGACCAACCCAGTTATGCAGTAGTCTAGCTGCAGTTCCATTTAGGGTGCTTATGCTGAAAGTTCTTGGGGTTAAAGATTTATTTCAGTCTTCCTTATACTTTCTGAATGGCAAATCAATTCATTGTGCTTCAAGCAGTCAGCTAATCTTTGGTATCCTTGAGTACGTGAGAAAGTCTTCATTGTTCTGTAATACATTCTCTGAACTTTTAGTATCATCCAAATTAGAGCTGTCAATTAATCACAGTTAACTTGCGTGATTAATGCATTAATCATTGTTCAAGTTAATTTTTTTAACATGTTAATTGCACACATGATTTTGGAGCTGGTGCCTGGGCTCTGCTTCATCACTGTTACTGCCACCTTGAGGCTGCCCCTTGGGGCAGCGTGGCAGTGCAGCATACCACAGGGTAGCCTAGGTGCAGGCTCCAGGCAGCTGCAGCAGTGGGGAGAGGTGCACACAGACATGCAGCTGCAGCTTGCAGGCAGCTGGGAACACAGCTCAGGGCGTGTGGAGCAGCACCCAGCAGGCAGATCAGTGAAGGGGAAGAGGCGTGTGGGGGGGTGCAGATTGAGACCCCCCACAGTGAGAGAGGGGGCGTGGGGCACCGGGGTGAGTCGTGGGACAGAACCATGGGCAGCTTGTCCAGCAGTTCAGGGGGGCTCCCACTGCATGTACCCCAGGGGAGGTATGAGAGGCAAATGCCCCCCCAGATGTGTGCACAGCTTGGAGGCAATGCTGCAGCTATCAGCTGGGGCTCTGTGCCCTGCTGCCTTTGCCCCAGGAGCCACATGATGCCATACTATGTCTTCTGTCACAGAGAAAGCAGGGGACATGGCACAGCCAGCATACAATTCCCAAGGTAGAGGGATGCAGAGCCCCAGCCTCCAGCAGCAGCCTGCCTCCACCGCACACAGATCTGGGGGGCATATGCCCCCCCCACCCCACCCCCCTGGATTGAGCCACCTGGGCCCTGGGGCTGCATTCACACCAGCCCCTTCCCCTGCCTCTGCCCTTGTTGCCCTTTTCCTCCCCCACACCCCTTTGCCCCCACACAGATTTACCTGCTGGGTGATGTCTGTATGTGTGTGTATCTGTCCCTTACTCCCAAGCCACAGCACCCCTAAGCCCTCACTCCTTACCCACAGTACCTCACATCCTGCCAGGGTATGCAGGAACCCCACTCCCCAGGCTCCAAACTCCATACACCTCTCCCCCCCCCCCACCATATAAAGTACCTGCATAATTTTGCATAACTGAGAATTTCTCTGCATAATTTTGAGCTTTTAGCTGTGTGATTTTTAAAATTGTAATTAATTGCAACTAATTTTTTAATCACACAACTAACTGCAATCACATTTTTTAATAGTTTGAGGGCCCTAATCGAAATCTGTTACATTGCTCAGACACTACAAACAAAACACCTTTACAGGCCCCTCTTGTACCTCTACCTTTCCTATTTAAAACCAAAGGCAGTATGAGTAGAGAAATTTGCCTTTTCATGACAGTTCCCATCGCGGATAAAGTTAAAGATGTTGACATCCTCCATGCTCCAAATCCAGTCGACAAATGGTGGGTGGAGGAGAGGAAATGATTGCTCTAAGGAAGATGAACAGCCAGGGCCTAGCAGAAGTGGTTGGCAGTGCTCCCGGCATGTGGAAGCCAGCTGTTCATTGACAGCTTACTGATGTGTTCCCTTTTTTCTTTTTTTAAGATAGTCATGTTTTATGGAGTAAGTAGAGAAGCACTTGTGCAGTAGATATACTAGGCTGATGTGATCTTCTGTGCCAGGGGTGGGCAAAATACAGCCTGCAGGCTGGACCCAGACTGCCAGCCCATTCTATCTAGTCTGCAGGGCCTCTAAAAATTTTAGAAAATTAATTTTTATCTGCCCCTGACTGGCTGTCAAAGATGACAGGCAGACAGTGGCAGCAGGACCCAGAGGGAGCCTGTTGCTGAGCAGCAAGGCTGGCCCAGCTCCACTCCTCCTCCAACTTCCCTCCCTCAGCCCCCAACCAGAAGCCTCTGCATGACCGTGGAGCTACTTTCCCCCAATCCAACTGGAAAGTAAGGTAAGATTGGATGGAGGGAAAGGGGAAATGGCTGCGAACAGCCCCATGGTGCTTCCCAGGCCAGGGTAGAGCCAGAGCTGTGGGGAGCAGCAGGTGTGGGGGCAGAAGGAAGTGGCTGCAGGGAGCAGCAGAGTGGCAAGGAGGATGCAGATAGTGGTGCAGGAACTGGTAGGGGCCACAGCGAGCAGCAGGGGCTCCTGGGAACAGTGCAGGCAGCGGCAGGGGCTACAGGGAGTGGTGCAAGAAGCAGCAGGGGCTACAGGGAGTGGTGCAAGAAGCAGCAGGGGCTACAGGGAGCAACATGGGAAGTGTGGGAGGGAATGCAGGGAAATGGCAGTGGCGGGTGGGCGCGGAGCCCATGCAGGTGGGCAGGGATCCAGGTTGGGGCAGCAGGAGTGCAGAGCCTGGGCATGGAATCGGCCTCACGTGATGCAAATAGGCATGAATGCTGTCTGGTACAGCCACACACAATAGAGCCAGCAGCCCAGCTCATCTCTCTCTGCCACGTGCTATAACCCCACAGTCCCCCACCACACATACACACTCCCCAATCATACCCTGCCGCATACACCCCTTTATTGCCCACACCCAACATAAAGTAGGACTGTATTTTGAGCTTTTATGCAGTCACTTCTAGGTACACTTTATAAACACATAAATTAGTACAAAAATATTTGTAAATAAAAGTTTTATAGTAGCTGTTTTATTTTTTGTATATAATTTGGGTTTTTTCTGGCTTCAAGATTGCAGCACCCTTCCTCCCAAAAGAAGGGTGGATACTTGTCCTTCCAGGGCAAGGAAAGGAACTTCCAGTGGCAAAGGTCAGGGGCTGGGGGCAGGACTTCTGGTCCCAATATAGCGACTGGGGGCGAGGCACCTGTCAAGGGATGTTGGTGCCCCAGGAGCAGACACTGGGGAGCTGTGAGGGGCCTGATCCTTGTGGCAGCGCAGCCCCAGCCCCTTCCCTGCTGTCTGACCCAAGGCACACATGCCAAGAAAAATGCCTTTGTGTGCCACGCTCTGGCACCCCTGTCTAATCCATCATGGAGGAATCACTGCCTATCACCTCTGGAGCACACCTCCCTATTGCCATTGTTGACTGAGATTGGAGACAGTGGTAAGTAGGCATCTTTGGTTCTCCAGGGAAGTGGAGATCTGTGGCCTGCAGTGCAGGCTGGGCTGCAAGCCAGTGGCAAGTTACTATTTAAGAGTCTGAATCAAAGTAATTGAGCCTAAGTGAGTTCCACTGAAATCATAGTTCTGCGGGTTAATACGTCTTGCCAGGATCCTTGATGTGTTCTTTTACTTCTAAAATAGCCAAGACCTGCTTTTATCTGCATAGGGCAAGGAGACTGCACCCTTTCCTATGGAGATGGAGATGTTGCTGCAGAGATCCATGTCTGGTTGCTTCCACACATTGAATTATTTCAACATATTCTGTATGGGGTTATCCTTAAGATACCACTAAGCAATTAACAAGTAGTATAGAAAGTAACTGCTAATTTACTCTTGGAACAGGAGCAAAAGATTGAGATGATTAGAAGCCAGTGGAATAATCATAATTTTTGGGGTGCGATTCAAAGCATTGGTTTTATCTGAAAGTTTCAGCTTTGAGTTCTATTTTGGTAATCCCCTTTCCCTCCCATCCTTCCCTGCTCCAATTCCCTGCATCTCCAGCACTGAGTGCACTGTAGCACTGCAGCTAAACTCTTCACAATTTGTGCCTAGAATGCAGTTCTTAATGGGGGATCGATGATTCCAGAGCTTGCATAGACACTGCTTCTGCGTGGTGACCTTCAGGATGTGCTGCAAGGCCTATTCAGAGTTAATTGGGAGAAGTGGAGGTTAGATGTGATTGTGGCCTGAGAGATCTCTGGAGAAATTAGGAGTTATTCTCCATTGAAACTAGTTCACTTACAAGTTGTCACTTTTTGGTACATGCACTGAGAGGCAAAGATACTATAAAGTGGTGAATAAAATAAGAAACATGATTTTGAGAGGCACTTTTGTTAATCTTTTATCTTGCTCTTCAACAGTAACACAAAGTGCAGGACAGTAAAACTGACCAAGGCTCTTTAAGCCAGTGCATTTTCAGCTTGGGTGTTGTGGCAAACTACTCAAATTGGCTTCACAATTGTACCTGTCTTCACACTATTCATATATGTGGATATGTCTCTAGCCCTAACTTACAGCTGGGGTAAAGGAAAGGGATGATTTCGCCTACCTCTTACAGGAAATTATATCTTTTGAAGTCATGAGTAAAGAAGGACTTGTTTTCCATGGTTTGAGAGAACACTGAGGTGAATGATACATAATCTGCATCTAGTGTTTCTATTGAAAGGCTCAGAGCCTTTTAGTGTAGGTACTGACTACCTGCCATCTGGCTCTTGTAAATTTTGGTTTTGAAGCTGGAGTACAATGGGCAAAATCTCAACTTGCAACTGAGGTCTAGGTCAGCAGTGGACAATTATCTCGGTTGGAAGGATGCTTAAGTTTTGACAAACTGTCGGGTTGCACAGGTAGTCCTGCCCCTTGACAGTTGCCTTGCCCCCTGGTTGCCACACCGGGACTGGAAGTCCTGCTCCCTAATCCCTGACCTTTTGCCACGAGAAGTCCTTCCCTTTGCTGCCCCCCCACCAATCCTTTTGGTAGGGGGGGTTGCCATCTTAGAACCAGAAAATAACCAAATCATACATTAGAAGTCAAACACTTACTATATTTTAATTTTATTACAGAAAATTTGTCATGACTTAGGATGCAATCCCTTCTATATACAGTACACAGTCATAACTCAAAAATAGTGTCACTCTTTTCTATTGTATGTGTATGGCGGGGTGTCAGGCTACGTGGGGTGGTTGAGAAGGTGTGGCTGTGTAGAAAGTATGTAGGGATTTATGTATATGTAGATGGGGGTTGGGGCAGGGTGTGGGTGTGTGGGGTATGAGAGGGTGGAGGGTGTAGAGACCCCCTCCCCCAGACATGCTCCTCATGGTGTGCAGCTCCGGCTGCCTGGCAGCAGCAGTAGGTGGGGAGGTTAGGGTGCGATAGAGACGGCTGGGCAGGCTGCGCTGGGGCTGCACTCATTGCTTCCAGCATAGTGCTGGACACCTCTATCACAGTGGGGTAGCAGGGGGTTCCTTTCACTTCCAGCCGAGTGCAGGGACCTGTGCAGCATGGTGCAGGGAAGGCAACAGGCTCCAGCATGGGGCTTCCCTGGCTGCAGCTCCTGCACTCACAGGCTTGGGGTGCGGAGCCCCAGTGATAGAGGCAGCCAGGCATGCAGCACTGGCCAGAGCCGTGCCCTACTGGGCACCTGTGCCGGGCACGAGCACCCTGACCTCCCTACCTGTTGTTGCTGCCAGGCAGCAGGAACTTGTAAGCACACCATGGGGGGAGTGTGTGGGGAGTCCCTACACCTGTCACCCTCACACCCACGCCCTGCCCAGCCAAGCTCTGCACTTCTGCTGCCCCCTGGGCATATACTTCACGCTTCTACCTGGCTGCAACTCCACCCTGCCACTCACCAGCCCTGCTGCTTCCCTACCTGCTGTCCCAAGTGAGTTGACTTTAGGAAGTCAAGCAGGTTCCCATGGGGCAGCTGCAGTAGGAGCCCTGCCCAGAAGCTGCTGCTGGCCGGACAGAGCCCTTCCACCCAAGAGGTTGGGAGCAAGGTGCAATAGGGTAAGCTGGGGGAGTATACACGTGGGAACCCCACTCCCAGCCTTGTGGGGGGAAGGGCTGGGCAGGACACAATTCATTGGTGGGCACTGCGGACCAGGTGAAAAATGCCTGGTGGGCCAAATGCAGCCTGTGGGCAGTATTTTGCCCACCCCTGGTCTAGCTGAAAGTCTCAGCAAAGAGGCCAAGGGTTGAACCACTTAGTCTGTATCCCAGAGACGTGCCCCAGTGACTTAATCCTAGCGGCTGCATCCAGACGAGCCGACGTGCCTCTTGCTGCATCTAAAACCAATCTGAGACGCAGCAAGAGGCACACTGGGAACAAAAAAATGTTCCCCATGCTGCATATTTGCAGCGCGGGCTCAAAATTTGATACCTGGATAATCGGGTATCAAAATAAAACACAGGGGAACCAGGGAGCTGGTCCTCTAGAGTGGTGCTCTGGTTTCTGGCTAGAGCATCTCTATGGTGGTCCTGCTGCCTCACCATGCAGGGCATGAACCCTTAGTGTGCTGGGGCAAGCAAAAGCACAACAAGGATCAGGACCGGACACTGTCACAGGTAAGCAGGGACGTGGGGGTTGAGGAGTGGCAGGGGGATGTGCAGTCTGTGAGTGAGTTTGTAGAGGGGCTTGAGTGGGGCTGCCACATGCCTGCCCCCCCACCCCCCCAGCATGGATGAAAGCAGCCAGCATGGCTGTAGCCCAGCTGCAGGCACAGTGGGTAGCAATGCGATGCTGTGTGACCTGGGCTCCGTACATGCTGAACGGGCCTGGCCCGCTACTGCACGGCTTTGAACAGGACTGAGAAAGCCATGGACTAGTGGTTGGGCCAGGTCCATTCAGCATGTACAAAGCTCGGGTCTCACAGGTCTGTGTCACCACCGGCTGTACCTACAGCTAGGCCGCAGCTGTGCTGGCTGCTTTCACCTGCGTGGGGCTGGGTGGGGCAGGCATGCGGTGGTCCCTGCTCGAGCCTCTCCACAAAGCGTGTGGCAGGACTCAACCTGGCCCAGCCTGGCATGGCCCACTAGCACACCTTTGCCCAGGACCAGGACGTATAGCTCCTGTGTACAGGTGCACTAGCTGCGCAGCCTGGGCTGGGTCAGGTTGAGTCAGGCTGGCTGGACATGTCTTTCATGAAACTCAGGTAGCAACGCAGTCTCCTACAACGGGCCATGGAGCATCGCCACCTGAGCCTCATGGAAAACGAGCCTGGCCGGCCTGACCTGACCCAGCCTGGCCCGGGCCATGCAGCTAACACGCTTTTGCACAGGAACCATGTATCCTGGAGCCACGCCTCCTGGTCCTGTGCAAAGGTACATTAGTGGGCTGCATTGGGCCTGCCACTCTTTCTCCCTGCACACAGCATGGGTCCCGCAGTGCTGCCACTGGAGGCAGGACCCAGCCTGGTGCGACACTTGGTCCTTGCAAGCAGCACGGGGCCCCAGGTGCCGGTCCAAGTGGCCTGGGGTTGCCTGAAGGTGCACAGCCCCACACCACACTGCACCATGCTGAGCTGGACCCGCGATGAGTGGCGCAGGTAACACTGAGTCTGAGGCGGCCAGGGCTGTGCCGTGCTGCTGAGGGCTGTGGTCACTGTGGGCCCTGAGCACCCAATGGCTACTGCTGCTGTGGGGGTAAGCTGTGGGCCCTGTGGGGGACTGCCCTGGGTGGGGGGAGCAGTCTATGTGCTGGGGGGGGGCTGCACCCTGTGGGGTGGCAGGGGACCCAACCCTTCTGAGCAGTCTCCCCATGCCCCCCCCACATCACACCCACCTACAAACCCACCCATATCACCCCACTCCTGCAAACCGTACATCTCCCCATCACACACCCATTGTGCTCTGCTGCTAGACAGGGTGAGACCTGGCAGGAGCTGTGACTGCAGGGGCAGCTGACCCCACATCCTAGTTAGTGAAAAGGTCAGGGGGAGCTCAAATTATTCTTTGGTAAGAAAACCAAAAGCAAACATCAAGAATATTTATTTAGAATTTATTTTATGACTATAGAGACACTGGTAGGCTTCCAAATCTCTTTAGATTTGTAAATATATTAATAAAACATTGCCCAACTGATCCGTCTCTCTGTCTCATATATAAGTGATCTTCTGTTTTAATTGTGAAGAACGTGGATTTTTGGGGTATTTTAAAGAGTGAATTTGGGAATTTATCATTGGAGATTTTGCACTTTTTAAATGGAGAACACCAGAAATCCTGCTAGTGAGGCAGGTGGCAGGATGCAGGCAGCAGCGCCTGCTCAGGGCTGGCATCCACGACTTAGCTGGATGTGCTGACCTGGTCACCTGGGGCCAGGAGGACATGCTTTGACCATTCAAAGCAGGCCACCACACTGAGAACATCTTCCGGGTGATAACTGCCCAGATGGCAGAGCGGTGATGCACATGGCAGTCCTGCTGCACAAAAACCAACAAAGCCACAGCCCACTAGCAGCTGGCCCAGAGGTGCAGATATCGCTGCTGAGGCCATACAGTCCCATTCGGGTCTGGCAGGCGCGCAGCCTTGGGGCCACATGCTGTTGCAGGTGGCAGCAGGTCACAGCAAGGCAGCAGCCCCCACTGCCGGACTGCGACAGTGGGTAGAGGGTGCAGGGAACTCTCAGGGCTGCTGCAGCAGTTCAGCTGGGACGAGGGGTAGTGTCCGATGGACCAGGCCCCAGAAGCTCCTGTCTTTTTGTCCATCCGATAGCCAGGAGGGCCTTGCCCATGGTAAACTAGTAGCTCCTTTTTACGGGGGCTAATGGACAAATGGAACAACTAAATTCTAAAATATGCCCCTCCTCCACTGGCTCCCCTGTGGTGCACGCAGCTGTGGGAGTGACCTGCTCATGCCCCTGGACCAACTGCTGGGCTCTGATTGCCCTGTGACTTGGCCCAGCCCTGTGAATGGGGCCCTGCCAGGCCGGGTCATGGGGCAACCCCCACAGTGCAGCAGGGAGAGGTGGAGGGGCAAATGATTTGCCCCTACCCCACTGCCTCCTGCACTATGGGGGTCTCAATCTGCCCCCGCCCCCCACGCCCAGGTAAAGAAAACAGAAAGAAACTAACCTGCCTGCTCAGCTGGCTGTGATCCTGGCTGCACAGTGTATATGTGTGTGCATACCCCTCCCTCTCTCCCCAACTGTGGCAGCCTGTGGCCCAGGCTGCCCTGGGGCCCTACTTGCTGCCTATGTCTGGGGGCGGACTTAGTCTGGTTAGCACCCCCCCTTCTGTCACCTATGGTAGCCACCCCAAATTTTGCTGTAGCCCTGCTCCCAGCATTGCCACTGTTGTGGCAATGGGCAGCTCTAGCTCAACGTTCCACCTCTACCCATGTACCAGGTGTGTGGCAGTGGCGGCACTGGGAGTGGGGCTGTGGTAAAATCTGGGGTGTCTGCAGCCCCCTCCGTAGTCCCTGCCGAGAAAAACCCGGCGTAGCCCTGGCTCCAGCCCGCCTACCCTGCCTTGATCTGGGGGCTTATACCTCTCCCCCCTGCCCTACTGGAGTGTGCACAGTGGTGAGGGCCACCCCCCCCATGAGCTACAGCTCCATCCTATGCCCCACCCTGGCTGGGCAGCCCCTGTCCCTACATCCTCCCTCACCACAGGGGTTGTTGACCCACCCCCCACCTCATGCCCCTTCCCTCCCCTCTCCCAGTCCAGTACAACAGACTTGCTAGCTGCACGCAGCTGTATCAGAAATTGGATCGGTATCAGCCAATATTCCTCCTTCAAAATTGGCTACTGGTATTGGCCCCAAACATCTCTATTGGTGCACTGCTATCTGTCAGAGTTTGGAAACTGTTCGTCTAGGCTATCCGCTTCCACAAGTAGTTCCTCAATAGAAGACAAAAACAGGAATTGCTATTAGGCCCTGGAGCTGCCAGCACAGCAGTTAAAACAACACCATACTAATCTTGCATTCCTTTTCCATGCAAATACACATCCCATTGGCAATGGCAAGTTAACAATGAATGCGGGGGTAGAAAGGTCTTGGTAGTTATGAAAGGGAGAATAATCTGTGCAGCTATTAATGGGAAGGAAAACTTGCCCAAGGAACAATGATTAGGAAAAAAAGTGAAATGGTTCAGACACGAATGAGGAAGAGGAAGTCAGTACTACAAATGGCAGAGAGAAGCTAGGCCTGAATGACTGTAAATGGGAGAGAAGTGGGTCATGCAATAGTGGGGTCCTAGACATATGATCATGAAGAGGGAGGTAATTTTCACAACACACTTCTTCTACTTAAATGTCTACTGTTGTAGTATAGGCACCCTAGGCAAGTCTTTTCTAGCTGTGACTTCACTAATTCCATAGCATTAGGTTAGAAGAGCTCTCCAGAAATCATTTCGTCCCTTTGTTTTCCAGGATATACTTTAGTACTAGCACATCTGCCTCCTGCCTGGTGGATCCTCCATGCAACAAACATGTTCCACAGTCATGAACGTGTTGGCAGGCACTGGTGTGCTGCAGTGTTGCTGGTCTTTCCATTCAAAGGTACAGGCTCCAAATCCATAAGGTACCATGACTGGCCCCTGGTACTGCATTCACAGGAGCAATGTAAAACCTATGAGAGTTGCATCACAAATAGTTGGATGGGAGGCAGTGGCTGTGGTCAGATCCAGCTGGGGAATCTTTGCTGGATAATAAATGAAACAACAACAAAAATAATGTCCCTTGGACTTTACAGTAAGAAAGGTTGGAGATATTTCGGTCAGCTTAAGTTTCTAAAAGCATATTTAAAAATGGGGGTAAATTCAAGCCCACTTTGTGCTTTTAAACCACCACAGCTTTAAGGAGTATGCCTGCTAACATCCAATTTCCAAAGATTTTAGGTTGTGAGTTTACATTTGTCTCACTTGGGCGTGCTGCTCCCAGCTCACCACCTTGGGGGATGCAGCCCAAGCACCCTGCAGCCACACGGCCCATCCCTGCCTGCCCTGCAGATCCAGCCTGAGCTGGAGCAGAGGGAGTCTGACGTCCTAGATGAGGGGGAAAGACCCAGAAAACAGGAGCCGGGACCCCTGAGCCAGAGAAATTTAACACTTCTGCTCGCTGGCCTTGCTGCCCCGGCACAGAGCTGTTGTACGTATGAATTGCGGCCGATCGCCACGGCGCGGGGGGAGGGGGGCGTCTGGGATGGTTTTTAATTTCCAGCAGAGGTGGGCGCCCTCAGTGCCCGCGGCCCCGCGCTCCTCCGCCGCCGCCCCTGGGCTCACGGGTCACGGCGCCGGACTTGGGCCCAGGAGCCGGGCGGGCACCGCCGCACGCTGCTGCCTGGGGGAGAAGCGGAGCGGGAACCCTACCCGCCCCAGCACCAGAGCGCCCACGTCCGTCTCTAGCTCCCGGGCGACCCTACCCCCCCTCCCCCCGCGTCGCTGCCCGGCCACGTCCCGGGGGCGGGACCCCGCGCCGCGCTCCAGCCGCAGCGGGGCTGACGGGATTGATTGACAGCAGAAGCCCTCCGAGACGGACCAGTCAGCAGTCTGCTGTCGAGCTCTATTGGCTGGGGGCGAATAGGGAGGTGGGGATCGAGTGCCTGTGGCCACGCCTCCTGGGCCGCCGCCGCCCAATAGGTATGGTAGGGGGGCGGGACCCCGCGGCCCCTTCAGCCGATGGGCGCCGGGAGGCGGGGCGCGGCGCGGCGGCATGGGGGCGCGGCGCGGCGGCGGGCGCTGAGGGGAGCCGCCCGGGATGGCCCAGAGCCGCGGCGCCGACGAGCCGGGCTCGCCCGGGGCCTGCGAGAGCCTGGCGGCCGAGGCCGCGGACGAGCTCAGTTCGCTGGGCTCCGACTCCGAGGTCAACGGCGGCGGCGGCGAGGAGCGGCGCGTCGACAAGTTCGGCTTCTTCGTGGGCAGCCGCGGCGCCGAGGGCCGGTGCGTGCTGGGCTGGGCTGGGCTGGGCTGGGCTGGGCTGGGCTGGGCGGGGCGGGGCGGAGCGGAGCGGGCTGCGGGAGCGGAGTCCGCCGGGAAGCGGAGCGGGGCGCGCGGCCCCTCGGCCCGGGAATGGCCGCGGCCCCGCTGCCAAGTAGCTGGTGCTGGCAGCCGCGGCCCGGCGAGGGGAAGTCGGTCAGCGAATGAAAGTGCGTTGGCGGAAGCAGAGATCCTCCGAGCTGCGGCGCGGGGCTTCTCCGGGGACGGTGCCAGCGTCTGCGCTCCCAGCTGCCCCCCGTCTGGGCAGGCGTCTGTCACGGGCCGGGCCGGGACAGCCCCGGGTGCTCGCCGCCCGCAGTTCAATTACTGCTTTGTTCTGAGCACCTGGAAAGAAACCCGGGAGCTGGCGGGGAAGAGCCAGAAGCAGGAGGCTGGGGAAGGGGCTGGAAGTGCTGAAAGCATTTTGCTTGGCTAGGGGGCCATGTGGAAGTCCAGAGCCAGCTGTTTGGATATTTAAAACCAGCACTAATTGATGGGAAATTTGCTGTAGAGTTGGGGATTGGGCTGCCTGTGGGGGAACTAGGATGCTTGAAATGATGCAAGAGGGGGTTTCTGTTGCCAGTTTCCATGATCATGGGCTTGTGATTGTGGTCTGTATTGGAGATGCTGCCTAGTCAACATGTTGCCTCAGAGATACTACAGCACTGCAGGCCCCTTGGACCAGGCCTGTCCTTAGTGCAAATAGTTTCTGAGTGGCAGCTGTGTGATGCTGCAGCCCCTCCAAGTGAAGCGAGGGTGCAGGTCCATGTCACAGGAGCCTTCCTGGACAGGTCCCTGTGCCCCATCCTAGCACCAGTGTCCACGGGGGAGTGGGGAAGGAAAGAGAGGAAATGGCACCTGAACTGAGTTCCTACTTGCCTTACCAATGCCGCTACTTGTGTGTTAGGAAAACAGTGGTCAGGGTGGATGCCAGCTTCTCTATCCTTCCTAGGGCTGAGATTCCCACTTGGATGGTTGGATGCATCTCCACTGTCAGTCCCTCCCCCTCCCCTTGTTGGCAGTGATTTCCTAACAGCTACTCTATCCCTTTCCCTTTTTAACCCCATGGAAAGTAGCATGTCCTTGGTATGGGTTGCTGCTTTTGGGTGTGCAGAACTTGCTGCTTTGCATGCCTTAAAAGGATAGAATGGATCCCTCTATCTCATTGATGGTGCACTTTTGATACCTGGCTGTTTCTGGAGGGAGTTAGTATCTCACTTCTGTCATACCTGAAATAGCTTTACAAAAAGGCGGGGGGCGGGGAGAAACCCAAAACCTTTGCCCTTCCATAACATGTTTCACCTGTTTGGTAAGCATTTCACAAACATAACTTAAGCTTCCCCACCCTTATGGTGCAGGTGGAATCGCATGCATTGTTTAGGCAGCATTTGGAAACCTGTGATATTTCATGGTTTAATCTCAGAAGCTAGGCCCAGACACCTGTATGAGCATCTCGGCTTCTCATTGTAAAATGAAGTATCTGACCCCTACTGTTGCAGCAGAAAAGCGTGAAAAAATGAAGCCTGTATCTTGAAAAAGGTCTTCAGACGTACTTGTCACCAACCTCAAGCATTGGTTTAAGAAATCCAGAGATTTTAAAAACAGTACAACAGGGACTGGAGAACTAGAGCGTGGAAGTGAGTTGCCTGAGGTCACAGACTGAAATGAGTGAATCTGGAAGTAGAACCCAGGTCTCCAAGCGCTTTGTCTCATGCATCAGTGTAATGCCACAGCCACTCCTGACAAGGCTGCAGTACTAGGAATGAGGTCTGTCAGTGTACAGGCTTGTAGTTCTGTGATGCATATGAACCTCCAGGAATCCATAACTCGGTTGCTTGTATCCCACCATCAGATTGCCGTCTGTAATGGACTTTAATAAAAAGCATCCAGAAACAGACTCTGAGTGGCTGGCTGGGGATAGGTGGCATTATGGTAAAATACAGTGGCTGCCTGGAATTGGGAGTAGAAATAGTAGGCAATGGCAACCGCATCTTAATTGGATTTCTAACTAGAGCAATGCTGAAATTGCCCAGGGACCTAAATCCTTCCTCTTTGTGCTTAGGTTTAAACATCTCAGGAGCTCACAGCATTGTGATGTCTCCCCCTGCCCCCCCAAGCATTAGTGGATTAAACTGCACAATACCCTGGCCAGGTAGTGTTCTTGTTTCTAGCTATGTTAACTGACCCTGTTTTTGATTTAGAGTAATTCACAGTTCCAGAAATAGACCCCAGGTCATGTGACCCCTAGACCTGTGTTTTAACCCACAGTTGATTCTGTTGAGCAAAGCTGAGGTGCAGCTCTCTCTAATGGAGGCCTTTCTGTAGGGAGTTCTTGTCTAATACTGAAGTGCCCTCCCTGATCAAGTGCCTGTTGGCAATGAATAGAATCCCTGTGCAGTGTCCATGAAAACTGGATGTGCTGGAAGTGCTGAGGAAAGCCATGAGGGGGTCTGGAGTTAGCCCTCACTTGGCTTATTGGTGCTGCTGCTTCAGTTGCTCTGGATTTCTGCCTACTGCCTCCTTTTCCCTGGAGCTGAGACTCCTGCTTGGGTGGCTGCATGTGTCCCGAGATGGCAGGGGCCATATAGGAGAAGGTGCTCTTGCCAGCAGGGAGTGAGACTGAAAGAAGCAGGGAGTGTGTGCCAAGGAGAGATGCTGGAGCAACCTCATGGAGGTTTTAAGAGTAGAGATATAACCGTGGGGGGAAAAAGTAGGGAATGGAGGGAGCTTCCGTGAAAGCTGTAAATAATTTCAAGGCCTGTTTGTTCCTCTTCTTTCCAATGATGTCAGCTCCTGGTTACCTTGAAGCCTATTTTAGTCTAAGCACTGCATGTTTGGCTACAATGTGATTGGGAAACTGTCCTGTTGTTTGGCTCCCCTGGATGCCTCCTTCCTGCAAGGGGAGCCACAGACTGTCGAGAACATCTGTAGCTCCTATAAAAGCTAGTGGTTATTTTGGTGATCCAGCAGGGCTGTAGTAATTGGGGAGTGGACAGCTTGTTTCCAGTCACAGCAGAAGTGGTTGGAAGGATTCTACAGAGCAGCTCCCTGCCTCCTCCCCACCCATCTCGCATCCTGCAGCTAATCTGATGTGATAGGTAAAAGTGGGGCTACTTCATGGTCCACAATTGAAGGGCAGCCCAAGCTTTGCCCAGCCTAGGGGCTGTCTTGGCAATTTGCCTAGAGGCCCAGGGCTAGATACTTTTTGCATAGAGTGGGTGAGAGCCTCTTGTAGCAGAGCCACAGATTCCATGCTCCAGTGGGAGCTGAGAGCTGTGATCCCTGCAAGGCCTCACCTGTCCCAGAGACAGCGGGGTCTGCAGTGCCCGGTGTGTGGTGGAACTCCGGAATGTGCACCACCTGCCCCAGTTAGTTGCCAAACCAGATCTTTAGCTACTTGTTTGCTGCCAGCGTTGTTTTTGGAGCAACACCCAGAAAAAGCAAGTGAGCCATGCAGGATCTGAGCTGTGACCTCATGGGGCAAGGAGTGGAAATTATAGCAATTTCCTCGAGTTGAGGCACATCTGTCTATGCAGTTACCTGTGATTGGCACTCTTTAACTTGTGGCCTTGGAGATGAGCCTTACCCATCCATTTGTTCACTCCACAGCACGGTTTCTGCTGATATGGGGCTGATACCAGGCCAGCACAACAGCTGGGCCTAGCCCAGATTCAGTTGAGTGAGCCAGGATGTCTCTTAAGGTTGTTTACACATTGGTGCAAGTGTATTTTTAGAACCTTGAATGCAAGTGCAAAGTTCTCTAAAAGGTCAGGTGGTGTGGGTCAGTGGTTGGGCAGGAACTAAGAGTTGAGTTTGGATGGGAATCACAGACTCCCTGGGACTTGTTATGGCCTGTTCTGTTGATTCCCCTGTGCCTCAGTGTCCCCATGTCTAAAATAGCTGTTTTCATGCCTTTGTATGCCCTAGAGGCATAAGATCAGGGGCTCAGCCTTTTTGTAAGCAGTGATGACAGCCTTGACTAGCAATGCTTCTGTGACGGGATATGGCTATGCTAGGGATGGAGTTTAATTTTTTTTTCCCTTAAATCCTTCCCAGCCCTGCTTAGGGTGTGCTCTGTTTAACGGTCTTAATCCACGTGCTTGGTGCTGTAGTAGACACAGATAGAGCTTCTAGAGTGCTAGAAGCTGCTGGGACGAACATCTTCCAGTGTGGGCATCCACCAGAATGAAACAGCTGTTCCTTTAGGTGCTTCTGCAGTGACCTCCCTGGCTGACTTGAGGGCATCTCTGTAGGATGGTTCACTTGTTTGTTGCGCTAGCTGGAGTGGAGGTGAATTGGGAATGCTCTGCCAGATCAAGCACCGTGAAGCTTTGTTACTTCCCTGAGAAGTTCATTTCTGATCTATAGTCTGTACTTCAATCCCTGTCCCCTCCTGTAACCCTGCAATATGCATACGTTACTTGGAGAGGGGGAGGTTTGTTGCTGCCACTTCTGGGCTGTAGAGTTTGTGCTCCAAGTGACTTGTTCATCAGTTTTCCTGCTGAGAAGAGCCATAGAGCTCTAGAAACTCCAGGGCCAGTCATTCTCAGCTGATGGCATTCCTGCCCACGTTTCCTTTTTCCACATGGGCAGGCTTTTCTGTGCCACTTCTTCCAGCAAGTGCTATTTCCTTAGTCTTTGCTGTCCCCCCACTGCCGGAGCCCTAGCATCTCTGAAGACCTTGCTTACTTGACCCACCACCCTGTCTTGTGTGGATCACAGATGCTGAAGAACTGATTAGGCCAGAACCATGTAATCACTTGTTCCAGGAGAAGAGTTGGGGACACTCTCATGGGATTTCTGTTTTTGAGGTGGTGGCAGCAGGGTTTTACTTGGGAGTTCTTGGTTTCCTACACTTCACGTCTACCCCTGCAACCTTTAAGCTGTCTGGGGACACTTCCTTTGGTACTGGTGCTTCACTGGCCATAATCAGAGGCATGAGGTGCTCCCTCTTAAAGGGAGTTTGTGCTCCTGCTGTAGGTTTCCTAGTCCCCACCTGCCTTCTGTGGGAGCAGCTAAAAATTGGGTTGTGCTAGGGCAGTGCATGGCAGCACCTATTCCAGTGCCCTTTTGGAGGGGAGGAAGTTAGAAAAATCCCATCTCTGAGCTATAACCCTGTCCTGGGTATGTAGGGAGTTGGTGGAGACAGCCAGATGTGGAGTTCTCTGGCCTTCATTATAACAACAATAGGTGCGGAGACTGAGTCAGTGATGACCAGTTCTAAGGCAACCAGCATTGTGGACAGATTAATTGTGACTGACCAGATGCCAGGTCAGGCAGATTGGATCTCGTCTGTTGTTGTCCTTGCCTCTGAGGTATCTATCTCCATGCAGTCAGGGCTTGTGCAGGGAGGGATATGCTACTTCTCTGAAGGAAGAGTATCCAGGTGCCTTTGATAGGGCACATTGCATTTGTAGGAGTCCAGGTTGCTGCCCTATAGTATAACATCCATCTTCACAGCCCTCCGTTGCATCCTTGTAAAAGGTAGCT
Source organism: Crocodylus siamensis (assembly GCF_052110815.1). Lineage (NCBI taxonomy): Eukaryota > Metazoa > Chordata > Crocodylia > Crocodylidae > Crocodylus > Crocodylus siamensis. The sequence goes on from NC_143403.1 coordinate 48,748,074, forward strand.
TTTACAGTAAAGGAGAGGCAGCTTCCTGGGGCTGTGGGTGGTGAGGCACTAGCTAGTCCCAACTTCAGTTGGTATTGGGCCCAGAAGGAGAGTGGACAGTATAAGTAGTTCCTGTACTGGAGCCTGCAGGCACCTGGCTCTCCGAAGAGGGACATGGAGGCAGGGAGTCAGACATTTGCCACTTGCATGCAGACTTGTGTTTTTGCAGTAGATGTAGACTTGGCTTGGGGATGCTCTGGGTTCCCAGAGTCTAGTGGCTTGGGCAGCATGTGCTATACTAAAGCATCCTGATCTAGCACTAAATCATGTGCAGCATTTTAAATATGTGAAGTGCTAATGACTTCAGACCGGCAAGGGACTTAAATACTTGATGTCAGCACCCAAGCCCATATACTCGCTGCTCTGTGGCACGTTACAAAGGCAGGTGGTTCTGCTTCTGCACAGCTGTGGCAGACTACAGACTGCTTCCTGGGAGTGCTGCTGGCCCAAGCATCCAGCAGGGCAAGTGTTTTACGGGACCTAAGGCAGCTGCTGTTGACCTTGCACTGCTTTCAGTCTGACCCCTATGTATGGTAAGTCCTAGCCCTGCAAGATGGACTTGTGTCCTGAGATGGAATAGGACGTTTCCAGCTCAGGCTGAAGGCCCAGTCTTCTGAAGCACACGGCACAATCCACTGTTAGGGACTCTGCTGTAGCACTGAAGGGTCCCTTGATGTGTGGATAGGCTTCTGGGTGAGCAATCCCTGGGTAATACCTGAATGGACCAGATGGACTCAAGTGGTGGTTGCAGTCACAGAAAGAGTTACCTATAGCATGTGTAGGTTGATCCTTGTGTGTGCGCGCAGTTATCTGGGACAACAGTTACCCAGAGACTTCCTCTGCTGGAGAGTGATGGACTAGGACAGTGGCTTTCAACATTTTTTCATTTGCCAGGCCCCTTTGGAAACATTGAATGGAGGTGCAGACTCCTTTGAACTGTAAGTGCAGGTAGTATTTTGCTTGGTTATACTTTTGCTTGATTATAATAATCTTTCATGGACCCCTTACATATAGTCTATGGACCCCCAGGGGTCCATGAACCAAAGGTTGTAAACCACTGGACTGGGACAGTGTTGGAGCCTCCCTCTGGATTGCTGTCAATCTCAGCTCCTAGTCCAAAAGACTTTTGAGAAGCATTGGCTCGTCAGCTGACCAGGAATCCCAGCCCCATACGGAGTGAATTAGTGGCTGAGCTCCCCTCCTTGTTGTGCCCCAACACAGCCTGAATGGCCTTTTGTTGTACTGCTTTGGAACAGGTTCGACCATCTTCTGGTGTGGAGGAAGCATGGTGATGGGGAGCTGTTGAACAAGGCTGCTTTGTTATGCCTGAAGGCACGGGGTGGGTTTGAGAGGGCTTCAAATAGTCTGCTGGCTTCAGGTCAGTCTTGTGGCTATTAAGTTAGCACAGCTTCAGCCAGCAGCAGTTAAAAGCCGAGGTTAGCTGAACAGGGTTTGTTAAGTAGGTGTATCCTGAGAGCTGGATTTGGCTGCTGGCATGAAGTTCTCTTTCCATAAGTTTTGTGTTGTGTTTGAGGGGGGTGCTCCCCAGGCTTCAGACTGCAAAACCTGGAAGTGTGAGGCTGAGTGAAAGCTGCCAGAGCAGATGAATTCAGAGTGAAGGGTGCATCAGCAGGCCTGACTGGGCTTCTTGTTATGCCTGGTCCCCTGTGTATCCAGGTTTTGGAGACCTGACAAGCATATGACCTTGCACATTAGATGGGCTGTTCTTATCGGGTTCCCCTGCAGCTGTGTAAGAATGTGGCCAGACACCTGGGGCAGCTGCCACTTCTAGTGGCCATTGCTATCATAATCGTGGTTGTGGTAAAAGCCCCCCACTTTTTTTTTTTCTTTTAACCCCCCCTCACCCATCTACCTCAGTGCCTCGGGCAGTCGCCCCTGTTGCCCCACTCCAGTTATGCAACTGCCCTCTGTTCTACTTCTCTTGTAACATTTTCTTGAGTAGTTTAATGTCAGTGAAAGGTCTTGGCTGAACGTTGTGTCTTCTAAAGAATGGTTACTGCATAGAGCAGCTTTCCCCGTGCACACCCTTGTCACTAATGTGCTGTGGCTTTGGGGGCACGGAACAGAGAGGTAGCTGGAGTTGTCCCTAAATGCTACTGATTGTACAAGTAGAGAAATGCTGACCAAGCTCAGGCCCTTCTGTGCTAGACCCCATGTATCTGGAAAATGATGCCTTTGGAGGTAAGGAGAAGAGGCACCATGGTCCCATTATGCATTTGGAGAAGCAGGATGGAGAAACGCAACTTATCTGAGATGCATGCCAAATTAAGCCTAGGACCTAGCCCAGTGCATTAAACCCCATTGTTCCTCAGGAGCCAAGAAACCAGCAGTGGGGTATCTGGTGACTCCATCCACTCAAAACTGGACTGGGAACCCACAAAACTCATTTCATGCATGCTTTAGCCATCGGTTGCTAGTGGCATCCAGTCCATCCTGGCTTGGTTCCAGCAGGCTCAAATCCAGACTGTCTAGTGACCAGCCTGGCTGAGTGCTCTCTACTCCAGAAAGCTAGGCACTTTGCAGGCCTGTTAGAGAGTAAGGCTGCATACGTGGCTGAACTTGCAGTAAAGCAGCCATCAACATATCTAACAGAAGGCAGGATAACCAGCCTCCTCTATCTGGTGGAGAGGTGGTCCGGGGGGAATGGAGGACTTGGCAGTATCCTCTGCAGTGGGGGTGGCTTGCTTAAGTGGATTTTCTTTTGGAATAAATTTGCTGCATAAACTGTCCTAAAAATTAATGCTTTTGGCATGAAGTGACTTCCCCTGCTGTTGTGCACAAGTTTTTCATGAGACCTCAGAGGGGAAATGCTAGAGCTGTGGATTCCAAGGAAGGATCTGGCGGTCCGCGAATGTTTCCTGTCCCTCCTTCATTCCACGTAGAACATCTTTGGGCATTTCTCTCTGGTGCCACCTGTGACCCATGACTGCTGGCTGTAGCATCAAGAAAACCAGGTCTTGTAGTAGGTCTGCAACACAGGGCTGTAAAGCCAGGAAATGGTTCTGTAGCGAATGTCCTGACCTAAAGAGGTGGGTTCAAAGTCTGTTCTGCCTTGGATAATGTGCACCTTAATTCTTTAGTCTGTAAAATTGGGATAACTTTTTTGCATTCTGGGGGTAAATGCATTAGTGGTTTTGAGGCCCTTTGGGATGCATGGCCTGAAATGTAATAACCACTCCAAGGGGCTGATGTTTATTATCACTTCCTGATCCAGTGTAGTCAAAGCGAGAAAGGGCAGGGTGGGCAGAGAGCAATTCTGACACTGGCTTTGATCTTGCAGTGGAAGTGAAAGTCAGTTTGCTGTTGTGGTGAGTGATTCTCTGGGGGGGTTAAAGAGAAGCCTGTTTTGTTTTTTGTGCCTTGAGGACTGAACTTTCTGATTCTGTCCAGGTGTCAAACCACTTTCCCCCTGGAGCCCCATGTATTCAAGGGTTAAATCTGACTAGATCTAAACTCAAATATTGCTGGAAAATTTTCTTTCCTCCTTAGGGGCCACTTGATGGCTTGGTGGGGGAAGGGCTGGAAAAGAGAGCCAAGCACTGGGGCCTGGCTGGTTTAAGGTTTCCAGCATTAGGTTTGTAGCTGACAGTGCTGTTCAGTAACAAAGCGCTAGCCTGTAAAGAGTGGCTCAGCACTGCAATGCCTGTAGAAAGCCCATGTATGGTCATGCTCCAGCTCTGGGGGGAGGGCAGGGGGAAGCTGGCCTAGGGTGGGCTGTGGCTTTCTGATGCACTAAGTCTCCTCCGTGGTTTTTTAACTTTGTCAGATACCTTCTTGTGGGCTATTTGAACCCAGTTTCCAAGCCAGCAGAGCCCCTGCTGAGGCCTCTCTCTGGGACTCTGTGCAGAGGTGTACTTAGGGGAACCTATTTGAAAGCCCCACCTTCCTTCCACTGACAGGCCACGTCTAGGCCCTGGATCTAACCCTGTTTCTTGCCACTCTGTACAGTGGGTAGGTGGCAGTTCTCCAACTGCCCAGATTTGGTGCCTGCTCCCTTTTCTGGTGGAATAGTTGTCTTGTTACTTCCCATCTGGGTTGAGAGGAAGAGGACTGTGACTTTGTTTCAGACCAAGTAAAAGCTGTAAAACACAGTTCCAGTAGAGGAGTAAAACGGCTACCAAGTTCAGGGACAAGATGTCTTTGAGAGATCCTCGCTGCATTCCTCTTAGTTAGAGCTGCCTTTTTCCTTGTCCTCAGCCAGGTACCTGAGCCTTGCTGTTAATCTATAGCAGGTGTGTCAAGATAAGTGGTGCAGGGCAGGTCCCCATGGTGGATAAGGCCCCTGGACCCCTCCCATTCACTCCCTGGCCCATCTGTACATGATCCCAGGACCACGCTGCACACACCGCTCACAAATGCTACTTACAGCCTTGGGCCCTGTAGCTGCCAGTGTGGGTACTGTAAGTGCAGCATGGCTGCCACTCTGGCCAGGCTGTGGCACCTGTTTCTGCCACTTTGGGCCCTGTGCCCAGACCAACTGGAGCAGCCTTCAAATCAGGTATCCTAGGGGAAGAGGGAGGGGGGGGGTCCGTGGGTCCAGTCTGGCCCACAGACTGGCCCCGCACCACAGGTACATGCCATGCCCCATGTAGGTCTGGTCAGACTCGCAGGAAGCCCTGAGAGCTGGATGGCAGGACTTTGTGGGCAAAATATTTGATAACTCTGCTCTAGAGGACTCTCAGCTGAAATCATAGGTATTGGCTTGCAGTGCCAGACCAGGACCCCTGGCTTTGCAGCCTTAAACCTTGGTCTGACTAAACTGCAGAAACTTGGGAAGGGAGTTGAGGGGGAACCAGTGCCTGCTCACTGACTTGGAAGCCATCCTGATGCTCTTAGATCTGTGCTGTAATCACTGTACTACCCTGAGCCTTGTAATGGTTAGGAAGCGGAGCTGGATGGCATCATGGGCTGCAGAGGTCTTGGTGTAAACATCAGGTCCCCACGGCAGTAGGATGCTGGTGCTCCCAATGCAGGGCCTAACAAGTGCAACATCCTGGTGTTTCTGATTTCAGAGCTCTGAGGAGTCAGTGCCGCTCCATGCAGAGCTGAGGGAGGGCTCTTGGCTGCCTCTGGCTTAGAGGTGACCACATGTTCCTGGGTTGTGAACAGCTTTGCTCATCTTGGGCTGATTTTGTTCTTTCTCACACTCTTGGGTTGGGACCAAAAACTGACTTGTGTGGGAGCTGCCTGTTTAAGCTGTGGCACCTAGGGGTGGGGGCTCTGTTGTGGTAGTGGCTGTAGTTTGTGCCTTGAGAGAATTGGTGTCTATTACTTGCTGTCTCCACCTGTGCTTTGAGCTGTTCTTAAGTAGCCCCGATGGGCATCATGGCAGATATCTGCACAGAGTGGCAGGGAGCTGCCTGGCTTCAGTTGGGAAGAGGGTTCTGTGCATGATGGGTAATGGGATGGCTGAGGCAAAGCTGATGTCACTGCTAGGAAGGAGGGCTGGTAAGAGGTGAATGGGTAGGGAGGAATGGAGTCATAAAGGGTCTTGAAGGGGTTTTGAGGGCTGTTCTACATAAACGCCCAAACACCCTTCCAGTGGTGGTAAACCTGCCTGTCCTTGGCCTGACTGGGTCGATGTTAAGCGTTAGATACTTCCTCACAGGTTGGGGTCCTTTCCTACTGACTCCTCTCTTGTTGTCTTTTTCCCTAGACTGGAGGAGGTGCCGCTGGAGGTATTGAGGCAGAGGGAGTCCAAGTGGCTGGACATGCTCAATAACTGGGACAAGTGGATGGCCAAGAAGCACAAGAAGGTGAGTGCCTGCAAGCTTCCTGCCTCCAGCCTTCTGTGCTGCTTGCCTAATGCTGAACCATGTCATTTCTGGCACCTTGTGTCTGGCTGGCCTCTAGGGTGCTGGTAGGAATACTCTGGGATGGGGCATCCTCTCCAGGACACTTCAGCCTTGCTCAGAGGAGTGAGCAGAGCACTGCTCAGAGGTGACTCACTGGGAAGCACAGCAGGAGGCTTTTTTCACAGGGCCTGTTGCATCCAGGGCAAGGGCACTGTTGTTGGATAGTTCCCATCCTGTATCGCTTGGGGCTATTGACTGCCTTGGCAGCTGTAGTGGATCAGCTTGGGTGCTATATACACTCTTCTCTTCCTGATCTGTGTTTCTAATCTGAAGTGGATGGAATCTCTCTGCTTCCATCACCTCTCATTTTCTCCAAAGGCAGATATCCTATATTTAGGTAGTCAAGAGCTCTGGGCAACTGTTTCATGCCACAGTCATAGCATGAAACTGGGATTAAAAGTAATCCCTCCCCAGCCTTGTCTCCTGCTGATTAAACTGAGCATCAAAGTCCTCATTTCCCAGGTGATGCTGCTTGCTTGACTTGTCTCAATAGCATTAGTCCATTTCACACATCTGTTTTTAGTTCCTGAACCTGTGCTGCAGCATCTGGGTTGCCAACAGAGAAAGATGCTTGAGCACAGTGTGTCACTGGTTCTTAAAGATGAATCCTGGAAACTTTTAAGGGCTAGTCTAGATTACATTGGCAGCAGGGCTTGGAAGATGGGGCTGAGCCACACCCTGCCTACCTGTATCTATTGACATGCTCTAGAAGGCTGCTCAGGGGGCCACCCCAGCCTTGGCACCAGTGCCTGCTGGAAACGAATGGCTCGAGAGTGGATGCTGGAAAGGAACCTGAGGTAGCCTCATATTTAACTTCTGGGTCTGGAGTATGTCAGTGGACTCAAGTTGATTTGCTTAGCCTTCTGGCCTGGGGCGCCCTGCTCCTGCAATGAAACAGATGCCTCCCTAGTGTTTTGATCAAGTTATGTAAAATGCTTCTGGTTTTTCTACATATTTTTAAATGTACATTTTGGATGTGATGCTGGGCCCTCTGAAGGAGGGAGGGGGCAGAGGGTGGCATGGAAATTTAAAAAATCAGCACCATGCATGCCTTTATTGCTCTGGTTCCCAGAATTCCTGAATAGTGGAGCCTTGTTGTTTTGGGTGCTGAATGACATTGTTCTAAAGTTTTTGAACAAATTATAACAAGATGCAAGGAGCTTAAGTTACATGCAGGCTTTGTTGGTGATTCTCAGGTGCTGGGCACCTTGGGGTGCCATGAGGTTTTTTGAAGGGTGTCAGGAGGTGTGAGGAGAAAAGCATTTGCTCAACTCAAAGTTGAGCAAAAATGCCAATTTATGGGAATTCCAGAATTCCACATACCGGGAGTGTAATGGGGTGCCTCGCGTCTACATCGGTGGTTCTATAATTACTATGTATAGACCAGCCTGTTCCTGGGGGTTATGGAGGGGTAAATGTTGGTCAGAGCTGCCTCCTTACTTTGCTTGCAGCATTCTCTTCCTTTTGAAATATAGGGCCCATCTTGCTCGTAGTTATTTGAACTTCTAAGATGCTCTGAGCTGCATTGGTTTTAGTGTCTCTATTGCCCCAGCAGTGTCTTGGGCATGCTCTTTCCTAAGACAGAAATCCTTCTGCCACTTCTGTTGCCTTTATGTTTTTACTGTGTCCTGTGAACAGCTTGGAACACCTGGGAACCCAGATAGTCTTAGCTGCTCCCATTGTTATCTCTTTCTGTTAACTCTCAAAGGTGTGGTCTCCAGTCTTGTGTTAGTGCCTCGCCCGCAAACTTGAAAACCTGAGCAACTTCCATCCTCATGGCTTGGACTGATCACTGTGCAGATATGACTTGGTAAGAGACCCCACAAGTGTCTTGGGAACATGCGGCTGCAGCTTGGTCCCTGTGGATGCCTTGCCTCTGAAGAACTACTCCCTCCTGGAAGTAATCAGCCAGTGCATGCTGCTTTCCTGCACACAGCCCTTTGTGCCTTTGTAATAGGGCTGATGCCTACATTATCTAGCTGTGTGTTAATGGTCTTTTTCTAGACCTATTGAAACCCAGCTCTGTGGTTAAGCCATAAATTGAAACTAATGGCTTCACCTTTCCTTTAAAAGCCTTAGAATACCTAGGTTATGGGAACAGGCCTGTGTAACAGTTTTGTTAAAGCTAGCTAAGGATGCCTCTGGCCCAGAGAACTTTAGGCCAGTGTCAGTGCTGTCATGGTAGGCTTTATGAATTCTCAGTCACCTTTCACCTGATATCAAATAACATCTAATACCAGAACAAGCCGTATTTAGATCAGGCAAGTCTGGCACTGGCCAAATACTAAACATCATCCAGCATAAAGAAGATGGATTCAGGAAAGGGATGGTGACAAGTGCTGTATTTGTAGACCTATCTATAGGTTTATAGACCTATCTGACCTAGTCAGTAACCAAAACCTGATTGCCACCGTCTACAATATGACCCACAACTGATCTCTTTTGTAGAAAAGGCGCTTTTAGATAGAACTGTGCAAAAAATGGAGCCTCTGGAGATGGCAACAAAGTGGTCTCCCACAGAGCAGCATGCTAGCACTGATCCTCTTTAACATATACCAATAATCAACCCGTACAGAGTAATACAAGGAGCTTAATATACATTGATCTATGCATCACATTGCAAGAGAAGGACTTCGCCACTGTCGAACAGGCTGCCATGCACACTGAGCAACCTCTCGGATCACTACAATAAGAACAAGCTTTGTGCCAACCTAACCAAGACATGGGTCACAGCTTTTCACCTACACTATGGAGAAGTGCAGAGGAAAATTAAACATCTGGGATGGAATCCCATTGACAAATCAGCTGAACCCTGTGTAGTTGAGGGATACATTGAACAAAACACTTGCCTTCAAAGCACATGTAGAGAAGATGACAAGGAAAGTCAGTGCCTGCAACAACATGCTTTGAAAATTGATCACCCCAAAGTGGGGGGTGGACCCAGCTACACTACAAACCACTGCTGTTACCTTGTGTTACTCCACTGCAGAGCATGCAGTATAGAAACTATTAGTTCATGCCAAGAAAATGTACCCAGTTCTAAGTGACAGCTGTAATGAAAAAGCAGGATGTCTAAAGCCAACACCAAGGGATAGCCTGTACTTACTGTCTGGCATTGTACCACCCAATATCAAAGAAAGGTAGTGAGCCAAAAAGAACCCCAGGAGGACTTTCTAAGAGAGGTGGATCTAGGTTGGCCAACAGGCAGATCTAAAATTGGCCATGAATTGCCTGTGCACACAAATTGGGAAATCAAAAACAAACATGATCAAATGGGGCTACTCAAACGACAGAAATGTATATAAGTGCACTCAAGTGCAAACTATAGAGCACATTCTCATTTGCCAACTCCTTGGTGAGAGCTGTACAAAGGAGGACCTCACTGCAGCAATGGAAAGAGCCATCGCTTATTTAATATTCTGGAGAAAACATCTAGTTTGACAAGGACACAAGAAAACTACCTTCATTTTTTTGTCTCGAGTGTCATTGTGGTCTTACTCAGACACTTTTTGTGCTCTCAGGGAGATCTCCACATAATCTACTTCCAGGTGAAGCATTCAGCTCTTGTATTGTCTGCTAGCCCAGCTTTGCGTCTTACATGGCTTCCTGTGGACTTCTCATGTCCTGTGTCTCTGGCAGGGGGAGGCTCTAATATTGACAGGCTCTGCAGGAATTGCTTTAGTCCAGGGCTCACTTTAGAAGTGGCTGCCTTCTCTAAATTGTAAGCTCTGTCGGCCTTTAAATCCACTTCTTTCAGAGCTGGTGAAGGGCCTAAGCCAAGCCCCCCATCCTGGTATCTACTTGATGTGTGTTGTCTATCTGTACAGAAAAACCCAGGGGAGCTAAAACTCCCATGTGGGTGCTATGAAATGACCAGCTGGAGTTAACAGTGTGACGCCAGCTGCTGAGCCCAGTACTTCTGACTTTGTGCAGCTAAACGACCTCACTAGAGCATGTAGCAAAGCAAATATTTGTCCAGGTCCCATTGCAGAAAGGTGGTAATGATTTATAAGGCGAGGGTCTTGGCAGGGGAGCTTATTCAGTGTGCAGTGCTCAGAATGCGTCAGGATAGTTCCCTGGGCTTGGGCAAGAGCCAGGTCTTGGCTGCGCAATGCAACTGGAAAATAGTTCTCCCACAAGCATAACCTTGGGCTTGACAGCCGCACCAAAGTGCTGGTGTTCAGTCTCCAAATAGCAGAGCATGGTTGGCATGGCTGCCTAACCTCAGCGGTTGGGTTGACACGGGGGAGCAGCAAGTCTGTTAGGGCTTCACAGACAACCGGATTCCTGTTGCAGGGCCCCCTGCTACTCTGCTCCTGAGCTTGCTGCCTTCTGCCAATGAGTTGGGGGGGACACTGGGGGTGGGGATGAAGCGGTCACTGCCATCAAGACTCTTCTATGATGCCCATCAGCATTGCCTTGTGGGTTCCTTTGTCTCTGTGGGTTTCCAAGACTCTCTAGGCTGTGGCCTCTTAGGTCAAGCAGGGAGTGGCGTGTCCTTCTCAGGCTCTTGGGGACACTCTGCTTAGCAATGCCTGTGGTACTGCCACCCTTTGCTTCAGCTTCCCGTTGTCTTTTCTGGGCCCCTCACCTCCTGTTGTGCCCCTGGCAGGATGGTTCCACTGAGGACTTGGGTATCTCTGTGGACAGTGCTTCCTCTTCTCTCCATCTTTGCACCAGGGCAGAGTTTCAGGCTGTAAACCTGAATGCTGGATGTTAATAACCACAGGTTGGGTAGTAAGCAAAAGTAATGTGTCTTCTAGCTATAAGTGAATGAGACAGGAAGCTTATATTGGGTGCTACAGAGCAACAGTAGGTAGGGGTGGTGGTACTTCATGGGTTGAGTAGGAGGCAAGGGGAGCCACATGGTATAAAGTTGGCTGACCAAAACCTGGGAAGAGGTTGGGCTGTGAGGTAGGAAGGCTGAGGCATTTTCTCTAGCAGGGGAGAATGGGCATCAGCTGTAATGGTGCTGGCATCCAGAGTTCATTCTCTAGGGCTCTTCAGTGTCTGATAAGACTGCTGAAGACCCAGTTATGCACCTGACATCTGCAGTGCACAGCTGCATGCCTTCAAGACTTGCCCCTGGGCACTACTCCATCCTGTCTGTGTGCAGCCTTTTGGAAAGTGTGGGGTGAAGGACAGGCTTAGATGTGACTGCAAAACCAGTCAGAAGCTGTTGTATGGATGAGCCTGCACGCTTCAGTGTCAGTCTGCAGATGCATTACTTAACCAGCCAGAGGAACTGCTGGGCCAAAGCTGTTCTTGCTTCCAGCAGCTCCTCTTTTTATTCCTACCCATAGAGCCAGTTGAAGAGGGCAGGGCCTCGAAGGAGCTGTCAGCATTTTGGAGATGCCTATTGGCCTAAGCACTGCACAACCACTTCCTGTTGGGAAGAAAAAGCCCATGCTGCTCAAGGTCCATGCAGGCATTTTGTTCAGGCAGAGCAGATCTGGGACTGCCCTGGCACTAGACTAGGAAGTGCTGCGTGTTTCCAGGAATGAAGGGCTGGGCGGGGGTGGGAACTGGCACGCAGTGTTACAGCAAACTCGGGCCAGGGTTCTTGGCCTGGTGGCCTTAAACAAAAGCAGCCACTCCTTCAATGGAGAAACTAAAGGATGGTTATTGTAGGGGAGGGGGAAGGGGGTTGGATGCTTAAGAACTTTGGGCACATGGATTGGCAGTGCAGTTTGGTGCCATGGGACTCACAGGAGGGATGTGTTGTGCCTCAACCAAAGTGTACAGTGAGCCCCAATATTAAACCATAACCTTGAATGGCTTCTGGGGTTGTCCTCTCCCTGCAGGCTTATGACATCAGGCATCTTTGCTACGTGGCTCTGAAAAGCAATAAAATTCTGCAGTGCTTAGGGCTCGCTGGGGCTCAGTAGGGCTGGGCTCCTTTCTCCACCCTGTCTCTGACTGCTATGTGGAAAGGCCCCTGCAATTCTTGGATGGCTGTAACAAACTCCAGCTCATTCTGACTAAAGCCCACCTCCAGAGCCTTGCTGCTGGCTGCTCAGAGCTCAGCCCCTTGGCCAGCAGAGTCGAAGCCGGCAAGGAAACCACTGGAACACAGCTGGCCAAGGATTCCAGAGTGGTCCCTCCCACTTGTGGCCCAAGCTCTGTGCTTGAAAAACAACCTACAGAGCATCTCCAGGCACTTGCAAGTGACCCTCTTTGTCACTAGCCTGTTACAACTTCTGTGCTTCAGTTTTCCCACTGCCCAGCGCCATATAACAAGTAGCTGAGGAGAGATTAGGACTGAGGTTCTCCCAAGTCCCTGATACAGCCTTGCATATGTAATGTAAGAACTGTGATTTGTATGGAGAATGGTTTTGGATCCCATCCTGCACATACTTACCCCTTTTTGCCTTCCCAGGCTTAATAGGATTGTAGCAGGTCCCAGGGCATTCCTTAAACACAAGGAGGTGAACAAAGAGGTGTTGAACTCACTGCAGCACTGATTGGGACAGCTGGACTATGTGTGAGGCAAGCTAGTTCGGCTGGTATCAGCTGCCTGGGATAGGCCTGGGGACATTCCTCTCCCTCTCCTAGGTTGGCCATCAATGTCATTCTACAGACTCCTTTACTGCAAGGCCAGGAGTTACGGAGGAGTCAGTTCTGGCATTACTAAATGAAGGGACCTGGTTGGGGTTTTGGAGACCTGGCTGGGAACCTTGCCCGTGCTTATAAGCCATCTGGGAGTCTAGGCTTAACCAATCAGCCTGACCTTTTGTCTCCTTGGTATCAGTAGGAAGCACACAGCAAGGTCTTAACCGCTCTATCTTTACAAAACCTCACAGCACCTTCCTGCATCACTAAAGCCCTCTGAGCGTGGTTGAGGTCTTGAAAGTACAGCTGGGGCAGCCTGCCTTTCTTTTAGCCCATGGATGGCTGCTTCTCCCACCCAAATGTCTGAGGAGCATGTGAGCTTAGCTCAGACCTCTCTCCGTTCCCTGGCCACATTAAGATTGCTATATTAAGATTTCCTGCCCTCTTGCGTGGACTCAGTCTTATTCTGGTCTGGACTTGTGTTATAACAGAGCACATGCTTCCCAAATTGCAGGCTGTGGAATGGCTAGGTGCAATGGCTTGTGGCTACTGATCTTGGCTTTGGGATTTCTGCAGTTACCTGGAAGCAAGAATGCATTGCCAGAACTGGCCTTGACAGGTGTTTCTTTCCCTGATTCTACCCCTAACCGAAAGGCATCTTGATGGAAGTGTTCCTTGCTCCAGCCATTCTGGCAGCATCCCTCCTTAGAAGCAATGCATGGCTACTTTGTGTTGCTGTTGTGGGCATTGTCATGAATGCAAATGTCCAATCCTTGTCTGAATCCTCATGAGCGCTTGGTACCATGAACCTCTTGTTGCAGAGTTTTTATAGCCCTTAGCCTGCAGAAGCCTCCTTCCCAGCCCTTCCTGGAAAAGGGAGGGACTTCCTCTGGGGATAGGACCTCCTGTAACTATCTGCTGATCCTATGCTTTCCTCTGGCTGCTGCTAGGTGGGGTGCTAGCCTAGACAAACTCTGGCTTTCTCCACTCCATGCTTGAATCAGGTGGGGTGGTGATTTGAGCCATATGCTGATGGTGGCATGGGTGACCTATAGCTGTAGCTGAGTCGGGCTATCCCTTCCTTCCCTAATCAGGCATGCCCTCCACCCCACTTGGCAGCCCCATCTGGAGACCTTGCTTGGCATCTGGGCCACAAGGAGGGAGTGATAAGAAGCAGCAGTGAGCATTTCTGTTCCGTTCCCTGTGGCGGAGGCCCTGCAATCCACTGAGCTAGCTGTCCTCTGCTGTCACTGTGTGCTCAGCTGCTCCTCTGGCAGGCGATGCTCAGCCATCAAGCAGCAGGGTTTAAGAAGCAACAGGGGTGGGAGCCTGGTTGTAGCTCTGTTCCTGCTCATGCTGTGGCCCTGCTGGGAACAGAAAGTGTCAGTGAGGGCATAGCATGGCTTCCAGCGTTGTGCAGGCTGGACAAGCATGGCGGTTCTTGACGTCAGTGCTGCTTGTTATGCTGCTGACGTGGATGTGGAACTGCAGCAGCTGCCCCTCCCTTCTCCCCGCCAGCAGCTCCTGTTCAGTCTTGCTTAGGCTTTAAACTTTCCTTTGTGCACCTCCGCAATATCCTGCCTGGCCAGCACGGCTGCAACCTGAGCTAAGACTTGGGAGCTTGAGTAGCAAGCAGCACATGGCCATTGGAATCGCTTGCCAAGTCTCAGTGGCTCTGCTGTGTCAGGAGAGTGCTCTGAATTCCTAGTTCTTCACAGAGTTGTTGATCTGCAGTCCTGCTACCCCACATGGCCTCTTCCTGGGCCTAGCAGGGCTGGAGCTGCACTGGCTTGGGAAGTGCTTATTTGCCTGAGATTGTGCATGTTCACTGAAATCCTGAAAGTCTGGCTCTTGGTGTGCAGTCCCAGCTCCATACCCAGCTGGGCAGATAGTTGGCAGCCAGTGAATGAGTCCCTTTCCCCAAAGCAGGGGGGCTGTCTGTGGGTCTGGCTTCCTGCAGTCTAGTCAAGTATTAGTGATGTGCAGGAACTCGCCAACTTGGGAATGAAAGTTATTCTTAATGCTTGATGTGGGCTGCCAGAGGGGCAGGAAAATGTCTCTGGTGTTTGAGAGCCAAGTTCTTGGGGCTTGAGGCTGGGTAGTTTGTTTGCAGGAAATGGGGAAGTAGACCAGATGTTTTGCATATTTTATCTGTTTCCTGGTGTGAGCAGGTTCATGGTGCTCTGGGGGTTCTGACTCTGTGGTGTTCCTGAGCAATTTTGAAGCTGGGATTAAGTCTGCCCTGTCCCAAGAGTCTCCTTGTGTTGTGGGTGTGCATGTGTATCTGAGCTCTGGAGTCTGCTAGGTGTTTGTACTTCCAGTCTCTAGTGCAGATCAGCCAGGTTGTCCGCTCGCTTATTTCATGACTCAGTGCTGGATGCAGGAAGTGCGACTTACTGTAGCTGCCAAATGAAGTATCCCTGCCTCCCACCTTCCAGGAAGAAAGTGGGAGCAGCATAGAGGGATCTGGGGTATGGGGAGCAGGAGACTGCAAGTGGTTAGCCTCAGGGAAGCGGTAGTGGCTGCATAGGGCAGGCAGAACGACCTTGTATTAGGGCAGGGAACTGCCCAACTCTGGGAGGATGGGCTAGTGAGATTTGTTCTCATGTGCTTAGAGCAGGCTGTGAATCCAGCCCTGCACTCCAGTGGCTTGTGCAGACTTACAGACTTTGGAGCTTGGGGGGCCTCTGACCCAAATCCATGTGCTGGCACTGTAAAATCCTCTTGCATCAACTGTTCACTCTACTTCCACTGTGACGCATCTGGAGTGGGGCTGCCACACTCCACCCAGAGGCACTGCTGTTTGGGGCTAGTAAGTCTCAGGTGTGCCTGAGGGTTGAGGACTTCACTTCCTCCCCTGCTGTCACACTGCCACTCCTACCTCTGGTTGTCCCTGTTGTCCCCCCTAGGTCTCACTGCTGGTCTCCCTTCTGCCTTTCAGATCCGGCTGCGCTGTCAGAAGGGGATCCCGCCTTCTCTGCGGGGCCGGGCATGGCAGTACCTTTCAGGAAGCAAGGTCAAGCTGGAGCAGAATATTGGCAAGTTTGATGTAAGGCCCTCTTCTTTCTCTGTCTCCTTGTCCTGTTTTCCTCTGGGGCAGAAGAGCCTGGGTGAACTGCTTGGCTGTGGCTGCTGCTGCCAGTGCCAGGTGCAAGATGCCACAAAGGTTTGTCCAGGTGGAACAGCACTGGGCAGCCAGGAGTCCACACTGGCATGACCTGTGGTGGGCTCATCAAGGTCCTCTTGTCTCTGCATTATATTCTGTCCCATGGGACCATGTGTCTCTATACAACCCTCTGAAGGATCCATGCATGTAGTGGCAGGATTCCTTTTCTCTCCTGAACCTTCATTGGGAGACTGGAATGGCTCAGCTGGTCTGCTGTCCCTGGTTGCTATGTGGCTGAAGCAGGGGGCTTGGGGTCCAGTATCACTTGAGAGCTCCACTGCAGTGACTTCCCTGTGTCTGATGCTGCCCTTCTCATATATGGGTGCTGATGAGTTTTTCCTACCCTCCTCTGACAGCTGGGTGCAGGCTAGAGTCCCCCTTTCTGCTGCCCCAGTTCTCAGCATGCAGGGCTGATAGCTGCATCAAGCCAGCTGCTTTGGCTAAATGTACTTTCCACACCCTTTTCACATGCCTGGCTTTCCTGGGAGTCCAGTCAGCTTGGCTACAGCATTCTCACCTGCAGCACAACCATCCTACCCTGTGGAGCTAAATGCATGCACTGTCTTGGCACAGCATCAGAACTTCCAAGGCTTGCTCCTGAAACTGGTCAGGGAGCCCCTGCATATTACAGGCTTCCCCTGGGTTAACTCTGTCTAGTATTGGATGTCAGGGATGTAACTAGGATCAGGTAACTACTACAGTGAGGCTAGAGTGACAGGAGCAATGGGATTAGATACTAAACAATAGCATCTGTTCCTGACCAGAGAGCCAGATGCCTCTTCCTGTAGCTTTCGGCAGACTTGCCAGATTCCCCCTGATCCCCATCACAGAAAGTTAACTCCTAAACTGAGGTTTGTAGAGCAGCCATTTGGGAGAAATCTTGCCTCTTAACTACAGTAGTATGGACCCCACCCATTCCTGTGTACCATCATAGCCTCCAAGTAGGGACTCTGCCGCTGCTGCCCTAAAACAGCAGCAGCCAGGGTGTGCTCAGTTCCAGGCAGCTGGAAGGTAGGGAAGCTGGTGCTCTTTGTTTTACTGTGTTTATTATGATGTTGACCCTAGTCCTGTGCTGGGATGCTGTTTCGCTATGTGCTATACCAGCAGATGGATAGTCACTACCCTGAAGTGCTTAGTGTAACTGGGTAGCTCCCTAAAGAGCCCTAGTGCTTCACAAGTACCAACTAATAGCTGTGACTCTCTAACTGGCCCTTGAGCAGGGGTTTGCAAGTGTTTTGGGGATCTCCAGAGGCTGTATCTCATTGCTGCAAGACCTCTTAGCTCCCTCTTGCAGTAAACTATTTCATTCTCTCCTCATCCCCTCCTCTGTGCCATGACTCCTTGTTGCTGAGGAGCCAGGGTGGTGCTGATTAGGGCTGTGCGAGGCTTCGGACAGAGCTTCAGATCCGGAGAAGCTTTGGACACTTAGGGGTCCAAAGCAGCACATCCGGGTCAAAGCGCTGCCTCATTCAGCTTCCCGAAGCCGTTTGGAGCCATGTCAGAGATCTGACCATAGGGTATAATGGGGAAACAAAGTTATAGATATCTTACTGTTTTTTGTCGGATTTTGGATGGAACTTTCTGGGGTGATATCATCTGCAGAGAGGATGAAGCCTCCCAAGTTTCAAGAAGATTTGGTGCAGGGGCTTGGGGGAACAGCAACCCAAATTCTTGAAAGCAAAACTCATGTCACGTCTAGGCATTACAACTTTAGTGGGGTGAAAACTGCAGAGATGGTAGCTCTTACTGAGGCCACAAAGCCTGCCAAGTTTCACAAAGATTGTTGCTAGGGTTTGAGGGGTGCTGGCCCTCAAGCTGCAGACCAGCGAAACTTGTGCCATGGGTACTGTGGGACTGACTTTGTCTTGGGGCAGGGAGGGGAGACACTACTGCAGGCTTGACTGCTGAGCTGCTGTTATGGGTTACCAATCAATCAATCAGAACTCACTCGGGGACCAGCTCAATACACAGGACCTAGCTACTACATAACTTAATGAGCATCAATTAGCACCTACAAAACCAGGCTAAGGAGATACAGGCAGTCAGCTGTCCCAAGACAGAGTCTTGACACCAGTTTTGCCTGTCAGCAGCTAGGGGTGCAGGGTCCCAGAACCCCCCTGCACCGATCTCCTCAACACCTGACAGGCATCACAGCAAGGGCCACCATCCCTGCAGCTGTCACCCCGCTGTGCCTTAACATGCGCAGTGTTACCCATGGCACAAGTTTTGCTTGTCTGCAGCTTGAGGTGCACCTCACCTCCTTGAAACTTGGCAGGTTTCATGCTCTCAGCAGAGACTATCATCCCTGAAAATTTCATCCACATCGGACAAAAAAACCCAACAAAGTTATAGATATTTCTTTTTTTTGCCCTTATACCCTATGGCCAGATCTCCGAGGTGGCTTCGGAGCCACTTCAGCCGGATCAAGGTGGAAACCCGGTCCTGAGCTTTGGATTGGATCATGGCTGGATCAGATCACTGCCAACTCGCACAGGCCTGGTACTGATCCCTGAAATGTATCCCTGCTGAGGGCAGGCAGAGGAGTTTAGGAAAGAAAAGGAGCAAAGCTTTGTCAAGGGGTCAGTTGCTTCCAAGTCAGCCTGGATCTGTGCTCTATGCTGAGTAGTTCTGTTCTAGCTGCGTATACTACGGAAGCTACCCGTTGCTGGCAGCAAGGACAGGCGAGTGTAGTTTAACTGTTGGTCTGCAAAGTGTGACTCTTACAGTGTGGATAAGTGGGAGCTACTAGGAAAGACCAGAAGTGAGCTAATCTGTCCCTGCCAGGCTGATGGCTATTTTTGGAGGCAAGAGACAGCTTGTGGCAGGCTGGATTTGTGCTTGGACTCCATCCTCCAGCACAGAACTTTGAGTGTAGATAGTCAGGTTTGTTGCCCTGGTTCCTGTGGCCACATTTTAAATAGATGAGGGAGGAGGCTGCTAGAGCCCCAGCCAGTCTTGTAGAGCACTTTTTTCTTGGCTTGTTGATTTTTACTTTATCGAATTCACTCCATTAGTGTCTTGTGCCTTCCATGAGAGTGGTGCTAGGAGAAACTAGGCAGTGAGGCTAATCTGCCTATAGGGGGGAGAAATGACACAGTGCTGGGGAGCCTGGTTTGGATCCTGCCAGCATCTCCCAGGGCTGCCTAATACTAAGGGCAGTGGAATCCCAGAAGATGTTTCAGCTAAGACTACAGCATGTTCAGCGGCTCTCTGGGCTCAGCAGTTTTGAGAACAGGGAGCCAGCAGTTCTTGGCATTACCAGAGGCAATGAAGCCAAGCTACGGGCTGTGGGTCCTCAGTGTGCATGTGGGCTGTCCTGGCTTATGCTGGAATGGAGACATCCTGGCTGGGCAACAACTGAAGAGGTGAACCCAGTGCTGTTGCTGATGTCAGCATGTGGTGGAGCTTCCCTGTGTCTCTGCTGTAACACTTGCATTCTCCTTCCTAGGAGCTGGATCTTTTGCCAGGGGAACCCAAGTGGCTGGATGTGATTGAGCGGGATCTCCATAGGCAGTTTCCATTCCATGAAATGTTTGTCTCACGGGGCGGCTATGGGTAAGTGGGGAAAGATCTCTATGGCACCCAGTTAGGTCTTTGCAGCATCCATAATGCCAGGTGGCTGATCCCTGCAACTAAGTTGTGTTGCTCCTGCCCAGCAGATGAGACACCCTGAGTCCTGGATACCTCAAGAGTAGACCCAGAAAAGAGATTGGGTAGGGAGAGCTCCTGTCTCCTCCAGCTTCATGCTGGCTGCTTCCTGCCAGCTCTCCCACCCAAATGTTTATGTGGACTGTTTGGCTCTGAAAGGCCTGGCTTTGCTGGGATGGGAGGTAGGAGGTGGGGGAAGTTACCTGGCAGTGTGCTAGGACCAGGCAGCAGGAAATGCCTGCTCCCACCCAGTGTGGAACGGAAGGGGATTGTGTGTGGCAGTGGGAGACACCTCTGGGTGTATCTGATTTGCCTGGTAACCAGGCATGTCCTGAGCTGCATTGCTGTGCAAACAGCAGCAGGCCCAGGCATGTTGGATGAGAGTGCTAGACTGGGCCACCTCCAGTACTGAGTTCAGCACACTCCCTGCCCACCCTTGGTCTCTGGCACTGCAGTGACCAGTTCCCAGTAAACCCAGGTGCTTCCTCCCCCTCCAGGAGAAGAGTGTGTCGGCTGCTGAGTCGGCATTCTCCTCAAGAACAGCAAGGTCGGGAGTCCATATTCAAGTCCCTGGATTAATCGTGACTAACCTTGTTGAAGGACTCTGCATCGGAAGATTATGGCAGCTTAGGAGGCCTTGTATACAAATGAGACTAGGAGGTCCCTGGGCAGTCACTGCACAGATCAAAGCCTTATTGTGTGACTGCAGTTGTGTCTGTAGGGCATCTCTTAGTAGGTGCTGTTCAGGTGGAAAACTCTGCCCCCACTGGGTTCTCAGTGCAGGGACTAAACCATCTTTGTGAGGAGGAAATAACGGGATGCCTGTGACTTGCGCCTGGGGTGTCACGTACCACTAGACTGGCGAGAGGTTCTGTTTGCATCTTGGCATGGGTGAATTTTGAGTGTGATGGCCCAGAATTGTCCGGAGAAGCCTGCCTGAGATGCAGCCTGCTGTGCCCAGGGGCCTCTCCATGCCAAAGCAACCTGGGTGCATTTGGCCTGTTTGAGGCCCAAGTGCTACTGCAGTTGTGCTGAGACGGGGACTAATGTCATCTGGGCTAGAGAGCTCGGGCAGGCCCTGTTGGCCAGGTGGAATTGTTGGCCTAGCTCTCTCAGCCCGTCTCAGACGGGAACCTCAGCAGGAAGTCTGTGTAGCACAGTACTGCAATCTACCCAAACACTAATGGCAGAGCTCTGGCCCCCAGCTTTGTCATCATGGAGAAGCCTGTTCTAGGTGCCACTGGAGTGCTTTGCTTATGTGGTATATTTGCCACTGGTCTTCCCACTTGGGGACCATGATGCAGGCTTTCCTCCTTGGGTCTGTGTCGTAAGGCAGAAGCTTGTGTCCAAGTCCCGTGCTGCTGCCAGTCCCTTTCTCTCTACCTCTAAATTGGCATGTGCTATTTCTCTACAGGCAGCAAGACTTGTTCCGGGTGCTGAAAGCTTATACGCTGTACCGGCCAGAGGAGGGCTACTGCCAAGCCCAAGCACCCATCGCAGCTGTCCTGCTCATGCACATGCCTGCTGAGGTAGTGAACATGCATGGCCCATGTGATAACCATCAGAGCTGTGGGAGGGCAATGGGGATGGAGACCATTCCTTGGGACAGAGCGGTGTGTGTAGGGGTGGGGGAGGTGGGATCTGGACTGGGGCAGGCATGTCCCACTGCACTGTCTGTACTGGTTCCCTTCAGTTGACTTGTTCTGGAAGGGAGCCCAGTAGAGCACAGGTGTAAAATGGTGGCCAAGAAGATGGAAGGTAGAGCAGTTTTGGAGGAAGATGGGAGGACAAAATGCTTTATTTCATTTGCCTCCATGAGAGCCTGTTCCTGTGTGGGAAACAATCTCCTTGCAACCCAAAGGGGGGATCTCTGGACACAGTGGAACCTCTTGTTTCCCATATGATTTCTGTGAGGTTTGGCTTTACTGCAGCTTTGGGTTGGTGTCCTGCCTCCCTGGAAAATGCTCCAAATTAATAGCATAGAGGAGTGGTGACTTCTTGTAATTTAAAACTCTATTAAGAAGAGGGACACTTCTGGAAAGCAGCAGAAGGCTCAATCCTACAGTGAGGTGGGGAGTTATCTTCTACCCACAACAGGTCCCTAGACATGCAGGTTGAAGGTAGAGGGTACAATCTTGTTCTTGGGAAGTTTTATCCTTTTATATTCAGCGTAAGAAGCAAATAATCTGAAGGATGTATTGGTGCCCCTTGCCAAAGCAGTGGTAGGTCTGATTTTCTAGTATGAGCATTTCTGTGGCTGTTTTGTCTGTATCCTTAGTTGGAGGAAACCCAAACAAATGCTTGGCCTTGGCTGGTGACCTGCACCACTGGGTTACTAGATTTCAAGCAACTGGAGAGGCTTTCTCCTCTCTTAACTAGGCAGGCACCAGGCAACCCCTGCACGTTCTAGATCTGAGGTCTTGTTTCTGCAAAACTCAGTAGTGTAGAGTTGGCTTGAACAGCTGTGGGGCTGCTGCTTTCTTGTGCTGCCAGCATGCATTGTGGAGGAGGATTCTTCTGCCTTCAAGTTATGGCAGTGCAGTCTACTAGATGGAGCCTTGGGAAATCTGGATCACAGTCCTGGCCCTGTTAGTGATACTGGGCAAAACTCTTGGCTGATCAGTGCCCCAGTTCCCCTGTCAACAAGTGGTGGTGATACTAAGCTCCTTTGTAAAACACTGAGATAGATATAAGGGTTAAAACCTCTCCTGAGGAGCCATCATATGTGCCTGTGGACTGAACCAAAAGGTTGCATAGTATTGCATTCCCTGGGGACTTTCATCTCTGAACTATTTCAAACTTGTAGCTATCAGTAGAACTTAACATGTGGACCTTGAAGGTGCTGAACCTGTAGTTCCTGCTAACATGGGTGGGGGCTGAATGCCCAGCACCATGGTACTGGGCTTGGGCAAGCTGTGGAAGGGGATGGTGAAGTCCCAGCTCTGTTGCTCCATTAAAGTGGAGCTTCCTGCACCCACACAAGAGTGGGGGAAGGTGTTCTGATCAGACTTGGCCCTGCTACTTTTCTTGGTTGTGTGGGTCCCCAGGACCAAGTGCTGGGGGAGGGAGCCTGCACAGATGCACTTGCCCATGCTGAGGTATGATTAATGCCCTTGAGGGGGGCAGCCCTGGCAAGTGGGATTGGGCAACCCAGTCTGGAACAGCAGGGCTTGTGTAGCCATGATGACAAGTGTGAGTAAGTCTTGCAGTGAAGTGGCAGCATGCTCTACCCTGTCTCTGGGCTGACTCTGTTCTCTTGCAGCAAGCATTCTGGTGCCTCGTGCAGATCTGTGAGAAATACCTTCCTGGCTACTACAGTGAGAAACTGGTGAGTGAACAAGGAGTCCCAAACACCCTTTTAGCTCTTGAGGCCTGTCTGGGATGAGCTAAATCCTTCACTCTAGGTGGTGGAAGGCACCATCTCTTGGGTTGGAAGCTAGTTGACTTACTCTTACTGGGGCATTCCCTGCTAACTATCAAGATCCCATCTGGCCAGCCTCTGGCCCCCACAACTTGCCTGTGTCCTGGTGTCATTCAGAAACAGAATTTGAGGGATGCTTGAGTCAAAGCAGCATCCTGGAGCAGTGACTTCTTTGTTGCCCATTTTCCTAGCCTCTGTCTTCCTTCAGTTTGGGTAGTGCAGTCTGGGCCAGACTTTGTTCTCTGGCATCGGTGGGGAAGAGTCAGGGGTTGGCACTAGCTGTGGTCACTGTCAGCAAGATTCAATGCCTATCTCAAAGCGTGCCAACATCAAGGCCTAGCCTACAGCAGGAGTGCAGCCTCTCACCCTAGAACTGCATGGGTGCTGCTCAAGATGGCTACGAACACTAGCCCCTTATCAGCACCCACACTGTACAGAGGTCAGGACTGTGGTAGAGGAACTGTCCAGTGCATTTCACTATATATCAGAGTTTTGACCTGATGGCTTGAGCCACTGGGCTGGGAAACCAAACTCCAAGACTCCAAACTCAGCCAGACTCCTCTTTGGCAAGTGTATTTATTTTTGATTATCCATTTCCCATCTGGAACACGAGAAAAATCGCTTCCTTTGACTTGCCTACCTTGGAAGCAGTGAGTCTGTTCCCCAGGTACTGAAGTGGGGTTCTGATCTCTGAGGGCCCTTGGGTACTCCTGTACTCCAAGGAGCTTGTGCATCCAAGAAACATCTGTCCTATCCCACCCTGAATAGATCAGGTCCCGATGTTTGGGTTGTATGGGGTGATGAGGAAAGTGTGGTACTCTGCTGGGGAATCAAAAACCAGCCGAAGGCCTGATGGCAGCCCTGATAAGTGACTGCCTTGCTAGTCTGCACTGTTCATCCTCTTCTCTACATGGCAGAGTCCTTTACCAGCATTTGGATACTGCAGCCTCTGATTTACTGATTAGGCAGGGAACAGCCCCCTCATGCTCTGCACTGGATCCTCGAGAGCAGTAAAGTCTGTACAAAGAAATGGGCAGAAAGTTTGTGCATGTCTGCGTTGAGACCCAGTGTTGGACTTCCCTGAGGTGGGCCCTGAGAATGCTCCAGACTGGGTAGTTAAGCCATAGCAGTGAGTGCACATCAGGGAGTTGGCTCAGAGGCTTACAGTAACAGAGTTGTGTGTGCAACCTCAGTGGAACATGAACCCTGGTCCTTGCACACTGAGCTCTTTATTTGCAGCAGTAAAAGGCTGTGTTCTCAGGAATGGATTTCGCTTCCGCTCATCTGGGAGGCCTGCCAGTCACCTCTGGCCCTGTCCAGCCTGGTGATCTCATCCAGCCTGCACTGACGCTGACTTCAGGGTAGGCCCCATGGGAACAGGGGTGCACTGGACTCCATAGTTGAGACAAGAACTGACTAGCTGTCCTGACTTTTCTTCTCTCTCTCTCTCTCTCTCTCTCTCTCGGGTTGTTCAAACAGCCATAGTTCCTTGTCAATGAGGGCAGCTTTTCTGCATGATGCTGCTCTGGGCGTGGGTTATTCTGCAGTGGAGTGGAGCTGACTGGGGAAGCTGGTACTGGTAGATGTCCCTTGGATTGGTATCCAGAGACTAAACTCTTGATGCCCAGAGCAGGCCAGTGGCTCGAACCCTGGGTTGGGATTCATAAGAATGCAAGAACTGCCATGTAGTGATTCAGACTGCAGGTCCATCTTGCCCACCATCCTGTCTCGCACAGTGGCAGAGAGTGGATGCTGAAAGGAAGAGTGAACCGGGTATGACTAGGGTTTGTTCCACTCTCTCACTTGCAGCCTCCAGCATGTAAAGTCTAGGAAGTTGATTCAGAAGCTGCATCCCAAACTCCCATGCTCATTAACTATCGATGCACGTTTTGCTCCAAGAATTTGCCCAGTCCCTTTTTGAATCTATCTGACCTGTCAGCTTCTGCAGCATCTGGCGGCAGATTCCACGCTTCAGTTACACCTTGTGCGAGAGAACTTCCTTTTGTTGGTTTTAAATTTTCTACCTACTCATTTCATTGTGACCTCTAGTTGCTAGATTCTGGAGATAGGGTTCAATACCTGCCACAGGTTCTTTTTGTGATCTTGGGCAAAATGCTCAATATCAGTGTGCCTCCTTTTCCTGTGTATTTAATGAGGATAATAACCCACGTGCTGGTGCTGCTGGGCCCTTGGATATCTATGCTGGGAGGGGGGATTGCACGGGATACATAGATGTCACAAACTATTCTACCACTATTAACCCTTGTTTCCAGAGGGACTTCCCCATGAGGGATTACAGTAAGGTCTGATCTTGTCTCACCCATGGTGCCTAGTCTGGGATGGGCGCACACCAAGGGGCTGGCTATGTCCGTGTCTTTACATTGGAACTCTACTATGAGAGATGGTAAATCATTTCAAATGGGACCATGCCTTGGTTGCTGTCAGTCTGAACCAGGCTTGCACCCCAAGCTGGTGTTGGGGGGGTTAAATAACTGCCTGCCATTCCTGCTTTCCCCATGGTGTAAGTGTCTATAGTTTCAAAATGGGTTGCTCCTGCCACATATTCATGCCTTTTCCTGAAATGCAATTGGTTCATTTCCCAGCACCATCAGTCCAATCCCCAAGAAGATGCATAGCAAACCAAAATCCCCAGCCCTGCACTACAAATTCTTCCATGCTTGGGCTGTACTCTTCCTCCCCCACCCCGCAGCCACAGTGTACTCACACCTTCTCAGCACCTCCATGGTGTGGGTTTGAAACACCTGACTTGTCAGGGAGGTGGGGCCTGTGAGAAAATTAGAACCCAGAAACTGAATTTAATTAGCAATCACTTGGCCGCCTCAACTAGAGCAATTGCGTCTGGCTGCCCAGTTTGGGTTCCTCCCATGTCTGGCTTGGCTGGATGTGGTGGTGGCAGATAGCACTGCATTGAGAAGAGGACACGGTTGATCTGTAGGGTTATGGCCCCTCTTGGTCCGTAACCCTGCTTACTCCCCTGCAGGAGGCAATCCAGCTAGATGGGGAGATCCTCTTCTCGCTGCTGCATAGAGTCTCTCCTGTGGCCCACAAGCATCTGAGCAAGCAGAAGATTGACCCAATCCTCTACATGACGGAGTGGTTCATGTGTGCATTCTCAAGGACCCTGCCCTGGAGCTCTGTCCTGCGTGTCTGGGACATGTTCTTCTGCGAAGGTACAGGGATGAGGAAACCTTGGGTGGCATTGGGGAACAGGTTTTTCATCCCTGCTAGCTGATGGGATGGCATTGCTGGTTTAGCCAGCCTGGACTTGAGTACAGCTGTCTGCTCTGAGTGGGTCACTAGAGGGTGGTGTTCCAAATCGGGGGACCCTGACCCTGTGGCTGCCTCTGTCCCATCTTCTTGCTTGCCCTTGGGATGGATTGAAAAGGTGAATCCATGTCCTGTGCTGGGAAAAGCACCATGTAATTACCAGTCTGTAGGCACAGGACAGTAGTTGTCCAGCAGAAATGAGAAGCTGCTCTGAGTAGATTCTTTTACACTGCCTTACCACTATTTGGTGGAAGGTAGGTAGTAGCCTATATGTCTATAGCAAATCATTGCCCTGGGATAGAAGTGAACACACGATACTCCTGCATTACTATTTTCATTCCTGATTTTTTTTACTGTGCTTTTCGCTGCCATTTCAAATGCATCTTGGACTGGATACCAGCTTTGGAGGGTGGTTCTGGTCTGACCTTGGAGAGGGCTTGGGATAGGTACCGGAGAGAACAGCCCTACCCTGAAATGCTACCTCAGGCCCTGGGGATCTGACTCTAAAGTGGCTCAGTTGCTAACTAGTGCATGAAGACATTGGGAGCCCCTAGCACAGCAGTGCTGATCCAATTGCAGTGGAATGGCTTGCAAATGGCTCTCGAGATTATGTTCATGAAACAGATGCTCCATTGAAATGCCTGTTATGCTTTGTCTCTTGGACTCAGCCTTGTATCAGGTAGCAGGTATGACACTGGCCTGCAGTAAAAGGGCTTTCATGTCTTCCTGGTTGCAAGTGGGGCAGAAGGCCACACAGGGTTTGGATTTGGGAGTTGTAGTTGCAGCTAGGGCAGGAGGCTGTTCACTGGATTCCCCCCACCCTCTGTCTTGCTACCTGATGGTTATTTCTGTGTTGAGAATCCCACTTGAGATCAAGCAGGCAGCTTGCTAAGGCCAAAGGCAGGAATCCTCCAAAGTTGGTCACACTTTACCTCCCAGGCATGATCTGGTGAAGCTGTAGGTCTCTGCATGTAGTACTGTATCTTGCAGGCTCCAAAAGCTACCCTTCTGCAGGGAAGAGGAGCTGCTGTGGGCTGCACCTTCCAGCTCTGGGTCATGGCTAACCTGGCCTGGCAGTGGCATCCTGCTTCTGGATCTTGAGCACCTCAGGGCAGAGGAGGGGTCTAGTTGCTGGGACCTGGACATGTATCTTTGGGCCCGACAGGCTGGTACATCACTGTGCTCCTGTAGGACAGATGCTAATAAGTTGGTGGCTTGACCGTTCCAGGGGTGAAGATCATATTCCGGGTTGGTCTGATCCTGCTCAAACACACGCTTGGCTCCTCTGAGAAGCTGAAGTCCTGCCAGGGACAGTATGAAACCATGGAGAGGCTGCGGACTCTGAACCCCAAGATCATGCAGGAGACTTTCCTGGTGCAGGAGGTGAGGAGCTTTTTCCTGGAGATGTGCAGTTGGGTTGGGAAGTGGAAGTATCTCTGATGTCAGAACTGTGTCCCACAGTGCTGTGGTATGAGGTGGTGGCCCTAGCAGTAGCTAGGTGGGAACCTGCTTCTCTTGGCAGAATCCAGGTCTTGGTGCCTCTCCCCAAGCACAGCTTGGTTGGCATTGCCCACTGGAAACCCTGAGGGGCTGGGACAGTTGGGAGGGTTTCTACCTTTTTAGTTCATCCTGCTGCTGCTCTCTGCTTTTGCTCTTTGCTCCAGCAGGTGAGGGAGTGCCAGGCTTGCCTGCCCCCTTCTCATAGTAATGGCAGGTACCAGCAGGGTTTCTGGACACATGGTGGAAAATCTCCAACCCACACACCATATAGGGCACAGCCTTAATTACCCTACATCCTGCCCCAACAGACATCTGGCTAAAGGCAAGTGGAGAGCCTGCCTTCCTGGGAAGCCTGGAACAGCTGGTGCCTCCAGTTTGCTGCAGCGCTTGCGGTGGCAGGCTTGCAGATCAGGGCACTGGGAGTGAGAACTCTTGCAGTGAGTCACTTGGGGAGCGGCTGGGGCTGGAATAGGTGTCTGGTCAGTCGAGCCATGAGCTGTTGGGAGACCCTGGGTGGAGTAAGAGGTGCTTGTGAGTTCCTGTCGCTGGCTTGAGGAGTTTCAGGTCTGGAAGCAGTTGTTAAGGCCTCCCCACAGATCATGGGTGGTGCTGCTTTTTAGTGCAGTACTGCCCTCTGGTGGTAAAGGTTTTTGGTTAACAAGTGTGTCTTTTCCCCTTTTGGTACATACCTGACTAAAGTTCAGAGAAGCTAGGAGGGCAGAGCATGGGGACACCAGTCCAGTAGGGAACAGCCTAAGGCAATGCAGCCTGCAGGGATTACTCTTCTCCAGGTACTATCAGATTTTATGCTGACCATCCTTCTGTATAGCTCTGAATTGTTGCCTCATTGATCCAAGTCTCCAGCTCCATGTGCTGGGCTGCAGTGAGCCTGCTGTATGGGGGTATAGATTTTTCCAGGTTGGGAAGATCTGCTTCCTGAGGACCAGGCTGCATAGACAGTTATGTTCTGGCCTGTTTTTTGCTGGCTGGGAAGGGGCTGCCTAGAGGTTTTGCTCTGACAAGCACATGCTGTCTCCTTTCCAGATCATAGAGCTGCCAGTGACAGAGCGGCACATTGAACGTGAGCACCTGATCCAACTGAAGAAGTGGAAGGAGACTCATGGGGAGCTACAGTACAAGTCTCCCCCACGCTTACATGGGGCTAAGGCCATCAGCGAGGCAGAGCCACACTCCCACCAGGCCCTGGGGTCCAGGCCTTCTATCATCCTGCCAACGGATGCCCCAGTCCCATCCAAAGGCAACAAGAATAAGCTGCAGAAAGAAAATAAACAGGACAAAGGGAAAGGCAGCCCTGGCAATGGGCTTATCCCTAAAGAGAATGGCACCCCTGCCTCCCCTGAGCCCCAGACTCTGCTGAAGCATCCTGAGGCCTCCCCGCATCACCAGTCAAAGGAGAGCCTGACCTCCCGGGAGAGCGAGGACACCTACTTGTAACGGGGGTCCAAGCACACTTTCTGAGCACCTGCCTGAGGGTCTGGGTACAGCGTGCCACAGACCAAGAGAGAAAATGTACATTCCCTGCAGCAGCCAAGGGAGGGATGGGGGGGTTTGTGCAGGGACCCTGGGGGCCTCTCCTGCCACTAGTGGGACATGGGTCTCTTGGCATGAGGAGACTTTTTTTTCTTTTGAGTCTTGAGCTTTTCTATTTATTGTCTGGCAGGGTGGGAGGTGGGCCAGTGTTGGTGCAGCTTGCTTGGTAGGGGCTGCTCAGGTCTCTAAACAAAGGGCTATGAAGCTGTAAGCATCTGCCCCAGAGAGCCCTGTGAACTACCACCTCCTGCAGGGAGGTGCCGATCTCTCTGCTGGATTCTGTGCAGCCCCTGGCTTGGTCCCAGGGGCTTTGCATTGGCTGCTCTGCTAAGGAGCTGGCTGACATGTTTGAAATGAAGCTCGTGACTCAACGAGAGCCAAGGATGGGGCAGAATCACTCTGGGTCTTGGGGTCTGGAGCACATGGCACCTCAAAGGTGAGGGGCTTGAGAAGGATTGCACAGCAGGGTTGGGCTCCTGGCTGTGCCTGGATGCTGCTTCCTTCCCCCTTAGGCAGAGCATTTGGCTCCTTCCCCTATAAACAGACAAACCTCTCTCTGAGCTGGCTTCTCTCTCTGGTGAAGATGCCTCTAATGGTCACAGCTACCTGGGACTCTGGGGAAATTTTGTCTTGGTCAGTCCAGTCCTGGAGCAGAGGCTGGATTGGAGCAGTGTATACTTGAGGGTCTAGAAGGAGCCACTCGTTGCATGCAGCTGCAGGGCCCCATTTCCGGCTAACTTTGGGAGCACCAAAGCATCTGTGTTCCTTTCACCTTTTCCAGCTCTGTATTGCAGGTTCTGCTTTGTATAGCCAAATGTCTGAGCTGGAAAGACTCTCCTAGCCCTGGGAGAGACAAGTTTTGTCAGGAGTTCTGCAAAGATGGAGAGGAGGGAAGAAACAAAGCAATGCCCCATTTTCCCTTCCCTAATACACCCTCACTAGGTAAATGGAGAAGTAAAGTATATCTGAACATTTAACACTGAATTTATATATGTCAAGGAGCTATTTATTTTTTTTTTCTTATGATGGTAACTAGAAAAATCTCCTGTCCTTTGTATTGTCTGAGTTTGTGCCCTCTATAGAAACAGTGCAAGGACCATATGTAGTCATGACAGCAAGGGCTCTTCAGTCCCTGTGTAAAAGCAGTGTTTGAATTGGTCACAAGTATGGTGCTTTGGTTTTGTTGGGGCTAGCCCTTCCCAAGAACACTAATGTTCTTTTCAGCTCAGCCACCAGAGTAGATTAGTCTGAGCAGAGCGGTGCTGGCTGGGGTCCTGTTCACACCAGGAGTGCTGTTCCCTGTGTGGTGTGCCATATGCTGTGCTGGCAGTGCTGTTCCTGTGTGTGCAGCTTAACTGCCAAAGCTGGGTTTTGTCCGGCTGTAGCAGACTTCCACCTTTTCCCAGCAAAGAAGCTCTTTCTGTGGTCGTGACCTCTATACTAGAGGCTTCTTCCACACCCACTCTGTTGCACAACTTTTCTTTGTACCCCTGCCCCATAGGGCTGTCAGCCCAAGACTGCAGCACAGGTGCTGTGTGAGCTGCAGCACACCTGTCTGTTGAACCCCCTGAACTTGGGGAAACACATGCATGTTTGCTGATGTATCCCATTCTGGGGGTGGGAGGGAGCATGAATGCTGCCCATGCTATACCCCAAGCTTCTGTCCTCTTGTCTTCCTGCAGCCCTAGCTTGGCCCCAGCAGGCTCCTGCCTGGTATTTGGGATTTGCTTTCCCTAGTCTGCATCCATGATTCAGCTTGCCCCAGTGCAGCCCCTAGTAAAGTCAAGCTTGGGAGCACCTTATTGTCTTGGCAAAGGAGAAGAGGCAGGAATGCATAAGTTTACAGTTTTGTTTCATTACTTGGTTGCCAGGTAAGAGGAGTGGTGTCTAGGAACCTCCTTTCAATGCCCTTTCCTCCTCTGGTTGTATCTCCACTCATCTTCACCGTCCCTGAAGGTGGCTGCTGCTTATGCATTCCAAAGTGCAGGTGGGACGCCTGGGTGCTGACTGGTCAGGGGGAGGGAGCAGCACATGGTTTTCCCCAGAGCTGGGGAGCTAGGTGGGTGAATCTGGTTGTCTCCTTCCCTGCCCCAGCCATGTCACACAGTGCAAAACCCCCTGGATGGAATTTTCTTGTGAAAAATAAATCAGTAAATAATACAGTTTAAATGGTTTTGTACAGAGAATAAACAAGCTGGGATTCTATAAAGAAGCTTTGTGTTTCACTCCCTGGGGCTGCTGGGAGCTGCATCTCCATTTCCCAAGCAAGGAAGCAGGATTGCTGCCTCATTCTTTTTACTGTGATGCTGGGCTTGCAGTTCAGGGCCCTTGCACTTGCTCTGTCTTGGCAGACACAAGGATGGCTCTTGTTTGTGCTTCAGAGCAGCTCAAATTTTTGTGACTACCTCAGTGCCAACTATGGCTTGTTGTACAGATAATCAGACTTATGAAGGGCCCAGAGTGTGGAGTCCAGTGAAATGCATTTAGAATGACTAATACTTGATTTCCAAGTGCTCTGAATTAGGAAATTGATGTCCTGTTCTGTGTGGTCTCTCTGCCCAAAGCATGTTGCTTTCAGTCAGATTGTATACCTGGAACTGATCAGGTCCCCTTCACAGTAGTATCTGAGCAGGTTGTTAACTTAATCTACCTTGTCCACTTCCATGGGGGAGGGCAGTGCTGCTATCCCCACTGCACAAATGGAGAACTGAGTTGCAGAGAAATCAAGTGGTTTTTGCTCAAGATCTCACACAGTCTGTGGCAGATCTCAGACTTGAAACTGCTGAACTAGCCTTCCTCAATCAGGGGCCTTTGATGAACTCATAGAAAAATAGGGGTAAAAGGGACTTCATGAGGTCATCTAGTCCAACTCCTTGCTCAAAACAGGATTGTCCCTGTCTAAACCAGCCCGTAGGTGTTTTTCTAACACATTCCTAAAACTACAAGCAACCCTCTTGCACAACAAGGCACATTGCTTCATAATACCAAGAGTACGCTAATTTGGCACAGGTAAAGCAGTGGAACAAGGGCACTGTCAGTATCCTGCCACTGTAAGGGGTGCCCAAATACATTTGAGAAATAAAAGGAAGAAAACTGTCCCCCCACCCTCACCCCACTACTGCTACAGAGGAAGGCAACTCCCCTACTGTCCATGCCAGTCTGGTTGTGTATTAACATTCCTCCTTGGTGCCAGATGCGGTGATCAGTCTAACTCTGAACAGAGGGCAAGACTCTATAACCAGGAACCTCTGAGTTTTCATCCCAGCAGGGGCATTGGCACACCTGTCAAAATCTCTAGCTTTGCCAACACCCAGTGCCTCTGAGGAAAGTGAAAAAAAACCCTTGTACCTGTAACATCAGGAGGGGAAAAAATTCCTTCCTGCCCCTCTGTGACAACCAGCAATGCCCTGAAGCATGGGAAAAGCTAAACCTCCTCCTTTTGGCTCTGCAACCTGGGGTCAGCAAGCAGAGCTCTACATCACACCCTCTTAACAGGAAAGCTAGATCTTCCCTCTCTATCTCCTCCATAAAATTATCCTAGCTCTTTTCATAATTCAGCTGGTTGTGGAGCTCCACTGCATTCTGCTGCTGAGTATGGTGAGCCAGGCAGCTGGAAGCTGCATTTGCTGCACCTCTTCTCTAAGCTCCCTAGCTGCTATGTGGGTATACCTTCCAGCCAGTGGGGAGCTGCCCCAGGACCATTTCTTTTCCTCCTTCCCTTGGCTGTGGTGTAGGCACAGCTTCCAGCCAGGGGGTAGCTGTGCTGAGGCTGGGCAGCTTCTAGCTGTGCCTATACTGCAGCTGGGGAGGGGGCACAGAAGAGGGAGAAGCAGCAGCACTGCTGATGCAGTTAGCAGATACCAGGTCCTGAGGCAGTTCCCCACCAGCTGCTCCTGTCCTACAGCCAGGAAGTGGGTGGGCTGTGAGGAGTAGTAGCATTGTGGGCTCAGCTCCCAGCTGCCTGGCTCTGGTATCAGTGCAGGGAAAGCCCCACACTGCTGATATGCCCTGGCTTATGTTGGACTGAAACCAGGTTGCTCTGGCCTGTGGCTTGCAAAAGGTTGCTGGCCTCTAGATGAGGCCTAACCAGTGCCAAGCAAAAAGGTAATATCACTTCCCATGTCTTGTACATAATGCTCCTATTACCCAAAACTGCATTAGCTTTTTTGGCAGCTGCATCAGTGGACTTCTAGTGAGTCTGTGATCCATCAAGACACGATCCTTCTCTTAGTGCTGGCATCCAGGCAGTTGACACCCATTCTGTATTTGTCATTTTGATTATTCTTCCTAAGGTGTAGCACCTTGCATTTCTCAGCATTGAACTTCATGCTGTTGGCTCTAGTCCAATGTTCCAGTCTATCAATATGCTTCTAAATTGCAACTATATTAGAAGACAAGAGCACAATCCTCCCAGTCTGGTGTCTGCAAATTTGCTAAAAAGTTCTCTATTCCAGATCCAAATAATTAAAAGCATGTTGAATAGCACTGGGCCCAAGACATGCCCCTATGGGACTCCACTCAAAATTTCCTGCCATTCTGACCTGAATCCATTTATAATAATTACCCTTTGCTTACAGTTATTGAGCCAGTTGTCTATCCACCTTCTTGTAGTTTTGTCCAGCCCATATTCCAACTTGTTTATGAGAAGGTTGGGTGGGACTGTCAAAAGCCTTACTGAAGTTGAGATGCACCATATCCATTGCATTACCTTCATCTACCTGGCTGGTTATTTTATTGAAAGAGATCATATATGACATGATTTGTTCTTAACAAATCAATACTGTTGCTTGCAATCAGCCTTGCCTCCTTCAAGTGCTTGCAAATGGACTTATGATATGCTCTAGTAACTTTCTGAATGTTGAAGTGAGGCTAATTTGTCTATAATTCCCAAAATCTTTCTTTTTTTTCCCCTTTTAAGAGGGGCGCTGTGTTCAACATTTCTAGTCCTTTGGTACCTTGCCTGTGTCCCACAACTTGGTAAATATGATTTCCAAAGGCTCTGAGATCCTCTCTGCTAGTTCCTTCATTGCCCAGGAATGAAGTTCTTCAGGCCCTGCAGCCACTCCAGATAACCTAAGCTAAATACAACGGGCTCTTGGTCCTGTGGAGCGTACGCCGCAAGTCCAGAAGGGCGGGGATTCTAGTTGCATCACATTGGCCCTTGCAGTGCAGTGGGGTCTTCCTAACCTCCATTGGTTGTCGTACTGATTTGGCTACCAGGGGCCTCACACTCTTGAGCAGGGGAAATCTTGCTGCCTCCAGCGAAGCCCTCAAATCCACTAATGGGATCAAATTCAGGTACGAAGCACTGAGCCTAAGGGAATCTCAAGAGAGCTGCTGCTGTTCCTACCAGCAAAAGCAGCCTCACCCCATCAGTGAGCACAAGTCACCAGGTGCAAGACTGACTGCCACAGGAGTGAGAGTGGCAATGTGTGGACAGAAGGACATGGAGAAGAAAGGCCCAGAGACCCCTGAGCCAAGGGGACAGTGCAGAGCTCCCTGCCAAGGTGTCTGCTCTACCTGTACAGGGTGCAGCAGATTCACCAACTCCTACCTCTACCCTGCGTAATTTGTGGCTCAGTCCCGTCCAGCTGGAAACCCTTTGAAGAGGGGAAAAAAAATCTGGCTGCAGAAGGGGACTGGGAGCCCAAAGAGGGGCTGTCTCAGCAGAAGAGCAGGCAGGCACAGGAAGAATCTTCTGTAGCAAAGTGACTGACACGGGAGCTGTGAGGTGGTCACACCAGGCAGGGACCCTCACTGGGACACGACTGAGCCTGTCCCATGAGCTTAGTGCCAGTGCCAAGCTGCCCTATGAAAGGGGTACTTACCTGGTAGGGAAAACACCATGTATCTGGGTCCAGGAAGGCAGTTTTTCCCTAAGTGTTCCCAGGGATAACTGTTCTGGTGGGGTTTAGTACCTGCTGAGGTGTTGGGCCTTAAAACCCGCTTTATGAAAATGGGAGGTTCCTCCCTAACTTGCTCCTGTGGCCGTATGGCTGAGGGCAGGTAAAACATGGCTTGGGCCTCCAGGCTTGGGCCTGCATGTAGGATGCCCACCAAAAGGCTTTGGAAATATCTGAACCCCTGGTGGGGGTGGAGGATGTTTGCCGGTTGTAGGGCCACTTATGGTCCTGGATTGACTCATGGATTTGGACTTGACTTGGCTTGGAATACACACAAAATGTCTTTAAAAAAAAAAAGGGGGCAGGGGGTGGGGGAGGTCTCCGAGTCCTGTATTGCCATCTAGTTGAGTTAGCTTTGAACACTGCAACTGGCCAGACCTTCAGGGCTCAGTTAAGAGCTGCTTTCTATCTTTTGCTGCAAATGGCTAAGCCTTTCAACCAAGGAATATCATTGCTTTTGTGTTAGTTTGGCCAGAGCAGCAGTTCCCAACTTATTCCAGTCACACCCCCAGCAGAGGCAATGCTTCCACAAGAGCCCCAAAAATGGTGACTGTTCATGTGTCTGCAGTTAACAGGGGGTTGCAACTTACTACAACTCGGCTGCTCTGCAGTAGCTGGCCTGTCTGACTGCTCCTGCCCTATGGTAAGTGGAGGTAGAAGTTGGGGCCATTTAGCCTGGTTTCATGCAGAGTTAAGCTGACCCAGTTTAGTTCTCACTGGGCATATCTATACAAGACACTTTACTTGAGATTAGAGCTAATTGCTGTGCAGTAAGTGTCACTATCTACACATGCAGACACTTGTAATTTACTCTAATTGCAAGTAAATTGCATGATCGGGGCAGCAGGGCAGGCCCTATGAGGAGAGGCTACGGGACCTGAACCTGTTCAGTCTCCACAAGAGAAGGCTGAGGGGGGATCTAGTAGCCTGTTACAAACTAGTCAGAGGGGACCAGCAGGCATTGGGGAAGTCCCTGTTCCCCCGAGCACTACCAGGACTGACTAGAAATAACGGTCACAAGCTGGCAGAGAGCAGATTCAGATTAGACATCAGGAGGCGCTACTTCATGGTCAGGGCGGCTAGGATGTGGAACCAACTTCCAAGAGAAGTGGTGCAGGCTCCTACCCTGGGGGTCTTTAAGACAAGGCTAGACAGTCACCTTGCTGGGGTCATTTGACCCCAGTACTCTTTCTTGCCATGGCAGGGGGTCACGCTTGATGATCTGCTCAGGTCCCTTCCAACCCTACCAACTATGAAACTATGAAATTTGCTACCTGTAAATATAAGTAGCAAATTTACTCTCGATTACTTACTGCTTAGTAGCGCACATGTAGATGCCTGACCGGGAACACATTCACTCCCAGTCAGTCAGGAAGCAGGGGGCAGGAGATTGCTCTCTGCCCCCAGAAGTTGCCTGCTGCTGCGGTGGCCTCTGTCACTGGAGCCTGGGAGGGGACAATGTCCACCTGCCCTGGCAGCAGAGAGCTCCACAATCACAAATCGCAGAGCCAGGGTTGGGAGATGTTTATCTCCCAGCTTGAGCTCCACCATCGTGGTGGGGCCCAGGCTGGGTGATTCGTATCTTCCAGAACCAGCTCCGCAGTCAGAGGGCTGGCACTGGGAGATTGGTTTCTCACAGCCCAAGCTCTGCAGTCATGGAGCCCAGGGTGGGAGATCCTCATCTCCCAGCGCTAGCGCTGCAGTCACGGGGCCTGGGCTAGGAGACAAGAATCTCCCAGCACTAGCCATGGACCATGGAGTTGGTGCTGGGAAATAAGCATCTCCCATCCCCAGTTCCACAACCATCCCTGGCCCCATGATCACAATGGTGGAGTGGGGATTGGGAGTTCCCTGCTGCCAGGACAGGGGCACATTGTCCCTGCCCATGCTCTGGTGACAAGGCCTGTCCCAACAGCAGGTGGCTCCTGAGGGCAGGAAGCAATGTTCCAGCCCCCACCAGGAGATAGCTGTCTTCTAGCCCCATGCTCCCTGCTAGACCCTGTGCTAGCGCTGGTGCAGGGGTGGAAACAGATTGCTTCCACAAACAGCAAATCTTCTCCCAAGCCCCCTGCATGTGTAGACATGTGCTCAAGTCAGTTTATTCTAGAGTAAATTACTCTAAAGTAAACTGATCCTGCATTATTTGCATGTGTAGACCAGCTCATTGTGGCATAAGAACAAGCATGGGGCCAATTTACCATGAAGCAGCTGAGGAGCAGTGAGTCCTTGTCTCCTGTTAATTATGGACACATGGAGAAGTAGGGGCTCTTTGGGTCTTGTGACAGTAGTTAAGACTTGACTCTCTGTTTGGAAACTGCTGTTTTGAGGCACTGATCAGGCCTTGCAGAGCTGGGGGCTGTGCAAACACAGTGGAAAAAATGCCTCACAAAGAGCTTACAGTCTAGTCTGAAACCAGACAAAAACCAATAGAGAAAATCTTACCCAACCAGCACAGGCAGATACTTGTGGGTAGCATGTATTACATTTTACATCCCACCCCTTAACTGTGTGCCTCAACCATCCCATTCACCCTGCCCAGCTCGCAAGGATGAGCTTGGGCTAAGATGAGAAGCAGCAATAGAGACTGGCCAATAGTGCCCCACACCCTGCACCCAGCTGCTTCCCAAATCCCCCCTGTAGAAACTAGCCTTTCCGCCCACCCTGTTAAAGCTCATGTCAGCATTTGAGGAAGTGAACTTGGGTTCATGAAAGTTTGTACTCTCTTTATGTATCTTATTCAGTTAGTTTGTAAAGGTGTATTGTACATCCACCCTGCCTTCTGATTTGAGATGAACATGGCTAACTACCTCTCAAAGCTCATGTTAACCATGTGTTAGCACTTGCTGGGTGAGGTGCACCAGGCATTACTTCTGTGCAGCCAAAGCTGTGCTTGCCATGCCTCTGTCCTGGTGCTCCACTGGGTGGGGTAGGAAAGTCTTTTATCTGTGCCTGTACATACGGTTGCATCAAAGCACTGCTTTCAAATAGGCTGCAGGAGGTTTTGTGCAAAAATAAGAGATCAAGCTCCTGGGGAAATTATCTGGGAGTTGAGGAACAAGGCTAACTTAGCTTGTGCTTAGAGAGGTAGGTAGCTGTGAAAGCAGACAAAGGGCATAGCAGGGAAGTGCTTCAAAGTCTAGCTGATTCAGCGGCATAAACTTGTTTGTTAAGAACAAGGCCTAAATGAGGGATAAGGGGAATCTGAAGAACTCAGGTTACCGGTGATTTGTGGCTGGAGGGGCCAGCATGGGTCTTGTTTTAGACCATTTCAGACAAATATTTATTACATTCCAGGGGTCTAGATTGCAGGGGACTGGATTTGCTGATCCAGGTGGTCCTTTCCTGATCTATGTGTCCTTTTGCTAACATACACAGGCAAAGGTGCTTCAGCAGGTTTATCAGGTATGACTTGTTATACATCCTTTTGGTTTCTCCACTTTATTCTCTCCATCTCCTGCTGGTAGGTGTAGAGGGATAACTGAATGTCCATGTCTTCTACAGCTTCTGTATAACAGATTGCTGTTACTGGTCTAGAGTACCCTCCCCACCCCCCATGTCATCTGGCCTGTGGACCTCCCCACGGATCTGTGAGGAGCCCCATGAGCAGTGGCTCTGCAAGCTAGATCCCAGCTGAGTGAGGATGGTGGGGGTCCCCAGGGTCCAATCTTGGCACATGAGGGCCGGGCAGACACCGTGCAGAACCCTGGGGCCCTCCAGGCCAGGGTGGCGGGGACCCTAGAGCCCAGTCCAGGCATGTGGGGGCTGTGTGGGGCCCAATCTAACCTGCAACCCGGCCCTGTGGCATTCATGTGGCCTGGGGGCAAATGTATTCCAGATGCTTTTTGTACATGGAGTTGCAAGAGCTTAACATAAGGTGTTGTTCTAAACCAGTTTAGTTAATCCTATGCAAAAGGCAGTGTGGCTGCTATTATGGCTTGTTATCTTGCTATTATATGGTATGACTGATTAGGAAGAGTTTCAAGATAAATGTTGATAAACCATTTTTAACCAAAACAGAAGCAGCTAAGTAGCTTTTTAAGCAGAGCTGGAACCCACGTGACTTCACGGATTCCCAAGACCTGAGCTGAGGTTGGTTTCAAGAGCAAAGCAGCATGGATAGCTCCACCCTTCTTTTAAAATAGCAATAAGAAGTCATTATGCTTCTTTATGGAATCAGCTGAAACCAGGGCAGCCTCCAGCCCAAACACAGGCATCGGTTACTACCAAAGAAAAGTCTAGGATAGATGAAAGGATTTTAGTGAGTAGTGTTTTGT
Source organism: Crocodylus siamensis (assembly GCF_052110815.1). NCBI lineage: Eukaryota > Metazoa > Chordata > Crocodylia > Crocodylidae > Crocodylus > Crocodylus siamensis. The sequence continues at coordinate 48,787,292 of NC_143403.1, forward strand.
GATGGCTTGTCTGTCTGTAAAAGAGAACCATTAGGAGCAGAAAGAGGAGGAAACATGGATACAGACATCAATTTTCAGCTTGAGTCACAAAGGTAACTTTGGCATTCACATGAAGGATGATGCCCAAGTACACTTCATCCCTAGGTCACTTTGTCTTCTGCAGTTTCCTTTTGTGACTGAGTTCCCATTTCAGCCCAGTCTCCGTGAATTTTCAAATGAAATTCCCCTGACTCCTCACAACTGTCCTTAATATCTTCTGATTAATGTTTATGAATTTCCATCCCAGCTCTGGCAAACTCCTATGCGCATGTAGTGCCATATCTCAGTGAAGCAAAAGCATTTCGCTCCCAGTCCAGGGAGCTGTGTCCATTGTAGACTTCTGTGTTTCAGTCATCCATGCCTATCTGGAATTTCCCATACAACAGGCAGAGCTTTCTTAGTGCCACCCCACCACACTTCCTGTTTTCTCTCGGCTGCAGTTGTTTCTTCATCACCTTTAAAGTCTTCCAGGATTATCCGTTTGCTAGAATATTACCGGCAGCTGCTTAGTAAATAAGTATTTGCAAATTTAGATGCCAGTCACTGAAACTTTCTTGCATCAGAGCATCCCCCAAGTATGAATATTCTTCCATCAGCTGATGATTCCACCATCCTGCTTACATGCATTTCTACTGTTTTGTTTCTCTAAACAGCGGCAAGGGGCCTTCTCCTTTCAGATGCATCACTACTTTTTTTTTTTCCTTGAACAGTTTTATTTCGGGTTTCCTTCCCTGCCACACCTGCAATAACTCTATTTTCCTGGGATCGGCAGAACATGTAGAACCTTGCTCTTTCCTAGTGCTGCTGCAAAGTCTTCTGACTCCTGAATCAAATGCCCCCTTAAGTGTTCCCTGAGTCAGCATTTTTCTCCCTATAAAGCAGCTCGCACTCACAAGCCTTCATGGTTCTTGTATCACAAGCCTTCATGGTTCTTGTAAACTAGAAAGACATGCATTTTTTTCTTAAGAGTAATTACTCCACCAATGGTGCAATCTCTAATTAGCAAGTATATCTTGTATAAGGATGCAGATCCATACGTTCATGTGTTTTCTGTTGCTTTTTTATTTACTTTGCCACAGACATTTCTTCAAATTCTCCCTCTTCTTGTCTGGTCTCTCTAAATAGAACCCTTCAAATGCAAGTTTCTTTTTTGGTGGAAAAAATATTGTATTTCCTCACATACTACATGCCCCTCAAATAAGATATGCACCTTGTTTTGGGGAAAGCAGGGGGGAAGAAGGTTTTTTCCAGTTATGACCACACAGAGCAGGGACAGCTTAATCTTCAGCTTACTCACTCTCCCTTTCCTGCTCAGGCAAAAAAAATAAAATAAATAAAAACAAATAAATTACAGTATTAACCCTTTCATAGCTGAACTGTAGCAGGTCTTGGTTGCTCAGCCAAAAGCTGAAACTAGCTGCAGCTGAAGACTGGGCTCCCTGGGCAGATCTAGGATTTGGAAAAGACCTAAAAACCATTGGGAGGGCTGTGAAACAAGCTAAAAGACACCAGGATAGCTAAGGGACAGCAAAATTGCAGAACAAAGGATAGCTTGGTTAGTGGAACTTCAAGACCATTAAAAAAGAGAAGTGGTTGCTAACATCTGTGAAGCAGGAAATGGATGGATTATAATGAGTCATTGAGTTGATTCAGTCCCTCCCCATTGCCTAAATAGAAATGCACCAGCTGCTGCCACCTGGTGATTGGTTGAAAACTTTGGGAGAAGCAGGAATCAAAGCTCTGAGTGATTGTATCACTGCTCTTCCCCTCTCCCACCCCCAGATCTGCCCCTGCTGGACTCTATTCCTTCCTCTCTATGTGGCTGCTTCCATGCTTCTATTCAGCTCCCCCACTTAAGACACTCGCTCTAACTTTGGGAGACTAATTTGCGGGAAAAGAGCAAATGGTATGTGACTAAATCTAGTATATGTTAGTCTAGCCATAGTTATAACATAGTCACCATTGGCCTTAAGGCCCTTTTAAGAACTGTTCTGAACATTGGAGCTGACCAACTGAATGGCCACCTGTTTCCTTTTTAGTTTGTCCTCTTCAACTTTATGCTGAAGCCATTGAAAGCATAAGGCCACCATTCCCTCGAGTATTGAGCTATACAGGGTTGCTTGGGAGGGTTGTATGTGAGTTATGACTGCTAATTGCTGCTGACTTCCCCTGCCGCTGACTGCCACTGATTCCCTTTGTCAGCAGCAACTGGTGGCGGGGGAAGTGGCAGCAGCAGCTGTAGTGAAGAGAGGCATGAGAGTGGCCAGCCCTGCCATGGTAAGATGTAAACCTCCAAAGCTTGGGACACGCTGCAGTAGGAAAGACTGGTTCCTTTTCCAGAGGGCTGTATCTTGTTAATCTTAAGGCATCTCTCAGAAAGTGCCCACTCTTAGCTCTCACCTGTGTGAGCTTTTCAGGACAAAAAAAAGAAGCAAGTCTGCTGTTGCAGAGAACTCAAAGACTATAAAAAGCAAAATGCTTTTGAACTGTGGGCTCTTATTAAAAATCTCTGGATCTGTCTTGACAATAATAAAGCAAGAAGGTGGTTGTTGTTTTTTCCGGTGGGGAGGAAGCAAGTCAGGAAGCATGAATGCTGCATGCCTCCAGAGGGCATGGCAACTGCCCGCAGGTGGCAGCGGCAGTGGTGGCAGGAGGGCTGGCGAGCGCCAACCGGTGGTCGGCAACCACCCACACTGGCAGTGTCAGCAGCAGGCAGTGGCGATCAGGGACTGCCTGCAAATGCCACTGGTGGTGAAGGGGGTGGGAGGTGGGAAGCAGCAACTGCTTGCAGGAGCTCCTGGCAGTGTTGGCAGCATTTTTTGAGGGGGTGCACGTGCACCCATGTGTACCCCCTATACATTGCCAGTGCCAGGAAGTGTGGATCCAAACACTCCCCACCATCCCTCCCCATCAAGTCTGTCAAGCACATGGCAGTCTTCAGTTGCCTGAAAATGACTCCAGTTTTACTGAACTTGTGTTTAGGAAACCAAGAAAATCAGAAAAGGAATAAGCCCCTCAGCCACAGGTTACCCAAACCCTAGGACTCCCAAAGTGTGAGTGCAAGCTGTACTTACATGCACATGCACGCAGAGGCTGGGCTGGGTGGTCACTCCCACCTCCTGATATTAGAGCCACAGCATTTCACGCACAGCTATGAACCAATTCTGAATTGGTGCCATTGTGGAACGTTCGATTGTTGTCCAGTCCGTACACCCAGTATTATTGGGACACTCCAGTGCTTGGCTGTACCTGCAAATCGGCTATTTAAATACAGGAACCTTGTCTGGGGTGGGTGGAGCCATTGACCTGCTGCTGAAGGTGCGCAGACGCACTAGGCCATGCCATGTTCTGGGCATTGCCTGGCTTGACCTGGGAGCAGTTGCAGACTTTGCCGTTGGATGCTGTTTGATTGTGAAAGGCACAGGGCTAGTAAAGAAAGGACATAGCAGAGTTCTCTAGGCTGCAGCTGCAAGAAGTCATAACTTTCATCTCTTAGAGAAAATTACAGTCCAGCTTCCACTGGATTACACGGGACCAGAGAAGTCTCTGAGCTGCTGTTTGTCAAGCTGAACACCAGCTAGAAAGAAGCTAAAGGTGTTGCTGTTGACCTACAACACCAAGTGGGAAACCTCTTCTGAGAACTAAAAACTAGCCATTAATTCTGGAAGGAGACTAAGGTCTAAGTCCTGTTTCACCTTTACTTGCCTATGTGGCACTTACCTAGCCATGTAACTGCAATTGTTGGGACTGGTATAGACTTTGAATTCTTTTTTCCAGCTGTGCTCCAATAAGATTTCCTGGGTACATGGCATGAGCATCTGTAGGAAGAAAGTGAGAGCAGCGACAACCCTTTTTGCTTGTTAGCCCACTACCCAGGGCACCTTCCCAGGCACCCAGGGAAAACCTTGTTTTAGGCCCCCCTTCACCCAGAGGTGTTTTGAGCCTCCATCTCCCACTTCCTAGTGATCTGCTCTGACTAGTCCAGAGGAGAGCCATGCGCATGATCAGAGGTCAGGAAAACAGATCTTACGATGGCAGGCTGAGAGCCATGGGACTCTTTAGCCTGGAAAAGCGTAGGCTCAGGGGTGATCTGATGGCCACCTATAAGTTTATCAGGGGTGACCACCAGGATCTGGGGGAACGTTTGTTCACCAGAGCGCCCCAAGGGATGACGAGGTCGAACGGTCACAAACTCCTGCAAGACTGTTTCAGGCTGGACATAAGGAAGAATTTCTTTACTGTCCGAGCCCCCAAGGTCTGGAACAGTCTGCCAGCGGAGGTGGTTCAGGCACCTACATTGAACACCTTCAAGAGTAAATTGGATGCTTATCTTGCTGGGATCCTATGACCAGTTGACTTCCTGCCCTTCGGGCAGGGGGCTGGACTCGATGATCTCCCGAGGTCCCTTCCAGCCCTAATGTCTATGAAATCTATGAAATCTATGACTACCAGGCCATAAGCTTAACACTGTGCTCTTCACAGTGCCTAAACTGGTCCGTGGGCAGCCAGGAGAGGAAGACGTGGGACCAGGGAAACAAGAGCAAGCTTGTGAGAGGGTGGCTCAGTGCAGTGGATGCTCTCTTGGAAGGCAAGGCACCCTTCATTAATTGGCTAAAGCCGATAAACAGGAGTGGCATAAACTGGTTCAGCAGGTAGAGTGAGGCCAGGCCCCTGGGTTCACCCAAGAACTCCCCAAAATTGTCACTTCACCCTTCATGCACCACAACCAAACAGTGCTGGAAACGCCAAGATTTCCTCCACTTTCAGGAGTAAAAGCAAGGTAGATGGCAGGGAAGTAATTGGTTAATATATGCTTGGAGGATCCTAGGAAAAGGGCCAGGCCCCACGCTACAGAAAAAGGTAATCCGTTCCCCACTTCGCCGCTGCTCCTCCCTCCCTTGCCAATCTGACCTAGGGAAAAAATTCCATCCTGATTCCAAATGTGGTGATCATTATGATTCTGGCTGGAAGAACAAAGCCTTCCAGTCAAGAGACTTTGGCCGCATCCACACAAGCTAGCATGTGTCTGTTGTGGCGTCTCAAAGCAGTTTGAGATGTTGCAGACAGCATGCCATGAACTAAAAAATGTTTCCCATGCTGCATCTTTGCAGCGCAGTGTCTATGTTTGATACTGGGAGAACCCAACAAAGGGACTGGGAATACTTTCTGTCAGTAACTCTCTGTCCTATCATACTTCCTCTTCTATAGACTTAGCCAGTTCAATCTTGGTGTTATTCCCAATTTTTGTCCTGATAATTTGGCACTTAAGACTATTATAAAACTCTTTTGCTCTGATACTTAGAAATTGTTCTTAATTTCCTGCCTTAATTTGTTTTGGCAGTTTGTACCCAGTGTGCTGATGTTGTTTTTAGCCTAAAACATTCTTTCCCCCATCCCTTAATAAGGATGGAAATATTTTCACTGCAGGAATATATTTATAAGACATAATCATCTCTTAAGCTTCCACAAATCTCTGCAGTGAGTTCCACTCAGCCCCACAATCCCTAGTCTATACCTAATTATCCACAGAGAATTAATTCTTCGATGGGCAAAATATTGGTGGTCATTGATCAGGTCCAGATGCCAACAATAGGATCTTGTGTCCATTATTACAGAGGCAGGATACTTGAATGCTATTTGTCCAATAGATTTATAGTATCTAGTGAAGTAGGCTGTCACCTATGAAAGGTCTCTGAACAAGATATTTTATAAGGTGCCACCCTGACTTCTGCATGACTTCAGACCAACATTGCCAGCTCTCTCTCTTGGTATAACAAGTAATGATGAAGGATTCTGCAACTTGAAGAGACCCTTACAAGAAAGTAGATTGGGGGACAAGGATAACAGTAATGTTAACATGCAGCCGTAACATGTATCTAAGGTATACTACAGTGTTTTTAATCAGTGTTTGTGGATGGCTCATTGCTTGACTGAATGTGTGTGTGTCACAGAGGGTTAGCTGTGGTTTTGTAGGCACCGAGGGGTGCGGGGGGGGGGGTGCGCACATGCTGCGGTAGAAGGTGGGCATGTAACTCAATGTGGTATGTCTTGGAAAGGACACACACAGTTAGTTTTGTGTTCACTTTCTGAGTGAGACTAGATTTATCTATACGACTGCTGGGAGAAAGAGGAATCTGGTCTGTGGTTTTACTAAGATATGAAACTTCTGGCCAGGGCATTTGGTCAGGGATACTGCTTGTAGGTAATAGCTTCCAACTCCCAACTACTCCAACCAGTCTTTGGTATGTTTGGCACTTAACATTTTAAACATTTGGCTGGGGAAGGACCATATCAGTGTATGGTTTAGAAACGGGCATTAGCAAACGATAAGGAAGGAAACTCTACTTGTGCTGCTTCCTGGCGGATTTTCAATTGTAACCGCCAATGGTAAAGCCTTTTCCTAAACTCAGCAAGGTAAAATGAGGACCATTCTAGTTCTGAACAGACCCACAGAGCAATGCAGTGACTTTAATGCCAGTGTAGGGAGGGTATTGCTTCCTTATCCAAATAAAGACCACGAGTGTCCATTCAGAATGGCACTGAACAGGCCTCAGCAACTGTCACATGTCTGCACATGCCTACTGCAGGCTTTTGAGCCAGGCCTGAAGAAGACACCAGTGCAGGGCCAGGTCACTGGGTAGTTTCCAGGACGTGCACAATATGCTTGGGCCTCTTGCAACCCTGGTTCCTCTCTAAGTGCTTAATGTGGCTGGAGGGATTCTCAAATGCCCTATTACTCCAGGTTCTCCAGCAAGGTGCCAGCACCTGGAGACAATGCAGGAGGGGGAATTGTCTGTGGTCCCTGGGCTTGGGATTGCTTGAGCAACTGCTGGGAGCCAATGCTCCCTTCTCATTCAACCCCATGTAGCATCACACCACATGTTCAAGAAGAGCTGGGAAAGAAGGGGAAATCCAGAGGAGCCTTGCAGGCAGAAGGGTCCAGATCTTTGAAGACACATTTGGATTGCATATTGGTTGTAGTTTCAGTTGTTACATTGCTTTGACCCCTCTTCTTCAAAAGTTAAAAGTCCCAACACTTTGACATTGCAGTTAGCAGATCTGACTTCTCCACGCTGAGATTTTCACTTGGCCCTGGGACTTGAATAATGTTGGGTGTTTAAGCACTTGCTGTTGCCCGCTCAGAAGTAAGAAAGTTGGAAGCAACAGCTATGCCTGAAAACTTTCTTGAAGCCTTGAACCAGGTAAGACTTTCCTGGTCTTACTGAAGACTTTTCTGAAGTAAAGAATCAGGCAAGCAATCTACATGAACCAGTGAAACAGCATCCCATGCACAGAGGTACATGGAATTGATATTTATCTTGGCGAGCAAATGAAGCCATACCCCAAGCATTTCATATGAATCACCCAGAAACTACCTTATATGTGGCGTGATGCAGCATTGTGGAGAGATCCCCATGTTAACTTCTCAGCAGGGTAGATTAGCTTGGGTAGAGCAGTGGGCTAATGGGGCTGTGCTCAGCTAGTACTTGAGCTACTCCCTTAGGAGCTGGTCCTGAAGCACCTAGGTTAATATGCTAAATGCAATTAATTATGCTCTGTATATTCATGGTATCTATATAGATGACTATGCTCCTCCATACACAGGCTGATGGTATGTTTTTGGCTAGGGACAGCACTGTAGATGGAAAGTGCCCAAGGGGGTTTTAAGCCATCTTTGTGGTCCCTGTATCCTGGAGCCAGTCGTAGCTCTGCTTGGCCCCCAGTGTATGTCAGAGTAATTTGGGGATTTATAAATCTTGTGCCCCACTTCCTGCTGCTTCCCTTGGCTGGGGAACAAGGAGTAGTCAAGGTACATGAAAGTCAACCATACCCCAGACCTGACCTTGTTTGGAGCTAGCTTGGATATCTTTACTAGGCTCTACAGAAGGTAACAAGGTGGCAGTGAAGCTTGAACCTTGTGAGTGTGAAGGGCTGTGGAGAGTGTGAAACCAACAAATGCCTCTCTAGATAGGAGGGGATCTGCCTGCTGTCAGTCTGAGTCTGCCTTTAGCCTGAGTGGTTCACAGCATGTGTGTCCTTTGGGTAGCCCTGGCCCTCCCATAAGGGTGGCCAGAGAGAATGACGGTCACCACCAGAGCAGCTGCTGGCAGGACAAACCATGGCAGTTTGGCAGTGTGGTGATAGCATCTATGCTTGCAAAAGTGGACTAGTCCATATCCTGAAGCTTGGTGTGGGAGGAGATGGCACACCTACCCGAGTCCCTCTTGCTTTGGGCATCCCACAGTCAGTCTTGTGCTTCAGGTCCATGAGTAAGAATCCTCCACTGACAGCATCTTTAAAGGAAAATGTCTATAGAGATTCTCTGTCGGCTTCCTCTGGGGCAGTCAAGGAGCCATGGGTACTTTTCAGACCTGCTTCTGTGGAGACCCTCCCAATCCTTCCCATCACATGGTTGCAATCCAGCACACTCTCAGCACTTGATTAATCTTACTATACTCATGTATATGCTTACAATGAGGTATGTGCTTTACTGCTTTGCTGGACTGGGGCTGAAGCAAGCAATTAGGTATTGACCACTACCGCAGTTGGACAGGGGTTAGTCCCACAATCTCTTCTGGTAACATCTTCAAGTTGCAAAGTGGATGGAAAATCTGTTTCTTGCAGGGGGGCTTAACCTGAGGCCCTCTTGGTTATTGGTGGATCAGGGACTCGGTTCCCCTTCTACCTGGTTTTACATGCAAATCTCCTTTATGAAATGGTAAATCAAGGAGGACCAAAGAAATGGAGTTTATGTCTCACTTCTCATTAAGAGGGATTAAGAAGGCCTAGGAGAGTTTCTGTCCTTTTTCTTGTATTTTGTTTTACACATGCTGGCTAGGGCAAGCTTTGACCCCCTCCCCCATAGTTACTGAAAATCTCTTTGGAGGTCTTACATGTGGACTAGCAGGGATAACACTTAGCAGGGACAGGCTTTGTCATGAATATTTAACAACGGATTCTTTTATCCTGGTCCTTTATAGAGCAATTGACTTGGGGAGTGAACATAGTTAGCAAACAAAGCACAAAAGGTTTTAGACAATGGGAATTAAACTCCCTTCCTGTGGTATCTATGGTATCACAAATCCACTGTTCTCCAAAGGTTTTTAGAGTCTTCACTGCCAATGTAAAAGAAATACGGGGGGAGGGGAGGGAAACCTTAATTTTAAAGTAATAAAGCAAAATTCTAGGACTTTTTTATTTTACCTTAAGATAGATAAAGAGGTTAAAATTCCTTTTAACTACTTTGCAAAACACCCTGCATAGGGCCATGGCAACCAGATACAGACAGAACTTTTTTATAGGGTTTTCAGTATCGAACCAAGATACATCAAGTGGATGGTGACATTTCCATTATCTTGACAAAGGAAAGATGTGCTCACAATACTGCTTTCCCTGCAGCGGCAGCCGAGTAAATGAGTACCGGTTTGTTTGGTGTCAGTTCCTAGCTCTAGTAATGCTGCATAAATTATAGATACTGCTGCAGTCTTGTGTGGTGTCCTCATCTCCAGTGATTTTTATCATGTGTTTTGCAACATTTGATCTTAGATCTCTAGCCGTTGGTGTAAAATGATTAAGTGAGAGACTTTTTTTAGAAACAAGATAAGAAGGTGTCTGGATCACATGAGATTGTGGAAAAATGCTTCAATGTGTGAGAGACAGACATCCGGGAGGCTCCAAAATCAAAAGCAACCAAAACTATTATTTTTAAAAGTGCCTTCACGATTTTAAGGCACTCTTGTGGGTTTTTTGTGGTCCTAACTTAAGATGTTTCAGTGTATAGGGTTGTCAAAACTGTACCCCACCCCAGAAGACACATGACGGAGCCCCTTGAATAGTTTTCCAGTTCTTACTTGAAGGCTTCTAACATGCTTAGAGAGAAGGCTGGGGGTTGACTGAGGTGTGCTGATGGCATGCTATGGGGTGTTCTTGGTGTTTTGGAAATTGTTTCTTATAGTTGCTAGAAGAGCTTGTGGGGGGGAGGGATTCCTCCTTCTGTGTTTACAGGATATTGTTAAATGCACGTACTTGATGCCCCAGGAGGTCCTTTCCTGTCCTGTGTCAATATGAATATAACCAGGAAGGTGACTATCAGTGGCTCTTTCCCAGGATGGTCTGCTCCTTGCATGGTTGCAGCCTGACCAAAGTCCATTTTTGCTGCTCTCAGCATTGTTGTTCTAACATGACAGGAAACCTGTGTGGTGCTCTGGCTGGAGCTACCTTAGCTGACCTACCAGCTGGATTTTTGCTTCCAGAATAATTATTAAAGTTATCAGCTCCCCTGATAACAGCTTCAGATTTTCTGTCTCTCCCTGGCCCTCTGTAACATTACCCATGAGAGTGCACAATTCTGGTAACAAGGTGTGTATCTACATGTGTAATTGATGTGAAGCAATAAACTCTGGTGCATATCACACCAGAGTTTATTACTTCCAGGCACCATATTTACATGTGCACCTGGGACCACAGCATATTGAGCCGGGTCAGAACAGCCCCAGCTGGCAGGGAGCCTGCGGGGGTCAGCCTGCAAGCCCGGGGCTGCTCTGGCCCAGCTGAACATGCTGTGGAGGGTCTGGCTGGGGCACAAGGGTGCTTCAGTGCAGGGACTAGCTGGCAGGTACTGACTAGAGATTGTCGCCCTTGTGCCCCAGAAAGCCCCTTTCATGTCTACATATATGTTGCTACACAGTAAATAAGGCTGCTGTACAACACTACTTATAGTTACAAGTACTAGCCTACAGAGACATTTATTACTTTACTGCAACCTAATAGGGCTGCATGCATAGACACAGACTTTACTGCAGAGCTAATTAGGCAACTCCTCAGTAAATGTCTCATATAGATGCACCCAAGAGCTAGAAATGGAGAGGAATGAGGCTTCAACAGAGGAGGGGATGAAAGAAGTGGATGAAAGAAAGTTTTGGTGAGGAAGCCTGACAAAGGCAATCTGTGCTAGAACATTTTTTTGCTACTGGCTTTGTTTCAGCTCCATCCACAGGAGTAATGCAAGCTGTAGTACTGTAGACAAGGCTCCAGAAAACCCACCAGCATTTTAACATGCTCATCATGGGTCTAAAGAACATGGGAGAGGGTGAGGAAAGCATACCTCACAACTATGCTGGATTTTGCAGGGTGTTCTGTTCTGGCTGAGGAAGACTCACTGTTCTGTGCTGCAATAGCCTGTAAACTGAAATGTCACCTCTGTCTCCAGCCTGTATGCTGAGCTGGGAACCTAACACCTGTGAGTACAGATGATGTCACCTCTGTTGACTGCTGTTTGTATTTTCATGCTCTTTAAAGCCTTAATTATCAAGGCCTCATCACCCTATCCATAAGGTAGTCAAATATAAGTTCCCTATGTTTTACAAATGGGTTAACAAAGAGGTTACATGCAACAATTCCAGGTAGAATTGGCACAGAACCCAATCTGTATGGCAAAGTCATCTCTAATGGGGTTGCTGAGCTGTACTTTTATCATCTCTGTATATTGCTGTTGACTTGCACATCCTCTACAGAAAAGGCAGGACTCAATAAAAAGATACAGGTGTACTGGCAAGTCCCCAGAACAAACCCATCTTGTTTCAATTGTCCCTTGTTTCTCTGAATGACCTTATATGACTGACAATTTCCACTACAGACCAGAACAGCACAGGGAGGTGCAAGTCTGTCTTAAGGGTGTGGACTCACACAACGCAATTCCTTACTATAGATTAGTTTACTCTCCATCATAAGGAGTGGACCCACAATTAGTTTTCCCAAGCTCTATGCCTATAGTCGATGTTATCATAGCCCTGGATTTTTAGGTGTCAGGAGATCCAGCTTGCCTTGAGCAAAGGGCTACCCCAAGATCAAACTGACTAGGGGAGCAAACGCCACTCTAGCATATAGGTATGACTGTGGTCAGTGGCGTGGGTAGGCTGGCAGAAGGCTGTGGGTCACGTGTCCATTCCACTTTTACTGTGGAGTGAAGTCTATTGTGTCTGCACCCTGAGGTGCGTTGCCAGACAGCTCTGGTGTCCCTACAATCCATGGCAGGTCAGGATTGAGCTGTACTGTCAAAGCCAGAGGGGTAAGGTTGCCTGGCTGTTTCCCATGTCCAGTTGACACTGATATGTTCTCACCTTTTACAAAGGTGCCAAATTAACTCTCCCCAAAATAACAGTCCAAAAAACCCAAATCTGCTGGCCCTGTTTGTACAATGCTGTTTCCTATTGGCAGCTAGGCTGGCAGCTCTTGCTCTCTGCTGTGTAAATATTTATCCCACATACAGATATGGATCCGATGGAGACCTCACAGCCCCGGTCCTGGCAGCATCACATGTCCTTGTTCCATCCTTGACAAATCAGCCTGCCAGGTGAAAAGGCCCCAGGAGGAACAGGATGTGACCCTTACACAATGGGCTACAGGAACCAAGGGAGGGGTGGGACGGCAACAGTGCTACACAGAGAAATGTGTCCATATGGTCTGGTGTGTTGGGTTTGCAGTAGGGGAATGAACTTACCACTCAGTCCTGGGAACAAAACACAAAGCAGGTGGCTGCAGCAACTGCCCCTTGGACCATCCAGAAAAGTTTTTCCTTTGTACTGTTTTCCTTAACCCTTTCCCCCCCACCCTTCTTGCTGTTTATTGTTCCTGCTACAGTGGTTTGAGCATGCACTGACATTGGTGAATAAGTTTAAGGCTGCAGATAGTTGGAGTGATCAGCTCCAGTGTTTGGGCATTTTAAAAAACAAATGCAAAGATACCTGGGCAACAGAAAGCGATCAGTTCTGTGGTTTTACCCACTCCCTGCTCAGGTCCCCCAGGGAATTCACTGAGTTGTTGTGGGTGTGGGAGCAACCGACCACATGGCCCGGGTCTCAGTGTCACCCATGTTTAGAAAGTGTCCCTCCATGAAGAGTCTGTTCTGCTCTGCAGTGAATGGGTCCTACTCAGTGGGGCCCATTACTCTTCCCTCCGACCACATCTGCCAGATCTTAAAAGGGCAATGAAATAGGTCCTGGGATTGGCATTGGGCTGTGCAGCATTTCACCTCCTAAGTTCCAAGTTCCTAAGAAGTTTAGAAGATGGCTGGAATGAGTCAGGCCCTGTGAGAGGTGAGGAATTTGGGGGGGCGATATCTCTTATTGGACCAACTGCATGGCTGAAATAAAATTATTTGGTCCAAAAAATGATATCGCCTCAATCAGCAAAGCCAGCATCGCATCTGTCCTGGAAATAAACGTAAAAAGAGTTCCAGCAGTGGGAGATGACTGCTGAGAGATGTGAGAGTATCTCCTACTCCCAGGGGCTGGAAGGCCTGGCATAGAAGTAAAGGGCACAGAAAGAGCTGCTTTGAATTAAGGAACACCAGGGTTCAAAGCCAGGTGACAACATGCAGTTAGCATGAATGGTTGGTATCAAGATCCAAAGCAGCACAGTTTCATAGATTTCATAGACATTAGGGCTGGAAGGGACCTGGGAAGATCATCGAGTCCAGCCCCCCACCCAAAGGGCAGGAAGTCAGCTGGGGTCATAGGATCCCAGAAAGATAAGCATCCAATTTGCTCTTGAAGGTGTTCAGTGTAGGTGCTTGATCCACCCCCGATGGCAGGCTGTTCCAGACCTTGGGGGCTCAGACAGTAAAGAAATTCTTCCTTATGTCCAGCCTGAAATGGTCTTGCAGGAGTTTATGACCGTTCAACCTCGTCATCCCTTGGGGCGCTCTGGTGAACAAATGTTCCCCCAGATACTGGTGGTCAACCCTAATAAACTTATAGGTGGCCATCAGATCGCCCCTGAGCCTGTGCTTTTCCAGGCTAAAGAGCCCCGTGGTACTCAGCCTGTTGTCGTGAGGTCTGCTTTCCTGACCTCTGATGATGCACGTGGCTCTTCTCTGGACTCTCTCAAGCTTCTCCACATCCTTTTTGAATTGTGGAGCCCAAAACTGGACACAGTACTCCAGCTGCGGCCTCACCAAGGCTGAGTACAGGGGGGAGAAGGACATCTTGGGATTTGCTTGAAAAGCGTCTATGGATGCAAGCCAGCATTTTGGTCGCTTTACTAGCCGCAGCATCACATTGCAGGCTCATGTTCATCTTGCGGTCAATGATGACCCCCAAGCCTCTTTCTTCCATAGTGCTAGACAGCGTAGCACTGCCAAGCCTAAAATGTGTTGACTGGGGTTTCCTTGTACATTCAGTTTGGTACCCAGTGGGCAATGTTGACAACTTATCCACCAAACTCTCTTCACTTTGAACCTGCAGAGAGAGAGAAGGAAGGGCCAGGTCAGGCTACTCCTTAAACAGTGCCACTAAAATCCTGCCCAGGGTCCTAATTTAGTATCATATCAGCCCAGGAAAACATGGCAAGACAGAGTTCTCTACACCCCTTCTCCCTGGGCAACCCCAGCAAGAACTGCTGCATTTGGAAAGTGCTGCAGTGGTGAAGGAACCTTATCAGGAAGGTCGCTAAAAAAAAAAATAAAGGCAGGCAATCATGAGTCCTTCAAAGAGCTGAGGCACAGATAAGAGCTGCATCAGCCCTGTCTCCCGAAACCGAGAGAGATCCCGGACTCTTCTGGAAAAGAACAAATTAGCCTGTGGGATCAGAAACTATTGAATTAGAGCTGGGTCTGGAGAATTCCAGAGGCAAACGTGTCGGAATAATGGTGGGGAAACACCAGAGCTAGATCCAGGCCACGATGTGCAATCTGTTGCCACTCATGTTTCCAGTATATGTGTATCAATTGATTGGGCACAGCTCGGTTCAACCAAAGAAACAACAAGGCTGTTTAGAAAAATGGGATGAAGCAGACTACACTGCAGGGTCTGATTCCACAATTTCTCTGACATGTGCTGGAAGGTTGTATTTAACACAGCTGGAAGAGGGGTAGGGATTTCAGTACTGGTGATCTGAATGCTGGTCACATTATCTTCATACTCTCAAAGTCCCTGGGTGGAATCGGAGCTGGGTAAAACTCCAAAAGCTGGTGAAGGTTCAGCCTGACTTGCAATAAATTTCCGCTGTTCAAGTGGATCATGGGTCTTGGCATCAGAGAAATGGTCTATAATTTGGACCCTATCAGTTAGGGGCAAAGCCCCAAATCTAACACAAGTACATATGTATATGAGAACCTCAAAGTGCTATCTATGCACAAGGGGAATATTACATCCAGTTTAGAGATGGGAAAGCTGAGGCATGGTAGGGACACTGACTAGTATCCAGGCAAAATCCAATATCCTGTATTGGAGACTGATTTATTTATTGGCCTTAACTGAGGCAGAGTTTAACAGTAGTACCTCTGGGGAATCCTGCTGGGGGAAACTCCTTATATCCTGGGCCATAATTTACATGCCTCTGCCCTGTGACAGAACCCACTGGAAACTGAATATGAGCATTCAATTATAGAATTATATCTCACAATTGAATGCTCATATTCAGTTTCCAGTGTGTTCTGCAAACTGGTTTCTTTCCCTTTAAAATCTGAGTCACAGGAAACCTACAAGAAAAAAAAGAAAAGAGTGAAATCTCCCCACAGGGGATGTGAAAGGAAACTCTAGCCTGCAACATGCTGTGCTGTGTGAACTTCACTTAAATGAAGCAGTTACATTCAAGGGCAGGACCTGGGCAGAAGCCAGGTCTGTGCGGGTAATGCTGCCTGCTTAGGCTTCTGTACAAATGGAAAATGTGATCTTGTTTTCTTCTGTCCAAGATTCATTTAAAGTAGAAAATTGTTGGGACCTGGTTTGTTTGGTGAGTTAGGGGAAGTTGCAGTGTATCAGATTGTATCTTTGCCATCCTTTCACAGCTACACCAATTCCAGTACTTCCTTCCAATTTAAAGTCACATGGTGAAATGCAAAGATGTTCCTGAGCTTGTAGATTTTGGAATCTGACCTCTGAAAGCAATTCAAGCAATTCCTTAGAAGGAATCTTGTGTGTGTTTCATTGAGATATAGAACATCTCATGATGTCCTGCTTGGTTTAATTTTGAATTTTCCAGGTCTAAGTCTCATGCACACCATTTCTGATTTGCTTTTGAAAGAGGGACAAATGTATGGGGGGGGGTGTTGAAAGAGAAAGATCAGTGCAGTGGGGGCATGGGGATAAATGCCAGTGAACATGCCTTGGAAGCTAAAGCCTGGGGCCTTTGGATTAACATACTTCTGTCTTACTATGAAGGAGTCTTTCTAGTAGAAGCTGATCCAAGATCTCTGGTATGACATGCCTGATAGAGATAGTATAGGCACCTGAGCCCCAAGGCAAAGGAGACCCATTGTACTGGCTGCCTAATTCCCGGGGAATTCAATTGAAAGGTCCTTCTGGTTGAAGGTGGAAAGGCAGGAGTGGTTGTTACATGGGCAAATATAGGATTTTGAAAAGAGGGGGTGCAGATAGTATAGAGCACGGGTGGGCCAAATGTGGCTCGCGGGACAGATACAGCCTGCCAGGCCATTCTAGCTGGCCCATGGGGCCCCTAAAAAATTTAGAAAATTAGTATTTATCTGCCCTGGGCTGTCATGCAGCCCTCGATGGCGTGCCAAAACTCAGTAAGAGGCTCTCCGCCCAAAATAATTGCCTGCCCCGGTATAGAGTGCCTCAATACACATTGTTCTCCAGTTAAAAAGAAACTAGAAGCTATAATAATAAGCTAGGTGCCAATCAGTTTAAGATTGAAGCAGAAACAAATACAACTTAATTGGAATGTGCATTACTTTGCTATATTATATATATTAAAAAAACCACAACAAACTAGGTGAAAAATAGTCAAAAGATGTTGTTTCATTAGTTCTGCAGCTGCATCCCTTTAGTTCTCTGGAGACGACGGCAGTTCTTCTTTCTGGTTATTGGTTGTTTTGGTTGTTCATCAAGGTGCAAACATTTCATGCTGCAAAAATCATAGTCTAATGAAGCTGTCAACCAGAGTAATCCCACTGGATGCAGTTATAAAGCCTAGGTTTAGGGTACCTCTTCTAGCCCCCTCTCCATGTAGGATGTGTAGAGAGGATCCTGAATGAGACTGCTCACTCATGGCAGCAGCTCTTTAATGCACTCCTGTCTCAACCTGGGTGCAGGACAACCATCCGGCTACTGCCGCCTGCATGCAGATTCAGGGCTGGAGACTGCCAGATTCACTAGTCCTCTCTCTATCACCACTGATCCACCACCACAGCTTTTAAAGGTGGGTATGAGGGAGTGTTGTTTCCTGTGATAGAAACTTGTGCATGACTTCATTTTAATAGGAAGAAGCTAGTGCATGGAAACAACAACCACAAGATCTTAACAAGATGCAGATCTGGAGCCAGCAGCAAAGGAGAATCCTAGACAACATGGAGACCTCCACCTTCCTGCAACTTTTTTCTGTTTTTACAGTTGTTGAGATCCTGGCATCTTCTTCCACCTGATCTGCCCTTGAGGACTTGGGATTAGACGATGGTGGAACCTCCCCTCAAGCTTCTTCACCATGGGTGACCCTACCAGGAGTGTAAGACTGTGGACAACATAGGTCTGGGGATTACTGTGACATATAAGCCTCTCCACCACTACAATGTCTTGGTCCACAGAGAGGATTGCTGATGACATCTCCTTTTTCAAATGTATAAAACAAAATCTAGCCACCTTAAGCATTTTGACAGTGAATCCAATGCTTCTCTTGAAAGCTATTTCTATAAGTTAATGTTTCCACACTGCATTAATGCTTTTACCTAGCATTAAAAACAGTCTGTGGGGCTGTAAAATAAGAGTTACATTACCAAGGGTATCTAACACAGCAGACTTGCAGAAGAAAGGATAGCTTCTTAATTAGTGGAACATCAAGATCATTAAGAAGGAGAGGTTCATTAACACCTGTGGAATGAAGAATTTAGAAGGAATTCAATTATAAAGAACCGTGAGATCAGTTGACTAATTCTCTGATACCTGAATAGAAATACAGCTGTCACTGCTAGGCAGTTGGTTTTAAACTTTAGGTAGACCAAAAATCAAAGGAGGCTACAACTGCACCACTGCACCCCTCTGGATCCACCCCTGGTTGTTTAGAATTGGCAAGATCTACAGATAAATGCTTAGTTTAGGGGATCTCAGATAGTAAAACAAACTGTTGTTCATATGCTGTACATGCTCTTAGTCATGGCCGCTGCAAACCTGGAGTAATTTAATTGATTCATGGGAGTTTCTCCAGACTTAAATAGTTGTAACTCAGAGCAGGATTTAGCTTAGATGTTGTTAAACTAAGAAAGCATGTTAGCAAAGTGGTATGAACCCAATGGTAGTACCTAATTGACCTAGACTGGGGTAGTTTGTAATTGTCTGCAGCCACCTATGCAAGTGACAGACCTCTGCTTCAGCATGTGCTAATTAGCACACATGGGAGCAGACTCAATGACCTGATTCTGCTGAAGCATGCTAATTAGCATGCTCTAGCAGTCTTCGCATCAGGTGTATTCAGTGTCCCTGCGTTTCAAAATGGCAGCAGGGGCATTTAACTCCCCTGCCATTTTGAAGCATGGGATGCTGAATACATGTGACACTGCAAGCACTTGAATTAGAGCAGCTCTCACACTCACTCCAATTGAAGTGTCCACCCTGGAGCACATGTATAGGCACCCTTCATCTTTAATCAGAAGTGGCTGCCTGATTAGGTTACAGTTCCCAGCATACAATATCATATCTGGCTGGTTGGCCTGTGAGTGAATGTGGCATCCTTGTATCTATACTCTCCAGGGCCATGAGACAGATCTCTGGGGGTGCATCCAAGGACCACACTGCTGTTAGGAATGTCAGGGCAGCATAAAGAGCAGACAAATCATTGGGAGAAAAGAGGCTGCTGCTAGTGGTTACATTTTCCAGTGCACTACATATCATTGTTAAATGGCTCACCAGTCAGATCAACAAGCCTTGAAGTGGGTCACTCTGAGCATCTCATAGACAGTGAATGGGAGTCCTCTGAACAGCCTGGATGAGGTAGTGTATCTTCACTCTGTCTTACAAAAACAGACTCTTGCATATTCCGCAGCAGGCTGGCCCATGAGACTATCGCAAAGGTGGCCCTATATATACTAGCTGAAGTTGCCCATTTTCCTGGGTCAGTCCCAGACTCCAAGAACCTGGTATTCCAGCCTGTAGCCAAGGGCTTTAGCTGACATTGGAGCCTCTGCTTCTCCAGACAAAAAAAATATTGGTTGAAGTCATTGGTAATGCAGAGGGGTTGCACACAGGTGCACGAGGTTGGCGGTGCACCCCCTGTGACTGGCCATTGCTGATGCTGCTGGCGGTGCCTGTGGGTGGTAGCTGCTTGCCACCTCCTCACCCTCTGCCGCTGACACTGCCAGGGGCATCTGGGGGCGGTCACCGATCACTGCTGGCTGCCACTTCCGCCACCGGCAGTGTCTATGGATGGTCGCTAACCGCTGGTTGGTGCTCACACCCCACCGCTGCCGACTGCCAGCGCCACCTGCGGGAGGTGCCTGCTTGCTGCCACCATGCCCCCCCACTCCGTACCACAGCTACCCACTAGCCTTCTGACTGCCTGCTAGGTCTGAGAATCTAGCTGTTTTCCTTCTCAAGGCCAGTAGACACCCGTGAAGCCATGAGCTACCCTTCCCCACAACAATCCAGCAACATCCCCTTACGCTCAGCTCCATGGATGCCTCTTTGCTCTACATGCCCCTTCACACAACAGACCCAGCCATGATGAAGGCAATGTGCTTAGATCACTGGTCAGAAAGTAAGAGATTAATAGGAAGGGATAAGGACACAAAGATAAATAAATCCAATGAATAACCCACTAACAATCCATCCTAGTGTGATCCTTTACTGGGCAGTTAATGATTGGTTAGGACTAGGACATGAGGCAAACCCTGAGAGGACTTTTGAGATCCTAGGAGGTTACTATAGCCAAACTCACTAGGTCAAGGGTGTTGTTGGCTAAGAAGTACAACTACACCAGGAGAGGTTGGGAGGAAATCGTGCAGTTTTGGTTTGGGCCAATCTCTGGATGAAATAAGAAACTCTGCAACACCTGCTCCTAGAGGGCTTTTAAATCATTCTGGGTTGCTTCCCAGAGAAAAGAGTGAGTCTGCACTTGGGTTATCCAGTCCTCGCAGCTTGTGGATCATCAAAATATATTTTTAGCTTGTGGCCTAAACTAAGTAACCTCACTGTCTTCTCTCTGTAACCTTGCTTCCCCTCCTCCTCCTCCTCTCAGGGCAGCTCATATCTTCTTCTGTCTGCCATTATTTAGGCTGTAAATTATCAAATACCTGCCTCTTACATAGATTCTGCA
Source organism: Crocodylus siamensis (assembly GCF_052110815.1). Lineage (NCBI taxonomy): Eukaryota > Metazoa > Chordata > Crocodylia > Crocodylidae > Crocodylus > Crocodylus siamensis. The sequence continues at coordinate 48,807,593 of NC_143403.1, forward strand.
AAGCACTTATCCCCTACCTTACCCAAATACCTTAAGTCAGTGCCTGGTTCATTCACTACTTGTGCTTACAATTAAAGCACATTTGCATGTTTTTTGCTAAGCTGAGGTTTTAGTGTATTGCAGATTCTGTAAAGTAATAATAATCCCTATGACTGGTATATTTTTTCCATCCTTGAATCCAAATATTTCTGTGGTTCTTTTAATTTACAAACCCTCAACATTCAAATATGACTGCAGTGTTTTCACCCTTTCATAGGCCAGAAAGTAAGTAGAGCATAGTTTCAAGCTCAGGCTCAGGATGAAACTATTTAACAGTGTTGCTTACAAGGAATGTGCTGCATGCATTGAATTATGAAGTTGGGTCTGGAATCAGCACAAACTCACCACAAAGGCCAAACTCCACTGTCACTGTATAATCGTGATTTCCGGCAAACGTTAACACTGAAACACAGACAAGCTTTTACTGGCATGTAAAGGAGCTAGGAACTTTCCATCAATGGCAATCTTCAAATGGGAAGATAAAATCAGAGGGAGAGGTTGTGCAACCAGCATGGAAACAATGCTCATTAAAGGACCACACAACACTACTGTAGCCACGTCCTGCAAACCAAATACACAATTACTAGATAATAAATCACAGGCAAGCTGGGAACGAAAACCCTGGTGCACAGCACCCGCACTGTAGGCCTCTGTAGTATGAGTTAATGTACAACTTGGATAGTTGGCAGCATGAGTAACCGCATTAGCCCTTTGACTCAGACATTAGAAGGCAACCCTACATACTTTCTTCTTAAGAAAAGATAGGTTATGAGCCACTCTTCAAACTGTATGATTTGTTGCAAAATAAAGCCTTAAACTGACTGCATTTGAAATCCACGACAAATACACTGAGCTGAATAAGAGCAGGAAGAGGGTAACAGTCAGAGCCACCCTAGGGGTGTGAGAGGTCCGGGGGTGGGGGGGGAGGTGTGGCAAGCAGGCGGAGATGGTGTGGGGGGCAGTGGGTGGCAAGCAGCCAGAGCTGGTGGCACTCGGCAGCAGCCGTGCATGGCAGCCGCAATGGGGCCTATACTGCACTCACCGCGGAGCCCCCCCAAAGCATGGGACCTGGGGCAATTGCCCCAATTCGCGCCCCCCCCCGGGGAAGGGACGGCCCTGGTAACAGCGGATGGATTCCTGCACGCTGGTGAGTATTTGTGAGCCCCATGGGGGTCTTCACACGTTCTCTGGGGCTGGGGAGGTGCTTTAATTAGAGCTGCTTTAATTAAAGCGCCTGTGGCATCTCTTGTATTCAGCATCCTGAGCTTCAAAATGGCAGTGCAGGCGCTTTAGCAAAAGCTCATTTGACGAGTGTTTGTTAGTGTCCCTGCTGCCATTTCAAAGCATGGAGCTGCTAAATACACGATGCGCGGCTGCTGGAGTGTGCTAATTAGACTTGATTAATCAAGTCCACTCCAGTGCGTTCACACGCCTCAGAGCAGGCATCCAGCACATGTGTAGGTGCATTAATTCCAATGGATTCAGGATCGGGCCCACTGACTTCACTGTGAGGTGCAGGTGCTCAGCACCTTTCTGAATTTAGGCCATTGACTACAATAAGCTCAGCATTGTGTTCCAGTGGCTGTTAATCTGGCCTTGCGTCTGTAACAAGGTTGACCAGAACACGATGCGTTTCACAGATGCAAACAAACATGTTTCTAGAATTTGTTGTCATTCTGCATCAGTGAAACAGAGACCCTGGGATGTTTAAATCGCCCACAAGAAAAAAGACAGAACCTTTGTTTTTACAAAATGGGACAGCTCCAACAGGAAAGAGTAACCGGATGTCCCAGTGGCTCCAGCTCTCAGAGGATCCCCGGGCTCCAGACTCCAGCAGGACAGACAGAGCTAGTATCTCCGAGGTCCCAGTGCGCACTCTGACCTTTGCCCAGGGTGTTCTGCTTTAGCCACGGGCCTAGGAGAGTTTCAGTTGGGATACTCAAGCACTTTCCAACTGAAAAAGTCCATTTCACTGAAAAATTCCTGGCAACCTGTCTAGTACTGCACGCCGTGAGGGCAAGCCCCTACTCCCAGCACAGCTTGCACACACAGGCTCCTGTTTACCATTTATTCGACTGCTTCTGTGTCTTTGGGGTCTAGTCAACAACGAACTAACATGTGGATGATCGGCACTGTCACTTCGGCACGCAATAACTGTGCACAGGAAGGGCTGCCTACTAGTCCCCGCTTTCACCTCAGGTTTGTCACTTCCCAGCGGCCTGTTTGGGGCTGAGGCCTTCCACGAGCGGCCTGCGCGCGCAGACCGCCCCTCCGAGCCCCCAGCCCCAAACCTTTGCGCGTGTTGCTGCAGGAGAGCCCGGCGAGGCGCGCCCGACCCAGCCGGAGCAACCGCCCACATATACACCCCGCCCCCGTGGGCGGGGCGGCCCCTTTATAGCGGCGCCGCTGAGCACCCCCCCCCGGCCCCTCCCCGTGGGCGGGGCGGCCCCTTTATAGCGGCGCCGCTGGGGGCGGGGCCCTCCTCGCAGCTCGGGCGCGGGGCGCGGGCGCGGGCGCGGGGCTGCCATGGACCTGCAGATCCTTGAGCACCGCGTGCGGGTGCTGAGCGTGGCCCGCCGCGGGCTCTGGCTCTACACGCACCCGCTGCTCAAGCTGCTCTTCCTGCCGCAGCGCAGCAGGTACCGGCGCCCGGGCCGCGCGGGGGGGAGCGGCCCCGGCTGCGTCGCCGTGGGCTCCGGGGTGACTCCGCGGAGGGCCCGGGGAGAAGGCCTTTGCTTTCCGTGGGGACGGGGGCCGCTGGCGAAGATGCCGTCCTTGCCTGCCGGCCTCGGGGTTGGTGTTTGCTCCGGAGACGGCCGCTTGGTCTTTTCCTTTTTTCCTGGCGAAGGAGCTGGCGCTCCCGACCCTGGAGAAGACTGATGTGAAGTGAGAGTTGCAGGAAGTGCCACCATAGTGGCTGCCGGGGTTTGGCGGCTGCCTGCCCTAGCGCTGTGCTGGTCAGGGCGGCGATCTCCTCCGAGCCCCTTGTCCCTGGGGGTCCCTCCGACCCTCCGACCTGCTCATGTGGTGGTGCCGGGCGGCTGCTGTGTGCTCCGCCTGCTGATTCCCTGCCTTGCATCAGGCTCCCTGGTGATTCAGCAGCTGGAGGATTTTCCTTGTTGCCATTTGCTGGCAAAATGTAAGTCTGTCTGATTGGTGTTTGGGAGTGAAATTGCCCCCAGGCCCAGACTCCTGGCTCTGTTTATGGGAGCCTGTTTATGTGCTACTGCTTGCTCTGTGTTGGGTCTAGAGAAGCGCACTTCTAAATTCATGGGTCCTCTTTAAAACTGTTCCTCTGACTGTAACAACCCTTACCCAACTCCTTCCAGCTGCCCGGAGGGTGTCTGCAGGGCATCTTATTTAAAATTGGTTCTTGTCACACTTCAAAGTCTTTGTGTAGACAGAAGAGAAAGTGTTTATAAAGCCATACTGCAGCTAAAGTTGGATTGTATCTTTACAATCCAAACTAACAGCACTGTAGGGATGCTTTCAGCTTGTGGAGAAGGGGAGTGAGGTCCTGTCTGTTTAAAAAGAAAAGTTGTGCTCACCCCACCCCATCTTGTTAAATGCTCAAGAACAGCAGTGTTCCTCATACTCATGGACCACCACAGTGTTTCATAAGTGTCATCTGCTGTATATGTGGCTTTAGTTCCATTTTTAGAAAGAAATGGGGAGGGAAACTGCTTTAGGAGGCAGGAAAGATCCTTACCTCTCCACACATAATAGGAATTGCTTTTGCCTCTGACTAATGAACAGTTCTGTAGTACTGACTCATGTGCATCACCTGTATTTGCTTTGGTAGGTGCAAGTTCTTTAGCTTGACTGAGACTCCTGAGGACTACACCATCATGCTAGATGAAGAAGGCTTTAAAGGTACAGCATGAGGACTTCTGCACATCAAAGTTGCAGTTTATGGTGATGGTGTATTTTATTTCACTGCCGTATAACTACTGTTCCCATTAAAATACCCATTGTATATCTCTGCTGCAGTGAAAACCCTGCAAGTGTTTGTATGGGGTTGTTTTCCCTTCCCTCTTCCAGAGTCTCAATACCATCATTAGTTGTATGGCCTTTTCTTTTATGTCCTCTTGTCACAGCACATGCAGGGCTATATGAATAACCTGTAAGTCCTCTGACCTATTTTTTTGTTGTGGATGCTTATGTAGAGCTGTATTGCATGTTTTGTAGCTGACTGAACATGTTAATGAGGGCTCCTCTGGTATTAGCTTATTGTATGTGAGATGCTTGCAAATATTTAAAAAAGGAAACTACGTGCATCAACCAGCTGTAGAAGGTGCTTAGTGCTTCTCAACCTAATACTTGTTAAGGAGGTTTCTGTACATTAGTAAACTCTTCAGAGCATGTGGCAATGTCCAGACTTAGAGTTATATGTCCCTGAAGAGGAGCTACTAGCTTACACTGCTGGTAAAGTTAACATCACAACAGAACATTACTGGTTTTCTTCTGGAAGTCAAATGGGTACTATTGGTGTAGTCCTGCCAAGTTTGTCATAAGCAAGGTATGACACCTTCAGACTCTTCATAGGTAATCCAGTAAGTGGTAAAACATGTATGGAAAGGCCTCAGGAGACTTTGCTATAGCACTGGGGTCAGCAACTCATTTAGGCAGAGTGGCAAAAGCAGCCCATCCTTGACTTGTAAGATGTCGGCATGCCAGGGGCCAGATGGTGGGGCAGCTGTAAGGGGCCTGATCCTTGTTTTGGCAGTGCAGCTTGGCCCCTTCTCTACTATCCGCCCTGAGGCATGTGTGTCAAGCAGAATGCCTTTGCATGCCACACTCTGGCATGTGTGCGGGGGTTGCAAACCCCTGCTCTAGCAGCTGCTGGTAGTTTTTTTTTTTTTTTTTTGCCAAGACCTGTTAAAAATGCCAGTCTGTCAGCGTGCCTAATGCAGCTGAAGAAGTGCTGGGAAATAAATGCTGAAGCTTCTCTAAAACTGGCAGGCCTGAGGGGCTGGGGGCTGGGAGAAAGGGGGTAGTAGAGGAAGGAGAAGGATAAGCAGCCTGTGGGGAAGGTTCTTTGCAGAAGCTCTATGGTGGAGTAGAGAGATGGTAGCCTAGCTACCATAGTATGGTCTCTTTTTATGCTAATATGATTCTTAATTCTGTCCAAAAAGATGTGCTATCCTTGACATGTCTTGGAATGATATTCCTGAGCCTGTCTCTCTTCCCCCAAGTGCTTCTGCTTACACACATGTAGCCTGGATATGTGGTAGGAATGCAGCTTAAGGGGCACTTTCTCCATGGTATTTCTTCAGACCAGCATCTGGGATGATGCAGGGATGGCTTCAGTACCCTATTTCCAGGTTTGGCATGAGTGGGTAGGAGTGAGTGTGCATGGGAGTTTCCCTCCAAGTCACTGGAGACCCACATAGACATGCCCAGAGTAACTAGTAAATTCTCTACCTCTTACTCTTGCTTAAAGTAATATAAATGATGATGTGTGAATCTCTAGCTATGGATACCATTCAGTACTAGGCTGTCATCACTGTCACAGCAAACCAGGGAGGGCCTGCTGCCATGCAGGAAAAAGAACCTGGCTGATGCTCAATGCCCATGATTATATGGTGTTCTTCAGTACTTGGCACAGGTGTGATGTTGTCCCAGGACACACTGATAGTATAGCTTGGGAGAAACTGGGGGTCCAGGAACCTGTTGTTTTTTATACTCGTCATGTGGGTAGCTAACCAGTTATACTAGCCGAAAAGACTCAGTGAAAACTACCAAAATGGTTTCCCTCCTCTCCCAAACAAAAACAACTGTAGGTTGGGTGATATGTTCCTATGCATAGACTTGTACTACTCACTGGAGGCTTGTCAGGTGAGGGGAAGGGACCCTGTAACTGCAACTGTGTGTCTTTTATGTGTGCTTTATGTAACTGCATCCAGTGACATGGGTGATGCTGGGGAAGGTGAAGCTGAAATAAACCTTGGTGTTGTAGCTTTCTCTGGTGTGCAACATACACATATCAGAGGCCTGGCTTGCTGGACCTGTCAGAGGCTGGGGTAGATCTCTTTGTAAACTGGATGTGTTTGAGTTCCTACACCTGTGCCTTCCTGTTGCAGGACAGCACAGGCTGGCATGGAATGAAATGAATCTTTTTGGATCTAGCCCAGAAAATGTTGCTGACCTGGATGCTTGGCTCAGGTTTCCTACTTCTTCCCAGCTGCAGCACATGGGTGTGTCGCACTTGGTGCTGCAGGCTAGACTGGGTCTGATGGCTTTGCCAGTTGGCAGCAGTTGACACTGGTTCACATAGCATAAATCTGCTACTCGGTGTTCATACTTGAGCTACTAACCTGTTACAAACTCCCCTGACCTGTTGAGGCTGGTCTGGGATCTGTCACTTTGGTGCATGGGGTAGTGTGTTGTTCAACAGAATTTTACCTTGGAAGCTAAAGTTGCTATGATGCAAAGAGCTTTAAGGTCAGGCCTCTGTCAGTCTTAGTGTAACAGCTTCTCTAAAGCTGTTTGTTTTAATGCTTCTGTATGCAAAAAACCCAGGGTGGGGAGGAAGAATGTAGAGCAGTGAATTTGAGAGGAGTGTTACAGACCCTGCTGGATTACTCTTTCTATTCCAAGCTGTAATTTCCAAGTGGGCTGTAGGCTTGGGGCCAGGAGCTGCACCAGCCTTTTCCCAGCAGGGATCCTAGGCTGGGCTTGGGATGGGCTTAACTGTGTGGGGCAGGTGATGGGAGGGTGACTATGGGGGACCTGTGGGGAATTTTAGGTCAGCTATGGCCCCCCAAGCCCTCCCTAGTGCCACCCCTGTCCAGGGCATGCCACTCTGTTGCCTTTTCCTCAAGCTCTGTGCTGGCCCCGCATGATGTGAGATGCATGTAGTCTTGTAGCAGACGGGAGTGCCCCAAGCAGGGGTGGTACTGGGGGGTTTGAGGGGCTATAGCCACCCCTCTGAGCTACTGCCACCTGCCCTGAGCCCAGCCCTGGCCCAGCTCCCCTGCCAGGAAGAGGCTGGCACAGCCCCTGACCCCAAGCCTGCGGTAGGCAGCCTGCTCTCTCCCTGCACACAAATTTGGGGAGGTACATGCCCCCCATGTTTTCCCCTGGGGATGCACGCAGCAGTGGGGAGCCACCCACCTGCACCCCCTGGATGAACTGCCCACAGCTCCATCCCACTCTTGGCCCTGGGTTCTCATTCACCACTGTGGCTGGGCAGCGTCTGACCTTGCCCCTGTCCCACTCTCCTTCACTGTGGGGGCCTTGATCTGCCACCCCATGCCTCCTTCCTGGCCCCCTCCTCCCCCACAGACTTACCGGCAGGATGCTGCTCTCTAAGTTGCCCAGCTGCATTCCTGGCCGTGTGTACGCATGTGGCTGTGCACATGCACATGGCATTTATCGGTGACATGATCAGCTACACAGGCCAAAAAAAGCTGATGGTGCATAGTTTTCCCTTTATATTGGTCACATATAAGATCAGAACCAATATCAGCACACCTCTAGTCTGGCCCCAGCATGGATACTTGGACTTCAGGAAGGCCTTTGATACGGTATCCCACCCCATACTGGTGAACAAGTTAAGGGGCTGTGACTTGGATGACTGCACAGTCCGGTGGGTGGAGAATTGGCTGGAGGGTCGCACCCAGAGAGTCGTGGTGGATGGGTCGGTTTCGACTGGGAAGGGTGTGGGCAGTGGGGTCCCGCAGGGCTCGGTCCTTGGACCGATACTCTTTAATGTCTTCATCAGTGACTTGGATGAGGGAGTGAAATGTACTCTGTCCAAGTTTGCAGATGACACTAAGCTATGGGGTGAAGTGGACGCGCCGGAGGGCAGGGAGCAGCTGCAAGCAGACCTGGACAGGTTAGACAAGTGGGCAGAAAACAACAGAATGCAGTTCAACAAGGAGAAATGCAAAGTGCTGCATCTAGGGAGGAAAAATGTCCAGCACACCTACAGCCTAGGAAATGACCTGCTGGGTGGCACGGAAGTGGAAAGGGATCTTGGAGTCCTAGTGGACTCCAAAATGAACATGAGTCGGCAGTGTGACGAAACCATCAGAAAAGCCAATGGCACTTTATCGTGCATCAGCAGATGCATGACAAATAGGTCCAAGGAGGTGATACTTCCCCTCTATCGGGCGCTGGTCAGACCGCAGCTGGAGTACTGCGTGCCATTCTGGGCGCCGCACTTTACGAAGGATGCGGATAATCTGGAGAGGGTCCAGAGAAGGGCCACTCGTATGGTTAAGGGCCTGCAGGCCAAGCCCTACGAGGAGAGACTAGAGAAACTGGACCTTTTCAGCCTCTGCAAGAGAAGGTTGAGAGGCGACCTGGTGGCTGCCTATAAGTTCATCGGGGGGCACAGAAGGGAATTGGTGAGTATTTATTCACCAAGGCCCCCCCGGGGGTTACAAGAAATAATGGCCACAAGCTAGAAGAGAGCAGATTTAGATTGGATATTAGGAGAACTTCTTCACAGTTTGAGTGGCCAAGGTCTGGAACAGGCTCCCAAGGGAGGTGGTGCTCTCCCCTACCCTGGGGGTCTTCAAGCGAAGGCTAGATGTGTATCTAGCTGGGGTAATGTAGGCCCAGCACTCTTTCCTGCTTATGCAGGGGGTCGGACTCGATGATCTATTGAGGTCCCTTCCGACCCTAGCATCTATGAATCTATGGGTTCTGGCAAACCTCCACCCCTTTACTGCTGACACTGCCAAAGCCACTGGCCTGTGCCGGACTGGTGCTGGGATGTTTTGGCCTGTAGCTTGGAAAGGTAGCTGGTTTCTGTGCTAGAGAGTAAGGCAGGTTGTATCCAAGGCAGGTTGGAAGAACAGAATGGCCAAACCTTTGCAACCAACATTAAGTTGCAGATGTTTGACTCTGAGTGCTGGAGTAAAGACTTTCTACACTTGTGATAAAGGAGTGACTCCCTTAGCTGGTGGTAGGGAGAAGTGTGGTCTGGATGCGATTCACACAGCTGGTTTGGATGTATAACTCACCCTGGCAGTGTGTCGCTGTTAGCTGAGAAAGCTAATAAGAGTCCACAGCCAGCCTCCTTACCTATAAGCAGTAGCTAGGAAGTCAGCTACCCTGGTTGTTACCTGGTTCAGAAAAAGATAACATCAAAGATTGCTATTCATTCACATCTTCCTACACAGCTAGTGTTAAATTCAAGGGAACATTACAAATGAGAAATTATGGTAAGTTTTTAAATACCAGCTCTTACCACTAGACAAATAAAAAATAATTTCTATATATGATTAAAGAGATTAGCAAGGAGGCTATAAACAAAGAGTCAAGAATATCTCTGTGTAAGGTTAATAATGCCTGGCTCATGCCACTTGTCCTGGTTCATTTACTGTCCTTCTTTTCTCCTCTAGCCCTAAGTTTCTAACTTGGAAACCAACCTTCTCCATTGAGATTCTTTTCTGCAGGAGCTGAGTCCTGTGAGAAAAGGGCCAAACAGTTTGAGAGACCTACATAGCTGTGGATTAATTAGGTCTCCTTCAGAGCTAGATGGCTGCCTCTGAGGCTTTCTTGTACACGAGCAACTTAAATGACAAGTGGGGTAGTTTGGGAAAGCATTGATAAACCTGTGATTAATTGATTATAGGACACCACTTATCTGTTGGCTTTGGAGAGTGAAGACCATTATCATTCCTGTGTTGGCAAGAATCTTTCACCCTCAACAAAGGAAGATACAAGTCCCCCAATTCCAATATACGGCAGTGTTCAGCACTCAAGTTCTGACATGGCTTTAGCAACTTGTGTCACTACTGAATCTCAAAGTAACTGTGGGAACATGATTACATTCAAGAACCAGGTTTTCAGTAGCAGAAATTATATTTGATATGTTGTAGACCCTCCAGCAAAGGGAGAAGGTAACAACCTAGTAATTGGAGTTGTGTCACTTAGAAGGCAGGATAGAAAAACCCCAATCCATGAACAGCACATGTCCCTGGTGGCTGGGGGTGGGGGCATGGCTATGCTGGTGGTAAATGTGGAGCTCCTGCAGATGCCGCCAGCAAGAAGGAGGGGTAGGTGGTGAGCGCTGTCCAGGGGTTGGCAACCACTTGTAGGTGGTGGTGGCCAGTGGCGATCATGGACCACCTGCAGATGCCTCCAGCGGTGTTGGTGGCAGGGTGGTGAGTTGCAACTGCCTGCAGGCACTGCCAACAGTGTTAGCAGCACCATTTTGCAAGGGATGCATCGCCATGCTCGGGGTGCACCTGTATGTACTACCTGCACATTGCCTCTGTCCTGATCTCTAGCCAAGTGTGCTTCCTCTCACTGATGTATGACATCCCAGCCCCCTGACTCAGCCTTCTAATCATGGTTGTCTCATGGCATCTTCCCTGTGGGTTTCCCCCCACAATCCCTAGTGATGACCTGTCTTGGTGTTTGCTGTGATAGAGAAGGTGTGCATAGATAAGAATTGTAGCTAAGGATCCTTTCTGATTCTTAGCCAGACAGTTACAGGGCTATTAGCTTCAACCATAGAGTAAGATCTGGGGGCAGACACTGAAGGAAAGGGCAGTTAAACCCAAGCTGCATTGTATGCCACTTACAATCACCTTCTGATTAAAGGTATGGAAGAAAACTGGGTCAGATGAAGTTAATAGTCTTCTATGATGAGACAAAAGTAATGCAGCGAACTTGAATCTAGACAAATTAACCAAACTTTCGATACCATGCTTCATGGTGGGGAGAATTGGCCAAACTTCAGAGGACTGGGATTAAATTGGATAAAGATCAAAGGAGTGGTCTGGGGAGTGGTTACAGAGGGCTCCATCTTGATCTAACCTGTTCCAATATGTTTATCAAACACCTTGGTACCAAGGACTTCTCTGTAAGCAGAGGGTACGTGGACTGGAGACTTCCGAGGAAATGATGGATCTGTGTATTGATCACAGGGGCTGTCCCTAAACTGCTTTATTTAAACTCTGCATGTTCCTGTGCCGAGCCCATCATATGCCCAGAAGAGGCAGTATGTTAGTTGGACCTGGCTTGTCCAACATCTGTATAGATCAGTTGCTTTAATGGGACTTTTTGGGTGCTTTTATTTAATAGCATGGGAGTTTTCAACCTTTTTGTAACAAGTGTACCTTCTGTCTTGGTTTCAGCTCATGTACCCCTTTATTTTTTCTGGTCTTTAAGGGGTGGGGCAGATCAAGACCCCTGCAGAGAGGGAGGGAGGGAGTGGGGCTGGGGCAGGGGCAGGTGCTGCACAGGCAGGGCAGAGTGAGTGATAGGACCATGAGCAGCTCATCTGGGGGATGCAGGCCTTGGGGTCGGCTCATGTTGCTGCATGCACCCTGGCAGAGCATGGTGGGGCGTGTGCATCTCTGAATATATGGGCAGGGCAAGGGTTAGCTGGGGTGATGCCAAGCTTTTCCCAGTGGGGGCTGCACTTGGGGCTGGTGGCATGGCACCTGGAGAGAGCTATGGGAGGTGCTGCAGCCATTTCAGAATTCACTGTAGTGCTCCCCCTCTCAGTGCTGCCACTGGCTGCCCCAACCAAAGCCTGGCCCAACACCCCTGCTGGGAACAGCCTGGCATTGCCCTGGCCCCAGCTTGCAGCAGCACATGCCCCACCCCAATGCCCTTCTAGGGGTACATGTAGCAGTGGGAGCTGCCCCATGTCCTTCATGAGCACAGCTCAGTCTTGTGCCCCTCCCCAGGTGGGCAGCCTCAGCCCCAGTCCCACTCCCTTCCTTCTGCACTGCTGGGGCCTTGATCTACCCCCCCCCCCCACCCCACCATGCCCCTTCCCATATAATAAAAGACTTACCAGCCAGACCTGGCTCGTCTCCGTGCTGCCGGACAGTGCTCCTGGCTGCCTGTATATTCTGCTGCAGCTGCATGCATGCACACAGCATTTATCAGCCGCATTATTGGCCACATCAGTTCTGTGTACCCCCTACAACCTTTTTAAGTATGTCTAGGGCTATGCATAGCCCCGGTTGATAACCACTGTAATAGCTGATTTCAATCAACTTTAGATAAGTGCCAAAAAGCCCTGCTGAAGCATACTGTCTATACAGATGCTGCAGAGCTAGGCTGAAGTAATGTGCTGTTGCTTATGGTAAAATGTGGCTTGTTTTTGTTTGTTTTTTATAGTTTGCAAGTAGCCAGGATGACTGAACTTGCAGTGGAACACAGCTATGGGAAAGGCTAGAGCACTGTTTGAGTATCACTGTAATACACCCTATCTTTTTGGACTCAAGGCACTTCTCACTGAACTTGAGGCAACCCTTCATAACTTTTGAGAACTGAGTGGCACAGAGTTCAAAAACTAACTTCTATATTGCAGTGCTTGCCCCCTTGCTGAGGGTCTGAGTTGGGCAGGTAGGGCGCATCTGGTGTGAAGCAGGGGATGGACCCACAAGCAGTTTATCTGGGGAGCACATAGCCTCAAAGGGCATGGCGGGGGGGATGTGACTCTGGATCTGCCTGTGGGGCAGGGTGGGCTGGGGCTGAGGTGGTGCTAGTGCTGGGAACAATGCCACGGGAGGGGGGAGGTGTAGCCCCCTCAACCACTGTTTCTAGCCCCAGTGCTGCCTGCCCCAAGTGCAGGCATGTGACAGGCCTGGCAGGAACAGTCCAACGTAGCATTCCAGCCCATAGCTGCAGCCCACCCTCCTGTGTACCCACCAGCCCCTGCCCCCCAGCCCTCGGGAGGGGCCAGACTGTGCTGGGCTGTTCTCTCGGGCCTGTCCCATGCTGGTGTTGGGGGCAAGGGAGGGCAGGTGGGCTGCAGCTGCGGGCTGGAACGCTGCTCCTGACTGCTCCCCCCCCACCCCCCCCATGGCCTCACTCCGAGTGCTGCTGCTGCTGCCACAGCAGTCCAGCAAGGAAGAGCTGGCACTGCCCTGGCCCCAGCCTGCGGCCCATCCTGCCCCATTGGCAGATCCAGGGGCACGTGCCTCCCTGTGCCCCTCTGGGCTGCATGCCCCCCATCCCTGCGTGCCTCCCTCCCGATAAGCTGCTTGCAGCTCCATCCCCCACCCCGTACCAGCTGTGTGGTGCCTACCCTTGCCTCATTCCCTACCTCAGAGCTGCTGTAGCTGCTAGTGCTGCCCCATGTTGGGGGGGGGGGGCGGGAATGTGTCCTCCCAATCTGCACAGCGGAGGCAGCTGCTGCTGTTGTGGGCTGGGCTTTGTGCCCCAAGCCTCACTGCATATGCCCCCTGGCTCCCCTACTGACTGACCTGCCGGGTGGGGGAGTGCCCGCATGCATGCAGGTGCTCAGCCTCCCCAGCCCAAGGTCAACTTCAAGAGGATCCACCGGTCGATCGAAATCAGTGGTGACCACTGATGCATGCAGTAGAGACAGGGATGTACCAAAGCCTTGTGCAGTGGTATCAGTAAGACCTCGTTTGGAATACAATGTACACTGACACAAGATCTAACAACTGCAGATTGGTTATGGATACATTTTAGGTTGGAAACAGAAGATTTCCAATGAGCAGAGGAGAGAAGTTCTGAAGCTGTCTTCCAAGTATTCAATGGCTGTCCAACATCTCGGCAGATGAAAGGAGATGTGACAAAGTCAGTCAGTCAGTGGTGTTCGGCTTTGGTGTGAGAGAAGCCTTGTCACGGTGGCTGCAGGTCTGCTCATCAGATGGAGGTTGAAGTGCACTGTTTCCTGGCTTGCCTGCAGGCCTTGGCCTGGGCTCTCTGCAGTGACTGCGTCAGCTTTGGCCTGGCTTCTCCAGACGGAGTGATTGTGGGCAGGGTTTTCCCAGTTGTAAGTGGGAATGCTGAATTTCTTGATCATGCGTGACCGTGTCACTATATTGTAGCTTTGGCCTTCCTCTGCGATGCAGGTGGTTCTCAAGTTGTCCACAGAGCACAGCCTTCAGCAGATGATCTTGAAGCCTGTACTCTGTGTTCCCCCCAGCCAGTGAAGCCTTTGAGCATCCGGAGTAGTCTGGATCCACTGTAGGCCAGTTCTCTCAAGGATCTCTCCATTGTTGATCCCAAGCCAATAGTTTTCTTCCGAGACAGTGAAGGTGGAAGCTGTTTAATCTCTGCTCCTGCTTGGCATACCTAGTAGTAAGGCAAGGAACCTGAATTACTTTAAGCTTGAACAGGACTAGTTCATGGTAGGGAGAACAGTGGGCGTACCACTGGTAAGCTGCTTTGGTGGGGAGGAGGGTCGCTAGGGAGTTGAACCAAAAGACCATGTGTCATCTTGTTTTTGGCAGCCCTCAAACTCCCAGATGAGGGCTTTTACAAATGGCTTTGACAATTTAGCTGTTTCCTCCTGACTTTTCTGCAGAGATCATTTTGGCTTGCCCCTAGTTGATTGAAGAAGGTGGGGGTGAGGTGGAGGTCACAACATCTGCTGGCAAAATCTAGTTGAGACCAGAAGTGACGAGGATCTGTTTGTGGCTTGGGAAAAGGGGGGAGCTACAGCACGGAGTGAGCAGGAAGGAAGCAACAGGGATGCCTGGCTGATGCCAACAAATGCAGCTTTTGCGTAATGAGTTCCTGGATCCTGTCCGGGGTGGACTTGGCTGAATGCTCCAAACTGATTAGAGCCGCTCATCCATTCATATCCACCTTGCTCAGGGCTGAGCCTTGCTTAATTTGGATATACCCTCTCGTTTGGAGAGGGGACCAAGTGGGAGTGGGCACTTTACCTTTGATGTATTCAAATTCCCCAGGAAGGTTGTTGGGCCTTGCTGCTCTGTCCCAAGCCTGCTTAAGTCTCCTGCGGTGCCGGACACTGCCTCAGGCTGGCAACTGCCACTGAGCTGAACATTCAGGACTGGAAGGGTGGCAGGATCTCCTAGTTCAGCAGTTCTCAACTGTTAGGCTTGAGGCACCTTGTGAAAAATGCGAGTTCTAGTTTTCACTTTTTTTTTTTTTTGGTGTGTGTGTGTGGTAAAAACAAACAAACAAAAAAAGCAACTCTTTTGTTGCAAAAAAAACTTGTAAAGACCACAGAATGTTTCTAGCACTGTGAATTTCTATCTGAAATCACTAGGTTTAGTCTGTGAATCATGTTTATGTACCTAACAGCGTGATACCTTGCAGCACCCTTGAACACCTTGTCACCCTGATTTAAGAGTTGCTGACCTAGTCTGATATTGTGTAAATTGCTGGTCACTAAGCTTTGCTCACTCGCCCTTAGAGCCGGTTAACTGAGAGAAACATTTGTGCTCTAGAGCAGGGGCAGGCAATTACTTCAGGTAGAGGACTGCTTACCCAGTTTTGGCAAGCTGTCCAGGGCCTCATGGGAGGCCCCACCCCTTGACAGACTCCCTGCCGCTTGGTCACCATCTTGCAACTGATGGGGCCCAGAGCAGGGCACCGCCTGGCAGGGGTCTGTGGAGCCGAGCTGGGCTGCACCAGCAGGGAGAGTGGGGACCTGGCCTGGCTCCATAGAGCCCCTGCCAGCTGGGACCCCGTGCTCCTGCTGGTGTTGGCCCTGGGACACTGGTGCAGACCCTGTGCTCCCATGCGCACTTACTCCCAGTCCCCCCCCAGCCACATGGTACAGGCAGGGGGCAGCGCACGGCCCCAACCCCCTGCTCACCAGCAGGGAAGGAGCTGGTGCAGAGTGGGGAAAAGCGGCCCTTTGTCCGCACCATGGCTGGTGCTCCCTGCTCCAGGTGCTCGCAGCCCGCATGGGGCTGCCTGTGCCTGCTCGGGACAGCCCCATGCGAGCTGTGAGCAGCTGTAGCGTGGGGTGCTGGCTACAAAGTGGGAGAGGGGCCACATTTCCCTGCACTCTGCACCAGCTCCTTCTCTGCCCCCCGCTTCCCCGCACCTGAGCTTCCTGTGCTGGGGCACCCACCTGGTCCCAGGCCAGAAGGTCCTGCTGGGGCTTCCAGCTGGGGGGGGGTGGTGCGGTGGGCCCTGCTGTTGCAGGAATCAACTGGTCTTCCCCTGGGTCCTGCTGCCCCTGTGTCCTGCTACTTTTGACAGGAACCAAGACAGAAAAAAAATTTTGAAAATTTAAAATTGAGGGGCCCCGCAGGCTGGATAGAATGGCCTTGCAGGTCAGATCTGGCTCGCAGGCTGCATTTTGCCCACCCGTGCTATAGAGACTAAACTGTTTTGCAGAGACCCGGGGTGTTACTGGGCTCAGACAATAGGTAGGGACAGGGATTTGGTTAGTGCCTGTAAGTGTCCCATGCAGCAGAGGACTGTGAAAGGCATTGTGGTCCTTAGCGCTCTCACTTGGAGGACATTCCTTCCTGGTTCCAAACATTAGTCTGCCACTTCAGAAGAGGTCTTGGCTAAACAAAAAAAAAAAAAATGTTTTAAATTGCTTACCTACACAGCCATGTGAGGGAACCACCTACATGAGTGGCAAAACTTCTGTGTGGAAAACACCCATAGTTTATTCCTAAGATGCCCTTCACCTTGGCATTGACACTCTATCAGAAATGCTGTTGTGCTCGCTGCCCAGAGTGTTAAGTTACAGGCAGTATTTAACAGTCAGACTAGTCATTGGATGTTATAGATGTGTCACAGATGAGTGAACGTGGCTGTTTGACTTGACAGCAGATTGGTTAAGGACAGAACTATAAACTACTGACATGTACTACCACATCTGTATGGAAGTTCTGACCAAATTTAAAGCGTCCTAAAGTCAGAATGAAATGCTTGTTAGAGCTCTGTTAGCTACATTAGACCCAAGATTTTGCTGTATTATTCTGAGTCCATATTAAAAGAATGTCGCAATTGAACTTAATTTTGTGACATCCCAAAACCATGGGAGGCTGAACCAATAGAGGACAAAAAAGGATTTCCCTGGATAACCAACTACTAACCAGTGGCACTTGGTCTCTG
The DNA here is from genome assembly GCF_052110815.1 of Crocodylus siamensis. Taxonomy (NCBI): domain Eukaryota; kingdom Metazoa; phylum Chordata; order Crocodylia; family Crocodylidae; genus Crocodylus; species Crocodylus siamensis. The sequence goes on from NC_143403.1 coordinate 48,824,417, forward strand.
AGCCTGTGCCTTAAGGTTTTATGCTCTGAAAACACCAACAGCACCCTGTGTCTTAGTTCTGGCGAGTGGAAGCAAGGCGAGGAAGGTATCTTGTCCAGTATGGCACTCTGTCCTGATTGGTCTGTAAACTTCCTGTGTGATCTTTTCTCAACAGGCATAAGAGAGAGAGAAAGTTGTGTGTGATGGGGAATTGATGTTTCAAGATGAGAGAGTGCCTGGTTTGTTAAGGTAATGTCTTTTACTGGATCAGCTCTGTTGTTGAGAGAGATGTTAGACTTGGACCAACTCTATAGTTGGATGAGAAGGTATAGGAAGTATTTAACAGCTCATGCTGTGATGTGTTGCTGCAAAGGTCAATAAATAATCTGACCACTGTATTGTAAGTTTAACTTTGTTTAGGACAATGATTGTAAACCAGAAAGATGATGCGCTATGGGGTACCTTGATCCTTTTAAGTGTCCTGTGGGGTGCCATGCAGTGTTAGCACTTGGGTGTACAAACATGATTCACAAGACCAAATTCAGAGGCTTCAACTAAGAATCCGTATCATTAAAAACATTCTGACCTATTTTGATCTTTCTGAATTCTTTGCAACAGAAGAATTGTTCTATTTTTCTGTACTAACACCTCCCCCCCCCCCCCCCCCCCCCCAAAAAAAAAAAAAAAAACTGAGCTGGTATGTTGCTAGGAATGCCTGGAGTCTCATACAACCTAGTCTCAAGGTTGAAAGCCACTGGTTTAGGGGGTTGGTCCTGAAGAATCTCCAAATGTATCCTCTTGGAGATGCAGCCAGCTTTCCCAATGCATGAGACTATAGGCTTTTATTTTCCCATCTGAAAAACAAAACTATGCCTTTATTGGAATGGGGGCTTTGAATCCTGGGGGAGGAATCTCTCTCGGGGGTCAAGTCGGTCAGCTCTTGCAAACAGCCTCTGGGTTTGGTCAGGGTCTGATTTATTCAGCTTGCTGTTTCTGGATAGTTTTCCATTAGATACCAGATGTATTGGATTGCTTTTGTTTCTGGTCCTTGTTCCTTCTGGTTTTATAAGTAATGCCTTATTGTGGAATAACACTATACTGTGGAATGGTCTCAGTGAAGCAGGTGGGGTAGCTGTCCCAGTTCTACTTGGTGAAAGCTGTGGGCTGCAACTATGCTTAAGGCTGGATTGGGGCCGTCCCTGATTTATTGGGCTCCAGGGCTTCAGCTACATAAATTCTTGCCCAGGAGAGCAAAAGAACCCAGAAGATTTCTTTTGTTGTTGAGGAGGAGCACTTGGCGTATGAAAAGACCAAGTACATTAATTGTTTTAACTTGTTGGCTGTCACCTGGGGGTGCATGTACCCCTAGGGGTTCTTAAAAAGGTTGTAGGGGGTGCGCAGAACTGATGTGGCAGGGGTTTTTTTTGTTTGTTTGTTTGTTTTTAAATACTGTATGCGTGTATGCAGCCGCAGTGCAGCCTGGGAGCATGGAGAATTGTTGGGTCTGGCTGGTTAGTTGGTTTGAGGAGGGGAGGGGGGCAGATCAAGGCCCTGGGGGTGGGAATGGGGCTGCCCAGCTGCAGTAGGGCACAGGACTGAACTGTGCATGGGTAGGGGGGGCTCCCACTGCACCCCTGGGAGGGCATGGGGGGTGGGTGGAGGCAGATGTGCATGCAGGGTGAGGGCAGGCTGCCACTGGACTGGGGCCAGGGTGGTACTGGGCTGTTCCCAATGGAGTGTTGGGCTGGGCTGCGCTTGAGGCAGGCAGTGGTGGCACCAAAACGCACAAGGAACCTGTCTTTTTTCATAAATGGACTACAGGATAAACTCCCCATCTATTCTGTGCAGTTTTACTTGTATTGAATCCAAACCCAATCCCACTTGCAGTCTTGAACTGGGCCTGATCCTGGTGGAGATTGAAGGAGCCTCCTTCCTTGATCTGCATTGAGCTGGGTCTCTGAACACCATTTGGGTTAGAAGATTCTCTTCCTACTGTTGCTGTTCAATGTCTTGCTTCCCAGCATCCTTCAGACACTGGAGACAGATTCATAGATGTAGGGTTGGAGGGGACCTGAGCAGATCATCAAGTCTGACTCCCTGCCCTGGGCAGAAATTGAATGCTGGGCTCATATGACCTGTAAAACACTTGATGACTTGTAAAATGCTTATTAATTAATGTAAGGCTGGAATTCCTTTTGGCTACTTGGGGCATGATTCGGTGTCCTAAGATTTGTGCAAAGCTGGACATAAACCTTCAAGATGCACCAGGCACAGTTGATTCAGTCTAGCAAGCCCTGCCACTGGTAATGTGTGCTATACTGTGCTGTTGGAACCAAGCCATCACTCGTGGCAGCAGTGTTGCCTGTAGAGAATTCTTGAGGTGTCCTGGTCCTGCTAGTACAGTGCTTGGAGCTGGTGAGCCTTAGCAAATCAGTACTAGAGAAACTGATATCACTTGTTGTACTAGAGCAGCAGCTTCAGTACGCTCTCCTGTCAGCAGGTTGGCAATTGCTGCATGGCAAAGGGAGGGTCTTTCATGCATGTTGTTGAAGTTTTATGGATTCCTGTGATGCTCCCTGCTTTTCAACGGCTCCCAAGCCTGCCTGCTTGTTTTCCCTCAATTCAGCAGAGCTGCCTTGTTACAACCTAGAATACAGGGACTGGCTTCCTGCTGGAAATGCTGCAACTATACAGGAAGCTTGCTGGCAGGAACTCCAGCCCTGGGAAGTGTCCCAGGCAGGAAAGGTAGCTGGGTGTGGGAAGCAGCCTTGGCACCTGCTGTGGGCGCTTGTACTTGCATGGTAGTGACCTTCCTGCTGGAGATGCCGAGGAGCAAGTGTTGCAGAGCCTCCCTGCCCTGGAAGCTGGCTGGGGCATAATGGACTCCAGCTTGTGCTGTGCAGCACTTGCTTTTGTTGGCTCCGGGACTGGGAGCTGGGCATGTTCCACGCTCTTGGCAGCACTGGGAGTTCTTGCTTTTGGCAGCACTGACAGCTGCCTTGTGGGGAGGACTCACTCTACTAGTGACTGAGTACAGGCCTTCCCACACGATAATACCATTGCCATGCTGAACAGCCTGCTTAGGGGATTGGGAGCAGTTGTACGACCCCCTGGCATAGCTTAACTGGCTGTACAGTTATGTCTGAAGCTGTGAGGAAGCCATGCACAGACATCCCAACTCTCAACCCCATCCCATGAATTCCCCACTGTAGCCAAGTGGGGATTGCTTACTTGCATGTGCTCTCCAGACTTCCTGTGGTCTCCTTTGGAAAAAAATGGCAGCTTGTCATTCTTGCCCTGCTTGGAAAGGGAGAGTATTTTTTCCCTGCTGGTTACTTGTATGAATGAATGACTTTCATGCCAGCCTCCTGAGTGACCAGGCTAGAGAGCACTGTTCTGGGCATATCTCTGGTACTTACTGACCACATCCCAGTGCAGGATGGACCCAGCTGGGGTCTGCACATTCAGCTCCTTTAACCTCCCATTTGAGCTGCCATGCTCCTGCTCTAGTCCAGGTTCTCCTGTTTGCCAGGGAACTCACCACTGTGCTTAGGACACCTATACACATGCAGAGGCTGCTCCAATGCACTGTAATTGCAGTGCATTGGAGCAAGTTCAACTAATCAAGTCGGCTGGAGTTTGGTAATTACCATGCTCCAGCAGCCTCCTACATCATGTGTATCAATGTCCCTGCACTGGGTACTTTAACTAAAGCTTGTTTGAGCTTTAGTTAAAACACCCCTGTTGCAATTTTCCAGCGCAGGGATGCTGATGCACATGATGCTCCAGGTACTTTATTTAGATATGGCTCTTGGAGCTGCTGTAGTTAAAGCACACCCCCCACGTCTTGGAGTACATCTATAAATGCCCTTTAAAGCCTGGTAGGCTTGAACAGCACTAGTCTCTTGAGTCCTCTTCTCTCCAAAGCTTAATTCTGGGCCAAGCAGGGATTGCATTCACTTAGAACCAGGCACTACAGAGCAGTGTTGCACTCTGAAGAGGACAGCTTGGGGTCAGAAACTCAGGGAGTTGTTCTCACTCGGTACTGAATTGTTGGCCTGTCATATAGTAGAGAAATCCAGTGATCTAAAGACAGCAGTTGCTGGCTTGCATGTGTTTCAGCAGCTGTCAAACTGAGATGCATGAAGCAGTGTAAAAAACCAGCTGAGTCTCAGGTAGTCTTGGCACCAGAAAGAATTAAGTCAGTGTGGGTGCATGTAACCTGCAACAGTTCAGTGCTGTCCCACAGGGCATTGAGGACCTTTCAGAATCTCCCAGAATCCCATTTCAGAAAGCTTTGCCAGGATGTGGAACAGCAATGGCTGGAGAACTAAGTGAGATGGTTAGGGACACCGCAAGTAGATGTGGAGCGCGAGTGTAATGTTAATAGAAGCTTACACTCATACATGAGGGAAGTGTTCCAAGACGGTGATTTCTGCTCTAACTGCCCATGTAGCCACTCAAGTTCTGCCCCAGGAGTACCCTGCAGTCCACTTCAAAAGTAAGTTAAGATAAACCAGAGGCTAGCGCAGAATAACTGAGCACCTCCTCTATATAATGTATATCAATTTTCTGAATTGTAAACAAGCCCAATAACATCAGGTACTTTACAAAAGGTGGTTTGAAGCTCTGGGGAGAGGGGGTTATATGCCAGGTAACATAGCGACCTGACATTATCTCATGATACTGTCTTGAAGTGGAGGCAGAGCCCTTGCAAAAATTCTTACAGCCTCTTTGTATTTCAGAGCTGCCTCTATCTGAGTTCATGCAGGTGGTGGATTCCACCTGGCTGGTGCTCAACGTCTTATCCAATGGCAGATCATCTACCAGCTTCCAGGCTGCAGGAGTGACAAAGATTGCCAAGTCAGTCATTGCACCGCTGGCAGAGCACAATGTCTCAGTGCTGATGCTGTCTACCTACCAGACAGACTTCATCTTGGTGAGTCCCATGCCCATGATCTAGAGCAAGCCCTCTTGGCTATAGGGTACAAGTGGAGGCCCCTATCTGGCCTTAAGGAAGAAGATAGGGAAGCGACTTCACAAAGGTGCATTTGAGTAACAATAATGAGCTTTTGCACCATTCATCTATTGCAGAGGTGTCAAAAGTATGGTGCACAGGCTGGATCTGGTCTGCAGAGCCCTCCCATTTGGCTCCCAGTGCTGCCTCTGAGTCTGATCAGACCCACACAGGGCACAGTTTATACCCATGGTATGAGGCCAGTTTAAAAGGCCATGTCAGGCCTGGGGCACAATGCACATCTGTGGCATGGGGCCAGTCTGAGGGCCAGATTAGGCCCATGTACCCCCTTTTTTTTTTTCCCCCTTCCCCATTATACCGCATCTGACAGCTGCTCTAGTTGGTCTGGAATCAGCAATACGTGCAGCTTAGTATGGCTGGAGTGGCCGCTATGCTGCACACTGCCTGCCCTGGCCAGACTGCACTGTATATGGCTCCCACTTTGGGATGTCCACCACACGTGATGCCTATTCCAACTGGCCCAGGACCTGCATGGCACATGGCACCTGCAGGTTCTGCATGCAGCATAGGTCCTGAAGCTGCTGGGGTGGGCACCATGTGTGGTGTGGTCTGGCTGGGGTGACCACCTCAAGCAGTTCACCTGCTGTTCTGACTAGATGGTGCCATCTTGCAGCACCCATTCTGACCACTCCAGAATCTGCACCAGATGCTGCGCAGATCCCAGACTAGCTGCAGTGGCTGCTAGATCAGGTATGCTGGGGGCGGGGGGTCTGTCTGGCCTGTGGACCAGCCCATGCCACTCTTCTAGCTTGTGGGCCCTGGTGATTTTGATGCTCCTGATCTTCATAGTCAGATGAATGTATTCACTTCCTGGACACCAGGTTGTGATTCAGGGTGTTAGGTAGTGGAATGCTCTTCTGAGGGTGACAAGGGTGAGTCTTGTAATAAAAAGGGAGATCCTAGAGGGATCTTCCTTCTGTCTACAATAGTGATGCAAGGTGCTTAGTTGAAATGTGTTAGATGGGTCAGTTGGGTTAAAGAACTAGTTGAATCTTGGTTCTTCTTTCAGTGTATGAGCAGGAGGAAGGCAGAGGGGACCAGTAGACTCTGGGGGATAGTGGAAGCTAAGCTAAAGCATGAGCAAGGAAACATTTCTCCTCCCCTTCACAGGTACGGGAAAAGGACCTGCCAGTAGTGATCCATACACTGGCAGGAGAGTTTGATATTTACAAGGAAGTGAATGGAGAGTCTGTTCCTGTTAACTGTGATGATGTGAGCAATGGCTTCTTGAAGCCCAAGCCTGGTAAGTTGCCTCCCCCCGGACCCCATCTAACACTTGTCAAATGTCTACATCAAATAACTACTCAGGAGCACCATAATGAAGCACAGGCTGTGTCCTGAGCTAGCAGACAAAAGCAGTGCATCTGCCTTAATGGTGAATGCCCAGCATAATGTTAAACACTCTAAGGGAACAAGCTTACTGCAAGGCTGACACTGCACTGGGCCAAGTGTATTTCCTTTGTGTCTACTGGGTGTCATGCTTCACAGTGGCGTTCCTTTGGTGTGCAGACAGGTGAGAAACGAGGACATTGTCGCTTCTAATCAAGCATGGGTTTACTTCTGAAGTCAGTACAGACAGCAGCCCAGCACAGTCCATGCTGATGGGGCCGGTTTCTCATAGATCAAATTTTGATAGACAACGGAAATGTTTAGAGGTCAGGAAAGAGCTGCAGGCTGGTCAAAGGGTGCCAGCAGTGGTCACTTTTTTAAATTTCCATTTGTGGGTAGTTTACAGAGAATGCTTGGGTGATTTTGATTTATTTATTTTTGTTTAAATGACCTAATCAACAGTCTCTGCTATTTACCTGAATCTAAGACTACTTGAAGTTGAGAAATGCTCCCCGCCCCCTTAATTTCCATGTATACAATCAATTTTAAATTTTGTTATACTTGTTCCACATACAAAATCTGGTTATTTGAGGGTTGTCATTTTAAATTTTTGTTTTCTTAGCATCCCCCACTGCTGTGGTGTGGAAAGCAGTTTGTGTGTAAATGGAGCGGGGGGGGGGAGTTAAGAGCCACATCCCCCATGTCCTGTTGTTCCTGTCTCCTCTCTCCCTCCCCAACTTGCTGTCTGGGGTAGTTGGCAGCAGCCCTGGCCCTGGTCCTGGCCCAGCCAGGCAGAAGTTGCAGCGGCAGCTTTGGGTCTGGCTGGGTTGGAGCTGGAGGGGACAGAGCCAGAGCTCAAGGTAAGCAAGTTGGGGGGGGAGGCAAATGACCACTTGAGACGGCAGGGGCAGACTGCATGGTTCCTTCCTACAAGTGGCACACCACAGGTTTGAGTTGAGCTCCCACCTGTCCTGGGCTTGGTACTCAAGTATAGGATGAGCCCCACCGCTCCCCCGTCTCCTGGAAAATAACCTTGTTTTAGAGTCAAGTAATTACAGTAGTTGCTTCTGGCCATTCAGCAAACCTTTTCTTGGCTCGTTTATAGGAGCTAAAATACAAAATCTAGTGTCTTCAACATGGTCAAATGGTGAGCCTTGTAACCATTTATAAGCCCTCTTATATTAATAGTTTGCATATGGGATAAAAAGGTATTTTTAGTAGCACATCCACCACTAGATGGTGCCAGGACCTCATCTTTGATTCCTATTGGACCCCAGCTCATAGCAGGTGCCAGCTAAAGCTGTGTGCACATGTTTATGGAGTGTCCTGGGGTTGTGCATGACTGGCACATTAGAGTGCCTTTAGAGGCAGGCTCTCCAGCCAGGGGACTTGCCCCCACCTCCAGAGGAGCCTATCCTGGGCTCTCCTGATCTACTACTGGCACCACAGTAATACCTGATTGGGCTGCCTGAAAGCTTCAGTGCCAACAGCTAATTGGGTGGTTCATTTCCCGCCCCCCCCCCACTCCATCTGGACTGTGGCAGGTTCCTCAGTCAAGCCCAGGCCGCTCCAGGGGGGTAGCCTGGGCTGTGGCGCATATGGTGAGTCCCACCACCCCTGGGTGTGTAGTGGGACTGGGGTGACATGGCATCTGGACTTGCTTCCCAGTAGCTCCTGGCTGCAGCCCCTGCCAGCCCTGGGCCTGCTGCCCAGGCATCCCAGGAAGTCTGCCCCACACCTACTGCTGAGGGTGGGACCCATGTGGGTAGGGTGTGTCAGCAGGCAGATGGAATGGGGAGTTGTGTTCAGGAGTGGGATGAGTAAGGGAGGTTGGGACCTTGGGTCAATGACAGCTCAGGGCTGGGACAGAGCCACAAACCACTCTGGTGCCAGTCACAGGTATGCAGGCAGCGGATCACAGGTCTGCTGGGATGTGGGTCAGAGCTGGGATTTGGAGGAGCCCTTGTGGTGAGTATTGGTCCGTGGGGGAGAGGATCATGTTCTGCCCTGGCCCTTTGCTGTCACTGTTGCACAATCCCAGAGGTGCATGGCCAGGCAGAAAAGATGGAGCTGCTTGGTGAGCTGCAGCGTGGCAGGGTGAGGGGTGCTGCAGTGCTGACCTGGCTAGTGACAGCTCACCAAAAGTGTTTGTGGCCCCAATAATTGCCCACCCCTGAGCTACTGAAATCCAGACTGTTCATGGTTTCCCCCTTGCATGAGCAGGAAAGCTGGTTCATACCCAGTGTGGCCTCAAGGTGGCACTGCTGTGATGTGGCAACTGCAAGGACCAAGGCAAAGTGCTCCTTGATGAGTTTACCTGATTGCATACTCAGATTAGCTGAAACTTAAGGCATCCAGGAGGCTTGGTGTTCCCAGTACCCACTGCACAGTGCAAAGCACATCTCCCTTTGGTGCCATGTGTGGCTGTCCTATGGTGCACAGGCTGGATCTGGTCTGCAGAGCCCTCCCATTTGGCTCCCAGTGCTGCCTCTGAGTCTGATCAGACTGACATAGCCTCAGATGTATGGTGTGGAGCTTTTGTAGTGCTTATAGAAGACTGCTTGGCTGGTGCTCGGACTATGCTAATGCTTATGTCTCCTCCCAGCTGCAAACCCCACCGTGCACCCTGTGCAGAGTCCTCAAAACAAGTTCTGCATCCTGACTGTGGCTCCTGACACCCTGCCAGCTATTGCAACCACACTTATGGATGTCCTGTTCTACTCGCACAGGTAGGAGGCTGCAGGGGCTGTTCTCGGGAAGGAAAAGAAAGGCCTTAGCTTCACCTTCCAGTATTATTTCCACTGGGGTGAGCATTGCACTGGTCAGCCTCAGTGTGGCATAATGGACCATTCCTATATCTGAGATGCTGACAATGTGATCTGTTAACTCCAGCAGAGGAGATCCTACAAATGGTTCCACACTAGCTGTCCAGGAAAGCCATGCTTCATGATGTGATAGGATGGAGGGGGCAGGACAATTGTGTATCCCTGCATCTGGGGCTAACCTCTCTTCTGCCCCTTCCACCCCTCCCTCCCACCACTTTGTTTTGCAGTCCTCCAAAGGAAGCTGCCCCAGGCAGCCAGGATTTCAACTCCATCACATTTTTTGCGTTCTCGCTGATTGAGGGCTACATCTCTATTGTTATGGATGCAGAAACACAGAAGAAGTAGGTATCCTCTGGGATGCAGGTCAACCATGTACCAGGTCTCTGATACGTTCCAAGCTACAAAATTCTGCCCATATACTTTAGTACTTGATTGTGGGCGTGGGGTTTCTGAGGTGTGTATACTTCTCCTTGGTACCTATCCACTCCCTTTCTTCTTCCAGTGTCTGTCAGTTGGTGGGCCCTTCAGATGGGTAAAGCATTTAGCAAGGGAGGCCACTGATGTCAGGAATTACTGACCTGTGACTGGAACAGGCAGGAGGGTGGAGGACCCTGTAGCGGGTAGCATTTCTTGGGTATGTGCACTGGCTGTTGGGGGCTGAGGTCCAAGGTAGGGATAATGTACTCAGTGACCAGGTTTATTTGTTGGCTGTCTTCTTTTTTGGTAGGTTCCCCAGAAACCTGCTGCTGACCAGCTCCACGGGTGAGCTCTGGAGGATGGTGAGAATTGGGGGGCAGCCTCTGGGTTTTGGTAAGTGGAATCTTCACAGCACCCTCCATTCATCTGTCATCTCCCTTAAATGCTCCTATGGCCCCTGTCATGTGATACTTGACAGCCTCCATCTGTACTACAGTAGTCCTTTGGTGCATACCTGTGAGACTGGGAATAAGAGCCCTGCCTACCTTAGTGAAGAGCTGAGCCCAGATAAATGCACATCTGCAGCATATCTTGGCAGGGCTGTCCCTCAGTATGACCTGTCGATGCATGCCTATGGCCACTTTCTAAACCCAGAAGTGTGCTGGTAAAGCTGCTTGGCAGCTGCTCAAATACTGCAGACACATGGAGGGGTTCTGCAGGCATATCTCTGCCTTTGAAATGTGGTAGCAGGTGTGGGCATGACCAGTTGAGCTGGGATATGGCAGCCACAGTATAAATAAGCATGAAGTGCCATGCCTAAGGCTGCAGGAGAATTCCATGTCTGAGCAAAGAACTGAGGTCCTTGGCTAGTATTCTGTCCATCCTTCGCCTCGCCAGTATCCAGATGACAGTGATACATGAAGTGAGACTATGTGTCTTGCTGCTTCCTTCTTTCCAGACTTGTACTCCTATTGATGCTCAATGGTAGAGGGGCAAGTTTTAAGTTACCTGAGTGCCAGCTGTCCAGTAAGCCAAGATAAACTTATCTCAGTAGTCACCTTGGGAGTTGTTTTAAGTACAAGTCTAGCAGCTACATATCCAGAGGCCATGGGGGGCAAAGCTGACATGATTGAGCTGTGTGGGGGGCAAGCACTGTTTAGGCTTCTCAAGCATACTGACATTGCACTGTGCCCTCTTCCCCCTTTTGCAGAAGAGTGTGGGATCGTAGCTCAGATTGCTGAGCCCCTGGCTGATGCAGACATATCGGCCTATTACATCAGTACCTTTAACTTTGACCATGCTTTGGTAAGTCGACTTATGTCCCAGCAGACTGAAAAGGCTCAAGGGAATGAGAATGATGCTAGCAGGCTAACTTCCTGTGCCTGATTGGTGAGCTGTTTTGTACTCATTGGAGTCACTTCCTCCTGCCTTGGCAGCTGGTGGGTGTAAGGGAGAGCCCAGTTGGGAGGCTGTAGGACCAGACATTCCACAGTAGTGAGGCTGTCCTGACCTGCACTGTCTGAACAAGGCTTTCCCCGTTGGCCTTAAACCTAGACTTTTCGTATCTGCACAGTGCCAGCCTTACTCACTGTGTCTCCTAGCCTAGAGTGACTGCATGCTGGGTGGCACTTCAGTCTGGTCCTTCTCCCACCAGTGCAGGGTTCAGTTCCCCTTTGTGTGGTGACTGCCAGCCGTGGGAGGCAGTGGAATGCATCTCATTCAAAGAATGAGTGCCATTGGCCCCCACTCCCTTGTGCATAAGCTCTGAGCCTGCTCTGCAGTGTGAGAAACTACTCCTGTGGTGATGCAGAGGCCCTGGGGGTAGTGGGAGGGACCTCAAGGGGAGAGGAAGAGGTTTGTCAGCACTTGGTTGTTGTGGTGTTATGGGCTGCCTGTGCCAACTCTGCATACAGGCCTGAAAGAAGAGGTGAAGTCTGGTCTGGGTGAACCCTGCCTGGCTACCACTTCCTTCCTAAAGTGATGAAGCACCTTCTCCAAGTTGCATGAGGGTAGGAGAAGCAGAAGAGCTGCTGCCCTTGCCAAGTTGAGAGATGACAGCTTGGGAAATCAGACCTGGGTGCCCTTTAAAATGGGGAAACTAGAGCATTCCCAGTGGAACTGCCTAGGCAGCAACTCAGACATTTGTCCAATTATCTTTCCAGCTCCATCTTCCAAGCCCAATTGGTGGCAGCAAAGATGGTGACCTACAGTTGCAGAGAAGACATGCAGCCTGTATCAGGGATTGGCATTGGTAATAATAGGCCTCGCTTTCTCTCTGCCAGGTCCCAGAGGAAGGCATTTGCAGTGTCATTGAAGTGCTCCAGAAACGCCAGGAGAGTGGCAGATAACTGGCATGGTGTCTCCTCTGTGCTCTATCACCCATCTGGAAAGATGAGGGTGTAGTTCACTGCCCGACACAACGCGGTGGGATTGTCGAGCTTTCATGGGACTAGAGAGAGAACACTCCACTCCTGTTTCACAGACGGCTGGCCTGGGCCTCTTGTTAATCTTCCAGGCTTCTGGAGAGTGGTTTGAACTGCTGCACATGGGGTCAGAGGGACATGCATCTTCAGGTGGATTCCAAGAAGAGTTTTCTTGTCACTCTGCAAGAGTGTGAGCTCTCAATTCTTCCCAGAGCATCCCATGAGCTAACTCCAGTTGTTTCCTCTTGCAGGTTCAGTATTGCCTAATTCAGCACCCTTTCTATCCCCACTCTCCCCACATCCTGTCTTGAAACAAGGAGCAGAGTACATGATGCACTATGAACTGGTACTAGGGAGAGATGTTCTGCACACCCCTTGATGAGTTCTCCCAGCTCAGTTCAATTGGGCACTCTCTCTTTTTCCTTTAAGTACTTTCGTAGCCAATTTCACAGTTGCTTTGAGCTTCCTATACTTAATTTCTCCTGATTTTTGTGATGCCAGGTTCAGGCATCTGCTTTTCCTAGGCTGGGTCTGCTTTTCCTAGACTTTATCGAGTGGGCATCTCAAGGTGGATATGGCCAAAGACAAATGTTCTTTTTGTGAGTAGAAGGCAGTGGCTGATTTGCATGAGGAGACATGTTGGCCATTGGGTTGTTGTGGAAAAGGATTCTTGTGGTGGTCTCTCTCTACATGGTCATGGGTGTGGAGAGAAATGGGTTGCTCTGGGTCTTGTAGTGTTAATGACCCTGATGTTGAGAGCCTGGGATAGACATGCTGCCTCCAATACAGAAAACCATGTGCAAATTTAAGCTAAGGGGCTGAAGGTCCCTAAATTGACCTTTTACTGTAGAAGTGCCCTCCCAGGCAAGGAAGGCCGGAAAGCTTGTTAGGACAGCTTCTTCCCCTTGTGGGCTAAGCTCCTCCATGGCCTTAAAGACATTCTGGGGCTGGCTAGCTGCAGTTAATGTTACACTTTTTTTTAATCTTTTGTATTCCAAGCAGTAAATCCACTGTCTTCAGCACTAGTGGTGAAGTGGCGGATTGACAGGTATGCTCTGGACTTCCCAATTTGCCCTCGGGTGGGGTGTGTGCCATGAGGGAAGTGCTAAACAATCCCATTTCCAGAGGATCTTGGGTTGATTTGCTGCCTACTTCAGGGAATGGGCATTGCGTGAAGGGAGGATGGTGGAAATGTGCAAAGCTGCTGGTAGTGAATGATGGCAAGAATTCCCTTGATTGGAGCAGTGGTGCTGGGAAAGAAGCATGTGTCCAAGAGGTCTGAGATGAAACAGCCCATGCTGCCTTTAGTAGTCAGGGTAGTAGCTGTAGCAACACTTGTGATCTACATAGAGGTATCCAGGAGCTTAACTGTTTTTTTTATCATGCTGATTTCAAGGGATAGAATAATCCAGTCACCTTTTCCTACAGCAAAAAGTCAGTATTTCCCTTTGAAATGGGGGTGTGCTGGGAGCCTGGAATTCCATCCTCTGGAAGCCAAGGTCTGTGACCCCTGCTCTTGTTTTTGTGCCTTTTTTCCTGTGGCCTTCTTAGGACTGGACCTTCTTGGGTCTCTTGCCTGTAGTGGAATGCCCACAGCTCTGCCAGTATCCTGCTGACTTCCAGAGAGGGTGGTAGGCTTCTGGTGTGTCACTGAGGGTCTGTCTCCTGGGTGGTGGCCACCCTGTTCAGCATCAGGCTAGGGAAGCTGCTTCTTGGTGAATGGGTGATGTTTGTCTCTTTAGAGCCTGTATACACAATGTAGAGGAGTGACATGGCCCCTCAAGTTCATAGGAAAAGACTTACATGAAACACTCCTGCGCTCATTTCCCCTTTTCAGTGTAGCTGTTTCTTACAGGAAGTAGATTCATTATTTGGCAGTGACTTAGAAGCTGGAAGAATCTATTTTTCTTGGATTTCAAGCTGCTACTCTTTCTGTTTCAAAGGCTCTAACCTCTACAAAAGCCTGGCTGAGTGGACACTACCAACACTCCCAGTTGGGGTAATACTATCCTGATGTCTTACCCCTGCTGTGTTCTGTCATAGCAACCCTTTTCCCCCAAGCAAGCATCTAGCCTGGAACCAGGGCTGTTGGAAGCACTCTTTTAACTGGTGTGCTGTTTTGCAGCCATGAAGATTTAGGTGTGGGGCTTTGGTTTTTACTGGGGCTAAGCTTAGGTTCTCAGAACATATTTAGCCATGGGACAATGCCTTCTGGAAAAGGCTTCAAGTCCCTGGGCAGTGGCCTGTGCCCTCTTGGATACAGTGCCTAGAGAAGACCTTTGACTTCCTATGGAGTTTCTTGCTGATTGGAAGAATGGGTCTGCCAGCAAAACCAGGCTTCCTTTAAAACTTCTATTTTTGCATAGTTTTTAAATGAGTCAATAAAACTCCATTTTCAAAAACCTGAAGTTCTTGTGTGTCTGTCTTGTGGTGAAATGCAGGGAATAGCACCTTCAAGTGACCTGGTATTCAGTTTCACATTACTAAAGGCCAAACATTAGGGAACCTCATGGCATTCTCGAGGGATACAGCACTAAAGGATAGAGAAGCACATCCTCACCTTAAATTGAACAAAAGGAGATTGGTGGAAGATATGATCACTCTTACAAGAGCAGTCATGGAAATAATATTGAGGGTGGGAAGGCTTTAAGGCTGAAAAACCCCAAGCAGTCAAGGTCAAGTAGCTATGGACTTGCCTAGATGCAACTTGTATATAGAAATCGTATTCTAAATTGCCAGGATATCTGAGTAGTGGAGCTTGGGGATGGTCTTCCAAGCCATGTGGTGCATGTGAAGAACCAGAATTGCCTTAAGAATGATCTGTATACACTTATGAAAAACTGTGTCCTATCAGACCATTCCTATCATTCACCAGGGAGTATGTGAGATGTGGACTTGGGTGTTTGCAGTCCCCAGTTTGGGGTATTAAGGTAACTCTCATGGTGTGGAAGGTGTCTGGTAATTCCATGCCTTGGGGCTCTTGCTGGCTGCCAGTTGGTGCCAGGAAATATTATTTTTTTTTCTCTTCCCTGCCTCCCCCTCCCCCCCCAAATGCTATGTGGCTTCTGTTTGGGTGCTTTACTCTGAAGCATTGGTCTGAAATGCACTTGGTGGCTCCTGCCAGTGTTAAGAAAATGCAGCGGTTTCTGGTTGAGCAGGCTGCTTTTTCACTCAGGATCACATTTGATTGCCAAATATGCAAGAATGATTTTTTTTTTTTTTTTTTTTTTTTCTCCCCTTGGATCAGATTGGCATAGCCAGTGGGGGTTCTTTACCTTTTTCTGTACTATGAGGCATAGTCCTCTTAAGATTTGAGCATCTGCTACCCAGTTACTTTCCTGTTGTTGCAGTAGCAGGGCATTGTCTGTACTCTTTTTCTCCACTGCTTTTACCTATGGCAAGTTATGGGGATGTTCTTGGTGTTTCAGGTATTTGCCTTAATTGTGGTTGCGTGAGGATTTGAAGCAATGATTCCTCAGGTTAACAAATTGCCTGTGAATGCATGTGACTGGGCTTGATGTATGAGAAACCCCTTCCCACCCCCTTCAGTCCTACATTCCTATCCTAGTGCTATGATTTCCCAACCTTTGAAATTCTTGAATGCAGAAAATCTAGTCCCAAAGATCCAAGTTTTAAAAGTTCTTTTCAGCTAGTAGGATAGGCTTAAACTATGATGCAACTGTCCCTCCTGGCCAGTCAAGCCATGTTCAGACAATCCAGACCCACTGCTGTCCTTGGGGACAATTGTTTGAGTGTCTGGGGAAATTGGAATCAATCTTGCTGTTTCCTGACCTTTTGGGTGTGTCCAGACAAGCACAGTCGTGTGGTGTATGGTGCTGCAAACATGTTTGCATCACCATAATTTCATAGATTGTAAAGGGCTAGAAGGGACCTTGCAGAATATTAGATCCAGCCGCCACTGCTCTAAGCAGGAAGACAGCTGGGATTAGTTGACCCCAGTGAGGGACTGTCTGGTCTCCTCTTGAAAACCTCCAGAGTGGGTGACTGCACCATCTCTGGAGGGAGTTTATTCCACAACTTGGACACCCTGACTGTGAAGGAGTTTTTCCTGGCATTAAGCCTGAAGTGGTCTTCCAGGAGTTAGTGTCCACTGCTCCTGGTGTTCCCCAGGGGTGCCCTAGTTAACTGCTGTGCATCAGGAGCTCGATGCACACTGAGAGAGTGGCTTACTGCTATCAAGTCCCCTCTCAACCTTCTCTTCTTTAGGCTAAAGAGGCCCAGGTCCTCATACAGCTTGCCTTGCAAGTCCATGATCATGTAGGTGGCTCTTTTCTGGACCCTCAAGTTTTTTCTATGTCCTCATTGAAGTGTGGTGCCCAGAACTGGATGCAGTACTCCTACTGTGGTCTCACCAGTGCTGAGTACAGCTGGAGTATCACTTCCTTAGTTTTATATGAGATGCATCTGTTTCTGCATGCCAGTGGGTTGTTTGCCCTGCACTTGCACTGATTCATGCAATGGTCAATCATTACCCCTAGGTTCCTTTTGGCTGTGGTGCAAGTCGAGCTGTCACCACCAAGTATGCATGCTGAGGGTTGTTTGCCCCCAGATGGTGCACCTTACACTTGGAAGTGTTAAACTTCATCTGGGTCTGGTCTGTCCAACTCTCGAGCCTGTCCAGGTCCCACCTGTATCTGCAACTTATCTTCTGAAGTGACCACGCTGCCCCATAACTTGGTGTTGTCTGCGAACTTGGCCAATGAGCTTTTTACTCCGTCATCCAAATCATTGATAAAGATGTTGAAAAGCAGCGGTCCAAGCACAGACCCATGAGGGAGACCACTGGCCTCTTCACATCTGGATGACAGATCCATTCATGAGAACACTCTGGGTCCTACCCTGTAGCCAGCTTTCCACCCACTGAACCATCAAGCAGGTGATCTCACAATCTTCCAGTTTTCCCACAAGGATACCGTGGGATACTAGGTCAAAAGCTTTTTGGAAGTTTAGGTGTATAACTTCTACTACATCTCCCATGTCCAGGTGGCAAGAGACCTGTTTGTAGGAGGAGATGAGATTGGTAAGACCAGACCTACCCACAACAGTCGTGCTAGCTGTCGTCCAGAATCTTGCCTTCCATGAGCGTATTGCACAAAGATCTTTAATGAGCTTTTCCCAGAATTTTCCCTGGGATGGAGGTTAGGCTAATTAGCCTATAGTTGCCAGCGTCCTCCCTTTTCCCCTTCTTGAGGATGGGCACAATGTTGGCCCTCTTCCAATCCTTGGGATTTCCCCCATGCACCACGAATTTCTGAAAGAGCTTTGCCAGGGGTTCTGTGATGACCTCAGCCAGCTCCTTCAGCACTCTTGGATTGAGACCATTTGGTCCTGCTGACTTATAAATGTCATGGGCATTCAGGAGTTCAGTTTTTTTTTTTTTTCCCCCTGAATATTGGTTACCAGCTGTCTTGAAGTGTTAAGCAGGGTCCCGCACTTGCATTTATTTTCCTTTAACTGCCTGCATACCTAAAGAAGGACTTCTTATTGTCCTTGACTCCCATAACTAACTTAAACTCAGTCGCTGCCTTGGCTTTCCTGATCATTTCCCTACACATACTGGCCACTCTTGTATAGTCCTTTTTGAGGACCATCCCTAGCTTCCACTGTGCATACACTTCCTTTTTCTTGTTTGAGAGCACTGTGGGGGGGGAGCTGGATCTGGAGTTCTCTTGAGAACTGATGGAGGCCGCGTGTGTGTAGTGAGGGGAGCGTACTTGTTGTGCAGTGCCGGGGGGGAGTGGCCCTAGCTCTGCATACTCTGGACTTGGAGACGATTGTTTTCCAGGTAGCTCTGGACAGGTCGTTGTGGCCAGTCTTCTCTGTGGCCTCCTTTCCCCTTCTCCATGTTCTTCTCCTCCATTTCCCTGGAGTAGGGCCTGGCAGTAGTTGTTGATATAGTCTTCATGGGCCAGTGCTGCATAGCTAGTGTACCTCTTCCTCAAGCTCCTGCACTTGGCCCTCCAGGGACTCCGCTAAGGAGTACATCTGGCAAGTTGGGGTGCTCGGGCATCAGCAGCCATAGTTTTTAGGGGCTGGAAAGGATCTTGCAGATCATCGGGTCCAGCCCTAAATATACTGCATAGACTGGTGTTCTCTGTGCTGCAGGGGAACGCTGCTGGAGCGTGCACTGTGCTGGGTCTGTTTTCTGCGGGTGTTTTTTATTTTTTTTAAACTCTGGATATCCAAGGTGTGCCACCGCTACTTGTCCCTAGGAAACCAAATGCCCACGCACATCTGGACATGCCCCTTGAAAGCTGCTAGATTTTACCTATAAAATATGTGAATAGAACAACCATGTGTGTAGTGGTGACCATTGTAGCTGCTTGCTTGAGGCTGCTGAGCTGCCCAAAGACTTGGTACTTAAGTTAGTATGGAGAATACTTGTCAAAAGATGGTTGCTGTAATGCAAGTGGGGGAATAACTGCAATGGAAAGATCCGTCCTAGATCTGGCCATAATAGAGTAATAGGTTTATTGATGGATTTGGTGCCTCTGTAAACTCACAACCTAGGACTGTTGGAGAGGAGAGGACTTTCTAAAGTGACTTCTGTTGAAGTTCTGCACAGCTGCCCTGGCTAGAAGGGTGTTGGGTGAGCACATTGTGTATCCACGTCAACTTTTAGTTGTAATGGTGGCGATACCATGAGAACATGGCATTGGGATAGGCCATTCCAGCCCAATATCCATCTCTGCGATTTTATTAGTGGTCTCGCTCTGTGTGGTTGAAAACCCAGCAGGCTGGGACTGCTGTTGGTGAAGGAGGTGAAGGCAGATGGGTTTCCAGAAAGCTTGCTTGCCATTTCTGCTTCTGAGCCTCAAGCTCTGGCCCCAGATGCTTGTGGGAGTACTTTTACATGTTTTAGGGTTTTTTGGGAAAAAAACCCAGTGTTTAGTACACTGGCTTCACAACTTTTGAAGACTGTTAGGCTGGACATGGGATGCTTAATCTAGTGGGTATTTCTACTCCACAAATGTCTGGGAAAAATTTTGAACATGTACTAAAGAAAATGGATCTCTTAAAGATGTTTCCTAAATGGTAGCTAATAGGAAGCATTCAGAGTTGGCAACGTTCTTGGTGTCCATTGCTCCCCACTGATCAAGGGTGTGGGTGGAGTCTTCCACTTCAGTGGGACCTGCAGGGTACTAGCATAGGGCCAGGTTCACTGGAGTCCAGCGAACACAACTGAAACAGAGTTATTCATACTTCCAAGTCTGAAAGGACCATCCTAAGAGCCTCAGTTTGTTGCTTCCCCATAGCATTTCTTAAGCCTGATTTTAAAAATAAATAAATAAAGGCATTGTCCCTTCTCGAGTCCTGATACTGTAGTGTTCATTTACTAGGGATTCTGTCCAGGATAAGAGCCCTGAATGACCTTTTTGCTCCTTTTCCTTCTGCAGTCTTGTGAACTCTTTGTTGAAATAGATTTTATGCAAACTACAGATTTTGAAGCCTTTTCCACTGCTAAATTGAGCCTACCTCTTGAATGACTGTGAAAGAAGATATTACTTTGCTGGGCACTCTGGGTGTACTGGAGTGAAAAGAAAAGTAGTGGGAGTAGGAGGGAAAGGTCACTGAGCCAAAACTGTCCTGGGTTACAAGTGCATCTTGAGAGCCCAGCTATTAGAGCAGTCTGGGTAAGCTGCTTTTCTAGAGGGAGCTAGTACCTGCATGTAGACTGCAGCTAAGACCTGTTTGGAAATTTAAACAAAAAGCAGAAAACCAAAAACTCTCCTAGGAACAGAGAAGGCAGTTCTCCAACTGGTAAAACTCTCCCTGTGGCAGAGAACAAATCTACAGCCGCAAACCACAGGTCTAATTCTTTGTATTGCCCAGTACTTTTGCAAACAGGCTTTGCATTGGCTGCAGCCATAAAAGCCACTCCTGGCCTGTTCCTGGATGCAGCAGTCAGTGATTGGGATACTGCCAACCCACTTTGTGCTAAGGTTGGCTAGGTATGATTCCAGGCCAAGAGGATCTTTTCAGGTTGCTGTGTCACAATGGTGTACCCTAACTGCAACTCCTAGCTCATGCATTATGGCATTGGCCGGAGTCTGACCCAGAAAGACTAATACAACAGCCATCTGTTCTTATTGCTTGAAATGCTTTTTTCCTTTCAATTCCAAACTAGGTGGAGCAAGTTGACACAACTTGAATTTCCTCTAGGAGAAACCAAATCTGGATTATTGTGATGGTGAACATAATAACAATGATACAAGTGGGCCACTGGAGTGGACACACTGTGATTAGTGCAGAGGCTGTGACCAGTGCTAGGTTGAGAAGTTGTGCACATGTCTTGTTCATCTAGTCCCAGTGCTTGGGGGACTTGGACAATGCTGTTTTTAAAGCCTTCCGAAAAACCATGGCAGGTCCTTGGTTGTCTGCTGTGGAAGAATGGTCCCCATTGCAAAGAGGTGTGAAGCCATGTACAACACAGAAGAGTAAGAAGGAGATATATTAAGACTTAGATGGCTCTAAAGAATGGGAGTTTACCAGTAAATGAGATGGTGTTGGGAGGCTATAATGCCATTAAGGTGCAAACAGTTGAGGTTCGGCTACAGTGCGGCTTCCACTGTTGTAGCTCTCTGTAGTCCATTCTATAAAGTATCTACATGGCCCTCCCACACTGAATACCTGTGCAATTTAATCATGGAGAAGCTCTTAGCTTTGCCATTCTGCTGTAAGGCAGAGTGGTCCCCAATTCATAGAGGAGGACCTGTGGCACAAGTTGAGCAATTTTTAAGGTGATGGAGAAAACTTGAACCTAGCTTCCTGCATTAGTCCTGTATTTTCTAGATCACTTTTTTTTGTAAGACTAGCCCTGAGGGGGAGAATGGAAGAGATCTCCACCTACAAGAGTGGTGCAAGTTTAGCATCCTGTAGAAATCTGAAGGAACAGCTAGATGTGGGGTGAGAGCAGTGGGGGACTGAGGAAGGAGCAGGCAGGATAGGATGTGAGGAGGAGGTGGTGGTACCAGTATTTCAGGTGGGGACATGTCCAGCACAGGTTATGGTCTATTGGCAATGGGAGTGAAGTAGAAAAATGGGGTTTGCAAGAGCTGTGGAGACTTGACCCTGAGAACCAAGGTGAGCTAAGGTGTGCTTCGGCCAGGAGCTCAGAATGAAAGTCAGTTTCTGAACAGAAAATGCACTTTCTGTAAAGGATATGTTTAAAAAAATAAAACCACCCTTTTGATCTGTACTGGAGCAAAACCTTTCATTTCAGTTTCACCTCCTTTGTCACATTTAGTACCTGTAATAACTATCCTTTTTAGATGGTAACTGGATTCATCCTGGATTTTGAAGGCTGGTTCTGGCCAGTTGGTAAAAATTAAAATGAGCTCCAGAATCAAGAGGTGCGGGGAGGCAGAAAGGCATTGTGCATCAGGCAGCTCTACCTCCCTGCTGTACTATTGTTCTGCAAATAAAGGTTGTTGGTTAATTCTCATTCACTATATGCCTGTATCTATTTATTGTACCCAGTAATGAATACATGGCCCAGGCTAGTTATAAAATGAAAGGGCTGCTCATTTATTTTCACTTGTGGGCCTATGTCCTTCTAGGGCTACATTTTCCTAGTAGTGCTGTTCTTGAAGCAGTTGTCCCCTTTCTGTATTGCTGCCACTGGCCCACGAGTTGCTTCTCTTAACAGTAGGGGGACATTTGTAGCGGCTTTCTTCTGCAGCCCCTGGGGCAATGAGGCTGCTGCAGTCTTCCAGGTGGGCATATATCCCATCCCAACATCCTCTGGGAGGGGTCCTTCCCTCCTAACTTTGCTTATAGGGGTTCTGTCGTCTTTAGCAGGACTCTTGGGAAGCGCCTGTGGGGCAGGGGCTGGGGAAACTGCTCCTTTCAGTGTGAATGGATGTGTGCAGTGCAGGGGGTGGCAAAGCCACTGCTTGCTTTCCCCAGAGGGTTGCTTGAAGAAGAAGATGGTGGGAGCTTTGGCCTGTGGGAGTTGCTGGAACAGCTGTTAGCTTTTTTTTTCTCTGCAAATAACCCAGGATCACAATAAATCTGCAAGGGTTTTTTTATGAGGTGAAACTTCTCCCTGTTTTGAGGCACAGCTTGTTCTTTACCCTGCTGGCATGCTGGACTCTGCCAAGCAGAGGTTTTCACCCTCCAGCATGTGGCAGCAAGTCAGTCGCACCCAAATCACTTCCCTTGGTAGTAGGTGAAAGCTCAGTGTTGTCGCACTTGTAAAACTGAGCCAAGAGTCAAAGCTGAACACAAAGTTTTCTGCCAAAGGGACTTCCCCTGCCCCCACTCCCTTCCCCTCCTCCTTCACTGGGAAGGTGTCCTGGGGTAACATTGCATGGCTTAAGTTTTAATACTTATTCAGTGGGCTCCACATCACAACTTCTCATTGTTTAGCACATGGCGTGATCACCCAGGTGCCCAAGGCAGGCTGAGCAGCAGCAGGGAGGTGGTGTGCTGCATCCCTTGAGGTTTGTCTGGCCCCTCCAGGCTGTGCAGCTGCTCTGGAGTCTGGCCATTTCCACCACAATTACAGACAAATGCTTCTCCCTTGGCAGCTCAATACCAACACTGTGCAAGAGGTAGAACCTGTTAACCACAAGTTTGGCAGCTTGAGCTGGGGAAGGTGTTAAGAGAACTGATGCATCTTTCCCAGCCAGGAATCATGTTTACATGCTTATAAGGTGGAAAGTATATTCCGCATTAGCCAGCTTCCTCTTCATGCCAATGACTGTCTCTCGGGTACAATTATGGCAGCATCTGCCTTCACAACAATGCCATGTTAGCAGATGCCACTACTAGGTTGTTGAGCCAAGAAAACTTAGCAAGCTGCACTGAGCCCCCTTTCAGTCCCATGCTAGTCCCAGTCTCTTCTTCCCCTCGTGTTTGCAGATTGTGCGGTGAGGGCATGGCCTTCCCAGTTTTACTCTTGCGTGTGATGCACACCTTTCCTGTCTGAAAGCCCTGGCAGAGCTTGGAGAGAGGAGCCTCTGATCACTCTACTAGCACCAGGGGGAGCACAGTTTAGGGCAGGGGTTTTCAGCCTTTTTTTGGTTGGTGTACCCCTGGTGACCAGTCCAGAAGCAGGGACTCCCCCAGCTGCTTGACTAGCTGGGGTGGGGAGGGGTCCCCCGGAGGTGGAGTGGGAGGGAAGGGCTGGTGGCAAAACCAGAAGTGCCCCCTGCTTCACTCTGCTGCTGTATACCCTCTGGGGGATTCCCAAGTACCCCTAGGGGTATGCATATCCCCAGCTGACAATCCCTGGTCTAGGGTATAGGACAGGGGATGGGGACTTGGAAGACCTGAACCAAATTTCTGCTGGTGACCCAATATAATACATGGGGCAGGTCTGTTCCCTTTGTGCTTCAGTTTGCCCTTGGGTGTTTCTCTTTTGATTGTAACACTAATTTACCCTGAGACATCAGCTTATGCCTGTTCTTCAGCTTGAATAAGTGTGCCCATGCTTGCTGCTATGATGGCAGCTACAGCATGGAGCTCAGCTTGTGTAACTGCTGGAGTATGTCACCACCTGCTCAGATAGGTCAGCAACCTTCCCTGAGCTCAGTAGTAATGTGACTGCACTGCTAACAGTACTTAAGATGACTCGTGCAAAGCTAGCTCTGGCATGCCTACACCAGCTGCAGTGCAGTTGTACTGTTTGTATGCTACTTTGTCTAACGGACCTTGGTCTCAGCTGAGATCGGTAGGTGCTAGTGTAATAGATGGAATAATGCAATGAATGCTCAAAAATAAGCAGACCAGTGTGACAGCACATGCTCTGGGACCTGGCAGATGTGCTGTCCGCTCCTGTATGGGCTTCTCTCTCATTTTGAGAGCCTGGATAAGCTATGCAGCAGCTGTGTGCCTCCATTTCCCTTTCTGTAGAATGGAAGCTGTCCCCACTTTGCAGGAAGCTGGGAGGGTGATTGAGGGGTTGTTGTATGGTTGGTATTGTTGTTCCGTTGCTTCTCATAGCCTGACATTACCCCCACCCTTCCCCCACCACCCACTTGCCAGTCTCTTTGAAACCTTGACCAGGCTTTTCATACAACACATGAGAAACTAGTCTTAGCTTTCAGGTTTACAGACTCTGCAAGCCAGTGGGCTCAGGTAATGGAACCAAGCAAGATGCACTAATTTGAGTAATACCCAAAATGCTCTTCCTGCTTATACAGATTTCCTAACAGGTATGTGGAAAAGGGCCAGGTTGTGTTTGTGCACGAGCAGCGCTCTTTTTCACAGCTAGATAGGCAGCCTCCATGCAGACAGAAGGCAGCTGAATAAAAACCAGCTGGAGCTACAAAAGGAAGTGAAGTTTGGATGTACCTGGATGCCACAGACCTGGATTTTGTCTCTTCCTGGGTGTACGGTGCCTTATCAGCCTCAGGGGTTTTTGTAAAAAGTCAGCTATGGTGGGATCCTTGGAAGGGGTCCTGACTGCAGAGCTTTGCATTAATGGGTCTTCATCTGAAGAAACAATATTGTTTATGGCAGCAGTCAAAGAAGCAGGAACATGTGTATAAGCTGGTTCCTGGAGGATCTACATGAAGTGGTAGGTGAATTAGGGTCTGGTGGATCTTATGTCTCAAGGTGAGGAGAGGATTGTATGGGCCGTTGAGACCAGTCTCCTGTGTTCACTCACAACTATGTACTTATAACATTTATCTGACAGGGCCTGTACAGCTGTCTTCTCAAGCCCCATTTGCACACCACAGCCTCAACACAAAGCTACCTGTGCTGGAGGAAGAGATGGAGAGGCAAAGCTGTCACCTGTGTCTTGGGCCATGTGATGGCAGGAGATTTCTTAGGTAAAATATCCTCAGATGATCATAGGAGGTGAACCAAACTACACTGTGGAGGAAGGCAATACTCCAAATAGACCAGGGGCAGGCAATTATTTTGAGCGGAGGGCTGCTTACTGAATTTTGGCAAGCCATCGAGGGCTATATGACAGGCGGACCAGGGCAGATAAATATTCATTTTCTAAATTTTTTTAGGGGGCCCATGGGCCGGATAGAATGGCCTGGCAGGCTGCATCTGGCCTATGGGCCGCATTTTGCCCACCCCTGTAGACCTTGCTGTTGTGACCTGAAGGATAGTTCCTTTCAGACCCCAAACCTGACAGTTCTTCATCAGGTGATCTGGTCAGGAGTACCAGTGCATGCTACCCATAATCTCCCACTTCTGTCCTCGGTCAGTGTCCAGTGCTTCAAGGGGAAGTGGGGAAGGGATGCCATCAGAAGCCAAATAATACTTTTAGAAAGGGGAAAATAACCAGTAGCAGCCCTGAGGCACTGGGTTACCAGACTCCTTCCCATACACTTCACTCCTCTTTTGCTTCGTGTTTTCATTAAAGCTGAGTGCAAGCAGTGATTTCCTTCATTGGAAATCTCTCTATGGTCTCTAGCTCTTTCCCCCAGCACTTGTGTTTTGCAGTCTAGTGTATTTATCAACAACCCTCAAAGGTAGGGGGCAGAGCAAGGCGACAACTTAGACTAACTTGTTTAGAAAGACTTGACCTTGTGTAGGCTGCAGCCTTCTTCATCAAACACTGTGAATGGACTACCCGCTAAGGTAGGGAATGTTATTATTCCTATGGGACCAGTGGAGGACAGACCAAGTGTCATGTCCAAGGACCTGGTTGCAATCCAGGGTTGAAGCTGTTGTCATCCCATCTTCAGCGGTACGGTCTAAACTCCCCTTGGCAGGGGCACTTCCACATGGGGATAGCTTGAAACACGAGAATTTTAATGGAAATTCGTTCCACCCGTTGTTACTCTGCATTGGGAGCTCTTCCCATTTCATTTTTGCTGTGTATTGTGTCCCAGAGCAGCGAAGGTTGTTACACAGAGGGGGGGAACAGAGGCACAGAGCAAACCATTGACCTCCCCAAGGTTGTTCAGTAAGTCTGTGGTAGAGCTGGGTCAAGGAGCTGGTATGTTCCTGGATCCCAAACATTGGAGGGCAAAGGACCTGGCCAGTCTGCAGCCTCTACAAAGCCATCGACCTCCCTTAGCTGCAAATCTGCTGCAGTCCTTCTCCTCTGCCTCCAGGGGATGAATGGGTCCCAGCCCATGCACTCTCTTTGTTACCCAAAAAGTGAGGGAAGAATCTGGCCAACCTACAGACCCTCAAATCCAGCAGGCCTCTTTGGGCAGGTACCATTTGTCATTGCCCTTTGGGGAATCTTGTCTGTGGGTTGGTTGTTTAGTGTAAGGCAAGATATAAATTAAATAAATAAACCTGCTGAGTCCACTCATCCCTAAAGCTCTTCTCTCAAAGACCTGTTGTGCTGCACTAACCTCTCTCCTTGGCCTGCTCTCCTGCTGCCTGGCCCTGGGGTTGATCATAGTCCTGTGAATGTGTAGTCATGGGCTGCTGCCTTTCACATGCATGGGATTCCACTTGGCCACAGCTATGGCAGGATCTTCCTGAGTCATCAGGAGCCCAGGGCAGCCAGGAAGCCAACACAGAGCAGCGTGCAGGGGGGCAGGACTGATGTACTCCAGGGACATGGTCTGTCCTATAGTCCTGTCCCTCCCTCCCCCTGCCCTGGCTCCCCCCACAAGCAAGCACCAGCAATCCACAAGCATTACATCAGGGAGCACTGAGAATAGGAGAGCTGCGGGGCTCTTTATGCATAGAGTTCCCAAGGCCAGGAAAGGCTGCTGGGATCACTAATAACACCCACGTGGCTGCCCTCCCAGAGCCCTCCGTTCCTTCTGGGCATTCCACCCTGGGAAGGGCCTTATTGCTCAGACATTTGGAATATGTCCAAATATGAATATTCAGGAATATGAAATCAGAAAATAAAGGGGGACAGGAAGTCATAGTGCCATAGGAGACTCTCCCTGTTCCCAGGGGGGCTCAGCACGGGGCTGGTGTGACTGCCACTGCCCCCAGGTTCCTGCCTCTGCTCCAACTGCTTCATCACATCTGAGGTACCTGCAGCCTGGCCCATGCTGAGTTTATTTGCCCAGAAAGTCAGCCACGTGCAGATAGCAAAGGTCCTTTGGTGTGCCAAGAGGAAATAGTGCTGCTGCTTCAGGGTTTTCTGAAGGGCCTTTTTGAAATGGTCATGCAGAGGGTGTTGGTGGCAAAGAAGCAGCTTGCTGGGGCAGGGTTGCAGTGCCACAGCCTTAGAGTACTGCCTCAGTTTCTTTCCCTTGACACAGTCTACCCCACCAGGCTTCTCCATGGCAAGTATGTGAGTCCCCGATACCATACCCATCCTTCCCATGGGGTGTGTTAGGTCACAGCCTAGAAGTACCTTCAGTGAACCAGAAGGTCCTATGAAAGCATCTCCTGGTCCTGATGCCCCTTAAGGGGGTTTCCAGGTCTGGGTCCCTTGCCAGGGTTCATCACATTGCTGCTGATCTTGTGCAGGTGACACCTAACAGCTCCCTCTACTATGAATGCCTGTGCTGGCCTCTTGGTAACATCACTGGTTTGAAAGGGCAGTGTCCCTTGGTAATGTCACTGGTTTGAAAGGGCAGTGTCTCTGTTCAAAAGGGCAGAATTCACTCTTTGTTAAGAAAGCAAAGGAATTGCTACTGACCTGCCTCTCCCTTGTCCCTCTACTAGAGGTCTTTGTCAGGATTTTCCCATGGTACTTAAGCATCTCTCAACTATTCTTGGACCCTATCCCCACAAGTCTTCCCTTTCTACAGGTGGGGAAACGGAGGCACAGCATAGTGAGAAGTCACACTGGAAACGTACATCTGCATAGGAATTTGAATTCAAACGCCTTGAGCTCTATCCACTAAGCTATCCTTCTGGCTCAGCCATGTGTTCTGTCTAGTTGAGTACCCTGCCTCTGAAAATGGCCCTCCCAGACAGCTTGAGAGGACAAATGTGAACAACCCCTGCATTAGACTCTGGGCTCACCTGCCCCAAGGAAAGTCTTCCTAACTCCTATCATCAGAGGAAAGCTTTTATGGCAATTGCAATCTGTCATATGATCAAGCCAGGCCATCTCCACCTGCCCCACCCAGCCCCAGCTCCAGCTCCAGGCCCAAGGTCCTTTGGAAAGTGAGAGCACAACTTCCTTGGGGAGGATGGAGACTCCAAGACAGCCTGACTCCTGCCTGGACTGACCTGCCTGCAGCAGTGAAGATGAAAGGGGCTGTGTAGCAGGGAGAGGGGTGAGCTTCTGCCTGCTGAGAGAAAGGTCCCAGATTCAGCCATGTCCAAGGGCTTGACTACATGGGGACACTGACCAGAGCCACTCCTCCTGCAGCTGTGATCTGCTGGACTGTACGTCAGTTCATCCTGGAGGAATGAGTGAACTGCCAAACCAGACCAGTTATCTGCACATAGAAAATCAGGAGAAATCGGTCCAGAATACCATCACATTTGTTCTAATGGTTTTTCCACATAGCCAAGGGTTTGTCAGGTGAGGAAGCTGGCTTGTGGAGTCTCAGTCACCCTTATTCCTGTGCAGACACCCAGGGCAAGGGCTGGGCACTGCTGCCATCCCACTTGGCACTGGAATAACATTCCCCTGCGGGGAATAATTGTGCTCTGCTGTATCAGGAAATTTTCTGCTGAGGAGGAAGCGACCACCTGTTAGGTCTCAGGCTTGTCACTGCTTGCCCTCCCTTGTAGTGCCTTGCTGCTCCTTAAGAAAGGACAGGCCAGAAAAGAGTCTGGTGCTTTTGATCTGACAGGCAGAGCTGTGGGGTAGCTGTGGTGGTTCAGTGGCATTGTTAGAGCTGGTGGCCTCACAGCCCTTGTGCTATTGTTCACACATGGTATATTTTATTTCCCCTGCCCTTTGGTAATGGAAGGTGGGCACAGGTGTGCAGATTCTTCCTTTGGCGAAGGGGGTTGAAATCAGACCTGAAGCACCAGTCACTGTGTCTTGAGAGCTGGGACCCCTTTAGCTGTGACATGGTAGGAAAATTCATAGTTGTAGAGCACCAGGCAGAGTGGGTCCTGATTCATGCCTGGGACTCCTAGGTTTAGTCCCATTATTTACAGGGATTAATGATTGCACCCTACTAGATGAGAGTATTACCAGCGCTTCTTTTCATATGAGTTCAACGTGAGTATCTGCAGGCCTGCCAGGCCACATGTACCTAAGTAGCAAAGCTCGGCCTCCTTGATCGTTTGGGGTAGGATGTGCAGTCCTTTGATTGGCCACAAGAGGGAGCTGTGATCACTTGTATGACCAATCTGCCCATACCTGTTTCGCCCGCTACCCCCTCCCTTGCCCCTCTATTGAAGATACTTGGCTGGCCTCCATTATCCCATTTCCTGAGCACTTTTCTTCACAGTCCTACTGGGTCGGCAGGGCTATTTCCCTCATTTTGCACAAGGAAGGCACAGAGAATCTAAGCAACTTCCCCAAGCTCACGCAGGCCATCTGTAGCAGGACAGGGAATTTACATATTTCTCATGTTTCAGGCCAGTGCCCAAGCCCACAGATGATCCTCCCTCTCTTCTGATAAAAACTCTCCCCCAAGACGCCCGTGAGCATGATATCCAAGAGGAAGCAAATAGAACTGCCTAGGTGTGGACAAGTAAGTGCACTGCTATGAGATCTCACCTTTCTTGCATGCTGTCTCCTCCCCTCCGCCCCACACACATACCTAGTTGCTCTGTCCTCCCTGTGAATGCTTGTTGAATTCAGTGTGGAAGTGTAGTGGGGGGGAGGCATCTGTGTATTGTCAGGCTCCTTGGCCGTAGGCTGTTGAATAATTGTGTCATCCATTGCTACACCTGATACTGTGATTGATCAAAACAATCAACATAGGATGGCTATGGCTTTGCTAATGGTACCCACTCTTTGCCTTGTCCATTGAGACTGTAAACTCATCAGGGCAGGGATTGCTTTTTGCCACATGTATGGGCAGCATCCAGCAGACCAGGCACTTGGTCTGGCCTCAGCCCCAAACTCCCCCTAATACACAGAGTGAAGAAATACATTGATATTGCTAACTTGTGCTCACACCCTCATTTTTTCACTTCTCCATATGGGCTGGTCTTATGAAGTAAAATCCTCCTTGTTCTCATAGGAACATCTATGCCTGGTTATTTTCCTTTGCAGTGCATTGAGCTGATCTACCTGGCTTGAAGTGGTAGAAGCACGGAGCACCTTCCTTCTGAAAATCAAGCTTTTTGAAGGTATCTTGCACTGGGGTCCTAACATCACTAGTTCACTTCTGAAAGAGCCTTTGGTCCTTTGCCTTTCTCTCCCATGCCCTATGCAGTCACACAGAGGCCTAGGCTTGGGGTACAGGGAAAACCAAGCTCACAGGCTTCTCTGCTCTGGAAAGGATACACTAGCTGTCCCCTACTGATCTGCGTTCATGAAATACTCCTCTGCCTGGAGGGTGTTGGGAGCTCGCACAGCAGCTCTGAGCAGAGTAGGTAGTCTCGTGTTTGCTTCCTTTCACTGTCAGGCTGGGGAAGGGCTGATGGAAGAAGGGGAGAGAATACCAAGGCTAAGGGAGTGGAGCAGGAGCTACGTGGGTCAGGTTCGATTTGCTGCTTTAAGACTTGAGGGACCTGGAACAAGCTGTCTGCTTTCAATACTTCCTCTACCCTCATACATTAATGAATAACTTCTGCTTAAGTCACCAGCTAAAAATAAAGTGCCTCTAAGCTGGAGAAGGAAGTTTCTCAGGAACCAATGGCTGCAGGCACTTTGCAGGGGACAGCTGCCTTGTGATCTGGGGCAGGTCCAGCTCTTAGCAACACAGTTGTATATCTAACCTCAACCCTGCCCCTGGAGTGAGAGCAGAGTCTGTATTGCATACCCCTGCCAGCCCTGCCCCCTCACATCCTCTGTGCCAGCCAAGCCCAATGGTCCCTTTTCCCATATGTCCTCACTCAGCTCCAGGCCCAGTGTTTTCCTGACACCCACTCTCAGCTCCTGGTGGGATCTCCCTACCTCACCCCAAGCCTTTATCTAAGCTGAGAATCCAGATTGAGAACGGTGGAGCGGGGAACGTTGCTACGATGCCCTGCAAGAATTCGTCTCCTTGTTCCTCAGCTGGGGCTATCCCCGGGCCGGGGTTGATGTCAGTTCCCAGGTCTAATACCTGTGGGAATGAGTTTGTTTCCTGTTGGCTACATGTTCAGCTCCTGGGTTTTTGTCCAACTGGCCATGGAGTTGGTAGCTTGGCCAGACTTCTGTTCTATGACACTCATTTTAAAGTTGAAGAACATGGATAAAATACAACCGATTGTCCTTGGATAGAGACTGAGGAGGTACACAGACCTCAAGCCGGCCCCCTCCATGGAAGAGAAGTTCTCCTTTCATTCCCACTCATTTTTTACACAGGCATCTAAGGTTATGGGAAATTAGTTTCAGTAAGGACTTTGATAGAGCCTGTTTAGGAAACCCCTTTGGTACTACCATCATTAACCCCTCCCCCCCTTTCCTTATTGAATATACTGGACCCCTTCTGATGTAATCCTCAAGTAAGCCACTGACCTGGAGAAGGACGTGTGTCAGTGAATTGAGAAACAAAATGAATTCAGGGAAGTCTTTGTCTTATATTATACAGGAAGTCAGACTAGACGATCACATTTTTCCCTCCTGCCTTTGAAACTCTGACACTAAAAATAGAATTTGGGATTTCGTAGATTTTTAGGGTCAGACAGGACCTCAGTAGATCATCGAATCTGACCCCCTGCCCTGGACAGGAAAGAGCACTGGGGTCAGATGACCCAAGCTAGGTGCTTGTTCAGTCTCCTCTTAAAGACCCCCAAGGTAGGGGAGAGCACCACCTCCCTTGGAAGCCCATTCTGGATTTTGGCAACCCTCACTGTAAAGAAATTTTTCCTAATGTCTAATTTAAATCTGCTCTCCATCAGTTTATGGCCATTGTTCCTAGTAAGTCCAGGGGATGCCCTGATAAACAGAGTATCCCCTATTCCTTGCTGCTCCCACTCAATGAATTTGTAGATGGCCACAAGATCCCCTCTCGGCCTTTTTTTGCAGAGGCTGAAGAGCTTCAGGTCCTTCAGTCTCTCCTCATAGGGCCTGACCTGCAGGCCCCTAACTGTACAACTAGCCCTCCTCTGAACCCTCTCAAAGTTATCCACATCCCTCTTGAAGTGTGGCACTCAGAACTGGATGCAGTACTCCGGCTGCGGTTTTACCAAGGCCACATAGAGGGGAAGTATCACTTCCTTAGACCTGCTCGTGATGCACCTTCTAAAGCATGAAAGAGTGTGGTTGGCTTTACTTATCATTTTGTTACATTGACAACTTATGCTCATTTTGGAGTCAACTATGACTCTGAGATTGCTTTCTGCTGCTGTGATGTTTAGACAGTTACCTCCCAGTCTGTAGGTGTGTTGGTGATTCTTTCTCCCTAGATGCATCACTTTGCACTTATCTGTGTTAAACTGCATCCTATTCTGTTCTGCCCACAGAACACATCAGGGCACATGCACCCCTTGAGAGTGCTGGTGCACCCCCCGACTGCAGCATTCCTGGGCAGCGGTGGCAGGCGAGAGCACCGGTGCCCCCCATGAGAGAGCTGCCCGGGGAGTGCACCAGGAGAAGCAGTCCCCCCGCGGCCGATCCTGCTAACCCAGAAGTGCCAGAGACGTGCCGCTGCCAGTTGTGGGTCAGTGGGATCAGCCATGGCCTCCCTCCCCCCCGGCTGTGCGGGGCGACCTCCCCCCAGTTGCTGACTGTCCGCTGAGATGGCAAGTGCCCCCCCACCCTCCAACTCAGGAGGCACCAGCCGCCCATGCCACTTTCCCAATCTATCCAAATCCTTCTGAATCCGCTCCCTGCCCTCATCCAATCCACTGATGAAGATGCCTTGGGTCAGAGCAGTCTGAAAAATAATATATTCATAAGCTACCACTGGTGGAGAGAATGGCAGGTAGAGGTTGGATTTAAGAGAATGCCCACCACATCCCTGAAAGGAAACTGCCGGCAGAATAATACTTAACCAAAATGACTTAATTGGGATTCTTGCGAGCACCCAACCAACTCAAGTTCCTTCTGCTTAGTTTATTGCACTTTAAGGATCTTGAGTTCCTACAAAGTCTACAGCCTCCTTCCTTCCTTCCTGTCTTGCTCCCTTTTCCAGAGTCATGAGACAGTTGTGACGTGTTCCAGAGAGATTAAGAAACTACACACAGTCAGTGCAGTTACACGGGCTATTTTTAACTCAACTTGGCTTTGAAAATTCCTCTCCCCATCCATCTTTCATTTTTATCTTGTTTCAGCTAATGTAACTGAGAGGTTCTGACCCCTGATGAGCAGCCCACATTTCCCCCTCTTGGGTTTCCATGATCAAAATCTTTCTCTTTGCACTTGATTCCCACTAGTGATTGCTTGCATGTCTTTTAAGTGGTGACTAAGAGAGGAGAGCCATCTCTGTGAAGCACCACATGTACCTGGGGCATCCTCCATGCAACACAATATCCTGTGGGGCTTTCATCCTTCCTTTGGGTCTCTTCTCTTGCCATCTGGAGATTGTTGCACCCATGATGCATGTGGCTAAGTAGGTTGTTGCCTTTGACACCTCAAGCCTCTCTGAACTGGTTAGTGTCCAAGGTGCCACCTTGCCCTACCTTTTAGGGTAGGAGAGATTTCTCCTGGAACTAACCTCATCCACGTCACCAATGTTTTTCTTGTATTCTTTTAAAAAAAGTATAGCATGGCCAACATTGAGTGCAAATACTAGAATTAAGGAGAGCACAATCCCTTCCCTAACAACATTTAACTCACTCACAGAGGATGCTCTAGTATTGTAGCTGGAACATGTCAGGATCCAACTCTGGACCTTCTCTCCTAATCCATGCCCTTAACTGCCTGAGTTGAAAGAGAAGCTCCAACAACCACATGCTGGTAGTAGGACATGTCTTTTTCTTAAAGGCCTTCCACAATTACAAGGGGGGCATAATACCATATGGAAGAGAGCTAAAGAATATCCCAGCCTGATAGTAGGCATCTGTTTGTCTCCTGAGACAACAGAATTATGCTGAGGGAGACATCAGCTCGCTGCATGTAATCCTTGCTTGAAAGATAAAGTGAAGCTCAAGTGACCTCTCCGGGGTAGAGAAGCCTGGGCAGTGTGTATGGAGACACTGATCTGCCCACACACCAGTGTTTCACACTCAGCCTTGCTGGTTTAATCCAAAAGAAAGGGAGGCGCCAGTATGTTTGGAACCAGTTTAGTTGCACAAGTGACTGGAACAAAGGAGATCATCCATTTGTCCATCTGTCAGAGCTCCACTCCTAGACTGTACGCTGACCAAAGTTAAAGTCTGATGGAGACCACTGAAAACCCACCAAGGTGAATGGGGCAGTAGAGATGTGTAAAGACTGAAGAAAGACTACTTAGAGTGATAGCCAGCAACAATGGGTCCTAAGACCCTTGGCGAATGTTTAGCAGAAATGCAGGCAAATTGTGGGAAGCAATTAAAGTGATTCAGTGCTGAAAAACTAGGAAGCATGGGCACAGTAATGAATTCTCCATAGAGCTTGTGAAGTATTTGGAAGTGTAATCAATAATCATAGATTCATAGACTGTAAAGCTGGAAGGGACCTCAGAAGATCATCGGTCCAGTCCCAAAATCTCTGGGAATATATCTACCGAGAACTCTCGCTATACCTGTGAACCATGAAAATGGGACTCCTGTTTGGGAATACTACTATTTTACAGATCTGCTCATGTTTGAAATGAAAAATAAAAGTACCACATTTTTAATCCATTATGCATAGAAAATGGGCTATGGTCTGCACCTGAGGCGTGAGTATTTTTAGCTGGTGATCTATGGATCATCGGTGACCAGCAGAGTGCCGTCTGGTGGAGAAGGAATTGCAGTTTTTGAGAACTACACAATGGTGGTTTGAGAAGGTGGTAGAGAAGCTGGTTCTTAAGATCTTTCTCCTGAGTGACTCATAGGGTGGATAGGTTGGAAACATGTTATAACAACTGTAGAGTTGTCATCCACACAAGGTTACATCACTGCTCCAGCTAGTCTAGGATACTTCCCATCTACAGCAAAGGAGAAATAGTCCATCCTGACTCCCACAAATTGTATGCCCCAAAACATGCAGGGTCTTACCTCTCTACAACATCCTAACTTTGTTGAGCTGTTTGTTGTACCAATATCCTGCAGCAGTGAGTTCCACTGGTTAACCATACATTTCAGGAAAATAAGTATTTCTTCTTGAACAAGTGAATGAGTCACTTTTTCTCTTCCCCATTGTCATGGAGCTTTTATGTTTGTTTTGTCTCTTAATCTAAAATAGAAGCCACCTGCACTGAAAGTGCAGATGGGGAAAAGTGAACATTTCTTTACCCACCTCTGCAGATCTCTGTTGTCTCAGTACCTCAGGTGTTTTATGACTATTGTATGACCCTTATTTTCTAAATGAGAAACCTGAGGCATGAAATGGTTATGTGATTTGCCACTATAGGAGATAGTGACTGAACTGGGATAGAAAACATATTACTCAAATCCCATTGCCTTGGTTCACACCATATCTAAACAGGGACAGGAAGCCAGTAGGGCAAATCAACAGAAGTGATGAAGTTGTCATCATCTGTCTTTCATGAATGTCTTATCTGTGGCTCTGAAGGTGGCTGACAGGGCCAGTTCGGGATTGACAGGTTCTATTGCAACTCGGGTACATGTTTCTGTGCCGAGTGGGTGGCACTGTTTCTGCCTCTCCTGCTCTTCCATGTCCTGTTGTTGTCATAAGGTTTGAAATTACTGAGATCCTTGCAGCAGACTTTTCCTCCATTTGGGGCAATCCTGGGTGATAGTCTCTCATGAGTTGATGTCAAAGTTGCATTTTTTCAAGTTGCCCTTGAGGATGTCCTTGAAGTGATTTCTCTGCCCTTCTTTTGAGCATACACTTTGACAGAGCTGGAAAAATAAAACTTGCTTTGGGAGTCTGGAGTCAGACATCTGGATGATGTGGCCAACTCAGCAAAGGCAATGTCAAATGATTATCGGCTTGATGGATGCTCGTGGTGTTTGCTTGCAAGAGGAGGCTAAAGTCGCTCCATATGTCTTCCCACTGGATTCAAAGGATCTTTCTCAGGCAGTGTTGATGGTATGTCTCCAGTGACTTGAGGTGTCTGCTATACGTTGACTGCATCTCATGTCCGTATAGTAAGGTATGAAAGATGACTGCTTGGTAAACCATTAGCTTTGTTTTGAATCTGATGTTGTGATCTTCAAACGCCTGTTTCCTCAGCGTCCAAAGACCACATTTGGACATTTGAGGTGATGTTGGATAATTTTTGTCGACGTCAGCCTTCTGTGAGTCTCTCCATAAATCTGAATTACCAGAGCTGGCGACTGCTCATTAAGAGCTTGTTAAGGAAGGACCTTAGTCTTCTGAATGTTAAGCCTCAGTCCCATTTTCTTGTATGCCTCAGTGAAGATGTTAATGATTGCCTTAAGATCTACTTTCTAGTGAGCGCACACTACAGCATCATCAATGTACTGGAGCTTGATAACTGATTCTGGGGTAGTCATGGTTTAGGCCAGGAGTTGGCCTAGATGAAACAGTTTACCATCCATTCAGTAGTTTAGCTCCACTTTGACTGGAAGCTTGTTGGTGGTCAGATGTAGCATCGTAGTAAGGAATATCGAAAAGAGAGTTGGAGTGATGATGTGGCATTGTTTAACTCCAGTCTTAACCACAAAGGGATCAGCGATAGATCCATTACTGAGGACCACTGCTTGCATACTGCCATGGAGCAGCAGAGAGTGGTGACAAAATTTGGTGGGCATCTCTACCTCAGAAGGATCCTCCGCAGTGCTTCTCAGTTAACAGGGTCAAAGGCTTTCATGAGGTCAAAAAAGGCCATGTAGGAAGATGTATGTTGTTCCTGGCATCTTTCCTGCAGTTGATGAGCAGTGAAGATCATGTTGATTGTGCCTTTTGATGCCCTAAACCCACACTGAGATTCCAGGAAGAGCTCTTTAGCAAGTGGAAGGACGTGGTTCAGGAGGGTTCTTGCAATGATCTTTCCTGTGGTGCACAGCAAGGCGATCTCTGTGTAATTTCTCTCCCATCTTGAAGGTTAGTATGACCGTGGCATCCCTGAGGCCATCTGGGATTTCCTCGTCATTCCAGATCCTTAAGATGAGAGCATGGAGCTGTGCTGTGAGCTCCTCTCCCCCCTCCTTGAAGATTTCAGCAAGGAATCCATCTGCTCCAGGTGCCTTTTCATTTGCCATATGCTTGATGGCTTTCTTCACCGTGGAGGGATTCCAAGTTCATCTCTGACTGGGTGCTGCAGGATGGAGTTGAGAACACTCTCACCAACAACAGAGTCTCAATTGAGAAGGTCTTCAAAATGCTCCTTCCAATGGGCATTGATGGCTCCCCTTTCCTTATTCAAACCCCAATACCTTGGTTCATGCTATGTCTAAACAGGGACAGGCAGCAAGTAAAGGAAAATCAACTGAAGTGATGAAGTCAACACATAACTGAAGGCACACTGAGCCCCCATGTACAAACTCTTATTTGGGATTATGGTGTCCATAGAGAATTTCTCCCCTGAGAAAGACTAAATTATGGCAATTTTTAAATTGTTTCAGTCTAAATGAGTGCTTCCATGTCAGGAACTTAATATGCTTTAATTTATATGTAATGATTGTAGACCTGTAGATGATTTGCCTTAACTAACCTGCCCTTACCCTGGAGCTAAGCCCTCTGCAAAGGTGCTGCAAACTGATTTCATTATTTTGGGAACCAGTCTTATGATTTTTGACCGTTTCGGCTTGGCAACACTGGGAGTCAAAGGAAAGGTTTGGGTTTTACATATTCGGAATGGAAAGTCGGCTGGAGCTGTGTCCTGCTTCTCTGGCTCCCCCATTTTTTAGAAGGTCAGCATAAACAGTTCTGGCTCTAACGCTTTTATAATCACATCTCAGAGCTCCATGCTCCATGACACGACGTAATCCCAAGACTTCATCATCCAGTCCCTGCAGGAGCGGTCCTGGGAGGCCTGTGCAGTGGATATTTGGTCAAATACAGCTGCAAGAATGTCCTTTGCATCAATTAAAAACAGTTCTTATTGGATTTTGCCCAGCTGAGCTAGAATGATTGAGAAAAGACCCCAAGTACTTTAAGCATAATGTAGTAGAGAGAGAGAGTGGCAGGCAAACAGAGTATGGACACCCAATGCGGGCATTTACTATGGGTAAGAAGGAAATCTGGAGCTATCACAAATACTCACAGTCCTGGAAAGGAATTTAAACCTTGTGCTTCAGGAACATGCAGGGATCAAGATGAGACCTGGAATAGGGACTGATTATCACACATCAGCTTGTAGCTCTTCTTGGGAAGCAGCTGGAGCTGCCACTGTCAGAGGCAGGGTACTAGACTAGGAGGGCCTGGGTTCTTCCCTAATTTGGCAGTCCCTGTATACATGCAACACAGTCACAATCAGTGGCTATACCATGTCAGGCAAATCGGCTTTCATATGTAGTGCCAGGATATAAGTGTGACTGTGGACAGGGTACACTACGCTGGGTATTTCCCTTGAAGGCCTTTTTGAACACTTTTTCACTACAACAGGGAATTCGGGTGCAGTGCACAGGACCTTAATTGGAGTTTCTGAAACCTGAGCTGCTCTTTGCATTAAAGCCCTGAGAGCTTACAAACAATGGCCACATTATTACTGATTTAAGCATTCTTATGCAGCAAGAAAAGAGAGCTTCAGAACAGCCTTTAGCTCCCTGCTTTCGCTTCAGTTGTCCTTCCTGTAGCAATTTGTTGTGCAGCTGGAGCAGTACGGGTTCTGCTCCTTGCTCTGCCCCGATCAAGTGACTTCTTGCGTGTCCTTGTTTGTTAGGCTGTAAGTTCTTCAGGGCAGGGCCCATCTCTATGTGAATGGTGCCATGCACGCACTGGACAGTCCCAATCTAAGCAGTAAGTAAGATGCAGAAATTGTAGGGTATCACTTTGACTTTGCCTGTGTGTATATATATATATATATGTGTGTGTGTGTGTATATATATATATGTATGTATGTATATTTGCCCCCAACTGCTTACACAGTTTTTGTCTTCCCCTTCTCCTTCCCCTTTCTCTCTTCTGTTTTTCCCCACCTTCTTTTTATACCCCTCCACCCCCACAGCAGTGGCTCAGATATTCTCATCTACCCAGAGGAAATATAAGAACAAGGTCAGAGAGATTTCCCATTGATTCACTTATGTCAGGGATTTCACCGTGCAAGTGAAGTCGCAAGGATGGCGAGGGGACACCCCTGAGATATGAGACCTCCTGGACAGCCCCAGCCTGCTAGCTGGAGGGCAAATCAGCAGCCATGGGAGCTAGGAAGGAAACACCTGCGCTGGGGAAACTTTTTTCAGCATTTCAGTGAAACAATGACTAGGAGTCAAACTAGCAGCACCTTTGCTGGGCCAGCATTTCCTACATTGTGAGCAGAGTTGTACGTGTGAAAAGTTCATCTCTGAAAATACCCTCCCTTCACTGCACAAGCTGGCGGGAAGCAGTGCTGCCCAACGTGGCGAGAAAGCAAAGGGCCACATTTGCCCCTACACAGCACCAGGAACTTCCTGTATCTAGCAGCCTCAGGGCCGGGCTTGGGCACCAGCACAGGCTGAAGGAGCCCTGCGAGATGTGCAGTATTGCACCACTGGGGCTGCTCTGAGGAAACAGAGCAGTGAGTGTGTTGCGGGGGAGGTAAGGACTCCCGTGTCACACCCCCTCTGACCTCTTCTAGATGCCAGCCAACTGCTGGCCTGTGCAGTGCTGCTGCTGCTTCTTTTTTGTACTGTATGCAGTTTCATTTTCAAAGCTCCAGTTTCTAGAGTCATGTTATTACCTGGAAATATGTGTTTTCATTTTAGGGGGAAAAAAGGAAGTTTTTAGCCTTTGTGGTTAGGGAGAGGAGCTTAAAGTGACTGTAACTGAAAGACTCAGGAACCAGCAAGCAAATGAAATGAAACAAAAGAAATGCGAAAGCCAGTATGTAAAGAAGGATTCTGAATTGGAAGGTGATTTGGGGATTTTGGCACTTGACACTTGATTTTTCAATGCACCAAGTTCCCACAGTTCCTGCTGTCCCTTGACTGCAGGAGAAACACAGAACAGAAGGAGGGGCTTGTACCACCTCTACTATTGCCTCAGGCCACCACGGTGAGGGAAAAGTGGGCCTTGGGCAATAGGAAACAGGGCCCAGAAAGAGGAATTCCCTTTCCTGAGATGAATCTATTCCAGAGTCAGGATTAAACCCCACAGCTGTGCTATAACTACATATCTGCTTCCCCTCTCCTGCCTGCAGAGATTTGTCTCTTTTCGCTCCTTTCTGTACCTTATTTTCAGCTAGGGTTCAACAACTCCAACAGGCCCTTGGACGTTTGCATGACTTGGCCTGTCTAAGCTAACTGCTGTGGGGTTCTTGCTAGTACTCTTGCTATTGGGCTGAATGAGTTGACAGGAAGAGTAAAGTGAATTGGTTTTACTTTGTAAAGTGACTGTAAAACTAGCCCTTTTTTGCTCATCAGGTCTTCAGCCCATATATGTTTTCATTAATATTACTTCCAGAAGTGCCTAAAATGTAGTAGGCATCCTTCCTCTTATTGCTTCCAAGAGAGATGGGACTGTCCAGTGCATGGCACCATTCACATAGAGATGGGCCCTGCCCTGAAGAACTTACAGCCTAACAAACAAGGACACGCAAGAAGTCACTTGATCGGGGCAGAGCAAGGAGCAGAACCCGTACTGCTCCAGCTGCACAACGAGTTGCTACAGGAAGGACAACTGAAGCGAAAGCAGGGAGCTAAAAGCTGTTCTGAAGCTCTCTTTTCTTGCTGCATAAGAATATTTAAATCAGTAATAATGTGGCCATTGTTTGTAAGCTCTCAGGGCTTTAATGCGAAGAGCAGCTCAGGTTTCAGAAACTCCAATTAAGGTCCTGTGCAGTGCACCCGAATTCCCTGTTGCAGTAGTGAAAAAGTGTTTAGAAACATGCAGCTTGCAAAACCCATGTAAACAGGCAGACAGCCAGGGTTCAAACTTAACAGCTAGGGACAGACGTTACACATAAACTGGTTTAAGTGATGAGAAACTGGTTTAAGCCTGTAACAGAACAGATGTTCAGTGCACATAAACCAGTTTGAAAATGGCTGAAACCGGTTTGAGATAAACCTGGTTGAATGTAGTATCAGAGTTAATTGATCTGGCTCAAACCGGTTTATGCAATGTCTGTCCCAGACCCCTTCTTGGTTTAAGTTAAATCAGAATCCTCCAGCGTCCCAGTGGATTTGCAGTTCTGGGCATGGCTCTGCTCTCTGCTCCAGCCCAGCAAGGTTGGCCCTTTCCCCTGCTCCCTGACTGCAGTCTCTGTTTGGCAGAGACTGCAGATACAGCAAAGTCTGCCTGGCTTCCTCCTGCTTCCCCCCCTCCCCCTCCCCTCTGCTTTACACAGACACCTCTCAGCATTAGCTACCACATGCTGGTGAGGGTCCATGCTGTGGGAGATGGGACAAAGACAGACAGGGCAGTGTCAGGTTAGGGGTCTTTGATGCTAATCAACAGGTAGCTGGTAATGTCCCGCCTTGGAAAAAGTTGTTTAAGAAGAGCTTGAACTAATGAGCGATCTTTTTGTTTTGCCAATGGGGTGATAAAGGTTCCCTGTGTAACTTCCTGCTGTGTAAGTAAATGCTGTGCAAATCCCTGCTGGTTCCCTCACTGACTGAGGGGGAGGGGGAGGGGCACACTAAGCAAAGCATCCTGCTGGCGCCTGGCCACACCCCCCTCAGCTCAGCATTGTGGAAGGGAAGAGAGGGCTGCTCTAGTCCTGTCCTCCCCACTCCCAGCTTCTAGCCTGAGCCACTGTAGGCATGTGCCTGCAACTTTTCAGTCCAGAGGGGATGTCTGTATGGTTACAAACTGATTCAGCCTAGGCAGGTTAGACTAACCTCCAAAGATTGAATTAATTCAGGCTCAGGCTTTTTGAATGTCTGTCCCTAGCCAACATGGTCAAGTTGTTATGCCCATAGGACCATGGCTGGTCTAATCTTTAGGGAACCTATATTTGGCTTGTGAAGAGAGACTTGGGGCCCTGCTGGGAAGATGAAACCTGGAAAAGATGTGGGTGGGAATTTGGACTTGATTGGTTTTGCTCTGCTTTTTCTGATCATGGGAATGAGAACCTATTCTGGTTTGTCCATAGTTGTTAGCTATGTTCTTCCTGGAGAAGCATTATGGTCAGAGAGAGTAAGCTGGAATGAACCCTGCTTGATTCCCAAATCTCTTGCAGAGACTGCAGGGATAGTAGGTCTGGGCCTCAGTGGGTTTCAAAACACTGTGACTCAATAAACATGAACTCTTAAGATGCTATTTTTAGGGTTAAATATTAACAGTGGAACCATGTGAAATCACACCATAGTATTTTCACACTTTAACCAGGTGTGAAACTGCATGGTTCAGCTGATCTGTCTGTGATGATAAGGTGCGTGTCTTCCCGGGTTCCACAAAATTTAAACAAAGAATATTGTACATGTGCTACAGACACATGCAGCAAGAGCTCAGGGAATTGTGTAGCAACCCACTGTGGAACAAAAGAAGCTTGGGTCCAGAAATGTCAACATTGTACATTACTGTCAGTCTGTGTAAAAGGGTGTAGTGGATACACTGAGAAGAAAACAGGGAGGCACAGTAGGAAACACGATTTCAAAGTGAAGGTAAAATTATATGATGGGAGGGACAGAGGCTTTTATCCAGATGCCAGCAAATCAGTTAGTGAATGAATGTTCTTCTGCCCAGGACACTTGACTAGGCTCCAGGAGGAAAGGTGTTGCCTCAGTGGAGTAAGATGATAGTCATCACGGTACGTGTATGCAGGAAGCTCCCCTTGGGATCTTAAAGCACTCTAAGAGGTGGCAACTATTGGTCCCAGTGTACGGATGGAGTAATCCCCCCAGACCAATTTGAATGGCTTTTTCCAAGAGTAAGATATCCAGCCAGGTGTTGCCTGAATTGCAGACTAAGCCCAGGCTTTCCAGGCTTATAGCTCTGCATTTTAGTTACTGTCTCATATAGATACTCCTCCACAATCTTGGAGCCTCAAAGGCCTATCATTCTTGCAAGGCAACTTCTCAGTGAAGGATACTGACAACAAACCCCTGTCCTGCAGGACAGCTGGCATCCAGCAGAGCTCTATGCTGCTGCAGTTCCACTGAAATCAATGGAGTAATGCAGAGGCTGACCAGGCCTCCCACTATGCATGGTTCCAAGGCATCAGACTGTGATCGGTTACTCAATGCCACGAGCCAGCTCTCAGCAGAGTCTTTTATGTGTCACTTTCCGGTGGCTGCTGGAGGGGCAGCTTCCAGTTTAGATCAGCAGTTCTCAACCTTTTTAGACTCAAGTAACACCTTGTTAGACTCTAAGCATCCCTCGTTAGACTCAAGGTCCCACTCAGAACATCGTGGTTGTGGGGGCAGGGTGTGGACATGTGAGGTCCCCCCATGGCAGCCCCTGTGGGAGGGGAGGGCGCAGGGAGCTCCTGCCCAGCGCAAGCGCTGGTGCCTGGTGGGGCACGGCTCCGGCCAGCACTGGGTGCGGAGGGATGAGAGGTGCAGCCTGCCTGGCCCCTCTATCCTGAGGGCTCCATGTGCACCTGCAGCTGCCGCCCTCGCACAGGGCTGCCCTGCTGGACCCCATGGGGAAGCAGGGGGGACTCCCTCCACTCCTGGTCTGTGGAGCTGTGCAGCAGGGCCTGGAAAGGAATAGCTCCAGTGCAGGGCTTTCCCCAGTTCGTAGCCC
Organism: Crocodylus siamensis; assembly: GCF_052110815.1. NCBI lineage: Eukaryota > Metazoa > Chordata > Crocodylia > Crocodylidae > Crocodylus > Crocodylus siamensis. Next base: position 48,868,169 of record NC_143403.1, read on the forward strand.
CGCCATAGAGGCGGCAGCAGCAGTGGACCGGGAACCGTAGAGCTGGGCCAGCTCCTGCTGTGTTTTGTGTCCTGGGAACCATGCGGCGTGACATGGCATGGAGACAGCTGGCCCAGCCGGGCACCGCATGGGAGCCATGGTTCCCAGCTGCAACACCAGGACACAGGACGCAGCAGGAGCCAGCCTCGCCTCACAGTTCCTCGCTGGCTTCTGCTGCCGCCGGGTCCCAGTCCCACCTGCTGCCACTTCCTCTCCCCCCTCACTGTGGCTGCCACCGCTGCCCTTCCCCTGTTGCTTTCCTTCCTTCCCCACCCACCGCCACCGCTCTCCCCTGCCCCGCTCTGCCCGCCGCTCCCCACCTGCAGCTCCAACATGACGCAGTTCTGGCCACAGGGCCGGGCCGCATGCTGCAGTGGGAGCACCATGCAGCCGCCTGCTGGGCCACGCTGGGTCCTGCTGTGTCGCGATACTTCCCTACCCATCCCCCGCCCATTCTGACCCAAGTTCCCCTCTTGTATGGAGCGAGGCAGGAACAGCCCTAGGGCCCAGGGTCCAGGCCCAGACCCTCCGCTAGGGCAGAAGCTTCCAGGAGGGGGGCTGGGGAGGGAGGCTGGGCTGGTGGGCCTTGCTGCTGCTGGGTCCTGCCACTGTCTCTTCCTGGGTCCTGCTGCTGCTGGCTCCTGTCATCTTTGACAGGCAGTCATGGGAACATAAATATTAATTTTTAAATTTTTTTAGGTGCCCATGGACCGGATAGAATGGCCAGGCGGGCTGGATGTGGCCTGTGGGCCATATTTTGCCCACCCCTGTTTTAAAGTAACCAATGAATCACAGTGCTGATGACAAGGGCAGAGTAGCTCCTTCCTCCTTTTTTTATTTACAGCTCAGCCAGGACTTTAAGGAGAGGCTGCTTACCTCAGAGATCTAATGGGGATCAAAGCTGACTTCGAGGAATTTATTCGAAGAACCTGGTATAAGCAGCATCATTTCCTCTGGGTAGCTGCAAAACACAGTATTCATTGGTGCTAGTCACTCAGTAAGCGTCTCTTTATTTTTCCGTTGCATGGGGTAGTTGTTGGCTAATCAGTGTACTGAAAAAAAGCAAGTTTCCCCATTTTTGGTCATTAGCAGAGGAAGCAGCGGTGCTTTCCACAACGTGCTCTACAGCACACACACTACTCTGAGCATGCTGTGGCGCTTAAAGACTTTTGGCACTCTACTAGGTAGGTTCAGATGTTTTCTTTCCATGCTTGCTTCTGGCTGTTGCGTTGCTGTTGTGGCCTCTTTTAAAAAGTCCCTCTTGTGAGTCGTTGCTCTTCTCTTTTGACAGTGGCTTGTTTATGATCAGAAGGAAAGAGGGGGCTGTCAGCTCCATGGGCTGTGTGGGGTTCAGTTGGAGTGTGCATGTAGATAGATACAGGCCGTTAGGAGACTGACTCACCCGATAGAAAAACAGAACTGTTTCATCAAACTGAAATTCGAAGGTGAGTTGATTGCTCTAGAACTTCTGCTAACCTGGGTCAGTGGAAACTGATAATGTCTTTCTGGGAAAATGTTCCTTCTACTGGAAACAAGTAAAAAGCAGAGTGAGAAACCGTTATGAAAAGAGGTACTTGTTCCTTCACAGATGGCAACAGTTTGTGACAGGTTAAATGAGCACTTTCTTTTGGGTTTAAACTCTGTGGTTGCTAGATCCCCACTTGGGGAAGTGGTATAAAGCAAAAAGCAACTTTAAGGGTTTGATGGGGGACTGGATTTAGGGTAAAGTGGGTTTGGGGATTGAGAAATGGTAGTCTTTGCCTTTTAGCTGGCAGTTTAAGAGTCTGTGCCACTGCTAGCAGTGAGTGGCTAGCAGCTGAGGGATGCTCCTTTGTGTTTGTGAGATGAGCTCACTAAACCTTCTAGCAAGACAGAGCAGCGATTACTAGCCAGCAGGCACTAGCTGTTGATGGTCACAGCAAAGTAACATCAGACAGGAGGTAATGGAAGCCCTAGAGCTGATTCTTCCATCTGGGGGCTGGTTGGGATAGAGTAGGTGATGCTGAGCCCCAGGATGCACCTGTTCTAGGAAGAGCTGCAGGCCCCAAGTCCAGGGCAGTCACCAGCAAGTCCAGAGCCTTTCACCAGCATTGAAGCCAAAGGAGTGTTTTGGTTTAGAGACATGCACTCCATATTTTTAAATGGGGCCAAGCTACTTGTAGGAAATGTCTTGATTGATTTAAGGGGCACATGGGCACCTTTGCATACCGAAGGAACATCGGCCCGAAGCTGCTTCTCCTTAAATATTGGAAGAAGCTAACACTGAAATGAAATTAGCATGAGGTACCTGTGCATTGTGACTCCCTGCTGTTGGGGCACCTGTTTCACCAGTGTGTGAAGTCAAGACATGTGATCACCTAGGAATATAAACACTACTATATATATATTAGTGGCATTTCATTTTAATCATGGAAAACTATGGATTTTGGGTTACTTTTTTAAATCTGAAAATTAGGGATTTTTTTTTAAATCAGAGAACACCAGGATCCTTGGTGATCACACATCTAAAAGCCACATCAGTGCTAACACTCTGGTTACATCTTTCAGCTGCTTTCATTGAAGCCACCCTTTAGCTGGCAGATGACTTGGAAGCTAATGGAACAAATATGGATCACACCAGTTTTCACCACAGTGTCTAAGTGATTTAGGAACAGACTTCTAGGGTGTCTAAGTGATTTGGGAACCTCAGTCCTATTGAGAAGTTTTTACCCAGCATCACATAAGGATACTGGAGAGTCAAAATCCTGTGGACAGATATTGTCCCACAATACCAGGCCTGAGAATTGTTCTTTTAAATTAGCTTAACCTCATTCACAGTGACTGTGGTGCATTAGTTGCATTAATGACAGTAATGATTGCAGACCTGCACTGGGAATACACAAGCCCATCATGTTATTGTGGTTACTGAGACATACCCATGGCATTTGGAGATTAGCAGCTCTTCGGCAACAGGAAAGAACAAGTCAATTCTGTCCTTGCTAACTTTTGTGCAGTCCAACCCCCGCTTGTTTAGACTAGGTTGAAGAGGTAGATGGGAGGAGAGTTTGGTGCAGGATGCTTTGGCAGATTATTAATCTAGAGACAGATACAAAAATATAATGCAATACCAGATGAGTAAAGATTCATTTTGAGAAAAGGTCACCACCAGCTTGATGACTTGTGCTAACTTACTACAGTTCATTTAATCATATGCCCAGAAGTGCAGGCTACATTCAGACCTAGTGTAGGTGGGGACATTTCCACTCATGTCAAAGAGTTGCACATCCTTGTATCAAGTTTTGCTTCTTCCCACCTGGATGCCATGTGTGTTGCATCATGAAGAATAAACATGCTCACAAGGTGCTGAGCTCTGGCAATGGCCAGGTGTGTCCTGGCTATTACAACTGCTTGGAAATGGGATTTGTATCCCATCAAAATGTTGGAGCTAGAGACAGAGTGTTCCCAGGATTAGGCAAAATAGCAGAATCTTTTCTTTTTTAGTGGGACTGATATTGAGAAATCTTTGATTTTGCATACAAGCAAATGTTTCTACAGCCCAGTGGCCTGACTGCTGGGTGGGTACTCTTCCCAAATCCCCAGCTACCCAGTGTGTTAGCTGCCTGGCTGCCTTGGAAGCCAGTTACCTGTGGAGCAGCCAAGTGCTGGAGGCCAGCTCCTTTAAAAGCCAGACAGTTCATTAGTTTCATAGTTTCATAGTTTCTAGGGTCAGAAGGGACCTGAGTAGATCATCTAGTCTGACCCCCTGCCACGGCAGGAAAGAGTACTGGGGTCAAATGACCCCAGCAAGATGTTCATCTAACCTCCTCTTAAACACCCCCCGGGTAGGAGCCTGCACCACTTCTCTTGGAAGTTGGTTCCAGATCCTAGCCACCCTGACTGTGAAGTAGCACCTCCTGATATCTAGCCTAAATCTACCCTCTGCCAGCTTGTGACCGTTATTCCTGGTCACTCCTGGTAGTGCTCAGGGGAACAGGGACCCCCCAGTGCCTGCTGGTCCCCTCTGACTAGTTTGTAACAGACCACTAGATCCCCCTCAGCCTTCTCTTGTGGAGGCTGAACAGGTTCAGGTCCTGCAGCCTCTTCTCGTAGGGCCTGCCCTGCTGCCCCTGATCATGTGAGTGGCCCCACTCTGGACCTTGCTGACCTGATTTCTGCTGTATGTTTCAACACAAGCAAAATGTTCATGCAGAACATTTTGACAATAACGAACCAGCATTTTCCAAACGGTGGCAGCTCTTTTATTGGAAAAACTTTGCCCTGCTTTATGGGTGCTACCAGATGCGATAATTTCCCAGAGATTGTGTTTAGTTCAAGAACCAGTTGGCTGCAACTTGTCATTAAAGCCAACAGAGGGAATCTTGGTAGGCATGAGAGAAACCGGCGTCTGAGGAAGTGATTTCTGGTGGGTGTCTTATAGTCCAGCTACTGAGCTAATGCAATGTCTATAGTTTTAGTATGTGGAATTAGAGAATTGACTCTGGGAAACCCAGCACGTTTTTGACAGGAGACTCCTGGGTTGTTGGTGCCTAGACTTGTATCCACCAGAAGTTTAAATTACTGGGCCGAGTTCTGGGACTTGGGCCACAGGGGCCAGAGAAGAGGACCAGAATGGTCTCTCCAGACCTTCAAATCCAGGAACTGTGTGCAAGAACTTATTAGGTATCCTGGGAAGGTACATGCAGGTGGGATCAGAGCCTGTCACCTGCCTCTCCACTTGTAATGTCAAAGTCTTTATGTCAGGATGATGGTAATAGTCCCAGGGCAGAAACCAGTCTACATCGCTTAGCTTCATCTCCATCATTTACAGCGTCAGTAGGCCTTCCTGCGGGGTTGGATGGACACTGGGAGCTGCTTTACTCCAGCCTCTGGCACATTCCACGTAGGACCCGAACTTCCACCTTCCAGGAAGCCAACCCTTGTCTCAGCAGGTCACCTGAGCATGAAGCCCCAGGGAAGAGCATTACAGATTAAATGATTCAGGGGAAAGGAAAATGAGTCCTTCTTATGATCTAAGAGATAGAAAAAACCCATAGGGACTTTAACTGGCTTCTTAAGAAGCCGGCATGTAACTATTCAGTAGACTAGAGCACACCCCCGCCAGCTAGCCCTAAATAGCAGTTGGAAAGGTAGTTTCCAGCTCCCTGGACACACTAGAATCTGCTTGCTTGGGACTAGTCAGCTTCCCTCCGGGCATCCTCTCCAGTTGTTGTGGGCCCCCAGTTGCTTGTGGGCAAGTATCATTGTGAAATTTGCTTGCAAACACGCAGGAGAACATCCGAGTCCAAAGTGAAGCTGAATTTTTATTAGTGCTTTAGTCCCTCTGTGTCCCAGATTCATCACTGCATTTGAACTGACATCTACCTCTGCCAAGGTCTCAGAGCTGTAGCTAAAATCTAGATAATCCAGAAACATGTAACTGCATTATGCATGTCATGTTCTGTGCAGCTAGTAGGCTTGCTCAGCCATTTCCAACTTTAGAATAGACACTCTGTGCTTTGATCTCATCAGTGTTCAGAGGGTGGTGTTTACCCAGTAGCTGATGAGAGATCTTTGAAGGAAAAACAGGTATGTGGTACTTTTTCTTCCTTCCAATGAAAGGATCCAGTTTCCAGTTAGAATCTGTCACTGTTAGATCCAGGGTGTTCGAGGTGGGCTAGAGAATCTCAATGCCTTCCTACTATGTGCAACAACTGATGTGATTCTTTCCCACTCTTCTCCAGCTGTAGCTCAGAATCTCTTCATCTTATGCATGGAGCCAGTGAACTCCAGCTGTGCCTCTTGCCAAAGGTGCCCCAAAGACCCACTAAGCAAAATCAGAGCTCAGACAAGGCTGATGGAGAGGCAGGCCCGCGATCTTTCCAACTCCTATGTAAGTGGTGCAGAATGTAGTGCTATCATTTGCCTTCCAGGGGACATGGCTGGTTGGGGGAAGTCTCACAGGTGACACTCCCAGTCTGTACAGAGGACAGGGCTCTCTGCCAGCCCTAGGAGTTCAAGGACAACTTTAAAAATCAGGAGAGGGAAGCTATGCTGGCTTCGTGTTTCAGACTGGTACAGACTGATGTATACAGACAGGTCGGGACCAATGGACCTAAAACGATCTCCCTACCTATAGGAAGCTTTGGGACTGGGAGGTGTCCTGTGGAATTACTCTTTGTCATAGTTTGGTGGAACAATTAAACCCCCTTACATATTTGCTGAACCCTGTGTATAGCATATAGGGGCCTCTTCTATCTCCTTCCTCAGAAGTGGAAAGATGCCTCTTGGCTTTGGAGATCCATGCTTCATTTGCTGTGTCCAGCAACATGGTGACTGTTGCAGAGACATATAGTGATTCTGAGATTGTCCTATCCAACAAAGGCATAGGGCTTTTATCCTGCCCTTACCAGGGGGACAAGAAATTACACAAAGCCTTATACCATGCAATGGGATAGAGTCAGTAAGACTGTCTGAAACTGCAGCTTGGTGTGCCGGAAGTCTTCAGGATGTGCGTGTGTGGTCGGGTGGGTTAAACTGTATGACCTAGTCACTTTCCCTCAAGCCAGAAGATTCCTTCAAAACCCATCAATGCTTCCCAGCGCTCTGGGCAGAGTGTGTGTGTGGAAAGGCATTCACAGATGGATGAATCACAGATCACAGGAATGTTCAGACATGCCGGTGCCTCCAGCTCGTGTCTTCCACCTGGATGTATAGTTATCAAACACTTGTTGGCCCATATCTGTTCCTTTCAATGGCACTGTTGATTCCATTTCTACACACAGCCCCCCACAGGATGGCTTAGTGATTTAAGCTTTGCCTCTGACGCACTCACATTCTTAAGAGCACCACTGACTTGTAGCCCAGCAGGAGCAGCATAGCCTTCTAGCCTTCCCTGCTGTAGTAGGAGAGCTGGGATGCAAGGAATTTAGTGTGGGAGTCTTCATACAAAGTTATTGAAACCACAAGTCTGCATGGTCTGTATAAACACAGAGCTGGGATTCTAGTTGTGTCCTCAGCCAAAATTATCCCCTTCTCCTGCTGTTGTGCAGCATGCCGGCTGCTACTCTCCACCCCAGAAGCAGCTGCATCTCCACTATATTGAAACCACGTGTAGTCAGTAAAACACTTGCATCCCTCCAGCACAAAGACTGCAATAGAGAAGCACGGTCCTGTGACCAAAGCACTAATCTCAGAACCACCAGGGATTGAATCCTTGCCTAGGTTACCAACCTGCAGAGTTGCTTTATCTCTTTATGTATCTTGATTTCAACATCCATAAAATGGAACCAACAATGCTGGCTTACCTTGGTGGGTGGTTATGAAAATTAATTCATTAATGTTAGCCAAGAGTGTTGAGATTCTAAGTGAGAAGATGCTATCTTTTCCAAAGATAGTATGTTGCCATTAATTTATAATGATTTATTGGCCATGTGACCTGCTCTGTCTCCTTTACACTGGTTTTCTTTGCATGTATTTTTTGTTTTCCTATCCAGGTGATTCACCAAGGATTGCACAGAAATCATATTAACACCCTCTGCCATGAGGTGGTGCCTGGGTTTCCAAAGGGGACGATAGTAACTCAACCAGAAATGGACATGCTCCAACAGCTATACAGGACTATGGTGTACATGAACCAGTCATTTCAGGTTATCAGGGAGCATCAGCAGGATCTGAATGAACCAGATGCCGTACTGCTTCAAGAGCTCCGACATGCTCACCTGGCCGTGAGAGGGCTCTTGTCCAATATTGTCTGTGCTTTTTGTGTCCAGGGGGCCTCCCCCAGTCCTGTCACCATCCCAGAGAGGCCTACAGTGACAAAAGCTTTCCAGCAGAAGATAGAAGGATGCAAAGTGCTCTGGAACTATGCTAGGTTTATGGAGAGACTGACTAAGAGTCTTAGGGAAAACAGAAAGCAGGTACGGAGAACCAAAATGGGAAGGCGGCAAGGCAAAAAAAAAAAAGCATCCCCAGGTTGCTGACTGAGCCAAGCTGGTGACACAGACTGCCCCAGACTGCTGTTGCCCAGGCTCAGTGACAGGAATGTCCAGCTTCTTTAATCCTGAGAAGCACCAGGACCAAGCTAAGCCCAGGTACACCAGGCCTGTCTGTCATCTCCTTCTCTGGGCAGCCATGTCACATCCTACTTCCCCAGATATGTGAGCTAAGGCAAACAGCCCCAAGGAGCTGGATTTTCAAAAGTACTCAGCACCCAGGAGGAACCATGCTCCTCAGTGTGGGGATGAACCTCGGTCTTGTTCACCACGACTGGTGTGAGAGTCTCCAGAAGTCCTCCCTGGGTATAAAGAAGATGCTGTGTTGTTCTTTGGGATGTGCTAACCTTATAGCCTACCAATACCTCTCTGCAGGACTTCGGCCCAGTTAGACTTTAGGCCCAGTTCAATTTTTTCTGTGATAGGCATAGTGAATGTCTTGGAGTTATATTTTTCATGCTGGTACCAGCGAGAAGAGGAGCAGGTTTAGTATCTGCTTAGTTATTCCCAGCAGCTCAGTGCCCGTCCAGCCTCCCAGCATGAAAAGCCATTATTTCTGTGGCCAGTCAGAGCAACCTATTACCCTCGGTCGAGGCAAGTCATTTATTTCTGGTACTGTTGAACAGCTACTGTGTTTCATTGTTACAAACAAGAGGAACAGCCTGAATCATGGCTGGCTGCAATAATCATCTGACAAATCAGGGACTCTTTCCATTGTTTATCCAAACATAAGCCATAGAGATAGCTGGACCCTGTATTAGCAGTTACAGCTGTACAAAGCAAGTACAGATTGCTATTGGGAATGATAATACTTTGCCCCTAAGTTTGTGTAAGTATAAATAATGATGCAAGATGCAGGGTGGGAGGAACCAGACCTCCAGTCACATGCTCCTGTGGAGATAATTCTGTTGGGATCACCAGCAGCATAATTTATTGAAAAAAAATTACTATTAATTTCTAATCACTGAATCAGGTATCAAATGCAAATTGTCATTTCCTCATTGGTTTATAAGACATGACCCTCTTTTTGGGTTCTTGACTATCTCCACTAAAAGGTTCATATAACACATGCACGTGGACGCACACACACACACCTATCACAAGGGAAAGACTATCAGGCAGTCTGGAGGAAAACGTTCATAATGTGGGGAACTAAACACACCCAAAACTTTATGACCTTTGAATTTCAAGATTCGTTGCTGCCTATATTTTTTATATGGACCTCAAACGATGTTCAGTGTCTTTTTCATTATGTAGGTATATCATACAGGTTAGAAAGAGAGCAGGTTTGTAGTGGGAGGTCTTTTCTGCACTCCTGAATTAATTCCACTTGAAATGGAGCTCACACGTTGACTGAAACTTTCTTTGCACTGAATCATCATTAAAAACGGGTCAAGTCCAGGGAAAGAGGCCCTGGTGGAAGTGTTGCTGACATAAGCCAAACTGCCTTTCTCCTTTCCAAAAATTCTGTGCAGCTTTGCAGAGATAATTCATTGCTACAAGGTTTGGGATGTTTGCTGTAGAACAGACTAGATTCAGAAAGAGCCTGTAGAGTCAATGTTGAAGACCTGTTTGGGTGTTTCAACCCAAGTTCAATTCAGTGAGATGATTCTGTACTTAGTACAGTTGTTCAATACTTAGTACAATGTGGTGTAACAAAATGCAACAGAAACAAAATGACAACAGCTTCCACTTAGTTTGGGTTGGCATCAGCATAGTCACAAGTTACTGGCCAATAGAGAATTTGGTCTGAGGTACAGAAACCTAAATTGTACATGAGGTGAAGAGTTTATGTAAAATCACCCGCAGCACAAGGCCGAGAGTTGGGCAAGTAGTCTTGCTAATTCAGTCTCAAAACTTTGGCTTCCTTGGAGTAAGTCCTGTTTTGCTCTAATATAGGACAACTGGATTCTGGGAGGCACATTTATATTGCTCACTTGCACGGCACAGATCAGAGTATGAGGTTATTTAGGGCTGGCAGCAGTGACTGTCCAAATTGAACTTGTTTTTATAATCGGCTTGATTTTCCAGTGATTCAAAGGTCCAGTGACCCAGCCTGACTAAGTCACTGTGTCGCAGGGGGTGAGTGTCTCTCTAGCTAGAATCCAACGACAACCAGCACATGATCTTAGCATATGGTTACTCTCTGCCTGCCCTTTGTTGTTCTTTCCTGCAAGGTTTTTATAGTTCACAACCAAAAGACCAGATCTTCTACTTCTACTTGCTCTAATTCCATAGATTTTGATAGTCACAGAGTGCATCTACATGTGCAATTAATTTGAAGCAATACATTCTGGAGCAGTTTGAGTCAGAGTAAACTACTCCCAGGCATAGCATCTACATGTGCACCTGGGACAGCAGCAATTTGAACAAGGATAGAGCAGTTTATGCCAGGGCTGGGAGCACAGGGGCAGTCCCAGATGGCAGCAGTGGGCGGTGGGCAGCAGAGGAGCTGGCTGGGGCATGAGGATGCTGAAAATGCAGAGTTGTGTGGCTAGGTGTGGCTAGGTGGCAGGCAGGAGTCTGGTCCCTTGCTGCCTGGGCTGATTTATGCCCATCTACACTTGGTTTAATCACAGTTAATTAACCTGCAGTAAGATAGTAGAGTCCCAAACATTACTATCTTATGGCGGCATTAATTAGTTTACTGTGGCCTAATACTGCTGCACATATAGACAGTGGCACTTTACTCCACAGCTAATTAGTCTACTCCATAGTTAAGTGCCTGTGTCGACATGGCCACAGTGGTTAATACCAGCCAAGCATGTGGCCTGGTCTTTTACACTGCCATCAAGATTACTTGAGCAGAATTTAAACTCATCACTAGTATCTGGGAGCGTATCTGCTGCTGGTGCTGTGTTGCTGTCTTATGGTATTACCACATGATACCTGCACAGGGTAGGATGACACTGACTCCAACTTAATGATCTCTGACCTGTGACAACCATCACACCATGGTTTAAACTAATTTATAGAGCAATATTCATACAGTTTCTGTATTTATTAGATGAAGTGATTTAATTTAAAATATCTCTGCACTGGAATATCTATTTAAAACTGATATTTTAATATATATATATATTTGTCTATGTTTTTAATATGTTAAAATGTGTGTAAGCATATTTTATTTATGGATTGAAATATTTTTCTATTGTGGGCAAGGCCTACTATGCATTCATTTCCAGGAGGTGTAAATTATACCCATTTATTTTTGTATAACAAGATTTTTGATTAAGTAAAGTAATGACTGTCCCAAATAGTTGTCTGCTCAGCTTAGTTGGTAAAGAAGTAGCTAAAAATATGGGATGGGTCAGCACACCATCTAATTCACTTCTGCCTTTTGGCTAGCAGGGATTCACCTGGAAAGGCTGTGGACACATCCAGATGAACACACACATGCGGGTCACAACACCTCAAACCTGTTTGAGGTGCCACAAGCCACATGTGGTGCCTCATTTTATGTCACAGTGTAACTGTGTGCAAATTTGATACCAGGAACTCTTGGTATTAAAAAAAAAAAGTAGGAAGAAAAAGTATTATGACACATGGTCCAGGAGCATGTGCCAAAGCAACTGGAAGATGGATCCTCCAGGCAGATGCTGTCTATGCTGGCCAGAGCATCTCCCCTCCTTTAGGACCACCCAGGTTCCTCCAGCCTGCTAGGAGCCGGGAGAAGCAGAAAACAGGTAGTTTGCCCAAAGCAATGCATTTTGCCATGCACTGCAGGGGCATGTGCAGCAGCCAATAGTAGTGGCATAAATTTGTGCTGCTATTTTTTGTGCCACTGCAAGTGGATGCCCTTGTGTGTGGGGACACAGTCCGTGAGTCTAATATTGGGTGCTGCACACTGAAAGTGATACAGAAAGAGACTTGTAAAAGCACCTAATCTCTGAAAGTCAAGCTGGGTGTCTTCCCTCTAGTGTAACATCGGCATGTCATAATAGTTTCACAGGACCATTTCTGCCCACACCGTTAACGGGTTTCTTGCCAACCTGTAAGCAATGGGAAATTAGCAAGCAGTTTTGTTGGTAATGCATGAGCAGGAAGAGAACCCAGTTCCTTTTCTTCTGCAGTGGAGGAAACCCAGATAAAACCTTCCCTTAGTCACTGAAGTCAGCAGATACAATTTAAAGTGCCCTGGGCAGATCTTTTGTGTGAGCAGGGGGATTTTTTTACATAGATATTTTTAAGAGTAGATCAATACTTCCAGTTTCTGAGGTACACACCTTCAAGCCTATCTCTGGACAACCTGTTCTATATCCAACCACCCCCGAACAATGAAACGCTACAAAATCTGGCTGTCATGAAGAGCTTGTTTCTTTCCTGCTAGAGTAGTCTCCCAAAGTCAATGGGAGATTTGCCTGAACAGATGGTCCATCCATGCTAACTGTTTTTCTTAGGTGTTCCCCATAATCATAGTTTGCCATTCCCTAATGAAAAAACAGTTCCATGGATGTCAGGTTGGCCTGAGTGCATTTGACGGAATTGGAAATTCACTTCTAATTCCCCTGTTTTCCTAACTTGTGTAATCATTCATCTTACCTGTTAGGGAAGGAAGTGGCCATTGTTGAGAAATACAGCATAGCAGAGATAACGGCTGGAGCTACTTGGGAATGTAGGAATTGCCAGAGTGGCTTGAAAAAGTGATCCATCCTGTCTGTGGCAGTGGCTATTAGTAGATGCTTCAGAAAAAAGTCATACATTCCCTACAATGTTCAAAGGGAAAGCTTCTTCCTAGTCCTACTGTTTGGAGACTGGGTTATCCTCTGCAACATAAAAGTTTCCAAATTTTTTGGTTTGGGAGAGGGAAAAATAACAGAAACACAGCATTTACTCAACTAAATCAGGACACTGGTTTGCTTTGGCAGCTGGAGATATGTGGTAAGCCGCAAAAGCTGTTAGTTATTCTAGACAAGGGGGTTTGGCCTGCATCTCTGGTACCTCCTTCTGAAAGAGTACAACTTTGGCGGATATTTCTACAAAACTGAGGATCTTTCCAGCTAACTGGCTTTCTCACATACCTCTAGTAATGAGACAACTCTACTACTAGCAGGGAGGAGAATTAAGGTACAAATACATGGCATGATTAGTATGGAGTATTTTACCCCATATTTTACTGTGTGGTAAATTCACTGTAGTAAGGAGTGGACACATTACCAGCTCTCAAGCTAGCTGCCTGATATTACAGAGCCTGGCTAATAGATGGGAGGGAATTAGTTTGCATTGAGCAAAGAACTACCCACAGGATGAATCTGCCTAAGAGACCTGTGATGGACCTTGTGGAAAGGGCAAAAGGCTTGCTGATTGGTGTTGTCCAGGCTGGAGAACCAGACACCAGCCTACACATCTCACATAGACACCTTCCCACAAGGTAAAGTTATTGCACATTTTTCAAGGAATATCTTTATGCTGGATTTAAGTGATCTGCTCTGTACTTGCATCTCCCTGAATCTTGTATCTCCCTGCTCAGCATTCCTAGCTATGAGGCCTCCTATGCCCTGAGCGTCCAATCCTGGTTTTCCCAGACTTGATAAAGAAAAGTATATAAGATCAGAGTAGCCAAAAAACCTAAGGGTTGAAGAAGTCCTCATTGTGCAGATACCTGTTATAGCTCTGCAAATTGTTACCTTTGGCTGTTTTAGAAGGTAATGGAGAAGAGGCTACATGTGCTAGCTGGGGCAGTTGGTGATAGCTGTCTTAGTAGAAGCTTGTCTTTTACTGTTACTTTCAATACGCTGCATTATAGTTTGTGGACTCTGGCTATCTGACTTGTTGATCAAGGTACCAGACAACACACCTAGGATAAGGAGACTCGGGTTCCAATGTCCACTAGAGTTGGAGTAAGGACATGAACCCACAGCCCAAGGAGGTTCCCTAAATCCAGGTTGCAGGGTGTTCTGGGTTAGGTTACTGTCAGCCTCTTCTGTACAGCTGTTCTACTTTATTTACTTTATTGGAACAGAGAGAGAAATGGGACATAGGGAAGAGCTACAAAAAGGTCGTTTTCAGGGCACCCACCTGACCCTATGGGAGACCTGGGTTTAAGGTCCTACTCCAGATCAGGTAGGGCAGAGTTTAAGGCAGGCTTCCCATAGGCTAGGTGAGTACCATAGCCACTAGACTATTCTGGTGAGAGAGATAAACTGATTTTTTTTCTCCAGATTTTGTGTGTATTCCATCCAGTTTAGGCATGCTCTGAGCACACCCACAGAATCAGGCCAAACTGACAAGAGAGGCAGGGAAATACCTAATTTGAAGAGAATGGTGTGTCTACATATGCAATTAATTCAAAACAATAAACTCTGCAGCAGTTTGAGCTGAAGTAAACTCCTGGGTACAGTGTCTACACATGTAGCTGGGACAACAGCAATTTGAGCTAGGGCAGAGCAGTTTATGGCAGGGCTGCTCCTGTCCTGCTCTGCCTCTGGCTCCAGGTGGTGGCATTGGGTAGTGGAGGGGCTGGCTAGGGCACCAGAGTGCTGAAAGTGTAGAGCTGTGTAACTAGGCAGCAGGCAAGAGTCTAGCCCCTTGCTGCCTGGGCTGACCAGGTGCAATTTATGGTTTGGGAGAGGGAAGTGTCTACATGTGTGTTTAATTACAGTTACTTACTCTGCCATAAGATAGGACTGTCCCTGACAGTACTGTCTTACAGCGGTGTTAATTAGTTTACTGCAGCCTAATACCATCACATGTACAGACAGTGATGCTATACTCTGCAGCTAATTAATCTACTCCACAGTGGGCGCTTCTACGTGTGTGCATTTACTGCACTGTAACCAGAATTACTGTGCAGTACAGGCACTTGTTTACACGTATATGCCTGTACTTTACAGTAAATGGCAACTTATGCTGATCTGAGTGTGAATTTGATACTTGCATCATGCAGGTATCAAATATATGCCTGATTAGTTACTATACAGTAATGCACATGTAGATGCCTTACTACACAGTAACACTGTGTGTGTGGACTAATTTAGGATTAACTTTAGTCCAAGTCAGTCCAAACACAGCATTAATGTGCTTGAATGCCTGCATGTATAGATACCAGCCTATTCCCAATTACTGCGCAGTAATTTACTGTGCAGTAAATTTAAGCCAGCATAAATGCATGTGTAGACACACCCAGTAAAGTGCATGTGTAGACATGGGCACAGTTATGGGTAAGGCATCAATGTATTCTGGCAATTGCCAGCTATTGAATTGGCCTGTTGGGGGTCATTACCAGCCGGGAATGCTCCCAGCAGCCTTGAGTATATCCTAAGATCAGGAAGACATAAAGATGTCATAAAGACCTCCCTTCCTCTCACAGCTTTGCCAGAAACTTCTCCAGCCCAGCTTAAGAGAAAGCCCAGCAGAGTATACTAGAGAATGGGTGAAGATCACACTTTTAGACTAACCTGCAAAGATTGAATCAACTTTAGCTCAGGCGTTTTGAATGTCTGTCCCTAGCCATATTCACTAAAACCCCACCTCCTTTTCTGCAGTACTGTAGCTTGACCACTTATTCTCTTTTTGTAGTTATGCATTTGCTTATTGAATTTCAACTGATTTGTTTCAGACCATTTTTCTAATTTATCCAGGTCACGTTGAATCCTAATCCTATTGTCCAAAATATCTGCTGACCCACCCAGTTTGATGTCATTTGCGAATTTACTAAGTTTTCAGTTAATCTTCTGAGTCATTAATGAAGATACTGAATTGTACTGAAACCAGGACATAGCCCTGGGAACCCAACTTGATACCTTTTTTCTGGTTAGACATTGAGTCATTGATGATTACTTTGTGAGCATAATTATTCAATCAGTTATGCACAAGTGGTTTCACCTTATTTCTTATTTATGAGCATGTAATGAGGGACAATTCCAAGAACCTTGCAAACAACAAGTCAAGTTGTATCTGCTTTCCTTGCAACCACAGAGCCGGTGACATTACTGAAGACAGAGATCAAATTGGTTAACCATGACTTACTCTTGACAAATTCATGGTAATTGTTCTTCATCAGGTTGACATTCCATAGGAAATAGATACTTAGGAACAGATTCTTTGATGATATGCTTTAGTACTTTTAGGTGTACAGTAGTTGGACTGAACAGTCTTTATTTCCTCTATCCTCCTTATTACTTTAAGGGGTTTTTTAAGATTTATTTTCATAAATATTTGCTTTTATTACATTTTAAATATTTAAAAATATTTGCTGTTTTTCATTCTCCTGGAATCTCACCTGACCTCCATGGGTTCTTGAAGAAAACAGCCAATGACTTCTGCAAGTACCTGAGCCAGTTCCTTGAGTACTGTAGGTTAAGTGCCCAAGCACCCTACATGGTGCATAGGAAGAGTTAGGTACCCAAGGATGAAATCCTGAGGATGCACCTAAATGAGCCAGGAGCACAACAGAGATACCTTAGTC
The DNA here is from genome assembly GCF_052110815.1 of Crocodylus siamensis. Taxonomy (NCBI): domain Eukaryota; kingdom Metazoa; phylum Chordata; order Crocodylia; family Crocodylidae; genus Crocodylus; species Crocodylus siamensis. The sequence goes on from NC_143403.1 coordinate 48,884,585, forward strand.
ACTACTGTTGCTTTGTATATGTTGTGTGCCCACTTCATTTCTCCTAAACCACAGGGCACTGTGGAGCTTGGTCTTACCATGGCTCAGTACTTTTGAGGATCAATCTATTAATGTCCAGGCTAAGTTTGGCCACCCCTAGCAGAAAGAATAGCAAAAGAAAGAACACATTAATATCCATTAGATTGAAATAACACAGTGAAATGAGATCTGGTGCTCTGGGCTCAGGGGTGCTTGGGGAACTAAGTATCCTGGGATATAGTTTCATGGGAGAAAAATGTTGACAGTCTTAAGGTCACAGTAAAATATGTGGGTGATCTGGGAAACATGGACTAAAATTAGCTTTGAGTCCCAGGAACAGGACAGAGATACTGGCCATGTCTGTCTGTCTGGTTTCCCCCCTAATCCCAAGCCTGACAGAATAAGGCAGAGCAGACAGGTTGTCAGTGGCCCTAGGTAGACCTTAACTTCCTTCCCCCTGCTTCCCTTGTGCCACTGTCAGACTCCGCAGAGAAAAGAGCATAACCATAATTCTGGGCTACACACATCAGCAGTGGACTCAGGGTGAGGAGGAAGACTGTTTAGCTACCTTCTGCCTTGAGGCAGCCCCTCCATGTCAGAGCTGAGGTGCACTGAGATAGTGCAGTGATATGGAAGCTCCTTGTATTGTATCTGTATGTGGGCAGAGTAGATTTTACCATCTTTTTGCTAGCTGTGCATTCACATCAAGCAGTGATTGCTAATACCTACAGGAATGAAGACCCTACGTTCCTGTCCTGCTCTCTATCTCCTGGTATCAATGAGCACTAACTCTGTAGACATCAGAGCAAAGCTGGAACCCCAAGCAATGAGCCAAGAAGATGACCTCATGAATAGGGGGCTTGATCCTCAGCTGGTAGGCACTGACTTCAATGGAGCTGTGCTGGTTTACTCCAGGTGAGGGGATGTCTTAGATCAGAAACTCACCTGACCAATGGTGGCAACTATAAAGTGCCTGATGAGAACTACATTCAGGCACTGGAGCCTCAAATCTAACCCATTCCCATAGTGCCTTGGCCCTCATCATTTACCTTAGTGGCTTTGCAATGGATATCAAATTTTAGACTGTCATTCTAGCCTTATCCCTCAATGCCATTGTTTATAGGTTGTTTATAGCTTGTTCTGTCATTCAGTTGCTGTATTCTATATGAATAAATAAATAACTGGGATGGTAGTATTTTAAACCCACTTTGGACAAGTGCCATTGGTGCAGGGCACTGGGAATCAAGGTCCCTCTTTCCTTGAGGCATTTGTCCTCCTATTCTTGGCTTTGAACAAGCTTCAGAGCTTTGCCGTGATGCCTTGGAGTACCTTACATGGTTGCTTTGGGCCTGATCTGCTTGTTAGTTATGCTGGTGTAAAGCAAGAGTAACTCTCAAATCAGTGTAGTCAAACTGGTGTAAATGAGAGGAGAATCCAGTCAGCTGAGTCAGAAGTCCTGGACCATGCACCATCCAGTCATGAGGACAAGCAAAGTCAGTTGTTCCCTTATGTCTGATCATGGTCACTGAGCACTGCCCAGATCAGAGAGCTGGAGGATCAGCTGGCGTCTATGCGAGTCAGCCCCTGGGAACATCACAGTTAGGTGGCAGTGGCAGGGATCAGAGGGAAGTAAACTCTTCTGTCTCGCCCAGAGCCATCACTGACAACTCCCTCTTCGATTCTTCTGGGGAACTGCCAAGCCTGATGGCACAACGTCTTTCCTCCGCTGCCCCAGCAGCTCAGATCTTTCACTCACAGCTTTCCAGCTCAGCCAATTCCCAAAAGAGTAACTGAGAAAGGACAAGAGAGGGCAACAGCAGTTCCAGGGAGGAGTCCACCCATCCTCTAGAAAGAGGCAGCAACTGGAGAGCCAGGCAAGATGTTATAATGAAACATCCAGTTTCAGCCTGCATTGCAACTAGTGATTGTGCTGTGTCCCTTGGGCTGAGTGACTGGATCCATGCTCTGTCTGGTGCTCTCTCCCGGCTCTCCTCAGTGGACGCTGTCTTCATGAGCTCTGAATGCAATGATTGAGGTAATCTGTTTTCTTCATTAGCTGGTTGAGGCATCTTCACGAGTAGGGCACAACTGGAAACTCACAGTAGAGCAAGCCAAGGTGCTCTTCTAAAATGCTTACCTGCATCTTTGCAGCTCACAGTCAAAATGTGGTATGGCTTTGCAGGGTCAGACGGCAAAGTAATTTTTCAGAAAGGTGGATTCAGGAGAGAGGGCTTGCCAAGGGTGTCTTCCTCAGAAAAGCAGATGGGCGGCAAGTAGGTCAGTAACAGGAACCATTGAGAAGCAAAGGCTGAGAGCTTGGGTGCAAAGGAGTACTGAGCAAAGTTCTCCCCAGAAAAAGCAGAAAGCCATGCAAGTAACACTTGGGAAAACTAGGTAAGCTTTGTTTGAAGAAAAGGAGATAAAGGGGGTACGATAGCAGTTTCTGAATGCTTGAAAGTCTGTCATAAAGAAGAGGGAGAACACCTGGGCAGGTTTAAATTGCAGCAAAGCAGAGTTAGAGTGAATCTCAGGAAAAAAACTCCATTACTGAAGCATAGTAGGATAATGGCACAGGCTGCCCAGGGATGTTGTGACACCTCCTGTCTTGGAGGTTTTCAAGGAAAAGCTGGATAAGCTTTTGTCTGGAGTAGTTTAGGAATAGCACATCCTGCATTCACGCAGGGTGTTGGATTAGCTGGACCTTGAGGTCCCCTTCAACTCAGTGACTCTGATTCTAACACTAAGTGCAGAAATCATCACCGAGCCTGAGTGAAGAGCCCGCTAGGGGAGGTCAGGGTGGACTGGAGCTGCTAGGTGCCCACAGCTTTACAGGCAGGCAGAAAGTGGCTAGTGCTAGCTTGGCAAGGCAGGAAACAGGTTAGTCGATGGGGGGGTGAAGGGAGTGTATCCTGCTGGCACCCTCTCCCTGCTAAACTCCTATTGAGCCTCTGACATGGAGACTGAACTGCCCTGACACCCAACCCCTCCTTCCACCCCAGCTGAATGCCCCGGGAGGGTGCAGTGGAGTCTGCTGCCTCCTTCCAAAGACGAATCCACCTGACTCGAGTATCTCTCATCCATGTGCCTGAAGCTAGCCCCAGGGAAGAATTTAATACAGGGGCTCAATAAAGGTAATCCTTTATATCTGCCTTGAAAGATGGCAGCTGGAAACTACTCAAGGGGGAACACCATGCCCTGCGGGTGGAATGGCTGCCCACTCAGCTCCTTCTCTCTCTCCCTCCTGTTATCACCACATACAGGACACTTAACGTCGACGACTGAGGATCAGTGTTAGGGAGCCACTGGATTTAGCTTCTGAGGAAGTGAGGGGAGGTAGGCTAGAGGTGGGGCAGAGCTGAGAAGGCTGGAAATTACTGCCTGGTGGCCAACACATGAATCCCCCTGGAATTGTTCCTAAACGGCCAGTGGAACATTCTGCTAAGATTAAGAACGTGGAGTCTGTTTTTGCCTGCTTTTTCCTATTAATGCCCAGTTGCAGAAGGCCTGTCTATTTGGTTAGAGCAGGTGCTGGTATTGGTATTCTGTGCTGGAGTAGGGCATGACCGGACATTTGTGTAAAACTGTTTTGGATGAGCTAAAACGCTGCAGATTTGCTGCAAGGATTGCACTGCCCCTGCTTTGTCTGGTTTCTCTCTTTGGCTGTGCAAAGAGGGATGAAACTAGCCAGGCCCTTGCAAGCATGAATTCTCAGGGAACATGCAGCTGGCAAAGCCAGCTCCTATATTCCCACCTCCTGCAGTCGCCAGCTCTGGAAGCGTCTGACAGCAGGGAGGGGTGGAGCATCCTCTTGCTATCCCTGATTGTTTGATGTCTTCTGAGTAGCTGTAATGACTGGCAGAGTTTAGAGCAGGCCTCAAGCTATAGGCTGGTCTAAAATTTCACTGAAGATGCAGTGGGGTCCAAACCTGGCTGTGGGCTCCCTTGTAGTAGAAGCTATTGCAGTGGGAATCTGAATCATTGGTTACCTGTGCATTGCTGACAAATTTATGCCTGTGGTCTTCTGTTGGACTAAGGCTCCTTTCTTTGTCATAGCCTTGACATTTGTGGAGACAACAGCGTCTTGGAGGAGGTTTCCTAACAAATTTCCCTTGAATCACTTATGCCTGTGCCAAGGAGATGTAAAATGGTTTGGAATCAAAGTTCCCCACTGACACAGTGTTGAGGCATCGTGACAGCTCTGGCAGGGTGAGTGCAGGGAATCAGAGCCAAGCTCTTCTGCCCACAGCAGCCAGCAGCTGAGCAGCTCTCCCAGGGATTTGTGTAACTTTGTCTCTCCTGTGGCAGATTTTTAAAAGAACCCAGCATCCAACCCACACCCAATGTGCTGGGCTCTGCAGAGAATTTGACTGTTGGTTTATAGAGCCAGAGTCCACATAACCTGGCCCTGATTGAACACCAGCTTTCCTTGTTCACTGTGGAGAAATATGAAGGGATTTTAATCTATGAATTAATAGAAATGGTTGCTAAATCATGCTGTTGCAAAGCAGAAGAGTTTGAGCTGGAATGACAAGTCAGGACCTTTTCTTGGTTCTTTCTGTCCCTTGTTTGAGATTTGCATCTTTTTGCCACTATGAGGTCTTGATGCTTCCCCCTACTTGCCATGACAAACAGCCAGCTTTGTGCAGGGCTTAAGAAAGAGACCCTCAGAGACTGGGCATGGAAGCCTCCTTGTTTTCATGTGTAGGAAAGTCAAAGCCAGGTCCTCACTTCTTGCTCCTGGAGGGCTTGCATATCCTATAGTGGCAGTGTGTCCTGTGGAGCACAGGGCTTAGCATCTCCTACCCAAATCCATCCACTGATGTGCTCTAGGGAAATAACATAACTAGGGGTTGGTGGGAGGGCCACCAGCCACAAGACCTGATGTCCAGAGGGCACCAGAATGGTGGCTTCAGGGCGGCCTGCACTGCAGCAGCAGCCCATGTGCCATATGATTCTCCAATGGTCAGCATCCCTGGCCCTTGCCCCCAGTTCTTTCGGGCTTGGCAACCCCTTCCTTCTCTAGCTTCAGTGCCAAGGTGCCAAAATTTCTAGTTACTCCCTTTCTGCTCCAGACAGTTTGCCAGTGAGCGTGCTCCAGCTTTAGCCCCAGTGCTTGCTTTTGAGCTTTTGGTCTTCAGTGGCCCTGAGAGGGGACCTGAGGTAAGTCTGGAGCAGCCTCATGAGTGAACTTCCAGCTCCAAAGAACATGAGTAGGCATGGTTGGGCAGGGCATGCTCAGCCCTCTGCTCCCTGAGACCTGCTGCTGGTGCTGAATGAGCAAGCCCTGAAAGTCTCAGAATTTCCTGGGAAATTACATAGCTCTAACCTGAAGAGCTGAGGGCATTGAACCCTTTGCTACTGAGAGAGAGCTTTTAGTGTAGGTCAAAAACAGCCTGGACTTATTATATATCTGTTCCTTAAAAAGCGCTTGGAGTGGTCAGAATGCAATGCTCCCTGCAAGACACTCACTGTAACCCTTGAACACAGGAAGCAGTTGATGACCAAAAATAATTTAGCTTTTCTGATAGAACCAGAGACACTGGTAATTGCTAACCCCACCTTTGTGCAGATCCAGTAGCACAGCAGGACTTCAAGCTGCTCTAAGAAGCTGCTGAAATTTCCCTGCATGTAAGACTGGGTGGGGGCTACACTGCTGTATAGTGCACTCTGCAAATTGCTGTTGGCATCTTGACCCCTAAGAGCTCTAATAATCCAACTGCATTTCAAACTGGCTCCCTGTAGCTCTTCCAGAACCATGGTTGAACCCCTACCTTTCCTGTGCACCAAACTCAGCCTATGCAGCATCATGATAAAGGAAATCAGAGTGACCTAACTGTTAGAAACACTGCCAGCCTCAGCTTCAAACCCTGGGGATGCTTGCTTCTTCCCTCACTCCACTTCAGAAAAGGGACAGGTCACTAGCATCTAGTTCCTTGCTGAAGCCCAGATTCAGCAAAGCACATGCTGTACTTGAAGCGCGCACTTCAGTTCCATTAAAGCCAGGTGAAGGCTGCAGCTTCTTCTGTTCCAGCGGTGTAGTATCCATCAACCCAACGATGCACTCCTCCAGCAAGAGAAAAGCATTAGCTCCAAAGGAGGCGATCCTTAGCTAATTTGATTTCTTTTCATAAGTACCAGTAGTGTCATAACCCTGTGAGTTCATTCACTGGCCGGAGAGTCTGCCATGTGGAAACCCTAATGTACAAAACAGCATGGAAACTTTGAATCAGCCAACCAATAACTTTCAGGTTTAGAAAGCACTTATGGACCTACAGGTTTTCCTCACTTTATGTGGGTTCTGTATGTATGAATTCACTCTTATGCGATGACCCTTTTTATATAAAAAATTCATTATATGCAAGGGAAATTCACTCTTATGCAATCAGTGTGGTGGAAGCCCACTGTCAGCTGCTTTGTGCAGTGGACCGTGGGAGTGACATGCACCAAAATATAGTCTCCCGTGTGGATCTGTGCTCCTCACTCATTTTCTGTGACACATTTCTATAGTTGTCATCCCCATTATGGCTTTTAAGTGCCTCTCTAGCTTATCTCCTACCCCTCTCCCTGGTCCATCAATGAAGTGCAAAAGAACTTCACTAACACTAACACTCTCCACCACCCCCTTTTCACCCCAACTAAACATTCACCACTGTCTGCTGTTGGTGAGTACCAAAATTGTCTTGTAAAAGTGGTAGAAATGGGTCTGGGGGTCACTACAGTTGAGGTCTTGGAACATATCCCTATTTGTTACATTGTAAAGTGGATTCCCTTTATGTGAATTTGAGTTATGCGCCATTTACATAAAATGCATGTGTAGGCCCCATTACCTTAAAGTTAAGTATGCACTCAGGCATCGTTAAGACAGGGGCAATTCAGCCACAGTTTCTTAGCTCTGACCATGGAAAAATCTTTCTCCTCTGAGTCAAAGAGGAATCCATTGCCCATAATTACTGAATCCTGGGCTTCCCCAGACACTGAGCAACCTCCTGAATTCCTTACTCAGTCTTTCCCAGTACATGTGCAACAAACCCCTTTGGAGTGAGCTCTGAGCTCCAGAACTCAACTTCTGTGCCCGCTAGAGAGGAGGGTAAATAGTAAAGAGGTGTTTTGTTTTAATCCAGGCCAGCGTACCTGAAGTTCCAGCATGCCAGGAGAGAGCCTCCATCACTCTCTTAGTCCAGACACAAAGGCCAGAGTTAATAGATATGGGCAGCACATTGGATGCCTGTGCCTAATTTTCCAAAAGTGAAGCTGGTGGGAACAGTAGCTTCTCAGTGCTACCCCTCCCAGTGATCTAAGTGGGTAGAACAGTACAGCATTGAATTTGTATAGCTGAGAGAGGCAAGGATTTCTTAGTATGATAGCTTTTATTGGACCAATGGTGTAGTTGGGATAAAGTCAGACAAGCTTTAGAATGCAAGACATTCGTCATCAGATTTTGCATTTGAAAGCTTGTCTAGCTTTATCTTAACTTCATCATTGTTCCAATAAAAAATATCATGCTAAGAAATCCTTGTCCCTCATATAATTTCTGGACCACCAAGGCTACCCCTCATAGCTGCAATAACTATTGTCTAACAATAGCAGACAATTGGCCATTCATACCACATCTGAAATGGCACCTTTACACCAAAGCAACTAGTGCATTATAGTGAGAGGATGGAGGCAGAAGCGTGGCTAGATCTAGCTAGATCATAGCTATCCTAGATCAGGCAGTAGTCTATCTAGTTCAGTGTCCTCTCTCCAAAAGTGGTCAGTAAGAGATTCTTCAAAAGATCCTTCAAGATGCTTCAAAAAAGGAGCAAGACTTTCCCTAGTGGACAGTTAAGGAATAACCTACCCATTGTGGAAGTCTCCTTCTAACCTGACTCATTTAGTAGTTGGCTCATGTCCTGCAGCATGAAGATTTAAATTTTCAAGTGTTTATTATCCCGCCTAAAGTACCGGTAGGTTGCCCCTCTCCAAATACAAGTCTAATATTTTTTTTAGATTTCAAAAAAAGAAAATACGAAATGCTGAGTCCCAGACATGATTTATACTGTAGGAATATGAAATATCGGCTGGATGGAAATCAATGGAACTTTTGCCATTGACTTAAGTGGGGCCAGGATTTAACCTTATGTCTATGCAGCATTCAGCAAAATGGGGCCCAGATCCTTACCTGAAACCTAGATACTACATACAGAGTGTGTCTACATGAGGAATTAATGAGTCTGCATTTTCTGCACAGAAAATTCAGGTTCATTAAACTGTGGCCCAGCATGAATCTGAACACATGTCCTTTGGGAGCAAATTTGCTCCTGACAGGAACAGTTCAGTCTAGGGCTGCTCCTGCCCTGCTCTGCCCCCCTGCAGCAGCCGGGGGAGTTCCAGGCTTCCCTGGGTGCCATCCCTGGTCTGGCAGGGGGCACAGGGGCTGGTCCTGATCTCCACGTGGCCGGGAGGCAGCATTCTGCTCAGCTGGGACAGCTCTCCCTGCCTCCTGTGACCCCCGGCTGCCTGGGAACAATTTGCTACAGGGCAGCATCTAAAATATGCACTTCAGTACATTAGTTTAATGCGCTGATTTCTAGTGCCTGTATCTATAGGTACTAGAAAACAGTGCATAAGACTAATCTATTGCATAATTGTTACTGCACATGTGTAGATGATGATGCCTTACTGAGCATTAGATTAATCTAATGCACAGAAAAGCATCTCATGTAGATGCATCCACAATGAACAACATCAGTAGTAGGATAGGGTTAGAATATATTGATAGGTGTGTTCCAGCTCATCCTTGTTAGTAGGCTGCTGAGAACAGAGGACAGTCCTGTAGAACACTGAGAATCCAAAGGCATGACGTAATAATCCAGGCAGTAATGCCCTTTTCAGAGCAATTCAGGTCTTCTGACATTGAGGTATGTTCTCTCCCAAGTCCCTCTCTTGATTTGCCCCCTCCTCCCCCCCACCGAACTCAAATCCACCTTCTTTTTAGAACATTCCTTGTTCTGTCCTTGTTCAGATTCCAGTATTAAATCAAAAGAAGTTTAGTTTGTTAGGAGGGCCTTGGTTTGGATCTAGCAGTTGGCCCTGCAATCCCTGGGACCACAAGTAAAAGGATCACCAGGTGAACTGAGTACTTGATGTGCTGAGCCAGAGATGTTGCAGGTTCCTGAATTGACAAACTCATGTATAAAACAAAATCTCCTTAAACAATATCTCAGGCTAGTCTAGCTTGCTAAACACCTGTATAAATAGGAAGATTGTACAGATTTTCTAGATGTCCAGGCTTGGGCTCTGGTAGGCCTGAAGGAGGAAGGAATTCCAAAGCTGAGGAGTGACTATGGAGAGTGACCTCCCACATGGTTTCACCAAGTGAGCTTGGCGCATTGATAGTACTAGTAGGAGGTTGTTCCCAGCTGACCTTAGGGACCATGATGGAGCATAAGGGAGAAGACTGTCCCTTGGGTACTTAGGGCTCAGACCATTTAGGGCCTTATAGGTTAAAACCAGCACATAATTGTCCATCCTTAAAATGTTGGGATATATAGAACAAAAGCGGTGAGGCTGATGAACATTTGACACTTACTTTGATAAAAAATCTTTAGGTTGTTTAACATGGGTTCTCCTTGTGATCAATATTCAACAAGCATCCAGAGGTGAAATTTTTCATTTGTTCTGAACATTGGACCCTGCCTCAGCCAGCATCTCATAGTTAACTGATGGATGATACATCTCTCATTAACTTTTCACAGGCCAGACTTGAGTGCTTTGGAAAACCCTGCCCAGAATAAATGACCATCTTTGTCCCAAAGTGTTTACATTCTGGTGAACAGATTAAATGAGTGAAGCAGTGAAACAGAAGAGTAACACTAATCAGTTGAGCATGGTCCTTGCTTGAAGTGGAAGACCATTGCCAAATGGGAAGGAAGATGACTGACTTGCCATAGAGTTCATTGGGAAGTGAACCTATCTGCAGTCTTTTCTGACTCCACAGCAGAAGAATAGGGTGTGTGAGACTGTTCAGCAAGTGTGTTTTGAAACTGAAGAGGGAGCAAGTCATGAGGTGAACTATAGGGTTGTATGGACAGATCTATACATTATTTAAAATGAAATTAAAGCTTTTCTTTCTCTAACACTTAAGACTAGGCAATGTAGCCTAAAAAGGGGGAAAAAAACTTGATTTGGCTGCTCCTACTTTTTTTTTTTTGTCTCTGTCATGGTCTGGGGTCCCCAGGGATGGTCATGATGCCCCTAGGGCTCCGTGACCATGCCAGCTTTGTCCATGGTGCCTTTGAGTCTTTCTTGCCTTGTTGTCTTGTTGGTTAAGAAAATAAGTGGGGAGGCTGCCCATGAGTTTCTATGTAACCATGGTCCTTTTTAACCCCACTAGACCCTGCATGTTCTTGGATCCCTTGCCAGGTCCTGATCCAAGTCAGTGCCGCACAGGATACCCTAAACCTTATGAGCTAGATGCGTGGCTCCACAACCTGCCCTTTACCATGCCCCATGCCCCATGCCTCGCAGGTGGTACTTAAATATTGGCCCTTTGCTGAGGTCTCGGTCTAACTTGGCCTGTTGTGGTCACTAGGCTCTCTGCACCCCTGTCGCTAGGCCCTTTCTGGCGCTGGGGCTCTACACAATAGCGTGCCCCATCCAATGAGGCCTCCTCCTCCCCTATTAGCCTCTTCCTGGTCCACCAGTATGAAGGACAACATAAACACAAGCCCTCAGGCTACAACATAACAATAGCAATGGAGGCCACACTCTGCCCCTTTAAGGAGGCAAGCTTCTCCCTTAGTGTTGTGTATCTCTTGGAGCCCTGTTAATCTTGCAGGCAGCAAATCAGGTTTCCAAACATCCCCAAGTAACTCTTTCACACAGGAGTTGTCCCCCCTGGTGAGTGCCAGAGAACTAACCCCCACCAGTCCTAGCCCTGGGGCTTGTGTGTGCCCAAGACCCTGCCTTCTTCCAGTCAGCTGACCATGTACAGGGGCCAGCTAATTTCCCCATTAGCTTGCTTCCTCCGGCAACCTGCAGCTGTGGAGCTCTGCCTTGCTCACAGGGCATTCTAGCTAGGCTGCTTTTGCTGTTAGAGGAGCAGGCTCGTCTTAGCACCTTGTGACAGCCTCATCCATTTTTTGTTCAGTAGGACATGAGGATTTGTGCTTCTTCAGAAGAACTGTGACAGTGTTCTGCGTGAGCATGTGTCTAGCTTGTCCTATCTCGACCAGAAGAAATACATTAAATGTAGGATACACTGTCTTTGACCTGTGTTGTAGAGGGGTACAGGTTAACTGTATAACCTAAAAGCATGTAGAACCCATTCTGGGTTTGCTCCAAAGTGGAATGGACTTAGTTGTATTAGATGGACACAAGCAGAGCATCATCTTTATTTGGAGCAATGTTATGAACATCAGCCTTAATGCTCAACCCCATTGTTCAAATAGTCTCTAATAATTTATACCAGGAGGCTCAACAGCTGATGTGAAGAGCAGACATGAAATGGTGGAGATGTAGATTTCTCTAATTTACTGTCTGAACATGAATGATTTTATATTAAATCTGTACTGATTTCAAGGTGGTCTCTATTTTAGGGTCTTCAACAGCTGATGAGGCCCCTGGAACCAAAACATCTGCAAGATCTCAAAATGATCCTTTCCTGGAGGCCATCTTCTGATGCCTTTTCCAAATCCATAATCTTGGACATAGAAATTATTACTATTACCTTTAAATGCTTTTTCTTTTGCCTCTTGGAGCTTTCCGAATGATGTAGCACTTGGCCATCCTCTGACAGCCTACATTCAGGCAGGACAGGTTGAACATAAGAAGGGGAAGTGCATTATAAAAGGTAGGGTATAGAGTTGGTGATCAGGAAATCTGGGTTATAGTCCTCATCCACTGATTTGCTATATGACCTTGGTCAAGTCATTTTATTTTTGCTTCCTCCCCTGTCTATTTGGATTTTAAGCTCTTTTGGGAAGAAGCTGAGCAGAATCTTATTTCATGCACCTGTATGCATCTAAAGTGACACATATAACTGTGCACATGCAATTTAGGGGACTTACGTGGTTTTTTAGATCCAGTTTCAATATCCCCTTGCACTTCATCTGTTTTATGCCGTGAATATTAAATAAAGCATGCAAAAGAGATATTAGGGCAGAGGCAGGCACCCAGGCCCCGCTCCTCTTCATAGGCAGTGTCTATCTCACTGAGGTGCGCACTCCCTTTTCTTGATCTGAAATATCTTCCTCTTCTGGCTGTCAAGTAGGTCAGCTTCAAGAGGAAATCTGTAGACTGCCCTGGGCAATGCCTAGTCATTGCCAGAGCACTTCGATGAGCAGTGGGGGATGCAAGTTCAGACTTTGAGTGAGGAGCAGAGGTAAAACAACACAACTGGGCTCCCACACACAGAAGCAGAAGCAGCTTCTGATTTTGTCACACCACGGACTTGATTATGCAGCTGGAGCAGCAGCTACTCCTTCCCCTCGTTGCCACCCCCTTTCCCCCCAAATCAAGTCAGCACCAGGAGAGGCTGCCTTGGTCACCACACCCTAATTACAGCACTGGTGAGGAGGGCCAAAAACTTGGGATATCCAGTGCCCTAACCATTGGGCTTTTGGTCCAAGAGGCATAAGGAACCTTCTCCAACATCACACAATCACTAGTCCTAGTTTTTCTGTGACTAAGATTTTGGGGATTTACAACACAGCATGCTCAGAGGTAACCATGGGGTGAGTGTAGCCACACAAGTGCAAATAGAGTCCATGTTCCCTCAATGGTACTGACATAATTATGTAAGCACCACTGTAAGCACTTGGGAGGCCTATACACATGCTTTGATGTGTTCTAATTAGAACACTATAGCATTGCTGCAGCATCATGTGTATAAGCCCCAGTAGGTTTAAAAATAACCACTGGGGTGCTTTAACTAAAGCTCGTTGGATGAGCTTTAATTAAAGCATTGCACGACCATTTTTAAATTTGTTGCAGCTTAATACACAAGACACTATAGCATTTTAATTAGAGCAGCTCTCTGGAAACTGCTCTAATTAAACCCCCCCCCCCAAGCATGTGTATAGGCACCCATAAATGTGAAATAGGATCTAGCCCATTGTTTCATACTCTGTATGTATACAGCAACTACCTTAATACCTTGTTTTCAGGTAGGGTCACCAGATACCAGTGGAAAGCAAATATATCATGGGCATAGGGGCTTCTGGTCAGAAAACAACTTTCCCAAGGTTGCACATCAACAGAATCTGATCTTGTAATATAATACCAAGTCTAATGTATTATCCACAAGGCCATGCTGAATCCCAGCTCTTGGAACTGAAGATTGTAACTCAAATGGAACATGACTTCTCTGTTCTCTGTATCTTGCATATGTCCCTCAGTGAATACTAGCAGCCTCTTGTGTGTGCTCCTACAACCAAACCAGACCAATCATGTAACCATGTGGAATGGAGCCTCAGAAAAAGCAGCTCTATGAGCTGTATACACCGATTTTCCAGTTGCAAAGGAAGGGGCTTCGCAATGCCAAGATGCACTCAGTTATTGGGCATATTTATCTTTGGAAATGTGCTCCACTGTGGAAGCTGTTGTTGGCAGTAATTGGTATAGTCACCTTGCACTGTCTCATTTACAGCTAATTTAAATAAATTAAATCAATTTTAGATTCTAGAAGACAGCCCCTGAATATGATGGATTTGCTTCATCCAAAGCAAAGTAAGTGGTCAGAAGGAACATGAACAATGTGAATGCTTTCCTATTTGTACCTTCGCTCTCAATTATTTATTTTCAGGGCTAAAGAAAAGTAAGCTCCAGTCTTCTCATGAGATTTTCCCCATCAGGATCTGAAATGTCATAGTAAGTCTAGATCTTTCTTTATTTTGGATATTTGAGCATTGAGAGTGCCAGTGGAAAATGTAACTACAAATTCAAATCCTTAGGCAGTAGCAGAGGTTAGTGATGAGACCACTCAACTGAGTCTCAAGCCCTGCTTGTCAATCCCAGCTCTGCCAATGACCTGCAGAGATACCAGGACCTGGTACTGGAGCGAGCATTTCAGAATCACTTTCCTGTACTGGAGAAAGAATTGCTTATGCAAGAGATGGATATATTTTTCCCGATTGATTTTCTTTAGAATTTGCACGAATGTTAGATTCTGCTTTCTCTTGTTATTTGTTGGAGAGTTTCTTGTATGACTCACTGTTGGTTTTTGGCAGCTGTCTCAGTTTTAACGGAAGGAAGGTCAAGCTGAGTTCTTAACAATCGTTTTCTTTTTTGAACATTCAGGTTTATTTGACAGCAACAGCCCAAATAAAATCTCTCTCCTTTATCAATGAATAAGCTTTATCCCTTCACTATATACAAAGGAAAGAATCCCACTGGCTCTGCAGTCTTCCATAGGTTGTCTAGGGAAGAGAAGACTTAAGGGGAAAAAAGTGGGGGAGGGGAGCAGAGGATAAAATATACTTTTTACATTCCTGCCCTCTACCCTGAGTGCAAGCAGCCCCTAGCACGGATAGATTCTGGGCCCTGTCTGCACACTACAGGTGCTCTCACAATGTAAATAATAGTAATATTTAAATCATACAGGCAGCATAGACAAACTCAGCACATGCCTAGGGTCCCAAGTGAAGAAGGGGCCCAGTTATGCTTATTTTACATATTATAATTATCAAGTGAAAAAAAAGTAGGGGACCATGAGTTTGTTTGCCGAGAGCCCACTAAAGAGTTAATCCAGCCCTGCATACAGGTTTTCTTTTTCTGTCATAAAGATGCCCAAATTGACCAATTCAAAATTCCCCTTTGCATTCTCCTTTAAGGTCAGTGAGTAATGAAGCAATGTGTCAGGGGACAGGATATAAAGTAAAACAATTGCATTCTTTGAAAGGTTCTGCCCTAATTGGTCAGCACTAACCACGACCACTGTGACTATCTCACAGACCCCTTGCTTTCGTCTCCTAGGCCCATCATGCTTTAACATTTGGCTTCAAAGGCATTCAGCTCTGAATCAGTTTCAGAACAAATGGCTGTGCTTAATTTGCAGTTAGAAGGACGTGAAGTTAGTTACCTGAATATCAATGACATTCTTGTGCTCTCTGTAATAGCCATCTCTGGGGAGGTGAATGACTCCATAATGCATTAGAGGAGGTTCACAGGCCGCAGAATGTTTGCTAAAATCTTTGCTATGCGATTGTGATACGTCATCCTCTAGACATGCTGTTTTAAGCATTTATATATTCTCATACATGCCAGCATGACCTCTCTCTTGCTCTCTATTTCTTTCCATATTCTAATATTCCTAGGCATGCATCAGACATGCCTGGAGACAAGGTAATTTTCTCATGGGCATGCTACTGTGCATAGTGTCTGCTTTCTCCCAGCACTAGGGTGACCATAATAATTTAAGGGAAATCCAGGATGGGGGGAATTGGGGGAGCCAGCGCGCACGCACACACACAGACACACACACACACACACACACACACAGAGCTCCAACTCTGTGGCTCCCAGGAGTGGGGCCAAGTGGGACAGCGCAGCACATATACACACAGCCCCAACCCTGCAGCTCTCAGAGCAGGGCTGGGTAGGACAGCATGGTGTGCACACATGCACACACACAACCGTGCAGCATACGTGCACACACACGCTACTGTGCAAGTGACTCTGCTTGCAGCCCAGCAGGGTCCAGACCAGGGAACAGCCCATTGACTGGGCTCCCTGAAGAAAATCAAAGCAGAAGTTCCAGATTTGTGCAAATCCCTCTATGTGTGTGGGCAGGTTCCCACCAATCTGCAACTTTTGCTTCAGTTTTCTCCAACAGCTGGGGTGCTGAGACAGCCTCTGAAAGCCAGGACCAATCCTGAACATTTGATCACCCTACCCAGAACTGGCCATGCTGGAACAGAACTATTGGTTCATCCCGTTCAGTAGAACATAGCCCTTCCCACACTAGAACAGGCAAGGGATTCACCAGGTTTGGAAAGACTTTTGAACACAGTGCATAATTTGGCTGTTGAACTCATGGCCATAAGACTTTATTTAGCCTAAGAGTTTAGCAGAAAGGGAGTGGACATGTATGGGCACCTATGCACGAGCAGTGAGGCTGCTCTGACATGCTTGAATTACAGTGTGGTAATTACTGCGCGCCAGCAGCCTCCAGCATCTCGTGTATCAGCATCCCCACAATTTAAAATGGTGTCGGGGTGCTTTATATACTGCACAAGCAACTCTGCTTGCAGCCCAGTGGGGTCTGGACCAGCAAGCAGCCCATTGGCTGGGGTCCCTGGAAAAAATTGAAGCAAAAGTCCCAGATTGGTGCAACGCCCCCTCCCTCTCCCGACTCAGGAGCCACACATGTGGGCAGGTTCCCACCAATCTGTGACTTTTGCTTCAATTTTCTCCAGTCCCTATTCTCTGAAATCTGGGACTGTCCCAGCCAGTCAAGGATATATGGTCTCTCTAGACAGCATGGACAAATAGCAGTAGGATAATTCCTTTCCTCTGGGGACAGAAGCTGGGACCAGAACCCAGGGCTCTCTTTCCTAGGGTCACATCTACTTTAGTTCACTGGGAAACAGCTTCAAACCCCTCCTGGCTGGGAGGGATCTAAATCTGGGTTCCACATTCTTTGGACAAATGTCCTATGCTCTAGACTACAAGACTAAAATGTGGGAGTTGTCTCATCCTCCACTATCAAACTAAAACCTTGGACTTACCCAACATTATTGACATGACTAGGATATCCTAGCCTGTCTGAGTACCTACATGGCTAGTGTGCAGCCTTCCGGGCATGGAGGGGTGTGATTAACCCAAGCTACACTGAAAATTGAAACCCTAAAAGTTGCAGTTATGTGACTATGTAACTTCAATTGAGATACAGAAAAGTGAAATAGGATTTAGCCTTTAATTTCTGTGGGCCTTCCTCCAGCTTGCAGCAGGGATGATTTCACCTTGCCACAATCTAGCCATGCATAGCCTATCTGTTGTAACTACACAGATGCCTTTTTATTTGTGCATATATCTAAGCACATGTCTTACTTCGCTGCTTCTAAATATGCCATAAGGCATTTCTATTTATCAATTTAGAAATGTAATTGTCCTTGCTCTGATTTGAGTTCTGTGCTTGACTGATACTCTGAATTATGGGAGTGACCTGCTCTTCCTGAATTCTTTTTTAAAAGTCCTTAGCTTTGTAAATGTTACACAGCCCCTCTGCAGACTCCAGCTAATAACCCATAAGGGTTGTAGTTACTTTTGAAATAAAGCTGGACTCATAAAGCTGAGTATTTGGTATCAGCGAGAATGCTGGCCTTCCCAATGATTTACCTTCAACTGCATCCCTCAGAGCAAAGTTTGCCTTTTAGTGTGTTGTAAAAAGCACTGTTTTTGCCTTGATCCTGCCCCATCAATAGCAATGGTTCATTTTGCTCTGCTATAATTTGTGTTGGTTTTACAGTTTGAGACTCTGACTTAGAATGGGGACTCATTGGACCTAACCCTGTGTAAAGGCATAGCAAGAGACAGTCCCTTGCCAATCTAATTAGACAGGCTAAAATTGCTATCCCTGTTTTACCATGGAAGAACTGAGACATGGAGGGTGCATCTACATGCAAAATTAGTAAGCCTGAATGAATTCTGGCACAATTCACACTGGAGTTGATTGCTCCCAGACACAGTATTTACATGTGTGCCCAGGCAGGGCCAGATTAACACATAAGAAAACTAGGCACATGACTAGGGCCCTGAGCTGTGGGGGGGGCCCAGTCCTTCCCTCCGCGGCAGTGGCACAAATGGCCCTGTCTGCCTCCCTTCCCTTCCCTTCCTCTTCTCTCTGCTGGCCTCACCACCATGGTGGTTGCAGCCTAGCAGCAGCTCCAAACCCCACTCCCTGCAGGCAGCAGCAACAGGGGTATGGGGGGGGGGGGTCTCAACCCGCCCACGAGTTTGTTTGCCTAGGGCCCACTAAAGGGTTAATCCAGCCATGTGCCCAGGATTGCAGCATGTTGAGCCAAGGCGGGACAGCTCTGGCTGGCAGAGGACCCAGGGGTCAACCTACCAGCCCAGACTCTAGCTCAGCGTGCTGCAGAGGGGCTGACTGGGGCACGAGGATGCTACAGTGTGGAGCTAGATGGCAGGCAACACTCACACTGTAACAACCTTGGGCTGCAGCCAGCCCCAGTTACTGTCTACACGTGCGTTGAAGCAGAGTAAATAATTCCTCTGTAGAATATTACTTACGTCGTGCAGTACTAACCTACATCAGAGTTAATTAGCTTACTCCAGTCTAATCGTAGCGCTGCATGCGTAGACAGTGATGCTTTACTGCGGAGCTAATTAGTCAACTCCACAGTAAAGCATGTGTCGATACCCCCAGTGAGATTATAATATTACATATAAATTCTGTGAGCCTTCAGGCCTTTATGTTAAAACTGTAATGTTTTACGAAAATTAACTGAGCCCTCAAGGCGCTAGCAAGTTGCCTACGCAGCAATAAGTGTTGCAGAGTTATATACTACAGGTAATCAGGATGCAATTCATTCAGCCCTGAAACACAGCCAATTCTGGGATGGGATGTGGCTGCTGACTGGCAGCATGCAGCAACGCTGCACAGTAGAACAATTCACCAGACCACAGGAAGTAAAGCCAAAACCAGTTCTGCTGGGGGTAAAGCCAAATATCTTAGCATTTCTCATTGCTTCTGGGAATGCTTTATGGGCCCAGACAACTCAAGGCCTCATCTTCCTATGTGATTTCTCCCAGAAAACTGGTCAGTCCTTGGGTTATTCCAGACCTGCAAATGTAGCTCCCTGGAGCATTTCAAAAGGCAATGTAAATACAGACTGGACCCTGTGCACAATTCAAGTATGTAGCAGTTTAGGACAGGACGTAATGACAAACTGTGGAATTAACACTAACAGAGTGTCCCAGGGCAAAGCATATAAACTGGAACAGCCCCCTGCCTTCTCTGGCAGCTGTGTGGGATCTTTACTGATTGTGGGTAGTCAGGACTTGAGTTTTACAGCCCACTGAAGAAGCACTGCTTCTGTCGCAGCACTTCCATACAGATACATTAGTTCTGTTGTGTCACTCAGTAGGAAGCATTCACCCTTCACACATTACTGACGGAGAACAGCACCTACTACTCAGTCATGCACTTTACCACCTTCAGTATGAGCCACTGTAGCCTTATCAGCACCCGCTGATGGACAATGGGACTCAGAAGAAGTCCTCACCCCCTTTTTTGATTCAGACACCTTTGCTGCTTCCTAGCATCCTGGTGATGGCATTTGTTCAGTACTGACTAAGGAGGCTGGGTACCGTTTACCGAAAAGCAAGTTCTGTGGAAGTCTCCCATCCAGATCCTGAACAAATTCAGTTTGCCAGTGTAAACAGGGCATACACTGGTTAAACCAGCTTAAGGGTTGGAGTATGGCTTTAAAAATTACTTTAATCTGTTTATATCCACTTCTGGCAACACAACTGTGCTCAAGGACAGTGGTACTGCTGAAGTCACTGGAGCAATGCTGATTTCCACCAGTGGAGAATCTGACCTGAGTGTTCAGATGGTGTCCACGCAGGGAGCTGTAGCAGAGAAGAGGGTAAGGGGCATTTGGGGAGGGAGCATGGAGAGGAGACATTTTCAGTAACATTTGATTTGCTTCTGAAAAATAAAGCATGCATCTTCTCAAATGGGTCAAGGAAACAGCTTAATGCTGAGAGCGACCGTGCTTAGCAGGGTCCTAGGAAGGATGGCTCAGATGATTCTTGCAGTGCTAATAAAGCCAGTCCCACCTGGGCCAACAGCAAGATTTAACCTCATGATATATGGAGTTAGAAGGATAAGCAACTATCATTTGAACTAAAGAGAAAACTACTCTAGGTGGATGTCAGTAGCATCAAAAAATGGTCTGAACTTTCTTCGTAGAAACATTTTCAACAGAACATTGGATTTTTGACTAAATGATTTTTTTTTTTGAAAGGGCATCTGCTTTTTGCCAAAAATACCCGAAAAAAACAAGATGCTTTTCTTTTTAATGAGGTAGCTGCTGCAGAGAGCTGGCATAGAACCCGGAAAAACAGAGTACATAGAGATACCACGAAAAGTTCAAATCCCCGCTGCTAGAAGACACCATTCTGAGCTGCATTGTAACACATGAAGCTTCTTAATGACATGTGAGCCTAATGATATGAGCCAAACTCATGCCTTCTGAGTCCGGATGCACACATAAGCACTTCATCTCCTTTAAGAGAAGGAGACTGCAATTGTATTTAAGCTGTTGCAAGCAGTCTCAAATGGAAGTGACTTTCTTCTTGGAACCTCCCCTCCCACTTTCCTGGCCAGACTGAAATTTGTTTTCCTTCTGTGTCATTTCTAACACTTTCATATCCAATGCTGATGTCTCACCTCTGTGTTACCCATAACCAGAAATAATGAAAAGTGTCTATACTTGAGGGAATCTCTGCCTGGGGGTGGCAAGGGGGTGGGGGGAGGGCAGGAGATGAAAGTTTCTAAGGGCAGATGAGTCAGCACCAGTGGCTTGGTTTGGAATTTGGTGAGTCGAGGTATTATTTATGGATGTAGGCAGACTTTTCCTCCACTGCCTAAAGAAGCTAAGGAACAAGGAATCAATCTTCAAATCTGTGGGGTTTTTTTATCAACCCACAGCACCACACAACCATGACCTCAACTTATCAAAAAGAAAAAAAAAATAAATCAGCAGCTTCTTAGAAATAATGCCCATTCAATGTTTCCAGTGTTTCTACTTCCTGAATCTTTAATGACAGTTCTTTCCCCCACCCCTCTTTCCTTTCTTACAACATAGTGAACCGGTATATAAACCAGTGAAATTCCCCATATGAACATGAATTTCTGAAAACTCCTGTCAACACAAAACTCTTATTAAGTTGCTCCTGGGATCCAGCTCACAATGAAGTTCATTCCAACAGGTAAACACTTCTTTGTCAAATTTATTTGATCGCTTCTTTTTTTGCTTTGTAACTTTGTATAATGTTGAAACAATCACACATGTTGTCTGAGGCTCTGCAGTTGTAAAGAGAAACCCTCAATAAAACTTTCTTCCTAGTATTAGCATCTCTGACAATTGGCAGCAAAATGCAAGAATGCCTGTTTGGCATATTTCAGCCAACATCTGGTAATTTATATATCTCTAAGTATTTCCAGAGAGTTTTTGAATTCCTTTGTGCCTCTGTCTCTCATTGCTGCAAAAACCCCTGATAACTCTTATTTAATTAGATTTAGGGAAAAAATGTAAGATGAAGAATATGCCAGTTGCAAAATATGTTTAGGTTTGATCATATCAAAACTTGAATAACTGATGCCAGAAGGTTGTTGCTTGACTCAGATACAAATTAATATTTCTGTGGATTGTAGAACATATATTGCACAGTACAAATCTATGGCATTGAGTGAAAAGCAGCTGGTTTTGAGCAAAGCAGTGGTTTATCAGAGATAGTATGGCCCAGTGAATACCAAACATGTTGGACCAGAATTGAGGAGAACATGGTTTTTTTATTCTTGGCCCTGCCACTGGCCTAGCAGGTGACTTGGATTAAGTTACTTTCCCTTTCTGTATCCCAGTCTATCAATCTGTAAAATGGGTATAACAAAACTGACTTGCTTTTCAAATTACCCCTCAACTTAAATGCTGTATAAGAACAAGGGATTAGGAATATTTTAGCCAAGAAAACCTAAATTGGATCACACAGTAGTAGTAGTTCGTTGCAAACCTCCAGTAGCCTGGGAATTTACATTGTTTCTGGCCTCTCTAGGAGGCCCAGAGATGAAAAATGCATACAGAAAATTTGCATAATACTTGCCCACATTAATTCAAGCTCCATCCTACTGTTACTTCATTGACATTAGGTTAGTAGTGTTAGGGAAAAGTTTGGGCATTCAGGCTCTGTCTTTTGCTATCCAAGTTCCTCCTTGCTTCCACTGAAAATACCTTTTCACTGAAAAGAAATATGAGCATTGCTATTTTGATGATTGCAACATACAAGGTAAGTCCTTTCAATTGCGGTATACAAATCTGGGCACGGATGCTGCTGCAGTCAGGGTAAATAAAGTAATTATTGTATTACCTGTGACCTGCAGCAATTCATAGTTTCTTACAAGTGTGGACAACTTCAGAGTCTGTCAGATTCCAATGTAGTTTTTCAGCAACTGTATTGGCACCTGGCTGGTGGGGCTGTTTGCCTATGGTCCTGATCCAGCAAAAATATGAGCTTCTTCTACAGGAAGGGGCTCTACGGCTTCAGGATCAGACCGTTAAAATCTTCTGTGGCTTATAGAACTGAATGACCTTCTATATAGAACTGAATTTTCTCCCATGCTGTGTAAATTGGAAGAGTTGACCATGTTGGAGGAAGGGCAGGGGGAGTCAGAACCTGGGTTCTGCCTAGCTAGGTGCTTTTATGTACATTTGAGATCTCCTACCTAAAGTTTTCTCACCTCTGCTACTGACTTTGCTGTGTGACCTCAGTTGGCCCACTGTGTGGTTCAGTTTTCCCATCTGTAAAATGGGGATAGTAAGGCTTTATCCGCCTTTGTAAAATGTTCTGCATTCCTGTGGTGAAAAGCACTTCATTAGTGCCAGCGATTGCTATTGCTATTGCTATTTCAGTGCTTTTGCCAATAGAGGTTAATATTCCTGTATTAACCTCTGGGTCAGCAGTTAATAAGGAACAGCATCCAAGAGCAGAAAGAGAGAGAGTAGGGAGAGAAATACAGCTGATTGCTCCTAAATCTGTTTGATCTAACTCCTGTAGTGCTAGCAGCTCCTGAACGTACAAATTCACCACAAAATCATGAGATGTCACTAAGGAGCCCTTTGCAAGTCAGCAAAAATGTCACTAGACAATTTACCAAGTATTCCCCACAATAAACTGATAGAGGAGCCTTCATATGGACACTTCATCACAAAGATCCCCCTGAAGTCCCTAAGGAATAGCACAGAAATCTCTAGGTTGGCAACACTGTTATGCAAAGCCCTCTCAATGGCCTCTTGATCATCTGGGAACTGAGCCTCAGCGATGTGGGTGCATCCTTGTGACCGACTGCTGAATTTAGTTTTGCCCCCCTAGGCAGCTGGTGCTGTATAGCAGGTGAGCAGAATGGAGAGACAGTTTTAGGCTCAGCACAGATGCAATGGTTAATTCAGAACCTTAGTTAGTGTCCTCTAATGCTAGGTTCAGTTCTTCTTCTTATTAACCCTTTGTATTGGAGTGGTGTCAAGAGGCCTCAGCTGAGATCAGGCTCCATGTGCTATTTGGTCCCTGTCCCAAGCAGCTTTTAGTCAAAGTAGAAACCAGGAGTATAACCTGGGGTGTAACCCCACTGAAGTCACCCTCCCCTGTGTTCTGGCTTACAGTCCAATGCCCAAAGCACTGCATCACAAACACTCCTCAGAAAGCAGTTGGGAGTGATGCTTTGTTGGCTGCATTAGATTCACCTGCCCCCTTTAGCTAGGCTACTACCTGGGACAGGGAGGCAGGATCCTTGGATCTTGTGGGGCTTGTGGGACTGTGTCATAGGAGGAGCATGTGAAACAGTAGCCAGGTAGAGACAAGACAGCAGCATATAGCTGATTGCAGCCTGCCTATAGGCTTTACAGGAGGAGCTCTGGGGATAATATCAACCTCCTTATTCTAATCAAGCCCTGTGTTCAGTGGTAGAAGAGAGCAGCTTTTCCTGTGATTCCTTGACAATTGTCCAGAATTGTGGAGGCTGGAGGTGTCGTTCCGACTTACCCCCCACCCCCAGGTGCAGTACCATATTCTGCTGCAGTTTTGTGTTTTGTTTTACAACACTTTCAAACAGCAAAAGCAGTCACTGATTTACAGGGACTATGGCTGTGATACTAATACTCTCCCCTGGTGCTTTTCATCAGGCACTCTCAAAACATTGTTCAGAGAAAGTCAGCATATTGTACCTATTTGATAGACAGGGAAACTGAGACAAAGGGAAGTGATCTGACTTGTCTGTGGTCAGCCAGCATGCCAGTGGAAAAACCAGAATGGGGACCCTGCCTGCTGAGTGCTCTTGACACCTAAGTCACCCACTATCAAAACCCTAGTCCTTGATTAATTCCAACAACATGAGCCTGGGCACCATAGGATAACGGTCAGGAAATTACTCTGCATGTTTGATCATACCTGACAGGGCATTTGGAGTGGTTGTGAAATCTGGGAACAAAACCGGTTGGCTCAGTGTTGCACAGGAAGGAATAATGAACAGGGGAATTCCTGTGACAGCGCAGGTCAGGGCTGAGCCAGGGCAGGTGAGGAGGTTTGAATGGAAGAGGTGGATGACAGAAATTGGGAAGCAGGGGCAATTTCTTCCTTGTGATCCTGCGAGAAGTAAGAAGAGAATTTGGTCCTGTAAACACAGGCTACGGGCAAAGTCCAGCTCCTGTTTCTGGGAACACTGAAACTGTGGGCTCAGGAGTACAAACGAGAGCTTGGCATGTGCAAGACAGCACAAGGGAGGCAAGGTACGCTCCTGCTCTACCAAGGAGTAGCATATGTTCCTAACCAGACCGTCTTCTGGTGGGTTCTTTCCCTTTTTGCTCTACCCCAGCATTGCCATGCGACATAGGAGCTAGCAATGTCAGGCTGAATGCTGCTGAGAGCTTTCCAGCCAGAGATCTCCAAGCTCTCTTCTGACTCAGGGGGATGTGAGCTCCGAAGCCAGTGGCTCTGAGAACCCATTCCTCTTGGCATCATCTCTCACTCCTCCCTCTATCTTTTGCATGCAGGTGTTGCCTCCTTGCTGTTGGTTATGCACTTCAGACTGGTGGCTGGCAAAGCACTGCCAGTGGACTCCCCCAGCCCCCTGTGTGAGAAGAAATACACATGCAGCAACAGGGTCTTTGAGCAGATCCGGAAGCAAGTGATACTGCTCAACGGGACAGCCCAGGAGCTCTTTAACATCTATGTAAGTTCCCAAAGGTCCTTTGCAACTTTGATTCCTGATTAAAACCTGTATGAGTTGCTTACCTGCTCATCCATCCTACTTGCCCCTATCAGCTGTATGTTCCACAGCACATTACACTTCACTTCACATTACATAGACTGTTTGCTAGAACCACAATGGGAATGTTTAACTGACACTGGCAGATGCTTGCTTGCCCTTGCAGTGTGTAACTGCAGAGTACAGTCAATTCTGCATCTCAGAGATAGAGCAGCCATGGATGTGGCCAATGCCCCGATGGGAGTAGAAGCATGCCCTGGGTTCGTCCATCTCAAACCTAGCACCCCGGATCAGGATTGGCAGCCATTGTGTTGGCCTGCTGGGAAGGAAAGCACCTGGGCCTTGCAGGAGGGTAGTGCTGTGTTTACCTACCAGCTTTTCATTGGAAAAAGGTTTTAGTGAGTCTTCACCTGGCTTTGCTGCTTACATGTCTTTCCCCCACCAATTTTCAGCAGAACTGCTCTCCATGAGCAAAAAGAGCTGCAAAGCAGGACTAAGGCACATTGGTAGGTCTTCCCCTGGTGTAGGCAAGGAATGGGTTGGGGAGAATGATCCAGTGACTTAGGGTGCCATCATTGGGCTTAGAAGACCTGGATCCACTCCCTGCTTCACTAGAGGTTTCCTTTGGGCATGTCTACACAAGACGCTAATGCTCAGTAGGCTAATTCTACTGCACATTAGCACATCACAGTGAAAGTCATGCTAATGTGCAGTAAAATTAGTCTACTGTGGATTAGTGTCATGTAAAAAAACATGTGCCGGTGCTACTGCCCAGTAGTGCCAATTATGGTGCATTAAGTTAGTACCTGTTATTACAAGCACTAAACTTAATGCACTGTAATTATGGTGCATTAATGCACATGTAGACGTGCCCTTTGTGACATTAGGAAAGTCATTTAGGCTCAGATCTTCAAAGGTAGGTAGGTGTTTATCTCCCCCGAAAGCAATCTCCCAAAAGCTACTGAGATCAGATTGACTTAAGCAACTAAAACCCTAGGTATCTAGGCCTTAGACTATCAGTACCCCATCTCTTCTAGTATGGATAATAGCACTGCTATCACAGTAGCTGATAAGGATAAATGCAGTACAGCACCAGGTCTTCAGGTATGACAGTGAGTATGCATCCATATGTGCCCTTTACTGCTGAGTAGACTAATTAGTTCTGCAGTAAAGTGTCACCATCACATGTGCACCAGTATTAGGGCACAGTAAACTAGCTCAGCCATAAAATTGTACTGTCAGAGATAGTACTATGTTATGGCAGAGTAATCTACTGCACTGAAATGCATGTGTAGTCTGACCAGGAATATAAATTGTGCCCAGTCAGGCCAGGAATATAAATTGTGCCCAGTCAGGCCAGCCAGCCAGGGGCTGCTCTGCCCTGGCTCAAATTGTTACTGTTGCAGGTGTGCATATACTGTGCCCAGGAGCAGTTTACTCCAGCTTAAGCTGCTCCGGAGTTTATTGCTTTGCATAAATTTCACATGGAGATGCACCCCGAGGGTCCCAGACTAGTACTACTAAAGCCACTGCAAGGAGGAAAAAAATGAGCTTGGTTTAATAATCATGATACTGAATTAGTTTAGGTTCTTTCTACTAAGGTTTTTTAGCTTTTAGGGCACCTTCAAGGTCAAGCCTTTTTCCACAAGGAAGAAGGCTAGAAACATCCTTTCTTAACAAAAGCTAAGATTTTCATATGATTCCAGGAGCTGTATTTTTAACAAAAATCAACAAATATGAGGAGGTGATAAAAATGTTTGGCAAAAATGTATATTATTAAGTGAGAAAGGTGTGTGTGTGTGTGTGTGTGTAAGGGGGGGGTGTGAGTGAAGGAAGGTGATGTGTCTTAGATCCCCAGTAATTGTTTCCTTTCCCCCTTTTCCCAGGTGAAATGGCAAGGTGATACATTCAGGAACCACACTGATAAACTTTGCAACCCTGATACTATCTTCTTCCCTGCCTTCCACGTGAACCAGACAAGTGAGAAGAAGGAGATAGTGGTAGCCCTGTACAAGATCTTTGCTTTCCTGAATGCCTCCCTGGGCAACATCACCAGGGACCAGGAGGAGCTCAACCCCAAGGTCACTGAGTTGCTGGAGCGGCTCAATAACACCACCAAGACCACACGGGGCCTGATGGTCAACCTGAGTTGCCTGCTGTGCACTAGGTACAATGTATCTCAGGTAGATGTGATCTATGGTGAGAGCACCAAGGGTAAGAACCACTTCAAAAAGAAGCAACAGGGGTGCCAGGTGCTGGCAAAGTATGTGCAGGTCATCGCCAAGGCAGCCCAGGTCTTGCTACCTCACGTTAATGATGTATGAGCTGCCAACCAGACTGGCTGCTAGCATCCTCTGTTGCACTCCTCATGCCTTCCATGCCAGATCAGTGGATTGGAGAAGAGCAACCAGCGTGATGGGAGCTCTGCAGGTAGTGACTCATAAATGGCATTGGTATGGGTGGCAGACAGTTAATAGGGGGAACACAGCAACCAACTACAGATGTCAGAGCTTGTGATGATCTCTCTTATGTCACTCACTGTTAGTTTGCGGAGCCTGGCTAGATTGTTCAAAACAACATTCTTAAGGAAAGATGCCTTAAAATACCTGTTAAGAGGTCTGCCATGAGATCTGCACACAACAGCTTCACAATCAGAAACTTCCCATGTGTCTGCCACTTCCATCCAACTGTCTGTGCTTGCCCAAAGCACCCCCCAGAGACTTCATCGAAAGACAATTTATATTCAGTGATCCCTATTGGCCTTATATTTATTACCTTCCTCCCAGTGCCTTTTTAATATTTGAATGTTACTGAGGATGATTTATTTCCATGATGATTGTGTTGCATTTCTAACTGTTTTTTTAATGAAATGTCTTAGTGCCCAAGAGCCTTAGAATGAAGATGCCATCGTAATTAATTTTTGTTGGAGTGGTTAACTAGGTAAATGGGGCTACACTAAGAAAGAGGGCAGACAGGTCTTATCCACCTCTACCTTTTCCAGGACCTTCTTTCCCCTGACTTACATGTGGAAATGAGATTTGTTGAGGTCCTCTGTGGAAGGTGGGGGTTGGATGTCACTGCTCATTCTTGGTCCCCCTTCAGCCTCCACCGACACTTGGTG
Organism: Crocodylus siamensis; assembly: GCF_052110815.1. Classification (NCBI taxonomy): domain Eukaryota; kingdom Metazoa; phylum Chordata; order Crocodylia; family Crocodylidae; genus Crocodylus; species Crocodylus siamensis. The sequence goes on from NC_143403.1 coordinate 48,912,709, forward strand.
CCTTCATTCTTAGTTAGGGAACAAAGCATTGTAAATGCACCAGGCCTGCTTAGAGAAACCTCTGTGTTCCACGAGGACTCTGGCTCCACATGTCACTTACGGGTATAAGACAGCCAGACATAGGGCCTTAAAAACAACAGTGTGAGATTGACCTGTTTTAGACAGAGGTGCCCAGCTGGTCAAGTTACTGAGTTGGACGTGATGGTAACAGACTTAGGTAGAGAGGGTATCTTTCTAACACACCTGTCCTGTGTAGGCAGGAGGTAATATTAGATGATCACATCCTATGTATGCAGGAGGTCACATTAGTGGTCTACTTGGTGAATTTGTTATTTATGGACTGTTGCAAAGAGAAGTGGGGAAAGGGACAAGCACAAGAGCCGTCATGCTCTCTGAGCAATATTGTAAACTCCCATGTATTTACCATTCCCTGCCATCTCCTCATGTGTGTCAGGAGACTGAATGGCTCAAGTGAACAGCACTTTCTTTTCTATACTGACATCTTTGAGTTGCTGACATTGGAAATGTGACTGTTTATTGTACATTTTGCTCGGAATGTTAAATAGGAGTGATGAGAAATATGCTACAATTGAAGGCCAATGAGTAAGAGTTTAGGTGCCAAGCATCCAGTTGCTATAGAGGAACATTCCCCTTGGTAGTGAATCATGGATTATGTCAGTTCTTCACTTATGTTTTGGGGAAGAAGATGACAATCTGCTCGTGGTCTTCCCTGCTAAGTGTGAAAGCACAACCAATGTCATCGCTCCAGTGGTCGAACTTTGTCTTGAACTCACAGCTACAAAATCAATTTTATTTTCAGGAAATCTGACTTTTCCAGTAGCAGTACCTACTGCAACCTCATCCCTGTATTAGGAAAATGCTTTTCTCATCACAGGGATAAAAAGGGCTCAAGCCCTGTGAATGTAATGAATATGCTCTTTTAAAGGGCTCCTTTTTTGTAGTAATTGATTATTAGACTATTCTGGAAGAAATGTAATAACTGCACTATGTGGATTTAATGGGTCCTGGCTCTGATGCCCTTCCTGCTCAGCTTCTTATGCCACTGTCTAGCAGGGGAGACGGGATCAGAATCTGGTGCCTAGTGCTGTATGAATGTTGGCCTTGATTCCCCTTGTGCGCTAGCTTAAAATCAAGAGTCAGAAAGGTGAATGTCTGAACGAACCACTTTGCCACCATACCACAGTTAAATTCCTGTGTAGCTACAAAGGGACTGGGCCTGTGATGGGACTGATCTTTGTCTTCTCCCTTAAAGTAAGCAATATTAATATTGTCATTTACCGCATTTACAGATGGGGAAACCAAGGCAGTGAGATTTTGACTTCTGCTTTCCTGTGCTCAACTTGAGGCACCCAGAACCTGATTTTTATATAAATCAACACAGCAGCAACTGCAGAGAAAGTCAACAAACTGCCTTACCTCTGAGAATCATGTCTGGGTGCTTCAGGTTGGTCACAAATAGCTTAAATGTTACCACCTCAATTCAAATGAACTTTGGAGGATGCATTGTAAGTATTCTTATACTGACATGTGAAACTTATACCCAGACCCCAGAGGCAGCCCAAGCCAAGAAACAAGGAGCACCCGAGTTCTAAGCTGAACTTGGCAAATTGCTTGAATTCTGTGAATTCAGTTTCCCTTGTTATTTATTGGTGCAAATTTTTGGTTGTACTCATGCACTTGAAAAGCAAATCCACGCAGCTTTCCCCATCTGTGCAACCACCGTAGTTCTGTTCACTTACCTCCAGGGAATATAAGGAGGCCCTGTACTGTGTGGCGATGTGAGTGCTAATTTTTATGAGCTGGACTAACTATTTATTTGCTTCACGGCAACAGGGTAGTTTGTGTGTCTTGGTGTCTGTAAAGCATCAGGTAATCTTATACTACTAGGTACATGTTTGAAATGTCTTTTAATAATATTATTAATAATGATAATATATTGTATATTTAAAATATTTATTTTTTATACTTTGCCTTTTTTAAAATAAATATGTTGAAATAGTTTTTGGTCCCTGCATTAGCTTTATTAGTACTCCCTGTCATCCCAATGCATTTTTTACAACTCTACTTCCCCACACAACTGTAATTGTAGAGCCTGCAAATGCATCACCTGCTATGTTGCAGGCCAGCAGCACTGGATAAGTTTCTTCCCCAAAGATAATAGATTAAAAACTTGAGTCAAAGGTCATTCTAGGCAACAGGAATCTTTGGCTCACATCTGATGACAGCTTTTCAAATGCTTATTGGGGTCAATATTGCCAATGCTTCATATAAGCAGGTTTTCTGTCCCCTGGTTCAGCCTCCAAATGTCATTGTGGCCCTGATGGGAATCTTCTCCTTTACTGGCATTGTTTAGGACAGGCATAGTGGCAGGGGAAGGGCAAAGTTTAAAGGAAGCAGGCACTCTGGTCATTCTTTTTGGCATGCCCTGGGGAGGATGCCACAATTTAGAGTAGCCCTGGCTTCCTAAATTATGGCAAGGCCATTAAAGTCCCTGGAATTCCAGCGCCCAGATGGCATGAATCTGCCTTTATCCTCCATTGTTTAGGTCTCTGTATCCAGAGACGGGCAGCACTGAGCCTTTATTGCTTTGTCAGGCCTGGGATCCCAGGGCTGAAGCTGCTTGAGTGGAAGACCTGACTTTGGCACAGGAGCTGGCTGTACATTGCCCATCCACCACCTCTGTGTTGGGAGCACATCATACTACATCACTGTGAGAACAACCTCTGCTCAGCTTCTTGAGGGCCCTATGTAGACTGCTCCAAAACTTATAAATAGCCAAGGAGCAGGATGCTTCAGTGACATTGCTTTCCCCAAGCAGTGCTCCTAATATGACTACTACATAGCCCTGACTGTTCCACTTCTGTGCCTGCCAGGGACTGCCCTTAGGCCCAGAAATTCCCCAAGGGGACACAATGACAGTTTTCAGATACTTCATGCCATCAGCACCTGTTAGGCATCAGTGAGATGGTATGGTATAGTTTAAATTATCCCTACTTAGAGAACAATGAAGATAAAAGATCTCTTCACCGTGGTACTACGAAATCTCAGGAACCTATAGGAGGAAACAAACTGAACAAGATAAAATAATATCTTTCTAAAAGACTCCAGTCCAACCCTTGGAGAGGTTCAGAAAAGGCTGGCTGCGCCCAGGCCACCTAACTATCTGACAGCAACACAGCACCCGATGCGGGCCTCTAGAATGGGATTGTATCAGTGAACAAGAGGGCGATTATGAGACATTCAAGGAGTATGATGAAATCCTCCTCCAGAGCCTGTTAAGCCTCTTGCCAAACCTCCCAGGCATGAGATGGAAAGCGGATGAGCTAAGATCCTGTTTGATCATCCCTCGTGTCTCAGAGGAGCACAAAATCCCTTTCTCCTAATAACGTGCCCAGTCAGGTTGCTTTCCCTTGAATTTACAAAGCTGGGAAATCACATTTTCTTAGGGATACATTTGTAAAAGAGAGCTAGAGAAAGATCAGAGAGAGAGTCTACAGTTATCAACTGACCCAGAGCAATGCAAAGTTGTTAATATCATTTATTCTTTGGCAGCCTCTGTACAAATTAAATTCATCCATGCCCTATGGATAGCTTTATTCAGCAGTAGAGTTTGCTACTTTGTATGTGTCATAACTGCCATCAGTTGATGACATTAGGGCAGCTCTTTTGTGCATCTCACATCATACACAGTGAACATCTTGTGGACATTCTCTTTTATTTCCGGGACTGGGGCCTGTGTTTGTGGAGCAGGGAGGTCTCAGCCTACCTCTGCAGCATGCAGGAAGCAGTCATGGCTGAGGCCTTAGATAGCCATGGGTTTGCTACATTATGAGGCGGGATGGTCTGTGGTTCCTCAGGAGCTGGGACACTGATGTTCAAATCCCTGTTATTCTCCAGACTCTCCTCTACCCATAAGGACATGTACAACTCATTAGGCTATATTCTGAAAGGAGGATTTAATCCAACTTCTGCATCATTAAGACCCTTCATCTAAGCCTGGAAGTACTTGAGTTTCCTTCAGTAAAGTCCTCTACACCCTTATTTCTGTTACTGGGTAAATGTATAGGTCTTGAGAGCTCCAAGCTATTCAGTGTTTATCTCATGCCTAACCCCACATGGATGCACAAAGGAGGTATTCCCTTACCTGCAGGTGATTAGAGCAGAGACTAGGACCTGACTCTCTCAAATTTCAGATAAGCACCCCTTCCATTATCCATTATGAGCATCTCTCTCACTGGCCCAAAGAATATTGAACTGGAACAGCTTCATCAAAAGAAATCAGGAGATTTTTGACCCAGAATAACCTAGGACCTAGTGACTAGACCTCACCTGAGAGGTGGGTAACCCAGGTTCGGGACTCAGATCCAAATTGGACAGAGATGGGATCTGACCTAGGAAGTCCACAACTGGGGGGGAAGGAGGGTGGTGTTTTAACCACTGGGTTGAGAGACGGATAGTACCTCAGTCTCAGGTTTTGAAAGAAAAGACTAACTGTGAAGCCTGGAAACCAGTGCTTCTCTGGAGCCTGGATTTAGGCATCAAATATTTGTTGAGAATTTAATTTAGTCTTACCTCTCCTAGTATTTCCTACAGGCTAGATGAAGCAGCTCCCAAGTTCAGCAAGCTGGCTTCTGGCTTTTTTAAATTGCAGCCCAAAGAGTCTAACTCACCCCATGCACTACAGAGAATACTTGGGCACCTTGCTAGGGGATGTGAAACTCACAACCTAGCAAAGCAACCTGAACCTCAGTATTGCAAAACTGATCCAACCTTCCCCCAACCCTTGTGACTCCATTCCTCAGCCCCCTGTGCCTCAGCTTCCCATCGGCAAAATAAACAGCTTTTCCTTTGTCACAAGGTGTGGTGAAGAGAAATGCTCTCAAGATTGTGGGGTGCTCAGATACCAGGGAAGGGGGGCGGGTAGAGCAGTGAAAAGCAACGGAAGGGACTTTTAAATAGACAATTACGATTCATAAAGAGACATCCCAATGCCAGGTTACAGGCATCAGTTCTAACTGAAGAGCCAAGTTCCCCACCACATTCACCAAGCAAATACAATTCAGCGTCCCACTTTGTTCATCACAACCCTCTGTCTTGAATCTTAGCATGCAGGAGTGGTCCAGTAGAGAAACTCATTTTGCCCTAAACAGTCCAGACCTTTAGGATTTTGCCATGAACTCAGAGGAGCTCTGGATTCAAGCCCAAAAGAATCCAGACCCAGCTCCTCCCCTGGTTTCAGTTCATTATTTTAGGTCCTCACAGGAAGCCAAAAGTAGTTATTGCATTTTATGGTTTTACCAAAAAAATAAAGCTGCACTAATCAGTGTGGTGACACTCCCCAAGACAAAACAGAAGCAGGAGTTTCTGCGTGACTAGGGTCATGCAGAGTGCCAGTTGCTCTCCTCATTTACATTGCTGAGAGCTTAAGAACAAACATAAATGGCAAAGGGTCGACAAAAATATCCACATCCATCTCCTACAGTGCTGGAACAGTTCTTCCTCTGAAACCAACAGCTTATGGGCGAATCCAATGGCCACAATAGCCAACCTTTCCATTGGCCTCAATGAGCTTTTGATCTGGCCCTGAGGCACAGATTTTCACATATGCATTTATCTTTGAAGTATGCAGCTCTTTTCATAGGCTTATATGGTTGGAGTTTCATACAGTGTCACTTGGGAAATGGATACAGAGTAATTGTTGCTATGCAAAATAAGACACATGGTATGGAGTAAGGGACACAGGTACATTTACACAAGCTAAAACTTACTGCATGGTAAATTACTGCGCAGTAAATGGGAATAGGCCAGCAGGTATCAAATTCACACTCAAGTTGATGTAAGTTGCCATATTTACTGTGCAATACAGGCGTGCATGTGTAGACACATGCTCATACTGCGCAGTAATTTTGGTTATTGCATAGTAAATGCGTACATTTAGACATGCCCAGTTTGTCTAACAATCAGTTTCTGAGCTAGTCTGTGATGGGGCAACTAAAGCTACCACGATAACTAAGGGTGGTGAATGGCCACCTATCAGGGATTGGGGAATGAGGATCCTACCTCCGCAGTTGCTGTTTCCCTGAAGGCTGGTTACACAACTCTCAGTCAGTCAGAGCTATCAGCTTCAGGAGCAGGCCCTGAACTTTCGATGATAAATCATAAACTAAAATACTGGTACACTGTTCAGTGTGTGCATGTACGTGCATGCAGGTGTGCATTCAAACATCATTCATAGCTACTTGGCTATATGTCAGAGTCATTACACAGCTGCTAAGACAGAGTCTTCATAAGTTCAAGAGGTAGCAGATGGAAACCTGCCATCTGTCCTCATGGTCACTCTGAAGTTATATATACCCAAGGAGTGGAACGACTGTGACGTGCCAGCTGACTACAGATCTGCTGCAATAGGAATGCTGCCCAGCTAAGCAGCTCTTGCCCTGTCGCTTTGTGTTTAGTTAGGGTGATCATATGTCCTGGATTGGCTGGGCCAGTTCCAGATTTTAGAGGCTAGTCCTGGCCAGAGGATGAAAATTAAAACCAGTGTCCCAGGCATGGGTTGGAGACAGAGCAGCAGAAGCTGTGAAATGGGAAGGAAGTCCTAGCAGATAGCAGAATTTCCTATTAACACTCATTGCTACTTCACAGGTCGTTAACACCTGGTGAAGTAAAAAAAAAAGGGTCATTAATGGGCCACTGACTCCCTTCAGCAGCGTGAGGGGGTGTCCTACCAGTGTCAGGGATTTCCCATGTCCCAGATAGCAGGGATTACTAAATGTTTAGATCGTGGATCCGCAAACCTCAGACTGGAAGTGACCAGCACACTGCGGAGCACCAGCCAACCCTTTTTATACTCAGTATAAAAAACTGTTGGCTGCTGGTCCACAGTATGCTGGTCATTTCCAGACTTCCAGTCTGGAAGCCAACCCTTTGCAGCCTAGTACCCGGCCATGGCCTAGGGGGTTGGAAACCTCTGCCATATAGTCACCCTCTATTTAGTGCTACTCTTTGGAAGATTAGGTCAACCTCAGAGAAAGGATGGTGGGTTAATTTCTTTTAAGGGCTAGGCCATTCCTACTTAGGACTCATTAGCAAAAGGACTACCTGTTAACTCTTCCTGGCTGAAGGGTATGTGTATACAATTCAGAAAAGAAAAAAAGCACACTTTAAGTCTGAATTCTTCTGAATCCTTCTAGGAATTATGTTGGATCCTCCCCTGAGGCCAGTATCGTGGTCTGGGAAACAACTGCAGCCTTTTTCTTGACCACTTGCACAACCCCAACTCCCATTGGCAGTTAGTGGGATCAGACACTCAGAGCACAGCCATCAGAGGAGCATGTTGTGCTAATGGAGGAGCACATGTTACAGTGCTGGAGTGCTTGAGGCTTCCCTCCCATGTGTAGCAACTGTGGGGAGCACCGGCGATACATACTGCCCGGTGGAGGTTATGTCCCTTGCTGCAGTGTGCAGTGCTGGCCAGAGCCATGCCCTGACAGGCACAAGCCCTGAGTGCCCCGCCTGCTGCTGCGGCTGCCACTGCCACCACTTGTTGGGGCTGTGCGCCATGAGATGGATGTGGGGTCTGCAGATGTCTCCCCACATACCCCGTCCCTCACACCCACACTCCCACACCCTGCCTTATACCCACATACTGCCCAACCAAGCTCTGCGCTGCCACCGCCCCCCCTGGGTGTGGGCTCTGTGCTGCTGCTAGCCCCAGCCACACTGTGCGCTTCTGCCCAGCTGCAGCCCCATCCCTGCCACTTCCCTACCTGCCGCCCAGAGTCACCAGGAGGCAGGGGAAGTGGAGTAGCCCTGTCCAGAAGCTACTACTGGCCAGGCCACGGGTGGGAGCGAGGTGCAATAGGTTATGTTTGGGGGGGGCGGGGTGTAGACATGGGCACCTCGCTCCCACCCTTGTGGGACTCCTGGTCTAGGGGGTCCTTGTAACTCAGAACTCTTCCTGCAAAGCTTTCTCAGTTACAGTGGGGAGCTGCACTTCTGTCTGTGCCCCATGATTTTCCCCTGAGATTGTCACTGCATGATTAACTGCTAAATTTTGGACAGAAGATCATTCTGGCAGGCAGAAGAGCCCCTCCATGGGCCCCATGGAGTCATTCATTCTAATCAGAGTAATGCCTTCATTTCAAAAGCTGAGGGAAGGAAAAAAACACAAAATTGCAGCCTGGACACACAAGACATTTAAACCAGTATATACAAGTTGATTGTATACACTAATGCTAACTACACAAGGAACAGCTACCCCAAGATAGCTGCATGTGGTAGGCTTCTATTATACACCTCTACACTAGCAACAAGGAGGAGCAGGTAACAGGCTGTTTTTCCTGAGTGCACAGTTGCGCTAGGATAAACTGCAGGCACACGACAGACATGAACACAGCTTACACCAGTGGAGTTTAACCTCCGTTTTTTTGCCAGAGTAATTCTATACTGAATTCAAGTAAGTTACAGAGATGTAGGGCTGTGTGTCATGTGTCCACCCCTCTTTTACACTGATTGGAAGGCTGATGACACACTGGAAATGTGTTGTGGGTTCAAGCCCTTGTTCCTTACGCTGTGAATGTTTTTATTTTCATTTAGTTCTGGGAGTTGGAAAGACTCCACATGTGAGAAATTGATTTTGTTCAAAGTGAAATCAGTGTGTTGTTATGGGTGTAGCCAGATGAAGGCCAGACTTTGCCTTGAGGGGTCAGATCATGCACTAGCTGACTCTGCTATAATCCTACTAATTTCACAGAGGCTGAGCAGGGTTGAAGTCAGCAAGAAAGAACCATGTGGAATTACTCACAGCTCTCTCCCCACGGACTAGTCCATTGGGTGGGCAAGTAGGACAGAGCATCATACGTGTGGAGAGTGAGCTATTCCGCCACCCCCACCCAAACAAACATTTCCAGCTTAAACAATCAGCTTCTCCCTTTTTGTGGTTACAGAAACCCATTCAGCCATTACTTGCAAATGTTGGAAGGTGGAAGTAACCAGAGGAGAGCAATAAGAACAGTTTAGAGGAGATTGGATGACCTGTAATGTAATCTCTGTTTACACTGGCAGTAAATTATCCTTGGAAAAAAATTAGCAGGAGTTGTGGTGGTTTGCCCACAATGTTTGAGTATTTAAATTGTAATTGGATGCCTGTCAAAAAGGTGCGTTCAGTTTAGCTCCATGGTTCTCAACTAGGGTGTTGTGGCAACCTGGGGTGGCTTGAGAGCCTTTCAAGGGTGCCATGAGGTGCCACACAATGTTAGCACTGTTAGGTGTGCAAACACAATTCTCAAGCTATATCCAGAGATTTCAAATAGGAATCTGTTGTGTTAAAACCATGCAGACTTGTTGTGGTCTTTCTGAGTTCTTTGCAACAGAGGAATTGCTATTTTACTTTTCTGTACTCAAAAAAGAGGGTAAATTAAGAGCTGGCATTTTCCAAGGGGTTCCAGGAGTCTAAAAAGGGGTGCACTGAATCTAAGGCAGGTTAAGAACTACTGGTCTAGTTCAGTCATAATCAGGGATCTGGATTTTCTGTTTGCACCAGAAAAATGCGGTAAAACCCAGATTCTCTCATTTTAAGGTGAAAAACCCAGATTTTCTCTTTTAAAGGAGAAAAATGTGGGGAACAGTGGGTTTCTTCTTGCAGGCTGGATAAGTTTCAGCCTGCAAGGGGCTGAGGGGAGCAGGAGGAGGGCAATCAGCAGGGGGCACCTTGTGCATGTGCATGTATACATATGCACATGGCTGCCAAGCCTTTTTGTCACTTTGAAGCACATGGGCATTGTCCACTGAGTTTCTTATTGGCCTCCCTCAGGCAGGGAGACTACAGGAAAAGGTCCCAATAGATTCTGTGAGGCAAATCATAAAAAAACAGGGATGGGAGTGCTGATCATAGGTTCAAAACAAGAGTGCCAAAGGGGGACACTGAGCACAGCACACCGGACAGCTCCCACTGGCCCTCAACCAAGTCCAAGGAGCCAGCGGACACTGCCCAGCGATTCTCGACTTGGAGATGTGAGCAAAACAAGATGGAAGTAGCCCCCACAGTCGCTGGGGACCCTCCCAGCCAGAGCCTTCTTCCTGCTCAGGTACACGGACAGCTTGGCCAGGGTCAGAAGAAGGTTAACCAGGAGGTCCAAGGCCTTGGTGGGGCCACGGACACCAAATGTGTAAATAAAAGGGTGAGAGAAATCGTGCAGCTAGAACCTCAGCAGGAAGTTCTGGAGAAGGTGGTGCAGGGGCTGCAGCCCGGCGCACTCCAGGTAGGAATGCACCAGGGTCTCCCTCTGCTCACAAAAGTGGCAGGACTTGGGGGCATCCGTGAACTGCCCCAGGTACATGCCCATGGCGACGGCTCCATGGAGGAGCCACCAACCACATGGCCACTAGGCAACCTAGAGAAGAGCTCCCCACAGCTAAGTCTGGCAGTGGTGGGTGGGGGTTGGGGATTGAGGCTCCCATAGTAAGGAAGGGAGTTGGGTAGAGCTGGGGCTGGAGCTGGGGATGCTGCCCAGCCTTGGCAGCATGTGTGGCTTGAATATGCATCTGCGGGGCCCAGGTGAGCAGCAGGATGGGGCTGCAAGTGGCTTGTCCTGGAGTGTTGGGGGGGGACCTGGCACAGTAGGGCAGAGTGGGGCAGGAAAGCTCAGTGCCACTGCTGCGAGTCCTGCACCACCATGGTGAGGCATCCCCTGCCTGTCTAGCAGCAGCACAGGTGGCAGCATGGAGTTGTGCCCCTCACTGCTGCTGGGCAGACAGCAGGTGCCTCACCAGGGCAGCATGCTGCTCCTGGCAGCAGCATTGAGCTTCTCTGCCTGGTCTCACTCTGCCCTGCCATGCTGGGTCCCATCCACCGGGGCACAGAGCCTCTGAGGGGAGGGCATCAGGGCAGAGAGTCCCAAGCCCACAGTGGGCAGGCCCCTCACCGCTATGAGCTCCACTCAGGCCATGCTGTCTGTGGGGGAGGGTAAGCTGAGCTCTGCTCTGCCACAGCAGCCACCACCTCCCACATGTGGCAGCCAGGGCTTGGGCGCTGCTGCAGGGGTGCAGGAGTTCCACGTGCAGCGATCGGGGCAGCAACCGCAGCTGGGCGGAAGATGCTGCTGGGTGCCAGGAAAAAGCAGGACCTCATGGTGGGTGTGGCTGCTTCACCACCCACACTGCTGCCATGGCACTTCTTGCTGCAGCCTCCCAGAGCCTGCATCAGGGCTGCCCTGCAGCTCCTCCCTTCCACTGCTGCCCTGCTAGGTGCAGGGACCTGGGGCGGCTTGGAGGTGGCACTGGCGGCGGTGGCAGCAGCAGGAAGGAGTTACAGGGCAGCCCTGGCACAGGCTCTGGGCAGCTGCAGAGAGAAGGGCACTGGCAGCAGCAAGGGGGAAGCGGCCACACCAGCCACCAGGTCCCACTTTTTCCCAGCACCCAACAGTAGCTTCTGCCCAGCTGCCACTGATGCCATCACTGCCTCCATGCCTGGGCTGCCAACACTGAAGCCAAGCAGCAGCACAAATTTGGGCAGCAGCTCCAGCCTGTCCTTGAGGTAGAATAGTACCTCTATCTTCATGGCTGCCAGCTGCTGCCAGCACTCATCATGGCCAGGGTGGGCAGGTCCAGAGCAGGAACTGCAGGGACCCCAATTCCCCCTTGTGGGGCAGATTGGCTCGGGGTACCTGGGCAGCAGGGCTGGGTCTGGCAGTAGCAGCATCTGGAAGGAGTTGCTGTGGCTTCCAGGAAATGGATTCTGGCCACCAAGATGCCTTAGCCCCACTATGTGCCAGGGTAGGGGGGACACGCCACAGGCTGGAGAGTTCCTGAGCCAGGTGGAACCAAGGGACCTCCTATGGACTGGACAAAATCTTTGAGTGGGCCCTTCAAAATCCTTCAGATCTGTCTCACAGGCCATATTTTGCCCACACCATCTTTAAGAGATTTTTAAACCAGAACCTTTGCTGTTTCAGGCCCTATGTTTGGTAGTTTGAGGATTTGTTCCTGGAGTTTTTAAGAACAGATTATACAAACAGCTGATTGTTTGCTAATCAGAGATGATCCTACCTTGGGCAGGGTAGTTGAACTAGATGACCTCATAAGGTCCCTTCCAGCATTAATTTACTATGGTGTAAGCACTCTCCAAGTTTGGGAAAGTCCAGACTGTTGAGATTGTTGACCTGAAATGCACAGGCTTGGGCCACCAGTGTTTTCCTCTTATCTTGAATTAGCTAAGGGTAGGAAATACAAACCTGCTGCATATAGATTGGTTCTAGCCAAAGCATTTATTTTATTTTTCTATTGTATTGCATTTATTATATCATTTATTTGATTTTCTATTTATTCTGTTATTCTCTTTGAAGAGAAATGCAGAAATACAGGCCAGATTCTGATCTTTTTGTGGTGTAAATCAGGAGTAACTCCATTGCCTCTGACAGAATTACAGAACTGCAGAGCACTCAACGAGACTGGAAACAGGCCCCTGAGTGGCCTCATCTGTGGTTGTTTGAGAAAGCTTTCATCAGCAAGTGCTTAGTCTCTGCGTAACCAAGCTAGGGTTCAGCTTTCAAAGGAGCAGACAAAACAATGAGCGCCAGGAACAGAAAAGTGTTGAGAAAGAGTAATAAAGTGGCAAATCACTTCCTTGCCAAAAAGCAGTATGCTTGGAGGAGGTGGAAGACTTACAGGGCTGGAAATGAGTCTGCAGCCTTTCACTGCTTCGTCACTACCTTGATCAGGACCAAACTGCCAGAAAGTCAGAATCTCACAAGGTTTTGTAGCCTCCATAAGAAGCTAGAAGGACTAGATCCAATTCCTAGCAGATAAATGTCCGCATTTGGCTAGTGTTAAGGTTGCATCCTTGTTGCTAGCTTTGATGGAGGAGGCTAAAATTACATGAGTCATAGGGCTATGTCACACATTACACTTAGGACATACTAACTGCACTTAAAATGCCAGTGTCCATGCTTTCAAGCAGTAAAACACGCACTAAGTGTCATCACATAGTGGCTGAGTTAGTGTTTTCCTCAGCGGAGTATCTCCAGATCGTAGCAACACATGTTCAGCTATCATAATACTGCTCCACAGAGATCATATGAGTAGTTCTCACCAGCTCCAGTACAGCGTAGGGATGGGGGCTGACAAAACAGCTGTTTGTCAGTCTCAGCCCTGGGACCCCACAGGAACTGGTTCAAGGCTCTGTATGGTGTTAGGGCTGGGACCAGCTGCACAGCTGACTCCAGCCCAGTCCAGAACGCTCAGGACTTGTCGTAACGCTTACTATGATGTAAATAAAATTTGTGCTGAGTGTCGTGTGTGATAAGACCCACAGAGACTCAGCTACTGCATACTGTGGCAAGAGGTGTGCCATAAGTATTGAGAAGGAAAGAAAGACTGTATTCTCTCTGCCCATATAAGTGGTTGCTCCAGGTTAGGGTTAAGACATATTTTGTGTTTTCTGCTGCAAGAGCTCAGTGAAGAAGAGGATGTTGCTTCCATAGCAGGGCTGCCCAGAATCTTTCACCATTGCTAAAATTCCCTCCATCTTTAAAAAAACCCCAAAAAACTAAAATCAGGGGGCTCGGGAAAAATAAGGCCGACTATATAAATGGAACATTCTGCTTTGCCTTTTTCCTGAGATAGCAATAACGTTGTGTTTTATCATTACCAGCAGCAGCTCAATCAGCTAAAGCATCTGATCAAAACTGCTATCTTGGTGCTGTTATCTTGGCTCAGACTGAAAACAGAAAATGTGGAAACTTTCAGTATGATGTCTATGGGTTTTTGCCAGTGATGTGGCCACTTTGATAGAAGCATAGTAGGTAATGGGGCTTTCAGACACATGACATTTGAAAAGGAGGCCTTAGGATAACAAACGAGGTCCAGAATGATTAATAACTTTCCTTTCCTTCATAATTAATATCCAGGCCTTACTTAACACTTTCATCACCACAACTGAAATAACCTCATAAGGGAAGTGACAATCATTCCCATCCTACAGACTGGGAAACCAAGGTACAGATTACGCACAAAGCCACCCAGTAGTTCACTGATTAATTCAGGAATAACCCTAATTACTCTTGATTTTTTTCCACTGCTACACTCTGAAATTTCAGCAACTTTTTTTAGCAAAATATCCTCAAAAACCCCAAAATGACCCAGTTAATGAAAGAGCAACATATTTAGAACTGTTCAGAGTAGGTCAAATTAATCACATGCTTAAATATTTTAACATATATTTTAATAATATTTTTAAAATGTTTCTGCTCATTTTTTTGTTTAAAAAATATCCAGAATTTCTACTCTGATTGTACACTCGAGAGGTCTCCCTGAATGACTGGTGAACTTGAGTGGAATCTTTTTGGGGAAATGGAACTCTTGACTAACAGGTTTTTTCATCCAAACATTTTCAGGTATTTGAATTAGAGAAAACAACTGCGAGCAATTTGACCCCAAACTCCATCCTAGTGAATTAGGTTTCACCTCCTTGTCTATGTAACCATCACAGTCCACTTACTTCTCCAGTTGTCAACAGCCTTCCAGGAGAAGAAAGAAGTGACAGGATCTGAACTGATAATATGACAAAAGAAGCTCAAACAAAGTCAACTGCCCATGCGTTCCATATCAATCATGAAGAAATAAAAAAGGGGAGAGGGAAGAAAGATAGGTCAGGATTTTTAAGGAAATTTGATAACAGCCAATACAGTTGGCAGCAGCAGCTGAGAACAAGCAAACTCTTTTAGCATTTAATAATGGCTTGTGCACAGACAAAGAGAAGGCTAATTCTAGCCAAGAAGTAACATGCAACTGTGAGCATGAGTCAACACTCACCTGTTCAGATGTAAAGAAGGGATAACGCCACTGTGCTCAGATTTACACTGGTTACTTACACCAGTTCAGTTGCATCAGCCTCTATTACAAAGCCTTGAACTGGTCCAGATCTCCATTTGGACCCTCCTATTTCCAATAAAGGATGCTTTATTGAAGTTTATCTTTAACATTTTCCTCATAGACTTAAATAAGTCTGATTTCAGCTAAATTTTTAAAAATTATGTGTTTATGCATGTATGTATGTTTTTATTTGTTCATTTATTTTATTTATATCCTCCCTTCCCAACAAAGGCTCAGGGCAGTTTACATAAAGAGAACAGAATAACTTACAACACAAGAGAGCAACAATAGAACAAAACAACTTAAAAGGGAACTAGAATATCAACATAAAACAGAGCCCCCAGACAACGTCTCCATCTAGCTTTGTTTGCTAAACACCTACTCAAGCAGGAAAGTCTGACAGTGCTTCTGTGTACAGTGTACAGGCTTGGGCTCCGGTAGGCCTCAGGCGGGAGAGAATCCCAGAGCTAAGCACAACCACCCATGTGTTTTTTCCAAGCAGACTTGACATACTGATGATCCTTGTGCAAGGTTGCTCTTGGCTGACCTTAGGGATCACAGTGGGGCATAAGGAAGAAGGCTGTGCCTTAGCTATGTAAGGCTCAGACTGTTTGGGGCAAAACATAACCTTGAATTCCACTCAGGAACTACTAGGAGCCAGCGCAGATTCTGGAGCACTGGAGCTATGAGCCCCTGGAAACCCACCCGCAGCAGAGGACAGGCCTCTGCGTTCTACACAAGCTGCCACTTTTGGACAGTTTTCAAGGACAGCCCCACATAGATCACATTGCAGTGATCTAACCTTGAGGTGATGAAGGCATGGATGGTGGCCAGACCCAAATCTGAAAAAAGTCACAGCCTTCTCACCAGATGGAGCTGGTGAAAAGTGTTTCTAGCCACGGCCACCACTTGAAGGTACAGTTGCAGCAAAGGAGCCAAGGCTATGCATCTGAGTGACAAGGGGAGGCTGAACTCCATTAATGAGAAGAGTCCCAATCCCCCTGCTCTCTAAGTCCAGTGGTCTACCTACTATCTTCATCAGCTATATACCTCGCAGTGGAGGATGATTATCTTCAATGATTGTCTTATCTGTGAGTCCAAAGATGGCTGACAAGGCCTATCTAGGATAAACAGACGCTGTTGCAGCTTGAGCATGTGGGTCCAAGTGGGTGGGTGACTCTGGGTTCTTGGTTTGGTCTGCAACATGCTGTTTCTGCCACTCCCATTTTTCTGGCTCCAGTTGTCATTGTAAAGTTTCAAAGTACTGAGATCCTCGCAGCAAACTCTTTTTCATAGTTTCATAGTTGCTATGGTCAGAAGGGACCTCAACAGATCATCAAGTCTGACCCCCTGCTCCTCTCCCACCCCTCTGCTGCATCGGGCCCGGACCCAGGCCCAGGCCTGCTCCTCTCCTCCCACCCTGCTGCTACCATTTCAGGCCCAGGTTTGCTCCTCCCCCTCCCTCCAAATTACATCAGGCCCGGGGCCACTCCCTCCTCCCCCCCTGCCGCTACTTTGGGTCTGGGCCCACTCCACCTGCTGCTGCTTCCTCCAAGGAGCAGGAGGCGGGGCAGGGTGAGGCCAACGGTGCGGGCTCGCTCTCTGCCACACCGTCACTGCTGCCTCCAGGGAGCAGGGCTGGGGAGGCAAGGGCAGCAGAGCTCGCTTCGCCCCCGCCTGCTCTGTCCTTTGTTGCCCCCTGTTCAGAATGCTTGTGGAGCACTCTGATTGGTTGTTTCAGACAACCAATCAGAGTGTGAATAAAGTGTTATGGACAGACAGACTAGGGCTTTTATAATATTAGAATTGAACAGGTGGGGTGACAAGACCTCTGGGTTGGGACAGACATTACACATAAACTGGTTTAGGTGATCAGGTTTAAACCTGTAACGGAACAGACATTCAGTGATCATAAACCAGTTTGAAAATGGCCAAAACCAGTTTGAGATAAACCTGGTTGGATGTAGTATCAGACTTAGCTTATTTGGTTCAAACCAGTTTATGCAATGTCTGTCCCAGACTCCTTGCTGGTTTAAGATAAATCAGAGACCCCCAGCATCCTGGCATGCCCTGTGGACTGCAGCTGGGGTTTGCCAGCCCCAGCTGCACCTCCATGGCTTTCCTGCAGCCAGGCAGAGACAGAGTTAATTCCTCACTCTGTCCAGTTCACCTGCAGCCAGGGAGGGGATTAATTCCACAGCAGTCCTGGAGCGGGGGAGAGAGGCAAGCTAGTCCCCTGTGTGCAGATCCAAGATCTACACCTGTAAGCCCAGATCGAAGACCTGCAGGACCAGACTGAGAGGTGGGAAGTGTTGGCAAAGACAGAACAATCATCACACATATGTGCTGGAGATGGAGTTAAGGGAAGTTGCAGACAGCTTCTAGCAGGGCTTGGAGCTGCTCTGAAGCTGAGCTGGGATCTTGTGGCCATGCCAGTGTGGACTGGAGCCAGGGCAGAGCCATGATCTCCTGCCTGCACACCCCTGCCCAGGGCATGAAGGCTGGAGATCACATCTCTGCCCTGGCTCTAGATCACATTGTCATCACTGCAAAATCCCAGCCTGGCTGTGGAGCAGGTCTGCGCTACCTGCTGTGTGCTCTCCCAGCAGGGAAAGCACTAGGGCAAATTTGGGGGTGGGGGGTATAGCCACTCCAAAATTCCCTGTAGCCCCCCATAGTTATTCCTCCCAGCACCGCTGCCACTGTCGCTGCCCACTCTGCATAGGTTGTGGCAGCTGAGCCCACTTCTCTCCTGCCTGCAGCACAGTCTCCTCCCCCACCGAACACCTCCACCAAGGAGAGGCTGGTGCTGTTGCTACCTGCCACCACTGATGGGGCCAGGCTCCATTGAAACCTTAGCCTGCAGTGTCACGGTGTGTCTGCTGCTGGGGTCTCCATGAAAACTAGCTCCAGCCATATGGGCAGAGCTGCTGGGAAACTGAATCCACTGCCCGCTGGATCTGGCCTGGGGGCTGGACTTTGCCCACCCTGTCCTAACTGCTATTAGAAGGGAGGTGCTCTGACTAGCAAGCCTTAATAAGCTGTGGACAGCTAAGCAGAGGCTAAGCACGTCATCTGAGTAACAAGATACAGAGCCTTAATGAGGCATGAAGACCTAAGAACAGGGTGGTCCTACACAAATCAACAAGCTAGCTTAACTTTCATTATTGAATACACTGGGATTCAATAAGGATTTAGCCATTTCCATGACTTAAAAGGCTGCCTGCCTTACTCATGGATTTCTTATTTCTCCTTCTTCTCATGTCTCAACACCACATTTGACCATTTTGTTACACGTGTGTGCTCATTTATTGTACTTTGCAAGGTCTTTTATGGTGCATATGCCTTCAAGCAGCAGGCATTGCAACACCTGTTGCAGTCTGAGGTTCTGTGCCGCAGTCAAAGGTGGTTGAACCAATAGTATAGTCCCACTTCTTCATTAGTTTCTTGGAGTGTCCAGCTGGTATGTAGGTGGTTGAGATGTCACCACCTTTGTCATAGTTCATCAGCCTCTAATGGTAAGGACTTGGCTGCTGGAACGTCAAGTTTTCTGCTGTCAGGTATTTTCTTCAGCTTCTCGTTCCGCATCTGTAGTCATGTCTCCTTAGGCATGGCATTGAGAGATTGGGTGTTGGTAAGGAAGCTGCTGCATGACTTCAGATGTTTGTGTGCTGCAGGGTAGTCATACAGCGGGTGTCTCACATCTTTAGTTCGTCTTGATCATTCTATTTTGCTGGCCACCACTCTTCTGATGTCAGACAGAGCAATGCCAGCCAACAGGTACACCCTGTTTAGATTGGCAGGCTTCAGACATCCTGTGATGCATCATCAGCTATCATTCAGAATGGGGTCAAGGTGCTTAGCGTGTCTGGATCTCTCCCATACAGGACATGCATACTCGGCAGAGGATACGCTGAGAGCCAGAGCAGTGGCTTGGATGGCTGAGGAGCTAACTCTCCATTTTGAGATGATGAGCTTATCTAGAACGTTGTTCTGAGTGCTTACCTTTCCTTTTGTCTTCATGGTGTGTTCTTTGTATGAGGGGGTTTGATTGAGGCTGACTCCAAGGTAAACTGGATTTAGACAGTGGGAGAGTGGGGACCATATAATGTTGAGCTGGCAGTTGGCCTCATGGTTTGTCAGCTGGAAGGCACATACTTGTGTTTTTACTCGGTTGGCACATAATTGATTTTCAATGTAGTATGAGGTTAGGCCAATTAGTGCCTCAGTGATTTTTTAATATGGTCAAAGCCAGTGTTTGGGGCTGTTATGCAGAGGTCATCTGCATAGATGAAATAATTTGTATCCAAATCAATTGGTTGGTTGGAATTCTTAAGTGGCTTGAACCCCATCCGCAACCATTCTCTTTGTTGTCAGTGCAGGTAAAATACATCTGTAATTTAGCCATGTGTGTTAGCCATGTGTAATTTAGCCATGTGGACTGTCTCCACTGCAGTCAGGGGTGTGGCTATAGTTTGTATAGGAATATCCAAGCTGTCTTTTCACTAGCCAGATTGGGTACTGACCGCAGTGGAACCACAGCAGCATGAAGCTCAGCATGGGCTGCAAAACCCGCTGGGGACGCTGGGCAAATAGGCAGCTAGCTTGTGCTGAGATCCGTTCTCGTAACAGCTGCACTGTTACAGGTACCTGAACTTGATCAGTTAAAGATGTCTCAGGAATCTCTACCTAGGTTGCAGTTCCACCTTTTACTTTGGTGTAGACCAGTCCAGGTTATCCAATGGGATACACCAGAGCTTGCACTTACCTGTCCTGACAGTGAAAGCTGTTCCAATCCTTGTGTGTGAGTCAGTGTCCTTGGCTTACCACTAATACTGGAGGTACCACTGCATTAAGTAAGTGGAATGACTGGAAACCTTTGGTGAAACCAGCACAACTATCCATGTTCCTTTTCTTTCCCAAGCAATAAAACAGCCAAAAATTAGCTGCACAGAGGAGGAAATTTAAAAAAAATGGAGGTCAGAATTTCCATATCATAGAGATATGGTTACATGAAAAACCTATGGCTGATAGCTAATCTATGTGAAGACTTTTTTAATCATTTAATCTCTGCAAAGTTTCCAACTGTTCTTTTTTGCACGCACTAACACCAACGAACTGCAGCTTCTCTGGCCAAGTGGCTCATTGCAGACATGAGATGGAAGAGCCAGCTTCTAGAAATCTGTCTTTTCTCTCCGCCTTTAACACCCTAGGACCTTGGACCTTTAGTATCTTAGGCAGGTTAAAGCCCATCCATGGAGTTGCGTGGGGGTTTTCTCCACAAAACCTGCCAGTGCCTTGCTTCAGGGGCTCCCTGTACTGTGCCACAGGTGTGGAGTGAAAAGAAATCATAGAATCAAATTAACCTGGAAACCTCCCCCATGTCAGTGAATAAAATTTTTTTTAATCGAAACAGTTTCATTTGTAACCCGGGCGGTACTCCAAGAGGTACCCCCTCTCCAACTGAAGGGATCAGAGCAGGTGCACAAGTGCTGTGGGAGGTGTAGGGGCTCTCCTTCCCCTATAGAGCAGAGCCAGACCACCAATGGGGACTTAACCATATACCTTTTAATGAGAGAACAATACTGGGAACATAACAGGCACAAATCAGGATGTACAGGGGACACTACAATGCCCCAAGGGGGCAGGATTCAACAAAGGTTAGAAACTTACAATCATTGACAAAAGACAGGGTTAATAAAATGTAAAACACAAACAGCAGAACAAACAATCCTGGTTGGTGAAATATAAAAGGCACAAAATACAAAATGTCAAATAACAAGGAATATAAGGCCTAGGTACCTGGAGGGGGTGGGGGGGAGAAAGGGGAAACACAATGCCCCTTTTCCACTACAACAAGGATTTCCCCCTGTTACTTCACTCAACCCAGCGGGTACTTGAATTCAGATCTCCTACAGGGAAGTCAGAAACTCTACCACATGGCCACCAGTGCTGGGACTGCTCCTAGCTGCCAGGGGTCTTGACCTTCCTGGGAGCCCCCAGCCTCACCTCGAGCTGCCTGGCCTCTGATTGGAGGAGCTGGAAGCAGAGCTGGGAACCTCAGGTCACTGCTCAGATCCTTGCTGGAGCTGGGGAGCCTCTCCTGCTGGCCGCAGCCTCTCGCAGGGGATCCTGGAGCCCAGCGGGGAGCCTCTCCTGCCGGCCGCATGCCGCGCTGCTGAGGGTCCCACTGCTGTCTGCAGCTCCCACTCCTTCAGGGTCTTCTGGGCCAGCTGCTCCTGCCCTGCTGGCCCAGCTCTTTGAGACTCCTTCCTTGTGGTCCCTCATCATCTTTTACCCCTTCAAAACCCCTGGGCCAAATCATTACCAGATTGGTGAGGAAAGGGAATCCCAAGTCCTCCAATCATCTTTTGCCCTTTCAAAACCCCTGGGCTAAGTCACTGCCAGCTAGCCCGTCACACACTAGACTAACTTAAGTGCATCCATACGACCCAAGCTGAATCAGTTCCTGCCTTTGTCCCACACCCATGCTGGTGCCGTCTGTAACTGCGCACTTGAAATCTCAGTACCTGTCCCACAGGTCCAAACCATTCTCATGGAAGCAGTGCGCTCTGGAGGCTTTCACACACCACTGGCCTGCTGGAGAAGACTATCAGCTTGGCTGCCTAAGCTGTAATGTTGTCTTTACGTATGCTCTGGGGTGGGAAGTGGGGAGGGCATATTAATTAGAGAGCTGCTCTAATTAAAGCTCCTGCAGCATCACATGTATTCAGAGTCCTGTGCTTCAAAATGGTGGCGTTTAGTTAAAGCGCCCCAGCCACCATTTTGAAGCATGGGGGCAGTAAATACATGTGACATGGAAGCTGTTGCTAATTAGCACACTCCAGCAGACTCGATTGAGTCTGCGCCAACACGTGCTACTTACCACGTCCAGCATGTGTATAGGTGTCCTAATATAGTTCCAGCTAAACGGGTTCCTCTTTAACAGGTGATTCAGGATTCAGGCAGGGGTTAGCTGACTATTAGACCTTTCAAAAGAATTGTAGGTTTGGAGCAACCTCAAGGGCCAGTCAGTCAGGATTCACTGTTCCTAAATCATCCTAGGGAGCTGCCTAGCCAGCCTCTCTTTGAAAGCCTTCAGTGAAGGAGATTGCACAGCTTCCCTGGGCAGCTGAGGTTTATTTGCGTGGACATCAAGCATTCGAGGAGCTTCATTTGAATTCATTTTTCTAATGGAGACCAGACCCCAGGTTGCTTTCTGACACTTAGAGGGCTCATCTACACATGCCCATTAATGCAAAGCAGTGATCTCCAGTGCATATCACGCCAGAGTTTATCACTCCTGGGTGCATGTGTAAATATTGAGCCAGATCAGAACAGCCCCAGCTGGCAGGGACCCAGAAGGTCAGGCTGCCAGTCTGGGGCTACTCTGACCTGGCTCCACAGGCTGTGGAAGGGCTGGCTGGGGCACAAGGGTGCTTCGGTGTAGGATTAGCTGGCCAGCCCTCACACTGAAGCACCCTTGTGATCCCACAAGCTGGGTCAGTGTCTACATCTATGTTGCTGTGCACAAAAAAACTACATGGCAGGATAGTGCTTGCATTTACAAATCTAACCTGCAGTGCAGTTTATTAGTTTCCCGTGGCCTAATAGAGTTGCATATATAGATGCTGAGATGTTTGCCGTGGAGCTAATTAGGAAACTGCAGTAAATGTCTTGTGTAGACATACCTAGATTTGCTCATTTGTAAGGCTGTACTTCCATTGCATAGCACATTACCAGGATGGGATAGATGCCTATTTGGGAGGAATGCAAGACTGTGCTGGGAGCAGAAATATAATCGTTACAGGGTAAAATCCTTCCCTCCCTCCCAGTGGCAATTTGGCTCAATGTTTCCATCAGCAAGAGGCATTTTGCTGCTATGGACCAGCCTGCCTTGAAAGTGGTGAACTTCTGGGGCTGCATTGTGCAAGCTGCACTAGGTTACCCTGATGCGTAACTGGGCAATTCACAGTGTGAGCAGATTTGAGCTGTTCTTCTCTTTATCTTAGTATTATGACCTCTGAGTGTTACACACTCAGAACATGGCAGCCCACATCCTGGATGGCTGTGAGAACTGGGTCCCTGTGGTAAATGGGAAAGCCTCATAGTTTCCCTAAGGCAGGCAGGTCATGGGCTGATTCAAGACTTCAGGGATTACCACGGGCCGGATGACCTGTGAGTGGCAGCTTTATTACCCTGGCTGCAGGACAATTCCCTGGTGTTTCAGCACAGCTCCAGAACCCAGGGGGTTAATGCCACAGACACTTTCCCCCTTTCCTTCCCCCCATTTTCCTTCACTGCTGCTCTTAGTCATTGGGGCAACTGAAAACCCCAATTTCAGCGGTGGGTAAGAGGTGTGGGGGAGGTGAGCAGTGATGACTCCCTGGCTTCTGGACCTGCATCAAAATAGCAGGGATTCATGTTGCCACCACAGGGGCTCAAGCAGTCATGGCAATGAGCCCCGTGGATGGAATCCAGCCCACAGGTATGGGTGGTCCAGCCCATGACCCACCTCCCCAGGTTGGAGCTGCCTTATGGACCATATGTTTGACACGCCTGCTCTAAGGGGTCTTTCTGACAGCTGGGAATAACAAGGAGGTAGGCACTTCCTGTCTTCCCTGCACTGAAGACCAAAGGGATATACATGTCAGCAGAGTGGCTGTACATCACCTTTACATACTCCTGCACAAGGCAGATCCTCGGTGTAAATCAGCTTTCCATCACAAGAGCCAGGGTTAGGGCTAGGATCTGGGTCTGTGAGTCAGCTATATCTTACGAATTCCATGTTCCCTGGAGGACGTACCTGGTTTACCGGATTTGTTGGATATTGAAAGATAATCTGACTTAGGGAATAATATTAGGGAAGAGGAGGGCACGGAGTATGATTCACAGTCAACAACAGATAGTAGTAAAATCTTTACAAGGGTGGCCTCTTTGCTGCCTGAACTGAAAGTCCTTGAGTGAAATCCTGACCTCATCTAAATCAGTATGAGTTCTGAAGTTGACTTCATACTGGCCAAGATTTCACCCCACAATGAAACATGAGAACTACTGTGACTGTGGCCTTCCATCTGGCGATCTTAAAGTTGATAGCAAACAAGGATCCACCCAGGCCCTTGCTTTCCAGCTTGGAATCTTATAGTGCAATGTTGCTCACTCCTAGCCACAGCTGGTTGCAAGATGGTCAGGAGGTTTTATAATATTTAAAACAGTGTTGGTACTTTTCATGAAAAAGTTGCAAACAAAGCTAGAATACCCAAAATCAAAAAATGAAGTGTTTTCCGTTCAAATTATCAGAAAATTTCAAACCTTTCTGTGACAGTTTCCATGTTCCTACAAAGTCTATTGCTGCTTGAAAAGAGTTTTGAATGCAAACGTTCAATTAGGTAGATTCCTAGCAAGCTAATCTACTGGAGTATTGGGCTCCACAGAGGGATGAGAGTGACCCTCCACGTCAGGATAATGTTTTTCCAATAGGAGTAATTAAAAAGGACAGACTTCTCCCAAAAAGCAACTCCACGATCGATCCATCCATCCATCCTCCACCAACACCCACTCACCTGTAGTTAAGCACATTGCAGCAAAGAAGACCTTTGATTAGTATGGACTACTTTATTTTCAGTCATGAGGAATATAAAAGCTTGTATGCTATGTGATGACACCACTTCTGAGCCTATGATAGGTTCATTTTCATGTAGTGGTGGGTGAGTGTTTTTGTGAATGTCTGGTATGTAACTATACACGGGTATATCTGCATCTCTGTGTAGGTGTATATGTGCATGTGTAGTTATGTTTGCATCTCTGCATCTTTGTGTACGTGTGCTTCTGCATGTCTGTATATGTCTGTGTTCTCGTGTGTGTGTGTGCCTCTGCACATGACTGTTTAAACTATGCTTCTTAGGAAACAGAAACAAGATAGGAAATTTGGCAGCTGTTTCTTGACCCCTGCGTCAGCCCAGCTTCCAGACAGACAGTAACCACAGGGCTGATGATCGAGCACACACACTTCCTTTCAGGAATTTTTAATTGCACTGTAACATTTGCTGAAACAAAGGAAATTAAAAAATGTATTGACAGTAATAAATATGTCAGAAGAGCAGCAAAAGTCAGTCAGCTCCACATGTGTCTGGAAAAACTGTCCTCACCTGCCTTCCCAGGAAAGTGCATTTATAAGCAATGTGTGGACCAGCTGGACAGCTGACAAAAGCAAAGGCAATGAAGCCACGTAAGTGGCTCATAATAATAGTGGAAAAACACCATTATAAGGTTTGTGCAAACCCTGGCAGAAGTTCAGGCCAGCAGGAGCTAAGTTCTGAATGGATGGTTCTCTTTAGCTTCATAGGCCCTTTATAGATGATGCTTTAAAGAGGGTTTAAAATGGGTTAAATGCCTTTTGCACCACTTTAATGGAATTGCTGTTTGCACATTTGGTGGAGTATTGTGTGTTAATTCCAGTCACTGTAGCAATTCAGTGGCGTACTGCACCTTAAATGACTTCACCTTAAATGACTTCGGGACACAGCAAATGACTTTGGGGTGCTGCAAAATGAAACACCTCTGAGGAGTTTGTTTCCTAACCAACAGCCACAGAGGGAAGCACTGGGCTCCGTGTGGCTCAGGGGCTGTGCAGGCAGCTTGTGCAGACAGCCCAGCACCAGCCCAGGAAGGCAGGCTTCACAGAAGTGAAAAAAAAAAAGCTGCAAGCCTGATCTTTTTTTTCCCACTCCCCCAGAGCCTCCGTGCCCACCTGAGCTGTGCAGAGGCCTGGTGCTTCCCTCCATGACTGCAGCGCCCCCCAGGATTGCTCAAGCCAGGTGCCACCTGTGGGGGGGAGGGGGGAGGGTAGCACCAGGCCACCCCCACACAGCTCAGGGACTCCTATGTTCGCCAGCAGCTCCCCTCTCTGCTACTGGAGGGGCAGGTAAGGATCGGGCGGACATGGGTGTACACAACACAGGGGTTTACTTCACCCTAAATTGAAGCGGTATTTTTAAAAAAACACTGCTTCAATTGAGGGAGAATTAAACCCCTATGTCATGTACAAATGCCCATATAGGGCTTCAGCTCTTTATCAGGAAACTCTTGACCATTTTTAATGTTTTTAGGTTTTCTATCTGAAGCCCAGATTCAGTGAGAGCCCTTTCCTGTTAAGTCCTGAGTCCAACAGACACTCCTTTTTTCATGTAACCTTGACGTTTGTTAGGTGATTGGGGCCTGTTCACTTTCTGAGTTGTCACAGTCTTATTACAGCAGTGGACACATGGGATCTGATAATAAAGGACTGGACATGTATGATCTGATACTACCAACATGTCAGCACAGGGCTCTCAGAGGAAGAGCATCCTGCAGGTCAGATCTGCTCTACAAACTTGTGTTAGCAGCGTCAGTTAAGGGTGTGACTAAGAGTTCCATAATACTTCTATGCTACCAAAAACTCTAGCATAGATACAGTTATACCAGCATGATACCTTTTACTGGTATTGCTACTTTAGCTCAGGGAAATGATATAGCCTATGCCAGAAGAAGCAACATTTTGCTTAATGAAATGGTTTCTGCACAGGAGTGGTTTGCTGATAATTATGACAAGATATAAGCTACAAAAGCAAAGCTTTTCTAGTGTAAGCTAGAGCTTGGTCTTTGGTAAAGTTGCTTCCTTTGAATCTAGGGCACAGAGGGATGGAGAACAGTCACTCTTCTGGCTTTTGACTCAAAACTGTCTTCTTATAACCAACCCAAGGAGGAAGACAGATGGGCAGAGAAATATCTGCAGGCCAGTTCCCTGGAAACAGCAATACTTTACTCTGAAAAACAACCCAAATGTACTGGTGCTGTCTGTCTCTGTTCAGCCAATGAAGAGCCGCCTCCCTGGATTCCTGTATCTTTTCATTGCTGTAACACAGAGGGCCAAATTCTACTGCTCAATATGCACCAAAATGGCAGTTTTCTGTCCATGTAAGTAGCTTTGTTGGCACTTGAGCACAGTTTGCCATTCTGTCTTCTCTACTGTATGAGCACATAAGCATGGATGCATGGATTGAATGCATGCAGTAGGTGATGCACTGGCCAGGTAGGTATGCAGCTATATATCTTCCCATAAGCCTCAAGAAGGCCAGGAGAAGGGCAAAAGCTGGGTGATCAGGATACTCATCCAGGAGGAGCTGAGGGATCGAGGCTCTAGAGTCCCCTCTGCAGAGTTGGAACCTAAATCTTTGAGATTTCCAGTATATCTCCAGACCTCCTCTTGAAGCTGACCTACTGCCTCGTGGATAAAATAGATGGCAAACAGTGAAGGAGTTTCTGTCCCACTGAAAGCAAGGGTCAAGGCTAAATGTATGGCCTCCTTCCTTCCACAGCAGCATTCACTACACTGAATCACACACCATACTGCTCATGCTCTTCCCCTGGCCCCACATATCTCCCTCCCTTGGCTGCCCAGGGAGCCAGCTTCAAGAAGGCTAGAGGATGGTTACTGCATGGTGTTGGGAAGTCATGAAGATGCATGTTCAAACACCTTCCAGGGGATGGTGGCTTAGAATCTAGCCACCTGCTCATGGATAAGCACCCTAACCACTGAGCTATTTGGATATACTAAAAGGCCCCTTTGTCATGGGTTTTTGCCAAACAGCATTTGGCAACTTAGCTACACCCAGTATATGTGCATGTATAGATGTGTCACAGAGCCCTTAGGTGCCATGCTCCTTTTTAAAGATGGGAAACTGCTAGGGAAGAGCCCTAACCAGAGTTAGCTGGTGACCCACATCTGCCGGCGGTCAGCTGACTGGAAGGGGCAGGGCCTGGCTCACATTTAAACCCCAGGGCTGAGGCCAGGTTGGAAGTTCCCTTCTGGAAGCCAAGGGAGAAGGAGCTCTGCCGGAGCAAGCAAAGGGGAGAAGCCTGACTGCACGAGCAACTCCTGATTGCTGTTATGGGGTGGAGAATTCCCTGGTAGGGATTGCATGATGTTTTAGCCAGGTGGCTTGGATTTTATGTTATAGCCCCAGGGCTTGTGTTTTGTGTTTGCTGTTTAGAACCAGTGGCTTGGGTGAGGCTATAAGGGGATGGAGGAAGCCTCATAGGGGACCCACGGCAGCATGGATACCCTAGCTCCAGAGAGGGGGGCAGCGAGAAGCCCCAGAGAGGGGGCAGCATTGATGAACACCCAGTGAGGCACTGCGTGAAACAGGGCTACAGAGAGCCCGAGCGCCAGTGAGGGCGCGGAGCGTGACAGGGCTGCAGAGAGCCCAGGGAGGACAAGGGGGCCAGGGCAGAATAAGGCCAAACGATGTGAGTACCATCTGTGAGGCTTGAGCTGTGGTGTAGGGGAGGAAAGGAGCCGCAGATAGTGTCCCCTTGCATCAGGGCAGTAAACGGGCAGCCTCCTGCTTAATTAACATTTTCTAATTAATCAATTAACAACCAGGCATGGCAGGAGAGGGGGCAGGCAGTTGGCCCATAACAGGTGGGCGGGGTCAGTAGATGGACCCCAAAGGGGCATACCTGTGACAAGATGTCTACTTGCCAAGTCAATGTGTAGCCTACCGAGCATGTGCAGTAGCTGTGCTGCTTTTTGGGCGCATAGAGGATAACAGAATTTGTCCCATGGTGCCTACTTAAAAAGACAGCAACTGTCTCTTTCTTTCCTGTTCATATATCTGTCCTTAGGTTATAGTTTTAGTGCAACTTTCTGTTAAGGCCTTTAAGAGGTATTAACAGAGTTCCACACATAAGTCATCTCTGGCAAGGGACATCCTAATAGCAATGCAGAGGGAGCTGGCTCCATTAAAGTCAGCCTTTTGGCAAGTTGCTTGGCACAATGCCTTACATGAAGGCAAGGTAGAAAGAGCTCCGGGCAGATTTTTATCTTCACCCAATTCCATCCTTCTATCAGTTCCCCAAGAGCATCTTTTTCCCTGTCTGTGCAAAGGGCTGCTGCTGGGTGTGGATGCTGAGCTGCTATTTCCTTTCATAGGAATTGAAGAGGGAAGGAAATGTGGTTGCTCTGCATCCTCTAAAGGGTGCATGACTGACAGGAGTGGCTCTATATGTTCTCAGCCATTCCTACACTGTCAATTGCTAAGCAGGTTTCTTGTAATGGAGTGTGACTGGTGAGAGGAAGATATGGCCCACACTGTTAGCCTGGAGGGTTGTGTTGCCAGCACCAGTGATTGGATGTCCCTTATGTGGAGTCCTTTAAAAGCAGTCTGTAGGCCCCTTATGAAGGCACTATAGGGCATGCATATTTTAGGTTGTTGTGAGCACTAGCATCAGACAATTCTCTTATACTGAAACATGATGGCTTAGGTCCAACAAAAGACATAGGTGCCTAAAAGTTAGATGGAATTCAGAATCCTGGTCTGGCCCTGAGGCTCCTTAAATGGTCCATGAGGTGAGTTAGTGGCCTTAGTGTGGGATCCCAGACAGTCAGCATCAAGAAAAAGGGAGCAGTTCAGGGTTTGCTAATAGGGAGCACTGAGGGCAGGGCTATGCCTGAACACCTGGTCTCACTCCAAAGCTTAGGCTATAGCAGATACCTCCATCTACTCATCCACAGCCTCCATCTACACATTCCTGAGGGCAGGTGCCTATAACTGCTCTTGGCAAGATCTGAGCAAGGCTCACACTTTTCTCTTGAAAGAAAGAGAGGGACATTCCTTGCTGCTCACCTTCTATATAATAACCTTGGAGTCCCTCACCCAGGAAGAGGACACCCGGGTTCAATGCCCTGCTCAGAGGGGGTTCAAACCGGCACCTTTCACTTTCCAGAAGTGTATCTGGACCAGCAGGCTACAGAACTGTCTAGATGGGGGCAGCCTCCATCCCTCCTGTTAATCTTGGGTCACTGCCCAGGAGCCAGTCAGCTATTATGTTCAAAAGTGGGCTTCATCCATGCATTTTGTGTGGGACCTGACTCCTTTTGGGCTAGGTTTGAGGCAGCCATCTGGTATCTGGAGTTCAAGCTGGAGCTTAGTTGGGCTTAGATGGGGAAAGGTGCTCTGAACTTGTGCACAAGCAGGACTGCAGGGAATATTCAAGTCAGATAAGAAGAAAACTCATGGGATCAGGGGTCTTCAGGGGAATAAACAGCAGGTGAGCTAGGGTTTTGAGGATAGCATATTTGGACTACAATTCCTCCTACCTCCATGGTGAAGCAGCTAAGTCCTTCACTGGCTCTATCCCTATCCCTGAGAATCCAACTAAAAGCACTATGACAAGGCTCAAGTAAATGGGATGTCTGTATCAGTGCAGACAGGTAGAAGTCTTTCCTTCACTTCTAGGAGACAGATGGGTGAGCACACAAAGGACAGATCATCTAGAGTGGCTGAATACTGTTATCTCTCCCTGAGCAATTGATTTCATCTGGTGCTAAATATTCCTGTGAGATGATAAAGAATTTTGGAATAAATATTAAATCTCATGCTTCAGAGCCTAAATCAATATTAAACTACTAGGGACCAGAATGAGACCAGATGGGTGCATCTACATGAGATGTTTACTATCCAGTTGACTATGTAACTGCACAGTAAACATCTCAGCATCTACATGTGCACCCCTATTGGGTGCCCAACACATCCTAACCTGCTGCAGAGTTTTTTTCTGTGCAGCAGCACATGTGTAGCCAGTCGGGTGGGTGTCTAAGGCACAAAGGTACTTCAGTGCAGGGGATGCCTGCTGGCTAGCCCTGCACTGAAGTACCCTCATGCCCCAGCCAGCCCCTTCACAGTATGTTGAGCTGCATTGGAGCAGCCATGGGCAGGTGGGCTGACCCCCTGGATCCCCTGCCAGCCAGGGCTGCTGTAATCCCACTCAATGTGCTGCAGTCCAGGCAAACATGTAAACTGTGCACCCAGGAGCTTCCTGGAAGCAATAAACTGTAGGGCAATAATTTCCTCAGTTTAATGTTGGGCATTAATAACTTGGGTAGATGCACTCAATATGTAGACAGATCACCCCTCATCTGCTTATTGCAGGATTCCTAAACTTCCCTGAAGAATCTGGTATGGCTACAGTCACACGGAAGGGACTAGGCAGAATGGATGTTGAGGCTGATCCAGTCCAGTGATTCCTATGTTCCCTTATTACCCAACTGGACTTCATGGAAGAAACTTTCCTCCCGGCAGTGGCTTGCCTTGCTCTTAGCAAGAAGAATGGAGTATCCCATTGTTTTAGAATTTGTACTTATTCAGCAGATATCCAAACTTCCTTGTATTTTAAATAGCGTGTCAGCTTCCAGAAGAGCAGCAGAACTGCCTGGGCCCCATTCTCTTCCCTGCCATGTAGATGAAATATGCTCCCTGCAAAGAGCTGTCTGTTCATGTGCTTCTGCAGATGTCAGCTAAGGTATTTTTCTCAGAACAGAGGAAATAGCTGGGGGGCTCTTCAGGTAGAGGAGCATTTCTTTTTCTTCTTCCTTTTTAAGTAGGTCCAGCCTCCTTCATATTTTATATCTATCCCTCTAAATTCTGGTTCCACTGAAATCAATGGCAGAACTCCTATTGAGCTTCAGTTAGCCTGGATTTTCATTTCAAATCTCATAACGGTGTGAGTAGGGGGCTGAAATTAAAAATGAGTATGGGGACCTAAATTGTCCAGAAGCAATGGCCTAATGAGAAGCCCAGTTCCTCACCATTGGTCACTGAGAAAGAAGAAGCTGCTGGGCCTCCAACAGATCACTTGTGTTAGCGTCTTCTGCCATTGGCTCCTTCTTTTGTCTCAGTTTCTGGGTAGTAGCTGTCTGAGAAGCATGATACCCACCCTTCTGTCTCTTCTGGCTTCTGGAGAAGAAAGGTAACCACTTAAACAGACCGGCTGTTTTTCTTCAAGTAAAATATTAAAAATTATTGGTGAATCCCAAACCAAAACAGGTTGACTGAAATGTTCCTGAAGTGCATTGTTGGAGGCATAAACTTAGTTGCTCCATGGCCCATTCTCCTTTGTGGATTAAGTTCATCGATGCTATATATGTCCCCTTGTGCACCTCACTCTCCTTTCCTGGAGAGAGATGGTGCATCATAGCAGTCACAAGCCAGTGGTGGAAGACATACAGTCTGGCTGGGGAGGCCTGCTCATAAAAAAGAGGGCGGGGATTAGACCAAGGGACCATAACTCCCACTGAGTTATGATGGCAGCATTTCTGAATTGCAGTGTTTCTGGGATTAGGTTTCAGTTCCTCTCAAAAATGGCTGTGTAACAGAAGGATCAAATGCCCCTTCCGAGGGGAAGGGGAAAAGCTCTTCCTTGGTGCTCTCCAGGACATAGGCTTTTTAGCCTCCCTCACCTGAGAAGACCTCAGCCCCAGCATGGCGTCACAAGGGGCACCTCTGGCCTTGAGACGATGGCTCTTCTCAGTCCCTGGCTTCCCCAGTAATCCTTAGCATCCCCACCTCCAAGAACTCCTTTTTTGGTCAGCTCACAGGAAGGGGGTGTGCTTTTTTCTATTAAAGAGAAGGGGTATCTGAGTGCCAGTGTCCCAAACAACACAGCAGATTCTGCTCCAAAACAAAGTCTTTGTTGTGCCATTTGACTTCCTTCTGTCTTCACTTGGACTTTGCTCTGTCCTCCCCAGGACTACTCCTTTTCTCCCCGTCCTTCATGGGACTCATACTCTGTCCTCCCTGGGACCTTGGCCCTTCAGGTCCCTCATTCTCCTTTCTCCTCAGGCCCAGACGGCCACACTTGCAACAAAACAGTTACAAAACTACAGTATTCACCTGGGGACAACACTCATTCAATACGACAAATCAGTATGTCACGGAAAACCAACCAGGGAGCAGGTTTTGGGCCCGGCTGCCAGGCCCCGACCGCCATCTCCCTCTGGGGTAAAAGGGGCATCTAGATGTCCTGCTTAGGGAAGTATATACAAGATTCATTTACAGTGAAGCCTGCTTACACCAAGCCGCCAAAGAAAGTGCTCCCCGCCAGAAGTGCAGGTTACAACCCAGCTCGTCGAGCTTCCTTGGTCACAGGCTCCAGCCAGCAGACACTTTTCATGAAAAAATGTATTTAGTAAAAAAAGAAAAAAACATGTTCTGCATATAAGTCTCTGCTAGGTTCATTTGGCAGTGAAAAAGGCAGGGTCCAGTTACCACAGGTACTCTCAGAAATTTAAACAGCACTGACTAGATCCCAGAGCCAGAAACGAAACTAGGGTTTATCCAGGTCAGAGGTATGATGAGCAATGTTGCTCCTTAGGACAGCATGGCCCAGGGTGGGTGACCTGCCCTGGGCGCTGCTTTTGAGGGAATGCAGTAATGGTTCCTGCCAGACAGGTCACCATCACTGCCCCTGGGGCACAAAACTGCTTGTAGTGCTTCTGTCTCCACATACAAACAGTGGGTGCCAGGGCTTAAATGAGAAGGACTTTATGAAGGGGAAAATGGAAACACAGTAAATCAGTAAATTGGAAAACCTGAAAATTAAGTGAGGCTGCCACCCCAGAATACCCTGGGACTAGTGCTCCACCTCGCCCTCCTTCCACAGCTGAGAGTGACTGACAGGACAGCTGTCACTACCTGCCACCCCTCGGGACGCCCCACTTCGAGTGTGATGTCCTGGCTCATGGGAGTCCCAATTAAGGCAAGATGATTTCCACCTCAGAGATCATGCAGATTGCACGGGGTCTGTTATTTCTCTCACGTGAAATGAACACAGGTTAATGCTGCACAAAAAGGCCCTCATGACACTCCCTCATGCAGGCTGCTATTCTCAGGGGCATGAGCCCAAAGTGACCCTATTTCCAGCTCATCACCTGCCACTCCTGGTCCAGCTTGGACATCAGGGTTCAATCTGAGGACTGGTCTCATCAGCCAATGCCCTTCATCCCAGCCAGCAGCAACTGGCAGAAGGATCCTCTTTTCTGTGGCCTTGGTCTACCTGCCATTTCCAGGGAGCTCTGGGCCACTCTTCTCCCTGTTCATCATAGTGGACTTCTGCTCTTTTAGGGCCACGGGCCACAGACTTACAGACAAAATAGTTTTGATAGATACTTTATGATTAGCCTGAAGAGCATTCTCAGTCTCTCCTGCTCCAAGCTGCCTCCTGGCTGCTGACCACACAAGTCTGGGGCAGAAAACGGGGAATGATTTGGCTTGTATATGGGCTAGGAGGGTCATGCAGTGTTGCTATGGTGGACTGTTTTGTTTCTAAGGAAACTGAACGTCCCACTTCCTTTGGCACGCTGCTCCCCATTAGTTAAGCAGTATCTTCAAGAAGATACTTCAAACAGGGGGAGCCATGAAGCTTCTACCAAGAGTAGGGAGGGAGATGGGACATCTGGGTACTCTCAAGAAGCGCTTTGGGGCAGGGTGAAGTGCAGGTCACTGCAGTTAGCATAGACACAGTGGGCCTGTCTGCAGAGGCAGCAACGTGTCCCAACCTGGCTGTCTGCAGCACAGCCTGCCCACCCACACCCACAGGCACTCTCCAGACTGACAGGGTGAGGCTGCTCTGGGGTCACCCCCAGTGGTAGCTCTCAAGCATGCGAGAAACTGAGATCATGGAAGCAACAGGGATGCCCAGGAGCATTTTAACACATGTACTTCTGGGTTTGGAGTGGGTCTCTGGGAACAGGTGCCCAAGAACAGCCAGGCAAGGACACACCAACGTCCGGCGATTCTGTCAAGATGGACGGTTCAGTTGAACACAGAGAGTTTGGGTGGGGAAAAAGAGAATACAGGCCATCCTGAGGGTGTGACCCTAGCCATGCAAAAGCAGGCAGTGACATTTTCAGAGCAGAGCCTGCAGGCTCTGACAGCCAAGAAGGAAACAGTTATCCCCCACTCGCCCCCCTTCCAGAACAAAGCCCTGGCCAGTACACCACACCTACCTCCCCAAACTGTCCAAGTGCCTGCATGGGCCCTTTCAATCATATTTTTATTGCAAAGCTTGTTTCACAGTATAGATTTTTTTTCAACATGTTTATTTTCTTCTTGTTATGCTTTTGCATACTCAGCAGTTTCCTTTTCCTGCTCTCCCCAGCATTTCTTTCCCATGCCTCAATCTCTCAAAGGATGCTATCCCAAAGAGGCTGCTTTACTGATAGGGATGGGCAGAGAGGGGGTAGGCAATAGTTCCTTTATGTGGCATGCTGTATACCCTGGAGAATCAACTCCCTAATTCCCAGTTTCATGAAACTCAAGGAAAATTACCCTCTGCTTTTGAAAGGGCTGCAGAAACTTGGAGTGTCATTAAAACTCTCATAATCAGTAACAGGACCAAGTGCTGGACAGACCTCTCAGACCAAAGGAATGCAGGAGTGGTCAGACTGGCTCAGACTTGAGATCTATCTAGACCAGAGTCCAGTGTCTGAGAGTGGGAGCAAGATGCAGAACCCTCTGTCTGTCTGTCCATCACATCATCTGGCACAAAGGCATGGGTAGAGTCTACTCACAGAGGAGCTATTAAAACAGTAGAGTCTAGTAGTTAGGGCATTGGCTTGGATTCAGGCATCTGTGTTTGAGTCCTGGGTCTGCTTCATAGTGAAGTTGGACTAGCCCTCCCGATACATCTGCTTCCCCAACTTTAAACATGGAGATAATGATGTACACCTTAGGCACTTTGAGATCTACAGATAAAATGTCATCTTACGTAGCCAGGGGGTGGTGTTACTGTCCCTCTGAGAAGACCTTTTGTGTGCACTGCAGTTGTTCTTCTCCGCTTTGTAAATGTTCCAAATTTGAAACAGATCCAGTATGTGCACCAGACATTCAGAATAAAGCATCATATGACACAATGCAGATGAAAGATCGAAGTTCTTCTCTATGAACACAAACACTCCCTTTAAAGAAAGGAATCTCACCTTTCCAGAGTCTATTTCACAAGGCTGTCCAGGTATTTTAAGGGGAGATTAAATTCTAAGCAGGGTTTAGATATTTTTATTGCAAATTCCAGACAAGCTGATTCATACTAGCTCCCCTGCTACCTAGTAAAGAGGCACAGTAACAGCCACTTACTGTGGGAACAACCCTAGGGTAGCCCTAGGTTCCTCAGTCCTGATCCCAGGGTAATTTACATTGGTATGCAAAATTAATGTAAATTAATGACATCAAGTATATGTGTATCTGTCCATGCCCTACATGCTTCAGGGTCTCCATCTGTAGAATAGCAATAACGATGTTTGTTTTCTTTTGCCAAGTATTTTATGATGAACAAATAAGTTGCTGGGGGTGTTAGTAAAAGTAGTCATAGTATTTGTATCATTTTAGGAAAGGAAATACCAAAGACTTAAAAGTCCGTGAACATTCCACATTTACACAGAAAAAAAATTTCCTGTTATCACAAAGCATGAAGCCTCAAATGAGTATAAAGCCCTCCTGATGTAATGAATCAATGAGCAATGGGCTGTCTGCACGTCGCTATGAGATCAGATCATGTCCAGTAGAGCCTTTCATTTTTCTTGCCAATAGCAACAGCCACAACCAACATATCAGTTCAATGGAGTTTCTTTAGTGTTGAAGGAAACCAGTAGCAAAGAGTGCCTAGAGAACAACTTCAAAGACACCCTTGCATTAGCAAACCCACTCTGACACTTCCGTCTAGATGGCTGGCTGAATTGCAGGTTCATGGAGTTTCACACACTGCATTCCAACAGCAATTATCAAAGCACTTGAGTCATACAAATGCTCATGAGTCTTACTGAGTGCTTCCTTTGTCCAGCATGGAAAGACTCCAAGCTTTGCAAAATCTAGCTCTGGCACCCACTGGTACCCTCTGACATTTGCACTTGTTTCTCTCAACAGAGATCCTACAAGGAAAGCCGTGTTCTAAGGCGCTGGGGAAATTTCTGCCCTAGCATCTTGACGTGACTTTTTTTACAGAAAATCCTGACTCATGAAGCTGTGACGTTGCAGAGACTGCTGTGTAGGGGCTGAGAGAGTCAGTAACATGACACTAACTTGCTTCATGGAGAAGAAAGCAAACCCCTGGTCTCAGACACTGTTAAGATCTGAGTGGTTTTATATTACTACGTAAGGGAGGAAAAATCACTTAGCAATGCCTGAGTAATTACATTATAATAGGCACATCTACATGGGTTGTTTACTGGACAGTTGACTAATTAGTTGCACAGTAAACATCTAGTGTCTACACGTGCTCCACTATTAGGCTGGAATAAACTTATTTACTCTGCAGCAGGATGGTACTTGACCCCTAGGGTCCTCTGCCAGCTGGGACTTCTTCACCTGGACTCCGTGTGATGTGCCTGACTAAACTGTGATGCTTATTGTTCTAGAGTTATTGCTCCTGGGCACACATTCAAATAGCATACCCAGGAGCAATTAGCTGCAGAGAAATAAGTTCCGCAGTTTATTTAGGCACTGTAATTGCACGTGTAGCCATGTTCAATGTCCCCTTGTTGAACAGCAAGATAAGTAAAAGGAGAAATGGACAATAAATGGATTCTCATTTGCCTTGCAAATCATGGCTGAGATGCTGACCCCCTCCTGCACTGAAAATGTCTTTCCACCACCTCCTGGAGTCAAGTGTGCTGGCTCTTATATTTACAGACCAGACTCAGAAAGAGAATGTGGGCCAGCAAGCAAATACCGAAACATGACACTGAGAACTGCACTGGCAATTTGTCAGCATGGCTAAAAATAACATTGTAAATGAAAACATTAAAGATAATCTAAATACAACACATTTAAAAACTGAAAATGAAGCCCCAGTATATGTTGACTTGTGCATATACCTTCCATTATGGCTTATCGAGGGCTGGATTTTCAAAAGCTGGTACCTAAATTCCATTCCACCCAAAGGTCACTTGCCACAAACTAACCCTGACTCAGCAACTGCAAAGTGCTTGAGGGAACCATTTGCTCCTCAGAACACATTTTGGAAACATCTGCATCAAGGTCACTGGCTAAGCCCACCAAGCAGAAATTGGAGAGAGAAGTGTTGTAGGATGAGGAGACAGCTTCTGCTCTAAATAATTCCTGTGCAATCCCAATGGACCAGTGGTTCAGAAACTGGGGTAACAGGAAGAGAATGCAACATGGATGTCTACAAAGGGAACAGCCATGTTGTACAAACAGACCAGAACACTTTCACTTACATAACTCTCCCAGTAATTTCTGTGGGGCAGGTCATGGACCTGATTCTTCCGTTTAGTTTTTTCAGTGGAATAGCAGTAATAATCTCTGTGGAGATATTCCAGATTGGCATCAGTGTAAGTAACACTATGGTTTTAAACCTGTGGTCAACAGAACCCCGGGGGTCTGCAGACTATGCCTAAGTGGTCCACAAAAGATGACTATGATGAATCACGAGTATGTGAATACCCATACTTACAGTTCAAAGGGGTCTGCACCTCCATTCAAAATTTCCAAAAAGGGTCCTCACCTCTTTTCAAAACTTTTTAGAGGTTCATAAATTTAAATTGGCAAATGCCAACATCCTGAGGGATAGCCAGCATGGGTTTGTTGCAGGTAGGTCTTGCTTGACCAATCTCATTACCTTCTACAACCAGGTGACCTATCACCTGGACAAGGGAGAAGAGATTGATGTCATATATCATGACTTCAAAAAAGCCTTCAGTCTGGTATCCCATGATCACCTCTTGTCGAAACTGGCCAATTGTGGCCTTGGGTCCACCACGATCCATTGGCTGGAGAACTGGCTCCGTGGTCAGACCCTGAGAGTGGTAACTGATGGAAGTCAATCATCATGGTGCCCTGTGACCAATGGGGTCCCCCAAGGCTCTGTCCTTGGACCCATATTGTTCAACATCTTCATTAATGATGTGGACATTGGATTCAGAAGTGGACTGGCCAAGTTTGCCAATGACACCAAACTTTGGGGCAAGGCATCCACACCTGAAGACAGGAGGGCAATCCAGGCTGACCAGGACAGGCTCAGCAAATGGGCAGACAAGAACCTGATGGTGTTTAACGCTGAAAAATGCAAGGTTCTCCGCTTTGGGGGGAAAAACCTGCAGCACCCTTATAGGCTCAGCAGTGCTATGCTGGCTAGCACTATGGAAGAAAGAGACTTGGGGGTCATCATTGACCACAAGATGAACATGAGCCTGCAATGTGATGCTGCGGCTAATAAAGTGACCAAAAAGCTGGCTTGCATCCATAGATGCTTCTCAAGCAAATCCCAGGACATCATTCTCCTCTTGTACTCAGCCTTGGTGAGGCCGCAGCTGGAGTACTGCGTCCAGTTTTGGGCTCCACAATTCAAAAAGGATGTGGAGAAGATTGAGAGAGTCCAGAGAAGAGCTACATGCATGATCAGAGGTCAGGAAAACAGACCTCACAACGACAGGCTGAGAGCCAAGGGGCTCTTTAGCCTGGAAAAATTCAGGCTCAGGGGCGATCTGATGGCCACCTATAAGTTTATCGGGGTTGACCACCAGTATCTCGGGGAACATTTGTTCACCAGAGTGCCCCAGGGGATGATGAGGTCGAACGGTTATAAACTACTACAAGACCATTTCAGGCTGGACATAAGGAAGAATTTCTTTACTGTCCGAGCCCCCAAGGTCTGGAACAGCCTGCCATCGGAGGTGGTTCAAGCGCCTACATTGAACACCTTCAAGAGCAAATTGGATGCTTATCCTGCTGGGATCCCATGACCCCAGCTGACTTCCTGCCCTTTGGGCAGGGGGCTGGACTCAATAATCTTCTGAGGTCCCTTCCAGCCCTAATGTCTATGAAATCTATGAAATCTTAAAAAATGTTGAAAAACACTGAAGTAAGAGAAAAATTACTGTTCCTGGAATTCTGTTCCTAAGCCACACTGTGGTCCCTACATGCTGCTTTACTAGGGCAAAATGCCCCTAACTCAACTGATCTAAATTAAAGAAAATCATCCTTGCAGTAAGGAATCCATAAGTAGATGCTGCAAGTGCTCTATGCCACCCACTCCCACCTGTCAATGTAGGAGACATGGCAAGGATAGTCTGATGCTTCTTTGATCCCTGATAGCAGAATAGCCCCTGTGGGGTTGGCTATTGGCAGCTGATCCAGGTCAGAGCAACCTTCCAGTTATTTGCACCTGTGCCAACATTACCAAGAGCAAGGCCCTACTGAGCTGGGCACTGCACAAATGCAGAGTTAAGAGATGGGTTCTCCTCCAAATAGTTGCAAGAGTCAAAGGATGAGTGAGGTACTGTGTCCTCAGGACTAAGCTGCTTCCATCTACAGACTCACTGTTCACAGTGAACTCATCCTTT
This sequence comes from Crocodylus siamensis, assembly GCF_052110815.1. NCBI lineage: Eukaryota > Metazoa > Chordata > Crocodylia > Crocodylidae > Crocodylus > Crocodylus siamensis. The sequence continues at coordinate 48,952,775 of NC_143403.1, forward strand.
AAATCAAAATACACAAGGGCAAAATGACTGTTACATAGCAGTAGCAACTCCCTTCGCATCCCAAAAATTCCCATAGTTAAGGCCTCATTTCTTTAAATTTGTACCCTTGGCTCTGGATGCTAACTGGTAGGATTGTGTGAAGCTTTGGTCCCCTATTTGATCTGATGGAGATTTGGCCCGATTCAGTGGCTGAATCTCTGAATCCATATTGAATCAGGAGACCCTTTAATCTCTGCGAATTGAATTGGAACCCTCCATGTCAATTCAGAGAGATTTGGAAAGATTCGGCGATTTGGACATAGACACAGCTTTAAATGTATTTTCTGTATACCTCAACGTACCAGGCAGCTTGTGAATGCTGTGATACTGGGGCAGATGGAGCATCCCATGGGAGCACGGGGGCGGGGGGGCCCCAGGGTGCTCAGCAGCAGACCCAGAAGTAGACCAGAAGCATGCTGGAGAGCATGCTGGAGAGCCCTCCCCGCCCCCCCCCGCACCTTCCCAGCTTGGCAACTGGTGCCTCCTGGGTTGGGGGAGCACCTGGGGTCTCCCCATGGCCAATTGCTGAGCCGGGGGGGCCCAGGGGTTCCCCCCCGTGTGCTCCCTGGAAGACCCCAAAGTGAACTGGAAGTAATTCTAATCCACTTCCAGGTTCACACAAGCACGCAGGGTCCCCCACCCTCCCATGCTCCTGTGGGACACTTCATCCACCCCAGCATCACAGCAGTCACAAGCCATGCTGGCACCTTGAGGTATGTAGAAAAAATATTTAAAGCTGTATCTATGGCCAAATCGTTGGTTCTCCAAATCGAATCAAGGACAGTGATCCAAATCAACAAATCAAATCGCTGTCCCAGATTTGGGCCAAATCTGAATTGAATATGGCCCGTTTTGCACACCCCTACTAATTGGTCATTTGTGGTCCTGAGACCATGGCTTAAGTAGTTTAAGTCAGGGGTCAGCAACTTACAGCCTGCAGGCTAGATCTGGCCCATGGAACTGGATGTAGTTCACAGATACTGGGACTTTGGCAACATTCAGCAACAGCGGGCTTCAACTGTAGGTACTTTCCCTATGCCACCCACAGAGAAAAACAGTGATGGCAGCCAGGTGCTAATGCCTGTTTTTCCACCAATGACCTGGGTTGGGTCGTTCCAGTCTGCAGCCAGAAAAGATTGCCTGCCCCTGAAGTGAATGGATGCTGGCAGGTTTGCTTTAGGAGATAATTTTCTTCCGAGTATTTTTGACAGCTAATGAAAGAGAAAGCATGTCTGTGCAAGCTGAAGCCACTTCAGGGGCTGATTTCATGCTGATAAATCTATGCTTTCATCAGTTCAAATACCCCTCCATACATTTCAGGTAAAGACATCTAGTAAGAAAAACAGAAAGCACCATGGAAGGTTTGTAAAGGAAACTGCTGTGTTGTATTGACGTACCACAAAACTATGTGTATATGGGGAGGCAGATCCTTTGTACCTTCTTGTAAATAAGGTTAACTGACTTTAACTGCATCTCATCCAGGAAAGAATCCACATACTACACAACTGTTCTCATCCCACTAGCTGGAAAGGCAGGGGAATGTTCAGAGTACGGGCCTTGCTACATAGGGAGCTCATTCTCCTTTTCCACGAAAAGTCAGGAAAACAATACAATATGGATGCCTTCTAATGACATGTTGTTATTTGTAGCAGAGTCATGCCTACAACACCTAACTGAAATTGTATTAGGCCCATGGAAACTTTGCCTGTGGTGGCATTGCTCTAAGTGCCTTATTTTTCTACCATTAAAATGATGCATTTCATGGATGGATATGTAGAAAATGTTACATTATTGTTCCTGGAATCTAAATTGCCTCATTAGATTAGTGACACCCAAGGACGTGTCACATACCCAAATTAATCATGCATTACTCTATAGATAGTTAAGGTAGGATTTTCAATGGAAATGTGCATCCATCTCCCCCAGCTGGCTTTGAAAATCTCAGTCTATGTTTAAGGGGAAAGTGTTTGTAACCATTTTACTTAAGTCAGCCCAGAAACTGGTTGAGGAAGACCAGCCTGGACACGAGACCCATTTCCTTCTCTGTATCATGATGATAGTGAAAAGCCTCATGATATTTTACTCAGCTGTTAAAACAAAATATTTCCCTGAGTTACAAGTCTATAGATAGGATTCCAGGGTAACTCTTTACTCTACGGTGGAAGATTTGGCTGCCAGCACTTCAGGAATGTCAACCCCACACCATAGCAAATCTGGCTACTGTTGCTTACCGACTAAAAAAGAAAAAAGGAAGGCTGGGGAGGGTTAACCTGGTTCTTGCTAGTGACACCTCCACGTGCAGCATTCTGTCTCTGCTCTCTCCATGATGCCCTGGCCTGAGGCTCGAATCCCACTCTACAGGGCAGGACTAAGAATGGCACTTAGAGAAGGGGAAAGGGTTTAACTTGGAGCACACCTGTCAGCCGCTGACTTGTGGAAAAGTCTCTGACTGTTTAAGTTACTTGGAGATTTTTTAGTATTATTGTATATTGTATATTGTCAACTAAAGCCACAATGTAGTTGAAAATGAAAAGGCATAAAATTACTGTGCACAATCCTCAGGCATGCTGTGCTGTTTTTAAGATGCTACATCCCTAGCTGGAAGCAGTGTGGCCATGTCCACACAGTGTGGGGGGTGGGACAACTGTCACTCAGCAGTGGTAAGTAGCCCAGTTGGGGGACACAACTACACTGCTTACAACAGAGGAGCAGGTAGTGCATATAGATTAGCATGGTATGTCTGAAAGCAGTGCCACAAGGCATGGTGAAGCTCTGAGCTAGAAATGGTCAAAGGTCTCTTTCCAATTCCCACTGAAACCGGTTCCAAAGCTGTCATCTTCTTGTTCAGTTCCAGAATGTCTAGAATCTCACTGTTCTCTTACATATGGCATATTAAGTTTCATTTCTTCTTCTTCGTTGAATTTCAAAACTGAAAGTGACAGTAGTCAGACAGAGGAGGAATTGAGAGAGAAACTGACAGACTAGTTTTACACAGAATAGAAAGGGGCATCCTTGGACTTATCTACATGTGGCCCTTTTAAGTGGGATTAGGCTAAAAATTACCACACGTGTACCCTTAATGTGCCTTAAAAATGGCGATTTTAGGCTAATCCCACCTAAATTTGATACCTGCTTAAAGCAAGTACCAAATTTAAGCTGGCATAGCAAAGCAACATTAGTTCACATGTAGATGCTTAATATGCATTAGCGCAGCTTCACGTGCACTAATGCAACTTAGCTATGCCAGTATAAATTTAACGTGCCTTAATGTGCATTAGCATATCTACGTGTATACATATGCCTAAATCACCTTAATGCACCTTAAACAAAGGCGCATTAAGTTTAGGCATGCATAACTACATGTGTAGACACTCCCTTGTCTTTTAGTTGAATACAACCCAACAACCCATGCACATTTGCACAGGTAAAAGTGTCGTCCGAGACTCTACGGTGTTATTTTGTTGTTTGTTATTTTGTTTTTTTGTTATTGAGGACTAATGATACATTATATTTAGGGATGTGGCTGATACAATGTTAAATATTTTCTGTTTGATTTCCAGGTAAATTACATCATCTTGTTAAATGTTATCTCTGAATCAAAGAATGATTTTCAGAAACATTAGACAACCCAGATGTGAGTACTACTGGTACAGGATTTCCAGGTGCTGTGAAAGACCAAAAGATTCCCCTTGCTGACTCTCTGAAAAGAAACATTGACTTTTGCCACAGAGGTGCTACTTTTTAAAGTTAGCTGGGTAGAGTGTTATGTGTAAAAAAAATTTTGGCAGATCAAAGGGAGGATGTTACATATAATTCTCTGTATTAGCTCTAGCATTATTGGAATGGAGGTACATATTCTTGTATTCTGGTTTAAATAATATATTCTCCTGGCTGTTTGCATATAATTACTGTTATTATTAATGTGGCTTACCGAATGCTGCAAGGGGGAAAAGGGATCTTTTAAAGAAAACTGTTAGTAATTTTGTTTACTAAGATTTGAGGGCCTATGTGGTGAAACAGGGTTGATGACATAAAATATACATGAAGTCAGTTAGTTAATGACTGTTTAACTGGAAATGTGGTCAAAATACAAGCAAAAGAAAGTTGTACCTGGTGTGACAATGTATCTAATAAATAAAAGGATATGTGTAAGTGGCTTGGACAATTCCAGTTTGCAGTACAAAGACTTTGTCCTAGAAACTGATGATTACCATGGGCTTGTGGGAAAGGCAAAAACATAAGCTACTGGATTAGTTTATAATGACCAAGTTTATTTGTAATCCAGCCTACATTGGTAGTGACTAAAAGCTATTCTAATAGATAGTTAGAAGCCAGTGAACTGGGTTGATTAGTCTCAGATCAGTTTGTTGTTGGCAAATGCCTACATCACAGAAACATAAACCTGCAGCTGGTCCCTGGTGTGACACAGAAGCAAGGGACTGAATAGAAGTAGAGGATGTTTAGTTCTGTCAACAGCTGAGAGATCTTCCAACCTGAGAAAACTTCAGGGGGATTTGGTGGCAGCTTACAAATATATCAGGGGTGAGCATCAGGGGCTAGGCAAACAACTAGTATTCACCAAAGTACCCCAGGGGAAAACCAGGAGCAACAGTCATAAACTCCTAGAAGGTTTCAGACTGGATATAAGGAAAAACTCCATCATGGTTCATGTGACCAGACTCTGCAATAGACTCCTAGTGGGGGTGGTGCAAGCACCTACCACGGAGATCTTCAAAAGGAGACTGGATGTACACCTTGCTGGGGTTATTTGACCCCAGCAGTCTTTCCTGCCCAGAGCAGGAGGGCTGGACCCGATGATCTCAAGAGGTTCTTTCCAGCCCTAAACTTCTGTGAATCAGATGGATAGAATCCATTCTACTACTGCCCTGTGGAGAAATGAAAGATCTGCATAATGTGTGTGTGCATGTAAAAGCCATTACAAAGAAAATGGACAGAAACAAGATTTTTGAGAAAACATTCTTGCTTGTTTTGGACTATAAAGTAAGTCAACTAATATGCATACACGTGGGGCAAAATTGCAGTCACAAGATTAAAAGCCAGGTTAAAATTCATGTTCTATTTTGGCATGCTAAGGAGGCATCAATCAGTGAAATCTGAGCTGCTCGGCTGTAGCTGGTATCAGCAGGATATTTAGTGGTCCACCTATCTGGTACAGGAAAGGAAAGGAAGCACTGATACTATTATCCTGTTAGCAGTGAAGTGGAGATGAGTTGAACTGATCAATCAATATGCTTCAATCCTAGATAAACTTTTACCTTAGTCAGAAAAATTACAGCATGGGTTCTGGCTCTTCTTAGAGACTCTGATGATTAGGGACATCTTGGAAAAAGGATTAGGGAAAGTCTTCTTGTTGGATATAAATCAGGGTCAGCTGGCCAATTTGATTATAACAAATATCCCAGGAACCTCTAAGATGCTCAACTAAAAGAGTTTGGCAACTGAGAGATGTTACTGGAGATCAGGAATAAAATTGCAGTGGTTCATATAATAGACTCACTTTCGGTAATGAACAACTGCATGTCCTCAGTGGGGGAATTAGTAGAGCTCTCACAAGCATCTGTTCAATCTCTCACATTGTTCAACATACAGGAGATGCTATTTGCAGAGATCTTTTTCAAACACAGCCAGATATTCAGCTGCTGTAGGCTGTGACTTCACTAACTTCTATGAAGCTAAGCTGATTTACACCAACTGAGGAACTAGCCTTATATTCAAAATCTCCTCCTCTCCTCAAGCCATATCCTAGCAGCTCTCTGCTACCGCACTCACCTATCTTTCTGATATTCTGCCCCGGCTGGCTGGTTATTCTTTTCTATTCAGGCTTCTATACTGTATCCATCATCACAGTATCTGAGGATCTAAAGCGGCTGAACCTTTGTGGAGCGGGGCCTTCAATTCCTTTCTCTCCTGCCATTCATTGCAGTCTTGCTATATTAATAATGTTTTTCTTCTTATAAATCCTAACAATGTGCTAGAGACTGAGAGATAAAAAATATAAAGCTTTTATCTTAAAGAAGAGGTTCTCAATTGCGGTGCAGCACCACCATTAATGCCACTGCCACAGGGTTAAATTGCCATGAGCACCTCTGTTTTCAGGAGGCACACTGAAGCCATACTAATAAGCAGCTGCGGCAGAAACAGTGTGGCTGCCTGTATTATACTGAGCAGGCAGATGCACCATTGCTGACACAGGCTCCGATGTGGGTCTTGAAAACTGAGGGGCACAGGGCAGTTCTACTTGGTGTCTATCTCTAGGTCGCTGCCGCTGTGGGGTAAAACTGCCCCACACACCTCCATTTTCCAGAGGCACTTTAGAGCTGGACTGGGTAGAGCTGGCACAGAAACAGTGTGCCTGCCTTTATAACGTAATGCAGGCAGGAGTGCTATTTCTGCTGCAGCTGCTTATCAGCTCAGCTCCAACATGCCTCCTGAAAACAGAGGTATGTGGGACAGTTCCACCAGCCCAACACACCTCCGTTTCCAGGAGACACCATGCAGGGTCGACCTGGGAAGTGCTACAGCAAGATATGACTCTGCAGGAGACATTCAGTATAGTTCTACCTGGACATGGCAGCAGTGGTAGTGGGGTGAATATAATATAATGAACTAATCAATTAATAACATTAACAATATACTTCTGTTTATATTATAATATTCATAATATATTTATATTTGTTTTTAAATAGGGTGCCACTAAATTTTGAGGTTTTGGAGGGGTGACTTGAATCTAAAAAGTTGAGAACTACTGTTCTGAAGAGTACTGAACCCCTTTTCTATTGCTTTGGATGATCTCTTGTATGTTTTGAGCTGTAACCAGGGTGTCTTTATTAAAACCATGTTTTAAGTGTGCTGTATTTCAAAATGGTTTATATCATGCAATAGTCTAAGCCTTTGGTATGTGGTGGGATGGTGCTTTAGAAATAAACTGATAATACAGCCATAGCAACACCGTTTGCAGAGTCAAAAGAAACCACTCAGCAGCAGAAAACATCTAGATAATTTATCTCCCATGTACAATACAGATGAAAACTCCCTTCAAAAAAAGAAATCTATGCTCCGGAAATGGTAGATCTGATATAGTTAAGTGCAAGTATCAGAACACATGGCTGATGCTGCTTGGAAACATTGGTAACCTAAAGAGATCACCCTGAAATACTGCCATTAATACCAGGGGAAAAACTGCCCACATCAAGAGGAGGAAATGCAACCAATCTGTGAATGAAGCATACAAAGCTACTCAATAGGGATCACTAGCCCTCAGCTTCAGAGCATCAAACAAGTATCTCTAGTCTCTACTGTTGTGAAAATAATTTTGCTGAATATCTCTACACAATCAAAGCTTTAAAACAGAAAAATAAAAAATATGTAAAAATACAAATATGCACATGGTATGGAAAGTACAATCTGAGGATAAAAGTTTCTATGAACAGGGAGAGGGTGTAAGGTGTGCCAGGGTACAATGTGGTTTTTCAGAAATGGTCTATAGGCCATGGCAAGCATCATTTCTTGTTTTCTAGAAGCAGCTGCAGTGGCTCACTGACCTTCCTCTTTTTCCTTGGCCCCACCACCTCTTCCTGGCTAAATGCAAAGTCCAGGCCGTGTGTCTGCAAGAGGCATCAGAAAGGACATCACAATACTGCAGAAACTGCTGGGTGGTTTCTAAGCAAACTGTCAGACAAGAAAATCAGACTTCAGTCACCACAATCTGGTTTTGGGATATCTTCTCAGTTTTGACTAGCTTGGTTATGCTCCCTAGAAAGGCAATCAGGTGAGGAATAAGGGTCCTGCATAACCTGAGCTAGAAGATTTCTGAAAGTCACAGGCTCCACCTGTGAATGTGAGTGCTTCTGGCAACAGTATCCCCCCACTGCCAGTGGAGGTTATAAGGAGCAGAGATCTTTGAGGAACTGATTAGCTTTTTGGGATAGACACCCCTTTTTAACCATCCCTCCATAATACAAACATATAGCATAGAGGTGACAGTAGTAGTCTTTATACTTATGCTGCTACACTAGATAGCTGCAAAAAAGGTTCTTGTGAAGAGAGGCACATAGTCCCTAGATCCCATGCATGCTAGAAATACTATAGTGATTAACGTAACAGAGATAGGGAGTAAAGTAGCACTGATCATCATGCCATTGTTAGCAAAAAAAACTTCCTCATTTATTCTCAGGAACATTGGACATGTCAGTTGCATTTTTAAAAATAATGATCTTTGAAACAACTGCTTGTGTTATTGTACCTTTTTTATCAGGTCAAACTGTACTCTTTGGCAATTAAAGGGAGCTCACAATATGCCAACTAAGGATTTGTCTACAAAAGGAAGGTAATTTAGATTAAGGTCAGGTGTGAATTGAAATCAGAATAGCTAGTCTAAATTAACTCTGTATGTGGATATTCTCATTTCAGAATCAGCATGCTGTATTGTGAATTAGTTTTGTCCATTGGATTAAGTTTAAATTAATTCAAAATAAGGCATTTTGATTCTAAAAGAAGAGCTTCCATACAGGGTGTTAATTAGGAAGTGGTTCTGGAACTTTCAGTGCTGACAAGTCACTATGTTCAAGGCTACTAGATAGCATAATGTGGTCATTACAAATTCCTCAGTCATGCCATCAAGACTTCCTTTCTATCTAGCCCCCACAGGCTTTGGATGGGGCTTTGGTAACTTTTACATATCTATGGTTTTTCTAGTGTATTAAACTAACAGATTATGGTTAGCTCTAAAATAGGTCAAGGCAACTTCAATTCTGCCCTATACATGATTCATTCTGTATTTTCTCTTTCCTTCTCTTTACTCCTGGGCCATGCACAGTTAGATCAGTCAACCTGGAAAGTGTTACTTCCTTTCTTAATTGAAAAACAGAAAAGTGGAGCAACACTTTCCAAGTAAAGCTCCAAATTAAGGTAGACAAAACTAGTGCTGATCTTAAAGGGAACTTTAATTGACAAAAGAGTGAGGCCTCTGCTTGAGACCCCCCAACTTTGCATCTGGCTTTTCAAATGGGCACTCCCTCTCCATAGAATACTTTGATTTATCAGTTTCTTTTTCACTGTACCTAGAACACACAAAGGGGAACTACTGCATTAAAGAATGCCACTGTGATAACAAAGCCAAGAGATCTGTGCATTTTTCCACTGGTCAGGTAATAAGGTCAGAGCCCTCCAGCTTTGTGGAAACAGTCAGCTGTGCAGGGAGACCCTTTTTCTGTGCTGCCCAACCAATGGCCACATTGCAGGACCTAGACTCACCCTGCCAGAACATCTGTATGCTCTATTTCCTTAAACAATACTATAGTTCCTGCAGGTGGAATCGGTGCTACTTTTACCAACATTAACTTTGCAGAGGTGGCTAGATTTTCCCACAGATCCCAGGGCAGGCTAAATAGGTCTTTCAGTGCTTTGATCCCACCTGGATTCCCCACATGACCTGGATTGTTTTTAGGTGAGAGGAAATGGTTACAGAGAGTGATATCCAAGGGGGGGATTCCACTGGCTCTAGATGGCTGCTTTGACATAGCCCACGGCAGCTATTTTGACAGTTTTGTTCACCTTTACAACACAGCACAGAGCTGTCAGAAACTGTATAGCATCTCTGCAGCTGCCCAAAGGAGATAGAGGACTATCATTAGGGACCTACTTAATTTTCAGTTTTGCAGATTGTGGAAACCATGAAATCTGGGATTTCTGCTAAATCAGCAAAAAGAAAAATGTTAATAAAAATAAAATGCTGGCTCCCCAGCGGGAGCCACTGGTCCTCATTCCTGGGAAGGAAAGGCATGGTTGGTGGGGCAGCTTGAGGGGCAGCAGACAAATTGGTGGCTGCTCCTTTGTCCCTCCTTCCCTTGCCGGTGCCACTGCACCAGTCAGTCAAGAGATGGTCCCACTGTGAAATGCCTGCAAAATCGGCTGTGCACACTACAAGCAGGCTGCAAAAAACCCTTTGTTTCACCGCTATTTAGGGAGGTCTCTAGTTATTGCCTCTAACATATTAAGGGTCTGATCAGAGCTGGCCTTAGGGGTGGGCAACATGGGTGATTGCCCAGGACACCATGGCCAGGAAGCACCACATACACACACATGGGCATTGTGACTGGTAGGTAGCAGTGCCAGTCTGGGGTGTTTAGGGCCCTGAACAATGCCGGGGCATGGGTGATGGGAGGGAAGGGGCCCCGGCACATTGGGGCGGGCTGCCTGGGATTTCATATGCAGGGGTGACAGCAGCAGTAGCACTTACTTCTGCCCAGGTGGGCCAGGGCAGGGCAGTGCATGCAGGGAATGCTAGGATGGGGCCAGTAGCCTGTGGAGGGGAGCAGGGGAGAGCCCCAGCCAAGTCTCACCTGCATGCGGCCAGTTATGTGTCAGGCCATGGAGGAACTCCATGGTGGATGCAGAGCACCAGAGCCCCCATGCTAGTACTCACTGGCTGCTCACGCTAGCACTCCCACTGCTTTGGCTCAACAGGGCTGCAGCCAGTGGTCCCAGCTACAGGTGGCTGTCCTGCCCAACTCCCTGGCCTGTCAGATGGAGACGCTCTGCAGCAGGGCACCAGTGCTGATGACTTGGGGACGGGATGCCAGGGGGTGGGGCGCCCCATCCCTAAGTTTGCTCAGGGTGCCCCACCCCCCAGCACACTCTCCCCAAGTCACCAACGCTGGTAGTGTTTTCCCTAAGACTAGCTCTGGGTCAGATCTTAGGACATGTTTTATAGTTTCATAGTTTCTAGGGTCAGAAGGGACCTGAGCAGATCATCTAGTCCGACCCCCTGCCATGGCAGGAGAGAGTACTGGGGTCCAATGACCCCAGCAAGGTGTACATCCAGCCTCCTCTTAAAGACCCCCAGGGTAGGAGCCAGCACCAGTTCGCTCAGAAGTTGGTTCCAGATCCTAGCCGCCTTGACAGTGAAGTAGCGCCTCCTGATATCTAGCCTAAATCTACCCTGCCAGCTTGTGACCATTATTCCTGGTCACTCCTAGCAGTGCTCAGGGGAACAGGGACTCCCCCAATGCCTGCTGGTCCCCTCTGACTAGTTTGTAACAGGCCACTAGATCCCCCCTCAGCCTTCTCTTGTGGAGGCTGAACAGGTTCAGGTCCCGTAGCCTCTCCTCGTAGGGCCTGCCCTGGTGCCCCCTGATCATGCAAGTGGCCCTCCTCTGAACCCTCTTGATGTTGTCCACATCCTTCTTGAAGTGTGGCGCCCAGAACTGGACGCAGTACTCCAGCTGCGGCCTGACCAGTGCCGCATAGAGGGGGAGTATCACCTCCTTGGACCTGCTCGAGATGCATCTGTGGATGCATGACAAGGTGCGGTTGGCCTTCCTGACTGCATCCTCACACTGGTGGCCCATGTTCATCTTGGAGTCAATGATGACTCCAAGATCCTTTTCTGCCTCTGTACTGACAAGAAGGGAGTTCCCCAACCTGTAGGTATGGTATGTTGTGCATCTGCATCTTCCACTGAAGCCAGTGGGACTGATTCTGACCTCATTAACCCTAGGCTATTTTTTCAAGTTCACAGAGCAACTTAGCAGCACAGTTGAGAAGAGGAATGCTGCCCTGAAGTAATGGATGAGATAGTCAAGACTAGGTGAATGTTATTAACCTGTCTTACACTAGCCTACCACAGGGTGTTTGGGGCTTCACTGTGCTAGGCAGTAGGTGCTGTATGGATACACAATGAAAGACAGTTGTTATATCTACTTAGCTTGTCTTCAGTGCTGGGAGACAGGGGCATCAAGTATGCTGCACTGTTCTGGCATAAGTTAATTCATGAATACATGCAGTATTTTATAGCACTATATTGTGTGCAGAGATGCAATATTTCTACTTTGCATCTTAATGGAATTCTTGTCTGTGGAACTACAGCTAAAAAAAGAATCATGTGAAGTGTTACTATTTTTTGACATAAAACTAACAGGGCAGCTGCAGGTTGTCTGGAAAAGATATTATACTTAAAATAGATTTAGGCCTGGATTAAAGCTCTCCATAAGCAGACAAGGTCTGGTGGCTGAGTAGGAAAACTCTGAGTTATTCTGTAGAGACTACAGCTGGGGGCTATCCCCAGACTTGGGCTGCAAAAATCAGGATCCCAGTTCCTTGTTACACAGTGACCGCTGGTCAGTGTACGAACAGGGAGTATTAAGCCATCTTTTTTCTCCATATGTTACTTAGAGCTTGGCAGGTCTTTGACTACTTAGTTTATATTAGCGCAATGCTAAATTTCCTCTAACTTATTTTCTTCCTCAGAACTTCCTATGGATTATGAGAAGGAGAAAATAGTTAGAGCAAAGGGGCATTGAACCATGTAGCCTCCTCTTTCTTAGCCTGATAACATGCTGGGGCAGGGTGGGGCTGAAGACAGGTGCTGACACAAAGCTACTCAGTAAACTTTATGCCAGCCGGAAAGTCCCTGAGCCATGATGAGGAAGACCCTGAGGGCCCTGAATGTAATGAGATATCATCCACCAATTCTTGAGTGTCTTTACATGTGCTCTGGGGGTGAGGGTAAGGGGCAGCAGGAAAGGGGTGGGGCGCTTTAATTACAGCAGCTCTTCAGAGCCGCTTTAGTTAAGACGCCCACAGCATCTTGTGTATTCAGTATCCCTGCACTTCAAAATGGTGGTTGGGACACTTTAACTAAAGATCATTGAACAATTAACATGCTCCAGCAGACTCAATTGAGTCTGCTCCAACACACTGTAATTATAGTGCATGTCCCTCATGTCTATAGGCACCCCTTGTGGTAAGTTAAGGGGCATGTATACAGGTGCTGAAGGGAGGACAGAGCTTAAGGCAAGGTTCTGGATACTATAAAGAGGTGCAATAAATCCTCATGCTTCTGTTATGTCAGTGGATAATCTTCTGTATGAAAAAACAGCCTCAAGAGTGAAATGGCCTCTCTGCTCAAAGACATCATTTGTGTTGACCCACTGAATAGTGAGTGGCTGGCACTTTGGGAACTCAGGGCCCCACATCTTCAAAACACAGTGACACTATTGCATGGAAAGCAGTGCAGAAGTAAAAAGGGCTATTGCAGGGCCTGATTCTGAACAAATAGCAATTTGCAGTGGTGTGGCTACATTGACTTCCCTGGAGTCACTTTTGATTTGCAAGCAAGTGATCATTAAATATAAAGCCGATTTAAGCAGGGCAGAAGAGGAAGACAAAATACCAGTCACTGCAGTGCTCCTATGGAAATTTGCCATCCTCATGTCCCAAGTAAGTTATGCCAAGACGTCACTACCTATTAGTGGCCTCTTTCTTTTCCCCTAGCTCACTGTGGTGAGAGCTCTCATGAAACATCAGTTCCGTTTCAGTAGGTTGGGAAGCTCAAAGCCCTTATCTCTACCTTGAGGTTTCCCTTGAACCCTTTAAAGGAGCAAAGAACAGAATGATCAAGTTTTAAAAAAAGGCTGAAGAAAAAATGTCAATTTCTCTTTTTACTCCCCCACCAAAAAACCCCTGGGGGCACATCAAGGGCAAAAGACACTGCATTAGCACATCTGGCTGCAGGATCAGGACCCACCTTCCCCTTTCATCTGGAGGAATTTCATTGTGGTACATAAGGCTCCACATGCTGTGAAGGGAGTCATGGATTGACAGACATTTCTCATTGCAACTACAGCCAGCCCTATAGGGAATAGCAAAGTTACAACTGAATCAGTTATTCGTAGCTTTTGGTTTATTATTTCAGAGGGGGTCTGAGGGTAAGTGGCTACCACATGAACAATAAACATCCTGTGAGGGACACTGCTTTTGTGGGAGCTGGTGGCCAGTGCAGAAATTCTGGGCTTCTATGTCCAGGACCCTCTGGCAGATGTCAGGAGCTCTGAGGGCGTTAGGGCTAAACCACAGCAGATCCACTGGGTGACAAACAAGACCTCCCAATGTGGAAAATCCTGCTTCCTGTGCCCCAGACAGGAATAACTCATGCCAGAAATGAATGGCCCCATCCCGAGATACAGCTAGGGTCTGATGTGAATCAAAGGCAGCCAGGAATTTACTGACCTCACAGCGCTGTCTCATGCCTACTCAGAATGGCCAGAGCTAACAGGAAGAAAGAAGCAAGCTTAGTTTTGAATTTAAGTGCATTGTTTAGGTTTCTGTAGCTCCAGCTGTACTGGAGGAGAGATGTTCTAGGAAGTTCTCATCAGATACAGTGCTGTGTTGATAGATGACTAAAGATAGTGGGGGGCAGAGAGGGTTGCAAATATTGAAGATAATGACCAAACCATAGCAAAATATTTTTGTGTTGCTCAGCTGAGATGCTGCAGTGGGAGATTTTCTCCCTTCAGATGCTTTCTGTCCTGCTGACTTTAAAAATTACTTTTTCTTGGAAGCATGTATCACAAGCACCGGGGGTGATGATACTTAGGCCCTAATCTTTCCATGGGCTGCTTGGGTTTATCCTTATATTTAGCTATGCCCACCCATATACCAAAGAAGCTCAGCATGGCCCCGGGATAGTTTTGTTCTCAGGGCCCTAGTTGTTAATATGAGTGCTGTCATTCTGTTAAATGGGCACTGATGATCTCATGGGGCACCGGCTGTGAGAGTCTGCACTGTCACTGGAATCCATTCTCTTAGCCAGTCAGAAAGAAGCCAGATTAAAACATTTTTTACTTTAAAACAAAACCTCCACAGCACAAAGTTTAAATTAGACTATTTTGGTTTCCTCCAATTGTATTTGGTTCACTACTCCCCTTTTAGCTGTAATCAGAGGCCTGCACGCAAAAAACCCTAAAACAAACAACCCCCCCAAAACAAAAACAAACCTCTTTTCCACAGAAAACAATAAAGTCTCTTCAAGACAGGATGAGAGAATTATTTTGGGGTATAGACAATCATACCTTTTAATTGCAATTAAAGGAGAGAGGGAGAAATTGGTTGAGAAAGCATACTGGCTATCTTGATCTAACTACCGCATCTGCATGATCCATAGCAATATAAGTTAGCTCAATTGGTAAAATTTTAATCCTAAATGAAATAAGGTTAAAAAGTGGCAACTGTTGTGCTACCTTTGCATTGTTATACAAGACTATAGGTGTAACAGTTATATTGAAGTAGTTTATATTGCTATTGTTTGACATTAGTACAATTATTATGTCTATACCCTTTAAAAGGGTCTTATTTGTGTTTGTTCGAATTCTGAAGGTCACTGAGAACTGCTCCAAGATCTCAAATCCCAGACTGCAGTATGAGATAAAGCATAAGCAGATTCATATAGCCATGTTCTACTCAGTTTCCAATGACCAATCAGCCCAAGAAACAGGTGTCCATTTGGTGGGGTGACCTCTGACCTATCCTAAGTAATACTCCCTACAGCCTATTGTACCATTACTATGGTCTTAAAATGAGCCAAGCAAGATCAGGGCTTCTTGGCAACGCACTTTTTAAACACATGTTAAGAGACAGTCTTTGCCTTAAAAAATGTACAAGGCATGGCAAGATAAGATGGAACAAGAAACACTGGTACAGGAAATGAAAGCCTAGGAACAGAATTTTTGCAAGTCCCAGTCCAGTACTCCAGCTACTGAGCCAGACCTTTCCAGGTACTGAGTGCCTCTTCAAAGCTCCTGAGACTCTCAACAACTACTGATGTTGGTGCGAGTCGAGAGTGCAAAACATTCTGCAGAACTAGTGTATGTTCCCAGCAGAGACTCTGGATTCTTATCCCATTACCTATACTAGCGTTTATACCTCTGTGTCCCTCAGTGGGTTAATTTATTTGTTCATACCTTTTGATCTCTTCAACCCACCGTCACTTCTCTTAGCAGTGCCCCCTCCCCTAGCCTTTCTTCCTCCTTTTCCTATCCTTTATATTTAAATTACTTTATTCCTTTTTGGGTACTACCTTTGCTATTTGCAAGTTCATTCACAAAATCTGATGAAGTAACCTGTCACCTAGGCAAGCTTATACCGCTCTGAACAAATTAGTCTCTAAGGTACCATCCTGCTCTTCACAATGGAATCTTTAATTTCCATAAAAGACACAAACAAAATCAAACAGAGCCTGAAGCTTTCTGACCTATTGTTCAAAAAAGATTAGATGTTAAACTTCTAATAGTTCAGGTGTAGGCAACATTTTTTCGCTCGAGTGCCAAAAAAACCACAATATCTACCTTCGAAGGTGCCAGAGTGCCAACATATTGGAGCCTGGAGCAGCTGTTCACAGCCTCCTGGATGCAACCGGCCCACGGAGCCTGATCTGCTTGCAGCAGGGCTTGCAGCCTCCCAGTTGCTTGCTGGGAACAGCCTGGGCTCCATGGCTGGCAGCAGCTGCTTAGAGCCCCGGCTGGCGGTGGTGTACTGAGCAAAATGGCTTTGCGTGCCATGCTCAGCACGCGTGCCAGGGGCTGCTGACCCCCGTAATATCTCATATACAGATATTTCCATTGTAATAGCCTGACCTCCCTACTTGAAGATATTGGTTATGTTTTGTGCAAAAAAAGTCAAAGAAATACAAGGGGAGAGAGAGGTCTACCAAAATCCTCAAAAAATGACCTGAATCCAGCTGTAGGCTAGATTAGCAGCATTAACTGCATTAGCAAGTTTCTGTACATGAAAACACTACCTAGAATTCTCATATTTTATCTCACTGCAAGGCTGATACCTGCTAGAAAAGGATCAGAGATGAGAGTAGTAAATCAAAATCTAGTACTGTGAACCAGGTCCTCAGCTCAGGTAAGTTATATAGCTCTGCTGAAGCTCTGCCTGTGTAGAGCAGTTTGCCTTAATATTTAAAGACAAACTTCACTGAATGCTCTGGCTTCCTGATTTAAGTGGAATGTATACTAGTCACTTAGTTTGCCTACTTCTTCCCTCATTTATCAGGAAGGAAGTCCCTCTTGTATGGAAAAATCATGCTGAAATCAAATTATCAAATTTATCACACTGATCTGCTTCTTTTGACTACTGACCTGATTGAATGTTTCTCTAAAAGTACCTAAATACAGTAAATTAGCCATTTTCTATGATGGGTTTTTCAAAGAATACTGTATTGAAGAGGCAATCAAGTAAAAAAAAAACCCAACACATTTTGCCAAACCTCTTACATGTGAAGGTGAAGTGTTCAATGGACAGAATACTCCTCCATTTGTCAATAAACAATACCATATTTTCTAGCACAACTTTCAGAAATTGTCACTGCCCTTATTACAGGCAAACTACAGTTCACAAGTTCCCTGAGATGGGTGTCTGAGCTTATGATTACAATTGTGATATCTCACAAAGAATGTCAGAACATGATTCAGTAGGAAAAATGAGTGACAAGAAGTCTCCTGTGTTCACACAGATGGCAGCCTCAACAGCAATTAAAGGAAATGAGGATATGTTTGAGAGAAATGTGGTTAAAATTTAAAAACTATCAGCCTAGGCACAGAGGTTCATTTCTCAGAACTAAACTGATGGCAAATACTTGAAAGGCAGTTTAACTGCAAAAGGGAAATGTTCCCTTGGTAATTGTTGCTGTCTCTGAGCTACAGAGAGGTGGATTTGAGCTCTAACGCAACTGGCTGACACTGCAGTCAATACTATGGAACTGGACAGAGGTGATACTCTTTGAATGGGACATTAAGCTGAGGTCTCCACTTGCTGGGTGGATGAGAATTAGACTTCCCGTGGTTCTTTATAACAAAAATTGGAAATATCCTAGCAGAAGAAATTTCCTTACTTCACTCTAGGTTCAAACTTTACAACTGATACTGGTCCCCAAGTATGAAATGTGATCTGCTCACTCAAATTCTAGGCTACATGGACCAGAGCCTGACTCCTAATCAAGAGTTAAATACATGGGTTTTGAGTAGAAGTTTTCAATAGTGATTGGGTAGATTTCTTGCTACAAGGGGTGGTTTACCTACAGTCCATTAACTTCGGACAAGGGCAGCTGGCAAGTATATAAGAGGTAGGAGAGATACCCTTTATTAGACCAACTGAGTAGTTTGAAATTTTTTTGGCAAGCGTTCAGGCACAGTCACCCTGAAGAAGGGTGACTGCACCCAAAAGCTTGACAAGAATTTTTTCCAACTACTCAGTTGGTCTAATAAAAGATATCACATCTACTCAAAGAACCTGGCCTGCCTATGTCCTTAGAACAACATGGCTACAACCAAAAACCCAGCAAGAGGTAAGAGGGCAGTTTTGAACAGCAGATTCAAGTAATCACCAAACACCAGATGCGGTGGTGCCCATAGTCATCACTGCTCTCAACGCACAGACAGAATGAGGCCAATGATGCAATAGCATCCTTTTTTTTAGAACTGCTAGTATTGGAAGCTCCAGAGAAATGTGTGAAACTCTTGTAGTGGACAGTTATGGAGCAGCCCGGTAAAACAGAAGTTTCTTCCTAAACTCAATCTATCAGGGACCCTTGCCACAAGAGTTTTAATCTTCTACATGTTACCATCCTAACATAACTTTGTGTATTCTATTATTCATATCTAAGCCTTTTTTAATCCTTCTAAGCTCTTGGTGAAGATACAAACAGATGGCAATGGATTCCAGCTCTTTGGAAGTCTGCTAAAAATGAACAGAAGCTAATCAAAATGATGCTCACCTGGTGAGATGCTTTACACTCTGCAGGACACTCTGCCTGTCTCCATCATTTCCACGTTGTCTTTTTTAACTGAAATTTAAACATTGTAATATCAGAAATATATACCTTCCAGTGTAGGGTACCGTTTCATTAAGACAATATCTAGAAGCATGGTAGCACTGGACAGAGCTAAATTTCATGCTGGCATTGAGCCTGTGTCATTTTCAGATAAAACTCCAGCTTTAGTGCTATTTCTGGAAACAAAGATGTCAAGGCAGAGACTCATCTAAATGTGCAACTCATTGCTTACATATACATATATCTGTAAAGTTTAGAGTCAAACTCCATTTTTATAAGCAATAATGATGTTATTAATTGAACTGTCACTAACCGGTGCCATTTCACAGGCCTAAAAAGTTATGGGTAACCTTGCAGTATCAGAAACTGGCTTTTTGAAAGGGATAAACAGGTGATTATTTTACATTTGTTTAGCTTGAACATATAACATGCATTTGTAAAGGCTGCTTTTCAACATCCAAAGGACAACAGGATCATTAGAAACAGAAATAACATGGTTCAGCATTGAATAAATACCTATTTTCTGTATATTAGACACATTTCCTGAGATGAAGTTGAAGAATATTGATTTAACAACCCCCCCACCCCACACACACACCTTAAGGCCCACTGTTATCACCCCTTAATGAATCCAGTATAGCTTTATCTGAAGTCAGAAGAACCTAGAAAAATTTAGCTGATCCATGGTTAAGCTTAAAAACACATGCATTGTATAATTAAGGCAGTCACTCAACATGAACATGGATGCCTTTTCTTTTTAAAGCAAGACCTTTAACTGTGTTTTGAGAGTGAAGACTAAACACTTCATTTTGCCAGCCTGAATTTGTGTCACTTACGCTCTTCCCATGTTTACTTGACTCTACCCTGACAGGCAAAGGGTTGTTCTGAAAAGCAAATGATGCAGTCTCTTAATAGGCTGACAGAAATCCCACAGTAAAATCCTGTGCAGAAGATCTTCTAGCACTGAAGTATATTCAGCCTGAACTCAGATACTTTCAGTCCTTTCCCAACCCACTTTCCCATCTTCTCCTGTTGGGTCCCGTGACAGGGAGCCAGGGGCTCTTGTTACTTTGAGAAAGAGACTGCGGCAGAAAGAGCCCTAGGCAGCTGAAGAAGGGTTAGCTGTAGGAGGGAAGCAGCAAAGGAGCTACTGTAGCCTGTGGTGGGCCAGTAGGGGGTGCTCCTGCCCTGAGCCAAAAACCAAGCTTTGGATGCCTCCCCAGGGGCACCAGCTTCTGGCCAACCCCCTTCCTGGAGCACACCCATAAGCCTAGAGTAACTGCTGTCACCACCTGGGGTCTGGTCTTTGTCTCGGCTCTGTGCCGCCCGGGGGACACAGGCCTTGTAGGGTGCTTGACCCACTGTGAAATCTTGGAGTGCTTCCTTTAATCTGAAGCCAAGAAAGAAGCCTTCCTTAGTCAGCCAAGCAATGGGAGCATAAAGGCATGCCCAATCCCTCTCAAGCATGTACCACAAGGCTTGTTATAGTGGATAGCTTTATTGGATAGAGAGGGTAGGCATGGGGAGGGGTACAAGTCAGAGAGGTAGCAACAGAATAACTCTGAGCAAACAGAACCAGCCTGATAGCCATTGGATCTGCTTCTAGATTACTGTGAACTACATTTCTAGTTACATTTCTGGTAAGTTACTCACTTCTGCATCCTGAGCGAGAAAGAGAGCTGCAAAGGTCCAAATTTCTGTGCACACGTCCCAACATTTCTCCTCCTACTTCATCGTGGAGGGGCTGTTTTATACCACTGTTGCGACTTCATCACTCAGTTCCCATCAGAAGCAGACCCACTGGCTGTTGACTGGTGCTTCCAACTGACATCACCTTTCCAGGTGAGAGGACCAGTCACATGACCTACAGTGGCAGGAACTCTTGAACAGCGAAAGAGAGAGCTCCCCCCTCCCTATGGAATGTATCACCCTGTTACCTAGGCGACCAGGTGAATCCAGCAGCCAGAGTTTGTAACCAGAGAGGGAGGGTTTAGGCTGCTGCATTACAGCAGAGACAGATTGGAGGGTCATTTCTCCACACAGCCTGGGCACAATAACCTGCTCATTAAGATGAGAGGACATACCTGTGGCTGGTCAGAAGAGCACCTGACCAAAAGGGGAGGAGCCAGGGGATATACGCCTGGGGCCCCAAGGCAGAGAGGGGTAATATGGCCCTATATGCTGCAAAGAGGAGCTTTTGCCAGTTAAGGCTGGTGAGGAATGGGAACTGCAGGCCATGGCAGGTACTCCCAGGGCAAAGGGAGCCACAGAGTGGAAAGACAGCCTGGCAGTGACACAATGACCCAGAGGGGGCACTTCTAGTTTAAAGTTGCTTGAATTTTTTTTTTTTTTTTAGAGTTAAACTGGAGGACTGGTTGTGGCTGTAAGGGATGGAAAGGAGGCCACTGGGGTGCCTGACTGGCATGGTTGGTTTGAGCCCTGGCAGGGGCACAAGGTGCAGGCAGCCTGAGGCTGAGAGGACTGGAGACTGAGCCCAGAGCGGGCAACAGGGGCAGTCAGGGGCTGACAAGACACTGAGACTGGAAAGGCCAGGACAAAGCCAGGGGTCATAGGCCACCAGTCAACAGGCAGAGTAGGCTGTAGGTTAGGGCTATAAAGGTTGAAGCCTATATAGGAAGGCAAACAATGACTGAGTGACATCTGTGAGGCATGGGTATGGTTATGGGGGCATCAAGAGACCACAATGAATAGCCATAAGTCTTAAATAGGGGCCATTTGGGCCGTAGGTGGTGACCACTGGCTCACAGCACCAGCTAGGCACTAGTATGTCTGCCAGGGTGAAGACAGACACCCATGAACAACAGAGTAGCATGGAGTTAGTGAGTCAAGGACCCGGAGACCCTAGGGGCCAGTTAGATCAATAGAGGACAGTGAGAGCACTCCAGGACTCAGGGGCAGCCTCTCAATTAATAATAAAGAAACATAAAGGCACGGCAGAAAAGATAAACAGGGGGGTTTATATAGAGGACTGGGAGTGAGGGCAGGATTATGGTGGTCCTAGGGGGCTCCACAGCTGCCCCAGGGCCCATCCTGCTACAGGCACTATTGACCAGACATTCAACTGCTATATCCCCAGCAACTTGGTTAACTAACTCCTCTGTTCCCAGAAGTTCCTGCCACCATACTTACAACCAGACTTCTAGAGATTGGCGAATGTGAATGTGCCGAGACACTTCAGAAAATTCTTAACAACATGGCTCCATATCTTTGGTCAACCTGCTAAATAATGCCATGTAATGGAAATGCATCACAATCTGGACATTCCTCTGTTTTGTAAGTGTGTGTGTGTATGCGTGCACGCGCGCGTGTGTGTGTTATGCTGCCATTAAAGCAATGACTGCAGTGCAGAATGGATACATATCTGAACTAGCTTAAAACAGAGAGCTCAGGAATCAGCTGCAATCTAGAAATAGAAGCCTGAAGTTCCCTATGCCCTAACTGCCTGAGTGCTTATTCAGCTGCTCAGACAGGCCTTGCAACCTGTATCATGTTCCAAGTTGCTGTAGCTAGACCATGGCTGGTACCACAGCTAACTAGCTTAAAACAAGATGGATAACCACTTCTCTTCTCTCCTGGTTGCAGATACTGAACCATTTTGGTTCCTGCCCCACATACCAGAGTTGGTATGGATAGGATAGCATCATTTTGAAGAGATTATTATTTTTCCCACGTGCACTCTGTCTTGTCTTAGTTGCTGGGACACTTCCTGGCACAGCTACTAAAGGGAAAAACCATTCTGCTGCACCTATTCCAATATATCTCACCTTGTCAGGACACTCAGTTCTGCTATGAAAATGACTAATTACTCCATGTCCAAAGCATCACTGCTAAGCACATGACATAACAACAGTGCCACCATCTCTACCTGCAGAGAGCTTTCTTGACTCTTTTACAAAAAAGAATCAGTGTCACTAGTCCCGCTGTACAGCTGGGTAAACTGAGATACAGAGGGGACATACTGCCCAAGATGATTCATTAAATCAGTCATAGATCTAGGAATATGACTTTAGGTCCACTGACTTCTAATCCCTTGCTCCTTTACACTCATTTAGACCATGTTAAGACTGGTATTCTAGCAAAATGTCTCCCTGAAGAGTAAGAAGATGAAGAAATACCTTATTCCCCACAGTGAGAGTGCAGCAAAGTGACTCAAGTCATTTCCTTACCTTTGTACTACCTTCTTCTTCCTCTTCATCACAATCTAGCCCTTGATAGGAAATCTCAGTTGGGCCATTCTCCTGGACCAAGTTGCTTCCCAATGCCCTCATCCTCTTATTCTCAGTTGTTACTCTCACTTTTAGGTTATGAAACCCAGTGGAGACAGATCCTACTTTCAAGTTGACAGGATCACCATCAAACAGCAAGTTATCTGGGCTACTGCCTTCCTTAAAGCCATGGGGCTGGTAATCATCAGGAGTTACTGCACAGAAAAGATGAGAGTCCTCAACTGTCAGAAGGACTATGTTCCAGAGGTATGGGCCCACAACAAATTTACATCAGTGTAATTTACAGTGTTTTGCATACTGATGTAAATTACATGGGGATGTGGTATGGACAGAGGGCTACCCAAGGATAGAAGCCTGTAGTTAGTAGGGGAGCCAGTAATAGTCTGTTTGCTTTGAGCTAATGAATACCCTGGTGTAATTACAGACACACAACTGTACAACAATGCAAGTTACACCAATGTTGTTTTACCCCTGATTTTTTCAGGGACTGTTCTATACTGGATTGGGCAAGTTATCCCAGTGAAAGGGTTTATCTCATCTGTCTGCAAGTGTAAAGGTCAATTAAGCTTGTGTAGATGTTTACATTCATAATGGGGGTAAAGTGCAAAGGATACCCCTCCCCCTGACGAATACAGATTTTGGAGGTCAAACAGCTGGAAAATCCTACATGAGTCTTTCTGTAGTCCCATCCCTCCCAGCTATACTTGTATAAACTCAGTTGTCATATTCTGCTCTTGATTATATCTGTCTAACCCACCTGAAAAGCCAGATTTGTGAGGTGAGGCAATCACTTTTATTGCACCAACTTTGTAGTTGGGAGAGATGTTTCAGGCACAACATGCCTTTCCTCAAATCTGAAAACAAATGTGGACAAGCAGCTAGGAATGCAAGGAAGGGTATTTTGTGCCCATAAGCTTGCCTAATGTCTCTCCCAACCACAAAGTTAGTTCAATAAAAACTATTTCACCTCATAAATCTTGTTTTTTGTGTATTCCCTTAGCCACCATAGCTGGAACAACACTACAAAAGGCAATGAAATCACAGAGTTATACCTGGGCAGCAACAGGTCGGCAGAATTAAGATTCTGGTTGAGAAAGAAGAAGCCCAGTATAACCTCAGATCACAGACTGAGTTTGTGAGTTGGGTCAAAGGAAATTAATTCCTTCACTTGCAAACCTGCAGTGATTTAATGATCTGTGGGGAACTTCCTGCCTGTTGTGCAATTTGTCATAGGCTCATATTCCAGTTAATCCCTTACAGAAATGGTAGAAATTTTGTCCCTAGGTTTGTTATAAAAGAATAGATGGACTCAGACTAGATGATGATAATGATCCCTTCTGGCCATAAAATCTATGTCCTGAGTGCCTTTGATCTGGAATCACTGAGAAATAAATTTTGAATTCTATGATGCCACTTATACATTCATTTTCTAGACTTAAACTAAACTAACCTAGAACCTTTGCTCCTCACACTGCATAAAGAGAAAGGATTTGTCCCTTCTGCATTACACTGCTTCTTATAGGGATGCTGAGCCCTTTATTAAAAGGTACATGCCATGACTTTTTCCTATGGAATGGCACTATATTTGCATTGCATCTCATCACTAAATTCTAACACTTTTTATCTTTGTTTTCTCTTTTATGATGCTCGTGGAAATTAACAGGAAGGAAAAATGTATCTACATCACATTCTGTTTTCTACTTACCATCATTATAGTAGAAGAGTTTCATGGTCAGGGTAATATCATTGGGAAGGGGTTCAAGGTTCTGCATTAAGAGGTACAGTTTACGGATCAAGAGAACACTGGTTTTCTTAATCTCCCCACTGCATACCCCATTCACAGAGGCCATTTTGTTGCTGTAGCCAACACAAAAAGAACAACAGAATCATTTCCTATAGTCAGTAAGTCTAAGACCTAACAAAAAACATGATGCACCCAGTGATGTATCTTGCCAGATCATATTATAGGAACAGTGCTTTTATGCAGCTTTCACGTAACATGGAAATGACAGTCACAGTGACAGATAGCATGAAAAAAACAACCAGTCTTGAGCTAAGTGGTACAAACCTTGTGACTGGGGCCATAAACTATATTATACAAGTGTCATGACTCACTTGTCTGAAATGACTGACTGAACAAAAACAGCTACAACAAAAGTGCCTTTCACCTGATAAATGAACTTCTGAATGATTTTCCTTAAATGAATGAGGAGATTGGGTGAGAATCACACACACAGCGGATTCATCACAGAGACTACTGCAAGTCCATCTTGCAGTTTTAAGTGAATGGTCTGTTTTTGATTCCTAAGAAGCGAAGCTAGTCCAGGAACACAGAGTGCTTATATATGTGTAGCAAGGCTGCTCCGATGAGCTGTAATTACAGTGCATCAGAGCAGGCTCAGTTAATTGAGTCTGCTGGACTATGGTAATTACAATGCTCCAGCCGATTCCAGCATTGTGTGTATCAGTGTCCCTGTGCTGAAAAATGGCAGTGGGGCACTTTACCTAAAGCTTATTTGACAAGCTTTAGTTAAAGCACCCCCGCTGCCATTTTTTAGTGCAGGGACGCTGATAGATATGATGCTCCAGGTGCTTTAATTAAAGTGTCTCTCAGAGCTACTCTAATTAAAGCGCCTCCCCCACCCCGCTCATCCCCCCCACTCCTGGAGCATGTGTATAAACACCCACAATTGTCAAAAGTGCCTAAGTGGCACAGAAGCCTAAATCCCATTGATTTCCTCTGTGACTTAGACAATATCTACATATGTCACCCCTACAGTGGTACCTTTAAAGTCAGTTTCCTCTTTAATAAATGCTTCAGTGAAATGTGTTTCTTGCTGGGGGCAGGGTTTCAGATATAAAACAAGGCAATTACCTTATGATGTCCATCTGTGGTCTGCCCTTTGTGTACTTGAATTTGAACTGATACAGCTCAGTCACTCTCTACAGAGATCACAAAGGGAGCAGAAAAAACAGATCTTGCAGGAATATGGCACCACAGCAAGCCCAACAAATATTCAGTTAACACAGGGATAGCTATACTTTCTCATTCCTATTCCCATCCAGCAGGTAAAGTTACTAACCAGGTTCCAGTCTGAACTCAAAAACACTGTGCACTGATTTTTATCAAGTGTTCTTAAAAAAGCAAATGCAAACTGAGTTTGGGGCTAAGAAGAAAAACAATGAATTCCAGAGTCAAAAGGTAGTTTTGGGAGAAAAAGCAGAAGCCCTTACTATAGACAAGCATGTGACTTCTTTACAAACTCTCACTGGTGATGCTCCTATTTTCTGTCACTATGGTTTGTCAGTGGAAAACTGGAAATTTTTTTAGTTCAATCAAGCTTTTAGGAATTTTTTTTTATAAATATTCAGATTTTTGGGTTGAAAACCTGAATGACTTAAAACAGAAAAAAAATCTGGTCTGAAGCACTGCTGCCATGTCTCATGGGAGCTGTATTTCAGTCAGCCTATATTTTCTTATGTGTTGGCTACAGTCAGCCTATAAATGATGCACTATGGTCACATAACTACCATAACACATGCCTTATTTTACAAAGGAGGGGATTATGGTACAGTGAGGGAGGTACAGTCCTACCAGGCAGAGTGGTGAATGCAGGTGGCACCTTAGAGACTAACAGGCTCAGAGAGCCACTGCCCTACCCTGCCTTTTGCCCAACTTTGGACTAACATGGCTAACTACCTTTCTATGGTGGTGAATGGGAGCATCAGAGACCTGAACTCCAATAAAACTTAGTGGTGACATTTCAGAATGAAAACATCTGTTTCTGATATTTCACCAATCTTTTCTGAGAGAGATAAGAAATTATTCTTCAACTAGTTCTAATTATGATACATTTAAAGAAAATAGATTTGAATATGGTTTTGGAGGAAGAAAACTACCGTGAATTACAGCTGAAAACTCAACATAGGAATAAGGATCTATCCAGGCCTCCTGGTCCAATTCAAAGTTTATGATTTTTATAAATCTAAGATGGACTAAAGAGACCAAAAGGAATTTGGGTGTCACCTCCAAGTAACATTCAAAGGGACTTTAATATTTATCTTGCAGTTTGGACATTTAATCAGCCTTGGCAGCCTTAGCCATGGACTAAATTCTTGCTCTTTTATGAGCTGCATTGTTGCTCTTCTATGGAGGCAGCAGAACTGTACTGGGGAAGCAGAGATTCCACAGGCATCTGTCTGCACAGGGCAGATGCAGAAAAATGGCTCAAGGGGTACCTGCTGCAGTATGTAATCCACCACTTTGCACACCACTTATGTCCCAGGCCTGAAGTAGCTCAAAAGACTCAGCCAACCTCCATGCACATAAACAAATTTTACCTTTCACAATGACATTGAAAAGGTGGTGCATTAAGAAGTTATGTGCATTATTGTCAGCTTCTGCTTCTAGTCATCTGCAGAGGGGAGCAAGGTCCTGATCATACCCCTTTTTCCTCTTAACATCCCTTCTTAAGGCCCAAGAAGCATCACCTGCTACAATTGACAGGACCATGACAGATGCGCAACAAGAGCACTTTATCACTATTCTGCCTAAATTCTGAACCAGCCTGCACGGGTGAAAGGAGCAGGGAACCTGGCATCTTGTGTCTCTTCCCTCTACCAAGTAGCCCTGTCAAGTCAAGGCTAGATTTAACCTTAGAAGTCCATTTTGAACTCAGTACAACTCACCCATGCAATTATGTCCTGCTCAGAACAGATTGTAAGACATTTCCTTACCTCTGTTTCCTTGGGATTAGTGTAAATCTGTTGAGAAAGCAGACAGAATGAATCTTTCTCTTTATTAAAATATAGCAGTGAAAAGTAATATAATAAATGAACCCTTATTGTGCTTTAGCTACATAGACAGTCAAGTCTGCATATTGGATCGAAGCAAAGCCATATTCATGCTGCAGCCTTCTTCAGGAAATGCAAGCTGCTGCAGGGCAAGGAAGAAAATGGGCACCATGTACAATGTGGAAGGGTCCTAGAGTCTAGAATACCTACAGTGTCATTTCAAAGGAATGTATCCAAAACTGGCAGTACAGGTGCTGGTGTACAATCTCAGAAATACTGAAGGTATTAGCTAGAAACCTAATGGCTACAGAGTTTGTGACAAAAGTTTGTCTTGCCAGCGGTAACAAATAGGCAACTGAAGAGAGGAACAAGGAAAGGGAGAGGGGCAGTAGCTTGTTTCTGGTTTAAGTGATGACAGAAGCCCAGCAGGTTGTCATGATATAAAGCATATGGCAGCACTTTCATTTAGTGTCTAGTAACATAAAGCTGCATTTTGTGCATCAGAAATGGAAACAAAAGCTGCAAGCCCTTATGTACTCAGCCAGCCTTCTCATGCAGCTTAAGATAGTGTTCATCCTATTAAATGAAGCTTTTGCTTCACACTACTTCCTTGAATACTTTAATCCCCCCTACTAACAGACAGTTGTCATATGGGGTCTTGGTTTGACACTCAACTAAACACTGTGGCAGGGGGAAAAAGGAGGTAGGAAAACATTTTGTATTGACTTAATAGATGACTTACTGCCAGGACAGCCATATGCAACTGGAAGAGAAAATAAGTCTTGTCAAAATCTACTGAAATGAAAAAATACATGCATTCCAGAGTTTGCCAGTCAATATTTCATACAGATCCTTGCCAGTTCAAATATATCTTGATGTAACATCAATGACACCCAGTGGCCAGTTCATTTAATGCACATTTTCCAAAGCAACTAACCTTGTCTGCCTATAAAATGTCTGCATATTCAGACTTGGTTCCCAGTGTTCCCTCTGAACAAAGCCATCAGGCTAACTTTACACCAGTTTCATTCAAGTCCAATATCAGATTCTTATTTACATTGTGAACCTCATTCTGAAACTTTCCTTCTCCTTCCATTTCGCTAGGATGTTTCATTCAGCCTTTGCCCTCAGACATGAACCTCCTTGTAGCCATCTATACCTGCAGACTGCACTGCAGCAAGGGACTCCACTTGGGGCTGCACTTGAAAGCCACTTGGAAGTTTTGGCTAGAGAATGCTCTAGCCCACTTTATGAGTAAAGCAAAGGGAACACTTTCCTGGATCTATCCAGCTCAGGATCTTCTCTCTGATGCTGATGAGCCCCAAGTGCTTCAGAAGAGATTCCACAGTTGACAATTATGGAACACCTGCTCAAAGGGAAGATGTTTTTTTCCCTAACTTTCATCAATATTGATTCCTATATGATCTGGAGTATGAGGAGTAGTTCTTATCAATAATGGACACTCCTTTATCTGCATGTAGGGTTCAGTGGCTGAGCAGTTAAGGCATCTTCCTATAGCTCCAGACACAATGTTTGAGCCTTGGCTCCAGACTTGTGCCAAAAATGCTCCCAATTGATTTAGATGCTGATTTAAGTTTAGTCAATGACATGACACTGGCCACACTATGCCCTGGTGTACTGTTGATTGCAGAGAGTGCTGATCCTTTACCACACTAGCCCTACAGGCTGCTAAGGTCAGAAAGACCTTTGACTTTGACCATAATCTCTTTAAAGATGACTACTAGAATTGCCAGTTAGCTAGAGCTAGAGTTCACAGTATTTCAAATGATGCCAATGTCAATAGCATTGCCATTAACAAGCAATAATCTCAACAGCCCTGCTGGTGAACAGTTCATCTGATACCGATGAGAATCATTCTGAAGTAGATGAAAATCAACCTGATGAATAGTACTGATGTAAATAAAAGCAATCAGCACATTGTATATGGAGGTCAGCTTTTGTGTTAGAATACATGAGAACTTGGATCACTTGACAGTTTGTAGTCGTTCTGAAACTGGTTAAATAAGCCTTAAAATATAGAAAAAGAAGAAAATCCAAACTCAAAAGGAAGAACTGAGAAAGCTAGAGATGGTGGAAGAACAAGAGAAAGGAGGGCAAGCAAGGGAAGAAGAGGAAGAAGGAATGCATAAGCATTTAAGAACTTGAGACATGAAAAAGGGCAAGAAATATTTGCTCTGACAGAACTTGTATCCACACATTAAAGAATGAAAAATTCAGAACTCTGAAGAGAACCTCCCAAAGTGCAAACTAACCATTTTTAACAAATAGGTCTAGACATTAATAATAATTAATTCTGGAGCAGAGGGAGCCATAAACAGCCACATGGCTTTCTCACAGATCAGATCTCTACTGTATACTTGTACTGTATGAGCTTCTTCATTGAGATCACAGCAGAATACACAGCAGAAATAAATACCCAGGAATGAACACAGCAGATCAAAAACCAACACTGTATTAAAAATATTAAATAAAAACTTACATAGTTCTTTTCTAAGGCTTCAAAACAACCTTGAATCCTGCCAGGAGAAAAATGTTAGTTGGTACCAAGTCACATCAGTCTAGGAGCAGGAGATGGAGTAGATGAAGTATATATCAAGAATGAAGCAGTACAGAGCTGCTAATATTTTTGGCTTGTAAAGCTCTTTTCATGGTAATCAAGCATCTCTCTGTTCCTCTAGGTGTGTGATCATAGTTTATATGCCAAGGTTCTGGTTCTCATTATCAGGCCAGTATTTACATCAGGTAGTAATGGCCAAATCTTTGGCCCTGTTTTGGCCCTTTGCACCAATGGATTCAGCCTGCTGGATATTCCCTTGATATAGCTAATAAGCAGAGGATGTGGTTGAAGTGGTACTATACTCCTTATTTTAAGATGGTAGGCTGACTCCTTATGGCTGCTCTAAACTGCGCTGGAACTAGTGCAGAACTGGCCCTGGGAACTGCAAATGGCTCTAATATAGACCTTGATGCTAAATGGACAAAGAACAGAGCTTTTGAAGGGCTAAGTTCTATGTAACAGCTCCCTGCTGCTTAGGAGTTGTGCCATGGTTCTGAAGTACATTTCTTATCCCTGGATAGATTTAAGAACTAAACTGTTCTGTCCCAGGCACCTAGGTACAACTTCCATAGGAGAGAAATACTGTACAGAAATTTGTACTGTATCAAAAGAACTGTACAAATGGGATCTGGCAAATATACACGCTGAGGAAAAAATATCACAATCTTATTTATGCTGAGCTTCATCCTGGTCTTAACTACTTGCTCATAGGCACCCATACTTCAGGACATTAATGTCAATGCCTTCAGTGAGAGAGGACCAGGCCTTCAGACTATAAGTTCTTAGGAGAACATATTGCTTACATCAAGCATACATAAAACATTTATAATAAATCAATGGGAATGGCACTGGCATAGCCAATTCTACCACTGGGGAAGAAGGTTTCAGATGTAGGAAGCAGGGGTCCATGAGAGGATGAAATCCTGCAATTCAGCATAATCTTGTCTTAGTTTCATTGTTACTCACTCACCACTTGACTATCTGCAGTGATCCCATACAGC
This sequence comes from Crocodylus siamensis, assembly GCF_052110815.1. Lineage (NCBI taxonomy): Eukaryota > Metazoa > Chordata > Crocodylia > Crocodylidae > Crocodylus > Crocodylus siamensis. The sequence goes on from NC_143403.1 coordinate 48,984,065, forward strand.
TTTTATCTTCTCGAAGGATTTTCAGACAGAGGTCTGCAAAACCAGAGTTAGCACAGTTAAAAAGCTTATCACAGTTGGGCAAACAGAAACTGAACCAGTCATCCTCCCTTTTTATATGAAGTGTTTTATCTGGGCACTTCCTGAGCTGAACTTCTGTTTTTCATTGAGTCCCAGGTGGGCTGACACAGACTTACACTTGACTTTTAAAATACCAAAGACATTTTCTCAAGATATTCTGGACTCCCGCACAAAAATATACTGGAGCAATGGCTTCATTTAGAAATGTTAGCAACTTCTTTTCTTTTCCTACTAGCGCCTTGCCGAATACTATCTTACACTGGCACTTCCCAACAGCACTGGCACTTCTGGATTTTGTTGTTCACCAACACAAATATAAACTAAACAATCGTGTATATTATATATTATATATATATAATACACATATTTTTCCAAAATTCAGTTGCTTGAAATTGGGGTGCTTATAATTGAGGAAATATAGTAACAGCAGTTTCTGCCGTTTAAGCCTTGGTGGGGGAGAGCAAAAGTAAAGCTACAAGTCTTACATGCAAAGCTCCATAGATACTGGCTTATGGACACTTTATTTCCCCACCCCCAACCCCAGCACAGGCTCTCAAGGAAAGATCTTTTTTATACATTGTGCCTTTCAAAAACAAGGTGAATGTTTTATTTAGGGGAGTGTGGTTTGCAAGATAATATGGTATGCTAAGTGGGTTTATGTATGGACTCACTTCCTTTCTCCCACTTACAGATCTTATATAAATATAAAGTTGTAGATGAATGTTTTCAGCTCTTGTTATCCTATCACAAGACTCCAGAAAGCTTGTGTCTTCCTTAAAGCCATAGCTCCCAGTCATGAATTTGCATGTAAATCTTAGTTTTCATTAAAAAAAATACTTTTTAGCCCCTTGATTACCAAGAAAAACTTGAAAAATGTGAACCAAAGTGGCTCATAAAAGTCAAATATAAACAATGATTACTGTTATTTAAATCTACTGATTTTTTTAAGCCAATTTCATGGACTTTTGGGGCTCACTCAGTTTTAGAACACTTGGCATTGGCAACTCTTAAGTGCCAAGTAATAAATGTAATTCTAAAGCAAAGGAAATACTGATAGAAATGGTTGTTGGTTGCCAACAGCTCTAGACTGTCTTCTGTACTATCTCACTGCCACAAGGGATTGTCTGAATTAGGACTGCTGGATAAGGCCTATAGTCAACAATCTTCCTACAAAAGACTGAATTTGTTATACATGTGAAGAGCATGGGGCTAATCTGTAATTAATAAAGATAATGATTAGACACGTGAATTCAGCACATATTCCAAGATTACCATCTAAATAGCGAGTTCCATATGCGCTCTCTGGGAACAGCCCTCTCAGGTATGTTATACAGGAAACAGAGATGGCCAGAAGCCTTTTCACCAGAACCATGGACTGCTGTTCAGTGGTAACTGTGTGTGGAAACAACACTGCTTCCTGAAAATAGGGCAAAGACAAAGATATTATTAGTTTTAGATCAGTGCCAGGGCCAGAAATAGAGATAAGTCTCAGCAGGGTAAGAAGGAGGTCAAATCGAGGTTACTTTCCTATTTCTTCTGGTCTTCAAAGAATATCTGTGACTCTGATACACCAGTAGAATAAGTGGGCCAAAAGAGAATCTAATGCAAGGAAGCAGATCCTATTCCACCTATTAGACATCTAAATGGTATTTAGGCATCTAAACATGATCCTTCTCCATACTGTTTTAATCCCTAAAAACCATTAGCACATTGCACTGGGTCTTTACCTTAAGACTAAGGGTGGAATCCTGTTACCTGTTTGTGCCTAAATGGCCACTTTTCAGCTATTTATGTGGGCATTTTTGGCACTTTTGTGACTCGATTACACCTACACTATAGACATACAAGTGAAAACCAAGAATTTGCAACAGGCTATGCACCAGCCAGCTAGGTATGCAGCTGTGGAAGCATGCCCCTTATGGACATCTAAGTGCAAATCACATAAATGCAAAAAAACCCACATGACAAAGAGGTGTGAGAGGTAAGTTAGGAGTGGGAGGTAAGCACTGACATACTTTTCCCCATGAAGAACTAAGTTTCTTATGAAACTAAATATCACATAGTTTTAAAATCTTGGAAAAAGATTTATTAAAATTGAGTCTCGACCAGTTCACTCTTTTTTCTTCCTCAAATGGGGCTCTGTACATGGCCAAGAAGTCTCCATCTTCTTTGCCAAGCACCCGTTACCTAGTATATAGGTGCTAATTCACACACAAAGCCCAATGTTGTCTAATGCATGCTGTATTTTCCTGGCTACAGTGAGGTGGAGACAAATGCTTTCAAACCCAACAGAGCTGCAGTGTGATCAGCAGAAAGGGACAGAAAGCTTTCTTCTCATTCGGCATGGAGCCGACTGCTTGCCCTGGGAGGGAGAGCTAGGATATGTAATCAAACCCAGGTTGCTAGCTCTGCAAGACTTAGCACTATAAGGCCAAAACCACAATTATTAATAACATTATGTCCCAAATCCTGTACCTTGGAGGTTTTATGCTTCTGTGATGTGTGTGAGAGCTGGACAGTGGCCATCGAGTTTCAAAGATCTGCTGTCCACATACAATTAGGACCTGCAGAGAAACAGGAGTTAGCTACCTAGAAAATATGTGATCATTGAAATCACTCATAACCTAAGCATAAGAATGTGTCTGCTAAGCCTCATTGCAGGTCTGAACACTCCCACCAGAACACCTAAATGGAGGCAGATCGAAGTTGCTACACTCCAAAAATTCATATGGTGGAAGAATCTCTTGCTTTTCACACATTGTCAATGGTACTGAAAATGCAAAGTCAGGCCCAGAACTGGTACACACAGAGGTGGCTTGAGAAGATATTTTTTAAAAACAGTTGGAACAAAAAGAACTTTAGGTCAGGCATCGGTCCACTCCTCAATGCAGACAATAATATCATAGGCAGTGATGCCGAGAGGACAGAAACACTGAAAAGGTATTTCTGTTCTGCAGACAGATGTGTCCAGTACATATGTTAGGAAACACAAAATATATTGTCTGGTAGTACCTGCTAAAATTCAACATTTTCAAATCAACAGGCCAAAGTAATTTAAAGGAGCTCTCTCAATCACGTCAGGATTTTAAAAAATCTTGGGAAACTAGAAAAATTCCGAAGTATTTAAGGTTTGTCAATACAACCCTGATATTTAAGAACTGTGGAAGGGAAGTACAGGTGTTAATTTCACATCAATTCCAGCAAAAATAATGGAATGGTTTATTTTGCACTCTATTAACAGAGAACTATAATTAATTCCAATCAACTCTATTTAATGGAAAGCTGGTCTTGTCTAACCAACCCATTGCCTTTTTTGAAAAGATTACAGGACTGGTTGGTAAAGCATAGCTGTATTGATGCAGCCGACCTGGATTTCTTCAAGGGATTTGTCAAAGCACTTATTGACATCTAGATTAAAAACTTTCATTACATGGAATTATCAAAGCATACTAAATGGATTCAAAACCAGCTCAGTGACAAATTTCAGTTGTCAGACAAATGCAGTTATAAAGGGAGAAACAGGACATTACTGATGCCACCCCCCACGGTTCCCCACGGTTGTTTCTTTGTCCAATGCTGTTCAGTATCTTTATAAAAATGTAGATGATAATATAAACATTGTGGACTCCTTTAAATCAAAGTGACTTATATAACTGATATCAATCACGATTCAAATCAGAAAGTAGAAAACATTGATGTAAGTTGTTGATCCTAATCTTGTTTTGCATTTGGGCTTTATAGTTATTTTCCTAAAGGAAGGTTCATTCTCATTGGTTGGTCACCATTAAAACATGTTGATTTGCAACTAAATATAGCCATTACCTAATTTGGTACCTGTTGCTAATTAGGACCATCCATTATGTCTATTCACATTTACTTAATTTATTTTATAGCTTACCATACATTTATTCAGATGCTTAAGTGTTACATTATGCTAAAAAATGGAAGCTAATGCATTTTTAATTAAACTAATTTTATTTGTGATGTGTCATGCTCTACTTGGATGGGAATTCCATTAAAAATGCACAAAACCAGCATTTTTAAATTGTTTTTTTATAGTTCAATGAAAACTATCCTAATTCAGCTAGATGCATGAGAAATTAACTGTGCTAAAATCTTGTTTTGCATTTAAAAATACTACATTAAAGGAAGCATTAGTTGGGGTTAGTGAACTGAACTGCCATTTTCTGGTTTCAGTGTCTTGCTGTGATCCCCTCCCATACCTTGGTTTTATTCAGAGGCTGGGACAGGAAAACAAGCAAATACTGAACTCAAAACATTTGAATAAAATATAAAAAGGAAAACAATCCTTCACTGAACTTGCAAAAAGTGCTACTCCTCTCAAAAACCCTTCAACAAACTGGCATCCTCTACTTTAGCCAATGATTTCTACCAGTTCAGTGGTCTGACTATCCTTTAAAACTTCAGAAGCAAACATGTACTGCTCTTTTTTAATGTCATTTAAATTACTTTAATAGATTACAGAATTTAGAACTTAATTAGGTTGCCATAATTTCAAATCTTATTTTAAATAAGTACCTTTTTAAAAAGAAACATATTGTACTTTCAATAAAAGATATTGTAAATAAAATCTATTTGCATGTTATTTATTTTTATCCACCTTGACTATAATATCTTTGTTAATACAGTCTGCAGAAGGCGGAACAAATAGTGAGACAGTAAATACTGTGGTGGACACGTCACTGTTACAAAGCGATTAAAAATTTAAATCATTCAGTTAAATGATCCCAGTCCAACAACATGTTGCTTAATAGAGCCAAATGCAAGGCAATATAGCTGGGAATAAAGAGCATGGGCTATGGCTCCAGGATGAGATGGGCTTGGAAAGTGAAAGCCCAGAAAAAGACTTGGGGTCACAATAGGTAAGTGTCTCGGCATGAACTCAGAGTCCAGTGTTGCGGCTAACAAGGCTAGTAGGATCTGTGAAGGCACAGAAAGGGAAATGTTTAATGGAAGTAGGGAAATGATCTTGGGTCAGACCAGACTGGAAAGCTAGGTACCAATGGGTGGAATTCTGTTTCCTTTGTGCGCTAGATGGCAGTTTTCTAATTATGTAAATGGCAAAGTCAAGAAGGTACAGGTTTAAACCTCTAGGGCAGTGGTCTCCAAACTTTTTTGATCGCATACCCCTATCAGTAAAAAATTTTGGGGGACACCCCCCCAATATATGTATATTTATATCAATATAAATAGAAGTTCTAATATTTTCTTCCTGCACCCAATGGATTGTCTTGCGCACCCCCTGGGGTGCGTGCACCTCACTCTGGAGACCACTGCTCCAGGCAACAAGAGTCTAGAACATGGGTCCCATATTTCTAGGGTGTGTCCTAGTCACCCAGATATTGGAGTTAAAGCATGAGAGGGCCTGGTCCTCCAACATCCATGTGGCACACAGGCTACCAGCTGGACAGCCCTGTTTTAGACTGCAAAGCTTCCTAGATCAGTGGTCCTCAACCTTTTGCAACTTATGTCCCACCAACAATTTTGTCAAAAAACCTTGGTCCCTCCATGATAAAAACAAAACCCCACTTTTCCCAAGAACTGTATTTTTACATGCATTTTAGTATTATATTAATCATTGATGGAATTTTTAAGGACATTAAAGATTAAAAACTGCAATAATTTTGTTGAGAATGTTTTATTGCTATAATTGTAAAAAACAACAAAAAAATCTATTAGCAGAAATGAGATAATAATTTAGTCATTAGTGAGAAGCCTGAGGTTGTTTCATTGGCAAGCATGTCAATTCATGCAAATTTAGTTAATTTAGGAGCCCAAATATGTCTGCCATGTATGCCAGTTTTGAAATCCAATTGGTATTGTCAAACATCTGCTAGTTTAGATTTCTTTTGAACCAAGAAATACTTAATTTCCTCTCAGTTCGAAAACTCAGAACAACACTTTGCCACATGACAACCATCTCATTTCAGTATGCAGCGAAAGGTTTGCAGCAAAGTACTTTGAAGATTTGGCTCTTCAGTGCATTGGCTTTAATAAGATTTACTACTTCTATGCAATCAAATAACACATCAGACAGTTTAGGGAACATTTCTTTGCTTGCAAGCATCTTGCGATGGATCATACAGTATGTAACCTGCAAATCAGCATTTGCAACTTTGTGAATTCTTGCAGTGACCCCGGAGTTCACACCTGTCATTGCAGCAGCGCCATCAGTACAAAGACTAACAACGCATTTCCAATCTAGGCTGTTCTTTGAAAAATACTCATCAATAACGCCGAATATCTCTGAACCTGTTCTTTGAGTGGGCTTATCCCAAACCATAAAAACAACCTCAAGCACCTTCTCTTCATTGACATATCAAACAAATCCTGTCAAAATTGCACTGTTTGAGATATCTGTTGATTCACCTATTTGAAGTGCAAACAACTTTGATTTTTTTCAATTGGGCAATGAGTTGAAGTCCTACCTACATGACCTTCACGTCCCACCGGTTGAAAATCACTGTCCTAGATGACTAAAGCTAAGTTTCTGCACATGTGCATAGTCCCAGCATCTGAGCAGGCAGAGGCCACATCCTAATTGACCTATAAGGTACCTCCTTGCAATGACTAAAATCTCGGTGCCTTGCCTGGGAGGGTGACCTAATTGAGAGATTAAGTGCTCTGGCTTCCATCGTAATGCATGGGGAGACCCAAGTGTCATCCGTATTGCCCAGTCACTACCAGAAGGCCTACCACTAGCCAATAGGAATGCTAAGGAGAGGAGTGGGTCTAAATTCCTACTCCATCCCCTTAGATAGCTGACCAAGGGCCTCAAGGGAGGTGCTTCCATCATGTCAACATCCAGGTCATATAGAGGAGCCCACCCTTTACCAGTAGGTGCAGTCGCTCTAAAAGTGGGACATCTGGCTTCCAAGCTCCCCACTTCAAAGGGAATCAGACCCACATCTCCCAGTGCTTAGAAGAGTGTCCTAAACACTAGGTTATGTGTTGGGCTAGGCTGGATGTGGGCCCTCTTTTTCTGTTGAAACCTGCCCACTGGGCAGCTGAGTAAGAGATTCACAAGAGATTTTCCCCCTCTATGTGACACTGGTCAGGCCGCAGCTGGAGTACTGCATCCAGTTCTGGGCAACGCACTTCAAGAGGGATGTGGACAACATGGAGAGGGTCCAGAGGAGGCCACTCACATGATCGGGGCCAGCAGGGCAGGCCCTATGAGGAGAGGCTACGGGGACCTGAACCTGTTCAGCCTCCACAAGAGAAGGCTGAGGGGGGATCTAATGGCCTGTTACAAACTAGTCAGAGCGGACCAGCAGGCATTGGGGGAGTCCCTGTTACCCCGAGCACTACCAGGAGTGACTAGAAATAACAGTCACAAGCTGGCAGAGGCTAAATTCAGATTTGACATTGGGAGGCGCTACTTCACTACTAGGGAGGCTAGGATCTGGAACCAACTTCCAAGTGAAGTGGTGCTGGCTCCTACCCTGGGGGTCTTTAAGACAAGGCTAGACAATCACCTTGCTGGGGTTGTTTGACCCCAGTAATCTTTCCTGCCATGGCAGGGGGTTGGACTTGATGATCTGCTCAGGTCCCTTCCGTCCCTAGAAACTATGAAACTATGAACAAGATGAAAAGGAGAGCAAGAAAGAGGGAGTACCATTCTGTGGCCAAGAAAGAAGGGGAAGTGCTGGATTCTGGTCCCTATTTCCAGGATCTTTTATGCATTTTACATTAGACAGTCATCAGATTAAAAAACAGAAACAACTTATCTGAGAGGGAGTGAGAATTGGCTTCTGTTCAGTGCTTTTTATTCAGTCTGTCATGTAAACTGCATAAAGTGAATTAAGAGCAAGGACCATAATCCAGGATTCCCAATTAAATGACCTGACCGCTCAGCTGCAGAGTCAGAGTCAGGGTCTCGTGTACTTGTTCTCCTTCTTGTCCAATGACTCTTGCATTCTCAGCTGCGCTTCTTCAACAGATTATGGCTAAGTATGGACATTACACTTTTACCAGTATAACTGATCAGAAATCAGTCTATACCCATAATAGAACAGAAGTACAGCACATAAAATTGGTCTATATCCATAACAGAACAGAAGTTTGGTACACATAGACTGATTTAAAAATGGCAGAACCCAGTCTAAGATTTGCACCCCAGTCACCAAAGGGCAAATGTGTGTTCTGTTCACTACTGCTATAAACTATGCCACTAACAGAAAACCATGCAACTTAAATTTATTCCGCCTTGGGCTTTTTGAATGTCTGTACTTAGCCACTGTCCCGTGGTCACAGCATCTCATGGGAGATATGGGTTTGAACCCCCTCATGCTGCAGAGGAGCTAAAGCCCAGGTCTCCCCCTTCATGGGTCTTCAGAGGAGAACTCCAGGCTCTGGATTCCAAGATGGAGGTGCCTAATACAAGCTCTAAGGCAGAAGCCTCAGCTTCAGAAAGGGTTGTAAATTTAGATATAACCTTGTGCTTAGTGTTTCTCATTAGCTGCCTCTAGGTACCTCCCTCCTCAGTGTGGGATTTTTTCTGAATTGCCCTATGGAGGAATCTAACTCCCCCACTGACAATACAAGGATGAAAGGCACCTTAACTCTGCTTTTTGAATCACTGGCCTGAGGCCAGGTACCTATACGGGTGCTTGTACATGAGTGTGGAGGCTGCTCTGACAAGCTGTAGTTACAGCACATTGGCATAGACTCAATTAACTGAGTCTGCTGGAGCGAGATAATTACTGCGCTCCAGAAGCCTCCTGCATCTCATGTATCAGAGTCCTCACACCTGGGGGTGCTTGAGCTAAAGCTTGTCGAATGAGCTTAGCTCAAGTGCTTCTGCTGCCCTTTTGAAGCGTGGGGACACTGATACATGAGACACTGTGGTGCTTTAATTAGAGCAGCTCTGAACTGCTCTAATTAAAGCGCCAACCCCCTCCCCCACCTCCAGAGCACATGTAAAAGTGCCCCTAATTTGTAATCATGCCAAAGCCTAAATTCCAAGGAGCATGGGTTTTACCCAAAGCTTGTCCCTGTGTACTGCATTGGTTAAGATTGCTGTGAGCCATGGCTGCCTACTAGGGCTGTGCAAAATTTCACCACCAGTTTTGTTTTGACACTGTTTCAACCTGTGTCAAGGTCAAAACAGCAAAATCAAAATGAAACAGATATGGTCGAAACAGACTTGAAACAAAATGAGGCAAGTTGAAATGTTTTGCCGTTTCGATGCTTTTTCGCCATATTGCCCATAGGTTATAATAGGGAAGGCCAAAACAGCCTATAACTCTGTCATTTCTGTCCAGATTTGGATAAAACAAGCAGAAATGGTAGCCCCTTACAAGGGCATACCGTGTGCCAAGTTTCAAGAAGTTAGGTGCAGAGAGTTCAGAGAAACTGCATCCCAAAATCTTGAGAGCCAAATTTGTGTCACGTGTGTGCCTTAAGCCACAGTGGGGTCAAAACTGCAGGGATCCTAGCCCCTGCTGAGGCCACAAAGCCTGCCATGTTTCAAGGAAATCGGGTAAGGGGGTTCAGAGAAACTGGACCCCAAAATCCTGAAAGCAAAACTCTTGTCATGTGTATGTGTGAAGCCACAGTAGGGTCAAAACTGCAGGCTTGCGAAACTTGGGAAACTGCACCTCAAGCTGCGGACAAGCAAAACTCATGACATGGGTGACACTGTGTGTGTTAAGATGCAGCAGAGTGACAGCTGCAGGGATGGTAGTCCCTGCTGCAGCCACAAAGCCTGCCAGCTGTCTAGGAGAGCAGTGCAGGGCTTCTGGGTTCTGTGGCCCTGCACCCCTAGCTGCTGACAGACAAAACTAATGACATGGGTGCTTGTGCAACTGACTGTGTCTGTTTTGGGGCTGTTGATTGTCTATATTGATTATTTTCTCTCCTTAGTTGTGGTTTTGTAGGTGTTAATCCATGCTCATTAAGTTGTTACATAGTAGTTAGGTACTGTGTATTGAGGCGGTCCCTGAGTGAATCATGATTAACTGGTAACTGGTAATACAGTAACTTAGCAGCCAGGCCTGGAGTAGTCCCCCCTGCCTTCCCCCCCCACAGTGCCTCAAGACAGAAACAGTTGCACAAGCACCCATGTCATGAGTTTTGTTTGTTTGCAGCTTGAGATGCAGTTTCCCCCAAGCCCCTCCACCTACCACCTTGACATTTGGCAGGCTTTGTGGCCTCACCAGAAACTACCACCCCTGCAGTTCTGACCCCACTATGGCTTAACACATACACATGACATGAGCTTTGCTTTCAAGAATGTGGGGTGCAGTTCCCCCCAACCCCCCTGCACCAATCTTTTTTAAACTTAGCAGGCTTTGTGGCCTCACCAGGGGCTAGTGAGCCTGCAGTTTTGACCCTGCTGTGGCTTAACACGTACACATGACATAAGTTTTGCTTTCAGGATTTTCGGGTGCAGTTTTCCCAACCCCCCTGCACCAATCTCCTTGAAAATTAGCAGGTTTTGTGGCCTCAGCAGGGGCTAGCAATCCTGAAGTTTTGACCTCACTGTATCTTACACGTGACACAAGTTTTGCTTTCAGGATTCAGGAAACTCCCTGAATCCATCTCCTTGAAACATGGAAGAATTTGTGGCCTCAGCAGGGGCTAGCATCCCTGCAGTTTTGACCCCACTGTGGCTTAATACACACACAACATGAGTTTTGCTCTCAACATTTTGGGGTGCAGTTTCTCTGAACCCCCTGCACATATCTTCTTGAAACTTGGCAGGAATCATGCCCCCAGAAGGAAGTATCGTTCCTACAAGTTTCATCCAAATATGGCCAGAAATGACAAAGTTATAGCCTGTTTCAACCTTCCATATTATATCCTGTGGGCAAAACGTTGAAACAGGGTCGAAACGGCAAAATGTTTTGACAAAACGAAATGGAACAGCGATTTCAACTCAAAACAAAAATCAAAATGAAACACTGTTCTGTTGAAATGTTGAAACGCTGATTGAAATGAAATGCTTCCTTTTCGCACAGCCCTACTGCTTACACATATGCTTCGGGGTGGGAGGGCCCCCATTTTAATTAGTGTGGTTGCTAGACAGCTGCTCTACTTAAAATGGGTCACCACCACATGTATTAAGTCCCTGCACATTTCAAAATGGCAGTGGAACGCTTTATCTAAAGCCCATTCGACAAGGTTTGGATAAAGCACCCCCCTGGCCATTTTGAAATGCGTGGGGGCTTAATACAAATGACAGTGAAACAATTCTGGAGTGTTCTAAATAGAATGTGAAGCATACGCAATTAATTGAGGCAGAACATGAATGAGCAAGTGAACGAGTTCTAATCAGAATGTGGACAAGTGTGTATATAGGCACCTTTTGTGTCTATTTTGGCCGTTCACTGTCCAAGAAGGACATGGAAATACTAACCTGGGTTCACAAAAGGGCCCCAAGAATGAACCTGGGGCTGGAAAATAAGCCTTTGGTTATGAGGCTTATGGAGCTCAATCTATATATACAGTAAGAGGTAATTTGATCATTGCGCAAATGTATTGCACATAGAAAACAGATCTGATAGTGGTAGTGCTTCTGCTCATACAGCAGCATAACAAGATCCTGTGGCTGGAAGTAGAAGTTAGATAAATTCAGCCTTAAAATAAGATACAATTTCTTAGCAGTGAAGGTAGTAAACATCAAAAGAGTTTACCAGGAAAAGGGGCGCACACAACATCTGTTTCAGTCTTTAAACCAGGATTAGATGTCTTTCTAAAAGACAGTTCCTGGAAAAATTTCTGGGGTCTATATGTACAGGAGGTTAGATTAGCTGATCACAGTAGTCTCTTCTGGTCTTTATGAGCCTGAGAGATAGGGCAATTTATACCAGCTCCCTGATGTTGATACAGGCAGGCATTTCTGATCTACTTGCTAGAAGCCAGAACAATGCTATTGCTCAGAGATGCAGTCAATTCCCTCCAGGGTGATTTAACAGTCCAAAAAACACTGACATTAAAAAAAGCATTGTCAAGCAGTGTTGAAAATAAAATATTATCCTTGACAAGGCTCCCTTATCTTAAACATTTCACTGATCATTTCCTTTCAAATAATAATCATTACCGATTACACCCTATAGAAATTAAGAGATTATTAAGAGTAAATCTCAACTGATTTCACCAACTGGGCTGCAAGAAGTCTTCATAATATAGCACTTTATATTCTCAAAGCTCTTCACAAATATTAACAAACTAACCTGCATGGCAATTCTGTGGGATTGTAAATCATCATTCCTAGGTAGAGAAACTGAGGCATGGAGAAGTTAAACCCACTGTCAGTAAATGCAAGAATACCTAAACCATAAACAGACTCCTAGTCCAATGGTTCTCAACTTTGTTAGACTTGTTAACTTCCATTTATTTGCCTGTGGAAAAATCATAAAGCAATTCTTCTGTTGCAAAAAACTCAGAAAATTCAGAACAGGTCAGAATGTTTTTGGCACTATGGAGTCCTATTTGAAATCTTTGGGTTTATCTTGTGAACCATGTGTAAGTTGCACAGCACCGCATGGCTCCTTTAGAAGAATCTCATGGCACGTGAGGGTGCTTCAGTGTCTGGGTTGAGAATCACTGTTCTAGTCTCATTATGCCACAGTAACTCCTCTGTAATCACCAGAGTATTCAGACTTTATGCTAGTGTAAGTATATGCATGGGCAGATCTAGAATTTTAAAAGGGGGGGTGGGGGTAGAGAGTGAGATACATCATTATATATAAAACAACACATTTTTTCTCCAATTAAAAATGAACTAGAAGATTTACTTATCTAGAAGGGCCTAAGGCTGTATTAATTCGATTTAAGATTGAATTAAAAACAAATATAACTATCAGAATGAGTCAAACAGTTCTCTGGGCTGTGAAATGGGAAGGACATCACCAACTAGCAGCCGGCAGAGTTGTGGAAGAAAGTGTGGTTTGATTATTGGAACACGGAGACCCTTCCAGAGGAGAAGGCTTGTTAACAGCCAGGTAACAAGAGTTCAGAAGCAACCAGGTAGATTGTGAGCCAAGAAGTCAAGTGACTCCCATACTACTGCCTGAACAGAAATGCTATTGCCACTGCCAGGCACCTGGATTTAAACCCGAGGGGACCGAGCATCACCGGTGGGTGCAGCCACACCATTCCGCCCCCCAGCCTCGACGTGCTCTGGTACCATCACCATCTAGTGAGATTTTTAATTCGCTCCGCAGTCCAGTGCCTGTGTTTTAGAGCAGCCAGAACCTGCACTAAGGGCTGGTTGTGCAAGGCGACATCCAGGTCAGAGAGGCGACAACCTGCAGAGCCCTGAGGGAAGCCTGAAGTCCGGGGTCGCAGCCCGTCCCCGCCGCCGGAGGGAGGGAACAGCCGGCCCCTGGTATCTGCAGGCAGCGGGGCTCCCTCCACTTCAAGCAGTGCTAGCAAAAGCAAGAGGGGGCCTGGCAGCCACGGTCATGTTTTCTGCCGTGGCTCCTTGAGTACTGGGTGACCTGGGGGCGCCGTTATATCCGGCGTGCGGCTCTTGGGGCCCGGGCACGTTATGACTGTGAGGGACTGAGGCGGGGGCGGGCGACCTCACCGCCCCGGCTGGGGGCTCACGACAGGGCGGCGGGCGGCGGGTGCCCTGTGCCTGGACAGAGGCGGGCGAGAGCCGAGGGTGCCCTCTGCCGGCACGGACCAGTCCAGCCCCAGCTCGCCCCGCCCGCGCTTTCCGCTGGGCCGAGGCCTGGGCTGGGCGGCTCCACAGCCGCGGAGCGTCCCCGCGACAGCCGCTGCTGCTTTGCTTCCGCCGTGTAGGCCGCCGCCGAGCGCGGTACCGCCATGGGGCCGCGCGGAGCCGCCCTGCGCCTGAGGTAGCCTCGGGCCCCGCCTGCCTCGGGCCGGGAGCAACCGGGGGGATGGGTCTGGGTCTGCCACCGCCGCCGCCTCGTGACGGTCGCGGGCCTGGGTGTGCGTGTGTGTAACCCCCGCCTCCCCCCCCCCACACACTCACTCACTCTCTCTCTCTCTGGATAGGTCTCGCACTTACACTCTGGAGAGGTGACCCTGCCCCCCTCTCCAGGGCACGCGTGGACACACACACATAAGCACAGCACCTGGATAGGTGACCCCTCTCCAGGGCATGTGTGGACACCTATTCAGATAGTGCAGGTTGCAAGCCAAAGCTGGCTTTGAGCTGAGGGTTTGAAATGAGATTGTGCAGGGCCGTGTGTATGTGTTCGTGTGCGTGCACACTCCTTTGCTGCTAGCCCAGGTCTGTTCCCCTTCAGGGCATGTTGCAAAAGGGAAGTGGATTAGCTTTTGAGGAGAATTGGCTTTTTGGAGGAGAAAGAGGCTTTTATGGCTCCTGGGCTTTTTTTTCAAATTTAATTTTCTGTCTTATGGCAGGAGCCCCCTGCTTCCTTGGCCAGACACCTTTTTTCTATAAATTTTAAATGCACCTGTATCTTACTTTCATGTGTAACCAACTGGTTTTAAATGATTTTGTTGAAACTCCTTAGAAACACTTCTTGTCTGGGCTGAGGCTAAATAGAAAATGTTCAGCTCCCACCCCGCCCCCAAGAGACTGCTTTGTAGTATTAAGGAGCAAGGGTTTTTTTTGGTAATATCTTTTATTGGACCTCTGTGCAGTACAGAGATATTAAACAAGCTAAAAAGTTATTAGACAAGCAGTGCAGAGATATTAGACAAGCCTTGCTTTTTGCATCTGTCCTGGAGCATCATAGCTACAGCAACAGTCCAGTCCCACCGCCACTCTGGACTATCCTCTTGGACAGAAGGAGCTGATTGTGTATGAGTTTTGGCCCCATGGGCCACATGAGTGGTGTAGTGCTTATCTGTGGGTGGGATCCACTCATCTGAGGGTCAGATCAGGCCCTGGGACCTGGCATCACCCCCTCCCTACCCTGTGCCCTGGGGCTGCGTCCTGGGTGGCCACAGCCCCCTCCTTCCCACCCGTGCACCAGGATTGAGTCCTGGGTTCTAGCACCACTTCTTCCCTGCCCCCCATAGCAAGATTGGGCCCTGGGGCCTGGCGCTGCCCCTACCTGGCCTTTGCGATGGGATTAGGTGCTGAATCTATCAGATCCAGCATGCGGGGCCTGGAGCTCCTCATGGGTCCAGAGATTTGACAGCGGAGTGGTGCCCCCGCTCTCCCATGACCAAATTTCCAGACCTGTGAGGAGCCCTCTGGTCCAGAGCAGGTCTGTGGGCCAGAGGCTGAGCACCCCTGGTCTAGGCACTTTGTAACAGCGAGCTGCCCTGTGACCTAGCGTCATGTCCCAGGGCTCTGGATTGGGAAGGTGATGCATCCTCTTATAGCTTGTGATTTATTTATTGAAGATCCTAGTTGGAACAGTTTCTTTCCTGCTTCCAAAAGTACATGAGTGACTGTGATGAGGAGACAGGATGCAGAAAAGGCTGAAGTGCTCAATGCCTTTTTTCCCTCAGTTTTCATAGGCAAGATCAGCTCCCATCTACTGAGTAGAGTAGAGAAGACTGAGAGAGGATTTAATAGCAGCTTTCAATTACCTGAACGGAGGGCTTGAAAGAGGATGGAGCTAGATGGTGGCAGATGACAGAACAAGGAGCAACGGTTTCAAGTTGCAGGAAGAGACGTTTAGGTTAGATATTGGGAAGAATTTTGTTACTAGGAGGGTAGTAAAACACTGGAACAGGTTACCCAGAGAGGTGGTAGAATCTCCATTCTTGGAGGTTTTCAAGACCTGGCTAGACAAAGCTTTGGCTGGGATGATTTAGTTGAGGATGGTCCTGCTTTGAGCAGGAGGTTGGACTAAGTGACCTCCTGGGGTCCCTTCCAACCCTAATTTTCTATGATTCTATAATCATATGATTCATTTTTCCCCTCCTTTTGCTCTATATTTGTCTTTTCTTTGAAATGTTGTATCACATGCTGTTCACCATGTTCTTGAGCTCTTCTCCAGATCCAGCAGATTCATAAATAAGCTGCCCAGTACTGGTGAGCTGATGGCTAAGATTCTTACATCTTAAACTGAAAGCTTAAATAAGTGGTTTTGAACTAGGATGCTGCAAGACCCTGCCAGGAATGCCACAACATGGGCATTGCTGCTGCTGTCAACTGCTACTGTTGTGCGGTGAAATTTCCCCCCACACTTTTGTTTGCAGGAGGCATAATGGAGCCAAACTGAGGCAGCTGCAACAGAAAGGCCTGTTGCCAACATAATATTTATTTATTTTTTATTCCATTACTGTAGTTATCTCCAGGCTGCTGCTGCCAGCAGGTAGAACTGCTTCACCTACCCCTGGCTTCAGGAAGCACATCAGAGCCAAACTTTGAAGATCTGCAGCAAGAGTGGGTGCTCCTGCCACAGCCGCTTTCCAATCTGGCTCGGCAAGGAGGCACGCAGTACAATTCCAGCTAGGTGCAGTGGCAGTGGCAGTGGGTTGAATATAATATATAATGATCAAATCAGATACTAATGATTAATGAATAATAGAATCGTAATGTTTATATTATTGTTTTGGATGCATGCCTTGAGTTTAAAAAGGTTGAGTACCACTGCCTTAATTCTTCCAACATGTACTCTTTGCAGTGCAGTGCCGTTTTCTGTTCCCTTCCTGTTGACTTTTCTTCCAGATACTCAGAAATTTGACAAGAGCAGGTGCAAAGGGCAGCAGCTGCTGGAAAGCCAGCCTTGAAAAAGGAAGAGTCCTGCCAAAAACCCTTGCTCTCTGAAGTGCTGTACTGTTTAAATAGTTAAATACAGACAGTCCTCAATTACGTATCAAACACAATACAGTTCTGAACTCAGACAGTTGGACTAACTCACATGTTTTGCAGGATCGGATTTATCAGTCACTTACCTGTGTGGAGCCCTGTCACCAGTGGCCATCCAATGATCCTGGGCTGCTTACTGCCTCAGTTGCAGGAGAGGTGCTGGGTTTTGAGTTGTAGAGGAATCAAGAGAATTGCAAGCCAGAGAGAGCAAACTGAGGCCTGGGATAAGCATACCTCAGAGGAGCTGAAGGTGCCCTTTTCCAGGACTGCAACTGGGACCTTTTTTCAAGAGCAACCCAAGATTGGGAATCCATATCTGGAAGATGTTTTTCTTCAGGGTTATTTGAAAGCACACCTCCCTTCCAAGGTTTGACTTCTGTATGTGTGTGTGAAAGTGTGCATGCACGCATGTGCAGCAACCCTCCTCACCCCTGGTACTGAGACTGTGTAGTTGGGACATGTTTGGGACAGTGATTACTGTGGTGAAAACCCCATCTTACCAAAAAATCCTTTTTCTTCTTCAGTGTTGAACCTTGGTCAAGTACAGTTGGCTGTAGCCAGTGTTCCCTAAGAATATATTTATTTGAATAGATACTCTGATGAAAAATATTGTTGAAACATAGGTATGTTCCAGTAGAAATCAAAAAGGGTTAATGAAGTGTTAGGGTTAGGGTTTCTTAGGAATAGGGCCTGTGGTTTTAGTTTTGTGTGTGCATGTGTTAATGCGTAAATCTAAACAGTCCAGTCATCAGGTGTACCATGTTTACCTGAATCCAAGATGACACTGAATTTAAAACAATGCCCCCAGTTATTAGATTCTAGACATGGGAAATTATAAGTTTGTTTTAATTTTTCATGTATAGAATCTAGTTATTGGAGGGTCCTCTTAAATTCATCCCCGCACCACTGTCACAGGAAAAGTATTGACAGATTGGCAGGAAAACAAGCTGGAGGTCAGGCAGCTTGCTCCATCCATGCCCCTTGCTCCACCTTGCCACTTGCCATCCCCCACCCCATGCCTGTCCCCCCACTAGTGCCTACCTCTACTCTTAACCTTTGCAGCTGCTCTGGCTCTGTCTCCATGGGAGCATGGAATACCTGGCAGCTTTAGCTCCTGGATCCACACTATTTTTTTTATTCATTTTTGAAATTGGGTCCCATTACATTCTGAAAACTTACAGAGGGTCTAAATGGGCATCCCAGGTCCCTGGCTAGTGCTAAAACAAGATCTCTTTTTGGAAGTGAATGGATTATGAACTTCTGATCCCAAGGATAAGATTTGCAGTGCAACTGGAGACTTCCCATCACTGACGGGGGTGTGTTCCTTGCAACTGAATTCCTTCTGCTGGAAAACCTGGAGAGGCTGCCATGGGTAATTTGATAAGGAAAAGAGGAGGCAGGGTGACAGCTGAGTGACAATATGATCACACAGTAGAAGACAGACTGCTATCCTGACTCATTGAAGACACTATAGAAGAACTAGGCTAGAGGGGAACCAGTGGGGAAAGTGATCATTACTCTGCATAACATGTTCTGAGGTCTCTCTGGTGCTGCTTCTTAGGTGCTAGAGGAGGTGAGCCTGGACCTAGAGAGGTTTGGGGCCCGTGTGGTCACTGAGATTGACTCTCTGGGGCGTGAGTGTGAGTTGAACCCCCCTGCACTGCAGCAGTACAATGCCTGGGGGCAACGTGTGGACCACATCATCACCTGCCCAGCCTGGAAGAGGTTGAAAGAGATTGCAGCAGAGGAGGGGTTAGTTGCTGAGGCCTATGAGCGGAAATACACCAACTGGAGGTAACCACATAGACATCAGCTTTATTCTGCAGTCCTGCACATGCATGCCTTCTAGGTCCCAATCCTGTGTGTGGTGCTTAGTGCTTCTTGCAAATTATGCCTTCCTTGCAGGATGTGCTTGTTCTTGTTCTCCTTGCTATAAAATGATGCATAAGCAACCCCACATATCTGCCCCAGATGGAATAGCAGTATCTCCATTTATTGTAATCCCTCTCATAGTCAGTGATTAGGCAGAGCTAGCTGCCCAGTTTGCCATAATCACAGTGCTCCTTCCTAACTCTTTGCGCCTGAGAGAGCCTGGTGCAGCTCTGGCTTGAGGCACAGGAATCAGAGTGGAGTGCTCTGACACAGAGGTGGAGTAACACCATGGCCCTTCACCTGCAGTCACAAGCCAGGAAGGAGGGATCATGATCAGAATTGTAACTGGTAAAGTTCACACCCTTGGGCTAAGTCTCTTGTGGGGTGACGGTCTGTGAAGTGTTGCCAGGGCCAGGGGCAGTAGGGTGCAAAGAAGCCTCATGCTGCTGAGGTTGGGGGGGCGGGGAGTATTGACTAGCAGCTGGGAAGTGAACAGAGCAGCCGCCAAGCAACCCTTGCATGCATCCCTACTGCAGTTGCTGCCAAATTTCATTATCAGCAGTGACCAGCAAAGGCAGATTCGGCAGCAGAAAATTGGCAGCTGCAGTAGGGGCAAGCAACACCCAGTGGTTGCTCCTGCTAGGAATGCCAATGCTTCCTGCCTGGCCGCATTCTGATACCTCCTCTGAGTCCACATCTGGGATGCTCACCCACCCAAGTTACACTACTGAACATGATTGTTATGGTTCAGTAGCAGCTTTGCTGCTTGAGCTCCATCCTGCCCCTGGTGTGACAAGCTCTGAGACCAGGATACAGGTTCTTATCCTGCCTGTGCTAAATTTCTTGTGGACTAGAGACCCAGATTTTCTGGAGGTGACCTCTTCATCTTTCCCTAGTTAAGATGCTTTCTTTTTGCTGCTTCTGAATTTCTGCAAGGCATGTTTATACCTGATTTTTTTTCTCTGGTAGTCGTGTGTATCAGACCATGAAGTTATACTTATACGCAGCCTCTTCTGGCTTTTTCTCCTGTCCACTGGCCATGACCGATGGAGCAGCCAAAGTTATTGAGGTAAGAGTACAGCTAGTCATGCATTGGGAGAGGCAATGGCATATCAGATATCTGCATTCATTGCAGAGACATCATGGGCTCATGGCTAGGAAGCTGCACTGGGCTACATGAGAGCTGGAGTATGTTCTTGCAACAGACCTGCTCTAAGACCTGGGGGGTTCATTTCCCTTCCTTCTGCCCCAGCTCTTCCATTGATTTCAAGCTCTGTGTCAAGGACAATCCGTCACCCCGTCACCGCATTTATATACTGCACCAAGCTCAGCAGGACTTCGACCTTACTCTGCAATACATGTGGGATATAGTCTTCTATTTGTTTGCACTTCATGGCACTGAGGTCCTAATTTTCCATTTCCTTGCACTCTGCATAGGCTTTTGTGCAGAATGATTGCTAAATGTAGCGGGCTAGATCTTCAGCTGGTGTAAATTAGCCAAGCTCCATTGATTTCCTTGAGCTGGGGGTTTGGCTCCAAATACTTTATATCTTCTTTGCCTGATGTTGAAAGTCTCTGGGTAAAGGTTAGAGGGGAGAGCAGCAAGGGGGATGTCATGGTGGGCATCTGCTAAAGGCCACTAAACCAGGAGGAAGGAAGAGGTTAGTGGACAAAGCCTTCTTTAAACAACTGGCAAAAGCTTCCTGATTACATCTGGTTCTCATGGAGGACTTTAATTACCAGGACATTGGCAGGGAGGCAAACACCAGTGCACAAACAGTCCAACAAAATCTTGAAGTATGTTGAGGATGGTTTTTTATTCAAGATGGTAAAGAGGACAACTGGGGAGTAATATCTCAACTTGCTAGCCACAAATGGAGGAATTAGTTGAGAATGTGAAAGTGGAAATACTGTGGGTAATAGTGACTAGAGCCTAAGGGGAGGTAGGAAAGAGTGCATCATGATACAGACACTGGACTTCAGGAAAGCAGATTTTAGCAAACTCAGGGAAGTGGTGGACAAGGTGCCCTGGGAGGCAAGTCTAACAAAAAAAACAGGAGGAGTATGGGACTGAGTGCACACTTAGCAAATTTGTAAATGATACCAACTCAGGTCATATTGGAGACACTGTAGAAGGTAAGGTCTAGGATTCAGAATTACCTGGAGAGATTGGAGAAATGGTCTGCAATCAATCAGAAGAAATTTGACAAGGGCAAGTGCAAAAGTCCTGCACTTGGGACAGAATAATTGCATGTACAAATACAGACTGGGTAATGACTGGCCAGACTGCAGTACTGCAGAGAAGAACCTGGGGGATTACAGGAGACCATAAGCTGAACATGAGCTAAAAATGTGCTCTTGCTGCAAAAAAAGGCCAACAGTATACTGATTTGTAACAGGAGTGTGACTTGCAAATCAAGGGAAGTGATTCTTTTGAGCTATTCAGCACTGGTGAGGCCTTGCCTGGAGGCTCTGTCTAGGTTTGGGCCCTACACTTCTAGAAGAATGTGGACAGATTTGAAAGAGCCCAGCTCACAGTAACAAATACGCTTATAGAGGCCTGGGAAGCATGACTTATAGGGAAAGGCTGAAAGAAGTAGGATTATGTAATGTGGTGAAGAGAAGACTGATGAAGGATTTGAATTTGAGTCTTCAAATACCTGAAGGGCAATTTGAATCTTCAAGTACCTGATGGGCAATTATAGAGGATGGAGATGGGCTTTTTTTATGTGGCTGCAGGGGACAGGACTAGGAGCAATGGCCTCAAGTTGCAGCAGATGAAATCTAGGCTGGAGATTATGTGGAACAGGCTACCTCAAACAGTTGTGGACTTTCCATCCTTGGAAATTTTCAAGAACAGTTTGGACAGACACTTGGGTGGACAGTTTAGTCAGGGATGATCCTGCCTTGAGTAGGGGGCTGGATTACATGAGGTCACAATGTCATTTCTAACCCTACTGTCCTATGATCCTATGTATGTGTCTATCTATGCATGGTTCAAAACAGGGAATCAGGTTCAGAGTCTCCCCAGAGTACTTGGGCCTGAACATGCTGCTCAGTGAGCAAATACTCTTGGGTTATTCCCACAGCTTGCTGAGTGCTAATGAAGTGAATTTTGATTAGATGCGCATGATGCTGCCTTAGGACAGATCTCAAGAGGTGCTGAAGTCAAGGAGAACAGAAAGTGCCTCATTATCTCTCAAGCTATGTCCCTTTGTAATGAGCATCTGTATCTTTGTACAGTGCTGTTGCCAACCCAGCCCAAGTACCTGCTGGGTCATGTTACAGATTCTGCAGTACTTACCAGGCACACAGATATGGGTTGTTCAGTGATCTCCTGACCTGGCTGGGGATTGCCTTTTCTGACCCAAGGTCAGGTGCCTAGTTAGCAATCCACAGCTTTTGAAGACAGCTGTCTAATGCTGCCAGTGAAGTGTGTAGCTGGTGCTTTTCCTCTTTTCAGAAATTCTGTGTTTCCTTTGCCCCCACAGACTCTGGGTATATCTGGGCCTCTGGAAAAAGCCTTTGGTCACCTGACATCTCGTGACCCAAAGAAGTTCTGGACCTCTGGCCAGTGGATGACTGAACGCAGAGGAGGCTCTGATGTTGGTATGTGTCACAGTATTAAAAGCTTCTCCACTGACCAGCATGGGGTGTGTTAGCAAGAATGAAGAATACTGTGGGTAGCATTAAAGGCTTTGTAGCAGATTTAGAAAACCTCAATACAATCCAAGCATCTAAATCCCCTAGACAGCTCTGACAATCTACTTACAACAAAAACCAAGCCTTCCTGCCCACTGACACACAGCCTCAGCTTCCACCAATGCTGCTCCGGTGCCCACCGCTAGAATTCAACCCTGATCAACAAGAATGAGGGCACAGCACATCACTGAAATACACAAGACCCGGCTTCTGATCCTAGTCCTTATTGCTTGTTCCTTAGCCAAATGCTGTTC
Organism: Crocodylus siamensis; assembly: GCF_052110815.1. Taxonomy (NCBI): domain Eukaryota; kingdom Metazoa; phylum Chordata; order Crocodylia; family Crocodylidae; genus Crocodylus; species Crocodylus siamensis. Next base: position 49,006,709 of record NC_143403.1, read on the forward strand.
TGCCATGCCTGGCTGCATGATTACCCTCATAGCATTGTGTGACTATTCGTGTAATTCACTTTGCATTTCTGACCCAGAGCACTCTAGCAGGACTCTTGTGCATTCTAATGTATCCTCTTGGTTGCATGTCTTACTTGGGGGATTACTTGCCCACCCATATTTCATCTTGACAGCATGGAGTAATTTAAAGAGTTTCTGCTTCAGCCATGAATCAGCACAGGATGATGCAGATGTTCCCTATCCAGTCAAGAACTTATGCTCTCCCCTTGCAGGTTGTGGCACTGAGACAGTGGCCAAAGAGCAGGCAGATGGCACATATTGCCTCTATGGCTTTAAATGGTTCACATCTGCCACTGATGCAGACATGACGCTGACCTTGGCAAGGGTCATGGACGTTCGTGGAGAAGTAGAGCAGGTCTGTTTCACAGAGGAGCGTAGGGAGCAAGGGAATTGTTTGCACCCCTCTCCCTCTTTACCACAACCAAATCCTCCTCCTTATTCTGTTACCTAAGAATTCCCTGCAAAGAAGGAGTATCTCTCCTGTGTTTCTTCTTGATGACCCTAGGGTTCCAGAGGCCTGTCCCTCTTCTTCATGGAGGTCCGAGATAAGGAGGGAAAGCTGAATGGCGTTGAGGTACAAAGGCTCAAGGAGAAGCTGGGCACAAGGCAGGTGCCAACAGCTGAACTGCTGCTGGATGGAGCCAAAGCACACCGGGTATGCAAGGGACAGGAGTGGAGAGATCTCACACTAATAGATTTTGCTTCTCTCTTCTGCTTGAAGGGAATGGACTTGTATACCAGGCAAACACACTTAGGTAAAATAAGAGGTAAAGATTTCAAGGTAAGGGATCTCTTAGTTGTCTGAGGGCAGATAGAAATGGAGTGAAGAATTTATTTTATCAGCCCATTGACCCAACCAACAAAGCAAGAGTCTCCTTAGATGACTCAAGGGAAGTTTTATTCTTGCCTTTATTCCTTAATGCTTTCAGATCTCTGCTGAAGGTCGGGGAGTGACCTCCATTGCCAACATGTTGACCGTAACTAGGATCCACAATGTCAACGGCTCAGTGTCTAGCATGAAGAGGTGAAGGCAGCATGGATCCCCACTCAACTGAGGGAGCACCCAGTCAGGACAAAGGGCCTTTTTGTAGCTGTGAGCTGTACTGTGCTGTTGTGGGGATGAGTACGGGAGCCAAGCAATGCTGGGGAATTGGCAGGAGGTTGTTTCTGGAACCTTGTCTCAGAACAGTCTGGCTTTAAACTTCCTAGGTTTTTTGTCTGATATGTAAACTTTCATGTCTGTATAGAATGTAAGCTTCTTGTAGAAATCACCATCTTCTTCCTCGATGTCTGTACATTGGATCTTGGTCCATGACAGACTTCAAATTAATGAATAAATAGTGAAGTCATTGTAAGGGGGTTGCTTACCTGGCAGCACCTTTCCTCCCACCCCATCTGAGGAGACTTATCCAGAGAATGTCCCCAAATGTATATTTTTCCCATTGCTAGGTCCCCAGGCACAGACAGACCCATATCTTAAGCTAGTATAGACTGATGTAACTCCTTGTCTTTACATCTGCTGAGGGCTCTGAAATACTGCCACTGACAGCTACTGACTCCTCTGTCCTGAATTCATCGGGACACGTGGTAACATGATCTGGAACCAGAGAAACCCTGGCTGGTTTTTCTACTGTAACACCAGGGATCACACTTGGATTGGGCCCTGCTGTGTCAGGTGCTGTTCAGACACGTGAACCCTGCTCTGAGGAGTCCAGATGGCAATTTCTTGTGGTCCTGCTGGGACAGCCAGTGTGTGAGAGCAAGGAGATCTGCTGGCCTCCCTGGATGGAAGAGGGATGGACATGATGGACTGAGCATCCAGTTGCTCAGGGTAGCAGCTGAGGAGGGTGATTAGAGTTGGGAATTACTTTGGGATAAAAAGACCATTCCTGACTTCCCCAGGGGTCAGAGGCTCAAAAGTTTGTAGCAGATAAACTCAGTCCCCTGGTCTCCCTCAAACAACTTGATGATTCTCTGAGGATGACAGAAGCACATAGGTTGTCTTTTGAACTACTTTGGTTTGAGACATGACAGTTCAGGTGCATGAGGAGCCATTGTGTCTAAGTATGGAGTTGTGGGGCAACGTGAAAAGCACTGCAGACTGGCATTTCTCCCTGTTTTCTGCTGTGTGGTGGGGCATTCTGGGCTAGTTAGGAGGGAGGGTTTGATGTGAGTGGGAATGTGAAGGCCACAGCCTTTAACTCTGAGTGCTTGACTTTGCTTTTCTGTCTAGGATCATCAGTCTGGGCAGAGACTATGCCAGCAAGAGGGTTGCTTTTGGGAAGTTCTTAAAGGACCACCCCCTACACATGCAGACCATGGCCCGGATGGAGGTGAGGATTCAGTGCTCTGAGCAGGATCTGTCAGTGATTCCAGATGGTAAAAAACACTTGCTACACTAAACTGTTAATCAACAAGGGCAGCACTTAGAATGGGCATGGCTATGTGTAGCTTTGTTCCTGCTGCAATTTAATTAGCTTTATCCTGACATCTTGATGGCACAGGGCTGCCAGCCCTGTCTATCACACATCAGTGGCACCTTAGTCAAAGATGTGACATGCATTACAGTGGGATCTGTTCTGAACCTGGACCCAGCTTGTCTGCTGGATTGACTTGAATTGTGGGCACGTGGAGAACTATTCCTGACAGAGCAGGGACAGGCAAAATATGGCTTGTGGGTCACATCTGGCTCACCAAGCCATTCTATCGGGCTTGCGGGGCCTCTAAAAAATTTAGAAAATTAATATTTATCTGCCCCTGGCTGCCCCTGTCAAGGATGACTGGAGCCAGCAGCAGTAGGACCCAGGGGGAGCTGGCAGCAGAACTAAGCAGCCACAACAATAAGGCCCTCTCGGCCCTGCCTCTCCCCCACAGCTCCTTTCTCTCCCCTTCACACCCCACCCCTGCCATCCCACCTGGAAGCCTCTGCCAGAGGCTTCTGGCCTGGGACCCTGGGGCTGTTCCTGCCTCCCTCCACCAGAGAGGGAAATTCAGATAGTGGGTGGAGCCAGCCTGACTCCATAGAGCCCTTGCTAGCCTGGCCCCACACTCCTACCACCCTGCCCTGGGCCCTATCAGCCTTGACCCTGGGACACCAGTGTGGGACCCACACTTTTACTCAGCTGTCATCCTTGTGCCAGCCACTGCCCATGCTGGTACCCTGGGGCCAGGAGCAGGAGGTGGGGCGAGTATGTCTGTGTGTCTGCAATGAGGGAGGGGGAGAGAGAGACAGAGCAGGGAGGGAGGGACAGAGGGTGTGTGTGTGTGTGTGTGTGGTGTGTGTGTGTGTGTGTGTGTGTCCCACACACACTGCACCATAAACATGCACCCATGCCCCTTCACACACTCCAGCCACCTTCCCCCCATACACTTCCCCCCACAAACCCCATACCTACCCACACCACATATCCATATACACACCCACATGCTCCTTCACATCACACCCAAACCCACACACCTGCCCACAAATCCCCCCACATACAACCACACCTACCCACAGCCCCCCACAAACATATACCCACCATGCCCTCCCCCCCCACACAATATACAAGCGTAAGACTTGATATTGAGCTATTATACAATCACCTCTATGTGCACTACACAAACACATGGAAATCAGGACAAAAATATATTTTTAAATCAATTTAATAAATGTTACAGCAGAGGTTTGATTTTTAGAATATAATTTGGTATTTTTCTGGTTCTGAGATGGCAAAACCCCTTACTGAAAGGAGTACTTCTGGGGGCAAAGGGAGGGCCTTCTGATGGCGAAGCTCAGGGATTAGGGAGTGGGACTTTCAGTCACAAGTTAGTAACCAGGGGGCTGGGCACCTGTCAAGAGGCAGGGTGAACCATGTGGCCCTCGACATCTTACCAATAGGACTGTGCAATGCTTCAATCCCTGGTTTGATTTGGCAGCAATTTGGCCCATTTCAGTGGCTGAATCTCCAAATCTGAATTGAATCAGAGGACCGTTTAATTTCTCTCAATCAAATCGGAACCCTCCAAATCAATTCAGAGAGATTCAGAAAGATTCGGTGATTCAGACATAGAGACAGCTTTAAACGTTTTTTCTGCATACATAGGTAGCAGGTGTCTCATAAATACTGTGATGCAGGGGCACACAGAGTGTCCCACAGAAGCAGGCAGGGCTCCCCAGCACACTCGGCAGCGGACATGGACGAGGACCAGAAGCACTTCCAGTCCACTTCTGAGTCCACTGGGGAGCAGACTGCGAATCAAATAGGGCCTGCTTCGCACACCCCTTCTTGCCAAAACTTAGTAAGTGGCCCTCCACCCAAAATATTTGCCGGCCCTGTGGTAGAGTATCCCTGGTGCCTGTCTGGATGTGATGCCTTATTTTGGCTATATAGGAGGGATTGCACTTGAGAACACAGGCTTCTCCTGTCTGAGCTAAAAGACCCAGGGGTGTTAGGCAAGTCTCTAGCTCACTCCCCATGTGGTCCAGCTGCTATTAGATGGGAACAGAACACCACCCTGAGTGGTTCATACACAATCAGATGGTTCATGACATATTTGGAGAATCATGTAGGAACACAGAACAGGAAGGGGCTGTCTGGGTCAGCAAGTCCAGTTTCCTGCATGTGCAGATGATTGTTAACTGAAGGAATCCTCAAAATCACCATTCAAATCATCCATCACAGTTATAGGTGTAATATTTGGACTAGCAAGAATAACTTATCCCTTGCCACAGTTAACAGGAGGGGAAATGAGGACACTGAGCAACAGGGAAATGGTTAATATGCTCACAAGATTCTAAGTAAAGGCCATACTACAGAGGAAGGCAAAACCCAATAGAGTCCTTGCCAGCCTGGCTGAGGGCGGAAATTCCTTCCTGACTCTAAACTTGGTTATTGGTATGGGCAAGACTCTAGCTAGGAACCTCTGAGTTTCTAGTACTGCCTTAGCTGTGGCAAGTGTCCCAGAGCCTCAGAGAAAGATGCCTCAGAAGTCAGAAATGCTCATGTGGGGAAAGAGTTCTTTCCAGTCCTCTACAGGTGACCAGCAAAAGCCTTGAAGTGTGGCATTACGAAACACCTACCACACCAAGAGAGCTACCTTTATGCCAGCATAGGGATTGCAAACATATGATTCTACATTACACATACACTGTTGACTCCCAAACTCCATATCTGATAGAGATTACATACAGTCCCTTCCATAGACTTAACCAGTTCAATCTTAAAGTGAGCCAGGTTCTATGCCCTGACTACTTGGTTCAAAAAAATGTTCCAAAACGTCTTTTCTGGTTAAAAATCTTCCAGTTTACAGAGTGAATTGGCCCTTTGCCAGTTTGTAGCTCTTTGGCCTGGTGCTGATGGTGTTTTTCAATGTAAAAAAACTCCTCCCTCATTATATCTGTGCCCCTCTGGAACAATGATGGAAGCAAACTGCTTGATATGGTAACAGCCATAGCCCCACAGGTCTTGGCAGTTCCAAGTTTGAGCCTGTTGTGCTTTGGCATCTCTGCTGAGCCACACTGGTGCATGGTCTCAAGTCCTGTGTAGCACTGTTGCACCATGGAATACCAGAAAACTGGATCCAAAACCAGGAGGGATCACTGGGCTCATATCTGATGGAGCTGAAAGAATTGGCAGCATCACATCCCTGAGTGATAACAGACCACAGTTGGGTACTTTTCCAGTCATGGCCTGTAACATGGTGTGGTTGGTTAGACTGGGCAGAGTAGCATTTGGCTTTAAAGCTATAGCATGAGTCTATTCAGTGCCCAAGTCTAGGTAGCGAGTAGCCTCTCAAGTTTTTTCTGTCCTCACGTCTGACCTGGTTGATGCATGAGCCAGCCCTGTGAGCATTTACTGTTTCTTCCTTTGCAGGTACAAAGAAGAGGAGCTTTTCTACTGCTCATGGAGATAGCCAGGCTCCTTGGATTAGAGGAAACCAGCATGGCAAGTGAGCGGGACCACCTTCTTCTCCGGTTGCTGACACCAGTTGCCAAGCTCTACACTGGGAAACAGGTACTGTGTAGCCACACTGGAGCAGCCTGGGTTAGGTCTATGCACAGGTGGTCACTAGTCTAGGGCTGTAGGAGAATGATTAACTGGGAGATGCAAAGTGCAATGTCCAGAGAACAAACTTAACAGCAACCTGGTGCTGCAGGGCTGGCAGAGTAACAGAACTGTTGCCAGCAAGGGCATACTGAGTTCTTTGCTCTGTGCTGTGAGCGATGAAGCCATTCTAATGGGGGGAACAGTTAGTTCCTCAGAACTCAAGATCCCAATCTTGTAGTCAGTGCTTGGTGAGCTGGGTTTGCCACCTGTCTGATCAGAACAGTGAGAACAAGCACTCCGTTCATAAAGAGCACTTCTCCAGCACAGCCAGAGGGAGTCTGCTGAAACAAGAGACAGTTCCCTTTGTACTGAGACCAAGCAGGGCAGCATGAGCCCCAAAGGAATTGTATCTCATAGTTGTAAGCAAGTGAGAAGGTGGTTGGGGGTTTATAGTTTGGCTTTGGCATTAACTCTACATTAACACTGGGCTTTAACTCCTGCCATTTTGGAGTGTGGGAAAAGAGCTGACTGGAGAAAACTTTGACATCTAGGAAAAATGGATTCAGCAGTGGAACACAATTGACATCATTAATAAATTTCTTATCACAGACCCCACATCTCCTGGTTTTGGTTCACCAAGGCGGAGCTGGATAACACTGAATGGGGTTCATACTGGACAAGGTAGATGTAACTACCTACCACATGAGTAGAATTTTATTAAAGAGTGTGTGGTGAAATCCAAACTGTAGCGCACATCACGGAAAAATGTCCTATTTATCATTTTAATAGTTGCGTTGAAGATCTTCACCAGGCTACTGAAGATGCCTTGCAATGGTTTTCAAATCTAAAACTGTCACTCATGCCTTATCTCTTAATGCCATTGTTTATAGGTTGCTTATGGCTTTTTTGTTATTCGGTTGCTATATTCCATATGAATAAACAAAATAAATAATTAACTTTATGGACCAGATTTTATTCCATCTGTTAGGCAGGTAGGTGGACTTAGGCACCAGAGTGTGATTTTTTTTTTTTTCCCCCACCCTGCTGGAGTCCCTGAAAAGCTGTTAATACAAAAGGTGAGGGTCCTTCTCCTTCTCGCTGCTTTTGTGTGACTCAGTCCTGCGGGTCAGATAATGGTTCATTACAAAAGCAGTCATATTAGTGGAATTTCAGATCTTGAATAGGATGGACTAGAATCATGCTTAGGTGCCTGTGTCCACTTTGGTAGTGTTGAGGTGATGCTGTATCCATGCTGGTCCAGAAAATATGCGAGAGGGAAGGATTTTTGCAGGTGATATATTTTTTTGGACCAACCACATAGTTGGGATAAACTTAGAAAAGCTTTTGGGTATTTCAAGGTGCTTCCTCAGGTCTCTGCCAGAGACATCAGGGATGTGATCCTGTAGATACAGATTTGGGGGTTTCTGCTAGAGACCTGAGGAAGGGTACTGTGATTCCCAAATGCCTTTGTGAGTCAACAAGATCCACTTAACCCTTTCCCAGCAGGATCACCATCCACGCTGGCTTGGCTGTAATATGTCAATTAGCATGGAGAGCTACAGGACCAGTTTTTCCTAGTGTGTAATATGGATCTTGTACTCCAAACCATACAGACTTGTGCTTGTCTTGAAATGACTGGGATGTGGGCAGTCAGGGGTTGATCCTAGAGGATTACAAGCCAAAGGATCAGGAGCAGACAAGATCAGGAGTCAAAAGCAGACTGGAGCAAGTTGGGAGCAAAGATGTTGGCAGGCAGGAATCAAGACCTAGGAACCAATGGGCAGGTGCCAGGAGTCCAGGGCTAGACCTGTCCTATTTGGTAGCTGGCTAGTCACTGAGAGAACTGATGCTTATAAGGAGAGAGCCATACTTTTGCAGGTAACTGGAGCTAGCTGGAAGTAGCCAGGCCCACTGGTAACCAGTGCCAGCTGGGGGCAAAGTAGCTTGTCTGCTGCTCTGATTCCTGACAGGGCCCTGTGATTTGCAGGCTATTGCTGTTATTTCTGAAGGGCTGGAGTGCTTTGGAGGGCAGGGCTACATGGAGGATACAGGCTTGCCAGTCGCACTTCGAGATGCTCAGGTAAGACATGGCTCCCCAGATCTCCCCCTGTGGTATCCCACATGCTTTCCATGTGCTCAGACAGCCTTCCCAGCCTGGGGTATATCATAGCTGTGCTCTCTGTCTTGGCCTATCCTGGGCCTGTGTTATAACAAGTGTAGACAGACTTAACCAGCCTTGCCTGGTTCTGACCTGCCTGGAGGGACCATCTTTGTTTACATCACCAGAAATTGACTGACTCCTGCTCAGCAGCGCTGTTGGTGGGGCTAGTGATACCCACTGTCTGTTTACCCCCACTATTCTCCATCCCCCACCTCCCCACTTTCCAGTTCACTCTGTTCAGATTCTGCCTCACTACTCTGAGCAGTGGCTGTTTCCATCATCCCTCCTTTCATTCAATCTGCCAGCCTCTTTGCTTCTCGCCAGTCTTGGCCCTCCTTTCATCTGAACTTGACCCTTAGCATTCTGTTAGCCTAGCACCAGAAGTTAGCTCTGCCCTGGAAGGTCGTATAGGGCAAGTCCTGGCTTCTCCTATGGAACATCTGCCCTTTCTGGCTTAGCAATTTCATTTCTACTTGCGCATCCTTTCACAACTTCAGCCCTGCCAGCTCTTCTCTACTGGTTCTCTGTTTTTCCCTCTCCTACTTCCAGACACTGGGATTTTGTGGGGGAGCCATGATTTGGTGAGTGTTTGTCACTAATAATAAATCCCACTTTTTCTTTAGACACAACTTTCCCCTTTTCCCTCCACAGGTGCTGACCATCTGGGAGGGAACCACAAATATCCTCTCACTTGATGTCCTGCGCTCCCTTACAAAGAGCCAAGGACAGGCATTAGTTGCCTTCTTCTCTGCAGTGCAGGTGAGCTCATTCCAGTAACAGTTGTTTACCCATAAATACCCAGCCATATTCTCATGTTTGGGTCATGGCTCCTAACATAAGACTAGATAGGAACATGACTAGTTTAAAAGTTCTGAGCCAACAGTGTCTGACTGCTCCTCATATAGTTGCTTAAGTTGCTGTTACTATGAGGCAAGAGCATGCACTTTGGCAATTGTTGTGTAAATCATAATTATGAGAAGTTGAGAGTTTCAAGGGTATATCACACAGAGGAGAGTCAGGTGGATGGAAAATAAAACTTAACCAGTGAATGATTAGCTGGCTGGTCTTCTCATAGAATACACAGCAGGAGGTATGAATGTGGATTCCTGTGGATTGTGAATGAATGTGGATTCCATGGCTGTGGATACCTGAGGCTGCCATTTAGGATCCATTTTGGGAGATGCAGTAAATTCATGTTCCTGAAGTGTCCTTGTCACAGAGCTATAAGAGTATTTTGAATTCCAGGCTACCTTGAAAAGTAACTCTAAAATGACTCTGGGGAGTTTCATGATTACTGTATCTTTTTAGCAAGTTGAGATCAAAGTTGATCAGGTCATAGATATCATCTAATATCATTGTCTATCCTATATGTTAACTCTGCAAAGTGCAGTGGGGCTCTGGAGGAATTTTTCTTTCCTCTTGGGTACCAGCACTGACTGACTGACCTCGTAAATTTTATTTGTAATCAAAGCCTGTTGATACCAAATACAGGGACACTTCTCTCAACTATGCCCATGGTTTAATGCTGTAAAAGGACCAGTCTAGGTTGGTAAGGCAAAGCTACAAATCTGGCTGAGACATTACTATGAACTTTGTGCTTTGAGTTCTATTTCTCCTGTTCTCTTTTTATCTTTAAATGCCCTAAACCTTGGAAGTTATTCTTTGCTGGTAAAAATGAATCCAGTTCTAGCAGCAGCGGCTTTTGAGTGACTGCTTGCAGCAGGAGGCCAACTAAAGGCTCTTAAAGGTCTTTCCCTATTTGGCTAAAACAGAAAAAAATACTGTAAAAATAACACTTTGAAGGTCCCTGCCCAGCTCTGGTGAGTTTCAGGCTGTTGGGCTTAAAGTAGATAAATATGCAGGGGAGCAAAGCTTGGTTGTTTCTGCTTTGGATAATTACCAAAGTTGCTGCCTGAGTTTTTGTTCTCCTTTCCTTCTTTGCCATGGAGGAAGTAGAACACCTTTATCTTGATTGTCCTGGTCAGTTGCACTTGATCTGCAGGAAATTAGAATATTTTCTAGGGCTGGCAATTTAATGGCAGTTAACTTATACAATTAATTAAAAACAAATTAATGCACTGATTTTTTTAATTATGTTAATCACACACATCATATTGACCAGCGGAATAGACCAGGTCCAAACCAGTCAGAAACTGTGCTCACAGCCCCAACCCTGGCCTGCCCCACGCCTGCTCCAAACACCTGCCCACACTAGGCAGCAGCAGCAGCAGCAGCCAGGCAGAAGCTCCTGCTTGCCACAGGGAAAAGCAGCCCCTCCCTCTCACTGCTGCTGGGGCCCTCTTACTGCAGCCATTCAGAGCCTGTGCCTGGCTGCCCTGCAGCATCTCTCTCCTGCCATCACTGCCACCTGTGGGCCAACCAGTGGGGCAGCAGTGGCAGTGCAGAGTTGCCGCAGGGCAGCCTGGGCATGGACTTTGGCGGCTGCAGCAAGAAGGGCCTGGCAGCAGTGTGGGGGAGAGGTCACTTTTCCTCCATGCTGAGCAACAGCTTCTGCCTGGCTGCTGCCACTGCTCAGCATAGGCAGGTGAGTCTGCAGCAGGTGCAGGGCAGGCCAGGGTTGGAGCTGTTTGCACAGGTTCTGGCTGGTCCAGAGCGGGCACAGGGTGGGCCAGAGTTGGGGCTGGGACTGTGCGCTGTTGGTGGTGGTGGTGGGAAGGGAGCTGCAGGGTGCACAGGCTCCAGGCTGTTGGGTGTGTTGACTACTGTTTAACTGTGCAATTAAAATAGCAATTAATTGCAACTATTTTTAATCTCGCAATTAATTGCGATTACTTTTTTAAATCATTTGTCAGCCCTAATATTTTCATTTGTAAAACATTGACAGATTGTTGGAAAAATAGCATACAGTCCTGTTTCCCTTCTGATATCATCAAACAACACATACATTCACTGGGTTTGGAGAGACCCAAGTAACTTTAGCTAAGCTCAACTCTGTGCCTGTATTTTTACCTGCCATCAACCTCCAAGTTACTTTTAACATTGTTTTTTCAAAACATCTTATTAGCATGCTGTGGGTTTGTAGGCTCCTTTAGAATTCATCTTGGCAGCAGATGCAAACAGTGTAATGATGATGATTTTGCATTCATGCTGCAAATGCTGTGAATGTTCGTTAACTGCTTTGCCTGGAGCACGAAACAGTGTTCATTAAGCACTGTGTTCTTCATGTATTAACACAGTCACTGAATACAGGGCAATTGTTTGGAGGGTGTCATGCATGAAAGCATTATGGAAAACAGAGCGAGGTTGAATTCTCACAGACTGAGCATTGCTGAGCTAGTAGGCTGTATTTTCCAGTAGTAATGGGAAGTGCACATTGCATGGTCATTAGCAGCACCAGACTCTTCAGAAACATCCCCTGGAAACTGCAGCAGCTGCTTCTCATCTTCAGCTTCCTAAGTAACCTACCAATATTGCCCCTGCTACACATTACATATATTATGCAATTAACTGGTTAATCATACAGTATATTTAGACTGGCTACATGTGCAAAGTAAATATCACACATTACAAATGACTGTCTAGTTATGAGAAGAGCCAACCAGCTACAAGTTAGTGCTTGAAAATGTGTAACAACTCTATAGCTTGTTTCTATCCAGTTTTATTTTGAATGTCTGGCAAGGCCCTAAGAGATTAATTTATGCAATGAACCTCCTACAAGTGCTGCCCTAAAGACCTTTTTGCTTTACTGTGTCACAGCAGATTTAGTGGTAGCACTGGTAGGGTGGAGATGCAGAATTGAGCACATCTGACTCCATGAGCTGAAACCAAGGTGAAATCTTGCTTCCAGCAAGGTCTGCATCAGAATGCCCATTCACTTCCCAGGGGCCAGGCTGTCACTCCAAGACAGCAAGTTGGTCAGCTCTGTGATTCAAGGAGAAGACTTGGTATCATTGATTCTATGCTGTAAGCTTCTATATAGTGACATCTATGTAATTTATGGCAGTCTACATGCTAATGCTGAAATGAAGGCCCCTTCTGAAAGCATGTGTTGCTGAATGAGAAACTTGGATTAAAGTCTAACACATCTAGGCAGCCACGTGCACACTGTATTATTAATAGGAAGCCACTTCAAAGCAATATTAGCATCTCCCTGTTGCCTGCCAGTCGTATGTTTCACAATACAGCTGGGGCACTATGAAAATGGAGCTTAGATCAGATAAAAAGGTTGGAGACCACTGCTCTAAGTAGATCAGCTTTGGTATTTAAATACAACTCAAGATCTACCATGCACCACTGCCTCCCCTTCCCCCTCCCCCCACACACAGCAGGTAAATCTGTGGGAAGGAAGTGGGGGCAGATTGAAGTAGAGGGAGAAAAAATTATTTGGGGGCATGCCTTCCCAGCAGGTAAGTCCCACCTGGCCGGGGCCCCACTCAACTTACCCCTGCTCTTGCCTCTGCGGCACTGTCCTTCGCCACAGCGGCCTTGATCTAGCCCCTGCCCCTTTCCTCCCCCATGGACTGACCTGCTGGGCTGGGGCACGCACGTGCATGCATGCTGGCACTCAGCCCCCCACCCCAGCCACAGATCGACTCCCCGAGGCTCTGAGATCTACTGCAAGAGGCTCCAAGATTGACCGGTGGATCTGGTTGGTGACCACTGAGGGGGATGGGCAGAACCCTTTAGTACAGCCAAACCCTTAACTCCTTTCCTCAGGGAGATGAGAACAGGCTTGGCTACACAGGCCTTCCCCACATACATAAATTCCAAGGGAAGGATTTTTTAAAGAGGAGCAATAGTTGATAGCTCCTCTCTGAATGCAGCTCTGACATCTTAGTGGAAGTGGGTCCATTTTAACATAGTAGCACAGATCAGATCTGTCATTAAAGCCAGAGGCAGGTGTGTAGTTACAGGGGATGCCAGCATGGTACAACTGCATGGTGCATCTGGCTTACATTGGTCTTCAGTTGCTAAAGTAATGCTGAGTTTCCCTGAAGCAGTGTCCTCTGTAGTATCTCTGCATAGCGTTGTCAGTGTTGGCTGGAACAGCCGGAGTTTTCTTGTGACAGTGCCAGCCAGATGTGGAGAAGTTTGAGTTTCCTTTCCTCAGGATTCAGCAGCTGCAGTCTTTGCAAGAGACAAGTTTATTGTCATTTTTCCTAAAACAGTGTTCTTTGCAGGGAAAGGTGGAGCTAGCTTCCAACATTAAAGACCTTGAGTCTGCTGTGCAGCGAATGCAGTCTGCTATCAGCAAGCTTGAAGAGTTCTCTCAGAGAGTTGGCTCGAAGGGGCCATCTGGCATGGAGCTAGCAGCAAGAGATTTTGCCTACACACTAGCAAGGATCTACACAGGTAACGGGAAGATAACAGAAGCAGTCCATTGCAGACCACACAATGACTGGGAGTTAGTTTTAGGAAGTCCTGGCTTCAACTGGAGGACTCGATGTTGGTAACAGTGGTGGTGGAGCAAGGGCTTGTTTCCTGCCATTTTTCAGTGCGTGGGAGGTTCTGGTCTGAACCTGCTGAGATGGATGTTGTGGGGGGGAGGCAGGTTATCCCAGGAACATTTCATTACACTTTGTCCTTTTAGCGGGAGACTGGGAGGATTTCTGTCTTACTTCTACTTTTTGCAGGAGCTCTCTTGCTTGAACATGCAGCCCGACCTGGTGCCTCTTTCACAGACATCTTCACTGCCCAGAGGTAAAAACAAATGTTAGCTTTAGCCACTTTTTCTGAGTCAGTCAGTAGCATAATTTGGGGTGAGTGCATGGGGCCTTAGCCCTGCCCTCAGCACCCACTAGAGGGGGCATCAGAATGGGGAGTCTGTGATGTAGCAACAGGTGGGCTAGGCAGACTACTTTGCACCAGTACAGCCAGGGACTTTGAACAAGGTAAAACTGACCCCCTCCCCATCGTAGCATTCAGTCTCACCATCTGCCACAGGATTTTGCTTATGGTGCAAATCAGCAGGCTCTGCTCCCTGCTGCACTACTAGGATCTAAGCCAGGGGTGAGCAAAATTCGGCCTGTGGGCTGGATGCGGCCTGCCAGGCCATCCTTTCCAGTGTGCAGGGCCCCTAAAAAAATCTAGAAAATTAATATTTATCTGCCCTGCGCTGCCTGTCATGCAGCCCTTGATGGCTTGCCAAAACTCAGTAAGTGGCCATCCGCCCAAAATAATTGCCTGCCCCTGAAAGCCCTTTCTGTTAGTTAATCTTTGCTTTCACTCTAACAGGTACAGACCTCAGTAGTAGCTGTAAGTGTGATAGGGTCATTCTTGTTTGGCTAGCAGCAAAATCTTTGCCTTTTCAGATCAGTGTCTCACTGTCCTCTAGTATCTTACAGAAGCCCATAGGATGCCCTTTTGGAGATGAGAAAACCTCCATATATTTAGCTAAGTTGAATGTAATGGAACTGTTTAAAAGTTTTTGCCTTCCCTACTCAGGTGGTGCACACAGGATCTCTGCCCTGTAGCCACAGAAGAAGCAACTGGCTCTTACGATGCTGAGATGGCTTCCCTGGATACCTCCTTGGTTTATGAGGGAAGCCCGGTTTTGAAAGGATTGTAACCAGAACTAACTGAGAAAATCCAGCCCTGCTTTGGAAAAGGAAAGACTGGCTTACAGCATCTAGGGCAGTTATTTCAGTTGGAGGGCCACTTAATGAGTTTTGGTGATCTGTCGAGGGCTGCACACAGAAAATCTTTCAGAAGATATCATCTTGATAAATTATAGATAAAAACAAATCATACTAAAAACCAAACATTTCCTGTATTTTTATTTCAAAATATTTTTTGTCCTGATTTATGTTTTCTTTTTTAGTAGTATATATACAGGTGATTGCATAGTAGCTCAAAATAAAGTGTTGCTTTTCTATATAAGGGTGTGGGGGGGGGTGTCTGCGTAGAGGACTAGGGGTGTGGGAGTGTGTGCTCAGGTTTGGGGGAGGCTGCCCACATGCTAGGTCCCAGGAGCTGGCTAGGGGTGGAGGAGGGGGATGAGGGGCAGGGGGTGTGTGCAGCAGAGCTCACCTGGGTAGGTGCATATGAGGTCCAGCCTCCCCTCCCTCCCCCAGTCTGGTCTGTGGCTGCCCCTGCAACACTCCACATGGGGCTGATCCCCACTTCTGCCTGCAGCAGCCCATCCTGGACCCCCCCCAACCCACTCTGTGCCCACAGCTGGCACCACCCTGGCTTCAGTCCCAGCCCTGCCCAGTGTGCACAGCTTCAAAGCAGGGCTGCTTTTACAGCAACTGCCTGGGTACTGCTCAGCTCCCTCCACATCCAGTGGCTCCTGTCCTTGCTGCACCACTCAAGGTGGGGAGGAAGCTGCAGCCGGGTGGCTCCCGCCCCAGCACATGGGGCTCCAGCTCCTGGCCGCCTTCCATCCTCTCCACCTGCCCAGCACAATGAGCAGCCACTTGCAGACAGTCGAGTGGGTAGAAGGCAGCCCCACTGGGAAGTTCTGCGTGCTGGCTGGAGCCGGGGCCGGAGCGGTGCTGTAGGTGGGCATGGAGCAGGTGTGGGCAGGAGCATGGTGCAGGCTGCTGTGGGCTGGCTCAGCCCCATGTGAAGTGCTGCAGAGACAGCTGGATACAATCAGTTGGCAGGCCAGATCTGGCCCATAGGCCATATTTTGCCCACCCCTGGTCTAGCGTGTCCCATGCAGGCTGTATTGCTTATCCCTGTGTTGCTTAGGGTTATGCTGAATATATGAAGCTGTTATAATTTTTATCTACACAGGCCATAGACAGACATGCATTTGTGATCCCAGAATCAGAACATTAGGGTTGGAAGGGACCTTAGGAGGTCATCTCGAAGCAGGTTCATCCCTGACAAGATCATCCCAGTCAAAGCTTTGTCAAGTTGGCCCTTAAAAACCTCCACGAACGGAGGTTTCACCACCTCTTTGGGTAACCTGTTCTAGTATTTTACTACCTTCCTAATGAGGAAATTCTTCCTAATATCTAACCTCAACTTCGCTTGCTGCAACTTGAGACCATTGCTCCTTGTTCTCTCATCTGCCACCACTGAGAACAGTCCAGCTCCATCCTGTTTGGACCACCCCTTCAGGGAGTTGAAGGCTGTTGTTAAATCTCACCTCAGTCTTATTTTCTGCAG
Organism: Crocodylus siamensis; assembly: GCF_052110815.1. Lineage (NCBI taxonomy): Eukaryota > Metazoa > Chordata > Crocodylia > Crocodylidae > Crocodylus > Crocodylus siamensis. The sequence continues at coordinate 49,023,038 of NC_143403.1, forward strand.
ACTAAATGAGTGCAGTTTCCTCAGTCTTTCCTCATAAGTCATGTCCCTCAGCCCCAAACCATTTTTGTTGCCCTCTGCTGGACTCTCCAATTTGTCCACATCCTTTCTGTAGTGGGGGGCCCAAAACTGAACACTATTCCAGGTGGGGCCCCACCAGTGGTGAATAGAGTGAAATAATCACTTCACTTGGTCTGCTGGTAATGCTTCTGCTAATGCAGCCCAGTATGTTGTTAGCTTTCTTGATAACAAAGGCACTCTCTTGACTTATATCCATCGTATTGTCCACTGTAACCCCGAGGTCCTCTTCTGCAGAACTGCTGTTTAGCCAGTAGGCCCCTAGGCTGTACCGGTGCATGGGATTGTTCCATCCTAAGTGCAGGACTTTGCACTTGTCCTTGTTGAACCTCATGAAATTTCTTTTGGTTCAATCCTTCAGTTTGTCTAGGTCACTCTGAATCCTAGCCCTACCCTCCAGCTTATCTACTACTCTCTGCCAGCTTGGTGTCATCTGCAAACTTGCTGAGAGTGCAATCTATCCCATCTTCCAGACCATTAATGAAGATATTGAATAAAACCAGCCCTAGGACCAACCCCTGGGGCACTCCACTTGATACTGGCTGCCAACTAGACATTGAGCCACTGATAACTACCTGTTGAGACCAACAATCCAGCCAGCTTTCTATCCACCTTGCAGTCCATTCATCCAGCCTGTACTTCTTCACCTGGCTTGAAACAATCCTGTAGGAGATAGTATCAAAAGCCTTCCTAAAGTGCAGGTCTTTCCACATCCACAGAGCCAGTCATCTCATCATAGAAGGCAATCAGGTTGGTCAGGCATGACTTGCCTTTGGCAAATCCGTCCTGACAGTTCCTAATCAACGTCTTCTCTTCTGAGTGCTTAGAAATGGATGCTTTGATGTTACAGCACTTTGTCGCTCTACAGAAATACAGTGCTGGGGGGAACTTACATTCATAGCTCCCTGGCTGGAGCACTACAAAGTTGCCACAGAGAGATGCTCTGTAGCCAGGGGGTGAAAGGGAGTTGCTCTGCTTCCCCTGCTTGCTTCTACAGGGAAGCCTGCCAGCGAGCCCTATCACTGAGAGCCTGATGTTCCCTCTCCCATCAAAGAAGGGGGACTGGGCAGGCTACCAATGATCACCCGACAGCCAGTCTCTGACAATGTGGGCAGCGGTGGTTTCTGCTCCCTCTGCTGCTGGGGTAACAGCAGTGCAATGGTAGGGACTGAGGAGCAGAGCTGACAGCCAGGTGTGGAAAAGCAGGGCTGTCACTGTGAGATGCTGCTCTTGATTGGGAGCTGTAGCTCTCCTTGCTTTCCGCTGCCCCTGCAGGCACGGGGAGCTCTTGGTTGCTGCTCCCCCGGAGTCTGGAGCAAAGGTGGCTTTGGTGAGGAGTGCCCACTGCTGCCCTGCTGCTCTCCCTCTCCTGCCCTCCTTGGAGGAGTGGGGGAGAGTGGAGGACTGGGGATGCCAGAAGAGCAAGAGAAACCTCCTGTAGTGCTACACGTAACTGTACAAATGTTACATGTTCTGCTACAAACAAAGTGCTATAGAGCAATTCCTAGTGCTTGCACCACTCGAGGGCATGGATGGCACCTCAGATACAATGTCTGCTCTTGAGCATCTCTTGCAGGAGAAAATGTGCTCAAATGATCACCTGCAAAAACCTCAAATGTATGCAATGCCTTTAAGAAGACCTTGAAGTGGCAGCCTGATCCAAACACAGAAATGGTCCCAGTTTTAAATAAAATGGATGTTCAGCTTTATCCTATTCTTTTCCCATCTTATTTCCCTGTGACATGCTCCTTGCAGGGGCTGTGATTTGTCACTCATTGTCCACAGCTGCTTTGGCCATAAGAACATGATTTCAAGGCTGTAGCATAACTTGGACATGGTAAATCCCATCTGCACTGAAATGCCAAGCCTGTGTCACGTTGTGGGGCATTACTGTCCTGTAACTGGAATCCTGAAGATGGTTACGCAGGGAAGGAGTCCTGAACAGTTCAATAAAATAAAAGATTGGAGAAACATACGTTACAGCTTAGGTAGAAACCAAGAAGAATTGTGAGGATTTCAGTGGTGTCTGCACGCAAGACATCGGTGCCTGGCTCTTACGTGAAGCTGGCCCTGTGTATCAGAAGTCAAATTTAGGGATCAGCATTGACTCTGTGCTATATTATACCTGCTGTTTAAGAAAAGCCAATTTCAGTGAGATCAAATACAGAAGGTGTAATGGTTTGAAATATGGAATCGTTTCTTTGAACCTGACAGTGAAGTGTGATTTTATAGCTCTGGGAAAAGAAATGAGGAAAGAGGCCAATGTGTTTCTGTCATGCGGCACTGGTGTTTTTGAAGCACATACAGCGCTCATAGCACATATAAGGAGACAAAGCAGGCCCAGTCTCCAGTACGTGCTCTTGAACTCACAGAGTGGGTGGGCAGTAATCTTGAGGAGAGGTTTTGATGTCACTTCAACCTACCACTGCCTTCACCCCAGTCCAGAAATTACAGCAACATCCCATCTAGCATATTCACTGTCTTACCCGATCCAGTCTCTGAACTCAACACAGTTAATCGTTGTTACCAAGCCTTGATACAGGTAACTAAAGAACATAGCCAGGGGGTTCTAAGCCTTGGTGTTTTCAATACAAAATCTGGCCACTTGCTGGTAAGATCATCCAGATCCCTATTTCTGCTGGGAGCTTTGCTCCAGGAATGCAGTGTTTGGCAGGGCTTCATGCTCAGGATGTCATGTCCAATTTTTATGCATTAAATATCCACTTCTGAACACTGAAAATGTTACTTTGCCTAATGTATGAGCAGTGGTGGCGAGAGAGAATATTATTTGGCGGGGGGGGGGCGGCTAAGGGTGCAGGGGACAGTACAGAGTGGCGCAGGGCAGTACGGGGCCACCTCCCTCCTGCAGGGCTGTTGCGGGGCCAGCGCATGCTGGGGGAGCTGGGTGCAGTGCTACGGTGTCACAGTGGAGCTGCGTTGAGGGAGCTAAGCCCTGTTAGGCCCGGTCTTCTGCCACCTATGTGTATGAGCTATAATTTGCCTAAGAAGAAACATCATAAACTGGGAGCCATAAGTTGACACTGTGGTACAAAACACAATCGACTGTAAAACTGTCACTGTGTATGAAAAAGACAAATTTATTAAGATCTAAATATTCACTCTGAGGCTACAGCAGAATAAATGCTGTTACAAACAAGTAAGCACTAGGGTCTAACAATTTATACTGCTGATAAACAGCTCTCTGGTCTCATAGGTCTGCATGTTTTGAAACACTTAATGTTCTTGAAGTAATTAGTCAGATGCCATTTTAATACAAATTCCACCAGAAAGTTACAATCAAATGCATCACCTGTGACCACTGCAAGATAATTCATTTAATCAGATAACTCTGGGAAATAGGTAAAACAAAACAAAAAAAAAGGAAAAAAAAAAAAAAAAGAAAAAGAAAAGAAACCCCCCCCCAAACATATACTTGTTAAACAGTAAGGTAAGTTTAGCAGCATTTCAAAAATTTGAAAGTCCAAAAGGCTCTGTTAATCATGAAACCCTCAAATGCAACAGTCTGAGGACTAGAGCCTATCCTGTGAGCATAAAGTGAAGGGATGGAGAATCATTATTTATCTGTCCGGGAAATGGGATGTCCACAGTGTGCAAAAAACAAAGACAGACAAATGTGGGTAGCGTCATGGCTGTATTAACATTTATAGTTCAGCATCTGTTACCTCTTGGTTGTGCTGGTGAATTCCCACTTAGCCAGAGAGCCAGGTTAGGCTATATAGTGTAGGGAAAGCTGTGGATAAACTACAATTTCATGCACCTTGGGCTAGATTTTGGCTGTATATTTAGATCCTCTGTGCTGCTCCAACAGTTTTTGTGGTTGTAAAGGGACTGAAACTGCCCACAGCGGAATTACCAAGCTGTCCCTTAAAACAACCTAAACAAAAGCATCTATGCAACTCCAAACGCATGCTTCCATTTGGCATTTCTATGAACCAGAGCTACACTCATACCCACTGTCCAACCTAGAGAAAAGAGTCTAAAATGCTGCTTGCCATTTTTAGCCAAAAATAATGATTCTATGTGGCTTGCTAAATAGCAGTGATAAGCAATCCCTTCTGGGTGATATAGCTCACGATGGCTTTAGAGACAATGTAAATCCTGATTCAGAACCTGAATATGAACCAAAACCATGAGTGAACTGACTTCCATGCAGCAATATTTGCAGCAGTGGTTTGTACACCTCCTTTGAAAGAGCCAGTTATAGCCTGACCCTTTAACGAACTGTGGAGGGACACTGATAGTTCTCGTAGCTTATCACACCAATGAGGAGCCTACAGGAATGCAGGATCTGTCAAAACGGTAAGCAGGCATCTGCATCCCCCAAGCTCCTCTACATGACTGAATCAGCTCGGCACACTTGCACATGGTTACCGCTTTTTACCAGCCCCACAAAACAGCTTAAAGTGGCAGTTTTGAACCATGCTATGTTCCTACATACTGAAGCCTGAGTTCTTCCTTTTTTTTTAGCAACTGCTAACCTCTTCTTGACCCCCCAGGTGAAGCACTCATGACTTATTGCCACTCACACTACCACCAGCATACTTCATCTGTTGACTGTCAACTCAAGGTGTGAACAACTGATCAGCTCCCATCCCCATCAGCATGGCACCTGTTCACTAACTCTGTTCTAATGGCTGCTGGGACAACTGCTGCCCAGCTGTAAGCATACTTAGGTTATTTCATGTGAGGCTTTTTGACTCCATAAGACAGCCAGCCTTTTCTGTAAACCATCAGTGAACAGCTAGTCTCTTCACAAGTGTTTCAAAGGCTATTTGAACATCATTCAAGAGGAATGCACAGCAGGTAAGGCAGCACTGAAGTTGTATTTTACAATAGCAACTGTACTTTTGCAACTTTAAGGTATTTACCAGCTCCATCAAAGAAGAGGAACAAATATTTTTTAGGTATAACTGATCCCTTGGGCATAGACTCCTAAACATCAGCAATGCAATGCACTCAAAGGGACTGCTGACCTGTTAGAAGGGCGGTCCCTTTGGGTTCTTCCAATTGAAAACCTTTGCTCTTCAATACTGGAGTAACTCCAGGAGGAAATTAAACGTCAGATCTTTCTGGCAACGGATGGGGATAATCCCAGCTTCCTGCTCAACAGCCCATTCGTAATAGAGCAGCTTTCAATGACAGCATATGTCATGTCCGAGGCCAGAGATGCTGATGCGTAGATGAAGCCTACAATCATTGTATTACAGAATAATGAGTTAGTGGAAAAGCACTTTGAAATAACTCAGGTATGAAAGGAGCTACCTAAAATCACATTACTCTAGTGTATAACTGACGATTACCCTGAATGTCCCCTTACTCATTCTTAACAGTGCACAACATTAGATGGGATTTTTTTAATTTTGTTCTTGAAGCTGTGAGAGAGAGCCACTGGCCGTGCTCACAGCTCTCCCGAGAATCGGCAGTATTATTTAATTTTTAAAGAAAAATGCAGTAAGATTGTAAATTAGCTGTGCACCACACTTTGGGGCTAGAATAGGGCGGTGCCAAAATAAGCAAGAGACTCTTAGAGAATTGTTCAATCACCCAGAGAGCTCAGTACAAAATTCCTGACATAAAATACTGAAGTAAAAAATTAATAAAAGAAACCACAAGGTTGTGTGATGGGAAGTGGACAGGTGTGGACATGAAGTAATGTTGCTGAAACAAACTAGCAGCTCTAAGAGAATTAGACCCTTATGCAGGTGAGGTTTTTCAGAAGAACTAGTAGAGTTGTCCAGCTTGAGATTATAAGAGTTTTCATCATTAAACCTGAGTGAATTTGGTTTGTTCCCAAAGACCCCTGGCTTCTCCATAAAGCACTGAAAATAAGGCAGAAATCATGCAAATCAGAACTGGGCTTCAAGTTCTTCACCAGCATTATCTTACAGTGAACACTAACACTTCGTTTGCTGCAGATGGTGGACATATGCAAAACTCCCTTTTCCAAACTATACTGAAGCCTGGGATGAGGTCTGATGACCTGTGCCGTTTCAGCATGTTTGGAGTAATCATTAGATCAAGCTTTGAAATCTGATGGTCAGCGCAAGGGAAGAAAAATCTGAGGTACAAAGGGGGATCAAACTCTCTTAACACCCAGTTTTTCTGTTCAAAGGAAAACTGCATTGATTGTTACAGAACAGCACCTGATGCTGCTAATTTTTATGTCCCCTTCCCCCCACAACCTGGCTGGGATTCTAATACCGGTAAAACCAACCATAATATATATTTTTTCTTCTAAAAAAATATGCGCATGTTCCTTGCAAAGACACACAGTGGAAAAGAAAGCAAGAGGAGGCTTTCAGTCTTTTTTATCAAAGGCATCAATGTCTCTGTTGAACCTCAAATATTTTGCCTAAGGATAGGAAGGTAAAATAAAAAAATAGAAAGTGTGTTAGCAAATGCTCCCATGCAAAACTCTAAATTTTATTCACTTTTATTTATATATTCAACAATTCTAAAGTATTTACTTCTTGCTTTGACAAAAATGAAAAATATAGGAGCACTTTACTCTCTTTAGGAGAGAAGGGTTATATATACAGCTATGGAGAGATATCAGTTCCTCCTTTACATAAAAAGAAAAATAATATTAATAAAAAAGTGCTTCATTGATCAAAAAAGACTAAGAGCTGCAAGCATTTATTCACACTATACATCACAGACCCAAAAAACCCGTATCATAACCTCTTGGCACCTGTCATTAGGAACTGCAGAATCTTAGACTTAGTTCTGACCGTCTACTTGCACCACAAAACCACACCATGTTAGTGTGCAGAACTATACCATGTCCCCTAAAATCAGACTTCTAATCACAACCTCAATGGAAAAACCAGAGCGATAGGAGCTGTGTATTACTCTGGTTCCTGTTCCAACTTTCTCTGTTTTACCTGAAATTGTAACATCTAGAGCAGTTCCAGGAACAATTGATTCTAGATACAACTCAAACTGGAGACCCTGTCTTTCTGTCTGCTCTTCCCTACCGATGATCTGAAAGTGTTTCAAAGCATGTACCAGGGAAGAACTCAAGGAGTCTTGTTACCAGCCCCTTTGTAATTTAAGTACATAGGCTGCTATGTGAAACAGCTTGAAACATTCATGTATGTCTTGTGAATCTTTAGCTTAACTCTACAGCAGTTTATGCTTCTTTCTCAAAGAGCGAGGAAAGTTCAGCTGTCAAAAGTAAAAGGCCTTGACATTTCTTTCCCATTAGGTGCTACCAGACATTCTCTCTGTGTGAGCTTCACTCTAGGTGATGTTTTGATGCTTCACTAACAGCGAGTATCCATCTTGCCCAAGATCCATTATAATTCCTTGCACTTTCATACTAAAAATTTTCAAATACTTCAGTGGGATTTGTTCTTTTTGAGAACATCAGAAGCAGAAGCTGTCACAACTTAAATTTGGACAATAAATCATGAAGCAGAATGTTATAATGTGCCTTTCTTCTCCAAACTGCACTAAGCAGTGTTTATCAAAAGGCAGAGACATGGGTACAAACAGTTCTTTGTTAGAGAGACTCACACTTTATTGAGGTGACTTTTAAAAGCATGGAAAAATCCATGATTTGTTTTATTCTGGATAGGGCCCTTGGTCAGGATTTTCATGTCTGGAGTATGCAGACCACAGGATGAAGAGAAGGAAATGTTTCACAGATGGTACCAGAGGCGGTATGCTACCTTTTACTGGCTGATAGCCTGAGGGTAATGACATTTAGTTAGCATATCACAGCTGTCCTTTAGTTGCTCTGGGTTATCTCATTAAAGTGTGAGTCTGATCTACAGTATGATATTCATCCTATGTTAGTAGGAACCAGATGAATGTACTATTAGTGAAACAGCTCTGCCTTCTGTGTAAACCACCCTAAAAATGGAGCAAGGGTAGAAGTTTAAAAGCCGCCTAATTTCCCAAACATCACCCTTTTTTTTAAAAATAAATTGCGTTTACAGAATCTTACATAGAGATGCCAGTGTAAAACCAGCCCCAAACAAGCAGTCTGTTCAATCCCCTTCCTTCTCACTTCCCTCAAACAAGCGCACACTTTCCTTAGCCAAAGGTGTCCAGATGTTTCCACTCAAAATAACAGCCAACTTGGCTAATGGCAATAACACATGGATTATATAATAAGTATGTACAGAGCCACTGAGTGTGGAAATCTGTGATTGATTCCCCTTTCACGCAGGGAGGATAACTAAACCCACTCTAAGAACAGAGGGGGAGAGTGCTCTCTTGGGAAAGAGATTCCCATTTCTTCTAGCAGCAACAGTTTCCCAAACAGCAGTTTCTGGTTTGGAAGTAACAGGAGTGACTGAAAGCACTAGCACTGACACTACAGGTATTCACGCTCTGCACGCCATCTCTGGACTGATCCCCCTCCTCTCCTTTCCTCCATAAAAAGGAAAAGTCTGTCTTCAACACAGCAGTGGGAGTGCCAAAAACATCAGGGAGACCTGGCTCTGGACCCAGCCTCCTTTCCCACTCTACAGTCTTCCAGCAAACCAAAAAAAAAAAAAAATATATATATATATATATTATATATATATGTACACACAAACAAGATAAAAAGGAAAGGGGGGGCAATAGATGGAAATGAAGAGTCCCACAATCCAGTAGTACATCCTAGAGCTCTGATCCTCCAAGCAGTATTCCATGCCTTAAACTCCAAAGTGCATGGCTTCTCCAGTCCTACCAGCGTCAGTTCACCAGGCATGTGTGAGTCTGTGTAGGGGAAGATTAGCACTGTCTCTCTTTCCCATTCCTTCCAGGCTGGAGCTTTAATTTGAAGTGGCAGTGATGGGTTTATCCAGTTCAAGGTCAAGGCTGGAACAACTGGGGTGCAAGCTGCTGTAGCAAGATTTGCAGACTCTGCTGGGTTCAAAGAGCTGTTGACTAGGAACTGGCACCTTCTGGTTACAGCAACTGGAACAAAAGACATTTCCACAATTCCTTGAAGCAGGAACAAGAAGAGGAGAGAGAAATGGAAAAAAATTAGAAGCATATTAACACAGCTACTCACGTTTTAACCTGACACTACCTCTTAAGTGCCTGTGAAAGTGGCTAGCCCGGGAGACTGCAGTTGTATTTTTTAAGTAACAGAGCACAGGCAAAAACAGGGCAAGCCTCCCCACCCCAGCCTACACCCATGTGGCAGCACTGATGGGACCAGCTCTATAGCTAAGGTAGAGATTGAAGGCTAAATACTTTTACCTGTTATATACCAAAATGGCACATATTCAGCTGCATATCTGCAGTTTTTGGAACTTATGCAGAGTTTTCAATTCAGCTCTGCATACTGCCACTAAACATACTCAGTATGGCTCTGGTCTGCCTAGGCAGCTGTGCAGTGAAACAGATTTGCCCATGTATACCCCCTAAGGCAAGGTAAGTCACAGGATTTTACCTGCAGAAAAAAAATGAGGATCCGGTATTCAAGGCTGGACCCAATGATAAGGACACTTATCCAGGAGGCCCCAGTTTCTAGGTCTCCCTCACACATGGGGTTTGAATCTGTGGCTCTGCTTCCTGGCACCAGTGTGGCACAGGCAAGTCTATATGCACAGCTTTCTCCAGCACTTCTCTTGGAGCTGGGCACAGCCAGCCCAGAGAGGGAGTTATATTGAACCAGAAGCAGAAGTGTAAGACAGAGCATGTGGTTCACTGAGATGACTGCTGCTTGGCAATGAAGGGCAGTCAGGGCAGCTGAAGGCTGAGCTGAGTGCTGCCCTGCTCCTAAAGGGGCAAAACCTGTCTAATACTGTTTATACAGTCTAGCCAATGAAATGAAAAGTGCAGTCTGGCCAGCTTCAGGAGGAGGGCTGGAGAAGAGGCTGCCATGCCTCCTGAAGGTCTGAACAATTTTCTGGGGATTAGGAGATGTAGGTTCAAACTCCTTCTGGTTACGGGGGACATAAAACCTAGGTCTTCTGCTCCCAGGGCAGATGCTCTAACTATTAAGCTACTTGGCTAAAAGGCTGACGGACCCTCATCCCCCCACCCATTTTACCTTGCATGGTGCTCATCCAGGTTGATTCTGTCACCCATTTTGCTCTGTGGTGAATAAGAATCCCAAATGGGACTGCAGTTACGTGGCAACGGACATGCCATTTAGGCCTCACTTTCCACTTGTAATTCAACCCCTGGCCTCTCTTGCTGAGTGCTTTAGGTGCCTAAATCTTACTTTCAAAGGGTCTTAGATGCCTAAATCACTAATGCTCGTTTGAAAATGTTCCTTAGTTCTCAGTGTGTGTCCTGGGACCCTGGCTGAGGGCCCGGGCACTAGAATAAGTTACCACGAAGTAAAAAAGCACAGGATTTACAGCACAGCAGCTGATTTATGGTAACTGCTCACAGGCATGCTCTCAGGTAAAGAGAAAGCTAATCTCTGTCTGGCTGCTCCTTGATGAAAGAGAAGTAAGTTACTGCAAGTTAACTTGTGTACCACTGGATAGGACAGAGGACAAACAGGTATGTGAAATAACTGCCATGTTGTAAACTCCTGCCCATATTTACCTTGCAGTAACTTGTTTGTGGTCCCACAACCTTAAACTCTCACCTAGTGCAAGCTGGCAAAAAGGCTGCTGCAGGGCTCTTACTTTGTTAACTAATAATGTGAGCCAGGTCTGAACGGTGGCCTAACAGAAAAAGGCTCTGGGTTGCTTTACTTGTCTAAAACTGCCTGCTTGGTAAGGATAAGTACCTGGGGGTAACTGGGCCTTTTCCTCCAGCTTCTTACAAGTAAATTCTTTAGAAAATTAAAGTACAAGACAGACAGAAAGTCATAATAAAATTAAAAACCTGTGGTCCTCCCAGTTTCTGCATGATACAATAAATGTGTGTACAGTAGCTCAGTGGAAGCACAGCAGCCCCACACTTCTACATAGAGAAAATGTATGAAAGTCAACACGAATCATGCAAAGCCATGAGATGAGCAGCCACATATCTATCCCATGCTTAGAAAGTGACAGTGACGATGCAACACAATGAACAGTCTTGTACGTGGTCTTGTCAGGTGTCAGTTGGCGGAGGCACACTGGCTCATGCACCTCAAGGGAGCTGTGGATAAGATTTAAATCTGGAAAATGACTGAAATTCTTCTCCCCCACGCCCCCGCAAAGCCTGGCTCTGATCGAGTGAAGCTGACAAGAACTCCAGTTCACAACCCTGCCCTCAAAGACTAGGAAGGCATTATTAAGGCTTTAGCACTGAACTTCAGGGATCTGACTTTTTCATGTTCGACTCAGAAACTCCCAGGGTTTATCTGCTTGGCTGAAGCCTTTCTCATTAACTGTGGTGGGAAACTGTTGCTGCTGCCAAGAGATTTCTGCCAGGAAGAAAAGTCTACATGTAGCAATCTTGATTCATCTTTTGAGATTACCAGATGCCGGTCACTAATGGAGTGACAGTCAGCAAAGGGAAATCCCATTTTTACCTCCTTACGCCAGCCTCTGGTCTTAATCTCAGCACTAGCAAACTCAATGATGGCTATAGATTTGTATGGTGGTTTTGACACTGCCTCATGGATGCCATCAAAAACAGCTGGAGTGAAAATGACTTAATGCAATATAATACAGAAAAGCCCTGCAGGAAAGCAGTTCAGGTATCCTACAGTCCTGCTGAAGCAATGAGTATTCAGCACAAACTTACTGTTGGCAAACTATAATGAAGAGCAGCCAATAGTATTCTTTAAGATACGTACTGACTTGAAGCAGCTCATCTTACACGTTTGAGTGTTTCCCCCTGCCTAACCCCGTGTGACAGGGCACACCGCTCCAAAATGACAACCCGTCACACTGAAACTCAGTCCCGTACACCCTGCCAGACATCTGCTTCACCTGAGATATGCAAAACAGAACAAACCAAAACAACCCCCAAAACAAACAAAAAACCCATCAAATTTGGCTTTCCTCTACAGTGCCTGGAAAATCTTATTCGTCCTGTGAGAGATGGCATTTTCTTTGCCTCATCATAATCTTACTACCACACCTGCCTTGTCTGGCCAGTCACAAACATCTACCCCTTATACTACCGTTCCCCACACTGCTTGTTATTCCTGGGGTATTTTAGTCTCTCAATAATTGTTGGTCATCTCCTTCCAACACACTTCAAAGCTACACTGGGACTGTCCTGTAGCATTCCAGCAATACTAAGGCAAAAAAGGAAAGGAACTGGAAATAAATTGGTGACTAAGCACGGTTTGCTGCTCAAACAAATGATTTACTACTAAAATGAGACTTAGTTTAAACTGAGATGTGTTTATGCTACAAAAAGCTTAATCCTAAATGCCTTCCTGTGGAAACAGCGGCCTGGTCAGAGCTCTAAATCCCTGGCAGGATGTACTATCCATCCACAATTAACTTTTGGTGGTTTCTGGGCAAGTGGAAAACAAAGAAAGGGAATAAAGTTAGTTTGGAAAAGTTATCAAAGAAATACAGACAGACAACAGACAGAGGCTGTTGCAAATGCTCACCAGGTTTGATCAACACGTTCAATGTCCCTGCAAGGAGGGGAGAAACAGCTCAGAAGGGAAAATAGCAAAAGAAGCAAATAGTGGCAATGAGGGACACTGGAGTTTTTTTAAACTGGCAAAAAGTTTAGAATATGTGGTTTTAAAACTCATTTCACCTTCAAAGGGAGAAAGGACGAAGATCCACCCTGTGCAGCAGGATTAATGACAACGTAAATTACTGAAACTTTTTTTGGTCTTCTAGTTGCTCAGGCAGCTTATTACTTACAGGTGGTATCTTATAAACCACAAAGTTGGAAACAGTAAGACCAGGAAATGCAAAAACTAAAGGGCAATTAGGAATAAGACTGAAATCCTGAAACAGTTTCAATTCCTTAGTATATAAAAGCACAATAGGAATTCCCCAGAGCACAGACTTGTCTGGAAGTTGTAGACTAGATCCTAAGTGAGAGAGTGAGTCCAGGGAGATACAGGAGGCAAAGTGATGATGCTGAATGGGAACATTTTGCAACAGATGACTAAAATAAACAACCCAGTAGAGAAAAGACAAAGGAAAACACCAGACTTCATCTCTTATCATGTTCTTCAGACACATATTATTTAAATGCTTAGAACATATGCTTTTCATCTGAAGTTATAAAATATATTTATCTACACACACATAGACAAGGAACCCTAGGAAAATGAAAACTGTTCAACTTCTGTTCATTCTTCCATGGGCTTATCTTTTTAGGAGGACAAAATGGAAATAAATAGAAACATGGACACAAACCAAAGATTATGTTTTAACTCACTGCTGCTTCTTATGGCAATACAGCATCAAAAATAAACTTTTAAGTTATAGCTCCTGTGATCACCTTGTCAACTGCAAGATTCATCAAGAAGACTGTATAATATAGTGATATATCTTGATTCCTAAAAGCTTTAAAATGCAGCCAAAAAACCTGTGATTCCCTGTCTCAAGCCAGAATCAAACTAATCAACAGGCTAGTGCTACCTGCCCTTCATCAGACCACTGTGCTGGCTCTATCTAGTATGGCCTTTCTGGGCAACAGATTTTGCGAAGACTAATCCAATCAACCCGTATTCCAGATGTCTGTCTCAAAATTTCTTATACAACTCATGTAATGAGGAGCAAAGGAGAGATGGAGAAGGAAACAGTTTTCTACCCAGTGATGGAAAAAATGTTACTGAGGGGCTGACAGTATTAAATGGTAAATGGACTGTATAATGCTGTATTTTCTCAGGTATAATATACACACGTTTCCCCCAAAACCAGCTGCTGGAAACTGGTGCGCGTGTTTTAAGTAGGGAAATACAGTAATAACAATTTCTGCAGCAACAGGGAGGGGGTTGAGAAAGTAATGCTGCACATAAGGCACAGGGAACAGTAAAGGAAGCACACAGCTCCTTGGCTGTTAGCTGTAAACACTTTCTACAGCAGAAGCTCATGCTGCAGAAGCCGCTACTAATTCAGCACGAACTTCTGCACTTCCAAAACAGAGCCAAGCCCAGGCTGGAACAGAGGCCCTCAGCTGACTCTGCAGGTGCTGCTGCTGGATCAGGCTCTCTGCTGACCTGGCAGGCATTTCTGATTGCCCACCCAGCTCAGCTCAACTGGTTTAGCCAGCAGCACCTGCACATCCTACAGCTAGGCAGTAAGCCTGCGCAAAGCAGCTAATATTTGCTTCGGATTCAGCTGATTTGGGGGACAGTGATTCAACTTGGTGATTCGAATCACTGTCCTGAACTGATTCAGTTGAATCTGATTCGGAGATCTGGCCGGCACAGAATCGCCTAAATCTCCAAATCAAACATGCCTCATCCCCTGCCCACTCTTCCAGCCCTATCAATAGCTGTCCTGCCTGGCCCTGGCTTCCCAGCAATTTAAAAAAAAAAAAAAAAAAAAAAAAGCCTGGCACTCACTGGCTACTGCCAGACAGGGGGGTGATCCATGCTGCCCCCCCACTGCCCCGTGCTGTGTGTGGGGTGGTCTCCATGAGCCCCCATCTGCCCACTCTCCCAGCCCCAGTGTCCCAGCTCTTTAAAAAAAAAGGCAAAAAAAGAAAGCCCCCACTCACCGGCTCCTGCCAGGTGGGGGGGCCATCCCCACTGCACTCGCTGCCCCACACTGCATGGGGCCTCAAGCCCCCATCCCCTGCATGCTCTCCCAGTGCCCCCCATGGCTACTTTGCCTGCCCCAGCATCGGCTCTTTAAAAAAAAAAAAAGCCCCCTCACTCACCAGCTTTTGCCAGGCAGGGGGGGATGATATCTCCTGCCTGCCCTGCGCTGCATGGAGGGCTCTGCCATGAGCCCCCAGAAGTCCTGACAGCCACTACAGTTTCTGGTGAGTGAGGGCTTTTTTTTTTTTTTTTTAAAGAGCTGGGACAGCCATGGGGGGGGAGGGCGGAGAATGGGCAGGGGTTGGGAGCACGAGGCAGACCCCCCACACAGTGCGGGGCAGTGGGGATTGCCCCCACCTCGCTGGCAGCAGCTGGTGAATGGGGGCTTTTTTTTTTTTTTTTTTTTTAAAGAACCGGGAGCTGGGCTGTGTGGGGCAGCCATGGCGGGGGCTGGGAGTGTGGGTACTTGAGGGGGGCACTCAGGGGAGCTGGGGGAGCAGGCAGGGGATGGAGCCTGGAAAGAGTCCCCCCATGGCCCCTCCCCGCTTCTCCAGCCCCCCACCCCAGTTATCAGCATAGAGTCTGGGTCCAGCTCCCTGCAGCAGCGAGCAGGGACTGCTCGAACCTCCAGATCTCTCTGCAGCTCTCTGAATCTTTTCCGAATTGATTCAGAGAGCTTCAAATTGATTCAGACCTTTTTATTAGTCTCTTGATTCAATTCAGATTCGACTGCCAAATCAGGCCAAATCTCCGAAACAAATCAGCACCCAAAGCTTCGCACAGCTCTACTAGGCAGCTAACAGAGCAGCCACAGTCTTTTGCTCTGCCCATAACTGCAGTTGCCTGTGTCTTCCCTGGGAAAATACTGTACTTATCAGTATTTTCAAGGAAAAATCTCTACTTCTTCATCCTGCCTTTCAAAAACGAGGTGCGTGTCTTATTAGGGAGGCACGGTGTACTTGAGGAAATAAGGTAGTTTATAACATTTACTTATGAAACTATGTTTGGAAACAGCAGGCTGCCTCTGAATCAAAACTGAAGGGAAAAAAAGGTCTGAGTATGTTTCAACAGGTGCAGAGCTGATACGAGTTGCTATTTTTGAAGTAGATGCTATAAACAAATGGGAATTCAATTAAGGAAGCAGCCTTGTCTTTCAAAGCTGAGTTCCTTGACTTCAGCAGTGAATATAGACCTTATACTTTAAAATTTCTTTTGTTTTTGTAACTTACCTGCAGTGGTGCTTCCTGCTGGCAAGCCAAAATGTACTGTCACAACCATAGCAATGGGCAGCTAGGTGATCTGGAAGCCATCGTGTTACCTGTGAAACACAGAAAACAAAGACAAAGGTATCAAGGTCACAGCACTTATCTAGAGGGCTACAGGCTATACTGGCAGGATAGATTGGGGAAAAAAGGTTGGGGGCGTTGCTCTATACATTAGGGAACATTATACATCTTTTGTAATAGAGATGGGGACAGAAGAAGGACAGATCAAAGTCCTATGGGTCAGATTTCAAGGGGGTAGGGGTGAAAGGGACTTGGTAGTGGGGGTCTACTACAGACCCCCACACCAGGAGGAGGAGTTGGACCTAGAATTCTTGAAACAGCTCTTAAAGACAGTACACTCAAAGGACGTGGTTGTCATGGGTGACCTAAATTACCCAGACACCTGCTGGGAGGAGCAGTCAGCTAGGTCTGCCCATTCACCTAGGTTCCTAACCTGCATACAGGACCTACATCTAACACAGGAGTTATGCAGTCCCACTAGGGGAAATGCCTTACTTGATTTTGTGCTGGCCACAGAGGAGGACTTGGTGGGGGATCTACAGGTACAAAGTAACCTAGGGGATAGTGACCACCAATTGACAGGATTTACTATCTGGTGAAAGATGGGTAAGACAACTAGTAGGGCAAAAGTCCTAGACTTCTGAAAGGCCAGCTTCAACAAGCTCAGGAGATTAGTTAGAGTGGGACAGAGGGATAACCACATCTGTGAGCTGGGAGTCCAAGAAGGGTGGGAGTTCCTCAAGGGACTGATCCTGCAGGCACACAGGGGTATCATCACAGTACACACAAAGGGAGGCAAAAGAGCCAAAATACCTTCTTGGCTGAGCAGGGAAATTAAGGAGAGCCTTCAGAGGAAACTGTGGAAGCAGGGGGCAGCTACCAAGGAAGAATATACCTGCTTGGCTCACGCTTGCAGGGAACCAGTGAGGAAGGCCAAAGCAGATACAGAACTCAAGTTGGCAACAAAGATTAAGAGCAACAAAAAAGGCTTTCTTTAAGAACATAGGGAGCAAGCAGAAGGTGCAGGGTAACATAGGGATGCTAAAGAATGGACTAGGGCAACTCGTAACAGATAGGATGGATAAAGCGGAGCTCTTAAATGATTTCTTTGCATCTGTATTCCTAGATACAGATACAAACACACCTCCCAACAAGACTTTAGTCTGGTGTGAGAGAAATACCAATCCAGCAATGGTTAGCACTGACCTAGTGAAGAGGTACTTGGAGGGGCTGCCTGTATTTAAGTTGGCGGGCCCCGATGATCTTCACCCAAGGGTACTAAAGGAATTGGCTGGTGTCATAGTGAAACCACTGGCGCAACTGTTTGAGTGCTTGTGGCACTCAGGACAGGTACCAGAAAACTGGAAAAGGGGCCGATGTGGTCCCTATTTTCAAAAAAGGGAGGAAAGAGGACTCGGGTAATTATAGGCCAATTAGCATCACTTCTATTCTTGGCAAGATTTTAGAAAAAATCATAAAGAATCACATTTGTGGGGGGCCAGTGGGTAATACAATGTTAAGGGGCAACCAGCATGTGTTTGTAGCAGGCAGATCCTGCCTGACTAACCTGGTCTCTTTTTATGACCACGTCACAAAATGCTTAGATGCAGGGGAAGAGATAAATGTTATTTACTTGGATTTTAAAAAGGCTTTTGACATAGTGACACACCCACTTCTCACAACTGAGCAGCTGTGATGTAGATTTTTTCACAGTAAAGTGGGTGAAAAACTGGCTTATGTGACACACCCAGAGAGTGGTGGTGGATGGGTCGATTTCCTCCTGGAGAGATGTGGGCAGTGGTGTCCCCCAAGGCTCTGTCCTTGGACCAGTACTGTTCAATATCTTCATCAGTGATTCAGATGAAGGTGTTGAAAGCACTCTGTCCAAATTCGTAGCCAACACCGAACTATAGGGTATAGTAAACACAATGGAAGGCAGGGAGCGAATTTAGGCCAATGTGGACAGACCGCGGAAGTGGGCAGATCAGAATAGGATGCAATTTAACAAGGATAAGTGTAAGGTGCTGCACCTGGGGAGAAAGAATCTCCAACACACCTATAGATTGGGAAGTACCATTCTGAGTACCATAACAGTGGAAAAGGATCTTGGAGTCATAGTCGACACAAAGATGAACATGAGTCGCCAGTATGATAAGGTAAGAAGTAAGGCTAACTGCACTCTTTCTTGCATTTGTAGGTGCATCACGAACAGGTCTAGGAGGTGATACTTCCCCTCTATGCGGTATTGGTGAGACCGCAGCTGGAGTACTGCATCCAGTTTTGGATACCACGCTTCAAGAGGGATGTGGATAACGTTAAGAGGGTTCAGAGGAGGGCTATGCATATGGTTGAGGGCCTGCAGGTCAGATCCTATGAAGACAGACTGAGGGACCTGAATCTCTTCAGCCTCCACGACAGAAGGCTGAGAGGTGATCTTGTGGCTGTCTACAAGCTCATCGCGGGTGATCAGCAGGGAATAGGATGGCCACAAACTGAAGGACAGTAGATTTAGGTTAGACATTAGGAAGAAATTCTTTACAGTCAGGGTTGCCAAAATATGGAATAGGCTTCCAAAGGAGACTGTGCTCTCCCCTACCTTGGAGGTGTTCAAAAAGAAATTAGACAAGCACCTGCCTGGGGTTACTTAACCCCAGCGCTCTTTCCTGCCTGGGGCAAGGGGTCAGACTCAAAGGTCTACTAGGTCCCTTCCAACCCTAGAAATCTGTGAAATCTATGACCCAAACTCAGAAAATCAAGGCAAGGTGCCTTTTGCTTTAAGGGGACAGAATCAGAGTTGGCAATAATGAAATACAGAAAAGACAACTCTCAAAAATGTGATTCAGTGCATTCTCCCCAGGCACACAGAAACGAATAGGGCTTAACCCCATTTCACTTTACGTGCCTAAACATTGCACATGTAGAAGCAGAACTGCAACTCTCAGCACTTACAGTTTGCAACTCAGTGGCCACACCTACATGAGACACTGACTGCGCAGTAGCTCGTTACTACTGCGCAGTAGTATTTCATGGCACAGAGCATGATGCAACGCTACTACACAGTAGCAATGAGATTCTGTGCAGTAAGCATGATCTAAAAGCCATTTGGCGAAGCTGCTGTGTAGTAACTCTGGTTACTGCGCAGTCATTTAGTACTTGTATATGCAAGCACTACATGCACAGTAACAACTGTGCAACCAGCTTCTCGTGCAGGTGTGCCCAGTATTGCCCTTCAGTGCTACTACCCTGCTCGGTAGTGCTGTTTCAGCTAGGTAAGTAGACAGCGAAACAAAATGGCTCATGTATGTGTAAAGCTGGGCAAGTCCTGAAATTTTACGCAGGCAAAAAACATGGCTATCAGGTGTGAGAAAGTCCCTTTCTACTACTTCGCCCAATAATACAGTGGGTACAGCACTTAGCTAGGGAGCAGGATATCTCAGTTCTACAACCTACCTGCCCCACAGGGGTTTTAAAAGTGTCTCCTGTTTCCCAGCCAAGTGCTCTAATCCTCCAACCAAGGGCTGAGAGCATGGACAAACGTAACACTTGGACTGGTTTAAACACAGTTTAAACTACAGGGCTGGATCCAGACCTACAGGCATGTATGGTTTGTGGTTCTGCACACTTCTTTGCAGTGGCACAAATCACATACTTTGCATGTTAAACCATGCATAGCGTTCCTAATTTGCAGTTCTGGGGCAAAATTTGCTACTGGAATTTCCTGGTAGCAAAAAAAAAAAAAAAGAGGAAGAAAAATGCAGTGCAAAGCACACCGAAGTGGCGTATGCCAGGACAAAGTGCTGTCTGCTGCCCCGTCTCTGTGTGCTGCAAGAGACCCCACACTGAGGCACCCTGTGCACTCCCGGCTGGCTGAGGTGCAGGCAGCCCTGGGTTGGCTGTTCCCGTCTTGAGGCACACTGTGCCCCAACCATCTGCTCTGAGGCTGGCTGGGGCCAAGGTGCCACAGCGTGGCAACTCCACATGCTTCACAGTGGAGCCCCTGCACTGAGGCAGGTGGAGACAGGGCGCAGCCAGCCCAGGGCTGCCTGTTCCCCTGTCTCAAGGCACACTGCACCCCAGCCAGCTGGGGAGCAGCTGGCTGGGGCTCAGAGTGCCTCTGCGTGGAGGCTCTGCAGTGCATGGAGATGAGGCATAGGCTGCCTGCTCCCCTGTCTCCATGTGCCACTCCATGGCTGGCTAGGTCACAGGGTGCCTCAGCATGGAGGCTGCCTACCAGCTAGTCCCACAGTGAGGAACCCTATGCCCTAGCCAGTACCCACTGCAGCACACGGACCAGTGGAACAATGTGACCCGCTGCAAACTGCATGAGCACAGGCGGGCACTGCAGCACAATGTAGTGGCACAAACTTGTGCCACTACTATTTGTGCTGCTGCAAGGACATGCCCCTGCTCATGTGGACATGGCCCAAGTGTCTAGAGGGACAAGCCAATTTAGAATGGTTTAAACCTCCTGGACTGTCTCCAAAGCATACCTGTTTGTCGTTTTTTAACAGGTTCAGTATTATGTGCAGACACTAATATTTCTGTGACTAGTCTCTGCGCAGACTTCCAGATATCCCACATTGCACAGCTACTCTGGTACACAGCCAAAACTGTATGTCATTAACCCTGACCTTGTCCATGCAATCCCAGACTGATTTGGGCTAGGGGGCAAGAAGAGGACAATGGCTAGGTGGGTACAGTGGGTACCCTTGCTTCTGGAGTCCCAGGGCAGCTGAGTATCTCTCTGCAGCTTTTAAACAGAACTTTCCCCCAAGACCCAGGTCAGTTTCATT
This sequence comes from Crocodylus siamensis, assembly GCF_052110815.1. NCBI lineage: Eukaryota > Metazoa > Chordata > Crocodylia > Crocodylidae > Crocodylus > Crocodylus siamensis. Next base: position 49,043,794 of record NC_143403.1, read on the forward strand.
CTACTGGTGGCAACTAACCAAGCTTTGGGGCATCCTAGGCTGATCTGAGCCAGGGAGGTAGCTAGGTGGGTAGTGGCGTATGCCTGCTTCTGAATTCCCAAGGGGCTACCAAGTCTTTGCAGCTTTTAAACAACACTTTCCCCAGGCCACTGGTTAATTTAATTCCATTCCTGACCTTTGGCAGCCCCCTACACCAGAGCACCCAGTACACTGGGAACCTACAAGCAGAGGTCTAGGCACTTCCCAACCCCAACCTTCCTGTAGGAAAGCCTTCTTAAGCCTGAGCCAGAAACCTTGGGCAGCCCTCCAGAGCACCCAGGACACCCTTTCACTCCTACATCAACCTGCGATGCACTGAACCCTGGTACACTGCCAGAAACTGAAGTAAAATGAGGAGTGACTTGGGGGAAGTGCTCTTTAAAAGCTACAAAAGCTCTGGCAGCACCAGAGCACCCAGAAGCAGAAGTCTAGGTAGTCCCCATCACACACCCACACAAGCACGTACATCTGGGCTCCCTCAGTCACGGCACCACCAAATTTTATATATACAGTGTAGGAATGGTCTTTATAGAACTCAATGTTAGTGAAAAAAGGGAGCAGAAAAATGCAACTATGGTCGATTTATGTCTTCTTCTTCCCCTTCCTTGGCATCCAGCTAGTCAGGGTCTTCTTCTTTTTGGAGAACACTGGAGCAAGGCACTGGCATGTATGCAGGCCTAGGTATTCACTACCACTCCCCAGCAGCAGTTGGACAGCACTGCAATGCCTAAAAGGGGACTTAGAACTCTTGGCAGTGTGCATATGGATGCCTCTAAACTGGGACAGTTGTTAACCAGTTTCCAACCAGTGACATTCTTGGAATGGTTCAAGTACTATGTCTAAGTAGAGCCCTCTCCAGCCCTTCATTTGAAGTTAGCCCACTGGTCAGCCAAGATGTATAAATATGTGGGGTCAGGAGAAGTGAACAAATTGGAAGGTGTGTGGCTCAGCAAGCTGAATGCAGTCCTGAAAAGGAAGGGGCCTTGGATCTAGCCTGGGACCCTAATTTGTGGGGAAGAAACTTTCTACTATTACTTATTCACTGACTATTAAACACAACCTGACATGGACTAGCTCCAGGAGAAAGGTGTGTAGATAAGCAATGCCTGCTTGTTATAGCACTTGCTGAGAACCAGACAATGCAGGTACAAACTTGTTCTGGGGAAGGGGGTCCCAGAACTCAGGTCTTTTACCCCTAGGGGGATGCCCTGACCACCAGGCTATTGGGCTAAAATACAGGAGGGCTGCCCACTTGCAGGGCAATTCCATTTTCCCTGTGGCAAAACAGAATCCCAAATTGTACCTAAGTACCAAAAGCTACAATTACATGGCTATGTGCAGGCCACTTAGGGCCATAAAGTGAAACAGGATTTTGCCCATAATAACTTGGTTCCTGATTTTATTTCTGCACTGTAAAGGCATCCAAGCCAAACACATACATACTGAATAGGTAGTGCAGGGAATTATGAAGACCTTCCACAGTTTCTCAAACAGATTTCATATGTAGACAGCTGACAGCAGAGGGCTTAAAGGCACAGGTACAGACATTCAAAGTATTACAAGACAAGTTAAGGCAACGGGGTAGTTTACCAGAACCCGTAATATTATGGCTTGTGTTAAGAATATTATGTCCTAACAGAAGGAAAGAGGAAGGAATATCACAGACAGGGAGTTAGTCTGTACCTCTGTGTCCTGTTTATCCACCTGCTCCCAGCTAGCTTCAGAGAAAATCTCTGTGCTGCAGCGAGACAAGCAGTTCTGATCCAGATTGCTTTCCGAGTCGGGTATTGAAGTCTGTTGGTAAACAAACATAGCTGAACAGAACCTGCACATACTCCCACTTCTACATGAACAAGATTTGGACAGCTGAGAAGGGGGAATCTGTGCACCTCCTGCTGGGAAAGACCAGGGTTTGGGTCATATACACTTACCTACCTACAATTTAGATTGCAGTAACACAGACAAGAATGGGATGGGTTATGGATCCACCAAATGAGGGATTTTTCTTGGATAAAGGTATACTTCAACAGGTCAGATATGAACTGTTAGCCCTTTAATGCCAGGATTAAGCAAGGTGACATGGCTTTAAGATCTATGTACTACTGTGTATGTGAAACGGTCTGGCTATAAAGCACTTAATTAACTGTGGCCCCCTAAGAATATTACAGTTATAGCCTGTTACTCTAGTTTCACACACCAATTTCCATTCCAGCGTTTTTTCACTTTTAAAACATATTTGTAGCATGTGTGCCTTGCTGTCTCAGATGTCTCATGGGAAGATGCAAGGTAAATTCATACAGGACCAGACATAAGGACTAGAGCATACATTCACATGTAGGTCTTTGGACTGATGCTTCCTTAATATACTCTTGCCAAGCAAAACTTTTACACTGACATGCTTGTTCTCCATATGCTTGTATACAGAAGCTTGTACCAAGCCAGGCCAGGCAGAAGAAAAAAAGTAGAGCCAAGAAAGAGATTTTTAAAATATGTTTTGGTGGCCTAAAGATGGACACAGGCATTAAGTAGTATCCATCAGCATGCAGATACCTAATTCCCAGTCTAGATTACAAGCTATGAAAGCCTTTAATAAAATGAGTGCTTTGAATTAAGCCTGTGGGCCACATTTCTGCTAGGAATCCAAGCTCCTGCTAATGAGAAAAGACAAGTTTGCTTTGAATGATGCTCAGCAGAACTTTCATTCACACACTCAGCATTTAGCTATTCATTGTACTGTCATTGGCACCAATCTGACTGGCTCCAGAAGCCCATACAATTCTCTCCCAATGAATACACCTGGGACTATCCACCAGCTCTGCCAACCAGACCTCTTTGTCAGTTCCAAAAAATGCTTATGCCTACATGAATAAAAATGAAACTTGTAAACAATGTACAGTTGCGTTGTTGCTGAAAAGTAAACACATTACAATGTGCATGTATTACATTTTAATTAGCATTTTCTGTGCTGTGGTAGTGCCCAGAGACTCCTCCTAGGATCTGCCTATCACTATGCTCTGTGCTGTTCAAACCTTCCTTCAGAAGACAAAGCCTGCTGTCAGAAGATTACAACATAAGAATTTTCTTAAACCTCCCCATTTCTTCTCTCTGCCTTCATCTTCTCTCATCTTCTCTAGCTCTTCCTCCTCCTTCCACTCTCTTATACATTTGGCAGTACCAGGCCTTTGAAAAAAAGAGCTATGAACATTGCACTAGACTGTACAATTGCTTGATAGTAGTAGGTCTTCAAAGAACAAGTAGGGAAAGCCTCTGCACACCTGGCTCCCAGCTCCTCTGGCTCCCCACTGCCCCCTGCCACTCAGCCGAGTGGTAGGGGCAACAATTTAAAAGCTGGAGGGTCTGGTCTGAGAGAAAGGAAGGCAGAGACCTTCCCTAGCCTGGCTCCCTGCTTCCCCTTGCTGTCCTGCTGAGTAGCAGGTGGGAGCACGTTCAGGGGAAGTCTCTTTGACCTGTCTCCCGACCCCTGCTCCCAACCACTGGCTTTTCAGTCACTGCCCCACCATTCAACTGAGTGGCTAGGGGAAGCCAGTGGCAGCCAGCAAAGTCCCCTGACTCTCCCCAAAACCAGACACTACCAGTTTTGGGAAGTGGCAACTATTCTCCTCGCCACCTGCTCCAGTAGGAGGAGGGAGCAGCTGTCCCCTGTGTCTTCTGAAAACTGGGGTGACCCCAGGCACAGAAAGACAGGGAGTCTTTCCTTTGCCCCCACTCCTCCTGATCCCCAGGAGGAGTTAACCCAAGGGAAAGCATATTAGCATTCAGCCTCCCAAGTGCAATTTAACCCTGGCTGTTGCTGTGTTATTTTTCTCCCAAAGTGGCCATTTTTTCTCCAGGAGAAAAAAAAACCTAAGCAATGTACACTTCTGGTTTCTACTGGGAGACCAGCAGTTCTCCTGAACAACTGAGCACATGTACCTGACCAGAGTAAGGCTGCTCACACTGATTTCCCCTTTGAAGTATTACTACTGCAGCTTAGTTCAAAGAGGAGGAATAATGGGCAAAAATAGGTTTCTGAGGAGAATTTAAAGGAATTTAAAAATTGACCTATGCATATAACTTTGCTACCACTAGAGACTTCGAACTTAGTATTACGACCTTACAGATACTACCCAGCTCCCAAAAATTGTATAACATCTAGAATTTTGTAACTACACTCTGTAAAAAAGATGCAGTTAAGCCATAACACACACGCTACAATCAAACTGTGATTTGATTGTATCCTCTTCCAGCTGTCTTAAGTAGCTCCTATGTGGCAAAGCCAAAGACCTGGCTTAATTGTCCCCCGGAATATTTTTATTTTGTAATGGAAATCCAAAGCTGCACAAGCAGCAGCACAGACAGTCTAAGCCTTTCCTCTTAACGAGTCTCATGTAAGGACACTTATCTAAGGAAGGAGGCATAGCTTGGACTTGGTGGTTCCTAGCTGCCAGAAAACATATGTTTGCTTCCCCTCATGATAAACTATGCCATGCACCAGCACACCAATCCCCTGGATCTGGCCTATTAACTTAGTTGTAAATCTTAAAAAAAAAAAAAAAGTCAATCTTAATATGAACAGAGCATGAAACACTGAGTATGCTTAGACACCTTTGAGTCACCTCATTATACAGGATAGTCAAGGTGTGTTTAAACTCAATACCAAACCCACATCCTAGAGTGTCACTGGTAGCTTAAATATAAACTACTGAAATTTGGCTAAAAGATCAGTTAGCATAAGCTGCTATTGGTCTTGTGGTAAATTGTACTTTTGCCCATTTTGGCATCTTTGAGGCTTTTGTAAAGAAATGCCTTGGCCAGAAAACATCAGCTAACCAGAGGAAAAATTCCTTACCATACAGCGTCGTATTTGGGGCTCCAAAAGCTTGACTAGCCAATCCCCTGTTGTCAACAAGGGCTGAATTCCATTAGACTTACCACTTCATCCCCATAATCCCCATTGAAGCGTAGCGAACTGTTGAGGTACTGGCTCTCCAAACGACTCTTCAGCTCTTGCACCTGCTTTTTCAAAGTCTCCACTTCTTGCTGATGACCAGTTTCAATCTGGCGCAGGCGCTGCTGGATAACGTCCGTGTAGACTGGCATTCCATCATCATCCAGGTGGCTCCTGGCAGGTTGGTCTGGACTGTTGGCTGTCAGTTGCCGACCACCAGGGCTCAGTACCCACTTGTGGTGCAAATTTCTCAAATGAAACTGGGCTGAACTACAGCTCGCTGTGGAGACCTGCCGGCTCAAGGAGGCTTTGCTCTTACCATCCTCTCCGTTAACACAATGTCCGTTTGCTGCAGGGTATTTCTGGGTAATACTAAACCCTGCAGGTTTCTCTGTCACCTTGTTCTCAGTTTCTGGCTCTCCATTACATACAATCTCCTCTTTACTTTCAGCTAAAGGCAAGGCACAAGGGGAAGGCATTAGGCTGTAAGTATTATTCCTGTTAGAAGTCCTGTTTACTTTTGTTCCCATTTTGTGCAGTTCTATCATACTTTCCCCTTCTGGCCTATATTCAGCAGTTTCAGAATGCTCCACAGCACTGTTGTCTATCAGATGAGGTCTGTGGCAAGGACCTTTCTGCATTAGGTCTTGCTTTCCTTCGTTTTCTGTTAAGGTTTCAGTAGAACTTTCAATATTGGATGTTCTTGCATCATGAATTGTGATGGGTAACGGAGGGCTGGGCTGTGGTGTACTACAGTGACTCTCTGTTTCCATCTGCAGCTTACTAACACCTTCTTCTATGTTGTTCTGAATATCACTACTTACAGTACTCTCTGTAACAGTCTGTAATCCTTTTACTTGAGGCAACTTCTGGATGTTGTTACTGAGATCAATATATTCAGTCTGTTGCCCTTTAAACTCAGAAGCGCCTTGTGAACCTGGATGCGGATTGGGCACTGGATTGTTCATTATTGTAGCTGGATCACTCTCAGACTTTTTATAGAAGCCATCAACATGCCCACACAGGTTTTCAGTTCTGTTCTCCTTATCCAGGACAATCTCTTCCTCCTCCTCTTCCACTTTACCTGTTGATCCCAGGGTGCCTCTCAAGAGCTCCTCCAAACCAACATCTTCTTTGGTGGCCTCCTGCAAAATGTTTTCCATCTGTCCCTCTGCCACACCAGCTGCAACTGAGAGTTCTGCTCCAACTGGAGCTCTGCATTGTTTGCTCAAGCTGTCTCCATCAAACGGATCATCCCCTGGATTGCCAAGACCGCTCAGCTCCAGGGACCTGCGATGCTCTTGCCATTTTTCGTTTAGGCTGGGATCACTACTACGTCGGTTGTTTGTAGGCACATTGCTGTCGCAGGCTGTTGTCAGATTGTCAAATGATCTTGTCTTTGGTAGCCTGTAAGGATCAGAAATAATCAGAATCAAAAGCTTGTTTTTAAAAAAATGTTTAAATACAACAGCTTGCAAGCCTCCCCATTCTGAAATCATAAGCAGCTGCTGGTCACTGCTGAATTCAGTAATGCACTAAAGCAGTTTTCAACCTGTGGTTCATGGGCTCCTAGGTGTCTGCGGGCTATGTCTAAGGGGTCTGTGGAAGGTGACTTTGATCAATCAAAAGTATGTGAATACCCACACTTATAATTTAAAGGGTCCGCACCTCCATTCAAAATCTTTTAGGGATCCATACATGAAAAAAGGTTGAAAACCACTGCACTACAGTGTTACTGAGTTCTACAGATCATCTGTGATACAAAGTTCCTCCAGTACCTTTCCTCTGGATCAATCTCTCCATCAGGAAAATTTCTTCAGTTAAGGTTCAGACAATTCCCAGGATACCCCATTTCCTAAGTATAATGCACCTGAATCACTTTATGAAATGGCTTCCTCAAAGAGAAGGGGTGCATTAGTTAAAAGACTGGTAAAAGCAGGCTGCAGAAAAAATTGCAAGGCAGCCACAAGTGAAATATCCCATGGCATTCTGATCTCCATAGTACATATGCAGTCCACCGAAACAGAAGAACTAGCACAACGGCCAAGGATACTACCTGGGATGCTCCAGCACTATGCAGTATGTCGAACTTTGTTCTATTTGCTAATTTACTGCAAAATCTCTTCTGGGCTCTAATGTGTTTGCTGCACAACAACTCATGAAGCTAACAACGTTTTAAATTGAGAACAACTACACAGAGATTATCTGCTAGCCAACTTAACAGCCCCAGTGTTAGACAACAGGAAAAACACTTCCCTCCCACAAGTGCTCCTCTCCCTAAATGCCACAACATTCTCTGTTGATCTTACTTCACAAGACTGGATTTCTGGGCTCTAGGCTCACCTGCCCAGAGGCTGATCTTCAGGGCTGGAGCCTGGAACAGGATAAGGGGCACAAGTATCATCAGCAGGGGTTGAAGGGGAAGAACATGGCAGGTAAACAGCATTCCAGAGCATTAAATTACGCACATGGCACACAGGATACAGCACCTAAAATGAGAAAATGTGCATATTTAAGCATGGTAACTTGTCTTATTCTGAGATCATAAGGAGTTACTTTAATCTGATTTTGCTGCTCTAACTTCAATATTTATGTTTACAGCCCAAAAGCCCCTATTAGATCCCTAGGTACTTCTGGAATCCAAGTCATGTGAGAATTTTAAATAATTTACACCTGGCTGTAAAGCTGTTTCCTTTTCTTCAGATGTAGGAATTTTGGCATAACACTTCTGGCCTGTGTCTTTTCATGAATTTCTTTCTGGAATGTGTTGGAAGCTACAACTTTATTCCTGAGCATAGAAACACCGACTGGAAGGGGCCTCCCAGACCCCACAGCACTCAGTTGAAAAAATGAATCCTACATTATGCCATGGGAAAGAAGCAGAGGAGACAAGGACACTGCCAGTGCCTGCCACCATTATTATATTGTCAAATGACTGTAGAAAGAGGACTGTGCCCTCTACTCCAGAGGAAGGCAAATCTTCACAAGTCTGACTTGGGTAAAAATTCCTTCCTACCCTAGCTCTAGTGACCAATGTCACCTCAACTGCCTGAGCAAGACTCTCCAGGTAAGTTCCTGAGGTTTAAAAGTATTGGTAAGAAACTGGGGGAGAAGGATGAGAGTGATTCATAAATTGTTCGTGCCAGAAGTAAATATAAAACCAGAAAAAAACTATGGCAAAAATGTGCTACTGAGAAAAGTACAGCAAGAAATGGCAAGATAATAAGCTACTACATTACCGCCATGATAAACAACTAAAGAATACAGCAGCTCATTTTCTAGGGGATTTTTCTTGCAGAAAATCATAGCCTTACAGGGTTGGGAGGGACCTCAAGGGTCATCTAGTCCAAACCTACACAAATGTCGGATGTTCTGTTCCTAAACCATCCCTATCAAATACTTTTCTAGCTTTGTTGTAAAAAGCTCCAATGAAAGAGATTCCACAATTTCCCTGGAGAGGTTGTTTCACCATTCTACAGTTCTGACAGCAAGGAATTTTTTTTCTGAGATTTAATTTCTGTCTGCTTTGCTACAGTTTAAGCCCACTGCTGCAAGCCCTGTCTTCTGTGGCAAAGGAGACCAGTTGTATCTCTCCCTTCTTTATGGCAGCTTTTCAAGTAGCTGAAGACTGATAACATGCCCCCACAACTCCTTAATCTCCTCCTCACCAAATTAAACACCCCTAATTCTTTCATCCCTTCTTTGCGCAGCATGCATTCTTAACTCATTTAATGGAGTTAAAGCTCCTCAGTTTATGGCTATCTGTTAATGGCTCGTGTGGATGCATCCACTGACTATTTTATAATTTGCTTTAGTAACCTCTCAGGTATTGAAGTCAAGGCGACAGGTCTATAATTCACCAGACTGGTCTTTTCCCCATTTTTAAAGACTCGTATTATATTGGTTTTCTCCCAGTCTCTGGAACTTTGCCTGTCTCCCAGGGCTTTATTATTGGCAAATATTATTGCCAATGCCTCTGAGATTTCTACAGCCACTTTCTTCAAGACTCAGGGCACCAGAGGGGAAAACTAGTAGTAGTGGCCACAAACTCCTGGAAGACCAATTCAGCTCAACATTAGGAAAAACTTCTTCACAGTCAGGGTGTCCAGACTGTGGAATAAGCTCCCTCCAGAGGTGGTGCAATCACCTACCCTGGAAATCTTTAAGAGGAGACTAGAGTCACCTTGCTGGAGTCACCTGACCCCCAGTTATCTTTCCTGCTTGGTGCAGGGGGGCTGGACCCGATGATCTTCCAAGGTCCCTTCCGGCCTTACCACCTATGAAACTCTGCCAGGGCCTGACAAAAAAAATCATTCAAATTTATTTAAAACTCTCTGAGGCACTCTTTAGTTATTATGAGTCTCAATGCTAGGAAAGAGGGTACCTCCCATCTGTGCTCCATGATCTGCACTGGTTTTATTTTTATTCTGGGTACAGTTGAGTTGTTAGTTACCTCAGAGACTTCTTCTTCATTGGGCATGTCTACAGAAGATGCTAAATGTGCAGTAGACTAATTCTACTGAGTATTAGCACATCATAGCAAAAGCCATGCTAATGCGCAGTAGAATTAGTCAACTGCACATCAGCGTCACTAAAAAGGCATGTGTTGATGTTACTGCACAGTATCGCTGGTTACTGTACATTGGGTGCGTCTACACCTGATGCAATATTGCCGTAGCAGCCACGGGCTATCGTGGCAACCTTGTAGCAACCACACACTGTCCACAGGCAAAAACCATGATGCCACCACTACACCGCCATAGCAACACGCTCCCTCGCTACAGCATGTTTCTAGGGCAATGTAACAACTAAAAATAACTGTGTGCTGCTGGCATGGTGCAGTATGGGCTGTTAGTAAGTTGTCATTTAGCACTTCCAAAAAGAAGTACTAAATGATGGCACAGCAACAATGGCACCATAGGGGTACATGTAGATATGTCCATTAAGTTTGTACCTGTTATTACAGGTACAAAACTTAATGCACCATAGCTATAGCACATTAATACATGCATAGACATGCCCAATATGTTTGATACCATGTCACTTGAGTTCATCTACACCTCTTCAACTAATAATCTCTTGGTACATGCTCTAATTCGGCAAAGATGAACTTGACTTCAATAGGACTACTCAGTTGTGAAAAATGAAGAATGTGCTCAAGCACTTTTCTGAATGGGTCGATTAATCGTGAAAGTGATAGAGACAGTAAAGGCAGACTTCTGTTCCCTTTACACATCTAAACAACAGTTTTCTAGCAGTGTAAATGATGTTCTTGGCACTTAAACATAGATTGCAATTTTATTACCTTTACGTTGCAGGTGCATAAGCAAACTATGTAGACTGGGCAAGCACGATGGGTTATGCATATGTGGCTATGTACATGTATCCAGTTTGGTCACATAAGCATGTCTACAGTGTGAAAATATAGCCAGCTAGAAACTCATAACTACTATGTGGCAGATAATGCAAGATATCTATTACTGGGTGGTAGATGTCGCAAATTTACTCATGTTTTAGTTCAGTAACTGAATCCTAAAGGAGGTGTGAAGCATCCATCTGATCTCTCAGCGTAGGACACAAACCACTCCAACACAGGCTTAATGTTATACAATACTCTCTTTAGCTCTCTGTTGAAGCTGGCCTATTAGGCAGCCAGGAGAGGAAGATATGAGGAGCCAGGAATGGGAAAGGTATAGGGTGTGTGGCTTAGCAAGGTGGATGCTGCTCTGGAAAGGAAGGGCACCATCTAGGCTCTACCTTGGACTCTTGCTTCTGCACTGCTCTCCATTCTTTCTAGTCAACATTATTTAAAGACAATGGACAGTAGCTCAGATTGAAAAGGAGCACTGAAGGTGCTGAGTAGAAAATACCTGGGCTGTGGCTACAGCACTATGGTAGGAATTCAGAAAGGTACAGGTTCTAAAACCTCTTGATGAAGGGAGCTTAGAACCCTAGTCTTCCACTTTGTGTGCAAGTGCCTTAACCAGCGACTATCACTATGATATGAGAAGGCCCTCCTCCCCTGCCAGGTCGCAGGTACATGCATAGCTGTGTACTTGCCTGGCTACTATGTAGCTAAATGCTCATGCCTAGTGTATGCATACTTTTGTGCCTATAATGCAGGGGGAACAATTGCAACCCATGTCTAAGTGCCAAAAATGCTACTTACATGGAGCATTGCCATTTAAGTGTACAAAGAGAAAGAGACTTCTACCCTAAGCTTTCAACAAGCTTTTAGCCTGGTAGGCTTTTTGCTTAATATTAAGGAATACTTACCATTTATCATATAAAACCTCCTGCCTCTCTGGTGAGCGTTTCATTTAAATCCTTTCACTTACAATTTAGAAAAATCTTTATCGCCTCTAGCGTGGTTCTATTTGTTCTGTATCTTTTGTCAGAGCATCATATGTAAACTGTTGCTTAAAAAAGCTTATGTTTCTTTGAATTAGTCAGTCTATAAAATGTCACTCTGGCCTGCCTCCTGCCTGATTTCAGACTAACATAGCTAACTACCTTTCTCTGCTCTCTAGTCTCTGTGGTGACACACACGCGTGCATGACAACTGTTTCTCTCCACCTCAGAGCCTAAAAAAGGAAAGCTATTTTGAAGGTCTGAATACAGTGAGTGATACAGACATTTTAAAAGGCTTCCATCACATTTTTTTGTTTCGATTTAAGACACACTTTTGACAAAAATTTTTAGGAGACTGAATTATTCTGTGAAACTCTGCCACTGTAAAACTATGATTGAGAGCTCCTGGAAGCCACATCCAATCAAATATAAAACTATTTTCCATTACAAGGAATAGTGAAAAGTATTCAGTTACAGATAGTATATATCCAGCACAGGGGTATTATTGTGGCTATATCTGATATATCCCAATGGTCAGCTAAAGACAATGTAATGTGGCTTTTTTGGGTGTGTGGGAATGCATGGTATGGTAGGGGTTAAATTAAGGTTATTCATACATAAGCATGTTCTATAGCACTTCCCATCAGATAAGCTGAGGCCGTTCCAGCAGATAAACAATGGTGTCTTAGGCAATACATTAGACAGAGACTCCCCCACATATGATGTAAAATGAATGATACATACAGATTCTGACTGGGAGGAGTAAAGCAGGTTTTTGAAGGCTTTGTTTGCTGCCCGCAGCAGAGACCAAACAGAACAAGTCCGTTCCTGAGTGTGTTTTTCTCCTCTCTCCTTCGCATTGTTGCACAGGAATGTACCAAAGAGGCAAGAATAGGTGTGCTGCACCAATTTGACCTGTATAGACCAATACAGATAGAGTCACATGGCAGCAGACGTGGTGTGTATGAAAGATTCACTTTCATGCTTAAGAAGCATTTAATTTTTCATTCATATAAGACTATGCACACAAAGCCTTTTGTGAAGGATATTAGATAAATATATTTAGCATTTCTGCATGCCTTCTCAGAAAGCTAATTACAAGACAGTAAAAGCATAATGGGTTCTTCCTCCATTTGGGCCTTCATATACAAATTGCATGGTTTGAGATATCGCTCACCAGGTCTAGATGGTAGTTTGTTCATATAGTAGCCCCAACCTAGAAAACCGCTTAAACATGGGTTTAGAATTAAGCATAAGAATAGTTCCAATTATTTTCAACAGGACTGTTCATGTATTAAAGTTAAACATGTTTAGATGTTTTACAGAGTTAGGCAATTTAGCCCTAAGAGGAGTAAGATGCAGAATCAATCACTCCAGGGATCAGTGAAATACTACAGGACCCTTTTTGACTGCCAATTCCTATCCAAGAATACAGCTAGTGACTGACAATTTCCACATGACCTGCCTAATAATCCAACTACTTCCAGACACCTATGGTCTGGAATCTATGGCTAGTGGGAAAACCACTGTCCATACTGTTTGAGAGAAATCAAAATGTTTCCCTCTGAAGCTGACTGCAGCCACAGGAAATTTAAAAGATAAAACTGGGGTTGACAGGGAGAGCAGGATGTTTCCCATAGTATGCTACTAGTGCAGTGTTGTTGCTCTTGGGCCCAAAACTGAGGGACACTATTCTAGATGTGTGAATCCCTCTCTTGTTGCTAGTTTCCACCCCAAGTCTTGCTGGGAAGGGCAGCATATAAATCAAATAAATATATAAATATAGTTTCAGCAGAGAAGCCAAAAACTGATCGAGGATAAAAGTTTATTCCCTCCTTGCTCTTAGAGGGGTCCCCTCCACCTCAGGGTGGAAAACCATAAGCAAAGAAGTACCTGGAAAGTTTACATTGCTACTACTTATTCTGTCCGTGTTCTGTGGATATGGGAAACCAGGATACTTATTTCAACACTTCTTACCTGAATTACATTCACATGATTTCTTTATTTATTTGAAGTTTAAAGAAAGCCCTTAAAACCCAACCCTCCTATAGGAGTGAACGGCTCTCAAATATCATGAGGTATACAAGTGTTTTTGTTTGCCATATAAGATTTGACAATTTTCACATCTGCTTATCAAACAGTAACATGAAATAAGATGGATGGGAAAATCAGAAACCCCTTGGGGCTTTTCAGTGTGTTAGCTCTATCAGTTTGTCCATAAGTATTCTATAAAACAGCAATCTCACAAGCCACAACTCACAAGGAATGCTTCGTTAAACTCGAAAGAGCAAGGAAACTGCCTCTGGAGCTGATGGACGCAGTCCAACCACTGTAAAAACACCGGGCAGCGTTCATTTAGGTCATCCGAATTCTCACCATGGCCACAGCGATCTGCAAACTTGTGGCCAAAATCAAGCCACTCCATTTCCACTAGCACCTGGAAGCCCTGCAGAAAACCAAGTACAGAGGAAGGCCTTTCAATTTTTTCTCTTAGTCCAAATGTAACACCTTTTCAGGACACAAGATCAGACTTCTTATGGGAAACAATGCTACCTTTGTGTCCTTAGTATGAGAGATTTCATTTCAAAGTTAACTGTGTTTTCTTTCAAACTACTTTTCTTTTAAATTCCCTATACAGCTATCCTACCATATCACCCAGCGGCGTCCATCTATTGCAGCTAAACACTTTAGCACTTTTTCTAATACAGAAATACAAAAAGCCACTCATTTTTAGACTTCTACATTAATCCCAAACTCATATTCCCTCCCATGCACCAACTGGTGGTTTACAAACCTCAATGGTCCGGTAATATGGATCCAGCAGCAATTTGGCCAGTGCCACTATCTGAGGTGTTCGATCCCAGCCATCTGAACAGTGCACCAAGACAGGCCTCTGATCTCTGTCCACAGCATGTACTACCAATAGAGCAGATTTCAGAAGCACAGACAAGTGCTGCAGCCATTTAGTACTTTCCAGTGCTGACAGCCAACTAGAAAAAATGCACAGAGAAGAGTTTTTGCTCCTTTTATGTCTCCTAATGTAAAGCTTTGGATTTACCAAATCAAAGAGTAATTATAATTAAGTTCATTTTATAATAAACTAAACTGTGAGTAGTTCCCTTGAGTGTACTTTTCACTTAAGTCATTCTGTTAATGTTCTTATGAATTTACAAGAAATAAAGGCATCCAGCCTACTTAATGAATACGAAAGACTAATAGCAGAAAATTCAATATCAGGAAAAAGAAGAGTGGGATGCTCTGCTGTTCTGGGGAAGTCCCAAGTTCAAAAAACTTCCTCAAGTATGGCTCTGAGTTATTGGACATCATTTACCCCGAAGGAAATGGTAAGCTCTTTCTTCACAATTAGGTACTATGCAGATGGAAAGTTTATGAAGAGGCACTAGTGCCTTTCAAGGAATAATGATACTGCTAGGCATTGCTGGACAGAAGATAGCATCTTGATGAACTGGTGAGACTGGTGCTTGGAAGCCAATAATACATGCTGGTATTAAAAGCAAAGGTACAGTTTTGACCTTTCTCATTTTTTATACCAACTTCAGAGCTAATGAGTTAGGAACTTCCTTTTGCTTGTACCCCATCAAATGAAAAATGTAATTGCAATATATTTATACAGAGAGGGCTGTGGAAGAACAGACACCTGCCTGATTTAGGTTAGAAAACAGCAGAACAAGAATAAGCACAGAAGTACAATTAACAGAGAGAAAAAACTAAATGTCCGCTTACTTTCCTGGGTCTGGCATCTGTGTGCAGAGCAAACGCAATGACTGAAAGCTTTTCCGGATAGAATGGATATTTGCCATTCCCATGAACACCACCTCACAGTTTGGATAATATTCTGTAGGGAGTTGTTAAAAAAAAAAAAAAGAGGACTTAAAAACATGGGGATTAAATTGAAAGGGAAGCTTTTCTTTAAAGCAAAGCACTACAGCTCTGTTCTGATGAAACAGAATCTACTATGGAGAATATCTAGCACCTGGGCTTTATCAATTATTTTGGAAATCACAATGGAAAAGTGGAGGAAGAAAAAGGAGGCAATATGAAGATTTCTCCACTGACAGAGACCGAAGTCATTGGGCAGATTTACAGTAGGCCTGTGTGAGGCTTTGGTCCCTGATTTGATCTGGCAGAGATTCGGCCTAATCCAAATTGAATAAGAGGACCCTTTAATCTCTCCAAATTGAATCGGAACCCTCTGAATCAATTCGGAGAGATCTGGAAAGGTTTTGCAATTCAAACATAGAGACAGCTTTAAACGTTTTTTCTACATACTTCTAGGTAGCAGGGGCTTGTGAATGCTGTGATGCTGGGCCACATGGAGTGTCCCACAGAAGCGCAGGAGGCTCCCCAGTGCGCTCCGCAGCAGACCTGGAAGAGGAGCAGAAGCGCTTCTGGTCCACTTCTGGGTCCATCACGAAGCACACTGGGGGCCCCCCCACCCTGTGTCCTCCCAGCTTGGCGACTGGTGCCTCCTGGGTCGGAGTGGGGGGGAGGGGCACCCGGGATCCCCTTGTGGCTGATCACTGAGCCAGGGAGTCGTGGGGGGCCCCCCCAGCATGCTCCCCAGCAGACCCAGAAGTGGACCAGAATTACTTCTGGTCCACTTCCAGGTTCACGGTGGAGGCCCTCCTGCACTCACGTGGGATGCTCCATGAGCCCCAGTATTGCAGCAATCATAAGCCGCACTTATTACCTCAAGGTATGTAGAAAAAACTTTTAAAACCGTATCTATGTCCAAATCAGCATCAAATCTTCAGATTTGGATTTAGCTGAATTGAATCAGGGACAGTGATCTGAATCAACGAACTGAATCACTGTCCCTGATTCGAGGCAAATCCGAATCGAACAGGGCCCGCTTTGCATATCCCTAATTTACCGAGCTTCTTTGCTCTCTGCTGAAGGGGATATATGGAACAATGGGTTAAAGCATTATCCTTCACCTCTACAGAACTTGTTTTACAACTGGCGCAAATCATAAGTGAAAATGAGTCTGGATCTTAATTCAGACCCCAGCGGAATACAGCTAGCATTAATTTTGGCACAGCTGGCATCCTCTGTTTAGGAGAGGGACAGGCTAGCAGCATTAGGAAAGAGATGTACTGACAAAGGGTTTTTATTATTTTTTCCTGCTGTCCTATTTTACACTACAAGAAGCAGTGCACTGGCAGCTTCCCATGGGGACAGGGATATTACAATGCTAGGGATTATGTAAAACTCTAAAAGGACTGGGAAATGTGCAAGTTTACTGTCAGTTCATGAGTGTCCTGACACAACTAAAGATGGTTTTTTTAATTTACCTCTTAGAAATGCCAAAGAAGTTATTACTTTACTGTCTCTACTGAGTACTACCTCCCTGAATGAACTAACAAATGTTACATAGACAAAAAATATTCAGGACTACACTATGCACAGAATTGAAGGGAATACTGGTGCAGTTCCAGACAAACCTATAGTGGGCAAAATGTTTACTTTAGTCTGTTCCAAGATTACCCCTTTCACATAACCCTCCCCAGGTTAATCTTGCCTCTCTACTGTCAATTCATATCACACATTAACTATGCATCTGACCAAATGATTACATAAACTACTTTACATGAAATACAACTTGCGTCCCAAGGAAGTAGACCATAAATATCAGATAGCCAATTCTGTGAGACAGGGATGAGGCCTACTAGTATGGCCTCTTTCTCAGACCACATATACACTGGACACAGAGAGGAGGCACTTTAACAGAAGTTTCCAACTTTGTGCTTGCCTCAGTGGTCATGTAACTTGAATTCCACAGCTGCGTGAGATCAAAGCCAAGGCAACTTGGTTCTAGCTGCAAAACAGTGATGACTGTATGTAACTTTTTGGCAGTATTCCCATTTACTGTGTTACAAACTGATGATACAGGTCCAAATATGTCAAAGGGGTTTAAATTATTGCCCTGAAAATAAACAACATTGTCTGCACGTTCTGGGTTTTTCATGGTAAAGCTCTGGGACAAGATTGTACCATTTAGCTGATGTTCCAGACTGGGAATGGTGCAAAGCTGTAGTGCTCCAGGGGAACTCCAAGAGGCAAGATCTTCCCCTCCCTACCAACTTCTCTGAGGGACAGGGGAAGTGCACAGGATGAACCATTTTTTTGGAACGTGCTCTTCATACACCCCACCAGGCATGATCAGCTCCAAAAATGATGAAGAAGGCTCCATGTCTTTCTAGCCCTCTTTGGAATGGACTGAACCATATGAATAAATGTGGGAACAGTCCTCAGCCCTTGTATAGAGTAGGGAAGAAGGCACTTTTTCTTCCCATCCTTATGACCAATCCTTATTACACCTGCTCACACTGAAGTGCAACTTACATGTCCATGTGTAGCCACATAAAGGCCTTTTCTGGCACTTACAGAGAGCTTAGATTCTTGTTCTACCTCAGCAGCCACACTCACCTTGGGCTTGCCTCCTGAAAACGTTTCGAACACTCAACAACAGCTGTGTATTCTCTATGGCAGTTTAAGAAGTCTAGATTGGTAGGCAACTGTGTACAGCTCTCCAAATGTGTGGCTGGAGAAAAAACATGCCTAGTGGCTGTTTCACACTTGAGGAACTTAAAGTTAAATTGCTACAATGCATTGCTCTTTTCCATTTTGAAAATTAACTCCCTTAATAACAAGTTCCCTTACTTTTTAGACAGGTATCTGAACAGTTTTGCTCCCTATCTCACCACTGGTCACTATGTTCCACAGTGCTGCTATTTTGGAAAAGACCTCAGAAGGTTATTATAGATATATTACCAAAATAACGTTGCCTTTCTTTCTTAATTTTTTTATTTTATTCTGCAAACAGGAACTTAGGTAGGATGTATTCCTATCTGCAAATGACCATGAAATATCTTTTTGCCCACATTACCTACAAAATGGTAATGGTTACAAAAACTATGGCCCTCAGTAATCCCACAAATGAAATATGAATTAATATTTTAATTACCTTGTATCTGTGAGTTGTTCTAGAAATACTCAGAGAAGCACTTCTTTGCAAGGATTGCAAAAAGGCTTCCTTATGTATAACAATTTCTGGAATATTACCCAGTGGGCACATCTACACGTGTGCCCAACTAGCATTAGCAAGTACTAAATGACTGTGCAGTAACTGCTGTTATTGCACAGTCCCGGCAGTGTACAGGTCATTTCCAACCCTACTGTGCACCAGTATCAGTGTCACAGTTTGTGCCCGCTGACACTGAGTCCCTGGAGCAACAAGTTACGTTGCTGGCAGTGTGAGGCATAAGCTTTTCTAAGCAACTGTTTACGGCAAGGTAGCATGTCATATAGATGTGCCCAGTAGAATGTAATGACTTTTGTTCTTGCACTTTTAATAGACCACACTAATCTCTCTTAAGCATGTTGCTATATTGCATTTAAGTTTCTATATTTGATTCAGGGAGGAAAGGTTTCCTAAAATCTGTAGTTCAATGTTAATTATATATTGTTACTGATTAGTCTTATCCTTCAAAGAACAGAATCTGGGAACTAAATCTGGCCTTTAAAGTGGAATGCAAGCCTTCTCTCCTTGGTTTTTGTGGTCTGTGATAACTGTACTGATATACACATTTGTTTAGATGCACCACACTTGCATACAGGTGATTTTAGAGGCTTTAGAGTATGTAAGTACATATGAGCAAAACCTTTTGTCCTTTCTAATATATAAATATCCCCTACTAACCAGTTTAATTTGAAGTGTTATGAGAGAAAAATCTGCTTACCTGGGCATTCACAGCCTCCCCCTTTGGCTCTGTTAGCTACAGCAGCTGCATATGATCGTGCATCCAAAATTAAGAGCTTTTGAGGCTGGATGGCCAAACCCTCTGCTCCTGAAGCATTAGAGATTGAAGAATCTATGGAAGGAAGCCCATCAGTGAGTAACTTAGAGACACTTATAATGCAGCTTTCAAATTCATGTAAGCATACAGTGTGGATACCAGAATCATGCAAAGTCTACAGATATATTTGTATCCACACATTTTATACAGTACACACAAGAAATCACACCTATATACATAGCTCTATCCATTTCAGAAATGGTGGGGCTGGTGAGCTCACCAAATTCAACGTCGGAGAGGTCCCCTCCATTAGAGAAATCTCTGGAACAGTTTCCATTTATTAATTTGTTGCTGTTAGATCTAGAATCTGAGGCACAAGCTTTGGCCACTGACTGGACAAGGTGTTCATCATCTGCATTCCTCCAGCCCCACCAACTGACCTCAGGCTGTCCGCAACGGGAAATCACTGCCCCATTACTCTGGTGCCTACACAGAGAAGAGTAAGGAGAAAAAATAATTGCAGCATCAGAATTATGTCTCACTGTAGTATCATAAAGCATATAGTGTTCTAAAGCACCTACACTCTATAGATTTGGCATAACAGCATGATGTTCCCCAATAGGATATGCTATATCTGTAGGCAACTTGAGTCAACTGCTGTAATATGAACAAATTATATTATGAAGTCAAATATAAATCACTTTTAGTAGACAGATCTGAAAAAGGTGTGGAATCCCAGATATACTTCTAGCAGGGTTACATAACAAGCTCCTTCCAGTACTATGTTCCTAGAACAGAGGCAGGCAAAATACAGCCCACGGGCCAGATCCAGCCCACCAGGCTCTTCCATCCAGCCTGCAGCACCCACCAAGTAACTGTACCCCATCCAGCCCTTCCGCCCACAAGGGTAGGAGCAAGGCGCCTACATATACACCGCCCTTCCCCCACCTCCACCAAAATACCTTACTGAGTCTCACTCCCATCCCCGTGTGGAAAGGCCCAGGTCAGCCAGCACACAGCTTCTAGGCAGGGCTGCTGCTGCCACTGCTGCAGCTGCCGGGGGACTTGCTTGGCTTCCCGCTCCCACTTGCTCTAGGCAGCAGGTAGGGAAGTGGCAGGGGTGGGGACAGGAGTGGCAGGGGAGCTGCAGCTGGGCAGGATTGTGGAGTGTGAGGTTGGGGCTGGCAGCAGCGCAGAACTCAGGTGGGCAGGGTGTGGGTGTGAGGGAGCCTGAGGCAGCATGGGGACCTCCCACACACTCCCCCCACAGTGCGCAGCTCCCGCAGGTGGCAGCAGCAGCAGCAGCAGCAACAGCAGCAGCAGCAGCAGCAGCAGGTGGGGGCACTTGCGTACAGCACTGGTGCTGCTGCTTGGTGGTGCGCAGCTCCAGCCAGCGCTGCACACTGCGGCAACTGGAGCTCAGCCCGGCCAGGCTGCTTCTATCACCAGGGCTCCCTGCCGCGCACGTACAACTCCCACACTCGTGCACCACCAGAGGAAATCTCCACGTGCTGGAGCCGGCTGCCTTCACTGCTCCCTGCCATGCAGGTCCCAGGACTCCATGAGGGAGCAGAGGCCAGGGCTCCCCTCCACTTCTGGTGGAGTTCCGGGATCTGCATGGCAGGGAGTGGCAAAGGCAGCCAGCTCCAGTGTGTGGAACTTCCCCCCGGTGGCACAGGAGTGCAGGAGTTGCATATGTACAGCAGGGAGCCCCAGCAATAGAGGCAGCCTGGCTGGGTGTGAGTGCCCCTGCCTGCTGCTGCCTGTGGGTGCTGTGCACCATGGGGGTAGTGCAGGGGAGGTCCTCCCACCCCCTACCCTCCCTCATACTCCACAAATGCCACATACCCACACCCTGCACCCACAAACCCCCCAAATATACATACTCCCCCAACATACCCTGTTGCCCCCCATACACAGCCAGATTCCACCACCATACACCCCCCCATAACATACAACACTAAGACTTTATTTTTGAGTTATTATGCAATTCCCTCTATATACAGTATACAAACACAAATCATGACAAATATTTTTTGTAACAAAATTAAAATATATGTTATATTAGGTGTTTGACTTCCAGTGCATGATTTGTTTTTTTTTCTGCTTCTAAGATGGCAACAGCCCCCTCCTAAAAAGAGTAATTTGGGGGAGAGGGAGAAGAGCAAGGGGAAGGATTACGGGGTTAAGTGGTGGGACTCCCAGTCCCAAGGTGGTGACCAGGGGGTAAAGCAACTGTCAAGGACGGGGGCTACTCATGCAGCTCTCAAAAGCTCACCAAACCTTGTTAAGCGTCCTTCCAGCTGAAATAATTGCCCACCCCTGTCCCAAAGCACACCATTGATTATGGCTGGAATGATGCTTAGCCTTTGGTAAGGAGCATCTTGGAGTACCTGTATATATAAATATAAAAATTGCTTCTAAAATATAAGTGAGACCAACTATAAAACTCCACATATTCGTAATATCTCCAAGAGATTGGAAAGACAGGGGAAGAGGTGAGATTGTCAAAATAAGATGGTATGTGACAGATAACTGAATAGCATGAAATGAAAAACTGAATTTTACTGTTCAGTTGTAAGTCACTATGCAGGTGATTTTAAAATCTCAACTAATTTGCAATTTTGCTATAATTGAAGTGAAAATTATGATAAACTGGCGAAGTCTGAGAAAAAAGACTGAGAAATTTACTCTTTTGTCTGCATAAACAATAAAGTTTTTGTTTAAATACAGATAATATCACCTATGTTTTGGTTACTGTGTCAGTGCTGTGCAGCCAACTGTTGACAATGAGAAATACAATTCCACCTCTGTCATCAAAGGGCTTCCATCTGGCCAAATGCCATCTACAAAATTCTATTTGTATTTAATTAATACTATTTTGCATTCAGAAGGTCTCAGAACATGTTAACAAAAAGGTGTAAACATCATTATTACCTTTTTGCAGAGGGGAAACCTGAAGCAGAGAAATGAAGTGTCTTGCTTAAGGCTACACAATAAGTCAGTAGCAGTCAAGAACAGAAGGCTGGTCTTGTGACCCTCTTCAGTGTCTTATCCACTCTACTTATCGACATACTGTTTGTTTCTATTTCAGAGCAACAGCAGATATGCTTTTCTTACATGAAATTCTCCTTCAGCAAAACCATCCCTATCCATGAGCTCTGTCAGAACTCAGGACTCCCATGTTTAAAAGTGGGCAGCCACTTATGGCAGTAGTGCCACCTTCTCAGGACACATCAAAGAGCACAGGCAAGCATACACTTGGAGCAGCTTCAAAAGGGAAGTGGGGGGTTGCTGTTCTGGACCCTGCAGCAGCTGCTCTGCTGTAACAGCCTTTACCAGGGGTGCTCAACCTCTGGTCCGTGGGCCAAATGTGGCCTGTGGAGCTATCACATCTGGCATGCAGGGCTTCCCATGAGTCAGGAAATTTCGAGGTAGGGGAGTGGTGGCCATTAATACAGCTGCCCTGCCCCCTGCCAAATCCCAAACTCCAAGCTGTGTCTCCCTTCCCCCTGCAGGGCCAGCCTACACCCCCCTTCCCCTCCTGTTGAGCTACACCCCCTTTCTCCCATACCTGCGAGACTGAGCTATGCCCCCTTCCCCTCTTGGGGGTGGGCTGAGGCCAGATCAAACCCCCTTCCCCCCCACTTGGGACAGGGTCACGTCCTGTTCCGCTTCCCCCACCCCCTTCACAGGGATAAATGAAATCCTCCCCCACCCTCCAAAAGTCCAAATGGCTAGATGGTGGCTGCCCTGTCAGTCCCAGGCACTGGGTCAAAACCAACATCTGGCCCATGGCTGGACCAGGAAATGCCCATCCGGCCTACTGGGGAAAAAGCATGGACACTATTGGTCTATATAGTTAGCAAAACCACTCCAACTTTAACTCTGCTTCATTCAGTATAAAGTTGGGGCACTCTAGCTCACTTGTATCGGTCAGTGATTCTCTTACCTCTTCACAGTGGATATGTGTCTGCACAGCTACTGCAAATGCTCAGTGGGCACTAGTTGGGCAGGTACAAAGCTGCATACATGTGTAGGCGGGGAATGCAAAAGTAAAAAAATTCTGCTCAGAAAAAAATCAGGGCTAGCAGGTGTTAAGATGGAAGAGGAGGGACCCACTGTGATCAAGCACCAATAGCTTAATGGTAAGAGGCACTCACTCAGGAAGCAGATCTAGGTGCTAAGGCTCCCTTATGCAGCAAAGGTTTGAACATGCATCTATCCAACATTTTTATTTAGATTTATATCCTAACCTATTCAGGAAGGCTTATGGTGGCTCACAATAAAAGATAAAAACCCCACAAGATAAGAAACAACAACAGACTCCTCGAATACTACCCCAAAACTTAACTCCACTCCACTCACTCATGTTTCCCTACCTCTCATGCATGAGAGCAGTGCCTCTGGCCCATCCCAACTCCTACTCACATCTAGAAAACCTCTACCCAATTCCCCTAGCCCCCATTCCCACTTTCCTACCTCAAACCCAGAAAGGACCTCAGAATTGTTATTTCTCTTTATGCCAATCTACTTTTTAGCCACTACTGCTCCCTATTCGTTTCAGTACATAATAACAATTACTCAGAGTAAATAGGTCAGTAAAAAGATTTTGGTTCTTTGCATAAATATGCAATGCTATTTCCATAAAAAGTACTTGCCTTATATACTATCAGAGTTAAAAGCTACACCTGAATATTTTACATAACAACCCCCCCCCGGTTTTAAGTGTTGATGATTTTAAAGCAAGGAAGAAGCACAAGAACATTTTGTAAATACTTAACTTGGGCAAACTGCTCATACACTGAAGTCGGTGTGACTATTCCTGTGAACAGTTATAGATGTGAACTACTTTGCAGGATAGCAGTTTTTGCTGTTATTTTAGAAGTACGACAAGATTCAAGGTCATAACCTTGTCACCTGTAGTTTTCATTAATGTCATAATCATTTCTCATAAATTATAAAAACAATCTGTCAGAACTATCGGGGGCTAAAATAGCAGTTTAGGTTAGGAAAAACCTCATTCACTACCATGGATACTGTTCACTTTGCTAGTTCATTATCATACAAAATAGCATTTAGATATAAAACCAACAGTTTCGGTGTGCCTTGCATGCCCCATCAAACAGCTGGTCAAAAGAGGGTAACAGTCTGTGACTGGAACAAGTACCTGACTATCTGAAAAACTACTAGTAGCTATGACATGCTGTTACAGTAACCAGGCGGGGCCAGAAGCTTCTCATTATCTCCATCCCCTGAAAGGACAAGGTTCAGTCACTCACCTTCAAAAGGAAGACTAGGTAATGCCTAAACTTTGGTGTGGTAGCTGGAGCACCATGTTTGGAAGTTAGAGAAATGAAGGCTGACATTCCCTCTGGGTGAGAGGGACCTAGAACTCAAGTCCTCTGCTGCTGGGGCAAATGCTTTTACCATTCAGCTATCGGAGAAAAACATGGAAAAACCCTCTTCCCATTTTTCAGGATTTACACTAAGGCCAAATCTACTGTATTTTCTTACAGAACAGATATCCACCTCTCCCTCCCTTTGCTTTGAGAAGGCAAAATGAAAAAAAACCCCCACCAATATTTCCAGTAGTCGTGGCTAAATGCTGACTGTAGGTGACCCTGACTGCGGTGGCTATGGCTAAGAGGGTTAACACTGTAGCTGAAGGGTTCATTCCACCTAGGGTGGTTACTGATAGTTGCCCACAATATAGGACATCCCCTTGGTGAGGGGTGGGGCCACCACTTCCTTGGCCAATCAGCGGCAAGGGGTGGGTTCATGGGGAACATCCACCTCCCTCTCTGGCTGGCTCAGAACCCTGCTCCTCCTGGCTGTGTGCTACCCTACATCTAGGCACAGCCAATACAATCACAAGGACAAATGATTGACATGTATTTCTACCAAGGAACTGAAAAAACAGGACATTTTGCAGTCTGTTCCTTATTCAGAAATGGACAGGGGGCAACAGGTTTAAAAACAGGACAGTCTGGTACAAAACAGGACCAATGACCACCTTAATTCCACCCCTTCCCTCCCTAAGATTGGCAGAGGGAGAAGCACAGTTGCTATCTTGCAGTGATATCTCTCTTCTTTTGTTCTTCCATGCTTCTATTCCAGCAGGGAAAAATTAATTTCCCCATTTAAGTCTTGAACCCCAATTCTGGAGGGGCATTTTTTGGGGGGAAAAGGTATGTGAGTAAACTAAATCTACACATCTATAGAAGCCTTAATCAGTAAAAGCAGGGCCACCTCTTCCCCCAACTCTGTACCCATTTCCTTGCTCTGAACATTCTGATATGTATTCAGCAGGGATCTGGGTTTTCTGTTTCCAATTGAAAAATGCAGATTTTCCTGTTTAAAGGATTAGATCATGGATTTTCCCCCTTAAATGAGAAAAACATGGATTTTCCCCTTTGAATTGGGAAATTGCAGGTTTCCCTTTGCAAGCAGGCAGCATTCCAGCCTGCAAGGAACAGCCTGGGGCTGGGGGGAATGGGCAACTGGAGGCAGGGGGCGCATACAGCCAGGCAGGATGGTAGGAGCAGCCCTGACATCTGGATATGGTTAAATCTATGGCGGGGGAAGGATGGTTGGAGAACCAGGGCTTGGGGACTATCTGGTGTGAGTGTGTGTGGGGGGTGGGGACTAGGGTGGGGGGTGCTTGCTGGCAGTGCAGGAAGTTGTCCAGGCATGGGGCTGTGGCAGGGCACGGGGGTCTGAGGCAGCACTTGGTGGCACTGGTGAGCCCATATCCATGCTTCTGCCAGCGGGGCCCACCCAGAGGCACCTCCCTTTCAGAAGGGGAAGTGGGGGGGTTGTCCTTAAGGGGTGGTGGGGAGTTGCACGGCTGGGCCAGTGGCACTGAGGTCATGCTCTCAGGGATGGGGCAGCCGGGAGATGCTGCCAGTAGGGTGGGGCCACGGCCAGGCCAGCCGCCTACTGCAGCTCAGGAGCCCCAGCTTGGGGCAGGGGGTGGCACAGGCATCCCCTCCTTCTCCCTCCACTCTGTGCCAGGACCAGACTCACTCCAGCACTGTCCGCACGAGCTTGAGATGCTGCAGCCATAGGAACTGTGCTTTGGCCTGGGCAGGACAGAGACTGCCTGAAGCCCCTTGCCCTCCTGCTGCCTGCAGCCTGGCCCAGGCTACAGTCATGCTCAGCTTCATGCTGCTGCTATGGAGCATGGCACTGGTCCTCCTTACTGTGCCACAGCCCCAACCACAGTCAGTGATGTGGGGTAGCATGCGGTGCCCCAGCTGTTGTCTGTGAACCTCATGCTGAAGGCCATCCCTGCAGACCACCAACCTGTGAGTCTGTGTGGGGCTGGGGGCCCCATCCAGCAGGGCAGAAGGTGCAGGGGGCTGCAGTTGGGAGTGAGGGGCACTGGCATGGCCGGGGGGACGGGGACAGTTGGGGAACTGTGGGCCAGGAGTGAGGGGCAATGATATAGGCAGGGTCAGGCCACCAGCACATCAGGGCTGCTCAGCACCACAAAGGGGGGGGGGGGGCAGCTGCAGCTGGACCTGCATCCTGGTGAGCAAAGGGGACAGGGGAAGCTCTAATTTTCCATGATAAAAAAAACAAAATCAAGCACCAAAATATATACGTATTTAGAATGCATTTTATTATGATGGTTGAGGCACTGGTAGGCTTCCAAACAGCTTTAAAATTGTAAATATACCAATAAAACACTGTGTTCAGCTAATATATATATGTGTGTGTGTGTGTGTGTGTGTGTGTGTGTGTGTGTATGTGTCTGTGCGTGATGTTTCATTTTAATTGCAGAAAAATGGATTTTGGGGGTTTTAATCAGAGAATTTGGGATTTTTTAACAGAAAAAACCAGGATCCTTGGTGTTCAGGTAGGTGAGATTAATTGGTTTAAAATGTGTTACCTATGCTGCTAAACTTTTGAAGTATATATTGTAAAAAACACTGCAGTGCCACTCCTAGAGCAAACCAGTAGATGGCACTGACAGTGTTATGCTACTAAATGTTTACAGATAAACTTAACTGTTTCAGCTACGTTGTTTATCAAACCTTAAAATGAGAAAAAGCCTAGTAAGCAGTGAAGGCACACCTTGTTTGAAACTGTGTGATGACTTGTTCCATAATTAGTTCAAATAAAATCCATATATTGAAAGGGAACAACAACTGCAAGCCATTCATTAGTGAACCAAAGGAAAAGCAACTGGAATGTCAGATTTACAAGTGGTGCCACCTACCTGAGGAAAGAAAGCCTATTTTTATTACAGTGAACATCCCTGGGGATTATCCTGGTAACTGAAAGTACAACCAGGAAAAAGGATAACAATCACTCAAAAACGCAAGTGTCAGGTAGCTTTTTACTTTCTTACAATATTTGAAGCTAGAAAAAATGAAATAAAACCACTTTTAATGTAAGTGAAGAATTCTGTTTCAACAGCTAAGAGATTAGCTCATTTGTCTTGATCTGTGTGTTCCTTGCTTTTGTACGTCTCAGTTTTTGCTTCTTGGTTATTATCACTAGTCATAAAAGAAGATGCAGGCTAACACTGAGCTCATTAAGAACTATAAAGCCCTAATCCCATTGATGAGTTAGGACAGGCTTAGCTGAACAGATCTGTAACTGGAAAATGGCAGTCAATTCTATTGGTAATATCAGAAAGAATACAATCCAGCTCATATTTATCTAGCTGCATTCAAGCAGTCTACCTAACAACTAGCCTTGCCATTTGAGTTTGAGAGCATGGACATAAAAACAACTTATTGCAGGATAAAAGGAAGTGGGGCCGTATTGTGCAGGTATTCTGCAGTTAACTGCTGGGTGAAGTTATTCTGGGCTCTTATCCCAGGGTAAGTGGAAACTAAATTGTATTAACCTACTCTTCTTTTAATGAAGGCTCAGCTTGTGTGGTTCAGCTTCTGCTTAGCAGAGTAAGAATGTGTGCACACACTAACTATGGAACATCTCATGCACAGTAAAGCCCCGCCCCCTTTCACTCCATGGTAAATTGTTTGCATGGTCACATCATGGATCTGATATACCCAGGGAACTGGTCTGGAGAATAAGATGGTCTTTTCAGTCAATTTTAAAACAGTGAAAAAGTAGTGAAAAGTAAAAAATCATACTTTCCAGATCTTCTAAAGCCAGCCCAAAACAGCCATCCATAAAAGGACTGCATGATGATCACTCATCAAGTGTCCCAAAAACACATCTTAAAACAGCTATGTGATGTACAGTACCCACACTCTTCATCTTCTTCCTCACATTCAGGCAACCTCTTTGAGAACAGTAATGCATTAATTAAGGTGCCTTCCAATATATTTAGAAAAAGAGCTACACGAGACGGTATAGCACACTCTGCTTAAATAACTGATAGAATAGCATCTTAAAGAATTATTACTGCAATTCACTATCCATATGACTAAGTAAACTACCTGCCCAACTGATAACTCCCTCCCACTTCCTACAATGGTAAAAATCATGCTGCTTGTATGGGCAATGATTTGAGATGATGAAAGGCGCAAAAGGACACTCTTCTGTACCTCTTCCTTCCACATACAGTATATTCCCAGGACAGTGAGCAATGAGTATTAAAAGAATGAGCATGTGTGAGGGGATGAAACCTCTAAAGCTTCTATCAAGATGCTGCCAAGAATGCAAGGTTTGGTTCCTACTGTATATCTTCTGGCTCCCAAACTTGGAAACTGTAAGAAGGCATGGTGAGGGCCAGATTTTAGTGTGTTTGGTACCTGCCAGGTTCCTTTCATTCACCGAAATAAATATCTAGATTTTTCAAAACTATTTGTGTTTGAGAAATAACAAGCAGCTGCTGAGTACTCTGCTCTTCTAGACGTCTGGTTACCTCTAAAATAAAAAGTAAATTCTTGAAAATTTAGTCTCAACTGAGCACTTTTGCACTCCAGTTCTGAATCTATCTAGATATTCCATCCTCCTCCTTGATTTCCTCTTGAAGCTGGCCCACTGGGCATCCAGGGGAAGGAGACAGTGGAGCCAAGAGGAAACAAATTATACAAAAGTAAGGCTGGAAGGGACCCGAGGAAAACATCTTGTCCAACTCCCTGCTCAAGGCAGGATCATCCCTATCTAAAGAATTCCAGACAATGTTTATTTAACATGCAAAGCAATGAGTGTGGTCCTCAGTGAAACAGCTTTTATCCTAGGGAGGTAGCTTTGAGTTCCAGCCCAGTTCCCTGCTCCCAGTAAGGCAGAAACAGCCCCATGCTTTCTATTCTATGAATACTAAATGGAAGGTGTCAACTTCAAGAGGAGGGCTGGAGAGGGTAGTCTGGGTAATGGGTTGCTCATGGCCTGGTAGTTAGAACACAATTAGGCAGCACAGATTGAAAACCCTTCTGGGTGAGGGGTGCCAAGAAGCTGAGTCACATGGTGCCTGGCATATGCCCTAACAGCAAGACTACTGGGCTAAAAGATGGGAGTGTCCTCAGTTTTACTTCCAGCAGGTATCATGGGGCGCATCCACACATGCAAGCACGTGTGCTTGCAGCAGCAAAAACAGAAGCAGTGCAAATTTGAGCTCAGGCTTTTTGCCTCAGTGCATGTGTCCGGACATGCATTTTGGTATGGAGGAAATTGTGCCACTTGGGACAAAATAACCCTGCCTGGCTCCTCCTGGATCTGCAGCCAGGGGGAGCCACAGCCTGGGGCCGCCACAGCCTGGGGCCAGCACCTGTGCTGTCCCCAGCAGTATAAAAAGCTGCCCTGTCCTGGCCCTATCAGTACAAAAAGTTGCCCTGGCAATTAGTTCAGGGCCACTTCCTTTCAGGAGCTCCTGGGGCCCAGCCAGTTGGTAGGTGGGGACACTACCCCTTGTGCCAGCTGGACTACTGAAGCAGCCCTTAGAGTTCTCTGCACCCTCTACCCACTGCAGCAGTCTGGCAGTGGGGGCTGCTGCCTGGCTGTGACCTGCTGCACACCTGCCAGACCCAGATGGGGACCGCACAGCCAGTAGAAGCACCAGTAGAGGCAACCCCCCCCAGGTGCCACAGAGCCTGAATTAGCCTTCTGAGCATGGGAAGTGCAGGGTGTGTATAGCTATGCAGGTGGAAATGAAATCTAAATTCTCTGTTAAGACCAAAACCTATACTTATTCAATGACATTAGTGCAACCTGGGG
Organism: Crocodylus siamensis; assembly: GCF_052110815.1. Lineage (NCBI taxonomy): Eukaryota > Metazoa > Chordata > Crocodylia > Crocodylidae > Crocodylus > Crocodylus siamensis. The sequence continues at coordinate 49,074,094 of NC_143403.1, forward strand.
GTGTAAAAGTGAAATAGGATCTGGTCCTTCCTGGCAATATCTTGTAAGAAGGGTTTCCAAAAGCGGATGGGAGACAGGGAACCAGGAATAGACACTGTGCTGAACGGGACTGTATAACCAGCAGCAATGATGTCTAAAACCCATCGGTCTGTTCTGATGCAGACCCATATTAGTCAAGAAAGAGCCAAGTAGTCACCAAATGCTGTGGAAGAGAATGATGGAACATGAAGGGAGTGAAATGCATCTTCCAGCTGTCGCATCAGAAATAGGCAGCAAATGCTTTCAAGCCATTAGCATATTTCTAGAATGCCTGCTTGACAGTTAGGGTTCCTACTAAAGGAGAAGTCTATTAAATGTATACGTTAGCCTGAAATATACAAAGCACTCACAATAATAGAAAGGTATATAAATCACAATTTCATTTAGGGTACTTGTCATCCCAATAATCAAGTGACTAAGGTCCTAAAATAGTGTATAGGTCTAGATTGGGGCAGGCAATTATTTTGAGTGGAGGATCACTTAACAAGGTTTGGTGAGCTGTTGAGGGTTGCATGGGTATCCCCACCCCCTGACAGGTGCCCCACCCCCCAGCCATCATCTTGGGACCAGAAGTCCCACCCCTAACCCTTGCCACCAGAAGTTCTTCCCCTAACCCCCCCCCTCCCCCAATACTCCTTTTGGGAGAAGGGAATTGCCTTCTTAGAACCAGAAAAAAACCAAATCATATCCTAAGAGTCAAACACCTACTAAAACATATTTTAATTTTATTACAAAAAATATTTTTGTCATGATTTGTTTGTGTACTGGATATAGAGATGATTGCATAATAATTCAAAAATAAATTCTTAGTTTTTTGTAGTGTGGGGGGGTGGGGTTTTTTTGTGTGTCTGTGGTGGGGGGGTGTATGTTGGAGGCATACACCGTGTGTGTGTGTGTGTGTGGGGGGGAAGAGTTGTGTGTTCTATGTGCGTGTGTGGTTTGTGGAGTGTGAGGGAGGGTGGGAGGGGTATGGGGAACCCCCTACACTCCCTCCATGGTGCAGCAGCAGGTAGGGTGCCATTGCCTGGCTCTGGCCAGCCCTGCACATTGCAGCGAGGAGCACCACCTCTACCAGGCCATTTGTTTCCCTGGCATGCCCTGCACTCACAGGGCACAGGAGGGAAGACCCAGAGGCTGCAGCCAGCTGCTTTCTCCACCCCAGCCACTCCGGTGCCTGGTGCTTCCCTCTTGTGCTCCATGGGTGCGGGGAGTGCTGGAGAAACAAACGGCCCAGTGGGGGTTGTGCTCCTTGCAGCACTGGCTAAAGCTAGGAGCCAGGCTCCAGTGCCAAGGCAAGTGCCCCTCCCCCCCGCTGCTGCCGCCACTGCCACCCACTGCCTGTCAGGCCTGCATGCCATGTGGGGGAGTGTAAGAGGGGTACCTAGGAGTCTGCTGGGGGGAAGGGGCATATCAAGGCCCCTGTGGTGAGGGAGAGAGTGGGGCCAGGGTGGGTGCTGCACAGCCCAGGCGGGATGGAGCTGTGAGTGGCTCATCTGGAAGGCACAGGGGAAGAGGGGGGCCTCCCACCACTCAGCACACCCACAGTGGAGGCATGGGGTGAACATACCCCCCAGATGTGTGTGCGGTGCAAGGGCAGGCTTCCACTGTGGGCTGGGAACAGGGGTGGCACTGGGCTCTTCCTGGAGCAGGAGATGGGCTGGGGCTGCCCTTGGGGTTGGTGGCAGCAGCATCTGGGAAAGGCAGCAGTGCTGGCATTTGGGAGTGCCATAGCCACCCACCCCAAGTGCAGCCTCAGCTCAACCTCCCTGCCAGGAAAAGCCCGGTGCTGCCTCCGGCCCTAGCCCACAGCAGCAGCCCTCCCTCACCCTGTGCATAGATTGGGGGGGGGGAGGGGATGACATGCCACCCCCCAGGGTGAGCCAGGAGGCAGGAGCCCCTTCCCCCTGCCCCTTGGATGAGCTGCTCATGGCTTTGTAACACACTCCGCCCTGCCCTGTCTGTGCAGTGCCTGGCCCACTCCCTCCCTCACCACGGGGGCCTCAATCTGCCCCCTGCATGCCCCTTCCTTCCCCCCAACAGACTTAGCAGCCAGACGCTGCTCTCCAAGCTGCTGGACTGGCCATGTGCATGCTGTGGGGGTGCATGCACGTGGCATTTATTGGTGACATTACTGGCCACATCAGCCAAAAAAAGGCTGATCGTCGATAATGTCAATTTTCCTTTTATTGGTGCCAATACGATATGAACTCATGTACTGGTGCATCTCTACTATCCCTCTTATATTTTTTGTCACCTGATTCTCTGAAAAGATTTTGGACATCTGTTGGGAAGATAAGCAACACCAGAAAATATTAACTAACTGAAAAGTAGTCTCTCTTCTCTTACTTGTGAAAAAAACAGATACTACAAAATTGGGGTTGATGCAACAGATGCCATTTGGCCAAAGACTAAACTAGATTAAGAAGCTGACATACAGGGTGGAAATTTTTCCAGAAAAATTTCCAGTGCTTTATTTTTCCATATCTAAAAATTAATTGTTTCATAAAATTCATTAGTAACAACGAATGGATGCCAACACAATATTAAACAATCTTGGCAGTTTCAAAGTTGTAATTAATGTTTTTCAGGTGATTATCCCTGGGAAGCGTGAGAGAGAGTACACATATGTTTTACTGATTTGTAAATAGGAGGGTAAATAAACTCATATAATAATCCAAGCAAAAAATCAAGTTATGAATTCACCTAATTGGCTGTGCAGGTCAGATCAAAACCAAAGCTAAAATTCTTATTTCTTCTCAGACTGCAAGTGAAAGCAAAACCAAAACTAAAACTGTGATTAATTTTTGTTTCACTTTCAGTTCAGCATCTCATTTCTTGAGTTGGCAAAGTTTGCATAAGATCTGTTAGTTTTTTTAGTGCTTTTGGTTTGAATTCATTATAATAATGCCTAATCTGAAACAAACAAACAAAAAACTAGTGTGTGGTATCATTCTAGTGAAGTTCAAGCCACTGCAGGAAGGAAGTTGGTGGATGTAAATATTGCAGGCAGGAGTACGCTAACAATGCAGCAAGAATGAAGAAACATTTAATAACATGTAGAAAGTGTCCCAAAAGAGTACAAGCCATATACAGAAAGCTAATACAACCAAGTGGTGAAACAACATCATCTAAGAAAAGTCTACTTCAGGAATCCTATGCAAGTAAACAACTTAATATGTTAAACAACACACACTATAGACTACCATCTGTATTGTTTTAAAACACTGTAATTTTAAAAGTTGTTAATGCAACTCTGGACTATTATTTATTTATTTAAAATATTTGTATCCTGCATTTCTGCTTGCACTAAGCACCCAAAATGGCTTAGACTTAACAACCTTTTTTTTTTTTTTTTTAATGACATAAGAGATAAATAGTTAACTATTTCAACCCAGCAGATCGAACTTAGTCCTCTGGCCAATGGCTCTGCAGTCCCAGGGTAACTGAGCAGCAAGTTGAGCAGCAGAGTGTTCTTTCTGGCAGGGAGGGAGCTCCCTGCTGCTTCTTGTTTTCATGGATGAGGCCAGACTAGAATAAACCAAAATAAAAATCTTTTCCCCCTTTTGCTGCAGGAACTTGGTAGCTCAAGTGAAATAGAAGATTTGCAAAAAAATGGACAATGAAAATGTAGAGCTGCCAGGTCTGGGGGAAGAAGAAGCAGGACCCTCGCTTTCAAGATCACTGTCACCAGATATGCAATCCACCATGAGTAGCTGTTCAAGACAGTCAATCTTTTTATCAAGCTTCGTGGACAAAATGTCAAAAGAAGATCAAGAAGAAGCAGATGAAACATTACACCTTGAGCTATACTTGCAAGCGGTACACCTCTTTCCATAACTTAAAATCAGTGCTGGAAGGAACATTACAAACTAATTCACCATCATATAAATTAGCCTGATGTTATCGCTTATCACACTCTTAGAGAGAGAGTGTGACACAGCTCAAACAATGGTTATTCAAAGGATTGGTCAAGCACAATCACTGACTGATGTCAGATGGATGGACTGATATACAAGGAAATCCTTTATTGAACATTATGTTAGCAACACCTGAACCAATATTCCTAAAAGGAATTGCTACCAAATTCTTCTCATCATACAAGTGAATACATAGACAAATTACTGAGTGGAGAGACTGAAAGTGCAGGTCCCTCCAGGGTGCAAGCTCCTGTAACTGATAATGCAAATAATACAAAAGCTGCATTGCAAATATTGAAGGCAAAGTATCCTCATTTAATAGTATTTTCCTGTCTTGCTCATGGGTTGAATCTTCTGGCAAAGGACATAGCAAGTGTGAATACAATGAAGACAATATTGGCAAACTGCAAAGTGATTGTGAAGTTATACAACAGTCATCATGTAGGTAATCAGACTTTGAAGAAATTACAGAAAGAGAAGCGGGGGAGGGAAAGTGCACTTTTACTGACAGGAGAAACTAGATGGCCTCAGCTACAAAGTGTTTACATAGTCTGCTGCGCACAAAGTGTACTTCAGTAGATGACACCGTATCCCAGATTATTCCCATGAACATTCAGATGTAGATTCTCAACAACAATGCGTTCTGGGTTCGAGTTCAAGGAGCATTCAATTTGCTACTACCGGTTTCAATGGTAATCAAGAAACTTGAAGGAGATACACCAAGCCTTTCAAATATTCCAGAGATATTCAGACAACTGAATAAAAATCTAATTGTGCTTCTGCCGCCTTCACCTCTATCCAAAAAAGTAGTAGTAGTAAAACAAATCTTTACTAAGAGATCTGAGTTTTGCTCTCATCCAGTTTATCTGGCAGCAAACCTTTTGGATTCTCAACAAAGAGGACAACACTTATCAGAAGATAAATCATCTACTGTTCTTGATATAAATATGGAAATAGATAAAAATGACCCAACATTGATGAAACAGTCGTGATGACAGACATTGCTGAGTGCTGTGCAAAAGAAAAACATTGGAGCAAAGTGGTGGGCAGCAGAGAATACGTCTCCTCTTGCATGGTGGAAGGGATACTGTAACACCCAACTGTTGTCCAGGATTGCTCTAAGGATCCTAAGCATGCCACCAAGAGCAGCTTCTTGTGAACGGAACTGGAAGGCTTTCAACTCAAACAAGACAAAAAAGAGAAATAGACTAACAAATGAACGCACCGCTAAGCTTGTTTCTATTTCTCAAAATCTCTTGCTTCTGGATCAGTCAGAAGCACCATTAGTGGAGAAGATGCAGTGTGATAATTAGTTGCCCTTGCCCATAGACTCATTGGTAAAACCATCCTTTCCTGAAAGAGAACGTGGTTCAAGTAGTTCTGAAAGAGAACATGGTTCAAGTAGTTCTGAAAGAGAACATGGTTCAAGTAGTTCTGGATCAGATTTGCCTCAATCTGATTCTGAAATGGAACTAACAAGTAGTGCAAGTGCTTCTACAGATAGTGACAGTGAAACTGGAGGTGCCACAGTGACCTCAGTGGAAGAGAGTTAAACACTGTTGAAGATAAGTGGACAACTACAGCATATCATGCACAGTTCTTTGGGTGTGCTAACATTAGTGTGTCAACAGTTTTCTGTGCCTTTGGTTTTTTTTCTTAAATTTAAACAAACAACATAAGGAAAGCGCATGCTATTGTGTATTGTCTTTACATTTTTACAAGTATTCCAATAAAAATAATTTCTTTCCACATAAAAAGCTTTGAATTTGTTTGAATATAACATTTAAACCACACTAAGTGTGCTGTATTTAATTTTCTTCCTAATCAAATATTTCAGTTCAAATACTTGTGACTATTGGGACATAAAATTAACATGGGGGGAATTTTTCAGTTTTGTTTACTAAATATAAGTCAAATAAACACGCTAAATCAGATCATGCTCTATTAAGGGCATTGGAAACATTTTCCAGAAAAAATACCAATTCAAAATTTTCTGGAAAACCCACATCTCTCTTAAGACGACAGTTACTCTTCTTATATACATTCAGATATCTGAATATATCAGATATTCCCTGATATATGGCACCATCATTCCTTTGGCTCTGTTATTTTCCAAATAATTTAAGTTTTTATTTCATAATCTTTCTGAGGTGTGTACTCCCATAAAGAAGGGGCAGGAGCAGGGGCAGTGCTCAACGTTCTCTCAAGATATCTGCGGAATTTAAAAGACAAACTTTTTTTACACCACTGTATGATTTAGTCATAGTCATGAATACCATAAATCTGAGGAGGCTCCATGCTTGTTGTATGAGGTACCCTTCCACTAGCTCAGAAGGCAAAATGAACGGGCTAACAGGAGATGCAATTCAGATAGAGATATTGCTTATGAGAAAGAAAGGGAGTATTAGCTCGACATACAGCTACCACAAGGCAGCGCTTCTCAGTAGGCAAATGAATCACTGTTGATCTGTAGTACAGAAGTAGAGCACTGGTCCTACACACTAGGGCTGTACAAAGCTTTGGTCCCCGAGTCGATTCGGTGGCCAAATCTCTGAATCTGAGTTGAATCAGAGGACCCTTTAATCTCTCCAAATCGAATCAGAACCCTCTGAATCAATTCAGAGAGATATGGACATAGAGACAACTTTAAATGTTTTTTTCTACATACCTCTAGGTAGCAGGAGCTTGTGAGTGCTGCGATGCAGGGAAGCACGGGGGGGGGGGGGGGGGGGGGGTCTAGTTCTGGGTTTGCTGCCAAGCACATGGAGGACCCCCTGTACTCCTGTGGGACACTCCATGTGCCCCAGCATTGCAGCAATCATAAGCCATGCCTGCTACCTCAAAGTAGGTAGAAAAATCTTTTAAAGCTGTGTCTGTGGCTGAACCACTAGTTCTCAGAATTAGCATCGAATCTTCAGATTCAGATTTGGCTGAATAAAATCAGGGACAGTGATCCGAATCAATGAATCGAATCACTGTCCCTGATTTGGGCAGAATCCGAATCAAATACAGCCCGCTTCAGACACCCCGACTACACACTATACCCCTACATGGTAGTGCTCCACAGCAGGGAAATGCACCCAGAAGAAAACTTAGGTTTCTATGAATTTTTTTCTCCCTTGCATCTGCAATGCCATTTACTGCAACAAAAGTGCAGCCTCACTTAGAAATTATGACTTTCATTTGACATTAGAGAATTTTTACACGACAGACTGACTTCTGTTACTCATTGTATCCGTTAATAGGCAACTACTATTACACATTTTTTAGCAATGCAATCACAGGGCTGGTAGCTGAACATTTATACAAACACAACAATTTCCATGACAGCTCCTTCAGCTATGGCTTTATCAGCAACAGTATTAAGATTGGGTCTGAGTTTTTTCCCCCAAAAAAATCTTATTGTACCTAGAAAACTCCTAACAAATAAAAGAACAGCAGGAACATTTACAAGTTTTATTCTGTGATAAGAATATCTCTTTGGTCATCTTTATAGTGCCAGAACTCCCCAGAATGAGGAGGCATTAATAACCAAAACAATACTGGTACCAGAGTTAGTCACAGCAGTATATCAGCCTGTCAGTACAATCATCATGTAGCACCAAGTAGGACAGACAGTTTCAGTTAAAACTTTACTTGTTTCTCCAAGCCACTTCCCTCTCCTCTAAAGAAGAACTTCTATGGTAATAGACAGTAATAAGCAGGTAAGAAGAAAAAGGTGGATTTCCCAGTATTTCAAACTGTTTGATGTCCTTTTTCAGATAAAGTGGAAAATCCATGTACAAAGGAATGTACGTAAAATGCAAAACAGCATCTGGTGAAGTAAACCACTCCTTATGAAAGCTTATGTAGCTATGATTTAGTTGGTCTAGACCTACAAAAAAACCACTGCATTTGTCCCAGTGTAAATCATTTCATCCTGGGACAAAGTGTAATCATTTAGACCAGGGTGCTCAACCTCCAGCCTGTGGGCCAGATCCAGCCTGTGGAGCCAGGCCATCAGGCTAGCAGGGGTCAAAGGTCTGAAAATTTGGCAGTGAGGAAGCAGTGACAGCAGCTGCTGCTCCACTGCTGACAAATTTCCAGACCAATGGGAGGCTCACACATTGGATAGCATACTGGATCAGCGTGCAGATGTGGTCCAGGACCCCATCTAGCCATGCAGGGACCAGCTGAAAGAAGTGTGGGGCCTGATCCTGCAGTGCAGAACCAAGCAGAGGAAGTGTAGGGACCAGATTTGTTGGCAAAGGACCCCAGGGAGGTACTGTGGAGCCCCACAGAAGCGGCACCAAGCTGAGGGAGGCAGCGTGGAACAGAGGGAGGCAGGCAGGTATGGTGCAGAGCCCCAGAGTGGAGGTGTGAATGACAAATAGCTGAGAGGGCCAATGCAGGCAGCACTCTGTGACCACATCCCAGCTGCAGGGCGGAGACCACAGGATGCAACACGAACTTGACTAGCCTGGCTGACCCCACATGGGGCTGGCTGAGAATCACAGGGGCCAGGCTAGCTCCTGCTGTGTAGTGTGGCCCAGCACTGCAGCAAGGAACCATGTGGTACCAGAGCAACCAGCAGGGGGGTGGAGGGGAGCAGTGGCAGTACCAGGTAAATGACTGCGGGGGGGGGGGAGGGGGCAAGTGTATGGGTGGGAGCACAGCAACAGCTGGGTGGGAGTGTGGGGCCTGCACGGTATGCCAGGGCCAACACCGGTGGGGCCCAGAGCAGATGGCAGGGACACAGGCTAGAAGGGGCTCTATGGAGCTGGGCCGAGCTGCATCATTAGGTAGAGTGGGCCTGCACCCACTTGCTGCCCCTTCCTCCCCGCCTGCTGCTACTTTTAACACTTCCCTGTCTGTGGCTGCTGCAGCTCCTCTCCACCCCACACTGACCACTGCAGCACCATGCAGTTCCCGGCTGCAGGATGGGACTGCAGTGGGCTTGGCCTGACCCTCAAGACTGAGGCGATTGCCTGTGATCCTCCCCTGCCTCCTTTCCCACCACTTCTTATCTGAATTTCCCTCTGGTACAGGGAGGCAGGAACAGCCCCACAGTCCTAGGCCAGAAGCCTCTGCTCAGCATGTGGCTTCTGGCTGAGGGTAGGCAAGGCTGGACAGGCCTTGCTTCTACAGCTGCCTGATCCTGCCAGCAGCTTCCCCTGGGTCCTACTGCCCCTGGCTCCTGTCAGCTTTGACAGGCAGCCAGGTGCAGATCAGTATTTATTTTCTAAATTTTTTAGGGGCCTTGTGGGCAGGATAGAATGACCTGGCAGGCTGAATCTGGCCCATGGGCCACCTTTTGCTCATCCCTGGTTTAAGTGGTTATCCCAATACTGCATCTCTGAATCAACGGCAGAAAAGCAGCAGTACATGCAGCTGCTCACTAAACCCCAATTAGAAAAGTGAGTTGTGTACATGCCAATTCCAAGATATTTCTGTTCTGGGAACATACGCATATACAACTTGTCCAGGGACAAATGCAATGTTTGTTCCTAGCCTGCAAGGTACAAATCTATCCTGCCTTTTGTAAAATGGAAGTTATTATAGAAATATAAAGATGTCCTAAGTCCTTTCAGAAATTAAGGGGACTGTTAACAAGTATAAGTAAATCATGCTTGATTTCCTCACAATTGATAATATTCAGATTCTGCTTAAGAACAGAACTGACAAGCACTGAGAGGCAAGAAAAAAAAAAACTTAGAGGATTCATAACGTTGTCTCATTTGTACCATGTTAAATACAGCAAAACACAGATCCTTCACAGGGTTAGGTTCCTCACTTCCCTCCGAAGATGAGAGCTTGCAAACTAGTCAGGGAATATATACAGCCACAGCAAACAGCTGCATGGAATCACCGTTAAGCTCCAGCTGATAGAGAAGCGTCACCCTTTGAAGTGACAGCTGCAGCAACCAGTTGAGTGTGGCAACCAGCTATGAACTAAGTGCACTGTGAACTACCCAGATGGTTCTCATGTATTCTGAAATTAACAAATCCCCCCAAATTGCCAGTTGTTACTGGGAGTGGGCAAAATGGAGGATCTGGCCAGCAGCAAGGCTCCATTTCCCAGCAGCCCCTGCCCACATGGCTGGGGCTGGTTTCTGTGGAAACCACAGCAGCAGCCACACTGCCATAGGGAAGGGCTGGGGTTTCCATGGAGACCGGCCCCAGCAATGCCAGAAGGGCATGGATCTTGCTGCGGTGACAGCTGGGTAAGCGCTGTGATCCGTTGCCTGCATGCCCAAAGCGTTGCTCTGCCCCAGCTCTGGACCATGCCGTCACCACTGGAAGGAGCTGGGGCACAGCCGCAATTCGTTGCCTGCACGCTTCTGCTCAGATCTCAGTCCAGCTGCAGAGCAGCTACACGCCCTGACGTGCGCTGTGCCAGTGCTGCTGGGGCCAGTGTCCACAGAAACCCCAGCTCCATGCTATTACAGGGCGGCAGCTGCTGGGGTCTCCATGGAAACTGGCCCCAACCAGGTGGGCAGGGGCTGCTGGTCGGATCCAGCCTGTGGGCCAGATTTTGCCTGCCCCTGTACTAGGGCCTCTGTACACTATTATTACAAGGAGGTATAAACTGAGAGGAAGGAAAAAATATCCAAAAAATGATTAGGTGAGTAACAGGCTACAGTCTGACCTAAGAGTTCTGCAACAGTAAAATACCAACCAAACAAACAAAAAAGGATGAAGGCACAAATAACCTGGAGCTGAAAACGCTACAGAGGAATGAGGAAACAAAATGTGACCAGGCTACTCTCACATGCCCATACGGCATTCTAATCCCTGTGATCATGCACACCCTGAAGCAAAGATACTATGCAGGTCACTCTGGTATTTCCTGCTATTTACAAAGTCTGTTGCAGGTATCTTACCTTCCATTGTAGTGTCTACCACTCATTTTGAGCTCTACTACACTAACATCTGAGTTCATTTCATTATGACCTAAGATTGCCTATTTCAATTACCATAAGGTTTTTTTTTGCCGAAAAGCCCAGAACCCAGTTTGATGAAAGTGACTGTTCCTATTTGGGGGGTCTCACCTGTAAACTACAGCAGGGATACGTTTCCAGGAACGAAAGCCTGCCACACTCTCCAGTTCCTTATCCGTGATCCAAACAGGAACCATAATCTCCTGTGGGTAGCTACCACAAAGCCTGCACAGAAAGTAAAAGTGAAGGGTTAAATGCATTAAACGCACCAGAGATATAGCAATTATGTAACCCACTGACAATACAAATTGAAATGCACTACAAGCAGACCAAGTGCTTGTTTATTTCAGCAATCTATACTCTTTTGCTAGTGTCTGTATACTTATATTTGCTACTAAATTTCTCTTCAATAGGCACAGAAGAATACTGTGGACCAAATAATTTGTTGCTCTAAATCAGGGTAGCTCTTTTGAAATCGATGAAGCTACATCGATTTCACTAGTTGAGGACCTTAGGAAATTTAAACCTAAAACCTAATGGCACTTAACTCCAATTGCCAACATATTAGAGCACAGGAGAGAAATTCCTCACCTTTCAATGCTGAAGAGTTAATAATTACCAGGGACTTGGGTTTTCTGTTTTCAATGGAAAAACGTGGATTTTCCCCTTTGAAGCTGGAAACCATGGATTTCCCCTCGCAGGCTGGCAGAGCTCCAGCCTGCAAGGGGCTGACTGGGGCTGGTGGAGTGGTGGGGATGGCAACTGGAGGCATGAGGGAGCACATGGGTACACACACAAGGCCAGCAATACAGCCAGGCAGTGTAGTGGGAGCAGCCCTGGCAGCTGGATAAAGGTAAGTCTATGGGATGGGGGAGGGGGAGTTTGAGGGCCAAGGCGTGGCGACCCTCTGGGAAGGCCCACTGGTGACATGTCAGGGGAGTATGTGCCCCTCCAAGATTTCTGCATGGACCACACAGCATGAGCCACCTCTGCAGCCCAGCACACAGGACCTGGTGTGAAAGGGTAGAGCAAAGCAGGGAGGCTTGGTGGTGCTACTACCGCCACTGGAAAGCCCCGTGCCAGCCACACTGCCAAAGTTAAGCGCCCTCTGTCCACCCAGCAGCAGTGGGGGGGACGGGAGGGGGGCATAACTCTACACTGCCATTGCTGCCCTCATGTGGAGAGGGGCGCCTTGCCATGATGGTGTGGGGCTCCAGCACTGAGCTTCCACACCTTGCTCCATCCTCCCATACCAGGTCCCACCCACTGGAGGCCCCCAGAGAGAGGACACCAGGGCAGGGAACTCCAAGCCCCAGTGGGCAGCCTGGATCATTCCAATATTCCCAACAGGCTCCACTCAGCTCTGCTCCAGCCATGCTGCCTGCAGGCTGGGGGGAGGGTCTAGGCTCCATGCTCCTTCCTCCACTCCAGCCACAGCAACCACCACCTCCCACACACAGCAGCAGGGGCTCAGGCACTGCTGGCTAGCTGTGGCTGGCACCCACAAGTCAAGGAGCAAGGAGTGGGCAGCATGCAGAAACCAAGGCCTGTAGACCTGGCAACTGTGCACCCCCTCTGACAGGGTTGGGTGGTGGGTCTTGGCATGGCTTAGGTGTTGGAGGCTGCAGGTCAGGAGCGAGGGGCACTGGCATGGCCAGGAAGGCAGTGTGGGGACTGTGGGACAGGAGTAAGAGGCACTAGCAGGGCTGGGAAGGCTGTGGCTGGGGAGTAAGGGTCAATGGCATGGACAGAGGCAGAGCACTGGCATATCAGGGCTGCTCAGCACCACAAAGCAGCCAGGGGGACAGCCACAGGTAGACCCATGTCCTGGTGAGCAAAGGGGGCAGAGGAGCTCTGGTTTTCTATGATAGAACCCAAAATCAAATGTCAAAACATACAGGTATTTAGAATGCATTTTATTATAATGATTGAAGCGCTGGTAGGCTTTTTGTTTTAAAACTGTAAATATATCAATAAAATAGTGTGCGAGTGCGAGTGTTGGCCATGATACCCCCGGTAGCTCCATGGCCATGCCTTGCGCTGCACCTATGGTGCTCTCTCTCCTGCCATGCCTTGATGGATTATAGATGAATAGGGAGGATGCCCCCAGAACTTTGCTAGGATTTGATTCCACTGGTCTCAGGCCCCTGGCTGGGCCTTTATAATCAACTGTGCTCAGCAGGGCACCCAAAGCCTTATGGGCTAATTGCAAGGCTCTGTAACCTCCTCTTTACCATGCCTCATGCCAGTGGTGATGCATAAGGGGTGCACGTGAACACCCTGACAGCCAGTGTTCCCCGCTTAGGCAATAGGCAGTGGGGGTAGGTGGGAGTGCTGGTGCCCCCCTTGAGAGTGCTGGCCAGGGAGTGGGAGCACCAGGAGAAGCACCACTGGCACTTCCAGCTCGGTGTGATTAGCCATGGGGGGAACCCACCCTCCCGGTTGCTGACTGGCCACTGGGGGGGGGGGGGGGGGGGACAATTGCCCCCTGACTCGAGGCAGTAGTTACCCATGCCACATGAGTGTTACCAGTATGATGTCCCTTTGTTGGGGCCTCAGCCTCCTTGGCCTCTGGCCCTTCTAGGCCCACTGGATAGGACTTGGCTTCAAGGCATTAGCCTCCCCTGACCCCTCTGCGTGTGCACACCCTCACTGGCATTGGGCCTTTGTCCCCTTTGTGGCTCACTTACGGCTCAAGACAATCAAGTGCCCTCCTGGGCACCAATGAGGTCTCCACCTCCCCTACAGCCTGTTCCACAAACCACTGGTACACATAACATAAATAATAAACGTGCAGCAGCCTTCTGCCCATTTAGAAATATAGGCCTCTACTAACCTGGTGTCCTGGGCTTCCCTGGTGGCAGCCCGGGAAAGACTGCTCCTACTAGCCCCAGCCCTGTGCTTAAATGCTCTCCTGGTGCTGTCTGCTCTCCTGGCCACCATCTGGCCAATTACCTCATTAGCCAGTCACCCTGGCAACCTTCAGCTGTGGCACCCTGCTAATTTGCCCTATTTTACCTTTTTATCTCTTGGGATGAGACGCATCTGCAAAATTCAGACTGGTCTTGTAAGTGCCTCCAGCACATGCTTCAGCATGCTCACAATTAAGCACCTGGCTCCAGGAGAATTACTCAGGGAAGCGTAATTAGGCTCTTGGACTCCCTATGCAGTTAATGGAGAAGGTTAAGCATCTCTGGAGGCCCAAGCCACAAAAAATGCCATGCTCCAGCATACTCAATTAATCAATCTGCTCTGACATGCTGGAATTCCAGCACGTCAGAGGCAACCTCCACGTTCGTGTATTGGTGCCAAGAGTGCTTGACTTAGGGCTGCATGTTCGGGGCTGACATCTACTTGAGATCCACAGCCTTGAGTCATCTTTTAAGAGAAGGTGCCTAACTATGTCAGGCTTAATTAGTTGGGGTGCTGCTGTAAGTGTCCATCTTCTGCAACCAGAATTGAATGGTAACAGCAACCAACCAGAATTGGATGCTAGGCTATCCTTAGCCTATAGGCTTCAAATCCACATCATCCACTACCCATGAGAATGTGCTAACCATCAGGATATAGCAGTCACAGGTGGCTCCTCTTGATATTGGGCCACTGTTCAGTTAAGAATACACAAGTCATGGAACAAGAAGGAGAGAAACAAGAGATGGTCCAACTCCTCAATACAGTGTCTATAACACTCAGGTGAGGATGGGAGGGCAGGAAGGAAACATGGGTGCTAGCCTGAACACTCAGAATTACTTGTAGTTTTCATCCAATGACTGTCTAATGTAAGATGAATCAACAATCCTGGGAGCAAAGGCTGAAACTCAGATCTTCCTCTGAGCTTAGTGTCCTATTCAAGCTACGGAGTCAGACACTCTTATGACCCCTGCCACCCCCAGTGCTCCTTCCTGCCCATGGCAGGGGGGCGGACTAGATGATCTGTCTAGGTCCCTTCTGACTCATTGATTCTATGACTCTCTTGCTTGCTCTGCTTCTGGCCCCTAGCTCTTGTATTCTTGGCTTCACAGTGGCCCCACTTCAGCAGGGCTCATTAAATTAACCCCCAATCCAGACTATATTATAGCCTGATGTTTAGGGTTCTCTTATGGGAGATGTAGTTTTGAAACTCCTGAGGAATGCCTAGGACCTACGTCTCCTGCTTCCTGGCAACTGCTCCAACCTCCAGGCTATTAAATAAAAGGTGGGAGGCAATATCTCCTCCAATGTTTTCCAGTAGAAGTAATGATGGCTACTCTGCCTTCTACTGAACTCACTGATGTGGTTCTGGCATATTCTGAGCACACACACAACAGATCTGGTTCTTTCAAGGGACTTAGGCAGAACTCAGACATTACTGGGCTCATCTACACATCCACTTTACTGCACATTAGACTAACCTAATGTGCAGTAAAGTGTCATTGTCTACAAATACACAGCAATTACTGCACATTAGATTAATTTAAAGCACCATTTGATAGTACCAACAGATACAGGTCCTAGCAAACGGTGCTTTAAACTAATGTGCCTCAACTCACGTGTAGAAGGTAACATCAGGTGCAGTCTGTGCCCAGTCAGCCACAACAGCAGGGTGCTTAGCCACATGGCTGGCAGCTTCTCCAGCCACATGGCCTGAGCTCCTCAGCTCCAGGACCCCTGGCCTGACCCCTGGGGCTAAGTACACAGTCAAAAAGCCTGAGGCGGAATCGATTCAATCTAGGCAGCTTTCTCTAAGCAGCACAGATTGAACTGATAACCACCTGAGCTAATGTTCAGTTTTCATTTGGAAAAGGCAGGGGGAGGCCTGCACTAACCCAGGCCAGAAGACAGGGGGTGCTAGAATGCATCTCCCAGCCTGTTGGCCATTGCCAGCCCAGCAGTGTCTCCAAACCACTGCTGTAACCACACAGAGGTTAAGAAGCCCCCTGTCCAGTTGCTGGCCCACATAGGGGGTGGAGCCTCCCAGCCCAGGCAGCCCTGGGGAGCTGAGGGAAATTCCCCCTTCCCAGCTGCTGATTGCTTCACCAGCTGCCACAGGAGGGAGGAAGAGTCCCCCAGGCCAGGTGCCTGCCCATGCAGCCCAGCATGGGACCAGGGAGCTCCCACCTTGGGGGGCTTCCTCCCACCCCAGCCCAGGGTCCTTCAGGCCATGGCAGCCCCAGCAAGCCGAGGGGAATTCTTTTCTTCCCCAACACCAACCCCTTGCCTTAGCCCCTGAAAATCTCAGGGATAGCCCAGGGAGGGGAGGGAAATTTCTCTGGTACCGTGCATAGTTTTGCCTCAGACTTACAGCAGCTAAGGCTAAACCAGCTGTGGAGGAGAAGGAGAATTTCCTGCCACTCCCTGAAGCTACCTGAGACCTGCAGGGGCCAAGGCAAGCAGCAATGCCATTTGGAAAAATAATTCCCCTTAGCTCTCTGTGGTGGGGGGAAGCCCCCCAAAGCAGGGGTGACCTGGTGCCCCCATGCAGGATTGCATGGGTAGGCACCTAGCCTGGAGGGCTCCTTCTCTCTCTCTCCTGTGTCAGCCTCTGAAGCAAATCAGCAGCTGGGAAGTGGGAGGGGAAGAGGAGAGGGCTGCCAGGGTCTGAAAAGCCCCCACCACAGGGGCTTTCCCTGCCCCCACATGCTGTGTAGACCCTGGCTAGGAGGGCCTGGGGGTCTGTTCCCCTGCTCCCCAGTTCCTATGGGCTGACGGACACAAGCAAGAAGCAAGTTAAGGAGCAGAGGGGCAAGGCAGTCCTTTCTCCACTGGAGTAAGCAGCATAGCCCAGGGCTGCAAAGCATCCTGGGATGCTGGGAGACTGAGTTAACTTGAACTAGGAAGGGAACTGGAACAGAAGGTCCATTAACTGGTTTGATCTAAATCAGTTAAGTCTGATACTACATCCAACCATGTTTATCTTAAATCAGTTTTGGCAATTTTGAAAGTGGTTTATGTGCACTGAAGTTCTGTTCTGTTACAGTTTAAACCAGTTGCTGATCACTTAAACCAGTGTGTGTGTAACTTCTGCTCCTAGCCCAAGAGTTTGAGGAAAATAGGTGCTAATAGAGAACAAAAAAGTTTTAAACAGTATGAAAACAAGAACTGATCCCTTTTTTACTTGGTCAGACTCCACTGTACTGTTTTAAGTCTTAATTCACCTGTCCTTCAAGAACTCTTTCAGTAAGAAGAACACAAAGTGAAAATCTGATATTCTAATGTTTAAAAAAAAAAAAATAAAAAAGTCAAGTACATACTTTTTAAAAAAATACTTTGAAATCAGTTTCAGGCCTAAAGCAGAAAAAGGTCAATATCCTATGGTTCCCTCCTTACATATTAATTATAGAACTCCATTTGAATAAATTCTAGTGATCTACAACATAAAGACTAGTGTTTAGACAGGGCATTTAGTTATGAATCAGCAGTCTGCAAGAACCTACAGAACTTACTTATACTTTTCATTGATGTTGGAGATCCTCCAGGCATTGTTCATATCAAAACCCATGCGTTCAACTTCATTTTTAAACCTTGATGTTACATGCTCCCCTGGGCATCAAAGACAAAGAGAAGAAATACATGAGAAACACAGGGCAAGGTTTCCATTTTGCAAAACAGGAAGAGAAAGATGCTACTTATTCTAATTAAAAACAGAAAAAAAGGCAATATGCAACAGAAAAGTCACATACATTTTATAACCCCGTTTTTAAAAAAATCGTTATCAAGCCAGCACACTCTCTCTAAAATGGCCCTTGGCAATTGCCTTTCCACAAAACAAAGAATCAGTAAAAAGATCTCAAAAATTATCATACTTACACAGACTTATACAGGAAACACAATATTGTTGTGCAAAGACCAGCCTATATCCAAACATATCAGATAAACCAAGTGTTATTAAGGGTGTGGACAGATTAAACTTGTATACCAACTTAAGTGGTTTTAAGTGGGTTTACAAAAAACACAGACAAATGATACACACCTTAAACTGGTAAAACTCCCAACAAGTCTGTTAAAAATTTAGCCTGGGATGGATCAGGGCTAAAACTGTTTCATCTTAAAATATACTGATAGAGGGTTCATCTGTCTGTGTCCTCTCCACAGGCGGTGGCTACTCTGGACTCCTTTCTGACTTTGACTTCTGAGGGTATGGGGTGTAGATGCAAATTAGATGCAAAGACACAACACTACTTTTTTGTGCTGGACAACTCACTTTCACATATCAACCTATTTAACCACAAACCCAGAATATCCCACTCAGAATATTCACATAGTTCTCTTTGGCACCAAGGAACAAGAGATAGTTCCCCTGTTTATTAATCAAAGCTCTGATGAGACAGTCATTGCTCAGTCCCAGTCACCAGCATCCAATAGGTAGTCTTCCCAGCCTGCTGAAACCCTTCTGCCTCATATTTCAACAAAGCAGGAATAGGATTATTTCTCCCCACCTCAGAACCTCAACACTCAAAGAACTCCCAAATAAGCTTCCAGAGCTCCATCTTTGGCCGCTACTCGGTATCCATCCCTCTTGTGAAGTCATTTCCCCATTCCTTGGGGCTGAGTTAAGCCAACCTGTCAGCAAGCAAAAACCCTACCAGAAGGCTAGCACTGAGAAGGTCCAAAGGGCGGCCATTCACATGGTCAAGGGGCAGTGGGGCAGGCCCTACAAGGAGAGGCTAAAAGGCCTGAACCACAAGAGAAGGCTGAGAGGGGATCTGGTGGCCGTTTACAAACTCACCAGGGGGGACCAGCGAGAACTGGGACAGGCTCTGTTTCCCTAGGCACCACCCAGGGTTACTAGGAATAATGGCCACAATTCATCAGAGAGCAGGTTCAGGTTGGACATCAGGAAATATTACTTTACAGCTGGGGCTGCCAGGCTCTGGAGTGGGCTCCCAAGTGAGGTGGTATTCTCTCCTACCTTGGGGGCCTTCAAGAGGAAGCTGGACAGATATTTGGCTGGGGTGACAGAGGCCCCCACAGTGAAGGAAGGAGTGGGGCTGGTGCTGGGGCAGGCGCTTCCCAGCTGGGACAGGGCAGGGCATGGGATGGAGCCGCAGCTCGTCCGGAAGGTGCAAGGGCAGGGAGGCAGCTCGCGCCACTGCATGCAGCCCAGGAGAGCATGGGGGCAGAGTGCATGCCCCTGGATCTGCACGTGGGGTAGCATGGGCTGCTGCTTGGGCTAGGGGAAGTGCCTGGGGTGGGGCAGGGCTGGGCTGCACTGGGAGCAGGGGCTACAGTGAATTTTGGGGTGGCTGCAGCCCCCTCTCCCCCAAAACCATCAGCCAGCCAGCTGCCTGCCCTGAGCACAGCCCTCCCAGGGTGTGCACAGCAGTGGGAGATGCCTCTTCACCACACCCCCTGGATCAGCCACAGCTCTGTTCCATGCCCCACCCCGGCTAGGCAGTACCTGCCCCTGCCCCAATCCCTCCCTCACTACAGGGGTCCTAATCTGCCCCACACCTGTTCCCCCACAACAGGCTTATCAGTCGAACTCGACTGCTCTCTACGCTGCTGGGCTGTGGTCCTGGCCACCTGCATGCTGCACTGTGGCTGTGCGCATGCATGTGGCATTTATCAGCCACATCAGACAAAAAAAGCCAACTGTTGATGCTCTCAATTTTCCTCATACCAGTGCCGATTTGATATGGGACTGATGTATTGGTGCACCTCTAGGAAGAATCACTTTCCTTGAGTTGCAAGTGACACTCCTGTTAACACAACTCAATATGCTGGAAAAAAAACCCAACAAAAAACCAAACCAAACCAAACAAACCCCCAACAAGAGCACGCTCTTGGCTCATATTCCACTTATGGTCTATGTACATCACAGAAAAAGCAGGGAAAGCACTTGTATGTCTCAGCCCCAATAGTTGAGTTGTTGGAAAACCATGAAACCAAGGTTCTAGGGCTGTATCACCCAGAGGAGTTTGAATCTATGTCCCTCCAACTACCCAGTACAGTGCACTAACCACCATACCACAAGTTACGTATTACCCAGTCCCTCCTCCAACATGCCTTCTGAAGCTGAACCACTACAGCCTGCATTGGATACAACAGACAGGGGCTGCATCTACAAGAGACACTGACTGCTGCTCAGTAGCCCAAGACTACTGTGCAGTAGTGTCACATGGCAGAAACTATGATGCGATGCTACTGCACAGTAGTCTCAGGCTACTGCAGTCAGTGTCACAAAAAGGCTGTTCGTCAGCACTACTGTGTAGTAACTTGGGTTATCTGTGCAGTCATTTAGTACTTGCATAAACAAGTACATAAATGACTGCACAGTACTTGTTTATACAAGTACTAAATGACCGTGCAGTAATGACTGCACAGTCAGCATCTCGTGTAGACGTAGCCAAAGAGCAGTGGGAAAGTTTCCACCTTATTGGTAAGAAGGGTTCAGGCTAGAAGAGCCAGGGATTTTGCCTATTCAGAATGGCAGCAGCTCGCTCACTGAGCCACATACAGTCCAGCTTGTCCATTTCCTCCTGGCCCCGCATATCTTCTTCTCTTGGCTGTTCCTGAGGCCAACTTCAGAATGTGTGCTGAGGAGGGACTTAAAGAACAGCTAACTTAGTGATTATCAACCTTTTCAGCTTCAAGGACCCCCTCAATAACTTTTCTCAATTTTGCAGCACCCCAACTGAAAATCACTGACATGGATCTAAATTCAGAAACGATATGGAAGAGGACTTTGAGGCTAAAGAAGTTAAAAAGCACTGATCTAGCTGAACCCACTTAAAGGTGGCAGAGACAGGACCTCACATGGCTGTGCCCAGCTCTTTCTACTGCCTGCCTACTCCCCACCTCAGGTTCGTCTCCCACGGAGCTGCTCCTCTGGGAGTTTGGCATGGTGGTAACCACTCTCATGGCCCCTCCCACCAGTCTCAGGAGTGTAGGAGAAGTGGAGGGGACAAGCTAGGCTGCAAAGTGCAGCTTTGTCTGTGCATCTGCCTGCCAGTTTGCAGCACAGCGCACTGCTGGGACAACAGAGGGTACCTGGGGACAGGGAAGTATGAGGGAAGGCAGAAGAAATAGTGTCAGTGTCCAGCAAAGCAGCCAGAGGTGTTGGTATAGGCTGCCTGACAGGGAAGTAGAGCATTTCTCTCACACAGGCAAGGTAGTGCAGCATCTCTTCTGGGATTTCATGGAATCTTGGTTGAGAATTGTTGGCCTAACCTGTGGCTGATGTGCTATACTATGAAATATGCTACATTAAAAAGATTAAACCCCCTCTGGGTAAAGGGGGAACTTTAACCCAGGTTTTCACCTCCTGGGCAAGTGGTCTAACCACTCAGCTACTTGGGTTGAAGCACAGAAATGTCCTTCTCAATCATCTCTAGCAGCTAGTCACAGGTTTTTTACTGGCTACAATTTTGTGACTTGTGCACATATACTAGGCATGCATACATACACCTGCCTCAGTAGCCTACTGCCTCATGCGCAGTATACATATGTATGCTTTAATGTCCACAATGCAAGGGTAACAGCATCTAAGTGCCAAAGATGCCATGTATGCGACTGGAAAACTGCCATTTAAGTGCTTAAAGGGTAATAGAATTCTATTCTGCAAACCCATCCAAATTTTGCCAATGTGAATAATGAACAAAAATCAGTATAAAGGAAGGCCAAAGAGATTAGCTTTCTCATTTCTAAGTGAAAGAAAAGGGACTTTTCCCTACCCTCCTTTTTAAGACACAAGGGCCAGATCCAATTTAGTCTGAATGGCGCCTAAATGGGACTCGCACAGAATTTGAGTGCCTAAGTTCCAAAGAGCAACCCATTTTGGCTCTGCTCCACAAGACAGTCACAAAAGCAGGACCAAGCAAGTGAATGGAGGTGTTTAAAGTTCAGAATGAGTCAAGAACTTCCGTTCTGGAGAGGGGCAGGAGTTCAGGCACACTCTTGTGCCTTATGTTTTTTACTGACTGGTTATAGGCATCTCCAGGCTTTCTGGATCACTCTTTGAAGGCACATCCCATTCCCCATTCTCTGTACAGAGCATCTAGATGCTTAAACTCAGTCCAACTCTTCAGTGGAGCCTACATCTCCCTATTAATGATAAAGGGATACTGGATATGAAAATATAATCAAACTGGATTCCTGTCTCAGGCCAAGACCCCCAGATTTTAGGCAGTGGGATGCCTAAATGCCTCCAAGACCAAATTTATTCTGCCCTCTATGGCCTTGAAGTATCCCTCCGACGCACAGCCGGAGAAGAGGAAGTATGTTCAAAATAAATCTGTATGCCAGCTCTCTCAGCCCCTTTGGCCCTATTTATTTTTGGCCTCACAATTCCTTCATCAAGTGAACTCCATTCAGAATTGCCAACTGTACTGCTTGTTTTACACAGATCAGGCATCACTGTAAACTGAGCTGTATAAGGAAAAACCTTTGATTTTTTGAATAACTTTTACTTAATGCTGTGCAACAGTGGATGCCTAGCAGACTCAAGTATAGCTTTCAATAGCTTTCTTTATGCATTCAATTTCTGAGTTTATTGTATTTCATGTTGTAACAAAGAGCCCTGGGCTCTCTGTTATTTTAAGAGGAAAAGCAGCCCAGCCAGGGAGCTCTACAGGCTAGAAAGGGTCAGCAGCTGCTGGGTCCCAGGGCAACAGGGTTATGGGGCACTTAGCAGCCAGCTCCTGACAGGACGTAGGAAGGGCCCTGGGAGCATATAAACCCAAGGCTGGGGCTGGCAGGGGAGTCTCAGCCAGGCGAGCCACCCAAGGATGCTGGCCAGTGGCGGATTTACCGTGAACCAAACTGTGCAGTAGCACGGGACCCCCAATGCCTGGGGGGGAGGGGAAGTGGGCAGCAGCCCCCAGTCTCCAGCCAGGGAGCCTCCTGCATTTCGTTTGTGGTTCTCCCTCCTGCCCAGCAGGTTGTGGGCTTCTTCAGCAGGTCTGGCCGGAAATTGCAGCCACTGTCCCTTTCCTGTGGCTGGTAAGCCGCACTAATTCCCCCATGGACATGCCGTGGGGCGGGGCCCTGCATCCTGCTTGGATCAAAAGGCCCCACTATCTGTA
This sequence comes from Crocodylus siamensis, assembly GCF_052110815.1. Classification (NCBI taxonomy): domain Eukaryota; kingdom Metazoa; phylum Chordata; order Crocodylia; family Crocodylidae; genus Crocodylus; species Crocodylus siamensis. Next base: position 49,096,972 of record NC_143403.1, read on the forward strand.
AATCCGCCACTAATGCTGGGCTATTTCACTGCCTACAGGAACAAGGAGGCTCAGAGAACCTGCCAGGTACCCTGGCTAGGAGGCATGCTATTCTTGGGGTAAAGGTTTCCCCTCTTAAAGGGGCAGAGGGCTGTTTCCCTTGTTGTTTATGTTACAACCCTGAGGCTTATGATTTACATTACTCTTTCTACCGGTGGGTTGGGATGAGGCTGGAAGGGGAGGCACAGAGGCCTCATTAGTGCCCAGAGGGCATTTGACTGTCTTGAACCCTGCTGGGGGCAGGCTCAAGCACACAGTCGCACAGGGGCCAAGTACCAGAAAGCGTGCACCTACACAGGGGTCTGGGGCCTCGCAGACAGGGACCAGGGGCCCGGTGACAGAAGGGACAAACAGAGCCAGAGCCTCAAAGCTAAGTCCAATCCAGTAGGCACAGGCTAAAGGGGCAAAGGCTGAGGAGGCCAAAGCTCCACAGAAGGAACAATGTTTCTACAAGACCTGTGAGGTATGGGGAGTGGTAAAGGGGAGGATTTGGAACCACATAATTAGGCCTTAAGGGCTTGGGTGCCCTGTGCTGCATATGAAAACTATGAAAGCTTGGACAGTGTCTCTTGCACAAAAATACAAGACAATGGCTGGAGCAAGACTGGGTTGAGGTAACAAGACTGCCACAAGAAAATCAAACTCCACTAATGAATTGCAACCCATTAGGTGCAAGAGTGGAATGCTTGTGTTACCCAATACCAGACCCATGCTGTAAGATAATAATAGTCATAACAGTCCTCAACCTGCTACCACACCTGAGAAGTGATGGTTATAAGTATTGGCACAGACCTAACACTCACTGCATAAATGTAACAAGACTCAGAGCAAGTCAGAAAAAGAAATGTACAAACTACATCTACATATCAATTAAGCTAAGTTTCACTAAAGAAAACAAAAGAACTAAAATATCCACTTAAAAGGAAAGCCTGTAAGAAACAACAATAAGCCAAGGTGCACTGAAAACATGACTAAATATATCCTGGTTAACACCTTCCCCCTTTGATTATGACCTATTTCTCAAAGCAAACATCTAATATTTGTCTAAAGTTTTATGCACAAGTTAGTCTAACTTCATTTAACTCCAAACTCACTCACCCTTATTGTCCCCCGTGGCCTCTGATCCTCACCTTGCATTTGCAGAATAGGTGGTCAGTCTCTAAATGCTTATTGTTCTAAACCAGGGTGTATTCTCCTGAAACTCACACCCATTGTATCCAATGGTCTCCGATCTTCACTATCTGCATGAGCCGTTTGATGCACCTATATATTAGGCTCCAACATTACAACAAACTACAAACTAGTTCTCCTTACAAAATGAAACTTAAGTCTTAATATTCTTGTCCATGTCTTTAACTCTGAGTTAAGCTAGATCAGGAGCGCTCAGCTCCCAGGCCAGATCTGTGGACCTGCATGCTTAGATAGGGCCCACATGACAGTTTCATAATTTCTAGGGTCGGAAGGGACCTGAGTAGATCATCTGGTCCGACCCCCTGCCATGGCAGGAAAGATTACTGGGGTCAAATGACCCCAGCAAGGTGTTCATCTAACCTCCTCTTAAAGACAGTGTGGGGCCCAATACTGGTGTGCGAGTCACATGGAGCAGCACAATGTCCTGGGGCACTGTTCCCAATGTGTGGAACCAGGCAGAGGTGGCACAAGGCCCCAAAGCCCCAGTGCTGGTGCATGGGGCCAGGTGGGGGTGACACAGGGCCCTGGAGCCACAATCCTGGTGCAGATGATTCATAGATTGTTAGTTTTGCATGAGATGCAACGGTTAATGCATGCCAGTGTGTTGTTTGCCCTGCTAGCCACAGCATTGCACTGCTGGCTCATGTTCATGCAATGGTTGATCACTACCCATAGGTCCCTTTCAGCCGTGGTGAAAGTCAAATTGTTGCCATCAACCCTGTAGGTATGTTGGGGATTGTTTGCCCCCAGATGGAGCACCTTACACTTCTGAGTGTTGAGCTTCATCTGGTTCTGGTCTGCCCAGCTCTCTAGCCTGTCCAAGTCTGCCTGTATCTGCAACCTATCTTCTGGCACCATAACTTAGTGTCATGTGCAAACTTGGCCAGTGAGCTTTTCACCCCATCTAAATCACTGATAAAGATGTTGAAAAGCACCGGTTCACGCACAGACCCAAGGGACACAACTGGCCTCTTCTTCCCAGGGTGACAGATCCATTCATGAGAACTATATAGATCCTACAATTCAGCCAGTTTTCTACCTACTGAACTGTTGAGCAATTAAGACCACAATCTTCCAATTTTTCCACAAGGATATCATGGGATACTAGATCAAAAACCTTTTGGAAGTCTAGGTATACAACATCTACCACGTCTCCCATCTCCAGGTGCTGAGAGACCTGTTCGTAGAAGAAAATGAGATTGGTAAGACAAGACCTTCCTACAAGAAAGCCATGCTGGCTGTCATTCAGAATCTTACCCTCAACGAGCATATTGCACATAGATACTTTAACGAGTTTTTCCAGGACTTTCCCTAGGATGAAGGTTAGGCTGACTGGCCTATAGTTGCCTGGGTCCTTCCTCTTCCCCTTCTTGAAGATGGGCACAATGTTGGCCCTCTTCCAATCCTCAGGGATTGCCCCTGTGTGCCACAATTTCTGAAACAGTTTTGCCAGAGGTTCTGCAGTGACCTCAGCCAGATCCTTCAGCACCCTCAGGTGAAGTCCATCTGGTCCTGCTGACTTATAAATGTCTTGCTTTTCTAGATGGTTTTACACCAGCACAGCATCCACAGTGGGAAGGCTATCATTCTCATCGTGCCACCTGTGATCCTTATCTTGTCCTTCCCCTTGGTCTGGTGAAATACCGAAGCAAAGTGGGCATTCAGGAGTTCAGTTTTTTCCTGAGCATCTGTTACCAGCTGTCCCGAGGTGTTAAGCAGGGGCCCTACACTTCCCACAGAAGGAAAACAACACTTGCAGTGGCGGGACATTTAACAGTGCCTTTGTCCTCCTGCTTTACCTGTAGGTTAGGGTGTTCTTGCTGTTTTGGAGCAACATCCCTTGTACCTGTGTGACAGGGTTAGTTGTGTAGTTTTAGAAGTAGATCAGACAAGTGCCTGTATGAAATGGTTTGGATAGGAATGATTCTGCCTTGAGCAGAGGGTTGGATTACATAACTTCCTAAAATCCCTTTCAACTTTACTTTTCTATGATTCTGTGAAACGTTAGTTATAGTTAACAGGAAACTGTTTATAAATACAGTACTGTTAAATATTCCATTTTTCTGATGGAGTGATTGTTCTCCTGGCAGTGACTAACTCATGGCTTTGTTGTTTAAATGAAGCCCCTGTAGTGGATACGTTTCAGGGATGGCGGAAGAGATCTTAGCAAATATAGTTTGTAGTAATCCCATACACTTCTTGAATACTTGCAGATCTCCAATGAAACCTGTTATAACATTCCAGTTACCAATAGCCTTTTCTATAAGTCAATTTTACCTTCACATGCTTAAAGCTGCACCTACATAGCTGTACTATGGTCGTCATGTACTTTTTGGATTCCATGTAGTTAACTAAAGCCACGCATCCTTACTGAGCATGCTCAGTGGCTCCACTATTGCTACATGCTCTCCTGGGTGGAACAGAACTGCTCAGACATGCATGTAAGGGTAAGTCCCAAAATGTAGTCCCTAGACCCTTCCTCAGTGGGGCAGAAACTATCCCAGTAAATTTTAATATTCAGTAGACCAGTTTCAAGAGGAGAGTTGGAGATTACTCTGAGAAATGCCTACTCCAAGTGCCCTAACCACTAGCCTACAAGGTAGGGAAGGACTACATCGGGGTGGGCAAAATATGCCCCATGGGCTGGAACTCGCCCACCAAGGAATTTTTCTCTGGCCCGCAACAGGTCCCTTGGTCCTGCCCAGCACAGGTGTAGGGGGCAGCCTGGGCTGTGACACATGCAGATGGTTCTGCTGCCCCTGGGTATACAGAGGGGCTATGGTGGTCCGATGGCCAGAGACTCTGCTTCTTAGCAGCCCACCAGCAGCACCTCCTTCCAGCTGCCACTCCTAGTGTCACTGCTGCTGCTGGCCCTGGCCCTGCTGCCTGGGCACCCTGGCCACTCCACCCCGTACCCACTGCTGGGACCACAGATGGAGAGGGTGGGTAGGGAGTGACACCCTGGAAAAGGATGGGTGGGCCAGGGCCAGGGCAGAGCCACGAAGCACTCCCTACACAGTGTTTTGTGACCAGCCCGACCCAGGAGGGAGGCAAAGCACACACCCATGACCTAGCTCTTGGTGCCCCCATCCCAGCACAGGTGTATATGGGCAGCCCCCATACAGCATGGCTGCAGAGCAGTGCAGCCTGGCAGCACAGGGCAGGCCTGATGCATCATGACCAGATTAGGGCGTCACTTGACCCAAAAGGGGCAGCACTCCGGGTCATTTAAACCCATCATCTGGAGGAAGGCAGCTGTCAGGACCAGTGCATTACAGAGAACAGAGCTTTACAGAGAACTGTGGTGGGGTGGTATGATCTGTAGGGCATGAGAGTTGCTATGGGGGCAGACTAAGGCCATGAATAGTCCTTAACGTGTCTGGTGTCCTAAGGCATCAATAGGGATTGAAGAGCTGTGATGGACTGGCTGAAGGCAGATTGGCAGTGGACTGGATTCACTCTGGGCCCGTACAGCAGCCTCCTAATCCTTTTTTGAACATCAAGGTGTGGCAGATGAGCCACAGGGTAGGGCACCCCAAGAGATAAGAGTGAGCAGGAGCCCCATGTCCACCAGGGAACGTTACCACGCCACTGGGCACAGGTCTTGTTACAGTGGCAAAAATGACCAATTTGTTGACATGCATTTGCCAGTGGCATGTGAAGGTGAAATAAAATTTAGCTCAAATGTCTTTCTGTGGCTTACTAATGACATATTGCTAGCCTGTTATCAAATCCAGAAGATTTTCAGGTAATTGTCTTCCTGGTTCCAAAATCCCAATATGCTTACATGCTTCATATTCATTAACCAGCTTCCTCAAATGACAAATTCTGTGGTTATGACCTGGTGATGCTTCACAATATTTCAATCACCACTTCCACAAAAAACCCCAAAACCTTACCTAGAAAACATAACAACAGATAATATGACCGAGAGGCCATCGAGCCTGAAAACGTCAGATTCTTGTGACAAAAAACAACTTCCTTTTATTGCATCAATCTGTGTAGTGTCATAGCTTTTCTTTCCAGTAGTGACTAGAGGTGAATATGTGAGTGCCATACCACACTCATACAGCATGCTTCAGTGAGTATGACAGCCATACTGCACATTATACTGGATGCGTCTATACAAGATGCTTAATGAGCAGTATCCTAATAACACTGCACAATAATGTACCAGACAAAAACCGCGCTAATATGCTACTGTGCAATAAGCATCACAAACTGACCCGTGTGTTGGGACTATTCCACGGTAGCGCAACCTATTGCAAGAAGCACAGTAGCATAAGTTAGTACTTCATTATGCAAGTATTAAATTAAATGTACAGTAACTAGAGAAGTAGGGTTGGAAGGCACCTCCAGTGGTCAGAGAGTCCAACCTCTTCCTAAAGCAAGATCATCCCTATCCAAACCAGCCTATATAATCCATAATCTAAACTCTACCCAAGCCTATCCTCAACCCTAACACGACACAGACATAACACCCTAATCTGCAACAGGTAAACCAGGGGAACCACGGCAGCCAACATCCCGCTTCTGTGAAATGTTGTCAACACATGCTCAAGAGATCCCAGGAAGAGGGTCATCCCCCCCCACTACGGAAGGCAAAAACCCTCAGTCCACACCAATCTGACCATAGGGTAAAATTCCTTCCTAACACCAAATATGGTGATCAGTCTGGCCCTGGGTGGAGGGGCAAGACCCTCCAGCCAGGAACCTCTGGCTTTGGTCCCAGCAGGAACATTGGCACATACCAGTCAAAGTCCCCAGCCTTGGCTGTAGCCAGCACCTAAGGAAGGCTTAAAACCACTCTTGATAAATGTAGCAGAAAGGGGCGCGGGGACAACCAGTAAAGCCCAGAAGCATGGGAAATACCCACAGTAGAACACAGACATAGCTACTTCTAGATCATCCACAAGCAGTGGCTCTTTAACCTCTTCTTCCAGTGATGCACAGTCCACAACTTCCCTAGACATGTATGGATCATGACAAGATTAGACATCTATTCCACTGCCTCACTGTTCTAACAGTGAAGATTTTTTTCCAGATATCCAATCTAAACTTACTTTGCAACTTCAAGCCATTGCAACTTCATGACAGAAAAGGTGTCTGTCCTTTTTTTAAGCGCTGCCATCCAGCCAGATGTCACCCATTTTATATATGTGTTTTTTGATTATTCCTCCAAAGGTGTTGCACCTTGTATTTGTCTGCACTGAACTTCATCCTGTTAACTGTAGCCCAACTTTCCAATCTGCAAACAGCTGGGTTGAACTGCAACAGGGAAGGGCAGGCTGACTATTAAGCCCAAGAGGAAAAACCTGTGCCTGACTGGGGTGGCACCTGACCAGAAGAGGCAGTGCTCCAGAGCATGTAAGCCCGGCAACAGAAGGAAGGTGGGTAGTCTGACCCTAGCATGGTGTAGGGAGCAGAGCTCCCAGGGAGTGAGGGGCTGAAAGAGGCAGCTTGGCAAGCACCTAAGCCACCCACAGGAGCTGGGAGGTGAGAGCCCACAGAGCGGTAGGGCTTGCTGGAAGGCACAAACCCAAAGGTGGGGAAGATTTTGTTGAAAGTGGTCACTGGTATTTGTGTTACATTTAAGTCGGAACCAAAGGACTGGATTGTGGCTACAGGAGCAACACAGGGGTGCCCAAGAGGAACCCTGCATAGAGCACTATAGAGGTCAGGGACCATAAGGGGGCTGAACAGCAGCAGAACTGAGTCTGGGTTGGGGACCCAGGAGGCTGAGGGGTACATAAGCAGCCTTGCTCAAGTCAGGGACCCTAGGGGGCTGAGATTTAAGAAAAGCAGCCGTGTCTGGTTCTGGGACCCCAGAAGTCAAGCGCTTCATAAGCAACTCAACACCTTATCTGTCCAGGTATGAGCTCCCTGCAAGTTATGGATTAAACTAAACAGATTTGGTCTGGAGCTGGATGCTTTAATGCCACCTATAAGACTGGCTTAAATGACAGTCCAATATGTGTGAGTGTGGTGATGCACCATAGAGGGCTGACCACCTGCTCACGTGTGTAGCATACCCATGCACTCAGGATGCAGGATCTGACAAGGGTCAATGATAAAGCAGTTGAGTGGCTCTGCCACATTAATGGTATGTAGAGGGGGAAATGAAATATATGAGAGAAGAAGGACAAGATCAAAGATAGATGATTCCCTAGTTGTATCCTCCATTTTCTAAAAGATAAAGTTGTCCTTCACACAAGTTAGGAACCAACTTGACTTTTTAGGTTTGGCTGCATTGGTTTTTTTTAGTGGATATCCAGAAAATTGAAGACTCCCATCAGTACCATCCCATAGCTTTTGGATAGATTTGTTACCTGCCTGAAGAATGCCTTATCCATCTTTTCTTTCTGATTTGGTGGCCTATAATAAATCCCCACGAATACATCAGTGCTGCATCTTTCACTTTGTTGCCAGCTTTGGCCATTTTCAAGGGGCCTAGCGGCTAAGCTGCAGAAGTGCTGCTAAGCAGAAAGCCTAAAACCTGTTTCCGAGTAACAGCAGTTTGAACCTCTGCAGATGTGACAACTAACTTGGTCAGCAAGTAGAAGAAACCATCGAACACAATGAAACAAAGCACAAGGCCTAACTGAAGATAAGAGAAGACCACACATTAAATAATCCATATGTGTTATACCATAGCTTTACCTTAAAATAGTAGTAGTAGTGATTGATGTAACCAAATGTATTAGATGTTATTTTCCTATAATAGATATCTTGTTGTTAACATGCTTACATAACTTGTAAAAATAAAAAAGCCTGTCTGATAAGACCATATAGTAAGGTAAAGAAGAAACAGGAACAGCATTCCACAATGGGGAAGGAAAGGAGATAAGAAACCCTCCTTCTTTCCCAAGGATATAAATCCCAACCAATTGACACCTTCCAAGTCCACAAGAGATCTGGTTCAGTCCAGTTCCAAAAGTTTCAGTGAAACAAAGACATTTAAATAAAACGAAATCAGGGATCATTTATTAGAATATTAAAGCCAGCCACCTATAAATATTGGGTATGGGCTGAATGTAAATTTGGAGAACTCAGCAAATTCAAGACCTGTTGCCAATCTGCATGCCACCCTCCTCCCATCTCTCGAGTCTCCCCAGCCAGCATAGTTTAGAATCTATGTTGTGCTGTTGTGGGTACCCAGATAAATTTGGGGATTAATGTTTGCTCTCATGTTTTAAGATGCAAGCAAATAAAAGGCTGGGCTATAGGCCTGTGTCCTTCCTCCTTTAATAAATGTATCTGAGTTTGCATACTGCTTAACTTCAAGGCATAAGCATAAGAATAACAATGCTGGACTGGGGCAGCTTCAGTTTATAAGACCATAAAATTAATACAGTACTTTGCTTAGACAGTTCACATGAATTTGTTTAGAACTATTTACATAAAGAGTAACATTAGCACATAATTCATATGGTCAAACTCACTTCGTCTGCAAGGTAAGAATTTCTACATTCCACAAATCACACGATAAAAGGAAGTAGGCAGGTAGCTAAAGATCAAAGGATCTCATGTTACATCCAAAATGCTTCTGCATACCTGGCCGGCACAAATCCCCATGCTGTTCTTTTTCACTGGCATACACTTCCATACACCAAGCGTGGTATGCAAACGAAAAAAGATCTTCTATCTTTGAAGGAGGGCGAATGGCATTGTTCAGTCGCTTAAGCCACTCCTGACACTGCTCAAACGTAGAGAACTGACACCTGTTCCAGAATCAAACATAACTTTATTAATTTTCAGTCAAAGTTAATTGGGTCTTAAACTGTGATGAACAGCTAGCTTCAATGTAAAACAAAGATAAGAATAAGCATCTCATCTGTAATTATTTCAGCTGCTGCTACTTAAGTTTTACTGGAAAGTAAAAAAAAAAGTCATGTATTGATGTTATAATTATTAATATAACAATATTTCCCATTTCTTTTGTATGCGTCTCTGACATTCTCCAGGGGCAAACATCAAGGAAAAAAATCTCCATTGTTCCAAAGACAGGGCTTTAAAACAAATGGCCTTGGATCCTCAACAGTGTGTCTCAACCAAAAATATATAACATATGAAGTTACACATATGGCAAGCCTAATCTTGGAATTAACAAATAAACCAAGAGACTCTTGTCCTTGTCACTCAAGTCCTAAATCAGCAAGGTGCTTATGCATGTGTTCAATTTAAAATACATTAGCAGTCCTACCGACTTCAATGACACTGTTCATGTCCACAAAAAATAGGAATGTGTTTAAGTGTCTTATTGAATTCAAGACAAAGAGGAGTCATAGTACACATATTATAATGTATTAATGATATTCCTACAAACAATAATACCTCAATAATATTGAAGCTATCCCTCGATATGAGTGATGCCTGTAAAGAGGGAGGGGGAGGGGGGGAATTACTGGTGAGTTTTAAGGTGCTGAAGAATCCAATCCATGCTCTGCAAGTTTTTTCCACAGATACAAGTGGTGCCTTGGGGGAAGCACAACTGTTGGCCATGATGTTGTGTGCTTTCCTTCTTCCTTTGCCATTTCTCAGCTTCCTGAGCAAGATGATTCTCTTCAAAAGTGGGCTGTAGCTTGATGGATGATGCAGCACCATTGAGACCTGTTACCAGCCAGCATTTCCCAATTTGTAGGGTTCCTGCCACCCTTCTTAAGGTATGCTTTTTTCAGGGTGTCCTTGTAGCATTTCCTCTGTCCTTCGTGGGAAGACGACTTGCTTCAGGACACAAGTGTCAGCCATCCGCACAGAGTGGCCAGCCCAGCAGAGTCGATGTTTCATGACCTTTGCCTCGATACTGGCTATATTAGCTGCAGAGAGGATGCTGGCATTGGTGCAGTGGTCTTCCCACCTAATGCAAAGCATCTTCCTGAGGCAAAGCTGATGGAACATTCCAGGCACTTGAGATGGCTTCAGTATGTCACCTGTGTCTCACACCCATAAAGGAGCATGGGGATAACCACTGCATTGTAGACGAGGATCTTAGTTTCCATCTGCAGATCTTGGTCAGCAAAGACATGGTGAAACAGCTTACTGAAGGATACACTAGCAGAACAAATCCTATGTTTGATTTCTACATCAAGACTGACTGACTGGAGAGGCGGTTGCCAAGGTATGGGAAATGCTTGATGTTTTCCAGGGGTTCTCCACTACTGGTAATTTTTGAGGAGAGGGGGCAGCTTGTGCTAGGGCACGCTGATGTAGCAACTTGGTCTTCCCAATGTTAAGTGAGAGTCCCAGGCTGTGATAGGCCAGAGAGAATGTCAAGTGTAGACTGCAAATCAGTCTTAGTGTGTGCGAGGATAACACAGTCATCATCGTGTTGAAGGTCGGTGATGCCAATCTTGGTAACTTTCATTTTGCTGGATGCACCACAGTTTGAAAAGCTGTCCATCCAATCAATACTTAATCCAAATTCTGGGACAAAGGTGGTCACGGATGAGCAAGATAGATGGAAAAAAGGATTGGGGCGATGATGCAGCCCTGCTTGACACCAGTATGGATGGTAAATGGGTTTGTCTCTGATCCACTGCAAAGGACTGTGGCAATCATCCCATCATGGAATAGTCTGAGGACACTGATGAACTTCAGTGGACAACCAAACCTAGTCAGCACCTTCCATAAGGCGTCATGATTATTCTAGTTGAAGGCCTTGGTTAGGTCAATGAATGCCATAAACAGCTCCTGGTGCTGCTCTCTACACATCTCCTGGATCCGTCATGCAACAAGAATCATGTCAGTGGTACCCCAAGATGGTCTAAAAGCCAGACTAAGATTCTGGAAGGATATCTTCAGCAAGGTGGAAGAGGTGATTCAGCAGAATACGAGTAAGAATCTTCCCAGCAATGGAGAGGAAGTCAATACCTTGGTAGTTCCCCACAAAGATTTGTCCCCTTTCTTGAAGATGGTCACAATGTTAGCATTCTTTAAGTTGGTGGAACTTCCTTGTTAACTCATATTTTGATAAGAAGTTGGTGAATTTGGCACTAGTGCTGTTCCATCAGCTTTGAAGACCTCTGCACAGATGTCATCTGGGTCTGGCACCTTTTTGTTCTTGGTCTGAGCAATGGCATGCAGGACTTGCTTGAAGGATACGAGACTAGCAAGATGTTCTATTACTGGGTGCTGAAGGATGGACTCGATGGTGGCAGCTGAGACCTCAGATTCATGGTTGAGTAAACTATTGAAGTGCTCCTGCCAGAGTTGCTTAATCAATACATTGTCTGTGAGAAGGTTAGAGCCGTCCTGGGATTGCAAAAGGGTTGGGTCATTGGAATGTGGCCCATGGATGGCTTTTATTGTTTGAAAGAAGCTTCTCATGTCACACTGGTCAGCAAAACTCTGGATCTCCATGGCCTTCACTTGCCACCACTTGTTCTTGATGTCCTGTAGCCTCCTCTGAACTATAGCTTTAAGCCAGTGGTAAGCCTCTCATTTTTGCTGGTTAGAGGGTTCATTTTGCCAGCTACAAAGAGCACTCTTCTGATGGCTAAGTGTTAGGATTTTCTCATTATTCTCATCAAATCAATCTTGCAGACAGCAAGCAGAGTATCCAATTGATTCAACACATGCCTTGTCAATAACATTCTTAAGCTCCTCCCAATGTACCTGGATGTCCTTGATGTCATCCGATAGGTCAGAGAGCTTCTCACTAAGGCACTGCTGAAGAGCCTCACATCTAGCTCGGTCTTGGAGTACCTTGATGTTAAATCTCTTCCACATTCCTTTTGGTTGCTTACAGCATTGTGGTGCAAGCTGGAGATCAATCACAGACATGACTAAATGGTGATCTGTCTAGCAGTCATCTGCACCTCTCAGAACTCGGGTGATATGGAGATCGGTATGATCACGGGTTCTGATAAGAGCACCACTAAAGTGAAGGTGGCCGTGGCTGTGGCCCTGCCCCTCTGTGTGCCAGGTGTTGCACAGATGGGGCTACAGTCCCCCAGTGCCATCGGCTGGGGCTGGAGGAAGGAATGGGTTCTGTGCCAGCCCTGGCTGCCCACCTGCACCATGGCCAGCCCCAGAGGGGTGGGGCTATCCCATCCCAACGGTGCTGGTGGCAATGGTTACCTGCAGATGGCAGGGAGCGGGAGCATAACCACCCATGGGGCCTCCTGGCAGCAGCTGGCCCTGGGAAGCTGCTGCTGCCCACAGGGAAGAAGAGAGTTGAGCTAGTTTGGGGGTGCCCAGCCAGGCAGTGCCTGGTGCTTGGGACCTTCACAGTCGCAGGCAGCTTCTTGCATGGTTCTGCTCTTCTCTGCATGCTGAGTCATACACAATGGGCTGCAGAGGCCCCAGGGGAGGGAAGCATGGCAGGGAGCGGAAGCCTGAAACGGGCAGTGCACAGACCCTGCCCCACACACAGATGTGGGGGCATGGGTCCCCCATGCTCCCGGGAGTGCACATCACAGTGGGGAGCAGAGCCCCCCATAGCCCACAGCAGACAGGCAGCAGGGGTAGGAGCTGGGCTCCGCTCTGCTGCAGCAGCTACTGCCTCCTGCCAAGGGCAGGGGGCTGTGAACTTGGGTCCCTGGTCCCACAGCCCTGGCAGCTGGGATCCCCCTCTGGCAGGGCTGGGGAAGCAGGAACTGTGGGTGGGGGGCGAGAGGCACCAGCAGGGTTGGGGGATTGTGAAGGGAAGTAAGGGACAGGAGCAGGGCTGGGGGTGTTGAATGGAGGGGAGGAGTGAGGGGTACAAGGAAGGCCAGGAGGTGGTTGGGGGATGGGGGAGCGAGGGGCACAAGCAGGGCTCGGGGGGGGGGGCTTTCATTTTAAAAATGGATTTGGGGGGCTTTATCAGAGAATTTGCAATTTTTTTTTAATCAGGGAAAACCTGGATCCCTGCTGATTATGACTGTAGTATACAGGTTGTTACTTAGCTTGAGGCAAGAGTAACAAGGCATTCGTTAAAGTCCACAGGGAGTTCTGAAAGCTGGCTGACAATCTTGTTCTTTATGGCAAAGCCAACCCAGTGAATATGCTTCTTTTCAGATGCCCTTCCTTTCCAAAAAATGGTGTAGCCACTTCCTTTGAGCTGGCCTTCTTCAGCCCCGCAAACAGTAATACATTTTCTGATTGAACATGGGGAAATCCTCCCTCTGACAAATGTACTTACTTGAAGCCAACATGGACAAACCCTGGTGTCTGAAGCCCTAGTTTTCTCTCCCTCCCTCACATCCTAAGCTGTTTCTTCCCTTATTTGTATTTTACTTCAGTGGAAGCTTAAAAAAATATTTTTGTCATTGAGCTTTTTGTCACTATGACAGCAGAACAGAAACAGCACGTGAAAATTAACAAGCAGGTCCTGTCCACAGGAGACACTAGCCTGCCAAACAGCATCTCAAATTCACAACAGCAGCAAGCCTTTTCCAAGCAGTTACCTTCGCATTATGCAGTAATGCCCGAAACAAGCACAGTGAACTATAGTTTGCTCACATTCTTGATTATATCACTTGGACAAATTTCTAAGATGCTTACACTTATTTTTATGTGTAATCACTTTGTTAATATGGTATCTACACCTTAAAACACAGTGTCTATGACGGTCCCAAAGTACAGGAGTTAGCATTTTCTTGGGGTCTCTCTTCTATGCAGATTAAATTTTAACTGCATTCATTGATATCAACAGCATGTCTCTACTAAATTAATTAATACCTTTAAATTTGCTTTCTGAGTTCTGAAATGTTTACACTCTGAAATAATTTAATACCAGTTTTACAAGAATGTTATTTCAATTTCAACATTAAAATTCCAAATAAAGATGATCTTTCCCATGACAAATACATAATTTAATTTACCCTGTATTTTCACTACAATAAATTTACTCCATGTTAAGAAACAGATAACAAGTCTCACAATGGGATTGTAGAGAGGCAACAGCTGGGAGCCAGACTACCAAGCATTGACCCTGGGATGTTGCAGAGTCACGTGGAAGGACTGGATGCGCTTAAGTCAGCAGGCCCGGATGAGCTCCATCTGAGGGTACTGAAGGCACTGACTGATATCATTGCACAGCCACTGGCAAGAATATTTGCGCACTCGTGGAGCACAGGACAGGTCCTGGAGGACTAGAAAAGGGTCAGTGTGGTCCCTATTTTCAAGAAGGGGAGGAAGGAGGATCCAGGCAACTATAGGCCAGTCAATCTCACCTCCATCCTTGGAAAAGTCTTTGAAAAGATTATTAAGGCTCATATATGTGAGAGCCCAGCAGGAAAAACTATGCTGAGGGGAAGCCAGCATGGGTTCGTAGCAGGTAGATCATGCCTGACTAATCTAGTCTCTTTTTATGACCAGGTTACAAGACACCTCGACACAGGAGTAGGGGATGATATCATTTACTTAGACTTCAGGAAGGCCTTCGATACATTATCCCACCCCATACTGGTGAACAAGTTAAGAGGCTGTGACTTGGATGATTACACAGTCTGGTGGGTGGCAAATTGGCTAGAGGGTCGTACCCAGACAGTGGTAATGGATGGGTTGGTATCAACCTGGAAGGGAGTGGGTAGTGGGGTCCCACAGGGCTAGGTCCTTGGACCGGTACTCTTCAATGTCTTCATCAGTGATGTGGACAAGGGAGTGAAGTGTACTCTGTCCAAGTTTGTGGATGATACAAAACTGTGGGGAGAAGTGGATGCACCAGAGGGCAGGGACCTGGACAGGCAGACCTGAACAGGTTGGACAAATGGGCAGAAAACAACAGAATGCAATTTAACAAGGAGAAATGCGAAGTGCCGCACCTAGGGAGGAAAAATGTCCAGCACACCTATTGCCTAGGAAATGACCTGCTCGGCAGCACGGAAGCGGAAAGGGATCTTGGAGTCCTAGCAGACTCCAAGATGGACATGAGTTGTCAGTGTGATGAAGTCATCAGAAAAGCTAACTGCACTTTATCGTGCATCAGCAGATGCATGACAAACAGAACCAAGGAGGTGATACTTCCCCTCCATTGGGTACTGGTCAGACCGCAGTCGGAATAAGAGGGATGTGGATAACCTGGAGAGGGTCCAGAGAAGGGCTGCTCGTATGGTTAATGGCTTGCAGGCCAAGCCCCATGAGGAGAGACTAAGGCACCTGGACCTCTTCAGCCTCCGCAAGAGAAGGCTGAGAGGCAACCTTGTGGCTGCCTATAAATTCATCACGTGGGCACAGAAGGGAATTGGTGTGGCTCTACTCACCAAGGCCCCCTGGGGGTCACAAGAAATAATGGCCATAAGCTAGCAGAGAGCAGATTTAGACTGGACATTAGGAGGAACTTCTTCACAGTTAGAGTGGTCAAGGTCTGGAATGGGCTCCCAAGGGAGGTGGTGTTCTCCCCTACCCTGGGGGTCTTCAAGAGGAGGTTGGATGGGCATCTGGCTGGGGTCATCTGGACCCAGCACTCTTTCCTGTCTATGCAGGGGGTCGGACTCGATGATCTATTGAGGTTCCTTCCAACCCTAACATCTATGAATCTATGATAAACAACTAGCTGTTTAAGAGTGGAGACACGCGACATTTGAAATGCTTCAATTACCTTTGAAGTGCTTCAAAGAGTGAGGGGACAAATGCATACATTCTTTGAAGCACTCTGAAAGTGACAAAAGTGATCCAAAATAATCTTGGAGGAGACAGCTACTGCTTGGAAGCACTTCAAAAGTAAGCACTTCCTGTTACATGTGCAAGCTCTATGGAGTGTGACAGGGAGGTCTCAGTCCTCCAGTATGCCACAGTGCTCTGCTCTGACCCCTGTGCAAAAGGGGAGGGAGGGAAAATGGAGCAGATCATCAATAAGGCTGCTTACAGATGTGTGAAAAAAACCAAAACAAAACAATGCTTTACTTTAAGGTTGGTACCCTGCCACAGAAGAGGCATTGCATTAGTTTGACCCAGCTTGTCAAACTTTCATTCACAGATTCATACATGTTTGGGTCAGATCAAACGGTGAGATGACCCCAGCCAAGTGCATGTCTAGCCTCCTCTTAAAGACCTCCAAAGTAGTGGGGATCACTGCCTCCCTTGGAAGCCCATTCTAGATTCTGGCAACCCTTACTGTAAAGAAGTTCTTCCTAATGTCTAACCTAAATAGCTCTCCATCAGTTTGCGGCCGTGGTTCCAAGTTACTCAAAGGGATGCCCTGGTAAACAGAGCATCTCCTATACTTTGCTGTGCCTGGGGCCCTAATGAATTTGTCAGCAGCCACAAGATCACTTCTCAGTCTTCTCTTGTGGAGGCTGAAGAGATCCAGGTCAACTTCTATGTAGATTGTGTGCTTCAGCAGGGCTTTTTGGGACTTTTATCTGTCAACACCCTAAATGTTCTTCTGTCTGTTCTGCCTCCAATCTCCTGAAGTGGCCACTGCTGATTTTGGAGAGGAGAAGGCCACTCCAGAGGAGTGGAGGTGAGTATGTGGGAAAGTACTCGCTGACAGTTGGCTCAGCTCTGGCAGGGGAGTGAAACCACAGTGTGTGACACTGCATGGAGCAATGGCAATTCTGAAGCGTTCCAGTCAGAAGGATGCAGTTCCATGCTGTAAGTCTGTGTACATACGAAGTCCTCAATTTTTGAAGCACTTCAAAGTACAACTATATTTGAAGTGCTTCAGTGCAACATCTTTCCATAGTATAAAGCTATCTGCCTGCTGTAGGTGGTATTACAGTACCTGACCATTAGGTGGCAGGGAAGCCAGCAAAGGTCTACCCTGGGATGAAAATGAGTAGAAGAGCAGACACAGGACACCTCCTACATAGTAATTTTCCCACATAGTAAAGTTACTACACCTTTTTCAAGGGGGAACTTTACCCTGGGTTTAAGTAATTTCCCATGTTGCAGGGCTGTGCCATGCATCCACTCCATTTTTTAGATATTTAATACAGGTTGAACAACAAACTAAGACCTATAAAATCAAACTGAACAACAAAGCATGACCTATGAAATCAAATTAGTCCCCATCACAATGCTATATATTAGGAAACAGTTTACATATTGAATCTTCTCCAGTAGGGCTGGACTTCATTCTATTGTAAAAATGTATTGCCAGCAAATGTTTGAATAAAGAGATATGTTCCCTTCTTACTAATGAATGAAATAAGAGTGAAATTGATTTCAAAATAATTGAAAACATGTATTGCCAAATAGGGTTACAAAATCTCTGCTACCCAAGGTCTGTTCAGTTTCCAGCACTAGAAAGACGTCTATAAAGAAATAACTTCCACTATTCTGAACCGTAACAAAGAGGAATGCAGACCCAATACCTACCCTTCTTTAAAAAATGTCCAGCTACAATACACAGAAGACAATCTTTCTCTGAAAAAATGTATGCAAAAATGGAAGGAAATATTTTCCATAAAATGTCACAGCCATCCACAGCTTGTGGAAATGCAGGGTTACCTCATACTTAGATTTCATTTTCTCTGGGATGAAGTTACCTTTCCATCTTACAGAACAGTCTGCACATACCTGATAACTTTGCAGTCTTTGCAAGTCAAATGAAGCTGAAAGATATCCCGGCATTCAACATTTTCTATAAGCTGTAATGGAACCTGTAATTAAAAAGATTAAATGAATTTATTCCAAGAAGTACTGACCATGTCGTTTTTTAGCATGTCCCACAAATGTTTATTAGAGGCCTATATGAAAAGAGAAGACAGAGAGAGAGACCTATAAACATAACTTCTACAGCAATGAGGTAGTGAACTACTCTATAAATAGAGCTAAATTCTTCACTCCATTTTTTCTTCAGCCAAAGAACCGTATAAGTTCACATGAAAACAGCTGAAACCACGTTATATCATGGAGAACACTGAAGGAGAGGGAACATGTGCGTAGGCAAAGATAAGAAAAGAAAGCCACAAGCTCCATTCTTAAGGAAATAACTTGTTTCCTTCATATTGGTCCTTTGCTTGGGGCTTTAGGGACTATAAATATAAACCCGGGTGCTGAAAATTGAAATGCAAATTGGTGTTAGAGTGGCAAGTCCCTTTAATAGGCAGCTATGTTCTAGATGCTTGTTGTATGTAAAGTACTCCATATTATTTTTAAAGAACAATCACTGGGTCTTTATGAGATTAGCCTCAAGACCCTTGCTTAAGTATGCTAAATTTTGAAGTAACATTAGCTTGTAGCATTATTTTGTACATAACAAGCAGCAGCTTGATAGGATAAAGTGTGCAAGATGTAAAGATGGAAAATAAGAGAGCACAGGATGAAAATATTAGGGCTCCATTTAGACCAGCCTAATAATTTGGGATCTTTCTTAGGATAGCCACATGCTTTCCATCTCAACTACAAACTGTGGATAAATGCTAGTGTTCAACTGTTCAGTATACAATTGCCTAGATACAAAATGCAATTAAGGAATTTAACAAACAAACTTGAAGAATAATAAAATTATATTAAAATACATAAAAGTATATGAAATATTACAGGAAAGCAATCAGATGTCCCCCACTGAGATCTCTGAATGGAAAGCTTGTGAGTGAAACTTTAAAATGCCCTATTATTTTCACCTCATAAGAGATGGATGGTCCAGTCATTAGGGTGTTAACCTAGGGCTTGGGAGAGACCTGAATTTAATTCCTTGCCCTGCCACAGGTTTCCTAGGTGACCTAGTGCAACTTATTTAGAGACAGATCCAATTAAGGACTTACAGCATCTAAAGCAGGACTTACATGGAACTCAAAAACTTATATCCAAAATTCTGATCCTAAAAACCCAGCTCAGCTACTGCGTAACCTTTGAGGCAGCTAAATTCCTAAGGCACCTCCGTCTTGATTTGAAAGTTCAGTAGGTGTAAAGGGTTCTGCTTCTGCACATTTTTTTAAATTAAATTTTCCGTATTCCAAGCCAAATTAGCCAAAACAAATTCCAAATCCGTGAGTCAGTCCAGAACCATAAGTGGCCTTACTACCGGCAAACATCCTCCACCCCCATCTGGGGCTTCAAATTTTTCCAAAACCTTTGGTGGGCATCCTACTTGCAGGCCCAAGCCCAAGCCTGGAGGCTTGGGGTTCAGATGCCCCCCAAGAAGTTTTGCTTGCCCTCAGCCATAAGGCCACAGGAGCAAGCTAGGGAGGAGTCTCGCCTTTCCATAAAGTGGGCATAAAGTCAAGACCTTCCCACTCCAGCAGCTAAGTGAGAGGTTCACTATACATTACCTTGGCAGGTACTATCCCTGTGCCAGGAGAGCGGTCTTCCCCGGGTGAGACTAGGAAGACCGCCTCAGTGGTCACGGTGTTTCCCTTGCCAGACAAGCATAGGACTATGCTTGATATGAGCCCAGAAGAGGCCAAGAAGCTTCTGCATATATCCACAACTGCCCCAGTCTAAGCAGCTTGGCACTTGACTAAGGCTTAAGACCAACTGAGATACAGGTATTCAGCAGTTCTTTATTCAAGTTTCCTGAGCAACCTAATACAGCAGCCACCCTCCAAGCACACATAATACACACTATAGGGACTGAAACCCACCAAAAAAGCAGCCTTGGTGCCTTTCTTTTTAAAATACTTGTAATGGTGCTTAACCATTACATAAAACTTATTAGTTAGACTCACCCAGCAAGTAGGAGGCTGGGGTTCAATGTCTTCCTTAGCCAAAGAGTTTGAGCTTACAACACCAACCTCCCCAAACACAATATAAGCTAGCCTGGGTGGGAATCTTCTCCATCCCTCCTGCTGAAGCTATGCTATTATGCAACAAAGAATAACAGATTAGTTGGGAGAGAAAAGGGGAGCTCAGGCAGGAATCTGATGCTGAATCCTAACTGCTAGGGCACTGAGCTGGGAAGGAAGTGTTTTTGGTTCCTGTCTTATGTTTTACATATTTTACATTCAATAGTCATAGGGCTGACTCAGGTGCCTCTATTTCCGAGAAGGAAGGAGTTCAGAGGTACTGCTGAAATTATCATTTCATTCTGGCTAGCTCTGGCCAGCTCCTCAGGCAGCACGTGGATTTTTTGAATTGCCCTTCTTATTTATTTTATAGGGCACCTAAGTGTTAAACACTGGGTTCTAGATTCCACTCTGGGGCACTACCTAAAAGTCTGGCACTGTAGTACTGAGGTGTCACAGAGTTTACCTTATGGATTAAAGTTCATCTAGTCCTTAATCTCTCTCAGTTTCCTATCTAAAATGGGAAAAACAAACCTCTTTCTTGGATGGGGGTTGTGAAGTACTTTAAGACTGGGAAGGGCTCAGGTATGATAGTAATGGAGGTCAGATAAGAATGATAGATAGATAATTTGTATTGTTGCCACAGCTGTTTCTCTTGCTTAAAATAATGATCTTTTCCACTTATTCTCCCCCTGATTTAAACATGCAGGCCAGAAAGGTTCTCCTGAAAATTACATTTAATAAATTATGAGAATAATGTGAATGTGCAATGGAGTTGTTTTTTAAAGTCCTTCCTTCCAAATTAGCCTCATTTACAATAAATTACTCATAAGGTACCATAAACCTATATGGCACTATGGCAAAGAAGAAATCATTTCCTTGAATGAAAGAGTTTAGTCAGGTGATTTCTTTTCAGTTCTTCTCAGCTCCTGTTCCTCCCTTCTTTCAAGACCTTCCTTCCAAACCCCATCTAGAATAGACAAGTTACTGCGTCCCTGTACTACATCCCATTCCCTCTCCTACTCTCAATACTCTCCTTACCCACAATTCCTCCTTCCTCTGCTTCTGAGAGTAGCTCTACAGTATCTGTCACCTATTTCAAGGCCATCCTTCTGTTCTACCCCTCTCCAACTCACCCTTTCTTCAGCAGCCACGCTCTTCCCTCAACAATCTTTAGTTTTAACATTGATCTCCCAATATTTTTCTATGCAATCTGGCATCTGTTCTTTCAAGCAGCCCTTTATATCACTCATCTTCTTCTCTTTCTCTATAATCTATCTTCTAGTTCTCTTCCACCTAGATCTACTTTTCAATCCCCTTTCCCCATCTCCTATATTCTTTTTCCTAGAAAACTGTTCCATGCCAAATTATCTTTCCTCATTCTCCCATTCTTTCCTGAAGATGACCTTCCATTTCCATCAAGTTTTTTTTCATGCTGAAGCACACAGCAAATCAGACACACTCAATGAGGTTAGTCTCCTCTTCAAAGAGCCATCAGTTATATAAGCAGGCAGTTCACTATACAATGATATCTAGCTAAATAAAGCAGTGGAGATGCAATCATTTTTATTTTTCTTTAAAGTAAACATGCATTGATACCAAAGGCCAACAATATTGTTTGCAAAAGGCACTGCAGCATCATGCTCTTGTTGTTTCTGTTTATCTTCTTTTAAACACTGACAATATTTTAGAACTCTAGTGACCATTTTCAAATTAAACAGTTATTTCTCTTGAGTTTCTGAAGCTGGCTTTGGTTTAATGGCATTGTAGGAGTTCTCTCTTGGGAAACCAAATGGTGATATGTAAGTAGGATAAGAAAATTTGAAGACACCAACTGAACCAACTTTCAAGTAAAGGTCAAGTGAGGGAAAGCTCACACAGACTTAGACAATAATTAAAGCTACAAAACATTTCCCATCTTTCCATTATGACTTTTCTCTTGCTCTATCCCCCAAATCTACTATATATGGAAAAGCCATTTGGAAGAGGTTAAATGCAAGTTTTGGTTCCCTAAGTACACTGAAATTATACTCCTCTACAACAAACTAGGCAAACTAGGTTACAGGAGGAAAAAACAGTGAGAAAGAAACAGTTCCCAGCTGCCGTAGTTCAATTCTTTCCTTAAGAGCCAATCAAGAGAGATTGGCCTGGGAATTCAAGTTCAGATGTGCACTCAAAGTATTATTGTTGGATTTAGAAATGATCCCTTGGATGAATTTAAGTCAACACTTTTGAAAGTCACAATTCCATCAGCTTATGCATGGTCTGTTGGGTCTTTTCTTTTTCCACTTAAACCACCATGTTCCTACTGCTATGCTAAACTATTGATTTATCCAGTGAAAGGACTCATGCGTACAGCCATTTTATGCTGTGTTGCAAGGTGAGCATCATCAACACTCTGTTTTGTTCCAAGCACAGGTGCAGCAAGTGATCTAGCAGCATTGTGCTACTTACTGAGATTTCACAAGCATCGGATTGACAGACAGTCTATTAAATTGCAAACAAAAAACAAGGTTAAGATAAAAAACCAAAGACTGGAATTGGGCATTTTTTAACTGGATTCCATCTCCTTCACACAGTTGCCCTTGCTGAAGTGCAAGTAATTGACATGCGTATTGCATTCTCAGGAAGCCCAGTTCTATGGCTGCTGCTGGGAACAGCTCCCACTTACTTCAATAAAAATTGCTTGCCTGAAGCAGCTGCAGAATTAGGCTCTGGAATTCATTCCATTACAAAATACTGCATCCAACATAACACACTATAAGAAGGTACTTATGCAAGAGATCTTCTTTCCTTACACACAATATCCCTCTTCAATGGGGTGGGCAGGTTGTTAGCTTGTTCAGCGTACTAACATCTCATTTAGGACACTAATTCTTACACAAGTTAAAATATACAGCACACTCAATACAATTAAAATATAGTTAACAACTTAATAAACCTCTACAAGTTATGAAAAGGGTTTTCTTTTTTGTTACAGGTAATCACTTCTTTAAATTCTTCCTTGCCATGAAAGTGATAGGAAAGAATTGAGGTAAGTTGGATCAACAGTACTCAGTATATGTTTAAGTTACTGAAACATCAATTGTGCGCAGCTGTGGCTGAAGTGTTATTCCAAATTACAACACTGTAAAAATGGCACTTAATTACTTCATATATTTTTTATCCCTCATAGGTCCTCCATGTCCTGCCAAACCAAAGTAAAGATACAAACAAGCATACATTCAAGCTAGTAGTGAAGACAAAATACTGTTGCAGGAGAACAAGCTGTATTCTATTCTACCTCTTATATATAATGATAGATTTCGTCCGAATCCTTATGCTTACTGAGGATACATGAAACAGAACTATCATCACCTGACGTATCAGGTAGAATTTCCAGTTCTGAGGGCATAAAACTTGTAACTTGTGCACTGAACAGATCAGATATAATTGTCATTGAGGCAAAATATATGTGGAAACACCATTGTAAGTTTACATACCGATTGCTGATTATAACCAAAAAATGTTCAGTAATATTTAAAGTTTTCCTTTCAATGAAACAAAACTGCTAAATTGACTTCCCTTGAAAAATGAAATATTTTTATTCACAGGAAGGTAGGGGTGGCAAAAGCATTCACATACTTTTCATGAGGTACCCCAATCCTGATTCACTGGCCATTTTTATGAACATTTTTATGTTTCTATGTGTTCTTTAAGCTCTAGGGTTTCAACTATAGGCTCTTTTGCTGAGACTGTAAATTGGTGTCAGACCATGGTAATGTTTTTAATAATATGTAGAGCAATCTACTAGGAAATGGCCAGACCACCCATCATTTTGCATGACACAAAATAGCTTTCCGTTACTAATTATTTTCAGATGTTATGTTGGAATTCAAATGGTGAACTAGAAGTGAAAGGATTATTTCTTATTATCAGTGCCATGAACCAACCAGACCCAACATTTAATTTAAAGAAATGTTTGACATTGTCTATAAAAATGTGTTTTTCACTAAAAAATGATTTTTTTAAAAATCAAAGGGCACTTGAATCCTTTTTTTTTTTTTTTTTTTAATGGAAAGAATATCAACTGGTGTTAGATATTTGCAATCTTTGGTAAAATTCTGAGCTAGACTCTTCCATGCAGAGGAGCTATTTTGTATCACCATGTGGTAAAATCAAGCCATACAGGGGTAGATGGAGGTACACCCCTTTTGTTGTGCAATGCACAGCTGAGGCCAGAACCTACACTGGCAAGACTGGAATTCAGGAGATGGATGCCACTATTGCTTACCCCCACTTTTCTCCTACCACATTCAGTGGCAGGCAAGAGGATGGGGAGGTGAGTGGCATTCATCCCCTGGGTTCTGAAGCCATACAACCAGGCTTCAGCCTCAGCTGCACTGATAAACTGGTGAGCTTAGAGAGCTCACTGAATATGTGCTATACATCCCAAGCCATACAACAAGAAAAGAAGACCCAAGATGATCATCTAGTTCAGGGAGCAGCAACCTTTTATAAATGGTGGGATGCCACTTGTGACTCAGTTGCCACTGCAGGCCACCAATCTCCTCTGCCACCATTGGCTACTCCTTCCCTTGGCAGCATCCAAGCTGCATCCTTTTGCATGCCATTGCCTCCACTGCCAGTTCTTGTCCCCAGCAGCAATGGACAGGGCAAGTAAGGCAGCACAGCTAAGCAGCACCTGCCACAGGGAATAAGAGAGTAGTAAGGAGGGCTGAGGAAGAGATTGGTGGCACGATGCAGAGGGATGTGCCAGGATGAGCTGAATGCCACTGATATTCCCACGGCCCCATGGACTTCACTGGCCTTATCTGACCTGTGGGCCTTAAGATGCCAACCTATGATCTGCTGCAAGGTAATCTTCTGAGATGCAAGTCCCAGACCACACCATTTTTTGCTGTCAGCAGGGTGGACAAGGCAGTACGGCTGCAATAAACAGGATGTAGGTGAGGCTCTTCTATGAACTGCTGATCTCAGGCAGCAATACTGGGATTGCAGTAACAGCTGCAGTAATTTAAACCAGTCTGAAAGCTGCTCTGAATTTATATCCAGAAGATTAGCTCCAGGATCGAAAAAGTAAAAGATTAACATCATACCACTTTTATTTGCACGTGTGCACACAAAACACTCATGTACCATCTGCCTTGTATGTCCCATAGCTGAAGATCTGGCCCTTAAATTACAATTCCAGAGGCAATTTACAGGTCTCATGATGGGAGACAAAATAAAAAATAAGACTGATATCCCAAATCACCACATTATATGTCCTACAATTAAATATAATCTTATCTTGCTGGAATCCTATGATTATCTTGCTGGGATCCTATGATCCCTGCTGACTTCCTGCCCCTGGGGCAGGGGGCTGGACTCTATGATCTTCTGAGGTCCCTTCCAGCCCAACTGACTATGAATCTATAAGTAGAGGGCACCTGTCAAAATTATATTTGAATACCTCTGTTTCTGTCAATTCTGGGATAAGAATGTAAAACGTACTGTCTGTGCTGCTCTACAACTAAGTCAGCAATGGACATTCCCCAAGGATTAATAATTAGCTGACAGCAGTCAATACCATGAACTTCAGCCAGTTAACTTCAGTAAATGCCCTGCAATAAAGAGGTACCTGATAAATTAGTCATCAGAAAAAAATACTAATATTCTGGAATTATTTTGCTGGTTTTATCAGACTGCATGGATTACTGCCAGCATTACAGTTATCATCCCAGAAAACTGCTTAACATGTATGACAATGTCAAGACTTTGTACTTGATTTTATTCGTAGCAAGGCTTGCAGTACAACATTTTCAAAGCTGGGTGCCTTTAGTTAGGCTCCAACACAAGGGTAGGCAATTATTTCAGGTGGAGGGCTGCTTACTCAGTTTTGGCAAGCTATCGAGGGCCACTTGACAGGCAGCCAGGAGCAGACAGATATTGATTTTCTTAACTTTTTAGGGGCCCTACGGGCCGGATAGAATGGCCTGGTGGGCCACATTTTGCCCACCCCTGCTCTAACATATTCTGTAAGTACTTATGAATTCCAATACACAGTTTTATTGGTTGCAACAAAAACTGTTGCTCAGCACAACAGAAGATCAAGCTCCTTATTCAGGTGCCTAAGTATAGAGAGAGACCTCCCAACACCTATGCTCTTTTTACCCCTTCCATCAAGTACCCTGAACAGAAGATTCACAATATACTTCATCCTGAATTCTTGCATCTGAATCCAATTTTGAATGTCTGTATTGTGGAATTAAATAAAATAGATGTTTTAAATTTTAGTTAAATTAAACTGCAAGTTGTAAGATGATTGTGACAGTTCAGTGGAAAATTGTTGGCTTTGTATGTTACAGTAAAAATAGAAAAAAAATGTTTGTTTTTTGTATTTAAGTGTTTTGCTTTATTTTTTTTGCAGCCTTAAAATAGTAGAAAAATGTGTCTGTTAGTTTTAAGATAACAGAAAGTGTGCATTTGTTATCCTTTTTAAAAGCATATAGGGTGAATAATTCTGCTTAAAAGGAAAAGTCTCCCCTAAATTATCTCCTACAGCTAGAACGCTAAATTTTTTTTTATTTATTTAGAGTTCTAGCTGTAGCTACTAACCTAACCCTAAAATCTCCATGTATTTTTCCACAACAGTATCTTAGCAATAGCATGAATGACACTTACATTCACAACAGACTCCTTGAACTTGATGTGAAGTCTGTAATTAGAAAGTGCAATGATGGCATCTTCTGCTCGTCCCACGTACTCTGTGCTCTCACCATGAAGCTCAATGAAGGGGACCTTCAAAACGGAAGGAAAAACCTTTTAGAAATCATGTGCATGTCCTTGTATAGGTCCACTCAAACAGCTCAGGCAGATGCCCAAAAAGTGGCAGCTGAGAGCGAGAATCACGGGTTAGATTTTGTCCAGATATCCTCTGTAGCCTTCCTAACTTTCTCACAATGTTTCCCTTTGCAACTGAAAATTTCTCTCCTTATTCTCAGCCCAAGGTGAATTATTCCAGAAAGTCTGAGCAAAATTCTATCAGGTCTTAAAAAAAAAAAATAGTTCTGGTATAACTTAAGACAAAGTTCTGCTTGGAAAAGTAAGCTACTTGCTACTTCTTGTATATTTGCAATCATAGCTACTTACATCAGGCCACAGAAATATTATTTTTGTTAACCCTACAGAGCCAACAGAGCTAAGAGATATATTTCATTTCTTTTTGAGCACTAGCAAATAAATCGGTTTGGTTTCAGAAATACCTATATTAAGATATTCCAAAACTTACTGTGTAAGCATCTTGATCTAACAGCAATCCAATTTAGTGCCCAAGGTCCTTTATACAGAGAGCTGGGAGAGGTATGTGATTCTGAAGATGATTTTAAAAAAGGTAGTCAATAGGAAGCACTAATTTCCGGGGTGTGCTTGCATGCCTGTC
The DNA here is from genome assembly GCF_052110815.1 of Crocodylus siamensis. Taxonomy (NCBI): domain Eukaryota; kingdom Metazoa; phylum Chordata; order Crocodylia; family Crocodylidae; genus Crocodylus; species Crocodylus siamensis. The sequence goes on from NC_143403.1 coordinate 49,124,221, forward strand.
CCCTGTAATGAGTTTGGGCACCTTACTCAGGCTGAGAATTAAGCACTTGTATTTATTTGCAATTTCTTATACCTCCTACTGTTCCTGGAAGCTGTCACTGTAGTGGTACCTTTTCCCACTAGTTTTGCAATTACAGCACCAGTAAGTAGGAGACAAAGGTTCTAGGTCAGTGGTTCTCAACCTTCTTAGACTCAAGGCAACCCTACCTAACTTTTGTGAATTGAGGCAGAAAGCAGGGTAGAAATGCACCTTACAGACTAACTAAATTAGAGATGTATACACTTTCATAAGCCAAAGCTCACTTCACTAGATGCTGTGAAAGGACATGCACAGAACAGTCTAACAAACAGAAAGAGTGATTTTAATACAAAAGACAGGGAAGGGAAGGAGGGAAAAAAGTGCTGGGAGAGGCAAACAAAGTAATAAACCCATAAAGATAAAGTAGTCACACAAAAGCTTATACAAGGTATTAGCATGCCTTGTTACTCAGGTAATGGGCTAAGACTCGATAGTCCCTATTAAGGCGTCCAGTTTATGGCTGATTTCTTGTTTTGCAATTTCACATTCACGTCAGTTTTTAAAGTTCCACAGTTTTAAGAGGACAGCTATGAAATGTCCAGGAAGGTTTAAGTGTTCTGCCACAGGCTCTCGTGTGTTTTTGGACTTGATGCAAGATCAGTGTCCCCTCATTCTTTCACATTAATATACAGAGGGACATTGTAAGCTGGTGATGGCATATATGACATCAGTAGGGGAGGAAGTGAACAAAACTTGGATCTGTGTTATGTGATCTAGTGGCAACATGGTATAAACTGATGAGGGGACACAGCTTGCATCCGAGTCCATTGCAAGGGCTACTGCCTCAGTAAGAATAGGATTTAGGTAGCCTGTTGCCTGAGAGATACTATTTGAGGTTCAGGACCTGTCCGTTAACCAAGACAGGCTTGTCCCCCATGTCAACCCAAGAGTCATCATTTTCCAGGAGGGGGTAGAGGACAAACCTGTCCATAATATACAGGGGAGCCACAAAGGTCCTTCAGTTCCTTCATTAAAATAGCATCTAGGTCATATAGAACCCCCAAAAGCAAAGCAGGATAGCAGGCCATGGAATACATGTGGAAAGCACAAAGGCACTGTCCCATACTTAACCTTTATTTATCAGGAGATTATCCACATGTATACTACTCATGACTCACAACCAAAGATCTCATGACCTGCTGGTGGGTGCTGGGAGTCTAGTGAAACAACTATTAAAAAACAGCTCTACAAAAGCAAGTGCTGGATCTGAAGCAGACTGCCGAAGAATAGTAGTACTTGATGAAAGTGTCAAGTAAACTCAAATAGTTCTTCCATAAATTTTGGAAAATGCAGAGGCTGCTTGAGCTGAAAGACTGATTCCTGATCTACGTAGAGGAACACAAATGAAATGACGTATAGCTAGTTCTAATACAGGTTGAAAATAATTGAGATAGCCTTTATCCATACAACGCTTGATCTTTCAACTTGTCAGAAAAGGCAGAAAACGTGAAAATTCCTGAATTATCTCCTTTTGTTCAAAGAAGAGGAAAGAGACTTGGCAACACCTAATGTATGAAGTGTTACCTTCTTGCCTAATATGAAGGTAGGGAAAGAAAACTGGCAAGTAGTGACTCCTTTTAGATGAATACTTTAGACATTAAGCAAAAACTCTGGGTGAGGTATTAATGTTGTCCTGCCTTTACTGAATACTGTACATGGTGGTCCTATGCAGGATTTCCGTCTCCTATTTTTCTAGGTAAAGATATAGCCAAAAAGAGGCAGCCTTCAGGCAGATAGTAGAAGGAACAGGTTGCTAAAGGAATGGTTATAAGCACCGCAGAGAACAGTGCCTCTTGGGTCAGGTGGGTCTCTATTCCCTGCACAGCTGTCCCACTTTGCTACTCTGGCTTCCTTACTGTCCTATTGCTGGACGACTAACCGTATGGATTCTCAGCCGATCGATCTCTGACTGCTCACTCCCCTGCGGCAGAGGTTCCCAACCCTCAGGCCATGGTCCAGTATTGGGCTGTGAAGGGTTGGCTGCTGGACAGGAAATCGAGAAATGACCGGCATACTGCGGACCAGCAGCCAACCCGCAGCATGCTGGTCACTTCCAGTTTGCAGTATGCTGGTCTGCAGTTTGCCAGTCCGCAGTCACTTCCGGTCCACGGTCTAAAAAAGGTTGGGAACAACTGCCTTGGAGCCAGAATATACTGAGCAATTTTCTTCCCTTCCCTGACTCCCGCTACAGATTTCCCTGCTCTGGCTTCTCCCTTAGAGTAATGAGAGCCCTGGCTCCCTGTTACAGTGCTAAAAAAGTGTCAGAACTAGAAGCTACTAGGAAAGTACTACATGCTTAAGGACAAGGTACTTCAGTACTGGGAGCCTGGAATCTGATGCATCAGTACCAGTTAGAAGGTAGATAACTTAAGTGGCACCAAAATGGTTCTGTGACCCTTCAGTACTGAGTCATCAAGGGGGCCCAATACAGACTCAGGACTGCCTCCTAATTTAAATTTATTTGGTGCTGAGCCAAAGTCTGAATCACCATCCCACTGGGAGAGATGTTTCTTCCTTCCCCTCTTTGAACACTTGAATGGCATGTGCACAGCTGCAAAATTTGTGATTTGGCTCTGGTCACCCAAATATGCCTATTGAGCATGTAAGTTTGAATCCGCATTTCCTACTTTTTAGCAAAGTGCTGTAACCACCAGGTTGCAAACTAGTGTCACCAGTCACTACTGAGGTATGTTCAATAGGCACATGCACATCTGTACACCCATAATTGAAACAAAAATTGTACCCCAGTGCCAAAAACTGCAATTATCCCACTGCACCCATGTTATTTAGGTACACAGGGAAGGGCATCTATACACGAGCAGCAAGTCAGAACAGACTCAATTAATCAAGTCTGCTGAAGAGTGGTAATTACCACACTCCAGCAGCCTCCTGAAACTTGTGCATCAGCATCCTCATAATTAAAAATGGTGGCAGAGGCGCTTTATCTAAAACTCATTTGACAAGCTTTAGAGCATCCCAGCTACCATTTTTAAGCATGGGGATGCGGATACATGAGACACTCCAGGTAATTCGAGCGGCTCTCAGAGCTGCTCTAATTAAAGTTCTCTGTCTCCCCCACCCATGAAGCACGTGTATAAACAACCAAAAAAGGGAAACAGGGTTTAGCCCTAACTGTTCTTGAACCCACAATTATCCTGCAGTAAGTGAAAGCTAAAGTGTGGCAGTTTATGCCTGAAAGAAACAGAACGAAATTGCCCCACTTTTGTTTTAATTTACCACAGGGAAATTGCAGGCACCTGAACAGTTATTACATGTCAGCTCTTCTGCTGTAATCTGTACCTACAGTTAAACCTTTTCAATTTAACCATTTTTCCATAACCTAAGAGGAAAAGTTTGAGGCAAATTCTCACAGCTTTTTGTGCCCTTTTGAAAGAGCAACAGTATAAAGAATACTTGAATAGCACATGATCTTCACTACAGCAGAAGTACTTAGACTGTCTGCCATGAAAGGAAAGAACTGCCTCCAATTTAAATCCAAGACTTCAAACTCACCATGTCCAAGGAGTTCCAGTGCCTTCTGGATTCCAAATGTTTTCCTTTCTACCTTTTTCTCTCCCTCCTTCCCTACCTTTTTCTTTGTTAATGGGTCTATTAGCTATATACATCTAACCACACTAACTAGAATTAGGACACTAACTCAAGAGAAAACAAATCACATAGTACAGAAAGATGCTGACACCACTAATGGATGATAAGAAGGAAATGAAGTGTTTGCAGCCAGCCTAGCCTTTATCTCTTCAGTTCTGGAGATCACACAGGGCACAGGCCCACGCCCAACAGACACTGCTGTCCAACAAGGTTTGATCATGTGTGTAGGGGTGCTCGTGCGCCCGAAATGAAATACGTGCAAATAGGAACTAGTAATTAAAAACAGCTAAACCCAAACTATCAAGATTTGACAGAAGTCAGTGAATTATGGGCAGTAAGCATAAGGCAATTTACAAATATCTAACTGCAAGACAGCAAACTCCTCAAAACCACCAAAAAACCCTACTGTATTATTACTAAGAAGCTGAAATATCACACTTGTAAAAACATCTACAAATTCTGCAAGTTGAGAGCTTCTTTCAGTTCTTCAACTGCTAAATTTTCATTTGCAATGTTGAGTTTCTATGTTTACCTAATCTGGACTTTGAACTGCCTCCTTATTTATATCAATTTATAAACATGAAAACGTGTGCTGCTACTCTTTTACCTGGTACTGGGGAAAATTACACCTACAAATTTATCACCAACAAAAAGTTGCACTGGTTTAACTAAAGATGTCACAAATCTGACTGAGGTTAAGTTAGAAACCCCAGTTTATATGAATTAGAAATAGACCAAGTTAAACTCAAATAAACAACTTTTCAACTGGAGCAGATGTGTCTACCTAGAGCAGGGGTGGTCAAAATGCAACCTGGGGGCCGGTTCGGCCTGCCAGGCCATCCTATCTGGCCTGCGGAACCTCTAAAAAACTTAGAAAATTAATATTAATCTGCCCTGGGCTGCCGGTCATGTGGCCCTCAATGGCTTGCAAAAACTCAGTAAGTGGCCCTCTGCCCAAAATAATTGCCCGCCCCGACCTATAGTTTGATACCAGTTTAATTGATCATGTTAAAAAGTCAGTTGCAGAAAATTGCTTTGACATTGAAATAATTTTGAAATTAAAAAAAAAAAAAACGTTTTATACCTTGCAAGACAAGCGCCAAAAAATAATTTTAGATTTTTCACTTAGGTAGTGCTAATTAAGGAGCCAAAACATTTGGGTGGAGGAGGGGAAATCAAAAATTTCTACAGGATTGAAAAGTCACATGAGTATGCTAAGTAAGTTTCCCCTGTGATTTCCAGATAGTCAAAGGTATAGTTTCATAGTTTCTAGGGTCGGAAAGGACCTGAGCAGATCATCTAGTCCTATAGTATCCTATAGGATTGCTTCAAAAGGAAGTTTTTATTTTCTCAAACCATTATCTCCGCTATCAGTGCACAGAATTTCCAATTAAACTTCTGTATCAGAGTTGGAATCATACAACTGATTTACTGTGGGTGCATCTGCACGAGATGCTTTACTGCATGCTATATTAATCTAATACACAGTAAAGTGTCCCTGTCTACACAAGCGCAACAATTATTGTGTAGCTGATTAGTCTAATGCACCATGTAGATGCAGGTACTAGAAATCAGCACATTAAACTAATGCACTGAAGTACACATGAAGACTGACTGGGAACAAACTGCTTTTGGTCAGCCTTGGCAGCAGGGGGCAGAGACAGCTCTCCTGGCTCTGTGTGATGCTGCCTGCCAACCATGTGGAGACTGGGACCAGCCCCTATGCCCCTGCAAGCCAGAGGTTAGCAACCAGGGGAGCCTGGAGCTCCCCCTAGCTGCTGCATGGGGGCAGAGCAGGGCAGGAACAGCTCTAGACTGACCTGCTCCCATTGGGAGCAAATTCGCTCCTGACAGATGCATGTTCAGATGCATAGGGGGTGCAATTTAATGCACCTCAATTTTCAGTGCAGAAAACTCAGGTCTATTAACTGCACGTTGTAGATGCACCCTTTATGTTGTAACTTTAATCAGGCAAAGAATGGTCCAGTCATTACCTGCAGGTTCTCATCCTCACGGATCAGCTGTTTTCTGGGAAAGATTTGATTAGCCTGGATGCATTCAAGGCTGTGCTGAGTTTCTTCATCCTAAGAAACAAAACCCTACAATTAATTTCAACATTGTTATTCATCCACAGAAGAAGTCTTTGTTGACTTTTTGAAGATAAGTTTCCAGTGACCAATGAAGGCTTGAGCATGATGAATTATTACAAGAATGTAGTTACAAATGGATAACTGAAATTATGTAATAACTGCTTTTTTACATACTTAGCAGAAAAGAATTCTTAAATAGAGATTGTGGATCTCCTTTTTTGTTAATTGCTAAAAGATGAAGAAAAGTATATCCTTTTAATCTTAAATGAAAACATTAGGAATTGAACTCAATCTTGATGCTGGGGGCTGGGGTGGTGCAGGTGCTACAGCATATAGTTGACAGCTCAGAGGTTGCAAGTTTGAGCCCATAGCAGAAGTGCTCATGGTGGAGCCTGTCAGATTCATTGAATCTGTGAATTCTGCTAAATAACTTGTCACAAGGACACAAACAAGAAAAATAAGTTTTGGTGCTGAACAAATCTGTATTACTCTTCCATAATCCTGTAGTGTGTTATAAAACAGTATTAAAAATTAATTTCAATTACTTCTGCAACAGATCTCTTATAAAAATGCCTTGTAGAATACTTGACTAATTCATCTCAATTTGGATGGAAGAATAATGCCTTAAATTCTATGCCATCCTAATGTCAGAGGACAAGAATGGAATTATGCAGAATATTATCAGAAAATTAAAATACAAATCAGTCAAAGATACATATAAAGTGAGGTACAACCATCCTTTCAGGTCAGCTGGCAGTCTGAAGAGAAATATCTATCAGGTAATGAGAAGAGAATCTTAATATTACATTCTTTGAACAATTCAGATAATTGTTTCTAGTGGAAAAACACTTGTTTACACAAATAACCTGATTACACTGTGTTTACTGGTTTTATTAGCACTGCTGCCAGTGCCTGAAGCAGACCACCAAGATGACAGTCAGGCCACCATCCAACAGGGACCTGAAAGGCAAGTTTGGGTGAGACAGTGGGCACTTCGTCTTGCTGTGCAGCCAAGCCTGCAACACCACAGAGTGCTTCTGGAAGTATATCAGCTGCTACTAGACATGATTTTAAGGGCAGCAGGAGCTGGGGGTCTTGCTGCTCCTAGCCTTAACTGTCAGACAGACCAGTCACCTGTTGCATCACAACCTGCCTGGAAAGGTTCCTGAAGGATGCCATGCAGGCCAAGTACATCAGTAACCTGAAGATGGAAACTGACCAGGGCCAAGTCTTTGAGGACACTTTGAAGTGGGACCCCAACAACCACTCTATGCTTCTCAGGAACTTTATGCACTTCACAGACTGGTATTTTATTCATCAGGCCCATCTCAACTATCTCTCACTCAAATGGCACCATTCGCTATGGCCACTCAGAGAAGAGGTGCCAGAGTCCCAGCTATGAGAGTGAGATCCCTGCCGTATGTCCAATGCGGCTGCAAGCTCTATGCGAGGGTGGCAAATGCATCACAATGCCATACAGGACCAACTGGTGAAGGCCATCACAGCACAGATCAGGAGGCTAGCCGTGAACCATGCTGTCCCAGGCTGAGACAATTAGCAGTACCAAAACATTGTTGTAACAGATGAGGATAACAAAAGGATCCTGATAATTGACACAACACGGGCCAGTATGAAGATACCCAACCAGGACCACCCACCAGAAGCAACAGAAAGGAGATGGACTGAACACTCCACATACCCCATAGACCTACAAAGACCATTAATGCCTTTGAATATTACCAACCCCAGCAATTGTACACTGCATGCTAAAACCATTGTGTAAGACTATCTTATCACCCTACAATTCTGTATCAATCTGGTTGCCATGCACAGCATCTTGCCTCTCTTCCTGTCACAGCATGCCATGGGAGCTACTTAACCCCTTTACCCTGGGGGGAACATAGGCTAACTACATGTTTTAGATTATGTCAACTATGCTTAGTTGGTACATTCCAACTATGTACTCATGTAGGTACCAGAGATGTGGGTTTTCAGGAAAAAATTGAATTGGAAAAATTTCCAATGCCCTAAATAGAGCATGATCTGATTTAGCATGTTTATTTGACTTATATTTAGTAAACATAACTAAAAAGTTACCCCATGTTAATTTTATGACCCAACAACCACAAGTATTAGAACTGAAATTTGTTTATGAAAAAAGTTAAATGCAGCACACTTAATGTGGTTTAAATGTTATACTCAAACAAATTCAAAGCTTTATGTGGAAAGAAATTATTTTTATTGGAATACTTGCAAAAATGTAAAGACAATACACAATAGCATGCATTCCCCTTATGTTGTTTGTTTAAAGTTAAGAAAAAACCCCCAAAAGGCACAGAAAACTGTTGACACACTAATGTTAGCACACCCAAAGAACTGTGCATGATATGCTGCAGTTGTCCACTTATCTTCAACAGAGTTTAACTCTTTCCACTGAGGTCACTGTGGCACCTCCAGTTTCACTGTCACTATCTGTAGAAGCACTTGCACTACTCATTAGTTCCATTACAGAATCAGATTGAGGCAAACCTGATCCAGAACTACTTGAACCACATCCTCTTTCACTAAAGGATGGTTTTACCAATGAGTCTATGGGCAAGGGCAACTTATCATTACACTGCAACTTCTCCACTAATGGTGCTTCTGACTGATCCAGAAGCAAGAGATTTTGAGAAATAGAAACAAGCTTAGCGGTGTGTTCATTTGTTAGTCTATTCATCTTTTTTGTCTCGACTGAGCTGAAAGCCTTCCAGTTCCGTTCACAAGAAGCTGCTCTTGGTGGCATGCTTAGGATCCTTAGAGCAATCCTGGACAACAGTTGGGTGTTACAGTATCCCTTCTACCACGTGAGAGGAGACATTTTCTGCTGCCCACCAAATGATGTCTTTGCTCCTAAGTTTTTCTTTTGCACAGTACTTGGCAATGTCTGTCATCAAGGCTATTTCATCAATGTTGGGGACACTCTTAGCTACTTCCATAATTGTATCGAGAACAGTAGATAATTCATCTTCTGATAAATGTTGTCCTCTTTGTTGAGGAACCAAAAGGTTTGCTGCCAGATAAACTGGATGAGAGCAAAACTCAGATCTCTTAGTAAAGATTTGTTTTACTACTACTACTTTTTTTGGATAGAGGTGAAGAAGGCAGAAGCTAAATTAAATTTTCATTCAGTTGCCTGAATATCTCTGGAATATTTGAAAGGCTTGGTGTAATCTCCTTCAAGTTTCTTGATTGCCATTGAAACCGGTAGTAGCAAATTGAATGCTCCTTGAACTTGAATCCAGAACACGTTGTTGAGAACCTGCTTCTGAATGTTCACAGGAATAATCTGGGATACTGTCATCTATTGAAGCACACTGCAAAAAGTTTTCTGTGTGCAGCAAACTATGTAAACGTTTTGTAGCTGAGCCCCATCTAGTTTCTCCTGGCAATAAAAGTGCACTTTCCCTCCCCTGCTTCTCTTTCTACAATTTCTTTGAAGTCTGATTAGCAGCATGATGATTGTTGAATACCTTCACAATCGCTCTGCAGTTTGCCGATATTGTCTTCATTGTATCCATACTTGCTATGTCCATTGCCAGAAGATTCACCACATGAGCAAGACAGCCAAATACTATTAAATGAGGATACTTTGCCTTTACTATTTGCCATGCAGGTTTCACGTTACTTGCGTTATTATTATTACAAGGGCTTCTACCCTGAAGGGACCTGCACTTTCAATCTCGTCGTTCAGTAATTTGGCTATGTATTCACCTGGATGATGAGAAGAATTTGGTAGCAACTGCTTTCAGGAATATTGGTTCAAGTGTTGCTTTCCTTGTATATCAGTCCATCCATCTGACATCAGTCAGTGATTCTGCTTGACCAATCCTTTGAATAACCATTGTTTGAGCTCTGTCATACTCTGTATCTAAAAGAGAATGTGATAAGTGATAACATGAGGCTAACTTATATGATGGGCGAGTTAGTTTGTAATGTTCCTTCCAGTACTGATTTTCAGTTATGGAAAGAGGTGTACCGCTTGCAAATATAGCTCAAGGTAACGTCTCATCTGCTTCTTCTTGATCTTCTTTTGATATTTTGTCCACAAAGCTCGATAAAAAGATTGACCGTCTTGAACAGCAGCTCATGGTGGATCACATATCAGGTGACAGTGATCTTGAAAGCGAGGGTCCTGCTTCTTCTTCCCCCAGACCTGGCAGCTCTACATTTTCATTGTCCATTTTTTGCATATCTGCTATTTCACTTGAGCTACCAAGTTCCTGCAACAAAAGGGGGAAAAGATTTTTATTTTAGCCTATTCTAGTCTGACCTTATCCAGTGCAAGGATGGATAGAAGGATGCTTCCCCCCCCAGCCAGAAAGAACACTGATGCTCAACTTGCTGCTCAGTTGCCCTGGGACTGCAGAGCCAAATGGAAGTATAGTCTGGCCTCTGCCATTGACTAGAGGACTAAGCTCACTCTGCTGGGTTGAAATAGTTAACTATTTATCTATTATGCAATTTAAAAATATATATTGTTAAGCCTAAGCCATTTTGGGTGCTTAGTGTAAACAGAAAAGCAGGATACAAATATTTTAAATAAATAAACCGAAAACCAAACAATAGTCCAGTTGGATTTACAGCTTGTAAAATTATAATGTTTTAAAGCAATATAGATGCTAATCCATAGTGTGTGTTGTTTAACATATTAATTTGTTTACTTACATAGGATTTCTGAAGTAGACTTTTCTCAGATGATGTTGTTCCAACATTTGGTTGTATTAGTTTTCTGTATATGGCTTGTACTCTTTCAGGACACTTTCTACATGTTATTAAATGTTTCTTCATTCTTGCTGCATTGTTAGCATACTCCTGGCTGCAATGTTTACACCTACCAACTTTCTTCCTTCCTTCAGTGGCTTGAACTTCACTAGAACGATGCCACACACTAGGGTTTTTTTCTTGTTTTTTTTTTTTTCAGATTAGGCATTACTACAACTACTTCAAAGGAAAAGCACTAGGACACTAACAGATTGTATGTAAACACTCCCAACTCTGCCAACTCAGGAAAAGAAATGAGACACTGCTCTGTGTTTGCTGAACTGAAAGTGAAACAAAAATTAATTATAGCTTTAGGTTTGGTTTTGCTTTCACTTGCAGTCTAAGATGAAATAAGAATTTTAGCTTTGGTTTTGATTTGACCTGCACAGCCAATTAGGTGAATTCATAACTTGAATTTTTATTTGGATTATTATCCGAGCGTTACCCTCCTGTTTACAAAACAATAAAACATATATTTACTCTCTCTCACATTTCCTCGGGATAATCACCTGAAAAACATTATTTACAACATCAAAACTGCCAAGATTGCCTAATATTGTATTGGCATCCATTCATGGTTGCTAATGAATTTTATGAAACAATGAATTTTTAGTAATGGAAAATTTCTCATGAAAAAATAAAGCAATGGAAAATTTTCAGCCCCACATCTTTGGTAGCTAGAATGCATAGGGTCCTGTATTCCCTTGCAACTCTACAAAGCCACGTAAACAGCCACAAATTTTAATGTTTTTAACAAAGTTTTAAATCTGTTCTTAAAAAACAAGTTGAAAGATGTACAAGTTTCCCTCAATTTATTGCAGATTCTGTATGTACCAATTCACTCCTATGCAATGAGCATTTTTAGACCCATAATTCATTATATGGAAGGTAAATTCACTCTTATGCAAATCGGCATAGCCCCACCCTGCACCCAAACAAGTAAGTCTGTGGAGGGAGGGGAAAGGGCCTTGGGGCCTGGACCCCACTCACCTCAGCCCCTGCTGCAGCAGCCCAGGGTGCCAGCTGTGGAGGGAACGGTCAGTGGGTGCAGTGGGGGGTGGGGGGCACTTCTTGCTGCTCTGCACGCCCTGCGAGGGCTGGGGGACTGTGTCAGGCTCTTCCCAGGGGGCGCGTACCCTCGGACCTGTGTGGGATGACAGCAGGCTGCTGCTGGAGGCTGGGACCAGTGGCAGCACCAGGCTGTTGCCAATGCTTGGTGCAGCCACCCCGCACCCACTGACAGTTCCCTCCACAGCTGGCGCCAATTGCTCCTAGGGCTGCTACAGGCTAGAGTGAGTGCGGACAAGCTGCCCAGGTCTCTGCTTGTTCCCACTCATCCCAACCCATGCTGCAGCAGCCCCAGGAGCAGCTAACACCAGCTGCTTGCACCAGGGCACAGTGCAACCCAGAAGCTGGGCTGAGTAGGGACAGGTGGAGCCCAGGCGCTGGAGGACAGGCAGAAAACAGTGCAGCCCAGTGACTGGAGGCAGCTGGCGCCAGCCACCCCCAGGGCCACTGCAGCAGGGGCCAAGGTGAGTGCTGCTCTGTTCCCTCTGCTTTGCTCTCTTGTGCAGGCCCAGGAGTGGCACTCCTCCCTCTACCCCTTCCCTAGTCCCAGCTTCACTCCCTTTCTCACCACCATGTGAACCTATCCCTATTTGTTACATTATAAAATGGGTTCGCTTTATGCGAATTCAATTTATGAGCCATTCTCCGGAAATGCATTTACTGCACAAATCGAGGGAAACCTGTAGTAGCAAAAGGACTACTGCCACAAACAGGGCTCAATCTTACAGTGTAGACAAGTCTTAAATCATATTTTAATTAAGTCTTCTAGAGGGACACATTTCAGCCCCTTTTGTTCCTGGTTGCTATTGCTGGCATTCTCCAGGCAATGTTTCTACAGTGCCTAACCACTCAAAAAATAAAGTTACAGTACAGTATTAGTAGCCATAGGTATAGCAAGTGGAAGAGAAAGTAGAATTTTCCTGGTTCTTCCCCATGTCACACAATTGTTGCAGATAAAATTAATTTGAATACTGTGCAGAGCTCTAGAAATATTTCCCATCATCCCCCAAGAAAAATGTGTTGTGGATACCCTAATTACAAACATAAACATCCAACTAAAAATTTACATACGTGAAGCGGGGAACCTCCCATCTTCTCCTCTCATTTGGGTTGCATCAAACCAATATTAAAAAACATTCAAAGAACATATTTCAGCGAAGTTCATCCCTCTTCACTGTGACCTTGCCAAACCAAAATGGCACTCTTTTACAGCATTCTCATTAGTAAATCCCAAAAGGATCTTGCAAAGGAAAGCAGCCATCACTAACTCCAGTTCCCCCCCAAATGCCGGGTATGTGGCATCTTAGAGACTTAACTGGTTTAGAGAACCATAAGTTTTTTCTGTGCAACAGCCTGCTTCGTTGGCTACGAAAGCTTATGCCACTCTCAACCAGTTAGCCTCTAAAACACCACCCCACTGTCTTCTGCCTGACTTCAGGCTAACATAGCTAACCAATTCTGTTAATCCCAAAGATAAATTCTACTATATTTTTTATATGTCTAGATTGCACTCATAGCCACAAAACTGCAATGCTGGCCATAGTTTGGATTCTATGTACACTTGCATAACTACATTCACCCTGTGACTGCCTTCGGAACACACTCAGAAGGCTGTGCAGTGGCACTGGCTATGTAGGTTTCAGGACAGAGCAGAGATGCCCAGACCCATGCATAACACCAGGTAAGTCCCGAAACTATTGTAATGGACAAAACACAAGAGGGAAGAGATTTTACCCACTTTTCAGCCCTAAAAACTTGTAGTTAAAGCACTTGCCGAGGAAGCAAAAGTTCCAGGCTCTAGGCCTCCCTTTGCCAAGAAGTGGGAAATGAAGTTTTAATCTTCCTATGGGTAAAGTGTTTGTACTAGAAGGCCATGAGCTAGTCATTGCCTACATCTTCCTCTTGCTCGCATCCTGAAAAGGGACAACTAGGCAGCCAGGAGGGGAACATGCATGTCGCCATGAAGGGGACAGCAAGCTGGAGAGAGAGAGAGAGAGGTTCAGTGAGAGGAGATGCTTCCCTGGCGAAAAGGGGTTTCTGGCTCCAGGTCCTGGGGGTTTTCCTGCATCTCATATTTAATATTCATTGGAAGGGAAAAAAGTGAGATAATATCTGCTTACTTGGCAGTACAAGAACACAAGCAGAGCAGTGTCCAGAGCAGTTCCCCACTTACTGAGCCCCAAGGGAAAGCTCCCTCTAAATTGTTCTACTTGTGGCCCAATGTATCTTCTCTTCTTGGCTGCCAAGTGAATTAGCTTCAATAGAATGGATGGAGGATTCTGTTAGTCCAGCTTAGGCTGGTAGTAAGGGCACCCTGCTATGTAGTAAATGCGGGCTCAAGCCTCCTCTGGCTGAAAAGGGTCTAGAATCTGGGTTTCCGACTCTCTGGGCAAGTGCCTATTCAGTTAAAAGGTAGGTGGATGGGTATACTTCCTCAAGTGTCAAACCATCCTCCTCCATGGACCTGTCATGTTCTCAGGTAGAATAAGACTGTGTCCAATTGTAAGTGGTCACAACAAATCCCTTCTGAATGGACTCAAAAGAACAAGTCTAATTGCTCAGGTAGGAGCAAGATCTTAGCTACCAAAAAGTGGAGTTGGATTTGGGCCCATAAGTCTAACTTCAACTGCTTATACTAAAGTTCAGGTAGATGGTACGGCATGGTAACAGCTTACAAACCAACTTGTTTGGACAGCCATCAGCTTTTGGAGACAACAACCTACTTCATCAGATGCTATAAATGGACTACAGATTTAAAAGGAGGCTACACTAGCTACAGACTCTGGCACTCCATCTGAGACCAGAAGCACTGAAGAACTCAAGCTGCAGTTAATCCTCTACCACCTAATACACCCCGGGTTTGGTATAGAAAGTCAGGGACCATATGCAAACTGAACAGGTACAGCTGGTAAAACCCATACTCTTAGAGTACAAAGTGCAGGTACACAGACTAGAATGCACATATATATGAATACTTGAAGAAAAACCAAATATGTTATTAGCAGGTGTCTTCCTACAACGCTGGTTAATAAGGGCATGAGAGAGAAAACAGCCCTGACCTTAGTGCTGAACTTGAACCTTGATATATTACAGCTAAGGATCAACTTTCTCATGCTTTAGCCTGCTTTGACCTGGTCAGTCCTGAAATAAAAGAAACATTTGCTTACCATGACAGGCCCACAGTAGGAGGAGAAATCCTCGCCTGCTCACAACACACCAAGGATCTTCTTTATGTAATAGTAAAAGCTGAAAAACAAAATGACAAAGCATATGTAAGACAACTTCATTTTCTTTTCTTTAGGCAAACACATTGTTTTAAATCCATGCTAATTTCCAATGATCAAGGATCTAGCTACGAGAAAACCCCAAGTAAATAGCACAATTGTGAACAGATGAAGATAGTGCACACTAACTTGCCTCCAGGCACAGAAGCTCCATTATGAAATGCGTCTGGTTCCTGCAATTCATTCTGAATAATCAGGTTGGAGTGGACTGCTGAGAGAGTGCTAGTTTGATTGTAGCAATTAAACCAGTCTGTTTGTATCACTTAAATTAAAACATATCAGCTTTCAAGCCCACCCTGAAAGCTCCCCTGAGTCATCTAAAAGGCAGATTCATAGATTATAACGCCAGAAAAACCCCCACTATATTTAGTTTGACTTTGTGTAAAACACAGACCATAAGATTTCCCTGTAAGAGTTGTTGTTTATACTACAACATACTTTTTAAAAAATATCTAATCTTAATTTTATATTCTAATGGTTAGTTACCCTTGCTGTTAAAATGAGCTCCTACTTCCTGGTTTCGGTCCGAAGCTTCCAGCCACTGAATTTTATTATACCTATGTCTGTTAGACTGAAGAATCCTTAATTACCAAATTTCTGTTCCTTTATACCTATGTACTGTGATCCAGTCATGCTTTAAAACTTTTTTTTTTGATAAGCCAGAGTAAGCCAGACTTGATTCTCAAATCATTCTTGTGGTCCTTCTCTGAACCCTCTTCCAATTTACCAGTTTCCATATTGAATTATGGACATCAGAACTAGACGCAGTATACTAACAGATTGTCTTGTAAAATAAAAAGGATATTAGATTCCTCATTGCCTGTAATCATGATCTTTCTCCACTGCTTCAAATCCTGCTTCTCCATGGCCAGCAACAGGGGGTTTCTGAGCTGGGAGCTACTCATCATGAGGAAAATGAGATGGGGACAGAGTTTGAAAAGGAAAAAGAAGGAGTATGAATACTGAGAGAGGTTGGACCTGTAGATAGCAGCTGGGGGAAATGGAGGTTTGAGCTGGAGATGCTGGTTATGAAAAGGGATCTAACCTGGTTTTATTTACCATTCCACCACTTACTTAAGGTATTTATGCCATTATTATACATATAAAAGTATGTAGTTTGTTTAATCTAAATTATATGATCCATATAATCCAAATATCCTCAGACTAGACACCAAATTTGATCCACTACAGAATCATTCATTTTTATTTTAATTATAATGTTTCATTGATATATTATGGATCTATGTGCTGGCTCAAAAATTATCAAACCTCCCCCCCCCCCCAAAACAATGGAGGTCCATTGCTGACCAATTAATTAAATTAGTGAAAATGAAGAGTTACTCTTTAAGCAGTGTTGTACAACATGTGGAAGGAAAAAACTGTTATTACAGGTGTGGTGGGCTCGTTGCTTTTGTCTGGCAAGTCTGGCTTGGAGAATGACACTTGGGATTGGTGGAACATTTCCAATAATCAGGTAACAGCTGGGAGCGGCCGGGGGGATGCAAGGCGCCCCGGACCCGATTGAAGACTGTGCTTTATAGGTCCGGCAGACATCAGGGCAGAGCCCCCAGTGTAAATAAAATGCAGGTGCAGCAAGTGATGGCGAGGAGAGAGGAGCTCTGCAGAAGACTATATGGACCCTGCCTGAACCTCGACAAGTGTGGATTGCTGCATGGAGAGTCAGCCCTGGGAGCAGCTTGAGGCTGCTCAGGCCCCACATGGTGTGGATCGGTGCATGGAGAGCCAGCCCTGGGAGCAGCTTGAGGCTGTTCAGGCCCCACGTGGTGCGCAGGTCGGCGTATGGAAAGCTGGCCCTGGGAGCAGCTCAAGGCTGCTGAAGTTAGCCCCAGCTCTAGGCTGCATAACCAGAGCCCTGCAGGATGGCTCAGCATTAAACTAAAAGAGCCCCAGTGCCCAAAGCAGGGCCCAGGAAGGGGAAAGACCCCTGGCGTGAGGCTGGGGAACTGGAGCCAGTGAAGGCTCGGCTCCCGTAGGAGCTCCCTGGGTGCCCAGTGCGGGGCCCAGGGCCCAGAGGAAAGAACCCTCAACTCGAGGCCAACGGTTTCAGGAGGCCCGAGATGGTGTGGGGACCCAGAGGCCAGATCAACTATAAAACAGCCCCCAGAGGAAGGACCGTGAGTTACTGGGAACCTGGGTACCACAGGGGAGGCGAGGGATCCTGGGGGGGAGTGGGCCTAGGGGGAGAAGAACAATGTGGATCAACTAGTTAGTAAATTAAATAAGTCACTTTGCAATGCATCATTCTTCAAGACTCTCTCTATGCCTTGTAGTATAAGTGTGATTTAACAAGTAAATTCCCAAGCTGTTTGCTATCTTGGATGCTGCTAGAAAAAGAGGTTTAGCTTAGCTAATCCTTATGGCTTGTTTAATTAGTTAACTAGGTTTAGAATCTATCACCCAAATTTGCAGTACAGAAAGCTGCAGTAAGAGAAATCTAGAGTTGCCAGTTGCTACTGGGTGTCATTTTCTTATTTTATATTACATAATACACGCCCCTTATTTTGGAACTTTATGGCCGCAGACTATAATGGTGATGCCATAAATTGATTCCCTATTTTACTTCAGTGTAACTCAGCTTTCCCAAGGGAACCCCCCATCCTATACTTGTTTTCTCAAAAAAGAGAAGTGCCAGTGAGTTCAATGGGGCTTACTCCAAAATTGACTGCACTCTAAGTGCAGTCAGTCTAAGCTTTTTTGGTCATTTGGAAGCATCCTTGCTGAAAAAGAAATGTAAATGATTAACTGAATAATCCAGTGAAAAGAACTGAGAAGAATAACAATTCAAAAATCATGTTTGTTTCAGGATCCCATTTACGCATAAGAGACTTTGACTGTCTATCTGCAACAACTCTAGAGTCATCTTTGGTACTTTTAGCAGCAGTGCTCCCACTAAATGTATTTCAGACAACAAAGTATCAGTAGCAGGCAAAAGACTTCAAACATCCAGTAAAACCATCACCATGGATGGGTTTGTAGTAAGGACCAGCAAATACCAGCAAGACATCATAAATGAAAAGATTGTTCATTTATGTCACAAATTCTCCTTTTTGCATTGTTAACAATAAACACTTCATTGACATGGCTGAGGCCTTACAACCAGGCTACACTCCACCTGGTAGAGCAGACATTGGTGGAAGGTTGCTAGATACAGTGTATGAGAAGGAACTTGAACAGTGTGCAAGAAATACAGAGGGGAAATTTGCCAGTTTAAGCCTTGATGGGTGGAGCAACGTACACAATGATCCAGTAATATGTGCCAATGTGATAACAGAAGATGGGGTTGCATATCTTTCAGAAACAACAGATACTTTGGGAAATGCCCACACTGCAGAATATTTAAAAGAAGTGGCAGTGGAAGCTG
Source organism: Crocodylus siamensis (assembly GCF_052110815.1). Lineage (NCBI taxonomy): Eukaryota > Metazoa > Chordata > Crocodylia > Crocodylidae > Crocodylus > Crocodylus siamensis. The sequence continues at coordinate 49,142,535 of NC_143403.1, forward strand.
TAATAAACTGTGAACAAAAATTCAACTGTCACATGCACAGTTTTGTCACAGACAATGCTGCAAACATGGCAAAAATGAGAAGGTACTTAAAAGAAAAAACAGAAGGATCCTCCTTAACAACATATGGCTGCAATGCCCATTTAATGCATATTTTAGCCAAAGACTTAAGTACTTCCCAAGAAATAAAAGAAAATGTTGCTGAAGTCGCAAAATCCTTCCATAACGATCATTTTGCTTCAGCTTCACTGAAGTGAGCAGAAGGATGTAAATTAATTCTCCCTTAAGATGCTCGATGGAATTCTGTGATTGATTGTTTTGAACAATTTATTAAGAACTGGCCTACGCTCATAAAAAATTGTGACAAAAACAGTGATAAAATAGATGGAAGTATTTCATCCAAAGTATCTAACATTGGATTAAAGAGGAATGTAGAGGATATGCTCAGTATACTGAAGCCTATATTCATAGCCTTAAACAAACTTCAGAGAGATTATTGCTGCATTGGTGATGCTGTCGAAATTTGGAAGGCACTTCAAGAGACATTGAAGAAAGAAATACCTAACCAGAAAGTTAAACTGCAGGCAATAAAGAACCAAATGGATTGAGGACTAACTCTACCTCATTTTCTGGCAAACAAACAGTCTCAACCCCAGATATAAAGGTAGATGCCTAACTTCTCAAGATGATATTGCTGCCATGGCATGGGCATCTTAAAATCATTCCTCAGTTATGCCAGCCATAATATATTTCAGGGCTGGAGGGGAACCATTTAAACAGTACATGTTTACTGATGATGTTTTGAACAAAGTACTTCCCCTGTATTGGTGGAAATCATTAGCCAGGCACCTTGAAACAGAGTTCCTTCAGTTGTTAAGCCAACTTTTCACAGCAGTAGCAGCAGAGAGAATATATTTTCATTGCTTGGTGTTATTCACTCAAAGCTAGGAAAATAGACTGAGAGTTGAAAAAGCAGGAAAACTCATATTTCTGTTTCAGTCTATGAATAAAAATGACAGTGGGAGTGGGAAAGACGAGATCTAGTTGTATAAGTTTTAAGGACAGTGTATGTTTAGTGTTGTGATGACTTGTCTGTTAGAGTTAATAAAATTTGAAAATTAAAAAAAAAAGAGTTTAAAGACAGATGTTGTAAAATGCTGTATTGAGTTGTAAATTAACACGTTTAAGTGATCGGATTTGCGCCATTGTTTAAGAAATATGTGAAGAAGCATTAGTGGGAAACTTGATTTAAATCAATTATTTAAAATCAGGGTTTTCTCTTGGTGGTTTAAATCATGAGTTAAATCAATGATTTAAATCAATCCACCCTGTTGTGCTGTCCCCATCTGAGTCTGGCAGGTACACAGCCTTGGGGCCATGTGTTGTCGCAGCTGCAAAGCAGGTCACAGCAAGGCAGCAGCCCCCACTGCCAGACTGCTGCAGTGGATAAAGGGTGCAGGGAACACTCAGGGCTGCTTCAGCAGTTGTTACAAGGCGCAGTGTCCCCACATACCAATTGGCTGGGCCCCAAAAGCTCCTGAGAGCGAGTAGCCTTGAGCTATGTGACAGGACAGCTTTTTGTACCCAGGGTGCCAGGACAGGGCAGCTTTTTATACTGCTGGGGACAGCACAGGTGCTGGTCCCAGGCTCTAGCTCCCCCTGGCTGCACATCCGGGAGGAACTGGGCAGGGTTATTTTGCCTCAAGTGGCACAAATTGCACCACACCGAAGTACATGTCTGGGCACGTACGCCAAGGCAAAAAACCCAGACTCAAATCTGCACCACTTCTATTTGAACTGTGCTTGCATGTGTGGACATGCCGTAAGGGGTTATCCTGTTATTCCCCAGGCCGTGGCTACAACCTGTTTCCAAAACAGTTTGATTCTAGGACACATATACCATATGTGGTAAAAACCTACTAACTGACTACACACCTTCCAACATTTGCCTGTTCTTACACTGGATGATTTCAAAATCCATATAGGATTTAAAAAAAAAATAAAAAAAAAATTTTTATTTTAGTGAAGGATTTGTGAGGACCATTATTCCAGATGGTCTCCAATCTTCAGCACTAATTTCCAATCCAGTGTCAGTATCCCATTTTGTCATAAATAATATTTTTCTTCCCCATAGCTATTGAAAATTGCTATATATAGCAGAGACAACAGGACTGTATGGTTCATAGGTGTGATCAATATTCTCTCAAAGGGATATCAAGTTTTCAGTTCATTTCAGTGCTTTTATTTCTGTTAACTTTAACCAAAGTAAAATATTTGGCCTTTCTGTAAATTATCCATTCACACACTTACTAGAGCAAGATAATTATAAAAAGGCATGACTTCAGCTTTTGCTCAGCTACTATGGGTTCATCCTAAGTACTTATCATGATAAAATATGCCCTCCAACTAAATATCTGGACATATTTCCATAATTACAACCAGCATTAACTATAAATCTTTCAGTAGCCTCAAAGCAGAAAACCCAGCTGATATGCAAATGGACTTAAAAAGTAAATAACTTTGCATACACTTGAATACATTTGAGTGTGAGCAGCAAAGAAAATTAGGAGAGAAAGGATAAGAAACAGATAAAAAACACAAGCATTTAAATTTTTCTTCCCCCTTGTTCCCTTCCCAGCACTGTTTCATTTATTTGCTACTAAAACAAAGTTTGAGACATCCCCACAGTTTTAACGTTAGACAGAAGTTAGTTGCACTAAGAAATTGTAGGATGGAAGCCAAATGTTTGGATAACAAGAGTGGCTGAAGTATTTGGACATGAGGCACTCAAGAGGCTGTTTAGGTTTGATACCCAGGGAGATGTTGAGACATTTAATATCACGGAAAGAATAAATATCCTTTTCTTCCACTGTGAGTGAAGGGAACACAGTCATTTTGAGGTAAGATCATACTTCTTGTTTCTTATTCCTGCAACTGCTGACAGCAACTAACTGCTCCAATGACCCTTTTCCCCAAAATCTTTCACTGCATCTTAATACAGTTGAATGGTTCTATTAAGCTGTTCAGTAATGGAGTGGTTAACAATACTGACATTTATATTGCCTTGTTCAGACTCTACTGTTAACAGAGACTTAGGGAGACAGCACTTGCTTTGCATTTGGAAGATTTTCTTCACAAAAAAGGAAAGAAGGAGCTAGAAATCTTTTTGGTGGTTTTGTACACTAAGAACATTTACTAACAGAGCTTTGTCAAACCAGGAACATAAATAAAATCACAGCTCTGCCAACGGAAGGAGGCTTCAAGCAGAGCTTCTGTCATTTGGAGCAGTAGGTGCAACTCTAGCGGCAGAAAATCTCCCACTACCATAACACACTTGTCAGAGAGACAGCAGCCGGCATAGTAAAGAAATAGCCTGTGTAAAACACTCTGGACCAGAATTCTTTTATAAACTCAACAACTATAAAAACACAAGGTTGTAACCAACATGTTAGGATGCTAGCCTTATTTTTTCTCTTTTATTCTGTGAGCAGGCTAGTTATTTATAGTTTGGGAAACCTGTAGCAATGGCTACATCATCTCAAAAACAGTGATAAAATTATTAACTTACCAAGTAATAATAGATAACAGAAGATTCTTCTTTGTCCCGACAAGTTTCAGAGGTTGATCTTCTGGTTCTTCACACTGAATGCTGAAAATTATAAGATTATATTTTAGAAGGCAAACCTAAGAATAAAAACATCCAACCAAAACAAGCATTTCCTTTTTAAAAATTATTTCTTTTTTTAAACAAACTGAGTTGCCAAGCAAATCTCAGCTTAAAAAAGGAAAGGTCAACAGTCACTAATTACTGCATGAGAAATCATAACTTTTCAGACAGATATACCTAACTCGGTCATACAACAGTTAGATTGAGAGACGCACACAGGTCCTGGTCAGACTACTTCACCATTAGCAGCTATTCAGAAGTGCAGCCTGTAAGATAACTCAACTCTTGTTTAACCCCCATGGTTACAGGGAGTGATAAAAGAAATTAGTTAACACTAGCTATGGGAAAGCTCCTGTATGTTTTCTTGTACAAAACTTTACAAATGAAGTTTCATTTTCAAATGAATTTGAATTTTTACTAAAAAAAAGAATTAAAAAATAAACCAAAAAACCCAACAAATCATTAATAAAAAACATAGGCCCCGATACATGTTACATATATTATGCACTGGTTAAATCGCACGATACATTTAGACTAGCCACATATGCAAATTATCACATGATAAAAATGACTATCCAGCTATAAAGAGAGCCAACCACCTATAAAGATGGTGTTTGAAAATATGTAAACTCTATATAGGCTCCTTGCAGACATAAAAAAATCCCCAAGAAAACAAAACCACATTTTACCAGAAGCAGCAGCACATTACTGATACCTGGCTCTGCAGCATCTGTAGATTTTGGGCGCTTCAGCTGGGCCTTTTTGGTGCTTTTAGCTAAAGCTGATTCAATCTGCTTTTAGAAAAAAAGCACCAAAAGACCCACTAAAGCACCCAATCTATACAGATGTTGGGTGAGCCGGGTCCAAATAACACATTGCCTCTTCTGAGAATGTGCTGGGCTAGGCATGGAAGTGCACAAAGTTTAAAGTGCTATTTCTGGGGAGGGGGGGTGTTAAGGTCTGCAAAAAGCCACAGAAACCTGAGAGAACAATACACCAAAAAATCAGTATTAATCTAGCCCATTAGTGACCAACTCATCCAGTCTGGCAGTGACTCAATCCTCTGGATCTGTTCTGCAAGCCTCCCCAATGGTCCAGACATTTGGCAGCAGGACAAGTGGTGGCAGTGTTAATTGCCACAGCTCTGGGAGTCTTGGCAATTAACACTGGCACCACCCCCCTCACCAGCAAATTTCTGGCCCCTGGGAAGCCCCATGGGCCAGATGATCTGGGATCCTGGTTTTCTCTGTTTAAAAATAAAAAATTCTCTAATAAAAAAGTAGAAGATCCTGTTGTGTGGCACTGAGCAGCACTGATATGCTGGTGCTCTGCTTCTGCCAGTGCTGTTGCCCCTCACTCCCAATCCACAGCACCCGCAGCCCTGCCAGTGCAACCCATCTACCTCACCCCACTTGCTCCCTCCCAGCAGCAGCTCCCACCAGCACCAGGCCACAGGTCCAGCTGCAGCTGTCCCTCCTCCTTCTTTGTGGCTCTGAACAGTGCCGGCCCCTGCTGAAGTTTCCTGCGCCTGTGCCCAGGCCCCAACAGTCCACAATGCGCTGCCTGGGAAGCCCTTGACTGGGGCTCAGGGACTGGGTTGGGCCTGCCTCTGGCTGGGCAAGCTGCTTCCCTTGCAGGAGGAAAAGTGAGTCTGAGCCGCCCTGGCTGACTCAGATTCTCAGGCCCCACCCCTGCCTCCTCCAGATAGGGCTTTGGGTTTCCCACCCTTCTGTAAATATTTCTTGCAGGATGGAACTGCCAGCCTGCAGAGAACTGTTTGCAAAAGGGGAAACCTATGTTTTCCTACTTCAAAGGTGAATACTTCACGTTTTTCTCCTTTAAAGAAAGAAATCTGTGATTTTCTCCTTTAAAGGGGGAAAATCTGCAGAAAACCTGGATCCCTGTAGATGACAGCTCCATGGGCCGACCAGATCTTGGTCATCTCTGAAATACCTTGTTCCTTGTCTCCAGTACTAGACAGTACAAAATGCTATAAAGATGCAAAAAAACTGAACCCCAAATAGACAATCATGTTCATATGATGTTTCTTAGTAAACCTCCAAATTTTTAATTACCTAAATTTGTTCAAGCCAAGATTTCTTAAAAATATTTTGTTCCAAGTATGCAAAATCCAGTATTTACTTAAGATGAAAAAGCTGATCTGCCTCATTCTTTTGCCATGACTTCACTTAGGATTCATATAGCCATGTTTCCTTGCACTTGAACGATTGCTTAACAACTGAAGCTGCATAAAATTCCAAGTCCTATGCTAAAATAAATGCCAGAACTCCTGCCTGATACCAGCCATTTATAAAAATCATAGAAGTAACCAAAATAATGGAATTAGACTCCTGTGATCCCAGGGATCCACATGAAAGTATCCCATTGACATGCAGAAAGCCATGCCATTCTACCACTGGTAACAGTTCACCAGTATGATATCAGTAATGACATCTTTTATATTCATATTCTAATTAAACACTTCTTATTTCCTTATGCATGGGCTGTCTAAATTGGTTTGTGACTTATCAAAGGAAAGAATACATTCAATACACAGAACAGGAATATCCCATTTTAGAACCAAGCCGTTGGGCAGGGAGAGCTGAAAAACAAAGATGTACAGAAATATAAACATAGAAGCATAAACTCTCATAGCAAAAGGAGTACTATTTTAAAACATTTTAGATTCATTTTTAAGGAGAACACTGACTTTCCCTCATTTCCAGGTACAATAAAAAATGTGGGCCCCATGGATACGTTTCATAAGAAAAAATAAATGTGCTGCTACAATCCATAGGCTAAAATGGCCATATATATATATATATTTTTTTTTTTTTAAATGGCTAGTAGTAGTACCTGACTAGCTACAAAAGAGCAAAACTGTATTTTCTGGCATTTCATACAAGAACTACAGGCCAAGTTTCAAATCCAGAAATGTTATGACAGTTAGCAATGACAGATGAAAGAAAAAATGATATTGTTTCATTTCCAGGGACTAGATTGAGCTTGCTGCACAATCAAGTTTTACAGTTGCGCTATCATATAAAGCTTGTTTTGAAGAGAAAATTAAGTATGCTTATCAAAGGAGTTATGATAGCAGAACAAGAACAGAAAGATAACTTTCTACAGAGCTATTTTTCTGACCATGGCCATGACTTTAATAAGGTAAAATACAACTTTAGAATAGTGGAAAGTTGATTTATTTTCTGAGTTTTTAGGTTATGCTCTAAAGCCCACTAAAATCAACAGCCTTTCTATTGAATTCAAAAAGAAGTTTTGTTTGAGACTCTTGGTCTTTAGGTCTTCTGTAGTAAATAATAAAAACGGGAGAGGGTTTTCTGATATAAATGCTATTAACTACAATATTGACTCAAATAGAAGATGAGGGTTTTTTCCAGCATGGGAAAAAGCTCTTTATCTTATGTTTCAAACATGTACCAGAAACTGTCCTCCACCCCATTAGATACATTGGTCATCCCTGATATAGTTTGTGATGCTGTGGCTGGCAGTGCTAACCAAACTCTGGCGTGAATCCACTGATGCATCTCAAGCAAAACCAGGAAAGTCATCCTCCAGCTTTACTCGGTCCTGGTGAGACCGCAACTGGAGTACTGCGTCCAGTATTGCCCCACCACTTCAGGAAGGACATGGAGAAGCTTGAGTGAGTCCAGAGGAGAGCTACCCATATGATCCAAGGCCTGGAGGGAAGGCCATATGAGGAGAGGCTGAGGGATTTGCGACTGTTCAGTCTGACAAGAGAAGGCTCCGGGGGGACTTCGTGGCAGCCTACAATTACATAAGAAGGGTACATCAGGACCTGGGAGAACAGCTGGTTGCCAGAGCTCCCCCAGGGGATAACAGGGTCTAATGGCTGTAAACTCTAGGAAAGCCAATTTAGACTGGATATAAGAAAAAAGTTCTTTACGATGCGAGCGTCCAGGGTCTGGAACAAACTACCCCCAGAGGTGGTGCAAGCACCTACTCTGGACTCCTGAAAAAAAAAAATTAGGTCGATATATTTCTTGCTGGGGTCACTTGATCCCAGCTGACTTCCTGCTTATGGGGGGGTGGGGTTGGACCCGGTGATCTCTCAAGGTCCCTTCCAGCCCCTAATGTCTATGAAATTATCTACAGGTTTCCCCTCACCAAACACTGGGGTTAGGGTCCTGAAAGTTTCCATGGTTGGCAAAACCATGACTGGCAAGACAAAAGGCTTATGGGAAAAATGGGAGGTAGTGGCCTGATGCGCGGCCATGGAAAACCGTGGCTACTCAAAACTGTATAATGTGGTGGCCAAAATGGTATATAGAATATTAAGTGTGGATATTCAAAACCTTGGTTGGCAAGGGAAACCTGTACTATTAAACTCCTGCTAGACACAGCATGTGCTAAGTATGAACCTGATTAAATGCAGCCCATGCTGAGCATGCCCATGAAACACTTGGTCCATATGGAGCAAACATGCTGATAGGAGCAGGAAGGCTGCAGTGAGAAGTAGAGGGACAGAGGGCAAGGGGGTAATGTGACCTTCCCCCCTCCCTGCTACTATTTTCCCTGTTGTGGCAGTGGGAAGGGCACAAATTCAAGACAATCCTCCAATAATTAGGTTCTACACCTGGAAAATTATAACAAACTAGCAAACTACCATCATGAAATGACAGGGGGCGGAGAGTGGGCAGGGACAGAGTGCCACCACCCACCGCCCTGCAGTGACTCTGCTCTGCATCCGGCCCTGTGGGTCCCCCCCGCATCTGGCCCTGTGGGCCCCATGCCCTGCTGCTCCCAGTGCAGCCCAATTAGTCTCCCGTCCCCCCCAACCTCTCCACTCTGCACCACCGCTGACTCCCAGAACCAGTGGGCAGGGGAGAGGAGCTTGCATGCAGCAGCAGTCACCAACACCCAATGGCACACAACATGCCCCACTCCCTACCTCCTCTCCCCCTGCCTCACTGCCTCCCCCTCTCTGCCAGCTGTTGTTGGGGCCAGGCAGCCACACGGGGTGGGGGGGAGCGCAGTGGCAACTGGGGAGTGCTGCCACTGGAAACCCCCCCCTTTCCCCTTCCTGCTCTCCTTCCTTTCTCCCCTCTTCCCCACTGCCTCTCCCTCCCTGCTGGCTGTTCGGTGGGGGGAGGAAAGCTGCATGGCGGCTCTCTCTGTCCATAACATTCCAGGCCCTCGCAACCAATCAGCATGCACGCTCTTGACAGTGCATGTGCAGTTGGCTCAGAGCATTATGGACAGACAGACAAAGGCTTTTATGATATTAGAATTGATAAATTTTTTGTATACAGAATCTGATTATTAGGGGGTCATCTTATATTTGAGTAAATATGGTATTTTTATTTTTGACAGTGTTAGGAAATGACTTCATGAGAGACTCATTAGCATTCTTCTGTAAAGCTGCTGGTCATAGCCAAGTGCCTAAATTGTTATCACTTCCTAAGTCAACAACTTGTGCCAATAAGCAAGTGACTACCAAGAAAATACCATTCTGAATTAAAGCACCATCTCACACATCAGAGAGATTCTAGTCCCAGTTTTCAGTATATGAAAATGACTGGCTGTATACTGAACTACTTGCTTTCACAATCAAATTTACTGATTTTCTTGAAATCAAGTTCAACTTGACCAAGAGACAGAATTACCAAGAAACTGGTTACAGCTCCCTAATTCTAAGGACCAGGTTATCAGCCCCAACCTTTAAGATATTTCAGATAGATTAAGGGTTCATTTCAACTACATCATGAAGGACCCGTGACAGGGAAGAATAGGTATAACTTTATGATTTCATTATACACTTTCCCTATCTCTCGTAGCAAGCCTCCAATTCCAGGAGTGGGGGGGGGGTGAATGGCACAAGAGTTAGCTGTCTCAGTTTTCAACCACTGAGACATTCCCTACTAGTCATCTGCAGACAGAATCTGGACCTTTTCTGCACCTCCCCAAGCAACACTAAGGGACTGGACTTCACCTGATAATCTGGTTCTCACTGTTGTGATAATGCATGCTGCTGTCAACTGATCTAGAATAAGTCTTTAAAGCAGGATTGTATTATCATATTTTCTTGATACTGCACACCCCCAATAAGACATGTGCCTTCTTTTTGCAACATGGAATAAAGAACAATATTCCCTGATAATTCTGAAGGAGCAAAAACCTGTGGCTGTTCTGTTAACCCCTAGCTGGAGAACATGGCAGGTGCTGCTGACTGCCTGTGCCCTGCCTACCCCCAGTTAGAGAAAAGAAGAGGGACTGGGGCAATTCAGCTCCAAAAGGATCATTCCTGTGTAGCCCACAAAGGGGTGTTGGTGCCCTCACCCCACACTCCCACTGGCCCTGCTCCTGGAAGGGGAAGCTCTCTGTCCCCACCGGCCTGCGCGTACCCCCTAGCTCCTTCCCAAGTACCCCGGGGGTATGCATACCCCTGACTGGTTGACAACCCCTGCCCTAGAAGGAGAAACTAAGTCACAAAATGAGCAGTAGTGCAAAAACTAACACGTCTGGGTATCTGCAATTTACATGCATAAACTGAAATAGGATCTAGTTCTGGATGTCAAGAAGGCAAAGTAAAATTAAACCCTTAGACCTCTGGATCTTGTTTGCCCTAATTTTTAGGTAGCCTCTATAGCAGCAGCTCCCAAACTGTGGGTCACGACCCCAAATGGGATCACAACAACAGTGGATGGGGTCACAGGAGTGCAGGGCTGTGAGTTGGGAGTGAGAGACCATTCTGACAAAATGGGGCCATGCTGAGGAAATGGGGCCATAAATGGGGTCATACTGATGAAAAGTTTAGGAAGAACTGCTCTGTAGAGAGCTGAACTAATAGTAGGATGATAACGCTTACACAAACCACAACAATGAAATAAGTGAAATAAGGACAAACCATTGGAAGAAAGCATCTCCTGGTTAAGAACATAAGATTAAAGAGTAAGATTAAAAACATTTCATACCTCTACTTCTAAATGAAGAACACAAGAAGTTCCTTATCCCATTCTCTGAACCTGAGGCCTCTAGCAAAAACATGAAAAATAAAATGTGGCACTCATAATATTTAAATAGTAAATGATCAGGGAAAGGGGGATATTTGGAAAGAAAAGGATGCAAACTTGAAGCCTTTTCTATCCTTCATCATAAGGAGGTTGAGGGGAAGATGTGTTGTTTTCTTTCTTGGACTAGCACATTTGAGCAAGTTTTCTGCTTGCTTAAGTATTATATTTCTGCTTTGAAGCTGTGTTGTGTCACAACCTTCATATTATGTAAACATGGGTTTACAAAGAAGGCTATGTTGTTGCTGGTTCAGTGCAACTGTCCTTCTACATACGTTGGTAGCGTGGTGAAAAGGAACCTTCCCTTCCTGCACTATGAAGTGGCACGCATCTCACGTTCTCTCCTTTGAGTTTTTCTTTTCCTCTTACCGTGCATTCTTACCTTGCTTTCTTTTCTATTTTTCTCTCTCTCTTTCCTTCCTTTATGAACTTTTTTGCTCCTTACCTTCTAATAGCTCTATTCTTCCTATACCTCAAAACATTAGGAAGCTACATATTGCATACGGCAAGTCAACTGCTGGCTTTGAGGAGCTAGCATGGTCTTTAACTGAGTTAAAAACTTTAGGAACAGATGAAAAACCTTGAGTATGCTGGCCTTCATTGCTTCTGCACCTGAACAATTGAAGCATCTATGCTATAAAATATGGTTGTCCAACTTCTCGGTGACTGGGGCCCACATGGTCTGTGAGCTCCCCCACACCTCAGTCCCCCCAGATTCCCATGCCCCCACCTCTACATTCTGCATGCTGCCACACCCTGCCCTGCCCCCAGGGACTTGGACAGGAAGTGGAAGCTGGGGGAGGAAGTGGAAGTCCCGAGACCCCAACTGCAGCACCAGCAGCCAGAATGGTGGGGGGAGTAGCCCATGAAAAGAAACTCTCAGGCCACAACTTAACCTTCACAGCTGCAAGTTAAACAGCTATGTCATAGAAAAATGTAAATATGTGTAGGTAGAGAGGAAGGGAAGGGAAGGCAAGAATCTTTCAAAGTGACCATTGTTGTTCTTCTGGTAGTGATGTCCTCTCTTGTACAGTTTCCAAGTTTAGAAAACAATTCCATTTGGGGCAGTAACTGGACATAGGAAAAACTGAGCAACAGAACAAACAAGGGGCACTCAGTCACACTCACTTTAACCTCCAAGTCCAGCTGCTTAACTCATTTTCCATTTCTAATTCACTTTGTATTCCAACACGAAAGTGACTATAAAGAAAACTTGTTAAATGTGCGATTCCCCTTAGGATAAACACGTTTTAAGTATAAAAATCCAAAAGCCTTTACAAAATTTTGCTTGGTGAGAGGTCTCTAAACAGTTATTGGATATTAGGTTCAGTTACTGCCTTTCTGGAAACAGTAGTGGTGACCGATTTAGCTTTCTGTGGAACTCTCTCAAAAATAGGAATGTTATAGTTTTCTTCATGCTTCCCATTCTCTAGTTAGTTTTTTCAGTATGGAACAATGCCAAGCCTCAAAACCCATTTGATTAATCCATTTATCTTGATTATCTGCATGTAGTAGCTAAAAATTAATAATATCCTTCTCATTCCTCTCAAAACTTTAATTTCAAAGCAACAACTGAAATGTAATTCTCAAACAATAAGATTGAAGCTACAGGAGGGTCAACTGGGAAATAAACTAAAAGTATTACTGAGACCACTACTGCTATCTAAGATGTCAGAAACAGTTTAAAATATACCACTGCAATGGAAAATTAAAGAAGTTGGATCCTGAAGTAGAAAGAAGCAATATTTTTCCAAAACTGATGGCAATTTGATTCAAATAAATTACAAGATGAACGCAACACACTAAATTCTAATGATTTGCTGTGATATTTTAGAGGAAAAATCTCTATTTGGGGTTAATAACCTCTGCACAATGACTCTCTGGCATAGTTTCCAACTCTGGACAAAATGCCTTAAACTTGAGTTTCTACTAGGATTGAAAAGTAGAAAAAATCTTCACTAGTGGTACACCGATACAGCCGTCCAATATCGGATCAGCACCAATATTAAAAAAAAAAAAAAACTGGCTATATTGGAAATTGGCCTAATGTGTCTGATAATTTGGCTGATAAATGGCCGGTGCACCCTCCCCCCCACCCCATGCCCTCCTCCAGTGTGCACAGCAGTGAAAGCTGCCCCTCCACCCCCACACGAGCCATGGCTCTGTCCCACGCCTTGCCCCACCCCAGTTGGGCAGTGCCTGAGCCAACCCCAGCCCCACTCCCTCCCTGACCATGGGAGTCAGGATCTGCCCCCCCCCGCCACCTCTTCCACCATACCACACTTACCAGCTGCATGCAGCTGTATTGGAAACTGGATCAGCATCGGTTGATATGCTTCCTTAAAAACCGGCTATCTGTATCAGCCCCCAAAAATCTCTATACGTACACACCTAATCTTCACTTCTTACTGTACCTTTTCAAGTTCTCCACCTTGTTTTCCTGCTTTCTATTAGGCAAATCCATTGAAAGCCAGGAGAGTGTGATAATATAAATATAAGCAATAGCAAGCAGTAAATATCTAAATATTTATTTATATTATGTGAATATGTATTAAGCAGTTATGTATCACATGGCAGCAGTTCTCAACCTTTTTTGTACCAGGACCCTTTTGTAAAGATCAATAGCTAATCCCAAACCCAGTGCCCCTCGCTCCTGACCTGATGCTGCTGCCTCCAGCCCCCCAGTGTGTGGGGCAAGGGCTGGGTGTGTCAGGTGGCGGGGGCAGGGCATGGTGGGGGCTGCAACAGAAAGGCCACGGCTTTCCATGTTTTTCTCTTTTAAAGGAGAATACATATTTAAAAGTTTGCAACCCTTTCACATATTCTTGTGACCCAGTTTTGGGTTGCAACCCACAGATTGAGAAACACTGCTGTATACGATATTATTTGCCTGACACACAATATAGACCCATTGGGTACAAGATCTAATTTATTATCAATCCGTTCCACTATTCTTTCTCTTCTCTCATCTATTCGGTGCACTCTCACCACTGTCCTCGTGCTGATGGTATTCTAAGCAAAGAACGTCCGGTGGGAAGCATTTCAGAATTGCCTGGCTACTTCAAAAATGTGGAATGATTATACAAGAAGAGAAGACAATCTAAGATTAAAGGTCATGGACATGTACACTGAAAATCTTTCTGAGCAGGGGGCTTGGTTGGAGGGAACTGAGGGGTACTGAGGTGGAAGTGGAAAAAGTGCAGGTGACAAGGAAAGCATAGTCACTTAGGGCGCCAATACATGCGACAGACCTGTGCTCCAAAGTGTGCTAATTAGCATGCATTGGAGCATACTCAATCAATCAAGTTTGCTGGAGAGTGCTCATTAGCGTGCTCCGGTAGTCTCTGCATCATGCATCTTCAGCATTCCTGCATTTCAAAATGGCGGCGGGGGTGTTTTAACTAAAACTCTAATTAAAACACCCCCACCACCATTTTGAAATGCGGAACACTGAAAACACGTGACACTGCGGGCACTTTAATTAGAGTGCCTCTCAGAGCCCCCCCCACACACACACACACTCACCAGAGCACAAGTATAGATGCCCTTGGTGATCATACTGAGAGAGAAGAAATGAGGAAAGGAAGCAAGGTTGGATAGGAAGAGGTAGAAGTAGGAGGTAAAAATAAAGGAGTGAAAAGAAAGATAACCACTTCTTCTCGCACCCTGTCCCTACTGTGAGGTGTCCCAATTTTTCATTCTGACAAGGGAAGAAGGTGTCCCTTTTTATTTCCTACATCTCCATTAACATACTTCATTCCCCATTAAAAAGTTCTCTGTAACATAGATATCATAGACATTAGGAAGGGACCTCAGGGGATCATCGAGTCCAGCCCCCTGACCCAAGGACAGGAAGTTAGCTAGGGTCAGAAGATCCCAGCAAGATAAGCATCCAAACGCTTCTTAAAGGAGTCCAGAGTAGGCGCTTGCACCACCTCTGGAGGGAGTCTATTCCAGGACTTGGGTAGGGGTTGACAGTAAAGAAGCTTTTCCTCACATCCAGCCTAAAACAATCTTGGAGGAGTTTGTGACCATTGGTCCTCATCATCCCTTGGGGTTCTCTGGTGAACAGACGCTCCCCCAGATCCTGATGCACACCCCTGATGTACTTACAGGCTGCCCTCATGTCACCCCTGAGCCTCCGCTTCTCCAGGCTGAAGAGTCTCATGGTTCTCAGCCTCTCTTCATAAGGCCTGTTCTCCTGTCCTCTGATCATGTGCATAGCTCTCCTCTGGACTCTCTCCAGCTTCTCCACATCCTTCTTGAATTGTGGAGCCCAGAATTGGATGCAGTACTCGAGCTGTGACCTCATGAAGACTGAGTACAGCGGGAGGATGACGTCCCAAGATTTACTTGAGAAGCATCTATGGATGCAAGCCAGAGTTTGGTTTGCTTTACCAGCGGCAATATCACATTGGTGGCTCATGTTCATGCTGTGGTCAATCATGACCCCCAAGTCTCCTTCAGCCTTGGACTAGCAAGCATAGCACTGCCAAGCTTATAAGCATGCCGCAGGTTTCCCCCCCACCCAAAATGAAGTACCTTACAGTTGTTGGTATTGAATGTCATCAGGTTTGTATCTGCCCACTTTTTCAGCCTATCCAAGTCAGCCTGGATCACCAGCCTATCCTCAGGTGTGGACACTCTACCCCAAAGTTAGGCATCATTGGCAAACTTGGCCAGTCCACTTTTGACACCAGTATCGATGTCATTGATAAAGATGTTAAAGAGAACAGGTCCAAGGACAGAGCCTTGGGGGAGACCACTGGTCACGGAGCACCATGACGATTCACTTCCACCAATCACCACTCTGGGTCCAGCCAAAGAGCCAATTCTCCAGCCACCAGACTGTGATGTAGCCAAGGCCACAGTTGGCCAATTTTTCCAAGAGGAGATCGTGGGACACCAGATTAAAGTCCTTTTTAAAGTCTAGATGTATGATGTCAATCTCTTCTCCCTTGTCCAGGTGATGTATCACCTGGTCATAGAAGGAGAGGGGTCTGGTCAGGTAAGACCTACCCACAACACACCCACGCTGGCCATCCCTCAGGATGTTGCCCTCAGCCAGCTTGTCAAGAATGGTCTCTGATCATTTTTTCCAAAAATATTTCCAGGGATTGTGGTCAAGCTGATTGGCTTGTAGTTCCCTGGATCTACTTTCCTCCCTTTCTTGAAGATGGGCACCACATTGGCCTTCTTCCAATCTTCAGGTACTTGACCTAAGCACCAGGAGTTTTCAAAAATCTTTGCCAGTGGCTGGGCTATGATGCCTGCCAGCTTCTTAAGTACTCTGGGGTGCAATCTGTCAGGACCCACAGACTTGAAGGTGTCCAGCCTCTTAAGATGTTCTTTTACAAGGTCTACACCAGGCTTGTCCAACATATGGCCTGCAGGCTGCCATACAGCCCTCCAAGCTGTTTTGAGGCCCAAGGTGCTGTGACGGGAAACGGAAGTAAACACTGTACTTTTGTTTTGAGGGGGTGATAGGATACCGCTTCCTGTGAGGTCTTTGAATATGGCTCGCCAGCCCACTGGGTGATAAAAAGTTCATGATCCGGCCCCACATTCAAAAAGGTTGGACACCCCTGCTCTGCATCGATGCTGGGTATAAATTCACCCTCACCCTGGCCATCCCCTGCATCTTGCTAGGCAGGGCACTCCCTTTGGGTTGATGAAAAACCAATGCAAAATACCCATTAAGCAGGTTGGCTTTTTCCTGGATGTCGGTTGTCAGTTGCCCAATTTGGTTTAGCAGGGGTCCAATGTTACCCTTGCTTTTCTTCCAACTCCCCACATATCTAAAAAAAAGGACGTTTTATTGTCCATGATACATGTAGCCAGGTGGAGTTTGGTTGCAGCCATGGCTTTCCTGGTTTGCTCCCCACAGGTACGGACCAGTGCAAAGTAATCCTCCTTTGTGGTGATTCCCATCTTCCATCTCTTGTAAGCCTCTCTTTTTTGGCATAAGAGGTCCATGAATTCCCTGCTGAGCCAAGGGGGTTGCTGTGCCCTTTTGCTACCTTTCCACTGAGATGAGATGGACATCCCTTGCACTTCCAGGATTGCTCCTTTAAGAAGCAACCACTCCTCTTGGACTCCTTTCCCTGTCGAGTCATGGTCCCTTAGGGCCTTGACAACTAGCCTCCCGAGCTTAACAAAAAGTCAGCTTTCCTAAAGTTGAGGACTTCTGCATTGCTGACTGACTTACCAGCTTTGCGATGGACAGTAAAAGTGATCAGCTCATGGTCACTGTCTCCCAGCTTTCCTTCGATTTTTAGATTGCTGACTAGATCATCCCCCTTAGCCAGTTCCAGGTCTAGCAGCGCTTTACCTCTTGTTGGTCCATAGACTTCTTGGGTCAGGTAGAGCTTGTCCACACATGCGAGGAAGCTTTGTGACCATTCGGATTTGGTCTAGGTAGTTGAAGTCTCCCATGACAGCTATGCACCGAGTCTGTAGCCTCAGCCAGTTCCCTGGCAAATCTCTGGTTGAGCTCTTGTTCCTGATTAGGGGGTCTGTAGTAGACTCCTACCCTGTGTCAAGTTCCCCATGTATTTTAACCCAGAGGCTCTCTTAGAATCCTTCCCTAGGTGCCAGTGTCAGCTTGCAGGGATGTGTAGCTATCCTTGACAGAGCACTATGCCCCCCACCCCTTTTATCTGCATGATCTCTCCTGTACAAGGTATAGCCGTCTATACCTGCTGCCCAGTCAGAGGTGGAGTCCCACCAGGTCTCCGTTATTCCTATGATATTGTAGTCATTTCTGTTTAGTAGGAGGACCAGTTCCTCCTGTTTGTTCCCCAAACTACTGGCATTGGTGTAGACACGTAAGCGTCCCATTGGGAGCCTAAGGCTTCCTTACATTCCCAGAAGGACACCGTTCCACAGCTGCGGTAGGAGTGGAATCCCTTGGGTACCCTAACCTGACAGTTTTGTAGGTATTGCCTAGCAGGCTTGCTTTGGTGGTTGTCCACCCATCCCCTGGTGGGCTTAGTTTAAAGCCTGGTCAAGCAGTTCAGCCATTCTGGCTAAGAGCTTCCTCCTCAGTGAAGTGAGGTGAAGGCCATCTCTTCCCAGCAGACTGCTGCCTCTCTCACCAAAGAGCAGACTGTGATTGTGGAAGCCAAACCCTTCACGATGACACCAGCACTGCAGTCTTTGATCGACTACCTGGATCTGTCTCTCCCTCAGCCCATGACCTGTAACAAGGAGGATAGAGGAAAAAAACACCTATGACCCCAGCCCCCTAAGCTCTGCCTCCAAAGCCCTGTAGCCACTCATGACCCAGTTGGGATTGCTCCGAGCCATGTCATTCATGCCCACATGGATAAGGAGCATAAGATAGTAGTCGGAGGACTGGATAAGTTCTGGGATCCTCTCTGCTATGTCCCGGATACAGGATCCTGGGAGGCAGCATACCTCCCAGGCGAGGGGGCTGGGGCAGCAGATTGCTCCCTCAAACCCCCTCAGAACGAAGTCTCCCACAACAACCACTCTGCATTTCATCTTGGGGATAACTGGGATGGTAGCTGTTGATGAATCTCCCTTGCCTGCAGGAGCTGGCAGCTCTGCAGGCTCTACTGGGGCTACAAGAGGTGCATACCAGATATTGAACCATGATGGCTTACTTCCTCTTTAAGAGCATGACTAACCTGCAGGGGAAAGTATCTGAGTGTGCAGGGGACAGGAAAAAGGCGACTTGTTACCCATATCTCCACTGAGTTTCTGCTTTCCCCCCTACCTTGCAAAATATTCCTCTACTCTCTTCCCTTTCTATCATGATCAGTTTCTTCTTCCACTCAGTGATCTGTTCTGGATGAACAATGACATTTATTAAAGAGTTGCTTTCTGCAGTAGCAACATACATTGCACAGCAGACTATAACCTATAGACTTCATTTTGCAGACAACCTCTGCAGCACTGAAATAGGACTGAAAAAAGTAATGCAAAAGCTAAATGTGAAAATGAAATGAAGATGCCAGATGCCCAAGTCAATTTATCAAAAAGAATCCCTCAGAGTTTATCAACACATAGCACCCAAATGTTGTGAGAGTTTTCAAAAATTCTTTATGAGCAAAGGTTTAGGCTAGGGTTTTGAAAACATGGGTGCCTATTATTAGGCTTATAGGTCCGTATTTCAGTACCAAAATAGATGGGCTGATTTTCAGCAACCATGAGTTCCCATGTTGTCACCTAATTTTAGGTGTTATTTGTAAGATCTTGGTTGTCTTTAACAAATCCTTTCAACAAGATGCTCTCCACGCTGGCCATATGGCACAATTTGCTTGTTTATCTATATTCCTTCTTGATCATAACTTATGAAATATTTTAAACATATACATCTTAAATGCTATACTCAAATACAAGGTGAGGTTTTTACCCCAATCAGCCTAGGGAAAAAAGCCTCATCTTCCATTTGCATACAACAAAACTCCATCAAATAGATTATCTACCACTAAACTGCTGCTAAAAACAGGATGTTCTTAGTCATGGAACCCAACAATGAAATTGACTAAATGCAGACAACACTAAGCATGACAATAAGACGCATGGCCCTTATGAGGGAAACATACTGATGGCAACCTACCTCAAGGATAGGCTACTCTGCCCATCTGAATAAGATATATAATAGTAATATATAATAGCATGCAGTTCCCCCTCTTTTTTGAAGTCGTGGTGAGCCACTACCCTGAATACATTTTTGACGACTTCTTCATTCCCGCAGCTGAACTGCACCTTTCTTTCTCATTTCCAATTATTCCTGATTCGTCACCAGCTTAAAGTCTAGAAAACATTTCTAAATAGGGCCCCACACAGTTCACTCAGAACCTTCCATCACCCCCTCTATGAGCCTGTCACATATGATGAGTGTGGCCCTGCCCTCCATGAAGGGGAGCTGGACCAGGTTGCCCTGTACCTCATCTACACAAATTTTTGGAGGATCCCAGGACTTGTGACAAGAACACCTAGCTCCTGAGTCAGAGGAGGGGGGGGGGGCACACACACATGTTAAAGCACACCCATATATTAAGTGTTGAGCTGTGGAGTCACCATTGCTTGAAATGATGTTGACACTGCTGGGGCCCAGCCCAATGAACTATATGGTAAACTATGAGTCTTTTGGCTTTGTACTAATATCATGCATAGTCTGTACTGTATATAGTAGGTACCAATGCGCTGCTTAAAAGTGTGCTTACAGAGCATCTGTGCTAAAATTTGCACCAGTTTCAAAACAGGTAAAATGCAGCAATTCTGGACTAATTAAGTCAATGGGTACCTGAACATAATTTACTATATAGGCAAATTACTATATTTCAAGGTCAGTGTTTTTAAATTTGCTCTTCATTTCCATGTACTTAGGGAAAGCGGGGTCTGACAGTAAGGAGGGGGGCAAGGTACTGCGGGGGGGAGGGGGAGAGGATTGGGGGGCAAAGGGGCTCCCTGACCCCCTAGATTTATTTTCCCTGTCGTAGCAGTGGGAAGGGGACAAATTCAAGGCAAACCTCCAATAATTAGATTCAGTACCTGAAAAATTATAACACATTTATAAAATGTATAAAATTTCCATATATAGAATCTAATTAGTGGGTCACCTTACAGTTTAAATTTATTGCTTACAAAAGGCTTACAAAATAGCATTTATAGCTTCTACCACATACATCCCATCCCCTTACCCATAATATGAGTGACGGTTTTACAGCTCAAGAATGACTGAGGCACTAGCCAAGACAATTCAGTTCATCAGTATGATGTCTATATTCTATTGAAGATACTTAATTACAGATAAACTTTATTTTGTATTCCATCTTGAACTGACAGCACTCCCCTCAGTAATTTAACTTATCTCCTCAGATGTGTAGATAAGGGAAAACTGAAGGACCACATCAAAGGACGACTCTGGTGCCCAAGAAAGGACTTAGGTAGACTGTAGGCACCTAAAGCCAGGATTCAAAGCAGCCTTAATATACACCTGAATTTAGGTGTTACCCAAAACAATCTCTCAGCACCTGCCCCAGGAAGGTGGCAATTCAAAGTGACCCAATTAAGTATCAAAAAGCTCTATACAGTCAACAGAGAGACTTCAGAGATGCCTAACAGTGATTCAAGTTCAGGTACCTAAGAGCTGTTTACAAAGAATGGGCCGCAGAAAGTGACTCCCAAGGGACCATTTGAGAAGCCCAGAGACACCCAGATGGAAATCAACAGAAACACTTAAGTGCAAGGGTTGTCTGAACTTCCAACCCCTCTTCCTTCCAGTCTTCTGCCAATTCCTAATGTAAGAAATCTATGGACACTGCCAGGAATAGGTTCCAAAATTTAAGACTTAGTGCAAGGGTGGGGAAAAATGACAGATTCGGCTGCTAGCTAGACTTCACTTCCCAGAAGCCCCTGCCTATGTGGCCTCCAGCCAGTCTCCATGAAGACCCTGGAACCAGAAGGGCCATGACAGAACAGGACAATGACATTGTGGAGCCACAGACCCAAGACTCTGTCCTGGCCAAATGCCATGCTCCTGGGGTCTCCAGGGAGACTGGCTGGGAGACCAATTGCACAGCTGGCCAGGGAGCTGCCTCCAGGGCTGGGATCTTGTGGTGATGACAGTGTGGGGCCAAAGCCAGGGCAAAGCTGCTATCTGCTCCCTGCATACCTCTGCCCACGGAACATGCGCTTGTCATAGCCACAATCTGCTGCCCGCATGCCCCTCTCCCCCAGACCTGGCCCTCTCCCCCAAGATCTCAAGAGTCTCCCTGACCCCACCTGCTAGTCTTGCACCCAGCCACAGCCCCATCCCAGTTGCATGCCCTGCCAGCATGGGTCCTACCCTCTACAGTGGGTGTGGGGCAGATGGGCTGGGGTGTCCAGGCAGTGGGGCTTAGTTCAGCAATGGCAGCCAGAAGGAGCTGCTGGAAAATGAAGTCCCCATGGACCCAATCCAGCTTGCAGGCTGGACTTTGCCCACCCATGCCATAGTACCATAACTATAAGACTAGAGAGGCACACTTCATGCTCTTGACTGCCCAGTGACCCTGTTTTAACAGAAGGGCTGAAAAGTGTCTTTACCTACCTTATTCTCCATATAGCTTGATTGTCAGTACACTCCCACCACTGGCTCTGAATTGAATTCGCCTATTATCAGTTGGTATTAGATGCGGGTTTTTTCCCCCCACCTCTTTCCTAGGACTTAGGCGACGTTTAGATATACAAAAATTGTATATTAAAAATCTACTATAACATATTTAAAAACTAACTTTGACCTGATTTGTGGGTTTTTCCGAGTAGTATTTATAGAGGCAATTGTATAATAGCTCAAAGTGATATCTTACCGATATATTGTATGGAGGAGTGTGGTGGGGAAGTGCATGCATGGGGGGGGCTGGATGTGATCATGTGTGTAGGGGGCTGTGTGCATGTTATGTCCCAGGAGGTGGCCAGGGGGTGTTTGCAGCTCAGCTTGCTAGGCACTACGGTGCAAGTGCAGTCAGAACCCCCATCCCCCCCACCCAGCCCACAGCTGTCCCTGTGCTGCTCTGCATGGGGCTGATCCCTACCAACTCATGTCCAGGGTGGCCTGCACCATGCTCCTGCCTATGGCAAGATTCCAGCCCCAGCCAGCATGCACAGCCTCCCAGTATGGCTGCCTTCTACCTACTTGACCTCCTAGCACAATGAACAGACACCTGTGGGTGGGTAAGTAGGTAGAAGGCAGCCAGGAACTGAAGCCCTGCATACTGGAACAAAAGCTACCTGGCTGGAGCTTTCCTCCCACATGGCTGAGCATGTGGGGCCTGGCCACATCCTACATGGCTGCCACCATTTCTCTGCACTACCTGCTGCCTGGAGCAGAGCAATAGGAGGAAGAGCTGCCAGAGGCTGGGGGAGCCAAGCAGTACCCAAGTGGCTGTAGCAGCAAACTTTTTTAAAGTACCAGGAGGCTGGGCCAGGTGGGGGATGAGACTGGCCAGGGCAGCCATGAGGGGCTTCTCCCACAGCTCCTTGGGCTGTGCCTGCCTCTGCCCCGGCAGGGGGAGTCACAGGGGCTATGCCCAGTTGCCACTTGCCCAGCGGGGGGGGAGCGGGGGGGAGTAAGCTGCACCTGCGCCTGGAGTAAGCTGCACCTGCATCTTCCCCCCTCCCCCCAGCTGGGCAAGCAGTAACAGGGCAGAGCCCCTGCTTCCAGTGCTGCCATACCCGCATCCCACATCCCCAATTAACACCCCCCCCCGCCCTGGCGGACAGCTTGTCCAGGCCCCAAATCCCTCCCTCCCCCAACCCCAGACTTACCAGCTGGAGGAGCTGCCTGTTTAGTCTATGGCCAAATCTTTTACAAAGCTTTTCCAAATCGATTCAGATGTTTTGAATTGATTCATAGCTTTTACTTGAACTCCCAATTCGATTTGGATTCAGAGATTCGGTCCCCAAATTTCCTCTGAATCGAATCAACTACCAAAGCTTTGCACAGCTTTACTATTGTACACTCCACAATCCAGGCACCCAAGTCTTTTAGGTCTAGCCTTAAGTCTGAGATGTTCATGCACACCACTATTCCTGTTTTTCCTCTAAAACAAAAGCCTGTTTGAAAGACATAGTGGAACAGTCTCAGTCTGTTACTGCTCAAGAGACAAGGCACACTTTTTTGAAGTAGAGGATCAAGAATGTCAATCATCATGTCAAGGTATTTGATCGACTGAACACTACTGGCATGATAAAAATAAAAATACCAGTGTCTAGCACTTTATCTTCTCTTCTACTGTCCCTTTTACTATGAAGAGAAAACTTAACTCCTGTACACTGTTTAGTAGGTTTGCAGAGTGAAGTGCATCCATAAGATGCTGCATGTTAAAAATGGCGCAACGTGATTTTTCAGAACATGCATATTAAATTAACTGTACAGTAAACATTACTAATAGGCATGTATATATATAAACCATACCGCTTTCCCTCCTAGTGAGAATCATTCCTCTTTTTTTTTTTTTTTAAGGAAAAAAATTTGAGAGAAATCAAACACGTCTTTAATAAAAAATAACTTCCACTTTAGGAATTACCATTAGTTTAGTTAACCACCTTCCATAATTCTTAACAGACTCTAGTAGAGTTAGTTTTGAATTCAGACATACGGTTGTTTTTTTAAAAAGTGTCTAGGATAGCTAATACAGTATTTTGCCTACTAATTTTTAAATTTATTTGTTAATGGAAGTGGTTGGTCTAAACTTATAAACTTCACTTGCATGTATTATTTTCCAGGAAACTTTTTTCCACTTCTTTCAAACTGTGGCTACTCACCCTCTATTTTAAGCAATTTTATGAAGTGTCAGCTGTTTAATATCCTCCGTTTCTCCTCCGTTTCAATTACTTATTTCACTTTGAGTCACTATGCTGCTTCCCTATATATATATATATATATATATATTAGACACATACACATACACAAAAGATCTCTATAACCTTGTGGTTTTTTTAGTTCTTTGTTGGACTTCTTAATTTTAGTATGTATTTTTATTTATTTATATATATATTATATACACACACACACACACGTATATACATACATACATTACACATACACACTAAAATTAAGAAGTCCAACAAAGAACTAAAAAAACCACAAGGTTATAGAGATCTTTTATTTGAGTACCTAAAATGCATATATATTTTTATTTACAACATAAGATGAATTTACAATATATTCAAATATAATGCATGGATTTAAAAAAGCACACTGGGCTTTCCTACAGCCCAACAAGCTAACAGCTATTTCCTAAACCTTCTCTAAAAAAACTGCCCGAGTCTGGTAAGCAGGTCAAGTGGAGTTCCACAGTGGAGCACCCTTCAACAAAAACATTCTTCTCCAGAGGGCTAGCTTGAGTAGTCCAACAGCTGTCAAATGTCAACATAAAAAACAGGGAAAAAGCAAGAGGGCAGCTTCACAGGTATAAGGGTACAGCTCTTCAAGCTGATAGAAATGCACAGCTAATGAGCTATGGTAACTAGTTTCAACAAAGGGTCTGAATCCTAAACTGTACTAAATATTCTAGTTTAAAATCAAAATCTTTAGTTTTGTTTGGAATAAAACTGCATGTAA
The DNA here is from genome assembly GCF_052110815.1 of Crocodylus siamensis. NCBI lineage: Eukaryota > Metazoa > Chordata > Crocodylia > Crocodylidae > Crocodylus > Crocodylus siamensis. Next base: position 49,167,328 of record NC_143403.1, read on the forward strand.
TGCAATCCCTATATGTTGCACACTATACAAGGAACTGCTTAGAAAATACAATTTTTTAAAATTAAAAAAAAAAAAGACAATCAGGAGTAATTTCTGTGCATATTACTTCTCACATACAATCCCTCAGCACCACACAGAAGTACAACACGAAGGTGAAAAAACCATCTAATTGTGGCAAGAATCATGTCAGACAAAAAAGGTTGTTCCCTTGTACCCACGCACAGGCAAAGTGTAGGCTTGGCCAAAGCTTCTAGAAAAGCATTTCTGTACAGCACCACTTTGTGCACAGTGTAAACAGAAGAACACAGATGATAAACCTGGCTAAAAAGTAGACAAATGTTCCAACTATCCTGCTACCAGAGGAAAAAACAGATTTGGATTTTCTCTTCAGAAAATCTGAAAGCAAATGCCCTGCTTCACTTACACTTAACAGTAAGGTTGAAAGGAAAAGAAGAATATAGAGTTTTTCTGACGTCACAAAAGAATCTATCCTTCATATACATTTTGGTAAAATCTCATTTCGGAAATTAACCAAAACTAGATCTGTTTCATTAGAATCACAAAACTAGGTCTGTTTTCGAGAATTCAGTCCAAATACCTGTTGTGTTCCATCCATGCTGATTATCAAAAGAGCAACAATTCTGAGTCAGCAGTTTGACGACCCCACCATTCACTTACAGAACAGTTATGCCTGCATCCATTTTAAATGCCTTTCAGAAACATGTTTTTTGGTCAAAAGTCCTTATCTCATGCAAGCAGAAATCTAGGCACGTGACCTTCGTCATGCATACATTTACTACAAAGAGGCTTTTCCCCCCTTCATGTAAAAGGCACACCAACAGCTGCATTTTCAACAAAAACCCTGATAAAACCTTATAGATTATGTCCTGATCATTTTCCCCTTTTTTAAAATAATGCCATAATGAAAAATCTGTTCTCCTTTTTGTGCTTGAAATATCTTTCAAGTAAATGCAAAAGCAACAACTGAAGTTAACCTGTATGCCTGCAAGGCAGCCTGACAACCACTTGTTGATCGGTGCACTTTCACTTTTGAATCTGCTCCCTGCGTTGCTGATAAACACCCTCTTGTAAGGCATACAGGAAAGCACATTCTGTCAATAACAGAACAGGCTATATTAAGTGTCGTTAAAGGCAAAAAGAGACTAAACGACAAAAGAAAAATGTTTTGACTTAGCTCTTACAGTTGCAAAAACCTTCTAAGATTAAACAGACCATTTTTTCTTCTAAGATCCCAGGCAAGGCTACTCCACCCAGGGCAAGTTACTGCACAAACAAAATTTGTGCTGTTGCTATTTCTCCCTGGGGAATGCATGTTCCCCCTCATGGGGACGCGCCCATAAAGACAATGGGGTAACAAAATCTAAACCACCTAATGGGTAAGAATCTGTAGTCACTGTTTAGTCAACTTAACACACAAGAATGTACACACCATACATGTGCTCATAAAACAACACATCATCATCATCATCTGAATTATCTTTTCTGATATCCTGTCTTCTGCCAGCCTTTGGACTAACACAGCTAACTACTTCTCTCAACACTATTTTTAACCACTGCACTAGTAACAACCTTTGGCTGCTAAGCTACTGCTACTTCAGCAACAGCTGTTGAACAGGACTTCGTTCACACTGCTTGCTGATCCAGAGAGAAGTAGCAACCACTTCAGCACAGCACCTCCATACTTCTATTCCAGTGAAGAACATCAGATTCCCTGCTTAAAATGAGCAGCTAATTTTGGAGAGAGGATTTTTGGGGGAAAGGTACAAGTGGTATAGAAGTAAATGTGGTGCATTTGGCATCCAACTCTCAAGGATTTTAAGACTGAAATCAAGTTATTTTGGGTAATGCTTTGGAAAAATCCTTAGATAGCTTCATCTTAACTTGCTTACATAACTAAAAAACTGGCTCATGGCACCCAAAACCAACATATCATTTTACTAACTACAGTTAATATTTCCTGTTTTTATTTTAATGAATCAGTTAGTTTTAAACAAAAAACACATCATCATAAATATATCTAGAACATTTGGAGTTTATAATTAATTAGATTCTATACATGGAAAATGATAAATTTGTTATAATTTTCCATGTTTAGAATGAAGTAATTTAAAATTAACCCCCCCACAATGGTGGCGATGGGCAACTAGCCTAAGCCCTGCCCCTTCCCCCCTTCCTATGGCCTGAACCCCTAGTGCCTGCCTCCCTGCCTGTTCCCATGTTGAAGCGCGGGGGGAGGGGAGGGGGAAGAAGAGGGGGAAATCTTGTTTTGGATTTGAGTAAATATGGTATGTAAATTAGGGCTGCGCAAAATTTTGCTGGCTGTTTCGTTTTGACACTGTTTCGACCTCAAAACGAAATAAGTGCAGTCAAAACATTTTGAAAGTTTCTAAGTGTTTCGAGTTTTGAAGCTGAAGCTGGGGCTTGCCTGCAGGAAAACAGAAAGTAAGGAGAGGGAGGGGGAAGAGGAGGGAAGGGCTGCTCTGACATTGGCCCCCTACACAGTCAGCGACTCTGATCCTTCGCTGAGGTCCCTTCCAATCCCAGTGTTCTGAGGGAGGGATGGAAAAACAGCATAAATGGCAGCATTGTTTGAACAGGCCTGCTTTCTACCTTGGGGTCAGTTACTGAGCTATCTTCCAGAAGCTCAGAAGTGTTAGACAACAAAGGCTACTACTACCACTGATTTGATTTCCTACTTGTGGGATTCTACAATACCTTTTGCTTTCTTTCTAGACTTTTATTTTATTATTATATTGTATTCTTTTCAATTTCATAATTATATTGGATATTATAATATAGAATTTATATAGGAAGGCACATGCATTTATATATTTTTATAAAGACAAGACGCTATGAAACACATCATGAAGTGTGCTGGAAAGGCAGCTGGCAAGCCTTCAGGGAGGGGTGGAAGAGGGGGATAGAGGGACACAGCCCTAATTTACATACCATATTTACCCAAATCCAAAACAAGATTTCCCCCTCTTCTTCCCCCTCCCCTCCCCTCCCCCCGCGCTTCAACATGGGAACAGACAGGGAGGCAGGCACTAGGGGGTTCAGACCATAGGAAGGGGGGAAGGGGCAGGGCTTAGGCTAGTGTAAGTCGTTCCTCTCCACCCCCCAAACCAAGACGCTGCCTCTTTGCTATAAAAAGGCAGGCATACAGGCAGCAAGGAGAGGGGAGCAGTGCCAGTGTCACTGCCTGTGCCCAAGTCTGCATCCCCTCCAAGACCACGAGCCATAACCCCCACCCACCACCACCATGACAACAAGCGGCAGCACCAGCATGACAGTCTCCTCCACCCCCATTTCACTTCCCAGCCTGAGCCTTCCAGTGCCAGAGGAAGATCTGGAGGTAGAACTGGATCCGAGTGCTCTAGCAAGAGAAATTCTGGGGAAGGAGGGGAAATCAGCTGAGTTTGTGCTCCATACCCATCGAGTTTCCCCTAGAGCCAGGTTCTCCCTCCCCAAAAGGCACTTCAGAGGCGGCCGAGGTAGAGGTTGTGGAGGCAAGTGACTCGGCTGAGTCTGTTCCTCCTTTTGCTGTGCCTATTCCTGCTGAGGAGGGGGAAACTGTAGCATCCACAGATGCACCTGCACCACAAAAGCGAGCGGGTAGTGTGGCCTGGGATAATTTTGAGCTGACAGATGATCCCACATACGCTACCTGCCTGCACTTCTGAGCCAAAACCAGCTGGGGAAGGGAACAAGACACATGAGCACCACAGGGATGCCAATGTATCTCCACAGGCACCAGCCCCTTGCCTTTGCTCCTCCTCAGCCTGGCACTAGTGGGAGCATGCCCAAAGGGAAGTCCCCCTCTCACTCCAAAGCCCCCATCCCCCCCCAAAGCAGAGATAGCCCACCCTAGAACAGTAAGGGAAAGGCAGATGAAGAAGTGGGTGTATTGCAAGGGCCAGCAAGATCACCTAGGGCGCTGGAGAGATGCTTGCTGTGGATGGCCAGTCCTTCTCCTTAGTTGAGTGGCAAGGGTTCAGGCAGCTCATGGCACTCATGGCCCATCCTACCAAGTGCCCACACACACCACCTTCAGCAGGATGGTGGTGCCCTCCCTGTATGAGGCATGCAGGGAGTACTTGAGGGACAAGCTGCACAAGGCAGGTCTGTAAGGTGGCTGTACACTTCACCTTGGATATCTGGAGTAGCCAGGGTGGAGATCATGCCTACCGCTCACTCCCAGGGTACTGGTGTGACCAGTCAGGCCATTGGTGGGTTCTCCTTCAAGCCGAGGCAATGGATAAGTCCCACACGGCAACAGAGATCATAGAGGCCATGAAATGCTTGGTGCAGGGGGAAGCTCATTGGGCAAGACAAGCTCACCCATGGGTTATTGGTCACCAACAATGGAGCCAATATGGTCTAGGCGTGCCATGATGCCAACTTTGTTGGCATCTGCTGTGTGGCACACAAGTTCCACCTTGTAGTCAGGGATGCCTCATCACCAGAAGTCAACTTCCTACAGCCCAAAACACACTGAATGGACCCAGGCCATGCCATGACAAGACGCACAAAACCTGCCAACAGTAACTCCAATATGAAGACACTGTCACAATACAATACCATCAGGGCACCAAGTGCCCTCTCAGACTCACAGAACCCCTACTCCAGTTCTGGGTTCTACTCCAACTTTTAGCAAATCTCTGGCTCCTGGACCTCCTGGTCCCACTCAGATACTATCCCTATCTTTAGACCTTCTTTGGTCTCACACTCTCTCACCCCTGGGTGGTGCTCCTGGCTCACACTCCCAGCCCCCCTCTGGGTCCTGGGCTCATGGATCTGCTGATCCCCATATTCGGGGATCCTGAACTCCCTGCTGGGCCCTACTCTCAGCCACACTTGGGCTGCTGGCACTCAGTAGACAAGTCTCAAAGCTAAACCACCAGTGCAACTTAATAATAAACACCTGTGTCTTCTGGCAGGGACTCCAACCTTCTCTGGGTTATAACATAAAACCAAGGCCATCTGCCCATATAACAATCCCCTCTGTCCCAGGCACCTTCCCTTGCTCCCATGGCAGAGCTGCAGTCTATTCAGGAGCCCTGCTGCTAGGAGCTCCTCACTTCATGGCTTTCAGAGCTGGACTGCCTGACTAGCTCAGGTCCAGGGGTTTATATAGCTCAAGTAGAGCTTGCTATTGAATAGGCACATCCCAAATTAACTGCCTTTGCTACCTGTAAGGTGCCTCAAAGTCTGCTTGCTCCCGTAAAGGGAACACCTGGAATTTATGAAGCTTTATTTTTTTGTTTTTCTTTTTAATCAAAATTTGGGCCAAAAAACACTTAATTTAAGTTGAACATGTACCTTTTAAAGATTACACTAATTTAAGAATAACTGAAGGCTTATTTTTCTGATCAAATAAATTTTCTAGAGCAAAATATAGTGGTTTTATCTACTGATGGACGTTACATGACAACAGTACCAAATTCATATTCACGTTATGGGTGTAATCAAAGGAGGGAGGTTGATTTTAAAACCACAGTAATTTAAATCAACCATGTTAACTATGATAAATATCAGTATGCAGGAAACTGATTTAAATTATCAATTTTAATCTTGCTTTGCTTTTCTTTTTATTTTCTTAAAGAAAAACTAATTCTCATTGCTGGACAACTTTAAAAACATTTGGCTAGCACCCAAATATGGCATTTATACTAAACTTGACATTTTTCCCCCAACAGGATGCACTATATACACACATCTTCAAGTAGCCACCTAACAACATAATTATTCAGATACTTAAATTTTACGTTTATTGCATTAGAAAATTATAAAGTGATACTTCTCTTTTTTTTAAGAAATATGATCATTTTTAACTTTTGATGCATGTCAAGTTCTACTGAAGTCCATTATTGCTCAAAATAAAAATGCAAAGATATTTTTAAAATTGGTTTTATTAAACAAAACTATATTGTATGTGTTGGACAAATAAAGTAGGCTTATCAAAACATTTTGTAATTAAAAGCCCTTCATCTTTTCAAGACAGAAGTACTGTAGGTATTGAATTGAACTGATTTTCTCTGGTTATGCTCAAGATTTTAGAATTAACAGGTCTCATCTTCACACATTTAAATGTTTTTTAAGAGATTCGCAGAGAAGAAACAAGCTTTCCTGCTGGTTTCAACTCCTAAATTCACTTCTTAACTTTGAATTACCTACAAAGAAAATATTCTTAATACCTGTAGAAGAGCTTATTCTCAAAAGCTAGTTCAGTGCTTCAACAAAACCTAGTTCCAGATGCTTAGCTAGCAATTATTGATTTACCAGTTTAAGTTCCTTGAAAACTTGGGCAGCAAGCACATACCACTGATTTTTTTTTTTTTATTTAAATTCTTCTACCAAAATATCATACCTTTAGGTCTCATCTCAGGTTATCCTTATACATTTTCATTAGCATTAATTTTAAAAAGAAAAATTCATGTAATTTTAAAATATTCCAAATTAAATGAAAAATTGGATTTTTTTATTGTTAAATTTTATTCACCTTAAATCAAAGTGTTGCTTTGGAAGGTACCAAATCTAGAGGACACAGAATATAACCCCTAAATTAGTGGCTCTCAACTTCTCTAGACTTAAGGTACCCTATGGAAAATACTCATTCTTAATGTTCACCTTTTTTTTTTTAAACTATGGAAGAATAAAAGAGAGTAGGTTTTCTTTGCAAAGAACTCAAACAGACCACAACTCAGAATGTTTTTAACACTATGAGGCATTTTTACACATGCTTTGGAAGTGGGGGCAGGGGGGAGGTGCTTTAATTAGAGCAGCTCCAAGAGCTACTCTAAAAGCACCCCCAACATCTTGTGTAACAGCTGAGTTAAAGTGCCCCCACTGCCACTTTGAAGTACAGGGGCACTGTTACACGAGATATGGAGGCTGGCTGTAGCACAGCAATTACCACATTCCAGCAGACTCCATGATTAATCGAATCTGCTCCAACACGCTGTAGTTACAGCGCTTCAGAGCAGCCTCCTGGCTTCTGTATAGACACCCATAGATTCCAATTTATCTTGTACATCAAGTTTCACACTTAATAGTGCTAATATTTAAATGCACAGCAGGGGTCCACAGCACCCTGACTGAGAATCACTGCTGTAAGCCCATTCTGACAAATACCAGTTATGTGCCTGGATTTCAATAAAAGAGAAAGCAAAGTAAGAATTCTCCACATGTTGACGTTAGGGACTAACATTTACATGCACAACTATCCCTTCTCCTTTTCTTTGGATGTAAAACTGGCAAAGACATATTGCCTGATAAAAAGCAAGACTCTCATAACATTTTAATATATTTAAGAGATTAGTCCTTGGTAAAGTTGATAGCAAAAATACCAACTTTACTCCTTAGCAGCATGACACGCATTTGTTCTTACTGTATACCAAGTTATATACATTTGCAGATTAACATCTTGTTCTGTGACATTCTTGTCAGCACTTCCATCTGATTTGGAACATATGGAACACAGCACTGGAAACTAAATCCGGACCACACTCACGTGAGATAACAAATACAAGTCCCTATTTAAAAGATCAAATAATGAAGCTTACTCAAACATTGTAATATAAAATGTATTCAAGTAAACCAACACAAATCTCCCTATAATCATACTGCCCTTTTTGTGAAAGTTTTAGTTTGCAAAATAATCCGTCTTTATCTCCGACTGTATGACATGAACTTTAGGACGAAAACTTGTCTCAATTAAAAAACTCTGCCTCTGCTCATGAGGACTTACAGCCACCAAACACAAAATGCTTTTTCTTTAATAGCTGCATAGTGATTTTAAATACATTACAAAAACTGTTGCTGAAACACAACTCTAAGAAAACTAGATTTTCTAAGTAACTTGTTGGGGATTTGATTTGCAAAGGCTCCTGACAGACATTACACTTAAAATGCAATTAACCGGTTAATCAAGTCTTAAGTGACTGGGCTAGCCATTCATTCAGTGAACGGCATGATAAAACAAGAAATAAAAATCATTAAGGTATTACAAGCAGTCCTCGACTTACAAAGTTTCAAGTTACAGCATTTATAAATTGACACCGTTCCGAATTTCTGACGTCAGCTTCAACTTTACAACACTTGATCCAATGCAATGCCATGCCAGCAAACAAGGTCTGCTGCGTTGCACATCTCCCTGGAGAACAGAACATCTGTCCAAACTTCCTTGGACACTTTAAGAAAGCAGACAAGACTCCAGAAAAACCTGCAGCCAAGACTCCTGAGAAGACTCCAGCCAAGAACCCTTCAAAAAGTCCAACCAAGAGCCCTTCAAAAAAGTCCTAAGTCACCTCAAAGAAGACTTTCCAAATCAATATGATTGCTATTTACAATATAAATACATTAATGTAGCTATATTACTCACCTATCATTGACTGAGTACAAAATTCTTGGTTATTTTTGGTGAAAATAGGGTAATCGGGCCTTGGATTAGGAACCAATTAAGGCTGTGCAAAATTTTGCTGGCTGTTTTGTTTCAACACTGTTTTGACTCATCCTGAGCTTGGAACAGCGAAATCGAAACAAGATGAAGGGGTTTGAAACCATCTCGAAACAAAATGAGGCTAGTTGAAATGTTCTGAAAGTTTCAAAACATTCCGAGTTTCAAACCAGCCAGCAGCCAGGTAGTAGAGATGGGAGAACCAGGGCCGTGCTCCTAGCCGCTCCGCAACCCCATGTGATTCAGCCAGGCATGGAGCACAGCCCTAGCTCTCACCGTCTCCCACAGCCAGGCTGCAGAAAGCCGACTGCAGTGCAAGGGGGGGGAAGGGGGGGAGGCAACTCGACCCACCTGGGCTCAGTTCCCTCCCCAGCCCTATGATAGTGCTGAGGATGGGGAGGGGAACTGAGCCCAGCTGGGCTGAGTTGCCTTCCCCAGCACTAGCGTAGGACTTGGGAGGGAAACTGAGCAACTGGGCTCAGTTCCCTTCCCCAGCTCCCCAGTCCCGGGCGGCAGCACCCGCCTTCCCTCTCTCATCTGGCAGGCAGATTGGGGGCCCACAACCCCAGGGAGGACTAGCACAGCCCCCACAGCCCTCCTGGGTTGCGGGCCCCTGATCTGCCTGCCAGATGAGAGGCTTTTTTAAGCTTCCCCATTATAGCCTAGGGGCAAAACATCAAAACAGCGTAACTATTTTGACGGAAGGAAACGGAACAGCAGTTTCGAATCAAAACAAAATTCGAAACAAAATGCTGTTCTGTCAGAACCTCAAAACACAAGTAGAGACGGAATGATGCCATTTCATACAGCCCTAGAACCAATCCCCCATTTATAACATTGTTTCCTATGGCAAAACTCAGTTCCAAGTTACAACATGTCAACTTAAGACGCGGTTTTCAGGAACCAGTTGTGTGTCGTAGGTGTGAGGACTGCCTGTACACAAGATCTGTGTAATAACAACTTTGGGGCTGATTCCAATCACAGCTTTAACTGAACGTGTGCCCAGTACTCCCAGCCTTTAGAGCACACTGGAGCCCTTCAAGACTCCCATGTGCTCCAGAGCCTGAGAGCACTGATCAGCTGATTGGCAGCTCACAGCCAGGGGAGCACACACAACCCTCAGATCTGATGCACTCCCCCCACCTTGGAGCCCTAATTAGCTACTCAGAGCTCCCAGCTACAGGAGTGCATGGAGCCTCGGGCTTCCAGCCACAGAAGTACATGGTGTACTCCCCCATAGGCTCCTCTGCACTCCTGTGGCCGGGAGCCCTGATCAGCTGACCAGGGCTCCCAGCTGTGGGAATGCAGAGCCAAGGACTCCCCTACCCTCCTCTGACTAAGAGCTCATGCCAGCTGACTGGGGCTCCCAGCCAAGGGAGTGTATGGAGCCAAGCTTGCTACTTGCCAGAGCAGGGGAAACCCAGGATCATGATCCTGCTGTTCCCATGCACTAGTAATATGGTGCACTGGGATCTCATGCTGGATCCCACAATTGCACTTCCTGACATACATGAATGGAGTGGCAGGAAGCATGACTGTTGGGACTGTGCATCAGATCCCACTGCATCTTTATCGTCTTTCAAGGGCCAAAGAAACTTTCCAAATCTGTAGAGAAAATAAAAAAGGAAGAATATACAAACCTAAAACACGCACATACAACATGCTTCAACAAGCCTTTAATGTTGAGAAGTTATTAATTGGCCTAAGAATTGGCCTGAGGGCTCTGTTACATATTCAAGTTAAAGTTGGACAGAAACCAGCTATAGAGTTGCTGCACACTTTCAAGCACTAACTTTGTAGCGGGTTGGATCTTTTTATAGCTAGATAGTCATTTGTATCATGATAATTAAGATGTGGGTGGTCTAAATTTATTGTCAGATTAACTAGTTAAGTGTGTGATAATTACTTTGCACATGTGGCTGATCTAAAATTTACTGCACAGTTAATATAACGTAACACATAATGGGGCCCAAGTGAAAGCAAAACAGACAAAGCAAGCATCATATGATTTTATGAAAAGCAATGCCTCGTGTTTATTTCTAAAATACCATTATGAACATAGCCCTTAGCCCTGGTTTTAGATTCTTCTACAAAAATTTCACACTTATTTTTGGAGCTACATTAGAGACCAAAAATGCCTGTATAATGTTGCCCTGGAAACAATCTAGTACCCAAATAACACTCTGAAACATACCAAGCAGCAGTCCTAGATGAAAACTCTTTTAATTGAACTGTCAACCAAACTAGAAACAAGCAACAAACTGGCCCTTTAAAATGAGATGCAATGCACATGCTATTACATTGGCCTAAAATAGGGGTGTCAAGCATACAGAGCTGCTCTATCCAGCCCACTTGGCTACCTGTGGGCCACTGGAAGTTGAGTGGTGTGGTGGGGAGGTAGCCTTCAGAAATTGGGAGGGTTGGTGGGTGGGAGGGTCTGCTGCAGAATCTGAGGCCCATGAGCCTCAGTAGACATGGTGATCAGCAGCAAGAGAGAAAATAAAGGCTGGTATAGGCCTAGTCCCACTCCAAGTGCTTCACCTGCCACCAAAGCAGCCCTACACCTCCTCGGCCAATGGTCCTGACACTGCCATGTGCTACATACACCATGCCAAGCGGGAGCTGGAGTTGGTGCATATCCCTGTGCATTGCCACCACAGTACAAGCCACAGAGTGACAGCAGCGGCTTTAACACAGGGCACGCTGCATGCAATGGGAACTGGAGCTGTGGCTGCTGCAAGAACCAGCCCATGCCCCAGGCTAGATTGCTTACAAGGAGCCCTGTGGTCTGGATCCAGCCCAGGGCAAGAGGCAAGCTTGATACCCCTATTCTAGAAACAATAAATTTTGTCTACTAGAATCCTGTTACCTTCATACAACTGTGGCTTTTTTTTACTAAACTTGTGTCATTTTCTCTCTGTTCTTCTCTTGAGATGTACAATGAATTCAGGCCACTGACAAATTTGAAAAAGAAAGCATGGCAGGGTCTGAGGCACGATCCCACAACCAAGCATCAGATCCCAACATGCCATACTGCCAATGCACTAGCAATCTTCACTACTATGACTGGGAGCCTTGTCACTTGATCGAAGTTCCCAGAACTAAGAGTGCACCATGCTCTCCTTTGGTTGAAACCTCCAATCACCTGATGGGACTCCCAGCTGCAGGAGGAGAGCCTCATTAGTGATCAGAGCTCCCAGCTGTAGGGGGGAGGCATGGGGGAAGGGCACCATGCACTCCTGTGGCTAGCAGCTCTGCCAACTGCTCTGGAAACTCATTGTGCTCTCTACTGGTAGCCCCAGCCAGCTAATCCGTGCTTCCAGCCTCTGGAGCACATAGGAGCATGCTCCGGAGGCTGGGAGAACTGGCCGCACATTCAGTTAAAGACATGATAGAAACTGATCACAAAATGTGTAATAACTTTGTCACTTATTCCTGGTTTTATCATGCCATTAACTGAATGAACATGTGGCCGGGTCACTACTTACAACACGATTAACCAGCTAATCACGTCTTAAGTGTAACATGTCAGCAGCTCTACTGTCTAGCACTTCTACTGACAGTAGATTCTATGTTCAACCTCAACATAGTATTAAAATGTTAGTCACCACTACAGCACCGTATCAGATCAACTGTGAATGACATGAAAGAGACCTACTGACTGCCTCCAGATTTCATTTCCCGACACACAGCAGCTCAACAAATCAGGACACCAGCTTGTAGATCCTGCTATACAGGAAAGACTCCTGGGTAGGGCAGGCATGCTTTTGTGATGCATTTTTGAACAACAAGTTGGTGTTGTTATGGGTACTGGCACAAGAAGGAGCAAATATAAGGGGAAGGAGGCACAAAGCTAACTGAATGAAAAGTCTGTGAGTTCTGTATATTAATGAGACTGTAATTGCTCTAAACACATATTTGCAGATACATTCAGTCTCTGCTTTAATTGAATAAAAGTCCGTGTTTAAAGAATCTTAAGACTGTACAGTCAAATATTCAAATGTTAGGTAATATCTAAATTAAGGTTCCCTTGAATTCATCTCTTTGTGCATGTGCATGAAATATTTCATTGCAGGATCACACTTTTTTGAAAACATCTTTTTGTCATTCAATGCACTGAAATGGCCAGTGCTCTTTTAATGGATAGCTATGTAGCTTTTTTGTTTGTTTAAACTGTCATCATTCATTATGCAGATCATACCTCATACTGTTCAAACTCAACAGCAAATACAAAATTGATTGTGTCCACATGGGCTTTTCTGTAGCACTCCTCATCTTAACACCTTTATTCATTAGCATTCAAGTATGTTTTTATATTACCCCAATGAGGTGAAGTGGTGGCACTGTATGTCCTTAACTTTTCCCTGCTTTAGTTCCCAATTCTTTAAGGACAAAACTGTCAAGTGTTCACTTGCCAGGTAACCAAATTGAGATATTTAGGGCCTGCCTTTTCAAAGGATTCCTCATCTTTATAGCACTATGTATTCAAAGCATGACTCTTACTTCAGCTACAGCTCTCATATGCAATACTGCTAAACTCTCAGGCCCAGATGTCTTAAGCTAGACACCAAGAAAACAAGGACCATATGGTAGTCTCCTCTGAAAATATTAGTTTGAATTACTCGCCACACATTACATAGGAACTCTAGGGCAGAGAACGAATGGGAATCCAATTATCCTGGATGACAATCCTCTGCTTTAACCACTAGAATAAGCTTCTGAAAACATCCTCTGCTTCATTCACTTCACATTTTCCTGAACTTAGGAGAAAAATGGCAAGGTCCTACAGACAATATCCTAACTTATTATACAACCCTGATTCAGTCCCCGATCACTGCTTTAGCCATGACCTTGATAAGGGGGCAGAGGGAAGAGGCAGCCCTCGGTCAGATGGAGGGGACCACCAGCATGAACTTCATGGTCTTTAAGGACAGCATAAGAGAGTATTATTTCTACTATTATGTAAGACTCCTGAAATTAAGGTTGCACAGTTAACCTCAATTCTGGTATTTCCCAACTCCCCATATTTAACTCTGTAATCTTAGCAGTCATATTTTCCCCTTCCTTGTATTTCCTTATCTTTAAACAAAAAAAAACAACTGTGGGGTGGAAGCTAAAAAAATCCATCATGCTAAAACAAGAGTGATCTCTCTTCTTCCTCCACACCCCACCTCACAGGAAAACCTTTAGATCACCGGTGATCAGCCTCCGGTCTGTAGAGCCACATCACCTGGCCCACAAGGATCCTCACACCCAGAAATTTGGTGTCAGAGAAGCAGTGGCAATGCTGCCACCACACTCCCTTGCTACCAGATTTTCAAGCCTTACTGCTAGATGATGGGGCTCAGTGCACCAGATCAGGCCCAATCCAGAATACATGGGGCATTCATACATGTGCGCTGGGGGGGCAGGGCACTTTAATCAGAGCAGTCCCAAGAGATGCTCTAAAGCACCCAGAGCATCTTGTGCATCAGTGTCCCTCTACTTCAAAATGGCAGTGGGAGCACTTTAACTAAAGTTTGAACAAGTACCCCTGCTGCCATTTTGAAGTGCAGAGATGCTGATGCACGAGACGCTGGAGGCTGTTTTTCAGCCCATCAGAGAAGCCTCCCTGCTCATGTATAGGCACCCGTGGAGTCAGGGCCCTGTGCCAGATTATACCCAGGTACTGAACCCATGTTGGATCAGGCCCATGGACCAATCCCATGCACCAGGGCTGGCCTGCAAACCAACCCCACACCAGTCATTTGACTTGCAGAAAGGTTGGGCACCATTGATTTAGATTTATAGCAAAGATCCGTTATAATTAGTTACCCCTCTCGGATCACTTAAGTCTGTCATTCTCTTTGTGGCTCAGCCACTAAGAAACACAGCATTCATTTTGCTAGTGGGTGTTACTGACTGCAAAGCCTTGTGGAAGAATCCAGAGTTTTATCTGAGGCTCTGAAAAGAAATATGCACTAGCACAAGAGTTCCCACGCCTTGGCACACAAGCACTGACAGCACAAACTTGATGACCTACCCCTTCACTTCACACAATTTCAGAGGTGGTATATGCACTAGTAAACTTCAGGAGCCGCTGCCCTGCTATTTCCAGACCAGTGTTTCTCCCCACATATTGTTCATAGACCTCTCTCACCACTTTAAAAGCCAATGAGGAAGTGTCTACTTTGAACTACTTACGAAGGAAGTGCAATAGACAGATGACATTATCAGGAGGGGCAGGGGAAGGAATAAACCCTGCAAAGACTCAAAAGATTTGTGTCTGGGGGTTTTTTGGGGGGAGGGGGCTTGGGGGGGTTGTTCTTTTTTATTTTTTTTTTTAAAGGATGTGCTTAGGGTAAAACTGTGGGGGGAAAATTTTAAATATATTTGATAGAATAACTGAAAAAAGAGTAGCATTATTTTCATCCGATCCATATGTTGAAATTTGAGCAAAAGTGACCTCCTGCTAAATACCCCTTATCCCATGAAAGATGGGCTCATTCTTTCCTTTTGATGCCCTTCTTCCTTTAAGCTTCTGCAGAATGCTTCTGTGCTTTCTTCATAACTCTTCCTAAAGTTGCCACTAGAGCTGCTTTGTCTCAGCACTCCAGCAGCCTGACTTGAGCTGTCAATGCTGTCTGAATTGCTTTTACTGGAAATGCCAAGAGAGGGGCAGCTGCTTGATCAATGGAAGCACGAGCAGGTTTCTAACCATCCGATTCTCAAGTTGGACATCGAACCCAAGAATCAGGATGGCTCTTTTCCACCATACGTATAATGAAAAAAATCCTATTATGTTATTCATTAACTTACATTTCATTCAGCAGTTTCTAAAAATGATCATGCACATCACTTTATGGGGAGTAAAGTACATAAGATTTTTATTTTCATTGTTTTAAACAGATATCCAAGATAAAATGGCTTAAAGCCCAGGGCGGCTATGGCAAAGAGCATTTTTATTAGGGTCTACAGCAGCGGTTCCCAAACTGACACACTGCGTACCACCAATTTAAAACAATACAACCTTAAGTAATACCAGCAAATTTGTCATACAAGGTAATTATAATAAATCTGTTAACACATACCACTGACAGGTTGCCCGAGTACCACTGGTGGTACCCGTACCACAGCTTGCGAACCACTGGTCTACAGGACAGTAGTGATAAAAAACTATATATAGTACTTCCTTGACAAGCATTCACTGGATTAAAAGGTGGTTTGGTTGTTTTAATAAGGCCCTCCCTCCCGGTCTCCACAGCCCAGCAGTGTTTTCTCACTTTAAATTTTCAGGATCTTATGCAGATCTCATGTGGAAGCTGAGATATGCCTTTTGATATGCCTAGCATACGTAGTCTACGTTTCTGAAAAATGAAGTAGGGATGACAGCATACAAATCTCATAGGATCTGCATCTTCGCCTTAGTTGATAGTTTGCTGTTATTCCACGCACGTTTCTGTAACAGCCCGGAATTCTTAACAGCCCATACAGCAGAGCAGTGCAGGGGGCTGCTCCAGAGCCGCTGGGAACTCGTGATGGGGGCAGCTTGCTCCAGAGCCACAATCTGTAGTCTGCATGCTCCAGGCAGGGGTGCACACAAGCAGAGGATAGCAGCTCTGCCCCTGCTCCTCAGAGCGGTGACAGCCTGGTCTGGATCCAGGGCAGAGCTGCGATCCCTTGCTTGTGCGCCCCTGCCCGGAGCATGCAGGCTACAGATCACAGCTCTGTGTTAAGCTGCCCACATCTCATGTTCCCAGAGGCTCTGGAACAGCCCCCTGTGCTCCTCTGCTGCATGTGCTGCTGGTGTGGCTCAGGCTGGTCTCTATGGGAACCCTAGCCTGAGCTTTCCTGTGGTGTGGCTGAGGTCTCCAAGGAAGTGGCACAAGCCATGCAGGCAGGGGCAGCTGGGAAATGGAGTTCCAGTCAACTGGATCCAGCCCATAGGCCAGCCTTTGCCCATCCCTGTCCTAGGAGGGAACTGAGCTTTGTTGTGAGCAGTACAGAAATCACGGTCTGTCTATAGCAAGTCAGCAACATTTTCTGGCATGGTTGTAGGGAGGAGGGGGTATGCAGAATAACCCAACCTGGGTCAGCAGATGGCAGGCATTAGGACCCAGCTGCCACTGTCACTCAGCTGCAACATGATGTAGCAAAAGCCCTCCTGTGCTGCAGCCCATGCCACCAAACAGCACAAACAGCACCATGGCATGGGTGCTGTTCCCCCTCTGCTGGAGCCCTAGGCAATCTGAGCACAATATGGCACAGGGAAAGCCCTCTCAAATCAACGTGTCTACATGAGCAGGGGTCTACCCAACTTAAGGAGGCAGCCAGCCAATTTTACGGAGGTCACGGGGCTGGGGCCATTTTTGTGAGCTGATCGCGGCATGGCCCCCATGCCTCTGACTGGCCGAGGGGCCCAGGTGGTCCTGCCCTTTGTCACCAATTAGTTGTGAGCTCTTTCATATGGTCCCACGCCTTACCACCAAATCAGAGCAGGGGTGGGGCTGCATAACAAGCAGCCCACAGCCGATGAATGCCAAGCAGCAAGGGCAACAGCCATCTTGGACTCCTCTTTGTGCTAGCAGCCCCTGCCCCCCGGCAGGCTACACAGCCAGACCACAGCACCATGGGGACTCCTGGCTCCTCCTAGGGAGCCAGCCAGCATGTTATTTTCAGTAAGCAGCACCCCTCTCCCCCCCCCACCATGCACGCAGACTTTGTGTGCAATGCCGGATTTTGCAATTTCCATTAAATTGTGATTTCGGTAAAGCCCTACATATGAGTTTCAGGACCGTGTTTTCTACATGACCCTGATCATCTTGCTGACTCAACCGTAAGTTTCTCTTTCTGTCGCAGGCACTATGAAGAAAGTGAGGTTGCGGCCACCCTCACTTGCACACTGAGCTACAAGTGGTTGCAAGACACTCAAGATGCACTGCTCCCACAGGACACTACTACAAACACTGAGAAGGACATTTCCTTTTAATAAAGGTATTACAGTAGTAGTATGACTTCATATTTCCTTAGCGTAAGAATGATGTTGTAGTTGTGATGGTCCAGAAGTTGCAAGAGGCAAGGAATCTTTAGGGTGACATCTTTTACTGGACCAGTGCTGTAGCTGGAATAGTGAGACAAGCTTTAGAATGCAACATGTTCCTTGCCAGGTCTCTGAT
This sequence comes from Crocodylus siamensis, assembly GCF_052110815.1. Taxonomy (NCBI): domain Eukaryota; kingdom Metazoa; phylum Chordata; order Crocodylia; family Crocodylidae; genus Crocodylus; species Crocodylus siamensis. The sequence continues at coordinate 49,184,962 of NC_143403.1, forward strand.
CAAAGGAAGCCAGGCACAGCATAGTGAAAAACATTTCACCTCACTTTAGAGAAATACCTCTAGAGCCCTGAAATAAGTAGTGGGAGATGTGACAGTCAGTTTACACCCAATACTGATGTAAAGAGCTATAGACAAGATACTATCAAGACCTAGTGAATACTGAACAATCACAACTTTGGTCACTCAGACAGTTGAAGGGGGGGCGGGGGTGGGAAAGAGACCGTAGTCTTAGATTCGCATACAAAAGAGTGGAGGGGGCAGGGGGCTGCTGTGGTTCTGACTCTGGTCCTGAGCCCAGATCCAGGCCAGAATCAGACCCAGAGCAACTTCCTGCCCCCTCTTACACTTCTCCTCTGCAGCTTCGGTGGCCTCTTCTGCCACACCTCCTCCCTCCCCACAACCTTACTGTGAGGCACAGCTCCAGGCACAGAGCACAAGCTCCAAGCACATCAGTCAGTCAACGTGTGCATAATTGCCAAGCCATGCAATAGCGCCCTCGGTGGCCACGTGCAGGTCCTGTAGTCCGCCACTGAACTTAGTCAGCAGGCAGTCATCAACAATAATCAACATGGTATGCATTTTGCCACAGCTACAGATTGAATTGCCACAAAGACCCCATGGGTAGGTTGGCTGCACACAGACCTTGCTCCATCCAGAACCTATTCAGCAAGATCCACCGATGACATGGCAGGTTGCAGCCAGGTGGACAGACTGCAGGATCTATGTGAAGTGGTAATGTCGACCTGCATTCCTTACATCCAAGGGTCTCCACCACACAGTCCTGGTGTGGCAGTTTGGACCACAGTGGGCGTCATAATGGCTGACAAGCAGCAGGTGGATTTAAGAGATCATCGTACAGTGGCAGTCTTAGATTGTCACAGAACTTCTCTAGTACCTTGCTAGTTGCAACACGAAGTGAAACTTTGTCCCCTGCCCATCCAATAAGCAGTGCTGACACTGTTGTAGAGCCAACAAGGCCTGTGCTTTCACACGCTGTGTCCTCTAAAAGAAAACTGAGCCCCAGCAGCATTTGATGTTAAGAGGAGGCAGGGGAAGGGAAAGGGGCAGATACTGCAGGGAGCAGACACAGAGTCTGTGGGGAGCTTAGGGTGGGGCCATGTTGGCAGGGGAGGAGAATAAGAAAACTGCAGGGGGAAGAAGTAGGGGGGCCAGAAGACAAGGGGACTACCTGACACCCCCCACCCCCCTGGACGCTGTTTTCCTGTATCAAGTAGAAGGAAACAAATTTAAGGCAACCCTCCAATAATTAGATTCTCTGTATGGAAAAATTATAACAAATCTATATATTTTCCATATATAGAATTTAATTTTTTTGGGGGGGGGGGGGAGGAGGGGGGAACTTTATCTTATATTTGAGCAAATATGGTGCTGGAGGGCTTTGCCTCTGCCCACGCCCATGCTAGGGCTGGGTAGTGAGAAGCTGCACTAAGTTCAAGCAGTTATAAGCTGTACCCACAGGGCTGCCTGCTCCCCCCCTCTTCCTCCTATCTACAGTGCAGGTGTACCTTCCAGCCAGTGGGGAACTGAACCAAAGGGCACTTGCAGGGGGCAACTCCCACCTGCCCAGTCCCAGCTGGAAGCTCAGCTCCTGCTGCAACCAGAGAGCAGGGGGTGGGGAAAATTCTCTGGACTCCTTCCAATTTATCTGCATCTTTCTTGAAGGACAGTGCCCAAACTGGACACAGCACTCCAGGTTAGTGCTGAATAGAGTCAAAAGGATCACTTCCTGTAATGTGTGCAGAATACTCAGATTAACATCCCAGTCTGTTACTAGGGTTTTTCCTAACTATATTACTCTTAACTCAGTCAGCTTGCTATCTACTATAAGCACTAGGTTCTTTCCTGCAGTACTAAAAAAAAAAGTTGCTCCCCACTTGGTACTATCAACTACTATGCAAGTTGTAGAAACGAGCTTTAATGTCAAAGGGAATATGTCCCGAAAGACAGAAGGCAATAGACCCATACAGGTTTTTAAGTGCTGAATCCCCTCTATACTATACAGTCTCCACCATTAATTTTACAACAGGACCCAAACAGATGAAGTATTTGTTTATACCAAACAAGCCATCGCTCTGAAATTAGTTATTTTGATGAAGCATGCCTATTATTACTGAGCTATATTTAGAAAATTATTGAGATTATTCTGATAATCTGTTAACTAATTTTACTTTACTGCTGCTATATTTATGAATTAGTGGTTAAATTAAGATCACTCCTGTTTTTACATAACTTAAACAGCTTTTAAAGGAAATATATGCAGGACAGCAGAAATGAATGCATTTTCAAACTTCCGCTGTTTAAGAACACACCATCCAAAATTAAATTCTGTATTAAAAAGAAGTGAAAAGCCTGGGAACCACAAACCATGGGCAGACATACATTTACCCCAGTACTTTGTAGCGCTATCAGGGCTTATACACATGCACAGTCCCCTAGCTGAAGCATGAAAAGGTCACCTCAAAAGTTCACTTTTAACTTTATTTGAATTTTCTATGACAATTCCTTATTCCATGTGTGTACCAAAGCTGTTTTTTACATCCCTGTGGTGGCAAATGTTAAAGATGTCTCTATTTTTTCAAACCTAAAAATTAACTCTAGTATTCTGTTGCAATCAGAGAGTTGCAATAGCTTCCTTCCGTTTATTCTTCCTTCACTCTGACAGCTGAACACACAACTAGGACTTGTAAGAAACACTGCCGATTAGGTCTCCAAAAAGTAAACAGAGCTGCAAACTGAATAGTGGACTGTTAAACTTGTTTGTATTAAGGAAGCCTTTGAAAAACGTCCCATAGTTAACATGAGTTAGAGATACCTTATAATAGTTCTGGGTACTCAAGCACCTATACCTTACCTCTAATCATCACAACTTTTGCAGTATTTTCAGAATAAAAGGAAACCAGACACCACTAATACCTCTATGGTAGCTAGGAGGCTGGAGATGAATCTTATTTATATGAAACCAGAGCTGTAAAATGAGGGATGGTCAATTTCCTTACCTTCCATTTTCTTCTCATCACAGAAATGATCCTAATGATGTCCTGAGAAAAATGGTTCTGAAAAGAATCTATAATTCTACAAATGGATATCAGGTGATCCAGCTAACCCAAAACAGATTTTATGTCGGACTAACAAATTTACGTCTTCTATAAAAGATTGACAAAGTCTTCCAAACTAAAGGCTAATTTTTCATACTCGTCCTGTTATTGCTATAAATCAAGAACATATATAGCAATTATAGTTTAAAAACAGTTCTTCAAAAGTCTCTGCAACAAGTTGTAATACCAAAAAAACCCTTTCTTCTCTCATCTTCCAATAGTTTTAACTTTGTGCTGGTTTAGTAAGTTCTGGCCCAGCAAGAATACTTCAGTGTCCTCTCTTTGTGAGACCTGCTGGCACTCACTGATGGAATAAATCATTACTACGTAGCAGAACTAAAACCTCTCCCCTGACTCAGAAAACTGTCTCTGCAAATTGACCTACTCAATGAGAGAGGGGAAAAAGTTTTAATTAAAAAGCACTCTAGAAAAAAACAGGATCAATGGTAAGCTTTTGAGAGAAGTTGCTGATGGAGTTCTACAGTAACAGATTTGTGTAAGCAATAAAGGAGAACTTTTAAACTTTTTCCCAGTTTCTAGGGCACCCTGGTAATCAAAGATACCCAGGCCTTTAGATACAGCAAGAAGTCTTTGCAAACCTTCCTTGGTTGCAGTTATTTTGATCTCTTATCTTTCCATTAAGATAAGAAAGCAGTAGACAAATACTAAGAGATCTTTGAAAAGTTAAGTTTTCAGGAAGGAGGCATTAAAAGAAAAAACAAAACCAAAAAACAAAACAAAACCAAAAACCATCCAACACAACTGGAAAAACCCCCACAGAATTTCTAAATAGCAGGCCAAAGAAAGAGTACAACAGAAAAATAAGCAAGATATACTCCAAATAAAAATTACTTGAAAACCATTCGGATTCTGTTCTATATTGGTTCTTGTACAGTGTGAATATAGTATATTTACCATTGTCATTTCACTACTAGTGACAAATCTGAAGCTCAAATGCAGACAAAAGCCCTTAAACTGTAGGCATTTAAATATGCAGAGCTGTAAGTATACACTCTGTCCCACTAGCTTGACCAGGAGATATAGACAAGTCACACATTCAGGGTGTAAAACCTGTTCCTAGAAATAGTTTATATGAAGAGAGACATGTAAAGCCATATAACACTGCATAGCCCAATCCCATCATTGATAGGCTACTTTTAGCACTATTTACAGTGCTAGTAGTAGTAAAAGGCAAACAAACTGCTAATACTGCAAAATTGCTTATATTTTCAGTTAATTTGATTTGCACAAGGGTCACAGATAAACAATTCTATAGGTGATTATAATTCACAGTTAAGAAAGAAACAGAAAAAGGAAAGTGAAAAGAAACATCATAACCCCTCCGCCCTACCCCTGCTCCACACACCCCACTATTATCATTACAAACAAACATTTAAGCTCAGCAAATGCTTTTGAAACTTCACAATTAAAATGTTTGACAAGGAAAGCCAGATCTCAAGCCTTATCAGTTCCCCAATATATTTCTAATCAGAGTACAGAAGGCAAACAATAAAAATCTCATTCAACAAGAGAATAAACTATAGTAGATAACTGAAACAATATTTCTAATCGCAACCTTTTCTCAAAAGTATTTACTAAAATTTCCACCACTGAAGTGCCATTACTTTCTCTAATGAAACAGAAAATTAAAACGTGAAATAAAGAAAAACTTGGAGTTACAATATTTACTTGAATCCAAGACTTTCAAATTTAATATGTTCTCCAATAATTAGATTCTATACCTGGAACATTAAAAAGGGGTTATACGTTTTCCATTAAAAGAATCTAATTAGTTGAAGGCCCTCATAAATTCACTCCTTCCACATACACCGCTGTGGCAAGTAAAGCAGGGGCAGACATAGGACTAGACCCCTGCTCCTTGCCCTCCCTGTTTGCCCCATCCCCACTGCCTACCCACTCCATGTGTCCCTCTGCCACATGCCTCCCCGAGCTCCTGCTCCCCACTGCAGCTTGCCTCACGACACCTTGACCTAGACCCCCATGCCAGTGCCTGATCCTTGCCACCTACCCCCACCCCATGCCTGCCCCCTACTTCCCTGCTGCAGCTCTGCTCTGGGGAAGTCAGCAGCAGCTCCGCTCTGTGCCAGGTCAGGGCTGGTGGGACTGGAGTCAGAGCAGGCAGGGACAGGCTGTGGGTTCTCCTCTCATGCATCTCCTGAGCCACAGAGGCAGGTCTTCTTTCCCCCTGTAATTCCATGGTCTCCCCAGTGCTCCTCCAGCTGTGCACCCCCTCCCCTGACAAATGAGCCTCCCTAGCTTGAGTCAGGTGGTAGCTGAGCTCTGGCTTCAGCCCTGTGCCCAGGGCTAAAGCTGGAGCTAAGCCATTGTAGGTCCCAGGCTGGTACTCAAATCTAAGATGAAGCCTACCCCCTCTCCCATGCCGATTAGGGGGAAAAGAACCCTTTTCTTGGATTTGAGTAAATATGGTACTGCATAAATCTCTTTATTTCATTGATTCCTCTGCTGCAAGTGGAAATTAGCATATGGAGATAATGTATACATTTAAAAAACAGGAAAAAAACCTGATAAAGCCTAGAAAGAACATTTGTTAAATACATATGTATACAAACACCCTCCCCACCACCGCCCAAAGTTATCAACACCTTTGAAAATTGAATGCAACTCTACGGAGAATTCAAATGCCATTGCTACTGGCATCAGGGTGTAGATCAGTGATTTCAACATTTTTAGACTCAAAGCACCCCTTGTTCAGAGGAGCTATTGAATTTTCTCTATTCCTTAGATGTGGACTAGACTTAGGTTTGCCTGTATGACTCTACAACATAATACTGAGTGCAGATTCATTTTATGCCAAGATGTGCTTTTGCCAAAATAGCTTCTACTGTTTTAGTGCTGGTTTATTTAAATGGCTTTCAGATTTGGACCTTTTGCTGGTAGAGAATACCAGCAACAACCACAACGTCTTCCCTCCCCCAAAAGGCAGAACTATAGCTCTAAAAGTTTCAACCGTAGCTCTCATCTTACCTAGCATGAAACAATTCCAAATATTAAATCCATGGAGTAAATCCAGAAGAGGAAGAGAAACACGAAGTATGGTTAACAGAACATAACCTTTAGTTCTTTCCACCTGTTCAAGTATTTGGAAGTTTTCTGTTCCTATCTACATTTGCAAGGTGACCTGGTCATATTTTGTTGCTTTAAATAGCATAAAAAGTCTCAAAGTAAAGGAAATAAAGGACAACTGTATTCCAAATTCTGATTTTGAAGAGACCTGTTGGAAGTACCCTTCACTTCTGTTGAATAAACTGGGTCAGTGTGCAACCAAAGGTGGTTCCAGACACATGGGCAAGCATATGGAAGCTTAATCCTGTTACACTGTGGGATTCAGTCCCTAATCTAAAGATGATTTCTTTTTATCTATCCCATGGCTATCTATTGTAAAATGAAGAAGCAATTTAATACAGTTTAGCCTTGGCACTAAAATTTGGCAGACACTGGAGAGTATATGTGGCAAGGCACTGTGTGCGCCTGCCACTTTAAGGCCCTCAAGCTGGCAGCCTCCAAGTGCCTAATCATGGCAGCCATTTTAGGTTCAGGGCTGCCTATATAAACACGGCAGTTTGGCTGCTGGAGGTCAGGCAACAAGATTGCCTGGCCACAGTTCTGCTGAGTTTCATCCAGAGGCAAGGGAGGAACCAGCTCCCCATGTCTGTGAAGGAAGACCCAGAGAGGGAGACCCCAGGGAAAGAGTTATGGTCATATATCAAGGCCTGCCTGAGCTTCCCCTGACTGGCCCAGGCGGGAGCCAGGACCAGGACCAGGAGGGTCAGAAGGGCAAGGAGGTCCACTGAGAGGGACACCCAAGAGCCAGGGGTCTGGGGTCCCAACTGGCCTGGGGGTGGGCTGGGGCTAGCGTGAGCCAAAGGTCCCAGTGAGGGGACCACACCCGAAGGGGAACCAATGGCAGGGAGATATATGGCCCGGTATGACAGCGGCAGAGTCTGCCTGAAGGGAGGAACCCAGGTGGGGTCCTACAGTAGGATTCTGGGCCCCATTGTGGGGGACGGGTGCATGCGAGAACATCACGAGGTCATCTGTGAGGCTTGGGCTGCAGCGTGGGTGAGGCATGGAATTGCAGATAGCACCCCCTAGCAGTGGGGCAGAAAATGGGCAGCCTCCCGCTTATTACCAACTAATTAATCAAGATCAAGGTGTGGTCGGTGAGAAAGCAGGCAGTTAGCCCAAGAACAGGTGGGCGGGCCACACGGAGATTGGCCCCGTAGGCCCCCTGCTACAGTATACATACATACCAGATTCTCAATTTTATCATAATAGACAATTTCTCCCCTCTTTCACTGGAAGGAGAAAAATAAGCTTCCACTTTGTCAGCTTCCAATCTATTTAACTTTTAATGAACTAGTCTATTAAAACTAAAATGAAGATATTCTCTCTGTCCCAAGAGAAGAAACTACTGCTATTGGGAGCCGTTTTAGCACTTCAAGAAACCCTGGCTTTGAGCTTAATCACAAAATTTGTGTTAAGGCCTTAGCAACAACTTTGCAGCTGTTGCTCAATTACTTTTTATTTAAAATTAATAGATCATAGTAAGTTAAACACTCACCATAGGTTACGATTATAAATTTAGATTTTCAGTAGGTTTATCTAAGTGCTCTATTTTTTTTTAAATTCGAATAAAAGAACTAGATTTTTATCCATTCTGCCTAACTGTATAGCTTTAACTAGCACATTTGGCATAAGGCCTCTATCACAAACTCATGTTGGGAGGATGGAGTATTTTTCTTGAAGTCTGTCAGACTGAATTGGTTAAGGAATGCTGCTGACCTTTTTATTTTAATCAAGTAATGAAAAAATTAGAGACACTAGCTACTGTATAAAGATAAAGCCAGATATTACTTTACTGGTTTTGCAGAGGGGCTGTCCTCAGACTTAAAGAAAAACTTAAATATTCCCTAAAGTAGGTAGACTTCCTGTGGAAGATACATCGACTACGTTTACTAGAAAACTTGACAGCTTGTCTAGTTTTGAAAAAGTTTAGAAAACTAGACAGCTTGTCTACCTTTTCTGACAACATCAGATGAAGAAGAGTGCCATTACTTGAATACTATCTTTATGACAACAGCAGTGAAGAGTAGGGAAAAAAATAGAAGTGATGCCAAATTGACACTACATGTACCACACCCTACCATACAGCAAAAGCAGAATTCTCATCACAAAGCACACAGACAAGCTGTGTCAAGCAAGTTCCTCAAAATAAACAGAGATTAGATAAGTTTCCTCACATCAGATGATTTTCCACTGCTTCAGAAAACAAAATTTAGTGTATCAAGATTTGGTACTTATGCTTTATATCGTGCTTTTGAACAGAGACGTCAAAAACAACAACATTTCAAGAGTGACAAGATAGCAACATGATAGTCAAACTGTCAGCAGGACAAAAAAAGTACACGTGAAGGCCTCAGCTAAAGTTTACATAAAAACACTCTAGAAGTTAACTGAACTGGAAGTCCTAATAACAGAGACAGAACAGGTTAGTGCTGGACAGCATTCTTATGGCACCTTGGATTGTAATCTTTTGGTGATTACCTAACTATGAGTTGGGTTCATTTTGCATTACAAAATGGGACTGCAGTGATGAAAATCCCAGCAATCTGTCCAGGTGGCATGCTTTCTTTTCAGTAAGCATATCAGGTATCTAAACATGGCATTTTACTAAGGCAGCACTATACACGGCTCTTAGGTAACTTAGAACTGACCAGTGAAACATAACATGCTGAACCAAGTCATCACTTTTTTTTGAATGGCTATAGCATCTGTGATTACGTAGGTGTAGCCCAGATGCTAGAGTGGAGCCAGAAAAACAGTGAAATTAATTAACCTTAACTAGCAGTCCTGACCATTTAATTCTGCCCCCAAACCTGCATAAAAACAAACTTATTCTGTTAACATTAATATCTGGGGAGAAAGGCTGTACTCTGCTAGTCAACCAGCATTCTCAGCAGGGTCGATATGCACCTTATAGGCTAATTGGGGCTGAATAGGTTGAGCACGCCTCACAGGCCAGAGGAGGGGCATAGGGCCAGTTTGTGGGCTGGATCCTGCACGCAGAATCAGTCCACAGACTGGATCCAACACAGACTTGGCTCACAGGTGTGATGCATCCACGAAGAGACGACACACACCTGGATCTGGACGTACAGAAACTTCAAACACTGGCCCAACGTAGCATGCAGAGTGCATTACCCAACCCATTGTGCACTTCATGGGTCTGGAAATTTGGCTGAAGGAGAGTGCCAATTAACACTGCCACTGCCCTCCTGCTGCCAAACTTCCAACCTGTGGGGAGACGCACAGGCTGGATGACAGCTCCACAGGCCACATCTGGTGGCTACTTGGTGAAAATGTGAAAAGTTAAATTCAAAATCATGATTAGACAATACATTTCTTTGCATACTATTTGTTAGCCTTTAGAGAAGGTGAGCGCCAATATCTGGGGAAAGGAAATTCTATGCTTTTACTATAGGTCATTTTTGGATACACAGCTGATGAATGGTAGACAGCATTTTCACATTTCCAAGATGAGCTATCCTGTGCAATCTAGTTCACTGGTTTACATGCTAGAACAGTGGGCCTTTGTAGATTCAAGGCACTTGTCAAACCCAAAGCACTAGTCTGAAAAATGCAAGCTCTCAGCTCTCCTTCTTCGAGTGCAAGAAGATTACAAAGGAATTCTCCCGTTGCAAAGAACTGAGAGAAACCTCAACAGGTCAAAATGGTTTCTGACACTATAGGTTCCTATTTGAAATCTCATGCATCATTAGACATGCAGGGAGCAGATTGCAGCTCTGCCCCAGAGTCTGGCTCCATGTGGTCACTGTCCCACAATCCCAGCCCCAGACCTACATGCCTATCCTGCTCCCAGATACCACTGCCTGCCTGCCTACAGATCCATCCCATCTCTACCACCAGAGCACACCCCGCTTGCAGGGGTCCCAGGTTGGTCTCCATGGAGACCCTGCCTGCTCCATCTGGCACCCCTGGTGGTGGGTGTGAGGCACATGGGCCAGAGCTAGATAGGATCAACTGGCATCTCCTGGGGCCAAGGCTGGGTCAATGTAGTCCCCATCCCACCCCCACCACCCCTCACCCCCTCCCAGCCCTCAACAAAAACTCCTTAAGTGGCCCTCCAACCCAAATAACTGCTCACTGCTGAACCATGAGATAAAAAAAAAAAGTCAGCCATCATTTGGGAATAAGATTTCTTGGTTAAATAGTCTCTGTGTTCCTTTGGTTTTCATTGCATGACACGGCCAAACACAGACACCAGAAGGAATAACTGCTTCTACAGCAAAGCCTGAATTTTGTTTTGAGGACAAACTACTACTTTATCTGTAGCTTTGACTAGCCTTCTCAAGGTATCTTTAGACCAACATGGTGATTCTTAAGACTTCTGCCTATAAGCTGCATTTTTGAGACCCAAGACAAAAAGATACCATGTGAATATGACATGGGATACAACATGTGTGACAGCAGTTATAACCACAGGCTACTCATGCAGAGTTGCTTTTTAAAAGCATTAGAAAGTTGCACAGCATATTATAATTAACTAGAGGGGACAGTAGTATGCAGTTTGTTCCTCTGGCCAGCAGCTGGTACATCTTTGAAGCACGACAGATGTTTCCTCTCCCACCATAAACAGTAAATATATGGTCCTCCAGGTACCAGACATCAAGTAAGGTTTTCATGCTTTAACAGTGATAACATGTTGAGCAGTGAGGAAATACGCAACAGCTATTTTCCAAAATCTAAAGCTGCTTTAAAATGCATCCACACTTTCCAAGGACCACACCCATTCAGGTAGGGAGAAGTACACATCAGGTTTCGTAATATATACCAGCAGCTTATTAAAGAACCACACCCACCTACCTTGGATTAAAGACACCTATTTCTAATAACAGCACTAGCTTTCTACTTGCCATAAGCAAGCAAACAGGCATTTCTTTTTTGGCTATGACTTCAACAGATGAAGATAATGTTCTAGTATGCTGCTTTCTGTGCAATGCAGGCTACAGTGAAATCTAATCCCTGCAACTTTCTGCAAGATTCTGTACTCTGAAGTAGAGGTGGGCAAAAATATGGGAGACCAAGATGGGTGGTTGTTCCTCAAGGAGACGATCCTCCGAGCTTAAAAGGGAGCCAGTCCCAATGCACACCAAGGGGGGCAGAAGCACTAAGAAGCCCCCATGGCTTGGTAGAGGCATCCAGGGATGCCCGAGGGCAAAAAAGGAGGCATACAAACTAGTGGAAGCAAGGGGCTATCACCAAGGAGGATTGCACCTCTGCTGCTCGGGACTGCAGGGAAGCTATTAGGAAGGCCAAGGCAGAGATGGAGCTAGGGCTTGAGACCAGAATTAAGGATAAGAAGAAGTCCTTTTTGAAATGCACAGAAAGTAAGAAGGCACCGGGTAATGTGGGGCCCCTACAGGATAGACTTGGCAATCTCGTGATTGCGGCAAACAAAAAAAGCTGACCTCTTTAACTAATTCTTTGCCTCCATATTCCTGAACAGGGACCAGGACATCTCCCCCACTAGAACTAAAGATGGACCCAGGGGAGGCACCGCCATACCTAGAGCCAGGGATAACCTAGTTAGGGAACTTCTGGAGGGGCTGGATATTTAAATCAGTAGGTCCAGATGCTGAGGAAATTGGCGGGGGTCATAGTGGGGCCCCTGGCACGGCTCCGAGTGCTCGGGGGGCACTGGCCAGGTACCAGGGGATTGGAAAAGGGCCAATGTGGTCCCCATTTACAAAAAGGGAAGAAAAGAGAACCCTGGCAATTATAGGCCAGTCAGTCAGTCTTACCTTGGTCCTTGGGAAGACCTGTGAGAAAGTTATCAAGGAGCACATTTCCAAGGGCCTAGCAGGGGAGGTAATGCTCAGTGGAAACCAACATGGGTTCATTGAGGGCAGGTCCTGCCTGACTAACCTGGTTTCTTTTTATAATCAAGTCACAAGGACCCTGGATGAGGGTGTCAGGGTAAACATCATCTTCCTGGACTTTAAGAAGGCCTTTGACACAATTTCCCACCGCATTCTCTTTAAAAAAGCTTGGCGACTGCTGCATTGATGCCTACAGTCAGATGGGTGGCAAATTGGCTAGACGGTCACACCCAGAGAGTGGTGGTGGATGGGACATTTTCAACCTGGAGGGATCTGGGCAGTAGAGTCCCAGGCCTGTACCATTCAACATCTTTATCAGCTATTTGGATGTGGGCGTGGAATGCATGCTGTCCAGATTCGCTGATGACACCAAGATGTAGGGCAAGGTGGGCATGTTGGAGGGGAGGGACAGAATCCGGCTAGATCTAGACAGGTTACAGAGGTGGGGAGATGAGAATAGGATAGAATTTAACACAGACAAGTGCAAGGTGCTGCATCTAGGGAGAAGGAACCAGCAACACACCTATAGGATGGGGAACACCCTGCTTGTCAGCACAGCAGCAGAAAGGGATCTTGGAGTCATTGTTGACTTCAGGAAGAACATGAGCTGCCAATGTGAGGAAGCAGTCAGTAAGGCTAACCACACCTTGTTGTGCATCTACAGATGCATCACAGGCAGGTCCAGGGAGGTGATCCTTCCCCCTTTATGTGGCATTGGTCAGGCCACAGTTGGAGTACAGCATCCAGTTCTGGGCGCCACACTTCAAGAGGGACGTGGCTAGTATTGAGAGGGTCCAGAGGAGGGTCACTCACATGGTAAAGGGGCAGCAGGCCAGGCCCTACAAAGAGGCTGAAGGGCTTGAACCTATTCAGCCTCCACAAGAGAAGGCTGATAGGGGATCTGGTAGCCATTTACTAACTCACGGGGATGGGGAACCAGCGGGAATTGGGGAAGGCTCTGTTCCCCCAGGCACCACCCAGGGTTACTAGGAATAATGGCCACAAATTGTTAGAGACAAGGTTTAGGCTGGACATCAGGAGACACTACTTTACAGTTAGGGCTGCCAGGCTCTGAAATAGACTCCCAAGGGAGGTCGTATTCTCTCCTACCTTGGGGGTCTTCAAGAGGCTGGACAGATATTTGGCTGGGGTGATATGATCCCGGCACTCGTTCCTGCCTGGGCCAGGGTATTGGACCTGATGATCTGTTTAGGTCTCTTCCAACCCTAAGTACTATGATTCATAGTACCTCTGCTTCACATTTTTATACAAAAGTAGTAAACTGATTCTTTGAGCTGGTGGACAATGTTCCAGCACTTTAGGATAAATGTTTTGTGTGAACTGACCCACCAACTACATACTCGCTGTTGTTCAGTCCCAATTTCAGACCAATATCTGAAGTTGATGGTAATATGCATCATTTTCCTACCGACTGGCTTAGGTGCCTTCACATCACTCAACACCAACATGAGGCTTATAACTCTCCCTGTTTATTGGACAAGGAACGCTGTGCCACCTAACTTGTCTTTATGTATCCCACTCTGGAACCAAGCACTTAATTTATGCACATGAACACTTATTTAGTGTCACCATTCTTAAGCTATTCTGGATCTGACCCAAGATGCCTTCTTTTTTTAAAAAGCTATTCCAAAACAGGTAGGAAATAAATATTATGGTATATGGCATCTTTATACTACGTAGTTACATTAACTCTATGAATGGTACCAGTACAGTTATTTTGGTCTAAAATAGCATACTTTCAGAAATCATTCGATCTGTATAAACAGGTATGTATACTAGTTCTTACAGAAGTTCAAATTTCTAAAGCTACTCAAAACAATGACCTACTTTAATCATGCCAAAATACTCATGAGATGCAGATAAATATCCTACTGAACTATAAAGCTGCAAATTTAGTGACAAAAAGTAGGCCAGTTTAAGTACTACCACAAATGAAAGTTCCAGGTACACATTTACTTTCATCCTGAGGACAAACACTGCTAACATGCCTACCAATAAAGGAACTTCCATCCATGCTCCATCACCACTACATGTTAATTTTCAATCTTTGTTTTTAGTTTTAAGTGCTGAAATGTCAGCAAACTGTGCTCTTAAAGGCAGAAAAATAAAACATTAAATCAAGCTGAGCAAAGTTAAAATTTAAAAAAAAAAAATCTTATTTCCCTGAATCTTCATTACCCCAGAAAAAGACTTAGAAGGTTAAAGGGGCAATAAAGAAACTTTTTTTTTTAAAATTCAGTTTGAGCATTCTCTCTCTCTGAACCTTAAACAGATGAAGACAGCAATATAATGAACCTAACTACCATCTCAGCTGGTATGTGTCCTACCAGACAGGAATTTCAGGGTCAACTTCAAGTCGAATTGTGACAGAGTAATTAAGAGCCAGCTTGGAATGGTGCCTTTTTTTGGTGAATGGATGAAGGAAGACAATGTCTTAACCAATTTATAAACTGATGGACAGTTCCCCATTATAAACCTTCCAAACTGATCACAGGGGGAAAAAAAAGGAGTTATCTACACAGTTAATACATTAGAGGGAGTTTTGAATAACTAAAGCGATTGAAACATCTTCAATTGATCCAAGTAATTGACTTGGAAAGGAAGAATAGCCTTTGAAGGGAAAGAGTAAAGTACTGTCACACCACTGAATAGAAGAGCTACTGAACCTATGTCTGTATTTTTCTTAATTATACTGAAAAGGAAAAAAAGCCCCAAAAATGCAAAAAACCCTCAGCTCCAATGCATGCTCCAAATAATTCCAGGGAGGAATCAGCTACTGAAGGTGTTGTAAGAGAAGTTACATCACCTTCAGATTTGGTGTCCCAAGTTCTCCGCCAGCAGCTCCACTAGACTGGGAGAGTACAGAGTAAGTATCTTTTATCTTGCAAATCACTGGAGTTAGTAAAATGCTATACCACAGCAAATTGATCTGTAGCATATCTAGAGCATTCAGTATTAATTGTATAATACCGAACGAATTTAGTATCACTGGATCATTTTTAAAAACCTTTTTAATCATTGCATTCTGATGTCTTTCCTCCCTCTCACTTGAATTCAAACATGTTAGCAGGTACTCTGGCCAAACGTTGATCCCAACTTTTTTGCACCGTTTGAAAACTAAGATGTAAATTTTTCAGAGAACAGAAAGCATTTAGTTCAAGGCACTAAATGCATGTCAAAACTGAAGCAAGAGGAATAAAAGAAAAAAAAAAAAGAGGACTGCTTTAATTAGAGGGATCTGGAGTGCTGTTGCATTCCATCATCTAACTATATAAATATGGCAGCTTCTACAAAGCAAACTTGTTCCTTGGGAGTATTTACGGTTCTGCTCATTTCAGAAACAGGTTTGCGCACAAGGAAATTTATCAACATAATTGCTGAGCCTTTTGGATAGAGCACAATATAAATATAATTAAAAAAAAATCACAGTGCTATGCAGACAGACCCATAAGCTTCCCATGTGGACACCAACTCTGGAATAAGCAGGCACATAGGGAATTGTAGCTGTTTAAATACAATGGTAAAAGCTGTGCCAATAAGCTTCCCCATGAGGACAAAATCTTAAATACCAATTACAGGTATACCAAAAACTGCCTAAAAGTAAATCCTAATCCCACTGAAGACAATGAGAATTTTCCCACCAACTAATAAGGCCATGATTTCACCCATATTTCTTACTCTTACTTCTGTTACAACTCCAAACCCAGAGACAGATAAATGTTGTGCTCTCAGTGACACCTGCGCATGTGCCCAAACTTATTATGATTCATAGTAGAATTTATTACTCTTTTCTGCTTGGTTTTATAAAATCTTTAGTTTCACCTGGCAAGTCTCCCTCCTGTTTTAAAGAAAGAATTTTCAGAACAGTGAAGCAAAGAAGAACATTTGTGGTTCATAAGCCGAAACAGTCTTCAGTTAGGCTTCCATTCTAAATCCTATGTAGATATTTATACAAACGCATAAAGAACATCTTCTCTGATCTTGCTATCCTACAGAAGTTAGCGTCAGACATGATCATATAAAGATAAAAGTTTTTAAGAGCAACCTGATTAGGTAAGAGAATGAGTTATAAACTTAAATGCATGCATTTCCCAGAATGAAAACATTCATGATTTTTTTTCTTTTCAGTTTTGATTTACTATATTGCCAAGAAGGGATACTCTGCAGCACCATGTGAACTAAACAATTCCTAATCATATGATTTTCAAACTCAGGTCTGAAGGGATTAAACAGAAATTCCAATCCACCCCTCCCCAACAAATTACTGTACTCTATATCTTAGCATAACCTATGCCTAAACTATAACACACAAACCAAATAAATAGATAAATAAAAGAATGTTAGTAGCAGACAAGAATGACCTTCTGAAGTCTGCCTTACCCTTACCTCACCCAAAATAAGATGCACTAGGACTCTTCCAAAATGCAAGTGTACATTATCTTCCTGTGGGAGTTAGTCAAAGAAGAAAGGTTCACTGCATATAGACAAAGAAGATAATTTAATTATAATGGCTAACCAACCAGAATATAATGCCTCGTTCACAGCAAATTCCTATCACCAGCAGCATGAACTGCAGTGGTGACTAGGAAAATTAGGAATTTGAACTTTCCCCAAATATACTACTATTTGCTTACAGACTCATACCAGATCAGAATTCCATCACACAATTAAGCAGAAACTAAAACATGCTAAGAAGTTTGAGACAGTTTGTCTTTCTAATCATTGCATCAGGGGCATCAAACATATAGGCTAGATCTGACAGTGGGCCATTTCCCTGGTTCTGGCTGTTGCATTGGAGCTTCCCATTGCAGTAGCTAGCACCCTAGGGAAAACTGTACCAAGCACCACCATGGGAAGGATCCCTGCCACCACAGCCAAAGGTAGGGGCAAAGACCTGGTTTGGCACGTTCTGGCCATGGTGGGAGGACTTCTGACTGCAGTCTCACTAGAGCTGCCTGGGGATGCGAATTGTCAAACAATTTAATCGTTTAACTGATAAGCCCAGTAACAACCAGTCACAGCTTGCCAGTTACCACTTAGCATGGGGAAGGGCAGTCTGAAAGGGGAGAGGTAGGGAAGCCACACAGTGCTGCAGCAGGAACTGGAAGGTGGCAGGGCAGGCAGGAGGAAGAAAGGAGGCGGGGGGGAAAATAGGCTCCATGGCACCACTTGCAGCCTCCCTGCCAGAGCCCAAGATGCTCACGGCAGGCACAGGGAGGCTGCAAGCTGTTGCACCAGGGTCCGCAGACCCTAGCTATTAGGCACTACCCCCCACCTTCCCCCTACATTGCTACCATACTGATTAATCATTTAACCACTGTAATTATAACCGGTTACGTGGATTTTTTTAAATTGGTATTTACATCCCTAGAGCTGCTCATATCCTAACTTTCACTGGAGCACTGACTACCTCCATGGGAAGCCCTGCCACCCAACTTGGTGTGGCCTGCAAATTTGCTAAGTGTTCACTTATTCTTATCATCCAAAAAAATCAGTGATGATACAGGTTTTGGCTCCATGACCCAGACAAATGGTGCAGGACTAGTCCCTAGTCCATACCAGGCTTTGTGCCACCTCTGCCCAGGCCCTACATGGCAAGAGAAAATCAGGCCCCATGCTACCTGGCATGCCCAAACTAGTGTGCAGGGCCATGGCCCACAGGGCTATCACAGATCCATGACGAGCCCCATGGGCCAGATGACAGCACTGGAGGCCAGACCTGGCCTGGAGCCCAAGGGCTGAGCATCCTTGATCCAAATCATTAATAAGGATGCTGAACAATACTGGACCCAGGACAGACCCTTGGGGAACCCCACCTGATTCCTCCTCCCAACTAGACTTTGAGCCATTGATGACTATTTATTAAGTAAAATGATCCTACCAGTTATGGTTGCAGTGGCAGGATTTTTGCCTGTGGTGCTGCTGGTACTGCCCATATCCCAGTGAAAGTTAGGACACTGGCTGCTACCACAGGAAGCCTCACCACTGCAGCCAGAACTAAGGGTCTGGCCACAGTAGCAGGGTTTCCCCATAGTGCTACTGGGGCAACCAGGGCTCCAACTCTCACTAGGATGCGGGCTCTTACCATTCAGTGTTACGTGGAGGGTCCGTACCCAGCTCTTGCCAGGGTGCTAGCTGCCATGGGAAGCCCAGGCTCTGGCTGCACTGGAGGGGCTTCTACCCCTCAGTGCTAGTGGAGCTGGCCAAGCTTTGGCAAAAGCCAGGGTTCTGTGTGCCATCAGAAACTCTTCCACCTCCACCAGAACCCTATCTGTGACCATGGGGGCAGAGTTTCTGTCCATGGTGCTGCTCACATTGCCAGGGCCCTAGCTCTCACCAGGAGACTGTCTGCTGCTGCAGGAAACCTAGCAACCACAGCCAGAGTTAAGGCTCTGGCCATGGTGATGGGGCACTGGCACAGCGCTGCTGGAGCACAGGTTGCTGCCATAGAAACTGTCCATCACCTCTGGACACTGATACAGGGTCTCTCTCATACACAAACCCTCTCACTCTCTCTCTCTGTGTCCATCCTGGGTCAGGCTGCTAGGTGCTGTCATGTGAAGCCTCACTGTTGATGACAGAGCTTCTGCCCACTGTGCCAGCGCAAGAACTGGGCTGAGGTGTGCAGGCATCTGAAAAGCAAGGAATGTGGCCCTCCAAAATATAT
The DNA here is from genome assembly GCF_052110815.1 of Crocodylus siamensis. Lineage (NCBI taxonomy): Eukaryota > Metazoa > Chordata > Crocodylia > Crocodylidae > Crocodylus > Crocodylus siamensis. Next base: position 49,203,708 of record NC_143403.1, read on the forward strand.
GAGCTTGACACCTCAGCATTACATCAAAACAGTAAATTTAGTAGATCTATTTACTCCTAAGGAAGTACAAGACTATTTTAAATTGTTTTATGGGATACTAAAAGAAAGTAAAAAGTTCTGCAGCACTAGTTCAATGCTAATTAAAATTCAATACGGGTAAACGAATATTTACTTTCACCTCCACATACAGTGAATGTAAAACAAAATATTTTAAACAGGATCACAAAAAAGCAGAGTTAGAAGGAACCTCACAAGGTCATCTAGTCCTATCCCCTGTTCAATGCAGCATGATCCCTGATGAAACCACCCCAGTCAAGCATCTCTCTAACCTGCTCTTGAAAACATCCAAGAATGGAGATTCCACAATTTCTGTAGGTAGTCTGTTTTGATGCTCAACCACACTCAGTCAAAAAGTTCCTCCTAATCTCCAACCTAGAATTCCTTTTCTGCAACTTCAGGCCATTGGTCCTAGTCCTGTCCCCTACAGCCACACAGGAAAGCTCACCTCCATCCTCTTTGTAATCTCCCTTCAGGTGTCTGAAGACTTATCAAATTCCCCCTCAGTTTTCTTTTCTCCAAACTACAACAACCCTAGCTCTTCCAGCTTCTCTCACAAGTCATGCTTTCCAGCCTCCTAAGCATTGTTGCTACTCTGCTTTGGATTCTAACCAATCTGTCCACATCCTTCTAGAAATGTGGGACCCAAACCTAGACAGAGCACTCCCGGTAAGGCCTCACCACTGCTGAATAGAGCAGAAGATTAAGCTTCCTTCAGTTTTTAAGTGATACTACCAAAAGGACCCAGCATGCTGTTGTAAAAACAAGCAAACCACCAAAAAAAAAAAACAAACCCAATCCCCCCCACCCAAAAAAACACCACCCTGAAAAGAGCATACTGGAGCATGCTGTTTGCTCAAATTCATCTTATGATCTGCTCTTACACTCCCCTGATCCCAGGTCTTTATCTGTTCTGCTTTTCTAGGCAATCATTACCTAACCCAAGGGTTTTCAATCTTTTTTAAAGAGTGTTCTGGCACAGCTCAGGGGGTGGGGGAGGGGGGGGAGCAGTGGCGGCAGCAGCCAGACACGGAGCAGGGGGACTTGCACACAGCAGTTCAGAGTGGTGGATGGTAGCTGCCATGTGCAAGCTCCCCGCCCACTGCCACATCCAGCTAGCACCTGTGAGGCCCACAGAGGGGAGCTACTGCCCTCAGCACACCCCAGCCCTCCTCCTGGAAGGAGGCAACGCAGGGTGATGAGTGGTGGCGCTCCAATCCCACCTGCCAGCCCATGCCTCCTTGCCCTTTTCCAAGTACCCCCAGTTGACAACCCCTGCCCTAATCTGTATTTGGACATACAGATATTCTGTCCCAAGTGCAGGACTTTACACTTGGCCTTGCTGAATCTCATCTTGTTGACTGTGGACTTTTTTTTCCAGTCTATTCAAGTCAATCTAGACCCTAGCTCTGCCCTCTAGAGCATCTGCAACTCCCCCACAATTTGGTGCTGTCCACAATTTAGCCAAGCATGCCCCCAATCCCATCACTCAAATAATGAATGAGGATATTAAATAATACTGGACTCAGGCAGACCCCTGGGGAACCCAAATGGAGAGCTCCTCCCAAACATACACTGAGGCATTGATGACTACTCATTGAACATGAGGATCCAACCAATCAGGTATTCACCTTGCAGACTACATGAAAGTACTGTATTTCCTTAGTTTGTCAATGAGAATGTTGTGGGAGACAGTGTCAAAAGCCTTACTAAAATCTCGCATCCTCTCCCCCCTCATTCACAAAGTCTGTCACTTTAACCAAGAAAGAAATCAGGTTGGTCAGGCATTACCTACTCTTGGTGAATCCATGCTTGCTGTTCCTTATCACTTTGTTTTCCTCCAAGTACTTCACAATAGATTCCTTGAGGACCCGCTCCATGATATTCCCAGGTATCAAGGTCAAGCTGACTGGTTTGTAATTCCCTAGATCCTCTTTCTTCCTTTTCTTAAAAGATATGCACTCTATTTGACCTTTTCCAATCATCTAGAACCTCACACAATGTCCATGAGTTCTCAAACAGCATAGCTGATAGCTCTGAAATCACTTCAGCCAATGGAGGTTGGGGTGGCATGGACACCAGGGTGCACAGCTGACAACCCAGAGGTTACAAGTTTGAGGCCGCAGCAAAAGCACTCTCAACATGGCCTGTCAGATTCCAGTAAGTCTGTAAGTTCTGCTAAATACCTCATCACAGGGACATGAAAAAAAGGACTTCAGCCAATTTCTTCAGTACTCTAGGCTGCATCCCATCCAGCCTGAAAGGATATAGCTTCCCCCAAGTAATCCCTAATAACCTGTTCCACTACTACTGCAGGCTATTTGTCTCCTTCTCTATCTTCCCAAATACAATGTACTGAGACAGGCTAGCCAAGTGACAGCACTTGAACCAGTAAGCATAAGCAGTTTCCAAGCTCATTGCTATTTTAAATTCTTTGAATTAAATATTAACTTTTGCACCAAATGGCAAAAAGGTAGAAAAAAAGTGTCCAGTTCTATGAATACCATCATTACAGAGAAGTTTACAAATAGGCAATAGCCTCAGTCTCATGATTCCTCACATCAGACTTTCAAAGCCATTAGAAACTGGTGAGCAGCAGAAAAAGAAGGCAGGAATGGCTTAAGTAAAGGAATTTGCTGTTAGCCTCCAAGCTAGAAGAACATTTACTTCTGCTGTTGGAGACTGATGATTTAAATCAAGAGAACAAGAAAAAGATTCTGCTTAAAGATTCTTTTTTCAACTGACAAAAGTCAAGGGATAAAAATCTTGGCAAAGCTGCCTTTGAGATCCAATAAATCCAAATAAACCCAGTACCTTCCACACTGGAGCAATCCATTCTCATGTAAGAGAATCCTCTTGCCTCCCTATAAGTACCTTGGGTTAGTCTTCTTTGCTTGATACAATATGCAGGATTTTTTTGAATATTCTCAGCTTTTTAAGTACAGCAGCAAATCTAACGTTTTTCAAAACCACCACCACCACGCACCCAAAATAAGCACAGATTAGCATGTTCTATTTGGTCCTAATAAAATAGCGTTAACTATCTGAATGAAGACAACAACCATGTTCTTAATCAAATTTCTTAAACCATCCATCATAGTTAGTCAGCAGATCTTCATGATATCCCAGTTCTATCTCTGTCACAAGTTTCAGTGAGAGTAGAGATATAAACAAACTTCTACGACCAGGTCACCAAATCCTTAGATGCAGGGGTAGCAGTGAACATAGTCTTTCTGGACTTTCGGAAGGCCTTTGACACCGTCTCTCACCCCGTTCGCATTAAAAAACTGGGGGTCTGTGGTGTCGACACCTACACAATCAAATGGGCCGCTAACTGGCTGGAGGGCCGCACCCAGAGCGGTGGTGGATGGGTCATTTTCGACTTGGAGAGATGTGGGCAAGGGGGTTCCACAGGGCTTGGTCCTCGGGCCCGCACTGTTCAACGTCTTCATCAGTCACTTGGACGAGGGGGTAAAAAGCACCCTGTTCAAATTTGCTGATGCCACTAAGATGTGGGGGGATATGGGCATGCTAGAAGGAAGGAATAGGCTACAATCAGACCTAGACAGGTTACAGGGGTGGGCGGATGAGAATAGGATGGGATTCAACACAGACAAGTGCAAGGTGATGCACTTGAAGAGGAAGAACCAGCACCATACCTACAGGCTGGGGAACTCCCTTCTCGTCAGTGCAGAGGCAGAAAACGATCTTGGAGTCATCACTGATGCCAAGATGAACATGGGCTGGCAGTGTGGGGAGGCAGTCAGGAAGGCCAACCGCACCTTATCATGCATCCACAGATGCATCTCAAGCATGTCCAAGGAGGTGATACTCCCCCTCTATACAGCACTGGTCAGGCCACAGCTGGAGTACTGCGTCCAGTTCTGGGCGCCGCACTTCAGGAGGGATGTGGACAACATGGAGAGGGTCCAGAGGAGGGCCACTCGCACAATCAGGGGGCAGCAGGGCAAGCCCTACAAGGAGAGGCTATGGGACCTGAAACTGTTCAGCCTCCACAAGAGAAGGCTGAGGGGGGATCTAGTGGCCTGTTACAAACTAGTCAGAGGGGACCAGCAGGCATTGGGGGAGTCCCCGTTTCCCTGAGCACTACAAGGAGTGACTAGAACGGTCACAAGCTGGCAGAGGTTAAATTCAGATTAGACATCAGGAGGCACTACTTCACTGTCAGGGCAGCTAGGATCTGGAACCAACTTCCAAGGGAAGTGGTGCTGGCTCCTACCCCGGGGGTCTTTAAGACAAGGCTCGACAATCACCTTGCTGGGGTCATTTGATCCCAGTACTCTTTCCTGCCATGGCAGGGGGTCAGACTTGATGATCTGCTCAGGTCTCTTCCAACCCTACTAACTATGAAACCTGTAAATTGTAATGTAGTAAACAGACAGTTGTTAGGGAAACACAATGCTAGATATTGCTGCTGCTACAAGGATCAAAAAGAAGTGAGGTAGTTGCTTTCTTGCCATGATCCATTTCTGAAAGTGAAGTGAGGACAGTTCCATGCCTAACTCCAAGTCCTGAATATCAAGCAGATTCAGAGGAAAGAACTACCAGAAAACTTCTCTATGAACTAGCAAGTTGCCCATCAAGAATGACAGGGGGGATGGGACGAAACCTTGTCTGCCCCACCCCCAGACCTATTCCCACTGTTCCCTCCCCTGCCATTTGGGGTTTGGCCCCACTCCCCTCCCTCACCCCAGTCGGACCCGTCACATGGGGCTTGGGGATTTGGCACTGGGGGAAGGTGGCAGTATTAATTGCCACTACTCCCCCACTGCCAATATTCCCAACCCAGTGGGAGCCTTGGGACCAGAGGTTAAGCACCCCCTGATCACAGGTGTCAAACCTCACCTTGCACCCCAGGCCAGATCCAAACCATAAACTGCCCCTCCCCCCACAAGTTTCTGGTGGCCCATGCCTTAATGGGGTGGGAAAAGGGAATCATGGGTGAATAATACTTTGTAAAGCCCTTCAGAATCCCAAGAAAAGAGAAAGCAGGATAGGCCAGAAAACTGCTCAATAAAAATGTAGTTCTGCCACAGCTCAGCTCACAACTTGCAAGCCACTGGGAGCTCTGGGAAGGAATTTAAGACCCACATTCTCACCTAGATGAGGGCTGCTCACACACTGGAGGAAGAATCAAGTGTGCCATATAGAAACCTTCAACCCCCACCCCCTCTTTTCTCAACCATTGAATGGTGGTTTGGAAAATTATATCAAATAACCTACTCAGTAGTGCCACCAGGTTCTTCGAAGGGTGCCACAAGGTGTGAGGAGGTAAGCAGATCATTTAGGCAGATAAGCCAAGCTCAGGCTTGCCCCTGCCTGGATGATTCCCCAGCCCTTGTATAAGAAGGCGCGCGCACACACACACACACACGCACACACAATATCATTTTTTTTTAAATGGTGTGCCACTCAATCCAGAAGAATTATGAAGGAGTGCCTTGACTCCAAAAGGGTTAAGAAATACTGTTCTAAAGAAACTGCTTTTAGCAATCTGGGAAGGGAAATCCAACCCATATCGTTCCTACATACAAGGAAGAAACAGAATAGTCTTACTTCTTTCCAAAACGAATGTAATGTGGCCTGTTGGAGTATAAAAGGAATACCTTAAATAAAAGTAGTGTAAGAGTGACCTTGCAGCCATGATGGTCCAGAAATTATGCCATAAACAAGGATTTTTAGGGTGGTATCTTTTATCCCAACAATGCCAAAGCAGGAGGAAGATGTGGAAAGATAAATAAGGACAAGATAGACACATTCCCATGGATAGATGGATTTAGAAAATGAATAGCCCTGGTTTAACATAATGGGATTCTGGTCTGGTTGAACTAGAATAAAATAAGTGTAGCTTTAACTCTTAATACATTTAATTGTGAACTAAATTATAGGAAAAAAAGGAAGAGAGGGATGCTACTAATTATACACAGCAGTAAATGGAAAGAATTTTAATGGGGTGTACATCCATGTATTTAGTTTACTATTTAGAAAAATTAGTACAAGTGTCCAATAAAAATGAAGTAAAATTCTCTAAAACCTTTCAGTTGATGCTCTACGATGTTTACAAATTTATCAAAAACTGTTAGAAAGAAGTGCAAGCACTCTGATACATAACAGGTTGTTAACAAAGTTAAACCATACACAACAACTTATGAATGTAGCTAGTTAAACACTTGATGACATTTCTTCAAGACCCTAGTAGCTTTTCCTTTAACAGTTAAAAGATGAACACTGTTCACTGCTTGAAGCATTACAATTCAGAGACAAACCATATACTTACAGTTCAATAAACCATTACATCCCTAAAAATTAAAAAAAAAAAGGATAAAAATAAATAAGAAATTTAAAAAACCTCTACCAGGGGAAGACATTTAGGAAGGTGTTTAAAAATATATATTTAAATTTTGATAGATAAATAGGAAAAAGTTAAATTTGGCCACATAATAAACTAGTGAAGTGTTCACCTGACAAGTTCATATATATTAAACATTAATTTACCCAATAATATTAGTGGGAAAAGAAGAGTCCTGGAGACTAATAAAACCCTTCGCAAAAATATGAAGACAGTGAAGCTACTTCCTACCATTTAAAAAGTTAATCATCAACTGATTTTAGACAATATTTATCTGTGACAAATTGGTATACAGAACAAAGCCATCTCCATCCTCAAGTCTGTCTCCATGAGGACCCCAAATCATCCAGAACTAGAGAAGCATGGTTTGTTTGTTTTTTTCACTGTCACTTCAGATTGGTGATAAAATATTAATAGGATGATTTTCATTTAATAAAAAGGCGCACACTAAAGTTCAGGTCCAAAGACTAGAGTCCTTCTTCACAGAAACAGCAACACAATGGTGTTTTGCATTTGCTAGCAATTAACTTGCAAGCAAATATGGAGAAAATATAAACGAAATAGGAAGGAAGGCAATGCCACCTACATGACTTGAAAAAAATTAGTTGACAAGTTTATGATTCTAAATCTAAAAATGGTATACTGGGCAGACTGTCTTCATATGTTAAGCTTTAAATATATTAAAATATACTGTCATATTATAATGAACACTAGAAACATTGCAAGGCAACCAAAATAATTTATGTGGGGTATAAAATTTGGCAGACAAACCTGAAAAAAAAATTCTATTTCAGGTTGGTCCCTTGACTTTATAACTATCCAAAAGTATCTGGAAAGGTATAAAGGAACTAAACTAAAGACTTTCACTTTACAAAATAGGATCAATGCTATACTTCTTTATATGTAAGAATAATTACATTTTTGAAGTACAAAGTTAAACTAGTTAACAATGCTGGTTTCTGCCCTGTAACAGCATCACTTAATTATCAATCAAGATGTTAAATACTGCCCATAACGGCTTTTACTATTCCACAACATCGGGGTGTCAAACAGACAACGCACACGCTGGATACGGCATGCAGAGCTTCCCCCAGTCCCAAAGATCTGCCTCTGGATTTGACCCATGGGATGAGTGATTGTGGTACCATCTCCCCCTGGGAGACAGAGCCACTCCATTGTCAAGTCCAGCACTCAGAGAGTTAATGTCTCTGCTGCTGACCCTGCCAGAGGTGAGTCCAGATCCAAGAGACCCTGGATCTGTCCTGCAGGGACCAAATGAGTTTGAAGTGACTGCACAACAGATTTCTTTTAAGAGGCATGACAGACAGACAGACATTGCCCCATGCCTTCAGCCACTTGAAAAAGTACCCGTAAAAGGAATAAAACACAGTTATTATTTGGTTTACTTTCCTCTTTTCTATATCTAAAAAGACTAAACACATCCCATATGCTGCAAACACGCACAAAAAAACACTAAAACCTTTTTACTTCCATTAAAATCTAGGTCTTCAAAGAAGGCCTTCAAAGAAGGACTAGGCACCATCAGCATTTCTTTATTTTCTTCAAATTACATGACAGTCTGAATTTAATAATGTAGTGGTATAGACAAGGGCAGTTAGAAATTAAACAACCAATAACTTTGTTTCTGTTTCCCCATCCTTTTCTAAAAATTCCTATAAAACAGAATTTGACTGCAAGACAAGAATCTTATTATAGACCGTTTGAAGGAGTCCACACACTAAGTGCCTTATGTGTAGGGACCTACCTAATTTGCGAGGGCTGTCCCTTGATTTCACAGTCCAAGTGTCATGCCAGTTTCCATTTTCACGGCAGAGCACAGTGCCCTCCCCCCCGCCATATCCAACTGGCTGGTGGACCCCAGAAGTCTTGCCCCTCCCCAGAGATTAACAGATGGTCATCTGTCAGTCTCTGGGGAGGAGTGGGACTTCTGGGGCTCCTCAGAGGCATGACCCTCGCCCCCTCCCAACAGTGCTCTGCCACAAAAATCCCCCTCCCTCCGTCCGTGCACACTTCAGGATGTCAGGGCTTCCTGCCTCTGTTTTTACCGCCCTTCTCCCTCCTTCCTTCCCCCCACCCTCACTTGCTGGTCTTTTTTCCACGGGGGTTTTGCAAGGCCCAGGTTTTTTTACAGGGCACCTACAAAATTTGTGGTTTCCATGCATATCACCAAATTCACAATTTTGTGGGTCCCTAATTCATATGCTGAAAGCCTTCCTTTACAAACCTAAAGACTGGATAGTAAATTTCACTGAAGCATATATACATGTTTCTGGTCCTTCATAAACTACCAGAGTGCCAAAAAGATCAGGCTGTACATGGTGGCGAACCTAGTTAACATTGTGTACGTCTGACAAAACAGATTTGTTTATACGACATGCTGATCCTCGGTAGTAGTATCCAAGGATATATTTCATTTTGAAAAAAAAATGCTCAAGTGGGATGTACAGAGCATAATTCCAGTTAACAGCCTGACACCTACCATTGCCAAATTCACGGGCCAAGCCATCTGCCATTACTGAGCTTCAAATTCAATAGGTCAGAGATTTTAAAAACTTATATTTAATGAAGAATTCATGCAATAAAACATACAGTTCAACCATTTATTTGATTTTATATAGTTGCAGGTTAATGAAGCTTTTAAAAGAATGAAAAAGAAAGGAAAACATCTGTTTTGGAATAGCAAAAAGGTCAGTCAAATGACAAACAAAGGGAACAGAGCAACAAAACTGATTAATATTATAGAAAAATCTTAGCCCTCCTCTTTTCTTAGCCTGTAGCTTCCAAAATGTTTACTCCAAATTCAAAGCTACAAAATACTCACCATTTCTTCTTCTCCATACCTGGAGGACTAAAACAATAGCTAGTGAGAGAGAAGGTGTAAGGTAGCCCTGGATCAGGGTAGTGGTACAAGGGTCTCTCTCAACCTTCAAGCTTCTCCTAGAAGCCAAGGTAACAGATGCCAAGAGTTTTCAACCGATTCCAGGTGGAGGTCAGGCATAGTAAACTCTTCCATCTCAGCTTCTGGCCAGTAGATACAACATTAAGACTTCCTAGCCCTAAGCTATAAGCAGGAAGGCAGGAGTTGCTTTCTTTTAGAACAGGGCTATCCAACTTCTTAGCAGCCAGGGTCCACATCTGCCTCAGACCATAGTTTGCAGACTCCTGAGTCAGGCCCTCTTCGTTGCCCCCAAACTCACACATGCAGGATCCCCTACACTCCTTTCCTGCCCCAACATCCTCCCCCCGCTAAGGCATACTACCTTGAGCTCCCACTGCATCACAGGCTCCTACCACCTATGTCAGCTCTCCCACCACCATGAAGTCTTCTCCATGCTCCTACCCCACAACAAGCCCAGCACCTCCCCTACCTAGCACTCCCTTCCCCACTACACAAGCTGCCTTGAGCTCCTGCAGCCATGCAGTCTCCCCCACCATGTAGGGCCACTTGAATCCTAGAGTTCCAGGCTCCCCAGGACTTGCCATCCTGCCCCAGGGGCAGAAACAGGAAGCACAAGGCAAACGGGGGAGGAAGAGCCCAGAGGCTGTAGCAGAAGCAGCCACAATGCAGGAACTAGAGGGAAGGAAGAGCCCATGGGCTGCGGTTCAACCCTTCATCAGTTGCACACAACCCAGGAGCCAGCAGCTGGACAGTCCTACTCTAGAACCTCCCTACCCAATGCATGGTCTCTTCCACTTCTGCATTATGTGTTAGCCAAGCCAGTCTCTACCTCCCATACCCCTACCTCCCCCAAACACACTCCCCTGAAGCCAAATATTTGCTACTCATAAGTAGGGGACATAAAAATTACTCTCAACACTTTACCAAGTGCTACATAAAAGGTTAAGGACAGTGTTGTTGAAAAGCGTTTTCAGTTATACTTTATCGCTCTTCACCAGAATTTTAAGCACATACTGGTTTGAAGACTCAAGACTTGCACGGCGATACACTCAGACTGAATTCCAAGGGATATTTTAATCCTAGTTAGAGTTTAAAGCCCCTCCTCCCAAAATTGAGGACTGAAAAGCTTTATATTGCCAAGTGCACTTTTAAAATGCTCGAATTAGCATTAAACTCTCCCTTGGGTCTGTTAGGCAAACCCCTCAACCTACTAGCAGTTTTCTAGGTTCAAAAAGCTAATTCTTGATATACAGTATTTGATTTCACTATGCAACAGATTATAAGAAAAGCACACCCTCTCAGTGCAACATTTTCCAGCTGCTTCCCTGTGTACTAGTCATAATGCAGCACCATTAATCTAAAGCTATAGCCAAATTCTCTCAAACTAAGCTACAGTTTTCTAAAGTTATTAGCTTCAAACTCCATATATACCTAAGCAAACTAACTAGCTAGCCAAGTATGAGAATTGTGTCAAATTAGAATTCTAAATATGTATATTATAGATTTCTTCACTACATACACTTATTGCAAAACATATCAATAAGGCTATTCAAATTAATGTATTAACTCAACTACCTCTATTTAGGAAAATTAAAATGCATGCAATTCAAATTAAGAGATTTTAGTTTGGTCTTAAATAAATACCTCTTGTATTAAGAAGTAATATTATACCAGTTGGAGCTGCATGCATTGGAAGATAGCTCAGTAGCTTAAAGCAACAAGGAAGAGGCTTTCAATGTCCCTTGTTCATACCCAATTATATATTCCCAAATGTTTAAGACACTGTCCGCTTTTTTGCTCTAAAAACCTTGGGATCTTCATTTCATCCCTCTTCACCTTTGCTTTCTTCTTCCGCTGCTCTGCAGACAGCCAAATGATTTTAACATTTAACAGTTTCATAGAGCTCCATCTTGTCCCTCCATATTAAACTGCACAGCTCTTACTGATTTCAATTACCCACTCCTAATAACTTGGCAAGACCCTGCTCTATGAGCTCTATACCAGGGTACTGCTCCTTCTACACCAATGACCTAGCAAAGCCCCATATGGTGCTGTTCTTTCCAGTCTCCTTAGAATCTTGGCAAGATGCCTGTTCAGCACCTTCTAACATGTAAGCTGAATAAGACTTCTGATTCTCTGATAAAATGGTATTGTATCCTCTACCTTCAGCAACCTGGAGATGTCCATCTTTCCCAATAAAGAACTGTCATTTTAGAACTCAAGTGACAAGCTTCCCTCCAGCTGCCTTTATCTCCAGTCACCATAAATAGAACTTTTATTCTTCATGCTTTTTTCCATGGTACATGTTACATGTATAGTGTACATAATGCCACTTGACACTGAATCTTTAAAGCAGTAAGAAATGTGCACTAGCAGTATGTTCTAGGAAGGAATACACACACCAATACTTGAGAGCAAATAATTAGGTTCTTCACAGAAAGAAGCTAATATTCAAGTACTTATTCCACTGAGGACGAGGAAATACATAGCCAAATGCCTCCCTAAGCAAACCCCAGAATGGGTAACAAACTAACACTTTCTAAAAAAAAACTGAAGACCAATGAGTTCCTTCTCCATCCCCTCCCAAGGAAGAATACAAGTACACTCTGATTTCAGAAAACAAAACCAGAGATGATGCGAAAGACTAAAATATCTCAGTGCAATGTCAGGCTTAGTGCTTACAATTCACCACATTTTCTGTATTTGGACAGGTAATGAAAGCAACACTCTCCTTGCCTGCCTCTCTCTTCGTTGCTTCTCCCAAAATGTCACCATCTGCAGCAAAGAATCAATTGGGAAGGAACCCCTCCACTTCCCCAAGTAGAACACTGTCCTTCCAAATCCCAGAGTAATCCAGCATTTACCTTAGCAGCAGCCTATAACATGGCACAACTTTATTCCACTGGTTTTTAACCCATGGTCTGCAGAGTATATCTAAGGGGTCCGCAAAAGATGACTATGATCAAATGTATGATTATGAACAATCAAGCTTACAATTCAAAAGGATCCATACTACCATTTTAAGTTTTTAGGGGTCTGCAAATTAAAACAATTTGAAAACCACTACTCTATCCCATATCTAAAACTCTACAGTACAAAACATTTCCCCTTTAGTATCAAGTAGTCCACCATGACGCCTCACCAAAGCCCTCCATGGGAGAGTTCGGCAGTCCCTTCCTCACTTTCCTGTACTTGTTGATGCCCAGCCAGTCCCATCAAACATCCCTCCATCAGCATAAGACCAAGTTCTGCCACACTTCCCACTACACCAGGTGAGCTGCTCACTCTTGGTTCAGCCTCAGTACTTACCACCTGTGGGCGCATCTCATCAAACAAGGGAACAGAGGGGAAAGATGCAGTCAGATTTATCACACAAGAGGGTGAGAGGTGGGTATATCTTGTCCCAATGGGAGTAAAGGGCCCAAAAATCTCCTTATCAAGAACGATGTCTGTCTGAAAGCAGACAGAAGTCAGATTCCTTTCACAAATACTGGGTTTTGCCCTGCGAGGGGTACACCGACTTTCCTCACAGAGGAAGCAAAAACATATAGGATGGGTCTGTTCCAGGAGAGAGGGAAAGCCCAGGTCCCCTACAGAGAGAGGATGAGAAAAAGGGACCTCAGATATAGGGGGAAGCTTAAACTCTGCATGCAGCAGGAGAGGGGTGGAGGGAGAAGGAAGTTCAGGCTCTTCGTGGAGGGCTGACAACGGCCTGCTCAGATTCCCTCCAGATGACAGGAACGCATCTGTCTGGGAGAGAAGAGGGGGATGCAACCAAGCGCCCACCCCCAACAGCCAAGAAAAGCTTGATCGTTTCCGACCCGAGGCAGAGAAACAATCCAGGACTAGATGGAGAACAGGGCGAAAGACTATTCAAGCCCGAGGCACAAAGGGACAAAGCAGGGCCCGCCAGGCTCCCTGCCCATCGGAGCACGAACAGCCCCGGCCTGGAGGAGGGGGATCCTGCCCATCACTTTGCTTCTGCACGTGGGGAAGGGGGCACGGCCATCGGAAGCCAAGGGGAAAGCCGGCTGCCACCCTGGGGCCCGGCCCCTCTCCCGGGCAGGGGCTGTCACGGGAGGCAGAAGCAGCCCAGGGGAACAGCGACAAGGCCGGCCCAAAGCTACGGGCCAATGTGCCGCGGAGGCAGCAGCAGCCTCCCTCCAAAGCCGGGACAGGGGGCAAACAGCAGCAGCTCCCTGCCCCCGCCCGCAGCTACTATGGGCAGACGGTCCCCGGGCCGGGACTGACGCGGGCCGGGGGCGTGTCTGGGCCGCGGCTCTCGGCCCGAGGAGCTCAAGGCGGCTGCGGTGTCCTTACCGTGCGGCGGGGCATGGCGCGGGCCCGGCGCAGCTTCCTGCCCGGGGCGGGGTCGGGTCGGGGTCGCTAAGCTCCACCGCCGCCGCCGCCTCTCACGACCACAACAACATGGCGGCCGCGGCGCGCAGCACGGGGGGGCGGGGCCGGCGCGAGGGGCGGGGCGGGGCCGGGCAACGCCCACCCGCGGCTTGGTCCATCCCCCCGCCCCTGGCCCCGCCCCCATTGTTCTGGCCCGGCCCCACCCGTCGCCCTGAGCTGGCCGGGGCCGGCGTCTCGTGCTGCTGCTGCTGCTGCTGCTGCCGCCGCTGCAGCCACAGCCGCTGGAGCCACCGCCTGGGCCTCGCCGGCCTCGAGGCGCAGGCCAGCCCAAGCCCCAGCCTCGGTTCCCCCCGCCCTGCGCCGGGGGAGGAGGCATGGCCTGACCTCAGCCGTGGGGGTAGCTGCCCAGCCGCCTGCAGAAGGACGGGGCATGGCCCAGCTCTAACCCGCCGCAGCGCGCTTGGGGATTTAGCAGGGGGAGAGGTGGCGGGATTAACTGCCACTGCTCCCCCACCACCGCGTTTCACAGCTCACAAGATGCCAAGGCTCCACCAACCGCATTTGGCAGCGGGCCAGAGGTTGGACACCCCCGCTTGAGCCTGCCCACAGAAAGGCACGTGGGTTTGTGCAGCGCCAAGTACAACAGCTACAAACAGTCGTCAGGAAACACAGCAGCCCCTTGTAAGTGCAATAGCAGTTTACCAGCGTTTCCTTTAATATTTATTATCCACCTAACAACAGCAGAAGAACTGACACTCGTGCAACAGTTGTACAAGGCCTATGCAGTGCTGTGATATGTTGATGCATTATATTTTAGGCTTTCCTTCTTTCAGGCCTTATAGTAGCATCCCTCCTTTTCACTCTCCAACTTGGTGGGGGGGACACCAACAAGACAAAAAACACCACAACCCCCCCCCCCCCAAACAAAAATGCCAAAGAAGCCCCCCTCTCACCTTGCAGGAAAAGATAAATCAGAGAGTGTTAAACTACAAGAACTTAAACAAAATCAACTGCAGTCCAGTGGGAGTCACTCAGGTCAGTTATATGCAGAATCCGGAAATGGAGGAATAAATTTCTGACTGTGAAGATGGATTAATGAAGAGCTGTCGTAAAATGCAAGCATGAAGGACAAGAGGCAACACCACTGAGGTTCTCTGTGTTGTTCAACAAGAAGGCACAGAGAACAGTGCTCTCCAGACCTTAAAGGTGGGGGGAAAAAAAAAAAAAAAAAAAGACACTTCAGCTTGCCACTTCAGTTGGACTATAAGGCTTGTGATGACTGAAAACATTTCTTCCATTGTGTAAGCTAATGTCACTGGGTGGGGAAAATAGATGTGCATGCAAGTGGAAAAAAAATAGGAGTGAAAGACTTCTTCACATTCTTGGAGTCTTCCTCAGCTAACATCTACAGTGCTGACAAAACAGGACTTCATCTAAAAAGACCTTCTGACAAAATATGCACCCATTGAGGGAACAGAATGTGGGACAGCTTCCAGAGGACATGGTAATAGTGGTTATCCGTGCTAAAATGGGAGCGAGAAACTCCCACTGTTCATGATCAGAAGTCAAAATGCCCTAGGTGCTTGCCAAAGGACATTCCTAAGCTTCCCCTTGATTAATGACAGTTTAGCAAAAGCCTGAATGAGGTGACACATTTAGTCAGTAGATGGACAAGCAGAATCATCAGCTTAGTACCCAGAGCCAGAAGACATACTACTTGTTAGAGGATTATTTTCCACACATGCACAGAGCCATCTCAACATTGGCCCTGAGGCTCAAGTTCAGACAGTTTAAAAATCTATCAGCTTGAGCTCTGCCATTGTTGAGGTGTGATGAAACAAAGCTGAAATCAATTTCTAACCAGGTCAAGAAAAGTAGTTTTGCTGTGGTATAAGTAAGAACAAAACAAAGATATGGAATATAATCTGACAATCCCCTGAATGAAGTTCCACTTCCTGACAACATGACAAAAGAGGACTTTTTTACATTTGGAGAACCAAATAATGAAGAATTACCTGACAGCACAGCCACTGCAAGCCCAAGGCAAGCAAGTTTGAGTCAGAAAGGATGATCAAAGGAATAAGGATGATTTTGATCTGCAACAAACCCAAAAACACTGACAGCTCCTAATATTGTCTAGCACTTCTCACAACTAAACAGGGTCTGCAAGTTCTTCTGGGATCCTGAATCCCATCTCCAAAACAATTGTGACCATAAAAGCAGAGCAAGTTAACCAACTTCTTCCACTTGAAATGAATGTTTACCCTTATGAAGTTAGACTACAATAGTGTAAAATCTACTTTATAAATGAAAAAAAAGTGAGAGTATGTGTACACAGCTCAAGTGCTTTTCAGATTAGAGAAAAATCTTGGTGAAAGTGTACCCAGATACATGCTTGAAGTATAATAATACCATGATAGCAATAATATATCCATCATATTAATTACAACTAACAGATTGTAATATAATCTGAATGATTAAAAACATTAAACAAAACTTGGAAGTATATAGGGCATGTTGTAGCTGTGTATATATCTGAACAACAGCTGCCCAATTTTCCAGAAGACACTATAGTAGCTGGGGTGGGGGGAAAGAGTACTAGGCCACCAATAGATTGGTGCTAGTCAGCATTTACAGTAATATCCCTCATCTCTTTTCAGTTCAATGTTCTTGGTCCAGCAACTTTTACTGGCAAGAGTATAGAAGTGCCTGCATTCTCCTTGACTGCTGTAAAGGGAGTAGTCAAAACAAGGACTTCCCCCCACAGTACTGTGGTTTTGCACTAGGATGAGGAAGGAAATTCCGTTCCCAAAGCTCAGTTCTGTTTCTCCAGGCTACAGAAAGGCTTCAAACAAGGATATTATGTGTCGGTGGTTTTTATAAACAGGGGTACTGATGTATTAAGAAGCAAACAAAGACCCACTAATTAGAGCATGATACAGAATAAAGAAAACAGGTAGTACTGGCTTTCAGGCAACTTAAACCCAGATTTACATTAGCTACAAGTAAAGGATCTGTAGACTACCCCACAACTCCTGAACCCCCATAAAGACTGTTCACAATTCCCATTCCTTAATGTGGTCCTTTGAATTGGTGGACAAGCAGTCCTTCAGCCAAGATCTCAGGTCAACCAAGGAATGATATAAAGCAAAGCAGCCTCTTCAGCCACATGGTAACTTCTTCAAAACTCACCCCTTCCAGGATCCAAATCCCTTTCTGTCTAAGGGGAAGAAAAGAAGTCAAGATAAGTCAGGTCCCCAATCCCCTTTTCTTTACAATTTAGAGGAAAACAAGAACTTTCCTAATTATCTTTGGTTCAAGACTTAGACAAGGAAACTCCAGATTAACTTTTCTCAGAACCAAAGTAAACCAAGACTGTTATTTCATAAAAACCCTTCTGCCTGCATCAGAGCAACTGCTAGATTTTCCAACTACACCCACCAACCAAGTAATTCACTCATGCTTCCCCTTCCTCCTTTTATAAGCAACTGCCTGACTCCTGGGAGTTTAACATCTCCAGCTGATGCCAGTTCATGTTCATTAACCTTGCTTTTCAGTAGAGAATCTAAATCAGTTTAAGATTTTCTTTCCATTGTCCCTATACTGAAGATGAGAACAATATACTGTCACAGAACCCTTTCCAGGAGATAGTGCTGCATCTACCAATAGATTAATTGGACAATGAATTAATCTGAAAGCGGAGTCAGAAGCAGGACATAGGAGCACTGGGTTGTGCCTAGATCTACTGTGGCCTCTGCAGTGCAAATATCCTTCTGTAATTTGAAGTCAAGTCATGGGAATCTCCTTAAGAGAAATGCATGTTTTTTTCCATACTTCCTTGGCGCAGTCCTAGTGCAGCAGCTGAGAAAAACAAGCAGCCTCCTAGCTTTTACTTTGCTCTTCTGATACTCAGCTTAGCTATTGGAACACATGTGGCCTGGTGCCATCAACAGACATAGTCGCAGCCACCCAAGCAGCATATAGTCTCTTAGCCAATGAAGCAAGGGTCACAGGATGCCAATGGGATAGCATAAGACAAAAGAAAGGCCAATAAATAAAACAGAATTCTAGGTGAAAAATTAAACAAGATTAATCGGAAAAATATATACAGCAGGAGATAAATGCTGAAACTCTGCCACGACATGAAAGAAAAGCACATAGGACAATACTAGGGCTTGGATTACAGGAAATGATAGAATATCCGGAAGTTGCTTAAACTAAGCTTTTTGCAATAGATTTCAGTTATTCCTGCCTAAAAGTGGTATTTGTTTGTTAATACAACAGAGCAATTTTATTTATTTTTATGCACATCTATTTTTCAGTAAGCGTAGGTCATGTCATCCCTCTGGAGAAAATCTAACGTGCTTCTGTTTTCCTGCACCCAAATGAACCATGACTCAAATGTAGTAACTATAAAACACCCATAGATCATCCATAAGACTATATTTGTCACCAATTTATATTGGTTTTAGAAGCAGCAAAGTAAACAAAATATAGAAATATTTTGGCCTTTAAACAGCAAGGCATACACATTGCTTTATAGGTTAGCACATTTGGTCAGGGACAGTAAATATTTGAAAGAAAGTTTAAAAAGTCTTCCAACAAGAAACCATTGCCTGGAACGGTTGAGAATGCAAATGTGATCTGAAGGTCACTTCTATACTTTCAGAGGAACACTTAAAAAATACAGATAAGAAGAGGAAAAACAAGACACTTAAGTTTATATCCAACAGCAATTATAATAACAGTAAATGATTTTTAAAACTACACTGTACACATGGCATGAGAAGGAAGATAATGTTATTTGCTGCAGAGGTACTAGGGTATACCACTCTGCACAGGAGAATGGAGATGACATTTGGTATAGTGATAAATTGGATTTATCATTCTCATTTTTCTCTGATATTAGGGCTGTGAGGAAGGGAGAGAGAGCAACAGGCACCTGCAAGGGAGTGGTTACCCCACTGACAGGCTGCACAAGGAGGAGTGCAGTATTTATGTATGTGTAATAGAAAGATGCCTAGCTAATGACTGTAGGCACCCTAACACATGGTTAGCAATACAACAGCAATATTAAAATAATCATTCAAATAAGAACTATAATAATCATCGGTCTCCAAAAAAGTCTTCCCCTGCTTCATTCTGAGAGGTCGTAGCAGGATTAGACTCCAGGAGTGGCCCTGATACCCCTGGAACCCCTTTTTGGGTCACATGATTTATGATTGCCTCCTGCAACACTTGCTCCATCTGCAGTCTGCCTTCTCTTAAAGTACCAGAAGCACCAAGCTCACACCTTCACCTGGTGTTTTCCCTGTTCACCTCCGTGAGTGTCCTTTTCTGTCAGGGTGTAGGGCCTTAGCCTTTTCCCTTCCTGGGGATAATCCACAAGGCAGTGGGGGCTAGGGTTTTCAGGCACCCTATGCCTACCTTTCTCTGTAGGTTGTCACCAGTAGCACTTTTTAGGGGCTACCCCACCACAAATAGTCCCACCACTGTGACATCAACCCCTAGTAGGGTGCAGTTTTCAGTCTTACCCAGGACCAGGAGGTTTCCTTTTGGGGCTTTCTGGGTATCCTCTCCACAGCTTTTGAGGATGAGGATCCCCATTCTGGTCATCTCATAGCAACCCATGAGACCTTTAGTTCTTCTGCAGTTTTGCCACCTTTTGCTGGTGTTTCTTCTTGCAGCCCTTGAGGATTCCCAATCTGACCATCTTATTTTGATTTGTGACCCACAAGACCTTTTGCCCCACTGGGCCCTCATATTTCTCTATACCTTTTTCCCCTAGGGGTCTCCCTCTGGCCCTCCAGCCACTTTTCACTGTCCTCCTAGGACCAGGGTCCTTGACCCTCAGCCTTGCTGTTCACTTTCCTTCCTTCACCCACAGGTCCACTGTTCTACCCAGGTAAACTGCATCACCACAACCCTTCTCAGCCAATGCAACAAATGTAGCAGGGTTCAACTCCAGGGCATCATGGGCATCCCTTTTTGGGTCACATGACTCCTGATTGCCACCTGCAGTCTGCCTTCTCTTTAAGTAGCGGGAGGACTAAGCTTCCTGCTACAGAGGCATACTCTAAACTTTCTCCCCAAATCCTACCAGGTGTCTAACCCAAGGGAAACTGGATCATCTCCAGCCCAATAATCTGAAAGAACTGACATATAGAATTGTAGGTCCAGTACCAAGAATCATTGATAAATGTATCAAGTCAAGATGGTATTTAATGACTAGGGAAAAGCAAATTTAGTATCTGTACTTAAAGTAACAGAAAATGGGATCTAGGCACAGGATCATCAGTAGTACCGGAGGGTTTATAAAATATTTAGAAGGGAAAATAAATTAAAGACATAAAGAGATAAATGGAAAATAGGACACAATACAACATGGATTTATCAAAGGTAGGTCATGCTAAAGTAACCAGATATATTTTTTTGATAACTGATTTTCTGGAATGAAATACCCATCTATTTGATCCCATCTATTTGAATTTTAGTAAAGTATTTGGACAGTGCTGCATGGGAAATGAGTGGACCCAATGGAGATGATAGGGATTGGTACAAGAATTGTAAAACGGGTAAGAAGCTGGCCAAAGAGAGGTAACGACAGATGGTGATGAAAGGGGAAACATCAGGCCAAAGGAAGGCTAGTAGTACAGTTCCTCAAGGATCAATCCTGGAATGATCCAATTTAATATTTTTATTGATGACCTTTGTGCGAAAAATTGGACTGTGCAAAGATTTTCAAATTACTAAACGGGGGGCATCATCCACATGTAGAGAAGGATTGACACATACATGAAAAGATGCATGACCTAGAAGAAAGAAGTATTAGAAATGGAGTGAGATTTAATATTACAAAGTCCAAGGCTAAGTCCCTAAAGATTAATAACAACATTTTCTGCTATAAGCTGACACTCATCGCTTTGAAATAATAGAGGAGAAAGACCTGAAAGTATTAGGCAGTAGCAGCCAGCAAGAGGAAAAGGGGATGCAATCCTAGGATATACAGGTGAGGTATTTCCAGAAGAGAAGAAAGTATTAACAACATCATGCCAGAACCTGGTGAGACCTCATCTGAAATACTACATACTGTTCTGGTCATCTGTATTTAGGAAATCCAAATTCAAACAGAAACTGATGCAGAGAAGAGGTATTAGGATTATTGGCAGAATGGAAAGCCTGTCTTACAAGAGGAGACTAAAAAGTTTGACTTAGCACAAAGAAGGCTGAAAGAAGAGATGACTGCTCTGTAAATACATTAAGTTGGCAAACACCAGGAACAGAGTTAAGCCTAAGGACAATATTGGTACAAAATCAAAGGATATAAATTAGACATGAATAAATTCAGACTGGAAATGTGAAGAAAGTTTCTAACCATCAGAACTGTAAGGTTCTGAAACAGCTTGCTAGTAAGAGTAGTGGGGACAAAAAAAACAACTAAATTTGAGATGAAGCTTCAGTTTATGAAAGGGATTAAATGACATGAATTAGACAGAGTGACCCAGGAGGACCCTTCCAGTCCTACATTCCTAATAAATCTTATTTTAATAAAACCATTTTAGTGTTAGATTGTTTTGAAGAAAAGTCACTATGTCACTGAAGGGAAGAAAACCTCTCTCTCAAAGAAAATTGGATACCTGTTCTGGAAAATTTAATTGATGTTTCTAAGAAATGTGACCTACATGGCAACTCTAGTTAATTAGGGCCTGCTTAAAGACCATGATTGTTCCAGTTAATACCTCTTACAGGTGTTGGATTCTGTGCCATTACAGTCCCAGCCTTCTCAATTATCCTGCTCTTGGCCTAGGCCATTGGTTACAGTTCCCTTTGTACCAACTGTGATCAAGTGCCTGTGGTTCTTCTCTTCATGAACTTGTGATCAGCAGTGAAAACAATAACCCTGAAAATTCTTAAAACAAAGTATTAATATTAACAGTAGAATCAAAACATGGCATAAAAGTGTAAGGAGGTGCTCAGCCTTCAGGGGCTAAAAACCAAACTGCAAGTAGTTAGTGACTAATAGCTACCTAGCTGGAAGGTGGTGCCCCAACTGCAAATGATGACTAGTAGGCCAGTATGAAGCGGCTAGGTTTCACTTCAGATTTGGCCGATTTGGGGGACAGTGATTCAATTCGGTGATTCGAATCACTGTCCCAATTTGATACGGAGAAATCTCCAAATCACACAGGCCCCATCCCCCGCCCACTCTCCCAGCCCCTGCAATGGCTGCCCCAGCTCCCAGCACTTTGAAAAAAAAGCTCAGACTCACTTGCAACTGCTGAGAAGGGGGCAATCCCCGCTGCCCCCCACTGTCCCATGCTGCATGGGGGGCTCTGCACGAGCACCCCAATCCTCCTCATTATCCCAGGCCCGCCCCCCCATGGCTGCCCTGCTCGCACCAGCTCTGGCCCTTTAAGGAAAAAAAACCCCCAAAACTCTGGGCTCACTGGTTCCTGCCCAGCAGTGGGGGCAATCTCTGCTGCCCCGTGCCACATGAGGGGCTCTTCCACAAGCCCTGCAAAGCCCTGAGGCCGCTGCAGAGGCTGGTGTGTCCCAGGTGGGTTTTCATTTTTGTTTTTTTTCCTCAAAGGGATGGAGCTGCGGAGGGCAGGGCAGCCATGGCAGGGGGCTGGGGGAGCTGGCAGGGGTTGGGGGGCTCATGCAGAGCCCCCCATACAGTGTGGGGCAGTGGGGGACAGCAGGGATCACCCCTCCCACCCAGCAGCACCCGGTGAGTTGGACCTTTTTTTTAAAGCACTGGGAGCTGGGGCAGGAAGGGCAGCCATAGGGGGGCTGGGGGAGCACGCAGGGGAGGGGGCCTGGCAAGGGTTCCCCATGGTCCCCTCCCCTCTCCTCCAGCCCCCTACTTACTAGCTCTGAGTCTGGGTTCAGCTCTGTGCTGCAGTGGGCGGGGACTGCCGAAATCATCAAAGCTCTCCAAATCTTTTCCAAAGATTTCGACCTTTTTATTGGTCTGATTCAATTCGGATTTGAAGATTCAGCCACCAAATTGGGCCGAATCTCCTCCGCATCGACTGACCACCCAAAGCTTCACACAGCCCTAATGACTAGTAAATAGAGGTGAAGCTACAAAGAGAGTTGTAAAGCTCCAGGTAGTGGTGGCAGCTAGGGAGAAGTATAGAGCCACAGTACTTGCAGCTCTTTGGAAATTGGCTGAAACCCAATGAGATGGCTCCAGGGGACAGCACACCTGGCACACCCCTCCAGTCCAGCTCTCCCCACAGGGAGCGCACCCCAAGCCTGCCCTCATCCCTCCTTCTCTCCCTCTAGGACTGCTGACTTAGGCACCAGGCTGCTGGGGTGAGGGCTGCAACTGTGCTTCTCACCCCAGTGCGCACTCCCCATGGCGAAAGCCAGAGTGGCTTATTGGTGCAGGGGGGGAGCAGGGTCACCTCCACTTCGGGTCTCAGCACCCCTCCTCTCCCCCGCCCCCCACACACACTCTTGAATTTTTGGTGAAGAATCAGATGTGGCTCCCAGGGTAACTCTGGCCACTCCTGGTATAGAGCTTATGTTGCACCTTCTGAGGTGTGAGAAAAGACTGCATGTATTGGCTTGTTGTTTTCAAGGCTTGTCCACCTAGAATAAACTGGCGGGAAACCTTGGATGCAGAGTAGATTGGCCTTAATAAGGAAGCTTGGTTAGTGACCTGCTTAAAAGGAAAAGGCGGGTTTGTGTTTTTTGTTTTTTGCAATAGACATGTGAAGCCCCTTTTAAATCTTTCCAGTCAAGTTCTGGGTAGGCTTATTGTACCCCAGATCCTTAATCTGTAGGGAGGCGTAACCAATAGTTCCTGCCACCTCCATCTTTAAAAGCCTTTCTTTTCACTTGGACAAAGTTATTTATTCCATTATTCTGCATATAAAGTTCACAAGTTATTACAGGGCAGCGTCTAATCTATCACTCCAATAGTCTATGTTCTCAGAATACCATGGCACCATAACAATCTTTAATGTATTGTTGCCCCTTTTTGCTTTAGTGGTTAGCCAGTACTTGGGTGTATTTGCGTTGCTATGATTACAAGGAAAAACAGACGAAGATGGGAATTTATTTGATTCCATCCTGTATATCAGTGGTCTCCAAACTTTTTAAGTAGGAGATCATCTTTGGCATTTAAAAGCAACCCAAGATCTACTGTGTGCTGCCACCCCCCTGCCCAGCAAGTATGTCTGTGGAGAGGGGAAGGGTAGGGGCAGATTGAGGCAGAGGGAGAAAAAATTATTTGGGGGCATCCCTCCCAGCAGGTAAGTCCCACCTGGCCAGGGCCCCACTCAACTTACCTCTGCAGCACTGTCCCTCACTATGAGGGCCTCAATCTAGCCCCTGCCCCTTCCCTCCCCCACAGACTGACCTGCTGGACTGGGGTGCACGCATGCATGCATGTGGGCACTCAGCCCCCCACCCCAGCTTCGGATCAACTCCAAGATCTACCAGTGGATCAAGATCCACTGTTTGGTGACCACCGCTGTATATTTAAAAAGAATGCACACATAGTCCTGTTTATCTGAACATAGTAGGATCAAACACCAGGAGCTGTTTCCTTGTGCACAGTCCCAAACGTACATCTAGCTTGCTTATTTTTGGCTTTTTGCTGTATTCTAGTTCCAGTTTATACCCACAAATGAATCAAAAGCTGCAAGGCAGACAAGGTTCTTTGGGTGAATCTGATATCTTTTATTAGACCAACCTAAATAGTTGGGAAAAAATGTTCTTAGCTAGCTTTTGGGTTTAAAAACCCTTTGTCAGGCTGAGGAAACCTCTGCAATTGGTGTGTGCTCTTCCTGGATTGAATGAATAGTAAAGAAGCCAGAGGCTGGTCTGCATGCAAGACAGGCAGTCAGTGAAGATGTAAATTTAGGAGTCAGTGGGTGAGACAGGCTGGGTGGGGGGAAAAGGGGGATGAATGTAGCAAGTAAATAGTAGAGAGGTACCTGGGAAGTCAGATGTTAGGCAGGTTATAATGTGTCATAAAACCAATGTCTATATTTAGTCCATGATTTTTTGTATCCAGGAGGTTGATGAAGTGACGTTCATAGGCTTGTCTGTGAAAAGTGGTTTGTAAGTTCCCTTTGAGGATTAGAACTGAGAGCTTGGAGAGAGAGTGATTGTCTTGTGAGAAATGTGCCCCCAAGAGTAACTGGGTATTCTTGTCTTTGATAGATTTCCAGTGTGCATTCATTCTGGTGTGCAGTTGTTGTTTGGTCTCTCCTACGTATTTTTCATCAGGGCATTTGATGCACTGGATGAGATATATTACATTTCTGGAGGTGCAGCTGTGTAACAAGGGGCCTTCTCTGGGCCAATTTCCCAGTGGTCCGCCCACCTGTTTCTGGGCTAAGCGCCTGCCTTCTCGCCCACCATGCCTTGTTAATTGATTAATTGATGGTGATTAAGCAGGAGGCTGCCCATTTCTTGCCCCGATGCCAGGGGACACTATCTGCGGTTCCGTTCCTCCCCTACACCGCGGCCCAAGCCTCGCAGATGGCATCCAGATGTTATCCACATCGTTGGCCCTGCACTGGGCCCCAGAATCCTGCTCTTTGAACCCCACCTGTATCCCTCCATTCAGGCAGCCTTTTCCGCCTTCATTCCCGGCTGCATAGCTCCCTGAGCTGCACCCCTTTACGGGTGTGGTCCCCCCGAGACCTTCTGCTCTACTAGTCCTGGCCCACCTCCAGCCCAGTTGGAACCCCAGGCCCTCAGCTCTTAGGCGTCTCTCATGATGGGCCCCTGGCCCTTCAACCCTTCCAGTCCTGGCTCCAGCTTGGACCAGTTGGGGGATGTCAAGACAGGTTAAGAGTCTATGGCCCAACTCTCTCTCTGGGGTCCACCTTCTGGAATAAAAGTCCCAGAAAGGGATGTTCCATTTTTTTTTGTTTTTTTGTTTTTTCCATTTTGAGTTATTTAATTTATAATAATAACAGGCGGGGCACCCTGAAAGATTGGGACAAGTCAGGCCCTATCGCAACCATACGCAAAACTTACCTGATGCTGGTGGAAGCCAGGGGGTCCACTTTCTTCTGGATTGTTGAGACTTACAAAGATAAAACCTAAAAAAACCCACCCCAAACTTTATTTTATTATTATCTCACTCAAGAAAGTCTATGATTTCAATCTGCGACGTAACATCAGGGCAGCCCTAAGATCGGGTATAGGGGAGGTTGGAGCCCCAGAAGAAATCCTTGCGTGGGTTGCCAGTAGCAGACTGCAGTAGGAAACAAGCAATACCTCCCAACAAAACAAAAAATAACATCAACAAAAAATCAAGACATAGCAGGTGAGAGTCGGAACGTACTGCAGCGAATCAAAACTGATCAATAACAGTAAGAAGGGATCAGGCCAAGAAATTTCCAAGCTGCTGAATACTTACACTCGACCAGAGATAACCCACTCACAAGCCTGAATAGAAGGGGGCTAGCATGTTGGCATCAATGAGTCTGTGTTTGCTCACAGATCAAAACATACTGCCTGGAAGTCACCCAACATCTATCAAAACACCACCTTCTATCTCAGATCCACCTGTCATTCCAGTGGAATCCAAGATGACGATCCTTTGCAAACTGTCCAAATCAGAAAGTAAATTATTTATGAATGATATTAAATCAACTAATCACATACAGGATTTTTGTCAGGATGTTTTCAAACAGTTCTGTACTGTTGGCACTGGTGATACCCAGCTCTTCTAGGCCCTTAGGCTTATTTGAGTGGTATGGGGATGGTCTGCAGGCCAGATCTGGAGCATGGGACCATGTCATTCAGCCTGCAGGGTGGAATTTGGTGGGTGACACCACTGTTAATTACTGTAGCTTCTGGAGCTGCAGCAGCCCTTACTCCTCCCACTGCCAAATTTCTGGACCCCTGGGCCAGATCAGGCCTACAGGCTAGATCATGGTAACTCAAGGTCTACACTATTTAATTTATTAACAACTCTGTGTTAGAAAGTGAAATACTATTATTCCCACTTTACAGAAGGGGAACCGAGGCACAAACAGGTTAAGGCACTTGCTCCAGGCTACACCACAGAGCAGGGACTTGTACACCGATCTTTGAAATTTTCATCCAGTGCTCCAATCACAGTGTCGGGGTACGGCCACAACCGCCTCCCACCGTCGGGGCCGCTTACCGGTCGCCAAGTGTTGGCTCACCTTGAGTTGGGCGTTTTACACGTGCTTGCCTCGCCTGCCATGACTTTGATGATATTAGAGTTGGTTCAGATGGTCCGGCACGTGTCATCCAAATATGAGACTCCTCGGCGTCCCGCAGGTCCTGCGTTGATGAGGGCTCCGCCACCCCTACACCCTCGCCCATTCCACCGGGAGGTGGCCGCCTATCTGGCTCAGCCACGTGTCTGTAGACCACACAGATTGTCCATGAAAGAAATGTACAGATCAACACAAATGCTATAGCTAGGGGTCTCCCTGGGTTGGGGCCGCCGCTTCTGCCTTCAGCAGATGGTCTCCGATATCCCCCCCCGTACACTGTGGGGTCAAAACCCCACTCCCGCTCTCGCAGAGCTCTTCTTGTGGGCTTGTTCGATTCTTCCCTTTATAACTAAGGCTCACTGTGGCCGTTCCTCCCCTATTATAGGAACTACAGTGCCCACAGTCAATGAGTGCCCTGCTATTAGGGCTTATGCAGTACTCGGCTCCCGCCGGGTCCCAGCAGCTCCCAGCCAGTAACAAAACTGCTGCTGGCTCCTTCTCCCCCTCACACACAGCATTAGGTTTATTGAAAAAAAAAAAGGGAAATAAGGTGGAATATTTGTTGCTTTCTCAGAATGAAGAGAATAAAGTTGTTTCACCTGAGTGTTTCACGTGATATTTGTTGTAGTTAAAACCGGGTTTTAAACCAAGTGCAGTTAAGGATTGACATGACATCTTGTTCGATTAATAGCAGAAAGGCTTTAATAACAATCAGAAAAAGACTCCTATTCAATATTCAATAAATGAGCTATCAAACAAAGTCCAAGCATATTTTTAGCTGCGAGTGTTTTCTCACCAAGGCAAGCCAGGAAGCAGTTTCTTTACAGCTTTCACTGAGCAGGATCCTTTGCCATGAGGAGTTAGGTACAATGTTGTAGTGATTTATCTGTTTCTCTTGGAGTGCAAACCTTACTGGTAATTCTGTTTTGCTCTTATACTGTTTAACTGTATAGCTTCAAAGCATTCCTTCTTGATAGTTGGTTGATTAAAGTTTGAACAAAGTAGGGAGAAAAGGACCATCACATTACAATTGCCAACTGTTCTGATCCTGTTTTGGATTGTCCAGGTATGAAACTTGTTTTTACAAGTTTCTGATCGGTCTGGATATTACAAGTCAATCAAATGTGATGGGCCTTGATTTACTGAATGGGATACCTTGGGGCATTGGTCACAGGACACTGTCTTTGTGTAGCTGTCTTAGCAGTGGGGCAGAATCTACATCTGCACGATGGAAACATTTACAAAACCCCAGACATACATTTGAATGCCTGCTCTGAGAAATATGCTCAGTTTGAGCCTGGTCCCAGAGGAGATGCATGGGTTAATGCCCATTGTGCTCCCAGAAGCCAAAGATCTGGACCCAGACCTGGACTCCATTGACCCCCCAGCACAGAGCCAGGAGGTAAGTGAACCAGGGCCAGGAGAGGGTAGGCAAGCACAGGGGCGCTCAATAGGTACTATGTGAGTGTGTGCATGTGTGCATGCATGTGAGTGTGTGGGAACATGTCGACTGAGTGGAGCCTGGGAGGAGAATGCCCCACCTCCCCCCTTGGTCCCTACTTAGCTGAGGCCCCCAGGGAGCCCTGCGACTAGAGCCATGCAAACAGGTGTGGCTTTACTTGGGTGCAGCAGTTTGTGTGGAGGGGCATGCAGAAGGTGCTGGTACAAGCAAGGAGCCTGAGGCCAGAGCCCAAAGAGGAGCTGCTGGGACCAGGTAGGGGCGTGAACTTGCTCCCAGCCACGGTGGCAACTCATCGTGCCAGCAGGCTTCCCGGCACCACTGAGATCTTCACCCATGGCTCTGGCCCAGGGCTGTGGGGGCTGCCTGGTACAGCTGCTGGCAGCTAGGAATGGGGGCACCCCCAATTGTGGGGTGTGCTCCCTAGTGGAGTCTCTGGAAGGCTGGGTGCAGGAGCTCGAAGATGGTACCAGCTATGTACCATCAGGGCCCACGAAGGCTTCATTGATGGCTACTGCCAGGCCCTTCTCCAGAAGAAGGAAGAGGAGGAAGAGATAGAGATGGTGGCCAGCAAGAAAGCTAACCAAAAAAACCCAGCCAGAGTTACCTAGAAGGCAGTCACCTCGTGCTCCAGGAAACGCAGAGCCATGGCTGCTCCTCCCCTG
The DNA here is from genome assembly GCF_052110815.1 of Crocodylus siamensis. Taxonomy (NCBI): domain Eukaryota; kingdom Metazoa; phylum Chordata; order Crocodylia; family Crocodylidae; genus Crocodylus; species Crocodylus siamensis. Next base: position 49,232,761 of record NC_143403.1, read on the forward strand.
GCTTTGCACAACAGGTATGCTCCCCTCCGCATGCTTGAGGAGGCTCTGAAGGTGACACCGGAGGGAAAGGAAGGTAAGCAGCATGTTGCCACCCCCAAGAGGAGGTGCAAGGTGATGGTGGGGGGACACTCCCTTCTGCAGGGCACCAAGGAACCCATCTGCCATCCAGACCCCCTAGCTTGGTAGGTCTGCTGCTTCCCTGGGGGCCACATCTGAGATGTTGTGAAGAGGATCCCTAGGCTTGTCTGGCCCTCCAACTACTATCCCATGCTCCTCATCCATGTGGGAACAAATGACAGGGCCAGGAGTAACCCAGACCGGGTCATGAGTGACTACAGGGCTCTGGGGGCTGGGCTCAAAGGGTCGGGGACCCAGGTAGTTTTTTCCTCTGAGGGAAGGTTGCATCGAGGAAGTGAACCGATGACTCTGATGGTGGTGCCACCGAGAGGGCTTCGGTTTCCTCAATCACAGTGTGCACTTCAGGGGGAGAGGACTCGTAGCAAAGGAAGACATCCATCTCACATGGCAAGGTAAGTCCTTGTTCTCAGCCAGGATGGCTGATCTTCTAGATCAGGGGTTGTCAACCAGGGGTACATGTACCCCTGGGGGTATTTGGGAAGGCCTCAGGGGGTACACAGCGGCGGTGGTGGAGAAGCAGGGTTACTTGAAAGTGGCAGCGCAGGGGGGGGCAGGGCCGCCGCTGCCACCATCCATCGCTCCACATTGCTGCTATGCACTGCTTCTCCCACAACCAAGTACCCCCGCTTTTCCATGCTTTGCATCTGGCCAGTAGTGGGGGCTGGGAGTTGCTCATGGCCAGCTGGATGTGAAGCCAGCAGTGCGGACAAGTGGGTGTACCTGGGAAGCAGCAATACATGGGGGTGGGGCTGCCACCATCTATTGTTCCGCGCCACCGCCAGGTACTGTGACACCGATTTCCCATGCACAAGTATCTCCGCTTCTCCGTGCTGCTGGCTTTGCATGTGGCCAGCTGTCAGCACCCTCCTCACCGTCCCCCCAGCGTGTGGTGACACTGAGTATAGGTGGCGGCAGGGGCTGCCTGCCACATGTGAGCTCCCTTGTGCCACTGCTGTGTGCCAGGGAGGAGGGGGTGCTGACAGCCAGCCGTACATGAAGCCGGTGGTATGGAGAAGCAAGGGATACTTGGGCGTGGGAAAGCGGAGCCCAGTACCCAGCAGCAACACAATGGCAGTGGCGTGTGAGCTCCCTGTGCTGCCAGCTTCACATCTGGCCATCTGTCAGTGTGTCCCCAGATCTGGTGGGGCAGGGCAGGCTATCTCTATGGGCTTGGGCTGGGGCTGCATGCACCAGGCTCTTCCCGGTGGGTGGGGGGTGCAGACTGTGCTGGGGATGGCAGCAGTGGCACTGGCAGGGGGCTGCAGCCACCCCAAGATATGCCGTAGCCTACCTGAAACCCCCCCCAGCACCACTGGTGCCCACCCGGAGTGCAGCACACCCCACCTCCCCCCACCAGGAAGAGCCCAGCACTGCCCTGGCCACAGCCCACAGCAGCAGCCCATCCTGCCCTGTGCAGATCTAGGGGCATATATCTGCCCACCATGTCCTCCCAGGATGCATGCAGCAATAGGAGCTGCCGTCCCTCCCTCAGCCCCCTGGATGAGCCACAGCTTTGTCCCATGCCCTGCCTCAGCTGTGCAGGGCCTGGGGGGGGGGGTACAGGGGTCCCGTGGGCTCTGTCCCCTCCAGCCCGATGATGCAGCTGAGGATGGCCCCACTCCAGCCCCTGGCAGTGAGGGGCCAGTGCCAGGAGGCAGCCAGGGGTGATGGACTTGTTGGTGTGGGGGGTGCTGGCACTGGGCAATGACCCCAGGTGCGGGGGAAGGGATGAGCGCAGCAGACCCCAGCCCGATCCTAGGCCTGGATCAGCTTGGCTCCCTCCCTGCCCTTGCTGGGTCCTAGGTCCCACATCCCCACTCCTGTGGCCCCTTCTCCCTTGCAGACTTTCCCGCAGCTGTGTGGGCCGGTACTGACATCAGCACTCCGCCACACTGCTTGGCCAGAAGGAGGTACTGTCCAGAAGGAGTACCCACAGAAGGAGAACACTCCTTTAAAAGGTTGAAAACCCGTTCTAGATAGGACTTTAAACAAAGATTGCTGGGGGATGCGGAAACACTGACTGGAGCATGCCCCCAGGACTGACATACAAGAAAGCTCTGTAGATAGGGATACTAGGAGAGCCACTCCTATGGGAGCTGAGGGAATAGTTCTCCTGCAGTGTGACACAAAGTCAAGGGTCTCAGTTGGAGGACTCAGGTGTCTGTATACTAATGTGAGGAGTATGGGGAATAAGCAGGAGGAGCTAGCCCTCCTACTCTCCAATGGGCATTATGATCTAGTAGGGATAAGAGACCTGGTGGGCCTCCTTACATGACTGGAGCATAGCCATAGAGGGCTATCCTCTGCACAGAAGGAACCAAGTAGGGAATAAAGGTGGAGGTGGAGGTCATCATGAGCGACTTCAATTACCTAGACATCTCTTGGGAGGCTCAGCCAAGTCAGATTGGTCATGTTCCTTCCTGACCTCCATCAAAGAGCTCTTCCTAACTCAGGAGGTGTATGGGTCAACCAGAGGTAACGCTCTTCTACACTTTGTCCTGGCCAAAGGAGACGACCTGGTGACCAACTTGAACGTAGAAGTAAAGTAATGTCTCCTGATGTCCAGCCTAAACCTTCTCTCTAACAATTTGTGGCCATTATTCCTAGTAACCCCAGGTGGTGCCCAGGGGGACAAAGCCTCCCCCAGTTATTGCTGGTCCCCCCTGGTGAGTTTTGTAAATGGCCACCACATCCCCTCTCAGCCTTCTCTTGTGGAGGCTGAATAGGATCAGACCCTTTAGCCTCTCTTCAGAGGGCCTGCCCTGCTGCCTTTTGACCATGAGAGTGGCCCTCCTCTGGACCCTCTCAATACTAGCCACATCATCACCTCCCTGGACCAGCTTGTGATGCATCTGTAGATGCACAGCAAGGTGTGGTTAGCTTTGCTGACTGCTTCCTCACATTGGCAGTTCATGTTCATCCTGGAGTCAACAATGACTCCAAGATCCCTTTCTGCCACTGTGTTGACAAGGGTGTTCCCCACCCTGTAGGTGTGTTGCTGGTTCCTTCTCCCTAGATGTAGTACCTTTCACTTGTCTGTGTTGACAAGCACCCCAGTGGAAGGGGGGTGCTATCTCCAAAGAGGAGTATACCTCCTCTGCTTGGGCCTGTAGGGGGGCTGTCAGGAAAGCTAAGGCAGACATAGAGCTAGGACTAGTGTCCAAGATCAAGGATAATAAAAAGTCCTTTTTCAAATATATAGGGAGGATGAAGAAGGCACCGGGTAATGTGGGGCCCCTGCAAAGTATGCTGGGCAATCTGGTGGTTGCGCCAGAGGAGAAAGCAGAACTCTTTAACCAATTCTTCACCTCCATTTTCTTGTGCAGGGACCGGGACTTCCCTGCTGTGATGCCAGACGGACTTGAGGGGAATGCCTCCAGACCTCAGGTTGGGGAGGACCGGGTTAGAGAGCTTCTGGAGGGGCTGGACATGTTCAAGTCAACGGGTCCAGATGATCTCCACCCCAGGGTGTTGAGGGAGCTAGCTGGGGTTATTTCAGGGCCCTTGGCATGGCTTTATGAGCGCTCGTGGTGCTCAGGCCAGGTGCCAGATGACTGGAAGATAGCTAATGTGCTCCCCATCTTCAAAAAAGGGAAGAGAGAGACCCAGGCAACTATAGGCCCACCAGCCTTACCTCAATCCTAGAGAAACTCTTTGAGAGCATCCTCAAGGAGCACGTCTGTGATGGGCCGGCTTCAGGGATGATGCTCAAGGGCAACCAGCACGGTTTCATTAGGGGCAGGTCATGTCAGACCAACCTGATTGCCTTTTATGATCAGGTCACAAAGGCAATGGATGCAGGTGTTGCTGTGGACATAGTCTTTCTAGACTTCAGCAAGGCCTTTGACACCATCTCCCACCCCATCCTCATTAAAAAACTAGGCGACTATGGCACTGATGCCTACACAGTCAGACAGATTGCAGATTGGCTCAAGGGTCATACTCAGAGGGGGGTGGTGGGCGGGTCATATTCAAACGAAGGGGAAGTGGGCAGTGGAGTCCCCCAGGGCTCGGTCCTTGGGCCTGCGCTGTTCAATTTCTTCATCAGCAATTTGGACGATGGGGTGAAATACAACCTGTTTAAATTCGCTGATGATACCAAAATTTGGAGGGGAGCACGCTAGTAGGGAGGGAAAGATTGCAGCAAGATCTGGATAGGTTACAGGAGTGGGCTGACATAAACAGGATGTGTTTCAATACTGACAAGTGCAGGGTGCTGCACTTAGGCAGTAGAAACCAGCAGCACACTTATAGAATGGGAAACTCCCTTCTTGATAGCACGGAGGCAGAAAGGGATCTTGGAGTCATTATTGACTCCAAGATGAACATGGGCCAACAATGCAAGGTCACGGTAGGTAGGGCTAAGCAGACCTTGTCGTGCATCCACAGATGCATCTCAAGTAGAGCCAGGGAGGTGATCCTCCCCCTCTACGCGACACTGGTCAGGCCACAGCTGGAGTACTGCGTCCAGTTCTGTGCGCCCCATTTCAGGAGGGATGTGGACAACATTGAAAGGGTCCAGAGGAGAGCCACCCACATGATCCGGGGACTACAGGGCAGACCCTACATGGAAAGACTGTGGGACCTAAACCTGTTCAGTCTTCACAAGAGAAGGCTGAGGGGGGACCTGGTGACTGTCTATAAACTCACTAGGGGGGACCAGAAGGGTTTAGGGGAGACACTGTTTCCCCTAGCGCCCCCTGGCATGACGAGGAACAATGGACACAAATTATTAGAGAGTAGGTTTAGATTAGACATCTGCAAGAACTACTTCACAGTCAGGGCGGCTAGGAGCTGGAACCAACTTCCTAGGGAAGTGGTGCTGGCTCCTACCCTGGGGATCTTTAAGAAGAGGCTTGATGACTACCTGGCTGGACTCATTTGAGTCTAGTCTTTTCTCCCGCCCAGGCGGGGGGTCGGAGTTGAAGATCTACAAGGTGCCTTCCAACCCTACTTCTATGATGCTATGATAAGTTGACAAATGGTTGTTCCTTAAGGACACAATCCTTGAAGCACAAAGGAAGTCCATTCCCATATGGAGGAAAGGTAGCAGAAGGGCTGGGAAGCCCTCTTGGTTAAACAGGGAAATCATGGTCCTCTTAAAAAAGAAAGCAGTGTACAAATAATGGAAGTTTGGGACAGTCCCCAAGGAGGACTGTACAACTACGGCCCGCACTTGTAGGGAACAGATTAGAAAGGCTAAGGTGGTGACTGAATTTAAATTAGCAACGGAAATCAAAGACAACAAGAAGTCCTTCTTTAGGTACATAAGGAACAGGTAAAAAACAAATGGGAGTGTGGGGCCATTGCTCAACAACTCAGGACAGCTGCTTACTGGCACTCAGGATAAAACTGAATTCCTGAATGACTACTTTACTTTGGTATTTCACCAGGGCAAGGGGAAAATCATGCCAGATAGGGTACAAAATGGGCATGTTAGGAAGACCGCCTTCCTACTATTGCCATAGAACTGGTGCACAATCAATTTAAAAAATAAATATAAATAAGTCAGCAGGACCGGATGAACTTCATCCAAGAGTGCTGAAGGAGCTGGCCAAAGTCATCACAGAAGTCCTGGTGAAACTCTTCTAAAACTCGTGGTGCTCCAGAGAGGTCCCTGAGGACTGGGAGAGCCAATGTTGTGCCTATCTTCAAGCATGGGAGGAGAGAGGGCCTGGGATGGTTGCAACCATTAGCAGAAACTGATCTTCTTTGTGGCAGTCTTGTCACCACAACCCAGTTTTGCCCCAGCCACTGTCTTCTGTGCAGGAAGGCTTCTTTCCTAGCTATTAAAACTTTCAAATGAGTATAAACACTATGATGATTTGGCATAATACAATTTTGGGTATATTTACAACTAGCAGAGAAGATTAAATCAACTGGGATTGCTTTATTTTGCATGGTCCCAGCCATGATCTTGTGTTCTTGTGCCAGATGCCCTGTTATTTTAATTTGGTCATTTAGATTTTATGTGTAGGCTCCGGTCAAGCTTTCACAGTCATGACTTCAATAAGCAAATGTTATGGTGCTAGCTAAACACAAGGTGATGATCACAATGTCTTCTGAGAACCTCAGCCCCAATTGCACAATGGCTAAAATGCTTTCAAGATGTTGAAGATGACCTTAGGAGGAACATGCTGCAAAACAGAAGGACAACATTCTGAGTCTGACTCAGCCTGGATCTTATACCATCAAACTCATTCAGATAATGGGGCATTTGTATAATTGGGAGTCAAAGTCGAGCACATTTAATACAGAGAGTGAGACATATGTTGATGGTTTGGAACCATCCAGTTGTAATTACCTGTATTCTTTTAAAATGTCTAAAATACTAATAATCTATGTTGTTTGGTTAAAGTTTTCTCTAAAACCAAGACAGGTGTTTAAAATATTTTATATACACAATGACTCAAGAACTGACTCTAATTTGGAAAATTAATTGACTCACTGGGCCAAGATACCTCTATGCTAGGCCCCTGATAACTGCTATTAATAATGTAAAGAAACATAAAAGCAGGCATTTGTTTTAATAGAGTTACTTTGAATCTTCCTTAGAACTTTCCACCTGAGAATCTCAGTGTCTGTGAAGTATGTATTACCACCCATTTATAACAAATAGGGATCTAGTGGCTGAGGGAGGTTAGAGGACTTACCCTATAGGCCTTCAGAGATTCTCATCAGAGACAGTCATGTATTTCATGGCAGTAGTCCATGGTCACATGCAGGACTGCATCCATTATGCATATAGAAGAAACAGCCCCTGCCACTGAGAACTTGCACCATAAAGGTTCTCAAAGGATCCACAAGAGACAGAGTATCTCATATTTTTTAGTGTGGGGGAAACTTTGTATGCCAGGCTTACAACAAATGACAAACAGGTGCCTCGTGGCCCTTTAAAAAAAATTTACTACAGAGAATGGCATGAATATATAGAATACACTCCGATTCACTCCTTACATGTTTTCTTTAAAAACATACCCTTAACTCATGCTTTGTGCCATGGCAAGATTTGTCAAAGGCTAATGCCTAATTAACAGAGATTTGAAAACAATGGTTAATAAAATATTATAGAGTCTATCAAGTCATCAAACCATCTCAAACATTTTCTCTTCATGTTCTTATAACCATCAGTAACATACGACTGAATGCTGCAAAATGCTTTGAATATCTACTTACTCTCTATAAAATATTAAGAAATATACCATTAATATAAGTAGAATAACAAGAAAAAATGGGGCTGAAGATAAAACCTGTGATTCATTATTATTATAACTATGTTTCAGCTAGTTAGAGAATATAATCACCTGCATCCATAATTTTTATTTTAATGCAATAGTTACAATCTTTTTATTATGATTACTACGCTGACATTTTCTTTTAGTCATTTAATAACTCATGAATATACTGTATTTTTGGGGTAGCCTCTGGCTTCTTTACTATTCATTCCATCCAGGAACAGCATATATCAACTGCGGAGGTTTCCTCAGCTTGACAAAGTGTTTTTAAACCCAAAAGCTTGCTAAGAATTTTTTTCCAACTATTTAAGTTGGTCTAATAAGAGAGATCAGATTCACCTAAAGAACCTTGTCTGCCTGTATTTTCAATGTATTTATGCAGTCTAACCTGTTTACACTCTCTGAATTCTGTGACCTAGCTATAGACAGCACATGGCCATGCTGCGTTCTACAAACACTCCATTATTTCCTTTGGAAAATAGGGGATGACAAGTATGCAGTAGCCTTGTTTGCATGCAAGGAGAAAGGTCTTTTGGCCCACAATTAAGGTTACTATATGAGCTGAAGAAAAGCAGTTAGAAGATCTCTCCTCTGCAAATGTACAGGAATGAGACATGTATTTTAAACAGCCCCAGGGATGTCATTTAGAAGTTTCACTCTGACTTTGAGATGGCCCATTTGAAAACTTTGTATTGTTGAAAAAACAGAACATGATATTGTAACTCCCATGAGAGACTCAAAGAAAGAGACTGACCTCAAATAGTTGCATTCCTGGGGAAGCTCCAGTATTTCAAGCCTCCTCTTGAGGCTTTTCACATTTCTTGAAATTAAAATGATGCTTTTGTGCCTTATCACCAGCCAAGCCAGGAGTGTTCTTAACACTCAAATGGAGTCAAGGAGATTACTGGTATATATCTGTCAAAACCCCAACAGCACCACCGGAATCAGGGCACTCTTCCCAGGCTCTGACTTGTGACATCTTGATAATCTCAGTGGTTACATTCAGTGCTGAACAGCTTCCATCCATCTATGAATCATGTCAGAAGAAAGGTCCCTTTTTACAAAAGCTCTGTTTCTTAATGTTCATTGGTTTGAAGAAGTTCTCCATTTAGGGCCTGATCCAAAGCCCATTGATACCAGTGACTTGAATGGGCTTTGGATAAAACCTTTAAAAAAGAAATGTTCTGTAGACCAAAGCAGTCTGTGAGCTGTTTTTTAATGCTTTATCTTATATACATAATAGGAGACCAGTAATTGTACCCTGGACTACTGGGATTTGAAAGTTGCCATGTAGCCTGCGAAAGGCAAGATTCTTTAGATCTGCAATCAAATTGTATATTTGATTTGTGGCAAAAAGTAGTAAAGAGTCCTTTGCAGGTGATACACAACCAAACAAATATACTTCTTGTTGAATTGTTTGAATTCTGTTCCTTTTCAAAATTCAAGTCAATTAGTAAAACTTACACATTTACATATTTATATTTAGTACCATACTCCTCCGATGGTAAATTCCAAAGAGTTCATAATTCCAGAAAGATAAACACATAACATAAATCTGACAAAAGAAAAAACTTACTGAGTCAAAATGCACTTTGAGGTTGTGATCCACAGTCTACTGAGTCAACAGGAGTCTTTCTATTTACTTTGATAAGCTTTGAATCAGGGATGTGAGATGGGATGTGAAATAAACAAAAGCTACTCAAAAAATCATGATTCAGTTGCCATATACTAGCTTCATTTTTGCAATCTTAAATCTAGATTCCTGCATAATTTACTAGAGCTCTCCTATGATAAACATCTAATCTACTGATAGTGCCAAAAGCCCAGCCTGAGATTAATGCTTGTGCATGTGATGTTTGTAAAATAAAATTAAAACTGAATAATTCATTGTTTCAATCAGTAATTTAAAAGATATGACAAAAGAACAGTTAAAAGTGCAGTTTTCCAAGCAACCTGTCACAGCTTATGAAGTAAAAGTCAACAGAATCTTCCAAGTTTCCTCTACACATGCTGAGTTCCTTCCAGAGAGGAAATCTTGGCATGCTAATAATTAAATGCTGAATACAGAAGCATTATAAATGAGAAGAAAGCAGTTGGCTCTCTCTACTGTGCTGATACAAATCACAAAAGCATTTCACTCCAACACTAGCCTCTCTTCCTTATGCATATAGAAGGCAAAGGACATGGAAATTGGGTTAAAAACAATCCCAAACTAGTTTGCAAATGATCTCATTGTCTTAATTTGTCTGTGGGTAGAAGGGAAATAATACATTTGAATGTACATGGATAATATCAGGTAGTGAATTAGAACTGGGGACTGGGGACTACAGCCTTTGTCCTTTAATCTCATCTCTGCTGTTTTGTTGCATGGTACTTAACTTTTCTGTGTCCATTTTTTTGCTCTGATAAAAAAGATCTGCTGAAATGACCTTGATCACTGCCCCACTGTTCAGTCTGTATTAAGTGTGGGCAGTTCTTCTCAGTAGCAGGGTGTCATCTGAGGAAATCTTCATCTTGAAGAATCTGTTCATCATCTCTGTGATTCTCAGAACATAGAAGCTCTTCCTCTTCTGGTCAATGGGTTCACAACTAATAAACTTCCTTTTGTTGCAACCACCTGTCTGAATTGACGATGGGGAGAGAGAGGAGCTTGTCCCTGGAAGATTCTACTACAGGGATACTAGGGTTAGGTTATGATTATGAAAGCACTGCATTATTCTATTTGTGCTCCAGTATCTTTTCAGTACTGGGATATCAGTAAATTAAACACTCATTTAATTTCTGGTAGGAGAACAGGGAGGCATTATATTCCTGTTATAGCCCTGAAAACCCCCAAATTTTGATATTTCAATAGTTTTTCACTTTCTCATTCACACCTAAAATTTACTGTATCTGTTAACAATCCAGGCTTGAGAAACAGCAACATTTTGTTCTCTGGAATACTGCGGTTACCAGTTTTCGCAGTGTTACAACTGGTAACAGAATGTCTGATTTCTCTAAATTTAATGTGTGGCTATGAGCTTGACTAGCATAACCTGTTCTTTAACTTCATCTAAGCATGTGTTAACTGACAGAAATGATATTTGTCTTGCAATGCCAAGCTAGTTGTGTACAGTAATCTCAAAAAGTAAAGAGAAACTAAAGCTTAAGAAATCAGTGAATGGAAAGTTTAACGTGCCATTTTGTGTTTCTTCCTGCAATACAATGTGAAATACTCATTTTCGTATTATACAGCAACTGCATGTTCACCTATTTATGTGTTTAGACTATCAATATTTGTGACATCCTTTACAATGTAAAGGTTGTTAGGTGTTAGGGAAGTGTGGTTCTGAGCACAGGATTGGCAACCAAGAACCCTGTGAAAGCTACAAGCCTAGGCCAAGTCACCTACTTGTCTGTTTCTCCCTTTTTTCATTTGCAAAATGGGGTTAATAAAGTTAACTCAAAAGAGGACAGAAGATCTATATGGGAAATACTGTGGAAATTAAAACCACTATAGAGTATTACAGGGACAGGTTTTTGACTTACATGAAATACAATTTTTGGATAAAAAGTCATATCCCATTCATCTCCTACAGTGCAGTGTGGTATACCCTTAAAATTATTTATCATATTGGTCATGAGACCAAGCTACTGCAGATTTTTGTGGTATCTAGGACAGTCTTCTCAACTTTTAACCCCCACAATAACTACAGTGCTATAATAGAAACCTGAAGACCTTTTTGATATTTGTCTCTGGTTTTCTAATCTTGTCTACACAGGAAAGCTCTACAAGTTTTTGACTTCCTCTGTAGCAACGGTCATGGTCCTCTTCCTTGTATTTCTTGAGTATTTAACAGCCACTTTCTGTCCTTACAGCAGCAGGGCCCTTGTCTCCCTGCTACACCTGAGGCAGGTTAGGATGTTCTTGGCACTTTAGAGCAATGTGCTTGGTAGCTGTGCGACAGGGTTGTTTGGTAGTTTTAAGACTAGACAATCACTTGTATAGGCCAGTTTTAATAGAGATAATTGTGCCTTGAGTAGGGACCAGTATAGCTTGTATAGTATATACAAGCCCTTAGACATAGAGGACAGATGATAACTTCTGGCTGTATCCCTCTGGCATGGACTTCTAGTGTGAACTTGAGCAAGTCCTACCACTACATTTATTTTGTCTGCAGATTGGGAATACTTACATTTTCCCACTCTTACCTGTGATCGGGAAGTTAACTCATTCATGTCTGCAAAGCATTTTGAAATCCTTAAATGAAAAACACTATACATAAACAAATTGTTGTTGTTGCTGCTAACATCATGGAACAGACTCCTAAAGGATAAATTCTGGACTGCATAATCTTCTTCCAGAGAACAAGTATCTTGAAAAAAGTCCCTTCTTTTAATATGCAACATCTTCCTGATCTCCTTTGCAACTAGCACTCTGTTCCTGCATCTCTGCTGCCAAAACTTTCCACCAATGTTTTAACATAGCACTGAAATCACAAGAGTGTCATGAAGCACTTAGTATACTAGAGCAGTTCTGGTCATATGCTTTGCTCATGTGCCAGGCATAGTAAATAGCAGTGAAGCAGTTCAGCTAGGCAGACCATTTCTACTGGTAGCAACCAGTACTGGAAACTGTTATTCTATTCAAAAGGGTGTCACAGCAACATGAAAACAGATGCACACTGCTGCACAAATTGGGGGGGGGGGAGGGGAAAAACTACTTAAGATTTAATCCAAAGTTGACTGAAGGTAATGGAAAGACTCCTATTCATTTACTTAGAAGATTAATCAAAGTCCATAATGATTTCCTGGATCTTGGAATTCCCTCTAATCATACCATACTGGAGAAATATATGCTATTTGTTTAAATTTAATTGATAACCGAGGTCAAGTTAACCAAAACTAATTCCAAATCCAAGAGTCCAGAGCCGTAAGCGGTCCTAATACCGGCAAACATCGTCTACCCACACCTGCGGCTTCAGATGTTTCCAAAACCTTTGGCAGGCATCCTACTTGCAGGCCCAAGCCCAGAAGTTCAGGGTTTGGATGCCCCCAAGTTTTGCTTGCCATCAGCCACAAGGCCCTTGGAGCAAGCTAGTGGGGAGACTCCCATTTCCATAAACTGGGCTTCAAGCCACTGCACCTCGGCGGGTCCTGAACCATGCCACAGGAGCAGTTCTGCAAGGCAGTTCAGGAAAACTGGAGACAGATACATGGTATTTCCCCTGCCAGGTTAAGAAGCCATTATGAGCCTTCAAGAGGCGGAGAAGCAAAATATCTGCTATCAACATCCGTAAGCTGACATCTCGGGCCAAGTTGTGTCAAGGCTCAGGAAATAGTCGGTGATGACCCTGCTTTGAGTCGAGCCACAAAGTCGGTGACTGCGTTTCTCAGGGGCAGTGAAGTACCTGGCAAGTGCCCGAGATTTGCGGGGCCAAAGCCGCGCGGACCGTTTGCCAAGGACCCACCAAAAGGCTGTATCTAACGCGCATAAGAAGAGCAGCCACCCTAGGCCACGCGTCCAAATGCCATATCCTGCCGACCCCATGGCTGCAGACCTAACTCCTCGCCCACAGACACGGGCAACGCCCCAGCCCAAACCACCCTCGCTCTTCCGGGCAGCGCCGGAAGCGCCCTTTGACCCCGGAAGCGGCGGCCGGGGAAGGGGAGCGTTGCGCTGTCAGCGCTGAGGTTGAGGGGGTGAGTGGCGCTTGGGTCAGGGTTGGCCGGTGCTGGCAGGTTGCATCGCCGTTCACCGGCTGCCCGTGCGGGGCGGGGGCGGTTCAGTCCCGCGAGGCCCCGGCTGCACCTGAGAGCCCGGGCGGCTTCTCCCGCGGGGCGGGACGCTTGCTGGGGTCCGCTCCCCGCTTGGTAGGAGCTGCTTGGAGCGGGATTCGTGTCCTCGTGCCCTGGCAAAGCCCCTCGCAGCGGGCACGAGCGGCCCCCGGGTGCGTGACTCGGGGCTCCCTGTCTGGTGGGCCTGGGGGCGCTGCAGGGGCTGAGCACCCGCCGCTCCACTTAACTTCCGCTGAGGCACTCAGCACCTCTGCAAACAAGATCTTGAGTTTGCTTCCTGTGATAAGCGTGAAATGCTTTTTGCAAGTGTCAGGCCTAGAACTGATTATGTAGCAAAGGATAACAAGATCACTTGTTTCACAGAAAAAAATGTGCTTTTCTGGAGGCTTTTTGGCTGCGTTAAGTTGAAAAACACATAGATACATATTTTTAATTAATTCCTGTGAATCTCTTTATTTTTTAATTGCTTATAGAATTTGCACTTTTTAATGCGGTCTTTTTCCAAGTTGTGCAGTGATTATATGCTGGCCTTGCCATGGCAGAGTATTTATTTTTTTCATGATAAGTGGGTTTATCATCTAAAATGCTAGATGTCTCCCATTGCCAAACCTTGACACCATGTATTTGGATATAAGCAGATTAACTCTGGTAACCATGCAGAAGTTCCATTCACTCGACTCGGGAGCTTCCTGGGGACAAGGGTCCATCAATGCGCACATAATTGCAGGATTAAAATCTTAACTTTTAATTTGAACATCACTTTTTAATTGCATATGAAATAAATCATCATTATTTGGTTTCCAACAGTTTTATAATAAACAAAAGATATATTACATATTACTTAATATTTCTCTGTGTGTGTTTAAGGAGGTGCTTAATAATATGTCATCATCTTCATCAAATGCCATTTAACTTTAACTTAAAGGCTTTTAAATTTATTTGTACTAACTGTAATAACAGCTTCTCTGAGATGATGGGCCTATGCAGAGTAAAACATTCCTCAATGAAATTTCTTTGGGAGTACCAGTCAACCAGAGGGCTTGGCAGAGAAGATGCTGGACGAGAAGGAATCTTAAGAGGAATGTCAGCAATCATGTAAAAAGATCAGGCATCTACATCAAAGCATGTATATCAACAGTAGTCATCTTTGGTACTCTTAAGGCCTCCTAATCAGATGTTTCTTGAAAGGAAAGATGACAGTACTCTGCAAGGCAAAGGAAACTTAGCTTTTTTTGTAGCTTATGCTGCTACGCCTTGGGTGTCTCTTAAAAATACAGGATTTGGGTGGTGCCAGGGTTTCCTTTGCACAATGTGAATTCTAGCTTATAGATGTGTATCTTACATAATGCTGTCTCTTGGTTTGTTTTGGTTTTGATTCATTTACTTTTTTCAGCACAATCTTACACTACTTTTATTTCTGCATTTGCTAAAAACAGGGTTAATTCATCACAATGCCAGCATTGCCGTTGGATGAACTCCAGCTTACTGAAAAGGATTCAAAGACAGGGAAACTCAGGACTTTTCCAGCACTGGTGAGCTATGCTGCTTTTTGAAATTAAAATGAAAGTTCAACAAATTCCTCTCCCATTTCAAGAAATGGTTTGAACAAAACTGGCTCTGGAGCCAAGAAATGTAAACAATATTCCATGTAATTATAGGTTTTATTAAAATAGAAACTGTAGTCTTCATGTAGCAATGCATTGGTTCAGTTTGGAGGTTTTGTTCTATTGCTGCATAGAATGTTCTCTTCATGCCATTACACCAGGGGCAGGCAAAATATGGCCTGCAGGCCAGCTGCAACCCGCTAGGCCATTCTATCCAGCCTGTGGGGCCCCTAAAAAAATTAGAAAATTAATACTTATCCGCCCTGGCTGCCTGTTAAGATGACAGGAGTCAGGGGCAATAAGACCTAGCGTGAGCCAATGGCAGAACTAAGTCCTGGCAGCAAGTCTAGCCCGGCTTCTCCCCCTCCTCCCCAACCGCAGCCAGAAGCCTCTGCCTGTTCCTGCCTACGTGCACCGGGAGAAATACAGATAAGGAGGAGTGGGGGAGGGAGGCAGGGGAGGACCACGGGTGATCCCCTCAGTCCTCAGGGCTAGGCCAGGTCGGCTCCTGCAATCTCAACGATGCAGCCAGGAACCATGTGGTGCCCGAGCCGCTGGCTGGCAGGCAGGTGAGTGAACAGGGGAGGAACGGGGAAATGGATGCAACAGGTGTGGGGAAGGGGTAGCAAGTGGGTGTGGAGTGCAGCAACAGCTGGGCAGGAGCACGGCGCATGCGCTGGTGCATCAGGGCCAGCGCCGGCAGGGCGGAGTGGGTCAGCAGGAGTGTGGGCTGGTAGGGGTCTGTGGAGTTGGTCTGGGCTGCGGCAGCAGGGAGAGGAGGGTGCTGGCCCAGCTCAATAGAGCCCCTGGCAGCCTGGCTCCATGCTTCTCCTGCCCTGCCAGCGCTTGGCCCTGGGACACCAGTGTGGGCTCCGTGCTCCCACCCAGCTGTGACTGGCTCCTGCGCACCCACTCGCTCCCAGTTCCCCTGCTCTAGCCCCGTGGTACAGGTGGGAACCAGTGTGCACAGCCCTGACCCTGTGTGCCTCATGCTTGCCTGTCTGGGTTGAGTAACAGTGGTGCAGGACAAACTGCTGCTCAGCGTGGAGGGAATGAGGCCTCTCCCTTTCCCTGTGGCCAGCGCTTCTTGCTGCAGCTGCCCAGAGCCCACGTGGGGCTGCCTGTGTCTCTGCCACGTCACCACTGCCGCTGGGCTACCCCACAGAGTAGCGGTGGCAGTGGAGAGCAGGCATAGGCAGCCCTATGTGGGCTCTGAGTGGCTGAATCAGGGAGTGCTGGGAGGGGGAGGGAATGCTCTCTTCCCCGCCCCCCGCCTCGCCACTGAGCAGCAGTTTGTTCCACACCACCGCTGCTCAGTCTGGACCCTGTGCTGGCTCTGGGCTCGCCTGTCGTTGCTGAGCTACTGCAGCAGCAGTGGCAGCAGCAGCTGGACAGAAACTGCTGCTCGGCATGGGAAAAGTGCCGCCACCCCCCCCCCCACACACACACACACACGGCAGCGCAAGGCAGGTTTTGGCACAGCAGGCTGAAGCCCATGCCATGGTAGGTTGCGGTGCTTCTCCTTCACCGTCGCTTGTGAACTGCCCTGCAGCTGCTCCACACAGTCACTCCTGCTGTGCTGGGCAGCCCAGAGGCAGTGGTGAAGGAGCTGTGGCGTGGGCTCCCGCAGGACACAGCTAAAACTGCCTGGCAGCAGCAAGGATAAGGCACTTTCCCCTGTGCCAAGCAGCAGTTTTTTCCCAGGAGTGTGGGGTCTGGGCTGGCAGGAGCTGTATGGAGCCAGGCTGTGCTGCTTAAGCAGGGAGAGGAGGAGCCAGCCCAGCTCCATAGAGCCCCTGATGGCCCAGACCCCATGCTCCTGCCACCCTGCTCTGGGCCCTGCCAGAGCTGGCCCTGGTGCAGCAGTGCAGGCTCTATGCTCCCACCCAGCTGTTGCTGCGCTCCATGTGCCTGCTTGCTGCCCCTTCCCCCAACCTGCTGCAGCCATTTCCTCACTCTCCCCCACCCCCTGTTCGCCGGCTGGTGGCTCCTTGTTCCCAGCTGCATTTTTGGGACTGCAGGAGCAGCTGGGACATGGTGCCTGAGTGGGGGCGGGGATGGGATATGGGACGGATAGTGGCAGGAGAAGGACAGAGTGGCAGACAGCGGGGGGAGGGGGACGTGGCAGTGAGTGGGAGCACGGGGCCTGTGCTGGTGCCCCGGGGCTGGGAGCAACAGGAGTCCGGAGCTTGGGCTTGTAGGAGCGCTGGTGGGGGCTCTGCCTGCCAGGCAGGGGTGGGCTGTGGGCAAATCCTCCTCCTCCACACAAGACACAACCAGCCACCCTCCCCCCATGTGCTCACAGTCCCCTACAAAATCCACACAGACCCATATCCCATACAATCATAACCCCCACTCCTGACCACTCCCCACAAATCCCACACAGGCATCCACATCCTCCTTCACACCCCACATACCCACAAACCTATACCCACAAAACTTCCCACAATATACAAGAGTAAGACTTCATTTTAAGCTATTATACTATCACCTCTATGTATGTTACACAAACACATGGAAATCAGGACAAAAATATTTTTTGAAATGAAATTAATGAATGTTGTAGTATGGTTTTTTTGGTGGGTTTTTTTTAGAATATAATTCGGTATTTTTCTGATTCTGAGATGGCAAACTCCCTTGCTGAAAGGAGTACTTGTGGGGGGCAAGGGGAGGGACTTCTGGTGGTGGCCGGGGGTGGGTTACCTGTCAAGGGGCAGGGCTACCCATGTGGCCCTCTGACTTGCCAAAACTCAGTAAGCGGCCCTACACTCAAAATAATTGTCCACCCCTGCATTACACTTTGGAACCTCTCCATGTGGACTCAACATGGAATTGCAAGCTGAAATCATAACTCAGTGCAGTGCAAACTGATGTGTATAGGACAATAGAATGTTTGATTTTTTTGTTTTGTTTTTTGGTTTGTTTGTTTGTTTTGGGGGGGTAGAGATGGGGAGGGGGGGATTGAAGAACCCAGTTCTTTTGACTTTGTGAAAGCCTGTTCAAGGGTCAGTACTGAAAGAGAATGACATTTCAGAGGGATGACTTTGTTTTTGCAGTATGTTTTGGAGGTGTGGGAGGCTTTCTTTGCAAGGCTTGAATATTGTTTATCTTGATGGGACACAAAGAGCAACCTGTACTGAAGCATACAAGATTCTGAAAATATCATTGAGAATTAAAGATGATGAGAGTGCACTGATTTGCAGTGTTTTAAAGAGGAGAGAATGAAGAACTGCCAGAGAACAAGAGGAACAAACATAAGTTGGATTTCTAGCACACACCAGGTTCTCAATAATTGGAGGTCCTGCCAGCTCTGCAAATGCTTACATGACTTCTTGTTTCTCAATTCCTAGCTTAATGCACTGTTTTGCTTTCTACAGCATCCCAAAATGAAAGCAGACCTTTTTTTTGTGTTATACAAACCACCACCTAATATCAGAAACCATGCCCTTGTGGAGGAATTCTTAGAACGAGCAAAATTCATTGCTGATGATCTGGACTGGCTTCTGGCTTTGCCTCATGATAAATTTTGGTGCCAGGTAAATATTACCGTATAAACATTAAAGGAAAACAATCTGATTTGTAAAGATGTTTATAAATAACAATGAGATCTTGATATTTCTGATAGTCTCATTCATGCCTCTGTGTGTTAGCTTCCTGAGTAGACTGAATAGAGAGAATCAGTTGGCTTCCTAACATCTTAATTTGCACTATTGCATCTTTTATAACATGAACATTGTAATATTTTTGATAATGAAGTTTAAAACTGCTTGCTTGAAACTGGTGGTTATGTGACTTCTGAGTCCCTTTGATCATGCTGGCTCACTGCTGAATTCAGTTGGGCTACCTACATGTCATGTGATATTTTGCCTCATTTGCCATTGGTCTTTGTTCTACTGTACTAGGTAATATTTGACGAGACACTTCAGAAATGCCTGGATTCATACCTGTGCTATGTTCCTCGCAAGTTTGATGCACTACTGGATTTCCATCCGGAAGTGAATGACATGCAGAAGAGACTTCATCGGTGTGTCTTTCTCACCTTCCTCAGAATGTCCACTCACAAGGAGTCCAAAGTAAATACTTCTTCTCCTTACAGGGACTTAACACTGCAGCTAAGGAAAATAGAGAGACATTCCAGGAAACTTTTTTTTCTGTTCATCTCTCCCAAATGCCTTCCTTTATTTAGCTCCTATTTCTGTAGTCTTAACAGAGACTTGTGTTAGAACAATGACTGCATGAATCTGCTTTGTAATGGGAAATGCTAGTATATTATGAACAGGTTAGCAACGTGGCATTATAAAACAGAGAACCTAAAAACTGTTAATCTTTGCCACCACATAAAAATTTGGAGAGACTATTTGGAGCTCCTCTAGTCTCTTGTTAATTATCACACTCATGTTAGCTGGTTGCCCTGTCCCCATACATCTTGTCATGTAGTCCATGTTAATATTTGTCACACTGAACTTTCTCCAAGTTTCTGCCTTATTATAAAGCTGCAGTAAATTATAATTTTCTTTGGATCATAATTACAGGGTGTCTTCTACTTTAAATATGCAAGTGGAGTTCACTTTAACATATATGGAATTTTAACAAGGGCCTTGAGGGCAGGATAGAGTTTTTGCAATTACTGGCTTAAAAGCCTCTTTGTTTTAGTTTGCATTATGTAGCTATTGAGCTATTGCATTTATTATATCCACTATGTTGGTCACTTTCAATCTGTTTTGGGAAAGAATGTGTGTGGCAGTTGGATGGGCTGGGAGAGAACAGGTTAAATGAATTATGTAGCCTGCTGTGGGCATCACTTCTGCACTTCTATGTAGTTTTTCATCCCAGGATTGGAGTTGGAATACTCTGCATTGGTTGATAAAAGCCTCACAACTCCAGTGACATACACATATAGTTGGAGCTGGGCTAGCTGCTAGCCCATTATTACACAGTAGCTCCATGGGAATTCTAGAGATGGAACCCAGCAATTCTGCCTTCCCGTCCTCTCTGTTTCAAGTGGGAGAGGACGTGCAGCAAACTTCTACCCTTCACTGTGGCTGGATGAAGTTGTTATCATAAGCAGTTTTTTCTTCCATTAGTCATTCCCTCCAGAATTATTCTTTATTTTTCTCCATTTTAGAAGCAATTAAATAATTTTAGTTGTAATATCTTTGTCATTTAGAATTTTAAAAACCACCTCTAGACTAATGTGTTATGATTTGTGGGCACAGAATATGTGTTGTAAATCAAGACTCTTGAGTTCTCTTCCTAGCTCTGTCTCTGAAGCAAGTGATCTTTGGTAAAACAGTTACCTCCATGTACTACCAGATGTTTAAAATGCTGATAATGCTTGCCTTCTCTCACATGGGACTGATACTATTTTTGCAGCTCAGTTGACATGCTAGAGAAAAGAATAGTGCTATTTTTTTAAATACTGCAGTTCTTGAGGAGTGAAATAAATTATATTAACCTTTAAAATTATACATCTAATTTTACATCTTAAATATATTTTTAACAGGACCATTTCATCACACCATCTGTTTTTGGAGAAATTCTTTACAACAACTTCCTGTTTGACATCCCTAAAATACTGGATCTGTGCGTGCTATTTGGGAAAGGAAATGGTCCCCTACTCCAGAAGATGATTGGTTAGTCCAAGTCAGGAAACAGCTTGTTGCTTAAGGCTTCTGGTGTGTGTCTCTGTCAGGCATTGGAAGGGGGGTTGCATTTGGAGATACCAACCTCAAAATAAACTCTTCATAATAAAACAGAATCTTTATTTCTAGCTAATATATGGTTTACTTTCTTGTAAACCTCCTTTATTTCTTTGAAAGGAGGTGGGAGAGGTTGTTTTTCAAATGATTCTGTTTTTATGGAGTAAAGGAAGATCTTCCTGAAGAAATACCAAAAAGCCTTTCTTGGGGAGAAGTAAGGGGCAAATGAGAATGATTTGACATCAATATGGGTTGTCTTGTTCCTTTAGTTAGGAGCTAGACAACACAATCATGTTAAATCTGTGAATTCAGAAACTTGAAATTGGCAAAAAAGAAATTGATTTGTATATAGTGCCTCCAAAATACTTTACACACACTGTTCGTTATAGGATTTATTGTATCTGCATAAGCAAATACTGCAGCATTTGCAATACCTCAGCCGTAAACACGTGACCCTATATAACAATAAGAGGAAAGGGCACAATGGTCTGGACCTTGTAGTTTTTTTCCTGTTGTTTTCAAAACACCTGATTATCTTTAAGAGTCACCTGTGCAAGGTTGGGGGAAAGGATAGAATACATGGTCTTGAAATTAAATAAGATATAGAACTCTTCATCCAAAATTCTAACACAGCCCACCCAACATTTGAATAATACATCTTTTTTCCTTTCTTTGTGAGAACTATTCTTATCAAATTTCCAACTTAGCTAGAACAGGAAGTACCAGAAACCTTGTGACACCGCCTGTTCATGCAACAGCAGTATTTCCAGACCAAAGAAACTTAGATACATTCTTAACTTTTGGATGCTGATTTCTTTGTCATCTCTTTCAAGATCCTTCAGTATAAGTTTGCTCATCAGAGTCCCAAGTATGAGATGAAAACATTTGCCATTCAGATAAAAGATTAAACTATGTATGTGGATGTTAAAAAAGTTGCCTAAGACCTAGATAGGGATAACCTTGTCTAAATTGCACATTCACTTGCTGTGATCACATGTTCAGAAGCACTAACTGTTCATGCATGTGTCCAGTGACTTATTTACCTGGCTACTTGGGTATGCAGTAGTGTAACTACATGCACAATTTTGATAGTAAATATACAACAAACGTTGTGCATTTTTTTTATTGTGGGGAATAAAATCCTTCTCTGAAACCTGTCTCATGACTTCCACCCTTCTTCATAAACTCTTCCAAATCTTCTCATGAAAGAGCCTTGTTAATTCACAAGGCCCAAATAGTAAGTCACAGAAAAATAATATAGTCTTTCAACTGCTTGGTCAAAACGTATAGCATTCTGTTGTTCCATTGAGTGTGTGGTAAAGATAATGATTTCTGAGTAATATAAAACTAAAAATTATTAAGGGCTAATTGCATTTAAAAAATGTTTGAAAGACTGTTCATCAGTGTACACTGAAATATTTGTTGTCTGCAATTAAAAATCAACTATCGCTGTCAAAAAAAAAAAAAAGCCCTAGAAGTATTTAGTAATATGATTGATTCAGCTAGCAGGGCTTGAATCATCTAGCATTTCAGCATTGTGAAGTAATGCACATATTCTTGTTATTCATATTCTCCAGTTATGCTAATATTTTAAAAGGTGGTACTGGAACAGGTACTGTGCATGTGTTACAGATGAATGTTTCCACCCCTAAGTGGTTTGAGGTTTTATTTTATGGTGAGGTACTGTAGGGAGCAAAAGTGTTTTGCTTCATATGAAGCTGTTTGATGGGCTGGAGGTTTGAATTGATTTGAAATGGATTTTTTTTCTTTTTTTCATTTCAGAAAATATCTTCACTCAGCAACCGAGTTACTACAGTGACTTGAATGAAACAGTGCCCACAATCCTCCAGGTACTGCTTTACACTTGAGAACCCTAGGAGATGCTGTGAATCAGCCCTAGGTGCAGACAAGATGTTTGTGTTGCTAGTTACTTTCTTCCGTGAATTAAAACAGTGGGCTAGATGGCTTTTGAACCCTTATCTGCAACTTTACTTACTACCAGGAGCAGATCCAGAGGGGAAACAGTGGTATGACTACACCCCCTTTTTGGACTGGACCACACTGTGGGAGGAGTACCTGCAGATATTAAGTCCCCAAAGCAGGTAAGAATCCCATCCCCTTCACCTTCATGTCAGAGGCATGTTCCCTCCTCCCTCAACCCCCCACTATTCCCTTGTCTGCTGCTGCTTTCCTTGCTATCCCTGCTTTCCTTGCTGTCCCAGGGATGAGGGAAGCTCCAAAGTTATTCCTGCCCAGTCCAGCTGGGCTACATGGAAGGTGGGTTTAGCTGGGAACAACAGGAGGATGGGTTCCCCTCTCTGCCTGGTTCCCCTGGGGAGCAGGTGTGGGGAGAGGGAACCCCCCCTGCTTATTGCTGCTGTTGCTATCCCCAGCTAAGCATGCCCCCTCTCCCTTCCCCCATGCAGCCTTGCTGAAAGGAGGAGAAATGGCTTTGGAGCTTCCCCTGCCCTCCACCCCCTGGGACAGTGGGAAAAGAAGCAGCAGCAGGTGGGGAGAGGAGATATGCCTCTGAGTGCAGGGGGGAAGGGGAGTTGGATTTTTACTGCCTTGGGGACTTAAAGTCCCTAGAAGTTTTGGTAGTGCAGTCTGCCCATGCTGATGTGGGGGGTGGGGAGGGGTGCAGTCACTCCTGCAGTGCTGATTGCTGCTCCTGCACCCCACTTTGTGAAATCCTGTGTCTGCCCCTGTTCACAACTAACCTCCAGTTACATCCCACCTTCCTGAAATTTGTTCTTGCTTTCAAGTTTTGGGACCCTTTTTGCTAGATGGATGCTTGTGACTTCAATTATTTCATGCTCCTCTCCAAAATATTGAGACAAAGACAGATAACACAGTAATTACACAGAGTAGGTTCTCAGAAGAAAATGAAAATACCGAGACAGTATTTAAACTGCTGCTATTCAGATGCTAATAGGTAAGTCTAGCATTCTAAATTTCCATTTCCCTGAGCATGTAGCATATACCCAAGTGCACTGACTGAGCAGTTCTCACATTTGAGCTGATCATGAATCAAGATGCCTTGGCATCATTGTGACTAAACTCATGTTTTAGTCCTCAGGCAAAAAAATTCAAGTCATTTGCCCCCAAGCATCTGAGTTCATCTCTCTTCTTTTTGATAGTACTTGTTTTTTTTCCATCTCCATCATATTTTGGGGTGTGTAAAACTCAGCTGAGCAGTCTCATGAGGGATGGCATCATGTTTACAAGTGTTTTAAAAAGTAAGATTATCCCTTCAAAACAGTTACTGGGGAGGAAGTGAAGAATTCACTCACTTTAAATAGTGTACGTCCTGAAACAGTTGGTTATTCTCTACTTCAGAACTCTCTTTTATATACTGAGTCTTAGATATTAAGTGTTCCAGAGAAAGCATCGCTATTTTGCAAGTATGTATGCAAGTTCAAGGAAAAACATGATGATTATAAAGAATAGCAGTACAAATCTGAGTATTCAACTTCAAAAATGCCTTTTGCTGCTCACTCAGAGTTCAGAGTGGATGGAGGAAGGGATTTGGCAAATCTCCAAAGATGCAAATGTAATAAAGTTGTTTCTTAAGTTCTAGTGTGAAAGAAAGATTTATGTAAATTTGTCCTTTGTCTAGTGTTACACAGCTATCCCTTGGGTGTGGAGATAGTCACATCTCTTGTCAGTTGAGCTGAATAATCAAAAAAAGTGCACACTGACAAGATAAAGCAATCCACGTGAATTCCCTTGT
The DNA here is from genome assembly GCF_052110815.1 of Crocodylus siamensis. Taxonomy (NCBI): domain Eukaryota; kingdom Metazoa; phylum Chordata; order Crocodylia; family Crocodylidae; genus Crocodylus; species Crocodylus siamensis. The sequence goes on from NC_143403.1 coordinate 49,256,948, forward strand.
CTGATATAATAATGTTCTGGGGGGTTTTTGAACCTAGGTGTTCAACAACATTCTGCAAAAATGTGGCTTGCAATGTGAAGGTACTTCAGCTGAACCCCAGAAACTAGAAGAAAGAGTCAAAGTGACTCCTGCTGACTTGCCTCTCCAGGTAGGAAAATTGCTATATACTTGAATCAGCTTCAAAGTATTAAGCTTGTGGAGAGTCTTATTTTTGTAGATACTTAGATCCCATACAGTGTGCTGTTCCCAGTAATTGTTTAATTGCCCTGACGTGACTTGATGTGGCTTTTCTGCTTTGTGAGCATGTATTGTTTGTTCATAGATATCCAAGCTATATCTATTTTCTGTTTCTTTTCGGAGAGGTAGGGAAAAGAAGAAAGAGGTTCCTCCATTCCACTCCCATATAAGCTGTACAAAAGCACTTTACAAAATAAAATACTGTTTGTATAACAGCAGTGCACTTAAGTACCAAGCAGGAAAGGACCATGTTCTTTTAGGTGCTGTACAATGTACACTGATTTCTACAATAAAATAGCAATGCCAAGGTACCTTGACTATATGCAAATCATATGTAGCAGAGGTGTCTGACATATGGCCCATGGGGCTTTCAGAGGGACTGGGAATTGCAAGTGACAGTAGCAATAATCCTCATAGTTCCCAGACACTGCTTAACCTGCTGCTGCCACTGCCAGATATGGATCCAGTGCCTGAGGAGCCTCATAGTCTGGATCTGACCCAGAGGGCTGGGTGTATTTGACATTCCTGATGTATAGTAGTTTTACCCACTGCTGAAGTGGACTGTTTAGCTATTGAACTTCATGCTCTAATGTTATGCAATGGTTCAGGTTAGGAAGGGAAGAATACTATATCTAGTTGTAGAGGGAAGCTTGAGGAGTTCCCAAAATGGAGCTAGGGTTGGACTGCCCTAACTTAATAGACATTCCTTGCAAGCATATATGCAAGCATAATTCATCAGAACTGTGTTGGTGTCTTTTGAAGAACCAGTCCTCTTATACTGATGCTGTCTTCAATCATGTAAGACACCTCATGAAAATGTTATAGGCCTGCTGGAACTTGAGACCTGAGCCCAGACCTTCTTCCCATCCTGTCTAGGGGTGGATATATCACAATGTTTTCAGAATACCATATATCCCTAAATGCAAGATAACCCCAAATTTAAGACAGCCTCCCAATAATTAGATTCTGTATGTAGAAAATTAAATTTGTTAAAATTTTCCATGTATAGAATCTAATTATTGGAGAATCATCTTGAATTCATCTCTGCCACCACTGCAGCAGCGAAAGCAGTGGTAGGTGGCAGGTGATAGGGGGTAGATGGTGTTGGCGGGGAGAGGGGAGGCAACTTGCCCCCTACCTCCCTGCAGCCTTGGCCTCATTCTCCACACACATACCCACACACATACTTGCTATTGCTCTTGTGCCAGTAGGCTCCATCCATGCTGCTACAGGGCTAGGCTGGGGCCATATTCTGTGCCCCAGGCTGGGCTGGGGACAGAGCTTGCTGGAGCAAGATAACCCAGAGGGAGGCATGGGGGAGGGACCAGCCAGAGGGTTGGGGGCAGAGGCAGGAGGGTTGGGGTGGAGGGTAGGCAGCAGCTCTGGTCTAGAGCCCAACCCCAGGTTGGGGCCAGAACTACCTGTCTCCCTGTCGCCTCATAATTGATTCCAAGATGAGGGGTCCACATCCCCATTTTAAATTGGTTGGGGGGGGAGGGAACAGGCCAGGGACCTCATCTTGGAATTGAGTAAATAAAGGACATAAGGCTCTCTGGACAACTACGTGTGACTTTTTTTTTCCCTATGGGTAATTGTTCTTTCTCCTCTAGGAGTTGAAGGATATTGTGCTGTTCTTGTGTGACACCTGCATCTCCCTCTGGGCATTTCTTGATGTTTTTCCACTTGCTTGCCAAACCTTTCAAAAACATGACTTCTGTTACAGGTATATCTGTAGTTTCTGATAGAGCTTGATTTAGTGATCCATAAATGCTTGGGTGCTGCTTGGGTCTTTCCCTCTACTTTTATCATTAAAAGACTAGACAGTTACTATTTGAATAAAAGCTGCTTGGTTTAGTCTGGTGGATGTAGTGCTGGATAAGAGGGAACTCTGGAGGAGGGTGGGGGATGACAGTTTGCCTGTAAAGGGATGACAGTTTGCCTGTAAAAGGATAGCCCTTAAATGTCAAGGACAGAAACCAGCCAGCTGTATAATGCATACCCAGCTGGGATGTGGTCAGATGTAACTAAAAAGGGCTGAGAGAGTAGCAATAGGGAGCTGCATGATATAGACAGGTTCTGGCAATAGTCCCTGAAGCAGGGGCGGGCAATTATTTCGGGTGGAGGGCCGCTTACTGAGTTTTGGCAAGCCATTGAAGGCCACATGCCAGGCAGCCAGGGACAGATAAATATTAATTTTCTAAATTTTTTAGGGGCCCTGTGGGCCAGATAGAATGGCCTGGCAGGCCGCATTTTGCCCTTCCCTGCCCTGAGGCAAGGGTGTTGGAGAGCCTCTTGGAAAATAATCTGTCGGGGTTGGGAGGAACTGTTTTGTTTGCTTGCTTGTTTATATCTTGTCCTATTGAAAAGACTCAGAGCACTACCCAAGTTTTCTTTTGGGGCACAACTGTATTTTTTATCATAAACTTTTGGGAATGGCAGAGAGCTGTTCAGGTGCTGGGAGCCTTGTACACGGACAGGCATCTATTGAAGAGTGCTTTGGCATTATGCCGGGTGCAGCTCAGTTTCCAAAACATAGCCCAGATTGCAGGTGCTTCAACATTGCAACAATGATCTGTAGAGACCTGAGGTCTTAGCATGGATGGATGTATCTTGATCTGGGTGTTCTGGACAGTGTAGATAGTTGTAGCCAACACCCTTAGGGAGGCATCTTTCCACATCCCCTTTCCCCCAAAGCCATTAGCCTTCAGGGAGAGAAACCCAGCAAAATTCCTGAGGCTTGCCGATGCTTTCCACACTACACAAGCTACCTTTTATACTCCAACTTGGGGAAAATGGACATCTGACTCCATATCACTGGATTGGTTGTTGAGCCAGAACTCCCTGCCCAATGATACTGTTTGTGAAAGAAATTCAGGTTCTTTGTCCCATTTCCTCCCACACCTTCAGTTTGTTTGGCAGAGCATTCAAAAGCTCACTTCTCTGATAGAAATCTCTTAATATCCTATCTAAATATATCTGTAGCCATTTTCAACTGTGTGCCAGTATTCTTTTTCAAGCTGAGAAGCTCTTCCCCACTAACTAATGTTTACCACATGCAGGTACTTGTAAAGAATGATCACGTTCCCTCTCAATCTTCCTTTTCTTAACTAAAGCCAAGCTCCTTTAATCTTCTTTCATAAGAAAAGGTCTCCACTCGATAGTGTTAGTAGCCCTTCTTTGAACTTGTTCCAGTTTAAGTTAATATTTTTTGAATATTGGTGACCAAAACAGCACACAGCTTTCTAAATGGAATCTTCCCATTGCCTTTATAGTGGGGATGGTCAGCCTGCAGTACAAATGGCATGGACAGGCTCTTTGTGTGGCTTGCAGCAAATGTGGGACAGGGAGGGGGAGAAGACAGGTGGTACAGTGTCAGAACGGGCAGGGAGTAGGAACCAGAGTGGCAGATCTAGCAGGGAGTACAGGGCATGAATCAGAAAGCAGAGCTGCAGATCAGGGAGGGGAAGGGGATAGGAATGGCATCTTGCAAAAAGGTTGGCCCCTGCCACCTTGTATAATGTTATTAATACCTGCTTGTCTCTTTAGCACAGGCTCCACCAACCCACTGTAGGATTACATTGGCCTTTTAAAAAACAGTCAAACTGGCAGCTCGTGATCATTGTATGATCAGCTCATAGTCCCAGGTGCCTTTGTTCTTCAGATGTTTCTAGTCTACGTGCCTCTGCATATTGGTCCCTAAGTGCATGACTTTGCACTTAACATTGTTAAACTGAATTCCAGTTCTACCGGAATTGTCTGTGAAGACAAGTGTAGCTACATCTGCAGGTGTTTTGGCTTTAAGGTATGACAGTTATATACAGGCTATTTGGAACTTGTGATGTAGTACTAGAACAAACCAACTTGCATTATTCCCTCTCCCAGATGAAACTGAGCCTCTCTTGCTGGAAATCTGACACCACCAGCTATATATTTACCTTTAGCACATCTGAATAGCAGAAATAGTAATTGTCTTATGTAAATAAATTCTCTTTCTCTACCTCCTCTGATTACTTGGAGTATAGGGAAGAGGAGATTTTTACAGAAACAAGCCTGCATTCAACTCAATAACTCAGTGTGATCATGGTCTGCAGATTTGTGTTTGGGATGCTCTGTAGTGGTGCAGATTGATTGCTGCCTCAGTACCAGGTTGCTCTGAAGGCATCTCATTTGGCTGCAGCATAAGTGCTAACTCTGATCCTTAGGGAGGTGCTCTCTCCCTTCCGCTCATCTATTTATTACATTTCTGGAAATGAGCTATAATGAAACAGGGGCATTCGGAACTGATAGGGATGAGAGATTACAGAATCAGACCGGAGGAATTAAAATTGAGATTTCTGTTTGCCCCGTGATTTATCTTCAACAAAGTGTTTTATGACCTGTTTTTTGCAGATTGGCGTCATTTTATGAACTGATAATTCCTGAGCTGGAATCTGCAATTAGGAAGAGGAGATGTGAAGATAACAGGTAAATGGTGACGGAGAAGACTTCCCTGTCATTTTCAATGAAAACTCCCCTAGGTGGATTAGAAACACACTCCACCCTTCCCTACCTACTTCAGTCTCTCTCTACCTTTCTTGTCATCTTCAAAGAGCCTTTTTTCTAGTTTCTGTAGAAACCGTTATCACTGTGAGGGATTTTTAATGAAATCTTTCACTACTTTCTAAGGAGAAAGTCTGTGTAGTATAGTGTCCAAAGAGAGATGCAGTGATACAGCACAGGTATTTTAAAAAAAAACCAAACCAAACCCAAAAAACCATTAACTTCCATTTCTAGGTTCGCCACATTACATTTGAAAGCAAGGTTCATGTCTGCACTATTTGTCCAGCTTGTGTGGGGGGCAGGGCACAGCATTTCAGAAGTGTTCTAGAATAATCTTCCTTAGAATATGTATTAATAAATAAATGGGAAATGGTTTTATCTGTTCCTTACAGCAGAGATGAACCATAAAAATGGGTCACCTAACAGCTTCTCATCTAGAATAGGCAAGGTCAGCATCTTGAAAATAGGATGGTTTGTATTGATAATATTTTCTCGCTTGCTCTAGTTTACTGACTGACTTGTGGAGACGACTGTCTCATTCCAGGAAGAAGGTGGTGGAGGTTTTCCATATCCTCACTAACCAAATATGTCTCCAGCCCATCTTAGAAAGCAGGTACTGACTCTTTATTTATATAGTAAGACTGAGACCTACTGGTGTGGTCGTATGTACAGAACAGTATCTTACCTGCTCACTTTAGGGAAAATACTGATAAAATATTATGTCTTGTCACTTGCATTTGTCCAAAGACCTGAATTGGGACCAAAACCCAATTGTGCTGGGTTCTGGAGAAGCATGAAATCTTCTCTGATCCAAAATGCTTACGAAGTCCTGCTTATAAGAGCAGGACAAAGTCATGGCACAGTTGATGTGATAATGTTGGTTATGGAATACATTGCAACTTCAGACCCAACATTTGGACACCATGGCAAGGAGCAGCTTAGCACCATCTAAATACATGAAAAGCCATGTAGTGTTTTGACTCATTGAAAAGGAGGTTTCTAAATATAGATATGGAAGCTTTAAGCTCAGTTTCAGTTTCTAGTTTCACCAGATTGAAAATGTTAACTGGAATTTTAGGAGTGGTAAGTACAATTACCCCTATTTTATAAGTGGGGAAACTAAAGGACAAAGAAATGATGCAACTGACTTCAAACCCATGCATTTGGGTAATAGTATAGCCAGAACTAGACTCAAAGGCATTTGCCCTATTTACTGAACCATGCTGCTTTTACATTCATTCATTGCATTCATGCAGTAAATGTAGACCATTTGCATCCAGACCAAGTGTGTTACTATGGGCCTACTGGTACCCAAATATTGTCCCCAAGTTGTCATCAGTAAAAGTTGTCGAAGCACAGGAAGAATGGTCTAGGATGGTAGCTTTTACCTGGGTTCAGGTTCCCTGATCCACCACAGACTTTGTTTGTGATTTTGGGCACATCACTTGGTACTAGATCCCTGTTCTACCTCTGAGATGTCTAGGAGGCTTTTAGACATTTAAGTAATTTAGAAGTGATCCTATTCCATCCTGTGCAGCAGCCAAAAATCTCTCATGACATATAGATTCTATACACATCTCTGTCTTGCCATGGAAAGATCCTGTCAAGAGAAAGATTAGGAGGCAGTTTTACGCCATGTCTGCTGAATCACCTGGTGATTAGGTTAGGGCATTTGCATAGCAAGTAGGAAACCCTGGTTTTAAGCCTTCTTCTGCCAGAGAGGGTTTGTACTAGCATCTCCCACTTCCCAGCAAAGTGTCCTGTCCACTAGACTATGGATTAGTTGGGCCTGAGGGCATTTTCCAGAACTCCAGCTGAACCTGGGCCACTAAAATAAGAGTTGTTTGAGGGCAGAACGATAGCATGTAAAATTAAGCCTAACACTCTAGTCCAGTGAAGTGGACACCTTCCTGGGAGAGGAGGGTACTCTTGAGTTCTGGCCTCTGCTCCCAATAGTATTTATGGATTTTACATTAAATAGTCCTCCTCTTCTTCCTTGCTGCTCTTTGTTAGTTACACAGGCTACACAGAGTTGGAATAGATTGGGAGCTTAACCTCTCTGTCTCAATTCTCCATCTGTAAAATAATAGCACTGTTATACTTTGTGTGGGTGTTATAAGTATAAATGTGTTAGGTTGGGAGGCACTTGACTCATACAGTAATAAGGGACATCATTGTAGTTCGTGGACAGCAAGAGCAGCCAAAGGTAGTCTGAAGTAACCCAGAATCTTTTCATTCCCAGGTTGGCAGGAGCTATGGTTATTGTGGTAGTGACATGCTCGACTTCTAGAGAAATAGCTATTTTTGCAGTAATCCACTGGCCAGGAATACTCTGATTTGTGAAGTGGAGGTTCTTGGCCTTTCACATCTGTGTGGTTTCTGTAGCGATGCTCAAGGCAGCAGAGGCAAGGAGAATTTGAGAATCTATAGGAAAGAGGGCTTGTGAGTGAGAACTCATTTGGCATATATACCCACATAAAAGGGGTGAAAGAGACCACCCATCAGCTGAGAAATTCTATGTAGTGTCATATGGAAGATCAGTCTTGCAAAATTTGATTAAAAAAACCACAAAACAGCTGCTTTCACCCCCCCTCCCCCGTTGTGACTTCTCTTTGGGCTTTTTACAGTGTGAATTGTGGTTTCCAAGCCTCTTGGAGCGCTCACTTTCCTAACTATGTCCCAAAGGTGAAACGATTCAGTTTGCTGAAATGTTCAAAAAACTTGAGAAAAGCTTTGAAAAGTTTCACTTTTTGTAGCTTTATAAAATGTGAAATCTCAGTGGTGCCAGTGGAATCAAATGTGTTGGAGAAATGGGATTTTGTCACAGACTTGGCAGGTGGATGTAGAGATTCAGGAGGATGTTCATCTCAGAATTTAAGGTTTTACTATTGTGGCATTGTCTTTTACAGTTGTGAGAATATTCAGCCCTTTATTGAAGACTTTCTACAGATCTTCACCTCAGTGCTTCAAGAGAGGAGGTTGGTCTAAAGGAAGAAGAGACTTTCTGTACGCTTCCATTCCTTGCACCAGAGTTGCTCCGGCATCCCTATACGAGGCATTCCAGTGCACTGGGGAGTGGGAAATCTTTCAGTTTAGCTGAAAAAATTTTTTGTGAGAGAGTCTTCGCCTGTATAACAAGCTTAACTGTGATGCTAAGGAGGTTGCTGGAAATGGTTAGGTCTTGAGTCTCATTAGCATCTCTGCCTCTAGGCTCTCAAAGTTGTACGAGCAAATTTAGTAATTAAGTATGACAGCTCCCTTTCCAGGTTGTCTGCTTGTTGCTAATGGGGAAACTCATCCACAAGGAGGTTAAGCAACACATCCAGAGACATGCAATGAATCTCTCGTAGAGCTGGAAATTGAGTCCATATCTTCTGACTCCACCCTTTCTCTAGCTGTGTGCTTTAAGCACTAAACCATACTTGTTCTCTGGCAGAGTTAGAGGTTTAAATCATCATGCTGGATGTTATAAGTGGCTGCTGTGTTGAAGGGTACTGAGGGATGATGGGATGAAACAACAGGCATGGTGACACATGCTGGAGTTCATTACTGAGTGTGAGAGGAAATGTCTGCATTGGACTGAGGTTCAGAACTCAGTGATAAGGAAGTTACAGCTGTGCCGTAGGGCATAACAGCATGACATTCCAGCAGTTAATTCCCTCCCAAGATTGACTAATGAACTTGTTTTTGGGTTTTCAGGTTTCTCCGTGACTATGACGAGTTATTTCCTGTTGCAGATGACGTGAGTCTGCTTCAGCAGGCATCTTCCACCTTATATCCTTTGTTGTCAGCCAGTGGACACAGCACTGTGGTTTAAAAAGTTAGCAGTAGTCTGCAACTATCTTTAGTGTATTACTTGTGGTTAAGCTGGACCACTATTTTGGCATTGGTTAGAGGTGCACCAATACATTGGTCTGATATCGGATCAGCACTGATGTAAAGAAAATTGTCTTTATTGGAAATTAGCTTGATATTGCTGATAATTTGGCTGATAAAGGGCCCATGCATGCACAGCCACAGAGCAGCATATAGGTGGTGAGGAGTACATCCTGGCAGCTTCAAGAGCAGTGTCCAGATGGTAAGTCTGTTGTGATGAAAGGGGAGGGGGGAAGGGAAGACGCATGGGGGGTGCAGATGAAGGCCCCCGGCAGTGAGGGAGGGAGTGGGGCTGGGACGGGCTGGGGCAAGTGCTGCCCAGCCAGGCAGGGGTGGGCTCAGGACACAGCTGTGGCTTATCTACCACTGCACACTGCTCGTCCAGCAGCTTGTTTGGTGCTCGCCTGGCAGCTCCTGCTGCTGCTCTTGCCGCTTGTCCAGAAGAGCATGGGGGTGAGGGCGTGTGACCCTGGATCAGGGTGGGACTGGGGCTGTGCTCAGGATGGCCGGCGGCAGTGCTGGGAGTAGGGCTATGGAGGGGCTGCAGCCACCCCAAAATTTATTATAGCACCCCATAGCCCCCACTCCCAGTGCTGCTACCACCTGTCCCAGGTGTAGCCCTGGCCCACCCCATGCAGATCTGGGGGCACATACCTGCCCCCTCATGTCCTCCCAGATGAGTGGCAGGAGCAGTGGTGGGAGCTGCTGGATGAGCAGGTGAGTGCCGGACAAGTGGTTCCTGGATGACTGGTGCGCAGCAGCAGAAGCCGTTCCCCCCACCCACACCCCAATGAGCCATGGCTCTGTCCTGCACCTGCCCTGCCCCAGCTGGGCAGCGCTTGTCCCAGCCCCACTCCCATCCTCACTGCCGGGGGCCTTTATCTGCCCCCCTATGCCCCTACCCTTCCACTGCAACAGACTTAATTCCAAGACAGCCAGGTGGGTGAGAAACTGGCTGCAGGATAGATCCCAGAGAGTTGTAGTGAACAGATCTGTGTCACCCTGGCGAGAAGCGGGCAGTGGTGTCCCACAGGGGTCAGTACTCGGTCCAGTACTTTTCAACATCTTTATTAACAGTTTGGATGTGGTGGTGAAGAGCTCACTGGCCAAGTTCACAGACCACAACAAGTTACGGGGGAGCATGGTCACGCTTCAAGATGGGTCCACCTGTATCTGAAGCCTAAAAAGTCTAGCAAGTTAGGTGGATTGGAATCTGATGGCTAAAAACTCCTCAAAGATTGATTCAAGCTCAACATTAGGAAAAGCTTCTTTACAGTCAGGGTGTCCAGACTGTGGAATAAGCTCTCTCCAGACATGGTGTAATCACCTACCCTGGAAATCTTCAACAGGAGACTAGACAGTCACCTTGCTGAGGTCAACTGACCCCCATTTATCTTTCCTGCTTGGTGCAGGGGGTTGGACCCAAATATCTTCCAAGGTCCCTTCTAGCCTTACAATCTATGAATCTAAATCTATGACCTACAAGCTGGACGTGGATGTATCAGAAATCAGATCAGTATCAGCTGATATGCCTCCTTAAAAATCGGCTATCGGTCTCGGCCCCAAAAATCTCCATCAGTGCACCCCTAGCATTGGTAGAAAAACTTTGGGTAAAAAGACCATCGTAGACAAAAACACAAGCAAAGAGCACATAACTAATTGGAAGTGGTATTCAAATTCGTCAGCTAGGAATAAAGAACAAAAAACCCCTTAACTTAGTCTTCCAGGGATGAGACCCGAACAGCTTATATCCTCCAAGCAGTGGAAAGTGCCTGGGAAGGTGTGAATAGGAGAAAAACCTGTGTTACTAAAGACCCAGCACTACCATTGGCATCCAGTGGAGCCTCAGCAATGACAGAAGATGCTGCTAAGGACTCAGAGCTTGATGATGCATATAGATTGGAAGATGAAGTGAGTATGGAACTGCATAGATAGAACTGGGTTTTCTCAGTCTCTGCTTCACTCATTTCTCTATGGAGTGGGTTCATTTTCTTGACTCTGCTATTGAATCCCAGTTTGGAGTTCTAGTCTAGGCAGCTGGATGAACCAAAAACTGAATAGTTGCCATATGTTTAATGCAACATGTGCTTGTTAAATAACTAGGGGGGTAAGAAACTAACTCCTAATCCTGACCTTACACTGGGTATAACCCCCTTTAACTGCTTTTTTCCTGGGTTTTCTATTGAAGAGCACCTGGGTGGGTTACACTGGGTGCTACACTACATCAGTTGCATTCCTTCTTAGTATCTTTGCATCTTATCTTCTATATGCTTTATAAACAGCTGTAATGTTTTCCGAGGGGCTGAGTTCTATTTGGGAAGTAATCCTTAGAAATACACCAGTTTTCGCATTCAGGAACAAACAAAAGTGCTATGACTGCATTGTACAAACAACTCTCCTGATCAGTTTGCAATGTTAGCTTCCATTTGCATTAAATCCTCATGGCCCTAATTACTCTCCTTCACTGTATATACCTACACACACCCAATCAATATCACAATTCCTTTTCAGTAATGCTGCCCATTATGTTTTACACCTGTAGTATGCTGGAGCAGCTGCAGCACCCATTGCCAAGGTCTCAGGGGTGGAGCTAGATTCTCTGATCTCTCAAGTGAAAGATCTGCTGCCTGATCTCGGGGAGGGCTTCATCTTGGCCTGCCTGGAAGGGTATGATTACAATGTGGAGCGGGTGATCAACAACATCCTGGAGGACAAGCTAATGCCATCCCTGGACAAACTGGACCAAACAATGCCAAGGTGGGAGTTGAGGTTTCAGTGCTGCTCTGATGTCTCTATTTCTGTGACTTTTCTTTTAAATGAACATTCTCTGTGTAGATTAGAAACCCCTCTATAGAAGAGAAGCTGAAGGCTTGTGTTTCCCTGTGGCAGGGTGCTGCAAGGGGAGCTTCCCAGTGCCTTGTGTTATTGCAGAACCTGGAGACTTTCCATTCAGAGTTCCAGTGCAGTAGTAACTTGTCATGAGAAATGATTGTCCATTGGACACTAAAACAAGACCCATTAAAATTGTGTATTGGAGGGCATCATCTTAGCCTAGGATTGAGCAATACAGTGCCACCACTTTTGTACAGTGCAGACATCATTATCTGCAAGCTTTGAATTTGGTACAGAAGGCTGTGGTCCTGGATGACTAAATCCCACTTGTCCTACAGGAAGAAAAGTATCTTCAAAGGAATTCATTGAACTGAAATTCATCCTACAGGGTAGAGAAGTAAAATTGTCAAGTACTAGCACTGTCAAATACGCATTAGTTGAAGTTAACCCAAGGAAAATTGGAAACAGTTCAAATCCACATTTGTCACAATTCACGGAGTTGTGAGTGGCTTTTGCTCCTTTCCATACATTGCACATGGGACTTCAGAATCATAGCAGGCAGTAAAATTAACTAAATTCTAGCTGTCTTTGCAGCTGTTGGATTATGTATGCACTATAGCAGCAGTGTAATTTCAGGTAAAAATGTGACTGGTATGCCCAGCTGTAATGCACAAAGGCATTGGCCATGTCTGGGCTGTAATAGTGATATTACACACTTAAAAAATGTAATCCTTACCAGAAAGGTGAGGATATTAAAAATGCAGATGTTATATTCAGCAGTGTGTTGCTGTTTGATATTTGAGTCGAATCTATTGAATTTGCTGGCACAAACTCTTTGTGTTTGTGTGCATTGGGGGGGGCAGGAGGAAGAGTGTTCAGCTCTTCTCCCCCGCCTCCCCTTATTTATCTTGCCGCTGCAGAGACAATACAGCTATCAAGGCAGTGGGGCTGGATCCTCTTCTGCCTTGTACATCCTCAACAAGCTGTCAGCAAAGTGGCAAATGCAGAAATGTGATTATTGGTGTTTGTAGAGGCAAAGCACAGCTGAATATTCAGATTCTGGGCTGAGTTTACTGCACCAGCAAAAACAAATCTAAAAATATTCATAGTTAGACTTATAAATTGAACAGATGTAGCCAGGAGGCTTGAAACCAGAATTGATACGTAACCATAGGGAAACAAACATCCTGAAACCAACAGTAACAAATTGTTGGGATTTCCTCTGGAGGGTAGTCATCAAACTTCAGTTTGGCTTTACTGAGTCATTTTGAGTACAAGTATTCCTCAGTATTGAATATTTGCTGTTTATATTTTCTTTTGTGTGTTCTTAATTGAAAAGAATTTTCTTTTTGCTTTTGCTAAGTTTGTGCTCCCTCAAATACTGTTTAGTTTTAGCACCTTGAACACATGGGTATGGTGAGGGATTAGCAGAATAACAGAGATCTGAGCAAGTGTGTACTTCTATTGGAGAATATGGCCTGTTTTGCTTTTATCTTAGAGATTTCTGTTCTATCTTCTTTTCCACAGGCAGGTGAAGCCAGATCCAACCCCTTTGGTGACTTCTCGATGTAATGTCTTCCAGGATGATGAGTTTGATGTTTTCAGCAGAGACTCAATAGACCTGTCCCGGGTACAGAAAGGTAGGAGGTGAGTATATTCATTTTAATAAGCCCTTTTGGACAATTTCAAGTAACAAAATCTTATGCAAGTTTGACAAAAAGGGGAGACTATTTTGTTTCTGATCACTTGTATATAGGTGGTTATGACTGTGTTTGATTGTTTCAGTCTTCAAGCTCTCTTATTTGGGAAATAAAATGAAATGATAAAATGAAATGATTATATAACTTTGGTTCTTAATGACCTTTCTTGACGATGTACTTCTGTTTGCCTTTTATGTTTGTTTTGTCAGTATAAAATTATAATTGTCACTGTTGCCAGCAGCCTAAGATTGAGTTAGACCTGAGACTATATAGCAATCTGTTTCAAGTTCAAGGGAAATATCGATACCCATCTGGTTTGAAATCCAGTTCTGATAATGCAGAAGAATATTGGTCTAGTCTCTTCTCTGGTAGTTCATGCCTTTGTTGCTGAGTGCTTGCAGTGAAATTGCATTGACTCTGCTTTTCACCTATTCTAGCATGCTGCTCTGTATCTTTTATGTTTACTGAGCCTAAGCTGTTTGGCATTACCCTTTCATTCAGGCTGACACAGGTTTTATCCCTAAATGAGTGGTTTTTCTGTGTTTCATATGCTTTTCAAAAGCTTATTTTAAATCAACCAAGTGTGAGCACAGTTTTATTTTTCCATGAATTGTGTATAGATGAAAAATTGGTTTGCAAATTAAACCAGTTGAACCTGGCAGCATTAGCTAAGCTTGAAATTAAAGACTATAACAACTTATTAAGGAAAAATCACTTCCCTCCTAAAGTCCAATCAAATTGCGTTTTGCAGCAGTGGGTTCTCAAATTATTGTTTCTTTTACTGTGAAGTTTACATTGACTTGATTACTGAACTTGATTGTTGCTTGCCTTTCTGATCAGAAAAAACTGCCTTTGTACTATTGAGGAGAGGTAAGGATTTTTGTAGGCAATATCTTTTTGTTGGATCTCTCACGTTTTCCTGGATCATCATGGCTACAACTTCACCCTAACATTAGCACTTTGTACTATTAGACATTTAAGATACAGTCTGAGATGGTCTATCCCCACTTTTCTCTTTCAAAACTAGTACATTCTTTCCTGGTAAAAGCACTAACAGACAACCCATTCACCATAAGGTTCAGTCACACATGTGTCCAGCAATGTACTGTGCCATCTCCCCAAGTTGTTATCGGGTTGTCGGATAGCTGACCCTGTCCCTTCACAGATGACTGGCAGCACAGATTGTTGCTTCAACTCCCTAAGAAAGATGTATTGTCATTTGGCCCCTTAAGTTACTGTCCTGTTGGTACTGCTGTCTGTCGGTCTGCTCTCCCTAAAGGTGTCTCTTCACTGTAAAACACACCTGTTTTGCACAGAGGCATCACTTTTAATGCTAAATCCCAGTGGAAACAAGACACTATGTAGTTTTTGCTTTGACGTAGCTGCTTGAGGTCAGCCCTCTGAGGCATTGGGGTATGTTGTGGATTGCAGCTACCATGTATCTTGTGTCTGCTAGGATTTTACTTTGAGAGCTATCTTGATGTAAAGAACACCTTTTTTTGCAGCAGCAAAGGCATAGGTTCTGTCTCTTGTTCTTGCTTTTCAGGTAGGAAAATTAGACCTTGCCCAGACTTCTGGGCAACAGTGTTTTTTCCGGTCTGGTCTGAGGTCTAATATAGGTTGTAATGATAAACTATTCTTGCATTCCTTAAAACCAGAAAAGCACTGTTTTGGTGTTTGCCCATTTTGGGCAGGGACCAGCAGCCTAAAAGATGAGATGTAACATGGATAAAAAAAAAAACATTTTTCAGGGATGTTTGAAGTTAACTGCAGCTACTTTCAGTGTTGGAAACCAATGCAATGATTCATGAAGGAGGGGGAAAGCAGACACTGCCTGTGTCATCTTATCTTATATGGGGATTCCAAATGTGAATGAAGCCCAAGATCAGGCTTAGAATAATTTTCCCTTGTGGGAAAAATACCATGGGAATCTGGCCATTCTGGATACACCTCTTTCTCAGGCAGGTTCCTCTACTAGAAATATGAAGAGAATTCAGCTATTCCAAGTGAAACTTCAATTGGGAATTCCCTTTAAACTTTGGAGTGTTTTGGAATATGCTCAGGAAAGGCTTTCCCTATTCATCTAAACTCCATGCATGGTTTACAGCTTAAGTGTCACAAGACCTTGCTTCCTGCACAGGATTAGTAGGCACTGAGCCCATCTGACAATCAAGGTAGAAAGTTTCAGGTTAGGCACACATACAGTTGTGTGTCAGATTTGAGTATGTTGGCCAAACTTAGTTTCTTACCTATAAAATGAGTCCAATGTTACTTGCTCGGCAGGTTTAACTGAGGGTTGTTCATACAGTGCTTTGAGGTGTTTAGATCAGAAATGCTACAGTTGCAGAAAGTGGTGGTATTCTGTGGGTCTTCCTGATGCAGATGGATTTCTTGGTGTGGTGTTTTGTTCTGCTTTCTCTGCCGCTCCGTGAATCTTCTATCCTTATTCTTCCATGCATATTGTAGTTCTCATTCTTCCCTTCTACCCTCCTTGCTTCTGTCTGCTTTCTCTCATCACAAACTTAAATTGTAAACCCTCTGACTACTGGGGGGGAGCAGTAGGGGTGCGCGAAACGGGCAGTATTCTATTCGGATTCAGCCCGAATCGGGGACAATGATTCAGTTCATTGATTCAGATCACTGTCTCAATTAGATTCGGCCAAATCTGAATCTGAAGATCCGATGCCAATTCGGCCATAGACACAGCTTTAAATGTTTTTTCTGCATATCTCAAGGTAACAGGCGTGGCTCATGAATGCTGCTATGGTGAGGCAGATAGAGCATCCCACAGGAGCTCAGGGGGGCCCCTCTGCATGCTTGGTGGCAAACCCAGAAGTAGATTGGAACTACTTCTGGTCCACTTCTGGGTCTGCTGTCAAGCAAGTGGGGGACCCCTCTAGCACCGGCTTGGTGATTGGTCATGGGGGGTCCCCGAATGCCCCTCCAGACTCAGGAGGCACCAGTTGCTGGGGGGGAGGTCCCCCTGCGTGCTTCCTGGCAGACCTGGAAGTGGACCGGAAGTACTTCTGGTCCACTTCCGGGTCCGCTGCTGAGCACACTGGATACCCGCCACGTTCCCATGGGATGCTCCATTTGCCCCAGCATCTCAGCATTCACAAGCCGCCTGGTACCTAGAGGTACATAGAAAAAACATTTAAAGCTGTGTCTATGTCCGAATCTATGAATCTTTCCAGATCGATTTGGAGGGTTCTGATTCAGTTTGGAGAGATTAAAGGGTCTCCTGATTCAGTTCGGATTTGGAGTTGGGCCGAATCTCTGCTGAATTGAATCAACAACCAAAGCTTCACGCAGCTGTAGTGAGCACCCCACTCACTGTTGCCGTGATCTTTAACTTGTGCTTCCTGGCACTACGGCCCAGATATTTAACCTCTGAACTAGCATGGCAGCATGGTGTTAGCTGGCACTGTGTACTTGGAGGTTCTGTCTTCTGTTGAGACCAAATCTGGGTTCTGATTATTGTTGTCATTAAAGATCCACAGTACATGTTGTGGGAGTTGGGTTGTGACCGCATTCCAGCTTGAGTATAATTGTATTTGGTTGCCAAAAAAATCTTCCCTTCCATTTGAAATGGAAATGGTACAGTCCAATTCCTGGCCTAATCTGTTGGGCATTCTTGCTGACTGCTTTCAAAATGATCCCTTTTGCATCTCCATTGGTTAATTACCCCTCCCGAGGTACTCAATGATTGGGAAGTGTTTTTGAGGTGAAGAGTTTTACTGCAGGATGAAGTGTTTAGTCACTGGGGAGGAATGAGTTTCCATTTATTTAAAAATTCTAGCTATAAAGAATGACTCTGAAGTGCCTCTGTTCTGTTTTTGTTTTGTGGGGGGTTTTTTCTGTCCCTCCATCTCCATGCTGTGGGCTGCAGGAAGGACAAGGACACAACAGAGAGTTTGTTGAATGACAAGCGTCTAATTGCTGAGCAGAAGGAACGCTACAGCCAGTACAGTATGATTGTAGAGGAGGTTCCTGAGCAGGCTGGAGAAGCCCAGTTCTCTAGGGATGACTACGAGGATGAATACGATGACACCTATGATGGGAACCAGGTTGGGGCTAATGATGCAGACTCAGATGATGAGTTGATCAGCAGGAGGTATGTACAATGGCTTCAGCCTGTAGGAAGTTGATAGTTCATGTTCCTACTATGTAAATGCTGGTACAGAGGAAATAGGAGAACATATCTGAGCACTTGGCCACGTCCGCAGGACTCCATTCTCTATGCTGCTGGTCTAGTGCCAGGAAGAGAAACTCCAAAGATTTCTTTCCTTCTCCCAGTATTCTTTCTACTCCTGACCTGAGAGGATGGACAGGCTGTGGGTCTTCTTTTTTCCCCCTTGACAAGAGCTTTTTGAAGTTCTGGGTGCAGGAAGCTCTAGGACTCCTTTTACCTCCCTGTTTCCTCCCTTTCTCTCTCATTTCAGAACCAAACAAATACCTTGGCTTTGTTTACAAACCTCCGTAGCAGGCTGAATAGGGTTTAAGCTTTCACTCTGTACACAAACAGCATGATGACCTCATGCTTGTTTCTTCCTCCCTTCATCCCAGATCCAGAAAAACAGCTGGGATTGCTTCCTCCTGGCCTTGCTTGCTTGGTGAATTTCCCTGTTTCTGTGGCTCTTATGGGATCTAGCTATTTGAGCAGGGGACTGAAAGTGCTGGGCCTATTCCACTGACTAGGCAAGTGACCTTCATGCTTCTGCTTTGGGGTATGGACATGAAAACAATTTACTGCAAAGGAAAAGGACCAGGGTTTTACTTCATGCCATCTACTCTGCAGTAAATGCCCATGTGCCTGTTCCAAATCCAGATGAAGAAAGTAAATTGTGATGGTACTTCTCTGCCCATATTTAGCTTCTGTTTATCACAGGGTAAGACCATACACACAGGCAGTTGCTGCAGAGCAGTTCATGTGCAATAAAGGCCTGCCCACATGGTAAGTTGTATATTCGTAAGCCAGGGATCCTGGTTTTCTCTGTTTAAAAATTGCAAATTCTCAGACTAAAACCCCCCCAAATTGTTTTTCCATTATTTATAATGAAACGCCACTAGATATAGATCTAGATCTGTATATCTATATCCTTTTATATATCAGTTGAACACAATGTTTTATTGGTATATTTACAATTGCCCCACTCCCTCCCTCACCGCAGGGGGCCTTGATTTGCTCCCCGACACTCCTTCCCTCCCCCGTCCCCTTCCACCACACCAGACTTACCAGCTGGACACAGCTGTATAGGAAATCGGATTGGTATTGGCCAGTATGCCGCCTTAAAAATTAGCTATCGGTATCAGCCCCAAAAATCTCTATCGATTCACCCCTGGTTGGAAAAGCATAGCATTTTTATTATAAAATCATGACTGAGGGACATTTTCAGAAAAAAAAAAAGAGTAAGATTTAGCAGGAAACCAAGCATACTTTATTTCTTCATCTCCTAGAAGCTGGAGGCTTAATATTTCTCTTGCAATTAACATAATCACTTTCCAACCATAACAGTGCTTTCAGGAAGCTGGAGCTGTAACATGTTATTAACGCAGTGCTAATGCCAGTTTTTAAAAATGCAACTCTGCTTTTTTTTTTTTTTTTTTTATTCCTTTGAAGTCTTTCTGAAGTATTGTTGGAGATCAGAAATAAAAGGCTCCTGCAGATTTGCCCATAAAACACTGGAGGTTGATTTCCCACCCCCCCAAGGGTCTGAGATGCCCGTGTATCTCTCAGTAAAAATATTATGAAGGGCATGTGCATGTTGTAGCTTCTGAATACCAGGCCTGTGGCTTCAATACAAACGGACACTTCTGGTTTTACATTTTGATTTCTTCTGTGGTGGAATACCAGGCTTAAATCCTTGCACTAAAATAGAACTAAAATCAGTTTCTTTCTCCTGCAGGCCCTTTGCATTATTCTAGATGTGCAAATTGGCTATAGAGCTGATGGGTTTTCTCAATCAAGTATTTGTGTGTGAAAAAATCCTCAACTAGTGCAAAGCTGACTTAAGTACAGCTGAGAATCCATGGGATGACCTCTTCCCAATTGCTGTGGGTTAGAGTTCAGCTGCCTTGAGTATAAAGTCATTTTTGTTATAGTGGGTACATAAAGATTGGCTCACCTGTATGAAACCAGACTCCCCAGTCTATGTGTTGAGGTCTAGAGAGGGCTGACAGTCAAACTTCACCGCTCTCGTGATGATGCATTGTGGGAGTCTCTGGCTTGGCTTCTGAAGGTAGGCATGGATTCTTGGTTCCTTGTGGTGTCTCGAAGTGCCTATCTGTCCCCTTGCAACTCTCCCACTTCATGAAATGTCATACCATCCCTCCCTTGGGGAGGTGCTGGGTGATAATTGTTATTGATTGTTTCCCCACCATGTTTATGTACACACCTTGAACTTCCCTAGGAAACATATTTTCCATGTCTATCAAAACTGGACTCAGAAGGAACAACTGTGTTTCCAAAATCTTCCTGGAGTGGGGATGGATAGAGACCTCTCCATTGATCTCAGTAGAATTATGACAGAGCTGTATTTTGTCCATCATGTGCATGATCCTATCAAAAGTGCAGGGGGTGAAGTAGTAAATATGAAATGAAGAACATGGTGCTTAGCTGAAACTTTCCAATTTGGAAATATTTGGTAATTGCAGTCTCTGCAAATGTTTGTGGAACATAGCAAATTCATCATTTGTTGTCACATCTTTCCCTACAAAGTTAGTAATTCATTCCACCCACTTTATTAAGTTATAGGTCCCTAAAAGTTTTGGTTATGCTCTTTAAATGCCTGTCACTTCTGCAGTTCAGAAATGTTTTTTAAATGGCCTTGGACAGGCCATAGCAAGGCTGTCCGACTTCTGAGTGGCCGCAGACCACAAACTTATGATGTGAGGGCTGCCTATTGTGTGGGATCCCCATGGTCCTGCCATGTGGGCAGTGAGAACCCCCCGCCCTCCTCCTGCCACTGCTGCTGCCAGATGGCATAGTCAATGTGACTTGTGCCACTGTGCAGCCAGTACAAGCCCATCTCCCCTCTGCCCTCCCACTATCATGTAGGCAGTGCAAGGTCCCCACCCTTTCTACCACTGCATACTGTCCCACTCCAGAGGCTGCTGCAGTAGCAGGAGCAAGGGAAAAGTGGCAGCCAGGAAGGTGCCTGGGGACTGCATGTTAACCCCTTGTAGGCCAGATGTAGCCTCTGGATAGCCAGTTGAATGATGCTGGGCTATAGTAATAGCATTGCCCAAGTAAAATAGTTGTGGTTGAGGTCCCTTAGTTTTTCTTCTTTTGTGCCTCAAACTCCCAGGCCATTTACCACGCCTCAGATCCTGAAACCGAAAGGACGAGAGGAAGACGAAGAGGAAGAGGAGCTGGAAGAGGAGGAAGCTGAAAAAGAAACAGCAAAGGTGACTTGCTTGTTTTGCAGGTTGATGGAAATTGGAGCTATGAAAAGTTCCATTGTAAGTCCCATCTACTTTGCCTGCTATTGCTGGCAGGGGCTTTAGCATGGTAAGTTACCTATTTCAAAACCCGAATCTTCCAACTTTAGCATTGATAGGCATAGCTCTTCAGTGTGGAAGGGTGCCCCTTTGGTCAGAAGCAGCAAGCAGTTGGACAGTAAAAAGTCCCCTGAGTATAGCACTCCACAGCTTGCCCTGTCTCTCCCAAATTTTTGCTTGCTCCATGTAGCCTCAGGCATCTGTCACTTGCCTACCTATCTGTCTCCCCCCCACTGATACTCTTCTTCTCTCCGCCTTATCCTTCCTCCCACATCACGGACTGGCACCAGCCTGGCCCCACACTACTGGTGTCGGCTACATGCCACTATGAGGCTGAGCTGGAGCTATGCTCTGTGTGCCAGGCTGGAAGGGGGAAGAGCCTGCTGGCACCAGAGCAACCTGCACTGCCACCCTTGTACTTGATTCCTCTGTTCAATGGGGGGAACAAAATATTGTCTTGGAATTGAGTAAATACAGTATTATTAATGGTGAAATTGACTGATAAGCAGGGGTGGGCAAAGCCTGGCCTGTGGGCTGGGTCTGGCCAGCAGTGGACTCCATTTCCCAGCAGCCCTTGCCTGCGCAGCTGGGGCCAGTTTCTGTGGAGACCCCAGCTGTGGCCATGCTGTGATAGCGCAGTGCTGGTGTTTCTGTGGAGAGTGGCCTGAGCAGGACTGGCAGGCAGCAATCGTGTCAGCCTCTTCCTGGTAGCGGGGCTGGAGGGGGTTTGTTGTGGACAGGCTCAGGTGCCACCACCTGTGTGGGGCACGTGGTGGTGGCAGAGGGGCTACAGGGAATTTTGAGGTGACTATAGCCCCCCCAAATTCCCCTCAACACTATCCCTGCTGACAGGGTGTGTGGCACAGCACAGAGCTGCTCCAGAGCTAAACTAGGATCTTGTGGCAGTGACAGCGTGGTCCAGAGCCAGGGCAGAGCTGCAATCTGCAGCCTGAGTGCCCCAATCTGGCCAGTGGCTGGATCTGCCATTTTGCCCACCCCTGATGATAAGGGAGGAACAGCATCTCAGTAACAAACTTGCAGTCTAGATCAGGGATATGAAACCCCTACTATGTGTGTCAGTTAGTGGCATGTGGAGACATATATTTTCCTTGGCATGCCAGGATGTGTGTGAGGATATTGTTTAAAAATATATATTTTAAAGTTGCTGCTCTGGGGTCTCTGGAGCAGCCACAAGTCCTAGCACCACACCAGGCACCGTGGACAGTCAGGAGAGCACAGGCAGGGATGTTGTCTGCATTCTGCTGACCTCGCCCCCTGGCCTGGCCCCTGGAGGGGGAGCTGCAGGTGGGTAAGGCTGTGGAGGGCCACAGTGCTGGAGGTTCGTGGCTGGCTTGGTACCGAGCGCTGCCTGCAGTAGCTGTTTCTGAGGCCTGGGGGCCTCCTGCAGCTGGGCCCCACAGCCAGGCCCATGCACCAGGAGTGGCTCTGCCCCGGTTGCACTGTCCAGCATGCAGGGAGGTTGAGCCTGGAGCCCCCTGAGCCTGGTGTTCTGCCCTGACCAGGTGGCATCTTCAAGCAGGCAGGGTGGCTGCAGCCCATCCCCACAAAGCTGTGTGGGCTGGGCCAAGCCCCACCTCAGGTGCTGCTGGGTGCTCCCAGCCACCTGCCCACTGTGGCCCAAGTCTGTGGAACCCCGAGGCAGCCCATGCCTCCCACCCAGCCCTCACTCTCCTCCGTCTGCTGCCTTCCCACGCGCCCGGCTAGGTTGGCCTATCTATGGAGCTTCCCCCTGCACCCAGGATTCACCACACCATCCAGACTCTGCCCCAAGTGCCCAACACCAGCGCTAAGTACCCTGGTGCTGCCCCTGCCCAGGTGGGACAAAGTGTCTGTCTGCCCAAGCCCCAACTAGGTCTTTCCTCCTAGCCCTGGGCCCAGGCTCCCTCTGCTCTGGGACTGTTGGGGAAGCCTGATCACCCTGGCCTTGGCAACTGCTGCTGCGGTGTCACTGCTTTCCTCCACTGGACACTGCCCTGGACTAGTGGGTCCGAGCTGCAGCTGGTAGTGGTGGGACATGTGGGCATTGAGGGACACACTTCTTTCTCTTTCTTTTTTTTTTTATCTCCCCTCTTTCTCTTTCCTCTCCCCTTTTTCTCTCCTTTTTTCTCTTTCTTTTTCTTTTCTCCTTTTTCTCTTCTTCTTGTCTTTCCTCTTTTCTGTTTTTCTCTCCCTTTTTCTTTTGTCCCTTTCTCTCTCTCGCCCTCTTTCTCTCTCCCCCCATCCCTCTTTCTCCCTCTCTCCCTCTTTCATCACAACATGCTTAACAAAATGAGAATTCACAAGAACAATGGTAGTATATAAAGTTTTATTTATTGACACCAGGTTTAGAATTTTTAGAAAACCTGGAATTTACTGTAAAAAAAACCCAAAAAAACCCAACAACAACATTATGATTAACTATATTAATATATGCAGTGTTTCCTGCCATGTACCTCCTACCCCAGTTTTGGTTTTTTGGGCTTACTGGCACCTTACAAGGTAGACATTGCGTTTTTTTCAGCACTAGCCAAAAATGTTGCCTACCCACAGTCTAGATGTTCTGCCAGCATTTCAGTTAGAGTAGCTTGTATCATCTTGCATCAAGGGCTTCCCTAGCACTAATCTGCTGAATCGTCTAGTCATAACTGGTAACCTCAGCTGTAGGTTGGGGATAGGGAAGGACTCAACCGTACCACAAAAAGCCAAGCTTCTGTATCTCCTCAGATATTGCTAATGAGTATGTAATACTACAGTAACTTCTATTCTGCAGCAGGACCATTTTGTCCAGGACCCAGCTGTGCTGAGGGAGAGAGCAGAAGCCCGACGGATGATTTACCTTGCCAGGAAAGGGTAAGACAGAATCCCTTATTTGGAATGAAGTATGGGCTCCACTGAAGTCAGTAGCAAAATGTTCATTGACTTCAGTGGACCAAGATTTCACTTTTGACTAGTACCGTGACACCTGATCGTGAGATCCCTGTCTCCTCAAGGCTACTGCCATAATGGAATGAAGCATCTTGACTTGATGCAGGTCTTAAGTTGGCTTGAATCAACCCAAAATGCTTCCCACCACTCTTAAGTTAACAAATGCATCTTTTGAAACTGACACCATCTCAGTCTTCTTACTCAGCTTAACCTCAGTACATCTACTGTTTCTGTGCCAATGGTATGGGACCCCTGACCAACCTATTCACTTGCCATAGCGGTGCTACTGTTGCAGCTATGTGAATAGGAGAACAAGACCCTGCATATGATTAATAGGTTCTTGGGAGAGCAGGAGCTCCCTACGTCCTGAATAACCTCCACAGGTGAAGACAGGACAGCATTGTATTTGGCTTTCTGTCACCTTACTAAACATAAGAAGATTGTATTTGCATGTAGTTAATAGATAGTTTTCCTGTATTATAGAAGTGCTGTACAGCCCAGTTTTCAGTTAGCCACAGTTAGACTTAATGGCTGGTCAGCTGAACTCTCCTCCCACTCTCTCCTTTGTATTAAAAGGAAATCCAGTTTTATGATCTGGTGTAGGACCAATGATAACTTCCCTCTTTTTATTAACCCATGCTTCAGGCACAAGCATGATGGCTCAGCAGCTGTTGCTGGGAATGTAAAGGGACATGGACAGAACCGGGAAACAGTACAGGAAAGGAGGAAGAAAGAAGCCAACAAAGGGACACGAGCTAACCATAACAGACGTGCAATGGCTGACAGGAAACGGAACAAAGGCATGATCCCTTCCTAAAGAACTCTTGCTTAAGATAGTAAATTATATCTATCTAGGCCTTCATTTCTGAGGCTGTCACCCTCTGTGCCCCTACCATGAAGGTCTGGAAGTTACAGTGCAATACTCAAACTTCAGTATAATGGGGATCACTAATCTCCTGGGAGGTCTTTCCAGTTATGAATACTAGGAATTGCTCAGCAGCCAGGCTTTAGGCTGGCTGTTCCACTTCTTGAAAAAAAGACAGCAGGAACTCCTGAATGTACCAGATAGGCTGTAACAGCCATTTTAAAAAACTATTTATAATAATTTAGGCTTTCTCCATCCCATCTGTATAACTGCCATGGTGCTCTCATCAGCACAACTAGAAACACTTAAGGTAACTGACAGCATATAGTGTACCTGTGTTATCAGCTATAGTTTGCTCCTCCACTGATGTCATGCTTTATCCTGCAGCAAACTTAATAGGTGTTGGGTTTGTTTGTTGTTTTTTTTGGCGGGGGAGGGTTGTTTTGTGGTTTTTTGTTTGATTTTTGTAACAACTCGGGCAATTCCAGTTTTTGACATACCTATAGGAATCCAGGTGTACAAGTGTACCACAGTGTCATCTCCCTTAAAAGAGGAGTATTTTTATAAAGAATGGCATTGCAAATAAAGGACTGATTTTTTTTTCAGTTGGTATTTTATGTTGTATGTCCATGAATCCTGTGAGCAGTGAACTAGTATCTGTCTGCAATGAGACCTCACTTGATTAAATCATCTCAGAACTGCTTTTAAAATTGGTATCAAGGCATCTTAAGCAGGATGACTGCAATATGCAAATTAGATAAAGATATGCAGGAATTTGCCTCTACTGTCATAGGCTGTAGTTAGCTGTTTTCTGCAACAATACTTATGATTTGTTAAGCAGAGCAGTCTAAGTCATACCTAAGTCAGAAGGAAAGCTACCACAGGCCTTCCTAACGAACTGTGCCCTGCCCAGCCTTTCCACCTGCAAGGGTGGGAGCAGAGCTATCCCTTGGGAGGGAGGGGGGAGAATCAGGGCGACCACCCCAGGCCCCACACTGGGGGGGGTGGGGCCCTGTGGATAGCACTTCTGGTACAAGCTGAGGGCGCCACCACTGCGTGACTGCTGCACACTGCCAGTTCCACGCTCTGGCCACTCGCCATCCCACAGGCCCTGCACACTGCTAGGGTTGGCTCTGGATGGGAGCAAGGTGCTTACACCCACCCTCAAACATATCCTGAGTGCCTTGCTCCCACTGTCATGGGCAGAAGGGCCAGCCCCTTTAGCACAAGGCAGGGCTGCTGCTGGAGGCTTCCCTGGCATCCCGCTCCGTCTGGGCAGTAGGTAAGGAAGGGGGGAGGGGCTGCAGCTGGGCAGGAGCACAGAGCATGGGTCTGAGGCTGGCTGTAGCGCGGAGCCCATGTCTCTGGGTGGCAGCAGCACGGAGCTCAGGTGGGCAGGGTGAGGGGGGGAGGGGTATGGGGACCCTTCCACACTCTCTTTTCCCCCCCCATGGCATGCACCCCGGCAGGCAGTGGGAGAGGGGTGCTGTGCTCAGCCCTGCTGCCTGGCTCCGGCCAGCGCTGCAAACACAGCCCCCACAGGGCCATTTGTTTCTGTGGTGCTCCCTGCACTCGGGCACAGGAGGGAAGCCCCAGATACTGGAGTGGGCTAGGGTGGGGAAAGCATCTGGCTTAGCTCAGCGGAGACTGCACTTTTTGCTGCAACATGCAGCACTGGCCAGCCATAGGGGGAGTGTGGGGGGGATCCTCATACCCCACAAATCACACACACAGACACAGACACATACACCCCCCAGCAATGTCTGTATTGTCTGCAGGAGAGGACAGTGTTCCAGAGCCACAGACCTACTCCCCACAAACACTACACAAGCCCCCAATGTACCCTATACCCCCCCCCACAGCTACACTCCCCCACCCATACCCCCTGCAATATAAAAGACTAAGAATTTATTTTGAGTTATGCAATCACCTTAATATACAGTACACAAACAAATCATGACAAAAATATTTTTTGTAATAAAATTAAAATATGTTCTAGTAGGTGTTTGAGTTTTAGTGTGTGATCTGTGTTTTTTTCTGGTTCTAAGATGGCAATTCCCCCCTCCCAAAAGCAGTATTTCCAGGGGACAAGGCAAGGGACTTCCAGTGGCAAGGGTCAGGGGTTGGGGGTGGGACCTCTGGCCCCAAGATGATGGCCAGGGGGTGGGACACCTGTCACAGGGCAGGGCTATCCTTGTGGCGCTTGACAGCTCACCAAACCTTGTTAAGTGGCCCGTGGCCCAAAATAATTGCCCATCCCTAATCTACAACAGCAATTTATACCTGTTGAGAGAGGTTTTTTCTTAGGGCTCTGTCAGCAATTCCCTATAGAACAATATACAGGCCTTTAATTCACTTTAGTCTGTTTGTAAAGTGTTCAAATATCATGACAAAGACTACTGTACCCAGTTGCCATAGCTAGACTATGAAGCGTATTTTTAGAGTGCTCTTCTCATTAGTATGAACACTAATGATTTATTTGCACTTTTTAGGATGAACAGAACTCATCAAACAAGCTGTTATTAGTTAGCCTGTTCCAAGAAAAGTCAAGAGTAGTTTCTATTCAGTGTATTTTGTACTGTTGTTGTTCCTGCTGTCACTCAGCCTTGTGCTGAATTAGGTAGCTATAAGGTTGGGAGCACTGTTTGCAAAGTGCTAGTTTTATTTCTCCAGATTCTAGAGCAAGATGACTTTTGCATTAAGTTCTATAAGCACATACCTCACTGCCTAGATATAAGGGAAGAGACTCTACAGTTAATTAGTACTACTGCCAAGTGCTATAACACAGGACTTTTCTGAAACCATTATATATAACCGACACCATTTTTCATAGAATCATTGAAAATTAGGGATGGAAGGGACTTCAGGAGGTCACCTAGTCCAACACCCAAATAAGATGAAGTGCTGAATGTTCTGAGAAAAAGATTTTTTAACTTACTACTTGTTCTGTATGCATGACAGCATGGGGGAAAGGAATTGAGCAGTTGGATTTCTCTGAAATGTATTGTCAAGATTTCCTGACAATCTGTTTCCAAAATCCATAGTTACTTGCTACAGTAACTTACCTTCAACTAGCATTGAACAGGAGGGTTAGAGATTTTTCCTCTGGTATCTCTAAATCTACAGTGATGGAT
This sequence comes from Crocodylus siamensis, assembly GCF_052110815.1. Taxonomy (NCBI): domain Eukaryota; kingdom Metazoa; phylum Chordata; order Crocodylia; family Crocodylidae; genus Crocodylus; species Crocodylus siamensis. Next base: position 49,284,556 of record NC_143403.1, read on the forward strand.
GCCAGGGAGATTACTGAATTAGCTGATAGATCATTCTGGACAGATCTGGTTCAGTGTGCTTCAGCATTCACTTCTGACAGTGCTGGAGATGGGATACTGGGATGATGGACCATTGGTCTGACCCAGTATGACACATACAATCTTCACCCTTTATAGTTTATAGCTGCTTTTTGCCAGTAGCTTTATTTGGGGTTTTTTTGGTTTTTGGGGGTTTTTTTGCCAGATTGCCATAGCAGCCAACTTTACTATTTTACTTACATTTATTCATCTTTAGGTCTTACTTTTCAGGAGTAGAAATTCTATTGCTTGATCAGTATTGCATGCAGCTAGCAGCATTGCAGTAGCACTTGAATTAAAAGCTACATTGATACGTTCTGTTGTTAGACCATCCCAAAAAAAATCAAGCCTTTCCTCTAAAATACCTATAAAAACATATTTGAGGTACTAGGTCTAGTCATGCCTGTGAAAAAACAAGCATATTTTTAATCCTCCAAATGTACCAACTAAAAGGTAAATATTTCAAAATTTCTGTGGCTAAAATCTATTTATAATAATATTTTTTTCTCCTACAAGTACTACAGCCATGGACAAACAAGCTGTAATTCACATCACATCTTCCCTCACTTTTGTTCCAGTTAGACATTACTGGTGGAAGCAGAACAGGTAGAACTGAACATACCTTGCATTCAGAGTATGAAGTACTACTGCAAGTCACTCATTTTTGTTCCACTCATATTGTTGTTCAAAGACTGGTTTTTTTACTGCTCCCCTGACACTCAAAGGTTTCCTTTGGACTAATTTTAATGCAATGTTCTATAGAGGTAATATTTAGCTTCCTCAACTTTTGGCTTGTGAGAGGTGGTATTTGGATGAAAGAGCAGGAAAACCAGTACCATGAATTTAAATACAAGTCACTACCATACATATTTCTGTCCCCTATTTTCTTCATGTGGTTAGCTTGTAAACTCTTAAAGCAATTGTATACAGAGTACATAAAGTGCTAAAAACAAGTACCAGAATAAGGAACCTGCATTATTGCTTCAGAGTAACTGTATTTTAGATGGGCAGGGTGACAATTTGTTCAGAAAGGAATCAGATGCTATAAATGGACTTATAGAGAGCAGGGGCACTAAATGGAAAGGAATAAAGTTAACTTATAAACAAAGGATAGGGAAAGGGGGATAGGACGGCAAGGGGGGGCACTGCTAAGGGAGGCAAAGGTGAGTTGAAGAGATTAAAAGTGGAGGTAAAGTATTCTGCCACAGGCTTTTATCTTTCTGGAATGGATAGTTTGGTGTCTCTTCATTTGTTCATGTAGGGATTTGTTCTGCCTGTCCAATTAGGAGGCACGAGAACCAGGTGAATGAACTCCAGATGTCTTAATCAGTTTTGTTTCACCTAAAGATGATAAGGTCTGTGATGAAGGGGCACAGCTGGCATCTGGGAATTGAGCATGGCCTGGTGGTTCATTACCATATCATTCTACATGCTCTTAACTTGCATTAATTGCCCAAAATGTGAACAGGACTTCTGTTGTTAAACCATGAAACTTCAAAAACCAATCTGAATGCAAAATTGCAGAAGCCATCCACAAGCTGGTTTGTATTAAGTGCAGTCTCCATAGAGACTCCTGAATTCTTATCCCATTTACATGGACTAATTTTTTTCAACCCTTATGACCCTTGTTGGGGTAACTGCTTTGTTTATGTCTTTAATCTCTTCAGCTCCCTTTGTCATCCTTTCCTCCTCTTTATCCTTTGCATTTACAATTACTCCAACCGATTTAGCACCCCTGCTCTTTACAGCTGATGAAGTAGGCTGTAGCTTATGAAAGCTTATACCTTTCTGAATAAGTTTGTTCTTAAAAGCTGCTGCCCCATCTTACTTTAACATAGCATGCTCTACTCACATAATAGGGGTTGCAGCAGGCTTTAAAAATACCAATTTTTCTCTTAACAACTGTAGCCCACCCTGCCAGTATCTAGAAGTGTTTCAGCTCCTACAGCATGTTGCAAATGAATAGTCATATTTTTATTACCATATCATTCTACATGCTCTTAACTTGCATTAATTGCCCAAAATGTGAACAGGAAGAGAAGTTAAAGGAAACACCGTTTTCTTTAGCAAGGTTTTTGACATTATTTTCCATGACATTCTCATTAACATGCTTAGGAAACACAGACTAGATCAGGGGTGGGCAACTATATTGGGTGGAGTGCTGCTCACCAAGTTTTGGCAAGCTGTAGAGGGTCGCATGGGTAGCGCTGCCCCTTGACAGGTGCCCTGCACCCTGGTCACCATCTTGGGACCTTAGGTCCCTAATCTCTGATCTTTGCCACCAGAAGTGCCTCCCCTTCTCCCTGGAAGTACTCCTTTGGGGAGGAGGGTTTGCCACAGGGGGAGTAATTTAAAATTACTCCAATGTATTTAGTACCCCTGCTCTCTACATATAATGAGATAATTCATTCCCAATGGACTCAGGAGACACCAGTCACCCATGTATGCAAATACTTTATTTAACACTTTGAACTTTGAAATTGTATAAAATTACAAAATAATGAACTGTATGCACAGATGCACTTTCACTTTTTGCTCTTTTGGCTTCCTTGAGCACTCCGAATCAGATCTGTAAGGGTTAGTCTCAGTTTCAGGGGCTTTAGAAATGCTTGGCTTTGGATTTTTTTGAGGGCTGGCTGCAGGGGTTGAAGCAGGAGTTGTGCGCTTCCTGGAAGAAGGAATCCATTGACAGCTGCACTTTGGGCTGCTTCTTTTCATCGTAAAGCAGCCTGTAACAATTTACTTCACTGTTAACTCCTCTTGCAACTGCAGAACTGTGCTGCATGTCAGGGTCATTCTCATCAAAGTAGGAAAGGAAAGCTTCAAGATGTTTGAAAGCTTCAGCCATGCCTTTGCTAGTTAAGGCCCTTGCTGGTTGAACATCTTCCTCAGCATCTTCCTCCTCTTCATGGCTTCTCTGCTGGTCTATTTGAATGAGGTCTTCATTACTCAATTCCTCCCTGGTGGAATCGATCAACTCCTGAATGTCCTCAGATTCAAATTCAGCAAATCAAATTTTCCTTCCAAGCTCACTGATATTGTCCTGAACTGTCACCACTGGTTCCTCAACCTCTTGAGAATCTTGGACACAGTCTGCCCAAAGCTTTCACCAGACACTATTCATTGTTTTGGAGGCAACTTCATCCCAGGCACTTGAACTGTTATTTATTGCCTTACAGGTATTATAGCCCTTCCAAAATTCTTCTAGGGTCAGAGCACCCTCGTCTTCTGTAGCCCTGACTGCCTGGGTGAATGTTTTCCTTAAGTAACAAGTCTTAAAGGCAGCAATGACACCCTGGTCCATGCGCTGTATGGTGGAGGTGGTATTTGGGGGCAGGAAAACAAGTTTTATATTATCACTGGGGTCATCAAGTGTGGTAGGATGCCCTGGTGCATTGTCTGTGGGGCAGATGGTTCTCAGCACAGTATTTCTCAACTGCAGGACAAAAACAATCCCTGAACCAACTCTGAAAGACTGACATTGTCACCCAGGCCTTCTTGTTAGACTTTCTAATAACTGGCAGACTACTTTTAAGATACCCCTTGAGAGCCCTGGGGTTTTCTGAGTGGTATACAAGCAATGGTTTCAATTTAAAATCCCCTGCAGCATTACCACCAAACAATAAAGTAAGTCACCTTGGACACTTTAAAACCTGGCATCAACTTCTTCTCCCTGGAAATGTAGGTCCTAAAAGGCATCCTCTTCCAGAAGAGGCCTGTCTCATCAACATTGAAGACTTGCGTATTACCCCGCTCCTCAATAATTTCCACAAGCTTATTTCTATAACTAGAAGCTGCTTGGGTGTCAGCACTAATAGCCTCCCCCGAACAGAAACATTATGCAAGTTGCTGTGTCTCTTAAATCTTTCGAACCACCCCTTACTTGCATAGAAAGGCCCAGAAGCAGACACCTCAGGCAAATTTTTCTGTAAATCATCATACAGACACTTAGCCTTCTGAATAAGCAGGATACTCAAGGGCATACAGCATTGAGTTATATCCTCAATCCACACACTTAACAGCCTCTCCATTTCTAACCTAATTGGACCCTTACTCCTACTGAGTTTCAAAGCATTCAAAGGAGTTACAATTCTACCACATTCTTGTATTTTTTCTTTATTTTTCAATATGGTCCTAACAGTTGACCCAGCCAAATCCAATGCTCTACAGACCTCATTCTGGCATTCCTCTGCTTCAACTGGCTTCAGGACATCCAACATTATGCTTTTGTGCTGTTTTTTCTCAGCACTTGCACTCTAAGTCAGTTGCATGTTTCTGACTCATGGTGCAACCCAGAAAAATGAAGCAAGATGGTGACACAAGCACAAAAAAGCATGAAAGAGCACGAGTTTTTACGAAGCAAGATGGCGATGAGGCTGCGCGCCACCAGTGCTCCCTACTCGATACCCATGAGTGTTATAACAAAACCCATGAGTGCTAAGTGAAACCAGGTATCAAAGTGAAATGAGCAGTGTAGCGAAATAGCGCTAAGCGAAACAGTCTTACGCGGTAAGCGGGGGTTGCCTGTGGTAAAAATCAAACACCCATACTAATATATTTTAATTTAATTTAAAAATGTATTTTTGTCCTGGTTTCATTGTTTCTAGTGCTGGAAGGGACCTGAACAGATCAAGTCCGACCCCCTGCCCTGGTCAGGAACAAGTGCTGGGATCATAATAACCCAGCCAGATATCTCTCCAACCTCCTCTTAAAGCCCCCCAAGGTAGGGGAGAGCACCACCTCCCTTGGGAGCCCATTCCACAGCCTAGCAGCCCTGACCCTAAAGGAGGGGCAGGCAATTATTTTGTGCAGAGGGCCGCTTACCCAGTTTTAGCAAGCTGTTGAGGGCCGCACGGGTAGCTAAACCGCTTGACAGGATTTGCGTGCATTTGTGCTGTATATGTAGAAGTGATTGCATAATCACTCAAAATGTAGTCTTACTTGGATACTGTGTGGGGTGTGCAGAGGTGTCAGGGTGGGGGGTATGGGTGGCTGGGTGGGTATGAGGGTTTGTGGGGTTGTGTGTGGGTATGGTATTGTGGGTATGAGAGCCACATGATGCAGAGCGGTTGGCAGGTGGGCAGGAAAGTGGCAGCAAGAGCAGGGGGAGTTGAAGTGAGCAGGCATGTGGGAGTGTGGGCCCTGCACTGATGTCCTGGGGCCAGTGCTGGTGGGGTCCAGAGTGGGGTGGCAGGAACACAGGATGTGGGCTGGCAGTGGTCCATGGAGCTGGGCTGCATCAGCAGGGGGAGCAGGGAGCTGGCCCAGCTTCATAGGGACAAACTGCTGTTCAGTGGGGGGGGAGGGAAAGCAACCCATCCCCTCCCCACTGCTGGTGCCCCCTGGTTCAGCTGCTTGCAGCCCCCATGGGGCTGGCTGTGCCTGCTCTCTGCTGCTACTGCTGCCCCATGGGACAGCCCAGAAGCAGTGGTGATGCAAGAGACAGGTAGCTCCACGTGGGCTCCGAGCAGCTGCACCAGGAAGCGCTGGCCACGGGGAGGGGGAGGTCCTGCTTTGAGCAGCAGTTTGTTTTGTGCTGCTGCTGCTCAGCCCCAGTGGGCAAGCACAGGATCAGGGCTGTGCACTCTCATCCCCACCTGTGCCACAGGGCAGGGGGTTGGCAAGTGGAAGTGAGTAGGTGTGCAGGAGCCAGTAAAGGGTTGGATGGGAGCGCAGGGCCTGCAATGACATCCTGGGGCCAGTACCAGCAGGGCCCAGAATGGGATGGCAGGAGCACGGGGTCCCAGCAGGCTGAGGCTCTATGGAGCTGGGCCAGCTCCCCTTTCTCCTTGCTGGCACAGCCCAAGCCAGCTCCAGACCCCTGCCAGCCCACGCCCTGCGCTCCTGCCATCCTGCTCTGGGCCCCACTGGTACTGGATCCAGGACACTGGCCCAAGCCCCGTGCTCCCACCCACCACTCGCTTCCACTCCCAGGGCTGCCACTTTTCCTAGTTTCCTGGGCATCTGCTGGCTGCTCTGCACCATGTGGCTCCCGGCTGCATGGCCAGACTGTGAGAATCAGCAGGAGCTGGCTGGGCCCTGAAGACTGGGACAATCGCCTATGGTCCCCCCCACTCTTACCTCAATTTTCCACTGCAGCGCAGGGAGGCAAACAACCCCACACTCCCAGACCAGAAGCCCCTGCTAGGCAGGGGCTTTCAGCTGGGTGGGGGGAAGGGGGCTAGGTAGGCCTTGCTGTTGCAGAAGCTTGCCATGGCTTCCCCTTGGTCCTCCTGTCTCTGGCTCCTGTCATTTTTGACAGGCAGCCAGGGGCAGATTTTTAAAAAAAATTTTAGGGGCCCTGCAGGCCAGATAGAATGGCCTGGAAGTACTGTAAGGTGAATGCACAACTGGTTAGATCTTTATAATCAGTGCATAGTCTTCAATGGCTCAATATCTAGTCAGGAAAGAGTATCAAGTGGGGTTCCCCTGGGGTCTGATATTGTTTAATATCTTCAGTCATTTGGATGAGAAGATCAAATGCTACATGCTTCACAAACCTGTGGGTGACAAAAAGCTGGGTAGAATTGTGGGTACTCTGAAGGGCAGGGCTAAGAACCAGAATGACTGGGATAGACTGGAAAAGCGGTTTGCAGTCAGATGGGATTCAATAAGGGCAAGTAGGGGGCAGCAGAAGGGGAGCTCGCACACAGTGGCCACCATCCACTACCCTGCACTGCTACTGCGCACTGCCTTCCCACAGCCGGTCGTACATGTGACTCTACAAACTGCTGATGGGCGATGTGTGATTGGTGGGGTGCAAGGCCCGTTAGCAGCCTGTGGAGCCACATGTGCAATCGGCTGTGGGAAAGTGGGGTGTGGTGGCAGTAAGTGCCAGAGGTTGCATGCAAGCCTCTCCTCCAACTCCATGTCCAGCCACTGCTGCTAGAATGAGTACACTTCTTAAAAAAAGGTTGAAAACCCCTGGTCTAAGAGAAAGTGTCACTTCACTAAACAGGGATAGATAATCCTTTTTAAAAAAATTAAAACTGAGGTCACTGAAGCAACCCTTTTGTTGAATAAGTGGATATAAAATGGATATAATTTGCCAGTGTATAAAGAATGGCTTTGAGATGCAAGAAAAGAGAAAGTTATACTCTCATTCCTGGACTGGGGAAGTCTAAAAGTCACTTTAAGAAATATGTGAAACTAAAGCATCATGTGAACCCCAAGGCAGCAAAATACAGTTGACTAAAAGAGGAATAACTTTTGCAAATAAACAGCCCTTTAATAGTTCAATAAAAACAAGTTTCATAGTTTCTAGGGTCGGAAGGAACCTGAGCAGATCATCTAGTCCGACCCCCTGCCATGGCAGGAAAGAATACTGGGGTCAAATGACCCCTGCAAGATGTTCATCTAACCTCCTCTTAAACACCCCCCGGGTAGGAGCCTGCACCACTTCTCTTGGAAGTTGGTTCCAGACCCTAGCCGCCCTGACCGTGAAGTAGCGCCTCCTGATATCTAACCTAAACCTACCCTCTGCCAGCTTGTGACCGTTATTCCTGGTCACTCCTGGCAGTGCTCGGGGGAACAGGGACTCCCCCAGTGCCTGCTGATCCCCCCTGACTAGTTTATAACAGGCCACGAGATCCCCCCTCAGTCTTCTCTTTTGGAGGCTGAACAGGTTCAGGTCCCGTAGCCTCTCCTCATAGGGCCTGCCCTGCTGTCCCCTGATCATACGAGTGGCCCTCCTCTGGACCCTCTCCATGCTGTCCACATCCCTCCTGAAGTGTGGCGCCCAGAACTGGACGCAGTACTCCAGCTGTGGCCTGACCAGTGCCGCATAGAGGGGGAGGATCACCTCTTTGGACCTGCTTGAGATGCATCTGTGGATGCATGCCAAGGTGAGGTTGGCCTTCCTAACTGCCTTTCCACACTGCCGGCCCACGTTCATCTTGGAGTCAGTGATGACCCCCAGATCCCTTTCTGCCTCCGTGCTGACAAGAGAGGAGTTCCCTAACCTGTAGGTATGGTGCCGGTTGTTCCTCCCAGGGTGCATCACCTTGCACTTCTCTGTGTTGAAACCCATCCTATTCTCGTCCGCCCACCCTTGTAACCTGTCTAGGTCTGATTGTAGCCTGTTGCATCCTTCCAGTGTGCCCACGTCCCCCCACATCTTAGTGTCATCAGCAAATTTGAAAAGGGTGCTTTTTACCCCCTCATCCAAGTCACTGATGAAGATGTTGAACAGTGCGGGCCCGAGGACCGAGCCCTGCGGAACCCCACTGCCCATGTCCTTCCAGGTTGAGAAGAACCCATCCACTACCACCCTCTGGGTGCGGCCCTCCAGCCAGTTGTAGACACCCACACAGTCAAATGGGTCGCCACCACAGCCCCCCAGTATCTTAATGAGAACGGGGTGAGAGACAGTGTCAAAAGCCTTCTGGAAGTCCAGGAAGACTATATCCACTGCTACCCCTGCATCTAATGATCTGGTGATCTGATCGTAAAAGGCCACCAGGTTGGTCTGACAGGACCTGCCACTGATGAACCCGTGTTGGTTGCCCCTAAGCATGCAGTCCCCTGCTGGCCCCTCCTGGATGTGTGCCAGCATAATTTTCTCGAACAGCTTGCCTAGGATCAAGGTAAGACTAACCGGCCTATAGTTTCCCAGGTCCTCCTTCCTCCCTTTTTTGAAGACGGGGACCATGTTGGCCCTCTTCCCGTCCTCCGGTACCTCACCCAGAGCACCACAAGTGCTTATAAAGTTGTGCCAGGGGACTTGCAATGACCTCAGCCAGTTCCTTTAGAACTCTAGGGTGGAGATCATCTGGGCTGGCTGACTTGAATACGTCCAACCCCTCCAGAAGCTCCCTAACTAAATCCTCGCTAACCCGTGGCCCAGGTGTGCCTCCCTTGGGGCCCAAGGGGGGCCCAGCAGGGAGGTGGCTGTTCTGGTCCCTACTTAGGAAGACAGAGGCAAAGAAATCGTTAAACACGTTAGTGTTTAAGGGCAGATTGTTTCTGCTGTGACATACTGGCTAGTTATTATGTCTGCCTATTTAAGGCTTTTGCTGCTGCCTGAACATTCATTTATGAGTCAAAAATGGGAACATTTTCCAAGCAGAGGCAGTAAATATTGACAACAGCCCTTAGCTTTATAAATGCTTCCAAATCTTTCAGGTTACACTAAAAGTAACTTCTTTCCATACTGAAAATACACTTATTGCCAAACTAAATAAGAGCCTGCATTTTCTGAAGAGCAAACCTTTCCTTACCTACAGAGCACCAGGCTAATTCAGATGAACATGCAAGCATGAGGTATAAGTCTATGACTTTATTATTTTACCATGGTAAGTTTCAACACAATTAAGAGGAAATCCTTGAGTCCATTTAGTTCTCTGTCATAGCTGGAAGTAGTGGATGCACCTCTGGCTTCAGTCAGAAATCCTTGTCCATTTTTGATAGCTGGCATCAGGAGATGGAAAGCCTCGCTCAGAACACCACAAATACCTCACCATGGATCCGGTGCTTGGCAATTTACTGTTGCTCATTTTCGTACTTGTCCTTGATATGTTTCCACAGCTTCTGCATTTGGGGAAAAAAACCAAACAAAACCCACAATTTTATGATCTCCCCAGTGGTGCTGGGCTTATTTTACATTAAGGCAGCAGGCAAGATCTACAAGTGAGGACTCACTGCAAGGACCGCAATGACAGGAGACGTTTGGGTGTCTTGATGATAGCACATCAGGCAATAATATTAGTTTGGAGGACCACTTTGGCACATCTGTAAAGCCCTGTAACTGCACCACTGCATTCCGGGAATTACAAGTATCTGTTTCATAATGCTCAGGTACCTATTTGAAACTGATGAGTACTAAGGCAATTGCTAAAGGAGGTATTACACTGTTGCATGGGGCTAGCAACATGAAAAGGTGCCAACTCTTTTGGTGAACTTCCTTCCTGCAGTGGTGGTACAATGAGACCCTGCCCTTCCTCCACTCACTTGCTGTCTTTTGTCCTATCCATTTCTTTTCTGCACTTGCACATTTAGTGCTTCACTTTTTTTATCGATCCCTGTATCCAACCACCAGAAGACTTAATGCAGCTTCTGGTGGGAGTACCACCATAGCTCTGTACCATGCATTTCCCCAGCAGAATGCTGTAATTGCATGGACAGAGCATCATACCCAGTGCAGTCCTATACTTAGCATCTGCCTCAGACATAGAAGTGGGCAGAGAATGCAGATGGCTTTCAAAAAATATTTATAGGAGACCAAGTGTTGTGTTTTGCCTGTCATCTATCACTGCTCCCCCACTCTGAAGTCTAACAGTCAACAGAAAAGTGTTACAGCTACAATGCTTCTGGCTTCCTATTCATGCTGGGAAGGAACCATACAACCATACTAAACTCAGACTGGAAGTGACCTCCAGAGGTCATCTTGTCTAACCCTTGCTGGAGGCAGGATCATCCCTATCCAAACCACTAGCCTCTTAGAGAAACTAAGCTTGGGTGGCCAATTAGTTTGGGCAGAGGGCTGTTTACTGAGTTTTGGCAAGCCATCGAGGGGCACATGACAGGCAGCTGGGGCAGATAAATATTCGTTTTCTAAATTTTTTAGGGGTCCTGTGGGCTGGATAGAATGGCCTGGCAGGCTGCATCTGGCCCCTGGACCGCATTTTGCCCACCCCTGAACTAGGCTGTCAACCCTGCTACAACACAAGACATAACACCTTCATCTACCACAAGTAGAGCAGGGGAACCACAGCAACCAGCATCCTGCTCCTGTCAAGTTTGTTAATATACATTCATGAGATGCCAGGAAGAGGCCATACTTCTTGCTACAGAGGAAGACAGAGGATCTTAGTTCTAAGAACAGCAACCAACTGGTACACTCAGCATTTGTAAAGACCTGTGTGGACACAGGAACTCCAACTGTCTGTCACCATTTGCAAAACAAGGCTTCACATCCTTACAAAAAAGAGCTCCTCAAGAGAGAGTGAACACTCAGTCCCAGGCTGAGGGGACCAAGGGGAGGGCACTTTACAACACTGTGACACAATGCCTCAATTGAGAGGCTTGCAGGAAAGCAAATAGCTCAAGCCGAGAGGTGTAGCCAAATGGCGGGGAAGGAGCCTTGCCACAGGAATGTGCAAACCCTTCACACGCAACACAGCTGGTTAGAAAGATGACTCGGCACGGATATGCAAGGCACTAAACCACTTCCCACCACAGTTCATGGGCAAAGCAAAATGCTTACACAAGAGAACTAGCACCCGCTTGCCAAAATGCATCACCCCGGTGGCAGGGGGAGCACCCAGTCCACGCCCGCCGTGTCCTTCTGGGTGAAGCTGTGGACAAGCCCCGCAGCAGAGGCCTGGCCGCTGCTTCCCTTCACAGCAGCGATCCTCAGCCGGGCCCTCGGCATCCTGCCAGGCGGGCGGACACGAGCCCCGAGCCCAGCCCGCAGCGCCGAGGGGCTCCGCCGCGGGCCCTTTCCCCGTCCCGGCAGCGCACGCGCCAAGGTCACACAGGCCAGGCCGGGCCGGGCCAGGCCCCGCGTCCCCGCGCTTACCCCCTCGTTGAGGTGCTCGAAGAGCGCGTCAACGCCCTGGTCGAAGGCGCGCTCGAACAGCACGACCCCGCCCACCACGGTGAGGGCGAAGACGGACGTGCGGCGCAGGAAGACGCGGTACACCCGGCCCAGCACCGCCATCTTGACTCCTAGCGACTGCGCAGCAACAGCAACGCCGTCTCTTTAGCGGCGCCGCAAGGCCTCATGGGAGCTGTAGTCCTGCCGCGAGGCACAGTGGGACTTACAGTCGTGACGTCACGTCACGCAGGCCGTCGCATGAGCCACAGGCGCTCGGCTTCCCCCAGCATGCACCACACCGCACTGCCTGCCCCTGGGCCTGTGGCGCGGAGCCTTCTGGGAAGTGCAGTCTCTCCCTGCTGGCCCTGGCGGGAGCTTCCGAAAGGACGCGGCGCCGGCGGTCCCGGGGAGGTGAGCGGTCCCTCGGTGCGCGGGCCCGGCCTGAGGCACAGCGTTGCGTGCTGGGACCTGCAGAGTCCCCCGCTCCCCGCCCCTCCCTGCGGCTGTTTCCCACCCGGGGTTCCGTCTTCCTGCCCCGGGCCCCGCTGCTACAGGGCGAGCTCGCCCCGCCCCCGCTGGCCGAAGCCACGTGCTAGCACCTGCCAGCGCAGCCCCTTAGCGGCTTGAGGCTAGGTGGGTATTTCTGCAACCGAAGGACGAGCCCGTTCAGTGGGGCTCGGACCCGCGTAGCTTGCAGCACCCCAAACCCAAAGGGAAGGTGATGTGGATTCAGCCCGGAGCTTCCTCTATGGCAGGGGCAGGCAAAGTGTGCTCGCAGACCCGGCCAGCAGCCCGGCTCCATCTCCTGGCAGCCCCTGCCTGCATGGCTGTGGCTGGCTTCCGCGGGACCCCCAGCAGCGCTGCGCCATGACCGCGCAGGGTCGGGGCTTCCGTGGAGATGGGGCCTGGCAGAGTGGGGAGCTGCTCCAGGGCAGGGATCTTGTGGTGGTGACAGCGTGGTCTGGCAGGGCACAGCTGTAATCTGCTGCCTGTGTGTCCTGCCGCTGCTGGGGCTGCCCAGAAATGGAGTCTGGGCATGGAGCTGCCCCAGCCCTGCTGCGCACCTGCAAGCGGCGAGACACACCGTGGGCCAGACAGTGTCTTGAATAGTTCGGATGGGACCCAGGGACCTGCTGTGGGCCAGACCAAGTCCCTCCTGCAGGCCTTATTTTGCCCATCCCTGAGCTAGGGTCTGGTCCTTGGGTAGCAAGGTCTGGGCCAGGCCAGCTGTTGTCGGTGGGGTTTAAGCAGCTGCTGTTCTTGAGTCCTCTGTAAGTGAATGCTTGGTACTTGTGCTGTCATCACGCACTGCTCATTTTGCTAGGGATCACCTCCAGCTAAAACTGGAAGTCGATTGAAGCTGGAAGTAGATTGGATGTCCAGGCAAAGGTGTCCTGAACTGGCTTTTCTAAAATAGAAGAATCCAAGATCATGATCCAATTGTGAAATGTTTGGCTTATCTTTGTATAGAAAATATTGTAGCTCTCAAAGTATTTATAAAATAATATTTTAAAAAATCGGTTGTCCTATAAATATATTTATGCAATACATTTTCATGCTTATTGACATATTTACAAAGAATAATAGAATCATGGAAAATGAGCGTTGGAAGGGACCTCAGGAGGTTATCTAGTCCAACTCCCTACTTAAAGCAGGATCATCCCCAACTAGATCATCCCAGCCAAGGCTTTGTCTAGCCGGGTCTTGAAAACCTTCAGGGATGGAGATTCCCCCACCTCTCTGGGTAATCTGTTCCAGTGCTTACTACCTTCCTCGTGAGAGAATATTTCTTAATATCTAATTTAAACTTCCTTTGCTGCATCTTGAGATCATTGCTCCTTGTCCTCTCATTTGCCACCACTGAGAACAGTCCAGCTGCATCCTCTTTGGAACCACCACTCAGGTAGTTGAAGGCTACTCGTAAATCTGCCCTTGGTCTTCTCTTCTTCAGACTAAATCATAGACTTTCATAGATTTCACAGATGTTAGGGCTGGAAGGGACCTGGGAAGATCATCGAGTCCAGCCCCCTGCCCAAAGGGCAGGAAGTCAGCTGGGGTCATGGGATAAGCAAGATAAACATCCAATTTACTCTTGAAGGTGTTCAATGTAGGTGCTTGAACCACCTCCGATGGCAGGCTGTTCCAGACCTTGGGGGCTTGGACTGTAAAGAAATTCTTCCTTGTGTCCAGCCTGAAACAGTCTTGCAGTAGTTTATGACCGTTCAACCTCCTCATCCCTTGGGGCGCTCTGGTGAACAAATGTTCCCCCAGATGCTGGTGGTCACCCCGATACATTTATAGGTGGCCATCAGATAACCCCTTAGCCTGTGCTTTTCTAGGCTAAAGAGCCTCGTAGATCTCAGCCTGTCATTGTAAGGTCTGCTTTGCTGACCTCTGATCATGCATGTAGCTCTTCTCTGGACTCTGTCAAGCTTCTCCACATCCTTTTTGAATTGTGGAGCCCAAAACTGGATGCAGTACTCCAGCTGTGGCCTCACCAAGGCCGAGTACAAGGGGAGAAGGACATCCTGGGATTTGCTTGAGAAGCATCTATGGATGCAAGCCAGCGTTTTAGTTGCTTTACTAGCCGGAGCATCACATTGAAGGCTCATGTTCATCTTGTGGTCAATGATGACCCCCAAGTCTCTTTCTTCTGTAGTGCTACCCAGTGTAGCACTGCTGAGCCTATAAGGATGCTGCAGGTTTTTCCTCCCAAGGTGGAGAACCTTGCATTTTTTGGCATTAAACACCATCAGGTTCTTGTCTGCCCATTTTATGAGCCTATCTAGGTCAGCCTGGATCACCCTTCTGTCTTCTGGTGTGGATGCTTTGCCCCAGAGGTTGGTGTCATTGGTGAACTTGGCCAGTCCGCTTCTGACTCCAATGTCCACATCATTAATGAAGATGTTGAACAATATGGGTCCAAGGACAGAGCCTTGAGGGACCCCACTGGTCACAGGCCACCATGATGATTGACTTCCGCCAATTACCACCCTCTGGGTCCGACCACGGAGCCAATTTCCCAGCCAGCGGATCGTGGTGGACCCAAGGCCACAACTGGCCAGTTTTGCCAAGAGGTGATCATGGGATACCAGATCGAAGGCTTTTTTGAAGTCAAGATATATGACATCAATCTCTTCTCCTTTGTCCAGGTGATAGGTCACCTGGTCGTAGAAGGAAATGAGATTGGTCAAGCAAGACCTACCCACAACAAACCAATGCTGGCTATCTCTTAGGATGTTGGTGTCGGCCAGTCCATTAAGTTTGGCCTCTTTAATAAACTTTTCTAAGATCTTCCCCAGGATAGAAATCAGGCTGATGAGCCTATACTTAGCTGGATCTACTTTCCTCCCTTTCTTGAAGATAGGCACCACATTGGCCTTCTTCCAGTCTTTGGGCACTACACCAGAGCACCAAGAGTTCTCAAAGATCCGTGCCAGAGGCTGGGATCAACCCAGTTCCCTCAGTCTTTCCTCATGACTCCTGTGCCCCCAGCCTTCTAACCATTTTCATTGCTCTCTGCTGGACTCCAATTTGCTCACATCCTTTCTGCAGTGGGCCCCACAAAACTGGACACAGTACTCCAGATGTGGTCTCACCAGTGCTGAGTAGAGGGGAAGAATCACTTCCCTTGATCTGCTGGCAATGCTCCTACTATTGCAGCCCAGTATGCTGTTAGCTTTCTTCACAACAAGGGCACACTGTTGGCTCATATTCAGCCTGTTGTCGATTGTAACCCCCAGGTCCTTTTCTGCAGAGCTGCTGCTTAGCTAGTCAGTCTCCAGCCTGTACTGATGCATGGGATTGTTCTGTTGTAAGTGCAAGACTTTTGCACTTGTCCTTACTGAACTCATGAGATTTCTTTTGATCCAGTCCTCCAATTTGTCAGGTTCTCTCTGAGGAATCCTTGGTCTCAAAATTTTAGAATGAACATTAACTACAAATACCATAACAACACCACTGGGTTGTGATGGGTAAAGTGCTAGAGTGACATATTGCTTTGGAACAGTGCTGTGTGAAGGGGCGGGGGGCAGGTTACTTGGTTAGCTTTCTATATTTCTTGCTGTTTTTTCACTCCTTTATGTACGCATGTCCATTTTTAATGATCTGCCATGAGGGTGAAAGCAGATCTCATTAGAGAGCAAGAGCTCCTGGTGGAATCACAAAAAGTGATATTTACAGTCCAGTTTTGCTTCTGTGTTAAGTATAGGTGGAAGTTCTGCCATTCACTTCAAAAGTAGCAGGAAGCAGGTAAGACTGCTTGGTTTGTAATATAGTTAGAGTAGGAGTTCCTACTTGCCTTCTGTTCTTTTATGTCAAACTGGTTATTTTTAACAGGAGAGGCAAACACATAGTAGTGTGAACAATTTAAATGCCAGTGGGACAGATGTACATTTCAACATACAAAAGGTTATGAAAGGGTACGTGAAACCAAAATAAATCTTAAATTTAAACTGTCCCTTCACCAGGATTTCTGTTTTAAAAGTAGCTAATCTTATTAAAGTACATTTTAAACTGACACTCACTTTCTATTTTGCTCATGTTGGCAATCCAGAAATAGAACCAGCATGCTCTGGCTGTATAGACTGTTGTGTGGGGTTTTTTTTCCCCCTTTTGTGTATGGTTATCCTTGAAATCAGTGTGGGCTTTTTGAGTGAACTGAGGACTCAGATACACATTGAGACTGGAAAGTTTCCTAGGTTCTGCAGACACCCATGTTCCATTTAATTATAATGGAAAGTGTCAGAATCTCTTCAGTTGCTTTGAAAAGCTCAGCTATTGTTTTTAAAACATAACTGCCTGATATTTCTTCTAAGGCAAATCTTTCTAATAAGTTGGTAAATTATTCCCATGGAATTTCATTCTGATCCTAATTCTGCTGGTAATGCCAGATAAATCCTGAATTTGGTGGAGTTACTCCTGATTACACTGGTGTAAATGCAGTTGGAATCTGCCCATTTCTCATTATGAAGAGAAGTTGGCAGATTCAGCTGGTTTTGCCTGTTACCATAGAGATCTGATCACATTTAAACAGGCAGCTGGGTATCATAAGCTTGATCCTTGGCTTTAATTAACTTTACATCTGCCTAGATACCCAAGGTGGTTGAAATGGCCCTGAGCCGGGGGTTATGAGGAAGCAGGAAATTGAGAGAGAGGCCACAAAGCAATTTTCAGGGTCCAGTACAAAAAACAGTTACACCCAGACAAAAACAAGTCAGGCATATGCCGTCTTCTGGACCGGTTTCTTTTCTCTCTTTGGATTGCCAGCTGTAAGAAAAATCAACAAATGTCCACTTAGAAAGCCCCAAACCACTGGATTTATGGCATATAAACTGTTGCTCCAAACTTTTTTTTTAAGTGAAAACATGTTGCTTTTTTATAATGGGGTAAAAGGCAAAGGTGATGAAATGAAACCCTGATTTCACAGTTGGACCTGTGCAAAGGAACCTTTATGCTTGTAGAAAAACCTTTGAAATTGGTGTTGGTACCACACAAGCTGAGGATCTGCTGATACGGATTTAGCGGTGAATAACAAACTAAATGTGCAAGAGAGAGAGATTTTAAATCAATATAAAATATTTAGAAATACGTATTAAGCAGATGCATCTACTTGTTTTCTTAACAACCAAGATTATGAAAACTGAGGGAATCTTTAACCCAAAATAATACAATTTATTTTCTGCCCATATTTCACTCAAAAAATGTGTTTGTTAGTGTGACTTGCAAACTGACTAGAAACATTTTTTTATTCCCATCCACTAGCTCAGTTTGGAAGATTACATGCCACAGGCACTGTGGATGTTTGTTTACGCTCAAACAAACAACCCTGGCAATTGACTTAAAATAAGTAAATAGATAATATTGTAGTTCCAATCTTTAGGAAGACAAAACAAGACACCCAGAAATATATGATGTCCATCTAATAGATTTTTATTATGTTCTTTTCCCGTAGCTTGAATTTGGGAATCAGCATCACAAAGAACGTAGAATCTATAGTTAGTTATTGGAAAATAACATTTCCTGAAACATACAGGAGTTCTCGCTTTTTTTTTTCTGTTGTTGTTTATTTTTTTGAATGAGCTTTTGCAGTTACAGAGATCAGAATAATGAAAAAAAGGGGAAAGAAAGGGCTTAAATTCACATTCCAAAGGGTACTGCTGCTCTTTTTTTGCCTACAGAATTTCCATTGAGCCCCATGGAGATCTTATGTTTGGAGCCATTACAGAATCAGGCTCACTATCTGTGATCTGACAGCTGTTTCTGTGGAAATGGGAGTGCAGAGGCCAGTGACTACAAGCCAGATTTTCTATTAATGTCAGGTTCTGGCGTATCCATGGAATCAACCTTCAGTGGAATTTGGAAGTGTAAACTCAACTATCACCACCCTGCAATGGACCTTGACTTTGGAAAAAGCCGTGAGAACTTTCCCATGCAGATTCCAACAGCCAGCTGGTGGCAAAGATGCACAAAATGCTGGTTTCCATAGTTGGCTACAGAAAGTCTAGTTGATCAAGGAGAATGGTGGAAATCTGGAAAATTTCTGATGACATGAGGGTTGGTTGGATCTTTCAGGGCTGCAGGAACAAAACTTCAAGTTTCAGTCCTGCTGAGCTCAGGAACACCCCACAACTGAAACTCAAGTTCCTCCAATACTATTAGTACCTTACTAGCAGGAGCCAGATTTCTCCAGGGCTAATACAGTTTGCATTTCAGTAGCATTTGGAGAGAGGGGGTAAGAATGACTGGCCCTGATCAGGGTATTCTTATCAACCAAGTATTTTACCTCCCATCACACACCCAGAGAACAAAGAAACTTGCTTAAAATAAAGGCATTTTAAATTTAATTTCTCCAAACACATTGCCTTTAAGG
Source organism: Crocodylus siamensis (assembly GCF_052110815.1). Taxonomy (NCBI): domain Eukaryota; kingdom Metazoa; phylum Chordata; order Crocodylia; family Crocodylidae; genus Crocodylus; species Crocodylus siamensis. The sequence continues at coordinate 49,303,020 of NC_143403.1, forward strand.
TGTGAGTTTCAAAGTATGTGATTCCCACTCCCTTGTATCTGTGTCTTGGCTCATGCAGACTTCCAGGGATCTTGCTGTACACACTGCATTGGAAACAAACAAAACAGTTTCTGTTCTCCTTTCTCATGGTGTTAGAGGTTGGTAGATTTCCAGTCTTGACTCTGAAACTAAGATTCCCCTCCACCAGGCACCAGGATGGCTGGCTAACACAAAAGTCTTGACAGCTTCTTTTCTAGCTCCAACCTTCTCTTGGAGGGATCTCCTGTTGCTGCTGTTATTCCTCTTGACCCTCGAGAACCTCCAGGGAGGCTCTGAGTGATTCTGAGTGTGTTTTATGTATAAGTCAGGGGTGTAGGTTGTAGCCATGTTGGTCTAACGACATAGGCAGACAAGGTTCTTTGGGTAAATCTGATATTTTTTTATTAGACCACCTAAATAGTTGGAAATTTTTTTTTTTTAGCAAACTTTCAGGTTTAAAAAGCCTATATCAGGCTGAGGAAGAACCTGCAGTTAGTGTGTACTCTTCCTGGATGGAATGATTCATTCCATGCAGGCTACACCCTGCACAGAAGGGACCAATAAGGGAAGAAAGGTGGAGATGTAGCTCTCTATGTGAGGGACCAGTACACCTCCTTGGAGGCTGACATTGGCTCCAAAGAAGAATGGCTCAACCCTCTGGGTCAAAATACTGGTTGGAAAGCGGGGGGGGGGGCCATGCTGAGAGAGACCTAACTGTAGGTGTATACAACAGACCACCAAACCAGGGGGAGGAGCTCAATCTGGAGTTCTCTTGAAAACTGGCAGAGGCTGCACACGCACACGACATAGTCATCATGGGTGACTTCAATTACCCAGACATCTCTTGGGAGGAACACTTGGCTAATTTGGATCAGTTGCATTGCTTCCTGAAGAGCTGTACCTGGTTCAAGAAGTGCACGGGCCAACCAGAGGTAATGCACTCTCCTAGATTTGGTCTTGGCCAAAGGAGACAATCTGGTGAGTGACTTGAATATAGTGGGTAGCCTGGGTGACAGCGACCATGAAACCATCATGTTCACTATCCATCACAAGGTGGGCAAATCAGCTAGCAAGGTTAAAGTTTTGGATTTCAAAAAAGCAAATTTCAATAGGCTCAGGGCAATAGAGGAAGCACTACAGGACCAAGGAACAAAGGTGAAAGGAGTACACGAAGAGTGGTTGTTCCTCAAGGACATGATGCTTGAGTCCCAAAAGAAGTCTATTCCTATGCGGAGGAAAGGTAGCAGGAGGGCTGGTAAGCCCTCTTGGCTTAATTGGGATATCACGGTCCTCTTGAAAAAGAAGAAAGAGGCATACAACCAATAGAAGCTTGGGACAGTCCCCAAGAAGGGGACTATACAACAATGGCCTGCACTTGTAGGGAGCAGATTAGAAAAGCTAAGCCAAAGACTGAATTTAAACTAGCAGTGGAAATCAAGGACAATAAGAAGTCCTTTAGAAATGTAGGGAACAGGATGAAAACAAATGGAAGTATGGGGTCACTGCTTAACAACTCGGGGAGGGGGGGCGGGGAACAGCTGCTTACTGACATGCAGAAGAAAACAACTCCTGAATGACTACTTTGCTTCGGTATTTTAAGGGTATATTTAAGGGTATTTTTAAGGGGAAAATCATACTAGATGAGGTTCAGAATGGGCCTTATCAGCTGGCCAACATCATTACGGGACCTCTGGCGAAACTCTTCCAAAACTCGTGGCACTCGGGGAAGGTTCCCTGAAGACTGGAAGAGGGCCAATGTTGTGCCCATTTTCAAGAAGGGGAGGAGAGAGGACCTGGGAAGCTTAGAATTAATCTAACTTCTATCCCAGGGAAAATCCTGGAAAGATTAATCAAGGAGTCTGTGTGGGCAGGTCTTATTTTACCAATTTCATCTATGACCAGGTAACTTGCCACCTGGATAAGAGAGAGGAGGTTGACTTTGTATACCTCGACTTCCAAAAGCTTTTGATCTGGTATCCTACGATGTTCTCATGAGAAAATTGGAGGATTGTGGGCTTAACTGTGAGACGGGTGCGTAGGAAGCTGGCTGTGGGGTAGGACGCAGAGAGTTCTAATGAATAGAACTGTGTCACCCTGGCGAGACGTGGCTAGCGATGTCCCTCAGAGGTCTGTGCTTGGTCCAGTGCTTTTCAGCATCTTTATCAGTGATTTGGATGTGGGGGTGAAGAGCTGACTGACGAAGTTCGCGGACATCACCAAGTTATGGGGGAGCATGGTTATGCTCAAAAATAGGCTGGATGTACAGGCCGACCTAGACAGGCTGGCAAGTTGGGGAGATCAGAACCAGATTATGTTCAATATTGAAAAGTGTAAAGTGCTCCACCTGGGGATGAACACCCCTCACATGCTTACAGGCTCAGTGGTGCCAAACTGACTAGCACCATGACTAAAAGGGACCTTGGGGTAATAATAGATCTCAGTATGAATATGAACCGTCAGTGTGATGCTACAGCCAGCAGGGCGAACAATACTCTGGCATGCATCAATTGATGCATCTCAAGCAAAATCAGGGAAGTGATTCTTCCGCTTTACTTAGCACTAGTGAGACTGCAGCTGGAGTACTGTGTCCAGTTCTGGGTGCTGCACTTCAACAAGGATGTGGAAAAGCTTGAGAGTCCAGAAAAGAGCCACCCATATGATCAGAGACTTGCAAGGCAAGCCATACGAGGAAAGGCTGAGGGACTTGGGCCTCTTCAGCCTAAAAAAAAAAGACTGAGAGGGGACTTGGTAGCAGCTTACTGCTACATCAGGAGCGTACATGAGGGGCTCGGCAAACAACTGTTCACCAGGGCACCCTTGGGGAAAACCAGGAGTAATGGCCACAGACTCCTTGAAGACCATTTTAGGCTTAACACTAGGAAAGCCTTCTTCACAATTAGGGTGTCCAGATTGTGAAATAAACTCCCTCCAGAGGTGGTGCAATCGCCTACCCTGGTAGTCTTCAAGAGGAGACTGGATGGTCACCTTGCTGGGGTCACCTGACCTCAGTTATCTTTCCTGCCTAGTGCAGAGGGGCTGGACCTAATGATCTTGTGAGGTCCCTTCCAGCCCCTTACAATCTATGAATCTAAGAATGTTGTGTATCTTATTTATAAGTCTTGATTGCTTGTGGTGGTTTTCACGCTATTTTTTGCAGACTTCACTGTCAAGTTGTTCAAAACTATATTGTCACTTTCAGAGTTTATGTATCTATCTATATTGTCACTTTCAGAGTTTATGTATCTATCTATATTGTCACTTTCAGAGTTTATGTATCATCTTTAGCCTTTATAAGGCATCCTTTATACTCCAAGAGAGGGAATTTTCTGCAGCCAGGGGCCAAGGTTTTGTAAGCAGCATAAAATACAGCACAGGGGACCTGGAGAGAGGCACATGTGAAACTGCAAGCCACCTTTTCACCCCCACAATTTAGGGCTGCCCCTGGTGCTAATGTGTACCCAGATGTAAAGCAGACACCCAAGGACTGTCCTCATATTTTGATTCTTCTAAGGGCTGGCTGTGGGCTGCTCCTCAGCACAAAATCTCAAGGCTAGGGACATGCCCCTTCCCACAGCAGGCATTTCTTCTGTAGCAGAGTATGTGAAGGGACAGAGCAGGGTGATGCCTGACTGCTTCTGATGGTTTCTTAGAATCCCACCAACAAAGATGCTTTTCTCACTTAACCATGAGCTTGTCCAACTTTATTCACTGTCAGAGCAGTGTCCAGGGGAATGAAGGGGCACATCCTTCCTGTATTTATTTTGAAGTAGGAGGAGAGGAATCCATTGAAGAAGAGTAGGTTGGTGGCATGGAGGGTGGAAGAAAGGGTAAGGACAAAGCAATTCTGTCATTGCAGTTAGCATTTGTAAAGCAATACTAAGCTCTCAATAGATGCATGCAGGATTGAGCAATACCAGCCCTTTGTCATCTAAAACAGTTGTTCTTGGACTGCCTTCCTCCCCCTTGTGCACCTTGGCAGGGATATCTTCATTAGCAAAAACACAGGGTCTCCATTCCCTTCCTGTGCAGGTTGTGGAGTTGTCTGATATCCCTGCTTTGGATGATCTGGACTCCCAGTCAAGAAACAACAGGCAAATTCTGGACTACTCCCGTTTTGTGGAGTAAGAGGCTGGATATAAATTGAAGCCTTTTCTCCCACAGGGCAATGTAGAGCAGGATCCAGCAGACTCAGTGTTGTCAGGCAATAGTATAAATTAGCTGGTCTCACCCCTTCCTCTCTGTCCACCCCCATCCTCCCAACTGAGCTTGAAAGGATTCAAGATACTATCCATTGGCTGCCAGAGCTGTACACCTGTGAATCACTGGAGTGTGCTTGCCTACTGCTGAGAGTGGGCACTGCAGGGAACTCGGGCTTTGTCTGGTGCTGTCTTGCAGGGAACAGTGACGTGGATGCATCTGCTGATGGATAAATGGGTAAAAGGTACTTCTGCGATTACTGTGACCGGTCCTTTCAAGACAACCTGCACAACAGGAAGAAACACCTGAATGGGGTACAGCACCTGCGAGCCAAGAAAGTGTGGTATGATCTGTTCCGAGGTGGGTGCTGCCAGTTGTGCGAAACCTCCACAGGCAGGTGGGTCATGGGTGGGAGAGTAGCAGGGATAAATGAGTCTGGATCAACACTGGTCATCTGTGTAGGGTACCATTTGTACCATTTTGTCACAAGGAGCAATTCTGACTTGATTGTAGGACTGCCAGATTATTCCAGAGGCACAAGCACCATGTGCTTGGGGTGGGAGGAGGGAATCATAGATGTCAGTTTGTGATTTGAAGTGAGCTGGAAAGAACCAGGAGAGCAATTACAGGTGGTAGGAGCTGCAAAGAAAGCATTAGAAAAACCAAGAGAGCAAGTTCTAGGAGGGGATTAAGCAGCTTTTGAAGACCAGGAGGGCTATTTTGAACTATATTTTGACTGGGAAGGCAGGGGATACTGGAGAGAACAGCGTAGAGGAGTGCAGCTGTATGTGTGAGAATGTAAAACACTACCTGCACAGGGCAGGGATTGAGAACTCTAGGGTGTGATTGCCAGGATAGGGTTTCCAGCAGGAGAGCGGTCAAGGCAGAAGTGACCACCAGGAACATTGCAGGGATGGAGCTAGGCCAACCTCAGTCATGGAGGAGGTGGGAAAGGAAGAGAATTCAGGGGCTTATGGAGCTGTGAGCTCAGAGAGTTGGACAGGTGACTTTGCTCTAGTCCAGGAGAAGACCTAGTGTTTTTGAGACATTCAGGATACTTCTCTTGGCCAGGAGTTTGTCTGGCTTGGGTGGGCAAAGAGCTTTTCTGGCTGAAATTGGCACAGGACAGCCCTGAAGGGCCATCAGTGGGAACAAGGTTTGGTCTGTGGAAATGTAGGTGACTCTGCTGCTGACAGACTGATGATTCCTCCCCAGAAGGGGTTAATGGTGGGTAGGGCAAGCTGCATGTTCATTCAGTTTTAGGCTCTCTTTATGCCGTTGTATCCCATGACCTGTACTGATTCACAGCATTCACCTTCCCCTTGGCTAGGAAGAGACTGCAGTTCCTAATGGTACCCAACATTAACTGGTACAACTTCCACTGAAAGCTATGGGAGTTGCCTCCTCCACCCTGAACTTGGTGTCTATTCCCTCCTAGTTTTCTTTAGGAAAAAATCTTGGTAGAAATTAAGGCCCCCATTTTTAGTTTTATGCAGTGGACCCTTGACAAGAGATCCAGGGGGTCTGGCTTTCAGAACTGTTGAACAGCCCCAGATGCCACTGAGCTGAGCTGACTCTCCCATACAGGAACATTGCAGAGACTCGTTGTTTTGGTCCCACACTTGATTTCTGTTGCCTGGCTGGGAAAGAAATGCAAAGCAGAAAGAAAGCAAGCTGATTTTTCCACAGCTAGTGAAGACCAAAAGCAAGGACTGCAAATGAGGAATACATCAGTCACTGGTTTCGATAGTCCACCAAGCTCTCCTTGGCTATGCTCACACCTCTTGTGTGTAATGGCCACTCACAAAGCAGCTGCCCTGTGTACTATCTTGGAGTGACACAGTATCTCTTGTTCAAAATGGCCTTTCACCAGTGGGCTGGCAGGCATGTGGTTTTTGGGGTGAGATGGCACTAATCTTCCCAGTTTCTTATTTTCCCTCAGATGCTGCTGCTATTCTGCAGGAGGAGCAGAGCAAAAAGCCCTGCAGGAAATTTCTACAAACAGGTTAGTCCTTTGTCTGGTGACTTTCCATGCAGTAATAACTAGGATGTTCTAGTTTAGCAAATCCCTTTGCCAGCCAGCTCAGTGCTGCTTTGGGGGAGCCCTGACTTCTGTGCACCTAGCAAATGGTACTGTAGAGCTGGTGGACATACATATATGTCCTCATATGTGTATTTATACATGGAGGATGAAAGTGGGTTTGTGTGCCCCAGTGCATAGGGGAAAACTTGCCCCATGCACAGTGCCTGCTGTTCTGATATAGCTGTGTTTGGCTCTCCTTCCAGGCCAGTGCGATTTTGGATCCAACTGTAGATTCTCCCACATGACCGAGATGGACCTGGAGAGACTGAGTGCACAGGTGCATGGTGAGTGGAGACAGAAACAAGAAAATACTTATTGATGTCTCAGAGAGAATGTGAATGCTGGCTGCAGAGTGTGGTGGGACATAAGGAGGTGCTCAGGATCAATTGTATAGTGGTAATCAATGTACAAGGTTGTCTCCATAGAATGGCTGTGCAGCAAAAGGAGTGTGGATCCTGCCAGCTCGCTCCCTCCCCTTTTTTCCTTTTTACCATCTGAGCTTTAGCAGTAGTGTACATGCAGTAATCTTCTGTGTGGATCCTGCTTTTGATCTCCTTGTACAGGTGAAGACCTAAGGAATACAGTTGCTGTATGTTACTGTTCAGAGCTACAACATGGACTGGGTTATCTGTGTCCCCCGGGTTTTTTAGGTAGCTATATAATGAGTTGTTGCCAGCAGGGGGCACCAATACATCACATCCCCCAAACTCATACTTTCACATGAGTTTTCCCTAACATTGTCTTATACAATTACAGGAGCACCGTTTCTCTGGTCCCTGTGCCAGCTTTGCCTTTGGCCAGCTGGGTCACCCTATGAAGAGTGCACAGGGTCCTGGCTTCAGAAATGATCCAGGGTTTCTCCCTTCTGGGGTAACGGAGTTTGGGATGGGGCTGAGGTTTGCATGCATGTGGGCTGCTCTCCTTGTTTGCCTGTGAGGGAGGCAGTGGTTTTCATCCATACTGTGATCATTTGTGAACAGAAAGTGTAGGACTCTTCCCATCTAGTCAGAAAGGAAAGGGAGGATGGTTAGATCTCTTCCTGGGGTTAAGAGAACCCAGGGGTCCAACATCAGGGACCTCTTCAAAATGGGTCATTTCCCTATGCTTCCAACTGATGCTGAATGTTGCTTGTACAGTTATAAGCATTCAGAAAAGCAGAGGGAGAGAGAGAATGTTAAAATGGGGGTATATGTTTCAGGACCTTGATCTATTGTTGGGATCTGTTTGAGAGAAAGGAAGCTGCTATGGATTCAAAGGAGCAGCACAGAGTGAAACACCACTAAGCTGTCTGAGGCTTTGCTGTTGCTGAGTCAGTCTGCGAGTGCCTGAGGCTTCTCTGCAGATCGATAGCTGAACAAAGCTGGCAGTCAATACAAATCCTTCCAGTTGGGCCACATGGGAGATGGAACACTCCAGCCGTCTCTGCTGCCACCGCCACCCTCCTTGGAAAGGAAATACCTATCTTGCCATCCTGTTGCCTATTTCCTCTGCTCCTGCCTGCCTGATCAGGGCCTATCAGTGTCCTTTTAGGTGCACAGCCCTGGGCGCTGGATTCCCCTGGGGCTGGTAAGGAGGTCATGGTGTTTGGTAGGACTTGTACAACTTCTGCCATTTCAGGTTGTTTATAGTAGGACCAAGCATTCTTCACAGTGGAGTTGAGGCATGGGCAGGAATCTGGCTTGTTGTTCCAGACCCTGGTAAACATGTTTCCTGGTTACTCTTGTTATTGGCAGTGATTTTGTGTCAAATAGGTTGGCTGTTGAGGGGGGGAAATTGGCCTGCAAGAGAGCTAGGTCCTGCAGAACTCCTTTTGCCTTATAAGTATGAAGTCTTCATTAAGATTCTAAGGTTCCTGTTCACAGAGCATCTAGCCTAGATGACTGGGCTCCACTCATACACTGAAGCTGGGCTCTGAGACCTCCACACATGCACTGAAGGGAGCAGTGCAGTCTGAGTGCAGGGCAGAGGAGTTCCATTGTCATCAGCAGGAATCCTTAGGAGAGTACAGGCCACTTGCATAAGCAAGAGTGTGCACCACAGTCAGGGCTCAAAATCCAGGGTCACTGAGCCTCAGCAGGGCTGAAGGGACTTGATGGAGATGTTTTTAAGGTTGTGAAGGGAAGAGAGGCAGGGAAATGGGGGTCAGTAACATGGATAGGATCACTAGGCAGAAGATACCCAGCATGCAGTCATCATGCAGGAGTCAGGACATCAGAGGCATAATCTGTAGCTGGGCTTCAGAATGGGGGGACACAATTTTAGACACACGGGTGAAAATCAGGTTAACCCTACCCCCTCACTCACTGCAGAGCTCTAGAAGGAATAAACAGTGCTTAGCTAGATATACACGGTACCTTCCATGACCCGTGAAACTTGGCCAAGATTTGGGAGTGCCTCTTGTGGTGGCATGAAATGAGACAAGCTGTGTTAGTCACTTGGGGAGTTAGATGGCTCCCTCAGGAACAGTTGGTCCAAGAAGCCTCTGTAAAGAGTTTTAGCTGTCTATTAGAACACAGCCTTGGTACTTCAGCACTGTGAGACACTGCCAGAGATGTGATATGGGATTGGATGGATCAGTGATCCTGACTCAGTATGCTGCTTATGGAGTCATTCCCTGCTTCCAGTGGGGTACAGTCCTAGCTCTGCTTTTTGGCTGGGTCACAGCATGAAGCGGCCTGCCTGTAAGGCACTGAGCAAGGTATGAGAGAAGCAAAAAGCTCCACAGCATTTTCCAGTCTGTGTGACAAATACAGAAACTGCAGTTGTTGCATGTGATTATTCTTTGCCCCCAGTGTGATAAAAACAATCTTGGAGCTGCCTAGCTCTGCTCTCCTTAGCTAGGCTATATATGGGGCATAGCAACATGCCAGGCTGGAATGGACCCATGTTCCATCTTGTCTAGGCTTTTGTCTTCTGTAGTGGCCAGGGCCCTGTGCTTCAAAAAATGTGCAAAACCTGGCAATATGGATAAAGCTGCCCCTAGGGGAAGTTTTCTCCTAAGCCTTGTTAGTGTTTGGCTTATGTATGAGTGATTGTTGAATCCAGTTACCCACTTAGCTTCAATAATCACATGGCAGCAGGTTTCACCAAGTAATGATACATGGTGCTAGAATTAAAGGGGATATTTTAAAAATCTGAATATGTTAATTGTAGTGGGTGTCTTGTGTGTGTGCATTACGTTTTGTAGGCAAGTGGGAAATTTGCCACACCATTCATTATAGTAGCTTTGGAATCAGGACCAGCTGGTTTAAGCCACTTTGCCGCTGCCACTCAAATGTGCATTTACAGTCACAATAGTTTCCTCCATGACTAGGGAGGGGAGTAGTATTCCCAGTTATACAGCACCAAGGCATTAGCTGGCTGGACCTGCTGCATCATTCATCATCAGCAAGACACTTACATTGTCATTTTAAATATGGTCGTGTCAGGAGAAGTCACTGTAAAATTGGCATCTTCTTGCTCAAACTTATTGGTTCCTTGCTGCTCTGAGTCAGTTTGCTTATAGTATCGACACAAACCAGTCCCTCTCATTAAACCCAGACAGCCAATACCACCATGATGAGAGTAAGTCATCATCCATTTCTCTTTAGATAGGAATGCAGCAGGTTCACTGAACACTGCCTGGCTTTGCTTCTAACCTTATGCTTCATCTGCAGTATGTGGGACAAGTTCTGATGGAAAAGTCTTTCTGCTCAGAGAGGGATTCTTAACAGCAGAGTTCAGACCCAGAGCTTGCCTGGTGGTCTGGGATGCTCTGAGAGGTTGGTTCTGGCCCATATTTCTTTGTAACACGTGAAGATACAAGATTCCAAAAGACCTCAGCCTGGCTCTCTCTTTTGGGCATCAGGGTTTGCAAGCCTGGTGCTTGATACATGTAAAACTTTTTTTTTTTTTTTTTTTTTTTTAAAGGACCAAATTTTCTTTGGAAGTCATTTGGGAAGACAGAAGGTAAATCTAGATTCCCACTCCAGTGTCATTAGAGGGGCTCTTTTCTGACTACAGCCAGTCTTTAATTGGCTGTAATTAGGCTTTGAAGCAAACACCCCAGTGAGAAGAATGAGGATGGCACTTGCACTGTCTGGCTGTTTCTGCAGTCTGGCAGTGTGCTCACTTATTGAGAAAGAAGGGCTAGGAAGTTTGCTCTCAGAATAAAAATGGAGATCTGGAAAAAAATCCATCCAAAGTCTCAGGAGTATCTTGAATCCCCTGATATCTTGGATAATTTCTGAGTGGCACAGGTGGGAGTGGGACTTACAAAGGGAAGCTGAGTAAGAGGGACTAGTGGATTGTTAGTGAGTTTATTTAAATTGGTGTAAAATTGATAGTTGTTTCCAGTGCCCCTGGGGTCACAAGGGGGGATTATGGAGAGCAGGGTCTGACCCCCAAGGTTTGTGAGGTTCTGCCCACTGGTTCCTTCCCCCCCCCCCCCAGTCTTAATGGAGCTGCAGTGTGTTATTGAGACAGTTGAGCCTGGTTTGTGCTACCCTCATGGCTAAATATTGAGCAGCCTGAGTGGTAGGGCACTCTCCTGCCCGGCATTGCCCTACTGATGGGGTGGCGTAAAAGGGAAGCCCCAGCCTAATCTGTGTCTAGGTATTTGTGTGGCTGTTCTCACTGTCCTAAGTACCTTGCAGTCACTGGTAGATGACCCTCCAAGTCTCACTACAAGGTCAGAGGACCAATACTTGATCTACAGAGGGGAGAAACTGAGGTAAACTGAGATTAAGCAGCTTGCCCATAGACCTCCTTTGTGACTGTAGCTGAATTGGAAATTGTACCTAGCTCTCCTAAGTCCCACTCCAGTGCCCTTTCTGTTAGTCTAGACACCCTCTGCATGTCCCTTCCAGTTTGGGACCAGTGCTGGGTGGTTTTCAAAACTGAGAATCCAAGGAGGACAGGAGACTTGATGAGCTGCCTTTCATGCAGTGAAGGTCCTTGGCTCTGGATTCCCAAGCAGCACATATGCTTTGGGATCGAACCAGGCCTCTGTGGTAGAGGCAGCAAATACACTGCCAGCTTCTCCCAGCAGCACCAGGTGAAAAGGCCAGAAGACAAATTATCCATCTTCTGCTGCTCATTGTGTAGCACGTTTCTGCTGTCCTCATTAATATTCAACAGGCAGATGAATAATTGGTTGCCACAGTTAGGATGGAGCAATCCTTCATTCTGCCCGAATGATATTAATTTCACACTCTGTCTGGAAATGTATAATATTTTCCCTAAGAGTGTGACGTGTGATGTTTTGGGTGCTGAGCAGGCTCCTCGCAGAAAGTGGCTCAGGGCAGCTGTCCCTGGAAGGGTGATCCCTGGGCGAATGATTTCTGGATGGTGTAGGGTAGGGAAGGGAAGGTTGTTCAGAAGTGACCAGCTCCCAAGGATTTGAATATTCCAGGAGGGTGAGGAGGTTCCTTTGTTAATATCATACAGTTTTTTAAGTAGTTGCATTTCCTTCTAAAGGAAGTGTATTGTGGACTTAACATAGCTCTGAATGTCTTGTTTGCTGATTGTGTCTGATATGCTTCTGGGGAGGCATGTGATTGTGGTATTAGTTAGATCATGGCCTCATCTGGGTACACAGGGACCATAGAGCTACTCTGACTGGGACAACTGAGAATTCTTTGGCTGTCAGAGGTCACAGTTGCTACCTAGGGGACAGGCTGCAAGAAGTGTGTGCGCCTGGATGCCATTGCACTGTGGTGATTTGGGAGGCCTGTTACCTGACTAATTTAGGGCAGACCTGTGGTTGCTGCATTTTTAGTCAGGGGCTGAACTGGCACCTGACAGCTCTGAGATTTAAAGGTGTGCGACAGAGGCGATGCGTAGGGGGTGCACATGGGTGCAGGTGTACCCCCTGTGCATGGCGGTGCAACCACTACAAAAAGGCAGGCAGGCAGTCGCCACCCTGATGCCGGAGTGCCAGTGGCGTCTGCGGGTGGTCTGCAATCCCTGCTGGCCACTTCTGACGCTGCCAGTGGTGGCTGAAGATGGTCGCCGACCCTTGGTTGGCACTCGCCTCCCCACCGGCCACCGACAGGTTGTGGGAGCTCCCCAGCTCCTGCCGCCACGCTCCTGCTGCCACTGTGTCTCCCCCAGCCACCGGGGTCATGAGTCATTCATAGTGTGCAAGAAGGGGACATAGTTACCATCTCCCCCTTGGCTATGCAAAATGGAAGCTCCAGTTTAGTTTTACCACTCCTGGCCCTGCTGGGTTGGCACTGGTATATCCAGATAGGATGTTAGCCTGGACTAATCACTGGTCAAACAAGTCTCTGTCCTGTAAGCAGCTGGGATTGGAAAGCATTGAGCAGCAACCACCCTGAGAACAAACTCTGCTAGTGTTCTCGTTAAGCTTCCTCAAAGCCTAGTCTCTCCCTCTCACACAGGTGCCCTCTGGACCTCTGAAACTCATGCCAGCTCCACACTGACTTGTAGAAACTCCCTCTTCATAACCAGCTAGCTGGAGCAGAGGTGGCTGGTTACTTCCCTGCCAGGCAGAGGAACAGTTCTCTGGAAGCTATTCTAGGCCCTGGGCCAGCAGACAGTAAATGCTGCAGGAGAGGTCAAAGCCAATCTCCCAGAGTGGGGAGGGGGCCAGGTTGTCTCAGTAGGTGCCTGACCCGCTCCTCTGCTTGCTGTGCATGTAATCAGAATTGGCTTGTGCTCCTGGCCCTGGCCCTGGGGAAGTCAAGCGTCCAATGGCAGGTGTGCAGTGGAGGAGGAGGGCCTGCCATGGGCCAAATTCCATTGGAAAAACTATTGACTGCAAGAAAATAGCTGAAGGGTAATGAGCAGTGTGTTAAATGGAGTGAAAGGATTGTAGTGCTGGCTCTGATGGATCCCCTCTTGCCTTCTCTCCCCTCAAACAGAGGAGCGGAGATCAAAGGAGCAGCAGCAGGAAGGAGCAGATGTCCCAGTTGGTACAATCGAGGAGTGGCTAGAGAAGAGAGCAAAGAGGCTGAGCTTGGCTCAGAGTAACAGGTATGTGCAGCTAGAAGCCATTCTTCTGAGGAGAGTGAATAGGGCTCTTTTGCTTTCTTGCCTCCCCCAGTCCTGAAGGACCCTGGGGATGCAGAATCAGGAGGCACAGCTACTGACTTAGAGCCTTTGAAAGTTGCAGGCTTCAGAGTTGTGAATGCACACTTGATGTGTGCATCATACTTGCATGCATACATCAGAAGAGCATAGAAACTTGTCTCTGCATGCCCAACTGAAAATCTGGGCCTTGCTTTCTTTGTGCCTCAGTTTCCCTCTCTGAAGCAGAGAAAGTGAAACTTCTCTCCTTGGTGGAAGGTGCTTGGAGTTGTCTTGGTGGAGAATGCCAAGGAAGTGCTCAGTGTCATTAACACTCAGTCAGGGACTGCCCAGTTACCCCATCTCCAGGACAGCTTCCCCACCCTCTGCCTGTCCTATTTGCACAGCTCTGCCAGTGCCTGCCTTTTGGTGTGCTTGCAAGGAAGGGGGATCAGCTCCTCCCAGCGGCTCTCTGAAAGCCTGATAGTGCCTGCTGTCTTTGCACTCACCTGACTGTGCCGCAGGCTTAATTGGATGACACTTGGTCAGGCGCCAAATCTCCCTTTTGTTCTCATCTCCATGCTTCTGTCCTTCCTGCGTTGGTTTGGGCTCAATCTTCCTTCTGGAGTATCGCTAGGCTTGCTGTTTCCCATTTATTCCACCCATCAGCTCAGCTGCTCTTAGCCCTGCAGCAGTGTACGGTTACAGTCGATAACCTTGATACCCATGGAGAGCATCTACTCCATTACATTCGCCCTGCTCAGGGATCCTTTCAGAGCTTTGCCAGACTCTGTGGAATCATCACTAACTAGCATTCTGCCTCCTCAGTCCTCACAGATGGGAAGAGGGCTGGGAGTGACAGGTGTCTGATTTTTTTTTACCCCACCTCAGTCTCTGGAAGCTCTGCTAGTATATCTGCTTCCCAGGAGCCAAACCCCACCTTTGGCTTAGTTCACCGTTACTAAAACAGCTTCAAAACACCCTGCAGCCCCTGAGATCTGCTGGCTGGGACATCTGTGCTTTCTGCTTTGCCTGGCAAGAAGCTGCTGCTCTACACTGTGTGCTGGGGACTATTCTTTAGAGGTGATCCCAAGTGTGGTAGGGGTCTGTTCAGCTGTGGTTTGTACTCAGAACTGTTTTGTGGTACTGGATGAGCAGTCATTTTCCTCCATCTATCCTTTCACTTGGCTCTGTGATATTCTATGGAAGCATCCAGCAGTGCTTTCATGGGTGTATAAGCTTGAATGATAGCCCTGCCCACATGCTTGCCTCACCTGGCCAGTTGCTTCTGTGAAGCCTTTTAGATGACACAAAGTGGTAGAAGGTACTGTCTACCAGCAGAGATGACATCAGGAGACACAATGGGGCTGCTCCCATCTCTGACTGTTGTGAATGTAGCTAGAGGTAGGAGCAACTCAAGCAGTGATGGAAAAGGTTTTGGAAGCTGAGTACTTTTGCCTCCACTGACACAGGCATGGTACAGGTAGCTCTAGCCTCCACAGATAATGTGCCTCAGGCCATAACCTGAAGTGTCTGTGTCTGCAGCTCTGCCCTTGGCCACCCTGAGTCCTCTCAGCTGAGTTACTTTCACATGGCCTTCCATCCTGTGAGAAATGGATAAAGGTCCACTAGCTTGTCTAATATACACATACACAGCCATCCAGTCCCTTCTAACCTAGATTTAAAGGGAGGGGCTGATTGGAAAAATCTAATCCTCTCTGCCTGGGCCTGGTGGGTTGTGTCTTTCTTTGGATAGAGGCAGTGATAGAAGGAAATCTAAGAATGATCATCAGGCCTGGTATATGCACTTGGGTTGGTAGTGTTGTGTCCCCTGTGTCAGGGGAGCAGGGTAGTTTTTTGAGGGTTTTGGTTTTTTTTTCTTGGGATTGCACCAGTGTTGCTATCAGTTAATGTGGAGCCAGTTATATTGGTACAAAGATATCTTATGCTGCAGTCTCTCTTTCCTCCTCCTAGTACAGGAATCGGGTATATCAGTCAGCATTCTACAACTGTGTCCTTACCCAGCTTCAGCTTTCTAATGTAGGCAAGGCCTGAATATGATGGAAGCAACATTCCCGCACGAGCCAAAACCATCCACATAGCATTTCCCAGCAATGTCATGCAAAGTCCAGAAAAATCACCCAGGGAATGTGAATGTTAGGCCAAATGATCAGTCCACTCTGATAGCATGCATAGCAGACCTCTGAACATTAATAACTGCTCTCAGCACATCATCTGGGCTCTGAAGGAGTGGAGGTAGTGCTGATTTGCTGGATAAATCCCATTACGTAAAACTTGATTGGGTCTGTCCTGGCTTAACAATTAAAGAGATACATGAGGGTCAGACATAGAGGTCTCCAAGAAGCAGCACAAGGCTGCTGTTGGGGCTTGTGTGGGAGAGCAAATATTTCTTGCTCCTAGGATGGGAAATTTAATGGAGAAGGGGCTGGTTGCCCATGAATTTATGACTTAGGTGGCCAAACTTTACTCCTCTGGAGCAAAGCAATACACTGGATCAATCTGGCCCCTGACGTACGAACTGATTGATTATCCTCTCCAGAGTGAGAGGCCACTTCACTTTGAGTTCGGGCTAAGGAGCTGCCCAGTGTTAACTGAGCAAATCTTTGTCCTGTCAGGCAAGTGTTTGGTGCCTCAGTGATAGCTCCTGTCTCCCAGCACCACAAACATGCCTCTCTCACTCCCAAGCACATTTTTGGGAAATGATACACACTTGAACTGGAAGGAGACTCTGTGTTCCAGGGGGCAGCATCATGGTTGTGTGGCATGGTGGCTGAGCTACCAGTGCCAGGTAGATCTCTGGGGGAGAGGAGTAAAGGGTATGTCCTATTAGGAAGCTTTTGCGATTCTTTACTCACATGCACTGAGCTTGAGGACCTTCACTGATCCAGACCACAGAACATGAATAAAAGTTCTGCAGCGTTTAGACAAGGAGGCAGTGCCCCCAAGCAGCTAGAGCTTCTGTCTCTAATAACATGATTAGGTACTTCCACAGGCATCTTGGGAGCTCCTTTATATTCAGCCCTTTTGGCAGTGCCTACCTAGCTCAGAATTACAGCTGGCCCAAAATAAATTTTGGAAACATCAGGTTTTGTCAAAACTCCATCATACTTACTGGTCTCGGCTCACAAACCTTTGTGAGTGGACAGAGATGAACACTGCCTTCTCGCATCATCCGTAGCTGTGAAGTGTTCCAGCATCTACTCTCTCCTCGTTTTTCTGTTCCCCAACAAACTGTTCCCTGTGACACCCCCCCCCCCCCACCTTCTAAGTCGCAGGCTTTGATCTAACAAGACTTGTACCCACTTTCCCAGAAGCCTTTGTACAGGGATGACCTGTGGCCTCTCACTTGGCCAGAGAAATGTTTGGGGTGGGGGAGGTGAACACTGAAAAACTGTGCTGAGAAAGGGGTGGCTATCATGGCCAGCGAATATCGCCATGGCTCTGCACAGCTGAAACTGAATCTAATGCTTGTTTTTATTTCCTTCCCTGCCAGCCCTCTGCCTGAGAAACCATCTGTGTTTCAGTACCCACCTGGCTGGCCTCCAATACAAGACCTTCCCCCATCCCTTCAGGCCCCGCCTCCTGGAGGCTGGCCAATCCCAGCCAACCTTCAGTGGGGGTGAAGGACACAAGGACCAGAGATGCAGGAAGGGTAGCTGAATGTTCTCTGGAGGAAATGTACAATATTTGCAGCTATTTTATAAATAAAACTGTCTACAACCCAAGCGGTTTGTCTGGGTTGTGTTGGGGTAGTTAGTCAGATATGGTGGTGCCCCAACCATCTTCTTTTTCCAACTTTCCATTAGCTCTGCTGACCTACTGCAAACTGCCTTCTTGTTTCTGAACTGACAACCCAAGCACACTTCCTGTCTGCAAGGGTTACAAACTGCATGCACCGTGATTTCCACAGGGTTTTCCTTGGAAAGAGGTGAGGGGAGGTTGGGAGATCCCTGCTAATGGAGATAAGCATTAGCCCCAGCCTTGTGGCCTTTACAACAGAACGCTAAACCTACCTGCCCATGCAAGTTTTTCTCCAGTTGTGATGGTGAAGGGCAAACTCCCCATAAAAGTCAATTCCAGATCAACTTTACTGGTTAAAGTGGTGGTAACCAGAAAGTATATAACCTTTATATGTGATCGTGTTGGGCCTGCATTCGAGACCTCCAGTGCCTGGGTGGGTACAGAGCCATGTGCTGAGGAAAGCAGTTCTGGCTGCAGCCTTCCTCGCTGCTTGAAGAGACAGTGATCCTAGATTAGCTGTGAGGAAAGCTGCAGCCAGCCTGTCAGGTGCAGATTGGTGCCTGATAGTAGTCAGGTCCAGGGCTGCTTCTGCCCTTCTCTGTCTCTGCAGCAGCTGGGGGGAGCTGCAGGCTCTGACTGCAGCTGCCCAGGTGCTAGGGCCACTATTTAAAAGGCTGCCCCATGCCATGTTCCCTGGTCACATGCTTCCCTGGCCTGAAGCAGCCTCCGCTCCAAGTGTGGCTCTGGTCAGCCACCCGGGCATGCCGTGCTGAGCTGTTTTGAATGCACCGGGGGTGCCCCACCCACTATACCATGCTGCTGCTGATCACCATGGTGCCTTGGGCATGGCTGAGAACATGGCACCAGAGCCCTGAGTTTTGACGGCATCACAGGCAAGCCCATGCTTCCCTACAATGTGCACTGCTGCCTGGAGGGGTATCTCTGCCTATGCTATGAATCCTTGACCCCTGTGGCCAAGGAGATCACTGCTGCCATTGACAAGTTTCTCTGCATGTGACAGGTCCCTGGCTGCCTAGTTGGGAGCTTGGGGGCCACTCAGTAAAGTCCTGAACTCCCTCCTGCCTCCCTGCATGTTGCAGGGGGAAACTCCAGTGGGGAGGGAAGGGGAGGGTTCAAGCCTGTGTGTGGGGCCCCTGGCTCCTGGAAGGCAGCCCAGGGGCAAGTGGGTGAGCTGGTGCAGACATGGGTGGCCATGGCAGCCCCTTCTTCCGCTGACCCCCTCCCTATGTGGGGCTTAATGGATGGGCATGGCTGGCACTCCCGGAGGTCAGATTTAGTCCCTGCCTAGAGTGAGCTGGTCTGGCTGCCTGTGGTGTTCTGGGGCACGGAGGCACGGTGCCTAGCCACCCAGGCAATGGCCCACTTTAGGGAGGAGCTGGGGCTGTTCACTGCTGGAGCCACCCCTGGCATGTCCTCCTCACTTGGGGTGCACTGCTGGAGTTGGTGGGACAGGTGCTGGCAGTGCTGGGTGCTAGGCAGCTGAGAGGAGCCCAGGAGGGTCATGCTACCCCTCCCCCTGCTCCTACTTGGCCCAGCCCCCCAGGGAGTCATGCAACTAATCCCCCCAGTGCATGTGAGAGTGAGGGATGGGGGGGCATTTTCCTGCCCCCTTCTCCGGCAGGATGGGGACCCCCAGCTGCAGTGGGGTGGTGCTGGGGGTGAGTCCACAGCATGTGCATGTTTTAAAAGGGTCCACCAATGGCAGAAGCTGTGGTTTTGGCCAGGCTCCAGAGTGAGACATACAGGCAGAAGCCCATTGCACCCCCATGAGCCTAGAAATCTCAGGACCCCCAGCAGACACCTGGCAGACCCCAACCCAGACCCCCAGCGCAGCTGGGAGGTAGGCGGGGCCTGCAGTGGGTGCGTGCTAGGCAGCTACGGGAGGCAGCCGAGAGGAGCCAAGAGGGGTCATGCCCTCCAGCTCCTTGGCCAAGCCCCTCAGGGAGCCACGTGACCGGAGCTGCGTGAACAGGGCACGCAAACAGGTGGACTCTGGGCCCGGTGTGCGAGTTAGTGTGGGAGTTTGCGCAGGAAAGTGAGCAGGAGGGACGTGAGGCTCTAGGCTAGGGGTGTCCAGCCTTTTTAATGTGGAGCTGGATCATGAACTTTTTATCACTCAGTGGGCTGGCAAGTCATATTCAAAGACCTCACAGGAAGTGGTATCACATTAGGAAATGATCTCATGTGACCTTTGACACCAATGAAGTTGCAGGAAGCGACAATGAAATGGGTCTAACCAGTTCAAAACTCTCCCTCTATAGCATCCACCTCTGCCACTGTTCAGGACAGGATACTGAGCTAGATGGACCATGGGCTATATGACCAAGTGTGGCACTTCTGTTCTTTGGCTGAGCTTCCAAACTATGGCTGAGATTTGCAAAAAGGGGTGGATAGGCATGTTACAAAGTTGTCATAAAAGCTTTGGAGCCCTTTAAATCCCATTCATTTTAATAGAAGTTGGCCTTTTGACTCAGCTTTGAAAATCTCAGCCCAAGATGCCAACCAATAAGTCAAAATATATTTTGCATTTCTATGCAGTGCATCTATGTGGGGCTCTCCAAGCATTTTACAAACATTAAATGAACCTCAGGATATCCCTGCTTTTCAGAAGTATTGTGATGAGGACAGTCTGGGAACATCTCTCACTCTCTGTGTGTGATCTGATTCTACTGTCCTTGGACCACCCTAGAAAGGCCCTCACTGCCTCATTTCCAGTTCAGAGCAGGTAAAGTGTAAGTGGGTAGGAAGGACTTATTTTTTGGCAGCAGGTTTGAGTGGCTTGAAGCTAGTGAAGATGTACCCACAATTAGTCACTGACCAGAGTGGGAACACAGTTGTCCTCACTTATTAACATGGCTCCAAGGCCCCACAGTCTCTGCCTACGTGTTGCTCTAATGTCCTCTTGCTTTCCTAAATCTCATGAGGGTAGAGGATTCCCATCATGCCTACTAGACTGCCATCACCGGATAGCTGTCCTGGTTCTACGGTTGTGCTTCTGACTCTTTCATGGTCTTTTTTAGGGTGCACACTTAAAACTCTGGCTTTTCCTTGCTGCCCATTTTGCTGAATTGTGATTATTCCCACGGGGCATGAATGTAGTTCAGTGGGAGTCCGGCTTCAGCTACGTGCTGCTCGGGATGGGAACGACCCTCCCGAGTTGGCACCAGCCAGCAGAGGTGGCGGAGGAGCCGTGTGCCGCTCAGGACCCACCAGCACAGGTAGGGGGGAAATGCCGCTGAGCCCCTGCTGCTTCGGCTGGGCTCATCCTGTCCCAAGCAGCACACGGCTACTCCTCTTCCCACACACCGCGTCGGCAATGTTAAGCTGATGCAGTGCATGTGGGAACCTTGTCCCTTCCCCAGCCCTTCAGCAGCCACTAGGAAGCTCCTGAAGGGCTGGGGGAGGGACAAGGGGCGGGAATGAAAGTAAACAGTGTTTACTTTCATTTCCCATCACAGCACCGCGGGCCTCAGAAAACAGCTTGGTGGGTTGCGGCCTGCGGGCTGTATGTTGGACAAGCCTGCTGTAGGCGGTGAGCCTGGAGAAGGGTCTGCAGAGCAGTAGCTTGGACTACTACCTGTGCGATGGTGGTGACGCCCTGCACCCCAGAGATTCCCCCCTGCAGCTGGAGCCCCCGCTGTGGTACCATGGAGGCCTCGACCCAGACGGAGCCCCTGGCTCTTGGCTGTGGGGGCTGCCTGGCATGAATGCAGGCATCTGGGATCAGGAGCAAGGATTTTTCCCTTTGTGGGGTGTGCTCCACATTAAAGTCCCTGGAGCGCCAGACAGGGGAGCTCCAGGCTGCGGTGCAGAGGCTGCATGCCATCAGGGATAGCAAGGAGGAGATCAAGGCCTACTGCCAGGCTCTCTGCCTGAAGAACGAGGAGGGAAGAGCAAGGAAGACTAGCAGGATGAGGGCATGCAAAAGGAGCCCCTGTGAAATCCAGCCGGAGGTTGCTTGGACAAAGGTTGTCTCTGGCCCCAAGGCATCCTATGCCAGGGTCACCTCCCCCCTGGAGCTTTACAACAGATACAAACCCCTCGTAACATCAGCAGAGTCGCCAGCTCCAGCACTTGAGGAAGGAAGGTGACTATCAACCACATGTAAGAAGAGACATAGAGTGGTCATTGTGGGAGTCTTCCTCTTGGGGGGGACAGAGGGACTCATCTGCCGCCCTGACCCTTTAGCCCATGAGGTTTACCGGGGATCCAGGATGTAGCTGAGAGGATCCTTAAACTTGTCTGACCCTGCAAACAGTACCCCATGTTCCTCATCAATGTGGGCACAAATGACCTTCTCAGAGCAATCCCAGCTGGGTCATGAATGACTACAGGTCTCTGGGGGCTGGGCTCAGAGGGTTGGGGGCACAGGTGGTTTTCTCCTTGATCCTCCTGGTTATGGGTCATGGACACAGGAGGGACAGATGTATTGATGAAGTAAACAGAAGACTGAGGCATTGGTTGCACCACGAAGGCTTTGGCTTCTTCAATCACAGTCCGCACCTCAGAGACAGAGGCAGTGGTCTGTTGGGAAGAGATGGCCAGCACCTCATCCCAATGGGAAAGAAACTTTTTTCGACTGGATTGGCTGACCTGCTTGATACAGTTTTAAATAAGCTCTCCGGGGGACAGGCAGACAACCATTGGAGCAAGCCCAGGAAGTAACGAACACATAACCAGCAGGTCAGAAAATACATCGAACTTACTTTGACCCCAGCCCAAGGACAGGACTCTCCTAAATGCACAAAGAACCCTAGGGCTTCTGGTGACAGGCTTAGCTGCCTGTACACAAATACCAGGAGTATGGGGAATAAACAGGAGGAACTGACCCTTCTGCTAAGCAATAACAAATATGATCTCATAGGGACAACAGAGACCTGGTGGGACTCCACCTATGACTGGACCACAGGTATAGATGGTTATACCTTGTGCAGGAGGGACCATGATGGGAGGAGGGGCGGGGGTGTAGCTTTCTATGTCAAGGAGCAGTACACTTCCCTGTTGGCTACAGTGTTGCATTGACAGCTCATATTCATACTGTGGTCTATTATTACCCTTAGGTCCCTTTCATTCATGGCGCTGGTCAGTTTGGCTCTGCCAAGCTTGTAGGTGTGTGGGGGTTTGTTTGTCCCCAGGTGGAGCACTTTACACTGTTTAGTATTGAACTTCATTTGGTTCCCATCCACCCAACTTGCCAACTTCGAACGGTCATAAACTCCTGCAAGACTGTTTCAGGCTGGACATAAGGAAGAATTTCTTTACTGTCTGAGCCCCCAAGGTCTGGAACAGCCTGCCATCGGAGGTGGTTCAAGCACCTACATTGAACACCTTCAAGAGTAAATTGGATGCTTATCTTGCTGGGATCCTATGACCCCAGCTGACTTCCTGCCCTTTGGGCAGGGGGCTGGACTTGATGATCTCCCAAGGTCCCTTCCAGCCCTGATGTCTATGAAAACCTGTCTAAGCCCATCTGTATCTGCAGCCTATCTCAAGCGTAATTATGCTTCCCCATAACTTGGTGTTGTCCATGAACTTCGCCAGTCAGCTCTTCACCCCCACATCCAAATCATTGATAAAGATGTTGAAAAGCACTGGACCAAGCACAGACCCCTGAGGGACACCACTGGCCACTTGTTGCCAGGATGACGCAGATCCATTCATTAGAACTCTTTGGGTCCCACCCTGCAGCCAGCTTCCTACCCACCTACCTGTCATGCAGTTAAGCCTCCAATTTTCTTCTGATGATTATTTTGCTGGGGTCATCTGACCCCAGCTTACTTCCTGGGCTGGACCCAGTTATCTCATGAGGTCCCTTCCAGCCCTAACATCTATGAAATCTATGATGCCAATGGTGGGGAGCATGCCAGGACCTGGGGCTAGTGCCCTACGGGTCCCTCTTCCACTGAGTCCTCCTCATTGCTGGGCTGTGATGCAGGCTCTGGCAGCCCACCCATGCTTGAAAACACATAGCAGGCCTCACCAGGGTGCCTCAGGCTCAGGATGCAATCCAGCTGCTGCATGAAATGCATGGACCTTTGGGCTTCCCTGGACCAATGGTTGTGATTCGTGATGTGGATCCACTGTGCCCATGGGGCCTTGACCTTGATGCAGCACTGCCGGCTGCACTTCTGCAAGCTCTCCACCATGGCTGCATATATGTGTACATTGGCCTGGCCAAACTGCTGCTGGGCCTCTGCATCTCCCCAGGTTGCAGTAAGGTCTGTGGTCTCTTGTGCGGTCCAGTTTGGTCCCCAGGCCACTGTTTCCATCATCTGGGAAGCTGACATGGCAACCACTGCCAGGGGCCTTGGGTGGGGGAGTCAGGTCAGTGCTCCGGGTGCCAGTGTCAACTGGTACATGCATGCTGGCATGGTGCATGGTGCCTGGGAAGCAGACTGTGCTCACAGTGGGTCCTGGAGGGCAGAGCCAAGGTCTGTGGGGATTCAGGGCCCAACACGTTCCTGAAGTGATGGGGCACAGAGCCCATGGGGCAGGCAGCTGCTGGCATGGATCCTGGGAGGCAGGGCTAGGGTCTGCAGGGCTGCAGCACCTGATATGTGTGTGTACTGATAAGGCACAGTGCCCAGGGGGCAGGTAGAAGCTGGCATGGGCCCTGGAGGTCAGGTCAGGGGTCTGTAGCCAGCTTGGGACAACCAATGAGCTGTCCCTGCCATGTGGCTGCAAAAATGGCCAGCCATGTGGCTCTGCACCAAGCAGGAGGCTGACCTGCTTCTGGTGTGGTTAACCGGGTGCAGTTTGTGCCTGACGTCAGCATCTATATGTGCACTACTGTGCATTAGTTAAAGCGCCATTTTTCTGGTACCTGTATGTGTTGGTATTAGCAAACAGCACATTAGACTACTGTGCAGTTATTGCCATGCATATGTAGATGGTAATGCTTTACCATGCATTAGCTTAGTCTAATATGCAGTAAAGCGTCTTGGGTAGATGTACCCAATATCTGCAAGGGAAGGAGGAGATTTGAACTTATTTGACTCTCAGGCAGGGAGAGCGGGGCAGATTGGCTGGAAAGCCTGGTTTAGTTTGGCCTTTTTCTCCCTTCCCTGAAAAATCCTTTATTTTACAGGGTGGGGGTAGGGTAGTGCTTTTATTAAATGCAAAATGTTAATTGTGACAACAGTTAAGCAGCTGCTATGCTGAGTGCACTGCTTTTCTGCTCAGTATTGTCCCATTGTTTCCCTGTGCCTCTTGACCTGTATGTGGGCTGGAAGCTCAGGGGCAGTAGTGTAACTAAGGGGGTGGCTGGTTGTGGGTGACTGGGGCACTGGCCCTAGCCACTGACTTGTGTGGGGTGCAAAAACAGCTGCTGCTGCTGTCGCTCCTTGTGCACCACTGCCATTGAAAGCACAGGACTGCCCAATTACAATCTTGCTTTGGTTTTTGTTCAATGTCTGTACAGCATCTTGCACAGTGGGATCTAGTCCACCACCAGAATAACAAGTGTGACTGTGAAGGGAAGAGTGTTTCAGTCTGACTGCTTAAATGTCTGGCTTTTAACTTCAGTGACAAATGTTTTGGAAGAGGGAAGCCTTGTTAAAATCAACACTCACACTCTTCCAATAAAGCTGTCACAGCTGATAAACTGCCCAGAACCCTCCAGCACACTCAGCATTGCTATGTCCAGGATTTCTAAAATAGAAAGCATGGAGGATATGCCCATCTTTCTGGGTTTCCCCTTCATGGAGAAACAAAAGAGGCAATGAAAGGTTTTACAAGCCTCTGCTATGGTGCTGGGATTTAGCTGCATATGCTCTTAACCCTTGGCCTGGCCATGGGTAGAGAAGGACTAATGCAAACAGGTTTAGAAGTCCCTTGTACAGACCCCCAAGACTTCCAGATGACTACAGAAGCAAGCTCTGACTGACAGCCACTGGGGAGTGGCAAAGGGATGACATTGTCACTTCAACCCCCAGTGCACATGTACACACACATGCAGGCTGAT
This sequence comes from Crocodylus siamensis, assembly GCF_052110815.1. Taxonomy (NCBI): domain Eukaryota; kingdom Metazoa; phylum Chordata; order Crocodylia; family Crocodylidae; genus Crocodylus; species Crocodylus siamensis. Next base: position 49,328,075 of record NC_143403.1, read on the forward strand.
GGAGACATCCTGGGCACATGCCCGGGGGCTGGTTTCAGTCTCCCTCTCCTCTGCCAACTGGATTCTTTGAGTGTGGGAGATTCAGGACTTTTAGTTTCTGCAAGGGATTTGTGTGACACTGGGATGAGTAGGGGCCCTGGACCAGACATGCAGGGATGAGCAAACAGCTGCCTGCAACTAACTGTCCAGACCCCAGCAGGATATGGCTGATCCAGCTGGTTTCACTGAAGTGCTAGGAGATAAAAGGAGCAGTAGAGATTGCTTCATCCTGCTGGCCTGCTCATGTGTGTGCAAAGGAAGGGGGGGCCTCCCAGATTTCCTGCTGCTACTCTGTCCCAAGCCTGAGACCTAGCAGCCTAAATACACTTGGCATGTACTGTCTCCCAGGAGCTCCAGGAGAGGGCTGCTCCAGAAGGAGTACTGCGACTACAAGGCCACACGGATGGAAATAGCATGAGTTGATGAATCAAACCTGGAATGACATGCAGATCAGGCCTTCAGTGTTTGTACACTCATGGAAGGAGTCAGGTCCATGTCTAGCCCAAGCACTGAGCTGGTTGGTGGCCCAAGAGATCCCAGTCTGCTGCAGTCTTTCCACTTGGCAGAAGCCTGGAACAGCCTCCTGGGTCTCTGGGAAATGCACAGCTCTGGCTGTGCCGAGGGCAGCAAAAGTGTGTTCCAGGCTTGGCTGTATGAGAAGGACACAGGCCCAGAAGGCATGGGCCAGATTCAATCATGATGAGCACTGCACTCAGCCTCAGTTGGCAGAAAAGAGGAGCTCATGCTGTGCTGTCTAGGATGGCTGGGCTCTGCCAACAGATTGTCATCAAGAGCCATTCACTTGAGGAGGCCCAGCCTGCCCAGGACACCCTGGTTCTCTAGGAACAGGAGGCTGCCACAACAGACCAAAGCAGCAAACCATCTGCTCCAACCTCCTGCCTGGGCCTGGGTCAGCATGGGGGGAAGGCACAAGTGGGCAGTAATGGTCTCATCTGCTATTAGGGGAAATGCAAGGCTTTGGAACAGGGGGAATTACACTCCCTTGTTTCAGGTCTTCCCCTCTGCAGGGTCATTGTGGCTGTGTCCAATTCCCAGCTCTCTGGCCTCTGCTGAGATCCTGAAGTCTGGTATTTTGTGACAATGAGTCTTGCAAGTTAAGCAAAGTTATCTCAGCCCTCCCTCTTCCTCCATGCTTCGAGCCAGTGGGTGCCATGTGTCCTGCCGGGGGCTATGCTCCGACTGCCACTCCTCCATGGCGAGTGATGTCTTTGGCTGGGTTTTTCTTTCTGTGTAGATACAGAATCTGGTAGTGGGCTCAGCCCTTTCCATGGAGTCTTTCTATCAGGATGAGTGCTGGCCTTTTCTGCTTTCCCTTTGCTCTGTATTTTCTTGGATCAACCACATACTCTTGGGAAAGCTGCTGTCATTCAGGACTGACCTTGCCTCTTGCACAACAATTTGTGAGTTAAAGTCAAGGGTTTGGCCTATACCTTTTAGTGCTTCTGAGCCATATAAAGTTCTGGCATGGAGACCACGGTCAACAAATCAGCTTCCCTGAAGCCATTGGCCTCTCTATTATAATGGGAAAACTCAGTGCAGAAGATGGGATGTTCTCAGGGGCTGGCCCAAAGCTGAGGTACAGCTGCCTTCAGGAAAGATTGTTAGTCCCAACTCCACCCCTCCACCCCACTCCAGGGATTTCATGGATTTCATACATTTCATAGACATTAGGGCTGGAAGGGACCTCAGAAGATCATTGAGTCCAGTCCCGTGCCCCAGGGACAGGAAGTCAGCAGGGATCATAGGATCCCAGCAAGATAAACATCCAGATGTCTTTTGAAGGCGTTCAGAGTAGGTGCTTGAACCACCTCCGGTGGCAGTCTATTCCAAACCTTGGGGGCTTAGATAGTAAAGAAGTTCTTCCTTATGTCCAGCCTGAACTGGTCACGGCGGAGTTTATGACCATTTGATCTTGTCATCCCTTGGGGCGCTCTGGTGAACAGACATTCCCCCAGATCCTGGAGAGAACCCCGATGAACTTACAGGTGGACACCAGATCACCCCTGAGCCTGCATTTTTCCAGGCTGAAGAGTCCTATAGCTTTCAGGCTCTCTTCATAAGGTCTGCTTTTCTGACCTCTGATCATGCACCTGGCCCTTCTCTGCACCCTCTCAAGCTTCTGCACATACTTTTTGAATTGTGGAGCTCAAAACTGGACGCAGTACTCCAGCTGCGGCCTCACCAAGGCCGAGTACAAGGGGAGAATGACACCCTGGAATTTACCTGAGAAGCATCTATGGATGCAAGCCAGCATTTTGGTTGCTTTACTAGCTGCAGTATCACAATGCAGGCTCGTGTTCATCTTGTGGTCAATCATGGCTCCCAAGTCCCTTTCATCCATAGTGCTAGCCAGCGTAGCACTGCTGAGCCTATAAGCATGCTGCAGGTTTTTCTTCCTAAGGTGGAGAACCTTGCATCTTTCAGTGTTAAACACCATCATGTTCCATTCTCCCATTTCCTGAGCCTGCCAAGGTCAGCCTGGATTTCCAGAGCCTGTCAAGGTCAGCCTGGATCACCCTCCTGTCTTCAGGTGTGGACGGTTTACCCCAGAGTTTGGTGTCATCGGCCAAGTCCGCTTCTGATACCAATGTCCACATCATTAATGAAGATGTTAAATAGTATAGGCCCAAGGACAGAGCCCTGGGGGGCTCCACTGGTCACAGGGCACTATGACAATTGACTTCCGTCAACCACCACCCTCTGGGTCCCACTGCGGAGCCAATTCCCCAGCCAGCAGATCGTGGTGTGGCCAAGGCCTCAGTTGGCCAGTTTTACTAAGAGGTGATCATGGGATACCAGATCGAAGGCTTTTTTAAAGCCAAGATATACGACATCAATCTCTTCTCCTTTGTTCAGGTGATAGGTCACCTGGTCATAAAAGGAAATGAGATTGGTCAAGCAAGACCTACCTGCAACAAACCCGTGCTGGCTATCCCTTAGGATGTTGCCATCAGCTAGTCTGTTAAGAATGGCCTCTTTGATAATCTTTTCTAAGACCTTCCTTGGGATAGAGGTCAGGCTGATGGGCCTGTAGTTTGCTGGATCCACTTTCCTCCCTTTCTTGAAGATAGGTACCACATTGGCCTTCTTCCAATCATTGGGCACTTCGCCAGACTGCCAAGAGCTCTCAAAGATCTGTGCCAGGGGCTGAGCTATGATGCTTGCCAGCTCCTTGAGTACCGTTGGGTATAGACTGTCCGGGCTGGCTGACTTGAAGGCGTCCAGCCTCTCAAGGTGTTCCTTCACGAGGTCAGCATTGATGGAGGGTAAGGAATTTCCCTCACCCGGACCACCCTGTCCCATAGTAGGCAGGAGCATCCCATGGAACTGGTGAAAAAATGATGCAAAGTACCCATTTAGCGAGTTGGCTTTTTCCTGGGTGTCAGTTGTCCCATCTGGTTTAGCAGGGTTCCAATGTTGCCCTTGCTTTTCCTCTGGCTCCCCACATATCTAAAAAAGGACTTTTTATTGTCCTTGATATTTGTAGCTAGCTGGAGTTCTGTCGCAGCCTTGGCTTTCCTGGTTCGTTCCCTGCAGGTCCGGACCAGTGCAGAGTATTCCTCCTTGGAAGTGGATCCAGTCCTCCATCCTTTTTAGATCTGTCTTTTTAGACGCAGGAGGTCCACTAGTTCCCTGGAAAGTCAAGGGGGCTGCCTTTCCTCCGAAATGGGATAGACTTAGCTTGCACTTCCAGGATCACTCCCTTGAGGAGCAACCACTCATCCTGAACTCCCCTCCCCTTTGGGTTGTGGCCTTTTAGGGTCTCCCTGACGAGCCTCCTGAGCTTGTCAAAGTCAGCTTTCCTGAAGTTGAGGACTTCTGTATTGCTGACTGACTTGCCAGCTTTATGGTGGATGGTGAAGGTGATCAGCTCATGGTCACTGTCACCCTGCTTTCCTTTGATCATTAGGTCACTGATTAGGTTGTCCCCTGTTGCCAAAACCAGGTTGAGTAGCGCTTTACCTCTCGTTGGCCCATCAACTTCTTGCATCAGATAGAGAGCATCCACGCATGAGAAAAAGCTTTGCAACTGCAGGGGGAAGGGCACTTCCCCAGTGACCACCTTTACCATAGCCTAGAGCAATGTGCTCACATTTATAGAACCCAACCAACACAAATCATAGAAGCATAGAAGTCGGGTTGGAAAGGACCTTGTAGGTCTTCACGTCCGACCCCCTGCCTGGGCAGAAGAAAAAAAAAAAACTGGGCTCAAATGACTCCAGCCAGGTAGGCATCAAGCTTCCTCTTAAAAACCCCCAGGGTAGGAGCCAGCACCACTTCCCTTGGAAGTTGGTTCCAGATCCTAGCTGCCCTGACAGTGAAGTAGTTCTTGCAGATGTCTAATCTAAACTTACTCTTCAACAACTTATGGCCGTTATTCCTTGTTATGCCAGGGGGCGCTAGGGGAAACAAGATCTCACCCAAACCCTTCTGGTCCCCCCTAGTGAGTTTATAGATGGTCACCAGGTCCCCCTTCAGCCTTCCCTTGTGAAGGCTGAACAGGTTCAGGTCCCGCAGTCTCTCATTGTAGGGTCTGCCCTGTTGTTCCTGGATCAGGCAGGTGGCCCTCCTTTGGACCCTCTCAATGTTGTCCACATCCCTCCTGAAGTGGGGCGCACAGAACTGGACACAGTACTCCAGCTGTGGCCTGACCAGTGTTGCATACAGGGGAGGATCACCTCCTTGGACCTGCTTGAGATGCACCTGTGGATGCACAAGGTCTGGTTAGCCCTGCTAACTGTGACCTCACATTGTTGGCCCATGTTCGTCTTGGAGTCAGTAATGACTCCAAGATCCTTTCTGCCTCCGTGCTCTCAAGAAGGGAGTTTCCCATTTTATAAGTGTGCTGCTGCTTACTACTGCCCAAGTGCAGCACCCTGCACTTGTCAGTATTGAAACACATCCTGTTTTTGCTAGCCCACCCCTGTAACCTATTCAGGTCTTGCTGCAGTTTTTCCCTCCCCACTAGTGTGCTCACCTCACCCCAAATGTTGGTATCATCAGCGAATTTAAACAGGGTGTTTTTCACCCCGTTGTCCAAATCGCTGATAAAGAAATTGAACAGCGCGGACCCAAGGACTGAGCCCTGGGGGACTCCGCTGCCTGCTTCTCCCCAGGTGGAATATGACCCGTCCACCACCACCCTCTGTGTACAAGCCTTCAGCCAATCTGCAATTCATCTGACTGTGTAGACATCAATGCCACAGTTGCCTAGTTTTTTAATGAGGATGGGGTGAGAGATGGTGTCAAAGGCTTTGCTGAAGTCCAGAAAGACTATGTCCACGGCAACACCTGCATCCAATGCTTTTGTGACCTGCTCATAAAAGGCAATCAGGTTGGTCTGACATGACCTGCCCCTAATGAAACCATGCTGGTTGCCCTTGAGCATCATCCCTGAAGTCGGCCCATCGCAGATGTGCTCCTTGATGATCTTCTCAAAGAGTGTCTCTAGGATTGAGGTAAGACTGATGGGCCTGTAGTTGCCCGGGTCCTCCCTCCTCCCTTTTTTAAAGATGGGGACCACATTGGCTATCTTCCAGTCATCTGGCACCTGGCCCAAGCACCACGAGCACTCGTAAAGCCGTGCCAAGGGCCCTGCAATAACCCCTGCTAGCTCCCTCAACACTCTGGGGTGGAGAGCATCTGGACCCGCTGATTTGAACATGTCCAGCCCCTCCAGCTGGTCCTCCCCAACCTGAGGTCTGGAGGCGTTCCCCTCGAGTCCGTCTTGCATCACGGTGGGGAAGTCCCGGTTCCTGCACAAGAAAACGGAGGTGAAGAATTGGTTAAAGAGGTCTGCTTTCTCCTCTGGCGCAACCACCAGATTGCCCAGAGGATCTTGCAGGGCCCCACATTTCCCGGTGCTTTCTTCATCCTCCGTATATATTTGAAAAAGGACTTTTTATTATCTTTGATTTTGGACGCAAGTCCTCGCTCTATGTCCACCTTAGCTTTCCTGACAGCCCCCCTACAGGCCCGAGCAGAGGAGGTATACTCCTCTTTGGAGATAGCACACCCCTTCCACCAGTTGTACGCTGCCTTTTTGGCAATCAGGCATTCCCGTACACCCTTGGTGAGCCAGGGAGGCTTTCAGGCACTCCTGCCCCCCTTGCTTGTTGGGATGGTCATCCCTTGGGCCCTGAGAATCGTCTCCTTAAGGAACAGCCACTCATCTTGGGCACTGAGAACCCCAGTGCCTCTCCCACTAATCTCAACTTGTTGAAGTTGGCCCTCTTGAAGTTTAGGGCTACCACCTTGCTGCAGGCCCTTGACACCCTGCACTGGATGGTGAATTCCAGCAAGCAATGATCGCTATCACCCAGGTGATCAAGGACCTGGAGGCCCCTTACCAGGTCATCGCCTGTGGCCAGGACCAGGTCCAACAGGGCATTTCCTCTGGTGGGACCGTGCACCTCCTGGATTAAGTGGAGGTCCTGTATCTTGGCCAGGAACCTCCTGGAAGGGTCTGACTTGGCTGACTGTTCCTCCCAGCAGATGTCCGGGTAATTTAAATCACCCATGACAACTATATCCTTCGCCTTAAGTGCCTCTGCAAGCTGACCCAAAAATTCCCGGTCCAGCTCCTCCCTCTGGTTGGGTGGTCTGTAGTAGAACCCCTCCGTTGGATCCCTCTCCCCATGGCCCCTTGTATCTTGACTCAGAGCACTTCAGCTTGCCCCTCTAACCCCATTTTGCTGTCAGAGGATGTGTATTGCTCCTTGACATATAGTGCCACACCGCCGCCTTTCCTTCCTTCTCTACCCTGCCTGTAAGGCCTATAGCCCCTAATGCTAACTGCCCAGTCGTGGGATGAATCCCACCACGTTTCTGTAAGCCCTATTACAGAAATGCTCTGTTGCTTACACTAGTCACCCTGAAAGCAGGGTAACTGAGTGCACAAACCGCTTAAGCCAGGCAACAGTCCCACTGCAGGCCTGAAAGGAGCTTGGCCACTGCAAATATGGGGGTGCAGGGCTCAGGGGAACACAGGACTAAGAACCTAGAGAGGACTGCGGAGCATCATGATGAGTTTTCTGAGCTTGTGGCCCTGCCATAAATCCCATCCATTCTACAGGGGAACCTGTAGAGAGGCTATGGGATACAGGTATACCCTATTGTTCCATTCACTTACCCACTAACACAGTCTGTGTGCCTGGCACTTCTCAGGGTTTCCTTAAGTCCTGGTCTGGATCAAGCAGTCTCAGAAATTATCTGTAATGGCCTCATCCACTCACGTCCTCTAGAATAAGAGAGCATCTCTCCTGGGATTTGGGGTACATGAACACATATAACTTGACTTTGAACTTTGTCAAACTGCATCTGCTTGTGTGTCTGAGCCTATTTTAGTGGATGAGACACAATATCCCGCTGACAACTGCTGCAGCTAGTGGACAGAAAACAGAGAAAGAGAGGGAACAAGGAAGAGACAAAGAAGAGGAAATCTGAGCTTGAGGAAACTCACTGGGCCAGATCCTACTCTGTCTATGAACTATTTGCATGCAGTTTGATTCTACCTTGAGTCACTAAAACCTGATACTACAAGAAATGGGTGCCCCCCCCACCTTTTTGTGACTTTAGTTTTAAAGTGGATGCATGAATGGATCTTCAGGGACCGAACGAGGGTGAAATAGGATCATACTCAAGTACCTCAGTCCATTTACTCAAAAGGTAGGGTTGGATCTGGCCCTTAATGTCTGTTGCCTGAATTTTCTATTGCCCCTGCCCCAGAAGGAAGAGGCAGATGGACCAGTGGCCAGGGCAATAGCCAAGGACTTGGGAGGAAGATCTGGCTTTAACTACTGATCTACCACAGACACCTTGGACAAGTCACTCAGCCTCTCACAGGAAGCCTTGTAAATACCTCAAGCCTGATCTCAGGATAGGGAGCCAGGGGTAAATGGAGTAGCCCGTGAAGCACATCATTATTCATTACGCTTACTTACACCCAGACATGTTGGCCTCTAGTGGCTCATGCAGCAACCTCTTGCTACAGCAAGCTGAGCACAAGCCCAGTCACCTCCAGCTGTAGAAGCCAGTGTCATCAGTGGTGCAGCAGCCATGTTTTAGCCTGGAGCACCTGGGTGTAACTAAGTCTTGTGTACAAATGCATCTGCCTTCATGGATACGCTGCAGCCCTGGAAAGGTGGACCACTGCCTTTACTCCAGTCTGCCAGGGCATCTGAGACCTCCTGCTGAACTCGATAAGCCTGGCTGCGTCACAAGCATGGATTGATGGTGACAGGAACCGGTGCCACTCCTTGGATCTCCTGAGCCTGACAGGACTTTGCTTCTCCCTTGCAGGGAGGACGGATGGGCAAGCGGCTGCAAGCAGCAGATAAACTGCTTGCTGGAGAGAAAATTGCTTCCTTGTCCCCTCTCCCTAGTTCTTGCTTGGAGCTTTCTTGCACAGAGATAGCAGCACTGACAACCTGCTGCTAGGCTTTGACAGGCATGGAGGCCATGTCTAGTCCTTGTTAACATGCCTGTCAGAAAGCTGGCAGGTCAGCTCATATCATTCATAGGTTTTAAAGCCAAAAGAGCCCACTAGATTATCTAGTCTGAGCTTTGGCATGTAACAGGCCATTAGTGTCCATCCTATTGCCCTTGTATTGAGAACATTTCATCACTCTCACCTTCCATGATCTCCCCAAATTTAAAACAATGCTGAATCTTGGCCTTATCTGTTCCACCTGCCCTGCAAATCTGCTGTGAGCCATTATTGGAAAGAGGGAGGCTGGCTGTCACAAAGGCTAAGCCTCCTACTGTACTTTCTACCAAGAGGCCAGAGCTGGAAGTGCTGAAATAAAACCCTTCTCTTTGCTTAGAAGCAAGCAAAGGCCCTGGATGATTCATGTCAGGCTATGAAAGGGTTGTTTAAGAGACACTAACTAGGTTACAAATAAATGCAACTATTTATGACTGGGAATCAACATGGAAATAATTCCTGGACAAACATGCATTACATTTGACAGCTGAGATCAGTAATGGAAGGATCAATAACTTGCCCTGTGACATCTATGTAAAGAACTAGGGCCTGGGGAAGCGTATTAGAAACCTGGAAAAGGCAGGCTCAGGTATGGCATCCGGACAACCGTAACTCTGCCTATCAGGGATACTCGGGCTTCCCATGCTGTGCTCCTTTCAGTCTCTGTTTTCAGGCTTTTTCTTAAGAGCTTGTCTGAATCCTTTCAAATGGGCCAGTCAAGAAGGATTTGCAGTGGGAAAGGATTTAGAGGCAGGGGTGCAGTCAGTGTTGCTCCTTATAGTGAGTCTCAGACTTAGGAAAGAGTCTTGGCCTTTAATATTATAGCACAGTAGGTTTAGCATTAGCAATCGTTGTCCTCAGACTCAAGGGCTTGCTAACTTAGAGGAGTTAGGTCAGAAGTCAGTGTCTGATACAAAGCCAATCTTCCACCTTGGTTTCTCCTTTTTAAGCCCCCCAATTGTTTCACATATCTGATGCACAAGAATCCAATACTCCTTAGACTCTGAGGCTTAGAGGATAGTATACTGGTCTAGAGATCTCCAGGAAACAAAATAATCCCTCTCCCCAACCTCAGCCTCCTTGGCTAGCACAGCACCCTTGCTGCAGGATCTTTTCCTCCTGTCCCAGCTGAGGCAGGCTCCTATGCCCTGCAGGTAACAACTTCCTCAAACCCTCTGCCTGGGAACTGAAGAGAGCATCTCTTTGAACTCTCAGCCCCAGGCTGCTCTTATATTCCCCTGCAGGAATGGTTCTGAGCCACATGATCACATGAGGCTGATGCTTCTTTAAGGGCCAGCCTGCCCTGTGACAGGTAGGTTGACCAATACTGAGGCCTGGGGCCTGCCTGTAATACCCCGATGTCCGCTATATAAAATGCTACAAATCAATCAATACAGGCACCCCACTCCCTTGAGTCAAATTGCCTTGAGCCAGAGTAACCACCATGTGGTTACTTACCATTGCACCTGTCCTCACCAGTGCAACGAGGACAGTGGTCACCAACATAAGTGTCTTCCCATTACTATTCCACAAGACACCAGTCAAGGCTCAAATGGCCTGTCTGGTCCACAATCTGGATACCACTGATGAGAAGTTATGTTTGCCAGAAGCCATTCACTTACAAAAGGAACTCCCCAGACACCCTAGAGCTCGGTAGCATGGTATTTTCCCAGCTTTTAACTTCTTTGACAGCTTTTGCCTTCATCCAGCTGTTATCATTAGCACATCTCAGGAGTCTGTCCTGTGAGTTTGCTGCCAGCTGGCAGGAAGCCATCATGCAGGCACCGGTGGCTGTCTGGGGAGCTGAGGAAATCCAGGAGCCAGCTGAGTTCAGTCATTTAGGACACCTCGATGTTTGACTGGCTCCACACAAGGTTGGCTGGGATAGGCATCATTCACCTCAGCCAGTACTACCAAGAAAAGTCTGAGGAGCTCACGGTCCAGTAAAACCAGACCTAAGACAATACTAGCCCACCTGCCTCAGGATGGCAAATGTGTTCATCCCATGGATGGAAGGTCTGGATCACTTCTGAATCTGGGCAATGTCAACACTTCTGGTTAAGGTTGATGTTACTGTCACCCTTTAGCCCATGCCCATCAATCATCTACACCTGGATGTCAAACTCATCTTACTCCCTGAGCCAGATCTGGGCTGTGGGGCTGCTTGCAGGCTAAATCCAACCTGGGGCATGTGTTGATGGTAGCTCTGGCTCTGACCCGGGGTATGCAGCAGCAGCTCCACCTCTTCTGTGGGGTACATGGCACAGCTCTGGCTCCTGCTGTGTCCTGCGCTGGAGCTGAATCTGCCACTGCTGCTGTGTGCCTCATGCCATGTCAGAAGGTCTAGCTCTGGCATGGGGCATGTGGCAGCAACAGTGATGTTGGCTCCAGCATGGGGCAGTGACAGAGGCTGGTGGCTGAGGAGTTGGAGTTGCAGCAGTGGCAACAAGCAAAGCAACTGGAGGGTGACTTGAAACTGTATCAGCCCCTGCTTGCCCTTCTGCCACCAATTGCCATGTCCACTTGGGCCCTAGGGCCCAGGATTCTGTGACAGACAGGAGGCAGGGGGAGGGGAAAAGGCTGGGGGTGGTGCAGATTGAGGCCCCACTGGGGAGGGAGGGAGCAGGGCAGGGCAGGGGTATGTGGGGCCCTGGCTGGGCCAGGTGGCTGGACAACTGGAGCCCAGGTGGCTCACTCCACACCCCACTCCCCACTGCTGCTACCCCAAGAGCTGCGCGAAGCCATATGTGTCCCACCATGGGGCAGGCATGGGGTGCAGCACAGCCAAACAGCTGTGCTGCTCCTGGGGCAGCTGCAGCAGGGAGCAAAGTGCAGCATGCAGCAGCAGCTGTCTCTGCCCTGTGCACATATGGGGGGGGGCACATTCCCCCTGGCCCCGACCATCCTACCACACAGCCTGGCTGGGGCTCCATGCACTCCAGCCCCTGCCCCCACCCTGCCCATCGCCGAGACCCAGATGGCCCTTCCCCCCGCCCCCAGCCCCTTCACCTTTACAGAATAGAGTGATACTTGCCTGCCATGCTTGGCTGTGCGTGCACCTCCCCACCCTTGCTGCAGCTGCTCAGAGCCCGCAGCCAGGCTGCCTTGTGGCCCTACCTGCTACCCTGTATTTGAGGGAGCTGAGCCCCATTAGTCCCGGCCTTCCACTGCCTATGGCTCCAATCTGCTCAGAGGTGTAGCAAACTCCTTCAGTACCCAGGGCAGGCATGGGGGAGGTGATTACACAGACCACTGGGAAGTGGAGAGGGGTGGGGGGAAGGGGATACAGTCTTTCCTGTCTGTGCTCTCTACCTTCACATGGCAGCTTCTATTCCCATGGCTGGGCTGCTCTGCTTGGTGCCCTGCCATTCCTGCTTTTGTTGCCAAGAAATCAGTGGGTATGCAGCTAGTGGCCTCCCTGTGATCAAGGGAGGCTCATACTTCTCCTGGTAAGCCTAGGCCCACTGCCCATGTCTATAGCAAATAGGCCTGCCTTGATGGCCTGTGAATAGAGCCGAGAAGAGTAGGAGAGACCAACAGTCCTCAGGCTGTTCCTAAAAGGGCCCTCCCTGCTCAAGGAACAGGGAACACAGCGCAAGGTGAGTCTAAAACGAACAGTAGTGCTTGTGCCTCGAGACCTCACCTGGGCATAAGGCTTCATTGAGCAGTGTGCTGTACAAACACGTAGTAAGAAATCATCCCGGCCCTCAAGAGATTAGTCTCTTCACCAAGGGCTGGCAATCATTTTGGGCGGAGGGCCGCTTACTAAATATTGGCAAGCCATTGACAGGCAGCCTAGGGCAGATAAATATTAATTTTCTAAATTTTTAGGGGCCCTGCAGGCCGGATAAAACGGCCTGGTGGGCCACATCCGGCCCGCATTTTGCCCACCTCCGCTCTTAACAGACTAAAACTAGGCAGAAAGGGTAATTTGCTCAAAGTCACTCAAGTCAGGAGCAGAGCCAGAACCATGACCTAGGTTCCTCAGTCCCAGGCTGTTAGCCAGTTTGCAGCACCAAACGCTCTCGTTCTGTCTGAGCCATGCTGTGCAGCCCTTCACCCTGGTGTTTGGGAGTACAATAGAAAACCAGGCTCAGTGTCTCCTTCCCCCATGAATTCAGAGATATCAAATCACAGGAGGATAACTAGGGCAAAAGGGACACATATCAGCTCGGAGGTACCTCTTGTCTGCTAACTACAGCTCTAAAGCACTCTAGGCTGAGGCATGTTTTGGAGCATCTTTGCTTGAGCCCACTGCTCAAAGAGTGATCTTTGCCTGACTTGATGTCCCATCCCTCTGGCTTCATGTGCCACTGATATGCCAAGACATTGCTTCAGAGAGAGAGGAGCTCAGGGAGATGGGGATGGGCAAAACTTCCACGGGGGCCAAGGAGGATGAGATCAGTTCATTTAGTCCTGCTGCCATAATGTCAGAGCATAACAGAACCAGGCTCTAGTGTGCACATGTATGCGAGTGTGTGCGTGCACGCTGCACTCTCCTGACTTTACAGTATGAGAAGTGGCTGGAATTAGATTTCCTACCCTGCCAGCTTCTGACCAAAGCAGCCCATGTGGCACAATGGTGATAGACTGCGGTTAAATACAAAAGGAGGGCAGAGACTCAGTAATTCCTGATGAGGCTGCAGATGGAATTTGCCCTTGAAACAACTGCAAATCAAAGCAGAAAAAGCAACTCTTCTCCTCTCAGGGTTCTTGTGAGAGTTTCCACACCACTAAAAAAGATGGCCTCTGCCACAATTTTGAAGTATTTTTGCTTGTGCCCACGGTCTGCTTGCATCACCAGCTAGTGCTTCCTGAGTCTGGGGGGGCTGGCAAGCACCCACAGAAGCCAACGTTGGCAGTGCGGATGGCCCTGTCACGGGGGGCACGTGCCCCCTCATGCTCCCTTTTCCAGTCTCCTATATCTGCTTGCATTTGAGGCCCGAGTCATTTGGACTAACCCTCGGTCCCATGCCAGTAGAAAGGAAGGAGGGTCAGTGAGTAGAGAAGGATTTAGAAAACCCAGGTTTAATCTATTCTCGGCCACTGACTCTGATGGCACATGACCTGGGGTGAGTCAATAACCTTTCTGTCCTGTGTTTTTCTCCATCTCCAAATTAGGACTAGCCCTGACTTATCCTACAGGGATGGGGCTTTTGAGGTTAAATCCATTAAAGACTATATGAAGGCCAACAGAAGCCAGGGCAAAATAAGAAGATGTGCTTTGAGATCCTTGAAATGACATGCTTGAAATGTGCTAGAGAAAAAAGGGCACGAGGATCGTGGCTATAACCCCATCTGACAGACAGGCTCAAATTGAGTGGTCTGCACCTGTAATGGATTGACCCTCTCCCTTACGAGGGAGGTGGTGATCAGTCTCTTCCTTTTATGCGGGCTGGAACTGAGGGATAGAAGGGAAGTGTGCCAGCATTGCAAACGAACAGCTAAGCCATGACCCAGTTCAGAGCCACAGTTCTCACCAGGGCTTTGGGAGGATTGTCTGCAGCTGGTACCAAGTCTCTAAAGCCTGACTTTGCAGTGCCGAAACCCCTGTGGAAGCAGTCGTGGTAGGCGGAGCCTGCAGCTCAGACAAGCTCCTTGTTGTGAGGTTGTCAGTACCCAGCACAAAAGCTGTCTCCATTGTGCTTTGCCTGTGGCTTGTGGCAGATGCAGCCGCATTATGCTTGTGTTTCTGCAGAGTGAATTCTTAAGCATCACATCTTGCCGCGTGCACACGGCTTGCTTGCAGATTCTGTGCATAATTTATAGCGATGCTACTGGGCTGGATGGTTTTTTCCTCCTTTACAAAAGTCTGATACAAGCAGCTTGTATTCCCAGAACTGAAGCATAAAACATCCGTGGCCTTCACCTTTTCCACTGATTATTTTTCACCGTTGAGTGGCTGTTGTCACGACAACAGGTTAGGTGCAATGGGATAGATGGCACCTGATTTAATAAATTTTTCCAGATCAGTTTGAGGGAAAAGAAACAATGAATTACATTTAACGTACTCTGTGTGTGCTGCCTTCTGTCTCTCTCTCTCCCTGCCTGTGACTCTCTCTTTCAGGATGAAATCCTGGCAGCTGGGGCATCAGAAGTACTGCTTTTCTCCTGCCACTGCAGGTATTTTAAATCGTATTCACCTTTGTTCCCCCAGCTTGCTATAAATGGCCTAGCCACTGGTGTATACAGGGATTAAAATGATTCATAGCTTTGCCAGCTCCCATGATTTTTATTGCTAGTCTCACAATATTTAGGATATTTTTTCAAAGCCCCAGCTCCTGGAGTCATTTGATTACGGGAAAAGTTTAGTCCTTGTGTGACCCCTAAAGGCTTAAAAAAACAGAAGGCCAATAAAATCAGCTCTGCAATGGTTATTTGTAAAGCTCTGAGTTTTAATCCAATTTCACAGCATTTTGCAGCTTGATTCTTCAGTGTCTAATGGCTTTGATCAGTGAAGCTGAAGCTGTCTGAAGTTGCAGGGACCTGGATGTATAGTGAAGTTTGTAAAATGTCCAATACATGGTGTGGGAGAGGCAGGGGGAAAAGTGCTGACCACATATTTTGCTGTGTGTATGAAAAAGAGGGGGCTGAATGCTGCCAGCTGTCTAATTCAAGTGAATTGAGCAGGTGGTAGTAGAGGGGTCATGCATCTTCTCCTGGCTGGCTGTGGCACTGTCATGGAATGGGAGGATCATGACATGCAGCCACGGGCTTGTCTCTGGATGTGTGGGGGGAGACAAACAGAAGGCAGGTAGAGTTGCATCTTGTAGGCTAACCAAAGCGTGTGTAGACACACGTGCATGCGCACGCGCACGCGCACACACACACACACACACACAGAGTCTATAAGGTGCAGATATATCTATCCATATATATCTATAGACATATATCTGTAGATATATACACATACATATTATGTATCACAAGCTTTCATGAGCTGAAGCTCACTTCATCAGATGCTGTATAAGGACGTGCGGAAAGCAGCGTATAAGGAGAGAGAAATTAGACTACAAAGGGCAAGGTGGGAAGAGAAGAGGGGAGTTGTGGGGGGTTTAGGAAAAGGGAGAGGAAGACAGTGCTTGGAGAAACAAAGAAATAAGCAATAAACCCATAGGGACAAAGGAGTCCCAAAAGCTACTCCAGATAATGGGATAAGAGTCTATAGTTCCTGTTTAAAACATACTTAATACAATTCAGTCTTTGGATGGTCTTGTTCTGCAATTTCCTGTTTAATCAGTTTTTTGAAGTTTGCTGTCTGAGACAGCCAACCTCAGGTCAGCCGAGTGTCCGGAGAGGTAAAGTGTTCTGCAACAGGTTTCCGTGTCTCTCAATAGCTGATAACAGAGCGGTGTTCATTCATTCTGTTGCACAGGGATCATCCAGTCTATCTAATGTACATAGCAGAGGGGCATTGTAAGCAGATGACGGCAAGTACGACATTGGCAAAGTTGCATGTGAATGAACCTCAGATGCTATAATCTGTGTTATCCAGCCCACTGATGATGGGGTCAGTATTGATACTGGGGCACAGAAGGCATTTGGGTCTACTGCAAGGCCTAGTGCCTCAGTAGGAATAGGAGTTAAGTAGCCTGTTGCTTGAGAGACACTGTTTGATGTGAGGAGGCTGCCTGTAAGCCAGAAGCAATTTTCTAATTGGGAATAACGTCCTTTCTGGTTTATAATCTGTCTTCATGGGGGATGCTGGTATTCAAAGATGCTACATCCATGGTAGCTAATATAGTGTTATCTGGAAGCTTGTCAATGAAGGCCAGTTTCTTTAAGAAATCTTTGGTGTTTTTCAAATAGCCGGCAGGTCCAGCGGCAAACTGGAGTAGGGTAGAGCCACTCCACTGATGACCTTCTCAGACAGCACACACATTTAAAATATATCAACTTTGATTACTCTATAAGGTACAAATCTACCTTACCTTCTGTTTGACTTCTGACTAATATAGCTAACTATATCTCTGCTCATGGAGAAACAAAGCCAGAGCTGCTGTTATCTGGGCGACCTGAGCTCTGTGTTTCCACCCGTCATTAAACAGTGTAACTTCAGTGATGCATCACTCTATTTAATTGGCTTTTAAACAACACTCAAAGAATGGTTCTTTCTTTGTTGGGTCACTGACATATTTACTCTTGAACTTCAGCTTCACTAAGAGTTTGAGCCTGAGAATTTTCAGCGTTGTTTAAAAGCAGATTGGTAACGTCTGAACGCCTGTTGCCAGCATGCAGTGCCACAACGATAGCTGTTTCTATGCTCATGCTGCTCAGATAGGTAGCATCTAGGGTACAATCCATCCTAGCTCTGTGTCTGCTCCTCTCCAAAAGCCTTGATCCTATAGTAAAACCACAGCAATTTGGCCTGTGCTAAATCCACTGGTTTGGAAGGTGAGGGTAGGGTCTCCTTATTGTTCTGAAGAGTATATCGGAGCTAGGACAGCCATCCTTTGCTCAACTTGTTTTACTAGAAGACTTAGGACTTCATCACCAACCCTCCTAACTTTAAGTAATGTTGGAAGCTCCATGGCCAGTACATTTCCCCTGGTCCATCAGGGCTCCTGGTGATGCTGGCTATCCTCAGCAGGTGTCTGTGGAAGGGTAGCTTCACCCCACTGCAGTTCCCAAACAAGAAAATCCCCCCAAATTAGCCAAAAATCCAACTCAGCCCAGGCATAAGACTTTTCCAGAGATACTCTGATAAAACAAACCTGGAATTTCCAGGCTGAGCTGTAGGAGGGATCTGATGGGCCTGAAAGGGGTTTAGAAGGCCTTTCCAAGAATAAATGACTCTTCCTAACTAGCAGAGCTGTGTCTCCAAAGCAGCCTGCCAGGTGTATCTTTAATTTCACAAACAAATGCTATGTTGGCTGAGCAGCAGGCCTACCAAATGTGATGAACAAAGTCACTTTGTGGAGAAATGTACAGAGGTGTGGGGTGGAGTCCAAATCCACCTTTTAAATCGACACCTTGCTGGAGCCTTCGCTTGGAGCAACCAGCAGCTTTCCGTAACTGCCCTGGCCCCAGCCCCAGCAGCCTATGAACCGCTTTCATAACAGCCCCAAGTTTGCCACAGCAATAATTGTTCCCGGCTCCTAACCACCGTGTGAAGTGTGAAAAACAACAACCCCTCTCAGAAGATTTTCTACAAGTCTCTGCTGAATGGAAAGTGACAAAGAATAAATAAATAAAGCCGTGGGAGGGTGTGGGGCAGAGAGGTGTCTGGGAACTGATTTTAATTAAAAAACATGTTTTTCTTGGAAAATCTTGCGTGAACTCTCCCCATAAAACAGAAGCCACAGGAAGTGTATATGCAGGATAAAGCTGTACATATATCTAAGGGCCCTGGTGACGCCCATGCAGCTGATACGTGTGCCTAGTCTCATAGCTCCCAGTTACCTATAGTGTCCTATAAATTACTGGCTTTTAGAGGCTTGCATTTTACAGCGTGGTGTCTAGAGACATAATGATGTCATGTATCATTGGCAGAGCTGATAAGCAAACTGTTATGGGCTGTAATGTATAAAAAGCATCATGTGAGCACTTGCCTGATTGGCTAGGGAAAGTCTGGGAACAGGTCAGGAGTTGATAATCAATTTGCCAGCCTTTGAGTTCGAGGTTCTGGACTGTGCAGTGCATGTGCAGGTGGCGTGCCGACAGCTGGCTTTCCAGACAGCGCTGGCTCTCCTCTCCACTTCCCACTGCTAAGTGATATTAAAAGACAGTTAAAAATACATTAGGCATTTTCCTAATGTTGCTTTTTCATGGAAGTGATTGTGAATTGGGTTATGAATGGGTGGGAAGCAACCAAAAAAAGGCCAATGAGCAGGAATATGTCCAGGAGATGCACTCTGCCTCTCCTTCTGAGGATGCAGCCTGGAACATGGTTCAGCTCGCCTAGTCTAAATCAGGTAAGTCTAGAAATGTCAAGTTCATGGCAGCAGCTGGCTCATTTTCCCCTGAGATCCTAATAGCTAGGCTCAGTTGAGCTGCATGAGTACATAGGAACATGGCTGGAAGGGGCTGATTATTTAAGCAGGAGCAATTACTCTGTGGTTGTGGGTGGAGCTTGAGTAGAGTACTATCCCTTTTAATTCACAGCTTTAACCCTGTTTCTTTCTGCAGAAACTTGGGCTCTATCCCTTGCTTTTAATAATCCTAAATCTGCTTTCTTGGAAACAAGCCAAGGTTCTTGGGGCTATATTTGCCCTGAAGTGACAGGGCAGTAAATCTGATTGTGCCGAGCTCCATGACTCCATGGCTAAACTCCTCTTGGTATCTGAGCTACCTTGTGTAAAGATGGTTTGGGTATCTCTCCATTACACTGCAGTCACTGTGTAGACTTACCCGCACAGTCAGCTTGAGATACACAATATCACAGTAATCTAACCTGGAGGATGCTAAGATCACGATGGAGTGGTTTCCATCAAGCAGTCTGGTGCAGTTTGACAATCAGAATAAAGGCCACCTCTACCCTCTGAGACTTCAGGGACAGATGAGTTCAATGGGAACCTGGGCTGAACAATGTCACGGCAGTCAGAGGACATCTGCTTTCCACAAAGGATGAGAACTCTATGGCCACCAGCTCTTCACAGCTGCCTTGATCAACAGTATCAGCTCTGCTTTTCCTGGTGTGAACTGGAGTCAGGCATTTTGCATCTAGACTTTTTCAGGGCTCATGTGAAAACAGAAGTTATTCTGTATAATGAAAGTCATGATGCTGATCAAGTTTAGTTACACTGGTACCCCTATGCATGGAGATGAGGCCTCAGAGGCTACAAGCAGAGTGTCTTGTCTGTGCTACATGAGGAGACCCAGGACTGCTGTTACCAGTTGGCCAATAGGACTAAAACCTTCTTAGCATCTTACAACCTCACTTTGAAACCTCATGTCATAATTGTATTCATCTGGGAGATGTGAGGAAAGCTCACAATTCCTTTTCAGAGTTACTCTGAATAAGTAGGACACCAGGAGCCTTTCTGCTCCTGGCAGCATCCTCTTGGCCTCTGTCTAATATTAAGAAGCAATATTTGTAACCAAATAGGGCTAGATTGTGATTTGCACTGAATGACTATGCAGGGGAGTAAAACTCCCACTCCCCTTCAGCTCCAGCATTGGCTACCTGGGCCATGAGCTCCAGGGTTGGCTGTCTGAGCACTCTTGCTGTACAGCTGGTGGGACAGGCAGTGGCAGCTCCAGAAAGCTAAGCCTATGAAGGTTTTTGCATCAAAATTTGGCCAGTGGCTAAGAACAGTACCTTAGAGTTTAGATACAGCAAGGAGGGACTTATGCCTCAGAACAGGGTGTCAGAGTGCTCTTGGAGGCTGCTGCAGGAGTGGTGCAATTTGTGCATCACTCCTTGCCCCTACGTCCACCTGAAGACAGTCTAGCCCTTGGCAAGCACTCTAGCTGGAGCACTCAGATCCAAATTAATTAATGAAGCCCAGCAACAAAAATCACAGACCGGGGGATCCCCTGGACTGAAATTCTGGCCACGTAAGACTAAAGTAATTATGAGCCTAAATACATTTTCCATAGATAGAGCAGAGGAATTGATCAGAAAGCTGTTAGTGAAATCAGCAGTGTAGCCATCAGCTCCTGGAGACCTGCCATAGCACTACTATGTCAAGTTATCTTTAGTTTCTCTTTCAATTAGGAGCTCTCTTCTTGCAGTTAAGCTTGCTGCGGAACTCAGATCTTCCCACATATATTTGTGTTAATTTTTGCAAAGACTGAACTCTCCTGTGTAGAAAGAATCAACTTTGTAGCTGAATTATATTGTGGACACAGAAGGTCTGGGTTTAATTCCTTGGTCTACTTGCTGTGTGATGTGGAGACCTCTGGTGTGCTGCTGACCCACTCAGGCACGCCTGTGAGGCATGAGGCATTCCCCTGCTTGCAGACAGGGTCAGAGCAGTGAGGGCACAACAGTGGGAATTCCCAGGTCATACAATAATCAAACAGAAATCTTCCCCTACAGGGTATCACAAACTGTAACTAGGTTTGGTTATACAACATTTCTGGGCAATCGGAGCCGTGATGAGAGGAAGGAATATCTATTAGTTCACAACCTGTGCTGCCATAAAAATTTCTGTGGCAGTACGAGGGCAACATATGTTTGCACCCCTAGAGTGAGAGAGTTCTTCCTAATCTCCAACCTAAATTTCCCTTGCTGCAATTGAAGACCATTGCTCCTAGTCCTGTCCTCTGTGGCTACAGAGAATCCTCTGCCTCCAACCTCTGTGTCAGGGGTGCTCAACCTCCAGCCCATAGGCCAAATGAGGCCCATGGAGCCATTGCATTTGGCCCATAGGGCTCCCCGTGTGGCAAGAAATTTGGCAGCTGGAGAGGAGTGGCCATTAATACCCCCCTCTTCCAGCTGCTAAATGCCCAAGCCCCACATGGTGGGTCAGTGCCAGGTCATGCCCCCTTCCCCCCATGTGGCTGAATCAGGGCTGGGCCATGCCCCTTCCCTCCACACAGTTGGATTGGGGCCAGGCTACCCCCTGCTCCCCACTTCACAGCTCGATGGGGCCCTGCCACACCCACCCCAGGCTCTGGATCAGGGCCACTGGCTGGATCCAGTCTGGGGATGGACTTGGCACTGCCCATCTGTCCTGCCTACTACTATATGTCAAACTCTGCACTAAGCAACATCCTCTGTTGCCAAGTTCTGTGTTACAGCTGTGTCTGTTCTGATCCCATCAGCTAGGATGCACTCCTCAGGGGTTTATAATAGGGTTTACAATACAATCCCTAAACCATAGACACTCAAATCAACAGAGCCAAACTTAGACTTTCAGCACGCTCCAATACCAACCCTGTGACAAGGACAACAGTATCCCTCTAATCATCACTTACAGTCCCCCAGAGTGAACTCCTTGGAGGTATCATCAATGACCTGTAACCCTTCCCAGAAAATGAGTCCTTCCCCAATCTGTATTTGTGTAGGTGATTATTCTGGCCCAAGTGTGGGACTTTGCACTTGTCCTTACTGAATTCAATTTGATTGATTTTGGGCCAGTTTTCCAATTTATCAAGGTCATTCTGAATCCTAATCCTATCTCCCAAAGTGTCTGCAGTGGTACCCAGTTTAGTGTCATCTGCAAATAAATGATAACAGACCCAGGACAGACCTCTGGTGAACTGTGCTTCCAATTAGACATTGAGCCATTGATGACTGCTCATGAATGTGATGATCCAGCCAGTTATGTACTTTACTTCATTTTGTCTAAAGTGTATTTCCTTAGCTTACTACTGAGAATGTCATGAGATATGGTGTCAAAAGCCTTACTAAAAGTTATATCAGATCCATTGCTTTCCCCCATCCACAAAGCTCATCACCACAATGTAAAAGGAGAGTAGGTTGGTTAAGCATGACTTGCTGTTGATAAATCCACATTGACTAAGGTTGGGCCTAAGATTGCTAAAGGAAGGTCAACCTCTGTGTAGTAGAATGAGCTGAGGCCCAGCTGGAGCAGAGCCAGTCTCAGGCCCCAGGTGGAAGTAATCAGAGAATCAGGCTGTCATCCCCCAGGAAGAAGGACCTGCCCACAGTGGCCTATACAAGCTCAAACCAGATAGCAAAGAGGTGTCTAGGCAGCATATCACTTTGTTGTGCCTCTGGCCTACTGTCGCAGTGCACTCAGGTGCCCTGCGCCTGAACACGAAGACGGCTCAGGAGAGACCCCTACTGGCAGGAAGGGGGAGGCTCAGCTGCCAGTCACCAGGGCTGCACAGGTGCTGGTTGCCGGGGCAACCAGTAAAACCAGCTGACAGGAAGGGGCAGGGCTTAGCCCTTCTTAAGCCCAGGCAGGAGGCCAGGAGGGCAGTTCCTCTCTGATGGCCATGGGAATAGGAACTCGGCTAGGGCAGACAGAAGGGAGACTCTGGTGGTGTGAACATCCCCCAGTTGCTGTTGGGGTTGGGGAGCTCTCCCTCCCTCTCTCTTTCACTCTCTAGTAGGGAGTGAATCTAGTTTTTATGTTGTAGCCCAGGGGCTTTGGTTTCTTATGTTCACTGTTTTGACTGGAGGACCGGATGAGGCTATTAGGGGTTGGAGGAGGCCTCATAGGGACTCCCCAGTAGTGTGGGGCTTCCTGGTGCTGGAGAGGGCACAGCATTTGCGGGTTGCATTGGCCCCAGCCCCGAGCGAGGAGGGGGCAGCAAGGAGCCCCCAGAGCAAGGGGGGGGCAGCGAGGAGCCCCCAGAGCAAGGGGGGAGCAGCGAGGAGCCCCCAGAGCAAGGAGGGGGCAGCGAGGAGCCCCCAGAGCAAGGGGGGAGCAGCGAGGAGCCCCCCAGGAGTAAAGAGGAGTGTCAAGACACAACAGGGCCCAGGTCAAACCACGTCAGCACCATCTGCAAGGCTTGGGCTGTGGTGTAGGGGAGATAAAGGTACCGCAGGTAGTGCCCCCTGTCACTGGGGCACGGAAAATGGGCAGCCTCCCGCTGATTACAACAATCTATTAATCAAATAAGATCAAGGCATGGCAGGCGAGTAAGCAGGCAGTTGGCCAATTACAGGAGAGTGGAGCCACTCCCGGAAAAGCTCCGATAGTGATACTCCTGTCACACCTACCTAAACCTGTCCCAATGCTCTGGATCTCCTGCCTGTTCCTGTGTCTGTCTTGAATCTCCTGGTCTGCATCAGCTGCTTTCCTTGACCATGATCATGTCTTGATTCTCTGCTTGCTGTCCTGGACTGACATTAGTTTCTACTTCTGCTGACTTAATGCAATCCACTTGGGCTGTCTTGGTCAACTCTTATGTAGAGAGTGTAAATAAATAGATAGCACTAACAAAATGTTCCATGTTACTGATTTATCCCATAGGAACCTAGCCTAGAAGCCCCATCCTGCTATGCAGAGTGGTTTTGGATCTCTTCCTCTTCCTTCCCCCCTCACTTGTCCCCACCTAAATTAGGTTGTTGTTGTAGGTCCTGGCTCTCTACCAGCTTTGGTCTTACACATCATCTTTGGTTTTGGATATTATTATCTACTCAAATTAAAATAATCCATATTTTTTGGTATATTTTCAGGATTTTCTAGTTTTTGAAATGTTCTTTTTAATCACAAGGTGTTTTTTTCTAGTTACGGTTTAATTGAATTAGCAAAGAGCATTCCTGCTTTATTATTGTAGTAGAATTCCTGTTGATACACAAGGGAACAGATTGTGTAGCAGCAGAAATTAGGGACCCCAGATCCTTTCCAGTTCCTTGCAGTTGCTTATGCATTGGAGTCTGGAGCTGGGATTTCCCAAGATGCCTGAAGAAATATGTACTTCCAATCCCCATTAACTTGAACTGAAAGGCCTTGAAAATCTGAGCTTGCAGGATCATCTTATTCCTTTTATCTGCTGCTTCTTTAATGTTTTTTTTTCTTTACTGTATTACATTTACTGGCAAACTGAATAGTTCTTTTGATTCCTTTTGGTTATTAACTGTGCCTGGAATAAAGGTGGTCAAAACACTTCCAAAAACTGCTTTTGTTGGAAAATACCTTGACACGGAGACTGAAACTTTGTGCAGGATTATAGAGATTCAGATTTTTCATTTAAAAAAATATGAAAAACTGCATTTTAGTAGGGTTGAAAGATGATCATATTGGAGTGGAACATTTCAACTCTTCCTTTTGAAAAGTATTTTATTTGATATTATATTACAAATAATATAGGCAAAACCAAACCAAACTTTTGATTTTTGTCATAATGGAATGGTTTCATTTATGCTAATTAAAAAAAACTATTTAAAAAACCATTTTTTAGAAAATTGCAAATGTGTCTGGTTCTGAGATGCTTCAGAATACTCACGTCTGAAAATATCAGAATTTCCTGCAGAACAGAAGTGCCAGATTTGATCAGCTTTTTCTATAATAATTTGCCTTCTAATAAAAACTTTATGGAATTTTTGTGGTCACATAGGTTTGTTCTTCTCTTGTGGGTTGTTAGTAAACCCATTATAGAGTTTCCTATTTGGGGGATAAATTAACTATTTGGGCCAATTGTTTCCTAAATTATAAATAGTGTAGCTGCATCTGTGTGGTGCTTTGGGCAGCTAATTAGTGCTTTGGGCAGCTAATTAGCACAATGAATGTCAGTGTCAATTAGCCTGCTGTCAGGCTAATCATCCTGCCTGTGGCACTAAGAACTATACTGCTTTGAGGGGCAACCTAGAACAAGCCGTGTGCTTGGGAACCCCAGGGCTCTCATGCCTACCATTTGCCAATGCCCAGTACACAGTGATCTTACCATATAGATATGGGCTTATTGTTTAATAGCCAGGTTTTCTAAATGCTCTAAAGTTCATATTCTTACTTGGATTATCTTGAAAATGGCTCTGCCTTATGTGGGTCTTGGGTATGACAATGGTCTAAATTGTGTGTGTTGGCGGGGGTGGGGAAGGGATTGAGCAACTTTTTTGATATCAAATTATGTGATATCCTGACCCCTACAAATTCCACTTTGGCTGAGCATGCATGGACTCATCTTGAAATGTAAACAAATGGTGAGCTCCCACCATGGGTAACAGCAGGATGTTGCACTAAAAAGACATCTTATGCTTGAGCTAAAGGTCCCTATAGCTGGCAGTGGTATTGTTTTTTTTAAACTTCCTATATAGAATAGCCACTAGTGGGATATTTCTCTGTATTATGTAGGGCTGATGGTAGTTCCTCCAAGTATCTGCCTATTTCTAAGTCTTTATATAATTCTTGTGCTCTCTGAGGACTCGCATGCATTGTGTGAGCTCAGTTCTGTGAGGGAAGGAAATGCTATTATCCTCATATTACAGGTAAAGTAAAAGAGAGGTTGATAAGCGGCTTACTCATGGTCACAAGGAAAGCCCAGGGCTGAGCATGGAGTCAATCATTCAATCTGCTCGGCCATCCTTCCTCTCTCTTTCCTGACTCATCCTGCTCTGTGTTGATTCAGCTCTTGGGGCCAGGATCCATCCTACCATTTCCCTGGATTTCACAGAGGTCCTTTTAAAAAAATTCTTGCCTGCTTTGGCTTCCACCTTGGCAAATGGGGAGTCCAAAATAATGCTAAATTTCCATTATGTTTTTCATGGGAAGGATAGACACAGTTCCTTTACAACAGTATTATAATTCATTGATTGGTATTGTTGTACTGTCTAGGAGCCCCAATCAGAGCCCCAATAGAGCAGCTTCATGCTTAGGCAGCTTTTGTGCATGGGCAGCACTAGCTGCTGGTGGCAGTGTGTGGCCAAGCCATCACCTATGGTGGCAGCTATTTTTGTGCCCTCACTCCCTGCAGTCACTACCTGGGGCTTCTGCCTGTCTCAGGGGCTTTAACAGACAGCCTAGTCTGGGTTAACTGCCCAGTTGACTACACTTGCCTGGGATTTTGACTGGCAGCCCTACCCTAGTCCTACCACGATTCCAGCTGGCCACAGTTTGCACCTCCCAGACGGCTGCTGGGGATAGCAGCCTTTCTATTTAGTCCCACCTGTGCCAGCAGGCTGCAGACCAGTTAACCGTTCCTCTGAAGATCTGCTGTGGTAAGTGTATTAATCTCAAAAGACGAAGGAGTTAAGTTTATGAAACAATAAAGCTCATTTATTCAGAGAGTCGTTTTAACCTACTGATCTTGCTGTTCCCTCTTGCAATCCCAGGGCCAATGTAACAACTTACACATCACACTTTTAAAGGTATCTACACATCTTCCCCCTTTACATGTAACATATCCCCATGTGATACTAACATTGGAAGTTTAGCTGAACCCATTATTAAAGCACATTTTAGCAAGTCTCTATTCGTCTTTGTGTTGGCTTTTTAGCTCTAAGTGATCTTCTCAGTTTCTCTGTAGTCTCAATCCTTATTGGTTTAGTTCTTGTTTGGTTTTCTTGTTCAGACGTCTTTACTTCTGTGTCATTTTCAATCTCCTCTGTTGTTTCTTGTTGCTTTGTTGTTAACTCTGTTTCTTCTGGTGAATCTCATGATGCTGCTTCTTTTCTCCCTTTTACAAGCTGCAAGTGTCATCTGTTCTTTCTTAATACCTGTTCTTCTGTTGTGACTACTTGATCGGATCTGGGAGCTATTTGATGGGAAACTAGTACTTTTTATTTCCACATTCATCCATCTTCAATAAGCACTATATCTTTGTTGTACAGTTGTGATAACTCACTGGAACCCCTGTCATAATACCATTTTTGTTTGAGTTTGATTTAAAAAAAAATGTTTTCACATTTTGCTTTTCATTCTGATGAGCATCATCTACCAGATTTAGTAGCCTGGTTTTGACTTTCCTGTGAAACAGCATTTGTGCTGGGGACAATCTCTGTTTCATGGGTGTTGCCCTGTAATTTAAGAGTGACAGGTAAACATCTGTGTGTGAATCTGTAGCTTTTTTTTTCAACAAGGGGAACATTACTTCACTATTTATACTCCATTTTCCACCATTGGATTGTGGGTATTTAGGACTTGAAATGTTGTGACAGAATCCATATTTGTTTGCAAACTCTTTAAAATCAAGATAGTTGAATTGAGGTCTATTGCCTGTTCTCACAATTTGTGAAATCCTATGTCTAGCAAAAATTGATTTGGTGTGAGTTATGATATGGTCTGCTGTCGTGCTTTCAAGCAATGCAATTTCAGGATAGTGAAAACAATAATCAAGCACTAATACATAATTTTTCCTGTATGCATGAATAAGTCAATACCCACTTGATACCATGGAGCTATGGGCTCCTCCATGACCATCATTGGGCTGTTTTCTTTGCACTGATCTGTACTTTAGGGATATTGTACAAGCTGGTACAGCATCTTGTATGTCATTATTTATATTGGGCCAATATAGAGCAACGCATTGATCTCTTTTTGCATTTTTCAGTGCCTAGATTCCCTTCATGTATTCTGTTTAAAATGTCTTTTTTCAGCATAGCTGGAACAACAAGTCATGAGCCTTTGAACAAAATGCCATCCAGTACTGACAGCTTTTCCTTGAAATGAGAGTAGGGGCTAAGGATATGTTTTCCAGGCCAACCAGCACAAGTAGCTCTTATCACTTTTTATAATGTGGTGTCCTGAGCAGTAACTTCTGCAATTAGTGCCCACACTTTATCTGTGACAGGAATCACTCTTAATTAGATTAACATGTACTATGTCTGAGTCTGGAATTTTGTCATTTTCCATTGTCTCATGCTCTGGACGACGGATCTGCAATGAGTAGACGGTTTTTCTGGCATGTATGTCTAAATCATACATTTGCAGTTGAAAGGAACATCTCTGTAATCTGGGTGGCATGTCTGATACCCCTTTTTTTGCTATAGTTACCAAAGATTTGTGATCAGTTTCAGCTATCACAGGCTTCCCATAGATAAATATATGAAATTTCTTACAGTCATATACCAGAGCTAAATTTTCTTTCTCAGTTTGTGCATATAGACACTCTGACTTAGAGAGTGCCCTTGAAGCATATGCTACTTGTCTTTGGCTATTCCCACATTTTTGAAGCAAAGCTGCCCCAATGCCTTTAGAAGCATCTGTTGACAATTTAATGGGTCTTTTAGGGTCATAGTATTTTGGAACCAGAGCTTTCATTATTTTTTCTTTCAAGTTTTAAATTCAGCTTCATGTTCTTGTTCCCATATCCATTGAGCATTCTTTTGTAGGAATGATTTAAGGTGTTTGCTCTGTTTTGCTAAGTTAGGTAGATTAGGGTTACCATATTTCTAGTTCCAAAAAAGAGGATACCTGTCTGGGAAGTGGAGGGAGAAGGGGAGGGGGTGATGGAGGTGGGGAGGGGGGTGAGTTTCTAACATTTACAGTAAATAACAAGTGTTATTGCCTCAGAAATTTAATGAGAAACAAAAGCATTAAGTAAATGCTGAAGTTGCACTCAGAGGGCAGACTGCGCTCCTGCTTTATGCAATATCTGGTCCATCACTACAGTAAGCACTAGGTTTTCTTTTTCAGTCAGAAAATTGCAAATTGTCTGATTAAAAAAACCTGAATTCACCGATTAAAAAACCCCCAAACTCACATTTTCCATGATTAAATTGAAATGCCACTACACACACACACACACACACACACACACGTCAATTTAACACAATGTTTTATTGATTTATTTACAATTTTAAAGCAATTTGGAAGCCTACCAACACCTCAATCATTATAATAAAATAAATTTTAAATACCTATATTTTTTAACTTTAAAAAAAAAAGAAAATCAGAGCTCCCCCGCCCTCTTGGCTCAATAAGCTGTGGGTCCAGCCGTGGCTGTATTCCTCCCCCCCCCCGATGTTTTGTAGCACCAAGTAGCCCTGAGTGATATACCAGGGCCTGAGCCCTGCCCTGCCTATGGTGATGCCCCTCAGTCCCAACCCAAATTCCCCACAGCCAATCCTGCCAACTGGGGGGCGGTACCCTTGGGGCTGATCCTGCCGACTGGGGAGGGGGTGCTTCCCCCACAGCTGATCATGAGCCGGCCACTTCTGGAAGCGCCATGGTGCTCCACTCCCTGGCCGGTGCTTGCAAGGGGGGCACTGGCACTCCCACCTGCCCCCTCTGCCCATTGCCTAAGCGGTAAGTATGGCCAGTCAGGGGGTGCTCTTAGGGGGTGCATGTGCACTCCCATGCACCCCTTACACATCACCACTGTGGAGAAATATTTAGCTTCTTCCACGTTGCCAAAAACCTCTTTCCTGGTGGGAATGGGAAAATGTTCCCTTCTGATGTATCTGTTCATTTGTGTCTGGCTTCTAAGCAATCTCAAGGATCCATCTTTTTTTTTTCTATTATGACCAGTGAATGACCCCAAGCAGCTGGTTGCTCTACTTTTTCTATTATGACCATGTTAATTAATCTATCTAATTCCTTTCTCAGGTTCTCCCTTAGTACAAGGGGAACATTTCTTGGAACATGTATGGTGGGAGTATTTGGTTCTCTTAATTCTGTCTTGTTGACAGTTTCCCTATGCCTTGAAACACATCTTAAAACTCTTCTTCTATGTTCTTGCTTTCTATTCCCTCAATGGTATCCATTCTCTTAATCAAACCTAGAGTTTTACACATTTGCAACCCAGTAATTGTCACCAGCTTTCCTGGGACTGTTACAAACTGAACTTTTACTATATTACCTTTGTGTCTAACAAGCAGTGCACAAACACCCCTTGTTACAATCATGTTCCCATTATATGCTCTAAGTTTCACTTTCTTCTTCTAATACTACTTAGGTTTAGTTTTCATTTTTTGAATAATGTATTTTGGTATTACATTGACCTGTGCCCCTGTATTCTAATTTAGAAGTTACCATTAGTCCATTGGTGTCCAGGGTGACTTCCAATCACCAGAAGAATGAACTTCTTCTTGCATTGTACCAATGAGGAATTCTTCCTCTTTCTTGTTGCATAGAGCCTGCATGTGCTGTTTCTTGTGTGGTACATTCTGCTCCTTTCTGCAATCTCTTGCAAAGTGATTGAATGTTTTGCACTTGTTGCAGCACTTACAAAATGCAGGGCATTGCATGGATTTGTGATAACCCCCACAGCATCTGCAGCTGACCATTGTTTCTTCATGCAATTCTCTTTGGCCTCCAGTTGCCTGCTTCATAGTAAGGCCCTCCTTTCTGTATTGTTTGTGTGTTGTCTTAGGTTTTTGCAGTCTTGTAATCCTGTCTAGTTCATCTTGTTTTGGTTTTTCATGCAGATTCTGCAGTCTGGCATTTGTTATCTCAGCCACTTGGCACATTCTAACTTATTTTTCCAAATTAAGCTTAGGATTCTCTAGCAGTCTTTTCCTGAGGTTTGTATCCCTTATACCTAATACTCTTTGGTCTCTGATCATGTGCTGTTTTAGGTCTCCAAAGTTGCATGTCTGGCTCATCAGTCTGAGGTCTTTGACAAACTTCTCTGTTGTCTCACATTCTTTTTGCTGTCTCATGTGGAAATAATATCATTCAAAAGTTTCATTTTGTTTGAGTATACGATATTACTCAACCTTTTTTATTACTGAGCCCCAGCTTTTCTATTCTGCTTCTGACAGTTGTGGGCAATTATAAAGAGATGGAGCTTCTGGGCCTCCTATATTTTAAAAAATAGCTACCTTGAGTAGATCCTCCTTCTCTGTAGCTCCACTGGTTGTCATATATGAAGCTGTGCTTAAATTTCTTCCAAGTTTTCTGCTGCATTGCTAGGAAGCTTCAACTCCTCCGGAATTCCAAGATGCTCCATTTTTCTGTCTTTCTTCACACCCCACTCCTGGTACTATGTGTTATTCTCAAAAGACCAAAGAGTTAAACTTATAGAATAATAAAGCTTGTTTATTCAGAGAGCCTTCTTAGCCTACTGGTCTGCTGTTCCCTTCTACCGTCCCCAGGCCAATGTAACAACTTATATATAGCACTCTTAAAAGTATTCATACAGTAAGTCTGCCTGATCTTGTGCTTTCTGGTTTCCTGACCCTGGCTTTTGGATTCTCCCTTGTATCTGGTAATTTGATCTCTGACACCTGAACTCTGACTCAGCTTGTGATTTGGACCCTGCCCCTGGATATCTCCTTGGATTTGGTAACCTGGTATCTGACTTGCTCCTGAAATTTGATTCAGTCTGTGTTTTGGACCCTGGCCCAGGCTCTGGACCATCTCTGGTGGCCTAACTGCTAAGCCAGACCACCCATAACCCAGTCCCCCTCCTGCCCTAGTTACATTACTGGCCTCAGTCATGACCCATTTGGTTAAGTGCTGCACACATGTGGAACAAAGTGCCTGCCTTGGGGTACTTGCAGTCTAAATTAATCCTAAATGGCCTCTTGGCACAATTCTTTTTATGGTTCTTCATGTATGTGTGTGTCTTATGCATTGATAGTGCTTGTGTAAAATGCTGGCAGTGACACAATCATGTCTTGGCCCAAGGACAACCAGGACACTGTAAGGCCAAGAAGAAGAATTGCACCAGCAGAGAAAGTGCTGCCACATATCCAAGAAAACGATCTGTGAAGTTCCAATTACTGTGAATTAATATCACTTGAAATCTTCAGTATCATGGAGTAATTTGTATGTCATGTACAAAGTCTAATATGCACTTGAGCTCTCCAGTACAATGAAGTGCTTAGACATAGATTCATAGCAGGCATAGAAAAAGGAAATTAGTGATGGGTAAAGTGAATTAAGTAAAAATAAAATGCCAAGTTAGAGCATTTATCTGTCATATACATGGTTTTAAAGCTTTGAAAATCTTGGATTAAGAGTTGTATTAAAATGCTGCTACAGCAGAATATTGTTCTAAAATCATGGTCTGGTCAGAGGTGAGGACAAAATCTCTTCACAGAATTTGCTCCTAACAAAGTATATTCACATGCTGTCCCTGCTGCAAGATGTTGGAGCAGCCCCATACTGTCACCGCCCCAAGACCCTGGCTCCAGCTCCAGCCCTGCCTGCCTGTCCTGCTCCCAGATGCCACTCCCTACCTGCCTGCAGCCCCATTCCATATGCCGGGCCATGCACCCTGCCCATGTGGGTCGTGGGCCAGTCTCCACGGAGCTCCCATCTTCCTGCTTCATCTGGTGTCCCCTGTGGTAGGGACAGGGTGGATGGGCTGGGGTGTCCAGGCAGTGGAGCCAGGTCCAGCAGCGGCAGCAGTGGAGACTGGCAGCAGCAGCTGGAAGGAGCTGCCACTGCAGGGGCTGCTAGGAAGCAAGCCCAGCTGCCCCAGTCCCCTTTGTGTGCCCAGGGGTGGCAGGACTGGCTGCCCGTGTCACAGCCTGGACTGTCTCTCATGCCTAAGCCATGCAGGGCTGAGGGACCTGCCGTGGGCCAGACAAAATCTCTTGGTGGGCCAGGTTTTGCCCACCCTGCCCTAGCTGGACCTCTGTACAGCATACAGAGACATGTAGTGACTGGATGAAATACTGCAGTTCAACACTCTAGGAAAGAGGAGGAACAAAATGTCAGGGGCCTTCTTTCTTTTTCCAGGGTCTTACCAGTGTTTGCTTCTCTTTTTCTCTGTTGTCTCAGACAGCACATACTAGACAGAGCCAGGCATATAGCAGGTGGGATGTCTGCATGTGTGATAGCTGAAAATTATGTCTGATAAAGGTGCTTGCTGATGGCTCTATGAAGATTAGACCAAGTGTTTTTCTGTCATTTGTTCAGATATTAAGGTATATGCTGTTGTCAAGAGCTTAATTAAAGTCTAAGATGTAGTGAAGCCTTGTATGTAGTATAAGGCCTAGTAAATTTAGCAAAGCCTTATAGAAGTGATGGTAGGCCCTGTGGCATAGTGAAAATTAACCTTATCAGAAGAATGCAAGGCTTTTACTGCTATTGGTCAGTCTAAGGACAGTTAAAGTAAAAAGAATCTGAATGGCTGTAAGTTATCAGCATAAGTCAGAAGTTATAAATTGGCCGGCACATCTGGAAATCATTTAGAAGGAAGATACAGCTCTGTGAAAGGAACTACTAATTAGCTGGTGACCTGGATCAGTGGGCCTGTGGATCTCAAGGAGCCCAAGGACTGAATACCAGGGTCCTTCCCCGTACCTCTTGGACAGCGCTGATCAGGGATGCCTGACTTCGCTGAGCTTTGTGGAAGAGAAACTTGTCGTACATCAGAGGGTACTGCTGATAAGTTGCTGACACAAATTATTATTGTCTGTCATTATCTGTATTAGTATACTACGCATAGTTGTGTTTTTGTTAAGTCAATAAACCTTTCTTACCTTTATACCCTTGACCATACTCTCAATTCCGAACCCTCTGCAGGTGGCTGGGACATGCATGCTGAATGCTGTTGTATCCAAGTTCCTCCTGTTCCTGCACATGATAACACAGTGAGAGATTTTTTTTCTTCGCTGTTTAATTTAGTGTCCAGGTTGGGCAAGCCATTGGAGGCTTGCTGTGTCAGCACTTCTAAATACTGACCTGTAATGGCTCTAGATATTTCAGTCTGGAGGCTCCCATGCTGCCCTGGAGGTGCTCCTCAATCCTTAGACGTGGTTCCTGCTACTCTTGTCCTGGGCTCCCTACACAAATCCACTGATGCCCCTGAATCCTGACTAGCAGTGTCTTCATCTTATTCAAAATCTGGGTCTGCCAATATAACCCAGTCCTCCCTTTATTGCAATCCTGGGCTCCAAAATCTCTGCCAGTGTATCTTGATTCTGTTCTGCTGCCTCATGGGCCACTTAGCCCTAGCACCATAATTCTGATAATGCCCCTTTGCCCTAACTGGCAATATCCCTTGCTAGTCTAGTGAGTTAACTGGCCAAAATAGGAAAGCCCAGGACTTTAAAAGTTTTACCTACCTTACTCCCACTGAAATCCACTGAGATCCTACCTTAAAATCCATGAGGATTAG
The DNA here is from genome assembly GCF_052110815.1 of Crocodylus siamensis. Taxonomy (NCBI): domain Eukaryota; kingdom Metazoa; phylum Chordata; order Crocodylia; family Crocodylidae; genus Crocodylus; species Crocodylus siamensis. The sequence goes on from NC_143403.1 coordinate 49,361,934, forward strand.
ACGCCTAAGGCTTTATGAGCATCTGGGTCCAGACACCTAATAAGCCACAAATATCTCCCTTTCTCAAATATCTCCCTTCTGGTCCCAAGCTAGCATGTTGCACTTCCCATTTCTTTCCTCTTCAACATTTTAATGGTGATCCCATAAATGAAATATACATGGAAACCAGAGTCTAGACACAGGGGAGCAGGAATTAACACTGACTTATGCTAACTGCTTGTAGCGTTTACCATGTTTATATTTATTATTTTAATCTGTTTTCCATTAAAAATACATTATTTGAGGGATTAAGGGAAGATTATCCATTAGGCTGGAGGAGGAGGCCCCCCCGGTGTGTATGTATAAATTATTTTTTTTAGGTGTTTTATATAAACAAGACATAATTTTCATTAGTGAAATGTTGCTGCTCAGCTTGAACGCAACATGTTTCAAGGGTGGAATTGTTATACAGCAAAGGCATCAGGAGGGATTCCAAAATGGTTACAACAGTTTAGGTTTGGACATTAAGTTGACATCAAGGGGCCATGTTATCATCTTTGTTAGACTGACATAAATCTGAAGTAATTTTGCTGATCGGATGGGGCAAATTCTACTTCCAAGGACCCTGATTCAGCAAAACACTTAAGCGTATAGTGCTCTTTAACGAGCACTCATCGTGTGTCAGTTCCAGTGAAAATCAACAGGATTTAAGCCCGTGTCTAAGTATTTTTCCAAACAGAGATCAGATTATTCAAATGTTGAAAATCAAGCAAGTGCTTTGCTAAATGAAGCCCCAGATCTGAAGTCATATCTCTGGGCTTGATTCTCAGTTGCAACCAAGGCACACTTGACACCACAAGGAGAGATGTGCTCCTGATCCCTGCGTAATTTACAGCTGCCTAGGGATGCTCTAAAATATGCCCAGCTGACCTTGTCTCAAGAGACCTGTCCAGCAGCCAGGAATGACTGGAACACAGAAATGATATAGCTTCCCTTTCCCCCCTGAAAATACTCTCTATGCAGATGGCTGGAAGAGGGACTGCTTAGAGTTTGCTAATCCAGCACTAAGCCAGGCAGGGATTCCAACAGATGCCTAGCTGGGCAGATTTGCTGAACCAAGACAGAGGAAGAATACGAATATAACACCCTGACTTTTATAGAGTGGCACTAGATTTACATCTCTGGGACTGTGAGCAGAATCCAGCTCACTTTTCTTACAATATCCAGAAGATTTATAAATTCCATTTATTCAGTCTTGTGTTCCCTCCTTCCCCCTCTCCCTCTTGCTCTTTCCCTTTATATATTTCTTCTTAAAAAACCTTATGTTGGTTTATTTTGCATTTAACAGTTTGGATGGGGAGCCTTGGCTCCTCAGCATTTTATTCCCATCCCTTTCCAAGGCAGAGCTAAATGACTTCTGAACACTTTGACCAGAGTGTTTCCATTTGTTTTTTTAAAGATAGTTCCCTTTATGGCATCTCGTCTACTCGCCTGTGGCAGGCTCTCTTGACTATATTAGTGGTATTCAGCACTGTCCTTTCCAGTCAAAAAAGCCAACCAGTAGCTCTGGAAGAAGCAGCCTGGGAAATGTGGGTCAATCCCAAACAAATTAACTGTTTCACTACTGCAGCGATGCTCAATGTTCTGCCTCTGCAAGTCAGATGAGTGGCATGGGGATGGTCTGTGGGGCAGATTGCATGCAGGACCATGCATGCAGGGTTGTTTTGTAAGTGCAAACCCACACACAGGCCCAGCCATGTGCCTGCCTAACCCCACATGCTGGTGTGATTTAACGCACAGGGGCATATCATCTAACCTGCAGGGCTCCCCATTGGTCAGATCTTTATTAGAAGAACCATGTGCTCAGTGCCATTGCTTGCAGCCATGAGGTGCAGCATGTGCTCGGAGCTATTACAAAATTCTCCAAACACGTGGAGTTTCCTGGCGTCTTAGAATCATAGAAAATTGGGGTTGCAGGGGACCTCAGGAAGTCACCTAGTCCAACCCCCTGCTTAAGGCAGGACTATCCTCAACTATTGCTCCACAGTTAGCTGTGGCAAAATGCCATCTCAGTCTCTTCCCAGACCCTGCTATTAGGTTTCTCTTTGCCAACGTCTCCTCACCTGTCTGTCAATCTGGTTGCCCCTGGTTATGGCTACTATTTCATAGATTTCATAGACATTAGGGCTGGAAGGGACCTCGGGAGATCATCGAGTCCAGCCCCCTGCCCAAAGGGCAGGAAGTCAGCTGGAGTCATAGGATCCCAGCAAGATAAGCATCCAATTTGCTCTTGAAGGTGTTCAATGTAGGTGCTTGAACTACCTCTGATGGCAGGCTGTTCCAGACCTTGGGGGCTCGGACAGTAAAGAAATTCTTCCTTATGTCCAGCCTGAAACGGTCTTGTAGTAGTTTATGACCATTTGACCTTGTCATCCCTTGGGGCGCTCTGGTGAACAAACGTTCCCCCAGATCTGGGTGGTCACCCCTGATAAACTTATAGGTGGCCATCAGATCGCCCCTGAGCCTACGCTTTTCCAGGCTAAAGAGCCCCATGGCTCTCAGCCTGTCATTGTAAGGTCTGCTTTCCTGACCTCTTCTCTGGACTCTCTCAAGCTTGATCTCAAGCAGGTTCTGGGGGAGTAAACCTGGTCTCTTTTGTTTCAGCCCTATCCTCATGGCAGAGGGGTGGTAGTGGCTCAAGACTTGTCAATCTCTGAGTTGTCTGGTGATGCTTTTTAAATTGATTGGGTAACACCATTGGTGATGCATAGGGGGTGCACATGGGTGCACATGCACCCCCTGAGATTGGCAGTGCGCTCCCTGTGAAAAGAGCTGCCAGTGCTGCCAGCAGTGTCTGTGGGCAGTTGCCACTCGCCACCCCACCACCCGTCACTGCCGACACTGCTGGCTGCATCTGCAAGCGGTCTCGAATTGCCGGTGGCACCTGCAGGTGGTCACTGGCCACTGGTCAATGCTTTCACCCGCCCCCCTGCTGACGCCACCGTGGTCACCTGCGGAAGCTCCCTGCTTGCCGCTGATACTACCACCTGTGGGTGGTCGCCATGCCCCCCAGCCTCCAGGGGCACGCGGCATTCATGGGTAACACCCAACACCTGGTCTTCATTGGGCCCCAAAAGTGAGGTCATTTGAAAGCACCAGACATCAGCCAATGGGGCTGCTTTTGGTGGGACCTTAGTGATGAGGTCACAAAAAATTATTTAAGAGCCCTTCTTCCTGGAAGAAGGGAAGAGAGCCATATTGGGGAACGTGTGAACAACTGACCAGGCAGAGAGATGGGGATCTCTCTGGAAACTTACTGACGCACGATGAACTGCCTGCCTTCAGAGGAAAGCTCAATCATCTTCTGAATGATACTTGTGAGTAACTTACCCAAACCTTATTTAAAAACATAGCTTGCTATAAGGAAGATGCGTGTTCAAAGGCTACCTAGCCACACTGTTTCCTGTAAAGTTATTCTGTGATACCTCTCTATCCTGTACCCTTCCCCAAGCTTCCTCTCTCTAACCAATAAAGTTCTCCACTGTACCAAGTGTGGTGGACTTGCTGGGAGAGGGTTTGGGCATGACTTTTCTATTCCCCTGGTTCGGATGACCAAAGGAGGCTGTTTTTTGTGCTTCAGGCTAAAGGAAGCACCCCAAGTAATGTTCCTCGATTCATTCCTTGGAAAAAGTTGTTTAAGAAGAGCTTGAACTGATGGAGCTTGAACTGAAGCAGTCTGCAGGCTTCTCTGTCTATCTAATTCCAGGCTTGTCTGGGATCCCAGTCATGCTAAGAATCCCTTTCTGGTTGGCAGGCTCCCCATATTTTGTTGCCTTTTTTCAACTGTGCTGGGACACCTGGGTTCACCTTCCCTCCATTTCCAGGATTTTATCATTAGCTCTGGCAAATGCTCCCTCTCTCTAGTAGCTTGCAGTGCACGTTCCCTGGCTTTAGGTACTTTGTAAGGCAAATAACCCTAAAATATTAATCAAACATGAACATGAAATATCAAGGCTTAGGGAAAAATCAGATTCTGCACAGTTTGCATATTACACAGGGACGCATGGGATCGATAGCAGAGCAGATGAGAGCTGGAGCATCAATGTGCTTGCTGCTGCTCCTTGCTTGGGAAGTGAACAATCAGTGGGATGTCTGGGTTCTCACACCCTGGGGATTTGGGCAGCACAGCAAGTATGCTGTGACTGGAGTACCTCAGTATGGTAAGCACAGCAGGTCAATCCTACATGGCTATACTTTCCATACTGACCAACACACAATGCATACCCAGACTGTACCAGGTACATTCAACAGCTCAGCAGACACATTGTACCTGGTGTGTTGCGCAGGTTAGCATGCTTTACCTGGCACATTCCTGAGCATGGTGAGTCCCTATGCCAGAAAGGGCATAGTATATTAAGCTAGTAGCCTCTATTTAAACTATTGTTGGCACAACAACCAGTACATAAGGTGTGTTATATCAGGCACAGTCAGCAGCTACCCCCTACAAACTTGTGGTGCATGTATGTGTTTATATCTGGGAGATCCTGGGCCTGTTTAGCTGCATAGCAAATGATCCCTGTAATACTTACAATCTTGGTATGTAGTATCTAGTCCCTTTAGTGTAGGAATCAACATTTAATCTAGTTAAAATAAACATATTACATTTCACACTGAATTTCACTCTGGTGGAGCATACCCAACCACTGATCACTGCAGAAGCTGAAATCCTCCATTTACTCACAGTATGGTCAGCAGAGGAATTGCCAGAATGCATCAGAGCCAATGCCCATCTCACTCGGTGGCCAGCACCAGATGCTCCTGAGGAAGGTCCATGAACTCACCCCCTACAGGATCAGATGTGGGGTAATATGTCTCCCCGCATCAGCCCTTATCCTGATGTCTGGTAATTAGAGATTAGTAAACCCTGAAGTGCCACATTTAATATCCTTCTCAAAATTTGCTGTTGTAAATGCATGCTTTAATAACGTTGTCCCTTGCCAATGCCTCAGTCCTGACCAGAGGTGACACAACACGAAGAGTGCAGCTCAATTTCCACAGTGCTTTTAAACCCTTTGTCTTTCTGTTGACATGTCTATTGTCATGGAGTGAATTGGGCTGAGACCTACCAGCTTCTTTCACCTGCTTGCTCTGAATCATTAAATGGCACAATTTATGCTCTCCAAGGACCTACTTGGAACCAAACTGGCAGCAGCACGTACTTCATACCCCACCCCCTGCCCCGATCCATGAAGTTTCACAGCTCTTCTTTCACACCAGAAGGAAAAGATTTCCAATTTGCTTTCAGCTAGTTCAAAAACCAAAGTGCCTTCAGTTGGAGTCTAGGAATTTTGCAGTCCCAGCCAGACTGTGACCCTTGGAATCACATTGTGCTTTTTATATTTAAGGCACTTCTGCTATTGCAAATGATTTCTTCTTTATAGTGAAAATGAGCCAGTTTTCTATATAAGGGTGAAATCTGCAGCTGGAGAGAAAATTAACAAAGCTTAATGACTAGGATGCTGTACACTGAGAGAATAGTTAGTGAAAGGGCTATATACTGCCACTGGTCCACAGCAGGCTTTCCTCTGGGGATGATTGAGGGCTATAAACTGAAAATAGCACCCAAGAGGTACTGTTATGAATAAGCATATTGCCTTAACGGGTCTCAATAATGGAATCTATCTACAGGCTCCATCATTGCAGTACAAAAGTTTTCCATCGAATGTACGTCTCCTCTCAGCCCCCCACCCTCCAAGGCAGGAAAGTGCTGTTATCTTCTTTGCGCAGATGGGGAGCAGAGGCACAATGCTGGGCAGAGGCCTAAGCTAGTGCTGATTGAGCCAGCTCAGGTGTTGGGACCAACACAGCCTGGGGAAGCAGGGGGAAGTGGGACTAGCTGGAATGTGTCTCAGTCCAAAACTACAATCTTGGAGACCCCTGCTCTGCTGCTGCTAAACCCTGGAGGCAGATGATTGCCAGAGAGCTTTTCTGTGTGACCTGCAAAGTCCCCAAGCCTCTCAGTGATGCCCCAGCCCAAAACTGCCCCTGTCTTGATGGAGCTGAGCTGAGCTGAGCACCTTGGTATCAAGCTTACAGCTGGGCCGTATGAGGATCCAGGACTGATGTGTTCTCTGCCTGAGTCTGCTGAGGGCTTGACTTAGTAAGCATCCTCAGAGCAAGCCCCGTATGTGCTGACAGCTTTGGGTTCCTTCCAAAATGCAGTTGCTGCCGTTGATTTCTCTTAAAATGTGGCTGGAGGCAAAGGCTAGTGGTTAAATCACTCCCCCAGGAACTGAGATGCGGGGTCAGTTCCCACTTCTACTTGAAACGATGCCAACCCACATGCCCCAGGGGTAGGTCCTAACCACTAGGCCTTACTGGGGTGGGGGCACCACCCACCTGTTAGAGTTTGGCTACTGTATAGAAAAGGATTCAACATCCATTGGGCCCGAGGGAGAGAGAGCGCATGAGAGGGCCTGTTTTCTATTCTGGTAGTTAGGACACTTACCTGTGGAGAGGAGTCCTGGGATTTAGTCTTTTCTCCCGGGACTGGTTTGAGTCATACTGCACAATTCTTTAATACATGTTCAGAATAATCCCGGGAGCAGATCTGCAGGACTTGTTATGGGGCTGTGTTATGTGCCCTTGTATTGGGGCACTCAAAGGTCTTTCTCTCTGTCCCTCATGCAGAGCGGGGCAGAGAAAGAAAATGCTGCAGAAGCTTCTAACAGATACCTGCTGTTGGGATCCCCAGGCTCTGCAGCTATCCTCATTGATCTGCACCCATACTTTGGGTCCTGAAAGTTACTTAGCTGATGCCTTTATTAGGTATCATTTATTAGCTCTCATTTATTTATTAGTTTTGACATGCCTGGGCAGAACAAGCTGCTGGTTGTTCTTTGCTGATGTCATGTTCTGAAACGATGTCATCATGAGACTTGTTTTCAAGCCAGTTGTCTAATCTGACTGTACAAACCCTATGTAGATAAGAGACACTGTTCTCCAGTCAACTTGGAAGGGCAATCAGGAGTGCAGTTTGATCAGAGTGATTTCAGATGCTGTATTGGCAAAGGCAGGTCTGTGTTACAGAACATGTTGCTGCCATATGGGGATGGGATGAGGTTGTTCTGAGATATGATGGCATAGAAATCTCACTGGGGTTGCTTAATGAGCTTATTTTAAGAGACCACTCACTGCTTTCAAAGGCATGGTCACTCAGAGTACAGCCAGTCGCAGAGAACTGGGACCGACATAACCTCTCCCCACCCTGGATTACCAGCCTACCTCCCACTGCCAATGCACTCCTACCTCCATGCTCCTCCCCCACAGCTGCATACTCCCTATGCCTACCAATCTTCCTCTGCAATTCTCAGGGCTTGGCCATATCAATGCAGACTTTCACTCCAGTCACTTTCCTTTGCAACCATCCAGAAATGCCTCACTTGCCTGAGACACCCATCTCCCACCCCCTTGCCCCACTAGCTAGCCTCATTCTCCAGCCCTTCCTTTCACCCAAGCTCACTTTCTCTTCATCCACTTGCCTTTGTGCCTACACACAGACCCTGATGCAGCCTATAGAAAGCCCTTTGGATGTCATGGGGTCCACTCCTGGACTCATCATCTAACAGGATACCTCCCTCCCCTCCCCTCAACCTGCCGCCCATCGCAGCCAGATCCAAAGGAGCCCAAAGCAGTTTATAAATTACATTTTTATTTGGGTTGGGGGAAAAAAATGAAAAACCAAAATCCAAACCAGTCTGATGAACAGGTGGATGCTACATACAGGCTAGAGGGTGTGTGAGCATGTACAGTGTTCAGATACAGATATGGGCAGGGAGCAGGTACAGGTGATGGGAGCCAGGGTGAGTGTGTGTGGGTATAGGGCAGTTCAGAAGTGCTCCCTCAGGACATTCATTTACCAGACCAGAGAGGTGGCAGCCGTCTCTGGAACTGGGATGGAGCAGCACTCAAAGGCAGCTTATAGCCAGCAACCTTTGGGGATGGCTGATTAATAGTAGTGGGGTCCAGCATTTCCTGCTGGTTAATAACCCACCTCTTATCAACTGTAGATCTCAAAGTGCTTTACAACAGAGGTCAGTATCATCACCCCCATTTTACGATGGGGAAACTGAGGCACAGAGAGGGGAAGGGACTTGCCCAAGGTCCTCCAGCAGGTCCGTGGCAGAAGCAGGAAGAGAACCCAGGTGCCCTAAGTCCCACTCTAGTCCTCTGCTCAGTGGTCCACACTGCCTCTCTGGAATGTAGGATGGATTGGGCACTGCTTCTAGTGACAGTGATGATGACCATACCCAAGAGACAGTGCGGTCTTGAGTCAGAGGGGTGCTTCCAAGGCCAAAATCAGGTGAGTCACACCTGCCGTGAACTCCTCCAGGGTGCTTTGATGCCCATCAAGCACCAGTCACACCTGGTAAGAATAGCTAGGGAATGTCCCGTGTGTGGGTTCTCTGATGGCAGCAAGGACTGAGCTGCAATACAGACTAGACAATACAGAATAGACTATAAACCAGCAGCGATCGCTCTCTCCTTCCACTGGCAGCATACCCTCGTTTGCACAGAGCAGGCTTAATGACAGGACAGGGATAGATATGGTGAAGAGTGTGAATTTCTGGGAAGGAGCCTGCTAGGAGGAGGTTAGAAGCATGGAGGTGGTTCTGGGGTGGTGATGCTTCAGCAAGTGGTGGAATCCAGCCCTTGTTACTGAGGTCCATGCAACACCCAAATCTCCAATAGAAAATCTTGACGAGTGTGTATTGCTTAAGGGACGATTTGGTTTATCATAAATATAGAGATATAGAATATAATATATATCTGATAGGATCCTAGTACCCAGTTATAAAAGCACACGCTATTGCATCACTCAGACAGGAGGGGGGTCCATGCACGTTGCATGCACTTTTAGTTTAAATGTTCCGCAAACAGCCATGCGAATCCAGGTGACCTCTCCAGCCCCAGGTGATTTCCAGACAAAGGGCCCTGTCTCCAGGAAGGGCATTCCCATCAGAGGCGGAGTCAGAGGAGGGAAACAAAGGATGTCAGTGAGGAGCCGGTGGGTGTCCCCAAGACGTGTGCCATGGAGGAATACAGTTTGCTTTCTCCCCCCGTGGTGTATAGATTATATATATTTTTTATATATATATATATATGTGTGTATATATATATATATTTATATTTATATAGGTATCTCTGTGTTTGTTCTTCTGGCTGATGGTCTCTCTGTCTGAGCTACTTCATCCCACTCCGCAGCACCTGGTTGGCGGCGATCAGCATGACGCTGATGATGAAAGCGATAGCAAAAGCACAGATGAGGCTCTTCCGGACACACGTCTGCCTGATCTGCTGGTTTGAACAGGCTGCAGAGAAAGCAGTCAAGGAGGTTGGGGGCAGAAGAGGGACAAGGGGTAAACAGGAAGGGAGGGATTGGACAGAGGACGCATGTTAGTTTAATGTCCCCTGCAGCCCTTCATTCTCAGGCTGATGTGGAAGATCCATCCCCACCTGCACACCAAGGGTGTCTTCAGACATCCCTGTGCCCTCCCTGCTTTTAGCTTGCAGCCCACCTGCTAGGAAGACCACCTGCTAGGAAGACCCTCGTACATGAAGCACCATCCTGCTTGTCTGGCAAGTGCTGCTGAGGATCGCTCCCTGATGCGAGATGGGTGCTGACGGGTTTGCTAAGGAGCCCTGCCACAGCCTGCTGCCATTTGGCATGCTGAGCAGCAGCTCTCCTGCATGGCACCAAGTGGTCCCTTCCTGTATTAACATTCGAAGCAGCCTGGAGCCAGAATAGAACTGCCACTTTCTTAATTAAAAAGAAAAAAAAATGGGCTAATAGGACTCAGGTGATCTGGCTTGCTTGGTTCATGAATGCTTGGGAGGCGGGTGGGGGAAGATGGCATGTCACCATCTTCCTCACCCACAAGGCTGGTGGTGCCAGAGTACTCAGTAAACTCACTATGTTTTATATTGGGGGTTGGTAATGTTTTCTGGCAGCGGGCTGGAATGACCCTGTTTTGGCTTGAGGGTGGGCCAGCATTAGGACCTGGCCACCACTTCTCACTGCCACTTCTCTCTGACACCCAGTCTCAGTGTGGCATAGGTAAAACCCCCTTCATCAAACACTGCCAAAGCCCCTTCTCCAGGGTCTGGATTCAATGGCTCCAGCCTATGGGCCACAGGTTGTCAACCCATTTTCTATGAATGAAAATTCCCATGGCTTCCACAGCGAACTAGTATAGAAAATGTGCTGCTTCTAGTGGCAGAGGACTTGTGGTGCATGCATGGAGTTCTGTGACCTCCACAGCCAACATGTTTAGGAATTGCGGCAATCTTGTGTGTCAGCGGGAATGGCCAGTGTGGTGGGAAGCTCGGCTACATGTGCACGGAATGGGATGAGCACAGCTGTTTGCTCCACATTTGCACCAAATGTAGTTATCTCCACCATCCAGGCATATGTGGAATACAGAGGCCTTTACTGCAGATGCATAAAATGTACTAGCAACTGTGCTGCCTGTGGTGTGCATGTGGTGTGCATGTGGGAATGACTAGAACAGCGCTCCTTAATTTGACAGCATAGAACAGGAGATTTATGTACAGAAGGCAGTGACATGAAGGGGTTGTATACAGATCGTGGCAGCTCAGTGGTCTGTGTGTTGCCCATGTGCCCAGCACATGGGGACTTGACTTGTTTTTGAGTTTGATGAGGAGTAGGATGGGGGCAAGGGAGCCTGGTATCAACCAGTCCTATTTGCAGACCTGATATTAGGCACAGAAGCCAGTAAGAGCAGAAGAGTTTATAGTAGCCTATCAGAGTAGATATAGTCACATAATTTTGGTGTAGTAAGTCTCAACTGAATATGCACATTCCTGTGTGTGTGGCTTAACAATGGCTGTCAGTTAATTGGAATGAGCTAATTTGCTTAGAAAACAGTTATTGGTAAATAGTTGTCAAGAAAATGTCCTCCAACTCCACCAGCTCACAGTGCCTAAGGCATGCCAGGGACACGCACAAAGACTAGCATCACGTCTGGCTGCCTTCAGTTCCCCAGGCTGAATGAACAGGTACCCATTTACAACTGGGTCACTGAGGACAGGCTTTGGCACAAGAACAGAGTGGATCTCAAGCTCATGCTTCAGTGAGATTCCCCCATCCCTCAGCATAATAGTGCAGTCATACAAATTGGAATGCAGCCAATCAGAGTACAGGAAATCACCCAGTAAGATAACTTATAGACCAGTTAATGTTCTTAGGCATTTACACGGCAGCAGTATAACTTCAAGCCAAAATGCAGCCACCTCTGGAGTGGGATACATCTATGGTGAGCCCTCTCATTTATTCTCCTCTCTAAACTGAACAGTCTTGGCTCCTTCAGTCTCTCCTCCTAGGTCATTCTCTCTGGGCCTGTAATCATTGTTGTCACTGTCAGCTTAGGGTCACTTTTATCCTATGAGACGGTTTGATGGACAGATGTGTATAAGATGGGAAACTGCCTTCTGCATAGGGTCCTAGCACCACCTGCACACAGTGCCACTCCTGGTGGAAGGGCAACCAGGACTTTTCTCCCAGACTTAGGCATTCCTGAGGGTCACGATCAACTGATTCCTTTTAATGGATCACAAATGGCTTTCACCTACAACTTACTAATGTTTCTTTTCAGGTTAAGACCCAACAGGGCTGTGTTACATTGCTTGGGACACAAGAAGGAGGCATAATCCCAAGTGCAGTAGCTGCAGAGTACCATGTGAGCAGCAGGGAGGACAGAGGCCCTACTCAAGAACTTGTTCAAGATCAGTAAATTCCCGTGGGTGGCACCACACATCCTGGCATCACTTGGCCACCCAGACAGCATGCACAAAACTGACCCTGGGTCAGAGCGGGGGACAAAGCACATGGCACCAAGCCATACATCTGAGGCCTGCCCTCAGAACGCTTGGCCGTCCCAACCCGCACTTCAGTCAGTCCCTCAGCTAAGACAGGGTAGCTGGTCAAGGAGGATGGTGCATCTCCCTGATGTTACCCAGCCCTGCATTAGCTTCTGCTGTATCAAAGCAAACCCAGATCCTGCTTCCGGTGGAGACAGTCGTGCCTCTTCCACAGGTAAGGCTTGTTAGGGGCAACATGGCTGGTGAGGGCTGGTGTCACAGTGGGAACAGAGACAGCACATTGTGACTGCCCACATATGGAGCTGGGTGCCCCTGCACGGCAGGCTGTGACGGGAGCTGGGGGAAAATTGTCTGACAATTTTTTTCAGCAAAAAATGCAGATTTGACAAGCGAAATGTTTTTGTGAATTTGGGTTGGTTTCACTGAGTTGTTGCACAGAATGATCAACACAATTTGCTCCAACATTTGCTAAACAAACAGTTCCAGCTTCTTATTCCAAACAGCTTTTGAAATTTCCTTCTGTTTTCTTTAAAAAAAAAGTTCAGAACCACGCGAAATGGGGCATAGAGCCATTTCTTTGGCATTTCAGTTCAGGCTGACCTGAAAAAGAAAATTCTTTTACATTTTTTGGAACTTCCCAAAATCTGAAAAAAATGGCTGTTTGCATTGATCTAACTGTGATCTCCTGGGCACCCTGACTATCCTTCTGTCCCGTATCTACACAGCATCTTGCACCATAGGGTTCAGGTCCATGACTGTAGGGCAAATACCAATAAGGAGAAGCTCTGCCTGTGTCTGCAGCTGTTGGTGGAAGGGGGCACTTACTCTCTACATCAACGGGGCATTCCTCAGCATTGCCCATGTGGCTCTCCTCTTCAGTCATGATGATGTTCTCAATGTCCTTCATGGACAGATGCTCGCAGAAGGTGTCATACAACAGCCTCTTCAGCTCGTCAACTGTCAGTTTCTGCATGTCGCACTGTGGTGGAGGGGGAAAGATCACGAAGAAGTTATGGCTCTCTCATGGGGGAATGCAACCCTTGCATTATTGTCATGGAAACTCGCATGGGCATCGCGTGACTTCTCTTTGCATGTTACAGGGTTGCCCTCACATGGGCTGCCCAACCCTTAAGCACCAGCCCCCTTCTCACAAGGGGTGCAGATTGTCACTGCCACCATCCACTCACACTTCAGCACAGTGGTCCCCATCATGCATGGGTCATAGCTATCAAAGAGTTGCTGCCTGTCACAAGTCATGTCAGAGCTGTCATATGGTCAACAACTATGTCATGCTACGGGGAACAGAATGAGTTGAAGGAACAAAGCGACAGGGTGCAGCACTGTATACAAATGTGACAGAGGTGCTTCAGGCAGGGGACTCTGCTGCCTGCAAACACAAGATGACTATTTGCCATCCCTTCCACCCCCACACCCTTAGTCACACTTAGTGACACCAGGCTCCCAGACACCTAGAGAGCTGGAGACAAATGCCCTGCCTGAGCTCCATTTTCCCTTCTGACCATCCCTGCTCTGGAGTGCAAAATGCACCGAGAGGAAAAAGATGATCCAAAAATTAGCCCCAAACTGGAAACTTCAAACCAGCTCCTGCCTGGAGAGCTGTGCTGTGAGCAACAGCCTGTGGGAGACCCATCTAGGGAGGCCCAAGGAGTTGCATAAAACAGAGGGGATGCCAGGCTGAACGCTGCTCTGACTGTCAGTGCCGGGGAGTGCAAAAACCCGAAGAATCTGGCTCCCAGGAAACGGCACTGCTCAGAAAGAGGCCAGAATTTAACCTGCTGCACCTCAGTTTAGATCAGTGGTGTTAGGTCAAGGATGGATATGATCAGCAGCTATCAGCTACTCCTAGTCTTCTAAAAACACGTTAAGTTACATCTGCAAAGAGGCTCCTGTTGCAGTGTAATGCAGGGGCCCAGAGACAGTCGGTGGGGCCTTTGATAAAGGAGGCAAGGTCCAAGCCAGATTTCCCTCTCACTGATGACCTCCAGGACTGTCAAGCCTTTGCTGTCCATGAAGCTTAGGTAGCTGCAGACACAGGTGTTGGGGCAAGGCCTTACAGTGGAGGAGCTGGTCATTGGTCATTGCTCCTTTAGGATACTCTGGTCAGGCTAGTGAAAACTGAAATGTCTCAGTGAAATGCAGCCTTTGATGCCTAGCAACTGCTCCCTAAGACTCAGAACAGCCCAGGCTGTCATGTGAGTCTGCTAACTTCACAACAGTGATCTTGCCTCAGCCGGGATGTATTTAGCATATTGGTGTTGAACTATCAATAGCTACGTAGTGGGGATCTGTATGCATAGGAGGTGGGGGATTTTGGGGTGAGATTTGGGTTCACTTTGCAGCAGCTGCCACTGGTGATGTTTCCTGTATTGCCCTACTAAGTGTGATAAGAGCACACATTCCAGTTTGCATCATGTCAGCAGTTCCTGTGCATCTCACTTGCCTTCACTCCTGTAGTAAGGGACAACATTTCTCTTATCCACCCTGCTCCAGTGCTCATGCTGCCTGCTGACCTGATCCCACCGATATCGTCAGCAGCCACTTTGGTGCTCTGGATAACAGTGATCTACATTGGAGCACACTGCAGCTGTGAGGGGCAATGGCTTTTGGTGGGTCTCTATAGATGAGGAGTGTTGGTGAGGTTTGGGCTAAGCAAGACCTCCTTCTTATGAGTAACATCTTTCTCTTCATTCCCTCACTGCACTGGCTGCTCCTTCCCAGGCAGATCCCCAGGGATCTGAGGGAAAGACCAGGAGTGGTTTGTACCTCTGTGATTAGAGACATGTCTAGAACTGCCATCTCTCTGTGTTACCTGTCTCCAAGGAGGACTGTGTCTAGCTCAAGGCTTGGGATCTAAGGATGAGGCTGCAGTGGTGTCAGGGAGAAGGGAGAGCATGGAGACAGTCCTGGGCAAGGGGTACCTCCTACCTTCCAGAAGACAGTGTCGAAGTCTGTGCCGTGGAACTTCTCGGGGATCCCCGAGGTGGAGAGCTTGGGACCCAGTAACGTCACAAACTCCTCAAAATCCACCTGCCCATCCCCTGAGAAAGAAAGAGACTGGAGTTATTGCTCCACAGCATGGAGAGCAGCAGCCCCTGGTTGGGCCAGTGGAGCCAGGCTGGCTGCCTCCTTCCCTCCCTTTGCATTGAGCATCAGCTGTTTACCTTATCCTCCCCCTCCTCTTTCTCTGTCCGTCTTGTCTCTCTTCTTCCTTTCTTCCACCTCTCTTCTGAGTCCATCTCTCCCTTTTTCCTCCCATTTTCCCTTTTCTTTCTATTTAACTCCTCCCTTCTTTCCATCTCTCTCTCACTTGCATTCATCACTTCCCTCTTTTCTCTTTTTGTAGCTTCTCTCCCCCTTTTTTCTCCCTTCTGTCTGATTGCTGGGTGGTATCTGAGTGCTTTCCCTGCCTTCTCTTTTGGAGTCACTTTTCCCATCACAGTGCACTTGCTTTGATTTTTGGTTCATTTCCCTGCCTCCTCCCATGGGTGACTTGCCCTCTCCTGGGTGCATTAGCTCAGATCCACCCAGAACTGTGCAGGATCCTTTGAAGGAGTGATTAAGCCTTCCAGAAGCCCTCCAGGTAGCTTTTGGAGAATGAGTGGAGGTGGAACACACAGGAGGGACCTGGCTTCTCCTTCCGTCAAAGTGCCAATCCACTGCCAATTTTTCCCCAAAGCCTCAGCCCTTCAAAAAAACCCAAGAACTCCAATATATATCAGGTGCTGCACAAACACAGACCCAAGATGTGGGCCCTGATACAAGAAGCTTAGAGTGAGAAGTTACAGCCTAACCACATAATCTATTTCTGTCATTAGGAAATTGTGCCCGTTCTTCCCCACCCCAATACTTTTCTTCGATTTTTTTTCCTGAACACATTACTGAGACTTTCTGTATACCTCTAAAAAATAGATGAAATGTTGGTAATGGTGTTTGGGGCCTATTTGCTTAATTAGTTTGAAAGAATCAGAATGCAAATCCATGCAAGAATTAGAAAAGGCAGAAAAGGATCTGTTTGAAACCCTTCCAAGTGACAATATAATACTGGCAGTTCTGAGAGGGTCTAAGAGCATGTTAACTGATGATCCTGTCCCCACACAAGCCCTCCTCTTCTGGCCCAGGAGGTGCTGGGGCAACTGGAGTACTGCCTATTGAATGCACAGCAGGATGCCAACATTGAGCACTGTGAGTTCAAAATAAAGCCCTGGAGGTCTTCCATTAATGGATCTCTAGAAATAGAGGCTTCCACATAGGGCCCATATGGGAAAACTATATGCCAGGTTGGGGTATAAAGGTAGCTCTGTAGCATAGAAGCTGTTGCTAATCCCATGACTTAGGACTTTGCTGGTTGCCAGCTGGGGCCAGAAAAGTATTCGCTGCTCCATAAATGCCATCCACCTCTGGATGGGGTGATTTTACTTTCCTTTGTCATTGGCCACAGCTAAGACTATGCGGGTTTGACTGGGGTGTCATGATAAGCCTGCAAGAGCCAGAAGCCCAGAGGTTCCTGGCTAAGGAATCTTATTCTTCTACTTGAGGTCAGGAAGGATTTTTTTTTCCCTAGGTCAGACTGGCAGAGACTGCA
Source organism: Crocodylus siamensis (assembly GCF_052110815.1). Taxonomy (NCBI): domain Eukaryota; kingdom Metazoa; phylum Chordata; order Crocodylia; family Crocodylidae; genus Crocodylus; species Crocodylus siamensis. The sequence goes on from NC_143403.1 coordinate 49,378,417, forward strand.
GGGGTTTTTGCCTTCCTCTGTAGTGGATCTTCTGGCCTTATACCAACTTGAAGCACGCACTGCATCTAGAAGCTTGTCTAAGTCTATCTCAACCATGCAGCTGGTCCAATAAAAGATATCACCCACTGAAATCCTTGCCTGTCACATATATATTAACCATCTACCTCCCCATCATAGCAGTGGCAGGGCACTGGCAATTCCCTCATCTCCCGTACCTGTAGCACACTACGGAGTGTTCTTCGTGTTGCAGACATAGTTCCATGTAGTTGTGGGTGAGCAAATAAAATGGTGATTTGGGTTTTTTTGTTTTGTTTTTTTGTTTTTTTTGGGGGGGGGCGGGTTAAAAAAAGCCTGAGAATGCAGAGGCCTGTACTCAGTGGTCCAGGAGGCTCTTTCCAGCCCCACATTTCTATTACACTGAAGTGTCCTTGCCCCTGCTCTGTGTAGCCAGGAAGGGCAGGTGGCCTGCAAGTTGGAAGTAGGGACTGCGTGTGCCACACGGACAGGCCAAATTAAGCCATCAGTCCCAGCAGAGATGCATGGTCAGTCACTGACCTGAATGCAGTCTCCATATCTGAGGACTCAAAGAATAAAAGAGAGGTACAGAGAGACAGAACAGGATGAAGGAGAGAGAAGGACAGATAGAGCAAAGAAAAGGGAGGCAAAAAAGATCTGAGTGGGAGGCACGTGAGCACAACTGAGGGTGAAAATCCTGAACTGGGGAGAGACACTTATATCATCAACCTCACCTGTGTCCCTGAACAGCTGTGACCCTCTGCCCATCACTACTGCCTTCCAGGCAACCTTCTTAAAGTGCTTGGCATGCCCATGTGAATTAATCCTCACCGTCTGTCTCTCAGTACGGTAGCAAGGGGGACAGGACAGACATACATACCTGGATGCCATGAAAACTATAGAAAGCCTCTGTTGGCACTGCCTCCCCCTGCTCTGTTCCTTCCCACCCCATCCAAGAAGATATGATATGATACCCTGCTTATGGGCTCAACACAGCAGGAAAGTTGATACCTTGGGAAATGAGAGACCTGCAAGATGGGGCTGCAGCCTCTGTCTGGCATTTGTAACTATCTACCCCTGTGATCTGGTGCCTTTGCCAGAAGAGTTGCAGCCTCTGGGTAATTATTAGGGGATGCCAGAGTTAATTATCTCCTTTATGCTGATGATAACTTTGTTCAGCTGTCAAGGGGGAAACTGGGCCTCTCCAGAACTGCAGCCAGCAGCCCGATCCAACAGTAAGTGGGATACTCGCAGTCAATAAACCATAGATCTGAGGGCTCTGTGAACCACAGCCAGCAAAAGGTAATGAGAAATTCAGTCACACTTCACTAGTGAGGCCTGAGCCTCACAGCAAGGGCTGAGCCAGAGATCAGCATCCCAGGGTAGGAACCAGGGAAGATGGAAAGTCCAGTCAGCACCTCTAATGCTGCAGGAGAAATGTTGCTACTAGGGGAAACAGGACACCACTAAGGTTAACCAGATAAGGTGGGAAAGAAGTTGACAAGCTTTGGTTGAATTTCCACTGGAAATGGGTGGTGTTTGGCTCCCAATACCATGTGCCCCATCTTTACCCCAGCTCTTAGTCATTCTTCATCATAGGGTCACAGGAAAGTAGGGCTGAAAGGGACCTCATGAGGTCATCTAGTCCTGCCCCATGATCATCCCATTCCCTGACTTAAGCATCCCAGCCAAGATAACCTGGCCTAGAAAATGTCCAGAGATAAGATGCTACAACTTCTCTAGGCAGCCTGTTCCAGTGCTTGACCACCTTCGTAGTCAGAAAGTTCCTTCTAATCTCCATCCTTTCTATAATCACTCTTCAGGTATTTGAAGACTGTTAGCAAATCCCCCTCAGTCTTCTCGTCTCCAAACTAAATAATTCTAGGTCTTTTAGCCTTTCCTCATACATCTTGCTTCCCAGGCCTGCAATCATTTTTGCTGCTCTGGACTGGACTCTTTCTAAACTGTTCATATCGTTCTTGAAGTGTGGAGCTCAAGACAGGACACTACTCCAGCTGAGGCCCTCACCAAGTGATGAACAGAGTGGAAGAATCACTGGTTGTGGCCACATGAGATGCTTTACCGCACAGTAGACTAATCTACTGCACAGTAAAGCATCACTGTTTAACTGTGTGCTAGGCTATTGTGCAGTAAAATAGGCTAATGCACAGTTATCTACTACCTGAAAATACAGCTAGTAGATTAACTGTCCATTAGCAACTGCATAGCAATGCATGTGTAGATGCTGGCCAGGCATAATTTGCTCCTGGTCAGCCCAGACAGCAGGGGACCTACTGCTGCCTGGCTACGCTCCATGTGGTGGGAACTGTGCTAGCTGAAGGGGAGCTGTCACTCTGCCACATGGGGATCGGGACCATCCTGATCCCCACGTGGCCAGGAGAGCTGTCCTGGCAGCTAGGATTGTTGCATTCCAGTCAGGTGGGGCGTGGGTCAGGACCTGATCCCCATGTGGCAGAGAGAGGTGTCCCTGTCTGGTGGGGACAGCTATGTGGGGATCAGGAGAGTATGCGTCTCACCACCATGTGGGGATTGGGATCCCCTCCAATCCCCACGTGGCTGCCAGGCACCCGATCACATGTGGATTGGGTCTGATCACCACATGGCTGGGATGCAGCAGTCCCAGCTGCTGGGACAGCTCTCTCCCCCCATGTGGGGATTGGGACCAGCCCTCTGCTCCTTGCCAGCCTCAGGCTGGCACCTGGGGGGCCTAGAGCTCCCCTTGGTTGCTGCAAAGGGGCAGAACAGGACAAAGGGGCAGGAACATCCCTGTCTTACCTGCTCCAGTTGAGAACAAATTTGCTTCCAAGCCAGTGCACATGTAGACCCTTTCCCTGGAGGCTATTTACTACTTCTTTTTTGATGCCCAGTAATCTTACCATGCACTAATAACACATGTAGACAGGCTTGCTGTTGGCTTTTTTGCAGCAGGAATACACTGTTGGCTTATATTCAACTTAAGGGCTCCTGTAACCCCCAGATCCTTCTCTGCTGTATTGCAGCCTAGCCAGCCATTCCCCAGTCTGTATTTGTGCATGCAGTCATTCCATCACAAGTGCATGGCTGTATTTCTCGCGGCTTGGCTGCTGGTGCGGGTGGAGCCCCTTGCTCCTGGAACAAACTTAGCTGGCTCCTATAAAGGGCTAGAATCAGGACATGCCATACTCTAAGGGGTCACGTCCTGGTCCCATCTTGGTGGGTCAAGATCCTCCCCAGGCTGTGTGATGAGGCCTGGCATGAGAAACTAAAACCATACTTTTCGACTGTGCTCCTCTTCCTTCAGGGAGGCCAGAAGGGTGGTTATACATGCTGCTGCCCTAACCTGAAATCTTCAGAGCAACTTCATGCTGCCTGCACCTTCAGTGGACTCGACTGAACACAGCTTTGTATCATCATGTGATGACTCTGTTCTGCAGGATAAAGATCTTGGGAAGAGGGAAGATGAATAGGTTGTGGGGCTGTGGGTGGGGCTGCACTGGGCCCAGAAATGCTCCCACACTAGATCCAAGGGAATGGGGCTTTGCAGCATAACTTCCCTTTCTCCCATGAATTGCATTAACAAGCTACTTTGTAGCACCAGCCAAGTACCAATGATCCCTGAAAGTCAGCTCTCTCTGGAACCGGAGTCCCTGTGGCATGGCTGATCTATATGGCCGGGGCAAATGCACTGTGCTACTTGCCCTGCATTTGCCTGTGCTGGATCTGTCTTGTGGATAAAAAGGACTTTGGTCTCCAGGGCTGTCAAGCCAGCACTAAAAATGAATAATGAAGGGAGCTGATGACTTGGCAGCCCTGCCCAAAAGGCTTTTAGAAGAAAAAAAAAATCCAATAAATTAACAAGCTGTTTAAGAGGATCAGTAAAGAGTGATGGGAACAGGCTCCAATGTGATCCAGCAATGAGGGAGGCTGGTTCTGCTCGCAGTCATTCTCTCTTTGTACAGTGGAGTTGCTCTGCATTTACACCTGTAGCAGTGAGACAGGAATCCCATCCCATGTGGGCAAAGTAAAGGGCGTGGTTCTGTCCCTCTCCCCTGCCCCTAAGCAATGCTGCGGCAGCATACAGGGGCTGAGCTGTGCAGCAAAGGGGTTGAGGGCGAATTTTCCCATTACAGGTATGGGATAGGGCTGCTGTAAGCAGCCACACACTGCAATCCTTGGCATAGTGAGGATACTGAGACCAGGGAAAGGGAATATCCATAACACAAGCATGCTGCTGTGCAGATGCTGGATGCTTCAGGCAATGGAGGAGCCCTCAAGCAGCTCTTAGGAAGCAGCTGGAAACTAGAGCACCACCTGGGCTGTTCTATTTAATAGCAGGGTCCAAACCACTAAAAAGCATGGAGGTAGCTCTGAGGATGCAGCTATGAAGTAAAGCAACCCCTCAGCTGCTGTAGTTTATACCAGGGGCCACTCAACCCCAGAAGGGTCCAGAATCTCAAGGGCACAGAGAATTCAAAACTATGTTAAGACCCCTTTGATTAGTGCTGTGACTTCTGGAGGTGCAGCCCCAAGTCCTTCCTTTACCTACCTGCCATATCGCACCCCAAGATTCCTCCTTTATATACCTGCCAAGACCTGAGACCAGGGTTTCATATTCATACTCCTCCCAGAGGTATTGCTAGCAGGGGTGCTGCTGGCAGCACACTCCCTGCAGCTTATATCAGTAACAGTATCAGCTGTTGCAAGGAAACGTATCTGACAGCTCTAGGTCTCAGGCATATGGCTGCTCACCTTGAAGTCAAGCCCTGGCTCTAACTAGGACACCTGTCAGCCTGTGGCCCTGACTGGGACACCGGATGTACTTCTGACTGTCCAGAGAGGCTGGGCTGTCAGGAGTGCATCAGAGCAAAGCCCAGGTGGTAGAGCTGGGCTGGAGAAAGGACACCTGATTATTTGCAGTCTGTGAGAACCAGGCTGCACACTGGTAACAGCCCAGCATTATAGCGGACATGATGGTGATGATGATTAATAATTATAGTAGATATTCATAGAACATTGTAGGGACACTGGCTTAGTACAAATGTAGCAGCAGAGATACTGTCTGCCTTGCCCAGTGGAGGTGAGAAAGAGACAAGACCTAGGGCTGGAGAATGAGCGGAAGGACATTCCTTCTCCCTGGGGGAGAAGAGAGGGTGAAAGAAGGCTTTTGGGAAGACTTGGGGTGCAAGGAGAGGTTTGCAGCAGGTGAGAAGAAGATGCCTGGAAGGCAGGAAGTAGAGAGAGTCTCAGGGTTTGGGGACAGGAATATGAGGAGCTGAGGACAACAGGAGGCAGCTGCAGTAAAAGGTGAAGGTAGGGAAGGAGATGCTGGACCTAGAAGAGTGCCTCTGCAGCAGTGGGGTAGGGGAAAAGAGAAGACTGCTGGAAGAGGGTGGAGCTGTCATTAGAGCAGGCACCCATGGGTTAGTCTTCAGGGGAGAAAGTTACAGTGATGAAGGAGAGGGAGCAAGTTCTGGGAGGAGTTCAGCCATGATAATAGCACAAGACGCTTGACACTGTGCTGCCTGGTACGCGGAGTTAGACAAGGGGAAGTGAGAGGCCTCCTGGTGCTCACAGCAGGACAGAGGGCAACCATAAGGACTGAAAAGGGAATGCTACAGCGAGGCTTCTGAGTGCAGACAGACCCTGGAGTTCCTTCTGGCTTCCCGAGGCTACTAACCAGGTCCTTCTGCGTCCTCGCTTGGACCCAGCTGTCATGGAGCAGGATGCTGACTGCCTGACAGATCCTGTTCTGAGAGTTGTGGGCAGGAGGGAGCTATTACATCGGTAACAAAATGAAGGCAGGTGACCAGGGCTGTAGCCCTGGATGCTGACTTAAAGGAGGGGCAGAAAAATAGCAGCTGCCATGCAGCTGCACAGTCACATCATGGGCATCAGCAGCCAGAAGTCATTGGTCCCCCCCTGCATGGCCTCTGACCCTGGTGCCCAGCTGCCCTGCCCCACTTCTGTACTGTGCACTAACAAACCTAGACTAAATGATGCTCGTGTTTCCCATATACTGTAAAAGGAAATCTGGTTTCAAACATCACTTTCATTCAAATAAAAACATACACCTGTACACAAGCAGCTGCCCCTGCCATGGCTCTTCAGTACAGCTAGAGCCCTTTCAGATCTATTGCACAGCTCTCTACTACTCTCTCTCTCAAGAAGTAATAACATTTGCTAGTAGCCATAGTAGGCTACTTATCCAGTGATGGATGAGTCATTGGAGGGTGATAAGGTACACGTATCTGCTGTATGTTATATAAATGTTTCTGTTCCTATTAGGATTTTGTAAATCCTGTTGCAAAATCTGAATACTAGATTTTAAACTGGCCACCTCCTGTCTCTTTAACAAGCATTTAAAATATAGCAGTGTAAAAACAGATCATGTGCTTGGAACGAGGAGATGGTAACAAAACTGGGAAGGAACTGCACCCCACGGGCTGCAGATCAGCTGCATTCTTCTTCCACGCTGGTCCAGTTACTCAGAGACAAGGTCTAGCTAGCCTACAGTGCAGCACACTCCTCTGCAGAGGGCAGAGGTAGTGAGTGGCTGCAGAGGAAGGCAGCTCTGAAAGCACGTCCCATCCTAGACAATCACAGCCCTACTCGGGCACCTGAGTGTATTTCATGGTGCTGTCACCTTTTACAGCAGTGATATTATATTCATTCCCATACAAGCTAAGCTGGAGGCAGAGGGGGAGAGAATGGAGCACAGCGCAAGGGAGAGAGAGATGGAGGGAACAAGACAGATAAGGAGAAGGACAGAGATAAGGGCCATAATTCTTCTCTTGCAGGATGCATCTGTGGGAGTTTCTTGTCAATGGGGACTGCCTGTATGTCTGGGGGGTGGGCTTGGCAGGGAGTGTCAGAAAGCAGAGGGAAACAGATACATACTGTGGGATGAGATGGAGACAGTGAATGAGGGAGATGGAGGATGAGTGATGGGGAAAGAGGGAGAAAATGAAAGAAAGAGGGGTAATGGAGAGAGAGCAAACATGAGAATGGGGAAAGAGAAGGATGGAGAAAAACAGCAGAGAAAAGGGGGGAGAGAGGGAAAGATGGCTGGTCTGAGAGCGGGTGAGTCATTTAATGGAGAGGGAGAGGGAAGCGCCACTTTGTGCAGGGCAGGGTCCTGCTCTGCTACTTCTCCTCCTCCATGCTGACATGAGGGAGTGCACATTGCACACAATGGTGGGCCTCAATATTTGGGTTGGGGGATCACTCCCAAGGTATTTCTGGGCTCACCTCCCCTTTTCCTGATCTCCCAGGCTGACCACAGCTGCTCACAATCCTGCTGCATCCATTAGTGGGAGGTAGTACCCATGTGGTATAGCCCCAGCAGGACTGTGATGGCTGCCTCCCTTTGGTGGGCTTTCCGACTTCCAAGCCAGGGTTGAATTTACCACATGACTTGAAAGCAGAGGAGATAGGATCAGAGGCAGCACAGACGGAAAGAAGGGTGATGGGAAAGGGCTGAAAGAGGAGAGAGAAAGGAACCTGAGGGGATGGGGGGGATCTTGGAGGGCATACGAAGCTCCCCGCCCTGCACAGCACAGCTCTGTCCTGCCTTGCCATCCATAGGCCCCTGGAAGATGCTGCCTGAAACAGAGGTGGGACCCGGAAAGTTCCCAAGACCTATGACAGTCCCGAGAAGAATGAGAGGACAGGGCTTACCATCCATATCCAGCCGCTGGATGATGACCTCCAGCTCCACCTCATTGGGCATGTAGCCCAGAGACCTCATGGCTGTGCCCAGCTCCTGCTTGGAGATGAAGCCATTCCCATCACGGTCGAACACCTTGAAGGCTTCCCGGATTTCTGCAGGGAGGGAGGAGAGCAAATATGCTCAGCAGCTGGTTTGCCCCATCATGCACCATAGTCCTGGCTCTGACCCCAAGGAATAAGCACAGACATGAAACAAGATTCCCTCCTCCTCCCCAAAGCAAATCAGACCCGGCTGCCAAACTCACTGGAAGAATCAGCTGCCTTGTCTGGGTAGTATCTCCCAGTGGGAAAGCACAGCTTCATCTTGGTGTCTTCTATTCACGGAGGACTCTCACTCAACTCCCATACCAGCCTTTAATGGATTGAATCCTCCCAACCTTTCTGTGCAGAATGAGCCATTCTTCTCATTACACAGATGGGGAAATAAAGTGAAGGGAATCTCCCAGGTGGCAAGGGAAGTCTGTGGCAGAGTAGGGAACTGAACTGAGGTCCTGAATTGAACAAAGTCCAAGGTGAGTTTCCTTAAACCTCCCTTCTTCTTTGAATGGCATTCTGTCTACAGCAAGTACATGCCATTAGAAAAACATTTTCTAAAGAACTAAGCCACCAGTCTTAAAAATTATTCCGGCAGCCATGACTTGGCTGGACTGGGCACAATAGTAGCATTGTCACAATGATTTCTGTCAAATCTTCTTGCAAGTGTTGGATTCCCTGGTAGTTTAGTATATTAATTGCCTTTTGCCAATAGCCAGCACCTGCCATTTAGATGCAGACCATTGAAATAGTCTTATCACATTTTAATAGATTCATTTCTAAAAACATAGAGCAGTGTCCATGTTGTTCCACCTGCACCTGGTGGAGTTCTTAAATGAAGAGTGAACAACATTTTGAAAAATAAAGTCTATGTGACTTTTCAAACCATGAGCACCCAACACCCACAGCCTGCACCAGCTGGCTTTGACAGAACCCTTTATTCTATGTACATGAGAGCTGATAGGAAACAGATATATCAGACCCACAGCAAGGCGACCAATTCCCAGATCTAGGTGTCCTTCTGTGTAAATTTTAGAGGAAAGTAAAAATAGGACTAATAAAGGGAATTAGATCTCATCATTTTTAGCAGTATAGAGCAGCTTCTTGGGTCCGATCATTCAGCTGCAATGAGCAGGCCCTTAATGCATAAATTGTAAAACATCTGCCTAGGAGGGTCCAGATCATTGTCCCTATTTTACAAATGGGTAAACTGAGGCACCAGGAGGGAAAGTGACATGTCCAAGGTCGTGCAGTAAGTTGATGGCAGAGCTGGGGGCGCCCTGTAGGTCTCAACACTCTTAGCCATGCATGATGGCTTCAGTCCAAACTTTTTGTTGTTTAGAAAGGGCTTTGTAACAAGGCCTAATTTGTAAGGAGAGCAGGGGCTAAAGCAGCCAGGTGGTTATGTGACACATACAGGACCCATCAGGACCCATCATTTTGGAGGGCAGAACAAAGGCACAAATGCTCTGTGGGAGCTCTCAGGCTTGGAGGAAGTTGGCCTTAGCTGGAGAGCTGTGCCGCAAACACAATGTGTGTGAACACAACGACACCCTCCTCATTCCATGCAGGCGATTAAGTTTGTAGGCAGCGTTATGTCTTTACTTAACTATCAGCCTCCCTATCTCATCAGCTGCTCTCTGGGCACTTGTCTGTAATTATCTCTCATTTCCCATTACTGTTATTCTAATTAATAACTAGACATTGCATTTCTAGAGCAGGGACATGCCCAAAGGACTCCCAGGGAATCTGCTAAGGAGAAGAGAGAGAGAGAGAGAGAGAGAGAATGTGTGTGTGTGTGTGTGTGTGCTTGCACGCACACACGCGTGTGCACAGGAGATCAAGCGAATTAATGGGACTGCCTGGTATTTGTATGTGGGTGTCAGCATGACATGAGAATGAATCTGTGTCCATGTGTGAGAACGAGTGAATATTTGCATGGAGGTGTATGTGTTTTGATGTACTTTGTGTGCACAAGGGAGTCATGTGCCCGTGTAAAGATGTGTACGCAGGGGTGAGTGTATGGGCACTAGCAGTGCATTTGGCATCTGACCTCCCTTCTCTCCCTGACTGCCATCACACCCCACAAATGCCAGGCCAGTGGGGTCAGTCACCTTGGAGAGATTATAGTATCTCTCACACCTCACCCTGTTGGACCCTGAGCCTTCTGCTCTGGTACATAGGCTCAGAGCAACATAGAGCTGCATCCACCTGCCAGTTTGTAGGGCTTGAGAGGAAAGAGGATGCATTATAGGCACCCAAAGGGGACTGACATTTCAGTTTGGGCCTTGGGAGAGAACTCTCAATCACCTTAGATCTCTTCCTACCTGTGGCTCTCTCACCTGATCCTGGTGATACACCACACTTATATTCAGGTAGCAGTTCCCCTTGCCCCTTTCCTGCCCCTTTCTCTCTCCCTACCCACACCAGCACACTTATGAACTTCTTCCCTATCCTCTGTGCCTTCCTCACCCTGTGCCCTTCCTCCTTCTCTCTCCTGCTAGCTCCTTTCTGCCTTCTGTACCCTTCCATCACATCTGCTTTTACTCCCTTGGCCTGCTGGCCCATGCCCTCTCCACAGCCTAGTTCCTCTGTAGCCTTCCAGCACAGCTCCCACCCTCTACCCTGTCTACTCAGCTGTCGGAGAGGCAACTCCCCTGCAGTACACACAAGGGCTGGGAACTCTATACCCAGAGTAGAGCATATACATTATATAGAGATGGCAGCACCTTCATCCAGCTGAGTGGCTTTCAAGCACATCAGCACCTGCATCCAGCCTGGATCCCCAGGGACACCGAGTGCTCCGAAGGCCATGATCCCACCTGTTACAGAAGTTCTGCCCCCTTGGGAAGGTGACTTTGAGGAAGGAGCAGGTGATGATCCAGGGATGAGTCAAGCCTCATCCCGAGGATTTCCCTCTGGGAGAGACAGTCCTGACTGGCCACTTAGGACCCCGGGCACGTGGGAATGGGGATGTGCTGGCATGGCCAGTGAGCACACACAGTTATAGCTCCCCTCAATTACTGTTTCCATAACCATAAATGTCGATAAGAAGAATTATACCAGGTTCTCAGGGAAAGAGATTCAGATACCAACCTACACTGCAAGGTCTTTGCCTTGACTCCTTCCTGCCTGGACTACAGCAGGGAATCTCGGTGGCTCATTTGCCACCGAGACGCAACAGCAATCCTGGTTCTGTCACAGCCCAGCATGTGGGAGCCTCCAGCAACAGCACATGACTGCATTGCTCTGCTATAGCACCTGGGCACCTCCTGAACTGAGGCAGGACTGTATCCCCTCTACTGTTTCGCAGTGCAACACCCAGGCACCACAGCACTGAGGCATGACATCACATCCATGATAACCCAGGAGAGCATCCACCACTGAGACACTATTGCATCCTGGAGCTTTATGGTCCCTGCTTCACAGCCAGAAGAGCCCAGACAGATCTGAATGGAAAATGGCATCTGTTTCATGAAAACAGCTGAGGTTTCAGATTTTGTTTTTGTTCTGTTGAAAGGTGGTCCATAACCACAGGATGGCCAGGGACCAGAGGCTGCTTTGGGATGAAGAAGGGCCAGATGCAAGTCCTTCTTTTCCCTGATTAAAGCTGCTGATTGTAAGCACATGGCAGTGACCACGTCCAAGGTGAGTACACTGCTCACTAGGCTGTAGTCACTGCCATTTACCCAATAAATATGTAAGGGTTTACACTAAGTAAACAGCTCTAAGAATGGTTCCAAGACAGATCTAATAGCCCTGTGACTAAAGTGATATGGGGTATCCAGGTTCAAATCCTGGCCTCTCTTAGCAGAGCTGTAACTCCCGCTGCTTTGGGGATTGCCTTAACCACTTGGCTATTCTGTGTCTTGACCTCATCTTTCTCCCTCTCTGGCTTTTCTAGAGGGAAGAAAAATGAAAGAAAGTAAAAGAGCAAATAAATCAAGTGAGAAATTGGCCATTTGAAATAAAGAGGAACATAAACATAAATTAGAAGTTGCACAATGTGAGCCTTCAGCTCTCCCTCTTTCAAGGGAATTCAATGCTGATGGAAGATGCTGGATTCACAGCCCCGAGCCCATGTCCAGGGAACAGGTACAGCATGGATAGCAGCTACACATTTCCACTCCCATCCGCGAAGTGCTGCACAACACCGCAAGACTCATGCTAGGGATGAAAGGGCTTCATGAATGTAAGTAACCAGTATTGCAGATCGTGGGCATCAGTGACCTTGAGGCAGAGTGCTGGACTAGAATCAGGGCTGTCCAACTGGTGGCCCACAGACTCCCACCATGGCCTCCCCAGGGTTTGGATGCTGCTCCTGGCTATCTGTTGACTGCTCCTGTTTATGCTGTAAACACCCTCCAGCCCCCTTCCCCGGCCACCAGAGTCTCCAGGCTTCCTCTCCTTCCTCCAGCTTCTGCTTCCTGCCATTACCCTGGAGGGGGAAGTGGGATGTGGTCTGTGGCCACTCAGAAGTTGGACAGCCCTGGACTAAAGATCTCTTGAGGTCTCTTCTAGCTCCGTTTGCTACTATCCCTTGGTGTTAAGGGAATCAGCTAAAAAACCTACCCACTCATTATCACTGCAAGCAGAATTTGAGTTTGACTGGAAAAAAAAAAGGGTGATTCTAACCATTAGCAACCCATCAATGTCTGCAATCCTAAACACTACACATATGAAGAAAAAAAAATCACTAGGGCAAGTAGAGCAAGAAACTGTGAGCAATTAAGCAGAATGGGTTATAAAGGAACAAATCTTGCTATGTAAGCTTGATTGTTTGCTTTTAATATAATGGCAAATTAGTCGATGAAGAGAATGCAGCTCCTATAATACAGAAGGATTTCAGTAAAATGTTTAACAGAGCCTCTCATGAAATGTTATCTGTAAAATGAATTTGGCTTGGTTAAGAGTGCTGATACAGACTAGAAACTTGGTTGAGGGACTGTAAGCCAAAGGTAGCATTTGAATGGTACTAGACTGAACCACATGGAGGTGTCTGCTTGAGCATGGCAGTGATCTTATGAAGATCTCATTTAATATCTTCATGAATGACCTACATAAATACAAAGTTAATTTTTATGCTTCAGGACAGAGAGAGGGGAATCATTTTCATACCAGATGAGGGCTGTGAGAATGAAGGGCTTGACCCTTCTCTTCCTGGTCAGTCTAACTTATTCTTGCCCTTTGCAGCAAACTGATGCAACAGAACCTGAGTGTAAAGTTCAATGGACTGCATTCAGTGAGGTCTACACTGGTAAAAGTTACACGCTGAAGGGACTGGGGGAAGGTGTAAGTGACAGCATAGCTTTTAAAAAGATGTCTCACTTGGACTGAAGGGCTCCCATTGATGGAAATTCCATGACACCCTTAGGTAGGTAAGGTCACCCCTGAGCCTGCGCTTTTCCAGGCTGAAGAGTCCCATGGCTCTCAGCCTCTCATCATAGCACCAGTTCTCCTGCCTTTTGACCACACACGTGGCTCTCCTCTGGACTCTCTCAAGCTTTTCTCCACATCCCTTTTAAATTGTGGAGCCCAGAATTGGATGCAGTACTCCAGCTGCGGCCTCACCAAGGCTGAGTACAGCGGGAGGATGACATCCTGAGATTTGCTTGAGAAGCATCTATGGATGCAAGCCAGGCTTTTGTTTGTTTTACCAGCTGCAACATCGCATTGGTGGCTCATGTTCATCTTGTGTTCAATCATGACCCCCAAGTCCCTTTCAGCCATGGTGCTAGCAAGTGTAGCACTGCCAAACCTATAAGTGTGATGTGGGTTTTTTTTCCCAAGGTGGAGTACCTTGCATTTTTTGGTATTGAATGTCACCAGGTTTTTAGCCACCCATTTTCTGAGCCTGTTGAGGTTGGCCTGGATCACCAGCCTATCCTCAGTTGTGAATGCTTTACCCCAGAGTTTGGTGTCATCAGCAAACTTGGCCAGTCCACTTCTGACACTAATGACCACATCATTAATAAAGATGTTGAAGAGTGCAGGTTCAAGGACGGAGCCTTGGGGGACACCACTGGTCATGGTGCACCATGATGATTTACTTCCATCAATTACTGTGAAGAACTGGAGACTACTTACCCAGGGTGGTTCCCCGCCCAAGAGCACATGCCCAGCTGGAGCAGTGTGGCCACACTACAGTGGGAGCTCCTGATCTGCCCCGGCTTGACTTTACCACCTCGCCAGGTGAGGGGGATTGGCATAATTAAGCGGCTGGGTCTATTTCCAGGACGGAGAGGGGAACCAGGTGGGAAGTGAGTGAATGGACAGGATGACACGGGCAGGTAGGGTGGTAGCCATCCGCTGCCCAAAACTGAAGTCCCCAGGAATGGGGCAAGAGACCGATCTGGTCTTACAAGCTTGGAGGAGCTCTCACAAAAAAAAGAGAGAGAGAAGAAAAAGAGGCGCTTTCATTGTTGTGGGTTTTTTGTGCTAATTGATCTCTGTGGGAGGTCAATTAAGCCGGTGCAGCAGCAGTTACAAAGGAAGGAAAAGAGCCCCACTTATCCACAACTCGGGCAGCTAAATGTCTGGGGTGAAGACAAGTAAAGAGAAGGGTTGCATTGAGTCCCTGCAGTTGGGGAGGGAACTTGGCATTGATGACAAGTTTTTTTTCTTTTTTTGATTCCCGTTTTTTTTTCTTTTTGTGCCGGAACTGGACCTGGCAACATGAACTAGGTGCCAGTCATTGTTGGGTCGGGGAGTCACCACCCCTCCCCGCCTTTATGCAAACCACCAAAGTCGTGGCAGGAGAGATACGAGCGAGAGAGAGAGAGAGAGAGAGAGAGAGAGAGAGAGAGAGAGAGAGAGAACCAACCCAACCATGCTGACTGGGGTCAGCACGTGAAAGGAATGTCAACTGGGTGCAGTGGTGTGCGTCCGTACTTGGTGATCACCTGACAATTACCACTCTCTGGGTTTGACCTCGGAGACAAATCCCCAGCCATCAGACTGTGATGTAGCTGAGGCTACAGTTGGCCAATTTTTCCATGAGATCACGGGACACCAGATCAAAGGCTTTTTTAAAGTCCAGATATATGACATCAATCTCTTCTCCCTTGTCCAGGTGATATATCACCTGATCATAGAAGTCAGGACCCTCTGCTACATGTTGGTGACTTCCAGCCTGAAAACCCACACTGTCAGGGTTTATTTTCTTATGTCACAAAGATCAGAATCCCTAATCAGGCAGGCCAGCTAGGGCTAATTGCCTTGGCAGCCTAGGCTGGATTCCCAATTGACTGCTGGAGTGCAGTCACCCATTTAGTTCCACCTATGTCAGCAGACTCCAAGCCAGTCAACAGTTCTGACCTAGTCTGCTGTGGTCAGCCATCTGGTTCCTGACCCTGGTTCTGGCTTGTTTCTGGATTGTGGCCTTGGATTTCCCTGAGGATCTGTTTCCTGGCTCCTGACCCAAGTATGGCTCTGTTCTCAGACTTCACCCTGTGGATTGTCCCTCTGATTTGGTAACTGAGCATCTGATACCTGGATCCTGACCCTGGCCTTTATTATGGACTCTACTCCTGGATTTCCCTCAAGCCCTAGTAATTTGGCTCTTGAAATCTGACTGGCCCCTGCCCCCACCATTCTTAGTGGCATAACCATTAGGCAAGACTGCCTAAGACCTGGTCCTGTATGATCAACCCCATATTGGATGATGTGGTAACCTGCTCAGAACCAGCAGGACCAGAAGAGCAGTACCCAGCTTGCAAGATGTCTAGACTCTCTAGAGCCCTAAACTGAGCAGACCCACCTGAGCACTGAGCAGTTTCCACAGACTGAGACAACCCAACCTGGAGGAAGTGGCAAAAGCTGAACATGGTGAGACTGAGGCAATGCTGGTAGGAGGAGGAAAAAGCTATGAAGACTTTCCCCTCCTACTCCATCCCCTGCTCTTGAGGGAACCTTTCTGTTAGTTGCGAGTTCAATTGCTGCCTCAGGATCCTGCCAGATCTTCTGTACTGCTGGCTCCCCAAATACCAGGGTAGCACAAAATGCCAGCACTTCCCTCTGTGCCTGGCCAGACCACCACACCCCATCCTGTCAGACACAGTTTTGGCCACAGTGAACTGCACAGCTGGGGCCTCCCAGCTCATCTGTTGCAATGCAGTGTCAGGATGAAGTCCCATGCAGTGAGAAACCAGGACCAATGCAGCTGCCAATCTGCTTTGTAACAGCCCACTGCCACAAGCACAAAACTCCATCCCTCAACACCCTGGACTTGCTCTCCACTGAATACTGGATTGCTAAACCAAGCAGCACACACAAGTACAGCCCAGCCTAGACCGACGACGAACAGAACAAATACCCAGGTAACAAACAGGGGCCAGGGCAGTACTGAGATTAGGGGGCCAGTGCACACATCTTCAGGAGGCCTCAAATGCCTCTACACAAACGCTCATAGTATGGGGAACATGCAGGAGGAACTTACCCTCCTGCTAGCTGACACCAACCCAGACATAGTGGGGCTCACAGAAACACGGTGGGACCCGATGCATGACAGGGCAATGAATATCAAGGGCTATAGGCTGTACAGGAGGGACAGGACAGGGAGGAAAGGCGGGGGTGTGGCACTCTACATCAAGGAGGAATACACATCCTCATCAAGTAGCACGAGGTCAGAAGAGGGGCACACTGAAGTGCTCTGGGTCAGCTCATGGAGGAAGTTAGGTCAAAGGACGTGGTCATCATGGGTGACCTGAACTTTCCAGACATCTGCTGGGAAGAGCAGTCAGCCAGGTCTGACCGCTCACATAGGTTCCTAGCTGAAATATAGGACCTCCATCTAACCCAGGAGATGCACAGCCCCACCAGGGGAGGCGTCTTGTTGGACCTGGTGCTGGCCACAGGTGACGACCTGGTGAGGGGGCTGTGGGTGCTCGACCACCTGGGCGACAGCGATCATCGCCTGCTGGAATTCACCATCCAGCGCAAGGTGGCAAAGGCCTGCAGCAAGGCAGCAGCCCTGGACTTCAGGAGGGCAAACTTCAATGAGCTAAGGAGAATAGTCGGGGAGGCACTGAGGTCCCGGGGGGGAGAGGAGCCAGGTGTCCAAGGAGACTGGTTGCTCCTTAAGGAGATGATCCTCCAAGCAAAGGGAGGTAATCCCATCATGGATCAAAGGGAGAAAGAGGGCGCAAAAGGCCCCATGGCTCACCAAAAGTATCCAGGAAGGTCTAGCTAAAAGGGAGGTGTACACCCAATGGAAGGGACGGGCCATCACCAGGGAGGACTATACCTTGGTTGCTTGGGGCTGCAGGGGGGCAGTCAGGAAGGCCAAGGCGGAGATGGAACTGGGACTAGCTACCCAGATCAAGGACAACATGAAGTCCTTTTTTAAATACATAGGGGGCAAAAAGAAGGTACCGGGTAATGTGGGGCCCCTGCAAGACGCACTAGGAAATTTGGTCATCACACCAGATGACAAAGCTAAACTTTTTAACAATTTCTTTGCCTCTATTTTCCTGAGCAGGAACCAGATCAGGCCCCCTACTGCCCCCCTCCTCAGGCCCCAGGGGAGGTGCACCTAGGCCAAGGGTCAGTGAGGACCTAGTCAGGGAACTTCTGGAGGACTGGACATATTTAAATCAGCAGGTCCTGACAATCTCCACCCCAGAGTGCTGAGGGAATTAGCTGAGGTCATTGCGTGACCCCTGGCACAGCTTTACAAGCACTCACGGTGCTCTGGTGTGGTGCCAGAGGACTGGAAGAGGGCCAGCGTGGTTCCCATTTTCAAAAAAGGGAGGAAGGAGGACCTGGGAAACTATAGGCCAGTTAATTTTACCTCGATCTTGGGTAAGTTTTTGAGAGAATTATTCTGGCACATGTCCATGAGGGGTCAGCAGGGGATTGCATGCTTAGAGGCAACCACCATGGGTTCATTAGAGGCAGGTCCTGTCAGACCAACCTGGTGGCCTTCTATGACCAGGGCACAAAATCCTTAGATGAAGGGGTAGCAGTGGATGTAGTCTTTCTGGACTTTCGGAAGGCCTTTGACACTGTCTCTCACCCTGTTCTCATTAAAAACCTGGAGGACTGTGGTGTCGACACCTACAGTCAAATGGGTCGCCAACTGGCTGGAGGGCCACACCCAGAGAGTGGTGGTGGATGGGTCATTTTTGACTGGGAGGGATGTGGGCAGTGGGGTCCCCCAAGGCTCGGTCCTTGGGCCCGCACTGTTCAACGTCTTCGTTAGTGACTTGGACGAGGGGGCAAAAAGCACCCTGTTCAAATCTGCAGACGACACTAAGATGTGTGGAGAAGTGGGCATGCTAGATGGGAGGAATAGGCTCCAATCGGACCTAGACAGGTTGCAGGGGTGGGCAGATGAGAACAGGAAGGGATTGAATGCTGACAAGTGCAAGGTGATACATCTGGGGAGGAAGAACCAGCACCATACCTACAGGCTGGGGAACTCCCTTCTCATCATTGCAGAGGCAGAAAAGGATCTTGGAGTCATCATTGATGCCAAGATGAACATGGGCTGGCAGTGTGGGGACGCAGTCAGGAAGGCCAACCGCACCTTTTCATGCATCCACAGATGCATCTCGAGCAGGTCCAGGGAGGTGATCCTCCCCCCTATGCAGCACTGGTCAGGCCACAGCTGGAGTACTGCGTCCAGTTCTGGGCGCCGCACTTCAGGAGGGATGTGGACAACATTGAGAGGGTCCAGAGGAGGGCCACTTGTATGATCAGGGGACAACAGGGCAGGCCTTATGAGGAGAGGCTACAGGACCTGAGCCTGTCCAGCCTCCACAAGAGAAGGCTGAGGAGGGATCTAGTGGCCTGTTACAAACTAGTCAGAGGGGACCAGCAGGCATTGGGCAAGTCCCTGTTCCCCCGAACACTGCCAGAAGTGACCAGGAGTAACGGTCACAAGCTGGCAGAGGGTAGATTTAAGCTAGATATCAGGAGGTGCTACTTCACGGTCAGGGCAGCTAGGATCTGGAACCAACTTCCAAGGGAAGTGGTGCTGGCTCCTACCCTGGGGGTCTTTAAGTCAAGGCTAGACAATCACCTTGCTGGGGTCGTTTGACCCCAGTACTCTTTCCTGCCATGGCAGGGGGTTGGACTTGATGATCTGCTCAGGTCCCTGACCCTACCAACTATGAAACTATGAACAGAATCCAGCCCACGGTCATGATGGCCCAGGCCCTCCATTGGGCTGGTCCTGCTGCCTGAGAGATCTCTCTTCCTCTATGACCACTCTCACATGTGTTCCTCTGCAGAACAGTTTTATACTGGGATGAAAACACAACAGCAACCTCAGCAAAGAGGGAAAAGGGCACAGCTGTATTGCAACTATACTCAGTCCAATCACACAGCTTCATCCCTTACTCCTATTCTGAGCTACAATACCTGGATAACTGCACCAAAGGACAAGACCAAAGGTTGATAGGTTGGAAGACTACATATCTTCTCCTTAAAAGCCAAATTACATACTTGAGAAATCTAAAGACACAATTTATTTTCTATCTAATCTCTGGGGAGGTTTTACTAAACTAGTCTGGCTTCCAGCTGTTTCTGAGGGTGTTCAGGGATATTGCTGGCATGCGCATTTCATAAAATCAAAGGGTTGGGAGGGATCTAAAGGCTATTTTGTCTACCCTTTCTGCATTAATATAGGATAAGCTGCTCCTATACAACCTTAAAAACCTTTGGTGAAGAAGGTTCCTGTAGGTTGCTTTGCTCCTGCAGGAATATTGTACAATGTGGGACAATTGTAGACCTTGTAAAGGAACACCTTGAGAGGCTGGACACCTTCAAGTCAGCTGGTCCTGACAGATTACTTAAGGAGCTGGCAGGCATCATAGCCCAGCCACTGGCAAGGATATTCGAGAACTCGTGGTGCTTAGGTGAAGTACCTGAAGATTGGAAGAAGGCCAATGTGGTGCCCATCTTCAAGAAATGGAGGAAAGTAGACCCAGGGAACTACAGGCCAATCAGCTTGACCTCCATCTCTGGGAAGATTTTGGGAAAAATTATCAGAGACCATTCTTGACAAGCTGGCCTATGGCAATATCCTGAGGGACAGCCAGCACGTGTTTGCTGTGGGTAGGTCTTGCCTGACCAGACTCATCTCCTTCTATGACCAGGTGACGTATCACTTGGACCAGGGAGAAGAGATTGATGTCATATAGCTGGACTTTAAAAAAGCCTTTGATCTCATGTCCCATGATCTCCTTGTGAAAAAATTGGCCAGACTGCAGCCTTGGCTACATCCCGGTCTGATGGATGGGGAATCAGCTCTGAGGTTGGACCCAGAGAGTAGTAGTCAGGGAAGTGAATCATCATGGCGCTCTGTGACCAGTGGTCTCCCCCAAGACTCTGTTCTTGGACCTGTTCTCTTTAGCATCTTTATTAATGATGTGGACACTGGTGTCAGAAGCAGACTAGCCAAGTTCGCCAATGACACCAAACTTTGGAGTAGAGTGTCCACACCTGAGGATAGGCTGGTGATCCAGGCTGATGTTGATAGGCTTGAAAAGTGGGCAGGTAAAAACCTGATGGCATATGATACCAAAAAATGCAAGGTACTCCACCTCGGGGGAAAAACCCCGCATCATGCTCATAGGCTTGGCAGTGCTACACTGGCTAGCACCACGGTCGAAAGGAACGGCGGATCCATGATTGACCACAAGATGAACATGAGCCACCAATGTGATGTAACAGTTGGTAAAGTGAACAAAACTCTGGCTTGCATCCATAGATGTTTCTCAAGCAAATCTCAGGATGTCATTCTCCTCTTGTACTTGGCCTTGGTGAGGCCGCAGCTGGAGTACTGCATCCAGTTCTGGGCTCCACAATATGAGAAAGGTGTGGAGAAGCTTGAGAGAGTTCAGAGGAAAGCCACGCACATGATCAAAGGGCAGGAGAACAGGCCTTATGAAGAGAGGCTGAGAGCCATGGGACTCTTCAGCCTGGAAAAGTGCAGGCTCAGGGGGGACCTGGTGACAGCCTATAAGTACATCGGGGCATGCATCAGGATCTGGGGGAACGCCTGTTCATCAGAGTGCCCCAAGGGATGACCAGGTCCAATGGTCACAAACTCCTCCAAGACCATTTTAGGCTGGACATATGGAAAAACTTCTTTACTGTCCGAGCACCCAAGGCCTGGAATAGACTCTCTCCAGAGGTGGTGCAGGCATCTACTCCGGTCTCTTTTAAGAAGCGTTTGGACACCTATCTTGGTGGGCTCCTTTGACCCTAGCTGACTTCCTGACCCTGGGGCGGGGGGCTGGACTCGATGATCTTCTGAGGTCCCTTCCAGCCCTAATGGCTATGAAATCTATGAAATCTAAATCTTCCAGTTCAGATGAAAATTCTTGCCACCAGACCACATAGCAAGCACAAGCCCAGTACTACCTTGGGTATCCATGAACCAGGTTGTCATCAAGACAGCAGACCAGCCCTACTAGGTCCTGTAACAGCTGGCTCATCCTCTTCTGAGTCCAGGTGCAGAGGATATTCTAAATAGTACGTGTCTGAATGTATATCTTCCCCATGGGAGATATGCTACATCAGCTACTGGTGGTGTTCCTAGCTGAGCATTCATTTCACAGATGCCTTGAGGACATGATTACCTCTTACACATGCTGTGTTTTTGGCTGCTTAGTTTGATGACTGTGTTGGCCTGTAGTGATGTGGCTGCTATCAGGCTGTTCAGGAGATCTGCTGTGGACTTGAGTTGACAATTGTTTTTTCTTTGACAACTAGTGTCAGGTATTGACACTGTCAGTGTTTCCTATGGGTTTATCAGGTTTCCACAATGTCTCTTGCTGCTTCTTGATGCTCTCAACCTGTAATACTGTAATGGCTTTTGAAGTGTTCAGCTAGTGTTGAACTGCAGCGTCTCCAACAAGTGACAGGCTCTTATGCCAAAAACAATATGATCACATATCATCTTATCATGAAACCTGCCTGTGAAATCAGAGCATTGTGCTAAGTCGCATAGGGCCATGAATCTTCAACAGATTCACTCTCTTCTTGAAATATGGAAGAGAACTTTTATATTTTAAATCCTGTAAACAAAGGTTAAGGAGGAGGAATCAAATATTTGACATACTCACTAATTACATTAGTACATGACTCTGCTTCCTCAGCCATCAAGTTGAAGGATGCCATGATGTCCTCAGACACGAGACTGATCAGATGTGTGAGAGAGCTGATGTGCCCCATTTTGGCTTGTTTCTCAGGCCTGGTACTTGCTTATATCCCTTGAATATTGCTTTCTACTTGGTTCAATTCTCATCAGCAAGGAAGGCAAGTTGTTCCAGAGCTGGTGATGGATAGACAGGAGCCTCAGTGCTAGCAGACACGGCTTACATATGGGTTCCTCTGTGAACTATGCAGGACTTGCACTGAATTTGCTGTCAGAGCTGCTACTCTTGCCCCATGCTGCCACCATGTAACATTTTCTCCTCTGGGGAACATTTTCTCCCCTGAGGAACAGCTCGTCTTGCAAGCAGCACAGCAGTAAACCCCAGCAGAGAGAGGAAAAGACACAGCTTTATTTCAACCAGTACAACCACCTGCTTCTCAGCAAAAGGAATCCCCAGTATCAGGATGGCTGTACTCTAGTGCACTGGTCTCCAAACTTTTTTCATCGTGCACCCCATCAGTAAAACATTTTTGAGCATGCACCCCCAATATATGTATATTTATATAAATATACATATAAATAGAAGTTCTAATATTTTCTTCCCGCACCTCAATGGATCTTCTTGCGCACCCCACTTTGGAGACCACTGCTCTAGTGAGCCCTCTAGTTAGAGCACAGATAAAGATTGGACCACTACTTTCCTTGACAGCAACACGCCACTGGACCAACAGGACTACTTCCAACAGGGGTAGGTTCATGTGTGAGGAGGATAAAATTCTCCTAGGAGCTGGGGATGGATGGTAGAGCTCTGGGGATAGACAGAAGAGACCATTGACGTCATTGGGATAACGGAGACCTGGTGAGACTCCACCCATGACTGGACCATGGGTATAGAGGGCTATACCCTGTACAGGAGGGATCATGTTGACAAAAGGGGCGGGGGTGTAGCTCTGTATGTCAAGGAAAGCTACATGTCCCTGCAAGCTGATGTTGGCAACCAGCATGGACAGCTAGAGACCCTCTGGGTAAAAATTTGTGGGGAATACAGCACAGGGGACACAACGGTGGGAGTCTACTACAGACCTCCCACTCAAAGTCCTGAGCTTGACCAGGAGTTCACCCGGGAACTGACTGAGGCCGCTTGCTCCAGGACCTTGGTTGTCATGGGTGACTTCAATTACCCAGACATCTCGTGGGAAGATCACTCAGCAAAATCTGAGCGGTCGCAAAGCTTTCTCTCGTGTGTGGATGACCTCTACCTGACTCAAGAAGTCTATGGGCCAACGAGAGGCAAAGCGCTGCTCGACCTGGTACTGGCTACGGGGGACGACCTAATCGGCGACCTAGTGATCGATGGGAAGCTGGGTGACAGCGACCATGAGCTGATCACCTTCACCATCCACCGTAAAGCTGGCAAGTCAGTCAGCAACACAGAAGTCCTTGACTTCAGAAAAGCCGACTTTGACAAGCTGAAGAGGCTTGTTAGTCAGGCCCTTAGGGACCATGACCACAGGGAGATGGGAGTTCAAGAAGAGTGGTTGCTTCTCAAGGAAGCGATCTTCAATGCACAAGCTAAATCTATTCCAACATGGAGGAAAGGCAGCAAGAAGGCACAGCAGCCCCCCTGGCTCTCCAGGGACCTAGCAGACCTCCTACGGCTAAAAAGGAAAGCCTACAAAGGATGGAGGACGGGATTCACCTCCAAGGAGGATTATTCTGCACTGGTCCGGTCCTGCAGGGAGCAAACCAGGGAAGCCAAGGCTGCAACTGAACTCCAACTAGCTCCAAGCATCAAGGACAACAAAAAGTCCTTTTTCAGATATGTGGGGAGCCGGAGGAAAAGCAAGGGCAACGTTGGACCCCTGCTAAACCAGATGGGGCAACTGACAACTGATGCCCAGGAAAAAGCCAACCTATTAAATAGGTACTTTGCGTCAGTCTTTCATCAGTCCCATGGGACGCCCATGCCTGCTATGGGACAGGGAGATCCGGGTGATGGGGATCCCCTACCCTCCATAAATGCTGACCTCATGAAGGAACATCTTGAGAAGCTGGATACCTTCAAGTCAGCCGGCCCTGACAATTTGCACCCCAGGGTACTCAAGGAGCTGGCGAGCATCATAGCCCAGCCCCTGGCACGGATCTTTGAAAACTCCTGGTGCTCTGGTGTAGTGCCTGAAGACTGGAAGAAGGCCAATGTGGTGCCGATCTTCAAGAAAGGGAGGAGAGTGGATCCGGCTAACTACAGGCCTATCAGCCTGACTTCTATCCTGGGGAAGATCTTAGAAAAGTTTATTAAGGAGGCCATCCTTGAGGGACTGGCCCAGGCTAACTTCCTAAGGGATAGCCAGCACGGGTTTGTTGCGGGTAGGTCTTGTTTGACCAATCTCATTTCCTTCTATGACCAGGTGACCTATCACCTGGATGAGGGAGATGAGATTGATGTCATATATCTTGACTTCAAAAAAGCTTTTGATCTGGTATCCCATGATCACCTCTTGGCCAAACTGGCCAGCTGTGGCGTTGGCTCCACCACGATCTGCTGGCTGGGAAATTGGCTCCGTGGTCGGACCCAGAGAGTTGTAATCGATGGCAGTCACTCATCGTGGTGCCCTGTGACCAGTGGGGTCCCTCAAGGCTCTGTCCTTGGACCCATACTGTTCAACATCTTCATTAATGATGTGGACATTGGAGTCAGGAGTGGACTGGCCAAGTTCGCCGATGACACCAAACTTTGGGGCAAAGCATCCACGCCAGAAGATAGGCGGGTAATCCAGGCTGACCTGGACAAGCTCAGCAAATGAGCGGACGAGAACCTGATGGTCTTTAACACCAAAAAATGCAAGGTTCTCCACCCTGGGAGGAAAAACCTGCAGCATCCTTATAGGCTCGGCAGTGCTAAGTTGGTTAGCACTACAGAAGAAAGAGACTTGGGGGTCATCACTGACCACAAGATGAACATGAGCCTGCAATGCGATGCTGCGGCTAGTAAAGCAACCAAAACGCTGGCTTGCATCCATAGATGCTTCTCGAGCAAATCCCAGGACGTCATTCTCCCCTTGTACTCGGCCTTGGTGAGGCCGCAGCTGGAGTACTGCGTCCAGTTTTGGGCTCCACAATTCAAAAAGGATGTGGAGAAGCTTGAGAGAGTCCAGAGGAGAGCCACGCACATGATCAGAGGTCAGGAAAACAGATCTTACGATGACAGGCTGAGAGCCATGGGACTCTTTAGCCTGGAAAAGCGTAGGCTCAGGGATGATCTGATGGCCACCTATAAGTTTATCAAGGGTGACCACCAGGATCTGGGGGAACATTTGTTCACCAGAGCGCCCCAAGGGATGACGAGGTCGAACGGTCACAAACTCCTGCAAGACCGTTTCAGGCTGGACATAAGGAAGAATTTCTTTACTGTCTGAGCCCCCAAGGTCTGGAACAGTCTGCCAGCGGAGGTGGTTCAAGCACCCTACATTGAACACCTTCAAGAGTAAATTGGATGCTTATTTTGCTGGGATCCTATGACCCCAGCTGACTTCCTGCCCTTTGGGCAGGGGGCTGGACTCGATGATCTCCCGAGGTCCCTTCCAGCCCTGATGTCTATGAAATCTATGAAATCTATGAAAATGTCTCACCACTTAATGCCAAGCTCATTTTTATTGAGCTGTCCCTTTCTAAATTCTTCTTAACACATGCACATACATTAAGTCAAGCATAAATGAGGAAACAAATCACTACCCCATAAAGCAAACAAGCTATTTCTCCTACAGGCTGTAAAGAAAGAGAAAGAGGGAAGGGGAACTTGCAAATTCCTGGGAGGTGTTCAGACATAGCAATGATGGTGGTGGCACTGATCTGGATGTATCAGTGAAGGGGTAGATGGTGAAAGTATCTTTTTCATACAAATTTACTGGATCTGGGCTTGCAATTCTACTAAAAGCCTTTGATCCCTTGTAGAAATTAAAACTGTTCAGAATCCTGTCCCAGAAAAATTTTACTCCTTCCAGGAAAGCACTTAGAAGCTGTACCATGCTTTCCAAATCAGGTGAGCATGAAAATCAATACTGCCTCTTGTCCATAAGCCCCAAGGAAAAGGAGTGAGGAAAGAACTGCATCCAAGTGTTGAGCCAATCCCAGTGTTGAATGTATATAGGTGTGATTTATGCCTTGGCTACTGGAATGGGGAGGCCTCATCCGTAAAGTCTCAATAAAGGCTCAGAGACTGATAAATCTTTGGTGCACTAATCTGCTGGACTCAGGACATCCTTTATAAATCAGGTGCTGTGCGCCAAGAATATGTACGTGTATGTACATGTCCAGCCTCACGTACAGCATTGGCTCCGTGCAGGCGTGTATGTGTGTATATCTTTTGTACATAATGTAGACCATTATACAAGGAAGGGTGCATGCTGGTGCAGTGAAAAGTGCAAATCCCAGCACTGAAACACATGGCCATGCTCTGAGCTAGCCCAGTGTAGTACACTTTCCATACTACTACATATACCTTGGCAAGGCATGGTGTCTGTACAGGGTATCTTCCAACAGGTGCACAGATGCGTTCAGGACTGCCCAAAGTCAGATTCCTTATCCAAGCAGTGCAAGCCAGTGAACCAAGCCACGTAGCTTTGCAATTGATTACCAGGATCATTAGTTGTTATGCAATATATTCTCATGATAATACATTCTTAAGTATTCCGCTGCAAGGCTCAGGTCTGAGTGTAGTGCACACTCCCCCGCTCCCCTAGCCTGTGCTGAGGCTGTGTCTGTACCACCAAGGTTTTCCCAGTCACTTTCCTCCAGCAACACTCTACAGTAACACAAATTATGTGCTCTACTTACATGTCTTTGATCTGAGAAATACTGGGAGATAAAGAATCAATTACAAGCAGCAACCACTCTGTGAAGTAAGCAGTGTTATATGTCCTATGTACCAGTATGGGTGTGCAACTCTGTGTGTGTGAGAGAGACATCTATTTAAAGAAAATGTTTGCATTTGCATAGCATTTCTTATCTACAAAGCTCACAGTGTTTTTCAAGGGCATATAAGTGGCATTACCATACTTTTATAGATGGAGAACAGGGGAAGCGACTTGTTCAATGGACAACAGTCAACCATAGACAGAGTCTGGAGCAGGACATAAGAATTCTGGCACCTGGCGCAGTTCACAAAAATCTCTCTGTACGCCTACCTCTCCATCTCTCTAGGAGGAAGGTTAAGGGACGTGAGAGTCTAAATCACTACATGGCAGCTGGTTTAAATCCTTTTTTAAGCATTTTTATTAACGTATAAAATTTAATGACCAAAATGAGAATTTTTTGCAGGGACTATTCACTGCCATTGATCTTTTTATTTTTTATCTCACTAAATTGAGAACAACATTTTTGGAATTGCAGTAAAAAGTTCAGTTCCGGGTTTGGGTTTTGCAAGCTTTTTTTTATTATCAAACTTGTACTGAAAAGAGCTTTTAAATGTGAACAGTTTATATTTTTCACTTTCTTTATTGGAAACATTTTCATGGGAAAGCCAGACAGTTTGGTAAGTAGCCCATGAAAATCATTGGCATTTTTTAACTTGGGGGCTTTTGAAAATCCTACTCCTGACCACTCAGCCTTGCATTCCCATTGTGATCCATGGGTTGCTTTTTCTCTCTCTTTCTATCCATGTGTCCCTTGAGTGTATCAGTAACCACTGTGCTCTAGGTTGGTTGGGTGTGTTGACACCAGTCTGGCACTGTATTGAGGTCCTACTTATTCCTTCTGTAGTTAATGTGACCCTGCATTTCTGTCATTTCTACAACTCACGGAGTGCCACTTTACTTGTACTCTCCCCCTACGCAGCTGTGTGGTTTGGAGGTAGCCAGAGTTCCTGACTGATGTATTCAGCTTGCTCTGAAGTTCCCATATGTCTGGACCTCACCAGCTGCAAACAGCAGGGTACAAATTATGAGCCTGAATCCACTGGGGGATTTTATATAGTGGAAGGATGCCTCCCATGGAGACTGGCAGCCACATAATGGGGTGCATGTCGATTTGAAGGCAGAGGTGGGGTTGGTGGCAGGAGACAGGGATCTGACTGGGTGAGGACGGGGGGGATGAAAACATGCTGGAATCTGTTGGGCAGGAGGGAAGGGGACTTACCGTTGCATGCGACAAGGACCACTGCAGAAGCAAAGGCAGTCACTTCCAGCAGCACTTGCAGCTATGTGAATGTCAGGGCTTCATTATTGTTATACTGTTCCTTTAAACTCCTGAGTCTACCTACAGGGGGCATGTTGTAGGGCAGTACTTTACACCCATGCTGGGCTCTGCCAAGGAATATTTGTTTTTACTCTGCCTTGCTATGTTATGCCCCATCATCTGGTTGCAGACTCACATAAACAGCGGAGGATTTGCAGTCCTCAAATCCAGCCGCTCTGAGGTTCAGGGTTGGGGGACACTCCAAGTCTTACTGTCTTGCTTCATCACATGAAAGACAAAGATATTTTGTGGAGTGGTATTTTTTGCTGGACCAATTGCATGGTTGGAAGAGATTTTAGACCAGCTTTTAGAAAAGTTATTTTCTTCAGGTCTGAAAAGAAGAAACCACAGCTTAAGCTAAATAATAAATAGAAAGATAGCCTGTGAAAAATTGTAAATGCAAATAAAAACAGTCTGCCTAAAGGAATGGAATGAGTGGCAAAGAGAGCAAGAGCCATTGGTAGAACAAGAGAAATGCAAGAGCATGGATAACCTGGTAAGTAGAAGAGCAAGACTATTCAAGAAGGAAGAGAGCAGTGCAGGGACATTAGCAGTTTGATTACAAGCCATAAAGTCAATGTCTGTATGTAGTCCTTGATTTTCAGTGTTTCTTCCTTAATTACCCATGTTTCTGCTGATGAGAACATCCTTCTTTATTTCATTGAGGTATATTCCAAGTACACGGCTCCCCGAACACTGGACAGTGGGACTCTGTCTTTCTCTAACGCCTAGTTCATGACTGTGGGGCAGAGATGTACAGTACTGCTACCTAGCGTGATGCCCACAGGTGGTGGATAGTGGAATGACCTTCAGGGAAGGTTAGCTGTGAAATAAACAGGGGTAACTCTGATGAATTAGCAGCTGTAGAACAAGCAATGGCAGCACCACCAGGACGTAGTGAGGACAGCAGAAAGCAATGGCTTCCCTCCTGAAAAGCCACATACATCCTTTGACAGTGCTGTAACATGGCGAGTACAGGTTGCCACTATAATAAGCCTGCCCAGCCCCAAGTATGGGTCTACAAGTCCTCAACAGTTGAGCAGGCAAAAGAAGATGTTAGAATCTCAATGGCTGCAAAGGCAGATGAAGGCTGCAGCAGAACAAGATCCCCAGTTGTCTTGGTCTCCTTGCCACTGGATCAACACCCTGCTCTGTCAAGAGCCACGTGAAAGCTGATGTGCAGCAGCTTCTCCCCAATAAAAGAAATCATGCACAGGTGTCTTCCATGCCAGCACATTCCTCAAGCCCTTTGGTTACCAGTTAATGGTGATGGGAATCAGTTTGTGAGGCCTGGAAGCTCTTAATCATGACCTGGCATGAAGGCAACAGTTACAAGAAGGTTGTCTAGTGCTTGGACAAGACAGGAATATGATTCGGCAGCTGTAACTGGGACAGAGCAGCCCTCTTCAGGGTCTGCTCTGCTCACCCCACATGGGGCAGGGGCTAGAAAAGGTGCCCTAAACATAGCCTGTCTAATAAAGTATTCTGTATTTCTTCTTGGCTGGATAACCACATTCAGAGGGATCACCTTTACTGCAGTTGAAAATACCAGTGAAGACATACCATTATTTTTTGGACCTGGAAAATTAAGACCCTCATGGACAACCCTAATACTGAATGCTCAAAGCACCACACCGCAATTGTGGCCCAAGCACTTAGGTGACGCACCATCAATGTAGCTGTACTGAGCAAGACCCAGCAAGCAGGAGATGGCCAGTCCAAAGAACATGGAAACAGCTATACCTTCTTTTGGAAGGGTAAACAGGAAGGAGAAAGCTGACTTCATGGAGTTGATTTTGCCATTAAGAATAAACTGATAAACCAACTCAGTGAGTTCCCTATTGGAATTAATGAGCACCTCACGACTCCATCTTAAATTGGTGGGTTGCCAATATGCCACTGTCATCAGCATGTATGCCCCAACTCTTGACACCACCGATGAAGCCAAGGAGGAATTCTATGCCAACCTTGACTAAGTCCCTCCTGATGTTCCAGAGGAAGACAGACTTATTCTTCTTGGTGATTTCAATGCCAGTCAGAAGAGACTCTAAGCTCTGGAATGGAACCATTGGCAAAGAAGGATTAGGAAAGGTCAACTCCATTGGCATCCTTCTCTTGACCAAATGTGCGGAACATGGACTCACCATTATCAACACCCTGTTCCACCAGAAAAACAAGTACAAAACATCATGGCAACACCCACAATCTAAGCATTGGCACCTGATTGACTATGCCATTGTCTGTGCCCGGGATTGCAAAAATGTCTGCATCACTCAAGCTATGCTAGTCGCTGATGACTGCTGGACTGATCATCAACTCATCCTCTCAGTTATGTCACTCAAACTGGCTCCCAAATGATGGCTGCAGCATAAGCAATGCCGATGGAAGATCAATGTTGAAGGACTCAAGGACCCAAGCAAGTGAGACTTTTTCTACCAGTGCCTCAGTGAAAACTGGTGAATTCTAATCAACAACAATGGGAGAATGTCAACAGAATGTGGGGTGCCCTCAAGGCCACTGTCATCAGCGCTTGTGAAGAGACACTTGGATTCTCTTCCAGGAAACATCAAGGCTAGTTTGATGAGAATGACTGGGAGATCCAAGTGGTGATTGATTTCAAGTGTAAGGACTTTTGTGTTTGGCAAAATGACACCAACTCCAAGCAAAAGAAACTGAATCTCCAACAAGCCAAGGCAGAGGCCCAAAGGCAGATACACGATACAAAGAACAAATGGTGGGAAGACAAGGCTAAGGAGACTTAACATCTGGTTGACATCCATGATATGGACAGCTTCTTCAGTGTCACCAACACCATTTATGGTCCATGTACTCAGGGACTAACCCCTTTGAGATCTAAGGATGGAGGAGACCAATGCCCATTGGAAGGAAAATTTTGACGACATTCTCAGTTGAGACTCTGCTGCTGATGAGAGTATTCTTAACTTCATCCCACAGCACCAAGTCAGAGATGATTTTGGAATCCCTCTACCCCTTGACAAGGTGAGGAAAGCCATCAAGCAGATGAAGAACAACAAGGCATCTGGAGTGGATGGAATCCCCACTAAATCTTAGAACAGGGAGGGGAGGAGATCACATTACAGCTTCTTGCCCTCATCTTAAGGATCTACAATGAGAGGAGATCTCAAATGATCTCAGGGACACCATGACTGTGACAGTCTTCAAGAATGGAGACAAGTCTGACTGGAAACTACAGAGGGATCACCTTGCTGTCCACCACAGGAAAGACCATTGCGTGAATCCTTCTGAACCATCTTCTTCCACTTACTGAAGAGCTTCTCTCAGAATCGCAGTTTGGATTTAGGGCATCAAGAGACACAACTGACATGATCTTCAAAGCTCACCAGCTGCAGGAGAAATGTTGGGAACAACATAAGCCTCTGCACGTGGCCTTCTTTGAACTCACAAAAGCTTTAGACTGTCAGTTGAGAAGTGCTGTGGAGGATCCTTCTGAAGTATGGATGCCCACCAAAATTTGTCACAATTTTCTGCTTACTCCATTTTCAGTAATGGATATATCACAGATCTCTTTGTGGTTAAAATGGGAGTTAAGCAAGACTGCGTCATTGCTCCAACACTCTTTTTGATAGTCCTTGCCACGGTGTTACATCTGACCACCAACAAGTTTCCAACTGGAGTGGAGCTAAACTACCAAATGGATGGGAAGCTGCTCAACCCCAGCTGACTCTAAGCCAAAACCAGGACCACCCTAACCACAATCATTGAGCTCCAGTACACTGATGATGCTGTAGTATGCGCTTACTCAGAAGCAGACCTTTAGGCAAGTGTCAATGTTTTTACTGAGTGGCATACAAGAAAATGGGACTGACGCTTAACATTCGGAAGACTAAGGTCCTCCACCAACAAGCTCCTAATGAATAGTTCCCCAGCTCTGGTAATCTAGATCCACAGTGAGACTCTAGAGAACATTGAGTATTTCCTGTAACTTGGAAGCCATCTCTCGCAGAAGGCTGATGTCAATGACAAGATCCAACAAGTGCAGTGCAACCTTTGGATGCCTGAAGAAATGGGCATTTGACAATTGTGACATTACGTCTGAAACCAAGCTCATGGCTTGTCAAGCAGTCATGATCCCCACCTTGCTGTATGGAGCTGGGTCATGGACAATGTACAGAAGACATCTTAAGTTGTTGGAGAAGTACCATTAATGCTGCCTGCAGAAGATCCTCTGAATCCAGTAGAAAGAGAGATGCACCAACAATAGTGTCTTCCTGCAATCAAACATCATGAGTACTGAGGCAAAGATCATTCAGTATCAACTTTGTTGGGCTGCCCATGTCATCCGGATGTCTGACTCCAGATTCCTGAAGCAAGTTTTATTCTCCCAGCTCAGCCAAGGCATATGCTCAAGAGGAGGGCAGAGAAAGTACTTCAGGGACATTTTCAAGGCCAACTTTAAAAAATGCAACATCAATCCCAACTCATGGGAGACTATCACTCAGGACCACTCCAAATGGAAGAAGAGTCTGCTGCAGGGATCTCAGTACTTTGAAACCTCATGACAACAACATGGAAAAGCAGGAGTGGCAGAAACACTGTGTTGCGGACCAAATAAAAAATCCAGCGCCACCCATCCTACATAGAAACATATGTCTGAGCTGCAGTAGAGTCTGTTGATCTCAGATAGTCCTCATCAGCCATCCTTGGACACACAGATAGTCATAGAAGACAATCATCCTCGACTACAAGGGATTGCTGAAGAAGAAGAAGAGTTCTATGACTATCCAGGTAGAGTAGGTGATTTAGAGAAGACTTCTGTTTCCATGCTTGTCCCTTAACTTAGAGAAGACTTCTGTTTCCATGCATGTTCTTTAACTGGCTGAGTAGTTTCCTGCTTCTTGCCTGCCATGGACCAGTAGGAATCATGGACAGGATACCCAATCAGGCCACAGGCACATGGGGATGAATCATTCTGTTGCAGTGGAAGGAGAGTCCTCCTGGATAGTGAACCCTCACATGGAGGCTGAGGATGAGTCAGATAAAGGGTGAAGGTGACTCATCACTGTGACCATTCACATGGTCACTGCTATTGACAGTGGTAATTGTTTGTATTTTGATAGCACATAAAATTCCTAGCTAAGATCAAAGCCTACTGTGCTAAGGACTGGACGGATCGATAGTTAAAGACATACATGTTCATCCCTGCCCCAAAGAGTTTATGATCAAAACAGCAGGGGAACGGTGAAACCAGGACAAGAACTCAGGTTTTCTTATACCTGGTTTAGCACCCTAATTGCTACACTGTGTTACCAGCTGTTCAACAGGAGACATGTTTTTGCTCTAATGTGGTACCTGCTATGCATGAAATGCTTTTGATCAGATCTCTGTGTTTTCAATGAGTGAATCTAAAACCAGGTTAATGGGAAATGAGTGAATAGAAAAGTTAATAAAGGGAACAGCTTTAAATAGAACTCAAACATAGACACTTTGAAATACACAGGAGTTCCTTTCTTTGCTAGGTAGCTTTTGGGTATAAGAGGCACGAATTTCAAGTTATTTTCTGGCCACTGGAGGATTTCTGTGTTTAACTTGCAGGGCAATAGAATTCAAGATAGAGGGCTTTGTACAAAAAATGATAAGAAGGCTTGAAATCTGAAATAAAATGTGCTCCCTCATTCATTCCAAAAAATGCAGGATACCAGGCTGATTGGCGGCACACCCTTAATTGGTAGAAATTGTTGTGGAACCTATTTTTAGATTTGCAATTTATGATGTGTTTGCACAGTGCCTAACAAACTGAGGCCCTAACTTGGTTTAAGTTTTGCCATTGATGCAATGTAAATGTTCCATCAGCATCATCAGTAACTGATACCAATATTACTCTGTAGAGATGTCTACATTGCTGTCATCAAGTGGGTGCAATGTTGTGTAGAGAGCCAACTTTAAATTGAGCCAGCTTGGGTACTACTACCAATCTACCAGAGCAGTGCCATAGCAATGAAGTTTGACACCTGAGGCAAAGCCCGCAGCAGCAGCCTGCACTTACCCCATGCACAGACTGGGGGGCACATGCCCCCTCATTCTTGCCTGGGAGCATAGGCAGAGGGAAAAAGATCTTATTTGGAGGGGCTGAGTCAAACTTAAACTTAAAAGATATTTCTACAGGGACACAGACAGACACACACACAGACACTGCCTAGCAGGTAAATGTGTAGGGGAGAAGTGGGGGGGTGGAAGGAAGGGTCATGGGGGGGCAGATCGAGGGCCCTGCAGTGAGGGAGGGAGGGAGTTGGGGCTGGGGCGAACAGGGCCCCAGGGCAAGTTGTGGGAGGGTCAGAGCCCAAGTGGCTCATCCAGGGGTGCAGGGGACTCCTGCCACTGTGTGTACCCCTGGGACAGGCATAGGGCACCTGTGCCCTCTGGATTTGTGCATGAGGTGGAGTTAGGCTGCTGATGCAGGCTGGGGTGCTGCGCCCCACTGCCTCTGTCCCAGCAGCCATGCAATGCCATGTGCCTCCTGCACATTGGCAGCACTGAGGCCCCTGCCTGCCCAGCAACAGGAGGCTTATGGTATTGCATGGCTGCTGGGTCAGCGGCAGCTGGGAACACAGCCCACCCTACAACAGCAGTCTGCCTCTGTCCCATGCACAGACTGGGGAGGCACGTGCTTCCCATGCCTGCCCCAGGGATACGCACAGTGGCAGGAGCCCCCTGGGCCCCTGGACGAGCCGTCTGGGCTTCGACATTCCCATGATCCCCCCAGGGCTCTGTTCACCCCAGCCCTTGCCCCACTCCCTCCCTCTCCATGGGGGCCTCAATCTGCCTGCCCCATGACCCTTCCCCCACCTTCTCTCCTATGCACTTACTTGCTGGGTGCTGCTCCACACCTGGCAGGGCTGAGTTGAGTTCCCGGCTGCCTGTAGGCTCCAGCTGCTCATCTGTGTCTGTGCGAGCCCCTCCCCCCCGTTGTAACCACTACAAACCTGCACCCAGGCAGCCCTGTGTTCCTCTGTGCTGCCACCACTGCCTGTGTTTGCATGGGGGCTAAACCCTGTTAGTCCTGGCCTTCTGCTGCCTAAGCCTGGGAGTGCACGCAAAAGCAGGAGCTGCCCTTTCCCCATCCCTGTGCCCCCCCAAAAATGAGCCACTCGCAGCTCCATCCTGCACCCTGCCCCAGCTGGGCAGTGCCTTTGCTTTGGCACCTGGGGCGGTCACCCCACTTGCCCCCACCTTGTTATGGCACTGTACCAGAGGCACCACAGAGCTCAGCACAAGCTAATTTACCCTTCAAGAAGAAGACATACCCCAAATCCCTGCTTGTTTGGCACTTGTACATATGTAAAAAGGTGAGCAAGCTTTCCTGTATTTTAGTTGTATATGACTGTATGCATAGGGCACCTGCTAAAATCTAGGCTTCTCCATGAAGTTAGAGAGACCAGGGCTGTGGAATATCCCAAAAAAGAAATTACTGCTACTTACAGTCAGGACAAATTGCTGATTGATCCCTCAACCATTTGGGCCCATACTATGAAATGGCACTGATGTTTCTTTGTTTAACATGGCTTTGAGCAGTCATTGTGACTTTAGTACTGAAGTTCTCTGCAACAGGAATGTCAGACTGAGGAAGAAATCAGAGAAAACCATGACATGCAAAGTCAGGTTTCTGCTGTGTAATATCCTTGAGGCTTTCCTTCCTGTCAATATATTTATTTTCCGACTCAGACAAACTCTAAAGAGACTGAATTTCCAACCCCTGGACCTCCACAGAAAATCCATCCCATGGTTTGCACTAGCCTAGGTCTTGCATCACTGCCGGCAGGATGCCTGTGAAATGCAGAAATGACAAGAATTACTAGTCACTATGAAGTCTCAGGCCCTAGCACTTTTAGTTCCCAGTAACTTGAGGCTAGCCTGGACTCCAGCGTTGGCTTCTCTTCCACTGAACACTGCACCTGAACATGCACATTCATTGGTCTCAGATCCTGGCCTTGTTGTACCACTGAGGCACAATGAGAGCAGGATGTGACAGCACCCATCCCTTTGTGGTGTACTGGATACTGTCACCTTCTGCTATCTGCCTGATACATTTCAAATTCAGAGACAGACTCGCACCAAAGATAGGAACTTTTGAATCCTTGTTTCTGCTAAGTCAGCATGTACCCAAAGGTTTAACTCAGCTCTGTGCAAGTCTAGCAAAAAACAGGTTTTCATCCTCTGCTAGCTTCTTTTATGCCCCAAGACATGAGATCAAAGTATATGTCTGTGTCACTGTGAGGCATTGCCCCAGAGCTGTCAAGAACAGCTTCCAGCTGGGATAAGCTTCACATGGCACTTAATGGCTTGAAGGATCCCTTTGGGCTCAACTGGTAGACCTCCTGTCTGCAGCACGCAAGGGTCCTGGTTTCAGCCCTGGCTACTTGTTGGAAACATACACAGCCAGCCTGGCCTTGGTAAGTCCCATCCTTCTTGGAGGACATAATGACTCTCTGGTTGACTGTGGTATAGCTGGCACCAGCTGAACAGAGCAGGAGTGAACAGATTCATTGCATGGTTTATAACACTAAGATGAGACGAGAAAGGAGGAATGAGGTGACAGAGACCTGTTGCTTTGAAATGGATCCACTTTAATTCCCCAGACTCTGACTAAAACATAGCCCTTTGGCTTCTCCATGGGACAGTTCCAGTTTCCCAGCCCCGCTTCTTGGTAACCTTGTAGAAGTCCTTTCACTTCTCCTAGTGCCTTTCCAGTTTTGCTTCTGGGTTGATTTGCCTTTAAAGCAGATACCAACTATTCCTGTTTTACCTGCCCGCCTTCGAACAAACCATGAGAATGGAGAATCAGGATAAAATAGTATAGCTCTGTTTGTGTGGTGAGGTGGGGGGGGCATACTTTTAATTTTTAATCCTTTATCTCCTCTGCCCCAGGGGTTTGAGAGAAGATGGGACCGTCTGTTTCACTATAACCAAAAAGAACCACATATGTATGTGGGAATTTAGATCAATTAAGCTGCAAATACAAGCTTATTTTCAACAAAGCTCTGTCTTTCCTTCTCCTTAGGAATCTCCTGACCCTGATGCAGACACTTTGATGCTAAAAACCTATTTATTCTGGGAGATCCCTACAGAAAATCAATCCTTTGTTTACTGCCTTTCAGGTGTCATGTTTGTTCAATCAAAACAAGTTTTTGTCTTTCCTGTTGCCTGAGTCCATCAGCTCACACAATCTGCAGCATGGAGCAGTCACGGGGGACGCCCAGATCCTTCCTTCGCCCACTCTGAGGATCTGACTCATCAGCCAGTGGTGGGAGAGACTCCTTTCCTGTGCCTTCTCTTGCTCTTTTTTGCAGAGCAGGGAATAACTACAGCAGAGTGGTGCATTTCCTGGTGAGAAGCATTGCCTCCTCAAGCCCCCAGACAAGAAGTAGGAGGGCGTTTCCTGTACCCCATGCTGGGTAATAACACAAGAGGACTCCAGTTTTCGAAAACTGAACTACTGGTAATTAAGAGAGACATTTACAGAGATAATGTCACAGCAGCTACTGCCCAAGCCAGGTGTACCCTTTCTAGTGACTCCTTCAGTCACTTCCCTCCTGTGACCTGATTTCCTCCCTCCAACTTCCATGCACATCATTACACCTTTCCTCCTACAAAATTTAGGCTTTGTTGTGTGGCTAGTAGCCCTCTGTGGGGACGTTAATATGTAGCCCTCTGTGTCCACTGGCAGCCCATTGTGACCCATTAGTCCTCATATTCCTTCAGGCATACTAATCTTTGAACCAGTCCCACTTGGTTAGGGACTTGCTTCCTCCTTGTTGCTTCATGAGGCTGAACTTGGGTCCTTATTCCTAGTTCCTTTTTCCTGATTCCTTTATCAGAGCTAATCTGTGCACAATTAAAAGTTGTGAGTAATTTCAATTACACAAGTTAAAGAGTTAGAATTTCATCAGAAATGTATATTTACTAATAAAGATGTGAAATAATATCATGTCTCAAGTACATAGCCCTGAAAGAAGACCTGAGATGAGGCTGGGTTTATGGGGAAAAATCCTTTTCGAGTCACCCCAAACCACATGTGTCTGCAATCGAGGGACTCTTCTGAAGAAGCCTGGGCAGAGACCTGCCTGATCTGAAGCTTAATTTCTGCATGCCAGGCTGGTAACTCACAGCCCTTCAGGCCTGAATAAGAAACTGAGTTTGGGCTGGGATTATGGGTAGAAAACCTTTCTTTAGCATCCTCCTCAAATTGCCATGGAACCCCAGATCTTTTAGATCCTGCCCTATATCAGTGGTAGGCTCTGGGATTTTTTCCCACCTGTTCTTACTATAGTGATCCACCTAGACCCACTGCAGAGTACTGTGCTCAGAAGCACTTTTTATCTGAGGAGCCGACTGAAGAAGTCCAGGGAGAGACTTCTGTCGGGAATCTCTCCCCTTTGTCCACACTTGTGCTTTGCACTAAAACTGAGAGCCGCCCTACTGCAGACTATTGCATGGGTTACAATCGGGCCAGCCTTTAGGCCACCTTCGTATACTTTGACATTAACAACAGACTTCACAGATTTGGAAGGGAGGGCTGGTAGATACAAAATCTCATCTGCCTTTTCACCCGCCTCTCACATTACACTCTCTCACCTACCTTTTACAACTGTGCACTCTAACTTCAAGCAATGTAACCCAAGACTACAAACAGTGAAAATCGGCTTGAGTAGCCCTTCAAACCTGTGTATCCTCTGCATACTAATGAGGGCTTGAATGCCTTGTGCTCCTGAGGCTGGCGGGGCATGGCAACCGCCTGCAGGCTGTGGTGGTGGTGGCAGGGGCATGGTGGCGGTGAGCAGGGACTGCCCTCAGGTGGCCACGGTGATGTTGGTGGTGAGGGCGGGCTGAGCGGGGACTGCCCACAGGCGACCATGGCAGTGTTGGTGGTGAGGGGTGGCAAGTGGCAATCAGCAATCTCTGACTGCCCACAAATGCCGCAGGCAGCGTTGGCGTCAGGGAGGTGGCAAGTGGCAACCACCTGCAAATACTGCCAGCAGTGGCCAATCTCAGGGGGTGCTCATGCACCCATGTGCACCCCCTACGTGTTGCCAATGAATGAAGGTATGCAGATAAGGAATATGCAACGATTTCACTATGGAACATAACCTTAGTCAAACATGCAGAACATAATCATGGATACACATGCACAGAAATATGAGGTTTTTTTAATACCTATCACTATAAGCATGGAGCCTACTTCAGTGATGTGAGACATCATTGCAATATTTGACATCTTAGTTCAGGTTTACACTACGTTAAAAATTACACTATGTTTTTCTTCTTTGGTTTGTCTTATTAAACATGCAACAGTTGTAGCAAAACCCCCAGCTATTATTGTAATAAGCCCCTTTTTTATATATTGTAAATAGTGTTATGTTTGTATTGATTTTTACTGTTTCATATTAACACTGTATGATTCAGGCCTGCAATGTGGGTTGGCATGAGTGATGTCAAGCATTCATTTTGTGTGTCAGGTTCCCATTGTGTTCCCATCTTGTCCCCATGCCCTGTTGTGTAAGTATGTTGCAGTTATGACTCACATTTAAGTCTGTAATCTCGCCCATGTAAATTGGTTTTCCTTGAATGCCTGAAGCAAAAGAGTGAATGGATGAGTGAAACACAATGATAGCAGGACCCCATACTAAATCACCCCACCATCAAAACCAATACGTGGACCAATGACCCAGCCCTCGGAGCCACCCTCAGCATTCAAGAAACAAAAGATGAGGCAACCTACCATTGTGCCATGCTGCACATGCTCAGACATTGCCTGGACAGGCCCTCCCCATAGGAGATCATAGGTAGTCTATCCCATATAAAGGGATAGTGAAGACTCATTGGGATGCTGTCTCCATCTGGACCAGACCTGCTCCATGGCACACTGCCTATCAACCCAGAGGCCCTGCTGGCGACCCCACTCTGGACAACACCTGCTGGAGAAAGACCCCGACTAGCCATTGAGGACCCCCTCCCAGCCTGGATAGGTAGCTATCACTCCCACCCTCTCTTCAACCAAGGACTTGGACTCTGTTTCTCTTCCCTACCTGGACTTCAACCCTTCCACTGAGTCTCTTTCTCCTGCTGCCATTGTGTGAATGTGTGTGGGAACCAAACTGTACAGTACAGTGTTCATTTAATAAAACTGTTGTTTGGATGCCTGAGTTGGGTTCTGCTTTACTACAGTCTGGCCCTGCTCCAATTTCTGCTCCTCGCCCCTCTAACTTCTGTCTCATTGCTCCCTCTCCTGCTTCTGGCTCACCAATACCTCCAACACCTGTCCCATGCTCCTGTGGCTCCAGCCGTCCTGAGCTCCTCTCTGCCTGCAAACCCCTGTTTCTTTGCTGTTGTCTCATCCCCACTGCCTTTTCCCTTGGTCTCTGCCACTGTTATTGCCTTGTCTCCACTGCCTTGTCCCTGGATCTGTGCCACTTGGTCTTTAGTTACCAAGCACCCCAAGCGCAGGTACCCCAAACACACACACATACATACCATACCATCCAAGTTAGGAACTCACCTGTGTGTATGTGTAGGTGGGTGGCATGTGTGTGAACTGGTGAATATATATATATGTAATGTCATCGCTTGTGTGATATACAAATTAATGTTCTGTGTATGTGTGTTGGGTGTGTGGGTATTGACAATTGATTTTTGTCTAACTTTTGGTATGTATAGAGTGTAGGTTCTTGAATTGATGATAGGTGTGCATGTGCAATTGTACACCACACCCTCCTGTCTAACAGCGTGATATTGAGATCCTAAGCTTTGGCCTGACCCCACAGTGCAACACATTCTTCTCACACAGAAATATAGGCCAATATGAGGATTCTTGGGTAGGAACCTGTCATGAATTCTCACTATGAATGTATGAAGTTTTTCATTTAGAAGTATTTTTCTATTTTGTGCCTGTTGTTATTTTGTATTTATTTGTTATTTATTAAGGTAAAATAAATCACATATATTTAAATTAGTTTCCAACAGGAAAAAACACATTACTAATTTTCTTTCCTTCATTTTTTCTCATGGAAACACATGGTTTGTATATAAACCCACACTTATGTTTCCAAAATTAATTAATTTATTACTGTATTTAATCAAATTCAAGACAAATTTTGCCTCTCATTCAACATGGGGAAAAACATGGCCCATCTTGTACCAGCACTCTGTCTCCAGCTAGATCCAGGGATGGAGCAGGACCTTGCATGAGGATCATGAGGCATCACACATGAAGATTGGGTGGGGATTGGGCAGCAGCATGTGCTCATGATGGGCTGGGGGATCAGGAAGCAGCATGTGCTGGGGGAATGGACAACAACGCACATGGAGGGATTGGGAAGCAGCATTGGTCATGGGTAAGTGCAGCAGCACGCATGAGGAAGCAGGAGGGGGATCAGGCATCAGTACACATTGGGATTGGGAGGCAACAGATGTTGGGGATGAGCAGCAGCAGAGGTAGACAGCAGCATGTGATGGGGATCAGGCAGCAGTGTGGATTGGGAATCAGGTGGGAGGGTAGGTGGATGGGGGAGCAGTGGTGGGTTGTAGATCAGGCAACAGGTAATAGGGGTGCAGGCTTGGGGAGTGAGTGGCAGGGAAGCAACATACAGGGGTCAGGCTGCCTGCCTCACCCCTCCACAGTCGGGGACAAATTTAAGACAACACGCCAATAATTTGATTCTATAAATGGAAAATTACAGCGAATTATAATGCTATAATTTTTCATGTATGGAATCTACCTATTTGGTGTGGTCATTCTACATTCAAAGTCATCTTTGATTGAGGTAAGTACGGTATGCATTGCAAAAATAAATAATTATTATCGATGCATACTATTCCATCTGATAACAGAACACCAAAGACAGCTGAGAACAGATGAGAACTGGCTGAAAATCACAGTATTAGCACCAGTAATAGTAGTAGTACGCATCTGTCTCACAAGACAATAGAATGATTATTATTATTGTCTCGCAGGACAATATAATTATTATTATTATAGAATAGACATCAGCTCACTGAACATAATCCTCACTTGAATGATAAAGTAAATTTGGAGTAACTTTTCCAGAACACAAAGCCTGGGAAGTGTATATGGAGTCACTAAGCTTCCCACATATCTGTGTCCCCCTCTCACTCTTGCTGGTTTAATCCAAACTAAAGGCAGGTGCCAGCATGTTTGGAACTAGCTTGGCCACAGGAGTTGCTGGAGCAAAGGAGAGCATCCATTTGTTCATTTATAGGGGCTCCACTCCTGAACCGGCTGCCAACTAGGCATGATGAGCCCAGTCTACCCTATCATTGAGTGCATTTCAGTTCCACAACTTTTTGGTGGCATTTCCTCTGCCAGGGGTAAGACTAGTACCCCCTGTAATGTGCTCTTCTGCACAAAGTAATTGGCACCCTAGACCAATGTTTCCCAACATTTTTGACCCTGTGGCACACTTACATGGCTTCCACCACCCCGTGGCACACTGGCCAAGCTGTGGTGGCGGTGGGAAGGGCAGGGGGGAGTGAGCAGCAGAATGCCACAGAGCAGCAGGAAGTGGGTGGCACAGCATATGAATCACTGTCTGGAGCCATGCCCTTGCATCTGTCTGGCTGCCCATAGTAGCAGCAGGCAGGGGACATGGCTCCAGCCCAAAATGCCATGGGAAATATGGACATGCCTGATGTGGCACACTGGTTGGGAAACACTGCCCTAGCGGTTGCCAGGTTATTTAACCACCTCCCAGTAGGGCTGTGCAAAACAGCACCGTTTCATTTCGACTTCTGTTTCACCATTTCAAAGGAACAGTGTTTAATTTCTCTGTTTCAAAGCACTGTTCTGTTCCATTTTGTCAAAACTGTTTTGCTGTTTTGATGCTGTTTTGACAAGTTTCGCTGTTTTGCTCATAGGCTATAATGGGGGATCATGGAAATGCCTACAACTTT
Source organism: Crocodylus siamensis (assembly GCF_052110815.1). NCBI lineage: Eukaryota > Metazoa > Chordata > Crocodylia > Crocodylidae > Crocodylus > Crocodylus siamensis. The sequence goes on from NC_143403.1 coordinate 49,421,474, forward strand.
GTTATTTCCTGCCTGATTTGGATGAAAATTGCAGGGATGGTAGCCCCTCCTGGAGGCATGAAGTCTGCCAAGTTTCTAGGAGAGGGGTGCAGGGTTTTTTGTGAAACTGCACCTCAAACTGTTCATAGCAAAACTAGCATCGCTTACCAGCAGTGGCAGCCAGCTGGCATCCTGCATGAGGGTCTGGAGGCCAGCTCCCCCCAGGAGGAATCTGGCACAGCCCCGCAGTCCTCCTGGGTGGTGTGGGCCCTCAGATATATACGTGGGATGACAGCAGGCTGCCGCTGCTGGGGGAAGTGATCAGGGAGCTGGGGATCGAACTAGATGTCAATATCAGAGCAGTCCTTCCCCTCTCTTCCCCCTCCCTCTCCTTAATTTCTGTTTATCTGCAAGCAAGTCCAGCTTTGAAACTCAAAACATTTCAAAATGTTCAAAACATTTTGAGTACCCTCGTTTCATTTCAAAGCTTTTTGTTTCATTTCAATTTCACTGTTTTGAGCTTGAAACATGTTAAAACATATTTGAAACAAAACACCCATTGAAATTTTGCACAGCCCTACCTCCCAGCACTCGGTGATTACAGTCACAGGTCATTCCATCTTCTGTAAGTTATGGTAGCAGGAGTGTAGCAGGCCAGTAGGGGGTGCTCCTGCCCTGAGCCACCCATCTCACTGCACCCAACCACCTTCTGGGCTCTGAGTGCCTCCCTGGGGGTGCCTTATATCTAGCCGACCCCCCTCCTGGAGCACACACGCTACCTAGTGCTGCCACCACCCAGGGTCTGGCCTGATCCTGGCACTGTACCCCTTGGGAAACACAGGCCTAGTAGTCTTTGAGGGCACTTGACCCACTTCAAGAACTTGGGATGCTTCCCTCAGTCTAAAGCACAAATAGTGGTCTTCCTTGGTCAGCGGAACCAAGGGGACCCCAAGGCATAATCTAGACCCACTCCCAATAAGTCTCCCATGCTAGGTACAAAGGAGAACTTTATTGGTTACAAGGAGTAGGTTTAGAATAGGTTACAGAGTAGAGCAATATCAGAGAGATCCCATAGAGCAAACAGGGTGACTGGGTAGCCTTTGATCACGTATCTGAGTTACTGTGAGCTACATATTTAGTTAGATCTCAGGTAGCTTACTCATGAGTATCATCCAGAGGCAGGTGGATATACCCTCTGGAGGCAAGCAGTTCATTGATCAAGAGTTTCAAGAGAGAGAGCAAGTTTCATATGGTCCAGCTCTTTTCTCGCTGAGTTTTCATCATGGCTACTGCCTCTCCTCCTGGGCAGTTCTTAACTTATATAGCCCATATGACCTCATTTACTTGGTCCAATGGAGACCAGCACCTGTTGGCTGCCAGCCAACCAATTTGAAATGTATTACTGGTTGCTGGGCAGACTAGCAGGGTCTCTAGCCCCTTCCCAGTCAAGTTGGCATTACTTAGAACAATAGGGAGCATAAGCCCGTCACCCAGGTATGTGATGCCAGTCATGTAGGCAGAGGGAGCAGGTTTCCCCCGTCCCTCGGGAATGTATCCAGCTCAGGTTACCTAAAGAGATGAGATGTGTCCCCTCTGTAGAGCCCATATTAACCAAATTGTCACAGAGCAGAGTTTTTAGGGAGAGACAGAGGTGGCAATCTGCCACATGGAGAACCTGACCTGACTGTATTAGCACCAGTACAGTGTTCTTAATTCCCCAAGAGGGAGGCTTCATATGTATTTAACATCTATGTGTGTGCTTGTTGATGTCATTGTTTCTGAGGCATTCATACAGCAGCAACATGGCTTGGTATGCTTGCTTTCATAAGAGCTTTGGAGCTTTTTCAGTTGCTGGGATATCTCCACTTCCTACCTTTTTTAATTCTAAAATTCCATCAGTTCTCAGTCTCACCAAGTCTGTGGAAACATACATAATGATTGCCAGTATTGTACATAACCCCAACTACTTTGTACCTGCAATGAGAGAACTTTTATTTTTGAGAACCCTAATCAATTTGCAAATATGTCTGATGTTCTCTGTTGAATTAATCAGATTGGTGACATGGTTTAACTAGCAACATTCCATCAACTTAAATACAAGAGACATAACTAAATACAGGGTACAAGAAGCAGTTTTGGGGGGACAAGGAAATAGGATACCACCATCTCTGAAAAGCCAGAAATTGGCATTTGAAAAGGCATGGTTTAATCATCTGATATAAAGGTAGATATGCACATAGTTTTATTTCAACTTACCTAATGTCATTACAGCTTCAAAAAACTCTTTTATTACAGTACCAACTTAGTATCACATATAGGAATCTCTGGTGGAAAAAGCCAAGGATAAAATGTAGCCTGAAAACACTTTTTCAGGAGTGTACCCCAGTGGTGGAGAGGTGTGGTTTGGGGTGACATGAAAGAGAATTTGCTTCCCTGTGGGCATGGGCCCCCGCTCTGCATGTGGGGTTTCAGCAGGCTACTGCTGCCAGCTGGGGCCAGCAGCAACTGCTTGGCATAGCCTTTGCCAAACGCCAGGAAGACTGAGGTGCTGCCGCCGGTCCCAATTTTCTAATGGTTCTATGTCGAGTTAACTAATGGCAGAATCTCTTTGCCAGTTCTGCAGGTCCTGGCTTTGGCTTTATCTGTCTGAGTATAAGGATGCATCTACAATGCATAACCATCTATCACTACAACCCCGTGCCTTCAAACTGACTTCCTGGTGCCATCTTCAAACTCTTCCACACTGCAACCTAAGTTTCTCCCTGGGGACTGTGGCAGGGCATTGTTGGTGCCTACCACTTTAAAGGCTGAGCCAAGCAGCCAGCAGGTGCTTGATTACGGTGGCCATTTTAGAACTCTGGCCGCCTATATAAACAGAGCAGTTTGCTGCTGGCAGCTAGGCAGAAACATTGCCTGGTTGAAAGGCTGTCTGAAACATCTTGGTGGTAAGGGCAGGCGCATATGGGGCTGGTTTAGTCCTGGGCATGACCTAGAACTGCACCCTGCCAGGAGTGGGTGGCCTGGTGGGGCTCCCAGTGGCATGGGAACCTCCAGGAAAATACCAGACCAGTTACCACCTTGGTGGAAGGTGGGTTGGGGCTCTTCAATAATCCGTAGCCCCCACATCACTATGGGTAGCAGCTGGGGCCAGGCATGGCTGTGGTCACCTGAGCCCCCACTGGGGAAGGAAGTCCCATAGCTCCAGTAAGGGGGTGGAAGATGTGGAGCCCCAGTAAAAGTACTCCCCAGTGGAGGGGTAGTGATGTAGAGCTCCGGTGGATGTGGAGCCCCAGTGAGAGTGAAACCAGAGGGCTAGGAGCCTGGTGTGTGTATGTGAGTTTGTGTAGAGTTGCCTGGTGAGGGGCCACTACCCTGGTGAGAGTTGTGGGAGAGGCCCAAAAGATGGTACATCTGCCACCCAAGGTGTGTGCTAGATAAAGCCTATGGCCAAAGGGGCCTGCTCCAAGAGGGAGCAAGGCAGTACAAGTTGCCGATGCATAAAAGAGCTCAACAGTCTCTGACCTTCCTATTAGCTATTCAATGACACTGACTCCAGCTCAAGAGAAAAGCAATGGCTCTTTCCTTTCAGAAGTGTAGGGAAGGCAAAGCATGGAAAGTCTGATTATCAATGCAGGGTGAGAGGAAGTGGGAAGTTTGTAAATGAAGGGCAGCTTTGGTCGCTTCTCATATTCCCAGGACACAAAGAGAAAGGGACAGACTTAGAAACTCACAGCATGCCTAGAGGAAGGTTTGACCTGTGGGCTGCCTCAGATGCAGGGTTGGATTGCAGCCCAGGGCAGTTATTTTTGTAAATCAAGGGATGAGTGAAAGGTGCTGGGTGGCTGTGCTGCTCTTCCAGACAGGAAAGGAGAGGGAACCTGGCAATAACCATCCAGCAAGTCTCATTTCAGCAAATGAACTAAACAGAAGTGAGGAGGCAACAAACAATATTAGACATCTTGTTTTATGTACTCCTGATTTGTACAAGCACACGTGGCCTTAGCAGCCAGGCAGTTGTCTTACTCTAATGAAAAGGAACCATGCCATTGATGCTGCAAGGAGTTGCCAGAACACAGAACTCCTTGCATTGCCTTTTTCTGAGCTATCCACTCAAGTGCCCCCATGTACCTGAGATCTGGGAGAAGTGTGTCCCTGGGCACTTTTATGCCTAGAAGAGAAGCTGGGATCAGACTCCTGGATGCAGCTGAGATAGAGCCTATTTGGGCTGGACAATTACAGAGCTCAGCATGGCAGCTAGAGCTCTGGGTTCGCTGGAAAGAGAGAAGCACTCAGAAAATGCTTAGCCTCCTGGACTAGAGGCTACATTTCCTCTCTCCTTGCTTTCCTTGGACTGCTGGCCAAGGAGAAGCCCCGCCTCTAAAATCTGGGTCTGGTCTTTCTCACTAGCATGTCTCTTTTAAAACAATTATAAGCCCCAAAACTGCAACAGATGGAAACAGCTTCCCACACTGACAGGGGGCAGGAACCTCTACTGCTACCTTGCCCCAGCAAACGGGTTTCAACATGGAGCTGCAATGGTTCTGTCAAAACTGATACAGGAACCCCATGGCCCATGAGTTCGGACACTCAGGTCTGTTTAACTTTCCAGCTCAGTGACTCACTGTTGGGACCAGATGTGTGTGTTCCTTCAGGACTTGATTCCACATTGTACCCAGGGTTCCCTGGAGACATCCAGGTGAACTCTGGGCTCATGGATTTCAACATGGTCCTGCCATTTCACTTGCAGTTTGCCTGGGACAGCAAGCCCATGCTGCCTCAGAGTGGCATTGGGAGGGACAGAAGGGTCAGTGTTACATTAGTCAGTGCAATAACACTGAGACTCCTGAGAGTCTTGTGGGACCTCCCTGAAATGATCTGGATTTGACTGAGAGGGGACAGGGCTCTACAACATTCGCTACATCCTCTGCAGTGAGACGGAGGGCAGAGTGGCCCATGATAACAAACCCTTTGTAGCCCTACATGGGGCCCATCCATAGAAAGTTCAAGGCTCGTTGGGTTATTAAAAAGCTCTACTTTCTCAGATTGTACCTGAGCAGGAAGTATCTGGCTCTAGGATTCCCACAGGAGCAGCAGCCAGGGACATTTTTTAAGCTCCCAAAGCAGGTAAGAATCCCTCCTGATCTCCCCTTCATGCTCAACAGCACATCCCCTCCTCCCCACTCCCATCCCCTCCTCCCCTGCCTCCTGCTAGTGCTGTCTCCTGGCTGACTCAGAGGAAGGGGGAACTTTCAAGACACTCCTACCTCTCTCCAGTCCAGCTGCATGGGGAACTGGGCTCAGCTAGGGACAGCATAGGTGGCAGGTGCGTTTCTCCTCTCTGCTCACTACCAACCTACTGCCACCTCTGCTATCACTGTCCCTAGCTAAGTCCAGCTTTCTGCCCAGCCCAGCGGGAGTGAGGCAAGAGTGGCTCTGGAGCTTCCCCTGCTGAGGCTGGCCATTGGTCCTGTTTTATACTGGACCATCCTGTCTTAAAACCCTTTGTCCCATATTCATTTTTGAATGAGGAACAGATGGCAAAAAGTCTTGTTTTTCAGCTCATTGGTGGAAATATGTGTCAAATCGTTTGTCCTCATGATGCTATTGCATGTGCCTATAGGTAGGGTACTGCACAGCCAGGAGGAGCAGGGTTAGGAGCCAGCCAGAGAAGGAGGGAAGGAGGTGGAGGATCTCAGGGGCTAGTTGCTCTGCACCTGTGCAAGGAGCTATGGCTGCAGTGCATGTACAGGAACACAGAGCCAAAGCGCTGCTGAGTGCCTGAGCTCCCTGTCCCTGGGCTGGGTGTGTGCAGATGGGCCTGGGCTCTTGGGGCAGCTGAGCTGCCACAGTCAGGCAGTTGATCTGCACACACGTCCCTGTGCTGTATTGGCACAAGGTAATGACTTTGAGAGTGGGCACGGGGAAGCACTGCATTTGTATCTGCTAGAATGCCAGTGGACTGGGAGAAGGCTCTTGTCACTGTCTTTGCACCCACAGAGCAGCCCGGTGAGGCCCTGGGGTGTCCTGCTGTGTGGGGAGGGGGAGCTTTGGCTTCTGGGCAGCTGGGCCAGCTCATTAAGCCATTATTTCTCCTCCAGAACAGGCAAATCTGTCAGTCTCCTGGGGAAGGAAGAGATGGTCTCTCTGGGCAGCTGGATGTACTGCCACAGGCATCCAATGCCCACTGACCTGAATGTGGCCAGAGAAGATTCCTGGATGCCCAGTGTCTATGCCGAATGCTGATGGAGGGGGAGGGGGAGTGACGTCCCTGTGCAGTGTGTGCCCCTGGCTTCCAAGTGTGGAGCTGGGCTGGACTGAGACTAGATCCCAATGTGGCGACAGGGTGTGCAGGCCTCACACTTACTATGCCATATTCTCTGTGGGATTCAATGTCATTAAAAGTGAAAAATTAAAGAGAATTAATATTTTATTATAATAGCAACAAGTCAAGGCTGGTACCATTTTCCTCATCTTTTTATGGTAGCCCCACTCCTCACTGCTGATTGGCTGAGGAGGTGGCTGTTCCACCCTTCAACACTGATTGGCCAAGGGGGGTGATGGTCCCACCCCTCATATAAGGGATGTCCTGTATTCTGGGGATTCATCAGTGGCCACCCTGCCTCTGCCCCTGCGTCAGTAGTGGGCAGATGGGAGGGGAGATGCCTGAGCACATAAGAAGGGCAGGGGCACCAAGGAAGGTGGGGGGATTCTTACCTGATACAAGGACTCTTTTTAAAGTCCCTGGCTGCTGCTCCTGTGGTGTGGTCTCTCCACCCCTGTGAGAGAGGCAGGGAAGCTGGAAGTGGGGTGGCCACTCGCCCCACAGTACCAGTCATTGCTTCCTCATCCCTTTTTACAAAATCTAAGATTTGCCCATGGTCACAGGGGGGTGGTCCTGTATCCTCTCCCCTGAGCCATCATGAAGCATCTAGCAGCTCTGTTTGTGCAGCACAGAGACCAGTGCCTGGTGTAGGTTTGCTGCAGTGCCTTGCTGTTTGCTCACCCACAGCAGGCTGTTAGTAGCAACTCAACTCACTAGCAGCAGCCACATGGGATGTTATTGCTCAGGTGCTGCTCCTCTATCTCATGGAGCTGGAGCTGGAGCTGCAGCTGTGGTGCCTGTAAAGGAAAGTCAGAAAACAAGGTGGTAGAATGGATCCAAGACTAGGGACTGTGATGTAGGGTATATCTACAACACATCCCCTGTGCTCCTGAGTGTGTCCTGATCACACATGCCAGAACTGGAAATCTGGCTTGGATGCCATTCTGGGTTTGGTTCACAGGAGATCACCAGCTAAGCAGAGTGGGGCTTGTTCAACACCCTAGATGGGAGCAGCCTTATAAAAGGGATGTTGCATTAAATTACAGAGTATTGGTTGGCCCTGTGCCCTAGGGGGTGCTGTGCTACTAGAAACAGGACATAAAATGACTGTCTAGAACAGAAGATGCTCCACCTATTAGGCATGTCAGTGGACTTATGTGATCCTATTTCATCCTGCACCAGGCTCTATAAAACTCTTAATACAAAGGGCAGGGGAGTCCTCCTTGCTGCTTTTTTGTGGCTCAAAGTTATGGGTGAAATGACAGTTGATGCATTCATGGCTTTTCAGGGACTTGAACAGGGTGAAGCAGAGTCATACCTGAATCCATTTTGACTTTCAACAGGTGGATCAGAATCTGGCCCTCTGAGTCTTGGCCCCTCAGGGTCATTAAAGAGTCCACATATCTCTTTGTCAGGATAAAAACTAAATTTGAGCTCCTTCTGAACCTCTAGCTCTGCCTCAGCGCCTGTAAAGTATACTCTTTCTCTCTTTTGGTTACAACCAAAAATCCAGCTCTTTCTCTCTGGAATTTCTGTGTTACTAAACATCGTTCAACAGCCGAGGGATTCTGCCCCAGAAGTGGCTATATTTCAGTGAGTGGGAATGCTGCTTTCTGTATAGTATGTGCAAGGAGAGTGGTCGCTCCTTAAGGAGACGATCCTCCAAGCCCAAAGGAAGGTAATCCCAACGAGGATCAAAGGGAGCAGGAGAGCACACAAGCCTCTGTGGCTCACCAAAAGCATCCAGGAATGTCTCCTTGCTAAAAAGGAGGCTTATACCCAATGGAAAGAAGGGGTCACCACCAGGGAGGACTATTCTGTAGTTGCTCGGGGATGTAGGGGGCAGTTAGGAAGGCCAAGGCAGAGATGGAACTGGGACTAGCTTCCCAGATTAAGGACAATAAGAAGTCTTTTTTTAAATACATAGGGGGTAAAAAAAAGGTCCCGGGTAATATGGGGCCCTTGCAGGACGACATGGGTAACTTGGTCGTCACACCAGACGGCAAAGCTAACATGTTTAATGATTTCTTTGCCTCCGTCTTCCTAAGTAGGGACCAGAACAGCCACCTCCCTGCTAGGCCCCCCTCGGGCCCCGGGGGAGGCACACCTGGGCCACGGGTTAGCGAGGATTTAGTTAGGGAGCTTCTGGAGGGGTTGGACGTATTCAAGTCAGCCGGCCCGGATGATCTCCACCCTAGAGTTCTAAAGGAACTGGCCGAGGTCATTGCAAGTCCCCTGGCACGGCTTTACGAGCACTCGTGGTGCTCTGGTGAGGTACCGGAGGACTGGAAGAGGGCCAACGTGGTCCCCATCTTCAAAAAAGGCAGGAAGGAGGACCCGGGAAACTATAGGCCGGTTAGTCTCACCTCGATCCTAGGCAAGCTGTTTGAGAAAATTATGTTGGCACACATCCATGAGGGGCCAGCAGGAGACTGCATGCTTAGGGGCAACCAACATGGGTTCATCAGTGGCAGGTCCTGTCAGACCAACCTGGTGGCCTTTTACGATCAGATCACCAGATCGTTAGACGCAGGGGTAGCAGTGGATATAGTCTTCCTGGACTTCCGGAAGGCTTTTGACACTGTCTCTCACCCTGTTCTCATTAAGAAACTGGGGGGCTGTGGTGGCGACACCCACACAGTCAAATGGGTCGCCAACTGGCTGGAGGGCCGCACCCAGAGGGTGGGAGTGGATGGGTCCTTCTCAACCTGGAAGGACGTGGGCAGTGCGGTCCGCAGGGCTCGGTCCTCGGGCCCGCACTGTTCAACATCTTCATCAGCGATTTGGATGAGGGGGTAAAAAGCACCCTTTTCAAATTTGCTGATGACACTAAGATGTGGGGGGATGTGGGTACATTGGAAGGAAGCAACAGGCTACAATCAGACCTCGACAGGTTACAAGGGTGGGCGGACGAGAATAGGATGGGTTTCAACACAGACAAGTGCAAGGTGATGCACCTCGGGAGGAACAACCGGCACCATACCTACAGGTTGGGGAACTCCCCTCTTGTCAGCACGGAGGCAGAAAGGGATCTGGGGGTCATCACTGACTCCAAGATGAACATGGGCCGGCAGTGTGGGGAGGCAGTCAGGAAGGCCAACCGTACCTTGTCATGCATCCACAGATGCATCTCGAGCAGGTCCAAGGAGGTGATCCTCCCCCTCTATGCAGCACTGGTCAGGCCACAGTTTGAGTACTGCGTCCAATTCTGGGCGCCACACTTCAGGAGGGATGTGGACAGCATGGAGAGGGTCCAGAGGAGGCCACTCGCATGATCAGGGAGCAACAGGGCAGGCCCTATGAGAGGCTATGGGACCTGAACCTGTTCAGCCTCCAAAAGAGAAGGCTGAGGGGGGATCTCGTGGCCTGTTATAAACTAGTCAGGGCGGATCAGCAAGTATTGGGGAAGTCACTGTTTCCCCGAGCACTGCCAGGAGTGACCAGGAATAACGGTCACAAGCTGGGAGAGGGTAGATTTAGTTTAGATATCAGGAGGCGCTACTTCACGGTCAGGGCGGCTAGGGTCTGGAACCAGCTTCCAAGAGAAGTGGTGCAGGCTCCTACCCTGGGGGTGTTTAAGAGGAGGCTAGATGAACATCTTGCTGGGGTCATTTGACCCCAGTATTCTTTCCTGCCAGGGCAGGGGGTCAGACTAGATGATCTGCTCAGGTCCCTTCCGACCCTAGAAACTATGAAACTACTATGAAACTATGACTTCAGCATTCTTCTGAGTGCAAGGAGCTGTACAAAGTACTTGTTTGTATTCTTTTCTATACACAGCATCTTGTAGGCTCAAGAGGACTATTTTTTTCATTTCAGTTCCATCACAATAGGATTGTCTTGCATGTTTGGGATCAGGGTCCCACCAAAGAGGGGCTTCAACTTTATATGCTAGCACTGGTCAAGGGGGTTGGCAAATGTGGGGAGCCCCAGAACAAAAAGCATTGTTAGACAGACTCACAAAAATTGTGTGTGTGCGTATGTGTGCATGCGCACATGCATGTATGTGAAAACACTGGATTTAAAACCAAACCTCAGTTTCTGGAGAGGAGGTACAGCTGATAATTAGATACTGGTACACACACATCCACACACACACATTATGACTCAGTGCTCCCATCTTCAGCATTGCTATCCTCTTGTGGCAGCCCTGTCACACATTCATTAATGCACCTTGATAGTTAGACAGATCCTGAGCAACTTGCTAATAACAGGCTTGATCAAGAACTGGAAGCCCTGTCAAGCAACATACAAATTGCCACCCTCTGCCAGAGAATCAAATGTCCATGTGGCACATGCACATAAGGCTGACCTGCCCCAAGGATCAGGGTGCCCATTGCTGCTTAACCCACAAATCTGCCTCCTGCTCCAAGCCTTCCTGTCTTCTATTTCAGACACGCCTGCCCTTTACCTGCCAGGATTACATCAGCCTGCATTCCCCCATACTTTGTACCCCATTTGCTGTGCCCCATCCTACCTGCTTCATCACATTCCTCCATGTCCCTGTCTCCATGCAGTCATGCCAAATAATCTTTTACCCCATGCATGCCTGCCTGCCCCACACCTTGCTGTGCTGTAACTGCCCACACAGTGTTTCATGTGTCTGCACTGTGCACTTACGCTGGTCATCTGAAGTCCTGCCCATATCAGACTACTCTAGTTGTCAGTCACATCTCAGATAGGCAGCTGGCATTATCCATCCCCACCCACCTTCCCTTGCTGGCAGAGTTCGAAGGCAGACATCCCAGTGTGTGTTCTTTATCTCAGAGATGCTCCTGCGTTTGAAGGGGAGCGATGAAGAAAAGGTCAGAGAACAGTCTATCTCCACTGGCCTGAGCCTGCATTGTGACTGGGGCTGCTATAGGTGCCTGGATCAAAGGGTTCCCTCTGGGCTGGGTGTTCCCTGAACCTACAGCCCCCATATAACCTGTAGATAGGATCTGAGACACGTGGGAAGGGGGCAGAGGGGACTGTGCAGCAGACAAAGGAGGGAAAGGTTCTCAAGAATGTCAGCGAGGGTTAAATAGCCATCTGGGCAAGTGGGATCATGGATCTCAAGGAAACCAATACCGGAGTTAACTGGACCCTGTGAAAAAGCTCCAATCCCACTCTTCTGGGCTTTGAGCAGGTCACATCGCATAAACCAATGGCTACACAAAGAGCATCCCACAGGCTTGTGTCTGGAGAAACTGCTGTCAGGGAACTTACACTGCTGGGGCCTGGCTACTCTTGACCCTGAGGTGCTGAACATTGCTTCCCACACACGGCAGCTCTACTGAGCTATTAAACCATTGTTACAATTGTCAAAAAGCAGCAGTCTGTAGCTGAAGTGTCTCCCTGCAGCCTGCTTGGCAGGTGCTTTTTGTCCATCCCCCCAGAACCTGGTGGTGCCTGCCAGCCCCTGCTCTATGGTGCAAGCTGCCTGTGCCCCTCCAAGCAGAAAATCCTGAGACCGCCAACCCCAGTGCCCCTTCCCTTCTCCATCACTGTCCTTCAGCACCAAACTGGAGCTTTACTCAGCATTATCATTTTATGGGCCCTTCTCTCCAGTCCCTCACTGGCTGACAGCCTGTCCTATGATGCTCCCAACACCCTTCTTGTGGCTGCAGTGTGACACCCCCCCAGGCCACTGCCTTTAGCAGAGGGAAATGCAGACGTTTGGCACAGAGTGGAGATCCCAGGCGACCTTGAGTCTCCAATGACTTCTAGCTCAAATCGATCCCTGACGTGTGCTCCCTGTCAGGTTGGATTTGCCAAGCACTGACATTGACTGGTGGCCTTTTCTAGTCGCTAGTTGTTCTTTGCCTTGAGTCCTTTCCTCCCATCCCCATTGCCCTGAAGCCAAGGAAGTTCCACATACCACTTGGGCCCTGGGAAAACCACTGGGATAAATGCCGTCTGTGGGGGCGGGGGGACATGCCTGGAGTGGGGATGTCATTGTCCCACCTGCTTCTGTCTGACTGTGGTTATTTCACTGCCGTGCTTGAATGAATGTTCACCAGGTGCCCGTGTTGCAGAGCAGAACTCAAGGTTCATTCTGGCCTCTTTGCCTCTCCCCTGCCACTAACCCACTGTGTGCAGCCAGCATGCAAGGTAGTGTGGCTTACAGGACAGTGTGTGAGGCTGAGCCTCAGAGCCCTGGATTCTACTCAGGCAAGGCAGTCCGCCTGCCTGTGCCTCACCTGCTCCATCAGTAAAGTGAGGACGGCAGTACTGGCCTCCTTTACCATTCACTTTGAGAGCTGCTGATGAGCAGTGCTCTACAGGAGCAAAGTAGTATTATTAATATGAGGTCAAATGACACTGCCCTCCTTTCTTAGGTGAAAGGACCTTTCAGTTCTGCTGGGGCTGGGGTTGTTCTGCATTTTCACGGAGACTTCACTCCTTCCCCATAGTGACATGAGCAATAGTGAGAGACCTGGACTAGGAAGTTAGAAGCTAAAGGCCCCAGAAGAGGGGACGTGCTTCAGAACAGAACAACCCGAAGAGGCAAACCTCTCCAGACTTCGTATCTGACTTTGCCCATGTCTACAGAGCAAAGGGCTTCAAGTCAGGACAACTGGACTCTGCCAGCTCTGCTGATGATTCACTGTGCGATCATGCTTTCTCTCTACCTGAGTTTCTGCATCTATCAAATGGGGCTAATGATTCTGAGCTCCTGCAGGAAAGAGCTTCAAGATCTGTTGATGAATGGTGCCTTTTAGGTGCATTGCATAGCTATTTATAATCCATCTGTTTTAAAGTGGGTGTGTCTGAGGGTGCTGGTTTAACCCATTACAAAAAGAGACTTTGCTTAACCCATTGCAAAGGGAGGCACTGGCTGTGAAATGGGGATCCAGACTCAAGGCTGAATCTGGCTTCTGCCTCCCCAGGCATCAGGGTGCCTGGATTTGAGGCTCTCAGGCTCTTCTCTTTGTGATGACAGATACAGATATGGGAACAATAGCCAAACCAGCCAGACATGGCTCTGCATGCCAAGCTGTCTTTAGGGACTGAAGCCCCCAGGGGGGAAGTAGCAGGGATACATGGCCTCAGTTGGAGGAGGAAGCGACAGAAAAGAGGGAAATGTGCACCTGGCTTGTGCTGTCTACAATGCTTCAGACACCCAGGCATGAGCTGCAGTCCCACTAGTTGCATAAGCAAGACTGAAGAAGAAGGGAACCAAGGACAAGTGAGGGACGGAGAACATTATGAGCCCAATCCTGATCACACTGAAACCAAGCAGAACATTGCTATTGGAGGAAGGCTCATGCTGTATGTAAGGGCACCTGTAGTGTCACAAAGATGTAGTATGACATTGAAAGCATTATGCAGGGCTAACAGGGCCTGTACATAGCTCATGGGGACAGTGAGGTCTACAGGCCATTGCTGGGGATATACCATTGTGGGCAATATGTTCTGTGCACTGTGGGGATAATGGGATCTGTTCGTGTTCGGGTATTGGAGGCTGTGCGCTGATATCACTAGGGGTAATGCTGACAATGCAAATGAAGCAAACCCTGTAATATGGATGTCATGTGTGTAATAGCAGGGGGTAGTCTGCAGAGCTGTGCTGTCTGTTAATTTGGACTACAACTCCCAAAAACCCAGGCTGGGAGGCAAGGGAAAGAGGAAGCTGGAGGCTGGAGTAAAGGGAAAAGAGAGCAGTGTGCACGTGGAACCTGGTCAGCTCTACACAGAGGAGTGCGCAGTGGAGCTGGAGATCTCAGTGGCTTGGTCAGCCTGGACTGGACTGAAGGAGCTGGACTAGACTTGGGGGCAGCTCAAGCTGCTGTTTGAGTGATCTAGGGACTAAAGGCTTGTTTGGGGACACCTCTGGAAGTGTGTGTATGGGAGGGAATTTAAGGTGCTAAGTGAATGATACCACAACGTTGATGTTTCTTTACCTTTTACCTGTTCCCTCCCTTTGGCCCATTGGCATGTGATTCTAACCCCTATGATTTTCTGTATAAAAGTGGGAACTCCCTCTTGCTTCTTGTGTCAGTTTTTGGGGCTGCAGAGTTGGCACAACTCAACTCTCCTCCAGTGCTGGAAGGGGAGTAGATAAGACATCCCTGTGTAGACATCAGCCAGTGCATTCTTTACTGCTTTTATGTCAGTTAAGCTTAAAACATGATGAAACTGTCAGTGTGGAGTTATAGAGCCAGAGATAACAGTGACAGTAATTCCTCTTATTTTATATATGAGGTTCTTCCTGTCCTAATCACACACCCACACACACACCTCACTGGGGATTGCACAGACATGCATACGCACTCACACTCACACAGTCACAAAGAACATTCACAGACATAAAACTGTGCATGTGTTTTATGTTTCTCTCCTTCTTCTCCCTCTCTCTCTCTCTCTCTCTCACACACACACACACACACACACACACACACACACACTACATTGAAGATAACACAGAAACAGAAATATACAACGTCATGGAGATTTCTCTTGTGTATACATATACATCAGTATGGGAATCTCTCTCTCTCTCTCTCTCTCTCTCTCTCACACACACACACACACACACACACACACACACACACACGGTTGGGGATTTCTCTCTGCCTGTCTTACACACACTTTTGTATCCATCTATTTTCTACAGGAGTTCAAACACAAAGAGCAGGATTCTACTGAAGACGATACTCTTCAGAAAACTAAGCCACAAAAAGGAAACTTATAAAAAGTGGAAATTTGGACAAATAAATAGGGAGGAGTATATAAGCATTGCTCAAGCATGCAGGGATGAAGTCAAGAAGGCCAAAGGGCAATTGGAGTTGCAGGCAACAATGGATGTGAAGGGTAACAAGAAAGGTTTCTACAAGTATGTTGGTAGCAAGAGGAGGACCAGGGAAAGTGTGGGTCCTTTACTGAATGGGAGAGACAACCTTGTGACAAAAGATGCACAAAAGGCTGAAGTTCTCAATACCTTTTTCACCTCAGACTTCACAGGCAAAGTCAGCTCCCAGACTACTGCATCTGGCAGCACAGTTTGGGGAGGAGGTGAGCAGCCAACAGTGGTAAAAGAACAGGTTAGGGACTATGTAGAGAAGCTGGACATATACAAGAACAGGGGGCTGGGCAGGATGCACCCAAGGGTACAGAGGGAGTTCACTGATGAGACTGAAGAGCCATTGGCCATCATCTTTGAAAACTCATGATGATCAGGAGAGGTCTTGGATGATTGGAAAAGGGCAAACATAGTGCCCATCTTTAAGAAAGGGAATAAGGAGGATCCAAGGAATTACAGACCAGTCATCCTCACCTTAGTCCCTGGAAAGTTATGGAGCAGATCCTCAAAGAATCCATTTCTAAGCATTTGGAGGAGAAAAAGGTGATTACTGATTAGAAACAGTCAGCATGGATTCACCAAGGTCGACTCATGCCTGACCAGTCTGATTGCCTTCTATGATGAGCTGACTGGCTCTGTGGATGTGGGGAGGCCAGTGGATGTGATATACCTTGATTTTAGCAAGGCTTTTGATATGGTCTCCCACAGCATTCTCACAGGCAAACTAAGGAAGTATGGGCTGGGCAAATGGACTGTAAGGTAGATAGAAAACTGATTGGAGCATCAGGCTCAGGGGTAGTATTCAGTGGCTCAATGTCTAGTTGGCAGCCAGTATCAAGTGGAGTGCCCAGGGGTTGGTCCTGGGGCTGGCTTTGTTCAATGTCTTCATCAATGACCTGGAAGATGGCATAGAGTGCACCCTCAGCAAATCTGCAGTTGACACTAAGCTGGCAGAGAGTAGTAGATATGGTGGAGGGTAGGGCTAGGATTCAGAGTGACCTAGACAAATTGGAGGATTGGGCCAAAAGGAATCTCATGAGGTTCAACAAGGACAAGTACAAAGTCCTGCACTTAGGATGGAACAATCCCATGCACCGGTACAGCCTGGGGGCTGACTGGCTGGGCAGCAGCTCTGCAGAAAAAGATCTGGGGGGTTACAGTGGATAATAAGCTGAATATGAGACAACAGTGTGCCCTGGTTGCAACGAAGGCTAACGAAGGCTAACAGCTTACTGGACTACATTGGTAGGTGTGTTGCCAGCAGGTGATTATTCCCCTCTATTTAGCACTGGTGAGACCACATCTGGAGTCCTGTGTTCAGTTCTCCCCGCCCCCCCTGCCCATTACAGAAAGGATGTGGAAAAAATGGAGAGGGTTCAGCAGAGGGCAACAAAAATGGTGAGGGGGCTGGGGGACATGTCTTATGAGGAAAGACTGAGGGAACTGGGCTGATTTAGTCTACAGAAGAGACAGAGAGGGTATTTAACAGCAGCCTTCAACTACCTGAAGGGGGGTTCGAAAGAGGGCAGAGCTAGACTGTTCTCAGTGGTGGTAGATAGAACCATGATAGAAAAAGGAGCAACGGTCTCAAGTTGCAGCAAATTTAGGTTAGATATTAAGAATTTTCTTACTAGGAGGGTAGTAAAACACTGGAACAGGTACCCAGAGAGGTGGTAGAATCTCCATCCTTGGAAGTTTTCAAGACCTGGCTAGACAAAGTTTGGCTGGGAAGATCTAGTTGGGGCTGGTCCTGCTTTGAGCAGGGGGTTGGACTAGATGACCTCCTGAGGTCCTTCCAACCCTAATTTTCTATGATTCTATGATTTCACTTAGCAGATGGCCAAGGTGCAGTCTATGACCAACTTGGGAGTTACCTGACATAAGGAGCAAGTCATTATGCCCCCTGGGCACCTATGTGCCCACATTATAGGAATAGCATCAGCCTCCAGAGATTTACAGAGGTTTTCTTATTCCTGTAATGGGGGCCTTTACATGCCTGGAGGAGGTCATGAATCCCTCATAACCCATTAGTCAGGCAACTCAGAACTGGTTACAAACTGCACGTTGGTCATGTGCTGGGTGAAACAGAATTCTGCTCCCAGGACTGGTAAGCTCCTTTTTTCATATACTTAGTACAACCTTCGCTGCCTTCCCTATCTCCCTTGGCTTCATTTGTTCTTCCTTCTGGACCTGGCTATCTGTTCCCTCCCTCTCATAGCACCTGCATCCCCTTCTCATTGAATGTTTCTTCATGCCACTTATTTGATAGGATTTAGGAGTTCCCATTCCTCCTTCCTTTTCTCTCACTCCTTTTCTTTGTTACTGATTCTGCCTTTCTTGTTTGTCCCATATTTTCTATTATCTCCTTCCCCCAATTCTTGCTCCTCTATATCCATTCTCTCTGGCTCTCAAATCTCTTTAGCTAAATCCATCTTTTCCATCATATCAATTTTCTCTGCTTCCCTCCTTCTGTCTGCATCTTATATTCTTTCACTGCATTGCAAACCATTTTACTTCCTCATCTTTCATCTCCTGCTTTCTCTTTCTCTCCATTTCTTTGTCATTCACTTCTCTGCTTCCCATTTCCCTTTTCCTCTTTCCCTCTAGTCCCATCTTCTGTCCCCCAATATTCAAGCTTTCTGTCATGCCATCCACTTCTCAGTATTCCCCTCTCCTTTTTCCCTCATTCTCCATCTCTGCTCCCTGCCCCCATCTTGTGGCATGAATGTGCTTCTTGTGTTTGGCTCATAAAGATGCATCCGCCTGAGCCATAAAAGCAAAGTGTTCAGTCTTTACTTTCTTTCAGGCTGGGGCAGGTGTCACTTCATCCTCTTACCCTGATAATGGGCTGATCAGCCTGAGGGCCTGAGAATGCCTTGGCTGAGCTGTGGGGAGAGGATTCCCTTATATGCTTGGTTAAATTAGCCTGTTATGTCACAACCATTGCATTATGCACATGTGGGGTAAGTGGTGCTTAGGGGCGGGGGGATGAGGAGAGGGGAGACTGGAGGTGTAGATAACACAAATTCCTCTTCCTGCTTTATTCTGTTGGTAACTTCCTCCAACCTTCAGTGCAACCAGTCCCTTTATATATATCACTGTTCAAGCTAACTGGGCCCAAGCTATTTTGAAGAGCTGTCCCTGGCTAAGGGATTATTTTCCCACCAAAGTGCAAAACTTCAAGAACACGGGGGTATTCTGAAGGTGGATGACCCTTCAAAGACTTCAATGTTAAAAACTCCAGGAACTTGAAAGTTAAGGTGGCTTTAAAACAATGTACCACATAGTCTGGCTCATTGGAATATCATAACCTTAACTCTGCCCCAGCAGCACGGGGACAGTGAAATTTCTCAGACTAATCTGGGAGTTACTGGTTAATGTTAGATTCACCCTTGAGGTCAAGGAAATTAGTGGACTCAATTTAGTGTTTTTCAGAGAGAGAAGCCAGTTAGGAGAACAATGGTAAAAGTGTTGGCTTCATTTATGGCTGAGCTGCCCAGCTCTTGTTCATGAATGTTTGGCCTGGGAAGGTGTTAGGCTTTGCTTGCTTTTGGACAATATCAGCAATATAACTAGCCCAGGTAATGCCTGTAATTTGTACTGTATAACCAGGTATTTCCTTGTGTAAAGCTTGTTCTCTGAGAAAACATTTAAAAATGCAAGACACATGAAGAAATTATTTAACTGTCTGATTAAATTAAGAAAACACTGTGCTTCTGTGTTTGAACTCCTGACTTGGAAATGGGGCCACAGCATGTCAGGTCTTCTGTGAATCAAGCAGTGCTTTTCCCTGCACATAATGGTGTTTATGAAGTGAATTATTCTGACGTGAGCAAAAATGTAATTTGCAACAGAGAGCCTATTGATGTAGCTTGGGACAGCTCAGTTCTTGCTCTGCTCTGACAAGCACCCTACTCTCCTTACCTAAAGGCCTTTTAGAGGCTCTCATTGACATGGATCTCACTCTTGCTTTCCATCAAGCTGGCTGCAGTTTAAGCTCGCGTGCCAAGAAATTGAGCCATTCCTCCAGAGGGTTCCCAGATGTCCTGGTGTCAGCGCAGCTGGGCAATCAAGCA
This sequence comes from Crocodylus siamensis, assembly GCF_052110815.1. Classification (NCBI taxonomy): domain Eukaryota; kingdom Metazoa; phylum Chordata; order Crocodylia; family Crocodylidae; genus Crocodylus; species Crocodylus siamensis. The sequence continues at coordinate 49,440,636 of NC_143403.1, forward strand.
CGTTATAATGCATGCAGTGGACTTACCAATTCAACCCCACAGGCCCTGGGCTTGGAAAATCTTCATTTTGATTGGTGAGCAGATCCACCGATTAGGTAAGGGCTGGGTGGAGCTGAACCTACCCTGAGGGGTGGGGGCAGGGCAAGGAGCCTCCTGGACCTGATTGAAGCCTGCATTTTGGAGATCCAGCAACACTTTGGGGGTGGAGCCTTCAAAGTAAATAAAAAGGAGCTGTGTGCCCAGCACATGGCAGACACGTTGGGGTCAATGAAGGAAAAGGGGGCTGGGGAGGAGCTGCCCAGCAGGTGAAGCAGCACCCAGAAGAGCTCCAAAGACCCACTCCCTTGCCGGGACTGACACCTCAACCCCATCGGTGCGCAGAGCAGCGCATGGGGCTCAGACCTTGGGGCTGCTTGTGGCAGTCTGGGTCTGCATCCCCTGGCAGGTGGCCAGGGAGCAGATCACAGATCGGTGCTCAGAGCCCAGACCCTGGGAGCCGCTTGAGGTGGCTCGGGTCTGCAACCCCTGGCATGCGGCCAGGAGTGTGGTGCAGAGATTGCTGCACAGATGGTCCAAGAGCGGACCGGGACTCTGGGCGCTGCTTCAGGGTGGCTTGAGTCTCCAATCCCTGGCACAAGGCCAGGCTGCTGATGCAGCAGCACTCTGCAGTGGGTCCAGGAGCTGACTGAGCCCCAGTGTCATACAAGGCAGCCTGGGCCTCCAACCCCTGCCATAAGGAGCAAGCCAAATGGTGCACGGGTTGATGCACAGGGCTGTGAGCAAGCCTCAGGACAGGATAGAGCCCAGGCAGTGGCCAGCTACCATGCCACAGATCTGGAGCAGCCCTGCATCACTGTGGGTTGTTAGGGTTGGGAACAAGGGTATCCCACAGGGGAGGGAAACCTCTAGAGGGAGCCAACAGTAGCCCCGGTGAGGTAAGTCACCTTGTCCCAGCCCACAAGGGGTTGAAGGGGCCTGGAGCATCGTCCCCTTTTTCCCTGGCAGAGCTGTGGCCAAGCTTCCCCTCACTGAATGGGGAAGCCCTGGCATAGTAGCACCCTCAACACCTGGAAGGGTGAGCAAGCGCCTCATATTTTGTCATTTGTGCCTTATATTTTGTCATTTGAGGTTTCACTGTTATATGAGCACACATGGGCAACTCCCATGGGGGGGGCACTAGATCGCCAACTTGGGGGGGCCCCTAGTCGCTGATCACTGACCAGGGAAGATCCCTCATGGCCAATTGCTGCCCGGGGCAGGGGGAGGAGGGGGGACGTGTTTCTGACTGAGCCAGTGGCGAAAAAGAAAGTACACTTCCAGTTTTGCAGCTGGCGCTTACAGGGGGTGCACAGCCGATCTCAGAGGGTATGCATGCACCCGCATGCACCCCCTACACATTGCCAGTGTGAGTACAAGTGTATTCTTATCTTTGATTTCCACTTCATACATGACAATGTTCTTTCATGGACTGTAAATAGTTAATTGCATTTATCCCAGTTGACGTGCTGTATTTACCTATACTTACCTGTTACAGATCTGTTGCTTACCTGTGTGGGTTGAAGCTCTATAGGAGGTATAAGTCAAGTATATAATATAGTTCTGTACCATTGAATAAGTGATTTTATGTGTGTGTGTGTGTGTGTGTGTGTGTGTATAACTTTATTTTATTAATTAATAAACCTGTATATAGTTAAGCAGTTGAGTTTGGCCTGACTCTATAGGGAACTGAGGGGAAACTGTGTGCAGCTGACCGTTTCCTCCCACAGCACCTCTGCCTGCTGACCATCCCCTTCAATTCGGAGAGGGGGGTACATACCCTGTGTATACCCAGGCTACATGTAGAAGGTATTTTACAAACAATGGCATATTTAGTGGCAGTGGTGGCTGGTTTTGGAGCTTGTTTGCAAACCTTGTCCCTTTTTGAGGTTGAATCACTGGGAGTGTGGTAGTTGCACCAGGGATGTTGGGCTAGGCGCTGTTCTACAGGGCAAATCCATTTGCTTTTGAATAGATCTCCTCTCCTTGTGTTCATAGCCCTATAACATCTCCATAGCATCTCTATTCCTGGCTTAACCAGTAAAGCAGCATTAAGAATGGGTTTAGAGTCCTTGGCTTCTTTTAATGCAGTTCAGCATCTGGAAACAAGGAAGGGGAGCCAGTATGATGTCTGCCATCTTGGCCATCATACTTGAACTGAGCCATGGTGCTCAGGAGCTAAATGCTTAAGCTACAACAGTGTGAGGTAAGTTGCCAAGGCTGGTGTCTGTAGCAGGTTCATATTTTGAGACTCAGTGCACAGGTGAACTTAGAACACACTTTCACCAATGGGTTACACAACTATGATACAAACAGCAGTTTTCCACAGTTGAACAAATGCAGAATACATCCCATATGCAACATAGAAAATGTAGGTTGGATATTAAGAGGAACTTTCTTACTCTGAGGTTGGTTAAACATTGGAACAGATGACCTACACGGATTCTGAAATCTCCATCCTTTGAAGTTTGAATATCTGCTTACATAAGCACTTGGCTGGAATGGTTTTAGGCAGGGATGAGCCTGCCTTGAGACCTCCTGAGGTTCCTCTCATACTTATTTTTCTATGATTCCATGATTCTTTTGGTCCCCATGGATTGACAGGTGTTATAAATCCATACGCTTCAGGACATTAAGCAGTCTCTGGACTCAATCCATCTGGTGCCTTCCAGTCATATGTCCCTTTAGCTAGTAAGTTTAGAAGTAGTAAAGAAGCTTCTCTTATGAGCAGGCTTTGACATAACAAAATATTGCCAGGGTTCTTGTACCTTTTTCTGAAGCAGCTGGTACTAGTCATTGTTGGAGACAGGGCGCTGGTCTAGATGGGCCAATGGCCTGATTCTCTGGGGGTGCTGGTGCACATTTTCAGTATTATAGTGGTGTGAGACCCATGCAGAGGTCTTAGAGCTTTGGCCAACCAGAGCATCATGCCCCGTAGTGGGAGAATATTGTGCCTCCATCTTGAGCGCAGTTTTTTTTGTCAGCAATTCCTCCTTTCTATTAACAGCTCAGCACATGCTTTCCCTGGGAGTTTTAGATGTTTAGCTGCAATGGCAGACACAGTGAAGCCAGGGGGATTAAGGTCAGGCAAAATCTGTGTAAGGGTTTTTCTGTTGCTAAAGAGCAGAACCATGCTTTGGGATATCCTCAATTGTCCAGAGATGGGGGTTTTGCATTTGTAGGGAGGGTGGGGGTGGGAGTTGTGCAAGTCCTGTTGACAAAACATATTGTTTATTTTCCAGTAGCAACCAAGGGCCTCAACTGAGATCGGGCCCCATTGTGCTTGGTGCTGGGCATATGCTTGGCAGGAAACAAGCTCTGTCCAGAAAGTTTATAGTTTATGTGGATAGGGGGTAGATAAGAAAGGAAAAGTGAAACACTTCATCTAAGGTCACTTGGCTGAGACAGAAATAAAACCCAGGTCTTGTAAGTAGGCTACAAACAGATGTCACATTTGTCACAGAATAAATCATTTTATCCCAGGAGGAAATGCAATCATTCAGACATCCATATCCATTATTTCAGGATAAATCTTAAGATTCATGGGGTAAGAAACACTGTTTATCCCTGGAGGCAAAGTGCATCTGAATGATTATCCTGGGATTGCATCATTGAATCAATGGCACAAAAACAGCAGTGCATTTAGCTGTACACTAAACCCTGATTAGATAAATGATATCTGTACATACCAATCCCAGGATATTTGTTCTGGAACAAACATGGGCAAAACCTGTCTAGGGGCAAAAACAATTTTGTTCCTAGCCATTCTACCCACTAAATCATGGTGCTCTGGGTAATAGTTATCACAGCAATAGGACCTTGTGCCACACAGGCTGCAGGATTCCCTGGTATTGGTTTGATTGGTGTAAGGCACTGCCTTTTGGGTGGGAGCACTAGAAAGGGGTGCTAATGAGTTAAATGATGAGAAATGTTCATAGATTCATAGCTGGAAAATGTCTGAACTTGATTCCAAAATTTCCATTCATGGTAAACTAGTCCAGTATTTAATTACCCTTGCTGTTAAAAATGGGCATCTTATAAATGAATAAAGCTGTCTAGCACCCATTTGCTTGATTAGGAAACACTTTGTTTTCAAATGTCTGATTCTGTGAAGATCATTTTTCTGGAAGGGGAGGCAGAGCCAGAGTATGTCACATGAAGAGGTAGAAGCTGACCTGGTGGTGCTCTGCTCAGTGGTGTTCCTACATTCATCCCAAGATGGGTGTATGTAGTATATTGTGGGGAACAGTGAGGAGCTTCACTATAGGCAGAGCTAGGAATGAGCAGTAAGGGCTTTCCAGACAGTAAGGGAAATGGGTTCAATATTAGGAAAAGAAAGGTGGGATTATCAATATTTGCACTGAGCCACATGACAAGAAGCCACAGCATCCCAAAGTAGGGTCCCCTCCTGGGTGACATCACAATGTACTGCCATGGAAACAATAATTATATCACAAAGTAGCCATTATGAAATCACTGCAGTATCAAGTAGAAGTAGTAGAAAGAAATAGGGAAAAAGAGAGAGCCAGACATTAGAAGAGTGAACAGATTTGAGCACAGACTGTTCTGGAGCAAGAGATACCTTGTGAGTGAGGTGGGAGAAACAGAAGAAGAGAGAGAGGAAGAAAGACAAAATTGAAACAAGCAGATAAAAAAGGAAATAATTAGACAAGAATCAGTGAATTAAAGGGAATGTATGAAAAAGAAACTCTTAAACAGTCATCTCTTCTGGGGGTCAGGAGGGAGATTGTGGGGGTGTCTACATGTTCATTAATCCACAGTAGTTACTGCACATTTAATTTACTATTTGCTTAATGAATTTACTATTTACTAACTAAATGTGCAGTAACTAGACTTACTGTGCAGTATTGCCGGTGCATAGGTTTTCAGTGATGCTTACTGTGCAGTAGCCTAATACTACCACACACTACAGTAGCCTATTAGCACAGTTTTTGTCCAGCACACTACTGCACAGTGCTATTAGGCCACTGCACATAAAGCGTCTTGTGTAAATGCACTCTGTTAACATGAGTTGGGGAAGGGGATCTTGGCCAGAAGGGGCAATTCCAAATACCTTAATCACCAAGAAAGGTTATTCAGAACTTGAAGTGATTTCACATATCCCTTCCATGTCTCTGGCTTGTTTTTCACTCCCTTCTTCCATAATCTTCTAGGATCACATGAGCCAGAAAAAACAAGTGGCTTTGATACCAAGTTCTCACCATTGGCACATATCTCTAAGAAGGCAGAGGCAGCAGGCTGGACAGTAGGTTAGAGTGATTGGTGCCTCCTTGCCTGGAAGAGCCCATAGCCGCCTCTTCTGGGACCTGCTGGCTGGAAGGATGTAGACAGTGCAGGGAAGTCCGTGCCCTAACCTGATTTTTTTCCCCACAAGGCATGAGCAGCTCACATTCATCTGCCTTCTGTGACAACAAGGCTAGTAATGGGGGAGAGGAGTAAACGTTTTGGAGAAATGCTCTTACGGCTTTTTCCATGGGGAGGCCAGTCCCATGGGCACAGACAGCAATGTGAGTTGGGACAGCTGTGATCAGGTCCTGGATTTACCATAGACACCCTGTATGACCTTGGCCAGATCTTGTGCTGCCATAGTTCCCTTCAGTGCGATGGATATAATGCTACTGCTCTGTCGGCTCCTGAGCAGAAGTGTGATGGTTGAAAGTGTTACCTGATATGGAGCCTGGATAACGGCACTGAGTCCTCCCCAGGATGGGCACATGAGCAAGCCCAGAGCACCAGGCAGCACACTGAGCCCATGCTACAGCAAAGAGATGGTGTGGCAGTGGTTAGGAATTGCATGACGACTCACTAACCTGTGCACTTCCCAAACCGGAGGTGCTGCCAGCAGCAGAAGGGGGAGCAAGCCATCGCATGAGGGAATGGAAATAAGGTGGGACTCAGGGGAGCTCAGCACCTTGAAAACGGTGCCACCATTCAAAGGCGGCTTTTGCCAATTTGACTAGATAGGTCAGGTCTCCACAGAGCACTGCTGAGCCCTGAGGGGAAAATTTGAAAGGTATTTAGGTGCCTAATGATGCAGATAGGAGCCTAGTGGGATTCTCAGAAGTGCCTCAGGCTCCTTCACTGTACAGCACCAGCCGCCCCTTAGCTTTGGTGAATGCCAGTCACACACAGCAGTGAGGACTAGAGCCCCAGGAGCGTCTAGGTCTCAGGCCTCTCATCCATGCTGCCTCAGCTGTGAGCAGACACTTCTCCTGCCCTCTCCTCTGTGACTGCTCTGCATATTCTGCTCTCCTAATCTCACTTCCAGCTGTGGCATCACTTGTGTTACTGTCCTCTGAAGTCCCTCCACCAGTTCCTAATCCTCAAATGAGAGAGGGATTGTGCTGCCAGCAATGCATTTGCATCTCTCAGCCCCTCACGGGCATCCTGATTTGAGGGGTGCCTGCTGCTCTTACCAGGATCCAGCAGTTGGAGAGAGAGCAGCAGCTGCCTGTGCCCTCTCAGGGGTCTCTTTGGCTACTCCGCAGTGATGGACAGTGGTTGTCCCCGTGCCCTCCATACCTGAGAGCGTGTTAAAGCAGTGAGTGGCAAAGCATTGAGGTAGGAAGCACAGTTGCTGGTCTCCCTTGTGTCTCTAGACATAAGGAGCTCAGCGTCTCTGCCTTGTTCACGGTCCAGGCTGGAGCTGTATTTACTAAGCTGTCATTTAACTGCCTCTGTGCTCTCTTTGTCTCCTGCAGTGCCCGTTCTGAGACCTGGGGAAATGCACAACAAAGGCCTTGATCAAATGACTTTTTAAGCCATGAGCCCAGATCCAGGCACTTTCCAGTGTCAGGGGTTCTAAGCTCGCTCGGTGCATTCAGTGCTAGGGAAGAGCCTGGGCTGAAAGCCCTTTGGACAGAGGCAGCAAGGGTCAAAATATATGTGTCCCTTGCTGTGGGAGAGTTCCCTCCTTGCTTGCTTGCCCCAAACATGCTCCTCACTAGCCAGTGAAGTGAGGGTTCACCAGCACCACTATAGTTTTAAGAGTGAGCAACCAGAGCAATTGTCCAGGGCTCCAGGGCACAACAGCCTTGTTAGGCTGATTTAGTTCAAGGCATCAAATGGGAAGGTGGGATGAGGGATGAGCCCATGCCACAGAGTCTAATAGTGGCTTTCTTTGCTCATCTGGAAGGCAATGAAAAGATGGAAACAGCAGGAGGACAGGGTATGTGACTAGGGCCCCGAGCCCCTCCCAGCCCCAGGTAAAGCAGCAGCACCACCGCTTCACAGCAGAAATGTCCATGCGGGAGTTTCCAAATTTCCCCCTGCTCCTTTGAAGGGAGATCTGGCATCTGTGCCCCCACAGAGATATGGGAGAAAGGGCCGCCCTGATACTGCTAGTGCCTTCTGTCTGCCCAGCCCAGCACAGGGGTTGGTGTGGGGTGGGTATGGTAGTGCTGGAGGATGGAGGAGGATAGAGGAGGTGAACATGAGTGGGGGAGGGAAAAAATGGACAGAACCAGAGAACTGAGGAGTGGATGAAGGGGACAACGATGGGGAGGTTCAGAGGCAGGGAGAAAGAACTGGAAGATGGATGGAAAGAGCCAGGGGTGCAGAAGGGAATAGGGTGGGGGAGGTAGGAAGGGAAGGGGAGCAGAGTGAACAAATGTGGGGAGGAAGAGGCAGAGCTGCAGTATTTGAGTGGTGCTTGGCATGAGTCTGCCCTCCCTCACTCTGCTCACTCCTTTTGTAAAAGCTCAGAATGTACCTCCTGCAAATTACCATTATAAACTCAGTGAGTTGCCTTTGTTTCTTTTTTTTTTCTTCCATAAAATCAATCTTCAGTCCATAAAGCCAACCCCCAGGAAATTGCTGGGCCATTCAGTGTGTGCTGGTCGAAATCCCGGAGCTCTCATTTTCACATCAGTCCAGATCCTGCACCGTGAAAGGGGAAGGGAGCCCTTTGTTGTGCTGAGGGGATGGAAGCTACTTTGGGGGGATTGGGCTGGGTGGGAATAAGCTCCTTTCTTTTCCCCCTGCTGTATCCAGTCTCCACACACTGATGCAAAAGCAGTGCATCACCAGGTAACATGCAGAGACCCAGTAAGATGCAACTAGTGGGCTGTCATCACTGTTTGAACTTCAGACATAAAGCTTTAAGGGCATCAGCCACTCCTAACTGAGCTAAAGAATCAGCCCTTTGGCTCAGACCCATAACCAACACATTAACCTCCTGCGTGGACCAGCCGCAAGAGGGAGACAAAGACCCATGTTCTCCAGGTGCAGGTTTAAGTGCCATTTACCAAGCCCAGGGAGCTCCCTGCTCTACTGCTGAAATGATACAGCACAGGCAGGAACAAAATGAGCATCCCTGACGTCTGGCTCCTGGCCCTGGAAGGACAGCCTCTCAGGGCTTGTCTACATGAGGACACCCAGGAAAGTTAAACCAAATGAACAATAACTGTGAATCAAAATGGATTAGTAAAATCATATGAAAGATGCTGTGGGTGGGGGAGGGCAGAGATAGTGAAGACAGGGAGGAGGGTTGTGGGAGAGCACAAACATTCAGGATTAAAGTGGCCTTGATTTGGGTTAGTCTGATTCACAATGATAAAGCGTCTTTGTCCAGACAAGCCCTCAGGAGAGGGGAAGTCAGGCTCTGGTGCCCGTTCAGTAGCTGGCATGTCTCCTGAGATGGCTCATTATTTTCATGCATGGCGGTGGAGGAATTGGAGGACTGTGTGCTGGAAGCTGGGCCGAGCTGTCACCAACTCACTTCACCACTGAGCAGCTGTCAGACCACTCCTAGCCACCGCACACCGGTTTGTTTAGAACTCGATGTTTCAGGGCCCGGCTGTGAAACTGGGGCTGGGTTTGTTCAGGCTTCATGTCAGACTCCAAGAGGATGGTGAAATGGGAAACCAGCCCTTCTGTCCTTTCCATGGGCCACCACTTCTGTTTGATCAGCTTCCATGTGCCCCTCTTCCTGCAGAGCTGCTCCTAGGAAACCCTAGGACAATAACTCATATTGTCTCTGATTTAAACCGATCTGCCTCTTTGGAGAAGGTGGGGATTCTTCTACGGTAAAATCCTGTCCACTGCGAAATCCCTGTTGACTTCAGTGAGACTAGGATGTCAGTGCAGGATTCAGGTACTTTGCTGTTGACTTGCAAAAAGGGCAGGGAGATGTGAACAGAGTGGGAGCTGTGGAAGTGGTGAAGGGTGACTATTTTTGTTTTAAAAGTAGCCCCTGAGTCAGCACCTCCTTTCTTGATAAACCCAGAAGGTTGGAACCTCCTCTGGCCTGAAGACCCTCAGAGTTCTTAGTGATTCTGGACGGGTAGGCACCCTGGGGTGAGTATAAACTGCAGTACCCTGACCAGGATTGTGGCACTATCCCAGAAGAGGCTGTCTCCCATCCAGGGGGGTCCATAGAGTCATAGAAAGTTAGGGTTGGAAGGGACCTTGGGAGGTCATCTAGTTCAACCTCCTGATCAAAGCAGGACCATCCCCAGCTATGTCATCCCAGTCAAGGCATGAGCCATCTACAGGGTTTCAGGGGTCCCTTGCAAACAGATGTGTGGCTTTGGAAGTTTAGGCCTGACTTAGGCACAAAATTTAAGTGCTTTAATGAAACAGGCACAAACCCCTGCTTGGGCATCTTGCATTGTTTGAAACCTGGTTTGTATCAGCAAAGTGTACACAGAGCAATGTACAGGCACAAGCTGAACCAGATAAGAAACTGAGACTACAAGTGTCCCTGCAAGGATTTGCCTCAGTTTAACTAAATGGGATTTTAAACTGATATCAGTCAAAACAAGGGTAAATTCCATGTGTGGACAAGGCCTCTGAGATAGCTGACAGATGTCCTCAAAAAACAGAGTTCTGTGCTTGCCTTTAGCGTCCCAGGTTCTCACTTTAAGGAACTCCAGGGAATCAAGGACGGGCCCTGGATGCTTCCAGCGGCAGTGCCTCAATTACCCTATCTGTAATAGGGAGCACATTCTTTCCAAATTCCCATGGGCTTGTAACGATTAATTAGCTCATGTCTGCAAGCACCTTGAAGATGCCAAGTGTAATGACTGAGCTTCATTAATATGATCGATCATTTCCCTCGTGCCGTCTAAGTGTCTGCCTGGTGCTTAACAGACATAACAGAAGATACAGTCCCCGTCCTATTCTTCCTGTCACTGATTTGTACTGTGTGTCCTGGTCCCTCTTTCCCACCGTGTCCACTCCTAGCTCATCCATATGCGATGGTTTGTAGCTGCCAAGGAACCAAGGCCTAATTGAATAGATCCGTGTGATGTATTTGTATCGACAAACAGCAGATACACAGCCCAAAGTCAAATAACAAGATGGTACAAGCAGGAGTCTGTCTTCTAGTCTGAGCTTCCTAATCTATCATTTGCTTCTGCCCCCAGGTGGGGTGGGGAGAGCTGCATGAGAACCTACGTCGAGCAAAATTCTCCTCTATTACCATTCAGCAGTCTTGGAAACCACAGAGCAAAAGGAACCTGCCTTCTTAGCACAATACAGCTTGCTGTCCTACTACTGGCTGGGCCAAGTAGAGCATTTTAGGAGCCTGCTATTGTACTTGCACAAATTTCCTCTTTCAGTCCAAGCAGCAGATACTCATGCTTGAAGATCTGGAGGTTCCTGGATTCAGACCCTTTGACAATCCATTTAGGGACACCATTCTCATTAGTGCCCTCTCCAGGAATTTAAACTTGTTTGGGATTATAAAGCACATGGGGCAATTCACCTGTCAGGGAGAAGGTATAATTCTGGGTAAATTCAGACCCCTGGGCTGAGTATCTGTTGCCCTTCATGTAATGTGGTATGTAAGAACTGACAAGTGATGCCCAGGGGCCTATCTTGGCCAACAGTGCTTCCTGATTGTCTTAAACACACCATAGCTGCCTATGACATCCCTAGGATGTCCCTAGGATGACCCTTAGGGTGTCCTTCTGGACAACATCAATTAGGGAACAAGCCCCCCTAACTAAAAGTACATCCCAGCAGAGCACTGAGAAATTGACCTCCTGGATGAAGGGTGATATCCTAGGAGAATTCCAGGATAGTGGAAATATTTTTCCTTCTACCAGACCCAAGTATCCCAGACAGGCCTTTGCCTGACAAATGCTCAGTTTCAAAGACCATGGCGTTTCCTGGCAGAAAGTTGCCAGTGTGGATCAGGCATCAGGTCCATCTAGCCCAGTTGCCTATCTCAGATGTTGGTCAGCATGAAGTTTCTCAGAGGAGGTGTCAGAGCCCTGCAGCAGCTGAAGTGAGACAAGCCTACCCCCATTAGGTCTCATCCTTATCTCTAGCAGTTAGGGATCAACTTAAGCCCTGGAGCACCAGGTTCTGCTTTCCTTCCAAAATCTTGTTCCAGCCAAAATCTTGTTACAAGACCTCTGAAAAGTCTCATTATTCATGTAAATGTCTGGTCTTGTTGTGACTCTTGCTACATTTTGGGCTTAATGACTCCCAGTGCCAGTAATGAATTCCTCCAACCCTTCTGATTTCAGTGAATGCCCTTGTTCTTCAGTTATGAAACAAGGAGAAGAGAAGCTCCCTCTCTGTCTTCCCTAGATCATACTTTATTGCATGTGCAGTTACCAGATGCCTCCCTCTTCATTTCCTTTTTAATGCAGACAACCCCAGTAATATAACCTCTGCTGATACCATATTCTGGGGGGTTCCCTTTAGCAGCCCGTTTCATCAATGCCTTGGTGTGGGCTGGATGGGACACTCCTTTCCTTGTTGACTGAAAATGAGTGGTAGTAATGGAATGGGTACAGAAGGGAGCAACAGTTTCTGGGTTCCATACCTGGCCCTGCCACTGACCTTAGACAAGTCACTTCATCTCCTTGTGCCTCAGTTTCCCCATTACACAGAGAATCTTCCCATATAATCCCTTGGTGTTTTAGAAATGTAGGCTGGGGGTTTTAGTGCTGCTCAGGAGACTAAACATATCTGGGACATGGGTGTGTGTATCCTTTGGTCACAGAGCTTTGATATAACTGTCCAGGAGTTTTTTTGTACATGGCTGTGCTGGCTCAGCAGCAAGGGGCTAAAGCCCCTTTAGGAATGATCAAAGGATGATAAAAGGAGAGGTATACATAGGAAGTTTTGGAGAGCAAGAAGCTGGTAGTATTGCATTCTGCCTTGCCATAGTGTCCTCTGGAAAGGACCATTTGTCTGCCTGGTTTATGGGGGGGAAATGGGGGAGGGAAGAGGGTGCAAGATGCGGAGGCAGGTTTTGCAGCCTGTGCTGAACTCTGCATTGCCATTGCTACTTTGTGAGTTTCAAAGTAGCTCGGGCATGTCTTGCCTAGGTATATCTACAGGAGCTGCAGTCACTGCAGTATGAACTCAGAGAGTACTGGGTTTTTCTGCAGAGGCTGGTGAACTGAAGAAAAGGCAGCTCACATAGGTACTGCAAAAGGCCTTCAGCAAATCTAGCTGTTGCCTGCCTCTGCATGTTAGCTAAAGCCTCTCTGTTATAGGTAGGCCACAGGCTCAGGCTCATAGTTGGAGCCAGCTCTCAGGTATCTGCTCCTGTTAATTTCTCACCTGTTTCCTCCTTCAAGAAGCTGACCAGGATGGGTATGGGCAGCTCAGAGCATGAAGTGTTGGCCCCAGTTGGCTTGTGGGCTGGGAGCACAGGTGCTGTAATGAGAAATCTTTGCTCTCTGGATAACTTGCATATGCAAATAATGCAGCAAAGGCCTAGAGAACAGTAAGTGCAATGATCTAGTGTGGGGGTGAAGAATCTTTTCTCCAACATGGAAACAATCATCTGTCCTGCTCCGGCCTGGCAAAGACAAAGGGGAGACATGCTTTCTATGCAGGAACAAGAGTAGCCAGTGTTTTACCCTGACTTGGGAGGAAAGGCCAAACAAGCAGTCTCTGTGCACTGGGTGGCAGTGGCAGCCATTCTTTTGCCCCTGAAAATCAGGAATCAGGGCTGATGCTCCAGTCTCCCACCCCTAGTTGCACTATTGCCCATGAGACAGACAACGAGCCTTCTTGCTGACATGGAAAGGATGTTGGGGAAAAGGGCTCAGGCTTGGGAGGAAACTATAATAAGACTAGACTGTGCTGTGGGGAGAAGTGAGGCAGCACTGAGAAGATGAGAAGACAGAAGTTGTGGGGCAGCAGAGCAGGGACAGGCGATATTTTGCATTCATGAGAAGCAAAGAGGGGGACCAGGACAGGAGGAGAGGCTTTGCTTCATGAAGGAGAGAACAAACAGCAGCAGGTATGCTTGGGAGGCAAAAAAGCTTCAGGACAGCATACGAGACCAAGAGACAATGAGGTGGGGGTTGGGTGGAGATGTGTAGAAGAGCTCACTGTGTACAAGAAAAACCAGGGAGATGTGAGGATGACCTTCTCTGAAGGACTGGCTTGTACTCACCTTGGCTGCTGTGTTCAGCCTCAGCCCCCTCCTCGCCTTCAAAAGGACAATTGGCGAAGTTGCCGCAGTGGAAATGATCAGAGGCTTGGAATGGCAGTGAGGGAGGGGGATATTTCTGGAGAGAAGAAGCGGTTCAGTGTGGAGAGGCAAAGAAGGACAAGAGATTGGACAGAGATACAGATAGTGATGGAGGCAGATATCCAACCAGCTGAGAGCTCCCATCCCCTAATGCAAGAACAAGAAGTGATGGAAGAAATGAAAAGGTGTCATTCTGTAAACAAGGAAATGAAGTGTGTTTCCTCACACAATGCGTAGCTTCCCTCTGAAGCTTGCTGAGGCAGGCTGTGATGGAGGCAGACAGCACCAGGAAGCCTAGGCATTGACACAGTATCAGTAGTGACTCAGAGTCAGGTACAGTCACAAGTGTCATAGTTGGGAATGGACTAACTTCTCCTTAACATGACGTTGGCAAACAGATTCTGCAACCAGCATCCAGGTTCCACTGTGCTGGGTCCCATTAGAAATTAGTTTTGGAGACATTGCAGTCTAAACAAATAAGACAAAGGGCATCATCCTGCTTTACAACTTGGTGGGAAGGCCCTGAAAGGAAGTAAAGGGAGTTGCCCAAGGTCATGCAGTGAGTCAGTGGCAGAAGCCAAAGCCAGAATTCCTGAGTCCCAGTTTGGCGCCTTAATCATGGGACCATCCTTCTTCACTGTCTAATTTTGTTCCCAGGGGCAAGTTCCATCCTGGGGTAAGCCCCCTGACTTCAAAGGCTTACACCAGGCAGGAATTTGGTCCCAGTGAGTCAGCTGCTACATTACTGGGCTCATGTTCCATTTAAGGAAAGTGGCTGTTAAGAAAACTGTGAACAAAAGGAAAGAGGGACAGAGGGGGGTGGGGGAGACAGAGAGAGAGAGAGTGAGAGAGAATGAACCGAGAGAAAAGAGGGGGAGCAGGAAATATGAAAGACAGACACATTAGAAGTGTAAAGACAGGAGCAGTAAAGGGATGTCATCTATGGCGTGTCCATAGCTCAACTTTCCTACTCTGGACATGGGCTCGGTATCCCTTAATATCTCTGAAAAACCTGATTGACTCTTGAACATAAATGCAAGTTAAGATGACGTAGTAAGATGCTAGGTTTCCAAGCCCCAGTAAACCGCACAGATTCCAAAGGTACTTGTAACCCTTTAAATATATCTCCAAGCTATCCATCTTCTTCTATACAGAAGTTGACCTCAGGCTGTGGGCCAGCAAGAAGCTCCTTCCCCATGGCAGTGCCGTTTTACACAGTGAGGTGCCTTCTGGGGACTTTGCACTTCCCAGAAGCAATTGGCCTCAAAGGGTACAGGGGACTTGACACCTTACTGAATAAGCCATCGGTTAACTGGACAGTCTAAAGACATGGGCCTGTTCCATGCAGGTGCAGTGTTCCTGCTTCCTCCATGCCAGTGTGGGGGGGCGGGGGGGGGCGGAGACTGTTGAGTTATCCCTTATAAACAAGAGACTGGAGGGAATTTTTAGATCTGGGAATGATGAGCAGAGAGGTACTGTACATGCAAGAGGGAGAGGAATGCCACATTCCCCAGTGCTCCAGGCCCTATGTGCTGGTAGCAATTGGGATGTGTAGGTGTCCTGCTTGTAAAGCTGCTCTCCTTGACCTACCAGACTGGCCAAGACTGATCAAGGAGCAGTCCCACCATTGTCATGTGCCCCATTGCTCCCTGAGTGAAAGGAAACAGCTGAAGGGGCCTTGCCATCAGCTACAATGTCTTGCCCCTGAGTATATCTCATCTTAGGGAAAGAATGCCTGGAGGAAGAAGTCCTCCCTCTACTCACACAACAGACACAGCAAAGGCAGGAGCTAGGAAAGCTGGCTTGTCACCCAACTCCACCCACACACTACAGCCTTACCCTGCAGAGCCAAGTATCTGTGACCCACTTGGTCCTTGGCCTGTATTGAGTCTTGTGGCAAGGAGTTGGGCATTTTTGATATGGTGCATGTCTGTCCAGCAGAAACTAAAGAATAACACCCCAACTCCTTGGACATTCACCAGCAGATAGGGATGTTGCAAAGTCAGCAGCAATGATGTAACAGGGGTTAAAGCAGCAGAAACCTGACCTGGTGCTAGGAACTTCTGGGAGAGTAATTCTCAAGCATCAGTAAGCAGAGGTAGAGTGAAAATTGATTTGCCTCCTATAGCTAAATCACCTGTAAACTTGCAATTCCCAGTTGCACAGGAGGCCAAGGAAGCTGCCGGCCTGGAAAGGGTGGAGGAGGAATGGGATGGAAACCTCTGCAGGGAGCACATTCCCACTCCCTGCTCCCTCTGCTCTGCTTTGAAAATCTGAAGTGAGGATCCTAGCTAGAACTGACAATGAAGTGACAAAACATAGAGCTGCTGAGACTCAGGCAGCAGCAGCTCACATAAAAAAAGCAAACATCACTCACATATCATGAAATATTGTGAAATGAAAACAAGTCGCTCATGTGACACTGTAATAGGAAGCAGCAATTACACTGCTCTGTGATAGGGAAACGCAGGTATCCTCATATCATGGTATACTGTGACAGGAAAGCAGCCGTCACTTGAGTCACATTATAAGAGGAAAACAAAAGTCTCACTGCATTGTAAGAGGGAAGCAGCACCTGCTCACATTGCTTTGTGATAGAAAAGCAACAATTACACTCTACTATAATAGGAAGCAACAGTTGCTCACATTGTGTTGTGATAGGAAAGCAACAGTCATTCATGCACAGAAAGCAACTGTCATTTCTGTACTCTGTGGTAGTCATATGCAACACAATGTGACTAGGAAGTAACAGTTACTCACTTCATATCATGATACTGGATAAAAAGCCAGCAGCACCCCATTGCTCAGGTCACGGTGTGATTAAAAAGCAACAATCTTAATGGTATGATTACAGCATAAAATTTTACACAAAAACTATTTTATGGAGTTATATAGAAAATTAATATTTACTTATATAACACTGTATGGCATAGCTACACAAAAGGAAGTCAGTCATATTTTACTATAACAAAAATATTTTGCGTTAGAAAAGTACATTGTTCTTTCAATTATATCATTATAAAGCAACAGTAACTTGTAGGGATAGGGGATACATTGTTATATAAAAGCAATCCACTTGGCTCACACTGTGCTGAAAATCAAATCTCCCCTTTGTCCAAGTGGGGTAAAAAAGAAACAATTGCTCATGTCATCTTATTGTGATGCTGTATTAGGATAGCAACAATAATCTGTCATCTTAATATGACATTGTGTTAATTGCACCATGCTAAACAGCAACAATTGCTTATATCATATTATTGTGACGTTATGCCAGGATGGCAACAATTATGCATACGCTATTGTTGTGATATTGTGACAGGACAGCAATTACAATCCTATCATACTATTGTGACACAAAGCTAAAACAGCGTCACCCATGTCATAGTATTATGACACTGTACTAGGACAGCCACAGCTACCCATGTCATAGTACTGTGACATTGTGTTAGGTTAGTAACAATCACCTATGCCCTGTTCTTGTGACATGTGCTAAGATGGAAACAACAGGTCACAATGCAATATTGTGACCCTGCTAAGACAGTAACAATTTGTTGTGCTGTATCAGAGACACTGCGCTAGTCAGAAGCCAACCTGTGTTTATACCTGTGCAAGTACAGTGACCAACAACTCCTGTCCACGTCATATGATTGTGACACTGACTTAGCACAGTAACAGGTGCCCATACCATACTGTTGTGACACTGTACTAGGACGCTAACAGTCACTCACGTCCCAGTATTGTAGCACAGTGCCGGGACACCAAGAATCAACCAAGTCACAGTGTTGTCGTATGGTACTGGGACACCACGAGTCAGCCACATCACACTGATGCAACGCTGCACCAGCCAGCAACAGTCATCTGCCCTGCCGTTGTGACACAGTGCCATCCATGACGGTGGCAGTCACCTGTGTCATACTGTCGTGACATTGTTCGGCGCTGGAACAGCGACCGTCCCCTGCATCACAGTGAGGACAGCAACAGCCACCCGTGTCAGGCTGTTGCGCCGCCGCGCTGGGACAGCAACAGTGGCCTGCGTCACACGGCTGTGGCGTGCTGAGACAGCAGCAGCGGCTCATGCCCCTCGATCGTGGCACGATGCCAGGGCAGCAGCCATCCCCGTGCCCTACCGTTGCGATCCGGCGCTAGGGCGGCGAGAGCCAGACCTGTCACGCAACTGGCGCGCAGTCGCTTTTGTCACTGCGCTGGGCAGCGAGAGCCACCCCCGCAGGCCGGGGCACAGGTGCCGGGCCCGGCCAGCCCCGCGGCGCTGCGGCCGCGCTCGCCGCCTGCTGCAGACCTGTTGCCCGCGCCCGCCGGGGCCGGGCCGGGCGCCGGGATCCGCAACTTGAAACTCCGGAGCGGATCCCGCAGTGACTGCGCGGCGGGCACACGCGCACACGCGCACTGACACGCACACGCACACGGCCCCTCGGTGGCTGCTCACGCCCGCGGCCCCTCCGCCTCTTCCGCTCCTGCCTGCCCCGGGCCACGTCCCGGCGCCCCGCCGCCCCGCCGCAGCCTCCCCCGCCGGAAGGGGCCGGGTTTGCACCCCTGCTAACCCCGGGCTCCCGCCATTTCTCTCCTTCCCTCCCACGCCGGCGCCTCGCTCCCGGGCTCCCAGCCCTCCCCGCTCACCTGCTTCCCTCCAGCCCCTCACCGCTGGGGCTGCACCTCCCTGCCTCCCCTCCCTCCAGCTCTTTCCTTCCTCCCCTGGCTCTGGGGCCTCTCACTTTGTTTTGCTTTCCCACCCCCCCCCCCCACACACACACTCTGCTGGCTTCTGTGCTGGGAACTCTCGCATGGCATCGGGACCTGCCTCCCCATTGATTTTCCAGCAGCCAAACTCCAGTGTCATAAAACAGGTGCCAAAGCTGCTTTTTGCTTCCCCTGACTCTGCAGCCACACCATGAAGCAACAACATCCTTAGCTACACAATGACTCCGGTGTCACTGTTGTCCTCGCCCCCCATCCCAGCCACCCACTCTGCTCTGATGGGCACCTACTGACAAACCCTCTTGCCAGAAATCACTCACCCTCCAGTTCATCCTCAGGTATCTCAACAGGGTGCTGCTCGGTGAGGATGTTGGGGATGGTGTAAATTCCCCGGTACATCAATGCCGCGGTCACTGGATGGAAAGGCATCTTCAGAGCTTCCTGAATCCCGAACTTTAATCACGAATTTCATATGAAGCGCCCTGGCTGGGGACAGAGTCCGGAAAAGCAAAACTGGGCTCCCCCTCACACCTCCGATACACACCTACCTCCGGGTGCAATCCCAAAGCACCCCCACCCCTTCAAAACAGGCGCTTGCTTCCTCCTCTCCAGCAATGGGTTGAGTGGGACAAGCAGTTCTTTACGTTGTGAAGGAAGCCAGATCCCAATTCCAGTTGAGCCGTTGTCCTAGGATTTGGGGAGTGTAGGAGGAACAAGAGGATGCAGGGATGAAGAGGTTACAGCTTCATTGGCCACAGTGTATCCTCTGCACTCATCTGCTTTAGATCCCTAAGCAAAATCAAAAGGGATGAAATATTCCAGATGGCACCTAGTTCCTGGTGAAACCAACCAAGTAGAAGGGTCTCCCCATTCTGGGTGCGATATCCCTCGCCGCTCTCTCCTCTCCTTAGGTCTCTCAGGCAGGCAGAAGAACACAGCTGTGCATCCTTCTGAATTTTTCACCCAGGAATTCTCAAACACACGGACACAGCTACCCACTGCACAGCAACACCCTTCCCAGAGGCTGGCATGGCTTCAGGCCAGGTCCTGAAGGCCAAAGCTTGGGTCACCCCCACCCCTGCGCTAAGTTTCCCCAGCCGGACTTCAGCGCCAGACTTGCTTTCACAGCCTCTCTCTCCACTCTGTGTAGCAGTGCCGTCCTCTCGCTCCTCTCTCGTTCACTCACTCACACGTACCGTACACACATGCTCCCCCCACTGCCAACCAAATGAACATCTGAGCGGTGAAACAGCTAAATAAATAAATAAATAAAGCCACTTGCAGAGATAGGGAGAGGGGGAAGGCATTCCCCTTCCCCTCTTAGGCTTAGACCTTATGTGAACCTGACCCACAAGTTGGCTATAGGAAGCAGGCTGAAAGCCTGCAGCTCCCTTAGAGATGAACAGTGACCAGCCAGCTCTGATCGCTTCCCTGCTTGCTGCATGGACCCCTTAATCCTTAGGGTATCCCCTGGCCTTGTTTTCTAGCAAGCTCAGGAAATCTGGGTGCCCTGTAAGTCATGCCCTTCCTGCTGCTGCAGTCTCTGTGACATAGCATTTTGATCTCTCAGCCCCTGTGTGGATCCTGCCATTGTTACGTAAGCCACACAGAACCAGACCAGCAAGGTTTAATCCTGTTCCCCAAAGGATAGTGGAGGGAATCCTTTAGGTTCCTGGGAGATGTTGGTTAGGGAGCTCAAAGCTGGGAGTGCTGTTGCACTTGCTTCAGAGCTAAGGGATCTGCCTCAGCAACTGCTGGTGCATTTCTGGAGAGGCTCACAGGGGCTTCTGTGCCATCAAGGGATGCCCTGCTCTCTTTTTTTGCTGAGAATGGGAGAGTGTTTCCCCTGCAGTCTCCCCATTCACATATGCTTCATACATATGTAAAATATGCAGGAGCCGGGTGTCCCCCACCCACTGTACAGGGAGCAAAGAGAGAAATTTAGAAATTTCCAGACTGCATCAAGCCCTAAGATGCATGTAGCCCAGTCCCCTCTGTCCAACAGCGACTAGCACCAGCTGCTTCAGAGGAAGGTGTGAGGAAGGTGCCAAAGATATTTCAGTCTGATAGTTCTTAAGGGCACGCAGAGGACTGGATGGTTCTAGGGCATCGGCAGCAGAAGACAAAGCCCTTCTCCTGCTCATGGGGCTGATTCGAGCCAAGATCACCAGGAATTCTTGTACTGCCCTCATCTCTGTGGTATCTGAATGTCTTCTCTTTGTGCATTAAGCAACGTGACTAAATAACTGTCACATGCTTGCTCTCTCCTCCTCTCCTCAGGGGGAGAAGTGTATGCATTGGATCAGTTGCTTTGGAATTTATATATCATCTATGTGCACATGTTGCTGTGTGTTGATGAGAAGCAAGAGGTTTATAATGAGCTAGAGGGACCCACAGAGGGCAGCTACTTCTGGGGCTGCCTGGGGCACAGTAATACCCATTAAATGGACAGCAGGACAGAAGGCATCCAAGTGCACTCGCCTTCCATCCTGCACTGATGGCAGCAGCAAAGGGAATGACTGCTAGAGCATTGCACTGAGACTGGACAGAAGAGTTTCCCTTCAAGGGGAATATTTGCTGGCAGACCCCTCTGTGCTCATAGTCACCTGATTAGACAGTGCATTTTAGGCAGCTGGTGTTTAAAAGTGGAAACTGATGTATGGGATCTACAGGGGTGAATGCAGCAACCAGGCCACGCTCCTGGCTGCTCTCCTGGTAGGTGCTGGGCCCTTGGAGAATCACTGGACCTTTCCATAGTGCAGGCTGGTTTGGGTTTGCTGACAATATCTATGAAGCAGAAGGATTTTTATACTGAATTCTCAACACAAAACCAAGTGACTGGTCCATCCAGACCTTTTGGTGATTCCCTGATTAAATAGATCAGATCAGCAGACCACCTGGAATAGTGTCTCTGTCTTTCTCTTAAACTATGCTGAACCACTAATTCAGTATCCCAGCTCCACTGGACCAGACCATGATCTGTCCCTCTCATCTGGCAAACCCATCTCTTTCTTGACTGGATCACAGCTCAGTCCACCTTGGTTCAATGTCCTTCTTATGACAGTGGTCCACACTAGCAGCTTCAGAGGGGGGAAAGCAGCCCTGAGCTGTGCCTTGATGTGTCTGTAGTGCCAGATGGAGGTTTAATATTCCTTGACTGCACGCAGGGGTGGATCCAGAAGTGGGAGGCAGTGGCACTGTCATACTCCCTTTTCAGACCATGCTGTGGGAGCAGCAGCCCAGGACTTTTTCTAAGTCCCTGAATCAGGTAAGAATCCATCTTCTCCTTCCCCCTCAATTCTCAGTGACATGTTCCCTCCCTTCCCCTCACTTCCCATTTCCCACCTCAAATGCACCACTGCTACTGTCCCCACTGCCCTCAGCTGACCCAGGCATGGGAGGAGATGCAGAGCTGTTCCTACCCATTCCAGTTGGGCTATGTGGGAAGTCGGGCTCAGCCCAGGACAGCAGATTGGGCAGGCTCCTCCTCCCTGTCTGGTCCCTGTGGGTGTTCGCCACCAGTCCAGGAGGCAGAATACTCCTGCCACTACTGTTGTCCCCAGCTGAGCCTGATTCTCCATGCAGCCCAGTGGAGGAGGGGCTCTGGAGCTCCTTCCACCCCCAGGTCAGCCAGGGACAGCAACAGCGGCAGGTGGAAGAAGGGCAAATGGCAGGGGAAATGCCACGGGACATGGAGAGGGAAGAAGGGTGTGCCAGAAGTGGAGGGAGTGGAGATTCTTACCTGATTTGGGAATTGCAATAAGTCCTTGGCTGCTGCTTCAACCTGTGGCTCCACCCTGGTGTGGGGGAAGGAGAAAGGTGGGGATGGGGCTGCAGTGTTGGTTGCTGCTCCTACATCCTCCTTTACAAAATCCTGGATACATTCATGACCAGATGTAGTATCAAACCCTACTGTAGCAGTCAGTCCCATGGGTCAGCTGCACTCCTGGCAAGGCTTTCAGTGTCCTGCTGTATGCTTCCACTGAGTGATCCAAGGGTCTTGTTGCCTCTTCATGCTTTGGTGCTCTGGCACTGACAACAGGGCCAGGATCTCAGGCTGGAATTATCTAGTCAAGCCCTGTAGACAAACCTAATCCTATGAGGCACTGAGCACCCTCACTACAGAAATGAACTCCTGCTTCCGGGATAAATGCTCCCAGTCCTTACTTATCTGCTGTGCCCTAAGTCCAGGCTCTGCTCTGAGCTCCCTGTGACTAACACAGCTCACGGCCTGATGCTGCCTTCTGGGCACTCAGCACTCAGTGGTAGGCACAGGGCTGGGTGCTAACAACACGCCTGATTCTGCTCTGACACTGTGCAACAGCAGTCCCAGTCCCAGTCCCTGGATTTTGGAGGACTGCCTCTTGGCTGACGCTGGGATAGGCAGAAGGAGAATCCCATCCAAGGGGAAACCCTGGCAGGGCACATTTATTATTAACATCCCAAAGACATAAATCTGTAGGTGATTTGTCAGCCCCTGGCCCCTCCAAGTCAGAAACGCCTCTTCTGAGCCCTGTGCCTCCAATCTGCATCTGTGTAAAAATCAGTAATCCTCAGCGGAAAAAGAGCACACAGCAGCAAAAAAGGAGATGCTGATTAAAGCCATCCCAGCTCAGAAACACTTTTTCAATTATTCCTTTCTTCCTCCCAAGCACTGATTACATTTTTCAACTTATTTCTCACTTTGTCACTGATTAATCACAGCTCTGCTTGCTTAACGGGAGAAGAGGGCTAACAGATACCCCATTGTGGAGGCATGGGACAGCCTGTCTTGATGGGGAGGGGGGATGAACAGAGCCCTGCTGTGGAGAAGCTCACACCCTGGCATCTCTCCGTGGCATGGATGTGCACTGCTCTGTGGGAGCTTGCACTGATGGCATCCCTGTGAGACAGGCAGAGCACTACTGGGAAGGAGCCTGTGCTGGTGTCATTGGATTTGGCATGGGCAGGACACTGGTGGAGGAAGCTCCCACTGCTGGAAGTTCAAGGCCATCCTGTATGCCTCCAGAAGCTCCTGCTACTCCAGACCTGTGCTCAAAGCAGTTCTAAAAGCCTGTGAAGCAGCAGGTTTGGATTCATGGGGAAGCTGAAGCTGAGCTCCAGAGTCTTTTTCCTTTTTTACCTTCCTCCCTATTCCAGACTGGTTTTACCTTTCCTTGGCCACAACTCCCTGACCTAAGGCATCTTTAGGTCCTCACCCAACCATAAGTGTCTCATTTCCCCAGCTTTGACCTCTCCCCACCTGATGCTTCTCATCTCCCTGTTCTCCACTAGCCCATCTAAAGCCTGTCCTCTCTGTCTGTCTTTGTTCACCTTGGCTGATGTTCCGATGATCTCCTCAAATCTTTGCTTTTCCCAGAGTGGCTATGCTGCAGAAAGTATTGATCCTGAGGTCTAGCAAGTCCTCTCTGACAGCTGAGGCATCCCTGAGAAGGGAGATGCCCTTTGCATTGAGTCAGAGTTGGCTAAAACCCACCAGAAGATCAGGACTCAGTTCTGATTGAGATGCAGCTCACTTTTAAATCTTTATTAACCCTCAAAGGATTTGGCCAACACTATAAAATACTACTGGAGGAAGTTCAGAAAGTGTGTTAGCAGCTGGCACTGTCATGGCACCAACATAAAGGGGCTTACAGTAGTAGATTAACAGGTAGTACTTCTATGGCAGTGCTGCAAGGAAGCTCACAGCAACAGCCCACCAGCTGGCACTGCTTTAGTACCACTGCCAGCAAGTTCACTGCCAACTCTCAGTGGCAGATCCCTGGCTAGAGCAGTGGCTGTCACTGCTCTGGGCGTTCTCTGAAACAGGAACCAGACAGCCGTATCAGGGGGGTCACTGACCCTGCCACTGCGTAGGTGGGGTCTGAAACCAGCAGCCTTGCTATAAAGTGTCATTACCTTTCATAATTTAAATGGAGTCAGGGCTGGCTGGTGCTTGGATAGATACCTAAAGGACTGATGCTTCCTAGATGTTCTTTCTTCTGAGGCCATGGCCCCGTTGTGTTAGGGGTGCTGTCATTCAGTCATAAATCTAAGCTCATTGTTTCCCTTGTCACCCTCACCAATATCAAGCTGTTGGTTGCTGCATCTGCTGTTGTCTCACTACACTCAACAGCCCTGCAATGCTGTGAGCATGCTTTTCAGAAGTAGGCCTTGTGTATGGGCCCCAGACACTTGTGAACTGCACTGATTGCCAGTGGGTTTCCAAGTGTAGTATAATGGGCAGGTTTTATCTAATAAAGTCCCAAATGGCTGAGTATCACCCTACTAGAAAGACTACCTTTATCTTCACATCATATCGCCACAGGAAGACAATCGTCACATGTCTGGCCAGGTGCTCTCTGTGAGCTCTTATGGCTGTGGATGCATTTCCTACCTTTGGTCCAAAGTAGCTCAAATCTGGCAACACTAGGCTCATTCTTCCTCCCAGACATTTGACACTGGAGGAGAATAAGGAAGCAGGAGAAGGGCAGAGGAGGGATATTAGGTTTCGGTTTCCAGCAGCAGCTGCTCACTGAGCTAGAGGTATTTTTGATCCATTCTTTTAAGTATCATCAAGAGTACATGAAGCGTGGGGGAAGGCAGCTTTTGTCAGGTGTATCAATCTGAATGAATGAATGCAGAAGTGTGAACTCCAATGTCAAGATAAGTGTCTTTCACTTCCTTGCCCAAACAGCATTGCTGCAAAGTGATCAACAGCTGTCATGTTCCCCCTTAAATATGGCTGCACTTCAACATGACAATCTCTGTCACATGGGTGTGTCATGTTATGACATGTGCCCTTGGGGGATCATTCAGCACGAAAGGTGTCACAGGAATGTGAGACACCATCAGGGATCTTGGTAGTGTCTCTGTAGTTGGTGCTATGCTTAGTTGTAGAGGTTTTTGATATGAAATTGAATGTCAGTGTGTGCATGTATGTATGTATGTGCATGCATGTTTATTTGTTTGTGTATGTGTGTGTGCTTGTATGAACTCATTTGGTATAGATTAATGTACCTGTCACTGCCACTGCTGCTGCTACTGCTTTGTGCATGGGAGATGCTGGTCAGGGGCTGTATAGTGTCCCAGCTGGCGTACACATTCATTTTTATTAGCTCACTCTTACTTCTGAGCTGATGTGGTGACTAATGGGATCTGCATATGCATGTGTGTGGGCAGCTCTGGAGTAAATTCCCCATAACCTCTTTACATCCATTCATATTCATTCATGTGTAAACATCTGTGAATATACTGCTTGCCTGGTATGTACAAACCTCAAGCAAACTATAGTTAGCAGTAGGCCACAGACATGGGCATCTACGGCATCCAGACAGCACAGAAAATGGCACAAGGACAGACATATGCACACACAGGTAAATCCCTCTTTGATTCACTTTGATAATCACAATCCTGATCCTTTTCCTGGTGCTCAAGTGTCCCTGGACTCCTTCTCTCTCTCTTTTTCTTTATAGCCACTGAACCATATTCTATCCTCTGCTTTGCCCTTACAATAACATTGACTTCTGTGGCACTGGCCCAATGTAAGTGACAACAGAAAGTGGCCCAAAATGTTTTGACAGAACCCCTACTGCTTTGCTCTTGTTCTCCATCATCTCTTTCATGCCTTGGGAGTGCTCAAATGGACCATACGTGGAAAATTACAGCTGATACTAGCAAACCAACATTTCTGCTCTAAACAGCCATTTGAATAGCCTGCCTCTTCCCCCCACCCCCTTTCCTTCGAGTGTTGTGGTTTTTAGCCCTTCTGGATATACCCTCTTGAGGATTCATAGCAGAATGACCTAGTACAGTTCTTCTACTCAGCTACACTGAGTTTAGTATGGGAGTGTGTGTGTGGCAAATAATGCTGATCCATCTCTAGGGAGGGTGGACTTTGGGATGGAGATTCATTAGGAACAATATCCCTTGTGAGAAAAGAAGTGTCTGCCCCCTGGATGGGCTGGTCCTGAGGTCCTTGGAGACAAGCCAGTGCTTTCATGATAAGAAATGACTACCAACTTCAATAGCCTTCAATGCACTTAGGTTAAGGCCTTGACATTGTAAGGGAGGTATTTAGATGCCAAAAGGGGGCCTGGTAGAGTAAGGTGTATGGAAGTGTAGCAGAACAGGGTCCAAAGAGAGTAAAAGCAGTTCCTAAGTGTTTTCCTGTGTTATTGTAGCATGGACTGCAACAACCATCCGAGAAGCTGGGGGAATGCTCAAATGATTTATTTGGGCTACTGTGCTATGCTGCAAGGGATGCCAAAGCTAGCTAGGTGGGATGTCTACACTGTATTGATAACAGGACTTCCATCTTGTGGTAGCTCAACTGCAGTGTCTGGTAGGTGCGTGGGAGGAAGAGCTTTGGATACACCCATACCCCACCCTTCCCTACTTACCTGCTTTCAGGGCATGGATCAAATACTCTAGATAGGCAAACAAGTGGACAGAAACATGGATATTTAGGGTCCCATGGATGGTCCATCAGTAGCTGCTGCAAGTTAGGATTTGGGGGCAGTGGCACTCTTGTGTTGAAACCCAGGACTTTTGATAGCTGTGTGTAAGTTAGCACTGAAGTCTATCTGCCAGGCTGGTTCTAGCAGCAGGCAGGATAGTGACAGCAGGGGAACTGCAGTTTAGGGTTGATGGGACTTTGCGGAGTCCTGGGGAATAGGAAGGAGAGGGCAAGAGAGGAGAAAGTGGCTGGTGTCTCAGTTGTTGACAAAGCCCTTTGCTTCCACAAGTCCTTAATTCATCAGAACGTAACATAAGAGCAGCCTGCTAGGTTCTCTGTCACTGGAATCCAACATACTGGCAACGGAGAGGGCTCTCTTCTCTAGGACTATGCATGATGGCACTTGAAGCTAGCACTGCAGAAGAATCCCCAAGGAATCTAGGTATGGTAGCACTGCCAGCTGGTCACACTCCTCCTGCTACCTGCCCTGAATGAAAGGGAGCTGTTCTCTGTCCTTGGAGAGGCAGCAGTTCTGTGCTACTTCCCGGTCTCTCCCATGACTTGAAATTACCCCAGACTCTTATATGTGCCATTTTCTCTGATGCCCCCTTTGAGCATAAACCCTTTTGTGCTAGGCGCTGCATACATACACAGTAAGAGACTAGCCCTTCCCTGAGGAACTTCCACCAGATAAATGGGTGAGACCACGCGTGTGAGAAAGGAATCATTATCCTCCACATTTTACAGTTGAGGAACTTAGCCCCAACCTTCATTTGTACTGGCACTAACAGAGCAACACAGAACAGCCAGCAGAGGATCCAGCCCAGGGAGCTCAAGCAACTTGCTACAGGTCACACAGAGAGGCAGTAGCAGAGTTAGGAATGGATCCCTGACCTCCTGTGTTGCTGCCCAATGCGGTAGCCCCAAAGCCACTTGCCCATCTCTTGGAAGTTCCTCCTGGCTTTGTACTGCCCCTGGCCTGGGAGATTCAGTGGACATGGCTCCCTGTGGAAGTGCAGAGGAACCAGGATGACTGTGGCAGGGCAGCTTTGGTGCCTGCTACTTCAGGGGGCTCAAGCAAGCTGTGGAGCAGCTGGCAGGTCTGGTGAGGCCTAACGTTCAGACCAACCCCAGGACGGCCCACTTGTTACATTGGTGCATTGGCTGGGAAACCTCGACTGGCCGGTCACAGAGATTCCCCCCCAGGAGAGCTGAGTTAAGGGGGCAGGAGTGTGGCAGGTTACTTTTGGCGCCTGCCACTTTAACAGGTTTGAGCTGGCTGTGGAGCAGCCTGCAGGTGTGTTGCAGCCTAATAAGGCGGTCACATGATTGCAAGAGGGCTCCTGGATTGGAGGATGGGACTGCGCAACCTCATTATAAACCCAGGCCCTCAGAGCTGAGGTGCTAGTTGCTGTAGGGATGCTGCTGGTGTAGTGTTGCCCAGCTGGAGACCAACTACTCCCAGAACACCTGGAGGGTCAGGATAGGAGCTATGGGGATGGAGGAGGTTCCTTGTCCTAGGGAATGACCTAAAGCTACACACTGCTGGGGTAGGATGGTGTGGTGAGGTGGTCCCCAGGAAATGTCACATCAGTGCCTTCCTAGTGAAAGGTGAGTATGGGGTGCAGTATAGCCTCAGCCCCCATGACCTGGTAGGTTACCCCATAAAGGGGACAGTGAGGGGTCCAGGCATGTCATCAGAGGCCTGAGGCCCAAGGGTTGTAAGATCTAGTAGCCCAGGGAGGGGATGGTGTAGGAGCCCCTGTGTGGGGGTATGTATGAGTGGGCTGCATGGAGTAGGGTCTGCATGGGCAGGCCTGAAGGACTGCACGAAAGCCGGCCTTAGAGATCAGGTAAGCTGTGTTTGGAGTGGCCTGAGAAAACAGACCCGTATGAGAGAGAGGGGGATAGCTGCTCAGAAACCTAGCCAGGAAACCCTCAACTGGTTAATGCTGGGGCCAGGATGAGAACAGTCAGAGGGCCAGGATGCCCACTGTGAGGGATGGCCAGAGTCAGGGGCCTAGAGTCCCTACTGGTCTAGAGGCGAGGCCAGTGCCTGTATGGCCAAAGGTCCCAGGAGGTGCCACTGCCAAGAAGGAAAAGGGTCTAGGGGAGTTTGCAGCCCTGCATGACAGCTGAGGTTAGGCTGCCTGACTAGGAGGGATTTAGGTCGGGGTCTGACATGTCAGTCGGGAATGTAATGGGGCCCAGTGTGGGGATGGAGCCATATAATGGTGACATCTGTGAGGCATGGGACACAGTGTAGGGACAGTGCAGAGCTGTGTATTCTGCCCTTGACATTGGGCAGTAAATGGGCATCCTCCTGCCTTGTAAGCATCTATTTTTGTTACCTCAGGCATGACAGGTGGGCGGACTGCCCTAGACAGGTGGGCAGGCCAATGATTAGATAGGCCTCATGATGGCCCCCCTGTCACAATGACTCTGGCTGTAATGACTCCTGCTAGCTATTCATGGCAGCAAGATAGGTTCCCAGGAAGCCCATTTGCTGTGAAGAGAGGGATGGCTTTCCCAGCATTGAAACTGCATCTAGTTACAGACTGCTATGCAACTGCAGCTGTTCAGCATTTTTCTCCAGGCACCTATATTCCCCTTCCCCAGTCACCCACCTGCCACCTAATATTTTGTTTCTTGTATTACAGTCAGAGGGAGCCTGTGGTCCTCAGGCCAGGAGGTGGTGGGGTTCAAGTCCTGCACTTACAATAATAATACCCTGTGCTTCTTGCCTAGAAAGTGCTTTGCAAACATTAATTAGCTGGGTTAGAACTTGAGCTCATCTCTAGTGTTGACACTGCAGTCAGAGGAGGCTGATGCTTTCACTGAGGCCAAATCCTGCCACATGCTAAGGCTTTCCTGCAAGATGCTAAACACTCTCTGATCCCCTTGAGCTTGAGGGCATTCAGTACCTCACAGCATTGGGCCCTTAGAGATGCTGTCCTTTGGTGAAATTTTAATCGGGAGTCTCTGCCGAGATCTCAAGGAGGAGGGTCTTGTCTTGCAGTTCAGCAGAAGTGGGCACCAGGGACTCCTGTCTACAAGGGAGAGGAAGGTGTCAATCCTAAAGTGCTCTACAAGTGAGCTGGTGAAACTGAGGCCCAGAGAGAAGTGGCTGGTAACCAGTCACTGGTTGAAGGTTACACAGCAAAGGAGTGGCAGAGCCAGGACTAAGATTCCCATCCCAATCCACTGCCTTAGCTCCTACTCCACTCTGCTGCCCTATGTCTGTAGCAGTGGCAAGAGCAGTGGAGGGCTCTAGCATGGCAGTCCACATAACCTCAACCTGTACAAGAATGGCTGTTCCTGATTATCCTCTGTCCTGCAGCACCTTGCAGATTCTTTTACCCCTGGCAAAGGGTAACAGGGGGTGTGTATTCACGAGATGCTTGACTGCGCAATAGCGTAGTTTACTGCGCAGTAAGTGCATGCATCTATACATGCAAATGATTACTGTGCAGCAAATGCAAGTAACAAATTTACTTGTGAGTAGTTGCTGTGTAGTAACACATGCGTAGATGTCAACCGGGAGCAAATCTGCTCCCTGTCAGCCCTGCCACTAAGGGGCCAGCCTAAGGCTAGCCTCAGGCTCTGGGGCTGAGAAGCTCTCCTGCCCCAGGGCTGGGCTGGCTGTATGGCAGCCGCAGCCTCAGGCCCTTAAAAGCCTGCGGGCATTTTGAGCCCTGGAGCACATGCAGGCAGCGTGAAGCCACTCCAGAGCCCTGTGTCCCCTTAGGCAGGCTACAGGCTAGCTGCATCAGCTTGCCTGCACCCCGGCACCACTCCCTGGCACCACAGTACCACACAGCTGCCAGGATCATGCCATCCAGGCCTGCAGACTCTTTCAGGCTCCTGCCAGGCCTATCAGCACCCAGGACCAGCTGCAGACAGTTCCTGGACACCGGGGCCAGCTACAGCCCACCCCTAGCAGCCTGCCTGGAGCCTGCAGGTGCTGTGGGGCATTGCCTGGTCACACCTGCCAGTCCTGTGCTGTGCCTCTGTGCTGGATGCTGCAGGCCTGGGCCTGCTTGGTTGACTTACCATGGTCCAATGGACTTACATGGGCTTTCTGCCTCTGTTAATCTTGAAGGCTCAAGCTTTGCTCTAGTCTAGGAGAGGATATTGTGTCCAGGAAATCTACATGGAGATGTCCCCTCTTCCCTGCCATTGCAGAGGTTGCTGAATGACGGCTGTCAGCCACCAAAGGGCATCACTAATGAGTTCCCAAGACAGGGTCATCCTCTTTCTCCTCACTGGCCAGAAAGATATGCCTGGGGGCCCAATAAATACAACCAGTAGCAATCTGAACACCCTACCCTACCCATGTTGCTGTCACTTCCCCAGTATCAGGTAACAGCCACGATCCATATCTGTAAGTTTGTCACATATATGCCCATTTTCATTGGCTTCTAGGGGAGATCAAAATGAAGAGTGGGCTGGTACTTAATTCCACAACGTATGTGGTGATCTGTCAGCAGGTCACTGAGCTCCCCATTCCCAAGAAAGCTTCTGCTACAGGTGAGACAAGAAGCAGACTTCCTTAAGGGAGACTTTGAGAGGCTGTGACATTTGTATTTCACAACACCTCAGGAGAACATCCTAATGGATTAAAACAGCATGTTGCAGCATGGTGATACTCTGAGGCTGGGATTTTCAAAAGAGCTTAATTGGGTTAGGTGCATAACTTCCACTGAAATCCAGTGGGTTTGGGGGACTTAGGTCTCTTAAGCACCTTGGAATGTCCCAGTCCATGTATCCCCAAATTAATTCTGCCATCATGAGCAGGGATTCTGGTTTGCTCTCATTTTAAAAAATCCCCAATTTTTCGTTAAAAAAGGTAAGCCCAAAAAGCCACTATATATTGGTGGTGCTTCATTTTAATCATGGAAAAATGTGGATTTAGAGTTACTTTTTTGAGAGGTTACTTTTTGGGGATTTGGGGCTTACTTTTTTCAGCTGAAAATTGGGGATTTTTTTTTAAATCAGAGAAAAGCAGGATCCCTTAGTGGGTGTCTCAGAGTCAGAGTTGGATACCACCCCAGTAAAGCAAGGTGACCCCAGAAATTCTAAGATGGCTGGAGCCTCTAATGTATGTTGCTACAGTGGGACCTTGTTCTGTGCCCTGGGAAGGAGATGGCTAAGGTTGTCTTGCAGGGACTGAATCTATTTAGACTTGAGAAAAAAATTACATAATTACTTTAAAATTATGTAAAGTGTTTATGATTTTTTTTTATGAGCAGTTTATCCCCATGACCCCAAAGATATCAGGCTGGGCCCATCCCACAGAATTTTGTAAATGAAGCAATCATGAATTTTCAAACAAAAATGAAGATCAAAGAAAGATCCTTCCCCCACCTGGAAAGAGACCCCATATATAAACAGATGATAAGACAGTTGTGTGCTAGCATAGAAGAAAGTAAGGCTGGAACTGACAGAAGGAAAAATATCTACCATCTACTGTATCATGATGCAGAGCCTGTCTGTCTTGATATGTACCCCCCTTTTTCTTTTGAGATGAATAGTTTCCCTTTCTCCCTATCTATCATCATGGATATTCCCTTATATATTTCTCTCTCATTTTATAAGACCCTATTACCCTGGCATCTAAGCACTAACTAGAATCAACTGCCTAGTCTATTTTCATTGATTAAACTGAGAAGAAAGGGAGGAGGGGGGGGCAAACAGTGATAAAGGAATTGGATTTATAAAATTCCCCCAGCAATAGTAGTTCCAGGTGTTATTAGCAACAATGGTGCTGCCTTCTAAAACATGCATTATTTTTAGCCAGGTAGGGTCCCCTTTAAGCCATTGTTTTATTTAAAAGAAATTTAATTTTCAAAACAGTGTCATTCTAACTAAATGAGAGCATGGGCTATGATTTCTATTTGAAAGCCATTCTTCGCTTGCTCTCAGCATGAGTAGGGAAATTCAATTAAAGTAAAGAGAATCCCATAACAGCAGCCCATGCCAAAGCGAAACTCAAACTTCTTGAATTTCCTTATGCATCTAGAATTTGTGGGGGATTCTACATTTGGCAAAATGAGTACCTTTCTCTGTTCCCTGACCCCTACTGAGACCAGTGCATCACAGACCCTAGCAAAGGTTTAGGTGGGGTTTGGCTCTAGTTTGAGAGAGAAGTTTGGAGGGAATGGTTCCTGCCTTGGGCATCATGGTTTGCCTGTCCATATCTCATGTTCTCATCAGTACATTCCTCTCTTTCTCAGACCGCTTCTTTTCTCACTCCTGTGTTTTTCCAGGAGTTTTGCACAGCACCTACCAAAACTGAGGGGGGTCTGATCCTGGTTGCCTCCTTGTACTCCCACACTAGAAATATGAAAGCAATGGTCTAAGCAGCATAGGCTTTATGTTGTACCTCTGTACCTCTGACATGGTAACAATTTCTGCCAGGATGGGGAAAAAACTGAAAAGAACAAGCAGTGGATAAATACGACTCCCCCCGCCCCCCCCCCCCCCCAAAAATGGAAAGGGAATACAGAAGCAGTGCACATCTTTAATTATCCAGTGTGTACATATTAATGAGATGCTGGGTGCATCTGCACAAGACACTTTACTTAAGATTAGAGCTAATTACAGTGCAGTAAGCATCATCGTCTACATGTGCAGATGCTTACTGCACAGTGATTGGGTCTAATTGGGAGTAAATTTGCTACCTGCACATGCAAATAGCAAATTAACTCTCCATTAGTTACAGCTGAGTAGGTCTACAGCTGAGTAGGTCATGTGTAGACTCCTGACTGGGAGCACATCCTCCTGACTGCGAGCTGACTGGTCAGCCAGGCTGCAGGGGGTGAGAGATTGCTCCCTGCCCCTGGGAAGTTGCCTGCTTCCAGGGTAGGATCCACCACTGGAGCCTGGGCAGGGACAATGTCCCCCTGTTTTGGAAGTGGGGAGCTCCCAGTGCTAGCTCTGAAGTTGTAGGTCTGACACTGGGTAGAGTCTTCTCTCTCAGCACTGGCCCCGTGACTGTAGAGCTGGTGCTGGGCAATAAGATTTCCCAGCACCAGTCCTGTGGCCTCAGAGCTGGTGCTGGGAGAGAAGGATCTCCCGCTTGGGCTCCACCACTGCAGAGCTTGGGCTGGGAGGTAAGTATCTCCCAGCCTAGTCTCTGTGACCATGGAGCTAGGGCTAGGAGGTAAAAATATACTATCCCTGGCCTACAATCGCGATTGTGAAGCAGGGGCTTGCAGCTTCCTGCTGCTGGGACAGGGTGTCATTGTCTCTGCCCAGGCTCTAGTGGCAGAGCTTGCCCCAGCAGCAGACAGCTCCTGGGGGCTGTATACTGGCCCTTTGCCCCTTGACAGCCCCTGAGCTAGCACCCAGGGGGAGCCTAGAGCTCCCCCTGGCCGCTGCAGGGGGCCAGTGCAGGGGCAGGAGTGCTGCCATGAGCCACAACTCTGTTTCCATGTCCCTGCATATGTAGACAAGTTCCTGGGAGAGTTTACTCTAGAGTAGTTTACTGTAGAGTAAACTGCTTCTGGATTATTTGTATGTGTAGACATGCCCACTGTGTATATTAATAAACTTACTTTGTCCTTGACAAAATACCAGTCTGGCAAGGCAGCAGAGACTCTATTGTGATCAAAGAACTGTGAACTGACCTGGTGTCAGCAAAGTGGCCTCTGACAGTACTTTCTAGAGGCCACTTGAATTTAGCTTGACATTGTGTTTTATTTCCAATGCATATTGCTGCAAAATACATAGTAATTGCTAAGACGGGGGCATGACTCCCTCCCACTCTCTGCTGGAGTGTACTAATATTTAGCCCTAGAAGCTTCATGTGGATTAGAGGTCTGGTCCAAGTGTGCTGGAAGAATGGGCTTGCATCACAAACCTTGGATCTGGCTGTGATGTACTGGTGTGAATCTGCTGAATCTAGATGGATGTCGGATCCAAATGCAGACCTGAACTTCTGCCAAGTTCAAGGGAGTCTGGATCTGGGGTATTTTAGTTTGTGCCCACCTCTGTGGTATCTCTGGTTTTGCATTTAAGCTAGTCTGTATGTAGCTCATGTATGTAGCTAGCATCCATGACAGAGTTCATTTCTGTAAAGCCATGGCTTCTAGGTGTAGCTGGCAGCAGTGCCGTCCCATCAAGGGCTGATCAGTGAATATCATTTTGCTTGTCTGAAGACTCAGCTGGTATCAAATGGAGTGCCCCAGGGGTTGGTCCTGGGGTGGTTTTGTTCAATATCTTCATTAATGATTTGGAAGATGGGATGGAGTGCACCCTCAGCAAGTTTGCAGATGATACCAAGTTGTGGGGAGTAGTAGATACACTGGAGGCTAGGGTTAGGATTCAGAGTGACCTAGACAGATAGCAGGATTGGGCCAAAAGAAATCTCATGAGGTTCAACAAAGACAAATGCAAAATCCTTCACTTAGGATTGAAGAATCCCATGCAGTGCAACAGGCTTGGGGCTAAGCAGCAGCTCTACAGAAAAGGACCTGGGGGTTACAGTGGACAATAAGCTGAATATGGACCAACAGTGTGCCCTTATTGCCAAGAACGCTAGCAACATAATGGACTGAATTAGTAGAAGCATTGCTAGCAGTTCGAAGAAAGTAATGATTCCCCTCTATTCTGCACTGGTGAGGACACATCTGAAGTACTCTGTCTAATTCTGGGCCTCCCACTACAGTAAGGATGTGGACATATAGAATAGAGGCAATCAGTGAACATTTTAAATGGTATGGGTGCTGGGGCACACAACTCCTAGGGAGAGGCTGAGAGAACTGCTTATTTAGTCTGCAGACGAGAAGACTGAGGGGGGATTTGATAACAGCCTTTAACTATCTGAAGGGGGGTTATGAAGTGGATGGAGCTAGATTGTCCTCAGTGGTGACAGATGACAGAACAAGGAGCAGTGGTCTCAAGTCACAACAAAGGAAATTTAGGTTGGATATTAGGAAAAACCATCTCACTAAGAGGTTGGTGAAGCACTGGAGCGGATTACCTAGAGAGGCAGTGGAATCTCCATCAGGTTTTTAAGGTCCAGCTTGACAAAGCCCTGACTGGGATGATCTAGTTGGAGATGGTCCTGCTTTGAGCAGGGGGTTGGACTAGATATGACCTCCTGCGGTCCCTTCCAACCCTCATTTTCTATGGTTCTATGAATGTAGTTTAGGGGACCTCTTGTAACTGGACTTTCTGGGGAGTTAGAAAGAACTAGATTTTGGTTTCTGAACCCAGCTGGTTTGTGCCGTTTCAACTTGAATTTGCTTATATTAATGCTTGCTGCTTCTGGACCTTTAAAGGTGACCTGCTAAAGATCATTATAAATATCATGTTTGGGCCCTTTTTGATTCTCTGTAATATGTATAAAATAACAATATTTTGTTGTTGTTGTAGTGATTGCTTCCTCCCTCCTACAGAAATGTTCAGCCTATCTTCTTGCAGGGCTCTCGGTCCTACATAAAGGAATGGGGGTATGATGTGTTCACTTCTTGAGAGCAACCTTGTTTCTCCTAAATGGCTACTGGACTTAATTTATGTGCTGGTTTTTTTACTTTAAAAAAAAACCCTTTCCTTTCTTTCTTTCATTTTATTTTTTGTATCTGTGATGTCATAATCCCATTAGTTCTCTGCTTCTCCATTGAGTGCCCAGAGTACACAATGCCTGAAAGTCTGCAAGCAGAAATAGGAAAAAAAATTGAAAAGCTTCAGGTCTTCTTGATAAATCATGAAAAGTGTACCACCTGATCTTCTTCCCCAACCCCCTTTTCAGATAATTATAGAGACTGACTCACTATTGTGAGGTTTCACCATGCAAAAAGAGCAGCCAGAAGCTTTTTGGTCAAAACTTCCTTCAACTTAGACTAGGAAGAGATAAGAGAGGGGAAAATAGTTAAAGTTTCCATAAGAGAAAACAGTGTGCAAATTGTGGATTTTTTCTGTGACCCCCTGTATTGAAGTGAATACAACACAGCACCAGAGAACTTACAGGTTCAGTCGGCAGAAAATAGAGGCATAATGGTTACCACGTCTAAATAGACCACGAAACACAGTCTGAACCGCCTGCAACTTGAACCATCTCAACCAAACAGGATTGCTGCTGCTGCATCGGCTCACCCCCCACCTTCATTCCTCCCCACCCCCCCAAGCTGTTGAGTAACTGTAGGAAAGATGTTTCACTTCCTTGTGCCTCAGTTTCCAATAGCACCAATCTCACTTTTAAAAGCAATCTGAAATCTACTGATGGAAAGTTCCAGATAAAATCTGAGTATTATTACTACTTTCATCATGGAGAGGCCAGAAGTAGTATGTAAACAGCTTTTTATCTTCTGGTAGTTCCAGTCTTAGACAGACCCATGAAGTGTGGCGGCAATGGTGAAATGAAACAGAATTATTTGTAAAAGCAGATCAGAAAAATGAGAATTAAATGGTACTTTAATTATAATTTAAATCTAACTAGATTTTCCATTCATTAGTTGCAATTTGTACAGTATTGAGTGCACTTTTTCAAAGCTCTGGGGAAACACTAGGAATGAACTTGGTTTTCTCCGCTCTCAGAAAGGAAACTTATTGCTGGAGTGGATCATATCAGTGAAATCCAGGATCTCAGTCCTGATAGTGATCAGGACCCCACGAGGTAACCAACAGTTGTGGATTTTCTGGGTCAGTCACAGATTTCTTCCCAGTTTGCTTTAGGTAAGGTGCCTGGGAGGGAGACATCTCAGAGGATGCTGCAATGCACTAAACTGCTCCAAGAAGACATTCCTTTTTAACCCCGATAGCTAGAGCCTGGTGTTTGCCCTGAAGCAGGAGACTTGGCGTCCCACCCGAAAGGCCGGCCTTATTTTCAGCATTTCCTTCTCACCATGTGGACGTGCTCATTATCCATATGCGTGTCAGATCTCTTCCCGCAAAGCTCTTGGCTTGAGCACTGCTTCTTGGCAGCCAGTCCCACAAAAACCCTGCGCTTTTGTTCCACACTTCACCTCTGCTGAAAGCCCCATTGTTCTGCATTGTGAGCCAGGGGGAAGAGAAGACCCAGTCTGCTTTCCCTGCCCAGCTCATTACTTTGTATGTTGTCATCCTGTCCCCTTTTGTTTCGTTTCTGAGACAAACACTCCCACTTTCACTGAGATGAGATGCGCTTCTACCAAGTCCTTGAGCTTATCAGGAAGTGGCAGGATGTTCCCAGTGAGGGCAGTTCAGTGTGAGAAATCCCTCAGCCCCTGATGTAGCTGAATCTGAGAAAGCCTTTGTGGCTGGATTATGATCCCTTCCAGTTGGGTAAGTGGGGGCATTTATATGTATTCTCGCTCAAGCTACGATGGCAGAGATTGTACCTGTGCCTGTGTGTATACTGCTTACACTTGTTCCCCGTGGGACTTTTTGTTGGTATAACTGTCTACACTAGCTTTTTTCCAGTATAGAGATGTCCTAAGAGACTCCCATCCTGATCTGCACTGGGAAGAATTTTAAGTGCAGACCTGACCTCAGCCTGTGAAGTTTGCTTTTTGGATGCTGGACATGCATCTCCAGAGCTTGATGATCAGCTCTTGCATTATCCAGGACTGGCAGGGAGAGGCAGGGTTGTTACTGCTCTCTGTCCTAACAGCAGAAGGCAGACTAGCAGGCCCAAGGGCATGTGTGGAACAAGGCTGAATGCAAACTTGATAGTGTTCACTGCTGCTACTGATTAGGGCTTGTTTAGTGCAGATGGGGTCCCAGAGTCCATTCCTCAGGGACAGAAAAGTGCATTGCTAGCACTTCCCTCTGGGCAGCCAAGGGCCCATGTTAGTGAATGCAAAGGCATCAGACTGGTGGAGGGGTCCCTGAAGCCGGGTGAGGTAAATCAGGGGCTGACTCTCATCACTGCTGGGGGGAGGAGATTAAGGGAAGCATTGGAGTTCTTTCTCTGCCCCTGACTGAATGGCTGTTACCTACTGCCTTGTACGCTTAACTGCTAGGCTTCGAGAGAGCACACCATACAGAACTGACAGCTGGAGTGGCCCTGGGACTGGCAAAGGTTGTGCTTGTATAACATCGTCTCCCACACAGGCTCCTCTTGGCAGCCTGCGCGTGGCGGCGCATAGCCAGGCAGACAGTGCACTGTGTTCCAGGAGAGACTAAGTGACCCCAGGGCAGCCCCAGAGGCTACAACTGGCATTATCCCGGGGCCCCTCAGGGTATGCCAGGACTGAGCTGTGCTCTGATGGTGCAGCACTCTGTACAGTGAGGCCTTGATCCTATCTGGACACCAGACTTCACCAAAATAGAGACAATGAGTAACAACAGCATGCAGATACCACACATATGCACGTGCTACAGCAGTGAACACACAGGTGAGTGAATGCATGGACACCCACATGGTACAACTTTGGACCTCATGGAGGTGCGCACACATTATGAATGACAGACTCATATGTACACATACACATAGCTGGACCTGGCATACACACACACTCCCTTCTTCCCTCAATATATTGAGGATCACATGCAACAGACGAGTGCTAGAATAGATATCTTGTGCACACATACATACTCACATGCATACACTGACTCAGGATGTGTGGGAAGTCATCCGCTTCCTTGCCCCTATGAAACCTGCAATGACACCTCTAGGATGGTCTCTGATGAGACTGAGCGGCATGTGTAAGAGCCAGGGGCCCTGCCAGCACAGAGGTTCCCAAATCCCTTCCTCCCCACGCCATTTCCTCTCCTTTCTGCTCTGTTGTTGAATAATGTTGCTCTATGAACTCACTGGGGGAGGGCAGCAGGAGCTGTATAAAATATTAATGGCCCAGGTCTGGGAAAGGCGTACACACTCTGGATGAATAATGGAGTTCCCAGACGACATCTCCATCCTGATCAGATTGAAGGATTAGCCGCCAGGTTGCAGTTTCCAGGCAGGAGCTTTGCTCCACACAGGCCAAGAAAGTAAGTACCAAATGATATACCACAGCCCCTCAGTACTGACCCAAGCAGCCCCTTCTTTGGCAGAGCACTGTGCATAGCAGGGCTCAGGAGTTATCTGGCAAGTGGCTTCTCTCAGAGGGCTGCATGTAGTCAGCCGTTCCTGATAGCAGAGGCTGGTGTGCTGAGGAATATGCAGAGGAGTAGGGATGCCCGGATTTCCTTCTTCTCACAGTGTACTTTGGGCAGCATGATCAGGAGGCCTTGTTCCCGCAGAGCACATGGGAAAGGCTAAGGAGGACACCTTGAAGGACGGGACAAGAACCCAGTCTGTACAATTCTGGAGGAGGGGTTAACACCGGCTGGTGAGCTGCCAGAACCCACCTGGAGATGGGGCTCAGTCCTCACCCGGATACAGTGTATTGATGGGTCCACGATACCACCAGTGGGTAGCATAGCAATCCAGCTTACGCCCAGGCCACATGCTCTACCCTGCAGGGGAGAAGAGGGGCATGGGACGCAGTCACCATGCAGCAGTATGGCTGGCTAAGAGGACATACAGAATGTCTCCCTGCACAGTAGAGGAGCAGGACAGGAGCACAGATCAGCATCTGAATAGCATAGCCCCACAAGAGGCTAGATTTCAACAGCCTCCACCTGTATCCCAGTCCACGACACTAGAGGGCACCCGGGACACAGTCTCTGATCTCCATTTCCTTTACTCAGTAAGCTGTGGTCCCTTGCCCCTGAGGTGCTCACTCACTCTGCCCATGGGGGTTAAAGCTGCCCTGCCACCATTGAATGTCCTAGGTATGAATAATACTTCTGCCAGTTCAATTTCATGAGCCTCAGGAGTCCACCTCAAGCAGCTGAAAAATTCAGGTCAGGTTCTCCTCCTGGGTCTGCACTCAGGGTTCATACCAGAGGGCAACTCTCCTGCCCACCCTGCCATACTCTATGAGATCTGGGCAAGCTCTCTTTTCTGTAGGTCACATCCTAGTTCACTGTGCTGCCCTTGCAGGATTGCTCCCTGCAGGTAGTTTCCCCTGGTTTTGCCCAGATTGGCTCTAATGCCTTTGCAGATGATGCTTCGCTACAGCTCTGTGCAAACTACTCCACAGTTCCATGGAATTCATTTCTAGGGAATTCCCCCAGATTTTTCCCAAGTATTTTCTTATCTTCAGGCCCTTTAATTGCTCCCAGTCCTTTCTATGCATAGGGGCAGGCTTGTCCATGGTAAGGCTCTGTGGACCCCACTGGAGGTGCAGGTGGGCTGGATTGGGTCCCAGCTGTTCATGTGCCTCATGTTGTCATGTACTTTTCCTGATGTAGTGCTCAGCTAATCCTCTTTGAGGAATACAAATCCCGCTCCCTTTGCAAGAGCAGACTAAGGGGTCTCCAGTTCCTAATTCTTTCAGGCTTCTTTGAAAATCTCAGCCAAAATTCTTCCTACCTTGAGCAGCCTCTCCAGCCCTCAGTCCTTTGTGTTTGTCTCCAAACTCCCCTTACTCTGTCAGTGTTTCCCTGCTCACAAGATGCCTCAAGCCTTTACTGCGGCTGAGCTTCTTTTCCAAACCCATCACTTCTACCATTTCTGCCCCTGTGGCATCCCCTCCCCAATTTCCATTACATCAAACATAAGATACTTGCTTGCACTTGCAAGCCTTGTCCTACCTACTTACATGTCTTCTCTCCTGTGCTACTGAGATATTGATGGTTGTCTTCCCAGCCCACAGTACCAGCCTTTATCACCCACTGCTTGATTTGCAAACAGGCCCCTTTGTGCTTTCTCCCATGATGTTCCTTCCACTTGGGAAGAACTTCACAAAGCCCCTTTCATTGTCCTCCCTCAATCCCTGCCCCCTTACCACTTCCCATTGCTGTGGTGCTTATGCAAAACTTGACAATGACATGGGGCAGCTGCAATGAGCACCCTTTTTCTTGTGCCACCGGTGGGGGCTCATTGTTTTCTCAGTCCCACTTGTCTCTTGGCTTCATTTGGACTGTAAGGTCTCTAGGCCAGAACTGTTCTTTTGTCCTGTGGTTATACCCAGGGGCTAATGTAATACAAGTAATTATAATGCATGCTATCAGACCTATGACCAACATTTCACATCTAAGTCCTTTGGAGAGGGAACGTCATACCTGCATCATGATTTCTCTGTATCGGTGGCCCAACACCACACAGGTTTTGATGCTACATTTCAGGGCAATCTTATGTCAGATTTGCTGTTTTCTGTCTCCCTTCAGACAGAAGACTTAAGGGGAAGACTTTTCCCTGCAGCACAACACACCCTGGTTTATGGTCCATCAGCCAACCTCACTCCATGGGACAGTTCTCAGTTCTAAGGCCATTTGATTGCATTTTATAACTCCTTTTTGTGAAAATGAACCAAAATGACTTACTAAAATTTAAGTCTATTTATGCAGAGGATTAGTTCTGTCATTAGGGTGATGGGGACAAATACAGACAGGTAACTAGATACTCCTTTCCCTTACTCTATTAATTTTTTTTATTCTGTACAGAAAGTAAGTCAGCTCACATATTTATTTATGTATTTATAAAGCTGCGATGCTTTTAAATTGCCTGGAGCCGATTTCTTTGGAGACATGTACATATTTTTCTCTTAATATTTACTCCATTATTTTATTAGAGATTTCAGACAGATGTGTCACACAGTAATTGCCAGGATCACTTCCATTTCCTTCTTTGAAAATGATCTTGCTTCCACCACCGCCCCCTCAGATCCTTTTGACTTCAACATCCATTGTGAGCTGTTCCATACATTGTTAGCTAATCCCACCAATGCCACAGGATAGGTGTGATAAGGACTCAAGGATTCGTATATTATTTTCATTTTTGCAAGGAGGCATCATACCTGCTTTCTACCAATAGCTGTTTCTACCAGTGTTCCCTGTTACTTTTTAATCATTCAGACTTCCTTCTTTATTTCTTTTTGTTTAAAGTAGATTTTTAGAAAGCATTTTAGGAGCTCAGACATTTCAGAGTTATCATTAATTTAATCTTCCCTTCCTCATTTATTAATGAGCCTACTTTTTCACTCATATTTGTTATGTTCCCCTGATATATCTATAAAAGCACTTCTAATTCCCTCCAGTCTAGCATAAACTCATTTTATTTCTTTTTTACTACCCTTATCTTACCCTACTGACTTGATTTGACTGTGCATTCTGTTTTCCTCCATGCATTCCATTGCATATACATTTTCCTGTGACTTATTATTATTTTTTATATTTTCCCAATCAATATGTAGACTCATTGCACCAGGTGCTGTACAAACATCTAGTAAAAGACAGCCTCTGGTACAAATAGCATTAAAGTCCAGAAATGACAGACCATGGGTAGGGGAAAGGAAGGATTATTTCCCATTTTTGGAGGTAGGGCACTGATGCATAGAAAGATGAAGGGTAGATGCCAAAAGGGACTTTGTTACTGTGAGGCTCAATGGAGTAGGGTCAGGACCAAAGCTGAAAAGAGATGGGGACAGACAGTTTTAACACTTCCAGAGACATTGCCTTACCCAGGATGACTGCCTGTGACCATCTGGCTGCATCCTCAGGCACTGGGTTTGGAGAAGGATGCACAGTGTCATAGCCAGCCTGGATGTGGTGTGCCAGTGAGACCCAGAGATTGATGCTGCGAGAGCGGTAGGACTGGTGGTGGCGAATATCCAGTCAAAAATGTGAAGAAGGGACCCTCATAGAATACAGGCTCCAGCCCTTCTCCCATTGAATGTAAAGGAATAACTGTCACCATCTCCAATGAGAGAAGGATTAGGGACATGGAGCCTCACCCCACAAAGTTGTGGCCACCTTCATTTATAGATTTCCCAGAAGTTTCTCAGCATATCACCAGTGTCCCTTGCTAATACATTTGCACCTACAGGCCATGTATTTGCTGCTCTTCTGTGTTACTCCAGTCTCAGTTATATCTGTTGGTTTGAGTGTCCCAGCTTGGAGAATCAACCAGTCAGCTGTGCCCAGCAGGCCCTATTCTGCATCATTTGGTATTTATTTTCCCCCTTACACCTTTGGTTGTGGGCACTGTGAAGGTTTTGTTTTCTTCTGAAGCATCAAATCCAGCTACTATTGCAGATAGGATACAGTAGGAGTCAGGGAATGAAACCAGACAGACTAGAGGTGCTCAGGCATTTTCATAGCCTGGAGCACATCTTGATAGAGAGATTCTCTCATAGACACTTGTTCCTTTCTCTGTCACCTGTACTCCCACTTTCTGACCAAAACCACCCCTCCTACATCTCCCCTTATCTTTCCCATAGGCCAGCATCCCACT
Organism: Crocodylus siamensis; assembly: GCF_052110815.1. NCBI lineage: Eukaryota > Metazoa > Chordata > Crocodylia > Crocodylidae > Crocodylus > Crocodylus siamensis. The sequence continues at coordinate 49,484,499 of NC_143403.1, forward strand.
CATTATATAGCATGCTGAAGGCAATTCTGCTTTTCTTCTCCCAGCTGTCTCGGACTTAGAGTCCAGCTGCCTTGCTTCCCTTCTTCTCTATATACTCTTGCTCCATTTTGGTGGCTGGAAGCCTCCTCTCTATCTAATGCCCCTAATCAGTGGGCTCATCTACACGAAATGCTTAACTGCACAGTAGCATAGTTTACTGATCAGTAAGCATGCACATCTACACATGTGCATGCTTATTGTGTACAAACCCCCCCCAATTGCAAATAAATGTGATACCTAAAAATGCAGATATCAAATTTACTCACAATTAGTTAATGCGCAGTAATGAACATGTAAATACGACCTAGAAGCAAATTGCTCCTGGGCCAGCCCTGCCACTAGGGGCCAGTCTCAGGCTAGCCCCAGGGCTCCAGGCTGGGAGCCTCTCCTGCCCCAGGGCTGAGCTGCCTCTAAGGCAGCCCCTGCCCAGGTCTTTAAAAGCTTGCAGGCACTTTGATCTCTGGGGCACACCAGCAGGGAGCCTTAGGGCACTCCAGGCTCCTGTGTTGTGTCCCCCTGGGTAGGCTGAAGGCCAGCTGCCCCAGCCTGCCTGCACCTCAATGCCACTGCCTGGAACTGCAGTGCCACATGACTACCAGGCCTGCACCATCCAGACTTGTATGGTGCTGCGGCAGCCCAGCTGCAGGCAGCTTCTGGCTTCTGGGGCCAGCTCCACCTGCCTGCTGCCCACCCCCTGCAGCCCGCCCTGAGCTTGCAGGTGCTGCGGGGCATTGCCTCTGGGTGTGGCCGCCAGTCCCATGCTGGATCCCTGGGCTTGGCGCTGCAGGCAGACCCAGTGGCACAGGAACAGCTGCACAGAGGCCAAGAGAGCTGGCATGGGACCCATGATGGCCTTGTCCTCACTGGCGCCCATACCCACACCTGTGCTCACCACCTGGAGCCCCAACTGGTCAATGGAGGAGACTGGTGACCTTCATAGATGTGGGCATTGGAGTGCCCACCCCACTCAAACTGGCACTGTGGGGTGAGGCAAAGGTACAGTGCCAGTTTGAGTGGGGTGGGTGCTCCAATGCCCACATCTATGAAGGGATGTAAGATTGGATGTGTGATCAAGGGCACAGCTGGTTGGCACAGCAGTGCTGCATAAAGGTCAAGGCCTTATGGGCACAGTGGTTTGCCATCACCGACCACAATTGTTGATCAGGGAGCGCCCTAGGGTGGGGTTGGGAGCCATGGCAGCAGGTGCTGACAGAAGCCTAGCCAGTCCCACCCTGAGAACGCGGAAGGGGAGGCAGGCTGCCTGTGGCCAGTACCTGGCAGCCCACCAGCCCCAAGGGGATGAGGAGGCTCAGTTTGGCTGCCTGGACCCAGACTTGCCTGCCTGACTTACCATGGTCCTGGGGCACCTGTTCATGCCCAATCCCTGACCTGAGGCTAGGCACTGCACAGTCCTTGGTGCAGAGCATTGTATCCCTGAAATGTTGCCAGTGTATACAAACAACTTTCTCCTGGCTCTACAGGGCCTGCAGCTGCACGTGGGGGAGAGGCCACACTTGGCAGCCAGAATGTGGCTTCAAGGTCTCCGTTGCCCATAGCCAGGACCCTGCTGATGTGCTGGCTCCACCAGAGGAGGACCCTGGACAGGACCCTCCTCCTGAACCACCTGGTCATGGCACTGGAAGATATTTGGGACTGGTGGGTGAAGGATGTGGCCTGCCGGGGCAGGTGGTGGGCAGAGGACATTGCCATGAGGACACGTGGCACTGGTATGAGGAGGCATGGGACAGGAATGAGGAGGTAAAGGACCGGGCAGACAGGGAATTGTGCATGCAGCTCCTGGCCTTGCAGCACAAGTGGATGGAAGCGCTGTGGGAGCAGAATGCCATCCTGGCCTGGGCACTGTAGGCCACAGTTGACAACTGCTGGGTCCTAGACACCGTTCTGGCCCTGGTGGTCACCTTTGTGCTGCCTTCTACCTGGGCCCTGACCCTAGCCCTTCTTGGCCCCTGGCAGCCACCAGCTGCCCAGCAACAGGCCCAGACTGGGCCTTGGAGGAGGTCCTGCATTGACTTCAGCAGACAGGAGCCCCTGACCCAGACCCAGACCCCACCCTGGTTCTGGTGCCACCCAGCCCCACACCTGGGCCCAGCCCTGCCACTCGCACCAGCTCCATCCGGGCATGGAACCAGAGCTGTCTGCAGTGGGGCCAGGAACACATGCTGGCCCTGCTGACCCATGAACACTGTCTGCTGGAGGGGGATCTGCCCATGCTGGGGGACCACTAGCCACCATTGCCCCAGGCAAGCCCCCTGCCCACCACATTTGCTGCGGTTTCATAGTTTCATAGTTAGTAGGGTTGGAAGGGACCTGAGCAGATCAACAAGTCCGACCGCCTGCCATGGCAGGAAAGAGTACCGGGGTCAAACGACCCCAGCAAGGTGGTTGTCTAGCCTTGTCTTAAAGACCCCCAGGGTAGGAGCCAGCACGACTTCGCTTGGAAGTTGGTTCCAGATCCTAGCCACCCTGACAGTGAAGTAGCACCACCTGATGTCTAATCTGAATTAACCCTCTGCAAACTTGTGACCGTTATTTCTAGTCACTCCTGGCAGTGCTCGGGAGAACAGGGACTCCCCCAGTGCCTGCTGGTCCCCTCTGACTAGTTTGTAACAGGCCATTAGATCCCCCCTCAGCCTTCTCTTGTGGAGGCTGAACAGGTTCAGGTCCTGTAGCCTCTCCCCATAGGGCCTGCTCTACTGCCCCTTGATCATGCAAGTGGCCCTCCTCTGGACCCTCTCCATGTTGTCCACATCCCTCTTGAAGTGCGGCGCCCAGAACTGGACGCAGTACTCCAGCTGCGGCCTGACCAGCGCCGCATAGATTGGGAGGATCACCTCCTTGGACCTGCTTGAGATGCATCTGTGGATGCATGACAAGGTGCGGTTGGCCTTCCTGACTGCATCCCCACACTGCCGGCCCATGTTCACTTTGGCATCAATGATGACTCCAAGATCCTTTTCTGCCTCTGTACTGATGAGAAGGGAGTTCCCCAGCCTGTAGGCATGCTGCTGGTTCTTCCTCCCCAAGTGCATCACCTTGCACTTGTCAGTGTTGAATCCCATCCTGTTCTCATCCACCCACCCCTGTAACCTGTCTAGGTCCGATTATTGCCTATTCCTTCCTTCTAGCATGCCCACATCCCCACACATTTTAGTGTCATCAGCAAATTTGAACAGGGTGCTTTTTACCCCCTCGTCCAAGTTGCTGATGAAGATATTGAACAGTGCTGGCCCAAGGACCGAGCCCTGAGGGACCCCACTGCCCACATCCCTCCGGCTGAAAATGACCCGTCCACCACCACTCTCTGGGTGCAGCCCTCCAGCCAGTTGGCTACCCATTTGACTGTGTGGGTGTTGACACCACAGTCCCCCAGTTTCTTAATGAGAACGGGGTGAGAGACAGTGTCAAAGGCCTTCTGAAAGTCTGGAAAGACTACGTCCACTGCTACCCCTGCATCTAAGGATTTGGTGACCTGGCTGTAGAAGGCCTCCAGGTTAGTCTGACAGGACCTGCCTCTAATGAACCCATGTTGGTTGCCCCTAAGCATAATCTCCCCTGCTGGCCCCTCGTGGACATGTGCCAGGATAATTCCCTCAAAAAGCTTGCCCAGGATCAAGGTAAGACTAACTGGCCTATAGTTTCCCGGGTCCTCCTTCCTCCCTTTTTTGAAGATGGGAACCACATTGGCCATCTTCCACTCCTCTGGCACCACACCAGAGCACCACAAGTGCTCATAAAGCTGTGCCAGGGGCCCCGCAATGACCTCAGCTAATTCCCTCAGCACTCTGGGGTGGAGATTGTCCGGACCAGCTGATTTAAATACATCCAGTCCCTCCAGAAGTTCCCTGAGTAGTTCCTCACTAACTCTTGGCCTAGGTGCATCTTCCCTGTGGCCTGAGTAGGGCCCAGTGGGGGCGCTGATCCGGTCCCTGTGGTGTGCGCACCTGCAGGGGAACAGTCAGAGGCTGGAGTGCTGGCCTCCTGTCCCCAGGCTCTTCTCCCTAGGTGTCTCCACCCCATGGCCCCCCACCTTGGGATGGCATACAAAGGACATTGTACAAAGTTTTCACAGGGAAGAAGGTGTTTTACTGTTGGTAGGTGTGGTGGAGGGGCTGGTTTTTTTGGGTAGGGAGAGGGAAGGGGGGCTCTGGTGTGAGGAGAATAAAAACTTGTTCTTCTGAGACATGTCTGGAGTGAGCATGGGGTGCTGGGGGGGGTGGTAGGAGAGTCTGTAGGTGGTGATGTAGGCGGGCTAGAGCGGGGAGTGCTGGAGGAGATGGCCAGGCAGCACCTCCTGCATCTGGTGCCCTGGCCTCTGCTGGCAGGTATGATGCTTTCCTGGGGACTCAGCTGTGGGGAGGCTACCACTGACACTGCAAGTGGTGCTCCCATTGCCAGGCATCCTCTGCATGCCTTGCCTCCTTTGCCCAGGCCTTGTGGAAGAGCTCCCCCTGGGCCTTGCAGATATTAGGCAGCACACCGGCTGCAACAATAACCTGGGGGTGGTTGTCCTCAGTGCACTTGAGGTGGGTGGTGAGGGTGTGTCAGTGGCTCTTGAGTTGGCTGAATGTGCAGTCAGCCAGAGTGCAGGTCTGGCCCAGGCAGTGGTTAAAGTGGGCCTGGCAGGGGTCCAGGTGGCTGGTGTAGGCTACATGAGCTAGGGCAGGAGTAGGTAGGTGGGGTCCTTGATGGGGAGGGGTGGGATGCCCACAGTGCTCAGCTGCAGGTACAGCACCCCCCATGCAAAGCACCAGATCAGACAGGCCAGAATTCCTGAAGCCATGGGTGGTGTGGGCACTGCCTGCCCAGCCGGTGCTTACATGTCTGAAGGCCCCATGGTGTACCACTACAGCCTGAAGCATCACGGATTAAAAGTCCCTCTGGCTGTAGTAGAGGTGGTCTGCATGGGGCAGGCATGTGATGGGGATGTGGGTCTCATCCAGGGCCCCAGTGCACTGAGGGAATCCCAGAACATGGAACCCCACCACTTCTGCCAGGGGCTCATACACGTGGACCACGGTGTCCCCCAGCACATCCTGGAGGGCACCGCACACTTCCAGAACAGCTCCCCAGTGGTGGCCTTGCCCATGCCAAACAGGTGGCCGATGTACTGTAGGTTGGCAGGTGTGGCCAGCTTGAGCAGGGCGAGGGCCAGGCAAGTATTTGCAGGAAGGGGCAATCACATGCCCGTGTGCTGCCACTCCAGGTGTGACTGGAGCTGCTCCAAAAGATCCTGGAAAGTGGCATTGGCCATGCAGAAGGCCTCCAGCAACTGCTCATCATCCCCAGTGTGCTGGATGATGCACTGCCACCTGTCTTGGCTGGCCTGGTGGGCCCAGAAGCAGCAGGGCTGAAGGCCCAGGAGGGTGACTGGCTCTGGCAGTGGCATCCTGGAGCCCATTGTTGGTGTCCCTGGCAGGGTCTGGCCAGGAAGACAGGGTGGAGGTGGCAGATGAGCGACAGGAGCAGCTGTGAGATGGCATGTGGCAGGTGGGCAGGCAGTCACTGTGTGGGGGGGAGCTGGGAGGAGCCAGACGACCGTGACCCACACGGTGGTCAGTGTGGCAGGCCAGCAGGGCCAACACTGGCTAGCAGGAGCATGGGAAGCTGGTCGTCACTGCCAGGGGCAGGGGCAGGGGCAGGGGCAGCTATGCTACAGGGGGGCAGAGGTGGTGAGGAGAGTGCTGCTGCATGCTGCCCCTGTGCTGTGCATCCTGCTCCTGGCCAGGGAAGTGGCTGGTCAGAGAGTGGAGAGCAGGGCTGCCTTTTAAAGGGGTTGTGGGCTGCTGCCTGGAGTGCCCCACAGTGACAGCAGGGGCCCATTGCAAGGCCTGGGGAAGTGGGAGCAGATTGGCAGCAAATCCTGCTTCCTTGTACGTGTAGATCCTTTCTCAGCACCATTTACTTCTGAGTAATTTACTCCTGAGTAAACTGGTGCTGCAGCAAATGGACATGTAGACGTGCCCAATGATAACTATTCCCTTTCCTGTTGTCTAGCACTGGTCCTACCAGGAACAGCTAGGCTGGCTTCTCCAGCCATCCCCTCACAGAAGTGGTTAGGAGATGCTGAGCAGAGTTGCCCCTTCTTGAGGCCTTTGTGGGGACCACTCTCAGCATAGTGGGCCAAACTCACTGCTAGGATAACTTGACTGAAGTGCAAGGATTTACATCGGGGGGACTGGGTTCCTTAAGAAGTTACAACAGAAGGATGGTAGGTAAAATACTCCCAACATGTCCCATGCTACAGGGGACTGCATTCAGCCTTCTTCCATTACTTGGTATTCCCAGATGTGCTTTACACACTGGTTTTGGATCAATCTAAGAAAACAAATCACAACCTAAGCTGCTGTAATTAGGCCGCTACCCCTCACTATCACTGCAGCTGTATGGCTAGGAAGGTGATTTATATAAGGATAGCTTATTCCCCTTCTCATCTCAGGACAACTCTACCACAGAAAGCATCTCCTGCTGGGGCAACAGCATCCACACAGTGAGGGCTCTTTTGCTTTGGCTATACTGGCCTCCTTAAGATTGGGGTAGAAAGGGCCTCAGATTCATGCTGGTTTCAGAGAGCCCTATGTATATGCATGTGTGTCCCTGGAGATACTCTGTACTACTGAATGTCTTTCTTTCAGGCTGCCCTAGTCCTAAGTAAACCAGCTTTCCTGCCCACTGTGCAGTCACCTGTGCTATCAGTGCTCTGATCTCCGCAAGTCCTGACCACTTGGCAGGGGCTCTGTGACCCTTTGCTCCCTTTGCTGCTTTGCATTAGAGAACGGACAACGTTTTGCATGCACATCTCATCTGCCACCTCCTTTTCTCCTGAGCACACTTACTTTGATCTATGGTATTTTTGTTCTGGAGCCTCAACCTCTCTCCAGTGGAATGGAGGGAGGAGGAGAGGAGGGGTTTGCCATGGCTGCAGCCTCTTTATTCTTTCCTTTGGAGCACAGAGCTGAATAAACAATTTTCCTGTTCGGAAGAAAGACAAAGGAAGAATTGAAGCCACTGGGGCCTGCTGGAAGAGTGTCCCCTGCACCCTAAATGTGATTTGATGTTGAGCCTTGGGCTCAGGGGAAGATTGCAAAGGGGCCACTGATGAATTCTTTCTTTCTCCCTTGCAGTCATGCTTCTAGTTATACTTCCCTGGGTTGGGGCTTCTTGAATGACTTGGCGTAGTTGAGGATGAAGACCTGTCCCTTGCATACAGTCTACAACTGCCTCCCAATGGGAGGATCCCAACTACACAATGTATGGTGACGGGATTGCTTGCAGGTTTTTCCCTCTAGCTTGCTTCTTTGGCCTTTTGGCTAGGGGCAAGTGACACTAGGGGGCACCTGAACTCCAAGCCCTCTGGGCTTGGGATTTGCATGTAAGATGCCTGCCACAGATTTGGGAGTATGTGAAGCCCCAGGATGAAGATTCTGGGAGGGAGGATATTTGCGGGTGGTGGTACCACACAGACTTGAATGATTGAGCTCTGCTCAGTTGATATAATTCAGAACTGATTTGGCTGATTTGGCCCAAGACATGAAATTAAGGAAAAAATGTTACCTCAAAATGTTACCTCAAAAGTAGGGCTCACTTTTGTTTTATACTTGGGTTTTAGGAAAAGCCAGATTCTGCAGAAAGCAGGGTAGGTGACTCAGAAGGGGTGCACTTGTTAGCAAAAGAGGACTGAGTGCACTGCCCAGTCCTGGTTCTGCAGGGAGTGGTTTGGCTTACTCGGTATGGAGGTGTCTCTCTTCTGTGTCAGTGCTTGTCTCAGTTTCCAGTGATGCTGTAAGGGGAGGAGGAGATCTGTGCTGCAGGAAGCAGACTGGGGCACCCGGTGGGGGACATTCTCTTTTCTCAGCCTATTTTGAATAAAGCCAGTTGGAATTTTTCTAGTCAAAATGTATTTATTGCAAAAGGCTCCTTTACTAGATCTGGCCTGTGTGCAAGGGAGCGTCAAAGCTGGGGCTCACCAGTCTGAAAGTGCTGAAACGGTCAACATGAAAAAAATCCATTTCAGAATTCAAGCTTATTGAAACTAAGACTCTTAAACCATCAAAACTGGAACAAAACACTCCCACTGAACCTTTTTTCCTGTGGTGTGAAAATTTTTGGGACTTCCTGGTTAGGGGCTAGAAAGTGTTCTGCCATCATGAACATTTGCAGGATAACATGGCCCCTCATGGTATATTATGAAAGGAGACACCCTGGTGTGCCTCAGGGAGGGGTTATTTTTCAAAGGAGACATAAGACCAAGTTGGTGCCCATTGCCACTCCCCTGTCATTTCCCAGGAGAGCAGGGGTGTTAACTCCACTGTCCTGCTGAAGTCCAATGGGAATTATTTACCAGCAAAATCCTTCCACCCAGCTATGCAACAGCTGAAATTCCCCTTATACAGCACAGTTCTTCCACTGTCCCAAGAGCTATTCCTTACCTCCATCCTGCAAAGCAAATCTAATGTTCTCTACAATGCCTATATATGATAGCTTCACCACTGCTGTCCCACTCCACCTTAGAGCTGCAAAGTGGGAGTGACTGGAGGCAGTGAGGCCTTTAGCAAGAGGGATTGTAGAATGCCCCTTGTGGGCCTGATGGGTGCAGATGCGTGGGTACCCAGCAGCACTGGCACAAGGAGATGGTTGGTCCCCCTCCTTAGCATGCACCACACAACGGCCAGTGGCAACATGCACCCCAGAATGTCCCTTCAAACATCCCTGGAGATATAAATTATCTGAAAAGGGGCAAGAAGATGAACAGGCCATTTGGAGGCTGGCATTCAGGGGGCTCCAGGCCTTGCCCCTTGCTCAGGACTGCAACTAAATGCCACTTTCTAGGCATAGGTCCTTTGTTTCTACCCAGGCCTGAGCATAACCAAGTCTCACAGGCTGCAAATGCTGTGGTTGTTGGGAGGCCTCTGCTTTTCTCCTGTTATATACCCAGCACTTCATGCTGTTGGAGGCCATAAGGCCCACCAAGAGTGTGGAGCTTCTCAGTCTAGGAGCCCCCCCACCTAATGAGATATCTGCTCAAAGGGACAGGTGTACGTGTCACTATAGGATTCTCATTGGCTAGGGCACTCTCACTGGCTGTTGGCACTCAGCACCTGCCAGGATTGGGCTCCAAATCTCTTGCAGGATTTCCACACTCAGAGATCAGGATGAGGGCTGGGTTTCTGGACTTGGACTCATTTCAGGAATCTATCCATTAACTCTGTGAGACCATATTGCAAAACATCCATTAGCAAGAACCATGCCAGCCATCTTTGCCTTCTCTACTCTACCCAAGGTCTTAGGGGAACATTGTTCCCTCCAGGCAGCCAGACCAACTGAGAGTGACAGAGTATGGGCGACTGGTGCCACCTTAGTCAAGGGGTACACATGCCTCCCCAGAGACCAGTCAGTGACTGAGGGGGAGTCCCCTCACGGCCAAGCTCACTGACTGGGGGTGGGGGGGATGTCCCCCGCAGCTGATCACAAAGTGGCCATGGCACTTCCACTTTCCACTCCCCAGCCAGTGCTCGCAGGGGGAGCACTGGCACTCCTGCCTGCTCCCCACTGCCCATCACCTGAGCAGCAAGTGTAGCTGGTCAGGGGGTACACTGGCATTCTCAGGGGGTGTACATGCACCTCCGTGCACCCCCTACATGTTGCCACTCTGACTAAGCACTGTCTTGCGCGCCCTCCCCCCACCACTTCTGTCTCAATTTCCTGGGGTGGAAGCAGTGGGCATCAGTGCAGGGAAGGTCACATCTCCAAGCTCTCAAGTACTGTCTGATCAGTGACTTGCTGGGTGAACCAGAACACTGAAAGCCATCTGAAAGCTCTTCCCACAGTTCTGCTCCCTGATTCATATGCCTCAGCAGAGCACCCAGAGCTGGCTCAGCCAGGATACGTTGTGTATGAAAAGCACTTTGGCCCTGATGCCACTTTTCCCAGCTCTGCTCTAACCATCAGGGCCCCTGCTCTGAGGATGGGAGAGCACATTAGTTCACCTTTTGCTTCAAAATGGACATCACACTTAAGCAGGTGCCAGCCTAAGACCACACCATTTGCTGAAGACTGGTTTACACTGGCATTTAAACTACTACTGTTTTTCTTGTACTACTTTGCCAGTCCACCCCAGCTCTGATATGGGCATAGCTTAGGGAAAGAATTTGCTTTCCCAGCTATTCATGACCTGATTTCAGAGGCACTGAGTACCCACAGCTCCCGTTGGGATACTTTCTCAGAATATCCAATAGGTGATGATTCATAGGAAAATAACCTCATTGTGACGGCATGAACACCTAAGAATTCACATGGAAGTCAGACTCAAGATGAGGGGGAGGCTGGCAAGAATAGAGAAGTCAGGCCTTTTTTTTTAGAAGTAGAAATATGATGAAGTGGTGTTTGAGCCACAAAGAGGAACTGGAGGTAAGAGGAGTTCAAGGGCCAGAGAAAAGGTTTGCCCAGGAAAAAGAACCACTGATTGCCCACACCATTGTGGCATTAATGTTTACAAGGGAACAAGTCCATGATACAGTGTTGAAGAGAACTGGACCACAAAATGAGTTGGGGGAACAGGATTTATCTCATCACTCAAGACACTGCACTTGTACAATGAGATAAACTGGGCAATTGTTAGAAATGACCTGGGAATTATTTTCTTCAAAGTTTTGGGGGTTTTTTGTTTGGTTTCCAGACTAAATGTTTAGTTGTCAGCAGCCAAATCTTGAAATGTTTCAGGTTTTATTGTCAAGAGCCAAAAATGTTCAAAGGAGAAAGGTTCTCCTTTGTGTGGGTGCCTATGTGAGAAAGTTTCCATTTAATCAAAGACCCATTTTACATTTAAAAAAAGAATTGAAAACATTGATAGGAACTTTTCAACCAACCCTGGAGACTGCACTAAGGCAACAACGTTCAATAGCTGGGATGGGAAAGCAGGAAAAGCTGCCCCTCGTGTATCAGCTGTGATCCCGTTACTTTGGCTCTTGCTCTTCCATGTGTTCCTGCCATCCCCGGATATTCTACACCCACCTCACATCTCAGCTTCCCCATTGGACTATAAGTGTCATAAATAGGTAAATGGATGTTATATGCCCCCCTCTGTCGGGGACTACTTCCTTCAAGTGGTAGGACACTGTCTATGTTAATCTAAGGGTTTGGGGTTTGTTCCTTCCCAATGACTGATGATGGGTGCTGGTGCATAGTATCATACCATGTGGCAGCAGGTGGGTATTTCTTCCTGATCCCAGCTCTATGTGCCCTGAAACGTGAAGATGTAGATGAGGACTCCCCCATGGTGAGTCCCAAATTGCCTAGGGGCTGACCCTGTGTCATTTTTAAAAGGTCTGTGTCGTTTTACAGTCATCTGTGCCACCTACTGGCACAAGACTTATGTAGATGCCAGGGGCATAAATCTCCCTGCATGTTCATGTCAGCCAGGTATTTAGTGAAATGTTTCTTAAATGAACGCTTGATGGAAGAAGAGAAATGGCTGGAATGTACCAAGCAGCAAGGTTATCCATTCAGCGGGCCTCCTTGCCAGTTTACAGGCACTGGCCATTAAAAATGTGTGAGTGGCATCTGTGATAACCTTCTCGGCAGCTTGGGAGGAGAAAGCCTCCCAGCCTCCCCAGCTCTCCCAGCCATCTCTGCATGGTAAGGGAGATTTAGGGAGCTACTATTAATCATGATTATTGTTGTTACTCGGGATCCGTTCAGTGCCAGGAGTTTGTCCCCCGTTGGCTTGATTTTGCTCTCACTCTGAGGAGTTACTGCTGGAGTGTAAATCTGATAGATGTGGGATCTATCTCATGCTCACAGAGCCCCCTTATATTGGAGTCAGAGACTCTGCTGGGGCAAAAGGAGCCTCACCTCCAGTATTAGCTGAGGCTGAATTAGTCCACTATTAGGCATGGTGCAAATGCCCCATGCCCTCAGAGATGGCATGTGTCAGGAGTCAACACTGAAGTGATAACTATGTGCTGTGCTAGGGACCCTGCGCTGCAAGAGTAGTCATGAAGCCTCAGTAGGGGTCCCCACTCTGTTCAGAATCATATCTGGTCCCTGTACTTTAGTGCTGTGCTAGGGGTTGCTGTGCATGTGTGGGTGCTCTCCATCTCCTGAAAGGCATCACACCAGAATCCTGACCAGGGCACTGCAGTCCTGTCCTCCCAGCTAAAATTAAACATATCAATCAGACATGGAGTTAAGCTAAGTATGGTGTTTCCTTTCATTCCCTGGCTTAAACTGGACATTGCTGGATTTGGCCACAGCAGAAATATGCAGCTCAGGGTGGGAGTCAGGACTCTTGGGTTCCATTCCCAGATCTGCCCTTGGTCTTCTTTGCATCCTCAGACAAGTTATTTCACCATGCTCTGGCTTGGTTTCCCACATCTGAAGCAGAGATGATGCTATGAACCTGGCTTAGGTGGCAAATATCTACCAGAGAAAAAACAATGTTTGGATGGAAGTACTTACCAGTAATTTAGTGCAGGATTGTCCAATATCTATGTGGCCGGTACCACACACCACAAGGGCCACAGTGCAGTGGCAGGGGCCATGGGCCTCTGGGCCACATGCCACTGCACTGTGACTCAACTCTCCCTAACCCTCCCACCATGTGCCTATGGAGACGCAGGCTCACCTGCAACTCCCTGAACCAGACAACGCATTGCACTGCCATGCCCCCAGGGTGGGTGCAGGAAGCAAAAGCCAGAGGCAGAACAGGGAGCCCAAAGCATCAGTTGGCTGTTGTAGCTGGAGGATGAGAGGAGTGGCAGCAGGACAGGAGCCGAGGGGCTGCAACTTAACCCCTTATGGGTTGCATGTGGTCTGTGGATCACCAGTTGAATAGCTCTGGTTTAAAGTAAAATACATTAGAGGGAATGGTTATTATCCATAAAAAAAGTTTTCCATTTAAACTTCAGCAGCAATCTAAACACACTAAGGTGCAAAATGCAGTTAAGGCATCCAAATAACCTTAACTCCATTCAGTGGTCATGCCTAAAAGGGACAGAAGCAGAAATCAGATGTGTTTTTAAAAAATCAGGTAGCTTGGCCTGCGTCTGCAAGTACCCACCCACTCCAATCATAATCAAATCTTTTTGTCTGACATTACTACAGTGCAGAGATAAGAAATCTGCTCAAAGAGAAACTTTTGGTATGAAGAATAACTGGGGAAATGGTCACTGATTTTTAAATTATTCAACTGTAGCCAATGCACAAAATCTCAGTAAGCCTCAAGTATACAGGGAGTGTGATGTGTGTATGTGTTGTTCTCTTACTAAGATTACCAGGGGCAAAATAACACCAAGTGCTATATTTCCTAAGAGACCTATTTGAAAATCTTTTTTTTTTTTCCTGAATTAACTGATTTATTTGCAAATTTGCAGAAAATTCACTCTTTAGTGAAAGGGTAAGTGCTTTAATTTGGAGGGAGATGAACTACCTTTTTTATACAAAACAAAACAGGTTACATTCTTGATCTTAAGTCCCAGTTGACCCAGCCTTAACAATGGAGCCAGCTCCTCTTGCATAATTTGCAAAGTGTGACCGATTTGTCACACAAAGTAACTAAAGAAATAAATACAATACAAAGAGCTGCCATGTTCCAGCCCAAAGATGTCTGCACTTAAGTGGTATGTGAAGAGATTCCTGTGTCCAGGTGACTGTATTTCCATCTGTAATCCTTCTGCTGTGGTCTGACAGCAGCAACAAGGGCAGGCTCAGTCATATGCCTAGGGACTCTTTCTAAAAGGATACACTAATGTATCAACTCCTACGCAGAACTGTAACCTCACCTGTGGTTCTATGGAATAGTGACTTAACCTCCATGGTTATCATTACAAAGACTTAGATTTCCATACAATAAAATGAGCAAGACCCAATCACTAGAGATGGATCCAAGATTTGACAAAGCTTGCAAGAATACCTCTTTTCCCCTCTGTGTTTAGAGGCACACCCCCATCCCTCCATTTCCCCTCTCCCCACCTGCTCCTACTGCTTTCCCTGCTGTCCCAAGGGCAGGAAAGGATCAAATCCGCTCCTGCTCACTCCAAATGAACTGTGCAGGGGCTGGGAACAGTGAGCACCGGTGATGGGTGGGGGGTGGGTTCTCCAACTGTGCCTGGTCCCCTGGGAACAGGCATGGGAAGGGGGAACCCTTCTGCCCATCGCCTCTCCTGCTGTCACTGTTCCCAGCTGAGCCCACCCCAGTGCAGCCCTGCTAGAGCAAGTAGGAGCAGCTTTGAAGCTCCCCCACCACAAGACTGTAGGAAAAGCTGCAGAAGGAAAGCTGGGGAGGGGGAGGGAAGGGAATGAGACTGAGAATAGAGGGGAAGGAGAGCCGCTGGCCATTGCTGTGATCTCAGAGCCACTGGCCATCATCTTTGAAAGTTCATGGCAATCAGGGGAGGTCCTGGATGACTGGAAAATGGAAAACAAGTGCCCATACTTAACAAAAGGATAAAGGAGGATCCAGGGAACTACAGACTAGTCAGCCTCACTTCAGTCCCTGGAAAAATTATGGAGCAGATCCTCAAGGAATCCATTTCTAAGTACTTGGAGGAGTAGAAGGTGATTAGGAACAATCAGCATGGATTCACCAAGGGAAAGTCATGCCTAACTAACCTGATTACCTTCTGTGATGAAGTGACCAGCTCTGTGGATGTGGGGAGACCAGTGGATGTGGTATACCTTGATTTTGATATGGTTTCCCACAATATTCTCTCAGGCAAGCTAAGGAAGTACAGGCTGGATGAATGGACTGTAAGATGGATAGAAAACTGGCGGGAGCATCGGGCTCAGAGAGTAGCAATCAATAGCTCAGTGTCTGGTTGGCATCCAGTATCAAGTGGAGCGCTCCACGGGTCGGTCCTGGGGCCAGTTTTGTTCAATGTCTTCATCACTGACCTGGAAGATGTCATAGAGTGTACCCTGACCAAGTCTGCAGATGAGACTAAGCTGGTGGATAGTAGATATGTTGGGGGGTAGGGCTAGGATTTAGAGTGACCTAGACAAATTGGAGAATTGGGTCAAAAGGAATCTCATGAGGTTCAACAAGAACAAGTTCTCTCCCACCCAGAGAGTGGTAGTAGACGGGTTGATATTGACCTGGAAGGATGTGGGTAGTGGGGTCCCTCAGGGTTCAGTTTGGACCTGTACTCTTCAATATCTTCATAAGTGACTTGGATGTGAGTGCAAAGTGTATTCTGTCCAAGTTTGTGGATGAGACTAAATGTAGGGTGAAGTGCACACTCCAGAGGGTAGGGAATGATTGCAGGCAGACCTGGACAGGTTAGAAAAGTGGGCAGAACACAATAGGATGCAGTACAACAAGGACAAATGCAGAGTGCTGCTCCTTGGGTGCAAAAATATCTAGCACACCTACTGGCTGAGAAGTGACCCTCTCAACAGCACAGAAGCAGAAAGGGCTCTTGGAGTCATAGTGGACTCTAAGATGAACATAAGTCATCAGTGTGACAAAATCATCAGCAAAGCTAACCACACTTTATCCTGCATCAGCAGATGCATGACAAAAAGAACCAAAGGGGTGATACTTCCCCTCTATGAGGCATTGGTCAGACCGCAGTTGGAGTACTGCGTCCAGTTTTGGGCGCTGTACTTCAAGAAGGATGTTGATAGACTCAGGAGGGTCCAGAGGAGGGCCACTCGTATGGTTAGGGGCTTACAGGAAAAGCCCTATGAGAAGAGACTGAGGGACCTGAACCTCTTCAGCCTCCATAAGAGAAGGCTGAGAGGTGATCTTGTGGCCACCTACAAATTCATTAGGGGAACGCAGCAAGGGATCGGAGATGCTCTGTTCACTGGGCACCTCTTGGGTTAACAAGAAACAATGGTCATAAACTGACAGAGAGCAGATTTAGGCTAGACATCAGAAAAAACTTCTTCATGGTAAGGGTGGCCAAAATTTAGAATGGGCTTCCAAGGGAGGTGGTGCTCTCCTCTACCTTGGTGGTCTTTAAGAGAAGGCTGGATAGGCATCTGGCTGGGGTCATCTGACCCCAGCACTCTTTCCTGCCTAGGCAAGGGGTCAGATTCAATGGTCTGTTGAGGTCCCTTCTGACATCTATGAATCTATGAAAGTGTAAAGTCCTGCACTTAGGATGGAACAATCCCATGCACCAGTACAGCCTGGGGGTTGACTGGCTGGGCAGCAGCTCTGGAGAAAAGGACCTGGGGGTTACAACTGGATTGCCTGTGTCCTGCTGTATTGCCCTCCCAACAGATGGCAGCGTAATTGAAGTCTCCCATGAGAACCATGACTTGTGATTGGGGAACTTCTGCTAGTTCTTTAAAGAAAGCCTCATCCATCACCTCCCCCTGGTCTGGTGGTCTATAGCAGACACCCACTACAACATCATCCTTATTGCTCTCCTCTGTAACCTTAATCCAGAGACTTTCAACAGGCTTATCTCCAGTTTCATATCGGAGCTCTGAGCAATCATAGAGCTCTTTTATATAAAATACAACTCCTCCTCCTCTTCTTCCCTGCCTGTCCTTCCTGAACAGTTTATAGCCATCCATAACAGTGCTCGAGCCATGAGAGCTATCCCACCAAGTCTCTGTTATTCCAGTCACATCATAGTTCCTTGATTGCGCAAGGACTTCCAGTTCTTCCTGCTGTTTCCCAGTCTCCATGCATTTGTGTACAGGCACCTGAAGTAACTAGTTGATTGCCCCGATTTGTCAGGAATTATGAGAGCACCTCCTCTGTCTTACTGCTCTTCTTCCAAGCATACCTTCCCTAGCAAACTTGCCTGGAAGCTAGCCTGTTTATTACTCCTTGGCCCCAAAGGTTTCCTTTTTTCTAGCTTCCCAGTGTTGCCAACCCACCATGCCAAACATCATGAGACAAACTCTTTAAAAAATCAAGAGATTGGCTTGTATATAATGAGATTCTATTTTTGAAGTGCATGGGGGGAGCATTATTTTTTAAGATATGGGGGGCTGTGGGGGCGTGTGTGTGTGTGAAGGGGGAGAATTGAGCCCAGGAAGGGAGAGTCCCTGCACACCCTGGCAAGATGTGAGGTACTATGGGTCAGGAGTGAGAGGCAGCAGCAGGGCTGGGGGTGTGGGAGGGGGTGCAGACACACAGAGATACACAGACATTACCTGGCTGGTAAGTGGAAGGGAAAGGGTGGGGGAGATAAAGGCCCCCATGGTGAGGGAGGAAGTCGAGCAGGAACAGGAGCTGGGGTGAATGGGGGCATGTCTCCCCACAGGTGCACATGTCTCCCCACAGGCTGCCCACTGTGGGCTGGGTCTCTTTTCCCTGCTGCCTTCGCCCAGGAGCTCAACCACATAATGCCATTGCTGCCCGCTAGGCGGGCAGGGGATGCATGGTGTGCTGGCCACGCAGTGTATCCCCTTCTCACCCAGTGACAGGAAGTACAGTAGCATGGCACAGCTCAGCTTCCAGAGCAAAGGCAGCAGGGCACAGAGCCCTAAGCCTGCCCTGGAAGCCTGCTTCTCCCTGGGGGTACACCCCACCCCCATGCTTCTGGACAACTTGCCCTGGCCCCAGGGCCCCATTCAACCCAGCCCCTGCTCCTGCTCCACTCCCTCCCTCATTGTGGGGGCCTCAATCCCCTCGCCCCTTCCCTGCTACAGACTTACCAGAAAATCCAGAGATCTGAGGTTCGATCTGGAGGTCATGAATCAGAGTTATTTTGACTTAGAGATCCCGAGTCTCACAATGTTTTCATGACAGTTGGCATTACTGGCTTCCTCACACTAAGCTGAAAGGCTTTCACCTTAAAGGGGGAGGGGGGGCAAACTGACCAACAAATTAACAGTCCTGCTAACTGCCTGTGAAATGCTTACCCTGTTTGCAGCCCCTGTTTGCTGGCTCCTCGGTTGCTATTTATACCCTGCTGCGCCTGGACTGGCTCTGCCCCCTTGTTAGGGCTTCTGTCAGGCCAAGGCAGCAATCATTCAGCAATCAGCAACCACTCAGCCAGCAACACTCCCAGCTTCTCAGAGCACATGCCCCGACACAAACAGCCCACCAAACAAACACTCAGCAAACCAAAGGCACAGGATCACTTACCTTCCCCGGAGCCTGGTGCCTGGCTTTTCTTCCCCTTCCTCCTCTTGCTCCCAGCAAACTGCCTGTAAACAGCAGCCTCTGTTCACTGACTCCTTGGTCACTGGGTCACTTACCTGGGGGATACAGTAGACAAACAATCGAGTATGAGGCAACAGTGTGTCCTTGTTGCAAATGTTAACGACATACTGGGCTGCGTTAGTAGGAGCATTACCAGCAAATCGAGGGAAGTGATTAGTCCCTTCTATTTGCCACTGGTGAGGCCACTTCTGGAGTACAGTAGCCACTTTTGGGCCCCACTACAGAAAGGCTGTGGCAGAGGTGCTGAGTACCTTGGGGCCCGAGGACACTGACCTCCCTTGGGAAGAGGGCTATCACCTGCAATGCATAAAACTTTGCACATGTCCATCGTCTTAGGCCCCCTACCACTGGAAAAAATAAAAGTTGGCATCTACGGGATGTGGCCATATAGGATAGAGTCTAGTGGCAGGCCATGGAAATAGTTCAGGGGCTGGGACACATGACTTATGAGAAGAGGCTGAGGGAACTGGGCTTATTTACTCTGGAGAAGAGAAGACTGAGGGGGGATTTACGAACAGCTTTTAACTCCCTGAAGGTGGTTCCAAAGAGGATGGAGCTGGACTGCTCTCAGTGGTGGCAGATGACAGAACAAGGAGCAATGGGCTCAAATTGCAGCAAAGGAAGTTTAGGGTAGATATTAGGAAAAAGTTTCTCATGTGGAGGGCAGTAAAACACTGGAACAAACTACTCACAGAGGTGGTGGAATCCCCATCCTTGGAGGTTTTTAAGACCCGGCTGGACAAAGCCTTGGCTGGGGTGATGTTGTTGGGGATGGTTGTGCTTTGAGCAGGGGGTTGGACTAGATGATCTCCTAAGGTCCCTTCCAACCTTCATTTTGTCTGATTCTATTAGAAAGATTCTTACATGCTTTGGGGACTTAAAAAAAAGTCCCCAGAGGCTCCTGGGCTGGATCCAATCCAAAAGTGCCGGGGTGGGGGGGTTGCAGCTGTACCACTGCTTCCCCTCTGGATCTGCTCCTGCTAATAATTGTCTGGCTTCCTCAGGCTCACCAGTCTCAGGGTTTGTCTTCCCTGCTTTGTTAGGTTGAGCTGTAACTTGAGTTTTGCCCCCAACTCTTGTCTATACCCACAGCTCTCTAGCTTATGCGGAGCTTTAAGAGCCCACACCTGCTGAGTCCTTGGTGGGGGATGAACTCTGAGTGCTACAGGCCTGTGTAGCTCATGCAATGTTGGCAGTGTGGTGGCTCAAGCCAGGCTAGCTCAAGAGGAATGATCTGAGTGCTCTAACTCTGAGCTACCTGTTGCAAGGAAGCCTAAGTCTCACAACATGCCCCACCCTCACTCATCGGTCCAATTAGACAGTAGAGGTAAGGTAGGGATGGAGTGCTTTATCTCTGATGTCATAGTGGCCCCATTTCAGGATCCCCTAGGCACTTGCCTTCACTCCATCTGCAGTCTGTATAACCATAACTATTGGACCCAATGGTCATTAGTCATTCAGCTTCATTTACAACGCAATTCCCTCAAATATAACCAAGGCACAAATATTCCATTTCTTTGATTCATGCAGATGGTTTGCAGCTGTCTGTAGTGTCCCATTGCTCTGATCATTTGGGGAGAAAGAAAAGATGGACATTGAGCACTGCATTTCTTCAAGGACACAATTTCGATTAAAGTTTAATTAGCAAGCTAGTCCGTGGATTTACTGGCAAATGCTTAGGAAAATAGATCTGTGTCCAAAGAGGGAGAGCTGTACATGTAGGAAGGAAATGCTGGACTCATCTCTCAGCATAAAGAGCTTGACAGCCTGCTTTTAGTGCAAAAAAGAAATTCAGCCCTTCCTAGGGAATCGAGACTACCGTCACCAAGAAGAAGCGACGGGTGGTGGTGGTTGGAGAATCCCTTGTGTGGGGGACAGAGGGAGCCATCTGTTGACCTGACCTACTGTCTCGGGAGGTCTGCTGCTTGTCCAGAGTCTGGATCTGAAATGTCATAGAGGGATTACGAAGACTCATCCAGCCTTCTGACTATTACCGCATGCTGCTCATCCATGTGGGCACCAAAGATACTGCCTGGGGAGATCCTGAGCAGATCAAAAGTGACTACAGGGCTCTGGGTGCAAGGGTGAAGGGGTCTGGTGCTCAAGTTGTGTTCTCTTTGATCCTACCAGTCAAGGGAAAAGGCCTGGGCAGGAGTGGGTGCTCACTGCTGAATTCCCCATTTTCTGTTTGCACTCCTCCCACCCTGAGATCACAGCCTTACCCCAAGGTGCTATGAAGGGGTATGTGAGGCCCCTCTGTACTGAGGATGTGGCTTACATCCTCTTCCAGGGCAGAGGAGCGCGCTCCATTGATGAGATGCATGGTTTTGTGTTTTGGAGTGGAACGGCTCAATGAGCTTGTCAGCACTCAGCCAGGCCAGGTAGGAGCCATCCCCCAAGAAGAGCTGAGGTGGCAACATATTTTCCTGTTCTGATTCAGGACAAAGAATTGAAATCTTGAATATCTTTGTGAACTGATTCATTGCAGAACAGCTTGATTTGGGTCAGCAGAATGATCTCATTTCTTTGCCTTTAGCAAACCTTTTTGAGTGTAAATTGAAGTGAAATTGAAAAATAAAAAGTTGTTTGAAATCAAAACCTGTCATTCTGGAAGTGTCTGGAATGGGATGCTGGGACCATTTAAAACCTGCTTTTGACATTTTTTTTCATACTTCATAACAGCTTCTTGAGTTGGGCAGTACACTGAAACCAGGCCTTCCCCACAAACTACTCCAGCTTGGACAGGTTGACATTTTTTCACACAAAAACACGTGAAAAATCCCTGATCAGTTCTACTCAATTTTCCCCTCTGGCTCCACTGGCAAATCTCACTGAGTCTAATTATGTGCCACTGATAGGGTGTCTGTGGCTTACGAATCATTCGAGTGACATTCCCCAGCCCCTCAGGAGCAGAGGATGCTGAGGTGGTGACAGTCATCTCTTTCTGCTCCACAGCACCTCAGCAGGATCCTAGGAGCTTGTCACTCAGCATGATGCAGAGGTCAGGGAAGTCTCTTCCTTCTGTGTTACATCCTCCCTTTCAGTGTTACTGTCCTGTTGGGGCTCGCAACACCACTTCTATGCCCATTGGGGTGAGGGGCCCACCCAATGCCAGCTGGGGTTTCCCTATCACTAACACTAGGGATGTTCTAGCCTAGACCAAATGGAGAATGTCTACTCCTGGCAGCCAGCACCATCACCCTAAGTCTAAATGCCATGGGTGATTGCTTGCGCTGCCTATAGAGCAGAGCTGACCTTTGCTCCCCTTGTATGAGCTTCCCTTCAGCCGCCACTGAACTGCACCAGAGCAACCTGGCTTTCAGCTCTGGGAGCTTCGTGAAAACAGGGCCCTGTAGGCTGGCAAACTTTGCAGAGTGCATCTCCTCATAGTGCTGCCCACCAGTGCTGATCAGCAGAAAAGGCCTTTCTTTCCATCCATGTGGCCTTCCCTGCAGCAGTGCCCATTCATGCCATCAATATGATGACCCAACTTCACCCTTGCCTGGGAACTCTCTGGTGACCCAGCCCAGATGCCTGTGGCCTGATAGTCTCTCTCCTCTGATTTGCATTGGTCCAAGCCACACAGGAAATAGAAAGCTGCCAGCTGTTTAAGACAGGGGTTGGCCACCTATGACCTATGAGCCAGATCCAGCCCACTGAGCCTTTGGATCTGACCCACAGAGTAGCGGCTCTGGCCATGCTGCACCACAGCTGGGTGCCAGGATTCTGGTTATGGGGCAGCTCTGCCCATAACACACCACAGCCTGGCAGCAGGGAGAAGCAGCAGAGGTGGCCAGGTCCTTATGCCCATCCAGCTTGCAGTCAAGCTGGATCATTCCAGCCCCACACTGATTTAAGAGACATTCAGGGAAACTGCAGCAGTCTGCTCCACATCACTACCCCTGAGCCAGTGACTGTGACTCCTGGTCTTATTTATTGTCTAATACTCAGTCTCAGTGAGCTGGGATTCCAGCAGCGCTAGCCTTTGCATGCTAGAAATGCCCTGTTGGTGCCACCTGGAGCGTCAGCACTGCAAGGTCCATGTCCTGCCCTTGAGGATGCCAACAGTGAGCTTCCTCCCAGCAGTGCCCCGAGAGTGGCATGGCTAAGGGGAGGAATAGAGTAGGAATGAGAAGAAATATTTCACATTCAATTTACACTTCATTAAAAGAGACAAATTGCAAAGTGCCCTCTCCCTCCCTCTCTTCCCCCAGCAACTCCCTCCTTTCCAGGAAGATTTATGAATCCAGTGAAAAACTGAATTTATCTGGAGTGAAACATTGGGTGACAGAAAAAAGTGACAGCTGGCTACAAACTGAATGGGCTGCAGATGAAAGTCACAGGCACAGATCTGGCACTCACACTCCACCCAGACCCTCCCACTCAGACCCATTAATTAACACCCAGGCTGCCCAAGAGAAATGCTCTCTCACACATGGCTCTTGCTCTTTCCTGGGTGTTTTCCTTTGTGTAAGACTCCCCTTGGTGGTTGGAGGCTAGGTTTGAAGATCTTTGAATGTCCCAGAAGTGCAGGAAGAGGTGAGGGGGGCAAGGAAGTGAGAAGAGGTGAGGGGGGAAAGGAAGTGAGATTTTTTTAAATGAGATGCTAGGTCAACAAAATGTTCAGAAGCCCAAGAAAACAGGCTGCAACCAGCATCCATCCCAAGAAGACAGCATGTCCCAGGGTGCAACTGTTTGTTTGGCCTTGTCATGATGCTGGGAGATACTGTGCTGAGAAAGGGGATGGAAGAGCGCCGAGACATCAAGCTGAGGATCTATCCCTCAATCAGTCTATCAATCTAGCTACCCACCACTTGTCGTTGGTACCTAGGAACCTGTTCTGGCTATTTATTGCTATGAAAATTCCTGCCCCCTGCCCTCTTTTGGCAAAGTGTCAGGATGTTACCCACAAGCTGTAAATAGGCATCTAATTTACATGGGTTTGACCCACATCAGAACAGGTCATTTACATACAACACCAATCCACACTGCATTACCTCTGCTCTGACAGAGAAGACACAGTCTGTCCAGCTTATCCTGGGAAAAAGTGCAATAACCTCACAAATGCCACAGCCATGTCCTAGGGAAAAGTATTAGCTCATTTTATCCTGGGTACCTCACCGGGTCTTGATGTGGCACAGTGGCTGTGCACATCCATGGGATCCCAGGATAAAAGGCTTTCTCCCAGGACAAATACACCACCTATTTACAGACACATTGAGCGTGTCTACATGAGACCAATTCTACTGCAGGCTAGCGGCAGCGCATCACAGTGAAAGCCATGCTAATGCACTGATGAACAGTAAAATTAGTCTACTGTGCATTACTAGCATGTAAAAGAAGTGAGCCAGTACATTACAGTGCATTAAGTTAGTAAGTGTTATTACAGGTATTAAACTTAATACGCCATAATTACAGTGCATTAATGCATGTGTAGACCTGCCCAGTGTTTCTCTTATTAGAAACATCCCATTTCCCGTCCTACGCCCAGATCCTCGGCTTGTGGAGACTGAGGACACTGGAGCTGCAATGTAAACCTAGTCCCTAATTACAAGGCTTGGCATCTACATGTAATATCGAATCAGTTCATAGTGAACTGGTTCAAAACAGTAGTTGATTTTTCATGCATAATGGCTCTACTTGGCAATAGTTCCACTTTTGAACCATTCCAGGCAGCTTTAGACTGAGGTAACAGCTTTGTGTGTCTGCCTGTTTCAGGTTTAACCTGCATTTAAACAGTCTAAGTGTTATGTGTCGCGGTATCCTGACTAAATCACAAGGATTAGAATGATGTTTTTTGACATGTTTCCAGAGGAAATGGCTGCTGCTCTGATCCAAGGGTAGTCACATTTCTGGACCCCCAATGCATATGCATGGGGCATGTTTGCTGTGCACTGCCTTGTTGGGGGAGAGGTTTTATGGGCAAAAGCTCAGGGACCAATGGAGGTGTCAGCACATTCTGATGATAATTTCAGGCCCTTTGGTTAATGATCCAATGTGCTGAGATCATGGCACAGACTTATTCAGCCACTGTTAACAGTGGGGAGAGTCGGTGAGGGATGACTGGGCCAATCAGAGGGGAAAGGCATAGCAACTCTTGCTTCTGAGAAGGGCCAGCCTGTTGTCAATCTGCAGATCTCAAGGCTAATATGCCATATGCCAGCTCCCTCCAGGGGCAGAGAAGTGACTGTCTCAGTGTTAAAGGTCTTTGAACTCTTGCCATGGAGGAGACACCAAGGCCCTGATTCTTCTCCTGCTCACACCCATTTTACTCGAGATATAAAGCTGATTGATGACAGCAGCTCCAATCCCATTCCTGTGAGGTACGGCGTGTCCCATCTGTCTGTGTGCTGTGGCGTGCTAAGGCCTGTTTTGGAAGTGCTTGGGTATCACAGAATAGTACATAAATGTGTTGGGGTGGGGAGGGAGGCTGGGTTTGACAGATCCATCAGGGGACCCACCTGAGGCCTAGGGAAAGACAGAGGAGCAGGAGCTTCACTGAAGTGACAGGAAGTCCATGCAAATAGACCACAGGGGACAGGCAGGGAGCAATACTGGGGAGGACAAGGATAGATGGTGGAACTGCCTCCTGCAGTGATTAACAGTGATTATGGAAGGGAAGCTAATCCATCAGCAATTCTGACATATATTGAGTCTGGCCTGGAGGAGACAGCAATGGGAATCCACAGCAGGTGAGACCAGGGGAGCGTGGATAGACAGGAGCTCTCCCAGATGGGCCAGCTGCAGGCCGACAGAGAAAAGGGCCTGGGATGGAGGAAGCCCCTGTTCAAGTCTGTGGCTGAGTGCAGGATCTTGAACCTGGCTCTTCCACAGCCGAGGGGGTTCCTTCACTGCCAGGCGATCCTGAGGTGAGTCTTCATGAGAAACTGCAGTGAGCCTTGCTTTTACCCCAAGGGGAAAAGGAACAGTTTAGAAATCTCAACAAGTTGCACAGAATGGGAAAACCAATTCCTGCCCAGGGCCAAAACCACACAGGCAGAATTTGGTCCATGTGAGAAGGGGATTCACCAGCTCACTCCAAGATAGAAAGAGGCAGGTCTGGGATTTCTGATCTGAAAAGGGAGGAGGGACTCTCCATCAGAGTGCACCTAAGTGGTACACTCCTGGCCATCTTCAATCATTAGAGATCCCTTGGTTGAGTGCCAGTCTCTTCACCCAGGTCTCTGGGCCACTTCATGCAGCCTTTCTGCAATTTCTGTCACAACAGTGGGTGCCAGAGTCTTTTCCCTGGACTTGCCATGCATCATTTCTGTGTGCTGTTACACTGCTGCCACATTGCTCCATGCCCTACCCCAGGGGCAGATGTTCCAGTGGCAGATGACATGTTCCTTATGCATGTCTAATCTACAGCCCTGTAAAGGGCTGCGAGGCTTGTGCTCAAGCAGTCTATAACTCAATAAATAATACTAGCGATAATAAGCTGCACCAAAGGGTTCATCGAGAGAATGATGCTTTTCTGATGATGGACTATTCAGCTGGAAAAAAATAGAAAGAGAGATCAATTTCCTCATCTCCTTTGACTTTTTAAACTAAAAAGATTGATCCCCTCTTTGCAGAAGATTGCAGGCGCTTTATCCAAATAGCCTCTTGCAATTTATAGTGCGCTGTCTCTGAAAAGTTAATGTTTATGGCAGTTCCACGTGCTTTTTATTTTATTGTGTCTATGTATTATCTGTCTTGTTCCCCTCCTGATGGTATGCAGCCTTGCCTCTCTCTGTCTCTCCAACTAAATGAGAGAAGCAGAACAAGACAGAGGAAGAGATTCCCACCTGCTGTCTGGAAAGCTGCGCTCCCATCTTGGGTGCATCTGAACGTCCTGGCAGCAACCTGGGGCTGGAGTTGTCATTTTGGACCAGTTGCCTCTTCACAGATCCCACCAAAATATTCTTGATCATCTCTTTGGACTCTATAATCTCTGCAGAAGCTTCTCAGCCCTTGAAGCCTTGATAAGCTGACAGGATACATAGCTTCATTTGTTTCTTGTCTTGAATTAGTTTTGTAATATTTTTCCCCCTCAAAATGGCTCAAACCTCTTCTGAGTAGAAGCATGAATTTGAGAGGACAAGGCTGTGCGGGATAGAGAGTGGGTGGAGAAGGGTGTACACATATGGAAGTGGGTATGGGGAAGACTGTATAAAAAGAACAGATGTGTGGGTATGAGAGCATGGGCCTGTGAGCATGGATATGCAAGGAAAGGAGTGTATAAGAGGATGAGGTTTGTGGAGACGAATGGGATGAAGCCTGTGCCCCACTCCCTCGGTGTAACACAACCAAAGTGCAGGTGGCCCGGCCTGCTGGAGCTGGAGCTGAGAGAAGTGACTCCAAGCCTGAAGACAGGGACCTGAAGCCAGTAGATTAGAAGCCAGAAATAGACCAGGGGTCTGAACATTGGGGTTAAAGGCAAGAAAGAGCCAGGGATCTGCACTAAGGAGGAAGAGACCAGAAAGAAGGGGACAAGGCAGCAGCCCCATGCCGACATGTGAAACTTGAGCAGTATGCTTCACAGTGACCCTGCTGAGCTTCCCAGCCAGTCAGGCTGTGCCTGATCACAGTCAGCCAGACACACTCGGTCCATCCAGGCAGGGCCGAGTGCAAGTGGTTCAGACCCTGCTCCTTTCTACTTCTTCACAACTCTTTAGTCCTTCAAACCTAGTAGCCCAGTCCTCACCCATTCTCTTCAGCTTTCTCCAAATACCCAGGCAAGCTTTCTCCCATCCATCCAATTTGTAATCACAGCCTGGCAGAGCACGTGCCTTGTTTCTGCCAGTTCACAGAGATGATGAAAATTTGGTCTTGTCACCCGCTAATGGGGTAGACCCTTCAACCTATGGTACAGACGAGAGCTGTGAACTGCCTCCTCCTTCTGCCCTGTTTCCCAGCCAAGGTAATCCTTCCCTCCTGGAGAGGTGGAGGTTGAATTAGGGTCTGCTGCTAATCAGATCTTGAGATCCAGAGCAGGCAGCTCTGATTTTAATCAAATGTTTATCTTGGTCTTTGATGTGGCAAGATATTTCTATCCCTCCCTGCCTACCCACTTTATGTGGAATATTTCAGCTGAAAGAGATAGCTGGATGGGATGGGTTGCTGAATTCCATGGGGTAATTTAACTGGAGCTGCCACTCAAGTAAATAAGGGCAGGATGGAAGATAACTGAGCCCTGTAGCTACATCGGCAGAGCTTGACAGGGGACCTGAGAGAACTGCTTTGAGCTTTTCTTGCTAGAACACTGAACGCCGAGCGAGCGGAGTCGGCGAGTGTTTCCCCGGGTCAGGGAAAATCTCGGAGATCTTTCATCTCACTTGGAAAAAAAAAAGAACAACAAAACAAGCACAGAGGCAGTGGCCCAGAAATCATCAAAAATTCAACTGGTACAAGTTTACTTCTCTGGGAGGTTTGCCTTCCTTGGAGGGGAATGCTGGAGTTTGCAGGAACAGAAAGGGACAAGGACAACAGGAAAAGAAACAGTGTGTCTCTCTCATGAGAGCAAGTTTCATGCTGAGAAAAGGCAGCTGGCAGTGACAGGATTTCCCCAACACCATGCAGAGTTGGCCACCCTGTTCTGTCCTGCATGTAGCCTTCAATCCTGCCCTGGAGTGACCTCTTCGAGAGGACAGAGGGAGGTGAATTTCTGTAGTCTGTCCTTGGTATCCCTGGTGTAGGTTGGTGACAAGAGATGCCTCCTCCCCAGGAACCAGGTTGAGGTCCACCAACTCATTCTACTCATGGCTCCCTTTGCATTCATTAGACAGCAACATCTTTTAGCTCCAGTGACCTGGCTTGAAGTTGGCCAAGCCACCTGGATGTCGACTGTGTTGTGTGTGGGCAGGGTGCATGTCATAGGACACTGTGCCTTGCCCTGCTGTTGCTTGACAGCTCTGAAGGCACACCCCACCCTTCTAATCCTGGGATTCCCTATGCCCTACCCTGGCTGCACATATACCATCCCATACCCCTGTCTCTCCATGGACTCCAAGGGGAGACACACATTCATGTCCAGGTCTCCTGCATCATAGCCACTGCCCACTGCAGGAAGATGCTAGAAGCTTTCTGTTGCTTCTGCACTATCATCTCATATAGGCTGGGAGAGTGGCACTGAGAGCTTTCCTGTGACTTGCTCCCAATGCTACTCGTTATTTGTTTCATGTGCTTCACGCACGTGCGTACTTGCATGCATGCATGCCTGTGTGAGTATAACAGTGCACAGACCTGCCTCTGTGTGCATGTCTGTGGGCCTTGTGTGTACGTGTTTGTTGGCATGTGTGTGCATGTCTGCCTGGGGTATATTTGTATGTGATTGTAAGTATATGCCTTGCATGTATCTTCATGTCATCTGACCCCAGCACTCTTTCCTGCCTAGGCATTGGTCAGACTCGATGATCTATTGAGGTCCCTTCTGACCCTAGCATCTATGAATCTATGAATGCCTATGCATCACATGTATGCATATCTGTAAGTGTGCATGTCTGTCTGTGTGTCCATGTCTTTATGTGTTCATGTCTGTACATCTCTCTGCATGCTTTTGTGGAAAAAAGTGGTGACAGAGAAGGAATAATGAGTAGACCTGACAGTGAGACCCCCATCCTGCATTTAGCAGAGTTAGACCTGTGGCTTAGTGGCTGGACCCTGCCCCTGGGGATGTGCTGCCAGAAGCAGCCTCCATTTCTCCTCCAGTGAAGGCAGAGGTAAGTTTCAAGAAAGTCTGTTAGTTAATATACTGACCCAGCCACTTCACATCCTGCTCAAACTGTCGTCAAAGAGACCCCCAGGGTTAAATCTCAGAGTCCCTTATGGCATCAGCTGTCAGTTACAGTCTCAAGCAGGTCTCTATTCATTTATCACAGTGCTGGGGTTGTTTTCTTGCTGTGTAACCTGATTCCGGCTGAAAGTTTTTCTGAGCTGCTGAAGTTTCTCTCAGAAGCTATATATCTATAAAGCGATCCCTCTGTCAGAGGAATTAGAGGTTATCAGGGAATGGATCTAAATGTGTTTCCCAGAAGCCCCTTCTCCACAATCCCCAACAGTCCTCATGTCAACCAGATAGCAATTACCCCCTCTCCCCCCAACCCTCCACCCTACCCTCTGACCAAGGGGTAGCCATGTAGGTATTCAGAAAGTTTCTCCCTCTTACAGGACCCCAGGATCAGGGCATTGCTGCCTGTGTAACATGCTTGTAAGGTGTGGGTCCATTTACATGAGAAATTTACTGCTCAGTTGACTGATTAGCTGCTTAGTAAATATCTCAGTATCTACTGTGCACCTTTATTAGGCTGGTATAAACTAATTTACTCTGCAGCAGGATAGTACCTATAAATACAGCTCAACATGCTGAGCCTGAATAAACTGTGGAGCTTATTGCTCCAGAGTTAATTGCTTCTGGGCACAGGTTCAAACAGTGCACCCAGGAGCAATTAACTCCAGAGCAATAAGCTCTGCAATTTATTCAGGTGTCAAAATTGCATGTGTAGATAGACCCTGTGTGTATCTGTGGGTGTGCAGTCTTAGTCCACTGAGAAGACAACAATCTGCTATTGCTGCTCAGCTCAGAATCCAAGTGGGAGATGTCTCTGCTTTGGGGCTGAATATCCAAGACTCAACCACTGCTGTTGGCCTTTTTTTCAGCTAAGTCCAGGCTATTATTAAAATTCCTCCCCTCCTCCAACCAGCCCTGCATAATACCAAGATCAGGGTATTTCACCTGAGGGCCAAAGCTGATCTTCTTTTCTGCATGTTGTACTCATATGTTCCAAGGCACTGGTGTCTGCTGCTCTTTCATGAAGCCGAGCAGTGCAGATTGTTTTGGAGACGGTTCTCACATGCACGCGCGCGCACACACACAACACAGACCATCGGGCTCATGCACATGGAGACTTGGATTTCTTTCTCATTCAGGTGTTTCCTCCTTGATCTAACGCTGGACCCTCAGCCATGCTTGGTGGACAGAAAGTGATTTTTTATTTTTAAAATAGTCACAGACAGAAGGAAAAGCAGCTCCAGAGCTGCGATTAACCAGCCTGTCCCCAGAGCTAGGCTTCCAGACACCACCCCCCGGCAGCTCTGAGAGGGAGCATCAAACAAGGCAGAGGGGGAAGCAAGACATTCAGTCTCTTGGGCTCCCCTTCACTGCATAACACAGACCTGCTCTTCCACTGACGCTCCTACACAGCTCCCAACTGGCACCTGCTTCCTCTACCTCCCACATCCTGTGAATGCTGACACCAGCTCTTCCCTGCATGTTCAACCAAGTAACAACCATCAGATCCACTCTGGAGCACAGCACTGCAAAAACACTTACCTCTACAAGAAGGGGTGCTTTTATATAGCTCCTGCAGGCTCTGACTGCAATCAGGGCCCTGTGGTGCTAGTAGCAATTTACTGTTTAGTTAGTGGGAACATCTACACATGAAATTAATTTGATGCAACAAACTCTGGTGTTTATACATGCGCCCAGGACCACAACACGTTGAGCCAGGGTGGAGCTGCCAACATGCTGTGGAGGCTGCCCCAGCCAGCCCTGTCAGCAGCTACACACGTGTTGCAGAGGAGTAAATAACTTCAAAATAAATGACCTTGTTTTGGGCAGTACTGTCCTATGACAGAGTGAACTAGTTTATTCCAGCCTAACAGCAGTGCATGTGCAGACACTGGCGTTTCATTGAGAAGCTAATTAGTCTGCTTCACAGTAAATATCTCGTGTAGATATACCCAATGTATTCCATAGATCTATGTCTGCACCGTGGTGCAGAGGACTCTCATGGACTTCACGGGGAGTGAGACACCTAAATACCTTTGAGGAAATGGGCTTCTATCTCTCTCTGCCTCGCTTCAAATGGGAAAATGGACCTGCCTTGCCTTACAGGGGGGCTGAGGCTAAACACATGCAAGGTGCTCAGATACTTGTGGTGCTGGGAACTGAGTGCATCTTTCTACCCAAGAGGATACTTGGTGCCCACACTCCATTGAAAGTTCAGAGTTCTGCTGCTATGGTCACATAACCTAAGGGTGGCCATTTAAAGAAACTCCACTGCTTTGGGGACTTTTGCTGGGGATTATAGAATTGGCTGGGAACATGGAAGCTGAGTAGGTGGGTGCCAACACAACCCTTTAGCTCCTTTTAGAAATCCTAGAGCCCACCTGGAATAGTTTCTTGCTTTCTTCCCTTCTGCTCAATATCCACATCTCTGATAACTACTCAAAGGCCATGTGACTGGCTTTATATGAGTCATCGTTTTAAAATGAAACAATAAACCTAGCTTAATAGCAGGAAGGAAAGCATGGAAAACTGCTAAAAGATCAGAAATTAAAGGGTGGCAGGGTAGCTGTCTGAAAGAGTTTGAAGGGCTGACAACATTTTGAAACATGAAAATGCTGCAATTCAAAGAAGCCTCAGAAAATATGGCAACAATCTGAAATTAGGAGAAAACTCTGCAGGCAACAACCATGGCAATTTTCAACTCAAAGAGAAAAGAGGGCAATATTTCATGAGTTTTCCACAAAATTTCTCTTGTTTTTATTTTTTTCCTTTTAACATCCAAGTGGGGGGAAGCAGGTGGGGGGGGGGGTGCCACTCTCTCACCTTTGCTTTTGACTGGGGATTTAAGGGGAGAAGATTAAGGAGAAGGAATCATGTATTGCAGACAATAATCCTGTCACTCAATGAATGCTTCAAAGGAATTGAGATGCCATCAGTAGGAACAGGGGGCACGATGAGGATACTATGAAATTCCAAATACACTAAACTAAACTAGGCTAGTATGGGATCTCACCCAAGTTAAACTGGGAATCCAACCTGAAAGGGATAGAATCAATGGGGGATTAGAAAGGGTAGGGTGAAGAAGGAAACAAAAGTTGGGAAACCCAGGGTTTTTCTGACTTCAACAGCATTTCTTCTGTTCATCCCAATCCAAATCCAGCCAGGAGAGCTGCAACTGTGAGGCAGGTGCAGGGCAGGGGTTAACTCCATGGAGCTGTGGGGCAAGCAGGGGTTAACTGTATGGAGTGGCAGGTCCAGTGGGCTTTTGAGGCTCAAGAGAGGAGAGGAGGATACTTGGTATGCTGCCAGGAAGCTGATGGGCAATTGATTAATGAATGATGTCCTTAAGGCTCCCTGAATCCCTCTGGGAGGCTGGATCTCATTCCATTCTCTAAGATGCTCTTTTCTTTTCTTCTTTCTCTTTTGAATGCAATTTTTTCTTTTCTCTGAAAGGACAATGGGCAATGAAGAACAAAATGTAGAGAAGAACTGGAGGAATCAGAGAGGGGCCATGAAGAGTAGCACAGAGATGGCAGTTTTGTACCAAGCTGGCCCTAGTGGGGAGAGATGAGCATGCCAGTACAAGGCAGGCACTGGAAGGGGGAGTCTGTGATGAATTAAACTTCTTAGCGAACAGGACAGAAGTGAATTAAGTAGGTGCTGTGTAGCCAGTGTTGGAAGGAAAGACCAGATTCCAAGCCGGAGCGTAGATCAGTCAATAGCACCAAGCCAGTGAATGTCACTTCATGGGTTCAGAGTGGCACACACACAACATGGACTGGCCACTACTGGTACACCATACCCTTGTGCCATTTTAAACACACCCAGAACACACTACTTTGAGGCACCTGGGTGGGATGATGGGGTGTGTTCTCAGAGGGCATCGCAGCAGAATGACTCAAGACAGCACTAAGGGCATCTCAGGGCAAGGATTCAGAACAGGAACCAGACAGCCTGGTCTGAAGCCCCTGACCTCACCGTGCTTAGACTAGCCCAGAGTCTTTAATAGAGAATGGTCCCAGCTTCTAATGCAAAAACAGCCTAGATGGTTCCTAGAGAATCCTTTGCTGTGTAGGGAGAGGGATCAGTGCTGCAAGCTTCCCTACCTGGCAAAGGGATGGAACTGCAATGGGAGTGACTGAATCCTCAGGTGTAAGGTCTGCAAGTTACCTGAAGTTTATTTTCTACCTATGGGGACTTTTTATCATCTTTAATTTTCCCTGAACCTGAGGAAGGGTGGGTGTGCCCAAAAGCTTGCAGAAAAAGATAATGTTTTTGAGATTTCTTAGTTGATCTAATAAAAGGTATCATCTCTGAACCAAGACTTGTAGAGTTTTGCATTTCTTCAGGTCTGCAGAGAGGCTTCCAACTGAGCCACATGCTTCTAGCAACTGAGTCAAAGGGGAAATCCCTCTCCACTTACAGGGGAGACTGCCAGCCTACCAGCCATGTGGGAACTTCTTGCAGTCTGGGCTGGGGGACATGCACACACACTAGGTCCAGCAGCCAGGCTGGGGGACACGTGCACACATTTTGCTAATTGCTTGCCTGCTCAGGGAGGCAGACACAACAGCTGGTGTTTGCTGTACAGGTGCCCTCCTGCAGGTCACAGTGCAGGGTGTGCAGGGGAGGCCTTTCTTAATTTAGAAATACATAGATGGCTGCAATGAGGAGTGCAGAACTGCCTGCTCTCCCCCAGGGTCAGTGGCACACCTCTTAGCTCTGCCTATGACCTTTTGCAGAAAGGTCACCCACACAGTCATGCCACCCACAGTAACTTGGGGTGGCTCATTGCCTCCCTCTAGTGCAGTGGATTTAATTTTTTCCACCTTTTTTCATTTGCAGACCCCTAAAAAAAAGTCAAACGAGAGTGCAGACCCCTTTGAATTGTAAATGTGGGTATTAATATACTTTTGATTGATCACAGTTATTTTTCACAGACCCTTTAGACATAGCCTGCAGACCCCCAGGGGTTCATGGACCACAGGTTGAGGACTACTGCTCTAATGGCTACAGCTCATATAGAGGTTTTGGTGTCAGTCACTGCCTCTGACCCAGTGGTCCTAGTTTTTTAGGAGAGGTTCATGATTTTATCTTGCTGGTTTCTTGGGTCTGGATTGAGGGCATCACTACAAATCCACCAGGGTGATAGTGTCATGCTGTATGTAGCTGGTGAAGCAGATAGGTGGGATTCCTTCTTGAGCCCTGCTGGAGACCAGGGAAGGCCCTGGAACACGAGATCTGTACTGTAGCTGGTGCCCTACATCCTTGGTCAGAAAGTAATTGAATAATGACCACCTCTGTGCTGGTGTGCAGCAAAGGGTGTGAGGCTCATACCCTGGCACACAGTCCCTGCTCCCTTCTAGGTCATAGTTTCATAATTTCTTGGGTGTTAGGGTCAAAAGGGACCTCAACAGATCATCAAGTCCGACCCCCTGCCCTGGGCAGGAATGAGCACTGGGATCATATGACCCCAGCCAGGTGCTTGTCCAGTCTCCTCTTAAAGACCCCCAGGGTAGGGAGAGCACCACCTCCCTTGGAAGCCCATTCCACATTCTGGAAACCCTTACTGTGAAGTTCTTTCTGATGTCCAACCTAAATCTGCTCTCTGTCAGTTTGTGGCTGGTGTTTCTGGTTATTCCAAGGGGTGCTCTAATAAACAAAGCATCTCCTATTTCTTGCTGCCTCCCGCCTCCCCAGTGAATTTGTAAATGGCCACAAGATCCCCTCTCAGCCTTCTCTTGCGGAGGCTGAAGAGATCCAGGTTCCTCAATCTCTCCTTGTAGGGCCTTACCTGCAGGCCCCTAACCATACAAATGGCCCTCTTCAGGACCCTCTCAAAGTTATCCACATTTCTCTTGAAGTGAGGCACCCAGAACTGGATGCAGTACCCCAACTTTACAGGTGGGATAGAGAAGGAAGGAAAGGTGGGGATGTGGCGCTGTATGTCAAGGAGCACTACACATCCTCTGCCAGCAGAATGGGGTCAGAGGAGGGGCAGGCTGAAGTGCTCTGGGTCAAGATTCAAGGTGGCCGTGGGGAGAGCAATTTGATGGTGGGAGTCTACTACAGACCCCCCAATCAGGAATTTTTGGGCCAGCTTTCAGAGGCACTTAAGGCAAGGGATGTAGTTGTCATGGGTGATTTTAATTACCCAGACATCTGCTGGGAGGAACAGTCAGCCAGGACGGACCGTTCCAGGAGGTTCCTGGCTGAGATACAGGACCTCCACTTAATTCAGGAGGTATACGGTCCCACCAGAGAAAATGCCCTGTTGGACCTGGTCCTGGCCACAGGCGATGACCTGGTAAGGGGCCTCCAGGTTCCTGACCACCTGGGCGATAGCGATCATTGCTTGCTGGAATTCACCATCCAGCGCAGGGTGTCAAGGGCATGCAGCAAGGCGGTAGCCCTAGACTTCAAGAGGGCCAGCTTCAACGAGTTGAGGAGATTAGTGGGAGAGGCGCTGGGGTTCCCGAGAGCAGGGGAACTCAGTGCCCAAGATGAGTGGTCGATCCTTAAGGAGATGATACCCAGGGCACAAGGAGTGACCATCCCAACAAAAAGCAAGGGGGGCAAGAGTGCCCAAAAGCCCCCCTGGCTCACCAAGGGCGTCCGGGAATGCCTGATTGCCAAAAAGGCGGCGTACACCCAGTGGAAGGGGGTGCTATCTCCAAAGAGGAGTATACCTCCTCTGCTCGGGCCTGTAGGGGGGCTGTCAAGAAAGCTAAGGCGGACATAGAGCTAGGACTAGCGTTCAAGATCAAGGATAATAAAAAGTCCTTTTTCAAATATATAGGGAGGATGAAGAAGGCACCGGGTAATGTGGGGCCCCTGAAAAGTATACTGGGCAATCTGGTGGTTGCGCCAGAGGAGAAAGCGGAACTCTTTAACCAATTCTTTACCTCCATTTTCTTGTGCAGGGACCGGGACTTCCCCACTGTGATGCCAGACGGACTTGAGGGGAACGCCTCCAGACTTCAGGTTGGGGAGGACCAGGTTAGAGAGCTTCTGGAGGGGCTGGACGTGTTCAGGTCAGTGGGTCCAGATGCTCTCCACCCCAGGAGGTTGAGGGAGCTAGCTGGGGTTATTGCAGGGCCCTTGGCATGGCTTTACAAGCACTCATGGTGCTCGGGATAGGTGCCAGATGATTGGAAGATAGCTAACATGGTCCCCATCTTCAAAAAAGGGAGGAGGGAGGACCCGGGCAACTATAGGCCCATCAGTCTTACCTCAATCCTAGGGAAACTCTTTGAGAAGATCCTCAAGGAGCACATCTGTGATGGGCCGGCTTCAGGGATGATGCTCAAGGGCAACCAGCACGGTTTCATTAGGGGCAGGTCATGTCAGACCAACCTGATTGCCTTTTATGAGCAGGTCACAAAGGCAATGGATGCAGGTGTCGCCGTGGATGTAGTCTTTCTAGACTTCAGCAAGGCCTTTGACACCATCTCCCACCCCATCCTCATTAAAAAACTAGGCAACTGTGGCATTGATGTCTACACAGTCAGATGGATTGCAGATTGGCTCAAGGGTCGTACTCAGAGGGTGGTGGTGGACGGGTCATATTTGACCTGGGGAGAAGTGGGCAGCGGAGTCTCCCAGGGCTCGGTCCTTGGGCTGCGCTGTTCAATTTCTTTATCAGCGATTTCATAGTTTCATAGTTTCTAGGGTCGGAAGGGACCTGAGCAAATCATCTAGTCCAACCCCCTGCCATGGCAGGAAAGAGTAATGGGGGTCAAATGACCCCAGCAAGATGTTCATCTAACCTCCTCTTAAAAGCCCCAGGGTAGGAGCCTGCACGACTTCTCTTGGAAGTTGGTTCCAGACCCTAGCTGCCCTGACTGTGAAGTAGCGCCTCCTGATATCTAACCTAAACCTACCCTCAGCCAGCTTGTGACCATTATTCCTGGTCAATTCTGGCGGTGCTCGGGGGAACAGTGACTCCCCCAATGCCTGCTGGTCCCCTCTGACTAGTTTATAACCGGCCACAAGATCCTCCCTCAGCCTTCTCTTTTGGAGGCTGAACAGGTTCAGGTCCCGTAGCCTCTCCTCATAGGGCCTGCCCTGTTGTCCCCTGATGATACAAGTGGCCTCCTCTGGACCCTCTCCATGCTGTCGACATCCCTCTTGAAGTGCGGCGCCCAGAACTGGACACAGTACTCCAGCTGTGGCCTGACCAGTGCCGCATAGAGGGGGAGGATCACCTCTTTGGACCTGCTTGAGATGCATCTGTGGATGCATGACAGGGTACGGTTGGCCTGCCTAACTGCCTTCCCACACTGCCGGCCCATGTTTATCTTGGAGTCAATGATAACCCCAAGATCCTTTTCTGCCTCCATGCTTCAGAGGCTTCTGGGGTGGAAGCAGCACGTCCAGAGCGAAGCACCGCCTCATTCAGCTTCCCGAAGTGCTTCGGTGCCGCCTCAGAGACCCAGCCATAGGGTATAACGGGGCAACAGTAGCATATCTATAACTTTGTTGTTTTTTGTCCAATGTGGATGATGTTTTCAGGGATGGTAGATTCTGCAGAGAGGATAAATCCTGCTAAGTTTCAAGAAGATCGGTGCAGGAACTTGGGGGGAACAGCACCCCAAATTCTTGAAAGCAAAACTCATGTCACATCCAGGCATTACAACATAGCAAGGTGAAAACTACAGGGGTGGTAGCTCATACTGAGGCCACAAAACCTGCCAAGTTTCAAGACGATTGGTGCAGGGGCTTGGGGACAACTGCCCCTCAAGATGCGGACAAACAAAACTGGTGCCACGGGTGCTGTGGGACTGACTGTGTCTGTCTCGGGGCGTGGAGGGGAGACACTGCTGCAGGCCTGGCTGCAAGCTGTTGTGTTACCAGTTGCCAGCCAAACAATCATGATTCACTCAAGAACCAGGGACTCAGGGACCAGCTCAGTACATAGGAGCTAGCTACTACATAATGACTTAATGAACATCAATTAGCACCTACAAAACCAGGCTAAGGAGAGGAAAGACTCAGTACAGACAATCAACTGTCCCAAGACAGAGACAGTCTTGGCACCAGTTTTTCCTGTCACCAGCTAGGGGTGCAGGGCCCCAGACTCCCCCTGCACTGATCTCCTCCACAGTTGGCAGGCGTCACAGCAGGGGCTACCATCCCTGCAGCTGTCACCCTGCTGCGCCTTAGCACTCGCAGTGTTACCCACAGCACGAGTTTTGCTTTCCACAGCTTGAGGTGCAGTTCCCCCCAAAACTCTGCACCTATCTCCTTGAAACTTGGCAGGCTTTGTGGTCCTGGTGAGAGCTACCACCCCTGCAGTTTTGACACCCCTGTGTTGTAACACAGCCATGATAGGAGGTTTGCTTTCAAACATTTGGGGTACAGTTCCCTCCAAGTCCCTATACCAATCTTCTTGAAACTTGGCAGGTTTTGTGGCCTTAGTAAGAGCTACCACTCTGGCAGTTTTCACCCCCCTGTGGTGTGACATACAGCCATGACATGAGTTTGGCTTTCAAGAATTTGGGGTACAGTTTCCCCCAAACCTCTACACCAATATCCTTGAAACTTGGCAGGTTTCATGCTCTCAGTAGAGTCTACCATCCCTGAAAGTTTTATCTAAACAGGACATGAAACAACAAAGTTATAGATATTTCACTGATTCCCCATTATACCCTATGGCCGGATCTCCGAGGAGGCTCCAAAGCTTCAGCTGGATCGAGGCGGAAACCCCGTCTGGAGATCCAGATCAGATCGGATAGGATTGGATCATGGTCATCCAAAGAAGCTGGATCCAAAGCCGGATTGGATCGCTGCCGACTTGCACAGGCCTAGTTGTTTGCCCCCAGGCAGAGCACCTCACACTGGGAAGTGTTAAACTTCATCTGGGTCCAGTCTGCCCAACTCTCCAGCCTGTTCAGGTCTGCCTGTATCATCAACCAATCTTCTGGCATGGCCACACTGTCCCATAACTTGGTGTCATCCACAAACTTGGGCAGCAAGCTTTTCATGACATCATGTCCCAAGATACCCCTTTCATGGAAGTATGGCTTGTGGTGGAAGAAGCCAAAACCTGCATGAAGGCACCAACTCCAGAGGCACAGGTTGACTTTTCTGATGCAGGCATCTTGATGCTGATGGTGGTTGATGAGATCACCTGCACCCCTGACTTCCTAAGCCTGGCCCTCAGAGTCCTACAGTCACTCATGATACAGTCTGGACTACTCCTGGCCACATCATTTGTGCCCACATGGATAAGGACCATGGGATAGTAGCTGGAGGACTGGATGAGGTCAGGAATCCTTGCAGTGATATCCCAGATCCAGGCTCTGGGCAGGCAGCATACCTCCCGTGCCATAGGATCCAGGCAACAGATGGGTCCCTCCATTCCTCTCAGGAAGGAATTGCCTACCATAATGACTCTGTGTCTTTTCCTCCAGCTACCCAGTTGTCCCTCAACCTGCATGATGGTTGTTGTGGCTGCATCTTTCCCTGCTGCATTCTCCTCCAATGCTGCCAGGGCCTCATATCTGTTCCCCAGTTGCACTGGGGAAGTCATCTCATCAGTAGGATAACTGGCCATGGAGGTGACTTTCTTCCATTCAGCTGCATCGGGTCCCTCCCATGTTGTCTCTCCACTAGGTGTCCGATCCTGCAGAGAATGAAAGTACCCGTCAATCTCATCCTCTGCAGCAGCCCCCTTAGCCTGCTAACCTCTGACTGGAGTTCCTTCATTGGCCCCTCCAAGGACTCAAGTTGGGCAAATGTGGGACAGAGGAGGGGACACCTGCTCCCCCCCACCTCCTCCAGGCCTCAGGGGCCCCCCCAGGCAATCCCCACAGACAGGGAGCCAGGGTGCTGCCAACCCTCCCGAGGGCTGCATCTGGGTGGAGGCCTCAGAGGAGCCCTGGGTGGGAGGTATCACCAGGGCAGGGTCCCTGGCTGCATGGGGTGCAGAAGGCAAAATCTTTTTAAGGGGCTGCATAGCTACTGCACGTGACCCCAGGACCTTCCAGAAATTTGTCTCAAATGCTGCAGTCTCTTCATACCCAACCAGGGCTCAGGGCAGACCCTTGCTCTCTGTAACCCAGCAGCACAAAGTGAACACTATGGGGCTGGTCTCCCAAAGTGCCCAGTGACAGATGGGGGTATCTGCTGTGCAGTGGCTCCAAAGAGAAAGGGAGGGGAGGGAGTTTGTGTGCCAGGTGTTGAAACTTAAAGGAAAGGGAGGCACAGAACTCCCATGATGCCTAGGGTGGCTACACCGCCAGGCAATCTGAGCAGGCCAGATCCCTGCATCCAGGGCTCAGCCAAATTAGGTCATACAGTGCGTATCGAATAGGGCTGTTCGAAACAGCACCGTTTCCTTTTGACTTCCATTTCATCATTTCAAAGGGGAAGTGTTTCATTTTGCTGTATCAAAGCACTGTTCTTTTTCATTTGGTCAAAACTATTTTGCTGTTTCAATGTTGTTTCGAAGCATTTTGAAGTGTTGCCCATAGGCTATAAAGGGGAATCACAAAAATGCCTATAAGTTTGTCATTTCTTGCCTGATTTGAATGAAAATTGCAGGGATAGTAGCCCCTTCTGGGGGCATGAAGCCTGCCATGTTTCAAGGAGATAAGTGAATGGGGTTTCTGTGGAACTGCACCTCAAACTGTTCAAAGCAAAACTAGTATCACTTGCTGGCAGCAGCAGCCTGCTGTC
This sequence comes from Crocodylus siamensis, assembly GCF_052110815.1. Taxonomy (NCBI): domain Eukaryota; kingdom Metazoa; phylum Chordata; order Crocodylia; family Crocodylidae; genus Crocodylus; species Crocodylus siamensis. The sequence goes on from NC_143403.1 coordinate 49,525,136, forward strand.
AATCCATATGCAGATCCGGGGGCCTGCTCCCCCCCAGGAGGAGTCTGGTACAGCCCTGCATCCCTCCCAGGGGGTGCAGGCCCCCAAATCTGTGTGCAGGATCACAGCAGGCTGTCGCTGCTGGCTGGGGCCAGCACCAGCACTGGGTTCTTCCTGGTGCTCGGCTCAGGCTGCACCAGGCAGACTCAGATGCTGGCACTAGGCCCAGCCAGCAGGGGCAGCAGGTTGTCATCCATATGCTCCACAGCCAGTAAGTGTGGAGCTTTAAAAAAAAAAAAGCCCCGCATTCACTGGCACTGGCAGTGGTGACTGGGGCCTCTCAGCACTCATGGCAGAGTCCCCCCATGCAGCACGGGGCAGCAGAGGGCAGTGGGGATTGCCCCCACTGCCTGGCACCCATGAGGCAACAGCACCATCGCATGGGTGCAGCACAGTTCAGCAGGGTGCTGCATGCTGTCCAGGAGCTGGGGCAGCTCCACCAGTCAGCCAGAGCTCCCAGTTCAATCCCCCACCTCTCTGATCCTTCCCCCACCTCTTCCCCAGGGGTGGGGAGGCATGGCTCCAAGATCTGTGCACAGGGTTTCAGCAAGCTGCTGCTTCCGGCTGGGGAAATAGCCCAGAGCCCCCCGGCATCCCCAGCTGGCAGCAGCAGCCTGCTGTCATCCCGCATCATCCAGGGCCCACACCCCCCAGGAAGAGCTAGAGGAAAGATTGGGGAGCTGGGGAATCAAACTGGGAACTGGGACCTGAGCATTCCTCAGCCCCAGCTCAATTCCCCAGACCCCTGTTCAATTCCCCAGCTCTCTGATCACTTCCCCCAGCTCTCTGATCATTCCTCCAGCTCTTCCTGGGGGGCATGGGCCCCCAGATCTGTGCTGGGTTTCAGCAGGCTGCCGCTGCAAGGTGGAGCCAGTGGCAGCACTGCAGTCTTCCTGGCACTTGGCGGGGGCTGTGCCAAGTGGCTGCCACTGGCCCCAGCTGGCAGCAGCAGCCTGCTGAAACCCTGCATGCAGATCGAGGGCCTGTGCCCCCCAGGAAGAGCTGGGGAATGATCAGAGACCTGGGGAATCGAAGCCGGAGCTCTATGTCAATACCAGAGCAGTCCTTCCCTGCTCTTCCCCCTCCCTCCTTAGTTTCTGTTCAGCTGCAAGCAAGCCCAACTTTGAATCTTGAAATGTTTCAAAACTTTCAAAATGTTTCGTGTGCCCTCATTTCATTCCAAAGCTGTTTTGAAGCCTTTCGTTTCATTTCAATTTCACTGTTTTGAGCTTGAAACGCATCAAAACAGCTTCAAAACAAAACACTTGTCAAAATTTCACACAGGCCTAGTATCTAAGCCTCTCACTGTCAGTGATCCACCACTGCTGTACATCCAGCTCTCAGACTCAGCACAGAGAGAAGGACACTCAGTGAAGAGATAGGATTGTACCCCAAAGCTGTATAACTCCTGGCAGTGAGGGAAGGAGTTCCTTGGGCAGCAGGAGAACTGGAGACCCTGTGATCACAAGGAGACATCTTGCCCCAGGGAGAGGTAGGGGACCTCCTGACTCGTTATACCAGGCTTAAAGCTGCTAGGAGCCACTGAGTCCTGTGTTCTTAGTGAGTGCCTCAGGTTCCCCTGTGCAGGGACGGCTGAGGCTGGCATGGGGAGGAACACACAGCTCCCCTCCTACAGTCCCTGGGCCCCCAGGGTTGTGCTGATAGGGCTGTGGTCCTCACAGGAGCAATCTTAATAGTGCTGTATTCCTATTTGGATCCCTATTTTGAGATGAGACTTTGGGGCATCCCTTTCTACAGCAGGAGCAGGCCTGCCTCACCACCTCTGCCTCCTGCCACTGAGAACGCCACGTGCTCCAGCCCGCCTGCTCCCCATGGCAGCAGCAACGCCCTCCATGTTCCCTATCTCTGTCCTGGCCCAGTGCCTCAGGCTCAGGCACAGTCTGGGCAGTTGTCAGAACCATGGAGAGCAGCACACTGTATGGAAGCTGCTCCTCTGCTCCTGGGAGGCAGGGTCACTGATATCTGGACTGCAGAGCATCACCAAACCCTTCCCTCTGGGTGAGAGGTGGCAGCCTTCATTCCTAAGCACTGAGGTCTCCGAGCTGTCCCTCCATGGCTCTCTTTCAGTGAAGACGAAGAACTGGCCCCATGCTAGTAAGGAGGCAAGCCTCCTCATCTGAGAGACTTCTTGCAGGGGAATTGAGGACTGAGGCACTGCACATCATGGATGGCAACACATACAGACTTGCTGCCTACCATATGATATCCTTACGACATTCCCTTTCCCCATCTCTTCACTGCCTGTCCCATTTGCAAACTTAGAGCCACCAAGCCCACTTCCAGCTAGGGCAGGACTGTTTCCTCCAGTCAGTACTTAAGGCAGCTGAATTTCAAATGACTCAGGATTCAGGATGTCTCCAATGCTCTGATACACTACTTCCCTGTGACAAGCCCTTTCTCTGCCCATGGCACTGTCCTCTTTCTATACTGAAACACCTCCAGGTTTTCTATGTAGATCTACAAGACCTTGGGCATGCATCCCATATCTGCACACCTGGGGAGGGGGAAGTGAGGGGAACTTGGCACCTTGGTGTTGTGGGTCAGTAGAATATGTCACAAGTACACCAGAAGAGTCTGCTGTTGAGTGACAGGGTTGACTGGTCCTCAGCCCTCCCTGGTTTGGTTTCATCCCTGGTTTGGTGCCCAGAGTACTGTTGAACATAAAGAAGCAACACTGTCCATATAAATAGAGTTTTTAATCAGTGCTATCTGGTAGATCAGACCAGCTGGCAGATGGAAAGTGCACAGGAGTTAACATGTCCAAAGTGAGAGAGAACAGAAACATCTTTTATACCTTTGTTATATATTGAATAACTATAGAAACAAATCAGACTCTAATAGGAAACCAATTACCCATCACCATACATACCCATGTAGGTGCACCCTATTTCATTACTGGATATGTGTACCAATTAGTTGTCACCTCATTGTTACACCTCCCTGTCTTCCTGGAAGAAGCTTCACTTGATGTATCATTGTCCAAGTGTGATCTGCAAAGGCCTTGAAACTCCCTGCTCATTATAGTTTTTGGCAGCCCTGCTGGGCCTACTATTATCTTATCTTGATGTTTATCACCTTCTAGCAAGGGAGAGAGAAGGGGGAAATTGGTTAGAACTTCATTAAGCTAAGGAGGATGGGATGAAAGGGGAGGGAGAATGCTAGATGCTGAGGCCTTGTTGATCCAAGATTTTGCTGAAGTCTTAGCAAACCAGTGTCAGAGACACAGGGCTTCTAGTTTATTCAACATACGGCAGCTGGTGGGAATAGGAGAATATAATAAGATGAAGAAGGAGGCCCTCCGAAGGAACAAAGCTAGCACACAGTACTACAGCGATGGTCATTATAGAAAATGGATGGGGAGTATGCCCTTGGGTGGACAGCTAGCTTATTAGGTAGATAGATATTTTCTATGCAGATGTGTTTCTAGCAGATGGTTTTGTGTGTGTGTGTCTGTGCAGGGAAGAAGCTGGTGCCTCCAACCCTATGCACTGATGCATGGTGAAATATCTTGCTGTGCAGTGACTTTTCAGGAACATGCGTTCTGAATACTAAACGAAGGGCTGAAGTCACTGGGGCTGCTGTCCTGAGCTGGCCCTCGGGCTGCACACAGCACCTGAGCGCAGTGTGGTGGGGAGGAGCCTGGCACTGTGCACAGGCTGTTAAGCTCAGGGAAGCATGTCCTGCCCCTCAAAATGTTTCCCATCAGCCAGCTGCTCATAAAGAACAATGACTCTGGGCCCTGCCCCCCGATATGGTCTGTCCCCATGTGTCACTCAGGGAGCTCTCAGTGCTATATAAGCTTTGCCTTCTCAGTTCAAACCCAACTGGAACTTGGAAGGGCCCTATGAAAACTGGGACCCAGAGGCCATAGAGAGAGAAGATGATCATTTCCCTGTGGTGGAACAGTCCTATATACACAGGCTGGGCTGGGCTTGGCACCCCAGCCCATCTGGCAACCTCAGGTCTTTGTTGCTTAGGGGCGGGAATGGTCTATGTTGTGCAGAGCCCACTTCAGTGCAGCCAGAGGAAGTAAGTTTGAAAACATCATATGGACTCTTTCATGCTGACCCTCTTCTCCTGTCCTGCACAGCTCCATCTGCTCCCAGCCACCCCATCCCCACTCACATCTCCTTTCTCATCCCTTGCTCACCAGTACTCCCCCAACCCCATTCTGTTATTCTCCATCTCTCCTGACCAATGACTCCTTCCTTTCTCTTTCTAGCTCCCCACATCAACCTTCTATCATCTCTTATTCCTCTTGCTGCTTTCTCCTAGATTTATCTATTTTGCATCTTTGCTAAGGATTAACCTCTTTGGCTCTTTAAAAAGTTTCAGCAAAGAGACTCTGTGTGTGTGTATGTGTATTAGGAGATTCACACCTCCTTTCTGGTCTCTGTGTAATTAAAAAGTGAGCCTGAAACCAGAATCAACTGGAGCCCAAAGGAGAGAACAATCTTTCCTTTGGATTACAGAGTTCCTTTTGTCCTCAAACTTCCTCTGCACACATGCATACACACATATACAAATATGCACACACACACACAAACACACTCATGTGCACGCACACACACACACACATTGTACCTAACTCAGAAAAAAAACAACACAGTGTATCTTCTGAACACTAAACATTTGCTCACACAAAGAAGTGTGTAAGTCCAGGTATTTTAGTGCCCCTTGGTGACTCCTCGTGACTTATGAGGAGAGGCCGAGGGAGCTTTGCTTATTTAGTCTGGAGAAGAGAAAACCGAGAAGGGATTTAATAGCAACCTTCAGCTACACGAAGAGTGGTTCCAAACAGGATGGAGCTAGACCAGGGTGGGCAAATATATTTTGGCTGGACAGCCACTGAATGACTTTGATGTCCTCTCATGGGCCACATCTCTCTCTCTCCTCCCAACCCAAACTGTCCCCACATGCCCCAATCCACGATATTTTGCCCTGTTTGCAGCTTGCATCAGCTCCCTCTGTGCACACTGGAAGTAGCACCATGCAGGCACTGGCATCAGCTGTGGATGCTGCCGGCAAGTTCCCAGTGGGGACTGGGGGGACCACCTGGGACTGCAGCTGATGTGCTGATGCAGCAACATCAGCTGAGCACCTGGATAGACACCCCATTCCCCACCTGGGACCTGTCGGCAGCATGCAAAGTTGATGCCAGAGCCCATGTGGCACTGCTGCTGGTGTGTGAGTTGATGTAAGCTATGGACAGGGCCAGGACATGCCCATCTGCCTGGCACAATGCAGCAGCCAGAGCCACTGGCTTCCTGCAGGCCAGATCCCATGACTTTACAGCCACCCACCCACAGGCTGGATATAATCAGTTGACAGCCTGAATCCAGCCCGTGGGCCATATTTTGCCCACCCTTGAGCTAGACTGTTCTCAGTGGTGGCAGACCGAACAAGGAGCAATGGTCTCAAGTTGCAGCAAGGGAAGTTTAGGTTAGGTATCAGGGAAAACTTTCTCACTAGGACAGTAGGAAAGCCCTGGAACAAGTAATCCAGAGGTGTTGTGGAATCTGCATCCTTGGAGGTTTTTAGGACCAGGCTAGACAAAGACTTGAGTGGGATGACATAGCTGGAGATGGTCTTTAAGATAGGGGTTGAACTAGATTACCTGCTGAGGTCCCTTCCAACCCTAATTTTCTATTATTCTATGATTCTATGACTTCTATGATAACATTATCAAACACTGTGTTAGTGCTGTGATCTGGCCCCATTCACTCACCCAGTGTTAATCTGAGTTATGTTCAGCTTTGAGGAACCCATCCATATGGGCTGTAATCCTGCAAAGCCACCACAATCTGAGGTGTGGCCATATGACTAAGGTATTCGACTGGGGCCCAGAGATCTGGATTCAGATCCTGACTGTACCGTAGACACTTTCCAGGGCCATTGGGCAGGTGTCTGGATCCCTCCAGTTCCTCAATTTTACCTCTGCAACCTGGGGATAGCAGTCCTCTTTTTGCCCAGCTAGTGAACCTTGATTGTAAGCTGTGGAAGGCAGGGAGGATGTATGTACAATTTCTAATCCAGTGGGGTATTACCGTGATATTACTAATAGTCTGTTCATGCCTGGTCCAAGCTTCAGAGATAATTCCAAAGGACAAAAATTATATGAGCCAGGGAAGGAGTCTTCCCCACTCCCTGGAGCCTCTTGCCTCTTGCCACCAGGCAGGCACAAGTAGAAGAGCCTGTATACAGATTCATCCTGCACTGGCCTAGCAAGTAAGGATAATACCCCTCTGAACTCACTGCCCAGGTCAGACTTCCCTCAAGTCAGATTCTTACAAGTTTCTCAGCCTCCCAGCAACATGAAAAATTCAAAGGCTAAAGCACAGTGTGCCCTAGGATGAATACATTAGTGGCATGAGCTGTCACCATGATCGTATCTGCTTCACCTGCTCATGAGGAGCTGACTTCAGTACCAGCAGCAGCCCCATGTGAAATCCCAGCCATTCCCCACAGTGTCCTGGCTCTGGACCATGGACTGTGTTCTTGCCTTGCAGTCCCTGTCAGAGCAGAGGGAGAAGCCACCAGGGAGGCCCAGGGGTTCCAAGCAGGCTGGTAGAAGGGCAGGGGTCCAGCTCCTAGGGCCCCATTTCCATGGCATAGACTGGGGAGAAGGTTAGCCATATTCACCAGGAGGAAGGCAAATGAACCTCATTAATCAGCCCTAAGCAAATGCCCTGATTGGCAACCTCTAAACACCTTGGAGTGCAAGAAGCTGGGATAGCTTGGGGTGTGAGGGTGAGCAGTTGGTGCAGCCAAAAGGGTCCAGATGGAAGATAGTACAGCAGAGGGAGCACACAGGGGAGATGGGTGGAGGCCTGGGTAAGGGCTGGAAGCAGGAATATGGCCTATGGGCAGTGAGAGTCTGGAGCACGCTAGGAGTGACAGTGAGATGCTCTTGCAGAGTCAGTCAGGGCTGGGGACCAGGGTGGGTGGGAATCCACAGGGCAGGGAGCCCAGAGGGACCTGGGTGCAGTGCTGGGTACACAGGAAGGACAGGTGTAGTGGGGTAGGGAGAAGTCTGGTTGTAAAAGCAAGAAGTGCCAAACACTGGATGTGCCTCGCTCTGTCCATGCTAACGGGCAACACCTGTCCCTTCATTCCCTTTGCAGCCAGGCAGGACCAGGGAAGCATGGCGTCCAGGCTTACCTCACCCTCAGGTTCACTGGTGAGCCCACATCCCTTGCTTCCCACCTCTGGCCCCACCTGTCCCCTCCCCCATCCTGCTCATCGCTCTCTCTTCATCCTCAGCACTGGAGTTGCTCAGCAGCTCAGTGTTATTTGATTGTCTTTAAGGCCCTGCTCAAGGCTGCCAGTGCCATCTGTTTCCCTAGTGACAAGGGCCTAATGAGGCCTATCAGTCACAGCAAACAAGCCGCTGGTGGGCAACAGCAGGAGAGGTAGCTTTCACTTTGCATCTCATTCCAGGTCATCCATCAGTCATTCACCAGACTCAGGGCAAAGGGAGCAGGCTGCAGGGTGGCCCAAGGGACAGGCAGTGCAATACAGGCCCTTTGATCCAAGGCCACCCCTTGCCTAGCTCATGTCTTAAGTGGGAGCTGCCACCATCTGTTAGCTGTTGAATCACCCTCGGGATGGGAGACAATGGCTTGATCTTAGTTGCCAGAAGATTCTTGTCCCTCAGCACATCACCATCCAGACCTTGTCCTTGGTCCAGCAAACCAAATTCCCCTCTTCTGCAGAGCCCCTGGAGGTCAGGGTGGGGCTGTGCCCTGCTGCTGATGCCCCTGTTTGTCCTGAGATGACACTGTGGAGTTGCCAGGGTTGGAGTCTTGAACCTGCAGGGCTGAAGACGGAATTGCCTGGACCAGGAGTGGATGTGCTGAAAACTCAGACACCATAGAGAACTGATGGGCAGGATCCCATGGGAGGCAAGTCCAAGGGGTAAAGGAGTCCAGGGGAGTTTGGCTGCCCCTTAAAGAGGCCACATTAAGGGCACAAGAGCGTATTATCCCAATGGGAAGGAAGGTTGGGAAATGCAGTTGACTGGCTTGACTAAACAGCCAACTCCACAGTGACCTCACAAGTGGAAAAGAACATTGGGAACGAATGACGTGGCCAGGGGCAACCCTGACCGCATTGTGAAGGATTTCAAGGCTCTGGGGGACAAGCTTAAGGAGATGGGGGTGCAGGTGATATTCTCCTTTCTTCTTCCAGTGAGCAGGCAGGGATGGTGACACGAGGCCTGCATTGGCGAGGTCAACCGGCGCGTACGCAGTTGGTGCCACCAGGCAGGCCTTGGGTTCCTAGATAATAACGCATGCTTTCGAGCGGGGGACTTGCTGGGGTGGGATGGGCTTCACCTCTCTCCTAAAGGCAAGCGTGTCTTCTCTTCCAGGTTGGCTGATCTCGTACGGTAAGCTATAAACTAGCCTCATAGGGGGAGGGGGCCACAGGAAGACAAGGAGATACCACCTGAGCAAGACAGGTAAAAAATGCAAGGAGTGCCCAGGTAAGAAACAGGGGTCCAGACAGTCTCCCAAATCGGGGGGTGGCACACGCAGCTAGGCAAGGCCTTAAATGCCTATATACCAATGCTCGTAGTATGGGGAGTAAACAGGAGGAACTCGCCCTCAGAATACCCAGTTCAGACCCAGACATAATAGGGCTTGCAGAAACATGGTAGGATTCATCCCACGACTGGGCAGTTAGCATTAGGGGCTATAGGCTTTACAGGCGGGATACAGAAGGAAGGAAAGGCGGGGGTGTGGCACTATATGTCAAGGAGCAATACACAACCTCTGCCAGCAAAATGGGGTCAGAGGGGCAAGCTGAAGTGCTCTGGGTCAAGATACAACAGGGCCATGAGGAGAGGGATCTAACGGTGGGGGTCTACTACAGACCCCCCAGCCAAAGGGAGGAGCTGGACTGGGAATTTTCGGGCCATCTTGCAGAGGCTCTTAAGGCAAGGGATGTAGTTGTCATGGGTGATTTTAATTACCCAGACATCTGCTGGGAGGAACAGTCAGCCAAGTCAGACCCTTCCAGGAGGTTCCTGGCCAAGATACAGGACCTCCACTTAATTCAGGAGGTACACAGTCCCACCAGAGGAAACGCCCTGTTGAACCTGGTCCTGGCCACAGGCGATGACCTGGTAAGGGGCCTCCAGGTTCTTGACCACCTGGGCGATAACGATCATCGCTTGCTGGAATTCACCATCCAGCGCAGGGTGTCAAGGGCCTGCAGCAAGGCAGTAGCCCTAGACTTCAAGAGGGCCAACTTCAACAAGTTGAGGAGATTAGTGGGAGAGGCGCTGGGGTTCCTGAGAGCAGGGGAGCTCAGTGCCCAAGATGAGTGGTCGATCCTTAAGGAGACGATACCCAGGGCCCAAGGGGTGACCATCCCAACAAAAAGCAAGGGGGGCAAGAGTGCCCAAAAGCCCCCCTGGCTCACCAAGGGTGTATGGGAATGCCTGATTGCCAAAAAGGCGGCGTACAACCAGTGGAAGGGGAATGCTATCTCCAAAGAGGAGTATACCTCCTCTGCTCGGGCCTGTAGGGGGGCTGTCAAGAAAGCTAAGGTGGACATAGAGCGAGGACTTGCGTCCAAAATCAAAGATAATAGAAAGTCCTTTTTCAAATATATAGGGAGGATGAAGAAAGCACCGGGTAATGTGGGGCCCCTGCAAGATCCTCTGGGCAATCTGGTGGTTGCGCCAGAGGAGAAAGCAGACCTCTTTAACAAATTCTTCACCTCTGTTTTCTTGTGCAGGGACCGGGACTTCCCCACCATGATGCAAGACAGACTCAAGGGGAACGCCTCCAGACCTCAGGTTGGGGAGGACCGGGTTAGCGAGCCTCTGGAGGGGCTGGACATATTCAAATCAGCGGGTCCAGATGCTCTCCACCCCAGGGTGTTGAGGGAGCTAGCAGGGGTTATTGCAGGGCCCTTGGCATGGCTTTACGAGTGCTCGTGGTGCTTGGGCCAGGTGCCAGATGACTGGAAGATAGCCAACGTGGTCCCCATCTTTAAAAAAGGGAGGAGGGAGGACCCGGGCAACTACAGGCCCATCAGTCTTACCTCAATCCTAGGGAAACTGTTTGAGAAGATCATCAAGGAGCACATCTGTGATGGGCCGACTTCAGGGATGATGCTCAAGGGCAACCAGCACAGTTTCATTAGGGGCAGGTCATGTCAGACCAACCTGATTGCCTTTTATGAGCAGGTCACAAAAGCATTGGATGAAGGTGTCGCCGTGGATGTAGTCTTTCTAGACTTCAGCAAGGCCTTTGACACTGTCTCCCACCCCATCCTCATTAAAAAACTAGGCGACTGTGACATTGATACCTACAGTCAGACGGATTGCAGATTGGCTGAAGGCTTGTATTCAGAGGGTGGTGGTGGACGGGTCATATTTGACCTGGGGAGAAGTGGGCAGTGGAGTCCCCCAGGGCTCGGTCTTTGGGCTACGCTGTTCAATTTCTTTATCAGCGATTTGGACAATGGGGTGAAAAGCAACCTGTTTAAATTTGCTGATGATACCAACATTTGGGGTGAGGTGAGCACGCTAGTAGGGAGGGAAAGACTGCTGCAAGATCTGGATAGGTTACAGGGGTGGGCTAGCAAAAACAGGATGTGTTTCAATACTGACAAGTGCAGGGTGCTGCACTTGGGCAGTAGTAACCAGCAGCACACTTATAAGATGGGAAACTTCCTTCTTGAGAGCATAGAGGCAGAAAGGGATCTTGGAGTCATTATTGACTCCAAGATGAACATGGGCTGACAATGCGAGGTCACGGTTGGCAGGGCTAACTGGACCTTGCATGCATCCACAGGTGCATCTCAAGTAGGGCCATGGAGGTGATCCTCCCCCTCTATGCGATGCTGGTCAGGCCACAGCTGGAGTACTGTGTCCAGTTCTGTGCGCCCCACTTCAGGAGGGATGTGGACAACATTGAGAGGGTCCAGAGGAGGGCCACCTGCCTGATCCGGGAACAACAGGGCAGACCCTACAATGAGAGACTGCGGGACCTGAAGCTGTTCAGCCTTCACAAGCGAAGGCTGAAGGGGGACCTGGTGACAGTCTATAAACTCACTAGGGGGGACCAGAAGGGTTTGGGTGAGATCTTGTTTCCCCTAGCACCCCCTGGCATAACAAGGAATAACGGCCACAAGTTGTTGGAGAGTAGGTTTAGATTAGACATCTGCAAGAACTATTTCACAGTCAGGGCGGCTAGGATCTGGAGCCAACTTCCAAGGGAAGTGGTGCTGGCTCCTACCCTGGGGGTCTTTAAGAAGAGACTTGATGCCTACCTGGCTGGAGTCATCTGAGCCCAATTTTTCTCCTGCTCAGGCAGGGGGTTGAACGTGAAGATCTACAAGGTCCCTTGCAGCCCGGCTTTTGTGATTCTATGAACTTCATAGAAGGTGGTAACTTGGCCACTTCCCTTCTCCTTGGTCTCAGGGACCCACTGAAATAAAAATCTTCCCTTTGCCTTCTCTATAGAGCTTGGACAGTGTTCAGGGCTTGGGCTGTCTTTCTTTGTATGTCTGTGCAGCAACTAGCCTCCCCTGTACTGTATCTTTCTCCCTGCACTCCCCTCCCAGTCATCCCTTCTCCCGCCTCTTCCCAGTCCATTAAAGAGCTCCATGTCAGACACTTCCTGGCACTTGGCACTTGTATTGATTTTCAGCAGCAGGAACAACAAGGCTGTAGATTTCTTCTCTCATCCTCCAACCAGGAGACTTAATGTTACTGGTGCTGCAGGCCTGTGCCAGCCCAGCAAGGTAATGACATGGTAATGAGTCACGTAAAACAAAGGGAAAGCTTCTGGGAAAGTAGAGGAAAGGCATTAGTCTGGGAGCTGAAAAGTGACACTGGCTCCATGTGTACATACCTTTGTGTGCATGCATGGCTGCATACACATGTGTGCTTGTGCATGCATAGATGTGTATGAATCTATAGGTGAACAGGTGTAAATATTTATATGTGAATGTGCCACATATGTGGGCAGGCACGTGGGAATGCATGAATGTTACTATGAATGTCTGTCTGCATGGGTGCATGCCACTTTACATGTGCAGATATGTGTATGTAAGTATATGCATGTGACTTTGTGTCTCTGTGTCTGTATCTGCATGTGGTCACGTGTGTGCGTGAATTTGTCTGTGGGTTGCCATGTACTCACCTGTATATACAATGTGCGTGGATTTGTGCCTGTGGACTGGTATGTGCATGTGCCTATGTGTGTCTATGAATATGTGTGTGTGTGTGTGTGTGTGCGCACATGCATACTCGTGTGTTGGCATGTGTGTTGCAGGTACACATGTGAATGCATCATGTGTATGAGATTATTGCATGGTTTTGTAAATGTGAGTCTGTCCATGTGCTCTCTGTGATGCCTCTGCCTACTCTGCTCCTCTGCTCCGTGCTCCTTACAGAGGCAAGAGGTAGGTCACCAGGGAGCCCAGTTGGCTTGGAGTAGATGTCTGCTGTTCCCTCTCACTAGCCTCACAGGGCCTGGTGTTTCTCAGTTGGCTCCTTCCTGAGGGGAAGGCTGGGATGGGGGGAATGAGTGGTGTCTGAGGTCTTCTAAAATTCAGGAATTTGAGGAGCAAAGGAATTCCCTATCCCAAGGAAAATCCTGGAAAAATTCATTAAGGAGTCTATGTGCAATAGGCTTGCAGAAGTAGGATTCTGAATGACAGCCAGCATGGCTTCATTGTGGGCAGCTCTTGTTTTACCAATTTCATCTCCTCCTTCGATCAGGTAACTTGCCACCTGGATAAGAGAGAGGAGGTCGACATAGTATACCTAGACTTCCAAAAGACCTTTGATCTGATATCCCATGATGCATGGGAAAATTAAAGGATTGTGGGCTTAACTGCTTGACAGTGAGGTGTGTAGGAAGCTGGCTGTGGGGTAGGACCCAGACAGTTCTAATGCACAGATCTGTGTTGTCCTGGTGGGAGGTGGTCAGTGGTATCCCTCGGGGATCCGTGCTTGGTCCAGTGCTATTCAGCATCTTTATCAATGATTGGATGTGGGGGTAAAGAGCTCACTGGCCAAGCCTGTGGATGACACCAAACTACGGGGGAGCATAGTCATGCTTGAAGATAGGCTGCTGTTACAGACAGACCTAGACAGGTTGGCAAGCTGGGCGGATCAGAACCAGATGAAGTTCAACATTGAGAAGTGTAAAGTGCCCTGTCTGGGGATGAACAATCCCCAACATATTTACAGATTCGGTGGCACCAAACTGACTAGCACTAGGGGTAATGATTGACCATCGCATGAACATGAGCCGTCAGTGTGATGCGGTGGCCAGGAGGGCAAACAATACTCTGGCATGCATCAACCGATGCATCTCAAGCCAGACCAAGGAAGTGATTCTTCAGCTTTACTCAGCATTGGTGAGACTGCAGCTGGAGTACTGTGTCCAGTTCTGGGAGCCACACTTCTATAAGGATGTGGAAAAGCTTGAGGGAGTCCAGAGAAGAGCCACTTGTATGATCAGAGACTTGGAAAGCAAGCCATACAAGGACAGGCTGAGAGACTTGGGCCTCTTCAGCCTGAAAAAGAGAAGGCTGAGAGGGGACTTGGTAGCAGCTTACTGCTACATCAGGGGAATACATCAAGGGCTCGGTGAACAACTGTTCACCAAGGTACCCTTGGGGAAAACCAGGAGTAATGGCCACAAACTCCTGGAAGACCATTTCAAGTTTAACACTAGAAAAAACTTATTTAAAGTGTCCAGACTGTGGAATAAACTCCCCCCAGAAGTGGTGCAATCACCTACCCTGGAAATCTTCAAGAGGAGACTGAATGGTCACCTCGCTGGAGGCATCTGACCCCAGCTGACTTCCCTGCCTATTGCAGGGGGGCTGGACCTGATGATCTTGCAGGGTCCCTTCCAGCCCCTAACAAAGTAACAATCTATCTATGAACTGGCCCCTTTCCTGGCTCACACTTGTGCAAGTGGCAAGAAAAGTGGGGGACGGTAACTTGGCTAGGGAAACATAGCACAACAAGAGGTGTGGGAGATGCCAGAGCACCAGATGAAGCAGGAGTCTGACCCCAAAGGTCAGGGCTGCCATAGTCACATGTCAGATACAGGGACTTGGGGGTGACCATATTGTAACTGCAAAATAAGCCAGGCCAGGCAAATGCAAGCATCTGTGCCAGGCCCTGACTGCCTGTGCTGATCTGGGAGGCTGCCAGGCTGAGACTGCCCTGAGGCCAGTTGTTCCCAGGCCCATAACACTCCTGCCTGCTGCTGGTAGGGTGGGTGGTTGAAGAGCAGCCCAAGTTGTGTTTGTGGGTTGACACTCCTGGGGAATGCAGGATGGTGCAGCATCTTGCACTGCCAATCACAGACACTGAGCAAAGAGAAGAGCACAGGTGCATAAAAGACTGGAGGCAATAGGCTTGGGTCTCTACAAGGTTCTTCCATACCCACCACTCTGTTGTGGTTAGAGACCAAGCAACCCCTATGCTACCCCTGAGGATCCAGGCCTGCTGAGGATCTGGTACTGCTGAGAGGTGCTCGGCCTTGATGAGCATACACATAGGGCCCCAGTATTGCTCAGATGTCCATGTAGCCTTGTCCTACCCAGCCTCCTCAGCTGTGAGCCCCAGGGACCCTTTTGAAGGCAGGAACTAATGGATTGGATTTGCCCTGCTACCTGCAAATATCTGAATATTCATGTCTTGTGTAACTGATGGTAAAATTGACAGCAGTTTAATTGGTAATTCTGATCCTGGATAGACCCGTAATGGTGCTACTAATTGGGTAGTTATAAACTTCAGCTTTATAGCTGTGTAATTAAGGAGAAACACTGTGAAATGTTGATGTCAATGCTTCTCTTGGAATATCACAAGACCAATGGACCCAATCTGCTCTCAGGAGGTTCCTGAATGGGGAATGAAGGAGCCTTAGCTGGTGTAGAAGACGGCGCAAAGCCACTCTGGTGAGTGTGTCCACTGGTTTTAGACTGTGTGCTCAGATATCTGGTAAGACTTTGCCTATGGTCATTTGCCTTCCCACTGCAGGGAGCCTGGAAATGCATGCAAAACCAGAGCTTCCACTCTGTGCACTCTGGTCTCTACTAGGGGATATTTTTCATGTCCCTCGATGTATCCCTGGATGGTATCCCTTTCTATAACTGGCCCAGATGAATGGGCTCCATCTACTAACTCCCCACCCTTCCACAAGGGGCATGTGACAGGAACTGCCTCTAGAGGACAGCTGTGGCATCCCCTAGAGGACACTCTGATTCCTGTCCTGCCCGGCTGTTCTCGTGGGCTACCACATCATGTTCACCTGCCATGCCTTGATGTCTAGATAAGATATGGAAGTCTGCCTTCAGAGACCAGAGTAAGCCCTTAGGGAGCTTGTACACATGACAGGGGTTAAGTCCTCAGAGTTTTATTCTATGCCTCCTAAATTGAAATGGTGGGGCAAAGAAAACCTGAGGACTAAACCATTTCAATTTTTTGGTCACATTATGGGAAAAGGTCCAGAGCCTGCCAGCAACTGGGGGGTGGGGTGGGGGAGGGGGGGCTACAAGTGGGCATTGTGAGAAGGCAGCAGGAGGGTGGCTGGGTGTGCTGGAGACTGGAGAAGGCATTAGGGGTGGTGCATGAGATGCTGGAAGCCTGGGAAAGCTTAGGGAAGTGTTGGATCAGCACCTGGCCAGCTAGCCACCTCCCTGGGCTTCCAGTGACCTGTGCACCCTCCCCGCCACCTTCTCTGGTCACCAGAAAACCCAGTTGCCCTCCTGCCATCTTCCTGCACTGCCCCAGGGGCAAGCCAGCCCATTCCCGGGTGCCTCCTGGCCGCAGGAGCCTGCTGAAGGCAGAAGCAGCGAGGGCCCCAATCTTTTTTTTTTTTTTTGGCGGAACCTGCCCGCCACCCCCATGGCCAAGGGGTGAACTGACAGCTGTGTGGATGCAATTTGCAAACTAAACTGGGATGTAGTTTAGTTTGCAATAATAAAAACTCATTTGAAACCCCCAAAACACCCATTAAGCCATACAAAATGACATTTTCATCATGTGTACATGGTAATGGTGTCATGTATAGCTGTTGGTGCTTCACTCTATCTTGGTCATCCCTGGGCAGCCTCCTTCTGGTCCCAATCCCCACCTGAGCAAGACATTACACTTCTGGCCTTTCCCTAACTTATGGGCTCCCTGGCCCTGCCTCAGTTCCCTTCTTGTTTCCATTCTTGACAGCCCTGCCTCTGCGTCACATGTCCCAGGTTCTCTGGTTCACCCCAATGCCTGGCAAGTGCCCTTGGGCTTCATCAGTACAAAACATGGCCCTATGGGCCTAACTGTGGCCCTCTAGGCCTTGACTGCCTTAAAGAGCTCTCTGTCCTCCTGTCCCTCACAGAGCTCAACTTCTGCCCCTGCAGTCCCTCTAGGGCCCACACCCCTGCTGCATATGGTCCCCCTTGTCTTCAGTTTCCCATGTCCACTGGGTCTTTGCCCTTGGCTAGACCACTCTCTGCCTTTGATACTAGACCTCTGGATGTGCCTCTGTCTTTCTCTTCTCTGTTCAGCTTTAGTCATAGCCTCCTGGGTCCCAGACCCTGGCAGGGCTCTTTCCTGGGCCTTTGCCTCTCCCTCAGTCAGCACAGCTTCAGCTCCATGCAGAGCCCTTGGGTCCTTGACCCTTAGAGGTTCTTTCCCTGGGCCTTAGCCTCTCCTACCAAAGTGGAATTCCTAGGCACCCTGTCTGTAGCTTCTCTACTATCCCAAATTACCTGTCAGGCTAGAAACAACTCAACTCAGCTCAACTCAACTCAACTCAAGGAATCCCATAGCTCCTCCCTCCTTCAGTCAGGGTCAGCCTTAGCTTCTGGCTCCAGGCTACGCTTATATAGCCCTTCCTCCTCCCCTTTCTAGCACCTAACTGCTGTTCTTCAGAGCCAGGGTCAGAGGCTTCCTCTTCCACTCTGATTAATAGGCTTATTGTTCTGGCCTTCTGCTTTTCCTCCCTGCGCCTGCTGCCTATCTCTCCTGGTAACAGAGTGACTGCCCTGCAGCCAACCTCTCTCTGGCACTGCACTCTCTCAATTCTAGTAGCGGGGTAGGGGCCCTTGCTGCAGGGCACTGCATTCCCAGAAAGACTGCTTTGAACATGCTTCATCTAGCAACAAACCTTTCTGACCTCAGGAGGTGATGGATTATTATTATCATTATTATCATTGAGATTAGAACTTGCTAGAGGTGCACTGATACGTTGGTCCAATATCAGATTGGCACCGATATAAAGCAAATTGATTGCATTGGAAATCGGCCTAATGTGGCCGATAATTTGGCCAATAAATGCCCGTGCATGCGTGCAACCACAGAGCATCACGTAGGCAGGGAGGAGCACAGTCTGGCAACTCGGACAGCTGTGTGCAGCTGGCAAGTCTGTTGTGGTGGAAGTGGAGGGGGGAGGTAAAGGACATGGGAGGGCAGGGACTGGAGCAGGTGCTGCCCAGCTGGGGCGGGGCATGGGACAGAGCCACAGCTCAACCGGGGGCTGCGGGCTGTGGGGGGGGGAGGTGGCTCCTGCTGCTGCATGCACCCTGGAAGGGCATGGGGGCAGGACATGTGCACCCCGGATCTGCATGGTGGGGTGGTCTGCAAGTGCAGGCTGGGGCCAGGGCTGTGCTGGGCTCTTCCTGGTGCATGGGTGGGGGGTTGGGCCAGGGCTGTGCTCAGAGTGAATGGCAGTGGCGCTGGGAGGGGGGCTATGGGGAAGCTAAAATGAAATTTGGGGTGGCTGCAGCCCCCTCCATAACCTCACTCCCAGCGCCACTGCTGCCCATCCCTAGCACAGCCCTGGCTCAACCTCCCCACCCCCTCGTACCGGAAAGGGCCCGGCACAGCCCCAGTCCTCCCCAACCCCCCATGCAGATCCGGGGACACTCGTCCCTCCAACCCCCCCATGCCCTCCCAGGGTGCGTGGAGCAGCAGGAACAACTCCCCATCCCATGCCCCCCGGATGAGCCATGGCTCTGTCCCATGCCCATCCCTGTCCCAGTTGGGCAGCACTTGCCCCAGTCCCAGCCCCCAGCCCCACTCCCTCTGTCACCATGGGGGCCTTGATCTGCTCCCCCACACCCTTCCCTCCCCCCTCCCCTTCCACCACAACAGACTTACCAGAATCACACAGCTGTATCAAAAATCAGATCAGTGTCAGCCGACATGCCTCCTTAAAAATTGGCTGTTGATATTGGCCCCCAAAATCTCTATCAGTGCACCCCTAGAATTTGCCCTATTGTGAGTAGCTCAAGAAGGCTCACAATAAAAAGCAAACAACCCACATGATGAGAAACGGCCTCAGAGTCCCCAGGCAATACTCCAAAACGTTAAAATTCCACCCCACCCTGTCCCCTCTTGCTTCCCAGCTTGTCACCCAGGAGAGCAACCCCCCAGCCCCTGTGCTTCTCAACTGTCCCTACCCCTAAAAACTTCTAGGGAAAGAAAACTTCTTTCCATTCCCTAATCCCATCTTGTCTTCTCACCCACTCCCATGCCTATCACCCAGAGGAAATCCTTTGCCCTTACTCCAATGTCCCTCCCAAGACCATGCCCCACCTGCTATGAACGGTCTGTGGCTGTCCCTAAAAATGCATATGCCTTCCCCAACTATTTACTTAGTCTAATAAATATACCGCATTTACCTAAAGAACCTGTCTGCCTATGTCCTTAGACCAACATGGCTACAACAAACAGCCCTACACCTTCTGCACAATTTCCAACAAGTACTTCTCGGTCCTCAGATTGTGCGTCCAGGATGTTACCTGTTGTGGTATCTTCCTCCCCAATGTGAGCCTGTATGATGATGGTGAGTGAAAGCACTGCAATGGTGATAGGCATGTGGGTGTGTGGTGCAAACTTTGTAATGGGACTAAAATGGTTTAACTTTTAAAGTGTGTTTTAGCTTGTCAAGTGAACTACAATGATCACTTGACAGGTTGTTAGAGGTACAGTTATATATCTCTTTTATATACATTTATATATATAGAAATAAAATATTTTTGCAAAAAAAAAAAATCCCCGTCTCATGGAAGGGTGCAGTAAAGGTGAAAGAGCTGCTATATCTTGTCTGCAGGTGTCTCAGCTCCCAACACTGGAACATTTAGCTTTTGGGTGCTGCAGATGAGACACAGCCCATCTTAGAGCCTGAGTGCTCTCCCCAGTAAAAGGGGAGGCGGCGAGGTTACATCTCCCATAAAACCCTGGGCTGCCACCTTGTTTCTATCACCAGACCTCAGTCTTGGAAGTTCTTTCTTGGAGTGAAGGTGAACATGATTACTACTGACCATGGTAGATGGGTCTTCTACTCCTTCCCCTCCCAGACACAGACCAAGGGAATAAAGCTGTCTAGTGACATGTTCAACACCAGAGCTGGGTGGAGAACATGTTCTTCTCTTTGGCAAAGGATTTCAGAACCTGCTCTTGCTCCACCTTGAAACGAACCCCCTCCAAACATTAATGTTCTCCATGAAAAAGAATGTGAGGAAGAACTCAAGTGCTCCCTTTTGGTAATTTCAGAAAGAAATTCTGCTGGGAGAGCTGTGAGCCCTGGGAACACTAGCTGCCAAGCTCCCAACACACCTGGTGTTCCCAGGGCTTTCAGTCTCAGTCCTGCCTTAGCTCCCCAAGGTGTCTGCTGAGGACACAGAGGAGCAAGCTGACAGCAGTTGGGTGGGTTTCTGACTTAGCTCTGCCTGGGCTCTGTCCGACCGAACTTTCTTGGAATGAAACCATCTCCAACACTTCTGCATCCCCTTTTCTCCACCCCTTGGCCTGTCACTGAGTGTAGGGCAGGAGCAAAGTACTCAAATACGAGGGAGAGTCTATGCCCTTGGAAAATCTGTAGTGGGAATGGAGAAAGGGAGGTTCATGTACACTCTAAGTTCCTTGGGGCAGGAAGCACTAGTTTGTTCTGTGTCTGTACAGTCCCTAGTACAATGGGGTCCTGAACCATGACTGGGTCTTAATATATGCTATGTTGGTGTCATCATCACCATCATCATTACGACTATCAATTATGGTTGCACTGGAACAGGTTATTTACACAACATGCATGAAAGAATAGATAGATAGTAGGAAAGATGCAAGTCTAAAACGTAAGATGCACAGCCAGTCCCAGAGAACATCAGTCGTATTACGAGTGAATGTGCCAAGCTGGCCAGAGAGGGGGAAAAAGCCAATAAATATTAGGGCTGTGCAAGGCTTTGGACCATGCTTCGGATCCGGAGAAGCTTCCGATGATTTGGCATCTGAAGCTGCATGTCTGGATTGAACTGCTGGTTTTGTTAGGCTTTCCAAAGTGGTTCGGAGCTCCCGAAGAGCTTCGGAAAAGCTTTGGAGCCGCTTTGAAGATCTGGCCATTGGGTATAATGGGGAATCAATGATATATCTATAACTTTGTTGTTTTTTGTCTGATTTGGATGACATTTGCAGGAATGGTAGCCTCTGCTGTGTGCATAAAGTCTGCCAGGTTTCAAGAAGATTGGTGCAGGGGTTCAGGGGAACCTGAACCCCAAATTCTTGAAAGCAAAACTCATGTCAAGTCTATGTGTTACCACACAGGGGGGTAAAAAACTGCAGGGGTGGTGGCCCCTGCTTAGGCCAGAAAGCCTGCCATGTTTCAAGGAGATAAGTGCAGAGGTTTGGGGGAAATTGCACCTCAAGCTGCGGACAAGCCCCCCATGGCTGTCCTGCCCGATGTGGCTCTGGCCTGTTAAGAAAAAAAAATAAGAAAAGCCCTGGGAATCACTGCTCCTGCAGTGACTTTGGGGCTTCAGGGGGTTCATGCAGAGACCTCCATGTGGTGCGGGGCAGTGGGGATTGCTCCCTGCCAGGTAGGAACAGTGAGCTGGGAGGGGTTTCGTTTTTTTTTTTCCTTAAAGAGCCTGTGCTGCAGTGGGCAAAGCAGCCACTGGGGGGGAATCGGGGGCCTCATGCAGAGACCCCCATGCAGTGTGGGGCAGTGGAGGGAGCAGGGATTGGTCCCCCCACCCGGCAGCACCCGCTGAGTTGTGGCTTTTTTTTTAACAAGTGCGGGAGCTGGGGCAGGCAGGGCAGCCATTCCTGGGCTGAGGGTGACGGGCCTGGCTGATTCAGTGACTCAGAGATTCGGTAGCAGCCAAATTTCTGAATCAAATTCGGCCAAATCGATTTGGGACAATGATTCAAATCACTGAATTGAACCACTGTCCCCTGAATCAGCCAAATCTGAATCTGAAGTGAATACTAGGCACTTTGCACAGGCCTACTGACAGGGTCAGGGGCAGATTAACCCTTTAGTGGACCCTAGGCAAACAAACTTGTGGGCCCTGGGCCTGTTGAGACTCCCCTCCCCACCCCAGTGCTGGCTGTCTGTGGGGAGCAAGGCTCAGAGTCATTGCTAGGAAGCAGCCACTGCAACAGCAAGGCCAGCAGAGGGGAGGGGAAGGGAAGGGAAGGGAAAGGAGGTGGACAAGGCCATTCACGCCACTGCCTCAGAGGGAAGGACTGGGCCCCCCACTGCTCAAAGCCCTAGGCATGTGCTTAGTTTGCCTATGCATTAATCAGTTCCTGGACAGGGTGGTTATAGAAATTAAGGAGGAGAGTGCTTCGCTATGGACATCTGCCTTCCATTTGATGGAAGTGTTTAATTGAAAATGCAAGAAGAGATTCAAAAATATAATCGGTAAGGGTGGAAACTGAAGAATAGTTGGGGTATGGAAACCATGAGCATAAAACCAATTATCTGTGCTGCACCGGGACCTCATGATTGGAGTGAGGGGGTATTACAATAGCATCTGTAAAGTGCAACTTGTATCTATGTTAAGACCCTAAGTAAGCAACGTTGATGGGTGCATCTAAAGTACTGAGGAAGGTGGTAGGCAGACAAGGTTCTTTGGGTGAATCTGATATCTTTTATTAGACCAACTTAAATAGCTGGAAAAGCTTTCAGGTTTAAAAACCTTTCGGCAGGCTGAGGAAGTGTCTGCAGTTGGTGTGTGTGCTGTTCCTGGGTGGAATGAATGGTAAGGAAGCCAGAAGCTGGTCTGCATGCCAGAAAGCCAGTCAGTGAAGATGTAAACTGAGGAGTAAGTAGGTGAGAGACAGACTGGGGGTAGGGGAGAAGGGAGATGAATGTAGCAGGTAAATAGTGGAGAGGTACCTGGGGAATCAGATGTCAGGCAGGTTATAGTGTGTCATAAAACCAATGTCTATATTTAGTCCATGATTTTTTTGTATCCAGCAGGTTGATGAAGTGATGTTCATAGGCTCACCTGTGAAAAGTGTTTTCTAAGTTCCCTTTGAGGATTAGAACTGAGAGACTGGAGAGAGAGTGATTGTCTTGTGAGAAATGTGCCCCCGCAGGTAACTGGGTATTCTTGTCTTTGATGGATTTCAGGTGTGTGTTTGTTCTGGTGCACAGTTGTTGTTTGGTCTCTGCTACGTATTTTCCATCAGGGCATTTGGTGCATTGGATGAGATATATTACATTTCTTAAAGTGCAGCTGTAA
Organism: Crocodylus siamensis; assembly: GCF_052110815.1. Taxonomy (NCBI): domain Eukaryota; kingdom Metazoa; phylum Chordata; order Crocodylia; family Crocodylidae; genus Crocodylus; species Crocodylus siamensis. Next base: position 49,547,699 of record NC_143403.1, read on the forward strand.
GATCTAGGAATGCTGATGGTTTGGTTGTGGGGTGTAGTAATTATGGGGGTGGTGGAGATGTGTGGGCAGGTTTTTCATGTCTTGTCATGGCATGGTATGGATCTAGTCGGTGTGTTCTGGGCCTGAAGTAGTTTGCTTCTGGTGATGAGGTTAGCAAGGTTCAGTGCTTGTTTGTAGGCTAGGATGGGTGGTTCTGGGTAGATCTCTTTAAGAATAGGGTCTCCTTCTAGTATGCGTTACAATTGTTTGAGGATTTTCTGTATGGGTTTGAGGGAAGGGTGATATATCATAATCACCCCTCCCTGGTCTTAGGTCTGAGTTCCCGGGATGTAATGAGCTGTCTACAGCACAGGCTACTTCCCAGCCAGGCTTATGGGAAAGCTGACATGAAAGAGTACATCCGGAGTGGGTAGCATTCCCCCTGCTCCCATGGCCCCACTCTTCTTCCTGCTCTGTCATTCTTTCAGGGACTTGATGACTCCCTCTCCCAGACCTCACTGGTATTGCTCATTGATCAGACTGTGTGTCACTGAGGGGCTGATTGCCCCTGCCACTGACTAATAGCCAGTTGTACAATTAATCAGCAAATTAAATATAGAGAGAGGCCTGGGAAGAGATCAGACTGCTCATGACCAAGCATGGGAATCTGTCCCAACATCCTGCCAAAAAGAGTCCACATAACAAGCCAATCTGAAGTTCCTCCTCTGTAACCATCCTGGGAGAAGAGGCACACAAAGATTTGTCCATGTGTGCACACTCAGCCCTGACTCTGGCTTCTTCATGTGCACTCTCCATCACTTGTGCATTAAGGCTGCCTTTCATGCATTGTCAGACACTCCTGTGTATACTCAGGCCCCTTTGCCCTGTGTTCAGTCCCTCACACGCCCCTTTATGTTCATACCCACTCCCCACCCCTTAAACAGTTAGGCCTCTTCAACCCCACATTTAGTACCCCTCCTCCCCCCACTTTCAGCCCCTGATGAACACACTCAGGCACACACACTAGTACATATGTGCACACAGCCTCCTCTCATCCAAACACCTTCTACTTATACCTATACTGATTGACCTGAAAGAGCTTACATGGTATCACACTCAAGCTCCTCACATGTATACAGTGACAACACCCATACAATCTCTGACATACACAGCCACCCCCCTCAGGCACACGTACACCTCATGTACCTCCAGCCTCATTCTTCCCCACCCGCATCCACACACCACTTCACTAATACACTCACTGTTTCATTTCTAGTGACCCCCAGAGCCCCGACAGAGGTGTTGTGCACAGTAAGGAACTTGCTCGCAGTGACAACTCCATTGCAATCTCTCATGTGGGCAAGGGCTTCACCTGTTTGCTCATCTCCCTAGGGTGCAGCACATGTGAAAAGTCTCCACAGAGAACAGAGATACTCAGATTCCTGAGAGACTAGAGCATTTCCCACTTCTTGAACCTGGAATTCCCTTTTCCAGCTTGGCAACTTTGCCCCTTGACTCTTTACTGTTGGAAAAATGAGGATCCTCTCCTCCCCCTCCCTAGCCAAGGGCACACACTGAAAAAAGACCGAGCTGCTGGGATCATTAAGGTATGTATCCATACAGCCACTCCAAGGGTCCCTGGACTGAAAGCAGAGTTTTGTTCCCTGTTGACTGTCCCAGTTTGGTGACATAAGCATCAGCCCCACCATGCAATTTGGCTTCAGCAAAAAATCTGGGGCAACTCAGCAATTAGAAGGATCCCTGCTGTTTTCACTTGAGGTGGGAACTGATGCCTTAATTCTCCATCTCCATGGTAGGAACACTAACCCTTTGCCATGAAGAAATGGGTGTGGGACTGAACCTGCTGGTGCTTGGCAGCTGGTCTGAGGTGCTCTGGAAGAGCTGAACCATTTCATTAATACAAATAAGTTACCCAAGTTGGATGCCACAGAGAATGAAACCCAAGACCAGAAGAACAAGCTTCTACAGGATGACTTAAGCTCTACAGTCACATAACCCTTGGGGAGCAGGTATAGACGAGGCATGGTGGCACATGCCCCACTGATGGCTTTGGGTGGTCACAGTATCTGATATGCACCATAAGGGCACCAAGCTGGAATCCCACCTGCATCCAGCTTCCCTTTCCACTGTGATAACCTGCTATGCATCAGCCCTCTCAGCCAGGCCCTGCTGTCTGGGACGGTCTATGCTCTGTCAGTGCCTTTATGCCAGAAACTCACTGTCACTGTTTAAAGGGACAGATCCTGAGAAGCAACTACTGCTTCTGATTCGGATGGGAGTCAGGGGCGGTCAGCACCTCTCAGGAGTAGGCCCATGATTCGACAGGCTGGCTCTGAGATGGAAGCAGGCAGGATGGAGCTGATGAGATGGAGGTGGAAGGAACAGATCCACATCCAGGCACATGCGCATGCCCTCGCCTTTGGAGCCCGCAAGTGGTGAAATATAGGACAGGGAGGAGGTGAGGAGGCTCATGAATAATTCATGAAAGGAGCACCAGCAAGGTGGCTGCCTTTTAAAATAACAAGAAAAGAATATCAAATTAAAGCCCTGAACCAGCCCATCCCGCTCAGATCCAATCTGTTCTGACATGTACCTGGGCACTCGGAGAAAGAAAATTGAAGAACAACCAGCACACAGATAGAAAAAACAGAGAGAGAGAGATCAAGAAACCCTCTGTCCATTGCCGAGACTGCCGCTTGGTAATTACATACCGAGGGCTTTGGACTTCAGTGAGGAGAGGTGGGTGATGTGAAATTCACAACCTGAACAGGCTGATTTACAGCGAGCAAAACACAGGTTCTCGTGTAGTAGGTGGAAGCAGGGAGAAGATCTCTGCTATCATCACATATTTGGGAAGGGGAATCTTTTCAGCAGATGGAGGAAAATCAGAGCATAAACTTGAGTCCTTACTGGGAACCAGGACATCGAGGCTCCAGCCCTGCCACTGTTTCCCTGCATAACTGTGTGCAAGTCACAGCACTACCTCGTGCCTCGGTTCTCCCGTTTGTAAAATGGGGATATTGATTGTGGTGCCCTGACAATGGGGGAGTTATGAGGTGTAATCACTAATGTTTGAAAAGTGCTCTGAGAGCCATTCATGAATAGTGCTAGAGAAGGACAGGGTTATGCCTTTAAATCAGCTTTGTTTCCTAGTAAGCATTACTATGAGATCTCTCTGTTCACCAGAGTCTGGCACAGGGGGGATGTATTTTTCCTTTGCAAGCTTCAGCCCTAATACAGGGTGAGAGGTTGGACCAGGCTGACAGTGTTCATATGAGTACCTCCAGTGAGTCTGAATCACTGGGGGCTTTATTTATTCAACCTACACAGAGGGACTCGGCTTCTTTCCTAACTGCTTTATGGATCAGGCAAGGGGATGGTTAAAAAACAGTAACTGGACTGAAATCAGGGCAACCAGGGAGTGCTGTGAAATGAGTTCGTGGTGTCTCAGTCCAGCTCCTAGTAGGCACATCATAAAAGTCTGTGAGTGACAGGATTCAGCAGACCGGTCAGTGGGTCCCACTCTGTAGGAGTGAGCTGTTCATATAAGATGAGCTCAGTCCCAGTAGAAAGGGCTGCAGAAAGGAGAGGGAATGGCGTGGGGCACAAGTCTCAGAGAAATACCCAAATTCAAATTCTGCAGAGCTCAGGAGTGTGTGGCTTGGGGATTGATCCAAGATTTCAGGAGCATTCCCTTGGGCAGAGCAGTTCAGACTACCTCCTTCTTTGTCCAGACTGGTCCAACCATTCCTAGTCTTTACTACCTAGGAGAGAAACAGGTCCAAAGGGAAAACCTTTGAGTGCTGCAGAGAATCTACATGCAGTATTGTGCCTCTGAGACCTAATCTAGAGACAGTGTTTGACGCTCCCCAGTCCCGGCTGACTTGGAGGTATGCGGATTCCAAAGGCTGGGTCCAATAAACACAATCTGGTCACTGTCAACTAGGGCAGCATTTCTCAACCTGTGGGTCGCAACCCAAAAGTGGGTCACAAGAATATATGAAAGGGTCACGGACAAACTATAAAAATAGATCAACAATCTTTAAAAAAATGGATTCTCTTTTTAAAGGAGAAAAACATGGGAAGCCATGGCTTTTCCCTTGCAGGCTGTCAGTTCCAGTCTGTGAGGGGCTGCTTGGGCCCCCTCTGCCCCACACGCCCACCAGCTGCCCCACACTTGGGCAGGGGGAAATGGTCAGGAGTGAGGGGCACTGGATCGGGACTGGCCATCAGTGTTTACAAATGGGTCCTGGTACAAAAAATGTTGAGAACCACTGAACTAGGGTGACTCAGCCAGGACCGCAATATAAGAGTTGAAAGAAAGCACCAGGACACAAAGGTGCAGCAAGGCAGCTCTACACTTAGGGCAGGTGTCATCTGTCATAGTAAGCATTTTTTGCACCTCTGTCCAGCAGAAGCAGCACCTGGGGCTGCTCCCCACTTGCCACCCTCTCCCCATCAGATACACTATTGCCAGGACCTCTCTCCTACTCAGACTCTTCAATAACCTGATTATGTGCCTCTAAGTTGCTGCAGTTCCTACCCCAACCTGTCCCAATGGGTGCTCTGGTTTTCATGCCTGGGACTGTTTTTAAGATTATTTAAAACAAACTTTGAGCTGTAGTTTACAAAGATTTGTCGGGGGTCTGTCAATGCAGGTTTTGCAGTCTCTTTGCAGCTATTTGCAGCTATGCCTGTGTCCTGCAGTTATTTGTGTTGGTTTGGTCAGAACAACTTCCTCATTTGGAAGCAAACTGGACCAGGGGGTTTGCAATTTGCAACTCCTTTATCTAGGAACATCTGCTGGAAATGGAAAAGTGCTTTCCAGCCATGCACACCAGATTCGTTTGCCTATATGCAGCTTGAGTGTAAATGCTAATGAAGGACTAGAGAAAACAACCATCAATGAGAATCCTTCAAGGTTAGCATCATACTCTGTTTAAATTAGCCAAAGCCAGACATAACTGGACATGACAGTAGATGCCACAGAAAGAAGAAATTTATAAATACATAAAATAGATTAGATAGATAATGCATGATGACAGGAAAATGGAGTTATTCATATAGGATAAAGAGACACAGAGATAGATGGCATTTTGTAGATAGATAGACAGACAGACTGACAGGCAGACGGAAACAATAGTAATGACTCAGGAAATGTCCCATATATCATATCCCAAAGGTGGCAACAAATTGCAGGTCAGATTCTCACAGGAGGGCACTGGGGGTGTAGGGCTATGAGAATGTCCACTTGCCCTATGTCCTTGTTTATACTCTACTTTCTCATTCACTGAAGGTGCAGTCATTGCAAGTGTATTAACATGGACACAACTCAGTAAAGAGATTCTCCACTACGTTCACATGCAATAGGCAAAAGCCAAGGGCCAGGTTCCTCCCTACAATAGCGCTAGGGCCCATTCAGGGACAGAGAGGTGATAGATTGTACCTTCTGTATGCATCAGCCCCACTGCAGGGAGTACGATTAGCAGGGTTGTGTGAAATTTCGACTGGTGTTTCATTTTGAAGCTGGGCTTGCTTGCAGCTAAACAGAAACTAAGGAGAGGGAGGAAAAGGAGGGAAGGACTACTCTGATATTGATATCTAGCTCCCGGTTCAATTCTCCAGCTCTCAGATCATTTCACCTGCTCTTCCAATGGGGTGCAGTCCCCCTATGTGCGCACGGGGTTTCAGCAGGCTGCTGCTGCAGGCTGGGGCCAGCAGCAGCCTCTCAGTGCAGCCTGCGCCAACCGCCGAGAAGACTGTGGTGCTGCCCCTGACCCCAGCCTGCAGCGGCAGCCTGCTGAAACCCAGCATGCAGATCCGGGGCCCTGTGCCCCACAGGAAGAGCTGGGGGAACGATCAGAGAGCTGAGGTATTGAAGGGGGGCTGGGGAATTGAACAGGGAGCCAGGGAAATGTTCACATCCCTGAACATTCCCCCAGTTTGATCCCCCAGCTCTCTGATTGCTTCCCCCAGCTCTTCCTGGGGGACATGGGCCCCCAGATGATGCGGGATGACAGCAGGCTGCCAATGCCAGTTGGGGATGGTGATGGTTCTGGGCTATTTCTCCAGCCAGCAGCAGCAGCCTGCTGAAACCCCATGCACAGATCTGGGGGCCGTGCCCCTGGGGAAGAGCTGGGGGAAGGATCAGAGAGCTGGGGAATTGAACTGGGAGCTCTGGCTGACAGGTGCAGCTGCCCCAGCTCCCAGACAGTGCCAGCGCCCTGCTGAGCCGCGCTGCACCCATACGATGGTGCAGCTGCCATGTGGGTGCCAGGCTGGGGGAGGGTGATCCCTGCTGCCCCCCACTGATCCGCGCTGCATGGGGGGGCTCTGCCATGAGCACCCAGAGGCCCCAGTCACTGCTGCCAGAGCCAGTAAGTGCGGAACTTTTTTTTTTTTAAAGCTCCACCCACTGGCTGCAGAGCATATGGATGACAGCATGCTCCTGCTGCTGGCTGGGGCCAGAGCTAGCACCCAAGTCTGCCTGGCACAGCCTGCGCCAAGCACCGGGAAGAACCCAGTGCTGGCACTGGCCTAAGCCAGGGGGATTGGGACCCTGAATCGGTATATGGGATGACAACAGGCTGCTGCTGCCAGCAGGTGATACTAGTTTGGCTTTGAACAGTTTGAGGTGCAGTTTCACAACCCCCTCACCCTCTGCACCTATCTCCTTAAAACTTGGCAAGCTTTATGCCCTGAGAAGGGGCTACCATTCCTGCAGTTCTCATCTAAATCAGGCAAGAAATTACAAAGTTATAGGCATTTTTGTGATTCCCCATTATAACCTATGGGCAAAACATTGAAACGTATTGAATCAGTGTTGAGGCAGTGTTGAAACAGTGAAACAGTTTTGACAAAACGAAAGGAAACAGCACTTCGAAACAGCAAACCGAAACACTGTCCCTTCAAAACAGCAAAACAAGTTGAAATGAAATAGTGCTGTTCCACACAGACCTATTACCCCAGCCACCCTCCTCCTGCCAGAAAGATGACCCCTCTCTTGCTTGCTTTATCCCATGCTGCAATGACCCCTGGACTGACAGGAAAGTGTGGACTCCTCCTGTGCCTAGCATGGTGGAAAGTGCATGTAACTACTCTTAGGACCATGGAGTAACTGTGTGCCTCACTCTGACCGAATTTAACAGCTCTACACCATGTCTTGAAGGCTGTCTAAGCAGGCTGTGCTGGCCTGACAAGTGTGGAAGGGGAATTCCAGTGCCTTGCTTTTTACCCAGGAGCACAGGCTGTGCCAGAGTAGGCGAGACCTGAAGCCCATCTAGCCCAGTCTCCTTTCTCTGATAGCGGCTGGCACGAGATACTCCAGACACCAATGAAAGAACCACAGGCAGCAAATGTGGGTGAATCTGACCCTCATTTTTGTCTTAATAGAGGTTGGCTTAAGCCCTGGTACTGGATATTTAGGAAAGCTGACTTTCACAAGCTTAGGAGGTTGGTTGTTGAGGCCCTGAGAGATCACAATCTGTCAGGGAGGGGAGCCCATGATGAGTGGTCACTCCTTAAGGTTGCAATCCTAAAAGTACAAGGTAAGTCTATTCCAGCCCATAGGAAAGGTTGTAAAAGGGCTGGGAGACTCCCTTTGGCTCAAAAGGGAATTCATGAACCTCCTTAATCTTAAAAGAGAAGCTTATAAGGGTTGGAAGGTGGGAAATACCATTAAGGAGGATTATGCATCACTGGTCTGTACCTGTAGGGAGTGGACCAGAAAAGCCAAGGCCAAAACTGAATTCAAACTGGCTATGGGAATCAAGGGCAATAAAAAGTCCCTTTTCAGATATGTGGTAAGTCGAAAGAAAATTAAGGGCAACGCTGAACCCCTGATGAACCAAATGGGGCAGCTGATAACCAACACCCAGAAAAAAGCCAATCTCCTCAATGATTACTTTGTGTTGATTTTCCAGCAGCCCAAGGGGATAGCCCTGCCTGACAGGACACAGGATTATCAGGGTAAGGGCAACCACATGCCTTGGCAAAGACCTTGTGAGGGAACACATTGAGAGGCTGGACACCCACAAGTCAGTGTGCCCACACAGGATGCACCCAAGTGTGCTAAAAGAGTTGGCTGACATCATAGCATGACCATTGGCAAGGATATCTGAGAACTCGTGGTGCTAGGGACAGGGCCCCGAAGATTAGAAGGGGGCCAGTGTGGTGCCTATCTTCAAGAAGGGAAGGAAGGAACATCCAGGGAACTACAGGCCAATCAGTTTGACCTCAATACCTAGAAAGATCTTAGAAAAATGATTAAGGAATTCATCAACAATAGGCTAACAGAAGGACCCATTCTGAGAAAGAGCCAACATGGCTTTGTTGCGGGTAGGTCATGCCTGACAAACCTCATTTCCTTCTATGACCAGGTGATACGTCACCTGGACATGGGAGGAATGGCTGATGTCATTTACCTGGATTTCACAAAAGCCCTTAACTTGGTCTCCCATGATGTCCTCATGGTAAAATTGGGGAACTGCAGCCTCGACAACCTTCCAGTCAGATAACTGGGGAACTGGCTCCATGGTCAGACCCAGAGAGTGATTGTCTATGCAACCGAGTCAACATGGCGCATGGTGAACAGTGGCATCCCCCAGGGTTCAGTACTTGGACCAGTACTCTTTGATATATTCATAAACAATCTGGATTCAGGTCCCAGAAGTGGACTGGATAAGTTTGCATAAGACACCAAATTATGGGGTAGTGCAGCCACCCTGCAGGATAGGCTGGGGATTCAGGCCAACCTAGACAGGCTTGCAAGGTGACCGGATCAAAACCTGATGGCATTCAACATAGAGAAATGCAAGGTGCTCCACCTCAGGAGAAAGAACCCACATCTTACCTATAGGCTCAGCAGTGCTACGCTCACTAGCACGATGACCAAAAGAGACTTGGAGGTCATGATCGACCACAAGATGAATATAAGCCACCAGTGCAATGCTGCGTCCATCAAAGCAAATAAAATTCTGGCTTGCATCTACTGATGCACCTCAAGCAAGATCCCAGATGTCATTCTCCTTCTTTATGTGGCCTTGGTGAGGCCACAGCTGGAGTACTGCATCCAATTCTGGGCTCCACGCTTTAAAAAGGATGTGGAGAAGCTTGAAAAAGTCCAGAGGAGAGCCTCACACATGATCAGAGGTCAAGAGAGCAGGGCTTATGAGGAGAGGCTGAGAGCCATGGGACTCTTCAGCCTGGAGAAGCACAGGCTCAGGGGCAACCTGGTGGCAGCCTATAAATACATAAAGGGTTTGCACCAGGATCTGGGAGAACATCTGTTCACCACAGCACCCCAAGGGAGGACAAGGTCTAATGGTCACAAACTTCTGGAAGACATTTTAGACTGGACATAAGAAGAAAGTTCTTTATCATCCGAGTCTCCAGAGTCTGAAGTAGACTCCCTCCAGAAGTGGTGCGAGTACCTACTCTGCACATGGTCAAGAAGCATTTGGATGATTATTTTGCTGGGGTCATCTGACCCCAGCTAACTTCCTGCCCTTTGGGCAGGGGCTAGACCCCGTGATCTCATGAGGTCCCTTCCAGCCCTAACGTCTATGAAATCTATTTAATGCCGCTTGCAGAACTGCTCTACCCATTGGCTTAGTAATGCTGGACAGTCTAGTTCTTTCTGTGACTATCCAATCCTTTCTGAATCTTGTTATTTTTCTGACTTCAGTGACTTCCAGGGACTGTGAGTTCTACATCTGATTCACACACTGTGCAGATTTATTGCCTTTGACCAGGGGAACTTTTCATCTCTTAATCTCACTTGCTCTCCTCCTGTGCTGCCATAGCTTGTGTTCTATATTTTAGTTGAATGTCCCAGCATTGGAAAGGCTGCTGACTAAGAGTTACTTTTAAAATAAAAACTAATACATTTTACTGAGGACTTGCATCAGGGATCATAGTTTTGAAGGTCAGAAAGTAAGGGTCCATAAACTAACTCAAACCAGATTCCTCCAAGGTGACTGGTACCTGCAGCAATGGATGTATCTCAAGACATTTTCAATCCTGTTTTCTGTGTTCTTCACCTTTACATTTCTAAGTTGCTCCCTGCAATCAGAGGTAGCTGCCATTTTGTCAGGCAGGGTTGAACAGATTACCAAGGAGCTGCCCACACTGTGCTCTGTCAGTGATATTACCTTTTCATTAAAAGACAGGCAGACTGAAAGAAGATGTCACTCTAGTGTTTGGATAAATATTATTTCTCTGAAGAAGAAAGTTTGCATTGTTATAGCTGTAAGAAAGCAGTTACCTCTGGAACGGAATACTGGCTCTTAAACCAGTTATAACAAACTACATAATAGTTTGAGATTAGGTAGTGATGCAGGGTCCCCATTCAACAGAAACAATAGATCTCTAGGGAAATAGTAAAGAATAGAATTGCCCACTTTATCAGGATGCCAGGGTCAAAACCCTGTAAAATCACCTTTGGATTATTAATAATCACATCTAGTCAGGCATTAAGTTCAGACCTACCCTGAAATACTGGGCGTTGTCTCAGTACTGATTTGGTGGGGAAGAGTATATCTGTGGCATCATTTGCTCCCCTTCCACAGCACGGGGGCTTCACATAGGGATGGTTCCAAGGACCATTCCAGGGCAGTGTGGCTGCAGCTTGGGAGTGGAAAGGTTACAGAACACCCCTGTACTTTTCAAAGGTTTTGCTGCAGACTGGGGTTTTAACGACTTTAAGTGTTCCAAGCCCATGCATACCCTAGCAATCCGGAGATTGACTTCCAATGACTAGATTTAAAAATACCATAAAAGTTCGGGGCTGGGAGGATGAATTTGGCTGCTTGGCTATTGAGCCTCTTAAGTGCACCTGTCTTACCCATTTGACACTTCTCTGTGTAGCCACAGAGGCTAGAAACATCCTTTTGTTTTTGATGAGAGCTGAGATTCTCTCCCAGTGTGCTGGGGCTTTAAGAGAAACATTACATGTCCCTTGATTCGGCATCCAATCACAAAATAGGCAACACAAATTCCATGCACTTTCCCAAATCTTGATCCCATATTGGCTGGCCAAGTGTTTGCAGAGCTGGTTAAAAATCTTCTAAAGGAAAAGTGTTCCAAGAAATACTGGCATGATAGTATTGATGTGTTTCAAGAGCACAGGAACTCTGGATGGAGACCAGGTGGACTGGCCAGGTGCTGTTTGCCTGGTTTCCTGCCTGCTCACCCACCCATGCACATACCAGCTGGAGGGCAGTGGGAAGGCTGCCCAGCTCCCTGGGCATTCAGGCTCCATGTCCAATTTCCGGCATGCCCAACTCCATACTGGACCAGTTCTATGATCTGGCTGCATGGTAGGTAGGTAGCTGGGCAAAGGTTTGTTTGGCTTCCTGGCTCACTTGCTGGGTGCCAGACCTTCTGGTTTGCCAGCACAGAAATTTTCAAAGTATCCCATTTTGGTGACAGCTCAAAATATTGCATTTCAGTGCACTGACCCCCATTGTCTGCTGCATGGAGGTGCCCTGGCCTGAGGACACAGAACAGGGCAAAGGCAGGGGGCTGCTTTTCGCTACAGAAGCACCCATTGGCACTTCTTTTCTGGAAGTGCCTGGGCCTGGCATTCAGTGGAGGTAGCAATGGGAACTGGCATGGAAGGAATAAGTCTCTGCAGCAGCCAGCCTCCTCTTTCTTGACATAGGATATTTGTGCCTAAATACCACAGCTCTTTCTGGTAGCTCCTTTGCAACTAGACCCCTCGTGGATGTAAAGTCAATCCTGTTGTTTTAGAAGGACTGTTACCAGTGATGGGGGCTTCGTGCCATACAGGGGCCCCGGGTGGTACAGCTTCTATTCTGGTCTTACCAACACAAAAGTGATAACACAATTTCCCTCATGAACTCAGGCATTGTCATGGGGGGGGGCAGTAGTTTGGAGGCCTAGTTTCTTCTGTTGATTCAGTGCATGACTGGAAGGAACTGCTGTGTTTCAGCTATCCCATTTGCAGAATGCAGCTATTTATCCACGTTGATAGAGATCTCTGACACTCTTGGGTGGAAGCTGACATTTTTCTAACTACATAGGTGATATTTTTGGCATTCATATAGAGGGTATGATTTTATTCCCCCCATCACATGGACACATTTATCTGCGTGCATAGCCTGAGCATGTGCAGTAGACTGCCTACTAGGGCTGTGCAAAATAGCACTGTTCCTTTTCAACTTGCATTTTGATATTGCGACAGAACAGCATTTCATTTTGAATTTCAGTTTGATTTGAAACTGCTGTTCTGTATTGTTTCATTGAAACAGTTTCTCTGTTTTGATGCTGTTTTTACGTGTCGCCCATAGGCTATAATGGGGAAGCTCAAAACAGCCTATAACTTTGTCATTTCTGTTCTGATTTGGATGAAACTTACAGGAATGATATCCCCTTCTGAGGGCACGAAGCGTGCCAAGTTTCAAGGAGATAGGTGCATGGGTTTCAGGGAAACTGCACCTCAAAGTCTTGAAAGCAAAAAACTCATGTCACGTATATGTGTTAAGCCACAGCAGGGTCAAAACTGCAGGGATGCCAGCCCCTGCTGTGGCTATGAAGCCTGCCAGCTGTCGAGGAGATAGGTGCAGGGGAAGTCTGGGTTCTAGGGCCCTGCGCCTCTAGCTGCTGACAGGCAACACTCGTGACATGGGTGGACTACACCGTGTGTGTGTTAAGGTGCGTCCTCACTCAACTGACACCAAGGCAGAAAGCAGGGAAGTTCAAACAATGCTGCCTTTTATGCAGTTTTTCCATCCCTCCCCCAGAGCACTGGGGTTTGAAGAGACTTCAGGGAAGAATGACAGTCACTGGCCAGCTACACAGTCCATAATGAGAGCAGTCCTTCCCCCCTGTCTTCCCCCCTCTTCCCCCTCCCTCCCCTTACTTTAGTTTCTGTTTCCCTGCAGGCAAGCCCAGCTTGAGCTTTGAAACTTGAAACATTTCGACTTGCCTTGTTTCATTTTGAGGCTGTTTTGAAGCTCACTGTTTCATTTTGATTTTGCTGTTTCAAGCTCTAAACAAATCAAAACAGCATTGAAACAAAACTGCTGGTGAAATTTCGCGCAGCCTTACTGACTACCCACTGGCCAGGCAAAGTGCAGTGTCTAAGCTGCAAAGGAAGCTTCTTCTCCCTTCCCCCTGTTTCCCTCTCTCACGCATTCTATGTCCTGGCCTTAAGGTTAGGTGTATGTGCACATACTTAGTCAGTGCATACCCTCCTGCACACACTCAGTCCATGTGCACACTTTCACAATGCAGGGGCAAGTGCCAAAAACAGATTCATGGCTAGAAAACTGCCCCTCAGGTACACAGAAGTAACAAGACTTCTGCCCTTGGCCTCCCTCTGCCTCTGTAAAATAGAAACAACAGCAGTGCCCCATTTCATCTGGCACTGAAGGTATCAGAAGATGTATGGGTATACAGATTGACATCAGCCTTAATGGAAATTACTGAGAATTCTGCACAATAAACCTTTCTAGCCTAGGCTTTCTCATAGACCTGTTTTAACTGGGGAAATGTTCTTGCTCCTTTGTATGTGTTGCAAGATAGGAAGCTCTGATGGAGGGAATAAGCACAGGTAAGTGACAAGGCAGCCCCAAACATCTAGGCCAAGATTTTCAGAAGCAACAAGTGCCTGTGGGTATGTCCACTTATGGGTGTCAACCTAGAGAAGGCATGGAAGTGTTTCATTTCCAGCACAATGGGTGCTCAGGACTTCTTTGAAATCCAGCTCATTTTAGATGTATCAAGTTAGACTCCCCAGATTACCAGTGAAAAACTTGGCCCTGTTGCATTCGCCTTTGCCAGGATGCTGTTTGCAAGCAGAGAGCTTGTATTTTCTAAACGAACTGCATACATATGTAGCCATCAATTATTTACCTTGTACACAGTAAGGTACAGATGGTTTGCATCCGGTACATTGTGTTTGTGCAGAGCTTTGGAAGTGTAAAGAGCCTGCTAAGCACTAAATCTTATTATTGGGTAGGTTTAGGTTTTAATACCATTGAAAAGGTCTCATAAAAATCTATTATAAAAGGCAGAGTGCAACTGCATTCCCCCAGCTTGGAATGCAAGCCTCAGGCTATTTCTGTGCTCGGGAGATGTAAATGGCAATTACTTCTGTGCTTTCTCCCAGGTTGCCCCTCATGCTTGGGCAGAGCTCACTATAATCATCCACAAAGTCCCCATTGCTGGCCTCCTTGAATCTACCCTTAAGTCTCTCCAAGTACAGCCATCCTTAGGAAAAATGGTGCCCTGAGTGAACTTGTATTTTGGCAGCACCCTCAACTCTCAAGTCAGTGGTGCTCTTACAGGCAGAGGCAGACAGGCAAGGGTGCAGGGCGCAGTCTGGCAGGGAGACAGTATGGCATGGGGTGCCAGGCAAGCAGGTGAGCAAGCACTACTGTTGCTGTGCAGGAGCAAGGCAGGTGGACTGGATCATGTGCCACCCTACTTGCACATACCCAGCCCAGCTCCACCTGAGCAGCCCCTGGAAGCAGGGGGTAGGCTGGGCTGGGCACCACTCCTCCTCAGCTGGGGCAGGGCAGGAAGGGGTGGGGCAGGGCAGAGGGAGAGCACTGCTGTGAGCAAAGGCTGCTCAGATGTGTGTGCACGTGTGTGCTTGTCTGTAGCGCATACCCCCCCTCCCGCCCGACCACGGTGCCTATCACCTACCCCTAAGGTTGGCTCTGTTTCCAAAGAAGAACTTGACAAAGGTTAGGCAGGCAGTGCACTGAGGCTGATGGCTCTCACACTGTCCTGTTCCTGTCTCTGTCTCTGCTGCTATCTCTTGCCTTATGCTTAGTTGGTAAACACTTTGCAGCAGAGACCATCTTTCTGTTTTGTGTCTGTACAGTGCCTAGCACAGTGGGGTCCCAGACTGTAGCAGAGGCTCCTAGGTGCTACTATAGAAACTGCAGCAGCATGTACGAATCTGGTTTGAAATGGTTGCAACTCCCACTTAAGTTAGGGGGAGCTACACCAGGCCCAAATGTTTATTATTTATTACAGCAATATAATGTGGTTACACCTCTACCTCCAGGTCAGGATCAGGGCCCCTTTGCCCTGGGTGTTGCACAAATGGAAATCCCCAGAGAGCTCACTGCTGGATCAGTGCTACAGGGAAGGACACAATCCCTGCTCTGAGGAGCTTAGTACATTTCCATCTCCTAAGTATTGGCATGAGGGAGGAGAAGTACAATGAGATGTGCAAGTTAATCGACTGGCGTGATGTCTGCAAGGGCCAGATGGAACTGCGGTGAAATCTAAGGTTGCCCCACAGCTGACACAGAGCCCACCACGTGCCTGAATCACTGTCTGTGCTCCTGCTGGGTGAGTTATGCTCCAGTGATACCAGCATGATGCCTGCTGTGTGCTGATGGCAGAACTAACGTGGTTAGTGTCTGCAAATATCCACCTGTTCTGGGCAATGTGCCCTGTGCCCCTTTAATAATTGTTACAAAGGGAGACATGGCTGCTGTACTCCATTAGTAGATCGCTCCTTTCTTGTTTCAATGCACATGGCACTGACAACCCAGTGGCACTTGCCCACTTCTCCCCGAGACGTGCCTGGGTGAGTTTGTGACAATGGCTGTGCCAACCAGGCTCTGCTGAATGAAACTCTGCAGTCCCTCGTATTTCCTTAAGAGAGACCTGATGCCATATTTCCCTGGCCCTTGCTCCTGCTACCACCTCCCTGCCTCAGATCTGGGGTGCCATGTCTGTCATGCCCTCTTTCCTAGAAACTGTTCCATCTGCAGCCCTTGCATCACTCTGGGTGTGAGCTCTCTATGAGTTCCTCCTGCTCCTACACATCAATCCAGCTGCTGCCTAAATTTTGCACCACCTATCACAGATGTTGCTGTATTAGGTACCCTTTGCTCCTAAGGTAGGGCCTGACTGTCAGGTTTGCTTAGCATGCCCCAATCCTGGTGAAGGCAACAGGAGCTGCAGCTGTTCAGTCCCTCTGAAAATCAGATAATTTATTTGGGTTGCATCCATATTTGCAGCTTAAAAGGCACGTAGCATTAGAGTCAGCATCAGGCACAAAAATGTCTGTGCAATCTGTCCTAAGACAGCGCTAGTGAAATAGTGCAACCTGCTAGCAAGTGTGTTACAGAAAGCCTGAGTTTTGCAAATCCAGGCAGCAACGCTGACTTGTCTTAATTCTGGAGGGTGCCTGGTTCAAACCCTGGTGATTCAGCCAGTGTAGCAGCTCTCACCATCAAGATGCTACAGATCCCAATGGGCCTGGCATTTCCTACACTAGTGGGACCTAAGAATGTTAATACCCCTTGAGCAGAGGGCTGCTTCAGACCTATGCACGGGCTAGTGCCACTTAAATTTAGGGATTCTTCTGGGATTTAGGTGGTGTGTAGGTTTTAGGATACATTGTGACTGCAGTGTAGCATAGAGATAACTGAGCTAGCTTTATGCTAGCTAGCTTGTGTATATGTGGCAGACTAGCCATGGCATCAGGAGCTTGTACACATGACAAAAAATGCCTGGGTTTTTTTGTGTGTGTGTGGTTTAATAGTGTCACACTTCACACATATAGGGGCTTTTTAAATGAGTTTTTTACATTACAAACTAAATCATCCACGTGTAGTTTAGTTTGCAATGTAGCTACTTGTAATGTTGCAGCCTTTAATCTAACAGCTCACTCTCCAGTCATGGGAGAGGCGGGCTGAAGGCAGAAGCAGCGAGGGGCCTGATCCTTTCCCCCCCACCTAATCCAATGCTTCCCTGAGCCCACCTGGGCTTCCAGCATGTTGTGCACCATCCCTGCTGCCTTCTCCAGCCACCAGCGCACCCAACTGTCCTCCTGTCACTTCCCTGCACTGCCCCAGAGACAAGCCAGCCCATTCCTGGGCAATCCCAGGTGGCAAGAAGGCATCAGGGACAGTAAACGGGGTACTGATCCCCAGGCAGACTCAGGGAAGAGTCGGATCCAGCAGATGCTGCCTCCAAGCTGGGGCAGCATCCAGCTCACTAGCAGCCCACCTGGGTGTCTCCAGGGGGCACCAACACCACAGAGGGAAGGACCAGTGTCCCCCATAGCGCAGGGCCTGCTGGCATCTTGCCCCTTGGCCACAGGCAGGCTCCACAAAAAAAAAAAAAGGATCAGGCCCTTCACCACTTCTTTTTTTCTTGGTGGAGCCTGCCCACATGCTGCCAGCGGGCTGAGCAGCCCCTGAGCTCTGGGGGGCCTCAGTCCTTCCCTCCACCATGGTGGCACCCCCCACTCCCTGGGGCCACATGGGTGGGCTGCTAGCAGGCCCAATGCTGCTCCAGCCTGGAGGAAGAACCCACTGGATCCAACTCTTCCCTGAGCCCACCCAGGAAGCAGCATCCCGGTCACTGTCCCTGCTGCCTTCTCACAGCCTGGGAACCATCCAGGAAAGGCTCTTTCCATGTGTGCTAATTTAAAGCTACCTTTGGTACCTCTAACACTACACTGCTGTCCCTGCTGTGACTGCAGAAAAGATATATCCAGAGTCACTCTGCTCTGGTGTTTGCACCAGGAGAGCAAAGAAGGCTGTGCAGAAGCCTCCCTATTCTCCATCTTCCCAAGTAAATGATAGCTCTAAAAGTGACCGTTTTCCATGGCATCTGGGAGGCAGAAAGTAGCTGCAGTGCAGTGTGCTCTGACCCAAGTCTTAGTCCTGCTATGCCAGTTCCAGGACTGAGAAGGATTGAAAGTCCTTACTCTAATGCCATGCTAGCTGGGGAAACCCCTGCACAGGGCATGTGTGCAGGGGGCTTTTTGCACTCTCTTTATGCTGCCAGAGTTATATAAAGGCTCCTTACCTAATGGGAGTGGGATCTCTTGTGTGACACCAGTGCCCAGAGGCTGAACTGTGTCACCCTCAGCGAGTCCACACTGAAAGCGTGAGGCTGTCATGATGCCAAACCATCCCCTTTCAGTCTTTCTTCCTTTCACCATTTTTGTTTCCTTCAGCTCCGTTCTTTTCTTTCCCTTTGTTTGTCTTTCTCTTCTTTCCCCACCTGGTTCTTTGCAGGTGACTTACAACTCCATTTAAAGGTGCCCCCAGGATAACTCTGATTAATGTCAAACATTAAAGAGAAAGGCACTAATAGAGACAGGAGCCAGCATGATTAGCAGGGAGCCCTGATCTCACAGGTAATAAAGATTACTAATAGCCTGGACCTGCCTCCAGATTGGCCCAGCCACCACAGCCAGCACTGCCAGTTCTTTGATCCAAATGTCCTTCTTTAATGTGAGCTGGAGGAGCTAATACCCCAGGCATCAGCTCCCAGGTGGTGGAAGAGGAAGACAAACCAAGCCCTGTGGTCAAACAACCTCACTGAAATCTGAGTCTGGGTCCCCTTCCATGATTAGACCCCAAAGAAAAGTAATGCAGGCCTCCCTGAGCAGTGGGACCCACACGCTTCAGCTTGGCTGTTCAGTAATGTGAGAGCAGGCTAGGCTTGATCACATGCTGGATTCATTCAGTGACACTTCCATTTGTACAAACATTTCTATTGCACACCTAAGTTCATGCCCTAAGTATATAAAAGCAATGTACATAGAGACACATACACCACACAAGAGGCACCTGCAGGCAAGCACACACTGATACATTTAGAGATGTGCTATACAATACATGCCTCCATGTGATCATAAATATACAACCATTCTTTCTCTTTCTCATTTATTCCTTTCAGAGCAGGCCCTGGCACCTGGCTATCCATCTCAAACACCCACTCTTTCAGAGACAAGTTATAGAGGAGGAAAAAGCTTTTTCTCCAATTTCCCATGATCCAAATAATAAATCTCCTAGTCTCCCTTTGATTGTAAGTGCCATTAGCTAATGCTCTGGATGTGCTGTACGTGAAACACAGCCCCTGGATATCAAACAATCCTGGACCAAGGAGACACACAAAATCTGCCAATGAGTTTCTCTTCAGCACCTTTTCTCCATCAAAATCCCAGTCTATATTAATCAGCAACTGAAGGCTCTCACATTAAGAAAATGCGTCTTTGGGGCCAGGCCAACAGCCTGATGGTTATTAATCTGCCCTGTGGTGGGAGATGTTGACCATCGCATCCCAGCCTTTGACTCCAGAGCGCCATGCTGGGAAGCCACACTCCAGTCCCACTGTGCAGGGCAGGGTGTCCCCTAAAACACTGAGTCAGACTCAGGGTTTCAATTCTGATCATCCATTCTGGCTTGGGGCTAGCCTACCTAAGGAGTCTAAAACACCAGGCTGAAGACTAAGATTGGCAGCTGTACTCCCCCGGCTCCGTGGAACGCCCTGCTATAAAGCCTCACATGTTTGTGCAGGAGATGCAAATATTGACGGGGCAGCTTGGACTGGATGAACACTGTAGGAACAAAGGACCATCCCAGACTCCCTGCCTCCCCCCACAGCCATTCCACATGCCACGTGCCACGTGCACTTCTCCAGCAGGCGCTCTCTTTCATAAACACAGAGCAATGGATTCCTACCAAGAAAGCCCTAGCAAAAGGAAACACTGTGTAGTACATCCAAACCTCACTCTGGGAAGAGGTTGAGTTATATGGGAGATAAGTTAGTTATATGACTTTATGCCCAAATGGAAGGAAGAGGAGGGGTACTCCAATGGTTAGGGCATTGACCTGGGACTTTGGAGAAGGACTTCCATTTTCCTGCTCTGCTAAAGACTCCTTCGTCTCTTTGTTCCCTGTTTGTACAATGCAGATAACAGCAAACCCCTACAGCCCAGGTGGGCTGTGAAGATGAGTACACTGAACTGTGAGGTGCTGAGGTACTGCAATGCTATAACATACCTTAGTTACATGGTGCCTGGATATTTTGGAATAACCACTTACATAAATAGTGACTAGCTATCCTAACCTCAAAGCAGGGCAATGCTGTCCCTCTCTGCTGCTCCTAGCCCCAGTCTGCCATTCCGACTTCTCTGCCTGACCCTGGGTATATTTTTTCTGCCTGCCTCCTGCAGACCCTACTTCTCTTGAGCAAACCGTCTCCTGCTATCCCTCTCACACCATGACCCAGGTGCTGTAGTGATAGAAATTATTGTTTATAGATGCTCCCTAATAAGAGTCTGAGGGCATTGGGAAATGGTCCCTTAGGGAGCAGCCAGTTAGGACTGAGACAGACATCTGGTCTGTCTGTAGCGGTTGCTTACTGCTCCAGAATGAAATCCGGCATGTAGTTCTTCTCATTCACATATGCCTCTGTTTATTGAAGCTGGGGATCACTGTAAGTGCGGTGGCAGCAAAGTAGAGGGGACTAGTCTGCAGAGCCACCCGTTTCACTGTGCCAGGCCCAAAATCCTCGCTTTAGGAGTCTCCTATGAGGCCCAAAAGCCTCACTTTGGGAGTCTCCAGGTCGTTCTCAGCCTCCAGGTTATCATTGGCCCTTTTCCAATTCTCTGGCACTTTATTTGTGGTTACTTGTGGTTACTTGTGGTTTTTCAAAATGCCTACTGAAGGAAGACAGAGAGCTCCCTCCTACCCCTCAGGAATTTATCTGACCCAGTCACCTGGTTCACCAGCCTGATCCAAAGGGAAAGCAAGTGAGAGAGAGAGCGGTATCTCTGGAATGACCCTCCTGGAAATACCTGTCCTCACTGCGACAAGACACGCGAATCTAGAATTGGGCTATGAAGCCACCTGTGGTCTCACTATTAAGATCCTTGGAAGACAATCTTACTCATTCACAAGTGATCGCCCATCATCACCGTCTAAGTTACTGAGTCCCAGAGAAGTGGGGTTCTACTTTTCCTGGGAACTTGTCTGCCAGTGTCCAGTGGACAGCACTGGCTAGAATAACACCTCAGGAACAGGTATGGCTGCAATCATTATGGAGACAGACAGAGATGGGGCAGGGGCATAGGAGATACAGAAGGCCTGATCCAGTATGGTATTGCTCCTTTATGTCAACCACTGTATCCACCATTGGCACCTAACACCCCAGCGCCGTGCTCCTATGTCTGGCATAGAGCAGGGGTACCGTGAGGTGTGGAAGGCAACAGAAGGAAAGGCCTAGCGAGAAAAACCTTTCACTCTGGAAACTCTGGGCCTTGACAAAGTCCAATGGGGGTGTGGAGGGTTGGGTATAATATAGAGCAGCCATGGCTTGCCAAGGGCCAGCAGCCTCTGGTCAATGGAGGCAGAAACAGCCTTGACTCCTGTCCCCATGTTGAATACAAAATCAGAGGGGAAAGAGACCTGGCCTGATATCTGGAATATCCCTCAAGGGTGGCTCCCAGCTTTGCCCAGTTGCTATCCAATACCAGGGAGTGACTGGCAGCACAACCTCCCTGTGGTCCCTCTCCCTCCCCCAGCACCAGAGAGACTGACACCTTCAAAAGAACTGCTTTGGTGCTCTGCCTTGCTGGTGAGTGCACCCTACACAAGCTACAACCTAGGTCACGTCTTTCCTCTGAAACAGTTTGGTAACACAGAAGTCTTCTAGCTTCCCCAGTGACTCCAGGAGGGTGATGAACTCTGTGGTTTAATTAATACAGCCCTGAGGTCTGCAGCTCATCAGGGGAGGAGCTCTCTGCTGCTATCTATTGCTGAACCAGAAGAAGAGACATGGCAGGGACCTGGAGTAGGTTTCGCATACAAGCTTGTTATCTGCCGTCCTGGTCTCTGTTTGTTCTGGTTAATATTTGTAAGAGAAATAGTGTGTGGCATAAAGATGACAGAATGGTACTGAACAGCTTGGCTTGTTTAACCCAACCAAACAAAAGTGATGGGGAATCACTCCATGAATACGTCTGGGTCGTGAACTCCAGAGCAGAGAAGAGCGACTGAACTAATTGGCTATTGAAAACACTTCAAGATTTGTGGAAGTACTGTCAATGCTGGCCCTAAGGAGGGCTTGTGTCTGCTTCGGTCACTAGGCATTATGATTGGTTACAGCTGGCCAATTTGCAGGTTTAACATCGTGGTTTGGAGTGTTAGCAAAATTTGTAGGAAATAATGCTGTCGTCACCCAAGCCTTTTTACAGTGGAGTCGCATCATACACACATTTAACTTACATGAATTTAACTATACATGCTCAGCAAAAAAAAAGAAGAGAAAAACAACAATTTAAATAGTGCAGGCGATCCCGCCAAAAAGGGCCGGCCTTCTGATGAGAAGGAATTCAAAGCGAGCCAAGGTTGGCTTAACAGTTTTAGGAACTGCTTCAACCTCAAGAAGGTGCAGTCTACTGGTGAAGCTGCATCTGCCGATGAAGAGGCAGCAAAAGCCTACCCCGAACAACTAAAGAAAATCACAGAAGAAAAGGGCTATCTTCCGGAGCAAGTTTTTAATGCCAACGAGACTGGGCTCTTCTGGAAAAAAATGCCCAACGGCACTTACATTTCGAAATCAGAAAGACAAGCCCCTGGCTTCAAAGCAGCCAAAGACTGTGTGACTGTGCTGTTTTGTGGCAATGTGGCTGGGCATTTAATAAAGCTGGGCTTGCTCTCCAGGGCTGCAAATCCCCATGCCCTAAAAGGCAAGAACAAAAATCTCCTGCCCGTGTTCTGGCAATCAGATAACGAGGCTTGGGTGAAGGCAGCATTATTTCTGGATCGGTTCCACAAGTGTTTCATTTCGGAGGTCAAGCGGTACCTTGAAGAGAAAGGACTTGACTTTAAAGTGTTGCTGATCATAGACAATGCTCCTGGCCATCCTGAGGCACTCTGGTTTGCGCATAACAACGTTGAAGTCGTCTTTCTCCCCCCCAATGCCACCTCCATCCTCCAACCTCTTGACCAAGGCATGATTCGCTGTTTCAAGGCCACATACAAGAGGCTTACGTTCTCACAGACACGTAGTGCTATGGATGCTGATCCCAATCTTAATGTGATGGAGTGTTGGAAGTCCTTCAACATTGCCGATTGCATCACTTATATTAAACAGGCAGTGGATGCAATCAAGCCTGAAACAGTCAATGCATGTTGGTGAAACCGATGGAAAGAAAGTGTGAATGATTTTAAGGGTTTCCCGACCATTGACAAAGAAGTGAAACGCATTGTTCAGGTGGCCAGGCAAGTGGGTGGTGATGGCTTCCTTGACATCCTCACGGAAGAAATTGAAAAATTAATTGAGGGCCATAGAGAAACATTGACTAACGAAAAATTAGAGGAACTGATAAAATCGTCTACAGGAGACGAAGATGATGACGACGAGCAGGAAGAGCCAGCAAGTTGGAATCTTCATAAATTTGCTGAAGTGTTCCAAGCAGCGAAACACTTGAATGACTTAATTTCTGAATATGATCCCCCTATGGAACGAAGCCTCAAAATCACATGTAGTATTATGGATGATTTGAGACGGTACCAAGAAATGTTTGAGCAGCTCAAGAGACAACAGCAACAGTTGCCGATCACCATGTTTTTCAAGAAAAAACAACCAGCAGCAGATGAGCCTATGCAATCAACTTCTCGAGCTGAACCAGAGCCAATCACTTCATCTATGACTCGCTCTCTGTAATTTTGACTATACACGATTTTCGCCTTACGCGCTGACTTTAGAACCTAACCTCCGCGTAAGATGCGACTCCACTGTATTGCTTTACACGGGAGATGCTCAACCTTTGGCTAGGCCCCTGCAGGGATCCCCATGGCTCTGTGAGAAGCCCCACAGGCTGTGGTCTTGCCACTAGATTGGGCACTCAGGGTGGCATGGGGCCTGATCCAAGTGTGCAGGGCCAGATGGGGGCAATGCACAACATCAGGGCCCAATCCCTGCACACAGGGCAGGATGGAGGCAGTGCTGGGCCCCAGAGCACAATCCTGGTGGATGGGGCTGGAAGGGGCCCTGGAGCCTGATCTTGGCATGTAAAGCCAAACAGGAATGGTAGACAGGGATGGAATAGGGCCCAGTCCAGCCTGCAAACAAGCCCCACACCATTCATCTGGTCTGCAGGGCCAGAGCTTTGAGCACCACTGACTTATACTAAAAGATCATCAGGGAGCGCAAGTGAAGTGGTTTTGATGCTAGAGTACTGTCTATGCACACATCCAAATGGTGCAGTTCAAACGCAGGAAAAATCATGGTCTGATTCACAGCAGGTCTGACAGGCTTTGCTTCGCTTCCTAGAGCTCAAGAGCAGAAGTACTGTGTGTTCTTAATTCAGTCATAGACAGTTACATAATTTCTTCAAGTGCTTTGCATTATTAAAGCTTTCTCGCAGAACAAGGTTTATACAGGAAAACGCTTGGTTAAGCTACACATCAAAGTAGAAATGGATGACAGGGCCATTCCTCCCATTGTTACACACTATAAATCACAGGCACTAGCTGGGCATATTATTTTGCTGATATTTGCCAACAGCAAACAAGGCCTAATGCCCTCCCAGGCTGGACATTCATGAACAAGAGCTGGACAGCTCAGTCATAAATCAACTATTTCACCATTACTCTCCTAACTGGCTGCTCTCTCTTAAAGAAGCTGTGTGAATTCACCATTAAATCACCCCAAATAGATCTGTGAATGTTGCATTATTGCCTCGCTACAGGGGCAAAATTAAGGTTGCAGTGGTTACATGAATGTGACTGGATTGTGAAGAAACAACCTGAGCTCTGAATTTCCAGAGAGCGTCTCTTCTTCTTCTGTACTCGTGGTTAAACTAAAGCCCCTTAACCTAAAGCCCTTTAAGTAGTAACACACTTACAATATGGATTTACACTGACACAGGACAGCTGCAACTTTAACCTGGGAATTTTTTAACCCTCTGGGTTGGGATTTGGAGCCTCAATTTTATTGAAAGTCGATGGAAGGTGAATATGTAATTCCCTCGAAAGTCCAGTGCATGACACATGGGATCTGGAGAGCTGGATGATCGGGGTTTTGTTCCCAACTCTAACCTTGAGCAAGTTACATTAGTCTTTCTTTGTACTTCAGTTTCCCCATCTGTGAAATAAAGATAATTAACCTTACCTACCTGTCTCAAAAGCACTCTATATGTCATAGTAATAGCATTTATATATCCTCCACACCTCCATCCAAGGATCTCAAAATGCATTACAAGCTTTCCATAAATTGGGCATATAGTGTTTTTCAAAGAGCTTTTTAGGCATTAAAAGACAAATTATTGGCTGATGTAAATCAGTGTAGCTCCACTGAACTCCATTTCCACTACTGGAAATTCTGGACCTAACTACTCAATGTACAGAGCGATCTGGTAGCATACACAGGGAAACATTACCATGCCCAATTCAAGTTGGCTTTTAGACCATCTTAACTCCACTGGCTTCCACCAGTATGTCTACGAGTGAGTCCGTGATTTTCCACAAAGCACAGTGGCATGCCTAGGCTCAGAACATACAAGTGCAGCTGATTGAAAAATACTTAGTGTTTTTCCCAGGCCTTTTTTCCACATCCAAAAATTGTTCTGCAAACATTTCCTGAGAAAAATTCTTTAATTTCCTGACGCCAAACCAAAATAAAAAAATAGTCAAACTTTCCAGCTTCTTGACAGAAAACTAGAAGCTTTTAATTAAAATAAGATATTAGTTTGGTCAAGAGGGCATTTTTCAACAAGACCTCAATGGAAAATTGGAATTTACAGCCAATAAAACCCCGGCTGCAGGAGTGACTGAAGACACTGACGCTGCTAAACTACAATTTGTTACAGGAACCATTGGAGACACAGTTGAATGTGACTGTTCGGTTCAATTGAATGAGTCAACATTTATAAAACTTGGTTCAAAGTGACCCCGCGTGAAATATGTTGTTTTGATTTTCAGGATGGAAAATGCTGCTTTGAAAAATCAATATTTTACCAAGAAAAACATTTTTTTTAAACTACTTTCTGACAAACCTTATTCAAATGGCAAATATTGTTATCGCTATTATTGCTGTTGCTGATTATTGTGTGTATTATGGTAGCACCTTGGGACTCATTGGCTTCTACCAATACGCCTATGAGCCAGGACCTCACTGCACTGTAAATTCTGTACAAACACAGAACCAAAGGACAATCCCTCCCATAGATTATCCCTAGCTTCAGGGAAAACTTTAGTCAGCTCGACTCAGCTCTCCATTGATTTGCAGTGGCCATTAACCCTCACAGCTCTCGAGTGCCCATCAGAAAGAAGGGGAAGATGTACAACCATTTAAAAAGAAAAATCTTTAATGAATTCAAGCTGTTCTAGTTGGTGAACTGGACCATGAAATAACACCGGTTCTTAAATGAAAAATAAACTGTGAAAACCATTTAAGAGCAAAGGGGATTTCCCATCATAACAACTACACAGTCTGCATGAGGTATCTGAAATCACTGGCTCCCACTATGGGATAGATCAGCTTTTAAGGCTGGCCAGTTCATAGCAGGCAGATTGCTATTTTTGTCCCTAGATTAGTGGCTCTATATCCAAACCGCCCTCCACCCCAGGGGTCTCCTTAATTAAATGGTCTTTGTTGAAAGTAGATGTCTTGCATCATGCACTCCAAACACAGCCCAGGAGGGAATTTGTGTTAGTGCAAAAAGCTGCATTTCCTGGTTTAACTCAAATCACTTAGAAGTGAATTAAGCTTGCTGTTCAATTCTTTTCTGCTCCTACTTAGTTCCTGAATGGAAGTGGTTGTTCTGTAAGAATGGAAGCGCAATATTTAACCTTCCAGGCATATTTCGTTAAGAGAGGTGTCATTTAAATCTACCTCATTAAAGCATGATACTCTTGTGCAGAAGGGGAGTGACATTTCCCCTTTTTATAGATGGGGAAACTGAGGCATGGAGAAACTAAAATCAACTAATTTTTAAAGCTGATTAGTGCCTAAAGATGCAGACAGATGCCTGGTGGGGTTTTTCCTAAGGGCTTAAGTACCTATGGACGTGCCAGTGAAAATACTCTTAAATATATTTAAAACCCGGAGTCCTCTGTGGTTCAGGGGTAAAATCCTTGCCTGGTACACAAGAGACTTGAGTTCAGTTCCCTGACACTCATACAAATATAACCATAGAGATACAGTATGTCTGGACTCAGTCTGGTCTTTGGATTCTACCTCAGAGGCTTAAAGGAAGGGATAGAGGGCCTGGACACCTTCCACTCCTCCAAAACTACTGCCCAGGCATATGCATCAAAGTTTTGGGTAGCCTTTCACATGTACACTACGATTTGGAAGGATCAATGGCTGCCAAACAAACTTAAAACCTGGCCTGATAAATTTGCTGGAGAAAGTCCACAGCAGTGAGAAAATTAAGGCCAGATCTACTAAGATCATACTCTCTCCATCTAGACTTCCTTTCTCAGATGCCTTGACTAAGAAACTTTATAAACCAGCCCCTCTCTGTTGCAGGGGAGCCCTTTGAAAGCTGCTCAGAGATGGCTGTCAGGCACCTCTGGACAACTTTCAAAGGGCTCTCCCCCAGTGGAAAGGGGCTGGTTTATAAAGTTCCTTATCCTCCAATCAAGGCAGCATGGAAAAGTTCATTAACTGCTCTCCAGGGCTAGGGAGAGACATTGCACAAACCAGTTTAGGTGATCAGAAACTGGTTTAAACCTGTAACAGAACAGACATTCAGTACACATAAACTAGTTTGAAAATCTGAAACCAGTTTGAGCTAAACCTGGCTGAATGTAGTATCAGACTCAACTGATTTGGTCCAAACCGTTTTCTGTCATGTCTGTCCCAGACTCTTTGATGGTTTAAGATAAACCAGACTCCCCCAGCATCCCAGCATGCTCTCTGGGATGGACAGGGCTCTCTGCTCCACAGCAGGGCTGGCGGCTCCCTTCTGCTCCCTGGCTGCAGCTCCAGCACAGACTTGCAGGCACAGAGTGTCTCCCTGGCTTCCCTCTGCCCCACTCCCCTGGCTGCTCACTGCTGAAGCAGGGATACCTCCCTTCCTCCTTCTCATCTCTCACAGCACAGACCCCAGCCCCGTGGACCCTAGGCATATGGTATGTTAGATAACACTGAGAGGTATCTGCGTGTGTCTCCAATTTCACTGGGACAGGCAGACAGAACAGTGACTGCTTAGCATTTTTTTGAGCTAATCAACAGGTCAGCTGGTAAGCTGTTTAAGAAGAGTTTGAGCTAATGGAAAAAGGCTATTGTTTTGCTGATCGGGTAATAAACACGGTTATCATCTCCCTGCTGTCTTGCTCTCCTGTCAGTTTGCTGCAGACAGTATAAAGAAGCGGGGAGAGGGAGATTGAAAAGCTCCGTATCATCAACAGATGCATGCATTGCCCCCTACCCCCTTGCCTTAGAGTGCTAGCAGGGGGCTGGGGGCTGGCAACACTCCTGCCCGTTGAGCAACCAGTGGGGGGAAGCCTGGGACAGTGCAGGCTGGATTGGGGTTTACACCCCTCCCTAATAAGAGCCTCCTGCTCGGGCCTGGCAATGCCCTCCCCCTCAGCTCAGCACTGTAGATGGGAAGGGAGAACTGCTCTAGCACCCTCTGGCTTCTAGCCTGAGCCACTGCAGGCCTGTAATGGAATTGCCTCAGCCAAAAGGGAATGTCTATCCATTTACAAATTGGTTCAGCCTAGCCAGGTTAGAGTAACCTGTGAAGATTGAATCAATTCAGGCTCAGGTCTTGTAATGTCTGTCCCTAGCCCAGGTGGAAAGTTACAGAGCTGCATCCTCCCACAGTTCTGCCCACTGGTGTTTCTTCTCCCCCTCAAGCCCCCAGACCGTTGCACCAGGCCATAAGCCCCTGCTTAGGTTACAGTCCATCCTGACTCACACAAGCTTGCACACACATCAACAGGAATGTGCAGAAATAAAACTTAGACAAGGACCTGAGGTCTGGGCCCTGCATCACCAGGGCCATTTCCTTGGAAATAGATGGGCAGACTCTGACACCGGTTCTCTATTGCTGTGCTCCTGTGTTTGAAATGAAGTAGAGGGGTGAGTTATGAGACTCATGCTCAGGAGTGCCTCACTGTCTCAGCCAGGCCTTCTGGGCTTACACTTTTGCCACTAGGCCTGGGCTCCTTTTCAGGTAGAAACACAATGAGCAAGAGCTTCTCACTGAGCAAAGATTAGAGCCCAGTTCCCTGTTACCTGGTTTTGTGCTCAGTCACTTACACCAGGCCAAAGCAGTTGTACAGTGTGACCTATACAGAATGATGGAGGCAAACCTGTCTAGTGCAAATGGCTTTCAATTGTTCCAAGAAACTGGTGAATTGGGTTCTGTTTGCAGGCAAGCGCCCATGAGGTAAATCATACAACTCATCATCAAGGCTCAAAAATGTCTATATGGTGCCGGCTTGTACTGTGAAGCTACTGCTGATTGGGGCATAGAAGAAGGCTAATTCGGGTAGTTGACAATAGAGCAAAAAATGGGGAAACTATTCCGTTTGATTCAAACTGAAACAGAGACTTTTTAGCCAAACAACGCCAAACCCCCGAATGATTTATTTTGGGTCAAGCTGAAAGGTGTCATCCAACCAAAAACAAAACATTCTCTTTCATTTAGGGGTTATTTAGCCCTTTAGTATATTGCATTTTTCCTTCTAACTAAGGTAAATGTTTAATCAAATCAAAACAAAACAAAAAAACCCAAATGCCTTTTTTTGAAAATAAGGAGCCAAAGACTTATATTCCTAACCTCTCCTGACAAAATGTGTTGGCATTTCTGAAACAAAACATTTCATTTAGAAAAGGTTGAATGTCTAAGCATTTCTTTAATTCTTCCTCTGCCCTCCCCACCCCTCTGTTTCTTTGGGCTGAAACCAAATTCAGTTCAAATTTGCAAATATCCCCCCAAACTCCTCCATTTCTCAGAGTATATATGAAATGTCACAACATTCTGGGCGGTTCTATCACTGCGCATGTGTCAGACGGAAGTAGATCTGCCTCCTTCATTCCTCTTCTGGGGGTTTATGCTAGGCAGACTCTCCTCTGACCCATTGCACCCCTGTTCAAAGGCTGGTCAGGTTTTACTCTGTCCTTAGTTGGGCAAAGTCTATTCAGACTTGGAACAGGCAAGATGTCCAGTAACGTCAATGGGCACTTGCCTGCATCAAATGGAGTAATAACAAATTCAACGGCTGGATCATGGAAATTATATGACATATTGGCAGGATATTTTCTCAGCTGAATTCATTCCAAGGGCTTCCTGGAAGTGTCAGCAGGTGTTTGAAGGAGAGCAAGTGCTCCAGAACCTGTGTTTCTCAGGGAAACCCGGCACAGTAAAACACAAGGTGCTCTCTTCCCGGCAAATTGTGAAAGAGATGGACACTTGGGAGGATGAACACAAAAATAACTTCTTCCATAGCTCCCACTGCTGTCTGCCTAGGCTGCTTGGATCTGGACCAGGATATCTTTAAAGCAAAGGTGGGCAATTATTTGGGCATAAGGGCCACATAGGGAGTTTTGGTGAGCTGTCACAGGCTGGGTCAGCCCCCTTTCCCACATGCAACAGTTCATCAAAGCTCCCTATGTGGCCCAGAAGTGGCATCTGGGAGTAGGACCGGTGGGCAGGGCTGGGATCATGGGGTGATGACAGCACAAGCCCAAGGCCCCTGACACTCTCCCGCTGCACCCCCCATGGCTGTCCTGCCCACCCCAGCTCCCAGCCCTTTAAAACAAAACAAAAAAAGCCCTGACTCACTGGCTCCTGCCGGGGGGGGGGCAATCTCCACTGGGTGGGTGCTCTGCCACAAGCCCCCAGTGTCCTAATTCCAGCCTTGAGCAAATTATCAGCAAAAAGCCTGGTTCTCACAGGTGCTAGACCCCCAAAACTCCTGTTGAAGTCAATGAGAACCATACATGCTTGTGGAAAGCCTCTCAGGAGGAAATCTTGGCCTCACTGAAGACAAAGGCCAAAATCCTACTGGCTTCTTTGTATCATTTTTCCTTAAACTTTCAGGCTTCAGTATCCAGCCATTCAAAGTGTGACTGCAGCCCTTCCTGCGCCACCTGCCAGGGGCGCAGTATGAGCACATTAATGAATGTCTTCGCCTCAGCAGCAATAAATCACGGCCTCATCTCTTCCTCTGCAGCCCTTGCTGTGGCAAGCAGGGACTGCCTGCTGAGAAACTCATTTGCCTGGAGTTGCCTGGGGCTCTCTGCTTTGTGAAAACATGGCAGAGTCTTTTTTTTCCTTTATGAGCCCCAAGGCATAAATGAAGAACGTATCCCCCTGCTCCCATGCAATCCCGCCTGGGCCAGCTCATATCGCATCAGCCAGGAGGCTCCCGGAAGGGAAGCCCTGTCTCTGGGAAAAGCAAGGCCAAATGAAATTATTTACAAGTGGCCAGGACCTTGCATAGTGCCTTTATCGACCTTTCATGCAAGGATCTGTTTGCTCGCTTGTTTTATTTAGTGCCTCTTAAATCAGGCGATAATTGCCTGCTTAGCCGTAAGTCCCTCCCAAGGGAGGAACGATCTTGTTACTTACTTAATGCTCCCTACCAGGAGGCGAAATTTGCTGTGCTCTGACTCTGCAGGTCATCTTTTTCTGAGGATTAACAGCCTGATCCAAGCACCCTTGCAGTCAAGAGAAGGATTCTCACTGGCTTCAGTGAGCTTTGGGTCAGGCGGGTTGAGTAGAAGAGTGGCAGTTGTCAAAGCATGAGCTAAAGAAGAATTTGCTAGCCCACACCCCCATCAGGGAAAATGCATATCTTAGTGTGAGATAAGGGATTCCTTTACCTGTTTCTAGAGGTATCAGCTCAGAGGTATTTAGGCACTTAACCCTCACTACAATCAATAGGAGTTAGGTGCTTAAATACCTTTGAAGTTAGGGCCATTCATATTTCAGTTTTTGATTCCCTTTTCCCACCATTGCTAACACTGATTCATCATTAATAGGTGGTAGTAATGGAGCTCAGGTCTCTGGGTTTTAACCACCATTAAAACAAATGTACATGACACAATGGTTAACAATGCATAAGTGTCACACAAGCCTCAAAGGAAGACATCACAGCCTGCCAGGTGGGATAAACCTCTGGGGGACAGATCTGTGTGCCATTCCCAGTTCTGACGGTGTCTGATTGGGTGATGCTGGGCAAGTTACTCCCTCCTAGTATCTCAGTTCCCCCATATATAAAAAGGAGGTGGTGATATGGGCTTCCATTAAATGCTTTGAGGTCTACAGATAAAAAATGTCTGGGGGTATCTGGAGTCCCAATAACTCTAGGGCTCCCTCCACTGCTACCATCAGATGGGACTGAAAGGTAATATTCATTTTGGGAAATTCTAGCAAAAATGTCCTGTGGAGATAACACCTGAACTTCTCTGAAGAAATATACTGAGGCCAAAATCAGTTGTTTTTTTTCCACTGGTGGGAATGGCTCTTCCTTTCTCACAGAAAAGTGCTTCCAGGCAGCAACTGGAACACAGGGAGCAGCTGCAACGTCAAAATTAGACTTGTTTCCATCGACTTTGTGCCTATGTGTGTGCATCCCAGAGTAACAGACCCAGCAAACCTGGTGTACAGAGGGACTGGAGGGGGTACAGATTCAATACTGCCATGGCCCCAACCCTCGCAGCCTTTGGACACAAGTTGGGCTCATTCTGAATTTGCTGGGAGTGACTGACACAGCTCTTCACCTGTTGCTCAGGCGGGCCACCATGATTGGAAATGCCTGCAACAGGTGGAAGGCAGTTGTGAAAGGATGGGATATGTAGGATCTTTACAAGGTCCAGAGACCCTGGGAAGAGCAAAGGGAACAGGGCTGGCCAGCAGCTGGTGAGAGGAGGACAGAGGGTCTGGCAGAGGGAAGAGGTCTGGAGTAATAGATTGGTTGGGAACCAGTACTTAGAGGCAAGCCAGTGGGGCAGGAGGTCTGTGGGGAGAATGGCAGTGGGAGCCAGTAGATACCAGCTAACTCTGACATGTGCTGGAGTCTTAGTTCCCAGTAACTGAAGCACCTCCAGCATTTGCCTGAGCAGTGGGGCACATATCATGGTACCCAGGACTGTGCCATGATAAGGATGGTACCACTGCCTTCCCACAGCTCCATGGGCTGACAGTTATAGTTCCTTCCCTCTTTCACCCTTGCCTCCAATAAGGCTCTAAATACCTCTTCCCCCAAAAACACACCCCCTGGGACAGTGCTCCCCCAACTTCAGCTTCTCTCTGCCAAGTAGTGCAGAGGCCTATCTCCTCCCTTATAGCCGAATACCTCTTGAGAGGTGTGGGGGGAGGAGAATGACCGCTGGGCCAATGCCTGGCACTTAATCTCTCTTTTGCAGCTGGTTAGAGCCCTCTCTATCCAGCCAGCGGCTCCCCCTGTTCTGCAACATGGTGAGCGAGCTAGAGGAGTGCTGAAAAGAGAGGAAGCAGCTGGGCATAAATGTCCAAAGTGAAAAATGGGACCAGGCCTGTCCATCCACAAAATTTCATCCAAGGATGTAGCTTCCCATGAAGACAGGACCACAAAAAGAGCAAACAACCTTTCCACTGCTGCCCCACCTGCCACTGCAGCTGTGATCTCCTGAGTCATCTCTGTATTCTGCTGCCCGGGGGTCACATTGGCTGGTAGCCACCTACCTGCACTGAGTATGGTGTGCATCTCTGTGACAAGCCTTTCCTGGAGCAGGTAGCATCTCCTGGACCCCAAGGCAGACATTCAAAAAGCATGAGCCTGAATTGATTCAACCTTTGCAGGTTAGTCTAACCTGGCTAGGCTAAATCAGTTTTGTAACCAGACAGGCATCCCAGAAAAGTAGGCACATGCCTGAGGTGGCTCAGGCTAGACGCTGGGAGGTGCTAGAGCAGCCCTCCCTTCCACAGCACTTAGCTGAGGGGGAGTGTGGCCAAACCCCAGCAGGATGCTTTGAGTAGCCCAGCAAGGAATTAATAACAGTGTTTATCAGTCACTCCATTTAGAAAACAACAGAGGGACATTACCAGCTACCTGTTGATTCTACCTGTTGATTCAGCAGGGACTGTAGCCAGCATGTGGTCTGCTAGCTAATACACAGACACCTCTCCACAAGGCAAAGGGCGGGGGGAATTCCTGCTTAGCAGGGAGTGAGGGTGGGGGCAGGGGAGCAGCCCTCATGCTGTGTGGACCTGCAGCCAGGGAGCAGAGGGGAAAGGTCAGCCTTGCTGTGGAGTAGAGAGCACCACCCAGCCCAGAGAACATGCCGGGATGCTGGGAGTGTCTGGTTTAAACCAGCAAAAGGTCTGTGATAGACATTGCATAAACTGGTTTGACCCAAATCAGTTAAGTCTGATACTACATTCAACCAGGTTTATCTCAAACCAGTTTCAGCCATTTTCAAACTGGTTTATGTGCACTGAACATGTGTTCTGTTACAGATTTAAACCAGTTTCTGATCACTTAAACCGGTTTATGTGTAATGTCTGTCTCTAGCCCAAGTGCTTCAAGCCTGCCATGTGTCCCTTGTCTGCTGCTACTTGGGCTGAGGACCCTGGGATATTTCTGTTGGGGAGAAGCACAGACAGGCTCAGTCTTTTGGGACCATATAGAGAAATCTGCTCCCTCCTTGGCAGCTTCCCATGGAGTCAACAGAAAGGAGCTGAACAGAGCAAAGTGAGTCCTGCTTCTGCCCTCACCTGTGGAAGTCAGCAGTGGGAGAGATGGAGTCAGTGGAGAGGCACAATGTGAAGGCAGATTAAGTGGAGTCTACGGCCCTTGCACTTGGCAGGTGAGGTGAGAACTACTGTATCCTTTGTAGATGACTCTCTGGCCCACTGAAATTGAGGTCTGGAATAGTCCTTATCTAAATGAGAATAGATGAGCAATTCCTTGTGCTTGATCTTCAACGGACTCCATTGAGTCTGCTGATTTATACCAGATGAGGATTGGGCCCCCAGGTTTTTAGACCGGCTTATGCAGCCCTGCTTTGTGTATGATGCATGCCAGGGGATCTACCAAGTGAGACAAAGCCCAATGCTCAAGTGGATGGCATTTCTCTGTTTGTCTGTAATTGGAGGAGTTGGATGTCCATTAATGTTGCTGTTTGGTTAGTTAGGATGTAGAGGATAGGCAGGGACTTCAGGGTTAGGGTGAGTGAGCCTCGCACTTTATTTGGGCCAGCCTTCCCTTGTCTTGGCTCACATGTTATCTGGGTCCTCAAGCTTGGACAGAAATCTACTGATTCTGGTTTAATATCAGAAAACCAGAAATATCTGATTTTTAGTGAAAATCAGACTTTTCCTGTTTTCACCAAAATCAATAGGAGTCTCACCAGAATAGGGGGAGCAGTAGGTGCCAGAGCCCAGCTGCAAGTAAAGCCCAATTCACTGAAGCAGAATAATTCCTATGTGACATCCAATAATGTTGTTTAAAACAAAAGCTTCAAGCAATGGATAATTTACTATCCCACAGGGAATCTGTCCCATTTTGTGATTGTCTATGAATAATCACAAAATGCACAATGAAGAATGCATATTATTTTCCATTTGAATTTTTCCAACGTCAGCATCCAGACATTGGATCTTATTAGGCCTTTTCCAAATAATGGGGCCTTTAAAATCACACATTATGTCCCTACGGAAATCCTTGCAGACCCAGATCAAGGCAGTGTTGACCTTCTCTTTGATAAACTAAATAGAGCTCCTTAAGTCTCCTGCAGTAAGGCATATTTTCCAAATCTCTTGTCATTCTTGTTGCTCTTTTCTAATCTCTCTCTGGTTTTTCATCATCCTCCTTCTTTGTTATATGATTTGGTTTTAATTCTTTCTGCTTTCCTTCCTTAATTAGAAGAATCTTGTTTAAATGCAACTACAATTTAGATGTGACTTAAATAGCAAGAGGAACAAGGGCTGGATTTATTTAAATGCATATTTAACTTTTTGGAACTAAGAAAAGGACTTTAAAGTGGTTCCTTTAGAAAGCATTTTAAATGCCTTTGTTCCCATCTAGCAAAATGACATCACAACACAAGATTTAAATCAGAAGTAGAATTTAGTATTTGCACCCTCACATAGCCTATGATTTGTTTAAATCCAGGTATTGTATAGTGCTTAGATATCAAGCAAGAAACACTTCATAAATATTGACCATTAGATTGGGTACATTTTGAGACACTTTTTAATAGGTGATTTCCAAGTGCAGGGATACACATATGTTTAAGAAACGTTCATTATTTAGAAACCAGACACGATCCTCTGTTGTTGGCGGTGACAGAGAAAAAAGCCTCCATAGGTTTAAGTATGTTGAGAAATACAGTTATTCCTTTGGGTTTGCAAAAAAGTGACGTTAATTCCTTCCCAAACTCATCCAAATTACTGAAGGTTGTCTGGTTGCAGGTTTTAAGGCCCCGGTCCTACAAAGACTTGTGTATAAGCTTAACTTTATTATGATGCTTTATGTCATTGAGAACAAGGTTGAAATCAAAATGTAATAGAAAAATGAAACATTTACATAAATCTTTACTGGAATAGGGCCTAGATAGTTCCATTCAATATATTAAGTTAAAAGAATTTAAATGTGGCTCATGTTTCATATTTTTCATTGGTTTTATCTCATTTACTTGGATCTATGGGTTGGCATGAAAAACACAAGCATTAAAAAGACAAGGAATCTTCCTCCAACCTAAATAATTTAAGCATTAATATATAATATTTATTGAAATACATGTGTGTAATTAAAAAAAAAAAGCACAATAATTTTAACCCTTACCAAAATTAATTAATATGTGTTTGGTCACCTGAACTACAACTGCCTGGAGCTATTTGTCGAATGATTATAATATTTCATATTTATATGTATAAAACACATATTGGCCATGAAGGAAAAATCCCAAAGTGTTGCATGGCAAACGAACAGATTCTGCTCCCAGATACACTTTTAAGAATTGCATACCAGAGCAATTCAGCTACTTTAGGTATATAACAGACATTTATTCCAGAAAGACAAGTATTTTTTTAAGAAAAAGGTTGAAGGTGCCAGGGGAATTCTGGGAATTAGAGTGGAATTATTAGATCCCGTGGAAAAATTGTCATCAAAACTGTTTCCTGCTGGAATATGGCGTTTCAACAAAACCAACTTTTTTTTGTGAAACTACATTTTGATGAAATTTCATATAAGGAAAAAATGGGGTGGGGGCAAAGGGTGAAAGCATTTTAGAAACACTGCAAGTCCCATTTTCACAATGAAAAGATGACTTTTAATTTCAAACTGCACTATATTTATCAAAACCTGAAACAGAAATGAAAACTTGTGAATGAAGCAAAATTAATTTTTAAATACTTCTGATTCAGGATGATATTATATGTGCATGTGTGTGTATATATACTGTGTATATCTATACTGTACATATACTGTATATATATATTAGGGCTGTGCAAAATTTCGCTGGCCGTTTCATTCCGACACTATTTTGACCAATTTTGCGGTCAAAACAGCAAAATCAGAACAAAACAAAGGCCATCGAAATAGTCTTGAAACAAAACGAGGCTGATTGAAATGTTTCGAAAGTTTAAATGTTTCGACCATAGGCTGGGGATAGGAAGTCAGTCCAGCTGGGCTGACTGCCCATCCCCAGTCAAGATCTGGCAGGGGGTGCCAAGGCAGCCCAGCTCGGCTGCTACCCAGTCTCCCATGCTAGATCGCGCTATGGCAGGAGGCTGCCCAGCTGGGCTGCTTCCCTGTCCCCCACACTACATTGAAACTTGAAACAGCTCTGTTTCGAAGGAATGGAATGGAACAACTGTTTCAACTTGAAATGAAATTCAGTATGAAACACTGTTCTGTCGAACCGTCAAACCCAAGGCGAAAGGGAACGATGCTGTTATGTGTGTGTGCATGTGTGTGTGTGTATATGTCTGTGTATAGTCTTACTCTTGAAAAGATTCACTGGACAGACAATCTATTTTCCAGCCAGCTCTAGGAATTATCCATACTGAATGGTGAGACAGAGATGAAACTTCAAGCCATGTTCCCAGCCTCCCTGCCCTCTTCCCCCGGGGAAAGGTGCCACTGGCTCTTAATTGACCCTGGATGACACTGAGCTCAGCTAAGCAAGCAGTCATAACTTGCAGAAGCACAAAAATCATAATACCTTTATTTATGGAACACTTTGGAGACCCTCCAACAAAATAAAACATAATTAAAATACTGTAAAAAACAACCACCATCCTCTTATATTCAAACTGATAAAGCCAATCAAGTATGTCCAATTATACAAAGCTGAAGGGAAATGATGGTTAGGAAGGTAATAAGTAAGACACCATCATAAAATAACTGCTTTGTTATAAATCAGGCCTAAAGGTATTTTCTAATACTGGAGTGAGACAGTTTGAAATAATTGCCCAGAATTCTTAATCACAGGGCCCAAACAGGGAGACTGAACATTGCGTACTGGCCTGTGATTCTGAACCAGTGACTGTCAACTAGGGTGTGAAGACATCCTGGTATGCTGCCAGATCTTTTGAAGGCTGTTCTGAACTGTGAGGTGGTAAGTGAGTGTTAGGAATAAGAAAATAAAGTAAATATCATAGGAACCAAATCCATGGGTGCGCTGAGGCTCAAGTACCCACCAAAAAAAACTAGTGGATGCTCAGCACCCCTGAGCCACAACCATTTTGGTTTTGGCTGCTTGCAGATGTTACAAAAACAAACAAACAAACCATGCTTTATTGGAAGAAGCAGCATGTTAATTCAACAAACCTGCCTCTGCAGCGTCTATAAAGATTAGGCACTTCAGTGGGGGGCTTTTTGGCACTTTTAGCTAATAACCGGTTCAATCAACTATTAGATAAAAGTGCCAATAAAACCCCACTAAAGCATCCAATTTTTACAGATGTTGCAGAGCTGGGTTGAAGTCACATGCTGCCTCTTTTGGGCATGTGCAGGATTCAGCGCAAGAATGCTCCAAGTTTAAAGTGAAGTGCCTTCTTTTTTAATGTCTGCAAGCACCCACTGGCAAAAACCAAAGACAGCACCTATGCTAAAAAGGTAATTGCTGGATCAGGCCTGTCTCTACCTGGACAAACCTCCAATCCCCCTTCAAGAAAGTAAGCAGGTTAGTTTTTAAAATTGGTTGCCACTCAATTCACAAAAGTTATGGAGGGTGCCTTGAGTCCAATGAGAGATGCCCCACATTGCCCCCATTTACCATCATTCTGACTTGGCCAACACCATGTGAACTCCCCCTCAAAAAAAATCCAGACCCCAGACTGACACACACTGGACAAGCAACACTGGCAAGCAATATCAAATATCAAAAAGTATCTAATATCAAAAAGTAGTTTCCTTTCTGTGGAGCATTGGTGACTGCATGTTCCAAGACCTGCAGCTCCCTTCCCTCATGTAGACTTTGATTCACTGCTCTGTAACGTCATTGGCAAAGCCTTAGTGTAATACTGACAAGGCTGGATTCTAATAAGGCCTCCTGCTTTAGACAGCCATCATGAATAGGGTTCAAGATTGACTATGTTGATGAACATCAAGGAACACAGCAGACTTTTTGACCAGAAAAGTACACAAACCTAACTAGATGCCAACAGCTCACTGAGAGCCTATGAGTCTCATAGCCCAAAGCACAACCTCCTCTGAAGAGGATCATAACGAGTTTGACATAAGATACCAGCTCAAGGACTTCTCAGCAAATAGGCACCTATATAGATCGCCCTAGCTGTACATTGTCACAGGGGCACTCAGGTGCCCTGTTCCTAAGAAGGGAGAAAGGCAGCTGCCAATCTTCAGGGCAGCTCAGGTGCCGGTTGCTGGGGCAACCACACTGCTCAGGTGACCAGAAGGGGGCAGGGCTGAGCCTTTATAAACAGCCCAGGCCAAAGCCTAAGTGGTAGTTTCCCTCTAGCAGTCGAAGGAGCAGCAGCTCTGGAGCAGCGCAGCACAGCCTGGCCACCTGAGCGGCTGCAGCATGGTACAGGGTGGAGAGAACCCTGACAGGGAGGCTTGGAAGGTGAGCCATGGTGGCACAGCAATTACGTTCTAGCCAGGAGGCTTATTTTGAGTTATAGCCGGTTGGCTCATGGATTTATGTTCCCTGTTTTGTTATTGTGTAATACCGGAGGACCGGGTGAGGCTGTAGGGGTAGGAAGAGGCCTCAGGGGAGCTCCCCAGTAGCGTGGGGGTTCCTGGTGCCCCATAAGGGCACAGCGAGCAGTGCCAGGGAAGGCACAGTAGTTTGGCGCCAGGGTGGCACTGCGGTTGGGGGCGTCTTGATCCCAGCCCCGTGTGGGGGGCGATTATCAGAACAGACCCCAGTGGGGTGCTGGCATAGTCCCAGAAAGGCGGGTCTGGGGCCAGGTAAGGCTAAGACCGCCTGAGCCCCAGTTTGGAGAAGCCCGAGCAGGACGCCCCAGGAGAGGGTGCGTGCTGAGAGACAAGGCCCGGTGTGAGAGAACACTCGGGCGGAGGCCTTTTGAGAGAGCCTCTGGGGAAAGTGTATGGGCAGGATAACATCCGGAAGATCTGCAAGGCTTGGGGTGTGCTAGAGGGGAGGTTGGAGGCACGTGTAGCCCATAAGACTGCAATGCGATGCTGTGGCTAATAAAGTGACCAAAACGCTGGCTTGCATCCATAGATGCTTCTCGAGCAAATCCCAGGACGTCATTCTCCCCTTGTACTCGGCCTTGGTGAGGCCGCAGCTGGAGTACTGCGTCCAGTTTTGGGCTCCACAATTCAAAAAGGATGTGGAGAAGCTTGAGAGAGTCCAGAGGAGAGCCACATGCATGATCAGAGGTCAGGAAAACAGATCTTATGATGATAGGCTGAGAAACATGGGACTCTTTAGTCTGGAAAAGCGTAGGCTCGGGTGATCTGATGGCCACCTACAAGTTTATCAAGGATGACCACCAGGATCTGGGGGAACGTTTGTTCACCAGAGCGCCCCAAGGGATGACGAGGTTGAACGGTCATAAACTACTACAAGACCATTTCAGGCTGGACATAAGGAAGAATTTCTTTACTGTCCGAGCCCCCAAGGTCTGGAACAGTCTGCCAGCGGAGGTGGTTCAAGCACCTACATTGAACACCTTCAAGAGTAAATTGGATGCTTATCTTGCTGCGATCCTATGACCCCAGCTGACTTCCTGCCCTTTGGGCAGGGGGCTGGACTCGATGATCTCCCGAGGTCCCTTCCAGCTCTGATGTCTATGAAATCTATGAAAGACAGGGGCGGGGTACACCAGGTCACTCTGTACAGAGTAGGATCCCGGACAATCCTAGCACCATGTCCAAGGGGACAGAGAGGCAGCCTCCCATCTAAACTTTTATATAACAGCAAGACATGGCGGGCGAGAGAGGGTGCTGGATCGCCTACTTGGCACAGTAGGGGGCGCTAGAAAGATCACAGCCGCTCCTAGGCTCCACTCCGTGACATACATGAGCTGAGTCCATCTGGATAGCTTCTCCCTCTGTCTACAGGAGAGAATCAAGAAGAGGTCTTGGCCTAAGCCCACAACATTTCTGTACGGCAATATAAGATATCTGTGCAGAAGAACACACTCCAGGATTCTCCAGCCCCCATCTATCCACTGCATTGAGGTACAGGCTCAGTACTGACTCAGAGGGAAGACAGCCACCTACTCATCCCTTCCATCAGAGTGACCATGCACAAAGCAAGCCAAACACCTGAGCTCCAGTGGGAAGATTATCCCAAGGATTTAAGACAGCTGGAAAGTAGGGCTGTGCAAAATTTTGCTGGCTGTTTTGTTTCAACTCATTTTGAGCTTGAAACAGCAAAATCGACATGAAATGAAGGGCTTTGAAACAGCCTTGAAATGAAACAAGGGCAGTCAAAATGTTTCAAGAGTTTCAAAACATTTAAAGTTTTGAAGCTCAAGCTGAGCTTTCCTGCAGGGAAACAGAAAGTAAGGAAAGGGAGGGGGAAGAGTGGGGAAGTGGGGGGGAAGGACTGCCCTCATATTGGCTGTGTAGCTGGCGAGTGACTGTGATCCTTCCCTGAGGTCCTTTCCAATCCCAGTGCTCTGGGGGAGGGATGGAAAAATAGCATAAAAGGCAGCATTGTGTGAACTGGCCTGCTTTCTGCCTTGGGGTCTGACAGTTACTGAGCTGTGTCTTTCAGCAGCTCAGGACCATTAGACAATGAAAGCTACTACTAGCATTGATTTGAATGATTTCTGACTTGCTAGCCTAGCCTAGCAAGTGGGATTCAGAATACCTTTTTCTTTCTTCTAGACCCTTTTATTTTATTATTATATTTAAATATTACACTATAGAATTTAATTTATATAGGAAGAATTTAATTTATATTTTATTTCTATACATTTATACCTTGCAATGTATACATACATTATAGAATTTATATAACAAGGGAGATATATTTATATTTTATTTCTATATATTTGTAACTTGCAGCATGTACTACATACCTTATAGAATT
Source organism: Crocodylus siamensis (assembly GCF_052110815.1). Classification (NCBI taxonomy): domain Eukaryota; kingdom Metazoa; phylum Chordata; order Crocodylia; family Crocodylidae; genus Crocodylus; species Crocodylus siamensis. Next base: position 49,589,921 of record NC_143403.1, read on the forward strand.
CATATAGGAAGGGAGATACATTTATATCTCACGGCATAGACTACACATCTTAGAGAATGTATATAGGAATGCAGATACATTCATACCTTGACCTTGCTCCTCCTCAGCCTGGCACCAGTGGGAGCATGCCCAAAGGGAAGTCCCCCGCTCGCTCCAAAGCCCCCATCTCCCCAGAGCAGAGACAGGCCACCTTGGAACAGTGAGAGAAAGGCAGACACAAAGGGGTGCACGTTGCAAGGGTGAGTTCCCCCAGACCACTGGGGAGTTGCTTGCTATTGATGGCCAGCCCTTCTCCTTAATTGAGTGGCCAGGGTTCAGGCAGCTCATGGAGCTCATGGCCTCATCCTACCAAGTGCCCACACACACCACCTTCAGCAGGATGGTGGTGCCCTCCCTGTATGAGGCATGCAGGAAGTATTTGAGGGAGAAGCTGCACAAGGCAGGTCCACAGGTGGCTTTACACTTTACCTTGGACATCTGGAGCAGCCAGGGTGAAGATCACACCTACCCCTCCTTCGCAGGGCACTGGTGCAACCAGTCAGGCCTTCGCTGGGCTGTCTTTCAAGCCAAGGTGATGGATGAGTCCCACACGGCAACAGAAATCATGGGGGCCATGAACCGCTTGGTGCAGGGGTGGCTCAATGGGCAGGGTGAGCTCACCCACGGGTTTATGGTCACCGACAATGAGGCCAATATGGTCAAGGTGGTCCATGATGCCAGCTTTGTTGGCATCTCTTGTGTGGCACACAAGTTCCACCTCATTGTCAGGGACACCTTGGAGAGGGACAGGGCTGCCGGTGATGGTACCAGCATCACCAGCAAGCTCATTTCCAAATGCAGGAAGGTGGCAGGCTAGTTCCACCAGAGCACCAAGCAGGGCAAGATACTGCAGGACAAACAGGCAGAGCTGAACATCCTGCAGCACAAAATCATGCAAGATGTGGAGACTCGGTGGAACTCCACATACCTGATACTTGAGAGACTGGTAGAGCAACAGAAGGCCATCCATGAGATGGCCTTGCTCAAGGAGATTGGGATCAGAGGACCCCTTAACAGAGCTGAGTGGGATACCATCTCCCAGATTTTGGTGATCCTCAAACCCTTCCTTGAGGCCACTGAGACCCTCAGCACTGGTGATGCCCTCCTTAGGCAGTTGATCCCCATAGTGAGGGAACTTCGGAGCCAAATGGAGAGCTCCCAGGGGATCAATGTTCCTGACTGGGGCAAGCCACTGTGACCAGACATCCAAGCACTGGTGAGGCGGCTGAAGGAGGGCATCAGGAAATGGCGTGATCCCTTGCAGGCCAGTAAGGTCCACATGCTGGCCGCCATGTGTGACCCAAGGATGAAGGGCAGCATATGCAGCAGCCAAAGCCTGAATCAGTGGACGGAGGTGTTGGTGAAGAGACTCAGAGAGGCAGAAGGGCAGAGGTGGGGGGATGGGGAGGAGGGGGATCCACTGTCCCATGCTAGCACACCATCCACCAGCCAGTCTCCTCCACCACAGGCACTACCAGTGTGGGCCAAGGGCATGGCTCCCATGGTGAGTCCAGAGGCACCAGACCCCACCATCAGGCAGGTAGCACTCAGGCCTTGGTGGCTACCTATCTTGCCAAGGATGTGGAGTCACTGCTGTGTGGCCCCTTGGCCTACTGGGCAAGCTACAGCCAGACGTGGCCTGATCTGGCCATGGGTGCCCACAAATACCTGTCCTGTCCACCGACCAGTGTTCCAAGTGAAAGGGTGGTCAGCATTGCTGGGGATGTAGTGATACCTGCTTGGAACCTGGTTTGGTGGAGCAGCTGGTGTTCCTGAAGGTGAACCTCCTGCTGCTGGGGCTCCCCAAGCTCCAGGTGCAGACGGAGTAAATGCCACCCTCCTCACTCTGTCTGCACCTATTTCCTCTTTTCATTTTTTAAAAGCCATTTAATGCCCTGCTCTCATAACTGGAGGGGGCACTCACTGCATTATGAGCCAGCAGGGGAAGTATATCTCTCTGCTAAGCTTCTGTGCCAGGACATACTTGAAGGTATGGGCTGCAGCTATGGTGAAGGAGGAGGCCTTAGGTCCTGGGTATGACCACTAAAACTGCACTCTGCCAGAGTCAGGGAGGCCTGGTGGGACTGCTGGCAGCCCGGCAGCCCCAGGAAATCCCAGGACCGAGGGTCCGTCTGGTGAAAGGTGGATAGGAGGCAACATAACCTCCAGCTACCACACACATGCATGCAGTCCTGGCTGGGGAAAGCCCAGCCTGTCACATCTTTGACAGCCCTGAGGCTTGCTGGTTGCAGTGGGGTTGTGAGGCTCCAGGTTATCTCAACTTAGCTGCCTAGGATGCCAGGTTTTGGGATGAAAAACCCCTTGTCAGGCTGAGGAAGCACCTGTAGTTGGTGTGTGTGTGCTGTTCTTGGATGGAAGGAATAGTAAAGAAGCCAGAGGCTGGCATGCAGTGAAGGCAAGAAAGCTAGTCAGTGAAAATGGAAATGGAGGCATCAGGGGGTGAGGGACAGGCTGGGGATGGCGAGGGAAGTGGGAATGTAGCAGCTCTGGTAAAAGTGGAGAGGTACCTGGGGAGTCAGATGTCCATCAGGTTGTAATGTGGCAGAATTCCACTGTTCATATTGAGTCCATGAATTTCTGTACCTACTACCTAGGAGGCTGATGAAGTGAAGTTCACAGGCCCAGCTGTGCAAAGTGGTTTGTAAATTCCCTTTCAGGATCAAGCCTGCAAGACTGGAAACAGAGTGTTTTTTTTGTGAGAAATGTGCCCTCACAGGTAGTTGGCTGTTCTTGTCTTTGATATATTCTGGTGTGCAGTTTGTGGGGGTACTGGAGATTATTGGCAGGTTTTGTGTTTTGAGCTGTAGGCAGTTGGCTTCTGATGATAAGGTTAGGTTAGCAAGGTTCTGTACTTGTTTGAATTTATAGTTTCATAGTTTCATAGTTGGTAGGGTCAGAAGGGACCTAAGCAGATCATCAAGTCTGACCCCCTGCTACAGGCAGGAAAGGATGCTGGGGTCAAATGACCCTGGCTATGTGATTATTTAGCCTCCTTTTGAAGACCCCCAGGGTAGGGGCAAGCACCACCTCCCTTAGAAATTCGTTCCAGCTCCTAGCCTCCCTGACCATGAAGTAGTGGCTCCTGATGTCCAGCCTGAATCTACTCTCAGTCAGCTTATGACCATTATTCCTTGTTACTCCTGGTAGTGCTTGGGGGAGCAGGGACTCTCCCATTGCCTGATGGTCCCCCTTGGCAAGTTTGTAGGCAGCCACCATATCCCCTCTCAGCCTTCTTTTGTGGAGGCTGAACAGGTTCAAGTCCTGTAGCCTCCACTCATAGGGTCTACCCTGTTGCCCCATGATCATGGGAGTGGCCCTCCTTTAGACTCTCTCAATGGTATCCACACCCCTCCTGAAGTGCGACGCCCAGATATGGATGCAGTACTCCAACTGTGGCCGGACCAACGTCACATAGGGGAAGGAGAATCACCTCCTTGGACCTGCTCATGATGCATCTATGGATGCTGCCCCCCCCCTCTTTCCTTCCCCCTGCAATCCCAGGACTATCTGGGCCCCTGTCTCTTACCTGGGTATTTCTTGTGTTTGTCGCCTGTCTTGGCTGAGCTATTCTTGTGGGTGTCTCTTGGTTCGGTGCTCCATGGCTCCCTTGATTCTCTTCCTCCCCCTCCCCCGAATTTACAAACCACTTTTCAGAGCTGGGCCTATGAACTTCACTTCATCAGCCTCCTAGGTACAGAAACTCATGAACTCAATATAGATATTGGATTTATGACACACTACAACCTGCTGGACATCTGACTCCCCAGGTACCTCTGCACTTTTACCTGCACTGCTATTGTCTTTTAAAGTGGTGGACTGGACTGAGGCTGTAGGGGAGGAGACCTCATTGGAGTAGACCTCCCAGTAGTCTACCCTCATTGGGGTAGACCTCACAGTAGTAGACCTCCCACCTACTGTGCCGTGTACAGGCCCCAGCACCAGTGTGGGCGCACCTTAACATACACACAGTGTCACCCATGTCGCAAGTTTTGCTTGTCAACAGCCTGAGGTGCAGTTTCCCAGAACCCCTGCACCTATTTCCTTGAAACCTTGCAGGCCTTATGGCCTCAGCAGGGGCTACCATGCCTGCAAGTTCCATCCAAGAAGAGGATGGGGAGCTTAGTCCTCTGGTTCAGATGCCCAACTACAGTGACTGCCACTATGGGGCCACCACTGGACACATGCGTGAAGGGAGATGCCAGGTCCATTATGCAACTGGTTACTGATACTAAGAGTCACTAATTAAGAGTAATGATGTTTTGCAGTCTTTAGTCTTCGCCTTTTAGGCAGGCTTCAGAGCAATCTTTGTGGTCAAAACCACAGTAGTTAAGAGATTATTATCCCTGTTTTACACATAAAGGAACTGAGTCAGGAAGAAAGGAACTGGCTGGTCATGTAGCAGCCACTGGGAAGGTCAGAGATACAGTCTTGAGAAGAAAAGTGAAAAAAATCACATCTGTTGGTTGGACATTCACCTTAAAACTACTTACCTGTTGTAAAATGCTGAGATACCGCTGGGCTGTGATTGTCTGCCCTTCATGGGTTTTCTTCCAACGTCAGAAGTAGAAATCTCAACTTCTGACTGCCATGTCAATGCTCTGACCACATTACAGGAGGCTGTCGGAGGGTTGATAGTCCTCATATCTTCCTAGAATAGAGAGGAAGTAGTGTGAGAGGCAGGGAGGCTGACAGTTAAAGCTGCTAGCTCTGCCCTGCTGGTGCCCTTCCTCATTCAAGCAGGAAGGGCAGGGCTCATGCATCAAATTTATCTACACATTCACTCTCCAGATGGGATTGATGCTCTAATCACACTGGAGCAGAGGAACCATGGGACCTGGATATAAATCACAGCATGGCATCTGCACTGAATTGTAGCTCACCTGTAACATAAAATTTAACCTTGTTTGTCAAGGCAGGGCTGGACAGTGCTAGAGGGCAAGTAATGAAGCAGTGACAAGGGGAGGGAGGCCAGACTGCCCAGGCTCCACTGCTAGAGCCAGCCAGATGGGGAACTCAGTCTATGCCTGGGCTCAGCACCAGGCCTGGGCACCACTGATGTCCCATTGAAGCTATAAGGCACCCTCTGGGAATATCTCCCTCACAGGAAACTTCTTCTGTTGGCTCTGTGCCCTCTGCATCTCTGAGCCATGTGGCCCTAGAAGGCACTCTGAGGCACATGGAGATGCGCCAGAGGCAAGAAAAGCAGTGGGAAAGGCAGACTTATGCCCATGTGATCCTGCAGCTCAGTAATGGCCTATAGGGGCCACTACAAAATAGCTGCCACAGCCTTGCTGAAGATCACGCCTGTTCAGCAGGCTTACCTTTTCAGAGCTTGGGTTGAGTCCCAGGATCGAGGGTCTGCTGTTTGATTGGTGGAGCCTGCCCACCAATCTGGAGGCAGCACAAGGGAAGCAATGCCCTGCTCTTTTTCGAAGGGTGGGGGCAAGGAGCAGCTGGACCTGAGTCGGAACTGCACCAGCCAGGTCCAGAGAACTTCAGGGGTGGAGCCCTGAAGAGTACAGAAGGGGAGTGTGCTCAGCATGCTGAGCAGATGCGGCGAGGGACTCAAGAAGAGTGGAGCCAAGAAAAGCCGGGGAGCTCTGCCCCAGCGGGCAATAGGCCCAAGGCTTCTGAAACCACCACTGGAGGAGCAGCCTTGGGAGCAGCAAGAGACCGCTCAGGCTAGTGATGGTGCACAGGGATGGTGCCGGGAGACCTGGCCCTGGGAGCGGTGTGAGACCACTCAGACCCATGATGGTGCGCGGTTTGGTGCACAGAGCCTAGGCTTTGGGAGCCGCAAGCAGCAGCTCAAGCCTGCAACCCCGGCAGGGCCAGGGGGCCACATGGTGCACAGAGCAGTGCACGGGGCAAGGGCCTTGGGGGCTGCAGTGCGGCGGCTCAGGCCCCATCTCCTGGCAAGCGGTCAGGTCACAGTGCACAGGGTGGTGCACCAGGCCCAAGCCTTGGGAGCCAGGGAGCAGCGGATGCTGCTTGGGTTAGCCACCCAGCATGAGGATGGACAGACAGAGCCTGAAGGGCCCAGCCTGTGCTAAAAGAGCCCACGGTGCTGAAGCCAGGGCACAGGGAAGCAGCAAAGCAACAGTGCTGCAGCGTGAGGCCCAGCACCCAGAAGCCAGCAGTGGTGGTGCAACACCTGAGAGGAGCTGAGCCCTCGGTGCCCAGAGCGGGGCACAGGGTAGGGAGGAGCCCCAGCGGCATGGGAGAGGCCTGGAGAGGCACTTCAGCAGAGGAGACCCCATCGAGCTGCACTCTGACCACCACCACCTGAGGGAGTGTGAGGCCCTTGGGTCTCACAGGGGAAAGACGTTTGAGGCAGGAAATGCTAGAGAAGGGGCTGGGTGAGCAGCCCCCCACCTAGTCAAGACCCTAAGGGGAGGGGCCCCTGGTGCTTACTGGACAGCCCCACACCGCCCACCCCCTGGGACCCCGTTGGAAGGAGGACTGTCTCTTTCCATGGGTCAGGGACTATATTCAGGAATAGATGATATGAAAATTCTTCATGTTTGCACCTTTTGTAATTGAAATGTTGTATTGTGATGTTGTATTGTGTTGATGCTGCTGAAATTGTTTTACTGTGATGGGTAAATAGTGTTATTTAGGGTTTGACCTTGGTTACTGGGTAATGTTCACTGTGTAAATATATTTATATGATATTTAGTTTTATGTTTATATATATTACAACTCAATAAATTGTGTATCGTTAAGAACTTAGGGCTTGGGCTAATTCTGTCAAGGAAAGAGGGATCCGCTCGAAATTCTGGCATCCCTCTCACAGCACCCCCTCCTGCCAACCCATCCTATCTGATTGAGAATAGGGCACAGCCTTGGGTGTACCTGGGTTACATAAGGAAAAACCTCTTTACTGTCCGAGCCCCCAAGGCCTGGAATAGACTCTCCCCAGAAGTGGTGCAAGCATCTACTCTGGACACTTTTAAGATACATTTGCATGCTTATCTTGCTGGGATCCTTTGACCCTAGCTGACTTCCTGCCCTTTGGGCAGGGGGCTGAACCCAATGATCTTATGAGGTCCCTTCCAGCCCTAATATCTATGAAATCAGACTAACCACCTACAGCCTTGGGATCAGGGAAAATGAAAGCTGCCCTTTTTGCTGGGATGAACCCATCCTATGTGCATGTCATCTAGGCACGGCTGTCTTTGTGAGGGGAATGGAACAGGTGGGAGCCAGGGGGACATCTCAAAGCCATTTCTCTTGTCTCTAGAAACCTGCTCTCACAAGGGTCAGAGAATCAGACCCCAGGAAGGACTGAAGGGTTGAGATGTGGCAAGGAAAACACTGATTGGGGATGGAGAGTCAGAATGAGGATGGAGTAATACTTGACAACAAAAATGCACTGCTTGATTTAGGAAACCTAGGAAATTAACAGGATATCATTAAACAAGCCAACTTGGAAGCAGCAAGTGCCCCAGGAGGTGAATTTAGCTTGACCCAGTGGTAAGCATGTTCATTTTTTATTGTGAAACATAAGCTGGGAAGGAAGCACCTGTGTAACGCTGCTCCTAGAGTCCGGTCCAGTCCCGTCACTGTCCCCCGACATCTCAAACACACCCAGCTGGGGAGAGGCACTGGCAACAGGAGTAGTGACATTGCCCAGATGCACCTGAGAGGCAGAAAAGCATCCTTCCAGTGAGTCTGGCACGAACATTCAGACTGCAGCTACAATGGTTTCCTGGATGCTGCCTCTTCATCACATCCTGAACAAGGCTTATTTCTCCACCCTTGTGTCCTGGGGTATAAAGCAAAGGGGAATCCTGTCTTTGTCATCTAGTGGCTATATGCTGCAGCCTAATGGAATCCCCATGCAGGGCTGGATCCAGCAACCTCTGCACTCAAAAGGAATCAGGCATTGGGCTTTAGAGCAGGTCTCCAATCCCCAGCCTTGCAGTAGGCTCCCTATGTTAGCAAACCCAGGCTCAGAATCTGGGCAACCACTCAGCAAATGCATCAGGAAGAGACATGCCCCCAACTGAGCCAGCAGAAATCATGCTAAAACAGACTAAGCTGATATGTTCTTTTAGTTTCCTGCCCTGCCTGGAAATGCACAAACAAGATGATAGCAACATACTTAACCTGGGCTCAGAAGTGAGCTCTGTGGGACCAGGAGAGCTTGATGGGCTTTAAGAAAGGTACTTTTACCATTACTATCACAACACTGAGAAAATGGAGCCTCTGAGGTCATGGACAGAAAGTCAGAAACAGAATCTGTGTCTCCTGTTATCCAAACTCATGACCAAACTTCTGGATCACAATTGAATCCTGCCTGAGAGTCAGACATTGGAACAGACATAAGGACTGATCCTATGCAATGCTGGGCAGCTGCCGCAATCATTAACTCTGAAGAGCATTTTAGGTGCCTCCACTGACTCTACTCAGGACCAAGGCCCTAAGTCATTAAGATCTGATCCAGTAAAGCTTCACTTCATTTGAACTCCTGTATACTTAAAGATAAGCATATGTTGAAGTGCTATGCTGGATCAGGACCAGACAGTCTTCCCTGGCTGTGTGCATCCTGTCTGTGACTGCAGCCACGATTCAAAGCAGTATGTTGTCTTCTCTTTGACCTTGCTGAAGTTTCCTGCAAGAGTCTCCAGCTGGCTTCCAGCAGAGCCTGCTGCCCTCAGAGAGAAGTAGGATTTCTCTTTCTAATGGGACAATTCATCTTTTGCACATTCCAGAAGTGTTATTAACATTCATTAGCACCAAGAGGAATGGATGGTGAGAGAACGCAGGATTATGGAGAAGATTAAAGAGTCTCCCAGCCCAGCCAACAACCTTACACTGATCGTTACCCACTGAGGCTTTGATTAATAGCTTCCTCACATATACACAGCATCTTTCATCCCAGAGGGGATCCAAGCATAACATACACATGCCACAGCTGGTTGTTTGAATCATGCAGAAACCCAACTACATTGTGAGCTCAATGTCTAGTTGGCAGCAGGTATCAAGTGGAGTGCTCCAGGGATCCGTGCTGAAGCCAGTTTTGTATAATTGGGGCTGGCCCATCCTATACTGTGAAACCTGAGGCCACAGGGGGGCCCGCAGCTTAGGTAGCAAACATCCAGCTGCTTATCACACCCCTCCGCCCCCAACACTACCACTGTCAGCTTCACATCTGGCTGCTCACCCCACCCCTGCTGCCGCCACCACCACCAGTGGCTTCTTCAGGGTAGGGGGCCTATTTCTTGCGTGGGGCCCCCAAAAATTGTGGACCAGGTCCATGTTCAGTGTCTTCATTAATGACTTGGAAGATGGCATAGGGTGCGCTCTCAGCAAGTTTGCAGATGACACAAAGCTGGGGGGAGTAGTAGGTATGCTGGAGGGTAGGGCTAGGATTCAGAGTGACCTGGACAAATTGGAGGATAGGGCCAAAAGCAATCTTATGAGGTTCAACAAGGACAAGTGCAAAGTCCTGCACTTAGGACAGAATAATCCCATGCACAAGTACAGGCCAGGGGCTGACTGGCTGGGCAGCAGCTCTGCAGAACAGAACCTGGAGGTTACAATGGACAATAAGCTGAATATTAGCCAACAGTGTGCCCTGGTTGTCAAGATGGCTACTAGCATACTGGGCTGCATTGGTAGGTGTGTTGCCAGCAGGTCAAGGGAAAGGACCATTCCTCTCTATTCAGCACTGGTGAGGCCACATCTGGAGTACTGTGACCAGTTTTGGGTCCCCCACTACAGAAGGGATGTGGACAAGTTGGAAAGGGTCAAGCGGTGGACAACAAAAATGGTTTTGGGGCTGGAGCACATGACTTCTGAGGAGAAGCAGAGGGAACTGGGCTTATTTAGTCTAGAGAAGAGAAGACTAAGGGGATTTAATAGCAACCTTCAACTACTTGAAGGGAGGTTTGAAAGAGGATGGAGCTGAACTGTACTCAGTGGTGGCAGATGACAGAACAAGGAGCAATGGTCTCAAGTTGCAGCAAGGGAAGTTTAGGTTAGATATTAGGAAGGAAGTTCTCACTAGGAACAGGGTTCAAATTACACTCCTGTTCTTGGGGAGTCTGCGGCAGTGGCATTTGGAAGTCAGAAGAAGCCACCACCACCTCTGCCTGAGCTGCTTAGAAAGGTGTGGGGCAGGCTGGGAACTCTTGTCTCTTATGGGGGAGGGGGCTTATTGGGGCTCTCATCTCTTACAGAGGGGCTCAGTCCCCCCAAGCCTCCATGTATTTCAAACCCTGACTAGGAGGGTAGGAAAACACTGGAATGGATTACCCAGAGAGGTTGTGGGCTCTGCATCCTTGGAGGTTTGGAGCTTTGGCTGGGATGATCGGGTTGGAGATGGTCCTGCTTTGAGCAGGGGGTTGGACTAGATGACCTCCTGAGGTCCCTTCCAGCCCTAATTTTCTATGATTCTATGATCTCCATCTAGCTATGTTGATGCTTCTCATGGGATATTTGGGAGGGCCTCATGTTACGAGTCCCAGATGACATGAGTTGTTCTGCACATGGCATTTCAGGACCCTGATGATAGAATGATTTTGATATTTGACTTTATGTTGTTTTGCTCTAGTCTAATGGTTTCATGAGGCATTAAAGCCTGTAAAAGGTAACATTGAAATGACAGGATCCAGGGTAAGGCAAGGCTACTATTTAGTAGGGCATCATCATGACTCTGTGGAGCAATGTAGGTCAGGAGTGCAGCTTCTTTCCCTAGCAGAGTCCACCTCCCCTCCACCAGGAGACACAGAGGACCAGGAAAGCCCAATCCCAAAGCTGCAGGGGTTGCACGTGGTATGCGTGGATACTCGCTTCAGACACAGGAGAGACCCAGAGAAGTATGTAGACCAGCAATACCCGCCTCTATCTCTTGGATGCCCTTTAGGCAGCAGATGGCTGGTTTCCTGCAGTTTGCATCAAGCAGCACTCATGGCACTCAGTGTGAGAGGCAGCTTTTTTTTTTGCAGTCATCCAGGACCATGGGGTTTGTCTGGTAACTCACTGCATCTTGTTATGGCTTGTCTGGGCTGTCTCCACAGTATCTGCACCACTGCCTCTACTTCAAGAGGAAGCCAATGGAGAGACATGCAGCCCTCTGTACATGTTTCCAAGCACCTTTTCACAGAGTTTTGCTGAGAGTGTTGGGTTCAAATGACTGCAAACCCCACAGACTCTAAAAGTTTTAAGATACAAAAAACCAAAAACTGAGCCCAAGTTCACTTAGAAGGGTTGAGGCTTGACTCAATTGCAGAGATAGTCTTGCAGTTAGATCACTGGGCTGGGATCAGGAGATCTGGATTTAATTCAGATGTATGGTCATGGGCAAGTCACTTAATATCCCTGGATGTGTTCATGCTGGATGGATACCCTGATTTAGGTTTCAGTCCAAGTCAACCTACTGTCTACACCAGTGTTGCTCAGCCTACAGCCTGTGGGCCAGATCTGGACCATGACACTGTGTCATCCAGCCCATAAGGCTCCCCATGAGTCCAGAAATTTGGCGGTGGGGAAGTGGTGGCGTTGCTCCCCTGCTGCCAAATGTCCATGCTCATGGGAAACTCCAGGACCTGTGCAATGGATCCAGTATCTGATCTCAGCCCACAGAGCCAGGCAGGGGTAGCATCAGGCCCCAGGTGTGCAGTGTGTGGGACAGGGTGGTGCCAGGCCCCCCAGGCCAGATCTGGCTGGCAGATGAGACCCACACCATTCATCTAGCTCATGGGGCCAAAAGATTGAGCACTACTGGTCAACACAGAAAAACCTCTGACCTAAGCTTGCAGATGCCTTGAGGCTATGCTAGCTGACACAGTTGGTGTGATATGTTAGAAGGCAAGCCCTCTTGTTACCCAAGCTGTGATCTGCCTGTTTCACAGTGAGGATGTAGGCAAAAGTCACCTGATTGCTGAAATACTCCAGTGCCCTTTCCACATTTCCCCTCAGAGGACAAACAAGTTTTCCCACAATTCACAGGGAAGTAAGTCACAAAGACCCATGGGATATACCTCTCATACACATGGATAAGTACAGAAGGATTGAGGCCCCAGTAGCACAAGCAGGTCTTTGTCATGAGGGCAAGGCTTTGTCATGGAGGTACTCATGACATGGGATACCTGTAACTGGTCCACCTGGGTGCCGGCTTGCTGGGCTAACCATTCAGAGTAGGCATATCCTTGTGTCTCATCTCTCCCTCTGTAAAATGGAGGATGGTGATACCACTCCCTTTGTCCATTTACCTCTCCAGGATGGGGACTGCCTCTAAAGTGGTCACCTCCCTGTCACTGCTGAAAAATAAGCCTTGCCCACCCAATTCTGCTCAATTATGCCCCATGGGTACCTGGCTATTAGGTGCTTTAGCAGTTTATGCTGCTGCTCTATATGTTCAGGACCCTGCAAAGCCATTGGTGTAATTGCTGGGCTTGAATATAGGTGGCAGGAAAGTGAGTGTAAGCAGCCTTGGGGTCAGACCAGGGTGTGGCAACCCCCAGCGTGCATGCCAGAGCATGGCACGTGAGACCATTTTGCTCATCATGCCACAGCTGGCCCTGGTTCAGGAGGGCAGCTGCAGCCAGCCACAGAGCCCAGGTTGCTCATAGCAGGCAGTGGGGAGGTTGGAAGCAGCCTGGCTCTGTGGCAGACAGCCACTACCCAAAACCCCAGGCTGGTCTGTGGCAGGCACCTGGGAGGCTGGAACTGGTTCACTGGGGTCCAGAGTCCCAGTCTGGTTCTGTGGCTGGTGGTGGCTGCATGCGCGTCTTGGGGTGCACAGCAGAAAAGGGGCTGGGGCAGTGCAACCCCTCCCCTGCCATCTGCCTGTAGGCACATGTGCATCTGCCGCCAGCACTGAGCCATGCCAGGACTCCACAGACCTCAGTGCAGCTGCTTGCAGCACCCCAGCCACCTCCTGCAAGCAGCCCAGGCTCCGTGACGGGTGGCAGGGGCCTGTCCAGAGCTCAGGCTGGCTGTAACAGGAAGCCAGGAGGCTGTAAGCTGCTGCACCAAAGGCTGCAGAGCCCCAGCCCAGCTCATTGCTAGCAGTGGATGCACATGCTCTTCTGGCTGGATGGCAAGGGAGAGGCCAGAGATGCACTGCTCTGGCCCTTCCCTGCCATGTGCTCTGAGGTGTACATGCATCTGCCACTGGTCGCGGAGTCCCCAGCGCTGGTGCAGCTGTTTTCAGCCTGCCCGCTGCCTGCTATGAGCACAGCCCAGGCTCCTTGGCTGTCTGTGGCTGCACGTGCTGTCTGCCCAGAGGTGCACGTGCACCTGCTGCTAGCAACGAGTATCAGGCCCCTCGCAGCTCCTGGGCCTTCTGCCCCGGCACACAAAGTTGAGGAGTGGGTCAAGGTTAGGGTGTTTTTGGCACTCTGGCCAAAAACATTGCTGGCCCCTGAGGTAGACAGTATAGGCCTGGCCAGTGGGGCTGTACAGATGCAAACCTAGGGCAGTGCTGACCTTGGCCAAGTGACCTTAGGTGCTACAGAAACAGCGTTGCCAGCTCCTTGCACTTTTATCACAGATCAGGCAGTCTCCACAATTTTCTCTTAAAAATCTTGTTATGTGAACACAACTGAAGCTCAGCTTTCACGCCATAAAAAAGAACCCTGCCAGAAGATATAAAACCTGGAGAATGTGACTCATAGAAGAATCAAATGCCAGAGGGTAAATAAAAAGCCCCACAGGTTTTAGCTTTAAAAGCTCATGATCTTTAAGTAGTTGGAGCTAGCTGTTCTGCAGAAATATGCATACATAATGAATAATTAACAGGCAGCGGACTGGTACTGGGTCTGTGGGTCTGTCTGCAGCCCACTGGGGTGGGCAACACAGCATCATAAACAAATGGGACTGAGGAGCGTCATCACTGCTCAGCCAGAGAAGAATTGTTAAACTCTGCTAGCTGGAACATGAGTGCTGGAACAAGGTGTCTCCTGGTTGAAGCAATTAATTGACTGAACAATTAAGCTAATTTTGTCATGTTTACATGAAACAAGAGCACTCAGATGAAAAGAGAACAACGAGCAGTGGGTTGCAAGTAGCATTTATCCAATAGATGATGGGAAAAGGGGGGTCTCATTGAAGGAGGAGGCGGAGGAACCTCACCGCTTTCCAAAGGATCTGAAGCAGACACAGCAGCTGGGTGCAACTGCCTAAGCTTTGTCTGCTTTGCACACTTGCCCTAATGCCCTTGGACAACCATCCCTGGAAAACACCTAATGCAAGTGAGGTAAAGTGCTAAAATCTATGACTGATGCCCCCATTCCAGTTTAACCCAAGTTTCAGTCATGGATTGACAACGCTGTCTGCTTGTGCAGGGGGTTGGCACTGGGATAGCTCTACAAATACAGACCGAGCCACTGAGTCCCAGGGGCCACATCTCAGCATGGGAGTTTCTCCTATATACAAGACATGGGGATTGGCAGGATTTTGCATCCAAGAAAGGCCATGGGCTGCAGAAGGAGCACCATTCAGTCACTGAATTGATGGACTATGAAGGGCACACTGAGATTTTAGAGTTCTCATAGGGATAGAGAGGACCTGCCCCTATGCACCCTAGATATAGCCTGTGAGAACAGAGATGAGTTGGAAATGGCTTTTCTACCCAGGGGACCTGAGTCAGGTCTGAGTGATTTAAACCACTGGGCCAGTAGCTGTCCTGATGGGGGTCTCACTCTAACTTTGACCAGGAATTCTGCCCTGGATCTGATAAAGCTTTGCTGTCCAAAGTGATGTGTGCATTCCCCCAAAAGATTTGGCTTCAGTGCACTGAGGATTTATGATGAACAGCCATTTCACCAGAAAATTCCCAGCTAGCTTGTCTCAAGAAGCCCAAGGCTGTACTCTTAGAGCTGTCCAGCCACAGACAGAGTTGGGTATGAAGCTGGGATGTCTCACATGAGGTCCTTTCTTTACCTTTTCTATGGGACCTGGGGAAATGAGGGGTCACTCATGCAGGGTTGTACTTTATCACTCCTGATGTTTGATGTGAACTCAATGAGATACCATCAGGGCTGCAGTGCCATCTGCCTGCAGACATATGGATCTAAGGGCTCATCTACATCAGTGATGCCCAACCTTTTGACCCCATGTGCCAGGCAGGTGGTGTGGGGCTGGTTCATAGGCCAGACCAGGCCCCATGTGCCCAGATTTGGCCCTGCGCCACCTCTGCCTGGATTTGCATGCCTGGATTGGGCCCCAGGACCCTATGCCATACCTACCTGGCAGGGTACTAGGATGAGGCTCCATATCATTCTCCATGCTTGAACTAGGGCCACACTACCCAACCCCTGGGGCTCCCTGTGGGTCCAGAAATTTAGCAGCAGGGTGGTGGCAATTAATGTTGCCACTGTCACTAAATTTCTGGATTGGTGGGGAGCCGGAGGACTTGGCTCCAGGGGCTGGATCTGGCTCAGGCTGAGGTTGAACACCCTACATCATGGGGCTGCTGCCACCATAACTGCACTGGCAGAGCATGGCAGCAGTGCCCCCATGTGGTGCTGCTGCGAATGGCAGCAGAAGGGCTTTTTGCCAGTTTAAGATACACTAGGGCCATTTCACCCAGTCCAAGGGCTTGGGAGAGCGGTCAGGAATTTAGGGGCAGGGAGGCCAGAGCCAGGACCTGCCACCAAATCCCAAGCAGTGAAGCCCTGATGGACATGTATGTTGGTGGCAGCAGCTGCATTAACACCCTCCCACCTCCTGCCACTTGCCCGCCCCAGTACCATGGGGCCCAGATCTGGCCTGCAGCACCCCTGAACTACACCATTCACCAAACACCACAAATTAAGCTATCAAAAGCCCTCTTTTGCTGATATAGCTGCATCTGTACCATAAGTTTTGTTTGTATAGGGGATGATCTTTTCACACCAACAAAGCCACGTGTGCAGGCCTGCCCTTAGCCTCATCCTTGTCAGGCCCCGAGGGCACAGTAAATCACCAGACCAGTGCCAAGTCAAGATGGGGACTGAGAGGAAACTGCAGAGACACCACCAGCTTGGAGAGAAAGGCTCTTGAAGGAAGGGTGAAGGGGAACTTTGCTTGTGTTTGGGAGATGCTTTCTCCAGACTTTGCTCAAGGAACTTGCAGTATTGGGGTGAGGGGAGGAGAGCTCTGCTCTTGAGTCTTCAGGACATATAGATCACTGCTACTTGCATTGGGGGTGAGCAATGGCCACTGGCCAGCATCTGATGAAGGGATAAAACTTTTGTGCTATCTATCTATCTATCTGTCTATGGATGTAGATGTATATGTGTGTGTGTACACACATACATACTTTGGCTAGCCTATAAGGTACAAATCTAGCCTGCCTTCAGCATGGCACACACATTTTTCTGCCACTGCATTGTGTGCTTGCACCCATCCAGGAGTGGTTTTGGGTGTCGCTATTGATCTACAAGCCCCTTATCTTGATTCTTATAATGATCCCCTGTGAACAACCAGGCCACTTGAGATCAAGTGGATGCTGGAGCTCACAGTCCTTGACTCTGATCCACTGTGGTTGGGTAAAGGGCCTTCCACTCTGGATTTCACTTTCACAGCTGGGTTGACAGAGCTAGAGTTGACTAACATGCAAGGCAGTGTGCACCACCCATCTGGGTTTGCCTACAGGCCAGGTGAATAAACACATTAATAGCAGTTCTTCTCACTTGTCATGCAAATATCTCAAAGCACTGTACATGAGGGACAGTCTGTAATAATCACCTTACTGCAGAAGAGGACCCTGAGGTGCTGAGAGGTGGAGGCAATGGCAGAGCTGGGAACAGAGCCCAGATATCCTGGTCCAACCCAGGCTGCCCCTCCTTTCATAGCCCCTGGGGCTGCTGCCTCTCAGAATTCGTCACTGCCACCTCCTCCCCCAGACAGCGTCAGCCCGGCTCTGCCCTGGTGGCAGGGAAACTGTGAACATACGTCCAAGTTAAATCAGCAGCCTCCCCACAAGGCAAGCACAACTTGGGAGCTGTCTCTTTACAAGGGGCAATTAATCTGTGCACTGAAAAGCTGTCAGTCCAAAGTGGCTGGGAGATGAGGAAGGTGTCTGAAATCACAGCACAATCTGCTGCTCCCGTCTGGTTCTTGACCGCTTTCTCCTTTTCCCCCCTCTCCAGCTCCTGTGTGATGCTCTGGGGGGCAGCCTGGGCTGTACTAGTGAAAGGCACAAACAAGGACTCTGGTTTAGATTGTAGATCCTTTTGCTCGTGATGCAGTGAAGAGGGGCTGGGTCATTGTCCATGGAGACTTGGTAAAGATACTGCCCCTTGATGGGACTGCTTCTTGTTTTACTTATCCTTTCTATGATTCGTTTTCATTGCAGTGTGACCTAGGCCACATAGTACTTAGGCTTCCTTAGATGAGTGATGGAGAGTCCCAAACTCAGCATGAGATTTTTTTGGAGGTACTTAGACAGCCACTGCTAAGCTGACTAAGTACCTCCCCTAGTGGGTGGTTAGCTGAGCTGTACCTCTGCTGAGCAGGGCCCCAGTCTGCTGGAGTCACACACAGGTGCCTCCCACACCTTCCCTGGAATATCAATGGACAGGAAATATCTGTTTTTCTGGGTTAATGGCTTCTCCAATCCCATAAGGGAGGCAATCTCTGCAGCCAAGAAGCAGCTCCTGTATAAATCTGTGCTATGTGCTGTCAGAGCAAGCTGCATGGAATCCAAGTGTCCAATCAATCAGGGACCAGATCATTGCTCCCCAGGGTAGATCATCCTCCTGGGCACCTCCACAGGTTCATGGGCATTATGACTAGAGACCACCAGTCTGACTTCCTGCATGCCAGGACTTGTCAGCTATCACCCAGGCACTCTGAATAAAGTCCATACACTTTAGTTAGTTAGACAAAGACATTTCAGTCCTCAGGAGATTAACCTGTGTGCCACAGACAAAGAAAACATTCCCATTCATACACAAGGCCCCTTCAATGGCAGGGAGCTGATGAGGAGACAGTTTCCCAGGTGATGCCATTTCCTGAGCCACACAATAGAAATATGCCCGGTATAGCAGAGGAAAGCAAGAAGTCTCTGAAGTTCTTGGCAGTCCACCTTTCCCCAAGGGAAACCCCTAAGTTAGAATACTCCCCAGCCCTGACCCTGAAATAATGCAGCTCATACAAACAAGAGCTGCTGTTCAAATGTCTACCATCTTCCACTCCAGAGACGTCTGTCTCTTTAGGGGAAGGGGAATATGTATTTGTTATACTGTTACCCTGTCCTGCATGATGAGCTTGCAGATTCATTCAGCCTTCACATGGCTTTACTTGAAACCAAAGAAAACCAAGAAAGAATAGAAGTGAAACCTTCATGGAGACAGAGTGCAGAGCACATATCTGGAAGAGGGGGCTGCCACTCTTGACAGAGAAGTTTTAGCACCTTTTAAGGTCCAGGAAAAAGCATCCAAGTTTCACAGTCACCATTTCAGTTAAATGCTTTGGGATTCTGTAGGATTAAATTAGTTATGTAAATGTTTGCTGTGGATTATAACAATTAGGTCTCCTCATCCCAGCCGCAGCAACACAACATTCATATGGATATGTATTATGCTAGCAGAGGATGTGAACCAGTGCCCGCTGCAGTCAGTGGAAAGACTCCCATTGACTTCACTGGGTATTTGGTGAAACCGTCAGGGTAGGGACAGCATCCACCTCATACCTGAACCACATCTGGGGTAACAGGCTGCTGTTCAGAACAGAATTACTTTTTAGCTCAAGCCATTTTAGTGAGTGGGTCCAGTGTTACACCATCCATCATGGGTGTCTTATAGGGTTAACTCAACCTTAAATCCAGAGCTTCTGATGGTTTCTTTAGCCTCTAAAGCAGTGCTCACCAACTGGTCGATCCCAATTGACTGGTTGATCGTGGAGCCTCTGACAGCTGATCTCAGTCTGGGGGTGCTGAGTGCATCCCCAGTGCCCCTAGACTGAGATCGACTGTCAGAGGCTCCGGGATTGGAAGCAGCAAGACGCATGTGCAGAGCAGTCAGGACGCAATCCAGAAGTGGCAGGACCCATGTGGCTGGGCTGAGCTGCGCCCCCTGCCACTGGGGCTGGGCTGGGCTGGGCTGGGTGAGTGGGGCAATCCCACCCCCCCCCCATGCCCTGCCACCCTGCAGTGAGAGAGGGACTGGGGCAGGGGTACATGGGGCCCTGGCAAGGCCACGGGAGGATCGGAGCCCTGCTCTAAAGGGAAAATGGCTTCTTTTCTGTAGTGGGCATGAGGGTGGCCAACTCATATTTAGTCATAAATGCAGGATTCAGGTCTGGTAATGTAAACATAGGTGTAACCCCAAATAACTCTGGGTGGGTTTGAACAGCTGCACTTAAGGCTGTCACCTGACAAAACCTTTGACCCTTTTGCACAGAGTCATCACTCCAGGATGACCAGCCACTGTTTCATTTCCAAATGGGGTTGGAAACACTTGGAGGATTCTCCAGGTGAAAGAGCAAGCCCATGATTTTAACATCAAAGTGTTTGGGGTTCAATGGCTGAAAAATAATGATGAAATTGATGATTCTGCTGTTAATGAAACCCTAATTCTGAAGGGTTCTGGCTGCTAATGAAACCAAGTGACAAGCTTTGTTGAGAGATGCTGCATCATGTAGCAATGACAAGGGACCAGCAGAGGACGGAGTGGGGAGAAGAAACCCCCGCATCAATACAGCTTGTTATAGGGATGAGAAGCTACAATGCTATGAAGGAAGAAACAGCTTCCTTGCAGGAACAGGGCTGGGGGTGCAGAACTTGGGCTGTAACTGAGTTTAATCTTACCCAAGCCATTTATATTCAATCTGTGCTTAACCCTAGAAATGTTGTTCACATTAATTTCCCTTAAGCAAGACTCCACTGGCATTTCCTCTGCCTGCCCCTAGGGAAAGCAGGAGCCCACAAGCATGAGACATTTCCTTTTCACTCTGCTGTCAACAGATTTGTGCCTGTGTTCCCCAAGGAGAAGGGCCCTAATTGAGCAGCGGGGGAAGCAGATGTTGATGGATTGCTTGCTGGCAAAAGGTGACTGGATGGTTGTGTGTGCCAAGGCCCTATTCCTAGACACTCACCACTGAATGATTACTTCAGGAATAGCAAGTCAGGGACTATAATTAAAGATCTGTTCAGCAAGAGGGGAGGAGGCTGGCTGGGAATTACAGCAATGAGAGATTCCCCTTACGTTAATCAAACAGGCCCAACTGAAACAAGTCTCTGTGTCCAGCTGCACTGTAGTGAGGTGAAAGATGAGCACCATGATGAGTTACAATCCCAGGGAATGTTGGAGGATGTTTAACTAAAGTTATAGCAGAGATTGTGGGATAGAAGTTCAGATTTTTTTTTCCTGTTAATTATTTTAAAAACTAAAAAAAAAAAAATCCCCCTTATTTTGGCTTGAACTGAAATTTTTGACCAATCAAGAGGGAGAGAGAGAGAGAGATCCTTTTTTTTAACAAAACATGTTAAACCCAAAACACACTCTGTCATGTTGGACAATTTTTTTAACTGTTTATTTTTTTAACATTGCAGGAAACATAAAAGAACCTAAAAAGTAATTTCAGACTTTAAACTCAGAACATTTCACTTAGAAAATATAGAATTGAAACATTATGGGGGGGTGGGGTTGGAGTTGTGGAGGTTTTGTAGGCTGACTCCAGTGACAAAAAGCCACCAGACGATGCAGCATCAATCTGCATTTCATTTGCCGAATAAAAGTTGGTTGAAAACCAACTTTATGGGAAGTTAGAAAAAAACCCAAGAGGAACATTGGACCATTGCTGAACCAAATGGGGCAGCTGACAACCGACACCCAGGAAAAAGTTAATCTCCTCGATTACTTCGCATCGGTTTTCCACCAGCCCAAAGGGAATCACCCTGCCTGACAGGATAGAGAAGTTAGCTGGCCTGGACTGAATGCACCCAAGAGTGCTAAAAGAGTTGGCTGACATCGTAGCACAACTAATGACAAGGATATTTGAGAACTTGTGGCACTTGGGAGAGGTTCCTGAAGATTGGAAGAAGGACAATGTGGTGCTTATCTTCAAGAAAGGAAGATCCAGGGAACTAGAGACCAATCAATTTGACCTCAAACCCTGGAAAGATTTTGGAAAAAATCATCAAAGAAACCATTAACAGGCTAATGGAAGACACCATTCTGAGAGATAGCCAACATGGCTTCATTGTGGGTAGGTCTTGCCTGACCAATCTCATTTTCTTTTATGACTAGGTGACATATCACCTGGACAAAGGAGAAGAGGTTGATGTCATATATTTAGATTTCAATAAAGCCTTTGACTTGGTCTCCCATGATGTCCTCATGGTAAAATTGGGGAACTACAGCCTCAACAACCTTATGGTCCGATGGCTGGGGAACTGGCTCTGTGGTCAGATCCAGAGAGTGACTGTCTATGGAACCGAGTCAACATGGCGCATGGTGACCAGTGGTGTCTCCCAAGGCTCAGTACTCGGACCAGCTCTCTTTAATATATTCATAAATGATCTGGATATGGGTGTCAGAAGTGGACTGGCTGAGTTCACAGACAACACCAAATTATGGGGAAGTGCGGTCGTGCTAGAGGATAGGCTGGCAATTCAGGCTGACTTGGACAGAATCACAAGAAGGGTGGAACAAAACCTGATGGCATTCAACAAGGAGAAATGCAAGGTGCACCACCTCAGGGAAAAACCCCACATCATACTTGTAGGCTCATCAGTGCAACACTCACTAGCACCACAGCTGAAAGAGACTTGGGGGTCATGATTGACCACAAGATGAACTTGAGCCACCAATGCGATGCTGCAGCCGGCAAAGCAAATAAAACTCTGGCTTGCATCTACCAATGCATCTCAAGCAAGACCCAAGAAGTCATCCTCCCACTTTACTCGGTCTTGGTGAGGCCACAGCTGGAGTACTGCATCCAATTCTAGGCTCCACACTTTAGAAAGGATGTGGAGAAGCTTGAGAGAGTCCAGGGGAGAGCCACGCACATGATTAGAGGTCAAGAGAACAGGGCTTATGAGAAGAGGCTGAGAGGCATGGGACTCTTCAGCCTGGAGAATCAAAGACTTAGTGGCAGCCTATAAGGTGTATTATGCTCCAGGATCTGGGAGAACGTCTGTTCACCTGGGCACCCCAAAGGAAGACAAGGTCTAATGGTCACAAACTGCTGGAAGACTGTTTTAGGATGAACATAAGGAAAAACTTCTTTACTGTTCAAGTCTCCAGAGCCTGGAATAGACTCCCTCCCAGAGGTGGTGCAAGCACCTACTCTGGATACCATTAAGATACACTTGGATGCTTATCTTGCTGGGGCGATGTGACCACAGCTGAATTCCTGCCCCTTGGGCAGGGGGCTGGACCCGATGATCTCGTGAGGTCCCTTGTCTATGAAATCTATGAAAAATTTCCCCCCACTAGTGAAAGATCTGAGCCATCCACTCCCTCGGCACTCGCAGGGCCAGGACTGTTCGACTGTTACAAGTCATGGAAAAGCTCTGGAACCAGTGAGCGTGGTACTGCCTACCAAAGGTCAGTTGCCCCAGGACCTATGTGATGAAGGGCTGTGTCTCAACCAGGCATCCATATCACATGACCATTCCCACCTAACTGAGCCATGAGTTGTCAGGGTTGGCAGGCAGGTCGTAGAGGCTAAATTCCGCTATTCTTGGAAACCAGGGTCCTTTGGAGCCAAGATCAGCTGGGGACAGCACACGAGGAACAGGGAACTCATACCAAACACACATTAAAGCCTGTCACTTTTGCCTCTGCACATGTGTGAAATGCCTCACTGTTTCCAAGGCTAAAACCCTTGTCCAAGTTGGACTGCTGACTTTCTTGCACCACTCCTCTTCCTGCCCAACCTGCTCAGAGCACAGCTGCTAAGTCCTCTTCCTTTCCAGCCAAATCACCTCCCTTCTCAACCCACTTGCTGGCCTATCAGTAACCTTTCCCACTGGCCCTGATGCCATCTCCCTCTGCTTAACACTGCCTGAAATAGTTTTGGACCAGATTCTCCCAGCCTTGCTTCCTGGATCATCATTCACAGTCAAGATAGGAAGGGATCCAGGCCTCAAGTTACCAAGCGCTCCATCTCTGTTTCTTCATACCATCTTCTGTGAAGCATCTCCAGCTATAGCTCTTCATAAATGAGGTCCCTATGTTCTCTCATTTGTCACTGTAGTGGGTTCAGGGATTTGCTTAGCTCAAATAGCGTTTTGTTTCCTGAGCACACTTATCCCACAGGAAACCTCCTACTTCAATCAGCGCTCAACAATACATGTAACGTAGTTCATAGAGGAGGACTCACAGTCCTGGAGTGTGTCTAGCCCCTGAAAAGGTGCTGTCAGCTTCATGCTGCTCCCCCAGCACCACAGTGCAACCCTCCTCCTCTCCCTCAAGTGAGTTCCCTTTCATAGCCTCATGGTGCTGGTGCCTCCAGTCTTGCTGCCCTGGGAAAGTCCCTAGCTCAATTCTACCACCACTAGCCAAGCTCCTGTGCACACTCCCTAGTTTCCTGTGGGCCACCTAATTATCCTCTGCAGCTGGTTCACTTGTCCTAGGCAGCCTGCAATTAGAGCCTAGTGTCTTCAGCTGGGCTGTAGTCCCTGCCAACCTGCAGGCTCCTACAGCTGGGAGCGTGAAGGCTGCTGCAAGTGTCTGCCAGCCAACCTGCTACAGTGCCCATTGCAACTTAATTTCCATGGGTTTAGGCACATTTCTTATTGAGCTGCTCCCAACAAGTCTCCTCATAGGTCACCAAACATACCTAAATGCAAGACCTTCAGATCCAGAGTACAGATCCCTTCCACAGGAGTAACCCCATCAACTAGCAGTAGCAATAGGCTGTTAGCAAATGAATACTTTTTCCTGAGGAAGTGCATATAGCACAGTGAAACAATTGATTAGTGTTAGAGATCTGGCATTGTGGGAGTTGCGGAGAGGTCAGAAACCAGAAAATAAAGAAGAGGATATCCATCTTAAGAAGGGCTCTTTCCAGCTTAAGGCTGGTTGAGAACAAGGCAGGCACCTGCTCTAGTTGCCTATAGAAGGGGGAGATCCCTAATGAAGGGAGAAGCCCCCCAGGCCAGTCAGTGTGATGGGTTCTGCCTTGATACAGTGGTAGGATGAGAGTTTGCTCCCCCATGAGATGAGATGACTGTCTCTTTGCTCTATGTCTGTATAGTGCCTGGCAAAATGGGGTCCTCATCCATGACTGCGGTGCCTAGGCACTATCATAATTAAATAGGGATGACAATGAGTATTCAGGCATCCAAGGATATGGGAGGTGGGGTCAGTCCTCATGTCTCCTCCGGAAGGAGGGAGAAAAAAGCCACCTGGAGTTTGCCAGCAAAAGACAATACTCTGAGGGTAGCAGCACTTTAATAAACCCATCTGCTCTGACCATGTTTTCTTCATTAGCTGGAAGTGGCCACAGGGTCAGCAGGATCAAGATACTCAGTGGCTCAGAGCCCATCTGCTCCATCTCCAGCAAGAAAAGAGCAGAGCCAGTCTTCCTTCCTCCTGCCATCCACACCCCACAGAGTCCTTTTATAGACTGAAGCTCATTCATCACCCTTTTGCTAGCTGTTACTCATGTGGAAATGAAGTTGTTAGTTATGGGCACTGTGAGGCGGGGTGAGAAATCACAATTCTCCTGCCTTCAGCCAACTGCCAAATGCTATGGGATGAACAGGCCCAGGCTACATGGGCTTCTCCATCTGACGCAACTTTCTTTTGGCAAGTTTCTTTCCCCACTGTAAAGCACCAAGCTGGTGCCAGAGTGAGGCCGAGGGATGATATATTCTGGGCATATCCTGGACATACACTGCTGTTCTTTGCCAGAAGAGTGGCTAGTGGGACTAGTGAGGGTTGATGCCAAGGGTGAGCAAAAAGGCCTCCATTTCCTCTCCCACACATTGCCCATTTAGGCTGTAAGCTCTTTGGAGATGGGAGTTTCTCTTACACTCTCTGGTACTTAGCACAATGGACCCCTGATCTTAGCTGGTATGAAATGTGAATCTTTTCCTCACAGTTGGATCTCCCTGTAAACCCAAATGTGAGATCAATGGTGACAGACTTGTACCTATTTATACTGGTGGTCCGCACCAGAATTGGGTCCAAAACTCTGAGCTCAGAGGAAAAACTCCCTTCGTAACAATAGGCATAGAGTCATGAGCTGAGGGAAAATCATATGGGGGATAGTTTGCTATAATAAGGACACTGGAGAATGTAATAAAGCCAAGCCACCACCTGTCAGAGTCCTACAGACATGAAGTAGGATAAACAGATGGCGTGTTTAAGTAGGATAAAATCTGATTTTCCTTCTAGATCACTAAGGGGATGCAGACTGACCCTGCAAAAATGGCTACTGCAGAGCTGGCTGCACTCCTCGCAAGGGAAAGTGTCCTGGTCAGAGAACAGCCATTGCTAGCTCCAGTTGAGTTGCATGAGCAAAAAAAAACCTTTAGCAAAGAGAATGTGAACCAGAACAACGACTTCTCCCAACTTGCCCTCCTGGCTGTGTGTCACCGCTTATTAATGACTGGGCTTCAGCAAGGCCAAAGGACCTACTCTTGGTGTTAGAGCAAGGTAGCGATGGCCTCTAATTCAAACAGTGAAGCCCTATATTCTTGAGACTAATGGATCAAAGTTCTGATCCCAGCTCCCAGGTGCACAGTTGCTTTATATAGTTATCACACTAGCTGTCTGCAGCACATGGATTCATTATAGCACTGGAGCAAGAATCAATTTAGACATCAATGCACAAGGCTATGGAAGTGCCCTGCCTTCAGCTATCTTCCTGACTCCCAGGAGCTGAGAGTGAAAGTAACCCGCAGTGCTTTGTTTCAAGGATCTGATACAGAGCTCCAATTACTTGCCTTTGGCTGCCTGTGGCTGCACCTGTGTCTTCTTAACAGAACAGCAGCTGTGCTGGCCATTTGCAGGAAGATCTGTCGATGAAAAAGAATCCAAGTCTCCTCTTTCAGACATTATGCTGGAAAGGAAAGACACTCAAAATCCCTATATCACCTCCCAGGCACACACTCCACCTATAGTACCTATAGAAGTTTTATGCAGAAAGCAGGGTAGGCAGAAGAGGCACTGAGTACCTTCCACATGTCCATCATTTTAGGCCCCCTCCCCCCAGCAAAAATAGAAGTCAGTGCCTATGGTAGACGGAGGAAACAGAGGAAGTGCAAAGTAAATGTACGTAGGGAACTCCCAAGAAATTCCCATCTCCTGGGTTCTCATCTCCTCCCAATAAATTCCTATCTCTTGATTTCCATTTCTCTCTGGCTGCCAATGTCACCAACCCCAGACGTTCAAAAGCTTGCAAGCAGCTCCTCCAACTAACTAGCTCATAAATAAAGTAAGAATTTGTGGACTCTTTTGTGTTTGCTTTCTGGTGTTTGAGCCTTTTGGGGACTGCATCTAAATGGACTAGACTAAGGCTGTCCAACTTCAAAGCAGCCAGAGGTAAGGGCAGGAAGTGAAAGTTGGAGGAGAGAGGGGGAGGCCAAAGACCCCAACTGTTGCTGAGGTGAGTGGTGGCTGCATGGGAGCCTGAGTGCTCCAAATAGGTGCACACCGTGCTGGGTTTATTTGACCCCAGCAGTCTTTCCTGCCCAGAGCAGGGGGGCTGGCCCTGATGATCTCACAAAGTCCCTTCCAGCTCTAAACTTCTTTGAATCTGTGAAATTACCCCACTGGGGGCTAACAGTTGGACATCCCTGGCCTAGATTGATCCCTAGTGTCTTGTCCCAGCATGCACTGGAGTTAGCCTGAAACCCAGGACCTTCAACCCTGTAAGTTCTGTAATCACAGGACTGGCCCCAGGACAGTGAAGTTTTTTAAGTTCATACTGTATTTTCATACTGTTACTGTAGTTTCAGCCTTTAGATTGGGGTGGGCAAAATATGGCCCACAGGCTGGATCTGGCCCACGGAGGGATTTTGTTTGGCATGGCCAATCCCTTGGTCCTGCCTGGCCCAGGTGCTGTCTGGCCCATGGTGCATCCCACCACTCCCAGGTACGCAGCAGGACTGGGGCATCTCCAGAGCCAGAATCCATTTCCTGGCAGCCCCGGTGGTGGCGGCTCCTTCTGGCTGTAGCTGTTGCTGACCCTGGCCCCATAAAGACTGGTGGTGGTGAGGGGGAGGCAGCCATGCTCTCCGGCAGGTTCCACTTTTTCCTAGTGCCCAGGAGCAGGTTTTGCCTGGCTGTGCGCTGAGCTCACAGGCCTGGCCCCAGCCCCGGCTTGCCCACATGGAGGGTGTTGAGATCCCTACAGCACCTGCTTTGGATCTGCCTCCCTTTTTCTTAGTAGCCAGCAGTAGCTTCTGCTCGGCTGCCACCACTGCCACCATCTCCATGCCTGGGCTGCTGCTGCCGAACCTCATCGTGGCTGGGACAGGCAGGTTCAGAGCAGGCACTACAGGGACCCTGACCCCGCCCCATGCAGGGAAGGCTGGGGCCGGGGCCGGGGCCAGGGCTGTGTGCTCAACCCATGGCCAGGCAGAAGCTGCTGCTGGCCACTGGGAAAAAGTGGGACCTGGCGGTGGGCACAGCTTCCTCCACCTCACTACTGCTGGGACCCTCTTGCTGGGGCCACCCAGAGCCTGTTCCAGGGCTTCCCTATGGCTCCTCTCTGCCACCCTGGCATGATGAGCGGTAGCCCCAGGATGGCTCTGGCACACGTTCTGGACAGGTGCAGCAAGAAGGCCCCAGCAGCAGTGAGGGGGAGGTGGCCATGCCCGCCAACAGGTCCTGAACTTTCTCAGTGCCCAGCAGCAGCTCCTGCCTGGACTCCATCACTGCCACCACCTCCGTACCTGGGGTGCCACCACTGAACCTGGACAGCCACTCCGTCATCTCCTCGGAATAGAAGGATGGCCTGGAGGCAGAGCTGGTGGCAGCGGGGTCCCCGTCTGAGCTGTCTCTGCCTGTGCCCATGCCAGCTCCCTGCCTGCCTACAGCCTCATCCCACATAGGGAGGCTTGGAGAGCTGTTTTGCACAGGAGGTGGTGGTGGGGGTGCTGACCTGGCCCACAATAGCTCCCCAAAACTCCCCATGTACCTAAATAATTGCCCACCCCTGCTTCTTTTGATCCTTGAACCCCTTCTGCCCTTCCAGTGTGGAAGTATACACATGTAGTGGTTGTTAGAGTTGTCCAGTCTCCCAGCTGCACTGGCTGGCATGGTTGTGGCCTCTGCTACAGGCACTCTCACTTTGGCCAGATGGTGCCTAACTCCCAAGCCACAAAGTTCTCATTAAACCACTCTATGCCTCAGCCTTGCAGCTTTCCTGTACAGCCCCGCAGTTCACCCCATTGTCAACACCTAGGGGGTGCACACAGGTGCACGTGCACCCCCTGAGATTGGTGGTGCACCCCCTGCGAAAAGTGCTGTTGACGTTGCCAGCAGTGCCGGCAGGCGATCACCACTCGTCACCCACACCCACTGCCAACACTGCTGGTGGTGTCTGCAGGTGGTCCCTGATTGCCACTGGCCACTGCTGACACTGTCAGCAGCATCCTCGGGTGATAGCTGACCACCGATCAGTGCTCACCTCCTTCCCCCCCACTGCTGACACCACTGTGGCCACCTGCAGGAGCTCCCTGCTCGGCCTCCCCCACCGCTGACACCATTGCCGTTGCTTCTGGGGGCACACATTGTTCATGTCTGAAACAGTTCTCTCTCTCAAAACAGGAAAGGCACAGGCATGAGTCATATGGCTTGGGTTATGAATTATTCAAGGTGACCAAAACTTCTTGATGTGTAAATGTACACAGTACTGTAATTAAGAGTGGGCGAGAGGGACACCCACCTTAAGTACCAGGTTAGGATGGGTGTTAGAATTGTCCCCTTCCCCCTAGAGCAGTGGTCTCTAACCTTTTTAAGTAGGAGATTACCTTTGGCATTTAAAGACAACCCAAGATCTACCATGCGCCACCACCACCCCCTCCCACCCCCGACATCCTTCTGGTAAGTCTGTGGGGAGGGAAGCGGGGGGCAGATCAAGGCAGAGAGTGAAAAAATTATTTGGGAGCACACCTCCCCAGAAGGTAAGTCCCACCTGACTTCAATTTACTACTGTTCCTGCCTCTGCAGCACTGTCCCTCACCATGGGGACCTCGATCTAGTCCCTCCCCCTTCCCTCCCACATGGAATGACTTGCTGGGCTGGGATGCATGTGTGCCTGCATGTGAGCACTCAGCCCCCCACCCCAGCCTTGGATTGACTCCAAGAGGCTCTGAGATCTACCAGTGGATCTACCACTGCCCTGGAGTCTGTGCCCTGGCAGCATGCCATGCTGGGAACTCCAAAACAATTCTCAGCTGCTGCTATTTAAAAGCACCAGCATGGCAGCAGTAGTAGGTTAGCCAGGACTACATAAATTTTCCAGCATAAAACTGTTATCATAGGCAACTGGTACAGGAAGCAAAGGGGGGCACGTGCCCCCCCTCATAGAGCCATCTCCACCAGCACTTCCAGTGCCAGAGTCTGTGGTTGCTTGCCAGCTCCATCCCCGCCACCAGTGCCAGCATCTGTGGGTGCTGACCAGCTCCGTCCCCGCCGCCAATGCTAGCTTCTGCGAGTGCCCCCCCAGACTCAGGAGCCACCAACCGCCCATGGTTCACCCTGTGACCCAGCCCTCCCCCAGCTCCAGCAGCTTGCCTTGCCATGCCCTGCCCTCCCCAGACCTGGTTTTGCAGGAGGGAGAAGGGAAAGGGCATAGAGCAAAGAATAGATTGGCTCATCCTACACCAGATGGAAAGGTGGACAGAGGCTGGAACAGCCCTGTGCTCCTGGCTTCTCTCTTCTTCCTTCTTAGAATCATAAAAAAATAGGGTTGGAATGACCTCAGGAGGTCATCTAGTCAAACCCCTTTCTCAAAGCAGGACCATCCCCTACTAGATCATCCCAGCCAAGGCTTTGTCTAGTGGGGTCTTAAAAACCCCCAAGGATGGAGAGTTCACAACTTCTCTGGGTAACCTGTTCCAGTGCTTTACTACCCTCCTAGTGAGGAAATACTTCCTGATATCTAACCTAAACTTCCCTTGCTGCAACTTGAGATCCTTGCTCCTTGTTCTGTCATCACTGAGAATAGTCTAGCTCTATCCTCTTTCAAACTCCATTTCAGGTACTTGAAGGCTGCTATTAAATCCCTTTTCAGTTTTCTCTTCTCTAAACTAAATAAGCCCAGTGTCCTCTGCCTCTCCTCAGAAGTCATGTGCCCCAGCCCCCGGACAATTTTCATGGTCCTTTGCTGGACTCCAATTTGTCCACATCCTTTCTGTAGTGGGGGGCCCAAAACTGAATACAGTACTCCAGATGTGGCCTCACCAGTGCTGAATAGAGGGGAATAATCATTTCCCTTGACCTGTTGGCAACACTCCTAATAATGCAGCCCAGTATGCCATTAGTCTTCTTGGCAACAAGGGCACACTGTTATCTCATATTCAGCTTATTGCTCACTATAACCCCCAAGTCCTTTTCTGCAGAGCTGCTGCTCAGCCAGTCAGCCTCCAGGCTGCACTGGTGCATTGAATTGTTCTGTCCTAAGTACAGGACTTTGCACTTGTCCTTGTTGAACTGCATGAGATTTCTTTTCGCCCAATCCTGATCCAGAAGGATGTGGAAAAGCTTGAGAGAGTCCAGAGAAGAGCCACTTGTATGATTAGAGGCCTCAAAAGCAAGCCATATGAGGAAAGGCTGACAGATATGGGACTGTTCAGCCTAGAAAAGAGAAAACTTTGGAGAGATTTGGTAGCAGCTTACAAATATATCAGGGGAGAGCATCAGGGGCTAGGAGAACAACTATTTACCAAAGCACCCCAGAGTAAAACTAAGAGCAATGGTCATAAACTCCTAGAAGAAGGTTTCAGACTGGCTATAAGGAAAAACTTCTTCATGGTTTGTGTGACCAAACTCTTGAATAGACTTGTAGAGGGGGTGGTGCAAGCATCTAGCCTGGATATCTTCAAAAGGAGACTGGATGCACACCTTGCTGGGGTTATTTGAGCCCAGCAGTCTTCCCTGCCCTGAGCAGGGGGGCTGAACCTGATGATCTCATGAGGTTCCTTCCAGCCCTAAACTTCTGTGAGTCCTCCAATTTGTCTACATCGCTCTGAATCCTAGCCCTACCCTCCAGCATATCTACTACTCCCCCGAGCTTGGTGTCATCTGCAAACTTGCTGAGGGTGCACTCCATGCCATCTTCCAAGTTGTTGGTGAAGGTATTGGACAAATCTAGCTCCAGGACCAACCCCTGGAGCACTCCACTTGATACTGGCTGCCAACCAGACATTGATTACTACCCTCTGAGCTTAATGTACCAGCCAGTTTTTTATCCACCTTACAGTCCATTCATCCATAGCTTGCCTGAGAGAATGCTTTGGGAGACCATATCAAAAGCCTTGTTAAAATCAAGATATACGACATCCACTCGTCTCCCCACATCCACAGATCAAGTCATCTCATCACAGAAGGCAATCAGGTTAGTCAGGCATGACTTGCCCTTGGTGAATCCATGCTGACTGCTTCTAATCACTGTCTTCTCCAAGTGCTTAAAAACTGATTCCTTGAGGATCTGCTCCATGTTTTTTCCAGGGAGTGAGGTGAGGCTGACCAGTTTATAGTTCCCTGGATCCTCCTTTTTTCCTTTCTCAAATATGGGCACTATGTTTGCCTTTTTCCAGTCATCCAGGACCTCTCCTGTTCAGCATGAGTTTTCAAAGATGATGGCCAGCGGCTCTGTAATCACATCAACCAACTCCCTCAGCACCCTTGGATGCATCCCATCTGGCCCCATGGACTTGTATACATCCAGCCTTTCTAAATAGTCCCTTACCTGTTCTTTTGCCACTGTTGACTGCTCACCTCCTCCCCAAACTGTGCTGCCAGGTGCAGTAGTCTGGGAGCTGACCTTGCCTACAAAGACTGAGGTGAAAAAGGCATTGAGCACTTTAGCCTTTTCTGCATCCTCTGTCACTAGGTTGCCCCCCTCCCCTCACTCAATAAGGGACCCACACCTTCCCTGGTCCTCCTCTTGTTACTGACATACTTGTAGAAACCTTTCTGAACCTTTCTTCACATCCCTTGCTAGCTGCAACTCCAATTGCACTTTGGCCTTCCTGACTTCATCCTTGCAACAGTGCTCTTATTCTCCTCCCTAGTTTGTCCAAGTTTCCACTTCTTCTAAGCTTCCTTTTTACAACTTTCTGAAGAGTTCCCTGCTAGGCCAAGCTGGTTTTCTGCCATATTTGCTAGTCTTCTTGTGCATCAGGATGGTTTGTTCCTGTACTTTCAGTTAGGCTTCTTTAAAGTACAGCTCACTCTCCTGGACTCCTCTCCTCCTCAGACTGGCTTCCCAGGGGATCCTGCTGATGAATTCCCTGAGTGAGTCGAAGTCTGCTTTTCTAAAGTCCAGGGTCCTTACTCTGCTGCTCCATCCTTCCTTTCCTCAGTATCCTGAACTCAATCATCTTGTGGTCGCTGCTGCCCAAGTTGCCATCATCCACTACTACATTCCCTAGCAATTCTTCCCTGTTTATGAGCAGCAGGTCAAGAAGAGCACAGCTCCTAGTTGACCTCTCCAACACTTCTTCTGCCTGTGCCGTGAGAAAAGTCTTGCTTACTCCTTCCATCCCTTCCCTACACTGCCAGCCAGCTTACTGCAGCTGACAGCATTCTTGGATTGGCTGGTTTGTCCCAGGAGACAGGCAAATAAAGAAGACAGCTGGTCAGAGGAGACTTTTTTCCCTGGGCAGGGCTGCAACTTGCAAGGCCCTGGAAGACTGGGTCTGACTGGGGCAGCTGCCAGATCACAGTAGTCAGCAACAATGGAAGTCTTCTGCAATCTCTGATGCCTGGGTCAGGATGTTAGAGGGGAATATCCATCCCTAGCATACTGATTCACAGTGCTGTGTTTCCTCTTACGGATCACCTGGAGCTCATACCTCCCACCACTGAAACCAAACCAGGAGATTATAAGAATGTAAGAAATGCCATACTGGGTCAGAACAATGGTCCATTGAGCCCAGTAGCCCGCCTCTGATAGTGGCAAGAGTGGATGCTTTAGGGCATCAAACTGGATATATCTAGAGTGATCTATACCCTCCCTGGGATCCACTATTATTGGTTTAGAGATGTCACAGGAAACATCTCCAACTGTTCTGTTTGGTGGCTATTAATAGCTCTATCGTCCATGCATTTGTACAGTCCCTTCTTGAATGTGGCTATGCTATCTGACTCTACCACTTCCAGTGGCAATGAGTTCCACAAGTTATCTATGTGTTGCATGAAAGAGAAACCTGTTCCAGTGAGCAATATGGAAAGGTCAAGAAGACTGTGACCCTTTGACAGCATGTTTCTGATGACACCATGGATCATAACCCCAAGGCCAACCCCTTGCTCTTAGACATGTTAATATCACTGGGTTTAACAAGAAAAGGGTGAACAAGAATAATAGTTCATGGGCTGTACCTACTCTCTATTCATGTAATTCATACAAATTTCCCAAGAAGGCTTCCCAGAGCAAAGTGACATTTAATTTTTGTCTTTTATCAATTCCAGTTGAAATCACAGCTAATTATTCTGAAGGGCATAGTGGTATTTTACTTTGTTTTCTTTGGTTTGGACTATTTTCATCAGTTAAGTTTTTTGCCCTAGGAGAACCCTTGAAACACCCTGATCTCCCTGTGCGAGACTGTAATGATTTGAGAAGCCAAGATCTGTAGCAACTTTAGAAAGAAAATCAGATCTGATCATCAGAATGACTCATTTCATAATATTCAATCATCATCAATTGTCCTGGAATGTGGAATTCTTTCCGGAAAGCAGTCCTACACACACAAGCATGAAGACTTACAATTTTCAGCCCTCGAGTCATGTTTTTAATCATTTCATTTTTTTGAAATTTACCCTTTCTGTAAATGTCAGATTTTGGGATAAAAGGAGAAACTGAATGAACTGGCAAGTGGTGGGGGGAGGGAAGGTGAGAGAGAGGGAGAAGGAGAGAGTGCACATGCACATTGCCTTCTAATAGATGGTATAAGAATTGCTCAGATGTATGCCCTAGTCTCAATCTTGCTGTCATAGATTCTCTAGTTCAATGATGCTTAATCTTTTGGCCCCATGGGCCAGATGAGTTGTGTGAGTACAGTTCATGGGCTGGTATCCTCGTGGAGTCAATGTGCAGGGTTGCATCCTTCATGCTTGAATCAGGTCACACACTAATTCGGCCCAGCCCCACACATTGGGATGATGGCCTAAGCCTCCTCAGCCTCATGTACCCAATCTAGCATGCAGGTCCATGCTATCTGGCCCACTGGGCTCCCTATGGGTACATAAATCTGGCAGCAGGAGAACTGCAATTAGCCACAGCTCCCCTCCCACCAGATTTTCAGAACCTGGGGAGCCCAGCAAGCAAGCCTGATAATATAGCTTCATGGGCTGGACCTGGTCTGTTTGCAAGGGGTTGAGCATTCCTGCCTAGGTCAAATGGCAGGGGTCTGAACTCTCCAAGTAGGAAGATTTGAGATCTATCCTGACTGTGCTTATGAAGGTGAAAGTAACCACAAGGTCCTTGGTGGGCTTGGCTGTGTTTCCAGCATGATGTGGGAATGGTAAGACTCAGCAGACTCTACCCCTCCCTGAGCGTTATTGTGCAGGGAATTCAGGATGGCTCCAGCCCACAAATCTCCCTTCAATGAAATTTGGGATTGGGCACTTTCATGCGTGCAGGTGCAGCTAAGGCAAGTCACAGGACTTCATCTCCAATCCTGGCCTAGAACAGCTACCCACAAGCTGCTGCCCCACCCTGTGTCTTGCTGTTTCTCACTGGCTGTCATTCTAAAAATACTTTCCCTTCTGCCCATGGGTTTGTGTTTTCTGTTAGGTTCCCTTTAAATGTGTGCAAGCATGTGAACACACAGACGTACACAGTTATTTACCCTGTGGGTAGCAGCTTTCACATCAGCACAGACCCAGCGTTAGACAACCCAGCTCCACCCTTAAGCTAGGGAGAGCAGGGATGGGTAGGAGGTGGGCAGGAATGGGAGGGAGGACTATTAGGCTAAGAAGCTGGTAACACTTGGGCAGTGGTGCTGGAGGAAGAGATAAAATGAGCTGACAATCAGAATAATAGGCAGAAAAATTCTGGAGGAGCTGATTCAATTTGTTGAACCTGCTTGAGCAAGATTGCCTTGTGCTGAATTGCTGGCTCTGCTGCAGACAGGCAAGCATTTAAATGACCCTGCACGTTGATAAGATGTTATTGGTGCTACCGGAACATATGAAGCCCACAGGAAAATGGTAACTGGGTCAGGGCAGAAAGGGGCCCCATCGTCCACACACGTTTAGTACAGCCTCACCCGTAGCCAGTGTTCCTGATCCGTCATAGGAATACAGCATTGTGAGAATGGATCAGAAGCCAGTATTCTCACCCAATACCCTGTCTGTCACAATGGCCAGTACCAGATGTAGCAGAGAAAACTGCAAGCATTATCAGTGAGTAGTCATCCCTAGTGGTTAGGGCTTTGCCTAGGGACCAGTCAGAAGCAAGGAGACAAGCCAAGGACATAAACCAGGGTCAGGAGCTGAGAGTCATAGTCAGGAGCAAGTCAAAGATTAGTGACTCGGGCACCCAAGAGAACAGGGAACAGAGCAGAAACCAGAGCTAAGATAAAGTGCTGGGATCAGGGCAGTCTATAAGCTCACCAGGAGACAGGTTGTGCTGGCTGCTTCTCACTGTCTGCCCAGGCGGTTTTAACATTGTGAATGGAATGGGAGTAGTTTCCTGCCACCATATTAGCCAAGGATTGGCTCAGGTGGAGTGTCTATCATGGACCTCGATCTAGGTTTCTGAGCCTGCCGCACAGGTGGAGTGCTAACTAATCCTAGTACGAAACCCCACAGCATCTCACATCTGGTCACATCCTCTCCCCTAGAAGAGTTTAACTTGGGCCTTGAAGCACCTGCTTCCATTTCCCTTCCCAAACTGTTGTTACCATTAGCTCCAGCATACCCATACCAATGTACCCACACCCTTTGGACTCATGCTAATTTCTTAGTTTCAACAACTTCCAGTAGCACAATCTAAATACAGGTTGTGTGGAAAATGATTGCCTTTGAGCTCTTTTGAACTTCTTACCTTTTCATCTCTTTGCTGTCCCCTTGTACCTTGATTATGAGACAGAGGCTAGAAGGTTCCAAACTCCCTTCACTGGACCGTTAGTTTATATGTTTTTAGCACATGTTCCCTTATACATGGCTTCGCAAAGCTAACAGGCTCAGTGGTCATCTTTTTCTGAACCAAACCCCTTCACACCAGAAATACAGATTTCTTCCAAAACTCTTTTTTCACCAGCCCATCTTCCCATCGTGCCACTTGAATTTGGGTCCTGGTTTGACTGTGTACTCACTGAAGTACCAGGGCAATAACAACCATCTCTTTCTGATGGCTAGAAAATGATATTTAGAGGTTTGCTTTCGGGAACTGGCTAGGTAAAGTAGATATGCATTAGAATAATGGTCCAGGGCAACAGTAAGGATTAATTGGTTTCTAAAGACCTACTTGTGACAAAGTTTCCTTCAAGGCTCCCTGTGTCTGGAACCAGCAGACACCATGTCTGAGACCATCAGACAAGCAGGCATATACAGGCTGGGAAACTGAAAACATATACCACTTTGTTCCATAATATGAGATAAGGGACTCTGCTGTGGTGAGCCGTTCACTGCAGGACTCCTGGGATTTCTTGTTTTGGTGGACAGACCAAATTAAGACACCAGTAAATGACCAAATTAAGATGTGTGCATGTGATGGGTTTTTTGGAACAAAGGAATATGCTGACAGAATAGAACGTGGGCAGTATGACAACCACAAGGAAACCAATCAACGGTACCCAGGAATGAAGAGTCATCAGAGGGGAGAAAGAATACAAAGGAAGGGATTTCAGAGCAGCAAAGTTCCCCAGTGGAGGGAACACAAGGCCACCATGGACAGAGGACACATCATTACCCTGTCTCACCCACCTCACTGGGGGGAGGATGGAGAGTAGGCCTTAGTCCTCCGCCTCCAAGCTGCTGACATCTGACATTCAAGAAAGAACTACAGGGTGACGCTCACATACTGACCAGATGTACCTTCCCTCTGTGACAGCCATAGGACTGGTAGATATAGAACTGGGGGTCAGGGGGTTATTTTGATTGCCTTGCCTTCATTATTTTTATCGGATATCACTGTATATCAATAACATTTGTCTATTATCAAATAGAGAAGTTGTGGTTAGTCTGAGGGTTTGGCTTCACCTGGAACAAGGTCATAAATCCAGTGCCAACACTTTCCATCCAGGAGTTGAAGTTCAGTCATGGGGCAGCCAAGAAAGGGAGATATGAGGGGCCAGGAGGAAATAAACAAGCTACAGCAGTGGTTTTCTACCTGTAGACCATTGGACCCCTAGGGGTCCACAGACTATGTCTAAGGTGTCTGTGAAAGATGGCTATGATCAATCAAAAGTAAGTGAATGCCTACACTTACAATTCAAACAGGTCCACACCTCCATTCAAAAATGTGTAGGGGTCCACAAACAAAAACAGGTTGAAAACCACTAAGCTAGAAGGTATGTGGCTCAGTGAGAGGGCTGCTACCATGGACTGGAGGGCCCTAGGCTCTAGCTGAGTTTCTTCCTGTTAGTGAGTCAGAAACTGCTCCACTGCTCTTCATTCATTTTATCCAATGACTATTGAATGCAAAGTGCAGTGGCTCAGCTTTAAAAAGAGTGTTGGAGGGAGGACTGGATAGTGCCTGACCCATGGCCTTGTAGTTAAACAGCCAGCTACAACCTTGGGATTTATGTAACTCAGATATGCACATATGGAATCACGCAGCAAGCCAGACAACACACAGCTGTCATGTGAATGCTTGTACATCCATATTGTGTGTAGCATAGGACCCTAAACTGCATTAAATGCTGAAAATGGCAGTTCTATGTCTAGGTAAGTGCCTCTAGGTATGTTGAATAGAATAGGATTCTGGCCTGTATATTTCATCCCCAGGTACAACTTTTCTAAAATAACAGCTTTCCATTGGAAAAGGCTGACTCCAGGAGACTGAAACATTTCATTGGATGTATCAATTTTATTAATTTTTTTTTTAGGAAATGAATTAAATGTTTCATTTTGATAAGGTCGCAATGTTGTCTTTAGAGCAGATCAATGATTATAAATTCTAATATAATATAAAAGTCAACAATAAAGAGTTGTGATTTTACACAAAATATTTTGAGAAGGTTGAAATGAAGCATATGGGAAGTATTTTATTCTCTGAAAAAATGTAAGATGTCAGCTGTCTATCCTGTTCTAAGTTGGCACCAGGTTTTGGGATCTCAGAAGTACCTGGCAGATGGAAGCTCCAATTTTTGCCCAGCTCTAGCATTTAGCAGCACTATGAATCAGAAGGTGGAAGGCCCAGTCCTATGGGCCAGTCCCATGGAGCCAGTGGGAGGTCAAGGAGCTCAGTCATTCTCAACATCAGGACTAAGTCAGTGTATCTCAGGCTGGGGGCTCGGTGTCTGCCTTATGAACATTTGACATATAGAAGACATATACTTTAGGATAGTAGCCTTGTATATTAAGAACTACAGATTTCTTACAGTGATACCTTTTATTGGACCAACTGCATGGTTGGGATAGTGTTAGGTAACATTAAGAGCTGCCAAATTATTACAGCTAGGGGCTGTACACAGCCATTCAGTCCTGCAGTCCCCTCTCCTGTCAGGGCCTTAGTCTCAGAAAGGCCACCCTCTCCTGCCTTATTCCAACTGTCTTGTTTCCCTGATTGCTCATTGCACCAATGCAACCAGAGCACAGACTGTCTGAGGATTCATTAGAGGAGCAGTACAGGGACCCTGCTGCATCTCCCCTTTGTTTTCAGAGGTTGAGGTTCTCCTCCCCATTGCTTTCACCTGGCTCAGGTCCCCTTTCCCCTCGCTCAACCTGTGTCATTCTGTATAATTACAAATCCCAGTGGGGCTGTAGGTTCCTCTGACCCATGCTGTCTAGCAGCAGTGCTGCATGATTGGTGTTTCCCTTCCAGCACTGACTTAAGAGGAGCAGCTGCTGGCTTAGACACTGCAGTCATTAGTGCAGATTCTCTCCTTTCACAGAGCTTGGAATTAACATGCTATGGCTGTTAATTCCATAATTATCATAAGGAATGTATTGTTAGGAACTAGCAACTTCCATTATACTCCAGTCAGTTCTGCCCTGAATGATGTCCTAGGCACTGGGATAGGAGTGGGAATATCAGTTAGGCCATGGGGGTGTGGGGAGTCTCAGCATCCAGACTCCTGGGTTCAGTTCTGTACCCTGAAAAGAAGCAGGTTCTTATGGTAGAGTGTGCTGGGAGTCAGGACTCCTGGTTTCTGTCCCTAACTCTGTGTGATGCTGAGTGAACCACTTGACTTTCCTGTGCCCACTGCTCTGCCCTTCCCAAGCAGGGACATGTGACATAGCAATAATATAACACCCAGAACAGGACGTAAAGCTTTGGCAACGCTGATGGTGCCTGGTGTTACTGACTCTGCAAAGGGATTCTGTGGAGTGATCATAGGGTCCTGGTTCTCCATTCACTACAGAGGACTAAATACAGAAGATACAAGAATGATGTCTCCTGGTAGAGGGTGGGAATTATTGATGAGTCTCAAGATGGCTGAAGAGTCCATTCTGTGCTCTGCAAGTTTTTCCACAGACATGACAGATGGTGCCTTGGCGGGGTGCACAGCTGTTGGCTAGGATGTTGTGCACTTTTCTTCCTCCTCTGCCATTTCTTGGCTTCCTGAGAAAGTTGGTTCTCTTTAAAGTGAGCTGTAGCTTGATGTATAGTGCAGTGCCATTGGTGGTGGCTTGGCTTGGTGGGGATTGAAAAGTTTAAAAATGATTGGTGGGGGGAGTCTCTTTTCCCCAACAATCAGGCCTGTAGAAGAGGAGGAGGCTGCCCCCACCTAGGGGCCAGGTAGAGAAACAGGACCCGAGCGAAGATTCTCATGTCTCTCGATTGGTCCTGCCAGCCACCTGGAGGGGGATAAAAGGGCAGCGCACCTGACACCAGAGAGAAGGCAACGAGGGATGAAGGGGAGGAGTCCTGAAGAGCTGGCCAGAGCTGGCCAGTGGGGCCAAGTGGTTGCCCCAGAAGAGCCCAAGAGCTGTGGGTGACAGCTGGGCTGGGCTGCTTGGCGAATGTGGCGGTGCGCAGCAAGTCTCTGGCAAGGACCTGGAGCCTGGGAGCCACAGACAGAGGCTCGGTTCGGTTATTCAGGGCACAGGGCAGTGCATGGTAAGTCTCTGATGGGGACCCAGAGCCTGGAAGCTGCAGGAGGCGACTTGGCTCGGCCGCTTGGTGCATGAGCTGGTACGCGGCAAGGCTCCAGGGGGGTTCCCGAGCCTGGAGTCACAGGAGGTGGCTCGGCTTCGCTGCAGTAGCACAGCTTGGGCCCCCTTTTTTTCCCCTTTTCTGTTGATACCCAGGAGCTGGATCAGCATGTGGATGGCACACAGAGGATCCTGGAGGGACTAGACCCCTGAAGCTGCAGGTAGCAGTGCAGGTATTGATGGATCAGTGGTAGCATTCTTGCCTGTCATGTGCAAGACTCTAGTTTGATTCCCCAGCCAAGGCACCAGAGGGGTGAGTTGTCAAGAGGTAATCCTCACTGAGGAAAAGGGTTCCCCTGCCCAGCATGTCTGCACCTCAGGCTTTGTTGCTGATTTGCCTCTGCTAGATGTATATGGGCACTTAACCTATACTGAATCCCCTCTTGCTCTCCAGCACCTATGTCTTATCCCAACCTGGTTTGTCCCTTATTAAATTGTATGTGGTTAAGTTCCAACTAGTTTCTTGCCTCTATAGGGAATAGGAGAGCTGCTCCCCCATAAGTGGCTACACCTCCCATAGTGCACTAGTACCCACTAAATCCCTTCAATTGCAGAGGGGTTACCTTGTCCAAGTACCACCCGGGTTACACCTGTTACCAGCCAGCACTTCCCAGTTTGTAAGGTTGATGCCACCATTCTTAAGGCATGCTTTCAGGATGTCCTTGTAGCACTTCCTCTGTCCTCCTCTTACCATGACTAAGTTGAGAGAAGAGGGCTTGCTTTGGGAGATGAGTGTCAGCCATCTGCACACAATGGTCAGCTCAGCAAAGTTGATATTTCATTATCTTTGCCTCAGTCCTGGTTATGTTAGGTGCAGAGGGGATGCTGACATTGGTGTAATGATCTTCCCATCTAATCCAAAGGATCTTATAGTTTCATAGTTTCTAGGGTCGGAAGGGACCTGAGCAGATCATCTAGTCCGACCCCCTGCCATGGCAGGAAAGAGTACTGGGGTCAAACGACCCCACCAAAGTGTTCATCCAACCTCCTCTTAAAAGCCCCCAGGGTAGGAGCCTGCACCACTTCTCTTGGAAGCTGGTTCCAGACCCTAGCCGTCCTGACAGTGAAGTAGCGTCTCCTGATATCTAACCTAAACCTACCCTCCGCCAGCTTGTGACCGTTATTCCTGGTCACTCCTGGCAGTGCTCGGGGCAACAGGGACTCCCCCAATGCCTGCTGGTCCCCCCTGACTAGTTTATAACAGGCCACTAGATCCCTCCTCAGCCTTCTCTTGTGGAGACTGAACAGGTTCAGGTCCCGTAGCCTCTCCTCATAGGGCCTGCCCTGCTGTCCCCTGATCATGTGAGTGACCCTCCTCTGGACCCTCTCCATGCTGTCGACATCCCTCTTGAAGTGCGGCGCCCAGAACTGGACACAGTACTCCAGCTGCAGCCTGACCAGTGCCGCATGGAGGGGGAGGATCACCTCTTTGGACCTGCTCAAGATGCATCTGTGGATGCATGCCAAGGTGCGGTTGGCCTTCCTGACTGCCTCCCCACACTGCCGGCCCATGTTCATCCTGGAGTCAGTGATGACCCCCAGATCCTTTTCCGCCTCCGTGCTGACAAGAGGGGAGTTCCCTAACCTGTAGGTATGGTGCCGGTTGTTCCTCCCGAGGTGCATCACCTTGCACTTGTCTGTGTTGAATCCCATCCTATTCTCATCCGCCCACCCTTGTAACCTGTCTAGGTCTGATTGTAGCCTGTTGCTTCCTTCTAGTGTGCCCACGTCCCCCCACATCTTAGTGTCATCAGCAAATTTGAACAGGGTGCTTTTTACCCCCTCGTCCAAATCACTGATGAAGATGTTGAACAGTCTGGGCCCAAGGACCGAGCCCTGGGGGACCCCACTGCCCATGTCCTTCCAGGTTGAGAAGGACCCATCCACTACCACCCTCTGGGTGTGGCCCTCCAGCCAGTTGGCGACCCATTTGACTGTGTGGGTGTCTACACCACAGCCCCCCAGTTTCTTAATGAGAACAGGGTGAGAGACAGTGTCAAAAGCCTTCCGGAAGTCCAGGAAGACTATGTCCACTGCTACCCCTGCGTCTAACGATCTGGTGATCTGATCGTAAAAGGCCACCAGGTTGGTCTGACAGGACCTGCCACTGATGAACCCATTTTGGTTGCCCCTAAGCATGCAGTCTCCTGCTGGCCCCTCATGGACGTGTGCCAGAATGATTTTCTCAAACAGCTTGCCTAGGATCGAGGCAAGACTAACTGGCCTATAGTTTCC
Organism: Crocodylus siamensis; assembly: GCF_052110815.1. Lineage (NCBI taxonomy): Eukaryota > Metazoa > Chordata > Crocodylia > Crocodylidae > Crocodylus > Crocodylus siamensis. The sequence goes on from NC_143403.1 coordinate 49,632,610, forward strand.
CGGGTCCTCCTTCCTGCCTTTTTTGAAGATGGGAACCACGTTGGCCCTCTTCCAGTCCTCCAGCACCACTCCTGAGCACCACGAGTGCTCGTAAAGCCATGCCAGGGGACTAGCAATGATCTTGGCCAGTTCCTTTAGAACTCTAGGGTGGATCATCCGGACTGGCTGACTTGAATACGTCCAACCCCTCCAGAAGCTCCCTAACTAAATCCTCGCTAACCCGTGGCCCAGGTGTGCCTCCCCCAGGGCCCGAGGGGGGCCCAGCAGGGAGGTGGCTGTTCTGGTCCCTACTTAGGATCTTCCTGAAGCAAAGCTGATGGAACCATTCCACATGCTTAAGATGGCTTCGATATGTCTCCCACATCTCACACCCATAGAGAAGCATGCAGATAACCACTGCATTGTAGACCAGGATCTTAGTTTCCATCTGCAGATCTCAGTCAGTAAAGATACAGTGAAGCAGCTTTCCAAAGGATATGCTGGCACAGCGAATCTTATGTTTGATTTCTATATCAAGACTGACTGACTGAGAGAGGGGGCTGCCATGGTATGGAAAATGCTTGGCATTTTCCAGGGGTTTTCCACCAATAGTAATTTGTGGTGGGGAGGGGGACAGCTTGTGCTGGGGCAGGCTGATGGAGCACCTTGGTCTTCCCAAAGTTAAGGAAGTGCCAGGCTGTGACAGGCACCTGAGAAAAGGTCAAAGTTGGATTGCAGATCAGTCTCAGGGTGTGTGAAGATAACAGTCATCAGCATACTGAAGGTCAGTGATGCCAATCTTGGTAACTTGTTTTGCTGTGAAGGTGCCACAGGTTGAAAAGCTGACCATCCATTTGATGCTCAGTCCCAATCCTGGGAGGAAGGTGATCACAGATAAGAATCAAAATCACAGAAAGATAGATGAAAAAAAGGGTTGGGTGTGATCACATAGCTCTGCTTGACACTAGTAAAGATGGAAAATGGGTCTTCCCAGTACAGATGGTAAATGACACTAGTACAGATGGTAAATGGGTCCTTAAAAGGACTGTGGCAGTCATCCCATCATGGACTGATGGAGTTATAGGTCATTGAATGCCATAAACAGTTCCTGGTGTGCCAATGTTTTCCACCAATACAGTCAGAGGGGAGATTGTGTGCACTGATCATGAGAAGATGACTTAGGATGCCATTACCTTTGGCACCCACATAGACTACACGAAGATGGTCCAACCTGAGGGAATTCAAGAAACAAGATGCTGATCAGTAGCAAAATGAACTTCAGTACTAGACACAGAGAAAAAACACTGCCAGAACTGTGGCCAGGGACAGAGTTTAGCTCAAAAGCTCCCAAATGCTAGAAACTGTTCAAAATACGGCAAATATGCTTATTATATTTCTTAGAGACTCCAGAGGACCTTCTGCAGAGAAACAGGCTCCATCTGCAGTATCTTCCACCTCACTAAAAAGAGGATCAGACCCTGACATGGACAGTGTCAGAAAATAAAAATGAATCCTCTCCTCAGGGAAGTCTGCAAGAAAACTCAGTTAGAGAAGTAAGCTCCACACAAGTTAGAGCATGATCAAGAAAACTGAGCAGATCTCCTTAGAGACTTACCCTTTAGACATTCATTTACAGTTATTCCTGTATAGATTGTTAAACTGGTGAAGAAATGGAAATAGCTTTAAGAGTTATAGATTATTGTTACTTGTTTATAACAAGTTGTAATCTAATCTTTCTTTTTAAAGAAAGGGAGATATGGACTGATCCTAGAGTCCTGGTTCTCCACACCCACCGGAGAGAACAGGAGGGCAATAGTAAAGGTCAGACAGCCTCTGCCGGGGACCCAGGTTACACCCACAATAGTGGTGCATGTGTGCGTCTCTCTCCCTTGTGCTACAGATTCTGACACAGGACTCCTGCAGTCATGTCAGGATCTCCGCAGAGCACCGCAGTGGCTCTCTCTCCTCCTTTCCCTTCCAACCTGACAACCAAGCCAACTTGTGCTGAGCCCTGCCCAACTGAATCAGCTTTCAACCAGCGTGTCGACTAAACCGTACCAACATAGAGACTGGGACTGACGACAGCATACTATTGCACAGTTGCTACAGTCTGCCTTGTCACCCTTTTTTTTTTTTTGAGCTGAGGTATAGAAAACCCCCTTTTTCCAGACATCAGGGATACTCTGGAGAAGATTATGCAGCCACTACACAGAAATATTCTCACGTGTCAGCAGTTCAGGGTTATGCCATAGAAGCCTGATGGTTACTGTGACTGCAATCTGGATATCTTCTTGGTTAAAGGAAGGGGACTCTACCAAAATTTCCCAACCCAATTCAAGTAGGACTGTTGGTGGCAGACAGCTGAGAAAAATCTTTAAATGATATTCACGTTGATACAGTTGAATTCATAAAGTGTGAGTAATATTGTGATTCCTTCCAGGGTCAGGTCATGAGGGTCTTTCTACCACATGTATCAGTAGTCCACATAGTTGAGATGGCCACAGGGTGGTCTCTGAGGTGACAATGATCACAGAAACCTTGTAAAAGGGCTATCCCAGAATCCTGTGCATTGGTGGCAAGCCAGGAAATGTTGAAAAGAAAGCTGAGAAAAGTTTTCTGATGGATTGCTTTAGTAAGGGGTGGCACTGTACTTTCATCCAGTGTTCAGAGGGGCACTGCATGATTGCCAGGTGATTAATCAGCAAAGCATCAGTGTCTGATATTTTACTAGGTTTGGGTATCTGATCATTATGGTTACGTATAGTCCTCAAAGCTAATGATGCAGCTGCAGATAATTTTTCACCAACAACTGCAAGAAGTTATTAACAAAACCCTAAAAAGAAATGTCACTGTGATCCTGTGTGAACTTAATGCCCAGATAGGATTATGACAACTGGGCAAGGACACTGGTATCTGGCAGAACCACGAATGGGGAATGATTGTTGGAGTCTGCTATGGTCAGCAACAAAGCTAGCAATGACTTGCTTATCTATCATCTAATGAGTCATAAGGAAAAAAGGTAGTCTGGATGCTTCACTAGCCTGGTATTGATCATGTTCCTGCTAAGTGTAGTAGATGATCAATGATCATGGGTATAAAAGTTCACAGAGGTGAACTTGACACTGATCATCAGCTTTGGCTGACAAAGGTGCAATTCTTACTTCAATGTCAGCCAGCTAACAGACAGAAATTAGTCTGAATCAACTAAAAATTCTTATTAGAGGCAGGCTACTAGATGGCATTCTGATTTGAATTGCTTGATGCTTTTAAAACTCTGAACAAGACTTCAGTGATCCGTAGTGACCCCTGCCAGCCTGGTGCTAGAGTCTCACCTGTCACCCATCAACTGTGGACCACTGAGAAGCTGCTCCCAGCTATAAGAGCTAGAAAAAAAAAGTGAAGCTACAATTTTGGTTTTCAAAAACAACATTTGGGTCTGAAGCCCAAGCAAAAACTAAATGGATTTGACTTTAGAGCATTATCGAATGTCAGACAAGTGAAGAGCTCTGGTGGCTGAGACACACCAGTGGAGATCACACTTCTGGCATGCATGATCTTCTCAGCTTGTGTTCAGCATTGTAGCATTTTCACTAGGAGTGTCCATCAGCTCCCCCAATAAGGAATTGGGATAAGAGGTGGAATACCAGTATTCAGCTCCTGGCACTGCCACAGGTGTAGTTCAGGAAACTAAGTCATCCTCTGTCTGCCTCAGTGACTCCAACTATCAAACAGCAGTATGATGCAATCCTCCTTTGCAAGAAAGTACTTGGAGATCTATAGAAAAGGGCAGTTCAGAAGCTAGGTATGGTTAAATGATGTTTTCAAATCAGCATGTGATCTCAGCAAGCATGACCCTATCAGCGATGCACATACTAATTCTCCTGTAATTAATTGGCCAACGTATTTGTGTCACCTCTGCCCTCTGCTTGTCGGCATCAGAAATGCTCACTGTGGCAGGACACTCTTTGTGCCTTCCACTTCAAGGGCCAGAAGACAGTAGCCGGCAGGTGCCTGATGAGGGCAGCCATTTTAGATTCAGGGCTGCCCATATAAACAGGGCATTTTGCTGCCTGGGAGGCCAGGCAACAATATCGCCTGGCTGCAGGTATCATCTGGAGGTAAGGGAGGAGCTGTAGGGGATGGTCAGGAGGCTCCTAGTCCTGGGCATGACCTAAAACTGCACCATGCCAGGAGTGAGTGGCCTGGTGGGGCTCTCAATGGTGCGGGAGCCCCCAGGAAATGCCAGGCCAGTTACCACCCTGGTAAAGGTGGGTTGGGGCGCCTTAACCCCAGCTCCCACAACTGGTGGGTTACCCTCTTTGTAGGGTCTGGAAGGTGGACCCCAGAGAAAGCATGAGACCATAGACTCAAGAACCTGTCTGAACATCCCCCTGACTGGTCCAAGCTAGGGCCAGGACTGGAAGGGTTGAAGGGCCAGGGGCCCACCACAAGGGATGCACGAGCCAAGGGCCTAGGGGTCCAACTGGGCTGGAGGTGGGCCAGGGCTAGCAGAGCCGAAGGTCCTGGGGGGACCACACCTGTAAGGGGGATCAGCTCAGGGAGCTATGCAACTGGGAATGAAGGTAGAATAGGCTGCCTGAATGAAGGGATCCAGGTGGGGTTCAGCTAGTAGGATTCTGGGGCCCAGTGCGGGGCTGGTGATATGGATAACATCTGGATGCCATCTGCGAGGCTTGGGCTGCGGTGTAGGGGAGGAGTGGAGCTGCAGATAGCACCCCCTGGCATCAGGGCAAGAAATGGGCAGCCTCCTGCTTAACTGACATCAATTAATTAATTAACAACAAGGCATGGTGGGTGAGCAGGTGGATGGCTAGCCCAGAAACAGGTGGGTGGGCCACAGGAAAATTGGCCCCAAGAAGGCCCCCTGTTACACTCACCCATATGTCAGACCCCATATTGCTAACAGGTAATGAAGATCCTCCTTTAGCTCAGGGGTCTGAGCTTTGAAATCAAGAAGGGCTGAGTACTATCCCAACTAATGCTATAAACATCTGAGCAGTTGTTGTCTGCAGCAGATGGCAACCATCTCCCTAGCTGGCCCTAGCAATGTTCCAATATGGATACCTTCTTATATGATGTTTAATCTCTGCCTTGATGCTCAGGCCCTAAGGGAAGAGAAGAGAGACCTTGGGAGTGGAACTGCTGGGGACAAGGAGATATTCCATCTCAAAGCAGCAGTGAAGATAAACACCCAGCCACAGATCAGTCATCCTGTATTGTAGCCACGCACATATAGCATATATATTTTGTCCCTCTCTTGCTGTTTTTCAGGTCTGAAATTACTACAGTTGGCAGCTGGAGAGAATGAGAAGTGCTGCAATGTGAGGGGAATACATACAAGGCAATGTGCCAACAAGAGTATGTTAAGCTAGGGCACCTTGGAGTTAGGCAAGTCTGCAGGTCCCCTGTGGATTTACATGTATAATCCCAGGAAGCACTTGAGAAGGATTATGCTAACAGGACTTAACCCAATCTCTAGCTACAGAGGACCCCTGCTTGGAGTCAAATTGTCCAAAGCAGAGCTTTGAGTGCCTTTATTTGAGGCATCTAGTGTTGGCCACTGCTGGAGACCAGATGCTGGGTTACGTGGGCCACAAGTCTGACCCAGTCAGGCAGCTCCTCTGGCATTAATTTCCAGAAGGAAAAAACATGGTTGTGTCCACAGACTGCTTTTCTCCCTATGATTTCCCACTGGTGCAGCAAAAAGAGTTCTGTTCTGCTGCAGCCTGCTTTCCAGCTGATCCCATGGGCATTACCAAGATGCAGAACATCAGGGTCAAGGGTAAGAGTACAAGGCTGGGAAGTCCAAGTGCTGAGGGTCACAATACTACAGAGTTTGAGCACTAGGGGGTAGGTAGGGATGCAGGCAGGAATCAAGGACTGGGAGTAAGGCTAAGGGGGTCAGGCTAGGAAAAGGTACAAGAAGAAGCTAGGCAAAGGCTCAGGTAGGAGCTGGAGAAGCAAAAAGAACCAGATTACGGAATCCCAGAGCCAGGAATCAGGTCTAGGAACCAAGGACCAAGACGAGGCAGCACAAGCCATAGGCTCTGGAGTGAGGAAATGGCCATCTCGCACCAAGTGCTGCTGTTTATATGCACTCTTAACAGAGGCCAGCCAAGGGCACTCGGGCAGCCTGCAGCCATTCCCAGCCAAACTATCAGGGGCAGCTGGGGCTTGTCTGTCTACCTGCAGCGCAAAGTCCTGACAGCTGATGAATTGCTAGCTTGTGGAACTCACTGCAGCAAGATATCATTAAGGCACAGAGCTTGGAAGGGATCAAGGTGGGTCCTGAACATCACTCTGGATTAGAAGTATGTGCAGAGAGACAGCAGTAGGGATTAAGGAAGATGTCAGAGACGAGAACCTTCCTGTTTCAGGATGGAACTGAGCTCTGATTGACTGAGATTTGCCCATTGCTGCCACTTACCTGGCTCTTTATACTTTCCTCTGTTATTAGCCAGTTTTGGAGAGCAGGGACTGATCCAGGCCAGTAAATTCTATGCTTCTTTATTTAATCTTCCTCCCAGCAAAACCCGCTCAGAACAGTTCTAGATGATGTAATGGGTGAAGCACTAGTAGTTCATAGTGATGTTTTTATGCTGGAGATCCCAGTGCTCTTAGCACCAATGCAGCTGTATCAAGAGGATTTTTGGGGAAGTAGACTAGTGCACCCAAGAGCCGAGAGATGAATTTACAGAGGAGCAGAGGGACCACAGGAAAGAAGGTGATGAGGAGGTGGAGGTGGAGATGGAGACAGGTTAGAGCCAAGGGACCAGTTTTATAACCTTTGAAATTATTAGTAAGGGCAGAGAGAGGGGGAGGTGAATGAAGCACAGCACCTGTAGAGCCAAAGGAGGAGGGGCATCACTTTCAAATGTACTTTCCGATGCACCAATCAAGGCTTACCATCCTCACCTCTTCCTGGGAGACTCCCCAGGCAGCTTTAGAATAGGAGGTTGAGAAAATTAAACATGGTATAAAAATGACCTACCCCCATGAATCAGACAGGGCAACGATTGGTACAAGGACTGCTGAAACTCTGACGTTAAGTTCTCACTGACTGTACATTGCTGCTGCTCCACTGCCTCCAGCAGAGCCGCACTGATTTACACCAGCTGAACATGGAGTTCTTTTAGTTCTACTCAGGGTCTGGTAGTTGAAGTACTAACCTGAGCCTTAAAGGGTGCATCTCTCTTCCCTGTGCAACTATTTACAAGAGTGTGGTTGGCACAGTGTCAGGGAGGGAATGGTGTGCTGGAGGCGCCTATGGCATGGAGCCTGGGGAGAGGCACCGAGCATGGCCTAGGGGCTCATCCAGGGGCAAAGGCAGGCACTGTCCAGCCTGCTCCCCCTCCTTCTCCAAGGGGCCAGGTCAGCAGAGGCCATCTCCCACTCAGGAGCTTCATGGTGGGCAGGTGAGCAGTGGGTGGCAGCCCAGGCAGGCAGCCTGGCTTTCGGGGGACCCCCTGTCATGAGCAGGTGCCGCTGGACTTACTCCTAGGCCCGCTGTGGGGGCTTGGAGCAGGGCTGCAGGTGGCTGCCAGGCAGCAGATGGGGCTGGGGCTGGGGCTGAAGCATAGGCGGCAAAAGGGGGACACTAACAGGGCTTAGCATTTCCAGATGTGGGGCAGTGGTAGGGCTGCAAGGCAGCCCAGCCATGGGCTTCTGACAACTACAGCAGGGGTATGGAGGGGCGTGCAGGCAGCGATGAGGGAGGGAGTGGGGCTGGGGCAACCTAGGGCCAGAGAAGGGGTAGGTGTTGCAGAGCCACTGGGGCAGGGGGCTGAGCCATGAGCTGGCTCGTCTGGGGGGGCACGGCCCCTGCTGTTACATCCCAGGAGCCATGGGGGGGGGGGTCTCCAGATCTGCACAGGGCAGGATGGGCTGCCGCTGTGGGCTAGGGCCAGGACTGCGATGCTGGGAGGGTGCTATGGTGGGGGGAAGCCACCCCAAAATTCAGAATAGCCCCCCGATCCCACCTCCCAGCACCCCCACTTCAGGAAGAGCCCAGTGTAGCAGTCTTCCCCATGCAGATCCAGGCAAATGCACACCCCTGCCCCCCATGCCTTCTGGGACATGTGCAGTGGTGGGAGGTGCCACCCCCTCCATGCTCCCCACAGATAAGCTGGGATGGGGTGGGTGCAGGGGTCCATCACCGCAGCCAAGGCTGACCTAGCTCTGGTCCCTATCACCAGCCCCCACCCCAGGCAGTGCAGGGCTGGGGCTGGTGCAGGGAGGCAGCACTAGGCTACAGCCCTGGGCATGTGGGAAGAGGTGGCCACACAGGTGCAGTGGGCCCCAGCCCTGATCCCAATCCTGGCTTGGCTCTGCTCCCTCCTGGTCCTGGTCCTAGTCCCAACCCCACTCCTTCCCGCCAACCCCATGGCCCTTTCCTCTCCCCCCCCGCCCCTTCCACCACGGACTTCCTGCCTCACATGCTCGGCCTCCCCGAAAAAAATACTTTCTCCCTCCACCTATGAGCTGAATAGGTGCAAGGTAACAGGGAGGGCCAGATTTGAGTACAGTCTTCCTCACGCTCAGTAGAACTCCACTTCACAAATAGATTCAGTGGAGCTGCCTGTGATGTAGATATTATTTAGTATGATGAAAGGTCTCCAGTACAGCCCGAGCCTCAATTCCCCAGCTGTAAAATGCACACAATGAGCCTTCCTTTGTCTATCCCATCTAGCTTGATTGCAAACACTTGGAAATTCTGTGTCTGTGCAGCACCCAGCACAATGAGGTCCTGATCTCAGCTGGTGCCATGAGCTCCCACCTCCATCCAAATAATAATAATGACACTTGTTCATCTCTTTTCCCTACAGCTTAGACCCCTGAGGTCTCTCTGGAGGAGGCTGGTAAATTTTAGAGCCAGGCGAATTTATACAGGGCCTCTGGTTTTCATGCTCATATATCTTCTCTTCCCAGATGTATTGGACTGGCACTTAGGAATGTTCCATGGGCCAAATGCAAGACAGAATCCTGGAGCCTCCATAGGGAGGTATCAACATGAACATTTGGAGCTCCTCAGGTAAAAGGCCCCCTCCTGGAAGGTATGTGGTTGCCAGAGATGCAGTTGGCTCTATGCCATGGACGAGGACTGAGGTTAGAATCCTACAAGACCACAAGAGACGCATGTGGTCATCTTGTATGTCATCTCGCCTGCAGAATACAAGCAAGGGACTGACCCAGGGACTTGTGCACTGAGCCCAGAACCTCTGGTTGAAATAGAAACACATCTTCAAGGACTCAAGAATTCACCATATCTCTTGTAACATTTTGTATTCCAGGGGTTAATGACCATTCCTGCTAAAAGTGTGCGTCTTTCTAGCCTGTATGTTTCCAGCCTTGGAAACAGATCCAGGGGGAGTGGAAAGTCTGAGATCAGAAATCAGATTGTTCTCTGAGCTCAGTGCAAATCCAGAATAGCTCATGAGAACTGCAATGTTGGATCAGATCAAGGGTCCTCTAGCTCAAGATCTGTCCCCATAACTGGCAAGTAGTGAATGCATTAGAGGAAGAGTATAAGAAATAGAGCCTATGCGCAGTCATCTATCCCATGTCATACCCTCCCAGCAGGCATGGGTTTGGGGATGTCCTGAACCTAAGGTTACATCCCCAGCTCTTGCATTTAACAGCTCCTGATGGATCTGCCCTCCATAAATTTGAACCCAGTTATACTATTGGCATCCATAATGTCCAGTATCGATGACCTCCCAAGTTAATTACATGTTGTGTAAATAAGAATGTAATTGATGGGAGATGGCTTGGTTGGACCTGGTATAGCCCAGAGTGGAAGGCAGATCTGTTGGGACTGGCCTAATTTGGTATTTTGATGACGGTTATGTCTTTCCTGAAGTGCAAGGCATCAGCACAGCCAGCATAGACTTACCCAAGCCAGCTTTATTCTAGCCAGCTCAGGTCCCAATAGTAAGAAGCCATGGCAGCCCAGACCCCAGACTAACAAGACAGAACCAGTTGCTTGCTCCCAGGCTACGATGGGACTCCCAGTGATGCTCCCCCTGGAGCAGCTGAGCCCAGCATTAACACTTCTACACTAACGTCAGGGGTGTGACTGCAATGTATGTAGACGTACCTGAACTAGCTGTACTTGAACTAGCTCGGCTCCAGGTAATAGTGCAGTTGTGATGGGCTATCTTGGAGTCAGTCACCTGAGGAAGTGCCAGGCTCCAAGATAGCCCATCACAACTGCTCTATTACCTGGAGCCGAGCTAGTTCAAGTACAGCTAGTTCAGGTATATCTACGCAGTCACTGCCCTGACTTTAGTGTAGAAGTGCTGGGCTCAGCTGCTCTAGGGGGAGCATCACTGGGAGCCCCATCATAGCCTGGGAGCAAGCAACTGGTTCTATCTTGTCCATACTTCTGTGGCACCCCCTGCCCAGCATCCCACCTCCCTGGGTTCCTGCCCCACCCCCTGCCTAGTGTGTGCCTGGCCGGCCTTAGCAGAGGTCCTGAGCTCCTTGGGGAAAGGCTTCCACCTTAATCACTCTCCGGAAAGCTCTGAGTAAATTCCCCGTACAGTCTAAATTATATTTGATCTTATTAACATGAAGCCGGCAAAGTGCTGGGAATTACAGCCCCAAGCCAGCCCTCTCATCAGCCCAGCAGAGGAGAGACAGGACAGACCTCGCAGACAGACAGAACTTGGGTTCAGTCTCACATCCAGCCTCCTGAAGCCTACGTAGCACTGCTGGGATGAGAAGGCTGAGATAACAGTGTCAAAAACTGCTGACCTTGCTATTACCTCTGCCTCCTCTGCTACGGGCCCCACCACAACCACAGCCATCACTTGCCCCACAGATTTAGCCTACAAGGAGCCCCACAGTCCAGATCCAACCTGGGGCACAGGGTGAGATGGACACACCTGCTTTAACCTCTGCTGACCAACCTAATGCATAACAAGTCCTCAAAGTGGCATCACTGACTGAATGGCAAGGACCTCATTTACCTTGGGAGGAAGGCTACAGAGGAAAGATGTGTGTATGCACTCATGTACATGCGTGTTTGTGTGTGTGTACATGTGCAGGGGAACTCACCATTCTCCATGGAGGGCACTTCCAGGTCAATCAGCAGCCCATGACTCAGCCCCTGATGCTGTGATCATCAGGGCCTGATATGGAGCCAAATACATCTCCTGTAAGAGCCGAGCAGTAATGCACCAGTCTGAGTCCTGACCTGCAGCTCCCTCTCCTACTTTGGTCCCCTTCCCCATCTCCTGTCCCAGCCTCCAGTGCAGTGTGTTGGCTTCCTAGTTTCTGGCATTTTTCTCTTGACTGGGTGCAGAGACACCATAAACTTTAATGAGGTGAAGCCCAGTAGATGGCAGAAAATGAGATTCCAGCCATTTTAATTAGCCTGAGGAGAATTAGATTTAATTGTTCCAAGCTGCTCCATGATGCTTCCTGTGCTAGTACATTCACAAACAGGCACTGAATCTCAGTGACTGTATCTGGCTTGCACAGTGAAGCTGTCTTTCCTGTCCCTTACTGGCTTCTGGCAGCCCCATGCCATCCCCAAGGGGCTATCCTGAACCCTTGTAGCCAGCTTTCCTCCATACCACAAGGATCCGGACCCGAACAACTCCAAAAAAAAAAGGGTCTTCTTCTTCTTTTGCATTCTCCCAAGCAACTCCAGGCTCTAAATCAGTCCTCTGTCTGCCTCCTGTGTCTGGACACTTGATATCTCCTACCTGTGAGTTCCCACCGGCCCTGGAGAAGAGATCTACAGCGGTCCCCAGTGCTTCAGCCTCCTCTTCCCATTGCTGTGTTTTCCATCCTGATTGTCATATCCTCTTGTTCTGAGAACTGAATCTTTTTTCTTTGGTAGCCCCTCAGCCCAGCCTAGACAGGAGATGCTATCACTTATTCAAGGCAACTCAGCCACATCCCTGCCTCCCATGTCACCCCTTACTAATAAGGGTTTGACAGGGGCATCCTACCCACCAGTGTCCTTGACAGTAATGAATTCAGTTGTGCTGAATTCATTATGGTTGCTGGTATTTAGGGTGTAGATATTTTGGGGGGTGATGTCTTTTATTGGACTAACTGCATGGTTGGGAGAGATTTTAGGCAAGCTTTTGAGCTTAAAATACTGGAACTGGGGATACTTTCCCCCTGTTACTTGGAGGAAGGGAAAGTGGAGCGGCAGAGTAGGTACTGGTTGCAAAAGCTTAGCAGAGGACTGCAGCAGGCAGACTGCAGACAGATGAACACTTGTCTGCTGAATAGGGAATTAGAGGCACCTGGGCCCTATTAGCAACAGGCCAGATGAGATGACCAATCGAGGGAAGACCAAGGGCTATATAAGCTTGAGCCTGGGGCTCAAGGCTTAGACTGGCTTATATATTTACTATAGACAGAGCTTTACATGGGCAAGATACACGCTCTATGTTTTGTTGTCTGTCATTGTTTTGGGTTTGTGTTACACTAGTGAACCAGCTTGTGGTTGTAGAGGAGGAAGAAGCCTCTGAGCAGGGTGCCTGCAAGTACCCTGAGCTTGGAGCCTGGCAAACGGGAGTAAGCTGCGTTGAGGCCAAGGGGGCTAAGGCCTAGGCAAAAGCTCCATGAGATTAGGTCCCCTGAAGGGCAGCCAGTCTGGGACTGGTTGTGGGAGGAGGCCTAAAAAGGCCTGTGCCTGGGAGGTTGAGGAGCTAACTACGAAGCACAGGTGGGGCTGAGGCTGAGGGGCCAATGCCCTAGGCCTAGGGAGGACTCTGTGCTTGGGGCCAAGGGCTGGCTGTCAGGCACAAGCAGGGCTGAGGCCAAGGGGCTGACTCCTGAACAGAGGACCAGGTAGAAGGGGTCACAGGGGGAGTGCTTCAGAGACTGCCCCCCCTTCCATATTGTGAGCAGCGAAGGCCCAGACAGAATCTCCCTAGGGAAAGGGACCTGGTGGGCAGCTAGAGCTAAATCCCAGAGAGACTGGACCAGGGGAGCCTGGACAAGAGCGATCCCTGCCAGGGTTAGGGATATGACAACTGGCAGGCTAATGATGAGCAGGGTGGGGCAATGCACCAAAAGCCAAAGTCTGGGCACCTGAAGGCAGCCTCCCCAACTATATTAATTTTGTTGTAGGTTAGAGTGGAGGTGGCCCAAGAGGAGGAACAGGTATAGGTTGGCCTTAGGGTGTACTGCAGCCCCTGTGATGTGGTGCCTGTTACAGCCCCCCCAAAAAAATAATCTCCGAAAGTCCTCAGATACTACCCCCAAAATATCCTTGCCTCTTGCATATTTCCTGGACTGTCATAACTACAACATCACTCCAGCACTACCACAACATTTAGGGTGTGGACCAACAAGTAACTACTATTTTAATGGAAAAGGTTTAAACACAGTTCAGCTGAACCTGTTGCAATTGTTCTTTCTGTCCACTCCTACTGGAAGTAAGCAGAAGTTCAACAAGGGCAGCTTATCCAGGAATGAGGCAGGGTTAAGTTACCACAGTTCAGTTGCATTTCCAGTAGGACAAGTGTAGACAGAAAACCCAGTTACATTACACTGCCTGCTGTGTGCTCACAACAGGGAAGCTTCCCCTTACTTTAAAATAGTGCAACTGCTTGCTGGTGACCTTTGTTCACTTGGTTAACATGGGGATGTGTAAGCCAGCTCCCTTGCCATGGCTGGGCTGCTTATGCTGGGCTAAAACTGAGCAAGAACTGCCTTTGTTCCCCTGTGTCAGTGCCAGACCCTCCCCAAGTGGCCCTTAGGGTTGTTGGTTGTAGCTGTGCTGGTCTAAGGGCACAGGCAGACACCTCCAGCATCCTCTTGAGGAGGGCAGACACATTTTTGAGTAAAATAGTTATTTGCAAGCTTTGGGACACAAACACCCTTCTTCAGACAAAGGAAGAGTCCGTTCGTGGTCATCTTAACTCTGAGGGTCTCCTCCTTCCCATCTTAGCAAGGAGCTCTCCCTGCCCCTTTCTGGCACTCCCTTTGTCCCAAATTTGCAGGACATGTTTAAACTGGACAAACTCCAGGGTGAGAGAGGCTGTCTGTCCTCTCACACCCATCCTGCAGCAACACTGCACTGAGCAGGAAGAATCTGTTGCTGCTGCTGCTTCTGGGCAAGCAGGGTGGGCTGAGCCTGGCCTGGCCTGCTGTGCTGACGAACATGGTCTCACCATGCTCCCTGATCTTCCTGTTGTCTCTGGAAGCACAGTGGAGCAGAGCCCATCTTGGTCTATGTTTGCACAGCACAGAGCACAACTGGATCCTGGTTCACCTTCTGGCCCCATGGCTCTGCCTGTGCAGCTTGTATGGCTCTCGACAGTGCCACACTAAGCATCTCATTGTTGTTATTGGGCTGAGCCTCATGAACCCATCCAGGAGCGTGAGAGCTGCTTTTGTCCCCCTGGTACAGAGGAGACCTTGAAGAGTTGGGTCAGGTGGTTAAATAACTTGACCATGATCACATATGACACACATAGCAGAGACTCAGACCTTGGTCTCTTAGGTGCCAGCCTAGCACAGTAACCACTGGGCCACTTTTCCAGAGAACAAGTCAGCGGGGGAAGGATCTCCATATCTCCTGCTCCATTGCTGGGAACTTCTAGGTAACTGCAGAGAATCCTGTGTATTTTCCAGGCTCCTTGAGGAGTTGAGTCTTGCAGTGAGAAGGGCTGGGAGTCAGGGCTGGACTCCAGCTCTGTTCCCAGCTCTGCTGCATACTTACAGTCTGACCTGGGGAAAGTCCCTTCCGCTTTCTGTGTCTCAGTTTCTTCCTCCCTCCTCCAAGGAGAGTGCTACAGCCTTCACTGGGGAGGGGGAGTGCAGGTCATTAATGTTTGTAAGGTGATGCAGTTGCTCAAAATGCATTCACCTGGGTTAGTAGCATGGCATTCCTCTTTGCAGAACACTGCAGCTTCTCTGAGCCTTTCTGGATAGGGCAGGTTATAAACCTGATTATTAATAACAACAATCTGATCTCCTCCCAGCACCCTCTGTATGCCCCTAGGAGGGAGGGAAGAATTAGTCTCATTTTACACATGAGGAAACTGAGACATACAGTAACTAAGCATCTTGTGCAAATTCAGGCAGGAATTCTGTAGCAGAGCCAGGAACTGAAAGCAGCTCTCCTGAGTCCTAGCCAACCGCCCTGCCCACGAGACTGCCCTTGTTCCAGGAAGAAGCTGAAGTCCCTCCCAACCCTAATTTTCTAGGATTCATTGTCCTGGCCTTCTAGACAGCAGGGCAGCAAAGGGTTAAACAGTCTGAGCCTGATGGGGAATCCCCTGGCTGGTGCAGGAGCCCTCCCTGTATCTCATGTGGCCACAGTTTAAATGGGCATATTTGCTGATCTTAGCACCTCCTATTATTCAATAAAGATCCTGCCCAGTGCACGGTTTGGGGAATAAATGGCCTGCGTGTAATGAGAAACCGCTCGAAAAATCTGGGTAGAATTGCAATTTACCAGATGCTTAAAGTGGAAATCAAGATGAAGAGGCGGGGGAAGGAGCAGGCAGCGGCATTCAGTCCCACAGCCCAGAAATCAGCAGGCTGGGAATGTGCCTGACCCTGAGAAGAGAGGTCAGGGCTGGCAGAGACCCCTTCTCCCCATGATGTATCCACCTCTGCTCAGATCCTTGCTGGGATTTAGGTACCTCACTCTCATAGGCTGCAAAGGTAGGTAGGAGTCAAGGGGCTTCTGGGTCTTATTTGACCTCTGGGCCCTACGCTGGGGTGTTGAGTGAGTGCAAGATAGTGGCATGTGCAAACTGAAAGAAAGCACCAGGAAGTGGGGCTGGTCAGTTGGGGACCAGCACAACCACAGACCCAGCCAGGAGTCATGAGCTTGATAAGTGGCAGGCACAGTCTTCCCCAGCCTGGGATCCTACTGCACAGATTCTGTGCACAGGGGCCCACCCTCATACACGTGTACACACACACACCCGCACGCACGCACGCACACACACACACACCCCAACCCAGATACCAACCCACCTACAAACATAAACATACAACCTACAACCCACACACTAAGGCAGCTCTTGATCTACATGCAAGCACCCATGTACACAAACACACACGTGCATCCCCATGCTTACACCCCCACCCCCCTTCACAGCCACACAGACTGCAGCTCCATTCACCGCTACATGGGCGCCCCCTCTCCTGCCATCAGCAACCATGTAGCAGCCACAGCTGTTGCTCACTTGCAAGTGACATGAAAGGCATGTTTGCTGTGGGTTGGGTCATTGTGAGTGTGTGTTGTAGCACATGGACAGATACCACCCCACCAGACTGGCTGTGCTGCTTGAGCCACTGTGCGGAAGCTGCTGCCCCGAACCATGAGTGCTCTGAAGGAAGGAGCCTTTGGGATACCCAAGAAAGGGATGATGGTTCAACCAAGAGAGCATCAGGCTGGTGATGGCTGGTAGTGGGGTGGAGAAGCTCCACCATGGGAAGCATTACGCTAGTAATAAAAGGAGCTGATTTGAAAGCAGGAAGGAACAAGCTTATCAGCCCGTATCACTGGCAACCAAGACTTGTTCGTTCTGTGGAGGGCAGCAACTCCCTTGGCCATGAGGGGAACTCCCAGGCCAAGAGGGTCTTTGTCTCTCTCTAGTGGCCAACCTATGCCAAGACTAAAAACATACCATGAATGCCAGTTACAGGAGCTGCTCCTTGAGGTCAAAAGAGAGGCTGATTTTCTTTAGTGCTGAAAACCCCAAATTCAACTCCCACTGGCAGATCCAGTGAGAAAGGCAGTGAGATGCAGTGGTGGGCACAGACTGCTCCGCATATCCAGCTTCAAAACAACTGCTGGGCCATGCAATGAAAAACTATTTTGGCTAATGTGCTGGGACCCCCAGACAGCTGTCTTGGTGCACTGGAGGATTGTTCTACGTTACTCACATTTATAACAAGAATTTTCATTCCTGGGCTGAGGTTTTAATGGCCCCAATTTCAGCTCAGTATGACTCTATCAAGGCTGCTTTGACTGTAAAATGACAATGTAAAAAAATCCTCTTATGTACCAGCTGAGTTCTTTGAGTGTGAATGAGCCACAGCCTCTGGGTGGAGTCCCCAGGGGAAGCTCACCCTCCCATAGGCACCACAGGGGTGGGCCTGCCTGTGCATCACTATAATTGATGACAGTACCTGGCACTGGCATGTTCCAGCATTGACAAAGGGAATCTTGCCTCTTGTCAATAGCAGGCTTGACCCAGCAGTCTTGCAGGTGAGTGCTTCAGCATGTCCAAGTCTGCAAATCCAGTTAATGCTGCCACTGCTCCCCCACTGCCAAATTTCTGAATCTATGGGGTGACTCACAGGCTGGATGACACTGCTCTGTGGGCCAGATCTGGCCTGCGGGCCAGGTGTTGAGCACCACTGGGCTGGCACGTCCCTCTGTCAAGCACTCACGCAGCAAACACAGTGGAATTCTAGTCACATTCCTCTGCAATTCCCCAGACTGCCAGCACTCCCCAGCAGCCAGCCAGATGTTAATAGGAATAATGATGATAACTCTTTGATCTTTGATCTTCTCTGGTGCCTCGGAGATGGGGATCTCAAAGCTGGTGAAGTGTGTGAAAAAATTCAGAGGAGCAGAAAAGAGGGGAATACTGTCAAATCCAGGTTACAGCTGGGCAGAGGGAGGTGCAGGAAAGCTGCAGCTGATTTGCTATAAGGAAATAAATCTTTTTGACACAGGTTTCCCTGGAAGACTCTATGAATGAGCAGAAAAGCAGTAGGTTGATGACATAACCAAGGGCCTGGACGCACAGAACATCCATACTGGTATAAAATAGAAACGGAGACCCAACATAAATCCTAGCACTGCTGAAATTCACTAGAATCCAGTACTTGGTTGCTCCAGGAGAATGAAAAGCAGTAAAGCCACCAGTGCAGGTGTCCTGTGTTTGCAGGTGCCTGGATGCAGCTTTGACCTGTCAATGTACCTCCTGCAACAGCTACCCCTGGTCATCACTTGACTGCATGCCGATTCCCAGCCACGTACAAAACCAGTGCAAGTTCCGTGTGTTCTGTGCCCAGACCCTAAGAAGGTGAAAGCTCAGCTGTGGGAAGGCTGATAAGCAGGTTCCTTTGCTTTCTGTTGACACCTATTTGGCTCCAACACACCACCTTGTGAAGAAAGCACCTTTGCTTCAATATTCAACACCTACCCCCAGTGCCTTCAATCAGGCCTTGTTCTAATGCTTGTTTAGACTCATGCTGATTTCAATAGAAGGCAGCTCAAGCTCTTAAAGAGAGAGAAAATTCCCACTTGCTGGTCTGCCCTTGGGCGCTGCAGCAACAATAGGTGATGTCTTGCCAAAGCCTCTAAAAAATCAAAGCAGAGAATAAAGCCTCATGAATTGAAGTCTTGGTCCAAATCCTATGGAAGGAGCAAACAGGACACAAAGCTGGGACCTTTGCCCTTGTTAGTCACCGTTAAATACTTTCCCCGAGGCCACATAGGAGTACCATGGGCCTGGAACTCATCTCTCCCTGCCTCTGGTAATGCACTGCTGGCCTTTCACCTGGCTACACCCTTTGAGACTACTTGCTGTCCCAGGGATACTCCTGTTTCTCAAGTGAACAATGATCTCATGGATTCCCAGCAGCCTAGAGACTCCCCAGGACCCAAGCCATTAGGCAGTGCAGGGCAACATAGACTGTGGTAGTGACAGGCTTGGCATAGGCACAAAATCCTTGCAAGCAGCAGGACCTGGCTGAGCAGCTCTTGCCCAGACTCCTCTACTTAGCATTCGGGCCCAGGCAGCGGCAAGGATGACAGGCTGCCCTGATCATTACTGGTACTGCCATTAATCACTCGCCCCTTCCAAGAGATCCATGGGACCAGGCTGCGTCTCACTCAGAATATTTATTATCCAAGGAGGAGTTTGCCTTTGGGAAACACAAGCTAACCTGTGCCCCAAAGACAACACTCAGCTTCCTCCTGGGGAAATCAGGGAGGGTACTGGTGGGGAGGATGCATCTTCATTGCAATTCCAGTCAGAGGATTTTAGACCTCTAGTGGGTTTCCCACTGTGTCGTGTGCAACGAATCTTCCCCCACTCACTCCAGCCTTAGCTGTGGATTTGCTTTCCAGCCACTTCCTCTTCATGGCTGGGATGCAGGAGGCAGCTTCTCTCTCCTGGGCTAAGTGGATCTTGGCAGACGTGAAGGACATGCAAACCCCATCCCTTCTCCTCCCTTGCTGCCCTCCAGCAAGCTAATTTCTGCAGAGAAATCAGGCTTCTAAATCTGCCCAGTGGGATCCAAAAGGGCATGAGAGGATAAAAGAGGGAGGGCTGAAGATGCAGTGGGGACAAACAATTTAAATAAAAGCACAAGGAGTATATGGGATGGCCCCAGCTCTGAATACCAGTGGGGTGTGAGAATCCAAAGTCACTGATGTATGCATATTGCAGTCAAGATTAAAATTAAAGCTGGAAGGGTGGGGGGTGGCTTCCAGTGACTTTTAATAGGATTGAGCTAACAAAGAGGCTGAACACAACTGCAGGACTAGGGAGGGACCAACAGCAGAGCCCTGGGCAGGAAGTGTGTGATGGAAGGAGCGTGAGAGCTCTGAGAAGGATAGTGCCTGATGCAGCTGAGGATGCAAGACAGGCCTGTGACAACACAGCCATTGCCTGCTTCCTCTAGTGTCCTCCCCAGGACACTAGCCAGTCCAGGATGTGACATAGGTTTGTTTGAAATCTATCAGCCCTTCCACCAGCCAGGATGCCATCCACACAGGAGGGAGTGATGCAGGATTTGAGGTGGGTAGAGCTCCTCTCAGCACTGAGAGGGTGGTACCAATCCTCCCATGTGCCTTCAAGCCATATTGGACAGGAGTCTGCTACAGCTTCATGACAGAAGCATGACTCCCTAGGCTTGGCCAACTCCTGCATATGGCTCTGGAGTACCATGGGCCAGTCTTCAGAGCCATGGCTTTAACAGTGAGGTGGAGAGAAGACCCAGGTGGTAGAAAGTAGGTGCTGCTGCTTCACTGTATGTAGCATCACTTCTGTAGGTTATCAGTCTCTAGCCTGGTGCATTTGAAACTCTCTTCATACCCCCCTGGCTCCTGGAAAGCTTTGCCTTTTCCTCTCCATATTGTGAGATAGTAACTGGAACCTCATCCTCTCAACCTGTTCTCCAGCTTCTTTCTCCTTTTTCAGTTCACTTCTTCCTCATTCTAGAGCCTACCTCTGCCCAAAGCTTGCGGTAGCAGGGACTTTGCTATCAGAATTCGAACCAGTCTGGTTACAGACATGAACCTGAAGACACTGGAGTTGTCTGCAGACTCAGGCAGACTTCACTACACCAAGTACATGGTTTACCTTTGAGATAAACATTTTCTTTATGATGAGAGAGAGAGTGTACACACATATATAGCTTAAACATAACAGATGCTGATGAGTTTAGTTATCTTTGCTCACCCAGAAACACTCCTTACCTGTCGATGTTAGGTAGGATCTTTGGTTGAGGCCAGTTTGTCTTTTGAGCAAAGAGATATGATGACATAAGAGATTTTTCCCTGATCCCTGCACTAGGCTTGTTCACTCTAAGGTCTGAGAACTCCTCGCACAATTTGTGTCCTTAACAAGCAAGGGACAAGAAAAGGCTAAGCCAGGCTGGATCACATGACTTTCCCTTACTGCTCTTTCCTGGTGTTGATGTCTTCAAAGGATCAAGGTAGCTCTTGACTCAGGTGTGAACTTGCCCAGGTAATGAGCATCCTTCATGCTGATCTCATGCAGGCAGATTGTTTTGCAGCACTTTAAAAATAATAGTTTGCTTGGGAGCTGTCATAACATTTTTCAAAGGCTGGGGATCGATCAGGCCGGTTCTTTTAGCACAGTCCCTGGTGCAGTGCTCTTTTCTGTGTGGGTGTTCCTCCACTCCCCCCACCCCAGGCCTGCGGGATATACTTCATTTGCAGCCATGGCTGTTTCAGTGGAATGGAAAGCTTTATTAGGGTTCAATCAAGCTAGTGCCAGAAATGCAGCCCCATAGCTCTATCTCCCCACTGAACCTGTGGGGGATCTATGGTCACTTGAGAAGCAAGCCCTGATGGCAGGCACAGATAGGCTGCTGCTGTGTCCCCAGTATATTGTTGCTGTGCCCCCACCATTTGCAGTGCTGCCCTTCTCCTCTCCTCCCCTAGCCCTGCATAGTTAACTCCTACTTGCAGCCAAGAATTCAGTTAAATTCTGATGAAGAACCTAACTTGGGATTTGCAGAGTTTATAAAAACCTTTTAGTCTTTGTTTACCAGTGAAAATTCCCCAAGATCAGAGACTCTTGCCTTAATCTGCACACACGCAGCAGCCGCTACATTATTTATATTAGAGATATTCCAGCGGCGTAAGGCCTTCTCTGCATTTGATACCAGGGAAATTAGGTCAGCATCACTTTGCCTTCCCTTTATTTTGCAGTCTGTTCTTTATGGAACAGTTTGGGCATCCCCCGCTTTCCTCTTCATTATCCCTTCCAGAATTAAAGTCGGCTTCTCTCCCCTGAGCCGGCCCCCCATTAAAACAAGAAACTAGAGCGCAATCAGCCCACCCACTTCTTCCAAGTATATTATTGACTGCAAAAAAAAAAAGTGCAGCACATCAATGTGACAAACAGAACCATCATTCTAGGACAAGCCCTCGTCAAGAGCTAAATTTAATCTCCAGGGGCTTTGCTGCTGGGGCTGTGCAAACATGGAGCAGATAAACAACTCTGCTGCTGAATTCATTAGGTTACATAGGCAAACACGTGGCTCCCAACCTGCCAGCGCATCAGCGTGATGGGGCCCACGTGGGGCCAACTGGAGGGGTCTGCCTCTTGTTTGGTGGGGTGTGCATGGCCTCCCATCCTCTGGAGCCATGTAAATTATGGAGACCAGTAAAAATTAAGCTTCATTTCTTGCTCCCAGCATAGCTCAGACAGCAGCTGGGTCAAGTGGCTATTAACCTAGCTCTTCAGCAACTCCCTGCGGCCCAAGCTGATGTGTTCAAAAATGGGACACGCCTGCCACGAAAAGGCAGCTGATTGGAGACTGGGCACCTGCATCACAGCTGGGGGTACACGGGCCACCAATGTGCTTGGTGCTGTGCAGCAAACACAGGGAGATGCTGTCTGGTCCACATCTCAATGAGCTGACAGCTGCTTCTGGGCCAGCGCCTGTGATGCTAAACCTCAGGGCCGTGACAGAGAGCAAAACAACTGTGATCAAAGCAGAGAGAGACCCACGTGTTCCCAGGACTCATCGGATCAGGTTCCGCTGTAATGAATAGCTTCTGCCTGATTTACCAACTTCATTTACAAGACAGAACAAGCCAATCTATTAACATGAGCCATGGGGTTGCAGCCGTGTCTCCTGTAATGAAATGTCTTGGAGCTCATGATAGTACCTTGCACCCTGAAACAGCCCTAAGGTGGCATTTCACATGGATGCAGGGTGCACTGAGCAATTGCTTCACCTGTCAGCAGGGGCCAGGCACCTCTAAGGTAGGTAACAACAGCTGCTGAGTTGTGCCCAAGACTACACAGCTTGTTGTCAAGGAATATGAGATACAGCTGCACACTGAGCCTGGGCTAGCCCCACTGGGGCTGGATACTAAGGTCTCAAGTAGAAGGCACCATCTTCTGCATCAGCTGCTCCCTTACACAATGCCTAAGCTCAGTTGTACTGGGGCTTTGGTTTAGTGTTGGCTGGGAAGGAAGGGCACTGGGAACAATTGCTTGGTAGGCCTGGATCATTGTGGGCTCCCTTGAGCAAGCAGCACCGCAGGAAGCACACTGCAAATTGGAGGGTCCCAGTCTACTTCCTGCTCTTTTCCTTCTCTGGGAGAAAATGGATGGCCCCAGGCAAACAGACAGTGCTATGCTGGACAGTGCATGGAGAAGGCAGAGCCAAGACTGCTCACTCGATGCTGTCCTTCCCTTCTACCTCCAGGTAGCAGGGAAGAAATGGTGACTCTGCAGGGTTCGCTTCCCCTTTGCTGAAAACTGTGGCATGTACACTTTGTCAGCTCATGCCACCTACAGTTCAGCAGCTGATAAAGTGAGCTCCAGCTCCTGAAAGCTTGTGCTACATAGATCTCTAATTTACTTAGTCTATACAATACAGATCTACCCTGCTCAGGAAGGGGGTACATTACACTCTCTCCTGAGCAGACATGGTGGACATGGGGCAATGCAGTGTACAAGGCATCACCAATGAACAGTTCTTAACTAGGGTGTATAATGTGGGGGGCTGCTACAGCCCGGTTGAAATGTCTCACACATCTTCTGTAAAGGCAGACTGGGGAACAGGTGTGGCTGAAGCACACATTCCTGCTACCCTTCCCTGCTCTGACCCCACACTCCTCCCAGAAGTGGAGCTGTGCCAGGCAGACAGGTCTGTGCCACAGCTTCCCACTTGCGGGAGCAGCTATGGCAAAAGCATGTGCTCTGGATGCAGCCCTTTTCATTGCCCATCTGGAGGGGTTGGGTTGGGTTGAAGGAGCCCCTTGCACTGCCTAGTCAGAGGAGCTTCCTATCCCAATGGCACACGGGAGTTTTGCCCAGGGCACAAATCTCATTAGTTATGCCTCTGCTACTGCCTGCTTTAGTTTATCAGAAAACCCCACTACAGGCAGAAGTGTACAGCAGCACCTGGCTGAGAATCACTGAGGTACACAGAAGCAGCACAATGATGGTTCTCAAGTGGGGAAACTACCAAATTCATACAAAGTTGTGAAAGGTGTCCTGACTAAAACAGTTGAGAACCACTGGCATGGATAGAACAGACAGGATGTTATTCTCTTACCTCCAGAGGTTCTCCAGCATTGGGCCATCCTATAGCTCAGGGGTGGCAAAATATGGCCTGCATGCTGCATCCAGCCCACCAGGCCATTATATCAGGCCCACAGGGCCTCTAAAAAATTCAGAAAATTAATATTTATCTGCCCCAGGCTGCCTGTCAAACATGACAGGAGTTAGGGGCAGTAGGACCCAAGGGAAACCATGACAGGACCCTGAACAGCAAGGCCCCCACAGGGAATGTGTGGCAGTTTGTGCCTCCCTGTGCCAGAGTGGGTAATTCAGGTAAGAAGGGGTGGAGGCAGAGGAGGACCACAGGCCAGGCCAGCTCTTGCTGAGTCTTGCGGTCCGGCCATTCAGCTGCAAGCCACATGGTGCAGAGCGGCCGGTGGGTGGGAAAGTGGGGAAAGCAATGGGGAGTGTGGAAGCAAGCGGGCATGCAGTGCCCGCGCTGCTGTCCCAGGGCCAGTGCCAGTGCGGCCCAGAGCAGGGTGGCAGGAATGCAGAACTCCAGCTGGCAGGGGTCTATGGAGCCAGGCTAGGCTGCACCAGCAGAGAGAGGGGAGCTGGCCCAGATCCATAGAGCCCCAGCTGGCTAGGACGCCATGCTCCTGCTGTGCCACTGGCACTTGCTCCAGCACACCAGTGCAGGCCCCGCACTCCTGTCTGGCTGCCGCTGGCTCCTGCACACCTGCTTGCTCCCAGTCCCCTCTGCCCCAACCCCACAGTACAGGTGGGGACAAGCGCGCACAGCCCTGACCCCACGTTTGCCTGTCTGGGCTGAGCAGCAGCGGTGCAGAACGGACTGCTGCTCGGTGTGGGAGAAAAGCACCGCCAGTGGCCAATGCTTCCTGATGCAGCCACCTGGAGCCCATGCAAGGTTGTCCTGCATCTCTGCTGCATCATCACCACCTCTGGGCTATCCTGTGGGGCAGCAGTGGCAGCAGAGAGCAGGTACAGGTAGCCCCACATGGGCTCCGAGCAGGTGCACCAGAGAGCACCAGCAGTGGGAGGGGCTGCTTTTCTCCCGTGCTGAGCAGCAGTTTGTCCCGCAATGCCACTGCTGAGCATGGGCCCCATGCCAGCTCTGGGCTTGCATGTCTGGGCTGAGCAGGAGCAGCTGGGCAGAAACTGCTGCTCCATGTAGGAGAAGCAGCTCCTCCCCCTCACTACTGCTGGGCAGTTTTTGCTGAGGCTGCCGGGAGTCTGCACCGTGCTAGGCTGCGGTATGGCTCCTTCACTGCCGCTTGTGAGCTGCCCTGTGGCCGCTCCACATGGCCACTGCTGCTGCGCTAGGCAGCACAAAGGTGGCGAAGGAGCCACACCACAGCCTAGTGCAGGCTCTAGGCAGATGCAGCTAAAACTGCCTGGTGACGGCAAGGGAGGGAGCTGCTTTCCTCCATGCCAAGCAGCAGTTTCTGCACAGGAGCATAGGTTCTGGGCTGGCAGGGGCTGTATGGAGCCAGGCTGCACTGCTCAAGCAGGGAAAGAAGCCAGCCTGGCTCCATGGACTTCTGCTGGCCCTGACCCCGCACTCCTGTTGCCCCACTGGCACTAGCTCCGGTGCACCAGCATGCGGCCCCCACTCCCACCCAGCTGTTGCTGTGCTCCGCATGCCTGCTTGCTGTCCCTTCCCCCCACCTGCCACAGCCATTTTCCCACTCCCCCCCTGCTCGCCTGCCAGCAGCTCTAGTACCACCTTGTTCCCAGTTGCATCGCTGGGACTGCAGGAGAAACTGGAACCTGGTGCTGGGGGTGGGGCCGGACATGGAAGTGGCAGAAGAACAACAGCACTGGCAAATGGGGGGAAGTGGCAGCAAGTGGGCGTATGGTGCCCTGGGGACAAGAGAAGCAGGACTGCAAAGCCTAGGCTTGCAGGAGTGCTGGCTGGGGCTCTGCCTGCTGCAGGGGAGGGAGGGTGCAGTGGGCAAACCCTCCCCAACCACCCTCCCCCCACACACTCATAGCCCCCTACAAAATCCACACACACCCACACCACACCCCCCATACCTATCCACCCCCCTCAAATCCCACACAGACACCCACACCCCACATACCCACAAACCTATCCAAAAGGCACTGCATCCAAAAGGGACCTGGGGGTGTCAATTGACCAGAAGATGAATATGAGTCACCAGTGTGACAAAACCACCAACAGGGCAAATAGTACTCTGGCATGCATCACCAGATGTGATGCTAACAGATCCAGAGAGGTGCTCCTCCCCCTCTATCCAGCATTGGTGAGGCCACAACTGGAGTACTGTGTCCAGTTCTGGGCACCGCACTTCAAGAAGGATGTGGACAAGCTTGAAAGGGTACAGAGAAGGGCCACCCACATGATCCAGGGCCTGGGGGACAGGCCCTTTGAGGAAAGACCTTGGGATCTGGGTTTGTTCAGCCTGAGCAAAAGGAGGCTGAGAGGTGACTTGATAGCTCCCTACAAATATGTCAAGGGACAACACCAGGATCTAGGAGAACAACTTTTCAGAAAAGCTCCCCCCCCACCCCTGAGGAAAACATAGACCAATGGACACAAGCTAGTCAAGAAAAAGTTTCAGCTGGACATAAGGAAAAATTTCTTTTCCATACGGATAACTAGCATGTAGAACATGCTTCCAGCAGGGGTGGTTCAGTTGCCATCTCTGGTCGTCTTTTTTTAAAAAAGCCTGGACAAACACCTTATTGAGCTTGTTTGAACCCAATTACCTCCTGCAAATGGCAGGGGACTGGACTTGATGCTCTTACAGGTCCCTTCCAGGCCTCCTTTCTATGATTCTATATCCACCCTCCCACAATCTACAAGTGGGAGACTTCATTTTAACCTATTATACTAACACCTCTATGTACACTACACAAACACATGTAAATCAGGACAAAAATATTTTTTGAAATGAAATTAATGCGTGTTGTAGTATGTTTGATTTTTAGAATATAATTTAGTATTTTTCTGGTTCCGAGTTGAAAGGAGTCTTTCAGGTGGCAAAAGTCAGTGGTTAGGGAGCAGGACTTCTGGCTCCAAGATATCGACCGGGGGCAGGGCACCTGTCAAGAGGTGGAGCTACCCATGTGGCCCTCAATGACTTGCCAAAACTCGGTAAGTGGCCCTCCACCCCTGCTATAGCTAGTGGATGGCATTGTATCTTGGTGTTGGTAAATGCAGCATAAATGAACTTCCATTCTGGAGGAGCTGTAGTCCTGTCACTCATTAAAGCTGCTTTACAACTTGCTGCAGTATTACAGGAACAAAGCCCTCTTGTATTCATTCTGGCCCCCCACTTCCCCAAAAAAGCCCACAGTGCCTCTTGGAGTGCCTTGAGTTTTTATTAAAACAAATGAGAAAACAATCAATTCTTCGGAACAATCCACGGGAATAGAAAAAGGGCCTTACATACTGGCCCCTGTCCAAGGAAAAGGGCTACTGTATCTATCTGAATTTCAGATGCATACATTCTCAAATAGAAGGTGAGTCAATAAAAATCAGGGACCTTCTCAATTTAAAAAAAAAAGATGTCAGGAAATGATCTGCTAAAAGCCGGAAGAGATATGGCAGACTGAGCCATCAGCTGAACCTCAGGGCCAACACAGCCAGACCTTGCCTGAAGTCACTGCTGGGATGAATGTGATCCTTTAATCCTTTGTGATTAAAACAGACAGTTGTGGAAAGAAAGAAAAAAAAGGAGGTAGGGGGAAGCAGGTTAGTTGTGCTGGTTAAAGTGGGATCATTAGTGTTTTTGCTGCTTGCAGAGTGTGGACAGGTGGGCCATCACTGTTAGTGTTATTGAAGGAAAGTGCTTGGATTTTGAAAGGGAAAAGGGGAAAACACCTCCTCATCCATCTCCATAGGAAATTTACTCCAGTTCCAAAAGTCATTAGCCAGTCTCCCCAGAGCTGCCCAGTCAAACCTCACGCATAGGCAAAATAGACTGCAATTTGTATCCAGCTGAGGATCATGCTGGACTTCACAGTACCGTCCAAGTGCCCAGGCTTAAAAGTCTGTGCAAATGCTGTGGGGAGCAGAGTTTAGGGATGTTAAATGCTGGCAGGCAGCATGTGGGTTGAACTTGCCCCAGTGCATTAACTGAAAACTCTGAGAGAAATCCTGGCTTCCTCAAAAAAAGTGTCATGCTTCCATCGGCTGTAGCGAGGCTGGGATTCACAGCTCTAGCCGTCAGCCCGCTCATGGTGAATTGTTCTTCAGTGCTCCTAGGCTACACCAGGACATGAGCCCAGCCTTTCAGTAAATGTGACTGCACTGTTTCTGGGGTCTGTAGGTGGATGTGAGGGTCCCAGTGGGGACCTGGCAGTACCCCAGGACCCAGAGTCAGACTCTGTAGCTGGAAATCTGGGCATCTGCTCTGCCTCCTTCCCCTGCAAGCACTACAAAAAGCAACACGCTCCAAAATAGTATCTTATACGCCACTCTGGAAACGAGTAGGCCCAGCACCATGGAGGCATCTTGTGACCAATACACAAGCACACAGGTTTGAACGTGGGTACCAATGGACCACTGAAATCTTTTTAAAAAGGCAACTGAAATGGTAAACAGGATATGATTGCACTCACCAGGTAAACATGGACAGCACTGACAATGGGCAACTGGGAAAGATCCTACTTGTCAAAACTCAAAGTATCCCCAGGTCTGCTATAGATGTGGGACTTCTTTGCCCCTGGATTCAAGGCCAACACCTGGGTTAACACACGAGAAGCTGCTCTATTTGGTCTGGCTGGAAAGCTTTATACCAAAGTAGAATGCAATAATAATGGGACCAGAGGGGTGTTAGGGGACAGCAGCCTCTTATGGGCAGGGAGTTCAGCATGGGTGGCAGATCAGAAGCCATCATTCAAGGGCAGGACTCTGAAGTTTGTGAAGGGCGATCCAGCCTGGAAGATCAATTGTAAACATGATTCCTAGCACCTATCCATGCACATCCCCCAACACAGAGAAAACAAAGCAAAGGCTGATTGGAGTTAGTCTTGGCACAGGAGGCAGGGGGGTGGCAAAGCACGTGACAGGCATTATTCCTCTCCCAAGGGCAGGAGGTAGCCTGGGTTTGCTCTTTTCAGAAGGTGAGGCCCCCACTGACCTCATCCATTTGGCTGCCTAGAAAGCTACTTCACTCCTTGCACTTAACAGCCAATCCCACCATGGCCACATCAGGACAAATCTCGTGTGGTTCTGTGCCAGGGTGGCCACAGGAGCCACAAGTACTCCTAGCATGCTCCTTAAGAGACTGAAAACCACAGACTCTGCCCCAGACAAAGCCACCTTGCTCCTATGGCATGGGCTCAGCAGGATTCAACACCCAGGAGAGGCTACAGCAGCAGAAGTCCAGCTCTCTGTGCTATCTAAGGTGACAAAGGAGCAAGAGCAAAGGTTTGCAAAGAGGCCGAGCAGCTGCAATTCTCATGAACAGAAGCACGTATAACAGGTCAGCTCAGCAGTACACCTTGGGATGTGCATAGGGTCTCCATGATGATCCTGAGAGTGCCATGGAGAAGCAAGATCCTCCCATAAGTTCCTGCCCCACACGTGCTGCATGTCTTTACTGTCGGAGCAGTGCTAGATACACCCAGAGCTGCTCCCAGGGACTTGCCCAAGACTAAGACCTTAAGAGCATCCCTCGTTCTGTGCCAAAAAGCAGCCTTGCAATAGGATAACACCATGCAGCACGTGCAGAGAGCAAATGAGTGGGCAGTGGGTTGGGGATTGCCACAGGGATAATACAGACATATCCCTAGTCTAGTATTCTGTCCCCAACAATGACCTGAACCACATGCTTCCATGGAAGGCAAAACAACTCTGTAGCATGCAGCTAAGGGATGATTTACACCCCAAAAAACTCTCTCTGGGTCCTAGTGATCGAGGGGCTCCTCCCTTGACAGGGGATCGGAGCTCAACCTTGTAACACTGTGTCAGAACTGGCTGGTTTTGTATCCAGCTAAAGCCTGCTATGCTCATGGCCCTGAATGACATTTTTTAGCAGTTTCACAGACCCATTGCACAAGTTGAGAAGGTATTTTCTTTGGCCAGCTTTGAGCATGCCATCATCCAATTCAACTAACCACTGACTCATTCTTATGCTTCAAGAGAAGAAGTGATCCCATCCTCCCTCCCATATTCACTGCTGTGTACTCACTGCTGTGTACTTTCACTATCTCCTGCCTAAGGTAAACAGTTTCAATTGCTTCAATTTTGCCTTGTACAGAAGCCTCCATAAGCCTCCAATTGTTATCATTGCTCATCTCTGATCTATTCCTGCAAGGTTCTTTCAGAGATGATGCAGCCAGAGCTGAGCACACTTTCTAAGGTGAGGCTGCCCTGCTGACTTACAGAACTGCATCACAGCACGCTGTGTTCCCAAGGGGTCCTAGAGGCACTCTTCCCCTCTGAAATCTGGCTGACATTTGTGGTCATCTGGCCAGAAGCAGATGTGCCCCCAGGAACTGCCAGCCATGCCACATCTTTGCTTGCAGGAGAACACAGCATTTGTGGTGTCTCCTGAACCAGGGCTGGTGGGAAAGGAGTCTCTTCCCATGTACATGTTCACTCCTACCCTGCCATCTCCCAAAACAGTCATGCAAGAGTCATGACCAAGTAAAATGCCATTAAAAAGACTGCAGGGGATAGCTCGGCTCTACATTATAAAAGGGAGAAGAGGGCAGATAGTTAAAAACTACAGGGCATTAATATATACTAAGCTAGAGAACATAATGCTGAAATCCTTGGACAGCTGATGGACCAAGTCCATTGCACATGAATGGCAGCACGTCCCAGACTGCACCCAGCTGGTGGGTGGAAGAGCTCAAACCTGGCTCCCCAGCCAGTGGCATGTGCATACGTGTCCTTGGTCAGAGCAGTTCTGGCTGGTTGATGGCTGGCTTGGTGGAAGCAGCAGCGCAGGGTGGCTGGTTCATCTCCTACAGCTCCTCGAAGAAGGCCACACGGGACTTGGTGCTCTGCAAGGTGAGCTGCAAGAGAGCAGAGAGGGAGGCTGAGGAAAGGGTCTGACCTGCATCCCCGCACCATGCAAGGTTAACTTGGCATGTGCCACTGGATGGTACAGACCAGGTGAGTTTGGCATAATAGGTCTGATCCACAGAAGGACTGAGCACCTGGAGCAGCGAGTCCCCCAGGTATCACAGGTACACAGGATCCCCCCAGATCAGGTCTTGCTTCAGGAAAGTAGATCAAGTCTCAAGGAGCCCTAAGTGGGGAGAATAATTATGTAAGGAGGAGCCATCTTCCACAGGCCTGAGGGAAAGCTGAATTTCCTGCCAGCCCAATAGAAAGCAGCAGCAGCTGTATTTAATGCAAAAGTCTCATCATTCAGCATCCCAGGTAACTAGGAAGGGTGAGCAGAACCCAAAGCATGAAAAGGCCCAACCAATTAGAGGAAGGAGGGGCTAGAGGACCCCAACATCAAAAGATTACAGGTACAACACAACAAAGATAAAGGTACAAGTCACAGGGTTCAATGGAGGGGAACACTGAGCACAAAACCCCAGACAATGGCCATCCTTCCAGTCCCTGGATCCGGTGGATTCTGCCAGGATGCATGAATGAACAAAAGACGAGGTAAGGCCCCCACAGTCACAGAGAACCATCCCTCAGCCATGGGGTTCTGCACTTTCTCTAGCCATAGCACAGTATATGAGCGGCAAGCTTTACTCTGCCCCACATCCATCCCTCCTCCCTGCCATGAAGGCACCGCTTCCTAGGACAGCAAGCGGGCCTTGACCTATAACCCATCTTTAGTCAGGCTGTAACTGGAATCTTAGCCACTGTGATGTAAACTCCCATCTGTCAGTACATGGCCTGACACCCAACAGCTCTTGTTTTCAAAGACAATTCTAGGGAGTTGTTGCTTGGCATGCAGGACGGAGACTACAAGGCCAGGCAGAGGGAAGCTCTACCATCAGGCTAGCACTCTTCCCAGACCATCTAATTTGACACCTCTGTGAAGGCTGCAAGACTTCATCATCACGCTACCTTAAAGGAAAGGGAGTCACCCCACAGAGAAAGTTATTATACAAGAAAGTCTGGATGAATATGGAGAGAACACTTTAAAGGTAGGGGAGATGAAACACATTAGGTTTGAGGCTGATGGAATTCACAGGCAGCTCTGGCACCTTTCCCCATGTAAACCTGATTTTTACTGGCTACAGAACTGAGCAGGCACCGCTCGAGATGAAATGAAGCCGCAAGTCACCGTGTACCCCCCTCAATGGGGCCAGTAATAGCAGTTCAGCTCTCCCCCGCCACAGCCTGCAGCCTGGATGCTAGTTGCACACACATACCTGCAGGCAGGCAGCTCCAGATAGGACACCCAGGAAAAAATTTCAGGCCTTCCCTTTTCCTCTGAATACTGCCTTAGGGAGTGAAAACACATGGCGGTTTGATCTGCCAAAGAAAACACCTCAGGGGCCGAGTTATTTCAATCGGCTGCTGAAACTCTGCAGGATCTCCACTTGAAGAGGCTTCTGGGTAACACACTCAACAGTCCTTTGAAATCAGGCATTTTTGTTTTGGGGATCTGCTGGTGCAAGGAGGTTGTTTTCAGTCGGGCCTACAACTCAGAATTGCAGGCCTAGGCTGTTTATCACTGCTTCTCCTCTGTGTGGGGGAAGTGATGGAACTGGATTCTCCCAGACGCTGGCCGGTGAAACTTTTAAGAGGGTCTTCCCCAGCAGACTACCACTCTGAGCTGTGGGCTTATGGTGGACTACCCACTCTGCCATGCCATGCAAGCAATGCCCCTATGCTCTGCTCAGAGAATACCCAAAATTAGCCTCTTCCTGGACACCACTGACCATAAAAACAGGAGAATGATGACATAGGAAGCACCATTTAAACAAAGGTCCTCTAGCTCCACACCTCAGAAATTGAGTCCATCAACCATAGGACCTATTCATTCTTATCCACATTACAGTAATTCCTGCTACATCCTCCAGTTTGGAGCCTTATAGCTGGTGGGTTAAAGATCTCTCCACAGCAACCTCCTTCACAAGAGACAGAGGGGGAAATACTCAGATTGAAGCTGCTACAGCAACACCAAACATTCATGCTGCCATTCCTTCCCCCTCATTAGCATGTGACCTCCCACCACTGCTCAACCCCAGAGAAGACTTCCATGTGCTCCAGGGATTTGCTGTGGAACTTGGTAGCCTATGACGGGGATTTCAAACCAGGGGTACGTGGGATGGCCTTGGGGGTATCCAGCAGTGGGCGCTAGCCTCCACTTCCACTGCCGGCACACTCGCTGATCAGTCCCCCCACTCTGCCCTCTCCCCCCAGCTCATCTGGCCGCCAGGGGACTCCTACCTTCTCAACTGGCCACCAAGGGTACAATGGGTGGGAGGGAAGAGCACTGGGAACAATTGCTTGGGAGGCCTGGATCATTGTGGGCTGCTCTGAGCAGCAGCACCTCAGGAACTGACTCAAAAAGGTTGAAAACCCCTGGTCTATGAAGAAGGCACAAATTCACCAGATTTCACTGTACTGAAGCCAAGCCCATCATTTTGCCAAAGCTGGTTTACTGCTATATCTTTGGTTCTGCAGTGGGGGCATTAGCTGGATGATTGACATTGTTGTCTACTGCGTTGCCCAGAAGAGGCAGGTAGTGTCCTGCATCTCAACTGACAAACTGCAGGACAAGCAAAGCCCAGAACCACTGCTCAAGATCCTTGTAAAAGGCATATCTGCGCTGGCTGTTGTCCCTGATGTCTGGCAGCAGAAATGGCTGGAAATCAAGTGAAACAATATAGGGAAATTATAGAGATGCCTGGTTTAGCCCTGGAAGTGGGAAAAGGCATATCTGGTCAGGGATGTCAGCATGGATGGAAGTAGGCTGGCCAGAATCAGCATGCTACCAGCCACTTTAAGACTAGCTGTGCGGATTGTAGACCCTACCTTGCATAGTATTAAGACCTCTTTGGAGGCACCCTGCCACTCTGGGGCATAACAGGGGAACCAGCCTCAGAGATTCCTCCTGGGTTTGCTGCCATGCTAGGCTGGTTCAGAGGCTTTTCCAGTCCCTCCCTTCCCAAGGAAACCATGGCAAGAGATCTCAACAAGCAGCAGGGGAGCAGAGAGGAGCAGCTTTGACAAATCTAGTGGAACTTAGATGCATTCTGTTTCTGACACCTCTTTCATATGCAGCAAAGGATGCTCCATAGCAACCAATTAAATCAATGTAATTAATACAATTACGCTACTGCAGAATTTAGGCTTATTACACTGTGAAGTATATGGGGGGTCCTACCTGTGGATCTTATCCCACTACCACTGAATCCAATGGGAGTGCTGACACTGGCCAATTAGGCACCGAGTGATGTCCTATCAACCCACAAGACTGTGGACAGCTTTTAAGTATGGCGCACTGAGTCACATCCCATAGCCCTGCTCTTGGGACAGTCTTGCACTGAAAGCCATGGCATGCTACAGTGGGAATGAGCTATTAAAATTAGCCAGAGCCAGAGCTGTGCTCCCCAACCTGCCTCTCTTTCCAGGGGAACTTTGGCTCTGTCTGCCTCTCTGCTGGAAGCTTGATGGGAAAATTCCACCAGGATTAAAACAGGAGGGGAAGTGGCAGGAAGCCCTGCTGTAAGTGCTCCTAGTAGGAGGTCTATGGGGAACCCAGGCAAATTGATTCATCACATCACTGCAAAATCCAGGTGCTGTCCAAGTTAAACTTCTCACTGTGGCTGTTATAGTTAACAGAGTGAAGGTCTCGCTACAGTTATATCCTTCAGAGTAATGATCTGCCCATCCTTAGGAAGGAGTTCAGTACACCTCTCCTACCCCACACAATGGGTGTGCAGACAGGAATGGTCAGCACCTATGCCCCATCTCTGACGTACAGAGCTGTGGCTTGATTTTCAGAGGTGCTGAACTCTCCTGCTGAAGCTCTAAGAGTCCAGCACCTTTGGAAAAGCAGGCCACCTGGGACTCTCTATGGCTGTAAGCCTTACAGTAGGCAGGCCTTTGTCATACTGCCTGTCATCATCCTTAGCATACCTCTCATCTCCTAGGGCCTGGCAGCTGCTTGTTTGTGCTTGAGGCCAGATCTAGCAAGAAGCTGAGCATCCTTGATTCTTCTAGAGGCAGCAGAAGCTGAGGACATGAGATACGAGACTGAGAGCATCTTCCTTTTTCAAGACTGCATCCTCAGTGCTCTGAAGGGGATAGAATATGTCCACTCCCTGCCTGGGAAGCAGCAGCTCATTCTGTGGTGCTACATAGGGCATTTTAAACAATACTGTCCCGGCAAGAACCACAACTCAATTTTCTTATGAAGTGAGGCACTTGGGAGGAAGGCAAAAGCAACAGTGCTGGCCCCACAAGGGAGTCACAGTATTTAAATGTAGTCATAAAAATGAGTGTCCAGGGATAATTTCTCCCTTCCAAACAGTTGCTGAATCAGTAAATGGGATGGGGAGGGAGCAGAACAGCTGAGGCAGGGAGCACATCAAACCTCCTGGCTAATTGAGAACATTTCATTTCAAATGGATTAAGCCACATGCCACCAGTTGAGGGGTGATGTTTTGCTGAAACAGGAATCCTAGAATCCCTTCACAATAAGTTATAAGCCCCACAATTCAGGCTGTCGAGCTTTCCCCTCCTCCTGCCACCTGCTCCCATGTCCTTTACTTAATAATTTCTCACAGTTCTATTTTGCTCTGAAAACATGTATTGCAGAAGAAATTTCTGCAGGGGCTTAATGCCTTCTCTTGGAACACTTCCAAGCAGGGCCATGGCCAGGGCTTGCTCAACTGGCAACGGGCAATTACTCCTCTCTGAGGCATCAGACAGGTCCTTGGTTGAGACCTGCCTCCAGGTTCAATCCCAGATGCATGCAAGAGAAGGAAGCAAAATGCTTTTTCCCCTCACTGAATACAAGTCTCTGGGCCTGACCCAAGATACACACAGGACCAACTGTTAAAATTCACATTGCATGAAGCTGGGAAAGGAAGAGGCAGAAACATCTCATCTAAGAAACAATTATCAAGATTCAGCTGGAATTAACCCTCTTGCAATCTCTGGGCATAATTAACCCTTTTTTAATTGCTAGATAAGAACAACAGAGTAAAGCAGGAGGACACCAGAATTCAGGGCAAACTCAGTCCTGGTTTTCCCAATAGAAACCATGGTCTGCTACAAAGGGCAACTGACAGATACGTGCCTGCTTATAAGGCCAGAGGGTTCAGCTTGGGAAAACAAAGACAAACCCTAAAGGCAGTTTCAGCTTGCCAGGCTCTTTCTTCCTTCTGGTTGCAACTCCTGTGAGGGCCTCACTGTGCCATAATACTCCACTTGTACCAACAGAGATAGAGCAGGGGAAGGGAATTGGCTGACTCTCCTCCCCCAAAATGTTCCCACGGTGCCAGGATGCACCTTGCCTCAGCATAGTACAAATGCTGCATTGAGAGACCCACTCTGCTCCCTGCCGCTTCCTCCGATGGAATCACTGATTCAGCCTACCCCACTTGGTATCACTCTAGTCTAAACCCTCCTGGCAGTGAGGAAATGGGGAAGAGGGGGTCATCAAATCAGGAAGAGGACAGAGGGAAATGGTTACAGAAGGACACTCTCCACTGGGATGCTAACAAGAGGTACTGGCACCAAGAGGTCCCGTGTGTGGAGTCCACATGAACTTTTTATGTTGGCATATGCAATTCCAAGTGTCAAGGAGAGAAGCCTCTCCCTTTCCTCCTTCCATGGCCAGCTGAAGCAGACTGTAGTCTTTTGGTCCTTCCCTTCAGCGCAGCTGTGACCACAATAAAATGCACAACTGCCTCTGAGCGGCTGGTTCTGACCAAGTTAACAATATTTAACTTTAGTGATGCAATTAACACCTTCCACTATTAGGATACTCTCTTGTGCAGCATGGACAAGAGCAGGAGCAGCCTGGAAGAGGAATGCTCAGGACCATCATTCCGCATATCCCTTGGTTTTGACAGGCCCCCATGTCATTAAAAAGAAATAGCGGAAGCTTGCTAGCTCTGAGAAATGACACCGAATGACAAACTACAGACTCAGTGTTCAGATACTACAGTTCAGACTGACTCTGGGAAGGAAAAGGTGCATCTCCCTAGTTTCAAAGGAGATTGTCATATTTTGACTCAGCTGTCTACTGCTATTAATACCTTCTAATGTGTGTAGTCTTTTCCCTGAATTCTCTTCCCATCTAGTTTCTAGTACATTTTAAACCAACACAGTCATTCATATTTACTTCTTTGTTCATGCACCAGCAGCTGTGCCAGAGCTGAACAACTCTGATTAAATGCTGTTGCAAAGGCAAGAGGCGGAGGGAGCACATAAGCACAGCAGTGAAGGGATCCAGCACAGACACAAGGAGAAAGAAGAGACCTGGTTCAGGACCTTTCACAGGTTATGAGCTGCTCTGCATTGCTCCCTCCATGTACAACAGAGGCACGAGAAGAGGAAGCAGCTTACCCAAGTTCATGGGGCGAGTTAAAGGGAGAGCTGGAAACAAAATGCAGGTGGGCCTGGTTACCATGTTGAGTAGGTCACTTGTGGCGGATTCTGGCATAATGGCTACAACCCACTGAGCCCTCACAAAGAAGATTACTCAGCAAGGAGGGCCACAGCCTCCCCTCTCAGATGCCAGCAGCACTACAGACTCCGACAAAAGGGTACCCCGTTTAACGAGAGGAGAAACTGGCCATAAGACTCTGACCTATATCAAGTTAACTGTAACAGCAGGATACCAAAGATCGTTGTTTGAGTGCCCCATCTACAATATGGTTTCTGAGAAAGCCATAAAACCTGTCCCCTTATGCACAATTCCACGAAAGAAAATCCCTTCCCAGTTTATGGTCACACCCAGAAGGATCAATAAGCCTTTAAATATCAGCCTCAGGGATTTCCTAGAGAGCATCACACACAAAGTAGGTGAGCAATTCTGGGCAGGATGGGTTCACTCTCCCAGCAGTGAGAACTTGGGCTGTTAGAGAAGGCTTCAGCCACAATTCCATGCTAGAAAGCTACACTGCAGCATAAGGTCACACTGCCCCATCACTCAGGGAACGAGGACAACTCCTGACAGTCATCACCCAAGACCTCACAGAACTGTAAGTTGCCTCCAACTAGGCACTGGGGCTGATCTGCATCTCTCAGCCAGCTGCCTTCTCACATCCGATTAAAATCAGGTGCCTGAACAGCACAGGAAAAATTAAGTTTGCTCTTGACTGAGCAGATTGCTTCTTTCTGCCACCAATGCTCCAGTACTCCTGGAAGGAGAAAACTTGTACTGTATTTTCTCACATATAAAACTCATACTTTTACACCCCAAAACCAGCTGGGGAAAATCAGGGTGTGCATTATATGTGAGGAAACGGGCTCCCCACAGATATAGAAATTTGCTGAGGGGGAGGGGCGGCAAAGCACCAGCAGCGATAGTTCCTGTACTCCTGGGAGCCATGGCAATTAATGCTGCCACTGCTCCCTCTCTGCCCCTACCCCTGCACCATATTTCTGGGCCCATGGGGAGCTCTTCTCACCAAACATGTGCCAGATCAGGCAACCGCACAGGGCTGGTCCTCGGCTACTGCGCTGGGTCCAGCCCCACATGCTGGCTGTGGGGTGTGCAGTCTCAGATTTGGCATGACCAGACCCTACACGTGGCTTCAGAGCCAGGGCAGGGTCCTGGATTCACCACGCAGCCCCAGCATCAGCATGCCAGCACTGGGGTTGCATGGCAAGGCCCAATCCTGCACAGTGGCACCAAAGGATCAGGCCCTGCCCTATGGCCCCCCCAACAACAACACCAGAAGCAGGCAACACTCAGTTCCACCACAATCCCCCAACATTAGTTACTTACCTGTACTGCAACGTAAGCCTTTTTTTTCCCCCCTCCTTCTCGGGGTTTCAAAAATAGGGTATGTATTATATACATGGGTGTACTACATGCAAAAAAAATATAGTATTCAAGAGCCTGTAAATATATTTGTTATTTCTTTTCCACAGTAGAGAAATTCCAGTCCAGGCTTTGGCTGGCCTCCCTCCCTCCTCCTCCAGCATTGACAAGAAATGCTCAGGTGACTCCGCTCTAATCCTGGCCTGCAGTTTGCTGACCAACATGCCTATTGCTTTTGACAGTGACTGCACTGCAGGGCTGCTCAGAGAGAGCTGTGTGCTTACTCCGAAGTTACACATAGGGACTGCATCCAAGCTGTGCGTGCTATGACAAACCCTGACACATCCACTCAAGTAAAAAGAAAGTCCAGGCTACTGAAGGCTCTTCCCAGCTTCAGCACAGAGGAAACAAGACTCATGGCACTCTGACTCATCTTGCTGCATGTTGCTGAGTGGCCTGAGGTATTACAGAAGTGGGCTTGGCAGTGGGCTCCTGTGAACCAAGCTATCTTACCTTATTTCTGCTGCAAAAGGGACTGGCTCCAGGCAACTTTTCTCAGGGAAATCCCACCCCTCCTTCTGGAAACTGACTTCACTCTTTCCTTCCCTGCACCATGACTACATTCAAGTGAGCAACTAGCTGTAGGGGATGTTACAGTGCTCAGACACTGTTGCCCGCAAGGGGAAGCTGGGACCAGAATAGCTGAGATTCGCTACTGGTTTTACAGTGCTCCCTATAGCAGCTCTCAGCTGGTATCCAGAGCTGCGAACTCCACCCAGCCCTTCCCTCCACAGCTTCTGGGTGGCAGAAAATGAACTGTAAGCTACCCCCGTTCCCCCATCACTACCCCAATTCTGGAATGCCTGGTACTGAACAGCTGCAAGCTCTCCTTAAAGCATTTCTTACCTCAATTTCATTTTCCCAGTGATACAAGAATAAATAACTATATATGTAACGTAAGGCTGTGCAGGCAAAGCTGAGCGATTAAGAGTGAGTTACATTTTTGTCAGTGCAGAGAGAAAATTGATTTACAAGGCAGTATTATGATAATCTCCTTCCTGCAGCAAGGAGGGTGGGATGGACTCCACAATGTACTACCAGAACCATCAAAGGAAATTTAGAGGGAGAGAGAGGGTAATTAAGCAGTTAGAGCTAAAATGAATCTAGATCTGGAAACGGGAACAGAGTTTCATTCCCTGTGCCCCTCTACTGCAGCTTCTCAGAGCTTCTGCCTTTACCCAGGGAGTCCAGGCGGTATTTCATTTTAAAGCAAACAGTAAGTACCTCCCACCCAAACCCATTTTACAGCAGCTAAGCCAACGGTGCCAGGGAAAGGACTTCTGCTAGCACAGCAAAAATTACAAGCAATTGAAATGAGACCACCAAATCCAGGTATACTCCCTCCCTGATAATAATGAAAGATTAAGTGTGGCAGGTGGATAGAGAAGGTTATAAAAAACCATACAAATCAGTGTCCAGGAGCTTGTTTCTAGAAAAACCATGCTACAAAACTACTAGAGGAAAAAATGAATTGATTCCTTAACTCACATAATAAAAATGTCCCTTTCAAATAGGGGTAAAAAGAGGGAACAGAGGAGGTTTCTGATTGATGGGATGATCAGATTAACACCTAGATTTTTTTTTTAAACAGCAATTTCCTTACCTATGCTACAAAAGTGCCACTTCAGATGACTACAAAAGAGTTTTAAAATTCTAATTTCCCCCATCATTTCCTTGTTTATGCTGCAGGACTGCCAGCCTCAAGGACAGAGTGACCAAAGCCCCTCAAGGAAGGAAAGCATTCTTCCTCCCCCCTTTCCAACTTGGGTATATTTTCAGGCTGCTGGTAGAAAGATCTACAGTCCCCATCAACTCATGAACTCAAAGTGTTGTGTACAACAAACTTCTGTGAATCTGTGAACAGTCTCTCCTGCTGCTGACATGTCTCTCCAGCTCTTCTCCACATATTACTAACTAGAGTGTTTAATTCCATCCTTACCCCCCTATAGTTTAAAAAAATGCTTCTGAAGATTTTTGCTCCCCTCCTTGCCCTTTTCCTGCCGTTTCCTATTTTCCTCGGAGAGCATCTTTCTCACTCCAACACCAGTTGGTTCTCTCGGGCATACAGGCCGGAACACAGGTTTTCTTCATCCTCCAAGCAGTGATGAGCACGTTGGAAGGAAAGAGATGGCATTCAGTTTGCACTTTCCAAACACTGGTAAAAGAAAAATTCAGATATCTCCTTGTTTCATTTTCCTCGGTGTGATAGGAAGCAGCAGCTGGTCATTTTCCTTTGGGTGCCTGTTTAGCTTCATGTTCTGGCTCAGGAGAGGTCTAGAAGACAGTGGTAAAGAAACTAGGGCCTTTGTCTAAATATGCACTCCCAACCAGTGCAATCCACAATAAGAAATAAATCTAATATGCCTCTGCCTCAAGGTCTCACATATACACTGCACAGGCATAATTTTCAGAGGCACTGAGGATCCACTCCTCCCTACAGTTACTAAGGGTAATTGTAGGTATTCAGCACCTCAAAATCTGAATCCCCAGCTGTCCTGTACTACTGCTGCCTAAAACCATAACAGCGGAGCAGAATTAACTTCAGGATGCGCATTCCCACACCCCTTACCCTGTCCCCATATGTACACCCTCACCCACAAAATACCCTACACAGTCCCCCCCGCCACGCACAGCCACACCCCCTCAACTCCCACCATACACATACACCCTCCAACCACACCCCA
This sequence comes from Crocodylus siamensis, assembly GCF_052110815.1. Lineage (NCBI taxonomy): Eukaryota > Metazoa > Chordata > Crocodylia > Crocodylidae > Crocodylus > Crocodylus siamensis. The sequence continues at coordinate 49,674,001 of NC_143403.1, forward strand.
CACTCCCCCACATACACAGTAGACTTTATTTTTGAGCTATTATGTGATCACCTCTATATACACTATGCAAACATAATTAATGATGAAAATATTTTTTGAAATAACATTAAAATACGTTATAGAAGATGTTTGACTTATAGTATATAATTTATTCTTTTCTGGTTCTAAGATGGCAACCCCCCCCTTACACCCCCCCCCCCAGAAGTACTTCCAGAGGCAAGGGGAGGGATACCTAGTGGCAAAGGTCAGAGGTTATGGGAGAGATGTCTGGTCCTAAGAAGGTGACCAGGGGCCTGGGCATCTGCCAAGGGGTGGGGCTACCCTTGCAGCCCTAGACAGTTCACCAAAACTCATTAAGCAGCCCTCCAGCCAAAATAATTGTGCACCCCTACAGTCAACCATCCAAGGTAGATGGTTGTCAGGGCAATGGTAGCTCAAAGAAGGGATAAAGGTATGCTCCAGTTGCATTCTCCTCATTTTGTGGCATGTATCACCCTGCTAAGGGATGTGATTGTAGTGCCATGTGATAAATACAGTACATTGCTCTGTGTGACCATACTGTTAATATACACATTTAGCAGCATTCAGGGAGAGCAGAATAGAGAGAAACACAAGAACTCAACTCCAAAGGAAGCCTGCCTTGTTCGTTCCATTATTCAGTAACTAGTCGGCTTCCAGAGGTTTAACCTCGTTAGAAAAGACGTTATACTCGCCCAGCGTGGCAGGGGGTACAACTTCCAGCCAAAAGAGAGAAGTCAAAGCCAGCCTATTGCTGGTAAATGGAGTTTGAAGTGGACCACCAAAGTACCAGTGGTACGCAAGAAAATACCACATTCAAGGGCTCTGTAAGATCTTAATGTCTTGACTTCCACATTTCAAGGCATCTTTGTTTTGCACAAAGAAAAGAATCATCCAGTGACTGCACTGGTACATCACAACTACTGCATGCAGGGTCAGCAACAGCTTATACAAAGCCATGGGTAGATCCAAAATTTTGAAAAGGAGGGTACACACGGTGAGGTTCACCATCATATACAACACAACACACATTTTTAAAATAAACTAGAAGCTTGGGGTCTAGGGCTGTATTAGCAAAAACAAATATAACTTCATTGGAAGGAGTTAAAAAACAATCTTCAGGGCTGTGAAATAGAAACTTCATTACCAGGAGCAGCTAAAAGACAGCAGAAATGTAGAACAAAGGACAGCTTGACTGGTGGAACATCAGAACCATTAAAAAGACAGCAGGGTCATTAACACCTGTGGAATGAAGAGTTTAGAAAGGATCTGGTAGATTATAATGAGCTATCAACTAACTCCCTTGGCACTGCCTGACTTGATACTACTGCCAGTGCCAGGCAGTTCGTTTTAAACTTTGGATGGACCAGGAATCAAAGAAGGGTGCAAGTGCACCCATCCTGGATCCACCCCACATACAGCCATGGACATTAGGAGTCGTTTTACTGAATGCACTAATCCTGATGCAGCCTCAAGGAGCTCTGTGATTTGAACACAGTGTCACGGGATCTTTAAGCTACACCTGAAGATTCTCAGAGAGTGCACCTCAACCCAACATTTCCCATGACTTAGCAACTCCCTGGCCAATGACAATGGTGGGACCTGCATGATTCACCATTCTAGCACAGAGGAACTACTCTCATTTACCGAGTACCAAAGCACCTCCTAAAAGCCAAATCTACTGGCTTTGGGCACAGATACAGTGCCTCACTCCTAAGCCTTGGTACTTTGAAAGGAATAATAGTTATGGGACTGGGTGAAATCCATGCAAGAGAGAAAGGACCAAATATAAAAAAAAATGCTTCCAATAAATTTTGTTGCCTCCTATTCAGCTTTAAGCAGACTTGCTACCTGCCCTATGAGAAGCCCCTCGTTGCCAGCAAAAGGAAGGAGATAGAAACTCTCTTGGTTTTTGTATTCGAAGACAGTCTAAGCAGCAAACCTTACTGAAGTGGAGCCAGCTGGAGTTAGCAGAGCCAGCACACATTGGAGAGAGCAAGCTTTATGGAAAGGAAATCAGTTTCCAGATGAGGTGCTTGTACTGTGCCCACAGAGCTCATAAAAAAGGATTAGCATGTTAACCACATAATTAAACATGAAAAACTTAGCAGGCATCTTCAAAGGCAGGCAACAAAACCCAGAGGTCACACAAACAGCACTTACTGTGCATCTGGTTTAATTATGGGGGGCTCCTTCCAGATACAGGATTTCTTACAGTTGATAGATTTTTCCCTTCACAAATTGCCAGCGCTTCATTTCATCTCAGTTGTGTTGTGCCCGCAAATGGCTTTTGCCCAAAGTAAAGATGACACTGAGATTCTTAAAATAACCACAGATTAAAGATGGGACAGCAGGCTCTGACAACATAAATGCTCATCTCATCCCAGCTGAGCATCTGACCCAAACCTTTCAAAGGCTGATTAAAAACTGGATCAAGTGCTTCAGTGCAGTTCTCCCCATTTTAGTTTCATTTTTGGCCTTTTTGCCTTTCTGGCAAAGAAATACCAAAACTTCAAGAACAGCTCTTGAGGCACTTTGTAACTCAATAGGGAGCAATAAGTAATGGATCTTTTAAGCAAAATCCTGGCCAGCTCTGCAGACCCATGAGTTCTGGATCATCCAAATAAGAATCCAAAGCTACCCATGACTACAGCAGGCTGCTAGGCCAGCAAACAGCCAATGGCTAGCCCCATCATTCCTATGGCAAACTTCAAACTTGTGTAGAATGATTGTCACAAATCAGCCTGAAAATGCAAGTCACATCCATAAGATAGGCGCTGTAGATTAGTTCTCAATAGGAGAAACAAATAGTGCTCTTGGCTACCCTGACTGCTGCCAGCTGTCACACAGGGCAAACATTTTTGATTCAGGCAGATCCTACTGTGGCATAGATCACTAAGAGAGTAAAACATGAGTGGGGAGCGGAGATAAGCGACTTGGGACTACATGTTCCAAAGTTTGACATCCAGGGCAACTGCCCCATCCAGATTTTTAGTAAGAGTAACAGAAAATATTCAACTGAAAATAAAACTGACGACATCAGATTCTGAACAACAAATTCTTGGATCTCATCATCCATAGACCTCAGAGGGCTTTTCCACAAGGTATGTACCATTTCCTTTCCCCTTTTTTAAAATTAAGGTAAGGCATAGAGGAGTAACTTCCTCAAGTTTGAAGACAGAGCTAGCAAAAATCCAGGCCTCTTGATTCCCAACCTAAGGACATCTGTGCTTGAACCAGCCACGTGCCAATAAAATGAGTCTTCCTGGTTTTGAACTAAGAATTTTAGGTGTGTTTAAGGTGCATGATCCCTATTATGTTACACAGAACTTGATTTCAAAATGACTTTGGTTTTCCACTTGCATCTAAGAGGCTCCTAGCACGACACGCAGTAACACAGCTTCTTCTTTCAATGGTATGTTCAGGATTTGCTGTAGCCCTCTGCTGTATGAGATCAGGGGCCACCGACCACAGCCATAGAGAAAGCAAAAAAGAGATACTACTCTTGGAGCTGTGTGAGGTATAAAAGTGAACTTCACAAAAAAGGCATATGAAACTCTCACTTGCACACATGCCAGCTACAAACTGAGGCCAATGTGAGAATCGAAACCTTTACAGGAAAGCACATCTTTGTAGGCAACAGATACAGTGTTAAGAGAGCAAAAAGCACTAGAGTGCTCAGGGAGATGGGGTTAGGGAAAGAGCACAGCAGCAGAGGGATCAAAGACAGAAGAGAGACAATTCTGACAGGTGTCAGCATTAGTTGATACTCCAAACACCACATTATGCTCCTGTCAATAGTAATGGTGTGTGCACCTGGGACAGAGAAGGTTTTGGACCCTAGAGACTACAACAATTAAAAAAAAGATTTGCTGTTTCACTGTCCAGACTTTTACACTGACCATGCTGGCCTGTGTAATACTAACCTTGAAATCTAGGTTAGGGGTAGGCAACGGTTCTGGCCAGAGTACAGGAAAAAAATCACAATATTTACCTTGTAAGGTGCTGGAGTGCCAGCATGCCAGAAAATAAAACCAGGGCAGGGGGTACATGGCAGGATATACTGCATCTTTATATAATCATAAATGTTGCTTTTTGGGGGGGAAGAGGGGTTGGGTATTTTTGGTTGTTTTGGGGGGGTTTTTTTGGTTTTGTGTTTTTTGTTGTTGTTGTTGTTGTTGTATTTTTTGTTTGTTTGTTTGTTTTTTACAGTAAATACCAGGTTGTCTAAACATTCTAAACCTGGTGTCAATAAATAAAGCTTCATATACTACCTTTGTTCCTGTGTATTCTTTTTTGTTAAGCATGTCATGATGAGAAAGAAAGAAGAAAGAGGAGAGAGAGAAAAACAGAGATAGAGAATAGAAAGGAGAGAGAAAAAGGAGAGGAGAGAGAGGGAAAGAAAGAGAAAAGAGAAAAGAAAAAAGGAGAGGAGCAAGAAAGAGGGAAAGGAGATAGAAAAAAAGAGAAAAAAGATGGAAGAGAAGCAGAGAAGAGAAAGAAGAAAAACGGAAAGAAAGATACAGAAGAGAAGAAAAAGAGAAGAAAAGAAAAGGGAGAAAGAAAGAAAGAGAAGAGAAGAGAAGAGAAAAGGAAAAAGAGAAAGGTGTGTCCCAGCTGTGGCTCAGGCCCTGTCCAGCAGAGGGAGGCAGCGACATCCAAGCAGCAGCCACCAGGGCTGGGGGACTGAGGCCTCCCTGACAGCCCCCAAGTGGGAGAAGCCCAGGACCAGGGCTGGGAAGGAGGGCCCAGCCAGGCCTCAGGCAGACAGACACCGCATCCCACCCAGGCAGGGGAAGCACCGGGATGCTGAGTGCCAGGCTGGGCACTCAGGGCAGGCTCTGGGCAGTGCAGGGAGAAGCAGATGCAGAGGGAGGCACCATAGGGAGGCCAGCCTGGCTGGGCCTTTGGGAAGGCAGCAGTTGGAGGAGAAAGAGGACCGGGTGTGAAGTGCAGGCTGCTCCAGGGTTGCTCAGATTCAGGCTGTGGTGGGCAAGGGCACCCAACAGCACCTGAGGTAGAGCCCAGCCCAACCCCCGCAGCTCTACGGGGATGGGCCAGGGCCATCCTACCCACGAGGGGATGCCTCCTGGCCTGGGTAGGACACCAGGCTCAGGGGGCTTCTGGCTCCAGGCTTCCCTGCATGCTGGGTACAGTGCGAGTGGGGCAGAGCCACCCCTGGTTCAAGGGCCCAGATGCAGGAGCCACCTCGTGCCCTAGGAACAGCCACCGTGGGCAGCCCTTGGGGCTGAGCCAGCCAGGAGCCTCCAGCACAATGGCCCTCCACAGTGCCTGCCTGGTCCCCGGCCTCACCTACCGCCAGGTCCCCTCCGGGGCCTGGGCCAGGCTGGACATTGTAGTCTGGGGATAGGGGGCGAGGTCAGCAGAACGAAGACACCGTCCCTGCCTGTAGTCTCCCGAGTCCATCCCCAGTGCCTGCTGTGGCACTGGGACTTGTGGCTGCTCCAGAGACCCTGGAGCAGCAACTTAAAAGAAAGAAATGTTTTTAAAACAAATTTCCTCACACCTCCAGGCTTGCCAAGGAAAATGTCTCCACGTGCCACTAATTGGCACACGTGCCAGGGGTTGCCTATCCCTGATCTAGGAAATATACCTGCTCAAGCTTTCCCGATGGAGGTGGCAGATGTGCCACTCTTAAAGTAATTTAAAATTAACTGGTTGATACCAAGGGGCAGGACTGTGGGGAATAATTTCACCCCCAGGGCCTGGACAAGAAACCGAATAAATCCTTTTCAGTTTCAATTTCCAGAATACTACACAACTGCAGACAGCCAAGAGGCACGGGACACCTAAAACAAAGAATGCTTGTCCCTGGGTAGCAACTACAGCAAACAATTCTATTTATGAGTTACTCTCACAGGAATAGTCTTAGCTGTGCTGCTTCATGACTGATGCTTCCTCATACTGGCTCTTTCCAACTGTGTCCTTTCTATCAGTTAGATACTTCTCTTGACCAAGCAGCAGAGATGCTGATTCTGTGTGCACCTGCTACTCTACTCCAAGACAGGGGTGTGGCTTCTCAAGGCCTCGGGGCAATTTTAAAAGCACAAGTGGTAACAGCCAGAGGAAGGTTAAGATTTAACTCATGAATTTTCATCAGATGCAAATCAAGGGGAAAGAACTTTTGCCTGTACAATGCATTAGACATCCATTTCTCTGGTTGGTTTCTCACCACATGCAGCACAGTGGTATTGTGCACGTATGCCACATTTAAGCATCTACTTCAACACCTCATTTATGGTCTCACTTCAGCTTCCACCAAGGAGGACATCACCAGAAGAAAAGGACTCTGGGCAGAAGTGAATGGACAGAAGCTTTGAACCCCACAGACAGAGGATGAAACAGGGCTTTTCTGTTGTCTATGACATGCTCTCCAGATATACCAAGGGAGGGCTGGCGTGCCACACTTCAGCCAACACGACACTAGATCTCACACTTGCAAAGCACACTGTTGGCGTGCTTCAGGTTTACAGTGCGCTTTAGGGGATGCCACACTGAGAACTGGCTACAGTAGCATATTTCACAGGCAAGCTCATGCACGGGTTAGTATCACAGACAGTGATCCCACCACCACACGCAGAGTACCTTAGAATAACCTACTTTGCAGTCTCAAATGCAGATAGGTCTTCTGCCCTGGGCTTGAGGCTATACCAGTGAAATAAAGTGAACAAGAAAACAAACAAACAAACAAAAATCCTCTGTGATATGAACAATGCTAAGGCATTCGTGCAATCTACATAACAGTCCCTACTGCTAGAGGTCAGCAGAGTTTCCAGGGGAAGCAGAGGGTGGATATCATATCATTTAGGCAAGGGAAAAGAGTTGAGTTAATTTCCCTTTCAGATGCCTGGATGGCCTATCCTAATGGTAAAAATTAAATCTGTCCTGGTCCCAAGGGCACGGGGGTGGTCTGAAAGCTTATTTTCATTTGTCTTGCTAATAGAGTACTTAAAAACAAAACAAGGCCTTTGATCCACCAGCTGAGATGCAGAAGCTATGCTGTCACAGCCCCCTCAGAAGAGATTTCAGAAGTGGAGTGGAGAAGACCCAAGATTCAGGTAGTGAACAAAGGGCAACCCAGACAGCCCTGATTACAACGATGATTCACTGGCAGACATCTAAATGACTGCCTAGCCACCTCTGAGTGAGACAAATGGGACCATCAACTCTCTGCCTCTGCTAGCAGCTTTGGAGATTTATTTACAAAGGTAAAATTTACTATTTTCCATTTGAAAAAAGGGACTCACCAGCAGTGCAGGATTCAAAGAACTTGAACAAAACATAATGCAGCCAGTAAGGCTATCTGACTTGGTAGATAAAGGAGCCCAAACAGTTTAAGATTGGTGCAGGAAAAGTGGAAAGTGAAACCGACTAAGTTGATTTTACTGTCCCAATTCAATGAGATACAAAAAGTGAAATAAACTGCCAGTGGTGAAAATCAAAGTAAATGAAAACTCTAAAGTGCCTTCATTTCCAATACTCTTGGGGTGAGGATTAGAAACACAAGCAAGGATTTAGTTTTAATTTGTTTAATTTAATTCTATTTATTTTTATCATCAATGATATCCCTTTATATAATAGCCCCTGCAACACATCTTCTGATTTGCAAGCTTTCAAAGGCAAAGAGACTATAAGGCAGGCAGGCTCAAAGCCTCTTCACATGCTTGAATGTCCAATTATGTATCTTTTCACTGACCAGTCCCTTATTAAAAATGTGTCTAGTTGCAAGGACTGAGTACTGGAGTAATGAAAAAAAAGAACAGTTAAAAACCAAAAAGACCAATTTTATCAGGGCCTTTCACAATTACCGTCTTCCTAATACATTATGTTGCATTAAATCCTTTGGCTGATGCTCATTCAGAAAGTGTTACTACACACAATTGGCTCTTGGACCCAGGTAACAATTTGAAAGAAGAAAGAAATGAGCAAACCTTTTATACAATGTATACAAAAGATCTGACTATTTAAAGCACTGCAAAGCTTAAGATCAACCTATTTGAGGAAGCCACCTATATATGCCTTGTTAGTTATATGCCTTAGTTAAGTTAGTTAGGAAGGATTAAAAAGTCAAAGACAATCCTTCTCCACCTTACACACCCAATTCAGGAATGCTCTTCCATTTGCTATGCACTAAAGCTCAAGACTTAATTTGTTTATCTTGAGGGTGCTATTTAATGGGGATATGTCTCCATTTATTGTTATTGTTCACTGCTGTGATTCCTTCCACACCTGGAGTTATTTGGGCAGGATGCCCTATATAACTATCTCTTTATATTGTTTTGATTAAGACTTAAGGAAGCCTTCAAGCCTTAGCAGTATAATGTCTCTTTTCATAGCATGGAAGAGACTGGATTTGATTGCTATGAATTTAAAATGGGACTTCCTGGTAAAGCTGGCAGATATGGACAGACCCCATGGTTCTTTCTGGCTGTCTCAGCTCCAAGGCTAAAAGACACTCAGCCTGAAACTGCCTAGTGCTACAGCAAATGGTTTTCTTGACTGCTTAGTTCCAAGCCAGGATTTAGGAAGGAAGCCTGCATCTCATTTTTATGATGACACATTGAGCAAAGCTGAAGCCCTGTTTTTCTTTAAATGACTCACTGAGCTGAGGCAGTAGCTGGGGAACTCGGGTACCTTTTTAATGGTGTTGTGCTTGCTGTTGCCTCGGTCGGCATTCTCACTGTGCAATATATCCAGAGCCGTCTCTCTCTCCTTTAGCTTCAGTGCCTCAATCTCTGTCTTTAGTTCATTCAGCTGCTCCTGCAGATGCTTGCTCTTCTCCATGTACTCCACCCTGTCACACACAGAACAGCCTTGTGGTAAACATTTGTGCATCTGCACAAGGTTTGTGGTAAAGACAGCCAATAAGGAACTTCTAATACAGGTTAGGATTTCATCATTTATAGAGCATAAAACGGGTAACACTTGCATGCCTTCTAGAATGAACATCACTGAGCAACAGTTTGTTCACTATTAAAAATAAGAGCCAGGTATCCAATCCAAGAGCAAGATCATAAGTCACACAGGTATGAGAGAAAGCCAACTGAGCATTTCCAGAAGATATAACCCTTCCCATTTCCAGTAGGAGCTGCACTACGACACAGGATAGTCTTCTGCCATTTCGTTGAGCTCAGCAGCTTTCAATAGTGCTGTTCTACTCCTTTGTACAGTATATACATAAACTCAATTTACTGAAACATGTTCGAAACTGAATTTGTGTCTGATTCTCTAAGGGTGACTAATGAATTTGAGTATCCTCAAACTGAGACACCCAATCTGACACATCTTAAAGGATCCCTGATTTTAAATGATAGTGAGTCAGCACGGTCTTAAAACCGGGTCCCTTAAAAGTGTCAAGTTCCCCCAAAATTAAGGCACCAAGAATTAGTCACTCTTGAAACTTAGTCTTAACTGCTTTTCATTGTAGAGTACCTATTCCATGTTCACAACAATCAGCCACTACTCTTGTAATTGAGTACTAAGATCCAAACAACGACACTAAAACATCTTGGGATGCATTGCAGTGTGAGGCAAATGCATCCCTGTTCCCAAAGACCATGCACATTCCTGCAGTTTACTGGACCCTAGAAGTTGCATTAAAACCCCAAGAAGGTCGCAGTTGGCTTATGCCCACAGCAGATGAGAACACATCCCTTCTGTTTTTTGGTGCAATGGATTACTTTCATTAGGCAGATTAAGGCCAAACTGGTTCTGAATCCTGTTGAACTCTTGGTCTCAACACACTCAGGACACTATTCTAGGAGATAGAGGACAGCGTTTCTTAACGTGTACGCCACGTTCTTCAGGGACAATTAACAGCCGAACCTAGCAAAGACCTTCCTGTTCTTTTGCCTTACACTGGTACCAACGTGAAAGACATTTTCAGAACAAGCCAAATTCACCCTTGGTGAACCTCCATTAACTGCATGTATGCTATATCAGGACTGAATGCGACACATGCACACAGGCAATGGAAGCATACCACGTACTTCTCTTTTTCTATTTCCATGGAAAGTCTCTTCATATCAGTATCCTTGAAGTCAAAGGACAGACTCTCACTGATGAAACTTGGCAGATCGGCAGGAAGCGTTGTCGTGCTCGAGTTCATCGGCTGCTAAAGACAGAGTACAGATTAATCATCTTTGGACGTGCAATTGCTGTTGCCTGAAACATTTAGTAACAGAAGGGCACAATGACAGAGAAAAAGCAACTGCTGACCCCATAATGCAAGAAGCTACTTAATGGTACTTCAGTGAAGAGCTAGCTCATTGACGGTATGGACAATTCAGATCATATGCTAGTACTCTGTATCCCTTTTGCAGGATGCTGCATGGGCTCCAACAGATGTGAGCAAAAAAGTGTCTCCACTGCTGTGGCCAGGGTTAAGAAGTGGGCTTAGACAAGGTAGCCTTCACATTTCTTAAGGTCATCCACAAAACCCAGTCTGCTTCACTGTCAAAATTATGCCATACAGCTACTTTGATGATAGCACCCTTTATGCTGAGAGATTCTCCAAATGCTCTCAGTATTAGAAAAAGCTGATGTAGTTTAGTGCTTAGAGAACTGCCCTGGAACTTAGGGGACTATTCCCAGCTGTCACTGGCCAGGTGGCTGACTTAAGACAAGCCACCTCTCTGTGCCTCCATCTGTAAAATGAGGATCACGATACTGACCTTTGATATATACTGATGAAAACTACTACATAGGAGTTAGACAATGTTATTAACATATTATAGCTGTCACTACAGACTGTTTAAATGTAGCTACCTCTTGGGAGAATCTTGGCAGGTATTTAATAGTAAAAGCCACACTACAGTTAAAGACAGGAAATGAATTATGCCAATACAAAACACTAAGAAAGAAAAAATCCTACATGCAAAGGAAATAAATTGGTAGAATGGAGTGAGAAATTGGTGAGGACCTTTGACTTAACATCCTGCCTATGGCATAGTTCCACAGTATCCTCAATGGCCACAAACAGCCGAGATCTCTGTTTTAAGCCTTATCTGAAAGACATCAATTCAAGCAACAAACTGTGCCCTCTAGCCATAGGCCAAGGAATTAGTTTACTGAAGAGCATCATGCACTGCATCAGCGGCAGTAATTCCTGCAATACACTATTTGTTCCTTTAAGATCTACCCTACTTTGGCCTGAAGATCAGAGCAAAGGTCTTGGGCTTCGTGGCTAAGCTTATTTAAAGATTGGACAACTATAAGTAAGGTCAAAAAGAGGACTGAGTCTGGGACTGAGGGCTGGGATGTCTGTGCACTTCACCGATTAGGAAGCTATTCTTGGTTGTTTGTTTCCTTCCCTCACTTCTGAGATTTGAAATGAACCTACAATTGCAAAATCTCCCTATTTGGCAACAGCAGTCAGAAATGAAGTAAGTGACATTTTTACTCCATACAGTAGTCCTTCCCTTACCACATGCATGGAATTCATGGGTGGTAGAGATTTGTCTTGGAATCAGTGAATGTGAGGAGTCCGCATTTCCCTTGTTCTGCAGACCTGGGACAGAATTATATTTCCCTCCAGGTACTCTACATGTGCCATTAATGTGAAGCAATAAGTTTATTGCTCTCATGCATGCCATTTGAACGTGTGCATGGGAGCAATAAACTCTAGAGTTCATTGCCATTTGCACGTGCACCCGGGACTGCAGCATGTTGAGCCGGGTTGGAGCAGCCCCGGCTGGCAGGGAGCCCCAGGGGCAGTCAGCCTGCCAGTCTAGAACTGCTCCCCACCCCAGCTCAGAGGGGCTGGCTGGGGCACAAGGGCATTTCAATGCAAGGCTAGCCAGCAGGCAGCCCCTGCACTGAAGCACCCCAACCAGCTGGGGCAGCATTTACATATGCACTACTACAGAGTTTTTTACTATGCAGCAGGACAGTACTTATATTTACAAGTACTTTCCCACTGCAAAGTAAATTAATTTACTCCAGCCTAATAGGGGCCCACATGTAGATGCTGGGCTATTTATTGCACAGCTAATTCATCAACTGTGCAGTAAACATCTCTTGTAAAAACATCCTCCATGGAATAAATGGTACTGACCAAGCGACCTAGCCTTTTTGGCACTTATACACAGGTCACAATTTGATCACCCCTGCAATGGGAAGTGTACATCTGCATGCTCAGTATGGAGGAACTGGCTGGGCAGGTACATATGTGCATAGTCACCATCAAGGTCCACAAAGGGTAATAAAATTCTACACCTGAAGCTGAAATACGAACTTTTGCACAATTACAAGTAAACAAGGACGAAGCAACTAAAGCTACAAGCTTGGTCTGGCCAGAGGGTTACGTTAAGTTTGGCACTCTGCACATATTATATGCACTAGTTCCCCCTCCTGCTTCTTCTCCAGGGCACAACTTACTTCATGGCTGCATTGCTCACAAACAACAATGTCAATATTGCTGTGGGACCATGAACAGGGACATCCATGGGCACAGTGTGGAGGTAAAGTAGGGACAAAATAACAAACAAACAAAAAAACCCCACCTTAATTACTAAGGCACTTTAACAATTTTACCCAGTGCAAAGTCCCTCAGCCTGTATGCTGCATCCTTCTGGCCTTAAATCATTTTAGAGAATTTATGAGATTTCAAATGTTTACAGACTTTGGGTACTTTTACACATGCTCCAGGGGTGGGGGAGGGTAGTGCTTTAACTAAAGCAGCTACCAGCTGCTTTAATTAAAGGGTTGCAGCATCTCATGTATCAGTGTCCCCATGCTTAAAAATGGCAGCTTGAACTAAAGCTTGTTCAACAAGCTTTAGTTCAAGCAACCTGCAGCCATTTTCAAATGCAGGGACAGATACAAGAGACACAGGAGGTTGCTGGAGTACAGTAATTACCACATTCCAGCAGACTGTATTATTGAGTCTGCTCTGACATACTGTAATTAGAGCGCATCAAAGCAGCCTCTGCACTTATATACACGCACCCTTTAAGAGGAGCTTCAGGAGCTCTGTTCTCTAAATCATCATTCCCATTTTTTGTCATTAACATCATGTTCTTCCCTCTCTTCCCTATGGGTTTAGGAAAAATCACCAGGCAGGGAGTTGGGGTACAGGGAGCTGCTGAAGAACAGGGATAAGGAGACTGGTCTGGAAAGAAAGAGGACATCAGTGAAGGGTCTGCCAAGTCCTCCTGAGTGTGATGAGAATTCTTCCCCTCCTTTTATTCCTCTTGCACTCTGCCAGCAGATGGGAATTGGATGAGACTCACTCTGGAGCCAGACACTGCCAACTGCATCAATAAAGAATGGCACAAAGCAATTGTATCCCTGCTGGCCAGAGACTTAAATTCATGTTCCCTTTGTGCTGCACATGCCAATGGCTAGTATTAAAAAACAAACAAAAAAAAAACCACAAACACACCACACAGCTGGCCATGGACTCCAAGAGCTACAAGGACACTTTAGAAAGCTCTGTAAAGAACATCAACAGCCAGTCAGAGATGGGAATGTCACAAAACTATTAATGATCACTTGTCCTTTTGGCATCTTTAGTTACTTCTGCTCTTCCATGCCTTTCTCACTTTCCTCCCTTGGCAGACTAGTAAAAGGATCCCGCTCACTCTGATTGCTGAGAGACCATATAACCCAACTACAGGGACAAAATAGGAAAGAACATATTTAGAGTTACAACCTGGTAAAGGCAGGGAGAGGTCCGCATACCATACCCTATATTAGGCAGAGCTGCAATTTACCTAAGGGTAGCCTCCTAACACGAAGATGCAGTAGTTTTAGAAACCCAACTCCTCTACGTCACTACATTCTTATTCACCTTCTCTGATTGTTCATGGTCCCTCCGCGTGCTAGCAGGGAAGGGATGCTTACCTATAGCCACCTCTCTGAAACACTGTGCAAGTACTGGATTTCAGTATTTTCACTTGACTGCCCCCTAACACAGAGCAGAGCAAGGCAAACCACATGGGAAGAAAAAGAGACAGGCATAACAGCAGATGAGGAGAAGAGCACTTTAGAAATACGCAGCAAACTAAGCAGTACTCTACTTATGCAACTACAATGGCCACACTTGCATACTACTGACATTTGCCATCACGGTAAATAGCAGCCTTTGAGCACATGTGATGTATTGGTACTTATCAAGTTAATCCGAGTGGCAGCCTACAGGGGACAGCTAAAAATGTAACCAGAAAAAAAGAGGAAGACACCTATTTTCTTCCCCATACAGGGAGCTTTGCTGTGAAAAGCTCACATCCCTTTAAGGGAGAGGGTGCAACAAAATGTGTGGTAGAAGCAGAAGTTCTACATGGAATGCCTCCAGGATCAATACAGCTGGAGGGATGGAACCCAGCTTGATTCTGTCCTGCAATATTCCCTTTAATCATATTTCAATTCTAGAGGCAAGAATATATCAATGCTGGCTACTGATTAGCACAGAGCAAGACACAGAAGATGGGGCAGGAGAAGAAAGCTTTCTAGTCACTTTCCTGTGGGTTTAACGCAAGATGGACCCACCAGCCTAAGGGAGTTTAGAGATATAAACTCTTCACTTGACTGATACGGCCATTAGGCTTTCAAGCAAGGATCTGCCACCCTTTGGGTACAATAAAGCCATCATTAGAGAGCTAGTGGACCTTCAGCAGCCTGTTGATCTATGGGGTAGTAAAGCTAGGAGCATTCCAAAGGCAGCTTATAAAGCACAGAAGCAGTGAGCATTCAACTTGGGGCCCTCAAGCTGGAAGTGTCTGACTTATTTCATCTCTGTAATTTCTTAAACGGTTCTGAACATTTTCAGGAAGCTTTGGAGAATCTGGATGAAAAGTGATGCACCTCAAACTCTCTTTGTACTACCTCTTTGAACACTTATGTGAAGGGAGGGAGGTTTAAAGAAAACCTGCAATGGGGAAAGGTTTAATAATTATTCCCTTTTGCAAGCAACCTGTGAGTTCACTCAGGAAGACAACCCATCCCCCTCCAAGACAAACAGCAGTATGGGAACCCCAGAAAGTGCAAGCTGCTGAGGCTGAAAATATTTGATAGCAAAGCAGTTCCTAATGTGATTTATTGCATTATAAAGGAAAAACAGGAAAAAGCCAATTGCCAGATCAAATCAGAGTAGTGGTCATTTGGACTAGCATTCAGTCTCCCACAGCAACCAACACAGGATGTTTCAATGGAAGGTGTGAAAACCTCTTAGTGGGCAATTACATAATCATCCCTTCCCAAAGGAAGTTACTTCCTGAACCCAGGTAGTCAGCAGTTGGTTTATGCCCTGAAGCATGAGTTTACAGGTTTTGAGCAATTTTTATCCTATCTAATGAAATGGAGGATGTTCTTATATGAATAAGTATTTAATCCTATTCTGAATGCTGCTACTAAGCCCTCAGCCACAAATACTACCTCATGTCAGCAAGCACTACAGGCTAACAAAGCACTGCTTTTCATTAGCTTAAAGCCTGCTGCCTTTAGTTTAACTGGGGAACTTCCTTGTTCTTTGATTATGAAAAAGGGTAAAGGGGAGGTAAAATGAAGCCATCTCCTCTCTACCAGCCAGGGAGCCCAGGATTCTGGTCAGCCAGCACAGGAAATTGTTGGCAATTACCATTCCTACGCAACTGAATAACCCAACTCATGTCACTCCACAAAGGGACCTTTGTGCCCTCTCCTGTAGCAGCAGGGGAAGGGAGCGATAGAACTATAATATAGATCACTTACTGTGTAGGATGACTTGCTGGTGATCTCCAAGAGTTTCTGCTTTGCTCTCCGCTCTGACTCACGGGCTTCCTGAAGGTCCTGCTTTAGCTGATCAGCCTCCTTCGCCCTAGATAGAGGAGCACCAATAATGACAAATACCAGATCAAAGTTGAGCAGGGAGGAATGGAGCATGTTAAAAGCTGGAAGAAAGGCAATGAAGCACAAAGTCTAGATGTAGGGAGAACTGATATTTCTCTGGCAATGAGACTTGTCAAATTATGGAATAGATTGTACAAGGAAAATGGTGGGAACTAGAACACTTGAAACTTTCAAACCAGACTGGACAAAACATAACAGAAACAAACGTGTGCTGGCTACTGTACATGAGAGACCAACTAGATGGTCTACTAGGGTCTTTTATATCAGTTTATAACCAGATACCCTAGGTAATGTTTCCAGAAACAGCAAGGAGGTAAAAATCAGGAAGCGCATATATAGGCATTATGCCAACATTTGCAAAGTGACTAACACTTGAAAGAGCAGGTCAAGCTGGTTAGAGTAGAAAGAGCAACTTGGGAATAACAACAAACAATCAAAAATTGAAGCAGAGCAGACTGAAGCTCCTGCTTGTCTTCTGAATATTAACCATCTACTGAGAGCTGCAATAATTACAGGTACTCTATACAGAAAATACTCAACAAGTATTATATGGCCCTTCACACTCATCTCAGAGCCCTGGGGTTTTACTATAGCATTTACCCTTGATGTTCACAGCTCCTGAGGATATGCCCTGGGTGGAAAGCTAAGGGAAAGATTGGGAGGAAAGGTTGGAGAGATGAAAGCCTACTTTGCTGAATCAAAGTTTACAGAAGATCAAGGTAGAGAAGGGACTAGGGACAGTTCCTGACCAAGTGAAATCTGAAACCTATTGCATTTCTATAGCAATAATGGGAAGGAAGCTGCTATTTTTACTCCACCCACTAATGAATGCACTGCACAAAAGGAACTCTAGCATCTTAAAGCTAGAAACACAAAATGTAATGCATGACAAACTCTAGCACCAAGGGCAGAATCACAGAATCAGAGGAGTGGAAGGGACCTGTAAGATCATCAAGTCTGGTTCCCTGCCATGGACAGGGGGTTATTGAGCTCAAACAAGCTCAATAAGGTGCCTGTCCAGCCTCCTCTTGAACACCTCCAAGGATGGAGACTGCACCACCTCTACTGGGAGTGTTCCAGATTCTAGATACCCTTACAGAAAAGAAGTTTTTCCTAATATCTAACTTAAATCTTCCCTCGATTAGCTTGTGCCTGTTGGTCCTTGTGCTCCCTGGAGGTGCCCTACTGAAGAGCTGCTCCCCTAGATCTTGGTGTTCATCTTTGCAATACTTGTGGGCAGCTATCAAGTCACCTCAGTCTTCTCTTGCTCCAGTACCTGGAATCTGTCCTCAAAGGGCCTATCCTCCAGGCCCCTGATCATCTGAGTGGCCCTTCTCTACACCCTTTGAAGTTTATCAACATCCTTCCTGAAAGGTAGTGCACAGAACTGGACACAATACTCCAGCTGTGGCCTCACCAACACCAAATACACGGGGAGAAGCACCTCTCTGGATCTGTTAGCACCACATCGGCTGATACATGCCAGAGTCCTATTTGCCCTGTTGGCAACTTCATCGCAGTGTTCACTCATATTCACCTTCTGGTCAACTGTCATCCCAAGGTCCCTCTCAGATACAGTGCCAGACAGAGGACCACAACCCATCACAGATATGATGAAGGTTCCTCCTACCTGGCATGTGTCTCTACCGAACCTCATCTGACTGCGTTAAGCCCATAGGACCAATCTGTTGAGGTCATCTCGGATCCTTACTCAGATGTGTCCACGTTTCCCCACAATTTGGTGTACTCCGCAAACTTAATCACTGAGCTTTCTACCCCCTCATCCAAGTCATTGATAAAGATGTTGAAGAGCACAGGCCCAAGCACCAATCCCTGGGGGACACTGCTGGAGATTGCCTTCCAAGATGAAGCCATCCCATCAATTACAACTCTCTGGGATCAACCTCTGAGCCAACTGCCAACCCACCTCACTGTAGACAGGTCTAAGCCAGTACCCTCCAGCTTAATTGATATGTTCTCATAGGAAACAGTATTAAAGGTTTTGCTGAAGTCTAGGTAAATGATGTCACCCTCATGCCCCTTGTTCAGCTAATTAGTTACCTGGTCATAAAAGGACACCAGGTTTGTTAGGCATGACCTGTCCTTGACAAATCCCTGCTGGTTGCTTAACACCCCACCAGTTACAAAGTTTGTGGTTGATGGCCTCCTTGACAATTTTTTCAAACATTGTTCCCAGGACCAAGGTTAGACTGACCAGTCTGTAGTTTACAGGATCATCCCTTTTCCCTTTCTTAAGGCTGGGTACTATATTAGCTGTCTTCCAGTTGGTCAGGACTACTCCCGAGTTCCATGACTCTTTGAACACCTCTGCCAGAGGCTCTGCTATGAGCTCAGCCAGTTTTCAGGACTCTTGGATTCAGGTCATCTGGCCCAGAAGACTTGAATACGTCCAGATGATCTAAGAGTACCCTCACCTGTTCAGAACCGATTATGTGGGCTGTTGTCTTCCCCATGTTCCCTGCGCCTCTGGAGAGGTGAACAGCTCCAGTTTGATTTCAGGAACACCGATGTGAAGTAAGCATTTAGGAGCTCTACCTTTTCGTCGGGATCAACTGCGGGCTACCCCCTCAAATTCTGTAGGGGTCCCACAGGGGCGCTTGATTTTTTTCTTTCTCCCTATGTACCTATAGAAGGACTTTTTGTTGTCCTTTAAAGCCTAACATGCAACAGAAGCTCTGTGACTTGTCAGGACAATAAGAAGTCTGGGAGTGCAACATACAGGCCAAATGAAGAATAATTAATTGAATTTGGTAGCTAAAAGCAAAATTAAGTATTGTTAATTAAAGATTTGGAAACTATACAGGGTGTTTGTCAAGGAGTTGTAGGGTTGCCAGAGAGCACAAGCCAACAGTTGTTCGTGTTTATGTAGTGCTTGCTCCAAGACGACGACTTGGGGAAAGACTTTTGCACAGTTTAAAGGAACAATGTCTTCCAGGTACAAAATATTCCACCCATTCCCCAAGCTATTAGTTGAGGACCCATTTCTTAGTCACTCTGCATAGTATCTCTTTCCTCCCCAGAAGAACACAGAGAAGCAGCAAGCACCAGAAAGAGAAAAAAAAACACAGGGATATCTATACTCTCTGTATCTCTGTAATATCTTTATCTGCATCTATCTCTACATATAGTAGCATCAATTTACCATGCAGTGACTGGCTAACCATGGCAAACAGTTCCATAAAGGAAGGAACCAGCTGGGGCCATAAGCCATTGCATGCGCAGGGGATGCCAGGGGCTCACTGTCAACCATCTGGAAAGTCTATGCAGTGGCGATATCTGAGTAAACTGTCTCGGCTAAGCTCACTGAGAGACTTGGAAAATGAAGCACCAAAGCAGGTGCAGAGTTCTTTCTTCTGACCTTCTCTCCGATTCTTCTGCCATTTTCAGGGCCAACATCTCTGCTTCCAGCACCTTCTGTTCCATCAAGCGTTTCTCCTCTTCTGTCCGAATGGCTGTTGCTTTGATTCGCTGCATCTCCTGTTCTGCCTCAGCTGCTTTCTGAGCCAGGAGCTTGGCCTCCTCTTCTGTGATCTGGGCTTTTTCAGCCAGCAAATCTGCTGTTTCTTCAGACCTCATCTGAGAAGTAATGCACATCTCTGTCACTGTGTACAGGACCTCCACTACAATGTACTTAAGATCCAGTTACAGAAACCGAGGTGCCTCCCCCACCAGTTTAACTCCGACTCAAATGTAATTGAACTTCCCACTTCCACAGTAGTCTGCAGTGCCCTGGCCTTTGCATACTAGCTCTCAAGACTCAAAAAAATATTAGCATCTCTCTCTCTAATCAAACCTCCTTGGAGATCCTGATACAGCAGGAATCAACCCTCCTCCAGAACTCTTGCTTCATACCCATCTGCCTCCCTGATCACTATTCACTTTGATTACAACCTCAAGGTGCTTATTGCATGTCCCCTAGAACACTTCAGCAGCAGAGATCAAGAATGGCTGCAGCGCCTGGGGAAGGTTCCCCATAGACTTACCAGAGCCTCATTGGCCATTGTGGCCTCTTCTTTTAGCTGCAAAAGCCTCCTCTCTAACTCATCCCTTGTTCGCTCTGCCTCTTCCCTCATCTGCTTCTCCCGGGCCAGACGCTGTCGTTCCATCTATGGACAAGGGTTAGAGAAGGGAAAAGCCACATATATCAGTGTAATAAAAGTTCGGTGCATCACATAAGTATAGTGTCATCTCACAGGACAGGAAGGGAGGACTGCTCAGTGGTTAAACTGCAGGACTGAGTAATCCTGAATATGAAAGAACATGCATAGTTATTTTCAGACTGGCACAACATATTTAGCCTAGTGCACTAACAGTTCCTTCTGCTTTGCATTCATTCACCGCGGAAGCCAGAAAGGAGTACAATGTCCCACGTTCCAACTCCTATACAAGGCAAGCCGCTACCTCTGACGCCATCAACAAAAAGCCACGATACCCTCTTCAGTGCAACAAAACCTATCAGAATGTCCTGCACCTGAAACCTAGAAGAATGTCGAGTGAAAAGGCAGTTCTCTGATACTGGCTGTTTAAAACAGCAGCAGCATACTATGCAAGCTCAGGCCAAGTGGTAAAGGGGAACCACAAAGGCAGTTAGTATGACAGTTTCTGGTAGCCACATACCACAGTAATAGATCTATTATAAATGTCTAGATTACATGTAAGGATCGCTGCATTATTCATAGGACATACAGAGTTTAATAAAAGGAAAAAAGTGTGGCAAGACACTTTCCTGGTCCTCAGCCACAGGCTGTGCTCTGAAAGCATGCTATTCATTGCAACAGGACTGCTGCTTCTCTCTGTTAAAGATGTCCTTCATCATTTATGACTTATCATCACAATCTGTATCATAGGCACTCACAGGCCCCTGATGTTACAGAGCTGCCCAGAGCTAGTTAACAATTCCAGAGCTTGAGGACTGAGGTGAAACATGGGGATTAAAATCGAGACAGGACAGCACATCACCACAGGATCCATGACATTTCTTGTGCAGTGCATACTTTTCCCACAGCCTTGCAAAAACACTGCCCATTTCATTGTCTACAATAAATGTTTAGTTGCCCCATATCCAATGCCAGGCAGTCACAACCCCATGTAGCTTCCCCCAAGACCACAGGCCCCTCCCAGGTTGCCAGCAGGATCTCAAGCTTTTGTTGAATTTATTGAGACGTCCTCCACTTTCCAAAAGGAACTCATTAAATTCCAAATACCTACTCCCCTGATATGCTGAAGGCTCCAGGTTCCCTCTTCACCCTCCATGCCAAGAACAATTGCAGGGGACTTCTTTCATTCTGCTCAAGCCAGTTTCTTATGGCCAAAGAGGTGGTTGATGGATGTAAGTTGCTTTTCCTCTCAAAAGATGAAGACAATACCCTGGAACCCACCCACTCAGATCTCCTCAGTTCAGACAAGAGATCTGGACACAAGTCTTCTCTAAGACCATCTAGATCATACCACTAAGCTGGTCAAAAGCACTCAGTTCTAGCCCCACAATACTGTATGGTGACCCTCAATGGACACACTCAGATCCAAGTTAAGTACATTAATTTAATACTCTTTTGAGCTTAGACTTCTCTTGGTGTAGCTGGTTGCTTTAGCTGTTGCTGCTGCTACCTAGTGGCTTACCCAGAAATGGAAATTTATATTCTAAGCAGTAGCACTCAGATTAGCTGTGTGGGTTTCAATGAGTAGAAAAGGTCTACGAGCAGAAAACAATGATTCATACAATCCAATTTGCTGATATACGCTCATTGGCTACATGCTGCTGCCTGCAATGTGCTGTTCCTGCCGCTTAGGCTGACCTGCAGTGGATAAAGGAGGCCAGGACTGAATTAGCATGCAAGCTGCATGCCCCAAAATGTCGGTGTGCATTCCATCACCATCTAATTAGAAAATGAGAGCACAGAGCAAAAGCAAAGCACAGCTCCCCTCACAGGCCCTGCCTTAATTACGATCAACTTCCCCAAGACATTAAACTTTCCAGCAAAAGAGCCCAGAAGCAGGATTATTAGGGGTGGATAAACATGCATTTACAGTATACACAGGTTATCCCTTCCCTTCCTAATTATACTCCTGAGCCTGTAGGATGCTGACTTAGCAGCCATTCTGCCATCAACTCATGTAACAAAATAGAGAATGACTGGTAGTGAGAGAGCAGGCTACTTAACAAGAAATTAAGTGTAACCTAAACCTGGATAGTTCAACCTGCTGCTCGCTGTTTATGTCCTGCAATCTGCTTCTCCCTACTAAGTTTATACTTCTGATTTTGGCTCAAGGGACGGCTGGATTGTAAGGCATCTCACCTGCTTCCTGGCTTTCTCTTCCCTGGCCTGTGCTTTCATCTGCTGGACCTCCAATGAGTCTGCCTTTCTTCTTCTCATGAATAAGTCATGATTTCCAATACACAGCTGAAGAATCTGTCCCAGTCAAAAAGAGAAGAGTGGAAGGAAATTACTATATACTTATAAGGTGTGGCTTTTACTTCTGGCACCTAAAGTGGAGCTGTAGTAGCCAGTTCTTATAAAGCATTTTCAAGCATGAAATCTGCACAGGCCTACAAAATGATTATCCCCATTTCAAAGATAAGGAACATCAAGACACAAGAAGGTGGAATGAGTTGCCCAAGGAATAGAACTTGGACTGTAAACTCTTCAGGGTCACAAAGGATATTTTTGTTCTGGATCTAGGTCCCTCAGTAATTCAAACAGTAAAATAAGTCTTATACACTTCACTCTGGTTCTTTACTCAATGGACACTGCTGCCTTTTTGGGTTCAAGAACCACCTGCATGCGGCAGCAGAATGCTTACAGCTGAGCCATCCAATTTCAAAGCAGACAAATGCTGCATGCTGGGGGGCCCCCAACCTCATCCTCAGCTGCCCTGCCACATGGGCTCCCCCAATTCCAGGTTCCCCTAGCCCTATAGGCTGTACCATATCACACTACTCTGCTCCCTGGAGCAGGGGCAATAATCGTAAGCCGAGGAAGGAGAGGGAGCCTGGAGACCCTGGTCGCTACTACAGCTGGAGCTGCTGGGGGAACAGCAGGTGGGTGGGAACCTGGGGGCCGCAAATTAATCCCTCATGGACTGCAGGCCACCATTGAACAACCTGGCTTACAACATCACTCTGAAGCTGGTGAATACAATTAATGGTTATTATAGCTTCTGGGTTAAATTTTCAAAAAGCAAATCAGCATCCAGAAACTCTCACTGTTCCCAAAAATGGAGAGAAGCACTGAAAATCAGGCCATTTTTTAATGCCTGAATGGCTGTGTGGATGGAGTTAATTTTGTAAATCTGGCCCTATCTTACTATGAGTTTCCTGACTCTGAATTATGATGGGTATTTAATGTTTTCAGTAAGGTTAAAAAAAAAAAAAAAAAGGCTATAAATAATGAACAGAACCAAGCCAAGGTCACCTACCTCTCTCTTTGGGCAACCACTCATCCCAACTCAAGGCTTGCCTCCTGAAAGAGGCCCAGCATGGACCAACCAATTAGTTAATATTTGCCTAGCAGCAAATGCTATCACCCCAGATCAAGGAGAAATATTTCAGCAGAGAAGCAAAAAGGTCAGCAAAGAGGCACACAGGATTTTAGAGGAGTGAGAGACAAAAAAAGATGTTTTACCTACCAAGTTCTGCCACAATACTGGGCAGATGCAACCAAAAGAAGAACAATGGAAGTGGGATGAATTTACATGAAGAAGCAAGTCCTCCTCTTATAAGCAGGCTGCAACTTAATTGCATATACCACACTGGATTTAACCTAGAGTGCAGCAGTCCAGTTTGCCACCTCGAACTATGGCCCGATTTAAAAAAGAAGTGTCTTGTCTTACTCTGCCTAGAGGAGCTTCCCCAGGAGTCAGTTGCAGATAATAAAAATCACTGTGTCTGTGAACTTACTCACCAGCTTGTTCACACGCAGTTTCGATGAATTGAACTTAAAGACATCAATCTTTTTGTCCAATGGCTTAATCGTAAACTGAAAAGGGAAAGGAAAAAAAGAAAGTATCAAGCAAAGCCTAGCATTAAAAAAAAAAGGCCGCAACAAGAATTACAGAGTGCTGCCTAACAACAGGTCAGCGGAGTGCCAGATAAACAAGGCCGAGAGCTGTCTCCCATGGCTAGCTGCCAAGCAGGCTAACTAGGATCAAAAGCAATCAAGGGAGTATTGTTCCCCTGGTCAGGAAAGCTCTAGTGCCACACACATAAGCAACATTTTCTCAGGCTTCAGGAGCAAAAAATGCCTGTCTACAGAAAGCAATGCCTTTCTTCTGCTGACCATCCCCAACAGAGGCACTGGGCTTCGAAGACAGAGCTTCATCCTTCCAGGCAAAGACAAAATGCTTCTGTCCATCAGGATAAGGAGGATTG
Organism: Crocodylus siamensis; assembly: GCF_052110815.1. Taxonomy (NCBI): domain Eukaryota; kingdom Metazoa; phylum Chordata; order Crocodylia; family Crocodylidae; genus Crocodylus; species Crocodylus siamensis. Next base: position 49,698,257 of record NC_143403.1, read on the forward strand.
AGAACATAAGAGAAAAAACTGCGGCCCATCAGAACAGAAATACTGGAGGAACCTGTCTGAACAGCCTAATGGAACGGGTTAAATAAGGAAAGCAGAATTTTTCTATCTAGCCATTTTCAGGCCTGATGACCAGTGTAAGATTGTTGCTTCTATTGGGTTTTCTAGGACACAGGCTAGTTCAGTCTTACATAAAACAGTGTCACTACTTCCCTTCGAAGACTGTTCTCAGTTTTAGATGTTATACCTGTCCTCTCTCTTGTATTTAAACTCTCTTATGCCACCCTAAATGGTTTCACCCCCTTCTGGGTCTTATACCATTCAAACCCTTTCCAGCTATGATTATCTCCCTCCAGGTTAAAGTGGATATCATGCTGACAGGAGCACCAGGGATAGGATTCTAGCAAGATAGTCCCTTCTCTGCTATGCTGGTGAGGGCCATGGACTAGCAGAAGGACACCTGAAACTCCAATGCTCAATAACACTGAATTTTTGGAGGCCAGAAATATATTCCCTCACTCCCCCACACATCGCCAAAAAAAAAAGCTGACTGAACTGATAATCCTGTTGAACAGAGTCTATAGCCATTAAACCAGGTCTATTTTTCAATACATTGTACTACCAGAAAACGAATTCAGCAAAACGCATCTCAGTGTTTTTGTTTTGTCAGTTTAAAGGCAATCTTTAAATCTTTCACACAGGCAGACGTGCATGAATGTCTTTGGATTTTAACTCCAGCAGAACCCATAATATTCACTGCTAGCAACAAGGGGAGGGGGAGAAGAGAAACGCCAACTCCCTACAACCAGTTGATCTTTGTTGTAACATATTAAACATCTCTGTTGTGTTGATGTAGCTGTCATACACAGCTATTAAGCCTGCTTACTATCATGTCAGGTCTACTTGTGGTCATCTTATTACAAGGATTATTGACACGATAGAAGATGACAGCTCCTTTCCCCAAGGAAAGATCTATTACAGTCTTATGTCAAGGTCTAGCAATAGAGATTTCAGTTCTCAGATTCTTTGGAGGAATGCATGGTCAGAGAGCTTTCACTTCTCTGACCTGCGGATGGGCTGCAAAGAGCCTCAGGAAATGAACTGTTGTGTTTGGGTTGTTTCTTTATGTTACAGAAAGTTTTAATTTTAAGTTCAATTAAAAAAAAAAACCGCCCCCCCCCCATACACAGCATGGGCTAAGAAATCACTCAAGATGTAACAAAACATGGAATGAGAAATCTTTAGCTCTCACTGATATTATGTTTAAATTAAAAAGAAAAAAAAATAGAAAAAGCTAATGTTTCCCACCACAAATGTACCCCATTTCTTTTGTACAATTCCTTCAAACTGGAAAATGAATTAGTCAATTTTACTTTCCATAGTCAATTTTATTCCAAACAGTGTTCAATGTCCAACAATTCAGGTAACAGATTCGTATTTACATTGAGCGCTTAATCAAAAATCTTCTGTAAGAATTGGAACTAAACCACTTTACCCTCCAAGAAAAAAAATTCCAATCATTGTGTCAAGCCAGGCAGTTTGAAAGTTCGGAAGCTCAGAACACTATAATGAGGCAAAAGGGATCCAAAACCGTTCTTGCTAGGAACATATTTAATTATACTTCACAATACAAGGCTACATTTGCAGTAAGACAGGATTCTCACCTTCTGAACTTTCAGACAGCTGGGCTGAGCACACCAAGGGAAATGTTCTTCATGAAATGGCTAAGCAGAGGTTTTGTAAATGCTCTAAAAATAACAAATAAAAATAGCTTCTGGCTGAGCTCTTGCATGCCTGCTTTCAGAAAACTTCTAAAAGCCTTGGAATTAAGGGTTCTACTGGAAAGGCTGAAGCAGCCTTGGCTGTACTAGTCATAGCAAGTGCAAGCAAAACTGGAGATAAGAGAAGTCACATTAATTTGCTGCCATACTCTGATTGGTGTTTGTATTAAAGATAAGCGCAAACATGTCCTACCTCTTTATCGCTGTAAGAGATGTTCCGGATCTCATTCCATGGAAAAGAGATTTTGGGGGTCAGCCTGTTTTCTGGGTCATAAATATGAAGCCCCAGGGCATCAACACCAAGTAACAGTTCAGTGCCCTTCTTATTCTGAAGGAGGGAAAAACAGAGCAGAGCACATCTTTTTATTCACTTAAGAAAAATCTGACACAAACAGTTACATTCTACTAGCATCATCCAGCCCTGAGCACTGACAACTGCCATGCATCCTACAGGGACTTATGCTTCCCAAGCACCAGGCAGGTAGACTGAGTGTATGGTGGTGGCGCCTTGCTCATTGTCTTGGGAAAATTCAGGAATCAGCCTTCCACTAGCTCTCCTGGCTACAGAAAAGTAACTAGCACAGTGCACAAAAATTCCAGCCAGCAAATCTCAAAGTCATTTTGAAGGTGAGCCTATAATGGAAGAACCACCCCTTTATCTGTCACTGCCACTGTTTCAGATGCACATGGGAGACATGTAAAACTAAAGAAACTCCACCCTGTCCCAGACTCACCTTTATTGCAAAGTAGTTCACTCCATACATCTCCAAGTCCTGAGCTATCTTCAAATATTCCATTTCAGCTTCATCTCTTGTCAGATAAAAAAGGATCAAAGATACAGATGTTGAGGAAGAATGGAGGAGGAGGTAGTGCCTTCTCTTAGCCTAATATTACACAATGCACTGGAGCATGGTCTGGCTCCTTTGCACAGGTCAAGTCTGTCTTTACCAGCAGGATCAATGAAGATCCAGAGCAAATCCCACACTACAGCCTGCCTGCATCCTAATGCCTGAACAGCAACACATTGCTTCAAGCTTTGCCTCGTATCCATTCCAGGTCCTTCAACATTAATGGAAATATACTCAATTTTTGCAGTCCTATATTCAGATGCATCTTCCTTTGTGCTCAGTCTGGAGGAGAAGAAGATTACTACCCTAGGCAGCAATTCACCAGATTAATCTGAAGTATTAAGGAATTGCTAGACTCCTAAGATTTCCCAAGCAAGGATTCCTATTGCTTTCTCCTACTCAAACATCTCTTGCATCTCAATGGCTGTCCAGAAGGAAAGCTTCCAGGTCTTTTCACAAGCGGGTTTTACCATAGTGACATTGGAATGCTACTATCTGGAATTCCATCAGTGTGAAACAACCGGGCAGCAGGGGTACTATAAAGGAAGAAAGCTCTTACCCCACAAGGGCATTGCTCTACTTTAAATCTCACCTGTGTAGCTGAAAAGATACAGCCACCCCAATATGACTGCAATTTTGGAACAGACTTCTGTTCCAACAGGTGCAACTAATACCGTGGGTCCACTGTTCCCATTCAGACAGCATTACTATGGTAACTTGGGTCACCTATCTAGACTCTGCTAAAAGGTCTTTGTTAGCAAAACTCATGAATAGCTTGTGAAGGCTCAAGGAGACTATTTCACTCTGAATGGCCTGATGCTGGGCTAGGGAGTTTACATCAATCCGTAGGTCATGCCAGCAGATGCTCACCTTGCTCTGCCTCGATGCTCTGCATACCATGCTGTTATTCTTTCCTCCCACATCTCTGGAGTCATCTGGTAAAGGTTTATTACCTGAGGAAAAAAAGCAGAGAAATTTTGGTTCATACCACCACAGTTCTGGCACTCTCACTACAAACTGGATATAGTAAGCTTCAAATTCAAAAATTGACCCTTCCTCCCCTTTCACATACATCATCCCAATCCTCATGTCTGATCTCCAATTCAAATGCCTTTCCTTCTGCCTCATGAATAAGCTATGCTCAGCCCTCTGCTCTTTTAATTAACCAGCATTCAGCTAACCTTCCTGAGCATCTCTCAAACCACTACGGAATGCCTGCAGAATGCAGCTGTAAGATCCAGTGAGCAGAAAACATTTGCTATGTTTTCATGAAAAAAATTCTAGATTCAAATTAAACTGCCCTCATTCAATTAACCCTTTTGTATCATTTGCCTTGATAAAGCAACCGTCTTAAAGGTAAAGTGGTCTACCTTTGTGAATTTTGCAGTCAATCCTACATCTACCTTCTGCACAAAGGTTATGCTACATAACATGCCATTAAGTCCCAGAAACTCAACTGTGAACTTAGTCTTCTACTTGACTGAGCACCTTACCCGTTTTGGAAGCAGCTCCTCTTGTGCCAAGAAGCCCCGCTTATGAACACTGGGATCATAATCTCCATACTAAAAAAAACCCACAGATATCACATGATGAAGATGGTGTCAATACAAGCTACGCAGTACAAAGCAATCCCTTCTGAATCACTCGAAACAGCTGCCACCTACCCACACCTTTTCAAATAACCATGTAAAAGTAGGGAATATAGGATGGTCAATAAGGGTTGGTATCACAATTTTATAATTTTAGCGTTGTTTAATCCTGAGCACCTGGCTCTGGAGACCTACTTCTTTGTTTTTATCCATGCAATAAGTAGGGTGCAGATGTAGTAGAACCAGCTTCCCTCCATCCACCACTCCCATTAATGGTACCCCTTTTAACAGAAAGATGGAAGCTTTCCCTTTGCAGCCATTCAGTTAAAGCTTCCAACAAGATGGGGTGGGGAGAGCAACTGCGTTAATCAATTCTCTCTACCCATTAAGAACCAACCAGTACCAGCAACTTTTCTGATGCAGCTGGATGACAGTAGCCTACCAGTCAGTACTCAACATTAAAAATTTATTAATTAGGACACCAAGAACATTTGAAAATAGATTTGGATCCCATCCTCATAGACAGGAGTTTGTTCCACTGCCAGAAGTTCTCTTGCTCAATTGGTCACAAAATACCACTCTGATTTGATATCCGTACCCAATAATTATCAATGTTCATGAAGACTATATATCTTCCAAGCTTCCTATAAAATGAATGGACAAAATGATTGCTTTAGAAATAAAAGCATTTAATAAAGATTCAAATGCTGGGTGCCCCTGCAGTGCATGTGAAAATTAAGATCTCTCCCACATAATACCCTGGTACATATAATGACCAAGTCATAGTGCCTGAAACAAACAAGCTACTGAAAGAGAAGATGATGATTTATATGCACGATTTACTTTGATTTTCATTCATCTCTCTGTTCAGGACTCCCAACACGGCAGTGGCCAAGTATAAAAACAGGACACTCTCTCTAACTCAGTCATTAATGTCCATCTTCTCTCTGCAATCCCCAAACTGAGCTTGAAAAGAACGAACAGTGGCAATTTTTTACAAGACAGATAAATAATAAAATGGAGTTAAGCATAGGAAGTCAGGTGACATTGCAAATCAGTCTCCCTTTAATGCCAGAGCTGTGATGACATATACTAACACCAGAGTTCTGCATCAACAATCCATACATACATCCTCTCAACAGCAACATCTCGTACAAGACAAGTGGGGATTAAAGTGGAAATATTGATTTGGAGCCAACACAGATGCAAAGGAAGCAGGCAACAATCAACAACTGACTCAGACTTAAATTAATGCAAACAGAAATGCCATAGGTTGGATCCTGGGAGGTGCTGGCCGGCTCACCACTCAGTTGTAGCTGCAGATGCTTCTTAAAAAACAATCTGCATGAGTAGATCTACTGAACCCACATAAAAATGGAAATCAGCAATAAAAATGCAGGAGTTGGGAAAAGAAACGGCTCCAATAACCTTGGAGAGACTGAAAATAAATTATTTCTGGATGAAAAAAGCAATAAATAGGATTAATATGATTATTCTGAGTTGTGATCTACCATGGAGATCCAAGACTAAGTATGGATTATGTGCTTTTAGCATGGTCAAGAACACTGTCACATCCCAAAGGAATGTCTGGACAAAGAGAAAGGCTAGGAGTGAACATTAATTATTCAAAAATGAAAAATCAGCAAACAGCCTAAGTATTGCAAGCTATGCTAGTTCAAGTGACTGGATAAACATTTAAAAATAAAAACTTTCAATTAAATTATAACTCAAAAACTGTCATGGAAATTTGGTTCTTGTTAATTGAGTTCAATGATTAATATTTGTGTTTATACTTCAAGACTGCTTTTATATCAGTTAAACATCTGGCTTATGCTATGCCGTATTCATTCATACACAGTGATATTTTAAATATAATGCAACATGTTGCTTTATCCTGGGAAAAAGATAAACCAACAAGGGGAAAAAAAAAAAAAAAAAATCACATCTAGGATCCCAGCACCTGCAAATACCTGAGGTACTGAATAGGTTCTGAATCGAAACTATTCACATTTAAGATAGGAAAACAAAGCTACTGGATTTTATAGTAAAATATACATCAAAGATGTATATATTTTAGTAGATTTCAGTAAATTCTGTTCTTCTATTATTAGGCAATTAAAACCAAAAACTGATCCAACATTTGAAATTGGTGCAGGTGGTTTGAATGCAACATTGTAGGAAAAAAAAAGGATAAAGAAAAAAAGATGTAATTCTTGTATAATATATTCTTTAATGGTTAGTCTCTACTTACAAGTAGGTGCATAAAAGCAATACAAAGGAATACACCTGTCAATCGGCTTGTTAAATCAACCATCACTGTGTTTGTATTCATCACTACAGTAATTACTTTACAGTTAGGACTGCCAGGCTCTGGAACGGGCTCCTAAGTGAGGTGGTACACTCTCCTACCTTGGGGATCTTCAAGAGGAGGTTGGACAGATATTTGGCTGGGGTGATATGACCCTAGCACCCGTTCCTTCCTGGGTCAGGGGGTCGAACCTGATGATCTGTTTAGGTCCCTTCTGACCCTAAGCACTGTGATACTATTACACTTCTATCAACAAACACAGCTAATCATTAGAGAAAAACACCCTTGGGTGACCTCCCCCAGATTAACAGGAAGATGGTGGCTTCTAGTGGCAAGATGGAAACCAGCTGTTGGGATTTCTCTCTCTTCTTATCCCTCTGATCAGAATATACCTCTCCAGAATCAGCCCTGCTTCCTTCAGCTGAGGATAAGTCAAGTGCAATTCTGAGCCTCTGCTTAGCCAATAGGGGCAGAATGAGTTCTGGTGGTAGGGAGAAAGCCCCATGGAAAGCAGGCAGACAGATGGAGATGCAAGCAGGATGCTAAAAAATAAAAAAATTTAAAAAAAAATCAAGGGGGTAATTTTTCTACCACTTGTGACCTCCTTGGGAAATTGCAAGTAATGGGTTAGTAAACCCTGCTTCTCCCTACAAGAAGCTAAGCATGAAGAAAGTTGACAGCATGTGACTGAGCACGCAGCCAGCACATGAACTGCAGGAGTCGCTGGAGCGGGAGAAAAGGTATGCTGGCAGCACAGTAGTATCTTGCCTACCAGCAGGCTGTTACCAAACATGTGAAGGGTAGCTTCAATGGCCATGAACTACCACTGCACAATATTTACTCAACAGTTGATTAATTTTGATGACTGAATAAGTTGCTCTGTGTATATTCTCCTTACCACGTGAACAGAGAGAAAATGAAATAAATGTTTGCTCACACACTCAAACATAAGGATGCTAAGCAAATGCTCACTGCATCACTCCTTTGTAAACAGACATTTTCTCTGGCTGATAAGTGCTCTAAATAAAAGGATAACGTTTTGTTAGAAATAGCCACAATATTTTAGCTGTCAAACACACCCTGACACTTTTAGTAAGTCTCAACATTTGTCAATAAGAGCTTGTTTCAAATGTTGCTCTACTACATAGAGGTAATAAAGCCAATTCTGTTTTTTTGCCTGAACAAAGGGTTATGAGAAAGCGAGCCAGACACGTAAAGGCGACAGAAGGATGTGAACATCACCCCTCTAAAAGGGCAAACAACCTCCCTTCCAGGACTGCAAAGCAAAAGAGCCACCATGAGCTAACAAACCCCCCCTGCTGCTGTATGCATACAGTAGATCACAAAATGCTGATCAGTAACAGTATTCTGCAAGTTCCTGGAGACAGCAAGCCAAGGACATAGGCAGACAGTGCACAGCTCCATTGGCCAAAGCTTTTGCTTAAAAGGCACATAAAGGCTGTAGCTATGACTGCAGCCTGAGAGTTGCAACCAAGAATGTGGCTGATCTCACATTTATGACACATTCCCTTCCCTTCTAATTAGTTTCACATAGATCTTGGGCACAAATATTGTTAGCTCAGGTTTGGAATGAAGACACAGAATTTGATCCACAGGGAGGGAAACTCCATGGCTGCCGACACCAAGGTAAGTCACATGTGGCAAAAGCACTTGCAATCAAATGCTTAAAACAATGGGAGAAAGGAGAGAAAACATACTTCACTGAAACCATGTACTTCTCCCCAGTTAGATTACAATAATACTGACTAGGGGTGCACCAACAAAGATTTTGGGCTGATATTGAAGGCTGATTATTAATGAGCTATATTGGCCAATTCCAATCCCACTGCCAATATGCAGCCCGGCAGCTTGGAGAGCAGCGTCCGGCTGGGAAGTCTGTTGGAGGGAAGGGGCAGATTGAGGCCCCACCACGGTAAGGGAGGGAGTGGAGCAGGGGCAACGGCAGAGTCTGGCTGGGCAGCATGAGCAGCTCATCCAGGAGGCACAGTGGGGGGTGCTCTTACTACTGTGTGCACCCCCGACAGAACCATGGGGCACATGTGCCCCCCAGATCTGTGTATGGGGAGACGGCAGGCTGGGGCAGCACTGGGCTCTTTCCAGCAGAGGGCTGTGCTGGGGCGGCTGCCAGCGGCACTTGTGGGGGAGGGAAGGGGGTGTTTTGGAAATACTATGGAGAATTCTGGGGTGACTGTAGCCTCCCCCCACCATAGCCCCATTCCCAGTGCCACTACTGCCCATCCAAAGCGCAGCCCCCAGCGGCAGCCCGCCCTCATCCCGTGCAGATCTGAGGAGCACACGCCACCCCCCACACCATGCCTCCACTGGGGGTGTGCACAATGGAAGGAGCCACCCCCTTCCCCTTGCCCCCTGGATGAGGCACTTGCAGCTCGGTTCCGAGCCCTGCCCTGTCCCGCTCCTCTCACCATGGGAGCCTTGATCTGCTCCCCACCCCATGCCCCTTCCCTCCCCTCCACCTCTTCCCTCCAACAAATTTACTAGCTGGATGCTGCTCTCCATGCTGCCAGACTGGCCACATGCATGCTGTGGCTGCACTCATGCACATGGCATTTAATCGGCAACATTATCAGCCACAATAGCCAAAAAAAGCCGAGTGCTGATAACGTCAATTTTCCTTTTATTGGTGCCGATATGATATGGACCGATGTATCAGTGCACTCTAATACTGACATAATTAAACTGTAGCTCTGAAGATAAAACAGTAACACCAGAAAGACAGCAGGTCTTCTATAATATCAGTAGAAGAATTACTTAATTCCAAAGTAACCTGGCTTTGCTGTGTCCAGTCGGATAACAGAAGCAGGTGAAGAGGAGCAAGAGCAGTGATAGGCCTGAAAGTGTTCCTGACAAAGAGAGGTGAGGGGTAGGGACTTATCGCCAATCACAACACCAGTTAGAATGAGCACTGAAAGAGTACCGGTATGGGAGTACAGGATCTATCCTATGGACTGAAGGTAACAATACTGGAGCAGTTTCTGCCATTCACTTAAGTCTACAAGCACCTAAAGCACTACTATTTCCCCTGCAAACTAAAGTATCCCTAAGCAGCTGGCACTTCAAGTGGCATGAGGAAACAAAACTAAATCCCTGCAACACTAGTGACCTGATGAAAAATTCCCATCATTTCTCTGTGCCTACCTTGGCTTGGACAGCATAGGAGGCCAGAAGAACAGATGCCTCAGGAGGACAGTAGATCTTCTCATCTAAAATCTGCTTCTTTACCTAAATAAAGCAACAAAGGAGACAATGCTGAGTTAGTGGAGCTGTGCAAGGGGTGACTCACAGCAGATGGCTCTAGTTTGTTTCAACTAGAGCTGCCAACAAACAAGTTAACCAATTTTCCTGACACAAGGCACAATTCTGACCAATGCAGACTGGTGTTCTGGAGAGAAAAGAGTCAGGTTCTCATAGGCCAGCTGTTTCAGAGGGATTCAAAACTTTCTCTGCGTACGTAAAACACTGTACCCCAACATTAGACGCAAGATTTCTCTACATCTTCAAAAGGAGGAAAAAACCTGTTACAACCAAAGTTAAGAGTTAAAATTCATCTCGCTCACTTGTTCTCTCTTGCTTTCCACCCTCTCACTGACGCACATACCTTAACATTACATGGTTGTACAGAAACTATATTTGAACCTCATTACGCGCATTACATACAGGACAAATTGTACTGATTCTACACCCAGTCAGGTTAGATACTAAATACACTCAAATCCCACTGTCCACAATGAAAGCTGTATGTAACCAAGATAAAATGTTTTAATGGCATGTACAACACCTGCATACATTTCCAAGAGGGACAAAAAACTTACAGGCCCTGAGAACCATTACTTCCTGACTTATATGCATTTAAAAATTAAATTTGCCATATTTGACTTTTTGTTTTAAATGCCTGATTTTCTGAATATAACAAGTGCATTTTATTTCCACGTGAGGTTTAAACTGATTGTCACAAAGGTACAGTAACATCACTTTGCACTTGCATCACGGAATGCTTTACTATTCCATCACTGAGAATACTTTCCTAAATTAATATAAGCTGGTAAATAAACTGGACTGATGCATGCCTCTGTCTGAAATAAACAGCTAGAGCACCATCTTCCCAATGTGTTATTAGAAATCCCAGTGGAAAGTCCCACATTGTACTTGCACAATGAAGTTTTCAGCTACTCTAACTTTGTTATTTCTAAACCAGACAGCTTCAAACATGTCAAAGGCAGTTTCTCTCATCAAGGACTAAGTCCATGACAAGCTTGACATTTAAAAATAACCAACATGAGGCATATTTGTACAAAATAGGCCTAAAAATTAACAATACTTTGTCCTGATGCAATACCTTTATGCTGGATAAGAGAGAGTAAATTATGAATATTTAACTAAGCCTTAGAGCAACTTGATGAAGGAGTTTTCAAACCTATTTTACAGGACAAAAAGCTGCAAATATAGAGTAAAGCTTACATTTGCAAAAGTGTTCCCTGACCCGTCTTGCCTCAATTCTGGGGTAACAGATCAAAATATTTGGCTACCTATTAACTTGAGGCACCAGCAGATCCAACACGAAGGCTCCTGAAGCTAAGAAATCCATAATCAGAACCCAGAAATCCTATTGTAGCTATGTGATAACCTGACATTTTCCTAGTTTTTTTGTTTGTTTGTTTGTTTTTCACATGCACAAGTTTTCTTAAGGGCTGATAATCAGGAATGCTGTAGCACAAGAGGTAGCCATCTCAAAAAGTCAAACTTGCCTGAAAAATAGGACTTTTGATTAAAGTACCTCCATTATCAGAAGCATAGTGTTGCCTTCCCAGAGTAGTATTGTATACTTTCTCTAGAGCACTTTCTTGAGTGCACCGTGCTGTAGCAGCAACCAGACATACCAGCTACTGAAGGAACTTGGGCAGTTAGACAGCACAAGAATATCTACCTTTGCCTTCTGCTGATTGCCAGCAACAGCAAAAGCCTTATTGTACTTAGCAGAAGGGACTTAACTCTGCCAGCAGAAAGGAGGGCTTTGCCACCAGGCAAAAGCTTTTGGGAGTGCTCTTGGCACAAGTGGAGTTCTCTTGGCAAAATGCTGCAGTGCAGAGTAGGCCTTAGCAGAGTCAGCAGGGTAGAGAACTCCTGGTTTCTGACCAGCTGTGCTTGGGGGATCTTCACCTGTTCCAATTATTCCGAAACTATGTGGTGAAAAAATTAGTTTAGCAGTATACCCTGAACACAGGAAATGCTGGAGACATTCTGCTTTTCTTTAGGAAACCGTTCATGTCGTATGTAACAAAAACACTATACATACACACACACAGTCTGTACCTTCTGATCGACTGATTCACCCTTTATGCAGCTGTGTGGAGTCCAGTCTTTCAGGGCCTGGTTCATGAAGGTGTCCATTTCTCAAGATGCAGCCCCTTGGAGCTGACCTATTAATACTGCTAGTCACATGTTAACTCCAAGGAAAAGATGCCATGATTTCACAGATTATGTTGAACAGTGCTTCATTTACATAAATGTTTTTATTTTCACACCATCCTGTCTGTATTGAAATTACTGGGTTTAGAATTGAGCTGCCAGATCTGGGTGCATTCAAACATACTGAAAACTTTCTGGTTCACCACCATTGTTTTCTTCCCAAGGGCTGACCAGTGAGGTACCTACCTGCAGAAAAAACAAGTGTTGTGTGATCTCCTGAACCAGCTCCTCCTCAGCATTCTCAGGGTAAAATTTGGCTAGGAAGTGAAAAGTGACTGGCTCTTCCGTCGGAACATCATGATCAAGGACCTGTAGAATTATGCACGGTTTGGTTACTTAGTCAAGCCCCCAACCACAATCTCTTAAAGTGAAGACTTAGATGTTGTAAATTTCTACCTCCCCTCACTCCTCTTCTATTCCCCTCCATGGTGTGAACAACTCTAGGAAGACCAGGAGGTACTGCCGCATAAGTCTGTGAGAAGTTTACTACTTTCAGATATTTAAGGAAAGAAAAAATGGCAGAAAGACACACATCACAGTAGCAGGGTGGTATTTATTTCCCTGATGCAGAGGGTTAATTTTTCTTCTCTAACGTATTGACCTCCGTGAAAACTCCTAAGTTACTCTTCAAAATTTGCAGTTTCCAGCTGCACTGACAACTAGCAAAATTAGAGGGGCCACTTCCTCCCCCCAAACCTTACAATTGCTCCTCACTACCTAATTTTGGTCTGCAGAACACTAGATTGAATCCTTAGTTTAGAAAAAGCAGCACAACCATTTCTAGCTTCAATAATGCTCAAGACAAAAATCACAAAGACAAGAAGAAATATTCAAGTCTCCCAGGCGAAACTATACACGCTTATTTGTTATTGTGGGTTTTCTACTATTTTTTCCCTTTTAGAATAAGACATTCATCATCACTTCCTTGAGGAGAACATTTGAGAGCCTAAAGGTCCACTGCTGGGAAATGTTCCTTTCCTTAATTGTTCTGCTTTATACGCTTGCTATTTTCTTAGCTTCCTAGCTTTTTACAAATTCTCTACCACTAGGAAACAGATAGCAGAAAGAAGGTATAGGTAAACCTTCCCTTTTCCACTATCTGCACAGTATGACCAAAAACATTTAGACAAACTGTAGTCTCTAGTGTCTGTTCTTTATACACCCAAGGAAAGCTTTTTTAAAAGACTATTAGATCAAATGTATATAACAATCAAGGAAAGCACCACTTTAATAGGGTACAAGGGATCTTGCATGCATAGTCCAAGGTTGTTTGTGGTTCAGGGATAGTGTAAAAAGCCTTCCAGCACAGGGAGTGTTGGTGAGAACAGGTATATTGTAGTTAGATTTTTTGACTGCTGTCTTTATATATCAAGCCAAACAGATTTCTGCTCTCATTGCCCTCTCAGGCTTCTTACTAATACACAACATGGAGGAAGTATATCTTTTCTCCCCAGAACATGTAACCCTTCAGTGGAAAACTATTTTCCAACCTTCTTGTCCATTTTGAGCCATGCCACGGTATCCTTGATTGTGTACTGTAGTCCAAAGAACCAGGTTTCTCGGAGTCCTAGCGTCCTGCATACTAAATCAAACAAATCCTTCCCTTTCCACTTCACCTGCAACAGAAAAAGCAAACAGCAAACTGCATTTACAAAAAGTCTGAGTTCCCTTCTCCCCTTCCCTTTTCCATTGATCCAAATTAAATTTACTGTCTCCTGAACATGTATTTGCACTACCCTCCCCCACCTGCCTACCACCCCAACATACACACACTATCACTGGGAATGTGGAAAGGGTGGGAATGTAACAAGGTAAGAGATCACATTCTACTTTAAATCCTCCAACTCCACTCTTTGGTAGAATGAAATGTGGTTCTCCTCTCAAAAGCGACAGTAAAGTATGACATCTTGGGGTCAGATTTTGACACCTCTCAATTCAAAATTAAGGAGATGTTGTCTTTTTTGTCTGCCAATGCACTAAGCCTCATCCTAGGATCTGAAATATGCTCTGGATTCTTTTTGACTCATGCATCTCTATGAACAGTCACAATTCAAGCAGGCAAATCCTACTCTGCATTGCCCCTTGACAGCCCCAAGTGTCTTCTAATCTTGTCTCAGTTATTGCCACACCTCACTCAAAGACTTAGAAGAGATTTCACAGGTGACACACTGCAGATATGGGCGATACAGCTGGGACTTTTTAAAAATTCTGATAGGTAGAATCTATCTTATATGCCCAGAGACTGTGGTAACGTACAGTTAACAGGAATAACTGCAACAAAATCCATTTTTGTTATTAGAGCCAGCAGCTCTGAACCTGAACTCACAAGGGGAGACAGGATAAGTAACAAAAGGCCAATTTTATAAACGCAACTACAATTTACACTGGAAACATTTCTTAACAAAAGTAATCCCTGCAACCGATAAAACTGCTCCAACCCAAAAAGCCACGTCCTTCATACAACTCCCCAGCTGCTTCCGTCTTGTTGTCAGTCTTATTTTTACAAATTGAAGGTGGTGGGAACAGGAAGGTGAAGAGGGAGATAAAACAGGAAATTCTAATATGCCAAAGCCACTTTGGTCTTCCATCTGCACAAAAAGAAAGACTACTGGATAGGGACATATGGCCATTATTCTAAAGCCCTAAGGCAAAAGGATATCAGCACATCTTCTTGTCACTCTTCCTCAATCCTGGTACCACCTGGACAGCATCAATATTAATGCCACACATGGCACAGACTGTTCTTCATGGACACCAGCTCTGCTGCTGCTGTCACACACTGCCACCTTGTGGGTAAAGCAATCAAGGAATAGTCCAGGCCCATTACTCAGCTGGTGCTCTGCATCAGACACAATGGCTCTCTTCTTAACACAGGCACAAACTCTACTGAAACGTCCCAAAGAACAGGAGACAGGCACTCAGGTGCATACAACTCCTGCGTGACCTGGCAGAGCTACTTTGTGATTCACATAAGATACAATCAAGACCTTGAAGTTGAAAAGACACCAGAAAGAACTGGTTTTCCAGTGCTGCCATCATAAAAACCTTACCTTCAAACATTCAAATACCCTCCCTTTTCTTCAAGTGGGATACAACTTGGTACATTAGGACACAGATCCAGGCTGCCAACATTTTTAGCAAGGGGTTATTTCCTAACTAGGACTAAATTGCTTTCTGTAAAGCAACATCAGCTTTTTTTAAGGCAAACTTTAAGCCTATTGTTTTAAAGGACAAATGAGTGTGTGCGCACAAACATTTATCCATCATCCAAAGAGACAGGGAAGAAAGCATTTCAAATGGAGGCTACCGCACACTGTCAATGGGAGGCTTTCATCCACAGATGCAGATTCATACTCTGTGGAATCAATGTTTTGAAACTCCAGCTGTGCTTTAAACTACAAACTACACTGAGGCCTTCCCAGCTGGAGTTTAAACCAGTCTGCCGACTACAAATGATTTGCAGTTATATAATTACGTTCAGAAACCCATTTTAAAATCCCCATTTCTGAGTACTGCATTAACTAAGGCAAGTAAAGAAATTCAAAGACTCTCTCCTCCCCAGGAACACGCTTATGCTCAGTTTAAAATATTGATAGTCTGTATTTAAGTATGTTCCCCCTACAATTGTGATTTGACCCCTGCATATTAACGTGCCTTTTGAATGACTATTTATGCTGTTACATTTATGCCTTAACACACACAAAGACACAGTTATGGTTGCTGTGACAATCATACATCTGAAAATCTTACTGCAGAGTGTTAAAATTCTCAGCCATACCATCATATTGATGCGATCCCCCCAATGGTTAATTACCTTAATTAAAATGAAAATTAGATTGCAGACTTCATTCCACACTTTCAAACTGCCAAAATGCTCTGCACCTTACCAGCAGCTTCTGACCAATGACCTCAAGATGCTTTACAATATTCATGAATCAAGCCCCATACCATCCCCACTTGATAGGCAAGTATTATTAACCCCCATGTGAAGGTTAAAATATAGGAGGCAAACACCTTGCCACCCACCCACCTCCATCCCCCATCCTGCAATGATGAGAAACTTTGACACAATGATCATTACAAGCACCCAAAAAAAAATCTCAGCCATACACTAGAATAGTTGCCATAAAGCTATAGCAAACATAAATCCCCAAATAAAAACGACAGTAGGGGAGTGACCTTAATCTAAACACAGAATCCACAATGGTTCTGCTACTGGCTAGGCAGAAAGGAGCCAGGTACAACACACTCCTTCAATGTCCCTTTTGCGCCAGAGGCTTGTGAATGAATGCTCTTGCATATGTGGCTTTGTACTACCCCATTAACTTTATCTTAACGTGGTTGTTAGATATATTTGCAAGTCTTGGAGGAATACGTGGATGAACTACTTTATAAACAGGACTAAGTGCTGCAAGGCTGTTATTTTGTGGAGCTGGAATTTATGATCTTTACTAAATGCAGCGTGCTTGTAATTTATCAACACAGAGTGTTTTAAGCAAACAGAACTAAGCACTTAAAACTCCAAAGCCAGTTGGTGAAACAGGGGACTTCCAGCATGCGTCTTGGCACAATCACTTTCTCCAGTGGCGATGTCAGATTTGGGATCTATTAATAGGGTTTATGTTATTTAATCACCAGGAATCCTGGTTTTCTGTTTACAAATTGTAAATTCTCCAATTAAAAAATCTGTCACCTGTGCTGCCCCCGCCATGTGGCCTGTGCCCCACCCAATCCTGCCAATGTGTCACCTATGCCTCCTGCCCCCAGCCCCATAAGCTTACCTGAAGGGAGCAGCGGGAGCTGCTCTCCACCACTGCCTAACCGCCACGTGTATGTGTGCACATGCACCTGGTGCCCCTGCATCCCACTCTTCCCCACCCCAAGAAAACCCTCACAGGCTGGAACCCTGCCAGTCTGCAAGTGGAAACCTGTGGTTTCCCGTGTTTTTCTCCATTAAAGCAGAAAGCCGTTTTTCCACAGCAAACAGAAAACACCCTGCACCAAGAGCCATTTGCAACCAGCAAGCAAATGAACCATCAGTAAGATAATTTGTTCTGCTATGATAGCCCTCCTCCAAGGGTCAAAACTGCTTCTTAGGCGAATACAGTCTGCAGAATAGTAGCAAACACAAACAAGAAGGTTAGTTGAGCTTGCATAATTAGCATGGGGTGAAGAGCAAGGAAGGCAAACATTAGTGAAAACATGCACCAAGATACAAGAGGGTGCAACTACTGTGTAAGGGGCAAGGAGGGATCAACTCTGACTACAAATGCTGTGCTGTTCCATCTTTTTTGTTCACAAGACTCCAATCAAACTTACTCGAGTCACAAAGAAATGTGCTGCCATCACTCCCCCACAGCCAAATTTCAAGCCCTGCAGCACGGGGAGCCAAGACTGAGACAATGGGGCCCAATCTGGTACATGCAGGACAGGGGCCAGGACAGTGAGGATGCAGATGGTTTTAGTCTTAAGTGTGCCATATTTGTGTTTCCAGACCCCACTGATGAAATGAGCTTTGAAAAGACAGGAAGCTGCTATAATGCTGGAATATGGAAGGAGACAACTGTCAAGAGCAACAGAGCTGGCAAAACAAAACAGAAGAGAGAGGAGAGATAAAGATAAGGTAGGAATCACTGGCAAAACTCAGCACTGGTATATGGTAGGTAGGATGAGAGCTGTGAGAAATGAACCTAGGTGAATATTAACTGCCCTGTTTCCTAAACATGGAGAATGAATCAAGTAACTGGGCTGTGAAAAAAAAGGAAGGTTATATGTGCAAATCTGGGCATTGGCTAATGAGACAGACTCACAAAGCAGCTCACTGATTCACAGGAGGCAAATCCAAGCCTGTGAAGTGTATTTACCCATCATGGTGAATTTCAAAACTATACATAGTAATCAAGAAAAAATTCCACCACATTTTTTTTTTTTTTTATTTCAAAGCCACTGATAGCAAACCAAAAATAAGATATTAAAGAGTCTTCACTATTTCACAGTAAAGAGATGTCAAATACTTAATTGGCACTTACCAAGCCACAAGAAGGGGCTGTACATTATTTTTATTTACTAATGTTATATGACAACATGATAATGAATTTTTAATTAAAATCTATTTCCGTTAACCACTACAGAGGCTGAAAACTCGCCATAGTACATCAACCCAGATGGTGCAGTCAAGCATGTTTCTCAGTGTCTGCCTGGGATTGAGACAAGCTAGGATATGGAAGGTGAGCTATTGAAGCTCAATCCAGATAAGGAGTAAAAAGAGCAGGCTGGGGAGGAAAGCACCCAGAAGGGATACCAATAAAGACAACAGATGCTATGCCCGATTTTGCTCGCTGTTTAAACGCACTTGATTTTGCAGTGTGAAAGTCAGAGCAGAAATCAAGTGGCAGCAAATGGAAATAGCTCTTTCTTCCTATTTGAATCTGGCTCGGAGCTTGAGTATCAATCAGTTGGTCATTTCCCTTGCTCCTGCAATCTGTGCCTTGGTCACCCTGACAGAACTGCAATGTGTTCTACATGGATCTAAATCAAGGGTGTCCAGTTGGGGGCCACGTGTGTCCCATAGCCCACCAAGGAGTCAGCTGGCAGCCCCCAGGCTCCCACTCAGCTGTTGCTGTCCCCACACTGCTCCAGCTGCAGCAGCAAATGGAGTCTCCAGGCTCCCCCTCCTTCCTCCAGCTTCCATTTCCTGCCCTTACCTCATGGGATGGGCACAACATCCCAGCACAGTCTGCAATGCCAGGGGAGCCTGCAGCTAAGGGTGGAGGATGAGGTACCTGAATGAAGTAGCAGGGAGTATCTGTGTGGCTAGAGGCCCAGAGAACTCATGCTGCCACAGTATGTGGTCTCCCAGCTGCTTAGAAGCTGCAGAGCTCTCATCTACCCTTAAATCCATCTGGAGACCAAAATTCGTATAGCATGCAGCTGCCTCCATGTTATATTAAGTACTGCACTGGCAACATTACCATGCTGCTGCAGTACCTGCAACAACTACCTGCTGGTTTCTAAGAGTAGTTTAAAGCATCGGGACTGATCTTCTACTGACACCAATATGCTACCTCAGCACTTCTCAACCAGTAAGTTGCGACTTACCAGGGGGAAGAGCAAAGAGAGTTGAGCTGAGGCACTGATTATTGTAATTCTAAGAGAATAAGGAAGGGAAAAAAGAAATTCAAAAATAACTTCAGATGGCCAAAACTCAGCATTTGTAAGGTCATATGCAGTTATCCCTTACAAGGTCAAGTTTCCTCCATCAATCTCTCAAAACAACATGCAATGAATAATTAAGATTCCCCTCACCAGTAAATGTGAGGGTGTTAGGAAAGTTTCTTCCTAGGAATACAGGCAGCCAAACTCAAGTGGTAGAGAAATATTGTACTACTGTCTTGACTTCAGTGGTTATTCC
The DNA here is from genome assembly GCF_052110815.1 of Crocodylus siamensis. NCBI lineage: Eukaryota > Metazoa > Chordata > Crocodylia > Crocodylidae > Crocodylus > Crocodylus siamensis. The sequence goes on from NC_143403.1 coordinate 49,717,696, forward strand.
TGATGTACTTAGATAGGAGTCAGTAACACAACTTAGCCTACAAAGGCCTTAATTGACCTGGGCATGCTTATCTGAAAGAACATGTACCTTAGTGCTGCAGTCAATCAAAGTGCTCAGAGCAGAGCTTCCTCACAATTTAACACCAAAAAAGAACCTCAGAAGGCCATATTGCCCAGACTCCTGAACCAAGCCAGGATTAAGTTCATCTAGATCACAGGTGCTTAACCTCTAGTTTGTGGGCCTTAGTATCTGTCCCACAGGGCTCCCCATGGATCTGGAAGTTTGGTGGGGGAAGGGGCAACCATTAATACAGCTCCCCCCACCCCACCCCCCAAATTCCCAAGCCCCGGGCTACTGGTCAGGGCCAGGCTGGGGACTGGCCATCCGCTTCCCCACACAAGGCCAAACTACATCCCCCCAGCCTACTACAGGGCCAGGCCACCCCCCTTACAGCCCCCTCCCATGGAGCTGGGCCTGGAGCTAGCCCACCACTACCCACCCCAGACTGAAGGAGAAATTAATATAAGTCTCTCCTTTTATTAAAAATTAACAGAGACTGGGAATCCAACAGGCTTCCTAAAACTGTCACGGCTTACAGGGAATTAGAAGAGTGTGGCATATAAAGGACAATTTTGAACACCCATTTAGAAAGAAAAGGTAGAGATGGAGTGTACACAATCCAAGAGGACATTCCAGGGGAAAGGGCAACGCCAAAGGAGATGCAGAAAAGCTACATTCATAGTACATTTCATGCGATTCATACAAACATAAAAAGGGGAGACAAACCTGCAGTATGACAGGACAAAAAGCATCTGTGAATCCCTTTGTCCACCCCACACTCCTCAAATTCAGAGTAAATATTGCTCTCCTTCAGAGTACTCCCCCCTCAACCTATCACAAAACCAAATGAGAACAGAAGCCACCATTCTCCATTAAAAAAATCCTGTATTTAAAAAAAAAAAAAAAAATCAGCAACAACCAAAAAGCATGCAATTTCAATACACTCTTAGAGCTGCAGAGCACGAGGGAATCAAACACCAGTCTGCCAGTTGGCATCTCAAGGACTTCATTGAAATTCACTTTGTAGTTAGGGAAGAGTTATTCTTTCCCTTTCCGTCAGGAATATTTACTTCTACTGTCAACAACAGATTCTTCCCTAACGAGTCACCTGTTGGCTGTTTGCTGCAGCTCAACTGCATTAAGAGAGGCCATTGTTGCTACCAGTACTGGTACATCCCGGAAGGACTGTTGATAGACAACATTTACCAACGTCACCTCTTTTAGACACCAAGCACCAGACTCTTCCCTAATTTATACCACTAGCCCCGGTCCTACGCAACCCCAGGGACACAAGTTTGGCCCTAGAAATTGCCTTAAACAGAACCTGTGTTTTCTACAGTTTGAGATGACAGGTCTAGGTGGCTTAGCTAAGCAAAAATATTGGATCCTAATTCCTGAAAAGGGAGATGCTAATCCTTTACTGCACACTGCAAGAGTTGGTCCTGTCATCTTAAAAAGTGAACTGCAAAGCTTTACAACCAATAAGAGAAATAATTAAAGTCCCAAACTGGTAACAGGATGCCAGTTTAGACTGACAAATACACTTATTCAAACTTGTATCCTGTTACCGGTTTGGGAGCTTCAATTACTTGCTGTAGAGCTTTGCAGCTCCCTTTTAACATAAGATCCATAAAAGCTCCTGCTGTCAACGTATTAAGGTCAGGGAACCGGCTGAGGCAAAAGCTGCATCTCAGCAGAATAACAATTCAAAGAGAACCTGGGGGTCCAAGCTCACAGCTGTTACAGAAAGGGATGAACTGGGAACCCCATAAGAAAGGCTGCCCCAGACAAGATGATGAAAGTGTGATGCAACAGTAAACCACACTGCAAAGGAAAGAAGAGGCTAAAGGCAGGAAAGGACACAACCAAGTTAAGAACCAAAAAAGCAGGGTCTCTTGCCTGCCAGAAAATAAGGGAATAAGACAACTAACCCAGTCTTAATTCTGGGGAGGTAGAGGAAGGGAGGGAATGAGGCATAAAAATGCCTGGGAAGGTGAACCTGCAATATGATCCAATTCATTTAAGAAAAAAAAAAAAAAAAAAAAATCAGAATGAACAAAATAAACACACCTGTAGGGCACTTGGGGATTATAAAGAAAAAAAACCCAAAAAGCCACTATGGCTTCATGATTAGGGACCTACCTAAACTGCGGTTCTACACGTTTCACAGAAACAGCATTGTCCACAATTGCAGGGAAATCTACCATTGGCCACAATTCCCCATGAAATAATCCCCCCAAAAAAGTAGTAGCAATCAGGGATCCGGGTTTTCCATTTCCCACGGAAATAAATCAGGGATTTCCCCCTTTACTAAAGTAAAACACAGATATCTCATTTTAGCGGAGAAATCCATAGATTTTGTAGTTTTGCAGACAGGCCTCTGCAGCTGGGCACAACTCCAGCCTGCAAGGGCCAGGGGGGAGCAGGAGGAGGGTGGTCAGGAAAGGGGCACCATGTGCATCTACATGCACATGGTCCCAGGCAGCCTGGACAGCAGCTTCTGCAGGTAAGAGGTGGGGGTGGAATTGAGGCCCCCATAAGGAGGGAGTTGGGCAAGGCTGAGGCTGCTGCCCTGCTTGACAACGTGTGGGGCTTGGGGCTGCAATGTGCAGCTTCAAAGACCCAGCGGAGAGCAGGAAAAGGCTGCAGGTGGCTTGTTTAGGGGCGGGGGATGGGGATGGGGACAGTTCCCTGCTGCAGTGCACACTGCTGGGGGGGCAGGGGGGGAACCACGCCCCCAGATCTGTACACAGAGCAGGGGTGCTCTGTGGACTTGTGCTCCCCACCCTGCTGCCCTCCCCCAGAGCCTCCACAGTGCAGCGTGTGAAACCCGGCACTCACTGCAGGGCAGCGCAGGAAAGCTGCTTGCCCCTGTGAGCTGGATGCTGCCCTGGCAATACTTCCCCTGTGCGTGTGGGTGGCATGGGATTGTGCCCCACACTGCTGCCCCTGCGGGCAAGGGAAGTGTTGCCAGGGCAGCATGGAACTCATGGGGCAAGCAGCTTTCCTGCGCAGCCCTACTGTGCCTTGCAGCGCCCAGTTGCACGTGCTGTGCTGCAGAGGCCCCAGGGAGGGCAGCAGGGTGGGGAGCACAAGCCCACAATGTGCCCCTGCCCTGCCCCCGCCCTACGCATAGATCTGGAGGACACGGGTTCCCCCTGTCGCTGGAAGTGCGCACTGCAGCTGGGAGCCAGCCTCACCCCTGCCCACGCCCACAACAGGCACGAGCTGGCTCCGTGCTCCTCCTGTGGCAGCCACTGCTTTCTATCAGAGGCAAGGGCTGCAGACCTGGGTCCCTGGCCGCTGGGGGCCCCTCTGGCAGGGCTGGAGGGGCAGGAGCATGAGTGAGGGGCATTCATAGGACCAAGAGGCTGTTGTGGGAGGAGTGAGGGGCATAAACAGGGCTGGGGGGGCTGCTGGGGTGAGTGAGGGGCACCAATAGGGCTGGGGGGGGCGCTATGGAGGGCCCTTTAATTTTAATTACAAGGTTTGGGTTTTTATCTGAGAATTTGCCTTTTTTTTTTTAAATCAGGGAAAACCAGGAACCCTGGTAATAATGTAGACTGAGTGAAGGCATCCTGAGGCAACCAGCAGCATGGGGCACGGCTGTCAGGAAACACCTGAGAAATCACACACAGCAAATAAGCTGCAAAAAGCCCTTTGTCTCACCACAACTTAGGTAGGTCCCCACTTGTGGTCCAAGATCTTTGCTACTGCACATTTCATTGCTACCCCTTGCAGAGATAGACAGAACTGAGGTACCATTGCTACATGAATTAGACAACTTACACCAGGGGTGTCCAACTTTTTTGAACGTGGGGTTGGATCATAAACTTTTTATCATTCAGTGGGCTGGCGAGCCATATTCAAAGACCTCACAGGAAGTAATATCACATCACCCCCCCAAAACAAAAGTACAGTGTTTACTTTTGTTTCTCATCACAGCACATCAGGCCTCAGAAAACAGCTTGGAGGGCCGCGTGGCGGCCCACGGGCCATATGGTGGACAAGCCTGGCTTATACCCTATCACAGTGCTAACTGCATAGAAATGTAATCTTTCACTAAGTTTTTTCTTGATCTCAAAGCAGGTTATCTGTACAAAATTGTTTAAACACAAAAAATCTTGACCAAATTCTCAGGATAGTGAAACAAATACAGCTTTAGCTATATGTGGTAATTTAAGAGGTATGCAAATATGTGTATCCATCCCTAATATGCTTTTGATTCATTAGCTGTCACACACAAATGACTATAATGAAAATAGTAAAAGGGGAAATATTTAATTTGTGCCTTTAAGATTTTGCTAAACAAATTACAAGTCTTTATAGTAAAACCCTAAATGTGATTATTAAGTTTCATCACAATGTAAGAGAGATTAAGTTTCCATTTCTATAAATTATTTTAGAATTGGGTTTAATTTAGAGACATTATTTGCAATGCAGACAGATGCAAAGCAGATTTAATCTCCTAAAATACACATCTGGGAATTGGTAAGGAACCAATTTAAATCAGAATGTACTTAAAAAACCTACTCTGTTGAGTCTAGGTTAAAATGAGATGAAAGGAGACCACAAGTCAGGACTTCTAGGCTACTTACAGATGTTATAAAAACAAAACAAAACTGTGCTTTAGTTGAAACTCAGTGAGGTCCAGTGCTGAGCCCAGAGTATGCCTGTAAGAGGCATCGTGTTAAATGGACCCGGCTTGTCCAACCTCTGTATAGATCGGGCTGTTTAGTGGGGCTTTTTGGGTGCTTTTGTCTAATAGCTGATTGAATCAGCTATTAAACAAAAGCACCAGAAAGCCCCACTGAAGCATTTGATCTATACAGACACTGAGGAGCCAGGTTGAACTAACATGCTGCTTCTTCTGGTAAAGCACGTTTTTTGGGAGGGTTGTTTTGTGCTGTTTCCAGGTCTGTCACTACCAACTATAACAAGCCACTTTAAACCCTCTGTGGACTCTTCTTAAATAATAGCTCTTGCAAGAGGAACTCCTAACTGAGTAAGGTGCCTAAGTTTCCTCTAAACTGCATAGGGAAGAATGATGCACCTCAGCATGGGATTCAAAACATGCTAAACAGGGGGACACCTAAACCAGCCAAAAGGAAGAGGCAAAAGGAGTGTATCTGGCATCCTGCCCCTCTTCCAGACTCAGGCACCTGCCTCCAGCCTTAAGTTAGGCTCCTATGTGAGGTGGGAACAACCATTACATTCTCCTTCTCCTCTCATCATGATTTAGAATGAAAGCACCCCAGACACCATACTGAAAATGCTAACAACATGCATTAGGCACTTTTTGAACACACCTACCAGTTGAAGCCCCTCAGGAAACTTTGGTGAGGGATGCCTGGCTGGCAAATCCCAAATAGCCTTTCTTGTGAAACAAGTGCTGAGATGCTCAGCTCTGCTACAATGGTGGTACCTTTCAGCAAACAATTGCAGAGCTGCACGTGCCTGGAAAACTTTACTGCGAGAAATTCATGAGCCTGTAGCTCCTCATCTACCTAGTCAGGTAGTGAGGATTTTGCAGATTGCTTGCTTGGATGCAGGCATGAGGATTCCACCTACACTAAACCTTAAGCATCTTGGTCCTTTGAGATCTTTTGATGGAAGGTGCTGAAGAGGCAAGGATAATGATATGGCATTTCCATGCAAACACACTTTATTACATAAGAGCTAGGGTTGGTCAAGTGCATTCCCTCACAGCATGATCAATACAAATTAAGGAAACCACCAGTCAAGATCTAATCCAACCCATGCAACCTTGGAACTGTCACACGCACTGAAACTCTCCACTTCTATACTTACTACAGTGCACATCCTTCTGTTTACACTCACTCATGCTGAGGACAAGGATAACAAAAAGTAAGGGCAGGATGGAAGGAAGCAGCATGCATGGGAAAGAAATGCAGGAGATCACATCTGTGAAGTTACCAATGGTTTAGGAAAGCAATACACAAGGGTAAGAGGAGAGGGCCTGGGGGGTAGAGCAGCGGGGGCTGAATACAGGAAAAGACGGAGGGGAAGGATAAGCTCATGGCCCCACCACAACCAGCAGTACAGGCTCCACCCTCCTACAAGGCTTAGTGGATCCATCAAAAGGAGAAGACAGAGAATCAACTTTCCTTGCTTCTATCCTGCCCCCCTACCCAAATACCAGTATCCTCGCAGACTCACCCAAGCTGAGCTTACACCTGAACCTGTCAGCCATCCAGGTTCACCAGCCGGAGTTCCACTGAAGGTTCAAAGCACCATCAGAGCAGCTCTCCTTGCTCAACCAACACACACAATTAGTCCAACCCAGGCTGCATCTATCACTATGGAAGCACATGGGGGTTTTTTTAAGTAAACTCTAGCAGCAATCCTTCCCTCTGCCTGTTCAATTATTATTTAACTGGGCTTATAGAGTGATTACACGGACAATGACCTGACTGTGCTGGGTGCTATACAGAGCAACGAGATGGCTTCTTCCCTAGAAAACTTACAAATCTCAGTAAATTACTGACTTATCTTTCCAAATATTTCACAACCACAGCAGCAATGGGAAATCCTGCACTGGGCAGCAGAACTTGGGTGAAAGGTCAAGTCAGGCAGGCATAGAGGGGGGAATAAGGAAACGGAAGAGAATAAGGGGTTGGGAAAGGAGTGCTTCCCTCCTTAGCCATTATCCCAGTGGTCACCAATTAGTCTATCACGATCAACTGGTCAATCGTGGAGCCTCTGACAGGTGATCTCAGTCTGTCAGAGGCTCCACGATTGAGCACAGCAGGACCCACATGGCTGGGTTGAGCCACACCCCCTGCCACGAGGGCCAGGCAGGGTGAGTGGGGTCAGAGCCCAGGTGGCTTGTTCGAGAGGCAGGGGAGCAGGCGTGGGTGCCAGAGGGCAGTAGATCCTGGGGTATCCTTTACTTACAAAAAAGTGATCTTCACCATAAAAAGGTTGGAAACCACTACATTAGACAGACCTGGCTCACCTGAAAAGGGAAACCCTGTACTAGCAAGTCACAGAAGGGGCTCCCTTCCTATACAGGCAAACTGGCCATTTATCCTTCACATACCAGCCAGTATGGAGGAAGAACTATATTTTTCACAAAGAAGCCCAACTAAAAAAGAAACCCCCAATGGGCATCTCTAAGAAACAACCACATTTATCCCCTCACTCCAAAGACTTGCTGTTTAGGGGCACAACCTTCCTTTCCATCCTGAGAAAGCCTCTTCACCACACTTACTCAGATGTGAACATGGACAGCTGGGCATTATTTTTTCCCCATGCCTTTAAGGTTCTTCCAAGACCTCCCTCCTCAAATGGCTGCAGGCCATATTCTACGGAACATGCTTACAGTTCACTCACACAAGCCCCTAGAGTACTGTGCTCCTCAACCAGGATGCCACAGCACCCTTGGGTGCCTTGAGATCCTTTCAAGGGTGCCACACAAAGTTTGCAGTGTTAAATATACAAACATGATTGACAAGATAAACCCAGATATTTCAAATAGAACCCCACAGCAATAAAATCATGTTGACCTATTGTGATCTGAGGTCTTTGCAACAGATTTGCTTTATTATTTTTTTGTAGTCAAAATACAAGTGAAAATTCAGAGCTGGCATTTTTCCAAGGAGCAACTTCAGCCTAAAGAAGTTGAGATCCACAGCTCAAGTAATCCCTCCACATTGCTTCTGGCCTAGACAAGGAACCAGCGTTCCCTCTAAGCTGCATGCATGTGCAGCCACACACAATAAAAAATCATGCCACACAATAACTTTTTAATGCCACGTACACAGTGGCGTACCCACAGGAGGGGCAGTAGGGGGCCATGTCCCCTGGGTGCCAGCCTGGGGGAGACACCCAATGCCACAGCAAGGAGGCACCGATGCTCCCCCCCCACCTTCCCCCAGCTTCACATCAGGCCACTTGCCACCCGCCCCAACCCAGCCACAGGCTGCTGCAGGAGGGAGGGGGAATCCCAGCCAGGATTGCTCACAGATCGCTAAACCTTTGAGGGAACATTGTGAGGGACTGTGGAGAAATGCTACTGCTGATGTGCTACCACCAGACTAATAGCTCTTCCTTTCTCTATCTTTCCCCCAGTTCAAGACCCCTCTGAGGTGCTCAAAACTGCACCTGTGCTCCTGCGTATGTTATTTTTACAAGAGCATGTACATGGGCCACAGTGAGGCCAGGCAGGATCATTCATGCAGGTCTTGTCAACTCCTCTCTATGCATTCAGGAAAGGCTGTGAAAGCCAATTAGCAGAGACAAAACTAGGACTTTGCAGGCCTTTCCCTGAGGAGTCATTTGAAGATGCTAAGACTCGCCAATTCAAATCCAACCCAGCAGGTTCCTGCCATCTGACAAATATTTTACAACCTACATGAAAGGACTAGCTACCAGGCTACAAAAAGCACCATTTGGCATTGAACAGCATTATTATTAGCACTCTTAATAGGCGGAACAAGAACTGACTAGGCCAGGAAGACTCAACTCCTCTCTTGCCCTCAGTGGGGTTCCTCCAGGGCAAATTGGAAGAACACTGGCAGGAGAGTTGCCGGAAGCCTGCGTGATGCAATGTATGATATACCTCTTATAAGGATAAGAGGAGTTCATCCTCCAACACAGATTTATACCTTTTGCCACCTATGAAGCCTACAAGGTAACTGCACTGAAGGAATTTCAGGGTGTGAACTGGAGCCATGACATTTTTATAATGTTTTTTAAATGCAAAGTCCAGCAAGTTTCCAATTGTTGCCCAACCAATTTAGAGGTCTCACTGATCATTAGTATACATAGCAACAAGAAGCTAGGCTCAAGAGGGTTAAATATCAACCACTAAGCCAAAGTGTTTACTGAGAGCTAGAAAATGGAAGTAGCAAAGAAACAACAACAGATGGAAAAGTAAGCAAACACCAGAATAAAAACTCTCTAGCTACCATGCCTTCTTAAACACTTTTCATCTAATAGACAGGGCTAATATACCATATGGGGTTTGAAAGCTGTATTCATTATCTTCACAGGAAACATTTGGTGAGCATTTTAAGTGAACCATGTTAAATTTAAGCCATACCATCCAATATAACTCAAGCTCTACAAAGGGCTACTTTAGTGGTTGCTTGGTAGCAAGTGCCGTAGTTATGGCTGCAAAATAAATCTAGAGTTATAAACAACACCTGTTTTGCTTTACTCATAACTTTCTGAAAAAGTACCCCCCTTTGGGCTTAAATTTTCCATGCCTGGTGTCAGCTGAAGTGCAATATATTATCATTTGAGCAAATGGGGAGAAAACCCATTCAAAAGTGCTTTTGGGTTAAGTGAAGCAGGAGTGGGACAAGGTTGGAATGGATACTAAACTTTCACCTTTTCAGTAGCAACTAACAAATGAGTTCATGCCCTCTCTGTTTAGGATGTACAAAGAAGGTCTGAAAACGGCTTTTTTTTTTTTTTTTTTTTTTTACTTGGTGGAACAGGGGATGCTGCTTTCTAGTGATGATAATCAAGTCTCCTTCTCCTGCAGGTTCCTGAAAGACCAGAGAATGGGTATAGGAAGAGCAAATCCTGCATTTGTGCAGACTAGCTGACCCATGAGCTCCCTTCCAGCATTAACTGTGAGCATAACTGAAGCTTTTTTTCAGCCCTCAACTGAAGAATCAGAAAAGCTGAATCTTTAACCATTCATTCTGCCCCCAGCTGTTTTGTCCAATACTTCAGCTGAATAGGAAACTAAGGGAGGGGGTTCTTATTAATTCCATGTTTTAAGAAGCATTTGAAAAGCTTTTCCTCTCAAATCACACAAATGATAATGGAAAGGAAGAGAAGACCAGGGAATCTAGTGACACCCTCTACAAAGGCAGCAACCTTTTATCATTACCTTCTGAAAGCAAGAAAACAACACAGGCTAGAGAGCAGAGTGCATCTAGACACAGACCAACCAGAAGATTCAACCCCAACCCCAACCACACCCCATAATTAGCATAGCTAGAGGTGAAGCCAAGGAGGAAGCCACTAAATTATAGTTGAAACTATCTAGAGGCTAATTTAAAAAATGAAGACCCTAGACAGGTCTAGAGACAATGACCCTAGACAACCACGCTACATCCTGCAGTGGAGAAAATTAGGTCTTCTGCTTTAGTCCTGGATTTAAACAATATACCTCCCCCAAATCCTCTTCCATGCTGTTTGTATCAGTCTCCTGCTCTTTGGTGTCTGGTAATAACTTTAAATCTTATTGCTGGCCTCTGTAATCGCCTCCTGTTGGGTGCTTCCAAAAGTAAACAGCATCAATTGTGTCATGCAAACTGCGAAAACTGTGAAGCTGGAATACAAACTAACCCCAGCAAATGTTGGACAAATTGCTTGTTTTACCATGCTCATTCCTTAGTTTGATCCTACAACTCTTGAATTTGCTAGCTACAATCTGGCAGTTAATCATTTGCATTTCACATCAAATAAAGCTTTCCAGGAGCCAATGTGTTGGGTTGTTTCAACTGATACAAGGGCAGAATGGCCAAATGCACATGGATGCTAGACCCTCATTAAGGCTAGGGACAGAAATTACACAGAAACCAGTATAAGCAATTAGAAACTGTTTCAAATCTGTAACATAACACAAGTTCAGTACACATAAATCACTTCCAAAATAGCTGAAACCAGGTTAAGATAAACCTGGATGGATGTAATATCAGAATTAACTGATTTAGGTTAAATCAGTTTATTGAACATCTGTCCAGATCTCCTCCAGATTCAAGTTAACTCACAGTTCCCCAGCATCCCAAAATGCTTGGTTCTCATTTCTGTTTGAGATCTATCGTCTCTGGCATGGAAATGTCTCTGATACCTTTTAGCATCAATCTCCTTTTGAAAGCTGCTAGCAGACATGGTAACTAAATGCCAGCAGGTGAATGGGGTTCAATGATTTGAAGGGCAAGAATCCCAGGAACAGGATTCCAGAGTAGGGGATAGAATATATATCCATGGTTGAAACACAGATGCCAGTCATGTTATTGAGAAGCTTGCACCTTTGCAGGTGCAGTACAATCCTCATGGCTAGCAAACACAAAAAATAATGGAGGACTCTGGCAGGCCCACAGCCACCTGGTCAGGCCGCAGCTGGAGTACTGCGTCCAGTTCTGGGCACCACATTTCAGGAGGGATGTGGACATCATGGAGAGGCTCCAGAGAAGGGCCACTCGCATGATCGGGGCCAGCAGGACAGGCCCTATGAGGAGATGCTACGGGACCTGAACCTGTTCAGCCTCCACAAGGGGGGTGGGATCTACTGGCTGTTTACAGACTAGTCAGAGACCAGCAGGCACTGGGGGAGTCCCTGTTGCCCCAAGCACTACCAGGAGTGACTAGAAATAATGGTCACAAGCTGGCAGAGGACAGATTCAGGTTAGACATCAGGAGGCGCTACTTCACGGTCAGGGTGGCTAGGGTCTGGAACCAGCTTCCAAGAGAAGTGGTGCTGGCTCCTACTCTGGAGGTCTTTAAGAGGAGGCTGGATGTACACCTTGCCAGGGTCGTTTGACCCCAGTACTCTTTCCTGCCATGGCAGGGGGTCAGACTTGATGATCTTCTCAGGTCCCTTCTGACCCTAGAAACTACGAAACAAACTCCCACCCCACATAGGGAGAGCAAGACAGCCTTGGCCCAAGCTATCTGTTACTGCTGACCAGGGAGGTGTGCTCTAGCACCCCTTGGCTTCTGACTTAGGCCACTGCAGGCATGCGGCTGCATTTCCAAAATCAAAATGAATATCCATTCAGTTGCTTATTAATTCAATCTACGCAACTTCAACTAACCTGCAAAGACTGAATGGATTCAGCCTCAGGCTCTTAACTACTTAGCCTAAAAGTTCATCCTTTCATACCCCCAAGCAGTCATTCAGAGAGTCTGCTGCTCAGCATTGTAAAAAATTAATATTACTCATATTTGTTCACAGCTTTCCGTTCACCTACTGTGCACAGTAGGTTTGCAAGAAGATCACCTTTAAGTACTAGGAGAAAATGGAGTACCTGCATTACTGGTGACCCAGAGCTGATGTTCAGTCCTTTTGCAATATTTTCAGTGATTATTTTGACACACAATTTCACTGCCTGAGGCTGAGGTCCTGACCCTGAAAATCTATGAAATCTATGAATGTGCAGCAATATTCCAGAAGAGCCAATCCTTTACTCTGGCTAAGGGACTCACTGAAGAATTGCTTCTAGGAACCTCCCTCACTGAGAGACAACTTTACCACCACCGTGAAAATGCTTCTGGAAAGACACCAAGAAGTTCTATGGTGATAACGAGCACCAAAAAACAATGGAGGGATGCCTGGGTGAATACCAACTTGCCGCAGAAATACATAGTCAACAACCCTGCAATTCTCCAGCCAGGATTTGACCTATTCAGAAAGATTTGGTTCTCCCTGAATCACATCTAGACACTTAATGGAAAATGTGGACACCTACCCCATAAATAGAGAATTAAAGAATCTGGGTTGCAATTGTGGTGTGATTTTTCACACAGTACAACACATTATAAATGATTGCCCAATTAAATCTTTTAATGGCAACCTAAAAAAAAAAAAGAAGAAGAAAAATCAATCCATGCAGCTACCCCTGAAGCAGTCAAATGGTTATCAAATTTAGATATTAATCTATGAATGTTGTAATCCTAAAATATCATACAAAAGAAGATCACCCAAGTTACAACATAGCATTTAGGAATATCAATGGCCTGACTGAATCCCCGCATCATAACGGGGAAGGGCCCTGTACCAAATTTAGCATTTGGGGCTGGTCTACAGGCCCACACCAGACCGGCCTGAGATCCAGCACTCAAGGCCAATCTCATACAGCACATGCCCCAGACAAACCCCACAAAGCATGCAGCGCACAGAACCAATCAAGGGTACATGCTGTATATGGCACCTATGCTAGCCCAGACCTGCATGCTACAGCTAAGCTATGGCTCAATCCAGACCAGCCATGGATCCAGCGTGCATGGCCAGTCCAGCAACACGTGGTGCAGGAAGCATATGCCCCAGACTGGTCCCACCCGTTGTGTGCAGCACACATGCTGGCTCCAGCCCTAGCACTGTGTGCAGGCCATGCCCGACGGGCTCCACTTATACCATGCAGGCCTGTGGCCAGCACATATTGTATACAATGTGCTAGTCCACAAACCTCCAACACACACTCTAGGGGCAAGATACCACAAGGGGCTCTGCGAGGGCCTGCCTAACATCTTCCAGGGCTGCATAGCAAACACCACCATTTAAGTATTGTACTTCCTGACCTCTCACGCTTGGTCTGGAGACTGTGGGCTGGGAGCACGTTTGAGCGCATTCAAATTAATGCACTGTTTGTAGACAAAGATGGAACAATTGCGCTTGCTCCTCAAAACCGATGCAGCGCACCGATGCGGAGATGCCCACGGCCACTAGGAACAACTCTGGACCTAGCAGCACCAAACTCATAGGCCCGCAGGGCTGGGAGGGAACTCATGAACTCATCTAGCCCAGCCCCCTGCTCGAGGCGGGATCATCACTACCCAAACCACTTCGGCCAAGCACGCGTGCTGGAGCAGTGCTTCTCAACCGGGGAGCCACCGCGCAGGCTCTGGGGGCAGGTCAAAGTGGGCGCAGGATGCAGGGAGAGCCCTAAAGCGGGCAGGAGGCCGCCCCAGTCCGCACCCAGCCAGAGGTGCCGGGACAGCTCCGCCTGCCCCGCTCGCCTCCGTGCCCGCAGCAGGGGCAGAGCCGGAAGGGCCGGGCCGGGGCCGGGGCGCTCCCCACCGAGGCGGCCCACTCCGCGCACCCCCGGCAGGGCGGGACGGGCCGGGCCCGCTACCTCGCAGCTGAACTCCATCTCGGCGTCCATGGTGACGATGCGCACCGTGAAGGTCTTGGGTTGCTTCCTCTTCAGCGAGCTGAAGCTCATGCGGGACGCGATGGCCCCGGCCATGGCGGGCTCTGCCGCGCCCGGCTCGGGGAGGGCGGGGCGGATCAGCCCCGGGCGCGGGGCCGCGGGGGGCCGGGCCGCGAGGGCGACATGGCAAGGGGGAGGGGCAACGCCAGGCCGGGCCGGGCCGGGACCGCCGCTCCCTGCCCCACCAACCTCCCCTCGCTGCTGCCGGCGCAGCCTAACCCCACCGCTCCCCGCCATTGGTCCAGCGACCCGGGGAGGCGGGGCGCTCCTTCCTCCCGCCTTCCTGGAGGGGCGCTCAGCCAATTGCAAGTTCCATACGCTCCCACCCCCGGAGCTGGCCGCGCTCCGAGTAACCGAGCCTGGCTGTCACTCCTGCGCTCCGGCCCCGCCTCTTCAGCAAGGGCGGTTGAGAGGCCGCCGAGCAGGGCTGGTCTCTGATTGGGTGAGGGCGGCCCACTCTCCGGCTCCCCGTGGATGGGGGCTCCCGCCGCCCGGCCTGTGGGAGCGGCGCGGGGCCTGGCTGTTGCCGCGCGGGAGCACTGGGCGGGCCGGGGGGGCTTGTTTGTGCACCGCCCCGGGAAGGGGGAAAGGACCTGGTCTGCCCTGGGGCCCGGCTCGGCCTGGCCTAGCAAGGGGGCGACCCTTGAGTGGGCTGTTGTCCATAGCGCTGAAAGGCAACGGGCGAGGTCCCATTGCCCTGGCGCGGGCAGGCGGCAGCGCAGATCCGGGCTGGGGATGACTGTCCGGGCTGCAAGAAGGACCTGGCAGTTGTGGCGGACCCTACGCTGAATAGGAGCCAACGGCTTGCCCTTGTTGCCCCAAAACACCCCAAACAAAACAAAGGCAGCAGCATCCTGGGCTGTATAAACAAGAGCATCCCTTGCAAATCAAGGGAAGCGATTCTTCTGCTGTATTCAGCACTGGCGAGGCCTCACCTGGAGTGCCCTGTCCAGGTTTGGGCCCCGCACTCCACGCAGGATGTGGGCGGGTTGGAAGGAGTTCAGCACAGGGCAGCAGAAATGATCAGGGACCTGAAAAACGAGACTTAGGAGGAAAGGCTGGAAGAGCTAGAGTTATATAGGTCGGGGAAGAGGAGACTGAAGGGTGCTTTGATAACTATCTTCAGTTACCTGCAGGGTGATTGCAGAGAACGTGGAGATAGGCTTGTGGCCATAGGGGACAGGACTAGCAATGGTCTCAAACTGCAGTAGGAGAAATTTAGGTTGAAGAGTGGTCAGGCATTGGAACAGGCTACCTAGAGACATTGTGGACTTGATCCTTAGAAACTTTCAAAAGCAGGTTGGATGCACAGGGATGATCCTGCCTTGAGCAGGGGTCTGGACTAGATGATCTTACAAGGTCCTTTACAGCCTTAATTTGCTCTGATCCTATAAAATGCTGTGGAGTTGCGTGTCAGGCCTACCTTGGCTTGGCCACTTAGGGCAGTGGTTCTCAACCTTTTTTTTCACCAGGACCCATCTGTAAACATCAATAATCAGTCTCAACACAGTGCCTCTCTCAACCTGCTGCCTTCTGTCCCCAGGCCCCAGCCCCACAGTGTGTGGGGCATGGGGGTGGGAGGGCAAGCAACCCTGAACTCTGCCAGCCTGCAAGGAAAAAGCCACAGTTTCCCACTTTTTTCTCATTTTTAAAGTTTGTTCACAGCCCTTTCATAAGTTCTTGCAACCCACTTTTGGGTCATGATGACCCACAGATTGAGAAACACTGACTTAGAGCACAGTTCGGTAACAAGCTGCCCTGGAAAGCCAGCATTTCTGCCCAATCAAAACTGACAAACTCCTGGCCCTTTCAACCTATGCAGACCAAAGCAGCAGCCAAGGCCCCAGACTTTCTCTGCTCTTTGCTATGGTTGATCTTAACCCAGTCAACTCCCTCTGCAGCTAGCACTACAGACCTTTATTCATTCAACTGTGTTGCTTCTGCTGTGAAAAACAGTCATGCAATGCTAACTTCTAACCCTCACAAACTGACAATACAGTCCCAGAAGTGCAAAGCTCTGAATCTCAGTTGTAATGACAAATAGTAACTTTGAAGTGGGAATCAAAGTTATCAGAGAGTGTTGTATGGAGGAACAGGAGGCAAATGGAGACACAGCTAATGAGCCAGGTGGACCAAGTCAGTCTCTTATGCATGTATATTGTTGTTATAAGTCAACTAAAGAGGCTAACAGTACTGTAAGCATCCTCTATTCCGCTAGGTACAAGCCCTACAAATACCAGATCTGTCCTAGCAGCTGGAAGTTCCAACTCATTTATTACTTGAATTGTGACCCTTGGAGTTTGTTCTGATCCAGGGCTCCACAGTGCTAAGCACTCTGCAGATTCTGAACTCTTTGCCCCCAAGAGGTAACAGTTGAATGAATCTCCCCATGATACAGGGAGTTTGATTAAATCTCAGTACATGGGGACAGTGTAGGAATAGGCAGGATATGAAACTAAGATCACTAGGTGCATTCTTCTGAGTGCAAGGAAATTCCATCCCTGGCTGGCCTAAGGCTACTGAGTCTATTGCCTGTGACAGAAAACTCTATTAAAACCCAGCAACCAAAGAGCTCCAAATGCATCTGCTTCTTTAGGCCTCTAACTTGTTCCACATCCTCTGAATTGTCAGACAGACTAAATTTAGAAATTCAAGGAAAGTCAAAGCCATGAAAAGCTTTCATGACTCACCTTTCCTTGCTGGTCCTCTGAGTGCAGAATGTGCAGAATGAGGCTTGAGCTTCCATTTGTAATTTTGAAACCATGCCTATGGTAACAGATTGAGCTGTTCCTGTGTCACTTAATGGGGGCCATGGTTACAGGTGACTTGTGGGCTCAGAGAGGAACTCTTTAATGAAGAGTGCAAGCAGCAATGCTTCGTCCTGGTTTCCTGCCAAGTACTTTTGCTTTAAAACCTACATGAGATTTTGTACTAGGAGGCACATGGAACACAGCATATTAAGTATTATTGTAAAGCATAAACTCTCAGTGCCAAACAGAATTAATTTAGAGGTGACCTACCAGGTGAAAGAAAAAGAAATGGTCTTGTGCTGTTATTTGCTTCTTTATGATAGATAAAAGCTTTTCAGCTTTATTTTCCTCTTACTTTTATGCCTTAGAAATAATAAGAGTATATAGAGTCTTTTCTTCCCTAACTTAGCTCCCCAAAAGATCTCTGCTCTTTACTCAGTTCTTACAGAAGGGTGGGAGTTATTATTTAACAAGAGCTTTTCTCTCAACTGCTTTTATTAAACATTTGTGTTATAAATGCTATAAATTAAAATAGTTTCTCTTCTTAACTCAGAGAAATGGAGATTTTTCTTCCCAGGTGCTTGTGATTCCATGATTCTAACAGTTTTCCACAAATCCATACAGTCCTCTAGGACAAAGCTGTCCAACTTCAGAGTAACTGGGGGCTGTACAGGTCACAGGCCCCAGGCTGCATGAGCTCTCTGGGACCCCCACCACATGTAACCCCATGGCCAAATTAAGTACCAAGGGCCTCCCACTGCCACAGCCACCACTGCACTGGTGATACCCCTGCCATGCCCTACCCTGCCCAAGCCTCAACCTCTGATGCTGTTGCACAGGCAGCAAACTGAACAAACTGTGCCACCCTCCATGCTTCCCTGTTCCAAAGACCCCCAGCCACAACCACCGCAACCAGAGTAATGGAAGCAGTAGCAGCTAGGTGGAAACCCAGGGGCCACCGAGTAACCCTTTTTGGGCTGGATTTGGTCTGCAGGATGCCGGTTGGACAGCTCTGCTCTAGGGAAAGTAACGGCTAGAAAGGATCTCAATTTATAAAATAAAAACCAAAAGAAAAGCAGAATTGTCCTTTAGCTGTCTAAAAAATAAATAGAAAATATTTTTCTGGCTTTCTTTGTACATCAAAAAGAAAAACAACTAAAGAGGTACTAGCCATTATGGAAGTTCATTCATTTATTGCTAGCAAGATTTTAATGTTTTGTATTTATGTTGTGGTAGCAGCTAAAGAACCCAAGCAAATCTGACCTCCTGCATGCTAGGCTTTGTACAGGCTCCTAGTAAATGACCCTCCCTCTACCACAGTCCTTAAGAACAGCTTCTTAAAGGTATTTAGGCTGCAACTCCTATTAAAATCATGGGAATTAACCACCTAAATACTTTAAAAATGTGCCCTTACACTCTAAGGCCTTATTCCACCAAGAAAACTACCCAAGGAGGCCCAGCTGCTGTACAGACCACCAGCAGTTATGATGGGGATTGCTGCAGTCATAGGGGTTCACATACACAGCTCTCCTTTGTAAGATGGGGGCACTAGACAAAACCAATAGCAGAGATCACAAGAATACCAGGTCACCCAACAGAGAGTATATGTGATTCTATTTTCAAAGGACTTTACAAGAAGCCTTTCTAATTCTCCAGTGAGTGAGTGATATTAGGAAAGAAATAATGGAAAGACAAACTTTTACTGAAAGAGCACTGTTAATATGAAACCCTCCCCTTTCCCTCCCCTTTCACCACCAAAAAGACCCTTGATTTTACAAAGAGACCTTAGATTATTCAATTGGGAAGAGGTTTTTAGGTTAATTTTTGCTGTCAATTTTGCATGTTTCTTCCAACCTGGATGATTAAATGAGCTGGTCACATTCACTTTATGGATATAATTCTTATTAGCTGGTTAACTGTCAAGCAGTGAGCCTCTGCTCAACACTGTGCCATAAATAGAAGTCTAGGGTGGAATCCTGGCACCATTAAAACAAATGAGAGCTTTACAACCAGGATGTCACCCGCTGACCCTGCTCCAGGGAATTTACAATCAGAGGGTCCTAAGAGGTATGATCAAAGTGCAAACACTTGGGAACACGCTTAACTGGAAGCACATGCATAGTCCTGTTAACTTCTGGAAGACTGTTCACCTAGATAAAGACATGCAATATTCTGGGCCCCTCAAACACCCAACCCTACAAACACTTAAGCTGCTGTGGAACTTCACCCATGTGAATATAGTATGTCTTTCTAATTTAGGCATTGACCTGGCCTCCATTTCTATAATATAAAAGCACTTCATAATCCTTAACACATTTATCCTAATAGATTAATAGGTTGCTAGAGACATGAAGAGACCTTGTAGATTATCGGGTCCAGTCCCCCGCACTAGGCAGGAAAAGACAGCTAGGGTCAAGTGACCCTAGCAAGGTGACTGTTCAGTCTCCTTTTGAAGATTTCCAGGGCAGGTGACTGTTGGGCGGTCACCGTGTAAGGGCATATGCCCCAACGTCCTGCTGACATTCACCGGCCCCTCAGGGTGGCTGTGGTCCTATGGCTGAGCTGGATGAGAACTGATGCCCCTTCTTTTCCCGCCTGCCACAACTTTGATGATATAAGAGATCTATAAAAGGGAGGTGGTGACTGCCTGTCTCCTGCCCAGCTTAGTCACAAGGGGCTGCCCCGTACCCTGGGGCCCAAATCCAAGAGTGAAGGAAGGACCAGCTGGGAGCCACTAACCCAGACTCTTCCACAATCCACTTTCCCCGCCCGGGTCGCTTTCCCAAGACTTTCAAATTGTGCTGCAGGGAGCCTCATTACTGGCAAGTGCTGCTGGAGTGGCAGAGGATTCCCTCAGACGTAATCAGCTGGGGCGGACACAGTCTTCACAGCTCGGGATCTTGCCTGCCCTGCCTCAGCTGTGAAGGCTTTGGGGGGGGCCTGCTCCCCTTTTCTCTTGGGCAGGTGCCTGGCCTCGGTCCAGACTCTCCGACCAGCTGGGGGACATCCATGGGAGGCAAAAAGAAAAGAAAAAGATTAAAAAAAAACTCGCAGCGGGCAGTTCCCCCGCCTCTGATGTTCCCAGGGGCTATCCCCGGATTCCCCTCCTGTGCCTGATCTCTTCCACCCTCCGCTTCACTCCTGTGGTGAGGGTGCCACCGCCTCTTAAGCCTCAGCCCAGTGGCTTATCCACACTTCTGGTTCCTCGGCTACTCACCCCTGCTACTTCAACCCTCCCTTGGGTCCTCCTCTGGCCTCCAGATATAGCCCACACTGCGGATTGGCCCCAGTTCGCCTCACCTGACGCAGAGGTAAAGCTGAGCTGCTGCAGATCGGGAGTTCTCGCCGTAGAATAGACGTTGCCATGTGAGGTGGTTCATGTCCCTGGCCCGGGATACGTCCCCGGTGAGTGCCCTCCGGGCTCTCACGGTGACTGCACCACCACTGGAGGGAGTTTATTCCACAGTCTGGACACCCTGACTGTGAAGGAGTTTTTCCTGGAATTGAGCCTGAAACGGCCTTCCAGGATTTTGTCTCCATTGCTCCTGGTCTTCCCCAGGGGAGCCCTGGTGAACAGCTGTTCACCAAGTTCTTGATGTACTCCCCTGATGTAGTGATAAACCAGAACCAAGTTCCCTCTCAGCCTTCTCTTCTGTAGGCTGAAGAGGCCCAGGTCTCTCAGTCTCTCCTCATATGGCTTGTCTTGCAAGCCCCTGATCATACGGGTGGCTTTTCTTTGGACCCTTTCAAGTTTTTCCATGTTCAGTGTCCAGAACTGGATGCAGTACTCCAGCTGTGGTCTCACCAGTGCAGAGTACAGTGGAAGTATCACTTCCTTAGTTTTGCATAGGATGCAACAGTTAATGCATGCTGGCATGTTGTTTGTCCTGCTGGCCACCACATCACGCTGCCGGCTCATGTTCATGCGATAGTCAATCACTGCTCCGAGGTCCCTTTTGGCTGTGGTACAAGTCATATTGTTGCCACCGAGCCTGTAGGTATGTTGGGAATTGTTTACCCCTAGATGGAGCACCTTACATTTCTGAGTGCTGAACTTCATCTGGTTCTAGTCCTCCCAACTCTCCAGCCTGTCCAGCTCTGCCTATATCTGCAACCTATCTTCTGGCATGACCATGCTCCCCCATAACTTGGTGTTGTCCGCAAACTTGGTGAGTGAGCTTTTCACCCCCACATCCATATCATTGATAAAGATGTTGAAAAGCACAGGTCCAAGCACGGACCCCTGAGGGACACCACTGGCCACTTCTCGCTAGAATGACAGATCCATTCATGAGAATTCTCTGGGTCCTACCATGCAGCCAGTTTGTCACCCACTGAATTGTTGAGCAGTTAAGTCCACAATCTTCCAATTTTTTCACAAGGGTTTTGTGGGATACTAGATCAAAAGCCTTTTGGAAGTCTAGGTATGCAATGTCAACCTTCTCTCCCATGTCCAGGTGGCGAGATACCTGTTTGTAGAAGGAGATGAGACTGGTAAGACAAGACCTACCCGTGATGAAGTCATGCTGGCTGTCGTTCAGAATCTTACCCTCAACGAGCGTATCGCACATAGATTCTTCAATGAGTTTTTCCAGGATTTTCCCTGGGATGGAGGTTAGACTGACTGGCCTATAGTTTCCCGGATCTTCCCTCTTCCCCTTCTTGAAGCCCTCTTCCAATCCTCAGGCATCTCCCCTGTGCGCCATGATTTTTGAAAGAGTTTTGCCAGGGGTTCTGCAGGTGAAATTACCAAAGAAAAGTGGGCATTCAGGAGTTCAGTTTTTTCCTGAGTGGCTGTTACCAGCTGTCCCGAAGTGTTAAGCAATGGCCCCATGCTTCCATTTGTTTTCCTTCTGCTCCCTACATACCTAAAGAAGGACTTTTTAATGTCCTTGATTCCCTTGGCTAACTTAAACTTAGTCACCACCTTAGCTTTCCTAATCATTTCCCTACAGGTGCAGATCACTGTTATATAGTCCTCCTTGAGGACTGTCCCTAGCTTCCACTGTGTGTATGCCTCTTTTCTTTTTTCAAGAGGACCATGATGTCCCTAATGCAGTGTTCAGGAGTAGGACAGAGTGGGGCAGCATAGTGTTCAGGAGCAGGGCAGAACTACTATCCTCATTTTAGATGTGGAAACTGAGATTGATATGCAGTGGCCAAGGGACCTTCCTGGGATCAGAAGCACTGCAAGCTCCTGCAGCACCCTGGGCAGACTGCCAACCACGGGGGGCCAAAGAGACTTACCTTCCCCATCTCTCTCCACACTCTGCTGGCAGCTTCTGTGACTGTGGTAGCAGGTGCTCACATTGCTGGAGCTGAGGAGCAGGCTCAGCAGGGGGCATCAGAATGTCCCTGGCTCCCAAGGAGTCTTTGTCCCATGTATGTATCGGGGAAGGGTTGATCTGACTGCCCCCTTCCCCTGCATTACAGGGGTAGACCCTGGGGAGCCTGTACTGTAGGGCTGATGCAGCCAGGAAGTGGTGAACTTGTCCCTCAGCTGGGAGCACCTCTACTGCAGCCCCATACACTATGGGATGCAGGGCTGCCTGGCTTCTATGGCTGGGCAGTGCTGGGCTATGTCTGCCATAGCAAGTACTCCCAATGTGGGGGCTTGTGACTCTGGTGCCCCCTCTAAGCTGGTGCCTGGGGCAGGAGCCCCACTTGCCCCCTGCCCAGTTATGCTACTGCTTGGAATGACAGGGAATTCTGTGGCAAAGGGGAACTGGAATCATGGTCCCCCCACTTCTGTGCTACTGCTCTAACCACCAGGCCACGCTTCCTGCCTCATCCCATTCACCTCACCTCTGTACCAAACCCTTCCTTTGATGTGCTTTTCATTCACCAGGCACGCGATGGACCATGCTTTTGAACCATCCTGTCTGTCTTTTGTTGCTTTCTCTTTTTCTACAGCTAGAGTCTCTCTTTTTCTGAATATCCTCTCTCCTTTAGGTTGATTGTCCACCTGCAACCCTACCTCAGCCTAAACTGCTTTTAATGTGGAGGAATAAAATGCCCTAAATGGGAAACAAATCTGAGAGAGAAGCTAGACTTGTTTTCTGCAGGGAGAGTAACCAGTGCTGAAAAATATGGGGGAGAAAAATACAGGGCATGGTTCAGCTTCTGTAATGACCTCCACAGGGACAGACCATGGCCGTGTGGCTCTGAGGGAGCACAGGGGACCAACCTGGGTGAAATCTACCATGAGATGGAGAGACCAAAGAGATGACCTCAGAGCAGTTTGTCAGCCCTCCTCAAACCTCCCTCCATTGATATTACATTAGGGGCAGGTGTGTTAAATGCTTGCACCAGTGTGACTATAGTCTGCAAACTTAGAGAAGTGCAGTGGAGCTAGATCCATGGAGGTAAGACACCACATTGTAAAATCCATGTGGGGGGTGTTATCTTCACCTGGGTTGCAACATTGTTGGTGGTTATGGGAAATTACTTCTTACCATAGCTGTCATTCATAAAGTACCTTTCAAATCAAGATTTCCTGGCAGCTGATATACTTAAAATGTCAAAATCACTTTGGGCAAAAAACTCTTATCACAGAGGGCCAGGTCAGCCTCTCACTGAGGTCAATGGGAATTTGCTAGTGGCTGCACCATGAGTAGGAAGGGGAACCATACTTACCCCCAGGATCTCTGGGGTAATTTTCCACAGGCCAGCTGTAACCTTCAGTTTGGGTTTGGCCTTTGAGGATGCTCCACTTTCCTTGTTAGACTGTAATATGTCATCTCCCGGGGGGGAAAAATGGGCTTCACAAAGGATGGAAATGGACATGTGACTGGAGCAAGACCCAAGATCTGCTAGTGGCAGCAGGATCTTTTGCTACTGTGCAAGGAACTCCAGTATCATGGCTGTAGGTCTGGGTTGGAAAGGTTTCATGGGATACTGTTCCTTTTGGTGCAATAGACATTGGTGTGCTGTTCAGAACTAGCTCCTAATGGAGAAAGCTGGAAATGAAAGTATCAGAACATTTACAGATGGATCCCTATAATGGGCTCTATAATACAAACATAGCCACACAGATTTTTTCTATGGGCTGCCCTTGGGGACTGAGGTCATAGCACAGCAATGAAGAGGATCTAGAAAAGCAGGTGTGAAAGTAAGCAAGAGCACTGGGAGGTGACTGCAGCTGCCCTCCCAGAGGGTTCTGCTTCCAAGACAGCATCACCAAAACACATGGTGCAGCAGGAGGTGGGATCAGGTTGGGATTTTGATCTGGTAAAGACAGCCAGAGCTTTAGTACTGGTCATAGCCTACCCTAAGGTTATCCCTGCTGTGCCCTCTCCCTTTATGATAGGGATAGGAAGAGGCTGGTCCTGGAAGGTCCATCCATTTTCCACTGACAGGAAGTTCCTCAGTGCACAGGGAATCCTTCACTAGCCATTTTCAAGCCCTTTGTGCTGCTGGAAGAATCCAGCTCTGCCTGTTTCCAGATCTCCAGGATTGTTGTGGACTGAGGGCTGACTACAACTGGATCTAGGACTCATATGTGCTTGAACATAGTCCAGCTTAGCCATTTATGGCTAGCAATCTGTGTAGCTGCACCACTGCCAACCCCTTGGTGACAAGGACATGTCAGAGGTTTGCAAAGAGGTTTACCCGGATTGATATGCCTTGACTAACTTGGGCAATCAGCACAAAGCTGTCTGGCCTTGTCAGTACCAGCACAGTCACTTCACAACAATGACTGAACTGGAGATCTTCCAAAATACAGACAAAGCCTTAGGTTAGAAGATTGTCTTTGTCCTCATGATAGAATAAGAAAAAAAGTTGTGTCCTTGATCTAGCAGCTATACAGGAAGCTGGTGACAAGTTCTTTGCAAAAGGAGGAGCAGGAGGCTGCTGCCATCCCTCATGTAGCCCTGCTGAAATCCAAGACATTCTAGTTACATCAGGGAGGTTTTATGCTCAGAGCGACTCTCCAAGGGCCTGGTGAGAGCAAGGGCCAGGGCTCTTCCGGGATGAAAAGAGCTGTTCTCAAGGATGTTCTTCAAAGGGACAGAAGAACCACTCTTGAGATTAAGTTCCAAAGTGGAAAGGATGTAATATGAGTCAATGCAAAAGTAGTTTTCTGGAGGGGAAGAATAAAGATAAGGAGTGTAAAAGGCAGAACTGTGGGTGACCAGGAGAAAGGTCCCAACACTTTCAGATTCTCTCTGGTACCCAGACACCTGTCCAGCGGTGGCCCCAGGTATCCTGACATGCATCCATCTAGGTGCTAGGTCAGCTGAACTAGGCCACAAGAAAGCAAGACACCTATCTGCATACAGGGGATGTAACACTGAGCCAGAAGCCTCCATCCCCATAGCTGCAGTTCAGCCAAACTCTTTGGAGAGGCCCCAGTAATTACTCACGGGAATAGTACTTTTAAATGGGGCACACCTTTTAAATGGGGCACACATACATGGAAATTTATGTATGGATGTTTGTGTCTGTAGGGTCAGGGTCTAACTCCTGAAAAAAATTGTGCATTACAGTGCTCAAAATAGTCTTACTCTTTCCTCGTGTGCCA
Organism: Crocodylus siamensis; assembly: GCF_052110815.1. NCBI lineage: Eukaryota > Metazoa > Chordata > Crocodylia > Crocodylidae > Crocodylus > Crocodylus siamensis. The sequence goes on from NC_143403.1 coordinate 49,742,946, forward strand.
TCTTCTGTTTGTTACCTGTCATTGTGAGATCTCTGGGGCAGGAATAATATGTTTGCACCTACCGCAATGGGGTCCTGGTGCTTCTACAGTATATATTATTCACCCTCACGGTCTGACTGTAAGAACAGCAGGGGAACAAAACAGGCTGCTTACCGGAGTTAGGGGATCTTTGCCTTGGGCAGTTTTGAGGAAGAGGAGTAGGCACCTGGCCAAGATGTTTTAGGAACAGCAGATCCTATGTCTGTGCCGGGCTTGTACTGGCCAATTCTATGAATGAAGAATACATCCTCATATAAATGTTCCCAAGCAGGAAGCAACTGTAACCACCTGAAAACTGAGATCCTGCTCCTGCCTTTGTTTCAAGGTAATTTGCATCATCACAGATCCTCACAGGAGGTGGGAGGCTCCAGACCAGCTACTGACTGCCCAAAGGAGTTTTCCATCTATTGACTCCTGTGAAATATGAACTTTCATTTTCTACCCAGGAGAACTTTTACAGTCTTTTCTCCAATGCCTGATGAAGGGTGTTTGTGCCTGAAAGCTTGCGATTAAAGATGTTTTGTTTCTGGTTTTTTGTTTTGCAAAAATCTTGTTGGTCTAATACAAAAGATATCATCTCTGCTACAGGCGAGGTGGCGGCTAGCTCAAGCAAAGCCCCGGTGCAGCAGAGCAGGGATCTGGGGACGACTCATCTAAGCCCTGCCGGTGTCTCCGCCTCGCACCCGGGCGTTTCGGAAACGCTGCTGACACCTCGCACCGCGCCCGCGCCAGAAGCCAACACGGAAAGCGGCGCGGGTGCAAGGGCCTCGGGGCTATACAAATTACAGCACAGCTGGGCCGGGAGGGGCGTGGGTATCAGCCCGGCGGCAGCCAAAGCAGGGTCCGGCCGCGAGCGCGGGCCCCGCCCCGGGGAGCGGCCGGGCAGCGCCGGCCCAGCGCGAAGATGGCGACGCGCGCGTGGGGGAGCCCGGCGCTGCGGCTGCTGCGGGCCCTGCGCGGAGCCCGGTGAGCCCCAAGCCGCCCGGCCCCGGTCTGGCCTGGCCCGGCCGCCTGCGGGAGCGGGAGCGGGGCGGAGCGGAGCCGCGTCCCTGCTGCCCGCGCGAGACCCCGGCGCTGGGCGGGCGGGAGCGGGGCGTGGGGGCCTGCAGCCCGGGGGGTAGGAGCGCTGCCGCTGCCCCGCCGCCTCTTACGGAAGGGGCAGGGCCCCGTGGGGGAGGCCCGCGGGCAGGCGGAGGTCTCCGTGGGGTGCCGAGCCCGGGCAGGTGGGACTCGCGAGCCGCGTCTGACAGGCGCGTGCAGCGCAGGGACCAGGCCGTTACCTTTGTTAATGCTTTACTACGATGCTTGACTAGAGCGTGAGCCCCAGGGCAAAGTCTGGCCTGGCAGGAGCTGCGTTTTGCAGCTCCCAGAGCCCTCCCGCCCGTGGGGCGCGGTTGTGTCGGACCCCTGGGAGCCTGCCCCGGCCGTGGTAGGAGCGTGGTCTTCCCGAGTTGACAGGTGGCCTCAGACAATGGGGAGAGGTGGGAATCGCTCCCTTGGTTTCTGTGGGATGTTAACTCAGAAGCCTGTGGAGGCTGCATTGCTGCTGGTGGTTTTTTGTTTTTTTGTTTTTTACAAGGATGAAGGCCCAGCTATGCTGGGGTTATGGGTGGATCTGAGATGAGACCCCATAGCTCCCATGCAGGTGCTCTGCTCCTCTTCGAGGCATCGCCCCTGCAGACCACCTTGTACTTGCTGATAAAGGGCTGCAAGAGGTGTTGGAAGAACACCGCTGTGAAAGTGCTTTGGGCCGAAAAGGAGCTTACCTGATAAGTCCCTGGAAAGGGGATTGTCTGGCAGGTTTCACTCGCCTGAGAGCCTGTAACAACCACAGAAAGAGGTGGTTGCTTTTCCACAGGATCCATACGTTAGGCAGACATGCAAATCCCATCTGCAGGGCCTGTAACGTAAGTGGTGGCTGTGGGGGCCAAGAACATGGACAGCTGCTGTGATAAGAATCCACATGCATTAGTGCCCTTCTCCATGGGTGGGCTGCAGACTTGGTTGTAGCAGTGACTGACAAAAGTACAAGTAACCAGGGGGCTAAACCTAGTAGCTGGAGCCAATATATGAAGCATGGTGTGAGGGTAGGTATCATTGTAGGAGTAATGCACTCCCACCCCTGCTTCCTTTCCTGGGTGGCTGCCTCCACCCTGCCGGGTGGCTCCATCTTGCCTATGCAAGCCCCTTTGCTGGGTCATGTCCACTGGATGTGAGAAGCCAGTTTTTCTGTTTCACTGACTGCTGTGGGAGAAGGCTCCTTCTTCAGCTCTCTGCCTCCCATGAAGGAGTGAGGATGGTGTTGGGCCTGCTCTGCCCTACCCCTTCCATCCTTCCTTTCTAGGGGTCAGAGATGTCTTAATCAGCAGGTGAAACACGGGTAATCCCATCAGTTCTCCTCTTTCCCAGGGTTCAGGATGGGAGTGGGGGAGGGCAGACAAGACTGACTACACTTGGATCCTTCTAGCTGTGTGGCAGCCTAAGAAGCAGCATTGTCTAATGGGTAGAGCACTAGACTGAGCCTCAAAAAGCCTCAGTTCTGTTCCAAGCTGTGCTGGAAGCCTGCAGGATGGACTTGGGCAAGATGTTCTCCTTCTCTGTCTCAGTTTGTCCATTTGTAAAATGGAGGTGAGGCTAGTGCTGTTCTTCAGGAAGTGCTTTGAGATGTACTGTGAAGAGCTCTTTGAGGGCTCTGTAAAGCTGTGAACAGCAGTACTGCAGTAGTTCACATTCAGTCTCCACTGTGCATTTACCTTCCTGCCTCTGCCTGGTAGTCCCTATTTAAATGGAAATCAATAACATTTTTTTCCTTCCTTCATTCACAAAGAGAAGTGTCCTTCCTTCACTGTTAAGTGAATGTTTGAACCCTGGGTTTTTGTATGTGTAACTTTAAGCTCAGATATTAGGGCCCTGATCTCAACTAAAGTTTTCCTTTTACAAATGTTGCTTTGTGCTTTAATATTTGGCCTTTATTTGAGCCTTTGGCAGTCACTGTTGTCTATCTATTTTTGGTTGATGAAATGTGCCCGTCCTGGTCTCCAAGCTCATGGACCCAATTAGAAATGCACAGATTAATGCGGCAAATGGCCTCAAAGTCAGGCAGGAGAGTTTACAATCTCTGCTTGAAAAGAACCTTGAACCCTTGGGCTCTTCAGGAAAAAAGCCTGTGTCAACAAATAGCTGCTGCAGATTGCCCTGTAGGTCGGTTAAACTCCAACGTGGTGCTAGCCAGCTTGCTCCCCTTCTGATCTCATGGCAGGGGGCCTGTCTAAATTCACAGATGGGTGGCTGGTAGGATAGGAGGAGGGGTTCACATGTTGCTTGCTGCAGATGCCTTGCATGCCGGTGTCCTGTTGTTGTAGATATTCTCAGTAGACTGGTGATGTCACAACCTCATTTGTGTAGTGACTTTTCTCTACAAGGCCCTGCTTCTGGTGATTGGATTTATCCTGCTTTCACCGCTTAGGTTAGCATTTGGTGATTCCTACATGGTGGGCCATATCCGCAAAGGGCTACAGTTCTGCAAGGCAAGTGCCTCCAGTAGCTGGGTGAAGGTCTAGTTCCTACCCTTTGCTTATCCATCTCCCTGCCCACCGCTGCTGTTGTAACCCTCTATTTGCCACTGCTGACCATTGTGCCTCTTTCTAGGGGTTATGCCAGCAGAGACAATGAGAGCAGCTGGTTCCGCTCACTTTTTGTCCACAAAGTGGATCCCCGGAAGGATGCTCATTCAAACCTCCTGTCAAAGAAAGAGACCAGCAACCTGTACAAGATCCAGTGTGAGCTGTCCCTCTTCCTGGCCCTCCCTTGCCTGGCACATTCTTTTCCATGGGTGTTGCTAGAATCTCCCCACTTCTAAAGAGAATGAGGAGGGGTGGGCTGTGTTCAGAGGCAGCCTTATTTGTAGTCGTCTTGACCTCTGGACATGTAAAGGTCTTGAGCCCAATTCCACTTCCAAATCCTGCTGGAGGAGAGGACTCTGATTCCTACCCTTCCCCACGATACAAGAGATAGTCAGTGAGTTGCATGGCCCCAGGTAGCAAGTGGCTTTCCTTGGAACCACCTCTGAAGAGTAGGTGTAAGCAGTCTGGCTGGGGTAAGCTTGTGTTCCCTGCAAGCTGGGGGGCATCAGGGAGAGGAATTTGATTGGCAAATCCTCCCTGGCCAGCTGGATAGGTCACTGAATGCCTATGCCAGACAAACCATGGAGCAGTGGCTGTGTGCCTACAGGGCTCCCACAGTTGCTGCACCTAATTGCTGAGCTGCAGTGCTACCTGTTCTGGCCCCCCTTACTGCCATATCTTCCTCAGATCACTCGTGCTCTTTGGTGTTCCTTGAAGCTGGGATCCTCAGTCGTCTTAAATGAGAGGGGTGATCCCTAATGGGCATAAATATTCAAACAGGACTGGATTAGACTGCCACTAAGCTCATGGAGAGTGTGTGAGTGTGGCCTCACATGGATCAGGGGAAGCAGGAGGTCCCAGCAGCTTTCCTGCCTGGAGAGTGTTTAGCCAGCTCTTTTTGGCTAAGGGCTTAACCTGATGCAGCTGTGAGCTCACAATTTTGCCCAGCCCTGAAGACAGCTACCTGCTCTCAGTCCTGTCCTCTTTAACCTGGGCCCAAATGCTGCTATGAAGATGTGACTTTCTTTATTGTTGTTTTCTGCAGTTCATAATGTGAAGCCCGAATGCCTGGATGCTTACAACAGCCTGACGTGAGTCCCCTCACCTTTCACATCTGTGGTGCTGGGAGCCTGGCTCGCAATGGTGTGACAGGCTCTGACTGATCGAACAGAGAGTGTCAGGCCCTGATGGATCAAGTGTCCTCAAGGCAGGCTTCTGTGGAGCCAGTCCCAGGGTGGGGGTAGGAAAGGGTCCCTGGATAGGCACAGAGCCAGAAGTCAGGGCTCCTAGTTTCTTATTCCCTGCTCTGCTTCTGTCTCATTCTTCCCTCTCTTTTGTGCACGTACACAAAAAATGTTGTGACTCTGACTCGCTCAAAGCAAAGACAGACAAACTCCCTCTTGCATGTTTAAAACACTTTGCAGATCCTCAGTTGGCTGGTGCTCAACACCAGAGCTGCCTCTTGGCTCCACAGTCCCTTTTCCACCCCACCCTGAACCCCAAATTCAGTGGGTCAGCTTCAAGTCAGTGGCTCCCAGCACTGCTCAGGGAAGCACAAGTGCCTCTCAGCCTGACCTTGACTTCCCATGATATGTGTGGTCCTGCCCAGGTGGAGCTCTGCATGGTCTGGATGTTTCTTGCTGGGTTGGGCTGGGGCACAGCTAGGATATGGCCAGGGACTAGCCTGTCACTCCTTAAAGGTGGTGGCACTACTGGTCCTTGTTCCCTTGTGGGGGGCGGTCACCTTGGAGTCTAACTGTTCTCTTAAATACCCGCCTCCCCACCCCACACAGACCCTCTATGTCTGCCTTGCAGTTGCAGCCACTCTCTACGTAGGGTGCTCCCTACCTGGCAGGGTGGGAGGGGACACTAGGGAATGATGCAACTCTTTTAATTAGCATTCTTGAGCCCTGTCCTGTTGCTTCCACTTCCATCCTTCCCTTTGTCCTGAGGAGGCCAAGGATGGTCATCAAATGCAGCTCTCCAGTATTGGCCCTATGATTCCCTGGGTTCAGCAACCAACAAGCACTGGCCACTGTGACCCCAGTTTATCCTTTGCAGGGAGGAAGTGCTGCCCAAGCTGCACTCGGACACTGACTACCCTTGTGACCTGGTTGGGAACTGGAACACGTGGTATGGAGAGCAGGACCAGGCAGGTGAGGGGCAGTGGCCTGGCAGGAGCTTATGGCTTGGCTTGCCCTGGGGCTGAGCAGAGTCCCATTGCACAGCCTGGAAATGGAGGCCTACAGAAAACAGGGAGAGGGACACATTCCTCTTCCCAGCAGGGTGAGGGGGAGGAAGAGTTGGATTCATGAGAGCTTGAGTGAAAGATGGAGACCAATATTCCTTGCCTGTGGCTGGTCCCCAGTGTCCGGTGCTGCAGAATCAGTAATGCTGGTGCGGTGTCCTGCCGTTGGGATCTCCTGCCCTCTGGTGGCAATAGTTTGAAACGCAGGAGGTCAGAGTCCAGATGTGTGTTTTTAAAAAAAAAAGGGGGGGGGGCTAGGGACCACAGTCCAAAATACAGGAAAATTTGAAAATCTGAGAGGCACAAAAAAAACCCCCTTCCCTTTTAATATGTAGAAACCTGATACTCCTGATATGGGTAAGTCTGCTGGTTAGAGTCATGTCTGCTATAGGAACTTTGCCTGAGGAGGTCTTTTCGTTCTAGCCAGCAAGGCTGCTCATATGCAGCTCTTGTATTGCATCTCGACCCTAAGTTGAACTCTCCTGTACCACTCTTGGCTCCTGCAGGCCCAGTGGTGTCCTCCAGCCTTGCTCCAAGACCCCTGCTGTTTTATTCTGGGCTGTATCTTGAGTGGATATTGACAGTTGTGCAAGTCTTGTCTTGTGGAAAAACCTGTGGTGTCAGCCCAACTGGCTAATCACCTGGGGCTTGAAAGCAGTTCCTGCAGGAAAGGGGATGGTACCAGTCTAGCACACTTCTCTCCTGGGCACAACTAGCCCCGCCTTTGTGGTAGTGTTAGTTGCACAGGGGAAATTGGAGGGAATAAAGCAAAGTCATTCAGAAAGTTCTTGTTGGCCAGCTTGGCTCAGTGGGTCAGCAGTGGCTTGGAGGGCAGGGAAAGCCCCAAGGACAGTGAAATTGGCTGAGTGGCTTGTAGCAATGCTCAGGGCTGCATTGACTCTCTGGACTAGTCCAGGAAGAGAAGCTTTGAGTTTGGAGGTCTCCTGGATGGGCTGCTCTCTGTCTTCACTGACTTCCCTTGATGTTGCTGGTCAGGCCATATGGGGGGTGTGGTAGAAATGGGATGTCACATGGGCTGTTGGGAGTGTGATTGCGGTGGGGAAAAAGCCACAAGCCCCTCCCCATCCAGGTCTTGCTGTCTCATTGCAGTGCACCTGTGGCGTTTCTCTGGTGGGTACCCGGCCCTCTCGGACTGCATGAATAAGCTGAAGCAGAACAAGGTAGTGTGCACATCCACACTGCTCTGAGCTGGAACTCCACTGGAGCAAACTGGCTGCAGTTTTGCCATGTCCTTCCCATCCCAATGGCTACACACAGATGTTCTGACTCCCTAATTAGTGACCCTAATCTTCCTACCTTGGAGTAGCCTGTCATTGACTCTATTTGGCTGACTGACCCTCTGCCCCTGCAGGTGCTGAGCATCTCACCTGCCCCCAGCGGCACACGAGGGGTGGCACACAGCCACTGAGGGTGTCTGTGGTGGCTGTGGGTGGGACTTGTATTCCCAGAAGTTACCAGCATGACTCCATCAGCTGCTACTCTTTGCAGGAATACCTGGAGTTCCGGAAGGAGAGGAGTAAAATGTTGTTGTCTCGCCGGAACCAGCTCCTCCTGGAATTCAGCTTCTGGAATGAGCCTCTGCCACGGGCAGGGCCCAACATCTACGAGCTGAGAACCTACAAGCTAAAGGTGAACCACTCCCTTTTCTGCTTCCTCTCTAGCAGATTGGTGTTTTACTCCATCTGCCCAAAGTCTTGGCCCCTCTGCTTCTCAAGGTCTCTGCCTCACACAGACCAGGCCTGACATCCTCTGGAGGATGTGGGATTTGCTCTTGGGGAGAACCAGAGAAGCTTTGGTAGCAGACCTTCAGCCCCTGAATTCGCATAGAAAGTTCTAATTAAGGGGGAGGCTGAGGAGCAAGGGTGGGTTCTGCTAGGTCAGGTCTCCCATCTCCTCCAGCAGCAGTCCCTGGTGATTTCAAGGGGATGAGTGACCCTGGCAGTACAGTGAGTCACTTGTGCCCTGGTGCCCAGTGGGGCCAGTTCCTTTCTGATCTCAGAGGGCAGCAGGGACAATGTGGGAGACCTTGAGCTGTAACTTGGTAGTGAAGGCAATTGTGACCTGGGTTTTCATGTCTTCTCTTTGTTTCCAGCCAGGGACCATGATTGAGTGGGGAAATAACTGGTAAGTAGCAGAGGAGACTCTTTGCATCCAGCGGGGCATAGAAAAGATCCCACACCGTCTAGGAAATCAAGTTCAAAGCTGGGGTTAAGAATGCAGACCATGGCTGGGGTTATGTTGCCCAAGTGGTTACAGCAGTGGACTTAAGGCCAGGAGACCAGAGTCCCAGTCCTGGCAGAGCCTTCCTTGCTGATGGTATTGTGGTAGTGCCTGAATATTGCAAGCAGATCAGGATTCCACTGTTATACAATTTGCATGCTTGTAGTAAGGCATGCTACCTCAGAGTTTCCAGCCCAGCACAGTCCCAGGGCACTGGAGCAGAAAGCAAACTGGCCCCTGGCTTAGTGACAGGACTTTCCCCAGCTTTATATGTTAGGCATACTCCTCTTCCAAGAAGGGCTAGGGACCATGTTCCAAAATACAGGAAGATTTGAAAACCTGAGAGGCTCAAAAAAACACCTTTAGTATGTAGAAACCCAGTATTCCTGAGATGGGTGAGTAAGTCTGCTGGCTAGAGTCATGTCCACTGGAGTAAGTCTGCTGGCTGGAGGCATGTTCCTTCAGTGAGGCTGGACAGGTCATAGCATCTTGTTGTACTCAGTTTCTGGCCTGATAGACAGGAAGGAGCAAAGAAGTGTGGCTGTAAGCTCTTGGAAGGCAAAGGACTGTTGTCATCTCCTTAGCACCCAGCTTCATTCTTGGGAATTACCCCCTTAATGGGTATTCCATTTTTATTTGAGTGCTGTTCCAGGTGAAGTTTGGCCAGTTATGTCCCAGTGGTAACATGCTTTCAGCTTCTGTGGGATGCAACAAGCTGGAATCAGAGTGGCACTGAAGATCAGTGGCAATTTGTAGGCCAATGCTAGGGAACTTTTAGATGCCCCAATGACTTGGGAGAACTGCAGTCACTGGATCTGGCATAGGCCACCCATACAATTTTGCCAAGACCAGATTAACTGACTTGGCCTTGCGTTTTTCTGTGTCTGAGGCAGAGATAATGATAGAGCTGTCATGGGGGGAGGGGGGAAGGGCATCCTTGGGTCAGGAGTTGTCGGAGTTCAAGAGCCTGGCACATTGCTGGTCTGGGTGGCAGCTGGGGTTTCCTAGACTGCTGCTTCTAGGGGCATTTAGGAACCACACTGAACCTGCACTGAGGAAGCTCCTGTAAATGCGAGGCAGTCCTGTTCTGCTTAATGAACCTGAGGGAAGGCTTTGGGAATAGTCAAGAGGTGAACCGTCATAGTACAGGGATAGCCAGTGAATGGCACAGGACTCTGTTCTGCAAAGGACTGGTGAGTTCCATGTATCATCTTTTGGATACAAGTGCCCTCCTGGTTAGTCACCTGGAGTGGAAGCTGCAACTGTATCAGTTATGCTGGCTTGTTAGATGCTTCTTTGGCTCTCATCACTACAGTATCTTAAGTACCTTGCCTGCATCCATCAGCTGATGGGAAAGGCCTGTGTCATGCTGAGCTTACAGGTTCAGTTTCTGCTGATGACCATGGCCATGTGCAGGTGCCCCTGCTTGTTTCCTGTGGATGCCATCAGGTACATCCAGTTAATGGACAGTCCATAGTCACTGAAAAAGGCAGCTGGGGTTCTGCTGGAGCTCTGACAAACCTCTGGCACTACTAGCTGTGTCTCCAGGCCGCACTGACTGACTGCTCTTCTCCTATGTTTCCGCTAGGGCTCGAGCTATTAAGTACCGTCAAGAGAACCAGGAAGCTGTGGGTGGGTTCTTCTCCCAAATCGGAGAGCTCTACGTGGTGCACCATCTCTGGGGTAGGCAGCCTCTGCATTGACCTCTTCCTCTGTGTTGATGAGAGCTTCATGGTGAGCCCCCTCTGCAGCAGTGCCCCACCCTGCTGTGGTAGGTGCATCCCAGGGCAGGAAAGTGCCTTAGTCAGGGGTGGGCAATTATTTCAGGCAGAAGGCTGCTTATCAAGTTTTGGCGAGCTGCCGAGGGCCGCAGGGGTAGCGCTATCTCTTCACAGGTGCCCCGCCCCCTGGCCACCATCTTGAGGCTGGAAGTCCTGCCCCCTGACCTTTGCTACCAGAAGTCCCTCCCCTTGCCTCCAGAAGTACTCCTTTCAGCAAGGGATTTTGCCATCTCAGAACCCAAAAAATACCTAATTATATTCTAAAAAGTGAACATCCAGAACATTGATTTAATTTGACTTCAAAAAATATTTTTGTCCTGGTTTTACATGCATTTCTGTAGTGTACATAGAAGTGATTGTATTTAATAGCTTAAAATTAAGTCTTACTCTTGTATATTGTGGGGGGTATAAGTTTGTGGGTGCATGGGGAAGGGTGTGGGTGTGTCTCTGGGGGATGGATAGCTGGGGTGTGGAGTGAGGGAGCAGGTGGGTGTGGATATGTGGAGTGTGGGTGGGTATGGGGTTTGTGGGAGACTGTGGGCAGGAGGGTGGCTGGGGTGTGTGAGAAGGTGTGGGGATCTGTGTGTATGGCAGTGCAAGGGGGGGTTGTGGGTGGAGTGTGCATGTGGGACTTGCCCTATGAACACTGCCCCCCCACCCTTATTGGCACAGACCCCAGTCCCACAATGCAGCCAGGAGCCAGGTGGTGCTGGACCAGGGGGTGGGGTGAGGCTGGCCTCCTGCTGCCAGCTCCCCCTAGGTCCTACTGCCTCTGCCTCCTGTCATATTCGACAAGCAGCCATAAGCAGATAAATACTTTCTAAATTCTTTAGGGATCCCGTGGGCTAGATAGAATGGCCTGGTGGGCCAGATCCAGCCCACGGGCCGTATTTTGCACACCCCAGCCTTGGTTGAGCGCCGCATGTAATAATCTGAGGACCCTGCTCATTTTAAAGGGGATCCTGAGGTTGGTTCCTAAACTTAAATCTCCTGTCTTGTCTCTGCCTCTCACTTACTGTTTTCCTCTTATCTCCATCTCTACCCCATTCTGGTTTTTTGCCCGTCACCCCATTGTGTTAGAACATGGGTGGCCAACCAGTGGCACAGGCAGCCTCTGTGTGTGGTGGGTGATAGATTAGGGAGGAAGCAGGCAGCAGAGCTGCAGATAGGCCAGGGAATAGAAATCAAAGCAGCAGATCAGAGTGCAGGAAAAGGATCAGAGTGACATTTGGGGGGGGGGTGGAGTTAATTTGTAGCATGCCTGCCAAAAAGGCCGATCTTCCATTGGATTAGAGGCTAATGCTTATAGTACTGAGTGTAACTGAAATATGTATGTCACCCACAAGTGACTCTGGAGGCAGGGTGCTGCCACATATCCCTAGAATTGTGCATAGTAAATAGAGCTGGGTACAAGTGAGGAATTCTGCTTTGAAGAGGATTTGAAATTCTGCAAAACATAATTGCTGCTCTCTGTCCAGCTCTTGGGAGAACTTGCTCTGGGGCAGTTCCATGGAAAAAAGCTCTTTCTCTAATTTTCTTTTTCCCTTTTTTCTTTCCAGCCTACAGGGACCTGCAGTCTCGGGAGGAGACAAGGAATGCAGCTTGGAGGAAACGGGGCTGGGATGAGAATGTGTATTACACAGGTGGGCCTTGTTCTTTTGAGTAGCTGGTGCTGGACACGGAGTAGCCACAAGTTTTAACTCTTGCATCCCTGGGCCAAAGCCAGTTTCCAGCTAGAATCAGAAAGCAGTTCTGTGGTTCAGAATTTATACCTTCCTATGAAGTGTTAAGTGTTAACTGCTCTTTGCCAGAAATTGGGTACTCAATTGATGTGACAGCCACTACCACTTCTGTAATGCACTGCTCTTCATCTCCTCCTGGCAGAGACTAGGACTGGAGTGAATGTGTCGCATATAAATAATTTTTCAGTGCCTCCTAGTGGGACAGACTGGAATAGCTCTGAGCTCACTAGTTACTTGTGGGTAGTTGGTAGAAAATGCCCTGTGCCCAGCGTTGTCATGCACTTTTTTTTTTTCAGTGCCCCTTGTTCGGAACATGGAGTCTCGAATCATGATTCCCCTGAAGATCTCACCCCTCCAATGACCCTTCACCCTGACCCTGTGTGTTCTCCCTCCAGCACTGGATACAAATGGACAAGAGTGCATGGCCTGTTGGGGTCTCTCTGCACTTCTACTGAAGGAGCCTGCTTCTCTCTTCCTCTTGGCACTACCCATCCCCTTAGCCCATACACCTGCCTGGTCTTGGGCCTTGGTTGCATTACAAACTCTGCTGGTAGAGAGCAGCCACCAGAGCATGTTCTCACCCATGCAGCTTCATGTGACTACATATAGCTCCATGGCAGCAGCTGTCCCAGCAGGACACCCAGAGCACCCTGGGCAGGATCAGTTGTTAACAGGGCTGCAGCAGATGACAAAGTGCAGACACATCTACACCCACTTCCTGACAACTTTCCTGTGGTAGCAGTTGCTTGTCTTTGCTTGCAAAGCTAATGGCTCTTGCCATCACAGGAGACCTAGGAGTGCGGATGCACTTGTGGCTCTTCCAGCAGAGCTGCAATGTAGTCCAGGCCTTGGGCTGCTTCTGTCTGCTGGGAGATGTGGATCATGCTAGCATATGGCTTCATGTTGATCCCCAGCTGTGAACAGATGAATGTTTTGGAGCTCAAATTCCCCTTTTGCACATAGAAATGAACACAGCTGATCTATGCCACCTGCAGAAGGCATGATACAGATACCCAGCTGCTCTCTGGGTGAAGAGACAGGGTTCAGTCTTTTTTTGCCCAACCCTCTAGCAAGTCATTCCACCCCACCCCCTTCCATCACAGACAGGGAATAGTCTCTTCCTTGCCTCTGGGAGCGATCCTCTACCATGCTTCCTTTCTGTGTCTGCCACCATGACCTTCTACCTTTGGATAGCCTGCTGCAAGCAAGAAGCCCATCCCTGAGCAAGATACCCTGGCATTCTGCTCTGGTGGAAGCATGGGCAAGCTTGTATGGGGAGAAAGAATCTCTCCTGTCTAATGATGAGGCTGTCCATCCCCTTGAGCTATCTCCCTCATGATGAAATGATGCTGTATTCCATATCCAACCCTCATTCGCAGTGGCTCCTAGACTTAATATACAGACCTTAACAGTATATATATTTCTATCCTGCTACTTAGCCTCAGCCTGATACTAAGATGGAGGGGGTGCTGGAATACTTAATTTTCCCCCTTCTGCCTTCCTAAGGTGCTGAACACACCTTTTTTATGAGCTCAAGGGGAGCTGGGAATGCTAGACACCCACCAGAATCAAGCCTTTAATTCAGGAATTAAAATGAAGCTGAGTTCTTCTTCCCCTTGTGTCATCCATGCAGTTGATCAGAGATTAGCTAACATTAGCACCTGCCTCCCAGAACTGCATAAGCTTAGTAGAAATGAAAGGTACAAGCTGGACTGTGTCAGCAGAACTGACTCTGGCTGGAAAAGACAAAGCCTGAACCTGAAAGGAACATGTAGTTTTGATAGTGAGTAGTAACAACAGTTGTGTAACTTGGACTAATGGCATTCAACCACAAAGCAGTAAAAAATTCATTTGCATTGGAAATTAAAGCCTGTCAGTGCTGCATCTTCCACTGGACTGCAGTGGAGGTGAATTTGAGTGTCTGTATCTCCTAGCGCAATCACTGGTACTGGGTGCAAATGCCCTTGCTCCCTGGGCATTTATATGTGTATGTGAGTGAGCAAGGGGAGTTGGAACACATGGAGAGGCAGCTGTCATTCAGGGGGGGCCTATCAGACAGATGTCAGTTCCTCTAGCACATTTATGGTAATTGCAGCTAATGGGAAAGTGGCAAAGCACGGGCATTTATTTTGTGTCAAGCATTTTCCTGGAAGGAACTTGTACAGGTCTGATTGCAAATGTAATTAAATATTTAATATGCTAACACGAGTCTTGCATTTGGGCGGGGTCTTGTATCTGGTGGGTGGGGTCTTTCAGGCCTTCATCAATTTGCTGTACAGGTTTAGTTATGGCAGCTGGTAGAGTCCAGACTTGCTTTGGCCTTATTACCAAGAAGTAACAAGATCAGCTCAAACAACTTTTTAGGCCCCTAACATGACTGCCTTCTCCACAAGAGTGTGTTACACACATTACAGGTAACCTTGTAGGTTGGTTACTGATATAAGAGAGACAGAAACAGGTCTACAGCTGACCTTTTATTTGCTTTTACTTCAAAACACAAAAACAAACATTTAACCCAAAGTCTATGTGGTCACCTGTGACTCGAGAGGTGGGAGGGCAGCTCACAGATTGGCAGCGGGTCTTGAATTTGCTGAGTTCTCTATATTTCCCTCCAGCCTAGACCCCCATATTTACTTACCTGGCAGGAAAAATACCATGACCACAAAGGTGGCAGGGGACAGTACCCTGACCAAGCAGGTGTCTTAGAAATGACTTTGTGTAGTGGATGGTGACCCCTTGTCTGCTTGCAGATGGGGCTCCCTACAAGAGCTTCGTAGTTAGCTTCCCACTGGCCAGCTTCCAGTGGGAGGATCTCAGCTACACAACAACTTTATGAAAATGGAGACTTCTCCCTAGCTTGCTCCTGCAGCCATATGGCTGAGGGCAAACTAAATTTGGGGGCATCTGAACCCCAAGTCTGGGCTTGGGCCTGCATGTAGGAGGCCTCCCAAAGGATTTGGAAGTATCTGAAGCCCCAGGCTGGAGTGGAGGATACTTGCCAGTAGCAGGGCCACATATGGTTCCTGGATGATTCAAAAGGATTTGAACCTGATCTGGCTAATTTGACCTCGGACACAAATAATTTTCCTTAAAAATAAAAAAAGTTATAGATGGCTAATATCGCAAGAAATGACCTTTGATTTGGTTTTAAATTTGTTTTACTGAAACTTTTGAACTGAACTGAACCAGATCTCTTGTGGACTTGGAAGTGCCAACTGAGAGTCATATCCTTGGGAAAGTAAAAGATGGGGTTTCTTACCTCTTTCCTTCCCCATTATGGAATGGTGTTCAACACTATCCTGTTTCTTTTTTACCTCAGCTTATAGTCTCTTCTGACAACGTTGTTTTGTTTTTACAAATTATCTAAGCACCTTAACAAAAATATATCTATTATTGCAAAATAGCATCTAATACATTTGGTTACATCAATCACTGCTACTATTTTAAGATAAAGCTGTGATACTATATGTGCATTATTTAATTTATGGTCTTCCCTTATAACCTCTCTTTTCAGGCCTCATGCTTTGTTTAATTGATGTTGATGGTTTCCTCTTACTTTGCTGACCAAGCTAGTTGTTATAGCTGAAAAGGTTTACATTAGTTGTACAGAAAACAGAGTTTGGGGCCTTCTGTTTAGCCCCAGTTCTGCAGCTTGGCCTGAGCCCCTTGAAAACAGGCAAAACTGGCAACCAGACCCTACTACAGTGTCAAGTGTGAGAAGATGGTGGCCCAGCTGGCAGCAGTGTTTGCCCCAGATGCCTCAGCCCAGCTTCTGTGCAAAGATGCCAGCAGTTGGCAAGTTGGTGGGGAGGAGGCCTTGCCCAGCTGGGTCATCTGCCAGGCTGAGAGTGGGAAGGGCCTCTGTCCTGCCCCTTCCTTCACTCCCAGCCGTACTGACAGGAGAAAGCCTCATGGTTGCAGTGGATGGAGGCATTAGGCCCATTTCACGGACGGACAAGCTGAGGCCCTGGTGGCAGAAGCGAAGCCAGGGCGAGCCCAGCAGCCCCACACGCTTTGAGGGGGCACGGGGGTGACCAGAGGCAGCTCATCGGGCCTCCCCCAGCGCTGCGCGGGGCTGCTGGAGCTCGTGCCCGTCTGCCCGTGCCCGGCGCTAGGACGCAGCGCTGAAGGGTACTGGCCCGAGACGCCAGCGATCGCGTCGGGGGCGGTGACGCTCCCCAGGGGAGACCGCGTCTGCACGGGGCAGCAGGGGGCGCTCCCTCCTTCCGCCGCCTGCGGCCCGGGCGGACGCTCTAGCGTGCGCCTTGTCTGCTGTTACGCTGCCATTTCCGGTTGGAGCGGTAGCCGGGACGCAGGTGAGCGTGCTGCGGGCTCGTGCTTCCCCGCCGGCCGCGGGGCCCCCACTCTCCTGGGGCCCGGTAGGTGGGGGCGGGGCTCGGTGAGCGGCGGCCTCTCACGCTTCCTCCCGCCCGCAGATGTCGTCGGACTCGAGCAAGAAGCGGAAGCCCAAGGTGATCCGCACGGACGGTGCCGCGCCCGACGGCAAGCGCAGCAAAGCCGACGCCGAGCAGGTACCGTGGGGCGAGGCCAGCCTGGCCTGTCTGCGGCCCCTGAGCTGGGAGGAGGGGCCCGAGCTTTTCCGGGTGCGGGGCGACCGGCCCTGTGCCGCAGGGCAGGGCCTGCCTCACTTGAGCTGGTGCTGGGAGCAGCCTTCGCTGCCTGACCGCTGGGCAGTAGCAGGCATCTGTTGGTTTTGAAAAGCATTGAGGTTGTGCGGAGCGAGGCACCAGCTTGCTGGACGCAGCGGGGCCCTGCTCTGCAGTGACAGCTGCTTCCACCACTTGCAAAGTTAAGTTTGTATCAAACCCTCCTGGACGCGGTGCGGGGTCTTTCTGATGCACCTGCTGCCTTCAGCTTGTCTGCCCTTCCCCTCCAAAGCCTTTGTTCTGTGCTGGGCAAACTGTGTCTTTTACCTGCAAAAGGAGACTGGACGTGCTCCTTGCTGGGATGGTTTGGGCCCAACAGTCTTTCCCGCCCAGAGCAGGACCCGATGATCTCACGAGGTCCCTTCCAGCCCTAAACTTCTGTGAATCTGTGTCCAGGCAGTTCAGTCCTCAGCAGTCTTCTCACAGTTGTTTGACTCTGCTTGTTGCTTTCATATCTTTTTTGCAAGCATCTCTGAACCCTTTACAAATGTTTTATTTGCTGCTCTTCCCTTCCCTCCCCTCTTCCCTAGCTGCTTGGTTGCCTACCTAGGACCTGTGCAGATTGGATGCTGATTTTAATGGGATTATGGGTGAGACAGCATGAACTTGCCAGGCTTGGCTCTCCCATGGAGTTTGCAGTACTAGCGGTTGGGTCACTGATGTATAAAGCATTTGGATTCCGGAGTGGACAGAGTGAGGCTAAATATAAGACCTGCAGTGTGATTTCTGTGGGACTCTTCCTGAGAAGGGAAGGGAGTCCAGTTGAAACCTATTTTCTTGCTGTTTTACAGGATGTTAAGTACTATAGTGAAGAGACAGAGGTGGATCTAAGAGACCCTGGCAAAGACTATGAACTCTACAAGGAAACTTGCGAGGAGCTGCAGAGGCTTATGGCAGAAATCCAGGATCTGAAGAGTAAAGGCAGCAAAGACAGTGTAAGGAGAGACCTCTGGAGTACTGTGCCAGTGAAGTGCTTGCTCACAACAAAACACTAAAGTGGGAAAATTGAATAATTCATTGGGGTTAGGACAGAAAGTTTTAACCATATGAATCCAGCCCTGTTTACTACTCTCTGATACTTCTTTGAATTCCTGTGCAAAACAAATAGGTGCATTTTGTTCTGGTTCCTCCTAGACAGGGAATATCCCAGGTGGCTGACTGCTTCTGTTTGTGGCAATGCGGCTAGAGAGGCAAGAGTATGAAGGCTGCAGGCCCCTTGTGCTCCCCTCATGTGGTAACTACCCATGCTGTGTCTGTTCTGATTCTTGTCAGGTTAACGGCTGTTGCTATATTTAGGACAACAGAAAGAAGGTGCACAAGTCACTGAGTGATATCTGTGATTGTAGGCAGTTGCAATGGAGTCACTAGTCCCAGATTTTATTCCATAGGATATTTATACCTTATTAAGTAGTGGACATATGACCAGCTCTCCCAAGTTAGTAGATATGATTACACTGTCAGTCACTAAAGGGCTCAGGTCAAATTGACCAGAGCAGATGCTACCTTGGGGTGAAATTGAGAAATGGAGAAGTGTGTATAGCTTCCTACAGACACACACAGCTCTTGTAACTTGCATCAGGTATGCCTTGAAAAGTGAGGAATAACTTTTCCCCACAATAGTGTGACTTACACTGATGTAAGGTTGTGTGTCTGCATCTGACCTTCAGGGAGTCTTAGACCAACCTGTTTTATTGAACCAGAGTGTAAAACTGTCTCTGAATTAGGGATTCAATTAGTGAAAGCTCTCATTAAAGCAGCACCCAGGGCCCTCTAGTGGGACTGAGTTCTGTCTTATGTACATGGAGAATCGTGGACTAAGGAATGGACACAGTGGGGAGGACCTCTGTTTATTTCTAATGACTGAACATTGAGACTGGGAAAGAGAGGGGGCTCTGGCAGAAGCTCAAGAGATGTTACCAGTGTTTCTCCTGTAAGTTTCATCTCTGTAGCTCCCTGCTTGCTCTAGGTTCTGCTAAATAACCAACTAGCTCTGCAGTAGCTAGTTACTCACAAGAGCTGCTTGCAAGGAACGTCATCCACTTCAGACTCCCCACTCTTGCCCTTCAGGCTGCTGAGATTGAGGAGCGGCGGATCCAGAGCTGTGTTCATTTCATGACGCTGAAGAAACTCAACCGTTTGGCTCACATCCGGCTGAAGAAGGGGAGAGATCAAACCCATGAGGTATGCTGAAGGCCAGAGGCTGAAAGAAATGCAGAAGTGGATGGTGAAGTCCTCAAGGAATTAGGGTAATCCCTGCCTATAAGGGATTGTGTGTGTGGATGGGTGACTGGGTGGTGGTGGTCATCATTGCCCAGTATCTTGCCAAAAACTGGACTAGCTTTAGTTGTCCTTGAGTTAGAGGCATACAAGGGAATTACATTTCAGTGAATCAGGTGCGCTCATAACTACAGTGAATTGCAGAGAAACAGCACTTTCTGTATATACTGAATGCAAATAAAGTCAAGAGATTGCTGTCTTGACAGCCTGACCAACAGTAGTTCTGAGAAAATTGTAAAACCTGGCTCTTACAGAGCTTTTCATTTGCAGATCCCAAAGATCTTTATAAAGAGGTGAACAGTATTTACCTTCATTGGATAGAGTAGGAAGCCAAGGCATAAGAGGTTAGGTGATTCAGCCCAAGTACCCCAGCAGTTCATTGGCAGAGCTGGGAATTGAATTGCAGTTTTTCAAGACATTGCTGCAGTGAGGAATATCCATAGGACCACAATCCCTTGCTTGGAATCCTTTTCAGCATGCTCTTAGGGTTTCAAAGCTAGTTTTATTCTGATCTGGCAGCTTCCATTTTTTTAAACACTTCCTGCCTCCCATGTGTTGGTCTTTCTACTAACGATGGGCTCGATAGCACCATGGTCATTGGGACCTTACCTACATCTACCCTCCCCATGTGACAGCATCTGTCTCTTGCTATTGATTCGTCCATGAACTTTGCCTTATTTATTTTTTACATTCAGTTGATCATATTCTTATTTCAGGCAAAGCAGAAGGTAGATGCCTATCACCTGCAGCTCCAGAACCTGTTGTATGAAGTCATGCACTTGCAAAAGGAGATCACCAAATGCTTGGAGTTTAAGTAAGTAAAGTTTGGGAGCAAGGAGTAATTTGGGGCTTGTGTTAGACGCTTGCAGAGTGGTGGAGCCTTGGGTTAAAAGCAGAGCTGAGCTTCATTGCCTAAAGATCATAAATTGCCTCTGTAGGAGGGTCGGTGGTGTCAAGCCTTCAGTTTCGTCTGTGGGGGAGGGACTCGTCTGCCACGACTTTATGATGGGAGAAAAGAAGAGTTAATACCCTCCCTCGACAAAATATACGATAGATGCCAACAAATCTGAGCTGGTCACCCTGAATTCTTTTATTAAACAATTCCTTCCCTTTTAACAAAAGAAATAAGTGTCTGTCTCTTTAAGTCGTGTCCTGTCCCTTTTCCGGCGTCTCTCCTGAGTCCTGGAGCCTGCTCTTGAACCCTTTTCCCTGTCTTCAGGGTTTCGGGCCCCCGTTCCCCGGCTGTGCCCCAGGGCTATCCAGCCATGGGAAGTAATGAATCTTTTCTCACCTCCTTGAAGATGGGACCTGGCTGTCGTGTGCTCACCTGGCTGGGATCCATTTGGAGACTCACGATGCACCCATCATGTCAGACCTCTCCAGTCCTTGTAGTGCCCCTGGGGGCAGTCACTTGTTCTGAGTGGCTGCCTTTTATCCCTCCTTCTGCAGATTTGCCCATGAAAATCAAAGTAATTTGTTGCCAGTGTCAGCTTTCTCTCCAGCCGCACTGGTATATTCGCTGTGCTTGCCCTGTTCCTAACCCTGTTAGGTTACTCCTGGGCATTTTTAATAACAGGGTTGCTGTGTCACCCTGTTACATACCTCCCCCCTCAGTTTTTGGCATCACTAAGGAGGGAGCAGGAGCACACGGAAAAAGGAAAGCAGAAGGAAAAAGAGAAAAAAAACTTGGAATGTACACATAGTGGTTTGTCCTGTTGCGGGTTCTCGGGTTCCCAGTGTGTCATTCCTCAAGGTGGGAGAGGAAGTCCGCTTTCCTGTTCCTTTTCCCTGACTGGTGTTCTACTGAAAAATAAAAGGTTGCAAAGCAAGGAACTACCTAGTTAATCTTGCATTGTCTGTTTTCATGGTCCACAGCCAATGCAATGAAGCGTGGTCTATAATCAAAATACATTTTGTGCCCATTAAATAATAGCAGAACAGTTCAACACCCTCCCCCCCCACTTGGATTGCCAAACTTTCTCTTTCTATAGTGGAGTATCAGACCTCTGCAGCAGTCAGTTTCCTACTAGCATAAGCAATGGGCCTTTTGTCAGGGCCTTCCTTTTGGAATAGAATGGCTTCCAGGGCAGTGTTAGATGCATTTGTCTGTAAAAAGAAAGCTTTTTGGAAATCGGGCATGTACAGTATGGAGTCCTCACACAATGTCTGCTTCACCTGTTCAAAAGTTCAGCTAGCCTTGGGAGTCCACCTCACCAGGTTCTGTCTGCCCTTCGTTAATTCAGTTATAGGGGTGCAATCCTAGAGAACTCAGGAATAAAACATGGTAATGATTAGCGAATCCTAAGAAGGATCTTAGTTGCTTCAGGGTTCTAGGCAGTTTATACTGGCGTATGGCGGCCACTTTATCTGCCACTGGTTGGATTTTCCTTTGCCCCACTATGAACCCTAAATATTGGGTTTCTTTTGTCCCCAGTACACACTCGCAGGGATTGTCAACCCGGCTTGTCGGAGTTCCTTCAATATCGCTTAGAGGTGTGGGCAATGTTCACTCCAGGTTGCTGAGAATATTATGATTTTGTCTATGTAGGCTGCTGCATAGTCCTGGTGGGCAGTCAGCAATTTGTCCTAAGCCTCTGAAAGGAGGCTTCTACCCTGTAGAGGCTGAAAGGCATCTGCTTGAATTGCCACAACCCCCATGGGGTCCCAAATGCTGTCCCAGTCTGCTGGTGCAGTCAGAATTTTCCAGTAGCCCTTTGTGAGACCTAGCATGGAAATGAACTGGGCCTGGCCTACCTTTTCCAACATGTTGTCTGTTTGGGGCATAGGGAAAGCATCAAAGTCTGCAACTTCGTTTACTTTTCAGTAGTCTATGCAGAGGCACATGGACCCGTCTGGTTTGGAGACAATCACCTCTGGGCTCTGCCAGGCACTCTGGGATTCTTCTATGATTCCTAGGCATCACATCTTATCAATTTCTTCCTTAACTACCAGCCACAGGTGACATGGCAGCCTTCACCAGTGATTCCATACCACTGTACTGGCAGGTGTCTTTATCTGGTGTTCTATACCTTTGGCTTCCCCAGGGCATTCGTTAAAGACATCCCAGAATTCCCTAATTATCTTCCATATTGCCTCTCTTTGATCTGGGCCTAGATCTTCACCTATCCCCAGTTCCCCAGGTGGGTCCTGTTGTTCCCAGGGTACTCCCAGTTCCTCAAAATCCTCAGTGTTCATATCCTTCTGCATTAGCCACTTCTTTCACTGGTGCCATTTTCTCAATAAATTGATGTGATATATTTGTTTCCTTCTAACTGGTGACAACTGGTTCCACAAGACTTGAAAAGGACCTTGCCACCGGGCCAACAGCTTGTGAGTGCTGTCTGGTGGTAATACCAGAGACCAATCCCCTTACCTAAGTTCCCACTCTCTTGTATGAACATCATAGTTCCTCTTTCGTTGAGCCTGGCTTCGCTCCAAATTACCTTGGGCTATGTCTTGCACTTTTTCTAACCTTTCCTGGAAGTCTGTCACTGTTTGGGGCCATCTCAGCCTCCCTACCTCAGGCTCTGTCCAGTTCTTGCAAATTAGATCTAAGATCCCCCATGGTTGATGCCCATATACCAGTTCGAAGGGTGAATTCCCAGTAATGTTTTTTTGCAGGGCTTCTCTGATAGCATTTCATCCTACTTACTGGAGTCCCCTTGTATACACACCCGGATCATACCATTTAAGGTCTGGTTGAATAGTTTCACCAAGCCATCGGTCTGGGGGTGGTAGATTGAAGTCCACAGCTGCTTGATCCAGAACATCTTGCATATGCCCTTCAGGACACTAGACATAAAGTTCTTTCCCTGGTCAGTTAGTATCTCTTGAGGTAGCCCTACCCAGGCCGCCCATTTCATCCAGGCCTTGGCAATCTTTGGGGCAGTCACTGTTCATAAGGGCACTGCTTCAGAGAACCAGGTGGCATAATCATATTTGTATTTGTGAGTTTCATCTGCTGCCATCACTGAGTTTCATCCGCTGCCTTTTGTACCTATAGGAAGATCCATGTATATGTATCATGCTTACGGCAGTTTTGGGGCTCCCTACTTGGGGCAGTATTAAATCCACTCAGACCATGGTCTGAGAGCAACCTGTTTCTACTAAGGTGGGGATTATGGTCTCCCCCATCTTGACTTCTGTCACCAGGTTGTTGTTTCTCCAAGGTCCTTTGTCTCTCCCAAAGCTACGATCCATCTGTTCTTCATGGGGGCAATCGGAAGGTGTCTTCTGTGGCGCCTTTTGAGGACAGGCCCTGGCTATATGGCCTTTCTCCCTGTACCAGTAGCAAATGAGTTCTTTGTTATCCCAGTTTCTACCCTTACATGTAGGGTTCTGGGGTGTTTCCCACTTCCTTACCCTCTGACTTCCTTTGGGCCTCAGGGCTTGAGATGTCCTGGTTCCCCTCTCTCTCCTCGCATTATTTCCTTTGACTTTGGCCACCACATAGTCTTTTGCCAGTTGGAGTGTCTCCTCCGTATTCTTTAGTCGGTGTCCCCTGACCCATCTCTGAGTCTGGTCCCCTAGATCCACCAGGAATTGCTCTAACGCAGTAAGATCAGTTATTCCCACCATTGTCCGTTCCTTGAGATGGAGCCACTACCCTACCAGGTATCTCAGACTTTGGGCCAGTAGGTGGGGTCTGAGTTCTTCTACATGTTTCTTGGCCCTGAACTTTTGGTGATAGGTCTCAGGGGAAATCTCCAGCTGGTATAGTATCACAGCTTTCACTTTCCCGTAGTCCCAAGCCTCTGCTCTGGTTAGAGCCCTGTAGGCGGCTTGGGCTGATCTGATCAGTAGGGACCTGATCCTAACTGCCCAGGTAGCTGGGCCCTAGTTCAGAGCCACAGTCATGCGTTTGAAGGCTTCCAAGAATGCCTCAGGGGTCATCCTCTGGGCTCATCTTGGGGAACCTTTCCCCATCCCTCTCCCGGGACATTACCTACTGAGCCTTGATCTTTTCACTCAGGTCTTGCTGCCAGCGTTTGAAGGCTTCCAAGAATGCCTCAGGGGTCATCCTCTGGGCTCATCTTGGGGAACTTTTCTCCATCCCTCTCCCGGGACATTACCTACTGAGCCTTGATCTTTTCACTCAGGTCTTGCTGCCAGTTGAAGAGGCGGATTCAAGTCTCTGCCTCCTGGGCTTTGTATTTTCACCATTTCTTCTAGCTGGGCTTGTTGCCCCTCAAGTATGCACAGCTTCATAGTATGGGTCTGCTGCCAATCCATCGTGGTTTGCACCTCCAAGGAATCCATTTTATCCACGGGTCATTTGTCATCCACGCATTCCCAGCCAGTGCACCAGTTGTAGGAGGGTCTGTCGTGTTAATCTCTCAGTTTTGTCTCTGGGAAGGGACTCACCTGCCATGACTTTATGATGGGAGAAAAGAAGAGTTAATACCCTCCCTCTGCAAAATATACGATCGATGCCAACAGATCTGAGCTGGTCACCATGAATTCTTTTATTAAACAATTTCTTCTCCTTTAACAAAAGAAATAAGTGTCTGTCTCTAAGCGGCACCCCACCACTTTTCCAACATCTTTCCTGAGTCCTGGAGAGCCTACTCTTGAACCCTTTTCCCCCGTCTTCAGGGTTTTGGGCCCTGGTTCCCCTGGTGGTGTCTTGGGGCTATCCAGTCGTGGTAATTTCATTTTTTCTTACCTCCTTGAAGATGGGACCTGGCCATGGTCTGCTCACCTGGCTGGGATCTGTTTGGAGACTTATGATCCGCCTGTCGCGTTGGGTCTCTAGTCCCCATAGTGTTCCTGGGGGCAGCCGCTCATTTGGAGTGGCTGCCTTTTATCCCTCCTGTGGGTTTGCCTGTGGAAGTTGGGCAGTTGCCTGCGAAAATCAAAGTAATTAGTTACCAGCATCTGCTTTCTCTCCAGTTGCACTGGTATATTTGACGTGCTTGTCCTGTTCCTGACCCTGCCAGGTTACTCCTGGTCATTTAGGCACAGCAGGGTAACTCCCAGGCATTTTTAGTAACAGGGTTGCCGTGTCACCCTGTTACAGCCTCCGTAGTGGGAGACTAGAATCTGGCTATGATGTGGGCATTCTGGAGGTTTTTGCATTAGTTCTCGGGAGGGGGAGGGGGAGAGGGAGGGGGAGAATGGGAAGGACACCTTGGGTTATAGTGGGGAGTCAGATACAATGTGTAAATGGGGCTTTTTATAGGAACCATGCAGATGTAAGGAAGTTGACGTGGGACTGGTTCTTAAATGAGTAACTGAATTGCTTCTGCAATGTTGCTTCTGCTCATGCACATTCCTTGGGTAACTCTTTGAGTTACCTGTGACTCTTTCCAGACTGACTTCAGGAAATCACCGGACAATTGGCCATGCAGACACACTGCATGCATGAAATAGGACATGTTGCATTTTGCAAGTGGAATTGTAATTGTTAAGGTTTTAAATTGGGTGTGAAAGTTGGAAAGCAGGTTTCTTGTGAGACTGATGCCTCTTTCATTTCTCCAGATCAAAGCACGAAGAAATTGAGCTGGTGAGTGTGGAGGAGTTTTACAAAGAGGCTCCCCCAGAAATAAGCAAACCTGATATCACCCTCAATGATCCTCACCACCAGACTCTTGCCCGCCTTGACTGGGAATTAGAACAACGCAAAAGGTGAGCTCTTAGACCATGTGGCCAGCAATTGAATTGGCCCTTTGTTTACCTGGCACCAAGCATTTGGCATATGTCACATTCCACAGGCATCCTCTTATAAAATAAATTGTCAGTTACTAATTGAAATGAGCATCACATTCAGACTTGGTGAATATTTTTTCTTTGTTCATTTTTGTAGTACATGCAGATCAGGTTTTTTCACTTGTAATGTAGCTTCTGGTTTATTCCTAGAGCTGCCTGTTCCTGGGCTTTACTGCCCTCCTCACGAGAGAATTTTAATATCTAACCTATGTTTCCCTTGCTGCAACATGAGACCATTGTTCCATCCATGAGATCCACTTGTTGCTGTATCCATGGGACTGCTCTGATTCAGGCCCTCCTTCACTGCAGGGGAGTTGAGTACATTGTGGAAGGCAGAGTCTCCAACCAAGGAGGATGAAGCATCTAAGCTGCAGTCGTCCCACCCAGGACTATAGTGACACTACATCAACATATTCCAGTGTTCAGGTCTCCCACGTTTCAGATAACCATTAGTATTTTGCTTAAAGGCTGTGAGTCCTGGGCTCTAAGTCTGGAGCAGGTCTCTCTCCATCTTACTTGTCATAGTCCACATGAATGGTTCCATGGGCCAGACAAGGTTCTCAGTGATCTGTAAAACCTCACTGCCTTCTGTTGGTTTGCAAATGGATCACTGATCTGTGCTTAATTTAAAATAACAAACTCAATTTTAATGAGGGCACAAGATGAAAAAGAGTCTTGAGGAATTGTTTTGGCTCATTAGGACTAGCAGAAACTATAAGGCAGTAGAGATTTTTGTCAGTAAAGTCAACAGATGTGACACTGGTATTGGAGCAAGCTTGGTAAGTAAGGAGGGCCAATTATAAGATACTTCTCAGAGTAGACCCGCACTTGGTCTGGGTTGCAGTGTTTGTTAAATGACATTCTATACTCCTTAGATTTGAGGCAGTTTTTCTTTGGTTTTATTTTCCTGATGTACTCAGGTTTTTCCTGCCTTCCCTTTTACCCCCGACTTAAAAAAAATAAATAAACCTTTTTCTTTATTTTGTCACTTTAGATGTGACATTGAGGTCAGGTAATGATTGAAGTAGTTTCTAAAGCTAACTTCAGAGTACAGACTGAGCTATCACAATCCAGGAACCAGTGGCAGTGGAATCAGACAAGGTGTCAAGGTTTAGTAATACACTGATAAGTAGCAAACATTCTCAGCTAACAACTGTTCTCCTTGTGAATTTGGTGTGTCATTAACTGAGCTTCCCCCCCGATTCAGGCTGGCAGAAAAGTATAAGGAATGTCTAACCAGCAAGGAGAAGATCCTTAAGGAGATTGAGGTGAAGAAGGAATATCTGAGTAGCCTCCAGCCTCGGCTGAACAGCATCATGCAGGTACTCCCTGAGCCAAATTTGGCCCTCTGCTTTGTCTGTGAAGCTTGGGCCACTTGCAGAGAATCTGGGGTGGGTCAGAGCACATTGTGCTGTCCTGTTCTAAAACCCACAATTAATGGAGGTAGCTCACTTAGGAGAAAACCTGAAAGGTGAATTGAGGCTGCTGAGAAGAGTGATGTCTGCTCTTGGCTATGTTGCCTGTCCTAGGTGAGGACTTTTCGTTGAGTCTCCCTTGTCAGCAGCCTTTGCAACGGGTTCATTAAATGGGCCCTTTTCTGGAGAGCAGTGTGTAGGAACATTGCCTTGATTTGTTTGGGAGGAGCAAGAGAAGGAGATGGGTTATCTTCTTTCTTTGAAGCCAGTTATCTAGTGAAGGAGACTTGCCTCAAGTTTCACTCAGGCTATCAGCACTGCTTATTTGCTGCTGCTGAGTGACACGGTGTCTGTTCTCCGGGTCCTGTTCCACAGACACGAGGTGCTGGGTGAGTAGCCATTGTGCACACTACTTTAGTACCAATGCCATGTGTTTGCCTTGTGTCCCACCAGGCCTCCCTCCCTGTCCAGGAGTACCTCTTCATGCCATTTGACCAGGCACACAAGCAGTATGAGACAGCTAGACATTTGCCACCGCCTCTCTATGTTCTCTTTGTCCAGGCCAATGCCTATGGCCAGGCCTGTGGTGAGTACTGACATCAGATTCTTGCGGGGAGCATGTTGGGGGGTCTGAGGCAACCTCCATACAAGTCACTGAAAGCCAGCAATCTAAGGGGGTGGGTAGAGTGCACCCCCCTGTCATGTTTCTCTGATGTCTGAAGAAAGTACTGGGTTTCTGAAGTTTTGTTGGTTTGGCTGTTCAGGTGAGTCTCTCCAGTGCCTGCCTTGGAGGAATTGCCATGAGAGTTCATTCTAGATCTCTGCCATGAGAGTTCATTCTAGATCTCTGCCACTCCATTTGCTGGTGTCCCCCATCAAGCTTGCATGAAGCTGGTTGTTACAGCAGTGAGGGCCCACATCCCAGTTACAGAATGCCATGCCATTTTAAATAACTGGCAGTTTCCCCTGCCCTGGGGGGATTAGCACTGCGGTCTTCTGCCCTTTGGCAGGACTGTTAATCTTGGGTCCAC
This sequence comes from Crocodylus siamensis, assembly GCF_052110815.1. Taxonomy (NCBI): domain Eukaryota; kingdom Metazoa; phylum Chordata; order Crocodylia; family Crocodylidae; genus Crocodylus; species Crocodylus siamensis. The sequence goes on from NC_143403.1 coordinate 49,770,718, forward strand.
ACTGGGGGAGGGGAGAGGTGTTAACCCTGCATGGTTCCCAAGTAAAGCAAAGCCAAAAACAACTGCTAGGTCCAGAGATAGCCTAAGATGGAGCCAGGGTGTGCTATGGATTTCGTTGCACCTGTGCAGCAAGAAGGCAAGACCCCATTCTCTTCGGGCCTCAGTCCAAGCTCCTGCATTGGCAGCCCAGGATAACCCCCACTCCTTACTTGGCAAAGCTGTAGCTTGTCTAACCGCTGTTTGCCTTTCAATACACAGCGATGTGTTACTGCCTCTTTTGTTCTGTCTTCTTCCCTTTTGTCCCCCCTCGTCCTCCTTTTCTCCCTCCCTCCTTTCCATCCCTTTTTCTGACCTGTCCCCTTAGCCCACATGAAACCCTCCTCCCAGCCTCTTAGGCAGGGTGAGTACCTTTCATTTCTTGTATCTAAGCGCTGCAGGAGCATGGTGGGGTTGAGGCTGCTCCATTAGACCCAAATGGCTTATATTAAAATAAAAACCTCTTCTCCTATCCCCTGGCAGAGTATTTTAGAGCCCAGAGAGGCCCCTTCATGGAATTCCTCTGGGTCTTCTCTGCGGAGCTTGGTTATCATAGCAATGAGTGCCCTGAGGGACCCTATGGTAGAGTCCCTGAGGTGCTGAGACTCTCAAGACCTTGTCAGAATGCATCAAACCTGGTGTCTGTGTAGCCCAGTCTCCTGTCTGCCACTGGCCAGTTTCAGATGTCCCAGGGGAGCTGAAAGAGCCCAGCCAGTCCCTTCCCCCTCCCACCATTTGGTCCCTAACAGCTGAGGATTGGCTTGAGCCCAAGAACACTGGACTCTATCTCCAAAACTGCTGCTACTTTATTCTCCAATGCTGGCTGGTTCTGTTACCTATATCCTTATCCCTTTCTGACAGTCACTAAATTCTGGGCCTCAGCAGCATCTGTGGACAGCAAGTCCGGCAGTCTAACTACTGCCTGTGAGAGAGCATTTCACTGGCATGGTCCCAAACCAGTCCAGCCTTCTGAATTTCCCTCCCTTGTTCTGAGTGCGGAATGCAGGGAGATGAACATGCTCAATCCTGTTGAGACCAGCTCTGCTTTCTGCTTTTTCTTTTCTTGACCTACTCATTTCAGATTCCTTAGTCCAGTGCATTTGCTTAGGGGGAGCCTGGCAGAAACACCTAGATAAGGTGCTATGTTGCCCCAAATACTTTAAGATGGTACTACAACCCATCTAGCATTTTACCCCTTGGTGAAGCACACACCTACTTTTAATCTATGCAGTTTAGATAAGGCCTTTAACCATGGGAACCAATATGGTTGGAGAATTACTCCCCTGCCCTGGGTCTGAAACACTGTTGTTTTGCATGGTGGCCAGTGTCGTCATTACTATGGAGAAGAGCATGACATATTGGGCCAAGGGTGTGCTCTTGCTGCAGTCCTGCAGCCTGCTAGCCAGTGTCGGAGTAGCATCTCAGTAGCGTGACTTCACAAGTGACCCTGAAGGTTAAGGTTATTTGTCCCCAAGGCATTGAATCTACCAGCCATGAAGTGGTGAGAGGGCTATGGTAATAACTTGATAACCTCTTAGCACCCTGTCCACCTCCCCCTTTCCAACCCTCAATACCTCTCTGGGCCATGACAGCCTGCAGTGCCAGTGCTCACTTTGGCTGGCTGACTTTCCCACCCTGGGGGCGGGTTAATGACAATCTTCCCTCGTCAGATAAGAAGCTGTCTGTAGCGATTGAAGGGAGTGTGGAAGAAGCCAAAGCCCTCTACAAACCTCCAGAGGATTCCCAAGGTACATCACAAGTCAGTCTGCCTTGCCTTGCTTTGTCTGGCAGGCAGTCAACTGATAAAAGTGGGAGGGGCAGGGGGGCAGGGAGGGTTCCTTGGGAGGGGCCGCTAGTCTCTCTTTTCATGCTGGCTGCCTAGGCAGTCTTGATACTTGGGCACCTTCTAGAGGAGAGGCTGACAGCTCAGTGAGCGGCATGGCATTCAGCTTGGGGGCTGTTAACACAGGTCTCTCCATCCTAGTGGTTTGTGGGGGAGCACTTGAGAACAAAGAGATTTTCAAATGGCTTTAAAGGGGCTGACAGCCTACCAAGACCCTCTGGGAGTCTCTTCCCTGAATGCCCCTGTGAAGGACTAGCTTTCTCTCAGTGGATTGTGCTGATGCCTCGAGGACTTAGCACTGTAGTGCAGGGGTTGGTGGGCACTGTCAGTGGCCCTGATGCACTCCATACCTGGGTATCTCTGTTGGAAATGCACTGAGCTGGGCTACTTGGAGTGTATCTTGGTGTGGCCCTTGATTATCCGTCTCTGTTTGAACTTGCAGATGATGAAAGTGACTCTGACGCTGAGGAGGAGCAGACTACGGTAAGGCAGTTTCAACTCTGATACTCTGGGTTGTACAGTAAATATTGCTTCATGGGACTGAACTAAGTGCTGTTTCCACCAGTGCCCAGAGTGAGTGAGTCTGAGCTGGTGCTGGCTGTTTCTGCCACTGCCACCAATCTGCTGTGGGGGCTTTGGCAGAGTCGCTTTGTGCTTGAATGTCTACTTCTGCAGCATTCAGTAATGCCTCCTAAAGGGGATTGACAGAGGATCAATGCTTGCAGAGTCCTTTCAGGGGCCTGTCTTCAGTTGCAATGGGAACTTCACACTGAATTGCCATTAGTGCCTTGGAAATATGAAGGTCTTGTGTGAGTGGCTCTGTGGATGTTTCGGGATGACACAGGTGTGCACAGAGCTGGCTATGGAGCAGCTGTTCCCAGTGGGGAAGATCTCCAGGATTTGAAATTTTGCATTTGTTCTAGTGCAGGGTGAAACTAAGCCCTTTATAAGCACTTGATGACCAAATGAGAGCAGAAGAGAGACCTGCCCCAGAACAACCAGTAGACTAGGAGCAAGGCTATTTTCCTGGGAGACAGGAGACTCTGCTTTCAAGTTCTTTCCCCAAATAAGACCTAGCAGGGACTTCAACTCAATTTCCTACAGGCTAGGGAAGTGCTTTAGCCATCTGTCTATAGTGTTGGTCTCAGTCTCTTCTCTTGGAACCGTTCCATTTTATAAAAATAGTCACTGGACCAGGGAGAAGAAAGGAAAGATGTAGTCTATGAGCTTAATAGTTATGACATGTTTGTCTCTCTGGCTAACACTGGAAACTTTTTACTTGCTGTACAGAATCTGCATCATCCGTAGGTGACTTTGCCAAGATTCAGGTCCTCGAGTGCTTTAGAGCAGTGGTGTCAAATTCACCCCAGGCCCCAGGTTGGATCTAGACTGCAGGGGCTTTCCCTGGGCAGGATTTGTGGGGCCAGCAGCAACTGTAGTGGGGCCATGTTTGAGCACCAGCTTGGTGCCAAGGGCCTCATGCCAGTGGCTATGTCCATTGGGGTCCAGAAACTACGAATTCTGTGACAGGCCACCCCTCAACTTCTGGGATTCCACTGGACTGCTGGCAGGCTGGACAAAATGGTTCTTCAGGCAGTGTGCTTAACATCCCTCCTCTAGGTGCACATGTAAGTAGGATGTGGGAGGTCAGATGGTTAGGAGTAGATCAAGAGCTAGTGAGCTGACAAGAGGGGCAGGCACCAGGTATTCCAAGATCTGACGCGAGACCCTTCTTTAATCACTTGCAAGTCTCGTAATTTCCATGCCTCAGTCTCCTCATCTGAAAAGTGGAGAGTGATACTGCACTAACTAGCACACTGGAGTGTTGTGTGGATTGGGTACAGTGTGCTTAGTGAGTAGCGTTTTCCCTGTCAGACAGAAGTTTCCCCCATAAGCCTGCCTGGAGGAGTTGCAGTGGGGAAAGGGGTGAGAGGGACCCATGTTCTCAGAAGCTGTGGTTCTTCTTGCCCTTGCTGCAGAAGCGCCGCCGGCCCACGTTGGGAGTTCAGCTGGATGACAAGCGCAAGGAAATGCTGAAGAGACACCCGCTGTCTGTCACCATTGACCTGAAGTGCAAAGGTACAAGGATGGTGGTTCCCCAGGTCAGGTTCTGATCCAGGTATAAGCCCACTGGCTGATCTCAGCTGAGCCACTCCAGGCTTATTTTAGCAGATGCAAATTCAGAATCTGGTCCCAGGACTAGAACTCGATAGAAACAGTGGAAAAACAGACTTGCTGTATGCCCAATTGCACAAGCTGTATTAGTGTCCCCTGTGGGAGTGAAGAGTGGTCTTGATGGTAGCCCTGCCAAGAGCGAGCCAAACTATTCCTGATAGGTGAAGAAGAACAATCAGACCAACATCTTTGATTATTACTTCCCTTGTTTTCACACCAGTAGTGTCAGTGTCTGAGACCAGACAAGTCTGCAGTTTTAAAGGAGGGGGGCTAATAGATCAGCTGTAACTGCTTCAACCTGGGTCTCTTTCACAGTGTGGAAATCACTGTATTTTCTCATATACAACATGCACCTTTTTCCAAAAACCAAATGCTGGAAATTGGAGTACATCCTATATGTGAAAAATACAGTCAAAGTGGGTTCTGCTGCTTACCAAGGGAAACCAAAAGTAAAATCTGCTGCAACTCATAGGGAGCAGAACAGTGGGCAGCCTCAGCTTCTGAGTTGCTGCTACTCTATTCATACAAGGAAAGATCTTTTGTTTCCCTTCATTGTACCTTTCAGAAACAAAGTGTGCATTCTATTCCAGGTCATGTTGTATGCAAGAAAATATGGTAAACTCCAGTAAGTTCCTGCCTATTTAATTCAGAGGTGGATTGGTGCAGTTCTGCTGGACTTACTGCAAGAAGGGGCAGATGACTGCAACAAATCAGCTGTTGGCAAGTCTCCCCATCTCTTCACAAGCAATAGAATTGTTTGTGTCCACATCCTAAGTCCCTCCATTAGGAGAATCACAAAGCGTGGGTGAACCAGCAGAAACCCTAATGGAGCTTCCACTTCTGTTGAGGGGTTTTCTCCTCTGCTCTGCTCCTTCTCCCCAATGCTGCTGGGGCTGGACACAGGGAGAAAAGGCAGCATTCCACCACTTCTGTTTCTGTGCAGATGAGAGCGTGCTGCACCTGACCTTCTATTACTTAATGAACCTCAATGTCATGACTGTGAAAACCAAGGTGACTACTGCTGTGGAGATGACTACACCCATCAGCGCTGGGTAAGCTGAGAACACTGCAGAGCACAGAACCCAGTCTGTCCTGGCCCTTGTACTGTGGCTGGAATTATTGTCTGGCATTGATCTCTTGCCAGGAAAATGCTGCTGCTTTACAATGTTTCACTTGGAGCAACTAGCTGGCAGAGCTGTGGAGGAGCCAGGGCAAAAGGGTGTGAATGTGTCTCTCAGAATACATTTCACGGGATCTGGGCTGAGCTGAATGGTTACTCCTTCCTCCTGCCTGTGCAGAGCAGCGCCTCCAGTGTTTAGAGGAAACCTCCGTCTCCCTGACTCTTCCTTGGAGAAGCAGTTACTAGCTACTTGCACAGGCATCTGTCTGAGATGGCTTAGGGTCACTCTTGAGTTCTCTCCAAGCTTATGGTTTTGTGATGCTCTGTACCAAACTAATGCTTCTGCCCTGGGTAGAGGAACTTGGAAGAGCCTGTAGATCAAGGATGGGCAAAATGTGGCCCGCCAGGCCGTTCATTCTATCCAGCCCTCCGGGCCCCTAAAAAATTTAGAAAATTTAATATTTACCTGCCCCTGGCTGCCTGTCATGTGGCCCTTGATCACTTGCCAAAACTCAGTAAGCAGCCCTCTACCCAAAATAATTGCCCACCCCTGCTGTAGATGGTTGCTCAATACCCCATCTCAGCCTGTTCTTGATCAGATGGGAGAAGGAAGCAGCTGTACTTCCCCCATTTTACCAGCAGGGGGAACTGCAGACTTCCAGGTCTTCCCAAAGGAGGCAATTGGTCCCTTTGCCCACACAGCATTTTTCCCCTCAGCAACCAGGACCCATCCCAACCAGCCTGTGCAAGGCAGCCACGATGGTGACACAGCTAGTTGCTGAGCTGCACTCCTCCCCAGGGTCTTTGAGCTTTCAGGACAAGAGGCAGAATCCTTTCTTAATCCCTGATTTATCCCCTGCAGGAAGGGAGAGGAGCTGGAGTTAAAGGGAGAGATTCCCTGAGGTTTGGAGTGAGAGAACAGCTGGCATGCGTTGGGAGCTGAATGGCCTCCTGGCGTGCTTCTGCTGCAATTGCCACAGTGCCCAGGTCACCCCCTGGGAGGTGGGCAGATACCATCTTGCAGCTGAATAGCTTTCTTCCCATCCCCACGTCTATGCTTGCTGCTCCCCCTCCTTTCCTTGTTCTGCAGGTCGCCTTGTTTCAAGTGCTGTAGATAAGGCCTTATCCCTGGGGAATTCCTCTGAGACTACTTCAGCTTGATTAGTGAAAGAATTTGGCTGGAACTGCAGTTGCAGAAGCCTGGCTTGGATGTTAATTCAGCTGAAAATCTCCATCTGCCCAGCTGCTTGGTCTGGGTGCTGAGAGCTCCTTGGAATGGCAGATGAGAGGCTAGCATGTTTGCTCCTGCTACTATGACCTTCCTCTTGGCCATGGACGTTGGCAGTGGCTGACTCCCTACTGGGCGGGTCCCCTTTGAGGCAAACCTTTCCTGTGTTGCAGTGAGTTGATGGGGGTCTGACTACAGTCTCTTCCAGTTGGGGCACTTCGTTTCTCCTCTCCCCCCCCAGCTACTGTTTTTTGAGGTACTTTGCTCAGTCTTGCAGCAAGGTTCCTCAGCACCTTGATGCTTGGTGGAGGTCATGGCCAAGTTAAGACAGCTTTTATCCAGACGGGTTTCACTTGATTTGATATGAGAATGAGCAGTGAGATCCATGCAGGTAGCTTTGGGTTTGTTGGGCTCTTAAGTCCTGTTTAATTTGTATCATGGCTGTGGTCTGTGTTCAGAACACCACCGATTTGCATTACAGGCAGTCCTCGAACTTACAACACAATTGGTTCCTGAAAACCATGTCTTAAGTTGAAATGTTGTAACATGGAACTGATTTTTCCCATAGGAACAATGTTAGTAATGAGGGATTGGTTCCTGAACCAAAGCCTAATACCCTGTTTATCACGCATGGCAGCCACTGCCATCATCTACCACCTCGTGCTGCTGCACGCCACTTTCACGCAGCTGGCCACACATCCGGCTCTGGGCTGCTGACAAGTGACGTGTGATTGGCTGGGTGTAAGGCCTGTCAGCAGCCCAGGGAGCTGCATGTGCAACCGCCACTGCCACCGACTGCCCCATGTCACATCTGCTTGCAAGCCCCCAGCTCTGTGTCCAGCCACCACCCCGTCCTCGCTGCTCTGCGTCTGGCTAAGTGTCATAAAGTCGAAACCATCATCTGAAAGTAGAAACGGTGTTAGTTTATAAACGTTGTAAGTGCTGTTTGTCATAATTCAAATGCTGTAAAGTCGAGGACTGCCTGTATTGGGTTCCCAAGGTAGCATTCCTGGCTGTGGCTCATACCTCCCAGCTGTTCCTGAGTCTCTGCCAACTCAGGAATTCATGCATCAGGTACATTTATGTCAGGGTTGTCCAGATGCTGGCCCCTGGGCTCCCCCTCCCTGCTGCTTCCGCCCTACTCCCTTACTCTGGATGCAGAAGCTAGGGTCCCTGTGCTCCCCCACCCTCCACCAGCTTCTACTTCTTGCCTCTGCCCCAGGTGTGGGGCATGATAGCCCAGGCAAAGTCTGCAGTGTTAGAGGAGCCTGCAGCTGGGGAACTGAGGGTGGGGGCTGGGGCACTCTTATGGCATGTGGCCCAGGGGCCCCATGGCTCATATGGGTGTGGCCCTTGCTGATGCGGCCTGTATGGCTTGTGGTGGACCCAACTGGTTAGAAGTTGGACAGCCTTCAATTAGGTTATGTTATTTACAGCCACAAGAGCTGGAGGTAGAAGCAGCCTCCACCATCTGTGCTTGGTGAAAGCTTTCGCAAGAAGTAAACCTAGTGATCCTGGGACCTGCTTGTAGTGTTCATAATCCCTGGCCGTACAAAACTGTTCATAACAATGCTGAAGAACTCTGGCCCTGGAAAAGTGCATGGCTAACTCTACCCTTTGCCCTCTGGCAGAGACCTCCTGTCTCCGGATTCACTTCTGAATTGCCTGTATCCTGGGGATCATGGGAAGAAGACTCCTAACCCAGCCAATCAGTTCCAGTTTGACAAAGTTGGGTAAGTTGATCCAGTCTCTGTCCCTTCAGTCTCACCCAGTGCCATCAGCAGAAGCCTGTCAAGACAGTGCAGCCTAGAGCAGGATTCTGGGGTATTGGCAGCTGTTTTGTATGATGTGCTGCGCATCCTGAGTGCAGATCAGAGTCTATTCTAAGGGCCTGCTTGCCTAGTGGAAGAGGGTAGTTAGGCTAAGTGGCAGGCTGTGGGCTGCTTGTCTCAAGCCCAGCTGGGCAAGATGGTGGCTATCTTATAAACTTTTCTTAGTTGGGAAATGAGCTCAATTGCCTGGAATTCAGGGTGCACAAACACCTTGGTCCTGGCTTTGAGGGCACCATCTCAATGATTGGCTGGGTACCTTGCATCACTGGGAACTCTGTATCCTACCATTAGATGTTGTCTAGTAGGACGTTAAGGGAAGGGGCTGCTGCTGACGGTTCAGATGAACATCTTCAGGCCCAGCAGCTCTGGCTTGCACACAAGGGGTCGGAGGGGGTGGGGTTGTGCTTCTTTTTCACCATGTTTGTGTAATGCTTCCATTTTGTCTCTGAAGCATCCTGACTTTGAATGACTATGTGACAGAGCTGGGGCACCCCTATGTCTGGGTGCAGAAGCTGGGAGGCTTGCATTTTCCCAAAGACCAGCCACAGGTATGTCGAAAGCTCCAGCTCTCCAGCTGCTGAAGTCTTGCCAGGCTGTTTTCCCTTGGCTGTCCCTGCAGCAGTGCTCTTGCTTGAGCCAGGGTGCAATGGCATTTGCTTGCTACTGTAGCATCACTGATGATCATGTGTCTGCTCTTTAGGGGACATGAATGGGGGAGGGGGATCGATGATGTGCTTCTGGCATGGCCCAGGCTCATTAGCTTGGTGGGAGCTAAATCTCAGTCTACTTCCTACGTGCACAATTCAGGCAAACTAAGTTGAAGGGGTCAGAGTCATTCCAGAGGAAAAGGGACCTATGTTTTAAGCTCTTCCTCCCAGAGGAGGCTAGGTATTGCCAGGCATGTGCAGTATGATGCTCAAGGGATTCAAGTACAGCTGTCTGCTTCTCTGAGTGAGTAGGGGGGTGGGCAGTAGGGAATGCCTGCATATAATGGTTCTTTTCCTCTGCAGCACACAGTGACTGCAGATAACTCCTTGAGTGCAAGCCACATGGAAATGACCATGAAGTTGCTCCGGACAAGGCTGCAGTCCCGGCTGGCTCTCCACAAACAGTTTGCTTCACTAGGTGAGGACGTCCCAGCCTGCCTGTGACTCCCTCCCCTTGGTACCCCCACTCCAGCCCAGGACTTTGACTGTAAAATCAGGGACAGCTGTTTGGATGGGGTTTTGGGGAGGCAACAACCTTTAAGGGGTTCCTGTCTGTTCATTCCTATTCTGCCACCATCCCCTCCCCCCACCACGCGACGCTTTATTCTGAAGCTCCTGCTTTTAGAGGAGGAAAGCCAGGGTCTGCATTCCTGCAGCTGCTTTTCTTCCCTCAGACCTTGAATGTCTCCTCTTCCCTTCTGAGCTTGTGGGGAGCTATTTCCTGTGCCTCTATACAAACAGCACTGTGTTTACTCCCCTTTCAGCAGCCAGCCCAAGTACCTGCAGCAGATTTGTCTTATTTGGCCAGTGCTACAATCCTTACCTGCCTTCAGAAACTCCAGCTGATCTTACTGTCTTCGACACTGTGGCCAGTAGTAAAGACTCAGCAGCCACAGTGCTACCATGCTTTTCTGCTGGGTCAAGAGACAAGCTGTACTCCAGCTGATTTGTACCATACCTGGACCACCTCTCCCAGTCTGTATTTTCTCTCTTCTACCGCTGCGCTAGGAATCACTTCAAAATAGTTTCCTGAAGCATGCTAGGCTTCCCCATCACCTCACCCACCACCACCCAGTTTGTGAGGCCTGATGTGATCACAGCCCAGCCAATTCACTGTCAGCGTTAGGTATTGACAGACAAAGGCCTGTGGAACCCAGTTTTTTTCTGGTGATCAACCCACTGCCAGCCACATTCTGTTCCTGTTGCCCTGGTAAGAATGTTAGTTGGGCTGGATCCTGCCCGCATGTAGGTCATTGCTGGCTTGTCACTTGCTTTCAGAACATGGCATTGTGCCAGTCTCCAGCGAGTGCCAGCAGCTCTTCCCTGCCAAGGTTGTGTCACACCTGGTGAAGTGGACAGCAATCACCTATGAAGATTACCTGGTAGGTGTAGAGGGCAAGGAGCTGGCTTCCTCTTCCCATTCCCAGCACCTTGTCCTTGTCCTTGGCTCCCTTGCCAGGGCTCTGAGCACGCTGCTCTGCTCAGCCCCTTGGGTGCTTCTCCCCTTGCAGGAGCTGTCTTATACCAAAGACATTGTGGAGGCTGGCTTGGCTGAAGACACCCACCTTTATTACATGGCACTGATAGAAAGGGGGACAGGTAGGTGCCTGTTTACTTCCTCTGTTGCCAGTGAGTGACACCTCGGCTTCCCCAGTGTTTTCTTAAGCCATAACCAGAATCAAGATAGCAGCTCTTTCTAACCAATCCTTCCACAGCATGGCAAGCCTCCTGAGGAGGGGGCTGCCCATCACCAAGAGCACTTTTACATTTGCTCTGGGGGTGTGGAGGAGTGGCACTTTAATTAGAGTGGCTCAAACAGCTGCTGTAATTAAAGTGCCACTGCATCTTGTTTATTAGTGTCCCCATGCTTAAAAATGGCAGTGGGGATGCTTGAACTGAAGCTTGTTCAATGAGCTTTAGTTCAAGAGCCCCTGCCACCATTTTTAAGTTCAGGGTGCTGAAATGTAAGATGCAGAAGGCTGCTGGAATGTGGCAATTGCCATGCTCCAGCAGACTCAAGTAATTGAGTGCTCCGATGCACTGGAATTCCAGTGCATCAGAGCAACCTCCGCATATGTGTATAGGTGACCCAAAAGGCTAAGATGGTATTAGGGACCCTCAGGAAGTGAAGCAGCACAACCAGTGAGTGCCCCAGAGCTTCCTGCTCATGTGTTTCACAGTAGCTAGGGTCAGGAGGGACCTGAACACGTCATCTAGCATGACCCCTTGCCACAGGCAGGAATGAATGCTGGGTTCACAAGACCCCAGACAGGTGATCATCCAACCTCCTCTTGAATTTGACCAAGGTAGGGGCGAGGACCTGGGGACTTCCCTGGGAAGTTGGTTCCAGATTTTGGCCACCCTAACTGTAAAATATTGCCTCCTGATCTCTAACCTAAACCTGTTCTCCATCAGCTTATTACCATTGTTCCTCGTCACACCAGGTGGTGCTTGGAAGAAAAGGGCTCTACCTATTTGCTTTTGATCTCCCCTGTTGCGTTTGTAGGCAGCCACCAGGTCCCCCCCCCCCAGCCTTCTCTTGCTGAGGCTGAACAGGTTCAGGTCCCTCAGTCTCCCCTCGTAGGGCCTGTCCTGCTGCCCTCTCACGAAGCGGGTGGCCCTCGTCTGAACCCTCTCCACACTGGCCACATCCCTTTTGAGGTGCGGCGCCCAGTACTGGGCCCAACCAAATCGCAGCCTGACCAAAGTCACATAGAGGGAGAGTATCACCCCTCCGGACCGGCCTGAGATGCACCTTTGGATGCATGACAAGGTGAGCAGTGGGGTACCTCAGGGCTCAGTCCTCGGCCCCGCACTGTTTAACATCTTCATCAGTGACTTGGACGAGGGGGTGGAAAGCACACTGTCCAAGTTTGCTGATAACAAAGATGTGAGGTGAAGTGGACACACTTGAAGGGAGAGAGAGGCTGTAAACGGATTTAGACAGACTACAACAGTGGGCAGATGAGAATAGGATGGGGTTCAATGTAAACAAATGCAAGGTGCTGCACCTTGGGAGAAGAAGTCCACAGCATATGTACAGACTGGGGAGTTCCCTCCTTGAAAGCACAGAGGCGGAAAGGGATCTTGGAGTCATTATTGACTCCAAGATGAACATGAGCCGCCAATGCCAGACCGCAGCCAGCAAGGCCAACCATACCTTGTCATGCATCCGAAGGTCTGGCTTGAGATGCACCTCTGCAGTGATTGGGGGTAGGGGTTACAGCCCAGATTTCACAGTGTGGCAGAATTGATTGGCTGCAGTTTGGATGTGATAAGAAGGTGACACACAGGGCTGAGGAAAGAGAGGTGTGCTGGTTGACTGCTGTCCACTGCCTGTGAGATCCAGCCAAGGGGAGTGTCTGAGTGGTGCATGGACAACATGAGCTTCATGTAAACCTCTCTTCTCTTTCCTGCCACAGCCAAACTCCAGGCAGCTGTTGTGCTAAACCCTGGCTACTCCTCTGTGCCGCCCATCTTTAGCCTCTGCCTGACTTGGAAAGGGGAACGGACCAACAACAATGATGACAACATTCGGGTAAGCAGGGGGATGGGGAAAGGGGCTGCATAGGAGGGGTTGGGTCTTGGAAAGTAGTGTGCCTCTGAGGCATGCTCCCTTGTTCAGGCAGATCTGATTGGGACATTACTTATACCCTGGCTGTTGGAACCAGGTGATCACAGGGCATTTCCTAGGTGGCAGGTCTGCTTAACCTGTAGAATGGGCAGTGAAGTATGAACTCCCCTCTTGTGAGCAACCTAGATAGAGTCCATGAGTAGGAGTGGCATTGAGGAAAGCAGAAGATGAGCCTGCTTGGGGGAAGAATGGAAAGGAACTGGGCTTCTAGGGGCAGAATTCCAGTCTCCCCTTGCAAGGAAGGGAAAGCTGGCACTAGTTAGGACTCAGCTGGAGCCCTGCATGTGACTAAAAGTATGTAGAGAAACTGGGGAAGGTCCAGAGGTGAGCAGTGACCGTAAAGAAAGGATTGGGAAGCTAGTTGTACCAAGAACGGTTGAATGAACTGGTTATTTGTAGTCTGACACAAGAATATCTGGGGGGAAGGGGACCTAGCTGTAGGTTTCAAGTATTTGAAAGGCTGCTGTGAAGGAGAGGAGAGGTTATTTCCCTTGACTTGGAGACCCCATGGCAGCGTGCTTAAACAACAGCAACACACCTTTAGATCAGACCTCTGAGAAAACATCTTTACCCTGAGAACAGTAGGAAATGGAACAGACTGCCAAGAGAAGGTGTGGAGTTGCCTCTCCAGCTGCCAACAAAGGGAGCAGAAATGGATGCTTCAGAAGCAATGACTCTTTCATCTGTAGAGGGGGAGGGAGTACATGACCCTTGAGGTTCCTGCAGCAGGGAAGTGGAGATGGTGATGAGCCCTAAAGCAGGAAGGATAGAGTAATGCATGAGAGCTGACTGGAGCTCCCCAAAATGGCCTCACAGGGGTAGTCTCACCCACTGTTTCCTACAGGCTATGGAAGAGCGAGGTCAGTGTCTTCTACAAGGAGCTGAGTGGGCCAAAGCCTGGCTACCAGCTCCTGACCAATCAGCTGCAGCGCTTGTGTGTCATTCTGGATGTCTACCTGGAAACAGAGTCCCATGACAACAGCGTGGAGGGCCCTAAGGAGTTCCCCCAGGAGAAGATGTGCCTGCGGCTTGTCAGGTGAGTATCTGCACGGATCTTTTGCCCAGCTGGCTGCCAGGAGCAGGCCATGGAGTTTGGGAGCACTAAGATGTGCCAAGTGGCATGGGTCCCGCAGATGAAAAGGGTATAACAGGAAGTAACTGGCTGCCAGGCAGCAGAACCTTTCCCTGGTGGGCAGAGGTGGGGTGGCTCCCAGCAGAGAAGAGGGGCTGCACATGTGCCCACACTTGGAGTTTTGCTGCTGGAGCTCTGTGAGCAAAGGTAGGAGCTGTAAATAGAGCTCATGTCCCACCTGGAGATGAGCCAGCACAGCACCACCATGGAGCACATTCTGTGCTCTCATCTCTGAAGCTCTCTCTTCCCATGACTGAGCTGCATCACAAAGGCTTGGATTGAATCCTGAACTTCAGGTACCTCTGGTCCATGGCGGAGCCACTCAGTGCCCTACCTGCGAGCTGAAACTATTGCATTTTGGTAGCTGGCCCTTGCTCTGTGCTGTGGGATGCAATAGATGGCAGCTCCTCTTCCTTTGCCAAGGAGGCTGTGCGGGGCCTCGACAAACATTTAATCACAAGTAACCTCCTTGGTTTGTCCCTGTGCCCTGTCTTATCCTCCAGACAGGAGTCCTGCTCCAGAAACTGCCTCTCATGGGTCTGCCCTTGCTGGGGGTTCCTGCTGAGCACTTCTGGTTCTGCCCAGCAGGTTCTGTCTGGACAATGTGCACTCATCTCCCCCCATCTGATCCTGAACACTAGTCTCTCTGTGGCCAGTTGCCCCCACACACTCTAAGCCCTGGTGCTGTCGCTGTACCGGCCTCCCCTGTACAGCACAGCTATCTCAGTCCTGACCGTCTTTCCTCCTGGCAACTGCACCAGAATCCAGCCCAACTCCCAGCTGTCTCTGCCCTGGCCTATATTGAGCCCAGTTGCCCTGGCAGTTCTGTGTTTGCGGACAGGCCCCACGAGTGAAACCAAAACTCTCAGCTGCAGTGAGTCCACATCAGCCTCGGTCCCTGGGCTTGGGACAGGTTTCAAGGCTACCCTCTACGTTTCTGTGCTGGGCTCTGATGGAAACAGGCCCCTCCCTCACCACGGAGCCATCAGCACTTAATGCATCCTGACCCCTGCACTAACCTTCTGTCCTGTCTCCTCCTCCAGGGGGCCCAGCCGGATGAAGCCATTCAAGTTTAACCATCCTCAGGGCTTCTTCAGTCATCGCTGATGCATCACTCAGCCCCACAGCCTCAAGTCACTGGACTCCTCAGCCCCTTAGTCTGTAATCAGCCGCTAGTCTCGTACCCAGCTCAGAGTTCCCATCCATTCATTCCAGAGTGGTTTGTTTCCAGAAGGTTTTTTGTTGTTGTTGTTTTTTTAAGTATTAAATCTTAGATAAAGGAACCCCTGTCTCTGCTTCGTGCTTCTGAGTGTGGTCCTAGCACCTGGTGGGGGTTGCAGAGAAGGGAGTAGCTGTGCCACTGCTGAGAAGGATGCCTGGCTTGCTGGCTGGGAATGGGTGTATTGTGCAGGGTGCTCACAGCCTCTCTGAAGCAGTCCCAGCCAGCTCTCCGGGGGCCTGGCTCCCTTGGGGAAGAGGATGCTCATTACCATTGGACACTTGTTACTTCTTATCTCTATGCCCATCAGGTCCTTTCCACCTATCCCCTCCAAACCCTTCTGGGACCGAGAGATGACTTTGTTTCAGGGCTGTAAAAGCCTGTCCCACCTGCCTCTGGAGAAGGCGGATCTTTTCAGAAAAGCTGAAACTGAGGAGACTTTCCAGCATAAAAGAGCCTCTTCCACTCTTCCTGTGAGTTCCCTGACATGGAGAGAGGGGACTGGGGTGATGAAATAGTGAGCCCGCTGCTGTGGGAGTCTGCATGGGCCCCTGCTAAGAGGCTGTGACAGGTTTAAAGTGGGTGCAGGCCTTGCTCAGGAGCTTGGTATGTGACCAGTGGGCTCAGGAGGCCATAGGGTGCTGCCCCATATTGGGGTCTGCCTTTGTCCCCTCCTGAAATGTCACTGCAGCGCATTCACCCTTTAGATTTTCCCCTCTACACTTTCCCCATCTCGTCTTGGCTTCATCTGCATCCTTCAGCTGCCTGCCCTCCCTGCTGCGTGTGCTGAATCAGATTGAGACGAGATAAAAATAGCCCTTTAATAGAATCTGCACTGCAGCCGGAGTCTCAGCCTTTCCTGTGCTGGCAGTGCACCAGCTGACTCAACAGAAAAAGCACTTTGTGCAGCCAGGAAATGGATTTCATGGCTGTGGAGGGAGGCGGAAGGGGGGTGCTGCACTGCTTCTGTCCAGCCTAGAGGGCAGTGCCACTTAGGCAGTAGCAAAGCAGGACTGCATCCTGGCAGAGGGGCTTCAGTGCTCTTCTAAAGCAGTGCAGGGCATCCCATGCCACTTGCACAGCTGGGGGTGGTGCTCTGCAGTGAGACCTTCATCCCAAGGTCCTGCAGAGCTGTGGGAGGTCCCGTGGGTGCTTGCTGCAGCAGGGCTTTGTCCCTGTGCCTTTGGCTGAATTCATGTCCTCGCCATACCATCTTGCCTGCCCCCACCTTGCAGTCAGCAGCCCTGCAGTGGCCAATGGGCTCTTGCAATCAGGCAGTTTGTGCAGGGGTGACCAGGGACTCCAGATGGGGGTCTGTGTCTGACTCACTCGTTTTGCATTAACGCCAAAGTGACATGGAAGTTGGAAGAATTGTAGAGAACAAGCCACCCGAAGAAGCCTACAATGCCCGTGTTGTAGGCTTCTGCATGTAGGATGCCCGCCACATGATTTGGAAACATCTGAAGCCCCAGGTTGGGGTAGAGGATGTTTGCCAGTAGTACAGCCATATGTGGTTCTTGGATGATTCATGGATTTGGAATTGATTTGGCTGATTTGACTTGGAACATGATTGTTTTATTTTATTTTATTTCTCTTCATTTCATTTTGTTGGAAAATAAGACACCAACTGTTGCAGGTCATGTCTAGCAGTAGAGTGTAGTGGGTAGAGCATCTGCAATGCCCTGGAGTCAATGATGTGTTCAAGTGCTCCACCACCTTTCCCTGATCAGACAGCACTTTGCAAATAGACCCCCACATGTAATCTTACTCCCAGGCAATGGGAAGAGGGTGAGAAGGACCTGTTCCTCTGGGGCTATGGACTTAGCCTCTCCTAGACTGATGCAGTGTGTAGGACACTGGAGTGTGGGGGCAGTAGAATGGGAGAACAGGGGAGCTCCTAGCCTGAAGGACACTGCTTGGGAGCTGCTTCCTCACTGCTCTGCTGGATCATCTTGGCTTTATTGTTAGGGCTATGGCTGGAGAAGGTTAGCTGAGATCACAGTGGTGGACAGGGGCCATTCCCTACCCAAGGAACTTGCAGTACAAATAGGCGAGACAGAACCATCAGCCCTAGTTTTATGAAAGTGGAGACTAAGGCATGGAGATTAAGTCACTTGACCAAAGCTACCTGGGAAACCTGAGGCAGCACCAGGAACTGCCAACTCCTCCTGGCTCCCACTCCATTGCGTTAATTGATCTGATTGTTTTGTCTCTGAATGGATGCCACAGGTCTCAGTGGCAGGCAACTTCATTTGTCTGCAGCAGAGAGAATTCACCAGCTCATCAATGACAGTTTATGTGATCACAGATCTTGAAGTTCTCCTGAGTCTTCATCTTCAAGTAGCTGCAGTATTTGCTTTCCCTTGGCTGTGCTGCTTATCTCTCCCCTGAATGCCCCATTCCCAAGACAAGGGCTCAGGCAGTGAAGCAGCCAACATGGCTTTGAAGCAAATTTGGAAGCTAAGTGAGAGTGACAGCGAGAGATCTGTAGGGACAGATTCTGTCGGTGGCGGGACAGGCTGTCACGCTGTAGATGGCTGGGATGCGTTACAGCTTAATTCAGTACCCAGAGCTTTTGAAGAAATATGAATCTAGCTTCCCTGCTTTCAGGCAGGCAGAGAAAGGGGAGGTGGGGAGGGCTCTGCTTCCTGGAATCCTTCCTGCATCACTGCGGAGACTAAGCGAGCTGCTTTATTATACCATTATTCACTCGGACCTGGTGAGAGACCAGATCAGTACCAGAAAGTGAGCCTGGCCTTAATTCCAAACCCATCTTGTCAAGGAGGTTGATTTAGTCATGCAACCTCAGCCTAGAAGCATCAAGGCATCCTGGAATGACCCTCTCCAGATCCCAACAACACTGAGTCAAGTGAATTGAGTTGTGGGGGATGAACATGAAAAAGCTTGTTCCTCTGTGGGGACCTGGGATCTCACGGCACTCCTTAGAAGAATGGGGGAGCACGAGCCCTGCAATGGGGCAGAGGCAGTGGAGGACAAGCTATACTTTCTCACCATGGGTACTGCCAGTTGAAAGCCCTAGGAGCTACCTGCCTACAGAAGCAGTGGCTACATTCACCAAGTGACTGTGGCCTGGCACTGCATCCTCACAGGGAGTCTGCTTTTATTCTCAGTTGCCTTAGTAAGAAATGTAATTTTGGACAGAAGAGCTGTGGTGCTCACAGAATGAGGAGCATGACAGTTGTGGTGCATGGGACTATGACACAGGACTCCTGTGTTCAGTTCCAAGCTTTACTACATACTGTCTGGGCCACCCTGAACAAGCCACTTTATTTCTCACTGCTGCTGTTCCTCAGCTGTGAAATGGGCCTAGATAACATTTTCCTTGGCTTGTTTGTCCCTTTAGATCGGAGTTGGTAACCTTTTCTGCCTGTGGGCCAGAATAACCCACCCCAGTGGGTGGAGGGTGGGCACAATGACCTGGCTGCTGCTGCTTGTCTCCACTGCCGCACAGAGCAGGTGTCTACAGCTGAAACCCTATATCCGTAGGCCAGACCCACTGGTTCTGAAAGCTGGATCCAGCCCAGGGGCTGTAGGCTGCTGATCCCTGCTTTAGAGTATAACTTCTTCAGGGGAGGGACACTCACTCCTTATGTGCCTATAGCCCCCCACCTGGGACTTCAAGGGGCTACTGGAATATGAATTATGATAGCAAGCACAGGGCCTTCGCTTGGGAGATGCTGAATTCAACCCGTATTCAACACATATTCCCTCTGTGTCCTCAGTCAAATTACTTACTCACCATCTGCACCAGTTGCCTAATAAGAGCACCATGCTGCTTGGGGTGGGGAGTGAGGATCAGTGCAGTAATGCTTGGCTCCAGTACCACAGTGATTGATTATATGGGGGAGTAGCTGTGTCCTTCTCAGTTTACCTGAAATGGACTGTGCTAGCTGTAATTTATAACTGAGGATTTACTATGCTGTTGCTAGACAGCAGAGCTGGGCTTGGGAAAGAGCTAATGCTAAAGGCTGGTGCTGCTCTGCCCACAAATACCTGTGTTGCTTCTTGGTATACTTGGTTATGCTGACTCAAACTGGGAGGAAAAGTCCCTCCAGTTGACTTTTTTTTTAGAGGTTCTCTCTAGCCCAAACATCAGACAAAGCTCCTAGGTGCTGCAGGTGCTCGGCTTTTCTGAGAATCTGTCCCCTTGTTATCTATCAAGTAGTTGGGGCCCTGCTTTGGGCCTCACAGGGATTTTGAGTAGATGCAGCATCTGACTCTCCAGGCCAGTGGTTCACAACCTTCTTGGGCTTCAGGCACCCCCTCGCTGGACTTGTGGTACCCTTCATATATTTTATAGCTTCATAGATTGTAAGGGGCTGGAAGGGACCTCGCAAGATCATTGGGTCCAGCCCCCTGCACCAAGCAGGAAAGACAACTGGGGGTCAGGTGACCCCAGCGAGGTGACTGTCCAGTCTCCTCTTGAAGATTTCCAGGGTAGGCGATTGCACCACCTCTGGAGGGAGCTTATTCTACTGTCTGGACACCCTGACTGTGAAGAAGGTTTTCCTAGAATTGAGCCTGAAGTGGCCTTCCAGGAGTTTGTATCCATTACTCCTGGTCTTCCCCAAGGGTGCCCTGGTGAACAGCTGTTCACTGAGCTCTTGATGTACTCCCCTGACGTAGTGGTAAGCTGATACCAAGTCCCCTCTCAGCCTTCTCTTCTGTAGTCTCTCAGTCTCTCCTTGAATGGTTTGCCTTGCAAGTCTCTGATCATACGGGTGGCTCTTCACTGGACCTTCCCAAGTTTTTCCACATCTTTTTGTGCATTGAGTAGCACCCAATTTCAAAACGTACATATTACAGTGCTTACCTCCTTGCAGAAGAGATTGTGCTTATTTGCTTAGCTTTTATGTTTATCTCCTCGCACCTCAAGGCACCCTTGAAACGATCTGGTAGCACCACAGGGAACTCCGGTTGAGAGTCACTGCTCCAGGCAGCGTTACTCATGGATAGGGGTGTATTTGCCTCCAGGAAGATTTCTTGCCCCCTGATCTGATGGGGTGCCTCATTCCCTGGTTGGTAAAAGCCCTTTGTGGTGATGACAAGCTGTCACCATTGGGTAGGGTCATGCAAGTTCCTGATTTCCCCTGTCACCAGGGCTGTCCAAGGAAGCTGGTCTTTTGGTTCAAAAGCTCAGACCCTGATGGCAATGCCTAGCCTTTTTCAACACTGAACTGCAAAGCAGCAGAAAACCAAGTTTGGCTTGCTGCTCCCTGCAGGATAAAGGTGGCACAGGCTCATGGCATGAGTCAGCAAGAAAACTAAGTGCCATGGCTATTAGGAAGGCTTACCCAGAGGGAACAGGCTAAGCAGGGCTGGAAAGGAGCAACACCTGGGGAGCCTCAGAAAGGGCCCTGGCTCAGAGTGCTTCTTGGTCCCAGGGGATCCCTGGTGGATCCTACAAAGATGGTATCAACTTTCCCATAGATGCTCTCCTCCAATGGGAGGCATGAGAGGGATCGTCAGAGAGATGTTTGACTGCAAGAGGGTAGATGGGCATCTTCCTGGGATGGAGCTAAGAACAGCAACTCCTGTGGTTGTGTGAGGGTTGAAAGAGGTTGCCATAGAGGTTCATCTTCAGCCCTCGGCTTCCGTGATTCTCTCCTGGGATTTTTTTGACACGGGGCAATCCAGGCTAGCAGGATCAAGAGCAGCTGCTTCTCAGACCCTCCACAAGTAGAAGAGAACATCTAGGATGTCCCACCTTGGGAACAGGAGCAGAGCATGGGTGATCATGGAAATAGGGATCACACAGAAGGGAAGGGGGTGCAGGGAGACTGGGAGGAGCCTCTGGGCAGGGATGGGGGCAGATAAGCTGTCCCTTGCTGTAGCAGATGATCTCATGACTTCAGGAGAGATCTCCCCAGTGGCCCTAGCTCACCCTGCCCAGCTCTAGCTTATTAGTAAATGCTCTCACTGGCAAAGGGACAGGAGAAACTTTCTCTGCAGCCTTGATGCCTGTCAGCAGTCTGCAGTGAACCAATCCAGCTGCCTCTTTGCTATCGTGCCCATAATGGACCCAGGGAGCTCAGAGTCCAGGTGCTGCCTCCCGCTGTTCCATGGCTGGGAGCTCAGGCAGAGAAACCACCACTGCAGCCCTGTGCTTGGTGGGCTTTGCTTTGCAAAGACAGCTCCCAGCCTGGGGGAGGGCATAGCAGCCTCCCTTGCAGACCTGGATGCTCTCAGGATTGGCATTAGGAACATGGCTCATTTCCAGATCATGGGCCTGGGTACATTACAGGCTGCCCAGGCTCAGCACAGCCCTGTTCTCCATTAAACAGGAGATGGGAGTGGTAGGATGCATGTTGTTGGGCCTCCCCAGCCCAATTTCCCATGTGGCCATAGGGTGAAAGCTGCAGAGGAAAGCAGGCTGGTAGGAGCAGCAGTGAAGCAGAGACCTTCAGCTGTACCAGCTGCTGTCTGTGGGTCAATGTGGTTCTCTCTGCAGTGTGGTGAGTGGCACCTTGCTCCAGCTCTTGTTCCCTCTCTCTCTTGGGCAGCCCTTTACCTCATCTCCAGCCACCTCCACCCTGTGTCTATCCTGTCTGTTTCTACTGTAAACTCTTTGGGGCAGGGACCTTCTGCTACTCTGTGCACCTCCTAGCACAATGAGGTTCATTCTGGGCTGGCCCTCAGGTCCCACCATAAGAAAGAGGATCAAAGATAATGCAGTGAAGCATGTAAACCCTTCAGGGATGAGCAACATGCCAGGTGCTTCCAGATGAGCTTGTGCCTGCTGAGCTCCCAGTGCTCTGGCTGAGATGCTGCCTTTGAGGGCCAGGCTGGGCACTGACAGCAGATCAGGTAGGCATGCAATTGCAGTGGTCTAGTGCTGGCACCTGCAGAGTGTCAACACAGTCACCTTGTGTGCATGTAAGTGTGTTGGTGGGAGAACAATGTCACCACCCCCCCACAAGGACTGGAGGCCACCTGAAGCCAGGGTTCCAGCTCATCTTGCCATCCCTGTGCTCTCTCCATTTATATCCTGCTTGCTTTCATTGCCTAGCAAAGCTCTTATGCTGCTGCCACATTATCCTGAGGACTCAGTGGCAGCTAGGAGATGGCACATGGGCTCTGCCCATGCCAGGAACTCCCTTCTCCAAAGCTGAGCAACCCCTTACTGGGAATAAGACATAAAGGAGAGGCTATTGCTTAGCTTTGGGGAGGGTGGTGATGGCTCTCTTTGAGGTGGCTATAAGCAGGAAAGGATCTTGGCCTGGGCTGCTGATCATAGCCCTGGGAGTTAGGACTCCTGGGTTCTATTCTTGACTCTGCCAGATATGCAGAATGATGTTAGGCAAGTCATTTCACTGCTGTTTGCCTCAGCTTGCCCATGTGAACAGCAGGGAGTAGAAGTGGGGTTAATGACTCCCAGTCCTCTGAGGTCATTGGCAGGATGATGCTAATGTGCTCCACCAGCTGGAGGGGAGGAGGTGAATTTGCCCTGACTGCATCCTGCCAAAAGCAGGGTCCATTTGAGCCCCTTGTGAGAACTTACCTCTTGCTGGTGGTGACCTTAAGGGAGGGGCAAAGGGGAGTGGGTGTTCCCAAAGTCCCTGCAGATGCGAGTCCCTTCACTTCACCTCATTTCAGGGGCCTGGCCTCCAGACCACCTTGATCTGTGGTCTTCTCCAGAGAGCAACCACTTGTCTTTGCTCTGCTCCACATCCTATGCAGGCCAGCCAGGATCAGGGAGATGACAGGAACCCCCCACACCCACACACAGCTACACACCAGGGCCATTTCCAAACTGGCCTCCCAGTGCTTCCTCCTCCTGATCTTTCTTCAGATCTCCCTCCTGGTTTCCAGTCCCTGTGTCTCCTCTGAGTGTCTTGGGGGGAGGAGGCCATGCAGCCAGCTCTGCACTGCAATGCAGGGCTGCGAGATGCTGTTGTAATCAACCACTCCCTCAAAGCCCCTGGGATTCTCACTAATAAGAAAGAGCCCTTGCTTATTGCTGATAAATGTCCCTATTTCCATGGCAGCCCTGCCCCTGCCATGGTTATACATGCATGCAAATGTCATATCTCTGGGCATCCTGTCAATCCCTCCCCAGAGCAGGAGATATGCCAGGGTTTGGCTTCTCCTCCTGTTTGTCTGAGCCTCTTTGCTGCCCCAGTGGTGGCCTTGAGCCCTGGCTGCTATGCAGGGTCTCACTCTGGCAGGCCCTCCCTCCCCTTACACACCTGGCTTGTTAGCCAGGTCACCCACTCTCTGGGTCCATTGCTCTAGTACCAGCAGCCTGAGAAGCAGACTGGCTCTGCTAATCATGCTTCCACCTACTTTTTATAAATTGTCGTTTCCACTCTGCCCCTCAGACGATGAAGATAGGGGGGTGCACAACCTGGGGGGGGGCATCTGGGTTCCATGGGTGCCAGGGCACTGGGCAAGTGGAGTGTGCTGCTCCAGGGTCTTGGCACATGCACTAGGTGTCTGAGGAGTCTTGCTTCACCTGTGCTTTCATGAGCCCAGGACTCGTTACTAGCACATTGTTCACATCCCTTTGCTATGATATAGTTAATTGTTTCCTAAATGAAGGCCCAGGCCTCTGCCCTTTTCCTGCCCCACCCCTCAGAAAACCACATCCCTGCACAAGCAATCACCCTGGTCTCCCGCCATGGAAATTAGCACCACATCCACTTGCCCAGGACCAAGGCAGCAGCAGTGCCAGGTTTGGTCTTTAATAAGCAACCCCACAAGAGGGAACTACCACTAGGAGAGCTTCTCCCCTTGGTAAGCCTGATGACATCCCTGAAGGGCAAAGATTGGGTACATATCCTCTGCAGAGGAACAAACATAATGGCATGGCCTGACTGTATGTGGACACCACCTTCTCCTTACCTACCATGATGGCCAGTAGGGGTCCAAATTGCCGCTCTGATTTCTAATGCCCAGCTAGCTGTGGGAGTCCAGAGCAAAGATGCAAGAGGAAAGATGTTCACCTTCTCTTCTTTCACGCTGGTTCTGTGGCTGAGCTCATGAACTGAAGGCTTGTTCCAAACCGGGCATATCCCACAATGAATCTGGGATGAGAGAAACCTGGTGACCAGTTGGGGTAACTAGGTAGCCAACCCATATGGCCCCAAAGGGATTTCCTACTGGTTGTGTTTTCCTGCTTAACACTGGCACTTTCCAATCCAGCCAGGCTCTATGTCTAGGAGCTGACAGGGAACAAATGTCACTGCCTCATGGTACCCATCACATTCTGGAGTAAAGGAGGAGCAAAGAAGGCAGAACCAATGCAGCTTTCAGCCCTTCCCCCTGCAGCCCACTATGGCATCCCTGAGCTAGGATCCTTCCATTCCCAACTACAGGAACCACACCACAGAGTGAGATCCCACACATCAGCTTGAAAGTACACACCAGGATCTGAACTTTAACTGTCTTTCAGAGACGCGTGGTTTGCCTCACTCCAGCAGAACACAGTTCTGTTGACTGTTTGTCATCACACCCCCAATCAGGGAAAGAAGCTTGTAGGTGAAACAACCTCTGTACTATAGCTGGCTGGCTGTGCAGTGGTTGATCAAGAAGGAAAAAAATGCCTTCCTGACTTGTGCTTATCTCCTATGCTGAGCCAAGACATGTGATTCTCTTCATCCTTGTGCAGATGCAAGTGTCATTACATATGGGGTCATGATGTCAGATACAATGGGTGAATCTTTAAGAGGGCTGGACTGATTGAATCTTCCTAGCCCAACTGGTCTGCATGGACAGCCTTGAATTCATCAGATCGCTCTTGTTTAGAGACCAAGAAACCAAAGGGCATTAGGCATCTAAGTACATGTACAGAACTAAGCACACATCCTGTCCTGAGGACCAGTTTCTTAGGATACCCGTATGAGAGCTACAGCGGGTTGTATTAAAGCCTCCCAACTAGTACGCACTTGTCAGCCTCACTCTCGTTCTTTATTCGGTGGCCCTTCCCCATTCATGGGCTGTTACCCTGTTCTCCTGCAAAGTCACAAAAAGGACACCAGGAATGGTTTTGTCTGTAAGCACTTTATTTGTTTTATTGCACATAAGCAATTGAAAGTGGACTTGAGTTTGTCCAGTGCACTTCTTAACTGTGTGGAGTTCTGCAGTGTCTAACCTGATTCCGTTCATGTCAGCTACAGTCTGTGTAGGCTACAAGTGAGAAATTATGTTCCATTTGTAAAATGAAAAGGCATTTACAACTCTTGAGTTTCCTATCTACTGTACATCTCCAAAGCATAATAGAGCTCTAACTGTGTACATTCCTTATTGCATTTGTCCATCAATTGCACATACATTAGATAAATGCACTTATTTGAAAGGGGGCAGTTTTTCTTAATAATTCAAGTGTTTAAATGTGGCATTCTGCATATATCACATTCTGCTACTGAAGCTATCATAACATATTTGAACCACCAGTTGAGTAGGCTCAGGTATTTGTTTTTGTCTTTCACATAAACATATTGCTAACTGTAAGTTCCAGCTCAGACAAAGGAGGTCATCCATCACCTAAGCAAAGTCTCATCTTTTGGGAAAAAAAGCATGTTCAGTCACAGATCAGGGAAAGCTTCAAAGCTCTCTTTGGTGGCCCACCTCCTTACATGTCCAAAGCTCCATTGTTCACTTCTCACTCTTCTTGGCTTTGTCATCAGGAGCAGCAGCTTTCTCTGTGGGTTTGCTTTCTTTTGCCTCTGTGCTGGAGGACTTTTCTGCTTTCTCTGCCTTGGGTTTGGTAACCTCAGGTACTTCTTTGGGTGCTTCTACTTTGGGGGTGTCCTTGGTATCTTTGCTAGGTTCTGCCTTGGCAGGCTTTGCCTCTTCTTTGGGTTTAGCTTCAGCTTTGGTTTTTTCCTCCAGGTCCTTTTTGGGCTCAGCCTTTTCCTTCTTTGGTTCTTCCTTCTTCTCAGCCTTTGGCTTTTCGGTCTCCTTTGCTGCTGGTTTGCTGGGCTCCTTGGCTTTAGCTTCCTGTGGTTTGGGCTCAGGCTCCTGCTTAGCAGCTTTCTCTTCCACCTTCTCCTCTTTGGGTTTTGGTGCTGGTTTGGGAGGTTCCTTCTCCTTTACCTCTTTCTCCTCAGCCTTCACAGCTTCCTTTTTCTTCTCAGGGGCAGAAGGCTCAGGAGCAGCAGCTTGCTTCTTGTCCTCCTCTTTGGGTTTCTCCTCCTCCTTCTTCTCAACCTTAGCCTCAGGTTTGTATGGCTCTTTGGCTGGGGTTTCCTTTTTGGGTGCCTCCTCTTTCTTGCTTTCTTCCTTTTCCTCAACTTTTGGCTTGGCTGGGGCTTTCTCCTCTTTCTCCACTTGTTTCTCTTCTTTCACAGGTGCCTTTGTTTCCTTCTGGGGTGATTTGATGGGTTCCTTCTTGGGGACAGCTTCTTTTTCTGGTGACTTGACCTCCTCCTTCACAGGGGACTTGGCCTTTTCTGGAGACTTGGCCTCTTCCTTTGCGGGGGATACAAGTTTCTCAGGGGGCTTGACTGCTGGAGACTTGGCCTCTTCCTTTGTGGGGGACTTGACCTTTTCAGGGGACTTGGCTTCCTCCTTTGTGGGGGATGCAGGTTTCTCAGGGGACTTGACCACTGGGGACTTGGCCTCCTCCTTTGTAGGGGATGCAGGTTTCTCAGGGGACTTGACCGCCGGGGACTTGGCCTCTTCCTTTGTAGGGGATGGGGACTTGACCGCCGGGGACTTGGCCTCTTCTTTTGTGGGGGATACGGGTTTCTCAGGGGACTTGACTGCTGGGGACTTGGCCTCTTCCTTTGTGGGGGGTGTGGGTTTCTCAGGAGATTTGGCCTCCTCCTTTGTGGGGGATGCAGGTTTCTCAGGGGATTTGACAGCTGGGGACTTGGCCTCCTCCTTTTCTGGGGGTTTGGTCTCCTCTTCCTCACCCTCTGCTTCTGCTTCGGATTCTCCCTTTTCTTCCTCTTTTGCCTCAGCTGCTTCCTCCTCCCCCTCAGCCTCCTCTTTCTTCTCAGCCTCCTCTTCCTCCGTCACCTCTTCTGTTACCTGGATTTCCTCCGTCTGCTCCTCCACAATTACAGTTTCCTTCTCAGACTTCTCCACCACCTTGACCTTCTCCTCACTTTTCACTTTTATGTGGGTGGGGATGCTAGGAGTCTTAGGGAGCATCTCGGGGAAGGGGAATGGCCCAACTCCGATGCGGTATTCTTCTCCTTCCAGGAGCTTTCTGTTGGGGAGAGTAGGGTAGGTAGAAAAGAGAAGTCAGATTTTGCTTTTTAAACCCCCAAATGGCATTGGTAGCCTTGCCTTTGCTTTAGTAACCTCCTGAGATCTCATTTACCAAGGATTCCCTTATTTCTACTTGATATTCAGTCCTCTAATCCCTCGATGATGAGGTGCCAACCCATCAATGATAGCGAATACAGGATGTTCCCAAACAGGGCTTGGAAGACTGGCTTGCTCTCCCACAAACCTGCTACAGCAGCAGTTAGCAACCTTTACAGGTTAGGGATCAGAATTACTCCACTTGAGTAAGAGCCAAGTAGCAAGGTGAGCACTAAGGCCCAGCTGCTGCCATGTCTCTCCATGGCAGTCAATGTAGAAACAAGAGACACTGCCAGTGAAGCCCTCCCCCACCAAACACTTCCAAAGTCCCATATCCTCAGCCAGATTAAATGACTCTGCAGACCAAATCTGAGCTACAGACCATATATTGATGACCCCTGTGCTACAGGGTTTCACCCCTTGATCTCTGCATGCATCCCATGGCTGGAGGAAATCTCAGAAGCCATGCCCAGCCTAAGACTCCAGTGGCTTGGTGTTTAATGTGGTAGCACCTCTTGTGCCTCAAGGACAAATGGTTTCTTAGGTGCAAGGAGGGTGGTGGCCTAAAAAACTGGTCCTGCTGGATATTTGGCTTGATGCTGAGGGAAGGCTGTGGAATGAATTAGGTTGTCCATTGGAGGAAAGGCACTGAGGGTGACAGTGCTGCATTGTGCCTGTGGACTGGGGCGGAGGTGTTGAAAGCACACCTTGGGCATGCTTAGCTCTGAATATTTTTGAGGGACTGGCTGAGAACTACCTTCAAAAGCTCAAACATTGGCCTTAGCTCCTAATACCTCATCTACACTCCCCACTTCCTGGTCCTAGTCTCATACC
Organism: Crocodylus siamensis; assembly: GCF_052110815.1. Taxonomy (NCBI): domain Eukaryota; kingdom Metazoa; phylum Chordata; order Crocodylia; family Crocodylidae; genus Crocodylus; species Crocodylus siamensis. The sequence goes on from NC_143403.1 coordinate 49,798,754, forward strand.
TGTAAGCAGAAATTTCTATATCCAGGGCCATTTTGACATTCAGCAGGTCCTGGTACTCTCGAAGCTGAGCTGCCATCTCCCACTTGGTGTTCCTCAGCTCATTGTCCAGCTGCTGTATGGTTTCCTGCATCAGAAATACAGGGGGAGATCCAGTCTAGTCTGGACTGCCCTGATTCACAGCAGGCACCCTTTTCCACAAGCAAAGCAATGTCTGAGCTGCAGCTACATGCACTGGACTCTCCTTGACCAGACCTTATTTACATCAGTTGCTAAATAGTGGGACGCTAGCCGGACAGTAGTGTGCAAGTCACTGGGGAGAGTCTAACCTTGAGGTCCCAGGAGATCAGACACCCACTTTTTTTCTTGATCAGTTGTATCCAGATTTGATTCCACCCCCATGTGGCCTGTAGTAGTCTAAGAACACCACTAATAACGATATCTTGTCTCAACAGCAAGGGAAGCTGATCTCCCACAAAAGGCAGCAATGCCCTTTTGGTAATGATTTGCAGGAGAAGATCATAGTGCAATACTAAATGCTTAGAGACCTCAGAGCTAACCCTGTTGTCCTATTCTTTCAGTTCTACGCTTTGCTACAGGTTACCTGGTAGGATGTAACATCAATCTGATGGCGCTCTTCTGTGTCCTGTCTTTGCCTCTCTAGAGATTCCTTGGTTCCCTTGAGGGTTTCAAGTTCTGTCAGCTTGGTCTGGAGCTGCCGGCGGTATTCAGAAATCTCCTCCTGGGCAGAGCGGATGGCATCTGTGTTCAGCTTGGCAACTTCAGACAGCTTATCCAGCCTCACTAGAGTGGGGGAAGCACAAGGAAGCAAGAGGAAAAGCGGGATGGACAAAATAAGTGGGTTAGACTACTTTAACAGGTCAGCTACTCCAATCACCTGAAAAAAATGCAGGATGCTGTGTTCCAAAAGCATTGCAGGCAAATGACTACTCAGCCTCACCTTGAAAACCCCAAAGAAGAATCTGCAGCATCCCTGGGCAACTTGCTTCATTGTCCTACTGCCCCGACAGTAAGGAAGCTTTTTCAGAGATGTAATTGAAATCTGCTTTGCTGCAGTTTCAGTCCATAGCTTCATGTCCTGGAGGAATTCCCTCCTCCATTAACTAAAGTCTGCTGTCTTTCAGCAGCCCTTGTTTAGTGTCAAAGTGCCTGCTGGTCAGTCTCTCCATTGTCAGGAGTTCTCAGAGACAGCCAGAATTCTGCAGTAGCCCCATATGGCACTGGATTTTCACATTAGCCCAGCCCTGATTTATTTTGGGTAGGGTTTTTTTCCATTGCAGAGAACTGCTAAAAGGCAGAGCTACTGACTCCACTGCTGAATTAGGAAAAATTAAGACTGTTGGAAAAAGAAGAGCCTGCTGCTGTCTTTTAGCCAGCATAGAAAGAAATTCCCCAATGCAGGCCCTCTGGTCAGCACATGTCTCTGCAACATAGTCATAGTTCTCTGCAACTGATTTAAAAAAACTGCATCTCTTGAGCACATTTATACAACCCTTGCAGCAGCCAGACACTGACCACAGTTGTTCCCCTGCTTTCCCTGTGGCAGGTTGAGGGTGCTTTGGGCAATATGTCTTGTAGTTGTGCAATAGGATTGACTGTGTAGTTTTAAGAATAGATTAGACAAGGATTTGTATGGGATGATGGATGGGGTTGATCCTGTCTCGAGCAAGGAGCTGGGATAGATGAATTTTAGAGGTCTCTTCCCACCCTACTTCCTATGATTCTATGAGCCCCAAGGTCCTTGAAGATGGAAGAGACCTGTTTGATCAGAAAGTCCATCTCCTTGAAACCATACAGTATATTCTTTCAGATATTAAATGGCCATTGTACTAATCAAAAGGCCAATGGGATTTATGGTGCTGAAGATCTCAAGAAGCAGATTAGTTTCTCTAATTTCCCTTATAGGAATGGTGATGTTCCAGCCTAGCACCACAATTTCACAAAGCAGGCTAGGAAAGCCAGCATTAGCCGCCGCCAGCTCCCTCACAATCCCCACCTGTAGCAGCAGAAACATGTAGCAGGGACATAGATTCATTTTAATGACAGTTTTTGCTGTACCAGCTAACTCAAGAGTCTGCTTCACTCCAGTGACCTTCCAAGAAGGTTATGGATGGAGTCATGTATTCTCACTTCTCCCTCTAGGGCAGCCACTTCCCTATCAAGTTCCCCAGGTGCTGATCCCTCCCCAGGTTAGTCTGAAAGTAAACTCTATTGAGTTTAGATCTCTGAAAAACAAATCAGCACAGACCAAGTTCAACTCCCCCCCCACCCCAGCATGAGTTAGCAGGCTCTGCTGCATGGCAATGTGCAGCCAGAGAGAAGCATCTGAGACTGATGATCCAGCTCCACAGGAACTCCTGGCTGGCAGAGGCTGGGAGAGCTGCAGGACACTCATCCTTCTCAGGACAGAAGGGATGGGACCATCAGAGGAAGATGGTGAAACAGCATTTTGAGAATAGTGAGAAGGACAGAAATGCATGCAAAATTCCATACCCACAGTGGAAACATGGAAATGCCCTTGTACACAGTTGTGACCAGAGCCAATATGCCTTCAGTGGAAGGGAAGGATGTTGGGATCCTGCCTAGGCACATGAAAGAATTCACTTTAATAGGTCTATTCCATCTCTGACTTGTATGAACCCAGAGGGCTCATACAAGTCAGAGAAGGGAATCAGAAAGGATTAGGAAAGCAGCAGGGGACAAGGGCTATTCCTTGCTAGTACTGGGCTGGTGCAAGGATATGAACCTCACCCCTTCCTTATGCTTGTGCAAGGTCTACTCAGGCTCTTGAAGGGCAAGCTGGGTATGAGCTGCTGGATATGCTCTTGGGGCAGTGTGTAAATGGTCAGAAAGGACTGATCACCTCCATCTTAGCATTAGCTTGAGTCTGCAGAGGGCAGATGCTCTCAGTTATGAAGCACTATTTAGCAATACTGACTACCTCCTTTTCCCAGCAGTATGCCCCGGAGTGCTGGTCTGTGTCCCTGGTTATAGAAGCTGCAGAGACTTCCAAGCATCTGGCTTGCAGTCCAGGCATGGTCTGCAGAAAGAGGTAGCTGACTGTATGGCAGCTCTAGAGATAGAGGAGAAGGGACAGGGAAAGGACAGCTCCAGCACAAAGGCTGTCATGGTAGAGGCACAGGCCAAGGCTGATAACCAGTGTGAGCAGCGCGGTGTCTGGGACAGGGGGAGGGAGCAGGACTGCAGTCCCAGGGGTGTCTATTCCCAAGGTGCCCTGCTGCTGCTGTCTTGGGGTGGGCAGTGCAGCATTATAGTAGCACCACAGGCAGAAGGCCAGTGAGCATCCCTTCCAGCCCCAGAGCCCTCTACACTGGAGTGGGGAGGCAGCAGTCTGGAGGCAGGTGCTCTGAGGAAGATTTCCAGGGCATCTCATTTTCTCTGTACCCTGCTTGAGGCGAGGGGCTGCCCTCCACCCCAAGCAGGGATTCTGGAGCAGGGCTGGGGACAGCAGGACCGGGTCGCCGGGGCTGCCCTGCTGCTAGGGCGCTGTCCTTGGTCCCGATCAGGCCTGTGCCAGGCAAATGACCGACCGGGGCCGCCTTTGACTTGAGTAGGAGCAGGCTGGCTTTCCAAGGGCTGAGTGCACTGAGCAGCTACACTCAGCCTGGGCTGCTGCAGAGCTCAGGGCAAGGCAGCAGGAAGCAGAGAGCAGGGTCCCAGCTCCAGCAGGCTCAGGGAGGCAGAAAGGGGCTTTGTGCAGCGTACTAGGGGCTGGATGAATGGCTCCAAGAGCCTCAAGGTGGTTCTGAGAGGAAACGCCCTCCTTCCCCCAACTCTGCAGTGTAGGGACAGTACTGCATCACTTAACGCAGGATCCCCAGCAACCTGCTAAGCCCCAGCCCATGGAGATCCAGCTGGTTTCTGTGTCACACATGCAGGCAAGTGCACTCCATAGCCAGGGAGCAAGACAAGGGTGCTAACGATCACCATTAAGAATGAGCAACAACAACAATTCATAACTGTTTTCAGTGCTGCCTGTCCCACTAGCTCTTGATTGCTAAAACCTTGTTCACACTGCTCACCATGTAGCAAGAGGCAGCTGCGCATCCCTGGCTGGCACATGCCAGCAACACGAATCAGCAGCAACTGTACCCATGGGGAGGGTTCAGATGGTGTTGGTTTGTTGATTTAATTGGCTTCAGATTCTGGACTGGCACAGGTCCACAGGAGCCTCCAGCCCCATCAGACCTCTGCCTGGGAGGGCCTGGGATTCAGTGTGGGAAGTGTTTGCAACAGTACTGGGAGTGGAGGGGGAGGGAGGTTTGCAAGTCACAGCACTGACCGCAGGGTAGCTACAAAATAAAAAACAAAGGAGAGATATCGACTGGACCCTAGGGACACGGACTAGCCCTGAAAGGTCTGTTCCAAAAGAAAGTGGGCGAGGGGATTAGACGGTCCCCATTCCCTCATCTCTGACATGGGGGCTCCTGTTGGAGCACTGCTTCAGAAAGAAGCGGAAAATCCCTCCCCCCTGCCCAGCAGCGCAGAAGAGCATGGCATGAAGGTCATTTGTTTCAGTGCCGAGGTCTGCCAATTCATTATCCACGGGTCCCATTACAAGGTGGAAAGCGAGTCCCCAGCTCCCCAAGCACCGGTCCAGTTGCAGGAGCTGATGATCCCAGCCCTAGGGAGCTCGGGGCACTGCGCTGGCTCTGGCTGCCCTTGCACCACAAGGAGAAAGGACGGTTGCAGCTCATCCCCCGCCCCAAGCTGAGCCGAACTAGGGCCCCGGGTGTCTGCGGCGGGCTCCCCTGCAGGGCGGCACGGTACGGGGCACCCCAGCCCCGCCCTCTTGGGGCCGGCCGGCTGCGGGCGGCTCCTGACTCAGCACGGACTGCGGAGCCCTCCCCCCGCCCAGCTCCCCGCGGAGCCCCGCGGGCCGCGCACCTCGGAACCACTCCTCGGACTGCAGCGTGCTCTGCGCCGCGTGGCCCTCGAGCTGGGCGCGGATCTCCCGCAGCGCGGCCGTCACGTCGGGCTTGAGCGCGTCGCGCGTGTCGAGGGCGGCGGGGCCGGGCCCGGCCTGGATGCGCTGCAGCAGGTCGCCCACCTCCTCGTCGTGCGCGCGGCGCAGGTAGCGCGCCTCGTCCCGCAGCGCCGCCGCCTTCTTCTCCAGCTCGGCCCGCGCCAGGCTCGCCTCGTCCACGTAGCGGGCCAGCGCCCGCGCCGCCGCCTCCGCCTCGTCGCGCTGCCGCGCCTCGTCCTCCAGGCGCTGCCGCAGCTGCTGCACGTCGTCGCCCAGGCGCTCGTGCTCCAGCGCCAGCTGCCCGCGCTCCGCGCCCAGGCGCAGCACGGCGCCGCGCATGTCGCGGATCTCCCGCTCGTACAGCTCGCCCATGGCGGAGCGGCCCGCCTGCTGCTGCCGCAGCGCCGCCGCCTCGGCCTCCAGCGCGCGGTTGTGCAGCTCCAGCTGCCGCACCTTCTCGATGTAGCCGGCGAAGCGGTCGTTCAGCCCCTGCAGCAGCTCCTTCTCGTTGCGGCCGCGCAGCTCCGCGCCGTTCAGCGCCTCGCCGCTCTCGCTGCCGGCGCCGTAGCCGCGCCGGGAGCCGGCGGAGCCGGAGCTGCGCGAGTGGAAGCCGCTGGAGCCGGCGGAGCGCGGCGCGTGGCGCCCGGGCAGCTCCTTGCGGAAGAGCCCGGGGCCGGCGCCCAGCAGCACCTCCAGGCTGTAGCTCATGGCGGCGGCGCGAGGGGGCTCTGCGGCAGGCGGCGGCCGCGCCTATATAGCGGCCCGCGCCGCCCGCGCCGCCCCGCCCCCTCTGCGGTGCGCCGGGCCGGGGCCCGCGGCCGGGAGGTGCCTGGCGGGCAGCCCCGCCCCCCCCCCCCCCCCCCCCCGCACGGGGCAGGCACCCAGGCGGCCGCCCCGCGGGGCGCAGGGGAGCCAGTCCCCAGGCCGCCCGCGCCCGCCCCCGCCCCGGCTGGGGTTATCCGTGACCGCCATGGCGCCAGGGGCAAAGAGAAACAGGGCCAGAAGGGGGGCATCTGGACTCGCGCAGCCCTTGGAGACCCTCCTGAACACAGCCGCCAGCTCCCAGGGCAGGACCGGGCCTTGGTCCTGGAGGCAAGGCGACAAGCAGAGGACTTGCACACTCACTCCACCCTTGAGGCACGTGGTGATAGCACAGCCCAGACTTCAGCAGGAAAGGAGGGGGCTGCGGAAGGGAAACATGGAGAGAGAGAGAGGCTCAGAGGCTAAATGGGGTCTCCAGGGTGCCTCCAGCATGGCCTGAAATGGGCTTATGCCTCTCCCGATTCATACGTGCTGCCAGGCACATCTGTGCGAGCAGTACTAGGAAAAGAGTGAAGTATGCAGCCGCATGCGGGCACATGGGTATGCCGCTTCCTCAGGCTTTGCAAAGTGCGAGTGGGAGGGAGAGACTCCAGCCTGGGCACCTCCTGCCTATCCAGCTGTCTCTTCATCACCAGAGCTGTCTGCCTGCCTTTCCCTCTGTCTCTGCATTCCTAATCCACCCTGCCAGGATCTCTCTCTCTCCTCATCCCGAGACACTACCTAAAGCATATCCTTGCTTCCCCCTGTGCAAGGTTTTGAGTAGCTGGAGGGGCTGCTATTTAAAGGCTGGACCCTGCAGTTGGAAGTGCCACATTATATTCTTCAGTCTGAGTGGGGAATCACATTTCTTTTAATTAAGGGGAAGCTGGATTTTTATTTCAGACAAAGTGACTGCAGAGCTGCTTCAGCCTGCCAGAGGGTGGAGAGAGCTGCTAGTACAAAGCAGATACCTGCCCCACAAACATGTCTCAGCCATGACCCACAGGATCGTGGGTGAGGCTCAGGCAGTCACTCCTGGGCCACTGGGCTGGTGTAGACAACAGCATGGGGAAATGTCCCAGAGCCATTGCCCATCAGGCACCAGCAGCTGGGTTTTCTTCCTTCAGCTGGATTCGATATGGTGGCCTCGATGTGAGAACATGCCACAGACCCATGCTGGCTCCAGGAAAACCCCGCTCCCCTTTGCCCCAAACTTAGAAACTGAGCGCCACTTACTCGTCACTGCACCTGCTTTCCCTGTCATCCCCAGAGTGACTGGGCTGCTGCTTCTGCCCATGTTAGAATACAAACACCTGTCCCCTTCTCTCTTAGCATGGCAAATCATCTTATCCACATCTGACAGGAAAAGAGACTGAGGCACAGAGACAGGAGGCCACAGTTTCACAGAGTGTTAGAAACCAGCCCGTTTTTCAGACACAAGGGTGGGAGAGATTTGCTTCTGTAAGTGCCACTGCAGTCTCCCTCTAAGTAGACTTGAGCCCTAAGGGATGTTATAGTTCCATAGAAAGTGCTGTTAAATTTCTGATGTAATGTCACTGATTTGACATTTCGTAGCCAAGAGGAGTTTTCTTATGGCAAAGGGCCCCAGCCCGCTCTGAACTGCAGCTTCTCAAGAAAGCGCGAATCAGCAGCTGCAGTAACAACCTATTCAGCACTACAGGCAAAGTGACAGCGGCCGCAATGTGCAAGCACAGCCATGGGGGGGGCCCCGAGGCAACATGAAATTACAAGGCCAGACAGCGGAGCTAGCACTCAGACTCCTGCAAGAGAGTGTCCAGAGATATCTGAAGATCACAAGTGGTCAGGACCTTGGCTTTACATCTCATCTGAACAGCATCATCAAGCTGGGGCACTGACAGAAGACACGCACTACTGAATCCCTTGGGCTCTGTCTACATTAGATGCATTTGCCAGTGTAGCCAGGCAGGTAATTTTTTACTGACACACCTTCCTGCAGGAGGTACAGCTTATACTGGCAAGAGAGTGTGTTAGTTGGCATTGGTCATATCAGCTCTCCAAACTAAATCTACTGGACACTGTTACCAGTACAACAATATCTAGGCTAGGCCCATTGCTGGCATAGCTGTGTCTTAGAGAGACATTTTTCCCAGTCCTAACAAATAAACAATACTAAAAACTTTTTAACATATAAACCAGACCTAATTCTTCCCTCAAAACTAGGGTTCACTTTGGACTACTGACCTGGCCATAAATTTCTTAGTTTATGAGAGTAGAAAAAGGGGCTCTGACTGCAGTTATCCATGGCTGCCTTTGCTCCATAGCTGCTTTCCTTCCATGTCTTCTCACCCATCATCCAATCCCCTCTTCCCCCAGCAACCCTGGGTTATGGTGGCCAAGAGAGTGAGACCCCTCTCCCCACCACCCCCAGCCTTCTTACTGTTTGATGTTGCAGTGCTGTTAATCTACTGAGTATACCCTATCGAGTGTACACTCCCTTGTCATAATGCCAGAATCAAAATGACAGGGAGGTATGATGGGCTGACAGTTAAAGGTTTTACCAGCATAAAGTGTTGCCTCTGACCAATACAGCTATGCTAGTAACAGCCTGACTGGACATGCAGTTAGACAGGGCAAAAGAGGACCTTTTGCAGGTAAATTGTATTTTATTTGAGAAACTGCCATAAACTGCCATCAAAAGACCTCTATTGTCAGTCTAAGCCATGTCCCAGAAGCAGCTTTGGCTGGTGAGGTGAAATCAGAAAACACTTTCCAATGTGGACAAGGTTTAAGAGTAGCACACTGGGGGGCAAGGGGGCAGGGTGGAGAGCAGAACCAGGTCCCCACCATGGTCCAACTCATCTGCCAACTCTTTCCCAGCCTCCACCTCACCTGCAGTTTATCGCTTGCCATGACTTTGATGTTATCTTGGTTTGTTGGGGAGACAGTCTGGGACCAGGGTTAGCCTTGCTGTTCAGCTCTGCCTTCCCAGCTAAGCCCACTCCCATCTGGGGCCTATGCCCTCTCCTCAAGTGGTTCCCTTTTAAGGGGGTGCTCGCTCAGGCTTCTGAACATTTGTTGGGGCTTCAGCTGTCGTAGCCTTGGCCCCTTTTTTGTCTGGCTACACCCTCATCCTTGGTCCACTCTCTAAGACCTCAGGTCCTAGGCATCAGCCCTGCCTCGGCGGCGGCCCCTCTAAAATTCCAGTTTTACCTACTGTCCTCAGTATCTCTGGCTTGGGGCTAGCTTCTGGCACCTAAAGTGGGGGCTGCCACCCAGGCATCTCCACTTGTGGTCTCCTCCACCCCTGTATCCACAAGCCAGTCCTCTGGACTCAAGTTCAAAACAGAACATAAACACAGGCCAGCTGCTTCACAAAACAAAAAGTCTCCTTCAATTAAGGTTAATGCAGGCTCTAACTTCCTTGGAGCCATCTCACTCCAGCTTGCACCCTCACTTGCCTGTCCATCCCCAGCAGCCCTTTTCACCTAAGAACTCATCTGTGTCCCATGCACAGTCAGAGACTGGGCTTATATGCCCAAGTTCAGCCTTCTTCCAGCCATAAGGACATGGAAAAGCTTGAGGGAGTCCGAAAAGAGCCATCCATATGATCAGAGACTTCCAAGGCAAGCCATACGAGGAAAGGCTGAGGGACTTGGGCCTTTTCAGCCTAAAAAAGAAAAGGCTGAAAGGGGACTTGGTAGCAGCTTACCACTACGTCAGGGAGTACATCAAGGGCTTCTTTGGGGAAAACTAGTAGTAATGGCCACAAACTCCTGGAAGACCATTTCAGGCTTAACTCTAGGAAAAACTTCACAGTCAGGGTGTCCAGACTGTGGAATAAGCTCTCTCCAGAGGTGGTGCAATCGCCTACCCTAGATATCTTCAAGAGGAGACTGGACAGTCACCTTGCTGGGGTCACCTAACCCCAGCTGTCTTTCCTGCCTAATGCACGGGGGCTGAACCCAATGAACTTGTGAGGTCCTTTCCAGCTCCTTACAATCTATGAATCTATGAATATGACTGGATCTTCTGCACCCAGGGACCAGGTGCAGCTAATTGCCTCATTAGCCACCTACCCTTTTTAGTCCTTGGCTCAATCCACCTGTGCAACTACTCCTTGCTGGCCTTCCTAGCCCTAGGTTGCTTATCCCCCACCACCCTTCCTAGTATCAGGGGCAGGGGCTTCCTTTTACACTAAGATAGAAAGAATGTCATTGTCCATTGATTATCTATTCCCTATTCATTGAGGGCTCGTAACTAAGCACAGTGGCTCTGTGGTTTAGGGACAGTTGGGAGAATCAGGGACCACAGTTCTGCTGAATAGAATTCCTCCTTGGAAATTGCATGTGGTGCTCTCTCTCTCCCCCTGTGTACCAGTTTCTTGGGATAGGGGGATCATGGACACTTTTGTAAAAAGCTGCAGGCAAAGTGCATTCAGGAAGGGCTGCTGTGTGACAAGTCAGCAGGGCTCAGTGCCCTCTGTAATGAGCTTGCACAACAATAAAGCCTATTTGTTTTCAAAAGTCACAGAGGAGACAGAGTTGGGGGAGCTGCTGCCAGCTGCTAACCTGATCCCGCACCTCTGCCTCCAGGCAAGTGCTGCTGAAGTGGAGAAAGTTCCTCGTGTGTAGGAGGGGTCAGCAGGACTGCTCCAGTCCAGTGCAAGTGGAAACCAGGCAGCCACCCCCTCCCCTTTCTCCCACCTCCCCAGGACCCCATCTCCAGCACTATGCAGTGAAGCAGATCAGACTAACATCTTCTGTGTCCTGTAACTTTCCAGCAGCACACCCAGTACATGCACTGGGCTGTGGGCTGAAAACAGGCTGTTGTCAAAGGGGTACATCCTCTGGATTCCTCCCCCATAAGAGCCATTCTCCCCACCACTGGGTAAAGCTTCATCAGTAGCCCATAGACACCTCTGAGTGCTCTTGATAATGAGGTGATGTTCACCTCTCCCAGAGTTCCCAGCCCCCAAGGGCCTTGGGGATCCAAGATCCAGTTTATATCCCCTGTGTCCCATGGTGGTGATAAGGGGACACTGTCATATACTGTGGGAAGATACTTACAGTAGCATAATGATGGCTGGGCAAGTAGGGTACAAGCCCCAAGCACTACCTAAGGTGGGTTGTGGGGTGCCATTCCCTCCCATCCCCCCTATTTCCAATCTGCCCTCCATGACCCCATGGAGACCCCACTAACATCACTCAAACACACTGAAAGACACAAACACCCTTGTCCCTGTGAAGTCCAAATCCTCCTGAGCTATCATGTAGCATTTATCTCTACAGCTACACTGGGAAGCTAGGGGCTTTACACGGAGAGATGCTGGCCCTTTAATTGTAATATACTGAAAGCAAATTTGCACTTCCCTGGAGTACTAGGACAGTGCCTGATTTTATGTGGAGAAGCTGAACATGAGCTAGCATTTTTATTCAAGTCGCAGGAACCTCCGGACTAGACCCGGCCCACAAGCCTTCGCAGCTTACTTTGCAGAAGCTCTGAGTACCCTGATGACAGTAGGAGCCAATAGGAGCTACAGTTGCTCAGCACTTTGGAGTATCAAGCCCTTGATGAAAAGGAGAAAGAGATGATAACTGTCCTAACCCCTGCAGCAATCATTAGGACCTGCTGGAGGAGGCTGCTTTCTTGGCAATAAACAAGGCATCTTGGCATCCCTGCTGGAGTGGAAAGTGATCAATGTGACCTGGGAGGAGTGGGCGGGAAAGTGGGGAGATTCACAGGGAGCAAAAGGTGCCTCCTTCACTTGAAATGTTTAAGAAAGAAGGAAACCCAGCTGTATAGGAGAAAGAAGTCTGGGAGATAATGGCACCAGCTGGGTAGAACAGGACACCTGGCTTCTATTCCTGGCTCTGAGTGGCCATATAATCTAGAGGCTGGATCCACAGATTGGGAGTCAGGACTCCTGGATTCTGTCTCTGAATTTCTTTTGCTGTGATCCTGAAGCCCGTTCTTGCATTGTGCTGGGCTTCGGTTTCCCCATCTGTAGAACACTAACGGGTGTACAGCTCCCTGCTCTAATGCATGGTGCTTTACAAAAAGTACCATGAGTTAGAGCAGGGTTTCTCAATCCCTGGGCCATGGCCCCGTGCTGCACCGCAGCGAGTCAGCTGCCAGTCCATAGCACAGTCACAGTGGACCAGCAAACCGCAGCCCCCCAGAGCTGGGCGGAGAGGCTGTGGCTCCTTCTGCAGGGCCCGCAGTGCAGGGTTTGGCCCACCTCCGCTCCCAGAGGGTGAGGGTAGGGGTATCCTTACCTGACTTCTAGGTGGAAATCCCGGCCACAGTCAGTGGGTCATGGTTTGCTGGGCCATGACCACTTCCAGGCCACAGTTTGCTGGGCTGCAGCATAAAAACTTTGGGAACCCCTGACTTAGAGCAACCTTGCCCCCACCACTCAACAAACATTCACTGTTGGGTTGGGGGATGGCGGCAAATTAAGCTCCACTTTGGAGCTGATCCAGGAGGAGCTTCCTGTCTGCATCCTTTCTCCCCTAGCTCTGCCCCCTCCCCAGCTCCAGAGTTGTTTGGAGGATGAGAGGGGGGGAAAGGAAGAGGATGGAGCTCTGGGCTGGAGTTTGCCCAGCTTGACCTGGAGGTGGGAAGAGATTGGAGCCTCTCCAAGGCGGGGGGCTTGTGGGGGGCTCCAATCCACCTGCCCCGCTCCAGGTCAGGTTGGGCAAACCCCAGCCTGCTGTTCCCTCCCTTCTCTTCTCCCCTTCCCTTCCTGAAGACAGCACCAGGAGTGAGGCTTGGCTGCATCAGCCCAGTGCAGATCCATGTGAAGGACCAGACAGAAGTTAATGAAGGCACTGTGCTTTGGAGTGCCTTCATCTGAACCGTCATTATATGAGGGTGAATTTGCCATGTGATTGGGCACTTTTAAAGTGCTCTGCAGCCATTCACTTCTGTCAGGGTGCAGCGGTACATCTCTTTCAAGGGGCCAATCATGCAACTTCTGTCAGCTCCCTGAGTGATCCTAAGGCAAAAGGCACTTCACTGGGGCAAAACACTGTTAGCCTGAGCAGTGTCCCTGGGGTGTGGTGATCCCCACCAGCTCCATTTGGCACAGAGGCATCTATGCTACTGGGGCCTCTGAGACAGGCTCTAACAGCTTGGTGGTATGTACTGTGGTTTACCTGGAAATGGGGGCTCCCATGGGTAACACTGGAGGGGAGGAGGAAAAAGCAAGGGGCAGTCTTGTCTGAACCAAGCCTGACTGCACTGCTGGGAGCAAATGAATGCAGGGGGAGATCACCCAGCTCCCATGCTGCCTCTGGAATTTGGGATGCACAAAAGTCTCTTTCCCTGCAATGGAATTGGGCTGGGTCTGGCTGCAGGCAGATGTGGGGAAAAACCCAGGGAGATCTTGTTTGTGAGGCATTAGGAGGCAACAATTTGATTTCCTCTCCCAATAATCCTTCCAAATGTGATTAGTTCTGCTAGAATGATAGCAGGTGAGAAGCAGCTGCTGGGGGGTGGACATAACACACATTCTCCCTCTAACTGCATATGTCAGGCTTGGCTGCTGAATGACTCTTTCTCCCTCCTCAAGTGGGGCAGCCATGGCTACAGGCCTTGGGTAGTTTGGGCAGGGAGGTGCATTTGGTTTTCCTCAGTGAGCTGCAGGTGCAGGAGACAAGGGCCCATGAGAAAGACAACAATCAACATCATGGCCTGAACCTGCTGGCCTTAGTCAGGCCAAACTCCCTGGACATTTTGTATGAGTAAGCACTGTAGCATCAGGTTAGAAAAATTACACACCCATTGGGCAAGTCTTCACGAGACGCTATGTCACCATAGTGATGAACTATGGCAACATACCTCATTGTTATGGCGATGTAGTGTCAGTGGGCATGAACTGTGACACTAGTGCTACTGTGCAGTAGTGTCTCATTGCTACTGTGCAACAGGGTCAGAAATGACCTGTGCACCACCAGGACTGCAGTAACAACTGCACAGTTAGGATGTAGAAATACCCATTTGGTCCTATCTAGCCCCCCAAAGGGACTAGTACACAACTCCCACTCCCCTCCCCTCCAGCTGTGGAGAAACCCATGGGAGTTACTGGGATCCCCAGGTTGGTGGTGGGGAGAAAATCAGCCCCTAGGATAGTTCCTTATTCTGGACCCTCCAGTGCTTTTCTGGTCTAGTGTTGACTGACTCAGACAATGCAGCACTCAGGGAGAAGGGCAGGGGGAAGCCTTCTGGTCTGAAACAGACAGCTTTTATCAAGAGCCTACATCTCCTGTCATCCTGCTGCTGTTGCTACTGCCCCAGGGCAGGAAAGCTTGGCTAGGATGTTGCACACAGCGGTGAGACTTTGGCAGAGGGCACATCTGGGACAGACCCAGCAAGCAAGGGAGTGGGGGGGTTTTGTGGCATGTGCCCATCTGCTCGTGGGGCAAAGCTCTGGAACTTAATTCATACCCTAGTAGACAAATGCCCATAAGAAAGACAGTATCACAGCTTGCACTAACTGACCTGCTCATGGAGATTGTTTCTACAAGGAAAACCCTCAGGCAGGCAGTGCCAGAGCTCAGGGGCTGTGGTGGGACATGGAGAAGGCATGATAAATCTGCATCTTTATAGACTAACTAAATCAGAGATGTATAGCATAAGCTTCCATAAGCAGTAGCTTATTTCATGAGTGCTGCTTGATGATGTTTAAAAGAATGCACTTCACTGGAAGAAGCAGGGCATTATTTTGACCCAGCTCCACAGTGTCTGTATAAATTGGGTGCTTCAGCAGGACTGTTTGGCACTTTTAGTGAAAGCTGATTTAATCAACTATTAGATAAAAATGCCAAAAAAGCCCCACTAAAGTGCACTATATATACAGATGCTGGGCAAGCCAGATCCAACTAACATGCTGCCTCTTCTGAGCACGTGCTGGGCTCCACACAGCAATGTGTGGAGTTTAACAAAGCACTGCCTGGTTTTGTTTTAATATCTGCAAGCAGCCCAGATGCTGTGAAGGGGGAGGGGGGAGAAGGGAAGGGAAGGGAAGGGGAACAGGGGGCAAGGGGGGGCCTGACCCAGCCTGCCATGGCAGGGAGGCAAGTAATTCTATCCGGCCAGGTCCCATCAGCCCCACACCTACCATGGGGGTGGGCGAGGTCTCCATGGGGACTGGCCCACGACCACTGCAGCTTGGATGTGCTCTGCCAAGCAGATGAGATGAAATCGTAGGTGGGTAGGGAGTAGTGTCCAAGAGCAAGATGAGAGGGGGGACCAGGATTGTGAGGCAGTGACACTGTGTGGCCAGGGCCCAGGCCACAATCTGCTCCCTGCAAGTCTCTGCCTGCATGGTTGTTGGGTGGACTGGCAGCAGCAGCGGGAGCAACCACAACAGAGACTGGAGGGAAGCCAAGTATGTTTACCATGTTGCCTGTGCCCTATTGTGCCCCAGGGCAGTGGGACCAACTGCACATGCCATGGCCTGATCTGCCACCCTACACCTGGGCCAGGTGGGGTGAAGGGACACATTGTGGGCTGGATATAATAAATCCCTTGGTGGGCAAGGTCTGGCTCACAGGCCATATTTTGGCTATCCCTGGTTTAGACCATACCTAGCATAATCCAGTCTGTGGGTGATTTCTTGTTCCACAATTTCCTGTTTGAGTTTATTTTTAAAGTTCTAGGCAGCAAACAGGAACAGATCAACACCAGTCTTGCAGAGTTAACTAACGGTATACAGGACCACCTGGACATAACAGCCTT
This sequence comes from Crocodylus siamensis, assembly GCF_052110815.1. NCBI lineage: Eukaryota > Metazoa > Chordata > Crocodylia > Crocodylidae > Crocodylus > Crocodylus siamensis. The sequence goes on from NC_143403.1 coordinate 49,814,283, forward strand.
TTGAGAGGAGGTCTCTCTGCATTTGGTCACAAAGACTATCACAAACACCTTCAGTTCTTTAAGGAGATGAAAGAAGTAAAACTTTTTAAACTTACTTGCTCTAATTGCTGCTTGTGTTTACCAGCTCTTCTTCCTGCCTTCCCTTCACAGCATCTGACAAAGCCCTCTGCTTACAGAAACTAATGCAATACATCTCTGATTTAGTTAGTCTGTATGGTACAAATCTATCTTGCTTTCTCTCTGTCTTCAGACTAACACAACTAACTACTCTCTCTCTTATGGGAGATGGAGAGTCATCTTGGCATCACCTGGAGAAAGGATGGGAGTGGGGAGGGCAGAAGTAAGCCCAGCTCAGGTTTGTATAAGGACATGCTGGGATTTCTACAGGAGCAGCTCTAGTTCTGTGGAGGGCTGTGGCCATCTTAGGGAGAGGTAGAAGATGTTATCACCTGATACATGGGGATTTTCAGCAAGTGGAGAATCCTCCTGTCCCATTAGGGCAAGCCCCAAAGTGCAGCCCTTGACTTGTTTAAGTTTCATGATCAGAGGTCAGGAAAACAGACCTTACAACGATAGGCTGAGAGCCTTGGGGCTCTTTAGCCTGAAAAAGCACAGGCTCAGGGGCGATCTGATGGCCACTTATAAGTTTATCGGGGTGACCACCAGGATCTGGGGGAATGTTTGTTCACCAGAGCGCCCCAAGGGATGACGAGGTCGAACGGTCACAAACTCCTGCAAGACCGTTTCAGGCTGGACACCAGGAAGAATTTCTTTACTGTCTGAGCCCCCAAGGTCTGGAACAGTCTGCCAGCGGAGGTGGTTCAAGCACCTACATTGAACACCTTCAAGAGTAAATTGGATGCTTATCTTGCTGGGATCCTATGAACCCAGCTGTCTTCCTGCCCTTTGGGTGGGGGGCTGGACTCGATGATCTTCCAAGGTCCCTTCCAACCCTAATGTCTAAGAAAATCTATGAAGTTCAGAAGAAAGGACCCCCCAGGGCCACACAAAACATGGGATCTCCATGGAGTGGAGGATGTGATGCAGTACCAATACGTGCTTTTCCAATGCCCTATGGTTTGGCAATAGGCCATAGACTGCCTGAGGGGATCCCCTCTAGGAACAATCTCCATGAGTAGATCAGGTAGTGCCGCTTGTGATGTCTTTCTTTCCTATGGGCATTTGTCCACTAGGGTTTGAACTGAGTCCCAGCAAACTCATGGCACACAGCTGTCAGATGGTAGCAATATTTAATCCTGGCTGCCCTGCCCTGTATTCAGCCTAGGGACTTGAAATTTTCTACAGTACTTAAGTTTTCTTACCTGCTTTACTGGTTTGGTACTGTGGCCCTTTCTGGAAATGGGTTGTGAGTTTGGTCCATGAGTCTGGGCTTTCCAAAACAAGCACTGTAAGACAGAATCCTAGTTCACTCTACACACCCAAACAGCACCGCCCTAGTCACGTGACTCCTAGCTTGGGCACTTACACACAGGTAGCAATCCGAATCCACCTTCAGTGGAGACAGATGTATTGCTCAGCTAGTGAGCATGTGCTGAGCATATCTGAGTGCAAGTCCTGGAAGTCTGGCCCAACAAAAGCCCCAAATGACAATGTTGCTGGAGAAGTATCACTGGGGTACGTTCTGTGAAACCGGACTCTGCCCGTAGCGTTGGAAGGACAGTTTAGTGACTAAAGCACTGGATGCAAGTCTAATGATGCGAGCTGATCCTGCCTCTGCCGCTGACCTTGCATATAGTCTTGAGCAAGTCACTGTGCCTACATTTCTCCCTATGTAGAATGGGGATAATAACACTGACCTGTTTTGCAGGTGCGGATCAGTTAATTAGTGTTTGTAAGGCATTTTGTGAGATTCCAACAAATTGGTGAATTCTGCTAAATACCTTGTCAAAAGGACACAAAAAGGAAGGAAGAGGACAGCTTAGAAAAAAGGAGTTGTCAGTCTATGTATCCCCCCTACTGCATCTGCAATTTTCACTAGCTTAATTGACTTCTTGCGCAGTTTAAACCATAAACAGCAGCAGCAGGTGGCACCAAGTAAACTTCCCCATGGCAGTTTCTTGTCCCCAGGAAGCTTTCCTATCAGGTGAGCTTGTGCCAAGCAATCTTATCCCAATTTCTGATCAGAATCATTCCGCTGAACACTGAAGGATGCCCACTGAGCTGGTTCCATGCTTGCTGTGATGCCAGGTTTTAAATAAACCATTAGTCTGGGAAAAGAGGCAGACTGTAACCAGGTGAGAACTGGTGTGTGATCTATTCAGATTAGCAAATAAGAGATTTGGTCTGATGCCGTGTGGAAAAGACTCTTGCCCCATGACAGGAAAGTTCATTTGGAATGGGCTGGGTTGCTAGAACTATTTTACTGGAGTTTACAGGAGGGGAGAGGTTCATTTGGAAACAAGTTGAAATCTTCCTGACCAATTGCAAACTGTTCATCATATCAAGGTGATCAGGGAACATAGTTTAGGATAGTATCAATGCTTTCTATGTTGAATCCAGTATAGCTGTGGCAATTTCTCCACCACCGTGTGGAAAGTGCAGTGTGAAAAATGAAGTTAGGATTTGTTTATCCAGCTAGACCAAGGCTCTGACTCCATCCTGAGTGTATCTTCTGCTTCATAGGAAAGTAAACCTCTGATCCCAGCAGTGCTTCTTCTTGTGCAATAATAATGTACATGAATCATCTTCCCAAAGGGCTGAAGTGAGCATGCTGAAGCAGGGCATTCAATGCCATTAGTTCCATCTCTGGCCTTGCAGTGGGAAGGACACTGGTAATGCAATTGCCCCCGCTTTACCTGCAGCAATTTTGGGTGTTCCCGGTGTTGTGAGGCAGTGTGCCTGGTAGTTGTGGAACACAGTTCTTTGTGTAATTTTAAGAGCAGATTAGACAAACACTTGCTTAGGTCATGGGTGATCTAGTAGCTAGGCCACAAGGGAAGGACAGGATCCAAACCACAGACCAAGTCAGGGGGTCAGGAATCAGAGATCAAATTGCCAGATCCAAGGAGAAATCCAGGGACAGAGTCCAAGTCAGTACCCAAGTCAAGGTTTAGGAGACAGAAGCTGATGTTGTCACCAGGACAAACCGTGAGACAGAGCTGAAGGCAGGGTACATCCAGAGACAGAATCAGGAGACAGAGGCAAGTCAGGGTGTGCCAAGGTTCAGAGCTGGAGTCAGAACCAGAATCAGGGCAAAGCAAGAGTTGGAGACCAAGTTCCCAGCTACAAGGGGAATAGGCAAAAAGCCAGAATCTAGGAATACAGCCAAGCATGTCAAATACCAGGGAACATAAGAGTCAGAGAACAGACCTTCAGTGGAACTAAATAGGGATGCTGCTCTGTAGCAGCCAATCCAGAGGCCCAGACAATGGCCAGATGCTTCATTAGCTGGCATATGGCTGCCAGTCAGAGCCCCTAGGCAGGTGTGGCCAACTAGGCAATAAGCCCAGGCTGAGCTGCCTGTTAGGATCCCTGACAGATGATTTAGACAGGGATGATCCCACCTTGAGCAGGGAGTTGGACGATGACCTCCGGAGGTCCTTTCCAGCCCTACTATTCTACATTTCTATGATTACTTGTCAAGTAAGGTAGGATCAACATGTCATAAATACCATCTTTCTCAAAGTTCCAGTCTCCAGCTGAGGCTGGCCACATTGTCCTTACTTTTCACCATCCTCTCCTGAAAAAAGAAATTCAGATCACAATTGAGGCATATGTTTTAACAGGGAAGGTGATTTACTACAACTCATCAAGGGTTGGAGTGGGATACCTGTAGCATTAGCAATTTTTAAATCAAGGCTAGATGTCCTTCTAAAGATATACTACTGTTCACACACAAATTAATTCAGCAAATCTTGTGGCCTGTGTTATGCAAGTCAGAGCAGGTGATGATCACAATGGTCCATGCAATATATGACTCTTAAGGTTTCTTTTAAGGCTAGTTGTATGCTAGAAAGTTGCGCTGGCATAAGGTGCTTATTTTGGCACAGCCTGACAAGTCTCACGTGAGCTACAGCATTTCTGATCAGATCAATTCCTCATTGATCCTTTCCACTAGTTTTCCATATGAGGTTTTTATTCTCTCCTGTGTTTCCTTTTGACATGGATGCTTTTCTATGGATTATTACGCTCAGCTGCACTGGAATTGCTTTTAACCTTTCCAGTGCCTGGACATGTGGCAGCAGGCAGTGTATAAATCTATCATTGTATAAAGTCTTTCATCAGTCACATGGGATGCCCATGCCTGCTATGGGACAGGGAAATCTGGGTGAGGGGGATCCCCTACCCTCCATAAATGCTGACCTTGTGAAGGAACACCTTGAGAAGCTGGATACCTTCAAGTCAGCTGGCCCTGACAATCTGCACCCCAGGGTACTCAAGGAGCTGGCGAGCGTCATAGCCTAGCCCCTGGCACGGATCTTTGAAAACTCCTGGCGCTCTGGTGTAGTGCCCGAAGACTGGAAGAAGGCCAATGTGGTGCCGATCTTCAAAAAAGGGAGGAGAGTGGATCCGGCTAACTACAGGCCCATTAGCCTGACTCCTATCCTGGGGAAGATCCTAGAAAAGTTTATTAAGGAGGCCATCCTTGAGGGACTGGCCCAGGCTAACGTTCTAAGGGATAGCCAGCATGGGTTTGTTGCGGGTAGGTCTTGTTTGACCAATGTCATTTCCTTCTATGACCAGGTGACCTATCACCTGGACAAGGGAGAAGAGGTTGATGTCATATATCTTGACTTCAAAAAAGCTTTTGATTTGGTATCCCATGATCACCTCTTGGCCAGACTGGCCAGTTGTGGCCTTGGCTCCACCACGATCTGCTGGCTGGGAAATTGGCTTCGTGGTCGGACCCAGAGGGTTGTGATTGATGGCAGTCACTCATCGTGGTGCCCTGTGACCAGTGGGGTCCCTCAAGGCTCTGTCCTGGGACCCATACTGTTCAACATCTTCATTAACGATGTGGACATTGGAGTCAGGAGTGGACTGGCCAAGTTTGCCGATGACACCAAACTTTGGGGCAAAGCATCCACGCCAGAGGACAGGCAGGTGATCCAGGCTGACCTGGACAAGCTCAGCAAATGGGCAGACGAGAACCTCATGGTGTTTAACACCGATAAATGCAAGGTTCTCCACCTTGGGAGGAAAAACCTGCAGCACCTTTATAGGCTCGACAGTGCTACGTTGGTTAGCACTACAGAAGAAATAGACTTGGGGGTCATCATTGACCACAAGATGAACATGAGCCTCCAATGCGATGCTGCGGCTAGTAAAGCGACCAAAACGCTGGCTTGCATCTATAGATGCTTCTCGAGCAAATCCCGGGACGTCATTCTCCCCTTGTACTCGGCCTTGGTGAGGCCGCAGCTGGAGTACTGCATCCAGTTTTGGGCTCCACAATTCAAAAAGGATGCGGAGAAGCTTGAGAGAGTCCAGAGGAGAGCCACGCGCATGATCAGAGGTCAGGAAAACAGATCTTACGATGGCTGGCTGAGAGCCATGGGACTCTTTAGCCTGGAAAAGCGTAGGCTCAGGGGTGATCTGATGGCCACCTATAAGTTTATCAAGGGTGACCACCAGGATCTGGGGGAACGTTTGTTCACCAGAGCGCCCCAAGGGATGACGAGGTCGAACGGTCACAAACTCCTGCAAGACCGTTTCAGGCTGGACATAAGGAAGAATTTCTTTACTGTCCGAGCCCCCAAGGTCTGGAACAGTCTGCCAGCGGAGGTGGTTCAAGCACCTACATTGAACACCTTCAAGAGTAAATTGGATGCTTATCTTGCTGCGATCCTATGACCCCAGCTGACTTCCTGCCCTTTGGGCAGGGGGCTGGACTCGATGATCTCCCGAGGTCCCTTCCAGCCCTAATGTCTATGAAATCTATAAATCTATGAAATCTATCAAGCAAACCCAGCCCCAAAGTTTAATTTGATGACTTTCAGCAAGCAAAGCTTGTAGACAGAATACACATGCCATAAACAGTAGTTTGCTTGTTCCAAATTTACTAACCATTAATTTCAGAGTCCATTAATATCTGACTGGGGAATAGCTACAATATAGAGTAATGAACAAGACCCCAGAGAGGATGAAATGTATCCAGCTGGCTCTCTAAGGAATCCAGGCAATAAAACAAAAAACATCCAGGTTCCACATGAGATCTTCATGAGGCTGGGAAAGTCCATGTCAAACCATTAGGGTGCTATGTAATAACCTATACTGAATGGTAACAGATGTCCCTGTTACTTAATATGTGCTCATCCACTCCATGGTGCTGACATTGCAATTAAATAGCTACTCAGATGTATGTGCTTGGCTTGTGACTTAAGAGATACACTATTAGCTCCATTTGCTTTTAAAAAGAAGGAGTTATAAGGGGTAATGAAGATTTAGTGCCGGTGAGACAAAGGACCTCAAGGGACAACTCAACTCTTATGAACATACTACAGTATTCTACAGTAATTTCTGCAAACATTGTCATATTGCCAGTGTTATTGTGCTATGATTTCGGGGCCATGAATGCAGAACATAGCAGCATTGTTTAAGACAGGGGTGTCAAACATATGACCTGTGGGCCAGATCCAGCCTGCAGAGCTGTTTCCTTCAGCCTACAAGACTCTTTTTAATAGATATAGATATCGATATATAACTGTACATCTAACAACCTGTCTTGTGACCACCATGGTTCATTTGACAGTCCAAGAACACACTCCTATAGTTACATCATTCTTAGTCCTGTTGCAAAGACCACACCATGTTCCCACGTACCCATCACAATTATGCAAAGGACTACCTCAGTCCACCCCCCACTCCCAAATCCCCCTCCTGTTTTTCAGTCCTTTCGTTGTCGTATTCATCATTGTCATCGTCGTCATCCTTGTTTCATAGATTCATAAATGCTAGGGTCAGAAGGGACACCAACAGATCATTGAGTCCGACCCCCTGCCTAAGCAGGAAAGAGTGCTGGAGTCAGATGATCCCAGCCAGATGCCTATCCAGCCTTCTCTTAAAGACCCCCAAGGTAGGGGAGAGCGCCACCTCTCTTGGAAGCCCATTCCAAATTTTGGCCACCATTCAAATTTTGACTACCATGAAGAAGTTTTTTCTGATGTCTAGCCTAAATCTGCTTTCTGTCAGTTTGTGACCATTGTTCCTTGTTACCCCAAGAGGCACCCTGGTGAACAGAGCATCTCCAATCCCTTGCTACATTCCCCTAATTAATTTGTAGGCGGCCACAAGATCACCTCTCAGCCTTCTCTTGTGGAGGCTGAAGAGGTCCAAGTCCCTCAGCCTCTCCTCACAGGGCTTGTCCGATAAGTCCCTAACCATATGAGTGGCCCTCCTCTGGACCCTCTCAAGTCTATCAACATCCTTCTTGAAGTACAGCACCCAAAACTGTTGTTGCTGTCTTCAGACGGCTCACCTATGAAAAGTCTATGCCAGTCCCCTCTCTTCCATATTATGTCCACCATCTCTTTCCTGTCCTCTTCTACCATCTTCCTGTAGTAGCAGTACATCTCATTCAGGCATACTCTAATACAGTCCTTGACTGGTATGTTTGTGTGCCTGTTTTTGAACAAGTTCCTGATCTTCCTTGCTGCACAACAGAAAATATTTTTACACCTCCCTGCCTGCCATCTGACACCACCAGGGAAGAAATCCTGCTTGATGTACACAACAGAGCAAGCTCACAAAGAGACTCTCATGGACCTAGAGGGGACAGTTTTCCAGCTTCTGCTTCCTCTGTGGAAAAAAAAAGTTTATTTCCTACATGTGGGGACTTTTTACCATCTTGAACTTTCCCTGAGCCTGATGAAGGGCTCATGAGCCCAAAAGTTTGCAGAAAAAGAGATTTTTTTTTTTTGCAATTTCTTAGTTGGTCTAATAAAAGTTATCATTTTGGAACCAAGAGGTCTAGATTTTTATGATCTTTCAAAAGGTGTTTCTGAAGCTGAAGATAAATTGGTTGAAGTGGACTGTCAGGGCCTCTTTGCTGCTTAGTCAAGTGTCCATACAGAACCACCTCTGGTCAGTTTTATGAGACCGGTCACCACCAGGTAGAGTATGCCAACTCTCTTCCACACCTCTTTGGCATACGGGCAGTCCCAGAGGAGGCAGTCAATTGTTTCTACCTCCCACTAGCAGGATTGCTTGGGGTAGTTGGATGGGCCTCTGCCCCATGCTGTTTTTCCATGCTTGCATGAGGACTGCTCGGTAGGCTACGTAAGTCTATACAGGGCTCTGAGTGGGCTAGGAATTACAACAGTAAGGCCTATTGCAGAATTCAAGACTACAGGGCTCCACTGAGCATGGCTGTCAGCAGCAGAGGGGTGAACAAGGACAGTGGTGACCCAGGGTTGTTTGTCCCTCTGCCATTTGCCCTACCACTGCCAGCCCATTGCTGCCACCCAGCCACTGCCAGGTCCAGATCCAGCCCATGAGGAGCTCTGCAGAGCAGTCTAGATCTGGTGTGGAGGATAAAGGGGGTGAGTTTGATAACCCTAGTTTAAAGTAAGAGATGGAACAGGTACTGCTTCTCTCTCTCAGTTGCTGCCTTGTTTTACTTCTTCAATGAAGCTCACGGACACTGTGGCTCCCAGAGCACAGGGTGGTCTGGCTGCTCAAATCCAGCTGGAACTTTGGCTGTTGGGCCCCCTCATCTTCGGAAGCTACCATTTAAAGAAGATTGTTGGGGTCCTTTTCTCTGTACTGTGGAATACAGGCATGATGCTCAAGCACCCAGTAGGAGGACAGCCCTGCTGTAATCTTCTCTGCATGACAGAAGAGTTCCTTCTTCCCTTCATCCCTCTCTCCCAGGGGCAAGGAACCATAGCAAATTGTGTTTCACTTTCCTGTTAAGCCCTGGGGCTCCCTTCCAGGGAAAGAATGGGAATAAATGAAGGAGACAGAAGCAGGAAGAGAGAAATTTCTGCATTGACACACCAGCGTCCAACATCCATGCCTTTACCTACACTTCCAAAGCCTCTCCTGCCAGGTAGCTGGAGTGGGCAGACCTATTCTCTGACTGGTGCCATCCCTGATCTCTATCATTTTGGACTTGGATTCACAGGAATCCAAGGCACTCAGGCACACACGTGGCTTAAGATCTCTGAAAATCCCAGCTTTATTTCATTCCTAAAGTATCCAAAAGCATACAGGGCATCTTATATACAAAGCAATGTGTTCCCTGCCATGGAGAACTGAGATCAAAGTTCTGACCAGTACCAGTGACAAACAACAGGGAAGAAACAAAGGAACAAAAGGAGGAAATATGCAGCAGAGCAATCAGGCATGTACTCAGGTCCGGTATACGCACGTGATGGTTCAATTAGTTTATTATTATAAAACAAACAAACAAAAAAATCACTCTGTTATGCCCCTCATCTTAAAAATTAGCAGTCAGCAGCAGCATCTTCTTTTCTAGACTGAGAAAGTGAAAAAAAAAATCTTGACAAAGTTGAAGCTGATTCACACAAGATTGTCTCTTTATGAAATTCCATTATATAAAATTCCTGCTGTGAATGAGGTGCATTGTTTGGCAATCAAAACCCTTTGGTATCAAGTTTTTTGTTTAACTTAAAATCCTTATTATATTTTCCTACTCCACATGAAGCACCCTGCTGTAGCTAACTCAACATTTACACATCCTCACAGCTACTAATGAAAGCAGAAGCCAGCAGATGCATTGTTTAACTCTCTGTATTCTGCTGCGGTGAGCATGAGTTGGCATTTTTGTTAACATTTCCTTGAAATCCCTCCTCTGCCAAAACACTGATCCTTTTTTTTTTTAAAGATTTTATTTAAACTTTTAAACACAAAAGGGAAAACACACCTCTGGGTAATAAATTAGAGCTACAGGATCTTAATAGCAAAGCAAAGCTGTCACAGTTGCACACGAACTGCTGCTTCCTTTATGTCTGATGCAAAAGAAGAATTTCAGAGCAGAAAAAAAAAGTCACCTTTGAATGACACCAGGTCTGGAGAGAAATTCAGGCGCAGGACACACGCACACCACTTACTGGAGGTTACAGCAGGAGTCACTTTCCACACAACATGCACCTGTCACGATTGTTTTTTTTAAAGCAGGAGGTTCATGGCACATTTTCCAGCCAGGTGAGAGGAGGGAAAAAGAAGCGATACAGTCAAGGGGACCCAACGGGGCAGGGTAGCGAAAAGCCAAGTGAAGGGCCTAGCATGCAGCGAGCTGGGCAGGTCCCAGCTCAGCCCACTGTGGCAGACTTTCCCATCCCATACAGCCGCGGCTGGAGGCCTAGACTAGGCCAGGAGGAGGGGGCTGCCTCGGGCGCTTGCCCCCTCCCAACCAGGCTGCAGGGCTTGCTCCGCCCCCCGCGCCCGAGTGCATCCGGAAACTGCCGAGTGCCAGCCGCGCCGCCTGAGCCCGCTGAGGCGGAAACACCCGAGAAGCCCCGAAGCGGGCGCGGCGCCGGAAAGGGCCGAGCGTCCCCGAAGCTACTCGGGAGTGAGTCCGGCCGACCCCGCGCGGCGGCTTCCGCGAGCGGACGCCTCGGACATGGCCTCGTTCATAGTGAGTGCAGGGCCGCGGAGGGGACACGGGGGCCGCAGTCGCGCTGCCGCCCCAGGGTCTTCCGGGACATCGGGGCCTTGGGCTGCCCTAGTGCATGCTGGAATAGCGAGCCCCTTCCTCCTCTCAACCCCACTGCATGCTGGGACTTTGGGCACATCCCTGTAGCCCAGAGCATACTGGGTTATCAGGGCTTCTTAGCCCAGGGCATGCTGGGATGTTGTCTCGTGTAGCTTAATGCATGCTGGGATATCAGGGCCCCACATAGCCCAGAGCATGCTGGGATATTAGGGCTTCATAGCCCAGGGCATGCTGGGATGTTAACCTCATGTAGCTCAAACGATGCTGGGACATCACGGTCTCACTAGCCCAGGGAAGGTGTGCTGGGGCACTTCCTCTGCCCCTGTTCTCACGCAGGCTCCAGAGTGGCAGCCTGCCCTGCTGGCTCTTGTAGCTGTCAGGCAGGCTGGCATGGCAGGTCCACCTGCTGCACCAGTTCAGGCTGCGGTTCCCTGTCCACTGGGGCTGCCAGCTGTTATCCTCAACCCTGACCCTAGGGGAAGCTGTCTCCACCAGTTCCTCTGGCCCTGCAGCACATGCTGAGCTGCCTCTGTCCTTGCCACGCCCCTTTGGCACAAGCACCAGGGCATATCAGCATTGTTCTTCCCACTCACTGCCTGTCGCCTGTGCGCCACACAGGAGGGATTCATTTGGAAAGTCCCAACCTGTCATTTAGAGAGGGGGACATCCTTACAAATCTTCTGTTTCTGGGACTAGTTCAGCTCTTGGGGTCCCATCTGGGGCACCTACAAAGCCATCATAATAGAACTTTTTAGCTTCTGTTCATTGGGTAATGTGAAGACAAAAGTAAACAAGTATGTGGTTCAGCGCTTTGCAACCTATTCATATTGTGCAGAACTGGAAGGAACCTATGGCATAAACTCTGCTTCCCGCCCCAAAACCATATCCAAAGATGTGCGCAAAAAAAATTTGAAAGCTCACAGAATCAATGCATAGTGAATCTTCTGTTCATGTAAGAGAAGAGTCAGTCTTTCTCATGGAGTAATAGGTGCAAAGGCCTACTATGTATGTACTGAAAAATTGAGAAATGGATCCCATGTTTCTGGTTGGTAGAGAAACCTGGGTAGCTTAGTACAGATTCAGCTGCTTAATTCGAAAGTCCAGGGTCACATCCTTTGCAGGCAGTGGCTGCTGCATGTTCTGTGGAGTCCAACCCTTTCTGGCTAGCAGTCAGTCCTCATTACTGCAGGATCTGAGTGCCTGATGCAAATTTGAGAAGGGATGTTCAAGACACATATGTGGACTGAGTGGGAGGGCTTACTAATGAGGGAAATATTAAAAATTCTCTCACTAGCCACTGGAGGGGAAAAAAGCCAACAAACAACAAATGCATTGCAGGGTACAGGAAATACCATGCATGTAAAACAGCCGCTACTTTATCACACCCTGAGGAAATGGCAAAACCACATTAATTGTGGTCAGCCCAAGTTGCCCATGCAGTCCCATCAGAGCTTCTTGTAAATGTTTATGGTGTTCATTTTAGTAGCTCAAGCTAATCTTGCATTTATTTAGTGGAAATTCTCATTTTGTGCATGTTTCTTAATAGTCCTACGGCAGATAACATAACGCATACAGAATGCATGCATACCTGCCCAGTTTTTGCCTCATATAAAAAGTGCCTCACTCTTTACTAGGAGCCCAGGGGCAACAGTAAATGTGCATGAAACAGATTGCAGCTCCTGATCATCTATAATAAGGATTTGGGACTGATGGGAACAACAGGTCCCAGCTGGCAGTGCTCTTATCTTGATCTGAGCAGGTGCTCTCCAGATTGAAAGGAAGCACCTATCTGTTCATCTCTGCATTTCTTTCATCTCTCCTGATGGGAGATGAGGGACCACTTGAAGCACTACATGCTAGAAACTCTCTGGTAACAACTCATATTTGCAAAGGAGAAATATGGGGTTCTTATTCCTTTTCTTCCCCTTCTTCTAATACATAAAGAAAGCATGCAAATCTTCTCCCACCTGCTTTTTGTTTTCTGCTTCATGTCTTGATTGTAGAACTACAAACATTATCAAGTATATTAATGATTTGAAAAACTGATTTAAATGAGAGAGGCTAGGGACTTTATTGAACTTTTGAAGTTCTCTTTGATAAGATTATAACACCCTTGTCCCTTCATTGAAGACCTGAGAATGTTTTAAGCCTGTGACAAATTTACAGCCTGTGCCTGGAGCTGGCCTGCAGAACCACATCACATGGCCCACAGGGCTTGTAGAGAGCTCTACCACTGAAATGTGGGGCACAGAGGGTCATTGGGAATGGTTAAATCCCTACTGCCACATCTGGATCTGAACTGTGGGGAGCTCTGTGCCTGGATCCAACTCAGAGGGGTGTGGGCGAGTTTGACACCCTTTTTCCAGCGATCCACAGAATCTGTTCACCAAGGAAGATGAAATTGACATTTTTGTTATTTCTTTAAAAATATTTCTGTCACAGCTAATAATTTTTTACTACGAGTGAAATTTTTTTCCAGATTCACCTTTTGCCACAGAAGCACGTAAAAAATCTTAGTTTCTCAGTTGCTCAGTTCCTAATCTGAGAGAAACTTAAAATAAGTATGAGTGTAATTTATGAAGTAATGTAGCTTGAGAGGAAACGTTAACAATTTCATTGCCAGTTCTTTTGGCAGAAATGCCAACTGACATGCTTATTTTACAATCCCGAAATGCCTCCTGTTCCTTCTGAGGCATTAGAAACTCCCAGGGCACCTATACACATGCAGAGGCTGCGCTGGTGTGTTGTAATTACAATGCATCGGAGCAGACTCAATTAATTGAGTAATTACTTTGCTCCAGCAGACCCTAGCGTCAAGTGTATCAGTGTCCCTGCACTGAAAAATGGTGGTGGAAGTGCTTTAAACTAAAGCTGGTTAGAGGAGCTTTAATCAAAGTGTCCTTGCCACCATTTTCAGCACAGGAACATTAATACATGTGATGCTTTGGCACTTTAATTAGAATGGCTCTTTAATTAAAGCACCTCCCCCCTCCCAGAGAATGTCTATAAATGCCTGAGGGTCTTACATTAGTTGCTAAAAGCCTCTTGTCTTACTGTAATCAGTTCTGGGATTCCTCTGTATATTGTTAATACTGACTTCTGCAGCAGGGGATAGGGGCAGGGTTTTATATATTGAAATTAATATCAAAATGAACATCCTGCACTACTGATTTAAATCCTTTGATGATAAAAGTGAGATAAAAACTGAAACAGAACAGAATGCTGGGGTTATTGCAATGATTAAATAAATAATACATCTATTTTAAAAACTCAGATTTTCTATTTAAACGAATCTGCAGATGGGGGCATGGATTTGAAGTCCAACTTGTCACAGACTCTTACATATTGTCTGTTCATTTTCTCTTTAATGCATTTAAACATTGTATCTTGTTATTAGCACTGGTTAAGTAACTAAACAATATTTATAAAACATTATTAAATAACTTGTCCATATTAACTGATCAGCATATTCACATAGTAGTATTTATTTAGCTTGTTGAATACCGCTGCAGAAAATGTTTGTCTAGGTTACTCTAGGAGTACCAGTAAGATGATAGTAGATTTACAACTACTAAAATATTGGCCAAATACTCTTCCATCTCTCTTGGGCTTCTTGATACCATATTTCTCAACATTCTGACCATTTTTCACTCTGCTGCAGCTTGGCAAAGCTTGACTTGAGCAACAGCAGGGGCACTGAAGCATCTGCTGCTGATTCAGCAGGACAGCACTATGTTGATTACAGTGGCTTCATGTTCAGATTTTTTTCTGTACTATCATAAGGACTAGAAACTTTTCTTAAATGCAAGCTTAGGTATAGTTGAGTACACTTGTTCATGAAAGCATCTTATGTAACAAGAAGGCAGTAAGATGTAGGACTGCATTTAGGGCTGTGTCTCCATGCAAAAGTTGTACCAGTTTAGCTGTTCCAACCTGACAGAGTAAACCTGAACTGCCTAATGAGTACTTAAAATTAGAGTCAGATGTTAATGTGTGGGTAATCCAGGGGTTAAAACCTCTAGGAGGCTGCCTCAAATTCCTGTGTAACAAGGCCATACTGCTGGGACCTTTTTCTTTTAATGAAACTAGCTCAGGGACTTTAAACTCACCTGTGCCCTAGGCCAGCTGTGGTTTGCAGGGCTCCTTGGAGGCCAGATCTGGACTGGCTGCAGGATGAGCAGTAGTGTGGATTGAATGGTAGGGTGGGGGTTAATGTAGCCATTGCTCGCATGACCTTTGGGAATCTATAGCAAGGAGCTTCAATGGCAGGCCCCTGCGGGAGCCCCATGGGCCCAGTGAAATGGCTCCACAGGCTGTATCTTTGACATCCCTGAGCTAGCTCATCCCAAGCTAACTCAGACCTCTCTATACTATGTTTCAGTCTGCGATGTGGGCGTAAATCAACTCACCATAAGCAAAGGTGTATTTTTCAAACAACTTCATTAAACTTCTGCAAATCCCTTCTTTTCTTACGTTGATTTTTTTAAATCGCAGGAATTAGTAACTACATTTTGTTAAATTGATACAAGGCAGGTTTAAATCAGTTCGAGAGCATGCACATAGTGACTTGCATTGGTTTGGCTAAATTGATTTACAAATAAATTTTAGTTATAGTGGAGCAACTTTTAATATAGACAGAGCCTAAATAAGTTTGGTTCAGTGGGTGTTTAATGGTGCACTCTTCTGTCTATCTGGAGGCAGGGCTCTAGTTCTTGCTAGCAGAGACTGACAATACCACTTACACAAACTATTCCTTTTTATTCAAACAACGTAGCATCCTTACATCAATTAATGAGACGGGCAATACAGGCAAACACAGGATGGAAAACAAAACCCCAAAAAGAAGTGTGAACAGCAGGTCTCAGGTTCCTTTATCTTTGTGTCTCTTGTTCCCTTGGGCAGCTATCCATGCAGCCATCCTCATCAGTGCAGAGAGAACTGGCAAATCTAATTACCCTGTTACTTTCTGTTCATTTTCAGCACCCGTCCTGGGAAGCTTTAAATTAAGCTAACGTTCTTTGCTTGACAAAAGGAGACAGCTAGCTGAAGTCCAGGCTTTCAGTTTAAGAGCTGTCAAACTGAAGCAGATGTTGCAAATCTGTGGCTTCAAGAGTTTTGCAATCTGTAGGTCACGAGGCCGCTTCCTCTTGTCAGCAAAGAGTCAATAAAATGTGCTTGCTTCACACTTAAAGAAAGGTATCTGGCCAAATTCTGTACTCATACCAGTGTGCAGCAGGAGTAACTCAGTGGAAACTAGTCTAAGTGAGAGAAGAATAAGGCCCATTATTTTAAAATGCCAACCCTGCAATTTTCCCCTGGGGTCTACTGAATGAGGCTAGGCTCTTTCATTCTCATCGCTGTTAAAAAAGGCTCTTTAGGAGACTGGTTCTCAGTCCTTTTGATCCTTTGGCTCACCTCTGTCTCCTTGCACAGCACTACAGCTCACCTCTCCATCAATCCCACAGCCACTGAAATATTACTTGGGCCAAGCTGCTCCATATGCTTTTGTGTGATGCCACACCTGAACTGACTGTATCCATCTCTTAGCAGAGTTAATTAAATGAGCCCACCTGGAGTCCTGTGTGAAGGGGGGTGCTATTGTGCCCTACTCTGGATCTTGTGCTGTAGAGCAGACTGGCACAAGAAACAGGCACAGGGGGTCTGCTGACACTCCCTGCCCACATCACCCTTATGGCTTAGTACAGAGATTTAGCCAGGGATTTGAGCACCTTGCCTGGCAGCCATGCAACAGCCAGCTTCAGTGGCTGCATGGTGGCAGCCTGGTCCATTGAGCAGCAGCTGCTATTTTTGTCCTCTTCAAGGATTGATGCCTTGGGCTGGTGTCCTGGTCTCTCCCCCTTTCATTACACTAATGGCTTAATGGTTGAGAGCCACTGGTTTAGAATAGATTCTGTCCACAGTTACAGCTGTGCGACCTACAGACCCTGCAGTAGCTAAACTGGTATCACCCATTGGATCTCAGTACCCAGTTCTATTGCAGTATCTTTACTATCTCAGCTATGTCTTTATGAAGGCCTGTATTAGGAAATACAGATTGATAGACATCCAAAGGAAGACCAAAAAGGGTGAACTTTCAGTTCTCTTTCAGTTCTGTGTGTTGGCTCTGCAGGGCTACCAGTAAAAACCAGTAGAAGCTTTGGTGCATTAATACAGCACTGGGCAGCACCGCACAGAGCCAGTCAGCTCTGCACACATTAGCTCCAGAACCTGAAGCAGTGTTAGCGTGGTGCTCTGTTCAGGCTAACTGACTCTGCTGAGAAGTCTTCATGAAGACATAGTTAAGATGGTGAAGATACCTCAGTTACTCTTGATAAAACCCTTAATAAAATGTTGTAGCTTTAAAACCCATCAGATTCAATATTAAAGTAATATTTGTGGAGAAATAAAGAGCACGCAAGAGATGGGGGAGTCTGGAAATTCACAGTTATGTTACCACAAACCTTTTTAACTCTGTCCCTCGTCCTCTACTTTATCTTATTGCTCTATGAGATGGATGCTGATCTATTTTTATCGGTTCTCCTTTCTGTGGGATAAGCATGATCAGCAACTTGTTTTGGGGAATGAATTACAATGCTGTGTGGTCTGTAGCTAGCATTAGATGTTAGATAAGACTTAGTTTTAGCAGTGGGAGTAATTAACCATTGGATCAGTTTACCTTGACATATGGCAGGTTTTCCATCTTTTGAATCTTTAAATCAAAAGCGGACATCTTAAAAGGTGCACTGCAGCTGAAGCAGAAGTTACGGCCTTTTTGCAGAAACTAATGGATAAGAGTCTCTGGGCTGTGTTACTCATGGGAGCCAGATTTGATAATCCCAATGTTGTCTTCTGATTGTCAAGTCTCCGAATCTGTTCTGCCATGTCACTTGGCACTTACACACGTTAGATAGAGACTGGTACCACCAAAGTGGTCATGGTGGCTGTGTGAGTGTGGCTGCATCGTAGGTGCACACTGTGTAAGAAAATACAGGGGATGTGTAGTGTGGTGTGCACTCTTTTAGGAAGGTGAAGGAACAGCATGCAGCGACAGATGCTTGTGGCTTGCATGTAGATGTGATATGTGAAAATCATGTAATATCCAGGCTTCTTTGGTCTGAGCCATGTGGTTAGGTGTCTGGACAATGTACTGGGCTAATTCTGTGAATTGGAGGGGAGCTATAGCTGTGGAAATGGACCATTTTATAGTGCCTGTGGTTTGTATGTGAAGGGTATGATTTACTATAGAAGGAAGTGGGTTAGAAATACCAGTACGTGGAAGGATGTGAGTAGGGGTGCACCGATAGAGATTTTTTGGGCCTATACTGATAGCCAGTTTTTAAGGATGCATATGGGCTGATACCAATCTGATTTCTGATACGCAGCCTGACAGCTTGAAGAGCAGTGTCTGGCTGGTAAGTTTGTTGTGGTGGAAGGGGAGGGGGAAAGAAAGGGGCTTGGGGATGACAGATCGAGTCTGTCCATCTTAAGATGGTCTGTAGCTTGGTACTAAGTTCATTCAAAACCTGCTGCCCTTTGTAGTACAAAGTGAAAACAAATACACACACAAATACTTCCCACCCTAAGGATAAGCTTCCCAGGCCTTTCTGTTTGATAGAGCACACCCGATAGGGGCATTAGACAGCTACCGATTGCTCAGCAGCCAGACTGAAGCGGTCTTGATTCTTCTGCCAAACCTTATCCCTGCAAAGTACAGTCAATGCCTTTTGAGGTCATTGGGATTTTGCTATTGACTTCAGTGGGATCAGGATCATGTCCTGGAGCTACCTTTGTGTTCTGGTGAAGTGATCTGGTGGATTATCCCTGAGCTAAACCCCTGAGCAGGGCATTTCTCAGAGAGAATTTCTGGGAGCAGGCATTTCTGAGGTAGACCTCCAATGGTCAGTGCTGTCCTCCTAAAAAGATGGTGGGGAGGGGGGTGCTCAGGCCTTTCTCTCTAGTCTGGATACCTATGTGGCCCTCAACACCAGAGGCGTAACTGGATGCTGGAGCACTCTGGGTGGTAGCTATGCATGGGGCAGCATCAGTGGCTGCACTGCGCACAGCTGTGGCATTTTTGTGCACTCTCCCCCCCCCCTTTTGTTACGCTACTGCTCAACACACAGTGCCTGTGCCTCTGGGGATTTTTTTTTTACACAGGATAAGGGAGTGTACTGAGGAAGATGGGTGATATATTTTTGCTGTCCGTTGTGGGCAGGATCCATTAATACGTTGTGTTCAATCATACAGTCAGCCTAGACACTATGGGGCTGGTTGCCTCACAAACCATTAAATAATAGTAGATCCTGCTCTATTTTTGTATCATAAAGTGTGTATAATACTTTTACATCTCTAACTGCAGTTAAAGAGATAAATAAAATATAGCCTAGTGAGAGAACAAGTAAAAGATTCAGACAAGGAAGAAAGGATGTTTTCAGGTGAGATTGTGAGAAATGTCAATTTGATGGGGCTAGAAGACATCAGGGAGCTGCCCTAGACATCAGGAGTTGTGGAGAAGGAAACTGTCAATTCCATAGTGGCTCAGTTGGGTCATGAAAGGACCAGGGTGGCCAGATGTACCATGTATGTTCATAGGATCATGTTGGGACAGCATGATAGGCTTAAGTAAATAAAATGGACTTTCCAGTTTGGTGAATCTGTCACCAGGATCTGAGAGCTTCATCAAGGCAGTATGCAGTTGGCATAAGGGAAGCTGCATGTGCATGAGGAACCAAAAGTGCACCTGCATCATATCTTACTCTGGGAGCTCAGTTTCCTGCGTCTTCAAGAGAGGCCAGCCAATGTTAGGTGTAACAAGGGGAGACAGCCAGGCAATGGTTATATGCATGTAGTGCAGCTGGCCTTGGACATTTAGCACAAAGTGGGTGGCCTGTAGCATTACTCTCAGAGCAAGTTGTTATAGCAGGTGCCTCACTGCAGGAGACTGTCTGTGTCGTGAGCCACGTAGCAGACACCGGCAAGGCACTGCCTACTTAATTTTCTGGCTAGCCTGTCTGCCCACTGCATCCTCTCTGCCTGTCTCCTGGCACGTGTGGCATTCCCATCCACTCAGCAGAACACTGCACCCTGTGACTCGTGGGATCTGTAGTACAATATGGGATCCTGCTTCACCAGGGCACTGCTTCAAATCCAACTTAGGTTGTTTGGGACCAAGAGTCATCACTGTCACCTCGGCTGCTCTTTGGCTGGTATGAAACAAGTTGATTGGGTCTCAGTCTGGCCTCCCTTATGTAGACATCTGTGGCATAAAATAGTCCTGTTGGCAGGCCCTTTCATTACTTGTTCTGTCTATGGATTCTAGGATTTGGCAATCCAAAACATCATTTACAAGCACCACTGAGGGAAAAAAAGAAGGAGCTCGCTTCTCAGACAGAGGCTTAGCCCCTCAGCAGGGGAGAAACTAATAAACATATTTTAAAAACATTGATTAAACATTGGAAAAGAAATGGCAACCATTGGCTCTCCTATTCGGGTTATTGCAGCTGCCTTCTCATTGATCTCCCTCCTTCGCCCCTGCTCTGTAGGCAGAGTTTTCTTGCAGCACCTCACCCTGCCTTGTGCAGCTCTTGGCAGTCACCCCTGCTGGTTTGCCATCACTAGGAAGGCAATGGGCACACCTGCTGCTCCGATCAGCACCACAGGAGAAAATATATTGGGAATCAGTACTTGGATGCTAAGCAGGGTGTGGAGTCATGTCCAAGAGGTCCCAGATGATGCAGTAAAGTTGTACAGCAGGCTTTCAGGGCAGGCAACAGAGTTCATGCGTCAGAGCAGCTTCTCTGCCATTTCTTTACATCCTTTATTTCTAAGAGAGTGTTTTTTACGTGCAGAGGGGCATAGTGTTTGTCATGCAATTTAGGTGCCTTGTCTAAACCCTAACTGAAAAAAATACATTGCACACATGCACACTCGAAGTGGTTGAGACAGTCTAGGATCATGCCCTTCCCCCAGTCCTGATTCTGCTTGGCCCTAACCAGTTTGTGAGGGCTGGAGTGGGACTGTGAGTAAAAGTAATTGGTTTTCACTGCATTCAGTTAATTTTCTCCCTACAGATGATGCTCTTTCACTTGCCTCATCATCAACTTCAGTTACTGCAGGGAAGTGTGAGGGCCTCTCAGTCCCAGGGCACCCCAGTCTTGCACTGTCTGACACATTTCTCCTATTTCTCCCTCATTATCATGTATTTCAGGGTAGGAAGGTTTTCTCCAGCAATTTCCCAAAGGTGTTGGAACCTCTTTACCCCGTACAACAAAATGCGCAGGAAATTATGGTGTGAAACAAAACATACGTTAGTAACATAGAAACAACACATACGTTAATGATGATAAATAGACTAACACTCAAATATGTCCCTCTGTGATTTAAACAGAGGCTGGATTTTGCTGGGGACAATGGGATGTGTATTGCATCTATTGTGCAATGTGTTTTAATATTGTCTGAACCAGTCTTGTGGCAAAGGGTGATTAATACAATTAAAATGCTGCTGCTGCCATGTCTTTATGTTTGTCCCTCATACTTTATTTGGATAATTGAAAAGACTTCTTCTCCCTTTCCCCCCCACAACAGGCTGTTTTCAGTGGTGTAAAAAGCACTTTGCAGTTTCACACCGAGAGGTTGAATGTGGATCTTTCTGTGTGTTTTTCTTTTTTAGAAAATTTTTGCTCCATTTGCAACGCATAAATTCAGTTTGTCTCCCCAGCCCTTACCAAGGAGACCTCAAAGTTCAATCTCTTTTCATATGGCTAAATCAGGAGTAACGCTGTTAGTCACTAGATAAGGAACCAGTTCAAAACCAGTTTAAGTAAGGGGAAAGTTATGTCTATAATGTAACTTGGCTTGATCAGGGTGCATGATTGTGCTCCCCATTGAGGCCAGTTTAAGTACTTTAAGTACCTAACGCATTACATATGTAAAGCATCTCAGACTGGTACCATAAAAAGTAGGATAGCACAGAATGACACATGTCTGTGGTGGACTGGACTAACAGTCACATGGAAATAAACAGCATGTAGACATAAAATGCATGTTGCTACTGACCCATCAAAGGAGAGGAACACTGCTGAGAAGCAGCACAGAAGAAGCTTCCACTGTCCAGGCTGTGATACTGCGTATTTAAGTGCCTTGAGCTCTGTGGTTCTCCCCCATCTTCTATCTGTCTGCACCAGCGGCCCTTTGTCTTCTACTTAGACTACAAGCTTTTTGGAAAAAAAGATTCTTTTTCTTCTGTTTATGTAGGGCCTAGTATTGTGTCATCCTGGTTCCATGGTTGAGATTCCTAGGCACTCCTGCAGTGTCAGGGATGGCTAAAAAGTACTCTGCAAGCAATGTGAAGATGCCTGCTTTAATAATAAGTACTACTGCAGTTACTGTAACATAGGGCACTGCATCTTGGTGACATTGGAGGCCTTTCTGGCAACACACCAGGAACTTAAGGGCTGCGGCTAATTTGCACAGCCATAAATGTTTAATTCAAGAATGAATACATGCAATCATAATATTTACTGGTACTTGCATCTTCCCTTAAGAGCAGGACAGAAATTGCTGTTTGTTTGAGTTTCTTAGCAATACAGAGCTTCCACTGATCACATTTTGCGTAGTTCTGAAGAAAGAGCGTCTTAGGTAGTGCTAAGTAAACCCCTGCTCTGGTGTTAACCAGTACTCCTAACCTCAGTGTTTGAATCTAGGGTCAGTATTCACTCAACTCTTCTTGTGTAGCAGCAGTCAGAGGAGTGTAATGACTGTAATTCCATCCTGAAACTGAGTATTGCCTAGAACAAATGGTGACTACAAAGGAATTCACCAGTTGGTGTATGTTACATGTAATAGCAGATAATTTAGGGCTGAACAGGTTAATTATGAATGTTTCCTCCTTTGGAGCCTGAAGGATCCTGACCAGCCAGCTCCACAGAATTGTACATTGAAATGTAATTCAGAGACCAAATTTCTCTTGACTTGATCTCCACTGAAGCTGCTGAAGTTACATCATCAGAGAATTCAGCCAAAGACCTGTCATTATACACAGCACAGGTGGGGAAGGACGATGGGTGACTGCTTACAGTAATGGATTGGGAGTCAAAACTTCTGGGATCCATTCTTGGCTCTGCCACTCATTCACCACCCAATGTGAAGATAGTCACCTTGCAGCTCTGTATCTCAGTTTTCTCATCTGGGAATAGTAACAAAGAAGCATAATTAATCAGTGTTTAGAAAGCACTTTGGGGCCCTTAGGTGTAACATGCTAGAGAGGGACATGGCCGTGTTGCATTGCTGAAATGCTTCTTTGAGGGGAACACACTGGGATGCGTCTGTTCTGACACTCATTCCTGGCCAGCATATAGCACCATCTATGCTCACTGGGCTGAGGGTGGTGGAGGTGTCCCTTGACAAGATGTATCCCCCCAGATACTCCATGCTTAAGGCTGTGCTCAGGAACTGTGCCCTTTGGCTGAGCTTTTCTGCAGTGGAGGACCCCAGTGAGAACATGAGAAGTGGAACAGATACTCTGGGACTCCTTGTGCTGAGGAAGCTCTGAGCTGGTCCATTAACATAAAGCCCCAAATATCTGTCTGAAGGTGTGTTTTAGAGAGTGGCAGAAGGGAGAAATGAAGCCAGTTTTGCTTTTCTGAATTGCTGCTTTGACCCCGTATGTCAGAGGGAACAACTGAAGTCTGCCTGCCTGCCGCCACTGAGCGCTTCTCTCTGGCTGGCTGTGCTGGGGATGCCTAGCTAGAGTGCCCCATATATGTGCACACAGCTCCAAGAAATCTCTGAGAAGCTTTGAGGCAGTGACAGGCAATGCAGCACTGCAGTAAAAGTCCAACTCTGCTGCATGCTTTCCCTGGAAGGTGTTTAACCAGGGGTGTGGTGGGCTTACCCCCATCAACTCTGTTGCAGTCCTAGCTGCAGGGAACAGCAGATTTGCAGCAAGAAAGATTTCTACAAAGGTCTGTCTTCCAGGGAAAAAGAGAAGGAACAACAAATAAATAAATAAATGAAAAAGAGCTCAGTGCAGCATTTTCCTTGGCTGCAGTCTCTGATATGTTGTATTTTAATGATTTTTAGGCCTCAGCTCTGCCCTCTCCTAGCTCTTGCCTCTCATTACGGATGCAATACTCTATCTCTTTTAATAGCATTAGTGTCTGGAGCATTCCCAACAGGAGGTGACCTCAAAGACTCATTAACCTCTTCATATCAGATCCCAGAGCTTGCCTTGTCCTTTTTGTGTCTGGATCAATTAGGTTTCAGACTGTAGCTGTTCCCACCATGTACAGCACAGGCAGGAATCTTGAAGTTGTTGATTTTATTTAATAGCAAGCTGGGGCAAGGAAAAGCTGGATTGGAGGAGCAGGGAGCACCCAATATCCTGTGTGGCTATGCCATTTCCTACAGCACCTTGCCTTGTGTTGGGAGGGACCAAAATTGCAGAAGTTGGGTGCGGGGTGCTCTTATCACTCACTACTCCTACAGAATGCCCCAAAATATTTCCTGCTGGAAGAGGCAGAGACTGGAGTTAGCTGGGTATGATCCTATATCCAGTACTCCTAAATCATACAGCACATCCTGCAGGGAGAGGCTGAGACAGGAGTAGCAGGAAGCTCCCCACCTTCAGTACTCCTGTCCTGCTCCCTGTAGCACTTTCTGCAGAGACTGACCTGCTGTGGACACCTTACCTTCCAAGCCTGTACTCCTGTGTGGCTTCATTTATGAGAGCTGGGGGAAAGACCTTTTGCAGTGTCTTGCTCCTGAGTCCCCTACAGAAGGTCCCAGCTGCCGAAGTTTTCTCAGACTGCTTCATCCCAATCCACCTGCTCGGTGTGCTACTGCAATCATGCCATGTCATCCTGTCTCACCAGGCTCATCCTTCAGTACGTATCAAAGGGACAGAACACAGCTACAACCCAGTCCTGTGCCAAGATGACCAGTGTGCTGCCAGTGTCAAGGGGAAGCACACGCACTGCCCATTCTGCAGCATTTCTGAGGCTTATCAGGATCCATTCATTCTCCGGGCTCACTATCGGGTCAAACACGTGGACAAGGGCCTTGACTTTGCAGGTAAGATGCTACTTTTAAAGGCTTGGCTAGGTTGATTGTAGTGTCTGTAGATACTTCTCTTCTCTGTACTGAAATTGCAGCCTGCAAAGGTCCTTGAATCACAGTAGATGTCCCTACATGTCCCAAAGTTTCTGTGTAAGGTGGGGACTGGCCAGTTTCTCCAGCATTGATGCACACCCCATCAAAAATACATATGAGGCAGTGCCTAATGCTATAGGGATATAGATTATCATTTTAGATCCGGATTGGGTTGATGGGGACTGAAAGTCACCACTATCTGATGCCTGTTCAGCAGCTCATGTGAAGTGACTTAGTGGGTCTCTGTGCCTATGACACAATACCACTGTCACAGCTGCCCCTTGTCTACTTCCTTTGGCAAAGTACAGACAGCACTGGTTTGGGACAGGAAGTAAAGAAGTACCCAATATTCACTTGTGAGTTTTAGGGAGGCAGCACATCATGATCTAAACTGGAATCTGGTCAGAACATATGAGCTAATGTCCATGATCTTGCAACAGGTGTCGAGGAAGTTGTAATAACCACATTGAGGGTAGGAACATGGATGTGCAGATCACTGGCATTGCCAAGGAGATGGTCTGGGTGGTTCACTAGGTCTTTTTCTTTACGGCAACCTAGCTCCTCCTAGTCTAGGGGTGGGCAAAATGCAGTCCGTGGGCCAGATGCAGCCCGCCAGGCCATTCTATCTGACTTGTGGGGCTCTTAAAAATTTAGAAAATTAATATTTATATGCCCCTGGCTGCCTGTCATGTGGCCCTTGATGGCTTGCCAAAACTCAGTAAGCTGCCCTCCGCCTGAAATAATTGCCCATCCAGTCCTGGTCAAACACTGGGTCAGTGCTTGTTCAGAGGGAAGAGCACCACCTGCTGTCTCAGCAACAGCATTTCGTGCACCACTGTGTACATCCCTAAGTGCTCCCAGACATTACTGGCGTGGACTGAGCCTGCTTACTTATTAGAGCTCAGCAGGAGTTAGTCTTACAGTAGGCTTAACATTTGAATCACTTTACATTTGCTGTGCCACAGTGGGGATCATTCTTCAGACTCAGGTCTCTGCTTTGAAACAGAAATAAGGAGATGATGTTTGCTAAATTGGAAAAGGACAGAGGGAACTTTTGCTTTTACAGCATCTGGGCAGGGCTCTATGGGCACTAGATAGTGTGTGTACACACATAAGTGTGCCTGCAGTGGGAGAGAGAATTAAAAACTAAATAGAAATATATGGGCAGTATCTCAGCCTTGGTCAGGCAGGGTGTTATCCTAGTTCCTGATATACTGCTATTAATGTGGAGGAAGCTGCAAGACAGGCAGGTGCTTTATTGCAGGTTTGATTTCAGTTTCAGAGTTGTGCAAAGGGGAGGGACAATAGCACTCAGCACCCCTCCCTGATTCTGCAGATGGCTGAAGACTGCTTCCCTGCCTGCTCTAAAGCAGCCCAATGGCTGGCTACCCATGGCCCCAAGGCAGCCAAACATAGCTTGGAGCACAGAGGCACTCAAGCTATGGCCTGTTTTATCAGGCTGTTCCCACCCTGCACTGGAGAGGGCATGCAGTATCATTGCACTGGCTCTGCTCCAGCCAGAGATTCACCTCAGTAAAGGCAAGCAAAGCTGGATTTCTAGCTGCTTGGTGCTGGCGGTGCTAGGGGCCAGAATCTAGCCCATTGCCTTTGACTGAGTTACTCCTATATTTATGCAAGAGATAGAATTGGGCCTTGGTTCCTGCTTGCTTCCAGTGGATCGTAATTCAGTTTTCAGAAATACTATATTTGACTAGGAGTTTGCAGATATAATAGCAGGCAAGTGGCCTGCTATTTTGTAAAGAGAGAAGATTTTACTGATGCTGCTATATAGCATTAATATAAACCTGTTTAAGATGCCTCAACAATGCAGTCTTGAGTCAGTCATGTGCCCCTTTCTGTTATGTTTTAGAAATAGATTTTGTGTTTAAAGAACAACAGATTTAATCAGGTGAGGGCAGATAAACCAGCCTCCAAAAGCCCAGCTATGCATGCTTCAAATCTCAAGAAGGACACGGCAGAGCAGAAATCTATAGGGTTAGGACACCTAATATGTTGTCCTGTGTTTGGCACAATTCCAGTGTGGGTCATTAAATTCTACCTAGCCAGAATCCCCTTGGCTGCATCAGCAGAAGGTATCCGCAGAACATATCTTCATCAAAGGTGATTTGAAGCAGCTAGTGCTGGCCAGTCATAGATTGGATGCTGGCAGAACTGAGGTCTGATCTAGTCAAGCAATTCTTACATTCCTGTCATTTTTATTGCACCCAGTGCTGGTTCAGATTGGGGAGGAGGCAGGTAGCACAGTGGTAGACGGTGTGGAGCAGAAAGCAGAGCAGCAGATTGGGCAGGATGCATAGGGCATGAAGCATAAAGCAGAGCAGCAGATCAGGTAGGGGGAAGGGATCAGAGTGGCATTTGGGGAGGGTTCAGGGTCAATTTGTGGCACACCTGCCAAAAAGGTTGCCACTGGTTTAGGAGAGGAGGAAAGTCTCATGAACATGGTATTGGGGTGACTGTTCCATTCACGAGGTGGTGACTGAATAAGTTACTTGGCCCATCATGAGCCAGTACCAGTATAACTTTATACCTCCCCAGTCTTCATACTGATCCCCCACTCTCATGTGTCCAGGTATTGCTCATGTTCCCCAGTAGAGGTTTTAGTGGTAGTTTACATATTATGTACTTTTTGATTTCATGGAGACTGTGTCATTCTCCCCTGGAAAGCTAGGGCAGATAAAGCTAGGCTCCCCCATGGAGCCTCAGTTACCATCAGCCCGTTTACCCCTTCAGGAGAACTGAGCTGATGGCCTTGTTACCTTTGTTTTTCTTTATCTTTAGCTGGCCCCCAGCACAAGTTAGAATAGCTTGAGGGCTGTCTGTGTCCAGCTGCAGGGACTTGAATCAAGGTGCTTCTGCAGTAGATGGGAGTAGCTGGGGTGCAGCATTTGAGTCCTCGGAAAGGATCTGTTTCTCATCAGTGTGAGCTAGTGCGTGCATTGATTTCTTTCTAAGGGAAGCACGCTGGTTATTGCAGTTTGTATTTTGCTGTGTAACCAGGGTAGGGAGCCTGGGCTGCTAATGGGATAAAATGCAGTGGGACTGGCATAGCTTAACAAGCATCTGTTACACTGAAAGCAACCCCTTGGAAAGTGTCCTTCGGAAGTGATGCACTTGTAATTTATTAGCTGCTGATTAGGGATCTTTGGGAAAGCAGATCACTGGTTATTTTTAGTATATTTGTCCTTCTGTCTCCACATACACACAAGAGAAAGAAAGGGGGGAAAGGATTATTTCATCTTTATTGGAGTGAGTATGACAGAAGGAATACTAGATAAATGGGTCTCTTGGTGACAGCTTCATTGTCCTACATAAATGTGCACACATCTGATCCAGAGGAATCACAGATTGAAGAGAATCCTGAGGAGGAGGCAAAACCTCTCTGTATTTTGTGCGAAGGTCATGCTCAAAGTGAAGACCTGGTTCTCTTCCTCCCTCCCTGTGCTTTGGCTCTAGGAACAAAGACATCACTAGTGTAATATCATAAAGAGAAGCTCAAACTGCCTATGCTAGACAGTTCCTGGAGTCCCTTTTCCAAGGTTTCTCAGCTTACACCATAGGTGTGTGCTTGCCACATACCTGTCTTGTACCCAAGAGGGGGGATTCAAGATTTACCTGCTCCTATGAGTCAGCAGATCCCCCTTAAACACTTCCAGGGGTGAACTTCAGACAAACCTTGTCAGCCTGTGACACCATCTTCTGTCCAAGAGCCTCAAAGTACTTTGTGAATACAATTAACTGCTCCTAACATCCCATTGATTATTTTTTCTACAGTACTATTCAAACTGTTATTATAGCAGGCAGAGGAAGACATGCCTGAGGCATGCCTTGGAGAGCTAAATTGCTCCAAATAGTATGAGGTAGGTGTGTAACACAGCACAGTTGTGTAGAAGGAAGGCATGGAAATGTATAGGGCAGCGCAGAAGAAGGTACAAAGATGACAATGGGAGGAGGTTTCAAAGGGAGGGATTGGGGGGAGTCTTGCATGGAACCAAATGGGATGCATGAGGGTACAGCAGAGATTTAGGCAGAAGCGAGCTGTAAATGTTACAGCTGCCATTTTACTCAAAGGGAAACAGAACCCAGGAGATGAACTGACCTGATCAAGGTCATGCAGCCAGTCAGTGGCAGAGCAAGGAATCCTGGATCCCAGTTTCCAACCCTAACCGCTGGACCGCACTCTCCAGTTCATCCAGATCACTTAGATCAATGGCGGCCAACCTTTCTGGGAGCTGCACTAAAAATTAAGCCTGCATCCTCCCTCCATGTCATCCAGCCAACTTTCTGATCCCTTACCTATCTGCCACGTGCCACACACAAAAGCTTTCCATAGCATCTGTGGCACGTGCTTCAGGTTGGCCATCCCTGACCTAAGTGAACTCTGACTAGGATCTGTAAAAGCATGGTAGATGTGTAAAAAGAGCTTTCGCCCCAGTCTGTCCCCATCTGTAGTAGAGCTGCTTTTAAATGACATGATTCCCATTTGCTGCCTGAGAACTGCCACAGTAGAAGCTTGCCCCATCTGCTGTAGGGCACTGGGCAGTACAGTTCTGTACATCTGTGGGAGGTCCCTTCTTTCCCGTGCCCCTTCATTTCCCATAAACTGGTCTCTTAGTTCTGGCCCAGGCTAGATGCTAAGTTTATTTTTGCTTCAGGGCACAAGCTGATGGCCTGCAAAGGGCAGGGAGAGGTCCTCCTACCTTCCTGCTTCTAAGGCACAGCACTGACCTGCTAACTTACTGCTTTATGTTTCTACTTCCTTCCTGGTTCTGGCTCTTGCTGGAGGCAGGCTGCCTGACAGAGCTGTGATCTGGGACAACAGCACCTATGTTCTTGTGCCAGTGCTTCGTGCACAGAGTTCCAGGATCTGAACCCTCACTTGGTCACATGAATGTGAATCACCGGTAACTCCACCAATCCTAAAATACATACACCAGTATGAAATCAGCATGAGGGAGTTGGAGGTATAGCTCGGCAGGTCCGTGCCCAGGCCAGCCACTGATGCCTGGGGAAGCATGGGTTTCCACTGTACCAATCACAACAGCATGATCACTGCATCCCACAGCATGGGCAGTGCCTGGAGTTTCTGCCCTGGTCACCCCCTCACCTTCTCCAGGCCATGGTACTGGAGGAAATGACGAATCAAGCCCCACTCCCATTCTCGCAGGAGGTAGGAGCACTGTTGAGACCATTACTAAGGGGCTGATTTTCCAAAAAGCAGTGTTTCCACTTAAGCAGCTAAGTGAAGGGTCTGAGGACAGTAGAGAATGCCACCCCCCATTGCAGTGAAAGCACATGGAAATCTAGCTGGAGGCTTATCTTGGTGCAGGAGCAGAGCTCCTAGATGAGAGAAAGAAAGGAAGGTGATGAAAACGGGGCAGATGATGGACCAAGCTGTGAAACAAGCCCTTGATGTTGGGAGGCAGCTTTTTTTCCTTCTGCAGAGGCGCTTGGCATTGGCTTGGAACTGGTGTTGCATTGGGAGTGTACTGCTTCTCCTAAAGCAAAATTCAAGCCATAAATCTAGCAGCTTGGCTGGCTTTTATGGCCCTGTAAAACAGCCTCTGCAGAGCTCCTCGTACGAGGGGCGGTGCTTCAGGTTCCCAGGATTCTTATTGGCTGCTGGCCTGGTTTAGCTCTACCTCATAGTTCTGTAATGACCCCGTCTGTCGTCCTCTGCATTGTCTGCCCCGCTTTGAGCATCCCGGTTCTTGTCCAGGGATCTGAAGTCCCAAGGTGCCTTGCCCCTTCCCTGTCCTTCTTCAAAGAAACCAGGTCTCACTAGAGGTAGCCAGGGGCCTGCTGCAGTCCCAAAAGCTCTGCAGTGCTGGTGGCTCTGCCAGCAGTTGTCAGCAGCTTTCCATCCGGGTTGTCAGGCAAATTAGTTCAGATCAATATGCCAGTTATTTAGCCCACCTTGCACTTGAGGAAGCCAGTGACCGGCAGCTCAAGGATGTATTGCGGTAGGAGGGTAGACTGGTGTGGAGCTATTAATAGAAACTGCTGGCTTTATTTTAATGTCGCTAGGATGTCTGTGGTGTTTAAATTCCCCACGCAGAGGATGCTGGAATCAGATTTCACGTGCACAGCATCCTGCCCCAGCAGTCAGGGCCTCACACAGATCTCCTTCACCCCAACTGCCAACAGGAGCGGAAGGTCCACCGTCAAAAAGTTCCTTTCAGCCGCTTCTCTCTGAGCTTTCAGCAGGCTCAGGCTGCTGCTCTTCACCACACTTGCTTCTGTGAGGATTCATGTTGGGGCTCTTGGCAATCTGCCAGAGATCCCAGAAGGACTGGGCCTTTGGGACTTCTCACATGGTTCCTGCTCTGTATCTAGAGCTTCTTCTCCTGGGTGTCTTCTTCTACATGTTTGGCTTGTGTTCGCTTGGATTCCCGTTTGAGATCTCACATGTAGCCTGTGCTCTCTCCCCATTCTCCTGTCAAGACTTTTTTTTTATTCTTTACATGTAAGCTTTGGTTTCAGGTAGTTTTACAGACCTGAAAGATACCTATTCACAGATCAGAGCCTCAGAGCTCAAGATGGGGTACATTCATGTCTAATCTTCATTTCTCACTCTGCTCTGCTTCTCCCTCATCCAGAAGTATTCTGATTTCTGGCTCCAGCAGGCTAAACAGGGCTTTTGCCCCCCATTTAAGTGACCAGTGATGAAAAAGAATGCACATCATTGCATAATTGTAGATTACACACAAATCACAGAAAAAAAACTCATCAGAGGCAGGGCATAGAGGAAATATAACTGACAGCAGCTAGAATGCTACATTCTCTGCAGAACAGACAGTGAGGGTAATCAAGTTTAGATGTTTGCTACCATGAGGCTATGGATTAGTCATTGCAGTGGCAGGGCGTTGGCAGTGCCCTCCTTTCTCTGGCTTTTTGCCTGTGGCACGCTGAGTTTTGTGCTTGTGTTTCAGATATGGTTCCGTGTAGTTATGGGTGATGGATGGTTTGAAATAGTGATTTGGGGGATTCCTTCATTTAACAATAGCCTGTGAATGAAGGGGACTGGACTTGATGGCCCAGGGGGCTCATCACAGTCCTGCCTGTATTCCCATGTCAGTGTTCATTTTCATGGCTTCATCTCAATGTATAGTTAAGAGTAACAGGGCGTGGGAAGTGCTTGGGGTGTTTTACTGTAAGAGAGGACACACGTGGCAAATATTAGCAAAGAATCTCACTTTTTTCCTGCAGCCTTTTTTTCCTTTTGCTAAGCCCAGAATTGGGCATGTCAGTGTAAACTCCATCGGGAGCCTTAGTGGAGACAGGGCATAAAACCTCACATTGATTAACCGTGCTGCAGAAGGGTTATGTGGCATAGCATTGGAACCAGTGGTGGCTGTTGGCTGTCCATGTGCATCGGGGCTCACAGTGCTGTTAGCTCCAGCAGGAACTGTTAGACAGTTTTCCCCCGAGCTGACTAGCTGCAGCAAAATGTTGCTGAGCCAGATATGTTCTTAAGCCTCCATTCTCTAAGAAGGGGCATTTTCTGCCCTGCTTAGTCAGCTGCAGGGTGTTAATCTCTGTGGAAGGCCTGATCCCATTCTCAGTGAAGTCAGTGGGAGCCTGCCTGCCAATGCCATGCTTCTGACACCCAAGCTAGCATTTGCAGCAGAACCACACAAGGTCCCTTTGATCCTCACCAGGGCTTTGCCTTTGTCAGGGCTGAAGATCCTGCGCTGCTGCAACCATTGCGAGATCGTAGGCACGATCAAAGGGGAGAAGAAGTTCAAAGGGGCACACTGGCACTGCTACCGTTGTCGCAATGGCTTCAATCGGCGAGATGAGGCGGTGAAGCACTACAAGACCCACTTCCGGAACCCCCACACCACCTTCCAGATCCAGATTGCACAG
This sequence comes from Crocodylus siamensis, assembly GCF_052110815.1. Classification (NCBI taxonomy): domain Eukaryota; kingdom Metazoa; phylum Chordata; order Crocodylia; family Crocodylidae; genus Crocodylus; species Crocodylus siamensis. The sequence continues at coordinate 49,846,957 of NC_143403.1, forward strand.
GTGCCTGGGGCAGCAGGAGGGACCCTAGAAGATCTCCCCGTGGGAGGGTGTGATCTGGGATCTCATGGATGCTCTGATGGAGACTCAGGGCTGGCTTACAGCTGATTTGGACCAGGGTCTATCGCACTTGGGGCCAGTGAGGCAAACGGTAGGACGGGCTGGCCTTCTTGGCTGTGCCTGAATTGGATGCCTTGGTGGGGATAGCTGCTGGAAGCTGCTCCCAGGTACTTGGGGTAGGACAATGGTCAACACACATTCTTCCTTGCTCCTGGTGCTCACATGGTCTTCCTGTTGCTCCTGACACTTGGCCGCTTCACTGGTCCCTTCTTCGGGCTTCTAACTATTGTTCTGCCAGACCCAGCCCTTGGCTCATCTCCTGGCCTCAACCTTTGGGCCCCCCACATCCCAGTCCATCCAGTCAGCCCTGGCCTTTGGCTTGTCTCTTGGTTCTACATCTTGGCCCTGCTCCCAAAGGGTACAGAAGTAGATAGGGCCCTAGACTGGGAGTTCAGTGGGTACTGTTCAGGGAGACAAGGACTCTGTTTCTGCCTCTGCCACTGACTTGCTGGGTGGCTTTGGGAATTCATATCCCCTGTCTGCATCTCTCTTTCTGCCTCTATAAGATGGAGCTGATGCTACTTGCTCACCCTCATAAAGCCCCTTGAGCTGAGTTCATGGAAATTCCTACAGAAAGACTACATTTTATAGGGATCTATGGGTAAAATGTAGAGAGTCATGTACAAGACTGTGCATGTCAGGAGATGAACAGGAGGGCAAATGCTCTGTGTGCCCCAGGTGCAGAGGAGCCTGCAAACACCTCTGTGGTGTCTGCTGTTGAAGGCAGCTGTTAGCTGCTGAGCACAGATCAGATGCATGCCCAGAGTGCAAGCCCCATTGCAGACCCATGGGTTGTCATTCCACCTTCATAACCACTAGGATGGTTGAAGAGAGAAGCCTAAGAGCCAGGGGTCAGATGTGATTTTAACCCTGTCTTCCGCCCTGTGACAGCGGCCCTGGCTTGTTTTATATCAACCAGACACATGGTCAGCAACTCATGGCACACATGCCAGAGCTTGGCACACAAAGCTGTTTTGCTTGGCAAACCACAGTTGACCTGGGCTCTGGGCAGCTGCCACTGACCACGGAGCCCAGGCTGCTCACAGCAATTGGCCAGGAGGCTGCAAACCCTGCTGTAGCTGGGAGACTGCAAACAGCTGCCCTGGGCTTTGGAGCCCTAGGCAGGCTTGTGGCAGCAGCTGCATGCACGCTTCTGGGCAGATGGTGGGGGAGGGGCTGGGGTTGTGCTGCCACAGCCCCTTCTCTGCCATGTGCCCCAAGGCGCTTGTGCAGCTACCACCACCACCACAGAGCTTGGCCAGGGCTCCAGCTGTTTGCAGCCTTCTGGCTTGCCTTCCACGGCTGGCCCGGGCTCTCAGCAGCTGCAGCAGGGGGTGGGTAGCCTGCACAGCTGCACCAGGCTCCAGAGCCCTGGCACCAGCTCTGTGCCAGCAACGATTGCATGCTTACCTTGGGGTGCAGGGCAGAGAAGGGGCTGAGGCAGCACTACCCCAGCCCTTTCCCAACCATCCACCCAAAGGTGCACATGCAGCCCCGACCAGCAGCAAGGAACAGGCCCCTCACAGCTCCCCTGCAGTCTGCCCTTGGCATGCCAAGTCAAAGTGTGGGTCAGGTTTGGGGTGTTTTTGGCACCCTGGCCAAAAACGTTGCTGACCCTTGTCTAGCAGCACAAAGTGGAAGCAGCTTTCACTCCACAACTGTTTCTCACAGCCTCTGTCTCTATGTAGGATATCAACAGCCGCCAGTATTATGAGCGCAGCGCCGAAGCCAATCCTAAGGCCTATGGTGGCCACAATGTCTCCACCGGAGCCAATGTTGATGTGATGTCTATAGGCGCATTGCTGGCCCAAAATGTCCTTGCATCAAGATCGCCCGCTGCCACCTCTGATAAGGGGACAGGGAGCCTGCTGGGCAGCCCTGCCAAGGTACGCTTGATTATGCACAGGGCTTGTTCAAACCAAAGGGCACAGGCCAGGGATGGTGCAGTGCTAGAGCATGTACAGGGTGCTTAGATCTGCATGAGCAGGGTCTGAGCTGGTCATCTGGGAGGGGGCTGCTCCTGCAGTTTCTTCTCATGATAGGAAGGGCTGGAGGTGGCTCTTGGGTTAATTTTCTTATGCGATGTGTCTCATGCCATTTCTCCTGCCCTTCCCCCAGTCACCTTGCTGTACACTGAACATCTTCCTATCCAGGTGCAGAGGCAAGCAGCTTACTCCACCTTGTCTCTCCACAAGGAGAGGTATACAGGAGGGAGTGAAGAACAAAGGGCATGTATACACTCTGAAACTAAGATTTTGTTTGTCAAAACCTACTGGATCGAGCCATACTAGGATCCTGTATGGACAGCAGTGTCCATACGACGCCTTACACTATCAAGCCTTCACTCAGAAGTCCAATGGGGCATTGTCCTCTTTTTGCTTGGGATGTTTTTTCCTTCTTTTGTATAGCTGGTCTTCTCCAAGAACTTGATTTAATTCCCTTCCTCTATACCTTCTCAACCTTTTTAGACTCAAGGCACCCATCGTTAGACAGAAGGTACCCTTCAGAAAATTCCAGCTCTTAATTTTCCCTCATTTTTTGACTATGGAAAAATAATAGAGCAATTTTCCTGTTGCCAGGAACTTAGAAAGTCCATAGCAGGTCAGAATGTTTTTAACACTAAGGATTCTTATTTGAAATCTCTGGGTTTATCTTGTGACTCATGTTTGCATGCACCCATGGCACCCTTGAAAGGATCTCAAGGCACCCCAGGGTGCCATGACACCCTGGTTGAGAATCACTGCTCTATACCCAACCAGCTAATAGATATGTAGCTGCTATTTGATTATGTAAAATATCTAATTCAGCATCTGCCGTTGATTAAAGAATTATTGCCCCCTTCCACCCTGTTCCAGCTGGTTAGAACAGGAAAGAGCATCCTTCCTGAGAGCAGAGGGGCCCATTCCAATTTAAACTGGTTCTTCCTTAAACATGCAAGAAGACTAAGGCTGGGCCCATCAGTCTGTGTCTTTAATCTCATTCTGTGGCATTGGGTGCCTGTAATATCTACACAGTAAATACAACAGTAATTTTATTGCTGTCCTGGTGGCATTCTCTGCTCCACTCTTGATATAATTGTATCCCGGTAGCAAGCACTTTTTAAGGGACCAGGGCACTCAGGGCTGCCCGTGTCAGAATAAAATCAATGTACACAGGTGCATCCGGCATTCTGCCCCCGCATAGGAGAGATACAACCTCAGCCTGGTTCCCTGGGGCAGGGAATTCCTCTTCACAGAGCTCACAGTACCTCTGGTTTCAGCGAGCACTGTCCTGTGTACCATCCACTGCCTTGTCCCTTCTGGTCACAGCATCATTCAGGCAGTGCAAGGGAGTCCCTCACATAACAGGGTTACAGCCTGTCAGGGGCTTTGTAGATGATGGTCAGTACCTGAAACTGGTACAGAAGCTCCTTGGGGAGCATGCTTATTATCAAGGATCCTGTTTTTTTTCTGTCTAAAAATCACAAGTCCTGCTGGTGCCCCTCACTCCCTACCTGCAACCTTCCTGCCAGCCCAGCACGCAGGACCCAGCCTGGCAGGTCAGAGTGAGCCTGGGCAGGGAACATGTTGCTGCCACTGGGAGGTCCCTGGCAAGATACACGCCATGCCACCACCCCCACTGCTGCCAGGTGGGCAGGGGGTGTTTCACCAGGGTGGCACAGGGCTTGCAGCATTAAGGAGCTTCCCTGCCCAGCCCCACTCTGCCCTGCCGCACTGAGTCCCTCCCACTGAGCTGCAGAGGCCCCAGGGGGAAAGGCAGCAGGGCAGAGAGCTCAAGTCCACAGAGGGCAACCTGCCCCCACCTCGCTTACAGATCTGGGGGCATATGCCCCCCATACACCCCTGGGAGTGCACGCAGCAGTGAGGAGCCAGCTCCTCCCTGCCACCCAGGCGAGCCACCCATGGCTCTGTCCCACTGCCAGCCAGGGCCCCGCATCTGTGCCTTCCAGCCGTGGACCCCAAGCCCCATACCACTTGGGCTGGGCAGCAGCCCCTGCCCTGCCCAACTCCGTCCCTCCTTATGGGGGCCTCAATACCCCTTCCCCCCACCAGATTTACCTGCAGGAGCTGCTCTCCAGGCTGGCTAGTGGCATGTGCATATGTGAGTATGTACATGTGCATGGTGCCCCTTGCCTGACCGCTCTCTTTCCACTTCTCCCAGCCCCTTGCAGGCTGGAACTCTGCTAGCCTGCAGTGAGTCCTTTGCAAAAATGGAAAATCTGCATTTCTCCATTAAAATGAAAAATCCATGTTTTTCTCAGTTAAAGGGGAAAATTCACATTGTTTCCCATAGGAGATGGAAAACCCAGATCCCTGCTTATTATGTAATTTACATGTTTTCTTCAGCTGGCCAGTAGGTGGCTCCTACATCTCATTGCGGACACCTGGCTTAGACCCTCCCTGTCTGCTGCAGGGAGCTGAGCTCAAAGTCCCTTTGAGAACCAAGGCAACCTGTTTTCAGACCTTTCCCCTCGCATGATGGGACTGTCACTCACAAGAGTAGTGCTGGCTGAATCTGGAACTCACTGGTAAACAGGATGAATGGGCCTCAACCTCACAGCCTTTAGAGCCAAAGACAAAACCAGCTTCTTGAAGCAGACTTTCTCTCCTGTGTGGATTCCTCATGGGGAGGGGTTGTGCTGATAGTTATGTCAGAGCCTAAAGGAATCAATAATCACTTTTGCCTGATTGGGCTCTTTCCCTGAAGAGGAAAGGGGCATTCTTTAGGTCAGTGTGCCATGTCCCTGGGATGCAGGCTGCAAAGCAGATAGGTGTTTCTAATACACACCTAGGGTCTTGCTCTTGATGCTGAAGCATTTCACTCTATCTTCTCTTTTCAAAGGACAGTAGTTTCAACAGTGGGATGGCACTAGGAGCAGAGGAGACTGTGGGGCTCAGCACATCCTCCTCATCCATACCTGCCCACCAGACACTAGTGTTGATGGACCCTGACGGAGACGGTAGCAGTATTATCTTTGAAGATGGACCCAATTCATTGTCTAGGCAGGTAAGAAGGGAATGGGATTTAGGGAGGCTGTTCAGAGGACAGATGGCCCAGTGGTTAAGGTATCCATTTGAGGGCTAGGAGATGTGTTTACTTCCCTATTTAGCCACAGGTTCCTTGTATGGCCAAGTTGCACAATGCTTCTTTGTTTCTTGATTTCCCATGTGGCACTGTAGGGAAGTTGTGGTTAAGGGTGCTTAGTAGATAGCGTCAAACTCAAGAGTGGACACCCAGTGCGTGTGGGGAGAGTAAAAGTACAGGCTGTGGGGTGAGATACATGAGTCTCTGAATGTGTGTATGACTGAAGCTGCTTTGCTACAGGAGCTATGGCACATGGGACAGAAATCTCTGCTGCACTGCATTACCCCTGCTACAAGGACTACAAGAATCTTGCAGCTCTGCAAGTGGTTGTACCACGTGGCTCTTGAGGCCTCTTCCAAGTCTGTGATTCCAAGGCAAATTCAATGAAAGCAGCCACTATTGTTCCACATGAGCCCTGAGGTGGGATGGTCACAGGCTATGCTTCTAAGCTTCTGGTTTGAAGTGCTTGGTATTCAGAGGAAAAAAAACGCTTGGGTTGTAATTTGTCACCCCTGTTCTTGACACACACACACACGCACGCATGCACGCATGCACACACACGTATGTGTGATGTGTGTGGAGGGCAGGGCATGAAGGGCGTTGGGGACCTTTTCTTTTGTTAGCTTTGTTAACACCCTGTTAAGCTCTCTTCTTGGAACTACAATGGGCATCATTCGATTCCTTGGACTTCAGTATTACCTTTGATCAGTCATAGGCTCTTTTTGTCTTTTAATGATGATTTTTCCCTTCCCTGCTTTTTTCTTCAGTCATTGCAGACCACTGGTCAGCTCCTTGCCCTGTCCAGCAGAAATAATGAGGAAAGATCTTATGTGTGCTATATGCTTCTATGCCAGATTTCAGAGTTACAGGTTGTAGCTGTGTTGGTCTGTAGGCAAAAGTAATCAGAACTCTTGGGGAGGTGATATCTTTTATTAGTCCAACTAGATACTTGCAAAAAATGTTTTTATTTGCAAGCTTTTGGGAGCATATGCCCTTTGTCAGACATGGATTGTAAAATTTTTCCCATTTCCACCTGGGAGAAATTTTACAATCTTGAAATGTTACAATATTTAAAAGGGTTGCAAACATAAAAGGATCAACAAACTTTAAAATGGATTCTCTTTTAAAGGAGAAAAACATGGGACTAGCTTTTCCCTTGCAGGTTGTCAGGAGTTCCAGCCTGCAAGAGGTTGCTTGGGGCCCCCCATATTCCACACACAGCCCACCTTGCCCCACACACCCACCTCCTGCCCTACAGACTGGGGTCTGGGGCCTGGGAGTAGTGGGTTGCAAATGAGGGGCACTGGGTGAAGACTGGCCATTGATGTTTACAAATGGGTCCTGGTACAAAAAAGGTTGAGAAACACTGTTCTAGTTTGCACCTTCCATACGTTGCAAAGCAGTCCATGCAGGTTCCCCACGCCGCTTCAGAAGCAGGGAGTCAGACCCTCACCTTCTTAAGTCTGGGATGGTCTACAGTGCATATTCCCTTGCCCTTTCCTTCCCATGCTAACCTTAACGAGCCTCTTTCTCCCTCTCTGCAGTCTGGCGAGAGTCTGGATCAAAACCTGCTAGAGAAACAAGTCATTGAGCTGCACCAGCAGAACCAGCAGCTGCTGGAGGAGAAGAAGGAGATGGAATGCAGGCTCCGGGCCGAAATCCTGCAGCTGAAGGAACATGTAGGTAGAGTGGAGCATGCAGCTTGGCTGTCCAGCATGGCTGGCTAGGCCTCCTAGAACTGCAGAGAGGAAGCCTCAGCTTTGGAAACACTATGGTTCAGGGGTCAGTGAGCTACAGCTTCTGGGCCAGATCTGACCTGTGGAGGCACTCTATCCAACCCACAAAGGCTGTGAGTCTTTGGGTGGTTGGGGCTTCGGCAGTGGTGAAGGTTTTGCCCAGATAGCAGGGAGAAGCCACCTCCACTGGGTGGCAGGGAGAATTGGTAGTGGGGAGAAATGATGACAGCCAGGTTGAAGGGGCCAATCCAGCTCAGACTGAGCTGGGTAATTTGGCCCACCATTCCTGAAGCATTCCTGGCCACTGCTGTAGGGGAAGAGAGCGGAAGGTGAGGTGACTGGGGAATAATTCTAGCTAAGGTAATTTCCAGTGGGCCTTGGTGCCCCCTGTTCTTATGTTACAGCCCAGTCTACACAGGGCTTCACAGCAGCTGCTCTAGGTGGAGGCACATGGAGTGTGGCTTCCCTTTCTCCCTTTCATGGCACTTATTTCACCACACTCTTGCCCAATAACATTGCTGAGCAGGACGTGAAAGGATGTGGCTGATGGGAAATGGAAGTTTTACAGATATGGCTTGATTTTTTCTCTTGTGACCCTTTCTTGGTGACTTTGTACCAGGCCTCTGTTGCTCTAAACCCTCACATTATTGCCAATGATAGAGTGGGACAGCACAGAGAGAGGCACCTCTCAGGCATGTGGGAAGAGAGGCTACATAGCATGTAAAGGACAAAAGTGTCCTGTTTCTCACCCTTAATTCATGTAATCTGTTAACTCCCATTTCCACCACAGTGCAGCTTTGGGTGCAAGCATGCAGGATCTAAATGCCACAGAATATAAATAGTGTGGAGAGCCAACATAAACTCAAGACGGCACTCAGGGAATGGGGGTAGGTAAACTAGCATTGTTCCACTGCAATAGATAGGAATAAAAAGTGTATTTTAGTCTCCATTCTCAGCTATCTTTAGTGTAGAGGGCTTTGAAAACTTATTGGGCTAACTTGTGATCTTGTGAGCTACATTGGATTGTACCAGGATTTTCATCCACTAGTTTTATTGGGTGCAAATACAGCTTTTATGATAACAGGTAGCTGGTAGCACAGGCAGCAGCTCAAGTAGACTGTGTTCAGGCTCCTTCCCATCAAGTTACCTCAGTCCTGACCTGCAGCCCTCCTTGCTAGTTACTGTTCAGGGCTTCTCCTAAACAAGGACTGGCACTAAGAACTGTGTGGTGCTGTGGGATGGAGGGACAAAAGCAAGATCACAAAACACATTTATATTGAGACCAGAGTCAAAATTTGCACCCAGGTCTCCAGAGATCAATAGTGATCTTGTTAATTCAGTAAACTGTCAAGCCTCCAGATTTATACTGCATAATGTAGAAGCTTGGTGTGAAAGAGAAGCTTTTGCATAGCCCACGGTGCAGAGCTGTATGGCACTGCAATAGTGAAGCAGAGGTAGTGGTTGTTACAGTCCCAGTACCTACAGGGATGACACCATTCTCCATCCAGCAGGCTGTCTGCTGCATTGTGTTTGACCCACTTTACCTGTGGCTCATCTTGAAGGCATTGGTTGCTGCTGAACATGGCTTCACTGTGATTTAGAATCAAGGGCTCCTCTTGTATGACATCTCTTTGGTGGGCATTCCTTTTGTTTCAGGTCGCCAACGTCATCCAAGCTAATATCCGTATGGCAGAGGAGCTGAAACGGTACCAGGCCTCAGATGACTTGGAAAAGAAAGTCAGCAAAATGGTAGGTCTCCTTTCCTCCCCTTGGAATGCTCACCCAGGTGTATTACCATTAGACTTTTTCAAGGTGGTTAAACCTCAGGGAATATTGTTAAAGGTGCAATGCCAAGTATTCCTGAGCCAGCCATTCTAGACCAGGGCTGTCTAACTTCCGAGCAGCCAACCGCTGCATGCCATACCAGTCTCAGGCCCTGGCTTACACATCACACAGGCCACGTGCTGCCTTACCTCCCAGTGACATTACACAGGCCCCCTTTTGCCCCCCTGCCACCACTGCCGCAGAAGCAGTGAGAGCCCCTGACCCACCGTCGAAGCCCCTCTGCCCCCTGGATGTGCATATGGGCATCAGGCTAGAGACCCCCAATCACCACAGCAGCAGAAACAATATCAGGGAGTGCTGGTGGGTAACTTCTCGTAGGTCAGATGCAGTCCACAGACCACGTATTGGCCAGCTCTGTTGTAGAGGTAGGGTTTAAAGGAGACACATATGATTGTGTTCATGATTTGTGTTCTAAACAATATAAGTACCATTTTTTTCTCCTGCTTTGAAGTCCAGCAGCACCATTGCTTTCAGTAGGGCTATGTCAGCTTACACCAGCAGAAAATCTGGCTCAGAAATATTTTTTGGAGTTACAAATTAGCTGTGGTTCTGTGACCCAAAGTCAATCACACTTCACTAGGGCTTGAAACGAGGAAGTTAAACTGACCAACCAGCTGAGGGAAATGTACTGAGCAGCATTCATGATTAAAACCTAAGTTAGATGACAAGCCAAACTGACGGGGTTAGTAACTTAGCTCATAGGTGCCTCCTGCAGGCTATTTTGATCCCTCAGCTCCTGATGCTGGTGATGTTATTTTCATTCTCCCCTTTCCCCTCAGACCCTGGCCGCTTCTTCCTCAGGACAGGCTGCCAGCCTGCCTGCACCCTCTTTGGCTGCTTCTGTCCCCAGAAATCTTTGGGGACTGGAGCAGCTGTGGTATAAAGATGTTCTTTTATTTTTATACAACAGCAGCCCTAGGAAGAGCCCCTCCTTCTATTTATCAGCTTTTTTTGCAGCCCTCCAGGCTCTACCCTGCCACAGAGACCCTGGACGCTTGTGACATTGTGTAGAACAGTGGTCTCCAAAGTGAGGTATGCGCACCCCAGGGGGGGTGCGCAAGACGATCCATTGGGGTGCGGGAAGAAAATAATATTTTTTTAGTGAGAGCAAAAAGGTGTTTTGTACCGTTATATAATTTATAAATAAATAAATATATATATATTAGGGTGTGTGCTCAAAAATTTTTTACTGATGGGGTGCGTGATCAAAAAAGTTTGGAGATCACTGGTGTAGAAGACAGAAGGAGGAGTCAGGACCATGTAACCACTTTGCTGTTCCTGGGTTAGCAACAGCAGACGGCAGCATGAGAACTGCTAGGCCAGTGGGGCCCTTTCCAGGTCAACAGTAGCACTACACTACATGCTTAGAGATACTACATGCTGTTTTTCTGCATTAATTTTTTCTTCAGTGTGATGGACCTTTGAAAGGTCTCAGGGTCTGTTTCTGCAGTGGCAAAGTCATTCCTTTTACTACTACAGACTGATCTCACAAGTTGGAGGACTCAATACAGGAAAGTGCTTAAGGATGACCTAGGTTACTGCAGAAAAAGAGATTGCTGACTCAGTAGCTGTTTGCATTTCTCCCCTGCCCCCCTTTCAGCTGCTGCTAGTCCCAATGCCCCAGCATTGTGGTTCCCTGACGTTTGCAAAGTGGTAAGAATGCTAACCCAGGCAGGGCCTTGCTCCAGTTCCAGTTCAGGTGATTATGGTGTACTTCACTGCCCAAGATTTCTCCCTGTTGTGTCAGCTAGATAGAGATTTCAGTTTCACACTCTGTCTTCAGTGTTTGTTCAATGTTGCTTTTAGCTGTTAAACAACTGCTGTGTTCCACATCAGTAAGGGAAGCATTTCTGGGTTTGCCAGATTTATTCCTTTAAATCAGGGGTATCAAATTCACTGGGCCCTGTGCCTGGATCCAGATTGGGGCTTCTTGCAGTCCAGATCCACATTCACCTCCAGTAGCGAGGCAAGCAGCAGGGGGTGAGTGGTACTGTGTCAGCTCAGGGAACCATAGGGACTAACATATCCATCACTCACCCCTGAAATGTGTCTTCACTGGCCTCCATAACCCAGATTTTGGGAGCAGAACCTGACCCCACTTGCCTCACCCCTGAATTCCTGGCCCTTCCATGAGCCCTGCAGGCTGGATAAGATGGCTCTGTGGGCTGGATCCAGATGGTAGGCCATATCTTTGACACCCTTGCTTTAAATGGTTAGCAAAAGGCCCTGGCTTCCTCCTTTATGGCTGGTACGGTATTGATGCAAGACTGATAGCAAGATGGAATCTTCCCTTGTCAGCTCCTAGTGACAGATCCAACAAACAGCTGCATCCCTTGAAGGCAGTGAGGCCTGCCTTTCTGTTTGACTCTTGGTTGGCTTTGCCTTCAGGTCGAGCAGATGGAGTGGCAGCACCGGGAACTGCTGCAGATGCACGTAGCAGCCCTGAGGAAGGAGTTTGTGCAAAGAAACAGTCGGCTGATGAATGGCAAGTCCAGCCCTCCTGTCAGTGCTGCCTTGGAACCTAAGGAACATGCCATGAGCTCCAGTGCCCACAATCTGTTGGCCAATGCTGCCCTTTCCTCCCCAAACAGCACCTTGTCCAGCAGCCTGGCAGCTCCCCAGGACACATTGGCACCCGCACAGTTAGACATCAGTGCTGGGGATGTCCTGTCCTTCATTGACCCACCAGAGAGCTTACCCAACTCTGGGGACAACCAGCTGGATAGGCTGGAGACTGTTGGGGTGCACCTGGACACAGAACACCCAATATCAAGCCTGGAAGCTGGCTCCCCACCAGCTCATGTCCACCTCCTCCCTGTAAGCGAAATGAATGAGCCAATGGGTCTTCTGCCTTCAGCCAGAGGAGAGAAGAGGCTAGCACAGCACACACTGACAAGGGAAAGCAAAGCCAAAGTGCAGCGGACAGTGTGATCCCAACAAGAAACCTACATGCTCAAGCCCCTACAAACCGTTCTCTTCCTAACTCAACAGCCAACATGGATCTGCCAGTTCCTACTTTTGTACTTAGTGCTTCAGATTTATAGTTCTCAATGGTGCTGTTGGTTATTAAACTGCCCTTAATTTATAAATTATGTTTGTGTGTGTGCATGTGTAAATAAGAAATTCTTCCCAGGGGTGTGTTGAGTGCTGTTTCAGGGAGGGAAGGGTGACATGCACTGTAGGGTGTGGTTCACTGTCCTCCAGCAGGAAAGATTTAACCTATGAAGTGTCTTAAAATAACCTGATGTCAATCCAGGTGCCTTGCACTGGCCCCACATTTGGGCTATAAAATGAAGACTTATGTCTACAGCTCTCCAGTGCCCTGACTCATGGTCACATGACACAACAGTGATTTTCAGTCAGGGTCCTGCAGCATCCTGGGGTGCCATGAGATCCTTCTAAGGGTGTTTCAGCCCCTGGCCTCTGTGTGAGGAAGAAAACATTTGCTCCTCCACTCACTGGTTGCCCTGTACCCATCACAATGTCCCATGGACAAGCGGTGCCCCCAACAGCTTCTCCTGGGACTGTCGCTTCTACTTGTGATTACTCCCTGAATAGCCCAGCAGGGTGCAGACATGCAACACATTTACTACAATACATTTACTACAGATTAACTTCAGTGCACAGTAAAAGTGGGGTGGAGACATGAAGCACCACCTTACCTAGGTCACTCCACCCTGAGGTAAAGCTACCCTTCAAAACACCTGGAGTAACTACACCATGGTTTCAGCTGTGTGTCTGTGTCTGTTCTCAGGCAGTTTCATCCCAGAATAGCTTTTCCACTGTGTATGCAAACAGCCCCTCCTTGACATGAGGTCAAGTCTTTTAATAGGACCAGTATATGTAGCTAGCATGAGAGCTGGTTACATCTGCTACTTGCGCTTGAGTCATATTTATTAGATTTACATGCCACCCTTCCCAAAAAGGCTCAAGGCATCCTACAGTAAAGAGACAAAGAATTAGAGAAACAGAATAAAAGAAAAGAACAAACTCCCCTCACCCCCATACGTGGGCAACTGGTGGCTCCTGAGTTTGGGGGGGCACCAGATCGCCGACAGGGAGTGATTCCCCAGGGGCCGATTGCCAAGCCAGCGGCAAAACCAGAAGTGTACTTCCAGTTTCGTGGCTGGCGCTTTCAGGGGGTGCACGGTCGATCTCAGGGGGTACACATGCACCCGCATGCACCCCTACTCATCACCAATGCCCCCATAAAGACCTCTACTCGCCACCAATGCCCCCATGAAGACCTCCTTCCCCGCCAACATTCAGAAGCAATCTACCTCATCTCATCTACTCCCTTCCTCAGCCCGTGATAGAGGAGAGTACCACCCTTGTCCAGCCCATGAAAGCATTTCCCCTCTGGCCATATGCGCTTCCATTCCTACCCACTCCCCTGTCTCACATGCACTGGGGCAATCCCCAAGCTGTACCCCTCTTTCTCAAAGGGGGCCATGGCTGTCTCCAAATTTACTATGAAGTAAAATTTGGACTCAAATGTACTCTGTAGTAATTGTGTCATTTCTCTGTACCAAAGTCCCAGTGGTCTTTAGGAGCAGAGTCCTGGGAAGCAAACAAGGTACACAGAGGTGATGGGGGTGGAAAGAGGTTTTACAATGCATAAGCTGGTATGCATCCATTTAGGAGTGAGGACAGGCATTTGTTTTTCCAAAGTCAGTTGAGCGTGGTCCTAGTGCTAGTCCTAGGATAAGAACCTAGGGAGAATAGATTAGGACTGTCCCTAATCTCTGACAGAGGTGAAGGTGGTAGGGCTTGGCATGTGGCAGTTGTCTCTGTAATTCTAACCACATTTGGTGTTTTGCTGTTTACCGTAATTATTCACATACCACATACACCTTTCTCTCAAAAATTAGCCCTCCAAAATTGGGGTATGTGTTTTAAGCAAACAAGCTGATTTCTGTGCTGAAATGGAGATGTGAGGGCACTGTAATGACTGTCGGGGCAAGCTCCATGCTGGGCATACAGGAGGGCTGGAGCTCACTTTTCAGTGGGCATGTCTACACATCACCTTATGGTGATGTTGTTACTGTGCCATGTTTTAGTACTTGCTATGCAGAAGTACTAAAATATGGCACAGTAACCACCCGTACTGTGGCGTGGGGGCAGTGGACGCTTAGACTTACTGGCTATATCGCCATAGTGGCTTGCTATAGCCAGGGAGTGCGCTGCTACAGCAGTGTAGCTGGCTATCATGTGCAGACATACAATTGCTAGATCAACATAGCATGTCACACAGTGATGAAGTTCATAGCTACATCGCCATAGGGCAATGTGTGGATGCGCCTAGCATCACTCACTCCCCCCTAGCAGCTAAAGCAGTGGTTCTCAACCTATTCAGACTCAAGGCAACTCTTGTTAGACCCCAGGCTCCCCTTGGAAAATGCCAACGCTGAGCTTTCACTAATCTTTTGACCCTGGAAAAATAACAGAGCAATTCTTTTGCTGCAAAGAACTCAGAAAGCCCCTAACAGGTTAAACCATTTTTAACACTATGGATTCCTGCTTGAGATCTCTGGAGTTTGTCTTGTGAATCATGTTTGTACACCTCACAACGCTAACATTGTGTGGTACCCTGTGGCACTCTCGAAACAATCTCAAGGCACCTCAGGATGCACAGCCTGATTGAGAATCAGAACTAAAGCTAATACCAGTATTTCACAGCCTGCCCATGGGGAATGGCTGAAATGATGCTCGTGGTACTTAATTCCTTCCTGGGGTACATTAGAGTAGGTGGAGGTACACCAGGAGTAAGCTTGGCCTTGGGAGGAACTGCTTGTTTAGGCTGGGGTGAGCTGAACTGACTGGCTGGGAGAACTGCTTATCGAAAACAGATGGATAGCCAATACTGCTAAGAATAGTTCTGGTTTCTTGTGCTCTTTCTGCTGGTGAAAGGGGCTGGTTTGACAATCCTCACAGTTTAAATCCCTTTGATTTTGCATAGATTAGATACAGTACAGTCAGCAGCAAGGCAAAACTCACAGACTGCTCTGTTGGGGACACTCAACCCTGAGCTTGATAATTCTGTCTGTAGAAGGGAAATGGGAGTTCAGACCCTGTGGTTTCTGTGCTGGGGCAGCCCACAGTAGGCTTGGTTGGTGACTATTTTATAGGTGTTTAGAATGTGCACACCTACCTGCCAGAGGCTGAACTGACATGTGATGTGGGAATCCATTTCTCCCCTTATTCCTTTTTCCAGTAATTCAGAACTACAGCTTGGTATGGTAACTGGACTTGAATGTGTTGGTACTGATTGAACCAACATCTTTCTGTTCCAGACAGTTTCCTAGATACTGGATTTTAAGGTCACATCACTCTGATTACTAGGCTGTTTTATGTTTTCAGTTCCATCCCAACATGATTTTGCCATCATCCTGTCAAGCTCCCCTAACGTTAGAGGCTAATGTTCCATACCTGTTGGCAACATGCTCCAGTGCAGGTCAGGACTCCTAACACCCCTTGCTTTTTGAGGTATTTTAAATAATGCTCCCGCTGTGTATTTTACAGCTTGGGCCACTGTAAGGATCACAGGATTATAGGAAAGTAGGGCTGCAAGAGACCACACAAGGTGACCTACCTCAAAGCAGGATCTTCCTTGACTAAACCATTCCAGTCAAATCCAACCTGCTTTTGAAAGTTTCCAAGCATGGAGATTCCACAACTTCTCTATGTAGCCTGTTCAATGCTTGATCACCCTCATGGTCAGGAAGTCCCCCCTAATCTCCAACATAAATTTCCCCTACTGCAGTTTGAGGCCATTGCTTCTAGTCCTGTCCCTTAGGGCCACAGAAAAAAGCCCATCTCCATCTTTTCTATAATCACCCTGCAGGTATTTGAAGACTGTTATCAAATCCCCCTGCAGTCCTCTCTTTTTCAAACTAAATAACCCTAGCTCTTTTAGCCTTTCCTCACAGTTCTCATCTCCCAGGCCCTGATCATTTTTGTTGCTCTGTGCTGGACTCTTCCCAGACTGTCCACATCCTTCTTCAAGGGAGAAACTGGACACAGTACTTCAGGTGAGGCTTCACCAGTGTTGAATAGAGCAGAAAAATCACTTTCCTTGATTTTCAATGGATACTCCTGTTAACACAACCCAGGATGCTATTGTCTTTTTTTGCAACAAGAGCACACTGTTGGCTCTTATTTAGCTTATGGTCCACCATAACCCCCAGATCGTTCTCTGCAAGTACTGCACCCCAGCCAGTCATTCCCCAGTCTGTATTTGTGCATGCAGTTATTCCATCCCAGGTACATGACTTTGCACTTCTAGCTAAATCTTATCTGATTGATTGTGGGCCATTTCTCCAGTTTATCCAGGATTCTAGCACTGCCCTCCAGAGTATCCACCAAATGATCACCAAACTTGGTGTTGTCTGCAAATTAAGTGAGCCAGCAATCAATTCCATCATCCAAATCATTAATGAAGATGTTAATACTGGACGCAAGACAAGACAACATCAGACCCAGGGATGATAAATGATAAAACAATCAGGACTTGTGGTGATGAGACAATGTAATGGTACATAACTTTGCTGAATCTTCCCTCCTCTCTCTCTAAGATCTGCAGTCCTTTAACACCTGCAGCCTCCTCCCAGTGTTCTTGTGCAGCTTCCCCTTTATTGTTCCTCAGCGTTCATGGATCTCCAGGTGAAAAGGGGAGGAAAACAGCAAGCTCAGAGAGACCTTCTGACAGTTATAATAACTGACCTCCCACAGGCCTTAGCATCCCTAGCGGAGGGCAAGGAGGTCGGTGAAACATTCTGAGGGAGCAGACATATGCTAACAAAATGACAGCAGAAGCTGCCTCAGCTGTTCTCCCTTCCATCACACTGCAGCAAACCTGCCAGCCTCACTCTGCAGCAGCTGGAAGAGCAGCAAATGCTCCATGCTTGGCTGGAAGTGGGCATGCAAACTGGCTGCCCTGGTGCTCCACTGCCTTTGGCACCCCCCATCTTCTCCCAGCACAACCTGCCCTCCTACCCACTATCAGCAGTGACCTCAGTAGGTGGGAGACCTGTGTAATCTGTTTAGCAGGGGATAGCTGAAAAAGAGGCTTGTCATTAAAACAAAAAACCTCCCTGTGGCCACTCTTGCAATTTTGGCTTACAAGGCTGAAGCGATCAGAATTAAACATCCTTTACTATTGATATGACTGATAAACTTTATCACTATATTTGTTTTTTACTGTGTTAATTCTGGACCTATGCACAACATTTTTATAGACTCATGATCTGATTTATCACCATATTTGTAAAGTAAAACATAGTGTCAAACAGCACCAGCCACGTGCCTGTGGCACTTGGGACCGTTAGTACAGAATACATTTGATATGGAATTTTGTCCTCCAAAAGCACTGTGTTGTACTGCAGCATCTCTGACAGGTGCTGGCATGGATATGTGCCCACCCTACTCAGGAATTGGCACCTAGCTTTCCTGGGCTGCATGCTTGCATGCCCACCTGTGTCCATGCTAGTATTTACCCTCCAGCTTCAGACCTTTTCTCCCACCTCCAGTTCTCACCTTTTCTTCAGCGATGTAGCTGCCTATCTTATGCAGCAACAATATCATCATAACTTGCTTTATGCAGGTGTCCCAGTCATATGAGGACACACAAGGTGGTCTTCTAAGAAATGTTCCCTCGCTAGAAACATGCTAAATCTGATCTCAGCAGGTCAGCCAAGAGAAGGCCACAATCCTGGATTCCCTAAAACAGGGT
Organism: Crocodylus siamensis; assembly: GCF_052110815.1. Taxonomy (NCBI): domain Eukaryota; kingdom Metazoa; phylum Chordata; order Crocodylia; family Crocodylidae; genus Crocodylus; species Crocodylus siamensis. The sequence goes on from NC_143403.1 coordinate 49,864,471, forward strand.
CTGAAAGAAAGGAGCATTTTAGAAGCATAGTTCTCAACACACACCAGCCCAGACACACCAAGGTCTCAGTTGTATTTCCAAACTCATCCCAGAGCAAAACTGGGGTGATCCCCTTCTTTGACACAGCATGTCAAAAAGCAGCACAAACTTGGTGCAACTTCAATGAATGCAGCCAACTAACTTCCCCTGCTGAATGTCAGATCAAAACCTGAATCCAAATGGAAACATAACACACCTTTAGCAAACTTCACATCAAAGATTAAACCAAACTTCACACTAACAGGCTGCCCCTCAAGCCCTCTGCCCTAACAAACTGCCTTATACTATGGAATATGCAAGGCTCTTATCAAATACAGGAGTATCAAATACACCAATAACTGTAAAGTAAATCTAGACATGGAGACAGACAAAGCAAAGTGCAAACAGAGAGGAGAGCCAGTCCAGCAAGCAGGAGAGAGGAGAAAATGAAACTGGGAGCTTTCTGCTTCAACATAGGGGTTGGGTTAGGTACCAATGTGACAGTAACCTTGGAAAACCCAAAACAGAGTATGTCATGCAGAGGAATCCAGGAAAGCTGGACTCATGAGAAGAGTTTCTCTCAGGTGATGAGGAAAATCTGAAGAGACAAGCGATGGCAGGAACAGCGCCTTGCTAAAGAACAAGCAGCAAGTGATCAGGAATGGAGTATGATGAATAAGGACAGGATCTGGGCAACATGGGCATTAAACTTCAATTATACTGTGAAGCCTTGTCCTAGGCATATATTGAGTGTACTGCATTGCTCTCTCAGAAAGACCAGAGCAGTCTGCATTTAAAGCCACCCCTATCCTCCCCACAAAAACACACACATGCACTAAGTATTTTGGTAATAAAAAATTTAGCTGAGCTGTCTCCCCTACCCCTCAGCTCCCTCTATTCCCACTTAATTCCCTCCCTCTACGTTAATTATTTTGTGGCCCGACTGCCCAGCCCCTTTTGCCTCAGTCTCTGTTCCTGACCCTGAACCCCACTTGCGCCCCCAGTGTTCTGCCAGTCCCACCCTCCAAGCTGTTTTTGCTCCCTTGTGTTTCATCCTGTCCTCCTTTTGACTCCTCACAGGTCCTATGGGCCTCCTATCCTTCTCCAGCTTCTTGCCTACCTAATGACCCACCTCCACTGTGGTCCTTAGCTCTAGGTCAGTGGTGCAATCTCTGGCCCATGGAGCTGTGTCATCCAGATGGGAGGGCTTGGCACAGATCCAAAATTTGACAGTGGGGGAGTGGTGGGTGGCAGTGTTAATTGCTCCCAGAGCTGTGGCAGTTAATGCTACCATCGTTAGTTTCCACCAGACTTCCAGATCCATGGGGTCTCCTGCAGTCAGGATGACGGGCCTGCACGCTGGATCATACTTGTGCCTGGTCATGGGGTTGCACTGACATGCTGATTAGCACCTGTAGACCAAACCCCACAGAGCCAGCGAGCTTAGCACCACTGCTCTAGATCACTGTCCCAGAGTCTCCCAGTGACCCCCTGTTGCTTCCCTTACTCTTCTTAGTGTAAGAATCCCTCCATACCACTACCTTTACTCGTAATTAGTGATATGGGGAGGATTCCATGTGAGGAGACACTAAAGAGGTAAGGCCTACTCAGTTTCAATTAAATTCAATTTATTAAGGATTCTGGCTGAAAGCCATGCTCCCAAAAACAACATAACAGACAGACAGCCATAATATAAATTTAAATAAAAATCACAGAAATGCAAGTATAATAATAAAATAGGGCCAACCATTATAACAGCATTATCCCTACTCCTAGAATTAACATAATCAAGTACAAATATGGTGATAAATCAGATCATGAGTCTATAAAAGTGTTGTGCATAGGTCCAGAATTAACACAGTAAAAAACAAATATAGTGATAAAGTTTATCAGTCATATCAATAGTAAAGGATGTTTAATTCTGATCGCTTCAGTCTTGTAAGCCAAAATTGCAAGATGGTTTACTAAATATGGATCTGTTTGCTGGAGGAGCCATATTAATTTCTCTCTATTTAAGAGGTCAATTTCTGCAAGAACGGTGATAAATACTTTCCCGTTATGTCATTATATAGAGGACATTCTAAGATGTAACGAATAGCGTTTCCAAAATTCCTAGACAGGCTGGGCAACATCTTTTAGCCCTTGGAATGAAAAGTCTACATCCAGCCAAAATAGCTGTGGGCCTCTGTTCAGTCCAGAGTCTAGTCAAAGAGGCTTACGATTTATTTCTGAGATGCAGCTATAAATACCTTTCTTCCCCCAATCTAATTTTCAAAGAATATAAAGAGGGGTGATGCAGACAGCCCTGGCCACTGGAAAATCATTCTGCCTGGCAATATCTCGGAGCCTCTGGAAAACCCAGACCTTTTCTCTGGGGAAGAAGAGTCTTTCATTGTTTTTGACATAATGTCCCCTCCCAGAAAATGCAAAAGTACGAGAGAGAAAAGCTAGCCAGGGAGATTGAAGTGAAGGGAGATTTTTTATGTCTTCTATATAGTACAATTTGAGCAGACGAGATGGTAGAAGAGGCAGGATTTTAAATCAGAATCCTGCCATCCTAATAATAATTAGTTACAATGGAATCTAATCCCGTCTCATCTCAGGAAAGAAGTGGAAGTTGGAGGAGGAAGACCCATAAGAGCCCTGAGAAACTTATTCTGAGGTATGTCTACATCATTACTGGCAACATAGCCCCATACTTCAGCACCATACAGGATCTGAGACATAACTTTGGCTTTATGTGCTAATATGGGAGCTTGGACTGATTCTCCTGCTATGGTTTCATAACATTTCTTTATGGCCACTGCCGATTGGGCTGCCTTAGCTTTCACTGACTGAATGTAGTGTTTCCATGATGGAAAAGCTGTAAATATCACACCCAAGTACCTATAGGTTTTAACAACTTTGAAGCTTACTCAGTTTAGAAAAGACACTTGGCAGGAAGGGAGCACATGATAAAGATTTACAAAATGCTAAACGGTGAAGGGAAAGTAAATAGGATTTATTATTTACTGGCCACCTCTACACAAGATGCTGACTGCACAGTAACCTGAGTTACTGCACAGTAGCACCAATGAACAGTTTTTTTGTGACACTACTGTGCAGTAGCTTAATAAAACTGCACAGTAGCATTGCACCACGGTTGTTGCCATGCAATGCTACTGCGCTGTAGCATCAGGCTACTGTGCAGTCAGCATCTCATGTAGCCACGGCCACTCCTCACAATACAGGAACTAGGGGTCACAAAATGAAATGAGTAGCCACTAAGTTTAAAACCAACAAGAAGAAGCTATTTTTCACACAGCTTACAATTAGTGTGGAACTTCTTGCCACAAGGTGTTGTGGAAGCTGACAATTTAGACGGATTCAGAAGGGGATTGGGCAGATTCTTGGAGGAAAGGCACATCCGTAGTTGTTGAGCACAAACAGGAGTCAGGGCTACAGCCTCTGAATCAGAACTTCTTAGACTTTAAATACTGGAGGCTGCAAGTGAGAGAGGAACAGTGGAAAAATACCCTGGTCACACCCAGATACTCTCCCATTCAGCATCCACACTCTGCCCTTGTGTGGCCCAGGAGTTGGGCAAACTGGACCATACATCTGACAGACAATAGCAATTCTCATGTTCTTGACTGTGCTTTCAAATCATGGGTGGAAATGCTGGGGAAGCAAGTCTATGGCTCTGTTATCTGTAGTTAATTTCTTACTTGTTGAGGGCACAAGCACATGATACAATGTGAGAATAATGTACTCTGGAATTTACTGCATAGCAAAAAGACACAGGACCAGCTCTTCCAGACTAGCCACCCATGGTAAGAGCTGTTCCAGTGCCTAGCTGCTAGGGAGAAGGGGAGCTAAACTGTTTTTGACCAAAAGACTGCCCTGGGATTAAACTAACTAGAGGAGCAGACCTAAGAGACTAGTCCAGTGGTGTGCAACCTTTGGCCCATGGGACCTTGTCATCTGACCCATGGGGCTCCCTACAGGTCTGGAAATTGAACAGCAGGAGCAGTGGCAGCATTACTGGTGGCTTCCAGAGCCGTATCAATTAACATTGCTGCCATTCCCCTGCCACCAAACTTCCGGGCCTGTGGGGAGCCCCATAAACCAAACCTGTCCATGTGATCCAGCCTGAGGGACTAGAAGGTTGAGCACCACTGAATTAGTCTATCAGTTTAACTTATGCAGGTGTCTAGAAGATGCTCCTCACTTTCTGCAGGGCAACTATGCCAGTGTGAGTTACACTAGTATAAGGCTCTGCATCATGTCTCCACTTCTCTTCTACTACAGAGTAAAGTCATAGAATCACAATGAGGGCTGGGAGGGACCTCAGGAGGTCATATAGTCCAACCCCCTGCTCCAAGCAGGACCATCCCCAACTAGATCATCCCAGCCAAAGCTTTGTTTAACCAGGTCTTAAAAGCCCCCAAGGATGGAGAGTCCAATCTCTCTGGGTAACCTGTCCCAGTGCTTTATTACCCTCCACGTGAGAAAGTTTCTCCTAATATCTAACCTAAACTTCCCTTGCTGCAACTTGAGACCGTTGCTCCTTGTTCTGTCATCTGCCGCCACTGAGACCCGGCCAGCTCCATCTGCTTGCAAACCCCATTTCAGGTAGTTGAAGGCTGCTATTAAATCCCCTTCTGGTCTCCTCTTGTCTAGACTACATAAGCCCAGGTCCCTCAGCCTCTCCTCAGAAGTCATGTCCCCCAGGCCCCGAACTATTTTGACTGTCCTCTGCTGGGGTCTCTCCAATTTGTCCACATCCTTTCTGTAGTGGGGCCCCCAAAACCGGACACGGGCCTCTAACCCAGCGTTCATTTACTCCTTACTAAATACCTCATATCCCTGTCTTTAAAGTCTCCTCCCTTACTGGGCTGCACCAACGGCAATGGAGGGAGGGCTGTAGGTTTTTCTTTGGAAGTCAAGCAGCGGTGCGCAGGTCTCTGCCCTGCCGCAGGCCAGATGAACGCGGGGCCTGTGCATGGGTCGGACAGTCCTGCCACCCATCCTCCGCGCCCCACCTACAGCTCGGGAGCGGGTCTGTGGTGCCCCACAGCCCCCGAATGCCCCGGCACTGGGGCATGGATCTGGGGCGGCGGCGCACCCGGCGGCTCTGCGCCGCCTGCAGCCCGCCTGCAAAGCGCTACGCCGCGCGGCCCACTGGAGCGGAGCGGGACGCGGGACACGCCCACTCCCTCCCACAAGCCCGCCCCTCGCGCGTGACCCGGAAGCGCTTCAGCTCCGCGCTCTCACTTCCGTTGGGTCGGGGCAGCGGCGGCCGCAGTTGGAGCAGCAGCAGTGGGCCGCCGGGTAGGAGCGGAGCTGCCGCCGCTGTGACTTGTGCGGGTGGCGGGGCTGGAGTCGCTCGGGGTCGGGCTGCGGCGCCCGGGCAGGAAGTGTCGGGAGCGGGACGGAGCTGGACGTCTGGGCGCGCGGGAAGCCCCGGCTCCTCCGGGGGCGCCTCGTGCTGAGGCTTGCCCCGCACCCTGGTGTGGCGCTGCGGGCACCCACCCGCGAGAGGCTCTTGGGGCTTCCCGGGCTGCGCGGCCCCGGCTCGGAATCGCTGCTTTTGTGTCTGCGGCCGGGGGTCGGAGTCGGGGTGCCTCCTTGGGGAGCTGCGGTCACTTTGCCTGTGGCTTAGAGGGGCAGGGTCCAACTTCCCGGCTCCCCCACCCTGTTGCACCCGTGCGGTCTCTGGCGTCTCCTGCCTGCTCCTTAAACCCCTCTTTTCAGAAGAGAGCTGTGGTCTTGCTGCTCTAGGCCCTTGGCACAGCCAGTAACCGTCCCGGGTGAGCAGAGTATTGTGCTATCTGCATGTCCAGTGCTGCTGGCACTCCTGTATGTGGAGGGTGGTGGCAGCGTAAGAGCAGTGTTGTTGCTGCGATAGTCCAGAAATTATGCAAGAGGCAAGGGCTTCTTAGGGCATTGTCGCTTCTTGGACCGACTAGGGAGGTGGGTTAAGCTAGACAAGCTTTTGAATGTAAGGCAGTGTGTATAATGCGTGACTGTCTTTCCCTGCAAGGCCAAACTGGCCTGATATCTGTAACTAAAACTTCAAGCTGGCCTGCAAGCAGCCTATAAGCCCTTCACTTCTTGAGAAGCAGGATTTGAAACTCTAAACCTGATCTCTTGTACAGAGCGCAGCAGCCCCCCAGGCTTCAAATTCATGCTTGCTTCTACAAGCAGCAGCCCAGGTAGACCTGCAGGTTTGCTGTCGGCTTCCCATGTGTTCCTGTTGTAACTCTCTCCTCCTTCCTGTGATGATAGCTAACACATTCTTGCAGCTCTTGTCAAGATTTGGTCTTGTGTGGGTGTATAAAATTGGCTGGTAAGTGGGAGATTTTTTTCCCCTTGTGCATAAGAGCAGTGAAAGCTGAGTTGCGAGGAGAGATGTTTCACTTCCCTGCCATCAAATGAAGTCAGTGACATGAATCATTCATTTTATGAAGCCATCAACCTCTGTGCTTCTCCTCTTTGTGGAGCCTACTAGACTGTGAGCAGGTGCTGCAAGGTCTTTCTAATGCCAGGCTGCTGTGTTGTGGGGCCTCAGTGGGAGAATGAAATTCTTAATAATGATTTGAAGGTAAACAGCCTGGAGTTTATTACAAGATGAAGGGTGATATTGGCTAAGATAACAAATCAGTATGACTTACTTGCAATATGCTGTTACTATCTGGCTGTTCACTGAACTGTGTGATATGAAAAATCACTTGTACTATGGCTTTCTCTTTGTAGTGCCACTGGGTTGGTTGAAGGCAATAGTTCTGTGGAAACAACTTATGACCTTTGTGTTTACTCTGTCCATGTGATGGTCCTCACATTGGGAGGAAAGCAGTTCTTAGAATTAGAAGTGCAACCAGTAACACAAGATGTGCAACACTATTTGGCAATCAGAGGTCACAACCAAGAGAAACCTAAAATAGAACCAGAGCAAAAGAAATTTAGTTGCGTAGAAGTACCGATTAAATAAAATACGCCTTTTGGCTGGGTTTTCTGGTCACCACATGCATGCAGGCAGCCAGGAGCATAACTGGGCAGCATGGGGGGTAGTGACCTGTAGGTAAGTCTGTAGAGGGGAAGGGGTATGGGTGGGGGGCAGGTGAAGGCCCCCACAGTGAGGGAAGGGCTGGGGCTGGGGATGCTGCCCAGGCAGGATGGTGAGTGGGACTCTGGGGCTGGGGCAGAGAGCGGGACAGAACCGCAGGCAGCTCATCCAGGGGGTGGGGAGTGGCTCCCTGCTGCTACATGCACCCCTGGGAGAGGTGTGATGGGGCATGTGCTCCCCCAGACCCATGCATGTCTGGGGTGATGGAGCAGAGGCAGGTTGCTTGCTTTGATGAGCTTTAGTTCAAGCAACCCCACTGCTATTTTTAAGTGCTGGGACACTGACCCTCTGGATGAGCTGCTTGCAGTTCTGTCCCACTCCCTGCCCCACTTTCCCTCACCGTGGGGGCCCTGATCTTCCCCCCCATGCGCTTTCCCCTCCACAGACTTACTTCCAGGGTGCTGCTCTCCACACAGCCTGGCTGTGCTCCTGTAAATCCGCTGTTGGATCAGTATCAGCTGATATGCCTGGTGAATAATTGGCTATTGGTATCAGCCAAGAAAATATCTTCTGATGCACTCCTAATTTATTGTATATAGTCTTGACTTCAGGCTTATAGATGTTGACTTTCTCTCTGGAAAAGTTGCTACTGCCTTCAGTCCTGAAGCCATGTTCTTGTGCTAAACTTTCTCAGTGGGGGTGGATGACTCCTGTGTAAATAATAGCAGTTTTCAGTCCTGCTACATGCTCCTTCATGTACAGATAGCCTGAGAATGAAGGGTGTTGTGTTGATGGTGAGGATGTCTGCTTTATGGTGAGCCAAAGGGTCAAGCTTATCATGGTGCTGACTTCCATTTGTCCATCTGGGCAAGGTTTACAGCTCACCTTGACAAAGAAAGCTGCTATTTTGAATATTGCCTTGGAATGTAACCAAAATATACTCCTTCCAGACAAATACCAAATTCAGGTCTGTCTGTTTATCCAGAGGTTGAAGATCAGTGTTGTAACCATGATGCTAGTAAAGAGTGTTTTTACTCTTCAGGGCTTTGTTTTGTCTCTCGCTAAGGCTGTTTAGACTCTTCTTTAAAACTCCTTCTGTTGCTCCTGGTGGTAACAGTGTTAGGAGCTCTAGAGAAGACTTGCTTGTGTTGTGATAATCTTCTTCAAACCCTACTCTAGTGTATAGCACTGCCACACACTAGATATTCTCTGTGGGTGTCGGAGGATGTTAATAGATGACTTATTAAGATCATAATCTTTTTGGGACCTGCCTATTGTCACTGAACGGCTTGCCCATTGATAGGGACCTAGTTAAATCCCTGTGGAAGTTCACAGCACCTTAAATCCTGTTCTTTTTGCTGCCCCACACCATCATTGAGTGACTGAGGCAAAAGTTGCAGCACTAATTGCTGCTCAGCCACTCTGGTAGGGGAAGGGGGTGTGTGGTGAAAAGAGCCAGATTAAAGGCACTGTTGCCCTGTGAACTGCTGCTGCGATTTGGGTAGGTCCCTAGTCTGACTGACAGAGTAAAGCATTTGAGGCATTTACAGTTTATGGCCATTTTTGGTGCATAGCTTAGTTGTCTTGCACAACTCATTCTATTGATATGAAGATGCTTTGGGTACTTCCATGGTTTTCTGCCATCCTCACTGATTGTGACAAGATGTCCACTGTGCTTTCCATTAACTATAGGAAATCTGCTTCTTGGTTTTCTGAGCAGCATATTCTGAAAGGTTCTATCAAACTGATTCTTGGCTCTTTCATGTGGCTACCCTGGCAGCCAAATGTTCGACTAAATCCACTTTTATTAACAGACTCAAGATGTATGTGCAGGGGATGCTGTTCTTTAGATCAAAAGATAAGGGATCTTGTAAAGCTGAATATTTCATGACTGACATCAAAGGAACACTGATTCACTTGGAAAACTGGCTACATTTTTAAAAACAGTTTTAGGCCCCTTGTCTGCCAATTCCTGTGCATCTCTTTGTCCTCTTATTCTCCCCCTCCTTCCTCTCCAATTAGAACTACAAATTGGACATTGAAGCAATAAAAATAAAAAAACTATATTTAGGTGAAACCGGGGGCCTCCACAGTATGAAGATGTCATAGTACTACTAGAAATAGTCTAGCTTTGGAACTGAACAGTAGCCAAAGACAGCAGTCAGTGCTCAAACCTCTTCTGAATTGGATCTATATTTGTAAGTACAGCAAAAGCTGTGTTAACCGGCACTTTATTAGCCAGAAAACTCTACTAACCGTCATCTGAGGGATGCGGCAAAAGTGAAACTGGAAGTACCACTTCCAGGGGACTTTCAGTTTTGCCGTGGCAAGCTGAGCTTTACTTTGTCGTCTTCCCTGTCCCTTGGCACCAATGCCAGTGACACCAGGGAGTGCACCAGACGGTGCACATCTGATTAACCGGCATCCCCCATTCCTGGGGGATGCCAGATAAGAGCTTTTGCTGTATATGATAAACAAAGCCTGACTATTGGATTGGGGTTATTGGGAACACAAGGTCTTGGTACCTCTTGGGTTCAAACTATTGCTCATGAAAATGTAGTCACATCTGCCACAAATATCAGTAGCTGTTTAAGAGTCTGCTGTCCTGTAGGACAGGGAGAGGAAAATAGATGGGAATAAAAGACGGTAGGAATTGAACTGAACTGGAAATTCTTTCAGACTCAGTGTTAATAATTTCAATTTTCAGATGTGCCAGAGGAACTGAAATGAACTCAAGGTCGTGACCACTTGCAGGCATCTCCTCAAAGTAGGCTTATAGTAGTCTTCAAGCCCTAGCTGGAATTATGCCAATCCTACTATGTGGAAACATTTATCTTGGACCTTACACCCAATAGCTTTATGACTTAGTGCCAGGTGCTTAAGGTGGTGAGTAGTATCAGCATCTTTCTAGCTCCAGGGTGGGCTTTTTTGCTGGAGGGCTGTTTAACAAGCTTTGGTGAGCTGTTGAGAACTGCAAGAGTAGCCCCACCTCTTGACAGGTGCCCCACCCCCTGGTCGCCATCTCAGGGCCAGAAGTCCTGCCTCTAACTCCTGACTTTGCCACTAGAAGTCCCCCTTGCCCCCCTCTCCCCAAGTACTCCTTTTTGGAGTGGGGGTTGCCATCTTGGATCTGGGAAAAAAACAAATCTTATACTAAAAATCTAACACCTACTATAACATTTTAATTTTATTTCAAAAAATATTTTTGTCCTGGTGTGTGTGATTTATAGAGGTGATTGCATAATAGTTCAAAATAAAATCTTTCTCTTGTATGGGGTGGGTGCAGGGCTTGTGGGGTACATGTGTGGGCCTCTTGCCACACACCCTCGCCTCCAACCCCATGGCGCAAAGCCCCTGCCGGCAGCAGCAGTGAATGGCAGACCCTTGGGGCACTCGTGGCCCATGGTAGGTGGAGCCCCCCGGCAGTGCGTGGCTCCAGCTTAGTTCCAAGAACTGCACATGGCAGCATAGAGCCAGCCAGGCCCAATGGTGTATGGTGGCCCAGTGCTGTGTGGCTCCCACTGGATTGCCAGGAGCCATGGGGAATCGCATGCCATCAGGCCATACTGGCTCCATACCTCTAGGTGGGGCTCCTGGAACTCCAGCGGGGAGCCACACATGGAGGCCCAGAGCCAGCCTAGCCCAAGCCAACAGTGCGTGGCTCCTACCTGCAGTGCTGGGAGCCCCACATGCTGGCATGAAGCCAGTCCAGCATGAAGGCATGCAGCTTCCCTCCTGGCCTGATTGTGCATGGCTACCTGTGGCTTCCACCTGGAGTGCCAGGAGCCGTGGTTAGATCCTGTAGGTAGGGGTCATGTATCAGCAGTGTGCCATGTGTAGTCTTGGATCACTTGATATCATGCCTGTTGTATAGCCTAGCATGGAATGTAATAGACCCTCCTTACCTGATGACTTCCCTTCTGCAGCCCTCCTTTTTTCCAGCATAGCTGTATTTTATCTCTATCAAAAGCTTTTGCTTATCTGGGCTTATCTTTCTTGACTTGTTCTAGGAAGGCAATGGGTTTTCTTGAGTTGCTTACGCCACACCAGTTATCACTCATTTGGAGGGCTTCCATCCCCTCCTGTGACAGCTTATTTTGTTTCCTTTAGCTTGAGCTCTTGCTCCTCTCCATGTAAGATTGATATTGATTAGTGTTTTAGGCCCCTTTGAGTTGAAACAAGCTGTGGAGACTTGACATCCCTTCTCCATGTAATTGCCATGGAATTTTCTTAGACTTTGCCTTTTGTGTATTGTAATTATGGCTCATGGAGGCTTTATAGGCTTCTTACAAGGCAGATGGCTTTAATAAAGAGAGCTTTGCTACCTTCATGAAACAGTGCTGTTGATCCTGACTTTGATTGCACCTTATGTGCAGCTAGAAGAGGGAGTATTTATCTCACCTGCATAGTTTTTTGTCATCTTGCTCATTGGCTTTAAGCACCTCATCACTCCTCTTACAAGTCCATGCTGCCAGCATTTCCCTCTTCCCCATTGCCAGCCCGTTGCTTTAGACAATAGCATGGTAGCCAATATGCAGATTTCCATGTTAGAGCAAATATGTCCTTTTACACTTGATTCCCTCTCTCCCTATTTCAAACCAAGTTTTCCACTTCATAAGCTTGCCTTTTCTAAGCATGCTTCAGGACTGGCTTTCAAAGTACTGCTGCAGTATGCCAGTACAGTTATTGTGTTCTAATCCCACTGAAGATGCACACTAACTCAGTAGATTGCAAAACTAAACTATCTCTTTATTAAGAGCTTCTAAAAAATCAATGAATGTAGAATGACCCTGCCTCCTAATGTAATACACTACCTCTGTTATCATTGTTGGATCGCTGTGCTTGGGTATAGTCTGCATGCTTCTACCCTGTTCATATTGCCTGCTTGTTCAAAAATAAATGCACCACTTATTTTTGAATAAATACACCGTGTCATTCCCCCTACCTGGTAGGGATCCTAGCCTCATCTCTGTGTTACCATTATCCAGGACTCAAATTTAATTACTAGTTACTGACTTTAGCAAGGCTTTTGATATGGTCTCCCACAACTTCCTTGCAAGCAAGCTAAGGAAGTACGGGTTGGATGAATGGACTGTAAAGTGGATTAACCTCCCCCCCAAAACAAACAAACAAACAAACAAAAAAACTAGCTAGATCATTGGGATCAAAGGGTAGTAATCAATGGCTCAATGTCTACTTGGTGGCTGGTATCAAGCAGAGTGCTATGGGATCAGTCCTGGGGTTGGTTTTGTTCAACAACCTGGAAGATGGAATAAGGTGTACCTCAGCAAGTTTGCAGATGACACCAAGCTGTGTGGAGTAGTAGATTGAGAGACCTATGCAAATTGAAGGATTGGGTGAAAAGAAGTCTCATGAGGTTCAATAAGGACAAGTGCAACATGGTGCACTTAGGATGGAACAATCCCATGCACTGGTACAGGCTGGGGACTGACTAAGCAGTAGCTCTACAGAAAAAAACCTAGGGGTTACAGCAGACGATAAGATGAGTATGAGCCAACTGTGTGCCCTTGTTGCAGAGAGTAATGGCATACTGGGCTGCGTTAGTAGGAGTGGTCCCAGATCGAAGAAAGTAATTCTCCCCCTCTCTTTGGCATTGGTGAGGCCACATCTTTAGTCCTGGGTCCAGGTTTGGGCCCCGCACTAAAGGGCTGTTGACACATTGGAGAGAATCCAGTGCAGGGCAATGAAAATGGTGAGGGGGCTGGAGCGCACAACTTCTGAGGATAGCCTGAGGGAACTGGGTGAGAAGTGTGAAGAGAAGAGTAAGGGGGGTTTAATAACAGCTTTCAATTCAACCTGGGGGGGGCGGGGTCCAAAGAGGATGGAGTAGACTTTTCTCAGTGGTGGCAGATGATAGAACAAGGAGCAATGGTCTCGAGTCGCAGCAAGAGAAGTTTGTTGGATATTAGGAGAAACTTTCTTGTGAGGAGGTTAGCAAATCACTGGGACAGGTTACTTAGGGAGGCTGTGGAATCTCAATCCTTGGAGGCTTTTAAGACCCAGCTAGACAAAGCCTTGGTTGCGATGGTCCTGCTTTTAGCAGGGGTTGGACTAGATGACCTCCTGTGATCCCGCCAACCCTCTTTTTCTTTTTTTTTTTTTTTTTTTAAATGATTTTTATGATTGACATTGGCTTCTGAGGGCCTGAGCTACTATAGCCGCACCTTCCTGCCTCTCTGAATGAAACCATTAGACAGACTTCAGTTGTAACTTAGAGCAGATAATCAGATTGCACTAGAGGAGCTCTAAATCTCGATTTACTTTCCATTCCTGGTGTCACACTAAGATCTGGTCTTTTCTAAACAGACAGTGCAATCTTGTCTGGCTGTTTTCAGGGTCCATTTCCTTTTTCTTCCTACACTCTATTCTTTATCTCTTTGCTGGCTATTAATATTTTCAGGTATGGCAGAGCAAGCAGGAAGCCAAAGGACTTAAGCTGGTGGGTTAAGAAGGAAAATATGAAAATCCCAGTGTCCAGAAACACAGCCATGTGCAAAATCTGCTCCTCCCTTCCTTGGCTATTGGCAAAATCTAAGAAGCTCTAAGAAGCCTTCAAGCATTCTGTCTTGGGACTTAAAGAAGCTTTCTCTCTTTGTATTGATCTCTGGCTTGGTAGCCTTGCCCCAGCTTCATCTCGTGTGCAGAAGGTGAATAGTACCTTAAGCTTCCTGGGCCCTTTAAGGGGAAGCTGTTTGTACTGTGCTGGCTTCCCCATTCCCAGCCTCCATTAGCATTATCACCTCTGAGGAACAGCTTTGAGCAGCAGCAAGGAAGAGCATAAAAATCGCAAGCATGCTAGGGTGGAATTGACAGTGGGGCTACCAGTAGCATCAGTGAAAAGTTTGGAGTCTTGTCGGATCTTGCTGTAGATCCAAGAAGAAAAGGCATTTTGGAGGCTAGATTTTTGAGGAAATCCAGCTCCTCCAAAGAGAATGCCTAGTTTGGGTAGAACATTGGCACTTGCCTGGGAAAGTTTCCTAGTTAGCTTGGACAAGTGCATACCCTGCAAAATGGGCTTACTCACAGCCATGTGTGTTGTACAGTAGCTCCACATCTGGGCTGTCCCATAAAGAAGTGGTTACTGAAAAATACTTTTTAGCTTTGAGAGTTAAGTGATCTGTTGCCTGGTGCTCTGAGAGTTAGACTTGCATCCAGTCTCACTTCGATAGGGTGCTGCTCCCTTCTCTTTCCCAGGAGCTGGTCCCTGTTTTTGACTCCACTGCCTAGTGTCATTGGCGTTCACCATCTCTACTGCCACCCAAAGATGCATGTGGCAAGATAAGAGGCTGTTATTGTGGGGACCATTCTCCCTAGTGCTCAGGAGATGGACTCCCTCCCCAGAAATTCCTCCTGCTGTTCAGAAGGAAGGGGTCATGTTCCCGTGAGCAGCTCCTCAGTGGCTGGGGGACATAGTGGCTGGCTAACTTTGAGAGCTTTCTAGTGATTGAAAGGACTCTGCTTACCAGAAGCTGTTTCCTCCATGGCCTGGTGGGAAAGAAGATGGAAACAACTTGGCACACATCCAGAAGCTTAGCCTCTGGGACACTGTGCTAAATCTGTTTCTAACATAAAACCATTCACATCTGTGGCACCTCCATCAGGTAGGTATACATATAGCTCATTATCAGCTTCCTGAGTGCACTGGCAAGCTTTGTGCACAGTCAAGAGCATCATGTACTGTCCCTGCCTTCACCGGGGTTGAGGATTGGAAAATGGCAAATTCTATCCTGTTGCATGCAAAATCCTAGTATAAAAGGCTAAACGACCCTGTGTTTGCCCTATGGAGACTGAAATCTGGGGTGGGGGGGAGACAGAATGTGAGCCCTGTTCCAGTCTTGGCTAGTATAGTTGGTTACAGAAATCTGCTGGAACTGTGCAACTGTTCTGGTTACCTCCTGGGATTTGGTTAGTTGTGGAGACTAGTGTGTTGACAGTGACAAGTTAACCAAGTGGGTGTAGCTTTTCTTCTCCTCCCACTCAAACTTTAGCTACACTCCTGCCATGTAGTTATTCTTTCACCTGGTTTAGCCTTTGGTGACTTAACTCTGTAGAGCTTTAGATCATTCCAAAGCAATTTTTTTTTCCTTTGTCTTTGGGAGGGAAAGGGATGGAGGAGATAGAAACCATTCCCGTCCCCTCCCCCACCTCCCCATCGCTTTTGAAGCAACACAAGTCAGGAAGGGCCTAGATATAGTTTGATAGTACAAGGAGCCTTCTTGTACTTCAGGCTGCCCAGGCTTAGCGAGTCCCTTCTCCAGAGTGCATACACATGATGCAAGCTGGAGGCTGATGGGTGAAACAGCATCCATCACAGATGAAAAATTATTTGGTCAGGCTCACCCAGCAGCTCAGTGGCAGTCAGGCTTCCCCTTAGTTTTCTAGTTGCATCTAGCATGCTAGGAAAAGGCTTCACAGAGGTTCCTTCTTGCAGCTGGTGTACATTTGGAGCCCAAAGACTTTCTTGGCTGTGCTCTTATCCACTTTATCAGAAGGCTGAACTGGGCAGTTGTAGATTGTTTCAAGAGGCAGACTTCTCTGGTTGTAGGGCTCTTTGCCATTAAACAGTTTCATATGATACCTGAGCTTGTGGTTTTGGCAGCTGCTGCTGGCTAGAGAAGCACTGCATAGTTCTAGCTATAGCACTTGTGGCTTTTTCTGCATTGATGTTCATGTTCCCATACCCTAGCACTCCTTAGCAGAGCACAATTCCACAGTGGGGGTAAACACAGCTTCTGACTTTGTTCTGATCTGACCAGTAGCTCTTGCAGCTTGGGAAGACTTCCTATGCTTTCATTAAGATGCCGGAGTTATCAATTGCTCACTGGGAAGGAGGGAGAAGGCTTTAACTGGCATCCTGCCAGCCAGGAGTGGGCACAAGTAGCTTTTCTGCTAGGGCTGGTGTCAGTTTTGACTCTTGATTTTTATGCACAGACCCTGTTTAAGTGCAGCTGCATGAAGTACAAAAAAATTGTCAGTTGCTTTAGTATTGTCATTTTTCTGCCATAGAAAGTGCCTGTGTGAAACTAGGAGGCAGTTTATTCCCAATATCCATGTCTGCAGAGAAAACCAAAGCAAATAATATACCAGTGTGGTCTGCTGTTAGAAAAGCAAGGGAAGATGAATGGGCCCTGGGTACATGCATAGCCCCTCTTGGGTTTGTTTCAGATGTGAGCATGGAATTGGAAGTGGAGACCTAGCAGTGGTGCTGGAAGTCAGTCTGCTCTCTGAATGCTTGATCCTCATCTGAGTGGGTATGTAAAGACTGCTGCACAGTCTCGAATACTGACTGAAGAGAAGCCTTGCAAGCCTGTGACTACCTGCATGAGCATTTAGTAACACTTAACATAGGCATCTTCTCCACTGCCTGTCTTCCCTGCTAGGCAATCCTCCAAAACTTGTTGCTGGCTTCTGGCTTTGCACTGTACCCAGAGACTGGGCTTTTTATCATCCACCTTCATTAGTACTATATAAAAATCAGTCATGTCCTATTTAAGCTCCTAGCTGCTGTCTCTGTAAGGCAGTAATGCCTCATTACCCTTGTCCATCCAATCTTCCTGGGGTTATAGCACACAGCATTGCACACAGGGCTGTAGGTGTAGTCACAGATTCTAAACCTCTGAGCTTCTTTTCGAACTGCTGCCAGGCACTAAGGTACTGGCTTTGCTTATTTCTACTCTTGAAGGAATTGGCCATGTCTCATGTTGATAGCAAAACCAAGGTAGGCTCCACTGCAGAAGCAGGAAGCTGAGAGCAAGGTCACAACAGGTGATCCTAGTTTATTTTTGGATACTTCCCAGAACCAGGTCTTGCACCTTTTCCTTGCAGTATTTGTCCTGCTTTTGCCAAGGTTTAAGTGCAATACTTCAGCCTACAGCTCCTACATCAGTGTATAGGAAGGAATTGCCTGGTTGGGACTGCTTCAGAGACCTGGTTTTGGTGCCATGAAGTTCAGGGGCTTGTACAGAAAAGGGGTGGGTTATGGCCCTTGTTGGTGGGGACTATGGGGAATAGGAGCAGAAGCAGTATAAGTGTGGATTGCAAAGGCTGAAAAGCCCAGAGACCAGAAATCAAAAGGGGGAGAGACCTGCTGGTGCAGCTGATGGACCCAGATGAAAAAATTTCAGGTGCTTACATAACCACACAGGCCATTCTCTGTTGTAAACTAAGGATAATAAAGCAAGTCTTTTTGTAAGCATTGCATGATAAAGCAGTATAAATCTATTGGGGGGGGTGGCTACAGCAAATCCTTCCTTTTGTTGGCTGCAAGGAACAGGAGATCTGCGGTGAGGTGCAGGAGTATGCTGCAGCATAATTTGATAGCTTGTGTCACCACTTTAACTGATAAGGGGTAACTGGTTCCTTGGTAGCCTAGGGAAGAAGACACTGAACATACCAGTTTGTTTCCCTTTCTTTCTCTTCCTAGAAAGAGAAGACTGGAGTGCTTCGAAACCAGAACACTTAGGGTCATGGGGCTTCTGGCTTTTCAGAGGGACTGAGGAGCTGGCGTCTGGCATACCAAACAAGAAAGGATGCCTTGTGACAGTTGTATCTTAATATTCCTTATTGCAGTTCTTCACCTTCTTCTGTCCCCAACCCCCAGAAAAGCCAGCATCTACTACCCTAGGCCATTCTTACCTGTGTCAATCACTAGCCATCTTGTTTCTGTGTTCTGGTCAATCAGGACATCTGTTTTGTTGCTAGCCCTGCATCTTGTTTTGATCCCTGGCTTTCATTGCCACCTACAAAATAGGGGTGATTCTTAGCTGCCTTGTGTGGCAATGGAGATTTAAATGTACTAACACTTGGAGATGTATAAACTCCTCTAGATTGGATGCCACTGCATAACTTCAGAGGATTTACTAGTCCATTCAAAATGGGGAGGGAGGAGGTTATAGCAGCTGCCTCTTGCTTAAAGGAAAGCACCTTCTACTATTTATATATAACTCTCATCTGGTTTTGCTTCCTTCTTGTATCTTGCTTCTAAATCGACTAGTCTAATTTCACTGTAGCAGTTTCTTTCTAGCTAGCACAGAATAGCAGTATTGGGTTTTCCAAGGCTGAAACTACTCTTTATACTGAAGCAGACTTAGCACACTTTTAAAGTCTCCCTTCTGGGGGCAAGCCTGGAGATGGTGCCCTTCTCACATTCTGCTCTTCTAGGTTGTTGACAGGACCTAGAAATGAGTGTGTTTCTGTGATTTAAATCCTAGGTAAAAAAAGGGACAGGTTAAGTAATCGCAGGAAGACACAATCTGGAACCATGTAGCTCACCGCCTAAAAGGCTGCCCATTTTGTATGTGTTGGACTCCTTCAGAGTGCCAGGGGTGCCAGCCTGGTGCTTACTTATAAAAATCCCAGGGCCTGGAACACTTGACAGCTTTTAAAGTTTTAAAGAAGCATTGCTTGAAAAGTTAGTGGCTCTTACAGATGCATTTAGTAGGGAAGATTTATGCACTCTGAGCTAAGATTATCCTGTACATTTACTGCAGAAATTCCATAATGGGATTCCATAGAAATTGCTGTCAGCAGTTTGTTTTTTTGCTTGGTTCCTCTCTTTCTTCTCAGAAATGTTTCCTGTGTGGAGTGGTGGAGGATTTCTTTCTTCTGCCCCAGCAGCATTACTCAATCTAGGACTCGTGACCTCCTTGGCAGGGTCCTGGGTACTTGCTAATTCTGTATCACTTTTCTGGGGGTGGGAAGAAGTGAATTGGTTGTGAAGTACCACATTGAAAAGGGGGCCCTTTTCAATTTAGGATCTCAACTAGGGGGGAAAAAACTTTCAGGCTTGGACAAGGAAATAAGTGGTTCACAGGGGAACTGCTGATTGATTGATTGTTTATTTTTTGTTTGATTTATCTTCCCTCCCCTTCCCCCCCCTTACTATGAACAGGCTAGTTGACTAATTTCCCATCAAGCTTGCAAGGCAGTAATCTCTTATTTTCTTCCTAAAGGCCCTGTGTTCCTGGAAGGAGCATTAGAAACCAGCATTTTCATGTACCCTCGGACCAAATGAAAGAAAAGCAATGGAGTTTTCTTGCCTGTTGAGCCTGTCTCTGAAATGGGTGGAGGCTGCCTTTGAGAGCAGATGGGGAGTTTCACTTCTCTGATCCACCGTGTTTCTGCTGAGCTGTACCCTGTTGGCAGTTAGACCAGAGTTGGTACCATGTGAAAGGCTGGGCCGCCTCCTCCACCGTTGTCACTCCTAGGAGAAACATAGCTGCTGGGTGACGTGGGTCCTGGAGCAGTGTCAGAGCAGTGATTTCTTAAATCCATTACTAACCAGTGCTGCTGCAGAACTGCCAGCATAGACCAGGCAGGAGAAAGTGGCACTACTTTGCCTACACATGCCCTCTCTAGGGGAGGAGATATGCTGCAGCCTTCCTCATTTAAAACTCTTGTGACAGTTAAGCACACAGGCAGACCGTGTGGGTTTCCTTGTTGCCTTTCCTGTGAAAAAGCTGAATCTCCCCCACACTTTGTTTTTCTTCCCTGGGCTTCCTCTGCTGTTGCAAATTCAGCAGAAAGGCCAGGGTGTAAACTTTCTCTGCCTCCTCTCTTTGCAGAGACGCACTGCAAAACAGGGACCAAAATGACGGACTCCAAGTACTTCACTACTACAAAGAAAGGTAACTGTGTGGGGCTTCTCATGCTTTCAGTGGTGTCTCCTTCTTCTTTCAGTTCATCTCCCTGATGATGCCGTTGTCCAAGTTTTGGTACGAGTTCAGTTAGTTCCCCTCCGCAGTAAACTGTTGGTGTGACTTGGTTCCAGAACTTTGCTAAGCCCTGCGGTAGCGCCCTGTCCAGATGCAGGAAGAATTTCTTTTTTTTTAATTATTTTATTTGCTGCATTTACTCATTAATTTTAGTAGCTGCATGGTGTTAACAGGGAGGGGGAAGATAAACTGTTTAATGGCTTTTGAAGCTTTTTTTTTTTTTTCCCTTCCTCGCTTACAGAGCTTAAGCTGGCAGCATGGATGCTTTCAGTCAGAACACTCTGCCCTTCTGTTTGCTGAACTGGCAGAGGAGCCCTGTGCATGCAGATATTGTGGTAGTCTACTCTGTAGCTGCAGAAGGAACCACCCACTGATTAGGCTTCCAAAAACTGGATAGACTGAGGATGTAGCTGCCAGGCTTCTGTATGGCAAAGGCAGTTCGTTGCCCAGGCTCTGCTGCCTGTGCATGAGCTGAGACCAGCCTTTTTACCATCTCTCTCTATCAGTTTCAGCAGCATGGTAACACCCATTGTTGCAGCTGTCAGACTGGCCTCTTCCCTTGGCACACTTGGGTAGCCTAATAACTAGAACTAGGAGGGTGGTATGGCGAGGAGGAAAGTCCTGCCAGGGCCTGGAACTACTGACTGCTGAACCAGCAATGGAAGTCAGAAGGATTTAAAGAGCTAAGTTTTGGGGGGGGTTTTCTACACTGAAGAAGCTGCCAGACCAAGGAAATGATGAATAGGCATGTTGGTAACTTGCTGCTCAATCTATTTTACTAGAGACTATTTACCTTTGATCAGTGAGGTTGGAAAGCTGATTAAAAGCAGGGGTTTGGGTAATTGTAATCCCAGTAACTAGCATACTAAGAGCTGTGAAAGCCCTCTGCTGCATGACTATAGTAGATTCTTCTGTTGCTGTGGTCTTAATCACACAGGCATTTATAGCCACGTGTGCTACTGCTAAATTCTGATTTAGTGAGGGAGTTGGTCCTCAACGCTTGAGTTGCTGAGCCTGTGGGCACAGTGAATTTTATCTAGCTCGTATTATCCGTCTTTGTTTTCCACCCCCACCATTTCCAGGCTGGATGTTTGGCCCAATCTAAAGGTGGGTCATTGTCCATACTAGGCCCCAAAGCAGCTCATGGTGCTGTCAGAATGATTGAAACTCAGGATTGTTTTGCAGTTGCTGTTGCTGCATTTCACTTAGTGCCAGTGTTGCTTTAAGCACAGACCACGAGTCTATAGATCAGCAACTGGGCCATTGTCCTTGCTTGTGCTGACTCAAATCTTCACTGCTTAAACTGCTAGGAGAGCATGAACAGCTGCCTAATTAAACACTGAAAACCATCCCTTGCCCAATTTTGGGATTCATTTTGGTTTTTTTCCTTTGGGAAAAGCACATTGCTGTTGTGATTCTGTTACTAGAACAAGGTAGGAGTAAGTGATAACTATAGCTGAGGCTCTGGATTGAGTTTGCATTCATAACTTGCAAGTGCTGATCAGCCCTTTTGCAGGAGATGAGGGGTTTGGTAGCCATTTGGTTGAGAGGTCCAGTCTCTCCTAGCTGCTGGAATGGTGGCAGATAGTGGGATCCCTTCCACAGTGCTGTCCAGCTGGCAGGTTCAGCTAGCTAGTGCTTCCTTTCTTCCTCTGGCCTCATTTGGAGGGTGTATTAATAACCATTAATAGACTCCTGCAGTGCAGCATGCGAGTTCTCATCATAAATAACGTGCCCCTTCTCGCCACCCCTCCATGGTTCAGAACTCTGCTTTTTCTGCCTCGTGGATTTTTCATATCTTGCTAGGAGCCGGCCATGAGCTGGTTAAGCTTTCTGACTGCATGTGTCCATTTCCCCTTTTGGATAACTAGTGTACTGCTCTTTCCAACTTAGAGAGCTCTTTGTTTCTCTAGTGCTCTTCATTCAGAGATCGGATAATGATGCTTTGTCACTTCAGCTGGTGAAGTAGAGGCTGTGGCATCTTGAAGTGTCCCTTTGACTGGGCTCACTTGAAGGCCCAGGTTAACAGTGCTATTTGTTCCTTGTCCCCACTTGAATCAAAAGGTTGCCACATTAGGTCAGTGGCTGGCAACTTTTTACATGCTATAGATAAGAAACAACCCACCTTCAGCCTGAGGACTGGGAGGCTGTGGTGCCTCATGGCAGGAGTTGGGAGGGGTGCAGCTTTGTCCATTCTGGGTTTAGGCAAAGTCCCTCACTGCTACCACTTCTCCCTGCTCCCTAATTGTGGTGTGAACACTACTTCCAGCCAGGTTGAGCAGCTAGAAGCTGTGTTCGTGCTGTTGCTGCTCCTCTCCCCTCTCCTTTGCCCTGTCATCTCATGGCTGTGGCATGAGCATAGCTGGAAGCTGCCCAACTGTAGCACAGCTCCCTACCAGCTGAAAGCTGTGCCTATGCTGAAGCTCAGGGGAGAGGGAAGCAGCAGCAGCACGGGTGCAGCTTCTAGGTGCTCAGTCCTGCACAAGCAAAGCCCTCCACCTCTACAAGCCAAATCCCATTGCCCCCTGGGCCATATGTTGTTGACCCTTACTTTGTAGGTAGTAGAAGCTGAGGAACTGACTGGTAAAAAGAACAGTTTGTGGCAGGGAGCATTAATGCTGCTCTTTCTTCTCCAGGAGAGATATTTGAACTGAAGGCAGAATTAAACAGTGACAAGAAGGAGAAGAAGAAAGAAGCAGTGAAGAAAGTGATTGCCTCCATGACCGTTGGGAAAGATGTCAGGTGCGCAGCTGTACAAGATGGAGGTGTTGTTCTTAATTGACAGAGCAAGTGCCCAAATAAAACCTGGCTGTGAGGGATGCCTTGACACCTTGCTGAGACGCAGGAACTGCTCCTAATACATAGTAAACTAGCAAATTGCAGCAGCTCGTGTAAATAGGTCTGAGCAGCAAAGTTGCTTGGACTGAGTGCAGATTCCCCCTAGGAGAGCACTGGGGTCAGCCTCCTGTTCCTTTAATGGAACATTTGTGTTGCTTCTGTGGGACGGCTATCCCATTGCCTTGCACAAGGATGATGTGAATTCTTGTATCTGCAGTCTCTGCTGTGAAAGACAAGTGTATAAGGGCAAGCAGTCCAGTAGCCAGCAAGTTTGACTTGCCTTCTTCAGTAGTCTAACTAAAGGAGGCTTGGGCTGGTTTCCAGACTATATGCTTTTCTCCTTCCTGCCCTCTTTCCCCCCCAATTTAAACTCTAAAAATGCAAAAACCCCTTTTTGTTAGAGGATTGATCTAATTTCAGTGACAATCTTGTTATTGCTGAGCCCAGAACACAAGAGAAAAGTAAGCTCTTTCACTTTCCTCTCTCTTCCTCTGGCTTAGTCTAATCATACTTTAAATGTCCTCTCCCTGTTGTACCATTCCTATATTAGGAATACATGACTTGAGGCAGTTACTGAGTACTGATATAGTCAAAGTTTCTTCAACTAGAAGGTCATTGCAAAAGGTGCCTTGAAAGCACCTAGCACTGCCCATCCTTTAACTGCTGCACACTTTTTAAAGGTAGCCAGTGTAGCGTGCCCTCTTCTGTTGTCCAGACTGGGCAAGTCACTTCAGTGTCATCTCTTAGTTATGCAGTGAGTCAGTAGCGGAGCTGTGTTTGAAACCAAAGGTGGTGACGCTAGCTTAGTGCTCACAGCACTGATTCTGGCCTTCTCCATCAGGGTATTCTGGCCATAAAGACCTTGCAAACCAAGACAAGATAGAGAGATGGGATGACTGGAACTACTGGATGAAGGGCTCCAATCAGGCCACTCTTCCTTGGGCCTGAAATGCTGCTCCTTTTTTCTCTCTTTATTTTCTTTCTTTCTCACTGTGTACAGATGCATGTGTCTGTAGCCTGAGACTGATCCCAATGAGCCATCAGAGTGTTACTATACAAGATGCTTAATTAATAGTTTGTTAAAATGGTGTTAACTTACTGCTGCTGAGCTGGTCTGTGAGGTATAGTCAGTTTATATGCAGGAAAGGCAAAGCCTTGAATGCTTTATATAGATGCTCCGGCTTTAAAGTCTGTGCGTTTGAAATTAAGTTTCCAAAACATAAATATGTATATATATTTATATGTTTTGGAAACTTAATTTCAAACGTTCCTACATCTTAAACGGCGATTGTGCTTGCTGTGTTGAGTCCTTTGTGGAAGATGCAACTCCATAGGCACCTTCCTGCCGTATAGGTGAGAGGTTATGCACACCAAGTAACTTTTCCCTCTTGTTCCCCTGTCCCGGTAACATTTGCTGTAGTGATGCTGGTGCTCTTGTCTTTCAGTGCTCTCTTTCCAGATGTGGTGAACTGTATGCAAACTGATAACCTTGAGCTTAAGAAGCTGGTCTATCTCTACCTGATGAATTATGCCAAAAGTCAGCCAGACATGGCCATTATGGCTGTCAACACATTTGTGAAGGTGAGGTGGGAAGATTGTTTATAGGGACTTCTATAGTGGGAGGGCTAGAGCCTGACTTGCCTTGTGCTTTCAGGACTGAACTAATTCAGCAAACAGACTTGACAGGATATCAGTAAGAAATTGCCACTGATTTCAGTGCTGCTACTCCAGGAAAAGTGGCAAAATCTCCATCCAGTTTATGGATGGGTAACCCTTCGGTCCATCTGCTCCATCGAAGAGCTTAATCCTGATTTGGCATAAGTTCAGACTCCTTCATAGAGGCCTGCCTCTCACTCGTTCATGTCCTGCCCTTCTCTTGCTCTTCCATGGGAAGCTAACAGAATAACGTGCCACTTGTTCAGATTTCCTCAGCATCGATTAAGCTGACTTCCTTTGCTTCCCTTCTCTGTGTAGCAAATGAGCAGCAATTCATTCCATTAGGTGTTAAACAATGGCAAAGGAGATATGTTTGGCCTTTATTTGAGCTCTGAATAAGAGTTGCATTTTGCTGATATTAAGAAGGGGGAAGTTGTGAAGTGTGCAGTTTTGAGCCTCTTTGACTAGTATGTATCCAGTGCCAGTCGCATTTGAATTTGCCAGTTTGCAGTCAAGAAGGCCTTGATCCTCCTTAATTATAATCTATCTTATAGTAGCTTGAGGCTGGCAAAAGAATGGATTGGGAACAAAGATCCTGCCAAAGCAGCATAGCAAATGCAAAGCCATTTCATACTTCAGGGTATTTAGCTTCTACGATTTACTAGAGTAGGACTGACTTACAGCTAAATAAAATTGCTGTATTTCGCAACAAGGCAGAAGGAACTTGGTCACTTGGCACTGGTAAAACCTAATTGCTGATGGCAGGTGCCCTGAAAATAACACTAAAACCCAAATTGCTGGCATTAAAAGGTTAATCTTCTGTCCAGGCTTTCCAGCTCGGTACCACACTGAAGCACCTCCAATAAATTGCCTGATCTTAAGAGTATGCCCAGCAGTTCTGGAATTCAGGTCACTTGCAATTTTGGTGCCTAAAGACAGACTTAGGTTTATTAAACTTGGTCTGAAAACCGTGGCCCAAAGTGAAGTGGCTGGAATCTAACATCCCTTTTCATTCTTGTAGGACTGCGAAGACCCTAACCCCCTGATCCGGGCTCTAGCTGTGCGAACGATGGGCTGCATCCGGGTGGATAAGATAACAGAGTATCTCTGTGAGCCTCTGAGGAAGTGTCTGAAGGATGAGGACCCCTATGTACGCAAGACAGCTGCAGTCTGTGTGGCAAAGCTTCATGACATCAATGCACAGCTGGTGGAGGACCAAGGCTTCCTGGATACCTTAAAAGACCTCATCTCAGACTCCAA
Source organism: Crocodylus siamensis (assembly GCF_052110815.1). Lineage (NCBI taxonomy): Eukaryota > Metazoa > Chordata > Crocodylia > Crocodylidae > Crocodylus > Crocodylus siamensis. The sequence continues at coordinate 49,890,025 of NC_143403.1, forward strand.
CCCTATGGTGATTGTCCTTGTTGGCTTTTGCTGCTCTGTGCTGTCCTCTGTCCCTTCCCTTCCTCAAAACTGTATTGGATGCAGGCAGTGGCTGTCCCCTGCTATTCATCCCTCTGCTGCTAATCCAAACATAAACCTTTGCCTGGGTCTCTGCAGTCATCACTTTAACCAGGGGTGCTTTGGGAAATCCTGCAGAACATGACCCTGAGCACTGAGAAATCTTGACTGGCTCTTCCAGTGCCATTGTACACACAAGGGAAACTTCCTTTGGACTCTTCTTATCACTAGGCTTCAGTCCTTCCTCCTCCTAACCTGTCTTGTTGCTTACTATACTGAACTATTTAAAGACTGCCTCTTGAATGCTCTAAAGGTCATGACAATTGTCATTATAATTGCCACCTGCCTGACTGCTCTTAGGTGGAGCCTTCCTTTGATCTCTGCAGTGCACTATAAACAAGCAGTTGCTGTCCTTGCACAGTGAGAACTTTTGCTTGTTCAAAGTAACTAGAGAACTGTGGAGGAAGGAGCCTAATGGTTTGGCATGAGTTACTGGCTTAATTTCCTGCACTAGCAAGGGGATGGACTAGACATTAGAGGACACAATTCTTCATTGCAAGGTGTATTTTGGCTTCATTTTGGGCAAACATTGAACTTGCTCTGTACTAGGGAGACTAGAGAGACATGGCTTGGGGATCTGCTAAACCTGCTTCTGGGGTAGTCAGTGGAAGCTTCTGACCCACACTGCAGGAGCAGTTCTGGTGCCAGTCCTTTTACATTAGTTCTCTGTTCTCCTTGACCAACTTAGAGTAAATGGCTATGAATGACAGTACCCAGCAAATAAGGAGCAGCATTGGTGCAGTCTGCCTGAAGCCCTCTTACAGTGCCACCAAGTAAGAAAATAACTTAATCTTACAGCTCTTCTACACAAGACAACTGCCTGGAATAACTGTTCCATGCTAAATGCCTTCAGAGCATTCCCTTGCTGCAGAAGAGTTAGCATGCTTTAAACTTGCACCCTAGTTCATTTTGCAGTAAGCTTCCCAGGGAAATGAGCCTTCAGGAGCATTCTTGTAAGAACTGTGGTTAGATTCTCAATCAAGGTCATTGCGAGCCCTTCCCTCTTTCTGCTGACTGGCTTCTGTCTTGTATGTGAAATCCTCAGCCTAGTGGCTTCCCAGATGCCTCGCGGGAGCCCTGGAGTCTCTTCTGCATATCCTCAATGAGAAAAGAAGTGGCAGGAATGTGCTTATCCTAGAATCAAGTGCCCCTTGCTTTGTAAGGATTTAGTTGTCAATATGATTCCAAGCACTGTCACCTTGATGCTTGTGTGAAACTAAGATCTATTGGTCTTCTTTTCTGGAGGTTGTTATATAGCTATAGAGAGTTAGGGGGGATTGTAACTGGGACACCAACCATGGGTGCTGACTGAGGGAGTGGCAGCTTTTAGTTTGGCAGCTGCTGCTGGCAGCACAGCTGTGGACATTGCCCCATCACTGTCCAGGGCACAGAAGTGCATTGGTATACCTCTGCCTGGAGAGCCAACTTTTCTGCACCCTGCATTTCCATGAAGTTGCCCCATAGGAAGCCAGGGACATGACAACCCCTAGCTCATGCAAGAAATGATCCTAGCATAAAAATAGGTTACATTTCAACAGTTACGTTGGGAGTCCAGTAGCTCTTAGTTCACAGAGTGCTTGGACATTAGGGTACCAGTAGAGATGGCCTAAATTGCATATGGCAGAAGTGCGTTTCCAGCTTTGTTATTGGGTCAGTCTAGCCCTTCATCTCTTGGGAACAAGCCACATTTTATGTGACTTAAGGTATGACATTTTGAGACTTTTAAAATCTCTGCTCTGTTTGAGAGAGCTGTATAGTCACAGTGCTGTACCATGTTCTGTATAGGGATGGGCTTTACATAGCCAAAACTTCTCTCCCTCTCCTTCCTGCATGCCAATTAACAGCTGTCCTATACACCAGTGGTGGCTGCACTTTAGAGCATGTGTAGAGATGGTGAGTGCCTTGTGACCATTGTGAGGGGAGGGAAAGTATGGCAATATAATCACCCCATAATGAAAGACTTGTGTAATATCTGTTTAGTGTTTCCTTCTGCAGCAGAGACTTGACAGCTCAGCCGTAAGCCTTCTGTGAGGAGAGAGCCGCAGTCTGACACTGATGGAGAGCTCTGACAACTGTCCCTTGGGCACTTTTGTACTCGGTGCTATCTCCTCTCTCCTAGTTTACCAGGAGTACTACTTTGCCTAGTGAAGTTCCAAAGAGGAACAAGCCTGCACAGTTCCTCCAAACCCTCATGTACCAAAGTGGTTGTCGTGGCACTGAATCAAGAGGAAGTCCTGTACATGTTGGATAGTACCAAGTTTGTTTGGATGCTAAGCATAGATGAGTTCCTCTCTTTTCCCTACAAAAAGAAATGAGCAAATGAATTTGTTAATCTGTTACCAACCCTGTCTCTAGAAAAATGCTCTTGCCAAAATGCAGCTTTGCTGCCAGCCAGGATTTAGAGACGGGTAAATCTCCTTTGTAGTGATTGAATAACCTTGCTAGAGTAGACTGGTAGAAGTCTATAGCATCTGAATGCTAGTTGGAGACTCACTTTCTCTGGACTCTCCACCTTATTGAATATAAAACTCTGACTTGACAAAATAATTCGGAGCCTGTTGCCCACCATTTCTCCTGTTCCTCTACTGCGTTTCCAATCTTTTGGTCTGGTCAGTCTAGCTTCTGTCTCTAGGTTTCCACAGCAATGGGCAGATAACTTCAAAAGAGATTATTTATGGTTCTGTAGCTATGAAAGAAGGCGGCTGCTGTCAGACCCTGAATAATGGACACTGCCATTTGCCAAGCCCTTGGGTGAATTCATCTTAACTTTAGCGGTGCATATGTTGAATATTTTAAGATGTTGTTATTGTGTAGGTGATGGGAGCAAGCTAACAGTAATTACTCTTGTCTCTTGTATGTTATCTTATGTGATTTCAGCTCAGCACTGTTGGGAGAGGAGTTGGCCCCCAAATGTCACCCTGGTACTGAGGTGTTGATTGCAAGCCTTTAGTGTCCTGTTACACGGAAGTGGTGGTAGGCAGAATCTGAGCAACCTGGGCCCATCTGAAGTGACTAGCTTTTCATTTCATAGACATTAAGAGCTGGAAGGGACCTCATGAGATCAAATCCAGCCCCCCTGCCAGAGGTGGGAAGTCTGCAGGGGTCAAATGATCCCAGCAAGATAAACATCCAAATTCCTTTTGAATAAGTCCAGAGTAAGTGCTTACATCACCTTTGGGGGGAGTCTGTTCCAGACCTTGGACACTTGGACTGTAAAGAAGTTTTTCCTTATATCGAGTCTGAATCGGCCTTCTAAAAGTTTGTGGCCATTGGACCTAGTTATCTCTTGGGGAGCCCTGGTGAACAAGTGTTCTGCCAGATCCTGATGCATCCCCCTTATAGGCAGCCACAAAGTCCCCCCTGAGCCGCCTTTGACAGGCCGAAGAGTTCCATGTTTCTCAGCCTCTCCTCATAAGGCTTGCTCTTTTGGCCTTTGATCATAGGGGTAGCTCTTCTCTGGACTCTCTTGAGCTTGTCCACATCCCTCCTGAAGTGGGGGACCCAAAACTGGACTCGGTACTCCAGCTGTGGCCTCACTAAGGCCGAGTAAAGCGGGAGGATGACCTTCCCATCAACTAGTACCCTTTGGGTCCAGTCCCAGAGTCGGTTCCCCGGCCATTGGACCATGAGATGGCTGAGGCCACAGTTCTCCAGCTTGGTCATGAGAACATCATGGGAAACCTAGTCAAAGGTCTTCTTTAAATCCAGATAAATGATATCGACCTTGCCTCCCTTGTCCAGGCAATATGTCACCTGGTCATAAGAGATGAGGTTGGTCAGGCAAGACTTCCAGTAATAAAACCATGTTGGCTGGTATTCAGTAGGTTGCCTTCCGTTAGCCTGTTGCAGATTCATCTCTTGATGATTTTCTCCAAGATCTTTCCAGGGGTGGATGTCACACCGATAGGTCTGTAATTCCCTAGATCTTCCTTCCTCCATTTCTTGAAGATTTGGGACCATGTTTGGCTCTTTTGTCCAGTCTTCCGGTACATCACCCAAGTGCAATGACCTTTCAGATATCTTGGCCATAGGACATGCCATGATGTCCTCCAGCTTATTCATTCTCAATAAGCCAACAAGACTAGGACAGACTTGAAGGTATATGCCCCTGTGATATCAGCAGTGGAAGCCAAAGACTAGAGTTGTTTTGCACAGCTGGTTGGTACTTTAAGTGGCTAGTAGCTGGTGTTGTAATAAAGCTTCATCCTTGGCTGGGGTGGAGAGCGGTGATGGGGAGTGGAATTTATAGATGATGGTCAAATGCCAACAAGGTGTCTGAGTCCCTATAAGCTGTTTCTCTGCCCGGTACTGTTGCTTTGCATATATGGTGACCATTGGGGAGGCTTGGTTTGGTTTTGGGTTGTTTTGATTTGTTTTTAAACATCCATTTTACACAAGATTGGTATCTCTCTCTCTCTCTCTCTCTCTCTTTTTCAGGTGGTAGCTAATGCTGTTGCAGCTCTTTCAGAGATAGCAGAATCTCATCCTAGCAGCAACCTACTGGACCTCAACCCCCAGTCTATTAACAAACTGCTCACAGCCCTAAATGAGTGCACGGAGTGGGGCCAGATTTTCATCTTGGACTGTCTGGCCAACTATATGCCTAAAGATGACCGGGAGGCCCAGAGGTGAGGGAGGGGTGATCTCAGTGGTATAGAGGCTGGTTCTGAACTTGAGAGATGCAGAAATTGGTCTGCTTGGTCAACAGTCCTTAAACAAAAACAAAACCACATTTGCTACTTGGACCAGGCCCTGCCTAAGTCTCTGCCCTCTTCTTCCTGCCCTCAGGGTGAGTTGGGAAAGTGGGGGTAGAATCAGCAGTTGTGTAAAGGGTTCAGTTTCCCTTGCTTCAGTTGGAGCAGAGAGTATGCATGCAACTAATGCTGTGACTCCTGTCTTCTGAAGAGTCCTGTGGGTAAGCTTTATCACTCAGTGAGTGCCCACTACCACATTGTAGTAAAGTAACTTGAGGTGGTGGCATGTGGTGTCTCCAGAGCCACGTGACTCATTCCCTGCACTGCAAGCAGCAGGCTGAGACTTCTGGAGGTGAGAATCAAGGGGAGAGAGAGAGACTGAGAAGAATGGAGAATCAGTCTCAAAAGATAACTTCTGCTTTGCTTTCCTGGAGTGTGTAGTCATCATGCTGAATAAAAGTTCCCTGGAGCTAAGCCTTTGCATTCACTTGACAGTTGGGAGAAGGCAGCTTTGTAAGCCAGTCATATAAATGGCTCTGGCTTTATATATGGCCCTCTTCCTACCATGCACCTAGCATCTGCCTCCTGCCCTGGGTGGAGCATTCAGAATGCCGTGGCCTGGCTGCCACCCCTGGCATCTCTTGATAGAAGTCAGTTGACCTCTGGTTTCCTAGGCAGAGATCATTCTTTACTAGTGCAAGGAAAACACTTCTCTTTGTGGATTTTTAATGGGTTCTCTATTTCTGTTGTCTTGCTCAGGTTAGGGTCCCCTGTTTGCCTTTTCTCCTATTTGAACAGAGCTGGCCTTTGTCCTTCTCTGTAGTCCATTGCTGATTCCTAGGCCTGCTAGAAGCAATCTCCTATAAGAACTGTGCTGTAGGTCATGGCTTGTCTGCAGATTGGGGCTTGTCTGTGCTGTGGCGCCTCTGCTTATATAAAGCTGTGTCACCAGAGCCCCCTAGTGTTTATGCAGCATGTGCTAATAGAAAGGGATTTTTACTGGCTTACTTGCACTGTCTTCTTGAAAACAGATACTGATTCAGACCTGGTGGTACTGGCAGTGCTTTTCTTGGACTATTACAGTTAAATTCTTGATCCTTCTCTGTTCCCTTCTCTCTCCCCTTCCCTATTTTGTCTTGCCTTTCTACACCGTCCCACTAGCATTTGTGAGCGGGTGACTCCCCGGCTGTCCCATGCAAACTCTGCTGTGGTCCTGTCAGCAGTGAAGGTGCTGATGAAGTTCATGGAGATGCTGTCAAAGGACCTGGATTATTATGGTACTCTGCTGAAGAAACTGGCTCCCCCTCTGGTCACGCTGCTCTCGGCAGAGCCTGAGCTGCAATATGTGGCTCTCCGCAACATTAACCTCATTGTGCAGAAGAGGTGAGGTGACCTCATTTATTACTCTGTGGGCAGGGTGGGGAGAGCCAGGCAAGGAGGACCAGCCTATTTCTCACTGCCAGGTCTGGTTGGCCTTGGGTGACCCTTCTCTAGAAGTAGCCACAGTAACACAAGGCCATGGTACAATTTGCTGTGGGCCTTGCAAGCTAGAAGTTAATTCCAGACCCTGTTACAACTGATACAACTTCTGCTAAAGCACGTCTCTATTATTAGTGCCATCATCATGGGTTTGCTCTTAATTCTAGTCAAATCCATTTGGGGGATTTGCCTTTCCTTTCCAGCAGCATTGGAATGCCTCCAGCATGGGGCTTGCATTTTGGAGCAAGGAAATGAAATGGACTAGAAACTGAGCTGTCAGTGTTTTCTAGTTAGTGTCTTGCACAGTGTAGAAGGTAAATGAACAACTAGCTCTGGTAGTCTTTAGGTTGTTAATCAGATGTGTAACGCTTTGGAGAATTTTTAGGTAGCTTGTCCTTTTGAAAACATTGCATTCCTCTTTAAGTATTTTTCCCTCTTGCAGACTTGCTGTGGGTTGGGCATGTCAGTGTCTCTGTACTTCAGTTGTGTTTGCAAGATGGTGTAATTGCACAGTAGGGAAATGCTAAGGTGTGAGGAAATGCACATGCTTAAGACTGATGCCCAGATCCTTTAGTAATCAGGATCATGCAAATACTGAAGTTTCCTATTGCTGAACACCCGTGTTGCACTGTGCAAACCCCAGTAGTAGTCCACTGTTTCTGCTGTTGCCCTAGGGTCTAGTTGCCCTAAAAAAAGGAAAACTGCATCTCTTCCTCAAGTTTAGGACTTTGCATTGTGACTTCCTTTCCCAGGTTTTTTATCAGTGTTGTCTGGCAGCAATGTCAAAGCACCTAGAGGTTAATGGAGTGAGTTTTGAGTAGTGCAGTGTCTTACACAAGACATTCGGGAGCCCTTACTCGGTCAGTTCTTTAGTTAAAATTCTTTACAGTAGTGATTTGCAACCTTTTTCAAGATGAGTTGGCGGGGTACTCTCCACAAGCTTTTTGAATTTGGCTAGTTGAGAACTACTCTTGCTCTGCTTCCACTTACTTCACTATGTCTCAGCCAGGTGCTGCCTTGCAGTCCTTCCTGTATTAAGCTTTTCTGGTAAATCTAAAGCAGGCAGGAGTGTTGTATGAACCCCATGCCCACCAGCCTGGGGAATAGAGGGTGGTGGGGAAGGAGCATGATCTTTCCTGTCCTGTGGTGTCCCTGCACTCACCTTCTCCAGATGGGGCTGTTGCAGCCAGCCTAGCTCCTGATGGGGCAATGCAAACAATAGTGCCACAGCCCAGCCCAGCTCCCTACATGGACAGTGCAAAGGGGTCTGAAGCAAGCAGCTGTGTCACAGCCCTTCCTAGTTCAACCCTGCATGCCTCTCTTGGAAACAGAGGGGTGTAGGACAGCTCCCCTGCCTGGCATCCTCTGTTTTCCAGGAGGAACATGTGGAAGCAGTTCAGGAAGAATGTGGGCTCTAGCCACAGCTGCTGCCATTCTGCCTCCACATAAGGCAGTTCAGCCTGGCTGTGGCAGCACCCATGTTATGGCACCTGAGGGAACTGCAGCACCCAGTTGACCACTGCTCTACTGTCTCTCGGGCAGTTTAAAAATCCCAGCTACAGCATTTAATTGAGAACTAACGCATGTAATAAATCTATAGTTTGCATTTGGGGGCTCCACTTGATTGTGGGGGTCAGGCTTACTGACTTATTCTTCTCTCATGCTGAGCATTGTGTAACAGCTACATTTTATGAGTGGGCAAGTTAGCTTTTTTACTGAAAAGCTTCTGATACTGGCTACTGTCAGAAATGGGAGAATTTGGGGGCTGAGCCCAGTGATCTGACCTAGCAAATTGCTTCACTGGGACTGCTTTCCTAACCTCTGTTGAATACAGATTCATGGTAGGCATCCTTAGGTTTGGGTTTTAAATGTTTTTTTTTTTATTTGTGTGATGGTTTAAAAAAAAAAAAACTTTTTTAAAGTCACATAACAGCCCTCAGCACCCCCCACTTCCCCTCCCTTTCTGGATCTCTCCTTCCAGGCCTGAAATCCTGAAGCATGAGATGAAGGTGTTTTTTGTGAAGTACAATGACCCCATCTATGTTAAGCTGGAGAAACTGGACATCATGATCCGCCTGGCATCCCAGGCCAATATTGCTCAGGTCAGATCTTGGGTGCCGGAAGAGGGGGGAAGGGTAGACATCTTGGTGTCATAGGCAGATGGGATGGATGGTAAGCATGTCACAATTTTGGTTAAATTTTGGTGACTTTAGTGTATGGGATACAACTCTAAAGGTTGTCTACTCTAGAGTTCACAAAGAGTTGTTTAGCTTGAGTTGTATGCAGGGATAATTAGCATGAAACTAAGTCACAGAGCTAAAAGGGAGTGGGAACTCATCTGTAGAGAGTTAGGTTAGAGCTTAGCCAAAGCTTGTTCAGGCTAATGGAGTGAGTTTCCAGAGAGCCTAAGCTTCACTCTCCTTCTGAGGAGAGAGCAAAGGCTAAAAATTTTGACCTGGACTACCTTATCCCGTGCTGTGGTTGGAATAAGGCCTGTCCAGTAGGAATCCTCTGGCTGCATCACTTCCTGGAGCACCATGGATTTTACTACCTCCTATCTTTCTTATCAGTGGCACATGACTGCTAAAGACACTGCTGAACAAATTCTTGGAGGATCTGAGCCCCTTGATCCTGTTCTGGCACATTGGCAAAGTGAAAGGAAGCTACTTCTTAGTTTCATAGTTTCTAGGGTCGGAAGGGACCTGAGCAGATCATCTAGTCCGACCCCCTGCCATGGCAGGAAAGAGTACTGGGGTCCAACGACCCCAGCAAGATGTTCATCCAACCTCCTCTTAAACACCCCCTGGGTAGGAGCCTGCACCACTTCTCTTGGAAGCTGGTTCCAGGCCCTAGCTGCCCTGACTGTGAAGTAGCGCCTCCTGATATCTAACCTAAACCTACCCTCTGCCAGCTTGTGACCGTTATTCCTGGTCACTCTTGGCAGTGCTCAGGGGAACAGTGACTCCCCCAATGCCTGCTGATCCCCCCCGACTAGTTTATAACAGGCCACGAGATCCCCCCTCAGCCTCCTCTTATGGAGGCTGAACAGGTTCAGGTCCCATAGCCTCTCCTCATAGGGCCTGCCCTGTTGTCCCCTGATCATGCAAGTGGCCCTCCTCTGGACCCTCTCCATGCTGTCCACATCCCTCTTGAAGTGCGGCGCCCAGAACTGGACACAGTACTCCAACTGTGGCCTGACCAGTGCCACATAGAGGGGGAGGATCACCTCTTTGGACCTGCTCGAGATGCATCTGTGGATGCATGCCAAGGTGCGGTTGGCCTTCCTGACTGCCTCCCCACACTGCCAGCCCATGTTCATCTTGGAGTCAATGATGACCCCCAGATCCCTTTCTGCCTCCGTACTGACAAGAGGGGAGTTCCCTAACCTGTAGGTATGGTGCTGGTTGTTCCTCCCGAGGTGCATCACCTTGCACTTGTCTGTGTTGAAACCCATCCTATTCTCGTCCGCCCACCCTTGTAACCTGTCTAGGTCTGATTGTAGCCTGTTGCTTCCTTCTAGTGTGCCCACATCCCCCCACATCTTAGTGTCATCAGCAAATTTGAACAGGGTGCTTTTTACCCCCTCGTCCAAATCACTGATGAAGATGTTGAACAGTGCGGGCCCGAGGACCAAGCCGTGCGGAACCCCACTGCCCACGTCCTTCCAGGTTGAGAAGGACCCATCCACTCCCACCCTCTGGGTGTGGCCCTCCAGCCGGTTGGTGACCCAGTTGACTGTGTGGGTGTCTACACCACAGCCCCCCAGTTTCTTAATGAGAACGGGGTGAGAGACAGTGTCAAAAGCCTTCCAGAAGTCCAGGAAGACTATATCCACTGCTACCCCTGTGTCTAATGATCTGGTGATCTGATCGTAAAAGGCCACCTGGTTGGTCTGACAGGACCTGCCACTGATGAATCCATGTTGGTTGCCCCTAAGCATGCAGTCCCCTGCTGGCCCCTCCTGGATGTGTACCAGCATAATTTTCTCAAACAGCTTGCCTAGGATCGAGGTGAGACTAACCGGCCTATAGTTTCCCGGGTCCTCCCTCCTGCCTTTTTTGAAGATGGGGACCATGCTGGCCTTCTTCCAGTCCTCCGGTACCTCACTAGAGCACCACAAGTGCTCGTAAAGCCATGCCAGGGGACTTGCAATGACCTCGGCCAGTTCCTTTAGAACTCTAGGGTGGAGATCATCCAGACCGGCTGACTTGAATACGTCCAACCCCTCCAGAAGCTCCCTAACTAAATCCTCGCTAACCCGTGGCCCAGGTGTGCCTCCCCCGGGGCCCGAGGGGGGCCCAGCAGGGAGGTGGCTGTTCTGGTCCCTACTTAGGAAGACGGAGGCGAAGAAATCGTTGAACATGTTAGCTTTGCCGTCTGGTGTGACGACCAAGTTTCCCATTGCGTCCTGCAAGGGTCCCACATTACCCGGGACCTTCTTTTTACCCCCTATGTATTTAAAAAAGGACTTCTTATTGTCCTTAATCTGGGAAGCTAGTCCCAGTTCCATCTCTGCCTTGGCCTTCCTAACTACCCCCTACATCCCCGAGCAACTACAGAATAGTCCTCCCTGGTGGTGACCCCTTCTTTCCATTGGGTGTAAGCCTCCTTTTTAGCAAGGAGACATTCCTGGATGCTTTTGGTGAGCCACGGAGGCTTGTGTGCTCTCCTGCTCCCTTTGATCCTCATTGGGATTACCTTCCTTTGGGCTTGGAGGATCGCCTCCTTAAGGAGCGACCACTCTCCTTGGACACCTGGCTCCCCTCCGGGACCTCAGCGCTTCTCCAACTATCCTCCTTAGCTCGTTGAAGTTTGCCCTCCTAAAATCCAGGGCTGCTGCCTTACTGCATGCCTTTGCCACCTTGCGCTGGATGGTGCATTCCAGTAGGTGATGATCGCTGTCGCCCAGGTGGTCGAGCACTCACAGCCCCCTCACCAGGTCATCACCCGTGGCCAGCACCAGGTCCAACAAGGCGTCCCCCCTGGTGGGGCTGTGCACCTCCTGGGTTAGATGGAGGTCCTGCACTCTGGCCAAGAACCTGCGGGAGCGTTCAGACCTGGCTGACTGCTCTTCCCAGCAGATGTCCGGGAAATTCAGGTCCCCCATGACAACCACATCCTTAGCCTTCACTACCTCTGTGAGCTGACCCAAGAATTCCTGGTCAAGCTCTTCTCCCTGGTTGGGAGGTCTGTAGTAGACCCCCACCGTTAAGTCTCTTTCCCCTCGACTGCCTTGTACTCTAACCCAAAGCACTTCAGAGTGCCCCTCCCCGACTCGTTGCTAATTGACAAGGATGTGTATTCCTCCTTAATATAGAATGCCATGCCCCCACCTCTCTTTCCTATCCTGTCCCTCCTGTACAGTATTTTAATGGTGTAAACTTTACAGCTGCATGTCCTTAGTGCCAGAGATGCTAAGCACCCCCACTTTAAGGAAGCCCTGAACAAAGAGTGTAGGTAGGGTTCTTTGGGTAGCTGTGGTATCTTTTTATTAGACCAACTGAGTAGCGGCAAGAAAATTCTTTGCAAGCTTTCAGCACAATTGTCCTTCATGTTGTGAAGTTTCCACTTTAAATGGCAAAATTCAATATCTTCCATGTTGCTGGGTTTTTTGGTTGTAGTCATGTTGGTATAAGGACATAAGCAGGCAAGGGTCTTTGGGCTGATGTGATATCTTTTTTATTTAACCAACTGAGGAGTTGGGTGAGAAAACAGTTCTCTGAAAGCTTTTGGCTGCAATCACCGTGAACAGTGAGTAGCATTATCAAGCCACCATGCTTGTTAGTGCTCCTGAAGGTTTTAATTTATCCAGTCCAATAAGCAAGAATTATTAATGCCTCTAGCTCTACAGAGGCTGCTGTCACTACGGCATTGTGCCTTCACCAAGCCATCAGGTCACTATAGCAATAAAATACGCAATCAGCCATAAGAACTGCCTTTAATTGCATGTCTTTGAAGAAATCCTGGTCTCTAGTAATTAAAGGAGTCTACATATTGTTGTCTCGTTTTGGGGACAAGGCAGGGTTCTGGTCTTATTCTGCTTTTTCTTCTCTGGCAGGTGCTTGCTGAATTGAAGGAATATGCAACAGAAGTGGATGTAGACTTTGTTAGGAAGGCAGTTCGAGCCATTGGCCGCTGTGCCATCAAAGTTGAGGTGAGTGGTAGGATGCATTGGCAGCTGGAAGGAGAAGTCACTTCCAGGGAAATCAGGTCTTTTTATTATTTCTGAAATAAAAGCAGCCTAAATTACCTGGCAGATCACAGCAGGCAGCACATGCCGGGGGTGTAGGAGCTTCTTGCCTTGTTTTCCGGAAGTGTCAAGTATAATCTGTTCCACGTGTACTGTTCCTTCTAATTAACTTTACAAGCACTGTTTTAGCTGTAGGGATCAGAGGTGTAAACAAAGTCCATCACCCTTTTTTAAAGGTAAATTCAAGATTTATCTTGAATTGACAGTCCAGTGATGGCTTACTTGCACCTGTTCTTCCTTTGCATGCTGTTCGGTGAGCTATTTCCACCCTAGACTTGAAAAAAAATTCTGTCTCCTTCTACATTACAAGTCCTTTGCCTTGGAAATAAGCTTCAGAGAAGATGGGCTGCAGTTGTTCCAAAAGTTCTGTTTTGACCATAGTTCTGGAGAAACGTACATTATTCATTTTGTAGCTGTCGACTTCTGTGTTTTTGTCTCCATACACTAAGTTGGAGACGTTGTTGGCTGCAAAAGACTGGACAGGTGAAGAGGGCGTTCCCCTCTTTAGAAGTCTTTAAGTTTAATCCTTCACTTAAATTAACTTTTTTTTCTTTTCACTTGGATACGTTAGAAGAGAGGGGATTACAAAATCGTTTTGAAACTTCTGCGTAAAAATAAATCTGTATCTTGTCTCAAACCTATTCATAGACCAAGACAAATTTGACTTGACAGAATAAATTGTGTTGATGCAAAACCTCCTCGATCAATCAAATTTAGAATAAGCAGTTCAGTAATAGCAAACTAGCTCCCTTGGAATGAAATTGTCAGACAAGGCACAATTGGAGCTAAGCTGGTGCCTCTTGAACAAATCTAACCATGCTGTGAATTGAAGAGTCACCAGCAGAGAACAAGATAGCACTAAATGTAGTGGGTTTTATACAAATCACATTTTGTAGCTGAGCTATCCCCTTCCACCTAGGATTTCACTCACCAAATGAAGCTTGGGCTCTCTTTCTTTTCTGTCCCCCTCCACCCTGTTCCCTCCAGTTTTTAACATAAGGAAACTGGTAGCTAGCATTTTTTTTTTCATAGTGGGATTACAGGTAGACTCCCAATCTTCATTTTAAAATAAAGGCTTCTAGGACTATCAAAGCAGCTTCAGGGGTCACATGATGGGAAGCCTTGTGATCTCTTAATGGCACAGAATGAGGGAGAAGCAGGCTGCTTGATATCAAATGCTTCATACAGGCATCTTATGCATCAAGCTTCCTCTTTGTAAAAGGGATATAGAAAGTATCTTCCTGCAAGATGACAACTCATGCATTAAGAGAATTTCTTGGTGACTTTTATAGTAGAGCTCTTCCAGCACTCAACAGGGAGAAGTCTTGGATTGCTCTGCATTTAGTATAGTGATTTTTCTGCTTGGCCAGTAATTGACAAGCTGGCAGGGTCAATAGTCTGTCCCTATGACTCCCAGGCAATGGGATACCATAACTTGGGAACATGCCACTTGCTAATTACAGATATTCAGGGAGTGTGCTTCAGGTAGAGACTGGAGAAGGAAACAATCACCTGGAGGAATTGGGATGGGGAGCAACAAATGTGCACCCTTTGTGAGGGTGGGGGTGACAGCTCTTGAAATAGTATGGGAGGATGGCCCAGAGATCTTGAGGCTGGAGGGATGCAGAGATCTGATATAAGCAGGACTTGGTGCATACAAGCTATAACAGGCACAGCCCAGTTGGGTTTAAAAAGCTGTTGAACAAGGTGTGGCTGCCACTGAAATGCTCTGCTGCTTTTTGGCGTGCTGAGGGAATGCACCACATGCCGCATGACTGCCTGATGGAACTGGCAGCTGTTCATTCTTTTCCCTGATTCTGGCTGACTATGTCCCTCTCTTCCCTTGGACAGCAATCAGCAGAGCGCTGCGTCAGCACCCTGCTTGATCTCATCCAGACCAAAGTCAATTATGTGGTGCAGGAAGCCATTGTTGTGATCAAGGACATCTTCCGCAAGTACCCTAACAAGTATGTCTGCATGCCACCTGTTGGCCACTTTGCTTGGAGAACTCTTCCCAACACACCTGAGTAAATGCTTCCCATGTCAAGCTGTTTCTACAGAGGTGTCCAACAGGCTTTTGGGGGGTTCTGTAGAGGGAAGAACCTGTGTCTGAAGAGTTCTGCTCTTTCTTTTTCCTTTTATGCAGCAAAAGCATCTACATGGTCTTGGGTCACCTGGAAATCTAGGGCTCTTAAACACTTGATTGAACTAGAGGCTTGTAGATACTCATTGTGTGCTATCCAGTTATTCCTAGTATATTGCTTTGCTCCCAGTGCAGTGAGAAGGCATGAAGAGTCTGAATTCTGCAAGTGGTAAAGTTAGCAGCTTTGCCTGCAGCTGACTGCCAATTTTCATGACTGGGATCCTGGTTAAAGATAAAGGAAGGAAATGGTCCATTTTGAGAGTGTAAAGCCGGTGTATAGGAGGCCTGTTACAGCTCTGAGCTTTTAGAAGCCTAAAAAGGGGCTGGAGCTCCCAGATGAGACTAAAATAAGCAGACAAGAAGCTGAAGTGACTCCTTGTATCTCTGTGTTAACACAAATGGTCTCCAGTCTGCCTTATGATTTGGCAGTGCTGCTGTCGCTACTCACCAGTATCAAAAAACATGAGAGACTAGAGCTGTGAGACAAAGGAATTTGAGACAAACAAAGGGTGTGTTTAGTGAAGGGTCCTTGAGTGAGTGAGGCTGCCTATTGCATTATAATAGTACTGAAGTCCCTTTGTCTCCAATGTCATAGTATAGCAGGGTGGGAAGATAATTCAGTCTCCCATTTGTAGTGAATTGGTGACCGTCACAAATGGGAAATAATGGATGCCTGTGGTGGTAGCTGTCAGCTAAGGACTGCTGTTGAGCTGGAAGAGAAGAGTGGGGTGAGGGTGAGTCAGACTGAGAATTAATTATATGGAGAAGCTAGAGAATCTAGGCATGCATCCTCTAGAAAAGGGATGACCCTCCTGAAGTAGATGCATCTGTCTGCTGCTAGCCTTAAGGCTGTTATATAAATAGATGAACTTGTCAAACAAACCATGAGCACAAATTACAACTAATGAAGGGGCTGTCTAGATGACATCTTTTAACAGAGTATAGCTGATACATGAGGAAAGACTTTCCAAAGGTAGTTCATAGGAGCCATCAATGGAGAAGCATTCAGAGGATAATAAAAACTGGTGCCCTTGGTAACTTCCTGACTCTTTGTGGTGGGTTTTTTTTATTGTTCATTTCTTTCAGTGGACTGTGCTGTGCTTCCATAAATAATCAGTGGAGATGATAGCCTGAGATAAGTGTCCCCTCTGGCCTGATCTGGAAGTCCTGTAGCAGACTGTCTACCTTTTTTTTTTTTTTTTCTCTTCCCTGTGAGAATAAAAAAAATGCTACTGTCCTCCAAACCTCTTATGCTGACACTAGCCATTCATTCCCTTCTTGGTCACGCTTTTTTTTTTTCCCCCCTCCCCGTCCCACTTTCTCAAAATAGGTCACTAATAGCTTCAAAACTCAGCAGATACAGCCTGGCACATCAGGGGCCTGCAGCAGCTCTCATCTCTGCCAGAATTAGGGGTATGAAGGGAGGTGAGGGTGTGATGCTGAGCCTGGGCAAAGCCCAAACTCCACGGCATGAAACTTAAAGGATTCTGTCATATAAATGCAGACCATGTTCCATCTCTGTGAGGGGAAGACTTGGTTCTAACTCTTTAAAGACTCTTGTCAACAATGGGTCCTGGTGGCAAGTGCCAGGATCATGTTCTGGGGCACTTGTTGTGCTGAGGTCTGGTGATCCCTGCAGCAACCAAAGCCCTGAATGTATAATGTCCTGGGTGGAGGGGAAATTTAAGAACTGTAAGGGTGTTGTTCAGCAGGTGTGGCCAGGGCTGGGAGCCGAGATGGGGTTTAGCTACTTTTCCTTTGGCATTGCTAAGATGTGTCCATTACCCATGAAGGTATGAGAGTGTGATTGCCACTCTGTGTGAGAATCTGGACTCCCTCGATGAGCCTGAGGCCAGAGCTGCCATGATCTGGATTGTGGGAGAATATGCTGAACGAATCGACAATGCAGATGAACTGCTGGAGAGCTTCTTGGAGGGGTTCCATGATGAGAGCACCCAGGTAAGGGACTGGGACTAGAATGCTTGAGGCTCCTTCCCTGCCCCACCTCTGACACATCTTGATGAGATACAGAGATCTTGACCTCTGGTACAGCTTAGTACCTTTTTGGCTCTTCAGATACCTTTCCTCTAGAGTTATGGCCTCTCCAGGTGAGAATGGTGTAATCCATTGGCTAGGCTACCATTTGGGGAAGCTTACTTTACTGATGCTCATGCTATACCTGTTTTCTAGATTAGATCTCTAGAGCTCTTGCCTCATCATATAGGCCTGAGCTTCAGGTTAGTTTACAGATGGGTGGACATCTGGAAGGATCCTGGGGATTCTTGGTGATTTTTAACTTTTTTTTTTTTATTATTATTATATTTCTACTACTAACTTGAAAGAATTGGGTGCTGGGTAGCTCCATGGCAGGGTACAGTACCTGGGAGGCAGAATGCTGTGAGTTTAGGTTCCCATGGCTGCCTCTTGGGTGTAGCTAAATGGTTTCTGTCACTGGATGCAGAATACTGGCCAAGATGGACCCGTGGGCTGACCTAGTAAATGGCAGTTCTTATGTTCTTTCAGTTGGAAAGCAGGTGGCTTACGTGAACAGCTCTTAGTGGTGTTTCACTGTGCTGAGCTGAACAGAATTACTTGGTTTAGTGAAGCACTGCAAAACTAGAGACCTGCTCTTTGCACTCTCCTGGGCAGTGACCTGCTGCTGCTTTTGGGGTCAGAACACAACAGTCCCATTCATCTGTGCTGCATTGGTAAACTACTAAGATAAATTATTATAGATCTCTTTCTTCAATCTCTACTAGCGTGGAGGATTCATATCAGGTTGTCCTTGTTCTGGGATGAGTGGGAAGATGGAAACTGTTCCTGTCTCTTACTGCCTCATTGTGTGATCTTGAGCAAGTCAGTTAAATTGGTGTGTCTTGTAATCATCATTTTATATATGGGAAACTATTTTTCAGCTTCCCTAGATGGGGGGGATAAGCCTGTTCTTATGAAGCTTGGAATTGCTGTGGTTATGGGATGGAACGTAGAAAAGCCAACATCAAGATTAACCTGGTGTCTACTGAGCTCTTACTGGTTGAAAGCCAGTTAGTGTTAAATTGGTAGTCTTCTGGACTTCTAAAGCCAGAAAGCATCAAGATCACCAAGCCAGAGGTATTGCAGTAGTTCATACTGTTTTATTCCTGTACTGAGGCTAAATGTGTGGCTGAAGTTGTTATAAGAGTTGGGCTAAAGTCACAGAAAATAATTGGTTGGTTTAAGGAGGTGTATGCCTGGCATGTCACCTCACTTGACTGATGACTGGAAAGCATCCAGTGTGCTTAGCCAAATGGCACTGGATTAGATTTTTGCACAGGGATGGAAAGAGTTCCCAGGCATGGTATGAACTGCAATTACTGGGAAATGGTCCTATGCCTAAGTCTGATGGAGACATGCATCTGAAGCTCATTCGGTCTATCTCTGCCTGATCCCAACCCCTGCTCTGCTCTGTTTTGTTCTCTGTAGGTCCAACTGCAGTTGCTGACAGCAATTGTGAAACTCTTCCTGAAGAAACCCACAGAGACTCAGGAGTTGGTGCAGCAAGTACTGAGTCTGGCTACTCAGGTGCGTGATAGGGCCTTGTGTGTTAGAATGTAATTTCCTTTGTTTTCTCAGCAATCTCTTTCCTGTTTCTTGGGTTTGCCTGCCCTCTCCAGAGCAGTGGGATGCGTAAATAGCACCAGTGGCTGTCCAAATGCAAAGACGCTCCACAGCTGCTTAGTTTAGCTCCACATGTTGATGCAGACTACTACTTAGAGCAGGCTTGCAGGAGGGGCTATGTGACTAGTGCACAGCTGCACTTAAGAGTTTTTTGTTGCCCTGGTACCAACAGGATGGAGAAGCATTGGGCTGCCACTTAGAAGTGTTATTCTCCACTGCATCCCAAGACAGTGAAGGCCATCAAATCCCCTAGCAGCAAGTACTGCTGGCCATCACGGGGCATGGCTGAGTCCCTGTACTGAAGAACTGTTGGCCCTTACTGCAAGGTAGAGAGAGCACGTCTAAAGGGGCGTATACTATGAGAGGAAGGTGGGCATTGGAGAATCATGGACCTCAACATGTTGAGCTCACATTTCATGTACCCCTTATCTACCTAAAGAAAATGTTACTTACTGAGTCTGGGTCATAGATTTCATAGACATTAGGGCTGGAAGGGACCTCATGAGATCATCGGGTCCAGCCATCTGCCTAAGGGGCAGGAAGTCAGTTGGGGTCAGATGATCCTAGCAAGATAATTATCAAAGCATTTATTAAAAGTATCCAGAATAGGTGCTTGCACCACTTCTGGGGGAGTCTATTCCATACTTTGGAGATTCAGATGGTAAAGAAGTTTTTCCTTCGGTCTAAAATGGTCTTCCAGCAGTTTCTGACCATTGGACATTTGTCTTCCCTTGGGGTGCTGTGGTGAACAGATGTTCTCCCAGTTCCTGATGCACACCCCTCCTATATTTACAGGCTGCCACCAAATCACCCCTGAGTCTTTGCTTTTCCAGGCTGAAGAGTCTCATGCCTCTCAGCCTGTCCTCATAAGTCCTGTTCTCTTGACTTCTAATCGTGTGGGTCTCTCAGTCCTTTGTTCATCTTCATGTTACTTAACCTGTGGTATCAAATTCTGATATCCAAATGCTACTGGAAGGCATTATTCTGCTACTCTGAAGGCTGGCAGTGATGTAGGCCTGTTTTGAACTGTGCCTTCAGTGGGGTTTTGGGGGCTTTCATTAAAGGTTGGGAGAAGCAATCTTTCTTTGTGAGGATGAAGTGCCACTTTTGGCAGGTTAGGGGAGGCAGAATGAGGGTTTTTGTCCTTCATAGTGAATCAGGAAGGTAGTGCTGAGAGCTACCCATGAAACCATTCAGCTGATGTCCTTTGGCAGTTGTGAAGGGCTCTGAATGCCAAGGAACAAGCAGATCTGCGTGGTCTGCACCAGCAAGCATGTGATGGAGGACTGTCACTTGCTGTGTGTACAGCATGTAGCGAGGCCAGGAGCCCCCAGTCAAACTAGCCTTCTGGGCACTGCTGCAGCAGGGGTTTAGCTTGCCCTTTCAGCTAGGAATGGCTCTATGGAAATGAAGGTTTGGAGTTGTTGGGGGTAGTTTTATGAATAGAATGGAGATGGTGTGAAACTTGCTCTTCATGCACTTGAATGTTGAAC
Organism: Crocodylus siamensis; assembly: GCF_052110815.1. Lineage (NCBI taxonomy): Eukaryota > Metazoa > Chordata > Crocodylia > Crocodylidae > Crocodylus > Crocodylus siamensis. Next base: position 49,909,858 of record NC_143403.1, read on the forward strand.
ACATTTATATGAAATATAGCGTAGTAAACCTCTCTTTCAAGACTTTGCAGTAATTTCACATCTTAACTCCCTTTTAGCCTGTTCTTTCTTTGCAGCAGCCTGACTACTGAAATGATTGCAATCAGGATTTTGAAGAGTGGGGGAAGGGGTTGATGCTTCTGTACCTGTCCCAGGAGGTTTCTTGTCACTATCTTGAATGGAATCCTTGCTTTAAAAAACACAACAAAATGGTTATAACTCATCTTGGATCTGCAGCTGACAAGCACAGCAGAGCTGGTCATCAAATTTTCTGTTCTTCCCTCTTCCCTCACCAGATACCTAATGGTTGGGGTTATATTTGGTCCTTTGATCTCCTTGAGGGATGCTGTAAGACTAGGCCACTGCAGTAGTAGTCCAAACCTTTCCCCCACTAGGTTCAGCTATCATGTGAATTGTGTTCATAAATGTTTCCCAAAGGACTCTGATAACCCAGACCTAAGGGACCGAGGCTACATCTACTGGCGTCTGCTCTCCACTGATCCTGTGGCTGCCAAGGAAGTGGTGTTGGCAGAGAAACCCCTCATCTCAGAAGAGACTGACCTGATCGAGCCTACCCTGCTAGATGAGCTGATCTGTTACATTGGCACTCTGGCTTCTGTCTATCATAAGCCCCCCAGTGCCTTTGTGGAGGGGAGCAGAGGTGTTGTGCACAAGAGCTTGCCTCCACGAACAGGGTCGTGAGTACCTAAGATGTCTCTACTTGTTTCTGGCTGTCTCTTCCTCCCAGATCATATTTGCCTTCTCCGCACTGTGCCTAGAAATGGCCTGGCATTTGATAACCGGCTGCGAGCAATGTTTTTGATACCCTTTCGTTTCACTATGGGGCCAGACTGTCTTCATGCTCTGTAGATCACCTGATACACACTGAAGCCTTGGCTTCTGCAGTGTTGTACCAAACTTTCTCTTCTGCCTTCTGTTGCATACTATGCTTGTGTGTCTTAAGAAGAGAAAGTGCATGTGGTAAAAATAGTGGGTATGGCATGAATTAAGCAGCTGCCTGTTTTGAGCCCATGATTCCTTCTGGGCACTCTACCATATCAGTTCATGGATTCTAAAACATAAGGACTCATGTTGGGAGGGACTGTCAGTGGCTTATTGACCCTGGCTGCTGGAATGAATTTTACCCTCTTCAGTGAGGCCTCTGGCTTATCAGGTTGAAACTAAAAGGGGTGTAATATATTTCACTTTCCTCTTGCTGCTTTCTCTAGGAGTGAAAGTGCAGAGAGCCCTGATGCAGCCCCAGCAGGAGTTCAGCCTTCAGAGCAGCCAGCTGTCATCCCAACTCAGGGTGATCTCTTGGGTGATCTCCTGAACCTTGACCTGGGCCCACCAGTGAGTGGGCCTCCTATTGCTGCATCTTCTGTGCAGATGGGTGCTGTGGATCTCCTTGGAGGCGGCTTGGACAGCCTGGTACGTCATTGTTTTTGCTTGGCTGCGTTCTAATGGTCTGTAAACTGGGGCGTTGGTAGTCTGTCTGACAGATGTGGTCTTTGTGTTTCTAGGCTTTATTAATAACATAGGCTGCTCCAGATAGGAGGAAGCATCCTCCTAGTGTTTGGAGTCTGGAATATAATTGCCTTTAATTAACTCAGGTCCTGTTGAGAGCTTTGTCTTCCATCCAGTTGTATGTGCTCTAACCTGCCACAGGGATGGAGCTGCAGTTGCCATCCTGGGACTGACGTTTGCACTTGGAGCATGTATTACTGAATGGGAAGCAGCAGGCACTTCATGGCCTGTTCTTTTAACCATCACACTTTCACAAACAGACTGGAAATCACCAATGGTGCAGTCAGCATGTTGGCCAGGCATGTGAAGTTCAATCAGTTCTCCAGTCTTCCAGGAAAAGTTGGAGCACTAAGCTGAAATGAGGCAAATTTAATGAATGTAATGCTGCCTATGTGAGGCATGAAAGGAAGTGTGGGAGCTGCCTGTGAGCTCTTGACTTGGCCTAGTTACTTGTCTGGCATAAAGGTTTCTGGCATCTTCTCTGTTAGCAAGTGGGTACCGTGATAGTTGTCCTTACCATGGAAGGAGATCTAATGGTGAGTCTGGCACTTGAGTTAAGTTTGGTAGCCAATGAAATAATGGGCGTGCTTGGAAAAAGGGGTGCAGATCTGTCTGAAATAATGGGTCAGAACTGTCAGTTTGGAGGGATGGAGTTGGCATGGGGTAGTGTGTGGCCAAACTAGGGGAAGAGCTGTGCTGTGGAGACGTGATGCAGGGTGCAAAGATAAATAGTTTGAGCCAATGCAGAACATCACTGTGGTGCTGTGCTATGTCCTGGGGGAGAAGGGGTCTGTCTGGACACCCACCTTGTGCTACTGCTGCCAGGTGGACACTGTCTGTCAGGTGTATTGAACAGCTTTGTTTAACTAACTTCTGTTCCCTCCACCCCTTCTTGTCTTCCTATTTGTCTCTTTCTCCTGGCTTGTCTCTCTGCATGTGGCTGGCTCATCTCTTCACCTTGCCTGCTTCTGCTTGGAGATGGGGGACGAGTCTGAAGGGGTATGGATCAGCCCTTTTTTTAGCCCTCTAGAACATACCTAGCCAACATCCATGTCCTCCCCTCACCTCCCCTTCCCTCTTCACAGTAGCAAAAGAGGAGCAGGTGGAGTTTCTGCACCTACTGCCATGCCTGGAGCTGGGTATGAAGAAACTCCTTCAGTTAGCTTGATTCAAGGCAGGCAGACCTTCATTCATGTAGTGCTGCCCACCTACCCTGTGCTGTTTCCCACTGGAAGCCATAAAAGCTTAACTGGGGGGGAGGGGAGGGAATTATTCCACACCCAGAGACCCACTTTGAATAGAAGATTCAGTAGTAGCTGATTCCTATATAAAGAAACTGGTGCTAACCATAGTAGCAAATGAACTCCCAGCTGCCTTTTAAACTCTGGTCTCTCTGGCTTTCTCTGTCTCTTGCTCTTGGTTCATGTGTGTGCAACCTTAGCTTGTTAGATGTTGGCTAAAAAGCAGATCTGAAGTAGACCTTGAAAATGATGCATCCCTGGGATAAGCCTTGGGGCTGGCTGTTCTCTTGGGCAAAGTGGGTCAGGAATTACTCCAAAGCCCTCCATGAAATGTTTCATGGCCACATGAGTTGGGCACCCTGAGTTGGGTTCCCTTGCCTCTGCTCCAAGTGATGCGTCTGTTTCTTGTCTCTTTGCAGTTGAGAAGCGATGTGGGAGGCAGCCCTGCAGTGAGTGTGCACCTTCCACATTTACCTGTCTGTCACATTTTGCACACTCCATTTATTCTCTTGTTCTCTGCCTAGTGCCTAATATAACTTGTTTCCTTGTTTCACACAGATGGGTGGTGCTGGCTTTGCAGCTCCCAGCACTGTGGTGCCTGCAAACCTTGGGGCACCCCTCAGCAGTGGCTTGGGAGACCTCTTTGATCTGACTGGTGGAGTGGGCACTCTGTCAGGATCCTACGTGGCACCCAAAAGTGTGAGTAGAACAGTTTCTACTGGCTCCTGCCAATATACTAGGTCCTTATAGCTCATCTCTAACAATTGGGTTTAATACTGCTGCCATTTTAAAGATCAGCCCAGCACTGTCACAGTGGCATGGGATAAAGAGACCAGCTTCAAGTGTTGAGCTCCCAGATAACACACAAGGCCCATGTGTCAAGGGAGGGTATGGCAAATGTAGATCCTTAATGATCAGGTGAAGGGGCCTATTGTATCTAATGATGTCTTATGTATCTGGTAATGGAGAGAGTACCCAAGACAGTCACAGGTTGTTCAGGTCTCTTTCCATCCCAGTGCTGGAGTTGCGCTGAATAGGATGTCTCTTAGAGCAGTCATGGTAGTGTTGGTCCAGAAAATGAGGCAAGGATTTTTGTGGGTGATTTTATACTTTTAGGTCAACAGCACAGTTGGGATAGGCTTAGACTTAAACAAGCTTTTGAATGAAGGGGAGAGTGTCCTGTATTAAAAAGCTTGTCTAAGGGGTTGGTTTGAATTTTTTTGTGGGATGGGGGTTGGTTTGTTTCTTTGTCTCTCTCTTTATTCCAGCCATGCGGTTGGTCCAATAAGGTATCAGTCATGTAAATCCTTACCTTGGAGTACATTGCCATATGTTAGGCCTTTGTTGATGGGAACTTGCCTCCTTAGGCCAGCTTCTGTGCACTCAAAGTCTAGCTAAACTCAGTGCTAGGGACTGTAGATGATGACCACCTGCAGGGATTCATGTCCTAGCCCTGAACAACCATGAGTCATTCCATGTGTTGTGTCTGGTTAATCACATCTTCACAAATCTCAGCAGGATAGAAAGTAACTGACTACAGTTTGAAGGCTACGGTCATTTATCAGTTAGACCTTCCTTTTTATGGGCCAGAAGAGCTTTTTTGTGCTCAAATGCACCATGTTCTACTATAAATGTACTTCCAAGTTTTTGGGAGAACTTCACTGCGTAGCTCTGTACCATTGTGATGGGGGTGGAGGGTGGACTCTTGAACATGGAGTATAACTTGACTCCTCCCCACAGTCTACAAGGACTGTCAAAGTGGGAGCTCACCTTTTTATATTTCAAATCCAGTAAAACTGGGGGGGGGTTGTCTCCGTATAACCTAGGTCTGGCTCCCAGCCATGAAGGCAAAGGGCCTGGAAATCTCTGGTACATTCAGCCGTCAGGTGGGCTCCATCTCCATGGACCTCTTGTTAACTAACAAGGCCCTGCAGGTCATGTCTGACTTTGCCATCCAGTTCAACCGCAACAGGTAAAGTACTTGCTAGGGTTGGGCTTCAGTGTGGCCATTCCATTAACTTGTCTAGTTTAGGCTTGAAGTTTGTTTTTTGTTTTTTTTAAGTGCAAGACGTTGCTCCTGTTGCATGCAGCCGTCTGCAAGCTGCTGTTGGACCGTTGACTTGGGGGAGTAGAGTTGCTGCAGAATTTGTTGCTGCTAGTTTCAGAGTCCTCTTTTCTAGTAGCTGGGTCCATTGTTAGTTCAGCATTTTACCAGGCATGCTGGGCTTGGAATTTAGGATAGAAACCACTCTAGTTGTTACTGGCATCTCTCAGGTGAACCAGCATGCCATACCAGGGCTTTAGTCTGTCCTGTCAGAAGTAATGGAGGATGCATGTAGGGAGACAGTGCAGGGTAATAATGGCCCTCCTTTGACTAAAGGGATAGGCAGATGTGAAGAGAAGAAGTTGGTGCAACTAACGTGTCACTTTACACGTGATTCTTTCAGTGGTAACTTCCCACTAGATTGGGCCAAATTACCCTGGTTTAAGGGTTTTCATTGTTTATCCACTGTTCTCTTATAGCAATATAATGCTGGTGATGGTACCTATACCTTTGGGATTCCTCTTGCTTTACAACTTCAGTCCAGTTATCTAATGAAGCCCAACTTCTTCTGAATTCCAACAGAAAATCTAAGTTCAGACTGGATTGGAGCTAGAAGGAAGTGACTGAGGGTCTAGAGGCAGACTTATAGCTTGTAGGCCACAAAAGCAGGAACGGCCTCACATGATGATCCTTCTCTCTGAGCAGCTATGGTGATGAGTAAACCTGAGCCTCTAAGAAGTTGACTGAAGAGGCTGTTCCTCCTAAGAACAGATTCTCCCTTCCTTCTGGGCATTTTTAATCCAACTTTATCTAAAAGAATAAGAGGTTGGCAGCACTATGTCCAGGGGCTGCAGGGTTCTTGCTACAAGAGGAAAGGATGCAAAGCATAAGATTCTCAAAGCCTTAGAGACACAGACACAAGGCCCCTACTTGGCGTTTAGCTAGTAGCCTGGTTGGCATGGTTCAACAGGAGCTGATTGTGGGGTTTTTTGGTATCAGAATCTGTAATTTGCGTTAGGCATGACAGTACATGTTACCTGTGGCTGATCCACCACGTGGCATGAGGAACTACCTACCCTGATGTTAGGGAGGACTGAGGGTACATGGGATAGTGATGGGTGGAATGAGGACATGTATGAGTGCTGGTGGGGACAAGAGGAGTTTTACTGTAAGCAGAAAGATGGATTAGTGTACCTAGTACACCCAGCAGATCACAACTGGAGCCCAGGTTAAACATCAGGTTGGTGAGGTGGAAAGGTAGCTTTTAAATCAGTGAGGTGGAAAGGTATCTACAAGCTGCATGTGCCATCCAAGGAGATGATTCAGGTATGAACAGTCACTAGTGTCCTCCTCCCCCCACTACCTGGCAGGAACTGTAGCCTCTGCTTATAGGCAGCCCAGTGCTAACAGCTGCTTCTTGCCTCTAACCTGCCTGCTCTTCTGGGTGTTCTTACAGCTTTGGCCTGGCACCAGCAGCTCCTCTTCAAGTCCACACCCCTCTAGCTCCCAACCAGTCTGTGGAAATCTCTCTCCCTCTGAACACAGTTGGCTCTGTCATGAAGATGGATCCTCTCAACAACCTCCAGGTAAGTCTGTATGGCAGAGGCAGCACAAAGCAGCAAAGGATGCTCCAAAATGTGTATGAGCCTTCGGTTAGTGAGCTATCATCTTTAGAAAGCAGAACTGGCAAGGAGGAGACCTAGCCATTGGACCTGGGCACAAGAGGGGAAAAAGAGCTGTCCAAAAGCCTTTGTGTATTGCTTTGAGCTGAACCCCAAAGCAGGTGTTTGGAGGAAGAGACAAGGGAAAACTGAAAGGTATAATGGGCTCTGGAAGAAAAGGATTATTTACTCTGTAGCTGTGCCCTTCTAGGGGGAAAAAAAGATCCACACTTTTTTGATCTAATATGCAGCTCAGATACTGCCCAGCCTCTGTGTTTACAGAGGGGGAAACCCTCCTTAGCATGGCTAGGTCAAAAGGCCAATGCATTAGTTCTTAAAGCTTCACAGAGTGCTATAGGTGGGCATGCTAGCTCTGTTTGGCCAGGGGGAGGTGGTTCCATCTGGTCCTTCTTTACACCAGCTTCTTGGAGGGCATGGGGGCCAAAAGCAACCTGATTTGCAGGGCTGTGCTATAGTAGGTTTGATGTTGGCTATTCTTGAGTTAAGCAGTGCTGCGAGTTCTTGTGTTACCTGTTTTAACCTTAGCCTGGTAGATCAGAGGCTTGGATTAGAACAGGGAGTTCCAGATTCTGTGTTCACTTTTAGACCACTTAGTCTTGCCTTTAAACATTGATATGTATCAGTGCCTGCCATGTAGGGGTTCCCCTGTGAACTGCCTTCCTGCTCCAGATCAGGGAGGAAAAGCTGAAGTCCCTACATCTCTTTCTTGACACCAGGTTGCTGTGAAGAACAATATTGATGTGTTCTACTTCAGCACCTTGTACCCGCTGCATATCCTCTTTGTGGAAGATGGGAAGATGGGTGAGTTGATGGAATTTTTCTAGCCTGGAATAGCAGAAGCAGCAGCTATGGTGAGGGAAAGGGAGGTACTGAAAAGTTGCCTATACAGGTGTAATTCTGTCACTGTTCAATAGATGGCATGCGGTTGTTAAATCTAAATCCTTAGTGTGACGCTTCTAATTCTGTGGTTTCACCTTTTGGGAATGATGGGGATAAATGCCATGCCCATGTTATGTACTCTGAGCATAACATTGGGCATCAAGGTCAAGTTAACTTTGGCCTGAACATATCTGCAGGGGGATACTAATGGCCCTCCTGCTTGTGCTGTTAACTCCTGTTGCCTATTTCTACTTTTAAGCCTGCAACTGTCAGCAGCCAAGCTTGCAAAGATACGGTTCATTTGCTGAACATCACTGGAACAAATTCCCATTTGTGTTGTCCTCTAAACAATTGAGTCATCTGTGTTCCTGGCAACAGTTGCATCTAATTTTTTAGTGTTGCTGCCTATACTTAGCTGCAACAACCAGGCTGAAAAACTTAGTGATGTTGCAACAGAAAAGTGCTAAACACAGCAGTAGTTCTGCTTCTGTTGTACAGAGCATTGTTGGAAACTTATCTGTTTTTGCTTCTTAGCAAAATAGTTTAAAATAAGGTGCTAAACTCCTAGGTTGCTGGTAGGGGGGCAGGGAGCTGTGCATGCATACCGCTTTTGGGGTTTGTGCAGTTTGGGTGGCTAATGCTTTAGCTTTACATCATATCTTCCTCTGTCTCCCCTCTAGAGAGACAGATGTTCCTGGCCACCTGGAAGGACATTCCTAATGAGAATGAAGCCCAGTTCCAGATTAAAGATTGTCCTCTCAATGCAGGTGAGTTCAGGGTCATGTGTTCCATGGTTCAGTGTTGGGATTAATCCAGTGAGGATTAAGTGCTGTAGGATCAGACAGTAACTGCTTTGTATAGCCCCCATGGAATCCAGACCAGTTGGCCTAGCTGAGGGCTCCTGTATTCTCTTTCACCGAAGTACTCTCTGCAAATACTCCTGTGGGCAAATGGTTCTTGATTTAACTGAAATGCAACTTTTGCACAGATACCAGATGGGATTGTGTTTGCTAGGTGGGGGTTGGCACTGCTCTGTCTGGGATGTTATCAGAGCACCTTTAATTATTTCCTTGGTTTCATCTCAGTGTTGTGTTGCATTACAATGAGCTCAGTTTTGCATGTCTAGTCCTGTAACTGCTGCTCAGAGATGTAGATTATTCCCATGAACTTGGTTTCTACTTGTAGCCAGACAGAATGCTGAGAGAGTTTCCAGAACACAAAGCACTGGCTGAAGTGCATACTCAGTGTCAGTTCATAATGTCAGTCTAGAAACCCACAGCTACAGAGTGATCTCTGTCCTCTGGTAGACTTGGGCAACTGCCTGGGAATGGAGGCATTTAGAACAGTGCTCACTTAATTTCCTTAGCTCTGCTTTAGTTGAGATTCCAAATTAGAACAAAGCCCTGCCAAAACTGTCTTATCACTAGACACTAACAGGCCACTTTGATTGTCACCACATGGCCCAATTTTTTTTTTTTAATTCCACACAGATGCTGTTAGCAGCAAGCTTCAAGGTAGCAACATCTTCACCATAGCCAAGAGGAATGTGGAGGGCCAAGATATGCTCTACCAGTCACTCAAACTGACCAACGGTATCTGGGTTTTGGCAGAACTACGAATACAGCCAGGCAACCCCAGCTTCACGGTAAGTCCTGCTTCTCCCAGTCTTCTCTTCAGTAATACAGCACGCACAAAATACAAGGTTCCCCTTCAACTCCTGCGTAGAAAGGTGAATTTGGGTTCCCATCCTTCGGTGAATATTCTTGTGGTGGTGGGAGTTCCCAGGCACAGCAGGATTGCATGAATGTGCCAGAAACTGGTGGTGTAATTGACTGGTGGTATAATTAAGGATATCTAAGCTGGGTGAAATTCATACTGGACTGGAGGAAAGGATAACCTGAGTTCTCTTCCCCCTGCTTCTTCACAAGTGCTTATGAGAAGAGGCTCTGCTCTTGATACTGGAAAGAATGCCTTTTGGGGCAAAGGGCCTCTCTACTCTGATTCATAAGGCTAGGCTGAGTTACAGGCTGGGAGAGGAGATTTTTTTTTTTTCCCCTATTTCTATCTGTTACCCTTGATTTCTGATTGTAGACATCATTCCCTAAAGAGTAAAGGGGAACAGTGACTGATTGAGCCAGGTTGGTGTCTGCTAAGCCGTTCAGCGGTCTGTATGGCCTAATCAGGTAGATCGTGGGAAAAGTGCCTTGAGCTATAGTAATCCACAGGGTCAGTAACTCAGGAGAACCACAAGCATTTCCCTTAACTTAAATTGACAAGTTGGATTCTAAGGAGATTAAATGCTCTCCATGTGTTTGTCCCTCATGGTAGAGCCAAACAGCAGCTGCAAAGGCAGACCCTTCCCCAGACAATAGCAACTAGCCCTGCTCCCCTCTGGTCTGAAATGCTTACAGTCAAGTCATCAGACTCGGTTTCAGGATTATCCAGCCCCCTGACCCATTTCAGCCCAGGTAAAACAGGTTCCAGGCATTCCCCTTGCAGCCTTTTGTTGTGTTGCATTACAATGAGCTCAGTTTTGCGTGTTGATTCCGGTCTCTGTTTCATTGCTGCATGCCCACCTGCCCACCGCTGGTCTGCCCTGATGTTGCAGGATTTGGAGGTTAGCAGACTTTTTTTTTTCTTTTTATGGCTGTCTCCAGCTGCCTTCTTGCCACTTCACCACTGGTATTTTTTTTAGTCTCCCACTGCCTGCTACCCCACTTCATTTCTTTCCCTTGTGCCTCTGTTCCCTCCAGCACTCCCTGCACAGCATGGGGTGGCATTGAGCTGCTGCTGTGTGGTAGACCGTACTACTGAGGGAGGGTGGTGGGAAGAAAAGAGGAACAACAGTTCTTAAAACTGCTTCACTGCCCAGAAGACCCACATTTTCAAAAGCAGCTAGTGACTTCATTCTTTGTTGTAGGGCAAGTTGGTGCTGAGCATTAGCCAAGCACTACCAAAAGAAGCTAACCCCAAAGCACTAGTAACTTCTACAAGCCTTTTGCCTTTGCATTTGCTACCTCGCTCACTCAGCCATAAAGTGATCCTTGGCAGTTGTTCTGCATTTTGTTCCCCATTCCCTTATCCTTCACCTACTTCCTAAAAAAAGGTAAAGCCAAAGAGGGAAAAGTTGAATTCACATCCTCTCATCAGAAAAATAACTCCAAGTCTTTAGCTTCAGTTTGAGATGATATAAAATGTCAGCTCCTACAGAGGCTAACAGAGTAACAACCAGTGATTCAACCCCCCCAAACAGATGAGTATGCACTTGCCCACTGCTCTTTCTACTTTCTGTCTCTAAGCTGCATGCAGGGGAGCTCTGCTTCTCAACCTGCCGTAAGGGCTGGTAGAGGTGGATGGGGAACAACGCACTGAGAAGATTACTCCAATTAGGAGTTGGTTTATTTTGAGGCTCTCACCTTAGTTTTGTGACGGGTTTCTCAAATTGGTCAGCCTCCTCATGGCTTGAGATGTTGGCTGGTCTGTGAGGGGGAAGGGCTATGTCTGGATTTAGGAAAGCCCAGGCCTGGTTGAGTAGCAGAATAATTAGAGGTTGCACTTTGCAGCATGTCTGTGACACCCTGCTCTTTTTAGAGGCTTTGGATGGCTGTTTCCTGCTTTCTTACCCCCTCCCCTAGTCTTCAGCATTCTCCTCTTTACTCACCCAGAAGCCTTCACTGGAGCTCCGATCCTGTACCCCAGTTCCTAACTGCAGCTGGCAAGTGGGGGCTGAGTGGGGACTGGTGTCCTGTGCCTCCACAGCTGTGGGTATAAAGTGCTACTGGATTGTGTTTTTTCTCCTTTTTCTTTGCAGCTCTCTCTGAAATGCCGAGCGCCTGAGGTATCCCAGCACATCTACCAAGCATATGAAACCATCTTGAAGAATTAATGCACTGAGGCACCCTCTTCCTCCTCCTCCTCCTCCTCCTCCTCCTCCCCGATCCCAAGTGAGGAAATGGGACCAGGACCTATGTGCATGTCTCCTCTTGTCCCTGCACAGAACAGATGCAAGATAACCCCCCCCACCCCCAACCTCACTGCTGTCTCTTAGATGCTGAACATGGAGTAGGTGGCAATGCCTAAGGTCCATTTTCAGCTGCCCAGGATCAGGGAGTGGGAGGAAGGGAGGAGGGCTCCTGTTGAGATTCAGTGCATCAGTGTTGAGTTCTTTTGTGTGAAGTAATGCAGTGTCCTCTTGGCCAATGTTGCCCCTTTTAATAGCCCTGTTGCCCTTGAAATTAAGTGAGTGCTTTCTTAATGAAATCCCAAAGCCAGCCTGAGAACTGAATTCAGGGGGCAGCAGGTATTGCTGTTGGCTCCCCTTTTGATTCTTGCTGCTGGTTCCATCTTGCCTGCCCTGCCAATCCAATCAGTGACTTGATGCTGTAGTGCGGCTTGTGCTGCATTGCCAAGCCCAGCCCTGGAAAATCAGTGTTTTGCCTGGTGAATGGGTCTCTTGTATTTGAGCGCATGTGTCATCTGCTAAAGAAGTGGTTGCTAACAGATCCTCTTCTGATGGGATAGTCGCCATGAAGCACTGCTCTGGCTGCCTCCTTTCCCAGCATTGTGAGCCTGGAGTTAATTTGCTTGCAGCTGATTTCAGATCTAAGACACCTTGAATAATTTTCCTCCTTTATTTGGGCTGATAAAAAGAACTCCTGGGTAAAGCTGGAGGCAAAGTCTGCTGGGGAAGGTCAAAGCAGGGAATTGTGTTCCATAGGAGCAGTTCAGCCTGCAGAGGCAAATGGCCCCATCCTTTTCATCCCTAGTTGCTCAAAGTCTCTGTGGGGAGAGGTTGGCAGTTGTGTGAGCTGCTAGTCTGGAATGTGAATTGCTGCCTGCAGTCATTACCAGGAGGTAGGTGGCAAAACTCCTCCATTATAGCTCTTCCCTTCCCCAAGGCACTTGACTTCCCTTGGGTCTCCAGACAAAACCACAGTTCCCTTCCCTTCCAAAGCCCTCGGGTTCCACAAGAGATGCTGCAGACCCAAGCTCAGTCTGTCTGTACCATGAAACAGCAGTATCCCAACAGATTCCTTTGCTGTTTTAAAAGGAATCTGATGAGTTTACCACATACTAGACTCCCTAAGTCTGTGTGGTGGTTTGCTCTTGCTGAGCAGTTTAGTAAGTAATTAACTGGCTGGCAATAAAACAGCTTTCAGCTGCAGGAGAAGAAAAGCCTCTTCCTGGACTGCAGAGCCCATTTTCAGTGTGAATTGGCTCACTGTGGCTGCTTTCCAAGGAGCCTGCAGGGACCAGGTGCCCTGGAAACTCCAGCCAATGCCCACAGCTGCTGTGAGAAGGAAATCAATGCCACCAATGAAAGAAAATAATGCACATTTTAAATAGGTCCAAGGGAGGATGGAATATGCATTAGACCTGAGCTCACAGCACCTCTGTGAAAAGGAGTCTGCAGGCACTAAGATGTACGTCAAATCCCTTAAGTGCTGGTACCCTCCCATCACTAACAGCCATCTTTGCAATTAAGTTTCCAAGAAAAAGGGTCTTTTGAGGCAGCTGTAACCTAAGGTTACTTGCAAAGTGCCCCTTGAAATCCTAGGCTTCTGTTTTCTGTAAGGCTCACACTCTAGCCCTAGTCTCATTTTTTTCCCTCCCTTACTTTTTAACTACAACAGCAGCTGTGATCAGCCATTCCTAGGTGTCCTGGTTTGTGGGGGAAGTGAGTGGGATCTGCACTTACTGCCCCAGGGAACTGTGTGATTCTGCTGTGCTCATCAGCTACTGCAGTCCCATCAGAACAGGGGAGCAGCTGTGTTCCTGCTGAAATATTTTGGGCTGCTTGCAGTGTCCCTCTTTGGAGGGTTTAAGGGAACACTGCCTTTTCAAATCAGTGACACTAATTATTTTCTTCCTTCCCAAAATTAAAGCAATTGATCACCCTTAAATAGAAGTGTTTGGTGCGAGTTTTCGGATCCCACCAGTAAATATCTAATATATATAATATAAATATATTGTATGTTTACTTGTTTAAAAACATTGAATAAAAATGACATCTTCCCATCATGCTGTTGTCTGTGTAGAAGACCGGGGTAAGAAAACAGCGCCATGGGTGACCCTGATATTCAGGGGTCTGCTCACTGGCTATCTCTCTCATCACTTGCACAACTAGAGTTTAGTGAATTTATTTTTTGTTTCTGGATCTCAGACCTGAGACCTCATAGAGGAATTACTTGTCACTCCTCCACAGCAAGATGCTAGTAAGGATTTGCCCATGAATTTTCTAAGACCCATGAATTTTCCAAGGGAGGAAGGGGCAGGAAATATTCCAGTACCAGCCAGGGATTCCAACAGCATGGGCTTCCTCAGCAGTGCCCAGTTGGTGCCAGGCCAGGCTGGCAGCTGGCAGAAGCTACTGAATCCTGCTGAACTCTTGGACCCCTGGAATCTCTTACTCCTGAGTTTATATTTCCGAATCTCATCACTGCACACTTCCAGGGACAGAATGAGGCCTCTGAACAGCTTATGTTCACTGGTGTGTCTCTAGGCTTAGTTGGAAACTGGTGTCTCTGTCATGCTCCCATTAATTGGTAAGCCCCTGACTTGAAAATCCAAACCCCTTTGTCCTCGCAGGCAGCTGTAGCCTTAGACCTCCACTGCTACCTTTTTGGTCTGTGGACTTTTGCTTGAAAGCTTATATTGCTTTGACATCTGTTTAATTAACCAGCACAATTCATACTTTTCAACACTAGAGGGAACTTAACAAATGGGAGTAGAGGGGAGCATGTATTACATCTACCATATTGTCCTGATGGCTCAACCCTCTGTTGTTTGTATACTGTAGCCCTTGGGAGGGGAAGGTGGTTTGAAGGTGAGGAAATTGTTGGCCTATACTTGGTACAATACGGTATTTGTGTTCTGCTGTTTCACTGGCACTGCTCACGACAAATATGACATATGAAAAACACATAGTAGAAGAAAGGGATAAACCAAATCCAAAGTGACCAGAGCAGGGACTCGATGCCCACTTGGAAACCAAGGCAGGGACCAGGAGGCTTAAGTAGAAGTGTAATGCCCTCCCCTGCCCTTGCTGTCTCCCCAGGGCAGTGAGGCCACTATAGAAATGGAGATTTTTTTTTTTTATTTTATTTTTGTGCCTGGTGTCCATGGTGCTGGGCGTGTCGAGGTTCCTTAGTGACAGGGGTGACTTCCCACTCCATCTTCCTGTACCAGTTACTTGTGTAAAGGATGTGTAAGTACCAGGGGTGAAACTTTGCCCTATTAGAGTTCAGTAGAGAAATCTTGTTACCTGGAAAAAGGTCAGGAATTCTTCTGCAGGCTCTTACTGTGTAGATAATGCTAGATAGCATCTTGTTCCAGCACAGTGTGCACAGGGACCTGGACTGCTCTGTCCTCTTTTTCCCAATGAAGACTGAGCATTGGCTGTTAAACCCAAAGCTAGCTTGCACCCCCTCCTGTGAGATTCATTATAACCAGCCCATGCTTCCCTATGTCAGCTGAGGGCTGCTGTGATCTGAATCTTTCTGGCTTTTTTGGATGCCAGCTTGCTTGTTTCTGAAGAGAACAAGAATCTGTAAAATGGTTGAGCAGAACAGAATAGTTGGCTTGTGCTAATGGAGAAGTGGCTGCCTCTGTCTCTTGCTGTTGAGACTTCAGCTGCTGAAAAAGACTTCATTCTGTGCTGAGCCTGTGAGCAGAGCCATGGGACCTGTTCCTAGATCTCTTCTGACATGGTCACCCAAAACTCCCTTCAAGGCACACGGGGCAGGGTGGAGTGTTTATACCAGGAGATAAAATGTATGTTGTGCTAAGCAACTGTTTGCAAAGAAACAGATCTAGAAGCAGGGGGTCTGAGACCTGACCACTGAGAACTAACCTTGGATCTATTAAAGGGTAGGCAACCCCTGGCATGCTTGCCAGTGCGTGGTGGGGAAGGGGCCAGGGCTGCATTGCCACCACAAGGTTTGGGCCCCTTGTGGCTCCCCTGGCAAACTAACAACTCGCAAGTTGAGGTTGTGGGTGTTTTTGTTGCCACTCCCTGATGTATAACATTGGGCTGAGGGCAGGCTTCTTGTAGCCTCTGACACCTGGTGCACTTTCCATCCTGCCACTTTGGAGCTTTTCCCCTAAAGTGGGCAATATAGGGTCTGCTTTTTCCCACATGCCCTGTTCACCTCCTAATAGGAAGAGAGGAGTGTCCAGCGGAACTGATCTACCTGCAATCGAACAGCAAGACAGAAACAGGACCTTTGTCCTGTTTTTGTCTGCTCTAATCATTGGACAGAGTGCCATTGATGTCAGGATAAAACTATCAGCTGCATATCTGGTGTCTGACATTTTCTCTGGGATTTTTTTGTGATCTCTTGCTCTCTAACCACAACTCACTTCTAGACGAGCCCCTCCTACCACCTGCATGCCAGCTAAGATCGGTTTGAGAGGATGTTCCTTCATTCTGCTCCCTAGCTCTCCTGCAAGGGAGACCTGAAGGATAAATCAGCAAGGTGATTGTGGGGTGGGAGGGGAGAAGTTATGCCCACCTTGTAGATATTTGGATGCAAGACACAAGCTCAGTAGCTAATTGGCATGAGTGTGAGTGTACATGATACAACAAGAGGGAGCTTCCTGTTAACTCAAACCTAGTCTAAATTCAACACGGGAAAAGTTAAATGCGTTAGGTGTAAACTGTTATATGGATTATACTGGCTTCACTCACAGGAGGGAATTAACAGGAACAAGTTGAGCTGAAAGAATCTCTCAACTGCTCAGTCAATGCAAGTTACTCCCCTAATTTGATTTGATTGAAATCTAACTTGATTTTAAATCCATGCAATTTACATATGGTTGAGCCTGCCATGATACTAGGGCCCCTGGAGGGTGAATTCCTTGGCTTGGATCACTTATTTCATTGGTTTGTGGCTATATAACCAGACTCTGCCCTGGAGGCATGGAGGTGAACAGTAAGCATCACTGAGCCTGTCAAGCTGCTCTTGGTGGTGCTGAGCTGATAACTGCTTTGGCCTCTGGGGAAGGAGGCTGGGATGTAAATGATGTGCAAATAGGCTCAGATCCTGCTGACAAGTGCCTTGCTGGAGGGGTAGAAGACAGAAGCCAGTAAGTGGCTGGAAATGCTGGTTCTGGCAACCCTGCATTTGATGAGCTGGAAGCTGTTCTGCTTTTTTGCAGTACAGGGTTATAAGATGCTTTGCCATGGGCCAGTTTGTTCCATGACTGAACTGGGATTAGAGTTGAACCTTATCTGAGTTGCAACAGGTGACGAAGCCCTGCGGAGGGAGGGGGGTGGTTGGGAGGGAGGAGGGGTATGGAGCAGATGTACCAGTTCTGTGCTGTGCCCAGGGACTGCCCTTGTAGAGTACACTTGCTCTCCTGGCTGTTTGACTCTGCAAGGATCTGGTGCAATGGGCTTGCTGCCACAATAAACAAATGTATGAGATGATGGGAGGCGGGAGGTCTGGGTGCAGTGACTGGGTCTGCCTGAGTGTGACCCTAGGGAAGTTGTGGAACCTCTGGGCTTTGTTTTCTGGCCTGCTGAATGGGGTAATGCTCCCCCTGCTGTGACAACTCGGTCTCTTCTGGCCCAGCACAATGTAGCTGTCTTCTCACTTGCAGCCTCCAGATGCTTCTGCAATATAATCTTAGCTATTTCTGAAAGAGAAGTAGGTTTGAGGGAGTCCCTCTGATCAGCCCTGCCCTCTACCATGTAGGGCATCAGCCCTCAGGTTCATTTTTTTTTCTTTTATTCTGCATCATTGGCTATCCCCACCACTATCTTCCGGAGGCAAGAACATACCTGAAAGCAGCAATTACTGCTTTTTCTTGGGAGGTGTCTGGTGCTCCTTGCAACCCATCTGTCCCATCTCCCTGAACATGTTCAGTTTTCCTAGGTGCTTCCATTGCAAAGTAGTGATGCTTTCCATCCTCCTGCTAACATGGGACCCTGTGACTGGGCTTACACAAGGTGCTGTCTGGCTCCGCTGCCCTCCTTGGCTTCCACGTGCTAAGGTTCGTCAGCTGACTGTTTGGCGTGGGCTGTGGTAATTCTCCATCAATGCTCATCTCGCTGATGCTCCTTGCTGTAATGGATTTGGCTCTTGGCTCTTCACGAGCCAGGAACGTGTCCGCTTTAAGTTCAACTTTTACTGTCCTGGGGAAAAATATGTTGAGGTGGAGGGTCAGGTGAGTGCATCCGACAAGGCCTGGAATATAGCCCAGATCTCAAATATTTTAATTCCCAAACCCTTTGGCCTCGTCCTCCTGGCCCCAGATTCAATTAGCATTAGAGCAATGAAAGGCTCAGGTCTGTACTAAAATTACGGGTGGTTACACTGAGAATGCACTTAGGCCTTTAGAATAAACTCGGGCAACTAGTTTGCGAGCGGCTGAGCCTGCTGCACCTTGACCTCTTGTGTGAAGAATCTTCCTTTATTTGGAAATGTTCCAAGACTGAGGTGTTAGGAAGGGATCAGTTACCCCAACTTTGTTGATGGCTTTTCAGGATGCTGTGCAGGGTGCAGGCTGGGCTGCTCTAATTAAGGGGCATGACTTGCTGTTTGTATACCGCTATCCTAATTGGGCTGCACAATGGAATTGCCCTCTAGTGTTTGTCCCCTCTTCCAGCTGTCCCTGCCCTTACATTTATTAAAAAGTCTTAAGTTGCAGTGGATGTGGATGTCTCCATGTGTGCTAAGGGACTGGACAGCAGCAGCGATCTCCATGTGTACCCAAAGGACTGTTGGCCTGCCCTATAACTGCGCTAGGAATTACCAGACATGGCCTAACCTCATATACCTATCCAATCCAGGCTCCTATCCTGGAGGTCTTTAAGAGGAGGCTAGACATACACCTTGCTGGGGTTGTTTGACCCCAGTACTCTTTTCTGCCATGGCAGGGGGTCAGACTTGATGATTTCCTCAGGTCCCTTCCAACCCTAGAAACTAAAGCCCATCTACTTAGTAGTCTGCAAGGAGGGTAAGGATGCAAAAGGACTCTGTAGTGGAGGCAAGAGAGGTTTCCCTTGGATGTGTAGTTAGGGTTGGGGGAAAGGGGGAGTTGGTGATTAGCTGTGTATATTCATGCTGACTATGTGCTTTACATCTATGCAAGTGCCTGGAGTTTGGGAATGGGAGATCTTTAAAGAAAGTAAGAACAGATTCATTCTTGGCTGCACTGGCTTTTCAGATAAGACCCTGCATTTTCTCTGCCTGATTTGGGGCGCGAGTCCCCACAGTGGATTACAACCAGCATTCTCTGCATTAATTCCCAACCTACTTCCTCTTCCCCACCCCCACTTTTTTCCATTTACACTTTTTCTGGAGCATCACTCCAAAAATACTCTCTACCCATCCACTCCTGCTTTATAGGCATTTCCTCTTCCTCCTCCACTTTCTGCTGTCATATGTTATAGTTTTTCTCTGCAGTTCACCTATTCCTCATATATTCTAATAATCTGTAAATCCTCCAGCCCCTCTTAAAGATGTCAGAACCATCTTGGAGAAAATCCTACAGGACAACTGGGAAAGTCAGTAGCCTTCTACAAGTAGAAACTACCATACAGACCTCTAGCAGTTGGGCCAGAGTCAGAGACAATGGAGTGGTCTATTATGACTGGGGGGTGGAAGGACTTCCCACTGCTTTCAGCTGGGTTTGGATTGAGATCCTTCTATGAGAGTGCTCCAGCGTTCGCTTTCATCCATCTTGTAGGACCTGTAATCTCGCAGTATTTCCCAGAATATCAAATGCTGCTGCCTGCCTTCAGGGAGAAGGGCCTCCCAGGGATTCTGAAGCCAATTGCACATTACCATGTTATTCAGTTGTTTTGGCCTCTACAAATTTGAATGTTCACTGTACTGCAGAGGTCTACGGTGCAAGAGACATCATTGCATTGCTAGAAGAAGAGATTTTGGCTACTGGGTGAGAGATGGGGGTAGTACTTGGGCCTAGGCAGCTGTGAGACGCATCCTAGAATTGTTGGTGCTGAATTGATGTAGTCTCACAGCTGATGCCCCATGGGAAATGGCAGTACCTGCTCCTTTCAGAACTAGTCGGGCTCTCTGCGGAGCCTGTCTGATATCACGGCATCAGTTGCACTCTGCTCCTATGTGGAGCTGTTCCAGTGGCAAAAAAGTGGTGGTGTGAAATCCTGGGACTCCAGGAACTACAGGAAACCTTAGCAAGGGGTAGATTTTACAATGGATTTTAACGTGGGCATCTGAGCCCCTGGCTATAAGTGGTATTACGTACCTCCCCTACTCCCATGTGCTTGGGCAGCCATTTAAGTGTTGTAAAGCAGGGCAACTCTTTTTGGCACCACTTGATTAACACTTTACATACCCACCAGTGAACTCACTCATTCAGCCTCTTCCCTGCTGCCTTGGAATAACCACAGGCTTCCAGTTGCCAGAACCTGTTTGCCATTAAGTTGATGTCTGTCCACTCTGAGCTAACTTCTTCCACATGCTTTGGTTTTTATATATGCTTCAGGTGAGGCCTCAGCTACTTCTATGACAGGCAAAAGAAGGCTAGTATGTGTGTATCATGCAGAAGATGAATTCCTCCTTGGGTGAACTTTCCAGCTCAGTGACATTCATCTATATGCACCATCATATAGACATTTTTCAGATACAGTAAGTTAACACTGAGGTCTCTGGTCCCTCTGTTGTCACTGGTCTTGCTGCCAGTTGTAGCTATCTCAGTACAAAACCCTCCTGCAGTAGAGTATAATTGGTGCTTGCATCAGTGGGAGTTGCATCTGCTGAACTGTACAACTGCAAATCGCAGCTGGCTGAGTGACTCCCTCTTACGTCCGGGGTTTGTATTGGTGCAGCCATGCTGAAGTCTGGAATTGGGGTCAACCCCTAACATGGATAATAGCTCAGTCCCAACACAGACAAGCAGGCTGGAGCCTGCTTTCCAAAGACATTAGCCCTCTGCTCCTTCATGATGCTCACGTACAAAGGAGGATTTACAGGATCCAGTAAGAAAAAGCTGTGCTGTCAGCTATGGGTTGAAAAGGATCTCAAGGCTTATTTGGTTCAACCCCCTGCACAAATACAGGATGTGCTAATCCTAAACTACCCCTGGCCAATGCTTATACAGCCACCTCTTGAAAACCTCCAGTGAAAGAGTCTACAGTTCCCTTGGACAGTCTCTTCCACTGCTTTGCTGTGCTAAAAGCAAGGAAGCTTTTCCTGAGAAGTAATCTGAATCTGCTTTGCTAAAGCTTAAATCCCCTGCATTATGTCCAGCCCTCTGCAGCAGGAGAGAACAGGTGTTCCCTTCTCATGGCCATTTTTCAGATACTTGAATTCAAATTTTCTTGCCCACTTAACTGCCTCTCTTCCAAACTGAACATACCCAGTTCTCCTAAAACCATTCATTGTACAGCTTGGTTTCCCACCTCTGATCATGTGGTCAAGAAAACAGATCTTAGGATGATAGGCTGAGAGCCATGGGACTCTTTAGCCTGGAAAAGCGCAGGCTCAGGGGTGATCTGATGGCCACCTATAAGTTTATCAGGGGTGACCACCAGGATCTGGGGAAGTGTTTGTTCACCAGAGCGCCCCAAGGGATGACTGGATCAAATGGTTATAAACTACTGCAAGATCATTTCAGGCTGGACATCAGGAGGAATTTCTTTACTGTCCGAGCCCCCAAGGTCTGGAACAGCCTGCCATCGGAGGTGGTTCAAGCACCTACATTGAACACCTTCAAGAGCAAATTGGATGCTTATCTTGCTGGGATCCTATGACCCCAGCTGACTTCCTGCCCTTTGGGCAGCGGGCTGGACTCGATCTCCCGAGGTCCCTTCCAGCCCTAATGTCTATGAAATCTATGAAATCATTTGTCATCTGCCTCTAGGCCCTGGGCAGCTTCTCCACCTTCTTTAAAACATGGGGCTCAGGGCTGCATGTGATGCTTTAGGTGAGGCCTATCCAGTGCACTGTAGAGTGGCACTATTGCTTCCAATACCTTAGACCTAATACTCCCATTGAAGCAGCTGAAAATTATACTATTCCCCACCCCCCACCACTTGCATCATCTTGGTGACCCATGCTAAGTCTGTGATCCACCAAAACCCCCAGATCCTTCTAAGCAGCACCACTACCCTGTCACATCTGTATTTCTGCATTTGGATATTCTTCCCTATGTATTGCATCTTGCACTTTTCTGCAATGAACATCATCATGTCTCAAGCTTAGGCCTATCAAGAGGCTTCTGAATTTTACTCCTATTCTCCCGAATGTTTGCAGTGCTTTTGTGTACTGTTCTGTCACCTAGAAACTTGATCAAGAAACTCTCTTCCAGCAACCAAATACTTAATAAACATATAAAATAGCACCAGCCCCAGGACAGGCCCTTGTGGAATGCCCTTAAAACCTCCTGCCATTCTAACATTGGTCTATTTTATAGTTATGCATTGCTTGTGGTTATTGGGCCACCTGTCTATCCAATTTACAGTCATTTTATCTAACATGTTTCTCCTGTTCACTTATGAGACTGTCATGTGGGGCTATGTCAGAAGCCCTACTGAAGTCTAGGTACCCCAGCTCTACTGCATTCCCTTCATCCACCCACCTTCATCTGTGGTTTCACGTGACTGGTTCTGTCTGCATTTCATCAGCCTTTCTTCTTCCAGATGTTCACAAACTGATTCTGTTATAATTGGTTCCAGTAACTTCCTGGGCATTGAGGTCAAGCTGACCAACCTAGGTTCATTTCACATTGGCCAACAGGGACCGAAGGTGGGTCTCTGACCCCATTCCACTTCCTTCAAGCTGATTTATCCCAGCCCTGATATTTGACAGGCAGTTCAGTCCGGCTTCCTTAATGCTGCGCAGTCCCTCTCACCTGGAAATCTTTGCATTCGGCAACATATGCTGCTTATTCACAAGAGGCCTATTTTAATGATAGGGTCATGTTTCCATCCTTTCCTGTTCCTGACTGGGACCATTAGCTGTTGTGATCCTGCCTCAGCTCCCAAGAGCAGCCAGTGGGGAAAAAATTCAGCTAGTTAAGTCACCTCCATCTCTGGCAGGTGAGGGGGTGGGAATCACTCTGCATTTTAAATGGCTATCTTGAAATGATCTAGGAATCCTTTACCTCTGCTTTAAAAACAGCTCTGTGCACAGCTCCTCTGCCTCCTGTCCAGGACAAGATCATCTTCCCTGAGTCTATTAAAAACAAGAGAATCTCTTTTAATTCTCAATTTTAAAAGCTTAATTTGTCTAGCTCCCAGAGTCAATCTAGGGAAATTGAATTCCTCTTCCCCACGCCTTTGATCACTCGTTTCCTTTCCACTGCAGTTAGCAAATGCTGCTCTGGGTGCTAGGTAAATCTGTGTTCATGCTGCATGTTTAGTAATGCCAACTCTCATGAAAAAATCATGAGACTCCTGACTTCCAAGTCAAATTAACTCTGACTCATGATCTCCTGGTGGAGAGATCAAATCTCAGGATTTTTTTCTTCTAGCACATATAGAGAGCACCAAGCTGGTAAGTCTGTGGAGGGGAAGGGGCACAGGGAGACAGGGGCCTCAATCTGCCCCCTCACCCCTTCTGCAGTGAGGGAGGGAATGGGGCCAGGGCAAGTCATGCAACAGCTGTGGGCAGCTGTCTGTCCGTCTGTCTGCATGTGTACGTTTATGTGGCTGCCCCTCACTCCCAAGCCACAGCCCCCCCAACCCTGTTGCTGCCCCTCACTCCTGACCCACAGTACCCTGGATCCTACCACGGTATGTGGAGACCCCCCTCCCCCCACACACACACTTCAAAATAGCATCTCATGATTTATATTCCAAATCTCTTGGGTTTTTTTGTTTGGTTTTTGCGGGGGGGGGGTGTTGTTTGTCTTGTGATTTTTTGATATGGTGCATGTTGGATGCAGAGGAGGAAAGCATCAGTTCCTTCAAGGGGAGCCACAAAGTAAGGTTGCTTCCTCCTTCCTGCTGGAGGCTGACACCATGCCCTGCACCAAGGCTGCAAATGGACCTTTGTAGGGGGTAAGCACTCAAAGGCTAAGAGGGAGGAGGCTTGCTGTCTGCAGATATTGAGAGGAGTTAGCACCAGGGATGAAGACGCACTTAAGCTTAAAATCAATGTTGGTCCAAGAACATATGGGAAGTAACTGGCATAAATAAATTTAGGCTAGAAAGGAGGTTTCTAACCATCAGAGCAACATGAGGGCCTGGAACAGCCTCTTTGTGAGAGAAATGGTGACAAAAAGGGAACTTTTTTAGGATGCAGTTTGAGTCTACAAACAGCAGGTACTTGGTAGAGGGAGACTCAGTATGATGACAACTTTCAGACCAGTGCCCTATCCCTGGATCACGCTGTCCTTTGTTAGGCTGCGTGTTTGGGGTAAGCCTGCTTGCCCTGTGTTTTGATAGGCTACCTGGTATGTAGAGATTCCTTTGCAAGACATAGGGGGGGATCTTTATATCAGGATTTCTCCACTGATTTGCCATCTTTCTGGTTGCATTGCCCTCATGAGTGATCTATCTTGTGTGCAGTTAAAAGCTCATGTCGTCATCGCTTGTGTGCAGCACTAACACAAAGATGCAGGCCATTCATTCTGACATGGCAGGTGCCATCTATGGAGGACAGCAGTTTCAGTTTATCCTAACCTACCAGCTCTCCTTATGGAAAGGATAGGCTTTCACACCTCGAGCTTGACTGGCCTGGCTTCTCTAGCTCTGTGGGTAGAGGCACCTCCCAGGACTGCAGTACCATCTACGCTGAAGGGTTTGACAACCTTTGCTTTTAGACCCTGCTTGATTCCTTGCCTCCTTTTCCTGAAATCTCCCTTTCTAATGTCACTTTTTGCTGCTGCCTGCATGCTGAAACCAGTTATAGCATTGCCACCATGGCAGGAGCTGAGCTGCTACGTTGCTACTTTAATACCTATGTGTTTTATATAAAACAAAGTCAAGCATAGGATCTTTCACCATGTGCTCTGGAGTGGGGAGGAAATGTGTCTCTGAGTGTTACTCTAATGCAGCATTTCCTAATCTTTTTCATCCCACGGCACACTTACACGGCCTCTCCCATCCCATGGCCCACTGGCTGAATGCTGAGCAGGGGTGGCAGTGGCAAAACTGTCTGAAGCCATGCCCCACCGGTAGCCACAGACCCCCAAGATCCCACAACACACCTGGTAATGTATGACAGCAAACCAGTTGGGAAATACTGCTCTAATGGACCAGGTACCCCATGCATGTGAGAAATTTGGAGTCCTATGGTTGTTGTTAAATTTTGCAGCCTACTTGATTTCTCTCCCCAGCTATTTCACATATCGATCTCACTGCCTCCAGCCCTGGGCTAGTTGCATTGCATCAAACCGATGTTTTACCCTTAGTTGTGCAGCTGGAGAGTTGTAGCCGTGCTGCTGGGTCATGCCTGACCCCAGCTAGGATTCCTAACTCCCTAACATAAATGAAGTAGTTCTCATGACCTGTCACCCTGCTGGAGAATCACTAATCTAGGGAACACTTAGATGCAGTGCTGTTCCCTAATTTGGGCTGTGCTCTGGCATAATTTGCAGCCAAGCATTAGTGTTCCCACTGACTTCATTCCCTCGTGCTTTTGAATGCCTGTTCCAGTAAAGTCCTCCTGCATTGTGAAGCACTCTGTTGTATCTACCTTTGTGTGCCTGTATACAGGCATCTGTATTCATTTTTGTGCAGGAACCTGTTTCTATTTAAACCTTCACTCTGATATTTGCTGATTCAACTCTGTCCTTTCTTGGGTACAAAGACCCCTTAACATACAGGTTTCTCACTTATGTGTTCCTGGGCTTCGGTCCATATTTTCCAGCTCCTACTTTAAATTATTCAACTAACCCCTGTTCCCCATGTGTGCCAAGAACCTGGGTCTACTTGGATCAAATCAGAGTCTGTCCTCAAATGTATCCTAGTACTTGTGTGGACACCACCTCCCCTCCCTCCCTGCCACAATTGCACCAGGAACAAATGACTTCTTCAGTAAAGCTACTGACCTGTATGCCTAGCTTCACGGGTGTGTGTTGTTCCTATGTGGCTTTATTGCAGCCACGTGCCTGACTGAAAGGGCGCGCAAGGGACTTATATTGGATGACTGTGGAAGACCTGGGAGATGAACTTGGGTCTCCTGAGTCTCAGCCCAGTGCTCCTGCTTTCATTTCTATTGTTCTACATGAACAGATTTCCCCAATGAGAATCAGGGTGTGAGGAGGGAATAGGACAGTGTCAATTACTTCTATTCTTACCCGCAACGGGGAGGAAAGTTTTCACCCATAATTTATCAGTTAAACTGGATTTTGCTGTACTGAATAACTAACCTCCTGTTTTGACCCAAAGCTGAGTATGGTGATAAGCAGAGTCTGAGTTTTCTTTTTGTGGCCTCTGTAATAAAGTCATTCCACAAGCTCGAGGGTGTAACAAATGAAAGCAACTCTATGAAACGGAACTGCACTGGTTGAAGCAGGGTATGTTGGGCACTGTCAGGATTTCTAATGGAGCTGTTTGTAATTGTAGACTATTAGCAGTGGCCAATTCTGAGGGAGCTTTCTGCATAAGCTAGGCAGTTCAGCCCTCTGCAGCATGGAAGCTAATGTATGCAGCCACTTAATTCATGTCCTCACCACTCCTGTCCTTTGTAAAGAGCAGGGTCCTATGTCCCACTAACACTCCTCTTGACTGTGGGATATGTATGGTCTGGGCCTCTATCTAACTTTTTCTGCAGAGCCCTTGTTCACTCTCCTGCCAGCTGTGTGCCCAGGGGCTTGCAGTCACTACTCCCAGTTTGCACCCTTGCTTGAGCTGGCTCCCAAGTCTGAAACTGCAAGTTTGATGGGGGGCCTGCTGAAGCCACATGTAGGCACCTGGATAGCCAGCCTAACCTCTACAGCAGGGCAGACAATTATTTTGGGCAGAGGGCTGCTTACTGACAACAGTTTTGCCACACTGTTAAGGGCCATATGGGTAGCCCTGCCCTCTGACAGGTGCCCTACCCCTAGTCACCATCTTGCGCCTGGAAGTTCTGCCTCAACCTCTGACCTTTGGCCCTGGAAGTATGACTTTTGGGGCAAAGGGTTTGCTGTCTTAAGGGAAAAAATATCTGTTGGGGCTGAGCCGCAGCAGCAGCTGGGCAGAAACTGCTGCTCGGTGTGGGGGAAATCACCCCCCTCCTCACTGTCCGGAGTTCACACTGCACTAGGCTGCAGTGCAGCTCCTTCACCATTGCCTCTGGGCTACCCAGCACAGTAGTAGTGACCATGTGGAGCAGCTGCAGGACTGCTTACAAGCGGCAAAGGAGCCACACCACAGCCTAGCACAGTGTAGGCTCCGGCTGGCCGCACCAAAAACTGCCAGGCAACAGTGAGGGCCGTGGGGAGGGGCATTTTCCCTGTGCTGAGTAGCAGCTTCTGCCCAGCTTCTGCTGCTGCTGTGGCTGAGCCCCAGTGGGTGAGCTCAGAGCCAGTGTGGGGCCCAGGCTCAGCAGCAGCAGGGCTAGACAAACTGCTCAGTGTGGAAGAAAACCAGCCCCTCCCCCTCCTGCTGCTGGTGTAGTTGCTCAGAGCCCACATGGGCCTTGCTATTCAGGGTGGCTTCCCATGGGTCCTACTGCCCCTGGCTCCTGTCATATTTGACAGGCAGCCAGAAGCAGAGAAATATTTATTTTCTAAATTTTTTGAGGGCCCCGCAGGCCAGATAGAATTGCCTGGTGGGCTGAATCCAGCCCACCCCTGCATTAATCTATAGACAAGAGGGCTACATTGGCTAGTCCCTTGATCTGTACACCTAGGGACAGACATTACACACAAACTGGTTTAAGTGATCAGAAACTGGTTTAAACGTGTAACAGAACAGATGTTCAGTGCACATAAACCAGTTTGAAAAAAACCTGGTTGAATGTAGTAGCAGACTTAACTGATTTGGCTCAAACCAGTTTACACAATATCTGTCCCAGACCCCTTGCTGGTTTAAATTAAATCAGACACCCCCAGCATCCTTCATGCTCTCTGGGTTAGGCTGGGCTCTCTGCTCCACAGCAGGGCTGGCCCCTCCCCTCTGCTCCCTGGCTGCAGCTGTGGCAGTCTCTGCAGGCATCTGTTTGGCTTCTGATGTTCCCCTCCCTTCTCCCCCACACCTCTCTGCTAAGCAGGCATTCCCCTGTCCCTCACAGACACCTCTCAGCATTAGTTAGCAGACTACATGCTGGCTACCTCTGAGCTGTGGCACACAGGATAAAGGCAAAATCAACAGATAGCTGGTAATATCCCTCTTCTATTATGTGTAAACACTGAATTAGGGGTAATAAACACTCCTTGCTGGCAGGGCCATCACTGAGAGGGGCAAATCAGGGTGACTGCCCTGGGCCCTGTGCTTCGAGGGGCCCCCATGGAGCTGGTCAGAGTGGCCGCAATGACACCATGCTGCCTCTGGCATCACATCTGGGCACTCGGCACCCCTCCCCCAAATCTCCTGCCAGCTTTTTTGCATTTGGGGATGGGGCCCTGCACCCTGCTTGAATTGTCTCTGCCTGCTGGGCTGTT
Source organism: Crocodylus siamensis (assembly GCF_052110815.1). Taxonomy (NCBI): domain Eukaryota; kingdom Metazoa; phylum Chordata; order Crocodylia; family Crocodylidae; genus Crocodylus; species Crocodylus siamensis. The sequence continues at coordinate 49,937,772 of NC_143403.1, forward strand.
CAGGAGGGTGGGGAACACCTCCCTGATCACAGTGTCCTGCTGGGGCCTGGCCACACCCCTCTCAGCTCAGCATTGTAGAAGGGAAGGGAGGGCTGCTCTAGCACATCCTGGCTTCTAGCCTGAGCCACCGCAGGCATGTGCCTGCATTTCTGGGATGTCTGTCTGGTTACAAAACTGATTTAGCTTAGCCAGGTTAGACTAACCTGCAAAGATTGAATCAATTTAGGTTCAGGCTTTTTGAATGCCTGTTCCTAGCCTATAGGTGTGATCTGGAGGAGGAAAGAAAGTAAATGATTGTACAACCCAAAGACAGCTGGGACTTCAGTTAATAGATATGAAGCTGAGGGTCAGACATATAGAAGGCCAAATTTTACTCCCCTTCTAAGAAGGCACCGTGTTCCTCATTCTGACCAGTTTGCTGAACATGGCATCAATGGTGATATTCCAAGGGGAGCTTAGCACATCCAATGCATCAGCCTTTTGGTGTATAGTTCCATAGATTATAAGCTCTGCATGGATTTCAGTAAACCCAAAACACTTTACTTTAAGTCTAGGAAAAATGAAGATTGTGGGACTGACCTATCGGCCAAAATTTCTGACAAACTACAGAATAACTCATCATGCAGCAAATGACTTGTAGTATATGTAAGTGGCTGGCTAAGTAATCCATGATCCAGGCCTCATATACTACACTGGTAACGCTGGCATAAATGAATCAACGTTCATCATTTGTCAGCCATAGTTTCATAGTTACTAGGGTCAGAACGGACCTGAGCAGATCATCAAGTCCGACCCCTGCCATGGCAAGAAAGAGTACCGGGGTCAAATGACCCCAGCAAGGTGATTGTCTAGCTTTGTATTAAAGACCCCCAGGGTAGGAGCCAGCACCAGTTTGCTCAGAAGTTGGTTCCAGATCCTAGCCACCCTGACAGTGAAGTAGCGCCTCCTGATGTCTAATCTGAATTTACCCTCTGCCAGCTTGTGACCATTATTTCTAGTCACTCCTGGTAGTGCTCGGGGGAACAGGGACTCCCCCAATGCCTGCTGGTCCCCTCTGACTAGTTTGTAACAGGCCACTAGATCCCCCCCGCTCAGCCTTCTCTTGTGGAGGCTGAACAGGTTCAGGTCCCGTAGTCTCTCCTCGTATGGCCTGCCTTGCTGCCCCTGATCATGCGAGTGGCCCTCCTCTGGACCCTCTCCATGTTGTCCACATCCCTCTTGAAGTGCAGCACCCAGAACTGGAAGCAATACTCCAACTGCGGCCTGACCAGTGCTGCATACAGGGGGAGGATCACCTCCTTGGACCTGCTTGAGATACATCTGCGGATGAATGACAAGGTGTGGTTGGCCTTCCTGACTGCACCCCCACACTGCCGGCCCATGTTCATCTTGGCATCAATGATGACTCCAAGATCTTTTTCTGCCTCTGCACTGACGAAAAGGGAGTTCCCCAGCCTGTAGGTATGGTGCTGGTTCTTCCTCCCCAGGTGCATCACCTTGCACTTGTCAGTGTTGAATCCCATCCTATTCTCCTCCACCCACCCCTGTAACCTGTCTAGGTCCAATTGTAGCCTATACCTCCCTTCTAGCATGCCCACATCCCCCACATCTTAGTGTCATCAGCAAATTTGAACAGGGTGCTTTTTACCCCCTCATCCAAGTCGCTGATGAAGATGTTGAACAGTGTGGGCCCAAGGACCGAGCCCTGCGGAACCCCACTGCCCACGTCCTTCTGGGTCGAAAATGACCCATCCGCCACCACTCTCTGGGTGCGGCCCTCCAGCCAGTTGGCGACCCAATTGACTGTGTGGGTGTTGACACCACAGTCCCCCAGTTTCTTAATGAGAACAGGGTGAGAGACAGTGTCAAAGGCCTTCTGAAAGTCCAGAAAGACTACATCCACTGCTACCCCTGCGTCTAAGGATTTGGTGACCTGGTCGTAGAAGGCCACCAGGTTGGTCTGACAGGACCTGCCTCTAATGAACCCGTGTTGGTTTCCCCTAAGCATAATCTCCCCTGCTGGCCCCTTGTGGATGTGTGCCAGAATAATTCTCTCAAAAAGCTTACCCAGGATCAAGGTAAGACTAATTGGCCTATAGTTCCCCGGGTCTTCCTTCATCCCTTTTGAAGATGGGAACCACATTGGCCCTCTTCCAGTCCTCTGGCATGACAACAGACCACCACGAGTGCTCATAAAGCCGTGCCAGGGGTCCCGCAATGACCTCAGCTAATTCCCTCAGCACTCTGGGGTGGAGATCATCCGGACCAGCTGATTTAAATACATCCAGTCCCTCCAGAAGTTCCCTGACTAGATCCTCCCTGACCCTTGGCCTGGGTGCGCCTCCCCTGTGATCCGGTCCCTGTTGAGGAAAATGGAGGCAAAGAAGTCGTTAAATAGGTTAGCTTCGTCATCTGATGTGACAACCAAATTTCCTACCATGTCTTGTAGGGGCCCCACGTTACCTTCTTTTTTCCCCCCTATGTATTTAAAAAAGGATATCTTGTCCTTGATCTGGGAAGCTAGTCCCAGTTCCATCTCCACCTTGGGCTTCCTGACTGCCCCCCTATATCCCCGAGCAACTGCAGTATAGTCCTCTCTGGTGATGGCCCCTCCCTTCCGTTGGGTGTGCGCCTCCCTTTTAGCTAGGAGACATTCCCGGATGCTTTGGTGAGCCATGGGAGCTTTTGCGCCCTCCTGCCCCCTTTGATCCGTGTTGGGATTACCGCCCTTTGGGTTTGGAGGATCATCTCCTTAAGGAGCAACCACTCTTCTTGGACACCTGGCTCCCCTCCCCTCCGGGGCCTCAGTGTTTCCCCGACTATTCTCCTTAGCTCATTGAAATCCGCCCTCCTGAAATCTAGGGCTGCTGCCTTGCTGCAGGCCTTTGCCACCTTGCTCTGGATGGTGAATTCCAGCAGACGATGATCACTGTCGCCCAGGTGGTCGAGCACCCGGAGCCCCTCACCAGGTCATCTCCTGTGGCCAGCACCAGGTCCAACAAGGTGTCTCCCCTGGTGGGGCTGTGCACCTCCTGGGTTAGATGGATGTCCTGCATTTGGGCTAGGAACCTACGTGAACCGTCATACGTGGCTGACTGCTCTTCCCAGCAGATGTCTGGAAAGTTCAGGCCACGTCCTTGGACCTAACTACCTCCATGAGCTGACTTAAGAATTCCTGGTCAAGCTCTTCTCCGTAGTTGGGTGGTCTGTAGTAGACCCCCACTGTTTAAGTCTCTTTCCCCTCGACTGCCTTGTACGCTAACCCAGAGCACTTCCGTGTGCCCCTCCTCTGACTCTGTGCTACCTGGTGAGGATGTGTATTCCTCCTTAATGTAGAGCGCCACACCCCCGCCTTTCCTCCCTGTCCTGTCCCTCCTGTACAGCCTATAGCCCTTGATATTCACTGCCCAGTCATGCGTTGGGTCCCACCATGTTTCAGTGAGCCCCACGATGTCTGGGTTGGTGTCAGCTAGCAGGAGGATAAGTTCCTCCTGCTTGTTCCCCATACTGTGAGCATTAGTGTAGAGGTGTTTAAAGCCTCCTGGAGGTGTATGCACCGCCCCCCTAATCCCAGGACTATCTGGGCCCCTGTCACTTACCTGGGTATTTCTTGTGCTCATCACCTGTCTTGGCTGGGCTGTTCTTGTGGGTGGCTCTTGGTTTGGTGCTCCATGACTCCCTCCATCCTCATCTTCCCCTTCCTGCGGTGAGCCTAGTTTAAAGCCCGCCGTGTGGTAAAATTCAGGTGTGGTAACGTTAACTCAGGCATAGACATGACTGACAGCGAAGTTTCAGAGACACGGTCAAGATACTCAAGACAGCTAAATATTGTTTTACAATCTCTCACCTCATGCAAGGCCCAGGGTGGATTGGAAGCGACAGTGTGAAAGGTCCTGAGCGGGATGTGCGATGTGAGGGCTTTCGCTTGAAGTCAGGTAGCATGAGCAAATGGGAGGCGAAGGAAGGTTCTCACCCCTTCAGCAACTCCCCTGCGACACCGGCAGGACATCGGGCAGACTGCCCAGCTTTGAGGGGAGGGACAAGGGTCCTCTAACTTGCTGGTTCCCCAGATGCCTGCTTGATGGACTGGCAGACTACCCAGCCTCCTTTGCAGTGAGTTACCTGGCTTCCCACCTGGCTGGCTTGGTGGCTCCCCAGGTGGCAGGTGGGCTGCGTAGCCGGCTGTCTGGTCCCTGGCAGCCCAGTGGGTGCCCAGTTCACCAGGCTTCTTGGGTGGTCACTCAGCACTGTCAGTGAAATGAGGCATGGATAGCCTGCACTTCCATGTGAGATGGACCCTCCCCATGCCAGTGCGCTCTGCCTCGGAGCTTGGAGAGCTGCTCCTCTGCTTGGCATTCATCCTGGAGGTCCTCCATCAGGCCACAGGGCTGGCATGCATGTACTACTGTGCCAGCAGGGCAACTCACCCAGGGCAGGGGCTGTTCCCCTCTCAGTAAGGGGAGTGGCTAATAGTTCCCTCAAAGATGACAGATATCTACCCACAATGGCCCCAGCCCCTGGCTACGTGGGAGGGGGCAATCCATTCTTGGCATCACCTCTGCCTCTCTGAGAGGTGGCAGAGGATCCAGTTTCCTCCCCACTGCTGGTTACACCCTGGGCTGCCCCCTGACATCACCGGGGCAGAGGGTTGCTGGGATGAGCTGAGCTATCCAGGATCCCCTCTGGGCTGGCACCCCCCTTATTCCTCCCCCCGAAAAAAATAGCTTATGCTCTTTGTCCTGAAGGAGTGGTTGAACCTGAAGTGCTGGGGGCTGCAGAACACAGATACCTTTGTGCTGGCATACAATATCTGCAGCCCTGTGAGCTTTGAGTAAGTCAAGATGATCCAACAGCAGAGAACAGGTGAGCAGGGGGCAGGTGGCAGCAGGGGGAAGCTGGTAGCCAGGCTCTCGGGGTGGGGAGCTCGACTATCTCCCTTTCAGTTTCCAGAAGGGACTGGTGGCTCGTCTTCCTGGAGTGACTGCCCAGGGTCTCGTGCTGCCTGTCCGAGGGCTTCCCTGAGCTGTGCAGCAAGTAGACGCAGGCCAACATCCGCTGCATCCCTATCAGGCAGTGGAAAGGCAAGCCCAGGACAACTGCCATGGCCACCTAGTTGTGGGCTGCAGCCAGGCTTGGGAGTTAGCACATTTCTTTCCATGCCTGGAGACCGGAGTTGGCTTCGTGGGGCCATAGAAGCACCTGGTCACCATCCTGCATAGGAACTGGACACTAGGACCAAAAGGTAGAAAGGCAAGAGGGTTTGGTGTGGGAAAAAGGAATAGATGGGGCTGCTGTGCAGAGGCCTAGGTTTGTAAGATGCAGCACATAGGGTTTGAGTTGTAGCCAGCATGGGGTGCAGCGGGAATGCACTAGGTGCACCTGGCCATGCCTCTCCCCAGGGCCAGGCTGCAGCCTTGGCTTTGAGTAGTCACTCCCGTTCCCCAGGATGAACTCTTCCAGCCCCTCCCTCTCTCCTTGGTGCCCAGGACCGTGCCCCTGTCCTTGATCTGCCTGCAATTCCCTCCCCAGGCTGGGCAGTGCTAATGAGAGGCCTATCATTGTAGTGGGGCACAAGTGGGCTGGGAAGAAGCCCATCTCCATCCTGGTGAACAAGAGCTGGAAATGCGGGTGCCTGGAGTGCTCAGCCGAGTACAACTGCCACATCCTTCTGACTTTCAAGGAGCTGATGCAGTGTCCTGGTCAGGGCCTACAAGCACAACCACTTCACCATGTGCCTGCAGGAGGTGTTGCCCATGACCCGATGCCACACTGAGACACAATGCTGGCTGGGGCGGGGGGAGCTCCAGGGATCAGGAAGGAACAGGTTGAGAACTAGCTACCTGTGTCCACCTGACATGGACCATCCAGGCAGAGGGGACTCTCTGGTCACCACCTCCCCTCCCTGTTGCCCATGGATCCTTGGTGCACAAGGATCTGGTTACCAGCTCTCCACCTTCAGGGACCGAACACGTGATGCAGTTTTAGATCAAATGGTAATTGGGCTGGTCATGACCTAAGAGTTAACTGTGGTGTTTGTTATTTCAACCCCTGGCCAGTGAGGTTGGTGTGGGGGTGAGTGGGACTGAGGGGGTGTGAGAGGATGGCTTCCTGGATGAGGCAGGTAATGGAGGAGATGGGGTCTTCCCGGGCTTGTGTCTGCAGTCCGCACCCCTGCATACCAAGGCACATACAGGACATGGCACAGATACAGGCCGGATCCATGGGCGGAGGGAGCTACCTCAACCCAGGCAAAGTCTGGCAATTCCTAGCAGCCAGGGCAGGCGCTGTTCCCTGCTATGGATGAACTGAACGTTGCCACTGGTGCGACTGATGCATACAAGTCGATGCTCCCCTCTAAACCCGTGTAGCAGTCACAATTGGATTGATAGGCAAAATCCCCTCAGGCCTTTTCAGTGATCTTGGGTTTTGTAACCTGAGCCAAATACAGTCCTTGTTGGTTGATACCTTTCATCTGGGGATGAAATCAATTCTTTTAAATGTTTGTCTTCACTTTGGCAGCGACAATCTCAGTACTTTTCATTCCTCTCTCCATTGTCTCCCACTTTTGGGTCCCTCTCATGGAAAAGAGAGGACTGGGGCCAGGGGAATAGAGAGTGTCCTGTCTGGGCTATGAGGGTGGCAGACACACATGTCCTGCAACTGTGCTTTAACAGGCTTCAGGGTGGGCTTTAGCTGGGGCCTTCTCCTGCACTAGGATCACTTCCTTGGCAGCTAATGCCCATGAAAGGCTCTCTCGCCTCAGCCTGGCTGGTGCAGAAGACTTTCTCTGCTGGACAATGATGTGGTTGGCCAGCCGGTCAAGCCTCTGCTGCAGTCCTGGCTGTGGGCAGCAAGAACTTGCGCTCCAGGAAACACTCAGCAACGATGAAGGTAAACTCTCTAGTTAGAGGCGAGATATGGGTCTTGGGGAAGAGCTGTGGGGTGGAAGGGAAGGAGCCATCTAAGCAGTAACAGATCTTCTTCCCAAGTGTCTTTCATCTAGATTGGGTCCTTACGGCCATCAGGCATCAGTGCCTGCCCAACAGGAGGGAGTCTGACCCAAGGGAGGAGTGGCTGAGCCTTTTGCCCCATCAACCCCAGGCTCAGCTGAGCAGAGGTAGAGTCAAAGAGCACTTAGCTGCTGGCTCTTAAGGACCATGTTCATCCCATCGACAGACTGCTTGAACCAGGCTCAGTCCAGGTATCCCTAGCACTGCACTCACCACCAGTGCCAGGAACGCACTTCCCTACATCCCACGGATGGAGAGTGCTCCTATCATTCCCACAGGGAGCCAGTCCTGATTGCCATGGGGTGGAGAGCAGGGTCTTTGGTGCACTGCCAGGCCAGGGCTGTTAGGCCAGTGCTAATGGCCAGACCCAGGAGATGGCATAGATCCTCAGGGGCCTGCCGTGACTGGTGACTGAGTTCTACATTGTGTGAGATTTTAAACTGGATTTTCTACTAAAGGCTATTTATTCACTCTTCTTGGATACCATACCAGGCTCCCAAAGCTGCACCTCCAGGTGAATGAAAGCCAATAAAGAGCAGTAAGAACATGTCATCTGCTCCTGCGGGTGGGGCATGGGAGAGGGGTTGCACTTCCTTCCTGAGCTGCAATGTGCTGCAGGTGAGGAAGGTGAACCGTGCTCCTCCTAAGCCAAAGGCAGCTCTTTTGACCATGCCCTGCAATCTTCCCAAGACCGGCTGCCAGGACAACCTGGGAAGGGGGCTGGCTGTTAGCACTGAGCACCCCATGTCCATGGCAGCAGGCTGTCATTAGCTGCCAACCCCTCACTCCCCACCAGATCTGGAGCTCAGGGGGAGAGGGCCATTGCTGTTCACTCCCACTTCTCCCCCTCCTCCTCCTTCCTCCCTGAATTCAGCTGTGGAGAAAAGAGGGGAGAGCAGCAGCAGCGCCCAGGCCCTGGGCTCCATGAAGGCAGGGGCTCTGGCCAGAGAGTTCAGAGCTCACCGTACGCGTGGACCCCCAGTACGAGCTGCACTGACAGGCTGGGGAGCTCAACTAAAGGGAGGTGCGAGAGCACTGGCAAACCCACCTGGAGTCACCCCTGCCCCGCCCTCGGGAACTCCTTGCAGGGGCATGCGCTCCTGTGGCTTCGGGGAAGATTACGTGGCTCTTCCCAGACTCACAAGCAAATGTTGGGCTCAGCTTCAGGGGAGAAGTAAAGTTGTTTGGCTGACTGCAAAATCCCCAACTGCCCTGCCATAATACAGCCACTTCTTGGGTGCGACTTCACAGTGCACTTCCACACGCCAGAAGCATTAGGATAAGAATGTGCTTTTCAAAGCCTGGTAAAGAGAAGCCAAATGCAGGTCCCAGGGAAATTTGGCTTGTCCCAGTTCCTGCACAGGTCTGCTCTTGATCCGCTGGGTGCCCTTGGAAGCAGGCCAATTCCAGGAAAAACTATTTGGAGACTTGCACTCAGTCCAGCTCCCCAAGTGGGACAGGGATTATTTTTTTACTGTAGTTCTCAGCTGTGGCCAGTAGAGAGCATGGTTCCTTGTGCCAGGATCAGCGTGAGGCTCCATTTCTGCTTCCCACGGGTAAGGAAGCAGGTGCCTGTCACTGAAAATACTGGGCTTGCAAAAAACAGCCTTGAAGAAACTCAGGGAAGTGATGAGAGGGATCTTCTGGGAGATAAGTCTAATGGGAAAAGGAGTCCAGGACAGCGGGCTGCACCTCAAAGAGACATTATTAAAGGCAGAGGAGAAAGCTATCCAAATTCAAAGGAAGGATAGGAAACACAGATTAGATGGCCTAAATAGTGAACTCTTCAGTGACTTGAAACTGAGAAAGCAACCTCACAAAAAGTGGTAACTTGGCCATATTACTAGGGATGAGGATAAGATCACAGCATGGGCATGGAGGAAGGAAATCAAGAAGGCTAAGACACAACTTGAGATAGAGCTGGCAAGGGACAGTAGAAGTAACAATAAGTATTTAGGAGTATGTGAGAAATAAAAGGAAGGCCAAGGAAAGTGTAGGTCCCTGACTGAATGGAAAGGAGAGCTAATAATGGGTGGTACAGAGAAAGCTGAAGTGTTTGATGCCCTTTTTTCCTTCACAAAAAGGTCAACTGTCAAATGAAAAGCACAGTTAGCAGCAAGGACAGTAGGGGAAACACTCAGCCTAGGGTAAAGCAGGAGCAGGTTATGGATTGCTTTGACAAGTGGGATGTTCTCAAAGTGTTGGGAACATCTTAGAGTCCTGAAGCTAAGAATGCCATATTCTATTTCTAAGCACCTAGAAGATAAAAAGGTCATATAAGAACAGCCAACATAGGTTTGTTAGGAGCAAGCCACACTGAATCAGCCTGATTTCTTTCTATGACAAAGCTTTATAGATGGGGAACAGCAGTAGATGTGATGCACCTCAATTTCCATGAGGCTTTTGACATGTCTCCTATGACATTTTCATAAGTAAGCCAAGACGAGGATTCAAAATGACTGATGAACTGGGAAAATGATCTGGATAAATCAGATGAAATTCAGTAAGGACACACGCAAAGACAAGTTGCATGCAGGGCAGAACAGTCAAATGCACAACTAGAAATTGGGAAAGAACGGCAAGCTTGCAGAAAAGGACCTGGGGATTACAGTGGACTGCAAGTTCAGTCTGAGTGTACTACTGCAGCACAAAAAGCAAATGGGTGTATTAACACGAGCATCACATGTAAATCACAGGAAGTGATTGTTACGCTCTGTCAGCACCCGGGAGGGCTCACCTGGAGTCCTGGGTCTGTTCCAGGCGTCACACTTCAAGAGACATGGACAAATGGGAACGAATCCAGGGGAGGGCAAGGGCTTAGTGATCTCGAAAGCGTGACACAGGAGGAAAGGTTGGAAGAGCTAAAATTATTTAGTCTGGAGAAGAGAAGCTAGGCTGATGACAGCCTTCAAATACAAAATGGACTGTTACTAAGAGGATGAGGATTGACTGTTTTCTGTGTCCACAAAAGACAGGACAAGAAGTAATGGGCTCAAATTGGAACAAGGACAATTTAGGTTGGATCCTAGGAAGATCTTTTCCATGCTGCGGGTGGGTAAGCACTGGTTAAGTTAACTGTCATGGAATTTCCATCTTTGGAAATTTTTAAATGCAGGTTAGATGAGCACTTGGCTGGGCTGGGTTAGACAGGGCTGATCCTGCCTTGAGGGGACTGGATTAGGTGTGACCTCCTGAGGTCCCTTCCACCCCAGTTGTTTTATGCCAGGTGGTCTGGTGGTGGTCTGCCGAGAGTCAGACCCTCCCAGTACAGCTGAGAGGAGAGAGCAGACTCATCAGCTGACTCAAGTCACTCAGACTGGCTCAGTTAGCAGGGCACAGGGACATTCCCCCTCAACAAAGAGACTGACACCACGGTGGTTTGATGGTGGGAGCCCCAATAAGCTTGTGGAAGGAGTCACAGGGCAAAAGCTTGTTTCATAGTTTCATAGTTTCTAGGGTCGGAAGGGACCTGAGCAGATAGTTTCATAGTTTCATAGTTTCATAGTAGCTAGAGTCGGAAGGGACCTAGGTAGATCATCTAGTCCGACCCCCTGCCTTAGCAGGAAAGAGCACCGGGGTCAGATGACCCCGGCAAGGTGCTCATCTAACTTCCTTTTAAAAATCCCCAGGCTAGGAGCCTGCACCACTTCCCCTGGAAGCTGGTTCCAGGCCCTAGCCACCCTGACTGTGAAGTAGCGCCTCCTAATATCTAATCTAATCACCAAGTCCAAACCCCTACCATGGCAGGAAAGAGTACTGGGGTCCAAAGACCCCAGCCAAGTGTTCATCCAACCTCCTCTTAAAGACCCCCAGGGTTGGAGCCAGAACCACTTCTCTTGGAAGCTGGTTCCAGATCCTAGCCGCCCTGACCGTGAAGTAGCGCCTCCTGATATCTAACCTAAACCTACCCTCTGCCAGCTTGTGACCGTTATTCCTGGTCACTCCTGGCGGTGCTCAGGGGAACAGGGACCCCCCAATGCCTGCTGGTCCCCCCTGACTAGTTTGTAACAGGCTACTAGATCCCCCTCAGCCTTCTCTTGTGGAGGCTGAACAGGTTCAGGTCCCGTAGCCTCTCCTCGTAGGGCCTGCCCTGCTGTCCCCTGATCATGCGAGTGGCCTCCTCTGGACCCTCTCCATGCTGGCCACGTCCCTCTTGAAGTGCGGCGCCCAGAACTGGACGCAGTACTCCAGCTGCAGCCTGACCAGTGCCGCATAGAGGGGGAGGATCACCTCCTTGGACCTGCTCGAGATGCATCTGTGGATGCATGACAAGGTGCGGTTGGCCTTCCTGACCACGTCCCCACACTGTCGGCCCACATTCATTTTGACATCACAGGCTTACCCTAGGGCCCATTTTCTCCACCTCTTGGGATGTACAAATCAGACCAGACGGCGGCAGCGATCTCACATCATTAGTTTTTACTGTCTCAGTTTAGAAAGCTCATTGGTCAGTTCCACATCTGCATTCCTAGGGCTGAGGCTGGACACTGAGGGAAGCAGCAGTCTAGGCAAAGGAATGATATATACACAAACACTCCAGGAAATCTATATAAATACAAATGTTATTAACACACATACAGTATGTCAAGGATCAGCTAACGCTAGGAGCCCCAGCTTACTGGATGTCCTGCCAGAATACAACAAAAATGTGCAATATAGTTCCCTAACTCTCCTCCAAGCCCCCAAAGGCAATACAGATGACTTAGAAACATCAAACCCCTATTCCCTTCTACTGCTCCACTCTGCACGTCTCTCGGGAGAGAGCTGCTGTGCCCAACTGCTCAGCGCTTGGAGATATGCCTCCCCACCCCCTCACCATCCCTAAAGTGTAGCCACTGGGCTCTGGGCCCATGACCAAGTTGCTTGGGGTTTCTCAAGGCTGAACGACTGGTTGTGCTTGGACTCAGGGGGAGCTCAAGTTCAACCTCTGAAGGTCAAAGCAGCCTTGATCCAAGACCAAGAAAGGTCTAAGATGTTTCAGTTTTTTCCCCTCTTCCACCTCTCCCCAGGAATCCAGGGCTCGAGGCTGTGTCCCTGAAACACAGCACTTGTAAGACCTAAATTAAAATAAGATGAAACAGGAGCCTCCTACTACTCTGCCTTGTCAGAGCTCGGGCTCTGGCCTCTATGAACAGAAGCTCCACCTGGAGGTACCTTCAAAATGAAAATCTCGGGGACATCTCATTGCCAACAGTAGCAGCAATGCCAGTGTCACAACAGGAACACACCCAAGGCAGCAGGTTTGGGACAGGAAGATCTGAAAGCAGCAATGGGGAATGCTACAGGCTGGTCCCGTCATCTCGAATGGGTACCACTAATCCCTTACCCGAGGCCCTCACGCCCATGCATCCTCATCCAGCCCTCCTGGCTCTGTCTGGCCCTGGGGTGGCTCCATGAAGGAGGAGAAGACATTGTGAAAGACTCTCCAGGGCTTGTGCTCCACTGGGCGCTTGGAAGGGCTCCCCTTGGGTGAGGTGCTCCCCGCTGGGGACTTGTCTGCTATCTTGTAGCTGAGGGGTGTGGGGATCTTGGAGGGCTTCTTATCCGGCTGAGTGTCAACACGTGGCTTGGCCTTGGGCCTCAGCTTCAGTTTATAGACAGAAGGCACTCGGTCTGGTTTCTTCAGGTACTTCTTTTGCCTCAGTACCACTTCCTGAGTCTCGGATGCATCCAGTGTCCCATCTAGGGATATCTCCCCAGGAGGGCCCTCCTCGGTTTCTGTCAGCTCATCCTCCATGTCATCAGCCATGAGCAGCCCCAAGTCTGTGTCAGAGCTGACCACCTCCAAGATATTCAGGGGAGCATCTGCACCCAGTTTGGAGACTTCCGTCCCTTCCTGCCCTTCCAGGACATCATTCAAAGCTGTGTAGTAGTTACTTTCATCAGAGGAACTTGAGAGCACAAGCTTTCTCCGGCACAGTGTTGGCTCCAGGCCCACCTGGGAGTCCCAAGAAGAGCCGTTCTGGAGCTCAGCAGGGGCCATGCTGCAGTCAGGGGCCCAAGGGCGCTGGGACACAGGGTTCCTCCTGGGTTCATCTTTGGGCCGCTCGCTGAAGTCTACTGGGAAGCCATGCTTGCAGAAGAAGCTGAGGGAGGAAGAAGAGGAGCTGGAGGAGCAGTAGGCTGAGTCAACAGCTGCTTGGTCTGGCGTGGTCTGCTGGAGGCGGGTAGTGTCACAGGGACGGCCCAGGGGCTCAGCCTCCTCCCCATCCAGCTCCATCAGCTGGGAGTTGGCCAGGAACTCCTCCTCCAGGCGCTGGTAGAGCTGCTGTTCCTGGCTGGGGTCCAGGCACAGGGGGAAGCGGAAGCTCTTTGCCAGCTCCTCCAGGTCCTGGTGGAAGTTCTCGGACAGCTGCCTCGGCGGCAGGGGCTCCCTGGCCGTCCGCTCCTGCGCTGGGACCCTGGCTTCAACCTCCGGCCCCTGCCTCTGCCTCGGCGGCTGCTGCTTCCTGAGTCTGGGAGTTTGCTGTGGCACCCGGGGCACGTGCTCTGCCATCTTGCTGGTGGGAAGTGAAGCCCTCCGGGGGATTGGAGTAGGGCTCTGTGACAAGACCCGAGGAACTTGCCTGTGAGCTGGGCTCATGGTCCTGGGCGTGACTCTGCCGGAGTCTCTGATGTTCTCCTTCAGCTCCTCAGCCCGTGTCCAGGAGTGCTGCCCGTCCCTGCCGCGGCTGATGAGCAGCACGGGCTCCCCACCGGCCCTGCCCTGGCTGTGTGCTCGGGGGGCTGGCTTGCTGGGCCGGCTCAGCCTGTTGGAGAGGCGAGAGCGGCCCCGCTCCTCTGGCTCCGCTTTCGCGGGCCCTGGAGCTGGCTTCATCCCTGAGAAGATGCCGCGGTCCCGCGACTGGCTGCGGCTTGATGGCTGCCTCTTGGGGGCCTGGGGCCTGGCCCCTCCCTCGGTCACGCGCCTCCCAGCTTCCCTCCTGTGCAGACTGAGAGGGCCACTGCCGCTGTCTTCACCGCGCTGCCGACCCAGGATGCCGCTCTGTGCAGACGATGCTGAGGAGTCGCTGTCTCCAGAGTAGCGCCGGATCCTGGGGGGCAGCTGGTCCCGGGGCCTGGAAGAGAGGGGAGCACAAGGACAGGATGTCAGTGCCGCATGTAGGCAGGGGGAAACAGATGGAGACCATACTCCTCACTGACCACCACAGGCTTCTCCCCAGATCCACGGGCTGCTCTAGTGGGCGGTCACAGCACCCCCAATCCAACCACATAGATCGCAGGCCTTAGCCAGAGCCACGTGGTTGGGATCCAGGCTCCCTTCCCCAAAACTGGGGGCACTGGGATCCCCTGTTCTGCTCCAGACTCCAGCTCTGAGCTAACAACTCAAAGAAGCCCCATTACCCAAGGCTCGCTTTCATTGCCCTCCTGAAGGCAATGCAGCCCTGGGCAGGCAGAGCAGGGCCAGGGCCATGCACTAAGCAAGCTTCAGCCCAGGTTGCATGTTTGCTTCCCAGCTGCAGAGAGGTGTGGAAGGAAGTCCAGGCACTCCTCCTGGTGGCAACAGGTTTCTGAACCCAGACCAGAGGAGCGGTCCTCTATGGGCACCTGACCAAAGAGCAAAGGGTCCCAACTGCTTCGACCAGTTCATCTCCTGCTTCAGGTATGCCCTGTGAAAGACCAGGAACCTGCTCACAATCAGGCACTCAGACCCCACGGTTGACAGCTGTATTAAAATGTGGCTGAGTGAAATGTACTGGGTACTGCAGGAAGACAGAAGAAGACAGGAAAGAAATGGTGGACCTCATATGGTGGAAAGGGGGCTAGCATAGACTTTTCAGAGGCAAACCCTCTGAAGCGAACAACAAGGAGGACAATGGTGAGGACAGCAATGATGACAAACATGACGATGATGAGTGAAAGTATTGGACTGGTGATAGGTGTGTAGGTGCACAGTGCAAACTGTGTAACAGGACTCAGATATTTTAACTGCGTTTTGGTCTGTCAGGTGAACCACAGTGATCACTCGATGGGTTGTTAGAGGTGCACTTATATAGAAATAAATATGTTTGCAGAAAAAAAGGTTTCCTTCCCAGCCGCAAGTGGGAGCACCTGCAGCTGTTCCCCACGCGGCCCAGCAGAGGGCAGGCTCCTGCTAGGAAAGCCCCGCCCCCCCCCCCCCCCCCGCAGTCCATTTGCAGGAACTTTTTTTCCTTTGGCTGTTGCCTCCCACCCTCCCCTCTGCAATTAGTCACATCTCCCATTCACAAGCTGGAGGCCAGGGCCCTGCCTTTCCGCTCCACATCATCAGTCTCTGCCCTGCACTCTGCTCTCAGGAAAGAAAAGCCCAAATCGCTGTGTGAAATAACATCCCCGGGGGGACCAAGATCCAATCTCTGTAGCGGATCCCCCCCATCCATTACTATCACGCAGCCCCTGCAGCATTCGGCACACCAAGGTGCTTGCCTTTCCCCTCGCTCTGTGATCTGGGTCACAGGCATTTCCTAGCCCTGTTTACCAGGGGGCACTGGCACAGGAGTCATTTGCCCTACATGTGGCCTAGTGAAGCCTCCCGGGAATAACTGTTCTTCTGGCATGGATTAGTACCTGCCGAGGTGTTGGGGCTTAATGCCCGTTTTATGGAAATGGGAAGCTTCTCCCTCCCTTGTTCCTGCAGCCATATGGCTGAGGGCAGGAGAAACTCGGGGGCATCCAAACCCCAAGCCTTCAGGCTTGGACCTGCACGTATAATGCCTTCCAAAACACTCTGGAAATACCTGAACCCCTGGTGGGGGTGGAGGATGTTTGCCGGTCATAGGGCCGCTTATGGTTCTGGGCTGGCTCAAGGATTTGGACTTGATTTGGCTTGGAACGTGAAACATTTCTTTAAAAAAAAAAGGAAAAAAGCTTCCTGGGGGGAACCTTACTCACTGCAATGGCCCGGTTTCTGATTCCTCGAGTGCAGCACTGAGTCCCTGGCATTGCCTATTCCTCCCTCATGTCCTGACCCAGGCAGCGAGTGGCACACACGACCTCTGTCTGCACCACCTGTGGGGGCCACAGGCTCAGGGAGTTCAGAGGCTTTTATGGCTAACAAATGCCTCTCACTCAGCAATCTCCAGAGCCTTATGTATATCACAGGAGCATCCAACCCAAATTTGGGGCCCTCACTGGCCAGGAAATGGATGTTAGCCTAGCAAGACGGGCCCCGTCTCAAGCAACTTACAGGTTAAACAGGCAAGGCAGAGAGGGGACATGGAGGCAGAGTAAGGTAGTGCGTCTTGCCTAAGGTGGCAGCCAGGATCTGCAATGTGGGCAGGGCAGCAGCAGAGGCAGATGCCATCCTTGGATCCCCTGTAATTGGGTGCCCAGGGCTAGTGCCCCAATTGCTCACTGCTCACACTACTGAACAGCTGAGCTGGGGACAAGCCCAGGTCTCCTGAGTCCTAACTTAGCTTCCTGTCTATGAAACAACAGTGCTAGACCTGCTAAGAGTAATGGCTGCCACCTGTATGCTCCAAACTCCCCCAGTCCATTAAGTGCTCCCATCTACTGACCCACTTCCATCAAACAGGGCTTGCTTTTCCAAGCCAAAGGAGAGCACCTCAATAGGCCTAGTTGTTCACATCAGATGTCTTCAAGCTCCACAACCTTGCACTGCTGACTGGCACGTAAAGTATTTTTATCCCACATTCATAGAACTATTTCCAAAATAGCTCAGCCAGTGCTCCTCAGGCTTGCCAAAAATGTTCACATTTGAGCTGGAAAAAAAGTCAGTCCAGCAGGAATTAGGAGCAGGAGAAAGTTCCTAGAATAGTGAAAAGGAAGAGGTGGCAAGACAGTGAGTGGCAGTAGGGTCATGTCTTGCAGAGAGCACCTAGGTCAAGGGTGGCCAATTTGTGGCATGGGTGTCCCACGTGGCACAGGCAGCCTCTGTGTGTGACATGTGGCAGATCAAGGGGGGTGGGACAGGCAGCACAGTGGCAAATAGAGCAGGAAACAGAAAGCAGAGCAGCAGACTGAGCCAGGGAAGGGGATCAGAGTGGCACTCGGATAGGGTGAAGGACTAATTTGTGATATGCCTGACAAAAAAGTTGTTCTTCCCTTGATCTAAGTGATACTGAAAAGAAGATCTCCAAGCTACAGCCTGGATCATGCCCCCCTCCCTCTGAGTTACATAAAGCCACTTGGTGTAGCTATGTTAACGCACAAATACTGCACATGCAGCACAAAAACTAAGGAGTGAACAGGAAGCAGCAGGCTGATCCCATATGGCCCTGATAAAGGAGAACTAATAACATATCCCCCCGGAGAATGGGCTTGTGGCCTGGCTGGGCTCAGGCAGGGACCTGGCTTGGTTTTGTGATGCCACAAGCTCCTCAGTGGGTTCCTGTTGTGAGTGTTGTTAAGAGCATATCTTACCCTTGGGGCTGAACCCAGTAGTCAGGGGCCAGAGAATGCTACTGCCACCCTTAAGGATTAAACATCATGAGACAGGACCAAGGACCAGGACAATTGTCTTAGAAGTCATGAGATGCTGAGAGGAAATACAGTAGGCTTGTCTCTTTGCTTGCTAGTGTTGAGTCTTTTGAGGTCACACTTTCCAGCTTGTGTCTGCTGGCTTGTTAGCGTCAAATGAAAGGCCAAGACTGTCACCTACTCAGGGGTCCGGGGGCTGGGGCTCTCTGGAGAAACACCGAACACAGGGAGGGCAATACCTGAACAGGACCACCCAGAGGGCTGGATCTTCCCACACTCCCAGTCTCCCTGTTCCCTAGAGGCATGCTGGTGCCCAGGGTCCTAGTTTCCTCCTGTCCTGGGAACCCAACATCCTTCAGCCCTTTGATGGAGAGGACAGACAGACACTCCCAGACCCCTCTGCAGTGCAGGCCAAAGGGGGAGGGTTTGAATGACCTCCTTGTGTACAGAGGGACACGGTGACCTGCCACGGCCTGTTCCAGACAGGACAGAAGGGGGAGATCAGGAAGTGGAGAAGAAAGCAGGACTCAAGGAGCAGGACTGAGGCAGATCCTGCTCCTTGAGAACACACATGCCTGGGGGGGCTCCACACCCCAGGGGCCTGAATCCACATCCTAGCATCACAGCCCTATTCAGCACAGCCCAGGAGCCAAGGCATTTTGCTGCTCTTCAAAGCAGGACGCCAATCCCAGCCCTGCTCCACTCCCCCGCCAGTCCCAGCAGCCGGGCTGCCTCCCCCCTTTCCCAGCACTCGGTGGAGGACCAGGAAAGGGCGAGCAGGAGACAGAGGGCTAGAAGCAGGGGCTGGAGAGTGCCCCCAGTCCTGCCCAGGTCGCCCCCTTCCAGGGGGAGGCTCTGTTCCTCCCTAAGCATCTGGGCTTGGGCCCAGGAGAAGTTGTTGAGTTTGGGAAGTGGTTGCCATGGCATCCCAGAGCCCGCCTCCCCCATCCTGCCTCTGTTCCCAGGGAGTGAGTCACTGGCCGGCCTCTGCTCACTATGGAAGCATCTCTTCCTCTGGATGTGACTCAGGCAGCTAGGGGGATGGGCTTGCATCTTCTTCCAGCACCAAGCCCCCCACTATCCCAGCCATGGACCCCCACCAAACATCTCCCCCCACCGCCCCCAGGACACCGTGGTGGCCACATCACCCCACCTGCACTCCACAAAGCCCCCTGCCCCAGGGTGGCCAGCAAAAGGCTTCCAGACAGAGGGGCCACACCTTCCCCTCCCAAGAGCATCCAGGTAGGGCTGGGCCCGCCCCAAGGGGCTCCCAGCCCTGGGCGCTAAGTGGCAAAGCAGAGCCTACTGCACTTGGATGGTGCAGGGGGTATCACTGCAGACAGATGGGGAGCAAGTCCAGCCCCAGTTTGGGGGCCCTGGCACCACACCCAGACAAGCACAGACCCCACTGCAGCAGGAAAGCGGGGTGCCCCTGGCTCTACTGCACTGGGGTTGAGGTGATCATCATGCTCACTACCTAGGAGGTCACTAAGCCGTGGCTGTCCCTCGGTGACAACCTGGGGCAAGGGGGATCACAGGACACTTCCCCACCAGCCCTCTCCCAGGTCAGGTCCCTTTGTCAGAATGGGCCAGCCCCCCTAGAGCTGCTGGGCCAAGGCAGCACGGGCTGTGCCCACTTGGCATCAGTTGCCAGATGCTACCTGAGAGTAGTTGAAGCTTGTGGCTCAGATACGTTGCAGTTGGGCAGTGCTGTGGGGACCCTCGAGGGGCTGCATGAACTCTGAATGGAGGCAGGGATGTTTCCAGGCCGTGGCGGGAGTCCTTCCTGCCTGGCGTTCAATGTCGTGCTGGAGTTCTGCCTCAGGGCGTCCAATCGAGGGGGCAGGCCACACCGGTCTGTCTTGGCATGAGCTGAGTCCCCGCCTGCTGAGGGCCGCTTATCCCCTAAGCGCAGGGGCTCTGCGGGCCGGTAGGGGTTCAGCATCCCTTCAGAGCGGCGCTGGGAGCTGGGGCTGGCAGCCCGTGGGCTGGGGGAAAAGTTGCCGGGAGATGCTACCTTCTGCGGGGAGAAGCCCAGAGCTCGTGTCTGTGTCAGCCGATGAGCTGGAGAAAGAGCAAAACAGTGGGGTCAGATCCAGGCAGGGTTCAGCCCTCAGGGCAGAGCTCGCTATGTGCCCACCCAGGATCAAAGGCCCCTTCCTCCTCTTCTCCCATTCCCTTTCCCTTGGGGCTGCCAGCTGCCTTCCTCCTCTCACAAGGAGGGTAGCGTAGGCACAGGCAGGAGAGGCCTGGAAGCCACGATCACAGGTAACAGGGACAGGGTTCCCCTGGGAAGGGAGCTCTCAGGGCTGATGGCATCAAGGACCCTTAATAAGCCACAATGAGGCACCGCTGCAGTTCTGCACAGCCCTCAGGCTGGCATGAGCCAAACCTGCTAGCTGCTAAAGCAGGGGACAGTAGCCAGCCCAGGGCATCCAGCCCTGTTCCAACAAGTCTCCTCCTACAAGACCCCCCTTACAAAGGGACTCAGGTGAGTGGCCTGCCCAGAGGTTTCTGGGTGAGTCCCCACTCCACACACTTACACAGGGAGGCACATCTGCAGGGGTCATGCTTGTCCAGGTAGTGCTCCAGGGTGTCCCACCCACCGCCGACACGCACCATCACATGGCTCCTCAGCACCTGTTAGGGCACCAAAGAGACAAACACCTGTCAGCATCCCTGGAGTGAGTGAAGGGAGGGTCACCCACCTGGTTACACTCACTGAGGTAGCCAGACTCTCCTTTTGCAGGTAAGCAGTGGAACTAGCCTCCCCCCAGCCTCCCCGCTACCCCACTTCCAGTAATACCATGCAACATTTGGGCTTATAGGGTTCATATTCCAAAGGAGTAATTGCACCTGCTGCTAAAATGAAGCCACTTCTGGGGCATAAAATTCCAGTGCACACTGGCTGGGTACAACACTGGGGCATAGAAGTGCAGAACAATACTGTGCCCAACCAAAAGTGCACAAGGGAATTTAGGGAGGTAGAATGCAACAGCTCAGGCTAAACTCTGGACAGGGCCCTGAAGGACATGACCCCTCTGCTTGGTGGCATTGCAGTGACCATTTCCAGAGCTCTTTACATGCATCTCACTACAGAAGCCTACTGATATCTATCTCTCTCACAATTGTAAGCCATTCCCCATTTTACAAATAAGGAAACTGAGGCATAAAGTGAAGCTAAGTATATCGCCAAAGGTAACACATAGCAAGGAAATAGCACAGTCAGGATTAGAACTCGTGGTGGCATGGCTCGTGGGTACCTCTCACACAGCACAGTACTTCCAGCAACATCAGAACAGGGTATTGGGCCAATCCTGACTCACAGGGTCTCCTACTGAACCTGCAGCACTGCATCTAGCAGCACCTAGCTTTCAATTCAAGTGTCCCATTCAAACTTGGCCCAGGCCCAACTCTGCTTAGCTTGTGAGGCATGCTGTGAGTGTAGGCAGAGCTTGTTAGGGTTGCACAGCTGTCAGTTGAGCCACTTTCAAAGCTCCCATGGTTAACTATGAAGCTTTATGGAAAGGAACCCTGCCCATGTCATTAGGCACTGTTCTTCCCCCCGTCTGTGTTGCAAGGAGGGACAATTGTTCAGCGTAAGCATTCACATCCTGCAGCTCCTGCCCCACTTGAGGTCCCCATCCTGTCTGAAGCCTCAGTGCTGGCTGCTGGGATGAGAAGCTGCTGATCTGAGAAGCCTTTGCTTTAAAAAGTGATGTGCAGAAGCAGGTTCCAGGGCCTTGGCTCACAGGTCACTGCTGGGCCCCTATTGTCTCCAGTTCAATACACTACATATCAGCCCTACTAGGGATGAGAAAAGCAAGGCTGGAAGAGGAGCTGGGTGTGGTTTGCCTAAAGTGATAGGTGGCTTGGGATCCCTGCCCTGGGTCCGAGCCCTATCCTGAACACTCGTCCCCAGGCCACACTTAACAGACTTCTCCTCACTGATCTGCTAAGACTCGAGTTCTGGGTCCTCCGCTGACCCTGCAGCAACAGAACCCCAAGGATAGCTTTATGGTGGAGACACAGCACTGGGAATCAGGAGGTCTGTCTTGATTCCCAGCCCTGCCACAGGCCTCCTTTGCGACCTTGGTTAAATCACTCCACCTCCCTGTGTCTCAGTTTCTCCACCCATAAAGCAGAGATGACAACACTTCCCTTGGACACAGATAAAACTAGTGAATTTACACAACAGATTTGATGACAAGCAGTGCACATGGGCCCAGGTGTCAAAGAGACAGCATTCTCACCTCCCAACCTGACAGTCTACTCAAGGGGAAACTGGAGATGTAGATATACAGTCCTGAGTATAATGGCTTCTACAGAACAATTCTCCCAGAGCTAAAGTCCTTAATGACTGATATTACGTTCACCGTTTTTCTCTAAGGGAGCAAAGGGGCTGCTTTTCTGTACACTCTAAGGAACAAAGGGAGTTCAGAGCCTCCGGTGAGTCAACGCTACGTCAGTATGTTGACTTCTGCACACAGGATGTGATACAAGGCTCTCCAGGAAGCGTCACCAGCTTTGCAAACTTACAGGACCCAGGGGTCATTGGAAGATGAGATCTCCCCACCTCCCTGTATTCCAGTGGGCCTTTGTATCTGCTCTAAGCTGTGACTCTGCTTATCCCCGCTTGGGGGACTTTCTTAAGACTGAACAGAGTCTTGTGTGAAGGTCTGGCTGCTAGGAAATCATTCCCAAACCCCTGCCTTGAAGTTGCCTTGATATTTCAGACCCTTCCAGTCAACACTCCATTCATGGGTGGGGGGAAGGTGGACTTCAGGCAGACAACATAGAGACTGTGGGTAATTGGTCACAGAGAATGGGAAATTCTACCTGAAATTGGACCATGTGAGCTTGTCAGTACAGGACAAGGCAGCTGGGTTCAGCCCATATAATGCAAGGTGTGAAGATAACATATTGATTAGTTAAATCCTACACACAATCAGAATAAGCATCAAAGAACAGAAGGGACAGGGAAGGGAGGGAGTGGGATGAGATGGGGAGATGAGAGACAGTGTGGTTTATTGGTTAAGGCACTTGATCGTGAGTTGCCAACTTGAATGCTATGTCTGCCTCTGCCACTGATATGCCATTTGACTCCTGCCAGGTCCCTTAATCTCTCTTTGCCATTGTTTTCCTATCAGGAGGATAACAATACTCATTTTCTGTTGTAAATTGCTTTGAGAGTTATGACTATAAGAGTTTAGCTATCTAGGCCTCTTGTCTACATTAGGATTTTAGCTACTAGTGCAAAGTGTGTCTCCCCAAGCCAGCTCACCAGCAGTGCAAATCCTGTGGTAGACAAAATGCAAGACTCTGATAAGTGATAGGGGCTGGGAGATCAAATGACCATGTGAAACAGCAGCTTGAAAAGGGATACTTTGGAATCAAAATGGAAAGAGGAAAAGAGGTTTTGTTCTAACACTGATAGAGAGATGTTCAGGATGGTTAAAACGTTCTGTTGAAAACTAGCATAAACACAACCCTGTTGTCTGTGCAGTGAAGGCTGAATGTGTAGCACATGACAGTGAAACTGACCATCAAGCATGAAACTGACCAGCCTACTTCTCCTCTGGGTCCAAACTAAGGAAAATGCAAAAAAGGGGAAAAGTGTTTAAGATGTAGACAATTTCTCGAGTTTTAGCAAACTTAAGCCACGCTGTGCTCAGATCTGTATATGCCTGCAGGAAAGAAACCTCTTTAAGCTCATGCTTTTTCAACAGAAGAGACAAAGAGGAGGAGAAAAGGATTATCAACCCATTTTACAGATGAGAAACTGGGTCATAGGGAGATTCAGTGATCTGCACAGTCCCATGGGCAGAGCCAGGAATTTAACTCAGATCTCTTAATCCTCAGCATAGTGTCATACTCAAAAGATCAGAGAAAGTCTCTGCATTTCCCCAGTGGGTTCAAACTCTCAAAAGCAGGGAGGTGTCACATGGAGGAATTTGGCTCCTAAATATAGGTAGCAGCAGATTCAACACTAGAATTCACCTCTGAACCGCAGCTGCATGCGTTAGGTGAGAGTAGAGCCCACCGTGTGAGGAAGATGAAGGGAACTGGCATCATAAGAGAAGTGGCCATGTTTTCTTTCTGCACATTGGTTACATCCTTGTAGAGAATGGGATCCTGATGTGTTAGCTTCACAAGGCTTGGGTGTGTCTAGCCCTGATCCAGCCAGCTGTGACAGTCACTGCCTGAGCTACACAATAGAAACCAGCACAGCACCAACCATCAACCCACCCTGCAGAGGTCTCAGCTATTCCAAGCTGCTGAAATGAAGCTGCCTGTTCCCTGTATGCTAACATTTCTTCTCCCAGTGTCACCTCAGTTCAGCTCACAGCCACTCTTGACATCTTTGCAGACAACAACGTAACACAGGGGCAACATTAGGGGAGACTAAGTGAAGACAGACTTTGTCACCATGCAAAACCAGTGGCATCTTTCCAGCTACTGCAGATCAAGTGATGGCTCACGGTGGGGGATTTTGCCTTGCAAAGAACATTGCCATGAATTATAAAGGGCCGAGAGATCCCATGACACAGATGAAATTTCAAGCGTCATCTGGATTCCTCCTCAGCCCCACAAGGAGCAAAGCAGAACGATAATGGTGAGAGCTTTATGGCTGCAATGTGCTCTGCAAATATTTGCAAACCCTCAACCTCAGCACAGGAAGGGGCCAGGAGTTACAATCCCCACTGTCGGCACTGCTTGTCACAATGCCAAGGAGCAAGTGGGTTAGCACTCAGGAGCTCCTGACTCCCAGTCCTGTGCTCCAGCCACCAGAAAATACTGCCCTTCCATTGAATGAAAGTCTCCCGTGCTGGTTAGGGCTCCCCCAGAAGGAAAGCTGGGGAAGGGAGAAGGGAGACGGGCAATCTATCATTGCTGGCAACCTGACAGTCTTCCCAGCACAGAACAGGGGAGGGAGAGGGGGAGTGGGATGGGAGGAGGTAGGAAATGTGGCTGTGGAGGATCTTACTCGAACAAAGATCAGCGCGTTGGAGTCTCCCACTTTATATTTACCCTCTGAGACTTTGATCATGGGGAACTGAGAGGGGCAAGTGCAGCGACCTAGGATCTCTCGCACCTAAGAGAAGGAAGAAAGGAAAAGAAGTTAAGGCTTAGCATCTCACACAGAAGAGACTCCCTAGAGCCCAGCACACAGCTGAACCCAGAGGTGCACAAACCCCCACCCCCACCCAGCACAAACCTCTCCTATGCCTGCCTGCATAGGAGGACATGGACTGGCCCCTTGGGAGGCCACAGCCTGAGCCCAGCTGCACGTGACTGACTGCCGCCCCAAGGTGGGGCGTGACCTGGCCTGTATCTATGTGATCCGAGTGGACTCTCAAGATGGTGCCTGGGAGGAAAGGAAGCTGGCCAGAGCTCTCTGCCTGCCTGGACTGAATTCTGGGAAGGAGGCCCCTTGGCTGGGTAGCCTTCTTCTTTTAGATAAAAGGGTGTAGAGGCACAGAGAAGGACCACAGGTTGCTGTGTGTGAGGACTACAGGCTACTCCTGCTGCTACAGCACAGCACAGCAACAGATAAGGGCAGGAAGCAAAAGACAGAGCAGGAGATCAGGCAGGGAACACAGAATAGGGAGCAGAAAGCACAGCAGTAGATTGGATAGGGGAAGGGGATCAGAGCGGTGCTCGGGCAGGATGCGGAACTAATTTGTGCCATGCCTGCCAAACAGGTTGGTCCCTGGCTTCTGCTAGAGGCAGGATCGTCCCCACCCAAACTGTCCCAGCCAGGTCCTTGTCTGACCCATTCCTAAAACTATATGACAGTGCTGTCAGGCAGCTGCGAGGCATGCATCCAAAGCGCCCTCGCCGGCCACAGGTGAAGCTGGGGGATGAGGACTGGCAGTGTGCCACGCTGCAAAGGTTCTTAAAATGCACTCAAGAGATCAGGACTCTGCATCTCAGCTGTGACTGGTGCCTTTCCAACGCGCCACATTCTCATTTGAACCCTGTTTAGGCTGAAGGCCAGGAGTCCTCTTCTCCTAACACCTCCCCACAGGAGCTGCATGGAAGGGGCTGGGGAAGTCCAGGCTGGCTTGCAGTGGCCCCCGTGGCCACCCCCCACCCAGCCAGGCAGGGCCAGCGTAACCATAACCAGTCCTACCAGTCCTGCCTCAGCCACCTCCACATGAGCAATCAGCTTGTGCCTTCAGGTCCAGTCCTGCAGCCGGGCTCCCTCAAATCCTGAGACTGGCTTGAAAATCATCAGGTTATTTTTTTACATGATACAAAGAACATTGCCTCAGCTACTTGGAATTTAGCAAGTCTGCCCCGATGCCTCCCGGCAATCGAGACTAATGGCTTCAGATAGAGCCCCAGGCATCACTTCCACCTTAACTTCACACACACACACAGCTCATGGCATCTGCAAGATCACACACACACACACAGTTCATGGCATCCACAAGATCCAAGTTTACAGCACTGGGCAGCAAAACCTAGCACACAAACATTAGCTGAAGCTGATAAAGACATCCTAATCCTGCTGCCTCAGCTCTCATGCTCCTGAACAAACTGTTACAAGAAATATTCACTTCACAATAGGTGGAAGGGAGCCAATTGAGCCGGGGAGGGATGGGTAAGGAAAATGGACATGTTGTATAAAGTCCAGCGTCTCTATTATGGAGTCTGGCCTTGATGCATTAGCTCTAATGACCCACGGACACTGTGTTTGTGCCAAGAAACAAGTTACGGGAAAGCACAAGCCAGGACAAAGTTATCAGGGAGGATTTCATTTGTGTGCAACTGTCTATCTGTATTCAGTAACACTTCCCCCTGCCCCCACCCCTGGGATTTGCTCAGTATGGGCTCTTCAATACTGGGCTAGAAGGGCCCTCCTGGGTCATCGGAGCAATCCCCTGCTGTGGCAGGCAATCACTTCACGTAAACCCTCTCATAAAGGCACCAGCAGTCTCGGGGAACCAGTCTCCCAACCAATCCACTGGCTCTGTTATTATAGCCACCGAGCTGTCGTGGCTCCAAGAATGGCAGTCGCTCAAAGGTGATCTGCAAAAGATTGAGAGCAGTGCTGACAACCTTTCTGGCTTCCTTATGCTAGTGTAGCTAATATTTGAACTCAGGGATATTAGGAGAGCATGTCTAGTTTCCCCTGCATTTCCTCTTTGGGATTTCAGGACTTGTTTATTGGAATCTCTTCTGCCTTATCCAGAGGAACAACAGGCGCTGGATGTCTAACAATGGCCTCAAACCCAGTTCCTAACACACCTTGAACGCAGCAGCATCGGCCCCTGCACTACAAGTCTGACAATAGTTAGCACAGCTCTCAAAGCCTCAGCTCATGAAAACCAGTGATTCTGGGAGCAGCTTTGCTTCTATTTAAAAGAAGCAAACTTGCTCCACAACTTGGAGCATGAGATGTTTGAAGACAGGGCCTGAGGATTTCAGAAAGGACAACAAAAAGTAACAGCTTTTTAGAGATTTTTAAGTCAGCCTCATGATTTGTTAAGGGCCTGGCTCAATTTTCAAATACCTGGTATATTGACAGGACTGAAAATGAAAGTAGTTAGGCAAGTGGGCCCCTCCGTGCACGGATGGTTTCCATTCAGATACATAAAACAAGTCCCCAAATCAACCTGAGCTGAAGTGAAATGACCTGCTTGTTCCCAAAAAACTCTCACATCCCCTTTGCAGGGCTCTGATCTAGACCAGCTCAAAGATTTTTTCCCCAGATGTTTACTACATATTGGAGTTATATAGGTCTTAAAGAAACATAGACAGCTATAGAGAGTTTTAAATGCCTCTTCCCCTCTTTTCACTTGACACCCTTATCAGCCAGCATAAAATTTCCCTGGTTCTTCAAATGCCCGTATTACAGCGTGGCCTGGATCTGAATGTCCAGAGATTTAAAAAACAAGCAGAAAAAAAGCCGGCCATTTTTAAGGATTTTTCCAGGCCTTTTTTCACCTATCATAAAGCGGCAATAAGAAGGGTAGAAATCCGATATTTTCCCCATTATAGGGCATCTTCTTGTCAGTACAGAGGTGGAAAAGGATCTTGGAGTCATCACTGACTCCAAGATGAACATGGGCCGGCAGTGTGGGGAGGCAATAAGGAAGGCCAACCGCACCTTGGCATGCATCCACAGATGCATCTCGAGCAGGTCCAAGGAGGTGATCCTCCCCCTCTATGTGGCACTGGTCAGGCCACAGCTGGAGTACTGCGTCCAGTTCTGGGCGCCACACTTCAGGAGGGATGTGGCCAGCATGGAGAGGGTCCAGAGGAGGCCACTCGCATGATCAGGGGGCAGCAGGGCAGGCCCTACGAGGAGAGGTTAAGGGACCTGAACCTGTTCAGCCTCCACAAGAGAAGGCTGAGCGGGGATCTAGTAGCCTGTTACAAACTAGTCAGGGGGGACCAGCAGGCACTGGGGGAGTCCCTGTTCCCCTGAGCACTGCCAGGAGTGACCAGGAATAACAGTTACAAGCTGGCAGAGGATAAATTCAGATTAGACATCAGGAGGTGCTACTTCACGATCAGGGCGGC
Source organism: Crocodylus siamensis (assembly GCF_052110815.1). Taxonomy (NCBI): domain Eukaryota; kingdom Metazoa; phylum Chordata; order Crocodylia; family Crocodylidae; genus Crocodylus; species Crocodylus siamensis. The sequence continues at coordinate 49,965,737 of NC_143403.1, forward strand.
TAGGATCTGGAACCAGCTTCCAAGAGAAGTGGTGCTGGCTCCTACCCTGGGGGTCTTTAAGAGGAGGCTGGATGTACACCTTGCTGGGGTCGTTTGACCCCGGTACTCTTCTGCTATGGCAGGGGGTCGGACTAGATTATCTGCTCAGGTCCCTTCCGACCCTAGAAACTATGAAACTATCTTTAAGAGCACCCAGATCACAAGTAATTGGTGCTTTTGAGCTAGAAAATGCAATTCATCTGCATCATGTGTGGCCTAGCTTGGAAAAGGACAGATACGATGGTGATTGGTACAAACAGCCACTATCTTGAGGAGCATGGCTCACTACTAAGTGTCTACTGCATGTGCTTTCATGGCAGAAAGTCCCCAAATGATTTAACCTGGTTCAAGACACGGACTAGAGATTTCCCTCCCAGGGCACAGGTACGTTGAATGTAATAGGACAGCAGTGAGCAATGCTCAGAAATAGATGAGGCCTTGGATCAGGGGCCCTGTGTTGCCAAGTAGCTGAAGGGATTTTTGAGTTAATTCCTAGCACTTTTCATCCATAGATTCCAAAACGCTTTCCCAAGATGCTCAGCACCATGATGTTCCCTCCCTCCCCCCTGTTTAAAGATGGGGAAACTGAGGCATGGGGACAGGCAGGTGATGCAGCAAGCTGGCGCAGATCTAAGAGGAGAACCCTGGACCCAGTGCCTTATCCATGGGATTGCACTCCCCAGTTAAGGACTTTCTCCCTGCTGAATGCTCACTCCAGACCATGCTCCCTCTCTTCCCTGAACCACACTGGCCACCTGCTAGGCAGATGCTTCCTGCCAGCTCTTTGATCTTCCTGATCTGCACCTGCAAAACACAGGTATGTGGGTTCTTGCTGACTCCTGCTACATGGGGCTTCCCTCAGATCCACAGGATCTTGCTTCAATCCAGCCCTCTGGAATCAAATTCCCCTTCTCCCAGGTTTCAGAGCCACAGCTCTTTGCTAGAACCAACATCTTTAGTAATTTGCAGCATTAAAAGGGGGTCCAGCCTGATCTCAGGGAGTGATCACACTGGAGGGAAAGGACAGGAGCTTTGAGCCTTCCTAGCCCCTGAAATGCCTGTAGCTAGCTCCTCCTTCATTGGGACTTTGAGCTGGGCCTTAAGGAGGGAGAAAGACCTGAACTATTTGCAAATCTGGGTCATATTCAGCAAAGGGTTAAGACAAAAGCAAAAATGAGACAAGTTCCACTATGTCAAGCTGTCACACTGGGAGCTGCTTCTTGTTAAAACAAATGCAGGAAAGGTTGGAAGAGTTGAGAACCAGCCCCCACTACATGACACGAGACACTTCACTTGGCTGGGACACTTAATTTGGCTGGGATGTTCACCAGGAAGCCCCTGCCCTGAGCAGGGGTTGGACTAGAGGTGGTCTCCTGAGGTCACTCCCAGCCCTGCTGCTCTATGATTCACTTGGAATTGGACAAAACAAACTTGGCTTTTCCATGTCAAGCACTTGGGGCCAGAACATGCACTTGGGGCCAGCCCAGAAGGAAAGCTTTGGGTTCAGTCACTGAATCAAAAGGATCAACTCTTCCCCTCCTCCCCCACCTCCCACAGATCTGCCTTCTGATCCAGGATGTGGGACACCCAGCCTCCCTGCCATACCTCTCCTTGCACCCAGGGTGTTTTAATTCATCCCATTCATCACTAAGCAAATGTGCTCTCAGTGGACTCATGCCCAGACTAGTCCCTGTGGCTGGGTGGAGCATCTCTTCCCTTTGCGGATGGAAACAAGCTGCACTGTTCTGTCTCCTCACCAAGCCCTGGCCTCCCGTGGCAGCTCTGTTCCACCAGAACAGTGGCACAACTGGGCCCGGCCTGTGGATCTCATTGCCAGCAGTGAGGAAAGATGTCAGCCTCCCAGCCCGCAAATCCAAATGCAAGCCCCATCCCATCCCGGAGACCATAGTGTGGCCTATGCTGGAACTCCCAGGGTGCAGTGACCAGGAGTTGCACAGCCACAAACAGGCAAAAGCCCTTACACCAAGCGTTCCTTGCACCGATGCAAGTTTCCCACTGCAGAAGAGTAGTACAAGGTGTGGCTGATGGCTCCCCAGGGGGTTGCTCTGCTCCTGGCTGCACCTAGGGCAAACTCTCAGCCTTACATCCTTCCTCCCCATAACCTGCAACCCATAAATCCCTCCACTCATCAAGGCAGAAAAGTGGGGAGGGAGGCTGTTCTGTGTCCTGTTTCTAAACACTCTGGGAGGCACCAGCTGGAATGGGAGTGGGCGGCCATGTAGGTACCCTGCTAGATAGAGGTTCACAGCCAAACACAGGAAATTAAGAGACAAAATCCCCTGACATGCTCTAGCAAATGGCCTGGGCTGCAGCAGATGTACCTCACTGGAAGACAGCAGGAGGCAGGATGAGCTCTGGACTGCCCCTGCCCCCAGCCCTTTGCCTCTCTCTCCAGACTGTAATTATTTTTCAGGCAGCCTGGCTGGCAGGCTGCAGCCTGCACATGTAGCACAGCTGTCTGGCTGAGCATCCCAGCACCACCAGAGACCTACCCACAACAGCTGCTGGCCCTGCTCCAGAGCCATCCTTGGGATGTCAGGAAGAAGCTAGTATTTATAGACCCTTCAAGAGCCATCTTCCAGCCTGGAGGAGGAAAAAGCCTGCCAACCACTTCCAGATGGGATGGGGTGGAGGGGAAAGAGGAGAAGACAAAGGGGAAATCAGCTCCACAACACTGAGCAGTGAAAGATTTCTAACCACTCAGATCTACTCTGTGACCAAAATCCTCCCAGCCACAATCAGCTCCAGATTAGCCACCACCACATGGCTTGAATCAAGGCGGTGGGGGGCTGGCTTGTGTCTCAAAGCCAGGAACTGCAGGGGCAGGAAGGGGCTGGAGCTGGGCCACTCCACAGCTAACCTGGTCCTGGACGCTCAGGCCCCATGGCTGGCTATGCAACACAGAAAGATGGATTTTGGACAAGGGCTTATTTCCCCACTCGGTCCATCCTTCCTTCATGACCCATGCTCGGCCCTAGCCACCTCCTCTCTCCTACTGGACCAGACTGGGTGCCCCAGCCCCACTATTACATTTCCCTTCTCAGTCAAGTCCTCCACTTCCTGGTAGCAGCAAGAGGTTGACCTACCCCTCCAAGCAAGCTCAGCAGGTCCAGACTGGCCATGATGCCACTGCTTCTACCTGTCTCCTTAGCTGGACGGTTCATGAGCCCCCCAGCTGAGGTCCCATGGGCAGCACCATGGCTTCAAACTACACTTCAGTGGGTCCTGCCCAAATTATAAGGGGCACAACTCCCTGAAGCCACAGCCATCCTCGGGTCTCACCCTGGAAGCTCACATGGACCCTCCTAACTGAGTTTATTCTAGGTCTGAGGATGAATGGCTAGAAAACTGCCCACAAAATCCCATACTCATGAAAGGTGCCCCAGGGACATGATCTTGGTACTATCACCCTCAGGCTGGAAATCCTGAAACTGTTAGCAGGGCCGGCCAGGGTCACCTACACTGAGCTGTCCATAGCTTGGTACATAGGGACCTTTCAGGGGAGACCAGACCCAATTGCTCTGGGAGGATGTGACAGCTTGTGGCTCTTTCCACAGAGACAGGGGCTTGCCCCAAAGCCTGGGGGAGCCCATCTCTCCCCTCAGCATACTGTTGTACCATGTGTACACCATGGCACCCCACCCAGAAGTAGCACGGGCACTGGCAGGTAGGGAAGGTGCCAGACCAGTGGTTTTCAATCTTTTTTCATTTGTGGACCCCTAAAAATGTTGCATAGAGGTGCAGACCCCTTTGAATGATAAGTGTAGGTATGCACATACTTCTGAGTAACCATAGGCATCTTTTATGGACCCCCTCAGACATAGTCTGCAAACCCACACGGGTTTGTGGACCACAGGTTGAAAACCACTGTGCTAGATGCATCGTCACTTCCATTCCGCAGACCTGGACCACATTTTCCAGCTTAAAGCAGGCTTCGCAGAGATGCATTCAGAGCCCGCTGGCAGACAGAGAGCAGACATGTAATGTCTTCCAAGCAGCCACGACATCAGCCCACCCCAAGCCAGGATGCACATGTGACCCACTGTAAAGCGGGACTACTGAAGGAAAGCAAGAGGCACTGGAGCCATTGTCCTTACCCTGCCCCAGGCATCCAGCCCCTCCTCCCCCTTTCTGATTGCTCTAATGGGATGATGCACTGAACAGGCACCAGAAGTCAGCAGTGCAGAGGAAGAGACAGGAGAAGCTATTGCTGCTTCCCTACCCTGCTCCCCTGCCCTGTGTGTGAAAAGACACAGGAGTGAGTGAGTATATGGCTGCTGGCACCAGAGAGCAGGACATGGTGTGGTAGCTTCAGTCTTTTAAATACCACTTGTCCTGCAGGCAAGGAGAGACTCTCTCTACAGGGCCTACATGCTATTCAGCAGTGACAGGAAGAATGTTAAAGAACCACGACTTATCTGACGTCACACGTACCCCCACTATCAACTTCTGTCCCCTTTTTGCTTGAGTGTGGCACCACTGCTCTCCTCTGGCTTCCCGGATGTACCCAGGGCTGCATGGTTAGCCCCAGACAAGAGAGGTGAACTCCCAGACCACCCTCGCACCCCTGAGTGAGCTGTGATTCCCAGATGATGGAAATGACTCAGCAGCAGGGAGTAGCTGGGTAGCAAGACTGGCGCGTCTGTAGAAGGGGAGGGGCAGCTCCCGTGGCCAGAGGGTCCATGTCTCGTCTTAGGTGGGGTGGAGACCCAGTGGGGTACTCTAAATGGCTCTTCTCCACAGACAGTCCATAGACCCTAGCATATTGGGCCCGAATCCCAAAGAACCTGACTTTTTTTTTTTCATTTTGGAAAATTTTTCATGTTCCAGGTCAGATTAGCCAGAGCAGCTCTGAACCCTTTTGACTGAATGAAACTCAATTGTTCAAATAGCGTATGTGGTGCTGCAAGCAGCAAGCATCCTCCACCCCAGACTTTTCAGCCTGGGGCTTCAATCCACAAGCAGGCATCCTATACACAGGCCCAAGCCTGGAGGCCTGAGGTCTGGATGCTCCCGAGTCAAGTAGCCAGTGGTCAGATTGGTATAGATGGTGAGGTTTTTGCCTTCTCCTGTAGCGGAAGACATAACCCTCTACCAGGGATCTCTTCAGCATATATTGACAACATGTCACAGAAGCAGGCTGTTGGCTGCTGTGGTTCCCCTGCTTTACCTGTGGCTGGTTAGGGTATTAGGTCTGCGCTGTGTCAGGGTTGGCAGTAGTCTTACGCGGAGTTTAGATGATGGTTGCATGGCATTGTTTCGATAGGGCTGAACCTGCCTTAGGCAGGGGGTTGGACTAGATACTAGAAGACCTCTGGAAGTCTCTTCCAGCCCTACTTCTCTGTGACTCTGTGATACAGTTGCTGGACACCAAGTTACCACAGGAGAGCCCAGCATGAGTCATCTACAGGGATCAGTCAGGGGAAGAAATCCCACCAGAAGAGAGGCAGGGCATTCACACAACTCAGCTGAGGGCAGGAAACACCTGCATTTCCCAGGGGGGCTGTGTGGAAGAGGAAGAGAATGAGCCCTCTTGGAGGGCCTGCGAGAGACAGGCACGGGCTGCTGGAAGGTCCCCCGGCACACGAGATCAGCTGGACGCTCCCAGAGTCCTGGCATAGGGCTGAAACCCAAAACCTCCCAGCACACTGTGCCTGGGGGTGGCATTCAAGCCCCAGCCATATGCCAAGACTGGGAAGCATGCAGCACAAGCTGCAGCTGTTAGCACCAGCCTCTGTGAGGGCAGACTGCAACCCCCCAGCTTGGAAGGACCCTGCAAACATACAGGCAGGTAGAGCTCTGCTGTGGATCCCATACCAGTGCCCTGCTCCTTGTCCCACTGGTTATAGCACACTCTTGCCACCCACTCCCACTGCCCTTATACTCCACTCTCAAAATATCATGCACTTCCCCTGCCTCCTTCACCCCATCTACCATCCTCAGACTCTGCTCTGCTCTCCCTGGCTACACAGCTGCAAGCAGAGAGCTATATTTGGGAAGGCAACTTGAAACACATCTGATTCTCAATGGAGAGAGTGAGCAGAGCTGACGTCACGGACTACGCAGCAGTCTGGCTCTATGTGCCCAGGACTGGGAGATTCTGAGAACGCTACTGCCAGCGACTCTATAAATCAACACCTTTCCGCTCCAACCACTCTACTGTGTGCAGGCAGCGAGAGCACCCACCCCTGTATTGCAGCTGCTGCTGGGGTGGAACTTGGCTGTCTTACAGCACGCAGTAACACCAGTTGAGAGGTCAGAACAGGAAGGGAAGGGGAATACTGTAGCTAGCTGATACTGGGAGTAAAGATAAGGAAGGAGGCATTTTAGGGAGACAGAGATTTTCAAAGGAGTAACAGAGCCCAAGGCAGGAATCAGAAGCATGTCCCAGAGGCAGTATACAGTAGTAATGTTAAATGTGGTTAGGAAAAGTGCCTGGGTGCACACACACATGCACACACTTACAGAGGATATGAGCACCCAGCAGCAGAAAGAGCTCATCTGAACTACCCACTGTCACAAAGTGGCTCTGACCCGCCATGGACCCTCATGCCCCATCCACAGCTCTGAGCTGTGGGTTAAGAATCCCAGGGCGGAGCAGGGAGGGCAGGGCAGGGGGAGCCTTACTGTTAGCTCAGACTTGTGCTGAGCTCTGCACAAGGGCTGGGCCCCCACAAGTCCCACTGCAATCACTGGGAGCTGCTGGGTGCTTGGCACCATTGACCATTTCGCTACTTGGGCTTGGTACCCAAACAGGGGCTTGCTGGGGGACTTCACGCTTTAAAGATTTGGATAAATTCTGGCATACACCTTGCCATCCATAATTCACCATCTGATGAATGGTAGTCCCCAGACACCAGCCAGTGCATTCAGGCAAGGTGCCTGTGGCCAGGTGGGTGCTGTTGCTGGGTCTAGGCATGGCTTAGGGCAATTGTTTGATGGACAGGCCCAATCCACAGCACTTGGATGCTGATTTCCTAGTGCTCCAGAGAGCAGTGTAACCCACTGCAGTCTGTCTAGGCAGCCAGCTCCCCAACAGGGAGGCCTGCATGCTGGGCTTCCCCCCCACCCCCACACACACACTTCAGTTCTTCTTTCACTCTCTGCCCGTCTCATCCTTTTGCCCTTTCCCCAGCCTTCCCTTTCAAATCTTGTCCTCCTCACTTCCTCCACACCTACCTAGATACTCTCTTCCCCTTTCACACACAAGTCATCTGAAGTCTGCAGCAGAAGGGTCCATGTTTCATTTCCCTGCCTGAGCTTGTGTAGTCATAGTGCCAGTGACCGAGGCCTTACAAGAGAACATACTGCAATATGCTCTTGGTTCCTGTAGTGAGCCCAGGCCAGAGGCATGACTGTACATGGTTAGGACAGGACTCCCCCGCATCCATACTGCATCACTGACTAACACTGAACAGCCCAGGGCCCTCCTTCCCCCCTCCACCTCCATTCCAGGCTGAGTTATCCCAGCTCCCCTTATGTGTCAGTCACCCCGATGCTGCAGGCTCCCCTGTGAATCAGGACTATGGAGCAGCCCGGGGGGACGTGGTGGGTACACTCCCCAACTCTGATGCACACTGTTTAGTCCAGCACAGGCTGAAAAGCAAGGGAAAGTCTGTTATTATGGCCCATTCCTGAAGGGCCTCAGATTTTCCTGGAGCTGAGCAGGCAGTCCCATGCCCAGCGCTCCTGGCACAAAGGAGTTTGTTTTTTTTTCTGTTTTTTTGCACCGGTCCTGGAAGATACCAGGTCAATGCATGGAGTGGATGGAGCAAGCTCTGGTTCCACCACCCAACACCAAAAAGAATCTGCTCAATATAGACCTCCGATGGAGGACATATCAGAGATAATCACCTGCCCTGGGGAGCCTGCCTACGTGGTCACGCTGCTTCCCTACCCCAAAGGCAGGTTAGGAGAAACTGTTGCTGTGGAAGGCAACCAGGAGGCAGTGTCAAGCTGCCAGGCACAGGGCCCTGCCCTGCACCAAACTGCCCTCCTGTTTCACAGCTGTCACAGTGAGCTCCACAAACACCCCTGCAACATGGGTACTTCCCTCAGCTTACAGGTGGGAAAACTGAGGCCCGGGGAAGTGAAGAGACTCTCCAGGCAACTAGTCAGTGACAGAGCTGAGACCAGAACACAGAAGTCCTGACTCCCTCCTCCCCCTGCATGAGCCGCTACAGAGCCCACCGTCCCCAGCCGTGCCCGTGGGGCTTCTCAGGGCTCTAAAAGACATGGAGCCCAAAGAGTCCCACACAGCAGTTTTCTGCCAGGAAGGTCTATGTGGTGGCACTGGATGCGGCTCTGGCTCTTGGAGCGACCTCCTATAGGAAATTTGCTTTCCACTCCATGCCCCTCCCTAGCTCTAATGATGCCCATAAAAGCTCAGAGCATGTCACACGGCTGGTCATTACAAAGCAGAGAAAAATGCCTTCCAGCGGCCGGCGGGGAGGGGAGTGCACCCATTCAACTTGCCAGAATGGCTGTGCCCACAGCTCCCTCTGAGTGCAACCTAGGGGCAAAAGGGGACTTTGCCAGAACAGAGCCTCTCCAGTGAACCGCAGCGAGCTCCAGCTGGCAGCACCCAGATCCACTCAACCTGCCAGGGGATGTCTCCTCTGCAAGAGTCCTGCATGCAGGTCCTAGGGCAGCTGGGCATTGTCAAACCATCACATGGAAACTCCACTTTATCTTCCCCTTCAGATACCCTACCAAGCACACTGGGACCCAAGGCAGCCCACATGGAGCCACAGTTGCAGCAGTCCCCAGGGATACTTGCAGCTGTCCCCGCAAAGCCAGCAGGAGACTTAATGAGGACTTAAATGAAAAAAGGGCTTTAAGATTAGGGAGTCCGGGCAGGTCAGCTCCTCCCCCTCAGGCTCTTATTAAAGGATGCCTCCATAATCCGGATGTAGGATCTCTCTCTCTCTCATCTCTGCCTCTCCCTCCCCCTCTTCCAACCCAGGGCTGCAGCTAACAGGCAAGAGTGGGACACAGGCAGCAGGCAGTGAGTGCATGGTTCAAATGGCCCTGCCTCGCTATCGCATGTGCCCTTACAGCCTGTGCTGGATTTCTGTTGCCAAGCTCGGTACATGGCAGCCCGGGGTGGGGGGCAACCTTTTTGGCAGGTGTTTCACAAAATAGCCCCACACCCTCCCTGAATGCCACTCTGATCCCCTTCCCCTGCCTGATCTGCTGCTCTCCTTTCTGCTCCCTGCCCTGTGCTCCCTGCCCTATCTGTTGCTCTACTTTCTGCTCTCTGCCCTGTCTATTGTTCTGCTTCCTGTCTCCTCCCCCATTTGGTGTGTGCCACACCTGCCTGTGACACTTGTGGCACATGTGGTGTGTGCTGCCTGTGACACTTGTGGCACATGTGCTGCAGGTTGTCCCCCCCCCATCACCCTGCTCAGCTCCCAGTGCTGGGTGCCATTCCCAACCCAACCATCCCCAAGCAGGACTCAGACACTCTGGCGCTCAGCTCCAGCTCTGCCCTCGCACATTCCCTGTGCCCAGGCTCCCCCGGTGACAGACTGGCAAGCAAGAACAGAGGCTGCAGTGATCCCTTCGTGCTGCCCCCTCAATGCCCTCTCTCTTCTCTCTGTTTACTGCTGGCAGCCACAGCTCTCACTGCTCCCTGGCACCAAAACAAGGCATGTCATCCTTGCCTGCACTTTGGGGCAGTGGCACAGTGCTGGTCCCTTGATCTCCATCTTCCTCTGTCCCTTCCCTGCTGCATGGCACCTCCATAGTCACCAAGGCCCTTAGGAAGACTGATCCCCCGATAGCAATGCCATGTAGTGCTGCTGCCCATTGCTGCCCTTGCCCCACACCTCATCTGGGTCTCCTTGCAGCTGGGCCTGCTCCTAGTGCCAGAGGGACCTTTCACTCTCTGCAACCCCCCAGCAAGTGGTGTTTGTCTAGGTGCTGCAGATGAAAGCAAAAGTAGGCCAGATGCCTTCATAACTGAGGGCAAACTCCCACAGCCAAACGGGACTGAGCTTCCTGCAACAGCAAGGTGCCTTGGGTGGGCAAGAGCCTGTAGAACAAGGCTGGGAGCCCATGCCAACAGCAAGCCCCAGCCCCAGCAGGGACACAGGACTGCGCCCACTGAGAGGGGAGGCTTCAGGGAAGATGCCACAGGGCCTCAACCTCCACGCACACGCAGAGACCCAGCTCCGGGCCCTGAGGCTGGATTCGCAGGTGGAAAGTTACTGGGGGCCCAGTTCCCACTGGAGGCTCCAGCACCAACCTGCTCTCGGATCAGCTGTGAGTTTCCACCACAGCAGCACTCAGGAGTACTGCCAGGCACTAGGAGCCAGCAGCCACTGTCTGCCAGGAAGGCTATAATTTAACTCTGCCATTTAGAGATGGGAAAAACATCTTAAATGGTGGAGTAAATAGCCAGCCAGGGTCTCTTGGGTGGAGCTGGGGGTCACGGGGGAGGGCAGCTCTGCAGCGAGAGAGAGGTGTGGGCCTGGACTAACGCTGACTCTGCAGTATTTGGACTTCCCTTCGTTCCTACAGCAAATCGAGACCAGGACTTTCTCCTCTTGAAAAGAGACCTGCTTTGCCCTCAGGCACCATTCTCCACACTACTTGGCTTGAGGACAGACAAGGATATCACAAAGCACAGCACTCCCCTCCCATCAGAAGGAGCTTCTTCCCCACTGAGTCTGATCATGCCCCTCCTCAGCAATACCAGGGCCCTGTGTCCCTATCCTGGGGAGAGGCATATGCTGGCCTCCATCTTTGACATCCATGATCACAGTTTTGCTCCACTGTGGTGCCAGGTGGGTTTCCTGGTCCTCTGACCAGACCCACTTTGCCCTCCATTAACTCCTTCCCAATCACATCATTGCAGCCATACCCTCAATGACAGGCCCTGCCTGCCCCTGCTGTAAGGAGCAATTCTGCAGTAGATGCTCTCTGTGCCCTCACCAGCAGTAGGCCAAATAAAACCAATGTGTCTCTCCAGTGTTGCTAACAGGTCTCTTTTCCCCCCAAGTATGTGATCTTCCCCCTGCTCCAATAGCCAACTTGGCTGAGCCGGTCCCAGGGAGAAAGGGTCATGCATGAGTCTACAGGGCTAGACGGGGACTTGGGTTTCATCGCCTGGTCTGTCCCAGACTATCCATGGGAGGTGGGGGGGTGGGGGCTAGTTTCATTGTCTCTGTGCCTTGGTTTTCCCATCTTGTAAAATGGGGATAACAGCCCTGCCCTACCTAGGCTCAAGACTAAATACATGAAGCACTATAGGGTGCTCAAATACTACAGCAGTGGGGGCCAAATATGTACATTAAATGGATCCCAGGCCCTAGATAAAGCCCTGCAGCCCATATTATGAATCCAACTCCCCATCAGCACCTAGAATGAATCACATTTGCCTCTATGCAATCTAAGCAAAATCATCCCCTGCAGCTACAGGGAACCAGAAGTTCCCAGGTGAAACCCATCTGGGGCTGGGCACGCAGAGAAAGATGGAAGCACTGCAAGCTGACCAGCTGGGAACCGCACACGACCTATTCCATCAGCTGGTTGGCCTTGTTCACCTGTTGCACCTTGCCTTTAGCTATAAGCTCCGGGGGGAATGGACTATCACCTAGGATAGGTGTGTGCAGAAACTGGTACACCAGGACACTGGCTGGGGCTGCAATCATGTGCTAACAGACCCAAGGCAAGAATGGCATGTACACACCTAGCAGTGAGGACCAACTCACATGGGCAGACCTAGAGGCCGCACCCTAGGGTATCCCTGTGGTGTCAGGAAATGAAGTAACGCCAGCATGGAGCTGGGACCTCTTCACGTCCACTCGTGGGCTTCCCCAGTGCTCTGCAGCGGAGAGATTAGGAAGCGCAGGGTTGGGCCCTCTCTGCCTTCCCCGCCCCCACTTCCTGCTGTGGCCCCCGCTGGGAAGTCCCTAGAGAACAGCTTCCCCGGCGGCACTGCAGCATTTCTGCTTCTGAACAGAACCTGGAAGTCAAGGACTCACAGGAGGGGACCCAGAGAGGGGAAGGGATCAGGGACAGGGGAGGCAGCAGCAGCCTTTGCCATGAGTTATCGGTCAGCTGGGCTTTCTGGCAGAGATGGAAGTGAACCTGAATCATGGCCCCGCTGGGGGAACCTGAGGGTGGTATGTCTTAGCCTCCATTTGATGTAGGCCTGGGTGGGGAAGAACAGAGAGGGTGCAGAAGGGCTGGGCACTGCTCCACACTAAGTACCAGGGACATCCACATCCTGCCCCCAACCTGCCCTAGCCCACTGCTTCGTGTTAAGCCAGACCCTGCCTTCCCTGTACCTCAGATTTTCTATCTGCACAACAGGGGCAATGACCTGCCTCATAGGAGCTGCCAGCTGTATGCTCCAGCGTAAGAGAAGGTGCCAAGCCAGGGCAGGACCCGCTGTAAGAGGCAACGGTGGGTTTCCCTATGACATGGCATGTACCAGCTATCCTGGGCCATGAGCCAGCCAGGAACATGTTCCCTTCCAAAGGGGTGGCACAGTAGAGAAACTCCCCAGCCCTGACTGCAGGTGAAAGAAAGAGCAACCTTGGGTGCTTCTAGCTGCCTCAAACTTTGATCTAATTAACACTGATCTGTTAACAGCAGTTGCCCTTCCCTGAGGGCTGGCTGTCCTCCCCACCCTTTCCAAGCAGCCTGCTGCAATGTGGGATCTGCCCCAAAGCTTCCTCATCACAACTGCAGTGCTAGGCACTGGGGAGCAGATACTGCAGAGTTCCCAGCATGAACCAGGGTACGGCACGTTTCGTGGGACCATGATCAAAACGGTGCTGTCATGAACAGACAGCCCAGGCTTAAGTTTCATGAAGGTTCCTCAAAGCAGCACACAAGAGGCCTGACAAGCAGTGAAACCAGCTCTATGAAAACCTTCCTTCCCCTGCTCAGCAGCAGCCCTGCCACCGGGCCACAGCGTAGCAGGCATATGGGAGCCACAGCCAGAGCTTCCTGTCTTTGGGCTACCTTTGAAAAGCACAAGAGCAACATCAGGGCTGCTCCAATTCACCTCAGTGCTGGAGTAGCCCCCGTGTCTGCGCTGGCTGGGGCAACCCACTGCCAGGAGGACAGGGAGCAAGGTCCCACTGGGCCAAAGCCCAGGCAACAAAGTTCTGCTCTCTTAGCAGGGACGCGCCATAAGCAAACCTCAGCAGAGCTGGCAGGCCGCTCCCCACGCCTGCAGCCCAGGCCAAGCGGGTGTGTTGCACCTTGGGAAGAGCCAGCATTTCTGTGTGCTTCCACTTGAGAAGCTATAAAGAAAATGCCGCGTCTAAAAATAAAGCCAGTGATTTATCCTAGGGCTTCATCTCACCCTGTATACTTTGGAAGGGAGAGTCTGTTTCAACAACCACAGGGTCAATTTGCTAAGTGCTGCTCTCAGCCTGCAGCTCCCAGGGCTGGGAAATAATTTAAGAGATCTCCAAGGGTTCCCTTGTCATCCCACCTGGGCCGAGCAGGACTTCACCATAACTGTCCACCCCTCCCACAGTGCTTCCTAGTACCGGGGTTCGAAGAGCCAGCAGTGGACACCGGGGCACCGGCTGTATTTCCCAATGGAAAATTTGTGATTGGATTCAAGAGAGTCTAATTACAATGGCCTCGTCTCCCAGGGGACCCCTCTTCCTAGAGGACAACACCAGCCCCACAGCTCCCATTCGAGCCTCGCATCCTGGGCCCGATCTGGGGTTTTGGTTCTCGGCTGCACGCTGCAGGAGCACAAGCACAACAGTTGGGGGGGGGCGGAGGAGGGAGAGAGAGGAGTTGCCTTCCTGGGTAATAGCCAAGTGCTTAGAAATAAATCGACTGCAGACTCCAGTAGATGCGTCCTGCAGCGCTGAGCAGAGGGTGAGTAAGCATCTGGAGAACACTCAGACCCAGCGTAGACAGTTCCCCAGTGGGGACAGAGCCACTGCGTCCACAGAGCGGTTTAAACAGAGAAAAGCCCTCACATCCCATAAGTGCGAAGAGTAAATTCTCCAGAGCGCTGGTGCCTCTTACTGCTATGGGGATACTCGGAGATAGCTTTAGCTGGAGTCATAACTGACCAGCAAGCTCAAAATCCTCACCGCCATGCCAAACGGCAGGCTAAAAGGAGGCGTGTTGGAGCTTTCCTTGAGGGGAGCTGCGTCGTAGCACCATGCAGGCTGCTCTCCCCAAAGGGCAGGTAGTGGCCTTTGTGGGAGGGCTGCTGTTTCGTATTTCTGTGGCATGCCCCAAAGACCTCTCTGGAGACTGCAGCCCTTTTTATGAAGGCGAGCGACACTGGCCCACCTGAGTAGGGGGAGGCTCCTTGAACAGGCTCTACCCACTAGACAGGGCACTGGACCATCTGCACTGAGCACCACCCAAAAAGTAGTTAAAAGGGACACAAGGTAACTTCAGCTGCAGCCCACAATTGCACCTCTTGAGTAATAAGCAGAGATAAAATAAAAGAAGGCCTTCTGGAAGCCCAAGCCCAGCAGAAACATTCCCACAAGTGCAAGAAAACCTCAGAGAAAAGAGCCTGTTTGTTAAGACAAGCTGTCCCCTGCAGTGCCCAGATCCAGACCCAGCAACTCCGAAAGGCCCAAGTGAGACAAGAGGCTTCCCAACAGGGGAGAGGGGAAAAGGGCAAGCAGCGCGGGAGCAAGAACAAGGCATTTCACTTTTGCTCATCTCAGGCACACTTTCTTGCAGGCAGGCAAGAGTTTCTGTGCACACTACTTTTCAAGGGGGTGTGTCTTGTTTGTGAGGCTGGTGCCCTGAGGTGTCGTTAGTCCCAGAGTTACTGCTGCTCGCAGATGGAGGGGAGCACTCCAGCCCGGCTGCGCAAGGCCAGGGGCAAGCCAGATGGCACTGCTGTGGGCCGCACACACAAGCTGTGCTCTGTGAGCATCAGGGGTCAACAACTTCATTCTTAAAACCAGTGAAGGTTTAAATGCTACCAAGCACATTGGCATTGCCAGTCAAGCCCATTCCTAAGCACAGGCCCAGCCCAACCCCTGTCCTATGGACGAGTCCCCTGCATGCTTTCTCAATGCACCACAGCACCTCAGCCTGAGCCAGGTGCACCCCTCCCACCCTCTCTCCTCTAGTGGTTACAGCCTACACTTTTCTGTTAACACTCCTCAGTAATATCGAGGGGCCGCGCTAGAGTGGGTTGGGAGAGAATCGGGCTGGGAAAGTGCAGGAGGACACCCACCCATACTTACAAGATACCAGGGGCACTAGGTTTAAGATCCCGACAAAACAGAACAGTCTCTCACCAGCTCATCCAGGTTCTTGAGGTCACACAAAGAGATTCGCTGTGCCCTGCTAGGGTAGATGGGGGACTCAGGGCCCAGGTCTTGGCTATCTTGCTGCGTCACCAGCTCCTCATAAGCAATCTGGTCCCTCATTTCCTCCTCAATTTCCTCTTCCATCTGGATCAGCATGGGGGCCAGCATCCCAAACTTGGAGCCCCTCCTGGCCACCTCCAGAAGGCACAGGACAAAGTTCTTCTCATTCTTTTTTAGCACCAAGTCATTTGTTTCAAACATCAGGACGTCCTGGATGCCCAGGTCCTGTCTGCACCACTGGATGAAGTTGGAGACATTGTCCCTGGCGATGAAGGAGCCAGGCACCACGTTCTTGGCCTGGAAGACCACTTCGTTCTGAGGCACCCTCATGTGGGCGGCAGCCTCCGAGTGCTGCTGCTGGAACTCCAGGGCGATGCGGTTGACGTTGTTGGCATGCTGGCAGAGATCGTAGCCTGTCTCCAAGGCCTCCATGAAGTTGTCCACCGGGATGTCCAGGTCATAGAGGGTGTTGAGCCACTCAGTCAGATCCTCCTTCATGGCATAAAGGTACTCCTCACTGGACCGGAAGGGCCGAATGCTCTTGGAAGCTGCAGACTGGATGTTGCTCTGGTCAGCCATCTTGCATGTCCTTCCCATGCGTCACTGTGAAAAGATGACACTGCCATTGGGAACAGAGAAAGGAAGACAGCCCATTGCTCCTCTCCCTGCACGTCCACCTCGCCAGCCCAGCCCACCCCCTTGCTGTGGCACAGATACATCCTGCAATGGAAATGCACTGCATCATCGCAATTAAAACTGAAGCTCTCAGCTAGGAGACAACATGATCCCATGGGCAGGGCAGCAGGCTGGAAGTCAGGAGACCTGGGCTGCATTCTTGGTTTTTGTTTCAACCTGCAGCAAGCATGACTTCGGGGATGTTACTTCCCATCCTGTGCTTCAAGTCTCCTCACCCTGCCTACTTTTGTGCTTTGAGACCAGAGGGCCCAATCTAGTACCTAGTTCCCCCAACCCCCTGCCTTTGATTCCAACAGAAACACAAGTACTCAGGATCTTTGTGAATCAAACCCTAAAATCCCATGTTGTTGGGTCACATCATACCCTGAAGACTTCTCTCTCAGCCCCTTCTTTCTGCTCTCATTCCTCCTCCCGCTGGAGATGGGGGAGAGGGGAAGGGATGAGGAAGCATGAAACCCCTGGAGATATCTCCAGCCCTGAATCATCCGATTATATTTCAGGTAAGGGAACAAGGAGCTGTTCACAAGTCACTGACGGTGAAGACACCCCTGCCCCAGGCAGGGCGGTGGTGCATGCGATGGAGTGGAAGCAGGCAGCAGGGATGCTGTGTCATATTACTGGATCCTTTCAGGTGCCTCACAAGCCTCCTCATGCTGCAGTCCCTTGGCCATGATGTCTCACATCAGGTATTTATTAACCCAGCCTATTAAGCTGCACTCCACATTCAGGGCTTGTGAGCCTAGGGGGCTCCCGACACACTTTGGGTTTTCTGTGGGCCTCACACTTGTGGGAGCCTTGGAGAACCTGCATGCAAGAGACCCACAGAGCTGCCAGGCAAATGCAGGGAGCTTGGATACCGGCCTCAACTCACAGATCCAGCGGTAATCGAGCACCCAGCTGCTCAGGTCATCCAAGGAGGAAAATTTATGACTCCTCCCCCCCACCCAGACAGCTAAAGCTGAAAAACAATATCTCCTTTCAACCCAGAGACCGGATACATTTACAGTGGAAAACAGGAGAGAGCCAAGAGCCTCACCTGAGCCATCATTCTTCTCTCTCTTCGCACCAGCCCAGCGCAGGTGTAACCCCCTGCAGCAGCAGGCACTGCTAGCCAAACAGGGGAAACCAGTCAGGATTTGCCAAGGATCCTACCGGCTCCATCGATCAGCCCAGATCTGAGATAGGCACAAGTCCTGTCCCCCTCCCCCTGGCAGCTGCACCGTATGGCTGGGCTCCTCCAGGGTGGGGGGTCTCTAGCTCTGGCTGGGGGCCTGCTCTCTCCTCACCTGCTGGGGGAGCAGCAGCAACACTGGCGTGAGATCCTGGGAGACAGATGGTACAGAGCACAGACAGACGGGGGCTCAGCGTTTGCTTAAGGCAGGCCTTGCAGACTCACCCTTCACCCTTCTCCGCCAGTTCATTGAGGGCTGGGGGTTCGTTCACACCCCGGTGCTTTCTTTCCTCCCGTCTTCTGCGAAGCCCATGTGCAGAGGAAGCCAGAGGCTCCCCCTTCCCAGCTTGCTGCAGTCTCTCTCTTCTAATCTCTTGGCCAGAACGAGCAGCTTGGAGGAGCCCAGTTAAAAAGGGAAGGCTGCAAGGTTAATTCAGGTAGGCTGAACGGCTGAGCATACCCATCCCTGGCTGGCTGTCTCCCTCCGCCACAGCAATCAGAGGTTGTCTGGAGCACAAGCCTGGTTCTGCCTTCCTGGAAAGGAGCCAGCAGAGTCCAAGCAGAGCTGCAGACCCATTCTGTCTCTGTGTCAGGGCTTGCTGAGCCGAGCCAGGCAAAATCCCCAGTGCTGTGGCCAGCCGCCCGGAGGAGTTGGCTTTCTGTTCTTCTTTTGTGGAAGTTTTGTAGTTTCCTATTGCTATGGAAACTCCCCGGCTTCCCCCTGCCTCCTCCAGACAGCAGGGGAGAAAAGCCCACTGCACACACAGCCCTGGTCTTCTTTTTCCCCTGCTTTCCTTGGAATTTGGAACCAGCCCAAAAAGGGTTGGGAAGCCATTGATTGCACCAACCATTAAAGAGACAGTGCTTCATTATGTCTTCAGCAACTTAGAGACTGTTCTTCTCCCCTCCCTCCACAACCTCCTCTTCCTTCCTCGAGTCTTTTCAAATGGACTCATGTCTGGTCCCTATTTTTTTTGATCACAAGGATGGCTATGATGCAGGGACGGGGGAAAGGTTAAGGTTTTTGTCAAAAGGAAGAAATCAGGGGAAACTCATTTTCAACTAGGAACAGGCTAAGCATGTTTGGGGATGGATGGGCAGAAATAATGCACATGGGTCTATAATAGCAAGGTCTGGCAAGTGCGACACAGCCCTATAGCTAGCGTGGGAGGCAGTGTCATCCAGAAGTTGGGGCACCACACCTTGTCTGCAGGATAGGGCTAGTGAGACATCCAGACAGCTAGCTCATGTAAGTGGCTCCTTTGCCCTCACAGAGAAGGCTTCCGGACGGGTCCTAGTGCTGGCATTTAATCACTTTTCTAAAGCATCTTGAGATCCTCAGGAGAATATAATGGCGAGGGAATCAGTTCCACCTCCCCATCTGCCATTGACTCATAGGTCGGCTTCTGTCTCAGGTTCCTTATCTGTCTCACAGGGATCCTGACAGGCAGATCTGCCAATGAAAGATGCCGCTGACATACTAATAAGGATCATGAGGATCCATCGTACTAACAATGCTGCATGCATGTAGTGCAGCAGTGCTCTCTTCCCATTCCACAAGGTCATGGATGGTGCTTTGGGCCATCAGGGGTCCACACTGAACCATACAAACTCTCTGCCACCCTTTGCCTCTTTTAAAGAAAGAAAAAACTTAACTCCTCATTCGAGTCTAAGCTCTATGCAAAGCAGAACGGTTCTTTCATAGGTTGCAGGGGCACCAGCCCTAGACTAGGAGTCTGTTCGTGAGCCATCTCCGCTGTGCACTCAGCAACAGGTCATTCCTTCAGGAGAAGCCCAGTTATTCTTGGAAAGGGTAGGGCTTCTCCTTTAAGACCTCAAGTGATCTAATTCTTCCTGCCTGTATTCGGCCAGTATTTGTCAAGGGCTGAGCCATGACCTCATTGTCAAGTTTAAATATTTAAACGACTCAGCAGCTGCTCTTGCTGCACAAAGAAACCCCAAAATGGTTTGTGAGACTAGGCTGTCAGTTCAAAGTAAGCTTCTGCTGGAGTTTGTGCCTGGACATCGGAAGCAGCTTCCTCCAGGAATCAGATCTTTCCAGCTGCTTTCAGGGGGTGCTCAGGGGCCTGGGACCCTGAATGGTGGCAGCCGGATCAGTCAGGGGAAGGCTGTCAGAAGGGACTGCTTGTTCTCAGCCATGGCCTGATTTCTCAGCAGCATTAAGTGCCAGGTCTGTTTCCAAGGGTTAGTGGGAGCTTGGGTCTGTCAATGCCCCAGACATGCACTCATCCAAATCATGCATCCATGTTTTCAGCCTCTGCTTGAAAGTGTGGCTCCACCCTCTCTTGGAGCCTCAGTTTCCCCATCTTTAAAGGGGTATAATGGCAATCAACCCCTGCCTTTAGGGAGAGCCATGAGCTGTGCAGTTGTTGGGTAGGTGCTCAGGTCTGTTATTGCCTGTCTCACCAACTCCTATTGTAAAGGTGACTTGCCCAAGATCAAAGGAGCTATCTGCGGTGGAACCGGGGAATTCAGCACAGGTCCCCCAAGATCCAGCTCAGGATCTATCTAAATCAGCTTTCCTTCCCAGCTGCTCATGCTGCTGGGGGTCCCATCATAACCCATGGGGGATGAGACTACCTGAGGGAGCAATATAATGAAGATGGCTGGGCCCATGGCCCAATGAGCCCCTTGGAGGTGGGCAGGGCACTGGCACCACGAAAAGGAAAGCTCTTGCTAGGCGCCAAAAGGGGCAGTTCTTTGCCTGGCAGTTAACGGGCCCTGCAGAACAAGGAGTTAAAAAACAGGGTTTACTTTCAAACGCAGCGAGCCATGGGCTGGGAGATGCTGCACCCTGCCGGCTGTTATGCAGACACGGCTGAGAACTAATGAGCAATTTCCAGCCTTGTTGGCCCAGCTCCGAACTGGCAGTAATAATGACCCAGCCGGGCCTCATCCCGCTCCCATGCCCGCAGGCGGAGGGAAGGAATTCTTCACTAGGCAGCAAAGCAACAGCACGTGGCCAGGGGCTGTTTGGATTTGAAAATACACTGGCCTGAGTTATTAGTGGAGATGCAGCCAGTAATAACTGCTGAGGACAACCTCTGCCCGGGACACAGGGGCTCTGAGTCAGTGTTGCGAGCTTTGCTGATGGGATTGAACCTTGGAATTTAAGGATGCTTTTCTACCAGCACATGACCCACGCTGCAGATCCTGCTAGACTGCGCCCCTGAGGTCAGAGGCCAAGCTCAAACATCAGTGCAACGAGGAGGATTTCCTTTATTACAACATAATTTCCTCCAGGCCCAAGGGGATGGGCTTCCCCACCCTGTCAAACGCAGATGTGAGATGCACGTAAGCAACCTATGAGGTTCAGGGGCCAGTGCACTACCTGATGTTTACTGATTTTTCTCCCTCCCCCTTTACACCCACATGCCCAGTGTCCTCAGATATTAGTTGCAACCTTTGTAGCAGGTGTGCCCCAGATTAGCCCTGTATCGCCCCAAGTGCCACTCCCAAACCCTTCCCCTGCCAGATCTGCTTTCTGCCCCCAGCTATGCGCTCCCCGTATGACCTGCTGCTCTGCTTTTTGCTCCCTGCCCTACCTGCTACTGTGCTGCTTGTCCCCTCCCCAATCTGCCATGTGCTATGCACAGAAGATGCCCAGTATGATCATAGATTCTGATTATAGTCGGGTAAAAAAGGGAAAGGTGTCACCCTCTAGGCAACTCATTGCCACAGGCAGAGGCAGTGTGTTTCAGGTAGAGGTGGTCTGTTCATGTCAGTCATATTGCCAATCCATATTGGAATCAAAGATGGCTGCAGTGAATTCATGCTTTGGTCCATATTTCAGCCCCCATTAGGGTTAGAAAATTAATTCCAGTGATGAAACCGACACTGTATGAGCCAAGGAGATCAATCGTAACATTCCCGTTGCGGCAGTCATCTTGGATTCCAAGATGGCTGCCGCAGATTTACAGTTTTGTTCATTCAATACCCAAAGGGCTTGCAAAATTACTACATCAATTCTGTTCTGTTTCAGATTACCTTAACATGAAAACCTCCGATGAAGACTGTTGATAAGAGACTTTCCCTTAAACAAACGTTGCAATGGCACCGATAGCACCAGTGAGTCCAGCAAAGCGTGGGAGGCATGACTCAGAGTCTACAGATGCATCATATGTCTCAAAGTAGGTTCACAGTCAATCATTGGACAAAGTACACTTGCTGAATTGTGCAAATAAATGAGGCACTCTTTCAATATCAGACAGTTGCTGAATTTGACGCTTGCTATGGCGGCGTTCTTGACAGACCATCACATTGTGTTGATCCTGTCCTGCAACATTTCAAAAGCCTCAACTGGCACCATTCTTCCTACAGTGCTGTGGTAGTGAGGTAGCCCAAGGCGTTTGAAGGGGTAAAAGATGATTGGAGGACTTGGGATTCCCTTTCCTCACCAATCAGGCCCCAGAGACTCACCCTCCATGTCCCCGGATTGGCTCCTCGGGTCACCTGGAGGGGGATAAAAGGGGCAGCATGCGAGGGACCAGGAGGAAGGAGTCTGGAAGAGCTGGGCCAGTGGGGCTTACCTGGCAGGGGAAGCAGCGTGACCACGTAGGCGAGCTCCCCAGGGTAATTGTCTCTGATATGTCCTCCATAGGAGGTCTATATTGAGCAGATTCTTTTTGGTATTGGGTGGTGGAACCGAAGCGTGCTCCATCCACTCCATGCATTGACCTGGTATTACAGTGCTTCCAGGACCGGTGCAAAAAAAACAGGAGAAAAAAAAAAAAAGCATTTGGTCCAGAAGACCCTGAAGGAGTGGGAGCTGCAGGCAGCAGTGGGACCCTCAGCAGCGCGGCATGCGGCCGGCAGGAGAGGCTCCCCGCTGGGCTCCAGGATCCCCTGCGAGAGGCTGCAGCCAGCAGGAGAGGCTCCCCAGCTCCAGCAAGGATCTGAGCAGTGACCTGAGGTTCCCAGCTCTGCTTCCAGCTCCTCCAGTAAAAGGCCAGGCAGCTTGATGAGAGGCTGGGGCTCTGGGAAGGTCAAGACCCCTAGCAGCCTAGCAGAGTACCAGCACTGGTAGCTGTGTGGTAGAGTTTCTACCTCCCGTGTGGGAGATCTGAGATCAGGTGGGGTGAATGAAGTAACAGCAAGATATTCTTGTTGCAGTGGAAATGGGCCATTGTGTTTTCCTCCTTTCTCCCCACTCCAGGTACCTAGGCCCTATATTCCTTGTTATTTGGCATTTTGTATTTTGTGCCTTTTATATTTCACCAACCAGGATTGTTTGTTCTGCTGTTTGTGTTTTATATTTTGGTTAACCCTGTCTTTTGTCAACTGGATGAATATGTCTATGATTGTAAGTACCTTTGTTGAATCCTGCCCCCTCCCGGTGTTGTAGTGTCCCCTATATCCCCTGGTTTATACTGGTTATGTTCCCAGTACTGTTCTCTCATTAAAAGGTATATGGTTAAGGCCCCATTGGTGGTCTGGCTCTGCTCTATAGGGGGAAGAGAGCTCCTACACCTCTCACAGCGCTTGTGCACCTGCTTTGATCCCGTCAATTGGAGAAGGGGTACCTCTTGGAGTACCGCCTGGGTTACAGTTCTTTTACACACAAAGGACACATTGAGAAACAGTTAAGAAAGCTGTGCAAGGTAGAAGATGAAAGGGAAACCCTACCAGCACCATCAAGTGAAGAACACACTAGGAGATCAAGCAGATCATCTACTCCAGCAGTTCACTGGAGGATGTGCATATTCTGGCAGAAACATTCTAATAAGAGGAGATTGAGTCAAGTGTTATTTGAATCAGCCAATACAATACACAAGCTGGCAGAGAAGAATGAAGTGTTGCGTTGCCAAATTGGTGTCAAAGATCTAACAGCTGCTGAGGCACATTACCATCCTGAATGCAGGCAGGAGGAGCAACAGAAACAACAAGCCTCTCATTCCCATTCCCATTTGATATTGTGCAAAAAGGTATTCTTCTTTCTCCAGAAGCGAGATCATGGCATCAAGTGACTGATGAACTAGATGCCTCCCCCCATTCCCCCCTGCCTTGCCAGATGGGCTCCCAGCTGCCAGGGCTGTGGGGCCAGGGACCCAGGTCTGCAGTCCCCTGCCCCGCACAGCAGCGCCCAAACCCCAACGACCACTTGCAGGAGGTGGCGACTCCTGCAGGCAAGTGGAACCCGGGTCCCCTATCCTCCTGCTGCTTGCCCGCTGTGGGCTCAGGTGGGGGAGGGTGGTGGCTTCCTGCCACTACATACAGTCCCGGGGGGGCAGAGGAGACCTGTGCTCCTGAGATTGGCATGCACGGCTGGGCCGGGCTGCAGGCTTCTCACCCTGCTGCCTTCCCCCAGTGCCTCCACAGCCCAGCAGGTGCAACCTGGTGCTACAGGGCAGAGCAGGGCCACGTGGGGAAGCTCCTTGCCTCTGCAAGTTCTGCGTTGTCCTTATGAGAGGCGTCTTTTGCCCGCACAGTAGCAACGGGGGTGGCAGCAAAGGGTTGTGCCCCTTGCTGCTGCTGCCTGGGCAGGGGACACCTTGCCAGGGCAGTGGAGCACTCCCAGCAGCAAGGGGCTTCCCCACACAGCCCTGCTCTGCCCTGGAGTGCCAGGTCACACCCGCTGGGCTGTGGAATCCCTGGGGGAAGGCAGCAGGTGAGGAGTCTGAACCCACAGCCCGTGCCCACCCCCACCCCATGCACAGATCTGGGGGGCATGAGTCCTTCCTGCCCCTCTGGGAGTGCACACAGTGGTGGGGAGCCAGCCCCAAGCTCCATGCACCCCCCAGCTGGGCAGCAGCAGCTCCAGCCCTGCCCAGCTCATTCCCTCCCTCCCTATGGGGGCCTCAATTCCACTCCCCTCCAAACTTACCTGCTGGAGCTGCTCTCCAGGCTGCCTGGTGGCCCTGTGCATATACATGCACATGGCACCCCCTACCTGACTGCCCTCCTCCCGTTCCCCCCAGCTCCTTGCAGGCTGGAACTCTGCCACCCTGCAGAGAGCGCTTTGCAGAAATGCAAAATCCATGGGTTTCTCCATTAAAATTAAAAATCCAAGTTTTCTTCAGGTAAAGGGAGAAATCCATGTTTTTCTCTGGTGTGGGAAATGGAAAACAGATCCCTGATGAGAAGCTTCTTACAGAATCATTCCAATGCTTCCACAGTGAACATGTGCTCATTCTTGCTGGTTTCACTGATGGAAAAGCGGAGCACTCTGGCTCAGGTGACATTTCACAACTGCTTTCACAGCAGGAAGAAGCAGACACAAGAATGCTCTTACATGGCAAACATGTAGCTGGTCTGGGATACTCTTCTCTAGTATTTTCCTACGATGATGACACAGACATACTGGTCATTCTTCTATGGCATAATCTTGTGCCTAAGGTTTGGATGAAGAGAAGCTACCCAGTAAGATTCATTCCAGTTCATGGTGTTGTGTCAGAATTGCCTGACCCAGTCCATGCATTTCTAATTGGATTCCACAGTGTCACAGGTTGCGATACCACCAGCCAATTCAGTGGTCATGCTAAGAAAACTGCTTGGAAAGTGTTTATTCAACATGCACATCTATGGCAGGTCTAGGAAGTAGTCCTGATTTTGATGATTTGTATAGTTGTGTTTGTACAGGGTGAGTTTATTGTGTTGCTGTGTCAGCCATCAGCATCTTTGACAACCCTTCTGGGTATTAGGGTGAAATTATTCCATCAAGGAAAAGCTCTGGATAAACTTCACCTAACATACAACTGCCTTGTGCACCATGTATGCAGAGCCAATTATCAAAGTGTCCTTTGGTAAAGTGTGCTTAAACCTAATTCACCGTTGCCATCATTTGACCAGTGTGGCTGGCAAGCTAAAAACAGCAGTTATGTGCTTATCATATATATGCTTGAACTATAACAAGCTGAGTATCTTCAGATAACAAGTTGCAAGTGCAAGACAATGCCAGGGACCAGCATGCTTGTGCAAGCAGGTTAACGTGCCATGCACTCCCAGCTGCAAGTGCTATGAGACAGCATATTGCAATCCATATAATAACTACAGGGATTCAGAAATAGATTTAAGTAATGAAGAGATTTGAAAAAATACCTTCCAATCCCAGGCCTCAAGCTCCATGCACCCCCTAGCTGGGCAGCAGCCCCAGCCCCAGCCCTGCCAACTCATTCCCTCTGTATGGGGGCCTCCATTCCACCACCCTCCAATGCAATGAAAAAATGCAATTACCTGTTGTATTAATGTTATATATGTGCCTTTGTATTACTGTTATATTACCACTGGATTAGACTATTACATTTTCCTATAGCCTTGAGCCACATGTGTCTGTGTGTTGCATTGAGTTTTGTATTAATATCTGACTTACCCACATTCTGAAATTAAAAAAAATATGTTATCTTATTCAATATAAGTCAAACAAGTAGGCTAACCTCAGTTATAATGTTTCACTATTGTAGGCCTGCTATGAAATGTATAGTGATAGAACTTGTGAGATTTTAGTATCAGAGTATTGTTTACTAGGTTTTTAATTCCAGTGAGCCAATACATGCATGCTAATATGTCATCCACCTTGGAATCCGATATGGATACCAGAATGGAAATGTTACAATTAATCTCCTCAGTTCACACAATGTTGGTTTTGTCCCTAGAATTAATTTCCTAACTCTAGTGGGGGCTGAAATATGGACCAAAATGTGAATTCACTGCAGCCATCTTGGATACCAGCATAGCAGCTACATGGACCACTTGCCAGACTGGCAACATGACTTTCTGACATGGGTAGACCACCTCTACCTGAAACACTGCTGCTGCTTGTGGCAATGACTTGTCTACAACAACAAAATATAGAGATCTTATAGGTCAATTTATACCTTATTATTAATCTTATGGTACCTTGCCACACCCCTGTGGCAAAAATCTCCAAATGCTGAGGTTATGTGCAGTGATCATAGTGTAGCAGCTGCATTATGCAGACCCATCGCACTGAATAGATCCAATACTAAGACTTCAGTGGGGAAACTGAACTGGTGATAGCAATCATGGAGCAGGGGGCATGAAATTCTCATGGAAACAGGCTCTCCCTTCATCCTTTCACAGGAGGGCAGCACTGGGAAGTGGAAGTGACTCCAAGGTCCATCCCTGCCCAGAGTCCTGTGTGAAGCTGCGCTGAGTGTCACAGGATGCCAAGGCTTAGAGAATTTATTCCTCAGATCCAGTTACAGAATCAGTGTCTGAGATACTAGTTATAGATTCAATAGCTGAATAGCCTGAGCCTGTCTTATTTCAGCCTATGTAGCCTTGAGGTATGGGGGAGGATAATTCTGCATTTTTTATATGTATTTGAAGTGTACCAAAGTGGGGAACTCTACACACATGACGCAGAGTCACTGACGGAGTAGGGCAAATACTGATTTAAAACAAAATAACCTGCAAATATTGAGGTACCTGTTTGTAATTCATGTGCTGCTTGTTTTTTGCTGGCGGCCTGAGTTCACTCATAGAATCACAGCAATATTCTAATGGGTCCTGGCAGGACAGCTAACCCAGAGACTAGATTTTAAGGCATTTCTGTGCAGAGGGGCCCTAGGGCTCATGTAGGACTTAGATAACAGCAATACAGGCAACCCCACTTAGCACTCGTAATTGGTTCCGGAAAAACCGAGTGTTAAGTGAGACAAGCGTCAAGTGAAACCAAAAGTATCTGAGACCAAAGATGGCAACCATGATTGTTTTTAACGACCCAAGATGACTGTGTTATAATGAAACTCAATGAGCGCTAAGTGAAATCAGGTATCAATTTCAAATGAGTGTTATAGAGAAATGGCGCTAAGCGAAACAGCGTTAAGAGGGGGTTGCCTGTAATGTCTCAAATGTAGACTTCAGAGAACAGTACCAAGACTAGGCTGTAGTACTGCAGAAAAGGACTTGGTGGCTATAGCATGAATATGAACTGAGTGTGAATCCATAAAATGGCTGCAAAAGAACTAATAGCATGTTAGACTATATTGGCAGGAGGGCTGTATGCAAATCACCGAAAGCAAGTCTTCCACTCCGTTCAGCACTAGTGAGGCCTCCCACCTGGTACATGACTGCTTGAGAGTATTTGGGATCTAGAAAATGTGACAGGTGAGAAAAGGTTGGAAGATACTTAGTCTGGGGAAGAGAAAAGACTGATGCGGGATTTGATAACAGTCTTTGAATGTAAAAGGGCTGTTATAAACACCACAGGAATCATTTGTTCCAGGTACAGAGTTTGTCATTGTAAGATTTTAAGTGCAGAGTCAACAAAGATTTGTCTGGGATGGTTTAGTCAGAGGTGAATCTGCCTTGAGCAGGGGGTTGCATTAGGTGAGCTCTTGCCATCCTGTCCAGCCCTATTTTCCTCTGATTATCCTTATATTTTATAGATGAGGAAATAGTGGCACAGCAGAGCAAGTAACTTGCTGATTGTAACTCACCAGGTCAGCAACAGAATCAGGCACAAAGGCCAGTCCAAGTCCCAGCTCAGCAGCCAAGCTGCTGGCACCATCCTCCCTAGCAGTGCATGCAGGCTCAAGCTGGGGCTGCGCAGAGGGGTGGTTTAACTGTCACACCTTTGCTCTGCAAGGACAATCACATCCAAACACTTTGTGACATGCATCCAAGCCAGGAATAGGAGCTTAGCAAGCGACGCATGCATCCCATCCAAATAGCTTGAAGTCCTGGTATTGAATCCTCCTAAGTAGCTGCTGGCAAATAAGCTCCAGAGAAAGAATGAGGAGTTGAAGTGGTGTGAATCATTGAGTAACAAATGCACCAGAGTAAATGACAATCCATCGTCAGCAATAGGGACCAGGAAGAGAGCAAATGATTTAATGATGAGCGTTGGAGAAGTGACTGTTATTAATTACTCATCCTAGCACTGCTCAGCCTCTGAAAACTAATGTTTATTATTGCTACCTGTCTATTTTTACTGTGCTGATGACATTCCCCCGCTCCCCCCCATCTCCTTGTCCTGTTTGCTGTATGATGATACACAGGCAGCAGCTCACAGTCTGAGTGTTAGATAAGGAGAAATATAGGAAGGAGGAAGGCAGGCAACAGAAAGATATGCAGCAGCAGTCCCTGATCACTGCTTGTTTTCTGAGAGCATCTTCCATATAAAGATTCTGTGAACTCAGTCATAGCCCTCTCCCCAGCCCATAGAGGAGGTGTGCCATTCACAGATACGGAAACAAAGGCACAGAAAAGCCAGGTGACTTGCTGAAGAAAACAGGTGGTTTCTGACAGAGCTGGGACAAGAACCCAGGCATTCCTGATTCCCTTCCCTGCACCTTAGCAGGCCAATTATCCATCCTCCCACCCATCTCATAGGAGCTCACATTAATCTTAGCATTGTTGCCTGCCCACTCACAAATTTTCAAAAGGGGAAGGCTAAATCCCTCAGAGACTCATTTGGATGGTTGGTTGAAGGGAATGTGATTAGCTAGGATAGGTATCCAGGCTGTAGCCATATTGGTTTAGAGCAGTGGTTCTCAAACTATTTTTTTTCATGGACCACTTGAGCACACAACTCATATTTTAATATCAGCAGTCTTACAACTACAGATAATCTCCATGGTTCCGCACCTGAATGGAGCTCGTGGACCAGTGGTGGTCTGCAGCCCACAATTTGAGAACCACTGGTCTAGAGGAAAAGGCAATCAGGACTCAAAATAGAGACTCTTTTATTTGACCAAAAAAAAGTCTTTAATTGCAAGCTTTCGGGCACAAACACCCTTCATCAGGCATTGGAGAAAAGACTGTAAAAGTTCTCCTGGGTAGAAATGAAAGTTCATATGTCATAGGATTAAACAGGAGTCAATAGATGGAAAACTCCTTTGGGCAGTCAGTTCATAGCTGGTCTGGAGCCTCTCACCTCCTGTGAGGATCTGTGATGATGCAAACTGTCATGTATCCACAGGTGCATCTCAAGGTGATCCTCTCCCTCTGTGTGGCATTGGTCAGGCTGCAGTTGGAGTATTGCATCCAGTTCTGGGCGCTGCACTTCAGGAGGGATGTGGACAACATGGAGAGGGTCCAGAGGAGGGCCACCTGCATGATGGGGGGCAGCAGGGCAGGCCCTACGAGGAGAGGCTACGGGACCTGAACCTGTTCAGCCTCCACAAGAGAAGGCTGAGGGGGGGGATCTGGTGGCCATCTATAAATTTACCAGGGGGGACCAAGAAGGAAATGGGTGAGACCCTGTTCCCCTGAGCACCTCCTGGAGTAACAAGGAATAACGGCTACAAGTTGATGGAGAGTAGCCTCAGGCTAGATATCAGGAGGCGCTACTTCACAGTCAGGGCAGCCAGGATCTGGAACCAGCTTCCAAGGGAAGTGGTGCTGGCTCCTCCTACCTTAGGGGTCTTTAAAAGGAGGCTAGGTAACTACCTAGCTGGGGTCATATGAGCTTACACTTACCAGGGGTCATATGAGCCCAGTATTCATTCCTGCCCAGGGCAGTGTTGGACTTGATGATCTGCTTAGGTCCCTTCCAACCCTACATCTATGAAATTACCTTGAAACAAAGGCAGGAGCAGGGTCTCAGGTTTCAGGCGGTCACAGTGACTTCCTGCTTAGGAAAATAGATAGGATTAACTACCCTGAGTCATTCAGGAACTTCCTGGATCATCACTGGGGCCAAAGCAGCTGATCCTGGATTGGTACATCTGCCCCAAACCATTACATTACTCAGGGTCTGAGGAAGTGTAGATACAAGGCTCAAATTTCACTGTGCTTCAGACAAACAACAATTAATTCATTGCAAGGGCAGAGAGGTGTTGAGTCAGAGGAATGACCCTGTATGCTAGGAAACAATTCATAAATCATATTTCCAATTGCCAACACCTAGCTAGACTCACAGGCCTTTTTGGAAGAAGGTTGTTTGCTCTTAAGGATTTAATCAGGACTTTCCTCACACTGATCAAAGCAAATCATGTTTTAGTGTCTTCTGTCCAGATCTAGACTCAATTGTCATGGGGGGAGGGGCACAGGGGACCACTGGTCATCCCATTCCTTAGGGAGGAGGCTAGCCAGCATCTGTCAGCTCCATCAGGCAGATGTAGAGTCAAAGTCAAAGCCATCTGTACTTTCTTGTGGTAGCCCACAGGCCAGGCCCCAAAGAAACATACATGAAGAGAGCAAGGAGAGGCTACTCGATGCATGGTGATCCAAGATGCTAAAGATCAATTCAGAGGTTCTTGAATATTTTTCACTACAAGGACAAGATTTTGGCAGAGATGCAGTGGGCAATGTCCCTTGTTTTGCTGGATCACATCTCCATGGCATCTAAATTAATAAGTGCACTAGAGAAGAATGCACCCCCGTGGCTGTCTTGAGTGAGCCAGGAGTCTGGTCCTTTGCACTCTGTTTTTGCCTTCCAGTCCATCTTCTACTCCCACCTCACAACAATGGTCTCCACAAGACCTGAGACTTAGAAGCTGACTACACTGACCAATTATATCTGAGAACTTAGTTTTATATAAAAACACTTTGACTATGGACTGGTATTTCCCTGGCACCATATTGTGGCATCTATGTTTTCCTTGTGTTACTTGTTTCAAGGATAAAGTTAAAACTTGACTTTAATGTGCCTTTTTGGATGAAGGGAAGGGGCCAGGACACAGGGAGAAAATGTGTCAAGCTTGCATACAGCAAGGCCAAGTTGGCTTTGAAATTTAGCTTGAGACTTCATTCACAAGTCCGAGATCATGCCTTGCCGAACTATGCTCAGCAAATCTTTCTTATGCTGAAACAGAGCAGCCCCCAAGTCATTGATGCCAACTTCAGTCCCACATTCTCAATCTGCTCCTTCTGAAAAGCAGCAGTTTTGAAACAGCTTATCCTTTGCATGGGTCTTTCTAGCTACTGCATGATGAAGTTGCTCTACATGCACTCAGGCATATATCAGTAGTGATGTACTTGCACTTGCTATCCTACAAACATGTACAGTAATTTACAGTACACCACAGGTCAATAAGCAGCTCAGAAACTGGTTGAGGTCCATAACAGTTGCCCACCACAACTGGTTTGTTTTTCCAACTTTCATATCCTTACCTCCAGGATGTCACTTCTGCCCCATTAGGGAACCTTACTAGCACTGGCTATTTGCAATAAAGGCACCATCCCTTTCACTTTTTATTCCAAGCATTACTTATGTTGCAGGTTTAAGCAACTCCTCATCAAGCACTCTCAGATGCATTTTAGTCATTGCTCTACACTGCATCGTGCCTGGCACCTTGTCCTGCTGAGGCACTGTGGGGATAGCTACTTAGAATGAATCAATTTAAGCTCATTTTGGTATCACAGAACTTGGTGACAAAGGTTGTTGTATGCAGCCACCTGGACAACACTGGTTGTAGCCGAGTCAGATAGGCACACAACCGGGTTACCAAAACACAGCTATACTTGTAGCCCGACCAGAACATTCATCCACAGAACTTCTCCACCCAGATCTGCTACTTCACTCCCTCCACCAATCAGTCACTACTCCTCCCCATCTTCCAGAGAAACCACAGATGCAATCGCTCTTCAATATATTACCTTCAGTCAGTCCCCATTGTTACTATAATCCCACTGTGCCTCTTGTTGAAATTTTTTCTTCCCTTTTACTATGCTGTCACAGCCCTTTTATACCTGCCTTGGGCCTTCACCTCCTCATTAATAGATCATCCCAGTCTCCACAGAGCTACTTGCTACAGCTGCCCATCTACAATCACTGCTTGGGGACATCACATGGTCATCCCCTGATCTGCTTATAACCATTAAAGTTGTAGAGCTGATGTCACCCTGACAGCTGGGCTAGAGCCCTGGATAATCTGGGTTTTAATTAGATTATGGGGGTAAGAAGGCTAGACTACACTGTAGTTTTTAACCATGTTGCAACCAGGTCCAGCTTGGTTTAAGAGTTGTAGTACACATTGAGCCTTAAAAACACCATCTCCTTTATAACACGCCAACCACCAGCTCACCTGCAGTTGCTGTATTTTCTCTAATCCCTCTGGTATGAACTGTTCTTTTCTTAATTTGCTACCACACCTATAGCCACTGGTGGGAATGGATTGGGTAACTCTCAGTTCCCTTTGCCCCAGTACAAATAACTTGATTCTCCACTACTGCAAGTAAATTCTTAAGGTTTAGAAGCAATAGGTATGCAGGCAGGCTGGGACAACTAGCACAGCCTGTAGATAGTCAGGTTACTTGCTGCTGTGCTCAGATCAGTATTACAGGATGTGTTAGGATTTGTCAAAAGGGCCTATGGGAATTACACCCACACATCCATTGAAATTCAGTGGGAACTGCAGGACTTACTCTGAAAATCAGAACCTCCTCTCTTGTGACTTCAGAGGGATGTTCATGTTTCCAGGTGCTAAAGCAAAGGCATGCTGTATTAAAAAGCCCACCCTGAACTAGTCAGGACTACCCAACCAGATCAATTGCATTAAACAACTCCTTGTCATCTAGTTCCAAAACTAAAGGAGGAAAAATTTGACAAATGATGTAGGGGAAAAAACATGAGTTAGAAAAATCTAATTGAAAGCTTCCTCAGGGCTGCTTAGTCCAAAGGTTTTGAATTTAGCAGCAGAAAGCCATACCCCCAAAGCTGTCCTAGACCAACTCTGCCACCTAGTGGTTGTACTGAAAACAGTGCTCACTTTGGGGCTCCACGCAAACACAAGGGTAGTTTCTTATTCTTTTTATCCAGCATGTTTAAAAAAAGCCTAACTTGCTAATGTTCAAAGTCACTCCATGTCTTCATGCCATTAAATTTATTCAACCCACAATCTCTTTCTTGTAAAGGTTCAGGTGTAGCACAAGAGTTCTTCCCATATTAAGAGCTGTACAGGTAACGTTTTGGCTATGCCTCTATCCCTTGTAATCCATTGCGAGGGAGAGTCGGAATGGGCAATAAATTATTACAGTGCTTGTCCTTGGCACCAGTTTATTTGCAAGTTGCACCTTGTTAGCCTCTGACTCCACTGTAGAGTTGGAGGTCTGTTGTGGGTGATCACCAACCTGGCCTATTCAGGGGAGCAAGTTTAGGGGTGGTCAGGGATTAAAGCACTTGTCCTGAGGATGTGCCATCAAAGCTGGCAACATGTGAAAAGGTTCAAGCATCAAGGAAGTGGTTTAGTGATGCAAAACTGACCTGAGTGCTTCTTCCGGCCAGTCCTACTTACACTGTATCAAAGTCAGTGTTTAATCCTTTCTTCTAGAATTTATCCACTCCCTTTTGACCCTCAGCCAACCAGGTCACACAGGCAACAGAACACCACTTCCACAATTCTGTAGATCAAGGCTGTTAAGAAGCAGCTGGGGGCTCCATGCAAGCCACACCAATGCAGGCCATAAGCACCCCCCTGCCATTACACAATGCTGCCCCAAGCTCCTCCAGATTGCCAGAAAAGGGTGGGAGAGGCCAGAGACCCTGGATGCTGTTGAAGTTGCTCCAACTGAAGCAATGAGGGGAGTGGTGATGGGGTAGCACTGGGAACCCAGGGGCTGCAAATTAACCCCTTGTTGGTTACAATGTTGGACAGCCCTGTACTAGACCATCTCTTATTTGTACTACTGTTGTGCCTAGCAGGTCTAAATCAGAGCTACAAAGGGCTGAACTCGCACATCACAGAAAACTTATCCAATGGTGTGGAGACAGGAAACACTGTCATACTTGTACAGTTTAAGGTAAGCAAATGTTTTCCAATTAACATAATTGGTAAATTCCCAATTTTACTCCAAATTAAAATGACAACACAATGGCCTTTTGTCTAGCCCAAGCTATGGACACTAGGTGAAGTAAGCAAAATGTCCTTATGCCAATGCCTGTATCAACTGCATTCTATCTTTGATGTTTGCCAAGCATGTAAAGATGTGCAGGGTCAGTGTCACTTATTTGATGGTTGTTACTGTTATGACAGACTCAGATTTCTCCTGTAGCCGTAGCTTCTTGCTGGGCAATATCCAGGTTCTGAAATTTCCCAACTCTGTGGTCTCAGAAATAATGAACTCTGGAGAACATTGCATTCCACACCAGAGACTATGCATTCTGGCAATAACAAGTTTTCACATCATGGAGTCCCTGGAGTCCCTATGAAGTGTAGTTGGGCTATAAGCAAACGACCATTTGTTCAGTTTGAGACTACATGTTTTGCCTTACAGACTGGTATTTAACATGCCCACATTAGACAGCAGACACCAACCTGTGAAACAGCTGTTACTTGTATTACAAGTCTTTCAAGATGTAGACTGAACAATGTTTCTTGTTCAGATCTTATATAGAAAGGCCACCTGCGTTTTCAATGCGACAACTTGGCTGAAGCATCCAAAACACTGTCTGCACTACTTTAAGACAACTTATTACTCAAGGTAATGTCTTTAACCAGTCAAACCCACACAGTTCTCAATTTCAATGTAGTAGCTGCCTTTTCATGAAATGTTCCCCTCCTGGGTGCTGTCTCCCCAGCCATTCACATACCAAGGGTGCGTGCAAGCCCACTGTAAATCAAACAAAACTACCACCAGACAGAATTTATGGATAAGCTACTTAAAGACTAGTCACTGAAGTACCCCAGCAATACATTTTTACTTACAGCTAAGATGCAATGTTGAGTTTACTTGTAGCGATTAGTCAATTTTATCCTCTGAATGCAACAAGACAAACTTTTATAGTTTTTGTCTGAAGATGTCTGGGCTTTCTTTCCGAACTTCTTTTAGTGCAGGTTCAAGCCATCTTGCAGTATATTTCAATCCACCCACCTCCATACATTATAACTCAGTATCAAATGGACTGCAAGTCAGTAGTTAGACATCATCTTGGTGAAAGCCCCTAACTCTTCTACAGACACTGCAAGACTCCTAATTCCAGGTGGGGATGTTCTGAATAGAGTCTGAGAAGTGTTACATTTATAAACATTTGGAATTTTATTTTAAAAAAAACATCACAACCATTAACATTGTTACAGTTAGTTCTCCTCGTCCCTCCTGGTTTTCCACACAATGATACCGAGCATGCTCACAACAATGGTTTCTCATTGGTTTAGTTTTAGTTAAACAACCATTTTTTAAAAGGAAAAAAAAATAACTCAGCACACTACCATTTAACCTTGTTTTAATGTTTCTCCACAAATGGTGAAAAATACTAAAGTACAGACAAGGAATAATCATAATGTTGTGACCAACATTATAAATATGGAATTATAAATTTAAAACATTTTCTGGTTTAAAAAATAAATCTGGTAGTAAATGCAGCTCTGCAGGGTTTTTGCCTCTAGTAGGGCCGGTCTCTGCGCTCCTGACGATGCTCACCCCTGCAAAGGAAGAGGCTAGATCAGTTTTAGCTTCTGGAACAAACACTCCCACACTCCTGACTGATGTTCCCTTTACATTAAAGGAGAAAGGCATGCTTCTAGCATAAGAGAACAAGAACCACCCTGTACTGCTGACCCCTTGTCCTCCCATGCTCACCAAGTCTCTAATCGAGAGAAATTGACTTTAAGTTCCATTCCTCCCTTGTCTTTCATCAAATCAGATCCTGGTTTATTCTTCCTTTCACTCAGTAGAGGTTTGATCTCAGATCTAAGCATCCTACTGCCAGGTCCATTTAAGAGACTCCAGTTTATTCCATACTTACTTGTCCATTTTTCCTGGTCCTCCACGCCTGCCGCCTCTGCCGCCACCTCCCATTTGCTCCATGAGAGGTCCAGGTGGGCCTCCAGGTCCTCCTCGCCGGCCACCTCCTCCACCACCACCTCCAAATCCACCTCGATCCATACCCCGGCCTCCTCTAAAACCACCTCTATCTCCACCACGTCCACCTCTGAACATTCCTCCAGGACCACCACGATCCATGAGGCCTCCTCTTCCTCCTCTCATACCGCCAGGGCCACCTCTGCCACGATCTCCACCTGGCAGGAAAAAAAGAAAAAAAAAAAAATCACCACACTAGTTTGAAAACAGCCTTATAGACTGAGCACTTCCCTTCTCTGGATAGAAAACCAAGCCTTTCAACAGAAAGCTTGTTCCTGGACTTTAAAGAGACCCTAACAGCCTTCCAGATGAACTCAAGTAGACAGGTAGTACATTGAACTTTAGAAACATGGGCAGCACAGGGTCTGGTGGCTGTTGGGGAACCACAAAAAGGCTGGCCTAAATTATGGGTTAAAAGGTCCAGTTTCTCCACACAGCCAGCCTCTGACAAAGACATCAATCCTTTGGCTCAGGCCAAATGAACAAAGTATAAAAGGATTAAGCCACTCCACAACATGAAGGTAACCCCAGGGGTCTAATGCAAGACTGGAGGCACTACAGGTATTCTTGAACACCCACTAAAAATGTTATGCTACTCTTTCAAGATCCATTAAGGAGTTCAGAGATACAGACAGCAAGGTGAAGAGAAATTACTCCATCTGGGAGCAACACAAGTTGATGATGATGCTTTGGAGAACTGAACTGCTGCAGGCAGGCACAAAAGGAAGGAGTTTAAAAGAAAAGAGAAGAAGATCTAAGGGAGAGCAGTGAGTGGCACGCTGCCTCTGCAGCTCAAAATGGGCTTTGATTTACACCCAGTAATTATCTAGGACTAAAAACAGACACTCCTTGAGAACAGCACATAAGCCATGTTAGTCAGAAAGCTAAAGCAGAAGCACACCATCTTGACAACTGCCTCCCAGAATCAGCAGATTATCAGTAACAACTGGGGCATATACATACCTGGAGGTGGAAAGGGTGGTGGAAGAAAGCCTTCTGGTTTAGGAGCCTTGCACTGATTACACTCTGTTCTCCAAGCAAAGTTCTGGTTTCCACATCCCCTAGATGGAGCCATCAGTTAGTAAAACTTAAAAACAGATTCTTAACATGCAGACATTGTATGGCACTGATAAAGTCAATCAGCCTGCATTTCTCCATCTTGCAGGTCTTGAGGACTACTTCATATACACACCAGTTCTGCATAATAGGCATCTCTTTCCACTCTCAGATGCATTGCCATTCTTGTCCACTGGCAACGTACATTACCCTAAATGACTTGACTAAGAATACTCTGGGACATTCCAAGTAAGTTCTTGGGGCAAAGGCCTGTCTTTTTGCTGTTTTGTACAGAACAATGGGGTTCCAATTCAGGATAGGCACATTTGTTTCTGGTTATGACAGCACAACAAGGTTAGGCTATTCTGCAGGTGATGAAGGCAACACCGAGCAGCATGCCAGGTAACTTGCAAGCGAGGGAGTGAGGTCAGGTTCAACATGCAAGAATAGAGGAGAAAAAGATGACACAAATCAGATGCACAAGGGAGTTCAGATATACTTACGGATTGGGGCACTGCCAGTCTCCAGCTCGATGCTGGACATTCCCACCAGAGCTGTTTCCTCTAGAACCCCGTGGTCCCCTTGAGGAAAAGCCACCCCTGTCTCCGCCTCTGCCTCCCATACGGCCCATTGGACCACTAGGACCACCAGGACCTCCTGGACCTGACAGAAAGAATTAATTCATTCTAACACATACTGATGATCTCTGCAGCCCAGAATGTAGACCAGAGTAGGCTACACCCTTGGAGCAGCATGCTAGGGGGTCAACGGCTTTGCAGCTCATCCAGATCCAGTACATTACCTCCACGGAGTGGGGGAGGCATTCCACGTTGTTCACGTTGGGGCATCCCACCTCTCATACTATTCATTGGTGGCTTCTTCCTTGTGAGAGTAACTTTGAGTTTGTTCCCCTGGAAATCTTTTCCTAAGGAAAAAAATACAGGTTCAAAAATACAAATTCATTTTTGTGTTTGCACACTTCCACTATTAAAAAAGGAAACTAAGCTTGAGTAAATTGGCACAACATTCTGTGGAGAAGTAGGGTCAGTGATCACAGGGAAAAGTTTCCTTATACCAAGAGGTCTTTGGGTGGAAAGAGTCCCCACTTGACCTGAAAAACCAAGATTAAAACCTCTAGAGAGGAGAGTATCAGACATTAGAAGAGGGAGCCCATGCTAGCTGGGAAATAAGAGCACTGAGCAGTCTCTTTTATGTGATATGAAAGTCTCCCAGATAAAATCTTGGAAGGAAAACCAGATCTTGCTTTTAATACCTTGTTATCACCTTCCCTCTGCTTAGGGCAAACACCCACTTTCCTAGTCCAAATTACCAGAGAGTTTAGCTATAAAATCATAAACAAAACTACTCTCATCTGGTTTTTTTTTTCCTATCACTTACCATCAAACCACTCTATAGCTGCTTTAGCAGTTGAAGGGTCATCATAGGACACAGTGGCATCTCCTTTTGGTTTTCCAGTTTCTTTATCAATATAAAGATTTATCATTGGCTGCCCGGTCCTCTTGTTCATCTAATAGAAAATCAGAATCTCACTTTAATTTGAAGTTAGATACTAAGCTGAATGGCAAGGTCTTTCCTGCATTTCCCCCATTCAATTTAAGTCAACAAAGCTCACCAAGCAAATCTTGTTCTTATGACCCAACCCCCAAGACTGAAGAAAGGGGAGCTGACACCAGAGGGACCCTTTAGAGCACAAAAACATCTGAACCATTACAATTTGAATACATTTAAGAACCATGTTTAGAATAGGATCTGGTTACCAACTTATGTACCTGATAATGCCAGATGCAATTGGACAAAACTGAATTAAGATGAATCCACAACTACAACCTTTGATTTACACCCAGTAATTATCTAGGACTAAAAAACAGACTCCTTCCATTATTTTGTACTCCTTCCATTATTCCTAGTTCTGCTAATATTCCAATGTTTCAGAAAAGAATACCAACATGGAAACAATTCCATTCTAAGTGGATTCCAATACTGCAGCAGTTAGAACTACAATATAAAACTGAATGACAAGTCATAAAAGGCTCTTCAGATGACCTGCAGCTTATTTCAGGGATTCTCAATATGGGTAGTTAAAGCAATCCTCTCTCTTTTCCAGGGTTAAATGGGAAGAGGTTTCCAGATAAATGGGGTAGGTAAATGATGAAGACATCTATGGAAAAGGTTGAGAGTTCAGCCCCGTGAATAAAGTGCGGAACATGATTTACTGCTCATTCCACACTTGTCCTTGACATACATGCTGTCACTCACCTTGACAACACCACATTGTTTGAAGAAGTCTGCCAGCTCTTCCAGGGTCACATTGTCATTCAGTCCCTGTACATACACTGAACTGTTGTCCGAGTCTTCATCAGGGTCTACAGACGGGCCTAAGGAAATCAAATTAACCCAGGTGTCAAAACACAAGGCAGCAGGTATACTTATAAAGACATACATTTTGTTTGTTCAGCTTTATTTCCCATTTACCTCCAACCCAAGAGGATTTTTGGTCTGGTTTCCTGTCATGATACAGTCTAAACCATATCTGTCAATCAAAACAAGTGCCCAATATGGAAGGTGCTCATTCCTTCTAGCTCATGTTTCCTTCCAGAAACTGGTGAGGTCCTGCCCATTTCAAATGTGCTACCAGCAGCAAAGCCCTATAAGTAATGGTGTGGTAACACCTTAATGAGGTGAAAACAGCTGAGAACAAACAGTAGGTAACAATGGAACAAACAAACATCAGGGATGAAAAGCAGGAGTGTTTGTTGTTCCCGAGTGAATTAGCAGGTATGTTTAAACTCATTTAAACCCTCTCAGTAATTAAATCAATTGGATTTAGTAAAAGGTAGTTTCATTCACATTACTTAAACAGGCATCTACATTCTCCATGGACATCTTAAATGGGTTGCATTATAACACTGATATATGTCAGGTGAACCACAGCTAAAACAGGATGGTTAGTGACCATATTGGTATGATGTGAGAAATTTTTGCTAGTTACTGAAGAAAAAACATCTGTGTTAAAACCTGATACCATCTGCAAGTGCATACCAGGATTTTACATCCTTTGTGTAACTGCATACCACCATTTAGCCTAGACACCTATTTCCTTGCTGCAGTAGGTCCTTTATAACCAGTTAAAACTATAAGGTGATTCTGAGACACAGCAACTGTAAAAATGTGCCTTTGTATGCACGTGATAGGAAAGAACAGATTACAAATTCACAAGCTATGGGGCAGAAGAGCACAGAAAGGAAGACAAGTTTTTTAAAAAGAAAAGAAGTGATCACTACACTGGCAGATACTAGATTTGTTTTTATATTGCTTAAAGTTAATCCCTGGCTATTCAGATATAGCAGACATTAACTGCTCAAAAACAGAACCTCATTTCCTGAACAAAGGAATAAGGATCTAATGAATGCTTGCAAATTTAAGTCAGCTAGCTGGCTGCTTGATTAATCAAAAAGGCAACAGCAAATGAAATTTTCATAAAGACACTGAATTACACAGGATGAGTATTCTTGGGCATTTAATACAGATGGGTAAGAAATAAGGTGGAGAATTTTTTTGTGGACAAGTTATCTGAAGGATGGCTACATGGGGATAAGGTTAAGTGGGAAGGCACTCTGAACAGTTATGCAAAAAAAGTTACCTAAATCAAGATCTGGTCCTTCTTCCATGGGTCCTGCCAGTCAGGAAAAAAATCAGATAAAATGTTGTTAGTGCAAGTCTTGCAGCCTGAAAAACTGACACACACAAAACTATCTACTTACAACCACCATTTGATGGTGTTTGTTAAACTCAAATTGACCTGCATTGCAAAAATGTTAGCAATGCACCTTTAAACTCTGTGATCAGTTTGCTATGATTTTAGCAGCCTTTTAAACCATTAACCACTATTACGCTTTTTTAACACTTTATTGGGCCAATCAGTGTTAAGTTTATAAAAAAAAATTACTTTTTTTTTTTTTTTATTAAATCCAAACAAATCTATTCTCCCCAAATTACAGAAGTAGTTTCTCAATACTTCGTTACCCTTTGTTCTGTAACCATAGGTTAAACCTTATACCCCTAGGCATTGCCGGCAGTACCCATTAAAGTCTTGTTGCACATGTCATTTTTTACCACTTATGAAACTAATAAAAATTATATTTTTTCTAAAAACTGACTGAAATTTTTTTTTTTTTAACACTATCCATTGTAATGCTCAAAAACTTACCACCAGGCTTATTGAAGCCACCTCGCTCTCCAGCGCTGCTGGGGGGATAAACGAAGAAATGAAGGCCTTTCCCTTTAAAAAGCCAGTACCGCTCTGAGCCTCTGGGGCTCACTGGGAAGAATGGCACTGGCTAAACATCTCCAAACAATGCATCTGTCTCTCTCTCTCTCATCTCGTCACTATGCCTTTCTTCAGGGCAGCTTGCTCAAATTTCCTTTACATACACAACCTTGTTTGTCTGGCTTTAGACACCACTTTTGCTGTGGAACCCTTTCATTACTTGTATTGGTATTAATCAGTGCAATACTTGGGAAAAAGAAAACATTTAGAACTTTTAAATTATGCCTAGATTTTATTTTATTTTTTTAAAGAAAAATAATTAACATCATCTACTGGTCAACTCCCTCCCCTTTCTGTGTACATAAAGGTGCACCCTCAGCCTCTGGCAGCACGACAGCAAACTGAGCCCCATATCCCTAACATTAACAGATAAAGGCAGGAAACAACCATAAGCAATACCTAGAAGAACACAGTTCAGATGACATTTCCATTAAAACCTTAGTATAAAGGTATACACATTCAGGTCACTACTGAATTTAACAGTCTCTGTGGAAAAAGAACTTACAAATATATCAGGGCTCATAGGCCTGGGGGTGCAGCTTTGTGGACACAAAAAAAAAAAAAAAACCAAACCAAAACAGGATTTAAGATCTTAACACAGGCCAATGTAGAATCACAGCCTGTAGCTTTTAATGCAAAAGCTTTAGGCTCTTAGTTTACAACTGCTGGCTAGCTAGGAAAATGCCACCTGAAATGGATTTTGTTTTTTGAGAGGATGGGTTTGTTTGGTAGGAGGGAATCGAGGAGGGAGCGCACCATCTATTTTCTAGCAAATATTGCACCTTTAATACCTAAAAGGTTTTAAATACACAGTTCCAAGCTGTTGCATGCAGCTTTGCTTCCTTTTTTTCTTAAAAGTACACACCATATATGTAATGTCTCTCTCTTTAAACACATGTTTTACACTTTTTAATGTTACACAATTCTAAAGTAGTATACCTCCTCTGCTTTTATTACCAAACAACAAGTATGCAGTTACCAAAGTTACAGAAGGATTCCATTTATACAATGAATACATTTGATTAAAAATATTCTATGTATATTTTTCCTCTCCATATGGACACCGTGTCTAGTCCCACTTTTCATTATGCTGCCGGCTGAGTACTGAGTACGGGTACTTTTTAAGTATTGAAGTGTATACAAGGCTCTCACTTTGTAACCTGTAGCATATAAATGCGACAAAGCATGTTAAAAAGTTTCCATGTTTAACAGCCAATGAAAATATAAAATAATTGAGTCAATGAAAAAGGGCATGTTAATAACATTGAGCTCCTTACCTGCAGGAGACACTGAAATCCATCACCACAGCATGATAAAAAGGGCCGAGTTCCCCTACCCTGCCCCCTTGGTGCTGAACCTACTGCTTCATGGAAAGGCCACCGTTTCTACGGACAGTAGAAAAATCTACATTCATAAAGCAGAGGCCCCTCAAAAATTCTACTCCACTGGAAATCACTACAAAAAGCCATTTAATCTCTGATTACAGGGGTAAAATTAGAGAGAAAAAATTTGTGAATCTTTTGCAAATGTAAAGTACTGAGATGGCTAGAAGTTTTAAAATGTGATGATAGTAATTTCAAGTGTCTACATCTACTTTAAACACATTAGAGAAATACATTATGGCTGAAATCTTTATATAGAACAATGGAACTCTTCCATCCAAGCCAATTATGAAGTCAGATGTGTTGCAATATTAATATAAATCCTTACAATTACATTAAAAAAAAAAAAAAAAAAAAAATCAAGTGGCTGCATTTCTCCAATAAAGATTTCAAGCTGTCTGGATACATTTTAGGTAAGCTATGCAGAATGACAGTAACTTCTTCAATTAATCCAACAGTTATAAAAAAGCACATTATGAATGGCTGTAGGACTGCCCCAGCCAGATAAATAAAACTAATGTTTTAGCAAGATCGCCCTGATGTTTTATACTTCCCACTTCCCCATATCCAACTGGTAGTGATGACAGTCTGCATAGCTTTAAACTATGTTACAGAGGGACAGAACACACACAAAGCTACACCCTTCCTTATATCAGCTTTTGATATTAGTTCATCATCCTCACCTTTATTAAAACAGACACCAGAGACAGGGAGATATCAAGTACGGACCTGAATAAATAGGCTTACTAAACAAGATTATGCCATTAGTTAAAATGACCAAACTGATTTTAGACCACCCGAGAGCTCCATTGGGGAAGTCAAGTCAGATCTTTGTGCTCTTGGCTTTTCCTTCACTCTCCACAACCAAGCTCTACTTACTCTGGCCATTCTAGAGTCATGGCTGCAACGGCAATAATCTGACCCACACATTCAGTTATGATAGTAGCTCCAAGTGCTACTTCTAGTACAAACAG
The DNA here is from genome assembly GCF_052110815.1 of Crocodylus siamensis. NCBI lineage: Eukaryota > Metazoa > Chordata > Crocodylia > Crocodylidae > Crocodylus > Crocodylus siamensis. Next base: position 50,009,482 of record NC_143403.1, read on the forward strand.
ACAGACATTATAATACCTGACATTAGGCTTCCATTATGTACATACCTGAAACATCAAGATCCCAGTAATGAGGCAAAGAAAGTGAATCTTGGATCTCTTGGAAGGTTTGTGTGTGTTTTATCCAGTTATTGTTAAACCCCAGAGGATTTTACCTCTTGATAACCACGAAGGGAGCTGAAAGTTCAGTATTTAGCTACACCCTTAATTCCCCAAAACCCAACCAGCTGCAGGAAAAAAAAATAGCTCCTGCCCCTACTTCCCCTAGGATGACATCTCCATGGACTAGAAGCAAGCCTGCTATGGATAAGTGTTCTCCATGGAAATGTGGTTGTACATTTCAATCTTTCAGTCCCCTCTTTCCACTTCCAATCCTATGGGTAAAACAGAATTAGGTAAAGAGAGAAAAGATTTGCTCTTACCCCATTCCACCGCGTCCTCCTCCCCGCCCACCTCTGCTCATGCCTCCACGATCAAATCCCCCTCGTCCCCGGCCCCGGTTATCAGGGCCGCTCATGTTCCGATTTTCTCCTGGGCCTGAGTAACCTCCAGATTCTTGTCCGTATACATTCATGCTGCTGGGATGGTCCTGACGGAATGAACCTGTGGAAAATTAGTATTGAAGATATTCAGATGGCAGCAATCTTATTCTGAACGGCCCATTCCTTATACACGCATGCCTTCAGTACCAAGAATCCTAGCAATACTGAGGAACAACTGTTATATGTGGATCTTAATGCAGTGATTCATTTCAAGAAAGGTGCACTGCACTACATTTACAGAATCAAGCCTGAAGCTACTCCCAGGCAGTCAAGCATCTACAGAATTATCTGCTGACAGAACTACTGGTCACAAAGTAGCTTTGCTCATTTTAACCATTCATATAAATCTGTGTTTCTACACACATTAACGAGTTGCTCACTTCCATGCTCCAGAAGTGTCAGGGGCAGGGCATCACAACTGCAGCAAAATTGGGAAAGCCAAACAAATGCAACAGATTAAATGTATTACCATCAATATGCTTGCAAGGGTCTTATTTAATATACATCACATCTGGGTTCTAACACTGAACACATACAAAGCCTCTTTCAGGAATTTACCAGTATGTTTCATTTGTACTGTGCAAGTATAAAGCAAGATACAAGTCCTGTAGTAACAAAAGATGTTAAGCAAACTCACTCTGTTGGCCATAGCTGCTACTCTGTTGGCTATATTGGCTTGGGGCCTGGCTGTAGGATCCAGTTGGAGGTGGATAACTAGTGGGTGGTTGTTGCCCATAACTGCTTTGCTGACCATAGCTTGTCTGTTGACCATAGGTACTTGGCTGCCCATAGGAACTCTGCTGTGAGTAAGTGCTCTGATCATAGCTACTTGGCTGTGTAGATGAATAGCTGAAAGATACAAGTGATTTTAGAAAACATCTAAATCAAATCCCCTACAGAATGGGCTGCAGAAGTGCCTAACTAGACAACAATGCAAGTCTTAAGTAGCCTGCATTATTACAAGTTCTTTAAAAAGCAGTCAGTTTACAGGTGCTGATCTACAAGTACTACAAAAGAAATAAGCATCCGAGCCAGGCTGCTGAAGTTTTTTTAGTATGGTCCCTTGTTCTTAACAGCACTAGAAAGAGGTAAATATAAATCACTGGGGGTGGGAAGAGTGGGTAAAGATGAAGGGTGTTTTCCTAGCAAAATATATGAACAAATAGATTCAGGTAAATGTCTGAAAACAGACATTGCCAGTACAGGATTTTAGCACCACAGGAGATTATAGATGTATGCTGGATTAAATTTCAATCTGTAGTTTATTTCACCAACTTTTAAACACAAGAAGAATAATTACTTGTTATTTCATGAATGTTTCCAACAAAATAAACCAAACTTGCTATCAGGGTTTCAGTTTTTTCTAACTCACCAAGTAATTAAAAAAGAAAGGTTGTTTTACATTTGTGGATCAACACTTCAACTGATAATTCTTCTTCTTTTACAAAAAAAAAAAAAAAGAATATCAAAAGCTAACACTGCAAAGGAGCGAAGGGATCAGAACCTGAACCATTCCTTCTTCAAGACTCAAAATATTAGGCAACAACATGTTACAGGTTAATAGGTACCTTTCACATTACAGAAATATTCACCTTTAAATGTTATGGCATGCCTGCCTTTAAAGATATGCCTCCTTCAACAGGGACTTAACTCCATCACAATTGTTTATCCTCCCTCTTTGACCCAGAAAGTAAAAAACTGGCCAAAGGGGGCAATCTCTTGCAAGTGTGTCAAGAAGAGTTTTAAAGAGCAAGCAATTAAAGCACAATGCATTTTACATTTCTGCAAACTAGGAAAGTTCCTTAAAAAAACCCAAACTGACAAAAAAAACAGCAGCACAAGGATTTGCCCATGTTTTATGCTCTAAATCCAGCATTAATAAATTTAGTTTTCTGGAGCAGTTACCTTGTAGGAGGATAGGATGGAGGTGCGGTGACTGGCTGCATAGGATAACTGCCAGGCACCTGAGGATAACTGTAGTTACTCTGTCCGTATCCTAGGCTGGGCTGGCTGTAGCCTGCTGTACTTGACTGAGGTTGGCTAGTCTCCACTGGCTTGCTGCCATCCTGGGGTCTAAAAGAAAAGTTGAGCAATAATGAGTTATCTTGTATCAAAAGCACATCTCTGCCACAGTTCATCTTGCAATAAGGATGCAGATAATCCCTTCAGAACACTAATACTGTTTGAGAACTCTAAACTCTACTTGATAAATTTGACCTAAAGGTTGCCTTGGGTAGACAACACTTTTGGCTTTTGCATCAAAACCTGAAGTACTTACTAAACAAAATAGTTTAATGTCTATACATGACTAAACTATTTGTAATCACTGCCCTAAACCCCATTTTTAAATGCCAGTCCCACCTTCCCTCCTTCCAATAAACCTCTTTTATATACTGAATAATCAATTAAGTAAAAGGTTTGGTATAAGCATAGGCCAGAGATGGTTTATACGATCTACATCTGAAGTCATCCATGTACACCTGTTCCAAAATCCAGGCACAAGGGCATGTTAGGTAACACTATTTTAAGTAACCCCCTAACTCAGTGACTAGACAAAAGTTAAATTTTCTGTACTATATTTCTGGCCAACTGAACTGTTTTGTTCATCACTAGTAGTTCCTGCCACAACTGGCAATATCACTGATTCATCACACTGGAGAGAAAAACCCTAGGCCCTAACAAAATAGGATAAAACACACAGCAATACTCAAAATCAAAAATGGAAAGAAAGAGCAGTGGACCCAAATATATCTGGTGCTGCTCTTTAATCGATCAAAAAAGGGCTCTTAACAATAGGTAAGAAAATTAACCTTATTTAAAAAGACAGACAACATTACCTCGCAGGTGCAGATGTTGCTGGCTGCTGCCCATAGGTTGGGTAGGCAGGCTGGGTGCCATACGGGGACTGTGCTGCATAAGAAGCCTGGGTGGTGGTAACGGTAGCTGTTGTAGTATCATAGGCAGCTGTGCCATATCCCTGGACAGGCTGACTATAAGCTGGAGGGGCAGTTGGGGTAGTATAACCTAGATAAATAGTAGTTTGGTCAGACTGACAGTTGAGTTATAGCTTTCACATTTCAAACAGTTTTACTGTTGCTCATGATTCTTATTTGGAGCTTACAAAGTCATTGATTTTAATTTAATTTAAAATGAGCAATACACAATCTGAAAAATTTAGTTTGTCCTCCTCTTTTCTTCTTTCTGGCATGTGAGGGCCTTTTTCTTTTGCTTCCAAGCATTGGTTTTTACCATTTTTTCTTCTCTTTCTTTGCTTTAAGACTGCAAATTCCAGCCTATTCTTTCAGCTCTGGCTGAAGGCTAGAGAAGTAATGGCAGGAGATCACACGTATCAACAGAATGAAAGGAGTAATGAGTTACTTCAGTCCATATCAAAATACCACTTCAGTTACTTAATTTTAATGACCAATTAAAAAAAAAAAACCCCAAACAAAAGCTGAAACATGCGGAAAGTTTTCCAAAACAGGGAAGAGCAGGTGACATTACTGAGTTTACTCTAAAGTAAACAAAATAAAATATATGACCCCTTTCTCTCTCCTCCTGAAAAAAAAAACAACAAAAATCTCTAAGCAGTTATACAACTTTGAATCGGTTTCACCCTTTCAGACTTTCTTAAAAAAGGCAGAACCCTAGCTTTTAAGCAAGTCCTTCATAGGTCATCTTTTAAAGTACTATTCATGTAAAAAATTACATATGCTTGCAAGGGAAAGGAGTGCATGCTTTTGTTCTGCATTTACTACTTTAGAGAGAAGGGGTACCTCACAAATGAAACATAAGAAATCAGACTGTTTCTCCTTCTTTAATCCACTTCCATTTAAGCTATGGAAAGACTTCAACAATTTAATATACCTTTGTTTGATCAATATAAATAAATATTTGAAAGTTATTTTAAAGAAATATTCCATCTCTTACACACTGAGTGTGTACATCAAAGCAATGTTATTTTATTGATTTTTCCAGCTCAGACTGGTCATATGATAGAGCTGACCCTGTTTTGTCATTTCATTCTAATTCTTCAAAAAAATAGTTGTATTAAACAACAACTTTTTAAATAATGTAATTTTAACCTAAACATTTAATATGCCAAATCCTACAGTTTAAAAAATAATTTGGTTACCAAGAGCTGATTGATTCCAAAACTATAAAGGGTTTTAAGCTCTTACAGAAAAGTTGATTGATTTCCACTACTAGCTAACAGCAGACCATTATCTCAGGCCTACTGTGCCTCAGTTAAAAATTAACAAGTAAAGAAGAAACTTATTTTATTGTACTTAAAATACTTGTGATGTATTCTTCCTTGTAATTACATATAGTGTTCCCCACCCCAGTCCCTTGTTTCTAACTCCTTCATTTTCAGAGGGGAAATTATCTCCAATACAGAAAAAATTACAAGTTAGCATCTAACTTTCTTTCATGCTCAAGAGTTTTCAGAATGCATAAAGGTGCTTCCACTGCTTGCTGCGCTACACGAGTGACCTGCGACAAAGTCCTTGCCTACCGAGCTCATGACATAGGATTTAAAGAGAAAGAATTGAAAAAGGAAGCTACCTCACAGCACATTTCAGAGGAGCTGTAAAACCAAGGTATAAAACCAACTTCAGTTCAGCATTCTGAGTATTACTGTAGTACCCAACTCAAGTTCAATTCTTCCACATGGATCCCAGCATTCTGAATGGCAGTTGTGTCAGAATTCAGTCAAACTAGAAATGCCAAAGAGTGAGTATGTATTCTCCCTTCCTCTAGGAAAAGAACTGAAGCAAATAGCAATAACATTTGATTTTCATAATATTCTCATCATTCATTTTTGTCTAGGTGGCCTGTGAACAACCAATCTCTGTTCTAGAGCGTAAGTGTGAGGAAAAAAATTTAAGAGGGTGGCATTTAAGGATGTAAAAATAAAACACATTTTTAGTGTTGTACACATTCAACCAATTTAACAAAAATGGAATTGCCTTTATGATAGTTTAGGTGAGCTACAAGATTTCATATGCACTGGCAGTACTCTAAAGTTAGAAGAACTCTAATTTCAACTAAGCCCTTGGCACTCACTGCAATTCCTAATGACCAAAGGTGAAATCTGCAACAAAAACAAAGAACGCTGGTCCTAAGGCTACATATATGTGGAACCTGTTGCAGGGCAGGGGGTTATATCTGACTGTCTTTTCTTGGTACAACTGATGACAATACTGCACCTCAAACCAAAAGCAGACAGCACAGCTTTCAGAATGTTAAAGACCAGCACAGTATTTCACTCCAGCAATATGAAAGAACCATTCATTTTAACAGTTGTGAAATCCAGCCTTGGCACACTGCTTGTAGAAGTACTATTAATATTTAAATCTGCATCGGTAAAAGTAAAACGATATAGGATCTCATCGGTATAAGTTTTATCATCACCAGAGCAATAGCCAAGTTTAGAAAAAGCAATGAGAACTGCATTTTTAAACATATAAGTTCCATTTCTTGGGGAAATTTAAATCATTTAACCCTCACTTACCCTAAAATATTCAGAGGCTCTTTTACCTTTTTTTCCTTACTATATCACTCAATTTAAGAACACCGACAGTCTAATTCAGAAAATCCAGTTCAGGTTATTCCTTAACTGGTTCAGTTTCCCCTCAAAAGATGGAAGCAAAACTCTTACCAAAGGCTAGATGAATTCTGTATGAGAAGAAGCGTGCAAGATTTGGTCCTCAAATTCAATTCAACAAAAATAATGATTTTATTCTGAAATAACTGATTTCTTTTCAGCTGATAGCAGTTTTCAAACAACTGTCTCTAAACAGTGTAACAAGCTACCATGGCATTTGTATGCTGGCAGTGCCTGTTGCCTAGTTGATTTATCACCAGTAAGAATCAAGATGTAGAACATTTTGTTCACCCTCCATTCTATTTTTGTATAATGAGTTACTCTACATTGTAGTAGGATATGAACCTAACCACAGGTAAATTTACTGTTGAAATGTTAACAGTGACCAAGAGGATAGGATTACTTAATGGCAGTCATTTGGTCATTAAAGATTTGTCTTTGACTTTTTTAAATTCTATACATTCATTCTAAACAATAGGAGCATTTCTATTAATGTGTCAAATATTTCATGACAGATCTATTTGTTTATTTTTGGTGCACATCAATTCATGTGTATTTACCAAGATTATTAAGGAACTAGCTATGATTTTGCTTATTAATCTGCTCTCTAAGCGTTTCAAACATGGTCATAACCCCCGCCCCCGTTCTTTATGCTATCAAAAATGGAATGACAATACAGAAAAAAGTTTAATTGCATTACCTCAGTTATGTGCCAAGGTGCAAACAGGTGTCAACAGACAGCTATGTAGCAGAGGGAAGACTGCATAAGCTTCAATGGAAGCCCAAGGCAGGTTAAAGCAGCCTTATTCTGGGCCAAAGTAGTAGAAGAACTGGCTCTGCTACTTCTGTAGGCCTCGACACCAAGCTATTTCTGGGCTGTGGTAGGTTTTCCTTCAGAGGCTTTAACTGCCTTAGCAACTTACAGCCACTTTAATTAAACTAAAAAATTGTTGCACTTACTCAGCTATACAATGCGGTGCTCAAAATAAAAAGCCAGTTAGTTCCTAGAGAATGTTAAACTAAAATTTAATTATGAAAATTGTTAAGTCTACCATTGATCCTTTTTAAGGTATTAAAGTTTATGTCCTCAACAGCACTGCAAGTTTTAATATGAAAAACTAGACAGAACCTCACTGGTAAACAAAGCCAAGAGTAAAAGTTTAACAGGCTTTGAAGTAGGCTCCTTTCTTGCTCTACCACTTTACATCTGCACAGCACACACTCCTAAGGAGGAATGGTGTAGTTTGGAAAAAAAACATATGGAAAAGGAATTTGGCGCAGCATATAAGCAGCTCTGCCATGGATAAGGACAAGAATGCATACCACACAGATCAAGGTAAAAATCATACTTTAACCTGCTACATGATCTTCTCTTTCATGATTACTGTCCCTGTCCCTATTAATTTCTAACCTTAAACTACTTTAGAGGACAGAACAATTAAATACTCCTAGAGAAACTGCAATTACTACAGTCAAACGCTACTGGTTCCCATTCTTCAGAAAATAAGATTGCTATCAATAAGATTCCTCCTCCACATGCAACAACAGAGCCATTAGGTAATTACTCGAATACGGGCGTTATGGGGTAATTTTTTTCTCCACACTTTTCTTTGTGAAAATCCACCAGTAGATTATATGGCCAGATATTACCACAGGTATGCTTCGTCTGTTCTTGTATCAATATTACTAAGGAACCCTTAAGGACCTTCCACTTCAATTATGTTTATTTTTAATGAAGAAAAGATGACCCATGTAAAACCCCAGACAGAATGTGACTTAGCTAAAGTAGAACCAAATTATGTTCATGGACTCTTGCCTGGTTCAAACCAAATATAGCAGAATACAGTTTAATGATGCATCCAGTTTCTCCAGGGGAGTTATTTTTCTCAAAACATCAAGACATTTTTATGAATGAGCTCCAGTTAAAGAGCACAAGTCAAATCATTTACAGAGCATTTATGAAGATGTGAGGTATGCATCTGAATCAGAAACCCAGAGACATAACATGGAACATGCAAAGGTGGTGGTCGATACATCTGAACATGTCTAATCATGCTGTTTACCCTTTAGGAAATGGTAAATACAAGACATATTCACCCGAAGCATCATGGTACAGCTTTATTCATAAAGCATGTCACTCAGAGGAGTTTATGAAAGATACTCATTATATAGACAAGGAACACTAGCAAATTTTGAATAGCACTGTACATTTATTGTAATGTTACCAGCTTTTAGGCTAAAACAAATGAAAACACCTAAAGGGTTAACATCAGAAGGTTAGACAGAATGAAACAACATTTTCCATGCAAGATTGAGCAGGATAGTCAAACCTGTACTGGTCCCTTCTACTGTGGAAAGCACAAGACAAAAAGTAGAGGGTATACTATCAGAACAGGAAAACAGTCACTTTAACTAATTTGAATTTCAAGTAACTGAAGAGTTTAGAAAGGTTCTCCATATGAGGGCAAAAGATGCCCAGAGTACACATTTTCAGTTATCAACTTCTTTTTCCCCCGTTCCATAAAGAACATTCTGTAGTTATATCTAGTTCCACAGCATGAACCAGCATCCAAATATTCCATGACAAAATAAATGGGTACATTTACTCCTGGTATTCACCCCACCCACATCTTGGAACAATTTTAAACAACAGCTCCATAAATAAAAAGGTTATCAAAAGAACACTGTATCCACATCACAGTTACCCAAATCTATTCAATACCTGCGCAGGCCAGAAAGTTCCAATACAGATAAGGCAAGACTTTTAAGATTTCCCCAGTAAAATAAAAGTTTTGCAACAGTAGCATAGCTCTTACCAGTTGGAGGCTGCCCATAAGAAGTTGCATACGCAGTCTGCCCATATGTTGCAGTTGTCTGAGCCTGTGTGTAGTTGACATCAGTAGGTTGTCCATAAGTTCCATAACTCTGTTGCCCATAGGTCTGCTCCAAAGATTACATGAATTTAATCAAGTGCTGAGATCACCGTTTTATTACAGAGATGTATACAGACAAAACTTAAAACAAGACCAACTAAAACATGGAGCAGTATGAAGTGCCTTAAGTCACCCAACATTTTTATTTTTTAATTTTTAAGTCAAGTTGAGACTTTGCAAAGTCCCAGCAGTTTTAGATTAACATGTATAATTAATTTATAAATACTGTCTTTAAGTGCCATGACTAGCAGATTCATTTGTATTTAGCAAATTCACACAAAATCACAGAAGAAGTAGAGTGGGAAAGCCTACTTTCAGGAGGTCATCTACTGCAAACCCCTGCTTAAAATACTTTTGTTGGGCATGATCCTATCCCTGTTGGGTGTCTGTTTGACCTGCTCTTAGAAACAAAAACTTCCAAGCATGAATATTCCACAGCTTCTTGGAATAACCCAGGGATTCTCAAACCGAGTTGCAACCTTCTGGGGAGTTGCAAACAACTTCCCGGGGGTGCACATGGCAGCAGCACAGAGTGCTAGAACAGGGGTGGTGGCTGCCAAGTGCAAGCTCCCCATACCCCACCATCTACCACCTCGGCTCGTGGTATCACAAAGTCTGAGAACCCCCGGAGTAACCTGTTCCAATGCTTAGCCACTCTCAGAATAAAGCTCATCTTAATATCTAACCTAAGTTTTCCTGTGCTGCTGTTTAAGACCAACTGCTCTTTCTCCCATCCTCTGTGGCTACAGAGAACAGTTCATCTCCATCCTCCTTATAACCACTCTTTATGTAAAGCAGAACATGGAAATTTAAGGTCCTGCTCTCTCAAGCACTTTAATGGGATCATAAAACTATTCACATGAATAATCCCATTGATTATGATAGGAATATTCACGTGTTTAAAGTTATACAGGAAAATAAGCATTTACAGCAGGATTAAACTATACTTCTAATACCAACGTTGCGAAATAAAATCTGGGTCACTTCAAAACTGCTTCAGCACTGAGTGTAACATTATTTAGGTTTTCAATATACTAATAAATTGGTTTCGTGTATTTTCATACAGAGGCCAGAACTTCCCCAGACATGTGTCCACGTCCATACTTTGATACAACAGTACTTTGACTATCCAGAATAATTAGCATCACCATCATTCTAATGAATTAATTTTTCTAGATAATCAAATATTATAGCATGAAGTGCTGAAAGCAATACTTTAGTTACTGTACTGTACAGCACATATTTTAAAAGAGCCAAGAAATCAAGGTATGATATGGTACTGTTTTAAAACCTCAAAGCATTAGTAAATAAACAACACACAGAGGACTCGCCTACAAGCAAACTGAACAGTGACTTGATTGGTTTGTTAACAAAAAACCTTCCAGTTAACTGACTCTCTGGACTCTCTGCTATATCAAAAACAGTATTTTCAAAACCACTAAAGGGCTTGTCTACATACAAAGTTATTCAGAAACAGCTATTTCTGAGTGACTCCATATGCAGGTATGCTTATTCTAAAAAAACAGCAGTCACATGGATCTGTTCAGAAATAGCTACCAAGCTTTATCTTAAACCAAATAAACTATGAGTGTAAACAAGCCTCAAGGGCTTGTTACTCCACTACCGAAGTAAACTAATCATAATGGCTACAGTACACCACTCCAGCTACAAAGAGATTTAATTAATTATCACCGAATGACAGGACCAGCATCTTAGGAATTAAAACTAAATGGCTGTATCCCTATTATATTACAGGTTTCCCTCACTTCATCCTATACATGCATTCCTGGAAAATGGCACATAACTCAAATTCACATCAAGGGAACCCACTTTACAATGTAACAAATAGGGATATGTTCCAAGACTTCCACTGTACTGACCTCACAACTGTACTGATGTAGTGTGGTACCGCTCTCAGGGCAGCTGCAGAAGTACGGGCACCAGCTGCCTTGAGTGGTGGCCACAGAAATTGCTGCCAGGCAGCTTTATGGCTCCCAGGGCACTGCAGTGACAGGGCTAGCCAGCTCAGTCTGAGCACCACCACCCAGCTCAGCCCCCGACATAATTTTGTCTTCCTCCACCTAAGCTGTCACTCCCACAATACACTGCACAAACCAGCTGACTGCAAGCTTCCAGCACACAGATCACGTAAGAGCGAACTTACCTTGCATGTAACAAATTTCTAGCATAAAAGGGTCATTGCATAAGACTGAATTCACACATACAGAACCTGCATAAAGCCCGGGAAACCTGTACTAGCCTGGGTTTTAAGCAAATCCAGACCTGTGCCATGGTCCAACTAACTAAAAGCTAAAAATACCATTTAACATGAAGCAGTAATTGGCAAGCGTGGATAGGTGATGAGCTAGGGCAATATTTGAGTTCTATTTTGAGCTAACAATGTAGTGAAGACAAGCGTCAGGCCCAAATTCAGAAAGGAATTTAGTTCCCTAACACCTCGTGAAATCAATGGGAAATAGGTACTGAACTACCTTGGTGGATCGGGTGTGGTATGCCCCTCCCTGGAAAGTGATGTCAACAGAAAAAGATTTGTAAATTTATAAACTGTATTTTTAAAAGGAAACTTTGTTTACCTTTAAAATTGCTTTGGAAAGCGTCTACAGACACATTCCTTTAAACACTTTAAACTGCCTTTTAAAGAATACCCTCAACTTGAAATCTTAGCCTACTGAAAATGTAATAGTTCTAGGAACAATACCTTCACCTACAGCCTGTTCTTTTTTCTTACTTTATCCACTAACTGTTACCATTTTGCAAATATAAATTATCCTACTTTAACAGGTCTCTCTCTTCTGCATTGCCATCTCAAACATCCACAAACAGGAGAAACTGTCAAACATAAACCAATAATAATCTTGTCTTGATTCTCTCAGATAAAGCAATCTTAAGCTAGAAACATTTAACAAGAAACAGGTTCAGAGAATGATTTTGAGGTTGAAACTGAACTAACATCAGGAAAATTTTTGAAGATGTATTTTGACATTAGAAAGCATATTTCACTGGTTGTTTTATGCCCTGTAAGTTTCTGATTAGTTTATTGCAGGGGTATGAAACTCATCTGGCAGGCCTATGGACTCCCCTGCTTCCTTCCTCACACCAGATTCAATACATGATGCACCACCACCCCTTCTTCCCAGGACTATGAGCCAGGGGGTGGAAGGCCTGCAAGTATTATGGGGGTTGTGCATCAAGCCCTATGGGCTGGGTCCCTCTGGCACCCTGAGGGTCATCTCAGACACAGAGGCAGCACCAGGGACCAGACAACAGAGCTCTGCAGGCTGGTTCTGATCCATGGGCCACATCTTCAACACTCCCAATTTACTAAAAGACACTGGACTCTGTAGCAGTTAGAAAATTCTTTTAATTTACCTGGGTGGTCTGTGCATATCCTTGAGCTGGTTGAGCTGCATATGCGCTGTAGCTGTAAAATGAATGTAATGAAATTTATAAATGCAGCTACTTTACATACATGCAGCCACTCTTAATACATTACTTTATGCAAAAGACACTTTCAGTATTCCTAAAGCATTCTTGTTACAGTTCTCAGAATTTTACATTACATTATCCAATTTAAAGAATGCACTGGGATCAACTCACATGTGTGAGTTGAGAAATACAACACACTGATTATACACTTCTTTAAAGAGGAAGATAGCTTAAGCTCTTTTAAAAACATAAATAACAAGATCACAATTTTACTTACCCCTGCTGGGCTGCAGCTTGGCTATATGTACTATAATCTGAAGGAGAAGAAAAAAAATGTCAATGGAACATTAATAAAGAGTGTAAATTGCCAGAATTCCTTCTAGCTGCTTGGAAAAGGAAAGCCACTACAAACTATCTGAAATCAGAGTTTAATATGTACTTTAGGTAAATATGGTTTTTAGCATTTGGGTTCAAAAGAAGAACTTCCTCCTTTATTACCTAAACTTTGCTGCAGCAGTTTTTAGAAGATCCCACCTTAATGTAACTGCCAACTGGCAAGAGTGGTAGCATAGTAGTGGGGATTTTGTTTCTTAAAGAAAAGAAACATTCTATCTATTTGACACATGAAAATAGGTTTAGGAGACCATTCAAAATGGCAAAGTTAAAACGCACCGTCTGCTCCTTGTATTTTGACTTTAATGGCCTAAAGTGAATTACTGGAAAATTGTGTTAACAGGTTCCCTACAAACAAATTTCAAGACATTCAACTGGCAGTATATGTCCAGATTTTTCTCTCTAGAGCCCAGATCAAAGTCAATGCTCTGATCTAGAGAAACTGAAATTTAGAAAATATAGGCAAGTCATTATATGTATTTATATACCCTTTTTATAGGGATGGGAAATACATACCCATATGGTAATTACAAAGCTATATTTGAGATGATTATGGATCACAGCTTCAAATGAACACTTGTTTGAAAGAGAACTGAAAATACTTTACAAATGCATCCAAGGCAAATGGTAACAGGAAAAGTCCCACACTTGCCAAACTAATTACCACTTCCAAATGCTTCCCAGATTCAGTACAGCGTGCATAAAAGAATACAAAAAGACACGAATTGTTCAAATTGTGTGTCCCCTAGGTTTACCATACCTACTCAAGCCATTAGATTTAACTTAGTTGAAAAGTTTGGGACTAAATGTTGTAACACAAAAATTGCAAAAATTCTGGTACTTTGACAGTACAACAGGGTTAGTTAACCTAACCAAGAAAACAAAAGTCTAAGAATTCAAGGAATCTGGTTGGAAACTCCGAAGAATTTAGTAGAAGTGCACTGATGCATTGGTCCGATAGCAGATCGGCACCAATATAAAGAAAATTGACTGTACTGGAAATTGCCCTGATGTGGCTGGTAATCTGGCAGATAAACACCTGTGCATGAGAGCAGCTGCAGCACAGCATGCAGGCAGGAGGAGCACAGCCAGGCAGCATGCAGCTGGTAAGTCTGTTGTAGTGGATGAGGAAGGGGGGGAAGGGAGGGGTGTGGCAGGGAAGATCAAGGCCCCTGTAGTGAAGGAGGAAGTGTGGCAGGTGCTGTCCAGCTGGAGCAGGTCAAAGGATGGAGCCATGGCTGTCTGGGGAGTGCAGGGTGGGGTGGGCTGCAGCTATGGGCTGGGACTGTGCTCACAACACATGGGAGCTATGCTCAGGACAGGCAGTGGTGCTGGGAAGGGGCTACAGCAAAATTTGGGGTGACTGCAGCCCTCCCATAGCCCTCCTCCTAGTGCCACTGCTACCCATGTGCTGGAAGCGTAGTTCTGAGCGCAGCCCCCACACACTAGGAAGAGCCTCGCACAGCCCCAGCCCTAGCCTGCAGCTGCAAACTACCCCATGACCTCCCCACCCCCTGTGCAGATCCAGGGCCAACCCCCCCCCCCCCCGGGGGTGCACACAGCAGTGGGAGCTGATCCCTGGACAAGCAGTGGCTCCATCCCATGCCCTGCCCGAGCTGGGCAGCATCTGACCCAGCCCCACTTCCTCACTGCACCTTTCCTCCCCCTTCCCTGTCCACAACAGATTTACCAGCTGCATGTCTCAGTCCCCAAAATCTCTATTGGTACACCCCTAGAATTTAGTTATTTATCTGCTTTAATTCCTTCATCTTTCTAGCTTCTTGTAATTAGAAGTGTACATGTATCCAGAAAAAAACCCAGAGGTGTTTTTTTTTAATTTTTATATAAACAGAATTGTACTGTATACCAGAGGTTCTTATTTCTTGAGGTCAAAGACCTTCAACAACACAGCTATCATTTTTGTCCATCCTACCATGTCATATGCAGACTGAATTATACAGGTGTCTGTGTCCCTCCTACTTCAGCCTGGGAGTGCTTTTGGGAGCTCAAGCATTGGCCAAATTTTTTTTTTTGGGGGGGGGGGGGGATGCAGATGTAATTACCTGTATACAACTTTTGACTAGCGTACACAGTATTTCATATTGAAATGAAGGATATAAAACTGTTGTATTAGAAAGGGTAGCAGGGAAGTCTCCCCCAAATGTTAACCATCTGAGATAAACCACAACCAAAAATGCTGTTAGTTTGAAGACCCTTAGAGGTCTAACAAATTAGTATTTTAAAAAAATTGTTTTTTTAAAATATCACCATTTCCTTCTCTCCTCACTTATATGGCTTCCTCCATTTTTCGGTGTTCTACATTCCCCTTCCTATATCTTGTTATTGACTCTCATTCATGTCCTTCCCTTCTTATTCTCAGCTACCTCCGATTCCTAGCAATCCATCATCTTCCCCAGGACCACTCATCTATTTCAATCCATTTCTCCAATAGCCAGTCCTTCATCTTGTTCATAAGCCTCACCACCCCTACCTCCTCTTCTCCACAGCTTCAGAATGTCCTCTGCTGCCCTCCTGTGTTTTTACTGAACACACCCAATGCTTCTGAGACTAGCCCTTGTAGCTGAACACCATGGAAAGTATGGTCAACAGTTGTATGCTAAGATGAGACTGAGCACTCACCAATTCTGCCATCTCAGGTTTATCTCAAAGACAGTGGGAGAGGTGCAACTAGACAGACTAGAAACTGTTCTGATCTCACCTTCACCAGGTACCCTGACAGTAATGAACCAGGCCTTAGAAACAGAGAGGGCATTACAGCCACTCTCTATATAGTAGATTTCAGAATCTATTGTACAACCCCCTTCAGTAATAATACTCATTTTTCCTTATTTTCTTACACTTCCTTTTGGCAGCCTCCAAGGTATTATGTTTTTGTTAGTTTGCTTTTTTACCTCTTTGGACTTCAAAATTTAGCTAAATAAGCATACTACATTACATGTCTACCTTTATTAATTCCCCCTTTCAATTTACTAAAATATGTGGACTTGTCAAAACAAACAAACAAACAAAAAATCACCACTTAGACAAACCTTCTCTGAAGCTTTTATTTCCAACAGAACCTGAATCTTCTTTCCTGTTCTGTTATATGAGGCTTATCAATATAATGATGGTATGCTACAATAGCACCTCCACAGAAAGAACATTTTCATTTATTAAGTAGAAAAAAAGACCTTTAAAAAGATCTGACAATTTCTTTTATGGGTTAAGGTAGTGTTAATCAGTGACACTTTCCTTTAAAGTCCTTTTCGTTCTGGGAAAATCCAACCTTGTTGGGTTTAGCTTTAACACTTGTTTAACATGATAGTCAAGGTAGCCTGACCTACTTTATAAAACTTGTGTCCATTTACAAGGCTGACATCATTTTGTATTTTCTTCTCTCACACTTCATTGATTTCCTCCACAAAAAGAAAAAATATCTGCTAGGAAGTTCCATGATGAATACAGGGAGGAAAAAAATCCCACTAAATACTTAATATATTTGTAAAAAAAAGCGTTCTAACAGCATGTGGAGTCTCTACTGTAAGCACCTTTACAGTATTTAATTTTATAAAGTGCAAGACTCAAGGTTAAAGGTGAACTAGTGCAGTAGATTAAGGCTTTCTGATGAGTCATGAGGCAACAAGAACCTTTGGTGAATAAAGAAAATATGTTGGGTTTTTGTTTTATTTTTGTAGTTAGCAGGTCCCAGAATGGCACTTGTAGTGCCAAAAATCTATTGAATTAGTACTTAAACCATATTAGGGGACAGAGTCATAACACTCCCTTAGTGGTTAGTGCAGCTAGGCAGTTAATCAAGCTCCCAAATGTTATCAAAAGGTGCCAGGTACACAACTGTATTAAGGTACAGGGGCAGAATTAATCTACTACTATATAACTGAACTATATTGTGTCATGAGGCCGTGTGACAAGCGTAACCTGGTTACATGTATAGCTAGTCAAAGATAACCAGGTGCTTGCTTGAAGCAAGCAAATACTTTTCTTTGGCAAAAATCAGTTATCTATTTACCCGTCCACTGCTATGACTACACATCTACAAGTTCCAGGCAACATCACTGAAAGGCATTTTTAGCAGTGTTTAGACAGCTTGTATGGATAAAACTTGTAATGACCTGATCCATTCAAGTCCAAAGCAGATTTACAAACACACTTAAAAAAATACTGAATCCTAGCATGTACATCAGTCTCCATCTTCTCATCCACACCATTCCTGTTGACTGCTGAAGTTCAAGTTGTCTAAGACATATTTGCTTAGGAAAGCCCAGGCAGTCTGCTTGAAACTGAAATGCTGAATGAATTTCATGGCCGAAGAGGGGGTGGAGGGAGGGGAAACAAAGTTCCTCCATTTTAGTATGTGAATTTCAATAAAAACTCAAAAATCAGTCTAGTACTTAATGTAACCAAACACTTAATCCTACTTATTCTGTGATCCCAGCAACATCATACACTGATTAAAGGTTGCTCACATGCCAACTCTATTTTCAAAGGTGTACTTTGCACAACAAGATTTTTGTCATGTAATCACATCAGACTAACAGTTATTCAGCCTGTATTTTTGCTTAAATGGAACTGTAATTATTTGTATAAGTATATCCCATCTCTTACAAGAGAAAAAAAAAATCAACTGTATTCAAATGTTGAAATTTTAACTATTTAATACCAATTGCTCCCCTGTATTGGAAAAGGAGTAAGGATCAGAACACATTTAAGACAATTTTAAGGCAGGAAGGAAAAAGCAGCTTTGTAAACCTCATTTCAATACATAACTTTTTAGACATTTTCTTTTTGTCCAATGAAAATGTAACAGCCAGCCAGGATGAATTAGTAGATATTACTAAAGCCTGAACCTGCAAAGGGAAGCTGCCAAAGTAGTGCGGTCCTAACAGTCCTAAAAATTACACAAAGGGATGTTAATGCAGAGATGATTTAAAGAGCGCCACAGAGGCAGCAAGAGATAAGCTGTAACCGGAGCAACTCCTGGACCCTCCCCAATGAAGTTGCACAAAGAGCATGACCGGGTCGTCGGGACCAGAGCAGCATTTCCCCCTGCACTTCCACAGGCTGAGATGCTGGGATTGTTCTTACCACCTGCACCTGCCTGGAGCTCGGTGCCCAGCGCAGCCCTGCCCAGAGCTCTCGGTTCCAGCGAGACAAAACCTCACGGGGCCGACGGTTCCCTTCCCCCGGCCCGGGTGGGAGCCCTCGCCCGCGGGCCCTGGCGGCTCCCGGCGCAGGCGCCGCCCGAGACATCCAAACAGCGGGCACAGGCCTGGAACCGCGGGGGGACGGGGGGGCCGCGGGGGGCGGTCAGGTGACCCGAGCCCAGGCGCGACGGCCGCCGGGGGGAAGGGAGGGGGCGCGCCCCGACCCCGGAGCGACTCTGAGCCCGCCCGGCCCGGTCACCCCCACACAGGAGGGCGCGGCCGCGGCACAGCCTGTCCCTCCGGGGGCCGCGTGGCCGGGCCGGGCCCGCCGCACGTTAAACAATGGGGCCGGTCGACCTCCCGCCCGCCCCGTGGCCCCAGTCCGCCCCCCCCGCGCCGCGGAACCTTCCAGAACTGCCCCCCGGCGCCGGGGGGAGGGGGAGGGGGAGGGGGCTGGTACCGGGGCGGGGGGGGCGGGGGGCGCTCGGGCGGGGCCGCGGCCTCCGTCCCGCGCCCGGCCTCGCCCCGCCCCGCCCCGCCGGCAGCGGGACCGCTCCGCCGTGCGGGCGCTCTCCGGGCCTGGCCTGGGTTCTCCTGGCCTGGCCCTGACCCGGTCCCGCCGCCCCGGCCCAGCCCCGGCGCTCACCCGTCGACGCCATTTTCTCTCCTTCCTCCTCGTTCTCTCAACGTCCGTCCGGGCTCTGCCGCCCGCACTGCGCATGCGCAGCCTTTCCCACCTCGGGTGCTACCACTTCGGGATGGGGGAGGGAGGGAAACCAGGAGCCTGCTTCCGCGGCGCCGGGCCTGGCTCGTCCCGCCCTGCCCGTGAGGAGCCGTCCGGCCCAGCCCAGTCAGGCGCCCGGAAAAGGGAACGGGAGGTGTCTTCGCGATTTATGTCTGCCGGCTCCCCCTCCGGAGGGTGTGGAATGGTTCAGTCCATCAGAGTTAGGGACCGTGGCACAATAGTTGCCCCAGCCGGGAAGCGCAGAGCAGGCCTCAGAGGCGGGGCTGGGGCGCTTCTGGCCTTGCAGTCGTTTCAGGCCAGGGGGAGGTCGAGTGACCTTGCTGGGATGTGCCCTCGGGGGGCGCGCGGTGGGTAAGGAGCGAGCCCTGCCCTCGGATTTGCTACCTGCCCAAATACCAGCCGTGCAGACGACGTCAGCTGCTTTAAAACCTCGTCAGACAGAGCCTGACGTCACTGTGCAAACCAGCAGCGCTGCATGATGTCATGGCTCGGAGCTGCCCGGCACTGGCACAAGGGCACCAGCTGCAGCGTTGGGATCTGGCGTTGCATTCTTGTGGGCAATAGCAGCAGGCACAATTCTGGCACGGTGGCATGAGGTTATCACATGCAAGTTGTCCGCTGACACGCTGGTGAAATGCAATCGCCCAGGCTCACCCGGATGTCCTTGTGTGTCAGATGTCAGCATGATACCATCATGGAGTCGCTGTTTGCTGGCACGCTGTTAAGACCGAGAATCACAGTGCCAAGGTGTTTTAATGCAATGGGTTAATAAAGACCTTTGCCACGTATTGTGGTGCTGCATTGCCAAAATACTGATGTTACACAGACTTTAAAAGAAATCCAGGGATCTGTGACTCAGGGCAGAACAATTTTACATTGTCCAGGACAGGTGACTGTTACAACTTTACAGGTTACCTAGAGTGCAACACTCTTAATCTTTGGGGCCAAACCTATACTCTCTTCACTCTTCCAGATTTGTCCCATATAAAAACCTTTCTGCCAGGTAGTTGCATAATTAGACTAAAAGTAAACCATTTTGCTGACTTTCCATCCTCTCTGGCAAAGATGTCAACAGTATAGACTTAAATATGTACAGAATAGGGGCACCCAAACTTTTGTCTCCCACACCTCAAAATCCACATCATTCCCAGTTCTTACTGTGCATCTCAGGTTGGCATTTCTGTTCAATGCTTATAAGCTGGATACTTTAAAAACCGCAAGTAGTAGAAAGTAGATTCTCTAGTGGCAAATGTTAAGATCAGCATGTCCCCCATGCCTAGATATTTGATTATCCTAATCACTGCCACTCTATATCTTCAAGGGATTTTCTTCACAACCTGAAAGGAGAGAAACCAGTTTTTATTAAACTAAAACTTAAATTCTGTAGATAATTCACTATCCTCAGAAAAGAGCTTGCTGACCCACCCATGTGTTAGACAGGAGATGAATTCCCACTCAGAACCGTGGACTGATTTGTTTAAAAAAGCTGACATGCTAACAGAGGCAAACACTGCTGCCAGTGGATTTTTGCCTTCCCTTTGCATTGTCCTATATGTATGTGCAATCCAGGTACAAAGTGCCAGCATAAATGAGGAACGCAAAGGAACAAGGCCATGGAGAAGCGGCTTTAGGGCTCAGTTTCAGCCCTGATGCAAGTTCTTATTGATCCAGGTTTGGGATCAAAAGCTCAGGTAACCACAGTAACTTTAGCCAAAGCACTCTAAATTTACACTGACTTGAAGAACCTAACAGGTGCAGCTTAATGTGAACTATTTAGTTTCCAATTCAAATTTGGAGGGCCTAAGCCTACCTCAAGGAACCTCTGCTATCAAGTAGGGAATTGCTTCTCTGGAGCTTGTCTTTAAAACAGTAAGAAGTTGATATCTCAAGCATTCTTCCTCTAGCAGAGTTTTGTCATGTAATTTAGGTTGCAGTAAGTTAATGGATGAAACGGTAACAATAATAATACTTAGTCATTTCTTGGTATTTCTAATACTTAATGTTTGTATGAAATGTCAGTTATCTGTCCTCAGGACAGCCAGGCGTGGTCAAGTGAATTATTTTTTTCAAAGGGGGGAACTGAGGCACAGAATGGGAAAGCAACTTTAATGAGAAACCAGAAGATCCTGTCTGTGAAGTCTGAATACATCTACTACACTGCACCGACTCCTGTTGTCAGGAGGTTTGGGGAATTCTCATATGTGATTCCTGAATTGTCACAGTTACAGTTACAAGGCAATTTATACCTAATGATAATAGGACTAGTGCTGACCTCTAACTGCCTCCAAGGTATTTAAGATGCATGAATAAAGGTTTAGAATTGTTAATATAATTCCCTGCTTGGCAACAAAAAAAAATCCTGAAGGGAAATAGCTTGCCATCAGTTACTGCCAAATATGGGAAATGTCTTTTAATGAAAGAAGATTCCAAGTAGGCCCCTTGGGGACAACAGAACAAGGTATTTGGAAGGTCTTATTAACTCTCACTTCCACATGATTGTTGATTCCCCTTCTAGCTCACAGTCAGGTGAATCAAATTTTCCTGCCTCGGATGAGGGAAACGGATCCTAAAAATCATAGACAGGTAAGCTGGAAAAATGTTTGCTGGACAATCTTAGTTACTCATTCATTCTCCTCCAGAAGTCTCATGTCATCTGCATCCAACCACCAGTTGCCACAATAGTAAAAAATGTCAAACATCCACCCAAGTCTAAAAGCATGTTAGCTTCTGTAGCCAGTGGCACACATGGGAGTGATATGGTTAGTAACATGTCTGGCTGCCTTTGATTCTTCAGCCTGAATGACCAGGTACCTGCGTGACCTCATGCCTTTGGAGATGCATCAAGACTCTTCAACCACTTAGCTACAATGTCTCAGCTATTACAGCAACAGTGGTCAGTTAAATAATTTAGTTATTACTTAGATCATTCACAAGGTGAAAATGTACCCTGCCTTCTGCATGATTTCAGACTAACATGGCTAACTACCTCTTTGATTCTATTATTATGCAAGAAGAATAGCTTGGCCCATCTGTAGAACACTGCACAAGCTCTGGTCACCTGTGCAAAAGCCTGGCTAATGGTAAAGGAAGAAGAACACAAGGAACTCGGGGATGTTAAACAACAGTGGGCATGTCTACACATGTATCAATGCGCCGTAATTACTGCACATTAAGTTTAGTACCCATTATAACAGGCACTAAATACACAGTAATAAGCACTACTGCACAGTATCACCAGTGCTTGTCAATTAAGTGATGCCAATGCTCAGAAGACTAATTCGACTCTGCATTAGCAGTTTTCACTGTAATGCACTAATGCACAATAGAATCAGTCTACTGCACTTTTAGTATTTCATGTAGATGCATCCAGTGTGGAAAACACGGCAGGAAGCAAAAAAGAATTGTAGGTCACTGACTCTGAGTAACCACCATTGCCTGGGTGCTGCACCACCATCCCATCCCAAACTTTGAAGTGATGCCTGGTCCCTGAAACAGTGATTCTTCCCTGAGGCTGTCAAGGGCCTGAAAGGATGGAGTATTGCAAATGGCTCCAGCCACCTCAGTGAAGATTTATCTTAGAGGCCCAACGATTGTAGTTCAAATGTAACTGCAGCTCCCTACTTCCCTGCTAGAACTGAGCAGGGAAGGAGCAGTCCTACAGATGCAAGGATAGGAGCATGGGGATGCTCAATACCAGCCTCAGGCTTCTTTACTAAGCAGCCTGCTGGCCTCCTTCTCGCAAACACGTCCACCCGCCCCTCCAAGCCTTCTGTTCTCCCACAGATTCCCGAGGTACCCCAAAGTCCCTTTACCCTACCCCCTTCTCCATGCTGGTCTCTGGCTTTTCCCCCAAGCATCTTCACAAACATGGCTCACTCAACTGTTTCCCCAGCAGCCACTGCAAACCTTGCCTTCCTTT
This sequence comes from Crocodylus siamensis, assembly GCF_052110815.1. NCBI lineage: Eukaryota > Metazoa > Chordata > Crocodylia > Crocodylidae > Crocodylus > Crocodylus siamensis. Next base: position 50,032,228 of record NC_143403.1, read on the forward strand.
GTTTCCTGGACCTCTACCCTCAGTTTGCTGTCCTGAGGCAGCCAAAGAAACCCAGCTCCTTTCCCCTCTCACCTCCACAACACAACTCCCCCAGCCAACCTCTCTGACAACTGCTGCCACCTTCAACCCAGATACTTCCACACCACTGGGTGCTCCAGGTTCCCCACACCCAACACATGCACTCCTCCAATCCCCGTCAAGGCCCAGGCAGAGCTGCCAAGTTCTGTGCAGCTCCATATACTAAACCCCTGGGTACTGCTCAAGGTAAAGGTTATATTATGGGCATGCACAAATCACATGCAAATTCTTCAAAAAGCTGATTTAAATACTTGGAAAAAGCTTGTACACAGTGGGCCACAAACCAAGCAGCTGTGAACTCACTGCATCTAATTTCTAGAGCTTGGGAGGATGGGCCTTGGCTGGTAGATAGAGGCTGGCATTTGGCAGAATACTCTCTTTCCCATGTGGACCCTGTGAGCCCCTGGCAGAAACTAGGCAGAGGCCTGGGATGGCAAGGCCTAGAATACCTTTGTACTCCTATTAGGGTGGCCATCATAGAGGATCATCTGGTTGTTCTCTGTCCTCTATTGATAGGAAACCAGATGCCTTTACATCCTCTATTTTTCCCTTGAAGAGAAAAATAGAGGACATAAAGGCATCCAGTTCTGTATCAATAGATGACAGAGTAGCAGAAAAACACAATGTCCTCTAGGATGGCCACCCTAACTCCTATACTTGGTAGTAAAAATGCAACCATGCTGGAGTTTTTTCCCACCCGCTCTAAATAAACGGCTTCTACAGCTACTACAATGCAAATAATTATTTCCACATTCATACTGATTCCCAAAGCTACTCAGTTTGAAATAAGACCAATGTACCATATTACATCTCCACTTCTCTCCATTCAGAGAAGACATGTACTCCACCGAGAAGTTATTCCTTGGCTGACTGGAAAAGAAACAAATGACCACAAGCTCCAGGTGATCTTTGTTTACAATCAGTTGTTGAATCCTGCTTATGCATTGAACAAGCTAATCAAAGATACTGAGTCCAGGTGGCCAGCATGATGTAGGTACACAAGGCAGCAACATTGTAAACTTCATGCCCAACCCACTTTGACTCTCAACCAAAACCACCAGGCTGCAGCAACTGGGAGCACTAGCTTAGAGCAAGTCTTGAACTCATACCTTTGCCACAAGCAACCTGGACTACTCTGCCATTGCCTTGAACAAAGCATTAAAGCTCATGGAGGGATCACAGAAGTCCAGCTAAGCAGCTTGGAGGCCAAGATCCTAGTGAAGCTGTATTCCTTTTCCCACCCAAGCACATAAAGAGCCTTGCTAAAAGACTGAGCAATCCCCCCACCATTCCTTTAACTACAGCAATACATTTATAGTGGGACCAAGGACCTAGGCACCTGATTTAAGAACTCTGGAAAAAAAATCTCACTAGGTGCTCACCTGCATCTTCAGATGCCTACATATCTCCTCATTTCTAGTCCTCCACAACCATCCTTCATCCCTCCAAGCAGACTGTTTGTATTTACATCGAGTCTTCTCTCTGCTGCTTGGCTCAGTCTGTATTTACCTCCTTCCAGACCCAAAGAAGGGCACTGGATGCCCAAATGTTTGCCTGACTTCTCCCCCAAACCAACTCTCCCAGATCAATCACTATAGTTAATCCAGTAAAAGATATCACAAAAAATCCAGGCCTGAGTACCTTTGATAACCTGGACTCAGGGGTAAGAGTTCTGGCTAGAACAGGAGCAAACCATAAGTGGCTGCTAATTGCTGGCCCAACAGCAAAAACCCCTTCCTCTCAACTAAGGACCTTTAATCATTGGGCCATTAGTCCCCCCTGGGCTCCCCATCATAAATGCTGATTTCAGTAAAGCTATTGATTGTGTTTTTTACTACTTGATACAATAATAATATATAAAACCCAGTTCTCAGACTCAGGCTAGTAGAAAAAGAAGAAGCATAATCCAGTGTTTTGAAAATAGGGCTTGCAGCTAAATCACTATGTTTGTATTCTCTGCTATGTATTTTCTTCCCAGCTACCTCCTAAAGTCAGCACTTTCAGAAAGCATCACCAGCTACAGGGTCACTACTATGGGACCCCAACAGCTTGATTTCAGAGGCATTGATGGAGCTGAGAGCTCCCATTGACTTGAATAGCACTCTAGTACCACTGGTTTGTAGGCTCTAGGTGTTTCAGATTGAGCAACCAAACTCTGAGGCATGCAAAATTAACACGTGATTGCAAATACTGGCCTTAACCACTCCATGCCTCAGTGTGCCTGTCTGTCAAAAGGGAACAGTAACACCTGTGCAGCTTGAAAGTGTTTGGAGATCCTCAGACTCAGGGAGCCAGATGCAGTGAGAGGGTGTGCATTATTGTTTCTCAGGAATGTGTATTTGTAAAGCATAGTAATATTAATTTTGAAAGAGCTGAGCACTCTGACTCCAATCCCAGGAGTGACCAGCACTGTACAAACCAGGGTCCTAAAGCCGGCAGAAGACGGATAAACCACCAGCAAATTTCAATCTACTTGATGCTACCAGCCTGCTACAGTCTCTTCATATTTTGGTTCACCTACGGGTATCCTGCCTCAATGCTGAGTCTGCTCAGATTTGCAATCATCCTATAGATAGACCAGTTCAAGTCTGTGGTCCTGCTATCTTGAGAATCCTCTGAGGATCTGAGGGCTAAGATCTTGCAATCATCAGTGAGCCGCTGCAATTTGTAAGGGTTTCTTGAGCGTAGTTTCCATGCCTGGGTTCCTTATAGGATGGCCAGGATAACTCTGTAAGGTGTCCTAATGAGAGACAACGCTACATGAAACATTCCCTGTTTTTTCCTTCTCATCTTTTAGGATTGCTACTGATGTGTCCATGAAGATAGAGCTGGTGTGACTGCACTGGATTCAATGGGAACTTGGAGCAGCATCTGCAGAGCTCTCTTGTCCTGTCCTGTGGCTGTAGTGGGGACAAGTCACTCAAGGTGGGGAGGTGGGGGGAAGTGACTTCATCTGACTTTGGGCAAGACTTGGGAGTGGACACTGCAGCCTCATGTCTGCCCCTACCCTAGTGCTAGAGGAATGACTGCTCAAGGAGGGGGATTACCAGATGGAGCTGTGCTGCACCGAGGGGCTGTTCTGACCCCTCACTGCCAGGCCCCTCGTGTTATTTGCCCTAGTGCAAAGACAGAGCAAAATGTTGCTAAACCAGAAGGGCCCCCCCACTGGCCAGGGCACCCGACTGGGACTCTTGACTGTGAGGGGCGCTGCCAAAAGGGAGGCACATGGGAGGAACTGTGTGGTGAGGGTCTGCGAGCACCCAAGTGCTGCCAGCAAATCCTGGGGACAGAACCCCTCTGCCTGCCCGGCCCCTGGCAGATCACCACGGGACGGAGTCTGTGCTTTATTTCACATCACCCCCTTCCAGCAAGTGCCTCATTCGCACTGACTGTACACACGTGCAGCACGGGCCTTGCCGGGCTGGATCAGGCCAGGCGTACAGCCCGCCGAACTGCTGGCTCGTGGGCAGCACCAGTGCCCCGGGTGATGCAGGAGTCCCCACGCTTGGGCACCCCGGGCCTGGGAGCGGCGGGTTCTGCCCCCCCCCCCGAGCAGCAGGGTTTGAACGCTTCCGCTCCGCAGCTGCAGCCGGGGCCTCCTTCCACCATGGAGCTGCCACTTTGGTGACGTTCCCTAGCCGCGCTGAGAGCCGGTGACATGGCTGAGCCTGGTCCCTGCAGCCTGGAGCCCAGCGGTAACAGGACAGGTCTCTCTGCCCCGGCTGGCCCTGCAGCCTGGCGCTGCCCGGGGTGGGATGGAGGCACGAGCCGTGCAGGGGGGAGCTGGCAGGGGAAGGGAATCCCAGGGCTTGCAGCTGCGGCGGGAATTGGGGCTTGCAGCACCTCCCCGGGTACAGGGACGTGGGACCTGCTGCCTCCGGGGTGAGCACCTTTGTGCCCCTGGGTACCTGCATGCATCGGCCTGCAGGCTCCTGGGGCTGAGCCTGGCCCCTTTCATCTGTGCCCTGCGAAAAACAGGGTTGCCCACAAGCCTCCAGGAGATGGGATGAATCAGGCCCAAGGGAAGGAGAGACCCTGGGAGGGTCTGGTTGCACCACTGGTGCAGGTGATGAGGCCAGCGGCCCCCCAGCTGCACAGCTGGCACGAGAGGCAGGGCTCCAAGGCAGCCAGTGCCCTGCTTGTGTCAGCGTCTGGCAGGGGCAGGAGGGGGAGGCTGAGCTGCCTGTGACAGGGCTGTCCTGTGGTCACCACTTGCTAGCAGCAGTGACTTTTGTCTGAGCTTTCTGTCTCACAGCTCCAAGTGCCTCTGAGCACTGCCCTGAGCTGATGCCAGCCCACTGCCAGTCCTGGCACTAGGGATATAGCAGGAGCAGGGGTGGTGATCCTGCCCCTCTGCTCCATACAGAATGGCATGGGGCTTCGGGGCACATGCAGCCTGCCTGTAATTCCCCCACTGATCAGGACCTGGGATCAAATTTCTGGGACCTTGGAAATAGGCATTGCATGCCAGGGTCATGTGCTGGGGCAAAGGGCTGAGGAAGTACAGTCTCTTGGTACAGAGCAGTGGTACCAGAGCAGAGCCGAGGTTCCCTGCTTCCAGGTGTTTTGGGCTGCAGGCAGGCCCCTCTGCCCCTCTGTGTATTGAACCCAAGGGTACAGCCTGGCAGGGACTGACCTAGTCTCACTGGGCAGAGACCTGGTATAGGCCTCCTTGCTGCACTGGTTTGGTGAGTCTGCATGTTAGAGGATGAATTCCCTCCTCCTCACAGCTGATTCCAGAGTACTGAGATCTCTGAAGCCTGGGACTGCTCTGCTTGCCTTACAGAGGCCTCTGAAGCCCAGAGTCTCTCTAAGGATGACCATGGCATAAATGCCTCTGCTCCGTCAATGTGATGCTGATCAGAAGACCCCTTGCATTGAGGTGGGGGCTGCAGCCCCCACCTTTTGCCTCTGTTACCTTAATGTTGCTTCTCTGCTTCTTGTGGCTGGTGGGGGTTTGCGAGAGTCTCTCCTTGAAACCAGCCCTGCTGCTCCAACACTTCCAAGGTGGGTACCAGCTCTAGCTTCCTCCTCCCCACCAACCTCCCTTGTTTGTCATAGCCTAGAATGGATCCAGATCTCCAGATCTTGATCAGCCGGGACATTTAACTTATCCCTGGCAACTGGCTGAGGAAGATCAGAATGAGAATCCTACTGGGAAGAGAGGAGATTGTGAGGGACTGGAGAGTTGTACTGGGGAGAGATTGGAGTGAATGAGACAAGCGGATGGAGAACAGGATGGGGTTATGGGGTGGGAAGCTTTGTTGCCAGGGGGTGTTGAGTTCTCCCTGCCCCTTTCTTCTCTACCTGGGCTTACTAGGCTCGCTGTGGTGGCCTTCCAACTAGGTAGATGCTTCCTGGTCCATGGCCTCTTTCCCATTCCTAATAGCCGTGCCACTATTTTAACTGATGCTTGGCCCTGTGTGAGCAGCCCCAACAGGGAGGCCAAGGGCTAGGAAGACTGTGAGCTCCCTGTCGGATGACAGCAGGTAGAAACGCATACCAAGTATGCACATGCTTAGGAAATGGCCTGGGATAGGCTATAAGGGGCTTTACACCAGGTATCACATGCTGTTCTTGGGGGAGAGGGAAGGGGACAGAACTGGTTGGCTCAGCTCTAGGTCACAATTGCTAACAGCGAATGCTGTGAGCTGGAGGGTGCCTAGATGCCTGTGTTAACATGCTGCCCTTTGCTTTCCTCCCCAGTGTATCGCCTGGTGACCTACTGCCTGTGCCATACAGACCTGTCCCTCCTACTTCTCAACCTCCTACTCTTTCCGCTGCTGGCCTGGCCTCAGGAGCGGTACCAGGGCACCCTGCGCTACCTCCACGCTGCCCTGCTCAGTGCCTTTGCCTCTGCCCTGGTCTACCTCATCCTGGTGGGACTCTGGGCATCTCACCCAGGCCCTGCCTGCAGTTATACTCCAGTCCACCTGGCCATGTTGGGGCGACACCAGGCATGGAGGACACAAGTGAGGGGCTGGGGACAGGTGCCTATGGCAGCACTGCCTTTGCTGCTTCTGGTGGTAAGCCAGCTTCTTCTCCCTGGATCACCATGGCTTTTGCACCTGAGTGGTGCTGTGGTAGGGCTGGCCTGTATCCTCTGTCTTATGGTTAGGGAGTTCACGGTGTCCCCTCACTCCTGCTACTGATAGGACCCTGAAGCAGCAGTGGAGGCAAGGGTGCAGGTCTCACAGGATGTCCTATGAGCAGTGGGACCTGTTGGCTTCTGGGGTGAGTTCCTGAGGGAAGGAAAAGAGGCCTGTGATTCCAGCCCCAGGGAAAAATCCTGCCTGACCATTACCCCAAGAGCCACTTGTTACTGCCTGGAGTGCCTGGTGCCCAGTGCATGGCTTCAGCATCCCCCTCTCCAAATCCTTCGGGGGCTGTCCCCTGCCTTATGTTGTGGAGACCCCGAGTACTGTTATTAAGAACCTGAGGGCTTCCTCTCACTTGACTGAAGTGGGAGCAGGTCCTCAATGGCAGAAGTGTGGCCTGAAGAGACTGCATTGTGTATTGTGGTAGTATGATGCATGCTGGGACCTGAATGCCCTATGGCAGGGTAAGGTGCTTGGCCCCCTGCATTGAAGATGAGCGCACAGCAGGGAACACTGAGGTGCTTCTGGCCCGGCCCTGGGGTTCGCTGGCTCCTGACTAGCCATAAAATGAGGGAATCCTGGCCCTGGGTGGTAAGGCAGGGAGCATTTTCCTTGACCCAAGGAACTACTGGCAGATTGGTCTGGAGCCTTCTCATGGCTGGAGCTGTCAGAGAGGCACCTGGAAGCACTGCAAGATGCTGTGGTTTGCCGGGTTCTGGCACGAAGGGGCTTCGTCCGCTTCATCCTGTCCCCAGGTCAGGGGATCCTTCCCATGAGCAACTTGGGCAGCAGCAGAGACAGGTAAGGGAGGCAGCCCAGCACTGGTTGGGATTCACCCTGCTCCCAGGGAGAGGCTGTCTGCTCACAACCCCTGTCTCTTCCCCCTGCCGCAGCCTGGCCCAGTGCCCCATGGTTACTGTAGTACCTGGTGGTAAGTTATTCTATGGGCTTGCTCCAGAGTACCATGGAGTACTATGTCAGATCTCCTGTTCCCAGGTAGGCTGGCGGGGAAGACTGGCCTTGGGTTCACTCACTAGCAGCCCCTCTGACCTGGGACTGAATGGCAAGAAGCTTGCCTGGCTGGGCAGGGGGGGCCATGGTAGGCAGGAAGGGGTGGGGGATTCGCTGGGAACCTGAGCTCCCAGGCATGGGGAGTCTCTTGGCTCAGTGCCGTAGGGTCTGGCTGCTACACGTCCCACACTGACCTGCTCCACCTGAGTCAGGTGGTCAGATCCCCTTCTCCTGCCCTTTAGAGCTAGGGGTGCACTTTGTGGGTGAGACCACACCACACCTATCCTGCCTCCCTTCTTTGTGGGCTGCCCCACTTTGCTTTAATTCCCCTATAAGACCATCTTTTTTCTTTTTCAGCTTTCCAGGACCCTCTGTCTCCCCAGCCTGGCAGCTTTACCCAGGGAGCCCTTTGGATCAGTCCTCAACTGCAGCCCCTGGTCCTCCTTGGGCTACTGAATGGCCCAGGGTCTGGCAGGACTCCAGGCTGCTGCACACCTCTGTCCCCTTGTCTCACTTCCTAGACCTCTACAGGCTGCCTCCCCCATGGGCTGTCCCCATCCAGCATCCCCAGGCATCACTGGGAGAGTCTCTGCTGGATGAACAGATGTTGCAAGCTGGGATCCAGGCCTCTCTGCAGGACACCGGCCTCGAGGCTGCCATGGGTGAAGTGAAGCTTTCCAAATCCTCTGTCTCCTCCCTCCGGTAAGGGGATGGGTCTGAAGGGACAAAGATGGAGGGGAGGCACCCCCTTGTGATGGATGACAATTTATTTATGTGGCTTCTAAGCTGGACCCCAGGGGGAGGGTGGGCCTGGTCTGTGGTTTCCTCATTGGGCTTGAGCACATGGCGTGGGTTGCCTGGGCCACCCTACTCCCCCCTGGCTGTACAAGGCTAAGGGGTACACCATACCCCATGGCTCCCACTATTAAAGAGATGGAGAGTGAAATTCTTCTGTTGCCAGCCTGTCCTTGGTCCTTACCTTGTGACTGACAGACTGGCATACCACATGGGGAAATATAGCCCATAAAGTACATGAAGGGGAGGGGTCTGCTGCCTGTTCCCTTGTGTGTCTTGCTGGCATGGGCAGGTTCTGTGGGCAGTCTGGGCATCTCACCACAAACCCAAGGCCTGTCCAAGTCAACCAGCCCCTCCTGGGGTGGGAACTCTCACAAGGATTCCCATGCTGACTCCCCTCTTCCTCTCACCCCTTCTTGTCCCAGGCTGCAGCAGCTGGAGAGAATGGGCTTCCAGACGGAGGAGGCAGTGGTGGCACTGGCAGCCATGGGCCGCGTGGAAGGGGCTGTCTCACTACTTGTTGGAGGCCAAGTTGGGGATGAGGCCACGGTGATGTCAGAGAACAGGATGGCTCATCATGAGCCTCCACTTCCCGGGGAGCAAGCCACAGCTCACCATCACACCATGGAATAAGGGTCACAAATGACAGAATGAAACATTACCCATGAGAGGCAATGGGGTTCCAGACCACTGAGACAATGGGGGAGGAGGGAGGCAGAGCCCATGAGTGGAAGTACTGACCCCTTTGGTATAAGGACCCCTCCACTCCAAACCACGGACCTCTGGAAGGGTCATTTGCAGGCCTCAATGGGGCATAGCTCAGTGAGAGGATGGGAAGCAAGAGCTTGCATGGTGGGGAGGGATGTGGCAGGGCATCAGGGTCAGGGCATTGAGTAGCAGATTGGTTGCAAGGCTGAGATACTACTCAGATTGTGCCAGGGTGTCACCATATGGTGGAGTCTTCAGCAGCCCCTTGCCTCCTCTCCCCACTGTCCCTCCATGCTCCATCCTCTTGTTTTCTGTCATACACCTTCCTCACTGGGCCTTGTTGAGTGATGCTGGAACTTGATTGCCCATTGACCCAAGTGAGCACATGCTGGCTGAGGCATGTTTGGATGTTCCTGAAACTTGTTCCAAGGCAGATCTGGGGCTCAGCCCAGTCCCGGAGCAAGTGTTCAAGGAAGGCCATGCAAGCAGGGAAAATGTGTTTGCTAACCAGTGATCCACTAGAGTGAAGTGTAGATGCATTTTGGGTCAAGAGGGTGAAGGGCAGAGCTGAACTCCAGAGTTGTGAGACCACAGAAATATTGCTTTCATCCTAGTGCTATTTGTAAGGGAGGCTGGAACACAGGTGAGATCTATGCATGGGTTCTCCAAAGTCTCACCTACCGTGAGCAATCGTGTGGTTTAAATTGCCACGTGTGGCCCCAAGACGGCTGTCTTATTGTTCCTGGAAGTCCCACAGTGAAATATAACCTGAAATTCTGAGAATCCAAAACCTCTGTAACCGCAGCTGCCACAAGCTGGCACTAGGCCCAGGCAACATGTGGGGAGGGCGAGCTGAGGGAAAGCATCCCCCTGGTTCCACGGTCCACGGTGCCTTTACTCTGTGGAGTCTTCAAGCCACCCCCATCTGGGGTGACATTCCTGTTCTGAGTCAGCAAACCCTGCCTCAGGGCACGCACTTGGATGTGATGGGAACTCCACCCATGTCAAGCCAATCTGTGGAGCCATCCAGCTAAACCTCACCGCTGTTTCCAGGAGCAATAAAGTTTCCACAAGCTCCAAAGAGCCTGCTTGCTCTGGCTGTTTCTCATCATGCTCCATCAGGCTCTGCCAGTGTCCTCCCTGAGCTGGCATATTTTCTCTAGATGCTGATGGACTGATCCTTTACAATATACTGGCCTGCTGCATGCTGGAGGGCATTGGCAGTGGCTTGTGCCTGGAGGAGGGAGTGGGGGGAAGCAAGTGAGAGAGCAAGACTCTCTGGATCAGTGGTTTTTGACCTTTTTTCATTTGCAGACTGGCTTGCAATGAGCCTTGCAGTCTAGATCTGGCCTGAAGCATGGGGTGAGTTTGACTCCCCTGGGTTGCAAGGTGCTCAGAGCTCCTGGCCTCCCACCCCTGGCTCTCAGCTCTACTCTGTGTGAATGCAAACAGACCCCTGGGCTAGCAGGCATCAGTGAGATGTTTTAATGACCATAATACATGACTGGTTCCCAGAGTGGCCAGGGTTACAAGCATATGTGATACAATAGCAGGGGCTCTCCCCAGCTGCTTGTGCACTCAGCTCCTTTGTTCACAAGGTTGGGTAGGGGGAGGGGAGAGGTAGCAGGCATTACTGGTTGTCAGATTTGTATGGACTAGCCCATTAATAACTTGAGCTGCCCCTACTCCTGGCTCCTCTGTTTGTTGCAAGCCCTGCTTCCCTTCTGCAGCCAGCTGGATCAGTGAGGAGTGTTGAGGGCCTGTGGGGTGGTGCTGGGAGTTGGAAGTGGGGCTGGGCTGTGGATGGGGTTGTGCCCCCCTTCCACCTTCTTCCTTGCCCTGCTCTCCAGATGCTGGATGCAGAGGCGAAGTTCCCCTATCCATCAATGAGGCAGGGCAGGAAGGGAGCCAAGGCCCCTCATGCCCCTTTCCAGCCTGGGCAACTATCCCCTTGGTGATGCTTTCACTCCTAGATGGGAGATCCTTCAACTTGGGCTGGGGATGCTGCCTCATGGGCGGTCACGTTAGACCTTCACCTGCTCTGCCTCTGGCTGGATGAAGCAAGACTGTACCACAATGCAGGAAAGAAATGTGGCAGTTTGAGCCCCTGGGCGAAAACTTTGGGTAGTGGCAGGTGTGAGCCAGTATGTCACAGGGTACAGGGGGCACAGCATGGTTTGTCACCATCGTACCTCCATGACTGGGGCAGCCAAGGGGGCCTGGGGACTAGGTCAAAATCATGGACCCATGTAGCTTGGGAGAGGCAAAGGCATGGAGAGTCCCACAGCTCTCTCCATGCCTGAGGCACGGACACGAAAGTGACAGGCAGGCGGCTGAGCTCCACTCCAGCATTGCATTGCTGTTTTGGTTTTCAGTGGGTAGCGCTGGCCTCCTGCTGGGACAGGTTGGGCCACCCGTGGTGATCAGACACTGCCTTGGTGGGCTGCAGAGTCCCAACCAGAGGGGCAGGCCCTGGCTGGCAGAAAAGGGGGTAAATTCAGCGTAGCTGCTCCAAGCTTGCAGTCACCAGCACAAACCAGGCTTCAGGGGAGAGAAATGATTGCCTTAGGGCAGGGGCAGGGAATTATTTTGGGCAGAAGGCTGCTCACTGAGTTTTGGTAAGCCATCGAGGGCCGCATGACAGGCAGCCCAGGGCAGATTAATATTAATTTTCTAAATTTTTAGGGGGCCCATGGGCCGGATAGAATGGCCTGGTGGGCCACATCCAGCCCCCGGGCCACATTTTACCCACCCCTGCCTTAGGTCCTAATGGGGGGAGCAAGGCAGCGATCCCTCTAGCCACCAACGTAGTGGAAGCAGAGCTAGGAGGCCTGGAGAAGGGGCAGTGCAAACCATCCAGGGGCTCAGGGGCAAGGTGGGAATGGGATTGCCTTCCTCCTGGCCCCAGGAGACAAGGAAGCAGCAACAAACTATAGGCCAAAGCACCAAGGTCACCCCCCAAGTGCAGAGTCATTTAGAGACATCTGCCCCAGAGGTTAGCACCAAAGATCACAAGTCCCCCCTTCAGGACAGGGAGGGGAGTGCGGGAGTGGGCGCGGGGCTCTGGAGACATCGGGATGCAGCAGAATAGGGGCGCATTCGTACACATATAGTGCTGGATACAGGCCTCTTGAAAAATGAAGAACAAATAAATACAGAGTGGTGCTGCCATTGCTCCCAAGCACACTCCCTGGCTGTAGCCCAGGGGGGGCCCCGATCACGTTGGCCGGCTCAGGATCCTGGGATGGCCCCTCATGTGCTTCCTCATGTGACAGTCCAGAGTGACGTGGAGGGATGGGGGGAGGCAGGCTCACAGAGAGGCCGTGGTGCTGGGGGCAATGGCTCCCTCTTGTGCTCCGCCGGCCAGGGCCGCGCCTCTTCACTGCCTCTCATCTTGGCCCTTCTGGGACAGCTGGCGGGAGATGATCCGGTAGGCCGCTAGTCCGCTGCGCTTGCCTCGGAAGAAGCTGGGGGTGCTAGTGGAGAAGGGGCCAGCTCCTGACCCTGGGTCTGGTTCTAGCAGTGAAGGGAAGAAAAGCAGAGTCAAACCCTGGGGCTTCCCCACCTCAAGGCACACCCAGGAAGATGCTGGGAGATCGCAGGGTGTTATCTTGGCAAGGCGGGGTGGTTCTGTGTACAGCTACCACCAAGCAGCTTATCAGCCCTGGTGCAATGCCAGCGCACCTGCTTCCATCTGGCACTGGAAGACACAACCTGGTCTGCTGCTAGTTGCCCAGGTTTTGCTGGTTGTTGAGAGCAGATGTCAAGGACCTACAGAGTTTGGAATCAGATCGAAAGATTCCCCAAGCCTGAAGTTGAGGCCTGCCCTGGTCTAAGGGACAGCTGGGCACATTCACAACAGGCCCAGGCTTGGCTGAACAGTTGGTGGGCATTGCACAGCCCTGCCTGGGTGAGACCAGTAGGCTCGTGTGATTCAGTCCGATGGGTCGGGAAGGCCACAGGGAGGGGCTGGTCCGTCATGTACCCTACTATGGGAATTTAGGTCCTGGTGACCTGCTTGCCTCTGGAGAATGGGTAATGTTCTGATATCACAGGGACCAAGGAAGTGAAAAGTGAGGAGATTTGAATCTGACTCTTACAGTTGCTGGTCTGAATTTCTAGATTCTTATGGAACAAAACTGAGCTTATTAAGGATTCAACAGCCTGTCACACCTGCCTTTAAATACAGGTACAAAAAGCTCAAAATGTACATACATGTCACCTAAGGAGACATAGGGATTACAATTCTCATGAGAGGGATTGTGACAGACTGGGTGTGGGATGGTGACCCTTACTGCTAATTGAGATCATGGGAAATGGCTAAAAACTACAGCTCTGGTTCAAGCCTAAGTTACCCTGCTCTATAATGCTCACATACACTGAATGGAAGTAAACTCCCCCTGGCAGCAGACTACTCTGGCCTGTATTTCACAGAAGGCACTCTAATGGTGCCTTCTGGTCTTAAAATCTCTCCAGTCCTCATACTGCTAAGAGAAAAGCAGTCAGGGGAGGAAAATGCCCTTGATTCTTCCTTATCCATCACAAAGCAGGGCCACAGACCATCAGACCAATTACTTTCCCTCTGTTGCTCACTTCTGAATGCCAAGTCCAATAATGATCAGCACTCAGGGCTCCCAGGCTAAGTGAGGACAGCTCTGCATTCCTAACTTGCTCAGGGCCCTCTAAGACTACAAACAGTTTTACAATCCAATTCCCTTCCCACTGTTCATATGCTTTGTTCACATCTTTTCCCCTTGGCCTTGCACTCAGGCCAGGCAATTTCATATTGCCCCTCACTTCCACTTCCTGGCTGTCAGAGGCCACCTCTGAGCTGATGCTGCCTTGCATCATGTGTGTTCAGTGAGAGTGTAAGGATCAGCTGGTTTATTGCACCCCCCACCCCCCCTTCTCCCCAGCCAGGTGATTTATGCCTGTGCTGAGATAAAGGAGTCAAGGGCAACCCTCCCATGTGGTTGCTGCTGGTGGGTAGAGGATAGGAGACCAACAAAGAACATTCCTATAGCAGGAGACCAAAGAAAGCCTTGAGCCCTTCAAGTCCCCAAGACATGAAGGGGGTTTCCTGATCTAGGTAGCAAGTGCCCAGGCTCTAGCCTTCACGCCTGTCACTGAGGGCTGTCCATGCAGCTGGGCTCAGCCCACAGCTGCCATTTAGAACGGTATCTGGTGCACTGTCTTTGCAAAGAGCACAGAGAGGGGGTTGTTAATGAGGGTGGGAGGTTGCATCCTGCTCCTACAGAACTCCTGGGGGGTTGGCGAGATTTGGCAGGAACCAGCCCTGCTCTCAGAACTTGCTAACTTTGAGGGTCATTAAGCAACAGATCACTTAAAATCCGCCCCACTGGAAGTGCAGGATAGATAAGCACTTATTTGTGATAATTTAAACAGGGACAAGCTTGCTTTGAGCAAAGGGGTGACCTCTGGAGGTCCCTTCCAGACAGGTCATGTTGGGATTCAGGAAGCTCCTGACACTGTGGGGTCTGCCATTTGCCATCACCACATAAATTCTCTCCACCTGCGATTTCCCAGTCTCCCTGGCCCCAGGCATGTAACACACATCACACAAGGCTGTGACCAGCGCATCCCATGTCCCCTCTCTAGATCCATCTGTCACAGGCTCTCTCCAGGAGACAGGAAGGCAACTCCCTCCCTCCCAAGCAAGTCAGGAATGGTTGATGCCACAGACTGGTCTGATCACCATGAGAGGACGAGGCCCCTATGCAGGGATGGAAGAGATTCCTACACAAACCTGCCCATGCTAAGGATGCCCCAGTCCATGCTCTGTGTCCTCTACCTCAGCCCCCACCACAGCTGGCAGTTACGAGACAGGAAGGGTTGTATCAGCACCTAACTGGAATCCCAACCATCTGGCTCCAAAGGGCTTGCAAAACACAGAGGAGTTGTCATCCACAGACTTGGCATGCAAAAGGGGGAACCCGCGGATACAACGGGGGTCCCCAACACAGGCCGGCTCCAAGTGGCCCACTGACTCAGCGAGCCCAGCTCACACGGTTAATGAATCATGCTGAGGAAGAACAGAGAGTAGGAAAAGTTGAGCCTCTTGTTACCTGGCCAGATGATGGCTTCCAGCAAGGTGACCCTTCTAGCCAGGAGCTCCAGCTGGGCCTGCTGCTGTAGGAAGGTTTGTAAGCTAATGGCCTAGTGGAGATTGAGAAGAGCACAGAGTGCGAATTCATTCACCCTCGACGGGGGAAGGGAAAGATAGGGAGGATCCATCACTGTGGGCTGAGCTGGGGAACCAGGACACCAGCTTGGAGAGGTGTGAGGCAGGGGACGTGATGTGGGGAACAAGGGTTGTAAAGGACACAGAGACAGGATCCAGGTTGTGCTGAGCTAACGTGGCAACTGATGCTCAGGGCCCTGTGGAGGATGGGCACAGGGCTGGTCAGTGAGCAGGAAGCAGGTGCTGTCCCATCTCCTTGCTTGCTGGGATTTCAGGGAATCAGGATGAGGCACAGCCCATGACAGTGCACACACAACTCAGGGCTGGGGGCTGAGGCCAGAGAGCTCTCTGGGAGGGCAGACAGAGCCTGGCACCCAGCACCCACTGAACTCAAATACCAGATGGGGTAGAGGGAAACCTTCTCTCCTCAACTCTGACTCCATCCCCACTGAACAGGATTGGGGAATCACTCTGGGTCCCTCTCTAATGCTCCTAGAGTCATCTGCTCAGCCTGCCTCCTCTTGCTGGTGAGCTGCCTCCTTTGCAGTCCTGAGCAGAACAGTGTCTCTGTTCAAGTCTCTCTTAATCAGACGGGCTCCCTTCAGCTCCCCTCCCTCTGCTTGCTCCAACTCACTGCTCAAAGTGCTGTTGGGTGCGGGAAAGTCCGACACAAACCAAAGGATGCTAGCATGGCAGGAGGCAGCTCCTGTGAAATCACCCCATTTATGAGTGCAGGACACTTGGCTTGGGGGCCAAGTCCAAGCAGGTTTTTGCAGTACCGAGTCAGAGGCACTTCCCTTTCCTGCTGCTCAGGGGAAGTTATTGAGATCTGCATGGAGCGAAGACCCCTTGAAGTCTTCTTCATTCTGAGTGTGTACAGCACTCTACCCCAGGAAGGCCTGATCCCCGATTGGGTCCCCAGCAGCTGCCATAATACCAACACCAGTCATCATAAGGGAATGGGAAATCTGGAATTGACCATCCTTTTCCCCTGTTGCCACCAGAGGGTGCCCTCCAACCACAAGTGGCTCCTACCAAAGGCAGTCTCTTGCATGTCCAGAGCAGGCCCCTTCTCTCCATTGGGAGCTGCACTCAAGCCCTGCAGGGCTGAATCTGGCCCCTGGGTCTGGATGAATCCAAGCAGCTGTCTCCCTGCCCTGCTCCCCACTGGTTTACCTGCCCCCCTCCTGTGAAGTCAGTGCCTGAGGCGGGGCAGGGGGAGGTATATCATCTCTTGGGCATTTTTTGGGTGTCCTGGTTCCCTAGACCCTTCCCCAGGTCGGAGGGAGAAGGGTGGGGGGATGGATTGGGGGTGGGGGTTCCTCTGGCAGCTCTATGACATCAGCAGGAGAAAGGCTGCTGTGATGTCATCAGAGCCTGGTTTCACATGGTTGACCTATGACCTACTGAACTGGGATGATGTCACTGCAGAGAACAGCTTCCCCCCGCCTCCCTACCCACACACCTGGCCAGTCCCCAGGACAGATGCAGTAGGGCTGGAAACCCACCAGCTGCCATAAGCAAACAGGTCAGACTGCCCAGGGGGAGAGATCGACTCAGGAGCCAGGGGCTCACAGGCCATGGGGCCAAGCAGCCCCAGCCTCTGTCTGACCGCAGGCCCCCACCCTCCCCTCCCCTCCCCTGGGGCTGAGCAGGATAGGGAGGGAAGCCTGGAGCACTGTTTGCTTGGGGGCAGCGTGGGGGCCCTTCCAGACCTCTGCATGAGCTGCCCCTAGCCGGCTCCAGCCCCACACCTGCAGCCTGGGATTCTGTCCTTCTGTCTGTCTCTACTCACCATAAAGCCCAATCATTGTTTCCAAGATTAAAACCCTCTCAGCTAAAATCTTCAAAGCCTCTCGGAGCTGGTGTAACCCCTCCCCCTGTGGATGAAAGAGACAGATACAGCCGTGAAGGGTACGCCCGTGGGGCCAGGGCATGGTGGCCCGCTGGCCTGGGTCAGCCCTCTGACCCCACAGCCTCCAGGAAAAGGGTGGGGGACCCAGAGAGGGGTGGTCCGTCCTCTCCAGGGGGCACTTTGTTAACAAAGCCCCCCCCACTTGGCCCACATTAACAGGCATGCACACACAACACCTCAGGGAGAGAGGGGAGGGGGCACTGTCCAGCATCCACCAGGCACAGCTCATGCTGGTGGGGAAGGAGGAGCCAGGCCAGTCCGGAGCATGCACCCCACATTCAGCAGCAGCATGGGCCTGGCTGGGTCCTGTCCCAGCCGCTCCACCCTGTCTCTGCTCCAGCCTCCTCCAGCTTCTGAGCCCCGAGCCTCCACCCTTCAGATCGCCCCAACTACTGCCCTTGGTTTCAGTTCCTCAGATGGGATAATGGGGCCTGCAGAGCTCAGGGCAGCCTACAGGGGTTGCCACTGGGCCACACATGGCTGCCTCCAGAGTGCACCCCCCCAAGCAGGTAAGAATTCCTAGGTTTGTCCCCCCCCCATGCAGGGGAACACAGCCAGGCCAGCACACAGGATTTATGAGCCTCAAATCTGCCATTTCGCCCCCTGGCACCTTTCGGGTCTCAGTCTCCCTCTCCAGCTGGGAGCTACCCATCCCTCACAGTGGCCTTTTTAATACAAAAGGGATTCAGCTGTGAAGCTTCCCCTCTGAGCTGCCCAGCGGCCTGCATGAGGCCTCCTAAGTGCAGATTCTCGCAGGGGCTCCTGGATGGGCCTATTTACCCTGACACTCAGCATTGCTCTCACCTTATACTTTGCTCTCTGTACATCCTCTCACAGCATCTGATGAACAGAGCTTCATCTCACAAAAGCTTGTGCTATATTTATCTATCTATCTTGGTTAGTCTATAAGGTGCAAATCTTCCTGCTTTCTGCTCCGTGCTACCTCCACTGCCTGGTAGGGAAAGAATCTGAGCTGTGCCTCCAAGAAAGTAATGGCACAACCCTACACCTCTCAGCAATGCCCATGGAGTTGCTCTACAGAGGGCTCCCCTGCACCCCTCCCCCCACAGCTCATAGGCCTGTAAGGGACCTGTAAAATTATCAAGTCCAGTCTCCAGCCCGGGGCTGCAAGGGGACAAGGGCTGTTGTAGGCAGTGCTTGTCCATGGGCATTCTCCCACCTTGGCTACGGTGTTGCCGTGGCCTCAGACTGGTGCTTCAGAGGGGCTGTGGTGGAAGTAAAAATTGCCCCTCAAGATGATGCCGCAGCCTCACTGAGCTCAGACCTCCTGCAGGAAGTAAAATCAGGCTGGGCCTAGACTCTGACTCTCCCTGGCTTTGTCAGACCCCACAACAAAAGGGGATAGTCCCAGGATAGTAAGGCCCTGTGAAGGCTTATCTCCCCCTGTCATGCTCCCCAGATCAGCCATTCTTCTTCCCTCCCCATTACAGGGCAAGCAGGACACAGGGTGGGGATGGGGGGGCAGGCACTAGCCAGGGCCATGCATGTGGCTAGTACAGGACCCCCTCATACACAGCATCACAGGTGGGGAGAGGGTGTGGACACAGGCAGGAAGGGAGGAGGACAGGGGAGGATGTGGCATGCAGCCAGGATCTGTTAGTGAGACAAGGTGGGGTGCTGCTGGCACCTGTTGGCTCATCAGGACCCTGAAGCTCTGTGGGCACCAGGAAGGGCAAGGAATTTCTTGTTGGAGTCCTCAGGCCCTGCCTATAGAGTGGCTAAAACCATTCTACAGCCAGGCAGTATGTTATACCCATTTTATACCAACTGCTTACAGCAGACCTGCTAGGCTAGTAAGCAGCTACACAGGAACCTGGTGAGGTGGGCAGTCAATCTTGGGCTGGGGTTAGCAGGGAAGATGATGAGAATGGCAGAGTCTGCGGGAAACAGCATGCACGCTTATCACAACTGGGGTGACACCTCTATCACTGAGACCTCTGGGGACAGAAAATGGCTTGTCCCCTTTGCCCAATACAAAGGGCAGCCCATGTTGTACAGGAGTGTAGAGGTGGTGAGGATGATATCAACCAGCCTTGCAAGAGGCTGGTGCAGTGAGGACTTCAGCCAGCCAAGGACGGGCCCTTGAATGCAGATTCAGAATGCCCCGAATGCCAGAGCAAAGGGCTCTGTGTGTATGTGGGAGAGTGTGACAACACCGTCAATGTATGGTCAGGCTCCCCAGGTCTCCCTACGACAGGTGAGAATGGGGGCTCTTGCATGCCACTTTCTGACACCTCCTTTGATCTGTGGCAGCTACTCATGTCCCATGGCCACCCTGAGTCAAGGTTATTGGAAGGCAACTGGCCTGGTCCCACTGGAATGCTTGTCTGGATTTCAGGCTGTGTGTGTCCCCAGGGTCTCCTAGAGAGTGACCATGGGCCAGCCTTCACTGGAGCCTCCCCCTCTACTAGAACAGTCAGAGATTCATAGAGTCGGAAGGGACCTCAGCGGGCCATCTAGTCTGACCCCCTGCCCCTGGCAGGCAAGAAAAGAGTCACCAACCCTGGGGTCATATGATCCCAGTCGGGTGCCTGTCCAGTCTCCTCTTGAAGACCCCCAAGGATGGGGTGAGCACCACCTCCCTTGGGAGCCCATTCTAGATTCTGGCAACCCTGACTGTGAAGAACTTTCTCCTAATGTCCAGCCTAAACCTTCTCTCCAATAGCTTATGGCCATTGTTCCTTGTCATTCCAGGGGCTGCCCTGGTGAACAGATCATTGCCTACTTCATGTTGCTCTCCCCTTATGAATTTGTACGCCGCCACAAGGTCCCCTCTCAGCCTTCTCTTGGAGATGCTGAAGAGGTTAAGGTCCCTTAGCCTTTCCTTGCAGGGCCTTCCCTGCAGGCCTCTAATCAGGCAAGTGGCCCTTCTTTGGACTCTCTCCAGGTTGTCCGCATCCCGCTTGAACTGTGGCATCCAGAACTGGACACAGTACTCCAGCTGTGGTTTGACCAGTGCCGCATAGAGGGGGAGAATCACTTCCCTGGACCTGTTTGTGAAGCACCTACGGATGCACAACAAGATGCGATTGTCTACTCTCTCTGTTCTCCCAGGGTGCCTGTCATGAACTGTCCAGCACCATGAAGCTGAAGTCTGTCAGCTCTACCAGAAAGCTAATGGTCAGGTTGGGATAGGAAGTGCCAGTCTGATTCCCAATCTTGCCAGGGCTGTATGCATGAAGGGCAGGGTGCATGGAGAGGGGTCATGCCCAGGTTGGGTTAGTAGTGGGGTTACTGCAGACTGCAGGCAGCTGGGCTCCATAGATGGAGAGAAGTGGCTCAAAACAGGTTCCCACAGCTGTATCGATCACTAACCACCACCAGGATGAGGGGGGATGGATGTATTGGCACCTCCCACTTTTACTGGTCAGTCCAACCATGCTGCATAGTGCTGCATGCCATATAGCTGCTGGGTCCCAAGGCTATGGGACACCTGCTGGCAGGGCAATTCCTTGTGGCAACCACTTATAGTGGCCTGGTGGAGTTTCAGAACCTAAGCCATGTCCCTAAGTCCACCTCCACCCCTACCCACATGATTTTTTGTGCCAGAACAGAAGTGAGAGGTGTCAGTGCCTCCAACCAGACACTGCCCCAAGAGCAGGATGGCTGAGGAGTGGGCCCTGGGGGGAGATGAATGAAAGACCCCAGGGCAGGTGACATGATGGGGTGAGGAGGGAATGGAGCGAGAGAGAGACAGAAAGAAAGACAGGTGGGATGGAGGAAGGATGCCTCTGAGTACAGGTCAGGATTCTGGGAGCAAGGGTTGCCACCATGTTTCCCTGTCTGGCCCCGCCACCCTAGGATGGCATGGGAAGGCCATCACACAAGCCCCCATGTCTGCCCATCACCACACCCTCACTCAATCCCCTGCCCACCAGTGTCATCCTGGTGGCAGCCTGATGGGTCCCAGTAGTCTGTCCCCCTTCAGAGGCACATCCCCATCATCCTCACCATTGGCACCATATCACCAAATGGGTCATCCTGCCCAGTCTTTTATACCCAGACCTTGGCAGCTCATGCCCTAATTGGCTGCTCTGAATGGCAGTCACTGACCTTGTGCCCACTCACGTCCTTGCCCACAGCATCAGGGAGAATTGTTCAGCAGGCTGCATGTCTGTATATCGGGGGTGACAGCTCAGACAGGGAGCCATGGTCTGAGTGGCCAGCTGGGCCTTCAAGGGGAGGGACAAGGGACAGCCCAGCAGGGACAGGCCATGGGATTCCATTGTGAGGAGGTAACAGGTTCTCCCCAGTGTGGCCAGATCAGGAGAGTACTTCATGGGGTGGCAGGGACTGTTCCCTGGGCTCCAAGTAGCCTGCTCAGCTGGGAGGGTGTCTGAACACCCTGGTGCTCTGGGGTGAAAAAGTCCAATCACCCTCTGTGATCCATGTCTCTTCCACCAGCCTGGGGGGAGGATGAAGTCCTGGATTCCCTTCCCCTCCTGGTATAGGGCACTGGCACCCCATTATAATTGGCTCCATTGGCCTCAAGTGGTGACAGCCACAGGGTCCCAGCACCAGTACTACTTCTGAGGCTTTGCGCCCTGCTTCCCAGGGGCTGGCATAGGGAGGTTGGAGAGTGAGGTGGGAGCAGGTAGGAGGCTAGAGTGCCAAGCCCTGGGGTCCCTTGGAGAGGTGGTTGCTCAGGGCTGACTGCTGCATGTAGGACAGCCTGGGGTGAGTGAGCAGTCCCTGCCTGTTGCTTACCCAGGTGCCCTTCTCCCCTGGCTCGCCTTTTGGGCCTGGCTCCCCCTGGAACAAAGAAAGGAAAAAGATGCCAGATAATGATGGGAATGGCCTTGGTGGGTGAGACACAGGGTGCCCAAGAATGAGAAAGGTACAGGAATGGGATCCCCAGGGCAGGTCCCTCACCCAGAGCATGGGACAGGAGGGCAGGAAAGAGGACACAGCAGGACAGGATTCCCCAGGGCATGAGGAAGAAGCCAGGCCTCTAGCCCACTACGGCTCATCCCTAGGGCAGGGGAGACCCCAACCAGGCCCCTTCCCACAGAAATGGGGGCACGAACCCTTGGCTGAGCCAAGGCTCTAGGACAGACCCCTGCAGCCAGTCACAGGTACATATGGGCTCCCTGGGCACAGGCCTTCAATGCCTTTCCCCAGGGTGCAGCTGGTGGGGGGCAGAGGGGATGAGAGGGTCATAGGCCCCCCCTCCAGTTGTGGAGTTAAGGGGCAGGGGTGTGGAGAGCCCCACCTGGCATTGGGTGGCAGTGGTAAAGAGGAACTATAAAGATAGACCCCTCCTGGCATGGGGCCCAGGGCACGAGGGACATGCAGGGCAAGGGCTATGGGGCTTTGGGGTGAGAGGTTCCCTCCATATGGAGTCAGTGGAGTTGGAAGGGAGAGCCCCAGGGTATGAGAAGCAAAGCCTACAACTTACTCGGTCTCCATCCAGGCCTCTGCTTCCAGGAAATCCTTGAGGGCCCTGAGCAAGGGAAGAAAGCTAGTCACTGGCTATGCCCTGGTGTGCTGGCCCCAGGGGCTCTGGCCACACACTCTTCAGTGCCCTGCTGCCTTTTGCTGTGGCCAGGCTACTGGCTGGACCCCGGGCACAGAGCGACAGGCTGCTGATCTGGGCCCCACCCCTTCATGGAGCTGTTTCTAAAGCACTGGGTCCCTCATGAGAGGGTAGAAGTCATTGACCCTATTGTCCCCAGGGGACCACCCCTACTGTTCTCTCTCTTCTGTCCATGAAGTGGTATTGCTGTTGCCCAAACTGCCCAACCAGGGAAGGGAATCACTGAGAAGGGACAGCATCCATGTCTGATGCTGCTGGGGGATATAGGTGGCACTGACCACGCTAAAGACCCAAGCCACCCACTGATCCCCTGCAGATGTACAGTACTGCCAGCCATGGGGGCAGTATCCCCCAGCACTGTACCCTGCCTCTGTGTCTCCCACCTGTGTGAGAGGACTCCTGTCGGGCTGAGGGAAGCTGTCTCCATGGCCTCTCTGCTAAGGCTGCAAGGGAAAGGGCATCTCTGGGGCAGCAATAGGTCCTGGCCTACATGGGACCAGGCTGAGACCCACCAAAGTAATCTCACACAGATCCCTGGACAGAAGCCCTGGTGTGGGAATAAGGGACCCTGGGTTGTCTCCCTTCAGACAGGCATAAAGCTGGAGAGCCACTCAGGCGTGGGGCATCTCCTCTTTTCACTGGTGCCCTGATCTTAGGCCTCTGGCAATGGCACAGGAAGGGGCTGGGATGCAGGAAGGTGGCTGGCTTCATTCCCCATATCTGTTTCGTTCCACTTCATGGTGCCTGAGGGATGCTAGGGTCTATGCATTGAATTGCAAAGCCAGGACACCCCAAACACCCCTCCTCTTAGCCTCATCTGCTCCCACACATGCACACCCCTGGTCAAGAGCCACCAAAGCTGTGAAGGGACCTGGCTGGCTCTGAGGGTCACTCACTCGGTCTCCTTTTTCCCCTGGGAGGCCAGCAGCTCCATCAGCACCTGGTGCTCCGGGTAACCCCTGCATAGAAACATCATCACAGTCATCACCTCTGGCACTTCCCAGCCTGTGACATGGCAGCCAGGGCCTGGGGGAAGGGCAGCTGACTGGCACAGTCCAGCTCATGCCAAGAGGAAAGGAAAGCCTTGGTTGCCTGGAGAAACAAGACAGGTAACCACTCCAGTAAGAGCGGGATGGAAAAGCCCCTCTCCTCCTCCCAGGCCTATAAGCAGCACTCTGTGCCCTCCCTTTCCCATGCAGCCCCAGCACTTACATCACGCCCAGCAGGGCCTGGTAACCCAATTGGGCCTGGGGGGCCTGAAAGAATAGAGGACATACATGTTAGCTCTTCTGTGGTGCCTGGTCCTGGAGGGGAGGCAGGACACAGCACAGTGGGGACCAGTCAAGTGAGCCCACTACAATATGGACTGGGTCCCCACCAACAGCTACTGGCCTGTTCAATTTTGTACCTCCCTCCCTCATTGCTCAGTATCCTGACCCTCAAGGATGGCAAGTCCCCATGCCCTATGGGCCTGGCTGGGGAGCAATCTTCATGAAGTCAAGGCAGGGACCTTGCTGTTCACTGCTAATGACACTGTGGGTTGCATCCAATGGGCACAGCCACATCCCTGAGCAAGGGCTCAGACAGGCTTATTGGACAGATACCTCCTACTCAGGGGAGATGCTATTAATGGTGCTGACACACTAAGGGGTAGTTGAATGACCCACAGCCATCACATGAGGGTTGAGCACGTCTACTCTTCAGCCTGAGACTTTCCTGCAAAGATGTGGATCCATACAGCTTGGCATCCATCGTGCTGAGCCTGCCCTCGGCGATGCCCTTTCCCAACACACCAGTGGGAATGTGGATGCCCAGCAGGAGATTTTCCCCAGGGGTGGTCACTTAGCCAACCTGAACCAGGGGTTGCCTTATGGGGACTTACCCATTGGCCCCAAAGGCCCAGGGGGTCCAGCCGGCCCCACAATGCTGATGCTGCCAGCCTCAGTGAAGGTGTTTGACAGAAGCGGGTCCCCTGGGAAAGAGTAAGGAGGGATCAGGGAACAGGCCAGCTGCCCAGTGAGGCAATGAGCCCCCATGTCCCAGAGTTCATAGCAAAATAGGCTGAGCATTGGAACCTGCTTTGCTGAATGCCGCCCAGCCATAGATCCAGCTGGGTAGGGTAGAGCAGGGGCACACTGCTAGGGGCAGAAACATACAGGCACGAGAGGCCGCATGTGGTTCATCATACACATGTATGCATAGTCAGACATGTGCCTGGCTGACACATTTTGGCCTTGGGTGTGAGACACCATGCTGAGTGGGTGTAACCTCACCTGGTGCCTTCCTCTGACAGACTCTGACCCCCAACAGGGCCAGTCCCTCTAGGGGGAAAAGCTGCCTGTTCTTAGCCAGTGTATCCCATGGACCCTTCCTGCCAGGCCACGTGATTACCTGCACGCACTCATTTAAGGAAAGAAGTGGCCTACTGAGCAGAGCACTGGCTTAGGGCATAGAAAATATTGGTTCTAGTCTTAGCTCTGGCACTGGATTGCTGGGTGACCTCAGGCAAGTTTCTTCCCCTCTCTGTTTCCCCATCTGTGAAATGAGAGCAATGATCCCAAGTTCTTTGATTAAAGCACTCTGAGATCTGTGGCAGCCACCTGCTAGCTAAGCATTGGGTGTTGTTATCTGTGGGGGCAGTGAGGCTAAGGCACAGGCACAGGCCAGCAGTACCCAGGCCCAGCTCAGCTGGGGATGCCACAGAAATGGCTTGGTGGTATCCATGCCTATATCCTGAGTTAGGGTTAGAAGCACTTGGATATTAGGTGCTGGCAGTAGGAGGAGAGCTGCTTGAACCATCTGCCAATAGGGTCCTTGGAATTGTAACCCTAGGTTATGCTCTTGATGGGAAGGTGTCAGGCTACCAGCTGAGGGTGGCGGGGGAAGATGGAGGGTGGTGGGGGAGCCAGCTCAGACAAAATTGAGAATCTGTGCTCCCAGCAGGAACAGGGCAGGCTGCATTACTTTGAGACACATGCAGGCACCCAACTGGAGTTGTCACAAGAGCCTGCTCTGTTCACTTCTTCTACAGCTCTGTCTCTCTTTCAGCATCCATGGAAGGGGCACCCAAGCAGAAGCCAGAACGTCTGTGTGGGTTTGGGGACCCTGAGGTGGCTGGGACAGGGCAGAGTGGCTGCTAAGCCCAGCTGCATGTCACTGAACTGCTGCATTTGTGGCCCTGTCAGCTTGTCTCCATGGGAAGTAACTTGCTTGAGGCCCTCAGCACCAGGGCTGAGAAGAGAGCCCAGCTCCCCAGCCCCATGGATGTCAGATGGGCCACATCTTGCACTAACAGGGCTGGGAGCACAGTGGCCTCTGGTGCCATGCTGAGGTAGCACTACCTAGTGTGGGGAGCTGGGTCACTCACACCATCTGCTGTACCACAGCACCTCCTGCTGCTGCACCACGGTACTGGGACTGGCACTGACTCAGAAGGCTGAATGGCCCTACTGAATCCACATGCCACTCCCAGCAGCACAGCACCCCATCACACTGTGCTGGGGCCCTGGGGTCAGCTCGGACTAGGAGGAGAAGCTCCCCCTACTGAACCTCTCAGAGCAGCCCCTTGCACCTGCTCTGTCATAGGATCATAGGAGAGTAGGGCTGGAAGGGACCACAAGGCTATTTAGTTCAGCCTCCTGCTGAAGGGAGGACCATCCCCGATCAAACCACCCCAGCCAAATGTCTGTCCAACCTGCTCTTGAAAATTTCCAAGGATGGAGATTCCACAATTTCTCTAGGCAGCCTGTCCTGATGCTTGACTACCCTTATGGTCAGAAAGTTCCTCCTAATCTCTAATCTCAGTTTCCCCTGTTGAAGTTTGAGGCCATTGTTCCTAGTCCTGTCCCCTACAGTCATGGAGAAAAGCCCATTTCCATCCTCTCTTTCATCACCCTTCAGGTATTTGAAAACTGTTATCCAACCCCTCTTTCAATCTTGAGCCTTTCCTCATAAGTCTTGCGTCCCAAGCCCCTAGTAGTTTTTGTTTTTCTGTGCTAGACTCTTTCCAGACTGCCCACATCCTTGAAGTGTGGAGCCCACTGGCTTCTGGCTGTCTGTTTGTTTGCAACAAATGCATACTGATAACTCATATTCATCTTAGTCTACTGTAACCTTTGGGCCCTATTTTAATAGATAATTTAATAATTTAATACTTGAATACAGAGGTTTTCAGACTGTGGAAGGCTGCAGTTTTGTGACAGGCCATCAGGGTTTCTCCAGGGAGTAATGGCAGAGCAGGCTGGGAAGCATGCACTGCCATTGCTAGGCTGGATTGTGTGGCTCCATGGCAGCTCACAAGGCCCACAGAGGATAGGGATAGGGGTTCTGCAGCAGAAACAGTGATATGAAAGGCCTCCATGGCTTTAGGAAGCTTGAAAACTACTGCGTTAATAATAATTCAATAAATATATTTAATGCATTTATGAATTTAAAACTTGAAATTTAAATAAACTCAATACATTGTAAATAAATTCAAATCTAATAACTTTCTTAGATAAATCTGACAGCCGTGTTTAATAGTCATTTAACAGATACTTTATGCTCTATCATTCAGTAACTCTTACCCACATGGTTTGATGCCCCCCTCCCTCTTTGACCAAATCAGGGTCCTGCTATTTGCTACTTACTTGGGTCTGGGATCTGGGGTATAACTGGCCCCACTGGAACTGGGGGGCCTGGAGGACCTGGGGGGCCTGGAAGTCCTGGTAACCCCTTCTCTCCAGGGATGCCCCTCACACCATCCCGTCCTGGCGAGCCTGGGGGACCAGGAGGGCCTGGAACAAAAGAACAAAGTGCTGAGCAAAGGAAAATCTCCCTGCAGCTGCAGACATCACCTGGGCACAGCTGTTCTGCAGGGGACCCTGTCAGGCATAACCCAGGCACCATGCTGAGGACTCCATATGGGCTTGGAGGGCTGGGAGCTACAGACCCTGCCTGCGGGAAAGGCATGGGTAATTCCTTAGTATAGTCACTGGGGAGGAGCTTGGGGTTGCCAAATGGGCAGCAGGCACCCATGTCATACCCACCTGCCCCACGGGGCATCCTCATGACACACTGCTTGTGTGCCCATGATATATGGGGACAGCTGAAGCTGCCTAGGTAATAGGGGTCCCCCATATGCCTTGGCTCTGGTTGGGGAACTCTGTCTGCCTGTCCCCAGCACACCTGGTGTGGGCATGCTAATGTCCCTACAGGTCACCCTCCCTGAGAGCTCTCACAAGGCTCTGGGCCAGGTCATGGCAGTAGGGACCACAGACCTTGCAGCCAGTCCTTTCTCCAGCAGCAGCCTGCATGGATTGCTCCAGGGAATTTCTGCAATGTGTCCCCTTCTGGGACAAGGCATACCATTGAGGAAGGTACTGAATGGAAAGGGACAGACTGAACTAGCCCAAACAAAAACCTCCTGATACCACCCAAGGACTGTATAAAGGTTGTGTCTGGTAAATAGGGGAAGCAGCAACACATGATCATCACCATATTGTCAGGGGGACTCCATCCCAGACAAGGGGGAACCTACTCTGCCCTCATGGGTGCTGCTTCACACCTCCACCCTCCCATCCTCCTGTTTCCTTTCCCTTTCAGCCTTTCACCTGATCCTGAGGCCAACCGCACCACACAGCACTGGCAAGTCAGGATGAGCAAGCCTTTCCAGCTCTGTCCTGCCTGAGAAGGACCACCAAGGAGTGGGACCTGACCAGACCAACCAGGTGATGTCCTCAAGGGAGGAAGGGAAGCCAGAGTTCTGGGTGACAGCGGTCATGGCTGGCCTGCCAGCTCACAGCCTCTGTTCATGACTGACTCACTACCTTCAGCAAAACTCCCTGTTCCCTCACCTTTATAGCCTCTCCCTTTGCATGCATCTGGTTTGTCAAAGGCAGGGAAAGCAATGACCATTCACCTCTCAGGACTGAGGAGGTCAGCTCCCTTCTCTTGGCTAAGAAAGACTGCTTCAGAGAGTCAGAGATCTTGACCCGTGCCTGCTTTGAGAAACAGCGTTTGGAGGGGTCTGACTACAGCTGTTCTGCATTGTCTCTTGATTTCTGAAATCCCCAATATCTTTGTTCTTATTCTCCCAATTTCATGCATCCTAGGCTGTGGGCATACAGCACACACAGTGAACTGACTTGGCTACCTAGCAGGAGTGGAGCAGATACACGAAGCGTGGTGCTCTGACATAGTCAATCACTGGAACACACAGTACATTTACCCCTTAAAATTGTGTAACCTGACTACACGGGGGTATTTCTACCTAGGACACACGTCCCTGCCCAATTTCATCCTGGGCCAGGGCTTCCCTCAGCTAGTGGCCAAGTGCTTAGCAGAGCTGGTGACGTGCTGTGCCCACTTCTTAGCACAGAGTAAATTTAGAGTACTCTAGATGCAAGCGTGAGGTAAATTCCTCCATAGCAATCACGGGGCCTATCTGCACCTGTAGTCAAGCACATTTCCAGGCTTGGTTACCACGGTAACCAAGCAGGCTGAGGCCTTTGTACTGGTACCCAAACGGGTGTTTAACTGTTGACTGGTGGACAGCGACGGGGATCATGTTCGCCAGCAACATTAACACACCAGCCCCACGTGGGCCCAGCTGGCCCCGGTGATGCTGCCTCCCGGCTGCCGCGGGTGATCAGCCTGCTGTGGAAGACCCCGGCCTGGGCTGCAAGGTGGGGCTGGAAGGATCTGAGCCCCTGCTCTGCAGGCGGTGCCTTCCTTCCCATGTCACTGCAGTGTGCCAGGGACAGATCTTGCCCTCACTTCCTGCTCGCAACTAGCGAGGGTGCTGTACAGCAGGCTCTGGCCCTGGGGGGTATGTGCTGTCTCATATCATGGGTAGGACTTGCAGCCTGGGCTGAGCAGCTTCGTCTCATATTTAGTAGGGGACTTCCCAGGGGCTCCACCTACTGCCCCCTTGCCAGGAGTCAGCTGGGTCCCACCACCTCATGGAGGGGTGGAGAAAGGGTGAGGGTCATTACTTCCATGGCCTCAGTGTGTGACCAACTCAACCAGGCTGCACCCTCCCCTCACTAGGATGGGGACTCCCAGCAAAGGGACAGAAGAAACCCCTTGCACAACCATGGTGAACTCCTTGCACAACAGTGGTGCAGCCACAGGCTCAGCAGTATCCCCCACAACCCACCCGTGCTGCTCTCCCACCCTGCCTTGCCATGCTGAGGGGTATATGGTTTCAGTGCATCACAAGGGAGCGGTCTCCCCAGTGCCAGGGGCCTTCCAGTACAATCCCTGAAGTGGGCTCCAACTAATGCTGATCACCAGTTGGGATCTAGTCCCCACTTCCCCATAGCCCCAGCACTGAGGCCCTGGCAGCCAGCCCTGGGCCTTGGATGGATTGCTGCTGAAGACAGGGAGCGTCCTGTGCGATGGGGAGGCAGCCAGCCCTTGGCTGGAGCAGGATCCCTGTGGGTGCTGGGAGGTCAAGAACAAAGGCTGGGAGTGTGAGTGAAGCCAAGGCTGGAAGGGAGCAGGGAGTGTGTGCTGCATGGGGAGTGTGCAGGGAGGTATTGGGGCTGGGGGAATTTTGTGGAGATGACTGTTAACATTTAACTCCAAATGGCCAGAGGCAGCAAGGCACTGGATGCCTTCCAAGCTTAATAAATATTATACAGCTCCAATGGGGCTTGGGGCTGCGCTGCCAAAAGCAACCACAGGCAGGAGGGAGCGGGCCTGGCTGCAGCTTGCTGCTTTAACCCCACCTCCTGCTTGGCCCCATAGGCACAGGGCACTTGCCTCCCCCACACACCATGGCTGGGAAACCCCAGGCCCTGTGGTGCCCACCCAGCAGCCCTTGGAGCTGGGAAGGCCCCACCCCAAGTTCATCCTCATAGTCACTGCCCTGACTTGGTTCTGTACTGGGATAGCACTGCCTGATGCCACCCTGCCTGGCTCTTTGTCCACCGGTCTCTGTACAAGGGAGGTTCGTATCATTATCCCATTGTTACAGATGGGAGAAACAAAGCACAGAGGGGGAAATGACTTGCCCAAGGTCAGTGAGCAGTGCAGTGGCATAGCTGGGAAGTGAACTCAGGTATCTAGAGTCCCGGTTGAGAATTCCCTCCATTCAACCATCCTGGTTTAACAACTAACATTCATCAGGGATATCCGAGAAAGAAGTCATACATTGAATTGGCAATATCTTGTGAATGAACCAACATAGATGATGCTAGAGAAAGCTAAGAGGTAATCCAGAGGGACTAAGCTCAGGGAATGGGAAGCCGAGCAGGAAATGAAATTCAGAGCCAGTGCAGATTGGCAGGAATCATCTGAACTGTGCACAGATCTCACTGTGCTCCACATTTATTGTATTAGCCCAGGATAAAACTCTGGGGACACTACAGACAGCTAATGGAAAGCTCAGCTCAATGTTCAGCTGTGGTCCAGAGAAGCAAATAAGTTAAGAAGCAAAATGGATAGGCTGGAGGGTCAGAAGGGGAATACTACAATAATAATGGCTTCTATATTAATTGAGACCACAGCTGCAGTATACCTAGGATAGCTCATGGTAAGCTTAGGACACTGTCCAGCACTAGCTACTCCCTCTTCAGAAGAGAGCAGGATTCAATAATAAGTGATGAGAATGGGCAGAAGCGTGGATGAAGAAGTGTGAGCTTGAGCCCTAGTCTGGACTCACGTTGAAGGCTATCTCCAGTTAACCCAGCTGTAAAGGAGCAGCTGGTTGTTCCATGTGGGGGATAACAGGCAGAGGGCCATGGCATTGGCCACATCATTGCCCGGGGAACTGTCGGCTATACAAACCACTGTACCATGACAATTCAGACATAGCAGCTTTAACCACAGGGTGACAAAGGCATGCTAACTGTGATGTAGAAGGCAGATCAAACATTCCTAGCCAACTTTTCATACTCCAAGGGCAAGGGGACACAGTGAAGCTGGCAGGCAGAAATTCAGAACTGACCATAGAAACTCCTTCCTATTATAATGCATGATTAGGCCTGTGGAATTCCCTTCTCCCAGATATCACAGGTATGGCAGGGGCTGTGAGTTTAGCAGGATTAAGAAAAGGTTAGGCATTGATGCAAAGGAGATAAACATTTATTTGACAGGGACACAAACCCTCTTTCTCAAGGCATGAGACAGGGTCAGGTAGAGCGACAGGGTCAGACAAAGACAGGGTCAGGTAGAGACTTCCCTCTTGGGTAGGTTATTCAATGGTGGGGGTGGAGGGGTGTTTCTTTAGGGCAGCTGGACCTGACTATTGGTAGAGAGAATGGCCTTGGCCATCCCTACAACCCAACACAAATGCACCACCCAGCTCTCTGTATGGAATGAACACAGCACTTGAAGCCAGCATCATCCTTGGTGCAGGATCCTTTGATGAGCTACTCAAAGGTCAAATCCAAAGCCCACTGACACCAAGGAGACTAGTTCTGTTGGCCTATGTATCAGGCCCAAGGTGTGGGCACAGTGGGGTTCAGATCTGCCCCCACACCTACTTTGTTCAGCAACAGTCAGGCAGGTACCTGCCATCAGAGAAACACCGATCTCTGGCACAGAAGCATATGCCTGTGAGAATAAAGAGCTTGCATGTAAATACTACCAATGTCAGGGGCTGAGCTCTGAGAGACAGAGATGGCAGCTCTAAGGCCCTCATGCCTGCTGGGCATCAAGGCCCTGGTGGTCCCCAGCTCCTGGAATCATCACTACTGGACCAGAGGTCACAGCAAGGCCTCATGCTGGGCCTGTTACTTAAGACTTACCTGGTGGACCAGCAGGACCCCTGATTCCAGGCACCCCAGAAGGCCCCTGGCTCCCAGTGTCTCCCTTGGGACCTGAAGGGCCAGGGGGTCCTTGTGACCCTGTTTTCCCTGAAACAGAAAGAGCAGAAGAAAATGCCCTGTCAGGTATCAGCACTCTCAGAGCAGCCTCAGACACGCTACCTCAGGGCCAGGAGCAAAGGATGGACTACCTCAGACTTCACAACCTTTATCCAACCCCTCAGAGAGGTCTCCTGAGACACCCCAGACCTTCCCTGTGCATCAGACAATGGTGATGGAGGTGTCTGAGCCTACACAGGACAGGAGCCAATGGGAAAAGAAATGCTCAGTACCTGGCCTGGATGCTGCTAAAGGGCCTGCTCTTTCACAAAGAAGCTCCAGCCGTCTCCACCCTGTCCTGAAGGGACCTCTCTACAGCGTCGTTTCTGTGGCCCATTCAATTAGGCCTCTAGCTGCTGAGATGACTTAGGAGGGCCCAGCCCTTCTTTCAGAGTAACACTGCCCATCTGCTGCACTGGCTGCAGGCTCTAGAGTAATCCTACCCTCAGCCAGCTTCACTCCAGCTTCCACCCGAGGCTTGGCCTCAACTCCTGAAAGTAAAGAAAGGGACTGGACTTTCTTCCAGACCCATCCTTAGGCTGGGAAAGAAAATGCCACTTACTGTCCTGGCTGGGAATTACTCCTGCCAGCCTCTCTCCTGCTTGCGGGGACCCTGGAAGGAAGAAAAGGACAGAGCATCAAGCATCTGATATCAGGCCTGAAAGCCACACTCAGCTGGCTGCCACCTTTTTCTCCTGCAGTCCACAGGGGTTACCAAGAGCGCATGGTTTTTGAACCTGCTTGGTGAAAGGCAACAGCACAGAATCCTACTTCATTAAATCATAGAATCATGGCAAATGAGGGTTGGAAGGGACCTCAGGAAGTCATCTAGTCCTACCCTCTGGTCAAAGCAGGACCATCCCCAACTGGATCATTCCACGCCAGAGTTTTGTTGAGCTGGACCTTAAAAAACCTCAAAGGATAGGGACTCCACCACCTCTCTAGGTAACCTGTCCCAGTACTTCACCACACTCCCGGTGAGAAAGTTTTTCCTAATATACAACCTAAACCTCCCCTGCTTCTCTCTGACTTTCCAGCACAGTGCTCTAATTATCAGGACACAGGTTAGGCATTATACAGGCCCCTCTTCTGCCCTCTTCTTGAAGCTGGACCTCTGCGCAGAAGAAGCAGTCTCAGCTTCAGAGGAGGACTGGAGTGAGGACTGAATAACACCCATTCTATGGCACTGTGCTGACTTCCCAGATGAGATGAGTTCAAACCCTCTCTGGATAAGGAGGATTAGGACCTAAGTTTGCTGCTTGCTGGATGAGTGCCCTAACAACTCTAGTCCTAGGGATAAGACATGGGAGGGCCTTACTTCTCCTCCAGTCTCCAGCACCCACTAATCAGGGTTTTCTTGCACGGTAGAATTTTGTGACTCCTGCTTGATCAACACGTGTGCACAGACTCGCCTACCTGCCCAGCTGGAGTGCAGCCTACTGCACTTGTTCAGTAACCATGTGGACACTAGCACGTCCACAGGGCCAGGGGAGCAGAATCCCAAAGTGTGCTGGGAAAGTGCCATCTGGGCCCTGAATTTGGTGTGTGGGTCCCAGATCAGCACTGGATGGTGTCCTGTTGCATTTCCGAGAGGAGACAGCACACTGCCACCCAGTGCAGTGGGAATGCAGCGACATGCAGCTCTGTGTCTCAGCAGAGCTGAGGTCCAGGTAGCTCCTTTATCTGGGAGATGCTTTTCAACAGAATCCCAGCTACATTGTGGGAAGGAGGGGATGGAAAAATCTCTGTAAGAATCAATCATTTGACCTCTGACAGGATCTACCAGGAACCAGTAGCCCAATGTGCCAGTTGCCTTGTTCCAAATCGACTTGCCAACTGATCTCAGCAGGAAGCACTGGTAATGCTGAGCTGGATTCTGCTGGGCCATTTGGAATCCGTCTAGCCTGGTTGCAGCCTGGGGGGAAGGTGGGAGGACTTCTGCTTCTGCCTTTTCACTGCATGCTGGAGCAGGAGGCCCCCCGAACCAGCTGGTCTGGCTGAGGCACCTGGAGTCACCAAGCCCAATCATGCTCGCTTCGTCAGGGCACGTGGAACTCAAAGCAGTAGAAGCTGGGACACGTCCCCATTAGACCATGGTCATCACAAGCCCTGACCCTCACAAATGCCCCTCTGCAAGGCAGGCCATGCAGGCTCCAGAAACCTGGAGCATGGGATCATTGCAGAACAGGGCATGGGACCTTTGCAGCTTCCTCCCAGCTCATGAGGGCCTGTTGCTGAATCCCCATGACACCAATGGAAGCATTTTCATGATCTGTACTGGGAGCCAGGTTAGGCCTATTCACTGCTGTTCCCTTCACACCCCGCTCTGACAGCTGTTCCACTTCTGCCTGCAGCTTATTCTGCCTCAGGATGCTGTAGCGGGTGCGGGCGGAGAAGGGGGGGTTTTGCCACAGAGCTATAAATTTATTGCCACCACCCTGCTGTCACCCTGCCCTCATACCAGAAACACATGGGCTGTCAGAGCACGGGAAGGCCTGATAAATCTTCCCTGCTGCATACAGCTGAAGCCAAAGCCCTAGCCAACCCAATCCCCAGCTGCACTCAATTTAACTCCAGTGGCCTGGTGTAGCCCCTGCCGGGTGGGGGCCAGGAAGGGGCACAGGCTGCAACTGAGATGGAAGAGCAGAGCTTGGGGCTGAGTCCCTTCTCTTGGAGGTGGGGTAGGCAGCCCTTCCACCTGTTCTCTAAAGACCCCCAGAGTCTCTATGTCAGCAGGAGGGATCCCCGTCTGAGGCAGACTGTTGGGACAGTCTCTGTGTGCACTCAAGCAAACAGCATTCTCCCTTTGATTGGATTCTCCTTCGTTCCTGGCACTGGTCTTTCCCCAGGGATCATGTTTGACCCTCTTAATGCTACACATTCCCAAGACTCAGATTCCAAGCACTATGGAGAAAGGACTGGCTTTTATGTGCAAACAGCTAACACAACAGGCTCCCAGTCTTTGATGGAGGCTCTTATAGATGTTATTGTAAATCATTCTAACACTACAATAATAGGAATAGTAAGAATTGATTAATGAATTGCTGTGCATTTTCTACTTTTTCACTGCAGAGTGCCTTGTTAATGCAACACTGCTAAACTGCAGCTGACTCTGGGGTAGAACATAACAGCTGTTTAACAGCCTGCAGCAACCAAAGCCAGGAGGAATGTCACATGTGGCTAGAATAAAGTGGAGTGTTTGGGAGGTGGAATGTATCAACCTGAGTTGGGATTTTCCTAGGGGGTCAAAACTAACAGGGAAGGAGCTTGCTCTTGAATGAGCTGAGAGGCTCTAGAAGAGAAAGGAAAGTTAAGGGTAAAAGGCAAGTGGGAGGAGGAGCTGTAGAGCAGTATGCTAGTGGAGAGAAGAGTTTGGGGCTTTAGGGCAATCCAACCCCCTTCTCCCCCACAATCACCCCATTAGAGACAGGACTCTGAGACCCAACCCCCAGAAGCATCAAGGGCCCAATCCTGTTCTTAGTCAGGCAAACCTGGGAGCTTTGCTTAGGTACATTTTGTAGGGTCAGGTCTATAACTAATGGGAAAGCCCTGAGCTGTTAAACAACTGCAGGGTTCAACCCTGAAAGAAGCTGCAGATCAGCAGTGCAATGTTAACTGAAATGCCTGAGATTAAGGAGCTGTAGAAAAATGCCAGGTGATTCCTTAAAATGATCCCTCACACCCCGCCTCTCTCCACAATTGCTTACCTCTCATACCTTCATCCCCTGGGCTGCCGTGGGTAGCTGGAGACCCCCAGAGCTGGACGGAGTCTGAATGGGCAGGCCCTTTGGTTAAGAGGTGTTTGCTGGGTGCTGGGGAGGTTGCCAGCTCAGCTGCTGACAGCAACGCCATCTGCGAGTGAGAGAGTTACCAGAAGTGCCCCTGACATACCCATTGCTGCTGCAGGGGTCCCTGACTCCCTGGCCAAGGGGAAACAAGGCAGGGACATTTCCCAGTGACTCAGGGGTAAAGCATTAGCTTGTGCAAATAGCCAACAGTGCTCTACCTGTGATCCCAAGGACAGACAACTTTGAAGGATGCATTCGCTTCCCCTGATCCTAGGCCCTGTGACACCCCTCTCCCCACCCAGGAAGTAGGGGCCAAGTCTGAGAGCTGAGCAAAACCAGGTAGATGCTGACCTTAGCTTCCAGGGTGTTGAGACGTGCCGTCATCTCCATCACTTTGCTGCAGTTTAAACACCCTGAGGAATCAAACAAGGAGACAGAGAGTCAAGGGAGTACACAGATATCTTCAGGCCAAGGTTCAATGGAGAGGGAGCATATGTGGGGTGTGGAGATGGATCTCAGGAGGCTGAGCCAGGGCTCTGGGGTTACATTTCCACAGGGAGCTGCCAGGCTGCAGAGGATAGGGGTGTGCTGCAAGCCCCCCAGGTAGTTTGATCTCAAGCTGCAGCAGCCCATGCTCTTCACTGAGGAGATGCCCAGTGCATTCATAGGTTTCATAGACGTTAGGGGCTGGAAGGGACCTTGTGAGATCATCAAGTTCAGCCCCCCACCATAGGCAAGAAGTCAGCTGGGATCAAGCCACCCCAGCAAGAAAAGTAACCAGATGTTTTTTGAAAGTGTCCAGAGGAGGTGCTTGCACCACCTCTGGGAGGAGTCTGTTCCAGACCCTGGACATACACACCGTAAAGAACTTTTTTCTTATATCCAGTCTAAATTGGCCTTCCTGGAGTTTATGGCCATCAGACCTTGTTATCCCTTGGGGAGCTCTGGCGAACAGCTGTTCTCCCAGGTCCTGATGTACCCCTCTTACGTAATTGTAGGCTGCCCTCAAGTCCTCCCTGAACCTTCTCTTCTCAGACTGAGCAGTCCCAAATCCCTCAGCCTCTCCCCATATGGCCTTCCCTCCAGGCCTTGGATCATCCAAGTGGCTCTCCTCTGGACTCTCTCAAGCTTTTCCACATCCCTCCTGAAGTGGGGGCCCCAGAACTGGATGCAGTACTACAGCTGCGGCCTCACCAAGGCCCAGTAAAGCAGGAGGATGACATCCCTGGTTTTACTTGAGATGCATCAGTAGATGCATGCCAGAGTTTGGTTTGCTTTGCCAGCCACAGCAGCGCATTGGTGACTCATATTCATCTTGTGGGCAAAGTCAGTCCTGCTGTGCCAGCCAAGATAACAGCTGTTGCACTGTGACCTAAAGCAATACATTCTGATGCAGGATGGAGGATGTCCCAGTCAGGCAGGACCATTCAATCCTCCTGTCAGCCCCAAGCCAGCGCACAGGAGAGTGCATCTGCACAGGGGAGACCAGAACACACCAGCAGGCTGGAACTGCCCCTCATACTGAAGAGAAAAGCTCTCCAGCTTTGCTTGCCTCAATCCCAGCTGTCAAGAGGATCCTGGAGGGCAGACAGGGAAGCCTCTCCCATTGCAAAGTGGCTGGTATTGGCATAAAACATCAGGGCTGTTGGGTGTTTCATCTCCTTCACCTTCCCTTCCAGGAACAGCCAAGGCAAGCCCAGAACTAGGGAGCCCTCTGATGGTTCAGCTCACTGGGTCCCTGGTCTCTGACTAAGAGGCAAGGCAATGAGGTCTCTGCTCGAGCCTCTTTCTGCCTCTGCTCCTTCCCAATGCAGCCCTGTTCTTACAATGCACCTCCGCTGCTCAAACACGTCTCCCTTTTGCTCAAGTCCCTTTTCATTTTTGGGGTGTCCCT
The DNA here is from genome assembly GCF_052110815.1 of Crocodylus siamensis. Lineage (NCBI taxonomy): Eukaryota > Metazoa > Chordata > Crocodylia > Crocodylidae > Crocodylus > Crocodylus siamensis. Next base: position 50,070,125 of record NC_143403.1, read on the forward strand.
TTCTAGCTCCTTCTGTTAAACAACTTTGTTTTAGGCCAATGTCAGGAGAACAACATTTTTAGATGTTCCCTAATCCCTTTTCTACTCCACCTGCCACCTGTTGTGAGTTAGGCCCACTCTTGCAATCACATATCCCCTGGACACCAGCCGAATAACATTCAGCAATATGCTTTTGGGAATGCTGGTTGCTTGGAGAGCCTTGCAGTTGTATCGACATTGGGGGCCGGAGGTCGAGGGAAAAGGCTTTTTCAGGCCTAAGACAAATGATTAGAGAGAGAAGTTATAACTTCCAGTTGGTTCAGGATCAGGGATGAGCAGAGGTAGGATCAAAGATAAACTTGAAAGACAGTTTTGAAAGGGGCTTTTATTGAGGATCTAAAGCATCAGGTAATTTCCTGCGCTAAGTCTTTATTTTTCCTTTCCTTCACACCTCTGCGTTCTGGGGGCCCAGCACAATTAGAAAGTGCTTGAATGCTGGGCTGCTGGCTCAGTGCTTCCAATCCAGCCAAAGTAAGAGGTACTGGGAGCCTGCCAGGTACTGGGATGACAGTGATCTTGCAGAGACATGAGACAGGTATACAAGGCGACTGGCAGATGGACAAACAGATCAGCTACCATGCACATTTCTCTCTCTTGCCCGAAAGCTTCATTCCACTGTATTTCAAATCCAGGAGGGTTTGAAAAGCAGCTGACCATGCAGATGCTTCACTAAACTAAACCTTTTATCTTTCTTTCACTGTTGTGAAAGATCAACTGAGATCCAACAAGAACAGTTTCTTCTCCAAGAGGCTTATGCAGCACAAGAGGTGATGAGAGCAGAGCAAACACTTAAGAAGAGGGCTGGACTGGGAGGATAGTCATGATAGCTATTAATATTCCTGGGTTTCCCCTGCAGAAAAAGCTGGGATCTCCTCCCAAGAAACAGCAGGGTGATGGACCAGAGGTCTGCCTGTTCCTTGCCGTTTGCTAGACATGAGGCTGTGGTATCATCTCCCAGTGCACCGTGCGTTCTCAGCTGTGCAACAGCTAATCATCCCTACTTCTTGTGCAGTTATTGCTCAGTGGTGCTGCCCAGGAGTATCTTTTCCAGGGCAGGCAGTGTCAAATTTGGGGCTCTCCAAACCCCGCAGCATTTTGCACCCAGCACTGCAATGTTAATGTAGACATCCCAGCCAGATTCTGATTGGGAGATTTATATTCTGCCTCTTTAATGCCCCATAGACTATTTAATAGAATCCCAAAACTGTTGGGCTGGAAATGATCTCAGTAGAACATCTAGGTCAGCCCCCTGTGGCCAGACCATCCCTGACAAATGTTGATCCAGCCTCTTTTTAAACCTCCAGCGAAGGAGATTCCCTCCTCTCCCTAGGCCGCTTGTTCCAAAGTGCTTCACCATCTTAACTCTTCGAAAGACTTGCCTAATATCAAATTTAAATTGTCTTTGCTGAAAACTAAGCTACTTTCTTCTTGCCCTTCCCCAGTGGCCACGGAGAACAACTGAACTTTGTTCCCTTTAATGGCCTTTTCTGCATTAGAGGACTATTAGCGTGTCTTCCTTCAGTCGTCTCTTTTTTTTAGACTAAACAAAACTAGTTCTTTCAACCTTTCCTCATAGGTCATGTTTTCTAAACCTCTTATCCTCCTTGTTCCTCTTCTCTGGACTCCATCCAATTTGTCTGCATCTTTGTCAAAGCAGAGCGCTCAAAACCAAACACCACTCCAGATAAGACCCATCAGTGCTGACTAGAGAAGAGTATTTGCCTCCCATGTTTTACAAACAATACTTCTGCTAATGTATCCCAGCATAAGATCTGCCTTTTTTTGCAACACCTTCAGATTTTCAACTCTACCCTAACTCCCAGATCCTTTGCTACAGCACCGCTGCTTTGCCACATAGTCCTTATTTTATTTTTGTGCGTTTTGATTTCTCCTTCCTCAGAGGCAGCACTTTGCACTTGTCTCTACTGCATGTCATCCTGCTGATTTTCAGGCCATCAATCCAACTTGTCAAGATCATTTGGAGTCACCCAAGTAATTCCAACCACCTCCCTAGCATGGTGGAAACAGCAAATTTGATCAGAGGAATCGGTCTTATCTGAATCATTAATGAAAAATATTGACTAGCACAGGACCCAGGACAGACACCTACAGAGTCTTCTTTGAGGTATCTTTAAAGGGAACCATGGAGAACTACTTGTGGAGAAAGATGTTTTCAACCTGTTTCAGTAGTTTCTTTTAGTTCCTGCAATGAACCGTTGTACTGTGTAGCATTGCTGTGCTCCATTACAACAGATGCTACACTCTACCCCAGAGATGGCTGCAATTCAATGGCAGGATGAAAATATATTTAATCCAGTCTGCTCTGTCAAATCTGTCATGTTCCTGTCAGCTAGCTTTGCTTTCAATTAAGTTGCTGTTAGAACAGGAGAAAACTCAGATGCAGGCTTAACTGCCTCAGTAATATACCCAAGATTGGGCAGGGATGGGTGGGAAAGGAAGGGAAGGAAAAGAGGCTTTCTTGGATGTGGAAGAGATCTCAGCCTTCTACCCCTGAAGAAATACTTGCTTATATTTTTCAGTGTCAAAAACAGCCTGGGAGTTTTGCAACAGCAAGAGGGGTTACTTGCTTCTAGCCCTAACAATCCTTGCTGACAAGCATTAAGCCACAGCTAGGGTTGTTCCTTGGCCAGCTCAGACTTCTTAAAAGTCTCCTCTTCATTTCTGCATCTCCTATTTTAGGGTCTTTTCCACATTCAGTCCTTGGGGAGATCATCCCAGCCCTGGGAAACTGTCCCTTATTGTTTCCTTCAGGCCTCAAAGGTTCGGACACTTTTTCCAGCCAGGACTCTGTGCTGAACCCATCAATACTGTCCCTTGAGACATCTGGAAAGAACAGCTCAAGTCTCATTCATCTGGGACAGGACTTGTCCCTCTGACAGTTTATCCTGTCTGGCTTTAAATGGCCACTGTCTCGGACTTTTCCATGCTGACCTGACCTCTGACCCAGTGAAGTCTCCTTCTTTTGGAGCAAGTGGACTAGTGAAATCTTTACGCCTGCTTCTCCAGACCTGCCCCTTGCGTGCTAACTAAACACCAGTGCAAAGCAGATATCAAGTGCTGCCATTCTGATCCGCACCACTGGGGTAAGTGGCTGCAAAAGGGCTGGGGCTGGCCACCAGGATCAAGCCTGTGATCTAGGTTGACTTCACAGTGTGAGGGGAGACAGTGGCTACATCCATGCGGCTGGATGTCCTCAGAATGAGACCTCCAGAGGCACTTTCTAGGTCTTGCACAGTGGCAAGGAACATTTCTACCTGCATAAACTTTGATCCCAGGTTTCTTCTCTGGAGACAAGGCAGGGGGACTTGCCTAATCCTATCTGGGGACACTCAGCAACAGCTTCTAGGACACTGAACTACTGAAGGGGAGAAAGAGCCGAGTTACTGTAAAGACAACATCAGTGACTAACGGGGCCAGAGCAGGGAGGGCATGAGACAGAGGAGGCTACCAAGTGAGCATACTGGCACCAGCGCTGAGTAGAAGGGACATGGGGTGCTCTCCTGTCTGCATGTTAGGAAGATGAGGAGACCACACAGACACAGCTATGTCCCAATAGCTGCATTGTATGTTGTATACATGGCCTGGCCATATAAACACTGCTGCTGTCAGATGCTGGTGGCTTCTGTACAAGGGAAAAAGGCCCTTTTGCTAGCTCCCCGCATCTATTTAACAGTATCCTATCCACTTATTATACAGTGCAGAAAGCCTCTGAATTGGGATGCAGGACTAGGTGATATTTTCTGGGTGCTCTGATTAAGACCTCCTGTGTGGCCTTGGGTAAGTTGCCAAACTACCCTGTGCCTCAATCTCCCCATCTGTAAGACAGGGATGAACACAGCTCTACCACATGAAGCATCAGGCATGTAACACTGACAGATAGCTCTGAGGCTCTGTTCCAGGAAAGGTTGATCCAGAGCAAAAAAGGAGCTTGGCTGGTTCCTGACATGGGGCCTATTCAGCCATCTACCACCCCACCTCCTTCACATATTCACAGGAACTCAAGGTGGGGAAGTTTTTTCCAGCTCCCTTAATGTTTTCTGCTAACTTCCTTGGTATGTGATGGGAGACATCCCCAGACATTGGCTCTAGTTTAAGCTCCCCTATGTCCAAGGATACCAAGATTTTTTTAAAAATTTTTTTTGGGGGGGGGGGGGCAGGGAGAGAAGAAGACGACTCCAGGTCTGGGCCTGTTTCTTGCAATTATACCAGCAAATCTGATCTGGCTTTGCCTTTATCAAAACCTCCCGTCACTACTCTACCAGAGTCAGAGGAGACATGACAGAGGAAAAAACACAGGCCCCTGCCTTCACCTGACTCTGGGTACACTTGGTGCTAAGCAAATGCTGCTGGCCTGTAGGGCTGGCCTGGATGGAAGGAGTTGGTGGGCCTCAGGGCCACTTCCAGTGATCACAAAAAGCCTGCCCTCACCCATCTGGGTGGGGGGGGGCGGCAAGGGCTGTGCAGAGAGCCAGAGCAGGAAGTCTTGGGAATGGAGGCAGCAAGCTGAGTCCAAGGCTAGGGACAGATATTCAAAAGCCTGAGCCCAAGTTGATTCAATCTTTGCAGGTTAGTCTACCCAGGATAGGCTAAATCAGTTTTGTAACCAGGCAGACATCCCAGAAATGCAGGCACATGCCTGCAGTGGCTCAGGCTAGAAGCTGGGGGGTGCTTGAACAGCCCTCCTTTTACTTCCACAGGGCTGAGCTGAGGGGGTTGTGGTTAGGTGCTGCTCTGATTATTCTCCCACGTCCTAAACAGCCCAGCAGGGAATGTTTATCATGCCTAACTCAGCCTTAATCAGCCCATTAAGAAAACAAAGCCTCTCTCCATTAACTAGTGGAGCTCTTTTTAAACAGCTCTTCCAGGGAAGAACATTAAGCTACCTGTTGACTAGCTCCAAAAAGCCTGTCTGCCTCTGTCCTCTCCCACAGCAGAAACCGTAGCCAGTGTGTGGTCTGCTAGCTAATGCTGAGGTGTCTGAGTAAGGCAGAGGGGAGGGGGGAATAACTCCACGTTGGCAGGGAGAAGCCAGGCATTTGCTCCATACCTGCAAGTTGCTGAAGGAGCTCTGGCTGGGAGGGGAGGGAGGGGCCAGCTCTGCTGTGGAGCAGAGAGCTCCGCCCAGTTCAGAGAGCATGCTGGGATGCTGGGGTGTTTGGTTTACCTTAAACCAACAAGGGGTCTGGGATAGACAGTGCACGAACTGGTTTGATCCAAATCAGTTAAGTCTGATTGACTTTTATTAGTAAATGTTTAGGATTGTGAATCCAAAAAAGATGACAAAAAAAGCCAGTAGGGAAATACATATCGCCCGAGCGAGGGCACCAGGTTTATCTCAAACGGGTTTCAGCCATTTTCAGACTGGTTTATGTGCACTGGACATCTGTTCTGTTACAGGTATAAACCAGTTTCTGATCACTTGAACTGGTTTGTGTGTAATGTCTGTCCCTAGCCCAAATGTCCCAGTGGATTCCAATATAGCTATTGTGGAGTCTCAAGCATTTCCTCCCTCTTTCCCTCTTTATTTAAGCCAGGGTGTATCCATGACAACCAGTTGCCAATTTTCAATCAGTCAGAGAGGAAGGCTGTGGCTGCTCACTGAGCACCTGTTTTAATTTACCCTCTGCCATGGTGAGTACATCCCCTGCCCCTACCCTCATCTCCAGGATCCACCACTCTTCCTTGCTTGCTCTGCTTCTGGGATATGGGCTAAGTAAAGCCCAAGGTCTGCCTTGGTGGATCCTGGGTAAATGCTGGACACACACGTGAGAAGCAAGGCACCTCAGCCCAGTTTGGAGGCAGACGAGGCCAGTTGAACAGAGACAGGTCAAACCCAGAGCGAAGCCAGAAGTAACGAGAATTTCTGCCCTGTCCAGTTACATTTCTCTTTCCCGCAACCCTTGCCCACAGCAGCCCTTGGTCTTGGAGCTGTCATGCCACACCAGACTTTCCCAAGCAGTGACATACTTAGAAGGCAGAGATGCCACCACCTTCCTTTGCCTTCTGCCAAGAGGGTATCTTGGCAGCGTGCCTGGGAAGGTGGCAATACACACTGCAAGGGGAGACCCCTGTTACAATCCACTTGGCTGTGGGCGCCATGAAAGAGGGCCTGATCTTTGACTGCACTGAAGCCCTGAAGCATAAGGTCACACGCTCCCAGCTAGGTCTCCTGAGCACTTCCAGAGCAGAGCGGGCTTTAGGTCAAGTGGGAACTCAGTCCTACATATCCTTGGCAGTCTGTGGCAAGTCACTACGCTGCCCACACAAGGCTGGTTCCCACAGCACAGGGCTTATCTCGTGGCACCAGCAATCCAATCTAACCCCTTGGCTGGAGCAGCCCTGGCAAGCCCTTCCCTTCTGCTGCCCACACAACACCAGGAAAAGTATTGGATTCACAGACATCATTCCCTGCCAAGATCGTCAGTGTGGGCAAAGCCCTGAGACAGGGAACACATAAGAAGACCTGGGAGCAGGCAAGTATCAGTAACGTGGCTTCAGGGAAGTGAATGGAAAAGTATCTACGGGCACAGACAGAAGTGACAATTTTTATGTCATTTGGCCTCAGAAAGAGTCTACAGCCATAATCAAACAGAAGTGCACAGCTACAGACTTCTTTAAAAGTGCCCGATCCCGTGAAACCTCAGAAGAACAGGCTTCAAAACAAGGTGCATTCTGTAACTTGTGTCTGCAGAGTCCCCAGCCTGTCACTGTTTTCAGAATGGGAGGGGGAAAGGAAGTGGAGGGAGTTTGGTCTGGGTTTTTTTCAGCTGGCACTGGAGGGTGGGATGGGTGATTGGAGAGCAAGTTCCCTCTGCTCCCTTTCCCCCCTCCCATTCTGAAAACAGCCTTAGAGCTGGGTGTGGGGAATGGCATTGCTACAGAGACTTGGCTGCAAGCTTGGAGCAAGCAGCTGGAATCCCCAACTCCAGGACCCAGCAGTGAAATTCTGTTGGGTCTGGGGGATTGTTGCAACTCATAGTACTACTTTCTGTAAAGAGCTGCAAGTTGCAATAGGGAGCTGCTCTTCTGTTTGCACCCACTGACTCAAGTGAGCCCAGGTTTCCACCCCAGAGTGGGACCTCAGCCTATGGCTGGAGCAGGACAGACACTGCAAAAATCAGCTGACACCTCCACACAAATTTGTTGCCCTTCTTGTGTTCCCTTGCTCTGAATATTCCACGGACTACATCTCTATGTGGAGACAAGTTCCCTTACGCACACACATACACATGCACAGGCAGCCACTTTGTGTTTTTGCTCACATCCAGCTCTTAGGGGAGAAATCAATCACTAAATGTCATTCTGGTCAAAAGGATCTGATTGCTCTTTGTGAACAGAAAAATCGTATCCGTCCATCCATCTTCATACTGCCATGCCTACTCCTCCATCTATCTCTATCTGTGGACAGATCAAACAGTGACATAGATTTAAAAGGGGAGCAGGAGCTGACTGCTTGTGAGCAGATCAGCTGATCGGTTGTAATTGTTTCATGTGTCTTTTCCTATCCCATTATAAGTGGACCCTAAACTGGGACACTTACCCTGCAAAGAAACAGCTGCTAAATTATAGTAGTTTGGCTTCCACTTCCTGTAGGCTAGAGCAGATGCACAGAATAATTATAGTGGATCAGCAGCAAGTCCTGGCCCTGAGTAAACTTCATGGAGGTTCCAACTCGTCCTCCAGTAAGAGGAGAGAACTCTGCTTGGGGCTGGGTTTTTTGGCTCTTTATAAAATAAAAGAGAAATGTATTAATTTTCTCTTTTTTTCTGGTGCGGAGGAGCCTAGAAGCAGAAGTGCTGTCACTTTCCAACAGGATTATCTGTACTGAGTAACAACTGCAGAATACAAATACTAAAATTCCAGACTGGATCAGACACCTGATTCTAAAATGACCTTTGTCCAACTGGGGAGAAGAAATGCGTCACAAAGCACTAGAGCCCTATCAAAACAGTTTAGTTTTCGAAACCTCTTTCTCTTTCTCTCTGTCCCTTCCATTTTGGTTTTCCCTGAAATGCATCAAATCAGGGCAGGAGAGAGAGAAAACCATCATCGTGATTTTTCAAGGGTGCTTGTTATAGCTGTGCTCATCTAAGGACGTAGGCAGAAAAGATTCTTTGGGTAAATGTGGTATCTTTTGTTAGACCAACTAAATAGTTGGAAAAATTGTTCTTTACAAGTGTTCAGGCACAAAAGAGTGTTTATTCCTGAAAGCTTGCAAAGAACATTTTTCCAGCTGTTTAGTTGGTCTAACAAAAGATATCACATTTAGCCAAAGAACCTTGTCTGCCTATGATTTTTCAAGTAGCACAAGCTGCAGGTAATCAGAGAAGCAAATCCTTTCCTTGAAACCCACCTGAATAAGTTGCTGGCCGGAGGGAGTTCCTGCGGAGGGGGATGCTGGGTCGGCTGGCTTCCTGAGGGTCTGCATAGCTGATGGTCTCTGCAAAGGGAAAGTGTTAGCCACATGGCAACTTGGTCGCTGTCATATCCAGTGCTACCCACTCTGATCAAATTTTCTTAACCTGGGAGACTGTCCAAGGGATTTTACCTCTAGAGGAAGGCTTGAATCCCAAGCCTCTGGTCCTGTCTCAGGAGCTCTCTAGGCCTGTCAGCTTTGGCATTGCCTGCATGATGCAAGCTAAGCCTGAGTGGGGCGGAGGCTGTATTCCCCCTCCTCCCTGGGGCCCAGAAAATCTTTCCAGGTACTGGTGCATTAGGAAGTCTCAATGGCAATAAAAAACTTGGGGGGGAAGAGAAATATCAGAGCCTCCAGAGACACTCACCCCAGGCTGTCCACATCTACAGGGGCTTTGCAAAGGCAACCCAGGGGCCTAATGCTGCATCCATCCCAAAGGAGAGGCATCTGGCAATGCCCCAGCATCTGTGTTGAACAGGAAGGGGAAGGGAAGTTGCTGCCATCACAAGAGTGTTCCCCCTTCCCTTTGGGTCTGGACTGCATGGCACAGATCCAGGTTCTTGATGTGGGATTCAGCATCTTCACTGACTGCCTTTCTTGCATGCATGCCAGCTTCTGGCTTCTTTACTATTTATTCCATCTAAGAAGAGCACACACCAACTGCAGATGCTTCCTCAGCCTGACAAAGGGTATTTAAACCTGAAAACTTGCTAAGAAAAATTTTTCCAACTATTTGAGTTGGTCTAATAAAAGATATCGGATTTATTCAAAGAGCCTTGCCTGCCTATGTTCTTAAACCAACACGGCTATAACCTACAGCCCACAGATGGTAGGCACCTACCACCCCTCCTTAGGACTCTTCTCCCCACACCCTTGTTAACAGCTGCCCAGTCAAGGAGAACTTAGACAGTAAAAGAACAGCAGGAACAAGCACTTGCCCTTCGACCTCTCCCTTAAACCCCTCAAGGTAAAACTGACCTGACTTTTACATCCTCCTGTATCTCCCTCTGCCTTGACTCTTATGGGGCTTCAGCACCCCATTACAATAGGGCTGCATGTGTGTGCATAGGAGGCAGCAAACTCAGACCAGAGGGGTCATTGCACCACAGGCCTTCGAAGAGGGCAGTGGGCATCCATGAGGGTGACATGGGTCCCATCAGTAACTTGCAGAACAAACCCATGGACATCAAGAATGGCCTACAATTTGCAGTGGATCAAAAGGCACAGACAGCACATGCCCTCTCCTGATCCTGATCAGCAGGTCAACTGTGGGTCCAGAGGGGACCCTTACTCAAATCCTGACACAGGACAGGTAGGGGACCTCCAGACTGGCCTCACCCACCAGTCCCAATGGTTCTCTCCCATCACACGCAGCCTGGGAAAAGGGCAGCAGCTGCATAGGTTTGGGCCTTCTCTCCCTTTTGTTGCCCTATCTCTGGGACCTCAGGTCACAATCAAATTCCCTTCCCAAGCAGGGAGCTGAAGGCAGTCTCTGAACAGGCCAGGGAGCTGGGACAGATAGATGGCTTCCTGTAGGGACAGAGGGCTAGATAAGAAGTGTCATTTCCTTCCTGCTGTCCATGAACTATGTTTCTTGGAAGGGCGTCACTGAACTTTTGTTCAGCTAAAAAAAAAAACCAACCCTGTGGAACAGGATGGAAGATTTTATGAACGAGCACTCATGGGAAGCACAGGGCACTAGCCAGAGATTGCCATAGGGCTGGAAACAACAGCACTGCTATTTGTGTGCACAGTCCTCAGCATCCCACTGCCCCTCCACGCATCGTCCCCTGCATTGCACATCCTCTGACGCAAGACAGCAGTGTATTACAGCCTGCTTCTCTGCTCATGCACACGATGCTGCTTTTGCACAGCCACACCGGGGCACTTCAAAGCTCACATCAGTATCTCTGCGCTATGCCCACACCCACTCCAGGAGTCTCCACCTCAGCCATGCAGCACCCGATAGCATGCAGCCCCCCTGCACGGCATGCACGGACCATGCACTGGGGAACTCTCTGCCACAGGAAGCCACTGAGACAAAGACTTGTTTTGTTGGACTTGACCAGGGGCTGAACGATGTTATGACCATTGCAAGGGGCCCAGTTGCAGGGGCATTTGTAGCAGGGCAAGCAGGGCACCTGTTTGCTGATGAACTAGGAAAGGCATCATTCCACCAGGTCTGTTGTCTGGATTCACCTCTCACTTCAGGTTTTTGCCCGTCCTCTGAGCACTCCTGCCTTGTAGATCTGCAGATGATCAAGCCTGAGGTGCTAAATGCCATTTACATGCATAGCACCATGAGCCTTTAGGGCAAAAGCCTTGCCATAGAGGCACTGTTTTCTCAGTACACTGTTCTGTGCCCAACAATGACAAGCACAGGCCACTGGGCTGGATCTGCCCTGGCTGGATGGCTCCGAGTCTGCAGGACACAAGCCCAGCTGGCTTCCCCCAGTGCTTGGGCACCCAGCCAGTCCTGCCCTCCCCCTACACACTCTTTCAAATGCCACAAGAAAGCTTGGGTTTGCTGGGGAAGGCCCACATGCTCAAATCAAAGGGAGCCCCATGTGTCATTCATTTGCAAATAGCTTTTGATCAAGGATGTTTGTTTTGCTGTGGCAGCAACATTTCAGGCCTCCCTGTCATCTGATCTGTGCCGGAGGGCTCCTCACCCTCAGAGTCATGCAGTCTCCTCCTACAGAAGGAACTGGCCCAAAGTGATGCCTGCGGGAAGGGCCCCCCTTCTTGAGCAGCTGCTTAAGGATCATGGAGCCCCTGATTCACCTTCTGCATTTAGCACAGGGCAAGAGCTCACAGTGAGATACCAGAGCTGCCCATTTAACCAAGAGGAGGGATCCAGGAAAATCCCAAGAGGTTCACTATTGGGACCCCCTGCTGCAGGACAGCTCCAAAGAACCTGGGATGTATATATGAGCTTTCCCCTGGGCTGGCTGGAATGGAAACTCAAAAGCCCTTCCTCTGCTCTAGCCACTAGACTACACTGCCTTCACAGGACCATGCTCAGAACCCAGGAGTCCTGACCCCCATCTCCCTTCACCCCACACACACTGTAGCTACCATCCCAGAGCCGGGAACAAAACCCAGAAGCCTGGATTCCTTGGTCTGTGCTCTGGCTATCAGAACCTACAGCAGCAGCATAACAATGCTCACCTTTCGAAATGCTCATCATGCTGGTACAAAGGGTGCTGGACCTGCCAACTCCAGAGACTACAGAGCAAATGCAGACAAAGGCAGCCCCACACAGGCAGCCCTTCCCACAGACTGCCCCACTCCACCACTATGGAGGGTGCCTCCTCCAGGGGCTAGGAAAGGGTTGGTTTCCACGCTCCACCAGCTCTTGAGTGCTCCTCGCACCAATATGGGGATCAGCCCCAATGATGCATTCTGCAGTTACAATTTAATTTAGGTACTGTGATCCAGAGGTCTCTCTCAAAGCCCTAGCTCCAAGTCTCATGATTTCAGGCAAATCTCAGTTTTCATTTTGAAAAAGAGAAATGTCCAGCCCTCCTGGCTGTGGAAAAATCCTGACATCCTAAGCTTAAAAACCAGCAGGCAAATAAACAGAGCCAATCTCATGATTCAGAGGGCAAGCTGACTTGTGATTTTTTGTCCCTTTGTATTAGCCAAAATGTCCTTCCTGTCTAAGAAATTCACTGACCCCCATCCTCAATCCATTAGCCAGCGGTAACATCCAGTAAAGCAGGAGTAGGCAATTATTTGAGCCAGAGGGCCACTTAGGGTGTTTTGGTGAGCTGTCATGGGCCAGGTCAACATTCCCCTTCCTGCTCCCCTCCCTGCCTACAACAGCTGACCAAAACTCCCTAAGTGTCTCTGCCCCACGCTTGGCTGCACAGATGGGATGGGGCAATGGATGGGTGGGAAGCGGAAACTGAGAGTAGGATGGGTGGGTGGGATCAGGGCCAAGGCTGGGATCAGGATCACAGGGCTGACAGCACAGACCCAGGGGCCGGACCCGGGGCAGAGCCACGATCTGCTCCTTGCATGCCCCTGCCTGCAGAACTGGCACCCATTGCAAGGATGTGGAGGCACTGTCTGGACCCCTGCCTTGGACCCGGCCCCACCCACCCGTCCTGTTTTTGGATGCTGCTCCCTGCCTGCCCACTGCCACATTGCACCTGCCCAGTTGAGTACGTCCTGCCCACGTTGGTCCCGACTGGTCTCCATGGAGACCCCATGTGCCTACTCCATCCAAAGCTCCCAGCTGTGGGTGTGGGGCAGCTGGGCCAGGGCAGCCGGGCAGCAAGGCTGAGTTTGGTGGTGGCAGAGACTGGCAGCAGCAGCTGGAAGGAGTCACTGCTGCAGAGGTTGCTGAGAAGCAAGTCCAGCCTCTGTACCACCCCAGCCCCACTGTGTGCCCAGGGGTGGCAGGACCCAGGGTGTCATGGCACCTGGGCTTGGTGGGACCAAGGGACCCACTACAGGCCAAACAAGATCCCTTGGCAGACCGGATCCGACTTATGGGCCATGCTTTGCCCACCACTGCATTAAGGCCTAAACTTAACTCTGCTCAACCCCTGCCCTCGAGGAGGAAGGCTCATGGTTCAGAGGGTTGGTAAAGAGATATCTCATTCCTTTCTTTCAGCATCAGACGCCATCTGGGACAGTGCCACATTGCAGCAGTTCAGTTAGAGTCCACTGCCACTCTACCACCTGACAGCAGTCAGTACGTTATCACAACCAGATGCTTGCCCCCCCTCACAAGTGTTAAATTGATGCTAACAATCCCACTTGCACTTCCTTCCCGAGCCAAAGCCACTCAAGTGGATTGAACCAAAGAGCTGCACCTTTCTCCCCATGTCACCCATGCCTGGCCACCACCATGCTCCCCCTATGGAGGAGGCTTCTTATAAAAGTCACAGAGAAGTGGGACTGGAAATTACCCCCCTACCCCCCTTAGTTTAGCACCCCCTGTCCCCCCGCCTGAAGCAGGAGTAGTGCTATCCGAACCATCCTATACAAATCCATTGTCTAATGGTAACCTATTAGCAAAATGACACGGTTAACTCTGACAATGCCACAGGATATATATAACACACTAATAAATCTGCCATAGATAAAGCAGGGGGACTACTGTGGCCAGCATGCTGCTGCAGCAAAGGTAGTTAAGACATGCTTGAGAGATCCAAGGAAGAAAACTGCAACCCTTGCTGCAGAGAAGGGCACAAACCCACATAGTTTGTACCATTCTGACTCCAAACATGATCAGTCTGATCCTGAGGACAGGAGCAAGATCTTCTAGCCAGGAACCTGTGGGTTTAAGTCTCAGCAGGAACAATGACACACCCGTCACAATCCTTATCCTTGGTTGCAGCTAACACCCAATGTGTCCAAGGAAGGTTTAAGAAAACCCCCAACACATGGAGCATCAGGAAGGGGAAAAATTCCTCCCAGCCCCATGGGGCAATCAGCAATACCCAGAAGCATGTGGAATACCTATAATAGAACATAGACATAGCAACACCTAGATTATCCTTGACCAATGCCTGTCCAACCTCCAAAGACGGAGAGTCCACAACTTTCCAGCTTTTTAACGTGGAGACAATATCACCACTTCATAGTCCTCCAGACACATGGCCCAGATATCTGCTGCTAACACCTCTCTGCAGCCCACACCTGGCTCCATCCAAAATAAATTTCCGCTCAAATTTCATCCAGACAAAATGAAGCTGAACCATGCTTTGCTCATGGGACGTGGCTCACAACAAGCCCAGGGCTGATTATTAGGGAAGGAGCAGGAAAGCAGTGAGGGGTGGGCTGGGAAAACAGAGGACTGGACTGGAAAAGGGTGTGGTGATAACGGTGGAACAAGAGACTGAAGGATAAAGGACCACTGATAGCAGGACAGGAGTGGAAGAGGCTGTGACAGCTTCCCCAGATGTAGAACAGCATAGTGATCCCAGCTTCCATCACAAAGCCCTGCAATATGTTGGCCAACAGCTACCAGCCACCACTCCTGGGGGACTCTCCCACTCCAGCAGATACCCAGGCACCTTCAGACCCAGCCCTTCTGTCACTTCCTGTAGCAGACAGCTAGTACACACCCATGTGTAGGCTGCCTAACTTTCCCTCCTCTCCATAACCCCCATGGGAAGGCTAACTTCCACAGCTGCTCCTTATAGTCTGCTATAGGAACCCTCCCCTATCCACTGCATCTCCAGGGATCCCCAGTCCCTTGCATCAAAATTCAGATGTACTCAGGGAGGCTCTGACAACACCCAACACTAAAAGTTACTTTAAGGAACAACCCCCAAAGCAAGCTCCAAACACAGGGGGCTGCTTCCTTCCCTGCTGCCCACCACCATGGAGGCCGGCCTCAACCTCACATTCTGGCCCTCCAGCCTCTCTCTCTGGCCTCCGTTCTGCCCTACTTCTGCTACAACACTCTCCTTCCTCTCGTGAAGGCCAACCACAAAAAACAAATCACTCTCTAGCAGGGCTCCCTCAACCTCCTCATGGATCACTCTTCTCCTTCCCAGCTGCATCTAATAAGAGGCCCAGGCCATCTGGTCCCCAGCTGATCAGGATCAGCTCCTGCGGGGAGCAGCAGATCCATCATAGGCCCGGCTGGGCTGACTCCCACTGAAAGGGCCAGTTGGTCTGTGACACCCTGCCTTCTGCCAATCCTGTCTGTGCTGTGGTGTTTGGCCCATGTAGGCTTTTTCCAGTCCCAGATGTGAGACACTTATAGGGTTTTCCTAATTTCCAGCAGATTTATAGATGTTGTAAATAGCTCTCGACCAAGGGGGAAAAGCAAACACGGAGCCTGCAGCGAAGGGATGGCCGCCAGTGCTGTGTGTGGCGGGCGACAGGCCCCAGCCAATGGGAGGGACTGTGGCAAGGGCCAGTGGGTGGGCTGCGCTGAGCGGGGCTGGCGCGGAGCATGGCACACACCATGCGAGTGCTCAGTGTGCAGAAGGAGGGAACTTGGGCAGCAGTAGCGGGGCAGCTGTGTCAGTGACGTGGAGGCAGTGCTGCCCAGTAGTAAGAGCCTGGGGCTGGGGGCAGGAAATACAACATCTACATCCCACCTTGGGAAAACCCCTGTGCCCCTCAAGCATCGCTGTGCCCTGAAGTGCTATGGGGATGTCTGCACTAGGGGTCCATACCAGCCTTCCTCGCAGAGGGGCAGCACCCACAGCTGGAGAGGGGAAGGGAGCAGCTCCTCTGAGCCAAAAGGCACAGCAGCTGCTGGCATGGAGCACTCTCAGCTGTGGTCCCTTGGGAAGGAGGGAGCCCTCCCCTTTGTTCAGCAGATGGGGCTCTTTGGTGCCCCCCACAATGACACTGTAACCAGGGTGCTGAATCCCAGGCTTGGGATCCAGTGACAAACTGAAGGGCTGCCTGTTCGACCTAGGCCTGCCGGCTTTCAAGGGTGGCTGCAAACTCTGAAAAGGCACCATCACTCTTTGCCTGCTTGTCCTTTGCAGCCATGCTGCCCACATGCTGGCTCCGTTCCCAGGCCTGAGCGCACAGAGGAAATTCCAGCCTGGACCACAGCAGCCTCGAAGAGAGCCCACAGCACTGAGCCAGCCACACAGCAGTGTCTCCATGCCAGCCTGACTGGCTCAGAGGCCAGACAGTGGGGCCTGAAGCCTCCCAGCTCTGCTACAGCCCAGGCCAGTGGGGACTACTGGCCATTCCCATAGGAAGGGTGTTAGCACTTGTTTGCACTGGAGAGCAGCTTCAGTTCCAGCAGTAAATGCCCAGTCCCCCACACAGCTGGGTCAGTGCCAGCTCCAGAGATAAGGAAAATCATAGACTTCACTGACAGCTACTCCCAGCTGGAATGAGAGTATGCTGTGCCCTCGCCAGCCAGGTCTCTCTGCCTCTCTCTTTTGGGCTGCTCTGGTGTGATGAGGGTGCTGATTGGGATGTTGATAGCTGGGATCAGGGCTAAACACTAGGACAGGTCAGGACCGAGATGAGCTCCTCTAGCAGGCAAGCATCTTCCTCCCTAACAGCACTGCTAGCTCCCACTGTGGGGAACTGAGTGCTGTGTGGCTCGCTGTTCCTCACCATGGCTGCTGAGGAAGGGACTTTATGCAGACAAGACCCCAGGACTGCCAAGTGACTCCCAGAGCAAATTCTTCTCCCTGGTGCCCCCCTCACTGCCAGCATCATAGTCCAGCCAGCATGTGAAAGCAAAGCTGGGCCCTGTCTGCTCTGTCTCAGGGGAAGGGCAAAGCCAGGATGGGGATGTCTGAGGCAGAATATAACACTGCCTTTTCCTTCTGCTCCTGTTGGGGAAGAACCAGCCTGCTGGTTCACGAGCTGCTCTGTTGGGCTGTGGATAAGGGAAAAGAATGCACTCCCTAGCAGCAGCAGCCATGCTAAGCCCTTCCTCTGCTGTCACCCTGTCTATACACATTCCCCACTCCACTCTCACAGAGAAGGGGAGCTCCATATCACCAGCCCACTTGGCAGATAGGGAAACTGAGGCACAGAGCAATTAAGCCTCATAGGTTCAACCACAGACCCTGAAGGCTCTATTTTCAGTGCCCAGCATAGGACTATATAGAGCTCTGATTTTTCAAAGAGGGTGTTAAGCAACCCCAGCTCTCAATGGCCTGTTTGGAGCAGCAGGGGCTCAACCCTTTGGAAGGCAGGGCCTGGCTGTTTTAAGTTGGGCAGCCAGTTTGATCAGCTGCTTTTCCCCTAAGTGGTCACTCAGCAATTCAGTGGTTGAGCTGGCAGGAAGCCAGAGTTTTATCCCTGTCTCTCCTCCCTCACAGATCTCTGCCTCACACAGCCTGGCCCAGCCAGCCACTTGGCACACGCAGGTCCATGAGCCTCAGCAGTGGTTGTACCTGCCCAGACAAACAAAGCCCTGTGAAATGAGGGGGCATTTCAGGTGGTGCAGGAGTGCGCAGGGTTGGAATTACAGGAGAGCTGGGAGGGTGAGCCCCGCCATAAGAACCGAGAGCCCCTCTGTCAGATTTGAAAATCATAACCTGGATGGGTCTCTGATTTTATTAGGGCATCGTGATGGGCAGCCCACTTTTTTTTTTTGCAGACCCCCTCCCTAAGAGTCAAAGTATAATTTGAATTTTGAACCCTAGGAGTGTGGTTTGTTGGGACAGTGCAGTCCCAATCCCTCCCACACTCTGCAGCAAAGGGACATCAGAGGCAGCTCTGCTCTCTGGGCAGCACTACCAGACCTGAGCAAGGGGGCATCCCTGTTTCTGGCAAGTGGCTGTGCAGCACAGGCCTGCTTGGGAAGTAGTGAGATATGGAGAGACCAGTGGCTTCTACTACCCCTTCTCTGCTGTCCCTCCCAAAACTGTCTCACAGACAGTCTTTGGAAACAACAGATGCCACATGGGTCTGGGAGAAAGAAGGGACTGTGATGGGGAGGAGAAGAAGGCAGGGAAGAGATGAAGAGAAAGTATCAGATAGGGGGAAGACGTACAGAGAGAGGGAAGAAAGAAGACTCGGTACACTATCAAACCTGTCCCTCCATTCATCTGTCCAGCCATCCACCCGTCCAGTTGGCAGAGCTATCCATCCCTCCACCCCTACAGTATTTAATGCTCCCTAAAGCATGGTGCCCCATGAGTGAGGCCCTGCAGCTAGGTCAAGCAGACCTGGCACAACCTCTCCAGCAGGGTACAAATGTCCATGATCCCTGTAATCCCAAACAGACAGGAGGCAACAGAATCTCTTCAATTGG
Source organism: Crocodylus siamensis (assembly GCF_052110815.1). Lineage (NCBI taxonomy): Eukaryota > Metazoa > Chordata > Crocodylia > Crocodylidae > Crocodylus > Crocodylus siamensis. The sequence continues at coordinate 50,088,313 of NC_143403.1, forward strand.
AGAAAATGGGCTGAAGACAGTACTCTCTGCCCCACCAGCCCCAAAGTTTGGAAGGGACCCAGTAATATGGGCACCAGGCACCCTTTGGGTTGCAGTAGTGTCATGTCAACCTCAGCTGCAGCACTAGTGTGTTCAGTCAGATCTCAGGCCTGTTTGCAACTCCTCTCCCTCCTCCCATGCACTTCCCTCCTTGTTCTGTGGAGGGCCCCGGACAGCAAGGGCAGGCAGAGGCTGAGACAATCAGGGGCAGCCCAGTCTGTATCTGGGGCAGCTCTTGGCTCCGGATCTTCCCTGTAGTCACTCCCTCACAGGCTTGCCCTGACCTGCCTTCTTTAGCTGTGGGCCTTCTGTCCAGCTGGGATGCCCTCCATGATCCTGGGCACTCACTGGCTCTGAGGCCTTTCCATTGTGGCTGGGGCAAAGGGGGCAAATCTAGGGATTAAAGGTGCTTAGTTCCCTTCCCCAAATTCCTAGTTCTTTCCCATCTCTGGAACCAAATGCCTTTATATTTAAAATGGAGCTATATTTAGCATGCCAAGGGTTAAAAGTCCCCATCTTATCCAAACTCATGAAACCAGGGACGGAAGCTCCCTGACTCTTCCCCAGAGGCCAGTCAACCAGTGTGGCACCCCGTGGTCCCAAAAGACTGTGCCTTCCCATCTACCCCTACCTGGCTAGCTGCGGGAGGGGAGGTGAGCAGGGAGCTGGCGGGAAGCAGTGACACCACGGCTCCTCTCCCCCAGCTCTGGGGTCGAGTCAGGTCATGGACACCCTCTCCCAGGCCCAACCATGGATAATGAGTTTCCCAAGGCTGGACACATGCAGCTGCCCTCCAGGGCACTCCCCTCCTCACCCCCTACCCCACTCTAGCAAGCAGTTTACAAGCCCAATGTAAATATTTGCTTCCAGTGCAGGGAAGGGGGCGGCGCTAGGTGGGGGCTGTTTGTTCAGTGCTGGCTGCCTTGAGATGGAGCCAGGACCAGAAAAAAACAGTAAAGCAAAGCAGAGATAGGGACGAGTTTCCAGCGCTCATGCCCTGTGTGGTCCCTGCTGTGTGGGTCCATTGGGGTTTTTCCATCACTGCCGAGCCTGCACCAGGGTTGTGCTGGCACCATACTTGCTGTTTAAAGCTGAATTTTGCAGGCTCTCTAAAATGCACAGGCAATGTTGGATAAACTTGCAAACTGGCATGCCGGGCCAGGATGGAGTTTGTTCTGCACACCTGAGGTCATTGGGTCAGGACAGCACTGAGATAGAGCCCGCTCCTGTCCCCCTAGTTTGCCTTTTTATTTCCACAAGCTGACCTACCTCTTAAGAGAGAGGTTGTCCCCAGACCCTTCCTCTCCCTCCCTTTAGTTATTACATGGCCCCCATGTGGCACCCTGCACACAGTCCTACTGGCACAGCAGCATCGTGATAGGGAACAGTAGTGTCCAGGAAGCTCTTGGGGAGATAAATTGCTCTGATACATAAGTTTTGGCCTTAGAGCTTATCGCCTGCACTGCATGCACACAGAGCTAGAGGCAATGTGACCATTCCTGCTCCTGGGCATGGGGTCAGGAAGAAAGGCTGCCAATGTGTAATCCATAACTGTCCAATAGGTGGTTTCTTGTAGCTGCCACAGCAGTTGCAACTACTGGCCAGTCTGGATGGAGCCTGCCTTGTCCTGAGGTGGCAAATCCTGTGTGCTTTGTGTTCCTGATGGTCTCCCTTCCCATGTCTAACACAGGTCTTCCCTGTTTCTTCACCCAGGCTCCCTTGCTGCCTGGTCCTCCTGCCCCTTGGCAGCCCATGGGAGTATGGTTCCCAGTGGTGCTTTCAGGCAGCTCCTCCATCTTCTCTTCCCCTTGAGGCACAAGCACAGGTAGGTAGGCTGCTCCCTCCCCTTGTTGCAGTCTCCATTAAAGATTTCTGGGCACTTCTGTGAATCAGGTCAGCACTGCTGAAGAGCTGCGGCTCTAGTGAGACCCTGGGACACTGGCAACTTTAAGAGTGCCATATCCCACCTCAAAGGTGGCTGCATTCAGCAGAGGGGGAAGCTGTGTCCCTATCCGTGAGTTGGCTCGGAGGCAGTGCACATCTAGGGTGTTTATACACATGCTCCAGGAGTGTGGGGTGCAGGGGAGCCACTCTAATTAAAGCACCCACAATGTCACATGTAACAGCAAGCATCCCTGCACTGAAAAATGGCAATATGGAAGCTTTAACCAAAGCTCGTTTTGGTTAAAGCACCCCTACTGCCATTCTTCAGTGCAGGGACACTGATACATGTGATGCTGGAGTCTGCTGGAGCGTGGTGATTACCCATGTGCTATAATTACAGTGCATCAGAGTAGCCTCGCTGCACATGTGCAGGTGCCTTGAACACCTGAAAGTGATTCAAGATCAGGCAAGGAGGGGAGACTGCACCTGAGGGCATCACTTGCGGATGGCAGGAAAGGTAGCCAGGCACACCTGCTACAGCCTTCCCCATCCATACTCCAGGCCTGGGACTTAAGGCCTTTAGGCTCCTGGCTGAGAGGTCAAGGGTACTCCAACCCTTGGTTTCAGGCAGGGATCTGTCAGTGCCCCATAGGCTGCTCTAAGGTGAGCACTCTGGGCACCTCTTCCACTCAAGCTCCAGCCCCACGCATGTGGATCCTGGGCTTGTGGTGTTGCCTCTCAGCTGCCTGCAAACATGAGCATGGGGCTGACAGATGCATGTGGGGGGACCAAGTGAAGGTCTGTGGGGGGAGGCTGTCTCCTGCCCACACCCACACCCTCCCCCAGCAAAGCCAGAACAGCCATATAAATCACCCCTGGCCTGATGCAGTCCCAGCTTCTGGCAGGAGTTCAAAGGACGGGGTTGCTGCCTACCCAGAATACTTCTGTCAGGTGTCCTATGGGCACCTCTTTGGCAGCTAATGGGCCAAGGCTCTTGAAGTGAAGAGAAGATGCCTAGAGGGCAGGCATTTGGAAAGCAGCGGGGAAGGATCAGTGGAGTGCCAGACCAGGAAGGATTCAATAAACAGGAAGAATTGATGGCTTCCCTGTGTCAGTGCCTTCACCACATCCTGGTGGGGGTGGAAGCACTTTCTGCAGGACTAGCGCTGCAGTGCTAAGCTGCCAAACCAGGGCGGGGACAGAACAGCACTTGGGGGTGCAGACCCCCCAGCCTCAGACAACTACCAGCCAGGCACCGGAGAGAAGGATGGTGCTCACTATAGCCGCAGCCCTCCTGCCTTGCTTCCTCCCTTTTCTTCATCTCTTCTGATAGTTTTCTCTCCTCCTGTTTTTCCCTTCTTCCTTCTTTCCACTTCCTTTTGTGTTTACTCCTTCATCTTCTCCATTTCTCTTTCTTTCTTCTGCCCTTCCTTTCCCTTTCCCCTCCTGAATCCCAGCAGCCCTTTGCTATGACAAACTGGTCGAGAATTGCCAGGCTTAATATATTAAGTGCCTTTGTGCAGGTTAGAGTTTCAGCATAATGGGATTTCAGATCAGGTGGCCATTTTTTTATTATGGTTCATTTCTGACTCACTGGCTGTCTGCCACCCATTCAAAGGCCATCTCCTTCCTCCCTCGCCACCATGCATGCTTTGCTTCCGCACTGTGGAACCTCTTGCTAAGGCATGGGGTGAGGCCAAGGGACTGGCCCAGCAAAAGTGCCTTTCCTCGGTCTCTTTGCAGGTTGCAGGGGGAGTACAGAAGTTATACCTCACCTTCATTTTCCCTTCCACTCACAAGGGCTGATCAGACCCAACCCAAAATATATTTCCCAATATTTTCAACCCAAAATATTTTCCAGAAAAATATCTGCTCTCCCCCTTCTGGCCCCTATTTTCCAATCAGCTCCCCTACCTAGCCAGCCCCCATCAGACTCCTATTTCCAAGTGATTTGGCAAAGGTCTTTCTGCATTACACACAATATATTGCAGTGAGGCATCAGCTGGTGAAAGGCTTTGGGTAAGGGATCTGCATCCAGTTAGTTCAGTGTCTTTGTGATGTGGTTTGCCTAGGAAGGAGTATGGTGCCCCTGCAGAGTCTTACTTGGAGCCCTAGACTCAGCTCTCTGAGGCAAGGCCTGTCTTTTTGCTTTGTGTTTGTACAGCACTTTGCACCACAGGCTTCTGGGCTGGGTCTGGGGCTCCTGGGTGTTTCCCAATAAATACAACATTTTCAAACACTCAGAACCGCAAACTGGGGTCCCATGCCCAAAAAAGTCTGACCCCCACTGTCACAAAACCTTCCAAAACCAGACATACACTGTCCCGATATCTCATTCGATATGGAGCTCTCTCTGTAGGGCAGACCTGGCTCAGATCCAGTGTGGAAGTACTGTAGAGACAAAATGTGCGGCTCTCGCCTTGCAGGCCTTTCACCTGCCTTGGGGCAGAGGGAGGGTGTGTGCTTTGAGCAAGGCTCCACCAGATTTAAACCATCCAGTCTCCTCAGACGGTGCCTCACTCTTCCCCTCCCAGCCCTTCAGATTTCCATCTGTCTTTTCATTTCCTTGGCTGCACTCTCCTTCCTCCTCCAGCCAGGGCTGCCATTTTGGAGATGGCATCACAGGGCCTGGGGGCCTTTATCGAATCTGTCCCTAAGGTGTTCAGTCAACCAGTCATCCTCAAGCTTATCTACCCCTGATCCACAGTCCCAAAGGTGGGCCCAGACATGCCAGCCTTTGACACTGGGAAATCTCAAGTGCTGCTGATACTGCTGGGTCTCATGCATGAAGGATTCCACCTGAAGCCAATGGCGGGATTGCAACTGAGCCATGAAAGAGCAGGGAGTGAGAGGCAGCAGGAAGAGCAAGCCTGGCCCAACTCCAGACCCACAGCTGATAGCGAGAACGAGCTTGGTCAGAGACACCCAGAGCTGACGCAGATCTGAAGGCTCAGCGTAGGTTGGTCCATTATAAGCCACCCACTGCCAGCCGCCAACACCATGCCCACTGCTAGCTTCCTTGTCTCCAGAAGTCCTGCTAAGGCTTTGGTTCACAGTGACCATAAGCTTTTGGGTCATGAGGGCCACAGGCACACAGTGAGATTAATGGGGTCTCAGGGGTTACGAGGTGAACTTTGCACACTGTCAAGGCAGCTGAGGAGAAGGTGTCCTGATGAAGTGATGTGACTGCTCTCTCCCAGTGGCACAGACAGAGAGCGAGGGAGAGGCACTGGGATGGACAGACAGGCAGACTCAACTGAGCTCCCACTTCATAAGCAGCAAGGAGTTGGGAAGGGAAGGCAGGAGCTAAGCAGCGTGACTGAGTTAATGGCAGGCCTGATATGGGAAGGGAAGTCACAGGCAGTCAGGCCCCAGCATCCCTTGATCTCTTTGAAGCAGCCTGCCAGGCCCAACAGCATGACAGTGCAGAGTGCTCAGTGGGAGCCAGCCACTCAGCTGCAGCCCAGCAGGAAACCAGGAGGCTTGTGTCAGCTTCCTCGGTGTCAACCAACAGTGACCTGAACTCAGTCCCTGCGTCAGCACTACAAAAGCTAGGGCAATAACAGACAGGGGTGTGCAGGCCTGGGTGTGGCAGAGATGGGGCTGCATGAATCACCAAGCCAGACCCCCTGCCAGGGCCCTTGCTCTACCATAGGCAGTACAGCCAGAAGAGGCTTGGGCACCCATGCTGTTCCCCATGGCAATCATGACACCTCCCCCCAGGCAGAGCCCCCAGGGGACCATAGACTGGGTGGGCCAAGTTGGGGATCCAGAAAGGTCCACCAGGGTAAGATACACTGGGCTAAAGGTGAGGTATTGTGTGTAACAAACAAGTGGAGCCCGCACATCCCCATGGCCCATGGACAGCCCCACCACAGGGAAAAAGGTGGACAGAAACCAACCTTGCTGGTATGAAGGAAGAATGAGCTCCTCTCCCTGCCCTACATCCCATTGCTGGCTTGAGGATCAGAGATGGTGAGACTTGTCCCCTAGCCTCCAATGAAAGGGGTCTATCGCCAACATTGACTCTCAGAGTCCTCTCTGCCCCGGGCTGGAAAGTGCCTGGTGCCTGCCCTGTGGGTGTGGGTACTTGAGACAATGTCCAGTGGCTTTTCTGACCCACCCATAGCCAGCACTGCCACATCATCCACCAGCCCATGGTACTCATATTTCCTCCTCCTGTAGCTACACGCAGTGCTCCAGGACCTCAGTACAATTTACAGCCAAAATCAACAGCTCATCTCAGGAAGGTCCCCCCTGGCCATGGCTGTTTGCCAAGACAGCACCCTACCTCTGGCTGTGGCAAGCAGCAACTAGCCTCTCAGCACCTGGCGCTGAGCACAGCATAGATGGGACAGGTGACAGGGCTAACTAGGGGCCAGGATTTATGCCAGTGCTGCCTCCAAGTCCCCTTTGCCCCAAAAAGAGAATGAAATGCCCTGTATATCTTCCTCCAGAGCCCCTCCTCCCACACCAGAAGGGTTCTGGCTCCATTATCCCACCCTGGGAGTCCCTCTCTTGTGCTGGCAGAGACTGTTCCCCTTCTCGGTTTCAGCTCTCCCAGGCTGAGACAACCCTGAGCTCCCAGCAGTGGCCCTGCCCGCAAGTGTAGCTCAGACACTCCTCAGAGACCCGTCCCTCCAACCCTGCCTACCTTCTTCGCAGTTGGCACCTGTGTGGCCTGGGCAGCATCTCCACTCTAGAGCCGTGAACGTTTTGTAGGCTACCTTGTACATCGGCCTCACGATGGTTCTATAGCTGCAAAACACAACGGACCTTAGTTTTGGGGACTAGAAGGGGCTGGGATTAGCTCAGTGCTGCCATCCATCACCCACACAGGGCCAGACCAGAGATCCCCAGGCTGGTGTCACATCTTCACCATCTCTGGCCCTTCAGATAGAGCAGGGGCGGGCAATTATTTTGGGCAGAGGGCCACTTACTGAGTTTTGGCAAGCCATTGAGGGCTGCATGACAGGCAGCCCAGGGCAGATAAATATTAATTTTCTAAATTTTTTAGGGGTCCCATGGGCTGGCCACATCCAGCCCCCAGGCCACATTTTGCCCATCCCTGAGGTACAGGAAAACCTGTCTCCACTCTATCCCACATGCTTAGGGATCAAGGCAATGCCCTTCTGCTGGGCCCAGCTGGTGTTTGAGAGCATCCCACTACAGAGCAGCCTGGGGTGGCAGTCCAAGGATAAGATGAGTGGGGAAGGTTGGCACCCCCCAGCCTGAGGAGATGACTGGGGGCTGCATGGGGCAGAATCACAGGAAGGGGGGCATTGCCCAGCTGGGTTTCATAAGTACAGTGGGCACTATGTCTGAAGGCAGATGAAGGCTGAATGGCCCAGTAGGTCCAGGGTAGCACCATCCCCCTGGGACCAGGCTGGCAGACCAGGTCAGAAGGGACATGATACCAGTTCCTTGTTCCCATTCCAGTACTGAGGGGTCCACAGCAATTGAAAAGCACAGAGGGGTGTAGAAAGAAGGAAAGCATCTTATTGCCTCCCCACCATCCCCAAGGCAGCTGTGCTCTAGCTCTGTTCCAGCATAAGGGACAAGGGCAGCCTGTGGGGGGGAAGCTGAAAGGTGGCAGCAATGGAGTCACGCTCACCTGCCTCCGCTGCAGCCCATGGGCCAGCGGCAGGTCTGGAACACCCTCTGGAGGAAGGTGCCATTCTGGACGTGGCAGGACACTGTCCGGGTGACTGTGTATGAGCACCAGTTCCTGAAAGAGACCAACACAGGGGACATCATTTACTTTTCCTGATCCCACCTGATGGGTGGTTGAGGGTGAGGCACATCCAGCAGCCCCAGCTACATGGGCTGGTGGTTTCATGACTCATGGAAACCCCAGACAGCTTCTGGAGACCTTGGTAGAGCCATATTGATATTGGTAGTAATAATGATGTTGATCTTATTATCAAACAATAATAACTATAACAACAATGATATTAATATTAAAAGGAACAGTAATTATTAGATTGATAACAGTAATGATAACAATGCTATTGATATTGATAATAGCAATACAATTCATATCACTTCTTGTTACTCCTGGAAGACCATTTCAGACTGGACATAAGGAAAAACTTCTTCACTGTCCAAGTCCCCAGGGCCTGTAAGAGACTCCCCCCAGAGGTGGTGTAAGCACCTACTCTGGACACTTTCAAGAAACATTTGGATGCTTATCTTGCTAGGATCATTTGACCCTAGCTGACTTCCTGCCCCTTGGGTAGAGGGCTGGACCCAATGATCTTGTGAGGTCCCTTCCAGCCCTAACGTCTATGAAATCTATGAAAGAGCTGCAGGGACCCCAGGAGGCAAGCCATCTGGCTCATGATGAAGCTCTTGCCACCAACCACGTGAACAAGTGCTCACGTGATATCCTGGCAAAGCACAGGGATGCTAGTAGTGTTTTGCAGAAAGGGTAGCCTCTCTTCCCACACTAATGCCATCACCCCCTTGAGGTTCCAACCAACAGTGCAACCCCATTGTGCTAGGTGCTGTACAGACCCACAGGGAGAGTCTGTTTTCTGCCCCATAGAGCTTGCAGTCCAAATGGCCTCCTGCTCCAGCCTGGCCTAGGGCTACCCAAACCCCTTGCCTCTGCTTCCAGCAAGTGAATACTCCTTCTGCAGCTCCTATTGCTACCCTGCAGCACAGCCCTATTCCCCCTGCTCTACTCTGACACCTTGGTGCTGCTGCCACAGCATCGCACTGCTGGGAGCTGAGTCATCCAAGATCCTGCCTGCACCCATCTCAGGCCTGCCATTTTAGGCTATCCAGCAGCCATGCCTGCTTGCACTCAGGTCTCGGACCCAGCCACAGCCCATGCCCACTCACATCCCAAACCAAACTTGGGAGCCGCACAAGCCTCTGGTGTGTGGAAACATGCCTTAATGTGGGTTTGTACAGCTCCCAGCACAAAAGGGTCATGATGGGCTGGCAGGAAAGAAATATTAGAGCTGGGTAAAAAAAACATTTTGTCAGAGAAGCAGTTTTCCTCACCTGTGGGTTTCTTTCAGGTGGGCTTCTGCTCCCTGAGTCCATGCCAGCAAAATAAAACCCATTTGTCCTGGTCAGTGGGATGGGCCCTTGTGGCTCTGGCCTTGCATGGTAATCTGGCCCCTCCATGTACCCAGCTGTTGAGCCACCAAGTGCCTCGGTCTCACAGCTGCTCCTTCATAGTTTGCTGTCCTAGGGTTTTGAAGCTCCCACTGAGCCATTCCATTTTCAGCAGTCTCCCCACACCTGCAACTACTCAGCAGGGCTGGCTGCCTCTTCTTCAGGGGACAGACCACCCTGTTACAATAGAACAGATGCAGGGTCCAGGGAAACTGAGGCACAGAATGAGGAAGGGACTTGCCCTCTGGCACCCAGAGGCCAATAGCTGAGCCAGGATTGGAACCCAGCTCCAGCCCTTCCCCACTCCCCATGCCACCAGCTGAATCCCTCTCACTACTGGTGAGGTGTGGCAAGGGCACAAGCAGGGCATGTGTGGTGCCTCAGTCCTGCTCCTGGGGGCCAAAAGCTGTTCAGCTGCTGTGGCATATTTGCCATGGCCGCCAGTGGGCAGGCTAAAGGGCCCCTCTCTGTGGAACATGCTCCTCTAGGTCTAAGGGCCAACCCAGACTGCTCACCTCCAGGCTCTGTATGCCCAGCAGCCTCTCTGAGTGGCCTTCTCTAACGTGAGCACAGAGCAACATGGGCATTAAACATCAAAACCAACTATCTCTCCCTGAGACTGTGCCCTGCATGCTCTGTTCTCCCCTGGGAGAGAAAGAATGAGCCATGCAGGACAGAAATCAGTCATGTCACTTGACGTGGTACTAGGAGGTTCTCCAGCAGCTGAGGTATCTGGAGAGCCCTCGTACAGTGCAGTGAGCTCCGTTCCCACCTGGCGGATGGCTGGGGATGAGGCACATCGGCTGCCTGCTGTGCTGGGAACTGGACCAGGCAACCAGTAGCTCATTGTGCAGGAGTCACCGAATCCCTGGCTGCTTCTCAGCACCAGTGAACACCCTGCAGCATGTCTGCATCAGTGGTAGCTTGCTCCACGCTGTTCCCAGACACCTGCCATGTGGGCTTCACCCTCAGCCTCATCCGCACTCAAGGGTGAAAGGCCCCATTGCCAGGTGTCAAAGTCCTGAGCTGCCTGGTCGTGGTAAGGCAGTGCATAGTTTTCTCTAAACCATCTGGTTATGGTTGCCTGATATCAGAGTGGAAAGAGCATGGGTCCTCTCAGGTGAGATGATGTTCGCAATACTATGAGGAGCCCCTCCGCCAGTCACCTATGGGACCTGTGTGAAAGCATGCGCTTCTATGGCTTACAGTCAATGGGAGATCGCCATGAAAGCAGAGGCTGTAGTAACACCAGTAGCCTCTTCCTCTGGGCCAAAAGCCATGCTGGCCTTTACATAGGCTCAAGCAGGTGCCTACACCCATCCTTTTGCCTATGGAGGCATGTGTCCTTGGCACAAACAGGAGTGCTCCTAGGGTCCAGAGACTGCCTTTTGGTATCCTTGGCCCCTCAGGCCACCTGCATCAGGAAAGCCATTGCCCCCAGCAGTCTGATTAATATCCTCCTACAAGCAGACACAGCCAGACTCCCACCCTGCTCCCTGGCTGCGCACGACAGAGGGGTAGGGCAGCAGGACCCGAAAACTCACTATAAAACGAGACTGGATGAACCATTTTAGAGAAAGACTGTAAGTAGAAATGTGGAGAGCTTGGTGCCAAGCCTCACTTTCCAGGGGCTTCTGTTTCCCATGCCAGAGTCATAAACCCCTGAATAGACGGATTTAAAAAGGAAACACTCACGGAGACCCCTGGGTCATGTGCCCCAGCACTGCCCCTCCCCTTTCATTCAAACACACAACCCAGATGGGACCAAGCTAATACTGCCCTCTTACAACCTGTGAACAATTGGGTAACGTGAGCCTCTCGCTGCAGCCAAAACATGTGCAGTTTGGGTTTCTTGTTCTGGGACACCCTGTCTGTCTCTGAATGGGGGCCTTTCAGGACAGGGAGAGCCACAGGCTTGCTAGCCAGAACTGTGCAAGGGGCCAGATTCGTGTCTTGGTTCTGCAGTCACAGCCACTCGTGTGCACTCACCTCCGGAAGCATCGGCCCCAGGGGTCTGACAGTAGCTGCCAAACCTTCCTTGCTGCTACTGCCTCTGCCAGAGTACAGCTGGCCCCCTTGCCCTGTCCCTAAGGGGCTCCCTCTCCTCCGGGCATATGCAGTGCCCTGCCAAGCGTAGCTGAGTGGCTGTTTGATGGCACCAAAGGAGGTCAGTGTGATGGGGCAGTCCATCCTCCTTCACACAGCTTCTTCCTGGGCCACATCCTGAGGCACCACACAGCCATTTGGCTCCTGTTGGCTTCAGTTTGGTGCTCGGGCTCTCACGGCATGGACAACCCCTGGGAGTGCACAGGCTGGTGGGAACTCCAGGGCTTTCCCCAGAGAGCGCAGCCCAGCCCAGCCCAGCCCAGGAGGGAGCACCAAGTGTTGAGCTCCAGTGCACAGGGGGAATTTTCCCAGGGTATCACCATTACACAGACACCTGGGCTGGGGAACCCAGTGCCAAGATGCTGCGAAAATCCAGGGCAAGCGGCACAAAAGGCAGCACCTCCTCCCTTGCCTTTGGCAGCCACCCTGAGGGACGTGTTGGCAGCATAAATGACAGCTTCCTCCTGCTGTCCTTGGGGCTATGCAGCCCTGCTCTCCCTGGCCCTTTCCTCCCATTCTGCCCTCCAGAATGAGAGACAGTGAGGCAGGTTTCAGAGGCAGCACCAAGGCCAATGTGGCCCACAGTACAAAGAGCCCCCGACAAATGGGGGAGATCAGAGGATAGTAATGTGCCTTTCATCTAAGCATCTCTAAGGGCTTTGCAGACATTAATGAACAAGGCCTTAATCCAGTGCAATGAGGCTCATTAGCCGTGTCTGCAGGAAGACTTCTAAGCAGCAGCTTAATCCTCACATAGCATCCCAGTGCCAAACGTCCAGGCACCGCAAGGCAGGCCTCCAAAGAGGAGAAACATTGGGAAATTGGCTTAAAATTCATGAGGGTTTTCTTTTAATAACAACCATCCTATTTTTTTCCCCTTTGCAGGCTGTGTGTGGAGCACTCTGGCTTTGCTGAGGGCTTGTGTGTTCCACTGCCACAGAGGCTAGAAACATGCATTTTGTTAAAAGAAGATGAACACTGAGATACACATCTCATCCCATGCTTCAAAGAACATCAAGCCGTGCGAGGCTCATTGTGATGCTGCCATATCAGGAAAGCCAGGTCGTTGTATTGAGACACACAGGAGCCTGGGCTTTCAGCTGGCGCAACTCAATGATGGCCTTGGTGGAATCACACAAATTTACAGCAGCTGGGGAAGCTGGCCCAGGGTGTAAACCCCTGTGGGGGTAAGAAGGAGCCTTCGCAGCAGAATCCCCCTCTCCCTGCCCCCATATTGCTGTCACTAGGTTTCAGATGGAACAGGCATGCGTTGAACTGCCAGTGGGGTGCAGAGTGGGTACAGCAGCACCGCTCATGTTGTGTGTGTGCTGTACATCTTCCTTCTGCCCCACCTCTGTCCCCTCTGCTTTGATTGCAAGCTTTTTGGTGCAGAGACCAGCCGCTCTGGGTTGGTGCAGCTCCCAGCACAATCAGGGCCCAGTCTGCAATGGTCTCTAGGCTCTGCCCTGGTAAATCTCATTCATAGCACAAAGCCGCAGGGTGAGGGACCTTTCCTCATTCCATGTCCTGCTCTAGCATTGCCTGAGGGTGGCCTGGCTCAAGGGATGACTGAGCCAGGCACCCAAGCAGAACCACTGTGCATTTAACCTGCCTGCTACTGAAGAAGAGGGGCAGGGAGCTGTGGTGCCTACAGTGGGAGTGGTGTGAGATGCCATCCCTATGCTTGTGCCAGCTGGAACAGGCTCCTGCCGGGGGCTGCATGCCCTAGCCTGACTCTGCAGGTATATTAGCTCTAACTCCAGCTTTGCTTCTTGCAAGCTGGAGGCATCACAAAGGGCTGCAGGAGGCAGTGGGGGTTGTTAATGAATGAAAGGAAAAGCCAGCACAAACCGGATCCAGATGCTGCTGGAGGGGCCCGCAGGGGCTCCACTCAGGTCTGCCGGGAGTGCGTAGGGTGGGGGGAAACAGCCCATTGCCTCTACTCCAGCCCCCCCCATTGCAGCACAGCCTGGCCCCCAGCCTCGAGCCGGGATCCCAAGATGAGCTAACCTCAGCACGGAGCCAGGATGGCGACAGCCCAAACACGCACTGCCTACATGGGAAGCCAGCCCCGCGAGAGCACCAGCTGAGAGCTGAGCTCAGTGTGGAGACACAACCTCCAGGCTGAGCCCAGCCGAGACACCATCTGCCCATGGTAGGCCACTGAAAATAGATGAGACTGAAGGAAACTGGAAAGACAAAGGCCCCGGCAGGAGTCACAAGCCCCAAGGCAGGGGTCAAACTCAGTCACTAGCCCTGTGGCCGAAGGTGGGCTGAACTGCAGTATTGTGCTGCTCTTTGCAGAGCCTCTTTCTGCGAGTACCTGGGGCTGGCTAACTAGAGATACTACCCACCCCCCAGAAATGTGCTGGTTCAACAGTAGCCTGAACAATGATGCAGCAGCGATTGTTTTGGCTACCCAAGGGTAGGGTCAGGACAATGTGTGTTGGGTTGGGGCTGGGCATGGAGGAGTCGGAGAACCCAGCCCCTCTGTCTGTGACTGCACAGAGTGGACAGATAGCATCTGATGAAGTGAGCCTGAGTCCACAAAAGCTTGTGGTATATAGATACAGATATTTACTTTAGTTAGTCTATAAGGTGCAAATCTACCCTGGCTTCTACTGGACATAGTGAAGTCAGGGCACCAAGTTCTTCACACTGAGGCTGGACGTGAGCCCTAATGCTGATGGGAAAAAAGCAGGGGCTGATTGGGGGTTGTAGCACTTGATTCCTGGAGTGCTCGTCTTTGAGGATCACCGCCATGCTGCTTTCCACACGCCATGCCATTGTGCCTGGGGCTTTGTCTGGCTGAATGGAAAGCCTGATGGTTCTCAGCCTGGGGCCCTCTTCCTTCCTTGGTGGGGTGCAGGGGTTTGCAGCACTGCACATACCCGGAGAGCACACAGTGGCCTTGGCCTCAGGATGTCAACTTGGCACCCAGCCTTAGGCCAGAGCAAGGTCACTGTGGTGCAGGCTGTAAGGTCACTTGCCCTGGCATCCTGGCCCTCACATTCCTTGTGCATTCCCAGAAACTGTTGGCTAGGGCATTTCAGTCCCTCCGTCCCTCCTGGAGCAGGTCCCAGGCCCCTCTCTCTGTGCACGCCCCCGCCCCACCACAAAGGCCCTTTATGTGATGCCTTCTCTCTCTTAATCCAGCAGACTGGCCTTTCATCTGCAGAGCTCCTGGGCATGCACAGCAGGCTGAGCTCCATTCAGCTGTGAGCATGACTTGGTGCCCCCAGCAGCCCCTCCTCCCTAGGCTGGGCAGTGTGCAGGGTGAATGGTGAGGACCAGGCAGGCCTAGCTATCAGGGCTGTCAGTGTGGCAAGGAAGCTTGTGCTGCCAGACCAGGCCATGGAATGTCAGAGCTCAGCACAGGGCAGCCGCAGGCCCCCGCCTGGGATTCCTCCCCATTAGGCCTTCCCACAGAGGCAAGGAGCAGATGCCAGGGCCCATAGGGCCAAATGGAACAAAGCTGCTGGCTCTCTGGCTCCCAGCCCCCCCCCTTGCACACACTGGGGCAACGCTCCGGCTTGTCTCACCAGACTTTTCTGTCCCGGCTTTAATCAGCTCCTGTAAACTTCTTCTCCTGCACAAACCCACTAAATGGCTGCAGTTGGGCACCCCTTCCTCTGCCAGCTGGCATCCCACCCTGTCCCCTGCAGCCTTCCCTGCTGGGCTCCCTAACTCCCTGCAGCAGCTCTACCTAGAGGGCACCTGGATCAGAGCAGGTTAGCACCTGAACCATTCCCTGCAAAAGCTGTTGCAGTGCACAGTGGAGCTGGGAGCTCCCTGATCCCTTTCCCTGCAGGAAGACACTCGGGCTCCTGCCATGTTTCCTCTGGGAGCTGGTTTTGGGCCCCAGCTGGCACAGCAGTGTCACATACCCCTCTCCCTAGAGCACTCTCTGCTGGCATAAGTTGGTAGCAACGTACACAAGAGGGGTGGCTCACCCTTCCCTAACACAAGTGCTCTCAGGACTCTCAGAGCCTTTTTCACCCCCAGAAACCTACTGTAGGCAAAGGGGCTTCCCTGTCTTGTGTCAGGCAGCAGTCTGCAGGAGACTGCCACAAAGGGCAGCTCTGCTATGGATGCATTGTGGCAGCCTTGGGATAATCCCATTTCCTCCTTATGCCTCAGTTTTCCCTCCTGTAACACTGGGGCATTGGTGACACTTTCCTTTTTGTAAAGTGTTTTGTGAGGCTTGGATGAAAAGTGTCACGCACCAGCCAGGCTGGGTCTGAACAGCCGGCACTGTGGGGAATAGTCATCAGGACAGCTACAGCCCTTTGCCTCCAATGGCTTTTCAGGGCATGGCACAGGTGGTCGTGGAAAAGTCAATACCCCATGACAGCACCCACTTCCCTCTGACCAAGCCAGGAGGTACAGGGGCCTGTTGAAGAAGAGACACAGTGATCAAGGCTCTGGTCTCCCTGCAGGCCCAATGAGAGTGCCCCAGGTATGTTGGGCAGCTGCCTGGCCCACAGTACTAGACTCTGCCCCCTGTCCCAGCTAGCTCTTTGCAGTGCCTGATGCCCTGACCTGTCTGGTTAATCTGCAGCTCCTCGGGGCTGCCCCTAAATCTGTCATTTGTGCCAGGTGAGCTCTTTGGGCAGACTGAGTGCTGAGGCTGCCTCTGGGGTTCATGGAGCCCAGATGTAAAAGAGCAGTGGGGACAGGTTTTGAAGAGCTCAGTGTCCATCTGCTGAGCTCCTCTAACTTGAGCCCTCCTTAGTGGGGCAGTCCCTGCCCCCCATTTATTAACTCCTGGGTTGCTGAGTCCAGGAGTCACCCGCAGCCAGCCCTGCTGCTCTGAGGACCTGCCTCCCGCTTCCCACACACAAATTAGCCAACCTCCCCACACCCAGCTGGTGAATGAACAACTTGTGCAAAGCTCCAGGGGGGACATTTTACCCCCCTTGGGTGAGAACTGAGCTATGTCCAGGAGCTGACAGGCATGTGTGTGACTCCAGCATGGGGAGAAGGTGAGGATGACTGGCCAGCCAGGCAAGGCCCAGCGGAGAGCAGGTGGGGCACGGTGTTGTTTTCTTAACCTCTCCACTGGCTAACCCAGGCTCTGTGGTCTCCTGCTCCAGCCTGGCCTAGGGCTACCCAAACCCCTTGCCTCTGCTTCCAGCAAGTGAATACTCCTTCTGCAGCTCCTATTGCTACCCTGCAGCACAGCCCTATTCCCCCTGCTCTACTCTGACACCTTGGTGCTGCTGCCACAGCATCGCACTGCTGGGAGCTGAGTCATCCAAGATCCTGCCTGCACCCATCTCAGGCCTGCCATTTTAGGCTATCCAGCAGCCATGCCTGCTTGCACTCAGGTCTCGGACCCAGCCACAGCCCATGCCCACTCACATCCCAAACCAAACTTGGGAGCCGCACAAGCCTCTGGTGTGTGGAAACATGCCTTAATGTGGGTTTGTACAGCTCCCAGCACAAAAGGACCACGATGGGCCAGCAGGAAAGAAATATTAGATCTGGATATAAAAAAAGTTTTGTCAGAGAAGCAGTTTTCTGTCAGAAATACAGCTTCATCAAAAGTCAGAGGGACAATTTCAGCAGAGCTTTTGGAGGAGAAAAAGCCTAAATGAATAGGTTCAGCCTCCTGATTTTGTTTTGCTAAAACCCAAATCCTTTATTTCCATAAGATAAGGATGTTTTGTTTTGACTTCTGCAGGTTGATTCCTTTTGGTTGAACTCTCATACTACATGAGACTCAGAAGATACTTAAATATATTGAATGAATTCTGAGATTTAAGTATCTAATTAACAAGTGTAATTGCCAAATTTAATTGAACAATATATGCAACAGCCTATCCAATTAAAAAAAGGGAATGAAGTGAGCAAAAATGCCACTGAACTGAAACCGTGTGGAATTCTTTCATTTTGCAGGCAGATTCCAGAATTTGGCCTTTTTTGTTCCAGTCAGGAACGACAAGTCGTTCTGATGCTCCCTGGAGCAGAGACCCCAGTGTCTGACCAGCCCTCAGAAATACTGGGTTATCCTAACAAGACAAGGCCAGCGGAGGGGGCAGGCTGGCTGAGCAGAGGGCTGGGAGGGAATGATTGATCACGCTGCTTTGTGACCTGCAAAATGCTGTCTGCTCTCTGAGGTGAAGGCCCTTTGAAAATGAGCTGCGCTGAGAGGAGGATAAAGAATTCAGGGGCTGGAGAGTGGGGGACCATGGTTTACTCTTCCAATAGGGAGTTGATCAAAGGGGGAAAAAAGAGGAGGAGGGGGAAGATCATTGTCTGGGAGGCTGTGGGGGACTTGTGCAGTGTGGAAAGGATCAGAGGGAAAGGAGATATTTCAGAGGGAAGGGGCCAGCTCCCTCCCTGGGTTAATGTGAGTGAAATCAGAGGAAAAGGCCATACTGCGTGACAGAAGCAGGGAGGAACTGCCCTTGGGGACGTCATTGCACTTCTGTGTACATCTGCTTGCCCTCTGACCCTTCATCTCACTTCTCTACTGCCAGCACAAGGAATACGTCTTACTACATGTTTGTGCTGTGCCCGTGCAATAGGGTCCACAGTGCCAGCATAGTGGGAGTGAGAAGGCAGGGCAGCACGGGAGATGAAAGCAGTTGGAGCTGAGATGGGCACCACAGGCATGCTGCTAAAGGGGAGATAAGTCCCTGACTTGTCCAACAGGAGGCACTGCAGGGAATGGAAGTGCCAGGCTGGAATTTCTACACCAAGCATGGAGCGTGACGCTCTGGGAGCGCGGGCAAGGGGAGTAAAGGCCAGTGTAAGGAATAGAGCAGTGGAATTTGCTAGGTTGGGAACCAGAGGGAATGGCAGCATGGTTGGGAGAGGATGAGATGGTACGTGGGGCTTCAGGGAAAGCACAGGTCACCATAGCCCTGCTGGGCTGTCCCACTGGCAGCAGAAGGCAAAGGTTTTCCTCCAGCATCAGGCTGACCCAGGGGAGCCAGTCCTGTGCCAGGGGCAGGCAGTGCCGACTTAGTCAGAGAGAAGCCCCGGCTCTCAGGAAATGCCCAAGCAGCACCCAGGCTTGAGTGCCCGGCAGAGCAGGTACCTCAGCACACCCGTGCTGCCTGGTCCCTAAGCGAGCACCTCTGAACAAGGGGGAGGGTTTTGGACAATCCAGCCCCTCATACCACAGCTCAGCCACCAGCATCGAGCCACCTTTGCATTAAGGGTTTCTCTCTGCCATCCCAATGTGAGGGACTGGTTATCTCTTCCCTTCTGACAATGGGTTTGCTGACTGGGTGACAAATACAACACATGAACAGCGTCTTTTCTCTGATAGCTCCATGCCCTCTGTATGGGGATCATCATGCCCATTTGACAGATGAGGAAACTGGCTCACAAAGTGAAGAAATACCTCTTTCTGCAAGTCAGAGGCAGGGATGACACTGGGATCTGGATTTGCTGCCTTTTGGCGTCTTGCTCTGCCTGCTAGAAGGTACTGCCTCCGCCACTCCAGCATCTAGCACTGATCCATCTGGGGTCAGCCCAGCCCAGAGCTATGAGGGATGAACCTGCTGAGGGGTTAATCGTTAAACAGGAAACCTGCAAACATTCCCGGAGGTGGAGGGGTGGGAAACCTTTAGCATGGGTCTCATCTATATAGTTATGAGGCCTGAGCAGGGATCTGGCAAGGAGTACCTGCTATGAATCATAGAAAAGTAGAACTGGAAGTGCCTTCAGAGATCATCTAGTCCAACCCCCAACCAGAGGCAGGATCATCCCTATCCAAACCATCTCATAAAAACCCATTGCCTAATCTATTAGTAAAATTACAGTCAACTCTGACAGAGCAGCAAGGCAGAACACCCTGACCTGCCTCAGATAAGGCAGGGCAACAACCCATGGGAATGAGGAAAGAAACCAGGGTGGAAGAGGAAAGCAACCCAGGCGCCAACAGCTCCATTGGGAAAGCAGAAGAGTTGGGTGAGGGGCTTCACCTCAGGGGATGGGAGCTCCCCAGGCATCTAGACCACCAGCAGGATGGGTCTGCGTCTGGTGATCTCACTCCCTCTCGATGAGCTGCCTCAGGAGGTGTGTTTGAGCCTCTCAGTCAAGCATTGCCTAGATCCATCTTCAGTCTCCAAGCCCTCATGCCCTTCACCAGTGTGTCCCAGGAGAGCACCTCTCTCCCACCCTGGGGCAGGCGAGCTGTCATAAGAAGGCTCGGAAAGCTGAGGAGAATGGGAGGAAAAGGAAGAAAGAGAAAAACCACAGAGCAGCACTACAATCACTGCCAGGTTGTTGGAAAATCGATGTGGTACCTGGAGTGACACCTGCAGCACAGAACTGCATGGGTACTTAGCACCAGGATCGTGGACATGGTATGGGGTCCATGACCCAGAAGTGCTTGAGGACTGCTGCTCTAGGGGATTGCCAAGGCCCTCTCCCTCCCCAGCATGGCCAGCCCCACTGCCATGGCAGGCAAAACTCCAAAGCAGACAGTGAGGTAAAGATCTCGGGCAGTGAAAGAGGAGGTGAGGGGCCATGGTAGGGTGGGCAGGGGTCTCTCTCATGGCCCTGGCCAGTCCTAGATGGGGAGGAAATCTAGTGCATTTCCTTTCCTGGTGTTTCGTTTCCCCATGGGCCCTTGGGATGCAGCACCTGTGGCCACTGATTCAATCGCTCCCCGGAGTTTCCTGGACACTGGCTGGATTGGAGAAGCACCTGCTGGCTGTGATAAGCCAGAGTGTCTTCACCACAGCCTGGTTTTGTCTGCAGATGCTCCCAGCAGAAACCTCTGGGGGCCTTGCTAGTTGAGGTCTGCCTCACTCTGCCACCAGCAGCCTTGGCCCTGTTAAGCAGCACCACTCCTGCAGCTCGCAAGAGACAGGAGAAGGGAGTTTCTGAACCAGACCACCCCAGCCCTGGGACCAACCGAGATCCCGTGTCCCATCTACGGCCCATTACACCTCCTTCCCTAGGACCACCCCCAGCCTGGCGGCAGGTTGGGTACTTCAGATGTGGTCTAACACGGGTCCTTTAAAAAGTGCTGTGCTTATCTGTGCTTCCTGGGTTGGACCAAGATAGGAAAGGGAAATGAGAAAGCGTTTCCCCATAGTGTCCCAGACCCTGCTGGAGCCAGGAGACAGTGGGAATCCGGTGCTGGAGGAATTGCCAGCGCCAAAAGTTTCCAGTAAACACCCAAAAGGCCAGATGCTTTTCAGAACCACCGGGTCCTTCCCATGCACAGGCCAGGTAGATCAGAGACAGGAGATGCTTTGTGGGCCTGCAGCTATGCAGCTTCTACAGGGGAAATGTGCTCACCTGCCCCTTAGTCCACTCCCACCAACTCCTACCACTCAGAGCCAATTATCTAGGGAAGAAAGGCCCACCCCATCCAGTTCCAGCCTGCTGAACCATGCAGCTCCCTCAAAGGGCATTAACAAGCCAGGTTTCTGTCAACTCTCCCTGCTGTCATTTTCACATACCACCTAGCAGAAAACCTGGCAGCTGGTTAGAGGGCCCTGCTGCGGGTAACTGGCTCTGGGAATCAACAGATCCCAGGCACTATCACAGCACTATCACAGCCAGGCTTCTCCTGGCCAGGAGAAGCACAGACATTTGAGCAAGGTCCCCTAAGCAGCCCCAGAATCCAGGTCAGCCCCATACCCACTAGTCCACAGTCATGCACAGGCTGCCTGACAGTGCTGGGGGGCTCCAGCACCGGGGCTCACCCATGCCAAGACGTGTGTGCTCGCTCTTTACCTTCGGTTGGTGTATTGGAGTCCAGCCAGGTTCCAGGTACAGCTCACCTCGGGCAGCAGGCAGCAGAGCCACAGAGCCGCTCGGAGACATCTCATCCAGCTGGGCCTCTGCGCCCTCATTGTATCTGTGGGGCCAGTCCTGGTGACAGGGCTTCTGCCCACCTCTCCCAGCCACCACGGAGCCCTTTATTCTTTTTTTGAACTCGTTCGCTCCCCCCGACGTGCTCCCACGCGTCCCCCTCCTCTTGCCAAGGAGCAAAGCTCAAGGATCTCTCATTGAGAAAAAAGCCACGGAAAAGCCCCCTTGGCAGAGGGAGTCTCAAAGAGCTTAGTGGCCCAGTGCCAGGCACGGTCACAATAAATCCCAGGTTGAGGCAGGCTCACGAAGGAGGAGGCTGAGTGTTCGGGGGTGGAGGGACGGGGATCAGCGCTGACAATCCTTCCCCTGCCGCCCTGCAAAAGAACTGGAGTTAAGTCTCTCTCTCTCTCTCTCTCTTTCTGCATTAACTTGGCTGAGGCTCCTGCAGCAGCTGGGGGGAGCTCCAGGAAAGAAGAGATTAGAGAGACATCAACAGAAAAATTAAAAAAAAAAGGAGGAAAGAAATCATTGTTCTGCTCTGCAATCTCACAGGAGGGGAGAGGGGACAGTGCCAGAGCCTCTCACCTTCCAGGGCTCTGGAGTGGTCTCTGGGCCACTGAGTGGGGCTGGAAGGGAGGGGGGGGGGAGGGGGGAGGGTGTTGCAAGCAAGCAGTTCTCTCTCTCTCTCTCTGTCTTTCAAAGCTGCCTCTGCCCAGCGTTGCTCCCACCGCTGGATGTTTGGCAAAGGAAAAAGCGATTGTGACGGGCTGGCTGGCAGTGACCTGGCCCAGGGGTTTTGAAGGGGTAAAAGATGACTGGAGGACTCAGGATCCCCTTTCCTCACCAATCTGGTAATGATTTGACCCAGGGGTTTTGAAGGGGTAAAAGATGATTGGAGGACTCGGGATGCCCTTTCTGCACCAATCAGGCCCCAGAGACTCACCCCCCATGTCCCCTGATTGGCCCCTTGGGCCACCTGGAGGGGGGTAAAAGGGGCAGCATGGGCTCAGGAGAGACTAGGGAGGGACAACAAGGAAGGAGCTTCACAGAGCTGGCAAGAGCTGAGCCAGTGGGGCAGGAGCAATGCCCCAGAAGACCCTGAAAGAGCAGGACCTGCAGGCAGCGGGGACCCTCAGCGGCGCGGCATGCGGCCGGCAGGAGAGGCTCCCCGCTGGGCTCCAGGATCCCCTGCGAGAGGCTGCGGCCAACAGGAGAGGCTCCCCAGCTCCAGCAAAGATCTGAGCAGTGACCTGAGGTTCCCAGCTCTGCTTCCAGCTCCTCCAATCTGAGGTCAGGCAGCGCTACGTGAGGCTGGGGCTCCCAGGAAGGTCAAGACCCCTAGCAGGCTACAGCAGTGCCATCAGTGGTAGCTGTGTGGCAGTGGTCCTGCCTACCACATGGGAGATCTAGGCTTGAGTCCCAGCTGTGGTGACTTAGGGTGAGTGTGCTAACAAGAAGCAAATCTTCTTGCAGTGGAAAAGGGCCATTGTGTTTTCCCCCCTTCCTCCCCCTCCAGGTACCAAGGCCCTATATTTCCTTGTCATTTGACATTTTGCATTTTGTGCCTTTTTTATATTTCACCAACCTGTATTTGTTTGTTCTGCTGTCTGTGTTTTATATTTTGTTAACCCTGTTTTGTTTTGTTTTTTTGTCAGTGACTGTAAGTGTCTAACTTTTGTTGAATCCTGCCCCCTTGGGGCATTGTAGTGTCCACTATACCCTCTGATTTATGCCTGTTATGTTCCCAGTATTAAAAGATATATGGTTAAGTCCCCATTGGTGGTCTGGCTCTGCTTTATAGGGGGAGGAGAGTCCCTACACCTCCCACAGCGCTTGTGCACCTGCTTCGATCCCTTCAATTGGAGAGGGGGTACCTCTTGGAGTACCGCCTGGGTTACATGATTAAGGGCAGCTCAAAGTCCTGCCCCCTTCTCTTCACTGGATTAAGGAACCCAAACAATCGAAGAGACTTTTCAAAAGAAGCCCCATCTCTCTCTCTCCACCTTCCCACCTCCCCCCACCCCTTTCTCCTTCTCTTCTTCATGTTCAAGATGTGGACTGATTTCCTATTCCCAGCCTTGTTAATCAGTAAGGGAAAGGAGCTGGGGAGGAGGGGGTGTTGGGGAGGGGAGTAAGCCACTTAGATCATATACAGAGCTCACTCTTTCTTTCTGCTTCCCAGCTCCAGCACCCCACAGAGAGCATAATTTACCAGTTGGCTTCAGTGGAGCCGATTTACTCCCTGGTGTAACTGAGATGGGAATCTGAGCCAAAAGGAAATGTGGTATACTTCTAAGGAAGGGAGTGGAGTGGAGTGGGGTGGGGAGACAGTATGGGCTGGATCCCTACCTCAGGTAAATCAACATTGCTCCACTCGCCAGGATGGAAACTTGCTGATTTATGCCAGCGAGTTTGCCTGGACTTTGCCTTCCCCAGGGTGCAGGTGGAAGTGGAAGGAGTGGGACTGAGCTGGTGTGAGAGCAGGGTTAAGTCCATTCTTTTCTGTCAATTTTATGGCTTGGGTTGAAGAGAGGAGTCATTTGGCAGGAAATGCTTTGAATGCAGCCACTAGGAAAAGTAGCTGTGGGGAGGGGAAGAAACCCTCCCACCCAGCCTAAAACCAGTCACATGAACAAGAGAAGCCAAGGTCATGCCTGGGGGAGCTGTTGTGCAGTCCTCACACACGCACAGTGTCAGCTGGATCCTAGCTGGGGTTGGGAGTGTGTGTGGGCTGTGTGTATCTGCATGGTGTGTATGTATGTGGGAAGTATGCATATGTTGGCTGATAGCAGGATATGGAGATGTATGTGATGAAGGTTAGCTGTTTGCAGCCTGTTTGTATGTGAAGATGCACAGAGGCATGTTGTCTGTGTGCAAGAACATGGAGCCCAGGGATGTATGTGTGAACATGGTTTGGGAGGCTATATGTGTATTTTGCCTGTGTACAGGCATGGGGGTGTAGGCGTATGGGGTGGGCTGTGTGACAGGGCATACATGTATGTTGCATGTGTGCGTGGGGTGTGAAGGGGTGCAGGCATGTGTGGTCTGTGTGTGTGGTATATGTGGGAGGCACACAGGTGTGTGGTCTGTGGGTACATGTGTGAATGTGTCTGTGTATGGAAGATGGGGGTATGAATATGCATGTATAGTGTGTGTGAGTGGGGGAGGATTTTTCTAGTCCTCAAACCATTTCTATTCTGTTACACTCTCTCGTTCACTGTCAGAGCTCTAGAAACAAGAGAATTCTTATACTTCAAGAAACAGGCTCAAGCCAGTCATGATCTGTACAGTTTCCTTTGCTATTACTGGACCTGGACAAGCATCCCCAGTTCCAAACTCCTCTTAGCTTTAGATATGGCCCCAGACTCACTGTCCAAATATCAGCCTTGTGCCCCACTCTCCACCACTATGAGGGTCTAAACCAGACTCCACAAGCAAGCAGCACTTGGGTTTCAGAGAACATCCAGCTCAGATCTGCATCTGATCTCAGTGTCTTGGCTGGAGCCTTCCCTGTCATCATGTACTCATGGCTTTGCCTGGCTCCTCCTTCTACTTGGTCCTACCCCAAAGTCATCCATAATCCCTTTGAGCCACTGCAGGAAGATGACACAGAACCTATCTGTCTTCTGCCACGTGACTTCTCAGACAATGGTTCCTGATGCCTGAAACTGCCAAATTCAAAATGCAGGGAGGTTGGACTGGCTGAGGGAGTCACTCTTACCACCCCCTCACACATGAACATCTTCAGCTGTGAGCAGAGGTGTTGACAGTCTCATCATTTCTTATTACATCTGCTCTTTGGAGGAATCCTGAATAGGGAGAGACTGCAGAAGACACAGCTCAGGGAAACATGTGGCAGGCAGAAGGGCTGAAGTCAGAGAAATCCTAATCTTGGATGGATTTAGAAGCTCTTCTCTATCTTTCTGTCAATACCTGGTCAGTCCACGGGCATTGTGCATACTCCTGTGGAAGCATCGACTTTCTTGCATGACAGGATTTGCCCAAATATGCTTCTGTGAGACAGACACTCAGGAGAATGGGAGACCAGGGGAACTGGCCCACAGCATGACAGCTGGGCAGCTGAGACACCTGCACCTATATTGCATAACAATGGAAAATTATTTCTCATCCCTGTTCTTTGTCAGGGCAGAGCTACTGGCCCCATGGTAGAAAACATCCTCTCCTGGAGAGCTCTCTGAGGAGAGTGCCCTGCAGGCTCATCCTTGCTCAAAGGAGCCCTTTGCAGATCGTTTTCCTAGAAGGCAGTATTTCCCCCAGAATCCAGAGCCTGTTTAAGGGAGCATGTATACATGCAGGAGACACCTAGGAGTTGGGCTTGCATCCCAGGGACTTCCAGTTGTGTAGCTTGTTGGCTGTATGGAGCAGGAGCCATCTTTTTATTCTGCAACCTGGCACAATAGGCCTGAAGTCTCAAACTGGAGCTGCTGAGCAATGCATGGTGTAGCCTTAACCCTTATTTCTCTTCATGGGCAGCAGTCTGTTGTAAATGGACCTTGTCACTGGGTTCCCTGTGCTTCCAACCCAGCAGGGTCTGGGAAAATGTACTCACCAAGCCTACCTCTAGGCTCTAGGGCATACACCCAGGTTCAGCTCCCTTGTCTCATGTTCTTCCTTGGGGGGAAGGGTACTGCTACCCAGGCAGCCTAGACCTTGAAATCAGTACCTTGCTGCTCAGGTCACTTATACCTGCCTTCCCAGACTGTGAGCAGCAGGCAGAAAGGGTAAGAACACAGGCATAGCCAAGGCAAATTTATCTCATTGTTTGGCAATCCACCAGTGCACTCCAGCCTGTCTGGCAGGCTTGCTTGCCCCCATACAGCTCCTTGTATAGGAAAGCCATTGCTCCCTGGGGGTAAGCCAGCACTGGAGACTCATTTCAACAATGGGCCTACGGCTTGTTCAGCAGGGCCCAAGTGCTCTTCACAGACAGGGCAGCTGTCTTTAACACACTGCAATAGGCTGCTCTCAGGTAAAAAGAGACCTGTCTTCAACACAGGGTACCAAATGGAGCTCATGAATGGATACAGATGTATATCTCCACCAGTTACCCTAACTTGGCATAAAGTCATTACAGTAAACCATGTGACTGTCTTAAGAGGCATCTGTGGCAAGTAATAATTTACCAGGGGCAAGTATAGTTACTGGGGGTGGCTGGTGTGTATTCAGACAAGTGTCAGGACTCCAGAAAAGCACATGGAATCTCTTGGTATCTGGAGGCAAGAGGCAGGCTTATTTCTAAAGTGATATCATCCTCCATCCGTAGAGGTTTTTAAGACTCGGCTAGACAAAGCCTTGACTAGGACGATGCAGTTGGGGATGGTCCTGCTTTGAGCAGGGGGTTGGACTAGATGACCTCCTGATGTCCCTTCCAACCCTAATTTTCTATGATCCTAGGATGCACAAACCACATTAGAGGGGAAGTCAGTAACATTCAGTCTCCTTATGAAAAATAGCACTCTTCCTCCAGGTCCCACTACTGGGCAGTAACAGCTTTGTGAGCCTCAAGAGAAGATAAGGTGTTCTAAATATAAAGAAAAACTTGCTCTAAGTCCACAGCTTATATCTGAGCAAGAAAAATCCCCTGTTTTTGCAGATGCCATGAAAAAATGGCATCTTATGCTCTCCCAGCTGGATTCAGAGCAGCAGGTAATGAACAAACACTGTTCAGACCCTTCTATGGTGCTGTTCCATAGACAACAGATTTAAGGCCAAGAAAGGCTGGGTATTTGTTCAGGGATCCATAGGTTTTAGGGTTAGAAAGGATTATTTATGATAATCTAGTCTGGATAGAAAGAACAACGTCACCCAAAGATGCCTATGCTAGCCTCACACTTTCTGGTTGAATATGGCAGATATGTTAAGAAGGCATCTTGATTCAAAGCCTTCCAGTGATGGAAAATATACCATCTGCCTTTGGTGGGCTGTCCCAGTGGTTAACTAGTCCAGTTTTGAATGTGTGGGCTGTACTTTTTTTAATTCTGCATTTGAATAGCTTCATCCTCTGGTCATTAGCCCTTGTTCTGCCTTTACCTGAGGGCAAGCACTTGTAGATTGAGGGCAAGCACTTGTAGATCACTTTTGGCTGTAAATCAAAGGCCTTGATATACTTCTGTTCAAAGGCAGAGATGGAAGGCAGATGAGGCAGGCCCACGTCAATGGCACTGAGAAATGGGGGAGTTTAAAGAGCCATGTAGGATGGTTCCAGAGACCCCTTTTCCCCAGTGCCCCAGCACTGCTTGCTCACCAGCTGCAGAAGCACCTAGCCCTCACCTACAGAACTGCACAGCTGCTCCTGCCCCTCCTGACAGCCCTCCTTCACCTCTGCCCCATGCAGTCCCATGTATAATTTATAATCAACATCAGTGAGGCTGAATCGTGAGGTTGAGGTAAGAGGTGGTAGTGTTGCTTAGAGCTCCCCATGCTAATGGCTTCTTTGTGGACTTAGCGCCAGGCCACTCTCCTCTGTCATGGTCTTGGCAGGGTGGCTGGGGGTTAATCTGTCAGAAGAAAAAAGGCATTTCCTCATTCCTGATGCAAAGAACATCACAGAATGCAACTGAGAAACAACGTGTGTTCTCCACCCAACCTCAGCCAAAAGTGTGAGGGAAAGAGCTAGAGAAAATGTGTGTCTGTCTGTGCCTCTACTAATGTCTTGTCTACATAAAAGGGATGGCAAAGATAGGAGCTGCAGGAGCTCCTCCTTAGCTCCCAGGGTGGAGCCCTGTGTCATTACAGTTAAAGGATCTGAGTTCTCAGCGCACCTCCCCAAGGATGGGATTTGTACTGTAATTGTCTATTGTTTGCTGTGTTTTCAGGCAAGAGCCTGTAATTAAACACACTTCACTCCTGGAGTTGGGGCAGGGTGCCAAATGCAGAGAGGCAGGCTGCAGATGGAGATGCGTCTTGCTTTCTTGGGACAGTGGTAGCTACAGAATGGGGTCAACAGGACTCGCCTTCCCCCTTCAAGCCCCGTGGCAGGATGAGGGTCCAAGCCAGGCAAAGGGGTCCTTTCCCGATGAATGAGGCCCCTGAGCTCCACCCTGCCCATTGTTACAGGAGGATCACAGAGAAAGGATTTCTGTCCCCTACTCAATGGCTTCAGCTCCCCATCAATAAGTCCTGGGCTGCAGTCATTTGCCTTACCCCATGCTCTCATTCTCACTCTGCCCTAGCTCTGCTCAGGGCAAAGATTCATAACTGTCCTGTAATAGGGCCTAGGGAGACCAGGCATAGGGCCAGACAAAGAGCTAGCAGGGATTTGCCTCACTGAAGGAAGGTTCCCATTCTGGCTGGCAAGAGCTCTTCCTACAACGTGTGGGTGAGAGAAATCAGGCCCTGGCCAAGAGTGTTTTCCTTGGGCTCTCTCATTGCAGTTTGTGCTGCAGACGAAGGTGACAAACCATTTTGGAGTTTGGGGGTAGGCTGGAGTTCATCTCTTCCCACATGCCTGAGCTCAGCTTCAGGGAGCAAGTCCCTGGTGGTGCACGGGCAGCTAGATGGATCCTCAGTTTCCCATGCCATTTCATCCAAGACTTCTGGGCCCCACACCTTGGCTGCCCAGGGACTAGTCCATCCATCTCTTGAGGCTCGGTTCCAGGTGCCTGATTTGGGAGCTTCTACTATAAGCAGCCCAGATGTGGCACTGTTCCTGATGAGTAAGGGGATGTGCCATGGCAAGCCTGAAGCTTGTCTAGCACTCTGTCCCAGCACCCTGATGTCAGGTGTTGGCCCCATCATGCACAGGGGATGACTGAAGCAGGGGAAGGGGAGTGAGTCACTTGCACAAAGATGCAGAGGAAATCAGTGGCCCAGTTGAGTCCAGCTCTCCAGTGTCTTCTGGAGCCCATAACACTTACTATAAGTGGCACCACAACCCTGGTTATCCAAGCCACAGGGATTCTGCTCAGCAGGTTTCATGCCTGGGCCCTCATAAGCCTTGGTCACTGCACTCAGTGGGGTTGGCCAAGGAATGTGCTCCCCCCAGGGCATGCCAGCCTATAGCTTGGCTCTTTGCCTGCACTGGCTGTGGAGAAGTCCCTCTCTCCCTTCAGTCCACGAGGGCTGAAACCCAGTGGTTTGTTTGGTGCCCACAGTGAGTGCCTTCCACCCAGATGGGCAGCTAGCCCCATAGATTTAAGTTCTTGCCTTGCCTGGGTTTCAGACTCCTGATATGGTGACTGGCAATCTCACAAGTTGATACTCTCCCAGCCTGCCCAGCCCCCTCCCCTAGGGCTGGGAGCTTGGCAGGATGCAGGCAGCAGCCCTGCCAGTAAACCAAAGAGGTCCTCCTCTACCCCTTGGCAGAAGTCACAGGAAGCATGTGGCAGTGTGCAGCCCTGTGCAGATCGCACAGCTCAGCTTTTCCCTCTAGAAGGGGAGAAGACTATCTCCATGATCCCTAACTGCTGTTCCAGCATGCCCCTTACTGCAGGCTCCCCCTCCTTCCCAACTGCTGCATGGGGGTGCAGAGGGCAGCATGCCCGGATGTGGAACGGAGGGCGTTCAAGCCTGCCCGGCCCCTCACAGGGCTCTGGGATTCAGACTGCAGCGCGCTGAGGTTGTTTCCCAGCACAGGCGTGCTGGGGCCTGTGTCTGGCTGCACACAGCAGGGCAATTCCCTTCACGCAAAGGAGTTCTGAGCTCCCTACAGCGGGCTTGGGGCCTGCGGCTGCACCCTTCACAAGCACACGTGGGGCCTCCCTGTGCATTTCCAGCACGCTGCACCAGAGACGGCCTGAGCTCCCAGTATGCTGTGTGCACATTCACATGTGTGCAGGCATGTGCACGCCTGCAGGGACAATCTGGGGTACTGGGTGAATCTATCACCCCCATGCAGTGCATGCAGTCAGGCTGGACAGCTGCACCAGAAGGTACCCAGCTTCTCCTGCAGGGAGGAGCCCCAGCTGAGCCTAGCTTACCTACTGCAGATGCCATTGCCCAGCTACTCTAGTGCCACTTGGCCTTCTCAGACACAGAGGCTAATCCTGAGAGAGAAACCAGTGAGGACCATGATAACCATGTGGATTATGAAGCTACGAGGTGTAATAACCTTCTCCGCAACAGCCATTAAGTCTTTATCCTGACTGCAGTCTCTCCTATTAATGGGACATGGCAAATTGCCTGGTGTACTGGCTTTGTCCCATGATGCCAACTCCAGCCTCACCGACACAGACAGGAAACTGGGCTGACTGGAGCTGGGTGACTGGAGTCAGGGATAAAAGGTCATTTTTGGGGGGGAGAGAGGAGAGTAGGGAACCAGGAGGTATGACTACAACACGCTTGAAAGGTGTGTGTCATATCCCTTCTAGTGATCAATGAACCTAGAGGAAAACAACCTGCTATAAAGACCAACTGGTGGATTTATGTTAGCTGAAGTGGAAAAGGTCAGTGCTGTGGAGCCAAAGGCTGAACCCTGCAGTGGGCCACACTGTGTGAGTAGGATCTGGGTCACTCTGCCAGTGTGCCAGAAGCTATACCAATCCCACCCCCAACCTGCCGCTCCAATGAGACCTGCTTCTCTTTACTCACAGTGGTTTCATTTTGGGGTAATGCCAATGATGCCTTAGAGGTGGAAGGAACCTCAAGTCCCATTCCCACTGGTTAGCGCGTGAACCCTGTACCACCAGCCACTAAAGCCACAGGGGCTGGCGGTATGTGGCCTTTGTGATATGTTCTTTGCACTCAGTCTCCCGGCTCGCAGCTGAGCTGCGGAGAGCCCTTCCCCCTCTCTGTGTTCACACAGTGAAAGTGCAAAGGGAGGAGGTGGCAGGAACAGCTTCCATGCAGCACTCAGGGCTATTCCAGTTTTTGAAAGGCAGCATGAGCTGACGTGACCCCAAGCAGAGTGACTTCCTCCATCTTGGGGCAGCTGCCACTGTGTGCTGCCTTGTGGCTTTCCTAAGGGTGCTTTTACTCTGTGATGAGCTCATGCAAGGAATTTAGAGTGGAAGGGAGTTTGGGAGATTATTACCAGTCTCACTGCAAAAGCATTGGCAGTGGGGCCTTTGCCAGCCAGCAGATGGTATGTCAGTGCTGTGGGGCTCACCTAGGACTTCCAGATCAAGCGTGTGCTGGTTTGTGTGGGCTGTGCTCACTCACCCAAATTTGATTGCCAGAGACTGGCAGAGTGACGGGAGTGGAAAGGTGCCAGTTGGTGCCTAGGCCCCAGAGGCTGCTGGCAACAAGAATCTCCACAATTACAGAGAGTTGGAAGGATATCTGAAAAGAAGCGCAGAGCACAGGCAGGGAAGAAGAAGCAAAGGCAGTTTGCAGAGACCTGCGGGGGAACACTGCTGAAGAGGATGGAAACCCCTGAGAGAAGGGGGACAAGCTGGTGGGAGGAAGTCAAATGAGATATTATAAGAAATCCCAGGTCACCTAAGACTTCATACTGTGCTGAACGCCATGCCCATAAAAATCCTCCAAGTTACAGGAGGGGGAGAATTAGCTAGTTCAAGGTCCCAGTACTTGCCCCAGAGCTAAAGGAGTCTCACAGTGGAGCTGGTCTTCTCTTGTCCACACTGCACCAGGCCACAGGTCACAATATTTATCTGCCCCAAAAGAGTAAGGTCATTGAGGGCACCAGGCAGGTAGACAACCTGCCGCAGCAAGGACAGCTGGGAGGTACTGCATGTACAGACTAAGCAATAGAGATGAACATCCCCCTCTATACCTCACTTAAGCCCCAGCCTGAGGAGAAGGCAGAAATAGTGCCACAGGGAGACATCATCTGAGCAATATTTTGCCTAACCCAGCAGGCTGGAGCCCTCCACTCCCCAGGACTCTCTTCCTCTACTCTTGGTATGCCTAGAGCTTTGTACAGAGCATTTGGGTCCTGTTGCCCTGGGTCATGCAGAGCCATTTGGGGATAGGAGCTCTCTAACTTCCCAAACTGACCTATAGCTGAAGGTAGTGTCTATATTGTGCCCAGGCATGGGGGCTATAGTCTCGCTTCTCTGAACGTCCAAAGCACAGGTTCACTGGCTTCTCTGTGGAGTATCCAAAGCCTGTGCCCTCTCCTTCCCCCAAAGCCCTGAGTTTGGGTCCATGGGATGGATCTGGGTGAAGCTGGATACTAATAGGATCCCCAGCTGCAGCTGCCTGCTCTGCGGGTGGGGAGCACTGGGGGAGCTCCCCGCCATGGGACACTCATGTGCAGCCCTTGTTGGAAGAGATGTATTCCTGTCTCCGAGACTGCTGAAATTCCTGTCCAGGTTTCACCTGCTCTGTTCCTCATCCTTGGCAGGTGGCCATGGGATGTGCTTGAGCTCCCCAGGGGCGCTGCAGGTGTGATGGAGCCCTGAGCCCTCCAAGGGAGAGAATCTCCAGGACTAGGTGGAGTCATCCCAGGCTGCGCTCGGCATAGAACAGGGTTTGGAGCAGAGCCATAGGAGTCTTTGGCCCCCATGGGAAAATTTACAGAGTGCAGTCAAGGGAGAGCATCTGACTCCTGCCTTCCAGCTGCAGATGGGCCAGACGAGGTGCAGCACAGCGCCTCCTGATGTCTAGCTTGAATCTACTCTCAGTTGGCTTATGGCCGTTATTCCTTGTTACTCCCAGTAGTGCTTGGGGGAACAGGGACTCTCCCATTGCCTGCTGATCCCCCTTGGCAAGTTTGTATGTGGCCACCAGGTCCCCCCTCAGCCTTCTTTTGTGGCGGCTGAACAGGTTCAGGTCCCATAGCCTCTTCTCGTAGGGCCTGCCATGCTGCCCCCTGATCATGTGAGTGGCCCTCCTCTGGACCCTCTCCATGCTGGCCACATCCCTCTTGAAGTGCGGCGCCCAGAACTGGACTCAGTACTCCAACTGCGGCCTGATGAGTGCTGCATAGAGGGGGAGGATCACCTCCTTGAACCTGCTCATGATGCATCTGTGGATGCATGACAAGTTACAGTTAGCCTTCCTCACCATGTCCCCACACTGCCGGCCCACATTCATCTTGGCATCAATGATGACTCCAAGATCTTTTTCTGCCTCTTCGCTGATGAGAAGGGGGTTCCCTAGCCTGTAGGTATGGTGCTGGTTCTTCCTCCTCAGGTGCAACACCTTGCACTTGTCCATATTGAAACCCATCCTATTGTCATCTGCCCACCTCTGTAACCTGTCCAGATCTAGTTGTAGCCTGTCCCTCTCTTCTAGCATGCTCACTTCTCCCCACATCTTAGTGTCATCCATGAACTTGAACAAGGTGCTTTTCACCCCCTTGTCCAAGTCGCCGATGAAAATATTGAACAGTTCAGGCCCCAGGACTGATCCCTGGGGGACCCCACTGCCCACATCCCTCCAGGTCGAAAATGACCCATCCACCACCACTCTCTGGGTGTGGCCCTCCAGCCAATTTACCACCCATCTGACTGTGTAGGCATCAACACCACAGCCGCCTAATTTTTTAATGAGGATGGGGTGAGAGATAATGTTGAAGGCCTTCCTAAAGTCCAGAAAGACTACGTCTACCACAACACCTACATCCAAGGCTTTTGTGACCTGGTTGTAGAAGGCCACCAGGTTGGTCTGACAGGACCTGCCTCTAATGAACCCATGTTGATTGTCCCTAAGCATAATTTCCCCTGCTGGTCCCTTGCAGATGTGCTTCTGGATGATTTTCTCAAACAGCTTCTCCAGGACCAAGATAAGACTAATGGGCCCATAGTTTCCTGGGTCCTCTTTCCTCCCTTTTTTGAAAATGGGGATCACATTGGCCCTTTTCCAGTCCTCTGGCACCTCACCAGAGCACCACGAGTGCCAGGGGCACCGCAATGACCTCAGCTAATTCCCTCAGCACTCTGGGGTGGAGATTGTCAGGACCTGCTGATTTGAACACGTCTAGTCCCACCAGAAGTTCCCTGACCCTGGGTCTGTCCAGATTCCCAGAGTGGGGGATGCCCCTGTTCCTGCTCATAAAAATGGAAGAAAAGAATCTGTTAAAGAGATTAGCTTTGTCTCCTGGTGCTACCACCAGATTACCAAGCATGTCCTGCAGGGGCCCCACATTACTTGGTACCTTCTTTTTACCTCCTATGTATTTAAAAAAAGACTTCTTGTTATCCTTGATCTGGGTGGCTAGTCCCATTCCCATCTCTGCCTTAGCCTTCCTAACAGCCCCCCTACAATCTCAAGCAATGGAGGTATAGTCCTCCCTGGTGATGGCCCCTCCCTTCCATTGGGTGTATGCCTCCTTTTTGGCTTTGAGACATTCCTGGGTGGATGCTTTTGGTGAGCCATGGGGGCTTTTGAGCGCTCTTGCCCACTTTGATCTGTGTGGGGACTGTCACCCTTTGGGCTTGGAGGATTGTCTTCTTAAGGAATGACCACTCATGTGAGGTGCAGTGGGAGGTAGATTCACCAGCTGGGCCAGCCTGTTGATTGGGGCGATCAGAGGGATGATCTGAGGTAGGACTAGGAATGTCACATGTTCAGAGCTGAGTCTTGGGACCCTGTGATGCTCCAGGAGGACATACAACCCCTTCCAGTGCTGTGCAGGGAAGGCAGGGTGGGAGAGAGATGTAGCGCTCTGAGCCAAGAGCCCAACCTGGAGAGTCATGTAGAGAATGACTCCATCCTGCACCTCAAAACTTCAGTGTGGCCCATGGTCTGTGCCCTGCATGGGCTCCCTCCAAGAAGTCCTTCTCATGAACTTTGTCCCCTCCAAAAAGTACCTTCTTCCTTCCATGTCTCCTGCTTCCCTGGACCGTCCCCTCCCTTCCCCTCTCTTGTTGGGGCTGGCAGCAGCCATATCACAGAGTGTGTTGCTCTAACCTGAACTCAGTAGAGGTTTCCAAGGATTTTTGTGACCTAGGCTGAGGCCACAGGTGCCCAGAAGGTCCTGCTGTGACAGTGTCTGTGATGGAGGGAGACAGCAAGGCCTCCAGGGACCATTTTTGGGAAGTGGCCATGTGTCTCCAGCTCAGATGACCTAAGGAAGAAGACCTTCTTGCTTTCCCACCCTCTGCTGCTGCCTGTCCAATTACCTCTCAGGGGCTGAGAGACTGCATGGAACAAAGGAATCCTCCCATAAATCACCACAAATGGGTTCAGTTCTACCCCACCTTGCACCTTGTGTGGTCCTTCAGCTTTGGTCAAGGCCTGGCAAAGTTCCTGGCAGCTTCACCTGGCTGACCCCAGGTGTAAGTGACTACAGGGCTTGATTCTCACTTGTTCTGTAGCCCCATTATTCCATGCTTTATCAGCATGTGGGGATCAAATATGGACCCAAACAGGGTGGCGAGGTAGTTCAAGGGCACAGTAAGGCAATGTGAGTTAGAACAGGATCTGCTGCACCGGCAAAGGAGGATTAGACCTAATCATGAGAAAAATTATGGGAATCACTCGGGACTATTGTAGGGGTTGTTGCCTTTTGTAGGACAGTGATGCTCATGGATTTAACAAATCACAAGGACTTTCTCCTTTAAGTCTGAGATCAACTGTGGACCAGGATGGCAAAGAACAAGGCCTGTTTCCCTCCCTCCCTTGCCTTTCACACTGCCCTGAGCATGTAAGATGATAACCATTTTGACAAGCAGAGAAGTATGGTGCCTGTGTGGCTCACATGTCAGTGACCTCAGAATGGGTAAGGGGTTGGGCTCAGCTACTTTTGCAGCTGGGGACTGTTCATATATGCAGGTATCTGTCCAGTTACTAATAGCCAGGTGTTGACTTCACAAACATCTCTGTGCCAGCTCAGCAGAGATGCCAAGGAATGAACAGGCAAGGGAGCACAAACTCTCTTTTCACCATCGGGGCCAAGTGCCATTAAGAGGACAGCGTGTGGGAAGCCAGCAGTGGTGTTCCTCAGTGCTTGCCATCACTACCTAGGCCTCTCTGACCCATCCTGATTCAGAGACATACACTCAGAAGAGGTTCAGTGTGGAGCCTGATCTGAATCTCTCCAGGACAAATCTTGTGAGATGTGGTTTCTCTATGGCCTTCACTAGCATCCTCCAGGTCTAGCTCCACTGATACTTGAATAAATCAGATGTCCATGGGTTGAGTTTTATGGTCCAGGTAAAGAGTCATCATTAGTTAGAAGCAAAATCAAGTCCTGGGGTCTTTTGAGATTTCTCCTCCAGTTCAAACCAACTGACACAGCCCAGCATTGTGGGTTTGCAGATATTTCCTGTAAGTCCCAGGGCTGAACTGCAGACTTTCTTCTCTGTGAGGAAGGTGTGTGAGAGTGTGTGCACACGCTTGGCAGGGACTGCAAATGCGGGGAGCTAAAATTATAGGAAGGTACCATGGACTGGAGACAACATGCATCCCTCCAACCACAAAGAGAACGGTTGCTCCTGGCACTTCATCTCCCTACACAGAAATTAGAGTCTTAATTTATGTCTGTTTAAAGTCAGAGGAAGTTAGCTGTAGCGGTGGTTGGTGCCCATAGATTTGTTACTGGACTGAGAAGACAGCTTCCCTTATGATACAACATGGATCATAAGACTATTCACAAGACTCATCAACACAAGGTAACTGCTTTAGCCGTAAAACAGGGGCACTGGTTCCTTCCCACCCTGTCCAGTGTTGAGCTGGGTACTTGCCCTGTTAGCCCTGGCTGCTCACATGTGCCCCAAAGCTACCAGCACATCCAATGTCCTTCTCATCCCCACCTCCCCGTCACAGATGGCACCCCTTCCTCCTGTCCCCAGCTGCTGCAGCTCTCTAAAACAGGAAACAATCCACCCAGCTCAGCAGGAGCCCTGAGTGGCAGCCCTGGCCAACATAATGGGTCCTGCCATCCCAGAGCTGGCATGAGCCCCATCCCCAGAGCAGAGGGAACCTTTCTATTCCTACCCCCTGCCCCCAGTTGCAGCCATGGGAAGGCTCTAGACTTCTTTTGCCTAGTTTTGGGTTCAACACTGAACTGAAAACTAAGCAAAATGAATTGACTACTGAACCATCAAAAGTACCATGGTGGGCCATACTGCCAGTGTATTGCTTTCCCTTAGCTTTCAGTCTTACCACAGTACTCTGCCTGCTAGCGTCAGCCTCTGTTGTATCCCAAGACAGCCCATGCTGACAAACCCCCTGCCTGTAAGGTATCTCCTTGCTGTACTGTGCTGTACTGGGGTCCCAACCCAACCCTGTCATGTCCTCTCATGAATCTCCTAGAGTCTGTGCCCTGCAAAGCAGCACAAGATGCCCAGCTTCATTGAATGCCTTAGAGGCAAGTGCCACAGGCTGAACCACCAGAGACCAGGCCAAGAAGCGACCAGTCCAACTCATTCACTTCTTCCTCCTCAGCAGGAGGAGAGGAGAGCAGCATAACTCCATAAATGGCTTGGAACAAAGACGCCTCGTGTGTGTTGACTTATTTCTGTTTCATGTAGAGAAGATCATAACCCTTCCCCCCAGCCCTTGCCTCCTCTCCAGGGCTCTAGCACGATAGCTGGGGTGACTGTATTCAGAGCTGGATAATGACATGGTAGAGCTAGCCCAGGCTGTAGCAAGGCATTTTGAAGCACCAAGCATCTTATTATGGGTTTGGCTGTTCTTTATGAAGACAGAAATTGGCAGCCACTGGGCCAGGGCTGTTTGCTGGACAGCTACTGATAGGCCTCATGGGAATTGCAACAGACTGGGGGCCCCTCTGAGCTGGCAGGGAAGGAGTGAGGAAGCTGGGAGCATTGTAGCAGCTACGTAAGGAGTCCTGAGAAAGCATGTCCTGAGAAAGCTCTCCAGGCAAGCAGCTGGGGCCAGCTCCAGGACAGGGAGGGGATGATGGCCAGCAGGCCCTACTGCTGAATAGGTGGGGAGATGCTCCAGGCAGTGGGAATGCCAAGCAAATTAAATGGAAGGAAAACTGAGGGCCACATTAGAGACATTGGCCACTACCTGGCTGTCTTGCATGGTACCACAGATCGAGGCAGGAGGGCTGAGCTTTAAGCAGAAGAGATATGCCCTTTAGCATGCAGCTCCAGGCAGGCTGGTATAGAGGAAGAACACAGAAAGGCCAACACAATTCCTCTAGGCTGGACCCCTCCACTCAGGGACAACCCACAAGAAGCAGTCACAGCACTTGGCAGTGGTTTGAGGCAAGGCAGCCCTTTCACTTAGGATTTATGGAACAGCACAAAAAACGCAACAAGCATCAGGCAGTGCTCTAGTCATCCCTTGTGGCCAAAAGAGCCCTGGGGACTGGAGGGAGTGCACTGAAACTGAGCATAACTCAGAGCAGCATTAGGGTTCATGGCCAGGCTCAGGTGTACACAGATGTTGCAGAGTATCTCCTGGCTCCAGCTGAGCAGTCTGTGCCAGCTGACTTAGCCTTTATACCAGCCCACACTCTGCAGCAGATGATATTTTGGTGCCTGCATGTTCCTCCTGGTAGAAGCTCCTTATGAGGTACAATGAGAGATCAAGCCTCCTGCCTGGGTCTCAGCTCCCCGTCTAGTAATCAAGAGCCTTCCTCTGCCTCAAAGTCATTGGCTCATGAGGCAAGGACCCTCTTGTGTGTGTGATGCCTAGAAAAATGGAGCCTTGGTCTCAGCTGGCATTGCTCCGGGAGCAGAATTAAGCTCTTCCACCTCACCATGTTGCAGACTGGGGAGTTAGGGCCCAAGAAGTCCTGAAAGCCTGATCTGTTTTCAAAAGCTACCTGTGGCCTCTTTAACTGCTGGGGTTTGAGGCTTTACATCACACTCTGCTTTGTCTTTACAAGGACTAGAAACTCACTTAACCCTCGCCCAGACAAGGGTCTCCTATTCCAGGATTCCAGAAGACGGAGCTTTAAGCAAGCAGTAAGTACTGAAGATGGTGAGGGGATAACCAGGAAGGAGAACTCCAGTAGTAATAAATAGGGTGGTTTGCAGGATAAGACAGCAGAGACAAAGCAAGAGAAGGTTCAGGACTAACTGCAGAGGGCCCAAGCCCCTGGAGCTTTGTTTCCCTTCTAGCTCCAGGAGCCATTTATAGAATTCCCATCACAAAATGCAAATGCATCTATTTAGGGATGTACACAAACAAACTCGCTCAGTTTTGGGTTTTTTTAAATGCTTGTCCCTGGGAGAGAAACTACTCAGCAATTCTCTTCCTCTTCTCCCCCTTCTCTAAAAATGAAGAATTTCAAGTTCAAAAAATGTCCTGAGAAATGTCTCCATGGCAGTTCTCAATGATGGATAGAGGCATGAGATTCCTGCACTTCTCAGGGCTCCTGTTATCTCTGTCTGGGAGCATCCCTTGAGTAGAGTTTGCATTAGAGAAACTACAGCTGTTTGCTGTTTTAGGCAGGGACTTCAGGAAGGGATCCCAAAGGCTTCAGCTCCAGAGGCCTGTCTTTTAGCAAGAGGCCAGGTCTTTTAGCAAAGCCGCTGACAGGGAACTGATGTGCATGCAACTGGTCTGGTATAGGTCCCACCCAGGGGAGACCATGGTGCCAGATCCTCAGAAGGAGAAGGGTTGTCTGGTACCACGCTACTCCAGCCAGTTCATTCGCCCAGATCAGGAAGAAGAGCCAGGAGTAGATTTCCAGATCCCATCTGGAACACATTTTGTATGAACCTCTTGAAGCTGACATGGGAGACAATATGGGTAATA
This sequence comes from Crocodylus siamensis, assembly GCF_052110815.1. NCBI lineage: Eukaryota > Metazoa > Chordata > Crocodylia > Crocodylidae > Crocodylus > Crocodylus siamensis. The sequence continues at coordinate 50,127,802 of NC_143403.1, forward strand.
CAAAATGGTTATTCAGTTAGGGAGCTTCAGATACGAAGGGTTCTCTTCTCAGGTGTGAAGAACTCTTCTGTGAGCTCCTCCAAGCCTCTGATGGAAGGTATTTGACAAAGGGGCACCAAATAGCTATGGAAGACATGGAACGAACTTGAAATTCCCCTGGAAATGAGGGACATATGAGAAACGACCCAGGGCACATGCTATTTTATTCAGGAAGGAAGGAATTTTCCAGAATACCCAGATGCCATTGAATGCCCCTTAACCACTTAAAAGCACCTTTCTGGAAGTGATTGGACAGCTTAATCCATCCCACCCACTGCTATGGACAACCTAGGTCTGGCCCCAAAATTAAACACTTTGACTTAGCCTTCAGAGTGAAGAGGACAAGAGTGGTATGCCACCTGGAAAGGAGCTTATGAAACAGAAATTACCAGACTTGGGATGGATGCCAAACTTAGGATGCTTGCTGTCACAAAACTGGGGGGTCCAGATCAACTGAAGGATTGGGCACACAAAATGACAATTCGTCTAGCAAAAATCATAGCAGAACCTGTCAACTGGAAAATAGCAAATGTAGTGCCCCTTTTCAAAAACAAGGAGGCAAAGAGTCATCCATGTAATTACAAGCCTGTTGGTTGGACTGCAACAGCAGGTAAGATCTTAGAACTGATACTAAGGTAAAGGATAGTTAAAGTCATGGAAGGAAACTGAAAATGGGATGAAATGTGATATGGGTTTATCAGAGGATGATAACGTCAGCCTAATGTAATAGCATTCTCAGATAAGATAAGAGACTTCTTGGATAAGGGTAATTCAATAGACTTAGTTTATCTAGACTTAAGTGAAGCCTTTGATACTGCATCTCATGGGAAATTATTGGCTAAACCAGAGAGGATGAGGACCAGTGCTATGCTTGTGAGACTAAGTAGCTGGCTCAAAGGGAGACTCCAGCCGGTCATGCTGAGAGTGAAGTTATCTGACTGGAGGGCAATTACTAATAGGCCTATCTTGTTTAATATTTTCATAAGCAACCTTGGTACTAAAGTTAGAAATATTCTCAAGAAATTTCTGGATGGCACTAAGCTGGGGGGCCTGACCACTGCAGAAAAGGACACAGGAAAAGCTGAATAATCTTGTGGAATGAAACATGGGAAATGAAATGAAACTTAACAGTATGAGGTGCAAAGTCATGCACATATAGTTTGCACACATGAAGCCATGTACATATAGGGACCAAAGACAAGAACTTCAGGTATAAGGTGAGGGTGCATCAACTAGAGCCATCTGAGGAAGAGGGACCTGGGTGTACAGGTGATTGTAGGATGATCATGAGCTGGTGCCACTGTGACATAGCTGTGGAAAACACCAACACACTCCCAGGGTGTATTTGGCAGGTATGTGCAGTAAAGACAAAGAGGAGCTAATGCCACTGTATATGGCATTGGAAGACTTTATTTAGAATACTGTGTGCCGTTCTGATCCCCAATGGTTATAAAAGATGAACTGAAACCGGAATGAGTTCAAAGAAGGGTGACTAAGGCAGTTAAGGGAGTGAAGACCTTTTCTTATGGGAGCAGCTTAAAAGAGCTTGGCTTGCCTTGTTTAGCAAAAAGGGGGCGGAGAAATGATAAGATCACTCTGTACAAGTTCATAGGTGGGGTGAATATTAAGGAAGAAGAGTGTTTAGCCTGAAAAACATCACCTGAGGTTTAATGGCTATAAACTGGAAAACTGGTGAGGGCAAGAAATCTGAATCTCTTTAAGACTGAACTGGATGCATTTATGGGAGGGGTCTAATAGGACAGGGAGGTCTGACTCACCAATCTGTGTAGTGTGGAATTATGTAATTGTGGTCCCCAGGTTGGGGTACAAAGGCGGCTCTGTTGTGTGGAAGACAGCTGGTGATTCATGCTTCAAGGCTTTGCTGGTTGTCAGGAAGGAATTTGTTCCCCTTCATGAATAATACTGGATCCTGGGAAGGAATTTCACTTCCTCTGAGGCACTGGGACATTGATCATCACTTAGGTTGGGGCTTTTGGCTGAAGAGTGCAAATGCTCTTGCAGGCACCAGAAGCCTCAGGGTCCCTGGTTGAGGATCTTGCTCTTCCATTCAGGGTCAGACCAATAGCCAAAATTAGGGTCAGGAAGGAATTTTTTCCCTAGGTGTGATTGTCAGAGAATGTAGGGATTTTACATTGCTCTGTAGTATGGGGCATGGTTCTTTAATTGGATCTTTTGAGCATATAATTGCTAACTACTTCCCTGTCACTGCAATGACATGGTACTGGCAATGGTTTTGGTTTTGTTTTTACTTGTGGCACATCATAGTGTACTTGGTATTTTGGGTACTAGGTTTGTCATTGTGAGTGAAGGTGTGAAGTAGCAATTTTGGGATTCCTTTGGATAATAATTGCCTGTGAATACAAGAGACTGGACTCAATGGCTTGGGAGGCCCTTTCTCACCCTCTGGTCCTATGGATTCACTGGTACAATTTATTAATTGTACAGACAGGCAGGGAACAGGAAGACACTGCAAGAAATAGGCGGAGTATTGATGTCTAATAAATGGGACGCAGCTTCTGGCCTATGGATTGTCAGAATGTATTTGCTGTAATGTTAAGGCAAAAGAGTGAGATTACCTTTCCCCCTCCCTGGGGCTCTGTTTTTTTTTAAGGAAGAAACACTTTTGGCTGGTCACAAATTGGAAGCTAATTTCTCCCCTTGGTATAAAGCTCACGACACAGCCGCTGGCTGGACTGGTAGTTGAAAACCTGGGCTTAGGGGAAGTAGGGCACAGTGCAAGTGTTATGCACTTTCTAATGCTAAATTTCATGACGAGTTGGTTTCAAGATGAATCAGCTGCAGCTCTGAGGGGTTTGGGTGCAGGGGGGCATTTAATGGTGTTCTTTTTTGTTCTATGAAGGGTAACAAAAAGGGTTTCTACAAGTATGTTGGTAGCAAGAGGAGGATCAGGAAAAGTGAGGGTCCCTTACTGAATGGGGGAGGTAACCTTGTGACAGAAGATACAGAAAAGGCTGATGTGCTCAATGCCTTTTTTGCCTCAGTCTTCACAGGCAAGGTCAGCTCCCAGACTACTGCACTGGGAAGCACTGTTTGGGGAGGAGGTGAGCAGCCAACAGTGGTGACATAACAGGTTAGGGACTATTTAGAAAAGCTGGACATATACAAGTCCATGGGGCCAGATGGGATGCATCCAAGGGTGCTGAGGAAGTTGGCTGATGTGATTCCAGAGCCATTGGCCATTGCCTTTGAAAACTCATGGCAATCGGGGGGGTCTTGGATGATTGGAAAAGGGCAAACATAGTGTCCATATTTAAGAAAGGGAACAAGGAGAATCCAGGAAACTACAGACCAGTCATCTCAGTTCCTGGAAAAATCATGGAGCACGTCCTCAAGAAATACATTTCTAAGCACTTGGAGAAGAAGATGGTGATTAGGAGCAGTCTGTATGGATTCACCAAAGGCCAGTCATGCCTTACCAACCTGATTGCCTTCTATAATGAGGTGACTGGCTCTGTGGATGTGGGGAGCCTGGTGGATGTGGTGTACCTTGATTTTATCAAGACTTTTGATATGGTCTCCCACAGAATACTCATGGACAAGCTGAGGAATTATGGGCTAGATGAATGGACTGTAAGGTGGATAGAAAACTGGCTGCAGCATCGGGCTCAGAGTGTAGTAAACAATGGCTTAATGTCTATTTGGCAGCCAGTATCAAGTGGAGTGCCCCAGGGGCTGGTCCTGGGGCAGTTTTGTTCAATGTCTTCCTCAACAACCTGGAAGATGGCATAAAGTGCAACCTCAACAAGTTTGCAGATGACACAAAGCTGGGGGGAGTAGTACATATGCTGAAGGGTAGGGCTAGGATTCAGAATGACTTAGACAAATTGGAGGATTGGGCCAAAAGGAATTTCATGAGGTTCAAGAAGGACAAGTTCAAAGTCCTGCACTTGGAACAGAACAATCCCATGCACTAGTACAGCCTTGGGGCTGACTGGCTGGGCAGCAGCTCTGCAGAAAAGGAACTGGGGGTTACAGTGGATAGTAAGCTGGATATGAGCCAACAGTGTGCCCTTCTTGCCAAGAAAGCTAATGGCATACTGGGCTGCATTGGTAGGTGTGTTGTCAGTAGGTCAAGGGAAGTGAATATTCCCCTCTATTTAGCACTGGCTAGGCCACATCTGGAGTACTGCCTTCAGATTTGGGCCCCCCACTACAGAAAGGATGTGGATAAATTGGAGAGAGTCCAGCAGAGGGCAACAAGAATGGTGAGGAGGCTGAAGGACATGACTTCTGAGGAAAGACTGAGGGAACTGGGCTTATTTAATCTAGAAAAGAGAAGACTGAGAGGGGATTTAATAGTAGCCTTCAACTACCTGAAAGGGGGGTTCAAAAGAGGATGGAGCAAGACTGTTCTCAGTGGTGGCAGATGACAGAACAAGGAGCAACGGTCTCAAGTTGCAGCAAGAACAGGTTACCCAGACAGGTGGTGGAAGCTCCATCCTTGGAGGTTTTCAAAACCCAACTAGACAAAGCTTTGGGTGGGATGATCTAGTTGGGGATGGTCCTGCTTTGAGCAGGGGTTGGACTAGATGGATTAGATGAACTCGTGAGGTCCCTTCCAACCCTAGCTTTCTATGATTCTATGATTTTCTACTCTGAGGGGAAAGTCCCTGTGGAGCTAATATGTGGTAAGAAGCAGGCCCAACAGTCCATCCACAGTGAACCCAATTCTGTTGCTTCATTCAGGAGTCAAGCATATAAATGAAATGCAGTGTACAAATACAACAGGAATATGCAGCTAGCAGGTGGCTCAAACCAGAAGCGAGGGGGCACTAGATCATGGCTCTCTGGCATGTAGTCAGCATGGGCTATGTGTTCACTTCCTCTTCCTGCTACTCCTGAATTCTCTGGGATTTGCAGTCCATACTCACAGCGACAGGACTCTACAGGTTTGTTTATAATTTCCTCTTCCTGCTTCTAGGTCACTCTGGGATTTGTAGACTACTAGCACTAAGTAAGCTGGGGAAGGCAGGGCAGAGCAGCTCCGTACTTGGGGGAAGGGAAGTTTAACCACTCTCCCTGGCCCCAGGCCCTAGCCCTACATTGACTACACAGCCATCAGCCATAATTGTGCTGAAACCTTTAGCACCGAGACATGACCACATCCCCCTGCTAGAGCACAGGCCAGTGCCTGGGAACCTCCAACACTGGAGCACAGCAGATGAAGATCATGACTTCTGCATTGCAATGCTCAGATACTGGTATCAGCTCCATTCTGTTCTGGAATATTACCTTGGGTATAACATTGGCCTGCACTGCTCTGGCTAGCCCAGGGACTCTGCTTCTGGGGTTGGACTTTGGCAGTAGCCAGCTCACAATAATTAGCCACTACAAGGAGGAACATTGCTTGCAGCTTCTCCGTGAGCCTGGAATTCATTTGGAAAACATGAGATGTTTTGCTTCAGTCTCTGACTGGTCAGCAATAAAGGCCATCTGGTTTCCATTTGCTTTTCAGAGGTCTAAGTTGTTCTGCATGAAACTGATGGGAAAGAGAAACAATCTGATGTCTGATCCTTGACATCTCCACTCCCATCCCCATCCCCTATCCTGGGGCTGCTGCTAACAGGGCGTTTGCACTTGGCATCACAGCCCTCAGCAACAGGCAGACAGCATTTGTACAGAGTCCTCCTGAGCACGTGTGCGAAGTCAGCATTCATGCTCTTCTGCAACCAGCTCCAGGAGTCCCAACTCTCCAACTGATTATCCGTTCCTTGTGGTTGGGCTGGTTTTGAGCCAAGCTGTGAACAATTTTGACTTGGTTACGCCCAGGTTTCAGCTGATGTTATGGAGATCCAGGACTTACTTGATGAGCTTGGTCACTAGCTCCTGATTCTTTTTCATGCCTCCTGGACCTACCCTGCACCACCAATGCAAAGAGCCCTTCTGTGCCCTGCCAGCTCCAGGCATAGCACCATTCCTGCCCCTGGGCTTGGAATGCTGAGTCATGGGACAAAGGCTGCCGACTCCACCAGCACCGGAAAGGAATGAAGGCCACATTGTGCCGGGCTAGTTGGCATAGCTTCCCCTACTGTGGTTGCTGGGTATGGCAAGCTTCCCTCAGTCTGAACAGAGGGCTTTGTGCCTCTCCTGTGACTGCCAGTGAAGCAGTGATCTCATCTGGCATAGTGTCAACTGGGATAAGGGACCATCTCATCCAACAGAGTTATAGAAGACACACTAGGTTGGGTGGGGAGAGCTACATGTAAGAGCAGACTGCACAGTTCAGTGGTCCGAGCCCTTTCTGATCTGAACCCCCTTACAAACCAAGAGGAACTTTGATGGGTCAGATCCTCATTTGACACAAACAGAGATCTATTGATTACAGTGGAGCAACTCACATTTGAAGCAGCTGCAGTATTGCTTAGGAACTGCAGACTAGTTGGATCTTAATAGCAATATAGTAAAGCTTTTGCTTGCAATTGCTTGATCAAAATTTGGGTAAGAGAAGAAGAGGCAAAGAAGTGAGCAAGCGGGAGAATGTTAGAGGTGAGAACAATTTTAGAAAGTGCAAGGCAGGTCAAAAGAAGTAGGCTAAAGGTAACTTGGAGTGTATTTAGTAGTCATATATCAGTTAGATCTGATTTAGGACAAGCTAGAGCTTAAACAGGGGATATAAATAGGCATATGAATATTAATTAGAGTACAACCTACTAGGAACCTTTTTTTAAAAATGTTGGCCATATATAGTAACCTTTTTGATATTCAACCATGCAACAGAGTGGAAAAATCTGGGTTCACTTCAAAATCTTTGCTCTTCAGCCTTGAACTGTCCATCTGCAAATAAACCAAGATCTGCGCTCTTTTAAAACTTAATTTTAAACATGAGGAAGAAGTCCTTTTCCCTAATGAGCTAGCCACCTGTGGGTGGATCTACGCATTCATTAATGTGCCATAGTTACTGTGCATTAAGTTTAGTACTTGGATAACCAAGTACTAAATCAATGTGTAGCAACTCGCGCTACTGCACAGTAGTACCAGTGTATAGGTTTTTTTGGACGTTAACTGTGCAGTAGCCTGCATGGTAGTGTATTAGCATGGTTTTTGCCCAGCAGGTTACTATACAGTATTATTAGGCTACTGCGCAGTTAGCGTCTTATGTAGGTGCACCCTGCTAGAGGCTTTTAAAGACTTGAGGACTTAAATTAATTTGAAATGCTCTCAAACATAATGATTATTATTTCTTTATATGAATGCATATTCAATATATTCTAATCATCTTCTTGATATGCCTTACCTGTGCTATTTGGTCATTTATATTTCATCTCATACTCATTATTAAATTTGCTATTGAAATGTATCACATTTATGCTAGTGAGTATTTAATGTTGGTGGGACTGGCTCTTCAAACTTGTCACAGTTCTTAGAATGACTCTGAGGGACAAGAGAAGGCAGGCTGTCACCTGCCCATGCCATGGCCCATATTATAGAGGTTTCTCACCAGCTTAAGCTGCTCTTCAAAGTCCCATTCACATGAGGCCAGACAGAACCTTCCCTGTGCCCAGGGTGCTCCTATGTGTGTGCCCCTCTGGGGGAGGCAGAAGCCGCACAAAAAGCAGCAGGAATATACAAAACACCCATGCTCTCACTGGCTTCCAAGGCAGTGGTTGTTACCAGAAGAACCTGGTATAATGCTGATATGGCAAAGGTGTTGTCCCAATGTCCCCTTATGGCATGGCTGAGCTCTGCTTCAGTTACCCCTGAAGTCTTCAGCCTTGGCTGCAGCCTGCCCCTCCAGACAAGTCACAGAGAGCTCAGCTTCTTCCAGTGTGAGGGAAATCCCAAGTCAGAGTCCAACATAAACCAGAAGAAACTTGAGCCCTGCTGGAGTCAGCTCTCAGCCCCTTCCCTCCAGCCTGAGTTCAGCTGGAGTGGCTGGGCTTTGACATTCACCTTTAGGCTCCCAGTAACAAGATACCACAGCAGCATGTCAGGTGCAAGGCCTCCAGTTAGCTCCTGGCACCACCAGCCTCCTCTCACCCCCATGGATCCACCAACCTGCTCTTCTCTTTCAGCCTCACCTGAGCTGTACTCCCTGTTTTTAGCTAGCACAGATGATACTAGCTGGGGTCCCTGTAGCTCATTAACCCTCTCCTAGGAGCATGGGTTTCTTGTGCCTTACCACAGTGAAATGTTGTCTGTTGTCCTGCCTTACAGATGAAGACAGACTTTCCCTGCCTGCCACCATTCCTAGGGGGAGCTTTTTCGTTAGGCACAAGTCTGTTCTCCTGAGAGTGATGAGAAGACAGGGAAAGATCTACTGACATCCCTCAGTCCTAAGGAGCATTGCAGCCCTGTGGTCTGGATCCTGCCCAGCCACCTCTGTGTTGATCTCCACCAGCACCCTCTGCTCTTCCATTCTGGGGCTATGTACTCACACCTCTGTGAGTGCCTGGCATCCCCTAAAGCATCCGATACTATTCCAGGAAACTCCCAGGTATGCCAAACCTGACTCAGACAGAGGTATGACCCAGACATAGGCTAGACACTAAAGGGTCATAAACCAAGGGATCAGGATAGACAGGGTCAGGAAAGCAAGGGTCCTAACTAGAGGCAGGCAGATTAGGAAGCCAAGCTGTGTAAAGGACTGGGGCATAGGCAGCAAGCCTGGGTAGAACCATAAGCCAGGGGGTAGTCAGGAACAGATGGCAGGGATCTAGACTGGAGCCACTAGTTCAGAGTAGGCAGCTATATCTGTAAGGGACCAGGATGTGGGCAATTGCCAAGCTAAGCCTAAAGGCTGTCAAAGGATGGTCAGAAGACAGATCCTGGCCTGTAAATGTTTGGTTTGCATGAATGTAGCAGGGTAATGCAGCCTTAAAATCAGCTGAAGTATCTCTGAAGGGAATCCTTTGTGGCTGGGCTGTCAAATGTATAGCCCATGAGCCATATCCAGCCCGTGGACCTGCTCTAGCCAGCCGACTGCGCTACTGGCAGGCCGGGAAATTTGAGGGCAGAGCTACCAGTGAGCATGGTTTTCCCTGGAATCTGGGGTCCTTGGGCCCTGGTGGACATGGCCACCAATGGCAAGCCAGAAGGCCTCTACTACAGTAAGCAGCTGCCTAGCCTGTAGCCACTTGCCTCACTGCTGCTGTAGTGGCCGCTACCACCTCCAGGTTGAGGAGCCCTGTGTTTTAGAGCCAGCCCAAGGCCCCAGGCACAGCCAACTCTGTACTATTCCCATTACCTCCAGCACAGGCACCAAGCTGGAATTATAGCTGCAGAAAAAGGTACGTGACCAGAATACCACCCCTCCCCCCCGCCTCAGCAATTTCTGGCTGTGGAAACAGCCTCTTCCAGCCATCTACAGTACAGAATTTGAATGCTCAATGCAATGGGGCCTTGATCACAGCTCAAGGCTCTCCACATGATGATCACAGTGCAAATAAATAGGGTGGATCAGATCCATAGTACAGGCATACCTCGTTTTATTGCACTTCGCTTTATTGCACTTTGCAGATATTGCGGTTTTTACAAATTGAAGGTTTGTGGCAACCCTGCATCGAGCAAGTCTATCGGCGCCATTTTTCCAACAGCATTTGCTCACTTCGCATTTTTTATCAATATTTTTTAATTAAGGTATGTACATTGTTTTTTTAGACATAATGCTATTGCACACTTAATAGACTACAGTAAAGTGTAAACATAACTTTTATATGCACTGGGAAACCAAAAAATTCATGTGACTCGCTTTATTGCGATATTTGCTTTATTGCGGTGGTCTGGAACCGAACCCGCAATATCTCTGAGGTATGCCTGTATCTCCTTTGCCATAACAAAGACACATTTATGCAGCATTGCTGGCACCCCAGAGCTTCCCTCACTGCAGTGCTGGAGGTTTTGTGCATAAAACTGCAGCCAGTTCTAACTGGAACGCAGCAGCTCTGAACAGCACAAAGAAATGGCACACTTGGTTAAAACTAGCTGTGGAAATAAGCCCCAGAACTAGCTGAAGGAAGGTGTGGAGGGTATGAAGGCAGAATATAATTCCCCATGTTGGGATGTAGCTAGGAGGTTAGGGGTTCACACCCTGACCTTTGCGAAAACCGTGGTGGGCTTCTTAATGAGCATCTCCAGGGAACAATACTGGGCTAACCTCTCTGTTGCTGTGTATTGCTACAGCTCCCTTCATTTATACCAGGAGAGAGTGTGGCTCACCGTTGCATCTGAATCCCGCATTTGAAACATCACAGGAGTCTATTTACTTTTTTCATACAGTCAAAGACATGAAGTACCTGCCCAATACACAGCATGTGGCCAGAGCGTGAAATAGATCATGTTTCTATTTGTGGAGCAGGGTACTGAGAGCAATCAGGAACTGTGGATCATACTAATGAGTGAAAAAAGGGATTGAGGGGAAAAAGCTCTCTGCAGCCAGAGAACTCTACTCCAACTCATGGAAAAATGTGGTTATGAGCTGTCCCTGGGAACCGGGGCTGGAAGCACTGCCAGGTCCTTAAAACAAAAAGTTCTTGGTGGCTTTGGCTAAAACAGGCTGGTTGTCTAACTCGGTTGTGCTCCTGAGCTTGGGTTCGTTTCCCAGCCCCCAAGGGAAGGTGCTGCATGCCAGCTGGATGCAGCAGAACTAGCCCAGCCTGAGACAGGAGCAGCTGCAGTACCACACAAGAGCTGTTACTCCACTCCTTATGGCACCTCCTCCTGGTAAAGGATGAGACTGGAGTCATGAAGAGCTCCTCCACAGCCAGTGCTCCTGCTTCACTGTCCATCCCGGTTTTAGGCTTTTAGCTTTTTATGCTTTTAAGCTTTTAGCGTTTTAGACAACCGCCAACAACATTGAGCGCCGGATGCCAACGAGTTATCCGATCCAGACTGTTTTAACTGATGTCTTCTGGTGCTGGTCGTCCCTTGCCCCAGCAGTGAACGCAACAATGGCGGCAGCGACCAGCGGGACCCACCCCTTCGGGGGTATTTTAAACATTGGACCCATCCCCACACCCCATCAGGGGTGCGGGGTCCACGTTCACCGCCGGCCGCCACCCGCCACCCGCAGGTGGCCCACAGAGACTGGCGGTCCACACCACGTGACCATGAGGACATCAAATAGTTCCTTCTGAAGTGACTGCGAGCTTCCTTGGCAGCCCTGCCTTGCTCCCTACAGTGCCCTTTGCGTGTGCTGGAGCAGCCAGCTCAACGGCCCCGCTCTTACTGGTGCCTCCTCCTGGTAGTGCCTGGGACTGTGGAACGAGTCCCTTGGATGGCGGAACCAGTCCCTTGGACGGCATTTGCCCATCTTACATGATCATGATCTCCTCCAGTAATTCTGGAAGAGTTAGAGGTCTCTACAGCCATGAGAGAGGGGCCATGTAGTGAATGGGACAGGAGGCAGGGCAGAGTCAGGTGTGCTGAGGGCTGCCTTCCCAGAACCCCCATGCTATGCACATGCTGCACCACCAAACTCTCCAGAACAGCAAGTCACAGGAGCTTTTATAAAACAGCATAAAGGATCGGCCCTTGAGCAGCTAGTACCACCCCCCACAAGTCCAGCAGCACATGGGGCACTGTGCTGGAGACTATGACTAGATGAAAGAAAGTGTCTGGCACCAATGAAATACATGGAGCCTTCTCCACTCCTGTCAGCAAAGAAGTGGGGAGACAGGAGGAGGGGACGAAGCCACAGTCTTTTCAAGTGGTCACGCTGAGAAAAAGTCAAAGTCATGCTCTTCCAAGCGCTGCCCATAACATATAAGCTCCACCTACAAGTGATGTGGGTGGAGCATAGTAGATAGAGCTAACATGGGTTTTGAAACACGGGCTGTTGTCAGCTCATTGGTTGCACTGAGCACTGGAAATGTGCCTGATCTCAGCACCTCTCCCAGGTAGAATCACAGAGTCATAGAGAAGTAGGGCTGGACGGGATCTGCAGAGTCATCTAGTCCAACTCCCTGCCTGAGGCAGTATCACCCCGATCCAAATCATCCTATACAAATCCATTGCCTAACCCAGGGGTGCTCAGCGACCTGCACCATAGACCAGGTCTAGCACATCTGGCCCATGTGGGTCTCTGCAGCGGTCCACAAATTTGGCAGTGGAGAAGTGGGGGGAATTAATACTGTCATCACTCCCTCACCACCAAATTTCCAAGCCCCATGAAGCTGGATAAGCCTTTGGCCATGCCATTCCCACGTGGCTGCATTCGGTTCCATCCAGGCTGAGTGACTGCATCAGGTCCCAGCTGAGCTGTTTCTTTGTTGCTGAACTGGGCTCCGACTGGGCAAGCACAGTGTGCCGGGTCAGACTAATGGACTGGATCTTGCCCATGACCAGACCTGGTTCTGCTCATCCAGCACATAGGCCACGAATGTTGGGCACCACTGATTTAATCTATCAAATCTATCAGCAAAACTACAGTCAACCACAAGGCATAGCACCCTATCCCACCACAAGGTAAAACAGGGGGACAATGGCAGCCAACATCCAGCTTCTATGAAATGTTGTCAATATATGCTCAAGAGATCCTGTGTAGAGGGTCACACTCCCCACTACAGGTGAAGACAAACTGCCACATGATCTGAAACAATCTGACCGTGGGGTAAAATTAATTCCTGATCTCAAGTATGACAATTGGTCTGATCCTGAGTGGAGGGGCAAGACACTTTAGCCAGGAAATTGTGGGTTTAAGTCTCAGCAGGAGCAGTGGCACACCCCAGTCAAAATCTCCAGCTTGGGCTGCAGCCAACACCCAATGCTTCCAAGGAAGGCAACCCACGCACTCCCTCCATCAACACATGTAGCAGAAGGAAGGGAAAAATCATTCCTGGCTCCATGTGGCAACCAGTGAAGCTGAGAAACATGTGAAGCCCAGGACCCATGCTTGTTCAACCTCTTCTCGAACACCTCCAATGGAGAGTCTACAGCTTTCCTAGGTGGTCTATTCCACTGCCTCACTGGTCTAAGAGTGAATAGGTTTTTCTGGATATCTCCATTATTGTTGAGGAGTTGGCCATGACTCCTGGGTTAACATCTCTTCTATGGCAAAAATAAAGGCAGGACAACTTGCACAGCCAAAATCCCAGCTAGAAACTGGCATCTAATGATGATGTAGACTAGAGCCAGAAAACCACATTTCCTTCAGATGCAAATCCACTGAGGTCAATGAAATTATGCCAAGAGATTCTATTCTACTCATTCTTTTATTAAATTTCCAAGGCGAGTTTCTCCAGCAGGTTGGTCTGGGGACCTTGGAAGAAAATACATGGACCCAAAGGGTTTGCCTGTATTATGTCAGCAGGTCTTGTGGGGGGTGGGGCTGGACATGTCCCACTTGCCCACATCTGTGGTTGTGCTCTAAAGTCAGAAGGCAGCCCTGGACTCATCCCAAGTGCCCATTTCACTTCTCAGTGGCCGCATCTACACAGGATGCCACTGTGCAGTAGTGTTGGGGAGCACTAACCATGATGCAACGCTACTGAGCAGCAGTAATGAGCTACTGCGCAGTAGCTGTGCAGTACCGTCAGAAAAAAAACGCATGGGGATGCTACTGCGCAGTAATGCCAGTTACTACACAGTCATTTAGTACCTGGTTATACAAGTACTAAATGACTATGCAGTCTGCCATTCAAGTAGATGCAGCCAGTGTTCAGCAGGTCTGAAAGTAGCTGACAGTGGTTGTGTTCAGAGTAGCTTTATGGGGGTACTTCCAGGTTTGGAGCAGGATGGCTGGTGCAGGTGTGTGGAGTACCCTCAGCTCTGTATTCCACAAGACCCATCACTGACCCAGGAGAGATGAGCCCAGTGAGACCTGTACAGTGCTGCTAGGGAGTTCATGGCTTTCAGCCATTGCAGCTGCTTCAGGATCAAGCAGCTAAATCCAAGGGGGAAGCAGAACAGAAGCAGCCCCTCTGGTGGTACTAATGTCAGAGATAATTGAGACTACTTATAGTTAAAATAGCCCCATGATTAGGACCCTGCTTTCAGCTGCTTGTATCTTTGGCAAGCTCTAATGCCCTGGGCTGGAGTTTCCCAGGCAGGATGCTGCCATTTCCAAGAATAAAAACAATATTGTTTTCCCCATGTCAAAACTATCTTTAGAACCTCTCCACTGAGTAACTCCTGTGCCTCCACTCATTGGGGCAGGGACTCATCATCTATCAGATGTCTGGGATGTTTTGCCCCCACCAACTTGAAGAATCCACCCACAGTTGGCAAACTCTTTAAGAGCCTCAGTTTGCACAGGCTTTTTAGCATTCAGCTGTTAAATTCTGCAAGGACTTCATGTACACTGAGCAGGCCCCATCCCCTCCCAGCTCCTGGAGTCAACTGGGCTAAGCATGGAGTCTCCTCATAAAATGACTGAGCTCACTGCTCAGAGCATGACTTCTCTTTCCATTGCTCTTCCAGCAATGAGAAAGTTGAGAGAAACAGGAGTAGCCAAGCATTCACTCCCTCCTCAAGCCTGGAACCTAGAAGATTCCTGACCATTCCCATCATTCCTCTGCTGTGGAAAAGCACATCTCTCGTTTGTCTTCATGGCTGGTCCTCAGAGGGTAACAATCTCCTACTGCTCCAGTCACTCCTGAAATGTGCTGTAGATTTCAGAGTTCCCAGCCCATCAAAGATGCATGCAAATGTCAGTGGGCATGTCTACATGAGGCATTTACTGTGCAGTTGACTAATTAACTGCAATAAACATCTCAGTACTACATGTGCACCCCTGTTGGGGCGCACAAAACTAACAAACTCCTAAACTGGAGGTGGGGTGGGGTTTGTGCACAGCAGTGCACATGTAGATGCTACCCCAACTGGCTGAGGCATAGGGTACTTCAGTGTGGGGCTAGCTGGCAGGCAGCCCCCTGTGCTGAGATACCCTGGTGCCTCCTTCTGCCCCTCTGTAGCACATGGAACCCAGTCAGAGCAGCACTGGCCTAGCAGACTGACCATTTGGGTTCCCTGCCAGGCTGGGCTGCTCCGAAAGGGCTCCCTGCGCTGTTCATAAATAAAATCCGGAACAATAAGCTCTGGAGTTTATCCACACACATTAATTGCACGTGTAGATGTGTCCAGTCTGATTCACTTTGGTGCTAGCACTGAGACCTTGATTTGCCTGCTTGTCCCTTTGGCTTGTGACCATACCAACCAAGGCCATATATCCCTGTCAGCTGTGAGACGATAAGTAGAGCTAGTGCTGACTGGTGCTGGATGGGATGCATTCAAGGACCCCAGCGTGCATGGGGCAATGGCGCTGGAGATTTAGGAGTTGGGGATGCTCGCTCTGAATCAGGGGCACTGGAACACTGTATTATTGTAGGCACCATCTGGTTGGGGCATAGCTTTGTTGTTGCTGTTGTAGCTTTTGTGTTGTATTTGTTTGCTAGGACAGGCTTTAACTCAGATGCATGGACTCCCAGCTGGTAACTGTGTGCCAACATTTTAGACTTGAGCAAGGAAGGTGAAGTCACTCAAGGCAGAGTGTGAATTTAAACCGAGTCCTTCCCTTGGAAAATGTCAAAATGCTAGATACAGCTTCCTGCACCAGAACCAGCTCTTCACAGCACAGAGCTGCTGCTCAGTTCCATGTCTACCTGGCTGCAGCTGGGATTCTCGCCTACGAGAACTTGCCAGTGGCAAGCTCTGCTTTATTTAAGAAAGCAAACAGACAAGCAAGCACTGCCAGAGTCCCAGACGCCCAACTCTCCTCCCATCAGACGCACACAACGGCAGAGAGATAAACACACAAAACCCCAATGTCAACACTGTGGGGAGTACAGCAGGCTTCTGCTAGCCAAGTCTCTCCTGCTTCCTGGATGGGGGAAGGGATCTGGGGCCTTGTAGGAATGGGTGCCTATTTCCAAATGAGCTGGGTGAACTACTGGTACCCAGTCTTTATGCTGCATATTCCTCCCCAACACCTCCAAGCACCCAAGTCACCTACGTTTGCCCTCAGCACCAATCTGTGTCCTCAGTACTAATAGGGAGGGCCAGTTTTGAGGCCTGGGGGGCAGGGTGGGGAAAGCTGCAGAGGGGATTGGAAACACAGCACAGTTTCATGCCTCTTGATCTCCTGTGTCACCCTGGGATGGGTCAGACCTTCATGGGCTACTTCCACTTCTTCACAGGTATCCAGCCCAGGGCCAGATATTGCTGGGCCCTGTCTTAGCCCATCTCACCTGTTTGTGATATGCTCTTAGCAGCCACCAAACTGACTAGGTCCCATAACTCCTACAGCTGCAATTAGAGGCAAGGTGCTTTGAATAACAGTGGGTGCATCAACATAGGCCCTCCACAAGTCTTGGTGGTGCCCCCCCAAAATAAGCTCCACTTCTGCTCTAGTCAGAGGGGTGATCTGGGGATGACTTGAGGGAGGAGATGGTCCCTGGAGTATCTTCACCCCTCAGCTCTGGGTCTGTAGCATGGAGAGTGTGTGGGCAGTCTCAAGAGTCACACAAAGCCAGTATAGACATGCACAGTTTAACCAGCCTACAAGAGGTGCCAAAAGCAGAGAGCAGGATGGTTCTGCATGAAGTAGCAGGCACTAGCTGTGCCTTTAATATAGAAATCAAAGGTTAGTTCTATTTGCATGATCTAAATGGCTGCCTGTCCTCCCCAGGGGCACTCTAAGTGGCTGTTCTACCTACCCCCAATAGCAGAGACAGATAGAACAGATAAGAGCTCCAGCATGCTTGGCTTCCCACCTCCAAAGGGTTTAAGAGGCCAGCCACTCAAGCAGCCAAATCAGCTGCTTTGTCACATTTGCATCTGAGGCTGAGGACAGCAAAGGTGTACGTGCAAGGGAAGTGTCTAAATGTAGTGCCTGGATGGAGATAGCTAACGAGGTTGACGGTCAGGATAAGCTGGGATGCTGGGCATGGTGTTCAGTGATTGCTCAGCACTTCAGGTGTTTCCAAGAGGTCTGCTTGATTCTCAGTCTCACTCCAACTAGTTATGCAGTATTGCAGAGCTCCCCAGCACTTCTCCCCAACTCTCTGCCTGGGAGCTAAGCTCTTTATAGAACCTTCCCTTTTAAGCCAAAATTTAGAAGCCCATAGACAAGGTTAGATTGCCTTCCCAATACCCTCTGCTGTCACTAGGACTGGCAGGGCTGCCCTGGCATAGCAGCACCACAGCTATTAGGAGGCAGCAAGTCCATTTGTTCTGGTTGTTTCATGTCCTGGGGCTTTGTCATCTCAACCAGCTGGTGTTGTGCCTGCCTGAGACTCTTTCAAGCAATTTGGCTTGTTTCCCATGTTTCTGGGATTTGGAGAAGGTGTCACCCGAACCGTTGGAGTATGTCCCCGTATGGGGTGACAACCACATCCAACAATGAGCCACCTTTTTGTGACACCACAGAGGTTTGTGATGTTTGTTTTCTGTCCCAGAAATGCAGTGTCACATTCATGAAGCGAAGGCAGCTCTCGTGACACCAGATGCCATATTTTTGTTTTTTTGACTTTACCTGTCTCTTTAGACTTCTGTGAATCTTTGGTAACTCTCACACTAATTTCTAACTGGATAGACATGCTTGTTCTCAGTTTCCTTTTGAATAAAATGTCAGCAGACAATAGTCTGTGCTTCACTGGCCCTGTTCTGTGATGTAACGGTGATAAATACGGATCAGAGTGTGACTCTGCTGCCTTGTTCAGCAGATACCTCATTATTTTGACACTATTTTGTACCAAGAAGTTGGGCTGGTGGTGTTGGGG
Organism: Crocodylus siamensis; assembly: GCF_052110815.1. NCBI lineage: Eukaryota > Metazoa > Chordata > Crocodylia > Crocodylidae > Crocodylus > Crocodylus siamensis. The sequence continues at coordinate 50,145,537 of NC_143403.1, forward strand.
ATCAGCAGTAATGTACCTAATCCATTCTTCACTGCAAACTCTTAAACTCATGCCCACTAAACTGTGATCCACTGTCAGATTTACTAGGTTAGGTATATCCTGTCTAGAAAAAAATGCATTTGACATGCACGATCACTTATGTAGATGTAGTTTCATCTAGCAAAGCTACCTTAGAGCAGTGAGGAGAAAAGTTTAGGACAAGTACAGAGTTCTTTCTAGCCAACATTAAAAAAATGTACACCTACTTCTTAGCAAAATTTTTCCTGTGCCACCAGCATTGTCTTGGCTTGTATTTCTGAGCTATGCTATATTCCACAATGTCACTGTTCAGTTTCTGGCCATTTCCTTAGATGTTTCCACCCCCAACTAACAATATATCTATATTTAACATAATTTTATGCTTAGAAATCCTGCTGCCTTTAAACAAAATCTTATCTAAGACTGAGAGCTTCTTTTGATAATAGAAGCTGTGAATATGCCATCCCAGACACTTTGTGCTAACTGGTTTAATGATTCTCTGCAAAGTCTCATCCTCAGCAGTAGTGCTGGCACTTACAGTCCACATTTTCTGTGAGGCCAGAGGTGTTACTTTTTCAGATTAATGTGATCATAATTGACCTGATCATAGCTGTGGAGTTTACTCCAGTCTACTATATAGAACACTTTCTCATGTCTTTTTTAGGTCTGGTACAATGTGGCATTCAGTAATCACTGGATGCTTGAGGTTCTTCAAGAGTTCTGTTTTAACTTATATCTGGTCCATTTAGCTGTACAGAATAACAAGGACTTTGTATCACCCAGCCCAGAATTTCTGTCTAGGAAGCTCAGCCCTTAAAGTCACATTCCCCAGGATCAATGATGCTTTGATGAAGCATACCCCCATTAGAAATGGAGAGGAGACTTCTCAACTCATTACACCCAAGCCCTTGAATGCATCAAATTGGAACAACCATGATGGGAGTGAGGGACTTCTGTTTCCCTCCCATGTCCATGCCAGACTATCTCAATGAAAGGCAGACGGCACAGGAAATGGACACCTACAAACAGAATTGCTGGACAAGGCTTTCCTTGGGTTGTATCTAGACTGCCTGGAATGTGCACAGAAGTCCAGGCATTGGGCTGCCTCCATCCTTAGCTTTTGCCCCACACTACCTGCTGGAGATATGTCTACATCCCTCTTCCCTACTGAATAGCTCATTAATGGTCCTTTTTCCTTGTTCCCCTGGGTCTGTCCATCGCCTGGTTCCAGCTGCCCTCTAGTGGATAACACCCTTGCTGCAGCTCAGTTCCAGCTCTGTAGACCTCTGCTTGGGTGACTCACCCTGGAGAGTCTTCCCCTTTCCCCTGACATCCACTGACCTGCTAAAATGAGGGAAGTTTTGTCAGGTAATAGCTGGTTTCTTCTGGTGCTTGCCACTAATGATGCTGCCTCTTCCAGCTGTGCCAACACAACCCAGTCACGGCCTAAAGATACCCTTGCTTTTCCTGTTGTCATCCATGCACAGCTCTGTTAGTAAACTGCACCTCCCTCTGCTCTTTTAGCCCTGGGATGGATCCAGCCCATGGTTGAGAACCACTGCTATAGACAATTTTCCCCATGTAAGAGAAAGTTGGTGTTTGGGGGCAGGGAGAAGATGACAGCTAGGGGTGGGTATCTGGACAGACAGTGCAGATGAGGAAGCAGCATGGAGTATAAGTCAAGTCAACTCTTCCAAGAGTCTGAGACCCTTCCCTCCCCACCACCAAGCAGGGGTCAGCAACATCTCTTGTAACCTGGCCTTGGAACCCCTTTGCATGTGCAGGGTACAGGCTTTCTTTCTTTCCTGCTGCTGGCCTGTGAGAGCCTCCAACCTCTCGGAAAATTCTCTGCATGTGTGTCTACTGGTGTGTGTGAACTCTGTTCTGACTGCTTAGGTTTTATCTACAGTGCTGTGTGTAGCTCTGGGCTCCAAATTTTAAGAAGGATGTGGAGAAGTCAGAATGAATCCAGAGATGGATGACAAAAATGATAAAGGGCTTGGAAGGCAAGATGTATGAGTAAAGGTTGGGAGAACTAGTCAAGTTTAGCTTGGAGAAAAGACCATTATGGAGGGACATGACAGCAGTCTTTCAAGTATCATCATAAAGAAGAAGAAAACAGCTGTTCTTCCGTGCCATTAAGAGCAAGACATAAAACATGATTGGAAGCAGGGCATGATTAGATCTCAAGAAAAGCTCCCTTACTGTTAGAACAGCGAGGCAGTGGAACAGATTGCCAAGGGAAGCTGTGGAATCTCCTTCCCTGGAAGTTTTCAAGAGCAGGCTGGATAAGCACTAAAGAGGGAGGATTCAGCATTCTTGCATTTGGGCAGGAAGTTAGACCAGATGACCCTTGAGTTCCCTTTCAACCCTATGAGTCCACATGGGTGAGTGTCCCCAGCCCACCCAGATTCACAGCCTGCAGTGATTTAGGCCCCTGGCTGAGCTCCCAAACCACAAAGATTTCATTCCTTGTTTCCATGCCCCACTCTACACCTAGCCCTGAGGTTAGTTATGCACCCCACAGGTGTTAGACCCCTTCCTTCCAGCCTACAGGGTCCGAGCTGGCCAGGCAGCAATGCCACCCCTGTGGAATTCACTCCAGATGTGCACAAGCCTCAAGAGACTTCAGGCTGGAGCCCCTCAGGCCTACAAGATGGAATCCACACCATGCCCAGGTGCTTCACAGAGACATGAGCCAGCAGGAGGCAGCAGACTATGACCAGCTTACCACACCCCTGCTGGGAGATAGAAAGGATGGGAGATCTTCCTTTCTTACAGAGGCAGAAAAGACAAATAGGGGATGTTACAAACTCTCCAGGCCAGGCCTGCAGGAAGAGGAGGGTATGGAGGTCAGAGCAGGAGGACAAGCCTAAGAAGCTACAAGAAGACTCTAGGGGCCAAATTCACTACTAAAGTGACCATGATGTCAGTGATATCAGCAGGATTTGATGGCACAATGCCTCCCAAGATCCAGCCCAAAGGATGCACTTCAAGGGCACTTTCTTTCTTCCTTTTTATACATCCTAAGGAACCACATAACCTTCATTAGAGAAGAAATGAAAACTTTCTTTAACATCGGGTTCTTTCCCTTTTCCTTTGCTCTCTCTGGATGGATAAAAACAAGGTCTTGTTTATTTGTTTTGTGAGCTGGGTTTTTGTTTCTGCTTGTTTTCCAGCTCCATGCTGTGGGGCACACCCACCAGGTCTCCTGGCTTTGCTGGAGCAGTGGGAGGTAGAAAGGCTGTCTAGCATGAGCTCCTGACCCCTCCATGGAAAGGGTCATTGTGCTGAGTCCTTTACTCAGGACTTTCACTAGGCCTTTGGATTAAATAGGGGCCATTCCAAATCTATCTTGAAGTCTCTCCCCTCTCAATGCCTCCACTTTCATAGTGTTCAAGGCCAGAAAGGGCCAAGAGAACTCACCTCCTGCATGTCACTAACCAGCAAGTCTCACCCAAAGTCCTACATCAATTCCAGACAGTTACAGTAAAGCATCTTGGGAGATTAACCTGTGAGACACAGGCAAAAAATGAGAGAGACTGGCATGCCATCACTATTCAAGCCCGCTGCAATGCCAGGAAATTGAGATATACCCCAGTGATCTAGCAAGGGGCCATGGCCCATGCTGCAGACTCAGGATTCTCCCTTCTCCCTAAATATCACTTCACAGGACTGTTGCATCCCCCCAGTGTCCCATATTCAGCTGTGACCAATCTTGGTTGCATCTGAAGAAGCAAACCAAGCCACCAAACACATAAAAAAAGTATAACATACATCCAGGGCATTAGGAAAAAAATCCTTCCTGACCCCCTCAGATTGAAACCCGGAAGCATGAATGTTGATACCAATTGTTGTCTTAACGCAGAGCTGCCAGCCAGTGTTGTAGGCAAGATGAAGACAATGCTAGAAACAGCCTCATTGCATTGCTTTTCTGCCACCAAAGAGCCTCCTGGCCTAGAGAAAATCTGGATGTGGAATCTAAACAATCAAGCAGAAATAAAAATGACAGTGCTTGTAGACAGGATTTCTCAGTCCCAGAGAAGCAGCAAACTGCACACACAACCCCCTTTATGTCATCCTTAACCCATTCACGTTGACATCAGTCCCCACCTCTGCCTCAACCATTTCTCTCTCTTTGTGATCCCCTCCGGTCTCTGTTTATGCATGTCCTTCCTCAGGGTTAGGTGAAGCCCTATAGCACAGCTATACCAGTGATTCTTAACCAGGGTGCCTTGGCACAATGGGGTGCCTTGTGACCCTTTCAAGGATGCTGCAGGGTGCCACACTATGTTAGCACTGTGAGGTGTGCAAAAATGGTTCAGGCAGCAAACTCAGAGAAATAGAAATCCACAGTGTTAACAACATTCTGCCCTGCTGTGGTCTTTCTGAGTTCTTGACAACAGAAGAATGGCTCTATTATGTTTCCATAGTCAAAACATGAGCAAAAACTAAGAGCCGGCAATTTCTGAGTGGTACCTTGAGTCAAATGAGGTTGAGAACCACTGATCTATATAACCTTTGCATTGCCATGTGGGCATCTGAAAGGAAGGCCACAAACTCAGCTGGGGCTGCCTGCAGCAAGCCTGCTTCCAAGCCAAGACTGGGTTGCCAGGTCGCGATGCTTGACTCTGAGTTCAACATCCCCATGGCCTCCCCCAAGATCTTAGTTAATGCTGCTCTGGGGTTGCCCAGCAGGTGGCACTGCAAAGCCACAGGTGGTTAACTCCAGGCAGTGGCTGGCCCTGCTCCCTATGTCCTTCCACCACGGCTGCCCTGGGCATCTCCATGGAGTAAAGTGGTGCTGCTCTGGACAGACACCCACGTCCACGGGGCCCAGCTGTGGCCCGAAGCCTCTGCTGAGTGGGAAAGTGACAAGGTCCTTCCCCTCCTCATTGCAACAACAAGTGCTTCCCTGAGTGGGAGGAAGCAGAGGCTGCTTCCCTCCTGACTGATCTATGCATTGGAAGGGCGAGAGGCTGCTACCTTGAGCTCAATGGCTGGGCTGCCTTTCAAGCAGCATGGCAGTGCAAGCTCCTGGCTGGACACTAGATCCCCTCTATTTCCTTTTGATGCAGTAGTTCCCAGCCCTTGGACAAGGGATTTCCTCTGCTTGACGTGTCCTCTGCATTCCCCCAGCCTCTCCCCTTCTACAGCCCTTGAGTTGGGATGGATGGGCACAAATCTGCTGTAGCTGGTTTGGCTTCTATGAGTTGCAGTGGCCATCACCTTGTGGCAGGTGGGTGTTAGTGGCTCTGTTGGAGCCAAAGAGTTGGCAGGCTGAAATGAGACCAAATCCACATTGTGACCCAAAGCTCACACCCAGCCCTGATGCTGGAGAATTGGCTGGTACATAGACATTTGGGTGTTCAAACAAGGCCTTAAGCCATAGTGGGTCAACGTGAATATCAGAGGGGTAGTTAGGCATGTTACTCTGCAGTTTGGCAGAAGGCAGGTTACATCTGCACCTTATAAACTAACCAAATCATTGATGTGTAGCATAAGCCTCATAAGCAAAAGGCTCAGTTCATCAGCTGTTGTGAATATCATCATTACCATTCCCACAGCAGGGCACTGGGCTGGAACTGCAGACCTGGGTTCTAATCCTTGCTTGGCTGGGTGGCTTGGGAAGGCACTTTCCCTCTTTCTGTTTCCCTCCCACCCTCTGACTCATCTAGTCATACCACAAGGGCTGCACTCACTGTGCGCCCATGCAGCCCTCAGAATATCCAAGCCCTGTCCCAAACCCATGCAGTTCACTGAACTAGCACGGCGTGGCTAAGGCATGACGTTATCTACCATAAAGGATACTGGCGCTGGCATCAAATTGGGTTGTCAAGGGCTCCCTTAGCCTGCTGGCGGGTGCACCCTGACTGCTGGGTCAAAGGTAGCCCTGTGGAGCCTTAGCCACTCTGCCACTGCCCTCACATCCTCCTTGGCACGTTAAGGGTATGACTGCGTTGCAGTCCCAGCAGAGCTGAGTAGAGCAATGCCCACTGGCCCCCTCTCACACGTGTCAAACCTGGGAATGCAACAGTGCAGCCACTCTGGGAACATGGGCCCATGTCTGCTCTCCAGCCTGCTGACTCAAGCAACCCTGGGCAGCACCAGCAGCGTGGTTGAACTGCTGCATCTCCAGGCTTGGTGTGTGAGAGCAGGAGCGGGTGGGTGGGTTGGCAGGGCAGCCCTGGGCACGCAGCGTAGAAATATCTGCAGTGGCTACCGTACCATCAAAGCAGTGACAAGCTTGTGGCTGGTTTTTATGCTTTTCTTCAGCATGTGTAGGACTATTTCCAGAGTCCTTCTTTTCTCTCTCCCTCCTGTTCGGCCTGGAAATCACGGACCATTACTGTTGTTAGGGATTAGGATTGCTTGTACCCCTGGGGACTCCTGCTTTGTGGAATCTGGACTTCCCCCCCCCAAAGCCCCAGCTGAGGGAGCCAGGCGACTGTGGGAGACCCCCGCCCGGTCCCCTGAAGTAGGTTTCTCGTCCTGCTGCAGACAGCGTGGAGCTTGGGTGCGGACTTCTGGGGGAGCACGAGGAAACCCCGGAGAGGAAATGCAGAGCAGAGAGGAGACCGGTCACTAGCCCAGGCCCAGGGAGAAACCCGCGCCAGCGCTGCCGGCCTGCGCGCGCTTCTCAGGAGGATGCCTCCAGAGCAGGGCGCCAGGCCCAGGCCACCTTCACGACTTCGGCGTGGGAGGCTCCTCGTCCTGAGGGGCTGGCAGTGCGGGCCCGTGCCTCAGTTTCCCTGCCCGCGTGCACGTGGCGCCGGAGCCAGGCAGGCCCCCGTGGCCGCGGCGGGGGCGCACCGCGCGGCCGAGCTGTCGGGCCCCGGCCGCGTACGCGCGCGGGGCGGGGGCGCGCGGGGCGGTGCGCGCACTCGCTGCCCGCGCCGCGGCCCCTCCCCCGCCCCGGCCCGCCCCGCCCCGCGCGGAGCAGCGCCGCGACCGCCGCCGCCGCCGCCGCCGGAGCCGAGCCAGGTAGGTGCCGCCGGCCCGGGGCCGCCGCGGGATGCTCGGGGGCCGCGGGCCCTGCCCGCCCCGAGGCGGCAGCGGAGGAGCCTGGTGGGCAGGCGAGGAGCGGGCTCCTGGGGGAGGCGGCTCAGCCGTGGCACCGCTGCCTCGACGCGGGCACCCGGCGGCAGCTTGTCCGGGGGCTCCAGCGCCGGGGTCGCCCCGGGCCCGCGGGGGCAGGGGCTGGGGCCCAGCCGCTCAGAGCCCGCAGGCTGGGGGCCTTGCTGGGTGCCCTGCGCCCTCGCACCCTGGCATGGGCCGCGGAGGCCCTGGCGGTGCAGCGCAGTCGCTGGGGGCGCCGCACCCCCTGCCCCCCGGTCTCCACCTCCCTGCAGGAGCTCTGGGGGGCCTGGGGCTGGGGAGCTGCCGTGGGCACTGCCTGTGACCTCATTTGGGGACCACGACCCCCTAGACAGGTGGGAGATGCCATGGTGAGCGCCGGCAGGCAGGGAGCTGTGCCTGCAGTGTGGGTCATAAATCAGAGCTGGGCTGGCGCTGGCACAGAGCTCCGTTCCCTCGCTCCAGCGGGCCGCATTGGGTGCAGGGAGTGTGGGCGAGTCGGTGCGAGGGGCGCGCTGCTCCGCTGCATCGTGACCCCGCCGGATAAGCATGGGGGCACCGCGTGCCAGCCCGCCCACTGGCAGGTCAGCAAGGGGCTCGGGGCACACATTCTTCATTCATATGTCCCCCTGTTCCCATGTGCCCACTGTGCTGGTGGCTGGGGGGCAGTCTCCAGCGAGTGGTGATACAGAGGCAGGTTGGGGGTACCAGAAGTAGCTGGTGCAGTGTGAATGCCCGGGCAGATGGGTGAGATGGACAAGGAGGGCAGAGGGAAGGAAATGGCACAGGGAGCCTGGCTGAGTCCCTAGGTAGGACAGTGCAGGCTCAGACAGAAGTGGGGCACAGAGCACTGATGTGGGTAGTGGGTGTCTGATGTCCTCCACAAGGAGTCTGGCCACTGATGAATGCTCTCCCCTTTCAGCTGGTACCCCCCTCTTTTGTCCTCTGGAAGCCAGCAGACTGAATCCTCCCCACGCGACCAAGACGGGGACCAGACCGGTGCTGCGGAGCCACCCATGACATAGACGGAGGAGCAGGACGTGCGGAGACAGAGGGGGTCCCTGCTGCAGTTGCAGCTCCTTGAGAGCCCTTCCTTACCCCGTCCTCCCTGCAGCCCTGTCCAGAGAAGGACGCTGATGCCACACACGCCAGCCATGGGATGCACAGCTTTGCCCAGGGGGCTATGCCTGCCCTGGGGATAGACTTAGGTGGCGTTGCTTGCAGCCAGAGCCAGCTGTGTCCTGAGGGGATGGAGCTCTGATCCCATCCCAGCAGCCTGGCCTGCAGGAGAGGAAGTGGCCTACTGGAGTGAGGGGTCTGTGTGGCCTCTTGTGTCTGAGCCAGGGAACCTGTTGGCATCAGGCAGGGAGGGGGGGTGCAGGCAGAGCAGCTGGACTTTGATTGCCCCTGTTATGGATTGCTCTGGCCCCACACAGCCCTGCCGAGGGGACAGAGGCAGGAGCCTCCTGAGATGCACGGGCTTGGCTGGCTGCTCCGGCCTCTGCAGAGGCCCTCATTACTCATGCTGCTGAAGTCCAGAGCCTGCAGCGGGGCTGCTGGGCTATGGTGAGAGCAGACAGGGCTGGGTGTAACCAGTGGTAGGGAGGGAAGAAGAGAGAGGCAGAAGGAGAAAATGGATGTTCCCAGGGTGGGGGTACTCCATTGCCCCTGAGAGTTTTCCCTTGGCTGGAGACCAGAGTGTGTACGTGTGTGTGAGGAAGAGAGGCCTGGATCATCTTCCCCACTGCTCCAACCAGCCGTGCAAGGTCTTTGTGGGGCTGCAGGATTGGGGAGCAGATAAGGTGCTTGCTTTAACCTGATTCCACGTGCAGCTGAGAGACTAGACAGTGTCTGTGTCTGCAGGCAGCAGCACACCGGTCCCCCATGCTTGCAGCAGCAGCCGTTTCCCCAGGGCACAGCACATCACAAGAATAACGCTACGGGTTCCTCAGGACACTGTTTTCTGAAGGACTGGGAAGCCAGAGGTTGAGAGTTGATCCAGGCAAGTTTGGAGGTGCCCCCTCCTCCCACCCTCCCCCCAGCCTCTTCAGTAAAGGGGACAGGACCTGGGAAGATGTTCTTTTGCTGAGATCCCCCCAGCTGCTCTCCCGACACCCCTCTGGTTTCCCTGGCTCCCTGCTCTGCTGCGCCCTCACCATGTCCCGGCAAAACTCAGGGGCGCTGATCTCGGTGAATGGGCTGGGCTTCCCACCCCAGAACCTGGCCCGCGTGGTGGTGTGGGAATGGTTGAATGAACATGGGCGCTGGCGGCCCTACACGGCTGCTGTCTGCCACCACATCGAGAACGTGCTGAAGGAGGATGCCCGTGGCAGCGTGGTGCTGGGGCAGGTGGATGCCCAGCTGGCCCCCTACATCATCGACTTGCAGTCCATGCACCAGTTCCGCCAGGACACAGGTAGGAAAGAGCTTGGTGAAGGTTGCGTGTTCGGGTTGGAGGTGTCTGAGAGAAGGACCCATGTGTGCTTAGGTGTCTCAGGAGGGGCAGGGGGGGCGAAGCTGCCACTGGAGTTGGGTGTTATGGCTTGGCAGGACCGTTGCTAACTCTGTGTAGGCTTAGCATTCTTGCTGACTTGTTGGCCAAAGACATCCATGAGGATGACCCTGACTTAGGTGTGGTCTCTTGCGGAAATCACCCCTGTGCAGGAGCAAAACCCAGCTAGGAGACTTCCTCAAACATCCTTCTGCTGGCCTCAGATGTGGAGACAGAGTAGCTCACAGGGACACCAGGGGTCCTCTAGTCTGTGCCCAGGGTCTGTAAGGAACAGTCGCACCTGAGCATGCATTCCCCTTCCCCCACGGCACTCGGGCATATTCAGAGATGCGGGTGTCCGAAAAACAGACACAACACCTCTCTGTCTGGCTGCCTAGTCACCTGATATGCATCTCGGTCGCTCTTTTGATCTGTCTGTCTCTGCCTGCCATGCACACTTCTGTTGTCTGCTTCACAGTGTGGAGATAGGAAAAATTTCTATTTTTCCTGCCTGTGTGCACACTCTTACTCTGTGGGACATGTGAACTAACTTGCTGTAACAGCCTTCAAGGAAAGGGGCAGGTTACCATGGTTTAATTTACCCCCATACTGTGAGGTAACAGCATGAACAAAGGCAGTTACCATGGGCACCTTACACACAATGTAGGCCCTGGCCCTTTTAGTGAATGGAAAATTGTTGAAATATCCATACCTCCAGTCACATATCTGAGCACCCAACAAGTCTCCTTTCCACTGTATAATAGTCTCACATGATCTCCTTTCCTGTCTTCTTCCTTTGAGGTTACTAGGAGAGGTTTTCCCTGCCTTCCTTTCTCCTGCTTTTCATTTTTCCTTTCCTTTCTTTAGCACTTGGATGGTATTTTGTATCCTGTGAGGCCCTGTGGATGCCAGGTGTGGGCTGAGGTTTGGTGGTAGGACTCCCAGCCCACGGGCATGGGTGAGAATGGGCCCCCAGGGCGTGGTGGGGGCTGTCCTGAGCTCTGGCACTGGCTACAGGCATGACCACAGCATGAAATGCATGGTGTTCTCAAACAGAGGGAAGGTTGGGGTGAAAGAGGTGGGCAGGCTGCCCGCAGCAAGGAGGCAGGTATAGGAAGGATTGGCCATCGGGGTTCAGATCCTTAGCGGGGATGCAGCAAAATCCAGGTCTTACTGAGGGGCAAAACCCAAAATAAGGGAGACCTCAGGGTCAATTGAGGGAGCTAAAATGAGGTGGAATCAGTTCCTTCCATATGGTACGGTCCTGCCCTCTGGCTGCTATGCGTCCTCTAGAGCCAGCCCTGTCCAAAGGAACAGAGACAGGGTTTTACTTCCTGGCTCTGCCACAGACTTTTCCTGTGGTCTAGGGCAAGTCCCTTCCTCACCTCAGTTTCTACCCAGCTCTGTAAGATGCGGGCTCGGCTATACACCCACCAGGAAGGGCCTTTAGGGAAAGGACGGGTGAGATAACTAGGAAGTATCACGTGTCACTGGTTCTGCATGGGGTTATATGCAGGGGAAGTTAGGTCTGGATGAGGGATGCACCAGACAAGCAAGCAGGGCATTCACAGGGACATCTGCAACCTGGAGATGGCACATGATCTTCTGGGCTGGCAGGGTTCGGGGAGAAGGGTCTGTTCGCATCCAAGGACAGTCTCAGTTCGTGTCTGGCATTGGAGGGTATTACCAGCATGAAGAGTTGGCATGTAATACAGAGTTGCTCTCATAGACTCTTCTCCGCACTCCCAAAACGTGCCTTAGTCAATGATGCACTGGATTGTCCTCCCCACCCCTAGTTGCATGCAGGCCCCTGGCTACAGGCCCCTCTTTAGGCTGGGTTGGGAACATCCCTTGCCCATGATCCTGTCTCTACCATGGCCAAGACTAGGGTTAAGGATGATGACATGGGACTCTTTTTGGTTAATTTGCTTGGGCTGGTGTTGCATTTAACCCTTTGCACAGAGCTGTGAGTGTCTGCCCTGGCTGGGATGGGGAAATACTGTAGTGTCTTTGGTTGTTTCATTGCTGTGATCACCCTTTAGAGTAGCTAATTCCTCTCCTTGTCCCCTCCTCCTTCCCATGCCCGTTTGGTTGCTGCTCCCTTGCACTGTGGACACTCTTCTACTAACAGCTTCCTGGCCTTGACAGCGAGGGTCAGTGCATGACAGCAAGGGCCTGGCCCTGTGTCAATGTTCGCACAACTAGGCACATCCATCAGTGTCCCCTGGGAATGTAGGGGAGTGCAGACAGTGTCTAGCACTCAAGTGGGCATATTCTGTCCAGACCTATCCTGGAAGACTAGTGACCCCATTATTGCTGGATGCTTCCAGAATATCTGGTTACACCTGATGTACCTGGCTCTTGCTGGAGCATTTGGAAGCAGGTTGGGTGGGAGCTCACTTGGATGCACCTGTATCTTCAGCAGCACAGCAGGTGCGTTCCAGCTGGGTGTGCCAGGAGCAGTCAGCAGCATCCATATGATTACTATAAACCACATGCCAGAGCTCTGAGGGAGCTGAAAACACATATGTTACTGTGTCTAGGCTCCAACTTCCACTCTTGAATCTTTTTGATTTTTATGTTGTCAGATGTTCTGCAGGATTTTCTGCTCGCAGTGTTGGTGCTGCGTGGATCTGCCATGTGCAGTTCATTTGTAGGATGACAGGCATACATAGTGTCTTAACAGCATGGGGTCCCTGTCCGTGATTGGGAGATCTAGGCATTTCCACAATACCAATACATAACAAAAGTACCAATAGCATCTTTCTATATTTATATGTTTCATACACAGCCTGGACACATTCTAGGCTCTATACAGGGATCAAAACCACAGTGACGACAAATATCCTTAATTGGCATAGAAATTAATACAGTAAAAGCTGTGTTAACCGGCATTTTACTAACCGAAATACTCTATTAGCCAAAATTTCCAATATCCCCCAATACAAATCCTTACTTTAGCAACCGGAATCTATCTTTGCTGTGTCTATCTGGCATGTGCATGTTCATCAAATATTTGCAGTACAAGTATGTCATTATCTTCCGTATAACCCTCAATTAACCAGAATTGTTAGATAGCCAGCACCCTCCTTACCCCACTCATGCCAGATAACAAAGCTTTTACTGTAACTAATTCACTCTGAGCTCTAATACAGCTAAATCTGCTAGTAAGATAACCTAATAAGCCCACTCTCAGCAGCATGCAACTACCCCGGTTTACAGTTGATCAGTGGGAATACTTATTAAACCAGCATGTTCTGCACGTGAGGAACTCACTGTCACAAGGTAACACTGAAGGCAGGAGCCTGGTAGGATGCAGAGGATGGAGGCATTTGAAGGACTGAGTTCTGATAGAGGCAAGGGGTGAGGGTCTCTTGCCCTCTGGGACTTTCCCTTGCCTGTTTAGCACAGCAGACAACACGCATTATTTGCTTGCACCAGAGAGGCCACCATATGCTTCAGCAGGGGAAATTGAGGTTGGCAATTAGGAGGAACTTCCTCTGCTGCATCTGGTGCTGCCCACTGTCTGAGATGCACCAGTGTGCTGGTTCAGTCTGGCCACCCCCATGTTACCAGCCCCTTTTATAATAAACCCACTCAAATCAATTGCATGGCAGAGCCAATCACCTGCAAGATCCATCACCCTGATCCTCCCACGCAGCACAGCTCAGCATTGGCCTGCCCTAATCTGACACCCACTCATGAATGGTGGATTGGACCATTCATGAATACACACATCTGACACAAACGTACACAGTCTCTAAACTGCACATGTGTTGTCACCTAAGATGGATATGCATGTGTACTGAGTGACCGATTGATGTGGATTCATAAAATAATGTGACAGGTGCCCACCCCGTGTTCTACGTGTTCTGTATTTCACTGTAAAATTAGCAATGTTAGACTGAAACCCAGTACCACCAATCAACGCTGATTCAGATAGATTCCAGGAGATGGCCCCAAACTGCCAATCATCAGTGAGAAAAAGGTTTGTTTTGAAAAAATGCTGATTTGCAGGAATGGAAAAGCTCTGTGGGAATACCCTGGGCCCCACAGGGTGGCTGCCATACGCTGCCTGCCTGTTACTTGGACAAACTGCCTTGCCCTGTCAGTACGTGGCTGGCTTGTGAGCTGGGCATCTAGTTTCGGCTGATTTGGGCTCGGATACAAATATATACAGAGAAAATCTGGGGAAGCGGCTTTCTAATGTTTCCAGTCCTTGGGAAATTTTTGGTTTCCAACTTTTTGTTCCAAGTTGATACAATAAAAATGGTTAAAAGTCGGAGTTTCCTGCAATTGGAATAATTATATGTCTCATGTACACCTAGCAAGGAAGGGCAGTCCTGCTGTCAAGGCTCTGGGCTGGGACTCTGGCGATGTGGGTTTGCTCTGACTCAGAAATCTGTCCCCTCAGGTTGCCATGTGACTTCTGAGTATGGTCACCCTTTCTTTGGTCCAGTTAGATTACAAACTCACCAGACTCTTAGTCTGTTTGCCTGCAGCACCTAGCACAGTGATTCACAAACTAGGGCTTGTGGGCAGCATGTTACCCATGAGTCGCTCTGAGATTGCTCATGGGTACAGAGAATTATGAAGGTAGAAGAGTGGCTGACAGGGAAGAGACATCATGTTGCCTGCAGTGTATTACTTGATCAGTATTGTTGCTCAGGGGCCAGTAGAGGTTGGGAAATCACTGACCTAGATACTTGAATCACAGGACCCTTTATTTCCTATTGCCCCTGCCTTTTCTCCACATGCTTGGACACACAGCTGGGGTTTGCAGCACATCTGGAAAGCTGCATATGGTTGATAGCTCTTCCCACTCATAGCGTTAGTCCCATGTCCTGCACCAGCAGAGAGGCTTGTAACACACAGCACTGCACAACATCCAACAAGAAAGCAACCTGATGAGCAACTGCTACCTGCCGTGCTCCAGCTGAAACGGGAGGTGTCTGCAACCTTGGAAAGCAGCTGGGTACTGATGGAGGCAAGGGCTGAGGGTCTGCTGTCCTCTGGGACTTCTCCTTGCCTGTTTAGTTCAGCAGAGACCAAGTGCTATTTGTTAGCAACAGAGAGGCCACCGTATACTTCAGCAGGGGAAATTTAGGTTGGCGATTGGGAGGAACTTTCTGACTACGAGACTGATCAAGCATTAGAACAAGCTACCTGGAAAACTGGAATCTGCATTCTTGAAAGTTTCTGAGAGCAGGGTGGACAGACACTTGGCTGGGGTGGTTTGGTCAGGGACGGTCGTGCCTTGAGCAGGGGGCTGGACTACATGATCTTGTGAGGTCCCTTCTGTGGTCAGGAGCTGCTCCTCCCATACTGGTGGCAGTTCTGCTGCTGTTCTTGCATCCAGGTTCCAGCCCCAGGCTCAGCTGGGAATGGAGCACTTGGCTGTTGGCTAGTTCTTGGGCACAGGAGTGCCAAGGCCTATCTGGTGGTCACAGCATTACTCACTCTGTCCCGCAGGCAGACCTAGAGCCAGGGCTAGCTCCAGTCACCAGACCTCTCTGTGGCCCTGGAGGCCTTTGGTGTGGTAAGTTGTTGTGGTTGTTGGTTTACCCCAACCAACAATTCCTATTTATCTCACCGGAAAACTCCAGAGGCCCGCAAAGCTCAGGATGGTGTGTGTTGTGTCCTAGGTAGCTAGGAGATGCCTGGATTGAGGCCCAGAGGCTCCATAGTGGAACTTTACTGATCACCTCTGCACTGCGGAGCAAACAGGGAGCAAACACGCAGCGCAGAGTCCGGCTCCCACCAGGCCCAGGGCTCATAGCAAAACCTGGTGTGGAGTCTCTGCCTTTGGTCTGGTGCTTTAGTTGGTCCAAGCTCCCATTCAGGAGTGTCAGCAAGGGAAGGGATGCCCCAGTTTACCTTGGCTCCTGCTGCAAAGCACCAAGTGAGAGAAGCTACGGTAACCTGGGTCAGCAGAGGAGCTGGCCCAGGCTAAAACCCTGATCCTCCAGAAAAGATAGATAAGCTGGTGTCCAGAGAGGTGGTGTTGTATGCATGTGAGGGGATATTCTTGTTAGCCCAGGGCAGCCTCAAGCCCAGAGAAGGGGAAACAAAACTTCTTTGTGTGAGGATGTAACAGAGCTGTTTTTTGGGGGGGCAGATTCTTCTTAACTGCTTTACCCATTTGTACCAGGGACTGGGCCAGCTGCTGCTCCCACCCCGTGTGCATCTCTTAGCAATACTGCCCTGCCAGAGAAGCCCAGTGCAGGCCAGGCCCATTGTGAGCAAGGGCTCAGTTTCTGCCCCACCCTTTACACTTGGTGGTGTTGAGGCAAGCAGGTGCTGAAAGTGCTGGGAATGCATCTGGCTCTGGCTCTGGGATCACTGAACTTGTGTGGTTAACACCCAAGAGCTGGCATCACAGCAGGTAAGTCCCCCACCTTACTGCTGAAGCCAGGGGTGGGGAAAGGGAAGGGAAGATGACTGTAGGGTCCAGGAATTGGGTCATACAACATAGTGAGTTCCATTAGGAAGCTCACTGCTATTTAAAGGGATATGACCCAGTTCCTACATGCTGCAGTTGGGGAAAGAGTAAAGGTAGGGAGGGGGATGGTGGGATGTATGGGGTGGGAAAGACCAGGATGCAAGGGGCAGAGGAAAGGAGGAGAACTGTAGCTTTAAAGATCAAAGGCTTGGGAATGTGCCAGGAAGAAATGCAAGCACTATCTGAGAATCCCTTCTCCCCCTGCTGCCCCCCATCCTGCACCAGTCGCCTGCCCTGGGCTGAGGGCTCCCCACACGCCTGTGGTTAACACTCTGGCCAGGGGAGCTGCTGATGCTCTGCGCTGCACCTGCTTTCCCACAGCTGCCTGTTTGCACGAAAGGGAAGAAATACATCTGTGGCACTTGGCCTGGTTACAGAGTAGTCACAAGCTTGTGGGACCCAGCGCCAGCCAGACAGCCAGGGCTGGAGGTGAGGAGCAGGACAGGGCAAAGCGGCAGCTGTCCTGATCTTACGCCTCACTCACGCATTGTGTGTGTATATGTGGGTGGGAGATATACACTTGCACACAACATTGAACACATGCACATACACACACATGCATAGATAACAGGGAGATCTTGTTCACACCCAGAGAAAATACCAGCAATGGTGCTCGCATACAAAAGCATCATAGGATCTTATGCTCTTATGGGGTCCCAAGTGAACACCGCCCTCATCACAAATGACAGGATCCCCAGAGCTAAGGGAGGTCACAGAAGATGCAGGGACACAGCACATGGAGCCCTGTCACCTTGTGACACTAGGTCCCTAGCACTGGACAGACTCCCTAGAGAGAAGCAGGTGTGCAGTATGCAAGGCCCAAACACCACAGCCATACAGGACGGGTCACAAAAGTGGGCAGGGTGGCACCAGGCATTGGCAAATTAGTGCATCTCTGGAGGTGTTTCCCTGGTGGGATGATGCAGCTGCCCTTCCCTACTCGGTCCCTGAGTGACCCTAGCGGTAGCTGTGCTACCCCAGTGGGTCTCCTTTGCTGTGCTCCAACTGCCTTCAGGGGCACCATTTCACCTCTTCCAATTTCAGGAACAAATCTTGACTCCTGTGAGTGCTGCCCTGACTATCCTCGGACCTGGAATTCATGCTGTCACCATGTCCCACCTGTTGCAGGGTTCTTGTGTCGCATGCTTGGCTTAGCATGCATAGGGTTGGCAGGACACATGCCATCCCATTTCCCAGGCTCCTTTCCCTGCACTTTCCAGATCAGTAGATTCCCAGTGTGTCTGGTATTTGAAGATGCAGGGGAGAGTCCTCTAGAAGCTGGGAATCCCCCTGCATGGTTGCAGCACTTCCATCTTCCCACCCCATATCTGATGGTGAAAGCCAGCCTATCTGCTGCAGTGTGTGTGTGGGGAGGCTGTCTGTTTGCTCAGCTGCAGACTAGCGCTCACCTTTAACCCTCTTTGTTTGTAGTGTTCTTTGCCAAACAGATCAGGGTCTCTTTGAAGCCACATGTTCCTCATTAGGTTCAGTGCAGTCAAAGGCTGGGACAGCAAGGGCAATGGAGTCCAGACTCCTCTGCTGGGGAAGTGCGAGAGCAAGTGGGGGACACATCTGCAGAGCCTGTAACTCCCATCTAGTATTGCAGCACTTAGGGAAGGGATGGGCAGGGTGGGAAGTTGACCCCTGAACCTTTCAGCTCTGAGGTGCTTGTACAATCTTGAACTGGCTGACATGTGCAATCAGTGAATCAGTGTCCTGGGCTCTGCTTGGCCCAAAGGACCACATTGCACAGTAGTTTCCCCAAGTGAGCTGGAACATACTTGTGAGCTTGGGGCAATCCCAGTGGCACATGGCTGCACAGGCCAATCTGCTCTACGTGGTCAAAAATGCCTGCCAGGACTTCTGTGCCCTTCCTTTGTTGACTGTGGGTGGTCCAAGCCAGTAGCATGTTTTTGCTTTTCCACCCTTTATCCCTAGCCAGCTTTTCTACTGGACATAACTGGCACTGACCCCCAACTACACTAGTGTGGTTTTGGGATCACCAAGATGATAGCCATGTTCTCCAGGCCCTAATTCAGTCATAACACATGCTTCAAACCTTTAGCCACACACCCAGCTTGTTGTGGGCCTGGGGCTTGATACCAGAGAGAATGCCAGGATCCAGGGGTTAGGTCCAGAGTTATGGGGTGGGGGTCACAAGCCAGGAGTTAGGGGTTCAAAAGTAGGAAGAAGGGGTCTGATTTGGGCAAGGTTTCAGGCTGGGGCACAGCTAGCCACAGAGGAGCTATGAGCTGTTGAATAGTTAAGGAATACTGTGAGGGCAGCCATGCCTACACAGGTAATAGAAGGCAGCTGGGTGGGGGGGTAGTTATTTCTGCTGCCCTAACACAGCCTCTTGCTCTGTTCCCTTTAACCTGCATTATGCCAGTGTGCTGGGCACACATTAGCAGCATGTCAGCACTGTCACAGCTGTTGTATGTCCATCTCATTCCCAACCAGCCTCAGACCTGTACCCATGCTCCCTGCTGCTGTGCCCCTAGACTCCCCAGCCTTTCTGATCTTCCAGGACTTTGGATGCTGTCCCACCCCAGGGTGCCATGGAGGAAGTTGCAGTCTGTCTGGGTCCCCTGGTATCTCATGTGCACAGGGCACTGATGTGTGAGACCATGACAATCTGTCAGAACATAACATGACAGGTGCATGGGAGGGGACTGATGAGGAATCCAACCCCAGATCCCCTTGCAGAGCTGGCTTGCAAGGCAGCAACCTGTGTACACAGTGTGATCTATCAACTGCACTATGAAAGAGGGTAGATTCCCATCTATCACTTATATTGGTCCTGGGGGATCTCAGTAGATCTGTGTGGCACCTGCATGCCAGTCTTTTCGTGTGCAGCAGGAGGTAGCCATGGAGCCCTCAGAGAGAGGCAAGCAAATATCTTTGAAATCAGCTAGATCACCCAGTTTCTCTGTTTTCCACAGCCAGGGTGGGTCTTCATCTTCATGTGCCGGTGAGAGACCTGCCTTTGACAAGGCAGAATCCCCCACTGCACTCTCGCACGCTCCGGGTAAGCTGCCATATTCTTTAGAAATTCCAGGATGCTGGTGACCCTAGCTCATTGCCAAAGCTGTGCTCCTTTGCTGTGTGACTCTGAGGAGTAGGGGAGCTCTGGCTGCTACACTCTGGGGACTGCTCTCTCAAGTGGTGGCTCCAGTTAGAGTTTTGGTGGCAGCCTTGTTACCCCTCATCACCCATGATCCTGAATCCAGGAGATACTCCAAATTGTCTGTTTGTACATGGCTAGGGCTGCGGGGCTGCTGGGTAAAGTTTTGGTGCTGCTATTTTAGAGCCCACTACCATCTGGCCTGGGACTCCAGAGCAGCTGTCTCTGCTTGGATCCTTGGTCTGGAAGAGCAGTTCTGTTCCAGGAACAGCTGCAATCGATGTAGGGAAGGGCAGCTAGGTTGACATAGGTTCTACCTTTGTCTTAATGTGCTCATGCTTCTGAGTGTTGGAACCTGCATTCAGGTATGGCCACCAGCTCTGCTGGCTTTTCTGGGGGTGCATGCACAGATCCTCCATTGCTGTTGAGTGTAATGCAACACAGCCCTCAAAAATAGGTACTGCAGTACAGAAGCAGGGAAAGTTGGAAGCCTGCCTAGCACAGCATGGCAGTGGGACCTCCCCCACCTGCACTGGGTTTGGTTCTTTTAGAAGGGTACTTCTAGATTCTGCTAGAGCACTGATCTGGTAGCTGTTGTGGCTTGTCCTATGATCCTGTGAACAATGCTGTTCTGCAACTCAGCAAAATGGTCCATCATGATGTCCCCACCCTTCCTGGATGGAGTCCTCCTGCCCACAAGAGCCAGGTTTCCAGGGAAAGAACTGGAGATGAGTCAGGGCAAGAGGCAAGAAGCTAGGAACATCAAAGACATGGGATCCCATCATGCAGAAACAACCAAGCCCAAGTATCCTTCTGTCTACTGTGGCCATTGATCTGTTTGCAGGTTACAGAGAGAGAAAGGCTCATTATCATCCATGCTGCCTGATAGAGTAATGAGGACAGGGATTCAGGGACCCGCAGAGACATGTGGCAGCCCATGACAGGGCTGGGTTGATGGGGCTTCCATCTCTTCTTGTCCTGGAGCAGCAGTATGTAAAAGCAGAATTACAGTAGTTCAGGCTTTTAGCACTTGGGAGAGGTAGATGGGGCTTAACTGTGGCTCTCCTTATGATGCCTGGATGGCGACCCTGTCTTCAGGCATAAGTGAGTACTGTATTTTCCAGTGTACATGATGCAGTTGTTTTCCTCTGAAAAAGAGAGTCTGAACTGAAGGTGTGTCACATACACAGAAGCTAGCTACACAATTAAAAAAAGCCAAGATCACCATACCCAGCGTTGACCACAATTCTATCAGCTTTATGTTAAAAATCTTTTTTCCAATCAATTTGTAACTATGTGGGGGCTATGCATCTTTTACACAGGTGCAATTCATGCATTGGAAAATATGGCATGACTTGGACAACCTGTCCATGGCCTAAGTCCCAGGGGATTTAGCCTTCTTTTTTCGAAAAGGGCCTCAGAGGAGGGTTAGAGCGACTCTTGCTTCACTGGGAGGGGCAGGGAAACCTGGACTCTTGAAGACTTGAGGCTGGCATGAGAGACATTGGCAGAACTGCATGGGGGACCTAGGACAGGTAGGATGTCTGTGTGTGTGTACAGGCCTGAATGTGACTGGTTACTGCCGGTCAGACAAGAGCATCAGCCTAGTTGTGTGGAGGCTGACGAATGGAATAGCGTTAGGAGAACTGCAGAAAGAAAGACTGGAGAGTACCTGCTTGTCCTTTATATAACCCTAGTGGTGTCATCAGATTCTGCTTCACCTGGAGAGGGACCTGGTAATGCATAAAACTCCCTATATAAGTTTATGCAATATAGAAACAAGGAGAAAATACCATTAGGGCACCTACAACGTGAGGGCAAAGCAGCTAGATTCTTCTTTGGTCTATACCATCTGGAGGTATCAGATGAAAGGCACAGCTATGACAGATCTATCATGCGTGTGTCTCATATCACAGAAATATGATCCAGGGCCTGGCTTCCAAAGCCTTTCAGCCCTTACAGATCCCATACAACCCATGCAGGAGGCCTTCTGCCTGTATTTGCTTCTGATTATGAGTGACTGGGCATCCTGAATCTGCGGGAGCACCTGCAGAAGCCGCTGATGGTGGCAGCCCTGTCAGGAGGGGCACCAGCCCTGCTGAAAGCATCAGTGTTGGTTGTCAGGGGGGGCACGTGCCGTGCACCTCCTACCAGTCACCTATGCTTCTGCTACATAGAGTATATTTGTGTAGGCTGTTCACTGAGAGATGTGCCTGTAGTAAGATAGCATCATGTGGCATTGTACCCTTAGATAACATCACATGGTATTTACCCTTGGAGAGAGACCCAGGGGCATCGAGTAAGTAAAGGTTAGTTTTGAAGTCCTTCTAAGCCCCAGTCCCAAGTGGGGTGTAACTGTTGGTCAGTTTATTTGCACTCTACATGTCAGGCTTACAACTGGGACATAGGTGGTCCCCAGGCTACGCCAGGAATGAGCAAGGCAGTCTACAGCAGAAGGGTCAACAGACAGAAAGTGGGAACAAGGATGAAGCTAGGAATTTCAGGAAGCAGGACCCAGGGAACAGGAAACCAGGGACAACAAGCAGGCCTAGGACAATAGGACCAGAATCAGGGGTTTACCAGAAGCCAGGTAGCTGAGGTCAAAGCCAGGTATCCATGCAGTTGCCAGGTTGTCAAGATAAGGTCATGATCAAGGTACTGGTTAATTAAGACCGGGAAGTCAAACACCTAACAGTGTTTTAGTGATTCAGGCTTTCCAAGAAGTGGAAGGGTTTTATAGCCCTCCTATCAGGGGCCTGTGGCTCTTACTGTTCCACCTAGGTCACCTGGTCCCACATTGGGAACCTCGTGGGAGGGCCAAGGCTGAGGTGGTCTGACATTCAGTCTGGTGCTGTGGCTTATTAGCCTATGAGTGTGGAAGATCCAGGTCCAAGTCCCAGAGGTTTGGATACTATAGGGGACTAAGCAGTGAACAGCTGCTTTGAAAATGCCCCGACAAGCCAGGAAAATTGCATTTGTGCTCATGTTTGCTTCCTTCTGACAGATAAGAAGGCCTGAAATGATGGATGGTAGAACTGAGTCCTTATCCCCCTGTGATGATAAAGGATTTACAAACTAGCCAGGGGGATTAGCAGCTGTGGTTCTGCAGCTTCTATTTCAAAGCATGCTTTTCTGGTCAGGCTTATGGGACCACTGGTGAACCCCAGCTGATCATTGGAGAAGTGGTGCCTGGTGAAGGATAAGGTGCAGCAAACATCTGAGCTGCTAGTCCTTAATTCAGCAACTCACTGTGCATTGAGCTGCCTCTGAGCCATTCAGTATGAACAATCCAGGCTCTACCACAGTCAATTTGTCCCCTCTGTTGCCTGTTAATTGCCTCAGAATTTCAGGTGTCTTCTTTCCTGGAGGACTCGGTAGATGGCTGGGAAACTAGTTGGCTTGTGAGCTCCTTCTTACCAAAAGAATGAAAGTTGAGTCATCAAGATGGGAAAGAGATTTTCGTTCAATCTGTCTGAAAAACTCTCTGTGGTTTTGTTGTTTTTATTTTTGTGCACATCTGTTTTATTCAAATGCCTGGGACACAATTGTGAGAAGGGACCTTTGGTTAAAGTCACAAAGTTTTCAGCAGTGACTACGGCCTTGTGGTGGGGACTCCGCTGTTTGACAGACCTGCTTGAGAAGTCCTGAGATGGGGCCTGGTTTTCAGAAAATGCTAACTGTCCACTATCTGAAAACCAGGCCTCTAGAAATCATCTTAAGTTGAATCACTCAGAGTGACCGGCAGTTCCTGAAACTCTTGCCTTGTCTCCTGGGGATGCTTCCCTTTCAGAGTAAAAATCCACAACTCACCCACCAGCAGAACAGACAGCTGGGGTGAGTACTTAGGAGTGCCTAGCTCAGTGCTGTGTTGACATTGCTAGGTCATGCTTCTTGCTCAGTGTCAACATGGTGAACTCCAAAAGGAAACAGTCTGCTAAGAAAAGGAAGGGGAAAAAAAGATTTGATATTCCCAATATTTCTAGGGAGCATCAAAGAAGAGGAGAGTCTTTCAAGCATTTTTTTTGGTCCATCAGAAACAACAAAAAAAGGCACAGTGTCTGTTTCCCCCCATCCCCAGTCTAGGTCAAAGGCAGTGATGGACACTGAAAATGTCATCACTAGTATCCAGAGAGCTGAGTATTAAAGATGAGAGATCTAGGATGAATCCACAGGTCCAAGAAGGAGTCATTTACAAATCCAGTTATTATTGATTAAAATGAATGAATGCAAGTAACCTAGTCTACAGCACTTGTCTCCAAAGCACTTTGCAAACACTACAGTAGAGTCTCTGCTGGTGTCATTGCCTGGAGCTCCAACAATTTCTGCCAGCAGAATTTGGCCCCTGGAAGTAATTCTCCCACTCCTTTTTATTTCTCCCCCATGACTGTACTAGTGGGAAAATGGAGTTGCAGGCCCAGGGAAGTGACTCCCCCAAGACCTCGGAAACAGTCAGTGTCAGAGCTGGAATTAGACTCAAAAGCTCCTGGCTTCAAGTCCTGCACTCAGATGCTGGGGCACATGGCTCACTCCATCAGGTCACGGCAGATTATAAAAGGAAACAGGCCTTTATGGGGAAAGTCTCCCCTCAGACTGAGAGGAGAAAGTGCAGGGAATTTAAGGGGCCAACCTTCTGCATAGCCAATGCCTACATTACTGTGCCTACTCCCTCGTGGTCACAGTGTGATGATGGCAGTGAGTCCTTAGCACAGAAAGTTTTAGGATTACTCTATAGGAAATGCTTGTCGTCCTTCCTTCCCCGGAGGCATTGTCTACAGCCCATCAGCCATGGTGGCGCTTTGGAGGTTCTGTGAGTGTAGCATGGGGCCTCAAGGGCCATATAGTCCAACCCCCTGCATGGAGGCAGGTTTTCTGTACCTAACCCACCCAGAGACCTGCTTATTCATCCTTTTCTTGAAAACTTCCAGGGAAGGCAGTTCTGCAGCTTCATGAGGCAGCTTGTTCCAATGTCTAGCCACTCTGATATTTAGGAAGTTATTCCTGAGATTTGAGTGAATCTGCTTTCTTTCTCATTAAACCCATTGCTTCTTGTCCTACCCTCAGAGACCAGGGACAAAACTTGTTTGCCACCCTTTTATGGCAACTTTTTAAATATTTGGCAGCTGTTATAAGACCACCCAGATATGACCTTTTCTCTTCAGACTAAATGTTCTCTGCACCTTCAGGCTTTTCTCCTGTGGCTTGTTTTCTAAAGCCAAGATTATCTTCATTTCTCTACTTTAGAACATCTCCAACATTGTCCAAATCCTTCTTAAAATGTGGTGCTCAAATCAGGGCCAGTCCAAGGGTAATTGGCACCCTAGGCAAACTGTATACCTTGGTGCCCCCACTACCTCCAATACAGAGGAAAATAAGAAGTCTAGAATGAACTTTTATCTCTAAGATCTTTTCAGAGGTCTTTCTCCCCTTACTGAACCAAAGGTCTTAGAGCAAGGTGAACCCATAGCTGCATTGGCGATGCGTAGCAGGTGCGTGTGTGTGCATGTGCATCCTCTGAGTGTGGCGGTGCACCCCCTATGAAAAGGCGCTGCCAACGCTTGGCAGCGCCTGTGGGCGGTCGCCACTCACCACCCCCTCCTCCTTGCCGCTGCTCTCACTCCAGTGTGTCATTACCAGAAGTGACAATTTTTGCCTGACCTGGCCACAGAAAACAGTTTATAGCTGTAACAAAACACAAGCGCATGCCTGCAAACAGCTTAAAAAAATGAGCAATTGGGTGAAAATCTGACCCCTCATTGCAGGAGGTGTCAGATAAAGACATTTCAAAATGTAGAGTCTTCTGTAACTTGTGTCTGCAGAGCTCCCAACCTGTCCCTGCTTTCAGACTGGGAGGAGGGAAAGGAAGCAGGGGGGAGTTCAGTCTGGGTTTTTTTCAGCCCCTCCTGGAGGATGGGGCGGGTGGACTGAAGCCCCCATGAGGTGGTGAGGTGGGCAATGCTCTAGTTCACCCATCCTGCACTGGCTGGGGAGCCCTCCACTGCTTTTCCCTGTCCTGTTCTGAAAACATCACGCAGTGGTGGAGGGAATCTAGGTTCCCCTCCCCCTGGAACCAACAGTGAACGTCTGTTTGCTCTGGGGCAACAACGCTTTGCACACCAGGTTCTGCATTACAGCTGGGAGCTGCCCTGCTGTCTGTACCCATTATGACTTCAGTGGTATGGATTTTAG
This sequence comes from Crocodylus siamensis, assembly GCF_052110815.1. Lineage (NCBI taxonomy): Eukaryota > Metazoa > Chordata > Crocodylia > Crocodylidae > Crocodylus > Crocodylus siamensis. Next base: position 50,170,935 of record NC_143403.1, read on the forward strand.
AGACTGGTGGGAGTGTATGGAGGGGAGCTCTCTTGTCCATTACGATCCTGGTTCTGTGTTGTGTGGTCATTTCAGGAACTGGCAGGTGTGCTGTCACTGGAGGGTGATGTTGTTCCCATGAATTACAAAGAGTGGGCAGGGGCTGGGGCAGAAGGGGCACTGTCTCTTTGAGGGAACACTAGGACTGGAGGTGCTGTCACTTCCTGTGATCCCAAGGGGTTCCTGTGATACCCCCTTGAATGGGGGTAGAAACTGTCCCGTGCCTGACTGGTGAGTCAGTGGTGCCTTGTGTGTGAAACACTTGGGTCCTGTATGCCCATCCAGAGCATTCTCCATCCAGGCCTTAATTGGCAGAGGAGGGATGGTCCTGTTTGTGATGTCTGGGTTCCCCTGCCAGAGACTCTCTGTCTTTGTACTGAGGGCAGGATGACCTTGCTCCAGTGACTCAATCCCGTCCTGTTTTGGAAGGGCTCTGTGCTTTTTTCTTGGCTTACCCTAGTTGCTTGACAGTTGGCCTGGATCATCTGGCTTCTGACAGTTCGCTGCCTAGTAGTCTCTTGCTTGTGGGCCAGTGAAAATCAAAAGACAATCAGATGGAAACGATGGCTTATGGAGTACAGACGCACACAAAGCACTGATCTCAACTCACATGTGAAAGGCATGGACAGAAAGAGCCAAACCTGGAAGTCCGCCATCTTTCCTTTCTCATCAGCTTTGGGGCAGAGTTCATCTCTAACCACTCACTGGCTTGGCAGTGGCTTCACTTGCACTGCCTGCCCTTAAGGATGCCAGAGTCAAGCTGATTCAGGGTTTATGGTGCCATCTGGAAGCCTCTCTGCTGACCATCAGCCAACCTTATGTCCAGCTTTGGCCATGGCAGGTTCTTCAGCGCCCTGCACCTGGACTGGACTCTGTGTTCTGCCTTGGGAGGAAATGTTTATCCAGAATCCCTTCCTGTTGTTCATGGCAGTGCAGTCTGGGCTATTTTCAGTGGACACTTCTGGGTAGGAAAACCTGTGCTGAGACAGGCAGGTGAAGCAGTGGAGAGTTTGCTGATTGCTTTGGAATAAACAAGAGCTGCATATTCCTAACATATGATGGAAGATTCGGTCGAATCCCCTGAGATCCAGGGGTCCCGTGTCTACTGCGCATGGGGTCTAGGAGTAGCCCTGGGGACAAGAACAACCAGGGCAGGATTCCCGTGTCCTCCTGTAGTCTAAGAACCAGACCTGGATCTCTGTGTGACCTGGAATGGGAATTGAGCACATCCTCTCCCCGTTCCCAAAGAAGAACCAGCACTGGATTTTGTGCTGCCTGAATGGGATCTGGGTAAAACCACAAGGAGAAGAATTGACACTGAGCTTCTGTACTGTCTGGCATGAACTCTGTACACATGCTTGATTTTACATCCTCTTATTACAGTGTTCTATATTTAGGCGGTGAAGGGGTATAATCTATCTCTGTAGACAGAGCTGGGAAGCTATTGATTTCTGGACTCAGCCGCCACTGCTAAGTAAACCTCTATTAATTACATGTGCATCCCACTGGCTGCTTGAATGAGACACACTTCCCTTGCCTTTCCCAGACAATGGAGATCCTCAGCCATCAGAGACTACTCACAAGAATTGACATTGGAGCCCTCACATCACAGGGGAGCCCACGGTCCCATGGGCAGCTGCCCCAGGAAATACAGAGAGAGTGGGACTCTTTTGTAGTGATTGTGGCAGTCTGCACTTTGAACCGGTGTTTGACTGTCCTTCTTGTCAGCCCATTGCCTTTATTGCTGCAGCCTTGGGCAGTCCCTCCTGACACCACCAGATGCTGGAAGTAACAGTGGGACTGACTCCAGCAGTCAGGCACTGATTCAGACTGGGAGTGGAAAATCTGGGCATACCTGGGATGGCAGAAGAGTATGCTTGATGGTAGGAGGGTTACCGCCCAGCACTGGCCACATTTGCTGATGGGACCAGCAGAGGGAGGCTTAGATCCTTGCTCTGCCTATTTAGTACTTACCCAGGGCTGGCTGGCTACCAGGCGTATGTAGCACACTACACATCACTTATTTTTAATCAAAACAGGTTGAGCCGGCTGGGATGAGGAGGGATCTCAGCGGGCAGAAGGAAGCCAGGATCCTGCTCTGCTGAGGAGACAGTGAGCAGAGGAGTGGATAGAATTGGTCTGATGAGAAAACAGGAACAGAAAGTGAGTCAGTGAAATCCAGGTACAGGAAGAGAGATCAGTGAGACAGACTTGCTACTGAAAGGCAGATACAATAGGAAGTCCATCCTCAAGCACCTGCTAGTGAACGGTATAGCTTTTTGTAACACCTCCAAGACAGAATACAGGACTCCTACTAAAGGCAAAAATCAAGAAGTTGGGTTTGTTTCTAACCTGGAGACAAACCCCCAGACTGGGCTGGCTTCACCTGTCCTTCAGTAACCCTTGATTTAGCTGTTGCACTGCTCACCCCAGGTCATACCAGCAGGTTTCCCAGGGTCTGTTAGCACCCACTGGCATGCAGCATGTGGTGACTAGCTTGGGAGACTGTGCATGCAGTTCCTGTTCTGAGATCCTCTTGCTGTCAGTTGGGAGACACGCAGTTGGTTGGTTGGTGGAAGTTACTTGATGACTCATCCTTTTGTTTTTCATAATAAGCTCTGTCCTTTCAGAAGAAATCACGAAATGGATTGCCTGGAAAGGTTGCACAGGCATGTGTACAATGGTGTACAGCAGGGGTTTTCAACAGGGGGTATGTGTACCCCTGGGGGTACTTGGGATGGCCTCAGGGGGTACTTGGCAGTGGGTGCTGCCGACAACACTTCCACTGCTGCTGCACCGCCGGCACTTGCCGATCGGCCTTGAGGAACACTCCCCCCTTCCAGCTTGTCAACTGGTTGCTGGGGGACTCCTTCCTTTTTGACTGGTCCCCAGGGGTACACTGACCCAAAAAGGTTGAAAACCCCTGGTGTACAGTATTATTAAAGCCAAACAGGGAATGCCTTCCAGCCCAGGCAAGTTACAGTTCTTTGCTTTCTTAGGAACTTGCTTGACCGTTGCTATTATGGTTAGATTTTCCTGTTGTTCGACCCCTTGTTCAACATCTTTAAGCCAAACTGGACTATCCCAGATTTTTTTTGCAGAAAGTGATGATCTATTCTAGGTTTGGAATATATGGGTCTCCTAGAGATTCCTTGAATGATCTCCTTTGGTGGGTGGTGAAGGATGTTTTTTGTCTGTGCTTAATTCTACAATGCTCATTATTAAAATTTTTTGAGACTGTGATGTCTTGTCTTAGTTCTTCCAGGACATTTGGTGTTATTTAGCTCCTACTTGTTTCTTGAGTATATCATCCTTGATTTTGATATTATTACTTTTGGAACCACCCTTGAGTTGGCCTAGGCTCTCTTAAGAGTTATCTCAAGCTTCTTCCTCAGTGGAGGTTGCTTGCTGATATTTCTTAGGGGATGACTGGAAATGAAGAGCTGTGACTTTAAGGCTTATTATTTCTCAGACTATTTGAGCAGATGTTATTGTTAGGGTAATTACTGTGTCTCAGCAATGTCATGACTGAATTTAAAACAGAACTTGCTTGATTCTGGTTACTGTGGACAGAATTCTGTTTCACTTTACATACCCAAAAGGCAGTTACACAGTGGCCTAACCATCATTTCTGGCACTTAACATAACGTGTGGTCCTGTTCCCCATACAGTAGGGAGGCATAAGTTCCAAGACCCATTTTAGGTGAGGGTGGCCTAGGATCTAGGTTTTCTTTTTCCTGGGTAAGCAACCTAACCACTGAACTACTGGTTTAAAACAGGAAAGGGCCCTCCTTCTCTTCATCCCTGTCCCCCATGGTTTTTTGCTGGCTAAAATGTCATGATGTCATGTCTTACTTTCACCCAAAGTATGTGTGTATGGAGTCATATACCTTCCCAGTCAGTGCACAGCCTGATGCTCATCAATAGCGTACATGTCTATACTGCACATGGAGTAGGATCATAAACTTTGAATCAGTGCTCCAAAATGTTGGTTGCACAACTGGGTAACTGCCATTAGGCTGCATCAAACAGGATTCAGTTTTAGCAGGACGTACTGTAAAGTTTTTTGATGGTGGAATCTGGGTGTCATTGTTGTTGTTCAATGCTTCTTTGATCTTTTGGAAAATGACTTGCCATAGTAAAAAGCCCTTGTCTGCTTCAAGGATATATATCAGTGAAAGTGCTGCTTTTAGGTTGGAGAATAATAACCTCCATATCTGATTTTTCTCCTCTTTGGAAGGACAGTTTGAGTTGCAGACTCTTTGTTGACACTGTCAATAAGAGGCAGAATTTGTGGTTGGTATGTTCTTGTCTGGGTGCTTCAGTTTTAATTTCTTCAGTATCCTTTAAAACAAGCCAATTCAACCTTCAAGTGACAATCTTTGGTTGACAGTCTGTTTACATTATATCTGCAAGTGGGTATCAATCCAGGCATGTGGAATAGTCATGCACCTCTTTCTTTTGCTCTAGATTTGAAATAGCAGAGGAGATCAGCCTTGTTTTTAATGTGGTGCATCAAGAGTTTCTGAATGGTGCTTTCTGCTCTAGTACTTAAAGAAGAGGTTCTATTTTCCATCTGACTAGTTGCACCCATGACACAATGCTATGCTGCTTGCCCACAGCTTGTCCAGGGTCCTACAGCGTATATACTTCATGTGGCTTAGGAGCTCCAACCACATGAGCTTAACTTTTTATCTAGCTGGCCTCCAAATCAGGTGGATTTTCTCTCTCTCCCCATTTCCATGGGTTTCCTGGTAACTCAGGTGGGCAGAGTCATCACTCCCTGAAGGGGACAGCCCTTCTGTGTTATTACTGCAATTCTAAAAAATATATTCATAGAAAAGAATAGAATCATAGAAGAATTAGGGTTGGAAGGGAACTCAGGAGGTCATCTAGTCCAAAGCCCTGCTCAGAGCAGGATTATCCCCAACTAGATCATCCCAGCCAAGGCTTTGTTCTCCATATAGTTTAGGTCACTCTGAATCCTAGCCCTACCCTCCAGCATATCTCCTACTCTCCCACCAGCTTGGTGTCATCTGCAAACTTGCTGAGGATGCACTCTGTCCCATCTCTATCTTCCACATCGTTGATGAAGATACTGAACAAAACTTGCCCCAGGACTGACCCCTGGGACACTCCACTTGATGCCAACTGCTGTTTGTTTTATAGTCCTAGATGGAGAAGGCAGAAAGACAGCTGAGATTTGGGGAAAATTGATTCAGTACTTTAGTCATGAATTTCTATCCTGTGTATCTATAGGCAAGTAGAAGTTCCAGCAGGTGTGCACCTTATAGACAAACCAAAGTAGGGGTGTGTGTGTGTGTACACATGTACACACGTGCGCACACACACACACAAGCTTTCATGAGCTGAAGCTTACTTCATCAGATGCTGTGCTTGACTTCAGACTAGCACAGCTAACTAATTACATCTTTTATCTTTAGGCAGCCATGTTACAACTGCCTGTTGGCTCTTTCTCTGCAATACTGAAGCCCAGGATATGTTATGGGTGCCTTTGCTAAGGATGCTTTGAGTTAAGATCTAGGAATATTTCACATGTTTGCAGCATGTCAGCTGCAGCTGACATGTGCGTGAGAATGGTTTTAGCTGCAAGTGCAGATAAAGAAATTATACTTAGCATTAGAAATCAAGCTTAAAGACTGGGCTCGTGGATTTCCAAGCAGGCCAGTGATATGTACAGTCTATGACAGTGTTATTTCCAAATAGGGCAGGCTGTTGTCTTGGTACTGTTGGGCTCTCAGGCCCTGAGCTGTGCTATAGCAGGGGCTTGCAGTTGTATCTCGGTGCTGGAGATTCTGGGATCCTGGTTTTCAATATAATATAGTGACTATAATGGACCATCACTGTTACTTTCATGCGCTATTCAGCAGTGAGCAGGAACGCTGCTGTCTGCATCACCACCTGCAGAATTCCAGCGACAAGCGCCTTAGTCCCCAGCTAGGAGCACCGCAGCCAGGCAACAGAGACTGTCACAGCAGTGCAGACTTCCCCATGCATGGGATGATGTGAGCTGTGCACTGAGAGCCGTCCACCACCTGGGGCCTTCTTCGTGCCAGTGAACAGAATTGCTGCCTTGGCAGATACTCTGGTGCATGATTCAATTCCCTTTCTCTTGCTGTGCTGCTGCTGCTCTGAAGCTAGATGATTAATAATCATCATTATAGTAATTAATAGGGCTGGGCAAATAGTGTAACAGAGTCTTGAGGAACAGTCCCTTTGAATGCTGAGTGATGCATCACTGGGAGGGCTGACGTGTGACCCACGTAGTTAGCTCCCCGTGTGTGGGGGGGACAGCAGCCCAAATAAACAGTAAGTGTGTTACAGGCTAATCTTTGCTAGTTTATTTGGGCTGCTCTTCTCTCGTGGGCAGGGGCTGGAGAGAGTGAGGGACAGGTTGGGGGTCAGGGGAGGGCTGCAGGAATGGGGTGGGTAAAGCAGAGAACTAAGGGCCTGGATGGGGAAAAGAGGGGGATGTGAGAAGGACAGAATTGATGGGAAAAGAGAATGAGTGCCTTAGAGAGACGGGGTGATGGGTTACTGGAGCCTGCACGACTGGGAGGTGCCTTGGGCTTCTGCAGGGAACGCTGCTAGGGTAGCATACCCGGACCAATAGCACCCTCAGGCACAGGCCAGCACAGCAGGCTCACACCTCCTCTCTCCCAGCCTTATCCCAGATGGAAAATTTTGACAGAAAATGGCTTTTTGGTTGTAAATGAATTTTCTATGGGAAATGTCTTTTTTTAATTTCCTGATTTCATTCAAAATATGGAAGGATTTCAGGAGAAATGTTTTATTTAAAAAAAAATGTTTTTAAATTGTTTAATAAATTTTCCTCAAGGGTCATTTTCTGCCCAGCTCTGAAGGGCTGAACAAAGCCAGGCCACATGAGAATGTAGCATTATTTCATCCCCTTCTTTCATGGCCCCTAATGCATCTTGCCTTAGCAGCAGTGGACTCTGACTGTAAGCTCCCTGGGGCAGAAATAGTCTTCAGTCGTGTACAGCACCAGGCATGTAGCCAATGCTTAATAAGTGAAAGAGAATAATCAAAGCCCTCCATTATGTAATAACAACATCTGCGTGCAACCCTGGTTTCTAAACCAGGCTGAAAAAGATTCAAAGGAGAAAATACATTATTCCTCCTTTTGCTTTCTGAACCATGTGCTGAGGGGCTCTGCTGTTCCAGTGTTGGTTAATAGGGTACAGGTAATTTTCTGGAAAACAATTTCTTAGCTTGCCTTTTAACTTGGGCTCAAAAAGGATCTAATCTTTCTAATGGAAGGACCACTCTAGGTAGCAACGTGAGAGGCAGGGTAGTGCCTGGGACTTGCAAACCTTGTTCTGCTACTGCCCTGCTTCATGACCTTGGGCAAGTCCCCATACCTGTGTGCCATGTTTCCCATTCTACCTTTTGCCTGTTTATACAGCAAGCTCTTTAGGGCAGAGACTGTCTCTCCCTATGTGTCTGTGCAGAGCCCAGTAAAATGGGGTCTTTAGGTACTATTCTAATGTAAATTATTGGTATTATTAGGTGGTTTGTTGTCCCATCAATCAGCAGTCTGTTCCGTTTGGGTTTTCATACTGTGCTCTTGGAGCTTCCCCTCTATTGACGTTGATGGAAAACTCCCTCTCGTCTCTAAGATGAATTCACTTTCTCTGGCTTTCCCCACCTTAGTTTCATTTATGTTTTTTCCAGACACAAAGAGCAGCCAGAGACTTTCAGTCTGAGTGGCTTTTATTTTAGATCGGCCTCAAGATTAAAATAAAGTCTCCACGAGAGAGAGAGAAATGAGAGAGAGCGCAAGAGAGTGTGCAGTGCATGTCTTATATATAACAGGCTCTAGCAGCTCAGAGAACAAAATGACTACTTTCTCTGTGGCTGGGACAACTTCTTAGCAATACAGAAGTGCGGCCTACCCTATAATGACATGCACTGCAGCGTGTGCTGCAGTCTGCTATACAGAGGGCTGGGTTACGCCTGAGTTCGTGATGTATAGTACGGTCTATTTGAGGCTTGGCCATGCCAATTCAGTGCTGGCTAGACTGATGCCTATTTTGCCCTGCCTGCTCCTTGGGAGCTGCCTCTAGTCCACAGTCCCTTAAAACAAGTTAATGCCCTGTTGGCAGAGGTATGTTGAGTGCAATAGGTCCAGAGGGGTCTGCACTCACCACATAATACTTAGGCTGCTGCCAAATCAGACTCAGCCAGCAGAAGGGAAAAGTCCCAGAGAATGTCTCATCAGTGTTGCTGGGGAATGACCCTTAGAGCAGAAAGGCAATGGTCTCCTGAGACTACCCAACATGGACAGACTGTAATGGCCTATTGTCACTGCATAGGGTCTCCCTAAATCTTGATCTGGATTCTGCAGCCAGTTGTGCAATGGGCCACTGGCTTCTCTCTGTCACCAGAGGTGGACTGAAGGAACAAGTAAATGAGTGCAATGCAGTAACATGTAGCTCTTTCAAACATCAATCCCCGGCCCAGGATGACTAGTCGGGTTTTTGTTTGGTGGGGATAGATGGATAAATATCTGGCACCCAGTCACTATAGCTGTTCTGGAAAATGGCCCCAGCCCCTTGCCTTGAGAAGGCACTGTTACTTAGGTTGACCTTGCCTTTGGCAGGCAAGATCATTCTTGGAGGTGTTGTTGCCAAGAGGCCTCCTGGAAAATGGTGTCTAAGCACCCAGCATCATTCTGTGGTGCCAGGAGAAGAGGTTGAGCCTATGCACTGCAGCCATAACCCAGAAGGTTGAGCTAAACCCCTCATACTGGAGTCCCGGGAGCTGGAGCACCCTCTGGAGGATGCTGGTCTGTGGCTGGGGCATGTCTGGAGGGCTTGAGTCCTAGGGATGGCGTGACACCTGGGGCTTTCTGAGCAGCAGGGGTCTGTCTGGTCAGAACTGAGCTATGACCCACCCCCTCATTCCATTAGCAAATGCCTTCCAGGCAGGAATGAACTGCTGACCAGGGCTCTGTGATCCCTGTCCCAAAGAACTTACAGCATGAAATAACATCCTTTGGAGCCACTAGCACAGTGGTGCCCTGGTCTGCAGAGAAAGACCAAATACTCTATAAAAGTCTGAAGTCCTTTTTGCCCCAGGGGGCAGGACATCCAAGGCAAGATGGACTGTAGGGGCAGCTGTTGAGAGGAGAAGCAGAATGGCTCCCTCTGGGACTGGGATTTTGACACCATCTGCCAGCGTTGAATTCCCATTGGAGTGAACAGGTGCAATGAGGGAGATGCTGACTAACCCACTACAGGCCTTGTGGCAGTCAAGTCCATGGGTGCCATGGCAGTAAGGGCAGATGCGCATGCATTTGGTTTCTTCTTCTTATAAATATATAAAAGCAATTACAATGAGAGGCAAGTCATAATAAACTGGCATCATTTTCATTACTGCAGCAAGAGCAGGTTGCATCCACCGGGATTCTAGCAGACTGGCCTTTCTGTAACCTTTCCACTTCTGCTGACTTGTCATTTAGTGGGGGCAAGTGGGTGCATCATTCAACCAATGTGTCTGTTGTTCTGGTTGGGTAGGAAAACAGAGCAGAAGAATTTAGGGCAGAGGAAAGAAAAGGATGGATGTGGATTGCAGGGTAGGAGGAAGGAGAGATGGAGAGAGTGGAGGATGAAGGAGATGGTGGGGAGGAAGAGGAGAGAGTGAGTGAGAAAGCAGAGGAAGATGAGAGAGTTTCAACCAGTGCCACGTGCCATGTCTGTACAGCTGAAGAATTGAAGATTGCTCCTCAGGCAGTAAAGAGGAGAGGGAAATTGTTCTGTTCCTTCACTGAGATGATGGACAGAGGGCTTGCAATGTGAAGGGGGTATCTGGGCATAGATGGAGCGAGCAACCAACCACACTGAATAGAAGGGGGAGTGAGCTGTCTGGCAGAATGAGGACATGGATGGGGGAGGTGGGAGCTGCAGGCTGTCAGAAACTGGAGACTAAAGTTAGGCCACTGAACCCATAGGAGGCAGAATCTGAGTGGTAGATACCCAGCCACCCCAGCTGGCCTCCTTGTTGGCAGCTTAGCCATTGTGAGAATCAGACAGATGCTTCATCATGGCTGTCAGTCTAGCTGCAGGCCCCCCTTCTTGTATTTTGTGGCTGGGCTGATGAACCAGAGGACATCATGGGATCAGCCTGGGAGCTGGCAGGAAGCTGTGGAGACATCTGTCTCTCACCCTGTCCTCATCAAAAAGCTGGGAGACTGTGGTGTCGATGCCCACACGGTCAAATGGGTCGCCAACTGGTTGGAGGGCCGCACCCAGAGGGTGGTGGTGGATGGGTTCTTCTCGACCTGGAAGGACGTGGGCAGTGGGGTTCCGCAGGGCTCGGTCCTCGGGCCCGCACTGTTCAACATCTTCATCAGCGACTTGGATGACGGGGTAGAAAGCACCCTGTTCAAGTTTGCTGATGACACTAAGATGTGGGGGGATGTGGGTGCACTAGAAGGGTGCAATAGGCTACAAGCTGACCTTGACAGGTTGCAACAGTGGGCGGATGAGAATAGGATGGGGTTTAACACTGATAAGTGCAAGGTGTTGCATGTGGGGAGGAAGAACCGGCACCACACTTACAGGTTGGGGAACTCCCCTCTTGCCAGCACGGAGACGGAAAAGGATCTTGGAGTCGTCATTGACTCCACGATGAACATGGGCCGGCAGTGTAGCGAGGCAGTCAAGAAGGCCAACCGTACCCTGTCATGCATCCACAGATGCATCTCGAGCAGGTCCAGGGAGGTGATCCTCCCCCTCTATGCGGCACTGGTCAGGCCGCAGCTGGAGTACTGCGTCCAGTTCTGGGCGCCACACTTCAAGAGGGACGTGGACAATATGGAAAGAGTTCAGAGGAGGGCCACTCGTATGATCAGGGGTCAGCAGGGCAGGCCTTATGAGGAGAGGCTACGGGACCTGAACCTGTTTAGCCTCCACAAGAGAAGGTTAAGGGGGGACCTTGTGGCCTGCTACAAACTGGTCAGGGGGGATCAGCAGGTATTGGGGGAGTCCCTGTTCCCCCGTGCGCTGCCAGGAGTGACCAGGAATAACGGTCACAAACTGGCGGAGGGTAAGTTTAGATTAGATATTAGGAGGCGCTACTTCACGGTCAGGGCAGCTAGGGCCTGGAACCAGCTTCCAGGGGAAGTGGTGCAGGCTCCTAGCCTGGGGATTTTTAAAAGGAAGTTAGATGAGCACCTTGCCGGGGTCATCTGACCCCGGTGCTCTTTCCTGCTAAGGCAGGGGGTCGGACTAGATGATCTACCTAGGTCCCTTCCGACTCTAGCTACTATGAAACTATGAAACTATGAAACTATCTGTCCTTGGGACAAGTGACCATATGGCAGTTTTGCACCCTGGCAGCAGTGGTACGCTGGGCAGTGTCAATGGCCAGGTCACTGTGGCCAGTGGCAGCACTGGGCTGGCAGTGGCAGTGGCTGATAGTTTGGCACCTTCCCAAGTGTGCCACTTGCTCCACCCTACTTATGCTACTGCCATACAGGCATGGACAGACTGCAACAAGCAAAAAGACAGCCCAGTGTGACGCACCATCCTGATGACACAGGGGTTTGCTCTGGCTTCCTGTGCTAGTGGTTATGAGTTCAGCTTCCCATGGAGCTTGGGGAAGTGGAGAGAAAATGGCAGCAGATGAGGTGGGTATAGAGCCTGTCATATAAGAGGAATCTAAACGCTCTGGTCTTGTTTAGCCCGGAGACACCAAGGAGGAGAAGGGCAGGACTGTTCTTCATCAGTACAGCAGAGTGGAAAACTGTTTGAGTTAAGTGGCAGTGTTGTCCCAGGAACAAGTGGGTATGAATCGTCCAGGTATAAATTTAGAGGGCAGTTTGAAGCAGACCCTAACTATAATATCAGTGATATTCTGCAACAGATTTTAGTGGGGAGAATGGAGCGTGGGTTAGTTTTGGCAAACAACTAGATTGAAGTTGGAGCTTGGAGAGTTGGTGAAGGGGATTCTCTGCCCTGGTCACCTGAGACAGTGGAGGACTAGACTGGAGGAGCCAGGAGGCCCCTTTCATTCCTGTGAAAAGCAAAAGCTGCTGTGCAATGGCTGCTGGAGGTCCCAAGGCACTAGAAGGACAGAAAGCCTGAAGAGACTGATGGCCGCGTGAACATGGAGTGACAGCTGGATTCTGCACTGGAGAAAGGTGGAGGGTCCTGAATGGCATGTGAGGTTACTGCAAAAAAACAAAGGCTAAACCAGACCAACTCTGGGGGAATGACTGGACAATCCCTGCATGGGAAAGATGTAGAAGACACAGGGACACACAATAAGGAGGCCAGAAAGGTTACTCATTTGATCCATTTCATTTTGGTGCCTACACTACCTGTCCTGCTGCGGGGGGTGATCATGCTAAAAGGGACCAGGGACCATAAGACAAGCAGTGAACAGGGAGGCAAGAACCAGAAAGAAGAGGCAAGTGGCCTGTGATTGGTGCCTTGGCAGGGAGGAGCATGGGCTGAGGTGCCAAACTGCTCTGAGCTGAGCAATGAATTGGACTAGGGTTGAGAGGGGTCTGGTGGTGCACCACAAGGATCGATAGCAAGGCCGCATCTGATTTATTAACGAGCTGGAAGAAAATCCAAAGGGCGTATTCATGGCACTGGCAGGTGATGTGAAACAACAAGCAACTGTAAAGAGCAGAAGAAAGACAAATGATTCCAAGGGACCTAGAGAGGTCAGCAATGTGGACAGAAAAGAAGATGATTCATTGTGAATGTGCAGCTAATGCATCTGGAGAGGAATAAACTGAAACCTAGGTAATGGATGGGAGAGGAGAGCCAGCAGGGAGGCAGTGATGGCAATGAGGCCGAGGAGTGATTGTAGACAGCACATTAAGTACCAAGTTGCAGTGTGACGTGGCTGCAAATAGGTGTGTGCTGTTTCACACATGGGTTCGATGCAATGAAGCAAACAGCTTCTGGATCCAGCTCTAACTCCACCACTTCGTTGCAGGAGCAGGTTGGCCAACTGAAAAGAGCTCAGAAAAGGCCAGCAGGGGCTGGTGGAGCATGAGAAGAGTTTGTGAGAAGGCTGGTGGGGCATGAGAAGACCCAATATCAAGCTGAAGAATGTCAAAATTTAGGCAGGATAGCTTGTCTAAGGCAGTGGTGCTCAACCTTTTGGTCCTGTGGGCCAAATGATTGGTGTAGGCCAAACAAGTTGTGTGGGGCCAATCTGTGGGTTGGATTGGACCCCACATACCTGGATCAGGTGTTGTGTGGTCTTGGTTGGCTCCTGCACACCAAAATTTGGCCCTGTGCTATCTCTGCCCAGATCTGAGTGCTGGGATCAGGCTCTGGGGCCCCATGCCACCTCTGCCCAGTCCTGTGGGCCAATATCAGGCCCCAAGACCATGCACTATCTTTGTCTGGCCCTGCATGTTGGGATGCAGACTTGCACTGCCCTGTGCACCTGATCTAGTGTGCAGGGCTGCAGCTTGTGATGTGGCACCAAGGGCCAGGGGTTGAGCACCCCTTGCCTAAGGTGTCTCAGATTGAGCCAGGGAGGCTTAACTAAGAGTTGCAGGCTGGAGTCTCAAAAAGGCTATGTTGTTATTATTTTCTAGTAGCTCCTACAGGTTGCAGCCAACATCAGGACCCATCATACTAGAGGCTACCCAGACATACTTGGTGTGATCAGATGGAGCCTGAGGGCTGCCGTGATGCCCCTTGTTGACCCCCTCTGTCCTATCCAACTTCATTCATTTCTCCTCAATCACAACCCACTGACTTTCCTGCCATGCCTTTGTTGGTGAAGAAAATTAAGGAAGGGAGGCTCTCCCTTTGTCCTCAGGCCTGTTTCCTCAGGCCCCACCAACCTGAAGGATTAGATTTGTGGCGTCCTTTCTTCCCTGCAGCTATGTCCATTCCTTGCAGGTAGTTGAAGGTATCACTGTAGTGGGACCTGGCACACCTCTGCACTGCTCGGCCCTCCGGCCACAAACGTTCTTTTGGGGCTTTGGCCCCTTTCCTTTAGCTGAGTCCCTTAGCCCAAGGTCTACTGTTCTGGACCCCCAGCTTCTGGGCCTCAGTCCTTGTCTCACACATCTTGGGCTCTGGTTGGCCTTATCAGCTTCCAGCTGCCTCTGTTGCACTCCTTGGTCCAGGCTTTGACCCTCCAGTCTCCAGCCCACCTAGGTTTGTCCCTCCTGGGCTGTGGGCTCTGGCCCTTTTGGCTTTGGCCCTTCCCCCTTCTCAAACCTCTCTCTGGTTCAGGCCGTTGGTCCTCTGTGTCTCATGCCCCTGCCCTGGCAGGGCCCACTACCATGCTCCCTGGCTCCCCACGGCCTCCTCATCTCTGCTACATCCAGTCCAACAGTTCAGACTGGAACGTAAAGGAAAGCTGCTGCTTTTACAAAAAAGCCTGCCCTGCTTAAGGTGAACAAACAAACAAACAAAAAAGAAATAGAAAAAGGCAGTCACTTTAACAAGGCCCTCCCTTTTCCAGGACACAAACATGCACCAGCCTGTCACCTGGGCTCTTACTGCCCTCTGCTTCAGGTGTTTCATACCTGCCAGCTCTGTCCCTCAGGCAGCTCCCTGCTGCTGAGAGCTCTCCCCTGTGGAGTACCAGCCCTTTCCCTTCCTTTTTCCAGGTACCAGCTTTTAAGCTCCCCTGAGCTTGGCCCTTGCCCTCTTCGGCACACCTGTGTTTCTTTATTTCTAATGTGTAGTTTCCCCTGCTCCCTGGCTATTGCCAGGCTTTGCCACATGCAATTTCCTCCTTAGTAACAGGAGCCTTTGGCTTCCTGTTACACTCAGGTTTGCTCTTCAGGGCAGGACAAGTAGGACTGGGGACATAAGGCACAGAGGGAAAGTGACTTGCCCAAGGTCACCTGCCCATCGGTGCCAGAATCTGGAAGAGGATCCATGTCTCCTGACTGTGATTTCCTTTCCTTCACCAGTCTGCCATAGGTGTCTTGCCAGGACAGCTGTCAGGAAGGCCTTCCTGACTGGAAAATGTGTTCACCTCCCAAAGGAAAATGAAGGGAATCCCATCATTTGGCACACACAAAACTAGATTGGATTAAGCAATGGAAAATGTGCTGTATGGAACAACTCTGCACTGGCTGGGAGAGATTAGATAATACCGTAGATCCTGTCTATCCTTCATTTCTGTGGGTCAAACTTTTTGCCTGATGTAACTCTGCTGACTTCAGTATGCATCTGCCTGTAGGTTTTATACCAACATCAGTCACCTCCATATCTGAGCATTGGCATGAAAGAGTGAAGCAACGGAGGTGGGAGAAGGAGGTTGCTTC
Organism: Crocodylus siamensis; assembly: GCF_052110815.1. Lineage (NCBI taxonomy): Eukaryota > Metazoa > Chordata > Crocodylia > Crocodylidae > Crocodylus > Crocodylus siamensis. Next base: position 50,186,278 of record NC_143403.1, read on the forward strand.
TGCTTGTCAGAAGGTACAGTGGTCTGCTCTGCAAGGGGCAGGGATGCTTGGGACCATTGTTTTCCTTCATGGACTGTAAGTCTGGGGCCTCTCTGTACTACAGTAGGACAGGGTGCTGGAGGGTTGCCACTGCTGAGGCAGCATCCCAGAAACAACATCTTTTGTTGATTACGAAGTGAAGGGAGGAAGTGCCTTTGAAACGTGCTGACTTGGCGAACAGCATCAGGGAACCGGCATGGCTGGGCTGACAGCCCCGCTGGATAGAGCTGTCACCCTCAGCCCATGAGAGGCCCCAGCAGTCAGGGAAGCAGCATCATGCAGGATGTGCCCACAGTGGTGGCAGGATTGGTTGGGTTTAATATCTGGCTGCAGACACAATACAGTTTAGTGGCAGAGACTAACAGTGACACAAGTAAATGTTAAGCCTATTCAGTAGCAAGGAGCAGTTACCTCCCACCCTTTCCTGGGCGCTCCTTCCAGCCTGGAATACCAGGGTATTCAGTTTAATACAGTTTGATACCTCATCCCTCCTCTGTTTGGAAAGCCTTTCATGGGAAGGGGCTCCAGTTCTGATAGGTCCTTCCCAGCTCCTCCAGACACACAGGCAGCACTCCCCTGGGAGGAGTGCGGGTGATGCATACCATAACTATGACTGAATCCTTGCTGTGTTATAGGTATCTGCTGTGCCAGCTCCTAGGCCCAGTTGCAGTTCAGAGGGATGCCAGTTTGCGCCATTGACTTCCTGAGCAAATGTGTTTTCTGTGTCACCCACCCCTTGCCCTTCCTTTGGCAAGGCACTATAATTTGCTTTTCTACCTGTGTCTGGCATTATGTCACTTGGGTAGCTCAAAATCAGCCCAAGGAAGAAGACGGCAGAGGCACTCTGAATTCTTTATATTCCAATAGCACCTCAGCACCCCAGCTAAGACCAGGGCCCGTTGTGCTGGGCACAAACACTACGATATGACATTCCAGTTCTATGCATCTCTCTGCACCTGAGTCCTGGCACAGAGACCTTCTTAGACTTCCTCTCTATACAGCTGTGCCAATGCACCTGAATACAAATCTGCCTTCCTGGCCTTGTGTTCTCCCCTGGCTCTGCTATCAAGCCTGCCTCCAGTCCTGATCTTTAGCATTCTCTGCTGTTTCAATCTCTGTTTATAAACTAAATAAAAGAAAAATATCACTTGAGTGTCACAGGGAAGAAACTAAGGATTAAAGTTCCCTGGGCTCGTGGCTGGGTGTAGAAAGGTCTTGGGCACTTAGGCGTACAGAGAGGCACCTCATGGGATATGCTGGCTGCAGATGTTAGTCATGCTGGGTGCCTACCTGCCTGGAGCACAAGTGGCAGGTCTACCTCTGGCATAAACCATGGGCTGCTTGTACAGTCCCTTCAACAGGCAGTAACACCCAACTAGGGGTGCACTGATAAAGATTTTTATGACTGATAAAGATAGCCGATTATTCATCAGATATATCAGCTGATACTGATCCAATAACCGATTTACAGGAATGCAGCTCAACAGTGTGGAGAGCAGCATCCTGCAGGTAAGTCTGGGGAGGGGAAAGGGTATGGGGGGGACAGATTGTGACCCCCCACAGTGATGGTGATAATGTATATTTATTGGTACATTTATCAGCCAAAAAAGGCTGATAGGAAAAATTTTCCTTTTATTGGTGCTGTTTGATATGACACTGATATATTGGTATACCTCTACACCCAGCAGTCCTTTTTGCTGCAGCTGGCACTCACTCTGTATGCCAACCAAGTCACTGCAGGTCAGTCAGACTTAGGGAGAGAGATCCATGCCCACCCTTCTCTTCTGGGTCCTGGTCGAGGACCTTCGCTGCTGTGAGGACCAGCCATGTACTCCTCTCTCATCTTTCTATACCTGCAGACACATTGGACCACTTCCTAACTGCATCCTGTGGCAGCAGTAGCCCATGTTGTCTGTCTCTCCAGCTGGAACTGCAGTACATGTTCAGCTTCCAGGCCCTCAGTGTAGTGCTGGCTCCTTTTCCCTCTGGGAGCTGCCCAGCCCCGGTTCAGAAGCCTGTGAGATGCTGTCACCTCAGCGGTTCAGCCTGCACTGATGTCCTGTTCTGGCTCACAACCTTTGTAGTCCCTGGAGGCAAAGCCAGAAATGATCAAGCACCTCTGACATACAAAACCCAGTCCCTGGAGTTCACACAAGCTTCAGCTCTTCTCTTCCCATGCAGGTTTCAGCAGCCCCATCACACTGCCTTTTCAGGGGCTAAATACCTTTGTAAACCAAACCCTTGGTGGGAAGGCCACTGAAGTCAATGGGGATCATTCCATTACCCTTGCTGAGTTTTGGCTTAGCCCACAGTGGCTTGGCCAGGTGACACAAAGCACTAAGCAGTCTGTCCGTGTCAAAGGCAGAACCTGAACCAAGATCTCCCAATGGACAGACCTGTACAAGACAATACCAAGTGATTATGTCAGGGCCTCTGGCATCTGTAGGCCCTAAGTCTGTTGAGTTCTCTTGGCATCTTTAGGCTGGGGAGAAAGCATGTCCAGGGAAGCCTGACAGCTGGGAATGCTGCTGCCGCAGCCTTTGCTTCTTCTCAAATGCACTGAACTCTGCACAAAGCAGGCCTGTCCTCTGGCTTACAAAGCCTGCTCCATTCAGCAGGGTGACACCTTACTATTCCTAGAGAGGCAAAGGAAAGAGAGTACAAGAGGGTGCAGGGCAGGCTGGAACCATCCTGGGCACTGGAAGCTCCGTGAATTGACGTAGCAAGATCCACAGCCAAAAGAAGTGCTTCATCTGGGCATAGGTCCCATTCCCCAAGGATCCATGCACACCTTAATAAACCTGCCCAAGTCCTGTCCCAGTGCAGACCATGGGGAGGACTCTTTCAGGGCTGGCATGACCCAGTCTTTCCAGAATCTTTTGACCAGCTTCTGGGCGAGCTCCTTGTCAGCATGTGGCATGGGGTCCTGATCTACTGACTCCTGTGTGCTGTAAGTTACCAGGGTCTCAGCTGGCACCAGTCACTGCCTCTGCCCAGTGATTTCTAGTTGTGTGGTGCCTCTGCCCAGTGCTCCCTCTTGAGCACCTCACTATAGACACGTCCAGAGAAGGTGGGCCAGGTCTATAATCCTGCCTGGTTTCTGCTGTGGCATCAGCATCCCTGGCTGTTTTGCTTGTGCCAAGATAACAGAATCACACCCCCTCTCTCTCTCTGTGACCGGCATGCACGCGCTCAGCCCAAGTTGTGTGTGCCTTGCTGGCAGTCCCTGCTGAAGCTTCTGCAGTCATTTTGCAGAGAAAGGAGCCAGGATGGTCACCAAGCCAGCTTTGTTGAAAGTAAACACCGCAGCAACCACTAATGTATGGCTGTTTAGCTTTATGAGTCCCCAGGGAGGGATGCATAGCTAACATAACACTTCAAACATAATTATTGATTGCACACAGAGGCTGCTGTTAAGTTTGCACTGTCAGCCTTGTAAATGGAGACAGGACCAAAGGAAGGTTAAAAACAAGAGAATAGAGTGTCTCTGTTTTTTGTTCTTGGTCTGTCCCTCTGCAGCCAGGCGTGTTCAGGAGCCCTGCACAGAAAGCTTGGTAAGATTCTGCACCAGTACAGCTTGCTGCTGCCTCTGAAGATGGCGTCCCCAGGCCTGTGCAACAATGTCGGGGGGAGAAGGGGGATCTATAATTTGATGGGGCTGGAGTTCCTCTCACCCACACGCTTAAAGCCAGCTCCAGTGGGTTTGCACTGCATGGATTACAGCCGGCATCTTCATGTGCTGCATCCTGACAGCTTCCCCTAGGGCTGCCACCAACCCGTTACTGCTCTCCTGTTGGAGAGAGCTAATTGTGTTGTCTGTATCATGATGATGTCAGGATGTTGGTGCGTCCAGGCAGGCATGCCATGTCACAGCAGTGTGACTGAAGCTGGGATCTGCATGTGCTGCTCCATAGGTTTTTGCTTGCATGAACTAGGGCAGAGCTGGGAAAAACCCATTCCCAAGCCTCAGGAATCCTCTGCTAACAGATCCCATCCTGAGCAGCTGGGAGACCCTTAGGACCACACTTTTCATTGAGATTCCTCCTTCCGCATGTCCCTTTGTGTTACATTGAGACCCCATCTCCCCATGCATCCCACAGTGTATCCTTCCTGCACCTCCTACCCAGGCCTTCTCCCCATGCTCCTCATTCCATCCTGCAGATGCTGAGGGATGTATTTTGTCCATCATTGCACAAACCCTCCCTCTCTGCACCATGGACTTACATACAGGCCAAGAGTCCAGCCTCGGTATTTCCTCCTCCTGGGTTCAAAGCAGTGAAATAGGCTGTGTGATTGTATGGGGCTGGGAACTCTGGCAGAGTGGGGAGACCAAAGTAAAACCTGGATCTGGAGTGATCAGGTCTAGGTTTTTTGAAGACGCAGTGTGCCACAGTGTGCACCTGGCTAATAGGCTTGTCAGGTAGAGTCAGCTCCCCCATTCCTCACACACTTTCTTTCTCTTTCTCCATCTCCCATTCTGTGCTGCTTTATTTCTCTCTCCAGTCAGGTTCTGAGCTGCCCACCTCCCACCCAGTGCAGTAGCATTGTTCAGCTCCACAAAGCAGAGAGTTCCCAGGGAGGAATCAGAACAACTAGGAAAGTCCCTTGCTTAATCAGCAGCTCCCTAATAGAGTGGGTCACGTTTCTGGAATATGAGAGAGGCTGGCCTGATGGTCTCACAGACTGAGGAGACATGCCGGCCCACCCATGTAGCTCAGCCCACCTTCAAGCAGCCTCATCCTCCATCCTGTTGTCTCAACAGAAGAGATCAATGAGTGTCCATAGTTACGGAGGTTTCTGGATACAGAGATCTGCTCACTGAGAGTTGGTCTGAGACCTACCATCTTGTTAATTATAGGCCACTGAAGAGCTGTCAGATAATTGCTAAAGCCAAGATGGGGATTGCAGTAGGCTGCTTGAAGTGAGAAGCTTGGTGTCCCCAAATTCCCATATAGTCTCCCAAAGATTGACTGTCATGCCCCACTTACTAACAGCCCTTCACCCTGGGTCACAGCCAATGGTAGGGCAAGGAAGGAGCTGAGAGCCTGCATTTCATTCCTTGTCTTTTCACAGATTGGCTTCTTTATAGTATTGTCCCATCTTGACCAGGAGGGACACAGATTTACCGGGGGGAGAGAAAGAATCAGCCCCACATTTATGAAGCATGAGGCTTTCTTATCCATCCACAGACTCTAGCCACTGTGCAACGGATGTGAGCTGAGAGTCCCAAAGTCTTGCCTTCTCAGGACAGCCAGGCTCTGGTAGTCAGGTGGTCATCTGTCACCTGCAGCCAGCATGGTTGAGTTTGGGAGCTGTGCTGGGGTGTCCTGCGCTGCTGTGCTGCCTGGTCAATTCATTCTGGGAAAACCCAAGCAGCAAAAGAGCTGGGAAGTCTCTCAGAACTGTGTAAAGTGGGTCTAAGATGCTGCCAAGTCACCTACTTTGCAGAGGACTGAAGGGCTGTCCTTGGGGTGTCCTGCCATGCTGGTCACAGGCATCTGGCTCAACTGAAGAGGCACAGTCGGGAGGCCCGAGGCACCCCTTTTGGATTAAGCTCCAACCACACGGCTCTGTTTTTACCGTCATCCAGCCTGTCCAATTCAATAATTGTTCTCTCCATGTTTTCCCCTCAGAAGGGCAGGAAGTCTTGTGACAGTTCATTTTGCCTGGGCCTTTCCTGTGTGGGTTTGCACAGGCACTGAGGAGGGAGCAACCTCTACCCTCTGCCCTGCTCTTCTCCACTGATGTCATCCTGGCGCAGAGAACACTTCCCATCCCTTGTCCCCAACTTGCAAGCAGATTCCATGGGAGGTCACGGCTGCCTCCACGGGGGCACCACTTTTATTGCCCTCCTCTCCCACCTCCCAGCCACAGAGGCCTTTGAGTTCTGCAAAACAGCAGGAAAAGGGGAAATTCCAGTTTGTGCAGGGGCCAAGCTCGTGATCCAAGTAGCACCAATGTAAATTCAGAGTAATCACGCTAATGTCAGTGGAGTTAATATAGTGTGGCAGGAGACCTCCCTGAGATGAGAATCTGTCCCGACAAAGCCAGCATGTTCACTGCAGTGGAACTGAGAGCAAGTGTGGCCCAATGGCACGACTCACTCTCGATTTGCATCAATGTACCTGGGATGAGAACCGGGCTGGTCTGTGTCACTCCAGATTTACTAGAGTTTAAATGAGAACAGAGTCTGTGAAGTAACTGTGCATTTACCCCAGTGGACTGGCTGTAGGCCATAAAGGAGACTAAGAGCAGTAAGAGTTTAAATGTCCATATCTGTGGTGGATCTGAGGTAGTAGTAGACAAGAAAAGTACGTAGGACAGTACAGCAAACACCTGGTACATACTTGGGAAGATACATAAAAATGCTGTAATTAAGTAAGGGATCTATTTTGTAGCCGTGTTGATCCGAGAAAAAGAGAAGCACAAAACTCTTGGTTCACAGGTGATATCTTTTATTAGACCAACTAAAAAGTGGCAAAAAAGTTGGTTTAATAAAAGATATCACCTCTGAACCAAGAATTTTGAAATTAAGTAAGTTAATTCATCAGCAAACCGTAAGGTCATGGCACCCAATGTGATTGATCATGACTGGACAGTAATACAGGCTTGATATAAGCAGTTCAGATGTATAAAAAGTATAGAAATGTGCTTTGGATTTGTGTCTAGCCATGCACTATCCCTGCTGTTGGCCAGTCTGCACCTGACTGCAGCATTCCCTCTAAGCTGTGTGGTGTCCACGGCCAAGCAGGCATGCCTGGCAGCGCAGCATGAGTGTGCCTGTGTGGCCACGCACACCACACATTTTAGAGGGAATGCTACCTGACTCATAGTATGAATATAGGCTGTGCTAAGTTTGCATTCAATGAATTGCTGTGTTGCACTAGAACCTAACAGGTCCTTGTGGGTAACAACCCCAGTGCCACCCCAGCATGTGGATGCACTGGGAAACTGGTATAGCTAAGCATTCACCTAGTGTGGGGCATCTCCAGGAGCCTTAGCACATGTAGCCTTAGCACCTCCTGTCCCAACCAGCAGCATAGGGCATGTGCAAAGAATCTACCCAGAAGGGCATGCATTTCAGCAATCCCAACAACCCTTTAGGGGCCATCATCACTGGAAGAAGCATTTAAAGCCACCCTAAGGCTGTTCTAGACTGTGTTGAAGCCTGGATTGAGCCCCAGGAATTAAAAGGAGTAAAAATGTGTCAGAACCACTCTTGTCCTCGCTCTGCAGGCCTGGCTTCACAACCCTGATCTGCAGGATAGTGGATGGTCTGGCCCCACAACAGTAATATTACTGCAGATTCACACCAGTGTAACAAAAAATCAAACTGCTCAGGGACTGTTTGGGACCTATTGGCAAGAAAAATGACAGGCTTGTTTCATAACCCAGTCCTTGTCCTCTGCTCCCGCTGCAGTTTATACAGGCAGAGTTTAGAGGGTCTGGAGCTGGGGTATGGTTTTTTTTCTGATCATACTTGCTTACAAAGCAGATTTTATTATTGCTACAGAGCATTCAGAGTGGTTTTAGAGGCAGACATGCTGCCAACGTTGAACCCTTCTGCCAGAGCCAAGAAGAGGTTTGGTCAAAAACGTGCATCTGGAGGGAGTTTATAGCTACTCATATCTGTTACCTCATGGTTGTGGGTTCAACCCTTACTGCTTCTGAGCAGCAAATGTCACCTCCTTATGGCTGTTGTATAGAATGAGTTTGCAGGGTCTCTGCCCAATTTCTAGCACTCAGGAATGTAGTGTCTGTCTTAATAAGTTTTTAGGGTCTCTGTTCCTAGTTTCACAACCTGCTTCTATCAACCCCATTTTTACAGATAGGGAACCAGGATCCAGAGAAATTAATATCAAAACATAAGAACTGCCATTTACTGGGTCAGTCTCATATGTTACACAGGGGTAGAGGGTGGATGCTGAAAGAAAGAATGAATGGGGTATGACCAGGGTTTTTCCTCTGTTCCTCTCTCACTTGTAGCCCCCAGCATTTAGGGTTTAGGACGTTTTGATTGAGGCTGCATCCCTAACTTCCATGCTCAATAGCTATGGATGCACCTTTCCTCCAAAAATTTGTCCGATCCCTTTTTTGAATCTGGCTAAAGTGCCACTTCCACAGCATCTGGTGGCAGTGAGTTCCATACTTGTATTACACACTATGTAAAAAAGAACTTCCTTTTGTTAGTTTTAAATTTACTACCTACTCATTTCATTGTGACCTCTAGTTCTTGTATTATGGGAGAGAGTGTGTAATATATCCGTCTTTGCTTTCTCTTCACCATTTAATATTGTGTAAACCCAAATCATGTCATTCCCCACCCCCATCAAACCTCTTTAAAGTAAGATTAAGTGACTTGTCCTGGGGTAACAGAGAAGTCTGAGGTAGTGTCTCCCTCTCCCATTTCTCAAAGCCTAGCCACTGCCCTGAACACTGGACCATCCTTTTCTTCTGCAAAGAACCCCTAGGCTGAGATTGATCATGACAAGATCTTGAAGGGAAGTTGTAATGGCTAGAAAACCAGAGGGACCCTCCAGGTTTAAAGCTAATCTATGGTAAAGTCTGGTGGGTAAAGCTGCATCCACCTTGTTTATAGACAAAATGTAAAACAGCACAAGGGCCCAGTGTCTGGCATTGACTGAAGCAGGTTATTGTGCTCAGGTAACTAGCTTGGCAACAGCACTTTTGTGCAGGCAAAACTGCATCTACATTAAGGCTTTTGTCAGTCAAGGAAAGGAACAGATAAAACCGCACGCTCTGCTGATGACTCTATCCCAGCAAGTCTGAGGTGTAGTCCTAGCTGGGTGGGCATGTAGAGGACACCTCTAAACCAATCCAGGGACTGGCAACATGGGAAGAAAAGCTTACAGTACTGCCCTCGGTTTCAAAGCATGCCGAGAGCATCTAGCCCATCTAACAGAAACAAGAGGGGACAGCATTGCTCCTTTGGGCAGCATGATCACAGCCTACAAGCTAAACAGGCTGGTTCGAGTTGCTGATATGTGGGTGGGAGTGCTCCCTGAAAATGCCAGGGTTTGAGTGGAAGTGGCAGTGAGTGGACTTCATCCTGCTGGGTCAGTATTGATGATTTGTCCCAAGGGGGTGCTGCACTGCTGGCTGTGTCCTGACTGGAGTGAGCTGTGAAGAAAGGGGCTCTGATCATTTAGGATTGTTACAAATCTCAATAGCTTCTTTTTCTTTTTTTTTTGACAGTTTTCCGAGCAGGGAATGGTGTGGGTTGTTCTTTTTTGCTATCTTAATCTTCCCTGGCAGCTTCTCTGGAATCTTGACTTCCTCATCTAAGACTATCTATTCGTTGTGCTGCACTAAGCCACCCACGTAGCATCCCAAAGGCAAAGCAACCAATTTCAGGGAGCAAAAGCTGGAACAGTCACTGCAGAGACCTCTGGGAGTAGCCTGCACTACTTTTGGCTCTGCTTTGCATAGCTGCCCCTGGTCAGCACTGTAGAGGGGGTGAATTAGCTGTGTTAAAAGGCAGTACTAATTAGCTGGAGTACTGAGCTTCATGAACTCAGCTAACCTCTTCCCAGTTCAGGTCATAGGCTGGGGGTATCCTCCAACCAAGACACAGCACAGACCAGTCGTATTCCCATGGTGCCTTGAAGTAATGCTGGGTCCTCCCAGATGAAGCAGCACAACGTGCCCTGGCCAGCTTGGAAAGACAGGGACAATTCTTGTTTATTAGGAACATAGACAGTGGAAGGCTGGCCCTTGGTGAGGCTTATCCCCCCCAAACTAATTTTGCAGTGGCTGGCAACAGCAGCAGCACCATAGCACTGCTTGGCGTACAGCTAGGTCAGTGCCCACACATGCTCAACTCTGTGAGGCGGAGGAAGAAGAGGTTAATCACACATGCAGACCACCGTGCAGAGCACAATGGGGGTTGTAGTTCTCATGCTGATGCATGCACTCAGCCCCCCTAAATAATATTTTTGCCCTCCATCTATGATTAGGAGACATGATGGGTTCTGGATAAGATGACCTCCACACTCAGAACTGCCTCTGTGCTAAAGTCCAGGTCCTTGCTCCCATTCTACTCTGGTAATATAAAGAGTTCAGAAAGGGGCAGCAGCATCCCAGCAGAAGGTCCCATACTGTCCCCTCTGCTGTCCTGTCCTGAATCTCTCATGTACCCAGAGAAGGGAAGGGAGGTGGCTGGAGTCTTCTGTGCTTCATCTATTCACAGGTGTCAGATGGCTCCTTGGGAGCCTTTGCATGCTAATGGAAATAAGAACAGCCACCATGTTTCTTCAAGTCAGCTTCAGAGATAAAAGAGCTGTCCTTGGCTGGTTGGCATCCAGGGATATGGCTCAGGATCTGGGCTGAAGTGAGGAATCCAAGGCAGAGAGTGAATCAACACCTGGTCACCTTGCTTGCCCTCAGAGTATCAGCTTGTATCCAGAGAGCAGACCATATTGGTGCATCTACAGATCACAGATTACAACTGCAATTGTACTAGGACTCTTCCAGGCCATGGCCTGTTGTCCCAAGTACAGAAGGATGGAGTTAGGGGAATCTATCGACTTGGTGCAACCATAAAATGTATGGCCAGGCAATAGCACTTAGAGGCACCATTGTATATTGCACTGGTACAAGTTTGCCCTGAGCTGCACACCTTGGACTGAAAACCTTAGATACAGGCAATGCTGCTAAAAGCCAGGGACAGCTGTTGAATGGGGATGAACAGCAGCCTACTGGCATTAATGTCACTATGGAAGGCCCTAAGGATCTGGAGTCTGCTAGGCACCATGCAGATAAATGTGAGGACAGGCCCTGCCTGCAGGTCTTTGTAGTCCACAAGGACAAGGACAAGAAAGGATAGGAGGAGAAGCAGGAAGCAGGGCCTTGAGTGCTATGCCTGGCTGCAGAGGAGCATGCTCTTTACAGACTCTTTACTGTTGCTGCCCGGTCCTAGATATGACTGTAACCTGCATCCAGCTGGAGGACCTGGTGGGGCTACTTGTGGTGGGGTAGCTCCTATAAAACACCACAGTGTTGCAATCTCCTGAGCAAGACAAGTATAGGGTGCCTCAACTAGCCCCCACTGCCTTGTGGCTACTCCTTGGTTGGAGAAGGGCTAAGGGACATCACCGTGACAGAACCCTGGCTGAGGCATTAGCTGGTCAGCAGCAGCTCTTTGTTGTTTTCTGCCAGAAGCTACAACCATCAAGGCCACTGAACATTTGGACTCGGTCTGGCCTGGGTTCTGAACGTCTGGACTGGGTTCTGTCTCACTGGTCAAAAGGCAGGATGGTAGGTCTAGGGGAGCCTCCACTCTTCCATACTCTTGTCTAGGCATATGCACTGAAGGTCTTGGTATGATGGTTGCTGGACTCTGTACAAGCAGATTCACCAGGCACCTGACTAGACCTCTTATGCATACACCGTGATCCAGAGGATTGATGGTTGCCTACAACTGCTGCTGCCTTTTGCCACTAGCTTGTTCCTGTTCCACTCCTGTCTCTCCACATGCAGCCTGGCTCCTCCACTCAGCTTCCCCCGTATCTCTGTGTGCTCCACCTCATCACAGTCCAAGTCCCATTCTCCATGCCCAGCAAGCTCCAGTTGCCCCTTCCAGGGTTCCCGACCGATCCTTACATTTCCCTCCACCCTGGCTTCCAGTTTCAGCTTCCTTCTTCACTCTGCATTCTAATCTCTACCTCATCTCTACTTTATCCTGGTCTCGCGCTCTGTCAGACTCTTTTTCCAATTCCAGTCTCCCCTTCCCTTAGCTCCCAGCCTTTTCCCATCACTTCTGCTTTCAAAATACGACATCTTTGCCGAACCCATCCCAGTGTCCCCCAACTTCCCTTTCTTCTAGGAGCTTGGCTGATCTGTCTCTAGGTCCTTACCCAGCCTTCAAATTTAACCAGCTGCTAGCTGGTCGGACCAGTGTCTGCCAAACCTTCACCTTCCAGGCAGTGAGGCTGCCTCCTTGACCTCATCTCCTCCCTTTTGTTGTGCTTACCCTTCATGATGACTGTATCTGCTGCAGGTGCGTTAAGCCAGGGGGGCTGCTGGGCTGGCCACTGTTGTTTTATGTGCTCTGGGTAAGAACCTCTAGCAATTCTGTTTCTTAACCACTCTCATCCCTTTGAACAGGCCCACCTCAGGCTGGCCAGAGCAATGCAATACCTATATCAGAATGAACACTGCCTGCTTCTTTTTATAAACCTGGAAAGCCAAAGAGTAAAGCAGATTCCCAGTGCAGAGCTCAGTATATGGGTCAAGAGGTATAGGAATATCCAAGAGGCAAAGTGTTCTGATCAGTCAGACTCTGCTCAGTGCTTGGTAATTACAGCAGGGTCTGGGACCAGTCTGTCCCATGAACTAGGGCCCATTTGAACCTAGGGTTTTAATTCATGCTTGGCTCTGTGCTGAAGATGGCTAAAGATGGACTCTCTTCCCAAGCTCTCTTCAATCTCATCTAAAGGCTCCTGTATTCCCCTGCAGCTAACGATCCCCACTGCGCCCCTCTGCAGTCGGGCGGGGCATGGCTCTCTTGTTGGTTCTCTCGAGTACATTTTAGCAACCCTTGCAGCAGCGGGACACTGCCAGCCCTCATCTCCCTGCTTTACCTATGGCAGGTTAGGGCACCCTTGGTGTCTTTGGGCAATGTGCTTTGTAGATGTGTGACAGGGTTGACTGTGTATTTTTTAGGAATAAATTAAACAAGGACTTGTATAAGGTTGTTTGGATGGGGAAGATCCTGCCTTGAGCAAGGGATTGGACTAGATGTGACCTCCAGAGGTCCCTTCCAGCCTGGCCTTTCTTTGATTCTCTGATTCTCGGACCAAGTACAGCACCACTCCTCCATGATGAGACCTACTTTTTGTAACTATTCCTCAGTTGTATCTCCGGTTGCCAGCTGAGTGATAATCTGCAGAGTTTACCTCTGCCTCCCTGTAGAACTGCAGTCAGGTTCAGAACCTCTGTGATCCTGTTGTGCAGGCAATGCCCTATACAAATACATTGCACTGTACAGAGTAGGGCAACAGCTTCCCGTTGCCGGTCTTTACCTCCGCACCTTATCATCCATCACTGTTCCCGCACGTGTTTTCATTTCATGACAGAGCAGCCATTTATCTTTTTTTCCTCACGCTTATTTTCTACCATCCCACTGCCAGCTCTCTTGATTTCTCTCTTCCCCTCTTTGTTCCCCCGTTGGAGGAGGGGGAAGGGAAAATGAAAGCAGAAAATGTGGCTGGAAAAAGACCTAAGAACCATTGATCTGGTGGCTGTAATTCCCTTCCACTGAAAGCCATGTCTGTTCTGGAGCAGCAGTGATGCATGGGTAGGGTTGAAACGAGAGTAATCTGCACCAATGCAAGTCATGGTGTACTGGAATAATTCGTTTCTACACTAGGAGTTTGTCTGCAAATGATACCAGTAATTGTCCCCAGCTTTACCAGATAGTTTAAATCCTGCTGAGGATGTGGTTTTAGTCTTATTCCTGTAACCAGATTCTGCTGCTACTGACAGCTCACTCAGGCTTTTTGCTGGCCTTCCTCCCCCTCCCTGGGGTGCAGTAAGTCTGAGTAGTTTGTGGCAGTTACTTTTGTCCTGGTGCAGGACAATCAGGACACCCTTTGGTTCTCAAGCCCATTCCTTTTCTGAGAAGAAATGACACAGAACAGCTGCCATTGGCTAGCATGGCCTGGTCACTGGGGCCTCAGGTGAAGCCAGTGGAGAAATTCCCTTTGATTTTGATGGGTAGTGGCATTGAGTCACGGCCTACCTGTGTTTCCTTGAAATATTGTCTTGCTGCAGGGGAATAGTTTGCTGCCAGTTTGTTGCCATCTCTGCTCAGCTCCCTCCCCGCCAACAGAGAAGGGAGCTCTGGCTTCCTTGGCAGCATTGCAATGTTTGAGACAGGAGTACATGCACTCAGTGCCAGGGTGACAGTCCCCTAATTACCATACTTATCCAGAAGGTCTGGCTTGCGGGGGCTCTTGGGATGAAAACTTAATCACTACTGGAAAAGATACCTGCAGAATCGAAATCCTGGGAACTGGAATAGCATTTCCTTGCTGTCAGCAAAGGTTAGCCAGCAGAGCCTGGTGTTAATTTATATTCCCACTATCTCAGATGTCACCTTTCTCCCCTAAGGGCCATCTCTTGTCTTTTTCAGTTCATTACGTTCCCAGAATGCCTTGCTGTTGATTCCAAACTCCAGCCTGAGGAGGGCAGAATATTTGTCGAGGCTGGGCCAGGCTGACACCCCTTGTGTGATTTAAGGTGTTTCCATTGCTTCCTGTGGAACATATAAATCCCAGCAGAAACCGCAGAGTTGGTGGTGTATGCAGCTATCTAATTGTTTCCTCTTTGTGCTTGCATGCAACACTGTTACATCACAAAGGACTTTGCATTAGCAGAGAATGACACCTGTTCTCCATTTCAGTGGAGACTAAAGCTAAGGAGTCACACATGCATGGTTGCTCTCCCCTATGGAGACCCCGCTAGACATTTTCTCCAGAGTTTGGAGCCCAGAATTCATCAAGTCTAAGAAGAGGCCTCTAAGATGATTGGTGGTTAGAAGTGTGCATGCAGGTGTGTATGTGTGAGAAAGGGACAGTGGGGTGGGAGTGTGCCTTCTGGGGTGGGTGTGAGGATGTTAGAATGGCAGAAGGAGATGATGGGTATACAAGAGCAGGCCTGGCTGCGGACAACACTGAAATTTAAAAAAAAAGAATGTAATGCAGTATGATTTGATATTAATAGGGCTTTTAAACAAAAGGCTGATAGGCCACATAGGGGACTGTGCTGGTTCTGGGGTTTGATAATGGGATACAGAGCCTTTCACAACTGGGTCACCAGCTTTTGATGAGTCCTTTTGATGGTGCTCAGTATGTAGAGCAAGCTGTTCAGCCCATTTCCTAGGGGACAGGGGTTTGCATCACTCAAGTCATTGTCACTTCCTGACACGGACCTGGCCTGCTGCTTGGCAATCTTCCCAGGGAAGCCAAGTGCTGATTGGAGCATGGAGGCTGGACGCCTTCATCATCCCATGGGTAGTCCCTCCCATGCAGGGGTGAAGCAAGCTGATGTGGACAAAGCTTGTCCAACCATTCTCTCTTCAGAACTGCACACCTGAGCCCTTGGGCTGGCCTTAAATGAACTGCTACAAACCTACTCCACTGTTCTTACTGGAAGCACCAGGGCATAAAACTGGAATAAGGCAGTGGTGAATCTGGCCTGTCTTAAGTAATGTGGATACAGTGGGCCCTGATACTTTTCTCCCTTACACCACTGTAACCCCATTGACTTCAGTGGAGCTGTTGCTGGCTTACCTCGGGTTGAGAGGACAATCAGGCTGAATGTTGCAGTTTAATACTAATTTATGTGAAATTTTTTTCCTATACTTATGCTGGGCCAGAACCTCAGTAGGTCCAAAATGATTTTGTTCCACTGAAATCTATGCTGATTTCCAGTGCTTAAGATCTGGCCCTGCTGTGTTTAAAAAACCTGGGGTGTAACTTCCCACTGATGGTTGAAGCAAGGTTCTCTAACAAGGAGTTAGGAAAGTTGGGCTTGAAATCACTTCTCCCAGAGAGAAGGCCTGGTGAAGCCTAGTGGTGACATGCCCTGTATTTTGCATCCCTACTAAAGCAACTCACCCCCCACCTTTTGTTCTCCTTTCCCATAGGGACCATGCGGCCAGTGAGGAGAAACTTCTATGACCCATCCTCGGCCCCTGGCAAAGGGATTGTGTGGGAATGGGAGAATGACAATAACTCCTGGACGCCCTATGACATGGATATTTGCATCACAATCCAGAATGCCTATGAGAAGCAACACCCCTGGCTGGATCTCTCCTCACTGGGCTTCTGCTACCTGATCTATTTCAACAGCATGTCGCAGATGAACCGGCAGACTCAGCGGAAGCGCCGGCTCCGGCGCCGCATGGACCTGGCCTACCCACTCACCATGGGCTCCATCCCAAAGTCCCAGTCCTGGCCTGTGGGCACCAATTCAGGGCAGCCCTGTTCCTGCCAGCAGTGCCTGCTAGTCAACAGCACCAGGGCAGCCTCCAACGCCATCTTGGCCTCGCAGCGAAGGAAAGTGTATTCAGGCAACAGCAATGGAACTCTGGCCGTCAGGCAGAGCAACACATTCAACGGGACGGCATTGTGGTCTGCAGGCGCCATGCCGACTGGAGGGACAGCTAAGATGGAGCAGGTCCGGTCCCCTAGTGGCACACAAGTGACCACCTTCTCCCGGAGCCAGAGTGCACCCACTGGCACCCATCTTCCTGGGCAAAACAACCTGAACAGGCCTGGCACCCAGCGGGTCGCAATTCTCAGTACCAGGGCGTCCATTCCACCAGGGTAAGGTTGCATGCTTCTCATGGTTTTAGTGGTGGCAAAGATAGTTGCTAGAGGGCAAATGCAGATCCAAGAGGTCACATTATAGGCTCTTCAAGCAGCCCGCCTCAGCCATAATGACCACACCAGTGGATACCTAGCCTGTGTACGTTTGTATTTTGGTCTCTTCTACACTGCTGCCCCCACCTCAGGTTTGCAAGGGATATGCTTCCTTGGGTCCTTGGGTTCAGATTCAGTCTCTGTTTTTGTAGCTTTGGGATCTGATTCTCTTCTCACTGACTCCTGTTTAACATGGATGTAACCTCACTGAAGGGAGTGGATTAAAAATAATGTAAAACCAGTAAAGGCAAGAAGAAAATGAGATATCTGGTGTCCGTGACATTGCTTGGTGACTGGTATGCAAGCCTGATATCTCTGTAACTGGAAATGGTAGGTGGCATTCTGCCTCCATGTTATGGGTGTCCCCCATACTGCTCCATTGATGAAGCCCAGCCCCACTCAGGGCCTAAAGGCCATTTCTGGACATGGCATAGGGTTTTTCTTGCGGGGCTTATCAGCCAGGCTGAGAGGGGAGTTCTGTGTGGTGGCTAAGGTCTTTTATAGACATGACTTTGTACAATTATGTGCAGTCTTTGCAAGTTTCTATCCAATCCAAAAAGGGGGTCATTATCACTTGCTAATTCCTGGGAGGAAAGCTCAGCATTGTTGTTTGGGTGTGTTCATTGCTGACAGTTTGATGTACCTAACTAGCTCTGCACCACGTGTCTGGGGGCTTGTGCTAAGCAACACATGGTGATACACACCTACTGTACTTCCAGCAGAGAAAGCCAGGATGAGCTCATGGGAAGGCTTTCCAAATTGAAACAATAGCAGCCCAGTAAAAGGAGAGATGGGAATGCCTGGGCTCAGAGTTGGAAGGGAAGGGAAGAGAATAGCTTGGCAGGGTGGAGTGCATGGGGTGTCCCTGAACTCTGCGTGAGCTGAGCGAGGGTGGAATGTACAGACGCACCGTGCACCATTGCTGGAGACAAGGAAGCAACACTTCCTTCAAACTACTCCCTGACTTGTAGGCTGGGGTGAGTAAAGTCCAGCCCGTGAGCCGGATTGGGCCTGCGGCAGACTCTGTTTCCCAGCAGCCCCTGGCTGTGTCACCCCACCAGCAGTAGGGCTGGGACAATGCAGGGTCAGGGTTTCCATGGAGACCAGCCCTAGCAGTGCTGGCAGGGTGCATGGGTACTCTGGGTCTGGGACTGCCCCTGCTCTGGATCATGCTGTCACCACCACAAGATCCCAGCCTCTGCCCTGAAGCAGCATCCTGCCCAGCCACATGCTCTGCCAGTGCTGCTGGGGCCGGTCTCCATGGAAACCCTGGCCCCATGCTGTCATGGCTGCTGTGGTTTCAATGGAAACCAGCCACAGCAGAGTGGGCAAGGTGCTGGGAAATGGAGTCCAGCTGCCAGCCGGATCTGCCATTTTGCCCACCCCTGTTCTAGGTCCATTGGCATAGTACCCACCCCTTAGTGAAGTGGGCTGCCTGGGGTCCCTTCAAAGTTGCTTCCCTGAAGGGACGGCAGCTCCAGTTGAGCTGGGCAGTGCCAGGCAGGGCTGAGGAATGAAGCCAGCCCCCCGGCGTGGCCACGTGAAGCACTGCTGTCCATGGAACCAACAGGCAGCAGAGACAGGCCCGGAGCAATAGCAGGTGACAGGGGCTCAGCACCGTAAGACAACGAGCCTTTGTTCCCAGGAGGCTGTCATGGGCCAGGCCCTTCCATGGAGGGAGCATACGCAGGTCCTCCAAGAGATCATCCCAGTGACACCTTCTGCTAAAAATACCCGCTGGATCTGCCATGACTTAAAGGGGACCTCGGAGGTGGTGTCTATTTCTGTCCCCGGGTGGCGATGGTGGGGGACCGAGCTGGCAGTAGCTGAGGTTCCCGAGTGCTGAAGGTCGCTGCTGCTTGTTGCCATGGTAACCCGGCCCAGGTGCAGCACGCGTAAAACACCAGCGGATTCTCCCATAATCATTAAAGCCTCCGCTCCTGGCTCGCACTGTCTCCCCCTGTCTCCCTCCCTCTCTGGGTCTCTTTGTTCCTTGCTTTCCTTCTCCATCCCACACAGCCACCCACCTGGCTTGGTTTCCCGCATCCTTAATCTTGAATGCTCAGGACCATCACACTGCTGAGAGGTTAAATAAAAATATGTCCCCAGATGCTTGTGTGCTGAGAACGACCGGAGGTGGGTAGGTAGATAGGCAGGCAGGCAGGCAGGCAGGGGTAGGCAGACTGCAATTGCTTCAGTCTCTCAAATCATCTGTGTGTTATGCCTGCTGGAGGAGGAGGACCAGAGCTGAGATGTGACTGGACTGATCACCCTGCTGCCCCTGCAGCATGCAGGTCCTTAGCTGATCCATGCAGATTTACCCCAGCTGAGGATGTGGCCCTTGCTTTTCAGGGCACAGACAAGTGAGGGTGGTTAAGGTGAGTTAATGGGTGTCTGACCTACGCTCTGAGAAGCTTTTTGGGCTGTTGCATCTAACCGGAGTCTGCTTCTTAGTCTGCCTCAGGTCTTTCCCTTGGAACAAAGTAGCCTAGGGCCATATCCTCTGCTGGTGCCAAGGGGGTGCCTTTGAAGGAGGTGGCACTATACTGACATACGCTAGCTGAGGATCTAGCTCCCCCCCACACACACACATCAGGCCCGTCAGCTATACAAACATGGGGCGAGGGAGCTGGCAGAGGGTCTAAATTAGGACCAAGTTTGTCTTCCAGCCTCCCAGAAGAGAGTCCCATTAGGTCCATCTCTGGGGCTAACTGCGCCGTGCCCTCATACCGTGCATGCTGCCTTGGTTCTGCAGCACGTGCCCCACGAGCCTCTTGTCCCCTTCGCCCCTCAAGGACTTTCCCATCTCTCCATTTCCTCTCTTGTTCATGTATTACCCACAATGCTCTTTCTTGAGGCAGGTCTTTCTCCTCCCCTCCTCCCCATCTCTTTAGTTCCCCTTTTCAATCCCAGCACTCTCAGACACACCTCGGTATCTTTTCTTCAGCCACCAAGAATAACCTGTCGAATCACCATCAGGAAATAAACCCAGCTGGATACCTATACAATTCCTTTCATCCAAAGCCATAACTTGGGGCGGTCCAAGTCACAAGACCACCCCTCAGCACCCAGGAGCTGTAAACAAGCTGGTGCTGTAGCTAAGGAGCCTCCCGGGACAGAAGCAGGGGCGGCACACAGTGGAAAATTACAGAGGCAGAGAAAGAGAGAGGCTGCTCTGTTGGTTTGAGGAGTCTAGCTGTCCCACCCAGTAATTCCAGGCCTGGCACAAGTTCCTGGGCACTGAAGTGGTTTATATTAGATCACTTCACCCCAAAACCTTTTTGCATTGGATCAGATGATCCTACAGAGAAAGCTTTTTGGGGTTCAAGTTTAGCTTTCTTGACTTAATGCAGCTCTGCCAATTCATACCACCTGAGGGTCTGGCCTATAAACTTTAAGTAGCAGGATGCAGTAGGGTGATACTCGCTGAACAGCAAATACCTTCTCGGCTTCTGCCAGGTAGTATCAGAACTGCCTTCTCAGAGGTGAGTGAGGACCAGCCTTCAAACAGGGAAGGGGGATGTAGAGGAGAGGGCTTAAGAGGCTGGAAGTGGCACCTGGAAATCCTGTCTTATCTTTGCGGGTCATCTTCCCAGCTTGGAGTAGAGGCACATAAAAAAGGACTTGGGGAAGGAGTTTTCATGGTGCTGCACCTTTTCTGAGCAGAAAAGAAGACCTTTATTTTCTCAACTTGGTAGTTTTCATGAGTACAAAATTCCTTTTTAAAGGGTAGAAGAGAGAGAAGAAGAGAAACAGGTTATATGGAGAAATTAAGCTAATAACCTGGGCATTATTAAGTAAACCATGCAGGTGAGTGATAGACAGTGTAGATTGCTCTGAACAAGCCCTGAGAGTTTCCTGCTATCCAGCCACAAATATGGTGGACATAGGAAATGTCCCAGACAATGTTTATTTCTGTTTGAATTAAGATGGCCCCACATGTGATTCTCTTTGAGAATTCCAAGTGCTACAATCTGGAAACAAACAAGCCCTGCAATGCATGATGGACAAATTGGTCTGCAAATAGCAAACAACCAACCCCCCATTAATCAGCCACAAATCAGCTTTGCCAGCAGTATTAAGTGAGTTCCCTCAGAGGTCGGTGCTGGGTCAGCTGCTGTTTAATATCTTTATAAATGATCCAGTGCATGGAGTAAATCGTCTATTGCTGTATCACTGATGGAGGCATTGCAAAAGCATGAGTAGAGGCAGCACAAGAAGCAACACAAGTGGGGAAGCAGTGAGGGCTGAACAAAAGAACTTTGATACCAAACAACCTAACACTTTCAAGAGGCTTGGAGTAGTGTGGCTAAGTGGTCAGAGTCCTGCGGTAGGAGCACAAGTTCTATACCCAACCCAGACAGGCCTGCTCTGTGATCTGAAGCAAGTTGTATGAGCTCTCCCTCTCTCTCTGTTCCACTCCTTTGTCCATTAAAGCTGCAAACTCTCCAAGGCAGGGACCAATTTACTCTGTGCATGTACAGCATCTGGCACAGCAGGGCCCTGACTTCTGCTGGGGCTTCTCACCTTCACTATTACACAAACAAGGAGAAAACGATAGGATCTGAGTGAGTGCAGCCAAGCAGTATTGGTACAGAAAGAGACCTGGAAGGTGATGGTAAGCAGGGGAGCGATTAAGCCAGGTTTGCAGGGTATGACCAGATGAAAAAGAAAGAGTATTGAGAGTGCTGCTATTCAAAGAGGGGATGGCTGTGGTGCCCACAGCCCTGTTAGTGGCTTCTTTGGAACACTGTTTCTCAACTGGTGTAATCCGAATCACTCCATTGACTAAGCTTGTTACAGCCTCGGAGGATGTGGTCCACTATAGGCATGGCTAGGCAGCTCATTGTAAAATGAATAGAGATAAATGAAAGGATGCAAAGAAAAATAATAAAGATAAATGGGTTGAAAAGTCCAGCATGACAGCCAGGGTTGGAGGGAGAGTGGTTATGGAATAGCTCTGTGCATATATTGGAGCAAGGATATAAAGGAGGGGGGTCACTTACTCAAGGCTGGCCAACAATCAAGACAACACAAGATCACTGAGTAATGAAACTGTGGAGCAGTCAGGAAAGGTCTGTGGGAGCAGAGAGAGATGATCTTTCCAGCCCTATTTTCTTGTGATCCAGAAAAGAAACCAGCATGAACATCTGAGGCTGCCTCTTACGGGCCCAGTTTCCCCAATTCTAGGCAGTCTGCTGTTACTTGAGATGGAGCACTTAGCAAGCAGAGACAGGGTTGACAACCAAACAATGCACACCCAAATGTAGGGGAAGGTGTGGGGCTACTCAAACTAGGATCAATCCCTTTTACAGGCCAATTCTCTGATCAAAGATCGTCCCCAATTTTGATGCATTTGAACTCTGGGTCTGTATCTAAATTCTGCAGCCTGGCCCCATCCCAAGAGTATATGAAGAAGGACGTGAGCAAGAAGTTTCTGCAAATTCAGTTTGAAGTTCTGTCTCATTCAGCACCACAGCTGTGGTGGAAGCTCAGTATTTGTCATTTTCTCTTCTGCTTTGAATTTGGAAACACCTGTTTTACAGTGAGGAAATCTTCTGAGGCTTTGTCACCCTTCAGGTCCCACGCCTAGCACGTCAAATCACTTCATCTCTTCTGCTCTCAAGAGATGGTAGTCAGTATGTCACTGAGAAGGTGGCTTACACATGGATTTGCGATGTGAGTAACAGCTGACTTACCAGAATGCTGCACCCCATCCTGACTAGGTGATGCAAGTGAGGATCAGGTTGGAGCAGGGGTGGGCAATTATTTTCAGTGGAGGGCCGCTTACTGAGTTTTGGCAAGCTGTTGAGGGCCACATTTCCCTCTCTGGCTCAAGGAAACAGGAACAGCCCGTTGGTCCCAGGCAGGGACCTCCTCTGCTAGGCAGTTTCTGGTTGGGGGGGCAGGGCTGAGCAGGCTTTGCTGCTGGGTCCTGCCACCAGCTTCCTCTGGGTCCTACTGCCCCTGGCTCATGTAATCTTTGACAGGCAGCTAAGAGCAAAGAACTATTAATTTTCTAAATCTTTAGAGACCCCGCAGGCGTGATAGAATGGACTGGCGAGCCGGATCTGGCCCCTGAGCCATATTTTGCCCACCTCTGGATTAGAGGCTAGGAAACCGCAGGGTGGGAAGGCCACAAAGGCCAAAACTCTACTCCAGGTTAAACAGGTGTACCTCCCATTGAAAGCAGCATCAGCCCTGCAACAGACCAGGATTCAGCTCACAGAACCATGTGCAACTTGGCTGAAAAAAGATGTGTCACTGTCCCCTCTTTGATCACACCCCTCTTCTGTGTTCTCAGCCTGAGAGCCCCTAGCACTTTGGTGGATGCAGCCTGATAGTCCATACTGACAGTCTGAGCTGGGCGGAAGTGTGGAATTTCCCTCTAGCCCTGCTTGAGGAGTATCTCACAGCAGTGATTGTAAAGTGTTTCCAGTAGAAAAGTTTATTCAGCAAAGACACTAGAGAGAGAGCCAGCATTAATGCAAATCACTTGCATACTTTTCTACAGCAGCAGGAAATTCACACAGGTGGCCCAGAGCAACACACAGATGGCCCACCTTTAGCCCCCTTACTTGACTTCATTAGTGACCCAATTTTTGTCTATATTGCAAAAGTGAATTGGGCTATGACTGGCTCAAGGGACAGCCATGTTGTGACTGGGTCCCTGAACATGGTTGTGACAGTGGTAGAGATTGGGGTTCTGAGGTATCCCTTTCTGCTTTTTTCCTCTCACATCCTAGTAAGACCCAACCCTGCATTTATTCCTCCTCTGCTGACTTCATAGATTTCATGGATTTCATAGACATTAGGGCTGGAAGGGACCTTGGAAGATCATCAAGTCCAGCCCCCTGCCCCAGGGGCAGGAAGTCAGCAGGGATCATAGGATCCCAGCACTTTTGTATCATCTGTCATTAGTCTAATGGCTTCCTATTCAACACCTCTTCTTTGTTGCTGTCTCAGCATAGCTTGATACACAGTGCTGACAACCCTGTCCACGGGCACTTTACCTCTCTGCCTTAGACATATAGTGATTACTGGGTTCAGTAAAGACAGTCAGGCGTGAATGAGAAGAACTAAACAGCTTTGATTGTGTGAAGCATTAGGCAAGACCCTTTGGGGCGCGTCAACATGAGATGCGATAATGTGCATTAGCTTGATTTAATATGCATTACAGGCGCACGTCTACACGTGCCATCACAAATGGCAAAATTAGGCTAATCACGCCTAAATTTGATACCTACAAATGCAGATATCAAATGTAGGCTCAATTAGGTAAAGCACATTAATGCACATGTAGACGTGACCTGCCACTAACTTTGGTGCCGGGTCTGCCAAGCCAGTAGGAGCATATGTAGGCACCTGCCAAATATCACTTATTATGTATTAACTTAATGTGCATTAAATTTAGTTGTTCATTAAATTTAGTTGTGCTTAAATGAACGTGTAGAGTCGCCCTTTCTCTACTTAACTACCTACCAGCTACTCCTTCACTGAGGGATCATCACCCAGTTCCCTACTCTACTGAATTCAGGAGTGTATTTAAATTATCACTCCTATCATCACAAGCTGATTACCCAAATGCTTCCAGAGCCAGGTACTTCTATAGATGCCATGCTTGACACTTGGAGGACTCAAAAGCATTCAGTCAACCTTGCTTCACAACTGGACTCTTACCCATGTCCAGCCCTAGCATGGAATAGTCATGCACAGACTATGTCAGCATCAGTTTTCAAAATGTAATGCATGGAGAATGCCACTCTGGAAAATACATATAAGATGCCAGCACCAAGCACATTGAAGGAGTTGGTTTCTCCTATTAGCTGTTGGGACTTCCACTGAGCGTGATACCATTGGCCTCATCAGACTTGCGTCTGCTTACGGCAGGGCTGCATTTGGCCTTGAGGCTTGAGGTTTAAAGACAAAGGGCACTCTATGGACAGAGTTTATAGAAAGGGCTGTGCCACCTGAGCTTTCACTCTACATGCTATTGATGGGACTTGAGCTTGAATAAAAAGCCAGTCACAGAGCCTATTATCATGTCCTTGGTGTGTCCCTCCTTTTAGTCCCTTGCCAACTACTGCCCCTTCTCCACAACCAGCTACTGGGCTCAATGGGCATTGTCTAGCTGGGCTCTGCTCCTTCTAGCTGCAGGCAGTCTGCATCCCCACCTGCTGGTCTACAGAGTAGCCTACCTGTGGGCCTACATGTGAATGAGCAAAACCAGCCTTTTCCCTGGCACTTTCTTAGGTAGATTCCCCTCGCTTATGCTTTGGCTAGTGGGAGCTCTGAAAGATCACAAGGCCCTGCTCTTAAGGCAGCTGCTTACAGAATGTTCTCTCAAGTTTCTCATCTGCTTTTGATCTCTGCCTCTTGCTGCTTCGGTTGCCTGGCCACAGCTGCTTGGCAGCGTAGGAAACGATGAACTGGCTGAGGCCCGCCTTTCAGCTGTGGTTAGGTGGGGAGGGATGTGAACTCACAGCACTGTCTGCTTGTGGTCCCCTGATACACCCACAAGTTCACAAGCTGACGTGAGAAAATGCACTTCCCTTCCCACACATCCACTTTCTGCACTGAAAACAGAGAAACCAGCTTCCTGCAGCCACCTGGCCTGCCTCATGTGCCTACCTTAGCCCGTGGGAACCCTGCTTCTTTTCAGTCATGCCTTTGCAGCTGGGCTTCTTGAATGGAATTGAAGGGGCTGCTGACAGCCATGTCATGAGGCAGTTCTGAGCCCTCTTTTGCTGCAGGATCTAGTCAGCTGGGAGGTGTCAGAGATGAAGTTTCCAGGTAGGTGTATACATAGACCCTGTTACAGGACTTCATGCACCTGTATACATACACAGCCATGGGCATCTCACATGCAAATACCCATCTCCTATGTGTTTGCATGCACTTATTTGCCATGGGGCTCTCACATATAACTGGCTCCCACATGCACCCATGTGCTCTGTCCTGGGGATCTCACACACATAAAAGCCACTGCATCCATACATATGTGCACACGCATGTACATTCATACAATGTACAGGGATCTCATCCTTTTCCATGTGCTTGTTAATGCACACTAACCTATATACAATGCCACAGATAGTACAGACACATATCCAATGTATGCACATGTACATACTGTCATGGGGATCTTATATACAAACTGCCATGCCTAAGCATGTTGCATCCATGAACTCTCAGTGGTATGGGGATTATCTCATATATGTACTTATCCCTGTGAACACATAGACTTTCTCACAGGAATATCAAGCACACATATATAAATACTTCACTATATAGACTTACCTGCTGCATACAATATAAGACCTGTACTCATATCCTGTCCCTGATACTTGTTTCCTGATACTTGTTTCTCTTTCTCTAAGACACATGTGTATGAGAACACACACAGATGCATATGCATGCATGCACACACAGGCAGTGCCTGGGCGATTGCATCCACTCACACACAGACCTCTCTGCACTCACAAGACACAGCCCTTCTGCTAATCTCAGTCCATATCCTACACACACATGCTCCAGTTCTCCAAGACTGATCTAGAGCCCCCCCTTCTTGATTAGTCCTGGGCCCTTTCATGTAGCTCTGCCGCTGTCTCTGATTTCTTTTCTGCAGCATCTTCTGCTGTTCCAGTCTTGAACCCTCACCCAGCTGCAGTCTGTTACTGCAGTCTAAGAATCTCATGCAGTTCTGTGGTATCCCTGATAGGTTTGTGAAGGGCTTACACATTGCTGTCCATGTATCCTAGAGAAGTTATTCCATTGCTGGATGCTGCACCCAGCTGTACAGGTTCCCTTGGCTCTAGCTTTCAGCTAGTATACAGGTGTGTCCTACCCAGCAATGCCCCGCCCCGTGAGCAAAACTCGCTGATCGGGCAAAATGTTGCAGTTAGGCTCAGTTCCACCAGACTCATGTAACTACTTAAATTCTAATGTGCCTGGTCCCGTGTTAATCCAGGAAACTGCTCTCCCTGTAAGATGCTACTCCAGTGTTAGACCAGCCAGACCAAGGTTTTGGCTCCTGTCTCATTCTACAGAAAGGTGGGCTTGGGATTAGTGGAAAGAGCAGGCTGGTGAAGTCTAGAGGATGGTGGCAGTATGGTCCTCCCTCATTACCTGTCCTTAACAGAAGCAGGGAGAGGCTTGAGGCAGCAGGATAGCTTAGAATGTAGGATCCACCACGAAATGGGCCAGGGAGACTCGGATGCGGAGGGACCGATTAAAGAGAGGCAGGTGGTTTGGGGAGAGTGTATGACACTGGGTTCTACTCTTGGTTGTGCCACTGATTTGCTTTGCAGCCTTGGGTAAGTCACTTCATCTCCTTACTTGGTTTTGAACAGAATTAGCTAGCTTTTCCTGGCAGGGGATGTGTCCCACTGTGTTGTACAGCACCTAGCACCATCAGGTCTCTTGATGCTGTCTGAGTATCAATAATAACAACCAGGGCTAGCTAGGCATGGAGTTGTGTTCTTGTCACATCTGACATACAAGCAGACTGGCACAGTTCAGCCCAGCGTGGCAGGGGCTGATTTGCTAAGCCATCTGTGCCCTGGGCTGAGGCCACCACCTGGTGCAAGCTTCCTTCCCCTGATGACACTGTGCTTTCATTTCTGCAGCAGTGGAAGTTGATCAAAGCCCTACTCTGCTCTGATCCACAGATGCCGTGCTGCCCCCCTAAGCCCCACATGGACAGGTAGGAGCCCTCAGAGCCAACTTGCTCCTTCCAGGGGAGGTGAAGCAAGTACCTGATGAGGATAGGGGCTGGTGGGAAAGCCCTGCAGACTTGAAGGCTTTGACTCACAGTGCATGCACTGCAGCTGCTTGGCTAAGCCATAACTTAGGGGACCTCTGCCTCTAGGAGAGGGAGGGAACTGAGCTGATGGCTCAGTTAAGCTACAGCCTCTCAGCTGGCACTTGCCAGCCAGGCACCCATTAGTGCCAGCTGTGAGAGTGGGTTTTGTGATCAGAGCACCTGCCCACAGGAACTGGGCTGAGACCCAGCACACTCATTGCAGGGAGTCTGGCAAACTTGCACGAAGAGGTGATGTGGGCATAGCGGTGAAGCAGTCGGCTAGAGGAGAAGTGCTCTGAGTCCCCCTACCAGCTCCCCACAGGTGGGGGGAGGTGTTGCTTTTTGAGGTGACGGGGAGCTGAGGGAACTGGCTGCAAGTGTCCACTTTGTATTAGAACTTGAGGATTCGAGGGGAGAGGTTCTTTCCCCTCCAATGCCCTCCTCCCACCATCTATGCTCCCTTTGAGTTATGCTGCCTCTTCATTCAAGCCTTCATGAAGAGAAACATGGCCCCACACAAATACACAGCTGCCCTGGACTGGCACAACAAACTAAGCAGATTGAAAAGGGAGTGCCAGCCCAATTATTCTGGTTGCTTTGCTACTTTCTCTACTGTGGCAGGAAGCTGCATGGAGGTAATATGCACCTTAACCTTTTCTAACCTGGTTTGCAGGGGCTTAAGATTAGCCAGTGTTCACATTTTGAAGCAGCATGAAGTCCCATGGGGCAACTTCAAGTCTGTGGTAACAAAGTTTTTAGACAGTTATTGTTCAGACGTCATGGAAAATGTAAACCCTGCTCCAAAGAGTTTGCAGCACATAATAATAAGACATGCATGTTCCTTTCAGTACAGTCTTTAATTGTATGATTGTTTTATAAAATATCAAGTTGTATACCCATTTCCTACTCCTTGTAAAGCAAATAATGGATAAATTAGGGCTCTGCTGGTGAGCCACACATAAAGGAGCACTCAGCAGTGAAAAATGCTACATAGTGGGCACATCTATATCTGGTACTAATGTGCTTTAAGCTTACTGCACAGTCAAATAAGGTGCAGTAAGCTTTGCCTGGGAGCATGTCTACATGTGTGCCCATCAGGAGCAAATTTGCTCCTGACAGAAGCAGTTTGGTGTAGGTCTACTCCTGCCCTGCTCTGCCCTGCTACAACAGCCAGGGGAAACTCAAGACTCCCCCAGGTGCCAGCTCTGGGCTGGCAAAGGGTATGGGGGTCAGACCTTGGCTTCCAGACAAGGGTAGGGGTTTGTTGTGGGAAGCTGTCTTGCCTCCAAGGCAGCTACCTCCCAGCCCTGCCTCCCAATTGGCAAGGGTAGGGGCAGCCTTGGCAGAAGTGGGTGCTGTCAAAGCCACCCAGGGAGCCTTAACAGTGGCTGCAGCTGGACAGTTATAATGCTTCTAACACAGGCATCTCTAACGGGGGACTTAGGGTCAGGGCCATGTTGTCATATGGAATAAATTGGCCATGGAAGCCAGCTATGTGTGCACAGAATTGTTGGTCAGATTGCAAAGTCCTTTGGGTTTTCTCAGGAGGGAAGGTCCCAACAATGGGCACCTGAAAGGCTTTATGCTCAAAGGACAGAACCAAATTACTAGGGGGCACTAGTACCAGTGAAAACTGCTGAAGCTCTGCTGGATAGGGATGATCCTACCTGAGGTGGTAGATTGGAGTAGATGACCTCCAGAGGTCCCTCCAAACCCTACTTGTCTACGATTCTGTGATTCTCCAGCTGGAGACTACAAATGAAGGATGTCCACACCACCAAGATTTCTGTTAAACAAGCTATTTCTTGACCTTTTAACTACACTGGAACTAAGCAGGGAGACCTGGAGGCTAAAGTGTAATCTCCCCCTCAACCTGGTACCCACACACTTGGGCAAGGAGGGAGCAAACTCATCGTCCCTCTCTGTGGAGGGAGAGAGCTCTGCCTCAACAGCTGTCTCCACCTTAAATCCAGCAAGGACGCTGTAATCTCCCATAATCTCTTATTCAGATGGCCACGGCAGCTGGTGGCTCTTTTCAGACCTCCCCCACACTTTATACAAGCTGTGATGTCACTGGCAGGGATGTGCCATGTACAGAAGGGGATTAAGGTCCTCTATAAACCTGCCCGATCTGGGAACCACTTGAGCCTGTTCATGTAGCACAGAGGCACACGCACCAAGCAGCTTTCCCTTGCTTGACATCTCTGGAATGGCACAGAACAACCCCTGGCCTTGGTCACAGCCATAAGATCGAGCTTGCAGCTGGGTGAGTGATCTGGCAGCAAGGGCACAAGGAGAGGTGGGAAATGCCACAGTGGTGTTTTCTAGAGCTGGCACCTCCTCCCATGGAAGTCCATGGACATTTGGCCCCAGACTGTCAGCACCATTGGAATTTGCTCTTTCTGGCTCAGAGCCAGTTCCCATCAAAATGAATAGGAGCCTTGTCTTTAACTGTAGTGGTTTGTCTCACCTCTGTGAGGTCTCACTGAGGTTAAGTGCATCAGAGCTGTGGGCTTTGGGGCTCGGTTTCAGGCCTCCACATGTCTTATCTCCTGTACATTGGCCAGTTCTACCTGTCCCCATTTGGGAATGGGCCTGCACTAGCAAACCAGGGGCTACTGGTAAGTAGGGGAGAGGACTGTTATATTATTTGTGCCCTATCTGTCCCTGAAGGACCACAGTGCCCTCTAGAGACACCAGTGCCTGGGCCAGATGTTCTAAGGCAGTGGGGGCCAACTTTTCCAGATTAAGCCCCAGGCCCTCCTTGAGTGCCACTCTGATTTCCTTCCCTTGAATGATCTGCTGCTCGGCCTTCTTTTCCCTGGTATGTGCTTCCTGTCCAGTCTGCTGCTCTGCTTTCTGTTCCCTGTGCTATCTGTTGCTTTGCTGCCTGCCTCCCCCATGGTTTGCTGTGTGCCATACACAGAGTGCCTGTGCCACTTATGGCACCCATGCTGCAGATTGTCTACCTCCGTTCTAAGAGGTTCCCATCACTGGCATTTTTTTCTCCAGCAGTTCCATATCCTCAGCCCTGCCAGTTTCAGGTGGCAGATGCCAGCTGGCAGGCAAACAGATGGGCTGGACTTGAAACAGACAGAACAGACCCTTTCCTATTAGAAAAGAGGCAGAAGGACTGGAACTTTTCACACTGTGAGACTGAGGAGCATTATGAGATATACCATGGCCTGAGCCAGAGGAGGTGGTAAGAGGAGGCCTCTTAACCATCATGGCATCCAGTCCCTCCAGGAGTTAATTTGGGATAAGGCTGAGGGTTCACTGAGGTTAATGTTATCCCCTTGGGCACTGAGGGAAAGTGGGGGGGTCCATATATTTAATTGCTGGCACCAAAGCATTCATTTAGCTGTCAGTCTGGAAAATGCCAGCCATTGAAGAGTTAACTTTTGGTACAATATGTGAGGTGTTTGCCATTAAGCAGAAGTATACTTCAGGTTCCCTCACTTTATGTGGGTTCTGTATGTGCAATTTGCTCTTACGCAATTTTTATACCAAAAATTTATTATATGCGAGGTAAATTTACTTTCATGTGATTGGTGTGGTGGAAGTCTGCAGTCAGCTGCTTTGTGTGGTGCATTGTGGGAGTGACGTACACCAAAATATGGTCTCCTGTGTGGATCTGTGCTCCTCAGTCATTTGTGACATGTGTTTCTGTAGTTGCCATCCCCATTATGGCTTCTAAGCATCCCACTAGCTTCTCTCCTACCCCTCTGCCTGGTCCATCAATGAAGTGCAGGTGAACCCTGTGCTTGAGTGCACTGTCTGCTCTTGGTGAGTACCAAACTGGTCTTGTAAAAGTGGTAACAATGGGTCCCGGGGCCTGTACAGTCGAGGTCTTGGAACGTATCCCTGTTTGTTACTTTGTAAAGTGCGTTCCCTCTATGTGAATTCAAGTTATGCACCGTTTTCCAGGAATGCATGTACCGCATAAATCAAGGGAAACCTGTATTTGTATATATGTATGTATGCTTGTCCTTTTCTCTAGTGCCTAAAGAGCCCCCGCTAACACATTAACTGCTCCAGACCCATTCATTGAGGGGATGGACCTCAGGGACTACACACGTGAGCCCTCGCTTGTACATGTCAGTGTATAGATGATCACTGCTGTATTTCTGCACTGACATGGGCAGAAGCAGATCTGTTCAGAGATAGGTGGATTGGATGGATTTTTCAACCGTGCCCAGTCTGGACCTGACTTCAGCTCTCTCCTAACAACAATTAGCCAACCCCAAGAGCTGTAGAGAACCTCACCCATTCTACAGGAAGTACTTATCAACCTGTCTGCCTGTCGTACTCACATATAGCCATTACAGTTTTACTTAAGCATCTCCCACGTACAGGAGGGTCATGCTATGGATGGGGAATGGAGGCGTCAACAGAGTCAGGGTCTTGTCCAAAGTCACAGAAAATCTGTGGGAGAGCAGAGACGCTCCTCTCACTGATGTAATTGCTGTGGAAGTAATGGAGATTTCCACAGGTATACATGAGAGGAAGCTGCATGCATGTGGTGTGCATCTTAACACTTTCTAACCAAGTTCTCAGGGGTTTAAGCTTAGCCAGTGTTCACCTTGTGAAGCAGGGTGAAGTCCCATAGGGCAAGTCTGTTGTAACAAAGTTTCTGGACAGTTATTGAACATCCTTGCGGTCCAGCTACCTTACAGAAATACAAACCCAGTCTGGCTGATCAGCAAAGTCAGAAAACCAAGAGGAGGAAACCAAGGCTGCTGGCATTTGCTGGTATGCCTGGCCAGGTAGTTCAGACTGAAGCTTCTAGCTCGTCCACCCCCCCTGCCTGTGCACACAGTAAGATGAATGGAGGGTGTTAGTTCAGTTGCCAGCAAGCCATGCAAGTGCCCTGAGGCACTAGAACAAGAAACCTATTGGCTGTTGCCAGTAGTAAACATGGAGAGCTCCTCCCTGGTTGGTGCTGGGGGCTTCCCATACCCACCGAGCTCTGATTTTCACCCAAGAACAAGTGGATGTAGAACATAACTGGATTGAGAAGGTGTCATTTTCCACCCATAAGCACTGGTATGAATGGTGACATGTAGCACAAGGCACTGGATGATGCCTACTACTGTCAGTGGGAGCTGAGGGGTGCTCAGCAACTCCCAGGATTGTGCACAGGACATTAGCAAACATTTGGTTTTCAATAACATGAGCTTCCTGCTGCAAACTCACTAGAGCCCAGAAATGCAGGTCATGATGCCTTTGTGCCCTGACAGTGATGTCAGGTCAAGGGCTGGCTACCCGTGCAGCGTCTGAGTTTCTCAACAGTGTTTGGTTCCACCTGCTGTCACTCACCATTGACCTCACTGGAGGTAGAATCAGGCCTATATCATTACTGTTTTCATTCTGTGGATGAAGTCACAACAGGCCTAATTTATACCTGCTGGACAGCTGCTGAGTTCAAGAATGCTAGCTCTAGCACTGAACTGGCTTCTTGCTGCTATAGTAACTTTGTCCAGTCCAAGCTGTTTATACAAACCATGGTGTCTGGAGGATTGAGGGCCAATCTCTGTGTGCCTGTGTGTGTGCATGCAGCAGCGGAGTTGGGGGTGCAGCAGTGCAGTTGCACTCCTCTTTGATTCCTGCTCCATCCAAACGTTAAAACCAACTGCCTGGAAAGGGCAGCACATTTCTATTCAGGAGTACTGAGGGTGGTCAATTGACTTTATAGTTCATTATCATCTACTTGATTCCTGATACTCTCTCTTCATTCCCTAGGTGTTAGTGAAAATCCCTCCTTTTTAATATCCCTTGATATTCTACTATTCAAACTATCTTATTTCCTGCAATTTTGATGTCTGTTAGTCATTCCTGGTAATGTCTCTCTTCTGTTTCACAAACTGCTTTATTAGCTCTAGCTAAAAATCTTAGTTTAGGTGTGGTAATATTAATTCAGGTGTACAAATGACTGACTGAAGCACTGGAGAGATTATCAAGACACTCTAGATTTTGTTTTGCAAATCTGCATGAGAGATGTACACTTAACAGTAATGACTTCAGGGCTAATGGAACAGAATCTTTTTATTATTTTGACTATCTTTTGCCTAGTTTCTTGTGTTTTTAAATTAAATACATTTTCCAGCAAATTAGTGAACATTCCAATAAAGTTATATTTATTTTTGCTTTGATCTTAAACTGTATAATATATTGCGAGGCCCCTAGCATATTAGTAAGGCTCCTAGTTTCTCTTTAACAGGAGAAAAAAATTGTATTGTGTTATGTGTGAAGATGTGCCACACCAGCTGCATGCTGTTTTTCAAGATCCTAGACCTGCCCATGTGCATGGTGAATGCACACGCGCGTGTGCATGTGTGTGTGTGTATGTGTCAGCAGCAGTATCGTGCAAAAAACCAACTCTAACAGTGAAAGTCAACAAGCCCTGGTGGGGGCTGTTTTTCCATGGTAGAGAAAGGTAGTCCAGCCTAGTTGCTCTTCTCCTTCTGTATTCACCTTAGGTTGGGCCGTACAGGCCTTCCTTATTCTAGAGCAGACACTCCCGTACTGTGGTTCATGGTGCAATTGCTGGTGGACCGTTGTGAGAGCAGGTGGTAGGTCTTTCCTGCTTGACTCCAGCTGTTCCTGAGTGTCCAGGCTTTTCACAGGCAAGAGGAGTCCTTGGGGGCTAGAAAAGCAGCTGGAAAGGAGGGACAGCTTGTCTAGCTAATGCAATAGGAGGCTACTGCTTAGAAAGAAGGAGAAGGACCAGATCCGCCAGGGGGAGAGGCAGTGAGGATGGCACATCAAGGGACATAACTGGAAAGTAGGTCTGATAGCTGGCAGCATGGGCCTGAGGACAGGAGTAAAAGAGAAAGGTGGCTGGCTGCTGTAGATTTGGATTCCCCTGACATTTGAGTGTCCTATGCTATGATTGGTGGGAGTTTTCAGTCCAGCCCTGGATATGAACAGCATGGCTCCGTCTGTCCAAGGAGAAATGCTGCAGTAGATTTTGAAGGAGAAAAGCCTGGCAGAGCCAGGATGTGTGAGTGGGGATGGTTGTGAAAGAAGGGGCATTGGCAGAGCTGTGTACTGGGCAGGGACTGGAGGTGTGTTGTACTAAGGTGTAAGGACTGTGTGTATTGGCACATTTGTGAGCGTAAGAGGTGCATGGCAGGATGAGACTGGGGTTCTCTGGCAGAGCGGGGAAGGAACAGGGTTGGCATAGCTAATGCATTGGCAGACCGGTGTGTGCCATGCGGGGGAGGAAGTGCAAGGACATCTTTTGGCCAGGACTGAGGGACATTAACACAGTGGCACTGGGCCTGGGGCTGAATCAGCAAGGAATGCTGCAGATCAGGGTGGGAGGGAATCAAGAGAGCTCATGTACCAGCATAACAGAGCTGGATGGCAAGGAGGGACCATCTGCAAAGCCCCTTGCAGACTACAGGGGCAAAGGGGACCCTGCTCCTATCTCTGACGCCTGCAGTAGGGGAAGGGAGAGCAGCTTTGGCCCATTGCACAGGAGAGCAAAGAAGGAGTCAGCCCATCTGAATCTCCCTGCCGCTGCTCCTTCCTGCTGGGATTATGAAATGTCTCCTCAGGATGAGGTAAAGAGCAGATGGCCCAGGCTCCACTCTCCAGCATATGTTTACCACAGGGGCTGATGCTGCTGGCATCTATCATTGCAATGGAGTTGGAGGGAGGCAGGGAGAGAAGACTGGGCTGAATCTACCACGAGACTTTGGAAAAGGCAGTTGCCTACATCCAGGCCCAGCTGTTCTGGGGCTTTGTGGAGCAAGTGGGTATGGGGCAATCAAACCTCATTTTCCCGCCATGCCCCAGAACCTGAGGGGCTTGCTCCCAGGTTCCCACTCAAAAACTGCCTGAACAGAGCGAACCTCGGTGACTTCCCCAGGCCGTGATGCCTGGGCCCCCGGGTGCAGACAGCATCGCCTCCTGGTTCAGGTCCGCTTCACTGGCAGCGACTGTATCTAGATGGCTTCTGAGGAATATGTCAGTCCAAACAAACACAAATAATCATTTACCTTCCCAGTTATAAAATCGAATGAAAACCACTGCACAGGAAAGAAAAGCCCTGCTTCCAGTATTCCCACTCCCTGCGGAGTTGCGTTCACTAAGCAACTCATGCATTTCCTTTAAAACAGCGCAAAGGATCCAGCGTGCAGGGCAAGAGTTGGTGGGCCTTTCAGGTCGATCAGGGCGCAGCTTGAGTTACCTTCGCAGTGAGCCTGAAACATCTTGGGATCAGGCCCCTTTTGTTTGGGTACCCCAATTTACCGTGTGATTGACTGGGGGAGAAAAATCTTGTGGGTGTTCTTTCTTTTTTGGGTGGGGGGGGGATTGGGCCATAAACTCCATCAACTCAAATACTGAAATATTTTCAGGTAATATTGCTGTGTAGCCCCTCATGGGACTGGTACTTCAGATGCCTCCTGCTCTCTCTCTAGTGTTAGCTTCGAGGTCATACTATAATGGCCGCGATGCAGCGTGGGATTCCTACGTGTCCCAGGAATCGCATGATGGGAGTCCCTGGCCCTGGTGCATTGTGGGAGATGCAGACAGGCCAGGGAGCGTGCCCCACTGAGGCACATGAAGAACCTGAGCTGTATTATCCATGAGGCCCTGTCATCTCATTTCCGAATCCAAACAGTTCGGCACTCAGGTGTTTGGCTTCCTGACAAGAGACGGAGCATTTTCAGAGAAAGCAGACACTTTTCATGAACAGCCTTGTTTGCTCCAACCCCCAATTTTCCATTTAAGAAAAAATAATTGGGAAATTTGGGGCTGGTCCAACGTGTCATTCTGGAAAACCTGGCTGATGCTTCTGCATTAGGAAAATGTCACCACCTGGGTCCATGGCACGGCCTCTGCTGCTCCACTGCCCCTTCCAGCCTTCGCGTTTGGCAAGCACAATTCCCTCGGTGCTCAAGTGACAGCGGTCTTTCAAAAACATGGCAAATCTAGTGTAGCCCTGATGTTTTGAGCCGCCACAGCGTGTAACTTAGTAACAACCAGGGCCTGCTAACCCCACGGATATTGGCTCGCCAGGTTGAATAGCTGTGCTGGTTTCTGCAGTGCAGGAAACGTGCGCTGAGCAGATTGCTACAACTGAGCTTTGTGGTGCTTGAAAAACTCCCCTCTGTCCAGAGAAGGCGAATGCCTTCCCACCCCTACTTACTCCCCCCTCGACTTACTCCCCCCTCACAGGAGCCTTCCCCTCATGGACTGTGCGATCCCAAGGGGAAGGGCAGTGGAAACACACCATGGAAATTCCCCGAGTTGCATGGCAGCTGTTTTGTTTTATTTATAATAGGAGGTCAGCAGGATTGTGTTGGACTCGCTTGCTGTTTACATTCCCCAGCTCAGAGCTGTGAGCAGAGGCCAGGCTGGCAGGAGCCAGCAGGACAGCAAAGCTTCTCATGTACTCCCAGGATAGCATCAGAGTTAACCTCTTCTAGGTCATGGCAGTCACTGGTTGCAGTGCTCCTGAGCTTGGCGTGGGAGAGGTAGGGGTCACAGCATGCAGACTTCCTCTCAAGTTGGGATGTCTGGGCTGCATGGTCCTTACTTGGTTTATTAGAAGTATTTGAGCCGCACCTTCAGACCTGAACCCAGATCTGGTGCTAAGATCCTATGGGAATAAAGGTCCCTCTCATCATTTCTGTGACAGTAGCTGTCAGAGATGGGCATGCAGCAAGTGAAGAGAAGGGTCTGGGCAGTGGTGTTCAGTTGCTAGTCTTGACATTTACTCACTAGGTGAATCATTAAGGGGGTGTTTTAAAGGTGTTTTAGGTGCCTACTGCTGCCCACAGGTGCCGGGGGGAGTGCTTGGGTGCCTAACTCCTATTTGCATGCAGGCAAAATCCAGAATCCTACTAGGCCTTCATCTGTCTATAACTATATGGGCCTCACCATCTGTGGCTCACAGTCTACCTCCTGTGGGATGGGAGCAAGGACAGTTGTGTGCCACCTCCCAGGGAACTTCCTGTATGAGACTCCCAAGTGGGCCAGATGCATGGAAGAGTAGAAATGAGAGCAGCATTTGGTCACTGGAATTTGGGTCAGTGAAGCCAAGCAGGAGCCTAGGAAGTGCTGCAAAACATGCGGCCCAGCAACTGTGGAGCTGACCCCTATCCCTGGCAGGCCTCATTCTGGAAAGGGAGGAGCAGCTTCTGTAAGGAGTGCAGTACTCCGGGAGGCTGACCCCAGATACCAGCAGCCTCACCAGCTGCTGCCTGGCTTCCCACGTTGCTCTCCCAGGGGTTATTGGGAAGACTAAGGTGTGGTGACGCAGCAGCACCTCTCACTGTGTAGTATCATGGGATCCTCTGAGTCAGGTTTTGGATCAGAGACAGCCAGGCAGGGGCTGGTGGCCATTCTCCCTGTGGCCTCAGCCAAGGGGGACCCCCCCTGGGCTGGTGCTGCTAAAATCTCAGTGACTTTTGATGCCATTGCTCAGACAGTTCAGATCTCAAGCATAAGGGACCCAGGCAGCATAAGCTGAACAGCTGCAGGCTCATTCCTGTCAGATCCTAGAAGAGTAGGATGGACCCCTCTACATCCACCCTCAGAGACTTATGGCACAGGCTACTGCAAGGCTCAATATTTTCCCTGCTCCATGTAGAGGAAAGCCTTCAAGGAGTTTATGAGTCACCATAGGGTACAAATGGTACCCATCCCTCTATCTCCTCCTCCACCACTGCATTATCCATGGGCACCAAGATGCCCCATTAAGCAAATCAAGATTGAACCACACCTGGCTAACATGGTTAAGACATGCCTGCTTCTGTAACCAACAGCACACCTGACCACCTCAGGCTCCCCAGCCTTACTGTCCAGATACCATCTTAAAGCTGGGTCGACTGGTGGCACCATTCAGCAGTCATGCTTCTAGAGCCAGTCTGCCGTCACATCCCAAGATCCCTGTAACCTGGATGAAATGATTGTGTAAATGAAGAGCATCCTTCTCCTAAGTAAGCTAAGAAGTGGTGCAGGCTGGGTGTGGCCAGTGCTTTGAGGAACTTAACTAAACTTTCACTGGGCTTTCAGCTGATGATACCAGACCACAAATCATCCCACTGATGCAGTGCCTAGGGCTCCTGCTACCACCACTCACCACATCAGGGTGCATAAGTTGCTGTGGGGTGAGGAACAGTATCTACACTGAAAAGACAGAGGCTCTCAGAAAAGGGACCATTTCCCATCCCTTCAGGATGAGTTGCCGCATCATTCTCTTCCTGGGCTTGCACTTAACCCTCCCCTGTAAGCAGCAGTTGGGACAGCATCTCCTAAGGAATAAAGGCCAACACAGCAAACATGCCCATGTGATGCCAATTGCCTGGGTTCTCTCCCCACCCCTGAGCTAGGGATTCAAAGGAGTGGTGCTAACTTGCAGCCTTTGGAAAGGATGGTATGGTGCTGCCCCTGAGCGTGAGGCAGCTGTGCTTTATTGCACCGAAAGAAACTCCGGCTCGGACTCAGTACGAGGGAGAAGCAGGTGGAGCTGGCATCATTAGTGGATAGGACCAGATGGAATCCCAACCAGTCTGAAACCTCTTCCATAAAGAGCATCTAGGCAACAAAGTCCCTAAAAACACTGGCAGAAGCAACTGGCAGCCAAAGGAAGATGAAGAGGGAAGGAAAGATCCTTAGGGTCAGAAATTGTTTCAACTATGTGTGGTGCTTAGGTACTGCAGTTGAAGTTGCCTTGGAAATGCCTGAGACAGGTAGGAAAGGGTAGATTAGACCAGGAGTGCTCAACCTCTGTCCAGTAGGCCAAATCCAGCCTGCAGAACCATGGTAAACAGCCCGTGGGGATTCCCACAGGTCAGAAGATTTGGTGGCAGGGGAGTGGTGAAACCTCCATGCAGCTGGATCCAGCCCCACCTGGGCCGCTGCTGCAAAGTGGGATGAGGGCCAGGCCCAGACCCTGCCCATCTGGATCAGGCTGAGCTGCTGCCTGCCACACTGCAACCCACCCTACCTGTCCAGATCAGAACTGGGATGCTCCACCTCTGTCCTCCATCTTCTGATTGGGGCCACTCTGCCTCATGTCTGGATCATGGCAACCCACTCCCCATGCTACAGGCACAGCTTCCAGGCAGATGGATCAGGGTCAGGCTGCATACCCCTCCATGGCCAGATAGGGCCCCTGCTGTACTGGCCCCATGTACTGGATCAAGCCTGCTGGCCAGATTTATCCCACAGATGGTTTTGATACTGCCCATCTAGCCCATGGGGCAAAAGGTTGGGCAACTCTGGATTAGACAGACTAGATGAGGTGCAAAGGGCTATGTTTTCTGATAGCACAAATCCAACAGTCAGGGGTTTGGGACCCCAGGTATAGACAGCGTGAAAGAGGGTGGGAAGGGCTGCCTCATGGCTATGAGTGGATATTTTTGCTCTGCGCCGGTCACCCACTCCATGTGTGTGTGGGTGTGTGTATTCATATGTGCACTGGTGACAAATTGGGATCTGAACCTGGATTCAAATGCCCTCTCCTATGTAAAGAGTTCAGTTCTCTGTGTGTTGTGGGGTTTGGTTCAAACCCATCTCTCTAGACCAGCCTCAGCAACAAGGAACTAGTGCTGGGAAAGAGCCTTTTCATCTAGTTGCCATCTGGGAAGAGGTTCCATCCCTGCAGTGTATTGTCCATCTTGGCTTGCTCGTATGTAAGCAGTACAGGTGATAGAGCTTCACCGTCACTGTTTCACAGTCTCTGATTTCGTCTGATAGTGCATGTGTGTCACGCAAGTGTGCATATGCCATGGGAGTGTATGTGTATATGTACCAGTACTCTCTGTGTAGGGGGCAGGGGAGGAAGAGCTTTGTATGTAACCTTTTGCCTCTGTTCTCAGTGCATGCATGTGTGTCTTTAGATGTGTCTCTGCTATGAAAGCATATGTCAGTTCATGCCCAGAGAGATTATGTATGTGTGTGTTTGTGAGTCTGTATGTTCCTAAATCATGTTTGTGTTTCTGTCTGTGAGGTGTTTATGTGTGTGTATGCACATATGTGTGTGCATGCAGAGCATGTGCATGTGTGTCGTGGCTAGGATCACTGCAGACTCATGGGCTTCTTTCAGCTCCCTGCATCTCTGATGGTGATGGCTGGAGAGCCATGAGTACAGGGTGGCAGGGAGCCAGTGCAGCATTCACTCTCTTCCAACACTGCAGTGCTCTGCAGCAGCAGCAGGGCAAGCCCTTGCCATTCCAGACTGAGCATGTGCCCCTCTGGTTGCCTGTGCTCACCCTGGGCAGCAAGGAACAGGGACTGTTCACCTCACACGCCTGTGGATCCTAGCAGAAGGAACTGAGAGCTGCATTCAAATGCCCTGTACCAGTGGATGCCAGGGTAGGATGGACCCTGCAATATGAGTGGGCAGTGGCACTGAGATAGTAGGTCTCATGCTCAGAGCACTGAACCAGACAGTTGACCCTTCCACACAGCTCTGTCAGTGCACCCCAATTCTGAGTTACTGCCCAGTCCCTCTTTCACTGGCTGGGTTCTGTCACCTCCCAGCTTTGCCAAAGTCTCTGTCCAGCTGTGCAGCACCCCAAACACTTCCAGCCCCCATCCTCCATTCAGCCTGGCCAATGCTCACGTACTTCTCCAGCTCTGGCCTCCCCCACCTTTGCTGACCCCAAGTTCCCCTCCTAGCTTAGTCCCAGAGGTCTGGGCACATGTTTCTGCCTTGTGTCCTGCTGTTGCTGGTTACGACAGCCTCTGAGCAAGGGAACATGCCCCCTCTCCTCTTCCCTTGTGCATGACAGTATGACAAGGCCACAGGTAGTATGGGGGATCCCCTGCCCAGGGAGCTCTTTAACCTGCTGACACCTCAGGGACCAGAACTAGGCTCGCTGACTTCTAGCCCAGCCTCAAGGCCTAAGCACTATTGAACATGCTCAAGCACAGGGCTTGACTGAACAAGTACCTGGGAAAGCACTTAGTACACACCAGGAGGTCAGACTCTCTGCTCCCAGCTGCTGCCAGCTCCATCATGCCCAACTGAGCTCCTGCTGTGCCTCACTCAGATCCATGCCTGGCCTGCCACAGTCTGTTAGCCTGATGCTCTCAGGACTCCAGCCTGAGCTACCCCGCCTTGCCTGAACTATGAACCTGGCACAGGCAGCAGGAAGGGGATGGAGAGAGTGAGAAACATGTCTAGTGGCTGGGGCATCAGGCCTGTGGAGCAGAGTGTTCTGTGGCCAGTAGAAGATAAGTAGGTATCAGCAGGCGGGTACCCCTCAGTGGGGTTGTCATGTAGTGGGGCCTTTCCATCCACAGGGCTTACATGCAGGGAGTGTGAAGAAAGGAAACTGAGGCACAGGCTGCATTGTGGCAAAGCCTTTCAACGCAGCAGGAACTGTGCTGAGGGGCTGTGGGTTGGCAGTAGTGTAACTGAGGGTGGGTGATGGGGGAGACACCCTCAGTTAGCTCTCTACACAAAGGTCTTCCATGAATCTCCCCCAAAATGATAAACCCCTCTTCTGAGCTTCCTTTGTCTCCGCCTCAGGGTTCCTGCCCTCCCAGTCAAGAACCTGAATGGGACTGGACCAGTTCACCCTGCACTGGCAGGTAAGAGTGGCAAGACATCACATCACCCAGTAAGGTGGGGTCTATTTAGCATGATGATTGGCTCTGGTAGATGTTCAGGTAGATAAGCCAACTGGATGAGTGGGTGAGCCAGTGGGAGTGGGGTGGGTGAAGTTGGATGGAAACAGAGAGGGGGGCTTAGCTACGGCTGGTACAATCTCCTCATCACATGCCATCCAAGGGGTGGTACCCCCAGCAGTGAAGTGCAGGCTCTCTGGCTGAAAGTCATACTGAGCCCAGTGTGCCCTTCAGGCCTGGGAGTCTGCGCTTCACTGCTGGAGGTACCCCCACTACACATGGAGTGTGATGAGATCGTGTGGCTAAAGCCAACTCAGGAGGCAATCGCAGTGCCCCTGTAAGTGTATTTGTTTTCACCCTGTCTGACTCTGGGCTTCTCTCGCCATGGCCTAGGGATGACAGGCATTTTGATGTGTGCTGCCGGGCTGCCTGTGTGCCTGACCCGAGCCCCAAAGCCCATCCTGCACCCTCCGCCAGTGAGCAAGAGTGACATCAAGCCAGTGCCTGGGATCAATGGCATCTGCAGGAAAACCAAGAAGAAACACCTCAAAAAGAGTAAGAGGCAGCCTCCCTGCTCCACATGGCCCCAAGCAGTGGCTGACCTGCCCTCAGGCAACCCTGGGGCTCCACAGGGTGGGACCCAGCCAGGAGCTTGTAGCAAAGCCTGGCTGAAGGGCAAAGCTCGTGACAGCCCAGGGCTGAGAACTGGAGCCAGACCTGGTTGCTTTCTCCACCCTCCTCTGCAGAAGCATGTCACTCTGGCCCCACAGCTTGCCCCTGTTATTCCAGCCCAGCTGATCCTCCTCGCATAGCCCTGCTAACAAGCCTCTCCTTACCCGCAGCTGTATCTGAGAGACAGTGTCCAACTACATGAGGGCCTTTTAATAGAGACAGCAGCCCTCCAAGAACCCCAGAGGCATTAGCAGGCTTCAGTGGGATTTGAATGCAGATGTTAACCAACCACTGCACCTACTTGCTTGGGTCTCCCATCCCAGACCAGGGCAGTGGCCAGGAAAATTTCCTTTCCAGCCCTGGAGCCATGTAGCCATAGTGCCACCTGGGAGACTCCTCATGAAACAACTATCTGGGATGAGGCAGCAAAGGATGTGGGATGCTATGTGCAGAAAAGGCTCCATGGGATCCAAGGGCCCTCATGTAGTTTGACACTGTCAAATATTAAGGGGTTTAGATGCCCAACTGCTGTTTCCCTTTTGTTCCCATTGATTTCCCAGAGAGACCGCTAGCCTTGGCCCTGACTTTTTAAGGAGCATAGTGCCCAACTGCTTTTTTAAAGTGCAGGCTATGGTCAGGGAACTGGCTGGGGGACACAGCAGCACCCCAAACCAGGCCCTGATAGGATCTCTTTACAATGATTTCCCCCAGCACTGTTGTTCTTTCAGAAGGAAAATAATTTAAAGAAAATGTCCCACAGTGAAAGACTTAAAGAGCTCTGTCCACTTAGTTTATTGACGTGATCAGAGTGCACCAGCGCTGTTCTGGGGGGCAAAGGCCAGGTACTAACAAGCTGCTTAGTCTAGCAGAAAAAAACAGAACAAAAACCAATGGCTGGAAGCTGAAGCCAGACATTTCCTAGCTAGAAGCAAGGCATATCTCTTTGTAACATCCAGGTTGATTGGCCATTAGGACAAGCTTCCACAGGAAGTGGTGAATTCTTCATCATGAGCTATCTCCAAACACCCACTAGCTGCCTTTCTGGAGGAGATGTTAGCTATGCATGAGTTATTGGGCTCAGCACAGAACTGTTGGGTGAAATTCAGTGGCTGCTGCTATCCAGGAGGCCAGAGCATATAATTGTCCTTCTGGCCTTAAAATCTGTAAAGAATGTCCTTACACTCAGATCACAGCAAAGGGGCTGTGGATTGACCCACCCCCAACATGGCAGGGAGGTAGCATCCCAGTAGCCCCAGCAGCATGGCTGCCAGGCAGACATGTACTGAGTCAATCAGAATAGACAAGGTAGAGAAAGGGGTGGGAGGGAAGAAGGAATATTACCCCCAATTTACAGAGAGAAACCGAGGCATAGGCACTGCTTCTTGAACTGCTTCCCAGAGCAGTTGTCTGTGAAGTCCCAATTCTAGTCCCCCCAGTGCATGGGTTACAGGGCATTTGCCCTTTGGATTCACACTGTGGTCCATGGCAAAGTGCACCAGGACACCAAGATGAACTGACCCCTGCCACTGGGATCAAAGGCTCAGTAGACCAACAACAGCAAGCAGTGGACCACCTCCCCCATACATGCCCTGATCTCCAAGAGAATCTACTCCCCACAATGGACTGCTGGCTATTGTTCCTGTTTCTTAGGGTTACGTCATCTGTACCATGTGATCTAGGTAACCAGCCATATATGCTGAATGCCACTGACCTCATGGAGATTCTGAGTAGCCCCAGGAAGCTGGTGGGAGGAAGTGTTTCAGGAGGCTAGTCACATGCAGGGGAAAAAAGCAGCTTTTAAGAAATTGTTGCTTGGTTTTAGTCTACTTGAGTGATGCTGCTGGGAGGATGGGGGATGGGAAGCAGCAGCTTGTTTAAATTTACACTACGTGACCCACATCTTATTCAGGCTACATCTGTCACTGCAGTGCTTGTCCTGGAGGATCCCAGCCCCATAGCTGTAATCTATATGCAGCTACTAGGAGCACAG
Source organism: Crocodylus siamensis (assembly GCF_052110815.1). NCBI lineage: Eukaryota > Metazoa > Chordata > Crocodylia > Crocodylidae > Crocodylus > Crocodylus siamensis. The sequence continues at coordinate 50,230,826 of NC_143403.1, forward strand.
TTCTGTATTAGCCTGGGTGGGGAATTGAATAATAATTCTCTCCAGAGATAAAACCCACTGGCACAAAGAGAGAATGTCTGACTTCTACCTAGCAGGCAGGGCTGGGACTGGGACCCCCTCCTGAGTCACTGGGACCCCGTCCTGGAGTCACTGTGGTCACTGCCCAGCAGTGGACCCTGTAGAGCTGATGGGGAGAGTTAATAAAGGACATCCCAGCTGATCCCACAGAGGTGGGTTGACATCCCGCATCCCTGACCTGTAGGATCCCATCTCTTCCTTCCAGCTCAGGGGCATGAGGCAGACCTGTTCTCTCTCCACCCATCCTGGCCTCCTCTTTTGCTGCCCCCCTGACAGAGGCCAGCCCAGCCTGGAGTCAGACTGAGACTAGCTCTTTCCAGATGTGACCCAACTGTCTGTTTCTCCCCATGGCAGGCAAGAACCCTGAAGATGTGGTGCGCCGTTACATCCAGAAGGTGAAGAACCCACCCGATGAGGTGAGTGCCTGGTCCCAGCTCACATTGAGGGCCCTCAGGACTGGTGGTGGCACTTGGGTTTTCTATAGTTTCCTAAGGTAACCTGGACCCAACTCATCTGAGGACAGCCTAAGTGCTTATGACTACCTGGGTCAATCTAAAGCTCAGGGAAGGCAGCTACACTCATAGCACTCCTGGCATGAAGCTGCATCAATAAGGACCCCACCATACTGTACCCTTTCCCACATACCTCCCCCATGCACCACTGCTATACTCTATACCCTTAACTGCCGCCAAGAAGTGACAGTCTTCTAGCACCCCCATACTGAGCACCAGCCTTCCTGTCATGCACACACCTTCCTAATGCTGCCCATCCTGCCACTGTCCCTGTTAGATGCTTGATATAATGGGAAAACATAACGTTTGCATTCCTGATAGGGCAGAGTTAAGGTTAATCTGGGTAGTGTGCAAGGATTTGCAGTGTGGGCTTGCTGTGAGCCTCAGTGAGGGATGTTTTCACTCCTGTCTGCCACATTCTTGCGTGACACCAGGGTTGGAGGGAGACAGGTGGTAGGGGAACTCTTTCACCTGACAGTCCCACAGGGCCAAGTACTTGAGCCTCTCACTTCTTTCCAGGGGTAGAGCTAGGATGTGGGCTGCTCCTTGACCCCGAAGGAATTAGGGGATCAGGAGCAGGCAGGTCAGGAGGTCAAGGTCTGTAAGGGCCCAAGACACAGCTGATCACTCTGGATAGAACCGCAAGCATGGGGCATAGGAACAGAAGGCAGGGATCCAGACTGGAGTCACTAGCTTGGGGGTCCACAGCAGGCAGCTGTAATCATCCGGGACCAGAACATGGACAGTTGCCAAACTAAAGCCGCAAGCCAGGAGCCAGCTACCTGGTCTGGAGTAAAGTCTGGAACAAGAGTTCAGAAGGCAGGGTGAAGCCTACGAACCAACAGGCAAGAACAAGAAGTCAGCAACCCAAGACTAGCCAGGGAAGCATGCTTATAAGCCTAAGCAGGCATCTGCACCCCTGCAGGCAACTGGGACCGCTGAAAATAGTTAGGCATCTAGCAGTCAGGCTCACTCAGGTAACCAGGACCAGCTGGGTGTTAGTTATTTTGTTTGCTCCCCTGTGTAGTGACCCCAAAGCAAGCAGAGGTAGTGCAGCTGGAACAACAGGAATTGGAGGGAGGGGAAGGTGTATGGAGAGAGGCCAAAGGGAAAGAGAAAGCTGGATTGGGAGAGGATGAGTGAAGAGAGGAAGGGCACTGGGAGAAGCAGATAGATATTGAGGGAGACAGGCTAGGTGGGTGGCAGATTTGCCAGACCAAGGAACTGTCCCCAGAGGCTGGGAAGCCATTGCAGCCTGAAATCAGCTGCCTGGTGCCCCTCAGGTCAGAGGGAGCTGATGCAAAACTGCCGGCAGGGTAAGGCCAGAGGGTTGAGGGCAGGGGCAGGGGAAAAGCACTGGGCCCAGCCTGCCTCTGTGAAGCCCATGGGCTGGTTGGAGCTTCTTCTGTGCATTGATCACCATCCTGTCTGCCTGGCAGGACTGCACCATCTGCATGGAGAGGCTGGTCACTTCATCCGGCTACGAGGGCGTCCTCAGTCACAAGGGAGTGAAGCCAGAGCTGGTGGGCAAACTGGGCAAGTGTGGGCACATGTATCACCTGCTCTGCCTGGTCGCCATGTACAACAATGGCAACAAGGTGAGTGCCACAGAGGACCAGAGCCACTACCCTGCCCTGACTGAGGCCTGATGGGTAGTGGACATGATTGTGACATGAAGGGGCCATCTGAGGCCCAGCTGGATTTCCAGATCTTCCCCCTCCCTGGTCACTGCACCCACCGACCCCAACCCTCTCTCCCAGTCAGAACTGGGCCTGCAGTGGAGATAGTGGGTCAAACCATTCCTGGCACAGCCCACCAAACTCACACCAGCTCAACAAGGTCACACTCTGGCTAAGTTTGGCCCTGAGCTATGAACAGCCCCCATGGGGGGAAGTTGGCATCCCGGGAAGTGCAACTGCTGCCATGGAGGTATCCACACTGGGTAGTGACTCTGTTGTCTGTTTCCACAGCTGGGATGGGGTATGTGTGAGCAACTGTTCTCTGGGCCCAAAGGCATGTTCCAGGTGTCCCTTCTGAGGCAGGGAAGGTCTCTGTCTGGGTGGGTAATGTTTCTCCCCGCTTGCTCTCACCACCTCCTCTGTGCATCCCAGGATGGCAGCCTGCAGTGCCCAACCTGTAAGGCTATCTATGGGGAGAAGACTGGGACCCAGCCCCCTGGGAAGATGGAGTTCCACATCATCCCCCACTCACTGCCGGGCTACACAGACTGCAAAACCATCCGCATTGTCTATGACATCCCCACTGGGATCCAGGTAAGCTGCCCAGGAACCGCTGCTTTCCTGGGTTTCCCATTGGAACGTCCTCTGTAGAAGAGGCTAGGCCAGACCAGCAGGGAACTGCCCTCTTCTATGCAGATTCTCCATAGGGCTGAACATAATTCATTGCTCTTAACCATGAAACCAACTGATGAGAGGTCAGGGTTTCTGCCAGTGGCCGCCAGGGTGATACCTCAGACTCAACATCCAGTAGACGTACCAATGGGTCTGTGGCAGACCCCATCTCCTGTATGCCTAATCTGTGCCAGGGAGACTCCCATTCAGTGGCTCTGTTCTAGGATCTTACTCAGCCTTTCTGTCCTCATTGTGCCCCAAAGTCATAGCTGGCTAATGAATCTCACTCCTGGCCTCTTCTGGTGGCTGGTGCCCATAAGCAGCATGCATGAGGGGTGGTGAATGGGTGGCCTGCCTTTGGGTTTGATGTGGTATAAATGGCAGGACTTGCTTTGTTCCCTGCCAGGGCCCAGAGCACCCAAACCCCGGGAAGAAGTTCACGGCACGAGGCTTCCCACGGCACTGCTACCTTCCCGACATTGAGAAAGGCAGGAAGGTGAGTGGGCTTCTACAGAGGGTGGCTCCCTCCCCCTTCAGCATGGCTGCCTCATGTAGAGCCAGCCTGCTCTTCAGGAGGTGCATGGGGAATTATTATGTGGAGATTGACAGCTGCTGTAGTGCACATGGTTCTTGTTGTGCAGCAGGTAAAGGGGATGGTAGGGCCACTGTGGAAACCTCACAATGCCTCCCTGAACCCAACAGCTGGCACATGGGGCTATATAACTCACATGTGCAATGTGGATGCTGGGAAGGCTCCTGTCATGGAAGCCCCTCAGTAGCCCCTGCCTGGGCTGGTCTTTCCAGGGGGCAGAGTGTCAGACCTCTTGCCCTCAACTTCAGGCTTGGTCTTGCAAGGTGTCAAGGCCCCTTCACAGAAATCACATCAGGGCTGTGCAGGATCTGGCCATTTGGCACATCGGTAACACAGTCTTTACCTGGCTCTTGGCCTAGAGGACTCTGAGAATGTGCCAGGCAAAGAGAGAGCTCAGGGCAGGGGCCTCGGCTCCATGTCAAGGAGAGGACTTGAGGCAGGGGTTGTATCCATGCTCCCGTGTAAGGAAGCAGTGTATTTGGAGTCCACTGCTCCAGAGGATGCTCAGTGTGAGCTCATGTCCTGGTACCATTCCCTAGCAGAGGTACTTGTTCTTCTGGGTCAAACCTGCTGTGATGTGGCACAGATGCTTCTCCAGCACTAGAAATGTCCTGAGGAAGACCTGCCCCTACCAAGCAGGGAGCAACCCCCTATGATGTTTCCTGTGGTGCCATGGCCAGGCAGGGGAAAGAAAAAACACCTGCTGGGAGAGGACCGGCTGGGCCCTGAGGGAGAATAGCTGGGTTCTGAGCAAATCCTGCCAAGCCAGGACGTGCTTGGCTTGTGTTGGCAGGCTGAGGCAGGCCTCAGCCCTACAGTTATGTCACCTTCCCCCATCTCTGCAGGTGCTGAAGCTCCTCATTGTGGCCTGGGACCGGCGGCTTATCTTCACTATTGGCACGTCCAACACAACAGGCGAGTCCGACACTGTGGTCTGGAACGAGATCCACCACAAGACAGAGTTTGGGTCCAACCTCACCGGGCACGGCTACCCTGACCCCAACTACCTGGACAATGTCCTGGCTGAGCTCATGGCACAGGGGGTCTCAGAGGCCAACCTGAAGGACTGAGCAGGATGGCCTGCCCTGCCCCATCCCTTGCCAGCGTGCTCTGTGGCAGCACAACCCCCTGCCTGCCTGCGTGTGCGTGCGTGTGTCTGTGTATCCGTCCACCATCACGACTGAGAGCCTGCCTCACCTTCCAAGAGCTCTCCCTCTGCTTCTGCTGCCTCAACCTTGATCAACCTCCATACCACAATGCTGGGGAGGAAAGAGAGGGGCTGAGGAGCACCCCAGAACTGCTCGTCATCCTCCAGCCAGCGCTCTCTGCCCCTCTGCCTCTATATAACCAATACTGTGCCCTCCCCTCCCAGAGCCTCCTGATCAAGGAGCAGCAGGCTGAAGGCAGGAGTCACGTGAGTGACCAAAAGTGGGGTGGTTATTATTTTTATAATACTCTTGTGATCTGTGAGACTTTTCCTGTTAAAGGACACCCTCTGCCTTGACTGTACACGCGCACACACACACAAACACGTGCGCGCGCACACACACGCATCGTATATATCTCTAAGATTATCCTGTACATTATATTATATATAATAGAACACATATACACAATCAACAGGGCACCTTCAGGTCTCTCCTGCACCACCACTGCCACCATCTGTCATGTCTGGTCTGTGCCATCATTGTCTGGGTGAGCCCCTTGCTGTGCCCCCTGGCATAATTTCCCATCACTCATTTTGTTCCCCCCGCCCCCCTGTGATCATTGAAGGACAAAGTGGGGATAGGGACCTGGACTTGGGAATTTGGCAGGGAGTTGGAACTTCATCCAACTGAACCGCTGGGCACAGATGGAGAAAGGAAGGCTGATTGTTTCTGCTCCTGCAGTGGTTGATTTGGAAGGGATTATGCTTTATTGGACTGAACTCAGTCTGGCCCACTGTTGGATCTCCTAGTCCTCTGCTCAGTACCCCCTCCATTCCCTTGTGTACTGAAGTTTCTGAAATCAACAGAGCTGACACAAACTGGCAGGGTCATAGTAATTGCACTCTGCACTGTGTGTACACCAGGCAGCCAAGCCCTGTGTACCACATGCTAAACACCTAACAGCCCTTCACAGACACCAGGCAGAAGCAGTTCCCTTCCTCTTTGAGAGAGGGCAGCAGAACAGCAATCAACAGCCAGCCCAACTTCTGTCATTGGTGAGTGACAGATGTATTCACTGGCCCTTTTGGTTTTTACTGCTGAAGATTTAAAGGGATGCCCAGAGGAGCACATACACTGTGACAGATGGCATGGTGCCAATATGGTGATGATTGTTTAATGGTGGGTGAGGCTGTGATTCATGCAGGGGAGAGTTGGTCAAGGGCCCTGGAGTCTAGCCCTGGCTTAGCCGTGGACTCGCTGGGTGAGTTGCTTCACCTCACTGTGCCAGTTTTCCATGCTGCAAAAGGGGGGATGAATCTACCCTCCCTATTTAAGTGCTTTGAGCTCCCATATTAAAAGTGGCATGTAAGTAGTACTAAGTGTTATTATGGACCTGCTGCCATTCTAGAGCTGTAATGAGGAAGGAGCATGACCTTTGCTGTGCAGACAGGCTGGTGACAGCCCTTTAAAATTCCCTGTTCCTTTTGATTGGCTGATGGCCACAGGTACACCCACGTGGCTCCCCCACATGCACTTGCCTGCAGTCCGTACACAAGGTTCCATGTCTTGCGTGGCCAAGCTGCCCCGCTGGGCTGGAGCCTACACAAACAGCTAGAGGGAGGTGGGGGGAGAAGGGGATGGCATCTGGGAGTGGAGGGGAGGGTGTCCCTGTGGCATTTGGGCAGAAGCAGAGCGCAGTGCCTCTTTAGCTCTTTCTGGATGGGTGTGTGTGTGTGTGTGCATGCGATGGTGCTTGGACATGCATCTGCAGGAGAGGGATGTGAAGGAGGGTGAGGGAGCGGTGAGGCAGGGCCAGAGGAAAAGCTGTCCTGAAGGACACGAGCACAAGCAGAGGCCCTGTTTCCTTGCTTTGTCCTTCTTCTGGCAGGGCTGTACTGGTGGCTGTTAACAGAGGCAGCCCCCTGCCTCTCCCACCAGTGCCAGGCACTGGGGTCTAACAAAGGGCTCTCTGAGGGGGCTAGGGCTGAGCCAATATCTAGTGTCAGGCTTCTGCATCTAGACAGGGGCTTAAAGGAAGCTGGAAGCTCCCATCTTTCTCTGCTCCTGGGTTGATAACCAAGTGCCCTGCTCGGTGTTCCCACCTGGGGGCACCTCCACCCCTTCCCAGCAGGAGGGAGCTGTCTGTGGGCTGCAGCCCTAGAGACACACACAGGTTTCCCTGGGATGCCAGAGGCAGCAGAGGGCTCTTATTTGCAAGCCAGGCTGTGCTCTGCAAGTCTCCTCCCTGTCAGGCAAACACCAATACATGCACACAACCTGCTCTCACACAGCCTGTTGACTGTAAAAAGCAGTTGCAGCATGTACACACCCAGACACAGCACCTCACATACACTGCCTGCTTCTTCCCTTGACTGCCTTCATGCATGGTCTTGCTGGTATACTCACTGTGTCTTGCATATCCTCTCCCAGGCACAAACACATCCTATTTATCACCTGGTCTCACACACGTGCCGTCATATCTGTTACTGCTATCTGGATGGGAGAGATGGCACATTTACAGCAGTGTAACTTGCATTCCACTGCTGGAGAATTATCTCTGAAAGAATTGGGGGTAAATCTTTCCTGGTATAAGTGACACTTATGTATGTGTCATCTGTTTGGGCCTGTCCTGGGATAGCTCTTTGCTCAAGGCAGATAGGCTACTACGCAGGGGCTTGAATTGCAAGGTGCTGTAATAGTTCCTACTGTTTGAGTTATTCTATGATAGCTGCCCTTCTATCGACTCCTGATCCCAGAGTCATTTACAGGGTATACAAGTGACGTGAGTTACATCAGGGTATGTGTTCAGGGTATGTGTATGTCTGTCCATGCCCTGCCCCCCCCACTCCAGTTTTGCATTCCCAATCTCTCCACAGAAATTTCCACTTTCCCTTGTCCCCAGAAGGCACTGGGCCCTTCCTTGCCTAGAGCACACTCCCAAGCCAAATGTCCCTCAGCTCAGGGACAGGCCACCTTTTGGTGCTGCCTGACCTCTGTTTGTGGTTGTCATAGTGGCTGTCTTGGACACTCTGAGCTGGCTGTGAGTCTCCACTCCCTTAGAGGGAAATCTGAGGCTGCAATGTGGTACCAAAGCAATGCCATGGTGACTGTGAGGATTATGTGCTCCTGACCTTGCAGCAACCAGTTCATGCCCTCAGTGGCAGCTGTGACCGGTGACAGGTGCCCCTTCCAGGTGGATGCAGGGTTCTGCAGGGAAACATGGGTCATGCACACAGTGTCATGCTGGAGAGGCAGTCAAGCCAGCACTGTCCTGTGCTCTGGCAATGTCTGGGGATGCTTAACAGCTCCCGCCCCATGGTACCCTCTGTCTGACAGGCCTGCAGAACCCAAGTACGCACCAAGCCTCCTATTCAGAACTCAGCTGGGACAGTGCGGCTTTGGGGGAACATAGAAAAAGGCCTATCCTGGGGACAGAGAGCAGCTGGTGGAATACACATGCACATACCATGTATGCACACAGATGCTCTGACCACATGCATCAGTGCATGTAGAAACACATATGAACATATGCACACCACACAGGCAAAACCACTTAGGCACTGTGAACAGACACACATGCATACATCCCTGCACATATATTGTGCACACAAGCACCATACATCCTCTGACATTCATATATAACTGCTCCTCCACGTCTGCCACATGTATATGCACACACACATGCACTTCTTCATACATACTGCAAGTGCAAATACCATCCCAAACACCCCTCCCCACAGCGAACACTGCAGTGCACACTTTGCATATGGAGATATCCCTCTGATATAATCACACCGTGTGCACACAAAGTGGATGCATGCATGCATGCACACGCGCGCATACACATATCCCCTGAGTGCCACTGGCCCAGCAACCTGTCAGGGCAATAAGAGAAGGTACCATGAAAGGGTACATGTTGTCCTTGCCACCCAGGAGAGCATCTGCTTTGTTACTGCTGGAGGGGAAGAAGCCAGCCCCAAATAGCTCCCACCCCCAACCCCTGGTGTTCCTGGGTCATGAGGGGGTGGTCAGCCTGCCCCAGAGCCTGATCTGATGTCTTGGGCACAGCCAGCCCCTATAGTCTCAGCTCCACAGCTCTTCCAAGGCTGGTGCATGCCACTGAGGGCTCCCTGGGGCTCACAGCCCAGCACCACTGGTCAGTACAGCTTGGCGGGTGGGAGGCTGGGATAAGGCCCATGCTGGTGATAGAATTAAGTGGAGAAGGAATGGAGGGGAGGGTGGTGAGAGGAGCTAGGCAGGATCTGAGAAGGGGAAATGTAGGGGGGTGAGAAAGAGCGTGTGGGGGGTGTGGGGAGAGAGAGAAATGGGGCAGAGATGTGAGGGCACAAAAGGTGTGTGTGTCTGCAGACTGCTTTACTCCTCCTTGATGATGATGGGGCCAAGCCTGGGGTAGCAGTGTGGTAGGGAGAGTCTTTCTTCTTGACCCACCAGTCCCTGCCCCTAAGCGGGAAAGCTCATTGGTCCATGTCCTGCATGCGGTCTCATCTAGCTAAGTGTTTGTGCCAGGAGGTGGCACCTGGTGTCAGGGGAGCCTATCAGCGCAACTTCTGCCTAGTGCACAGGCCAAATGCTGGACCAGGAGCTTGCAACGCACCCAACAGCCCCTGCACCTCCATCGCTCCATGTGAGCAGATGGGTCTTCCGATAGCCTTTTTGTTATATGGAGGCTGGCAGGTCAAGGGAAGGGGGTCAGTAGTGGACAAGGAGGGAAGTAGGGCTTGAGTGTAGCATCCCTTCATGCCTCAGGGCAGCCTCTGTGGGTCATCAGCGCCTCCCCAGTACCCAGAAAACGTCCCTCTCGCCTGGTGGGGGGGGGGGGGGGTCGCTGTCCCCACCTTTGCAGCAATAGCAGGCAAATGGCTTTACAAAGGGCCTCGCTCCACTTGGGGAGTCTGCATGGGAACTGCTCTGCAAATGCACCCGGCCTGGCCTACTGGTTCTCCCTAGCCAGGAGAGCCAATTAATGCAGGGAGCATCTACTTGGGGAACCCAGTGGGAGAGCGACAGCTGCCTGGTTTAATCAAAATGGAGGAGATTGTAGCTGGGTGTCTTGGACACTGAGAGGTGGTCTGTGGAGACCCCGGTTCCCAGCATCTCACACTCTGAGCTTATGCTCCTGGGATCAAAGGGGAACAAGGCATGCTGGGAGCTGTGGGCTCCAGGTGGCTCTTTGGGATCTAACTCCTGAAGATGGCTTGGTCTCTGTACGGGGCCTCTCTGGGCATCCTTAAGGGCTTTGTAATTTCCTTTGTTTGAATCGCCTCTTTCATGCTCGGCATGTGTTGGTGTCTTTACAACTTATTAAATAAATGTGCAATCCAGAAGTGCCTGATACAGCGTGTTCATTGTCTTGGAGGCTAAGGGATCATCTCAGTTCTGCACTGCCATGCTGGTTCAAAGGTCCGTTGCAAGCATGAATGAGGGTATGAAGGAAGGGAGAAAGGAGCATTTAATTCCCTCTCTCTGACCTGAATTCCTTCTGCATTAGCCCTGTAAGACTTCATTGGAACCAAGAAGTGTCATTCAGCAGAGCACACCATCTTCTTGTCAGGCCAGTGCCCAGGGTGCTGGCTTGGGACTCAGATCTGGGTTAGTTCCTGACTCTGCCACTAATATACTGTGCCATCTCTGGCAAGTCACTTTCCTGGTTTCCCAGGCTTTGCTTCATTTAAGCTCCCTCCTGGGCATGTCTGCATGTGCACTTTAACGTGCAGTAGCCTATTTTAAAGTGCATTAAAGCATCACATAAAAAACATACTTTTTACTTAATGCATGCTAAAATAGGCTAATGCACATTAAACATCACGTAAAAAGTGTTCACTTTAGTTAATGTGCATTAAGCCAGGCTAATGCGCATTTTCCTAGTACAGTGCCTCACAATGGAGTATTAGCAAAGTACTAGATTTACTGTGCATTCACTAAAGTGCATTAATGCACATGTAGATGCACCCCCTGGGACAGTCAATGCCTCTTCATATCTGCCTATACTGCTTGATATAGCTTGCTCAGATGCTTGGAGCAGTCTGCCCGCAGCAGCACAGAGCTCTGTGCAAGGTGACTGCCAGATGACTGCATAGGTAAGTCCTACCCCCATTGAGCTCTGTGCCACTGTGCCTGGGCTTCTTCCACTGCCTGCACTGGCTCACTGAAAGCTAGCCTAGGTGTGTCTGTATTCCCCACTGTGGTACAGGCATACCATTGGGTTCATACACTGGTTTTTGTGCTGGCAAAGGTGGGATTTTTAGACTGAAGTAACAAGAACAGGCCCCAAACTGGGTGCAGTTAAACTGGTATCAGTGTGACTTTAACTGGGAGCATTCATCCCCTTAAACCAGTGAGCCTCAGTCCTGACCACAGCATCCAGTGCTAAGCAATGGGTCACACAGAATCTCTCCCAGGGGGATGGCAGCAAACACTCTCCAGGTCAAACAGCAGCAGTATGTTACCTGCAATGGATCCAGGTAGGCAGTACTGGTGTTGTATTATTCATGATGGCAGAAAGGGCAGCCTTTCCACACCATCCCCATATCTATCCGCACCCCTAGAATTAAGGGGTGCAAAGTGAATCAGCCAGGAACAGCCTGCCAATAATCCCTCCCATTGCTGGGAGTTCAGAGACCCAGGTCCCGATCACTCCTGAAGAAGGGCTGAATCCCATGTTCAATCCACGCCTTACCTGTGCCCAGCAGCACCAGGGGCCTAGCAGTTTGCTGGGGTTGGCATTAATCTCCATTCCTCCCTGTAGCCAAGTCTGGAAGTGGTCAGGGTTGGCAGGTTCTGACCTGAGGGCTTGATGCTGCAGAACCAGGCTCCTGCCAGCCATGCCTGCCTGTCTGCAGGACTTGCTGGATTGTCTCTTGCTCAGCAACCCAGCTGGTGCTCATTAAAGCTGTAAGTAGCATCTTATGGGCAGCTACCCAGGGAAGCACAGTGATCATAGCATGAGCAGGTGTCTCAGGGCCTGGAGCAGTGTTTCCAGGATGGGTGGCCAGGCTTCCAGGGAGGCAGACAGTTGAAGGGGGGGAAGAGCTCACAAGATGATTCCTGTGGCCAGAGCTTGCTGGGAAGGGGGGAGAGCTCCTACCCCACGTGGGCTTTTCTGCACTGGCCATATCTGACCCTGGTCTGTGGTTTGGAGGCACTGACCCTCTGCCTCCCCAAGTCCCTGTGTCATTGCCAGGGTGCAGGATGCCTGGGTTAGATCCGAGAAATCCATCCTCCGTGCTGTGCTGAGCCGTGGTCCCAGAGAGGGGCTGCTGCTAACGCCGGGCTAATTGCCCAGAAAGGACAGCCGCGTGTGTGTCCCTAGGAGGATTTATGTCCCAGGACATAAATCTTCTGTCTTCTACCTAGCAACTAGCTTGGTTTGGAGCTGCGTGGCAGAGCTGGGCTCCCCCCAGACTGCACTCGCGTGGGAGCAGGACAGAGCTCACCAGGACACCGAGTGCGCTGCTGTTGGCTTGGGCAGGGGCACACAGCAGCATGCACAGACCCACATGACTCCACCCTCCCCAAAGCACATTTCCCTCCCCACATGCACAGCACCCCTTACCCTCAGCCTGGGGAGGCACAGCCTCCTGCACATCCCTCCTGCTCCCACCCACCCACAGCAAGGGCTCCTTCCCCCCCACCTCAACACCTCCCTGCCCAAGAACAGCTGCCTCCCCCATGACACTCTCCAGCCCTGCCTAAACACAGGATGCATGACCCCCATCTTCCCTTCTCTCACACAAACATACCCTTCCCCACACAGGAACAACACACCCTCGCCTTCACACACACAAAGGGACAACACCCACCCGCCTGCCCTGCCCACACAGGAACACAAACAACCCCTCAAACGTGTCTTCTGCTCTTTCTCACGCACGCCCAGCCCCAGCTTCCTGGTGCCACCCAGCATCTGTCCCCTGCTGCCCATGCACACGGAGCACCAATGGGGGTGATCAGTGTGCATGTGGGGTCTAGGCAGAACCTGTGTCCCCTGCCTGGGGGCCCTGGTGATGCCCCCAAGCCTCACAGGGAGCAACAGTGCAAAGCATGTAGCCGACGACCTTTCTCCCATCCATGCTGTGCTGCTTAGTTGTTCTCTGCCTCTGTGGCCTGGACACAGATCTCTGGCAGCAAGCAAGAGCAGGTGCCAACAGAAGACAAGTACTTCCAAGGGAGCTGCAGTACAGGCCATACCTGGCACCCCAGCAGGCACAAAAGACACTAGTGTTAATTTGCTGCTCAGTTCAGGGAAATACAAGGCTGAGATCTCTGGCCATTTGCACTGGGATTACAACTCTCTCTCTCTCTCTCTCATCTGTGCCTGGGGAGCTTTTTGGGTACAAAAGTGTTTCCTAAACGCCGGCTCCATTCATCATAGCCCTGTCTAGGGCACCAAGGGACACAACACTGGGCTATTCAGCATGCAAATGAATGGCTGCCCCTTTACCAGGGTGTCTTCAGGCCATGCAACCTCAGCATGGCAGGAGCAGGAGGGAACGCGCTTCCCCTCATAAAGGGGGCTAAGAAGCAGAGGGAGTCCCCTCCTGCCTTCCCCCAGGCCATGCATCCCTCACAAAGGGGCTGTACAGGTAACCTGGGCTGAGCCATGATTGATGATGAGCTATTTACTGCTGCTGTGCTGCTGGGTTTGGCCCATTCCCCTGAGGAGCAGAGGCTTGCAGCTGCTACTGCCAGTGCCAAGGGGAATGCGCTTAGTGCTGCAAAGTCAACATCTCATCTGCACAGATGCAGCCAGCCAGCATGCCCCAAGCCTGGCTAGCAGGGTCTGCCACTGCCTTTCAGGTGGGGGATCTCAGCACACAAGATAGACTGTGCATACTCACAGAGCAATGGGTTAGGGCTGAAACACACGCAGATAAGCATGGGGCCCAGGAGCTTAGTCACTGCACATTGTTCAAACCCCATGCTGAGGCCAGATTACTCTTTTCTTCTCACACTGCTCAGTGGAGCTCATGGCTACAGCCTCTGGATGCTTTACTGCCAGGGAACAGACACCCCCATCTAAAGCTATATCCCAGTTGTAGAGGTCAGGAGCTGAGACCCCAGTATATAAAGATCAGAATTTTCCACTTATGTGGGGTGTCCAAGTGGAGACACCTGGGACCTGCTTTCTCAGAAAATGGGTAGTTAGCTAGCCTCCTTGCTCCAAAGCTGGTTCCCATTCAGTTCACTTGCCCTAAGCACTTCTGTGAACCAGACCCCCTGGGCATCACAGTGACCATCTGTGGGTAGTTTGGTTCAAAGTATTTGCCTGGTGTCACACAGGATCCAGGGGCTGAGTGCACAGGTGAGAATGACTCCCCACTCTCATTTCTGGGGCCCAGTGCTATGATGGCAAGGGAAGTCCTGTTTTGCCCCAAGTAGCAGCCTGCCACTGGTGTGGGTAGAATATTAGCTGCTAACTCTGTGAGTCCCTGAGCAGGTGCAGGCTGTGACTCTCCAAAGCCTTGTGATGTGGACAAGCCTGGACAGCTCTTCAGGGGCTGGCAAAAGACTCATCCCCATCACCAAGACCACTGGCTGCCAAGTTTCTGCTTAAAAGGCAGGGTCCAAGTAGAGCTTCTTAAAGACACCAGAGCTCAGGTGGGTCAACCATGGTCCCCATCGCCCTCTCCTCAAACACAGCTGAGACTTTTTGGCTGAACAATGGTTGGCAAACAACTGAATCAGCTTGAGTCCCCACTCACATGCATGCCCAGACTGCGTACAAACAGAAAAACTTTATTATGGGAAAGGGGCACAGTCCAAACATGGGACACGCAAGAGAACAGATCTGTAAGAAGATTCACAGGCAGGGGCTCTCCCTGGCAGCTGTCCATCTCACTCCCTTCCACCCCCTGGGAAGCCTGGACTGGCAGTGATGTCCCTTTGACTCACCTGCAAAACCTCACTCACGGTTTGGAGCAGCAAGCAGCAGCAGCCCAGGTGTTTCTTCATAGGTGGGTGTCTGATCCCAAGAGGCTGTTGAGGGACCCTGGGTGCTGCTCTTCACTCAGCTTCACAATCTTGCTGAGCAGGGGCGCTGGGCTGGCATCAGGTCCCATTCTGCTCAGCCTCTGTCCCCTGGGCCTTATCTTATGGCACAGTCTAAAGCAGCTGTACTATGGAGGCCTCTGCATTGTCTCTTGAGCAAAGTCCTCAGCAAAGGTGAGTCCAGGATGCTTGGGAATCTTCCGCAAAATCTTGGATCCTAGTCCCCTCCTGGCCTTTCCGGCAGTCCCTGATCCCCAGTCCAATTTCATGGCAGTTATGGTGATTCCCCAATATCATTAGAGGATTAAGGGCAGGCAGCTCATGTAAATGACATTTGTTATGTTGGCCCTTTTTACCAATAGAGGAGTGCATTGTACTTCGAGCTTCTGGGCACAGGCTGACAACCCCTGACAGTCACAGGGCCGCTTGCTTTGGGCAGCCAGGGTGGACAAGGCTCAGAGTGGTTTGTGGTGATAAACTTCAAAGACTCCAACATGCTTCCTGTTCAGGGCCAAGCAGCCCTGTGATGCCCACAGCTCAGACCAGTCTATGCAAAAACCCTATTGCTAAGGTCATTGGTCACCTGACATTATATGGCTGTGGTCAGGTGTTTATAACTTTGCCAGGCTAATTGCTGGAGCTGAAATTTTCCATGCTCTGGATTTTTTTTCCCTCTGGCTGGACTTTATTGGAAAATATCAACCACAGCTGAAAAGGGGCAGACAGGAAGTATTGTTTAGTCCATTCCAAAACGCTGGTGGCTTACACTTTGCCAGTTGTTCTGGAGCAGGGCTTCAAAATGGGGTGCAACTCTTAGAAGAACTGCCCTGCACATGTTCAGTACAGACTTACTTGCTTTTGGCAGCTAAATTCCCTTAACATTCAACTCACCCTGCCATGCTCCAGGCAGGCGTTAGCAGGACCAGTGCAAGCTGGGTCTGGGTCCAGGCACCTGAACTGAACACAGAGAGTCTGTTTCCTCTGTGCTCGCAGTGATGCCCCCCACTGGGACCATGGTTCTGGGCAAAAGTAGCTGTCTGATTTGAGGGTAAAACCAGCCAGACCTTCTGGGATGGGGCAGGAGCCTGGTAGGAGAGAGGTGAAGGAACTGGTGAGGGGAAGGGTTAAGTCAAGACTGGGCAAGGAGATTGGACCTTGTCTAGGAAGGCTGGGATGGGCTAAGTGAGGAAAATGGGACTTGGACATGGAGCAAAGCAGGGGGAAGAGACAGCGTCAGGGGGCAGGCAGGAAGGAAAAGACTGAACAGGGCATACTTGAAGGGAACAGACAGAAAAATTTGTACCCACAACAGTTCATGTCCTGCCGGAGCCTGGAATAGAAAACAAGATCTCTGAGTTTTGCCCCCTCCTCTGCCATCTGCATGTCTCAGTAAAACCCACTGACAAAGTGGGCCTTCCCCCAGAAGTACAGGTCTATGCAGAGGATGACAACCTACTATTGCTAGAAGTTATTCCAGAACTTCAAGTGGCAGAGGCCCATGCAGTGGATCTGACTCCAAACCTGCCGATGCCCTGTGTGAGTGCTAATATGATGCTGCAGGATGGAAACTCAAATGCATTCAAAAAAACAAACTGGAAATTACACCCCAAAACCCTCTCTGAAGTGAGCGTTATGCAGGTTGCATAGTGAAGCGCACAGAACTTAGGGGATGTTGGTTACCCGCGCAGCCTGAAGGTAGCTCCCGTGTGTACACGATATTAAAGTGACATGATCATGTACTGTTTTACCTATGGGAGCCCTGTCCCATTCTGTGCAGGGGCTGGTGCTTTATAGAGGACTCAAAGTGAAGGCAACTTGTCACAGGCTCCTGCTGAAGGTGAAAGGTGTGTAATGCATGAGGCAGGGCATGGCAGTGGCAGGAAGCAACAAATCATCTCTCCATTACAGCAGTTAATGCTGCCCTGGGGAATTGGGTTTTGTTCCTGCTTCTGTCACTGAGTTCATGTGTAACCACGGCAAATCATTTAAAACCAGCCTTTCCATGGATGTTCACCAACTCCATGTTCCTCATTTTTGGGAGGAATCCCTGGGGGCTGATCTGAAGAAGTGCACAACATCCATAGCTGCTGTGAAGCAAAGGGAGATGGGCTGTAACACATGGAGCCCTATATGTTGCTAAGCACGCTAAAAAATAAGGTCTTTGGCATCTCAAACCAGCCACTCGAGCTTCTTGAGCATTTCTGTGCTTCATCTCTCTCTGTCTTGGCATTTAGTTTCCCCCATCTGTAAAATGGGACTGATAACAAGACAGCCTCATCAAACAGGGCTTCTTAGAAACTCTCAAACAACAGAGCCGTGGAACGGCCCAGGAGACAACAAATACCTGATTTCAAAGCAAGGTGCTATGACAAAGGCCTGGAGCCACATGCTGAACAAAGTTAAGTGAAAACATCAGCAAGCAGCTCATTCTGTGTGCACCATCGCTCCATACGCTGAATGTGGCAGGGGTGGGGTGCAAAGTAAGCTATGTAATCATGTAATTAGTACCTGCATCACACACATACACACACACGCATACACATGCACACACACAAGGGGCAGAATGAAGGCTGTACAGACAACCTGAATGCTGGCAGGCCCTCACTTTTGAGCTCGCAGCCTAAACAGAAGTCTTTAAGCACAGGCTGTGTGTGTAAGACATCAAGAGACGCACACAACAGCGAGCTGCATGGGGACACTGTTGAGTTAAAATCCAGGAGACCACACCTGGCCTTCCAGGATTGCTCTTGCCTGTGGCATGACCATTCTGCACGGTGTCCTGCCCTGTGTGCTCACAGCCTCTCCACCTGGCAGATGGTATTTAACCACCAACAGCATCAAGCTGACCCTGCTCAGGATGACATGGGCAGGCTGGGATATCTACCCAGGTGACATCACTAGCCCTGAGTGTGGCAAGCTGAGCTGGGCAGCTGACACCTTTGCAGGCAGGGCTTTGCCATGGGGAGAGGAGATGAGATCTCCCTCCTCCCAGTCCCTCTTCTGGCCTGCTCAGCAGGGCTGGGCTTTACCTGCATCTGCCCTGAAGCTAGAGGCTGGTTTGGAGGCTCATGTTCCAGTCACAGTCACCACCTTCTCACACCATCACGATCTCCTTTGCTGCATGGTCTCTCCGCTGCTGTACCCTGAGTCAATGTGGTTGGACATCCTGGTTCTTACCCTACCCTCATAGGGGGCATTTCCTTGCTCCCTACCCTGGAGGGCATCACCAGCTACTTGGATCTAGGCAGGTTCCAGACCTCACTCCTGGGCTCCGGATGAGATGTCCTGAGAGGTGGTGGAGGGCGGTTCCAGCTTCTAGACCTGGTCTGTGGTCCACAGAGGATCCATCTCAGTTCTCCCACTTGGGTCAGGGCAGGGTATGAGAAAAGCCCAGGACACCAGTGCTCTGCTGAGCCATGGGCTGATAGCACAGAGTACACTGAGGACGTGCCTTCTCTAGATGGTTCTTGTTCAACCTTCCTAACCCCGGTAACTCTCCTCCTGATGCAGGTGGACTCCATCTACTCTCTTCTATGGATAATCTCAGCTGAGACTGAGCAGCCCTGGAGAGGGGGTGAGACTTAAGGCCAGGGGGCACCAGGGCTTAGACTTCGACCTCAGTGGGCTAGCAGGGAAAGTAGGGTCCATGGCAGCTGTCCCCTTAGTCTCCCCCGCTGGGCACTGCAAGGGGCTGCCTCAGCTCTCATCGCCCCGGAGGGCTCTGACGTACAGACTTGCTGGGACTCCTTCCATCTTCTCCTGAGGGGTCCCCCCTCTCCTCTGCACTGGTTGCACAGCCAGCCCACAGCTCAGTGTGTCTGGAGGCTCAACACATAACGTAGCAATCACCAGAGGCTGAGTGGCACGTCCCTGTGGCTCTGAGTCTGGAAGTGGCTGGAGCTCCAGAGGATGGTTCTTTCAGCTGAAATGAGGTGCAGACCCACCCCCCAGGCCTCCCCCCCGTCTCCCACACAACCTCGTCTCAATGCCTTGGTATAGCTGAGCTCCACAGCAAAGTACCAGTGAAGACGAGATCCAGTCCCTCCCTCCCACCTGCCACACACACAGCTGAAGCCACAGTGATAACAAAACAGAGGAGGGAAGCATCCCTGGGAACTGGTGACTTCCTCTCCTGGGGCAAGGACCACCCGGAAGAAGCCATATTCTGCTTTAAGACAGGGTTCACTTAGAGGCGATAGGCATCTGAGACTGGGTGCATCTGTAACACAAAGCACTGCACTGCTCTCTGTCAGGCAGCTCGGAGTCTCTACGTTGCATCAAAGCCAGTTACCATGTCACCAGGCCACACGAGGACATTGTTCTCTGTGGTATCACCAGGGTTTGAATTACAGGGGAGCTCGGGTGGCAGGGGGGCAAGCCCCCACATAAGAGACGAAAGCTCCTCCATAAGAGAGGAGCCCCCCAGCCTGCTCCGTGCTGCAGGCAGTGGCTCTTTCCGGCTTCCGGCTGCCACCACCACAGACCCCCCCGCAACAAGAGTCAAAATGTAATTCAAACCCTGGTACCACTGCTCTCCTCAGCTTGCCACCCAGAGACCAGTGTCCCCACATCTCTTCAGGTGCCAGTCTGGAGTTCCCAGGGACAGACGCATGGCCTGAGGCTGTGAAGATGCGGCTTAGCAGAGTTGTGTACCGACCCAGGAATAATGGCACAGTGAGGGCTGAGGAACAGATGAGCAGATTATTTCCAGGGCACTGGCAGACATGGCTGGGACATGTGGATTTTTGCTTTTCTGTCCCATGGGAAGCAGGCAGCTGCCTGCCCCTGTTCAGGGTCTGGGCACACAGAGTGCTCCTCGTACCATCTGATGGCAGATGTGGGCACTGTCTCAGGATGCAGAGGTGGGAGAGCAAGGAGCACTGGGCCACCTCCAGCCAGTGTTGGTGTTGTCTTCTGCTGTGACCCTATTGCTCCTGTCCTGAGCCAGATGTTGGCCCCAAGGCTTCAATGCAGGGCAAGGACCTGCCTCAGTTACACACACTCTAGACCACAATGCCAGGCCTGATGGGTGGACAGAGCTGGTACCAGGGTTGGCTCTCACATGCTGCTGCTAGGCAGGTGCAGTCTGATGGAGGCCCAGGCTCCAGGAGTGGCACAGGGCAGGGGACAGAGGCTGCCTAGGCCTAGTATGACTCAGTGGCCGCCTCTTCCTTCTCCCGGCGCTCAAAGGCACTGTGGGCGCGCTCCAGGTCCTGGATGACATCCAGCAGGCGGGCAGTGGCAGCCATCCTGCGGTCCTGGAAAGAGCGTTCATGGTCTGCAGGAGAAAGGGAGATGATGCAGCCAGCTCTGAGCACCTGGGCAGGGCAGAGCAGACCAGTGCAGGAAAGCACCCGAAGGCCCATCATTCTGCTGCCCACCACACCCAGCTCCCACCAGGCACATGTCACCAGGCCTGAGCAGAGGATTTCTGCCCCACCCTGGCCACTTGCTCCACTTGGCATCTGCAACAAAATGACTGGCAATGGAGGGTGGAGAGCCTGTTTGTATGAGGAAAGGCCAGCAAGGGCAGGAAGCTCCTGCTTGGGGTCCCTACAGACTTTGCAAGGGACATCCCTGCAGTGCTCTCTGCCCATCCCTGAGCAGGAGCGAAGAATTGGTACATGCAGGAGAGGGAGCCCCACGTGCTGATGGGAAGGGGGGGGGGGAGACTCACTGGACCCCCACCCCCAAGCGTGGCAAGGAGGAGCAGAGTGCTAGTTCCCTGCTGGAGGGTGAGAGCATTCACAGCACAAAGGCAGCACCTGCTCACCCCGGGATCTGACTGCGGTTCAGAGTGGCCATGAACCCAGGGAGCAGCAAAAGACAGTGGGAGACAGGCACTATCTTCTCTGTCACCTGGTTACCCCCATTTGCTTGCCATCCATGTGAACCCAGGGAAAGCTTTAAGAGAGGGAAAGGCCCTTCTGCCCTACCTGCTCGCCTGTGCATGAGCTCAGAGGCAGCATCCCTCCTCCAGGCTGACACTGCAGTCAGGGCTCTATGAGACTGTGGGATGACTGCTGTTGGCCCGGCTGGCCTACCAGGTCCTTGGCCTGTGGCAGGAGTAAGCTGGATTGCCTGGGCCCAGGGCCTAATGCACCATGAGCTGTCTGCTTCCCAGGCTGGCACCACCTGAAGACCCCAGAGGGGCTGAGGCTCTTGCCTGCTCCCACTTCATGGCTTGGCACAATGTTGTGCCTCTGGCACCTTCCTGCCAAACCCCCTTGGCTGCTGTGTGGAGCAGCAGGTCCATACCTTCCTGGGTATAGCTGCCCTCCTGCTCCAGTGCCAGCCTTGCTTCGGAGAACTCCAGGTACTTCTCCCTGGGGAGAGGAGAAGGCGAGTGTGAACTCTCAGGGGCAGGGACCGCTCCCGTCTGTGCAACGGTCTGGCCCAGACAGGGTGGGCAGGTGTTACAAGACAGTTATTGAACCAGGGAGAGAAGGGAGTGCTCAGGGCCCCTCTCTGAAGGCCCCTGGATGAAAGGGTCTGGCCAGCCCCACAGCACCACATCCCGGTTCGCTGTTTCCCGACCGAGACAGTTTCTCAACCCAGACAGACCCACGGCCCATGGATCAGGACACTTCCCTGGGCAGTGGGAGAACCAGCACCCCATTCCTGTTCCAGTAAATACCTAATGGATTATACACAGCTGAACCACCCCAGTAAGAGATGCCCCTGCGCCAGACTGGCTGAGGGTCTGGTAGCTGGAGCAGTTCATGTTCCTGAATCAGGCCACGTGGATTTCAGTCTCCACCTCCCTCCTTGCAGTGAGTGCTTTGGCTCCTGGGGTGCAGGCAATGCCTCAGACCCCTGAGGACAGGCAGAAGCAGTGTCTGGTCATGCAGGGAATGAATTGCCAAGGGACCCGCTTTGGACTGCAGGCCACAGGCTTCTTTAAAGGCAGCAAGTGCGACAGCTGGTGAAAGGAAGACCCCTCGTGGTGGCATGTGGTAATATCAACCACAGACCTAAAGACGGGCCACCCCTGCTTTTTCACCCCGGTCTCTGCAGCAATGAAGTCCTGATGGTGACTCCCTTTAAGGCCTTCAAGTGTGTGTTGGCCTGGGGACAGCATCGCCCCTGCAGGAGGCAGGAAAGAGGGGTGCCTGTTTGAGCAAGGCCTGATGCCAAGCAACACTGGTGCCTTTGCCGCGAGGGACAGGGCTGGCAATCTGTGCAATCAAACCCCTCTGCGAAGCAGGGCCGGGGGAGCCAGAGCCAGAGCCAGAGCCCCTTGCCACAGCTGGGCTGGAGGGTGAGGACAGATGAATGTGCCCACATGGAGAGAAAACCAATGACCATGGAGCAGAGGAGTGACCAGGAACAACACTGAAAGGCCAGCAGGACCCACTGTGCGCCCAAAGGTGTGCCCTTGAATCCATCAGACCCTCCCCTGCTCCCTGAAACCTGGCTAGAAGGCAGAGCTAGAGCCCCCGTCCCACGGAGCAGGGCCTGAGGCTGGTGCCTCTACAAAGCTAACTGCCCTCCCTGGCCACAGCATAGTCCCCCTCCCAGCCCACTGGGGCAGCTGTGTTTGTGACACACTCCTACCCCATGCCAGCTGTGAAGTGATGCTCCCCTCCTCAGCACGCACCCATGGCCACCTCCCTTCCCTCCCATGCCACGGTCCCTCCTGTCCCCCACCAGTAGTCACATGCACCTGAGCTTGTCTCTCGCCAGCAAGAGCTGCCCATACACCATCTGGGCCTCGGCATCTGGGTCGAGGGGGTCACTCCAGTCCCCAAGGGTCACAGCAGAGTGAGTCCGGCTGCAGCCATGTACTGGAGGCAAGACAAGGTGGGGGACTGGTCCAGCACATCCTGCGGCCAAGGGGAGGCAGGATGGGCTGCCAAGTTGGGTGTGGGGGTAGGGGCCTCAGCCTGCAGGGGCCTCAATGGTGAAGAGCTGAAGCCTGACTGTAAATCAGGCCTCAGTGCTGTGGCAGCGGGCTTGGGAGACCCAGCCTTCCAGCCAGACGGGGATGGCTGTGCCTCCTTCCAGGGCCTCTCACTGTGCCTCAGCCACCAAGGAAGGGGAGGGGGCACTAAGTTGAGGTGTCTGCTCCCTGCCAGCAGTGGGACCTAACAGACTGATCTGGGACATGGGAGCCCCAGTTCTGGTCCCAGCTCTACCCCTGGCTTGGGGGTGATCTTGGACAAGTTACTTCCCCTGCCTGTGCCTCAGTTTCCCCGTCTGTGAAATGGGACAATGACTCCAGTCTCCTTAGCAAAGCACTTCGAGATCTGTCAACAGAGAGCACCAGACAGGAGCTGGGAGGGATGGGACAGGAGTCCCTTGGCCTCGCTTCCCCCACCACCACCCACGTCCCACACTGAGAAATGGCAGCATCACGGGTTCTCCTGGGACTCAGCAGGCAATCTCATCCCCAATGCTGCCTCTCCCTCTGACCAGGACCCCACCCAGAATTTGCCAGGCAGGACACTGGTGAAAGGTGAGGAGTACCTGTGCGGTCAGCCTGCAGGCAGCAGGTCCAGCGGCTGCCTCGGAAGGCGCCAGGGTGGCAGGAGGGCAGCATATGCTCGTTGTAGATGCTGGCTTTGCGAATGGCGGACAGCCACTGATTGAGCTCGTTTACGTTCTGTGGGGACAGGGTAGCATCAGCACCTGGTCCCACCCACCCTGCGGCGTGGCACCAGCAGCAGTATGCCCACCGTGTGTGGCCTGTAGCTACCAGTACAGCAGGATCCAGCAGCTCAGACAGCACTTGAAGTCAGTGGCAGGCTGGGGCAGGGTTGGGTGAACTGAGAGGCCCAGCTGTCTCCCATCCCCCAGAGCCACTGCCATCACTACATAGCTCATTGAAGGCCCACAGGCTGTTTAGGCTGTGCCTGGGTCCCCTGCATTCTGGACCCCTGCGTTCACTGGGCATGGGGGTTAATTTGGCACCAGTGTGATGCCCCTTGGAGACTGGTGCTCCCAGCCCTCATCACCACTACCAAGTGCTCCCGCTCCAGGCTCTTGGCTGCAATCACAGCCCAGGGGTGAGGGGCCTGGGAGCACCTTGCCTGCTGTGCTCTGGCAGGAGGGTGAATGCTGGTCCAGAAGCACAAGCAATTTGCATCTCTCAGGGATGGGGTCACCCACAGGCAGCACAAAGCAGGGGAGATGCAGGGCTGGGTCAGCCTGAAAAGCAAGGCCCACACCAGTGGGGTGCTGCAAAGGAGATTTACCTAGACTGAGACCCAGAGCTCCCTGTGCACCAGAGCACAATGCTCTTGGAACATGCAACTAGGCAGCCTCTGCCTATGAGGCCAGGATACCAGCTTTCCCTCAGCCATGGCACCTGGGAACTGCAACCATGGCTGGCAGCATGCAGGGGCCACTGGGATCCCCACCCTTATGTTCCTGCCTGGCCTCCCCTTTCTTTTATGCACATGGGCAAAGCCAGTGGCCATCCAGCCCTACCTGTGAACAGAGGAAGCAGGCAGCGCTCTCCATTATACTTGTTGCTGGCTCTCCAGCACACTGGCCGGCAGCACTGACTTGTCCCCTGCTACACACACGGTCGCCCTGGGGTTCTGGTATCTTGGTCATCCTCCAGGGATCAAACCCAGGCATGGCAGAGATAAAGTACGAACCCCTGCAGGCTGAGCTAACACACTAAGCCCCCCAAGCCAGGAGCCACAGAGGAGGACACGTCCAGGACAGGGCACACAGGTTAGCCCTAGGGGCCACACTGCCACCGCCCCCTGGTTGTGCGTGCTCACCTTGCACTGGATGTACATGGTGTGGAGCTGCCCCTCAGCATCCTGCGTGATGATCTGCATCATGTGTGGCTGCTGGAAGGCATTTTCGTCCACCCTCTCCACAGCACAGATCCGCTGGATGGGGATGGAGGAGCGGACCTGCAAGATTAAACCACCCCCCAGTCCCCACCATGAGATGGTGCCTTGGGGCGAGCAGGGGAGGTGGGAGGAGGGGTCTCTATACAGGCCTCAGCCCCTCCTCACGCATCAGCAGAGCTGGGAGAGGTCAGTGCAGGGGTAGCAGAGGGCAACAGGCGGGGACTGGAAGGCAGAGCTGGGGGGAGCCCAGGGATGGGAACAAGGGGGTTTCAAGGTGGGACTGAGGGAAGCTGTGGGGAGCCCAGAACAGAGCACCCATCATTGTTGTGCCTGCCCCTGGCCAGCATTACCCTCCCCATACTGACCGCAGCTCTGGTGATCAGCAGCTCCAGAGGCCCCATCCTGTCAGGGGTCCCTGAGCCCAAGGGCACTAGGGGAGTAGGGCAGGGCCCTACCTGCCACTCAGGGGACTTGGAGTAGGAGAGAGTTTCACTGCTCAGCCAAAAGTAGCGCTTCTTGAAGGTGAAGCGAGTGACCAGGTGCAGGCCCTCAGCCTTGCGCTTGTGCAGGTAGCCCTCCTTGATAGTGGCTGATGGGTGGAAGAGCATCCGGGGCTGAGCCTCACCTGCTGTGGGGAGGAGGGGGAGCAGTTACCCAACCAGCATGCCCACCCCCAGCCTCCACTGGTCGCTCCAGCCCAGTGCCTGCCATCCCACACAGCACAGCTCAGGCACTCAGGCCACTTGTGGGACTCAGAAAGGGGTAGCATTTGGTGCCAGCGTGACAGAAGCTAGGGCTAGAAGGTGAGGTCTGCTGAGGGCACCCACAAAGCCAGGCAGAAAAGGCCCCAAACCCAGTGTGCTTACTTGGCAGAGAGCTCTCCAGAAGGAGCTGCTATTTTCCTACCAATCCCAGCCCTCTGGAAATGTCTACATTTTCATGTGTGCAATCTGTCCCTGGCTCCTAGCTCTGAGCAGAACCAGACCACCCTGGCTGTGCCCATCTCACCCGACTGTGACTCTCCCAACTCCATGTCCTTTGGAACTGGGCTGGCTCCTTCAGGAGTTGCTCTCAGGTACTTTTGCTGCTCTGTTTTCAAGTGTGTGCAGAAAGCTGGGTGCAAAACCACCCGTTATCCCACTTTTCTTCACCTAGGCTCTGCGCTGATTGGGGCAAGCAGAGAAGCAAGGGGGTCAGTTACCAATGGAGCTAGAGCCACTTGCTCCACAGGTAAGAGAAACACCAGAAAAACTTGCAGAAGCCCTAATCAGCTGCTCCAGCTGTGCAGCCACTGGGCTCGGCCAGAAAAGGGCACTACATACCCTAAAACGGAAAGGCAAAGCTGGCACTGCCTGGGAGCTGTCCCCATTCCTATTATACTGTCACCCCTCATCATAGAAAGATCTCAAGCTTCCTAGTGCCCTGGTGCAGCCCTTCAGGCTGCGTTATGATGAGATCTTATAACCCAACAGCAGGTGACAGAGGGAGCTGCCTGGCTGTGGGCAGAGACAGGAACAGCCCTGACATGCATGCTGCAGCCAGTGTGTGGTTTGGGATGTGGCTAGAAGCCATCTGGATCTGCTCAGGCTCCAAGACCAAGCCCAGCCCCCACTCTGGTGGGGGCAGCTGATTTGAGTGTGGGGTCACCACTCGCAGCACTGTCCTGCCTCCCTGGATGTTCAAGAGATCCCAGGTAGAGGACCAAACCACCAACTACAGAGGAAGGCCAAAACCCCCAACATGACCATGGGGTAAAATTCCTTCCTGACCTCACAGCAATCAGCCTGACCCTGGGTGAAGGGGCAAGATCCTCTAGCCAGAAGCCTCTGGCTATCAGGAATGGGAACACTGCAGCACCATAATGGACATCCCTGCTCTGTCCAGGTTTCCTCACCAAGCTTCTCCCTTGCTCTTCCCCTCTGAGGCCCAAACATGCTTGAGCAGATCCTGCTGACACCAGGCCCTGCTGTGATAGCAACAGCATTAGGTTCCTGTGCTGGAATAGGAGAGTGGCTGTCCAGTCTGGCTGTCCATGTTGGAGATTCCCAGAAGCAACTCCTTGCACATACCCACACCCAAGCTATATCCTCTGGTGTGAGGCACAGACCACTTGCCCTACCTCTCAGATTCAGAAATGGGGTGAGGGGGTCTTGTCTCCATCACTGAGTTTCTCCTTTACTGCAGTGGAGTGACAGGCCACTGAAGGGCAGTATTGGGGCTACAAGGATGGACCCACTTCTGACCCTTCTAAAAGATGGGACAAGTCTGGAGTCACTAGGGGCCCAGATGGATCCAAGGGGGATCTGAGCACCAAGCTGGTGCTGAGGCTCAGGATAGCTTGTTGTTACATCCTCATGAGAGCTGGGGCCACACAAGAAACACATCAGCTCTTTGCTCAGCTCTGTCAGTGAAATTGTACCTACCCCACTATGCCCCAGCCTCTAGGAAAAACTTGAGTGATAGGATTTTACCACCACTGGGACTTGGAGATGTTGAATGTGCAAGTTGTATATCAGGAAACAGATGCCCGCTGTAAAGGGACAGTGTCACCCAGGGGATCCTGCCACCATCCTCAGTCCCACATGTCCAGACCAAAGCCCCTGGTGTTAATGTCACCTGAGCCCTGGAGATGCTTTAGGACAATTCTGATATTTGCAGCTGCTTAGAGGACCCCCACGAGTCCCCGGGCACAAGAGGATTCACCGTTTTCGCTGTCCACATCAATGAGCTTGTCCAGAAAGTCCTTGACATGGCTGACGCAGGGAATGATGAAAGGGTGCAGCGGAGCCATCCACTGCTCTTTGCCATGCCCCAGTTGTAGGCCCAGGTTGCCAATGCTCTGCACTGCCTGGCAGAAGAGAAGAAGGGGGAGAGGGTCACAGTGTGGGGCTGGGCCCTCTCCCTGCAGCATCCCCAACTCTATTCCCTCCTCTCTGTTGGGGGTCTGTGTGGCTGCAGGAGAACCTGTTTGCTACACAAGGTGCCTCTGTTAGTAGGGAGAATGTCGCATCAGAATCACAGGGCTCCAGGCATCTTGTCCAACAGATGTAGGATTCACTTTTCCTTATCCTTCCCCAACCGATGTCTGACCTGCCTTTTTCTGAAATCACAATCCTACGCCAAAAGCCTTCCTGTAAAGTCAAGCCCAACAGACCATTGCTCTTCTGTGGCCTGAATGTTATGGTTGTGAACTGTGCAACAGGGACCGCTCTGGAAAGGGGATCACACTTGGGTAACGCCCAAGGAGCATAAATAAATCAATACACATTTTATTTAGAGGAGACTTTCCTTGACTGTGGCCCACAGCAGCAGCATGATAAAGTTTCCAAAGCAAAACAAACGGCTGCATGTTCCCTGGCTGGGGATGGTTTGGGCAGGCCTCAGGGACAAAGGGAAGGGCAAAAGATACCTCCTCCCCATTCTCCTCTCACACCTTCCCCACACGTTAACCATTCTCTCCTTCTATCCCTACACCTCGCTTTCAGCACATGTGATGCCACACATTCATTCCTTACCAGTTAGTTTAAGTCCCTGCATCCTATTCCCCCCTACCCTCATGGCCTGCCCCAGTCTGGTACATGGAGAAGTGGGATGGGTGCCAGCCTCCAGCCTGGGTTAGTCATTCCTTGTGAGTGCCAGCACAGAGGAGCTGCCAATCGCAACCAAGCCCAGAGACTCAAAGCATGAAAGAGAGTACTGGGTGGGTCTACTAAAGGGTTCACAGGATGCAGGGGGGTGACATTCAAGATCCTAGAGGTGACCCTCAGACCACTGCCCAAGCCTGTGGCTCTACTCCAGGGGCCAAGCCAATCAGGCCACACAGCAAGGAGGTTTGGCAGCCCTCCAGCAGCAGGGATGCTCTCAGAGGAGAGACATGGGGGGGAGGCTCTTGACTGGAGATCAGACTGACCATGCTGGACGACAAGAATGGGTTCTCCTTCTGTATCAGTCCCCCTGCCCCCGACACAGCACTTCCCTATTCCACTCACAGGAGGCGGTTAAAACCATTTTTTTTTTAATTTCCATATTCCAAGCCAAATTTGCCAAATCAAATTCCAAATCCATGAGTTGGCCCAGAACCATAAGTGGCCTCACTACCGGCAAAAATCCTCCACCCCCACCTGGGGCTTCAGATGTTTCCAAATCCTTTGGCAGACATCCTATTTGCAGGCCCAAGCCTGGAGGCTCAGCGTTTGGATGCCCCCAAGTTCTGCTTGTCCTCAGCCATAAGGCCACAGGACCAAGCTAGGGAGGAGTCTCGCCTTTCCATAAAGTGGGCATAAAGCCAAGACCTTCCCACTCCAGCAGCTGAGAGGTTTACTATACGTTACTTTGGCAGGTACTATCCCTGTGCCAGGAGAGTGGTCTTCCCCGGGTGTGACTAGGAAGACCGCCTCAGTGGTCACGGTGTTTCCCTTGCCAGGCAAGCATAGGACTACTCTTGATCTGAGCACCGGGATGCGACCTATTGATTAAAACCAATAGGTTGGATCCCAACGTGGCCTTAGTAACATCAGGGGCTGCACTGATCTTAGTGGAGGAAGTGGCCCAGAGATCTGAATCACTTCCCACCTTGCTGCTGTATCTAACTGAAGCACGCTATACAACAGCACATCCAGGGGCTCTCTCACACAGGTCCTCTAATCAGCCATCCCCAACAGTCATCAGGCTCTCAGTACATTACACCACCCGGTTCCATATCTAGGATGGATACAGAACAGTCTGGGGAGCCCAGCCCAGCACAGATGATTTTCCAGAACAAACAGACCTAGGATGCTACAGAAAAGGCTGCCAGGGGTGGTCCAACCAAGATGCTCCAGTAAATGGTTCCCTCATATATACCCCTGCCACTCCCAACCCCTCCCTCCCCAACACTGATTTGAGGCCAACACTAAATTCTGCCCAGTATCTGTATCAATACTCCAGGGTACAACTCAACCAACACTATGCTATTTCCTTTATTTTTTATGGACATTACACATCTGCACAACCGATCACAAGCAGATGCTGCTTGTTCTGCAGGGGCAGGTCAGATGACCTCTTGTGATACAAGCAGCACTTGTTCTAATAGATTTTAAGGTGAGAAGGGACCATCAGGTCCAGTGTGACTTTCCCTATAACACAGGCCATAGAAGATCACTCAGCTGCCCCATCACTGAGCCCATTAGCTTGTGTTTGGCTAAGGGACATCTTCCAAAAAGACACCCAGTCCTGGGTCCATCAGTGGAGAAGCTACCACTTGCCTTGGTAGCTTGGTGCCTTGCTGTAACAAAAAATGTGCTTGATTTTCATTTGAATTTGTCACACTTCTGCTTCCAACCACTTGTGGCCTCCTCTTCACCACTGCCCATTAGTACTGGGCACCTCCTCTCTGTGATGGTGTTTACTCACTATAATTAGGTATAGGTAATGGACGTCTGAGGCAGTTCCTCAGCCAACAGCATAGCTCCACTGAACTCAATGCACATTTACACAAGCCGAGAGCATGGCTTCTTGGCACCTCTAGCTCTTTCGGTGGACTTCTGAGGAGAGGATGTGATCCAAAGGCCCAGGATCCCCAACACACATTACAGAGACATGCCATGGTGATAAAAAAAAGCAGGATACCCATCCTCCCTCCTTCCCCGAGCATGTACCTTGGCCAGGAGCAGAAGTGTGCGGCTGGTCCGGGGGTCAGCATGTTGGTCCCGGAGGTTGAACAGCTTTGGAGTCAAGATGGCAGGAGCAAAGAAGCGGAGGAACAGAAAGCCACTGATGGCGATGTACTTCATATCCTGAGGGAATGGGAATTTATGTCTCCAGGGATTTGCTGTCACCATTAAGGGAACGGGGCCCCTTCCCCCATGCTCACATAGGCTCAGTGGGGCATCAGTCCCCTTTTCAGACCTGCCACTGGAGGGTTGCCTCCAGTTGAGGATTGGTGGGGGGCACTGGGAATATGCGTGTGTTCTCCAAATTCCTTCACGATTCCACCCAAATTTGCTCCCAATCCCTTCCCCAGACCCAGCTCCAGTCACACCTACCAGTTCCCAAGCCAATGGGCAGTAAAAAGAATCCCCTGAGAGCCATCCAGGAGTAGCTGCTGCTTGGAGGCAAGAGGGAACATGCTAAAGCAGGCAGTGGGTGCACCTACATGAGATGCTTTGTTCAGGATTAGTGCAAATTACTGTGCAGTAAGCATCACTGTCTATACATGCAGATGCTTACTGCACAGTAATTTGCTCTTATCATAAGTAAATTTGCTCCCTGGAAATACAAGTAGCAAATTTACTCACAATAAGTTACTGTGTAGTACAGCATGTATAGACAGCCAAACAGGAGCAAACTTGCTCCTGGTCAGCCAAGCAGCAGGGGGCAGGAGATTGCTCCCTGGCCCCAGGAGCTGCCTACTGCTGGAGTGGACTCCCCCACTGAACAATGTCCCTCCACCCTGGCAGCAGGGAGCTCCCAGCCCCAGCTCCCTGATCATAATTGCAGAGCTGGGGCTGGGAACAGGCTGGGAGCTTGTTCCCAACCCCAGCTCTATAATCACAGAGCTGGGGCTGGGAATAGGCTGAGAAATTGTTCTAGCTCCAGCTCCGCAATCACAGGACCTGCCCTTCCCCTGCAGCTCTTTCCAAGCCTCCTCTGCCCCTGTCTGGGGAGTTGGGGCTGGGAGCTCCCTGCTGCCAGGGCAGGGGGGACATTGCCCTCACTTAAGCTCTGGTGGCAGAGCCCACCCCAGCAGCAGGCAGCAATCCCCCAGTCCCTGCCAGGAGACAGCTATCTCCTGGCCCTGTGCTCCCTGCCAGGCCCTGGGCTCCCTCTGGCTCCACTGACAGCCTAGAGCACCCCCTGGCTGCTGCAGGGGGCCAGTGCAGGGCTGGAGGGGGTGGCAGCAGACTGTTGCCAGGAGCAGCAAATCTGCTCCTGCATTCCTGCACATACAGATGTCTGCTTGAGGTGGATTTACTCTAGTAATTTACTGTAGAGTAAACCCACCCCACAGCATTTGCATCTGTAGATGGGCCCAGTAAGTCACCTGCAGCAGCCCATGCTCTGATTTCATTGGGTATCAGCAATGAAGGAAGGCTGGGCCAGACAATCTGTGGGGCACTGGAGCGAGGTAGAAGGCACCAGAACCAAGCTATCAAGAGTATCAGGAGGATTACGGGATATAGGATTCCTGGGTGCTCTTCACAGCTCTGCCACTGATTCCCCGATGCAGACCAGCCCAGCCCAGCCCAGCCTCTGGCTTCTTTACTTTTCGTTCCATCCAGGAAGAGCACACACCAACTGCTGAAACTTGCTGAGCCTGACGGAGGGTTTTTGAACCCAAAAGCTTGCTTAATGATTTTTTTCCAACTATTTAAGTTGGTCTAATAAAAGATACCAGATTCACGCAAAGAACCTTGTCTGCCACTGATTCCCTGATGCACTTGAGAGGGAAGGCAATGAGCCCTAATTCACTGATAATTAAACAAAGTGCTATGAGATCCTGGTGTAACAACCCCCTGGCTGGCCACCACCAGCGACCAAAGCTGGGATCTCTAATCCCAAAGCACAGGCTTCTACCACTTGAACAACTGACCTCTCCCCAGTGGAGGTAGCAGCAGCAGGGCAGTACCCTCTTATGTAGACCATTACCAGAGCAGTGGTTCTCAACCTCACTGGACACAAGACACCCTCCATAACCTTTGTGAATTTAGTGGCACCCAATTTCAAAAACTAATTTATATGTTAAAGTGTTTATCTCCTTAAACAGGGGATAGGCAGTAGGGGTGGGAGATTATCTAGGCAGAGGCAAGCCGGGCTTATTTGCTTAAGTCATCTGCTTATCTCCTCACATCTCACTATCTTCTCACACCTTGTGACACCCTTCAAAGGACCTGGTGCCCCAACCTGTGGTTGAGAATCACTGGGCTAGAAGGAGACAAAGATACCCTGGGTGATGGGCTACACAGATGAAAGGTGCCATTCACTATGAGTTGTCCAATCCTTGATGGTTGGCTATAAAGCCATGAGAAGGCCTATAGATTAAGACTCTTGTAACCCCATCCCTGCCCCTTCCACCCTACTCACACCACCCCCTCCACAGCTGCCAGACCTCGTGCTCAGCCTCTGGAAACTGGTCCTCGACCCGTTTGTGTAGCTGCTTGAAGGCCACCCTCATGATTGGTGGACATTTCTCCACCGAGCCAATGATGGACTCCATGATGTCGCTCAGATATCCCTTCAGGAGCTCCAGGCTGCTCTCCCGTACCTGGGCCTCAGACAGTGAACCCTTGAAGGATATCCGCCTGAAAGGAAACCCAGAGTGATGCACGGTAAACCCATTAACAGCCTTCACTGCATGGTCTCTCTTGCTTTATTGAGCTAATAAACAAAGCCTTCCCCTACTTCAGGGTGGGTGGATTGCCTAGTTTTCCAAGCCAAGTTCCCACAGTAAACTCCTGTGGTACACTGAAGATTTCAGTCTCAAATTTGGGCCCATTCTTTTACACGGAACATTTTGAACAAAGAGACAATGACCTTGCTAATGCAATCAGCATAGTAGCTTCTGGGCTGTTCCAAATATTTTCTGCTATCCCTTAGTTTCTTTGCATTGCGGATGTCTGCATTGACAGAGCACTGCTATCCAGCAGGGAGTGGAGATGTGGCATCAGTGTAGAGGAAAGCAGGGGGAGAAGAGGTCAGCTGGAAGTGTGGGTTAGATTCTTTGGCAAAAACAAATCATTGTGAAATAATTAACAAGTTGTCATTGGAATTGCAGATTTCAGATTCAATGCCCAATTAGGATGTATGGGGCAGTTTGTCCATGTCAGAGGTATTGTGCCAGGCTCCAGATGAGGGGTCGGTTTGGATCAGTAAGGGCTGGGAACTTATAACCACATTTTCTGGAGTAATGAGTACTCATGGCCTCTCTCAGTGGAACATGGGGTGCTTGGACACTTGAAATCCAGGTGACTCAGGGGTTAGATTCTGGAATACAGTCCCATGGGGAAGGTGGATCTGGGGGATGAAGAATACACACAGCCTTAGATCTGAAAAGCAGGACTCACTAGCAGCCAGAATTTGGCACTGAGCAGGCCCAAAGACTGCGAAACCACCTTGAAAATGACCCCATGACAGTGCAGAACTGAACTCTCCGAGTAAACTCCAGCCCATGCAAGGTACAAATTGCAATTCTGGTCATAGTGATCCTCTGTTCACCCACAAATACTGGCTTCCAACTAGAGAGGTTTGCTGGGCCTGACTCATCTTCACAGTGCCCTTCAAGAAATCATATCAGCCAACTCTCTCAGCATCCTTGGATGAATCGCATCTGTCCTCATTGACTTGTACATGTCCAGTTTTTCTAAATAGTCCCTAACCTAGTCTTTCACCAAGTGAAATCAAGACTGGGCTGACAGGCAGCATGGATCACCTGCAGAGCCTATGGATCATCTGCAGAACAGGTGCAGTGTGGATAGGAGCAGGATAGGCTGTTTTGCCTGGTGCCTCCTCAAGGCTAGGAGGAGGCAACATCTCTGGGGAGGAAGGGGACTCAGTGTAGAAGGCCCATTCAAACTGGCACTTTTCTGCTGAGTTGAACAACATGGAGATCAATTAGCAGTGACTATAATTGTTGATGCATACTCTCTAGTGACCATGCTGAGACCAACCTGCCCATCCCTTGCCACCAGGCAGGTGGTAGTGACGGTGAGGGAGTCGAAGCAGTGACCAAGAAGAGAAGAGATACCTGATGGCCCATTTGCCCCCATGCACAGCAGCATCCTGGCATAACAACACACCACAGCATATATTGCTCTGTCCTACTTCGAACAGCCTTCCCCACTGGAAGAGAGCGGAGTAGTTTTCATGCCTGAGCGTTGGCTGCTGAGTTCACTCAAGCAGTCAACACTCAGGCATGAAAACTACTCCGCTCAAAACTGGGACCCATCATCTCAGTGGAGCTTAGCTCCAGGCCACAGAAGGGCCCTCCCAAGTTCCCTGGGCAGCCATGCTGGAGAAGGGGAGTGTATTCCAAAGGCGATGGAGATGGGATTAATTTTTCTCCTTGCTCTCCCTCTCCCCATCTCAGTCTGGGGCAAGCAGAAGGTAGACAGAGAATGATCCTAGATTTGCAACCCCAGGGTTCAGAATCCAGGGTTCATCCCTGCTGGGGGTGACAGGTGCCTGCTTCCCAAACCCTGAGGCTCCCTGGCTCCACAGTCTGCAGATCCAGCCTGCAGAGGCCATTAGCATGCCACTGGGTTATTTTTAGAGGTATAAATCACTTGCCAGACTCACTTTTCTCTGCTTAAATTAGCACAGTTAAGTGGGAAAAAATAACTGTGAATTATGCTGGGTTCCATGTGTCACTGTTTTACTAATTTGTCACATCTAATTGGGGCATGCAGGATCTTGATCCCATGCCCATGTCTGCCCTGAGACACATCCCGCACCCATCTCTTCCCTTCTCCTCTCCGAGACATCTGCGTACCTGCTCCTCTGACCCCTTCTGACTTTGCCTCCAGTGATCTCCTCACCCTTCACTGTCTTAGATTCATGGTTCCTTTGAGGCAGATGGAAGAAAGTCCAATCAGACACCTCCAGCCTACAGAAACCATCCTGCTTCCAGCTATCTTGGCATGACCGTGCTCCCCACAGGTTATTCTAACATGGGAGGGTCAGCATGTCCAAATGCCTTGTGCAGCAGTCCTTCTAACCCCACATCCTATCCCCATGAGAACCCCAATCACAGCACAGCCCAGCACAGGGTTCCCCTCCCTGGTTTGTATTATTTTCAGGTTCAGTTTGGTGCTTAGCAGGTCTCAGGCTGGTGGACCTGCTCCCATCTCAGCACAGAGACAAAAGTGCTCCCTTCTACCTCCAATGCCAATGTAGGCTTTCCTCAGAACAGAGCCAGTTAAAAAGCTCATTTTCCACCTACCCCAGATGGATCTCAGGTTATGCACAGAACACACCTCTCAAGGTGGATACACCTGATAGTGCAATGAGGAGCTGCCTGCCTTCAAGACTGATCCCACCTTTCTACAGTTGCCAGAGCAGGCAAGTCAGCATCCAAACCGTCCTCAGCCAGTAGGAACCTCTCTGAAGGAAACTCAGATGGTGATCCCCTCATCTGGACCCAAGTCATTGGATATGCAAGACCACCTCAGAAGTTTGCCTCTCCAGGGGTTTGGGAGAGTGTAGATGTTTGGAAAAGGGTGCACTGGGATTTCCCTCTGGGTAGCAAAGTGATTATGGAGAAGCCGCTGCAACTGGCTCTTTGGCGCATTTCCCTCTGAACAGATGATCCTACAGGCAGACCTTGCTCCTGGCCACAGCTGCACAGATTTGGAGCCAGTGCACCATACCCACCTAAACCTGGAGTAAACTTGAAGTTACTCCAAGTTTAGACATGCGCAGACCTCTGCAGCCCCTGCACTCACCTGGTACGGTTCATCTCAATCTTACAGGGATCCAACTCAACATACTTCTTCTCCTCAAAGATGCGGTTTATGATTGGCTTGAGGACCTCATTGAGGTACGGCATCCCAACCACCTGCGGGGAACAAGAAGGGTCCAGTGACGAGAGAGAAATGAGAGGGAAGCAAGGACAGGGGAGACCAGGAAGTGAAGAGAAAAAGGAAGGAAGGCTGAAGAGAAGCCAGAATGAAATGGGAGAAATTTGAGAGAGTCCAGAGAAGAGCCGCTTGTATTGTTAGAGGCCTGAAGAGCAAGCCATATGAGGAAAGGCTGACAGATATGGGACTATGCAGCCTAGAAAAGAGAAAACTTTGAGGGGATTGGTGGCAGCTTATAAATATATCAGGGGAGAGCATCAGGGGCTAGGTGAACAACTATTCACCAAATCCTTTTCACCGAAGTGCCCCAGGGGAAAACCAAGAGCAACAGTCATAAACTCCTAGAAAACTCTTAGCTCAATGAGATGGCACAGATGGGTTATTACTGACAACACCAGATTTCCCAGAACTTGCTGGGACACTCTCTTGTCTACTCACCTTCATGAACTGCTCCATGGATTTGGAAGCCAGCGAGTTGGAGCGGAAGAGTGTGTTTGGGTCAGCTGGAAGAAAAGAGCACAAGATGGGTTTCCAGACCAGCAGCAACCTGGGCATCATTGAACACACTGGATTGACTGCTCCCATGGCATTGAGCACCACAGTGCCTTGTGCGCCCACTCCATCCCACAATGCGCTGCAAGACTAAGCCTCCCCAGGCACTGTTCCAGCGGCAATGGGCAAAGGCAAAGGTACCTTGAGGCAAACTGTCACTGGTTTCAGCCTGTAGGCCAGTGGTAGAGGGGGAGAGAGAGAAAGATACTGAAAGGAGCAAGCAAAGGGCAGCAGATGGGTCTTCAGAGGAGACTGGAAAGGCTCCAGCACATATGAGGAGAAGGGTAAGTTAGAGCAACCCTGAGGCAGCTCTGATTTACACGGGAGGTTGGGCAGGCCCTGGAATACAAAGACACCTTAAAGCAGGGATGGGCAATTAGTTGGGCTGGAAGGCCACTTGGGGAGTTTTGGTGAGCTGTTGCAGACCAGGTCAGCACCACCTTCCCCACCCCCTCCACCTGCAATAGCTCACCAAAACTCCCCAGGTGGCTCTGCCTGGCACTCAGCCTGGAGGTTGGGATGGGGCTGCGGGCAGAGAATGGCATTCAGGAGCCAGATGTGTGGGTAGGGCTGTGGGCAGGGCTGGGATCAGGATCACTGGATAGTGACAATGTGGGGCTGTGGCCTGGGGCACAGCCATGATCCACTGCCTGCAATTCCCTGTGACAGGCACTGGTTCCACAGGCAGGACTGTGCAGCTGAGCACGTGGGATGAGGCCATGGGCAAGTGGGGTGTGGCGTCTGGGAGCAGGACAGGCAGGCAGTGCCAGGGCCAGGGCCAGGATCAGGATCGTGGGGTGGTGACAGCATGAAGCTGGGGCCCAGGACTGAGCCACAATCTGCTTCTCACACACCACTGCCCGCAGAACCAGCACCCGTCGCCAGGACATGTGGGTAGTGGATCTTGGTTCTGCCCCACACTTTCACTGTCCTATGATCTTGATTCCAGCTCCAGCCCCAGCCCTGGCCCTGGCCCCACCCGCCTAGCTGGTTCCCAGATGCTATCTCCTGCCTGCCTGCAACCCTGTCCATCTGCTCACGCCCTGCTCCATCCAGTATACCCGGCAGCAGGTATAGGGTGGACAAGCTGGGGTCCCAGGCAACAGGCTCAGATCCAGCAGTGGCAGAGACTGGCAGTGACAGCCAGAAAGAGCCACTGCTGTGAGGGCTGCCAGGAAGCGAGCCCATCTGCCATGCTGTCCCAGCCCTGCTGCACACCGGGGGGCAGTGGGTCTGGCTGCAGAAGCCATGGCCTGGTTTTCTCTCCCCCATGCCTGGACCAGGTGGGGCTGAGGGCCCCACTGTGGGCTGGACAAAATCCCTTGGTGGGCTAGCTCTGGCCCACGGGCCATATTTTGCCCACAGCTACCTTAAAGCCACCAGGAGCTTCCCTTCAGACCTACTTCAAGGGCAGGAAAGGCATGAGTGAGAACGAGGACTTAATGACATCCATGCTCATCCCTACCATGTACCAAGTCTCAGGCAGACACAAGTGGACAGGGCACTGCCCATGGGCTTCATCCTGCAGGATCAGGCAGGCAGCCAAGAGAGCACCCTGATCACTATGACCACCCTGCCCGGCTGCACAACCCTAGAGATAGCTCCTGCTATGGTCTGGTGCCTGTCACCACCTAGGTACT
Organism: Crocodylus siamensis; assembly: GCF_052110815.1. NCBI lineage: Eukaryota > Metazoa > Chordata > Crocodylia > Crocodylidae > Crocodylus > Crocodylus siamensis. The sequence continues at coordinate 50,269,068 of NC_143403.1, forward strand.
GACACCAGCTGGCACCAGGCTCACTGGCACCACCCACACACTGCTATCAATGGGTGCTGAGGTGATAGGAGGTTCCCTTGGCAAATGCACACCAAGTGTTAGGGACAGATTACAACTGGCTGGATACAGAATTCAGATCTGAACCACAGACAGGGTGCCTGGATCCAGAGCCCAGTTCAGCCCACTACAAAGGCAGGCCAATCATGATCTTCTGAACTAGATTATACACACCCGAGGGGAGAGGGCCTTGTCACTCGTATTTTTTAGTCTAGATCTTGACACTGGGATTCCACCGTGCCTGGTACTGTACAGACACATAAGGAACGAGCCTCTGTAGGGTACAGACCCTATCATGTCATGATACAAGACAGAGGAGGGGAAAACTGACTTGCCTAAGGTCACACAGTAGATCAGTGGCAGAAGGAGGAATTGAACCCCAGCATCCTGGCTCCCAACCCAGTGCCCCAGACACCCAGCTTGGCATCACACTGGCATCACACCAGCTCTTCCTCAGGAGGAGAGAAGATGCACCTGGGCTGGCTTCCACAATGCTGGCCCAGCAAAGCCTTCTTTGCCCCACAGACTCCCAGAGGAAGACCAGAACTGTCTTCAAACCATCTCCATCTGTCAAACAGTGCCAAGGTTGGGGTTATGCTTTCTTTTATATCTGATGTAGTTAGTCTATAAGGTGCACATCTACCCTGAATTCTGCATCAAATGTGCTCAGTGCTTAGGTCCCATGGCCCATTCTCCTGTCCCCACCACTCACCACAGAGTCTAGAGGCCTCTATGGAAACACAAGAAGAGTACCTTAGGCCCAAACAAGAAGCACTAGTAGAGCTGAGGAAAGCAATCAATGATGGGTGAGGATGGGAGACCTGATTGACCAGGTCCCAGTGTGAAGCAAAGGGCTATTTGTGGCTTGAAAAGGGTAGGAGATTCTCCTCTCCCCACCCAACCCTGGGGCCCATATACTTGGATCCAAGAGGTAGTGTCACTGGCAGGGCTTGCTCTGATTTGCAACAGGCTTGTGTTCCGAGCAGCAGCAAGAGGAGAGTGACCAGGAAGCGCACAAGGATGCACCGAGCAGGGAAGGCGCCACAATGAGTTCAAGGCTGACTTCAGTTCTACTAACACTGACCCCATCCCTCTGCTTCCTAAGAGAAGTGATGCCCAGTGCTCAGGGTCAGGGATCAAGGGACCCCATCACACACCACAAAGTCAGGCCTGCTTAGCAGGGTTGTGGTTTCCTTTGGGTCCCCTTCAGTCAGGGCCTGGGATCCAAGAGCTCTCGGGAGGCCCAGAGGCCAGCACTTACAGGTCCTGGTCACCTCCCGCAGGTTGAGGTAGTCCAGAAAGGGCACAGCCAGGCCTTGTCCCAGGAAGATCTTCACCAGCTTCATGGCCACATCCTGGCGGCTTTCCACAGAGCTGATCTCCTCCAGGATGGCCAATGGAGTGACGTGCTCCTCCTGCAACACAGCAGGGCAGCAGTGCTGGATGGGCACACCCCCACCCTGGAAAGGGCTGGCTCTGTGCTGCCTTGGGGAAGCCACCCACCCTCTCTGCCCCACCTCAGGAAGGGCTGGCACTGATCCTCCATCTCCTCTGCCCCTTCTCCAGCTGTGCCACTCACTGCAGCAAAGGTCTCACCATCTTATTTGGAAGCAGCACCTGCTCCTAGGCTTCTGCAACTCAAGGCTGAACCAGCAGAGGGCGCCTGAACCCCCCGCACGGGGCAACTTGGCAGCTGGGCAGCCAGGAGCGGGAGCTGCAGAATGGGCAGCAGCGGCCGAGTCCTGCCACGGAGAGTGGTCACTGCCACCCCTGCACCGTGCTGCCCCTAGGAGTGGGTGGGGGTAGGAACTATTAGGAGGTTTGGCTTGGGGCTGTTCCTCAGGCCTGAGGTTTTGCACCTCATTTCAGCCCTAGCGAAGCATCTCCTGTCAGCAACTGGACCCATGGAGGGCAGGAGTCTGGGGAGCCCTGGGCTGGAAGCAACTACAGCTTGTGCCTCCAGGTTCATAGAATCACAGAAAATTAGGGTTGGAAGGGACCTCAGGAGGTCGTCTAGTCCAACCCCTTGCTCAAAGCAGGACAATCTCCTACTAGATCATTTCAGCCAGGGCTTTGTCCAGCTGGGTCTTAGAAACCTCCAAGAATGGAGATTCCACCACCTCTTTAGGTAACCCATTCCAGTGCTTTACCACCCTCCTAGTGAGAAAGTTTTTCCTAATATCCAACCTAAACTTCCCTTGTTGCAACTTGAGACCATTGCTCCTTGTTCTGTCATCTGATACCCTTGAGAACAGTCTTGCTCCATCCTCTATGAAACCACCCTTCAGGTAATTGGAGGATGCTATCATCAAATCCCCCCTCAGTCTTCTCTTCTGTGTACTAAATAAGCCCACTTCCTTCAGCCTTTCCTCAGAAGTCAGTACCCTAGCTCCCTAACCATTTTTTTTTTGCCTTTCACTGGATTGTCTCCAATTTATCCACATCCTTTCTGTAGTGGGGGGGCCCAAAACTAGACACAGGACTCCAGATGTGGCCTCACCAGTGCTGAATAGAGGGGAATAATCACTTTCCTTGACCTGCTGGCAACACTCCTACAAATGCAGCCCAATATGCCATTAGCCTCCTTGGTAACAAAGGCATACCGTTGGCTCATATCCAGCTTATTGCCCACTATAACTCCTAGGTCTTTATTCTGCAGAATCCAGAGCAAGTAACCTGTCATCAAGAGATGACTGGTGCACCCCACACCCACAGCCAGCCCTGGATCCAACCCCATGACACTACCTAGGGACAAGCCATAGATCTGTATGGACCTGACCCACTCCCATTCCCCAACTGCCCCACACTTCCAGCTAGGCAGGGCTTTAAATGGACCCTCGTTCCCAAGGCAAGGACCCCTCTGCAGTGCATGGATATATTTATTGAGTATGAGAGGAGGGGAGGACAGGCAGCCTGTTAGCTGGAGATTTATCTGTCTGCAATTATCACTCTAAAGGCTTTGCACTTCCCTATGCCCATACATGCAGCCAGGGCAAGGGGGAAGAGCTGCTTTCTGGTTTTAATCCTCATTTCTCCTTGGGGTTAACCTTTTGTCATCTGGATACCCCACTGCAGAGCACTCTGGAGTGAGGATGCTTTAAAGGGGGTATATCGGGTCCACAGGATATTGGTTTTAGGGGGTTGGTTCTGACCCACATCCCAGGTTCAGTATAATACAGGAGACCTGTGGGTGGGTCTGTGGGAAAAGAGATGCAGAGGAGATACATGGGGATGAGCATGACATGATTAGGATTGGGTTGGGCTGGGCAGAGAGCAAGGTTAGGCCCATGCCATTCGGGTCACTGCTGACTTCCTGCTCCTGTGAGGCTGCTATCTCCTCAAAAGGGATATCTCAGAGCCTGCTCCAGGCTGAAGAGTGGAGACCAACAACTGCCCTGCATCCCCTGGAAACATTGCCTGTGATGCTGGTGGGTGCTAGATCAGACCTCTGAAACAGGGGCAGACAATAAGGTCCAAGGACCTGGGAGGAAGCTGGGAGAGTTCCCAGGGAGCCTAGGCAGGCTTCCTGCCTTGAGCAGGCGGCTTGACTAGATGACCATCTCTTCCAGCCCTGCTTTCCTATGATCCTATGAGGTATGGGGGCTCTCTCAGCGTGGGATGCCTGTGTTCTGCTTCAGGTGGGTGGGCAGGCAGCACTTCACCTCATGGGCACTTCCCCAGCTCCTTACAGGCACTGTGAGAGTCCTGCTAAGCTGCTGGGCAGGGGCACTGTGACACGGGCACCCAGTAGCTTCTGCTGGTGCACAGATACTGCAGCAGTAAGAAACTTCCAAGGTCCCCATCCCCTGCACCTACTGCTCTGCGCCCTGCCACCATGCCCGCTTCCTGCCTCTGCTGTTCATCTCCCCTGCTCGTTTTATTAGCACGTGGCTCAGAGAGACATAGCTGCATGATGACACCAAACAAGGGAGGCACCTGGGACCCACCTCAGCCGGGCACAGGATGGATTCCACCAGGAGCTCGATGAGGGGCTGGTAGTACATAGAGGGCAGGATCCGGTCCTCAGCCAGTTGAACTTTCAGCCTCAGGGCACCCAGCTTCCCTCTGCAATGGCACAAGGGACATCACCCACGTACTTGAACCAGGCCAGTAAGCAGCTCATCTCCAGCCAAGACTATGCCCTACCTCTCATACCCAAATACCTTCAAGGCTGAAGCATAAAACCAAAGTCAAGAATCTTCTGGCAGAGCTTGGCCCCCGCCCCATGGCAAGGGAGTTTCCCCTTGGTCATGCTGTGCCTCTTGATATCAGTGTCCCAGCTACAGCACAACACCGGGGCACTGGTGTGCTTCCCCCAAGGGAGGTATATTGTCCCTTTCCCCCACTCCCTCCTTTCAGCAAGGACCCTGTTTTGGTGAGTCACACTGGCATTAGTTACAGAAGCAACAGAGACACTCAGTGACTTTTCCATCCAGCCATCTATCCATCCATCCCTCCGAGTCTCTAACTTTCCTATTTTAAGGCAAGATGAATGGCAGTAAAATGAAGTAGCTCCTCAGAGTTCACTCAGCACTGGAGCATTTCAGTATGTGCCAGAAGATCAGAGCCGCTGCCTGATAGCTCCTGGGTCTGCTCCACTCCAGGCTCAAAGCCCCAACCCAGCATGGGCTTATCTGAAAACAGCTAAGCAGTCTGGCTGGCTCCTGCTAGGTCAGGAGCAAAAGGGGCAAGGGTCGTTTTGCATTAACAGACCCCAGAGACTGGGGGAGGAAGCAAAACTCACACACTATTCAAATGCAAAGGCAGCTCCTTCACCTCTTCAGTGCCCATTAAACATGCATGGGAAGGTGACAAAAGCTCTGGAGATAAATGACTCCTCTGAGGGCAGGCAGTGTCAGAAAGCCATGCTCTACAGTTGTGGAAACTGAGGCACAGGACAGAGACATGATTCACCCAAGATGAGAACACAGGATGGAGGGCAGCTGGGAACAGGATCCGGGAGACAACTGATGACTGCAGTGCTCTGCTCCTGAACCACACGTCCCCTCCCAGACCTGAGCAAAGAACCCAGGAGTCCCAAGTGCCGACCCCTGCTCCACCTTAACCAGAGCCAGGACCCTAGCCCGTGCTTTCTCTCTCTGCTCTTTCCTTCAGGTGCTAAAGGTGGCACCCTAGGCTCACTGTTTTGATTGTTTACCCAGCATCCTCCTCAGCACTGGGGAAGGGCAGGAGCCTGAACCAGCCTTTGACAGGGGATTTCTGAAGGGTGTCCAGAGAGAACTCAACCTGTGTGGGCAGAGAGAGGGGGGACAGTAAAGAAACAGGAACTCACAGGGAACAACACAGCAGCACAGCAACGACAGTTCACACTGTAACCCTAGCCAACCCGTCCTGCAGGTCCCCCAACCCAGGGGACACACAGGCCCTCTGAGTAGCTGCCAGTTTCGTTCATCCTCGTGCCCAGTTTGCTGCCATTCTCAGGGCTGTTCTAGTGTCATGCACTGACTCCCATGTCCACCTGTTGAACCCTGCAGAGCCAGCATGCTCCAGCCCTGGGACAGGAGGCTGAATGCTTCTTCTGCACCACAAACATACGTAGGCTCCCTCTGTAGCACTAGAATAGGGCAAACTGTTCCCCAGAGGGGCACATGGCTGTCCATGAAGAGGAGCTGTGGTTATGGGCATATCAAAGAAGATACAGAGCAGGGCCCAGACATGCATCCTCCCACTTGTGCCCTGCACAGTGAGCTAGGTTGCAGTCGATTCTCGCAGGCCCCTCAGAGCACCAGCCACCATCAGAACAACTACAGCCCTGGGGGGACTTCAGACCCAAGACCCCTGCTACCTCTTACCTTCTGTTGTAACCAAGCCTGGGGTTACAGTCTCAAACACAAAGTGGGGGGTGAGGGGTGGGGTGGGGAGTAATGCTGTGACTAGTCCCCTGGGCCCATCAGCTCTAACAACATAAACCTCCCTCTCCAGAGTACCAGGAGCTGTCCTTTCACCAGTACCTGCAACAGCCTGTCTGTGGAGCCAGTTAGTAAAAGGCACCCCGTTTCAAGACACCTCCAGAGACCCCCTGCAAAATCCCCTCAGTTCACAAAGACGGGAATCTCTCTCTGCCAGTTCCCGTCTCCCCAGGCTGTTTCCCTGGCAGGAGGCTAGTGCCAGTCTGGCTGGGCTGAGACACCCCAACAAAATGGTAATCATGTGGGCTCCCTTCCTCCTTCAGGCAGCAATGTGGGGGTCAGGTGAACTGGGCAACAGAGTCTGGTCCCTGCTGCTGGCTTGTGCTGTCTGCTGCCAGGACACAACATTATGTTCCCTGGAGAGCACACGTGCAGTGATTCACAACCATTAGCCTATGTCTGTGCTGGCTTCTCTGGGGCCCTGATTTTTCTGGCAGAGTAAACTGGCCTTAAAGTGCATGAAACTGGCCCTTTGAGAGCCGACCCAGAGCTAGGCTCACAGGATGCCATTACAGGTGGGCATTTCCTCCCTCTGTGAGGATCCTGCCCTGACCATGAGCAGCACTGCCCTGGTGGGACAGGGACTCCTGCTCCTCACATGTCTGAAAGTGGAGGCTTTAGCCCTTCAAGTTATTGGCCTCCTCTCTCCCATGCCCCTCATCACCCCCTAACCCTGTTGGGAGCATGCTGGCTGCCTCCCCTCCTGCATCCCAAGGCCATTGCCAGGGCTGCTCACCTGTCCCAGGAAGTCATTCTTCCCCACCATGTCCCAATCCCACACCTCCATGCTCAGAAGGGGGCCTCTGGTCTCCTTCTCCAGCTCCCTCTCCTCCAGGTCAAACTCCAGCACCTCATCCCAGTGGGGGAACCGAGTCTTCTTAATGATCTGCAGGGGGACAGAGCAGGTAAGAGTAATTAAAAAAACCAAAGAAACAGGCTGGAAGGCAAAGCAGGTCCTGGAAGAACCTCCTGCTCCTGTCGTGTGCACCTCTCCATCAGTCCTCAAATGCCCCAGACAGATGAAGAGAGGGGTGGCAGGAATGGCCTCTGCCTCTGTTGAAAGCAGAGTCCTCCCTGGTTTACACAGCAGGCAGGAGGGAAATTTAACTCTCTCAGCACAGGCAGCCCCATCAGCCCCTGGTTCGTGCATGGAGGGCCCTGCTCTGCCCAGCTCCTCTGATCTCAGCACTGCTTGCTCCCCTGCTGTGTGTTTCAGGACCCCAGGCACATAGACTCACAGGGGGCTTTTCACAGGGAGAACTCCTGAGGCTGCCGTCTGTCCAACAGCAACTGCAAAGGCCTCATTTCACAGTGTGCTGAGCACCTTCGGTTCATAATGACTGTGACAGGAGATCGGTCAGGTTTCAGCCCTGTCCCATCTCCAGGGGGAGATGCTAAAAGGGAGTTCAGCTAGAGGCAGGCACTGCATAGCTAGTCAGCCCTGTCCACCTCCTTCAAGGCCCACTTCCCCTGCCTCTGAGCTGCCATCACCATGGCATCTGGGCTATATACTAGAGGGGGTTGGATTAAGGACCTGCAGGAAGCATGCTGAGGTACGGTACCACAAGTCCTCCAGCCCGGGACAGGTTGGGCTGTGCAGGCTTCATAGCCCTGGTGCCACTTCCCTCAGCGGATCCCCTGAAGCAGAGCAATCCAGTCTACCAGTTGACACTGAAGGAGCTGGGGAGCAGGGAGGGGATGGTCACTCAAGGCAGCTCTTTGCCTCTTCCCTCCTCCAGTGCCAAGGTCAGACATTACAGGTGACTGCAGAGGTCTCTACAGGTGTCCCTGAGCCCTGCTGCCCAAGCTCATCCTGGCAGGATGGAGGGTTATGGAAGCCAAGTGCAACGTTTGGAAAAAACCCAAAGGCTGTTTGGCAAACAGTTGGGTGGTGTAACATCAGGCCCTAATCCCAGCTGAGCCACAGCCCTGGGCCAACCACAAGGAGTGACGGGAGCCAGCAGCAGCATCCTGCAGGAAACGATATGCTTCACAAACCAGTACTGCAGCATTCTTCAGTGACAGGCCAAACCATGCAGTTCCTGAGACCTGTTACAGGGGTGAACAGTTTTGAATGCATCGTGGAGCAAGGCTAGAGCCCAGGGTACCTCTAGGCATCCACAATGACAGTCTCTCACCTCATCACTGCTGGCTGGCTCTGACCCTGAGGCATTTCCCACAATCCCTGGCAGCCCAGCTTCTGCCCTGACCTACAGATACCTCAAAAGGTCTCTTCTCTCCATGAGATATGAAGTGAGGTGAAAGGGGTTGGGGGGAAGGGGGCTGGTCCCTTCAGCTCTTGCATTCAGGGAGGTCAGTTGTGAAATCTTGTTCCCTTTGCTTAGATGTCACCCAAGGGCACAGCTCACGCCATGTCACATGTCCTGCTCCCTCCATAGCTGCTTATGTTCAGAGCTCAAGCACCATGTGGATGAGTGCGAGATACATACCACTCACCACTGGGGAACTGCTCTCACAGTTCCCGCTCATGCATCACATCCAGGAGCTCCAAGGGAACATAGGGATGCTTAGGATCCACCCAGGACCCCTCTCCTTGCTGCTCAGTCACTGCAGATCAGAGAACCTTTGCAGCCCACACATGCAGCCTAGTCAGAAAATCAGATTCAGAGGGAGACCCTTCTACTCACAGCTGTCTCCAAGGTCTGGCCATTGCAGGACACTCGTGCAAAGGGGTCTGAGGTGCCGGAGATATCCCGGGGAGCCAGATCCCTGGGGAAAGAGGGAATAGGAGAAGGATGGAGGTGAGTGTCTGGTGCCAAGGTAGAGGTCATGAGTATTTGGGGGTGTCTCTGGAGTTGACCTAGGCTGCCCAGCTCAGCAGGGCACTCTGGGAGGACAAAGACTGACAGCTTGTTCTGCATTTGTACTACTCTAGAACCATAGCCCTCCGTACGGAGGCTAGACCCAGAGGGATGACATTGTAGTTCAAAGACAAAATCCTGTCCTTATGCTCACACTTCCAGGGACACATGGTCCGTGCAGAGGATGTGAGCAAGCTGCTGCCATTCATGGGGTTCAGGAAAACAGGCTGCCCCTGAACCAAGGGGGAGGAGGGAGCAGACCCATGTTGCCCCATCACCCATCAGACAAGGGATGTAGGGCAGCACGGGCTCTGGGCAGTAAGAACAAGGATGCACAAAGGAGCTGCATGCCCCAGGCTGCTCCCAAAGCACTGCTCCTATGGGGTGAAAGCAGGGAGAACTGAAGGAACAACTGGGAAAGGGGAAACAACCTGAGCCTAGAAAGGGACCACAGCTCAGACCTCAGAGCTCCCTCTCTGGGCCTTTACCTGCCTTCCCACATATTTTGCCTGTTTTCCTTCCCCATCCCTGCATCCTTTACCCACCAGGGCCAAGGTCGCTCAGCCAACCTCCTTCTGCTAATGCGGTTAGCCTCCAGCTCCTGTCCTGATGCTTATGCTCCCCCTCTGTTGTGTGTGCACAGTGGTCAGTCACAAGGCAGCAAAAGGGACTGTCCAGCCTAGTACTCACTGCAGCTGCCAGTTCCAGCCCAAGCAAGGACCCTCACCCTCTCCACCACAACAGGAGATAGGGGTGCTGGGGGTGCTGAGAACAGGGCATAGGATCAAAGCCCCATAGGGATGCAGGTGGCAGTGGCAGGGCTTGCCTGGTGCTTTCACTACTAGGCAGTAGGAACCAACGTCTATCCCTCTGTGAGCCCCCAGTTCCAGACTTCTCATGAAAGAGCGATACTTCCCATAAGGAGGTAGCACATGGACACCCATTTCTATGAGGAACTGTTTCAGGGACCCTCTACCCTACTGCTACCACCCCTGTCTCCTCAGAGCGCGTTCCCTGGGGGAGAGGGGGGTCAGGCTCCTGGCAGCTGTTCACAACAACACCCCCTCTCTCCTGGCTCCTGCCCACTCCCATCCTGCACAGACGCATCCTCATGGCCACTTGGTTGCCTAGGAGCCCACTATGGTTGCTAGGGCAACAGGATGCTTTCTTTGCTTGGCACTGCTCTCTGACAGCCTCCTGTCTGTTGTGTGTGTGCACATCGCTGCTCTCTGACAGCCTCCTGTCTGTGTGTGTGTGTATGTGCATCGGGGCTGGTACCCCACCCTCCCATAGCAGTAAGCATGGTTGTGCCAGAGCCACAAGATTACATCTCCTTCATCTGGGACCCCACCCTGCTATTTACTCCCCACACTGAGACTCCATCCTCCTAGGGCAAGAAGAGCTAAGACTGCAGCAGAACTCAGGACACCTCGGTTCTAGTCCTGGATCAGCTGCCACGACCCAGGACAAACCCCTTCACCACTCAGTGTCTCAGCTTTTCCCATCAGCAAGTGGGGATGATGAGACCTGATTTCTCTGAAAGTGCTTTGAGACTTAAGAGGAGACAAAGAGCAAGAGCCAAGTGGTGTCCATGCTCTGGGAAGGAACTGCAGGCAATGGAAAGAGGGCTGGAAATGAAAGCTATAAAGAATCAGTAGGATGGCATCACCTCACAGCCTGGAAATGGGGCCATGAAGCTACTGAGGCACTTTATCAATTCTTGTGCAAAGAGATTTGTGGGTTAAGGGCACTGATCCTTTCCCCCCAGGACTGCTGAGCGCCATCACTACCCAGCTTCGAACAGTCACATGACATGATGGGTTGGTGTGTACATGCATGTACCTGAGTCAGTGAGTATGTGTGTGTGGCAGGGTGTCTCAACCTGAGAAGCATCAAACATCCAACCACATCCAAAGAAGTGTTGCCCAGACCAGCATCCCCTGTCCTGGGAAAGGGCCTAGAATGGTGAGGTAGTTAGGAGGACTGTGGGGCAGGACTGAGGGGCACCAACAGGGCTGGGTGTGGGCACCCAGCACTGGAACAGCAGAGCTTTATGGGAAGGGGCTTCAGGCTGGAGCAGTGAAGTGTGGGATCAGGGGTACTGGCAGAGCTCATTGTATGGGAAGCACATGGAGCACATGAAGCCTGGAGCTGCAGTTCAAGTGAAGCTGAGGGGGAGGGAGGAGGGGGCAGTCAGCTCCCAGCTCCATGCCCCATGGAAAGGTATTGCTCAGCTCCTGCTTGTTATCTGGGATAGCCATGAGGGGACACTGACATGAGCCAAGCATGCATGTAGCACATGGAGCCCAGAGCTGGGACACGGATTAAATGGGAAACTCAGGTCTGCACTAGTAGGCAAGGCAGGACTGAAGTGAATCAGCGGAGCTGGGACCGCAGGTGGGCTGGGCTGTGAGCTGGGACTGAGAGGCATGGGCAGAGTTGGCTGTATGGGAATCCCAGACCTGGAATAACAACAGCGGAGCGGCAGGTGCTGGACGAGAAGCATGGGTACAGCTGTGCTGGGGAGCTTATGTAACTCCTGCCCACACGATGCCCAGTCCCTCCCCCAGTTTGTAGAGCTCTAAAGTTTAAACCTCCTCATACTGTGCCAGGAAAGGGTGGGGGGTCATTATCTGAAACATTCACAGAGCTGCCTTTTCTCTCTTCCCAACACCTCATCTCTTCACACTCCTGGGCAAGCTCTCACACCTCCCAGCCACCCCTGGGAGCTCACAGCTCTGGTGAGAAGCTCTCGCCAGCTTAGCAGTGAAAATGGAACGGCAAAGGGACTTGAACAAAAATAATGAAATAAAAAGAAAATAAAATGATTAACGCTTTCTGTCCCTACCCTTGAAAGGTGCCTGTTTATCTTCTTCAGCGTCTAGAGAGGAAAGGTTGATTCATTTCCCAACAAGGTCACTGGCTCCTGTGTGACTTTGGCTGCATCACTTAATCTTGCCCTGCCTCAGTTTTCCACCTGTAAAATGGGGATAAACTGACCCTTCCTCTGTCCCTCTTCTCCATCTAGGCTGTGAGCCCTTTGGGACAGGCTCTGTCTCACATCTAGCACAATAAGGCCTAGTCTCCATTGAAGCCTCTAGGCAGATGGGAAGCCAGGGCTAGAAAGGATCTGCAATTCTTCCCTCTTGCTACAGATACCACGCCAGATGGGTAGGGAATGGAGGAAATTTAGTCACAGTTTTTGTGCTGTATCAAATGTGGACTGAATAGCACAGGGGTCAGCAACTGCAGCCAACACCAGGTGCTACAGCGATCAGGGGAAGGGAGCAACCTGGAAAACACAAGTGGCTTTGCTTGAACACAGGATCAAGATGGGCTCGGCTGCCCACCTGCTTCTGCCTACAAAATGCAATGGCTTCTCTCCTGTTTGCTTCCTCTGCCCCAACCCCATGAAGCTGTGAGCGTGAGGAGGGAGCATGAGCACAGAACGAAGGGGTAGCACTCAGCTAGTCTAGTTCTCCAGCTGCCTGGCCCTGGGTTGAAGTCAAGACACAGCAGGCATCTCCTGAGGTGGCACAGTCCTATCCAGGGCAGGGGGAAGAGTGTTGGCATCACTTCCAGGAAAATAACTGATTCCCCAAGTTGGCCTCTTACACTGCTTTCCCTGCCTGGAGGGTAACCGACTGGCTGAGTTAGTCTCAAGGATCTGTGGCTCCTTCCTAGAAGGGGGAATCTCCTCAACAGGGCTAGGAGAGAGGGAAGGGGAGATGGCACTGAGAAGAGGCTACAAAGAGGGGTTGTCCAGGGATGGAGTGCATGGAGCCATGTGCTCCTACCTGGCCTCAATCACGTGGCAGTGTAGCACTCTCCTGTGGGGCTCCTCCAGCACCCACAGCTCCAAACGGATCTCCCCCTGCACCTCTTCATTGGGGTCAACTCGCGTCAGGTTGATCCAGCTGTCGATGCCTACAAGGGTGGAGAAGGTTGGGTCAGTACCCTCTGGCCCACCACACCCCAGGGTGCTGGGTGCCAGGAGGGCATAACACAGCATGGAATTCGAATGGCGCTGACAGTCACATGCCATTCTTGCCGATCCTACCACCTGCCCGAGGAGAGGGCTGAGCAGTGGCATCAGCAACACCAAGCACTCAGACACCACAGGTTGGGTATCCCTTGAATCACAAGACTAACAAGCACAGTAATACATGAGGGTCTCTCTTTATCTGCTTTCTGAGCCTAGAGAGGATCCTGTAGTCACTTTTCCAGGCTTTTCTCCACCATCATAAAGGTCAGAAACACTCTTTTATTTTTTAAATGAAAACCTGAGAGTGCCCCCTAATTACATGGCTCCAGGAGCTGGAGCTATGATACCAGAAACCACAAGATGCAGGATAGGATTGTGAATGTCTGGGTGGATCAAGGATGTGAGCAGGTGGCCCCTTCTTAGCCAGGGCATGACACACCTTCTCACTCCATGCAGGGCAATAGGGGACACAGCGCTGCTAGAAGAGTTCTCCACGGGGCCACGAGCATTAATCCCAGGAGGACTCACAGTCTCTGCTCTCTGGAAAAGTCTAACATTTTAAGCTAGGTCTCTGGGTTACAGGGAGGCTACTGCGTTGGCATTTGTTGTCTTTCACGCCTGCTATGAACCAGTCACTGTGATGGTGAGATACAACCCTGCATCCCTCCTCCCCAGCACTTACCTCGTGGGTGAGAAGAAATCTGTTCTTTACTGAGTGATATCTTGCCAATGACATCATCATGTCTGCAAGGAACCAGAGCCAAGGATGAGCTATGAGACCCCAAAATTAAATCTCCCTGCATGGACATAGGACATGCTATCTAGTCGACCAACCACTTCCGCAGGCCGCTCACCTCTCCCCGCCTGGAGATACCAGCTTACCTTGAGCCAGGGAGGCACTGATCCCCCCCCACACTGCTAAGCGTGGCATCTTCTCTGCCCAGTTCCCCAACAGGCCGAGCCTCTTCCTCACTGAGGCGCTGAGAACATGGAGCCCATCACTGCAGCAACAAGACTGCCCATAACCAGGGATGGCTTTGCCCCCTTTGGAGCTAACGAAGTACTGTGTCCATGTTACAGAACCCAGGAGGATTTAAGTGGACAATCACACGTCCACATATACCCACTCATTTGTGGATTTACCACACACACTGAAGGACCTAGCTCTGGTAACTCCAGCAGCCAGGAGCTCAGAGTTAATACTGCCTCACCTCCTTGCTACACAGACCCCTTTTGTCCAGTCCCTCAGCTCCAGAGGAAAAGACTGTGATGTGTCAATAAATGGCCAGAGAGCTGCTAAGAAAGCTCTGCCGAGGGTATGCCAGGACTTCCCAGTCCCAGCCAGACCCGGTTCTGCCAGCCCAGGGTCCGATTCGCTGAATGAGATCTGTGTTGGCTGCAGTTTACGCCCCGTGCTTGGAAAGGGCGCGGGGCAGCCAGCACCAATGCTCGGAGCTCCTGGCACGCCCGGCCCCGGTGTGGCCGCTCCTCAGATCTGACCCCTCTCCCCTGAGGGTCGTGAGGGCTTCCTAGTCCCAGGCGAGCTCCATGCAGAGATGACGTGAAGTGTTTCCTGACCTGGGATCTTCCCCCATGGCAGGGAAAGGAGAGGAATTGAATGTAGTGAATGCAAATTGTGTGCATCTTCGTGGGGCGTGGGGGGCTTTTCTGGCTGCTGTGAGATATAGGCAAACACTGTGGTTCTCTCTGGCTCCCAGCCAGTGCTGTCTACTGTCACCATAGAGGCCCTTCCCAAGTCCCATGCCCTTATGAAAGGGACAGTGCAATGCTCCTCATCTCGTTGCTATGGAGACGTGCAGGCTGGAACATCCTTCCTAGCAACACAGGGCCTTCAGCGCTCTCATCCGGGCCTCCCAACCCAGGGCACCCTGGAAGGCTGCAGGGGAGCCATAGGGGTCAGGAGGGGGCATTTGCCAGGGCATTAGGGAAAGGAAATCAATGAACAATCCTGCTGCCTGTTTGCTTCTGGCTCAGGAAGGCAATGGGGAGAGGCACAGAGAGCAGGAGCCTGCAGATCTATTGGCTCCAAGCAGCCTCTGCTCAGCAAACCCCTCCCTCCTCCCACCCACTCTAGTGCTCCAAATAGAGCCCGTGCCAGGTGCTGTCCATGCTCTGAGCTCCCCTCCACCTCCCCCTTACCCGATGGTGTCCTCATCCAGCACATAGAAAGTGAGGCTGTGGAAGCCCAGGGGCAGGTGCAGGGTGTACTCTTCACCCCAGAAGGGGTTCAGGTTCTTCCACACAGTCGCAGTCCTGCAAGCACAGAGTGGGAGGGAGAGGGAGAGGTGTTCAATGCCAAGGGCACTTGCAGAGTTGCTCCAGTACCTTCAGCCCAAGGGTATGGGAAGGAGATACAGAGGCTTCGATCAGGTGCAGTGGGGCAAGGGAGAAGGGCAGGCCAAACCTCAGGCCTGGTAGAGCTATCACCCAACCTGCAGCTCCAAGGGATCAAACCATATGTTAGGGACCCAGATGTGATGCTACCTACTCCAGTAGATGCAGCCAACTAAACCCAGAGCACAGCAAAGATCTATAGACAATCTCCCAGCCCTCCCACCACATGGGAATCCTGCTGCTAATTCCTGTGCCCAGCCAACACTCCAAGCATGCAAATGCCAAAACATGGCCACGGACATGTCCCGTCCAGCGGAACATACCTTCCCTTGCAGTACACGCATGCAAGTACACACACACACACACACACGTCTGACAGCAGGCACACACGTGCACATCCATGTCTCAGCAACAAATGTGCATGTGCGTCCCCAACAGCACACACATGCACCCATGTCCCTGGCAGTAAGCATGCATCGTGTATGTGTCTTCAACATGCAGGCATATAAGTACATGCATGTGCACACATCTTTAGCAGCATACACACACCCCTCTGAAGCATGCAATTATTGCCAAGTGCAGAGTTAGGGTTGTACAACACTATCTCATGCTCCCCTACAGGCAGCATCCCAGACCTGGCCCATCTGCTAGGGACCACAGGCACTCAGCTTGCAAAACCTGGCTCAAGTGAACCTGAAGGTTGGGAAGGGGGCAGTCAGCTCCCAGCTCCATGCCCCATGGAAAGGTATTGCTCAGCTCCTGCTTGTCATCTGGGGTAGCCATGAGGGGACACTGACATGAGCCAAGCAGTGCATGTAGCACATGGAGCTGGAAGTGGGGGCACTGATTGTATTACTATTTCACTGCTGCTAGGGAAGTGAAGCTTAGACAGGCTTGTGAATTAATCCCAAGATCCCCACGCTGTCCCTGTGCCAGCCCCACAGCCCATCAAACCCCTCTAGTTAATAGTTTACTCAGCATGAGATAACTCCTCTCAGCTCAATCTCTCTTCAAACCCATTTGAATGTCATTAACATTCTCAAGAGCAAATATTTGAGCAGAGATGGGAGGACTGGGATTGAACCAGTGACAGCAAAGCCCAGATTTTTTTTTCTTTTTAAAGGAATTGTTCATGTTCCAAGCCAAATCAGCCAAATCAAGTCAGTCCAGAATCATAAGTGGCCCTACAACCAGCAGACATCCCCCACCCCACCAGGGGCTTCAGATATTTCCAACATCTTTTGGCAGGCATCCTACATGCAGGCCCAAGCTCAGAGGCTTGGGGTTCAGATACCCCCAAGTTTCACCTGCCCTCAGCCATTGGCTGCAGGAGCAAGCTAGGGAGGAGCCTCCCATTTCCATAAAACGGGCATTAAGCCCCATCACATCAACAGGTACTAAACCATGCCAGAAGAACAGTTACCCCTGGGAACACTTAAGGAAAACTGCCTTCTTTGACCCAGATACATGGTGTTTCCCTTGCCAGGTAAGAAAACCTCCAAGCCTGGCTGCTCTGGTGCCTTCATCACTGTGCATGGGGCGAGAGGGAAAGGAAGCCAGATCATTTGGACATGGCAACAGGTTCTAGGCTCCTCACACCCCATAAAATGGGGAATAAAGCACGCTGAAGCAGTTTGCAGCATTTAAGTGCCAGGCAGAGATAAGCCAATCAGCCCTCCCAATCCCTTCTGTGGACAGGAGACTGGAAACCATTGTTAGCCCTGTTTTAGACAGGGGGAAACTGAGGCACAGAGGATCAACTGCAGACACAGTGATCAATGGAACAACCCCAGGAATTAATTTGCTCCAGAGGGATGAAGGGACCAGCAAGTCAGAGATTAGAGCTCTGGACTTCCCTACTCCTGGGTCTCCAACCCTGGGGCACACAGCACTGGCATCTCAGCCAGCACGGATACAGCATCCTTTGGATGACCTTCAGAGGGATTCCCCAAGCTCCCTCCTGCCTTCATTTTGCATCCAGAACTTCTGCTTTTTCTCCCCTTTTCTTCCTGGGGAGACACCCGAGGCCAAGGACTCAAGCTCTTTCGGGGAATATAGACCTCCAGGGTAGGAGGAGATGGAGGGGCTGGCTTCTCCCAACTGGGCCACCTTGGCATCCTTGCTTGATAACCACACATGCCAGGAACCTTGCTCTTCATAAGGGGCAGGCTTGGGGGATGAATGAGGAGCCAGGCACCACATGCAGCAGAAAGGATGTGCCAGAGGTGTTTTTAGGCATGGCAGGCAGGAAGATTCCCCCCACCACCACCCTCCTTAGCTTTTGCAGCTGGTGCTGACCTCCAGCCTGAAAATTTCTCCCTTGCAAACAAAAAAGAGCTACGGGGAGAGGGGGAGCTGGGAGTCCCTGGGAAAGGAGGGCTTCCGAGAAGGCCCACAGCATCCACACCAGAGCATGTTGCTGCCAGTGGGGCGGGCAAGAATGACCTCAGCATTGGGCCTAGAACTAATGAGCTCCAACTGTTTGGATTCAGACACAGCAGAGAAAAAAATCTAGGCTCAAACTTCACCGGAGGCATCTGATTTAAGTGTCATGGTTAGCTCATCTCAAGTGCTTGGCTATCACCATGGTACAAAGGATGACAGGGTTGCCCTTGATTGCACCTGGGGCTTCAGGGGCAGGACAACTGGAGGGTTCCCAATAAAGGCTGTGCCAGGTGGGAGTGCATGTGGAAATGAATTCCAGAGGAAGGAAGGGAGGGAGGGATAGAAACAGAAGAGCGAAGGAGAGGGGCAGCACAGAATGATGGGACTGTGTGAGAAAGGGGCACTGGATGAACATATGGGGTCCACTCACAGGCATGTCCACCCCACCTGCCCCAGGCCTCTATGCCAGGCCTCTCTCCCCACCCCCATCACTCTCCTAAGCAAGCCCCCAGGCAGCTGGCTAGAAACGGGAGACGCCGCTGACTCTCCAGAAGGGGGAATAATTTATGGACTTCTCCATAGTAACCACTTCATCACTAGACAGCTCCAGAACAGCTTTTCTGCACTGCCAGGGGCTTGGGGTGCTGGGAACTGCAGGGGTGGGGAAACGAACCCAGCCCAGGCAATGCTTTCCCACCCCGACCTGCACCAGTGTCCCCTCTGCCTATGGCTGCATTTAGATGCAGGACCACTGCGTTCAGGTTCAGTAGGAGCAAGTTGAATTGATCAGTGTCCTAAGCCAGCCTGGGGATCCACACAAGAGCCTTGCACAGTGGCCCAGCACTGCTCAATTCCCACCCCGCCCCCGAACTTGGCATCCAGAAGTGATGTGGCATGGTGATGTGGCATTAAAGATGCAACATAGCAACACAGGTAGGTGGCTGCACCGTGGTGACAGCCCAGATGCCCTTCGTACCCTGCCATCTATGGCAGCTGGCAATGGGGAGAGCTGCAAGGGTGGCTCAGGGAATGGGACAGAAGAACCGAAGGGCAAGAGTGCCCATCCAGGTAGTGGGGTGGCAGCAACGCACGCTCTGGGAAGCCAGCCTGGGGCAGGTGGAGTTATGGCAAGGGCTGGTGAAGCGGACTGGACCTCACGCAGATTCCTCAGTGAAGTGTGATGCTCTACAACTCTCCCAGTTGAGGATGGCTCAGGGGCAGTAGAGACAGAGGCACCTACTTGTCAAGTGACCAATATGGAGCCCCCATTGGCACCAGCACCTTCCACCCGAGAACCCCCAGGCTCCTTGTATATCCTAATGAAAAGCACCTCACACCCCATGCTAGGAGGTCAGCATTGTTGCCCCAAGTCACAGAGAGACAGAAGCACAGTGCGATGAAGTCGCTCATTTTCAGAAGGGGCAGAGGATTTTAGATGTGGGCCCAGGGCCTGACTGCCAGAGGTACAGTGACCCCCAGCACTCAGCACCTTCAGCTGGAACAGGGTCCCACTTCTCAGTAGGAAACTCCCTGATACCTCAAACTAGGAGCCCAAAGCAAATGACCTAAAGTTAGCAGTTGCTTCAGTGACTGGTCTGAAGTCAAACAGAGAATCAGTAACAGAGCTGGGATGAGACCCCTGAGCTCCTGGGTTCAGTCCTGTGCTCCACTTCCCTTCTGTCCTACCCTTGTTGTCCCCACTCCTGTCCTGCCCTCTTCTCTTGCCCAAGTGGGGTTGCAAGCCAGGACAACAAGACACTTTCCAAGGGCACAAAGGGAGTGAACCAGCTGGTGAGAAGCCTCGTCCCTGATGGGACACAGCGAGCACTGACAAAACCCCAGTGCCAGAGAGGTGCCAGTGTTCAAGTCGTTAGTGCCAAGACAGTATTTTGTAGTAAGGAAGTTTGTATAAAAGGAGAAAAGGCTGGAGAGATTTAACCAGAAGGCTACCTTCACAAAACATTCACCTGCAAGAGACACATTAACTCTGCCCCTGCCTAGAGGTCTGGAAAGGTTGGGGGAATGCAACCCTACATCAATTCTGTCCCCAAAGTAGAGACTGATCGCACTGCCTCCCCCAGGCTTTAAACCCCCTCGCATGGGTCCAACAAGCAAAAAGTTCCGTTTTCTTGTGCATGGAGATCCCCAATTCTCTGCTGCACTTGCCTCAGGGCCATGTTTCTACATCCTTCCTGCTTGGGTGGTTTACCACATGGTTTGATTGCCTGGCAGCAACACATGAAAGTCCCTTTTTGAAGCCTGGTTCTATAGCATGCAAGGCTGGGATGTAGTCTCTTAAAATAAGCATGTCTACACAGCAAACTTACCATGTCAGGAGGTAGCAGGCCTCAAACACAATGCTGTTCCATGCATGCTGCATTTGGAGGCAGGATAGCTATACCCATGCAGTGATTCAGGTGGGCTAATCATGTGCAAATTAGCCCACCCCACACTAATTACCCTGCTTGCAGTGCCACATGGACATGGACCCCCTACTCCCCATCTAGAAGGCAGGGCAGCACATGGTGTTTGAGAGTACTGCTGCCTGGCATGGTAGGTTTAGCACGTGGTTTCAGTCTCCGGGCACAGCATGTCTTCACCCAGTCCAGCTGGCTAAAGGCCCTACTGGCACCACAAAGCTGGCTGGGCAGTTCCAGGAGTGGTGAGGACTTCAGTTCCAGGCCTAATACAGCAGCTCTTTGTATTGTGATGGGACTGGACTGGCTATGAGGCATGCTTGCAGGGACCAGGCTGGAAGGCTGGTGGTGATGGCCCCAGTGGCACCAATTTTAGTCTGTGTCACATCCTGGAAACTCCACAGGAACTTGGCCTGCAGACACAATATGAGCCAGACAGGGGCACTTTGCTGTGCACTTTGGTCTCTGCTACACCCAACAGCTGACCCCTGCCAGGGAACCCTCCCAGCTCCTGCCCAGCCCAGCCCCAGGTCCACTCCCAGCTGGAGACAGGCACTCACCTGGCTACAACCTCGTTGTCGACTTTGACGATGCAGTAGGGGTCACTGGAACCAGACCTTGGGAGGGAAGGCAAACATGCAGTATTACCTGGAGCACTGGTGGGAGGCAGGTCCTCCCATAGGGCTCTGATGCACTGGAGGCGAGCACTGTAGGAGCTTGGGGAAGGCTCTGGCAGGACTTCACCTGGTGACAGAGGCTGAGTGGCTTTGCGGTGTGCAGCACCAGTCACTATGGTGTATGGAGTCAGGCACTCTTGCCCAGGTAGAGGAGAGGCTGCACCCATAGGATGCCCCCTGAGAAGAGCAAGTTGGAACAGCTACCTCCTATAACAGGACATCTGATGGGTGAAGTGATCACTGAATCAATGGTATCCCCCCACGCCCCTGAGCAAACCGCCTTCAGGCAGGCTCCCTTCCCCTTCCCACCCCCACCCCTCCCCCCCAATGCTCATCTCCACATACACCTTCCAGTGACAAACCCCTCAACCCTAGCTGCACCGCTGGGCCCATCTGCTCCACCTGGGCACCTTGACCCCTCTGCTTTAACCCTACATGCCAAGCCTACATGCTATTTCTTACAGGGAGAAATTACTCTTTGGGAAGCAGCGGTTTATATTGGTAATGGGGGGGCAGCACAGAGGAAAGAGGCAAAGGCCCGTGTAGGGAAGGATTGCAGGGAGCAACAACTTCTATTGAAGACAGTGCCCACCTGAGGGAACCACCACAGGCTTCGGTCCAGCCCCCTGGTGTCTGCAGGAATCCCACAGGGAGAACATCTCATAGTGCTTGAGGGCTGCTGAACCAGGACCAAGTCCATGATGACAGAACTGTAACGGACCATTTGGTCCTGAAAGGGAAGCTGTTGATGGTGGGAGTGGGGTAAGGGTGTTTGCCAAGGGCTCAGGCAGCTTCTCAATGTGCCTTCTCTCAGCCCCCCTGGACAAACTGGTGTGGTGGGGTTCCCCAGACTTGCTTGGAGGCACTGTTCTGACAGGATCAGGGATAACCTCTGCTTTACCAAATCTGCCAAGGGATATTGACCCAGGGAGTGACCTGTTAGCAGCAGGCAGTTCCCCTCCGAGTAACGAACCCTGGAGAGCGAGGGCTAGGATTTCTGCTTGATGGAAGGCAGGAAGTTTCCCTCCTCAGTGAGACCAGCTGGGAGAGGACTGGAAGTCTGGAGTCTGGCAGCAGGCTATGCTGGATGGAGACGATAACTCAAAGGAACCAGGGCACAGCCACTGAGCAGGACTGGGCAGGGTTTGCCCTGGACTGGAAGGGCCACCAGGGGATCATCAAAAGCAGGGATCAAACCCGCAGCCTTGATTCTACACCATGAGCCTCTGCTGCTTGCTCAGGATGAGCCACCTATGCAAGCCAAACCTAATGCAAGCTTCTTGACCTCTGTACATGGGCCAGTGATTCACATTCAGATCATTAGCCCAGAGTCTCAGGGGTTTGCTTTTCAGGACAGGTTTGTCACAGGTATGCTGAAGGCAGGATAAATTCACACCTTTTAGAGACTAACAAAAGTAGGCTACTTTGGTGCAAATCTACCCTGTCTTCTACCTGACTTCAGGCTAACATGGGTAACTACATCTCTTTGCACATTAGTTACATGCTGCCAGAGTCAAGTTCCCCTTATAGTTTCCACAGGACCCAGCACCCCCACTGTCCCCAAGCTATCCTCTGGAGGGACACATGTTGAGACAAGCAAAGATTTGCTGCATTGCTCCAAGCTGCAACCCAGGCCCACCCCAGAGGTGGCTGCATTCCACACATAGGCATGGAGGAGGCTGTGTAGGTATCATATCCACTGGAGGATCTTGAAAGGGGTGGTATTTAGGATTAAAGACACAAGACCAGTCAAAAATACTGTATTGAGTTGAGGAAGTAAGAAAGGCTGAGAAGCACAGGATAAACCTGCTACCTTTCAGAGATAAAGATCCATGGAAATAGTGCCCTCGCTGTGTTAGTGTGTCCTGGTGTTTCTGTGCTCACCCCTCTCTGCCTGGGGATATAAACTTGCTCCTTTGTGCTGAGATCTTCTAGGATCCCTTCCCAACCCATCATGGCTGGACTAGTCTCCCTTTCAGGAGGAATTGTAGGACGGCAGTGGAGGACTGTCACTGCTTGAGTGATTTAAATTTGGCTCATTACAAAATGAGCGAGTTACAGCCTGAAGTTAATCAGACCCAGCTACAGCTGACCCCTAAATTGTATAATTTCACCTGGAATTCAGATTTAGCCTCCAAACACAGCTAAAGGCTGGCATGCACATGAACAATAGGGAGAGGTTTGGGCTACAACCTGGATAGGAGCCCAGGGTTAACTGCATAACATGCCCTCAGAGGTGAAATGCTACCTGCAGGGCCAGCCTGACACCTATAATGACTCTGGAAATAAGCCTCCTCTGAGCTCTCCGAATGGGCAAGCAGCCAATGAATTCTAATGCACAGGTCCAGGGCCCCACATGCTACAGCACATTAACCAGAGCAAACAATGCTGTCCAAATAGGTCCATTCAAGCCATGGTATCTCCTTGCTCCCATCACCCCCCAGAGCGACTTTCCTATTCCTTCTGGAATATGCTGGGTTCTTGCACCTCAGGGGTTAAGCTCACAGTTTCTATAACAAGGGGAAAGTCTCAATACCATATTTATTAGCTGTCTGGCATGAGCACCAACCATGGACCAGGACTGTACTGAGCTAGGCACTGTACACATTCAGTGCATGGTTTATATGCCAAGATTGCTGGCTGGCAGTGGTTCAAATCCTGGTTACAGGAGCCTCAGCCCTAGCAGGGCAGCTCTGTCCTTTCCAGCAGATGAAACGTTGCTCTACACGGGCAATGACAGCTGGATTCCAAGCAACCAGAACTGGCTTATGCCAGTAGCACTGACTTCAATGGGAGCAGAATTTGACCCATATGCAGCCCTGTTGAAAGTCTCACAGCACTTCTTGCAAGAGTCAGAGTTCCCTCAACTACCATTTTACCGTCCTCCCATCAAACTATGTTGTTTTATATCCAGGCAGCTGCCCAACCACCCAGACATAGCTGCATGGCTCTAGAACATACAGCACTTGGAGGCCTTTAGGATGAAAGCTGGAGATCTGCCAGTGTCCATGTATATATGTCTCTGCTGCCTTTTCCACCAACAAGCCCATCAGACAGGACTATTTTTCCCTTTCCCTCTGCATACAACACCAGATAACCTGCTCTTACCCCAGAGGTGAAGGTGCATATTGGCTCTTTGTGTCACCATGTGAAAATCTCCCTGGAAAAGGGTTTTATCCAAGCATCCCCAGGCTCTGCCACTACACCAGCCCACAGAGTTTCTGTAGCAACCCACCTCCCAGTGTCATGATGCCGGGACACACACCATGTCACCATGACATGATGAGTCTCTCTCAACTGCCTGGGGCCTACCTGGACTTAACCCTTTCTTGACATTGAGGGCAAGGCAGTTTCCTGAGCAACCACAATGTTGCAGCTAAAAAAAAAAAAAAAAAAAAGAAGAGAGAGAGAGAGAAGAAAGAAACAAGGAGCTCAGACAAGGGAGTTACCTAAAACGGTGCCCAGTAGCACAGTAATAATCTACTCAGAGCTATTTCCTGTGTAAACATATGAGAACAAGCCAGTACTCCTTGCGGTGAGGTAGATTTGCTCCAGTTAAAGCCACAGCCAGGCTCCCACGTCAACAGTGATTTTTCTCTCCTTTATTACGTGAAGAAGAAAAAAGCCTTGAACGTCTCACTATAAGACTAGATCAATCGGACAGCTTACAGTGCCCATATTAGGATACTGTCATGTCCTTCTTGTCGCAGACCCACATCGAGCCCACTCCTGCTTGCACGTTCATTTTGTGACTTCTTCAGCTCAAATCACAGAGGTCTATGCTGTCAGCATCAAAAAGCCCAGGGTTCAAGCCCCTCTAGGGAAGGGTAATTATCTAAGCATGAAGAACTCTTGAGAATTTGCAGTCATGTTACTAAGAGAGGCATAAGTCATGGAGAGTTTTAAACAAGAGCTAATATTTCTTTTTCTTGCTGGTTTTGGAAAGGCATGTGCCATAAAATCTGGGTATACTCACTATACCTTTTGGGAGAGATTTGCATGGAACTGAAATAGCAAAATCTCCTCTTTGTCCTCAGGCACATGTGTTTTGCATCAGACATCCAAGGAAGAATGTAAGCCCCAGTCTTGCAAGCTCATCTTCAGGTCTGGACCTCTAGCCTGCAAGAAGCCTCACAACACCCCGGGTCTGAACAAATCTCTATGCCGATCCAATTCCAGGAGGGGGGCCACTGCTGGTTCCTCTAGGGGCTGCTGTACTTAAGGGGCTGCTGCCGCCTCAACGAGGTCAGTACAGCATGGCAGCAGAGCCTCTTACTGGAGTAATGGTGAAAGACAAAAGAAGGGTATTTTTTCTGCTGGCTCAACTACACCCTAACCCTGAACAGCAGAAGCTAAGCAGATAGGGTTGGCCAAGACACCTAAGCCAGCTAGAGGGTGTGATCTTTGCAGAATAGACCAGGCCTCAGTGATGAGACCCATCACTACATGGAGGTAGTTCATGATAACTGCAACTCCAGCACAGTTCTGATCAAAGAGCCTCCTCCTCTGGCTAGCATAGGCAAGGCAGGTGACTAAGCCCAGCCTAAGTAACACTTAGCAGCCGAGACTTGGGACCTGGAGAAAAAAAAATGCACATAAAAAATATGTACTTCCCCACTTGCACCAGTATAATTAAGCCTGGCTCAGATCCCGCACATCCCAGGCACAGAGGGGGACCTGTCAGAGGCTTTTCACTCCAGCTCACATTGACCTTGGCAGTTGGCACATCTATGGCAAAGGAACTTTAGACACAACATGGATAAGGAAGACCTAGGACCACCCAGAAAGGACCACAGAATTACATATCCAGCTCCTATGCATCAGCAGAGGTCCACTGACCACAGTAAAGCCAGCCAACGTGAGAGGCTAATATGTGGATTACTTTATTCCAGAGTGTTTAAAACAAACTCCAACACACTGCTTTGGATGCAGAAAAAATTAACTTCATAGAAGCAACTGGTCTTTATTAGGAGGTACAGTGTGGGTCATAAGGTATTCCCCAAAAAGGCCACTAATAGGTTGCTAGTGAATTGTGGCACTAGCCACAACAGCAAGAAGACTGTTTGCAGCCCCAGATTTTATCTGCTGAGAAGTGTTACTTTTGACTGGTCCAAAGTATTATGAATTTGCTAAACTAGCAAAGCCAACAAAGCTACAATATCTAGTTCCATGGAATCATAGGAAAGCAGAGCTAGGAGGGACAACCTGCCCAAGGGAGGTTCACCCTTGTCTAAGACAGTGATCTTCAAACTTTTTTGATCGCGCATCCCTATCAGTAAAAAATTTCTGAGCATGCACCCCCAATATATGTATATTTATATAAATATAAATAGAAGTTCTAATATTTTCTTCCTGCACCCCAATGAATCGTCTTGCACACACCCCACTTTGGAGACTACTGGTCTAAGACATCCTAGATAAGCATTTGTCTGATCTGCTCTTCAAAACTTTGGGAACAAACCCTTACACAAAACTACCAGGTACAATGCCAGAAACATCAAAAACACCCTTTAACTTGCAATGGATCAGGCAAGAGAATGGGAGAGCACTATCCATGTCATGCTACTGCAAGGAAAGGAAGTAGTTAGAATACATTCAAAAGATCCAAGGATTTTCACATTTTTTACATGAAAGGATCAATTTCATTTTAAACACACACACACACACACACACACACACACTAAATGATCAAAAAAAATCAGAAGACACATCAAGGAACTTAAGATTCATTCATTTTTAGAACTTGTAATCTTAGTAGGCCACCTGAGGTTTTTTTTTAATTTGAGTGAGAAGTGGAGGGCTACTGACTTGTGGTTTTCGATCGTTTGCAGTAAGCTCATTGCAGATAAAGTGTTTACTTACTAATGATAGCATTATTTGCATAATATTTACCTAATTCTTTGGTAACAAACTACTTTATGTATCTTAACACTTAGTAGAGAGCAATCAAAGGAGGTTCATATGTACAGAAGCAATTTGCATGTACAGATAAATATGACTAGCTCGTACTCATAATTTAGGTTCCTTTCACTGTGCTTTGAAGTGCTGGTTACTTGATAACATCCCTACTAATGAAGAAGAATTTATTTCCTCTCTTTTGCTGTGCTTGCTTCCCTCCTCAGACCCGATTCAAAAGCTTGTCTAACTTTATTTCAACCAAGCAGCTGATCTCACCCTTAAAAAGTCCTTTCCTGTCAAAGTAGATTTGTCCCTTGTAACTCAGATGTTTGCTACCTAAAATGGTTAAGAATTCAGAATTTACTTATAGCGAAAAAGTGCCAGAAAGGAGAGGTTATATAGGTTCTCTCTGTCACCCAGGATAGAATCAACTATCCCTAAATCAATCCCAGTGGATGTTAGTCTAACCTCCTCTGAAAATACCTTCAATGATGGAAATGCCACAGCTTCCCTAGGGCATCTATTCCAGTGCCTAATTCTCTGTACTAGCTTTCCTTAATCTCCAAACTAAATGCCCCTTGCTACAGTTCAAATCCAGGACTACTTTTGCTACCACCAGTGGACACTGGGAGTAATATAGAACCTTCTTTGCATGAAATTTCAACATAGTTGAAGGCTGTTATCATGTCTTCCTCACTCTTCTCTTATCTAGACTAAACAAACCCAGTTCTTTCAACCTTTCCCCCTCCTTATTTGGTGCCAAATATTTAGCTCTTAATTCTTCGTTACCTTGGGCTTCTCAGCATTACATCTGTTTTGCACTATGCTGTCCTACTCTGTTGAGTTACTCCACTGAACACAAGGCAGTTACTCTTGACACACACCAGAGTAAGTGAGAGGAAAGCAGGATCCTTGTTCTTTTTGGGACCCAGCTGCACAGCTGTATTCCTCTGGGATAACAGAGCTCAAAACTAATGTGAGGGCTGAAGACAAAGCACTCTTGGTCAAAGGGATCCAGCTATGGAACAATATGTCAAAGGCTAGATAAATCCAGGTTCTGACCCTCTTACGACAACGCCACCTGTCCTGAATTGTTTAGGAACAGTGCATCTGCACAGGGGGTCGGTTTAGAGTAGAGGTACCAAACACATTCAGTCCTGTGGGGTGGGTGAGGGTTGTGTGGCTGGTCTGCAGGCTAGACTGGATACACAGCCTGGCCCCATGCACCAGACCCAGCACTTAGGATTGGTCCAGCTCATGGGCAGCTCATGCAGCATGCACCAGGTCCAGCCCAGTATGCCCATGCAGCCTGTGCTGGCCCCAATCCAAGGCTCAGACTGCATACAGCATACAGGCCAACATGGGACACCTGCTGCATGCAGCACCATGCTGGACCAAGCCTGCATGCTGGTTCCTTTATGCACGGATGGTTTGTGGGCTCAGAGCACTGCATGCAGCATATGGGGTCAGTCCAAGACCCACGGGCCAGATCTTTGACACCCTTGTCTAGGCTAGTGATTCTCAGCCAGGGCTCCATTGCACCCTGGGGTACCGTGAGATCCTTTAAAGGGTGCCATGGGGTGCCACACAGTGTTAGCACTGATGGGCATGCAGACATGATTCACAAGGGATTTCAAACAGGAATCCATGGTGTCAAAAACATTTGGCTCTACTGTGGTCTTTCTGAGGTCTTTGCAACAGAAGAATTGCTCTATTATGTCCCCTTACTCAAAAAATGAGCGAAAGCCAAGAGCTGGCATTTTTGCAGGGTGCCATAAGTCTACTGAAGGGTGCCTTAAGTGTAAAAAGGATGATAACCACTGGTCTAGGTGACCCTTGGAAGCTCTTGCTGACTATGATTCTTCTATACTAATGCTACGAAACCTTTTCAAAAAAGGTTCTTTCCACCTCTGAATGACTCTTGCAATCCTGACACTAGCTGGAATCCTAAAAATCAATCTCTCTAAAACCAACCAAATAGAGATCGGATCTCTAAAAGGGGCAAAATGCCAAAAAATCTATGAAGTCCAATAGGCACTTGCCTATGGCTACCAAATTTACAGGGAAGGTGCCGAGATACCGTGATGGTGGGTATAAAACCCTAGTTTAGGTTGGGAGGTTCTGTAAATATCAGCCTGTGTTAATTCTCTTCTCCTACCAGGTTTACTCCATAGCAACTGATCTTACACTGGCTGGGCCCATTCACTGGTTATTTGCATCCATGCGCAACAGGAGAAAAATTCATCACCACCAATGGAAGGATGCAAAAATCATGACTTCACCCTCCAAACCAAGGGAGTCAAACATGACCAAACCAACAACCCCAGTGTATATTTTTTTTAATTTGCCTCTGAGAGCTCCCAGTAATTTTATTTATTTTTTTGAGTTTTCCTCTACTTCCCTCATGTCTAGAAAGTGCTTTTTTTAAAAAAACAAATAAAATAAAAGCTGCCCCTCTTGCACAATCACCTGCCTCCAAGAGCTGGGGCTGGAAGAAAACACAGGAGCTCAAAAATCCAAGAGGTGGCATTTGGCAGCCCTGCAGTCCTTTAACTCCAGCGTAAACAGCCACAAAAGAACCAGGATCAAATAGAACAGTCACGCCTGAGCTAAATGAATTTAAAAAAAGAGGAGAATAAGTCTGGTGGGCAGCCTTAACTCAGTTTGTAGCCAACAGTCAATCTCCACCAGCATTTGAAATCTTCTGAGCAAGGGAAGTGTAAACCTTCATCCCCAGGTGTAGATGGATGCAGGCAGAGGGAGATGCTGGCGCACATGACCCTTGAGTACACCAGGCTGCAGCCCCTCCATCTCCACCTCCAGAAACTCTGGTTGAATTTCACCCCCCACCTTTTTGTTTTTGGTCATCCCATCCACAGCCCCACCAAGACTCGGGACACCCTGGTCAACCTCCTCCTGGCCCTGGCCAAGTGGGTCCTGTACTTGGCCAGGAAAGAGGCTCTGGCCAGAAAGGTGCCCAGACACTGCGGGGCTGCTTTCTTCTCACTTGTCCATGCATGTTTCTGGGCAAAACCCCAGTGGGCAGCATCCACCGGCTCCTTGGATGCCTTTGAGGACCAGTGGCTCTGCTCCGTGTCCCCCTCTGGAGAACTTCTTTTCACATTTTGAGCCTGTGACCCCCACCTCACTCCTACCCTTTTCCTCCTGGGGCCCACCAAAACAAATAAATCAATAAATTATCAGCTGGATCTTACAAACTTAGCCCCCACTACCGTGCTGGGCCAGTTAGTTAAGGCCCACGATCTCTGGAAGACACAAACAGACATGTGTAGATGGAGGGGCGGGAGCTGGGGTGTATTTTACTCCTTTCCCAACAGCCCCACAAAGGGCCAGGACTGCAGACTCTGGAAGACGAGATGCATTCAGTGTAGCTGGTGGTGGGAGGCGGGCTGAGGCCACGGCCCCCAGTGCCGGGAGTGGTGCTCACAGCCCCCTGCTGGCCCCAGGTCCCCCGAGGATGGCACCAGGGGCTCGGGGGCAGCCCGGGATCCGCCGGGGAAGTCCAAACTCCAGCTGCCCCCGCCGGCCGGTGCCTGCCCGGGACCCGCGAAGGCGGCCGGTGCTGCAGAGGGAGCCGGTCCCAAGAGCGGCACGTGCGCGCGCAGCGCCCGGGGACCCCCGGGAAGGGGGGAGCGGCCCGGCGGCTCCGCGGCCAGACGCGCCCGGCGGGCAGCGCCGCCCCCGGCCCGCGCGCCCAACTCACACGTCCTTGGCGGGCAGGTGCTTCCCCTCCACCACTCGGAAGTGCAGCGCCGTGTTCCTGGCCATGCCCGCCCGCAGCCGGGCCGGGGGGCGCCGCCTCGCCTCGCCCGCACCTGCCGGGCGCGGACCCGCCTCCGAGCCCCTGCCGGGCCGGGCCGGGGACCCCGGCTCCTCCTGCGCGCTCGGGCCGGGGCAGCCGCAGGCACCGGGCGCGCCCGCCAAGCTCCCACCGCCGCGGCGGCAGCCCCAGGGTGGCCGGGGAAGGCGGCGGGCGGAGCCGCGGCCCCGCCCCGTGCGCCGCCGGCACCTGCCCCGAGCCTGGGCGGCGCCTGCGGGCGCTCGGCGCTGCTGCCCGGAGCCGGCCGCCGGCGCGCAGGCGGAGGGCAGCTGGCACCGGGCTGATCGCCCGGACGGGCGCCGGAGCTGCTCCTGCCCCCGGCTCAGGAGGCGTCAAATCACCCTGTGCTTTCTCGGGCCCCTTCCGTACCGGGGGCTTTGCTTTAGTCACAAGACTCTTCCTTCTCCGCACTAGATTTCGCTGTCCCGGAGGACAGGAACCCAGGCCTTTTCTTGCGGAGAGGGAAGAGTCTTGTGACTAAAGCCTGGGGATCTGGGTCTGCTGCCCACCCTGCCCCTGGGCACCCTGGGGTTAAGTCACCGCACCGCTTCGTGCCTCAATTTCCCTCTCTGTCTCGTGACATGGGCATGAGGATCCCACCCCGGGGTGGATGTGAGGTTCTGGCTCGTGCCTGCAAAGCCCCCGGTACGGAAGGGGCCAGAGAAAGCACAGGGTGATTTGACGCCTCCTGAGCCGGGGGCAGGAGCAGCTCCGGCGCCCATCCGGGCAATCAGCCCGGTGCCAACTGCTCTCAGTTACACCTGGTAGGAGAAGAGAATTAACACAGGCTTCAACCAGGTGTAACTGAGAGCAGGATTGGGCCCAAGGTGGAGGCAGGGGCTCCCACCTCCCCTAGCATGCAGAGTGCGGTTTCTGCAGCCTTCCTGCTGCCATGCACATCACCTGAGTACCTGATCCTCACCGGAGAATCGCTCCTCTCCCCAGATCTGCCATCTGTTGCACTTGGAGGGGAACAGCTAAGCAGTGCCAGGTGGACTCCACACCTGGATCCTGCAGCTGTTTGCCTTGGTGTTCCTGGGGAGTACGGATGTTGGAGGGGAGGGGATGGTGCTAGGGTACACCAGGGGATGGAGGGGGGGAATCAAGTCATGTGTCTCCATCCAGGTGTCAGCACTTAGGTTCTTCTTTTCCCATGTATCAGGTTTGCAAGCTGAGAGGAGGGAGACCAGGAAGTCATTCATGAAAGGTGTGCTGGAAAGGAGAGCTGGCTGGATGGGCAGCTCACCAGAGCACCTGCCTAGCAAAGGCCTGCTTCGAAATCCACAGGGATCAATAAAAGGATCTTCAGTGAGTTTTGAGTCAATGAATATATAGACAAGTCAGAGCAATACATTGGGACCGCAGCTGGATGCCCAACTGTCCCAGGGACCTGTCATCCCAGAGAAGTTCTCAGATGTCTCACGGGCAGAGCACACCCTGCCCAGGAAACCCACTGCAAAGCCTTGCTGGGACCTCTGGAAAGCCTAGAAGAGCTGAATGCACTCTCTCACCCTTACCAGGTCCATCTCACATGGGTTGCTGCAGGAAGCCCTTGGAGCACAAAACCTTGGAGGCTGACCTGGTGGAGTGTCCCATCAGGGAGGAAAAGTTGAGGGACCTTTAGAGGCTGCAAATGTGTACAGGTTTCTCTCGCTTTATGGTATACATACGTTCCTGGAAAATGGCGCATAACTTGAATTCACATGAAGGGAACCCGCTCTACAATGTAACAAATAGGGATATGTTCCAAGACCTTGACAGTTCTGACCCCCCAGACCCACTTCTACCACTTTTACAAGACAATTTTGGTACTCACCAACAGCAGACAGTACACACAAGCACAGGGCGCTATCATAATGGGGGTGGCACCTACAGAAACACGTGTCACAGATGAGCAAGGGGCACAGATCCACACAGGAAACTATATTTATCTGTGCTCCTGTGCCCTTACGGCCGAGGGCAAGTGAAACTCAGGGGCAACTGAACCCTAAGCTTCCAGGCAATGGAAACATCTGAAGCCCCAGCTGGGGGTGAAGGATGTTTGCCGGTAGTAGGGCCACTTATGGTTCTTGAGTGACTCACAGATTTGGAATTGATTTGACTGGTTTGGCTTGGAACACAAAAAATGTTCATATATATATATATTAAAAAAGCACAGATCCACACAGGAGATTATATTTTGGTGCACATCAGTCCCTCAATGCACTGCACAAAACAGCTGACTGTGCACTTCCACCACACAGATCCCGTAAGAGTGAATTTACCTCATATATGATGACTTTTTGGTATTAAAAGGGTCATTGTATAAGAGTGAATTTGCGCATACAGAACCCGCATAAAGCGAGGGAAACCTGTAGTATACTTCCCAGATCCATTCCAAGCTAGGACCTTCAGAGAGCATGTGTGATGCCACTAAGCATCTACGTGAATCAGTCAGGGAGCCAGAGAGACCCCACCAGCCTCACCAAAAACGTTTCCGGTCCCATTTACAGGGCAATCCCAGGGTGGGGGGAGCAGGCACGTGAATCAGGGCAACTGCCCTGTGCCCCGAACAACCCCCGCGGTGGCCACAACATGCTGCTGGCTCCGTGCTCCAGCCACTCACCACCTCCACTCACCCCCCTGCTCTACACTCCGGCCACTTGCCAGCCCCCAGTCCCACCCAAGCTGATATGCCCTGGGTCCTGCACACCCCTAGGGATGGCTCTGCCATTTTGCCTGCTTAAGTGTGGTTCACCCCATCTCTTCTCTACCACAAGAGGCAGTGGGCATGCAACCCTACAAATCAGCCTCTCTGCTTATAGGTCCTGCTCAAGAGACTGCCCCTTCAGTCACTGCAAAAGCCCTATATGACCCCTGGCAGCCCTTTATCACTTCCTTAACTACATGACAGCTATCATAAATTGTACTAAGGGGGAGTTAACACTGCCTGAAGATCAATTATAGCCACAATCCTAGTAGGGGATTATATTCTGGAGAGCTTTTGATTTACTACAAACTCTGACATGCAGCAAATCTTCTGTACAGCTTCAGTGGAACAACTGCTGTGGAGTCCAGGTGGGCAGTGGATGTCATTAAATGCCCTTATTCTGGGTTTCCCGCTTGGGTCTGCCAGGATTTCATCCTCCTGTCAGGGAACATGGAAGAGAGTTGAGACCAGGCCTGACCAAGAAACAAAGGCAGCAGGAGTGAACTTAGGTACAATTATGTGCTTTGCTGCAAAACAGTGATAAACTGGTGTTCTGTTTATTATACCTTGAAATGACTCTGAATTCTCTCTTTGGAAGCAGCAGCCCAGGATACCCACTGGTAAGGCACACACTGTACTTTCACTAGCTATGTGATAGAAAACTCCTGACTGCTTTTTGTGACTGAACTAAAGCATGCACACCTAGTCTTTACTGACATGTTGACCCTCAGTTTTGTATGGGGTTTCATTGACTGTCAGTGGCCTAGCTTCTAATGATGTTGCAACAGTTGCATCACAGCTTGCTGCCATGGTGTGATATTACAATAATGGAATATCATAGTTTCATAGTTTTTAGAGTCAGAAGGGACCTGAGCAGATCATCTAGTCCGACCCCCTGCCATGGCAGGAAAGAGTACTGGGGTCAAACGACCCCAGCAAGATGTTTATCCAACCTCCTCTTAAACACCCCCAGGGTAGGAGCCTGCACCACTTCTCTTGGAAGTTGGTTCCAGATCCTAGCTGCCCTGACTGTGAAGTAGTGTCTCCTGATATCTAACCTAAACCTACCCTCTGCCAGCTTGTGACTGTTATTCCTGGTCACTCCTGGCGGTGCTCAGGGGAACAGGGACCCCCCAATGCCTGCTGATCCCCCCTGACTAGTTTATAACAGGCCACAAGATCCCTCCTCAGCCTTCTCTTGTGGAGGCTGAACAGGTTCAGGTCCCGTAGCCTCTCATAGGGCCTGCCCTGTTGCCCCCTGATCATGCGAGTGGCCCTCCTCTGGACCCTCTCCATGCTGTCCACATCCCTCTTGAAGTGCGGTGCCCAGAACTGGACGCAGTACTCCAGCTGCGGCCTGACCAGTGCCACATAGAGGGGGAGGATCACCTCTTTGGACCTGCTTGAGATGCATCTGTGGATGCATGACAAGGTACGGTTGGCCTTCCCGACTGCCTCTCTGCACTGCCGGCCCATGTTCATCTTGAAGTCAATTATGACTCCAAGATCCTTTTCTGCCTCCGTGCTGACAAGAGGGGAGTTCCCCAACCTGTAGGTATGGTGCCGGTTGTGCCTCCCCAGGTACATCACCTTGCACTTCTCTGTGTTGAAACCCATCCTATTCTCATCCGCCCACCCTTGTAACCTGTCTAGGTCTGATTGTAGCCTGTTGCTTCCTTCCAGTGTGCCCACGTCCCCCCACATCTTAGTGTCATCAGCAAATCTGAACAGGGTGCTTTTTACCCCCTCGTCCAAGTCGCTGATGAAGATGTTGAACAGTGCGGGCCCGAGGACCGAGCCCTGCGGAACCCCACTGCCCACGTCCTTCCAGGCTGAGAAGGACCCACCCACTACCACCCTCTGGGTGCGGCCCTCCAGCCAGTTGGCGACCCAATTGACTGTGTGGGTGTCTACACCACAGCCCCCCAGTTTCTTAGTGAGAACAGGGTGAGAGACAGTGTCAAAAGCCTTCCGGAAGTCCAGGAAGATTATATCCACTGCTACCCCTGCATCTAATGATCTGGTGATCTGATCATAAAAGGCTACCAGGTTGGTCTGACAGGACCTGCCACTGATGAACCCGTGTTGGTTGCCCCAAGCATGCAGTCCCCTGCTGGCCCCTCCTGGATGTGTGCCAGCATAATTTTCTCGAACAGCTTGCCTAGGATCGAGGTAAGACTAACCGGCCTATAGTTTCCCGGGTCCTCCTTCCTGCCTTTTTTGAAGATGGAGACCACGTTGGCCCTCTTCCAGTTCTCCGGTATCTCACTAGAGCACCACGAGTACTCATAAAGCCATGCCGGGGGACTTGCAATGACCTCGGCCAGTTCCTTTAGAACTCTAGGGCGGAGATCATCCAGACCGGCTGACTTGAATACGTCCAACCCCTCCAGAAGCTCCCTAACTAAATCCTCACTAACCCATGGCTCAGGTGTCCTCAGTTGGTATAACAATTGGGTTATAAAGGATTAAAGTTATGTATGCACAGGTATCTTGCTGTCAGCAGGAATGAGGAAGGAAACAGAAAAGCCTCTGAATAGGCATCAAGAGAAATTGGATATTTTGGTTGGAAGTGACTGGCAGAGTGTGTTTTACAGAGATGAGGGTGGGCTCACAGCAATTAACATGATAATTAATTATGACTAAGGGCTCAGGATGCTTCTTTCTTCATTCCCTCTCTCATGCTTCATATTATTCCTTTCCAAGAGTCAGAGGGCCAGAGTCAGAGCTGAATAATGCGGAATCATTTACCCCTCCTTTCTGGGTGAGATCCATCAGGATGCAACTTTTCCCTTCAGGATTCTGCAGTGGTGCCGCACTCCTATTCTACCTGCTCTGAAGATAATCAGTGCCACCATCTACTTGAAATCTAGTCAATAGCCAAAAGGAGCTAACTATCCTTGGGATGGCTCTGCCCTCCGTAATTGTTGGGGCTTTATTAAAAATTAGCCAATTTCCATAGGTATTTTCCCCTATTTTAAATGAAAGATGCGCAGACAAGGTGAAAGTGAGGGTGGCAGAACAGTCTGGGTCGTTGTACTTAAATGACTAGAATTTCAAAAGCAGCCACTAGATCCAGATGGACTTCTTGGCATGAAGCTCAATGCTTCAAAGGAGCTGATTGTTTTGGAAGCCCCATGAGCTCCTATAGCAGCAGCAGAGGTCAAGAGGAGCAATCAATGCTTCCCACAAAGAGGCACATGAAAGTTTTGGAGTTGCCCCTTCCAGTACAATCAGATGCCCCCCATAGACAAGGAGAAAGATGCATGTTTTTTAACTGGGTAGTGTCTTTTCAACAGAGCTAATCTATTGGATGGGAGCCTGTGGATGGTTGGGGCAGGTAAACATTGTTTAGATAGCATAGATTTTTAGGGTCGGAAGCGACCTTAGTAGGTTATCAAGTCTGACCCCCTGGCCTGGGATCAGCAGGAAAGAGCACTGGGATCAGATGACCCCAGCTAGGTGCTTGTCTAGGCTCCTCTTAAAGACCTCCAAGGTAGAGGAGAGTGCCACCTCTTTCGGAAGCCCATTCTAAATTTTGGCAGCCCTCGCTGTAAATAATTTTCCCCCCCAATGTCTAATCTAAATCTGCTCTCAGTCAGTTTATGGCTGTTGTTCCTAGTAACCCCAAGGGGTACCCTGGTAAACAGAGTGGTGTCTCCTATTCCTTGCTGCCTCCTCCCGCCCCCCGGATAAATATGTAGATGGCCGCAAGATCCCCTCTTAGCCTTCTTTTGCTGAGGCTGAAGAGACTCGGGTCCCTCATTCTCTCCTTGTAGGATCTTACCTGCAGGCCCTTAACCATATGAGTAGCCCTCCTCTGGACCCTCTGAAGGTTATCCATATCCTGCTGGTTCTTTGCATCCAACTGTGCTAGGGAAGAAAACAAGAGCTGAAGAATCAGCAGTATGTGACAATGCACATGGAAAGCATGGTTCAGGGTGCAGTGAAAGGTCTTTAACCCTTGGCTAGCTGTGCTCTGCATATGCAACCCTACACCTGTGTTGAATGACTAAGGGGTCCCTGTCTGTAACTAGGCTCCTAGGCACATGCAAATAGCAAAGCCAAGAATGAATCAGTGTCATTAGGGGTAGAAGGATGCTTATTGGTAAGAGCCTAACATGGGGTTTGGAAGAGGTGAGTTCATTGCCCACTTTAGTGTGACCCTTGGCATGGTAGTGAGGCCCAGATTTTTAAAGGCATGAAAGCACCTAACTCTCATTGAAATCAATGAACCCATTTTGAAATAACTTTAAAAATCTGGCCTTGCTTCTCTGTGCCTCAGTTCTCCTCTGTAGAATGGCCATTATAAGCTTGCCCTATACCTCCCTGGCGAGGGGGGACATCCCACTCTAGGGAATTGTTCAGATAATACAGGTAGAGGGGTATGAACGTGGCTGGACCAGGTCCTGACTGTGCCAGCAGGCTTTGGCTGACACTTGTGGTTTCAGCCCTGGTAGCCAGGTCTTCTCAAATCAAGCTAGCTGGAAGACCAGGGCCTCGCTATTGTCTGCATGTGCCTTGCCACGGTTAGTCCTTGGAGCTGCTCCGAACCTTGCAGCATCCACACCAGTTTGCCCACATGGGTCCATGAAGCGCACTGGGGAGGGATGGGGAGTGTTGTACCTGGCAGCTGCGGACCAAGTTTGAGCACGGGCGCTACGATCAGCAAACCAGGAGGCGCAAAGGGGAAGTAGCGGCGCGCCCCCAGGGCTGGCAGGAAATGGGGGCGACGCGGGGCTTTCCACCGCTGCCCCTCGCTTGCAAATGAGCCGCGCGGGCTCTGGCGGAGCGCGGGGAAAGCCGCAAGGGCGCCGGGATCCCGAACGCGTGACCATGGCAACAGAACGTTGTGCTGGCCGTCTCCTTAGCAACGGCCGGGCGGAGGCTGGCGCCGCTCCCGGGGCCGGCCCTGCTTTGCCTTGCCCGGCGCTGGGCACCGGGGGCTGCCCCTGCCCTGCGCCTTGCGGGGGCTGCTCGCGCCGCCGACATGGCCTCGGAGCTGGACGAATACGTGCGGGCAGCTTTCCGGGACAAGCTGCTGCTGCTGCCGTGAGTAAGATCCTCTCCCTGCCGGAGTCTCTGCAGCCCTCGGGCGGGCTCTGGGGCTCAGACTGGCTTGGATAAAACCAGCTGGGTGTCAGCCAGTTCAACCCCCACGCCACCCCCGTACAGCTGCTGGGAGCGCGAGTGCCATCGCCACCACGTGTGTAGCGGGGCAGGGAGGCCTGGCCCCAAGCACAGGTTACATCAGAGGGCGCGCTGGCTCAGCTCCAGAGGAAAATGAGGCCTCCTGCTGCCTCGCAATAGGAGGGGGTGTATTTATTTGGGTAGTTGGAGGTTGGGTAATTCATGGGGCTTTGCCAGCAAGAGAAAAATTAGCAGATGCTCCCTGGAGTGATTCACAGCAGCCCCTGCTTGTTCTAGCTGCGTGCTGATCAGTGCCGCGGCTCTGCCAGGCCCAGCTTTACAGGGCCTCGGTAAAGCTGTTCCCTGAAAGGTAATTCTGATTTGTGCAAGATTTCAGGGTGTCACTGCAATTAGAGCCAGAAACCAGCCGTTTTGAAATGGGAGCTGGTGTGGACTCTGATTGTCTCAGCTCCCTGGCCCCAGGGCTGTCCTCATCCTCATGCCCAGAGGGATCCCTTTATTTTGACAGAGTGCTTTGAAACCTATCCTGGCAAATGCCACATATTAGTATGACTTAGGGAACTGTATAAAACACTACTCGGTATGAGCCAGGAGTCACGGGCAGGCAACAAATAGGATCCGATAGGTTCCTCAATCTCACTTTAAACTTTTTTTTTCTTTTTTTTTTTACAAGCCTCCAGGCACAGCTGACTTCACAGCACAGATAACAGCTCTGTCTCAGTGTGGTCATACATGTTCCCATTTTGCCAAGTTGACGAGCTCTGATAAGACACTGGTTTGCTGGATTTTCCCCAAGTAGCCCTCATTGCTGACCCCAGACACTGAATTCAGTGACTCTGGGGTTTCACTGGGATGGAGAATACAGAGGAAATAAAAACTGGTGAAGGGCAGAGGGGCGAAGCAAGTTTGCCTTCATGTGAAGTGAATTTCTTGCTGTGGAGAGAAAGCGGTACATGTATGACCACACTGAGACAGAGCCTTTATTTGTGCTGTGAAGTCAGCTGTGCCTGGAGGCTTGTGAAGAAAAAAAAAAAAGTTGAAAGTGAGATTGAGGAATCTACTGATCCTATTTGTTGTCTGCCTGTGACTCCTAGGTCACACCAAGTACTGTTTTATACAGTTCCCTAAGTCATACTAATATGTGGCATTTGCCAGGATAGGTTTCAAAGCATTCTGTCAAAATAAAGGGATCCCATTTTTCCCATTTAACAGCTTGAGAAATTGAAGCAAAGGGAGCTGAAGGGGCTTGCCTGCCTTCACACAGACAGCAGTTTAATGGCAGAACGCAGGATGGAATCCTTTTTACCTCAAGCAAACAAGCTACCCTGGGATAAACTGTGGACACAAGACGCCTACACCAGTCTAACTTACATCAGTATAGTTTTACCCCTGATTTTTTCCTAAGGGTAATTCTATACTGGATTCAAGTGACAGCAGTGTAAGATTGTAGATCATGTGTCTACTTCCCCCCCCACCTCAGCCCTGGTCCTCTTCACATTGGTATGAAAGCTGATTACATCAGTGTCAATGTATCTGACGTTCAAGTCCTTAGGCAGCTTGTTCTGTTTAGCTTATCTGAATTGAAGATCAAACAGTGATTTGAAGATGTTGCCGGAGTATTCTCACAGGGGAGAAAATACCAGCTACTAATCTAGCAGAGCAAGACCTGAAAAGAGCCAATGGCTGGAAGTTAAAGCCAGCTGCATTCAAATGAGAACTAAAGTGCCTATTTTTGACAGTGAGGATGATTCACCATTGGACCACTGGAAGGAAGTGGTAGATTCTCCACCATTTGATGTCTTCAGATCCATGCTGACCGCCTTCCTGCAAGAGATGATTTAGCCAAATGCAAGTTATGGGGCTTAGGGCAGGGATAACTGGGGGAATGTAATGGCCTGTGCTGTACAGGAGATGAGACTAAATGATCTTATAGTCCCCTCTGTTGAAGCAGCTGTGCTGTAACCAGCTTCCCCAGACATGGTGAGCTCAGTACTGGCCAATGTAGGTTGAATCAAATCTGAAACACCACGTAACCCCTGTTCTGCATGGGTAGTACCCATATACAATAAGTTTCTTTTTGTATGCTTTGGCAATATTTGCCTAGCTGGTCATATCAATAAAGTCTCACAGCTGAATTGATTTTCTATCAGGCCTTTGGAGGCAGCTTGTAGCCACAGAGTTGGAGAACAAGAGGTAAAAACTAAATCCTGAATTGTGTACATACAGAGGCCTATTTACTTTTTAACCTGTTACCCAAGCAATAAGCGCTTTTTTAAAATGTCACTTATTGCTGTTGTACCTGCAAGTACTGAGATTGGGTTGACAGAATGGCAGAGAGCGAGCGAGCTGTGAAACAGGGGGAAAGGAAAACCAGGGCTGACCTGGGATTTCCAAACCCTAGCCAGCCATAAGCAGGACCCCTGGGTGACATACGGCACCTGAGCCTACTCCCACTGAGACTGGAGGCAGAGGGTGAGGATGGAGCCCTTTGGACCTCTCCCAAGCTCTGTTTGCCTAGATTCCAGCCTCATTAGATTGGGCCGACTGCAGTAATACAGCTGTTCCTCCTCCCCCCCACCACACTTAACCAAAAGCATGCACTGCTGTAGTTCCCTAGCAGGTGTTATAGACCCCTGTTGTTTCCAGATTGAACCTGTAATGGATCTTAGGGCTGGAAGGGGTCTCCTGGGTCACTGAATCTAGTCCTCTGTGCTTGCAGGTAGCCATTTACCCAGATAATCCTAAAAATCATTTACTCTAACCCCTCACACACCACAGCCTTAAA
Organism: Crocodylus siamensis; assembly: GCF_052110815.1. Classification (NCBI taxonomy): domain Eukaryota; kingdom Metazoa; phylum Chordata; order Crocodylia; family Crocodylidae; genus Crocodylus; species Crocodylus siamensis. The sequence goes on from NC_143403.1 coordinate 50,310,060, forward strand.
GCACACAATGGAAACAAAACTAGAAACATCCTATAAGGTACAAGATAACAGTAGGCGAAATCAAGGCACTGCCAATGCCCTGCCACTGCAATGCCCAGGAAAGATCCTAGGAAGCAAACAATGTCCCATACTACAGAGGTGGGCAAACAGCTCCAGAGTCCTTGCCAGCTGGACCCGGGAGAGAAATTCGTTCCTGTCCCTACATCTGGTGATTGGTTTGACCTGGAATGGATGAGCAAGACTTTCCAGCCAGGAACTTGAGACATGTCTGAGTATCAAAAGAATTGACATATCCCAGTCCATGTTCCCTCCTTTAGCCATGGCCAATGTTCAGTGTTTGAAAGGAAAGCAGTCCTCATACCCCGCAAAGCAAATAAAGCATTTATGAGGGAAACTATTCATTCCTGGCCCCTACAGGTGACCAGCAGAAGCCTTGAAGCCCGGGATCCCCTGACATTAACTGCACGGAGATAGTTCCCTGGAGACTCTAACATGCAGACTGTAAATATTTAAACCCATGTATTGACTGCTGAACTTAAATTTGTCCCTAACCAGTTTGTATCCATTTGTGCACACCCACCAGTGGGTTACACTTTGATCAGGGGAAAAATCATTAATCATCTTGCCATTTAAGTTATCATTTCACACCCAAATGCAATGAGTGAAATCAGCTTGTGTGCCACACAGAAATCATTGCAGGCTCCTGGCAAACTTAAGCAGACAGCAATGAGCAGAGTTATTCTATGACCCCAGCTGACTTCCTGCCCTTCGGGCAGGGGGCTGGACTTAATGATCTTCTGAGGTCCCTTCCAGCCCTAACGTCTATGAAATCTATGAAATCTATTCTCTGTTCATATTCTTGGCCACTGCAACTGCTGGAAACTTGTTTATTTTAGTGATCCTACTTCTTTCTGAAAAGTTTGACATCTTATTATATCAGTGACACTTAAAATTATTGTAATTTAAAGGTTTTAGGAAAGAGTTTCCCCCACAATTTTAACTTTGTGTTGTTCCCTTTGTTCATTGTGTTATATATGACTGATGTCCATTCATAACATCTGCCAAAGTAGGCTGTAGCCTAAAAAAAGCGTATTCTTCTCTGAATGAGATAGTCTGAAGTCAGGAAGAAGGCAAGGTAAGGTGGTACCTTACAGTATAGACTAACACAACTGGCTACCTCTTTCCCCATATTAATTGTGCATACTCCTAACACGGAAACATGGAGGAGAGGGAACAACAATTTAAAAACTGGACAATGGGACTGTAAAATCAGACCAACTGTTGGGTGGGCCAGCAATGTAGGTGCTGGTGCAGAAACTACTCCTTGGCCTTTGGGATTGATCAGAAATACAACTGGAAACAAGGGAGTTGTTCTCCAGTCTCTGCCCATCTGAATGCTTTCACAAGGCACTGTGCAAGTGCTGAGGATGCACACGTGTGGTTTTGCTGGGCTCTATTGTACATGCTGGATTTTCTCTTTCCATGGGATTGGGCCATGCCTAGAAGTTCTGTTGGTCTTGGCTTCCCTTTGGCAGAATAGCCAAGTGGGTGCATGCCGAGTGCCAGCCCTAAAGAAGACTAGATGCCAAGCTGACCATGTGTTCCTTTAAATGAAGGCTTTAACTCTAAAGTGTAGGATGGAGGCCATCAAGAAGAAGCATTAGTTTGTGAAGCTGCCATGACCTGGCCCAGATCAAGGAAGTCCATGGAGAATGGACCTAGTGACCTCAGATCTCACTGGGCCCCATACCAATTCTGGCATCTTGGGCATGGTTCTGTGGGTGGCAGTGGAGATTGAAGTACAGTACATGGAGATCCCCCAGGGCTGAAGCTGGCAACACCTCTCTCCTGTTCCTCCATTGCAGGAAAATGCCTGAAAGAGAGGATGACTATTTGACTTCTGCGGCTCGCCTTTTGGAGAAGAAGAGGGAAATGGAAGAGGTGGAGCAGGCCCTACTGGCCCAGAGAGAGGTAAATGCAGGAGCAGAGGTCTCCTTTTCAGCTGAACATTGAAGTGGTGAGTTCTCCGGGCCCTCCCTTCCTGGTGGGCCATGGTGCAGGGCCATCAGAACCTCATCTGAGGAATTTGAGATTGGAGGAAATTCTTGAGACTGGTGTGTGCGTTGTGTGGCAGGATGGGGAGGGGATTTGCTGAGGCCTCAAGGGCAGGTGAGAGGTAGCCCAATGTGGTCAATGTGGAGACCTCCTGAAGCTGAGGCATCCACAGAGCCACCAGGCTAGGACCAGTGGAGGTTCGTTAAAACTAACCCGGGCTGCTTTAAATCTGGACAGTTCCATTCTGTCTACCAAGGATTACCTTTGTGGTTTCCACTTCTTGTCTCACTTCTGTCACAAATTGCTCTGGGCTGTTAAGTAGCTGTTGAGCTCCACCCTACAGATGGTTGCATTTCTTTGCTGGCAGAGGAAGTGATTTGCATCTCTGGTTTGTTAAGCCCTTTGCATTCCTTTGGAGTAAAAACCCTTATGATGATCTGCGTAGTCTTGCACTGCATGTTTCACAAACTGTGCCCTGACAGCATTAATATAGTGTGCCCCAGCAGTAGAGTGAGTCCACATATAAGCCTAAAGATAATATCATAAAATGTTTTGGAGGTGGCACTGTAGGTAGAGAACTAAATAGCAAAGAGTAAAACAAATGTTAATTTTGGCGAATTACATAAGTGAGCTATATTTAATGCCAGAAGCTCTCAGAACCTGCAGGAGAGGAGGGCTGAGAAAGAGATGAGGTGGGGAACACTTTCAGATGATTGTAAGAGGTAGAAGGTGGATTTGTGAGAGGCATCAGCCGCAGAGGAGAAGGCACCCCCGAGATGGGAGGACTACTGGCTCCTGACTGTCAAGATGGAGGTTTCCATAAGCATCTCAGATGACATCCCACAATGCTGTGTCTTATCAAATGCTAGGTCCCAACTGCAGGGGTTTTTATTACCCAGCCCCTCACCATCTATCCTGCTTTCATCACTCACTCTGTTGAAGGCAAAATATGTCGGCGTAGCCAAAAATGGCATGGCAACTTTGTTCTATTTATGTACAGTCCCCTTGCAGTAAGTCTGGCTGGAGTTCCTAGGCACTACCATAATTAAGGCGATGGTGCCTGGAGCTTGAACCGGCAATTTTTTCCAGTGCTGTTTTGGGAAAGATCAAAACTATTCACAAAATCTGGTTGAATTCAACAAATTTCGGAGAAAATGGAGATAAGCATTCAGAAAAGTGAAGATGTCCAAAGTCGAACGTCTACGCGGGCTTTGTTTCAAAATGGCATTTCATGTAGGAACTCAGATAAATGTAATTAAAAATGAGAACAGCCCAAAATGAAACACATTATACCAAGTGGAATGATTCAAAAAGAAATTGCTTGGGGTTTCGTTTTGCTGAGGGGAAACTGAAAGAAACGGAATGTGGACTGAGCTAAAATGGAATACTTTTTTCCGATTTGTACTTTTTGGGGCACTGATTTCCCCCCTCCCACCAAACCAGATGTTCTCAGTGATCTGCCTGCAGTCCCCGGGTGCAACTGCCAGATCATAAATTCACCTGTGACCTCTAAGAGTGATTGAAGATGACTGGGACTGAGCGGGCTGGTGGAGGTACACACAGCACTGTAACCATAGGCATGGAGTTAGAAGGGCATTAGGCAAAGGGGACTGGACTTACTAAACTGTATGGACTTGACACAGAGGAGCCATTTAAGTGCTCAGTTCCCTAGGCTGGTCTGGCTGATCCTGCCTGGGTTGACAGCAGGGCTGAAACTGGGTATTATCAATGTTTAAAGCATGATCTTTTGCTGCTTACACCAAAGAGGTAGCTTCCATTACAAGCAGTAGTAGGTTTGTACCTCCTAAGTGGACCCTTCACTAAAGGGGGGCAGAGGCTTACACTCTGGCACTGTATGTTATCTTTGCTCTGCAGTGTGCTGAATGGATCCTTCAGCACTAAAATGGGCCTGCTGGTGCTTCCACATTGCATTGGAGGCAGCCTTGAACTGCTGTGTTTCCATGTACAGAGCCTCCTCTCAGACCTTTAGTTGCTGCAAATCAGGGAGCCCAGCACAGGCTTCTCCCTCCCTGATGGCATTGCTCTGCCCCAAGGAGTTCCAGGTGAAGATGGAGAGCTTGCAGCAGCGCCGAGAGGAGCTGGAGCATAAGGAGGAGCAACTCAAGGAGGCTTTCTTCAAATTTGACAAGTTCCTGAAGGTGAGCATGCTGTGGAGGAGATGAAGGGGGCACGGAACAGGCCATGGGGTAGCATAACAGGGCGGTGGAGAGGTGCAGTTTTCCTGTACTGAAGACAGGTTTGGCTGGTAAGGAATCATCTGGCCAAAGGAAACTCCAGTTGAGGAGCTGATCAAATCCCATCCCATTGGGACCCAGTCTCTCAGATGCTGTGTATGACCTCTTCCCTTAGGTGTGGTATGTGTAGCAAAGACCCGCTTTGAACCCTGCTCTGAGCTGCAGTCTGGTTTCACACTCCTGGCATTTGTAGGCTGGAGGGTCTGGTTTTGCTTTGACTGCGTAGAAGACATGCAGATTGAGCTGGGTAGGTCTGGGACTGACAAGCACCAGCTGGATCTAAGGGAGCAGCTCCCCAGCTGGGTACTAGTCATGGCTGTTATCCTCATCAGAGCTGGCCCCCTGCTAGCCTGCAGCCTTCTTGCGTGGTGGCAGTAAACATGAGCCAGCTGTGTGTGGTGGGGCCCTGGCCCTTGGGCATGACCCTTCTCCTCTCTGGGCCGGGTGGCAGGAGAATGATGCCAAGCGGCACCGGGCACTGCACAAGGCGAGTAGGGAGCAGCTGCAGGCAGCACAGAGCAATGTGGAAGCCATACGTCTGCGCCAGGAGATTGCCCAGCTGCTCAGGGAGAGGGACAGGCTGCAGCGGCGTCTGGAGGCTAATGACATCTTCCGGAGCTACCTGCAGACGGTGATAGAGAAAACAGAGCAGGTACGCTGGACCCTTCCCTGCAGGGTGCAGTGGGGCCCACTGCAAGGCCCCTGATCCACAAGCCTAGAAGAGCCCCAGGTCTCTGCCCCCTGCTCTGCACCATCCCCAGCTGAGCCTTTCCCAGCCCCTCACCTCTCCCTCATGAGTGCTTCACTGGGGGGGGCCTTTGAATCTGGGCCCCGGGTTGGTTCCCCAGGGTCCCCATGCTGGGGAGGCCTGACCCTTTTGCCCCAGCCTGCTTAGTATTGTGGCCCCTGGCCAGGGATTCCTCTCAACTGACTATTGGCCTGCTGGTCCAGGGGCATGAGCCCTGACTCAGTCCTGGAAGAGTAAGGCAGGAGGCAGCAGGCTCTGCCCATTCCCTTGGCGTGGCCGGGGTGTGGTGCCTCCCTGTGACTTGCATGTGCTGCTTACCAGTGGCACAGGACCTGGCATGAAGTGCAGGAGGAGGGGCTGGGTGGAGAGGCAGTGGGGCAAGCAGGATCCAGTTCCTTTGCAAGAAAGAGAAGGATCAGGAGGTGTGGGAAGCCCACATCACTCCCCCACTGCTGGAGATCTTACTGTGGGTGACAGTGGGATAATTGCACAGATTAAAATCCCATACCCTGTGCTTTTAAGATACCTGTGAATGTGACAGGTCCCAGGCTGCAGGACTGTAATCTTCTGCCTCCTGTTACCTCCTGTCTCTGTCCCCCACTCCTGCATCATCCCTATCCTCCCTGCCCTGCTTGGTTCAGTTCCAGGAGATCAAGGAAATGATTGACCGGGTTAGGACACTGGTGGCCACACAGGCAGTGCTGGTGCAGCGGGAACTGGGGAGTCGAGAGCAAGTGGAGGAGGAACATGCCAGGCTCCAGCAGTACCTGGAGGAGAGCAACAACAAGGTCCTGCAGTGCAACAACCGGCTGGCTGAACTGCAGACCCAGCTGGAGCAGGCCCAGGTCCAGGTGCACCAGTTGGTAGGTGGGGAGGCCGTGACGACTGGGGCCCATGCTGGTATCCCCAGGACCATGGTCAGTAGGCTGGGAAATTGTGCGTACTCCACTGCGGGGCCTTTGAACGTGGGCTGTGGGTTGGTTTCCCAGGAGTCCCTGTATTAGGGAGGCCTTACCTATTTGTCCCAGGTTGCTCAGTATTGTTGCCCATGACCAGGGATTCTTCTTAGCTGTCAGCCCCAATGTCTTCTCCTTGGTGGCACTGCCTACTCCAGGAGCCCACCCAAGGAGAGACAAGTGTCCTTGGGTGATGGTGCCCCAGGGAGGGGACATACCAATGCCTCTCCGCCTTTGCTGCCTCCCTCCCCAGCTGGGTGCTTACTGTCACCCACAGGGCAAGGGGTCTGTCCCCACCAGCTCCTGTCCTCCCTCATGTTCCTTAAACAGGCAGTGTGCGGGTCTCTATGGAGGCATGTGGGTAGCTGGGCCTGGCGCCAGCCTCACCCATGTGGGCAGCAGTGCCATGTGCGCAGCCAGCAGGCTGGAGCATAGCAGCGGGGGTGGCCTGTACAGCTGGTGTGGTAGCCTCTGGTAGGAGAGTGCTGGGGGGGGGGTGGGGGCTAGCATGAGCAAGGCAAGCACTGCTATGGACAGTGGCTCAGCTGCTTCTTGCTGGTGCTGTTGTAAGCCCATGTGTTACGCTGCAAAAAGCTTCAGAGGGTGCCACAGAAACTCCCAGAGCTACCAAAAATCCATCCCTCCTGGGAGCTCAAAGGACAAGGACAGGGCTTAGGTCATCTTTTAGGAAGTCCCCCCCTCTGCAGACCATGGGATGGGAAGGCAGATGAGAAGCAGGAGGGTCTGCTGAGCCCTATTTGATTATTGGCGGGGGGCTCTATCACCTGCCAGGAACAGAGCAGAAAGAGCTTTGTGGGGATTGGAATGAGGCTGAGCACTGGGGACCCTCCAGGATTTGAACTCAGGGCTGGCGGGAGGGAAAAGTAGCACCTAGCGCAGGACACCAGGGGCTGCCCTGGATCCCAGGTGGCACCAGGGCCTAGATGGAACGGCCATACTGTGTAGGCTTCACCTGGTACTGGAACAGCTAGCGGGGCTAGGGGGCAAGTCTGCAGCAGGGTGATGGTGCTCACTGGGCTATGGCTAGCAGTGTGGCAGGAGCCTGGGTTTCCAGGTTCTGCTTTCAGCTCTGCCACTGGCATGCAGCAGCTCCCAAGCTGGCAGCTCTACCTCCTCATGTATTGCTCTTGCCATGTGTGAAATAGGTCAATGCCTCTGGCTCTCGGGGTTAGGATGCTTAGTTAATGAGCAAGGACTTGACCAAGCAGCCCACAGGTAGAAGGGGCTGACAGGTTGCATCCAGGGTGCTGGAGCAGGGATCAGAGACTCAGGCTGTGCGCCAAGGCAGGAGGCTTGCAGGATGCAAGCTGGGAGGGAGAATGCACGGCCTGGGGCCAAGGAATAGGTAACTCTCTGGGCCTGCCTCACTGCAGGAGTCCAAGTGGACTGAGATCCAAACCACAGCTGCCAAGAAGACCCTTGAGCTGGGGCAGATCAAAATGGCCGTGCTCAACCTCTTCCAGATGGCGACGAAGCAGATGAAGCTGCAGGTGGACATACCCCTGGAGGACACAGAAGCTCAGCTTGACATGGTCAGAGCCACGGTCAGCCTTTTCCTACAGCCCACCAGGCCCGAGTTCAAATGCTGAGAGGTTCCCCAGTGCACAGCGTTGTTACTGTGCAGAGATGCTCGCTCTGCAGGCTGGAGCATGGCCTGTGGCCTGCCGCCAGAGCTTCCACACCATCCCAGACGAAGCAAGGAGAGGGGCTGAGGCTGCCACACAAAACTCCTTACCCCGCTTCTTGCTGGGAGAGACCAGTTCTGGACTAGCCAGGACTTCCCAGCACTTTTGCTCCCCTTGCTGGGGACTTCCTCCCCATACTTGGCACTTCTGGCCTGTTCCTGAGATCATACCCTATGGTGGGAATAGCCGGGGCTCCCCTACACTCATGCCTTCCCTAGTGAGGACACATCATTCCCTACAGTAATGAGGGGCATGACGTAACATGGAAGATGGCTCCTGAGAAGCAGCCCACTGGGATCTGTCCAGGCAGGGCTCCTTCCTGCGGTGACCTTGCCGTTTCCATCAGGTCCTACTCTGCATGACTGACCTGTCTGACATCCTTGCTGACCTCCGCAAGGGCGGCTCCTTGCCCACCCCTCAGACCTTGCCCCCTGCTACGACCTAAGCCACCTGTCAGTCTTCCTGCCATGGCCGCCTCTGTGGTGAGTTTGGTGTTGGGTCTATCTCAGGCCAACCCTGATGTCCATTGCTCCCTCGCTGCATCCCTGCTTGCTGTAGTGAACACACCTTGCCCTGTTGTGCTATGAAGGCAGCCCTGCTGTGCTGCCTGGCTAAGTCTCAGGATGCTGCTGGCTTTGCAGCCTCCAAATCACCCCAGACCTGCCCCAGAGGCATTTAGCCTTCCTCAGTTGGGTTAAAGACTGCACCTGCTAGTGAAAGGGTGGGAGCTTCCCCCAATATCCTGCTGCAGACAAAGCCTGCATTATGAAAACTGTAGTCAACCACAACACTGAGCCAGTGGGACAACCACTAGTTTGGCCACCATTGTGGGACCAACCTGGAGCCCTCCAGAGCGTAATACACTTACCAGGTGCATCTACATGTCCTATTAATGCTGTAAAGGCTTACTACAGAGTAAAATATTGTGCAATAAGCCTTCCCTGGGAGCACATCTACATCTCATGCTCCCTGCTGGGAGGAAATCTGCTCCCAATAGGACCAGCCCAGTACAGGATGCTCCTACCCTGCTCTGGCCCTGATTCCCCTGGGGTGCTAGCCTGGGCGTTGGCAGGGAGCAGGTCGCTAGCCTGATATGTACAGACGACCAGGAGAGCTCTGCACGAGGACAAGCCCCATGCCCAGAGAAGCTTCACTGCTGGGGGCTGGCAAGCTGGCTGGGAACTGCCCCAAAAGCCACACAGCTCCCAGCCAGCACCGTGCCCCCCTCCCCCCCCGTGGGAAATCACCGGCCAGCCTGAGGCCGGCTGCCTGGGAAAGCAGAGCTCTCCAGTCCTCCCCAGAGCTCCCATGGGGATCCAAGAGCTGAGCAGCGCCAGGACAAGCAGAGTTCCCGGTCCCCTGTGGTCCCCTAGTGTTCAGACTGACTGAGAGTAAATTTGTAACTGTGCAGTTAGTTAGTTTACTACCTGTATTTACAGGTACTAACTGTGCAGTAGACTAATTCACTACACAGCAAATGTGCTTGTGTAGATGGTGACGCTTTACTGCGTAGTAATTAGTTTACTGCATCAAATCCTGGGGATGAAATGGGAGGACCGCCAGACCAGCACGAGCACCCTCCATTAAGCTGCTTCCACCAGCATTGAAGCCTTGCTCTTGAGAAATCAACTCCAATGGATGGGCCACTGTGGCCGGATGTCCAAGAACCGCCTCCCTTGCCAGATTCTCTTTTCCCAGCTCTCTGTTGGCCAACGCTCAAAGAGCAGCCAAAAGAAATGGTACAAAGACGCACTCAAGGTCACCCTCAAGCACGGAGGCATCGACACGACTGGTCGGGAGGAGCAAGCTGCTGACTGTTCGGTGTGGCAGCACCTGGTCTACCAAGGCACGCACCATTTTGAGGCCCAATGACTCGATTCTGAGGTGGAATGGCGGCGACAGAAGGAGGAGACCAACCTGGGGCTGTGGATCTCATTCCCCCATGCAACATGCCCCCACGGCCAAAGAACGTGTGTATCCAGAACTGGGCTCCTTAGTAACCTGAGGACCCATCAAGCACGATGGACATCATCCTCGACTCTGAGGGACTGCTGCCGCCACCAAATTTACTGCGCAGTAAAGTGTCTCATGTAGACACAGCCACCTTGAGCTAAAGCACCCAGATTCCATAGCCAGGGTTGTAACACTCCTGTCCCCCCTACAGCAGGATACCTAGAACACACTCTGCCCAGTGTGTTAACCCTGTTATACCACAGGTGATCACTGTCTGTGGACTATCATCTGTGGTCATGAACCTGGCTCTACAGCCAGAATCCCATCAATGGTCAGGCACATATGCTGCAGTAACAGGGATTCTTTCTGCTTTTAACATTGGGGGTCCAGTTCAGTGGCAAAGGACGTGACTGCAAGTCAAGGCCCATGTTTGAAATGTAGTTGACCCCTATCGATATTGTGGTGGGGCATGACCCATGAGACCCCTTGGAATAACTGTTGTTTCTGTAGCATTTGAAGGCCCTAACCAGGCCTGCCTGCTTAGTGGGGCAGGAAGCAGAGCCCTTCAAAGCTTCTTCTGGGCATCATCATCATCAATTTGCCATCTCTGTTGCAGGTTTGCTGGCAGCCCTGTGGCTGGGCCAAGGCCTCATGTGATGGCAAGAGGTTCCAGGTCCCTAGAATTGCCACTCCCTCTCCCTGGACCAAACCTTGGCAGGGACCATAAACTTCCTGGGACCATGATGCCCATTTGGCTAGACTGGTAGCCCATCTACCTGCTGGACTGCCAGGGCCAGGACCCCAGATACCTGTGAGATGCTCAGGTGAATCCTGACACACTCAGGCCAGGGCTCACTGTATACCTCAGACCCTGTCCTCCAGTACCTCTGCCTACTGCTGTCTTGTTAACCTCCTGCAACTTAAGAGTCTTCCAAGCTTCAGTACATCTGATGTACAAAGCAGCTGTAGCCATGAAGGAAAGATGAATTAGAGCCCAAGTCTCACTTTATTGGAATGATCCCTTTTCTGCATTGATACTGCAGCCTCATGTTAACAAGACCATATCAGAAAGCAAAGCCAATTTTTGCTGGTGATGTGCTGGCAGCAGAGAAAAAAGCACTAGTTCATTGAGGTAGGGGGAAAATGTCTGTTGTGCCTGGGTTCCAGATACAACAGGGAAAGATTTAAAGACTATATAAAAAAAAGAAAGGCTCTGATCAGCTGCAGACCTGTCTGACTATACTGGGCAGAAAGGAAATGTCAGGCCCCAGGGAGCAACCTTAAGCAAGTGAAGTTCCCTCAGCGCATGGGGGTGACTCAGAAAGCTAGAAGACCACATTTCTCCTGCAACCTTGACTTGTACGCAAGGCTGGATTTTTCGTGAAAGATCTCAAACTATCATTTAAGATAGGAATCTCAGTTTGCACTGGCTACAGATTTCTCCTTCATTTGGGAGAGCTGCCTATCTGGACAGCTCCCCATGGACTCTGCATAGCATAGAGCAGCATTCTAGGTTTTTCAAGCTATGGGTCATGACACAAAAGTGGGTTGCAAGAATATATGAAAGGGTTGTGAACAAACTTTAAAAACAGATTCTCCTTTAAAGGAGAAAAACATGAGAAATCATGGTTTTTCCCTTGCAGGTTGGTAAACTCCCAGCCTGCAAGGGACTGCTTTGGGCCTCCCCTCCATACCCCTGCTCCCTCACACACTAGGGGGCTTGGGATGGGGGCAGCAGGTCAGGAGTAAGGGTCAGTAGATCAGGACTAGCCCTTGATGTTTACAAATGGGTCCTGGTACAAAAAAGAATGAGAACCACTGGCATAGAAGATATATCTTTAGAACAGAGGAAGAAGCACCTGTTACTTCCTACTGCTTCTCTACAGAGTGTCCACGCTGGATTCCTAGCTCTTTTACTTACTGCATGCCTGAGGCTTTTCATTAAAAGGTGGCTTTTTTACAAGGCATGTTTTCAGTCACATGTTGATCTTAACTTAGCTCTCTTTAATGGAAACTTCAACACTTGAGGGCTAGAATTATAGTGTGGGTGCCTGGTGGTGTGTGAGAGCCAAGGGGAAGGCTGGATTACAGTTAAACTTCCTGTGGGTACTGAAAAGGGTCAGTGAAACTTTAAATGTAAGGGCATTCCCTGCCCTTAATAAGGAAGCCAAACAGGAGGCTTTGCTTCCAAGCAGAATGCAAAGCGAAACTTTTGTGGAGGCTTTCATGCCAGTCTGGGTTTCCCAAGAATCTAAGAGATTTGTGCTGTTTCTCAACTGCTGCTTTTTTTTATTCTCAACCTGGCTGAACCAGAAAGGGGAGGCAACTATGAGAGAAGTTCCCTTCCTCCATTTGACTTTGGAACTAAAAAACCTCTCACTAGAATACAGCCAGAGCTTCTGAAATGATTTCAGATTAAGTGACAAGTTTCCAGTCACCCCAGGAAAGAAATGTAACTTCTCTCCCTCCGGTTACCTTTGCTCCCCAAAAGAAATGGGGCTTTTAAGGTCAGCAAGTGAGCTTGGCACCAGAACTGCAGAAGGGCAATAGGGAGTTTGGTTTGAAGTTTAACAAGGCTCCAGACAGGGCTTAGTACTTCCTGTGGAGGGGAAGGCTAATATGTTGTCCGTTAATGCAATTACCCTCAGCTTCATCTCACATTGAGCTATCTGGGCAAGGTCTGATTTTGGTAACAGGAAGGTTGAGGCCTGGGCCCTGTTCATTTCCAAATCTCTGGAGCATAGCTGGGCTCTAGCTTACACAACTAGGAAGCAGGGGACTGAGCTGCAAGTAAGCCCTCTCAGAACTAGGGCCAGGGAAGAAAGGGAGGATTAGAGTTATTGCCTACACGCGTTCAGCAAGGTACTGCCTTGCCTTCCCCACTCAAGCACTGGAGGTGCAAACACACTGCTGCCTCTGGCAGCACCAGGTGGTACCAGAGCTGCCTACCTGCTGGCAGTTGTCACATGCCATTCCCAAGTGCCTTTTTACAGTCACCCCTGAGATGCTGCCACAATGAAATAAGAGATGCTACAGGTTGGCAACCAAGGTTGCCTGGGCCTGCTGTGTCCAGCTCTCCCTTGGCTACAGGCTTTCAGGGGTCACTGAACAGATTAAAAGGGCAGCTGTTCTTTTCTCCAGGCCAGAATACAGCCCAGGTCATTGCACCCATGGTCATTGTCTGCTCTGATGAGCTGCATTCAAGATGAACAGTCAAGAAATTAAAATTCAACCACCGTGATGTTTAATTTCCTCTCAGCCCAGAGTCTGTACTGCACATGTGGCTGGGGGAGGGGAGCAGAGATAGGGCACATGAGCTGGATATCAGCTCCTGGCTCAGAACAGCCCAGCAGACCGAGCCTTGTGTGCCCAGACCCTTCCCCAGCCCAGCCCCTACAGCCGCTTCCTCATCTTGCCCTTCTTAGCACCTGCCCCCCGCCCAAAAGCCGTGCGCCGCAGTTCCTGCACCCTCTGCTGGTTCTTGGCCTTGAGCCGCCGGAGTCCGCCTGCTTGCAGGAAGCGCTGTTTGGTTGCCTTCCTCCTCTGCTTCAAGATCTGCTGCTTGCTCCTCAGCTCTGAGCGCACCTTCCCCCGCGGGGCTCCGTCCCTACCTGGGGAGGGCTGTGGGTGCCTGGTGCCTGCAGAAGATAGAGTCGTGCTACACAGAGCTCTTGGGGGCCTGGGTCTCCAGTCCCTGCAGATGCAGAGACCTGGTGCTGGATGCTGGGCCAAGAACCAAGTGGCCAAAAGGACTGGACACTGCTGTGGGGCCTCTGCCTCTGACAACACATTGTATAAATTGAGCATACCAGAAGGGCATGCACCAGCACCTGCCTCCCCTCCCCACACTGTACCCCACACTGTAGGACCACAGTGACAGGACAGTTGGCAAGGGTTGGTGCCCCCCATCCCAGACACTCACCTTGCCTTCTTCCACGCCTGCCGCCTCTGCGTTGGCTCTCCCCCTCCTCCTCCGAGTCTCTCTCATCAATTTTGTATCTCTGTTTCCACTTCTCGTAGCTGGGGCAGCAGGCTAAGGGGACAGCTGGGAACTGCCCTCTGCAGGGGGGTGGGACCTCTCCCCACCCCACCATCACAACCCTGGTCCCTACCTTCCCCACCCCCATCCACGATTATTCCTGAGGCCACTAAGCCACAGTGCCAAACAGGGTCCACTAGGGAGAGATGCAGGGCAGTGATCCCTCCCCTCCCTCCCCCCACTGCAAACTGGAACAACCCCTGGCTTTGCCTAGTGCCCATGGACTCCTCCAGTCCCTCATCGCTGGCCCCCGCACTCAGACATGATCTGCTGCCTCAGACAGAAAGGGTAGCAATGCAGGTCTGGCCTCATCGTGTCTCATTACCCGCTACAGCTGGCTCCCTTTCCGACCTCTGGCCTGCTGCCAGCAATCTCCACACCCCACAGGTCCTGTCCCAGCCTTGAAGGATACAGGTTGCTCTTGTAGGAGCTGCCAATGAGCCTGCCACTCTCAGTGCGGATCTTCTTCTTGTCCCCCTGGCCTGTCTGCCCCACAAACCGTTTCTTCTTGCGGTCCCTGAAACAGGAGGGGCTCAGTGCACATGCTCACCGCCCTCTAAGTGGAGCCATGCTGGAGGCCCTGGAGTGAGGGGCTCTCTGCCCCCCATGCCATAGGGAAATCTTAGCACCCTGAGTCACCATCCAGATGGGGTTGGAAGGGGGTAGAGGGCTAGGATCTTGGGGCCAGTCTGGGACTCATCCCCCCTGCAGTTCACCTTACCCCCAGCCCTCAAAGCAAGCATAGGAGGGCAGGAAGGGGAACTGCAGCCTGCTTCACAGAGTACTCAGGGTAGGGGCAAGGGGCACTGTGCGTGAGAGCAGCTGTCCTCGTAGTCAGTGAAGGGAAGCACTCACCACTTAAGCAGCTGTTTGCTCTTGTTCATGTTGTGGGTCTCATCGCCCATGAGGTCCAACACAGCGCCGGCAGCCTGCTGTTCAAAGACACTGCCCTCCCCAGTGACACTCAGCCTACGTGGGAAAGGACCTAGATGTCACCCTGGGTCCAGGAGCCAGGGTACCCCCTGCTGCCCAGCCTCCAGATTGCAGCCCAGTCCCCACCCCTCAGCTCACCCTCTCTCGCTTTCAAAGTCCTTGGGCCTGTAGGGGATGTAGAATTCTTTGTCCTGCAATGCCTCCCGCTGCTTCTTTTTTGGGACAGTGTCCCCCGTCTGGCGCTGCCTCCGCTTCCTGCCCACCACAGAGGAGAATACATCCTGGGAAAGCCAAGCACAGCAGAGCTGTCAGGATGTGGGTAGTGACCATACAGGTACCCTATCCTCCCCCCTCTCCCCTGCCAGGTCCATCTGGGCCACTGATGCACTAGAGCAGGCATGGCCACCCTGAGGCACGTGTTACAAGTGGCATGAGCAGTCTCTGTATGCAACTGCGGCAGACCACAGGATGAGGAGGGGCATGACAGGCAGACCACTGCCAGATAGAGCAGGGAGCACAAAGCAGAGCAGACTGGGCAGGGAAAGGGGATCAAAGTGGCACTTAGGGAGGGTAGAGGGCTTAATTTGTGGCATACCTGCCAAAAAGGTTGGCCCCCACTTCATCAGAAGCAGTTGGGCAATGCCACCCCTGGTACATAACTATGCCAGCCCCAAGAGCTTTGCCCATTTCTCTTGGGGTACAGACCAATGATTGAGTACCTCACTGTAGTTTTCATGGGTCCTGGGAGCCAATGCAACGTATACCAGGATTAGAAATGGATGGAAAAGAACCATACTGGAATAAAATAAATATATGCAGCAGGCAGCTAACATTACAGGGCCGTGCCACCAGCTGGAAAAGGAGCAGAATAGCTCATTGGCCTTGCGCAGCTACCTCAGGGTGGGCACGAACAGACACAACCTACCCCAGCAGTAGAGGTCTAGGTCTGAATGTTTCAGAGGTAACTTTTCACCACACTGGGCAAAATTACTCTGGTTCAGAGGGTTCCATTGTCCACCTGCCACTCTTGGTTTCCAGTGTAAGGCACATGACACTGGAGTAAATGGACTGTCCTTCCAGGGATTTGAACAGTCAGACCTTTTACTTTTAAGCAGGTTCAGATGACCCACTCCTCCAAGGCCCACCCCCCAAAATGTCCCAGCTCTATTCTGCACAGTGCAAGGCCTGTGGCAGGTTGGGCATGTGGGAGCAGAGACAGGCTGCACCTGAGGAAAGGAGAAAGCCAGCAATGCCCAGTGCCGGGGGCACATACACCTGTGTCCTGTACCTGGAGACGTCCGTTCTCCTCCTCAGGCACTGTGGCAGGTGGGCTCTGGGCATGGGCCTGCAGAGCAGCTGCAGCCTGTTTCTCTTGTTGCCCCTGCTGGTACTTGTCAATGCGGGCATGGTCATGGCTGCGCTTGGCTCGCATCACGTCACTGGCCACTGTCTTGCTGGTGGCGTTGATCTCAAAGATGGTCTAGGGTGAGACACATGACCTGCGAGTGACAGGGGGTCCACTCACAGCAACACCTCAAAATGCCCAGTGGTCTGCCGGGCCTGGAACACCAGCTAGGGGCAGCTGATCATGCAGCCCCAGTTACCTGGGCTACAGCCAGAACAGCTGAAGTGGCTGTTCAGGGGCCCTGTAATAATGCTGCTGCAGGAGGTCTTGGGAAACTGGCAGCATCTGTGCTCATTGTAGGACCTCCAACAGAGGGACAGGGACCCCTCCTCACCATGGTCTTGCATGGCACTCGGACTGGAATGTGGGTATATGACCAAGTGGCACCCTACCCATGCCTTAGTGGAGTCTCCAGTAAGCCTCCTTATTATCCAGGCCCATTCAAAGGAGCGTGCATGTGTAGGGGAGACTAGCCAAGATTCAGTCCAGCAGGACCAGGAAGCACTGCACTGGGGAGAGGCCCAGCCTGCAGAGCTCTTGGCAGCTTCTCTGCCAACAGGCCAAGCTGCCAGGCCTCTGCAAACCAGGCTGCAGGAATGAGGTAGGGGTGGGGACACAGATGGGGCCCTCACTCACCGCTTTCGATCGGTAGGTTTTGATGCTGTCCACCAGCTTCAGCCTCTCCAGCTCATCCTCCTCGAAGCGAGAACCTTGGAGGGGTCAGCAGAGAGGGACATACACACACTATCACCTAACTACAGCAGAGCAAAATTGTGTATGCAGGCTCCTGCCTAAGACAGGAGAAGCACCAGAGGGGACAAGGCAGCATGCTCTCAGCCAGTAAAGCGTGCTGCTGAGAACAGCACAGAAGCACTGGCTGTTGGGAAAGCCTCCAGCTATGCAGGCCAAGCCTCTCCCAGGAGGAGAAGCGCAATGAGGAGAGTGGCACTGGCCATGGGAGCTTCCCCCAAGAGACTCCAGTGCTCCTACACGAAGGCGTGGGTAGGGCACTAGTGGTGACAGTGCTTGCAGGTCCCATGCACGCTGGGTGGGCACTCACTGAAGAGTGGGTGGATGCCCAGCTGGGAGAAGTCCAGCTCCTTCGCCCTCTTGATGGACTCTGGGGAGGGACTGGGCCGGGACTTGAGGTACTGCTTGTGGGCGTTCTCTGCCACCCTGCGCAGGCTCTGCAGGTCCAGCGAGCTCTCGTGGTCAGTGAGCAGCAGGCACTCCTCGTCGTCCACCACACTCTGGGGCACCCGGCCAAACACCCCGCCCGCATCTGGGGAACCAAAGCATGTCAGAGCTGCTGCTGCCTTCCCCCACCTCCGTTCCAAGCCAGCACTCAACCCTCCCCGTGTAACTACTTGGCTGGGGAAGCAGAGATCACGCAGGGGACTGCTGTGAACCTCTGGGTTCATGGAGAGGAGGAACTCATCTAAGAACCCACCCAGAACTGATCCTCTCCTGGCCACATCCTGCTCCTGCACTCTGAACGTGGCCTTGGCATGAATCCCTGCTACAAATCTCAGCCCCTCCCACACCCACACTTGGGACAGAAACCAGCCTGAGCCTAACTATGCCAGTGTGGGCAGACGGCTCCCAGGAAGCACAGCAAAGACAAAAGGGTCCCTGTTCAGCATTGCGAGGTGGGTGGGGAAGACAGGATCTGGTCTATATTAGTTCTTATATGGGGAGGGCAGCCATTACATTTCACCGCACTACAGATGGGACCTTACCAGACTGAAACCTGGGGCCAGGAGACCTGGATCCCTGCCTGGCACCCAGAAGGCAAGCCTGGTTATGGAGCAGAACAGAACCATGTTGCAACAGGGCTGGATTTCAAGTCACCACCCCACTGGCATCCATTACTACCTCTGGAGTCTCCACGGTGGCCTCAAACTTCCGTGAATAAGAACACAGTGTACCCAGAATGAAGTCTGAGTGCACTCCCCCTTCCCGCCCCCCCACAACACTGCAGCTGTTTTGCCTGGCCAGACCATGAGAGCAGCAGGCTGGCTGGGTTCAGTACACCCCACCCCTGCCACCATACACAGCCAGCTCCAGGCAGGGGCCTCCTCCTCCCACCCCTGTAGGCACCCGGGGCCAGCACACAACTGCACCTTACCTGAGGGCTTGTCATGAGGGCTGGCAAGGGTCAGCGGGCTTCCCAGGAACAGGTGCAAGTCAAAGACATATGGGGTCTCATCCGGTGCCACCAGGGAGTAGGCAGTGCCGCTCCGGCCGGCACGGGCCACACGGCCTGACGGGCAGAAGGGGCAGTGAGGTGTTAAACCAGAGCTATATGCTGTGAATTACTCCTGCTGGTTTCCAGCTTAGGCTGCAGGGCTGGGGCAGAACATGGCACCAATCGCGGGAAGCAGAGCCTTCAGGGCAGCCAAGCACGTGGACTCTGCCCTCTGTGCCAGCCTCAGCCAGGAGCAGGGGAGATGCTGAGGAGCGAGCTGGGAGCTCCTAGGAGACTCACCTCTGACCCCTTGCTGATGGCAAGTCTCAGCTTATAGTCATGTGCCAATGGGGGACCTAGTGCTGTGTGGCCCTGCCACCACAGTGAATGCCTCTCCCCTACACATCCAGTGCCTGGCCCAGCTGCTTGCAGGACCCTACAGTTCAGGCTGCATTAACAGCTCCATTGACTGGAGTCACCCACAGTGAGGGCTCTTGGGGTGATAGAGCAGGACAGCCAGCTGGCTAGGGTACGCCCGCACTGCCCAGCCCTGGGACCCACCAACACGATGCAGGAAGAGCTTGGCTTTGGCAGGGAAGCTGTAGTTGATGACATTGTCCAGCATGGGAATGTCGAGGCCACGGGCTGCGACATCTGTGACGAGCAGCACCGGGCACTTGCCGTGTGAAAACTTGGCAATATTGATCTTGCGGGCAGTCTGGTCCAGGGAGCTGTAGATGTAGGTGCAGTTCACACCCTGGCCCATCAACAGCTGGAGGGGGATGGAGGGGACATGCAGAAATCAGACCTAGATCTCCACCAAGCCCAGGGACCCACTCCCCTCCAGGCAGCCTCCCCAGTTGCCCCCTTTCGCAGCCCAGCCCTGCCCCACCCAAAGTGAGGCTGGCTGAGCAGCAGCAGCCAAAGTCCCTGCCCCACAGTCCTCTCCCACCCCTGGTGGCTGCTCCCACCACCACATACAACCTCTAGGCTGACATGACTCTAGAGGGCCCTGGTAGCAATACAGCTCCCCACTGGCCCTTTAAGGGGAAAAAGGGCTCCAGGTCCACCTGTGACTTGCTGCACTCATTTCCCCAGGTGAGGAGGAGTCCAGCTGTGGGCAGGGAGGTCACAGGTGATTTAGCCATATCTGGGGTGGGCACAGGCTGGAGCCAGGGGCTGTGTGAGCTGCCATGGCAGAGCACCAGGGGATGGGGACTTGATGGATCCCAGGGAGACTGCACAGACGTGTGGAATCTGGCTCTGTGGAAGGGACTCCTAGGAGCATAAGGGGAGAACCAGGGGACCTGAAGTGCCTTGTGTGTTGGAGCGGAAGCCTGGGTTCACACCCTGCTTCTCTTGCAGCCCTGGTACTCCCACCAGGTGGGGATGGCTCTGGGATCTGCTGGGCACATGAGCACAAGCTTGTGGAGGGGGAGCTGGGTAGACTCCTCATGTAGCTTGCTCAGTCATCCAGCTTGCAGTACTGCTTGCTGCACATGAGCCCTGGGAGATGGCAAGTTCCCCCTCTTGTGGCACAGGCACAGAAACCAAAGCAGGGGAAGCCGGAGGCACGGGCCAAAGGCCACATGGCAGGTGTCAAAGCTCTAACTAGACCCCTGTGCCTATCCTGTAAGCCCATATATTTCAGCCCCCTGCCCCTGCATGCCTCCCCCAGGCACTGGAGCTGCTCTGGGGTGCCTGTAAACAGAGGACTGGACCGCGTGGCCCAGAAGGTTCCTTTCTGGCCACCATTCCCAGTCCCAATCTTGGGGAGGTGCTGCCCCCTTGTGGCAAAGAGAGGGAAAGCCTCAAAAACAAGCACCAAAGCCAAAGCCACCATACACAGCTGCTTACACAGGCATCTCCCCAGGCCAAGTGCATGTGAGCACTGCTAGGTGCTTATCCTTGTCCCCATGGGGCCTTCAATGGAGCTCCATTGGGGCAGGGTCACCCATGCAGCCCTGACTGAGAATGCAATACCTGTGACAG
The DNA here is from genome assembly GCF_052110815.1 of Crocodylus siamensis. Lineage (NCBI taxonomy): Eukaryota > Metazoa > Chordata > Crocodylia > Crocodylidae > Crocodylus > Crocodylus siamensis. The sequence goes on from NC_143403.1 coordinate 50,330,290, forward strand.
CACTTTTTTCTGGGCAGGGGAGATTCCTCTTCTGCTTCATCCCGGCTGCCCCTGGGGTGCCCTCACAACAGACAAGTGTCTGGCCCAGCCCAATTACTCCCAGTTCGTACAGTGGTGCCAGCACCAAGCCTGTGATGCATCTTCTACCCCAGGGTGAGGCACAACAGCCCCCAAGCTGTACTTGCCTCCTTGAGGTACTCAGCATGGTGCTTGGTGGCTACGAAGACAACTGTCTGGTCCTGAGGTCGCATCACATTCCTTAGCAGGTGCAGCAGCATGGCTGGCTTGTCATCCGCACGCACATGGAAGAAGGCCAGCTGTGAGGGGAGAGGGGGAATGAGGCCCCTGCTGCATGGCATGCCACAGATAGATGTCAGGCCTAGCACAGCCAGTTGCCCAGGCTCAGACAGGGACCATCTCCATGGTTGGGCTTCTACAGAGACAGACACAAGGGGCCTGGGTCCCAGTCAGAGGCTTCTTGGTGCTGCTGGTGTACAACTGATGCCCTACGCTGGCCGTCTAGGAGGTTAGGGCTTTGGCCTGTCTGGAAAGCACCCAGGGTGCTCTTGGCCAGACTGCCCCTCAGCCTGCTTCCCTTGCCAGCCCACAGCAAAGCACTGAGGCCTGGGTCAGACAGGGACTCTTCTAGTCAAGCTCCGAGACTGATCAATGCTTGCCAACCCAAATATTTCACACCTTGAGCTGCTCGCTGAGCTTGTTCTCTACGTCCAGACGGATCAGCACTGGCTCGGTGAGACCTGAAGAATGGGCACAAGGAGAGGATGAGTTGCAGAGCCATGAAAGGGTGCAGGAAAGTGGGGATTAGCAGAGACCAGACTTTGTATGAGACTGCAATGGGCTGAGGCACCAGGCTCTGGGCTACATGCTGGCTCCAGCAGGCCTGGGGCTAGGACAGAGCATGGTGGGACAAGTCTGTGTATGCCTGGCTTTGGTCAGTCCCTTACTTCCACCACAGCTGAAACCAGATCCACAGAAGGCCTCAGCAAAGTGCTCTGAACCAAGGAAGGTGGCATGTTGAGGATCCTAGCTGGACCTGGCCAGCAGGAGAGCAACACTTCCAGGAATCCCATGCTTTGCTACCACTGAGCCTGTTCCGTGGCCTCCGCCCCAGCCCTCCCCTCCTACCCCCAGAGCTGCTCCTTACCAGCCCGAGCAAACTCCACGAGCAGCTTGGGGAGTGTGGCAGAGAAGAGCACAGTCTGGCGGCTCTCAGGGAGCCGAGCGATGATCTCCTGCAACTGCTCTGCAAACCCCATCTCGAACAGTCTGGGTTGGGGGAGGGGAGCAACGCAATGTCAACAACCACACAACAGGAAAGTGAGAACCTGATGCACCATACCATAGGAACCCCAAGGGTCCTGCATACCACAGGCACAGAGGCAAGCCTCAAAATCCAGTCTTTGGCTGTTCCTAAGGTCCTGAACCCATGAACCCCACACATCTGCCTCTAAGTTGGACTGAGTCTGCATGTGAGGCTGCTGGCTGCTCTCCCAGGACCCTTGGGCTTGTCTGCACTGCCTCACTGGCCACCTCTGCCCCTCACTGGCTGCTCCGAGGCTGCCACAACCTCGTGTTTTCTGTGAGGCATGGTCCCAGCACAACCGCCCTCCATCGTGACCCTGGGAGTAATCCACTAACAGTCAAGACACGCCTGAAATAAAAATCTCTCCCTTGCTGGAATGGCAGGAAACTGACCTGTCAGCTTCATCAAATACCGCATACTCTACGCTCTGCAGCTTCAGGTTCATTTCCACAGCCACGTGCATCAAGCGTCCGGGGGTGGCAATGATTCTGGAACAGACAGCCCCCATGAGTGCAGCTGGGACACCTGGTAGCCAGCCAGCCCACAATTCTTTGCCAGCAAGTGTCAGGGAATCACCCATGCCCCAAAACCTGGCTCTCATGGTGGACAGAGGGATGGAACTGTCACAAAGACAGGTCTCTCAACATGGGACTTTGCTTTGGTAGCAGTAGGACCAACCACATCTTCCCCATTACCCCCCTCCCACACGCTAGTATAAAGGGGAAATTCAGACCCCAAGTCCCTCCCAAGAGAAGTCCTGGGCGTGGAGAGCTAGGGCTTTCCCAGAAGTCTGCATGGGAAGCTGTGTTTAAGAGGTGCTGAATGGCAGGCAGTAGAGCTGTGCGAAGCTTCAGGTGGCTATTCAATTCGGAGGAGATTAAGCCCAATGCAGTGGCCAAATCTCATAATCGAATCAAGGGACAATTAAAAGGTTCAAACCGATTCAGAGAGCTTTGAGGATTCAGACAGTCCCTGGTAGCTGCAGCACGGAGTTGCAGCCAGACTTGGACCTGGTAAGTATGGGGCTGGGGAAGGCGACCATGAGGGGGAATCCCTGCCAGCCCCCAGCCCCCGCCTGCTCCCCCAGCCCCACACACAGCTGCCCCGCCTGCACTAGCTCCTGGTGCTTTAAAAAAAAAAAGAGCCCTTACTCACCAGGTGCTGCTGGACAGGGATGGTGATCCCTGCTCCCCCCACTGCATGTGAGGCTTTGCCATGAGCCCCCTGACCCCTCCCCTTGCTCCCCCAGCTGCCCTGCCCAGGCCAGCTCTGGCCCTTTAAGAATAAAAGAAAAGAAAAAACCCCAGGACTCACCACTCCTGCAGCAGCCTAAGGGGTCTCGTGCAGAGCCTCCCATGTGGTGTGGGGCAATGGGGATTCTCCTCCCCCACCGCCCACCAGCAGGAAGGTATGAGGGGGTTCTCAGTTTGTTTTTTTCTTAAAGAGCCGGAACTGCAGTGGGTGGAGCAGCCATGGGGGAGAAGGTCCGGGGGCTTGTGCAGAGCCCCCCCATTCAGCACAGGGCAGTGGGGATCACCCCCCCAGCTGGCAGCACCTGCCGAGTCAGGCCTCCTCCCTTCCCCTCCACCGGGAACTGGGGGGCAGTAGGGAAGCCATTGCCAGGGCTGGAAGAGTGGGTGGGGGATGGGCCTGGGTGATTTGGTCGAATCAATTCAGGGTAGTGATTCCAATCACCAAATCGAATCACTGAATCGAATACTATCTGCTAGTAGCCTAGTGGGCAGCTCTGACAGATGGCCTGTAAAGTGAGTGCATAACTTCTCTGGCTTCCACTGCGCATCTCTGCCCACACCAGGTTGAATGAAGTCATGCCCAGGACACACCGACTCTTGGAGCCTGTTGTGCACCTTCCACAATGGGCTCAGAGTCTGTAACTAGGACTCTCAAGGGCCAAGGTCAAGGCCACACTTCTGGCAAGAGCCCTGAGGCAGGTGGACACATGGCAATAGCCCAAGCTGAGTCTCCCCTTTGCCTCACTCACTCCAGGTAAGTTCCTGAGGAAGATGCAGTAGCAAGGGAGGTCACAGAAGTGCATGTGGGTGGCAGACATGTCTCTCACAGCTCAGCACTCCCAAACTGGGGAAAGTCCCAGTCAGAGTTCAATGCCAGCCTGTGCCACCCTTTCCTGCCAGCACATCTAGAGAACACAGTACCCACACTTGTTGCTCCAACTTACATGTCGGGATTCTCATGCAGAGCTGCAAACTGCTCTTCCATCCTGTGGGAAGAAGGGGGTGGATAATAATGGCCAGCAGAATGCACCACGGCCCCAGGACTCCACACTTGGGCAAGAAAGGGGCACCCAGCTCTGCATCACTTGGAGGCTGTGTACTACACTGCATGGAGCCTTGCATCCTCAGTTCTATGGTACAGGTTAAGGACAGATTGCTGCAAGCCTGGAGTCAGACTTTCAGGGATCACTTGGAAGGAACAGGCTCAGGAGAAAGTGACACTTTGCCCAGCAGAATACTCCCCCTGCCCCAGCCTGCAGGGGTTCTCACCCTCGTGTGTTTGTACACATGTAAATAAGATCAAGGCTGGGGGGGAAGTTCACCCTACATGCAGGGGATATCAGATGCCAGTTCAGAGCCAGCTGCTAGTTCTCTAGACACACTGTACCCTTAGCCCAGGTCAATGCGTTGCTAGAATTGAGCCAGGCCCAACTTTTTACAAGTTTCTATTACAGCTTGAGTAAGTCTTAGCAGAAACATTGGGTTAAGTGTTTGCAGGCATCTCTTGGCCACACCAGTGCCTGGGCAGTTTCACCAGGGCTATTAGTTCGGTTGCAGTATGATGGACTTACTTGTCTCCTCCCAGAATCAGCGCAGTCTTCAGGCCTGTGAATTTGCCCAGCTGCAGGACAAGAAGCAAAAGAGAATTAAAGCCCAGTCCGATATCAAACCACCTATTGCTCCTACTCCTCTCCAAGACCATGAAACATCTTCAAATGCTGAGGTCCCCAGGGTGCAGGGGCTTGACTGTAACTGCAATCAAGCTGCCTATAGTCTCCCTCTGGTCTTGTTCCTCTTACTCTTAGATCCATCTGCTCTCTCAGAGCACCGGCTGGTCTGGCTTTAACCTTGGCTGCCACAGAGGTCAAATATACTCCCTGTCACTCATGGGATGCCCACACAGCAACTCCAGGATGTGCTCAAGAGAAATGGCAGCAGCAGCCAAGCCCTGCTTAACCAGCAAGGCTAAGGAAAGATGGGCCTTCGGGATCCTTGTTAAGTGAGTGAACTCTGAAAGCAGCCAGCACCTGATGTTTCAAAAGGGATGTTGCAAGGGGGTCAGAGAATGGACAATTACAGAATATCTGGCCAACAAGGACAAATTCCCTCTTAATCTCAGATAGTTGCCCAATACCCTGCTCATAAAAGTGGCTCCCACTTTCTTTTTTTTAAATTTAGTTCTACCTTATTCAGGTTCTTACATGCCCATACAACTGAAAGAGAAGTTCCCTAGAAGGGACCTCATGTTCAGGCTGGCCAGTCCAATCCTCTGCTCCAGACAGGATCATCCCTGTTTAACGATCCTAGACAAGTATTCATAGTTTCATAGTTTCTAGGGTCGGAAGGGACCCAAGTAGATCATCTAGTCTGACCCCCTGCCATAGCAGGAAATAATACTGGGGTCATATGACCCCAGCAAGGTGTTCATCCAACCTCCTCTTAAAAACCCCAGGGTAGGAGCCTGCACCACTTCTCTTGGAAGTTGGTTCCAGATCCTAGCCACCCTGACCGTGAAGTAGCGCCTCCTGATATCTAGCCTAAACCTGCCCTCTGCCAGCTTGTGACTGTTATTCCTGGTCACTCCTGCCAGTGCTCGGGGGAACAGGGACTCCCCCAATGCCTGCTGGTCCCCCCTGACTAGTTTATAACAGGCCACTAGATCCCTCCTCAGCCTTCTCTTTTGGAGGCTGAACAGGTTCAGGTCCCATAGCCTCTCCTCATGGGGACTGCCCTGCTGCCCCCTGATCATGCGGGTGGCCCTCCTCTGGACCCTCTCCATGCTGTCCACATCCCTCTTGAAGTGCGGCGCCCAGAACTGGACGCAGTACTCCAACTGCAGCCTGACCAGTGCCGCATAGAGGGGGAGGATCACCTCTTTGGACCTGCTCGAGATGCATCTGTGGATGCGTGACAAGGTATGGTTGGCCTTCCTGACTGCATCCTCACACTGCTGGCCCATGTTCATCTTGGAGTCAATGATGACTTCAAGATCCTTTTCTGCCTCCATGCTGACAAGAGGGGAGTTCCCCAACCTGTAGGTATGGTGCCAGTTGTTCCTCCCCAGGTGCGTCACCTTGCACTTGTCTGTGTTGAATCCCATCCTATTCACATCCACCCACCCTTGTAACCTGTCCAGGCCTGATTGTAGCATGATGCTTCCTTCTAGTGTGCCCACATCCCCCCACATCTTAGTGTCATCAGCAAATTTGAACAGGGTGCTTTTTACCCCCTTGTCCAAATCACTGATGAAGATGAACAGTGCGGGCCCGAGGACCGAGCCCTGCGGAACCCCACTGCCCATGTCCTTCCAGATTGAGAAGGACCCACCCACTACCACCCTCTGGGTGCGGCCCTCCAGCCAGTTGGCGACCCGATTGACTGTGTGGGCGTCGACACCACAGCCCCCCAGTTTCTTAGTGAGAACAGGGTGAGAGACAGTGTCAAAAGCCTTCCGGAAGTCCAGCAAGGGTATGTCCACTGCTACCCCTGCGTCTAACGATCTGGTAATCTGATCGTAGAAGGCCACCATTCGCCTGACTGTTTTTAAAAACACTGAGAACAGCCTTTTCATACAAAGGGCAGACACAATGCCAAAACACCAAGAACACCTTAACTACACACAGGTAAAGCAAAAGGATGAGGGCAACCTCACTATGGTATCTGTGAACATTGTTACTCTACTTATACAATCTTCTTACGCTCTTGCCTTCAATGATATCCCATGGCAACAAGGTTAAGTGTCATGCAAGAAGCCCTCCCTCATCCATGGCTGCAGTGCATTGCCTCCCTGTATCACTACAAGTGCTCAAGCCCTGACAGTGAGGGCTCCTAGATATTCTAGCCCCCCCTCTCAGGAGGAGCTCCTTGCTTTTCCTGGTCCATACCTCTTTTGTGAATTTCATGGTCTGTAAGGCAAGCTCGCGAGTTGGTGAAAGGATGAGGGCACGTGCTCCTGTCTGCGCGCTATGTGCCTTCAGCTTCTCAAACATCGGGATAAGGAAACAAGCCGTCTTCCCGCTGCCCGTCCGGGCCATTGCCACCACGTCTTTCCCATCCAATATCACTGGGATGCTCTGAAGAATAAAACAAGAAATACCGTTCTGACTCACCCTATGGAATGACTATTCCAGATGTGCTGGGGAACCTGCTCCACCTGCGATGTTGGACCGATCTGTGGAGGAAACCTAAGGAAGCCAGTGAACATACAGTACATCTGAGAACCTGTCACTCACCTTTCTCTGGATGGGTGTTGGCACGTTGTATCCCTTTTTCATGATACCTTTGAATACAGGATAACTTAAGCCTAGAAGACAAATGTGATCACGTAAGTGCCCACTGCAGACCAAAAGCACTGTACAGACAGCTCCTGTGACTTCAGCACCCAGCCCAGTAATACTTGGGCTTCTCTCTTCAAGCCCCAGTGCCTGGAGTCCTGTGACTAGATGGTGACCCTGGCTCCTGCTGACAAGAGGCATCTAGGCCTGATAATTGTACATAAAAGCTCATGAACATGGTTTGGACTCAGGTGAACGCAGGAACTACGCAGGTTTCTCTGAACCAAACCTCATGGGTCTGTGGAGCCGGGCAATGCTGGAGGCTCGAACTGCGCCCTGCTACAGGCCTGCCCACTCTGTTAACAAAAAATGCTAAAATGCAGCCCTATAAGAAACAACAGCCCAGAGGCCAACAACAAGGCACAGGCCTTGAATCAGGCTGGTACCACCAGCTCCTTCGCCTGGCGCACCACAGGGCAACTGCTGCCTGCCCGACTGGGGGCCACTCACCCATGGACTGGAAGCCCCCCGACTTCTTCTTCTTCCTGTTCTGGGCTCGCACCATCTCCCTTGTGTCCGGCTCCACGTCCGAGGCACAGTCGGCGGTGGGGAAGGCCGGGAGCATCTTGGCGGGTGCCTGCTCGGGAGGAGACAAAACGGCTGTGCCCGGGCCGCGGCAGACGGGCGGGGGGCGGGGTGTCTCAGCCCCCCTGCTCCACCACCCGGGGCAGCCCCCGACCCCCCGCGCGCACCGGCCGCCCCGCGCTCGCCTCGTCCTCGGGCTCCACGTGGAACTCGCCCCCCTCCTCCTCCTCGCTGCCGCTGCCCGGGGCGGCCCGAACGGACGGACGCCGGGGCCGGCGGCGCGGCGGGGCCATAGCTACGGCTGGCTGAAACGGAAACGGAAGCGGAAGCGGCCGGCACCACGTGCGCGTCCCGTGTGGTCCCGCCCCCGGGCGCAACCAGCGCCGTTGCGTGGGAATAGGCCGCGCCCACCGCGGCGGAGATGGTGGCGCCCGTGGGCTCGGAGCTGGCGGTGAGCGGCGCCCGCGCGGCCCGCGGCGGCGGTAGGACCAGGGCCAGGACCTGGGCCAGGGCCAGGGCCAGGGCGTCCTACGTGGACGAGACGTTGTTCGGCCGCCCCGCGGGGGCTCGCCCGGCCCCCCCCGCCTTCGAGCCGCCCTGGGCGGCTCCCCCGCGAGCGCTGCCCCGTGCGGGCCGGTGAGTTGGTGCCGGGCCCCGCCGTGGCCGGGCCATGACTTGCGTGACAGCTGCTTTGCACGTGTGTCCAGTCCATGTTTGTTGCGCGATAACTACTTTGCCGCCTGCCCTTGTTGCGCGGGTGGCCGGTGGGTGATCCAGGGCGGCGGGGCCTGGCACTCTGCCTCGCTGGGCCTGGGGCATGTTGAGCATGACCCGTGTTTGCAGTCTGGATGAGCCCCGAGAGGGGCGAGACGGAGAGGACGGGATGTGGCAGAGCTGGGTGGGCGCTGGGGTGGAATCTGGGACCCTGGCCCGTAAGGCCGAGCGTGGAAATGGTGGGGTATTCGGAGAAATGCGGGGAGCAGGAATGGGATTGGGAAGGACGGTGTGGGTTTGGGGAGCCAGGTTTTCATAGATTTCTAGGGCTGGAAGGGACCTATTAGATGATCGAGTCTCACCCCCTGCTCTGGGCAGGAAAGTGCTGGGGTTAGGTAACCCCAGCCGGGTGCTTGTCTTAACCTCCTCTTGAACATCTCCAAGGAAAGGGAAAGCACCATCTCCCTTGGAAGCCCATTCCAGATTTTGGCAGCCCTCACCGTAAAGAATTTCTTCCTGATGTCCAATCTGAATCTACTCCCCTTCAGTTGTGGCTGTTGTTTCTAGTAACCCCGAAGGGCACCCTGGTATCCCCTATTCCCCGCTGACCCCCCCCAGTGAGTTTGTAGTCAGCCACAAGATCGCCTCTCAGCCTTCTCTTGCAGAAGTTGAAGAGATTCAGATCTCTCAGTTTGTCTTCATAGGGTCTTACCTGCAGGCCCTCAACCATACAAGTAGCCCTCCTCTGAACCCTTTCCAGGTTATCTACATCCACATTTTGAATGAAGAGGATGCCAGTGAGGATAGCTGGGGGGCAAGGGAGCTCATCCTGGTTCCTGGTTCTGGCTCTCTAATCTGACTTACTGCACAGCCATGTGTGAGGACAGGAGATCTGAATACATTCCTGTCTCTGCCCCTGACTTGCCATTTTTGCTTGGCAAGTTGCTTGATCTGGATAGGCTTCTGTTTTCCCATCTGTAAAATGGGAACGACTCCTCTCTCTTTGTGAAGCTTTTAGGTGTAGGGATGAGAAATATACTACAAAGGGGTTTTTTGCCTAATATTTCTTTCCTTAAAAAGAAGGTTTTTGGTGGAATTTTCAGAAGTATCTAACTAGTTTAGGAATCCCATGGAAAATAAGTAGGACAAGTGTGCCTCACTTGCTAATTGCACCTTCTGAGTGATCGTTAGGTCTCCGCATGCAATGGCCACTACTCTATATTCTCTTTGTAGTAATTGCATTCTTCCCCCTATCCCACCCCTTTCTTTCTCAATGAAGGTTGAAAAGTCGCTCTCCATCCTACTGTGATGAATCTTTGTTTGGCTCAAGGGCTGATGAGCAAGGCTGGGCAGCACCGCGGATGAAGAAGGAAGATATAGCTAAACTCCATTCCCTCCTGTGGACCCCTTCGTCTGTTCCCAGGACCCAGTCAAGCCTTTCCTCAAGCCTTACCTCTTGTTCCAAGGAGACCCCTCTGCGAGCTGTTCACCCAAAGACCGCAAAATCTCAGAGACTAGGCCATTGTGAGACAGAAGGAAAAAGCTCCTTCTGGAATTGGCCTGAGAGTGATCTGGACTCTGTCAGTCAAGGCACCCTCAACCGGGGCCATTCTCAGTCTCTTACCCAAGTATACAGGCCTTCTGATCAGCTCTGGCTACCTGCAGATGGTCCGAATACAGGCAAGCATCAAAACCAGCGCTCCCTGACAGCCTCTGTAGCCTCCCAGGGTTCTCTGCCAAGGGCTCGGTCTAAGAGTGTGTTAGGAACTTCCTCTGCCAGGGTACCCAGGACAACAGCCTTATGCCAGCCCAAACCACCCTGGAAATGAATTTACTGCTTTAAAATATGTATATATGGAAATGCACTTATCAACCAACAGTGCATGTAACAACATGAGCAATGTGTCTCCATGGACCTGTGAACCTGGTGTTGTGGCTGCAGGTTGGAGAACCTCCTTTTTTTACCTGATTTGGAGCCGCAGGATATCATGCCTCATCTTTCCTGTTAGGTTCCAGTGAGGGGTTGTCTTGGCTCAAGCAGGATAAGGAAAGAGGGCCAATATGCAAGTGGACAAGGAATAGGGTTTCTGGGTGTCCTGAAATCAATGGCGCAGCCCTACTTTTTAAGGCATCATCTTGCAAATGGAAGGCCTGATGGCCTCAGTGGGGTTTAGATCCAGCCCTGGCTCTAAGCAGACAGCTGAAGGTTGAAAGAGCTAATTTATATTGAGCATTGTGGCATGCTGTTGTATCAGCTTTGTGCTAAATGCTTGTAAATAAATGAAGGAGTAGAAAAAAATGTGCCATGTTTCTTGCAGTTTTTAGGGTGAGGGTGGACATTGCTACACCCCATTTCTCTGGCTCAGTTTCAACCTTGATTACAATGCCAGGTACATTAGAGATCTTTGGGCTGGTTCTTGGAATCTGGAAGCAATTCACTCTAATCTTTGACTCACAGGTAAAGAACAGTATCTCCTTTTTTGTGGGTTCCAAGGAAACCGAAGACAGCATTTGATGGATATGAATCCCGTGGGAGCAGCTCTCCTGAACAGGAGGCCTGCAACTTTAGGGGCTCCAAAACCAGGGTTGGAACAAAAGGCTAGAAAGTGAGCAGGGAAATCATCTACAATCTGGTCCTCAGAAGGGATCAGTGCTGCCTTCCCTAGTCTTGCCCAAAGAGTGAAACACCAGGATGCATTTGTCTCTAGCCTGCACATCACAGTTGGTGGAAGAGTGTGAGAAGGGTTCTGCCACTTCCCGTTTGTACATTTGACCCTTGTCTAAAACTGGGATTTGTTGGGGCCCTCAGGCCTAACACGGACATGACCCAAACAGGGTTTGGTTTGGCCTGTGCATATGAGACAAAGCCAAGGGCTTTTCAGAGTTGCAGCATAATTGGTTGCTTTAATCATCAAAAATATGCCCAATCATTGCAATACCATGGCTAAGAGTGTGAGGACAAAATGGATAATACCACATTCTTTTGAATATACAGTGTCTCTGAGTTTAAGATGTACACACATTCTGACTTTCAGTTTAAGAAAAAATGAACACAGCAAATATAGACACATTTACAAGGATACAACTTCAGTGCATATAAAAGCCTTTTACTATTTTTTTAACTTGAATTTAAGACAGGCTATTAGAGAGAACTAATTAATTTAAAAAGGGTGTCTTATTCAAAGGAAAATGTTTTGCCCATCTTCCATCCAAAGATCTGAAATGACTGTTATTGAACTGTCTCAATCCCCACCTTGTGTGGATGAGAATTATCCCTAACTGATAGAGAAACTGAGTGACATTAAGGACCTATGCACAAACTCAATGCCCACTGAGAATTTTTCCATTAACTGACAGAATCCAGTCAGAATCACAAGTTTTCACTTTAAATTCAGACCAGTGATGCTTCTAGCCAGAAATGAAGTCTAAAATTTTGGTTGAAACTTATTTATGATAGAATTGCTTCTAGTCTCAAATTTGTGTACAAAAACGCTGTTGTACTCGACAGGTTGTCCATCAAATAGATACTATACCGTAAATGATAACACTGGGGGGGTGGGTAGTTGAAATCTATGGGGAAGTGTCTGGGATGCTGAGAAGGGAAGAGAAAAAGGTGGAGTTGTAGTTTACTTTTTGACCTTTGCCTTCTTGCCTTTTCCTTTCTTTTTCTTCTTTGACTTTAACAGTGATCTGACCAAGTAGCCTTTCCAGAAGGCCTGGATGCGAATGGCTGCACGGATCATGATAGCCAGCTCCCTCTCTGCTCTTTCCTTCTTCTCCTGGGCTATCCTCCTTTCCTCCTTGATCTGGGAATACTCTTGTTCAAGTACAGCATATATCTCCTTCAGCTGAGCCAGCTGGGCCTTCTCCTCGGTATAGATAGCATCAACTTCCTCATACTCCATCTAAGGGAATGGCAAGTATTAGGTATAGCTTTCTCAATGGCAGGTACCATGTCACCCTATTTTACTTGAAAGTTGCACCTTTTATCCAGAAAGATCCCAGGCAGTGTATGCAGTGATGGTTTTATCCATCACAAATGTGTGAAGGGCTAGCTGGTGCCCTCAGTGAACTGCAGTTTTCAAGGGAACCTAAGGAGAGTCAGGCACCCAACATCCAGTGAATTTCACTGGGCTCTGGAAAGCCTAACTCCTTTAGCTGCTTTGAAAATGTCAGCATAATTCTTATTATGATGCCTCCTGCTGCCTTGTTTAGAGATAACATAGTCAAAGATTAGGATGAGGAGAACCAGCAGCACTTGTGCCAGCTGCATTCACGCCAAATTATCCAGTTCTCCCTTTCTGCATGAGGATGGCGTCAAGGGCAGCTGGAAACATGCAGAGCTTGGTATCTAATTTGTTTGGCTTCCTAATACATTGTTGCACTGCTGACAAGGACTTACTGTTATGACAGTGGCACTCTTCCTGGTCTGTCTCCAGAAGCGTGCACTTTGCTTTTAATTAAGCTACCTGTATTGATCAGGGTAAAATATCAGAAACAGCAGAGGAATTAGTAGATTCTGGAAGTGTGGTCATGCTTCATGTCTGAAAACCTGAGCAATGATACATTTGCTTTCAGTCTCCAGGTTCTGAATTATTTATCTAACAAACTGGCAAGAGAGGTAGAAACAGCTGATTAATCCAAGAGTGGAAGTGTGATGCTGTGGCTGCGATGGTCCAGAAACTATGTGAAAGGCAAGGATTTCTTAGGGCGATATCTTTTACAAAACCAACCATATAGTTGGGTAAAGTTAGATAAGCTTTTGAATGCAAGACCTGCTGAAGAATGCCTTGCATTCAAAAGCTTGTCTAACTTTATCCCAAGTACATAGTTGGTCTAATAACAAATATCCCTCTGAGGACCCTGCTACATGTACACTTAAGGCGTGATTAACCAAGTAACTGTGCCTTAAGTTGTGACCCAGCTATACGTTCAACCAACTAGTGGTGTGATATAAAACAAGCAATTAGCTACAAAGTTATTCCACAAAAAATATGTAATACTTTGTAGCTTATTTTAATCATACCATTAATTGAACATGAGGCCAGGTGCTCCCCTGTGGCTGGGAACTCCGTCAACTGAGGGGCTCGCAGCTAGAGTGGTACACCACCTGCTGCCAGCCCCGTAGCTGACCAGGCTTGTAGTGGTGGCAGTGTTGTCAGCTCTAGGGCTCGCAGCAGGCAGAATGCTGGCTGTCTGCAAGCCTCCCTGGCTGTGGAGCCTGCCACCACTGGGAGCCTTTTTGGGGTATGAGGCTTTTAGTGTGGGCAGCACAGGGGACTGCTGCCACTACTGCAGCCTCTGAGCCCTGTCTGGTGATAAGGTTCAATGGGATCTAATGCATGATCCCACAATTGTGCCTCAATTGTGTGGATTGCATGTTAGATCCCATAACACCTTTTACCTATATGTGTAGAGGGGCCCTAAGAAATCCTTGTTTCTTGCATAACTTGATCCATACACAAGATGGAACCAGCAGAGCTGAAGATTGAAGGAAACCTGAACACCCTATTCAGTGGCAGCAGAGGGACTCATCTGACAGACTGGCAGAACAGTTATCAAGTGTAAAGCGTGCTTGTAGGATTTTTCAAGCTGGCACAACCCTTCTTAAAGTCAGCAATAGGCAGCTGCTGAATACAAAGGTAGGACAGTGAACAACTATTTGCCTTACTGTTGTCATGAACGATGTACCACCACGCTCAGGGAGTGTGCATACACACGCGTACACCCTGTATGTGACGCACCTGATGGTGGTTCCTCTTAGATAGCTTGTTCATATGAACCTCATTCAAGGTGCATGCACACCTTTTGTTGGCATTCTTGAGTGAGGCTTATGCACAGGTTGAGATGGATCCACCTGGACCAGACATCTCAAAGACAACACAAATGTCTGGGTCTAACCTACTACACAAGCATGCCACCATTTAGCCCCATACCTTCCCCAAATGCCACTGATCTCCCTCCCCTGCCTGATCTACTGCTCTGATTTCTGATTTCCTTGTGCTCCCTGCCTGGTTTGCTCCTTTGCTTTCTGTTCTGTCTGCTGCTGTGCTGCCTGGCCCCTCCTGATCTGCCACGTGCCACACACACAGGCTGCCCATGCTATATATTGGCCACCCCATCTTAACTAGTGAGGATACCTGTTTTTCTCCCATGTCAGCATCATATTTTTGGATCCAGTTTTCAATTTCCATCTCCACTTTGTACTTCTTCTGAAATAACAAGAAAAGTATTTGTAGGCAACTGAATATAGAGTTGTAACATGCTATAACATTCCAGGACCAAAGGGGCTTTAGGTATGAATCCTGGGAGCTAATATGCTTGAAGAGAATGCCTGTTCTTTTTGGAAAGATTCCTCAGTATGGGGTGCTTTTTCCTTTAACTCCAGCACTTAAGCAAACAGACATCATTTCCCTGGGCAGAAATGAGCAGGCTCAGTCTATAGCAGGGAGCCAGGATTTCATTATAGCATCTACATGCTCTAATGATAGGTGCTGTCAAAGCACACCACTGGAAAACAGACCAAAAATGACTCGCCGCAAGCATATGACTAAATCCAAGTTAGCTGTAAAGAGATCTATCAAAGCTTTGTTTTTCTCACACCTGTTATTTATACTCCATGGAACTACTCATAGATTTTAAAGCTAGACAGGAACTTTCAGTCATGTAATCTGACCTTCTTTACAACACAGGTCATAGAACTGTATCAAGTTAATTCATCCACTCACTGAACTTATTCCTTACTACCAGAACCCTTCTTCTCTGACCATACTTCAGAATGAATGGTGTACCCTGTCAAGCATCACAAAGAGTCAGTCATATGGCTTGCAGATGATGATGGTTGCCTCCTGCCCGTTGTTCAGGTGGCCTGGATTCTAACAATTCCTAGCTGTTTACCCTTGGGTTCCTAAGAACTGTGAAAATCTTGGCTCTTGGGGGATAGTGTACATTCTTTCAGGAAGGGAGAGGAGACTGCAGTGGTGAGTAAATCCACTGTTTCTTCTTCCCTCTGCTCTCTCAGTATATATAATATATTGAGTTGAGCAGTTTATAATAGAAAACAGAAGTGATGTTCAGCTTGAATAGAAGCTGGATAATAAAGCAATTCTAATGGAAGCTGTTGTAGGCTGGATTCATAGATTGGTTGGATTCCAAACTGCTTTGGTAATTTTCACTTGAGTGTGACCCTATACTATGAAGCCTTTTTTTACCTTGTACTTCACAGTGTTTTGAAAGAGCAAGAGAGGATATATAAAGTAGACATCTCTTAAACAGATCTTAGTTCTGCTTGCAAGTTGGTCACTGTCCATTTAGAGACAGCACTGGCTAAAAAAAAATAGAGGGGTCATTCATTTTAAATCTATAGATGTTTCTTGCACAATGTTGCTACTTTCCATTAGGAACAATGCCACTAAGGTCACAAAGTCAGAAGATCAGAAGGGACCTCAAGAGTCATCTAGTCCAACCCTATGTTTGGAAGCATCATGTTTCAAGGTTTTGGGATGCTTGTGACTGGGGAAAAAAAAGTCTGAAGTGTGTGTACAGGGTCTTCCTCCATAACTGGAACCCCCAGATATTACTGCACAACCAATAAGAGAAACAAGGAGACTGTCTACTATCTAACCAATACTCTGTTTGCTCTGAAGATCCCCTGTTACTTCCCCAGCTTCTCAAAATATGCTTTGCCAGCCTTGCAGTACCCATTCTTTTATGAATGCCAGCTGGTTCATTGACTTTTTGCAGCAGTGTCACAAGAATGTCTCTTCAGTGATGGGGGGGACAGCCAGTGTATTATGACCTCCAGAGAGCTGAGGGTGCTACTGTGGAGAGGCTTCATTGATGGCTGCCACTGTACAGCTGTGGGGGTGCTCTCCAGGGAAATTAGTGGACTGTTAGGTCAGAGATGGGATGTTCAGAAGAATGGCAGGTGCATCCTGCCAGGAATGGCTGGTAGCTGGCATGTGGTTACACTTGCAGACAAGATTAAGAACTCCCAGTGGTTTAATAGCTTTTCTTGTTATCCAACTACTCCCCCCTTGGTACCTTTCTGAGAGCCAGTTCTGACTCGCGGTTCTCGGTGACAAGTGCATTGAGCTGCGCTCGCAGCTGCTGTATATCCTGCTGGAGCCTGGCACGCTTTGCCTGTGAGGTACGCAGTTCCCCTTTCTGCTGCTTCTCTGCTTCCTGCCTGCTGCGCAGGATGTGATTTTCAGAGAACTTTGCCAAATGGTGCAAGTGGGTCTTGAGATCCCGGATCACTGCATTCTTCTTGTAAATCTAAACCAGGGGAAGGGCACCATCAGGACTAGGGAAGTGACTGGGTTCTCAACAAATCAAATCTGCTGAAGAATGAAGCGTTACTTACACAGATGGCAGTACTGTAGAGAAGGAACCACATTCCTGCCTTGAGCAGGGCATTGAACCAGATAACCTAGTGAGGTCCCTTTTCTTTTTCCATCACCCCAATAGCAGTGGGTACTTACAATGTATTCAAACAGAACTCTGAACATCCCATTTCTTAATTATGATGGAAATCCTATCAACTTCAAAGAGAGTAGTGCTAGACTAAAACTGAATGTTTTCAAAAATCCCACCCTCACTGGCTCCTTTGTTGAATGGGCAGCATCAAAGTACCCTGGAAGCGCAGTGCAGGAAAGCACACACAGTTGCAGCCCATACACGCTGAAGCCTGGTGAAGTTACTGAGGGTGCAAGTTGCATAATGTGCGTGTGAGAGAAGGAAATGTTCTGGCCTTTAGCCTGTCCTCCGGGCTCTCATGAATCTTACACCAGCTCTAGTATGAGAGGTACCATCCTTAATCTAGCTGCACCTCTCTTTCTACAGTTGTAAAATAAAGAAATTATATAACTTAAGGAAGGGTGTGGGACTTAATTCAGTAGTGCTCATGAGAGAGACAAAACCGTAGAAAGGTAAGGGTGGAAGACAATCTAGTCCAGCCCTGTTCTATCACCATATACAAATGTTTATCTAACTCAGTAGTTTTCAATCTGTGGATCCGCAGACTACATCTAAGGGATCCAAAAAAGATTACTATGATCAAAAGTATGTGAATACCAACACTTAGGATTCAAAGGGGTCCACACCTTCATTTGAAATTTCCAAAGTGGTCTATACCTCTATTCAAAGTTTTTTAGGGTTCCACAAATGAAAAAGGGTTGAAAACCACTGGTCTAACTCAGTGGTTCCCAATCTTTTTTAGACTCCAAGCACTCCTCAGCTGGATTCCAGCATGATTTAACTGGCCAAAGAAGAGATGATCAAAACCAACCAGAACCACATCTGAAAGCCACACATTAAATACCTAACAAGTCTTTGTGGTTATGTTTAAAATCTCCTGGCTATTTCTAAGGGCCCTCCCTACTACATGTTCAAATTAAAGCTGGATATAAACCAGCTATAGAGTTGTTACACATTTTCAAGCACAGCCTTTATAGCTGGTTGGCTCTCTTTACAGCTGGATAGCCATTTTTATCATGTTATAATTACTTTGTGTGGGTGGTTAGTCTAAATGTATTGGGCAATTAACAAGTTAACTGTGTGATAATTACTTTGCACTTGTGGCTGGCCTAACTTTGTCTGTACCTAAGAACATAAGAATTACCATTTACTGGATCAGACCATATGTCCATCTTGTGCAGTCTCCTATGTCACACAGGGACAGACAGTGGATATTGAAAGGATGAGTGAATTGGGTATGAACAGGGGTGCTTTTACAGCTGTGTTGGTCTAAGGACATTGGCAGACAGGGTTCTTTGGGTAAATGTGATATCTTTTATTAGACCAAGTAAATAGTTGTGAAATTGTTCTTTACAAGCTTTTGGGCACAAACACCCTTCTTCAGGCACAGGGAGAGTCTGCTGGTGTTTGTGTACTCTCTTGGGTAGAATAGAAGCTTAAGCCAATATGCAAAATGCAGGTCTGTGAAAATGCAAATATGTGGCTGGAAAGATTAGAGGGCTAGGAGTTAAGAGGTGTAAGACAGGTATGGGGTGGGGGGAAAGTTGTCCTGGTGACAGACTATAGCTGGTAAAACGTAGAGGTTATCAGATGTCATGCAGGTTATAATGTGCCATAAATCCAATGTCTATATTTAGCCTGCCATCTGATAATCCCAGGTAACTCTCTACATTTTACCAGATTTATTCTATCACCAGGTCAACATTCCCCTCCTCCCTGCCCCCTCCCCCTCCATACCTGTCGAGCACCTCTTAATTCCCATCCCTGATCTTCCCTACCACACATTTGCATTTTCACAGACCTGCATTTTGCATATTGGCTTATGCTTCTATTCCACCCAGGAGAGTACACAAACACTAGCAGACTCTCCCTGTGCCTGAAGAAGGGTGTTTGTACCCAAAAGCTTGTAAAGAACAATTTTTCCAACTATTTACTTGGTCTAATAAAATATATCATATTTACCCAAAGCACCTTGTCTGTCTGGGTATGACCAGTTTTTTTGCCACTGTTCCTCTCCCATTTGCACACTCCAGAATTTAAGATCTAGGAAGTTCTTATTCAGAGGCTGTAACCCTGACTCTTGTGCTGAAGAGCTAGTGATGCCCCTTTTCTCTAAGAATTTGTCCAGTCCATTTTTGAATCTGGCTCAACTGTCAGCTTCCGCATATGGTGGCAATGAGTTCTATGCTTTAATTACACACTGGGCATGTCTACATGTGCTTTTATGCACACCTAAACTGAATGCGCATTAGCTTAATATACATTGAGGCAATTTAGGTGTGTGTCTACACATGCACTTGCTAAGGCGCATTAACGTGGGTGTGCGTACCGACTTGGGACTATATTCCCAAGTCGATGGACACACACCGCATTAAATGTGCATTAGCGTGTCTTTGCTTTCGCTAATGCGACTTAGCTATTAATGCATAAATTTGATACCTGCTTTATATAGGTATCAAATTTAGGTCTGGATAGCCCAAAATCACCATTTTTAGGTGCATTAAGGGTGCGCACATCTAGATGCACCCCCGAATGTGCCTAATATACTGTGCATTAAATGCACATGTGTATATATGCCCACTATGTGACAAAGAACTTCCTTTTGTTCATTTTCAGCTTACTACCCGCTCATTTCATTTCGTGACCCCTAGTTCACGTGTGGATGGTCTACGTTTTTTGTGCGAGTGCAATTCAGCAGGAAATTGTATTCTATAACATGTGCCAGGGGCCTTGTAAGCTCCAGCAACCTCCCCTTTATGAGAGGCAATGGGTGGATTAGCTTTGTGGTTAACCAGTTTCCTGGCAGTGCCCCGGTGTGCTGCTTGCCCGTTCTCCCAGGTTTGTTTTCCTGATTGGAAAAAAATGACCTGTACAGACTTTCAGAGAAGCAAAAAGCTTGCAGTAATGATGCTGGCAGCCAGGGGGCCCTAGACCGCACAGTCCAGGAGAGAACTTTGCAGGCTTTTTTCCTTAGGTGAAGGCAGGCAGGGATCAGCAGGGTCAGGAAAAAGTAGGGGCAGGGACTTTATGCTCTGCATAGAAGAGTCCTTCAGCTTCTGCTGCCACCCTCCTAGCCACGAAAATATGCTTCTATGCTTGCCTGAATTCAGGTGCTGCAGTGCAATTCAGGCAGGGAACAAGCCAGGAGCAAAACACACAAGCACTTCAGCACTAGGCTTGTCCAGCCTGAAGCACTCAGGGGGCATGTTCTGCTCCCTGCTTGGTTGGGAGGGGGAGGGAAAAGCAGCAAAACACACTGGCTGTCTGTAAAGAAGTGCTGTCTCCTGGGAGCCATGTCGCTCCGGTTGTCCCCAAGTTATTCCTCTCCCAGAGAGGCCACTTTGACTCTCAGGAAAAGAAAAAAACCAAAAAAACTCACAAACTTGTGTACGCTCCCGGTTTCTCCTGGCAGAGAACAGAGACTCTCCCTGGAGAAACTGAACATCAGTCCCTTAACAGAGGCCGGCCCAGGTCAAGCAGCAAGTCTGCGGCAAGTGGCATCTAGGGCCCTGGGACAGCAGCCTCCGAGCTGCTCCGTTTATCGTCCAGCCCGAAGTGCTCACGGGGTGGGAAGCAAAGCACCCTGGGATGGTGGAGGCCTCCCAGAGATGCTCTGCGGGGAGCTCTGTTGCTCCTGGGGGGCCGTTTACCCGGGGCCAAAAGGGAGGGAGGTCCACTCCTCTGCCCGAGCCCGAGCCGGCCCCGCACCTCCTCGTCGCGGCTGTGGAGGGCGGCGGCCAGATCCGCGCGCAGGGCCGCCACGGTCTCGGCGTTGTGCTGGTCCCGCAGCGCCACGTCGGCCGCCAGCCGCGCGCGGGCCTCCTCCTCCCGCGGGCTGGTCAGCAGCCGCTCCAGCAGGAAGCCGCGGAACTCGGTCAAGCCCTGCACGAACAGCTCGTCCGTGAGGTCGCGGGCGTACACCTCGTTGCGCACCGCCTGGGCGGCGCCGGGCTGCGCCTGCAGCAGCCGCGTGATGCGGCGCCCCGAGCTCTGCAGGCTCCGGCCGGGGCCGCCCGCGCGGCACAACGCGTCGTGCTCCGCCAGGGCGCGGCTGAGCGCGGGCCCGAGCGCGCGGGCCAGGTCGCGCAGGTTGGCGACTACGTGCGGCAGGAGGCTGATATGCTCCGCACGCGCGATGGTCTCGTCCAGCACTGCGATCACGCGCCGCGTCTCCATGGTGCCCCGCCGCGACCCGGCCTCCTCCTCCGCTGCGGCCTCCGGCATCTGCCTTCGCTCCCGCCCTGCCACGGCCGCCATGAGCGTCGCTGCGTTGCTAGGAGACGGCACATCCAACGGCTCGCCTCGTTCTTCATAGGGAGGCGGGACCGGGCTTCCTGGCCAATCGGAGACGCCGGCTTCTTATGATGAGCGCGACCTGCAGCCAATGGAAGGCCAATCGGGGGGGGCGGGGGAGGAACCCAGATTCATTACCTCCGCAAGCAGAGTAGATGCAGCGCGGGGATTGGCGAGCCGGTAGTCTCCGAGAGCCTATCGGCCAGCGGCTTGCGGGCAGCAGCCAATGGGTGTTGCAGGGGGGCAGGCAGGGCTAAGGCTAGGCGTCGGGCGGAGAGGGGCCGGGCTGGGGCCATGCGCGGGGCGCGAGGCGGCGGCGGGCGCAAGTCGCCCCCTGGGCTCACGTGAGCGCGGGGGCCCCCTGGCGGCGGGCGGGCCTGCGCCGTGCCTGCCTCAACATGGCCCGGGCGGCGGCGGCGGCCTGCGCGGGTAGCGCTCGGGGCCCGCAGCCCTGAGCGCGGCCGCGGGAGCATGGCCGGCAGCCCGGACGACGACGTGCCCCTCATCCTCACCCTGGAGGACGGCGGCGGCCCCGCGGCCCCCAGCGCCACGCCAGCCGGGGACGGGCCGCCTGACCACAGTAAGCTGCCGGGTCTCGCCGCGCTCACATCCCGTCTCGTCCCGGCGGGGGCGGGTGCACCTTGTGCCCCGGCATCTGCGTGTGCGCGCGGAGCGGGTCCGGAGCCCTTGGCTTGGAGATGGCGCTTTCCTGAGCGTGTTCGTGCGGAGATGGGGACCTCCCCGTAGACGCCCGGCGGCGGGTGCCGGAGTGCGGCGCCGCTTCCCGCGAGGAAGGGTTGCGCTGCCTTGAGTGACAGGTGGCGGTGGTGCATCCGGGCGGTGCATGCCATAAAGTTGTCAGGAGACGTCGGTGTTGGTTCTGGAAGTGAAAGCGAGAGACGTAAACGGCGGCATTGCACACGCGGGGTACAGATGATTATATCCCCATAGGGGTGTG
This sequence comes from Crocodylus siamensis, assembly GCF_052110815.1. Classification (NCBI taxonomy): domain Eukaryota; kingdom Metazoa; phylum Chordata; order Crocodylia; family Crocodylidae; genus Crocodylus; species Crocodylus siamensis. The sequence continues at coordinate 50,352,169 of NC_143403.1, forward strand.
TGTACTATGCGTGTATATGTATGTCTGTAGGTATCCAGGTTGTAGCTGTATTGGTCTAGAGGTAAAGGCAATCAGGACTTATAGCAGAGATATCTTGTGTTAGACCAACAAGATTGTTGCCAAAAAAAAAGTCTTTAATTGCAAGCTTTCAAGATAATTTGCATCCTCGCAGATCCTCACAGGAGGGGAGAGGCTCCAGACCAGCTATGAACTGACTGCCCTGAGGAGTTTTCCATCTATTGACTCCTCTGTGAAATCCTAGGAAATATGAACTTCCATTTCTACCCAGGAGAACTTCTACAATCTCTTCTCCAATGCCTGATGAAGGGTGTGTGTGCCTGAAGGCTTGCAATTAAAGACATTTTTTTTGCCAAATTCTTGTTGGTCTAATAAAAGAGATCATCTCTCCTAGGAGTCCTGTATGTGTATATGCACATGCACATTTCTGTATATATCATTGTGACCTGAGTCTGCAGTGCGTATGTGTATGCACACACGCACACGGGGGAGACCCACGGGGAGGGGGTGCACTGATGAAGTCACAACTCCCTTTGATTCCTGCTCCCTGCCCCTAAATTTAAAACCAGTTGCCTGAAAGCTGCAGCAGCATTTCGAGTGGCAGCAGTGCTGAGGGAGTCACTTGACTTCATGGCTAATTCAGATCTACCCAAGTACTTCTAATCTCTTCATTCCACAGATGTTAACAGACTCTTTCTTTTTTCTCATGGTCTTGATGTTCCACTAATTAAACTAGGTATCTAAGTTGTAGCCATATTGCTCTAGAGCAGCAGTTCCCAACCTGTGGTACGTGTACCACCACTGGTATTCTGACAGCCTGTCAGTGGTATGCTTTAATGGATTTATTATAATTACTTTATATGACAAAAATGTTCTGGTGGTACTTAAGGTTGTGTCATTTTAAATTGGTGGTGTGCAATCTGTCAGTTTAGGAACCACTGCTCAGAGGCGAAAAGATTGGAACTCGTGGTAGAGGGGATATCCTTGATTAGACCAATTAGATGTTTGCAAAAATATCTTTAATTGCAAGCTTTCAGGCACAAGCACCCTTCTTCAGGCATAGGAGAAAAGACTGTAAAAGTTCTCTTAGGAAGAAATAAAAGTTCATATTTCATAGGAAAGTTGCAGGTGTGGTAAAATCTCCTGTTTGGAACGGTTCATTATATGCAGATTAGGCTCAGAGAAAAGTTGGAGTTGTCTGTTTACCTCAAAGTTGGATGTAGAGTCATATTTCTTTCTAACTTATGATGTTTCATATTTCACAGAAGAGTAAAAAGATGGAATGCTCTTCTGAGCAAGAATTTCTTTTGTGGTGAGCTGGGCCCTGTGATGATGATGCAAATTTATCTCAAACAATGGCAGGAGCAGGGTCTCAGGTTTCAGGTGGTAAAACTTACTTCCTCCTTGTAAAATTATGAAGATTTAATTTAAAAAATAGGCTAAAGTTCAATATCTTCCATGTGTCAGGTATCCAGGTTGTAGCTATGTTCGTCTAGAGGCAAAAGAAATCGGAACTCGTGGTAGAGGTGATACCTTTTATTAGACCAACTAGATACTTGCAGAAAAAAATTCTTTATTTGCAAGCTAATTAAGCTAGCCTTCTTTCTTCAAGTCTGCTGTCTGTTAGCTGCTTCTGGTAATGCAATATATCTTTCTGTTTGGATATCATTCACAGTATTAGTATTAGTCCCCCAGCATTCTGTGGCTTTACTGGATAATTTGGGTGGTCAAGCAACAGATGATTTGGTGTATAAACCTTTCTGTTCTGCTGTGTGTCTTTTACAGTAATGCCAACTTGTAAAATTATCAAGAGAGTTGCAATTTCTAAGTAAAATTAAGTTTGACTCATGACATTGCATCTCAAGTCTCATCTCAAAAACTCTTCAAATCTTGGGATTTTTTTTCTTCTGGTGTATCTCATGCCCAACCAGGTCAGAATTGGCTTCAAAGTCTCCGGGAGCCCAGGCAGGGCCTAGCTGCATGGGGGTGCAGGGAGACCTGCCAGCTCAGCACCAAGCGTGGGGCTACAAAGGCTGGGGAGCTGCTCAGGGTGTGATTCGATTTGGTGGAGATTTGGCTGCCAAATCTCCAAATCAGAATCAAATCAGAGGACCCTTTAATTTCTGTGAATCGAATCGGAACCCTCTGAATTGATTTGGAGAGATTCAGTGATTCGGACATGGACATGACTTTAAATGTTTTTTCTACATACCTCTAGGTAGCAGGTGGCTCATCAATGTTGCAATACTGGGGCACATGGAGGGTCCCACAGGAGTGCAGAGGGGCTCACCAGTGCACTTGGCAGCAGACCTGGAAGTAGACCAGAAGCACTTCTGGTTGATTTCTGGGTCCACTGGAGAGCATGCTGGGGGGCCCCCCTCGGTTCAGTGACTGGTGGCTCCTAGGTCTGGGGGGAGCACCCAGGGTCCGTCTGTGGCTGATTGCCAAGCCAGGCGGGCATGGGGGGGGCACCCAAACATGCTCCCTAGTGGACCTGGAAGTGGACTGGAAGTGCTTCTGGTCCACTTCTGGGCTCACTGCCGAGCACAGAGAGGTGGGGCACCATGCTCCTGTGGGACGCTCCATCTGCCCCAGCACCGCAGTGTTGACAAGCTGTACCTGGTACCTCAAGCTATATAGAAAAAACATTTAAAGTTGTGTCTATGTCCGAATCGCTGATTCTGAAGATTCAGTGCTGATTCAGAGATTCGGATTCAGCCGAATCGAATTGGGGACAGTGATCAGAATCAGCAAATCAAATCACTGTCTCCGATTTGGGCTGAATCCAAATTGAAATGGGCCTGTTTTGCACACCCTTAGTGCATACCTCCTCTTAAAGACCCTCAAGGTAGGGGAGAGTATCACCTCCCTTGGAAGCCCATTCCAGATTTTGGCAACCCTTACCATGAGAGAGTTTTTCCTGATGTCTAACCTAAATCTGCTCTCCATCAGTTTGTGGCTGTTGTTTCTAGTTACTCCAAGGGCTGACCTGGTTAACAGAGCATCTCTTGTTCCTTGCTGCCCCGCTCCCTGATGAATTGGTAGGTGGCCACAAGATCACCTCTCAGCCTTCTCTTGTAGAAGCTGAAGAGATCCAGGGCCCTCAATCTGCAAGCTCCTAACCATACAAGTGGCCCTTCTCTGAACCCTCTTGAGGTTGTCTGCATACCTCTTGAAGTGCAGCGCCCAAAACTGGATGCGGTATTCCAACTATGGCCTGACCAATGCCGCATAAAGGGGAAGTATCACCTCCCTGGACCTGTCTGTCATGCACCTGCCAATGCATAATAAAGTGAGGTTAGCGTTACTGATCGCTTTGTCACATTGACAACTCATGTTCATTTTGGTGCCAGCAATGACTCTGAGATCCCTTTCTGCTGCTATCCTGCTGAGAAGGTCCTCCCCAGCCTGTAAGCGTGCTGGTGATTCCTTCTCTCTAGGTGCAGCGCCTTGCATTTGTCCTTGTTGAACTGCATCCTATTCTGCTCCACCCACTTTTCCAACCTGTCCAGGTCCACTTAGATTTGTTCCCTACCCTCTAATGTGTTAACTTTACCACATAATTTGATATCATCTGCAAATTTGGACAGAGTGCTTTCTACGCCCTCATCCAAGTCACTGATGAAGACATTGAACAGCACCGGTCCAAGGACCAAGCCTTGTGGGACTCCACTGCCCACATCTTTCCAGGTGGATACTGACCCATCCATTACCACTTTCTGAGTGCGACCATCCCCAAGCCAATTTGCCACCCACCATGTAATCATTTACAGCCGTTCAGTTTATCTGTGAGAATAGAATGAGATACTGTATCAAAGGCCTTCTTAAAATCCAAGTACATGACATCTACCTTGATTTGTGCATCTAAGCATTTTGTTTAATGCTATGGAATTGAAATGCATTGTTGACACTTTTAGTATGGGAAAATCAAGCTAACTATTTCTGTAGAATGAAAGTTTTCTCCCTCCACTGAAGCAATCAATAGGTGAAGAAGGCCCTTTAGTAACAAGGAGTGTTTTAAAGGTTTATAATGGATGGTATTAAAGGAGGGTTTTATGCAGTGTTAGAGTAGGGATATCAAATTATGATCCATAGAGCTGTGTTATTTGGCCATCTGGGCTCTTGAAGGAACTCAGATTGTAGTGGTGGGATGAGTGGCAGCAGTGTTAACTCCTTCAGCTCCCTGAACGGATGTAGCAAGGAGCCTTGGGAAATATGGGTTCCATTTGGGCACTTATTTCAGCAGCAATGGTTGTTTTGACCCATGTGGTCTCCTGAGCAGACACCATTCGCTCCTCTGATGGAAGTAAGTCAACAAAGTGTCCTGCAGCCCAATCTAGCCTGTAGGGCTAAATTAGTTTGACATTCGTATGCTAAAGTATCACACCTTTTAGGGCGGTGATTCTCAACCTTTTTTTGTGCCAGGACTCATTTATGAACATTGGCCAGTCCCAACCCAGTGCCCCTCACTTTGCACTGCTCCTCGCCCCCAGTGTGTGGAGCAGGGGTGGGTGTGTGGGGTGGAGGGGGATGTGTGTGATGTATGCTCCTTGCATGCTGGAACTCTGCCAGCCTGTAAGGGAAAAGCCACAGTTTTCTCCTTTAAAGCAGAATCCATTTTTAAAGTTTGTTGATGCATTTTTTTTTTTTTTAAAGTTTGTTTGCAATCCTTTTATCTATTCTTGCGACCCACTTCTGGGTCACAACCCATGGGCTGAGAAACGTTCTAGGGTATTGGTTTTCTGCTTCACCCAAGGAGTGGAACCTTGCAGATCTGACTAGAGTTTAGAGTCTGCTTGTCACAATAGCACATGCTCTTCATGGTGTATGTAGATGGTAGTCTGAATACAGGGACTGCCTGCCTGCCTGCCTTTCTTTTTAAGGTTCCTATAGCCTATTATGCCATAATCATTTGAATTCATTGTTATTAGAAACTACCTTGATGTTGCCATTCCTAGTACATCTTATCAGAGGACATCAAAGTGTTGTATAAACGCTTAATAAAATGAGGTTAATAATACTTATTTATTTATATGTGGAGAGAATCGTGATGCTAATGGCATGACCTTGCCCAGTCGGACTGAGTTATTACTGATGGTGGGGGAAAAAAAATAGTCCACGTGTCCTGACTTTTGGTTTCTTGCTCTAACCAGTAGACCAGGTTCATCTGGTTTGTAAAAATGTTACCATCCCTTCTCAGTGTAAGGCCTTTTCATACCAAAGTACAACATGTACAGCCTTGAATGTCTAGGGCAGTACCTGTCATTGAGCTGATGGGAATTATAGCCTACAATCCATGAATTAGTTCCTATAGAATATATGCCTTTTGCCTCCTACCTGGAAATTTCAGTTGCAACAAGTGGAGTCCCCATGTGTTCAGGACAGGGAATGTAGTGCAGTGTTATGTAAGGAATGGTACTGCATTGTATTTCTGTAGTTTTTCTCACTAATGGCTTATGACAAGTGAAAAATCATTTTTATGCTTTGGTTTGAACGAGAAAACAACTGTGTTTCCTACTAAAGCATAAGTGTGGGTGGCAACTACCGCTGTGTATGCAAAACGTTTTTTTAAGTATAACTTCTTGTTTTCAGGCAATCATATCTTTGCAATATATTCACACTTCTGTTGAATCATTCCAAACTTGGTCTTTGCAGACTAGTCAAAGTAGTTTTGATGGTCTGAACCTATAAAGTTGACACTACTGACGTTTTGCAGTCTCATGGGTGATGGCCCTTCAGTATCAAGATTGAAGAGTCCAGTCATAGGATGCTGTGCTTCAATAACAGCTTTTATGAGGGTTCATCACAGCTCTCAAAATAATGGAATTAGGTCCTATGCCAGGAACATCTGGGAATAAAGAAGCTTTTTTGTTAAGGTACTCTGCTTTTTATACTTCAGATACTCCTTCAGTGAGTTGGAGAATGAGGTGAGGCTGTAAGCAAATCTGTTGCTTGTGTGGTGGATGGTGAATTTCTTTGAACACAACAAAGTCTCTATATGGAGTAAGGACATTTCAAAATCAACTGGTGTATTATAATGGGAATAATCTAAACATCTAGCTCCTTGTACACAAGTGCTCCCAGACTGGGCCAGGATCAGGCTAAGGAATGGCTGTCATTGAACATTTCTGCATTTAGCAGAATAGAGATGTTTAACTCCTACCTAATGGTGGCAAAAATTGGCATATCACCTGAAGGAATGCACACATCTCTTGTATATAGTCTTTTTCAAGAACGTGTTTGTACAAGCAGTGAAAGGAAAAGGATTCTCTTATAGTAAGTAGTGCCATCATATATGAACAATGAGTTGGCTTTGAAAACATCTCTTTCTTTCTTACTGATGTCACTTCTCTAGTGTAGGGAGTGGGTGGAAAAATGTGAAATTGCAATATATCCTTTGATACTCTTAGGGGGAATGAATAGGGAATAGGTTGCTGGCTTTTTGAAAATACTGTAGCTATAAGCAAACTGTCTTTGTACTAATATTGTGCTCCTAGAGGAAATGGTTTCACTCTCAAGGAAGTCCTTGAATTTGCTAGCTTTGCAGGTAAATGAGTGTTGTGTCAATTTTGTGGTCAACTGAAGAAACCTATTATGCAGTGAAGGTATTGATTCTGGAAGTGAAAGTGAGAGAATTGGAAGGTGACATTGCAGACATGTGTCACAGATGATTGCATATATGAGAAACTAATGAGTGTGATTTTAAGTAATGAAAAAAAAGTAAGTGTAAGCAAGGTGCTTGCATTTGACCTGGTAAATCTTAGGATCCTTGACAGTAGGGTTTAAGAACCAACATGCGTTTTCCGCTCAATTTTCTTTAGAAAGCAATTTACAACATGCTTTTTCTTACCACTGATATCTAAATAGCTTCTGTAGGATGCTTCAGATATCATGCACAGGACTGACAATTTAGAAGTATTAATGCAAGTTCTGCTGTCAGCTCCCTCTCTGACCTAAGCTAAGTCATTTAAACACTCTGTGCCTCAGTTTTCACATCTGTAAAATATGAAATATTCCTACCCTGTAGAAAGTGAAGGAGGCCTAATTTGCTCTTTATGAAGGTCTTCTCTTTTGTAGTGCTATGCATTATTTTATTTCAATGCATATCTTTTCTTGTTCTTCAGCTGATTTGAGGAGGAGGATTTCAAAAACACAAAGGGTAATTTAGTGTCTAACTGCTGCTTGTCCCTGAAAATCCTGTTCCCAAGGTGGCAACTCTGTATTTTATGACTTTTGCTAGTGCTTCCATAATAGTCCTCTGGTCCACATGATGGATATTTTATAAGAGCAGGTTGCCAGTGAGGGAAAACTGTTTCCAGTAGCACCGAAAGATAGAAATTTCTACACAAGAAATTCAGTACCTGGAAAGCTAGGGTATTAGTGAATTTTCCTTCAGCACTGTTCATTTTTCTTTCTCTGATTATTGGTGTGATGAGCCCTCTTAACTTAGATGAGGGAGGTGAACACCGCTATTCAATGTGCATTCTTTTGGGAGATGTTCGTATCCTCTTGTCTGTGAAAAGGCACAGTTCTACCACACTCTGTGCTCCTAATATATCAGTGTGTCTCCAGGCTGGGTCTAAACTGTGGGGCTCCTCACAGCTGGACCTAGAACCACTTAATGTGAGATGAGTGGTATGGAGGTTAATGCAGCTGCTGATCCTCTTTTTTTCCCCTCCCCCCTTCCCTTCTCCAGCTGAAATGCATCCCCAACAGGGCTCCTTAAACCTGGATTTCAGCAGCTGGCCTTTTACCTCGCTTGCCCACCCCTGAACTCGTGGCCCTTCCAGGAGCTTTTGAGGTAGAGCTGACCTGTGGATTGTATCTTACACTCCTGTAATACTGTATATAGTTCCCTGTGTCTCCTTTTTGCTGAAACCTTGAGAAAGGAGTACTTTGGTTAAGGTCAGATAAATATGCATGCTCGCTATAGTAAGAGATTAATTCTGATTTCTTTAAAAACCTACTCCTTGTTACATTTCCTATGGTGGCCAGATGATAGAAAGACATCTGTATTAAAAGATTAATGACCCAAGACCACTGGGGATGGTACCTTATGACCAGTAATTGTGAACCAAGCCAAGCTCTGTGAAGGTTTGTCTTGCATTTATCTTTAACTGGTTGTGCCTGCTTTGTTTTCTTAGTCTTAAGGGTGCTCTCTCTACATTAATGCGCATATTGTAGGTTTCACAATAGCACGCTTTGTTGAAAAGGAGCAGCTGCACTACTGGATTCCTTCATACAATAAAAGTTTCATAAATGATTTCCTCTTATCTGTTCCCCCCTTTACGCTACTTTTAATGGCCCAGAAATCAAATCCACTTTTTCTACATAGTTTGGATGTACAAGGTGAAGGCGATCTCATTATGAATTATACAGGGCTCCACTATTGTAAAAGAAAATTGTTCTCTTCCTAACTCCACCAACCGGGGTGCGTCTACATGGTCATTTATGTGCATTAAATTTAGTACTTCCTTTGGGAGGTACTAGAAAAAGGTGCACTAGCCTATTTTAATGTGTACAGTATTAGCAAACATGCATTTTTTGTGACGCTTTAATGCACATTAAAATAGGCTAATGAGCATTAAAGTGGATATGTAGATGCATTGCCAGAGTTATAAAATTCAATATGTTTTATATGCACAGCATAAATTATCAAGGAGACTACAGAGAGGGATTGAAGAATCTGGAAATTACCTATCTCATCTTTTGTGTAGAAAGGTTGTTGTCATCCCTTTCTGTTTTCCTTCATATTTTGTGTCTCTTCCTTCAATACATCTTTCACTTTTTCTGGTGTTGGATCAGAAAAACAAGCTAAGCATTCTTCTTTCCAGGCTGACTGTTTAGTTGAGGGATGCATAGACAAACAGCATCAGAGGATTATTTTCCCATTATTCGAACAGGTGGTTCTGGAACTATAAAAGATTTTTAAAGAGCCAGGAAACGATCAGATGGCAATCCTGAAATGACAACTTTTCATCTGTAACCGGTCACTCCTCAACTACTGCCGCTGACTTGGGAACATTTGGCTCAGAAAGCGGAACAACAGTTGGAACCAAATAACGATTAGTTTTTCATGGCTTCCCAGGGAACACATCAGTTTGTTCGTTTTTTCCTCATTTTTGTGGCTCCTGCAGATTTTTAGGGCATTGTAGATGCAGGGTGTTGGTTATGGCCAAGCTTGCTTACTGGCAGATTAAAATGAACAAAAGCTGAGCATGCTGAGTTCGCTCGTAATAACCAATATGATGCTTCTCAGAACTTCCTTTGCCCTTGGTATCTTCACTGAGGAATCTTGCCTGCTGCTGTCAGCCCCCCTGTGTTGAAATCCCATTTTACCCATCCGAGTGCTGTACAAAGCGCTGTATAAACTAAGCAGCATCTGTGCAGTGGTTAGAGTTGTTGTTGATTTGTCTTTTCCCTATTGCCTTGGGGTTCTAATCTCAAATTTGCTAGGAATAGAATTTATGAGCCAGAACACACAATATCTGGTCCTTAAATTGGGAAAAGTGGAATGAGTTTGATGGGTCTCTGTATTGTTTTTGATAGGCTCTGACCTTAGATCTGTACTTTGTAGGGGGTTCCACTTGTTCTTAGTACAGTATGATTGTACAGGGTCCTTTTGTGTTTGGTGAGAAGCCCAGTACTCCAGGATGAGTGCTTTCTTTCTGTTAATTTTAGTAGCAAACTGTGGCATGACTCTGGGCTTCCGGTATACTGCTAAACACTTTCATAGAAAGCTCATGCTTCCACATGACATTCCTCCTCCCACCCCCCAAGTAAAAAATATTTTTTTCAACCCCTTATAACTGTGTTGATGGTAGATAATTTCACAGGTAAGAAGAAGGTCAGATTGGCTGTGTCAAGAACTTTGGGGACAAAAAGTCATTCTGTAAATTCTTTACTGCAGCCATGCTGGCCTGGTGAAACCTATTCATGACCTTGTTTTATTTTAGCTTAAAAAGAGATTAAAAATCCAAAAGTGTATCTGTACATGCAGATAGTAGACACTTGGTTACCATGAGGTACACTGACTATTTTGTGCAGTTAATATGGCGTGCATGTATATTTTCCCAATCTGGGGATGTGTGGTACTCTTCTAACAATATTTGTTTTTTTGAAGATGGTTTTTTACCATCAACAATACACTGGGGAAGGTTGTGGGGAGCTTATGCAGAGGGATAACATTAACTCACCTAAAGGATGACATGAGACATACAAGTGTGTTCAGGCACTTTGTTAAATGAGGGAGAGGCCCATAAAACCAAGAATGGGACTGTACAGTAGTTCATAACTTGGAGCAATGAAAACCCTCAGGGCCCAATCCCAAAATGCTGCCATTTAAACAATAACCAGATAAAAGAGAAGAGGGCAAAATAAACTTTCTGTGTGTCCTTCAAGGTTAATGAGATTTCTGATCTGTCAGCTGCAGACATCAGGCTACAGAAGTTGTGGATCATGAGAAAATATTGCATTATTTCTAACCAAGAGGGGCAAGTGCTTTGTTGGGTAGGGCATCACATACATTTGCATAAATAAACAAGGTGTTTAGTAGAATAATGTGATAGTGGATGACTGGAGTGATAGTGAAATTTCCACACAAGCACAGCCCCCTTTCCTCCCTGGACTTCTCAGCTGTCCATTGAGGGTATCAATCTTGTGTTTTCTTGAAGAGGAGTTAGAAGTATAGAGCCATGGTCTAATCCTGATTGCTCTGTTCATCTCAGCAGTCACACTGAAGTTGCTGGGGCTTTTTGTCTGAACGAGGAGAGCAGTTTTAGCTTCCAGTTCATATGCTCCCACAAGACATGCCTTGAGGAAGGCAATCCATGGTGTTAATGCTATCTTTTTCAATTAATGCTTGTAGGATGTGAAACAGCTGAATCAAGTTAGTTCACTTGGCATCAGTGAATCATCACAGAAATTGGAAAACACTCCTGGTGTTTCTTCGTCACCTCTTTACTGTTGCATGGTAGGAGCAGCTTGTTTAATGTGTTGGTCAGACCAGCAAAACAGGTGGTGAGAGAACAGATTAATTAACTGCAAGCTGCCTGGGTGGTATCCCATGCAGTTGTACTGTGCCACTAAAGTGTTCTGTTCTTTCTGCAGTCTGGCAACTTGTGTAGCCAGCCAGTTGCATCTCTTGGTGCACAGCATGCTGTATCTGAAATTGAGAAGCAGAGTTTCAGCATAAAGGGAAATGGCTGCTCAAGTAAAATACTACTCCCCTCTTTTTAAACATGAGCCAGGTGGCAGGACCTCTGTATTTCCATCCATTGCAAAGAGCTGGCTTCACAAAACTGAAATAACAAACCAAATAATTTAGGGTAGAAAATTTAACCAGAAAAATGTGAATGATAATGGTAACTGCTTAGGAATGTTTTATTACATTTCTAAAAACACAATTGAGAGGACTACATTGGTTAAAACAGCTGGTATAGCTTGGAGGAGAAGAGAAAGCAGCTAGGGGGGAGAAAAGAAAGCTTTATAACAAAAAAAAATAGAGGCTTTAGACATTGTAGAAAATGGACAGGGAACAATCTCTTACCTGTAGACTTAAGGACACAGTAAAGGAGTTTAGGAACAAAAGGAATGCTACTACAGTAATAAGTAACACTACCAGACCAATTACTGGATGGTAGAATTGGCAATAATAATGTGAAAGTGGACACTACATAAATATTTCTGTTCAGTATCTGGTGATGGTGGAGGTAGCCAAACGATGTATTCCTTTCCATTGCAACGGTAACTCAAGGAGGAGTTTAAGCAGCTTCTGCTAAAGCTAGACCTTTTAAAATCTGAATAACTTGCACTCAGGAATTTTAAAACAGTTAGCTGAGGAGTGCTTTGAACCATTAATATGGATTTCCAACAAAGCTTGCAAATCTAATTAATGCCAGTTAATATTGGTTTTTAGAAAAGAGGTCTTGGCAAGCTAAGTTGCAAACCAAAAGAAAGAAGAAAAGGATACTTTTTATTGACTAAAGGTAAGTATATTAAACTGAAGTAAGGTATTTGACTTGGTATCAAACCATATTTTATTGAGAAACCAAAACAATAAAAACAAAACATGAGATGTAATAAATCAGTTAGAACTGGTCTACTGACAGGTTTCCAAATGTAAATTGGGAATGATCACTGAGCAGGTGCATTTCTACACATCTGTTCCTGGCCCCAATTTTTTTATTCTATTTCTTTTCATGGAAGAAAACATAATACAAAGATCATTGGTCATCATTTTATCTGTATCTGTAGGGTGTGGTAAATAAGAGGAATTGTCATTGATACTAAGTGATCCATATAGTTCTGAAATCTGAGTGCATTTCAATATTGCCAAATACTTCTCAGAAAACAATCAGTCCCTCTCCAATCTCTTTGTTCTAATCCTCAGAAGGAACTTACAAAACACCTTCCATAGACAAGCCTATGAACTTCACTTCATAAATTTACTGGATACAAAAAATCATGGACTTAATATAGACATTGGATTTATGGCACTTTATAATTTGCCTGACATCTGATACCCCAGGTAACCTGCCTCCAGCTGAACACTTGCATTCCTTTACACATTTCCCTCCCTTCCCCACTGCACCTTGCCTCCCCCTACCATCTCTACCCATTGTCTTCTAAACTTCCATTCATTTGCATTTTCACAGACCTGCATGTTGTAAATTAGCTGCTTTTCTACCTTGGAGAACACACAACACTGACAGTCTCCTTATGCCTGACAAAGGGTGTTTGTGGCCAAAAGCTCGCAAATAATTTTTTTCCAACTATTTAGTTGGTCTAATAAAAGATATCACATCTACCCAAAGAACTTTGTCTGCCTAGGTGCTAGTCCTGCCACTGGTGTCACCCATAATGGGCTGCGATGTCCAATTCAGGTGTCCAAATTAACCCTTGGAACAATTTAAGAAGCGTTGTAGTAGATTCTACATTGCATGTTTTTCTGAAAGATGTTTCTCACCCAAACTATAGGTTTAGGACTTGAAGCAGGAATTAATTCATGCAAGGGCAGACTAGATGGTCACAATTGGTTTTTCTGAAGAATGTGAGTAGAACTGAGTTTTTCAACATCATGAAGGTATACTACACATTTTGTAAGTTGTTTTGCAATGAATTCAATATATATATAGTTCCCACTGTGTTCAGTTCAAATTCTGCCATGAAATTACCATTACATTTTGTTAATTTAATATTTTCCAGTTTTATTCTTTCATCAGCAGTTGGAACACACACACAGTTACATGCATGTTTACTTCTCTAACTCTTTTTTGGGTGGTTGTTCCCTTTTTAAGTAGTTGCCAGAGAACCATTTTGCTGATATAAAAGTGATGCCACATGTTGACCCCCTACTTTCAGTGCTGTTAATACTTCAGGCATCTGTAACATGATTTCAGCAAATGTTTCCTGTAGAGTGAGCCCCATAGGAACAAGTGGTTCCCACCAAGAGGTGATGTGGGGAAAAACTTATTTTGGTGTCTTTCTGGTGTAAATTATTCCCACATGTGATTTTTGTGCGTTTGTGTGTGTTAGTGAAAAGAAATTATCAGGGAAACAGCAGTTGTTCTAGACTTGATCCTCTTCCTTAGTGTGCTGGATTTTTGGTTGTAGGCATGTTGGTCTAAGGACATAAAGCAGGCAAGGTTCTTTGAGTAGATGTGGTATCTTTTATTAGACCAACTGAGTAGTTGGAAAAAAGATCTTGGCAAGCATTTGGGTGCAGTCGCCCTTCTTCAGGCATAGGGAGTCTCTGCTGTTCTGAAACTCCAAGGAATGCACCCTTCCAAAAAAGCCACAAGGAAGGAGGAACCATTTGGAAAGCTAGTGGTGGCTTGAAGGCTGTTCAGCTGAGATGAGTTGGTAGGCTTGCCAGTGGCATACTTTGACCATCGAGGGCTGTAGTCTCAATAGTCTAAAAGAAGAATTTGATGAACATATACTTTGTGCTGTGTCACCATAAGAAAATTAAACATGTCTAACTGGTTTCCTTCAGACAATATACTGTGGAAAGGCTAGTATATGGGAGTAATTAAGTTAGTATCCACTTTGCAGGGGCCAGCCTGTTTTGAAAGTAACAGGGATGATAATGTATTGGTGAATAGCGGTGGTGCAATCAGCTTGTTTTGAATCCCTGCATAAGCAGAGCTCTTCATCCACTGATGTTGTTGCTCACCCAGACAATCACTGGTGGTTGCAGTTAGAAATCAAGCTTGGGTTTCTCACTTGGCAGCATTGCTGCTCAGAAAACACCAGATTGTAGTGTTATCAAACATCTTCCCAAACTACTGGGAAAATCCAGTGGGCATCATTTTGGGGGAAAAACAATGAGAGATTCATTTAGCAAATGATCATCGTACACATTCAGGTTTTTTTTAAACAGTGGCACATTCCTTTCCTGTCTCTTTCTTTCTGGTTTTTTTTTTTTTTTATATTGGAAATTAAATGTCTAGGCTTAACACTGGGGTGTGTTAAGGAAATGCAGTAGTTCAAGGACTTTAGATACTGTTTTTCAGATTTCTTCCTGTAAAGTTTCAAGGCTTTATTTGTTTTGTTTTGTTTTTAACCATATTTTCTGGCATACAGCATGCACCTTTTCCCAAAATTCAGCTACTAGGAATGTTATAATGAAAAGAAGTATGGTAACAGCAGTTTCTGCAGCTTAATCCTCTGCCAGGGGAAGATTTGAAAGTAAACCTGCAGGCTCTGGACCTTTCCCCCCATCTTTTTGAAAATAAGTTTGTGTGTTTGTTTTTTTTTAATAGGGGAGTGCAGTGTATGCAAGAAGATACAGTACCTTTTTGCAGTGTTTGCTAAGGGCAGTTTGTCTCTCCTGTTCAAAACCATAAGGCAATACTTTGTTTAGTTAGTAGAACTGGAGAGTTGAAGCCAATTCTTTTTCTTTTGTTTTGTTTTGTTTGAAATTAATATTGCATGGTTTTGTGGAATCTGTGTGTGTGTCAGTAGTTAAATTCCTGTAATGAACTAATATTACCTGTGTGTATATACAATGCCCTTATCATAGTTATGGCAGACAATTAACAAGATTACATAAGCATAAGTAGTGAAAAGAATTGATAAAATCACATTCAGTAATTCCTGCAAAGTAGTTTTTGTCTTTATTGTGGTTTTGGCTCATCCTCTTTGCAGTAGAAAAGTTGATTTGTCAAGGGCAAAATAAAGGATGTGAAACTAGTTGCGCTTTTGACATTTTAACTGTGCACAAGAAATTGAAATTGCCTTTTCTTTTGAATTCCAGCATGTAGAAACAAATGCGGCTCTGTATTTAGCCAGTAAAAAGCCTTTGAATTTATATTAATATTTGGCTTGAGCTACATCAGTGCAAAAGGAGCAGGTACAGTTTTCAGTTATTAAGAGTATTTGAATCTTTCTCTGCTTGTAACAGTTTAAATTCTCCTTTATGCTGTTGCTTCCATAACACGTCTCTGTAGGCATTGCATGCCCAAGTGAAAAAGGTTTAGTGGAAGAGGCTACTGAGTACATGACTCATGGTGTGGCTCTGGGAGTAATGCAGTTGGAAAACAAAAGGTATTGGTGGTAAGTAACTTATTTTTCATGGGATGCTAAGTAGCACTTGTAAGTTGACAAATGGTCTTCATATACTTATCCTAAAAATATTAATTGACTCGGTGGCTTTTGAGCCATAGTGAAGAATCCTTGACTTTCAATCAATGGTGCTCTTGACTGCTTGGAATCCTAAAGAGTCCGGAATTTGACTAGTAGGGGTATTTAGACAAACTAAGCTGAAGAAAAAGAAAATGCATCCAGGTGCCTTGTGTATTTACTGTACATCAAAGGTATTTGAAAATTCTGCAGTGATCAGGCTTTCCTGTAGTAGGAGCAATGTAGGAAACAAATGCACAAGGCAAAACCACTTGACGGAATAAAACAGGGAGAAGAGACTCTTGGAGAACAGGTAGCAGATGGAACTCTCTGTTAATAAGCATTCGTCCAGCGCCTAAGATAAGATTGTAGACTACAGATGCAAAATGGGGTCTGTAAGCACACCTCTTCAGTTGCTGCGCTGAGGGAAATTTTATCTTCATCCCTGCTTTCTGGTGCATTTTACATCTAAGTTTAGAGAATGCCCTGTACATGCCATATGGCTTTGGGAGGAATGTGAGGTTTATTATTTGTTTATTTGTTTTTTTTATAGGATTTGTCTTAGTTTGACATTTGAAATAACAAGCTACTGGACAGACTGATTAAATGCTGTTAGTCTATAAGATGTATCAAACTGCCATTTACCTCTCGCAGCACCAGTATATTAGCAGTACTGTTATTCCACAAATGAAAATAACTTCCAGATTTCTGATTTGTGGCACGCTAAGTCAGTTCACCAGCTTTTAAATATATATCACAAGAGATGGTAGCATGAGTTTTGTACTCATCAGGTTAAACATGCTGTTTCACTGGGTTGTATTTGATAAGATGAGCTAGGCAACATGGCTGATAAAAACAGGTGATAATATATACAAGTGGCTTAACATGCTGAGGGACATCTGTTCAGCTTTCAAGCATATTCAGCTCCCTGTAGTTTGCATGATGATAACGTGAGGGAGCCTCATGTTTATGAGGTAATAACTACATTCTGGACTAAATGCTGAAGCAGAAGTCTAGGCTGTTTTATAATCTTGGTTATTGTTAGATAGATATAGGTATAGAGAGAGAGAGAGCAAGATCTCAGAAATATTTGTCAGTTGTATTAAATGGGAAAGTTGAAGAAACCATGTTTGCTTGAGGTATGTAATGGCACATTATTCCCCTGGGAGGGGGTGGTCTTTCAATGCCCATCACTTGGGTGGGGGGCACAGATGGACATATCCTATGCATCTAAATAAAGCTAGTAATCTGCATTGTCTTCATAGGAGTGAATTTCACAGCTATGGCCACTTCAGTGATGACATCTTTTTCTACTGGCTTCTCCTGGTTTGAAGCGGAGTCCTCTTAGCCACAGGATGCCAGTCAAACAAAGCTGTCACAATAAACAGTGAGTGGGAAAGAGGATGTTGACAAAAGCAGTCTCTGTAGTATTGGAGCTTTAAAATGGAGCCCGAGATATTTAAATAGGCTGTCAGTTAAATTGTGCCTCTTCAAAGCAGGTAAAGCATCAGTGGATTTTGTTCTCATTGGCCTACTTTACCTATGTCAAATCAGCTGCATTTTCCATGTGGCTTTCAGGATTTTCTCCCTGCAGAGTGGGTCCAGCCCTGACGCGACAAAGATGTAGACCAAAAATGTCCAACTGGCACTCAAAAGTTGGACAGCCCTGATTATAGACTGTCGTTACCTGGCGTCTGTGAAGAGAGGGCACAGTCGTTTAGCCAGATGAGTGCAGGAGACGTGAATCTATTGTGATCCTGAGACTAGTCTCTGTGTTGATTAATTGCAAGGTGGTGATACTGATATCAAGTGCTCCAGACCAGTTCTTTAGGATCCTTCCCTCCATCAGCCACCATCGCTTCTGCTTTGCTTGGATCACATTATTTTTATTCAGGTCTATAGAACATATTCCCATCTGTCCCAGAGTCTGGAATATTCATATTTTAAGAAGAATGTGGATCTGTTGTGAGGTCCCATACTTTTTCAGTCTCCTCTCAGTGGTTCCATATTATTTTTTTAACGATAGGATCGAGTAGCATGTGGCTCTCAAGCATGTAAGGACATCTGGAGAAGGAAGACCATTTCTTGTTTCTCTCTGAAAGAAACAAATGAAGTCTACCTCCTACAATCACATCCCTCCTTACCAAGTCATCAGCTGATGTAAAGCCATCAGCAGAGCAAGATGAGGATGTCTCAATTTCTTTCCATCTTCCATCATGATCACCAGTGCTTGGCTGGCTCTGTCTTTGAATCCTTGCAGAAAGTGTGCGCTTCTGGAATTGGTTCCCTTCTTAAGCACCTGTTTGGAGCTGTTGGATCTTTGCCCTCACTTAGTGAAACATTACTGAGCTGACAGCAGTTAACCCCAGCAGTGAAATATTCTAGCTTAATGGAGGAACATAGGCTAAAGAAATGCATGTATTGGCAAAAAGTAGAAATGCAGGCACTAGCAACAAACCTCAAATGAAATGGAGATTTAAAATGGCTATTTGTACCTAATTAAGCCCCATCTCACTGCAGTCCTTAAGCCTATGGTGTGTTCCCTACTTCTTAAGGCTGATACCCTCATTTCTAACAAGCCTGTTTTTTCCAGCTGAATTTCCATGGGACTTGCTTCAAAGTGTTTTTTCCCCTAAGAGGAAAGTCCTTTTATTGATAGATTATGCATGACTCTGTTGGTGTTGATCCAGTTCTGGAAACAATGCACCTTTCCCACAGATCTCGGCAGCAGAGGTTTGCTTACCGTGTCAGCCCACAGAGAATGTTTCCTTTCCTTGATGGCATCAGGGAGCTTTTTTCATAAAGGGAGCTATTTCGGTCCAGGAAACTTTTGCATCCCTCTCTTCTTTTATGATGGCATATGGAAACTATTTACACAGGCGCATGCTGTGCTCCAGTGAATGGAAATGTTGGAATCCCTGCAGTATCATTTTGGTTGACTTGTGTAAGCAGGCCAGCTGTGTGTGTTGTTTTTTTTGTTTTTTTTTTTAAAGTGAACGTTTGGGATAAGTTGCATCAGGGTGGAGGAAACATTACCATCTGCGACTGGCTCAGCCAGTTTACTGCTTCACACCCTTTGTACTGTGGACTCCACCAATATCTCTTTAATGTTGTGTCTGGAGTGGGGGTGTGGAAGGGAGGAGAAAAGGGCTGGGATTTCTTTACTTGACCAGTCAGCACTGTAGTGAATCCTTTCCCATTAGCTGTAGTGCTTGCTGGACTGAGCAGATTGTGCTGTGTGTCAAAATAAAAGAAGGCTGAACCAAGGGCTCTTTAGCCAGAATCTTTCTCAGAGGCTCTGTATCCAGTAACTCAACCTTCAAACAACTGAAAAATCAAGAGCATCCTGCTTTTGACAAATGTAGGGCAGATTTTTAACTGCCTTACCTATGTTCCTTGTAGGGACAAAATGTTTTCTGGTGGGGTTTGGGTTTTTGGTTTGTTTTGTGAAAAGTCAGAAGTAAACTTTTCATTCTTTGGCTTTCCCTTGAGTGAGCCTTGAAATTGCGTAGTAACTTTAAGAGGAGGGAAGAGACTATCCGGTTGTTTTCTCTTTTTTCACCTGCTACCATCTCCAAATACTGTGCATCTGCTTCCCAAAGCAAAGGAAGGACCAGTGGTAGGAGCTGCCTGCCATGCACTTAGAAGATTGTGAGAGTCCTGTGGAGAGATCTTGCTGTCTGATTGAACTTGATGCTAATGGTAAATGCCATTAAGGATGTTCTACAGGATGAGCCAAGTGGAGTGGAGGGTTGCATTCATCTGTCATTGTTATCTTGGGACCAGCTAAGGCTATTAGCTACCTGGATGGCTGCCAAACTACTTATTATTTTTTTTTATTATTATTTATTAGTCAGATGATGCTGATGCCTTAGGGGTCCTAGATCAACCTTCTGGTACCCCTTTGGGATGAACATGTACAATAAATGTAGTCCTATAAATAAATGGAACCCTTTGCTTACAAGCTTTCCGTTCTCTGTACAACTAGCACAGAAACTGATTTGGTTTGGGGAAGAAAGAAAGCATATTGGTATTACAATTTTGTTTCTGGCTCACAGTTCTGAAAGTTGTTTTCATACTCTCAAGCTTAGTCCCTTTGGGACATCTCTTTTGTATCAGCGTTTTCTAGACTGAATGTTTGCTGCTGAAAGGTTTTTACTTAACTTAGCATGACTTGTGCTTTTTCTTGCGAAGAACATTGGTGTGAGTCCATTCTAGGAAAGGTATCTTTCCTAAGAACATTAGTGTATGGGTTAAAGAAAATGTTTGTAAAACTACAAACACTTGTTAACTTTTAAGGGTGTTTTTGTTGTGTTTTTTTTTGCTTCTCTTAAATGTTGTGGGTTGCTGTCAGGTTATAGTAATGGTAAAATTATTTTAAACTAGAGTAATTAAATTGGTGTTAATACTTCAAAGGCTTTCCAGTCATTTGTTAGTACTTGCATCAAACTGGGCTGGGGGTGTGGAGGGGCAGTAGGGATCATCCTTCCTCCTGACAGTACTCAATGAGTCCAGGGCTTGTTTAGTGGTTTTTTTTTGTGTGGGGCTCCTTCATGTCCCCTCCCTCTTTTCCCCTCTCTATCCACACACTCCCTTGCCCCGCGTGAGCAAGACCAGAGTGAGCTGCAGGCAGAGCCCTGCTCCCTGAATGCTGCAGCTGTGCAGTCTCTGTCCCACACCTGCACAGCAGGGCCACAGCTGAGCCTGCACTGGCTCCTGCTAATGTTGCTTCTAAGGGAGCTGGTGATGCCAGGCTCAGTTCCCTGTGTCTGTCCATCACCTGCCCTCTTGCAGGGGCCTCTGTTGCTGCCAGTGGTGGCAGCTGCTTTCCTGAGTTGCTGGAGGCTGAGGGAGCCCAACAGTTCCCTGGGCAGTGGCAGGAGCAGGAGGCCTGCTCAGAAGCTGTGCCTGCTGTTGGGGGAGGCTGGGAGCAGAATACACTCTGCCTGGGGCAGGACTTCTCCCCAAGCAGAGTGCAGCAGAGGCAGCCACAGGCAGGGCCTGATGCAGTTAATTGGTGGGTGACTGCCTGCGGGCCAGATCTAATCAGTTGGCTGGCCAGATGTGGCCCATGGACTGTGTTTTGCCCACCCTTGCTGTAAAGTAAAGTAAGACTGTTGTACATAGGTATTTTGATGATAATTGTGTTGGTTGGAGATAAATATATGTGCTGCTTCTATTAGTAAGAAAATGCATCTGCTGAACCATTTGTTACTAGGAGATAAAGGGTTGTTCCTTCTTCCCCTGCAGTGCATCAGTCCTGTGTCTGTTAGGCCTGTGAGAAGCAGATAGTATTCGCTTTGTATTCGGATTCAGCTTATTTGGGGGACAGTGGTTTGATTTGGTGATTCAAATCACTGTCCTGAATTGAGTCGGCCAAATCTCTGAAACACACAGGCCCCACCCACCCCAACGCCCAGCTCTTTTGAAGGGGAAAAAAAAAATCCCCCACTCACCAGCTGCTGCTTGGCGGGGGGGGGGGGGGCAATCTCTATTGCTCTCTACTGCCCCATACCACATGGGGGGGGCTCTGCACAAACCCCTTGGCCCCCACCTGCCCTCCCAGCCCCCCCATGGCTGCCCCCTCACCTGGTAGTACCCGGTGAGTGGTGGCTTTTTTTTAAACAACTGGGAGCTGGGGTGGGGGGGATTGGGTGGAGGTCGGGGGGGCTCTGGGGGAGCAGGCAGGTGATGGGGCCTGGCAGGGGTTCCCCCATGGTCCCCTCCCGCCCCCTACTTACTAGCATGGAGTCTGGATCCAGCTCTCTGCTGCAGTGGGCGAAGACTGCCTGAATCACCAAAGCTCTCCGAATCTCTTTCAAATTGATTTGGAGAGCTTTGAATCAATTCAGACCTTTTAATTTGTCCCCTGATTTTGGAGTTTCGGCCACTGAATTGAACTGAATCTCCTCCAAATTGAATCGGCAACTGAAGCTTCGCACAGCCCGTGTCTGTGTTCCAGCTACTCCAAAATTCCTCTGAACCTCTAAAATAAGCAAGATGTTTGTGGCTGTGGAGTAACAAGGAAGGATTGTCTTGGGACTGTTTGAAGAGACTGACCTTCAAGCCCTTCCAAGATAGGTTCCTTCTTTGCCTGTTTGCTTTATCTCACTGATCAGAGGCCAAACCAAAGGTCATGTTCACTGGCATATTTGAGGGTCTCTCACACCACCATACCTTCGCTAGCAGGAGCAACACAGCTAGAACACATATATGTACACAGGGATATTAATGTAACAGTGTCTAGTTTCATTGCGAGCAGGCTGTGATGTACAATAGGAAAAATGTCTGTATCCAGTCTGGAGTAGCAGTGAGATGGAGTTCACCTTCTGGTAGTGGTATACTTGCAGACTGTGAAAGTATTGGAGAGGAAATGAAAGCACGATTACAGCTTCCTCTTGCCCCAAATAAGTTCTCAGAACATGCAGATTAAGAAGTTCTGCATAACAACTTTCAAATAATGGCACAAAGCTTATTTATGTTGGAAATCCATTTCCTTCCAGGCTGGCCTTTATCATACCTCTCTCAGGAAACTATCCGGGAAAAACAATGGTTATGTGGTTAAGACTGACACTCTGGTCCTCTGAGATTGTTCTTGTTCTGCTAACGCAGTAGTTATCAATTTCATTAGACTAAAGGCACCCTTGGAAAATGCCAGCTCTTTGCTTTCATTTGTTTTTTTGATGCTGAAAAAACAAAACAAAACAGAGCAGTCCTGCTGTGAAGAACTTAGAAAGCCCACAACAGGTCAGAATGGTTTGGATATTATAGATTCCTGTTTGAAAACTCGGGGTTTATCTTGTGAGTTGCATGTAGGTGTTTGTACATCTAACAGTGCTAATATTGCACAGAATCTTGCAGCACCTTCATTGAGAATTGCTGGCCAGAGGCTTTCTGTATGACCTAGGGCAATTCTTTTAAGACTTTCTGCTTTTTGAAGAAAAGCCTGGTATGTTTCGAGTGTTTCTGTTTTTAGCATCTAGTCTTTAAAAGAGTTTGTCTGTGTTGATGGAGCACCTACAAAAATAGATGTCTACATCTAGTTGTCGTTTTTGGAAAAATTCGAACTTTCTTTCTATGGGAGGTAGGTACCCAAGCAACTTTTTTGATCTGGGCCTTTATGCCTGAATACTCCCTCTGTATAATGAAGGTGGGCAGGGTCAGAGGTAAACAAAGTGACTGGAGTCACGATTTTGCTCAAGGGTGAGGAAGTGGAAGTGCAACAAGTGCAAGTGATTGTGGAGGGAGATTGCAACCATTATTTGACCTCAGCAGTCTTTCCTGCCCAGAACAGGGGGGCTGGACCCAGTGATCTCATGAGGTCCCTTCCAGCCCTACACTTCTGTGAATAACAGTCCTTTCTTTCTCCCGCCCTCTGTTTTTGTCATTTTAGACTATAATCTCTTCAGGGAAAGGACTTTTACTATGGCGTGTGTTTGTTTCCAAATGGGACTTGTAACAATGTTAGGCTGTGACCTAGTAGACTCTCTGCCTGAGCCCTGTGTTGCTGTGGGGAGCCCTACATGATGAAGCTGGAGGTGCAGGTCATGGGGCTCGCAGGGAGAGGGGCAGTGCCGGTCCAGCTCCAAGTTGCAGAGCTCCCCACCATTTCCCATGACCTGTGTGTGGCAGTGAGTGGGGCTGGGCCACCGGCTCCATCGTGTGGGGCTCCCCCCAGAGGTGCGTGGCTCAGACAGAACCTGGGAACTACATGTGAGCCCTGCATGATGAAGCCAGGCGGACAGACCCTGCACCCCTGGTGGTCTGGGGTCCGTGCTCCTGCTGCCCCACCCTGGGTCCTCGCCAGCACTGTCTCCATGGCACCAGCACGGCCCCACGCTCCTGCCCAGTTGCTGTTTCACTCCCACACACCACCACTCCCCTCCCCTCCCCCCCGCTGCTGCTCCTGCCACCACTTCTCCCACTTGCCGCTCTTCCCCTGTCACTCCCCTGTTCTCCTGCCTGCTGGCCAGCCACCACCACTTCCCTCCTGTCTGCCGCCACCACTTCCCTACCTGTGGGGCTGGGGTCAGAGCTGTCCCATGGGCGAGTGTGGGAGTACAGTACATGCTGCCCCCATGGGAGTGAGCAGGGCTCAGCCCCATGTGAGCATAACAGGGGCAGGCCAGATGCAGTGATTGATAGGCACCTGCCCACGGGCCAGATGAAATCGCCTGATGGTCCTAATCTGGCCCATAGGATGCATTTTGCTGCCCCCCCCCCAATAGTAGAGGGTTTTGTTTTGCAGAGATGTAACATACATGTAGGATTAAAACTTGAGTCCTAAAAGCTAGAATGAAATGTGGTTCTATTTAGATCATTTTGACAGAAAGGTATTTTGAAAGATTTTTTTTCTGTGTGCATCTGTCTCATATAATACAAGTCGCTTATCACCATCTCAGGTATGCGTGGTGTCTCCTGGTATCATTTTCCAGGTGATACCCTTACCATATAAAAATTGGATTCTACCAAAACAGAATAACTTGTTCTGTTATAAGGTGCGCAGAGCACGGTGGAGCTGGTCTTAGTAACGGTCTTCCTTTTGAAAGCTGCTATACGTGAAGTGTTGATTTGACTTTGTATAAATTGTCAATTTCTGCTCCAGTGTCTCTTGACTGTCCACTCGCTACCTGATCTGCTTGTATTTCAGACCAACGGCTGGTACATTCTTCCTGAATAAACTTGCCTTGCTCAGCTGTAAATTGACCCTCTTTTCCTCTCTCTCTCTCACCCTGTCCTACCAACACAGATGGAGGCAACTATGATATTGTTAATGATGTGTCCAGCCCAGCAGCAGGGGACTGCTGCTCTCGGCAAAGTTCTGCCAGGCACAACTGGGAAATGAACTACCAAGAGGCAGCAATCTACCTCCAGGTGAGCCCTGCTTAGTGTTGCAATGTAAGCATCTGCCCCATGTTTGAGGAGGAGAGTAGCCTGCTGGTATATAATTTGGTGAAATGAACTTTTGAGTCATGATGATTATTAAATACAGAAAACTATATCAGTGCCATTGCAATTTTAGAATCTTGATTCTTTGCCAGGGACTGTCTCCTTACAGTCAGAACAGGAAACTGAGACATAGATATAGGTAGTAGCTGAAATATAATTGTTTCTGTGAAAAGCATCTCTTGGGTCCCTGACTATTTTGTATCTCTTCTATTTCTTTCCACCCCTTGAAAAGACTTTCCAGTGCAGCAGTTTTCCCTCCAGTGAAGAGAAGGTGGATGTGCAGTCCATCATTCAGTCACTAATGAGTGATTCAAAGTGCTCCTTGCTTCCTGTTCCTTGTCCCAACAGGCTAAACATTTTGCTGCTTACAGCATTTCTGCTTACCTGGCTTGGACCTCAGTACTTAATTTGTGCAATAAGTCTTCATCAATAAAGTGATGACAATACCAAGCCAAAAGTGCTACTTGGGACACTCCTAAGTTTTTTAATGTGAACTCATTTTTAACTTGGAAAGTTGCTGTGATTGTACAGTGAGTTAATACAGTGTCTCATTGCAATGCATATAGTAGGTTTAGTTCTTCAGATATGCATGTTATTGATCAAGGCAACAGCAGTGGCTTTATTGATGCTGTCGTTGAAGTGGAAGAGACATGACTAAACAATTTGAGAGGTATTTTAAGTTTAACAGCACCTTCAGGCACGGCTGTGCTATCTGAACAAGAGGGCTTAGCTGTCCAACAGTGTTTTGGATTGATTAGTTACCAACAGGCAGAATTTGGGCTGCTTTTCCTGCTACAAATTTGTTTTCTGAAACATGAGTAAGAGAGTTCCGTACTGGTGTGAAGTTGGGTCCATCTTTAAGCGAGCAATCATTTGTATGGGGCTCACTGCTTTGTTTTGTTTACAATCTGGATCACTGGCCTAACCATTCTTTTTTGCTACAAAACTGGTTAGACAGCTGAACAGAACACGAGGTCACTCTTGCTATTTGGAATTGACTATATTTCCTCACGAGGTGGTTAAGTGAGATCAGATCATTAGATCCAATAGCAGGTCTTTGAAGGGGGCAGCTCAACCCTGATCCAGTTGTACAGGGAAAGGGGGCTTGGCTTGGCCCTGACTTAGTTAGCAGAGGAGGGTTGCAGCCTGGCTCCAACCCGCTATGCTGGATTTGGGATTTTTTGGCAATGGAGAGGGATGGCAGTGTTAACTGCCACTGCTTCCCCTCCACCAAATTTCCTAACTTGTGGGAAGCCCCGTAGGGCAGATTCCAAGGCTCTGGGCTGTATTTGGCCCTCAGGCTGGAGGTTGAGCACCCTGGACGAAACAGTTCTCCCATTTTGAAGCATTTTTTCTGTCTTCCCTATCTTGCATTAAGTGAAAGCCAAACTGCAGTAGTTTACCCCTTGAATGCCACAGGGTATAAATTAGCTTTACATACTGTAAGGTAGGAGTAGACGGAAGAAATGGTTGCAGCAGAAAAAGTGACGCTTCCTGATGGGTGGCAAGTCTTCCTTAAAGCAGTGTAATTGGTTTTTCCCCACCCTCTCTCACTGTCTTCACTATCTCCTTCTGACCATGAGTACTTACCCACCCCTCTTCAGTATCTTAAAATCCTATGACAACCAGAGCAGTTGGTTTCTTGGAAAAGCCATGTTAGGGAAGAATCAGATATTTAACTGTCAGAGTCAAGGGGAGGGAAGGGAGCTCAGTGTGGAATCTGAATAATCTTATTCCTAGAGGTTACATAAATGATGAAGCCGCTGCAGTTAATCAGTTGCAAGCCAATAACTGGAATGTAGTAACTGACTTTTTCGATGTAAATTAAAAGGCCTAAGCAAGCTGGAATGACAGATCAGTGCATAGATCTTTTCAATTTTTCATGGATTCCACTTCTTACATAATTATTATGAATGAATTGGACATAATATATTTGTGTTCTACCAAATAATGGCTCCTCCACAGTGATTTTTGCCAGGCCCAGCATTTATCTTGGCCTTCAAAAGCCACAACTGTTAACCAGTTGGCCCTGAACTTGTCAGCGTTCTTTCAAGTTTTGCCCCAGAGAAGTGAGCAGTTTCATCTGGGAAGATGTGCAAGTAGTTACAAACAAACAAACAAACAAACAAAAAACCCCATCCCAGAGGGCTTCTATTCACTGAGTTTTTGCCTGTCTTCCAAAATTACGTCAATACAGTTCTTCATTTGCAGGCTGCTGGCTTTCAAAGCAGGCATACCACAGATGTGTAGTATACTACTGAAGTGTACTTATTGTGCATATAAGGTGCATGCCTGGTGTTTACAAGCATATACACAATGTCACCTCCTAATTAGCATGCCCCTGGAAGTCAAAGCCTGTGAATTCTGGTCCTGGCTCTGACTTCTCCAAGTGACACCTAACTTCTTCCACCCTTCCCCCCCGCCCCAAATAAATAAAGGATCAGGCTTACCTCTCTGTAAAATGGGATAATACAACTTGCATCACAGAGCTACTGCAGGTGTTACTTAACACTCCTAAAATGCTTAATGCTCTTTAGATGGACAGGACTATTTTAGTGCAAAACATAACTAATGCTGCTGTTTTTCTTAATAGGAAGGGGAAGACAATGATAAATTCTCCACCCACCCCGAAAATGCCAAAGCGCTGGCTGCCTACCTCTTTGCACACAATCACCTTTTCTACCTAATGGAACTGACCACAGCACTGCTTCTCCTCCTGCTGTCTCTGTGCGAGGCCCCTGCCGTCCCTATGCTCCGCCTTGGCATCTATGTACGTACTTCAAGGGCAGAATGAACTGGGTGGCTGGACATAGAAGAAGAAAGCAGTGCCAGAAGGAGTAACTGCTTTGTTTTGGGAGTTGAGGGGGAGCAGCAGCAATATTTCTTCTGCAGCAAATATGTGCCTGCACAACAGAATTGTTTTCCATCTTGTTTGTTGGCATATCTTTTTGATTTAAGAATTTTATTTAAAATCCTTTATAGGAAGAAAGTGTGGTTGATCATTGTCTATCCTGAATAAACATTGTGAACTGTTCAGATACCATCAAATTGTCAAGGGAACTTTTACTTGCGGGATGTTTTAGAAAGGTTCCATCTCTCTAGTCATACTGCCCATGGTATATTTGGGTAGAGAGTCATTAGCAACCCTTTAAAATACAAATGGTTTAAATCCTCCTTCTGTGATGCATTGAGGGGAGTGTAGCACCAGTCTCATTTCAGACACTGATTCTTACCATGGCCTTCAGCAAGTCATTAGATTGTGATATTGTAGATTCCTTCTTTATAGTGGGTATATTTACCTTGCCCCTCAGTGTTGACAATTCATTAATGGCTTTTAAAATACTTTGCACACATAAGTCATAAGTTTTCGAAGGTTCACCTTTCCTTGCTTGGGTTCACATCTACAAACAAATTATGGGTGCAGACTGCAGAATTTATGTCTTTACCTAATTATGTATATAGATGGATGCTTGTCTACTTCAATTTGTGAAGGATTGTACCTGCACACAGGAAATCTGGTCCTTGTGTACTTGTGTCCACTATCTAAGAGCTAATTATTATTGCCATTTATGCTAAAGATTCTATTTTTAGTCATCCAGGATTTTTATCAATTATCCATAATTGTATTTTCAAAACAAAACATGTCTGCATCTTTGAAAAATATCCTCTGTCTTTGGGTCTTCCTCTTGTACTGTTTAAGAATTTTTCAAAACAGGCTATTTCTGAGAGAGAGATTTTTAAAAAAACTGAAGTAATTTGGCAGAAAATATTTGCTGCACTCAAACAGTTCAAAATGAATTTCTAAAAATGATTTGTCAGGATTAGGAATAAATTGTGAGAGTGCTTTTTAATTAGAAGCTGTTAAAAAGGGGTGCCAGACATTTTAAAGATATTGGTGTTGTACCAAAAATGTTATGCTGCCAATGTTTAAATCTTAGGGGATGGTATACTGAAAAAAACTGCATAAATTTAGTGAACATTCAGGATTTCCTGCCATGCTATAAAAAACCAAACAAAACCCTGACCTCTACAATGCTGTGGCTTGTTGTCCAAGTCACAAGCTTCTTGAAAACAAAACTGAGGCTTGTGAAGTGGTTGTTACTAGTAGAAAATAGGGTCAAATGTAGTGGTTGTCTGATTTACAGGTCCATGCAACCCTGGAGCTGTTTGCATTAGTAGTGGTGGTCTTTGAACTGTCTGTGAAGATGAGATGGTTAGGCTTCAACACCTACATCAGACACAAAAGGACCATGGTAAAGGTAAGTTCCCTATCTCTTGTCCCTGTTCAGTGCTCTTTCTCAGTGTGGTTCTTTGGTTGCTGATAACGTATTGGGCTGTTAAATAGCGTCAGTTTTGTATCCCAACCACATAGTAGTATGATGAAAGGCTCTGTTGCTCCCTCTCTCAGCCTGTTCCATGTGACTGGTGTGGCCCTGCTTTCTGTGGCCTAGTCACATCGGGCAGCCCCATGCCTCATCTGCATATACATTTTTGAAGGGTCCCAGGACTCCTGACAAGAACACCTGGTTCCAGTCATGAATGGGGGTGCTAATTAGCACATGGATCCTTTGTGGGAGGGTATCTGGAGCACACGTATGTACTGAGCAGTGCTGGGCTGTGGGGTCACTATGGCTAGAAGTGCCGTGAACTTTGCTGGAGCCCAGCCCAGCCCAATGAACTATATGATAAATCAGGAGCCTTTTTAAGGTTTTGGACTAATATGCATAGTTTGTACTATGTATAAGTAGGTAGAAATATGCTGCTCAGATGTGTTTTTTATGGAAAACTTTTATTAAAACTTAAGGCAGTTTGCAAAAAAGTGAAATGCATCAATTCTGGATGAACTAAGTCTGTAAGTACACATAGTAGTTTGCATATATGCAAGTTACAAGTATGTTTATTTCAAAAACTGTGGTTTTGGTCCCTTGCATTCCCCCCTTTCTTCCCCCCCCAGCCACTATTTTCCTTGCTTAGCAGTGGGAGGGAGATGAATTCAAGACAAACATCTATCTTGTGATTAGATTCTATACCTCAAATTATTTTAAAAATATACATTTTCCATATATTGAATCCTAATAGTTGGGGTTTGTCTTAAAATCAGGGTCATCTTAGTCAAGTAAATATGGTATATGAACTGTTTCCTATCACAGAATTGTGGGGTCTTTCCCACTTAGAATTAAACCCTTAAAGTATCTTTCTCTTGTTAACACTACTTCAAAATTCTGGAAGAGGTTGGGATCCCGCAGTGCAATGTGCTGACTTGTGGAAGCATGTTTAGGACCCTGTGAATGTGGCTGTGTTGTCCAGCTGTCAGGAGATAAGAGGGGAATGATATGGGACATACTTTTTATATTTGGGCCTGGATATTACTCCTCTTTTGTATTTTTCTGTTTTGGTTGCTAAATGCACAGTCTAGCCAACATGCAGAAGACCCTTATCTTGGCAGTGGGGAAGGGTGACTGTGGTTTTTGTTTTGTTTTTTTGCTTTGTAATAATAGTTGTTTTCTCCTCTGATTCTCTCTTGCAGACTTTTGTCCTATTTGTGCAGTTTATAGAGGCCATAGTGGTCTTAGTACGTCAGACTTCACACATCCGAGTAACAAGAGCGTTGCGGTGCATCTTCTTAGTGGATTGCCATTACTGTGGAGCAGTTAGAAGGTGCCTGGCTGCCTGCCTACTTGGCTATGTCCTTAGTTCTACATGAAACAGAAATCCAGCTAAAGCTTTGCTTTTACACGCAGCCTGTAAAAAGAACTCTCTTTTTCACAGATGTGTTTGTAGGGACCTACAGAAATCAGGGCAGCTGCCATCTGACTTTGCAGCCCAAGCATGGTGCCCAGTGCCATTTTTGTGGCAGAGCATGGTGCCCCCCATGCCTCTGATTGGCTGAGGGGCTCCAGAAGTCCCACCCCTCCCAGGAGATGGACGGCCTCAAACTGGGGCTTGCTAATGCATCAATTAATGGCTTCCATGGACTTAATCTCCTAATTAAGCCCATGGAAGCCATTAATTGACTCATTATTAAGCAGTCTAGGATGGGATTAATGGCTTCAGTAGGGTTGATCAAGCCCATGGAAGCTATTAACTGCATCCTAGACTGCTTAATAATGCGTCAATTAATGGCTTCCATAGGGTTGATTAGGGGTTTAAGCCCATAGAAGCCATTAGTGTGTTAGTAAGCAGTCTAGTATGCAGTTAATGGCTTCCATGGGCTTGACCACACACCAGGAACGGAGGCAGCTCCTCGCACAGTGCTGTTAAAACACATGGGTCCCCCAGTGGGTGGGTAGTCAGGCAGCATTGGGCTGGGCATTTGCAATGCAGTGCAATGCAGAAAAGCAGGAAGAAACGCGGAAGTTGGGCTTTTTTGCAAGCCTCATGACTGGTGCCTGGACTGAGCTTATGTTGGGGGCTCAGCCTCTAATTTGCTCCCCCATACTTCAGGATGCTAGGGCTTCCTGCCATTTTCTGTTTTGCACCTCCCTTTTTTTCCTGCTTGCTTAACGATTTCACTCCTTTTTGTATGGACCAGGCTTTTTCACAGAGACCAACCAAATTCTCAGCTTCTGTGAATATTGTCAATCCAGGTGGTCCCTATGCATTTCATATTTACTGTGGGGATTCCTTGGACTAGTAGCACTGCAGAGAAGTGATCTGGGAACTGCATCTGTGATAGAGAATGTTGTGTACTCTAAAACTTGTATGTTGTGCTCATTTAGGGAGATTATATAAGAAGTGACTAGAGAGCCTAAAGGCTACCAAAGAAAGTAACATAATGGAAATAGTTTTATTTGCAGTACCGGAAAGCTAACTTCAGAGAAAAGAAATGTCTTGGAAAATTAATGTTATGGAGCCACATAACATTGTGCTGCTGCATGGGAGAGCCAGGTCTTGGGAATGAGTTTGACATACTCACTTCTTGAAGCTAACATAACTTGGATAGGATATATATGGATTCTAGGGATATGCAAACATGCTGGAAGAGTTTTGGGGATAGACGCTTTGGAGGGGTCAGTCCAGCCCAACCCTGAGCACGTACATCTCATAGTAGCAGAGATGGTGAGAAGACAGTGTTCTGGAGCATCTGTATATATCCCTGCCCATGCAGAATTGATCCCCATACATTTTCTACTGCATATATGCAGACACTTGCATGCATACAGTAGTTCACTGTTGACACATGGATTAAATGTTTCCTCCTTTTCAGGAATCTACGACAGATCTTTCAGTCTCTCCCTCCTTTCATCGACATCCTTGCCCTTTTGCTTTTCTTCATGGTGATCTTTGGCATCTTGGGTAAGTTGCTTTCATGTTGGATTAAGCTAAACACCTTCTTACAGTAATTTTCAACAGTTAGTGCGCGACAAAAGAATTTGGCATGACAAGGTGGAAGGAAACTTGTGGCATTTCAGATGGTCAGTGCCTTGTTAGCAGAACAGCCACTGTCTATGGTCAGGCAGTCTGTCCAAGCATTTGGCATGCCAAGTTTTCAGTCAAAACAAGGGACCTGGTAGAATGACAAAAGATGGTTAGGCTTCTTGACTCTTCATACCATCATCTGGGAATGGCTGTGAAAATGGAAGATCTTCAGGGATAAGGGCAGGCAGTTAATGCTTGTTTTGCTGCTTTGGGGATGGAGAACAGGGGGAAAAGGAAGATGAGAAGGAAGTAGAGACTCACAAAAGGGAAGAGAGAATGAATCTAATAAAAATGGAATGCGTTGTCTGATGAAAAGAAAAATGAAAATGAAAAAAGGGGGTGGAATATAATCCAAGAAGAAGAAAACCTGCAGAGCCAAATCTTGTTCTGTTCTGAGCTGGGGTCTTGTGGGATATGTGTGAAGTTGGAGAGAAGAGCATAGAGCAGGGCTGTGCAAAATATGGCCCATGGACTGGATCTGCCACCAAGGGATTTTCTCTGTCCTGCAGCAGGTCCCTCAGTCCCCCTGTGCCCAGGCATTTGGGGGGGCGACACAGCCCAGCCCCACATCGCATGCAGCCAGTCCTGCCACCACTGGGCATGCAGTCAGGCTGCAGCTGGGGCAGCACAGCAATTGGACTGTTTCTTGGCAGCCCTGACAGTGGTGGTGGCTTCTTCCAGGTGCCACAGCCTCTGGACCTGGCCCTACTGCCCAAGTGCCCTGGCCCATCTGCCCTGGTGGGACCCATGCAGGCAAGACACTCAGCCAGGTGGCTGGGATGGTGCCATGGGGAGTGGTGTCCAGGAGCAAGACAGGAGGAGGGAGGAGGGGCCTGGGGCACAGCCACGATCTGCTGCCTGCACACTGCTGCAACAGTCATGGGCTCTGTGGGCGTGGACATGCAGGGAGTGGATTGCCGCTTTGTCTTGGCCTGACCTTGCAGTGTCACCACCCCAGGATCCTGGTCCTGGATGCAGTTCCTCCCCTGCCCATAGCCCCATCCATCTGGCCCTAGGCCATGCCTGTGCAGCTCTCGGCTGGTCTCTGTGAAGACACCCCATGATTGCTGGGCAGCGACAGCCTGGGGCCAGGGCTGTGGCAAGCCCCAGTTCTGTAGGTAGGGATGTGCAGGGAGCAGATCGTGGCTCTGCCTCTGCCCAACACTGTCACCGCCCTACAATCCTGGAGTCTCCACGGAGACTAGCTGAGACCCATGTAGGCAGGACATGTGGCTGAGTGAAAAGGATGGAGCTGCAGGGGAGCTGCGTCCAGGCCTGAGAGGCATCTTGAGGTAGTGATAGTGCGGGGCCAGGGCCTGGGGCAGAGCTGTGATCTGCTCCCTGCATGCCCCTGCCTGTGGAACTGGTGCCCCTTGCAGGGGCATGGGCAGAAGATCATGGGTCTGCCCTGGCTCCAGCCCTTTGCTATCATCACCCTGTGATCCAACCCCATGATCCTGCAGTCTCCTGCCTATCCTGCTCCTGAACACCACTGCCCCATTCCACATAGGGAGTTTTGGTGAGCAGTTGGGGGAGAGGAGCTGACTCAGCCAGTGACAGCTCACCCGTGGGCCCAAATAATTGTTCACCCCTGGTATAGGGTGTCTTTTAGTTTTTCCCCAATGAACTTCTTCACTTCCACTTTCCTCTTCTGAAGGTTCTCTTTACAAGATTCATCAGTGTCAGTGACTTCAGGCCTTATAATTTGAGTAAAGTCCTGTTGTTCACACTGGCAGTAATATCTGATCCTCTGCATTTAGCATAGGTTTTACAAGATGTCAAGGTGATAAAGAATCAGACTTGCATAACATCAAAGCTGGTGTACACCTGACATGCTGCATATAAATATGAAATAAAAGCACTGTCATTTAACTAGGTGGCTTGAAGTTAGAGGATGCCCTTTTTTTGTTGCTTGGAATTAAATGACATTTTTATTTTCCCTCCCTCCTTTCCTCTTCCTATTTTTCTCTAGGTTTTTATTTGTTTTCTCCTAACCACTCGGATCCTGTAAGTAACAAGAGATTTGTCAGTCTTAGATTTTAAATTCCATTTGATCAGTTTTAAAGAACAAATCCAAACAGTCTGTTTTAGGATGTAGGTATACTTTGGCTCCTGAATCATGTTTTCTGGGAGGGCAGATCTTACTTGACTTTAGCAATAAAAAAGGGGTTAGACTTACAGGTTTTTTACACAGTTAGCTAAGGGTAAAACCTCATGGGAAACAGTAAATAAAACAGTCAGGAAATTCCAAAGGGGTGCTACATTTATCGCTCTCTCCTCCCTTGGTATTTTACAGTTCAAAGCAAACCATGGCTTCTGGCTGTCTTGTGGGAGGCAGATGGTTGGAATTGCAGCAAAAGATATAGGTGAACAAATAGTCTTGGAAAACTCCCCTTAAAAATCTTGCAGTTATAAGTTCCTACTCAGCAAGTCTGATAGCAGGATGGTAAGGAAATTGAGTAATCTATAAAAATGTGCAGGCAGAATTTAATTGTTTAATCCTTCACATAGAATTTCACTACATTTGGCTTTAAAAAAAATCAGCAATTGCGCATCAAGAGCACTGTCAGAGAGATCCAGTGAGTCTTAGAAGGGAAGTTGATTCACTGTGGAAGTGTAGCTTTCTTGATGCCAATATGCGACTGGCCTGCATTTAGTTGTGAATTTATTCTCTTTCAGTATTTCAGTACCTTAGAGAACAGCCTTGTGAATCTTTTTGTCCTTCTGACCACTTCAAAGTAAGTGTATGCCTGCTTTTAATGGGACTTTACTTTGCTCCCCAAATGAGTTTTGCACAGCAGAAAAAATATTTCTGTGTCTGTAGCTGTGGCATCCTGTCTTTTCTCAGCACAGAATAAGCTATTGTGAGAGAAACCTGTATTTAAAGACACTACTACGCACTTTTCCCCACTCCTTATCTCTGAGGAACTGCTATTTTTCACCCTTAAGCCCAGTGAAGCCAATTTTTAAGGATGACCTTGTTGTTGAAGCATAGTTCTAAGAAGAAAATTGTAGTTTTTCCCCTTGGTCTGCTCCTATAATACTGTGCAGCTGTGGGGAAGTTGCTTCGTATTCCTGTGCCTAACTTTTCCCATCTAGAAAATGAGGATAATGATACTTGTGAGCTGATGCCTATCTTCCAAGGGGGTTCTGATGTTTAATAATGATACAAGCCTCCATAGTTTTGTAGTAAGGGCTCTGTAGAACTGCAGTCCTGAACACTTATTGTTTTAAATAAGCAGTAGATATGTTGCAAATCTTTGCTGCCTGTTAGTTTTTAGGTACAGTTAGTATATAGGTCTATAATCTGCATATTTGGTAAGCCACTGACTGCATCCCGCAGAAAATTTTTAGGATATTGGGTTGTCTATATCTAAACAGAGTCTCTGTGTACATAGTGCAGCCATCTAATGACGTGGAAAAGCTGCATGAATACAAATATTTTACGTGATGATGCATTGTCTTATGTCTTTTGGGGACAGTTTCCCTGATGTGATGATGCCATCTTATGCCCGAAATCCCTGGTCCTGTGTCTTCTTCATAGTGTATCTCTCCATTGAGCATTATTTCATAATGAATTTGGTAAGTATCTTCCAAAACCCTCAACCTCCTTTTCTCTAGTTTAATCTTGCTGTGGGATTCTTCACTTTTTGCATTGTTTTCATAGCAGGGTACTTGTTGGACTCATTCATGCTAACAATGACTTACTGGGCTTAAAAAGGTTATACTTGTGACAAAGTGAATATTACTATCAGTCATAAAGAAGTTATTTTTGTAATCATACATAAAAACTGTCTCAATATCCTTCAGTATCTTTCCTTTTTTCAACCTCTTGCCTATTAATAACCTGCCTGCAGTACTAGGTTCCCTCATCTTAATGTATCATGTTGTACAAGTATTTTGCATTCTTGGTCAATATGGGTGGACAGTTAGCAAAGAATTCTAAAGTTGAAATGGTTAAATTGAGTAATGCTGATGAAATTTTAAGTGTAGCAGCTCTGGCATTATCTCTGTAATTTTTGTATAGGGGAGTGGGGCGTGCCATGCCTCTTGCTGCTCCACATCCCCTGGAGGGCTGCTGGGCTGTTCCTGGAGACGCATACCCTTGGATCTGTGTGTGGGATGATATCAAGTTGCCATTCCCTAGCCCCAGCCTCACTCACTCCCTTCCTCAACACCTGGGAACATATCTCTGTTAGGACTGTCCAAAGCTTCGCTAGCCGATTCGGCAGCTAAATCTCCAGATCCGAATTGGCCAAATTCAAATCACTGTCCCTAAAATCATCAGAATCGAATACTTGCTGCTTCGCACAGGCCTAGTATGCAACCCTGTATAGCAACTATACTGTTAGGCCTCTTTACTGAGTGCTTGTATACCTATGTACTACACATTAATTGTAATACATAGGAACAGTAACTCTGTAGTCTTTGAATGCCATCAGTCTGTTAATTTGCAGATGTACCCGAAAGCTTGCAAAGAACATTTTCCAACTATTTAGTTGATCTAATACAAGATATCACATTTACCCAAAGAACCTTGTCTGCTGATGGGTACGGATGACATTCATATCTTAAACCAGTCTCACCTGATGTAAAGTCCTATGTAGAGGTTTGGTTTGGTTTGTCTGGGGACCTATTTGACAGCTTCTATTGAAAGTATAAAAGCAGAAAATAAACCTTGCTCCCCTGAGTCTGCTACTTTGAAATGATCATGCACTCCGCATGTCATTTGAAATTATGCACAGGTTTGTAGAGTTAGTCATTGTATGACTCAGTAGTTATAAGAGCTGTGTAGCTTTACCTATGCACCAATTGGAAAATGTAACTCTGGTTCCATTAATTCTGTGGTGTCCAGCTAGCTTAGAGATCCCCAAGTCCCCTGGATCTCACACTGCCACAGCAGAATTTCTTCTGCTAGCAGCTTTTGCGCCTGTGTGTCTCTGTGGTGTCTATTGCTGCATGCCTAGCAGGACATGTTATAAAGATCAAAGCTTGACTTACCTCTTAGATGCAGGGGTAGCAGTGGACGTAGTCTTTCTGGACCTTCGGAAGGCCTTCGACATTATCTCTCACCCCATTCTCATTAAAAAAACTGGGGTACTGTGGTGTCGACACCTACACAGTCAAATGGGTCATCAACTGGCTGGAGGTCCGCACCCAGAGAGTGGTGGTGGACGGGTCATTTTCGACCTGGAGGGATGTGGGCAGTGGGGTTCCGTAGGGCTCGGGCCCTTACTGTTCAACATCTTCATCAGCGACTTGGATGAGGGGGTAAGTAGCACCCTGTTCAAATTTGCTGATGACACTAAGATGTGGGGGGATGTGGGCACGTTAGAAGGAAGGAATAGGCTTCAATCGGACCTAGACAGGTTACAGGGGTGGGTGGACGAGAATAAGATGGGATTCAACACTGACAAGTGCAAGGTGATGAACCTGTGGAGGAAGAACTAGCACCATACCTACAGGCTGGGGAACTCCCTTCTTGTCAGTGCAGAGGCAGAAAAGGATCTTGGAGTTGTCATTGATGCCAAGATGAATATGGGCCGGCAGTGTGGGGATGCATAGCATCATAGAATCAATGGGTGGGAAGGGACCTAGGCAGATCATCTAGTCCATGGGCAGGAAGGAGCACTGGGGGTGGCAGGGGTCATAAGACCTCAGCCAGGTGCCTATCCAGTCTCCTCTTGAAGATTTCCAGGGAAGATGAGAGCACCACCTCTCTGGGAAGCCTATTCCAGGCTCTGGCCACCC
Organism: Crocodylus siamensis; assembly: GCF_052110815.1. NCBI lineage: Eukaryota > Metazoa > Chordata > Crocodylia > Crocodylidae > Crocodylus > Crocodylus siamensis. The sequence goes on from NC_143403.1 coordinate 50,389,930, forward strand.
TTATTAGGAAGAACTACTTCACTATCTAACTTAAACCTATCCTCCCTCAGCTTGTGGCCATTGTTCCTGATGACTCCAAGGGGGTCCCTGGTGAACAGACTTTCCCCGAATCCCTGCTGGTGGCTCCTGATAAAGTTGTAGGAAGCCACAAGATCCCCCCTCAGTCTCCTCTGGTGGAGATTGAATAGATTCAGGTCCCTCAGCCTCTCCTCATAGGGCTGGCCATGGAGGCCCTCAACCATATGACTGGCCCTTCTCTGGGCCCTCTCCAGGTTCTCCACGTCCTTCTTGAAGTGCGGCACCCAGAACTGGACATAGTACAACAGCTGTGGCCTGACCAGTGCCGCATAGAGGGGGAGCAAGACCTCTCTGGCACTGTTAGTGATGCCCCTGTTGATGCAGGACAGGTGCAGTTGGCTCTGCCTATTGCTTCATCACATTGGCGACTCATATTCATCCTGAAGTCAATCCTGACCCCAAGATCCCTCTCTGCCTCTGTGCTGCCAAGAGGGTCAGCCCCTAACCTCTAACCATAATGCTGGTTTCCTCTCCCCAAGTGCAGCATCCTGCACTTGTCCTTGTTGAACCGCATCCTGTTCAGATCCGCCCACTTCTCTAACCTATCCAGGTCTGCCTGGATGCGGTCCCTGCCTGCCGGTGTATTCACTTTACCCCACAGCTTGGTGTCATCAGCGAACTTGTACAGGGTGCACTCCACACCCTCGTCCAGGTCGCTAATGACCGAGCCTTAGGGGACTCCGCTGCCCACACCCTCCCAGGTTGACATCGATCCGTCCACCACCACTTTCTGGGTTCGCCCTTGGAGCCAGTTTGCCACCCATGTGACCGTGCATTCGTCAATGCTGCAGTCCCTCAGCTTGCCCACCAGAATTGGGTAGGACACTGTGTTGAAGGCCTTCTGGAAGTCCAAGAAGATGACATCGACTTCCTCCTTCCCATCTAAGCTCTTTGTTACCTGGTCATAGAAAGAGACCAGGTTAGTCGGGCAGGATCGGCCTTGCACGAACCCATGCTGGTTACCCCTCAACCTCATTTCCCCTGCAGGGCTCTTATAAATGTGGCTCTTGATAACTTTTTCAAAGACCTTCCCCAGGACAGAAGGTCAGGAAGGCAAACCGCACCTCGTCATGCATCTACAGATGCATCTCAGGCAGGTCCTAGAAGGTGATCCTCCCCCCCATGTGGCACTGGTCAGGCCACAGCTGGAGTACTGCATCCAGTTCTGGGCGCAGCACTTCAGGAGGGATGTGGACAACATGGAGAGGGTCCAGAGGAGGGCCACTTGCATGATCAGGGGGCAGCAGGGCAGGCCTTACGAGGAGAGGTTAAGGGACCTGAACCTGTCCAGCCTCCACAAGAGAAGGCTGAGGGGGTGGGATCTAGTGGCCTGTTACAAACTAGTCAGAGGAGACCAGCAGGCACTGGGGGAGTCCCTGTTTCCCCCGAGCACTGCCAGAAGTGACTAGAAATAAGTCACAAGCTGGCAGAGGGTAAATTCAGATTAGACATCAAGAGGTGCTACTTCACGGTCAGGGCGGCTAGGATCTGGAACCAACTTCCAAGAGAAGTGGTGCTGGCTCCTACCCTGGGGGTCTTTAAGAGAAGGCTAGATGTACACCTTGCTGGGGTCATTTGACCCCGGTACTCTTCTGCCATGGAAGGGGATCAGACTTGATGATCTGCTCAGGACCCTTCTGACCCTACTAACTATGAAACCTTGTCTCATCTCTCTAGCTTCTGGCTGTCGTGTTCGACACATTCAGTGATATTGAAAAGAAGAAGTTCAAGTCCCTGCTGCTGCACAAACGCACAGCCATCCGGTATGCTTACCGTCTGCTCACCAAACAGGTATGGGGTCTTTCTCTGTAGGAATTACCTATCCTACACCACTGGAAAGAGGTTGATGATACCATCCTTAAAAGCACTGGAGGATTTGTAGTGTTTAAAAAGAGCTTATGACAGAGCCTACTGTGATCAGAAACTTGAGCTAAGTGACAAGTGAAGGGGAGGGTTAAGCATACAGATATCTTGCAGGGTGTAACCAGCAAGGAAAAAGAATGATTTTTAGCCCAGTGAAGACACTGATAACAAAGAGTAAAAAGATTAAATGTGGGAAACGTACCTGTATTAGACTGTAGAAAATTCCTAAAGCAAGCCATGAAAAACATAGTGCTTGGGACTTTTGGCTGGACACAACATGATAAAAAATGATCCTGTGATGGCCAGTGTTCCTAATCCCAGGAGAATTTACCGATCTGGGCTAATCTGAGTACACTAAAATAAAAGCTTGAGTGTGCCTGCTAACCGTGGTAATAGTGACTTCTTATCCTGATGCTTAAATCCTGTCTAGAAATGAATCTAAGTGATACTTGCACGCCCTAGCTTATGTGCTCCTCAGCTTCCTCCTTCCTGATTCACTTATGGCAACCTTTTCTTTGTAGAATCCATCTGGAATCTCATTCACGCATTTGGAAGGGCTGTTACGATTTTACAAGCCTCGGATGTGTGCCAGAGATCGTTATCTCACTTTCAGAGCACTGAATCAAAGCAATACACCTTTAGTCAGGTAGGAAAATACTGCTGTGTCCTGGATTCCTGGCACTGTGTGCCGGAACCATGCATTGGAGGGGTTGGTGTGGTTTCCTGAAGGAGATTCATCCAGAACAAAGGCTTAAATGCAGCTCCTGGGGTTGAGGAGCCTCTGACATCTTGGGGTGTTTGGAGGTGAACCTGTGCTTTAAAGGAGTTCTGAGATTTGCTTTGTTTTACATTCTGCTCATAAAGGGGTGATTTTTCCTTTCTGTCTTTGTAGAGATATATAGTGCTTTTTTTGTGGCGGCCACTAAACAGAGGTGAAAAACAGAGGCCCTTGGAATAGAGGAGTGGGAAAACTGGGAACTGCCTTAGACTTTGGAACCTGCAAAGAGTGGAGGGCTTTTGCATGTGCAGTGCAACCTCAGGCTCCCAGTCACCTAGCAAACATAATCAGCTGCTGGAGTTTCACTGACTAAAGCTCAACTCTCTTTAATCCCTAAAAATCATAGAGCTCTGCATTAATATTTGTGTAATTACTGGTGAATCCTTGTCAGGTTGCAGTTAACTCCAAGCAAAATATAAAGGGGTGAAAGAACTCGGATGATAGGAACAAGAAAACCTGAAGGGGAACAGGGAGGCAGTGTCAAGCTGAAAGTGAAAACATAGGTTGACATTTGTGTGGTGAATTTGATTTCTCCATGAAGCCAGGCTCCTGAAAGAAATGAGTCTGGATGTCTGGTAAAAGGGGTTGGGTCCCAAGGGTCCGCATCTTAAAGGTGTTTAGATGCCTGTCTGCATCTTCTAAGGCACCCAAGTCCTTTTAAGTCTAATCCGGAGACTGTTCACATGGTCCCTTTTATGACATGCATTCATAAGTAAAAAGTCCTATGGGCCAGATCTTCCCTGTGCTTAAGTATGATCCTATTTCAGGCTGCTAGGGTTCCTGAAAAACTGTTGACACCAAACGTGGGTGGTCCTCCTCCTCAGTGCTTTTTTGTAAATAGTTTTAAGGCTTAGATGAGTCTGTTACCAAAAATGATGCATTAATAGATTTTTCAGGGACTTGAGCAGGGTGCAGTAAGACTGCAGTTGGGCACTGTTCCAAGTCTACTCAAGTGCCTAATAGGTAGAGTAGAATCTGGCCCCCTTCCAGCTTTATTTTTATTCAAAAGTTGAAACAATATTTTAAAAACAAATGAAGCAGGAGAGGAGGCAGTTGACAAATAACAAGTTAAGATGGTTGTCTTGGATGGCCTAAGTCCTGTGGCTTGAGTGGCATTTTATAATATAATAATTAGGTTATTGATCACCCTGTCAGTTGGTTGTAAGGCTTATGCAGACCCTTTATATTGGTGATATTTTAATTTATTGATTTACATTGCAGTATCATGCAAGAATACAAGTAAGCACAATCTTTGTATCAAAGATCTTCCAGCTGGGGGTGAAACAATCCCATGCACTAGTACGGGCTGGGGGCTGACTTGCTGGGCAGCAGCTCTGCAGAAAAGGACCTGGGGGTTACAGTGGATGATAAGCTGAATATGAGCCAGCAGTGTGCCCTTGTTGTAAAGAAGGCTAACGTCCTACTAGGCTGCATTTGTAGTTGTGTTGCTAGCAGGCCAAGGGAAGTGATTATTCCCCTCTATTCAGCACTGGTGAGGCCACATCTGGAGTACTATATTCAGTTTTGCCCCCCCCCCTCCAAACACGCGCACACACGCACGCGCGCACGCTACAGAAAGGATGTTGACAAGTTGGAGAGAGTCTAGTGGAGGGCAACAAAAATGGCGAGGGGGCTGGGGCACATGACTGCTGAGGAGAGGCTGAGGGACAACTGAGGAGAGAGATTTGATAGCAGCCTTCAACTACCTGAATGGGGGTTTGAAAGAGGATGGAGCTAGACTGTTCCTAGTGGTGACAGATGACAGGACAAGGAGCACCTGTCTCAAGTTGCAGCAAGGATGGTTTAGATTAGATATTGGAAAGAATTTTCTCACTAGGAGGGTAGTAAAGCACCAAGATACGTTACCCAGAGAGGTGGTGGACTTTCTGTCCTTGGAGGCTTTCAAAACCCAGGTAGACAAAGCTTTGGCTGGGATGATCTAGTTGGGGATGGTCCTGCTTTGAGCAGGGAGTTGGACTAGATAATTTTCTGAGGTCCCTTCCAACCCTAAAGTTCTATGATTTCTATTCTATGAAAGGAAGGCCTTCTGAGATCTTTGGCAAACCTCTATAGAAGTCAGTGGGACCAGTGTTTCACCATCAGTTTCTCTGAGGCCTGTTGCAGAAACGTGGTAGCTGTAATAGTTCATAAGGAGTACTTGCACTTGGGAAACCTTCATGCAAACAATGGATGAGGTGGATGTTGATCTTCAGCCATGGGAGCCAGTAACAAGCTAAAATTTCAGAAGAGCTTCATTGGAAAAAAATCTGTCGCTGAAAACATTCCCATGCTCACAATCACGTGCCATGTGCATACAGTCAGTGTATGCAAATAGTAAACAGTTACTGCTTTGATTGCAAAAACTAGTCGCAGAACTTTTGATCTGATTAATCTTTTTATCATTTTCTTGCAGTCTAAAGGATTTTTACAATTTCTATGAAGTTGTTGGCTTAAAATGGAAGGTAAGTGTTAAATGGAGGGATAGATGGAAAGCAGCCAAAGGGCTGCTGGGAGGAAAACAAAGATGCTGTAGAAAGAGAGAGAAGAGATGTCAGTAAAGGACATATCTCCTTCCCTTGCTCCGTTTTCTTATGGATGTAATATTTCTGTAGATTGAGGGCTCTGTCTGCACACCTGCTGATCCTGTCTGTTTCACTTGTAGGCAAAACGAAATTGTGAACACTGGTTTGATGACCTTCCACGGACAGCCTTCCTTATTTTTAAAGGTAGCCTGCTATTTTTAAATGTGGCATACATACGGAAGCCCTTTGAAAGAACATTTTCTTTGTAAGCTACTACAGGGAACAGACAAACTGCTCCTGATAAGTAGCCATGACAGGCAGAGTAATGAGTTTCCAGTGTGCTCAAAGGCTACAGTATGCTGACCTGTTAGAAACGGAGTTCCAGAAATATTCTCGGTGAACTGACCTAAAAACAACTTGTAAACTAAAGGAAGTCTTATAGTCTACTACAAAGTATTTGCCAAGTTTTGATCCCACCCAAAGCTTGAGTCATCTTGTATCGCAGCTTGCCAAGGAGTTCAGCTCAGGCTTCCTGATTGATGGGACTTGCAGACACTCTGAGGTTCATGTTTAACAGCAGCTATCTGTAAGGTAGATTTTGTAGCCTCAGGGGAACCAACAGTCTTTATAGTCACAGAGTGAATACAGTGTTTGCAGAGCATGTACAACTGATCTAAGATGAGATGTCAGGCTCATCTAGCCCCACGGGCCAAATAAGTGGCATAAGGCTGGTCACTGGGCTAAATCAGACTCCCCCGCATGCCTGATCCAATGCAGGCAGCATGCACTGCAGGTGGGACTGCCTAGGACTAGGCCTGAGCAGGTATTGCCAGCTGCGCACATCCCGGGCACTGCGCATAGCAGTAGTCTGATGCAGCACCAGGAGCCGATTATGGGGCTCCACAGGCTAGATCTGACTTGTGAGTCATATGTTTGACATCCCTGCTCTGAGAAGTTATAATAGAGCCCAAAAATATTTTTGTTTGGAATTTCCCCTACATATGCCACTGTCATACACCTGACCAGTTGTGCCTTACACACACACACACACACACACACACACACACACACACACACACACACACACACACACACACACACACACACACACACACACACATATATATATATATAGTGTATGTGTGTAAATAAAAAAACCCCCAAAAACTGAATAAGTAGATTTCTTTTAAAACTTCATAGGTTAATGGGGAACACAAATCACTGGATTGAACCAGGTGTAGGTTAGGCAGCTACTGTCTAAGTTCCTCATACAGCCATATGTTTTGAACTGTGTGCTAGTTCAATGATGTGGGCAAAGGCAGGACACCAGAAGGGTAAGAATGGCCAGTTCCCTGTCACATGAGTTTTACAGGTCAAGATTTGAAATTGAGGCCCAAAACGTGAAAGGTGGGTAATGGTACTAGAGCCTTTTGTGCTCCTATGCCAAGGAGTATTATGGAAAACAAGCTTAATTAGCTTCCAGGGAGAAATTTAAAGGAGTGGATACTCTTAGGCATGGAGGAGATGGCACGTTTGATATGTTTCTGTTTTTATGAAGAAAATCTACTTGTTTCCCTTCTTTATACAGGCATTAACATTCTGGTGCAATCCCAAGCATTCCAGTATGCCATGTGTGAGTATGAAAGTCCAATTCCTTTGACTCCATCTGCTGTGCTTTCTTCATTCTTTGGGTCAGAGACTCTTTGTTATGCATTTGTACAGTGCCAAGTGCGATGGTACTCAGTCTCTGATTGAAGCCACAAAACAAGTCATTCCTGTTTGTTTGCCATCTGGGAGGACTGCAGTTATGAATTTGCAACCAACCCAAAAGCTGCTTTGATTATCAGGTGTTGAATCCTGCCCTGGCTGAATTCTCATAAGAAATACTTCTTAGTCTGCTTATGGGACTAGTTTCCAAGGAAGGCAACTAGTGAATAATGCTTTGGTGGAGAAGGTGCATAGTCATTTTTGTTTACAGGCTTTCAGCTTGGATTCTGTTGCTGAGGGATGTTGCTGCAAGGGAGTGACTTGGCACTCAGCAGTCCAGTGCTGTACTGCATTTGGAAAATGCTAGTGAGCTTGCATTGCACAAGAGACTGATTCTGCTGCTCTGCTTTTCTGTGGAGGATAGAATGTTCCACCCCTCGTTCTGGTGTTTACATTAATCTTTCTTCATTCTGAATTGCTTTTCTTCTGTAAGAGACATGCCACTTTTGCTGAATCTGCTGCTAGAATGAAGGGATGGAGAGAAGGCCTACATCTTGGACTCTCTGTGTATGATCCCTTAGTAACATGTGGTACAAAAAGGTCTAGGAGAGGCTGGAGATGGTATTCTATCCACCCTATACTACTGCTGACAAGATATCAACATAGTCTGAAGCAATCCTTCAGATGTGGAAAGAAGATTATATACAGGAATTATCAGGGTGAAGTAGGAGATAATTTACCAGGGGGAATGTTGTACTGGCAGCTCTAATACTTTTTCTAACACTCTAATACTAATACTGAGATTCAGCAACTCTAATACTCTTTCTCCTAAAGAACCCTAAGCATTTTATGGAAATAGATGAAGTATTACATATGTTTTACAGGCTAGAAAACTTCTATGCATAGAACTCAATGATGTTTATTAGCTGAGTTGGGAGTACAGCCCAGATCTTTTGACCCCTCTTCATTCCATATCCTAACCTCTAGATCAATGGCTTTCAAACTGTTGTTCAACCTGGGGTTCTGTGGTAAGTCATCTGGGGTTCCTCAAGGAGACCAAGGGTAACAGTGGAGTGGGCTGGGAGGCAGTGCATTGCCATTGCTGGGTCAGGTTGCCTGGCTCATTGTCAGTCTTTAGGATAGGGGTCAGGGATTCCATAACAGAAGAAGTGATATGAGAGGATTCTGTGACTTTAGGAAGTTTGAAAACCACTACTCTAGATCATACTCTTGGCACATCTACGCAATGCCCTATGTTGCTGTACAGTGCGCTACAGTGACATAGTGACCACATGGGTCTGCACATGCTTGCCAGCTTCATCGCTGTAGCAGTGCACTCCCTGGGTATAGTGTGCCGCTACAACAAGATAGTGGCAAAATCTACCCGTGCACTATGCGCACAGCACAGTAATCACCTGTGCTTTAAGCAATGTTGCCATGCGGCAATGTGTAGACGTACCCTCTATATAGAAAATTTATGTCCTATTAGCAATTTTTACACTGCTGCGGCATTTTGTTTTTCCAGATACTGTGGTGGCAGTGAATGGGATCTGGATTTTAGTGGAGACATTCATGCTACAAGGTAGGAAATATTTATCTCTTTTCTTGACCTGCATCGATTTCTAATTAATTTGATCAACCCTCCTAAAAGATGTGTCTTGCAGATGGGAACTTCCTCCCCAGAGATGTCCCATGGAGTTACATAGTGTTCCTCACAAGTAAGTTGCTGTACCCGGAACTGCATTTCACTTTTCTATAACAACATAGGGTACACTTGTTTCTCTGCTTCTAATTTCAGTCATTTAAGGGATTAGAAGGTCTAATTTTCCTTAACCATTTTTCACGGAGTTTTTGGCTTTGTCTACCACCTGGTGGTATTTTTTTGGTGGTGAAGAGGAAAGTTTTTGCAAAACTTATAACCCTTCTGCTGTGAGATGTAACTAGAAATACAGCTCTGTTTTTTAAGTTTTGCAAACTTGCCCCTTCCCCAAACTCAAATACACATCTCGCTTTTCCTTTTTCATCCCAAATTAAACTTAGTGCTAGTGCATTATGCTGCTATGGAATTAATTGCTGATCTGAGTGGGTGCACCCTCTCTGTAGGTGGTGATTATTCTTTGCTGGTGCCTTTGAATAATTCCATTAATTAAATCTAAAGCCCTGAGTTGGTAAAAGTGACACTCAAAGAGAACCCAATAAACATTTTGCTAATCTCTTACATTAACTGTGTGGGTAGATCTGGCTACAGTTCCCAATACTTCTTACAAGAGTTGAAGGCAGAGTGCCTTTCTGTCATTTAATTTAAGGTATTGCTATGCTGACTCACTGCCCTGGGGTAGTTGCAAAAGTTTTTGGATCACTGAAATATACAATCCTAAAACTGCTGTCACACACAGAGCTTTACAAAAGGTTGTCATTTCCCACTTGAGTTTCTGTGGCCCCCTGAACTCATTTGTATATTACTGGATATGCTTCATTGCAGCAGAACAGAGAAAGGAGCCAGGAATGAGCCTTTGCCATAAAGCTTCCCTAGGTGACTGACTAGTTTGCTCCTACCCAAAGGAATGATGCCCTGTTCTTTTAATGTGTAGCCCACTATCAAGTTGGACTCTGTGAAGCAGCAGTAGAGACAAATTGTCACAAACCTAGTGGGAGATATTTGGTGACCTGAAGGAAGAATATTGTCCTTTAGCATTACACTGAGAATAAGCAGGAGGAGGAGAATGGGAGTTTAAGAAACCTATGATCAACAAACCCATATATTCATGCAGCAGTTCATGTAGCAAGCCTTTAGTTTGGATTTGGTTATGAGGCTGATTGATTAAAGGCATGATGGTCCTGTTTTACAGTCTATGGGGTGGAGCTGCTTTTGAAAACCACTGGACTGGGACCCATTGAATATCTGTCCTCCGGATGGAATTTGTAAGTTTGCAGCTAGTAAACAGTGAATGGGGGCTGGTCTTGGGGCATAAATCTCAAGGGTCTTGTGTTTTGTGGCACAGAATCCATGTTACTTAAGGACGGAGCATTAAAAGAGACCTCCTTGGGGATATCCAATCCAGTTCCCTACTGTTCCAGGCACCGTATCATATGACCTCTTCCATAAACTTGCCATGCTCCTTCTGAAAAGGAGTTAGGGTTTTTGTCCCCATGACTGGAGGCTGGTCTAGATAGATCTCTAATGGCTAGGAACATTCTTGTAATTTCCAGCCTAAATGTATTTATAGCCAGTTTAACTGTCTGGTGCCAGAATTGTCTTTTAACTTATAGTTTTTCTCTACCACGGTGCTTGTTCAACATCATAGTGGTAATCTGGTCCAGCAGCAAAGTTTGAATTAGCTTAATTAGATGGGCAAATCCAATGAGAGAGTTTGAAATTGTAGGACTATGAGGTGCCAGTGAAATATATTTTAACAACGTTGGATGTATTGATATAGAAAACTACATTTTCAGTAGCCAATTTGCTCGCGGTTACTGTGTCCTTTCCACCAGTCCCTTCTACCTGGCCAAAGCACCACAAGCAGCCTTCTCCCTTGGAAACTAGTAACTCCCTTGCTCTTTCTTCTCCCTCTTTCTTTTTCAGCTTTGATTTTTTAGTCACCCTGTTTGCCTTTTTGGGTCTCCTAACACTGGCATTTAACATGGAGCCATTCTACTTCATCGTGGTTCTGCGACCCATTCAGCTGCTTAGGTAAGACAGAGGAGCAAAAAGAACAAATGGGCAAAATATGTAATGCAACAGAGGCAGCCAAGGTCATTGTCCTTCTAGTGCAATCTGTTTATTGGCAGAAAACAATAGGCAGAATTGCAGGAGTTTGACCATGTCACAAAGGACCTTAACATTTCTGTAGATGATACAATATCCCAAGTTATCAAAATTTAAAATTAATTTTGGAAGGCATATGAAACCTCATGCCCTAGGCTTAAGTCAGTTTCTTGGAGACGAGGGGATATAACCTAATATAAGGGAAGATTATCCTTTGCCTGCCTGCTGTGGGGTTCTTACAGCTTTGAAATGCCTGGTGCTGGCCGTTATCAGATACAGTATACTGAATCAGGTGTAGCTTTGATGTTTTCTAGTCTGGCAGTTCCTCTGTGCAGAACACTAACTTCTAGAACTGCCAGTTGTCAAGGGAAGCTGTTTTCTAGTACACTAACTGGCCTGGGTTCTACTCCGCCAGTTTCAACATCTACAGCAAGTTTTGATCAAATCCTTTGACCTCTATGTCTTAATGAAATAGTTTGATCAAATCCACATAACGAGAGTCTTGTGAAGATTTGTAAATATTTATATAGGACTTCAGGTATCCAGGTTGTAGCCATATTGATCTAGAGGAAAAGGCCATTGGGATTTGTAGTAGAGATGATATCTTTTATTAGACCAACAAGATTTTTGCCAAAAAAATTGTTTAATTGTTGTTAAAATTATTTAATTATTTAAAAGCTTTTGGGCACGAACACCCTTCATCAGGCATTGGAGAAAAGATTGTAAAAGTTCTCCTGGGTAGAAATGAAAGTTCATATTTCATAGGATTTCACAAAGGAGTCAATAGATAGAAAACTCCTCTGAGCAGTCAGCTCATAGCTGGTCTGGAGCCTCTCCCCTTCTGTGAGGATCTGTGATGATGCAAATTACCTTGAAACAAAGGTAGGAGCAGGATTCAGGTTTCAGGTGGTCACAGTTGCTTCCTGCTATGAGCTATGAACTAACTGCTCAAAGGAGTTTTCCATCTGTTGATTCCTCTGTGAAATCCTATGAAATATATAAACTTTCCTTTCTACCCAGGAAAACTTTTACAGCCTTTTCTCCAGTGCCGGCTGAAGGGTGTTTGTGCCCCAAACCTTGTAAATTTAAAGAATTTTTTTTGCAAAAATCTTGTTGGTCTAATAAAAGACACTATCTCTACTATGAGTCCTGATGGCCTATATAGGACTTTGAGATCCTTAAATGGAGTTGCAATAGAAGGACAAACTGTTTCTTTTGTAATGGTTAATGTGAGCATCAAAAATGAAATCAGTGTGAAGAGTGCAGCTTTCTTCTGTCACTTGGACTGGGGAATAATTGAGATGTTTTGTTGTCAGAAGAGTTTTTCAAGGCGGACTCCGATATGTGTTTTAATAATTTGGGATCTTGTAATTTAAAAGTGCAAGAATATGATGTCATGATGCTCTATAGACAAGATATGGTTTCTGACCTGAGAAGCCAAATCCTGAACACCATTATTCATATACACTGTCTTTACTTACTCCAGTAGTCTCTTTTCATGTAGATAGGCCCCAATGTCTCACATGAGTAAACATAGCCTGGATCCAGGTTACATGATCTTACCTGTCAGTTCACCTTTAATGTGTCCGAAGACTCAGTATCACTCCTCTTGTTCTATCTGAGGCAAATAATCACTTTTCAAGTGCCAAATGATTTCAGTGTTTCCCTAGCTAAACTGCAGTATACAGTGTATGGATTCAGTGTACAGGCACACCTCGGAGATATTGCGGGTTCGGTTCCAGACCACCACAATAAAGCGAATATCGCAATAAAGTGAGTCACACGAATTTTTTGGTTTCCCAGTGAATATAAAAGTTATGTTTACACTATACTGTAGTCTATTAAGTGTGCAATAGCATTATGTCTAAAAAAAACAATGTACATACCTTAATTAAAAAATACTTTATTGATAAAAAATGCAAGTGAGCAAATGCTGTTGGAAAAATGGCACCGATAGACTTGCTAGACGTAGGGTTGCCACAAACCTTCAATTTGTAAAAAAAAACGCAATATCTGCGAAGCGCAATAAAGCGAAGCGCAATAAAATGAGGTATGCCTGTACTAGTTTGATTATTGTGATGCCTAATCTGAGAGTGGGAGATGGTCTGGCATGGTATAATTGGCATTCCAAAGGCCTCTCTCTCACAACCTTGTTTTGCTGCTACGAGCTGTTTGTCTGTTCACCTAAATATAACACGATCATGAGGACACCAGGATGGAAATATTGTGTAAATGACTGCAAGGTTTTCATTACTGTTTCAGACTCTTCAAATTGAAGAAACGCTACAGAAATGTCCTGGACACCATGTTTGAGCTGTTTCCCCGTATGGCCAGGTACTAAACAACACACACAGGCTGGGGCAGAGGAGGGCAGGACCTCAAAGAAGCCTCTATTAATGCTGAGTCTGGCATGTCCAGTGTAACACATCCTGTGGCTGGGGTCCAGGCAGGAACCCATCCCCACCCTTCTAGGGTACTCTGTGCAGCAGTTCACTAGCTCATAGGTACTGACTCTGCCATATGCCATAACATAGCCTTGATCTTGAGAGCAGTCAGTCTCTTCACCCCCTTCCCCTGTTCTAATGTAGCCAGATCTTGCCTCCTGTACTAACTAGGGCTGTGTGAAGCTTTGGTTGCTGATTCTGTTCGGAGGAGATTCAGCCCAATTTTTTTTTTTGTTTTTTTTTGGCCAAATCTCCAAACCAAATTGGAAAACCCATTTATAACTCTGAATCAAATTGGAAGCATCTGATTCGATTTGGAGAGATTTGATGATTTGGCCATAGACGGCTTTATATGTTTGGGCTTTTTTTTCCACGTACCTCAAGGTACCAGGCACTGCTCGTGAATACTGAGATGGTGTGGCAGATGGAGCGTCCCACAGGAGCATGGGAGGGTCTCCCGCACACTTGGCAGCGGAACTGGAAGTGGGCCAGAAGTACTTCCGGACCATACCCCACCCCCGCTCAACGACTGGTGCCTCCTGAGTCGGGAGGGCACCCAGAGTCCCCCTGTGGCCAATCACTGAGCCGGGTGCAGGGAGGGTCCGCTTGCCGGTGGACCCGGAAGTGGATCAGAAGTACTTCCAGTCCACTTCCGGGTCCACCACCAAGTGTGCAGGGAATGCCCCGTGCTCCCGTGGGACGCTCCATCTGCCCCACCATCTCAGCATTCATGAGTCGCGCCTCGTACCTCGAGGTACATAGAAAAATCATATCAAGCTGTGTCTATGCCTGAATCACTGATTCTCCAAATTAGAATCAAATCTTCAGATTCAGAATTGGCCTAATCGCATTGGGACAGTAATTTGAATTGCTGTTCCCCAAATCGGGCCAAATCCGAATCGAATAGTGCCTGCTTTGCACACCCCTACTAAGTACAGGAAAGACATCTAACTTGTTACAGTTATTGCAAAGTGATAAAGAATGCTCTTTCAGCCCAGGAGAAAAAAGGAGCTGCTGTTAGTGTGCAACATCATTGTGAAACAGCATCATCACAATGTTCTATTTCTCTGCTGAACAGCTAGCTAGATATGCCACTGACTAGCTTTGTTTTGGGGAGCTGCTTTGGCATCATTACTGCCAGCCAAGTTAAAACAAAGTCATGATGATGTCATGAAGAATATTTTGTGCTTCAGTAGAGAGAGGTTTGCTTCATAGGAAGAAATAAACTCTGTAAGGAAATAATTATTTTTTAGCTTGTTAGATCTTCATTTTTGCAAAGAGGAGTGGTATGCACTCTGACTTGAGACTTAAACTGAAGTAGACAAAACGCTGCAAACAACGTCAGCAGGAAGGAAGTTTAAATTATTCAGAACAGTTTTAGTAAATTTGCTGAACAGTCTTTCTGAGAAGATGTACTCTTCTTCTGTCCCAGCAATATGCTAACAAAAGTATTTCTTTGTTTGTCTCCTCCAGCCTGGGGTTAACTCTGCTCATCTTCTACTACTGCTTTGCCATTGTAGGCATGGAATTTTTTGCAGGGGTTGTGTATCCAAACTGCTGCAAGTGAGTACCTAGCATCTACTGTCCTCTGAAGTAGCAATACTGATAGTAAGAAGCAGTGCTTCTCATATCAATGTCTTCTCTGGAAGAAGGAGCCTAGTGCCTGTCTATTTATATCTGAGTGGGTGATTTCAAATTTGGGTGCCCAGCTGAAAGGATATACCTTGAAAATCCATGGAAGCTCACATCTCCAACTGAAAAACAATGCTCTGCTCTTCATTTAGAGTCAGACAGTGGTAGTGATGGACAAATAACTATATTTGCTATTACTTCTGAGTGCTTAAATCATTACCTGAAGTATCTGGGCTGGACTTTTCCATAATGGTGTCATAACAAAGTGCCTAGATAGCATTTAACTGTGCAGTGCCTCGGCCAGCAGTGTCACTTTTGGGGGGTGTTGTACTGTTTTAGAGAGTAGTGGTCGAAGTAATGAGGCTTTTGAAATGGGCTGGTATCCATAAGCACCCATAACTGCATACTTTTTTCAGCTCCCCTCTCACTGTTTCTTCTGGCTTGTCTTATCAGCATGAGTACAGTGGCAGATTTTTATCGGTGGTTGAACCACACAGTTGGCAACAAGACAGTAGTGGAAGAAGGTTACTATTATCTCAATAACTTTGACAACGTCTTGAACAGCTTTGGTAAGAAACGTTTATATTTTTGGTGCTTTATGAAAGATTATATTTTACCACATCCCTTGCATCTACTTCTGTCTAATGCAGAATGACACTGCTTGAATTTGTAGCAAATGTAAGGTTTCATACAACTTACCTGTGCTTCTTTCCAGCTCTGTTCTACCAATGCATGTCAGTTCTAACCCACAGCACCCCTCCCAATTCCAGCAACCCTCCCTGCACACTCCCTTGTGCCAGTTTATCTGTGAAACCACTGCTCTTCCCACCTAACAGAGTTCTCTTAAGACAGGGACGAGCAATTATTTCAGGCAGAGGGCTGCTTACCCACTTTTGGCAAGCTGTTGAGGGCTGCATGTGCTGCCCCACCCCTTGACAGGTGCCCCGCCCCCTGGTCACCATCTTGGGACCAGTGTCTTTGGTCCCAAGACATTGGGACATTGGTCCCATGTCCCAGGGCCAGCACTGGTGGGGCCCAAAGTGGGGCATAGGCTGGCAGGAGTCTGCGGAGCCAGGCTGGGCTGCAACAGCAGGGAGAGGGGGGAGCTGGCCTGGCTCCATAGAGCCCCTGCTGGCTGGGACCCTGTGCTCCTGCCACCCTGCTCTGGGCCCCACCAGCACTGGCCCCAGGAACTGGTGTGGGCCCTGTGCTCCCACTGGCTCCCCACCCACTCACTCGCAGTGCCCTCCAGCCCCGCGGTACAGGTAAGGGAGCAGTGCACAATCTTTACCCCCTGTTTGCCAGCAGGGAAAAAGCTGGTGCTGATCGCGAGGAAAAGCAGCCCCTCGCCTGCCCCCTGGCCAGCACTCCCTGCTGCAGGCACTCGCAGCTCACACAGGGCTGTCCTGAGCAGGCACAGGCAGCCCCACATGGGCTGCAAGCGGCTGCAGCATGGGGCACCAGCCACAGGGCAAGTGAGGTACCGCTTTTCCCCACGCTCAGCACCAGCTTGTAACACGGTGCTCTGCCAGCCTGGGCTCTGCGCCAGCTCCAGGCTCACCCGTTGGAACTGTGTGCGGTGGCAGCAGCTGTGGTCCCCGCCACATGCCACACCAGGCAGTGTTGGGTGCTGCTGCCTGCCTGGAGCTTGCACGCTGGGCAGCTCAGAGGCAGCGGTGGCAAATGCTGCTTGGTGCAGCAAGTGGTGGGGCCACAGCTGCTGTCGCCACATGCAGCACTGACAGGCGAGCCCAGAGCCACGCAGGGCCTAGGCTGGCAGTGGGGCTGGGTTACAAGGTGGTGCTGAGCGCAGGGGGGGAAAAGCAGCCCCTCACCCGCCCCATGCCCAGTGCCCCACGCTGCAGCCACTTGCAGCCTCCCTGGGGCTGCCTGTGCCTGCTCCAGACAGCCCCACGTGGGCTGTGAGCAGCTACAGCAGGGAGCACCAGCCACGGGGCAGGGAAGGGCTGCTTTCCTTTGCGCAGGGAAGGAGCCTGGGGAAAAGCTGAGCATGGGGTTGGGGAAAAGTGGCCCCTCCGCCACCCCGTGGCTGGCGCTCCCTGCTGCAGCTGCTTGCAGCCTGCATGGTGCTCTCTGAAGCAGGCACAGGCAGCCCCAGGTGGGCTGTGAGCTGTTGCAGTGTGGGGCACAGGACAGGGGAGGGGCTGTCCCCCCCCCCCCCCCCGCTCAGCTTTTTCCTGGGCCACTTTTCCCCGGGCTCTTTCCCTGCCATTCCCCCTTACCTGAGGTTCGGTGTGGGGCAGCCGCATGGTCCCAGGCTATTGTGGGAGCCCACCGGGGCTTCCCCTAGGTCCCACTGCCCTTGATTCTTGTCATTTTTGACAAGAACCAAGGGCAAAGATACTAATTTTCTAAATTTTTTTTAGGGGTCCCATGGGCCACATAGACTGGCTTTGTGGGCCAGATTTGGCCTGTGGGCCGTATTTTGCCCACCCTGTCTTAAGACATTTCTAATCGTCAGCATCCTCCCAGGTTTATCCTAGTGAAAAAATTGTTCTGTTCAACTTCCAAATTATCCCTCATCTCCCAGAGGGCAGGATGAAGCCAACAGACTTGTTTTGACTTGTGATCTAAGCCAGTCTTGAACCCGTTTTCCAGATGCTGAACATCATTTATTCACTACTCTGCTGAGTCTAACACTGATGATACTACTAAAACTTATTATTCTGATTAAAAACAATTGTTAATGGAGTGATTGTTTTGTTTTGTTTTGTTATGTTTTGTTTTTTTACTCCTATTTTTAAATACGAGAGTGAAATTTTATTTGGATATTGGTTAGTATAGGCTGGTGTCTTAACTAAGAAACAAGCCAAACTCTGATGTCGGTTAGATCAGTATAACCTTCTGTTGACATCAGTGGTATGATTCCAGATTAACCTCAACATAACTGAGCCTACGCTGGCTAAACTGAAATGAAGTACCTTAGAATGAATGTGTGATTGCAGTTAACAGGGGAAACTGAGGCATAAAAGTGTTTTTGAAATAAGCATTTTATCCAGGCTGCCCTATTTGGTTTCTCCTTTCTCATGCAGTTACACTGTTCGAGTTGACTGTTGTCAATGACTGGTACTTTATTATGGTAAGTAGATCTTGGGGTATCAAATGTATAGTTAATGCCAGGCTCCTGGCATCACTTTTTTTCCTTGGGCTGCAGTGCCAGATCATCTGCAGCGCAGCTCCTCGTCTCAGTGTGATGAGTAATGGCCAGATTTGGCCAAAATGGATTAGGTAAGGAGATGGCAATGCAGGTGGCCTGCTAGGAGCTGTTCTCCCTGGTAACATCTCTCAGGTTTCTAATAAGCTTATTGTTAGTGGCTGACTCTGGTTTTCTGACTCTTGTATGACAATGACTTCTAGAAAGGAATCCTGAGTATTTTAGGGAAAGGTGGAGATCGCTGAATGCTGCTCATTTACTTCATGTGGTTCTCATGACATTTCTGAACAGTCTTTTTTTCACCCACCCTCCTCTCCTGTTATACACAGAGGTGTATGCGCCCTTGCTTAGCCTGGCAGAAAGGTAGCCAATCTGTCCAGTGCTACACAATACAGTGTGCTTAGGAGTGACCTCAGTTGCTCATATAAAGAACCAGTTTGAATGTGTCATACAGACCAGACTGGCCTACAGACCAGACTGGCCTACAGCCAGCCTTCACTGAAAGACTGTTAACAATCTCATTCTTCAAATACTTCTGTACCCCAGGGCTTTTTGTCCTAGGCAGCAGACTATGTATTGCTAACTAGCAAAGTATATTTTTCTGTAGCACCCACTATCAAAGTGCTATATAGGAATCTTTGTTCTTTTCTCTAGGGAAGGCACTTCAGTCCCAGTGGCCAGATGAGGCTTTAAGCACTGTAGAGCCAGGCCCTGAGATTAGATACAAGGATTGCACTTCTACCTCCTAAATTATGGGTTAGGTTTGTTTTTTGAGCGTGTACTGCTCTCTGATCTCAAGCAGTTAATAGCACCTTCCTTTCTCCTTGCATGCCACTAACTTCTGCCTGTTGTTCCTAGGAAGGGGTGACATCAGAAACCTCTCATTGGAGCCGCCTCTACTTCATGACCTTCTATATTGTGACCATGGTAGGTCCAGAGATTATTTTCCATCAAAAGGGCATTAAATTCAAAAGGCAACTCTGCTACATGGTGGTGATAGAGTCTATGACTATATTAGAGAAGCTCTCCTCTGATATAAAGTGTGCCAGAAACAGGCAGCCATCCAGGTGGCTTTCAGTAATGATGCAGCAAAATCTGTGGCAGAAGCATTTTCAAAGATGATACGCAAAGTATTTGTGGGTTGACAAGGGTCATGGTGGTGTTGGATTCATATAGTGCCTCCATATTGGGCAGCTTTCTGTCTCCAGATTGCTGGCAGACTGTCACTCGGGCATATCACAGACTTGTGAATTAGGACTTGCCCTCTCCCTCTGCTGAAGGCATGGGGGGAAAACACCAAGAATTTTTGCACAGGTTGAACTCTTGCCTAGTTTGAATTGGGGTTGAGAGATGCTGTTGGTGCAAGGCAGCAGGCATTGGGGGAGTCACTGTTCCCCCGAGCACCGCCAGGAGTGACCAGGAATAACGGTCACAAGCTGGCAGAGGGTAGGTTTAGGTTAGATATCAGAAGGCGCTACTTCACAGTCAGGGCGGCTAGGGTCTGGAACCAACTTCCAAGAGAAGTGGTGCTGGCTCCTACCCTGGGGGTGTTTAAGAGGAGGTTAGATGAACATCTAGCTGGGGTCATTTGACCCCAGTACTCTTTCCTGCCATGGCAGGGGGTCGGACTAGATGATCTGCTCAGGTCCCTTCCGACCCTACAAACTATGAAACTATAACTCTTTGATCTTCTGTTTCTGTCCTCCTTCTTAGGTGGTGATGACTATCATTGTAGCCTTCATTCTGGAGGCTTTTGTGTTCCGCATGAACTACATGAGAAAGAACCAAGATTCTGAAGGTCAGTACCCAGCCTGTCTGGCATGTGACTCTGTTGTTGCCCTCAGCCCTCCTTGTCCCCATAATAAAAAGAAGCAACAGAAAAGGCCTTGTTCCCTTCCCCCCCCCCTTTTTTTAAAATGGCATCTCTGGCATCCACAATTCTGTAGATGGGAAATAACTGTATTTGCCAGTATTTAAATATCAGGTAGCTGCATGTGAAAAAACAGTAGTTTGCATTTTCAGTGGACCAAACAAAAAAGTCACAAGGTTTAGGTCAATTTTTAAAAATTAGTCCCCAGACTTCTTAGGAACTAGAAAATTCTTCCTGTCCTAACATGCTTGCTGCCTCTTGAATCATTTTTTTTTTTTTCTATTGGGAAGATGTGGCTCGTTTTTGTCAGTTATCAGTCTGAAGAGTATTGGTGTATGCCTCTGGAATACTAATGCATCTCCTTGCCAGGACTCTTGTTTGTTCTTGTACAGCCAACTGTGCATTTTATTGAACTTCACACTCTAGAATAATAGCTATTGCTTATTGAAACAGTGACTTTCTCAGTGATTGCCAACTGCTGTCTTTCCCTCCCTGTTAGAAGACAATGGCATTGTCCTGGAGAAGGAGATCTTCAAAGAGGAAATGGTCACCATAACTGAGCTTTACAAAATAAATTGTGCCACTTCTGAAGTTGCTCAGCTTCAGAAGATCATTACGCAGATGGATAAATGTGAGGTAAGGGGAGAAGTTGATATACAAACCACAAGGCTCCTCTGCTTGTGGAACGCAGAACCCAATGCTACAGTCCTGGGATGTGCAGGAGTTATTTTGCCATCATGCAGAGAGCATCTTTCTATACATGTCTTTGACTTTTTGTCAGCATCTGCATCTTCTGAAGGGACTCTGGGTCAGTGCACAGACAGTGCTGTTCAATGAGATAGTTGAACTCTGTTTGTAGACTAAATTCTTGCTGCCTTCCAAAGAACGCTGATGACAACAAGTCGCCATCCATAATAGATGTTGGTTAAACTTGTCCTGGCCTGGAGTCTTACTAGAAGGAGCATTTTATTTTTCATGAGTTCCTTACACTAAAACTACTGACCCATCAAAACATCAGAGCTGACCCATCTCTTTTTACCTGTATTGTGGGGGTGTCAAAGATAATGACCCATGGATTAGATCCGGCCCACAGAGCCCTATCATCTGGCACATGATGTTGCCCGTCTCTCTCAGACTGGGCCAGCATGTGGCATGCCCTGGACTGACCTGCGTGCCACAGACTGCACACATTAGCTCTAGCCCATGTACTACATGTGGCCAGTCAGGAGTGCTCATTGCATGTGTCCATCCTACACTGGACTAGTTCCGCATGCTGGTTCTGGCATGTGAAGCCAGTCTGTAGGCCCAGATCTTGACCCTGAGTCTTGATGCCCTTGCAATATTGTATAGTGAGAAACAGACAATACTGGAGCTTTATGCAAGGGCATAACAGTATAAATTTCTCTTAAACCACGGCTGAGCTTTACCCATCCCCCTCTCCCACTACTTCCATTAACACTAAAGGGATATTATCAAGCATACAAATTAACTGACCTGGAAATCTGTTCTTGGCTGCAAGAATCCTATCTACCTCATGTTGGTACAGAAAAGAGAGATCACATTTGTTTTCCGTAGTAGCGACCTCAAATTCCTTTCATCCTGCCTAAGGAGGGGACACGAGGCCATAATAGATAACTTCATATTTACATCAGTTGGCTTAGTGTGCCTTTTATTGGCTTGAGCACTTAAATGCTGAGTAATTGTGTGCATGTACATGTAGGTAAACTCTGGAACTGGACCTGGAAGACTGTGCCTCATGGGAGAGGCAGCTTTCAAGATACAAAGTCTAAAAACTGGTCTAATCTCAACTTTGTCCATTTGAAAGAAAAGTTCTAGTAACAGTTTAAGTGACAGCTAAACTTGTGACTTTAAGGGGGTTTTTTTAAATACTTCATCAGTTAACCTAATACAGTCATAAAGTGACTTAAGTTGTTGTTCTCTTCTTGAGTGGGTCTAAGCTATTGAGGATTTTTGAGTAAATTACATGGTTTAGGGCAGGGGAGTCAAATCCACCTAGCCCTTTTGGGGGTTGGATTCAGACAGTGGGGCTTTTGGGGGTTGGAGCTGGACCCAGTGGCAGCAGCAAGGCAGGGGGCATTGAGGAGCAGTGAAGGTTAATGAAGCTATTACTCACCTCTGGCCACCAACATACATCCCCAGGAGGGCTCTACCTGAGATTTCAGTGGCACCTTTAGGAGGCCCATAGGCCAAATGACAGACCTCTCCAGCTGTACATTTTGACAGTGCTTGTCAAGGAAAATGAGGTATGGAGTTTCCTCCTAGAGGTGTTGGTTCACATCTTCCCACTAACATTGACTTTTTTATTTCTATTTTTTGTTGCATGTCTTCTCTTTCTTTTTTTTTTTGTAGCAACCATCAATGCTGTTTCTGGGACGGAGATCAAGAACCAAAAGCGATTTAAGTGTAAAAATGTATGAAGAAGAGATACAGGTAGGGAATGCCAAGGTGTTTAAAATCCTTAAGTCTCTGGTTAGCAGAATAATCTTAATTGGAATACTTAATCATCCTTTAAAGTATTAGAGTCTTCTACCCAGAAGACACAGGTACAGCAGAACGCTCTGCTGTGTGGTTACAATTTATAAAGCATCTGTTTATAATATTCATAACCTCACATTTGTATAAATATCAACATGCATCACAAACTGTTCTTTATGACTGTGCATACACCACTAAAATGAGTAAATCTCTAAGGTAGAACATGGCACACATTTACCGGTGCCAGCAGCACCACTTGACAGTTCACCTGAAGAATAAGTTTTAGAAACACTTCATTTTTTAGCAAGGTCCTGAGATCCTTCAAATGTAGGAGGTCTCTGCTAGTCATTTTTAATATCTCTGTTTGCATTGGAAATACATGGAACACAAATGAGTAGTCATTTTTGACAGTTCAGTATCTGCTATGCTAAATACCATTGCCTGGTTTGGATCCCCGTAGAGCTTATGGAAGCTTAACTTCCATCTCCCCCTAAGAAGAAGTTTGCTGTGTTCAGGCTGAGGCATGTTGATGGAGAGGCTTCCCCTGCCAGTCTGGTAAGCAGTGTCCCTGTACTCTTGCATCATGTGAGCAAGTAGGGGCAGCAGAATCCTTCTTGGCCTTCTTCTCCCCCCCACCAGATGGGCTCACTGACTGCAGTAGTTCATGGTGCCTTTCTCCTCCCTTGGAGGAGCAGTGTGACATTTTGCCTGATAAATATAGGTATGGCACAGACAACTCAGTGAGGCTGGCTGGAGAATTAGAATTCAACTTGTGGAAACTGTTTTGAGGTTTTAACATTTTGGTTCTGACATAAAATGAAACTACTCAACATCCAGCTGTTGAAGCAAAGCCTCCATTATGGTCAATAACCTGGTGGTGAGGTCACCCATCTGGGATAGAAAAGAAAAGGTTCAAGTCCTTACTCCAAACTGGAGTCTCCCATGTGTCAGGCAAACAGCCAGCAGCCTTTTGGCTACAATGGGGTGCTTGGCTTCTTTCTCCCTGATGGAAATTTAATTAAAACGAATGCGCTCCTGTAAAAGGTTTCCAGTTCAGTGAAGAAATGTCTCGTCATCAAAAAGGCCAGCAAGTTCTAGAACTGAGTAGCCTTTTCAGATCCTGGTAGAGTCAATGATACTACAGACAAGAGGAATAAATCGGGTTACTGGGGTACCCTCAGCCATGTGCTGAGTGAGAAGAGCGCACCGGAAGGATCCCACTCAAGTGAAGCGGCAAACTCCCTAGGTTTGTCGCAACAAATACAATTAACTCCTGAAATTAAGTGTTTAACCTTTTGAATCTTCTCAGTATTCTTTTGTTTCATGCTGTGGGGGGGAGGGTGTTGTGTGGGGAAAAGGCTGATCTTGGTGCCTGTAATCTTCTCCCCCATTAGGAATGGTATGAAGAACATTCCGGAGAAGAATATCAGCAGCAGCAGGAAGATTTGCCCTCCTCCAATAACCCTCTGAAGCCTTTGGGCCTCAGACAACGCTCCCAGACTGTCATCTAGGCCGAGCTAATGCAAGCCATTCTTCTATGCAATAACAATATAGTATTGTTTTACAGTGTATTAAAATAATGTATATAGATCTATTCAGTATATTGGTTGGGTTTAGGGTTTAAGTGTTCCTTCCCTTAGAAGGCTATATGAGTTTAAATAACGGACAAAAAGAAACCCAGAGGACTTGGATTAGGACTGCTGGAACCCAAGAATCATGTTTAACCTTCTTCAGCAAGCTCAAATTACTGCAGTTGTGAGCATCTAATACAGAATATTCAGACATGGTACCTCTCCATCTTCCAGGCACAGGCCTACAGTTCATCATGCCAGTAAGAAACCAGAGGGAAGGGATACTTAATCTTTTGGAAAAAGGAAAAAATGCTGAACTCACCTGCTAATATTCAAGTCCTGCCTTGTTAAAAATATTTTTTCTTTCAGTGAATCATTAATTCTCGACTCAGAAAATCAGGGAGTAAGTTTGTATTTCTTTCCTCACCTGGTATAAAGCCAGATGGGCTGGATGAAAAGTTTAGCACTTAAATGTAAAACTAATCCAGGTCTAAATCTCTGTGCTTACTGACACTCTTGAGGCAGTCCTGATAACAGCCCAATCATGGGCAGCTAATCCAGGCCCTTCTGTGGTGGCTGAGCACCAGAATTGCACTCCAGCAGGTCTGCAGGGCATGACTAAAAGTTACAAGACTTGATGCAACTTCTGGAGATACCTTTCCTGGAGTAGTGTGCTCCTGGGTTCAGTACTGACTGAGCTGGCCAGGGCTGGGAGCAATTTGCCAGAGTCCAAAACGCTCACCGTCTTACGAGGTGGGATGGGAGGTCCACAGCGCTCGCTGCGGTTCTCAGCCCTGGCTGTTCAACCATTCGCTTTGTAATGGAAGATCTGGGCCTGGTCCTGCGCTCTTCTTGGCCTTGCAAATGGAGGGGTTCTTATGGCACCAGAGTAGTGACAAAACACGCATATGGGCACTTTACTCTTCCCTGGCTCACTTGGCAATAATATTCCCAAAGGTGACAAACATTGACTGACTGGGGGACAGAGACCTGGTCCTTTGCTGTTCCTACTCTCTCCTAGTTCAGAGCAGTGTGGAGAAAATGTGTGGTGTGCCTTTCTGTATCATACAGGAAGACTCCTTGGGCGAGGTCTCCTTGGCTGAAAGAAGTATCTTCTATTCCCAGCTCTGTCACTGAGTTCCTTCTTGACCCTGAGCAATTTCCTTAATCTCTGTGTGCTGTTCTGCCCACATAGTGGGAATAGTCACTTCTAATAAAGCACTCTTTTTGGATCTCTGGAAAGTATTGTGCATGGGATGTAGTGGCAAAATGTGTATTAGAAGCTGCCATGCCCATCACCTTAATCTTTGCTTTCTCCAAATTAAGCCACACACAGATAAAAGACTGGCTCTTTCCTTTAGGTAAACCAAAGGGCATAAGTTTGTTTTCAAAGTTGATTCTTCTTTTACCCTGTGAATGAGTTTGTTGCCCATCAACCCACTGCCCTAAGTCAGGGCTCGGCAAACTTTAAGGAGCAGCTGGGCCAAAACTAAGGTAGCCTGCTCCAGAGGCAGGTTACCAGGCAAGATCCAGCCAATGCTGCCACCCCCTGTGCCCCAACCCTCCCTGCTGTATGTATGCCAAGGACTGAACTTTTGCTCTCACACCTGCTACTGCAGCTTCCACCCTTTGCCCCTGTCACCAACTGCCTCAAGCAACAAATTTGGTAAAAGTGGTGGCTGTAGTAAGGGGGTGTGAAAGAGAGAGAGCAGGTGGCATTGCAAAAAAACTAGAACTGGTCAGCAAAGGGAGATGAGCCTGTCATCTACCCCTAATTATGCTGCTCTGCACAGGCCAAATGCAGTTGCTTGTTGGCTGAAGACCCCTGCCCTAAACTAAAGAACATGTTGAGTGTACTGGGAAGGGGGTGATAGATTTCCACAGCTTGGCTGTAGTGGACATCTGGATGCCATTTTCTTACTGCTACTGAAAAACATGATGGGATTTTCAACTGTGCCTTATTGACTAAAGCACATGTCCTTTGAAAATTTCCTGCATGTGTAGAGGACAGAAACATTCTGATCAGTGTAAGGGGTGGGTGGTCTATACAGTAGTCAGTTCACCTGTATCTAGTGCATGCAATCTATCCTTGTTCAGCTGTTGAATTCTTTCATCTGGGTGCTCAATATTTTCACTTTCTGTATGGGTACAGTGGATTGTAGGGTTATCAATGACTTCTGAGCCCTTCTGAGCTTAATTGTGAAGAATGGGACCAGTATTCAAACACACCCAGACCACTAAGTAATGAACATCCTTGAGCACATCTACACATGGACTCCCAAGTGCCAGTGTTTTGCACTCCATTAGTCATTTTTGGATGTTATGGAAGTATATAGCTTCCCCTTCTCGGTTTCTTGCAGGATGGAATGTACCAGAATAGTACAGGTTAAAATCAAATCTGGCAGTGTGGGAAAATCCACTCTTCTCTTATTGATCACTCAAGGTTTTTTTCCATTCCTGGGTGGGAAAGGAGCTAACAGCTTTGAGCTGTATGAAAGATGGATTTGCCTCCTTAATATGAGACAAGTGATGCTCTGAGATCTGTTTTGGAGCTAAACTGCCACTCCTGCTTTCCGCGACCTTATTGCTGAAAAACTGACCTGCCCCCAAATTATGCACTGTATTATTATTTGAACTTACAAAGTTCGAAAAGGTTACTTTTTCCAAATGACTTACAGTCTGGAAGGAAAAGGAAGTTTGAGTACGGGGCATCCCCTTCTAATTGTCCTCCACGTACCCTTCATAGACAGAGACTTCCTCTTAACCAAGAAGACAATCATTTTGTAGGGACAAGGGAGGAAGCATGGCAGGATTTTGTATGATGGCATTTTGTTTATAAATGGTTTTATGGACATGTCTGTACATGGTTCTATAGATTTCCTGGCACACTAATAAAAACATCCTCTGCTTTGTAATGACAGCAGCCTCTACTCCTCTTTCCTACACTGAAGAACTGAATTGATCTGTGGTTGAATTATTACCAAGTCTGAGTGGCAGGATGGTGGAGGAGACTCTTCCATACTGTATCAGATGGCAGATGCTAGCACCTGAACCCTCCACACATCTAATTCTAAAAGCTGTAGTAATTTTAACTACTGAAGCATTCAAAATCCTTAGTTTGCCCTGTAATCTTACATCCTGTGTACTCCCTTGCCAAGATTTCTCCCCCAACCTCATAGGTTCATAGTTGGTAGGGTCGGAAGGGACCTGAGCAGATCATTAAGTTCAAGCCCCTGCCCTGGGCAGAAATGAATACTGGGCTTATATGACCCCTGGTAAGTTTAAGCTCTCATGACCCCAGACCCCCACTTCAGGAGGGATGTGGATAAGCTTGAGAGAGTCCAAAGGAGAGCCATTCATGTGATCAAGGGTCAAGAGAGTAAGCCTTATGAGGAGAAGCTGAGGGACTTGGGACTCTTCAGCCTGGAGAAGAGAAGGCTCAGGGGGCACTTGGTGGCAGCCTATAATTGCATAAGGGTGGTACACCAGGATCTGGGAGAACAGTTGTTCACAAGGGCTCCCCAAGGGATAAAAAGGTCTAACGGCCACAAACTTCCGGAAAGCAGATTTAGACTAGACATAAGGAAAAACTTCTATAATGGTCCTGAGTGTCCAGTGTCTGGAACAGACTCCCCACCCAGAGGTGGTGCAAGCACCTACTCTGGACTCTTTCAAAAAGCTTTTGGATGCTTATCTTGCTGGGACCCCATCAGACTTCTTGCCTATGGCAAGGGTGCTGGACTTGATCTTGCAAGGTCCCTTCCAGCCCCTAATGTCTATGAAAACTAGCCTCCTTTTAAAGACCCCTAAGATCGCAGCCAGCACCACTTCCCTTGGAAGCTGGTTCCAGATCCTGGCTGCCCTGACTGAAGTAGCGCCTCCTGATGCCTAGCCTGAACCTACTCTCCGTCAACTTGTGGCCATTATTCCTTGTTACTTTGGGAGGCACTTGGGGGAACAGGGTCTCATCCATTCCCCTCTAGTCCCCCCGGTAAGTTTATAGATGGCTACCAGATCCCCGCCTCAGCCTTCTCTTGTGGAGGCTGAACAGGTTCAGGTCCTGTAGCCTCTCCTCGTAGGGCCTGCCCTGCTGCCCCCTGATCATGCGAGTGGCCCTCCTCTGGACCCTCTCCATGCTGTCCACATCCCTCTTGAAGTGCGGCACCCAGAACCGGACGCAGTACTCCAGCTGCGGCCTGACCAGTGCCGCATAGAGGGGGAGGATCACCTGCTAGGACCTGCTAGTGATGCACCTGTGGATGCATGACAAGGTATGGTTAGCTTTGCTGACTGCGTCCTCACGTTGGCGGCCCATGTTCATTTTAGAATCAGTGACGACTCCAAGATCTCTTTCTGCCACTGTGACCTCAGTCTGTCCCTTGACAACTAACATAGTTTTCAAACACAGTTAAGTCACATCTATAAAAATGACTGCTAACCCTGAATCCTGTTGACTGAGAGAAAACCAAGCACCTCAGTCATTTTTTAAAATGGGTTCTAGGCTCTCTAGTCAGAGGCTTCAAAAAATGTCCTGAAATATCACTCTTAAAATTTCTGGTTTTTTGAGCGTTTGGGATCTGACAGTTTCTAACTGTGCAGTTAATTTTCAAGCAGTGGAAGCAGCTGTGACTTCTCCCCCTAGGAAAAGTGCTTCTGTCTGGGCTCAGACATTTTCTCCCTGCTTCCTCTGTTCTCCAGCTCGCGCTGCCTGTGGTTGGACTGGTTGATTTTGCCAGGCTTCCGGCCACAGCTGTTACACAAGATTACTAGCGTATGCAGTTGTGTGCCGATGCAAAAAACCTGTGACAGTACAATTTTCACTAAGCAGGGGAGGGGGCTGTTTTTAATGACAGACTTCTCCATACATGGCTGCTATTTTAGGAATCTCTTACTAATCAAAAGAGGAGTGCTCTCTTCCCATTGGCACTAAAGCCAGTTTCAGTGTAATTAGTGCTGTGTGGTGTGACTTTTGCCCTGTTTCTGGCACCACCCTGTTGCATGCTCTGCTCTCGTGTATTTTAATACTGCTGTAGACTGTTTAAGTCAAATCCAGACAACAACAATGGATGAACAATGTTTACTCAGTATTATTTGTACTGCGGTGACTGCTAGAAGGCCCCTCTCTCATGGACCAAGAATCCATTGTGCTCTGTGTTGTATTAGCACTAGACACCAGGTAAAAATCACTGACCTGTGTTTATCTGACTTTTTCGTACAGCATCTGAGCCTGGGATTCCAAAGGCAAAAAGGTTGTGTGTGTAAACCAATAGAGTACCAAGTATTTCCCCGTAGAGAAAATATTCACAGTGACATACCGGGGATCCTGAATGGGAACTCAAGTGGCTAATTCCACATTACTTTCTTTGCTGCTGTTTTAACCCAAGTTAAGAACATACCCTTTGTGTAGTGCAAAGATGCTCAAAGTTGCACTGAGACCGTTATTTCACAAGTTCGCATGATTGTGAAGTGAATGCTGATTGCTTTATTCTCCACAGGGGAAGCTGGGGTGAGGTATTAAAGGGAAGGGAGGAAATAAAATCAGTGGAAGGAATAAAAAACTATAAAAACAGAATTTTCTTGTGTGTAAAAGTCCTTTCTGTGCAGCTGCAAAATTCCTCTGAGGACCGCAGTCACTTAAAATGATCCCTGTTCAAAACCTTCCTTTTAAAACAGTCTCTTTAAAAATGGTTCCTATTCTGACCAATCCCTTTCCATAAAAAATGAATGGGAACAATTACTACTGACCGTGGAGTGCCAGCGGGATGGCTTGACATGTGGCTCCCAGTTCTCATTTGATTGGGCAGCCCCTGAGCTGGAGGATGTGTGGATTGAGCAGCATTGTTTTTCCCCTGCTGAATCAGCTTCTAGTTCCCTGGGGTGGAAGGGTCATTTCCAGCTTAACATCCAAAGTGTGCTACATCTTAGCAGTAAATTCAGATTGTCATAATGCCTTCAGGATAGAAAAATGAATGCTAGTTTTGGTGGTGTGTTCACAAGGAAGATGGGTTACTTGGTCTGGGTCCCCCTTGGGTGGGGTGTCCTTCAGTGATTTGGAGAAGGAACTGAATGGGTCCAGCCAGGGAACATCGAAAGTCACCTGCCAGTTGAGCATCCCGCAATGACAGCACGAGGACTGGACTTTCCCACCTCCAGATCTTGCTCCTTCATGACCAGCAACTCGGTCTGAGACCTGCGAGCTCTGAAACCCATCCCAAGCTCCTCACCATAGGTGGTATCAAGTGGCTGGACATCCTCTCGCAGCACTGCTTTCAGAGGGTGGTAAGCTCAATCACCTTGAATTCTGTCAGCAAAGCCACGGTGAGGAAAGCCAGGTAGTAGAGGAGGAGGCAGATGCCATATGCTTTGCCCAGGTGGAAGCACTGTGCTGGCACTGACACAAAGGAAAATACTAAGCTAAGCCCCAGTGCCCCAGCCAGGATCCACATTAAAAGGCCATCTGGCTCCAGCTGAGAAGGAAGACAAGAGTTAGTGAGTTCTTATCGCTTATTAAAAACAGCACTGTCCCTGTCCCTGTCCCTGTCCATTCTGTTGGCCAGAAGCAAGTGGTACCATCTAGTGAAAGGCTGACAATACAAACTATACCACTGATCTATGTTTCCACGCCACATCCAACTGCCAGAAACAGATGCTGTGCCAGGCTCCATGAAAAGGGATTCTGCACACTGGCCACTATGATGGCTCTATCAAATGTCAGGCACTGCTTAACTTGAAGAAATAGCCTCCCCTTCCCATTTCAGCTGTGACTTCATCTGCTTTTGTTAAACAGACTTATGTTGACTTCACACCCTGAGGGAAAACAGCCTTTCACTGCCCCCCCTCTGTCATGGTGGAAGCTTTAACAGAGACGCATCTCCCCATGCTATCTAATACTGCTTAGAGGAGGAAAGTACAATCCAGACAAGTCTCCCTCTTCCCCACAGACCGATGCAATTGAAGTCTTCCAGACAGCCTTACCTTTACCACAGACTGGCTGCTTGTCATCTGCAGTAAGCAGCCCAACCCCACTCCAACCAGAATATCTGCAGCCAAGTTCAGGAACAATAAACCTTGCAGGACACAGAACTAGCCATGAAGGTGAGCAACTGGGGCAAAGCACAACTGGCTTTTCACAGCTAAAAAATGGGATTACCTCATACAAGCTGTTTAAAGAGCAAGAGAAAGATGCTGGTCACACTGGTCCTACTGCTGGAAGGCCTAGATGTGGCAGAGCTAGTTGCTGGCTCAGAGACAAGGCTACTAACCAGGAACATGTTGCTCATTCATTATCATGACAGCAGACCTACAGCTACTGAGGACGGTGATCATTCCTTTTCTCTGGGCAGCAGTAACTGGCAGCTCTGATGTGGTATCTGAGCACCTATCAGGTTACCTGGGACAAGAGGGCTTTCCTGATCCTACAGTTGTAGCATTGTAGCTCAAGTCCCTGAATGTAATGTTCCTGTGTTCCTGCCTTACTTAGAGTTGCAAGTCAGAGCATAGGGTGAACATGATCCTTTTGCTAAATGTCCATGGAAACAGTATAGGATAGTGCATGCAGCATAGGCACCAATTGCCCTGATCTAGGTTCTAAGCCAGACCCTAAGGCTAACTTTCAATATGGTGGGTGCATTAACACATGATATTAATGCACCTGAATAAACTCTGGTGCAATTTGTGCCAGAGTCAGCTGCTCCCAGCCATAACATTTTCATGTGTGCCCAGGACTGCAGCAATTTGAGCTGGGGTGGTCCTGGGTTGAAGGCATGTCTTCATGAAGAAACTTGAAGAGACGCCTGGGAGCAGCTGACCCAAAGCAGGGGGCCTGGTGTGGGCGGCTGGGGTCAGCCCTGGGTTTCAGGTGGTGGCATGCAGTAGAGGGGATGACTGGGGCATGAGGACAGGCAGCTCCCACACTGTAGCACCCTCATGCCCCAGCCAGCCCTGATTAGTCTACATGTGCATTTGAATGCATGCAAGCACTCTGCTGTAAGGCAGTACTGCCTGACATAAGTACTGTCCTACACCAGAGTTGATTAGTTTGCTGCATCCTAAAATGAGCATGTGTAGATTATGATACTTTATTGTGGAGTGAATCAGTCAACTGCAGTAAAGCACATGTGTAGATGCACCCAGTGATGAAGGCCAAGTCACAATCATGGCTACTAAAGTTTTTCCTCACCATTCTGCCAAGACAACTTAATCCCATCCAGAATCCTCTTCTCTGATCTGGCCTTTGTTCTGGAAACAAAGGGCTAATACCTCCTGCAATCCTCCCTACAAAAGCACCCTCTATACACAAAGTCCTGAACAGACCCTGCTGATATGCCCTCAGCGGGGAGATGTGAAGATCTACGTCTACAGGGGGGCTTGGGGCTTGGTACAGAATGAATCAGCAACAGATTCCTCAGCTTCAAGTTTAATAACACCATTTAGCTCTTCTCTACCACCTTTCATCCAGGGATCTCAAAGCAGGAGAAATGGTATGGAGAGAGAGGCAAGAGACAAGGGGCAAATGAATTGGGTAAAGTCATTCAGGTCTGTGACAGGGCTGGGCATAGAAACCAAGATTCCTGTAGCCCCACCCAGTCTATCTATAAGGCTGCTCTGCCTCAGATGAAGAGGTTGTCCAATGCAGATCAAGCTTAAAAGGATACTGAAGATGATGCCCCCAAAGCAGGCAGAGAAAGCCATGCGGGGATATCCTTGCCGTGCCATGGTGAGGTCTGAGAATGTGTCTGCAAAGGACAAAGAACATGTTAGAGTGGCCCCTCTGGACACGTAACTCCCTCCCACCTCATGACTTTTTGCCCCAGGAAAGCTCAGGTGGTAAAACTGGCTCAGCTGTGGAAAATGAAAGGTTTTGTGGTTGGGAACTGGGCTCCTGAGAGACTCTACAGTCCTTTCAGCTGCCAGTTTCACAGGGGGACATCTACATGCCTAACAGGATCCTACAGGAATCTCCTCGGGTTGGATGCAGTGTGCGTTGGCCAACTGTGATGGCAAACCCTATCATAGTGGCAGCCCCCAGGAGATCCTCAGCAAGACACTGGAAGTAGCTTGCTTGTCCTAGCCTCCAGCTCAACATGTTGCCATATAAGACTGATTGTTAAAGGGGCAGCATAGCAAGAGCAGTATCCTACAGCAATGTGCAATTTCTCTAACCTGCGGCCCAGCACATGACTGGAAATCAGCCTTGCATGCTGTTTCCAGATGAGGAAAGGAGGGGCAGTGGTATTGAGAGAACCGAAGTGGATAGTGTTCCTACCTAAGGAAGTGAGCCCTCCCCACGCTGCACCAGAGCCATGAGCCAGGCAGCACAGAGCTGCAGGTTCTCTAGCTGACAGTGGTGAGGATGTCTGAATCTTTGGCCACTGGTGGCAATAAGGGTCACAAAAGGTACTGCCAGTGGTGGGCCAAGCTGTTCCCTGTTCTCCAGGGAGGATCCACAATGTCCTCTTCCTCAGTATCACCTTCTAAGCACTTGGGCTCTACCACATCTGGACTGCGCGCGCACACACACACACATCCCCTCACCACCGATGCTGTTCCCCCAGGCCAGCAGTGTCAGGCCCAGCACAGTGTTGCTCAACTGAAAGATCACACCCAGGGTCCGTAGGATGTTGACTACCTCGGTGGCAGCAGCTTTAATCCACATGGCACTGGCCAAGAAACCCAGGAAGGCAAAGAGCTGTCAGGGAGAGAGCAGGGGCACCGTAGTGTAATCATGTGTCTGGGGCACCTGAGAGATCCAGCTCCCTAACTCCACAGCCGGGGAAAATAGGGGCCCTGGCAAGGCCACCCACCCTCCCCAATGCTTCAATGTTGGCCAAGCTAGGAATCAGACTCCAGCCTCTTCCCAAAGGCAGCTGGAGGCATCAGTACAGCCTCAGGACCCCAGCTGATGAGAACTATCTGATCATCACTAGCCTCTAGCTCTTCCCAGAGCTGGACCAGATGGGAAGGGGACAGCACCGGACAGATGGGAGAGGTGAGTAGGGAAGGGTCACATAGGGCTGGACTAGGTGGGAAGGGGAGGGGACTTGTCACAGTAGGTCTTTACACAGTGGTACTTGGGTGGTTCCCTGTTCTTTGTTGTGAAGAAGACGACAAGGGCCAGGAAAGTCCCAATCAAGATCACCACACCCCAGATGGGGAAGACACCCTGGATCTTGTACAGTCCATCTGCAGGAGGGAGAGATTGAGAAGGGAGAATGGTCAGTACAGAGAGCCTCAGGTCAGGTCAAGCCTGGCATGGTACAAACCAACAGCCCTCAGCAAGCCTCAGGGATCAATCGTGGGGCTTGCTTTTTATCTAAGGTATGCGGAGGGGGCTCAAGGTCTCCAATTTGGAGCTAGGCAGGATCCTAACAGGCCTTGGTACAAGTTAATGTAGCTTGCGCTGGCTCCCTGGGGTAGCTCTGCTGGCGAGGACAGCCAAAGCAGAGCACATGCTGAAGTGCATGCCTTCTTTCCTCTCCCCTGGTGAGGGTTGGGACACCAGCTAAGGACTTCACCCAGAATTAAATGCAGCCCCCCTTGAAGGGGAGGGGAGAGAGCAGCAGCCAGTGGCCAGCAGTGCTACATGCCCACAAAAGACAAGGGAGAAACACTCTTCTTGCTGTTTGCTAAGCAGATAGGGCCACCGCTTTCCCAGCACACCCAGGTGGAGCCTGCACAGTGCTCAGTTCCTCTTACCCATGGCAGCAGAAGGCT
This sequence comes from Crocodylus siamensis, assembly GCF_052110815.1. Taxonomy (NCBI): domain Eukaryota; kingdom Metazoa; phylum Chordata; order Crocodylia; family Crocodylidae; genus Crocodylus; species Crocodylus siamensis. The sequence continues at coordinate 50,424,545 of NC_143403.1, forward strand.
CAGTAGGACCTTGGCACAGACATTACAGAGCTGCTCTTATCCAGCTTCTTCCCCCCCATGCTTTGGTGAGGAGGAAGTATGTACAGGGGCTGAGGATCTGTCCTGAAATGGCTGCACTCCTAGGAACGGCAACTGTAATGACCTGAACCTCAGGCACCTGTGAGGCCGGTGGAGCAGTGTAGTGCAGCTCCCACTGCAAAGCCAGTAAGCTGTGCTCTGCAGGTGCAGGATGCCTGGGCACAGGTAGGAGCCAGAGGGGGGCACCGGGTGAACACCAGGTTCTTACAGGCACCGGATTTCAGCGTGAGGATGCAGACCAGGGGACTGGTGATCAGATGCAGGCAGTTGAGCGGTCTCTTCCAGTTCCGGTCCTCCGTGTCAGGGTCCACGATAGGAACAGTGAGCAGCAGCACAAACTCGATCGGCATCTGGGAACAGATGGCTGTAGAGGTCGGGCTTGCAACAACGGCCACCCCTACAACTCCCCCCTCTTGTACAGACACATTATGTACCCTCCCTCCTAGTTACAGATCCCTCACCTTCCAATGCCACATGCTCACCAATGACACTCTGCAACTTTGCTCCAGGTTGTCAGACACATGATCCCCACAAAACCCCGGCCAGTGTCTTACACCAATAGCTCAGGAACGGCCTGTTCTCAAAACGGGGCAGAGTGCTCACAAACCATCTCTGAACATGCCAGGCCATTTATTCAGGTGTTGCACCATAGACACTGGGTGCTTTCAGTAGTCCAATCTCACAGGTCTGGCCACTGTTTATGTCCTGGCCTGTTCCTGCTTGGCATGTTCTTTGAGGGGCGAGCAGTTTGAACCACTCCTGGCAGCCCTGGACCTGGTCTGGATGCTAGAGAATGTGGAGAGCTAAATTTTCTCCCTAGAGGGCGAGGCAGGACCAGGCAGGTGGTGAGCTGGTGCCTCTCACTTAGCTGTGAGCTGGTGACACCAAAGGTCAGGTCCAAAAGACCTGCCTACAGGTCCAGTAGCTTCACAGTCATGTGTTCCTAGCCTGTTCTAGCAGCATTCCCATGCCACAATACTCCAGAGATGTCTGATGCACCTTGACCTGCTCCTGTCATCACAGCAAGGTCTTCAGCTTCTGTGCTCTAGGATCTCCCTGCCTTTTGAGATGCTGGCCTTGGAGCCAGGTCCTGCTCAGTTATGCAGAGAGCCCTTGGACTGTGATCACGGGTATTTCTCCACCTGGTATCAGGAAAGGGTTGGTAGGTAGAGAGGAAGGAACTTTTCCCATCCCCATCTAGATGGGCCTATTCTTTTTAAGACACAACCAGGTTGTTCTGCTCCCTTGGTCTCCCATGTTACTTGCCTGCCTCAGTTTGCAGCCAGGAACACAGCCCAGCTACCCATATCACAAAAAAAGGAATGGCAAAAGGCTGCAACCAAGCTACCTTAAAAACTTCAAAGAGTCTCCAGTAACAGGGCTTCCTCCTCCACTTTCTGTAATCCAGGGTATTCAGGGATTTGGTCAGGATGTGGAGTGTTTTCTCCTCATGTGGGAGCAGGGGTCGATATTCTTCACCTGTTTGAGATGAGCAAAGATTGGGTTGGGCATACGGCTGCTGTGGTTTTTTTTTAGCTTCATGGGTCCACAGTCTACAGAGGCCCCTAAGGTCCCCCAGTGCCATTCTCAGCTGCCATTCCCTAGCCCGTGCCCTGTTCTTGGTGTAGTCAGGGAACCGTTCCTGACTGGCTAGACAAAGTGTCCTGGGAGTCTGCTTCTCCAAGCCAATGGCTATGCAGGTAAGTGTCTGTCCCTCACCTGGCTCCATCAATGGAGCCCAGTGCCAAGTCCTTCCAAAACAGAAGGAAAATTCGTTCTCCATGTCCATTGTGCCTCCAGATTCCCAACAAAATTTGTGACCATGGCAGTCAAGTGAACAACTAGAATCCCAGCTGTGCTCTCCACCCACTAGACCCTGCCTCATGCCATGCAGTGAGGAAGCTGTGCACATCCTAAGCCTGATGTGCAAGACAAGACCTACCAAAATCCGCACCATTCATGCTTGAGGTGGAACCTGCATTTTCAGACTCTGTCGCAAGCTCTACAGGGAGAGAGAAAAGGGCAATGGGGCCACAGAAAGATCACAAGGGGACAGGTCACCTGCGAGGGTAAACAGTGTCAGGCCAGTCCCATGAGGCTGGAGCTCTCCCCCGGCAGCTCTCTTACCTGGTTCTCTGGAGCTGGAAGTGGATGACCCTTCCCTTCGCTGTCTCCGGTGGATCCAGGTGCAGATCACCACGGTGCAGACGTAGAAGATGTACAGCCCAAGGTAGCCTACCATGGAGCAACACAGAGGGGGAAGGGACTTCTCTGGCTTTCCCATCCATCTGCTCTGCCTGCAAGCTTTCCCTGTACCCCCCCAGTTGCCTTTCCACAACCCCATTATTTACCCCTACAGAAGTCCTTTCCAAGCACTCCCACCAGGGTAAGCTATTCCCAGTGGCTCTCTCATGTCCCTGCTGCTCCTCCTCCACAGCTGGCTGACGTGACTTACCAAGAGCCCAAGGCAGGGAAATGCTCCCAAAGTAAAGTGCTAAGAAGGTCACAAAGACAGCCACCATGTAGAAGATGGCATCCCTGAGGAACGGCCGGGAGGCTGCTGTGAAGGGCTTCACCAGGGCAATCCCACCAGCCAGTACGGTGGTCACAAAGATACCAGCACCTGTGGACAGACACCCTCAGGCAGGGCTGGTGGTTGGTTTGCAGGTGGCTCCCTCATCTGACACCCTGGACCTCAGCTGATGGCATCCCTGCTCCCCACCCCCCTGGACACACATGGACAGGTTGGAGGAAGGAGAACCTGGAGCCCTGAGGCAGGCCTGAGACAGAGCAGAGGGCGAGTGCTGTGAATCTGGGTGGGCTGAGGTGGGATGGGGAGGGGGTGACCAGCCATATCACAGCACTCTGGCAAGACCTAGCAAGACATCCTGGTCACAGAGCACTACCCGCTGGCCAAGGCACACAGCAGCCCCAACAGTGAGGTTGAAGGAGGCCATCCTCTCTAGCAGTAAGGGACACTGGGGAGAGAAAAGCCAGGGCACACATCCCATTGCAGGCAGCTACAGAGACCTGCCAGGAGTGATGGGGAGGCTGCACTTCAAAGCCTGGCACATGAGTGGTATTCTGAACCCCTCATCCCAACATGGACGTAGGGGAAACGCAGCGGGGACAAAGCCATAAGCAGGGGAGAAGTACTGACATGCCTAGCCACCCCCTTACAGACAGAGTGGGGCCAGCAAGCACATGAGGTTTCTTGGGAGAGGAGGGACAGTGCTGTATGTCTGGAAATATTTCATACCAAAGAGGGCCCCAATTGCCAGCCCCGCAGTCCTGGGGTCAGAAAAGGCCACCACTGCACTGAAGACGTCTGGAGCGCCGTTCCCGAAGGCCAGGAAAGTGACGCCATGGAGACAAAGGTTAAGGAACGGTTGCCCAGGTTGGCCTGACCTCTCTCCCAGAGGCTCCTGGGCACACATCTACAGGGACACCGCCTGCTCCTGCCACCTTGATGAGCAAGCCTCATGGGGACAGCCTAGCTTGTGGGAACTAGTGGGCAGGACTTTGGTCTAGTGCAGTAATCAGGAGCCAGGGGTTCCCTTCCCTGCTGTTGCTGGCCTGCTAGGTGACCTTTGAGACATCCCACTTCCCCATGACTGAGTTTTCCCAACTGCAAAATGGTCATGAGTCTGCTGCCATCCTTCAGAAGCGTCCCAGTGCATGACAAGTATGTCGAGAAGTGATTGGAGAGTGATGCTGCTGTAGCAAGACAGAGCCAGGGGGCTCCATCCCCTGCTCAGAGCAGCATCTACAACAGCAGACAAGGTTTTTGAAAGCACCAGCCTGGCTTCTCTCTCACTCAAGTCAATGGCAAAGCTCCTCTGACGGTGATGGGAGCAGAGTCAGACCAGCCCCACAAGCTCTTGAAAGCTCCCTCTAAGCAACAGTTACCAGTAGCTCCTTTGTGGCACTTGTTAGCTGTAGCTTCCCAAAGCTGGGGAACAGCAACAGTCTGTCCACCTATTGGCATAGTCCATCCAGCCCCTGCCCCCTCCCTGCTCTCAGTCTCTCATGCCAGCTCCTAACTTGTAGGTTCAGTCCTGGGCTAGGGGATATGTTTTTCAGGCTCTGATAGCAAATGTTTCAGTTCCAATGACAGTAAGTGAAACAGGATGTGGAAGCATACAAGATGCAGCATTGCAGAAGCATACTAGAAACAGTGAAACAGCATGTGGAAGCATGCAAGGTACAGCATGTGGAAGCATACTAGATGCAGCATTGCACATGTTCCCACCACAGACAGTGAATACCTCCCCTCTTCTTAATATCACAGGGCAGCTAGGCACCTGGGGCATCCACAGGCCATGACAACAGCCCATGTGGAGCCTCAGAACAATCCCAGTACATCAAGCTGCCTTCATTTCCCCCACAGCCTCCCCTGCAGCTTCAGTGCTGCTCCGGGTATGCAACTCCCTGCCCCCATCACTCTTTGTGCAGATGAAGCTTCCTGTTCCTTCTGCACTGCCCATTCTCCCAGCCCTGCCTCCTTGCAGAGGGATCCACTGAAAGGATACTGCTACATTGTGGGACAGCCTCAAGTTGGTGGAGATGGCTGACAGATTGGGGCAAAAGCTGGAGAGAGAGAGGGGACAAGGAAAAAAAATCAAGTAGGTAATAATCCCCCATTCCCAGAGCCAAGGAATGGGCAGAAGTGAGTGTATTGTATAGAACAGGGATCAGTGGACAAACTGTTTCCTCTTCTCTTCATAATGGGCTTCAATCCTGACCCACAGTCCTCCGCTATTCCAGTCTCAGCCTCCCAACATACACAGCTTTGCCAGTGCCCCTCTTCCCTGACCTGCACCCCCTCCTTCATCCTCCTAGTTGTGCACTGGCTTTGTAATGTAAACCAACAGCCACTGATCAAAGAGTGGAAGCCTGGTCCCTAAATACCCAATCTTGGACTTAGGCCAGCAAAATAATTTCATTTGTGGCCTCTCCCAAAGCCGACACCTCTGTGAGGTCTGATATATATTGTAAAATTGATCATGCCCCCTCACTGACCTCTCTCTGCTCGCAGAATGCCTTCATCTAGACACAGCTTAGTTCCCATCCTTTGGATAGGAACTAAACCAGAAGGAAAAGCCCCTTCTGCTGCCATGCACTGTGTTTCCAGCTCTGGCAAAGCAGTGGTTGGCAGCAGCCCCACAATGTAGGGTCAGGCAGTTTGACTGTACAGCCCAGTCCTCTCCTGCAATGTTTCCTGGCATGCAGTTGCCACCATGGCTAATATCAGCAGAGCAGGGACACACTCGGCTGTTTTCATCAGTGCTCTCATCATGCAAGGGGGTGACTCAGCAGAAGGCATGGAGAGGTGCCCAAGTCACACAGTTGCCAACTCAACTGCTGGGCTGCATCCAGGCTGGCATTTTGCTGGCAGCTGTGTGTCAACTGGGAGCCTGCAATATTTGCGGAGGTGCTTTGACTGTAAAAGGCTCAGCTCCACCAACATCCATTAATGTACATGTGGATGCCAACACATAGGTGATGACAGAGACTACTCCCATCACCAAAACCTTGCGGCACAGGCCAGACCATGGGAAACCGAAATGGCCATGAATACAGAGGTCAAGACTCTGGGTCTTTTTGATGCCCTTTGCTCCTGGTCACTCTGAACAGATACTCACAACTTCTCAGCCGTCACTCCGAGGATGATGAAGAGATACAGCAGCCATATTGCCTGTAATAACCCAACAGTGAATTAGCAGTGGGTGCTAAGAGCTAAGAAGAGATCCCAAGGGCTTCTAGGCAATCTCCCCAAAACCAGGGCAGGGGAAGGGGGATGGTCATTACTGAGAGCCAAGAAGCCACTATGGAAAGAGTTTCCTACCAAACTAGAAATCAAATCAAGTGGTCTGGGATGGATGAAGAGCCCTGTGCCCCCAGTCTCTTTACCCTGCTCCCCCAAATCACCCTCTACCACATCTGTATGACCTCAGCCCAACCCAAGTTACTCTGCTCACTCCATCCTTGGCAGTGTCCTTCTCCTGGGGCTCCGTGTAATGCATCATGACTTGTCCTCACTTTCCTGCTCCCTTCCAAGTAGCTTTCTCCCTCCAGATCTCCCTGAACAAGCTATTCATCACTCCCACTCCCTTGGGCTTTCCCTATTTGACCGCCCATCAAGAACATCCCACAGGGTGAAAATCCCATCCCTCCAGTCCTCACATAGAGCGTCACGGCCAGCGGTAGAAGCGTTGAGGGGAAGACACAGAAGACCCCATCCAGGTAGTCAAGGAAGCCACCATCAATTTGGCAGTCAGGGTTGGTGCGGATGAAGGAGCACCACTGCGAGCTGTTCTGCTTCCGCACCTCCCAGCACTAAGTGACAGGCAATGGGTTAGAGAAAGCCGGCTCTAGGCACCAATACAAGAAAGGCCAGGAGTCAGAGTACTGCCCCAACAGGCAGGCATGATCACTCTTTGGCAATCCGAATGGGAAATCAAATAGCTAAAGGAGACCCACTGCTGAGTGGCACATGCTGAGCCAAGGGTTGCCCAGTCTCAGAGTTATCATTAGAAGGCAGTGGGGCTTAGTGAGCAAAGCACTAGACAGAGACTTCTCTTCTCAACTTCACCATGGACCTGCTGAGCAGCTTTGAGCAAGTCGCTTCACTGCCCTGTGCCTCAGTTTTTCTACCTGTAACATGGGGATAATGACAGTGACCCAACATGTGATACACAAGAGCTAGGTATTGTTCGTATTACAACAGCAACTACAGGGCCCAACCCAAAGTGGAGCCCTACTATGCCAGCCACAGCACCAAAGAAGAGAAGAGAATCAGCCCTGCCTCAAAGACCTTATAACCTAAACAGACAAGGGGAAAGCAGAGAGGGGAATGACGGTCCATCATCCAGTGTCTGATCCTTTGTAGCATGCCTGAGGGGTCTTATTCCCTCAGGCAGCACAGGCTCAGGGGCTGGAGTTGGACCTCAGGGTGCTATTGTCAGCTAGGACTCTGGCAGTTCCCCCTGCAGTATCCCTTGTCCACACCTGGAGGTTCCCAGCAAGGCTCCTCCACCTCCCATCCAGACTTCTGAACCAGCCACGAGCCATAACTACAGAGGCATGAATGCCGCAGCCTGGCAGGGCATACTGACCAAAGCCCTACCAGGGCAAAGTTTAATGGACCCAACATATTCCCACCTCAAGCTGCTCTCCAGGGTATCAACATACATTCCTCCTTCCCCCATACCTCGGATGGGCCTTGCAATCTTGCCCAACCTCTTTGTCAGCTTCCTGATGACATAAGGTGAGGAGGCAATGCTGTGTATTTGGGTTGTGCTCATCACCATGGCATCTGACCTTTACAGTGGTGGCAGCAAGTATAGTCATTTGAGGACCTTAAAATGGGATGCCAGTTGCAATGGCCAAATGTGGGCCAGTAATCCTCCAGCAAAGCTGCTGTGCTAGAGGCAGTACCTGATGTCCTTGGAATATTCATCCATATTCTCCATGAAAGCAAAAACTATTCTGGACTAATGATTTAATTCAAAAAACACTTCCTCCGCTTTGAAGCATGTTAATTATTCCAGGATGGAGCGCCTCCAAAATAACTATTCTGTTAATTAACCCCGCCATGCAGAGAAGCCCCAGGCTCTCTCAGTTAGTATGGACACAGCACTTATTCAGTGTAATCAAAGCACAGCTGCCCTACAGCAGTCTGGCAGCTAGACACAATAGCAGAGATAAGGGCTGTATACATGACAAGGCATTCACCTTGCAGCCCAGTTATTCCCCATTTCAGTAAACTTAAACACCTCGGTGCTGATACCATTTCAGAATTGCTCAGGAGATGCAATCAATGGTCCACTGAGCTGGGCACACCCAACACTTCCCAAGTTGCTGTGCTTCTGACAGGTTGTTGTACAATGTTGTCTCTGCATATCACTAGCCAGCCTATCATGCGTGTTTTGTTTGATCCAGGGGTGTACTTGATAGCTGTGCTGGTCTGAGACAGAAAGAGAGACAAAAAACTAGAACTCTTGGTTCCAAAAAGTGACACCTTTTTTGTCTAATAAAAAGGTATCATTTTGGAACCAAGAGTTCTAGTTTTTTTGTCTGTCTTTTTGTTTGATCCAGTATTTTAGAGGCTTGCTTCTGTCCTGAAGAGTCATAGCTGAAATAAAGATTCCTTGAAATCAGTGTACTGAAAACAAGGTTTCCAGAACAGGGTCCACATGATGACCTTGTCTCCACTGGGAAATGGTAGTGAGCAGCATAGAGTTCAGAATGACAAATACAATACCAGAAGCTGTTAGCCTGCTCTCTTTATCAGCAAAACTCAAAGTGCTTTTTCGAAGGAGGAATGGGTATCTAAGAACTGGGCAGGAAGTGATTAACTTGTCCCGATTACAGGTATCAAAATAGCAGTGGGTTCAAGCCAAAGGGCCAAGAACCAGAAAAGCTTCTAGATACCAACAATTAAAAAAATAAATAAAATAACCATCAGATTTGGATCAAATCAAAATATTTTGCTTGGGTAATTTTTAGAGGCTCCCCTTGGATTTTACCCATTTTTTCTTTTTCAAAATCCTTTAGTCCACCTCAACAAACATTTCTAAATGAAGAATGCTTTTGTCTGGGGGAAGAGGAGAAATTCAAGCTTTAAGAACCAGATTTTTTTTGACAACTCCAAAATATGTATCCCTTTCTCCCACCAAAGTTTTCATGTCATGAGGTTCAGTGTTGTGAACACTTTCAATTTTGACAAATTAATGGTTTTCAGTGGCAAACTGAATCAAAGGATTTTCAACCAGGTTAATCAATGTTCCTATCATACACAGGGAGAAGTCAAGACATAAAGAGGCAAAATGATTTGTCGAGGTTCCCTAGCAGGCAAAGCCGGGAAAAAGAATACAGGTCGCCTAAGTCCCATTCTACCTATGAGTCCATCCTGTAGCTAGGCTATATGGGATTTGAATCTGTGGCTCTCAGGCTTCAACTTGAAGGTTTGACCTTTAAGCCATACAACATCACAAATCACAAGGAGTTGTACTGAGATATCATAGCAGAGCAGCAGCTTTGTGTAATCAGCCCTGACCAGTGCTGGAAAATTGACGGTTAGAAGTTGAACCCACTGGGTAGCCTAGTAAGGGAATTGCAAGGAAAAAAAAGTCCTCAGACTCCCCAAGGAAACTCCTATGTATTGTTGGATCCTGGCATCACTTCCAATTCCCTTCTCCTACATAAGGCCAGAAGGAAGCACTCACTGCTCAGTGCACCAAGTTTCGGCTGCGGTTCATGAAAAGCCGGCTGGAGTGAAGTGATGGATGATTTCCTGGACTGCGCAAGTTCAGAGCACGTCTTCTGCCACAGTTCAGCATAGAAAGATACCATCTCACTAACCCAGGGTGAGGGCGGGGGGGGCGGGGTGCAGCTAGAACAGGCTGTGGGCTTTTCAGTGGCACATAAAGCATTCAGTGCTAACCTGGATGAGAAGGAACTCATCGCCTCAGCTTGATCGCAATCCGACTTCCTTCCCGCCACTTCAACTCTCTCAAAAGTTACTACAGTGGTTGCCACCGAAACCACGTGCTCTGCTCCCTCCCAACGTGGAACCTCAACTTTAAGTATGTAACTGAAAATCAGCTGTAATGTTTAAACCAGACCTTGTGGTCCCCACTGAGTGTCCCCAGAGACACTCATTATACCCGCACAGGTGGGGGAAGAATCACCAGCGTTACGCAGGCAAGGTAAACTAGTGGGCTGGGCGCCACACCCAGCGCCTTGTGCTCCACCAGCATTGTCCATCCCAGCAGGTCACAGCTGCTTTCAGCAGGATGCATGCATGAGAAGTTACTACTAATGTGGCTCTTGTATCATGTGGTTATATTAGCGAGCTGTATCTGGGGAACCCTCCTCTCCAAATACTTCAAACTGGATCTTCTACTCCTCCCCTGGGTCTCAATTCAGGACAGCACATTTCAAGCCCGTCCAAGTAAACAGGTGGCTTTCAGAGCTCTCTGACAACCTCTAAACAGAAAGCTCTGCTTAGCTTTAACCACTGCCTCGCTGCAAGGAAGACGCTTCACCTCCAGTACCAGCAGTTTCAAAGCAACTTCCTGCCCAGCAAAACAGCAAATCACACAGAAAAGACAGTGGCAAACAAGTCTGTTGAGCAAGAAGAAAAAAACCCTGTGGTATCAGGAAACTTTTCCCCTAGGGTTAGCAACTGAGGAGAAAAAAAAATTAGGCCGAGGGAGGGACTCCAGGCGCAGGGCCCGTCCTCCCAGACCCACCTGGGAATCTGCAAGCCCTGGCGCAGAGGTCCCTTGTACTGTTAATGGCCCAGCCACAGCCTGCTGTGGGGAAGCTGTGGCCTTGCTCCCAGCAGCCCGTTTCAGGACATTGCCACTCAATGCACCATTCAGCCGCATTGTTATTACAGCACTCTCAACCAGCGGATGGGATTCCTGGCAGCGGCTCCGTCCGTCTGCCAGCCTTATGAAATCAGCCAGGTGAATCAGCAGGGAGGGGCTGGTGCCATTCAGGCTGGAGGAGAGTGGGTCCAGCAGGATGGGTGTGGCTCAAGAACCCAGAAAAAGCTACTCCTTTGGTCCAGGCCTCTCTCTGGGGTGTGGGGAGCATGGCAAGCAGGTAGACCTCCCCCCACGGCCCCAGCCACTTGGAAGTAAAAGGAGGGACAAAGCTCTTGTGCTTGCCGTGGGTCCAGGTCCTGGGCTCACTTCCTGTGCTAACACGGAGGTCACACACATAACCTGCAGCCAGTGCCTCCATGGGCGTTCCCACTGCAACCCCTGGGAGGGGCAGGCAAAATACAACCTGCTGGATGGGTCTTGGGGCTGTGAAATCTCTCCCCTGTTCTGTGTAGTCTCGGCTGTCCTTTCCAGCTCCAGACCCCGCTGTGCTTTAAAAACCAGCGCGAGTCTTACTGGTGGGAGCACCCAACAGTACCAGCAAGGGGCTGATTCTGCCTCCACGGAGGAGAGCGATCAAACACCACAGCAAAGGGTACCTGCTACACACGCCCTGGAGAGTCTCCTCAGCGGACCCTATGGCACGACACCCACTCAGCCCAGCCTGAGCTCCTTCAGGTGCTACGGGCGACCCTCCGCGGGGCGCTGTCCATGGCGCCGTTTCTGTACCCGGCCACCCCGGCTACTTACATCCACAGTCTCGGCCCGGATGCCCAGCGGGAGCGGCGCCAGGCTCGCGGCCCCCCACGGTCCCACGGCGGCTCCCGAGGCCCGGGCGCCCCCGCGCAGCACCCCCAGGGCGCCCAGCACGCCCAGCGCCCCCGCGCGCCCGGGCCGCCCGCCCATGCCGCTGCCGCTGGGCTGCGATCCCCGGGATTAGGGCATGTCGGCGCCTTCGCCCGGGCTCCCTTGACCTCCGCTGCCCCGAGCCAGCTCCGTCGGTCGCAGGCTCCGGCCGGCGGCGGCGAGGGAGAAGCGGCGCCCCGGGGCCGGGCGCGGAGGCCGAAGGCGGGGACCGGCGCGGGGCTCCGCGATCGCCGCCGCGGCTCGTCCCGAGCTCAGTGTCCAGGCGACCGCCCCCTTCTTCTTAAAGGGCCCGCGCGCCTTTCCTCTTAAAGGCACCGCGTCCCTTTGGCTGCAGGGTGCCAAAGGACTAAGGATCGGGCTGGTGTGGGCTGGAGACGGGGCCGGGCGGAGAAGCTGCAGCCGCCTTGTCTAGTGAATGATTTCCGCAGGCTTTAGTCCCCTTCTCACTGGGAAACTGAGGCACGGGGAGGTCTCCGGGTGCTGATCTTGCCAGAGCTGACTCGTGTTCTTGCAGGGGAGGGCAGACCTCCGGGCCAGAGCCGTTCAAGCGGGACTGCGGGAGCAGAGGGGAGCCCCCTCTGTAAGCAACGGGCTCAGAGCACGAGCCCGGGGCCGCCTCTGTGCGGGGCATGCAGCAAACCAGGGAGGGGCCAGGCAGATAGGATAGGGAGCAGAAAGCAGAGCAGCAGATCGGACCAACTATGTCTTTGGGATAAAGTTAGACAAGCTTTTTCATGTAAGACATTCTTCCACAGGATGAACATTCAAAACCTTTCTAATTTTATTCCAGCTACATTGTTGGTCCAATGTTCACCCTAAGAAATCCTTGTCTCATTGGAATATACTCAAGAGGTGCTTGAGAGACTGCATGCATGGATGGTCACCCCAAACGAGGGTTAGCCAAAGGGAGGGTGTTTCCTTTAAGAGGGTGGAGGGAGCCATGGAAGGCTTAGTAGTGGCTGCCAGTGCGCACACAGCTTTCTGGTGCCAAAAATATTACTGACATAGGAACCTACAGAGCCCTCTGTGTGCCTGCCCTCGCCCCTGTGTTCCTCAGCCGCCTCTCCCTTCCAGATCAAACAATTTCTACTGGCCAAAGCACAGTGTTGCCAGCATAACTGTGTCTACGTGAGGGGCTTCTATAGGCACAGCCCTGGGGATCATAGATCAGCTCCTCATCTTCCTGCCTGAAATAGTTAAGCTAGGCACAAACTGTCGATTACTGCATGTGCCCTTTTGCCATCATAGTTACTGTGATGGGATTGTGCAACTGGGTCACTGCACTGCAAAGGGCCATTTCTGATCTTTTACGTGCTCGGCTACAGCAATTTAATGTGTAAATAAGACAAGTTGTTGCACATACCTTGTGCTTCTGCAGCTCCATACCTACCCTTGGAAATCTGGCTTGGGAGGGAGTGTCCCTGCTATTACATGATATCACTGTCTTCTGCAGTTAGGCAATAGCTAGACAGTTTGGGTTCAAGCAGGGTAATTATGGGCATAAATCACAATTTTACAGGGGCTTCGCCTGTCTTGGTGAAGGGCTTGTATCAGCTCAGCTACATTCCAGTGGCTGTCACAGAGATAAATCTTTCACATAGATAGACCTAAAGTGCCTCCAGGCTGATCGTATAAACAAACCTGACTTAGAGAGCCAGTGCCCCCTTTGGATAACACGCAGGCATCAGGCTAAGCTCTGACTTCCAGCTCATCCAGGTTAGCAACACAGCCCTGCCACATTCAGTTCTTCCAGCTTATTGAGTGTGGCTCCTCTCACCCAGCCCTGAGGATTTGACTGTCACCTTGGTGATGGTGATGTACAGGATACTTGTGCATCTAACACAGTCACCAGCTGGGGAGTCTTCACTAACTGGTTTCCCATTCCAGTGCCCACTCCCACACTTTGCCCCCAGTGTGCTGTTCCTGGAGGACAAGGTGTTAGGCCTCTGCCAGGTCCTTGCAGGACCGTTCAGTGCAATCCCAGGCTTGTCTCTGAAGCTTTAATTAATCAGAACTGAACGAGAAGCCAAAGTAAGAAGAAAACAGCCCCTGTAATGAGTGTGGGGGACAGGCAGGCAGGGCAGCTGGGTTTCAAACTATCTCTGGAAAGCAACAGAGTTAGAACCAAGTTTAGGGACTTGGCATTGATAAGAGACCATTGCTGCTATTGTCTTCGGTGCTGCACAAAGGCAATTCATATGCACACCCAGTCTGAGGTGGATTTAGAAACATCTGTTCCAAGACCTGCTAGTGAGACACATAATGCTACCCCCCGGGTGTCTATCCAGTAGCCACTAAGTAACTAAGATCTTGTCCCCAGAGGCACTAGTGTACATCTCCAGTGGTTTCTTTGGTGCTGTTCCATTCTGGTTCTGTGCTGCATTCATCATGCTGGCATCAGGCATGTGGCAGGTTGTCTGCCCTGGCATTATCCAGTGGACCATTTACAATAAGTGGGGTTGGGGCGCAATGAGAGGAGGCTATCAGAAGGTATAACAGACAGCATGACTTGGGCTGATTACAGCTGTGCTGCATCAGGCTGGTCACTCCTATATGCCTCCCAAATGGCTGAGGACAGCAGGGCCCCCACTTACACTTGCCTGGGGCAGTAGTAAGCAGGTTGTCCAAGAGATATTATTTAAGTGCTAGCTACTGTCTTCTTGGACAAGCTTCTCCAAGCTTCTTGACCCTGGCTGTTTGATCCAGTTCTCAATCTCAGCTCTTAGCATTGGGTCTGAGTATGTGTGAGTGCTCATGCCCAATGGACATGATAATCTGCATACCATCTGATACTCCAGGTAACCTCTCTACCATTTACCAGCTACCTTTTATCTGTAAGTCACCATTTCCCTCCCCCACTCCACCACCTGTTTTTCACCCATTATCTCTCACCCCCTCTGACTCTCACTGCCACATTTGCATTTTCACTGACCTGCATTCCTGCATGCTAGCTCCTGGCTTCTGTCCCCTCCAGGAAGAGCGAAAAACAACTGCAGACACCCCTTCTGCTTGAAGAAGGGTGTTTGTACCCAAAACTTGCAAAGAAGAATTTTTCCACCTATTTTAGTTGGTTTAATAAAAGATACCAGATTTACCCAAAGAACCTCGTCTGCCCATGTCATATGGATACTTTTGCTTTAGAATGGTCTGCAGCAAGAATTGGCCAGCTTTTTACCCCTGTTCAGTGGATAAGGTGGGGAGGAGTAGGAGGTACTTTCAAGCTGACAGACCCCAAATATCACCTTCTTCCTTTCCTTCCCCATGAGAAGGAGGAAGGTCTTCCAACAAAGGCATCCATTCCTGGATACACTAGCAGGAGACACTGCAGCCATCCCTATTCCTTCTCCCTTGGCAACCAAACCTAAAACATCTTCCACCCCCTAGTCTGCCACATTACAAGGCTGGGAAGAAAACCATCCTCCAGAATTGATTCTTTTATATTTTCAACATGATGCAAAGTCATTGCACTTGGCTGTGATTTTAATGTTGCCTCTCTCCCACCCCATACCCTACCAGAGTGCTCATGGAACAGTGGTCTGATCGGATAAGAGACAGCTCAGTTCAGCTGAGGGAGCTGATAATGAGAAAACAGAAGCATAACTGTTAGCGACATAAGAGCCTTACAAGATTAAAGGGTCAATTTCCCACCCTGTTAAATTGCCCACTAAAATCACATGCCTTTAAGAAAAAATAAACTTGTTTATTACTGCACAGCAGTGAACCCAGCCACCCCAGAGCAATGGGGTCAGGGTCACAGTGCTGTTGTGTCTACGAAAAATGCATCTTTTCAGTGCATAATATCCTTGAGGGCTCAGAGCTGTAAATGTGGGTACCAGTGCCCAGCTGAGATGTCCAAGCAGACATCATCACTGGTACGATTTCAAAGCAACACTGTTTGCTCCATGCGTCAGGCATCAAAATATACTTATATGTGCCAGAAATCTTTTGTAACCCCTGCCCCCTGTGGAACTAACACTTTTTCTCCCATCTTTATGTACATCTTTTTTGTGCTTGGTTCACTGGCTGGGAAATCTGGGTTTCGAATTCTGGCTTTCTCACTGATCTGCTAAGGAATGGGGCAATTGATTTCCCTAAATGTGCCTCTGGTTCCCCTTCCACTATTTGCCTGTCCTGTCTTTTTGGGAGGGGAACTTTTTTTTGCTATATTCTTGTACAAGGTGGAGTCTATTTTCAAAGGAGCTGTGCTAAGAGCTTAATCACCACCATCATCACCCTTGTTGGTATTAGTGTTATTATTGTTGTTGTAGTTGTTGTTAATGGTTAAAATAATAGTAGAGCTAATGCAAACTATCCCCCCCTCCCCCGCTTCTTTAAGACAAGTTTGGTCTTTTGTATTGTCTTCTTGGGAAAAATAAAATTTTTATTTTCTGCTTGCTTGTTAGCTTTAGTAATAGCAGGGATATCAAATGGCTTCCCCTTGGTTTTTCTTAATTGATTCCTTAATTACACCAGCCTAATGATGTGATTTTAACAAATATATCCTTTCCCCCAAGTATTCATTGTATGTCAGAGTTAAATGGTTAGTAAAAACAGAGAGTCTGGATAAAAACTCCTTTCCTTGGCAGTTTCTCATCTTTTACCCTTCTGCCATGTTATCTTGTTACTGTGTCACAAATTCTCCAGTCATTGTAGCTTATGTCTACACAATGACTTGTCAGAAAATGTTCCCACAGGGTGTGTCCAGACGAGCACAAACATGTGGTATGTGGTACTGCAAACCTGTCTGCGGTGCCACACACCGTACAACATGCAGGCATTCTACTTTGCAGCATGGGGGGAGGTTTTGACCCCAGGAGATCCAAAAAGATCCATGCCAAAAAAAAGCAGGGCGGCACACCTAGCGGCAGTGTGCACTGCCCAAAACTGGAGCTTGGCCAGCCAGAGTCCACTTCAGCTGCTGGCCAGGCTTCCTGCTGCAGGAGTGCTGCAGCTGCAGCTCCTAGAGGCCCCCAGGACAGGCTTCTGGGGCCAGCACAGTTGCTGGCCCCAGCCCCCCTACCCCACCTCAGGCAACCTGCTGCATGCCAGAGTGCATGTGGCATGGGTGTTCCACTGCTACTTGTCCCTGGAGAAACCCACGTTCCTGCTAGGTGACCACCCATACCTTATTGGGTGGGATAGTCCCAAAATGGGATCATCAAGTTCCAGTCCCAGGCGTCATGACTTTGGGACAGCATTTGTCCCAGATTTGCAGCACCATGCAGGGATCTTGTTTTCCCCTTGCAGGCTGGCAGCTTTCCAGCATGGAGTTGTGCCCCCCGCTGCTGCCAGGTGGGCAGGGGGCATGCGGCTGGCAGGGGCTCCTGGGGCAAGGAGAGCAGGGAGGGAAGCCTGCATCTGCCCCTGCCTCACTCAGCTCTGCTCTGGCCATGCTGCCGTAGGCGGGTTGGGGAAGGACTTAGACATGTGTCCCACCTTTACATTTTAAAAAGGTGGTCACCCTAGTTTCTGCTCCTCTGGACATGTCCGCTGAGGCTATTCCTAGTTTCACTTTTTCAGTTGCCAATGGCAGTTTAAAAGCCACATTGCCTAACTTGATCTTGGGGCCTGCTTTTATGGCTAGAGACACACATTTGTGGCCAGGGGCGCTGCTACATGGCCATGGACAGCCCTTCATAGTCAAGGGATGCAGGTCATCATGACAAGTCCTGTATGTGAGGGCTGTTAAAAGGAGACAGTTGTGACAATAAGGTCATCTGAGGAAGAGAGCTTTAGCAGTACCCTTTGCCAACCCACTCTGCCCAGGCAGGCACAAGATCAGTGCCAATTTCTCACTTAGGACTTTGCCCAGTGCTATGGACTAAGAACGGTTGAAGGAGCTGAGTGACGAGAGCAAACAAAACAAGTCTGTCTGTTTCATAAGCTGCAAACAGAGCAGGAATTACAGTGAAATCTTCTGACAAGTGTATTCATGTGTAAGGGGCTTTGCTGGCCTCACTGCTTATGAATCTATGAACTGGATAAACTCTAGCATTCTTTCAGGGGTCCTCCCTGGGCTCAAAGTGCAGAGGGATGCTTTCTGTCAGCACAGCCTTTATCTTAGAGCCACAGAAAAACAATGGATGCAATGCAATAGAAGTTTCCACGAGAAAGCACGATGTGTGGCTTGATGGCTGTGTGGGTCTGTCTATCAAGGCTCACAGCAAACAAGTGAGCTAAGGGCTGATGACAGCATCTTGTGCTCCAGAATTGAACCCTAATTATAAATTTAAAAATATAGTTCTAAACCTTGTGGTGCCAAAGATGACATTTGAAGTATTAACCTTTCCAAGTCTACAGACAGCCTAACATATTAACTCTAGACCGGAACACCTCTATTCATATTACTGGGCACATCTACACGAGATGTCTACTGCGGAGCTGCCTAATTAGCTGCATAGTAAATGTCTCAACATCTACACAAGTGGCCGTATTAGGCTGCAATAAACTAATGAACTTCAGCACAGGTTAGTACTTGTAAATACAAGTACTATTCTACTGCAGAGTATTCTAGGGAGCAGCAACACAAATGCAGATGTTGACCCAGCTGGCTGGGGCTTGAGGGTGCTACAGTGCGGGGGCTGCCTCCTGGCTAGCCCTGCACTAAGGCACCCTAATGCCCCAGCCAGCACCTCTGCAGCACATTGAGTTGGGTTGGAGCAGCACCAGGCTGGCAGGCTGACCTCCCATGCCCCAACTAGCTGGGGCTGCTCTGACCCAGCTCAACTTGCTGCAGTCCCAGGTGTACATTCAAACGTGGTGCCCAGGAGCAATAAACTCCAGCATTAACTGCACCAGAGTTTATTGCTGAAAATTAATTGCATGTGTACAAGCGCCCACTTGGTGTTAACTCTGGATCAAAAGGACAACAACTGTAAGGTCAATATGATTAACTGTTTTGTCAATGATTCACACGAATACAAAAGAATAAGAGTGGTCACATTGGACCTGAGCTGGAGTTCAGTGAAACCAGTGGGAGTTTCTCTACCAACTATAAGTAGCTTTGGATCAGACCTATTATGAAGAACTGCACAGCTTATTGTGATGGGCAACTCATGTCAACGTACCTGCCTTGGGCTGCTCACATTGTATTGTGGCACAGCTTGAGTGTCTATAGGAACTGCAGCTATACAGCTGGAATTAGACAACCTGAACACAGGGCACCATAGGCTTTAAAACCAAACTGTGAAACCTCCCCTGGTTAACCAGCTGGAAGTCAGTGCAGATCCTGCAGGAGCTGAGTCCTGGCCTCCCTCACTTATCTGGGGGCCAACCTTATACTGACTTCATCCAGCAGGGGGCCTTGGAGTTACGTGGAGGACATCTCAAAAGGGTGTACATCGTGTGCCCTCAGCTGGACTAAAGTGGCTAGGGCAGTGTTGCCAAACTTTTGATCTTTCTTTAAACAAAGGATTGGTCTCTTTGCCAGCAGTTTTCTACCTTCCTATTCCTGGAAAAGTAATTTCCAGCTTTTTTAGCCTCAAGGTCCCTCTCCATAACTTTTCTGAATTTTGCAGCACCTCAGTTGAAAATCACTGAGATGCATCTAAATTCAGAAAAGAAATGGAGGGGGGCCTTGAGGCTAAAAAAGCTGGAAATTGCTGATCTAGCTGGTGCCACTGAAAGGCTACAGGGACAGGACCTCACCCTGCTATGCCCTGCTCTTTCTAGACTCTTCCCCTCCCAATCCCTTGTCTGTACCTCAGGGGGCAGGGGCTACCGCTGCTGGTGAGGCTGTTCCCGTGGGGTCTCAAATGCTGGTGACCACCCCCATGGCCACTTCTGCTGGGTCTTGGATGATGGGAGAAATGGAGGGGTCAAGTCAGGCTGGAAAATGTGGCTCTATCTCTGCATCCCCACCCATACCTGCTCACAGCAGAGCGCAATGCTGGGAGTATGAGGGGATTGACACAGGGGATCCCTAGAAGTAGGGGAAGGCAGCAGCAACAGTGTAATTCCCTAGAGGAACAGCTACAGGCACTGCTGGAGTAGCTGGGGCAAGCACAGGGTGCTGGACAGGGGAGGAGGGCATTTACCTCCTCACACAGGGGGAACTTGAGGCACATTTTTCTTGTGCTCGTGGTATACTAGTGTGTCCTGGCATACTGTTGGGAATCACTGGTCTATGGCCTCTTCCACTCCAGAAGGGATACAGCCTTCCCATTATGCATTTGCTGAAGTGAGATGTGGCTCATGAAAGCTTATGCATCTCTGATTCAGTTAGCATATGAGGTGTACCTCTAGCTTGGCTTCTGCCTGATTTCAGACTAACACGGATAACTTTCTCACTCTGCTTTATGCTTTTATTAGAGCTGACAGAACTGGCTTAGGCAGTATCAGGCACACTTTGAAACCATCCACCTGTCCTTCAGCTCCAAGATCCAGCCTGGGGTGAAGTCTTGACCCCACCAAAGTCAAAGGCAAAATTTCCACTGATTTCAACAGAGTTAGGATCTCACCCAGTGAGCCATGTGCTACCTTCCTCCACCCAAACGACTCTGCAGGGCTGCTGGGAACACTCAGGACATCTCCCTTTTCCCTTCCACTGGTTTTCTAGATAACAACTCCCTAGGTCCCATCAGAATGAAGCACTTTGGACTCCAGGCACATAGGAGTATAGGTAACCACTGTCTGATTTCCACTGCCTATGGGGCATCTTGTGGCTGTTGGTTTGTCAGCTTCATCTGAACTGGCCCTGATCCATGTGGTTACACTGGGTACCTGTCCAGCTGGGATCTCTTCCAGTCAATCACATTCACAATTCACCCTGCCCACCCTATTTATTCAAAAGTTCTGCTTAGGACTGACTTCTCTTCCCTGGTTTTGCTTGCTTTAGGGGCTTGGGGATTCCCATAAGGGGGCCAGGTCCTTAAAGCATGTGGAATCTGCTGGTCTCCAAGCAAGGCCACATTAGCAGGTCCCAGGACATTTGTGGGAGGGCTGGCTCCTTCCTCCTTTGCAATGTGGCTTTTCCTCCTCTTGGATCTGTGTCATAAGCACCCTTTACCAAGGTAGACGAGAGTAGTCATACCACTCTTTCACTCTTCAAAGCAGCTGCTTCCTGGCTGGGTTCCCACTATGCCCTTCTTCTCCCACAGTTCACTTGGGCACTTTCCCCATTGCTTTGTTCCCCTGAAAAATGCTGGGGAAGAAGGTGTGATTTCCCTCCCTAAGTACCATGGAGATTCAGTCAGTCAGGCTCTGCCAGCAGAGGGCTAGGACTTCCCAAGAAGCTTCTCACACATGGCATGAGATAATCCACTTCAAGCCCCCTTCATTTGCTAGGTGGATGCTTCTCAGAGCATGACTTACCCAGGTTATGGCTAGGTGATTTTCCTGAAGATGACTCCATGTCCATGTTTCTGCCTAGTCTGAAAGGGAAGGGAGTCCAGGAGAGTGGGTTGTGTTTTAAAAAAACCTTACTTAGGGCGCAGGAATGAACCATCCCAATTCACAGGAAGACTAGCAAGTATGGCAGGCAACTAGCTTGGCTTAGCAGGGAACTCTTCAATGAGCTAAAACACAAAAATGAAGCTTACAAGAAGTGGAAACTTGGACAAACAACTTGGGAAGAGTATAAGAGTATTGCTCAGGTATGCAGGAATGAAATCAGGAAGGCCAAAGTGCAATACGGGTTGCAGCTAGCATGGGACATGAAGGGTAACAAGAAAGGTTTCTACAATTATGTCAGCAACAAGAGGATGATCGGGGAAATTGTGGGTCCTTTAATAAATGGGGGAGGCAACCTAGTGACAGATGATGAAGAAAGCGCTGAAGTACTCAATGTCTTTTTCACCTCAGCCTTCACAGGTAAGGTCAGCTCACAGAATTCTGCACCTGGCAGTACAATTTGGGGAGATGAACAGGTAATAATGTCAAAAGGACAAGTTAGGGACTATTTAGAAAAGCTGGGTGTGTACAAGTCCATGGGGCTGGATATGATGTGCCCAAGGGAGTTCATTGATGTGATTGCAGAGCTGCTGGCCACTATCTTTGAAAAACTGTGATGAATGGGGGGGGTCCCAAACAATTGGATAAGTGAAAATATAGTGTCCATCTTTAATAAATGGATTAAGACCTTTGCTCCTTGTTCTGTCATCTGTCACCACTGAGAACAGTCTAGCTCCATTCTTAAGAAAGGGAAGAATGATGATCTGGGGAACTACAGACTGGTCAGCCTCACTTGAGTCCCTAGAAAGATCATGAACCAGGTCCTCAAGGAATCCATTTCTAAGCACTCGGAA
This sequence comes from Crocodylus siamensis, assembly GCF_052110815.1. Lineage (NCBI taxonomy): Eukaryota > Metazoa > Chordata > Crocodylia > Crocodylidae > Crocodylus > Crocodylus siamensis. The sequence goes on from NC_143403.1 coordinate 50,446,131, forward strand.
GAGAAGAAGGTGATTAGGAAGAGTCAGCATGGATTTACCAAGGGCAAGTCATTCTTGACCAACTTGCTTGCCTTCTATGACAAGATGACTGGCTTGGTGGATGCGGGAGAACACTGGACCTGATATACCTTGACTTTAGCAAGGTTTTTGATATATTCTCCCATAACATTCTTGCAAGCAAGCTAAGGAAGTACAGGTTGGATGAATGGAGTATAAGGTGGATAGAAAATTGGCTGACCCATCAGGCTCAAAGGGTGGTAATCAATGGGTCAATGTCTAGTTGGCAGCTGGTATCAACTGGAGTGCACCGGGGTCAATCCTGGAGCCGGTTTTGTTCAATGTCTTCACTGATGATCTGGAAGATGGGGTGGACTACACCCTCAGCAAGTTTGTAAATTACACCAATCTGCAGGGAGTAGTAGATATGCTGGAGGCTACGATTAGGATTCAGAGAGAATTTAACAAATTGGAGGACTGGACTAAAAGAAATCTCATAAGGTTCAATAAGGACAAGTGCAAAGTTCTGGACTTAGGATGGAACAATCCCATGCACCAGAACAAGCTGGGGGCTGACTGGCTGAGCAGCAGTTCTGGAGAAAAGGACCTGGGGGTTACAGTGGACAATAAACTGAATATGAGCCAACAGTGTGCAAAGAAGGTTAATGGCATACTCGGCTGCATTAGTAGGAACATTGCCAGCAGATTGGGGGAAGTGATTCTTCCCCTCTATTCGGTAGTGGTGAGGCCACATCTGGAGTACTGTGTCCAGTTTTGGATGCCCCATTACAAAAAGGATGCAGACGAATTGGAAACAGTCTAGTGGAGGACAATGAAAATAGTTAGGGGGTGGCTGGGGAACATGGCTTATGAGGAAAAGCTGGGGGAACTGGGCTTATTTAGTCTGCAGAAGAGAAGACGGAGGGGAAATTTAACAGCAGCCTTTAACTACCTGACGGGGGTTCCAAACAGGATGGAGCTGGACTGCTCTCAGTAGCAGAACAAGGACCAACAATCTCAAACTGCAGCAAGGGAAGTTGAGGTTAGATATTAGGAGAAACTTTCTCACCAGGAGGGTAGTAAAGCACTGGAACAGGTTACCCAAGGAGGTCGTGGAGTCTCCAACTTTGGAGGTTTTTAAGACCTGGCTAGGCTAGACAAAGCTTTGGCTGTGATGATCTAGGTGGGGATGGTCCTACTTTGAGCAGGATGTTGGATTAGATAACCTTCTGAAGTTCCTTCTAACTTTCTATGATTCTAGGGATCTGATGATACATTTTTAATCCCCTGGTGATGTAAGGGTCTCCTGCTTTGCAGCTGCCATGCTCTGGATTTTACTCATTCCCTTTCTCAGGGATAATTTGGCTCTTTTCCTTTGCTGCCTCCCACTTGCTCTTCATTTATTTTAAGGCGTCTGTTCAATCCTGCAATGTTTGAGGATCCTTTGTATTTGGAGGCTTGCAAATCAAGTGAAATTGTCCATGCTACTTCAGTGTTGCTCTGCGGTGGTCTGAATTTATTTTCTTTCTTTGCACTTTTCTGCATGGGAACACCTGGGAGAATAAATCCAAACAAACCTTTCATCAGGATTTGCTACACTGCATGAAAGCCCTCTGAAAATGCTTTTGTTCAGAACTAGAGGGCATTAACTGGATTTAGCTTAATATACTTTGGCAGGGGATCATGTTAAACTTTACCAAGTGTTGTCTGTGTGGAGCAAAAGGATCTGCACAGGGAGCCCATGTGTAGACAAGCCATTTCTTTCTCAAATCTATTTCCATTAATAATAGCACAACAGACAGAATTAATAAGATCATAAGTCTCATCAAAAGTCTGATAGCTTTTAATACTGCTGTCATTCATCTATTGCCTGCAAGTGAAAGTAACTGACCACATTCATACTACAGCTTTCATGAACTTCTGGGCCTCACTTGGGACATAATAGTATATCTTTCTGCTCCAAATGATCAGGCCTCATCTGTTTGAGTAAAGGGAGAATCACCACAAGCACTATAGGGCTTAGGACACACAGCTAAAAAGTTCTGATTCTAAACAGTAGTGGACCATGGGACACACAGCACACTCGCTTGCCTGCTACACAGGGCTTATCGTATCACCATGTTATCAGGGCTCATAAAGCTCCCGACGCAGAGCCAGACTGCCTGGTTCCACACTCCACACCACTATTTTAGAAGGGATGGAAAAATACAAGAACTAGAGGCCACAGAATAAGACGAGGAGGTAGTAAGCTTCAAAGGAAGTGTTTTTTCACACAGCATGTCATTCAAGTGTGGAACTCACTGCCACCAGATGCTGTAGAAACTGGCAGTTTACCCAGATTCAAAAAAGAGACTGAACAAAGTCTTGGAGGAGAGGGGCATCCATAACTATTGAGAACAGGAGTCAGGGCTCCTGCCTCTGAATCAGAACCTCCTAGGCCTTAAATGCTGGAGGCTGCGAATGAGACAGGAACAGAGGAAAAAACCCTGGCCATACCTAGTTGTTATAGTTTAGTTTCACAGTTGTTAGGGGCTGGAAGGGACCTTACAGATCATTGGGTCCAGCCCCCCAGCATGTGGGAACAATCCCAAGTCCCTCAGCCTCTCCTCACACGTCTTGGTCTCCAGGCCTCTAATCATTCTTGTGGCCGTCCTCTGGACTCTCCCACGCTTCTCCATGTCCTTCTTGAAGTGTGGCGCCCAGAACTGGATGCAGTCCTCCAGTGGTGGGCTCACCAGGGCCGAGTAAAGCGGGAGGATGACATCCTTTGCCTTACTCGAGATGCCTCAGTGGATGCACACAACTGTTTGGTTAGCTCTGCCAGTTATGGCATCACATTGGTGGCTCGCGTCCATTTTGGTGTCTAGTTCACTCCCCTTTCAGCATCCGCTCCCTGCCAGCGTGTGACACAGGAGGCTGGGCCAGATGGGCCTACGATCTATATACGAACCTAAGACTTGGCATTTACTGCGTTGGGCCTGAGCAAAAGAACTTCCTTTTGTTAGTTTTAAACTTACTGCCTACCAGTTTCATTTTGTGACCCCTAGTTCCTCTATTGTGAAAGAGACTAAATGACAAGTCCCTCTTTACTTCCTCTTCAGCATTTCGTGTTTTGTAAATGCTAATCGCCTCCCCTCTCGAGGATCTCTTTTCTAAACCGGGCGGACCGCGCTTCACTTCGTCTCCCCTCACCCGGCCCCTCCAGGCTGCCCGCCGTCCCCCGCGACCCCGCTCCTGCTGCTACACGTGTCTGGAGCCGGTTGTTACGATTCCTTTCTTAACAGCCCCCGACGTTGTGTTTGCCTTTCCGACAGTTGCCGGGCCGATGTTTGCAGCCAGCCGCCCCCAGGGGCCCGCAGCTCCGCGACACGAAACCCGCCAGAGCAGGAACCCGCCCCTCCCCCGCCCGTCACGTGACGGCTGCGGGCCAGGCCGGGCTGGGGCCATGGCTGCGGCGCTGCTGCGGGCGCTGGCGCTGGCGCTGGTGGCGGGCGGCCCGTGCCGGGCGGAGCCGGGGCCCCGCACTAGCTCCGTGCTGCTGGACGCCGCCGCCGGGGAGCTGCGGGTCGTGCAGGGCTGGGAGCCGGCGGCCGTGGCTTGGGCCAACCTCACGGACCACATCCAGCACGTCGGGTAGGCGCGGGCGGCCTCCGGGGGGCTGGCTCCCTCCCGGCCCTGGCCAGGGGTGGGCTGACAGCTGTGCGAGCCCCGGGGGGACGGGCTCTAGCTGCAGGCCTGCCCCTGCCCTTTGCCTCCTGTCCGGCAGCCAGGTCCCGCCTGCCCTCGGCTTCTAGTCACGTTTCCCCAGCCATTTTCCGCCCCTTGTGCCTTGTGTCCCCAGGCTCCCTCCTCTCAACAACAGGCCTGTGCATTCCTCTGACTGTAGGATCAGGGGAAGAACAAAACCTGCCGCTCTTGGGCATGAATAAATGCTCCTGGGCTCGCAAGGTGGGATCTTGCAACATGCAGAGCGCTCGTTTCAGTGTGTAGCTCCCAGGCACGGGTCTGCCTGCCGGCCACCTGACTCTGCCTCTTGGCTGAGCTCGGATTTATTTATTTTTTTTAATGTATAATTTGTATCCGAGGCCAAATTAGCCAAAACTAATTCCAAATCCAAGAGTCCAGAGCTGTAAGTGGTCCTACTACCAGCAAACATCCTCCACCCGCACCTGCGGCTTCAGATGTTTCCAAAACCTTTGGCAGGCATCCTACTTGCAGGTCCAAGCCTGGAGGCACGGGGTTTAGATGCCCCCCAGTTTTGCTTGCCATCAGCCACGAGGCCCTTGGAGCAAGCTAGGGAGGAGACTCCTATTTCCATAAACCGGGCTTCAAGCCGCTGCACCTCGGCGGGTCCTGAACCATGCCACAGGAGCAGTTCTCCTGTAAGGCAGTTCAGGAAAACTGCCTTCTTGGACACACAGATGCATGGTATTTCCCCTGCCAGGTTAAGAAGCCATTACACTTGATCTGAGCCTTGAAGAGGCCGAGAAGCAAGCTGAGCTCATATAAAGGACACTCCGAAGTGGTTTGTCCTCCTGGGGTTTCGTACCCCTGTGATTTACCTTGCAAGGGTACAGAGAGCCTCAGTTGGGTGGTGGCCTAAACCTTGTAGCCAGCCCACTGCTATCACCCAAACACTTTGCATTTTGGGCATGATAACAGATTGGTCCTACTCTGAAGGCATTATTGCACTGTGGAACAAGACTGGCCCAAAGGGACTGAAACCTGGATTTTTGCTGCTGTCAAGATTTTTTCTTATTTTAAAACTTCAGCTGCTTATTCTCTTCCCTTCACTTAAATCTGAACTAATTGGCTGCAGGCAGGAGTCAGCTGCCCTCCGAGTGTGAGCGTTGCTCATAGGACTCTGGTTCTGCTTATTTGACATCCTGACTCCGCTGTGTCACGGGGAAGGACACAGACCCAACCAATGCCCTGTTCTTGGCACTTCGATCTCTATGGATAGATACAGACCCACAGCTGGGGAATGTTGCCCTGGCCTTTATTTTGGCAAAAATTTCCCATATAACTCTAAGGCAAATCAGATCCCTCTAGAAGTACACTGGGCTCTTTGCACAGTGTTCTGTCACAGCACGTGGCTGTGGGCTCAGTGCTGTGGTGTCCTGCAGACCAGGCTGTGAAGGAGTGGTCATTCTAGTGGTGTGTGGTGGTTTCCTTTACAGCCAGCCTAGCTGGGAGAGTCATTTATTTTGCTTGAATCCAGAGCACCCTTAAGCAGCTTTTGCTCTAAGCCGTGTGGTATGTGTGGCTGCTCAGGCGCTCTCATGCTGCACTGCCAGACACACCTGTGTGGCTGTGCACGCTGCACAGCTTAGAGGGAACGCTGCCCTCAAGTGCCTGTTATTAAGCCCTGGGTAGGCTGAGACCTCGATCACCTGGTTGCTTATTATCTGCAGCTTGAAATAAATTTTTTTCCTGAAGACAATAGGCTGGTTTGGATGGCGGCAAACCTGTAGGTTGGTACTCCGAACCTTTGTTCTGCAGGAACCTTTTGTCATTGTGTGTGCCATTATCCCAAAGGAAAACGATGTTGGTAGCAGGCCAGGACTGTTAAGTGACTTGTTCACCAATGAAATCATATACCTGCTTTGGGCTTCTGGATGTGGATCCTCTAACCAGCCACACGGACTCATCTGACTTAGTCTGAGGTACCATCCACCTGTGGGGAAGGCTTAGCAAAGATGCAGGTTGGGAAGGGCTTGAGTATCAGGTTCTTTTGCTCTTTGCTGTCATTCTAGATGGAGAGGGAGCAAATACTGCAGGTTTTTTCAGCTCGAATGGGGTGGGCAATCAGAAGTTTGTCCAGAGCAACAAAAACCTGGGAAAGCTACAAGGTTATGTTTGGCCAAAGATGTTGGCAGTCATGCATCTCCTCACACTTGTATGCAAAACAGTCTCCCTTTTTTTTTTTTAATGATAAATGCCTTATTTTAGATCTAAAGAAAAAACCCCCCATAAGTATAGTTCCTTTTTGTGGCAGAGCTGGGCCAGAAGTCACATGTTCAGCTTACAAATCAGGAGATACCTTAGAATAACTCTCTGGTTCTTTTTAAGTTGCCTTCTGGTGTCAGAGCTTCAAAGTAGTCATGCTTTTCTCCCTATCAGAAAGTCTGGGAACTCTTTAAGTAGTGTTCTGAGATTCCTGCAAGATCACATGGCTCTAGGACCTGCTGCTTCAGTGAAAGCACTATGCATTTTGAGGCATAGAATCATAGAATTGAAGGACTGGAAGGGACCTGTAAGATCATTAAGTCCAGTCCCCTGCCATGGGCAGGAGATTACTGGGCTTAAGTGAGCTCAATGAAATGCTTGTCCAGCCTCCTCTTGAGCACCTCCAAGGATGGAGACTGCACCATCCCTGCTCGAAATGTGTTCCTTATTTTAGTTACCCTTACGAAAAATAAGTTTTTCCTAATGTCCAACCTAAATCTTTCCTCAATTAACTTGTGCCTGTTGATCCTCATCCTCCCTGGAGGTACCTTACTGAAGAGTTTCTCCCCTAGATCTCGGTGTTTACCCTTGGCATACTTGTAGGCGGCTATCAAGTCACCTCTTGGTCTTCTGTTGCTCAGACTAAACAAACCCAGTTCCCAGAGTCTCTCATAGGGCCTATCCTCCAGGCCCCTGATCATTTGGGTGGCCCTTCTCTGCACCGTTTTAAGTTTATCCACAGCCGTCCTGAAGTGCAGTGCCCAGAACTGGACACAGTCCTCCAGCTGTGGCCTCACCAATGCCGAATAGAGGGGGAGGAGCACCTTTCTGGATCTGTTCACAGCATATCTGCTGATACACACCAGAGTCCTATTTGCCCTGCTGGCAGCTTCATCGCACTGTTGGCTCATATTCATCTTCTGGTCGATTGTCAACCCCAGGTCCCTCTTAGATACAGTCCCAGACAGTGGACCACCACCGATCATATAGATATGGTGAAGGTTCTTCCTACCTAGATGAAGGACCCAGCACTTGTCCCTGTTGAACCTCATCTGATTGTGTTCAGCCCATAGAACCAGTCTTTTGAGGTTGTCTTGGATCCTTACCCTATCCTCAGATGTGTCCGCATTTCTCCACAGCTTGGTGTCATCCACAAACTTAATCATTGCACTTTCCACCTCTTCATCCAAGTCATTGATAAAGATTTTAAGAGGACAGGCCCAAGTCCTGATCCCTGGGGGACACCACTGGTGATGGCCCTGCAGGATGAGGCCATCCCATCGATTACAACCCTCTGGGATTGGTCTCTGAGCTGGTAGCCAACCCACCTCACTGTAGACAGGTGTAGGCCAGTACTCTCCAGCTTAATTGAAAGGATCTCATGGGAAATGGTATCAAAGGCCTTGCTGAAGTCTAGGTAAATTATGTCAACCTCATGCCCCTTGTCCAGCTGATTAGTTACCAGATCATAAAAGGGCACCAGGTTTGTTAGGCATGACCTGCCCTTGGCAGAGCTGTGCTGGTTGCTGCTTAATACCTCACCAGTTCCAAGCTTGTGGTTGATGGCCTCCTTGACAATGTTTTCAAAGATTGTTCCCAGGACCAAGGTTAGACTGACCAGTCTGTAGTTTACAGGTTTATCCCTTTTTCCTTTCTTAAGGATGGGTACTATATTAGCTCTCTTCCAGTCGGTCAGGACTACTCCCAAGGTCCACGACTCTTTGAACAGCTTTGCCAGATGCCCTGCTGTGAGCTCAGCCAGTTCTTTAAGGACTCTTGGATGCAGGTCATCTCGCCCAGAAGAGTTGAACACGTCCAGATGTTCTAAGAGTACCCTCATCTGGTCGGGACTGATTTCATGTGGGCTGTTGTCTTCCCCATATTCCCTGGGCCTCTGGACAGGGAAACAGCTCCCATCTGATTTCAGGAATACCGATGTGAAGTAAACATTTATGAGCTCTGCCTTTTCGTGGGGGTCGACTGTGGGCTGTCCGTCTGTCCCGCCCAAATTCAGTAGGGGTCCCACATGGAACTTGATTTTTTTTCTTGCTCCCTATGTACCTATAGAAAGGTTTTTTGTTGTCCTTTATTTTGGATGCCAACTTGATCTCCATGCCTGCCTGGGCTTTCTGCATCTTATACCTGCAGACCCTGACCATGTGATTGTACTTCTTTGGATGCTGAACCATTTTTCCATTGCTTGTGCTTCATTTTTCTTTGTCAAGAGTTCCCTGATAAGCTGAGCAGGTCTCTTGGCCCCTTTCCCACTTTTTGATGACCTCTTTTTGGGCAGTGAGAATTGTCCCCTTAAGGAAGCTCCATCGATTCTGAACAACTAAGTCATCCAGTTGATGGTCATGGAGGGTCTTTCTAACTAGACTCCTGAACTTACCAAAGTCTGTCCTTCTGCAGTCGAGGACTTCTGTTGTACTGGCTGAGTCACCATTACCCAGAGCACCTCCAATCTTCAGGTCACCTACCATGTCTTCCCCTTTGGTCAGCACTAAGTCCAGGGTGACTTTACCCCTAGTTGGTCCTTCCACAGCCTGTCAAGAGCAGGTCATCAATAGCTGCCAGGAAGTTGGTTGACGTGCTGGAACTGGCTGAGTGGTCTTCCCAGCAGATGTCAAGGTAGTTGAAGTCATCCAAGACAATCAGGTCTTTGGTGCTGGCTGCCTCTGTCACTTCCCTGGAGAATACTTGATCACTGTTGTCTTCTTGGTAGGGAGGTCTATAGTATATTCCTACTATCAGGTCCTCCTCTTCTGAGCCCCATTGTATCTTGACCCAGAGGGTCTCAAGGGACCTCACCCTTCAGTCAAACATGACTTGCAGAGAGGGGTACTGCTCTTTCACATAGAAAGCCACACCTCCTCCCTTCTTCCCAACCTGATCCTTCCTGTAGAGCCTTTAGCCTTCAATGTCCACTGCCCAGTCATATGTATTGTCCCACCAGGTCTCTGTCAGCCCAGTGAGGTCGAATTCCTCGTTTGCCAGAAGAAGTGCCAGTTTGTCCTGTTTGTTGCCTCTGCTTCTGGCATTCTGATAAAGACACCTGAGTTTACCCCTAGTCGTGTCAGGTTTCCTGTCCCACTTCAAGTGCCTCAGGCCATTGGTACTTATCTGTATATCCCCTACTTGAAAGTCCTCCCTTCGGTCATCTTGGCCAGAGGATGTGTACAGCAGTGAAATCTCTCACCCCAAGATATGCCTAGTTTAAAGCCCGTTTTAAAGTAAGTCAGCAATTCTCGTAGAGAGTCATGGCATGTCATCTCCTCTGTAACATCTAGCCATGCAAAATAGGAGGACACTGGCATTGCTGTTTCAACAGGCAGTAGGCACAAGGTGAAATTAAGGAAAAGGGCAGCTGCATTTCATTTCAGCATCCTTGTCATGGGGCTGGCATGTCCTAGACAGTGCTGACAAGGCTGAGGTTCAGGAGATCCCTTGCACATATAGGGTGATGCATCTAGGTTGGTGGGAAGAAAGGAGATAGTGTTTATGACAGACTTGCCATGTTTCACTTACCTTCTCAGGTTGTTGTATGTGTTTAGCAGTTTCAAGTGCTCGATTGTGGACTCTGCAGAAGACCACTGATCCTAAAGAGTTGTAGCCTCTTGCATCACCTCTGGAGGGGCTTTCTGCAGGAGAAAAGCAAGTCACCTTAACAAGACAGGGTGTGTGAGGAAGCTTGGGTTGTCAGGTCCTCTCTACTGTACTTGTCCTGTGGGTAACTCTGATCCCAGAGTGATCTGACTGGCACTGGCCTGCAGATCCTTACAAAAATAAATACCCCTTCTTCCCCTGCCTGTGCAGGAGAGCCTGTTAGGCAGCTGCAGCAGGACACTCAGCTATCTTGACTGCTCAGGTTTAGCCACCTGGAGGAGCTGGTGCCCTTGACTGCTGCCCTGCATCTTTGCTGTGGACAAGCATGAATAATCTCCTGTCTCTGTGGTGTAATGTGGAGCCAGAGGCAGAGGGGGTCCCAGGGAGGCCGCAAACAATGTGGCTGTTCTATCATGGAGGATGGCCTGGGTTGGAGCCATGCTGTCTGCTCTCTCAAGGCCTGGAGCAACTCCAATTTCAGAGTGTCCCCTGTCTGCCAACTTCCACAGGCAGCCTGGCTGGGCATTGGAAATACATTGCAAACCAGTGTCAAGGAGTCTGGTTCAGGGCCCTTGTCAGTAGATCTATTGTCTGTGTCTGCCTTGGCCCCCATGGTGCAGAGTCAAGGTCTGCTTCTCTGTCTGCAGCCTGCCCTCCCGGAGGGAGTCCCAAGGGCAGCTGGCTGAGGTATGTCCAAAAGCAGAGCCCTCTACATGGGGCTACAGTACTGAGTGCCAGAGAAATGCCAGTGCAGAGAAAAGACAATGATCCTATAATGGATGCAGTCCTTCTGCCTGTCCTCCTCTGGTTGTGGTCGTTTGGGGAAAAATCCCAGTAGTCACTGCCCAGGGCTCCAGCCTGGTTCTGGCCCCAACTTGCACTGGGTGACTGCACTGGAAAGTTCCTGGGACCAGGTCCAGCAGGTGAGCACAAAGTGTTCACCATGGCCAAGGGAGCAGGTTTGCTTTGTCCCGAGTCTGAGCTCTTATCTGAAGGGCATTTAAGATAGTAGAATACACACAGCTCGGCTGGATTCCTGACTGCTCTCCAGGCGCATGGCCAGGCAGTGCATTGTCTTCTATCTGCGAGGTTTTTCCATTGCACTAATTTGAGCTGTGTCTTCATCACAATCATTGCATCCCCACTTTTCTTGGGCAGGTGGTCCTTCCTGGAGCTGGCCACCAATGAGAAGTACAATGACAGTCTGCAGGCCTACGCTGCGGGGTTGGCTGAAGCAGCTGTGTCCAAGCAGGTAAAGGATAATCCAAGGTGGGGGTGGGGATAGGGAAGACCTGGCTGCGCTGGTGTTTGTTCTGCTCCAGGGTTATCCAGGCCTGGCATCCTCTAGCTCTGCTGCTGCACAGCAGTTCTAATATGCAGCCCCCAGCTGAGCCTAGGTCTTACAGGAGGACAGGTGTGACATCTCTGTCTTCTGGGCCAGATCAAGACCACAAGGAGCCTCATGGGCCAGAACTGGACACAGCAGTGGTGGTAGTGGTCCAGGGGTTAACATAGCTATTGCTTACCACTTCTCCCCATTGCTGTCATGCATCCCCAGTACAGCTCCATAGCTAGGAATTTGATGGTGGGCCCCAACCCTGAATTCGCAACCCTTCTGGAGATCTGCAGGCCAGATGAAGCAGGTCTGTGGGTCATCTCTGTGACCGCCCTGCTATGGATAAATTTATCTTGGCCCTTACTGTGCAGTAAAGTTATTCCTTACTGAGGAGTAGACACCACCAGCTCTTCATGTTAGCAACCCCCAGCAAACTCTATTATTGTACCTGGCTGGTATACTAATGCACTGCGACAGAGGGGATTTGAATTGAGCAGACAGCTACCCAGGTATGAAATTGAGTGGACACACAGTGCCTTCCAGGTAGTACCTTTTCATGCCATAAAGTTATGGCATGTTATATGAAGGGTCATTTTACCCTGGGGCCAAGTGATTTACTGCAGAGCAGGGCAGGGCGTTTTGTGTCTGCTCTTTTTGTATACAACAATGTTGTGTGCCTACCGTTTTCCCCCCACCCCCATCTCTTCCACCAATGCTCCAGGTCTGTGTCAGTCCTGACTTGCACCCAGCAGATTCTCTGATCGGGCCTCTTGTTTGGGCTGTTACAGACACACATGTCCAAAGACCTACGCTCCCAAACTTGTTTTGCTTACATCTGAGCTCAGTTCGGAGTTGCGTTTTTGCCCCCTCAGCTACCTCCTGCCCCCAGTCACCATCTCTGGATCTGCAGCCAGCTCTCTGTCCGTAGCCAGTGCCAAATGCTCTGGCATTATTGAGGGGCAATAGAGAATCAGCACTTTACACCAGATTTGAGGCTAGCCTGCCCTCCCCACCCCTCATCTTGTCATTTTGTCTCCCTCTAGCTCATCTATATGCACTGGATTAACACCATGATGGGCTATTGTGGCCCCTTTAAATATCAGACCGACTACTGTGAGAAGCTGAAGAGCTACATAGAGGCCAACCTGGCTTGGATGGAAGAGCAGATGGAGAAGGGAAAGGATTCTGAGTATTGGTACCAGGTAGGAGACCCAGTATTTTCAATCTGCATGTATCAACAAGGGATGCTGAGCACTGTACAAAATGGTAGGGTTTCCTGTGAGAAGGGCATGAGTCTCAGACATCATTCCTCATCCAGGAGGCCCCAGACATGGGAAAATCAGGGAACTGATTTCTAAATACTAAATTCGTTCACTCTCCCATCTGGTCCTGAAAGGCCATGGATTGTCAAGCATAGCTCCCAACTACTTGTGGCCCTTACAGGTTTACCTGGGATTTCAAGCAAATAAGTGAATAAGTGTCTTGGCTAATTGCAGCTGGGGTGATCAGATCTGGCCTTTGTGTTTCTTTTCTCTTACAGGAGAAGTTAATCCTTTATTTCCCTTCCTAGAAACCTTCACATGCTGAGGGCTGACTGGGCAGTTTCACACACAAACAAGGTTGAATTTCAGGGCTGGAAGGGAAACTAGAGCCATCCTGACTTGGCATTGAAGCTCAGCAGCTTGCTCTGTTTTGTTGGCATGTGGCCTGCTGGTCATGATGATTCAGAAAGAGGAAAGATCTTAGCCTGATTGCAGAGCTCAGCAGGCTTTTCTGGCTGGTGTTCAGGGGGAGGCCCCTAGCACATGTGATCTCCAGTCACTGAGGCTGGGCACAGGTGTAACTGAACCTCTTGGAAAAGGGAGGGGGATTTGCTGCTGGCGGGTATGTACATAAACTATTCTGATTTAACTGTTACATCTGTCATCTGCTCCTATAGCACTAAGTGAGCTGCAAATTCATTCTTGAATGAAATGAGGTTAAGGTTACGAGAGTGTTACTTCCCCTTACTGCTGCTTTTAGTAGAAGGTCTAACATTAACAATAGAACATCTTATACCCATGTAATTTACTACTAGTATAACTGTTACATATGTTCATACCCTCAGACACAATTGCCAAGAGCATCATCATGTCCTTCAAGAGCCACTTGTCAGAGTAGGTTGTCCTTCCCTTTTCCATTCTGGACTCTCTTGATCTGACCTGTACTGCCTGTTGTGAGATCCTGGCCCTGTGCCCTCCCCATGGTCCGTCCCACCCCATGAAGGAGTTTTATGTGACCTGTTCCTTCCCTCGGTAGGTGCGCCTGGCTTTGCTGCAACTCAAGGGCCTTGAGGATGGTTACTATGGACGAGTGGCCTTCCCCAGTGAACAATTCTCCATCACCCCTTTTGGCTTCCTGTAAGTTCGATGGGAGAAGGATGAATCCTCTTAACCCCTTCAGCTCTGAATTGTGTCAGGAACAGAGATGAGCTGAAGTCAAGGGGGAGTTCTGCCTGGTGGTGGCAAGGGGACATGGGTGTCTGGCCAGCCTGAGCCAAATAGCTGTGGCTGTCCTGGCTGCCATATGGGCCTTGAGGCTGTGTCCTGTACACATGCAGGAAGGGAAGGCCATAAGCTTCAGGCATGTATTATAATCCCCATTGTGAGGGAAACTGAGGCATGAATTGGTGATGCGTCTTGCTCAGCAAGGAAGTCAGTGACGGCACTGGGGGTAGACCCCAGGAGCTGAGACTCCAGGACTCATGCTGGGTGCACGAGATATTCCCCAACCACGCAGCTTGACATAGGGGTCATGCTTGGAAATGGTGCCTTGTTGCTCCATCCCATGTACCTGTGGAGTCCTCCCAAGAGAGATTGCTGACCAGCCAGTGTGCCTTGGCTCCCATTAGGCCAGAAGCAGAGCTTCCTATGCTGCTGGCTGGTTTTGGATTGCAGAACCCTTCCTAGACACACTGCCTCTCTGTGCCCCAGTTTCCCCACATGTCTAACAAAAGGAGGAGGAGGTCTCCCCTGAGAACTGCTGAGGTAGCATTTGTGTGGTGCCTCAGTGATGGGAAGTGCTGTGTTGAGGGGGTGGGGATCTTCCAGTTGCTGTTCAAATACTTCAGTACTGCATTCAGACTCTCTAAACCCTTTGGACACACAGTGCATTTCTCCCTGTAAGGCCCCTAGAGTCTCAGAATTGAGCCTTGGATGGTGCCACTGAGCTGTGTCACTTTGTGTCCCTGTGTGTTACTCTCCAGTGGCTGGGTCTGGTATTGCTGCCCACTGTTTTCCTCATGTGATTAGTTTAGCTCATGGGGTTGAAGAAGGCCCGAGTCAATGGAGGCAAAAGTCAGGCATTCCTTACCTGGTGCCCTATGTCAGCCTTTGCCTGAGGAGGCAGTTTTAAGCCTGTCAATAGGGCTTGCACTTTATCTGTGCTTAGATAAGAGGGCTGAGCTGTGACAGCAGGGAGTGAGTCTGGGGGGCGGTTAAGTTGATCCCCTTCCAGCCCTGTGCATGTGGCAGGAGTTCCTGTGTTCCTCTAAGGGCTGGGCCTGCCTGGGATAACCAGGGCAGGCTTCCCACTGAGCTAGGGAACCTAAACATGCAGCCAGTCATCCTGGGCATTGGTGATATTGGGTGTCTGTTTTTCTCCCTGGATCCTCAGCTTGTTCCAGTTGGGGGGTGATCTGGAAGACCTTGAATCTGCCTTGAACAAAACCACCAGTGCACGTGTCCTCGGCTCTGGATCTTGCTCTGCCCTCATCAAGCTGTTGCCAGGAAACAAAGATCTCTTTGTGTCCCACGACACCTGGAATTCCTACCAGTCCATGCTGCGCATCATCAAGAGATACACGCTGCCCTTCCACACCTCGGCCCAGAGTGCGTATGGGATATATATGGGGAGGGCAAGAGGGGAAGGAGCCAGCTGGCGTAGTGCGAGCATGGAAGCTTCCCACGTTTCTAGCATATTTCTCTCCTGCTTATGCATAATGAGAGAAGAGCTCTTGCTGTTGGGTTCCACTGGGCTGACCCAGGAAGAGGGGAGATTTCAGCTCCTGCTGCCCCTCTGGATTCTGTCACCTCTGAGTGGAGTTTGCTGTATGCAACTGGAGTCCTCTGACAGTGTCTGTCACTGGGGGAGGGGCTGTCGGGCTACTGATCCCATGCCCCTGATGGCTTCCTGTGATCTGGTCCATCAGGCAACTTTGTGATTCCGGGGAACGTCCAGGTTTTCTCATCCTATCCTGGCACCATCTTCTCAGGAGATGACTTCTACATTTTGAGCAGTGGCTTGGTGAGTAGCTGTGGTACCTCTCTTGACACAGCCCCGTTGTCCCTGACTCCTGCTGGCTGTGCATTGCCTTCCCCCATCTTGCTGCTTCAGGGTTCAGCACTAGGGCTGTGTGAAACAGCACCGTTCCATTTCGACTTGCGTTTTGAGGTCCGACAGAACAGCGTTTCATTTCAAATTTCATTTACATTTGAAACCACTGTTCTGTTTTGTTTAGTCAGAACAGTGACGCTGTTTCTACGTTTTGCCCATAGGCTATAATGGGGAAGCTCGAAACAGCCTCTCCCCTCCGGCAGGCAGATTGGGGGCCCGCAATCCCAGGAGGGCTGTTGGGGATCGTGATCATGCTGGGGAAGGCAACTCAGCCCAGCTGGGCTGAGTTCCCCTCCCCAGCCTGATCGTAGTGCTGGGGAGGGGAACTGAACCCGGGCTCAGTTCCCTTCCCCTGTGCTGTGAATGGCTTCCCGCAGCCTGGTGGCAGGAGGCTGGGAGAGCCAGGTTGCAGTCCCTGCTTGGCTGAGCCACATGGGGCTGCAGAGCCCCTGGGAGCACAGCCCTGGTTCTCCTGTCTCCCACCACTCGGCTGTCGGCTGCTTCGAAACTCAAAACGTTTTGAAATGTTTCAACTAGTCTCGTTTTGTTTCAAGGCTGTTTCAAAGCTCTTTTTTTTTTATTTCACTGTTTCAAGCTTGAAATGAGTCGAAACAGTGCTGAAACGAAACAGTTGGTGAAATTTCGCACAGGCATATTCAGCACCAGGGTAGTGAACCAAGGGCTCTGCCTCTGCCTTGGTGTCTAGTCCAGGGTCCTGTCAGTGCAGGGTTGTACTTAGGTGTCTCCCTGCCATATTAACTCCCATGCACCCCCAGTCTTTACATGGGAAGTGGGACAGGGTGGATCCAGCTTGGCCTATTCCACCCCCAAATTCCTGCTCTGTTACTGAGAGCCCAGGCCTGGACTCTGGTCACTTCCCCTCTTTGCTGGCTTTGATCAGGGCCTCATTACTGTGGTTCCTGTAGGTGACTCTAGAAACCACCATTGGGAACAACAATGCTGCCTTGTGGAAGTACATCAATCCGAAAGACAGCGTCCTGGAGTGGCTACGAAATATAGTGGCCAATCGACTGGCCAGGACAGGGGCTGAGTGGTCGGCCATCTTCCAGGAGTTCAACAGTGGCACGTAAGCTGGCTTAGGCTCAGGCTCACTCCTTCAAAATCTTTACTTCTACATGGGATGTTTAAGATGCTGTGTTCTATTTCGGCTGAGCAGGGAGATTTAAGCTGGCTTTGATATCAGGATTTTGTAGTAGGCACTCTATGGTGATGGCAGAATGTCATGGGTCATCGCAGAGCACATCTATACAGCAGTCAGAGGTGTGCCTACAACCCATGGGCATTCCCAGGCTTGTATAACGTAGCCAATATGGGTACCCACAGCAGTGACAATGCACTGTACCAGCCTGCCACAGACCTTGGCATCTTACTCAGACAGTTAGCCAGTGTTGGTCCATGCTGACGTGGCTTCACTGCTGTTAGCTAGATTAGAATGAGCTGTCTTGTGCTAGCTTTCCTGAAAACTCACTCCATGGCCACGTGGTATGACACAGCTATAGTAGCACTGTAGGTTGCTAAGGAACTGTGGTGCCATCTCGACATGATGTCTGTGTTGCTGTAATTGAAAAGTAAACTTAACAGGTGTGAACCAGCAGCTAGGTTGCTTGCACCATTGCCCACTGCTGGAAGGGCGTATTACTAATACTGTTATGCATATTACAGCATGATATTGAAAACTGCCATGAAGGAGGAGAAAAAAATTGTTCCCTCTTGCCAGAGAAGGCAGGATGTGAGGCAGTGGATTTCAGCTAAAGCCAAAGAGATTCAGCTCAAATTTCAGGAAAAACTCCCTGACCATAAGGGCAGTAATATCAGTGCAACAAGCTGCCGGCTGTGGAGGTTTTCAAGAAGAGGCTGGATAAGCATGGGATGGTTTAGGAATAACACCTGCACTTGTGCTAGTGATTGCATTAGCTAAACACAGGTTCCTTCCACCCCGTGATACTCTGAATAGCCAAGGCAATGGGTAGGGGAAAGGTGTAGACTAGTTATGTCTGTTGCTGAGGGAGACTGTCCTCTCCTGGAGATGATCAGGGCTTGTGTTTTGGAGTGGAAGGATCTGAATTTAGTCCCCGTCATTGCCATGCAGCTCTGAGATCTGTGGTGCAGTAAGGTATAGAGACACTTGGGAGGTCCTATGTAGCTATGGGTGTGCCACTAGAACAGCATTCATTCTGTTTGCCACAGAGCAGTCAGCCTTGCTCTCAGAGCAGCCTGCAGTTTCTGATTTCTCTGCAGCTGTAAAACCAGTGGCCAGTGATGCATCAAGTTGATGAAGTGGTGGGGAAGAAACAGGTGGGAGGGGCGGAAACGAGAGCAGGGGAGGGAATCCTTGTGACACTTCAGTGGAGCTTAGCTGGTTCCTGGTTACAGTGTCTCTCAGTCTGTGGCAGCAGCCTGAGAGTTGTCTGTTGCAGCTCAGATGAGATCCTCCAAACCACATTGCTATTCTTCATGGTATGCCTGCAGTCTGCACTGCAGAGAAGCTAGTTGCCCTGAGTAGCCATGTAGAAGGACTGTTGCTAACAAATGCTGTGGTTGAAGGACACTGATCTTGGGGTGCGACCTCTCTGCTCCTTTGCCCAGGTACAATAACCAGTGGATGATTGTGGACTATAACGCTTTCCTCCCAGGCAAGGCCAGCATCCAGCAGGGGGTGCTGATGGTGCTGGAGCAGATCCCGTAAGTGATTTTTCTTTTTCAAACCCCTCATCTAGCTGTAGCAAGCTGTGGGCAGGACGCTACAAAATCACTCCCATCCCTGCCTGACCCTGGGCATTAATGAAGTAGTGCCTGGGCTGTTACAGCTCCTGCCCCTGTGTGGAGGTTCTCCCTTCTGTGTTCAGCCCAGCCTTAAGTGTCTGAGACTTTCACTGTTGTTCCAAGACAAGGCTTAATTTCCCATCTCCCATGCCAGAGATGTTGCTGAGATGCGGAGAAGACAGGGGCTCCTGATTAAGGAGAAGTGGCTGCTCTGGCTGACTGGCTGACTTCCCAAAAGACAGCCTGTTCTTCCTGTCCAGCTGGGTGTTGGCTCCATTTGGCCATTCTTGGCCCTGACCCAGAGATGACCGTAGCAGGGTGTGGGGGCTGGGGCAAATCAGCCTATGTGAGGCCCCTTTAACAGTGTGAGGGGCAGGGCCGTGGTCATCCTGCCTGGCTCTATGGGGCTCCCAAAGCACAGGGCCTGGGGCAGTCGCCCCAATTCCCTCCTCCCCACCCCACCAAAGGATGGCCCTGCCCTGATCAGACCTAGGAGAGCTGAGAGGACAGCAGGCTGCTGGGGATGGCTGGTGGCTGTTTTTAACTGTGGCAGCTTTATACCTGGAGCAGACTCTGGACTCCCCCAGTTAGACTGACAGGATCCTTTTTTATTCAGGATTTTTGAGTATCTTGAGAGGGGAAGGGGCACTCCTGCTTTCCCTGCATGACAGCCACTTCCCAGTGTGTTCTGGCCTGTCTCATGCCAAGCCTTCTTCTCTCCATCTCAGGGGTCTGGTGATTGCAGCTGACAAGACAGAATTGCTGTACCAGCAGGGATACTGGGCCAGCTACAATGTGCCGTAAGAACATGCTTCTCCCTCCATTTATCCCACCCTCCCTGGCTTAGGGAGCCTGGGCTACAGGAGTCAGCAGAGTGAATAGGCCCCCTTGTCCCTGCTGCCCTTACCCCTGGTGCCCTTAGTTGGGCACTGCTCTGACTGGTCTAAAGCCATTGATGTTAATAGGATTATGGGGCTTAAGAATAGGATTCACCTTGCCCTCTCTCATCCTTGCCCCATGCCAGCAGGGGCTGGCATTCCTATGGCTGCAAAAATGGCCTGTTGTGTGTCTCTGACTAGTTCCAGCTGGGAGCAGCCATAGCCCAGCTCATCTCTTAAATTGGACCTCTCTTCCCCTCAACTGTCATTGTCTGTGAACATGGAGGGGGCCTGTGAGGATGTGGGTTGTCCTGAGAGGCTGGAAACAGGCTTTACTGTCCTCCTCCATGTCAGGGAGGATCTGCCTCTTGGCTCTGATCCTGAGCTGGGGTTCCTTAAGGTGTGTGCAGGTCAGGAAGAGCCCCTGCTGTGGGCACTGATGTTGGCAGTGTCCTGCTCTCTTCCATCAGGTACTTTGAGGAGGTCTTCAATGTAAGTGGCAACCTGGAACTGGTGAAGAAATACGGTGACTGGTTCACCTATGACAAGAATCCCCGGGCCCAGATCTTCCGGCGAAACCAGACACTTGTCCAGGACATGGACTCCATGATCCGGCTCATGAGGTGAGGGCTCCCCTGTGGGGCAACGGCATTTCATCTGTGGAGGGCACACTACCTATAGGAAGAACGGACCTCAGTACACACACACTCCTCCCCCTTTGGACTAGGCAGCCAGGGAGGATGGGTAAGTTTAGGGCAAACTAAGCAGTGGGGGAAAAATGAAGGTGCTTAGTGTTCTGCTATATGGTAGTCGCAAATGTTGAGGTTGGCTAATGAGGCCTCATCACATGCTGGCCCTTTGTAACTCTGCGTTGTCTATGAAATTTATCCATAGGCTCAGAGGAGACTTGGTGGCAGCCTATAAGTACATCAGGAGTGTACATCAGGACCCGGGAGCATGTCTGTTCACCAGGGCTCCTTTAGGGAATACTAGGTCCACTGGTCACACACTGCTGAAAGACTATTTTAGACTGGACATAAAGAAAAACTTCTTTACTGTCTAAGTCTGCAGAGTCTGGAACAGACTCCCCCCAGAAGTGGTGCAAGCACCTACTCTGGACATGTTCAAGTTGCATTTGGATGATTATCTTGCTGGCGTCATCTAACCCCAGCTGATTTTCTGCCCCTTGGGCAGGGGACTGGATCCAATCTCACAAGGTCCCTTCCAGCCCTAATGTCTATGAAATATATGAAACTAAAAATATTTTGAGATTCTTGGAGCTGGGAGGCTTTTATGAAGTGGTGATGTGTTGTGATGTCATAGTGATAATCTTGTCTTGATATTCAGGGATAATGCAGTGTTGCAAAATCCCAATACTCTGTTCCTTTAAAGCAGGCAGGGGGAGCCCTTCCCTGTGTGTTGTAAGTAATGTCCAGAAAGAAAAATGTTATGTGAGAACTGGGTTCCATGAGCAGGATTTGGCTCTTTATCCCAAGCAGTAAGCACCTTTATGGTCAGGGATGTTCAGATGCTGGTAGCTTATTTCCAGTGTGTACAAGGGCAGGTTCTTTGTTCATCACCCCAAGGCTGATTCCACTCACCTAAGTCCCAGCTGCAGTTCTACCTGTAGGGCCTCCTGCTTCCTGCATTAAGTTAACCATCCTGCCTGATCTCCTAGTGAGTGAGGATGCATGTTAGACCCCTTATTTATAGAGCTGCCTGCCCAGGGCGATGAGACCCAGTTCAACAACTCCCTTAAGGTAATGAGTCTGTCTGTTGACTTCAGATCAGCCCAGTAACTCCAACTCCGTCCTGTCCCAGTGGCTTCTTGTTCCCCTGCCCTGTGAGCCAGTGAGCCACCTGCCTAGCCTGTTGTTGGGAGAATGTGTCTGCTGCTGTAGGACACAGCTCCCCTTCACTACCCAGGATCAGCATCTTTGTGTCTCCTCTGCCCCAGGTTCAATAACTTCCTGAAGGACCCGCTGTCCCGCTGCCGGGGCTGTGACCCCCCTCAGAATGCTGAGAACTCCATTGCTGCCAGGTCAGACCTGAACCCGGCCAATGGGACCTACCCCTTTGCTGCACTGCGCCAGAGGTCACACGGGGGCACTGACATGAAGGTGAGGACAAGCATGTGGTCCCCGTGGTGCTTGGCACTGCTGCAGATCCAGAGCAGCGGGAGATCAAGTTGGGTTCCTCTGTGCTGGAAGGGGATGTTTTAAGGTGCTGCTCTGGGTTTAGTCGTTGCATGCTCCTGCTGTGAAAGGCATCTTGGTCATGGATCTCCAGGCTGTTGGGCATGGTAGAGCTTGCATATAGTTCCATATTGCCCTGTCTTGCTACAGTGGAGATTGGGCCACATGGAGCACATTCCCAATGACTGCTCAACATGCATCAAAGCCTGACAGTCAGGTAGTGGGACCAGGTTAGCCCAGCCCTGAGCGTGTGCCAGGAGGCAGGTTTGAGATGGAGCATCTGCAGGTGGCTAAAAGGGTTCAGGGTCAGGCTAACCCAGTCGCATTGCGTGTCCTCAGGCTTTGGTGTGGACTGCGTGGGAGCAGGTGGGTGGGATGTGCTCAGTGACAGTGCTGATGTGCTTACAAAGGACTTGTTGCAGTCTTGGCTAGAACGACTTGGATTTCAGGTAGGAGAGCTTTGATTGTGAGGTCATAGGTTCAGTTCCTGATGTTTGATGCTTCCCCAGGGGATCTGATACTGTTTGTGTGTGTATAATATAAATCATACCATGTGTGTGTGCCTCCTTGTGTTCCAAGGCATTGTTCTGGCTTGGGTGTGTCTGTCCTGCTGGCAGGATGTCTACCTTGTGGTGCTTGTCCTGACTATAGAGATGAAGCTATTGTCTTCCTGTGTTCTCTCCTTAGATCACTTCTTACAGGATGGCCAAGGACTATAGCCTGATGGCTGCCAGTGGACCCACCTGGGATGATGTTCCTCCTTTCCAGTGGAGTACCTCCCCCTATAGCAATCTGCTTCACATGGGACACCCTGACCTCTGGAAGTTCCCACCCATCAAGGTTCGGTGGGACTGAAGCAGAGGCCGATCCCCCGAGGGTCACAGCTATGTGGCTTGGGGATGGGGGTTGACACCCCACCATCTTCCCATCTGTCTTGTATGCCAAACTTTGGCCTTGCCACTGTGCTTTGGAAAGTGGGTGCGCTCCATCTCCAGCTCCTTCCCCTGGAGGAAGAAGGGAAGCATGTCCCATCTGTCTGTCTGACTCTGCAGGGGGAGGAAGATGATATGGGGGGAGTAGGAGGGTAGCAGGATGCTGTTGAGTACAGTGCACTTACTGGATCAAACTGAGTCTTGGCTTAAGTGGATGTAGTTCTCATTGGGTGCATCTACATGTTCATTAATATGCAGTAGTTACTGTGAATTTAATTTAGTACTTAAGTACTAAGTAAATGCACAGTAACTTGCGCTACTGCACAGTAGTGCCAGCACATGGTTTTTTTTGTGATGCTTACTGTGCAGTAGCCTAATAACACTGCACAGTAGCATATTAGCATGGTTTTTGACTAGCACACTGCTGTACAGTGTTATTAGGCTACTGCGCAGTAAGCATCTCATGTGGGCATGCCCGGTGTAACCAATGCTTTTGCTTCTTACTGAAGCTGTGGCTTGGACTGTCCCGAGGTGCGTACCTCGGTTTTCTTCTGCAGCGTTATTTTACCTTGCAAACCAGGTTCTCCTTCCCTCCAGAAATGTGGCACTGCTGTTTTCCAGGCAGGTCCAGCTTCCCATTGTACCCTCCCTCCCCTGCCTTGAAGGTGTTCTGTCAGTGCTGCTTCCTTAATACCCCTGCTTTGGAAGCTGGTGCCCAAAGTCCAGAGCTGACACCAAATCCCAGAAGGAGGCTGGCAGCCCCAGGAAGAGCTGCATGCTGTGGTGGAGCTGTGCTCTCGGGGGCTTCTGCACTTCTATTGGTGCCAGGAAGTGACAGGTCTGGGGCATAAACTCTTGGAGTGACCCATAGGAAGGAGTATGTCCATTCTTTGGACCCATTACAGGCACCCTTTGTAATTTGCCCCCTCTTGAATGTAAACTTCAAAGCAACTGGTGGGGGCAACTGGAGATCTGCAGCCCTTAGTCTTCCACGATGGGGTTTTGGGTTGCACCAGCCTAACCATGTCTCTGGGGTGCCAAGGCAGATTGCCCTTCCTGGGTGGAATTGTGCGTGGCATGTCACATCTCTTCCCTTCACTCCATTTGCAGTGGGCTTGGAAACTGTCTTGAGAAACAAGTGGGCTGTGTCGGAAAGGAGTCTGATTACTCTTGTTTTGTTTTGGCTGTTGTCTGACATGCCTGGGGCCACATCCCCTAGGCTGCTGCTGTCCTTGTTGCATCCTCCACTGGTCCAAAAGGTGAGGCCTTAAGGGGATTGGGGTGTAGGGCAATCCAGTAGGATAATGTAGAGGGGTTCCACTGAGGAGTCCCCAGACCCTGAGATTTCTTCCTGCCCTTGCTCTGCTTGCAGCTCTTATTTCCCTGGGATTGGATTCCAGTTGTGTGGGGAGAACATACCTGGGGCAGGTGACTTCACATGTTCAAGGGAAACGGGGCATGACTGTTCCCCAGGCCAGCTGGGTCAAAAGTGTTCCTCTTTAAAAAGGGGGAGGTCCATTGAGCAAGCCCCTCACTGGAGTAGGACTCGGGCACTGGCAGGGGCCGGTCCTGGAGGATCGCTTGCCTCTTTGGATGAGCTGTGGCTTGCTCCAGATTAGCCTGGTGAATGTATTTCTGCGACTGACTGCAAGGCCAGGCTGTGTGTAATCAATGCAAGGAAAGGCGTTCCTGTCTTGTGAGATCAGGAATCAAAGGAGCTGAATGTTTGGTTAATAAAAATAGACTTGACTTGTCTCTTTCTTGTCTCTGCTCTTAGAGAAGGGGGTTTGCTTCATGCCCTCCATGGGGACCTGGAGATTTGGAAGCTGCAAGGGACTGTTAGGATCTGGCCCCAAATTGAGGTAGTGGTTTCATCCAGTGACTTGTTTCAGGCCCATCACTGAGGTTGAGCAAGTGCATGTCTCAGATTTCATAGATTTCATAGACATTAGGAGCTGGAAGGGACCTCAAGAGATCATCAGGTCCGGCCCCCCTGCCATAGGTGGGAAGTCAACTGGGATAAAATGACCTCAGGAAGCAATATATCCACCTGTTTTTTGAAGGAGTCCAGAGTGGGTGCTTGCACCATCTCCGGGGGGAGTTTGTTCCAGACCCTGGACACAAGCACCATAAAAAACATTTTTTCTTATATCCAGTCTAAATCAGCCTTCCTGAAGTTTATGGCTGTTAGATCTTGTTATCCCTTGTGGAGCTCTGGTGAACAGTTCTTCCAGGGCCTGATGTACCCCCTTATGTAATTGTAGGTTGCCACCAAGTCCCCTCTGAGCCTTCTTTTCTCAGACTGAAGAGTCTCAAGTCCCTCAGTCTCTCCTCGTATGGCCTTCCCTCCAGGCCTTGGATCATATGAGTGGCTCTCCTCTGGACTCTCAAGCTCCTCCACGTCCTTCCTGAAGTGGGGGCCCAATACTGGACGCAGTACTCCAGCTGTGGTCTCACCAGGGCCAAGTAAAGCGGGAGGATGACTTCCCTGGTTTTGCTTCAGATGCATCAGAAGATGCACATCAGAGTTTGGTTAGCTTTGCCAGCCACAGCATCACATTGGTGGCTCATATTCATCTTGTGGTCAATCAAGACCCCTAAGTCCCTTTCAGGTGTGGCGTTAGCGAGCATAGCACAGCCAAGCCTGTAAGTATGCTGAGGGTTCTCCCCACTGAGGTGCAGCACTTTACACTTCTCGGCATTGAAGACCATCAGGGTTTGATCAGCCCACCTTGACAGCGTGTCCAAGTCAGCCTGTATCCCCAGCCTGTCTCGCAGTGTGACCACCCTCCCTCATAATTTGGTATTTTCTGTGAACTTGGCGAGTTCACATCTGATTCCTGAATCCAGATCATTAATGAAGATATTAAAGAGTACCGGCCCAAGTACTGAGCCCTGAAGGACTCCACTGGTCACACTGTGGCACGTTGATTTGCTCTCTTCAATTAGTACTCTTTGGGTCCGACCCCTAGCCAGTTGCCTAGCCATTGGACCATATGATGATCAAGGCCACAGTTCCCCAGCTTAACCATGAGGACATCATGGGGAACTAGGTCTTGGAAGATGTCCTCTTGGATCTCTCTGCAAGTATCCCAGGCTCCCTGATGGGGTGTGCAGGACCTCCTGTCAGTTATATCCTGAGAAGCAAAAGCCTTGAAGATGCTCCTTACTGTGAGCTTAATTAGGCTCAACCTCTGCTAAATTCTGCTGTTACAGCTTTCACACTTTGGCACATGTGTGAAAGTAGCATCCCCAGCTCTGTCTGCTCCAGAGCCTCTGGGCCCAGCCTGGGAAAGAGAGCTGGTTTGCAATGCATTTTGGGATAGCTGCGCACAGAGAAACCTGGGACTTTGGAAGAGTGGCCAACCCATTTTGCAGGCTTCATTAGGTGGTAGCAGATGGAGATTCTTGAAAGCTGACAGCTGCCTGAGAACATCCCAGAAGCAGGTCCTACGCGTGATGGGACCCACGTGCTGTTCGTGAATTGTGTGGAGTCAGCTATTTCATATCTTCTGCCCACCACACCACATAGCACAGTCAAACTTGAGCCACAACCAATGTTTCTAATGGTCCTAAAGCGATTGTGCCCTCCAGAAAATCCTCTTAGCCAGGACCCTCAAGCTGGTGGTTGGGAGTAATGAGATAATTAGTTTGGGATTAATTAGTTAATGTGTGTAAAGTGCTTTAAAGGAATAAAGTTCTCACTTGGGGCTAAGTCGTGGCTGTATGGAGCAGCATGGCTGCCTGAGAGAGGGATTCCCTTCAGAGAGGTTAAACTGTCTGCCCTTTGGTCTAATTAGCCCTCCCTTGTTCTCAGATTAGGGTGCAGTGGTATAAAATGGACTGCCAGGTTTTCATCAGGCCTTCCCGTACGCTGAGCCCTGTGGTGCTTGGGAAAAGCCCCTCTGAACTCCAGTCCCACCAGCAAATCCCTGCCCAATGGGCCTTTCCTAGGAGTCCTTCGACATCATTGCCATTAACTTTCTAGACTTGGTTACATAGGTGGAGTTGGGGCAGGGGATGGGGGTGTCAAGCATATGACCCATGGGTCCCATCTCGCCATGCAGAAGATGCACTTCTGCATCTGCCCCACAGACCTGGAAATTCTGTGCGTGAGACCAGCCCGGGTGGTTAATGTGGCCACTACTCATTGTGCCCGAGAATGTCCATGCTAAGTGGTTGCATTAAGCCTGCGGATCCTGATCACCCTGTTGCCAAATTTCTGTTGTGATCCATGTTGGGGACATCTTGCCCTGGTGGCAGGGTGTGGTGGCCTCACATTGACAGACCAGCTAAGGCAGCTGTGGGGGTTAATGCCTGAGCCGTGGTATCACATGGGAGTTAATGCTGCTGTGGCCACCTGTCCCGTTGCTGAAGATGGGTTGTCTGGCCAGGAAGAAGTCCTGCAGTCCAGACCCAGCCTGCCAAGCCAAACAAGTTTGATGCTTCTGGTGACCAGACTGTACAGTGTTCCCTTTGCTAGGTAGAACTGGTACCGCTCAAGTGTGTCCTAGGCAGAGAATTAGCTGTTGGGAATAATTGGATCATTAGTGTGAGATTAATTACTCAATGGAGGTAGTGTAAAGTGCTTTAAGGTACAAAGTTCTCAATAAGGGCTAAGTTCTCACAGCTGCATGGGTGAGAGAGACTTGCTTTCTGAACAGTCAAACTCTCTGTCCTTTGACTTAATTATCTCCCTCTGTTCTCAGATCAGGACACAGTGAAAGTTGGAAGGGCTAAAGGTTGCTATTAAAAATCCTGTAGGGCTCAGTCAAAGCCTCTCTGTACCTCCTGACCTACCAAAGAATTCCCATCCCATAAATTGCTCTCAGGCGAACCCTTTCATAATACTTCCTTCATGATCAGAGGTCAGGAAAACAGATCTTACGATGACAGGCTGAGAGCCATGGGACTCTTTAGCCTGGAAAAGCGCAGGCTCAGGGGTGATCTGATGGCCACCTATAAGTTTATCAGGGGTGACCACCAGGATCTGGGGGAACGTCTGTTCACCAGAGCGCCCCAAGGGATGACGAGGTCGAATGGTCACAAACTCCTGCAAGACCGTTTCAGGCTGGACATAAGGAAGAATTTCTTTACTGTCCGAGCCCCCAATGTCTGGAACAGTCTGCCAGCGGAGGTGGTTCAAGCACCTACATTGAACACCTTCAAGAGTAAATTGGATGCTTATCTTGCTGGGATCCTATGACCCCAGCTGACTTCCTGCCCTTTGGGCAGGGGGCTGGACTCGATGACCTCCTGCGGTCCCTTCCAGCCCTAATGTCCATGAAATCCTTGAAAGTTTCTAGACCTAGAGACCACAACAGTACTGTATTTGGTTTAATACTGCCATTCTGCCAGAGCAGACTGGATAATAGGCTTGGAATTTGCTCTGTATCATAAGCTCTGAACTGCAAATAGCTCCTTGGAGCTTGGTCTTCTCAAAGCAATCCAATGTCAATCTCTGTGGCTGTCAGCTTGGCCAATGAAGGTAACCACCTGATAAATGCAGTAGACTTAGACATTTGTAAAACAGTTCACTTAATATAGTATGATTTCATAGATTTCATAGATTTCTAGAGTCGGAAGGGACCTGGTAGATCATTGGGGTCTGACCCCCTGCTCCAGGCAGGAAAGAGTGCCGGGGTTAGGTAACCCCAGCCAGATGCCTGTCTAATCTCCTCTTGAACATCTCCAGGGTAGGGGAAAGCACCACCTCCCTTGGAAGCCCATTCCATATTTTGGCAGCCCTCACCATAAAGAATTTCCTCCATATGTCCAATCTAAATCTATTCTCCTTCAGTTTGTGGCCATTATTTCTGGTAACCCCGAGGAGCGCCCTGGTAAACAGTGTGTCCCCTATTCCCTGCTGGCCCCCCACAATGAGTACACATTATATAAAATAATAATAATATAATAAAGAGAGGAAGGAAGAAAAGGTAGAAAAGAGAAAGCATCCCCAAAAGGGGGCAAATACTGCAAAAGGGGCTTGTGCCATATGGAGGAGCTTCACGTTTGAGGTGGGGGCCAGACAAAAGGGTTTCTTGCCACAGGAGATTCTATTCTCCCCAGAATAGGATGCAGTTCAATAGGGATAAATGCAACACCTTGCATTTATCCTTGTTGAATTGCATCCTATTATGATCTGTCCACTTTCCCAGTCTGTGCAAATTTTCTTCACACAGAGCTCCTGTGCACAGCTACGTTACCTTTACTTCACGGCTCACCTTAAAGGCATATTATAAATGGAAGGCACAGTATGCTGGATGACCCCCAGTGACAGTGGTCACACCAAAATAACTTCTGTGGAGTTTGTGAGGCTGCACGGGAACCTTGTAAGCCTTGAGCATTAAGTGGATGTTGAATATGCCTGAGAGAGGTCCAGCCAGCAATTTAAATGGCACATCAAAGCCACTGGAGAAATTAATTAGAAGAAGGCCAGAAGATGGCTCTGCTCTTAACAACTGCAAGCAGCAAAACACTGGAAATATATAATGCCTTCCATTCAGATGGGGAAAAGTGGGAAAGAGGAATGTCTTACACAGGGGTGGGCAAAATACAGCTCACAAGCCAGATGCGGCCCACTAGGTCATTCTATCTGGCCCGCAGGGCCCCTAAAACATTTAGAAAATTAATATTTATCTGCCCCTGGCTGTCTGTCATGCTGCCCTTGATGGCTTGCCAAAACTCAGTAAGCAGCCCTTCGCCCAAAATAATTGCCCTCCCCTGGTCTTACAAGAGTAATGGAGATGTTTGAGGATCCTTGCATTGCAAGGAAAAATACCACCTATGGGAGGTTTGTGTTCAGGAAGAGAATGCAGAAGAAAAGCACACAGAAGACATAGTAAACAAGTTTGTTACAGGCCTGAAACTTAAAAAAAATAAGCAGCACTGTAAATATGGTGCACACAAATTCTCTCATTAAAGAGGAGATTGTCCTGTGATGTAACAATAAGAGTTTCTGAGCAGTTACCGACAGAGAGGGATTTCATACAAGGAAGGTCAATATGGTTATGTGACATTGCAGAACAAACAGACATACCAATTAAAGACCTAGGAAAAGGCATATAAAATATAACCAAGCGCTATTACTAACCCAGCAAGGAAAAGGAAGTTGGCAGGAAGCAAATTGGGCAGGGATGGAGACAGGAAGCAACGCCAACAATGTGGCAACCAATGTGAGAGTAGGAAGTGCCTGGCATTCATCCATGAATATGCAGAAACTGAATATGCCAACTCAACCACGATGCTGAAGTGTGCAGGGATAGCCAACAAGGGCATACCATTGGTTCAGTGAAGACGAGGAGCTGTTAAGCACAATTAAATTCAGTAGGGGGCCAAAACACAAGATAGGTTAATTAAAATGCATGTGAATAGCAGTTCTGTGACCTACATAATAAACATGGGGTACAATGTCTATTCTGGTAAATGTAATACTAGAAGCTGAAATGTGTTATTGTAAGGAACACATAAAAGAATTGAAAGTGTCTGCAAAAGAGTATAATTGAGGGACCATCCCAGCATGAATAGAGTGCATGCCGACACATTGATATGGAAGATAAAGGACAGAACACGAACTCATGGTGCTGCTAGTGTTGGGCCTCTGCAGCTGTCAGGTGCATGGGTCTTGGTAAGCGGAAGAGGAACACAAAGAAGGTGAAGGACAACAAGGAACCTGATTTGAAGCATTAATATCACAAGGTGGGAAATGGGTGCTTTCCCATAACACAAGATGTGATTAAGAGAAGATGTAGTGATAAGTGCCGCACACCTTAGGGAAGAGGCTAAAAGAACTGCAAAGGACAGATAATTTAGAGAATAAAAGAAACTATAGATCAGATTCACTCCTTAGTAGTCACAGAGAAATGAGTCGGGGATTATAGTTGGGTGTAGACTCCCAGGGGGTGAATAGAAACTTAAGAGATGTCTTTCACTTGTTCCAAGAAGTAAACTATTGTCAGAGATGGCAAAAGCCAAACTCAGGAATTGGCTGATCCCATCGAATAATGAAAATTATTTAACTGGCAGCCAGGGACTGTGCACCATGGGGGGAGTGTGAGGGGTCCCCAAAGCCCTCTGCACCTTCCCTCACACCCACACCCTGCCCATCTGATCTCCACATTCCCCCCTGGGTACAAGCTCTGTGCTGCTGCCAGCCCCACCTCATGCTCCCTGCCCTAGCCCAGCTGCAGCTCCCCCTTCCCCCTGCCACCGCGGCCCCCCAGTTTCGCTACCTGCTGCCCTAAGTGAGCTGGAGGCCAGGGAAGCCGAGCAGGTCCCCTGGCAGCTACCACAGTGGGAGCAGCCACTCTGCTGGGAAGCTTGCTTACTGGCTGGGTCAGCCCCTTCCAGGCACGAGGGTGGGAGTGAGGTGAGCGGGCTGGGCAGGGTACAATCAGTTGGTGGGTGCTCTTGAGCCTGATGAAATTGCCTGGCGAGCTGGATCAGAATATTTCAGAATCTTACCCTCTATGTGCGATACGCTCCTTGAGGGTAAGATTCTGAACGACAGCCAGCATGACTTCATCGTGGGTAGGTCTTGTCTTAACAATCTTATCTCCTTCTATGAGCAGGTCTCTCACCACCTGGACATGGGAGAGAAGGTCAGCGTTATACACGTAGACTTCCAAAAGGCTTTTGATCTAGTATCCCACAAAAGCCTTGTGGAAAATTTGGAATATTGTGGGCTTAATTGCTCAGCAGTTCAGTGGATGGAAAACTGGCTATATGGTAGGATCCAGAGAGTTCTCATGAATGGATTTGTGTCACCCTGGCAAGAAGTGGCCAGTGGTGTCCCTCAGGGGTCCGTGTTTGGACCGGCGCTTTTCAACATCTTTATCAATGATTTGGATGTGGGGGTGAAAAACTCACGGGCCAAGTTTGCAGATGGCACCAAGTTATGGGGGATCATGGTCATGCCAGAAGATAGGTTGCAGATACAGGTGGACCTGGACAGGCTGGAGAGTTGGGAGGACCAAAACCAGATTAAGTGCAACACTCAGAAGTATAAGATGCTCCATCTGGGGACAAAAAATCCCCAACATACATACAGGCTTGGTGGCGACAATTTGACTTGCACCACAGCTGAAAGGGACCTCAGGGCAGTGATCGACCATCGCATGAACGTGAGCCAGCAATACGATGTGGTGGCCAGCAGGGCAAACAACATGCTGGTGTGCAATTACTGTTGCATCCCATGCAAAACTAAGGAAGTGATACTTCTACTGTACTCTGCAATGGTGAGACCGCAGCTGAAGTACTGCATCCAGTTCTGGGTGCTGCACTTCAACAAGGACGTGCAAAGACTTGAGAGGGTCCAGAGAAAAGCCACCTGTATGATCAGGGACTTGCAGGACAAGCTATATGAGGAAAGGCTGAGAGACTTGGGCTTCTTTAGCCTATGAAAGAGAAGACTGAAAGGGGACTTGGTAGTGGCTTATTGCTACATCAGGGGATTACATAAAAAACTTGATGAACAGCTGTTCACCAGGGCTCCCCTGGGGAAGACCAGGAGCAATGGATACAAACTCCAGGAAGGATGCTTCAGGCTCCATTCCAGGAAAAACTCCTTCATAGTCAGCGTATCCAGCCTGTGGAATAAACTCCCTCCAGTGGTGGTGCAATCACCTACCCTGGAAATCTTCAAAAGGAGACTAGACAGTCACCTTGCTGGGGTCACTTAACCCCAGCTCTCTTTTCCTGCCTAGCGCAGGGAGCCTGGACCTGATGATCTACAAGGTCCCTTCCAGCCCCTAATGATCTATGAATCAGCCCATGGGCCATATTTTGTCCACCCCTGGATTAAAGTGATTTTATTTCTTGCAACCCCATCTGCTGTTTCTGTAACCCCATTTGGGGTCCCAACCCACAGTTTGGAAACCACTGCCGTAGAAAGTAGTTGATGAGATGAATTAGAAGGCACTTGCCAGCATCCCAGAGAAGTCACCTGACCAGAAGGGCACAGGGCTCTGGGAGAGAGAGAAGGTAGCTCC
This sequence comes from Crocodylus siamensis, assembly GCF_052110815.1. Classification (NCBI taxonomy): domain Eukaryota; kingdom Metazoa; phylum Chordata; order Crocodylia; family Crocodylidae; genus Crocodylus; species Crocodylus siamensis. The sequence goes on from NC_143403.1 coordinate 50,478,171, forward strand.
AGAGGCAGGGCAGGCACTGTGCCCATGGAGGCTGAAAAGGGAAGAGCTCTCCAGAGGTGCCTGTAACTGAGAATTAAATGGAGTGTGCTAGGCCTGAAGACAGGTAGGAAAGCTAATGGCTAGCAGCTCATTTTGACGCAGGCTGAGGTAGTAGTTTTGTTATAGACAGAGGGGCTTGTGTTTGATGTTGTGGTTGTGGCAGAAGGCCACCTCTGTTTCTCCCCAAAAACTCTGCTCCATGAGAATTTGATTACGATGGGCCCAGCAGAGGATACACACCTTACCCTATCTCTTTAGGTAACCTGAGCTGGATACATTCCCGAGGGACGGGGGAAACCTGCTCCCTCTGCCTACATGACTGGCATCACATACCTGAGTGAGGGGCTTGGGCACCCTGGTGGGCTAGAGACTGCAAGTCTGCCTAGCAACCAGTGATGCAGTTCAGATTGGTTGGCTGACAGCCAACAGGTGCTGGTCTCCATCGGACCAGGTAAATGAGGTCATATGGGCTATATAAGTTAAGGACTGCCCAGGAGGAGGGGGCAGCAGCCATGAGGAAAACTCAGAGAGAGAGAGGAGCTGGACCATCTGAAACTTGCTCTCTCTCTCAGAACTCATGATCAAGGAGCTGCCTGCCTCCAGAGGGAATCTCCGCCTGCCTCTGGATGATACTTGTGAGTAAACTCCCTGAGATCTAACTAGAGATATAGCTTGCAGTAACTCAGATACGTGATCAAAGGCTACTCCAGCCACCCTGTTTGCTCTATGGGATTTCTCTGATACTACTCAACTCTGTACTCTATTTCAACCCTACTCCGTGTAACCAATAAAGTTCTCCTTTGTACCTAATGTGGGAGACTTATTGGGAGTGGGTCTAGATTATGCTGTGGGGTCCCCTTGGTTCGGCTGACTAAGGGAGACCACTACTTGTCCTTCCGACTGAGGGAAGTATCCCAAGTTCTTCAAGTGAATCAAGTGAGGGCTACTAGGACTGTGTTTCCCAGGGGGCACAGAGCCAGAATCAAGCTCATTCCTGGGTGGTGGCAGCTCTACCCCCAAGCTAGCGGGTGTGCTCCAGGAGAGGGGTTGGCCAGACATGAGGTGCCCCCAGGGAGGCACTCAGAGCCTGGAAGGTGGTCAGGTGCAGTGAGGTGGGTGGCTCAGTGCAGGAGCACTCGCTACTGGCCTGCCACAGTGGTTTCAGTCTGGTCTGGTGCCTGGGGGGAACCACGACGGTCTGGTGCCCAGGGGTGGACCAGATACTGAGTGACGATCCAAGTGGTTTAGGGCATCAGCCATTGTGAGGGGTGGTTTGGGTGGTCCCAAAATTCCTGTAGGGGGGTGCAGCAATCCCATAGCACCTGCAGGGGGGTCACATAATTCTTATGCTGCCCAAGAGGGGCAATCCTTCAGTGCCTTGAGGGGTGCACCCTGCACACCCAGAGGAGTGATTCCAGAGAGCCTAGGGAGGCTCAGCAGCCCATGAAAGGGAAGAAATAAGGCCTTGGAAGTCACACAAGAAGCTGGGAACCCTAAAAATCAGTCTGGTCAGTGGACTAGAGATAGACGGTTCAGCAATAGCCATGTGATGCCATGTGCCTACCACCACTGGGCTGTGCCATGTCCCCTGCCTACCCGGTGGCGGCAGGCACATGTCATCACGTGCGGCTCCTGAGGTAGCAGCAGCAGGACACAGAGCTCAGTGCGCAGCAGGCATCCGGCCTCTGCTCTTCTTGCAAATTTGGGGAGAGGCACATGTCTCCCCTGGGAGCCCCCACCATGCCCCTAGATGAGCTGTCTGGGCTCCATCCATCTCACGATCTGCCCTGGCCTCAGGGCCCCATTCACCCCCGCCCCTGCCCTGCTCCCTCCCTCACTGTGGGGGCCTTGATCTGCGACCCCATGTCCTGTCCCTCTCCCCCCATCCCTTCCCCTCTACGGACTTACCTGCTAGGCATGTGTGTGTATGTCCTCAGCCCCTACAAATAATATTTTCTCCCTCTGCCTATGGGCAATAGGGCCAAATGAACATCAGGAGTGGTGGAGGAGAGTACTGGAAATTGCAAGACGTAACAGCCTTAAACTGAATATGAACAAATTTCACTTTCAAACAATAGAAATAGCACATTTGGAGACACAGGCTAAGGAATATAAATACATATTTTGTCAAAAGTCTGACCTTGTGACTTATTTAAATGTAAATGACTTTTTTACATAGCAAACTAAACCACTTTCCATTTATTTTAGTTTGCTATGGAACAAATTACAGCAGTATTCCTTAGGTGTACAAGGGCCCTATCTGGAGAAGGTGGTGGGGATGGTGCCTGGGGCACTGGAAGCCTGGCATGCTTGGGGAAGCTTGGGCTTGGTGGGCTTCCAGTGCCCTATGCACCATCCCCACCACCTTCTCCAGGTGCCAGCACACCCAGCTACCCTTCTGCCACCTTTCTGGGGCAGCCAGCTCATTCCTGGGTGGTCCCAGGAGGCAGGAAGGCAGTGGGAACAGTTTATGGGGTGCTGGAAGCCTGCCAAACCCGAGCTTCCCTGAGCACATCCAGGCTTTCAGATCCCCGTGCGGTGTTGCATCTGGCAGGTGCTGCCTGCGAGCTGGGGCTGCACCCATGCAGCTAGCACCCTGCCCAGGTGGCCCTGGGGGACAGCACTGTCATGGAGGGAAGCACCGGGCTCCCCTGCAGCTCCTGGGTTGTGTGACCTAGCGGTAGCTTGTGTGGGCAGGCTCTGCCGAGGGAAAAAAGAAAGTGGTGAGAGGCCTGATCTTTTTTTTTCCTCCCAGAGCCTGCCTGCATCTCCTGTGGCTGGGGAGAGAGCTGCCAGTGGGTTGCACAGCCCCTGAGCTGCAGGGGATCCTGGTGCTTCCCTCTGTGGTGCTGGTATCCCGTGGACAGCACCCACCCATTGGCACCTTGCCTGGGTGGTGTTGGGGGCTGCCACCACCGTGGAGAGAAGCACCTGACTCCCTACAGCTCATGGCCCGCTGGCAGCTCACTCCCTGGCCGCAGGAGAGGCAGGCAGGCTCCAGGGGAAAAACAATAAGGATTGGGCCCCTCAGCATTTTGGGGTTTTTTTTCCCTTTGGCAATACCAGCCAAGCCTGTGGTGGAGGGTCCTGGTGCTTCCTTCTAGCTCTGACTTGCCTGCATATCTGTTTGAAATGTCTCCGATCTATAATAAAAACAAGCTTATTGTGTCTGTCCAGAGCACTCTGATTGGTTGTTTCTGTAAGCATTGTGATTGGCTGCCATCAAACAACATCAGAGTGCTCTGGACAGACAGAATAAGCCTTTTATTATTATTATAGATATTCAAAAAGTGGATGTGTTACAGAGAGCTAAGCCCTGGGTACAAGCTATCAGAGGCACTCTTCAAACCACCAGCACACCAACCCCTCCCTGCCCAGTGTGCACTAGGGTGATAAGTGAAAAAGGTAGATGCAGACAGATTGACCAGCTTGTTGCCTGTGCCCTTGGCTAAGAGACCAGGCTGGCAAGACTGTATGATGCTAAACCCATGAAAGAAGTGTCCAGACAGCTGTGGCAACCCCCATTGGCTGGGTTAGGTAGTACAGCTCCTTTAGACTTGTTTTGCAGCAGTGCAAAAGAGTTCTTTGCTGCAGGAGGTAACTATGCCATCCTGAGAGGGCACTGGATACCTGGGGGCCAGCAGCTTTCCTACCCGCACTAGCTACCGAGTTTACCCTGAGTGGAAATGGGAGAGAGCTCTGATAGTGCTGACTGTGACAAACTGTCAATAGTTGGTCAGCGTGTGCTCTTAATGTTAGCTGGTTATCCATTTTCCCCCTTCAGTAACCCCTGTTGTAGTTCAGCATTGCTTGTGAGTGGGGAAGCATGATCACTTATTTTTCCAGATTTCTAGGTGTGGGCTCAAGCTAAGATAAAAATTTGTGTAAAAACCCTAATTCTGAACCTGTCCCTTGCCACTGCTGTCTAGTGCTCACTAGAAGGGTTACAGTCTGACAGCACCAGGCACCTCTTCAAAACACATGGGCTGTGCCATCAATAGGGCATAAAGACTAATGGCATCTTATGCCATCATATGCTTTCATCAGGGCAGGTGTCACCCCACTAGAATAAGCAGGGAGGTGCCTGTTATCACTCTTCAATATACACCAGTGGTTGATCAATCATAGAAAAGTAAGGTTGGAAGGGACCTCCAGTGGTCATCTAGTCCAACCCCCTGCTTGAGGCAGGATCATTTCCATCTATACCATCCCATAAAAGTCCTTATCTAACTTATTCTTAAAACTACACAATCAATACTGCACAACTCCAAGGCATATTGCCCAGAGACACCACAAATAACCCTAGCATACTACCTGATCTATATTGGTATCACATTGTTCTGGTGTATCAGCTATGGGCTAGAGCCATCAGGCCCCAGGAACATGTCTCTAACAGCAGAGGACATCCAGTGCTGCAGAAGGTATGTCAATCAGACTGCATGGCCTAGAGGTCACAACACTGGGTAGGACTCGGGAGAGCTGGGCTCTATTCCTGATCCTGCTGTGTGACTGAGCAAAATGCTCCCCCCTCTCTGTGCTTCTTTATTGTCTTTCATCTTTGTCTGTGTAGTTTGCAAACAGAGATGACCTTTCACCATGTGTCTGCATGGCACCTGGGACAACAGGGCTACCCTGGCATCCATTGACAGGAATGCACCACCACTCATAATGCACCACAGACCTATGTCAGTGGGTGGTGGGAAGGGGGGAGCCATTTCTTCCTGACCTCTGAGCTAGTCATGAAGCCAGGCCCTGAAGTACTAGATCTGGAGCCCTCAGGCTGTCTGACACAGGGGGAAGGGTGTTGTGATGAGTTAGAGCCCTATAGCATTGCCAGTGCAGTGACTGCCAAAAGTATCATTATGCTTAAAAATAGGGCCCATATAAAACTTCAGCACCACCAAGCTCTGCCCCAAGCACCCACAGCCCTGCCTACACTGAACTTCTAGATGCTCAGCTTCTTTTTGAGGTGCTGAAGCTCAGTCAGGCTGATGTTGTTGCCACCACACACAATGATCACAAGGGAGCTCAGCATGGCATCCAGCTTCCCTTTGGCCTGTAGCTTCTGCACCACATTGCTGTAGACAGCACTCAGTGTTGCCCCACAGGCTGGCTCCACCAGGATCTTCTCATCATCTGCAGCAGGGGGAAAAGAGACCGGGAAAGGTTATCTACCACCCTGAGGGGCAGCTTGGGTGCTCCCCTCCCTCCCCGTTCCTATATCTGCGCAGAGCAAGGGGTTGGAGGCAAGAGTCTAGACAGACGTTCACAGAAGCGGGGCACAATCTTCTGACACGCTTGTCCTCCTGCAGGGGTGTCCATGTGGTGGGGGTGGTGCCTTCCACAAGGGGTGGCTGCCCATCAAATGCAGGTAGGGGAAGTTCCTTCTCCTGCTGCTCTTCCCCATATCTATGCCAGGTTGGGAGGGACACAGATCCAGCTGCTGGGCCAACCCCTGGGTAGGACCCATGATGAACCCCCTATCATGGAAGGGGAGAAGTTGCTGGTTCTTGGATTTCTTGCACTTGTCATCTTCAAAGAGTAGGTTTTAGGCTTAAACTCTGGTCTGGATCAAAGTAAGACCACACCCTCTTGAGGCAGCTTTCTGAGAATGGGCATATGGACAGAATGGGCCCAAATAGCATTAGTGTGACTGTGAAGAGTTCATGAGAACTCTTCCTGGGTGTGAGACCTGGAGAAAATGACTTGTTTGATCATTGTCAAAGGTGCCACAGATCTTGCTGGTTTTTAGTAGCATCAAAACCATGTAGGCAGCTGCTGGATAATGACTAGCAGGGGACACTCTTGTTCCTTTCACCCTCGAGTCTTGAGTGTCAGGCAGGTTCTCACTGGCACTGGCACTGTTTCTCAACCTTTTTAGATTCAAGACACCCATAATTGAACTCAAAGCATCCTTTGGAAAATGCCAGCTCTTAGTTTTAACTTGTTTTTTGCCTATCAAAAAATATTACAGCAATTCTTCTGTTGCAAAGAACTCAGAGGGCACATTTGAGGTGCTGCAAACTTCATGCAGCACATGTGCACCCATGCGCTGTACTGCTAATTTGCAGTGTAGCAGTGTTTTTTTGACACCACGAGATCCTAGTACCAAAAAAACCCCAAACCTCTGGTAAAAAAAGTGGTGCGGCACATGTGGTAGCAGAATGAGCCTCCAAAAACCAGAGTCTGGCCAGCCAAAACCACGCTCTGGCTGCTGGCCAGGATCTATGCAGCTGGTTTGGTGCTGCTGCTGCCCCAAGAGATGCCCAGAGCCCCAGGTAATGGTGCTGGGGCCACCACAGGTGCTGCCCCAACTTCCTCTCCCCTATCTGGGTTCCTTTGCCACACACCGGACTGCACATGCAGGGCGTGCCCAGGGCCAAATAGTAGTGGCACAAATATGGGATGCTGCTATTTGTCTCAAGGGAAACTCATGCCCCTGCATGTGTGTGCTTGTAGGGGGACACCCAGAAATTTCACAGCAAGTCAGAACATTTTGAACACTATGGATTCCTGTTTGCAGTAATCTCTGGGTTTATTCTGTGAATCATGTCTGCACACCTAACAGTACCAACACTATGTGGCACCCCACAGCACCCTTGAAAGGATCTGAAAGAACCACTACTGGCTTGGCCTGGCACTACGACACCAGTAGCATTGTAGGTAAGAAGAGGAGGGAGGAGGAGCCCTTTACCCCAGATCATCCACTGGAGGGAGATTTAATGGGGGTGGCTAGGTATTGAAGCAGTCAGCCACTGTGTGTGCAGTGAGGCTGGCTTCAGGATGGGACAGAAGGTGGCTAATGCTAGTACACATCAAGGCAGATAACTGGGGGGCACACCCTCCGATGACTGGCCTCGCTGCTAGCCACTGTGTACATTGCTGATGAGCAGCAAAGACCTCCCATTGTGTGTGTGTGAGTGCATGCATATGTGTATGCCCACACATACAGGCCTGTTACATACCCACAAACTTTTCAATAGCTACAATGGCCTCTTGGTCTGTGATGACTTCTGAGAAGACAGGGTGCTCTTGGGCCAGCCTCAGTGCCTCAGCTGCCACTCTCTTTACCCCGAGGGTCATAGCGACACTGCAGCCAGGAGGGGAGAGGAGGAAGAAAGAGTTCTTAGTGATAGTAGAGTCCCCAGGAAGTGCCCCTGTTACATCTGTTACCAGCTCCTTTTAAGGATCATGGGGCAAGTGTGCAAGAAGCTGGTTTAGAGCCAGCTGGGGAGTAAGTCCCTGCTGCCTCCAGCAACCTTCTAGGCAGAGCTGGGGACTTGGCTGATGCTGCACCCTCAGGGCAGTGCTAAGTCCAGTCTCCAGTGCTATGGTCACATGGTGAGGGGGCAGCAGTGAACAATCCCATATCAGAACAACTTCCTTTTGTCTCTCTCTCTCCTCAGGTTCCCCCTTCTCCCTTTTGCTCCATGGCAAGGGCAGCAGACAGCTGGCATGAGATACCCACCACCAGCATAAGCTGTTTCCTGCTTCCTCCTAGATCACAAAGTAGTTGTCTTTAGTGAGGGGAGAGCAGCATGGAGAACTGTCTCCCATCTCTTCTTGGCCCCATAGGATCACTATGCCATTTGAGAGCATGTATGCCTGGGTAGAGATGCCCTGGCATGGGAGTGCAGTGCGATGGGGAATGATCAAAGACAAAGCGCATATAGAATCCAAGGCAGCTGGGCTGCAGCATAGAGAACGTGGAGGAGAAACTCCGTCAGACCAGGAGCATCTCCCCATTGTGGCTTGGATGATTTTTCTGTCCTGCTGCCATGGCCCCTCTTCTTAAATACTGGGTCACAAGCTGCCGGCCCAGAACAATGCTCCCCTTTCCCCACCGACATTCCTCCCCTCTGCGCCCACTCACCTGGTGATTTCTGGCAGTGTCACCAGCTTCCCAGCAGCCATGGTTGCATTCAGGCTGTGTGCCCCTTTAGTCTCCATGGCAATAACGGGCACATCCTTCCAGCCCACCTCCCGGAGGCCCTGGATCACTCCGCACAGCATACCCCCTCCTCCCACAGATAGGGCCACTGCCCCGGGCTTGGAGTCCATGCTTTTCTTCATCTCCCTCACCATGGATGTGTGTCCCTCCCTGCAAGGAGACAGTAGGAGCAGTCAGTGTTGTGGGGAAAGAAAGGTCAGGAGTAGAGATGAACCAGGATGAACAGCCCAGACTGAGCTGTGCATGGGGCCTCAGACAATGTGGGTCCTGAGTCTGCAGTTGTCCCAGCATCTTCTCACTGACTTAGATGAAACTTCCGCTTATCAGCAGAGCTGGAGAAGCAGGCTCTGGCCCAGTCTGGTATATTAGCCTCAGGCTGCACTGGAGAGCCACACTGTTCTTGGTGGCCTGTCATTAGCTGAAAGCTGAGGGCAGGCCCCTAGCTGATGTCAGTCAGATGATGGGCTAAACCAGAGCTGTCCAACTGGTGTTTCCTACGCTGCATGTGGCCCACAAGGGGTTAATTTTTGCCCCTCAGGCTCTCACCCAGCTGCCGCTCCCCCCATTACTCTGGTAGCAGCAGCACTGGGGAACTCTGGGCTCCCCTTCCCTCCTCTGACTTCCACTTTCTGCCCCGGGCACAGGGGCCAGGCCAGGGCAGGGCAGGGCAGTCCATGAGGCTGGGGGATCCAGCAGCCTGGAGTGCCCACATGGTGCTATGTAGCAAGGGAGCCTGCAGCCAGGGTGCTGAGGGTGAGGCAGTGCAGTAGGTTGGGGGTGGGGAAAGGGCACATGTGCAACAAGTGGCCCAGGGTGGCTGTAGCCAATGATGATGTAGCCCATGCTGCTGCGGTCTGTGGGGTACATGGCCCCCCAGCTGCTGAGAAGCTGGACAGCCCTGGGCTAAGCAAACCCTGACATGGATCTCAATTCCCACTCTTAGCTCAAGTGATATGTTCTGTAGCTCAGCTTGGGGCCAATACGCAAGTACCCCAGCCAGGCTAGCAGCACTGTCTGCTGTGGACTCATTGATTTGAAGATGCACTATGAGGAACCTGCATCCTCAGTAGTGGGTGGTGAATAGATGCATGCAATCCTCCTTGTGAGCTTCATCCTAGCACACCGATGGTGACCATGCTAATGCAGCTTCAACAAAGGGCACATTTTTGCCTTGGCATCATCTCGTTAGAGACTCCACCCCATCATGGGCACATAGTGGCCCCTTTGGGGCAACAGGCTGATAGATTTAGCTCTACTGCCCCTAGCTAGCCAGGGCACCAGGCAGGTTATTAACCAACAGGGACTTAAAGGTGTGGTACTTCCAGCTCCCACCAGCCACCCCTCTTGTGCCACAGGTCACTTACCAGATGAGGGGGTCATCAAAAGGGGGAACATAGACCCATTTAGGGTTGTTCTTCACCAGCTCCTTGGCTTCTTCAGTGGTTTCATCCACTGCCTACAGAGCAGACAGATATTTTATTTGACACCAGTCCATGCAGAAACATCAGCGCAGTTTGTCTTTTACCATTTAGGAGGATGGGGACTGGAGAAGTAATGGGTCTCTCCCCATGGATTCCTGAAGGCTGTGGGTGATAGTTACACAACTTGATGTGAACAACTGGCATGGATGTGGGCATAACTCCCCCTCCCTTAGTCTCTTTGCTCTACAGCAGAGACCTCAGCAGGGACCACTCATGGGGGCACGTGTACAGAGCAATGTACCTCACAGTCCACAACGTGATCTGCGCTCCAGATCTAGCTGTGCGCTGGTTCTGGGTAGACTGAGAAATATGGAACCTCCCAGCACAGACAGACAGGTTTCTTGTACACTCCCTCTGCTAGAAACACACCTACCTCTCCCACGATTTCAACAGTGGCTCCCTCATCCTTCAGCTGCTGGATGGTGAAATCTGGGGTGGATCTGGGAACAAGGATGGTAGCAGGGATACCCAGATTCCTGGCTGAGTAGGCAGCTGCCATGCCAGCATTACCACCTAAAAACAGCAGCATCAAGTGTCACAACTCCTCCCTATTCAGCAGAATCTGTAGCACTCCCTCCCTTATCCTGGGGATCATCTCTCCCATAGTTTCCCTAGCCTGTCCTGGGGTCTGCCTAGCAGGGGCATAGTAATGGGTGTGCCCTGGGGAGGTCATGATTAATCCAGTCAGTAGCCATGCCCTCTCCCATCAGAGCCTGTGTGAATGTCAACTTTCAGTCAAGTTAGTAGCAGGCTTTTTTGGAACTGAGCACCCTGAAGCCAGGAGCTCACAGGGAATTACATAGTTTTTCTAAATCACTTGCAATAGATGATTTGCTGTGAAGTCACACCAGACAGTATGGCCCAGCCACCGTGAGTCTAGTCCTGTCCAAATTTCCATTCCCAGTTATGCTGGGCTGAGAATCCTGCACTCTGCCAGCAGAAGGGCAAATCCTGCATGCAAGGACATGGGTGGGGGGGTTCAGAACAGAGTAGGAAATTAAGTGCTGAGCTCCCACATGGCCAAAGCTGCATAAAACTCTCCAGCCTATATTCCCCCCAGCCTATATATCCACACCACGTGGCTCTTTGCAATCATCATGCCACTACAAGTACCAGCCAGCAGGACACAGCTTGTCACACACTTAGGGCTTTCTGCACATCTCTATGGGTACACCTACATGTAGCATGACTGAATAAATTCTGGTGCAATTTGCATCAGAATTTAATCACTGCCAGGAATGTGTATATGTGTGCCTGGGAGTACAGCACCTTGAGGCAGAGTGGTGCAGCCCCAGCTGGCAGGGAGTCCAAGGGGTCAGCCTGTCAGTCTGGAGCTGCTCTGCCCCAGCTCAACATGCTGCAGAGGGGCTGGCTCAGGTATGAGGAAACTGAGGATGATACAGTGCGAGGCCAGCCAGGAGGCAGCCCCCATGCTGTAGCACTCTTGTGCCCCGGCCAGCCCCAGTCACCATCTACATGTGCATTGTGGTGCACTAATAACTCCACCATAGGATAATACTTGTATTGGGCAATACTATCATATGGTGGAGTTAATCTATCCTGGCCTAAAAGTGCCACATGTGTAGATGGTGACACTTTACTGCTGAGCGTGTAGACACATGTAAACTACTGCTGAGTGTGTAGACAGCTAAACACATGTGTAGATGCCCCCTGTGACTCTTATTTACACATATGCACAAGGGGAGAAGCCAAGTCCAGGAGGTTCTGGTGTGATACATCAGCTACCTACTGCTCCACCCTGAGAGAGCTAGTGTCCCAGATTGGCATATGTCACCTGAAGCGCATACAAACTGCGTACAGCCGCTCTTCGCCTTCTGTGGAGATAAAGGAAGAGGAATGAGTGGGAGCTGGTAATGACCCCGATGACCCTGTGAGAGTGGCCCCTCTCCTGGTTCTACATTTGAGCTGTTTATTCCAGGTCATTGTGCCCTGCATTATACTCTAGGCCCTCTCTGCTTTTTGGTACCTTCACTATGGTCCACAGTGCTGTCAGAGCCACCATGCCACCTCCCATGCATTCGTGCCACCTCCTATATCCATTTCCATGACTCTCACTCAGTCCTGGCCCATCAATTCCCCACCCCCAGTTTCCTCTGGGGGTAGGTGGCTGGGTGGGTAGACTTGTGTGTCTGTTTTGGGACTGATGTGTGCTGCCATCCCACCATCTGGTAAACTCCATCCAGTTCTGCTCATTGCTAAGAGGCAGTGAGCATAGTGAGTATCCCTGCCAACTCTGTTCTTGTTCTTTCCAGTTCTCTCCTCCCAGGGGCCATCTCCATACTCCATCCTAGATGGGCACAGAAATCCAGGGCAGGTTTTCCTCAGTCATCCCAGGTTAGAAGCTGGCTTTCTGAGCCAACACTGCCTACAACATATGAATGCCTTTCTGTGCCTGCTACAAATGGATCCAGCCACCACCTAGCAACAGCACATCTTGGTTGTACTATGCATTCCTCCTTCCCCGCTATTCCATGACTATGCTCCTTTTCCCAGGCCTCCAGTTCCCAGGCTCCATACCGTTTTACAGAAGTGGCCAATGCCCCGGATCTTAAATGAGCCAGAGGGCTGAGCACTGTCCAGCTTGAGGTAGACTTTGGTGTTAGCCACTTTGGAGAGGGCAGTGCTTTCCCTTAGTGGTGTGGCTACATGCAGGTTCCTCTCAAAAATCATTCTGAGGACTAAGGAAAGAAAACAAGACATGTAAGTGCCTCTGAGTCTTGTGTGAGCCTGTGACAGTCTGCCTTTGCCAGGGATTTGTACTGCAGGCCACAGCTCCTTTTTAAAAAAACATTGTTTCTACCCTTCCTGGCTGTGGAGAAAAGCTTTGAATTGATATGATGATAGCCTGCATCTGCCTTGAATTGCAGGGGACTGAGCTGCCCCATCCAGTGCCCTGCTAGCTCTGAAGCCTCGTAAAGGTTGAGTTAGATCTGAACAATGATCAGACCCGGCTGGGAAGGGGCCAGGTGTTTTCTATCACCTGAGAAAGCAGCCCTAGAGGGATGGGGCAGGACAGCCTGGAACAGGGGGACTAAAGGGGAAGTGTTTCAGGGAGTGGCAGACCTGGGTAAGTAAAGTTGGTCTAATTGATGTGTTGTAGCTAGGAAGAGTCTTGGATGGGGCAGGATTCTTCTCTGAGCTGGAAAACAGGCTGCTACCTTAAGTCTGGATCGCATCAGCATGTTACCTGCACTGGAAGAATGGAACCCGAGGGACCAAACTCAAAGCTGACGTAAACGGGGTCTGAATGTACCTGATGTAAATGGAGTCAAACTCCCGTTTGACTCCAAGTCAGTCAGTGGATTGTATTCAAGTCCTATCATCTCTTTGCATTCTTCTGTCCTTGTTTTCAGTACCATGTGGTTGGTGTGTATGAATCCAGTTTGCCATGTCCCTGTTGACTCTCCATCTCTCTCAAAACCCACCACCCTGGGGGAACTGGAAGCATACGCAGCAGAAGGCTGGGGCTGAACCTTTTTGTGGCGGCTGGCAATAGCAGCAGCACTACAGCACCACCATCCTGCAGTGCCCAGCACCACTTGGCAGGCAGCCACTCCTCTGCCACTGCATAGAGCACCAGTGCACATCAGCCCTATGCGGAGGGAGGGGCAGGGGGTCCCCCCCCCAATAATATTTCCCCCCACCGCTTATGACTAGAAGCCCAAACTTCCCCTCAGAGGAGTAAGAAGTAGCATCCCAAAGATATCCAGATGCCTGTGAATGTTATCAGAAGTTATCAGCAGAAAAACTGGTTAGACCTCCAGTACCAAAAGATCCCCCCAGGCTTGTGGGGGGACTTCCAGTAGCAAACAGCCATCAGGGCTTTATATCCTTGATATAGACCAGCCACTAGAAGGTGGCCATAGCATGCTTTGCTGGCACGTTGTACATGGTTGTCATGACCTACTTAAACATTTCTCCTCCTGTCTGCTTGTTTGTCCATCCATCTGGAAAGTAAACTCTTTGAGGAGGTTAGAGTGACTACTGTATCTGAGTTACTATTGTCTGTGACATCCTTAGCACGCAGAGAAAAGGTACCTCAACAGATATGAACTTACAATTGGACAAAAACCCCTGTTGTTCTAATTGTTTTTTCTGCAAAATGCTAGGAAAGTCCAAAATAAACTAAGACTATTGTATTTCCTCCCCCCCCGTTTTTCACACTCCAAAGGGTGGGAATATTGTGGGAATATGAGACTGTTTTAGACTGGATATCAGGACACTCTGTGTCAGCAGTAGAACAGCGAGGCGGTGGAACAGAGTGCCTAGGGAAGCTGTGGAATCTCCTTCACGGGAGGCTTTCAAGAGGAGGTTGGATAAGCTTTGGTCATGGATAATCTAGGAGTAGCAATGCCAGGAATGTGCTATGAAGGGCCCAAGAAACCATCACAAAAAAAGAGACTGGAAACATATGTTTTAAACGAACTAGAAAAAATAAACATGAATAACCATAATAAATGTGATGCTTGAGCCTAGTGCTGCCTGGGTTGAGAACCACTGCTTTAGAAAGATGCTTTTATAGCTTCCATCACCATGGGGTCTGAACACCCTTGGTCTGTAATGTACTTATCCCTGGAGCAATTTTGAGGCACTGAGACTAAGGGTCATATTCCTTCTCACTCTGAAGACCTCTTATGCCGCTCAGGGCTTTAAGGGTGAGGTCTAGACATTAGATGCCTTTCAATGCAAAAGAGATTTGTTGAATGAGGGCTTTGTACAAAAACATCAAATGTACAAGTTTCCCACCTTAGCAGAAGCTGCTCTTTCATCACATTGCCTAAAAAGGAAAGGGAGAGGGAGGGTGGGGAGGAAAGTAAAAGTGAAAGGGCAGCCTTGGGGGTGGGGGAGGGGAAGGGAGGAAAGGAGTGGTTCACTGCAGGGCACAGAGTCCAGCTGGCCAGCATGATGCAGTGCAGTGCAGTGCAGCAAGGCCCAGTAGCAGCTCCCACCAGCTTGCCCCAGAGACCTCCTGTCTCACTCTTACTTTCAGCCTGGGCTATGACCTGTTCTGGGAAAGGAGGGGCAAGTGCCTCCCCTGAACCCTGTGTGCACTGCACCTCTCTCATGAATTGCATTTCCTGGGGGATTAATTCTGGCTCCTTAAGACACACACACACTTTAAAAAGACACTGTTGCTAAGCGAGTGATGTCCCCTTTGTGGGGTGTCCAAGTTCTTTGGGTCCTTACTCAGCTTCACTCCCTTTAGAACTGGCCCAGCTGGGGAAATCACTTGCCAGGAGAAATATGCAAGTAGATACTCTCAGTTAGATCCTGTTGCAGGCTCGTGGGTGTCCTCTGGTGGTCAGCTTGCCCTCCTGAAGTTCCCATCTGCCATGCCTTTATGATTGAGTAGGCTCATGGTTCAGCCAGGGGCAACCTTAGGTGCTCTCTTTCAGTGATCACATCATAGGGCCACCTCTGCTTAGTCCCCTGCAATGTGACCCCTCTTCTGTCCACTATCAGTCCTACTGGTTTTCAGCCCAATCAGCTCCTTGGGCTCAACACTCTATGCCAGTTTCTCTAATTTTCGCAAGTTAGGCTGCAGCCTCCTTATCAGTCAGTCCCACCAGGCCCGCAGGGGCCCCTTATCAGTTTTGCAGGAGTTGCTCTCCCTTCAAACCCTAATTTTCTCTGATTCTATGAAATATGTCTAAATAACAAACATTCACTGCACTTGCTATAGGTGCCCTCACTAGCCTTCCACCTTCCCATCCAGCTCCCCCACGTACCTACATCCTTGTGGCCAGGTGACCACTTTGCAAAACAATAAAAAAACATCAAAAAAACTCAGTTCCTGTTGGGATGCCTTTCCCCTGGCATCTATTAACTTCCACTGGGGTTCATCCCAGCTCCAGCCCTCCTAAGCCTAGTCACAGTCTGTAGCCCAGATTCTTCAGGTCTTGGCAAAAAGCTCTTTCACTCAGCTGTGCCAGGGCCTGCCTGTCAGTTATTCCCAGAACTGAGCTTATGCAGCCCCAGGCCTTAGAAGGTGCCTTTTCCTCACTCACAACACCTAATGCAGCCCAGGGTCCCTTACATGCTCCCCTTCCTTCATCCTTGTCTTGGGGCTGGGGCCTGTTCATTGGATACTTCTTGTTTTAACTCTTCCTGGAAAAGAAGTCCTCATTTATGTGCTTCTTTTCTGGTCTTTGCTCTGTTGTGAAGTAGTAGTGTTGCAAACTCAAGTCTCAGTTAACCCTCTTCTTTGCAACGCATGTTATGCATGGGATTCTGGGTCAGGTTTTTCTGTTCTTCCTAGTTTTCTTTAATGATGTCTACAATTCTCTGTGGCAGCCAGTTCAGAAAGGGAATAGCCTGTTGAGGCCTGCGGATCTTCCATCACAGCAAACATTAGTGGGGCCAACATCTGATCCCAGTGTTTGGGGCCTGTCCTATACATATCTTCAACATGTTTTTTTAAGGTCTTACTGAATTGCTCCTTCATCCCTGTGGCCCTTAAGTTCTCACCTATACAACTGTTCCTGACCAATGCACCACATGTAGCAGGGCAAAGGGGTGTCCTGCAGTGCTTTGTTGCTCCTGGCAGTCAGTCCTTACCTACTTGCTCTCCCAATTTCTTGATGACCTAGTGATTCCTTCCTGCCATGTCTTGATGTTTATGATTAATATGGATTAAGCTCTCAGTTTCACTGGGTGTGTGCTCCCCTCCCTCTTATCAGTCAGTCCCGCCTCTTATCAGTCAGTCCCATCGGGGTGCAATCCCCCTTTATCAGTCAGTCTCACCATATTAGCCAGTCCCACTGTGCCTGGGCCCTCCTTATCAGTCAATTCCCAACCAGCCCTGCCTTATCAGTCCTACTGGCCACGTGGCCTCCTTATCAGTTATCCAGAAGTTATCAAAATAGCTATAAATAAAAAAAGTTGACTGCACTCCACATGTGTCCTCAGTGGTCTCCTAATACCCCATCCAGCCACCCCATGCCTCATGGCCAGGCATTTATTTTGCAAAACCATAAAAAAATACAAACAAATCAGTTCCCACTGGGGTCCCTTTCCCCAGGCCCTCCTCAGGCTTTTATTCACTCCCACTGGGATTTATCCCAGGTCTAGCCCTCCTAAGCCTACTCACGGTTCGTAGTTCAGCTTCTTCAGGTCTTGGCAAGGAGTTTCTTCCCTCAGCTGTGCCAGGGCCTGACTGCCAGCTTGTCCCTGGAACTGAGCTTTTATAGTGCCAGGCTCCACCCCTTTCAGCTGAAGGAGCCCTGCCCTTAAAAGGTGCCAGTCCCCCCTTTCTTCATTTATTCCACCTAATGGGGTCAGGGATCCCCTATTACAGTTTCACAGCCCCCATCCTCCATTCTGTAAGATGACAAGTGGCTTGGAAGTGTAACCAAGGTTGTGCTCTCATCCTCTTGCAGGAGGTGAGGGCTATGGCTAGGTTTTTGTGCGGGGAAGAAAGGAAGAAACAGTACAATTGCATCACAGCAACTCCATTGGCCATCATGATGACTATTGGCTGCTATGTGAGCCCTTGTAGTGGGAAGAGAAATGGCAGAGATTTCAAGACAGGCCAGGGACAAACGTTACACATAAACTGGTTTAAGTGATCAGAAACTGGTTTAAACCTGTAACAGAACAGATGTTCAGTGCACATACACCTGTTTGAAAATGGCCGAAACCAGTTTGAGATAAACCTGGTTGAATATAGTACCAGACTTCACTGATTTGGCTCAAACCAGTTTATGCTACGTCTGTCCCAGACCACTTCCTGGTTTAACATAAATCAGACACTGCCAGCATCCCAGCATGCTCTCTGGGTTGGGTGGAGCTCTTTGCTGCACAGCAGGGTTGGCCCCTCCCCTCTGCTTCCTGGCTGCAGATCAGCACAGACTTGCAGTCTGCCTGGCTTCTCCCTGCTAAGCAGGGATTATTCTCCCCTCCCCGCCGCCTTACACACACACCTCAGCATTAACTAGCAGACCACATGCTGGTGGTCCATGCTTTGGGAGAGGACAGAGGCAGACAGGCTTTTTGGAGCTAATCAGCGGGTAGTGTAATGTCCTTCCTTGGAAGAGCTGTTTAAGAAGAGCTCCATTAGTTAATGGAGAGAGGCTTTGTTTTCTTAATGGGTTGATTAACACTGAGTTAGGGGTGATAAATATTCCCTGCTGGGCTGCTGGAGAGAGGGGGGAAATCCTGCTGGGGCCTGGCCATGCCCCCTTCAGCCCAGCGCTGTGGAAGCAAAGGGACGGCGGCTTTAGCACCTCCCAGCTCGTAGCCTGAGCCACTGCAGGCCTGTGCCTGCATTTCTGGGATGTCTGTCTGGTTACAAAACTGATTTAGCCTAGCCAGGTTAGACTAACCTGCAAAGATTGAATCAACTTAGGATCAGGCTTTTTGAATGTCTGTCCCTAACCTTAGGGGCTGAAGGTGACAAAGAACAGGAAAGGCTCCACAGATGCAGCAGGGAATGGAAGTGTGCAAAGCAAACTTGCTTCAGGAATCCTATTTATTATTACTGATAATGTGCTGGTGCGTAGTTTCCCCATGGATCTATTTGGCACTGAATCCCTTTGAGCAGCTCATCCCATCGCTGGCATCCACTAGGTAAAAATCAGGCTGAGGATGGACAGAGAACTTAGAGGGAGGTGGCCCCTTGTGTGTCTTAGATCAGGCATCAAGAAAAAGGCAATAAAAATAAATAAGTGGCCAGTTTCAAACATTCCCTTCATCTCCTAGGGTCCTCAGTTGCTCTGATGATGAGAGCCAGTACCTCCCAGGGTCCTGTGAATGAAGTAAATGCTGTTACCTCTGAAGTACAGAGTGAGGCAGTCCTGGCTCCCAGTCCAGGACCCCAGTTCCCTCTATCATTATCATTGCTCAGTGTACATTGAGAATAGGGGTGGTTACGGTGATGGCATCTCAAATAGCATGTGAAGTACTGAGTATCAGAAGCAAATCTGTACCCCGGACTCTGCATTCAGCTGGAACCAGTGCAGAGAGCAGCAACTACACAGTTCCCATGAATTTATCACACAGCACACTGAATTAAACTTCTGCAAAAAGAAATATAGCTAGACTATATATGAGAACAAAATGCAGATAACACATTCCATGAATTATAGTTAGATAGACTCTGTCTTAATTATACTTAACAGACACAAGCAGTCTTATGTAAAACTGAGTGCCATTTAACACTCCCTCCCCCCAAAATCCTAAAAGTCCACACAGACTTTGTATCTTTCCCAAAACAGAGACAAAGTTCTAAGAGTCAAAGGATCCATAAAACCTGCAGATGGGAACCTCAGCACAGGGTGAAAGAGGAATCCACCCTTGATCTCTGACTTACTGTTCATCTCCCTACAGAATAACATCTTACAAATTATCTGATTAAAAACCTAAGCCAAATATGGGAATGAAAGAATACCATGGTGTCACCCCACTCACCAAGATGGTCCTCATTGACTCAATAGCTTTATCAAGATTATGCCCCCCCACACATTGAACTCAGTCCTTTTGTGAAGATTATGCCCCACTTAATCTGAAGGTCTGCATATGGATCTCTGTCTAGAAGGTTGGGTTATAATCATCAGGCCAGTCACAGGTGCAGGGATGTGACACAGGAGACAAATTTGTCACAGAGCCTCTCTCTTCCTCCTGGCATTGTGCCTATCTTATCTGGGTTTAATGTTAGCTATGTGCTGAATTTGGCTGGGCATTGGGCAAGCTAGGAGATGGTGCTGTGAATGGCATGAGTATTGAATATTGTTTCTGGCCAGAACTGCAGCTGAGAGCATCTCCCTAGCTTCTCCAACAGCTTCACGTTGATGATGGGTAGCATTGGAGACAGGATTGGGCCTCCCTGGTTGAGGATTATGCAGGGGATGAATGAGGAATATCTGTTCACCTTACAGCCCTTTGGTGCCAAACAATAATATGCTGTAGTCAGTGGTTTTCAGTGACAGAGAGGGTCTGGAAAGATAGGCAATAGGAAAGTTTTGTTTTTCTTCAGGGAAAGAGTGGGTATGTGGGTTGGGACAGCAGTGGCCCAAGGAAATGGAATCACTTGCACAAGGTCACAGGAAACATATGGACACATGAAGACCAAGAACTTCTTGGACTACCCAGAGCTCAAGGTTCTGCTTTTACCATAAATCCAGGCTTCCTCTTTTACTATGCAGAAGCTGTGTCTGCTATTGCCCAACACAGAGTAACTGCTGATGCATCTCAGTGCTGAGCTTCATCTCCCTTTGCTATTCCCATCCTGGGTCCCCAACACACAGAAATTCTGGCCATGTCCCTTGGAACTCTTTCCCCATGTCCCCCCTACTCTTTCCTGCCATGGCAGGGGGTCGGACTTGATGATCTGCTCAGGTCCCTTCTGACCCTACAAACTATGTAACTATGAAACATGACTCTGTGCCTCCTGCTGCTCTATTTCCAGGATCCTCTGAATGCTGTCAGCTTGCCTTGCTCTCTCTAGTTGTCCCTCAGAGGCTTGGAGGAAGCCGTTTGGCCATGAACAAAAAGTGGAGTTAGAGTACAGCTCTCCAGAACTGAAATGCTCATGCACTAAGACCCTCCAAGTCTTCATTATGCCCCTGAGTTGGATACCCAGGACATGGCTGGATAGCAAGCCAGCCACCTGGACGTACTCTTCCAGCCAGCAGAGTTTAGCTTTGTTAAGCTATGTTTAGCTTTAACAACATGCACTCTAGCCCTAAACTAGGGAAGCTGGAACTTAAGAGCTACAGTGCTCATCAAATGGAAGGCATATGCCTGTGACTGCTGTGCATGGAGTGGGCCTGGGTTTGTAACCATGGGGATCTAGCACTCTTTGGCCTTGTCCTTTCACCTGACTCTTGGAGAGCCTGGTCTCCAAGAAGCAGGACATGAGGAGGGGTGAAAGCAGTGAGAGGGGTTCCCTGGTTTGGAGCTATCCCATGTGCCAAGGCAGAGGCTGGAATATGTGGGGCTGTCTGGGCTCAGGAGGAGAAAGAAGGCAAAGGTGGCGGATCTGCTGTCTAATTTCTGTTTCTTAATTCACCCCAGGAAGGGCTGGCTCATAGAGCTAGCCAAACACATTATCGGGGGGAGATCAGTAGCTCTTACCTGCCATGTGAGTGGGATAATTCTTGTGCAGTGTGGGAGCTGCTTAGTGCTGACTGGAGGGTCTCCTGGGGAACTGGGGGTCTCCTCCCTCTTATAGCCAGTCTCCTTAGCTTCTTCTTCAGTGGTCAGCTGTCCCCTGATGCTTACTTCTGGACACCTCCATTCCCAGGCAGCATGGCAGGACAGTTTCATGCTAGGCAGGAGTGAGTCAGTGTTGGATCTGCTTTCTGGAGGGGGAAGGGGATTCAGGGGCTCTTGCATTTATCTGTGCCAGCCCTTGCTCTCCCTTGGTGCCTGGCGGGAAAAGGAACACATCTTGACAGGAAACCTCCCTGGAGCTTGGATAGAGAACAGGACTTCCCCTCCTGCAGGGAAACACAAGTATGGGCCAGCACTCAGCAGATAAACTGTATAATCATTTAAAGGATGCAGCGCTGAAGAGTCTGAATCAATATTTGCCCCTGATCCTGTGCTGGTCCAGAGGTGTCACAACTGACTTCAGTGGGAGCAGGTCAGGCCCTTGGGTCTTCTAAAGGCTGGACCACCACACACTTTTCATTTCTGTGCTCGAAGTTTTTTGATTTGTCTGAGTGCCAGAGTGCTATGGGCGAGCTGCCTTTATAGAAAATGCTAGGATCCTGTGGGAGGCAGCTGCAAACATTCTTCTTACAATTTTCTTTTTCTGAGTCTACCCATGCCACTTGACTCCAGAGAAGAAGTGGAGGGTTAAGGTCTGAACTGAGTTCACTTTCTTAAGAGACCTCAGCCAAGCCACTAAAGGTGAGATTACTTATTCTGAAGCTCTCAGCACTGGCCTGACTGAAATCCCATTGAAGTCAGTGGTAAAGCTGCCATTGATTTCAGTGGAGGCAGGATTAGGCCAGCACTAAAAGCTATTCAGAATAGCACTTTTAGTGGCAGATGGCAGTGGTGAGTAGCTTTCAATAAGCTGGCTCAGATCCCCTCAAAAGTTCACTAGAGGAGGCCAGGCACAGAGTCTACAAGTGGGGCTGGGTGTCTGGAAGTGGCATTGCCCTGCAAAAAGTCTAGGAACCACCATGCTACACTCTAAGAAGTCTCCATCAAGCACGTGCAAACAGATTTCTCTAAAGGCCTGTAGGTTGGCTAACTTTGTGGTAAAGGCATGACACGAAGGTCACCTTTGCATTATCTTTACTGTATCCTGTATTTCACTGATCCCATGCTGGGTAGGGTTATTGGGGCAAGGGAAGGATTTGTGGGACATCACCTTATTAGGTCTCATATTAGTGGAGATGGAGAAAGAAAGCATTCTCCTGCTGGGGAAAAGGGCCATAAGTGGATCACTTAGAAATTCTCAAGGCAACAACTGTGTTAGCCGCTAACACTGTTTTAGGTAACATATATGGATGTGGCACAGACTACAGTACCAAGTGTGTTCTTCAGCTCTAGGGAGTATGAGGATCTGTAGACTGCAGCAGAGCAACACAGGTCTGCTTGCAAAGCCCATGGTCATTGGCTTTGATTTTAGGGTAATAAATTAACTCTTTGGTGCTTAAACTTCCTGTCTTAGAAGCTGTTTTGACCCAAGACCAAAGAGGTAAAGTACTAGGGACATATAATCAGTCAACATGGGGCTGCCTTGCTAGTAGCTGGAAGAGTGGTCTTTACATCCCCCTGTAAAGTCAGTGCCCAGACAATACAGCTTGGGGTGTCTGCCACAGTTCTGGTCAGCTAACTCTGTGCCCAGGTCTTGGCGGGAGGCATGTATCAGCAGCCATTGAGCTGCTCCCTTCAATTTGACTCTCATTATTAGGGGCAGGAA
Organism: Crocodylus siamensis; assembly: GCF_052110815.1. NCBI lineage: Eukaryota > Metazoa > Chordata > Crocodylia > Crocodylidae > Crocodylus > Crocodylus siamensis. The sequence continues at coordinate 50,500,540 of NC_143403.1, forward strand.
AGAGGCTGTTGGGGTTCAGCTAGTGGATTTTGGACCCTGTGTTTGGATAGAGTGAAATTTCTAAAACTCAGTGCTTAAATTGCACTTGCTGATGATGTACTTGCTAAAAGGTTATCTGTTCATGGAGACATGCATATCATCAGGCAGCTCTCTGTTAGCAACGTATGCATGTGGCAACTGCACATACGTTTTTACATGTCCATGTCTATACATCAACACCACCCTAGTTTGTGTCAGGGTACCCATGCCCATTTTGTACATGCAGTTCTTCAGCCAGGCATATACCAATGGGTTTTGTCCATATGCATGCCACACGCAACACTGGTTTTAAGGTTAAGTACATCTGGATGTAAAATCTTTCTGTCGTGGCTTGCTGCCAAACATTCCAGGGATGTCTGAGTGGGAGGCTCCCACTGAGCTTCTGCACATGTTGGGAAGTGCATCCTTCTTTCCAAATGCTCCCATGGTATGGCAATAGAACAACAACTGGACAGAAGCAGTGAGAGAGACCCAGCAAAGAAGAAATTAAAGTTATTAGACCTTGAGGCAGATAGGGTATTTTATGCATGTCTGGAAAGCAGCAGGAGATTCAGGGGTGGGTGAGGAGGGAGATCTCCTGCCTCCCTGGCACTGAAGGGCCAGGTATCACCCTGAGCAATCCTCTGTCTGTTGCAGTGCTCTGTCTGTAGTCCAAAGCCAGGCTGTCTGTGTTCTCACAGAACATTTTATCTCCTGATGCTGAGAGGTTGAGTCACAATATGGCCTTGCAAGAGTCAAGCTAAGCCCAAGGACTTGCTCACTTTCTCACAAATCTCAGTTTGCAGGAATCGCAGTACATCTGTGAAAACCAAGGGTATCCCTTGGAAGGATTATGGATGCTTACATGAATTACACATGACACTCAGGGGAACCTTCAAGTTGAAGTCCAGCCAGTTTCACAAAATAAGCTCCAAGCTTTACCTCAGACCACGCTGCAGGGCAATTGTCTTTGTTTAAAATACTATTTTCTGATGGTTTTCCTCATTGCTACATGAAAGACCTAAGCTAAGGCACATCTGCACTGCAGGGGCTGTAGTCTGCCCAGACCTACTTCATCAAGTTTAAACTAGCCAGCTTGAGTCCTGCTAGCCATGTAGCAGCAACAGCATGTACTCAGCTTAGGCATAATGCCTATTCACCCAGCTTCTTGGATGGTTTTGTACCTGAGCCCAGTGCTGTCACAGCTACACTGCTAGCAGAATTCAAACCTGCCAGTGTAGAGCTCTCTAGGCTGCCTCTACGTGAGCTACTATAGCCATAGTGAGGGTAACATAAACATTTATGAAAGCACCCAAGTGACTTAGAAGCCAAAGTCTTGTTTCAAAAGTGACCAGGTCCTCTAAAGCAGGGTGGTCAAACTGTGGCTCATGTGGCATAGACAGCCTCTTGTGTGGCACATGGCAGACTGGGGTGGGGGACCGGTAGCACAGTGGCAGATAGGGCAGGGAACAGAAAGCAGCCCATCAAATCAGGCAGGGAGTATAGGGCAGAAAGCAGAGCTGCAGCCCGCCTGATTTGACAGGGTAAGGGAAACAGAGTAGAGTGGTATTCAGGAAGGGGTTGTGGCTAATTTGTGGTACTCCTGCCAAAAAGTTTGGCCCCCACTGCTCTAGAGTCTTTAGGTGCCTAATGCCCATTGCTTTCAAAGAGGGCTAGGTCCTGTGGGAATGAGGTGCCTAAAAACCTAGGAGGATCTGGGGCCAGATGCTATTCCACCTATTCAGCATCTAAATGGATTTTGGTGACTAAATGCAATCCTATTCCACCTTGCTTGAGTCCCTGAAAATCCATGAATGCATCTGTTTTTGTAATTTCCCATCATTTGACTCTTCAGACTGAGACATGCAAAGCAGGAGGGAGGAGAGGGACTCCACAACCTTTTACATTAAGAGTTTTTCAGGCATTGAGCAGAGTGGAATAGGATCTCACTTAGATGTCTAAATCCACTTAGATTAGATGCCTAATCTAGATGCATCTAATCTTAGATGCCTAAGGGGTGGAATAAGAGAGTGCAGGGAGAAGAGGGAAATATTTTGTAATCACAGAGTCTTAGAAAATGAGGGTTAGAAAGGACCTCAGGAGATCATCTAGTCCAGCCCCCTGCTCCAAGCAGGACCATCCCCAACTAGATCCTCCCAAAATTACAGATTTTACAGATATTACAATATTACGAGGTTACAGATTTTCTTGTAGTCTCATCCAGTCCTGGTTATTTGGGGTGCTGTTTGCAGTGGGTGGATCACTCTGTGCGCAGCAGTGGCCTCATTAATCTGACAATGTCTCTTTAACATCGCTCTCATTTTCTCATTAACTCTGCTTTCTGCCCTCCCATTCTTCAACTTTGTTCTGTTGTGCACTGGTCCGGATCACCGACTCCTTTCCATCTCTGTGTGCAGGGAAGTTGTCTCCTCGGGGTCTGGAGAAAGCTCAGCGTGAATCAAGGTAAATATTCCTGCTAGGAAGCTTGCAGGCAGAATAAAAACCCAGGGACAGTCACTGCTACTATGTAACCCTGCTGACAGCTGGGGACATAGCTAAAGAGGGCTTGGAGTGCTTGAAGTCCAGGAGCCAATCCCGTGCTTGCTTCCGGGGGTGTCTCCAGGCCACTTGTTTTGCTGCAGCCTGGTTCTTTCAGGGACTAATATTTTCAACCCTCCCTGAACCAAGATGGTCTCTCCTGCACATGAAAGAGACTGTCCTGTTTCCCTAGCAGCTGGAGTTGGAGAGAGATATAAGAGAAAGCTTTGCTTCGGAGAGTGGAGGAACACAGTAGAAAGTGGGGGCAGGAGTCTTGGAGGCAGTAAATGAGAAATGAGTGATCTTTACTCTGTTTCTGCAGCCCTCAGGTGGCCAAGTCTTTGACGCCTGGTTAAAGCTTCTGATTTGGGGAACTCTGAATATCTAGAGACTGCATGGGTTGTAGCCTCTTTCTATTGCTGGGTGATGCTGTGTTCTCAGATCTGCCTTCTGGAGAATATGGAGAGCAGCTCAGGAAAAAGAATCCTTGGTTTGGGTAGAAAGGAAGTCCCAGAGGCGGAGGTGGGAGCTGGGGCCCTGTTTTCCAGTAAAAATGACATTCTGATTTATTTAAAACCACCTTGATGCTCTGGTGAGAGCTTTGATCTGACAGGCAGGCAGATGGACTTCCAGTTCTTCAGGAACACTGTAGGGGTTTGCCAAAGGGTCAAATCCCAGTTTGCCAATTCCCTTTCTGCTCCTCTGGTAGCATACAAATGTCTTAAGAGGCAGGCATGGCAATAGTTGGCATGGAACTGGCATGAGGGCTTTACAGTAACCCTATTTCCAGGCCATGGGATAGGAAGCACATTAGGGGCAAGTAGGGGATATGGCTGAAATGTACTGTATTACTGCTTGCTTCCACTGAGGCCCTGGAAAGTGCTGTATGTTAGAGCAGCTCAAAGTTTGCTCTAACTTACACCAGGAGCCCTTGAGTATATGGAGTACAAAGGTAGCTTAGGCTGTTCTCCTTGCATCATTTCCATTCCCAGCAGAGGAGCAGAGTAAATGAAAATCAGGCTGCCAGTGTCTAACATGGAGTAAGCTGGGCAGAGCTGTGGCAAGAGGTGCTGCAAGATATGCCAGGAGGCATTGCAGAGGCTGTGTCCGTGCCTAGTATGGATACAATAAGTCCATCACCTGTCTCCAAGGTTTGCTCTGCATCCATGGCTGCTTTAGGATTCCCAGGTGACAGTACCTGCCAAGTGTATTCCTTATCGCCTGCACTGATCACAGAAGCTGAGTCCTTTCCTGCAGTTATAAGGGGCTGGGTCTTGTTCATTGTGCCTTTCACATCCCCTATTTATATTACTGCCATGGGGTGTCTGTGAGACAGCACATTCAGACCTCTGGAACAGCTAGTGCACTGTACAGTAGCCCTGCAACAGGCCCATGCTTTGTGAACTTCATTTTCAGCTGAGTCTGGGATGAAGATGTCTGGGAGAAGCCTAAGGATTTGGGTTTAATCATGAAAGCCTAAAGTAGTTGAGACCCCAGTGCTAGAGAGGCTTCCCTTTAGGATGCTGAGACACTTTAGCCTAGTGGAAATGCTCCAGCTATTACCCCCACCTGCAATACATGGAGGGGCCTGGCAGCTAGGCATACTTTCTGGAAGAGAAGCCTGGATGTGGGACTCATTTCCTTCCTGAGTTTGCTAGTGTCTGAATCTGAAGAGCCTTCAGGTCCACCTGTTTGTCGGACTTTCCCCTGGAGAGGAAGAGATCCCTGGGTGGGTGGACTGATTCGGAAGCCAGTGTTAGAAATAGTCTTCCATCGGTGGTGGTGGTATTTCCTCTTGAGTTTACAGGCAGAGCAACCAGTATGATGCCATGACTTGTGAAGCTTCTTGTTCATTGTAATGATCACCATTATTTTCTCCTTCCATCCAGTTTCCCGTTAGTATGTTTTTGATCTCTGTATAAAAGGGCCCAGATGCACCCCTCCATTAACGACATAAGCTTGCTTGATCTCTATAAGCAGCACTTCATAGCATGAGCTCCTCTCCCAAACCCAACCAGCAGCCATATCCCAACAATCTCTTGGCCCTTGGTGAGGCCCTGCCTGCTGGAACTTGCACTGAAGGAAAGGCAGATTAGAGTTGCCTTTTAGTGAAACTGAAAAGCAGAAGGAACCTGCACTGAACTACTCTGAGAATAAGGCAATGTCAAAAGCCCCAGCACAGCTGGACACAGAAGAAACCCCTTCTTTTATTCAGGGATGAAATTTTCTCAAGGGGATTTTGAACCATCCCAGCATGGAGTAACCTAGAGCAGAACAGCACAGCAATTTAGTCATTATCTCTAAGGTGCTAGCAATAAGCTTTGGACATGTAGAGAGATTTTAAGCCAGACTTTGCTCTTGCTCTCAGTTTGACTTCATGGCCAAGCCGAAAGAGCAAATTTGGGCCTGCTAGGTTTCCCTGTGCCCTTCTATGAGTTTGGTTCAGTGAAAGCTGTAGGCTGGATCCCTTCACCAATGCCAGTGCAAATTCAAGATAGCTCTATTAACTTCCAGTCAGGGGAGATCTATGCTGGTGTAACCTAGAGTAACATAGGACCTCTAGTCTTTCCTGCCTTCTCTCATTGCCTTGGCATATATCTTGTCCATCTGTAGGTGTCTGCTGTGGCACTGATGGCAATACCAGTGGAGAGAGATGGGAGAAAGTTCCATGTGGTTACTCCTGTGCTGCAGAGCCTGGCTCTGTCAAAGGCTGCAGGCACCAAGGTGTTCATGAAGATGGAGAACGTTCAACCATCAGGCTCCTTCAAGATACGAGGCATTGGCTACTTCTGTCAGGAGGTGAGCATCACATAGGGAAGAGTAAGTTCCAATATCCCTGTAGTGACATCTGCTTTCTGGCAGTCTTTGGTGGCATAAGTAGCATGCCATGAGTATGTAGAGCAGAAGTATACGTGTGTATTTGTGTGTGCTAAGTTGGGGGAGTAAAGTGTATGGTGGGGGGGAGGTGAGTTCATGCACACACAGTGAGTGTTGAATGAGCTTTTGTTTGCTTGTGAAATAGCATAGACTGCATCTGCAGGTGATGCAAAATTAATTTGGACCTATATGTCTGGTTGGAAAAATACTATAACATGTGCGTGGGGTGCAGCATAGATTTGTATGTGTTTGCAAAATGGAGTTGAGTGCATTAGTGTTTGCATAGCCCTGGAAAGTGCAGTTGTGTGTTTGTGCATGCATGTGTGAGGTGGAACAAGATGCTCTTGGGTATGTCTGGGGGTGCAGAGCCCATGTGTAGGTGGCATAAAAGTGTGACTGTGGAGTTGGAGGAAGTGAGGAACTGTCTGTGTAATACAATCTGTGCAACTTCCTTCTGACCTGTGTTTGGAACATAGCTGAAATGTGAGAGATGAGTAATGTGAATGCTAAACTCCCCTCTCTCTAATTTCAGGCTGCCAAGAAGGGCTGCAAACATTTTGTTTGTTCATCAGGTAAATGCAACTTAAGATATTCTTCTTTCTTGGGATGTGCAGCAAGGCATGGTCCTTCTCATCTGTCACCTGACTCCTGGGGGAGATGGCCCCAGAGCTCCTTGCTCACAGATGGAGATTTGTTCAAAATAGAGGGAGAAAAGTACCTCAGTGCCCACCCTTCCATGGCCTGCATATGGGCATCCCAGTGCAGGACGGAAGACACTCACATCTGGCCCTCAGAAAGTCACCCAGGCACAGGGAAGCTCTGTGTGATGATGCCGGGCTTCCTAGCTATATGGAGCACCTTGTATCTCATCTTAGATCCGTGACTTAGCATTTCTGGCCCTAGTAATAAACAGAGAAAACAGCAGGTTTGGGAATATGAGATATAGGTCCCGGATCAAGAAGGAGGGATCATGCCTAAATGAGAGATACGGTGGCATGGAAAGCAGGAAGTTCACACTCACATCCCTATTAGCTGCACTGTTACTCAGCATAGGCTATTCTGGTGGTTCAGAGGGATTGGGTTGGATTGGTGTGTTCTTACCATACTCTCCTTAGTGTTACCTGGGTCATTACAACATCCAGAGACTAGAGAGAAAATAAATCCCCATGAGGAAAAGCTCCCTAGACAGCAAAGGGTAATTATATGTAGTGTGTCAACTTACAGATCCCATGGCTCTAGCACCCCATTGACTTCAGGCCTTGCCCCCTCCATGTCCCTTCTCCCCCACCTCCTGGGGAGAAAGGGTGTCTGGTCATGTCTGTGCGGTGCATGCACTGAAGAGGAATAGGAGTCGCGTTTCCAGGCTGGCACATTAACATTGCCTTATTTGAACAGTCCAATCCCAGTTCTGTTTGAGGCTCAATCTAGTGCCCTGGTGCCACTCACAGCTCCCTGATGCCTCTGGCTGCGGGGACTGTCTCCTCATGATCATTTCCATCCCCACATGGGGAAAAGCCAAGATGGATGCTGTGAGGTCTGTACCAAGGGGTCACAATGCCCCACGGTCATCAACCTGTGCTCTACAGCCTGCTTCATGGTAGAGACAGGCCTGCGTCCCAGATCCAAATATCCCCCATCTAGGCATGTGCATGCTGAGACCTGGGACAATGTCCATTCCAGGGAATGTGACCAAGACCTATAGGTCCATGGATCTGATCTTTAGCCGCTCCTGTGGCCCTTGGTGGTCCCTTTATCTCCTCCCCTGGTGTTCGCCAACCCTTGCCTCCCTGTTTCTGCAGGGGGGAATGCTGGGCTTGCCACTGCCTATGCTGCCAAGAAGCTGGGGATCCCTGCCACCATTGTGGTTCCCAGTAGCACCTCAGAGGCTGTGTCGCAGAAGCTGAAAGAGCATGGGGCAGAGGTGGAAGTTTTTGGCAAGGTACTTGGGAACATGGGTTAAAAACCATGCTTAGCAAGCCCCAGCAGAATGGTAGTGGGTACAATAACAGCTGAAGAAGGCTGGGGCTGTGCACCTGTGCAATTCTTGGATATTGCCCTCTGGAAATGGACCATCCTAGGGGCCTGTCTCACCCTATGTTTCTACTTTTCCCAGCATTGGACTTACTCTAAAGTGGTACAGAGACAACATTGCATATAGTAATGCAACATGATGGGCCAAATCCCATCCTTGTTTGTCCCTGGCAACCTAATGCAAATCAGAAGAATAATGTGTCTTCAGGGATGGAAAGAGGAGCAGGATCTGGCCTGATGTATTAGTTCTGGTCCCTGTGATTTCACACATGCTCAAAACATCTTGGAACCTGATTCTCCTCCTTCCCTGGTTTTCTGTCGGCATAATGTGGTGAACCAGTATGACTCCTGACTGACTTCAGCATGAAGGCAGTGTAGGTTTGCATCTTATAGACTACCCAAATCAGAGCTGCTTCAGCATCACAGGGAATCTGGCCCTTTTGTTATAATGGAATCATCCCTGGCTGGTTTCTGCAGGAAGCAAGACAGGGTGCCCATGCCTAGCTGTCTCCAATGATCAGGGCCCAGCCATGCTAGATGCTGGTTGTAGGCATCACAGAAAGATAGACCTGGCCCAGTAGAGTTCCCAGTGTGGCTGCTAGGCTTCCCTGGGTGAGCGAGCAACGGCTGGTGAAGACAGCATATTCATAAAGTCTTCCCTGCTTCATTGTATCGGCAGGTCTGGGACGATGCCAACAACAGAGCTTTGGCACTAGCAGAGACAGAAGGCTGGAGCAACATCCACCCCTTTGACCATCCTTTGATCTGGTGAGAGAGGTCAGGCATATGTCCCTTCACCCCTGGGGTCTCACTGCCCTCCCTGCTCCCTGGGGCCATGTCTGAGGAATCACTCTGTTCTGGTCATCCCGGTTCCCTGTTTCCCTTGCAGGTTTCCCCTTCTCTTCCTTTCGAGCATTGGCTGTAATTCCCATGACTTGCGCTGGCTTGCTCATAGTTATTTCATCAGTGGCTCCCTTGAAGCCATGGGACCAAAATAGGGCCTTGTTCCTGATTGACCCCTGTGTGAGATCAGGATTAAGCCAGCCTCTAGCACAAAGGAGGGACTGGCAAGGTGAGGCAGAAAATACTGAGATGTTCCTGGGTTCACAAAGTCCCAGTGTCTGCCTGCAGGCCTGGCTCAGTGCCAGGCACTCTGGGGCAGTGGGTGCATCCAGGCCTGGGTTTGCCTACCCCAGCAGCTGCACATCAGCAGCCCAATTCCAGAGTGGGGAGCTCCTCATCATAACCAGATCTCAGCTATCTGCACTGTAGACAGCAGGTGTAGAGCGAGCGGGGGTTGGTATGGATCCCAAAGAATGGGGGTCTCTAGGCGGCTGACATGCTGGTCTCTGCCTTGTGCTCAGCAGCCACGGCTGGTCGTGTCTCTGCCTCGCTGTATCAGAACCTGAGCTGTGGGGAAACCTGTAGGGCCCAGTTCAGAAAGACATTTAAGCAGATGTCCAAGTATGAGCCTGAGCGTTTCTTTGGCTTAGTGTATGCCATGAGGGGGAAGGGACTCATTGGAACGAAATGTGTGTGTGTGCAGGGCTCTGCTGTCTTGGGGGTTATTTCAAACACCCATCTCTTGCCTTGGGATGATGAAGCCTCCTCTAGCCATAGGTGAGGCAGAAGTTCATCCAGGAATGAGACACTGGGCCTGTTGCTTCCTTCCAGTCACAACTTACATCCTCTCCTGTGGTCCTGCATGGTCTCTTCTCACATGGCTTCGCCACCCTCCTGTAGGATGGCAACATGAAGTCAGAGGCTGGGGTTTCTTCCATCTTGCTTTCTCTGGGGACACTGGGTAGGTCATTTCCTAACACTGATGCTGGGAGAAGGATGCCATCCACAAAAAAGATGGCAGGACTAGCAGGGCAGAGGTGGGCAGAAATAGCTCAGTGACATGTGAAAATTGGTAGATAAAGTGTAGACAAGCCAAGAAACCCTGCAGCTGCCTCCAAGGGATGGCCCTAAGCAGGAAACTGGGAGAGTGTGCTCCCCGTTGCTGGATCTTAGCTGGAGTTTTTCAGTTATTTTCTTCTTGTCAGAAAATGCCTATTAATCAAAATCAACCCTGTTGTGGACACATGTGCTTTCTGAAGACACTTGAATTGAGGAGTGAGAGAAGCCTCTGCCAGAACACCTGATAGCCCAAGGGTTGGTTTGCTGCTAGGGGATATGGGAGCCCTGGGTGCTAGTGCCTGCTCTGACTCAAGCAGAGTAAATGCTCAGTCCTGGATCTCCAGCACATCTGGCAAAAGCTTCAGTTGCTAGAATATAGATATAGCCTGTCTTGTATCCAGTTCATATTGAGTTTTTATACAGTGTGAAAGTGAAACAGCTCTGACAGGAGAGATGGGGAGAGATGTGACCAGTTTCATTTTCAGTTTATTTTGGAACAAAAACAAATGCTAAAAACTTGACAGTTTTCAGAAAATAGAATTCTTGTCCCTTGTCCTCCACCCCCTGCTTGTCTCTGTCTCCATCCTTCCATCCACACATCCATGTTCCCAGCCCTCTGCTGACTTTGCTTGGCTCATGCTACTGAGTGACCTGATCAGCAGCATGTGCCTTGACCACCTTCCCTTTGCAAATGAAGCTAAAATAGCTTGAGACAGGGAGTCTCAATCCCTCCATGGACACATCTTCAGATTCTGGCCCTCAGCCAGCAAAGTGGGGAGGCTTGGTTTGGAGGCTGTCCATGAGTTGGTTTCTCATGGTTGCTTAGGTGTCATCCTGTTCCCACAGGAAGGGACATGCTAGCCTTGTTAGGGAGCTGAAGGACTCTCTAGACACCAAGCCAGGGGCCATCGTCCTGTCGGTAGGAGGTGGAGGGCTGCTAGCTGGAGTGGTGGCCGGCCTGCAGGATGTGGGCTGGCTGGACGTGCCCATCATTGCAGTGGAAACCAGAGGAGCTGACAGCTTCAATGCAGCAGTCCGGGCTGGGCAGCTGGTCACCCTGCCGGATATCACCAGGTAGGTGAGCTGGGTTGGAATGGGACTGTTATGTACAACTGGTGGGCCCTGAATGGGGAAGGCAAGAGAAGGGGTTCTGAATGGGGCAGAGTCTAGAGGAAGACCCTCTACACCTCACTCTCTCCTGTCATGAGGTTTGACAGCTCTGGAGGCTGGATTCTTCTGTTTACTCCTCAAATAGGTGAGGGAGCTCATTCAATTTGGGCAGCACCTTCTGCTGATGGAGCACAGAACAAAAAAACAGGCACTCAATACATTACATCCCTCCCCCTTAGGTATGTAGTTCCATAAGTATTTGGGCTGGACAGTGACCCGTCTTGTGCGGCCCACTTCAGGGGTAACAGACATTTTACTGGCAACAACAATAGGCTCCTTCAGCTGTTCTAGAGTAGTTTCAACAACTGGAAGTGTTGATGAGTCTAAAACAGTAGATGATGGACTTGTCAGAACTGGTTTCACTGGCAGCGCAGCACCTTCTGGTATTGCAGAACTCACATTGTCTGAGACTCAATCTCGCATTTGGTCAATATGCCTGGGAAGTGTTTCTCCACCTGGAGTCCGGATCTCATATGATGCTGACCTGGTAGCACCAAGGACAGGTGCAGGCATCCACTGCATCCCAGTCGCATAGTTTTGGATGTACACAGGTTCATCTGGTTCAAAGGGTTTTTATATGTGAAAGATCTGGTTTCTAGGAGAACTGGATTTCTTGCCTTGTCTGGTATTTGGCTACCAGATCTGGGTAAAGCCGATCCAAACAAGTTTTTCGCTGATGGTTCACTAGCAGGTCTGCCGGACTGTGACATGTAGCAGTGCATGGAGTTACATGTTGATGTGGTAAGAAATTCACTAATTCTTGGTTCTGATCACCATCAACAATTTGCTTAAATGCACTTTTAGTAGTCTGGACCATCTGCTTGGCATGCCCATTTGATGACAGCTGGAAAGGTGCGGATGTGGTGTGACAGATAAGATTCCTCTCTGTAAACTTCTTAAATTCTTCAGAAGTGAATTGTGCAGTATTGTCAGACACAATGGTATCTGGAAGACCGTGAGGTGAGAACAGTTTCCCTAAAACACGTATTACAGTATGTGAAGTTACTGATGCAACAGAAAAAATTTCCAATCACTTTGAGAAAGGATCAACAACAATAAAGAATATCTGGCCTTGGAAAGGACCAACAAAATGTATGTGCAGATGAAACCATGGTTTCCTGGTTACTTCCCATGGATGAACTGGAACCTTAGCCCCCACAATGACCCTTCACCCAAATCCCTGACCCCCACCCACTTTCCCAGCCCCTCCATGGCTATCCTGCCCACCCCAGCTCCTGGCCCTTTAAAAAAAAACTCTGGACTCACCAGGTGTTGCCCGGTGTGGGGTGATGCCTGCTGCCCACCAACTGCCCTGCAGTGTGTGGGGCTCTATCATGAGCCCCCAGAAGACCTGAGGCTGCTGCAGGAGCTGGTGAGTGCAGGGTTTTTGCTTTTTTTTTTTCCTTAAAGGGCCAGAGCTGGGGCAGGCGGGGCAGCCATGGGGGGAGACTGGGAGAGTATGGGGATGGGTGGAGGGGGGATCATAGATTTCATAGATTTCATAGACATTAGGGCTGGAAGGGACCTCGGGAGATCATCGAGTCCAGCCCCCTACCCAAAGGGCAGGAAGTCAGCTGGGGTCATAGGATCCCAGCAAGATAAGCATCCAATTTATTCTTGAAGGTGTTCAATGTAGGTGCTTGAACCACCTCCGCTGGCAGACTGTTCCAGACTTTGGGGGCTCGGAAGGCAGAGCCCCCCCATGCAGCATGGGGCAGTGGGGGGCAGTGGGGATTGCCCCCCCGCCTGGCAGCACCTGGTGAGTGGGGGATTTTTTTAAAGCACCAGGAGCTGGGGCAGGCGGGGCAGCCATGTGGAGGGGGCTGGGGGAGCAGGCGGGGGCTGGCAGGGCTGGTGGAGCTGGCAGGGAATGGGGCCTGGCAGGGGTCCCCCCATGGGCTCCTCCCACCTCCTCCAGCCCCTCCTCCTCTGCTCCCTACTTACCAGCATGGAGTCCGGCTGCAGCTCCTTGCCTCAGCAGGCGAGGACTGCCCAAATCACCAAAGCTCTCCAAGTCTTTTCCAAATTGATTTGGACCTTTTAAATGGTCCCCTGATTCAATTCAGATTCACGGATTCAGCCACTGAATCGGGCCAAATCTCCTCCAGATCAAATCACCACCCAAAACTTTGCACAGCCCTACTAGCCACTCTGCACAGGCCTACCAGCAGTACACCAGTTCAGCTCTAGGCACTACTAATAGGGTGCTCTTTCCTTTCTTTCCTCCTCAGCGTGGCAAAGTGTTTGGGAGCCAAGACGGTGTCATCACGTGCACTGCAGTGTGCCAGCGAATGCCAGGTCATCTCCCAGGTGGTGGAGGATGCAGAAGCAGTGCAAGCTATAGAGCAGTTCTTGGGTGAGCAGGGCTTTCCAGGAAGGCCCCTATACACAGTTGGGCTTCTCTGGTTGACTACTGCAGGCTAATATTGCCCTCTAGTGGCTAAAGGGGGGTTCCTCACGCTCACTGCTATCTCAGTAGCTTCTACTCTAGCAACTGCTCCAGGGGTGGGGAATTATTTCGAGTAGAGGGCCACTTACTGAGTTTTGGAAAGCTATCGAGCGCCACATAGCAGGCAGCGCATAGCAGATAAATATTTAGCACATAGCAGATAAATATTAATTTTCTAAATTTTTTTAGGGGCCCCACAGGCCAGATAGAATGGCTGGGTGGGCTGCATGTGGCCCCTGGGCTGCATTTTGCCCATCCCAATTTACTCTGTGCATTTTTTTGAACAAAGAAGTTGTCTCTTGATTCTCCTGGTGCTCCTCAGAATGGGGGTGTAGGTGAATTTGACATTTTTCTCTCCCATAGGTCTGGGAAAGGAGAAATCTAATTCAGTGATTACATGGACTAGCAAACCCAACACACTGTGTCAGCCCCGCTCAACACAGTTGTATTTTAACCACAGAATCTGTTTTGCCTATGTCAACAGGGCCAACTGTGGCTGAAGTAGGGAACAACAGGATTTCCACAGTAAAGTGGAGCAAAACTTAATGGCAATGAATGGCAATATTAGTGGAACGTTTAGGGGTGGAGCAGATCTGTTTTGTCAGTGTAAGACAGGCATAACTTTGCGCATGTGATCATGTTGCCCTCTAGTGCCTCATCACGGGGCTGAAAAACAGAAGAAAAAACGTGCTTGACCAGAAGAAGCAGCGTGTTAGTTTGACCTGGCCCTGCAGCATCTGTATAAATCAGGTGCTTCAGTGGGCCTTTTTGGCGCTTTCATCTAATAGCTGATTCAATCAGCTATTAGATAAAAGCACCATAAAAGCCCCACTGAAGCGTCTGATCTATATAGACATTGGGAGAGCTGAGTCTAACTAATTGACTGGGCATGTGCTGGGCATGTGCTGGTCTCAGTATGGAGTTTAAAGTAAATTGCTATTTTGGGGGTTTTTTTTATTCCTGTGAGTAGCCAGATTTCATAGATTTCATAGACTTCATAGACATTAGGGCTGGCAGGGACCTCGGGAGGTCATCGAGTCCAGCCCCCTGCCCAAAGGGCAGGAAGTCAGCTGGGGTCATAGGATCCCAGCAAGATAAGCATCCAATTTGCTCTTGAAGGCGTTCACTGTAGGTGCTTGATCCACCTCCGATGGCAGGCTGTTCCAGACATTGGGGGTTCGGAAAGTAAAGAAATTCTTCCTTATGTCCAGCCTGAAACGGTCTTGCAGGAGTTTGTGACCGTTCGACCTCGTCATCCCTTGGGGCATTCTGGTGAACAGACGTTCCCCCAGATCCAGGTGGTCACCCCGATAAACTTATAGGTGGTCATCAGATCGCCCCTGAGCCTATGCTTTTCCAGGCTAAAGAGCCCCATGGCGCTCAGCCTGTCATCATAAGGTCTGCTTTCCTGACCTCTGATCATGCGTGTAGCTCTTCTCTGGACTCTCTCAAGCTTCTCCACATCTTTTTTGAATTGTGGAGCCCAAAACTGGACGCAGTACTCCAGCTGTGGCCTCACCAGGGCCAAGTACAAGGGGAGAATGACGTCCCGGGATTTGCTTGAGAAGATAACAACCTAGTACTGGCATGTAGCTAAATAAGATCCTTCTGTAGCTCATGTGTAAAAAAAAAAATTGTGCATTTGGTGATGACAGATTTCTTCCTTCCTTTCTTCCTTCCTGCTGGTATTTCCTAGATGATGAGCGGATGCTGGTGGATCCAGCCTGTGCGGCCTCGCTGGCCTTACTCTACAGTGGTCACCTTCAGCAGCTGCAGCAGGAAGGGCACTTGACCATGGACCTGGACTCCATTGTCATCATTGTGTGTGGGGGAAGTGGTATCCACATGGCTGGGCTTCAGGCCCTGAAAACCCAGCTGGGTTTGAAATGACCTCCTTGGTCAGCAGATGCTGACCCTGCTCCTTTGAGAAAGTGGGGGAGTAGATCCAATATAGCTACTACTAAAATGTGTTACTGGTCTCTCTGTAGCAACTCTTAACAGAATTCAGAGACGTTTATCTAATAAGGACCAGGCTTGTGGTTCTTGAATCCAAATGCTGAGCTCCCCCTGCCTCTGAACAAATACTTTAATAATGCTGGGAGTGGCTGCTTGTCATGGAAATCCCACTTCCTGGGTAAAAATGAAGGAGGAATTAGTAGAGGAACATTTCTTTTCTATGAATTGTGGCAGCCAAAGCTGTCTGGGAAAGTACATTAGGGGGCTTGCTGGAGCCAGACTAGTGATTGATTATGACTTGTCATCACTCTGTTTTTAACCCCTTTTCTCTTTCTGAACTGTTTGCGGTCACCTCTGATTTCTGTTATTTGCTGCAATGTATTTGCTGGATAATTTACAACCGATGTGTAGTTACACAGTATTCACTTCAATTGTTAGCTGCGATCTGTGACTGATCATTTGAGTCATCTGATCGCATTTCTGCTCCCTGATTGGATGGCCACACTTTGTGTAACTAGTAAATAAATAAAGGTTAAAGATAGTGTATTCTTCTTAATATCATCTCAGGCTGAAGTCTTAGATAACCAGCTATTTGTGATAATACCAGTGAAACCTTCCTGGTTTGGGGATCATTTTCATGATTAGGAGCACTTGGGAGAAAAGGTATTTCTGCTAAAGATTCAGCACTCCTGCCTCTTCAGTTTTGACCTGAGACCTGGCAATGCATGTCTCTGAGACCCTTCGGGAAGTGTCTATAGATCGTGCTGCCTTCTCTCACAGTTTGATTGGGAGGCTCACAATAGTCCTTTCCTTAAAGCCCCAGCTCCTGGACTGAGGTGGTGACATGACAATTGTAGCTTTAACTTTCAGACAATGGACTTCTGTCATGAGTGCTGTGGAAAAGTTGGAAAACATATTTCTTTACAGGATCAAGCAGAGGAAAAAAAATTACAAAACCTGCAAGTTATGAGTTTAAGCTAACTTTGTAGGGTGTTTTTCAGTGCAGCTCACAATTGTGGCTAAAGAGAAGGGGGAAAAAATCCTTTTAAAACAAAAAAACCCAAACAGACTCAAACCTTCAGGCCTGATACAAGCTCAAAGAGAGACCAGTGGAAAAAATCCCTCAGTAATGTGTTATGAATTGAATGGGGACCCATCAGCTCTCAAGGAATGCCCTGGACACCTTGATTTTTTCCCAGCGCTCGTAAGTGCATTCTCCATCTGCACCCTTCTCTCCCAACTGCACTGCTTCTGTAACCCTGAATATGTTCCTGGATCATCCACCCTGGGCTTCTGTTTCCTCAGCCCTCCTCATAAGACACTTGGGTCCCAATTCTCAGAAGTAATTAGATACCTACAGTGCTGTACCAACCAAGTTTGGTGCCTGGGGCAAAGCCCGCAATGGCAGCCCACCCTCACCCTGCGCAGAGGTCCAGAGGCACATGCCCCCCCATGCTTGCCCGGGCAGGCACGCAATGGTGGGAGCTGCCCTTCTTTTGCGCCAGTGCCCTCCACCCCCAAATGAGCTGCTCATGACTCAGCCCCTCTCCCTTCAGTGCCCGGGGCAGTTGCCCCGTTTGCCCCCTGCCCCCTTGCTACAGCACTGGGTACCTAGCTCCCACTGGAATCACTGAGGGTTAGTTGTCTGGATACCTGTGATGATCTGGGCCATAGGGCTTGAACTCCAGTAGTTCTTGGCATCAGCTGGTCCCATTGACTTTTAACTGGAGTGGGTGTCCAGCACCTCTGGAAAGGAGGCCCATGGAGTTTGGTTGCTGATTCACTGCTACATTAGTCCCAATCAGCTTACATGAGGCCCTACTAGGCTCACACATCCCAAATAGCTATATAGCCTGCCTTCTACACTCTTTTGGAGTCCTACATGAGCAAGGGTCTGCTGGAGAAAATATGAGTTCAATCATTAGTCCACAAGGGGGCAGCAGAGCCCCTCCTGCTCTCCCTCCTGGAAGTCCCATGTATTGCAACAGAGCTGAGCTCCTCGCACAGATCCAAGGGTAGAAATTTACCCAGTATGGAAAAGTAAAGTAGGAGAATGAAGAGCTGCAATTTGGGGATGTGTGGACAGTGGCAGTTCAGCTCCAGCTTTTAGGTTTTCCAAGGAAATAATTAGACATTATTTTAGCTTTAATCCCTATGTAAAGAACAATAATACTTTGCCCAGCACTTGCTTGGATATGAAGTTCTTGGGTACATATTCAGTCTCTCAGTCATTCATAAGTAAGCAAATTTTATGCTCCCTGTTGCAAAAGGGGGGAATAGGATGTGCTCCATCCCCTTTGTGGACCTCTGTGCAGAAAGGAGGGCAAAACTCATGGGGCCAACAGGAGCCTAGCTTAGAACCCCAGGAATGAGTGGGGCTCCCCAACTTCACACCATTTATGCATTTTATCCAATAACTCTTGAATACAAAATACAAGGATCAGACCCAGGGATCCCTTATTGCTGGATTGCTGATCCATGCTGTCTCTTTGTCACCTCCCTGCCCCTCATCCCAGGATTTTTGCATTCCTGCCGGTAAAGTGGTCCATCAACTGCAGGGATGAACCAAATGCACCACCCCAGCCTTTGCTGTAGGCTTCTGGTTAAGGCAGTCTCCTGAGAGAGGTGGATTTGAACCAAAATCTCTCACTTTCTAGTTAAATGTTCTGATGGGCTGGCACTCATTACCCCTTCCTATGTGAGACAGTCATCAATACTCAAGGGGGTGAGTCCAGGATGCAATTTCAGGCTGTGAATCCATCTTTCCATAAGCACCTAATTCAGGGGTGACGCTGTCTTTTAGATGTTCTTTTTTCTCAGTGTTTTCCATTGACTGAATTAAATGTCCCATGTTCAGCGTGCTGGCCATTGTGAATCCTGATCTGATAGCACCTGTGTACTCAGGTTGATGAATTCTGCCCCCACAGCAAGACACCTAAAAGTTAGGCCTGGTGATGATGGGCACTGCCAGGCTTGGCTCACTTTGTGGGGGGCTGATCTGCAAAGGTATTTGTGTGTCTAACTGCTATTTTGGTGCCTAGTATCTCACTGATTCCAATCCACAGGAGGTAGGCAACTGAACTGGGATTAGGGACATATATATTCCTCTGTGGAACTGGACCCTTGTATCTCAGTGCCTCCATTTCCCTCGGTATGGTAGCCTTGCTTTGCCTCACAAGGGTGTGATGAGGATAAGTACTGTGAAAACAGTGAAGTACTCAAACACTCTGGTATGGCTAGGGGCAGACAAGTTCCTCAAACAGACAGAGGTGCAGACAAGGCCTCAGAAGTTGTCTTTCTAGGTCCCAATTAAAGCAAATTGGTGAGGAAGTCTGACAGCTGTTTTCCTTGAAAGACAGCTGATAGAGGACTTTAGCCTTCAGGTCTGTTGACAGAAGCTCTGGACCCAATGCTAGGGCTGGGAGGGAAATGGTTTCCTATTTCACAGCAATGTCTTAGCTGTTAAAGCAATGCCCTGTCTTGAATCAGAATGAGAAGCTGAATTCTTGAAACTGCGGGGGAACCAAAAAAGCTAAAAACTCTCCTGCTTGGGGTGACCGGAAGCACATTGGTTTGGTCATGTGAAAGCTTGTCTTCTGGATTGTTGAAACATCTTGTATTATAATCAGCTTAAGCTTTGAAATGCGACATTGTTCTGAACCAGAAAACTGGATCATTTCTTTTTCAAATGCCCATTGAAACACGTTACCGATGTCAAAACATGTTTTCCCAAATGATTTTTGAAATAACATGACGAGCTGAACCTGCTCCTTCCCCAGGAATGCTGCAGTTTTGACAAATTGGTTTATTCCAATGAAAAAAACCCTATTTCATTGTTAAATTCCTTACACACACATCCCTCCCCCCCCTGATTTGCCCTGTTCACTTAAATTCCCTCCATTTGGTTGCCTTGTTTTTTCCCTCTGAGACTGGCATCTATGTTCCTGTTCATTCATTTCTGCCCCTCTTCTTGGCTGATCTCTGGGCTCCATGGTTCCTCCCTCACCTGAGCGGCGTCCGTGCGGTTCTTGGCTGGGGCACTCCTTTTTCACCAGCACGAAACGATTCTGTGACCAGACCGGGCTTCTAAAACTCAGCAACCAGCACCTGAGATAAGCCCAGCGCTAACTGAGATTAAGGCAGCAATGAAAGGCCTCCTATCCCATTACAGAGTCATCTGACTGGGGTCCCCTCCAGAACTGCCTTTAAAGCTGTCTATAATTTTAATTGGAACAGGGCAGCAACCAGCAACCATTTTACACCGTAGCTGGCACAGGGAGAGGAAGAGTAGGTCATTACAAGCACCTAGCAGTGAATGGCTGTTGCCAGGATGGCTCCTTCCAAGGTATAAAAATAACCTGCCTCTCCTGGGCGAGTTTTTGTCTCCCGGATCTTTGTCTTCCCTGGATGAGTCATTCGCTCCACGGCTTCTTTCACCTGTTTGTGAGGCCTCTGCTTCCCCATTGTTCAGTGTGTGAAACCGTGGGTCCTGCTGCAGCTGTTATTGGCAGCCTCCTGTTTGTGAAGCCTGCATGTAGGAGCTGGGGGAGGCTCCTCCTTTATTGCTTCACCCATCCACCTGAGACAGCAGATGCTGGCTTCACACGCCCCAGAAAAGCAGAGGAGCGTCGTGTCGCACCAAGACGTAGGAGGAGGTGGGGAGGCAGGCGGACAGGTGGTCAGAACCACCCTTCCATTCCAGCCCCGGGGACTGAAGAAGGAGTGAGCCAGCAGCGCTCTAGATAACACTTTTCCAAAGCAAGCCCCAAGCAAGGGTCTTGCATGGGCTGATGCTTCAGTCTTGGGAGGCTGCTTAGCCATCACATGATCCTTTGCATTTCCCTAAAGAAATGGGCCTATCGGTTTTGCTCTTTTCATCACCTTGCTCATATTTTAAACCGGCCTTTTCTATTAATACTTTCCCCTCATGGCAGGTAATCATCAGGGAAGCAGCACTGCATAAATAGTGAGCGGCATGGGATATTATCTGAAAACGAGCCTGCTGCCAGCAGAGAAGAGAGATTTTCAGATTGCTGCTGTGCCTCTGCCTTAAAGTTCCCAACGAGATAAATGAATAACTAGCCGGCCATTTTCTTCTCCTCAGTCACTTTCAGTAGCTTGACCTGTTACCTCCATTTACTCCTCTGCTGTTAAGATCATGGATGATTCCCAAGCCTGTTTTGTTAAGCAATTTGGCACTGTAAGATAGCCAGGGCTGCATCCTCGGCTCCAGTGAATTGGCATTGCTCCACTGGCTTCAACCAATTTGTTGATTACCTGGCACGTTGTTGGCTGCATTAGTAATAATTTAGCTGGAGTGGGAACTTTCAGTCAGATGTGGCCTGAATCCTCTACAACTTTGGTGCCACGTGGAACTTGTGAATTGCATTTCAGTTTAGCGGGTAGGACAGGAAGCCTGAATGCTCTTCCTAGCTTCTCTAAGCCCCTCTCTTTGCCTCGGTTTCCCCTCCCACACTTTACTTATCTCGTCTGTTTAGATTGCAAACTCTTTGAGGCAGTGACTACCTCTACGGATTTCTACAGCACTGAACACCACAAATCCCTGCTCTCAGCTGGCCTCTAAAAGCTGCCATCACATACATAATAATTTTTATTTACAGTCTACATATCTCACTAGCTAGTTATTATGTGGGCCTGTTTGTATGAGTTAGGTAGTCAAGATCTTTGAAATGATCACTGCACCTACCGCTGCAAAGCAAGCACCTCTGGGAGGGACCTGTAGAATTCACAGCACAGAGCTATTGGTGAATTAAACAGGACATTCATTCCAGCAACAAAGCAAGTATCCTTACTCTTATTGAGGATGTGGAAAACTGAGACCCAAAAGTTAAAAGAGGCCCAAACAGCAAGGGACTTTGATCTCTTGGGCATGGGCCTCTCCCACAGAATCATTGCTTTTCTGACCTAGTATGACAGGAATAGTCAAAGCTTCCTCTGGACCAACTAGGCTTCTTCCATTGAGTCTGATCTCCAACGGGGAGATGCACCAAAATAATTTTTTGAGCTGTCAGGCCTCCAGCCCTTGTCTGGTTCCAGGCGAACATCTTTGTGGCCTAACCTGGCAGAGAAGGGCTTTGGAAGGGTCCTACAGCACACCTGACCCTGAGCCAGGGCAGGTGCTCAGAGGCCTGTTTATTCCCTCTAAATTTATTTCTGTCCCCAGATACCTGCCAGGCTTGGCACAACTCCCAGCCTAGCATCACACTCGCTTTACCACTGATGTCACCCTAGGTGCAGCTTGCCTGAATATGATTGTTTATTACTGTTAATATTTATCCTTAGTCAGATTGTTTTGACTATGGCTCCGTGCATTAATTAGCGAGCACTCCTTCTCAGACTAATTACTTTGCTACTGTCTTTATGCATTATTATTATAATTATTATTAATTATTACAATCTTCTCGCATTCCTGCTGTGCTGTCTCCTATCAGGAGAGAACAACGTATATAGATCTGCTTGTTACAGTGATTTATTGGTTGTGTTTATGAGCAGTATTTAATATAGGCTCACTCCTCCTGCCCTGGTGTGTGCATCCACACACACACACACACACACACACACACACACACAGAGTATGCACACACACTCTCGTGTACATACCCTTGAACAATGCCCTTTGTAATCATATACACACACACACAACTCTCTTTTGTCTACGCATGCAGGCCCAAAAACACATGCATCTGCTAACCACCGCATACATGTAGATACAGACTGACACACTCAGTGAACTAAGCATATATACAGAGAGAGGGATGTGCAATTACTATGCATGTACACCTCCTCTGGTTACACATACACCATTCCCATACCTGCAAATACACACAGGTACACTGTAGATGAGAGAAGTATGTCTGTAGACTGTGTGTATACACAGAAAGAGATCACACACATCATGTACACAAGCACTCCAGACATGCATACACAGGACTATTCTAAACATACCCCTCTACACGCACATATGCTCACACACAATGAGACAAATTCTTTGTTTCTGAATGAGTTAGTCTATAACTCTTCCCTCCCTGTTGACAAACACTCGCACACATTTTCTACCCCTGTAGCACACACAACATTTCAAATACACTGTGCTCCAGTTTTGACTCTTGCCCTTACAACTACAGTTAGACCATTCACCACCTCTGTAATAAGAGATCCAGAAGCCATATGCCATCATAACCCCCCTTCATCTTGACGGCCTTTTTGGACATATCCCTTCTCTACTTTATTTTTATCAGTTTTTCTCTCTCATTAGTTTTCATCCATATTTTTCCTCACCTTCCTCCCTATCTTACCCTTGTTCTGTTTTCTCATTACTCTTTCTGATAAGAGACATAGGTCCAGATCATTAGTTGGTATGAATTTGGGTCAGTCCAATAAAGTCACTTCCTTCTCATGCTCTTGTTCTGGTGACAAGATATTTAGCAGAATTCAAGGATTCATTGGAATCTGACATATCCACACCATAAGTGCTTCTGTTATGACTTCTGGGTTGCCAGCTGCACACATTAGCACCTGCACCACCCCAACCCCCAAATCAGTCACTCATTTAGTGGGGTCATTGATCTAGTGGAGCCACACCAAATCACAACAGTTGAGACCCTGCTCCTAAGCTTCAAATCATAAAGTGATACCTCCAAGCAGTGATGTACCATGGGTGACCAGCACTTGGGGGCCAATGCTTACATTTGTGCCCCCCCCCCCTTCTCATAGCAATACTTAAAGTCATGTTGCGCGATAAGAACTCAGAAGGGCCCGGCTGGTGCCCAACCCCCGGCCAGTGCCCGGGGACCCCCTCCCAGCCCTGCATTGGTCTGCCGCTGCCTCTAAGCCTTGTTATAGTTTCTCCATTTCTTCCACCCACCCATCTCACAGACCCTTGGAACATGGATCTTGCTGCTGTTCTGGATATTGACCATGGTGCCGTGCTTCATCTTAGAAGTGGTTGCATTTTTGCATGCTGCATGTATATGAAGGGGTCTTAGGATCATTCAGAAGGACAGGAATTAACTGGTTAAGTGATTAGATAGCACAGAACACCCACATGTCCACCATGGTAGGAAAACCTAAATTAGAAACCAAGAGAGAGAATCTAAATGACCATGGCAATTGCTTAGATCACAGTGCCTTTGCATTGGTGCTGGAAGAGGAAAAATGTCTTTGTGTTTAAGGCCCTGGACTAGGTCTGGATACCAGGATTCTGTCCGTGGCTCTGCCAGAGACTTGCTGTGTGCCCTTGGCTATGCTACTCAATCTCTGTGTTAATGTCCCCATCTCTAAAATGGGGATAATAATGTTTTGTGTTGTCTGCTTTATCCAGTTAGGTTGTAGATATCCAGGGCAGTAACTGTCTCTTTTTGGGTGTCTTGGTGGAGTCTCCCTCATGCCTAGCCTTTAAGAATGGAGGTCTTTCTAAATGAGATGCTACAGCCCATTCAATAACTAAGGACCCAATATAGAAAAGTCCTCTGGTCTGTGTTCTGCAGAAGCTAGACTGCATGGTCCTAACCAACACTTTTGGCTTTAAAATCTGTGAATCTCTTGCAAAGATTAGCACAGTGGAGTCCTATTTTCAGCCAACAAGTGTGTATTTCGTATTAGCATCTCATCTTTTACAACATTGCCATTTCTCCACTGGTTTTACCTAGAGTTAAAGGGTCAGAGATTATCCAGAGCAGTCTTTTAACAGATGAATGACAAGAGGAGATACTTCCCCTGATCTCTCTTTCTGAGTGCTGCTGCCTTCTTCGAGGACATAGTTTGCAAGTCCCACTGAAGGATCTTTCCTTTCTTCTCTCCCTTTTTTCTTTTCCTGATAAATTTTACTGGCTGGGCAACCCCAGGAGATGTTTTCTGGAGGATGGAACCCCATAAATCAAAACTCTGCTGCTCCATTGTGGGCAATATCTTATGTAAAAAGGTGTTTCCAGGGAGCGCTGAAGGCTGGAGAATCCTATTACAAGGCACGCCATTAATTATAAGAAGTCAACACAACCTACGCCAGCAATTTTTTATCTTAAGTCTGAAAACTGATTACTTTCCACCTTCCACAGTCCTTCCCTTTCCAAAAAAAAAGGGGGGGAAAAGAAAATAACATCAAAGTTTTAAGAAAAAAAATTAAAGTTTCTTTCAAAAACAAAAATTGCTAACTCTCATCTAGGCTCCTGAAAAGAGAGTTGAGTGGAGATCCACATGGGTTAGGATCTTACATGCTGTTCCTGTTTCATGGGAAAGCAAGTACCTTAATCAAAATTCTGTTCATTTGAGTTCTTCAAAGCGGATTGCATTCAAAAGGCAGTGTGGACTAGAGGCTGGCATATGGGTTTGATAGCTAGAAGACCTGCATTCTAGTCCTATTGGTCTGATTCTCACGTCTCTCTTTTTTTTGCTTCCTGTCTTTAGTTATTCAGATTATAAACTGTTTTAAGGACAGGGAGATTTAAAGGCATGGGATATAGTAATGTTAGGCTAGAAGCAGACTGTAGGTCCATCAAGTTTAGTCCTCTGTATTTGCAGGCAACCCTTTGTCCAAACCTGCCTAAAACTCACACATGTCAAACCTTCACATATCACAACTACAAGGCACAAAACCAGAAATGTCAAGGACACCTTACAATCCAACACTGATAAAAGCAGGAGCAACGGGGACATTGCCAATCCCTGCTCCTGCAATGGGAGAGAGATAATTGGTTAATTCATGCTCAGATGTTCCTAGGAAGAGGTCTGTCCTCTACACTACAGAGAAAGGCAAAAATCCCTTCAGTCCTTGTCAGTTTGACTTACAGGGAAAGATTCCTTCCTGACCCTGGGTTGTGGATTGGTCTGACCCTGGGCGAAAGAATGAGATCCTCCAGGCAGGAACTTGTGAAGTTGTTAAGTATCAGCAGGAGCATCAGCTCATCAGCACAAAATGCTCACCTCTAGCCATGGCTGATGTCCTTGGTTCAGAGGAAAGCAGAACCTCACCCTGCAGAAGCCAATACAACTTTCATGAGGGGAAAAAAATCTTTCCTGGCCCCTAAAGATGGTCATTCAGCAAAAGCCCTGAAGCCTGTGGCATCTGCCACACTGCAAAAGAATTATCTCTATACCCTAACATGGGGCTGGCCACTTAGCTTATTATCTCTGCCATCACTGTATCCAGTTCAGGCTTGAAGCACTTCCAAGTTCTCTGTCTCTGCTACTTTGCTTGGAAGATCATTCCAAACAGTCATGCTCTGACAGGCAGAAATCTTCTTCTAATTTACAAAATTGAGATAGGAAATTTGGCCATAGCCAGTTTGTAACCATTTGGTTTTGTGCTGATCTTGTTATTTAGCCCTGCAAACCTCTTCTGCTCCCCTAAAACTTACTTAGTGAATGCATTTGTGGAAAGTAAACCTATTCTGTCTCCATCTCCCTTTTGCTCAAACCAAGCTCCTTTAATCTGTTGTCGTGAGGTAAAGTCTCCATTCCCTTAGCTCTCTTAGTGGTCCTTCTTTGAACATATATCAGTTTTAGTTAATCTGTTTTTAACATCCATGACTACAGCTGTACCCAGTATCCTAAATGGGGTCCTACCAATGCCTTGCACAACAGAAATAATACCTGCTTCTCTCGGTAACCTGTTTCTGCATGGCCAGAGTGCAGCCTTCTGAGCATGTGCAGAAGGGAATTGCAGAGCTGAACTACACAAATAGAAATATAACCTAAACTCTGCTTACGTGCCAAAAATTGCACTTATGCAGCTATGTAAGTGTGACTTAGGCAGCTATGTTAAGTGTGACTTAGGCATATAACAGTGAAATAGGCCCTGGCACAAATGAAGTCTTGACACCCAGTTCTTCAGTCTTTCCTCATTTATTTGTGTTCCCATGATGTAGTCCCCTCTAGGCTATCCTTTGTATTTCCTTCCCTGCTATGATGATTCCTACAACCCAGTCACCTGCACTCTCACTCCCACTCAACCTGCTAGAAAGTCCAGCAGTGGCATAAGCTGAGGTTTCATCAGTGGCCTTTGGAGCTGATATATCAAAGCAATGAATGGGGAAGGGAAAAGTTTCCTTCCCTCAGAGCTGTTGGATGAGGCACTCTTCAGATTCAGGCAGCTGTTGCTTTGTGGGTTTGCACTCATCTCACAGCTGGAAGGTTTTCTTGGTAACCATGGGGTAAAAGGCAGGTTAAAAAAAAAAAAGGAAGCTGAGATCCTGGAGGATCTGAATGCACTATGTGGACTGCATTTTAGAAACATGAATTGCCATTAATTTGAGGAAGGAAGAAAATAAAGCATAGGTACAGAGAGGGAATGTCTTAATTTTATCTACAGAGAATTTTTAGCTCCAGGCAGCTACTGAGGAAGACCAGTATTAAAAGATCATTATATATGCCTATTGTTTTACATAGGTATGAGACCTGGACACCTAGTAAGGAGGAAGAAAGGCAAATGAATACCGCTGAAAAATAAAGGATTGTGGCAAATTTTGAAACTGTTGAAGGAGACATATAAGTGGATATGGAGTTATTACAAGGAACAGTGGGAGATCTATGAAGAACTAAGTGTAATGGATGTAGTACAAACCCAGTGGTTTCAGTGGGCAGTGCATGTGAGAGTGATGGAAGACAAGTTATCTGAGTGCCTCTTGGGAGGCTATCCAGGGAAAAGACGGAGGGATAATACCGAGCAGAACCTAAGGGCTCTTAATGAGAATTGCCAGCAATGGGAAAAATATGCCCTTGCCAAAAAGAAGCAGGAGCAAATTCTGAGAGCAGGAAGGGTCTCTGGTGCCTCCAGAGTCAGTGGGTAGGAGTATGGACCACATAAATATTTTGCCTAGGCTACAGCCACCCTGTGAGTTGTAGGTTTCTTACCTCTGGCTAGAGATTCTCTGAGTGGGACAACAAATTTGTTTTTTAATACATTACACTGCAGATATAGCTATTAAATTTTAAAAGACTGAAATCTGAGATACCCTATTTTCTTGTGAGTATTATAACTGTGCAGCTCTAATTAAATGTGTCACCTGTAGGATAAGCCCAGAAAAAATAAAATATTCCCCCTTCCTTGCTTGCTTGCTTCCTTCTATGTATCTATGTATCTATCTATCACCATCTGTGGCTGCCTGTCTTTCTGCCTTATTTTCTCTCTTTCTTTCTCTCTCTGTCTTCCCTCCCATTTCTTTCTCTCTTCCTGCCAACTCCCACACAAGTGGGGTTAGCACTGGGGTTAACAGAACCACAGTGTCCTTGAGTATGGACTGTTTTGTGGGACTGAACACTTCTCTAGGCTTATTGCCATCTGACAGGCAACAGACTACATTAGGAGTAAATCTATTGAAATCAGTGTTGCTGTAAAGCTGAAGGAACTGTGTGTGGTTCACCCCTCTGCTTTGGCCTGGGAACCACTCAGAATAGATCCAAAGTGAAACTTTATTAATGCACAAGCCTTGGTTCTGCTGTGTAGCAGACCATTCATGGGAAGGCTTCTCAGTGATCCATTGCGGCAGGCCTCAGTGCTTGGCTTCTGGGCAGAAGTGGAGCAAGAGGAGGAGCCAGGTCCCTGGGTCTGCATTGTGCAGCTTCTCTTAGGTCTTGATTGTTCATCAGTGAAGTCAGACAACTTCGGCTGTTCTCAGTGGGAAAAAAATCAACGCTTAAGGCTTGAAATTCAAGAAAGCATCCCTATTCAGAAGTTGTTTAGCCCCATGGTTAGCTCTCAGCCAGTGAAGTCAATGGGCCTGAAATGCATGCTTAAAGTAAAACTATTTGCTGAAATGCTTCCCTGAATCGGTGCCCTGCTGAATCCTGGATAGGCACGGGAAAAATGTAATGCTACAGGTGGGGAGTGTGAACTAGAAATGGAAAGAAGGAGCCAAATGGCATAGCCAGTAGCTGCAGTGAAGCTGCTGCCACTTTGACCCAGAAGCGCTAGACAGGGTGGTGCTTTCTTTGTTTCCCTTTATTAAAAACAACCAAGTTCTGACAGCACCTAATAACCCTACTATGTCCTTTGCATCACAGTTGTATAATCATCATAATAAGGCTCTAAAAAAAAGCTATTTAACAACTCCTTAAGCTTGCTTCATTCCCCTTATAAAAAAAATCCTATTATCTGAGTAATACAAGAGACCTTAAAAAAAAAAAAAGGAATAGACCTAATTTAACCCTGATTCAGCATCACTGAAGTCTAACAAGGTTCTCCATTGAAATCAAAGCATTGGTGCAGATTCACCCGTGCTGAGGCTCCAGCCCTATGCTGTTTAGCCCATTACAGATGGTGGCTTGTCTCCTTGGCACTACCTGCTGTTGTGGATGTCAAATACCAGCATCCATGGCTGTACTGCTGGTGTAGAACCTAGGGCTTTCATCCACTGTTATACCACTACTAGACCATTGGTTTCAATACTTACACCAGTGTAACACAGTGGCAACCAGTCCACTAGTTCTACTGCCCATTCTCTTCCGGTCCCAACCAACATTCTTTGCTGCCTCATGCCTCACTTTTTGCACCTGTAAAATGGGGATAATGGTGCCCACCTCTGCCCCCTGAGAACAACAAGTGCTATTTTAGAACAAAGCGTTAGGCAGACTGTGTGAGAGAACACGATCTCATTCCACGGGAATCCCTTAGGCTTAAGTTCATCATTAGTATGGCTCATTTGCAATGATAGGTAACCCAGTTGTTAATATCTTTAATGGTATAGGAAGGATAAATTCCATCACTTGGGTGAACAGAGAAAATATGCGGAGAAGTGGCTGGGTTTTCATAAATCACTAGTGCATGGTGGTACAATTGAGTTAGGACTTAAAATTCAGGTCAGGAGATAGGTACTCTCATAATCCACCAAGGGAAGGTAATTTATTCTGTTTATATCTTTTTACTGCAAGACAAGGAAAAAAAACTCCACAATGATTTTGCATTTTAAATATTAGTTCAGAGCTGCAGCTTGCCTCAGACTTTATTTATTTATATCTCTGGAAAAAGAAAAAAGAGAGAAAGGGGGAAGCGTCACTTGTTTGGCAGCAGGGCTCTGTGAGTGATACTGGCTGGAATCAATATAGTTTAACTGCCACGTCTTATTAAGAATTACAGCTCTGTGCAAGGAAGGATAAATAAGATGCACAGATTCAGGGCATTTAAAGAATTGTGACTGGGTGAGCCGTCTTAGGAATGTCCTTGTTTTGTTAAAAGGAGCAGCTCCTGCCTTGTAGAACTTGGAAATCATCTTACAGATTAGAATGAAAAGCGGGGAGCATGAAAACAGAGGTAAATGGAGGGGGTATGTAGGCATGGACAATCAGATGGATGCAGGAGAAGTGAGCAAAGAGAGGATGATGAAAGAGAGAAGAAATAGGAGGAACTGTCCTGTACAGTATAAGAAAGAAACAAAATATATGACAGACAGATTGATCCATATTTTGGGCTACATACTAAGATAATGCTGGTGAAAAAGGCCATATAATTTCTCTAAACCAATGATTCTCAACTAAGGTGCCACAGCAACCTGGGATGGATATTGTGGTATCTTTTTCAGGGTGCCAGGGGAAGATGCACAATATTAGCATTCCAAGGTGTGCAAATACCTACACATGATTCACACAATAAAACCTGAGATTTCAAATAGGAATCCATAGTGTCAAAAATATTCTGACTTATTATGGTCTTTCCAAGTTCTTTGCAATGCAAGGATTGCTTTATTGTTTTTCTATGGTCAAAAAGGAAGTACAAGCTAAAAGCTGGCATTTTTCAAGGGGTAATTTGAATCTATCAAGGGGTGTCATATGTAAAAAGGTTGAAAATACATTTTTTTCATCTCCATTACTCCAATTCAGTGATTCTCAACTGGGGTACCATAGCACCCAGAGGTGCCATGAGATCCTTGGAAGGGTCCTGCACAATTTGAGCATAGTTGTGTGAACACCTACATAGAATCACAAGATAAAATCAGAGATTTCAAATAGGAGCCCATGGTGTCAAAAACATTCTGACTGGTTGTGCTCTGAGTTTTTTACAACAGAAGAATTGCTCTATTTCTTCCCCATAACAGTGACGGCTGAGAGCTAGCATTTTCTAAGGGGTGCCTTGCATCTAAAAAGGTTGAGAACTGCTGCTCTACTTTTTTCTTCCCTCTTCTTCTCCTTCCTAGGTGAAATCTGTATCAGTTCTATGTGTATTGTCACCCAAAATAGATTAAGTGGTTTTAACAGATTAAATAGGTCAGTATTTCTCAAATTGGGATACTCACATTCTTCTGGTATGTGGTGAATTTCTAGGGTGAATGTAGAAGGGATAATGGGAAAACAGAAGACAAACAAAGGAACATGTAAATAGGGAAAAGGAAGGAAAAAACCCAAAATATTTAGCTGGTTGTTAAGGAGGTTACAGTTCTGCTGAAGTGATATCAAATGTCTATGATTCTCCAGAACATGAAATCATAGGGGTACACCATGGTTCTCACAGCCAAACTCAGAGAGGGTCACATGACCCAAAAAGGCTTGAGAACCATTGAAGTAACCAAAGCTACAGACTAAAGCAACAACTACAGTTGCAGAACTGACTCCTGTCCTTGTGCTTCAGCCTCAGGCTGGTGTGTTTGGGAGCTGCTGACTCTGGCTTTGTGTACTGCAGCCATGATATCCTCTCCCCTCTGTGAGCTGTGGGGCAGAAGTCCTGTGCTTCCTGGAGCAGAAAAAGAAATACCTTATAGGGTGGGGAATCTGGAAAGTCCTCTGGGCCTTAGGGAATGTGGTTGTGCGAAGTCCACCTTAGAGCCATGGCCTAAAGTCCACTACGCTAAGTGGAAGACCCTTCTGTGACTCCACTGGGCATTGATCAGAGCCCATAACAAATGATTACTTTGGGTTGATATGAGAAGAAAAGAATGCTTAGTCCCCAGGACAGAGAAGGGAGAGGTGCCTTTAAACAGTTTAATGTTGCCATTCACTATCCAGCCCTGTCATCATCTCATGGCAGCAGTATTGTTCCAGAGAGAGGGATATCTGCACTAATGTAAGGAGAAGAAGCCTTCGCAACATCAGGTCTACACAAAGGACATACACTGGAGCCTTTAAGTCTGCATGTAGAAGGAAAGAGCTTGCACTTACAGACATTTCCTATTAGATGCAAATTAGTTACATACCTGCACAAGACCCCATTGTCCCCTTTCCACCCAAAATCTGCAGAATTTATTACCAATAGCTATAGCACCTTGCTTTCTCCAGCAATTCCAGGGATGTTGGACATACCAGTTTACAGCTACTCATTGCTCAACAGCTGCCCCTTCATCCGTTCTTTCAGTCACTCTTTTTATTCACCAGGACCTAGCCATCTTCTAGCTATTCAGCACCTCCTGGGCTTCCTATGGGAGGAGCTGGCCAACAGCACAAACTCTCTGCTCCAAGCCAGAAGAGGTCCAGAAACCACATAAAAATGCCCTCAGTCTCTGCATGGTGCATCCTGCCCTCTCTCCGTGGGACAGAATCATTGAGGGGGGTGGGGAGGGTGCATGTTACAAATACCAAGCTAACAACAGAAAGAAGGAACCAGTGAAAACAACTCTGGTGCTACTGCTGGGGCATTTTCCAGGCGATCCCAGCCTCTCAAATGTCCTGGGGTGAGCAGTTCAGAACATCTTCTCATTCAAGCCCCTTGAAGACAGGACCAGCCTCTCTAACCCCAGGAAAGTGCCTTTTCACTGACACTCGCATATAACACATGAAGGAAGATAGTTAGAAATGTATATCCATCCACTGTCCACTGTTCCAATGAGTATCACATGTGGCTACACAGTTGGAACACTGCTTTGGTAGCAGAAAGTGGCCCGCACTGATGCTAACAACCAAACTCAGCTCAGTGATGTATCCAAATTATGAGTGACTAAACTTCAGTATTTGTCTATGTGGTCTGTATTTGTGGATGTCACATACATATTTGTCTATGTATGGACATATTTATCACATAAGCGCACCTATGCAATGGGGTGTGTGTCATTTTGTAAGGATGAGTGTGTTTGTGTGTATAATGAGAGAGCAATTAAAAAGAATTAAACTACATTCTTTAACTATTCAGACTGAGGAACTGAGACTGGGTCTGTATATACACATGCATTTAGACTAAGCATTGTAGCTTGTAGACAATTTTATTAAAAAACCCCAAATGATTCTCTATCCAGCACAATGCCAGGCAGCTATATAACTCCATTCCTGTAGTTCCATCATTACTGGATATATTAGAGCCCTCTCAGAACTGGCTTTCTTTTACTCTAGTGCTGTTGCTGCCGTGTTAGGAGAGAAATGTGGCTGCCTAATTAAAATTGTCTCACTCCGTCTCTTTTCTTGGGCTATTGTGACAAGTGCCATGCTCATTTGGCAAATCATTCCTATAGAGCTCTGGTTTCTGGGTAGGGTTGTTTTTTTTTCCCCCCCAGAGAAGATGAAAAGATAATCAAAACATCTATTATCACTCTTTGCCTGTGCTGTATACTCACTGACCTCAAGTTAATATGAACCTCAAGAGGCAAAAACAAATGGGAAGCAGACCCTCCTTGAATCTCAGAGTGCCTGATCCAAAGCCTGCTGTGAAGGCCTTCCATTAGCTTCAGTGAGTTTTGGATCATGTCCACAACCCAGGGAGTTCAAACAAAGCCTACCAAACTTTTCCTGCAACCCTGGCTTATTTGAGGAGGTCTTATTTGTACTGATGGATTGAAGGGAAATACAGGATCTGGAATATTTTGTGATTAAGAACTCATTTACAGGTAAATCAGGACTGCAGGATTAATTCCCCAATACAACATGCATTTCTTGCAAAATGCCTGGGCTGATGATGATGATGATGATGATGATGATGACAATGATAGTAATAATAATAACAGAGATGATGATAATCAAAAGTCTCATTGATTTCAACAAGAGAAGGAAAAACAGTTAGAACTTTAGAATAATATAATATAATATAATATAATATAATATGTTGATGTCATTTTTGTTATTGTTATTATGGTTGAACAGGCAGTGCATCTCAAATATATGATGACAATGCTAATGATAATGATACTAGTTTAAAAATACACACTATACTTTAGTCAAAAAGTCTTGTGTCTGAGGGTTTTTTCTAACAATGCAAAAGAGCAATTCCAGAAAGAAAGCTGTAATAGCAATTTTAATTCAGAGTTGCTAATTCTGTTTTTCTTTCCAAAAAAAAAAAAAAAAAAGGAACAAGGTGAATGAGCATTAGTTAACTAAAAGATTTTTTATTCACATTGAACAACAAAAGCCATTCACACTAACACCTTCTGCAAGAGGCAGTGGTGAAAGTAAATCCACAACGCTTTTGGAAAACAACTTCTTTTTTTATTTTTATTTTTTTATTATTTTTTTAGGCAAACTGATTCCTGTTCCCCTCCCTCCCATACCCCTTCCCTCCCCCTCTTAAAAATATAAAAATGTTGGAGCCTCAGATGACTAAAGTACAATAAATAATCAGTAAACACAAAAACATACTTTATTTGTTTTTCTTTATACAAAATAAAGAAACTAGAAGCAAAAACTATAATACATCCTTAAATTCATGTAGCCTCCAATAAACTTTTGGATTTGACTTGGTGTTTGCTAGACACATTCAGACTTGGATTTTTTATTGGTAGTGTTAGTTATCTTTTCGCCGCATGAAAAACAAAACAACCCCCAGTTAAGCCCCTCTGACCATGACAAGTCCCGCAGTCCTTGAGAGCGGAGCCGGAACTTACCACTAGGGCGCGCCTTGTCACCAGTGGAAGTTGTCCTCTTCCAGTTCCCCAGGCCCACCACCATCACCACAAAACATAGTCAACAGAAACCTTCTAAGTAAAGAAAAAAAGAGTCGGTTTTTTTTTTCCTTTTGAGATGTTTCAGATGAAAGAAAACCGAGGTGCGATTCTGGACGATCCATTACAAAAGTTGTAAAAAAGGGAGAAAACAAAGAGAATCCCCCCCACCCCCCAAAACAAAGGGAAGAATGAAGTTCAGTCCATCTAGAGGGTTCGGTTGAAACCTGTGACCCAGGCGAGTTCAGCTTTGGTCCACGAGATGCTGTTTCAGAGACTTGGAGAGGTCCGTCAAGCCCGGCCCGGTGGGGGAGCCAGGGCCTGCTTGGACGTGGCTAGGAAGAAAGGTACCACACGGGTCACATCCGAGGCCCAGGGCGGACCCCACGGTCCGCGGTCCTACAGGCGCGGGGAAGGCTAGAGAGGAGATGATCAGAAACTCAGGAGGAGGGCGGATTTTGGTATCAGTGTGGCTGGGCGGGGGCGGAGCTGCTCCCTGGCGCCTGTATCCGGAGGGGGGAGGCCGGGGCCGGGGCCGTGCCCCCGCGGACACGCAGGGCTCTACCACACCGCCGCCTCGCTCAGCTCCTGGGTGGGGTGCGAGAGGGGCCCGCTGTAGCCGCTGTTGCTGGACATGGAGAAGGGCGGGCTGGGGCCGCCGCTGAAGACCTCCCCGGGGATGGGGTGCAGCGAGCCCGTCATGCCCGGCTCGGGGCTCGGAGTGTCGGGGTGCGAGATCATATCCGTGTACCTTTGGTTTTCTGAGGAGTGGTGTCCGGGGAGAGGGGGCTCCAGGGGGCCCAGGGGCGTGGAGCCGGGTCCTGAGTTGGGAAGGTAGCTGGAGTCCGCCGGGGACTGCGCCTGCGAGGGCGGCCCGTGCGGGAAGAAGTCGTAGTTGCCGCCCGGCCCGTAGTAATCGCCCTGGTAATCTGCGGGCGGAGGAGCAGAGGCGTGAGCCGGGCCGCCCGCCACACTCGCGCGCCCCCCGCGCCCCCCGCACGGCGTGTGCTGCAGCACACACAACACAGGCGTGTGACACGACCCCCCCGCTGCGCGGCCGCGTAACCGCAACGCATGCAACACAGGCGCGTGACACAGCACAGGCGTGTACCACAACCCCCCCCCGCGCAGCCGTGTAACCGCAACGCACACAACACAGGCGTGTACCGTAACACCCCCCCCCCGCGCACAGCACGCATACACACGAAACACAGGCGTGTGACAAAACACCCCTCCCCCGCGCAGGCGTGAATCACGCACACAACACCGGCGTGTACCACAACACGCATACACACAAAACACAGGCATGTGACAAAACACCGCCCCCCGCGCAGCCGTGTATCACGCACACAACACCGGCGTGTACCACAACACGCATACACACAAAACACAGGCATGCACCACCACACACCCCCATACAGGCGTGTACCACAACACACGCACGCACAGAGCATACAGGAGCGTAGCACCACAACACACACATGTGCACACCCATGCAGACACGTGGCCCAGCACACACACACGCGTGGACCACAACACACCCACACGGGTGTATACCACAACGCACAGGCGTATGCCACAGCACCCACAGGGATGTACACCACAACACATGCGAACTCACAGACGTGTACCACAACACGCACCCGGGCGTACACCACCACACACGAGCACCCACACAGGCCCTCGTACAGGTGCACAACACGAGTACACATGCGAGCACACATCTATACGCAACACGCACGCGTCTTGCACAAGCATTTCGGGGAGAGCCGGCACCCAAGGGCGCAGCGCACGCACAACCGCAGCCCAACACATGCGCGCCCAGCTGCGCCGCGCAAATCCCCGCGGGCCCGTGCGTGCAGCGCACAGCAACGCGCAAATGCCAGCAAACAGCCAGACACCTGCCACAGATGCGCACCGGCGGGCCCAGCGCTGGCGGGCATTAAATGCACGCGCAAAAGGGGGAATCCGACCCGACCCCGCGCACACGTATGCACGCGCAACACCCTTCGCACGCACGCTTGCGCGCGCCCCTCCCTGTGCCCGGACGTGCCCGGTGGCTCGAGCCCGCCGCGTCCCGCAGCGCGCAGAGGTGTCCGGAGGAGGCGGCAGAAGCCGGCGGGAGTTTAGCTCCGGGGCCGCAGAGATCCGGATCCGCTGGCCGAGGGGCAGCGAGTTTATTCTGGGGGGAGCCAGCCCCGGGCAGCGCAGCAGAGACCCCGGGAAGAGACGAGTCCTCGGGGCGCGGAGAAGACCTGCACCCGGCCCGACCCGGTCCATAGCGCCCGGGCGGAAATCTGGGCCGGGGAAGGGGGCGCGGCGGGGATGAACAAGCGGGCCAGGGCTGCGCCCCCAAACCATCCCCCCACTAGGAGACGTTGCAGGCGACCTGCAGACTCCGGTTCCCCCTTGGTTTTGAGTCACTGCAAACAACCCCCGGAGGGAAGCTGTCCCCGGGCCGCCACCGGGAGCAAGCAAGCGCCGGTGCCCTGCCCTCCCCCCGCGGCAGTAGGGAGGTTTGCAGGGAAAGCTGGTTCCCCCCAGCGCCCTTAAGCTCCCAGGTCGCAGGGCGGCCGAGCAGCCCGGAGACACCCAGCCCCAGCCTCCGGCCTCCAGCCCCCTTCCAGGCAGCTGCCCCCAGAGCGGGACAACCCCCCCCCCCCAGCCGGTCTGCATCCTTGTTTGCATGTCATTAAGGGCCGGATTTCCAGGGGCCACATGGCCCCGCCGGAGAGGGGGGGTCTAAGGCAGAGAAAACAAATAGCAAACACACGGGGGCCCGGCCTGTGTGACAGTGACCTTCCATATGCTCCAGGAGTTTGGAGGTAATTGGAACAAATGCCGTCTGAAAGAGGTACAAAAGAGTGCAGCTGGGGCTTTGTTCCTGCGAGGAACAAGAGGGGAGCGGAGGTTTGAATGGGGCCGCGGCTTCTGTTCCAGCAGACAGCTTCATCACAATGTCTCTTTCTTGCTTGCTGCAGGGGTGCAAACTTGGCCGGGCCCGGGCGGAATCTCTAGCAGGGCGGATTAGGAGGGATCTGGAGGAGCCGAGCGGCATTCAGGGCCGGGGGGCGGGGACCTTCAAACAGATGCCACAGGAAGGGTGGGAAAGTCATGGCAACCGAGCGGCACCTTGGCCGGAGCGGCGGGGCGCGGGAGCCTGAGCACGGGGGCGGGGGAGGGAGGTCGGGCGGCCGCGGGGGCGGACGACGGGGGAAGGGAGACGGGACGGGGAAGGAAGAGGCCGCCGGGAAGGGGGGAAGCAAAGCCCCAGCTGCACCTGCGCCGCCGCCGCCGCCGCCGCCTTGCCCTGCGCCGCGGGTCCCGAGCCCGGCTCCGCAGCTCCGGCTTCCCCCTTGCCCGCTCGCGCCGGCCCCGAGCCGACCCCGGCCCGGGCCCCCGTGGCCGCCCCGCGCGCAGCCGGAGCGGGGCCGGCCGGGGTGCGGCGCCGCTGGCGGGACACGCGGGCGGGCAGCGCCCGGGGCAGGCTGCGCCCCGCTTACATACCGCCGCGGTCGCAACACGCAGGAAAAGGCGTCGTTAAGGCGAGACGCCTGGTGCGATACCCCTCCCCGGCGCCTCGTCCTATGTCCGAGAGCTCCGGGGCGGCGGGAGGCCGCGGGCGCCGGGGCTTGCCGGCCGGGCCCGGGCGTCAGCGGATCCGCAACCGATCCGCCCGCCGGCGGGCCAGGGCTGTCACCGGCCCCACGCCCTGCCCGGCCACCCAAGGGCCCCCTCGGCGCGGGTGGGAAGGGGCGCGGGGCAGGAGCCACGCATGGGCGAGCCAGGGAACGAAGGAAGAAGGAAGGAAAGACCCAGGGAAGGGATAAGACAAGGTCTATGGGGGGAAGAGAAGGAAGCAGGAGGGAAGAGGGGAAGGGAGACAGGCAGGACGAGGGCCGGGAAGGCGGCGGGCCCGGTGTTTGTTCCGTTTGTCCCAGTGTCTGGCTACCCCGAGTGGGGAAGTGATCCAGAAAACGCTCATTACCTCCGTAATACGTGTAGGGGGTAGAGCCCAGCATCTCCGACTCGTCCAGCCTGCCGCCCAGCGGGCGCATGCGCCGCGGACTCCTGAAGAAGGCATGCCGCCGGGCCCCCAGCGCGCTCAGCTGCTTCATGCGCCGCTCCTTGGAGCGCCGGTTCTGGAACCAGACCTGCGGGCGGCAGCGCGGCGTGACAGCGGGGCGGCGCGCTCCCGGGGGCTCCCGGGCTCCCCTCTCCCCTGCCCCGCCGGTCCCTCTCCTCGCCGCCCGCCCCTGCCTCCCGCTCTGTCCGTGAAGGCCTCGGCTGCTCCCACTAGCAATGGTATGGGGGGGCGGGGTAGGCAGGAACTTGCTTTAGCTGGATGGGCCGAGGGACAGACAAACGGAGGGGATGGATGGATGGATGGACATTATACAGACCAGGCAGTGGGCTCCTTAATGCCTGGCTTACAGCTGCCCTCTCCGAGACCAGCTCTCTTCACATCGGGGCACAGGGAGGATCAAACTTTTCCCGTGGGATGGGCAAGAGAAAGCAGCAGCGCTCCCCTCCTCCAGCCCCAGCTCCCCTGATCAGCTGCCCGGAGACCCAGTGTCCTGTCCCTGACAAGGCGAGCTGCTTTCTTTTCGGACCAACCTTTTATTTTTACAAGACACTGTTAGTGAAGAGTCCCCAAAGAAGCACAAGAAAAAAACTTTGCCCCAGGAGACAAAACACTGCAGCTCCGCTTTTTTTTTCTTTTTTTTTTTGGGGGGGGGGGAAGGGTGTGCAAGAAAAGAGAAAGAGAAGTTGCGAGTGAGCTCCCAGCCAAGAGTGAAGGATTTTGCAAGCCCTTGGGGAGGTTCATCATAATGAAATGTCCTCCCTGCTCCCTTCAGAGCCTGGGAGACGACTTCATAAAGGCCCATGAAAGGGGTTTTCCAGCTGAAAGCGGTTACGGGGCTGGAACCTGCCTTGCTGTCTGTGTCTCTATATACCACCCCCCCTCCGTTTTAATAGCAAGGTTTAGCAGTCTAAAGCCTCCTTATACACTGTTAAATCTATTGCTATAGATAGGCAGGCAGACACAGGCAGGCAGATCAGACAGCTAGATGAATATGACAGCGGCAGAAAAACAGGTAGATACCTAGGGAAAAAAGGGGGCTGGGAAGCCAGGCAGATCCCGACACCTCCCGGGGCAGGTCGCAGGGGTGGCAGGCAGGACGATCGTCTGCCGAAAGCATCGTTGCCTCCCGCGCCAGAGCCCCTGTGGCAGGCCACCATCCCGCCCCCCCCGCGGCAAGGGGATGGCCAGAGACCTCGACCCGCTTGCGGGGAAACAGACATTTCTGTCTCGTCTCCGCCCAAAGGAGGACTTGGTTTGTGCTTCCAGGAAGAGGGAAGATATGGGCTTTCTTAACTGTCTTGTGGCCATCCTTCAGGAGAGGGGCACTCCTAGCTTGACTTGTAGGGCCCGAGGCTTGGAGCTTGTAGGGGTTGAGGCTAGCATTTTCTCTATCTCCCCTTTGCTCTCAGGGATTTCTTAAAGGTATCATTTATGAAGCGCTCCAAGAAATGCTTTCAGGCAACAGCCTGGCTACTCCCCACCCCACAGCTGGCTCAGCCTGCACGCTCCAGGGCTGCACCGAGCGGACCTCGGAGAACAGCTGACCCTGCGTCCAGGGAGTGGAGCTGCCAGCAGGGGAGGGAGGAGGCTGCAGAGGCTGTAAGGACCGGGAGGGGGGGGGGGTTACCGTCCAAACCCACGGCCTCCTGCACCCCGCACACTGCCCCGACGCCCGCGCTGGGCTGCGGGCCCCGCCTCGCTCAGGCCCCGGGCTCGGGGAGGCGGCGGGAGCCCGTTGCAGGTGCGTCCCTGAGCGCGGGGCAGTGCTGCAGGCTCCTGCCCTGGCCCAGGGATCTCGGTGGGAGGTTTTCCTTGGGCTTCCCTGGGGCGCTGCCCAAGGAGATGGGATCAAACTGCCAAGAGAAAGATTAACCTCCCACCCCCTTCTCTGGGCTCCCATCACGGCTTGTTTGACCAGGAGCCGGGGCCGAGGACCTGAAAGCAAGTCCTTCCACTGAAACCAGCCGGCTTTTGATGTGGTACTAAAAGCATCTGCACGGAGCGGGGCTTTCTCCTGAGGACTCTCCAGCTGAAGAAAACAATTATGGCTAGAGAGCTTTCAGCCCGAAATCCCCCAGCGCCGCCGTCATTAATAACAACAGTGGCCGATTATTATTGTTACAATGAAAACAAGAGGAAATTGTCTTCCCGGCTCAGGTGGCAGCACGTGGTGTTTGGCCCCGCGAGGAGACCTGGCCTAAATCTCACAAGGTCTGCGCTCCGCCTTCCCTGATCTCCGGCAGGTCCCTTCGCCCCCTCGTGCCTCACTTTCCCCTTGCCTAAGCTGCACCTAAGAAGGTTGCTGACTTTTTTAGTAAAGCCTTAGGGAGGGACAGCGCGCAATGAGTAAAAGGGGCTGCTGATCTTTTCTTTATACAACTATAAAGCGAGACAGGCAGGCAGGTCTGGATAGATAGACAGATAGATATTTCTAAATGACAAGATATCCCCCTCCTCCGCAGAGCCCACTGCTCCGGCTGAAATCACAGACGAACGTCACAACCTCTGACAAGCTGTGACGCAACAAACACACGGCTGTGACGTCACCGCGGAAAAGTTGCTGGCTGTGAGCTGAGACCTAAAAGCCAATGGATGCGAGATACACAAGAGCGGGAAGGAGGAGGGAATGGTTGTAAGTGGCCTTAGCTTTGACCCCCGGGAGCCCATTCCCTCCTACAAGCAGAGGAGGATGCTGGCGAGGGAGAAGGGAGGGGGAGGGGGGCTGTAGCTGAGGCTTCCTGTACCTGGATAACTCTCATGTTGAGCCCCGTCTCCTGTGCCAGCTGTTCCCGGATGTGCCTGGTAGGTTTGGGGGTAGCAGCAAACGCAGCCTTGAGGGTCTCCAGCTGCTTGGCTTTAATGGTAGTCCGCGGGCCCCTCCTTTTCGTGCCCGAGTTCTGCTCCTCGTTCTCGTTGTTGGTGGTCTCTTTGTCCGAGGAAGTGGAGTTGTCTGTTTCCTTGGGATCGTCCTGCATGGGGTCCTGGATATCCGGGGACAAACTTCTGTCTGTACAGGAGGACACTGCAAGGGAGACCCAGAAGGAGAGGGATGACTCCGGGGGAGGTGAGAGCCCACCCCCCGCTGCCCTGGCTGCCTCCTGCGGCTGGAGAGAGGCGCTGCTCCGCCGGCCGGGTCCGCCCGACGCCAGGGCCCTGCTCTGGGCCGAGCCTCGCGGCACCACCGCTCATTCGCGCCCCGCAGAGCAGGGCCAGCCGCCCCGGGGGCCGGCGGCAGCCTCGCCGGAGCTGCCGCCCGAGTCCGCGAGGAGCCGGCCTCTGCTCTCGGGCAGTCAAGCAAGCCCGTGGCTTCTGCGGAGTGACTCCGGATTCACTCCGGAGGGGCCGAGAGCAGCATCCAGCCCTGGTTCTGCCAGGAGATTCGCAGCCTGCCCAACCTGCTGTAAAGCCGTCCCTTCCTTTCACGCCAGCTCCGCATCTGCCTGTCGGACACGAGCCCAGCCTGAGCCGGGGAGCAGGACTCCGCCGCCATAAACCACTCGTTGCCACCGTCAGGGAGGCCTAGGCCGTGGCTCAGCCCCACAGTGATCCCCAACCCCGAACACGGGCCCCTGGTGCAGAAACCACAGGGCAGACTACTCGCCTCGCTCACTGCAGCGGCCCAACTGACTCGCGTGCCCGGATCCGGCCCCAGGTGCTGAACGGAGAGAGATCCCACGGGAGGGGATGAGCACAGGCGGCTGGTGGCATGGCTGGCTCAGTAAGAGTGGGCCTGATCCTGCTGTCCTGACGCAGAGGCAGCTTCCAAGGAAGTCAAATGGGAGGTTTGCCTCTGGGTAAAAGGAGGCGAGGATCAGGCCAACAGTGGGTATAGTATAGTATAGTATAGTATAGTATAGTATAGTGTAGAGCCACATACAGGTACGCACACCCTTTGCATACATGCACAGGCATTGAGCTGTAAGCATCTGTTGTGACTTTGCTCTCTGTCTTAGAAACGAGATAACACGCGCACGCACACGCATGCACGCACACACACGCACCCTTCCGCAAAACCCGAGAGGCCCGGCGGTTCTTCCCCGGGAATCCAACGGGATCGGGATTCCCCGGGAATCCCGGGACTCTCGCAGCGCTGGTTTGGCACGGTGGGGCGGGAAGGGAAAATGCTTCGCTTCCGATCTCGGCCCCCCCCTCCCCAAGAAGAATACAACTAGATCGACACAGAGAAGAGGCGTGCTTGCTTTTCTTTCCTCCCTCGCTTCCCGTTTGCTAAATGCTTTTGGGGAGGCGGCGGCCAGGAGGCAGGAGACAGGCTAGGAGAGTCGGGGAGAAAAAGCGATGTCCATTAAAATACCCAGGGCCCCCGCGGGCTGCTGGGGCGACCCTCCTCAGTTACGCTCGCCGGCCAGCTGCGGCCATGTGACCACCCCGGCGGGGTGTGTGTGTGTGTGTGGGGGGGGCACAGATGTTTCCCACTTTTCCTGTTAGATTTGGGCAACCTTCCCCCAAACTCCGCCGGCTGCAGCCACCCGGGCCTGGGGCATTTCCCCGACTTCCTTCGGCGCTGTATCAGGGCCTCCAGCCCTCGCTCACCAGATAATCTTTGCACTGGGATTTTCTGGGACCCTGCAGCACAGTGTGCAGGATCTAGCTATATTGGAGGTTTCCTTCCTTCCTCCCTTCCTTCCTAGCACCGTGGCATCAGCTCCTCTCTGACACAAGTTTCATAACACTGCAGAACACAACCCCGGCCCAGCTGCGGCAGGCCCCCGGTTCCCCTTGCCTAGTCTGAATCGTCCCAGTGCGGTAGAAGCACGGTTCCGCCTCCCCGGCGCGCTCGTGCCCCTGCCGCGGGGTAGCAGAGGTGTCGTGTGCCAGCTCGGGGGTGGGAGGCCGGTTTGGACCCGGCTCCCCGGCTGACCCGGCTCCATACCTGAGTTGAGGCTGCCTTCCTTTAAACTGGGCGAGTTCAAATAGTCCTCTTTGCAAACAAATTTGTTTTCGTCTATGATATACAGTTCCTCTCCGGTCGAGAGCTGTTTGTTGCAAACCATGCACGTAAAACAGTTCAGGTGAAAGACTTTGTTTCGGGCTTTCCTTACGAGGTCGCTGGGGGAGATGCCTTGGGAGCAGCCGGCGCATTTGGTACCAAACCTCCTGGGAGAAGAAAAACAGAAGGTTAAGAGAGGAATGGGGACTAAACCGGAGGGAGAGACCACCCCCGCCCCTGCTAAGGACCCCTCCGTGCCACAGCTACTGCAGGCATGCGTGTGTGCGCGCGCGCGCGCGCGCGCGTGTGTGTGTGGGGGGGGGGGGGTAGGGGGAAGAATTGAAGCAAATCAAACAATCGCCTGGCTTTGGACAATCAAAAGAGCCTGGATTTGGATGCCAGGGACGTGGGTGCGCAAAATCATTCCTCCGGGCCCGCCATAGGTTTCCAGGAGCCTAAAAGAGGAGTCGCATAGACATGGAAATGCTCTGCCAGCGCTGCATGCCCTTATCTGACTCCATAGAAATGACCCCCCCGCCCGCACTCCAGCAGTCGGGTACTAGTCCAACTACTAATGGACTTGGCATTTTCTTTTTGTAAGGGCAAATTTTGTAAGGGCAATCCTCACCCCCCACCACCTACAGGATTTCAGGGCAGGTGAGGAGCTGATTGTTCAACTCTTTGAAACAGCAGCGGGGAGGGGGGCTGTTTTTCTTGGCCGGGTCGCCGGTGCAGTAAAGCTCAGGAGCCGGCGGGGAGGGAGCCAGGCGCCGGCTCCTCCGCGAGAGCCGCGGCGGCTGAGCCGGCTGCCGCGCTGGCTGCGCTTACTGCAAAGGTGTGTGAGCCAATATCCGCGCGAGGCCGGGAGGACCTGCTCCAATTCAGCGTAAAAAAGAAAGACCCCTCTTGATGCTGGACCCCCGAGAAGGCTGCACGACGGGGTGTGAATGCCCTGCACAGCCGGGAGCAGGCTGAGCGCCCAGCCCCGCTTCCCCCCGCGACGGCGAGCGCACATGCCTCCCCCCGCGAGTCTCGAGCTAACCAGGAGCTTTTGCTCCTTGCTTCCGAGGCTCGGGAGAGGCTCCAGAGGAAAACCAGGGTGTTATTTTTTCATTAAAAAAGTGAGACTGGGAACCTCGTTAACACGTTAAAGTATCCCCCTTTGCCCGGGGAAAGGATTATCACAGCAGCTGCCTCAAGCGATTCTAGGCTCGGTCTTTCTGCCGGCTCCGTTGCAAACACGAGCACTTTTTGCACGGCAGGAAGGGAATGACCGCGATTCAGGATCAGTTATTAAGATCAAAATA
The DNA here is from genome assembly GCF_052110815.1 of Crocodylus siamensis. Taxonomy (NCBI): domain Eukaryota; kingdom Metazoa; phylum Chordata; order Crocodylia; family Crocodylidae; genus Crocodylus; species Crocodylus siamensis. The sequence goes on from NC_143403.1 coordinate 50,544,623, forward strand.
GGAGGGGGGGGGCTGTGATTTCGATGCGGGGGGCTCTGATGTGGGCTCCGGAGGGTGGCAGCGGGCACAAGGTGTCTAATGGGGAGAGGAAGCTGGTTTCCCCCTTTTTCCCTGCCTAGCCCCCAACTTCCAAGAGCTTCCCTTTCCCTGACGTTGATGTAGTGAAAGCATTAGAAGTCATAAGTCATTTTTTCGTCTTATCCCGGAGCATAATTGCCTCATCTGCACCTTATCAAAAATCATTAAAGGCATTTAAGGAATTGCAGCCTGAGAGGTCCTGAATGCGCGGGGGCCATTAAAAGTAGTTTACATGTGTAAAGGCGACTGTGACACTTAACCTATTCAAATTCACCTTCATTAAGGCCTGCAGCAGTAGGCAAAGTGCCCCTCACCTCCCCCCACCCCCACCCCTTCCATATTAATCATCCCCGGAGCTTTCCAGCCTTTAGCTAAACAAATAGCCACATTTACCTCATTTACAGCCAGAAAACAAAAGGCCGGGCGAGATTTAGGGCCATTTTCCATTCTCAATGAGCCCCTTTGTTGATTTAGAAGAAGAAAGAGGCGAAAAAGTTTGCCCCGCGCACTCGCGGCTAATTAGCGCCCAAAGCCTCGTTCCTCGCCCTGGCAGGGGACTTGGCTCCGTTTTACGGCCACGGCCAGCCCGGCGGGCCGCAGGCCGGGGAGGGGAGGCTGTTTTGGGGGACAGAGGCCACCTGGAGAGGGGATCGGTGCCGAGGGAGAACCGGGCTGGTTTGTTCCCAAGCCACTGGATTCATGTTCTGCTGAGAAAAGTTTGCTCCTTCCCCACGCCAGGTCGCATCTCAAAATGTCGAAGAGCCGGTCCCCTCGCGCGGCTGGCCACGGGCTGTGTGCACGGTCAGTGCCGGCAGCTCCGGACGCGGCCGCGCCGCGCAGCCGGTCTGCGGGGGAGGCGGCGGCGGCCAGCGGAGCGCGGGGACCCGGGCACGGCCGCGGCGCCGGCTCGGGGACAGCCTCGCCCGGCGACAGCCGCCTGCTCCCGGCACTGAGCGCTACGGCGCGGGCAGGAGCAGTCGCCACCGGTCGGCAGGCACCGCACCGCACCGCACCCGATCCTCCATCCCTCGCCTTGCTAAGTTAGGAGAGGCACGGGGCACACGGGATGTACATGACGCCTTGCATCTCTGGGCTCCCCCCTCCCCCCTTTCCCTCCCCGGCATTAAAGGGCTTCGCCTCCGGCCCGAGGAACTTACCTGAAAAAGTCATTTTTGCAGTAAAGCTTGCCTTCCCGGGAGAAGCATTTCTCAGTCAGGTTGCACTTGCATTCGCAGCACTGGACACATTTAATGTGCCATGCTCTGTCCAACACGTTCAGCAGGAACCTGTCCAAAATGGGCCTCTCACAGCCTGCACAATGCACCATCATGACCTCACCCGAGGAAGGAGAGACAAAAAAAGGTAATAACAGAATGCAACCCCCACCCCGCTGCACGGCCCGCCTAAAACGATCGCGAGAGGGACCAAAAATCCCCCCCCAGTGGAGAGCGGCACTGGCAACTTCTTTCCTCTTCTCCTTGGCGTCTTGGTCGCAGGGCACAAGCGTGGCAGGCACTTTCCAGACCCCGGCGCTCAGGCAGATGCCTCTGTGCCCCCACCCCCCCACACCTCTCCCACCAGGTTCAAGGGGGGAAGCCAAGCAAAGTTGCAAAGATATCCTGGGCGGGCGGCTGGGGACTTGCGCGGCGCCTGCAGCTGCATCAGCGGCGCCTCGGTGGAAGCAGCCAGCCTCGGAAGGGTTGCGTGAAAAAATCGCGAAGCCCCCGGTTCCTCCGTGCCGCCGGCTGCCTGGGACTTTTCTTCACTTTCATGCTGTTCCCATCTTCAGCTTTGTCTCCCGGCTTAGTAATTCGCGCATCCTTATTCAGATTTGGTGACGTCTCGCAGAACGTAGGGCGGCCCGGGCCCAATGAGAAGGCGGTGGCCATGGCAACCTCTTAATTTATAGCATATCTAAATTGGCTCCAGCCTTGTGCTTGGCACAGAGGGAAAAAAACAAGGCATCACTATTGTTGAGTAGTAGGTTTTACCTGGTGCTGGGGCTAAGTAAGTATTTATCTTTACGTTGTTTGCAGGGCGGCGGCGTGGAGATTTCCTATATCTATATCTATATTTTGGGGGGTGGGGGGCTTCCTATTTTATTTCTCTCTTGCTTGGGGAGGGGGATCTGGGGGCAGTGAGACCTCGGGGAGGTCAGTGCCCCTGGAAAACAAGCTCTGGTTAGCTTTAGTGTGTCAACAGAAAGCCAATACAAGCAGCGACCGGCCTCCTGGCATCAGCAGTTAATATCCTTGCTCCGTTAGTCAAGTGAACTACACCAGTGCAGTAAATAAATGGAGAAATGCCAATGGGACCAGACCGGGGGGGTGCTTAGGCCACTGCCTTGCTGGGGGGTAGGGTCCCATCAGGAAGAGCTGGTTCAGCCACTGCGTGGGGATGAAAACTTAGCCGGCTTGGTCCTTCCTGGCTAGGAAGGTGCCCGACCCCCCAGCGCGCAGCCTGCCCCTTTGTTCTCCGGACTTTTCGGGGAAGTTGGGGGGTGGGGGAGGAATTCAAACGTGTTTTTCTCTTTTTAAAGCTTTACTTTAAGCAACTCCCTCCCGGTGTCTCTAAAACCAGAGTCAACGCGAGAAGAAGGCGGGATGGCAGCTCGGGCCCCCCTTGCCAAAGCCAGAGCCTGGCTGTAGCTGCTGGTGCTGCTGCGGTGCAGTTGTATATTCTTTTTCTCTTTGATTTCAGGTCCCCCGGACTTGTGCATTACCGAGGCACTTTTGTGCGCCAGGTGATGGCTTGACTGGATTAATCGGTTTAAAATAAATACGGTAGAGAAGAACAGACGGACGCTAAAAAAAAGTTGTTCTTACTTTGAACTGCTGCGCTAGGTAGAGAGAAGGCATGGCAGCAGCTAGGGAACATCCAGCCAGAGATGGAGAGACTCGAAGGCGTGGTGGCGGATAGATAGATAGATAGATAGATAGAAAGGAAGGGGCAGCAATAGCTAGGATGGCAGAGAGTCAGGTGAGCTTGCAGCGCTAGGTGGATCAGTGCATTTCACGTGCCATCCGTTGTTTAACCTAATTAGCGCAATATTTGCAAATGTTGCATTAAGAGGGCACTTAAACATTTCCCCCGCGCAGTTCCGAGGCAGGTCTTGCCATCAGGCTCTCCGCAGAGCGAGGCTGGTTAAGCACGGAGGAGCCGGTGGATTTGCAGAGTTGATTTTCGCCGTAGCCGAGGTGCTGGGGGAGCGACCGGCTCCCTCCTGGTTTTGAAATGCAGGATGCCATGACAATGCTGGCAGCCTAGATTAAGTTATAAGGTTCGCCTCGTCCTCCCCACCCCTAACCCCCCTCTCCGGAATGGGAGGGCTTGACAAGTGTCTCACAAAGTAATTGTTAATGGAAAAGTATCCAAATGTTTAGTTAGTCATTGCATTAAGGCTGCCAATGAAGAGAACACTTAGGCACTGTTTTGTAGAGGAACTCTTTCTTTCGGCAGCGGTGGTGGGGGAGGCGAGGATGGGTGGTAGAGCTTTAAAAAGCCCTAAATAAGCGAGGTATGCATAAAAAAATATACCCTGGGAGTCTCGATGCCAAAGGCTGGAGTCTTGCATTTTGCTATAGCTGCATGCAGAACGAGCATCCGTTTGCTCAGGTAGAGAGAGCAGTAACTCAAGAATCCCCGCCCCCGGCACTTTAATTAAATATTAAAGAATATTTAATATTCTTTAATAGTAAAAGAAAAAAAAACTCAACCCAGCAACAATAAAACAGCCGCAGGAAACAAAACACGCACAAAACGAAACAAAAACCTCATAATACCAAGAAACAAAAAAACCTAAGCAAGAAAAAAAAAATGAGGAAAATTAGATCGTTTGGATTTTAAGGCTGTCTTCCCACAATGAGCTGAGAGAGAAAGTAAAACAACGATGATAATTATAAATAATAATATTAGGCTTCATTGTTTTTCCCCCCCATCTTTAGTCGTGACAGACTCCTGCACATTATTTTATCAGCACAAGTTTTGCTTTGTTTTTGTCCCCCCCGCTTCTTTTATTTATTTATTTATATATTTCAGGTCGGAGCACTACGAATATTTTGGCACCTTTTCGGGCCCTTTAAACACGCTTTTGCTCAAACCCCGGCAGGAGTTAATATGTCAATAGGGAAATTCCCTAGCGTGGAGGAGAGGCGCTCCTGGTAGGATAAATACAAGTCGATACTCATTAATGAACCTGGTTCAATACACAAACTGATCATTCCACCAGAGCAAACAGCAGCGCCTGAAATTACGGGGGGGGCTTGGATGGGAATACGGGGAAAAAATCTGGGGAAAGTGTTTCACATTGGTTAGGCAGAAATATTTAATTCGGGGGACGGCAAGAAATGACTCGTTGTGGCTCTGGAATTGGGATAGTTCTTCCAGGGACAAACCGAATATGTGACCACAAGGTAAAATATGTGTAACAATAAAATATAACGCGCGCGTACACCGAGGCATATATGTATGATAAATTGTATATACTATGACCTATAATGGAACTATGTGCATCTTGCTTTTCGCATACACACGTCTATAAACACACACACACATCTACATATATGTATGTGGAAGTATGCGTGTGTATATATATATATGCGTGTATATATATTATAACGAAATATATATAATGCGGCACATTAACTATAATACAACACATATATTATGCGGCATTATATAGAATCCGGTATTATGTACATTGGAGTAATAATGCAGTACATTATCTATTATACAGTATTATATATAATACAGTATCTATGTATTAGAGTAATAAAGCAGTGCATTGTATTTAAGACAGTCATCTGCATACATTTTAAGAGCATTATATATTGACTACTGTGTATTATATAGTTTATGCACTCCTTTATGCGTACTATATGAACACTGATGCTCTAACATGTCAGACACGCATATGTAATAAAGCATGCGATGTATTGAATGTATAGCATGCGATAAATAACCGATGGGTAGACATGCTTGGGTGCCGGATGAGGAGTTCGGGGACATACACTATTCTCTACCCTGGTGCGAGCAGCTCTGCGAGGTCGCACCGCCAGACCCCCTCGCTCTGTAGCTGCCCCCCGCACATAGCGGCCATCCCCACGTACGCCCGTGTTAATCCGGAGTATCTCGCGGCCACACGTGGCCGCAGCAGCCCCGGGGGAAGCTCTGCTAGCTGCCTTTATGGGCCAGCTGGGCGCTGCGGGCCCGGGAACTGGGTAGCACTTCCCAGTGACCCCCCTCGGCTCCAGACCTCTCCCGGAGCCCACGGGGGGACGGATCTTAATTGCGGGCTTTGATGTGCCGCAGCCTCGCAGCCCAAAGCCGGTGCCCCCGAGCCCGGGTTTGTCATCCCGGTGGACAAACCCAGGGACTGTGCGAACAATGGAAGGAGCCGGCTTGGTTTCTATTGCTCGTTAAGAGCGGGCAGAAAGGCACTAGGCTCCCACTCGCCCGCGAGGGGCTGTGCGTGGCTGGTGCAGCCGCACGGGGAAAGGGGGCGCCTTGCGGGAGAGACCCAGCAAGAGCCGGGGCAAGGCGGGGGGAATCCAGGCGGTCCCCACCCCCTTCCCTGGACTCCGCCAGGACAGAGCTGACATTGTTGGCGGATCAAAGTTCGTCCTTTCCACACCAAGTCTCAGTCCTGAGCAGAAACAACCCCCACCCCTCCAAGGAGAAAGACCTCCCCCCCCCACACACACCAAAATAAATCAAATCAACCAAGACAGATCCACGCAGACACGCGTTTAGAGCTGGCTGTACCCGTGGTCTATGCCAGACGGTCCACCCCGTGCTCCGGGTTACAGCGCATCGAGTGGGTAGGAATATACACCCAGGGTGTCTACACAGCCACTCCAGGGATATGCCCGCTGTTGGGGACCTTTGGTGCTCTCCTGTCTCTGTGAGAAAGGATCAGGTAACAGGATTGTGGGTCTAAAAGCCGGAGAACGGGAGAAGGGGGGAGGATTCCTGCATAGATCGCGCCCTATAGAAACATTAACCCGTATAAAACGTGGATTAAAGTCCGACGAAGAGCACAACACCTGCAATCTTTACAGCCGCGCACACACACTTCACTCAGTCCATGTCTCGCACAGTCTTTACACACACACACGAGAGTGTCTTTCGTCTCCTATCAGGTGAAAGTTATCCTCCCAGCGCAGTAAACGTGTCCTCTACAGGTCCCGGGGTCCATTGCTTAGATGTCACCTGGTATTTATTTTGACTGGTAATGTGGAGAATAAATATGCAGTCACTCTAGACTGGGCAATCAACATCTGCAACTAGCAGATAACAACCTCCACTTGCTTCTGTGGCTTTGCCATCCGTCCCCCCCTCTCCGCTCAAGTGCTTTCCTCAGCAACCCCTTTTTCCCCATTAGCTTTGGGGGGGGAGGGGGCAGCTTTCTCTTCCCTAAATCTCCCAAGTCATACTACATTAAAAAAACGGGAAAAAAAAACTATTAGGCACATTACCCTATCCTAACAGTGGTAACAGATGGTAATTCAGGCAACATAATATCCTCCTATATGTAACTAATAAACCTATTGTGTCTTAACAGGGTAATGCATGGAGAAGCAGTGTCACTTATACAAGATGTTGATGGAATTTACTATATAAAAAAAATCCCCTTTCAAGAGTAAAGTGTATCAACATTACAACACAACAGACGGCAGAGGGATAAGTAAAACAGACAAAAGACAAACAAGATAATAATCTGTTTCCAATCAGTTAAGCCCTGTAGAATTTGTAATATGCAGTTTGCATATTCCCCCTTGTGTTTTGTAATTAATTATCTATCTGTTAGGATGCTCCGCAGACGACTTTGTTGATATTTCAAACTATTTTTGGTGGGGGGGAGGGGTTCTTCAGCAATGGTAGATCTGAACAGTGTTACTTTAAACCAATATGCGTGTGAATTGTGTCGTGGAGGTGGGGGAAATGTTTGTCTGTAGCCAGCTCCCTGGGACGAAAAAAAGCCCACCCTAAACTGGATGGTTTCAAATCAAATGTATATAAAACACGAGAGATGGGTTCCCCCATTTTGAATGGGAATAATTTGCTCCTTCTTGCAAAAGTGGCTTTGGTTCAGGCGCTGGAATAATAGCTTTGCAAGAGGGAGGTGGGAAGGCGATTTGAAACCATTGGTAATGTTGTGGCACTCTTCGCTCCCCCCCTCCACATTTTTCCGTCACAAGAGATGCAACACATTTTTGCATGATTTTCATCATTAAAATCTCCTCCTTTCCCCTGGTAAAGGGAAGGTGCAGTTTTTAACATTAAACAAACCCAGCAAGAATCTCTTGGCTGGGCTATAGGCTCTTTCTGAGTGGCTGCGTTACAAATTGTAAATTTAAATTGCTCACAGGATTCATTACCTCCTGCGTTTGATTTCAGCCAGCCGTGAAAAATTGTACTGGTGTACCACTGAGAAAGGGGTTTGCTGCACAGAGCCGGAGTCTAATCACCAGCTTTCTCTCTCCAACAAAAGTGTAATTATTTTGTTTTGGGTGTAAATATAACCCACGGTACAAAAAAGATAAACCTCCAACAGCGTCTGAATGCATTACAGGGACATTTGAAGAGATCTGTCCTAAATTAATACCAAGGTTAAAGGGAAAGCAGTCGGGGAGTTTGGAACTTCGGTATTTTAAGAACTCTCATATATGTGTGTGTGTGTGTGTGTGTGTGTGTGTGTGTGTGTGTGTATACACAGCCCCCAAATAATGGAGAATACACACGCACAACGCTGCTCACACAGCCCTCCAGCTAGCCATGCACACACGTAATACACATAATAGCATTGTACACAAATAAATAGCACGCAGGCAAACAAGCCTGGAATTATTACGGAGCGCGCTCACCAGCACAACCAGATATAAGAAAGTTATTATCCTTCTCATTTATTTACGCAGTGCAAAAACGAGGCTAGTAGGCAGGCAGGCTTCCACACAGAAAAAATAACTGCACCAAACACGCATATGCCCTGAACAAAACCACCCACGTGCACTTAGAGGCTGACACACACAATCGGAAAAGCGCGCACACACCTGTACACACGTGAACGATACAATGATTACCCTGAGCCCACAGGATCATCGTGACACGCGCACAACCAAGCAGGTATGCTGCCCACACCCCCTTTTGCACGCACTGACAGCTGAAACAAAACCCTGCCACGCCTGCAAACCAGGCATACACTCACACGCACACGGAGTGAGTTAGGGGCCACGCCGCACACAGACACGTGCTTTTCCACAGGGCTGTGTTCATGCGTTTGGAAATGTGCAGTTGTAAAGCGGGGTTAAGGTTACCCACAGCAAATGCGTTTAGGACACATGAATTTGCATTAAACGGCGGCGCAAAGTGACTCTTCTCTCCTTGAGTGTGCGCGCGCCTGTGTATCACGCACACCACCCCGCTTCCCGCTACTACAGACACAATGTGTATTTATCTAGCAGGGAGATCTTACACACAATCGCGCTGCGATCTGCTCCCTTTGCCTGCAGAAATGCTCCGGGATGAAAAGAAAACAGAAAGAAGGGATGCTTTGTACCATCGTCTCTCTGCTAACCCCAGGGCATGCCTACGGGAGCGCGGCTCCTCTGGGCTCCTCCGCGGGCTAAATGCAAATGCGGTGCAGCGGGGCTAAGGCTGGGTCCGAGAACCAGCCGGAGCTGGGCAGCTCGCTCCTTTTCTTCTGCCCCCTTTGAATTCAAATCCGATTTCTTGGCATCTCCTCTTCTGTTTTTATTTTTTTTTTCGGGTTAAATCTCACTCGTGCCAGAAAAAGGGTATCCAATCCAGTATATTAGACCCTGTTAATTAATTATCTCATTAACTGGGCTTTTCTTTAGCCCAGGGAATGAAGAAGCCATTGCAAAAAAAAAAAAGAGAAAAAAAAAGGCTGGAGACTTGGTGTTTTCCTCCCCCCACCTTTTCCCTCTGAGAGGCAAGGAAGGATCTCCCTTGCTCTACGGATCGGAGGAAGATCTGGAAAAATAAAGTAACCATCTCAAGCCCAAACGAGAGCCGGGAACGTGCGGGGATGAATTATTAGCGTGTGGAGAGGAGGGAGAAAAAAGACGAAAAAATTAAATCAAATCAATACAGTTTAAAGGGGAAAAAAACCCAAACCCCACCGTTTGCCCCTCGCCGCTCTCGGCTTGTTACTGTGTTTTATCACTGGTGTACAAATCGGATGCACATTAGCGGTGGGCTCTATTTTTTTTGTTAAAAAAATAAAGATCACTCATTGATCACTGAGAGAGGCTACTCGTCGCTCGCCGGCCCGGTCCCCGCGCGTAGGAGGCGCCGGGGCGGGGAGGAAGCGGGCGGGGGGACGGGGGGGGGGGCCGTGGCCCCGGGAAGGTGGTGGGAAGGGGCGCGGGCAGCCTCGGCTCGGCTTCCCGGGACTTATGTGGCGGACTCACACACACGCCTGCCTTTTCCGCGGGTCCGGTCCTTCACTCCTGGAGCCCTGGAAAAATACATGTATGTGGGCCCGATCCTCCCGCAACATAGTCATCTACCTCCACAGCATCCTATCCCTTGCTTCCCGCCTGCCTTCCCTACATTGATCTATCTACAAGCCAACACACCAGGCAGCGGTTACGTGTGTAGCAGTGTATCTCCGCCCGCAATGTGCATGGATCTCCCTTCTCCGGAGATCGCTGCATTAGGGCTTGCCGGGGACATGGAAGATCGCGCTTGAGACCCGCACATCAGATACCCGCATAACTGGGGTAGCAGCTGCGTGCTGTGGGTAGGAGGATGTGCCTACAGGGCCCACGCACCCCTACTCAGTCCTACCCGGTTGGCACCCCCCGTCCTTGCCTCAGGCAGCAAGCGCCCCCTTTCCCGAGGCCGCGACAAACTCGTTTCTCCTAAAAGGACAAGCGCTTTGCACGCGGGAAGCCTGCAGGTCCCCTGTGTGGAGCAGGGGCTCCTGTGCAAGCCCAGCCTCCAGGATCAGGGGGTCTCGCCCATGGCACCCACCCGCCACGAGACATTTTCTCCCGGGCCATGCGCGCCGCGGCCCTGCTCGGCCGCCAGCAGGGAGCGGGGTGGCTCTGGGCAGTGCAGACGCCCTGATCCAAAGGCTGCTTAATGGGAAGCTAGCTATGCCTTGATTTCAGCGGGCTTCGGCTCGGGCCGGCGAGCAGCCAGCAGAGGCCTTGCATTGAGAAACTGCCCGGGCACCCCTGCCTCAGCCAGTCTCTGAGGTCATTTCCCCCTGTTGACTTTTCGGGGCTAGGACTTCACTGCTCCTTTCCTCAGTCCCTCGCTTCATTCTCCAGCTGAATCCTCAACACACCTTGATTAACCATTCGCCTCCGGCGCCCAAGTCGTTTTTCTCCCCCTATCTTAAGTCCCTCCTAGCACAGAGGACAAAGCTGCCGCGCTCTGCTTCCTAAGGGGAAGCCACCGGATTGCTATTTATTTGAGTGCGAGAGCCAATCATCGACCTGATCTTGTGTCGATCATGGGGTTTGATCTTGAGCAGCGGTTTGATCTTGGGTTTGTGTGTGCGCCGGGCTGTGTGATTTCTTGAAACAAATCCAATGAAGTCAGCTGAACACTCGCCCTGTCGGATTTTCTTAGCTTTGGCGTTCAAATAAAATAAAGGATCGTAAAAAAACAAAGCAAAACCAAACCAAACCAGAACAACCCATGGCTAGGAAAGAAGGAAGAATAATGGTGCCAGCACTGGAAAACTTTAGCAGGAGGAGGGAAACAATCCAAAGCATTATTGTTTTGCTTTTGTTACCCGGGGGAAGGGTTTGTAGACCGGTGCTGGTCCAAATTTTCGTTGCAACCCTCTTCTCTTAGTTGAACTGCCCTTTTGAATGACTTGTACTTTGCTAGGGAGAATTCTCTCTCTCTCTCTGTATTTGCCGCTAATGATTGTCTGTTGATATAGCGATGTGATGCCCTCATTTGCCTTTGTTTAGAAGGTGTTAAAAGGGAAATCTGCATTAGAAAGCTCCTAGCATCCACAGCTCAACACAAGTGGGGGGAGACTGATGTAGCCGGGCTGGGCATTCGCCCCTCCAAGCAAAAAGGATCGGATCCGAAGGGAAGGGAGGGTCATCGTCGTTGCTGCAGTTACTATTACTATTTTTGTTGTTACTATTATTATCATTAGCAGCACCGTCATTATCATCATTATTAACTCTAGTGAGATGCGTTCAACTCGAACTGAGCCCCTGGTGTGTGTGTGAAAGGGAAACTTTATCTAAGTCCCCATTTTACAGCAAGGTGCTGACCCATCTCGGATCGGCCCGGCTCTTCGGACCGGAGACGGAGTACGCCTATGGGTCTTCCAGACAAGGGGACAGCCGCGATCCGGATCCGAGGCGCTCGGTTTTCGACGAGAAATGATCTACCTTGTAAACAAAGACCGTTTCGACGTGGGGGGAGGGTTGGGGAGTAGAGATGTTGCTCTTAGCTCCGGCTCAGAGCTGGCACTCCGGCGGGAACCTGTGAAGACAAGGAGCGGGCGGGTTGTGTGAATTATAGTCTCTCTCACACGCGCACACACGCCTGCAGCGGTAGGTTACACTAGGGAGGCCTCCACAAACAGTTCATTTTTGTTGCCAAAGTTTAGAGAGACGGGGTTTGTCTGTCTAGGAGGGTTCACATCCCGGGCTGGGGATCGAGGTGTATGGGGGGGGGGGGGGGGGAGGGAGAAGCCAGCCCATTTTGGACAAACATGAAGGACTGAGAAGGAAAAATACGGTTGATTTAAATGTATGTTCACCTTGAAAAAAAGCCTCCTCCCCTCCAGATAGATCCAAAAGGAGAAAAGAGAGACTAACAGAAAAGCCAGCGATCATACTCATTTCCATGTGAACTATTTAAAGCCCCCGCCCCCGCAAATTCATCTCACTGCTCCATCCTTTTTTTCATGGAAAGAAATTGACCACTCTTTTATTTTATTTTATTTTATTTTTTTTGGGAACTCGTCCAGCTTCTTAACGTCAAAAATGCCAAGTTCTTTCTTTGGGGAAAAAAAAAGAGTCCGATCTGCAACTTTGTTGGTTCTGATTTCTATAAAATAAATGGACAAATCTCCCAGAGCCTGTTCTTCATTTGGAAAACAAAGTTAAAAACGCGTGGAGCTGAGATGCAATCAAAGGATAATAGTAATAGTAACAGCAGTAATAATACTGTGTGTTCACACTAGTAATAATAATGCTGCTGCTGCCAATAATAATAATACTAATAATGCTACTACTGCTACTACCAATGTCCTGTTTATTTCACACTTTTCTTCTCCATTTAGGGAAGGTTATGGAGAGGGTCGGGGAAGACAGGAATACCAGCAAAACCATCCAGCAATGCACAGACCCAGGCCCAACGGGTCTATATTTTAAACCACTAGTTTGTCATGGAATCGTAATCTGAACTAGATCTAATAATTACTCCTTTCATCAGGGCCCAGCCTGGTGCAGGCGCTACATGTATAAATACGTGCGCTCCGGATAGTGAGTGTGTGCGCGCTACGGGAAATAAATAACCGTGTTTCCACCCTCCCACCCTCCTACCCCTTCCCAAAGGCGCGGGAGCCCCGCAGCTTCCCCGGCCGCGGCCGCCCGCGCTCGCTCCGCGCCCGCGCACAATGGAGAGCGCGGCGGCGCCGGGCCGGAGCTGTCCAGGGTGCTGAAACCGGGCGTCGCGGGCCCGCCGCCCCCGAGCGCCGGCTCGCTCGGCTACTTCCCTCCCAACGCGTCTGCCTGTCTTTCCATCCATCACGCCCCCATCTCGCATCAAGTTAAATGTGCAATAAAAAAAGGGGGAGCCCCCCCAAACAGGACGCTGCCATGCGAATGCACCGATATAAGGCGTCGAACGGCGGTATAAGCATTAACTCATTCATTGCGGAGAGGCTGGAAGCAGCGGGCGCTCCCGCCGCAAATTGCCCGTTGCAGGCACCGGCTCCCTTTCTTGGGGTAAACACAGACATTATTTTATCGCTCTGTTATTATTCTTACCAGCTTAACAGCTGTGATTAAAAATCATAAAACAAACTCCCAGCAATGCAGCTCGAGCCGCTAAGCACCATGTATCAATTTCCACGGGTTGTTTTTCAGGGGGGTTCTAATGAGCACGAAATATGACTTTCCGCGACACAAGACATCAGACATCTTTCCTCCACACCCCCAGCCTCCTCCCCCCTCCCAGGAATGGGAGCTCGAGTCTGAGCCCTCCGAGATCCGAGCAGCGCCTCCTCAGTGGGCGGACCGCTCCCGACCCAGCCACGTGCTGCCGCGCTCACACAAAGGAGCCCGAGTGCTTTAACTCTTCCTGGAGATGGTCCGGAGTCTCGTGTGATGGGGGAGCGGCGTGCCTGGAGGGGGACCAGTACATTGGTTCTCATGTACGGCTTCCCGGGAGACGACCACAGGCGCAGAATCACCCACCTACCCACTTACCTACCCTTCCATCCTTCCCAAACTCTGCTATCTCACTCATCATCCATGTGCGCTGACATTAAAGCACACACTGAAGCCTGTGGCCCCTGAGGTGGGGGGGGGAAGGGGGGACCGGGGTGGCACGAGCCCCTCTGCTGGATTCACCTGTCGCGGAGCAGCTCGATCCGCAGGCAAACCGAAATCGCGGGTGAATCACAACCCTCCCATTCAGGGGTGGGCGGGAAGAACAAAACCCACCCAAAGAAACTTTTAACATATCAGATCCAGGCAAAAAACGCAGCCACGTAACTGTCACACATCCACAATCCTCCCCCCCCCCCCATGCTCAGTGTAACCTTATCTGCCCCCTGGACGTGGAGCCTCCCCCTGTGGAGGGGCTTGTCAGTCATGTCCCCCACAGTCACACCGCCCTGGGCGTATTTTCCAGGCCTCCAAGATGCCCAACAGCGCGCCCTGATAGCCCCCAATCCCTAGATCACCCCCATCTCCAGGATAAAGAAACACTCCGCATCGTCTTCCCATGGCAGCCAGCGAGTGCCTGACCCTCGTGGCTAAACTGTCTCTCTCTTTGGGCTCCACTGCATCCTCCCAGCGACTGACGATCCCCCGGCCTCAGAATCTGGGTCTGAGCCGCTGTAACAAGCACGTATAAGCCTCAGCCCTCCAGACAGACCTACCGGGAACTGCCAGCCACCTGGGAGCTGGAGCACAGGGCTGACCTGAGGGTGCGGCCCAGGCCGAGGCAGCTGCTGTGATTGCTGCCGTCCGACGCAGGCCTGGCGGGGCGAATGGGCCCTCTGCTCCGCCGGACTCCTGCCATGCCTGCATCCCCCGGGTCCCCTGGAAGCTTTGGCCCGGCGTGGGGGGCAGAATCCGGGCGATCTAGCGGGACTAGTCTCGCGCGTGGGCGAGGGAGCGCCTGGGTAGAGGCCAGTCCCAGTGCCCACCTGCCTGCCCCCGCCCGCCTCGCTCCCACGCGAGCCCCGGCTCCCACGTGCCGCGCCGCACCCTGCGTGGAAGCAGCTCTCACTCCCCTCGCCTGCCCCCCCCCCCCGCTCAGGGCCCGCTGTCCGCCGCACGCTTCTACACCCGCAGCCCTTCACTCGCGCACGCCGCGCACCCACGCGGGACCCCTGCCCATGCTCCCAGCAGCCCGCCCTTTCACACATCCTCGACTCTCAACCGCGCCTGCGCACCCTGGCACCCCCCACGCGTGGAATCCCGCCCCGCACGCCGCGCCCCCGGCCCCGCAGCGCTGGGGAGCCCCGCTCCGCTCAGGCCAGCCCAGGACCCCTCCCCAGCCGCCCAAGGAAGTCACTTCGGGCCAGAACCGGGGCCAGCTTGGGAGGGGGCAGCCACGCCCGCGCGGGGACCCGGCAGCAGAGGCTGCCCCCCACCCCTCCCCTCCCCTCCCCGTGTGAATTAGCCGCGTGGCAGGGGGAAGGCGCCTGTCCGACCGAGGGCACACAGATTTCCCGCGTGTGCCCCAGCCCCCTTTGCACGAGCAGGGATGAACACTCACCCACCCATCCAAGGGTGCCCATTCCTCCCTCCCTCCCTCCCTCTCTCCGTCTCCATCCATCCATCCATCTGATTCTTCTTATCCTTCCTTCCTTCCTTCAGGAAGGATACTCTGCTGTGATCCCTTCTGCTCTGAATCTCAGCCTACAAGTCCCCGTTAGCAACCTGCAACATTGCCGGAGGCAATCCAATTCAAACGCGCCTGGCAAACCTGCCTCGGCGGTTCCCAGCTCCGCTCCCCCAGCACCTATATTTAAGGGGATATCCTCTAGCTGCTCCTTCTGAGCGCTGGAGTGTGGCCCTCGCGATTCCTTAGGGGCGTCTGTGCCTCTCTAGTGCACTCATTCAGCCGACATCTGGTGAGTAAATGTTTGCAAAGATCGCTTTGCCTTCCTCACTTCAGGGGAGGCTTTAGCAACATTTTCTCCCTGTTAGAATATCAAGACTAAGAATAAAAGGGTAAGATGCTGGAGGAAGCAAGGTGGGACTTTATCCTTTCAAATCATTTCTACACTTTCTTGTTATTCTCCCACTAGAGGAATTCCCAAATTTTGGAGAGGAGAGAGAAAGCTGGAAGTGTATAAGAGACCGCAATACCCCTGATTATGAGAGTGGTGAACTTACTATGGCCAGAGGTGGATTTGGCTCACTGTGGCTAGAAGCAGATGTTGCATTTCGTCCTGGATAAGTTGTGCCTGCATTTGTTCAGAAATAAAAATATCTTGGTATTGGTATGTATATCCATCAAGCTTCTAATCACGATTTAGTGAGTAGCACTACTGCTTTTCCGTCACTGATTCCATAATGCAATCCTGGGATAACTGTGTAGATGTATTTTCAATATCCTGGGATAAACTGTTACTACTTCTTGTCTAGTAAGATTTTTTTAGGATTTATCCTGGGACAACAGACATGGGCACCCATATGATTGCACTTTGCCTCCATAAAAAATGGTTTATCCTGAGATAAATGCAGTGTCTGCTTGCAGCCTGTTTGTGTCAAATACACCATGGGCCTGCTCCAAAGCCCATTGAAGTCAACAGAAAGATTGTCTTTGACTCAGGTAGGTTTGGGATCATGCCTTGCAGCAAGTTTGGGACCAATCCTACAAGTCCATTTTAGCTCTACTTGCACAAGGAAGAACAAATGGTGTAAAATGGGCTTGTAGGATTAAAAGATGAAACAAAGTTAGCTATAGAGCTATTCGCCCAAGTAAGATAATTTGTGTGAGATTGCAGGGCCGGGACCTTACAGTGTATTTTGGTGGAATGTTATTGAATATGGCATTTTCACACACACATGTGAACACCCACACATGTACACATCCACACCCTTCATGTGGGCTTAAATGTCTATATTATGTTAAAAGTTAAAAAGTGGAATGGTCTCCTTCAGTCCTGAAATAGGATTGTAGATTTGAACCTTCAAACCCATACCTCCCAACCTCCAGAGTAAATGGGTTATTTAATGACAAAGCCTGGTTATCACCTTTTCTCAGGACTGCATTCAATGGCAGGAGCTGAAGGAATGAAGGCCACTCAGATAAAGGCCTGTAGGATCAAATCCTGTATTATTATATTACTGTTAACATGGGACACTTTGTACTACTTTCTGTGTGAACCTGTATAAGCCTGATGAATATATTTACCAGGAAAATGTAGGCGCAGCCTCTGAACCTTCCTTAGCATCAAAGGACCAGAAACCAACACAAAGTTTAATTGCACATACACATATACAAGCTGTGCATACCCACAGATGTGCATACACAGAATTTACAAAGTTTATACATTCGAAGTTTGAATATGCACATATAAGTTTACATACATATACAGAGCCTGCATACTCACATGGACACATACTAAGTTTATACACACACACACACACACACACACACACAATCCCACAAACTTTATGCACATACTCATGCAGTTGCAGACTCACACTAGTTTGTTTGCACACATATATGAGTAGAGGGGTCTACATTACAAGTAAGTGTGAGACAAGCTTTTCCACAAGCAAACTGGAATGGGAGGGAAAAAGAAGCCTCTATATACCTTTGAAAATTCTGGGCTTAACTCTGCCCTTTTCAAGTCAATGGGATCTTTGCTACTAAACCCACCTACATATTGGTACTTTCATGAAACTTCTTTTGATGTTAGTAGAGGCTGCCTGTGCTTAGTGCAATAAGATATGTCCTCTGGTCAGTTTTTTCAGGACACTGTCCCACAGCTGATTAAGTAACAATGGACTGAAATTCTTCAGTCCCTATCTTTTCAACCTCTTAAAATAAAGCTATGCCATTAGTTATTCCAACTGTACATCTCAGGACATTGGGATTTATCTAATGGTTTCTGTCTGTCTGTAGGAGGACTCAGGAAAATCTCTTGGAGGTGTTCAAGGGTAGGGTAGATAGGTGTTTGTGTAGGATAGTATAGGAATAATACATCCTGCATTTATGAGGGGGACTGGATTAGACCGGTGAGGTCCCTCCTATCCCTGTAATTCTATGGCTGTATGATTCTAAAACAGGGATGCATTACAATGCATCACAATTTAGTTTTTCAGAACCCTAAGGGATAAAAATAATTATTTGAACGGAATGATAGCTTGCCTTCCTCAGAAACCAGTATGGCCAGCACAGAAGTCCTGGTATGGTGTGAGTGACTTGATTCAATCTGACACCCGGGTGTCTCCAAAGCCATTACATTGTGTGCTACAAATATATATTAACATTAGTATGCATTGGCACAATATGGATCCATTATACTGAATGCTTATGAGAACTGGGGGTTGCATAGAAGCAGCTGCTGCTTTTTAAACCTCAGATAATCAGTAGATTTGTAGATGCATAGATTTTTAAGGCCAGAAGGTGCCATTATGATCATGTAGTCTTATCTCCTGCATAATACAAACCACAGAATATCACCCAATAATTGCAACATCAAGTCCATAATTTCTGATTAAGCTACAGTATCTCTTTGTGAAATATA
Organism: Crocodylus siamensis; assembly: GCF_052110815.1. Classification (NCBI taxonomy): domain Eukaryota; kingdom Metazoa; phylum Chordata; order Crocodylia; family Crocodylidae; genus Crocodylus; species Crocodylus siamensis. The sequence goes on from NC_143403.1 coordinate 50,562,651, forward strand.
TCCAGTCTCTATTTAAAGGTTTCAACTGATGGAAAATTCACCAGGTCCCTAGGTAAAGTTGTTCCAATAGTCAATTGCTCATGATTAAAAAAACCCCAGACTTTACTTCTAGTCTGAATTTGTCTGATTTTTTCCAGGCATTGTATGCTGTTATGCCTCTTTCTTTCCTTTTAGATTAAAGAGCAGTATTTTCTCCAAGAATGTTTTAATCATTATGTTGAACAAAAGGAAGGAAACTCTATTTTGGAATCAGAGAATCCAAACAGTGTTCCATCTAGAAGGTAAATAAAATTATTTGTAAATTATAATGCTGGAAACAAATATATGGAGCTCATCAATATATTGAGTATCATTGACAATAACTTTAGAGTACAGCTGAGATGCTTGTTTCAGAAAACATGTAACAACATTTTTAGCTAGATGGCAAGACTTTCTATAAAAGAAAGTTGGTTTATGTAGCTTTTCTTCCTTCCTTCCATCCCATGACAAAATACACAACATTTTCAGGCAATGAAATTAAAGAGAAAAAAAATCTAATGAATTGCATAAAAGCTTTTAAAAGCAAACAGATGTCTACATTCAACAATCACTGAGGATAAGTACAATATGGATCATGTCCAATCCTGAAGTCACTGACAACATTCCTGATAAGTCCAGGATCAGGCCCAGCATTTTCCCTCAGATAGAGGCATCTTTTTGTTGTTCATTCTGTTTTGCTTTCAGAAAAGACAAAAAGTTTGTCTCTCTTTTTTCCCCTCCTGTCCTTATAGAATACGTTTATCCAGAAATATCCCTCAAGTGACTAGATACTTTTAACAAGCAGAAGTAGCATGGAAAACCACCAGCTTAGTCAGAAAGATCACAATGCCTGATCCACAATTCATGGTGAAATCAATGGGACATTTAAGTGTGGATTTACGACAGGATTAAGCTCTGTGTAAAAAACAGCACCTTCTTACTCAACGTATCTACTCCCCGTATATCTCTGAGTCTATCTATCTCATTTTGGCTTCTTTACTTCTTTAAGCCAGATGAGTACCACTGTCCTCACAACACAGCATAGGGCTAGTGACAGAGAGGGAATAAGTAACTTGTTTAGGGTCACACGGATAGTCAGTGGCAGAGTGAGGAACTGAACAACATGTGCCATAACTGCAGAGCCATTCATTATACTGATGAAAATAAGATCTTAGTGGAACTGCTTTAAAAAAGCAATACATGGATAAGAGCAATGAGTGAGTTTCACTGTATCACAAGGTTCATATTATCTGGAGGTTACTGAGAATTTATGAAATTGCCCAGGATCCCCCAAAATATCCACAATTTTCATTCAAATGATCACCTTAATTCATCTGAAAATATACCCCAGGAAGCACATTCTTTGTGAACTGCCATTTATTACTTGTTCACTGCCCTGTCTAATAAGTCAACCAATCAGGGAACAGGAACAATTTCACATGACTTAGATGTGACCAATCACATCACATCACTGAACAGAGTGCTGTTGAAATGAATTGTTTGCTAATGTTGGATACTGAAACCACCTATTTGGTGAATGCTCATGGGAAATTAATTACTGGCAAAATCAGGGTTGGTTTGCAAAGAGAAGAAAGGTCTGCAGGCAACAGAATTCTTATTTGCCATGAGTAGTGTCAGGAGCCTGGTTTTTACTTCTATTAACACTAGAGAACCAACGGAGTGATGAAAGATGAGTGGAAGTGTGTCTGATTCTGTGACATGCAGATAGAAAAGGCTGCTCTTGCCTTCACCAACAAAATCACCAGCTATTTGTAGTACGTTTATACCTAGTGATGGTGAAAGAATCAGAGGAAAATAAGATGAGCGGGAGTTAGTCCACTAGGGATGCTGGCTGTCCTCAAAATCTTGGGCCTGACTTTGCTCCTATTGAAGCCAACAGTAAAAGGCCACAGGACATGAGCTGGAGTGAGCCACAGAATAGCTGATGGTTACAGATTCTCTGCTATTAAATTCACTGCCCAGCAGTGGGGGATTGGGTGGTGTGGGCACTAATACACACACAGGTGACAGCCCAGAGGTTGCAAGTTTGAGGTCATAGCAGAAGTGCTTGTGCCAGATTCCAATTAATCTGTAAATTCTGCTTAATACTTTGTCACAAGGACATGAAAAAGAAGGAGGCATGGAGATGAATCATAGAGTCATAGAAAATTAGGGTTGGAAGGGACCTCAGGAGGTCATCTAGTTCAATCCCCTGCAGAACCATCTCCAACTAGATTATTCCATTTAGGGTTTTGTTGAGCCGTGCCTTTTAAGCCTTCAAGGATGGAGATTCTGTTACCTCTCTCAGAAACTTGTTCCAGTGCTTTACTACCCTCCTAGTAAGACAGTTTTTCCTAATATCCAACCTAAACTGCCCTTGCTACACCTTGAGACCATTGCTCCTTGTTCTGTCATCTGTCATCACTGAGAAAAGTCCAGCTCCATCCTTTTTGGAATCCCCCCTCAGGGAGTTGAAGACTTCTACCAGATCCCCCCTCAGTTGTCTCCTCTGCAGACTAAATCAGCCCAGTTCCCTCAGCCTCTCTTCAGAAGACACATGCCCTAGACCCCTAGCCATTTTGTTGCCCTCTGCTGGACTGTCCACATCTTTTCTGCAGTGGGGGGCCCAAAACTGGACACAATACTCCAGGTGTGGCCTCAAAACTATTGAAGCTCAAATATTATTGTTTATAATGACATAAAAGCAAAATACTGAAAGGCAAAGGAAACGGAAGCACTTAAAAAAAAAGTGCTGCCCAATCCCCAGCTGTCTTATCGTCCAAGCCCATTTATTTTTCCTGGAACGTGCAATCTAAGCTGGATATGCTTAACTGAGCATAAACCTGCTTACACAGGGTTATGTGACAATGGCACCCAGAAGCTTCAGCCAAGATCAAGGCCCCACTGCACTGGGTGTAGTACCTACAAACAACTCAAGACAATTTCTGTACCAATACAATCTCAATGGACAAGGGAATGTTATCAGGCACTGAGGCACGGAGAGATGAAAACATTTGCATAAAGTTACATGACAGAGCAGGACTAGGCTCTTGCCTTGACTGCTCAGACTTTACACACAAGACCATTCATCCCCTCTTCTGTATCAGAGCAGTTTAAATCAGTGGAATGAAGAAGGAGTCCATAATAGTTAGCTGATAAACCTCAGCCATGGCCCCTCCTTCTCCCTCTCCGCTTACTTGTTTACCTCCATGCATGCTATTTATGAGATGTTTACCATCTTGGCATGTAAACACCTTCTCCGGGACTCAGAAGAGAACGTACTGCTGAATGCTCTGAAAGTGTCACCAGCCTGCCAGGTGCTATCCCACCTAATGCAAATAGCCTCTTCTCACTCTACTGTTAAGCTGAATCCTGGGTTGCCTTTCTGTTCCCCAGACTAGCTAATGTCACAACCAAAATATCCCTCACCTCTTATAATCTCTGACAAAGAAGGGAGGAAATGAGAAAAGATTATTTAGAATCATCTTTTCCTCCTACTAGATGTTTCATGTATGAAACTCTTTCACATAAGAGGGATGAATCACACAATCACAGAAATTAGAGATGGAAAAAACCCTCTAGGTCAGGTAGTCCATTTCCCTGTGAATGCAGAGAAGCTCCTGAGTGCAGCAAATATTCTAGGACTCTGTCTAGTCTTAAACAATTTGAGCAAAAAACCTTCAATTAAGTCTTTTCTGGGACAATTCTACACTCTAAGGGCAGTGGTTCTCAACCTTTTAAAAGTCAACCCCCTCCCCTGCCAAATCCCAGCTAGTGTTCACTTGTATTTTGACTATGGAAAAGCAAAAGAGCAATTCTTCTATTACGAAGGACCCAGAAAGACCATAGCAGGTCAGAATGGTTTTGAAACTATGGATTCCTATTTCAAATATCCGGTTTTATCTTGTGAATCTTCTGTAAGTGTTTGCATGCCTAGTGGTGCCAATATTGCATGGCACTGCACAGCACCCTTAAAAGGATTTCATGACACCCCACCCAGAGTGCTATGGCACCCAGGCTGGGAATCACTGGTCTAAGGGCTAAATCAGTGGTTATCAACCAGGGTGCTGTGGCACCCTGGGGTGCCTTGAGATCCTTTCAAGAGTGCCTCAGGGTGCCACACAATGTTATCACTGTGAGGTGCACAAACATGATTCATAAAATAAACCTAGAGGCTGCTGACATCTGTGGAAAAAAAGAAAAACAAAACACACCTTATCAGAAGCTGCAGTGCATTAGTTCAACCTGGCTCCACAACATCTGTATAGGTCAGGTGCTGCAGTGGGGCTTTTTGGCTCTTTTATCCAATAGCTGATTCAATCAACTATTAGATAAAAGTGCCAAAAAAGCCCCACCAAAGCATCCAACCTATACAGAAGTTGGGTGATCTGGGTCCAACTGACACCATGCCTCTTTTGGGCATGTGCTGGGCTTGGTGCAGGGGTGTATGGAGTTTAAAGTAAAGCCTTGTTTTCGTTTTTCTTTATTTTTTCATCTGTAAGCAGCCAGAGATTTTAAATAGGAACTCATAGTGCTGAACACCTTTTGACCTCTAGTGGTCTTTCTGAGTTCTTCACAACAGAAGAATTTCTGTAATATTTTTCTGTAGTGAAAAAAATGAATGAAAACTAAGATTTGGCATTTTCCAAATGGTGCCTTGAGCCTAATGAGGGATGCCGTGAGTCTAAAATGGTTGAGAACCACTAGGCTAGATTATTCAATTCTTGCCAACCCTGGAGAGGAGTTACCTGCTAGAGTAAAACTCCTGATTTCTTTGGAGCCACCAAAGTGTATAAGGACTGCACAGTTTTGTCTCTAGACATGTCACTTTTAGCAAGTATTTCTTGAAATGCAGGTATTGGGTTAAATTCTGCCTTTAAAAGATGTCTAAGGGAGTCAGTGGAGTTGCTTCTTGCTTGCATCTTAACTGTTGCACTTGCTTCTTTGTCCTACTCAAAACAGTTTCTCTCCTACTTTATTTTCATGCACTGGATCCAAAGCTTGCTGAAGCTGACTATACAGAATCCTAAATCTAGCTCTGTATCTTTTGTAATGAAGATTCTTTCACTATATAAGTGGGTTTCCCCACATGCCTTTGCAAACGTTTCTAAAAGTGCAAGGGGAAAAAAATGAGAGAGGACTATAGTCAAAATTTCCAAGCTTGGCCTCCTAAAGTTAGGCAGGTAAATCCATATAAATAAACAGCCTGATTTTCAGAGGACCTGAGCAGTAGTGACTCCCACTGAAAGTCAGGGCATGTTCTTCAGTTCCCAAGTATGGACTTAGTGCTCGATCCTGCAGATCCAACTCTGATCCAGTGTAACAAAGCACATGCTTACCTTCAAGGCACCTAAATAATTTCATAGAAGCCAGGTGATTAAGTCACATGTCTCCAGTTAATAATATGCTTAAGTCCTTTGCTGGCTTGGAGCAAGAAAGCTCAGCACCTGGTCTAAGCCCTTTACTAAACACGCAAGGCTGAAAATGGTGGTCTCATTGAATAGCTACTGTATAATAATCATAGACTCACGAGTATGATCCAGCAGATAGGACACTCTGCTGAAATTCAGGAGTCCCGGGCAGCCTGTCCTCTGCTCTGCCACTGAATTCCCACGTTACCATGGGCAAGTCACTTCACCTGCCTCAGTTTCCCCTCTTACTTTACATCTGTTTTATTTGTTTTGACTATCAGTTCTTTGTGGCAAGGACTATCTCTCACTGTATGTTTGCACAGCATCACTTCACTTGGGGCCTCTAAATAAATACTAAATAATTAATTATAATTCAATTATCAATTAAATATTCCAGGCCAGATTCTCAGCTGGAGTTAATCATTTTTAAAGTCAATGGAAATATGTCATGTACTGTTAGCTGGGGATCCAGCCAGACATTACACTTGAATATTTCTCACCTCAGAAATTAAGTTCCTTTGAAACCTGCCTCTGGCTTTGGTCCTATATGGAAAATGGAGCTGCCATTCAAAAGCAAAATAAGTTTGAACAACCTGGGAAGGTTTCTACATGAAGGGCAAAACAGAAATTTCTGTCCTGTGGAAAATTGTTTCTCACACTTCTGCTAGAGAGCCAGAGATTTCCTGATGAGGAAAAAGAGAAGGAGAAGATATCTTCTAAAGAGGAAAATCATATAATTCACATAATGTTCAAAGGAACTTCCAGTTGGAGGGTTTCTAGTTGAATACAGAGCTGTGGCTGTATCAACTTTCTCTGAGTGAGTTTCTGTGAATGCTCATATTTTTTGTCATACATCAAGAACTAGAGAAAGTTGATTAGTGTGAGAGGCAGCCAAGACTGGCATTTCTAATTAACACACAGGCAGGGAGAATGCCTCTCTCCCTCTCTCTTCCTTTCTCCTGGATCCAGCATTACTAGTGATTGAGTATCATTGCTGAAGCTTGGCTAGAAATGGCATGTCAAAAAAACCCAACCCACAAATATGCTGGAGGTGGCCATTTTAAAGATACAGTTACATAAAATTCTAATTCCTACCTGCAAATGACTCGTCTGCTCTCTTAAATTGAAAGGTGTCTTTATATCATCTGTGGCCTGATCCAATGCATGCCCCTTGAAGTTAATGGAAAAACTCTTATGGACTCTGACAGAAGCAGGATCAAGCCCCCCTTGGAATTATTCCCTCTAAATGATGGGCATTCATCATTGCTTTTCCAGTACTGAATGGTGGCAAAATGAGGGATAAGGAATATTGGGCAGAAGGGGAGGATAAGTGAGAGGATAGGTGGAATAGAGAAAAGAGAGAGAGAGGGAAGAGCAAACACAGGTCCATTAATCTGCAGTTAGTCTGCCTTTTTTGTTAGGAAGATGAACTTGATGAGTTAATTAAGCCACAGCCTGTAAAACCAGTTTATTTGCATAGCAAACTCCTGGGCCAGTGTGCTGTGAGCAAGTGTGTACGTGCAGACAATTCTGGGGAAATTACAGCCTCATTAATATGCTAATCTGGTTGCAGGCCTGGAACGAGTTTTGGGTTTGTGGTGCTTGGGGGTGGTGGGTGTTTGGTTGCTAAGCAACCCTTTTCTCCAGGTAACCCTTCTCTGGCTTGCCCTTGATATCCCCAAAGGATTGCAATGTGGAAAAGAGGTAAGCGGGGAAAAAAGCATTCTGTTGTCACAGAAGAGTGAGCAAAGTAAAAGGCAAACACACAGAGGCGAGGGCATGCACGCACACACACACACACATGCATTCAGGATGCACGAGTATCCATCACACACAGTCTGTAGAGATAAATACATGCAGAATCTCTCTCTCATGCACACACAAGTATGTACCATATGCACATTACCCTATATACACAAGAATGCATCACACAGGCATTGATTTCTATAGGAAAGTATGTATCAGACATATATGCCTATCTAAACATGACTCAGGATATGCAAGTAAACACTATGTAGAGATGATCAGTATATATAAGTATGACTCTCTCATTGGAATATATGTGCTGCATCACACATATAGTACTTGGTACACACTACTACATGTACTACTACACAAAACTATGAGTAGGTATCATACATGTATATTAATCTGTATATACAAGTATGCATCCTGCCTATGCACAACCAATATATACAGGTGTGCATCACACAAACACATGCATATCTTAATGTAAGTACACATTTCACACGCTGTCTCAATCTCTCTCCCTCTCTCAGGATAGACAAGTATCCATCTTGCACCTACAAAAAATACACCCTTAGCACACGTATATTTGCACATGCTGGTTATAGTCATAAGCACAGATGAGCTAAATTGTGTGCACAGAGAAGTGAAGTACTCAGAGACACAAACCCCTGCTTGTCTTTCTTTGGGATACAGAAGCAGAGTCACCTATACTTTATCTTAGCCCAACACAGGGAGAAGCCCCAGCTCTAAACACACACACAGGACAGAAGATGGAGCAATGGTCTCAAGTTGCACCAAGGGTTTAGGATATATATTAGGGAAAAAATACTCACCAGGAGGGTAGTAAAGCACTGGAACAGGTTACCCAGAGAGGTTCTGGAATCTCCATCCTTAAAAGTTTTTAAGACCTGGCTAGACAAAGCCTTGGCTGGGATGATCTAGTTTTGGGATGGTCCTGCTTTGAGCAGGGGGTTGGATTAGATGACCTCTTGAGGTCCCTTCTAACCCTAGTTTTCTATGATTCTGTGCCCCCATCTTTGCCTGTCACTCACACAAATGAAAGCTCCAAGGGTCAGCACCTTGCTTCCCTTTCACCCATTTGCATTGTGTGTCATAGGACCTGCTTCCTTTGATCTTGTTCAGCTCCCTTATTTCCCTTCACTTCCCATGGGATGTTACTACCCTCCAATCTTTGCCCTCTTTTCTCCTTGTTTCCATAAGATACAGCCCTGCCCAGCTTTGCCAGCTGCCTTGGTAATACTGCAAGGATACAAGGTCCATTTTCTCTTCTGTCCCTGACTCATGCTAGGACCCTGTGGTTCTTTTCCCAGTGATGCAGTTGTTAGCATCTTGGTAATAATACTTCAGGGATTGATCTATGGAGCCTCCAGAGCTACAAGAGAGAGCTCCCACAGCATGAACTGAAAGACCAGGACTCCTTTCCAATAGGCTGTAATAGACTCACATCATCTGTGGATCAGAAATGAAGGGGGGGCTATAGAACCCACTTGCCCCGGTTTACACTCACACTTCACCTTGTCAGTCCTATTACTGGCTTGGTTTCCCCATTATTGCCATTAAATTCCCTGTAGATGGTCTCTGTGACAGAACTCAGAGGAAACATAAGTCAATCACATGCAAAAGCCTGCTCTCCCAAGAAGGGCATCCAACTGCTTTCTCTGGCACAATGCCATCCACACTCTCACTCCTAATTCAAGACCTTTCTCTTTTGGAACCTGGCTTCCCATTTCATATAGGTTTCTGATCCAGGGTGAGACAAACCTTTCTTGGGAAACTTGGTTTAATCCCAAAGTTGTGTGTGCACAGATTTGATTTTTTTGATATGGAACTGCTGCATGCTTGGTACCCCATTATCTGAAGAGATATATGTGCAGTTCTCCTTATGCCTCAAGGAGGATTGGGATCCTGTTGTCTAGCCCCAGTGTCTTCCAGCACCATCAATTGCACCTGATGTTTTCCCTTGGAGGAATAAATGGGTAAAATCTAGCAGTTATTAGACATCTCAATTGTTCCAGTTTTACCCATGAACAAATGTGTGGGAGCAGAAAGCTAGGCTAGGCTAAAAATGAGGCCCTTTAAGTAAAGACATTAGAACTGTGCCTGTCTAGCTCTGGTTTTATGTCTAATACCTATATTTTGAGCCCTGTAAATCAGGACTGTTTAACTTTGGTGTAACAGGGGCTGCATATAGCACCGGCTTGTGGTGCAGGGGTGGCCCCTCCAGGATTCCTCCCTGCCATGTGGCCTGCATTGGTGACACAAGGCCTCTGCTGAGCAGGCTGCACCAGTGGCATGCACCCTGCCTTGTACCAGGCCCTCTCACACTGCATGGCAGTGGGAGAGGCAGCTGCAGGGACCTGGAAGCCACAAGTTAACCATTTACAAGACACATGTAGCCTACATGATAGCTTCTCACAGATTACCTGTGGCTCACGGGCTGCCAGTTGGACCAACTAACTGTAAGCCATTCAGCTTGGATTCAGGAGGTCTGTGTTTAGATCCTGGTTCTGCCACAGACTTTCTATGGTACCCTGGGGAAGTTATTTAAGGGTGATCCAAAGCTTATGGAGGTGTCTGGGCATCTTTCCATTGATTGTAGTGGGCTCTGGATCATGTTCTTAGGGTCCAAAGCTTTAAAGGTATTTAGGTGCCTAATTCCACTGGAGATTTCATAGATTTCATAGATTTCATAGACATCAGGGCTGGAAAGGACCTCGGGAGATCATCAAGTCCAGCCCCTTGCCCAAAGGGCAGGAAGTCAGCTGGGGTCATAGGGTCCCAGCAAGATAAGCATCCAATTTACTCTTGAAGGTGTTCAATGTAGGTGCTTGAACCACCTCCGCTGGCAGACTGTTCCAGACCTTGGGGGCTCGGACAGTAAAGAAATTCTTCCTTATGTCCAGCCTAAAACGGTCTTGCAGGAGTTTGTGACCTCGTCATCCCTTGGGGCGCTCTGGTGAGATAGTTGCTTAAATACCTGTTAGTGTGTGGGAAGTGGTGCCCCCTATTATAAATTGGTTTATTTAGATGGTAAGCTGTTTATCCCCCCTTTCTATGTGCCCAGCCAGTACCTATCACAATGAGACCTGTCAATGCCACTGCCATATAAAAAAGAACAACAAAAAAACAATTCACCTTTGTATATGCTATAATACACCATAACTGTCCTTATTTTCTCATGCCTTGGGAAGTTACTTACACAGCAAGGTTTCCCATCTGACATGTCCCCATTGAGAAGCATCTCAAGGCACCCCACAGAAGGTCAGCTCTCTGGTGCAGAGCTGAAGACCCTGACACGATACTAGATGGGGCATCCTGGGCTACAGCTACTTACACAGACTCATCCATAAATAGGGGATGTCAGTCTCCAGCATGATCAATCCGTTAACCTTCACGAGTTCAAATATTTATTATTCATATTACCCCAAAATGTGTTAAAAAGATGAAAAAAGGAATTAATGTGCCAGATCTTGCATCCACCTTTTAGCTTATTACAGTGCTAAAGCAGTATTAACATTTACAGTATATGAGTTCTGTTCTCTAGTGCCTGAGGCCAGGGGTTTAAGCCAGTGCTGAAGTTAATAGGGAACGCTGGTTAGAAAAAGCCTATTATGTCATAAAGTTGAAATTTCACTTGGGTGGTAGCCATTGGCTCTCTCTCCAATCAAGATGCACTGCCATGCCCTCAACCCATTTACTTTTTCATCTCTCCCTCTCTTTCTCTTTTTGCTTACTCTCTCCTACGGTCAAACAGGAAACAAAAACATAGTGGAGAAGATTGTGTTTTTCATTCTAAATACTGGTGAATCAGAGAGCATCAGTTTTGCCAGAAGATAATTGGTTCAGTCTCTGGCCAAGAACCCTCATACTAGAGACATCTCGGAATGATATTAGAGGCACAGTGCTGTTGTAGGTGTTTCATAAGCTAGGACCTGTTCCATTTGCCATCAAAATGTTAGAGATGCTAAGCATATGGAGGTTTCATTCTTTATAACATGAACATATTGAATCACTTAGCCTCCTTGGGGTGCCTAAGGGGGTATTGTCCAGGATCTTAACATCTGTTTAACAAAAGGAATAATCTGAGCATAGAGTATCCTTAAGGATAACGTAGCCTGCACCTTGAAACTACTTTATTTTTTACATCATTTCTGGAGGTTCTTTAGAGGTTCTTCATGGTGTGCATCATACCATATATGCACACATGCACACACATGTGCACACGTGCGCACACACACACCCACACCCACCCACACACACACCCACCACTCATTCATATGCCCTCTTCTACTACCTTGTCATTCCTACCAACATTCATAGTATTGTGGTATCTAGGCAAAACTTAGCCATACTTAGTATCCCACATCTCACCTGGCATTAAGAAACTATAGGACAGTCACTGATACTCTTCACAACCTATACATACATACTTACAAACACTGCTGTTCAGCAGTCTAACATTCATTAAAAATACAGCTGACTATCTCTGGCATTCCCTACTATCTCCCCCCTAAGAAAAAATGGCTTTGGTATTCCTGGGACACTACAGCAAATTCATGCCATCAATGTCTTCAACCCAGAGGAGATGCTAACAACTGATCTCTTCCAATCTTTTTTTGAGTGGAATAGACTCGGCACTGCAGTGCTTTAACACTGTTGTGCACAAGCATTGTCTAAATTCCAGTTTTAACTAAGCTGGCTAGCAACTACCTGACACATTTAACCTACAAAGAATTAAGTTTACACCTGGAGTTTGTACTCATCAAGGTTGTGGATATATGTTGAACATTAGAAATGATCTGTTTTTGGAAACCCATGGAGTTTCCAATTTATGGTAATATATCCATGTGTATTTTTGGATCATGCTGGAAAGAAGGAATATAAGGAGTATCAAAGAGGACTGAGGGAAGGACTGAAGTAAGAAGGAAAGTTACAAGATCTAGGAACACATGGCCATGTTCTCAGCTGATGTGAGGGTGTGTTGTTTGAGGGAACTCAATGGAGATGCACCAAATTCATCCAGGCTCTGGCCTCTGTACTGCACATGAGCTAAGGGCTGACAAAAGGGAGCAGAATGGTCCAACAAATATTTGATTGGGCTAAACACATAGAGAGAGGAATTTGTGGCAGTAAAGGAATAATGGGCTGGAACTGGCTGAATTTTGTGGGAGAAAGAGCAAGGCTTTTTCATCTGCTGGCCCTTGACAATGGAATTTGCATCCAGTAGAGAGCTGGCTGAACCCTGGTCTTACCAGTTGATTTGGGGAGATTACAGGACTTCCCTTTTTATGGATGACTTTCCTTGAAAAGAGTTATGGAATCACCGGGGTGATGTCTGGATGGATGGCCACCTGCTACTTCTTTGGGACACTATTACTCACATCAAGTAACACCTTATTCTTACCGATTTTAGTGAAATGATTCCTGGGAACAAATGCTCAAGTATGAGAGTAGACGGCTCATGGTATGGTCCACTACTAATGCCAGGACAATCTTTTAAGTAGTGATATGCACTGGCCTGTGGTACATGGTACAAAATAAAAGAGCTAGAAGGTTCATTGCTTAGGACAGGTTGGATAGATCACTGCATGGAGCCTCTGCGAGTAGATAGTCCTCTACTTTCAGGAATAGGAACAGGTGGAATGGATTAGATCTTCCCTATCCTTGAGATTTCAACTTCTTTTCTTTTTCCTTTCAAAGAGGGTAAAGAAAAAAATATGAAGGACTTTGTTGCTCCCTGCCACATCCCTCCATACACACAACAACAATTTAAGCAACTTGTAGGTGGTTTTGGGGAAGTGGTATCATGCAGAGAAGAAGCTCTTATCCTCTAAGAAATCATAAATATTTCATCTAATTTTTCCCCCCCTCTGATTTGTGAGTAGTGAGATGGAGATATTGATGATCCAGCAGGGTGACTGACACATTGACAGAACTAGGTATTGATGAATGAATACATTGCTGGAGGGTTTTATTCTCCTTTAGCCTGACAGCTCCTTCCCACCACAACCAAGGAGGTTTGCAGGGGGGGTGGGGAGGGTGGACTGTCAGGAGCTTGCAATGGGTACTCAGTTGCTGGGATGATACAGTGGTATCACTTGGTATATGAAGAGTACGGGAGAGGCAGTGTGGAATTGTGAATATTATGCTGACCAAGCCACTAGAGACGTGCATTCTGCTCTGCTCTGTTCTGGCAGATGTCCAGCATTAAGCCACATCCCCGCTGTGCTTCTCTCCCTCCTGTTTTCCCAAAGATCATAAGTTCTGTGGGGTAGGGGCAGTTTCTCACTGTGTATTTGTACATCACCTAGCATAACAAGTCCTGATCTCAGTTGGGTGCTACTGTTACAGAAATATATATACCCATCATCACAGCTACACAAGGAAGCATGAACTGTGTAGTTTTGCTAAGAGGTTAGACAGTGGGTTTGTATAGGATGATCTGGATAGGGATGATCCTGTCTCAGGCACAGGATTGGACTAGATGACTTCTGGAGGTCTCTTCCAGCCCTACTTCTCTATGATTCTATATCACTTTATCCTGGTTGTAAATAACTCTGATGCTCTGACTGCACTGCTTCCTGAGCCACTTTAGTTCTTCTTGGACAGACTCTTGAGACTCCAAGTGTGCTTAATTTTGTAGTTTTAGGGGCATTTGCATTTAGACTATCCCCTTACATGGAGATGGAGAAGCCACAGCTACTGCTCCTTGGTGGTATTCTCCTCTGCGTAGAGGGTCAGCAAAAGGGCCAGGCATCACATAAGTCCAGTTTAAGTCTTAGTTTGAGTGCTCTGTGCAAGCCTTCCAAGCAGGGATAGATTTCATCTTTTTCAAGACGATGGCAGCGAATGCACTGCATCATCTCTTACCTCACTGTTGAGTTGTGCCTCTGATTTATTAAACGTGGCTTCCTACAGGCTGTGTTTATAGGAGGAAAAAATACAAATACATAGATCCACCAGAACCATCCTCCATATCAAAAGCCTTGAGAGACCTTACAAGTCAACAGAGTTTGGCATTTTTGATCAAGAAGAGGAAGCAAATTCTGTATTCCAGGGGTCCTCATTGAAGGTGGCCTATTCACCCAGACTCCCCCTCCCTGTTCAAATTTGGGACACACATGCCTCACTGCAGTGGAACCACCTGGCCCCGTTACCATATCATAATGTGGTGAGACATGACATAGGCATGGGAAGACATCACTAACCATACTGAGGAAGAAGACATGATCATATGCTCTCCTTCCTCCCTTCAATCTGCTTACAGGAGTGATATCAGGCTGACCTAGAGCCCAGACTGTTGGGATGGAGACAGGATGAAAGACTTCTATAGGCTTTTCCTATCTCTGAAGCCAGCATGGTCACACAGCATAGTAATTGAAAGTATTGAGGATATGGAAGGTGCCAGATTCAGGACTGATTCAGAATGAGGACTGGTTATCCTCAGGGTAGGCAACAGTGAGGCGAGTTAATTACAAATGCTTTCCCTGCTAGAAAGCCTGAACCTTACCACAAAAGGCAACTTCTAGAGGAGAGAAAGAGGGGACTTTTATGTCCATGGTCTAGTTGTAGCAGAGGCTGAGAAGTGGCCCCTGTTAGACCCCTGCAGGAGGGGCCAGGCCGGGGAAAATTGCATCTGGTGGGGCTTGGATGAGTGGTGTCATCCTGGCCTATTGGCTGCAAGCCACAGGGGAAAAACTTACTTGGCCAGGTCCAGGAATACCACACTGCCTGGCACACCAGAGGAAGAGGCCAGGAGGTGTGGGACTTGCTAGGCAGAGACCAAGTGAGCAGCGCTGCCCCAGTGCTCTGAGGAAGCTCCAGGGGAGGGAACTTGCCTGGCAGGGCCAAAGAGAACAAGCTGCTGGAGAATGTCGGGAGAGGGGGACTCACCTGGCAGGATCCCAAATGGACGGCGCTTACCCAGCATGCTGAAAGGAGCTCCGGGGAAGGGAGCAGTGGCTGCACACCCGGTCCATGGTGCACAGGCCCTTGGGGGCCTAGGGAAAAGCCTGGGAAGTTTAAAGGGAGAATGCCGAGAGCAGCTTGGTGTTTGGCATGGAAGGAGGAGGGGATGCTGCAGCAAGCCCAGGAGGAGGACTCTGCCACAGCCAGGATCCAGCCAGCCGAACCCTTGTGGGATGTTGGAGAGTCTGTGCCCCAAGTAAGGAGCCAACCCGACCAACTACCCAGATAAGTGAAGCCAGATGGCGGGTGGCTTATGGGTGGCCCCATCAGCTGGGGATACAGGGATGCCAGGAGGAAGAGTGCCTCAGGGAACAAGTATTAAACCCTCAGGAAAGAGGGTGATAGGGGATGTTAGAGGCAGTGGGCCTCGGAGGGTCCTCGATGACCCCAGGTAATGGAGGGATTTTCCCAGAGAAATTGAATAAAAGAGCCCACAAGCTTAGAGCAGCTGTGGATAGTGGAGCTGGAGCCCAGCGCAGGCTCAGAAGTTTTCTTTTGTTGTGTTATTCAGTAATCCCAGGATAGGGAAATATAGCAGGGGAAAGCCAGCTCCCCTGCACACCTGAGTTCTGATTCATTAAACTAGAGAGTCAACACCTGAGACCCAGTGAGGCATCTGAGCTTGAACCCTGGGACTGGCAGGCAGAGACCCCATCTCCCCAGGATCCACTGATCCCAGAGAGAAGAAAGATTACCACAGCCTCGGTGAAACACTTGAGAAGGATACATCCTGTCTGGAGGATACATCCATCAACCTCTCATGAAGCCCACAGCTGAACTGAGCCAGAAAGAAACCAAGAAGCCATGACTTGCACTCAGTGCCAACAGGAAGAGGAAAGGGGCAGGGTGTAGGGATGGTGGAGCCCTGTGGAAGACCAACCTTGTCCATACGACCATCATCTGAGATACCATCTATACTCCTGAAGAATTACAAGACATCAAAGACGTGGCATGCAAGAGGGAGAGAAGATGAGGCAGAGGTCCCCGTAATTCCAGTGGGATGAAGCATAGCAGGTAAGCCCACTTGCTCACAGTAGTCAATATTGCCAACAAGAAGGCCAATTAGTAATGTCAGTTTTTTGTGATGTGGATGCCTGTCTGTTAGGAACTGGGTGAAGAGCAGCTGACTTCCTTTCAGGTAAGCCACTAGACAGCATTGACCTCCAGTCAGTACCAATCAGGCCCTGATTTGATCTCCTGACCCAGAGGTGAAAGGTCCACTGGGAATTCCCCAGTCCCCTGAGATCCCTTTGTAAGGTGCATTTTAAAGATTTGACATGACTTGTCCTTGTGGCTGCATTTAATGGTTCATACTCAATGTGTGGAGTCCAACATTAGGCCTATTAACTATTTATGTCCTCCAAACAGGACTTCAGAATCATGCAAACTTTGACCTGGCTTCACAGCATAAGAATGAATTTCACCTCCTTTGGAAAGGATTATTATATCAGGTTCCTTTGCCCCCCATTTTGTGATCTGACTCCCAGCAAACTTTCCTAGGCCAACAAGGTGAGGCATGAGTCTTATTTGGAATCAGAACCCAACTCCAGCACATCTGCAGAGGCTTGGATTGGCGCGCTTTCAGAGACTTCTGCACAATGCAGTAGTGAAGTATCTTCAGACTTGCCAAGGCCACAAAGCAAGTGTGTGATGGGAGCAGAACTCCTACTGATGTGGAATCAAATATCAGAGTAGTCCCTTAAGGTCCAAACCCACTTTCCTCTAGATCAATGGAGGCCAACTTTTTGGGCGGATGTGTCAGAAATTAGCCCCGAACCCTCCCCGAGTGCCACTCTGATCTCCTTCCCTTGCCTGAGCTGCTGCTTGGCTTTCTGCTTCTTGCCCTATTTGCCACTGTGCCACCTATCCCTTCCCTGATCTGCTATGTGCCACACACAGAGGCTGCCCTGGCCACTTGTGGCACTCATGCCACAGGTTTGTCATCTGCTCTAAATGGCTTTCAGGTCATCTTGATTTTTCAGTAACTAGAGACAGTCACCCATTTTCCCCGACAGCAGCATGCAATCAGGAGTGGTCAGCAATGCAGCCAGGGGCATGGGATGTGCCAGGACTTTGACCACTTTAATTACAAGATATCTTGGCAGTGATAGAAGGTTTGGCACCCTTGACGTAAAGCAAAACAAAGTATTTTTCCTGAAGTTTACAAGCATTTGTACAAGGAGGCCAGATTCCACTTGAGAAAAACAACAATGCAAGGCGAACAGACTGAAAACTCAAGGTTTTTTTTTGTGTGGCTGATGTTGACAATTCCCAGGCAGCTGGCTGTAAAACCACTGGCTAGCCCCTTAAATCCATTCACTTTGTGGAGAGGACACTGTGAATCATCCTTTCTGTGGCTGCTGCTTTTGCCCTCCCAGTATGTGAAGCTATTTCAAGACCGTGCCAATCGCACCCTCCTTCCCCAACCCTCTCTGCTTAATCTATGGGAAAATGACTGACTAGGAAAAGCCATCCTTGCTTTGGCAGCCAGCTCGGCCACCAGTGCCAAGACTCGAACCCTGAGTCCAAGGCTGTTCAGCTCCGAGGCTCAGTGGAGCTCCTCACCCTTTGACGAATCCTGGCGCTCACTAAGTTATTATACCTCATTATGAATTGGATTTTAATCTACTGTAAATAGTCCTACCATTATAGTGTCATAAGAAGCAATTAGCCACCCCCCGCTTGCTTCTATGCATGAGGGGAAGACTTTAATATCATTGAACTGCAAGGGCTTGTTATGGCTTGAGCATGCATACATGAAAGAAGAGGGTTGACTATTGTATTAACCCATTCAGGTCTAGTGAAGTTCACTCCAGTCCTAATGACTGGGTCACTAGGAAATCTCCTAGTTCTTTTAGATCTCCTAGGGTCTTTTTGGCTGTGGGGATTTCTTTGGGTCTGCACTGCAGTGTGCCTGGCAAATTTAATTCATAGGGTGGATGTGGTTCAAGCTGATGATAAATTGTGGTTTTCCTGCATTGCCCTTAACCCAGTCACAAAGGGGATTATCATCTGAAGGGGTGAGAGGCATCCAGTGTCCAGCCCCTTGCTTGCCATGCAAGGCCCCAAGGCAATTATTTCCAATCTCTGCCAAGACTTCCTCCTCAGCGACATGGAGGAAATTCATTATCTGGAGCCGATATGTTTCCCATGGTTGTAAATGAATCCTATCTTTCTCCATGACTGTGACACCTGAAACCAGGGCTGGGAGGCTGGAGGGGGTCTGAACAGCCGCACGTCATGAATGTTCCCATTGTGTAATGCTTCATGATTAATAACAACTTGGGTGGATGGGGGTTTTATGCCCCTCTAGCAGCTGAGGGTTGGAATTATTTTCCTTTCACCAAGCTGTTGTTTTCCATTCTTCAAAAGCTGCTCTTTTTTTTCTGCCTATAATAGGATACAGTCTGTAGGCCCTATTGTGCCAGGTGCTGTACATACTGCATGAAGGCCTTGGAACATGAATAAATGAAGGTTATGTTTACACTGCAGTCATAGTAGTGAGTGTGTCATAGCACTAAGATCCTGAGCTAGCTTTATATGACCTGGCATGGTACTGGTATCAGGCCAGCATAGGGCTCAGTGAAGGTTAATTTACCCTGAAGAGAAGCAGGCTTCTTAGTGGGGTTTTGCTGGTTAATGGAATAGATTTATTCTGCAATTGAGATGTAGTCTTGAGAATGGGAAAGAAAGCAGCTTGTCTCAGGCATTGCACTGGGAATAGAGTCCAGATCTTTTGATCTGCAGTCCAGTGCCCTCATCACACTGCCTCATTTCTCCTATGTTTATTTTCTTTCTATAAAAGAGAACTTTTAATGCTGGCAAGCGGACACTGAATATCTCCACTCATCTCCAGAACAGAAGGAAATACCATGACAAACGTCTTTCTGCTGTAGCGCTGTTCTTGCTCCTGAGTCCTCTGTGGAGGTGAAAAGGATGTTCTGGGTCCTGGGGCTTAGTTAGTGCAAACTATTGTCAGCAGAGGTGATAATTTTATTCCTTCCTCCCTCGGTCCTGCACATTGGTAGCTCCAGTGCTGCAGCTTCTCCTCCCATGAAGAATCCCACTGAAAGCAACCTGCAAAGGATCAGGCCCAGCCTAATACTTCCTCAGTCTTTTCTCTCGCACAGAAAATAACAGGCTGCCTGTTAATTACCCAAAATTTCTCATGGGCAATTGAGCCGACTGTGCATTCACGCTGCCTGCAGGTTCTTTGGTGACTCATGCTCGCAGGTAACTGAAAGGTAGCCAAGTTCTGCAACAAAGCCTGACTAGTTGGCTCTTTCCAGCTGTATGTAGGGCTCTGCCAACCCACTAGGTCCCTGAGGACTGTAATATTTGTGCATCTCCTGGTACTCTTCACACTTCATGCATGACTCACTCCTGTGTTCACAGACTGAAAGGCTGCAGTGATCCCATTGGGCTGCAGCCCTTTCCCACCTTCCCAGAGCCACCTTTCCAGAATGCCCCCAGCATATTCCTCTTCTGAGGCAAGGATTTGTTGAGGGATCTGTTTTACTGGACAAGTTGTAGACCTGGAGAAGAATGACTGCCTTTGAAAGCTTATGCCCCATCAACACAGACCACATCATCACTGGACCAAATAACATGAATTATAACATCCAGGGTTCATTCACTGGTCTTTCACTACTATCATATACAGCATCACCTGTTTACAGTGGCCCTTGCCTGTCTACACCAGACATACAGGGTAATTCCTATATGTAAGAATGAACATCAATTCTAGAAAGACACACAGGTCTGTGGGAGAACATTTTAACCTCCCTGGCTATTCCATCACTGACCTCAGACTGGCTGTTCTTAGAGAACACAGCTTTAAACACAAACTTGAATGGGAAATGGCAGAACAAGAAATTGTGTTCAGTATGGTCTAAACTGAGACTATGAATTCTTATCCCATTACCTGTGCCCACTTTTGTAAGTCCTGTGTCCTGCAATGGGTTAACTGCTTTGCTTTCTTCTCTCCTACCCACCTTGGCCCCTTGTATTTCCTCCTCCTTCCCCACCCTTTGTAGCCTAATCATCGCTTTCTATTTGGAAGCTCTGCTTTCTGAAGCCCCATCATACAATCAGTGAAGTAAGCCACTGCTTACGAAAGTGTATGCATCTCTGATTTAGTTCATCTGTAAGATGCAAATCTACTTTGACCTAAGTCTATCCCAGCCTTGCAGTTGGTCCAATAAAAGATATCACTCTCAAAAATCCTCGCCTCTTGCATGTTTCTTAGACTATCATGGTGACAACATCACTCCAATACTACTGTATTACTGCTCTTACATTCGTGGACCTTTGATTCAGAACCTCCCTGGGACAGAGGTCCTGCAGTAATCTTGCCTGCTCAGGTTCCTTTAATATTTGTATGTTGTTTGTTGGCTTCCAGAGATGGAGCATTCAAAATGACTATGCTCAGTGTCCCTGAGTCCTTAATGGCTAATAAGGTTCTTGTTGATAAATCCATGAATCTCCAATGGCTGTGTAGCCTCTGGATTAATGCATAAGATGGTGGGTCAGATCTTCAATGTAAGTGTCTAACTTTCATTGACTTTAACAGGAGTTAGGAGTCTAAATACCTTTCAGGATTGGGGCCCTGGAGAACATTTCTGTCAACTAGGATGAATTTATAGAGGACTCCTGCTTTTCAATGGACATTTGTCCATATAACTTGGACTGGACAATAGTGGATGGAAAGGTCAAGGGCAGGAGTAAAGTCATGATTAAGGGACACTGGTGGAGGTGTGTGCTTAAGAGCCCAGCATGGGGTAGCAGGGGGAGCAGCAGATCAGCATTGGCTTTCACAGTATAGGAATCCCAGACTAGAAGAAAGCTGGATAGAAGGCTTATATAATACTTGCCTTGTTATGACTCTCCATTAACAGAGCAGGAATTCATTGTATATGATTGGGTCTTATTACAGCTAATTTCACAGTCTAGTGCTGTGATCCTGGCCAGTCCATAGGAATCTGGGCATTTCCACTGGAAATAACCCCAAGTTTACATCGGGACCAGAACAGCTCATAGCACAGAGCTATCTGTGTTAAACCAGAGGAAAGCAGGAGGCCTATGTGGAAGCGAGTTACCCCACAGCTGAAGCACAGGAAAGTTCTGACTGCAAGTCCCAAGGTCCCTGGGCCACAATGCGTGGAGAGATGTGAAGACTTGGGATCAAAGGGAAGTGAAAAGTGCTGCCTGCCATCACTCCCTGCTAGAGAAAGCCAGACCTGGGCCCAGTCCCCTTCAGGAAAGGTTGCTGCAACATACAAGAAGGGGTGTGATATCGGGAGAACCTGATGAACAACCTTCCTATGCAGCTGGATAGTCAGAGCTTTGCCATGCACCCCCACAGTGATCCAGAGAGAACATATTGGACCTGGATGATTAGCATCCCTGCAGCACAACTTCTCTAAGGAAGAGGCTAAGTTCTCTTGGAGGCTTGATACTCTGATGCCCCTTGCAGTGATACACTAGTCCCAACTCCAGGCTTCATTTGCATTGCCTAGCCCCTGTGTAGCCATACTGTGCAGAGTGAGTGTCCTCCTCCTGACCTGGTGGCATTCTATATCCCCTTTGCCATGACTATGCATGGATGTTAATAGCAACATGAGGCTGGAGAGAGTCTCATGGGTATTCAAGAGCTTCCCTCAAGGCAGGAAGCATTGGCTCCTAGTGCCTGGATCTCCTCAGTTCTGCTCCTGATACTGCCACTGGTTTGCTGTGTGCCTCAGTTTTCCCTTTCACAAAATGAGGGAAGGGAAGAGAAAGGATGCTATTAATGTCTGTATTTAGGTAATTCAAGAGCCTTGTGATTCTTGGGTTAAGGCACCACAGGAACTTGGGACTGTCAACGCTGTTAAGATTTGGATTACCAAATCTCAATAATTCTAGTGAGAGTTGGGTGTCCAAACCCTGTAGGCATCTCTGAAAATGTCTCAAGGGAGTTATTAATGCTTCCTGTGGGTTCCCACAAATCACACCCTCTGGAGGGAGCTGGGAATCCGTCTAGTAGCAGAGGATACACATGGATACATGCAGAACTGAATTAAAACACAGCAAGCCTCATGCTATCATCTTCCACTGAATTCACCTAATTCCCTTTGAAGGACGTCACTTCCAGTTCACAGGAGTGGGCCTAGGAGTGACTGTTTCTGAAGCATGGCAGGTTGGATGTAGGAAGTATCACCTCTCAAGGAGTACTGGTCAGAGGCTTTGGGCAACAAAAAGCAGCACTGTCATACTGGAAGCTAAAGGCACCAAACCCCTGGTGTTTGCTGTGGGGAAGTCAGGGCCACTTTGGTTGGATGGGATCTGGGCTTGCTTTTGTATTAATTCACCTACTCCCTGCTCGATTCCTTTGCCCTTTTATCATGGTATCTGAATGGTGTGTTCCTGGCTGGACAATAGAAAAGCCCAGATCAGTAGCTTTTTGAAGCCAGGGCCAAATTGTTCCAGGCCTTTGTAGAGGAGATAAATTGTAGAGGGGTTTATGTAAGACCCAAATCTCCCTAATCAGAGTAGCAGATAGGGTTGGGGGCTGGGGAAAAAAGAAAGGGCTTAAAAAAAAAAAGAAGCAGCTTTGTAATTATAGAGTAAGAGGCAGTGATAAAATGATAATGGGAGAGTTTTGACCTGGGCTAACCAGTTCTGCAGATCTGTGAAATAAATTTAGCAAGATAGAGAGGGCAGGGGGCTCCCAGCCTGGGTTACAGCTGAAATGCTGGTTTCACAAACAAGACGTAAATTGGATGCAAACATCTAATTAACCTTCTTGCTTATTTTTATCTGGGAAGAAGACAGATCCCAGCCAGAGCCAACACCATTGCCATGTCTCACTTCACACAAAGTACTGGGGGTGGGGGGAAGGGAGATTAGAATTGCTTAAGATTTAAATATGATCTTTACTTTCATAGCTATTGAAAAATGTGGAAGAAAAAAGTAAGGAGGGGATTTTCCTTGATAGAACTCCTCGCCTGTTTGCATTCTGCCATGGAAACTCTGGCATAGTGCTGTGTCTGGCTGTGCCCACTAGTCACAGGATGGCATTTCTCTCCTTGCCCCTTTTGTTTTTAGTTTCATTATTAGATGGATTTTAAGTTGGGGAATAAGGGATTTCCAAGATTCCTCCCTCTCTCTGCAAACCAGGTTGGATTCTTACCAGGTACGAGTGGGCAGCACATGGTTGTTATCAGTGAGATATCCGCATGCACAAGCTGCACCTATTTGTATCAAATAAGGCTCTGGCCCATCATTGCTGAGGAAAGAGCAAGCCTTGAAAATGACCCTCTTATTTTTTTTCCCCAGGCTGGAGGCTGCTGTTGTTATACCGTGATGTAATTATTTATTTGCCTGAGATCTACCTTAGTGTTTCACATGGATTGTGGAGGTGACTGCTGCCTTTGAATGCCACCCCCCCCCCCACAAAGCCTATGTCCTTTCCCCCCTGCTCCTGCCTACTCTTCACCCCAGCCTCTTGTCTTTTTCACCCCACCTCCCCTAGGGGCATTCAGCCAGCAAAAATGGTCCCCTGGCAGCAATGATGAAGATAGATGTGTGATTGATTCTCTCCTCCGCCCCCTGCTCCCCCTCCCTGCTTTCTATGCCCTTCTGGCAGAAAATTAAAAGGCTATTTGTTAAAGGGTGAAAGCCCTCAGGTGCAGCCCCCGGCTGGACAATTTGTCTCCATGAAAAGGATGCTATTATGAGAGAGGCTGGATACAGGAGGAGAGCTTGAGGGGGAGGTGGGGGAGTTTGCCAGAATAGGAGGGAGAGGGGGAGAAGGAAGCCACAGGGGACAATAGGGTTGGGCTGTGGGTGGGGGGGGTGCAGCCTGCCTGTGATTGCAAGGGCTTGCCAGCTCTCTTGGATGGGCTGTTGTTTGAGAGGGGGTGAACTGTAGGCGGGTGGTAGGGGGAGAGCCATGTGCTCAGGCGTGTGAAGCCAATTGTCTTTTTTATGAGGCCTGCCACAGAGCAGAAGCACGTTGTGCCAAATCCTGGTCTCTCTTTCTCTTTTTCTCCAGTGGTGACTCTGCAGACCACCCTCTTAAAAAAGCAGGCACCCTTTGTAGCCAGGCTGCAGAAGAGCATGGGGCAGAGTGGAGCTGTCTCTCCATGCATACTCTGGCATCCCCTTCTGGGGGAATCATTAAGGGCCAGATGCTGTTCCACCTGTAAGGTGCATACGTGGCCATAGGCAAATAGGTGTGATTCTCTTCCACCTTGTTCAAGTCCTGGGAAAATTGTTAATGAAAAAGGTGGGTGGGTCCTCCTGCTCCTGGGTGCCGTGTGTGACTGAAGTCTGAAGGGTCAGATGATAGTGTGCTATAAAAGCAGATGCATTCATAGAGTTTCAGGGACATGACCAGTGTGGACTGAATCACACTTAGATGCCCAAAAGGCAGAACAGTCTGGCCCTGAACAAATGCACATAGGACTGGGGAGCTGTGAGGATGCAGCTTTCCAATCCACAAACCCTTTTTCTAGAGCACAGGTAGGCAACGCTTTTTAGCTAGAGTGCCAAAAAACCCACAACGTCTACCTTGGAAGGTGCCGGAGTGTTGACACGCTGGAGCCTGGAGCAGCTGTTTGCAGCCTCCCGGCTACAGCCAGCCCATGGAGCCCAGTCTGCTTGCAGCAGGGCTTGCAACCTCCCAGCTGCCTGTTGGAAGCAGCCTGGGCTCAATGGCTGGCAGCAGCTGCTTAGAGCCTGGGCTGCCTTTTAGAGCCCGGGCTGGAGCTTATATGCCATGTTTGGCATGTGTGCCGGGGGTTGCTGACCCCTGGTCTAGAGCATGCAGAGCCCAAAGAGCTGCCTCTAGGCTCCATGCTCCTTTCTGCTTCCGGGTTTGTGGTTTAGCCCCCAGGTCAGCATTTCCTTCCTTGGGCTCTCAGTGTCCCATCACCTTCCCTGCTCACACCCTCTGCACCATTGTTACTGCCACACCAACCTCAGACCTTCTTTCACAGTCACTGCTACAGCGGTTGTGGGGTTCGGGAAGGTTTAACTTTTTAGTGGTGATACCTCCTCTTGCAGCACTGTCCTGCCCCTGCTCTAGCAGTCCAGTGTGCAAACTCTATCAGGTACATCCCTGGGGAACATGACTCAGAGCAGTACTTGGGGAGGGGGGCAGGTCTTAACTTGTGGCACACATGCCAAAAAGCTGGCCACCACTGTTTTATACTCTTGCTTTGTCTCCATGTCTGTGGGGTTTCTCGCTGTCCTATGGAAGACAAGGAGAAAGGGATCATTGCATTTCTTTCTTTCCTTCTATCATGTACACTCATATACCCATCCCTCTACCCCCAAACTCCTCTGCCATCTATCCATTTGTATAGTTGCCTGTTACCAGGCTGGATCTGGGTGAGTGTGTGTCTGTGTGTGTGGGGGGGGGCATAGTGGTGCAGTTGCACTCCTCTTTAATGCTTGGTCTACTCAAAGTTTAAAACAAACTGCCTGGCAGTGGCAGCAGCATTTCTAGACAGGCATTAGTGTGGGAGTCCCTTGATATCATGGTTCATTATAATCTACCAGATTCCTTTTAAATGCTTCATTCCCCAGGTGTTAAGGACACTCTCTCCTTGTTTAATGGTCTTAATCTTCCACTAATCAAGCTATATCTTTTTCTGCAATTCTACTGTCTTTTTTGCTGTTCCTGGTAATACAGCTCCTATTTCATAGCCCTGCAGAATTGTTTTAACTCTAGTTAAAAACATTAACTCAAGTGCAGAAAACATTAACTCAAGTGAACATTAACTAGGGCATGGAAATAACTTTCAGCAAAGCATTGGATGCACTGTCAAGATGCCCAAGAAGGCTAGATTTTGTTTTATGAATCTGAAGGAGATGTACATTTAATTCTAATGACTACAGGACTAAAGAAACAACATCTTTTGATTATTTTTTGCCTAGTTTGTTGTGTTTTTAGTACATAATACATGATAGAACAAATGTAATGCACATTCCAATAAGGGTATATTTGTTTTTGCTTTATCTTAAACGTAATAATACAGCTCTGGGCCCCCCAAAATATTAGTAAAGTTTCTAGTTTCTTTTTACTTGGAGAAAAATGTGTGTTGTGTTATAAGTGATAATGCACCACACCATCTGCACCTCCCTTTCAAAATCCTAGATGTGTCCATGCCTATTACGATAGAATCTAAGTGCCTTCCATGGAAAAAAAATTAATAGCAGTATCAAAGACCCTAGTGGACTTCATGAACCCTTCACCATTCTAGGAGTACAAGTTGCTTAGGGCTGGGTTTTTTCCCAGCTCGCTGATGGGTTAGTTTGGTTTGAAAGAAGCAAGGTGTCAATGCTGTGCTGTTCTTAGGGTGGAAAGGTCTTTCCACAGAAGAAAGCTTGGCTGTCTCCTAACAGCCTCAGAGTTTGTTTTGGGCTGATTCTCTCTAGGAGTCAGTTCTGCAACTGATCCCCTTGACCAAGAATACTTGACTTCTACCTCTCAAGGGCTCTGTTTTAGATGTCATGCCAATGCTGAGGCCTTCAGGGGCACCTCCTTCTTTTCAGGTGCTCAGTTCCTATTGGATGTCTTCTTATATCTGAAAA
This sequence comes from Crocodylus siamensis, assembly GCF_052110815.1. NCBI lineage: Eukaryota > Metazoa > Chordata > Crocodylia > Crocodylidae > Crocodylus > Crocodylus siamensis. Next base: position 50,589,398 of record NC_143403.1, read on the forward strand.
ATGCTGGAGCACAGAGGGTGGCCCAGGAAGAGCCCATAGAGCTGGTACAATTCCATGAGTCTGATCTTTTAAAAAAGGGACTAGGGTTTGGGAGAAATCTCCAACTTGTCACTTCCCCTTAAATACACGGGTCTTAATTTGCGGCCCAGACCCCTCTTGAGTAAATCCACAAAGCTCCACTGATTTACACCAGCTAATGCTCTGGCCCCCTGTACAAAGATACAATACACTAGTGAGTATCCTGCTTCTTAGCTTCATTTACTCTCCCAAAATGGGGATTTGTCTAGAATTAAGCTTATAAGATGAGGTGATGTCCTATGAGCCTGCTTTCTGAAGGAGATCTCCTTCATCTTTGGTGGAGAGAGACAGACACACGACAAGAGTAGTGGTAGTCCCCAGCCACCAAACTTACACTTAATTTGTTCCCAAAAGGTCCCACCTGTGTCTCTAATTGTGAGCCATCTGCTCCCTGTTTCATGGCACCTTTTTTTATCCTTCTAGGGCTGATAGCAGTAGCAGCTCAAAACCATGTGCATGTAGCAAGAATAACTGCCCAAGCTGCAACTATCTAAAAATATTTCAGAAACCTTACAAATAGTTTAACAGCCACTGAGACCTGAGGAAGACTCAGTGATCAGGGTTGTCCACTCTGCTTAGGGGAAGACTCCTGAGGAATGCATCAGTTCTCTTTTATTTTGGATGGAAGATGCTAGCCCTGTGACATAAGTCCAAACCTACAAGGTGCTGAGAAAATCCCAGACATCCCCTTTCTGTCAGCTTCAGCACAGGCCAGGATTGAATTTTCATTCTGCTTGGATCCCACTGGCTACTCATGTCTCCAGATAGAAAAATCAAGATGTAAAGATCATGGCATGTACACAGAAAAAACATGAGTCAAGCTTAGAGTTGTAGATACTTGAACAGGAGAAGGGAAAGTAAGAGGCAATTGCTTCTATGCCAAGCTTACACTATCCAAGACTATCCAACTAATGTGCAGATGACTTTTGTACAGATACATATTCCAGTCTTCTACGGTCTTTTCTCATGTCACCCACAAGGAAGAAGATGAATGAGGTGAAAGATCACCTCCTTGCTTTGTTTTGCTTTGCTTTATGGAACAGATCTCATTCAGAATAGCTTCCCCATGTGAACACTGCATGCTTCTGGACATATAAGATGAGAGGACAAACCACTACATAATATACCAGCAAGGCAGCAGGTGTGGTGCCTGGGAACATTTGGACCTTTATAATTCTTAGGGACTCAGTCAAAGCTATGAGCAGGGTGCAATCATTTCCCCATTAGCATGAGGTCAGGGAGCAAAGACCTAGGAAACTGGGTTTTGGGATATTCACCCTATGCCAGTTACTCTTTATCTGAAGTGTCACACTTTTTTCTTGTTACAGGCCCAGAATGTATGTTCTTTGGAGTAGGAACAAACTTTTGTTATATTTTTTTATATGTTTTATATGCATGTGCAAAACCTAGCAGAATGGGATCCCAAGCCTTGAGTGAGGCCTCTAGCTACAATAGTAACACAAATAAATTAGTAAACATATATCTAGAGAGAATGTTATCCCCTTTGTGATTGCACTAGGGAACAGATTTGGGGCCTTTTACTCAAGGTCTAACTACTAAGAAAGTGTAATGACAATCTGTGAACCAGCGTGGAACTAATTTTAAAAGAACTGATGCTGTGATCCAATGCTGAGCGTTCACACAGCTCACTGTTCTCTCAACTGTTTTTCCCCCTCTTTCTCTCTGATTTTGCATCAGAGTCTCCTGCCCCAAACCTGGACTCTTCTGATTTTTCTGGTGAGAAGAGAGGTTGGGGGAGGAATTAGTGGATATTTGTGTTGGGGGAATGGAAATATAGAAGAGATGAGTCTGGTTCCTAGTTGCTTCTTTGCTCTAGAGATTAGCTATGCTTTGCATGACTGAAAACATGGACTTTTGGCAACAATTTCTGGTTCAAATTTTGATATAAGATAGTTTTGTGATGAAAATTACCTTTCTTATACTGATGTAGTTATTCACTTGATTTAAACAGAACAGACTGGAAAATGGAAATTCCTTCCTGCAAAAAAAAAGGGCATCTTTGACAATTTCTTCATCCAGAATCAGGACAAAAAGTCCAAGATATGAAATTTTCCATGGGAGAAGATTTCCATTACAATTCCCTTTCAGGAGAATAGAAATGGAATTTTTCAGCCTGGCAGCTGCTGGCCTCTAAAGCTCTCGGCAATTTCATTCTTCCCTGCCAGCAGAAAGTGTCATTGACAACAGCCTTCCAGAAGGGATGGTGGAGGCTGAGTGCCCAGGGTTTCCAACTCCTTAGCTCCCTACAAGGTCAGCTGCTGGACAAGCAACTGGGATTAAGGGCAGATGGCGAGTCAGGGAACTTGGGCACCCACATCCCCCTGACCTGACTGAAAGGCTCTTTGCAGGCAGAAAGTGAGTCAGGCAGTTGGGAAAATGACAATATTTGTTTTGGCCATGTTCAAATTTCCCCTTGGATTTTTGTTTTGTTTGAAAGTCACCACAATGGAAAAGTCCCAACCAGATCTCGTCCCAGCTTAAGTATAAATGTTTTGGGGAGCATTTTCTGTGTAAGCAGAAGGTGGGGAAATGATGGGCCGGTGCAGACAATGAAGTTGAGGGGGTGATTCAGTAAGAGAAACTCCTCTTGCTAACACATGCACATTTCCAACTGCAGAATCAGACTGGATTCAGATTCACCTGATAGGTCTCTTTTTTGTGTGTGTTTGGCTACTCTAAAAACAACCACGGTCTGAGGCCGTGGAATGGTCAGAGTTCGAATGATTCAAGGTTCAATGTTCCCAGACATAAACATATACAAAGGGAACTGAGGAAACTGCTTAAAAGTAGGAACTCGACTGTCATGGACTGTGGTTTTGGTTTGTTTTTTTTTAGCAAGTTGGATATAGGCAATTAAAATGTTGATTCATGAAAGCAGCCCTGGTCAGGAACAAGAGTTAAGCCTCTGCTTGATTTTACCATTTGACTTTTAAATTAGCTGTTTAATTTTAATATTAAGCAGGTGTTTAAGTCCTACTAACCATAGTGGGATTTTTGATGTTGTCCTGATGCATACACCTAAATGTTTTCCTGAACTAGGGCTTAAGAGACCATCCAATACCAGAAACTCACCGGGCCAGATTCTCAACCAGGATTAGACAGTGCAGTTCCATTGATTTCATTTACCCCACATGAGAACCTAGCCCAGAGTCTGAAACTAGAAATGTACACATCAACAAGGGGGATTTCTCATGCTGAACAGAAACTGAAGTAGGCTTACAAATAGCTACCACTGATTGATTAGTCTTATTTTCACCCATTTTATAATGACAAAACCTGCAGTGGAAGGTGCTGCATACCTTCTGTGGCCATTTGCATCTAAGTACTGAATGATGTGTGTGAGTGTGTGTGCTACAAGAAATTAAATCCTAAAGCCAGCAGAAATAGATTACAGTGTAAGCTTTCATGATTCAGCACTTCTGATGCCAGTGATTTACAGTACTGACACTCTACTTTTAACAGCCAAAGAGCTGCTTGGTCATTGGAAAGAGTTGCAGGGAGCTGTTCACAGAATTAAATAACAATACCTTTAGAATGTAAAAATGTACATAGCTAGTGCAGCAATGCAAATCACCCACACAGCAAAATAAAGGTCGTAATATGAGCTAAAATAGCAAGGTAGAGGTTTCCATTTACCTTTGCAATTATTAATGCAAACACAGACTTAATCCACCCATGTGTGTCAGCAGACTTATGTCTTTGTTTTAATTTCTATCTTTCTCAGGCTAGTAGATTATTAGACATAAGAAAATAGTGCAATACTTCACTAGGAGCTCAGAAAAGAAAAAATCTGTATGTCGGGCTCCAAAAACTGAGGGCCACAGATGTAGTATTACTGATTTATAGTGAAGTATGTACAAGTAAAAAAAAACAACCTGAATTCAGGTCTGAATCTTCACCATATAAATCTACAGAACTTGTTTCATCTGTACCACACACCTGAATCTCTGCATCTGAAACCAGAGCCACACCTGGCCATGTTTGTATATTTACCGTTCCAGCCAATGCAGGCCTCTCTAACAAATGCAAGCCAGGCATTTAATTTAAGCCTGAATCTACAATGTTCCTTTTGTCCCTTTAATTTAGTCTCATTTGCTTGCACTGGAGGGGGTGGGCCTGGGCAAGAGATCTGATTCCTGTCAGTGTGGTTTTGTTAAATTCATGAAAATGTTCTTGGGCTAGGAATAGCTGGATTTGAACCCTGACCTTTGCCACTTCTGGAAGTCCCCTGATCAAGAGCTTTTTCATCCCTTTAGCGTTCGCTCCCTGATGATACTGTTAGAGGGATGCACACACAGCCCAAAACATTAAGTCCCTTTGACTTGAAACATCACAGGCATCCATTAAAGTTGAAACCATGAGCTGGTGTAGCCAGCAGCCAGATCACCTTGAAGGCACAGGAAGGCAAGATGCCTCCACATGACAAAGGAAGAAAAAAGCCAATGTCTTCCCAACAAAAGAGACATTCTTTTCCAGGGGAGAGAAAGACTTCAGCAGAGGGAAAACAAAAGGGCTCCAGAGAGAGATGAGTTTTGCATCTCGACTCTGTCTACAGGTGATAAGATTGATGGCCCTGTAGACCTGTAGAGAAAAGTGGGCTGACTGATAGATAATTTCAAATCAGCAGTAAACATTTCTGGGGACTCATTGCTTTTCTAGCAGTTGTGACATGAGCACAGAGGAGAGATGCTGTACAGATTAGGAACAGACACAGGAAACAGGCCCCTTCACAGAGAGGCTTTGAAATTATGTATGTGTGCACACATCCGCGATTATGGAACTTCGGAGCGACGCTTGTCAAAAAGGAAAGGGATGTGTCAGGGAGGGGGGAGGAAGGGCTGTTGATATCAGTCCCTTGTCAGATTGCATTCAGAGAGTCATTTCTTTTGCTTGATGGCTTCTATCCCTCACTTTCCGCTAACTTGAACACTGGTGGCAGATGTGGGATTTTCAGAAGTTCCTGAATGATTGAGGACCAGGATTTCCACTGACTTTCCAGGGTGCTTAGGAACTTCTGAAGATCCCCACCCCGGATTCACACTTGTGCTATAGCCCCTTCAGGATAATTAGGCTGTGGTTGGAGAGGATGTAGGGTAGGTGAAAACCCTTCCCTTTGGGAATACCCACCAGTGCAAGGGGTGTACGGGAGAGGCACAGAGCCGGATCTGTTAGGTTGGTCTTATGCAATCAGGAGCCTGCACTGCAGGGGACAGTGGACAGTGAGCAGCATGACATGACAGGGGTAGTGGCTGAGTCTTCCAGGAAGGGGAGCAGGATGGCACCTCAGGGAAGCGCCTTAGAGATGCCCAGGGGTGGCAAGTGTCAAAGCAGCTCCCACATCCTGGCGCAACTGTTCTCCCTCTGGACCGTATATCAATCCTACCACAAGGTTGTATTCCTGTGTGAGAATTTTACAGTCACTGTAAATCAGAGATTCACTGTGGGGGTTCTTATCTTCAAGGTGGCAGTGTCTCACCCCAGGTCACCAGAGGGAGGTGACCCATGATGCAAATGATCATGTTGCATCCTGGTTCGGATCTGTCTACCTTCTGATGTCCTTCCTCAGTTTAGGCCACACTGATTGGGAGCAAGACTATGATGAGAGAATGCCATGGAACCAATATATCTACATAATGACATCCTCAGCATAATGTAACTGGGGTAGGGCACACGCAACACAAAGACCTGCCTTTACATGACCATGGCCTTTCCTCAATCACCAAGCAAGTGCTCCGTAGATGGCAGGCTCAATGCATCTCCTTCAGACCCTAATCACCGGTTGGGTGTAAAGCAGAATCCAACTTTTAGACATGAAATATGCAGGCAAGCATTAAAATCCTGGATCTTTGGCAAATACAGGCTTCTCCCATTTAACCTGCTAAGCCACCCTTATACCTCAGAAATCTAAACATACAGTGAAGAAAAACAAGGGAAAGAAAGAGACTAAGGTATAAACAGATGACCTCCTCTTTGGACCATTGTGTTGGCATAAGATAAAGGAGACAGATTGTTCTCCAGTTAGAGCTGAGGAGTCTCTGGGAGTGAGTTATAGACAGAGGGAACCCTACTCACTGTAGGCAGAGGGGACTCTGTAGAGGTGTGGAGTCCAAAGAGGTACTTGAACTGGAGCACGACCAAGTGACTGCTCCTACAGGAAGTGCTAAGGGACCTTTAATGACCACGAATAAGATTTTCCAAAGCCCTGTGTTGTCCTCTATTCCCACTGAAATTAATGCTAAAAACTCCCGTTGACTTCAATGATAGCAGAGTTAAGCCAATGCTAAGCTATGAGAGCCTTTGTTTGATGTTCCCTGAACGTACATGGATGCAAAAGTTTTGCCAGCAAAACTTTGTAGTATAGACTGGGCCTGAACACATCTAAGGAAGGAATCCAAGCTATTGCTCCTTCTTTTGATATGTTGATATACAGGCAAATCCATGTATTTACGAAAACTCATGCCTATGTAACTGTAGAACCAACCTCTATGTACAACCGTCCCCATACCACGGTGTCACAAAGGAGAGCTTAATTACCAAGTGTTGTTGATATGTTTTCAAATAACCAGCAAAGGTATCATAGAAGCGTAAGAGGATAATGATGCATTTTACAGTGGGGAGGATTTGATGACCCCTAAGTAAATGAGCAAATCAAACTGGGGAAAAAAATTAAGTGTTAAAATAACTAAATTTAGGGATGAACTTCAGATAAAATATTAGTAAGAAATTTGGAAAGTTCCCATCTCTCCTTAGGCCCGCATTCATCTAGACTGCCCTTTTGCCCAAGAGTCCTTTCCATTATAGACCAAGATTAATTACCTGCCTCACAGTCTTTTGGGCTTTCCCCATCTGATAATGTGTGAATAAGGCTGACAGAACCTGCTAAGGGTTTCACAGCTCCTCATGCACTCTCTCTGACTGCTGCCTCGGATGGAATGAATGGACCTCATGTGGCAACACCACTGGATTATTTCCTCCATGAACATCTTCCATGCACTCTGACCTCCCACCTCCACCTAAAGCTGGATGTCAGTTACCACAGCAACCATCCTCAGTCTACCTTTCTTCATTAAAGGGGGAAAAAAAATCTTCCACCTGTTCTCTGACCAAGGTTAAAACACTCTCAAACCCAGATGCTTCCACTCAGGAAGGATGTAATTAGCTTTTTGCTGAATCTAAATTGGGTCAATGCTTTGATATGGGCCAGGCTTGCATTTACATGAAGCCCATTTGCAAGGCCTTAAGTAATCAGGTGAAGACATTTACTTCCTTGGAACATGGACATTCTCTAGGCTGGCAGAGCCTTCAGAGTTGAGGGGGATGTGTTTCTGTCTACAACTATGAACACTTATACTAACTCCGAAAGCCTGGGTGCACAGCTGAACGTCCACCTCCCAAGGTCACCCACTATAAATAGGCTGGCTGGCAATTTAGTTGCTGGTGCCAACTGGTCTCATCTGTCCATGCCTTTTTTGGATTGCTTTTTATTGTGACTGCTGCTGTGGATGGTGGATCAGAACGCCACCTGGAGAGAGGGTAGAGGCATTTTGAGATCATCTGCCTTCTTTCTGGGTTGACTGGTTTGCTACAGCTAGCCAGTCTCCAAAGACACATGTGCTATGCAGCACTTCCCCTGTTATTTCTCTGTTTCCATGTGTACCGTCTTCCATTGCCTTTGCTATTCTTACCCCTAAATAAACTCGTGGCCTAATCACAATGTCCTCCCTCATTCATTTGCACCTGATTGTAATGGAGAAACTCTCAACAAATTCAATGGGACAGTGGCTGAATGAGGTTGAAGTAGGTACCATTGGCTTAATGTACATTACAGACTCCAAGGTTTGGCCCATGTAGAATAGTTTTGTACTGTGCAATAGTTGATTTTTTTGCAAACCAAACAGGTGAGAAAAAATGAAAATGTGGCTGGATGTTTGCCTTCACACTCCCTTTTGAATTAAGCCAAACTCAATTTCTTATCACAGAATCATTTCAAAAGGAAAAGTTGGAACATTTTATCTGAAAATGTTAGTGTGGAACATTTCTGAGTTTTTTCCTTGTGTTTTGGCTGAAAAAAAAAAGATAGAATTTCACTCAAGATCAATAGACCTGAAACCCCATTTTTGAATGAATTGACTATTTGTCCAAAAATACCTCTCAGCACTACCACAGCCTTTTGCATCTTCAAGAGAGCGCAAGCTCTAACTCGGTGGTTCTCAATTCTTAAATACACCAGGAATCCCTCAACAGACACAAGGCACTCTTCCAAAGACTGAGGCACCCCTCAGAAAATACCAGCTCTTAAATTTTACTTGAGTTTTGACTATAGAAAAATAATAGCACAGTTCTTCTGATGCAAAATACTCAGAAAATTCACAACAGGTCAGAATGTTTTTAATATTCCATATGAAAACCCTGGGTTTATTTGACGAATTGTGTTTATGCACCTAACAGTGCTAACGTTGCATGACACCCTATGGCATCCTTGGAAATCTCTTGAGGCACCCTAGGGTGCTGTAACACCCTGGTTGAGAATCACTGCTGTAACCAAATCATGGTTTTGGTAGTCTGGACTGAGGGGGTCAATTGTCCTACTGAAGTCAATGCAAAACTCCCACTGATTTCAACCAGAACATAGGCAGGCCAAAAAAGCTGCTCGATACAGCCTTTAGCAGGCCTCTATGCAGGGGGTTGGATTAAGTAATGTTTGGAGGCCCCATTTCTAGTTCTGTATAATAAAACTGGTTCAGTGAATGGCAACACAGTAGTGAAGCAATACATGGCACCTCTGAAACACCAGGGTTGCTACGTGGTTACAAACCTCTGCTAACCCAGTCTCTCTCTGTAGCTGATGGACCACACAGTCCCACCCAAGACTGGCTGCCAGCCAACTTCTCTAGGATTTGGGGAGCCTGTGCTAGAAGTACCTGGTTACATCTGCAAAGTGCTTTTAAGAGAGAGGTAGCCAGAGACTGTGGGAGTGAGTTGGCACTGCTATGCCCCCACCAGAGAGACACATAGCAAAAAACACAAGGGCTGGCAATACACCAGGTTTGATAACACATCTGAAGAAACATGAAAGGCAAAAGAAAAAAAAGAAAAAAAAAGGTGAAGAGGGAAAGGGACAGGAGAGAGGAAACTCTTTCCCTCCCTCTTCTTTTCTTCCTATGGATCCAGCTGCAGTGCCCTTCAAACGTCCTTGACCCCTTTGCAAGGCGGGTCAGCATCTCATCTGTATTGCTCACTACAGAAAGCGAGTGACGGCTCCCCATGCATCACCCCAGCAGTCACGCTGGAGCTCGCATGTCATTTCAATTCATCTTTCTCCAAAGGCTCCCTGTCACAGGCAGCACCACAGACTGGAGGAAAGGGGGGCAGGGGGCAGAGCTGGGAGAGGCAGTCAGTCAGGAAGAGACAAACAGAGGGAGGGGCAGGCAGATGGAGAGAAGACAGGAAGAGGAATGGAAAGAGATAGAGATGGGACTGGGAGCCATTCAGGTTGTTTATATATACTCAGACCCTGCTCTTCCTCTCTAGCAGGGCCCAGCCCAGTAGGCCTAGAGCCTCCAACCACAGGGCTGATCTCACTGCGTCAGGTAGGCGAGTGTGTCCCACCTGCATTGCCCTCAGGGCAGAGAAATCCCTCACATATCCTTTCCCTTTGTCTTAACGAGCAAAGCAAACATTACTTCTACACAGGTGAGTATGACTAAGGATGAGGGCACTGGCAGCTGGTGGAGGGGATGGAAGTTCAGATGTTAACTTCACTAGGGAGGCAGAGGGAGACTGCAAAGGAATTAAAGGACACGGAGACCTAAGCCCATCTCCTCATACAATGGCAGCATGGTGGAGGATCATGCTGGAACACTGTTGTTCTCCCTTCACTCCTTGTACTCACAGTGTGGCTGGGTTTTTGCCTTTATAGATAAGACTGAAGCAAGGCAAATGGAAAGCAATGTGGTCTAGTATGCAGGGCATTAGATTGGGAGCTAAGTGGGAAAGTTTCTGGTTCCAGCTCTGTCACTTCTGTACAACCTTGGGCAGGTTACTCCATCCCTGATTCTGCATCTGTTGCCCTCCCACCTTCTTTCAGTCTTGCCCATTTAATTGAGAAGCTCTGGAGGGAAGGGACTTTCTCTCACTGTGTGTCTGAATATGCCTGGATCTCAAAGGCAATGTCTCGGTCCAACTTAAATACAAATTAATCATAAACATCTGTGTAAGGAAACCGTGATGCATTCCTGATCCTTCATAGGTCCAGTCTCTGTCTGAGAAGCTATCTTCAGGACACCACAGTGTTCTGACCTGATCTCTTGATACAGCAGTTTTGCTAAGGTGAATGGAAATTTTTTCCCTTTCTTCCAGAAAAAGGTAGCCATGCTATAGATTAGAAAAGATGGTGAAGGGTTGGGGGAAGGATTTAGGAGAGTGAATTCTCCTTTTGGTTTTCAGAAGAAGCTGGTCCCTGAAAGCCAGGACTAGAATCTATTGACAGAGCAATGAATATATAAGTGCATGTAAAAGAAGAGCAGGAGAAGTTGTGGAGTCTGAATCTACTTCACACTTTTCACACGCTTGCATATGGGTCAGACTATAAGACTGAAGGATCCCTTTTGGCCTTAAACTCCATGAAATGTAAGATCTCTAATGCATTACAAATACTAGTGAATTCAGGCTTACAGCTCACTGTGGGAGGGAGATCAGGATCATTATCCCTGTTCTACAGGTGGAGAAACCGAGGCACAGAGTGGGATAGATCAAACGGTTCCAAAGTGGCCACTGGGTTTTGGTTGCCTTCACTGTGGGAGATATTGGGGCTCATTTTGAAGGATGCACTGGACACCATCCATTTCAGATGAAGTCACTGAGTGTCAACCACCTCTGGACCCAGACCCCTGCTGTCTCCAATCCCAGAGGCACCCTGATTCTGTGGTTAGTTTGAAGGCTGGCTTTTGTAACTAGCCCTTGTCACAGAGGGAGGCAGTACTAGCACCAGGAATGGGACCCTGGATTCTCTGGCTCAGTCCTGTGCATTGCCTCACACAACACTGCCTTGTTGAGGATCTCGAATGAATTGCTCTCTCCCAACATTCAGAAGCAATTCACGTGGCAGGAACATCTGAGGTGAGAGGAGCGCAGCCTAAGCCATAAGCCTCATTCAAATGCACTAGATCAGATTTGTGCTAGGAACTGGCGATATTGTTTGCCACAAAGAAGAGGCCACCTGGTCTTCACCACGGAAACTTGGCAAGTCCACATGCAGCAGGAGGGGACAGCCCAGCCCCCTGAGCCCTTGAGCTGGGGGATGTTGGCAACACCCCTGAGTAATTTGGTTGCCTTTGTCCCCACAGTGCAAGTGTCCTGTGGTGAAACAGACCCAAGCAGCCCCCTGCTTTTCAAGTCCCTTTCCCCTTTCAGTTCTGGCATCTGTTCAACAGGATGCCTTGCCACAGCAAAGCCCCTCGGTGTCATGTTTGTTTGCTTTGTTTCCATGTAGCCTCTGTAGAAATCCCAACCCCTGAAACACTGAGGTTTAGCATCTGCTGGAATACAAATGAATCCAAACAGAGCCTACTCCAGAGCCTCCATCTAATTAGTTGGGGTTTTTGCTGTTTCATGTGGACAACTCTCCATGAGTCTTGCTCAGTGAGTCCTTTCAGCTCAGAAAAAGAAAGAGCAAAGGGAGAAAAAAGGGAACAGAAAAGCAGAGGCATGCAAGCCAAAGAGAAGAATAAAACCACCACCAAACTACTTGTGTGGGGAGAAAACTCAAGGGCAAGAAAGCACAAAAGACATTGGCCACTCCAGGTGGGAAATTGAGGCACAGGAGGAATTAGGAGAGAAGTGATATTGCAAAGAGGGGGAGAGAAAGGAGCTGTTTGCTCTTTGGATCCTTCTTTGGAAGGGAAGCTGACTTTTCCCTCTGATGATGGCTTTGCAGCTGGAGTGCTGGAAACCCAGCTGTTCCCTGGCAGGGCTGTGCATTCCAGCAGGGCTCTTGTGAGGGGCAGAGGAATTTGCATGCCTGGCTGATGCTCCTGACATCACCTTGACTCTGATTTTTTTTTCAGCGGTGGGAGCATAGTGAGGGGAGGGAAGCAGATTAGAAAGGAGGTTACTAATACCCACCCACCTGCATGCATGCGCACACTCCCCCTGCCCACCCCAGCACCATTTCAATGGGCTTTTGTTCCAATACTCTCTTACGTTTTGGCAGAGGCTGCTAGAGATTGTCCGGCTACCAGATAGGGTAGAGCTGAGAAAACAGACCTCCTGGCTTTTCCTGACTGCCTGGCTTTGTCTTATATGAACACTGCATTGCTGCTGATCACACAAGTGTCTCCCTCCTTTGCACTCTTCTCAACCCATGGGCCCAAATCCTGTGGTCCACAGTCAGAAATAAAAGGTCTTGAAGCCAGTGAAAGGTCTGGTATATGAGGAGTGCAAAACCAGTTCTCAGGGATGTGAGCATGGCTCGTCCCCTGCCATTCTTCACAATGGTTTTCCCAGACACCATCCCTCTACTTTCTTTACAATGAGTGCCACCATCTTGCTTTTCACCTGATGTCCTCAGGAAACAAATGCTACTGCCTGTGGTCAGTGTTACTGGAAACAGTATTACAGTTACCCTAAGCCAATTATCCAGCTTGGCTTTACTAGGTTTAGAAACCAGCAGCAGGTGTAGGAATCACTTAATAGGACACAAGAACTGAATCCACTATTAGATGCCTCAGATGAACCTCAAGTGAAGCTTGGGGTTAAAGCTGGTCAGGAAGTACTTCCCCCTATCCCCCACCCAATACATTTTGATCCATTTTTTTCTGGTTGAAATTTTTCTCTGAACTTTTTGTTGTTGTTGTTGGGTTTTGGCCACTGACAATTAAAACATTACCATTTCTTCTTGCCAAGATCCATTATTTTTCAGTTTTCTACCAAAATGGTTTTGGACAAGAACAACTTTTTTTTCCAAGAAAATATCTATATCATTGACAAATCACTGGGTGCTACCAAAAACAAAGAGAAAGATCACCTCTTTTTGGTAAGACTTTTACAAGCAGCTCCACTTGTGATTCACCAGTTCTCTGTTGTGAACCTCTGTCCTTCTTGGTTCCATGGAAAAGTGGAAAGTCTATTTCATGGGATAGACTTCCACCATGCCTCACCACCAGGCATTACTTTCCCTCAGGACTGAGGCCTCCAGAATTTGCCACTGCTGGAGTCAGGTTCCTGGATTAGATGGACTATGTCTGATCCAGTGTAATGGTCCTGCACCAGCTAACCCCTGGTTCTAGTAAACAGCCACAGTCTTGGTGCTGATCTGAACTGCCCCAGGCTGACCCTTCTGAGGTTATTCCATCACTAACTCTGGCCAAGCGGGGGCAGTTACTCCATGTTGTGACAACGTTCACACGTATTTTTGCCCCCACTGGAATGTTTGGCTGAAACAGCTTTACATGGACACATTCATCGTCACAACCCCCAGGACTCAAACCCAGGTCTTATGGGCTCATGGCTAGGGGCCTGGGTTGCAGCACCACCAAGCACCTATTTGGATGCCAGCCTAGACCTTCATGCAAGGTTCCCAGTGGGGGATCATGGGACCCAGCAGAACCAAGGGGAGCCTCAAGGCCCTGATGGGAGGGATATAAAACTCTCCTACTTCCTGCAGAGCTTTGTCCCTGTAACACTACTCCTGGTATTCCTGTTGTGGGCCTCTGTGCCTGACTCTGGTACTCCTGCTCCTGTCCTGGACCTCCTGGTGCTAAACCTCTGCGTTGTTATTGTCTTGCTGCAACCTCAAACTGTCCTACCTTGCCTGTGCCAGCTCCTGTCTTGCCTCTATCTTATGCCCTGCTCCGGTTTCACTTCTGCCTCAAAATCACCAGCCTATATTGTCCTATGTGTTGGATTTCCTGGCTCCTGACCTATGACCTGTCCTTGGCCCCGGACTCATATGATCTCCTGGCACAAGCCCTCAGAGTCAATCTGACACTTGGTACTGTGACCCTCAACTTGGCTTCTGGACCTTCGGTGTTGTAGACCCTCAGTTTCTGATCACTGACCCCATCATGTCTGGGTGATAAGCGTGACATTCATGAATGAATCAGCAAGATTGTTTTCTTGTGCTGGTCTTTTCCTGTCCTCTCTCTCTAGCTCAGGTTCCCAGAAAGCCCTGGCTCTTACACACTCTCCCATCAGAAACTTTCTCTAAACCAGTGGTTCTCAACCTTTTTAGTAGTTCTCAAGTCACCATTTGGAAAATGTGAGCTCTTAGTTTTCACTTGCTTATGATTATGAAAAAAAAATAAAGCAATTTCTCTGTCGCAAAGAACTCCGAAAACCCACAACACTTCCAACACTATGGATTCCTACCTGAAATCTCTGGGTTTATCTTGTGTATCACGTATGCCCACTGAATAGTGCTAACATTGTGTGGAACCTCACAACACACTTGAAAGGATGTCAAGGCACCCCAGCATGCTGCAGGATCCTGGTTGAGGGTCACTGCCCTAAACAGACAAATTTCCAACCAAACATTTTGGCTTGGATGAAACATGTATTTCAACAATGCTATTTCCTCATAAATATTTTGGCCAACTCCACTAGCAACTATCATTGCCCCTTACCACAGATACTCTGAAACCCAAGGGGTCAGATCTGCAAATGGCATAAATTGAGGTAGTTGAGCACAGTGTTGATTTTAAAGCTCCTGGACGTTTTGGTTCCTCTTGCCTTTAAACAGAGCGCAAGCCGAGAGAACAAGAGTCCTTCCTGCTGGCCATTAATACCCCCATCTGCCCAATATAAATAAATAATCTGCAATCTCGACATATTTCCACCCCACAGGGCCAGGGCAGTGATGAATACACCAGCCATGCTATTGTTCCACGGCTAGATAATAACAAATCTTCGATTTCTGGCTGGCCATTAATGCTTTCGCTGACACTTGGCTATATTTAGACCTGTTAAGAATGTCCCTCTTGAAAGGCTCACGCTGCATTGGAGCGGAAGAGCAGAGCTGCCCGCGCATTCTGATGCAATGAACAGGAGCAGTCAGCCCCCTTAGCTGAGTTGTCAATAGCGCTGATCAGCTCCAGCATTGATTTTTCGCGCTCTCCATATTTTTCTTTTTCTCAGCTGGGGGAAGAAGAAAAAAAAACCCATACTGGCCTCATTTGCTGGAAGGGCTGCACGTCCCAGATGGTGCGATGGTCCAGTGTTTTGTGGTATGTTCTCTCTGAACTGCCTCGTAACCCTTTTGCTCTGCAGCCAGCCCCCCTGCAGTGTTCTCCACGGAGACTCTAGTAGGAAGAGGCTGGGACTACAGTAGTCTCTGGAGCGCTTTCCTAGATGTCACTTCTACGCTGCTACCTGCACAGACTCCAGCTAGCCCAGGATCTCTGAGCACCCATGCAGCCAAAGGGCTGGTTAGCTTCGTTCCTCACTGTGATTCTCAGCACTCTTGGCCCAGCCACTATCTTCCCTGTTTCCTCCAAGTCTCTGCTGCTAGCACAGGTGTAGGTCTGGGCTCACAGCTGGTCCAGGGGAATGCGTGAACAACGGCAATGCTGGAGCTCACCAATATGTCTCCCAGCAGATAACGCTGAGAGGCATGACGCAGAAATTCAGGCTGAGTGGAGCTCACAGAGCTAGTACAAGTAAGTGATTCTTCAACAGCATTGGTGCAGGAAAACTCAGCATGACTGTAGGCCCATTGTGCCCCAGTTAGGAGCTAGGTGGGGAATGTGGAAGAACCCGGGTTGCAGCACTGAGTCACAAAAAGCACACGCTGAAGTATGGCTCTGGGATAGAGCAGGACTAAGTCCAGCAGCCTGGAACCAATAGCCTGGGCCTCAATAGACTCTTTCCCCCAAGACTGCAGCTGAATGAGTGGATTTATTCTTGCATGATACATCCTAGTAATTTCAACTGGCAACAGGCTAGATCTCCTGGATCCCAACCCATCCTTCAATCACCAGACAGGGATCTAAACCACAAATCTTTGTGAGGGTCAAAGCTAAAGCTAAATGCTTTCAAACTTGAGTCCTGTTTAAAAAACCTCCCCAGACCTGGTCCAAATTGAGCACATTTTTGTAACTGGTGCCTGAGTCTGTTCCCTGCTAAAGTTCTGAGTTCATGTCTGGAACTGGGTTTTTGACTGGGGTCTCTAAATCCAGCACATGGGACTGTAAATCCCTGGGACTGTGGGTAAAAGAAGAAGAGAAGGCAGAGGTGAAGGCTAGATTGTTACCTGCAGACCTCCATCCCCTCCCCCCACCCCCAGTGCCAAATCCAGACTGAATATTCAGCTGGTATGAAGGAAAAACAACCAAGAGACAAAACCTTCCTATAAGGAAACCTCAAGTGAGTAATCTCTCCTTCATATGTATCCCAGCATCCTTCTGCTGTCAACACTCCTGCTAGCCACCACTTGAATTAGCACCAAAGGATTATGGGACCCACAGTCATTAATCTAGGTGACAAACAGGACTCAGAAGGAATATTTGCACCCCGAAATTGAAAAGATTAGGCCATATTTGTCAAGGATTGGTAGGCTTTATCGCCTCCAGAGCAGATGCTGTTAAATATTCATGAGCTGCATAAGTGGGAGAAGACCTAGCTAGGCCTGATGACTTTCAGCTGTGGAGGGAGCGGAGGAAGGGGGGGGC
Organism: Crocodylus siamensis; assembly: GCF_052110815.1. Lineage (NCBI taxonomy): Eukaryota > Metazoa > Chordata > Crocodylia > Crocodylidae > Crocodylus > Crocodylus siamensis. The sequence goes on from NC_143403.1 coordinate 50,606,161, forward strand.
AGTGGTTGTGGTGGTGGGGAGAGATTTATCTAAACTCTGCAAAGGATGAAAGGTGCATGGAAAATATACCTCCGCTTCCTGGGAGAGATGCTCAGAAAGGGGGAGAGATAGCAGAGGAGTTCATCTGGGAATCCTTCTCCCCTCTCCTCCAACCCCCGGCCCCCTCCTCAGGCACAGCTGAGCATTGCTGTTTAAAGCCTTGGGGATGGCCTGGGAGGAGCTCCCCCCCACAAAGCTGGGAAGCATGATATCTTTCCTTTGCTACAGCACAGAGCTGGGATGGACTTTGGGATGGGTGGGGGCTGCTCTCCAAAGATCAGTACTGTCCCCCCTCCCCCCACAAGACACACAGATTGCATTGCTGACCTGAATCTTAGTTGAAGAAATGTCGTGTTAGTCTCCTTCCTTCTCTTTCCCTCCTGACCCTGGGGGTCAGTCTTCAGCCCTACCTGCTCTGTCCAGTGCTCCTGACCGTGGAGGTTGTGTGGTTGGTTCCAACTTGGTTCCAGGGGCAGGGTTGACTCAGTCCCCAGTGAAGCTTTAAACAGCTCCTTTACCTTGTTCTAGGTGCAAACCACCCCTGCAGCTGAGCAAAAGGGCCAGGATCCAGCCCTAGAATGTACCACTCGTTGTTGACTCTTCTCCAGCCAAAGAAATGAGCTGAGGGCCCCTTGGCAGGGTCAGCCCTTCCCATCAGTGACTGGCAGTGTTGGACCACTAGAAGTGGCCTTGGTAAGGGACGACTGGCAATGCCTGGCTTTGGCACAGAGCTCCTTTCAGCAGCACCCTGAAATTGGCTTATTGCAATGCCCTCCGCATGGGAGACTGGGATGCTACTGGTGCAAGAGGCCTGCATGGCTTGCCTATGTTTTCCAGTGATGCGAGTGAAGCAGGAGGGAACAGGAACTTTATTTTCTAAGTCTAAATAATATGTAAAACCCTATGGAATCAAGTCAAGGTGACTGACTCTTGACAGCCCCTTCTCTCCCCGGAGGTTTACTCTTCCCAGATGGAAGCAAAAAAGGAAAGAAACCACTCAAGGAACTGTCCATGGCAGATGTGCTGCAGGAAATGCAGGTTTCTCTCAGTTATTCCCTGTTTTAATGCATTGGCCCTGGATTCCAGCTTAGCTTCCTCTTCTTTGGGGAAGAGTTACCCTGACACAGGCCTAGGAACCCTTTGCACTCAGGGACAGTCTCACAGTGGGTTTTGTGCCCTACTGAGGCAGGTGCCCAGGCCAACCCCAGTATTTTATCTCTATCATTAGCTATGGGAGTTCAAACCAACCTTTGGGGGAAGTCATAGCAGACAGTAAAACCCTGGCAACTTGAAATCAATGGGAGTTTTGTCACTGATTTGAAAAAACCAGGACTTCACCCTAAATTTAGAAGTAGAGTAAAAGAGGAATTAAAGGCCTTATTCCCCTGTGTTGCAATATCAGATTTCTCCAGCTTAGAAATATCCCTTGATCTATTTCTCCTGGTAGTTATTTCAGCAACAACAATAACAGAAATCCATCATTTTCTTAGTGGAGAGGGTAGTGTTATTTTTAAAAGGTTATGGGCAGCAAACTCTTCATCCATCCCTTCTGCATGAACACCTCAGAAGAGAAGTTTCATCTCAGGGCTTCTGTATTTTTCAGAGGGAGAGACCCACAGACAAATACCATGCACATAGTGTGTAGAGAGAAAGACAGTGGGTAGGAGATGAAAAGAGAGGGAGAAAATGAATAGAAAAGTGGCAGAGGAAAAAGAAGAGATAGAAAAAGCACAAGAGAAAAAGATTCAAAAGACCAAGGAGAGAGAGATGGTTGGAGGGATGGGCAGAAAGAGAAAAATGGAGGAGGAGACAGGGAGAAAAATAAGTAGAAAAAAGAAAGTGAAGGAAGGAGAAGTAAAAGAAAAAAGACAAGAAAATAAATAAAGGGAAAGATAATGAGAGAGGAAAATGCAAGTAGAAGAGTGAGGGACAGGTGGAGGTGGAAGAGCTGCAATGAAGGGTAGGGGAAGGAAGAGGAAAAATAATGGAAAGAACAGGAGAGAGAGTTCACATCCTCTCTTAGTGGTGCTACAGAATAATAATCCAGCCCACACTTCCATCCTTAGTGGTAGGGGCACTGGGCGCAGATGCGGGAGATATGATGTGCCAGTAGGACTGATGCTAGTGCAATCAGGATGCAAGACTCGTCAGCATGCAGAGTGGCACTGGGTTAATTTAAGCTGGGATTTTAAAACAACTCAGTTCCACCTGCCCAGATGCTTGTGTGGACACTTATTTTGGGGCTAAAAGTGTCTGACGTTAGAGTGCTCACATGGGGACTTGTACTTAACTAAGCCAATGCTAATTTCCAAAGTGCCTATGGATGCCTGGGATGTAGCTGAAACTGGGATGCTGGAGCAGGGTTTGAGCTGCTGCTTGCCTTGCCTTCCTGACAGCCCTGTAAGGGGAACTCTCTAATTAAGCTGCCTGGAAATTTTCTGATGAAATAAACTTTCATGGAGAAATGCCAGTTTCACCAAGCCAGAAATGTTTTGTTTGAAACATCTTGGCTTCAGAGAGCTTTGACCAAATCCGAAGCAGGGTTCCTGGGTACATCTGCCTTGGGGTTGTGGACAATGGAAATGGCAGGGTACTGGCCCTGGGACAGATGTGTCTGGTGGGTCTGTCCCAAAGCCAGCAACCCTGGGAGACCCCTCCAGCTGCTGCTATTTGCAGGGATACTGACAAGGCTGTCAATATGGCGAAGGAGCTGCAGGGTACAAGGAAAATCTAGGTCTGCAGAAATGTCCGTGTTGGTTTAACTGGAGAGAAATGAAATAGAGAAGAAATTTAATTTCCAGTGAACTGGAAAGCCTGGTTGAGAACCTACTTTCTCCCCAAGTACCATATCAACAATGAGGAGAAAGGCCAGGAATAGAGAAAGACCAACGTCACAGCACCCAAGGGGATGCATGACAGCTCTCACCAGCCCTGGGAGAGATGCAGAGCGCAGATCAGGAATCTTTTGAAAACAAGATTGATGTGTCAAAACCCAAACTTTGTCTGGGCAAGGGTTGGCTTGGGCAACATTTGTTTTACTTGAAGACTTTTGAGAACCAGTTTTAAAAGAATCAGAGCTTTTCACTCCAGCATTTCCACCATGAGTAATACCATCTTTTCTAGTTTGAAAGGTCTTTTCCTTTGGATACATAAGCTAAAGTTCAATAAAAAGATCAACATTGAATTCAATGTTTAATAAATGTCCAAAGAAAATGTTTCAAGTGATCCCAGCCAAACTATTGTTGGATTTTTTTCCATTTGTAAATATGTGAGATTTGGGACTTTTATGTTAGGATGGGGGGGAAATATTGAAATCCTGACCATTTTTGTGGACGAGGAAACATTTCCCACTCACCTCTGACCTTGCTTCTCCACGGAGCCACTCAGTGCCTGAGAAAACCAAAGTCCAAAGATCTCTTCTGAAGAGGTCCTGGGTTTTGTACTTCCCCATTCAAGTCAATAGACCTGATTTGTCATGCCTGAGTCCTAATGCAGCCATTCACTCTAGGGTGAGGTGGATGAGAGTTGTCAGCATTCTGCACCAGTGGTGTTTACACCCACTTGGACATGGTTGCGAATGATTGTGCAGGTTGCAGGGCATGAAAGAAGTAGGCTTGTGGGAATGGCAGGGGGTTACATTCTGAGCTCAGAGGTGCTCATGGTAGGCAATATGGATGCTGACTGAAAGAGGTGCTGAGTGCCCTAAACTCCTGCTGTGTGTATGGGGCTTAGCATGCAAGGGCTGGCACTGAATGTAACCTTTCAAGTGCCAGATAGAAAGAAAGAGAGAACCTACGACATGCCACACATTAACACCCCTTTCCCCCCAACCTAGCCAGCAAGATCTGCTTAAAGTTCTGGCTTCAGCCTCCATGGCAGACCTGGCCTTTCTGGCTCTCCTCCCTCCCTCCTGCCTCTCTGCTCTCTCTTTCCCTTGCTCCCCAGGCCCCTGTCAGCCTCAGCACAATTTAATGTCTTACAGATCTGTCCCTATTTGACAAACAGGTGATTTTGCTAATGAGGAATAAATGAGATCCACAGGATGAGAGAAGGGGAACAGCAGCTGTCGTGAGTGCAGGATGTGCCGGCTTTATTAAAATAATATATGGCCACATGCTTGGTATTAGGACTCTCAGTTTGAGAACTCCCATCCCATCCCTCCCCCCCAGCCTCCTCAACCTGCCACCTCCCTCCTCTGTTTTCACATCCCCTTATCTGGAACGTTTTCCAATCAGCAAATTACTGGCTGGAGAGTCCAGAACATCCCAGACCATGCATACGAAATGCATCCCCTCACACAGTGCTATGGTGTGGCTGGCGCTGGGCTCGGCTGTAGAAAAGAATGAGAGGAGAGTGATTGTGGTGCTGGAGATAGCAAGGTTCTTAAGGGGGGATGATACGGGCTGACGGATAGTTGCAGAAGGAAGGTGGGATCACTGGATAGTTCAAGAGGTGGGATTTGTCTTAATGGATAATTTTGGGATGGGGTAGAGCTGATGGATAGTTTTGGCAGAGAAGAGGTAGCATTGGTGTCCCAGTCTGGATGAGAGGAAAGGATGATGGATACTTTGGCGGGGGTGGGCAGTAGTGGATAATTCTGGAGGGTCTGATTGGTGGGTTTTCTGGAACGGGTGTGGAGCTGTTGGGTCGTTGTGAAAGCAGGCTTGGTCTGGCGTGTAATTCTGGACAGGAGTGGGGCTTTAAGACATTTTTAGGGTGGAGATAACTCTAGAAAGGGGCTAGGATTGGTGGATCTTTCTGGAAGATGGTGGATTCTTTTGGTGTCAAGCTGGGGCTACTGCTAGATCCTTCTGGAGGCTGGGAAGTCCTGATGGATAAGCCTGGAAGGGGCAGAAGGAAAGTGAAAAATGAAAACAGAGTGGGAAATATGACGGTTGGAACGAGGGATGCTTAAGAAGCATGGAGACAGAGAGAGGAAGAGAGAGAGAGAGAGGGAGGGAGGGGGAGAGAGAAGTGGATTGGGAAAGAAAACTAAAGCGATGGGAGGGGGAGCGTAAGGAGGAAGCGTGAGGGTCTGATGACAGGTCTGACATGAAGCGCACTTCATTCTCGCAATGAGGTGAATGAAATGAAAATGTAACGCTGACTTCCCATCTGACAGCGTCTCAGTGCCAATAAGACCTGCCTTATCAGCGCTTGTCAATGCTAACTGCAAACTCCAGCTGCAGCAGCTCTTCTCTGCTAGCTGCCAATAGACCTGCCTGGTAATGAGGTGCTGGGGCACTGGGGGGTAGGGGGAGGGCTGGAGGAGCAGTTGGGCGTGGATGCAGAGATGGTGGAACGAGATGAGGGGTGTTCGTGGGATGGAAGGAATATGGGAACTGAAGGCAGGGGAGGGTACTGGGGGTGCAGATGAGAAGAGTAACCTTATGCACATACTTAAGAGTTGGCACGGGAGGATAGGGATGGGTGGTCGGACTGGTGGGTCAGTGGGCAGCGTGGATAGAGGCCAAGGGAGAGTACTGGCAGGACAGTGAGATTGTGAGTGTGGACAGTGGAGGAAGCAGAATGATCTGGGTATTCGTGCAGGGAGTATGAAGGTGGAGAGGCAGGAACACAATACGTAGGCTGGCAGGGTCCTCAGGACCACGAAGTCCAGGACCTGCTAGTGTGGGCCACCACATCACATAATGCCATTTATAACTTGATCAAGCCCCAGCACAGTGAAATGCACAAGCTACAATGAGGTGGGTGGTGAAGTTGGAAGTTAATTAAATTTAAACCCAACCAATACATCTTGAAGGAACCTAAGGTAGTGAAGGCTAAGGATGTGGTTGTCATGGGGGACCTGAATTTCCTGGACATCTGCTGGGAAGAGCAGTCAGCCAGGTCTGAACGCTCCTGCAGGTTCTTGGCCAGAGTGCAGGACCTCCATCTAACCCAGGAGGTGCACAGCCCCACCAGGGGGGACACCTTGTTGGACCTGGTGCTGGCCACGGGTGATGACCTGGTGAGGGGGCTGTGAGTGCTCGGCCACCTGGGCGACAGCGATCATCACCTACTGGAATTCACCATCCAGCGCAAGGTGGCAAAGGCATGCAGTAAGGCAGTGGCCCTAGATTTTAGGAGGGCAGACTTCAACGAGCTAAGGAGGATAGTTGGAGAAGCGCTGAGGTCCCGGTGGGGAGGGGAGCCAGGTGTCCAAGGAGAGTGGTCGCTCCTTAAGGAGAGGATCCTCCAAGCCCAAAGGAAGGTAATCCCAACGAGGATCAAAGGGAGCAGGAGAGCACACAAGCCTCTGTGGCTCACCAAAAGCATCCAGGAATGTCTCCTTGCTAAAAAGGAGGCTTATACCCAGTGGAAAGAAGGGGTCATCACCAGGGAGGACTATTCTGTAGTTGCTCGGGGATGTAGGGGGCAGTTAGGAAGGCCAAGGCAGAGATGGAACTGGGACTGGCTTCCCAGATTAAGGACAATAAGAAGTCTTTTTTTAAATACATAGGGGGTAAAAAGAAGGTCCCGGGTAATGTGGGGCCCTTGCAGGACGACATGGGTAACTTGGTTGTCACACCAGACGGCAAAGCTAACATGTTCAACGATTTCTTTGCCTCCGTCTTCCTAAGTAGGGACCAGAACAGCCACCTCCCTGCTGGGCCCCCCTCTGGCCCCGGGGGAGGCACACCTGGGCCACAGGTTAGCGAGGATTTAGTTAGGGAGCTTCTGGAGGGGTTGGACGTATTCAAGTCAGCCGGCCCGGATGATCTCCACCCTAGAGTTCTAAAGGAACTGGCCGAGGTCATTGCAAGTCCCCCGGCATGGCTTTATGAGCACTCGTGGTGCTCTGGTGAGGTACCGGAGGACTAGAAGAGGGCCAACGTGGTCCCCATCTTCAAAAAAGGCAGGAAGGAGGACCCAGGAAACTATAGGCTGGTTAGTCTCACCTCGATCCTAGGCAAGCTGTTCGCGAAAATTATGCTGGCACACATCCAGGAGGGGCCAGCAGGGGACTGCATGCTTAAGGGCAACCAACACGGGTTCATCAGTGGCAGGTCCTGTCAGACCAACCTGGTGGCCTTTTATGATCAGATCACCAGATCGTTAGACGCAGGGGTAGCAGTGGGTATAGTCTTCCTGGACTTCCGGAAGGCTTTTGACACTGTCTCTCACCCTGTTCTCATTAAGAAACTGGGGGGCTGTGGTGTAGACACCCACACAGTCAAATGGGTCGCCAACTGGCTGGAGGGCTGCACCCAGAGGGTGGTAGTGGATGGGTCCTTCTCAACCTGGAAGGACGTGGGCAGTGGGGTCCCCCAGGGCTTGGTCCTCGGGCCCGCACTGTTTAACATCTTCATCAGCGATTTGGACGAGGGGGTAAAAAGCACCCTGTTCAAATTTGCTGATGACACTAAGATGTGGGGGAACGTGGGTACATTGGAAGGATGCAACAGGCTACAATCAGACCTCGACAGGTTACAAGGGTGGGCGGATGAGAATAGGATGGGTTTCAACATAGACAAGTGCAAGGTGATGCACCTCGGGAGGAACAACCGGCACCATACCTACAGGTTAGGGAACTCCCCTCTTATCAGCACGGAGGCAGAAAGGGATCTGGGGGTCATCATTGACTCCAAGATGAACATGGGCTGGCAGTGTGGAGAGGCAGTCAGGAAGGCCAACCGCACCTTGGCATGCATCCACAGATGCATCTCGAGCAGGTCCAAGGAGGTGATCCTCCCCCTCTATGCAGCACTGGTCAGGCTGCAGCTGGAGTATTGTGTCCAATTCTGAGCGCCGCACTTCAAGAGGGATGTCGACAGCATGGAGAGGGTCCAGAGGAGGGCTACTCGTATGATCGGGGACAGCAGGGCAGGCCCTATGAGGACAGGCTGCGGGACCTGAACCTGTTCAGCCTCCACAAGAGAAGGCTGAGAGGGGATCTTGTGGCCTGTTATAAACTAGTCAGGGGGGATCAGCAGGCATTGGGGAAGTCACTGTTTCCCCGAGCACCGCCAGGAGTGACCAGGTCACAAGCTGGCAGAGGGTAGATTTAGGTTAGATATCAGGAGGCGCTACTTCACAGTCAGGGTGGCTAGGGTGTGGAACCAGCTTCCAAGAGAAGTGGTGCAGGCTCCTACCCTGGGGTGTTTAAGAGGAGGTTAGATGAACATCTAGCTGGGGTCATTTGACCCCAGTACTCTTTCCTGCCATGGCATGGGGTCAGATTAGATGATCTGCTCAGGTCCCTTCCGACCCTACAAACTATGAAACTATAATCTTGCCAGTGCCTCCATGATGGAGCATCAGATACGTTCAACACTGGAAAAGATTTGAAATAGTCTAGAATTCCTTAATTCTCTTTATACGTTCCTTCCAGTGCCTTATGCTGACTAGGAGACTCATGCTTATCCCGTCATGAAATGGACACCATGTGATTTAAGGGCCCAGTCAGGGTTAACTAACATGGCTTGGATTTTGAACAGTAGCAACTCAGTATTTGGTCAATCTCATGGAAGCAGAAAAACAACAAGAGCAAAAAAATAATAATAAAGAGGGCCAGAGTTTCAAAAGATCTCAGCAGTCAGTGTGCACCTAGCACCCCGAGCTCTTGCAAAACCTGCCTTTGCTTGATAACTTTGAACAGGGGATCCATTAGAGGAAAGCATGCTGAGTAAGAGAGGCTACATTTGTGGAGTGATGATTCATCATCATCTTCGCTCTCATCCTTCTAAAGAACATATGAATTCTTTTCATGGAAATGTAGCTCTGATCCTGAAACTACCTGCTTCTATAGAATTACTTGCAAGAGTAACCTTATGCACATACTTAAGAGTTGGCAAGATTTGGGTCATACATTGTCTGATCATTCAGTATGGATATGGGGAAAAGAAAACCAACTGCACTCCATTGAGTCAATTTCTTGGCCAGTACAGAATTGTTCCTTCTTGCCCATTTTTGACTGTCTGCTCTAGTTTTAAATATGCTATGAGATGTTGTTTCAGCTGCTTTTCCTGGGAGTCTATCCCACAGGCAAATACTCACTGCTTTTCTTGATCTTCAGATGAAATATTCCTTTTAACGTTTGCAGGTCACCTGCAAACGTTAAAGCAAACAAACAAACAAACAAAAGAAAATTAGGTCTGTTCCCTTTTCTTTCTGTTTGTTGTGTCTTTATGATGGATAAAGAAGATCTGGATGGTTTGTTGCTAAACATACTTCTTTTGGCTTGTATTTTAGATTAAAACTTCGTGTCTTCTCGCAATTGATTTTCTCCAGAGCCTTTACTCTCAAAATAGGTTCACAGCACCCCAGGTACCATGACTGAGGATTTGTCTACATGTCTTGTCTACAACAATGGGGACCAATCTTTTTGGCTGGTGTGCCACAAATTAGCTCTGTACCTTCTGTACCTTCCTCAAGTGCCATTCCAATCCCCCTCATCTGATCTGCCACTCTGCTTTCTGCATTTACCCTATCTACTGCTGTGCTGCCTGTTCCCTCCCTCATCTACCACATTCTACACACAGAGGTTGCTCATTTGTGGCATGTGCACCACAGGTTGGCCACCACAGTCTAAAACATGCCATGTTGCTTTGCATAGGTGGCTTCCAAAGACAGAAGCAATATGGGGGCTAAACAACACTGATAACTGACAGTGGGTGCATCTACACATGCATTAAGGTGCCTTTTCTAATGTACATCAAATTTAGTACTTCCAGGTTAAATACAGACAGTCAAAAAGCCTGAGGCTGAATTGATTCAGTCTTTGCAGGTTGGGCTAAACTGCAGAGATTAAACTGACTAACAAATAAACAGACATTTACTTTTTGCAGCCACATACCTGCATTGGCTCCAGCCAGAAGCTGGGGGGTGTTACAACATGGCTCTCTAGCCCATAGCCAGCATGTGCTGTGTTTTCCCTTCCTCTTTCTACTGCCCCCAAGGTCTCTGGGATTTGCAGTCCAGGATCACAACACCAGGACACTTGAGGGTTGCTCATCACTTCCTTTTCCTGTCTCCAGGTGTGTCTGGGATTTGTAGTTCACAGTCGCAGCCAGCAGTAAGTTTAGCAGGGCAGGGCAACTCTGTACACAGGGGAAGGGGGGTTTTACCCTGCTCCCTGCCCGACACCCCAGCTGGGGTTTCCTTGCAGGGGGCAGTCCCTGCCTCCCCACCCCGCCAAACTTTCTCTGCTGGAGCAGACAGCCCAGCCCAGCCCAGAGTTGGAAAGCATGCTGAGATGCTGGGGGACTCTGATTTAACTTAAACCAGGAAGGGGTCTGCGACAGAAGTTTCCTAAAACAGTCTGACCCAAATCAGTTATGTCTGATGCTACATTTAACCAGTTTATCTTAAAACAGTTTCAGCCATTTTTAAACTGGTTTATGTGTGCTGAACTTCTGTTCTGTTACAGGTTTAAACCAGTTTCTGATGACTTAAACTGGTTTATACGTAACTTCTGTCCCTAGCCCCAGTGTGAGATACTAAAGAAATATGCATTAGGCTGCCTTAATGCACAGTAACAAATGAGCACAATTTTTAAGTGACACTTAATGCACAGTAGCCTATCTTATGGTGCATTAGTATAATCGCATGGGTTTTTACATGATGTTTTAATGTGCAGAAAAATAGTCTACTGAGCATTAAAGCACACATGTAGATGTGCCCAGTTTGTCCACACTTATGCCAATTCACTCTTAGCAGTTCACTATGGCACTGTGTAGATGTGTAGATGTTACTATCTTGTTTCTGGTTTAAGAAATCACCTACTTGGAATTATGTAATGTGCTTAAGGATACCCCTCTAGAACATAATAAGTTGATGAGAAATGAAGCCATTTTTATTCAGATGTTTAAGCCTCTGGTTTTTCCCTTAATGCCTATTCAACTCAAATGCCCAACAAGCAGTTAGAAGAAAAACTGTTTTTGTTACAAATTTAAAACCTTCACACCTTCCTCAAAAGCCCAAGCCAAGTCTACTGTAGAAACAATTTCCTTGGTGAAGCAGTATCAGATAGGGCTGTCATCTTTAATGACATTTTTACACTGATGCAAAGGAATAGATATGCTTACATCAGCATAAAAGACCTTTTATTAATTTGATATGTGCTGTGGTAGCAAAATCATTGTTTTACTAGTATGAGCTATGTCTACACCAGTAGTCACCGACTAGTCAATCGCAATTGACTGGTTGATCGTGGAGCTTCTGACAGTCGATCTCAGCCTGGGGGGGATGAACATGTGTGTGTGCATGCATGTGTGTGCTCAGCCCCCCCGGAATGAGATACAGAGCTGCAACTGCTCTGGGAGCAGTGCAACGCCATGTGTGTCCCGCTGCTGGGCTGGGCTGGGTGAGTGGGATGATCCCCCTCCATGCTCAGCTGCTGGATGAGTGGGGCCCTGGCTGAGCCAGGTGATGGAAGGATTGGAACCTGGGTGGCTCCCGCCACTGCATGCACCCCAGAGAAGGTCTGGGGGGCACATGCCCCCCAATCTGTGCATGGGGCAGAGGTAGCTACCGCTGCATGCTGGGCTTTGTGCCCTGAGCCCCACTGTAGCTGCCCTGGGAATGCTGCGGTGCCACATGCGTCCAGCCACTGGGTGGATAAGGGGGTGCATCTCCGCCCAGCGGCAGGATGCATGTGGTGTCACCCTGCTCCCGGGGCAGCTGCAGCGGGGCTCAGGGTGCAAAGCCCAGTGCGCAGCGGCAGCCACCTCTGCCCCACACATAGATCAGGGGGGCACGTGCCCCCTCGGCCTTGGCTGGGGTGCATGCAACGGTGGGAGCCCCCCAACTTTGTGCCTGGATGAGCCTCCCAGGCTCCAATCCTCCCACCAACCGGTCTGGCCAGGGACCCTCTCACATCTGCCCCTGCCACTGCCCCTCTCCCTCCCTTACCATGGGGGCCTCGATCTGTCCCTCTGCCTTCCCTCCCCTTCCCCACAGACTGACCTGCTGGGCGGGGGTGGGGCAGTGCACATAGTACATCCTGGGTTGCAGGATCAACCCAGCTCACTTAATTCAAAAAGTGATCTTCTGCTTAAAAAGGTTGGAGATCATTGGTTTACACCAAGAGGACTAAGCGGCTGCATTGTACTGGTTGGATATGCTAGTGGTTCCCAACCTCAGAGAGACCCAAGTGAGGGTTGCAGGCGCAATGCCAGTGGCGCCACACACAGATGATGAGCACTCCCCCACCCCTACCCCTGGGCCACTGCCACCACTGCACTCTGCTCCCAGCAGAGGGTCATGGCAAAAAAAGTTGGGAACCATTGGGATATACTGACGATCCTTTTCTAGTAGACTCTGGGCCGGAGAAAACTACCAAACAATTTATATTTGTCATCCACCTAAAACAACTTCACATGCACATTATTTCTGAGTAGAAAAAAGCAATTTAATTTTTCATGACCTGCTTCTCCACTATTAAAAAAAGGTGGGGAGGGAAGGGAAGAGATGGGATTTCAGACATAGGGTTGGTTCGTTTTTTTAATTGGAAGCCTTAAAATTTCATCCTATTAGTTATAATTAGAGCTGATTTATCATTCAGACTTTGTAGATTATAATTTTTTAGTGAAAAATGAACCATTTTAGATCCAAATGTTTCGTTGAAAATATTTGGTTGTTGTTTTTCTTTTAATTCCTGCTTTATAATGGAAGTAGAAGAAGAAACATTTTTGGATTTGGAAGTTTTCCTCTTTGAAAAATTGAAAGGTTTTTTTTTCATAAAAAGTAGAGTTCTTAAAATTTCTTTTGAAATATTTCACAGCACGCATGCACACATTTTTAACCAGTTCTACTGGTTGGGTCTCTACTTAAATGGCATGATTTCCAGTCCAAGGCACTTTACAAATTAACTGCCAACCATAAAGTGATCATAGCGATAGTCACTTATGGGGTAGAACATGGACACTTCCAGCAGCACAGAGCAAAGCTATGAAGCAGCTTCCCCAGAGGATATATGGGGTGGGGAGTGGCTATTGCCATATTGGGTTTGCAGAAGGGAAAGGTATATGTGTGTAACCAGGTACAAATTAGGGCGTATGTGCAACAAGTATGTTGGACTGCAGGGGGTATGTACCAGGAGTCAGGCTCGTGAATTTTGGGAAGATTGTGCATAAGAAAAACACAAACGTTATTTATTAGGGCTCTGCGAAGCTTCAGGTGCTGATTCGATTCAGAGGAGATCTGGCCTGATTCGGTGGCCAAATCTCCAAATCTGAATCAAATCAGGGGACCAATAAAAAGGTCGAAATCGGATTCAGAGAGCTTTGATGATTTGGGCAGTCCCCAGCGGCTGCAGCAAGGAGCTGGACCTGGACTCAGAGCTGGTAAGTAGCGGGAGGGAGGGGTGGGGCTGGGAGAGGGGGAAGGGGACCATGAGGGTCCCCTGCTTGCTTTCCCAGTCCCCCCAGCCCCCACCCGCTCCCCCAGCCCCTCCATGGCTGCCCCTGCCTGCCCCAGCTCCTGGCCCTTTAAAAAAAAACCCTGACTCAGAGGGTGCTGCTGGGTGGGAGGGCAATCCCTGCTGCCCCCCACTGCCTCATGCTCCATGGGGGGCTCTCCATGAGCTCCACCACTAACCCCCAGTCCCCCCAAATCTGCCCACCCACCCCAGCTCCAGCCCTTTAAGAAAAAAAAATTAGAAAAACCCTGGGACTCACCAGCTCCTGCAGCAGCCTGGGGGCTTCGGGGGTGGGGCTTGTGCAGAGTCCCCCACATGGCTCAGGGCAGTGGGGGCAACAGGAATCACCCCCTGCTGGCAGGAACTGGTGATGCCGGGGGGGTGAGTTTTCTGTTTTTTTTCCTTAAAGGTCCTGGAGCTGGGGGGGTTGGGACAGCCATGGGGGGGTCGGGGGGTCATGCAGAGCCCCCCATGCAGTGTGGGGAAGTGAGGGGCAGCGGGGATCACCCCTCCCACCCAGCAGCACCTAGTGAGTCGGGGCTTTTTTTCTTCAAAGTGCCGGGAGCTGGGGGAGGCAGGCAGCCATTGCTGGGCTGGGAGAGTGGGTTGGGGGTGGGCCTGTGTGATTTGGAGATTGAATCTCTGAATCAGATTCGGCCAAATCGATTTGGGACAGTGATTTGAATCACCAAATTGCTGTCCTCCGAATCGTCCAAATCCAAAGTGAATATTAGCCGCTTCGCACAGGCCTATTATTTATTATAACATCCCCTCCCCACCCACACACATATTCTCCTCTAACTCAATGTCACATTTAGCTCCGGTGCTGTGATGGCTTAAGTCCTTAGGCTCTGACTCCCTTTAAGCACCTGTTTAAGTCCCATCAAAGCCAATGGGTCATAAGCCCATGCTTAAGGCTAAGCACTTGGTTAAACACTTGGGATGGCCTGGTGCACACATCTGCATGCTCTTCTGAATCAGGGCCCTAGTGCGTGCATCTAAAAGGTGATATTTAGTCCTTTCTGCTGCTGGCATTGGGGAGGTGGAGATGGGTTTGTCTTGGATTACAGTAGAGAAAAAGGTTGATTCCATGACCACGACTGATGACAGATTCACGTTTTCTCCACTGCCTTAGACTGGAGAAATAATCCCTATCCCCTGGGGAAGCTGACCAGGAATACATTTAAAAACTAGGTAGTTACAGGAGGAGGGAAAAAAAGCAGATGATAAAAGTTAATGTAATGAATGTGATATTCTAATGCACAGCCTGAGCCTTATTATCATTAATCTTGTGCAGAGCAAGGCTTTGAATGGCTGCAGCTCACACCTAGCCTCTGGTGCCCTTCACTTTGCAATTGCGAACTCCACCTCCCCCTCTCCCTGTGCTGATTTTTACTGCTCTGGAGCTGTCTGCCTTTCAATCTTTTGAGATGTCAGTTTCTATCCCCTTTTCTTTTTCTCTGTTTCTTCTTCTCTGTCACTTTCTCCATCCCTCTCTCTGCCTGTCTCTCTATGTCACTGGGCGTTTTCATGTCAGTTCCTTCTTTTCTCTACACTGGCACACAATCATTTCTTGATCTTTGTTTCTTTCCTCCCTTTGCCTTTGAAAACTTGAAAGCAGCCTCCAGAGCCTCTCCCCACTGTATGTAACCGGTTATACATGCAGCTTCTGTAAGAGGTAGAGGAAATGTATCTTATTGTCACCAAACTGGTTGTTTTTCTCAGCCTGTGACTATTTTCGTCCATATTCGGAAGCTAATAGGTACAGGCCTATGTATAAACCATTTTAAAGTGTCCATAAAGGACAGATGGGCCAATTATAAATGCTAAAATGCATGCAGAATATTTTGATAAGATGCAGAAAGGAAGGCAATGTGAAGGGTCATTTCTTTTCTCCAGTGACTATTAAATTTGTGGATCAGTCTGTAGGACCATGAAGAGGTAACTTTGCTCACCTTTCCAGTCACACACCCTTTATTTGGAGGTCTGTGCTCAGATGAGTTGACAGGCTGCTATCCAACTCTGAATTTGATGATGTTGTTAGATGTTACCTTTCCCATTTGTTAAATGCTCTTAAGATGGGAAAGTCCATACCTTAAGGCAGGAAAAAAATGAGCTAAATGTCCTCGGAGCATGTCTAAGTTATGCCTCTTTGGGTGAAGAGTATGTCCCACTGGTATTAGGTGGCTGTGTTGCAGTAATGTCTGTCTGCTCCACAGCGCCCAATACCAACAGTTTGTGGTCCTCCAGTATCCCAGGATGCACTGCTCCAAGTTCCTCCCCTCCCCCCCCATGGGTGATCTATCATCAAGAAATCTACTGCCCAGACAGACAGAGAGCTGGGGAGAGCCTGGCAGCTGCAGGTGAGTAGGAAGCTGGGGGTGAGCTAAGAGCTACTGAGGAGCCATAGCGGGTGGTGGGTGAGTGGGGAGCCACTGGAGAGCCAGGAAGCCACAGGGCAGATTGGCAGCTCTCACCCACACCCCTGCTCACCAGCCCTCTAGCCACAAGTCAGAGCTGTGTATGTAAGACAGAGTATTACCCATAATGTGCAACTGCTCACAGCATGTGCTAACTTTAATGCTGCCTAACATTCCTCAGAGTTAGCATGTGCAAACTGTAACGGATAACAACAACCTGAGTTACTGCCTTCTCCTTGAACATCACTACTCTGGGATTTATCCCAGGATGTTCATGCAGGATTATAGCTTTCCTAGTTCCTGTGAGGTGATTCAAAGTGATCCTGTCTGCTGCCCATTGATCCATTGGGTCTAAATACAGTAAAGCTCTGTTATCTGGCACTCCCCGGGAATGGGGGATGCCGGATAACAAAATATGCTGGTTAATTGAGCGGCCCTGGCCGCCGCTTCTCACGCTGCGTCTGGGACGTCCCTCCACCCCTTCCATGGCATCACTGCTGCAGGGCCCCCCTGGGACAGGGAGGCAGATGCTGCACAGCCCCGCACAGCCTGTTATGCCCCTGGGCGATGGGGGCTCGGCAGTGCAAGCTGCTTTGCCCTGAGCAGTGGGGGCTCGGAGAAACCGGAAGTGCCATGGTGGGCAGTTCCGGTTTCACTTTATCTTACAAGCTGGCATGCCAGTTAGCAGAGCATGCCGTCTTGTAAGATGCTGGATAACAGAACTTTTACTGTATTAGGGCTGTGCAAAGCTTTGGATTTGATTTGGCGGAGATTCCGTCTGATTCGGTGGCCAAATCTCCGAATCTGAATCAAATCAAAGGACCCTTCAATCTCCCTGAATCAAACTGGAACCCTCCAAATCGATTCGGAAAGATTTGGCAATTCGGATGCAGACACAGCTTTAAATGTTTTTTCTACATACCTTTAGGTAGCAGGCATCTTGTGAGTGCTGTGATGCTGGGGCACATGGAGAGTCCCACAGAAGCATGGGGGGCTCCCCAGCATGCTTGGCAGCAGCCCCAAAGAGGACCAGAAGCACTTCCAGTCCACTTCCAGGTCTGCTGGGAAGCATGCAGGGGGGCCCCCCTGCACTGTCCCAGCTTGGTGACTGGGTCTGGGAGGGCACCTGGGGTCCCCCCACAGCCAATTGCTGAGCTGGGGAAGGACTCCCTGCATGCTCCCTGGCAGAACCGGAAGTGGATTGGAAGTACTTCTGGCCCGCCTCCGGGTTCATCATGAACATGTAGAAGGCCCGCACTCTGGTGGGATACTCCATGTGCCCACCAGTGCAGCGTTCACAAGCTGCGCTGGTACCTTGAGGTATGTAGAAAAAATATTTAAAGCTGTATCTATGGCTGAATCACTGATTCTCCAAATCAGCATTCAATCTTCAGATTTCGCCAAATGAATCGGGGACAGTGATCTGAATCAACACATGGAATCACTGTCCCTGATCTGGGCCAAATCTGAATCCGAATCGTATACGGCCTGCTTTGCACACTCCTACTATGTATATCTAGACTCCATACTGTGCCCATCATCTAGTATCAAGTGCCAGTTTTTCACCTTGCACTCTCACTGGCATCACTCTTTTTACTGGTACAAAGGGCTGTGCAAAGC
Source organism: Crocodylus siamensis (assembly GCF_052110815.1). Classification (NCBI taxonomy): domain Eukaryota; kingdom Metazoa; phylum Chordata; order Crocodylia; family Crocodylidae; genus Crocodylus; species Crocodylus siamensis. The sequence continues at coordinate 50,623,603 of NC_143403.1, forward strand.
TTTGGGTGGTGATTCAATTTGGAGGAGAGTCGGCCTGATTCAGTGGCCGAATCTCCAAATCCGAATTGAATCAGGGGACCAATTTAAAGGGGGACTTCAATTGATTCAAAGCGCTCCAAATCTTTGGCAAACATTCGGAGAACTTTGATGTTTCGAGGAGTCCCAGGTGGCTGCAGCAGGGAGCTGACTCCGAGCTGGTAAGTACTGGGGGGGAGGGGGGGGGAGGGCCTGCCAGCCCCCCTGAGCCCCCTGCTCCCCCAGCCGAATCTTCAGCAGCAGCCAAATCTCTGAATCAGATTTGGCCGAATTGAATTGGGACAGTGATTCAAATCACCGAATTGAATCACTGTCCCCTGAATCAGCTAAATCTGAATCCAAAGTGAATACTAGCTGCTTCGCACAGGCCTACTGGTGCAGTCTCATTGATGGTAGTTAAGTAGCAGCTGCTTACATTGTGCCTTAATTTTTTGTTCTCTATAACTTTCATTTCTTCTAATTATCTGTGGCTGGCCAGGCTGAGGCTCCTTGACCATATCATCAAAATGAGCCTGGAACTGCTTCTGATGCATTTTAACACCAAACCCTCACATCCAGATCCCAGGAGCAGTCAGCAGCCATAAGAACTTAGAGAACTGAAATGATGGAGCAATTCTTCATCACCATAGGAACTGGCAATTCTTAGCATAGGAAAAGTCTTCTAGAATCCAAACTGGTCATTTCAGGCATTTTTATAACCAGTTTTCTAAAGCACAGAGCTAGATACTGTAAAACAGTCGTTCCCAACCTTTTTAGACTGTGGACCAGCAAATCACAGATCGGAAGTGACTGTGGACCAGCTTACTTTAGCCCGGAAGTGATGGGCATACTGTGGACCAGCAGCCAACCCTTTTTTAAAAAGTGTTAGTTGCTGGTCTGCAGTATGTCGGTCACTTTGAGACTTCAGCAGCCAACCTTCCTGTGGACAGGAAGCCAGCCTTTTGCAGCCCAGTACTGGGCTGCAGCCCACGGGTTGGGAGCCTCTGCTGTAAAAGGTTCTAAATACATATGGGCCCAAATTAACCCCAGGCATCCAGTCTGGTGGCAGATACAGATCTTGATTCAAATGCCGCAGGTTGTTCTCCTCTTTAAAAAACATTATTGACCAGGTAGGCATTATGACGGTTGGACAAACAGCATAGACCAGGAGTGTCAAATGTACAGCCCATGGGCTGGATCCAGCTCATGGAGCCATATGATCCAACTTGTAGGTCTCTGGAATAACCCTTGGGCTTGCTGCACAGGGCACATGTCAGCTCTGGCACCAGTCTGGGGCTGGTCCAGCTAGCAGGGCACCACATGCAGCCTTCACTCTGGATTCCCCGTGCTGCATGCAAGGCCAGTTCCATTCCGAGCACGCAGTGAGCTCTGGGGTCAGGACGTGCTGCATGTGGCCTGGCCTTGGCGTGGCGGGTGCTACACATAGCGCAGAGGGTCAGTCCTGATCAGGCCCTCAGACCAGAGCAGCTACCCTCATCCAGCCTGTGGGGCCAGCTGAGTTTGACACCCCTAGTATAAACAAGCACACCTACTTTAAAAAAGGAGCGAAAGCTGATGCTTAAGACAATGCATCAGCTGTTACTATGCTACTATTAAATTTACATGTTCTTGTGGCAGTGTATTGCTACAGAAACCTGCCTGCAGGAACCTTATATCAGTATCCTTTGGTATCAATACAACTATTAGGTTTGTCTCTACCAATGATTCTCAATCAGGGTGCCATGGCACCCTGGATTGCCTTAAGGGCTTTTCAGGGGTGCTGCAGTATGCCACATAATGTTAAAATTGTTAGGTGCACAAACAGGATTCACAAGCTAAACCCAACAATTTCAAATATGAATCTATACAGTGTTAAAAAAATTCTGACCTGTTATGGTCTGAATTCCTTGCAATAGAAAAATTGCTCTATTTTTCCATGGTCAAAAAGTGAGCAAAAGCTAAGACCTGGTATTTTCTAAGGGATGCCTTGAGTCTAACAGAGGGTGCCCTGAGTTTTAAAAAGGTTGAGAACCACTGGTCTGTACCAAACAAACTAAATGCTTTGTATTTTCCTGAGAACATAATCCTCTATAACATTTATGTTCCATGCTACATAAAATCCAAAATTTCCACTTTGCTAGAAATTCCTGTATTTCAAAATCAGTTTTCAGTCTGAAGAACACATCTTTCTAAATGTTCCATTATTTTAAAAAAATGATTTTAAGTTGATCAAAATATTGTTTCAAAGAGAAATTTTGTTTCAAAGGTGATTTTTATTTTTAAATAATATCTCATAGAAACACATTCCAAAATGGAAAAAATGTTTCAAGATAAAACAATAAAAAGGTTCTGTTCCAAAAAAATTTCAGATGGAACATTTCAACCTTAGTGATATATTTTTTAAATGAAATTTCATGAAGATTGATAAGATCCCACAACAAATCAGCATTTTCTGATGGAAAACTTCTGTTGGAATTTTTTCAGCCGGTTCTACTAAGTCTGTTAATTGAGTTGACCTTGAGTCTATCACCTTGGCTCCTTGGGTAGGCTGCCATTTATTATTTTTTTTTGGAACTGCTTTGGAATACTTTTTTCACTTTTGTGCTTTTTTCAGATCAAAATAAGTAAATTGAAGGGTCTCTTCATTTGCTGGATTTCTGCCAACAGATGGAAGAGTCACAGACAATGAATGGTAAAGCTGAAAACAGGCAATGCGAATGAAATGCAACAATGAGATATTTTTTTCTCTTTCTCCCTCCCCAAAATGGGCTGATGTTTGAAACCTGACTGTAAATTCAATTCAGATTCAGTCCCTTCCCTGTCCTTCTGGGAATCTTTGAAAGTACTCTCTCTCCATTTTTGTATTGGTGCTTGCTTATAGAAAATAAACATACTGGTGACAATCAGAATTATACCTTTGAAAAGAATGGAGTTACCCCTGTAAATCATGCACAAGAAGAGCAGTAGATCCCTTGTTTCAAGTTGTGCACTTACTTTCAAACAGCCACCTTTTCTGTATTCCTCAGGAGCGAATTTCAACACAAAAATCTGATGATGAAAGTTCTAACATTAATATAGTCTCCCAAGTGGCACATACAGTATGCCACAAGCTATAGGATAAAGATAACTAAAAATCAAAAATACTTTTGCAATGTAGGGAATTAGGTGTGTTCTAGTACAACTGTATGCATGTGATGTTTGAATGTGAATAGGTGCATGGGTGTAAATGCACGTGTGATTTCACATAAATACCAAGTATATTAGTTCACATAGCCTTGTGTGTAACAGCCACTTCTGTGCAAGGTCTCTGTCCTAATATTCAAATGAACCTGGTGTTGGCTTCCTGAGAGATGCCTTTCTCTTACGGTGCATTCGGACTTTTGCCTGTGCCTGTGAGTACAAATGGGCGTGCACCTGAATCAAGGAGAGTTTGTGCCTGAAAGTCTGTGAAAGTGCATGTATGACCATGTGCACATGCATAAATGCAGTCAATATATTTAGGCAGTCCCTCTTCCAAATAACACAACCAGTTCCTTTTCTCTGGGCAGATGCAGCAACTAATTCCCATGGCAGAAGGGAAGAAATGGGGAGAGGTAATTAGAAGCTGCGCGGTATCACAAACCTCCCTGCTGACACCTGGGGAGAGAGATGGCACCTACAGATCCTTCATAGACAAGTGCAAACATGCTTTTTTTTTTTTTTTGAATTTGTCTACCCTGTCGTGAAGAGATGTCTTTTACCTGGGATAACAAAGACTGTCTGGTGAGCATTTTGTTGTAAATGTACAGAAGGGGAAAAAACTCTCTAACTTTAACATTAGGTAAAAAAGGCAAAGTTTACCTTAGGCAGGGATTATACTCTTGTCCACACCTAGCTTAGCCCTTGAAAAAAATGGAAGTGCTTTGTCTTCAGGGTGTTTTTTACAGCAGGAAACTTTATACATGGGTGGGGTGGTGGAGGGGAAGATTTCAAGTTTTGGGGTGTTGTGTGGGGAATTTACTTTTGTTTCTTATTTGTGGATTGTTTGTCTGTTATTGTAAGCCACTCTGAGCCTTTTGGATAGGGTGGGATATAAGGGTAACCATCATTATCATCATCATAAATAGTAATAGTAGTTACCCTACTACTATTAATTACTAGGTAATTTTTTAGCAGGCAATAGTTCTTTTCCATCCTTCAAAAAACTTTTTAAGATTTAAAAACACAATTTTCTGGTTAGCACTGGAGATAAAACAAAGTTTCTGGAAAGAAAATGAGAGGCCCAAATAATAACCTGGTCAGAGCTCTTACCTGGACTGTCAAGACCCAATCATGAACCCTTGCCATGTGACTGCTCTGACCTGCCAGTTACTGGCTTTAATGAAAATATTTTTCATTTATGTCTTTTTGGAAAAGATTTTTCTTTTTTTGGTTTTTCATCCAGGTACTACAAGCATTTGGGTTTTCAGAAACAGAAAAGGAGTTCTTTTCTTTGTTTGCTTGCAAACTTCTGCTGAAGATTTTTAGTTTTAAAGAAATTTTACAAAACAGATTTTTTTTGGCTTGGGAATTAATAAATACATTATTTTAAAACTAAAACAGACTTTTTCTTTTTGCAAGTGTTTCTATTTTAGCCAAAAGCTATTTATCTATTGAAAGAAAGGATTTTGGGGGGCAATCTTTGATCAGACTCAGTTTAGTTCTTTCTTGGGGGTCTCTACAGCTCACTTAATATCCAAGAGATCTCAAAACACTACAAAGCAACAGAATTAGATACTGACATGGCTATGTATCTGCAAGGAGTTGAGGGATCCAGAAGCTAACCTAACCAGAGAGCTGTCCATGTGGGTTTCCTACATGTAGCTGCAGCCAAGATTCAGACTTGAATTATGTATCTAAATGAGCAACAATTCAGCTACATATGTACCACTAGCCCAGTGCTTCCCAAACTTTTCCTCAGCGTGACCCCATTTATAGACGCATTTCCTCAGCATGGCCCCTCACTCCCAACCCACAGCCCCCCATCTCTGTGACCCCATCTGCTGGGTCATCATGACCCACAGTTTGGGAACCATTGGACTAGCCTCATTCAATGTCCATTAAGGTCACCCAGAGTCCTTCCATTGAATTCAGTAGCTAGTTGGCTGAGTTCTGTAATTCTAGAGCTGACAGTATTTTTATCCAAACTGAGCTCCTTAAATCATAGGACAAACCAAAACTCTGGATCCAAACACCCCCACTCTTTCGGAAAACACACACCAGTTCACACCCTTTGTATTTTAAATCAGATGTATGCTATGCATCATCTGTTGGAACAGCTGCATGCTGGCTCTGGCGATCCTGGATTAAGTGCCAGCCATGGCAACATCCAGACCCAGAGCTGAACAAAGTAAACAATCTATTTGTGAATTATTTACTCAGTGAGTGACGGAAGAATTGCCATTGAACAATTTGCTGGGCAAATATTATTTGACCATCTCTAGAACTGATTGAACAGTACAAATAAAACCTCCATACTGGGAATTGCTCGACAAATTATACCCAAATTAATCAGCTAAATTATCAGCAAGAAAGAATTCAGCCTGACTTTTGTGGGTTACACATTCATAGCAAACCCAGCTCTCCCCAAAAGAGTCCCAGTAGTTCTAGCATCAAGTCACCTGCTTGCAGGCACAACACCCTCATTCCTTTGTCAAATACTTTCAGCCACTTTATATGTGAAAGGGCCTGCATTTCACTTATTTCCAGCAGGCTGACATGAATTCACTTGCATTCACAAGACCTGTGAAGCCGGTAAAGACAGTCAGGTATCATGCATGGAAGATTTACCTTCTTGCCCCTGGATTCAATTTAGGCATTGCAATTCAAATCTGAACCTTGAAGGATTATCATGGATATTCTAACACAGGGGTGGCCGTCCTGTGGCACATGTGCCAGGCTCTGTATCTGGCATATGGCAGATCAGGGAGGGGACAGCAGAACAGCGACAAATAGGGCAAGAAGGAGAAAGCAGAGTAGGAGGTCAGGCAGGGAGTGCAGAATAGGGAGCAGAAAGACCAGCAGATTGGGCAGAGGAAGGAGATCAGAATGGTACTTGGGGAGGGTGCAATGCTAATTTGTGGCACACCTGCCAAAAACATTGGTCCTCACTGTTTTAACACCAGCATAAATACTGTTTAACAATTCAAGTTGTAGGCAGATATAACATTTATACTGGTATTAACTTAGATTGTTATAACGGTTCTGATATGTTACACCTGTTCACTCCTCTGCCAGTATAAGTGGAACTAAATCACTATAGCTTTAAACCCATTTTGTTCACCAGCTCATATTACTTATACTAGGAAAAAAAGCAAACAGTCATAACACTTAAATCAGAAGGACTTATACTGACATAAATTATACCAGTACTAACTATTATTAGTACTCCCAAGTGGCAGTTCTTCCTCCCCTTTTAAACCAGCTTAAAGTTACCTCTGTCCACAGCTTTAGCTATAGAGGCATTAAACGAGCCTGATCTTTCAAGCAGGTTATATCTGTGTCAAGGTATTCAAGGCCTGAATTTCCAATATTGCTTAAATGGGAGCTGGGAGACCTCTTGCCAGGTAAGCATGTAACTCCCACTTCATCAGCTTTCTGTGTGAGGCACTAAGGATTGCAAATGCAGCTGAAGGATCAAGTTGTCATATGAATGGGCCTCAGAGCTTGAGGCGATCTTGAAGCTTGCACAGAGAGAAGGCAGCTGGAGGGGATGGACTCAAGCAGGGAGGTAATGGAAACTCTCCATCGGCTCAGGTGTCTCAGGGCTTGAACAAAAGCATGAGATGCATGTAGAGGAGCCCCTGCTGTGGCCCTGGGGCCTGCACTGCCGACTCCATTGAATCAGACTCTGGCATGTATGGCTCCAGGTGTCCCAACAGTCAGCATATTTAGGCCAAAATCCTCTCCCCAAAATTTAGCCCATATAACTCAGCAGGTCACTAAGGAGCTCCATGGAAGAACGGAGGGAGGAATCTTCCCTTCTACTTGGCTTAGTGGTGGCAGCAGCCTGCATGAGCCTCCTGCCCTCTTCCATTAGCAACACAGCCTCTGCATCCTGAGCTGCTCTGAGGATGCAGACACCTCACCCAAATACCCCTCCCCCCACACACATACATATACACATGTATATATATATACACATATATACACATGTATGTATGTATACATATAGCCCCCATATGGCTCCTCTGCCTCTGATCTGATGGTCTTCCAAGGCAGATATGATTTATCATCACATATAAAGGTGAAAGTCTGGCTGTCAAGACAATGTGACTTTCTAATAGGACTTGACTGTGGCCTGTTGAAATCACTGCATATTTTGCTGCTGTTCTCAACCACAACAGGCTCATCTCTTGCCTCATGTACCTGTCCCTGACTTGCTGTGAGATGTGAGATGCTGGGGAAAGACATTTTGGGCCTGTCCAGATGAATGTGCATGTGCAGGAGAGTGTTTTCTGTGGTGCAAATAGTAGGAGCACATATTTGTACCACTGCTTTTTGCCCCAGGGCATGCCTTTGTACATGCAATCCAGCACATGGCAAATTGACCCGGGTGGGGTAGGGGAGTCTGGGGGCCCCTCAGGGCAGCAGCAATGCCAAGCCACCACTCAGAGCCAGGCTGGCTGGCAAGTCCAATTTCTGGCTGCACCGTGCTGCTGCCACGTGCATCATGCTGCATTTTTTTAGCAAATCAGTAGTGTGGTGAATGGGTGTACATGCACTACATGTGGTTTGTGGTGCCTTAAACAGCTTTGAAGCACTGCAAATTGCACATGCGCACTTGTCTGGATGCACCTGTTAGAGTTAAATCATGCTCTGCCCAGATTGCCGCCTGTAAGGCTCTGGCCACCCTTAAACCACTGTGATTTCAAGGGGGGCTGATGAAAAGCAGCTTTTTGGAGGACCAGGCCCTGGATATGATATTGTCAAGCTGTAAAATGGATGCATGAATGTTTCCCTTAGCAAGGCTGATGGCGGAAGGTGGTTGTAGCAGTTTGCTACTGAAATGCTGGCATAGTTCAGGAGCAAATCACTTTTCTTCAAGAGCAGGGAAAAGGATTTGCATCTCACAGAAGAGTATTTGATTATAAAACCTACGACAGCTCCTTCAGGATGGTGTAACCCATACAATTTCCTCAGGTCAGGGTTGTGCCTAAAGACAGCAATACAGTCTTACAGCAATCTGTGTCACACTTTCCCTGCCTGTTCCACGGGTTTGGGGTTGCCTGTGCATTTCGTTAAGCTGGTTTCCACCTTGTGATTAATGCTCTTAGCCAGATACCAGACTATGGCATGGGTCGGAAAACCAATGAAAACGTCTCATGACTGCAAAAGTTAGTCATTTGGGAAAGAAAAATGGAGTCATAAGAAGTTTTGGGCTCTTTTTTTTAAAATCAGAACTTCATAAAAGTTGGATCGGAGGGGGAGGAGGTGAAAGTTTTCACTCCCATGGAACTCAAATTAAAGACAAAAATTGCTTTCAATCACCAGCACGGAGGGGTCATCACACCTCTCCCTGCTGTCTCTGCTCAAAAGCCACTCCATTCCATTAACATTCAGACGAGCAATTAAATGTAGTATTATCTTATTTATTTTGGCCTGCCTCCTTGCCAGTTCCCTGCTGTAAATTAAATGATTGCCAAGTTAGATTAACAGAAAGCATATGTGGAAATTACCTTTTAATTTCTTAATTACATTGCACTCACCTGCAGCTCAACCTGCTTGTATGAGGCGAGTGTGATATTAATTTTCATTGATATATTATCTGCATTCTTATAAATTAGGATCCTATTAAAGAGGAAGCATGTAAAGAATTCATTGTTCCCACTTCCACCTGTATAGTGGAATACTGAGAGGGACCATTTTAAACTTCACAGGCAGTGTGGATATAAACTAGGATATTCAGAATCAAAGGGAGTTAGACACCCAAATCCCAAGAAATGTGAAGGGGAACCGCATGCCTAAATCCCTTAGATTCCACTAGGAATGGAAGTGGAGCTGGAGTGGCCCTGTGTGCCAGCTGGAGTGGCCCTGCATGCCACAATCAGAACAAAGTAAAGTTGGCCTCTTTTACACCCTCCTACTTCTCCTGGCATCAATTCCTCTCACTGCTGATTGCTGTCAGTTGCCACCAATTGTTGCTGCCATCCCAGTTTCATACCAAACATCATTGATGACCTCTGGTCCTTCCTGGAAAATGATGACCATCTCAAGGTGGCCATGGGGGACAAACCTGTTCTGGCTTACAGATAGCCCTCCTCCCCCTCTGCAACTTCAAACAGAGTCTCTCCAGCAACAAGCTACTCAACTTCTATTCTCACTGAAGCATCAGGCCTTGCAATGGACCCAGGTGCCATCTGTGCACACTCACTCAGCAGCCTGGAATAAAATATCTGGGGTTCATTTAACAGAAGCATAGAAAATGAGGATTGGAAGGTACCTCGAGAGGTCATCTCATCTAACTTCCTGCTCAAAGCAGGACCATTCTCAACTAGATCATCCCAGCCAAGGCTTTGTTTTGCTAGGTCTTAAAACCCTCCAAGGATGGAGAGTCTACAGCCTCTCTGGGTAACCTGTTCCAGTGCTTTACTACCCTCCTGGTGAGAAAGCTGCAGTGGAACTAGACTGTTTTCAGAGGTCACAGATGACAGAACAAGGAGCAACAGTCTCAAGTTGCAGCAAGGGAAGTTTAGGTTAGATATTAGGACGAATTTTCTCACTAGGAGGGTAGTAAAACATGGAAACAGATTACCCAGAGAGGTTGTGGACTCTCCATTCTTGGAGGTTTTAAAGATCTGACTAGACAAAGCCTTGGTTGGGATGATTTAGTTAGGGATGGTCCTGCTTTGAGCAGGGGGTTGGACAAGATGACCTCTTGAAATCCCTTCCAACCCTAATTTTCTATGATTCTATGAAGTGAAACCCAGATGTTATAATCCCTGTTGATGAGTGCACACAGATGGCATCTGGGTCCACTGCAAGGCCTGATGCCTCAATGAGAATAGAAGTTGAGTAGCCTGTTGCTGGAGAGACTGTTTGAAGCTGCAGAATGGGAGGAGGGCTATCTCCCTCCCGGATAGGTTTGTCCCCATGGTTACTTTGAGATGGTCATCATTTTCCAGAAAAGATCAGAGGTCATTAATAATGTGTGGCGTTTACTAGTGTTGTGCAAAATTTTGCTGAGTGTTTAGTTTTGAAGCTGTTTTGATGTGTTTCAAGCTTGAAATGGTGAAATCAAAATGAAACAAAAAACAAACATCGAAACAGCTTCAAAACAAAATGAGGGCACTCGAAACATGTCGAAAGTTTTGCACTCAAAATGTTTTGAAATGCTTTGAGTTTCAAAGCAGCCTGGTGGTGGGAGGCAGGAGAGAGCCAGCCCCATGTGGCTCAGCCCAGTAGGAAGCGCAGCCCTGGCTCTCCCCGCCTCCCACCACCAGGCTGTGGTTGGTGGAGCTGACAGAACTGATCGGAGCGTGGTGCCAGCTCTGCCCACCTCTTGCTGCTGGGCTGTGCTCTGATCGGCTTCGCCAGCTCCACAGAGCTCAGCCCAGTGGTGGGAGGTGAGCCGAGTTGGTGCTGCACTCCACCTCCTGCCACTGGGCTGAGCACCACGGGGCTGCAGAGCCACTCTGAGTGCAGCCCAGCAGTGGGAGGGCAGAGCCAGGGCTGTGTTGCATCTCTTGCCACTGGGCTGAGCTCCCAGTGCCCGTCCCAGGTGGCAGCGGCAGCATCCTTTCATCCAGTGCAGATCTGGGGGCCTGCAACCCCAGGATGGCTGCAGGGGTGTGCCAGACTCCTCCTGGGGGTGCAGGCCCCTGGATCTGTGCCCAGATGACAGGCTACTGCTGCTGCCTGGGGCCAGTGGCAGCATCCATCTTCCCCAGCGCCCAGTTCCGGTTCCAGGTGGCAGCAGCAGCCTCCTGTCATCCAGTGCAGATCTGGGGGCCTGCACCCCTGGGTGGAGTTTGGCACAGCCCTGCAGCCCTCCTGGGGGTGCAAGCCCCGGATCTGCATGCTGGATGATAGAAGGCTGCCACTGCCAGCAAATTTTGCTTTCAAGGCTTTGAGGTGCAGTTTCCAAGAAATCTCTACACCCATCTCCTTGAAACCTGGCAGGCTTTATGCCCTTAAAAGGGGCTACCATCCCTGCAATTTGCATCTGAATCAGGCAAGACATGACAATGTTTCAGGCATTTTTATTATTCCCAGTTATAGCCTATGGGCAAAACGTTGAAACAGCAAAACAGTTTTGAGGAAACGAAACGAAACACTGTCCCTTTGAAACGGCAAAATGGAGTGATGGTGTTTCACACACCCTAATGTTTACCTCCTCCTCTACCAACTTTGCATGTGTGATGACCTGCTCACATTGCCCCTCTGCTGTCTACATTGGACAGTCAGGGCAATACCTATGGAACAGAATGAAAGGACACTAAGGGCATGCCCAGATGAGTGCACACATGCCTCTTGCAGCGTCCCAAAGCACAGCCCACTGGCAGCTGGCCCAGAGGTGCAGGTTCCTTTATTGGCTGTGCAGTCCCCGTCTGGGTCTGGGAGGCACACAGCCTCGAGGCCACATGTTGTCACAGGTGGCAGCAGGTCACAGCTAGGCAGCAGCTCTCACTGCCAGACTGCTGCAGTGGGTAGAGGGTGCAGGGAACTCCCAGGGCTGCTTCAACAGTCCATCTGGCACAAGGGGTAGTGTCTCCAGATACCAACTGGTTGGGCCCCTTCTGTCTATTTGTATCTTCCAGTGAACATAAGCCTTAAGGCCCACCCAGTTAAGTAATAGCCCCCACTGTGTGCACTGTATGGGGCCAAAGATTGAAAGATACAACTAATATTTGTTGTGGGGGGGGGGGACAACAATTAAGGAAAAAACACAGGATAGAAGTGACATGGGGATCAAAATGTGAAAATAAGGGCTCTGGAGGGGGACACAGAGCAGAGCCCCCTGGTCAACAAAAGACAAAGGCATTGGGAGCCCCTGGAAGAGATGGAGGAAGTTGCGACCCAGTTAGCCCCATGCTGCATGGCTACCGACGCCATAGCAGTCACTGCAGGGCCTGAAGGTGGAACTCCAGCACCTGCCTAAGCAGGCAAACCAGGCCCTGGCTGCCCTCCCACAAGGGGAGGCTCAGAACCTCTTCAGCGACCCAGTGTTGTCCTAGCCAGAAAAACTCCAGCACCTGTCCCTGGAGCCCAGCCAGGATCCTGGGGGGCACAGGCAGGGTGTGTAAGCAGTACCAGAGCATGGACAGGACCAGCACTCTCCCACATAGGGAGACACCCTAGGAGTCCCACCCATGCCCACACTTGCCCACCCTTGCCTCCAGCTGGTGCCAGTTCTCTGGTGGGGAGGAGTTCATGGGGGACAGGTAGATCCCCCAAGTACAGCAGCGAGCCCGTACTCCAGTGGATTCCATGGAGCGTGGGTGGGAGTGAGCCCACCTGCCACCCATCAACCACTGTCAGGCCAAAGCTCTTGACCCAGTTGACCCAGACAAAGGAGGCTGCTGAGTACAATGCCTGGCAGGCCTCCACCTGTGCCAGGTTGCCCGAGTCCTGGAATGTGAGGAGTATGTCATCACCGTACGCTGACGGGACCAGCCACACTGCCAGGTCCCAAAGCTTCGACCCCACCACCTGCCTCTTCAGGGGGATGAGGAAGGGCTCCAGGGCCAAGAAGTACAGCTGGCCTGACAGCGGGCAGCCTTGACGCACCCCTTGCCTGAATGGGATGGGCTTCATCAGGGTCCAGTTGAGCTTGACCAAACACTCTGCAGAGGCATACAGCACCTGGCTTTGGTCCCCACTTCCTGCACAAAGTGGGGACCAAAGCCAAAGGCCCTCAGTGTGCCTGTGAGGCACCTGTAATCCACCCTGTCAAATGCCTTCTCCTGGTGCAGGGACAGGAGGGTGAAAGATAGGCCCTCCTGGCGCATTAGGTCCAAGAGGTCCCAAGCCAGGTACAGGTTGTTGAAGATGGAACGCCCAGCACTGTGTACATCTGCCAGCATGGACTGCAGGCACAGCAAGATGGTTTTCACTGCCACCTTGTAGCCTGTGCAGAGTAGGGACATGGGACACCAGTTCCTCAGGACATGGGGATCCCCCTTCTTCAGCAGGAGGTTCACCACAGCCCTCCGACACAACAGGGGGAGCTCCCCACTTCCCTCCGATTCACTCCAACTGTGACAAAGTCCAGGCCAAGGATGTCCTAGAAGGCCTGGTAGAACTCTGTGGTCAGCCCATCAATGTCTGGTGCTTTGCTGCCAGCCATCAGGATGAGGGTGGCTGAAAACTTGGCCAGGGTGAGAGGAGTCTCCAAGCAGTCTCAGTTACCTGCGCTGACCTCAGTTACCTCTGAGAGTCCCTCCCACAGGGTCTGACAGGCTTCAGCATTGGTCGGATACAGGGAGAAGAGCTCTCCATAGAAGGCTCATGCATGCTGGCACATCTTGCCTGGATCTGGGGTACCGTCACCCGCCAGAAGGCAGGTGATGTACTTTTTGGCCCTCCACCACCTCTCTGGAGCATAGAAGTTGGAGCCGTGGTCCATCTCCTGAAGGAGCTGGAGGTGCAAGTGGACAAATGCACAGCAGGTGTTGTGGTCATCCAGAGCATGAAGCTCTTCCCACCTCTCCTAAAACTTTCCACAGAGGGATGGGTTGGCGGGGGTTGGTGGCTAGGCACCTCTCCAGCACTTCCTGCTTGAGCTGCTCCCAGACCACCTATCTCTGCCAAGTGTGCCCGAGTATAGCTGCAGCAAAAAAGCTGGATGCACATCTTCCCTACATCCCACCATCTCCGAGTCAAGGGAAAATCTGCCCTTTGTTCCTGCCAAGCTGTCCAGAACTCCCTAGTGTGGCCTGGGCCTAGACAAGGTAGCAATCACTGAAAGGGGTCATCCGGATGCCTGGTCAAAGTGTGGCAAAGAGATATGAATTAATTCCAACCAGGAGTGGCATGCCTGCTCCACCCCTACCCTCATATAGGTGAAGGTTGGGGGGGAGGGCAGTAAGGTGACAGGCACATCAGTCATCCACCAGGGGGTAGTCCATCAGGATCTCCCCGAGGACACTCATGGCTGCCTGGTTCCCCTCCTTGCCTGACTGGTCTCGTGCATCTAGGGTGACATTAAAGTCCCAGCCAAGGACCAGGCACTCATGAGGGTTGAGGGTGCTGATGTATGTGGCTGCCTGGTGGAAGAAATCTGCCTACTCCTGGTCCTTTTTTCAGGGGTGTACATGTTCAGAAGGTTCAGGACCAGCCCCCACACCTGGACCTGGAGGTGCAACAGGTGGCCTGGCACCACCTCAACATCCTGGAGAACCTCCAGCTGCAGGCCTGGGGAGAACAGGGCAGCCATCCCAAGTGAGGTGGCCAAGAGGTGACTAAAAGAGACCCTGCTTCTCCAATCCAGCCACCAATTTGCTTCACAAATGGTGGGGTAGAGCTGGAATCCTGGGGCGGTCTGTGCAGGGTCCCTGACAAGATCAGCCCATTGATTAGGGGACCCCACTGTGACCCCCTCTGGTACAGGACTATGGGGCAGGCTGAAGGTGAGGTTTTCCTGGGAGGGGAAGGAAGAGACCCACCAGGCACCAGGGTGGCTCTGGCCTTGGAGTCCTGGGAAATGGGAACTCCTCCCTCAGAACTCACTGGGGTGAGCCCCAGGGCCTCTGTATCCCCTAGATCAGAGGGAGGAGGCTCTGCCACCAGACCTTCCTTTGGGCAGGCCTCAGCACCCATGGTTTCAGGGGGTAAGCCTTGGTCAGCAGAATAAAGGGCTTCCCCCATAGGCTCCTGTTTGGGACTATCTAGCAGCCCCAAAACTTCCTCTATGGGGATCAACCATTTGATCTTTCCCAGGGGTGGGGTGTCAGGTACAGCTGGGGAGACCCCTGGAGGCTGGGCCGCTCCTTCCCCCTGTTGTGGTGGTCTTGGGAGGGGGAGAGGAGTCCTCCACATCAGAGGGCTCCAGCTGTGCTAGGCCTTCCTCTTGCCTTTATGCTTGGAGGGGACCTGCACCCACTCAGCTATGGGGTGGTTCTCAGGTGGGCAGGCTCCAGCAAGAAAAGGTGAGGGTTGGGGGGGTGGGGCCACCACAACAGGGGTATGACTAGGGGCAGGGGGACCCTGCTACCTCTCTCCCCCCGGTTGCTGGTGCCCTCCCTGGGACTCCACTAGACTTGGTTGGGGGGCTGGGTCCCTTGAGTTCAAGGGTGGGCTCGTAGTTGTGGCTGGGGTGCCAGGGAGGCCTCAGGGGTTGGGGCACTGGTGGTAGGGGCACCCCTTTTTCCAGTGGGACCCGCAGATGCCCTCCCCACCAGGCCCATGGGGCACTCATGATGCGAGTGCCTCGGGGCATGGCACTAGAAGCACTGCAGGTCCCCCAGTGTGTAGAAAATCCTCACCAGGGCCCCATGATAAGGAATTACCAGGCAGCCATCAGCCTCCAGACATGCTGCTGCCGCCAGCTGGATCATGACCTGGCGATGGAAAGAGCACGTGTGGCAGAGGCCAGGGTCTTGGCACCCCAGTGAGAGGGCCACCACTGGGGAAGATAACTCTCCCCAGGGTTTGGAGCTGGGGGAGCAGGGCCCAATTGGGGATATAGGGAGGGATAGAGCTGAGGACCACCCTGGTCCCTAGCTCTTCTAGAGGCTTAAGGGGGACATATTTGCCCTCCACCATGAGCCCCCTCTCCACAGTCTTTTGTGCAGCAGCCACCGAGGCAAGGGAAAAGGCCCCCTTGCCATGAAAGCGGGAAGCCGCCACAATCTTGGGGGCCCCCATTACCCAAGCCAGGGCCTGCACCCAGGTCTCAAAGTGCAGCTTCTTCCACTTGGGTTGGCATTTCACCCCATGCCTGTGGGTGAGTGCTGAAAAGGGGGCCCCGCTGCCTGAGCTGGAAGGGCCAGTGGTGGAGAGTCCAGGCCCCCTGGCTTTGGGTCTCCTTGCAGCTGCCTGTGCATAGCTCCGGTTCCCCGCCTGGGGAGCCATGTTGATGGGGCCTGAGCTAGGGCCAGGGCCAGGCTGAGTGGGTGTACTGGCTGGTGTAGTGCACCTGGTCCCTTCAGGCTTGGTGGTCTAGGCTTCAGGGCAGGGCCCTTGCCTTTCCCACCCCCAGCTGTGGAGGAAGCTGAAGAGGAGCCCTTCCCACTGCCCTTGTCCTTAGTCCCCAGTGATGGGAGAGGAGGCTTGGGGACCCCTCTTGGGGGGGAGGGGCCTGGCCAGGGGTGACCCCTGGCCCTGTTGGCTCCCTATCAGAGTCCCATCTGCCCCTGCAGTGGAGTTTTCAGGCTTCTACACCCCTGGAGGAGGTTGGTTGGACTCTGCCTCTGGGGTGGAGGCTGCAGAGGCATGCATTCCCTTGGGCGCTTAGCTGGGATCCACCCCCATATTGGGGGCTGCAGGAAGCTCTGTGGGGGCATATGCTCCCCAAAAATGTTCCTGCCCTGCCATTGTTTCACATGAGGGTGGGAAAGACAATAAAGAAAAACAGAATATCCTGTGGGGCTGGTGAATCTAGTAGGGGCAGGTTGGAGTTGTGGGGCAGAAGCGGGACATGGTGGAAGGGAATTGAAGTTCACTGAGCCACAGCCCCACAGGAAAAAAACTGGGAGGCCTATGCTTTGAGAGTGTGGGGGGAGGGGGAAAAACAAACAACCCCCCCCCCCCCACACACACAAGGACTGGGGATACTTGAGCTGGCTTACTCAGCCACACAACAAACGCCAGGTCAGGGGGAGTGGACTACAGGATTTAGCATATAAGGGCAAAAAACACATAGGGAAGGCTGTTGAGGCAGGTGTAAAAGATGGCTGGAGCGTGGGGGGGCTTTGTTTGTGGAAGATCTGTCCAGAAGCCCCTCAGGCCTCCAGCCAGTCACTCAGCAGCAGAGCAGTCGGCAGGAAGACAAATCAGGATCAGATGCAGTGGGGTAGCTGTGGGGGAGGGTAGGAGCAGTCAGTCAATGAGGAAGTGATCCAGTGCAGGTGTGGTGTCAGGTGGTGCAGCAGGGCATCTCCCTCTCTCCTGAAAGGGGGCAGCAGCAGTGATGGTAGGAGCCATCCAGTTCAGCCACTCAGGGTGTGCTTCTGGTGAAAGTGGAGGTGAAGGTGGGGGTGGCCTGAAAAAGCAGCTGGGGCAGGCAAGGCTCCTTTAGTCTCCAGCAGTGCTGGTGGGGGAGGGGCCCACAGGCAGTGCAGGCTCCCTCCCCAGGCTGTCCCCCAACTGCAGCTTGGTGGTGAGCTGGGCAGCAGACTGGAACAGGGGTGCAGTGCAGTGCAGTGGGCCCCTCCCTGAGGGGGGTAGCAGCATGCAGCAGAGGACCCCCCACCTCCCTGGGTTGGGGGCAGCAACAGCAGCAGCCAGACACCCAAGGCAGGAAGGGGTACGGCCAGCTTACTCCAAAAGCTCTGAGACCAAGCCAGCAGCTAATAGTAGCCAAAGGCAGGAAAGGGCCTGGCCATCTTCTCTTCAGAAGCTCCTGAAACCAAGCTTGCAGCAACCAGCCACAGCTACAGCCACAGCCACAGCAGCAGCAGCCTGGGATAGGAAGGGGCATGGCCAGCTTCCCCCCAGAAGCTCCAGAGAGCAGCCTCTGGCTACTATTAGCTGCTGGCTTGGTCTCAGAGCTTTTGGAGTACGTTGGCCGCACCCCTTCCTGCCTTGGGTGGCTGCTGCTACTGTTGCTGCCCTCCCCCCCCGGGGGGGGTCTTCTGCTGCATGCTGCTACCCCCCTCAGGGAGGGGCCCACTGCACTGCACCACACCCCTGTTCCAGTCTGCTGCCCAGAGGGCAGCTTTTTATACTGCTATGGCCAGCACAGGTGTTGGCCCCAGGTTCTAGCTCCTCCTGGCTGCAAATCCAGGACGAGCTGGGCAGGGTTATTTTGCCCCAAGTGGCACAACTTGTCCCACAGCAAAGTGCATGTCCAGGCACATGTTCTGAGGGAAAAAGCCCTGGCTGAAATTTGTGCTGCTCCTATTTGGGCTGCTGCAAGATCACATACCTGCATGTATGGATGCGTCGTAAACTGTCATCCACTCCAGAAATACACAAAAATCTGTGGCGGGACACTTTAACATCCCTGGACATTTCATTGCTGACCTCAGAGTAGCTGTTCTTAAACAATAGGATTTTAAAAGCTGGCTTGAGCACACAATTGCAGAATGTGAAATCATCCGCAGACTGGATTATGTCAAGCATGGTTTTAACAGGGACCACAGATTCCCATCCCATTACCTGACTTAGCTTTTATGTCCCTATGGTTTTATTGCTTTGTTGTTCTCTCCAGCCCCCTCTGCCTCCCTTAGCATGGGCCTCTTTCCTCCCTTCCTCCCCTTTTCCTGTCTTTTATATTTAAATCATTACTTCTATTTAATAGCCAGCTCTCTGCATGTCCTTTCATAGCATCTGATGAAATGAGTTGCAGCTCACAAAAGCTTATGCATCTCTGATTCAGTTAGTTGATATAGTGCACCTCTATCTTGCCTTCTGCCTGACTTCAGACTAACATGGCTAACTGCCTCTCTCCATAATGAAACTTGCTAGGATGATCATTATATATTTGTTCTCTGTGTTTGATGAAAAAGAAAAAAAATCACAACCTGAATTAGATACTCAGCATTTGCAACCAGGCTGCAAATACAGGAGTGTCACATATGATAGGCAGGGCCAAGTTGACAGCTTTTGAAATGGACCTCGCAAGCATCTTCAAACTCTCCCTCATGCTGGATGTGGTATATTAGGTGATAATGCAACACTCTGCATCTGACTGCTATTGTAGAATAGCTTGGTGAAAAGATACCATCACAACTGTTTTGCAGAAGAAAATGAAACTACATTCTGTTGTTCCTTGGCTTCCATCCAAAATAAGACTCATAGCAGAGCTAGCTCATTTTGTGCTTTTCAGGTTTCCATTTTAGAACCTTTAGGGCTGACACCATAATACTTTACTCACATGAGCACCGCCATGCTTACAAATGGGGCTGTATGCATGAGTAAGGAGAGTTGCTTACATGTGATAGGACTTGTAAACTCACACACACTTATCCTGTATGGTTGGGCAACAATGTAAGTATTGTCTTAAATTTGTCCCCTCCCATGACTGCATCAGACAGAGTAGTGGCAGGGAGGCAGGGAGCCTGACCCCTGCACCTTGTCCTCTACTGCTTTCCCCTCCAACACTTACCCTTCCCGCTGCCTGTGCTCCACCTGGTGCCTGCACCACCCTGCATCTTGCTCCCTGTCCCTTCCCTCCCCCACCTGCCTGTGCCCCCTGGCACCTGCTCCCTCCCACCCCCCATTGCCCTCACTTACCCACAGTTGCAGTTCCAGCTACAAGGCATGGAGCACATGCTGGCTGTGCCAGGCAGCAACAGTTGGAGCAGCTCCAGCCCTGGCCCTGGGACTGGGATGGAGCCAGAGCTGTGACTGCCACAACCATAGCTGCCTGACTGGTGAGGGACACAGTGAATATGTGGGGTGGGAGGCAGAACCAGAGCTGCGGCTGCAGAGAAGTGGAGGTGGGGTAGGGGGCAGGCAGCATGACGAGAGCAGACATAGTTGGGGGCAGAGGTTGTGGCTCCAGCTCCAAGCTTAAGTCAGGCCCAAAGCTGCAAGCAGCCTGCCCCTTCCCACACCTTGTACTTGAATCCAAGAAAAGGGACTCCCCTCCTCCCCACAAGTTGAATGAAGGGAAAAAAACCCTTCATCTAGGATTTGAGTAAATATGGTATTTTTATTTTAAACTTCCTGTATAATAGGAAACCACAGTGGAAATTGCACAGGTTTCTTCATACCCAGTACCTATACAATATAACATCATTTTGATCCACACTGCAATTATACAAAACTACTCATTCTCCAGAATGAGGTCATGTCCCTTGACATCTATTCATTAAGCTGAAGATTCCTTTGATTATTTGAAATTGCAATGATCCCAACTTATTCTGCATCCCTTGTGATATTTGGATAACTGAGGTTGTTTTGTATTATTATTATTTTTCAATTGTGGTAATTATTGTACATTAAGCCATTAGCATTCATTACTCTAAAAATGTGTAATTAGAACAATGGTGGATGGATTGCTCCTGACTCTAATGAAGTTTTTATAATTGTAATTTATTGTCATCAAATTACCTTTCTTAAAAATGAATCCTAATATTAGACCCTTGGTTCTAGGGAGAGGGTGGTAATTATTTCTAATTGATGTTTCTTGTTTGCTCTCTCATATGAGGAGATGCTGATCCAATCCCATTCCATGTTTCTGCAAGGAAGTTAACCAAGAGTAGCAAAGGCATTCTTGCAATGAGACCATTCATCATGTACGTCTTGCACCCTCTCCATCTTCCTCACTCTCTTCTCTTTTTTCACTCCTCTAAACATGGGATGCGTGAAAGAGCTATTTGTTAGCACAACTTGTGAGGAGGGTGAAGGAAAGACCATGACAGAAGACCACTTAGGTCAATTGGTTGCTATGTGGGAGAAGGCTTTTGGGGCCAGACCTACTGATGTGCCAGTCTTATCCTTGGTGCAGCTGATGAGAGGGAAGTGAGGGTGCTTCTAAACCAGTTTTCAGCTTCCTTTAACTGAGGAACCATTAGGGCCTGAAACAGCCCCCACTAGAATTTAAAACAGCCAGAAGTAGAGTGAATTACTGTGTGCAATACTTCCAGTGATCCTGGCTTTAGTTGGTCCCCTTGCTGCCTAGTCCTGATCCATCTCTCATACAACACTGGGGAGAATCTTACCCACCCCCACTGGAGGTTGCTGAAGGTTTCTTTGCATCTCTCTACATTTCCAAGCCCAATTTCACAGGTGCCCTCCTTGGTTGCACTCTGAGACACCTGAAGAATCTGGACCCTAAAGAGGCGTCCAAGGAGGAACTCACTCTCAACGTTCCCTTGAGGAACCTTCTCACCAGACACTGTTGTGAGCTGACCCTGGATTGTCTCATCTTACAACTATCCTAGTGAGGATCCCATCCTGACCAGCAAGGCCTCTGCCCCTAATTGTGGGGACTTTGTGGTTACTGTTTTTTGCTTCAGCCTCCTTTCCCAGCATGTCACATGCCAATAGAAGCTAAAGTATTCCAAGAGCTCAATTTAGGCCTACATCTCAATGGCCTCAGAGAACATGTTTCACCTTCTCCATTGGCCTGGTGGCCTATCTGTGCAGCTACTCATATGGTGGAAAGTTTATTCCATGTATTACCAAAAGACTGGCAGAATCCTTCTTGACTTTTAAAGATATATCAGCTGCCCATTATTTCCACACAGCAATAGTCTCTTGAGAAGCCTGATGACCCTAAAGAACAAGGGGAATCACAGGAAGGGTGTGTGTAAGGGTTTCTGTTTCTTGAATGAGTTGCCTACAGAAGCTCTGTTCCACCCACTCCGCCTAAAGTATGCACCTTAGGGGTCAGGACTACACTGTGCTGTAAATTTTTATCTTTTGTAGAATATCCTCTGACATAAGCTATTTTATAGGCACCTTCAAGCTTCCAATCCAAGTTTGTTCAATGCTTAGCTAATTAGAGATTACCAAGATACAAGTCATTGCTTGTGATCACCTTTTACTTTGCAACTTTGCTCTCATTCACATAAAAGCCCACCAGAACCAAGGCAGGGCTTGCCTATGAGGCACCAGTTAATCTTGCATTCTGCTATTCTACTCCAGATAACAACAGGGCCACTTCTCCCAGTTCCTAGCTCCCCTTTTCCTTTATCCCCTTTACAATCCCTTAAGATTGTTCATTGTCTCTTGGGCGCTGGCCACGGTGCTGAATGACAGCGTGGCTGTAACTCAGCTCAGTCCTCACCAGTAACTTTTGGATCACAGTAGAACTGCAGGTCTAATACTCCTGTCAGCCAGCTGAGCATTGTTGGTGCTCAATCCATATCCCTGGCCCTATAGTATTTAATAGGAAACATCTGAAGATGTCATTCTTCATGGCATTCACAGAGAGTCATGGTCCATTCTTTTAACCGGGCACTGTGGTATTGCTTCATAGCAAAGTCTTAGCATGCTAGTATCCTGCCCTGATTGAAAATGATTTTGTTTTACTCTAGTTTTAAGCCATAATCATGACCCCCAAGTCACTATGAGATTTGCTACTGGCTTCAATAGAAGCAAGATTGGACATAAACCACTAGTAAAAACAAACCAACAACCCCCCCTTCCCCCTCTCCCCCCGATCATTAGAAGGGATAGCATCCCTTCAGGCTGCCATAGCTAACCTACTGACTATGTCTAGTCAGTAACTGCAAATTAAGTTGGCAATGTAAGGTCTGGGAGAGTTTGCAAGTATAGGGCAGGGCGGGGGTTGTTGTTAAGTTAATCAAGTTTGTTATTCTAGTTAAGCTGTGAGATCTGTAGTAAGTGTGCTTCTTAATTATTATTTTTATTGTGATTATGAATTAAAAATAAACTGTGTCTCTTATTCACAGCAGGGCTTCTAATGTTGCCTTAATTGCCTCTCTTTGAATCAATTTTGGCTCAATTATCCCTCTTTCTTAGGTGTAATTGAGGTGTATTTTCCTCTCTCTCTAAAGCAAATACAATAACCCCCTGGAGTGCTGGAGAGCACAAGTGGAGCATGACTGCTTGGTCACCCTCCTTACACTGGCCATGTGTATGTACTCCCTTCCCTTTGGTTGGGCCCCCTATGCCACATTAGGGAGAGGTCAGCAGAAGTGTAGCACTGCCCTTGCTCTCCCCAAATTCTACTATGGAAGGACCTAGGTGAGGGTGTAAGGCATCAAAGGAAACTCCATCAGACCTTTTCTCTCTTGTGCATCCATGCAAAAGTATATATACAGTCCTGGCTGGACTTGTCAGACCCCGATCAGCCTTGAGAGTTGTGGGCATTCACACCTTGGCAAATGAGTAGAAAGCTCTTCCATTCTGACTGGGCAGCATTCAGGCTTAGTTTGCATTGGTGTGAAAGGTCCTTAGAAAAATCCCCTTTTGACTCTTGAATCAGAGAGGCAAAAGAGCCAATTTTCACCTCATATTTATGCTATCGAGCACTGCTGTTTTAAACAAGGAACAATGTGTTGTTCCTACTGAAACTGGCCTCCTATATCATCCACCTCTGAAATGCATTTGCCTCTGGGGCAAAGCACAACAGCTAGTAAACAGAAGAGAGCAATGCCCCAGTGAAAAGTTGGAGGCACAAAGGGAGAAATACTGCATTTGAGACAAAGAGTTCTCATTGAATATCATACTGAACAAATTGAGTGCTCAATCATGCCACAGTGCTTGTTTAACTACTGTATGCATCAGTACCTAACTGTGTCTGCCTAACTTGCTTATTATAAAAAAGTTTATTTCTTAAAGGATAGACAACGCCATGCTGCAGAAATCAGAAATGCAACAGACCTTTCCCAAAAACCTGAACCATTTTTTTACAGCTCAGAAAGGCTCCTTGATTATATTAATGATGATTATCTTGCTAAAACTGAGTGAGAAAACTGGTATGTATGTATTTTTTCACTAAAGTGTCCAATTTTAGTTGACTTCTCCTTTTTAATTTTTCTGACCAGGTTCAGTTCTTACATAGTCCCTGTAGTGTCGGGCTCTGGCTAGAAGCAGAAATTCACTTAAAACACATGACTCAAATACCCTGTTACTTCTATACCATCCTGGTCTCTAACTATTAGAGATATTTGGAAAATGGATCATTTTCCCACCAAAAAAAGTTGATAAAAAAGCTTAATTGAAGCCTGTTTTGTAAGAATTCCCCTTGAGTGGTTTTAATTTTTAAAAGCCAAAACAAGTTTTTGTTTTGCGATAACCAAATACCTAATGTTTCCATCTCAAAGCTACCAAAATGGAAATTTTAACAGCTAGGGGTGAAAAAATTTCAGTTTACTGATGAAACATTGGAATTTCAGGTAAGTAAATACACTTTTTTGTGAAAGATTTATTAAAGTCTTATTTTCTATTAAAAAAATTGAAATTGTTTGCTTGGTCCTTTATTGATTACTAGCAAATTGCCCATCAAGAATGACAGGGGAAGGTGGGGGGTGGGGAGGGGGGACAGAGCGCTGGCACTCACCACCCTGCCCCGCTGCCATCTCCCAGGAGGGGAGGGGGGAAGCTTGCACATGGCAGCCACCATCCACCTCCCCACACTGCCACTGCTCCACACTCAGCCATGTGCCACCCCCACCACTCTGCATCCAGCCCTGTGCACCCCCTATTCCCCCCCACTCTGCATCTGCTTGGCCCGAACCACCCTATCCATCATTCTTGACACAGCACTGGCTGGGGCCACACCACCTAAGAGCGTTATGGACAGACGCACAGACAGACGGACTAAGCCCTTTATATATACAGAATGCTTGCAGGGCTGCACTGTTACCCTTGGACATGTGGGAAGTGCCAGGAACATTCCTTCTCTTTAACCATAATAGGGATAAAACACTCTTCTGGGCTTTTTCTTGCTTTCTTCATTCTCCCTGGCTGTTTGATTTCACTCATCTCTCACCTGAAGCATTTGGAAGGGGAGATAAGAATATATTTGCCTCCATGGCCCCAGTGGCTCAACTACTACAGTACTGCACTAGAACCCAGGTGTCCCAGGTAATATTATCAGTTCAATCACTAGTCTACTATGGGAGAACTTGGATAAGTAATTTCCTCCATCTCTGCCTCAGCATCCTCAACATCTCAGTGAAAGAGGGAAGCTGGGACACAGAATGTGGAAGAGATTTGCATGTGTAATGACTACCTTCTTGGGCAACTGTGTATTGAACTAGGAACCTGTGCAGCATGACCTGCTATAACCAGAACACTTCAAATCATACTGGAATAGATTCAGACCCTTCAACAATAGGTCACAGGCTAGGACCTGTAGAACAGTCAGAAATGCTTATCTTTGGGTTATCCTTCTGTTTCATGTTTGTACAGTGCGTAGCACAAGGGGTCCTGGGCTGTGACTGTAATTTGTCAGTACCAATACAACACAGAAAAGTAAAATGAGTAACAGGAGTCAGGTCCTCTGAAACCTACTCTACAGCCCTGCCTATAGTCCCATGGTGCCTTCTTCCTACAGAGCCATTTCAATTTCAGAGAGATGTGGAAGTCAGTGAGTAAGAACAGGACATTTGTGAATATTTTTTACAGTTATTGTATCCCAAGAAAGGCCCAGTTTGGACTGAGGCAAAGACTCAAGTCAAAAGGTCAAAACAGTTCAGCCAAGCCTAGCAACTCCTCAGGACATGGTGAAGGTCCACCACATTTTTCAGTCACCCCCACCCATGTGGCCATCTTTGTTTTTCCATCCCGGCACCCTTATCCAAGTCTGGAGCAATGCTCAAACTCACCCCTCTGGGTAGGAATCTCATTTTATTAGACTGCTTCATCCCACAGGCCCTCACCCCTGTCCACCCCAAGTGTTCAGGTGCTCCTCAAAGCCTGACATACTGGGACCTCCCTTTGACGACCCAGATCACAGGAGAAAATCGGCTTATATTTCTTTCTGGAGAGGGAGAAAACTAACCACCTCCGCTCCAGCTTCAACAGCAGACACAGCCAAAACTACTTCCCTTCCTTTCCCCTCCCATGGTCCTTATGCAAAGGCTGCTGACTTGAGCCACCGGCACAGGGCTGGGCGCAGTGCTGATTAGATCGCTGTTGAAGGGGAACATGAGGTTAATTGCTATTCTCTTTGTGTGCCGCTCGGAGAGGAGACTGATTTCAGCTCAGTAGCAACAAAATGTTGCCTGGTTTCCTTTGGTGGGGGTGGGGAAGGCAAACCAAAGTGGGGCGGGGAGGTATGCAGGGGAAGGGGGGCTGCAACGGATTGTGCCTGGACTTTGAGCAGAGCTGTGTCTTGTCTGGTCCAGCAAAAGAGAAGTGCTTAACAAGTATTAAGAGACACAAATAATTCTCCTTTTCTCCCCTTGTCCATTCTTTTCTCTCTTTCTCTTTGCTTGTAAATCCTGCTTATTGCATCTGAATAGCAGAATGGTTTCACACCGGACCTTTAATCAGGCCCCTGGAGGGGCAAAGTGGCTGAGGATTACCTTTTATTTTATTATTTTTTTAGCTTTCTTCCCTCCCCTGGCACCCCCCTTTCCTCATGTTTTTCTTGCTCTGCATTTGTTCTTGGAAGAAGTAAGGAGCAAAGGCTTAAAGGGAGGGAGGAAGGGGGGTTGTGGGGAGTGTTACAAACTTAAGGGGATCTAGGCCTATTCAGAGTGACTTGTCCACAGCCTTGCTGCTTTTGTTCTGCTGCCATTCTTTAGCCGATTTCTTCACTCTCGTAAAAGCACTTTAATTCCCTTTTAGATACCGAGAATCTGTCCTCCTCCATGCCCCCCTTCCCTCTCCTCATACAGCCCCACACACCCTCTTTCATTTTCTCAGCCTCTTTATCCAGTGTCCTCCTAACCACCAACAAAGCGCCGAGATCATCTTAAAGTAGTTCTTTCATAGAAAGAGTGAAAGAGTATTGACAGAGAAGGAGCCAGAGGAGCCTGAGATGATGGGAGGCGGCTTGTACATGCTTTAATGCCTGAGTGAAGCTTCTGATTTTACGGTTTTCTAGGATCATAAATAGGTCTCAAGAGTCAGAATTCATATCTGCAGCCCCTGTTGTTCAGGTGTAAAATACTGTGGGAGCATTTTTTCATTCTGTCTGATGAAGAAGGAAGGTTCAAAAAGGGCAGATATTTGATAAACTCAGTCCTAGGATACATGAGGCTCTTTCACCATTTTGAATTGCCCTGACACTATGCATGAAGATGCCCTCAAAAAAGGTCCTGGCCTAACGTCCTGTATCACAAACAGATAATGTTGAAGAAGATGAGGACAGACTGTGATCTTCAGGGCAAATTGAAGCCTTGTGTCAGTAGCATAAAAAAAAGTGGGCAAACAGGGTACCATTTCCAGGCACTGATGGAGAGGGGGGCAAAAGAATGGCACCTACCACTGCTGCTGGCCTGGCCATGCTGCTGCCCAGGGTGCAAAACTTCTGTTACACCTCTGCCTTGTGTAAACCACCTGTGTTGATACAAGCCTTGTCCCACATTTAATTACATTGTTTCAGTATCTGATCCAATTTTGGACAAAAATTGTCTTCTACAGGCTGTGAAGAGCACTCGAATATTTGGACAGTTAACCCAACAGCTTGGTTCATGAGCACTGGTTTTATCACACAGCTGCCCAGCTCAGATCAGTTTTGCTTATGGCAGATATGTCCTGAGAGCAGCCCGTATCATAGGAGTTTGATGTTAGTTAACAGAGATAAACCAGGCAGATATGAGCTATGTTTATAACCCCTAAAAGGGCTTCCCTGCGAGAGTGTGGTGATGGATCACTCCATCCCACTGGTTCACCCACCCCTGCTGACAAGTCTTTCCTTTAGCATTCTCCACAGAACAGTTCTTCCCTAGACTCAGGCAAAACCTATCAAAGTCACTGGCTACCAGACTAAGTAAAGACTAGGAACCCTGAGCTAGCAGAAGCTATAGGTCCTCAGCACTTTTCAGAATGTGGGTCACAGACATTACCAAGTCGCTTGCCCAAGCGAGCACCTCAGGATTTGTCCCTTGGAGCTTCATTCTGGGGAACCAGCTGCACTTATGAGAGTTTCCACCACTTCCAGATCTGGATGAAAGGCATAAGAACGGAATCGCCAATCCTGCTCTAGTTAAGCTAGCTGCCAGAAGGCTCTTGTTAATGGTATTTCACCCTTCTGCTTCCAGATCCAGATGAAATCTGGAAATATGTGGGATAGGGAGGAGCAGAAATGAGAGAAAAACAAAGGAATTGTGGTTCTCTGCTCTGATCAGTGCTGGATGGTTTAGAGAGGGAAGATTCTGCCTTGAGCAGGTGATTGGACTAGATAACCTACCACGGTCCCTTCCAGCTTTACTTTTCCATGATTTGTCTAAAGACTTTCCATCCTTAACAGAAAAAGCATAACAGCCACTGATGAAGCCAATAGGCTAATAGGGCAGATGTTTTAGTGCCTTGCCTCTTTTGGCTGTTGCTCTTCTCTTTACAGGTCAGTACCTTTTGTTTGGATCCATGACCCTGTCATTACTAGGAAGCCAGAGAGTAAGTTTTTCCTACAGTCATTCAAAAATAAAACTAAGGCTGGGAATAGAAAGCAGCAGGCAGGCAGTAGCACAGTGGGATAATCATGAAGCAGATACATAGGGTCCATATCAATAATCCAGTCAAATAACTAGTAGCAGATAGATGTTGTTGTGGAGTCTTTAAGAAGAAAAAGATGAGTAATTCTGTATCACTTTACAGGTGAGTGGCCTCTCTTCTCCAAATGTCTGGGCCCTCTTGAAGAACAGAGGTCAGAAAATGGTGATCAGATTGGGCAGTGAAATTCAGTGGATTGAACACAAGTGTGGGAGCCAGCCAGGCATGCCTGAAATCTAATTTCAACACTTGCTACGCACAGTTGTGGAATTAACACAGGGCAAAATCCACGACTGCTTTGCACCAGAATCTTAGCTCAGCCACCCTTCAGTATGTAAATGAAGGCCAATCCTGCAAAAATCTCTGAGTCCCAGTTGTGATGCCTCTAGCTAGATTTCTAAAATGACTCAGCTCATTGGGTGCTCACTGCTCAGCTTCTGAAGAGACAATGCTTATTTCATAAGGCATATTTTTATAGTGAGAGTGAAGAGGTCAGATTACTCCGATTTGCTTAATTGAGGGCAAGGACAGACAGACAGAATTTAACATCTTTGAAATGGAGCAGGACATACTGCTTTTGAGCATGCATCAGCAGATTCATTGTGACTTCATCGGTCTGCTCCTATTCCATGGTAAGCGTAACTAATGCACAATGATTTGCCCCAGAATAAAACAGGTATTAAGTTATTGTAATATAGTTTCCACTTACTGCGGGATAGAGAAGACAAACTAAACAATTACAGCAGATTCAGCAGTTTTGCATTAAGTTGCCCTCTTTTTCCAGCTGTACAATTGTTTTGCTTGTTTCTGACTTTCTGTGACTCTTGAGAACAGTGAGGTAGTTCTGAAAATGTTTCTGAAGCCTTCACTTGTGACAAACAATGGTTTGTTTGGGAACCTGAACAAGAAGTGTTTATTGTTCATTGTTCTCTGGC
This sequence comes from Crocodylus siamensis, assembly GCF_052110815.1. Classification (NCBI taxonomy): domain Eukaryota; kingdom Metazoa; phylum Chordata; order Crocodylia; family Crocodylidae; genus Crocodylus; species Crocodylus siamensis. The sequence continues at coordinate 50,652,759 of NC_143403.1, forward strand.
TTTAGTCATCATATCAGAGCAGAGACACTGTGTGAGGGGTTATGTCTGTACCTCAGTCAGATAGTAAGATTGTATCAAGGGGACTTACAACCATGCTAGCTTTGGGTAACCTGGTGGCAAGGAACCTCACTGCCAGAGGCTGCATAAGCCTGCCTGAGATCTGGTTACCTCCTCAGCAGCTAAAGCTTGTGTCATCACAGTTTCATTATTAACTGTCTCGAGTGGGTCTCTCTCTAGACATCCTCCAATGAAATCTCTAATTGCAGTGTCAGACCCAGAGAAGATCCATCATTTGGCATGAACATCAACTAAACATAGGGAACATCTTACAGAAAACCTGCAGTGTGAAAAACTGGCACCCCATGTGGTACGTGGCCCTGATAATAAAACCCTTAATACGCCAAAAAATAGGGTCAGTCCATAATGAATTTACCAACTGATCCTGCAACTGGATCAGTGTGGGAGGACTTCTCAGTCTGTTCAGCCAACTGGGTTCCTATGTATGTGACTTGCCACAAAGCCTGGACTCTGATAATCTGAGCCTGATCTATTCTTACTTGCACTGTTCAGAGCAAGGATTAACACTCTGCAGGTCAGTGGGGCAATATGGCGAGGCAATAATAACATAATGCACTGTCTGCATCAGATAACTTTAACTACCTCTCTGGTTATAAGCAAGCATTTCAGTACCTTTGCCCATGCTCAGAGAGCAAAACATGAAGTAACAGCATAAGGAGGACAAAGAAATTCAATTTCTTCCCTCCCCTCCACAATTTCTTTTACTACTCTCAGTTATTAGGAACACAGTTGAGGAGACTGATCACATGCTCAGCTGGTGTAAATCAGAATTGCTCTACAGACCTCAGTGCCGAGGATACAAAACAGAGGATCTGGCCCCATTTAATTTATATCTTCATAGTGAATAATTTTTTCATTTCTAATCCCCTCCCACAGGGCTTTCAAGTCTTCTCAGCAGAGCTGGGGCATGGCTTTTCCTCAGATCCCTGAAATCCCTGGCATGGCTGTCGCAAAAAGTAGCGCTGCTACCGACATAGGTAAGAGGTTGCTTCTTCTACAGATGGCTGGATTCCTCCTGCAGCCATCGTGGTGCCATTGGATTAAGCCGCAGGCCAAACACACAAGCAGTTTAATAATGAATGATGCATGCGTCGGCAGTGGCTTGTAATTCACACGGCAGCATGTACAGCACAGCTGCTGTATAAGCACCCTGCCTTCGAAGGGTGAATGAGCATTAAGATTGTTCCATAAAGCCAGCCCAGCGGTTAGAGATGTTTTATGAATGAAGACTGTAACTTGGGCCTATCATTTTAAGGCAGACATTGGTAACAAGAGGCTTTGCAATAATCTAAGTGTATACTGGCTAAAGGCTGAAATTGGAGGGAGAGTCATGGTTCAAGATTGAGGGGCAAAGCTGGAGGAGTATTCAAGACTGGAGAAGTAGGGCCTACCTAGATTGGGACTGAAGGGTATTAGCAACGCAGGGTAAAGTTTCAGAGCAGCAGAAATATTCACCTAGAATTTCCAGCAGTCTTATCTATGGCTGCTCTAAAGTCCTGGCCAGGAATCTGGAAGGGATGGCCATTATAGAGCATCCCTTGCCACATTTCTACTGCCCTCTGCTCCAAAGGGAAGCAGCCAGATACCGCCTGTGGAATAAGACAAGTGCTAGAAAAAGAAACCTGCCTCATCTGGTGAGACTATTTATGGAGCATGAGATTGGGGGCTTGTGTCCTATCTGCAAATATGGCTGGGATCCTAGTGATAGTCCTTGTTAACCCTTAAGTCCACTCTGGTTTCTGGCTACTTATTGGTGAATGCCATTCCCTGGCACTGTTCTTTAGGGAGGAAAGAAAGTGGTTTCATACTCAGTTTCCCTGTGACCATTTTGGAACCTAATGGGAAACATTTTTTCTTAGTGTAAAATGGCACAGCTCCACTGAAGTCATTTTGCATCAATGCCTAACCTGCCCATAGTACACTTACCTGAGCTATGGCCTCAAAGCACTCTCCCCCACCCACAACAAAAAAGAGGGTATAATGAGGCCTTGATAAATGACTCGTTCAAGGTCAGTATTCAGTTGACAGTGCCCAGGACTGCTGAGCCCTTGGACCATATGCATTATCTTGGACAGAGTTGTCTGGGCTAAAGCAGCTGAGATGCAGTGCTAGCTATACAGGGAATTGAACTCCTTCCCATTTCTGCCCTCCAGATCCTCCTTAAGGAATTTTTGTCACTCCTCAGCTTGGGATGTTTTGCTCAATCTCCTCTCTTCACAGTACAAGATAGAGAGAAGGGGGAAGGAAAGGAAGGGGGTGATATTTGCCAGCAAATAAAGGACTGTGTGTTTAAACACTCTTCCACAGCCTATCCCCACCCGGCAGTGTTTGCTCAGCAAACAGCACTAATTCACCAGCTTTTCTTGGTTTGATTCAGTCTGCAAAAGCAAACCTTGTACTCTACATCCCTGATGACTATACCTCCTCCCTGCCTGCTCCCATTCCTGTCACTCATCCCCAAGCCTCTTCTGGGCCTCCTGTTCTTCATCATCCTTTCAAGACATTACCTGACCTCTCCCAGGCAATGGTGTTGTAAGGAAATGATGTTGTGTAGAACTGAACTGAGACAGGGGCATGATGGGTAGCTGATACCCGAGAACAATGGTGGCAGCCCCCTTCCTATGTCACTTATCTACTGGGCTTTCAGTTCATATAGAGATTTTAGTTTCTTAAGTTGACATATTGTCCCATGATATTGGCAATATTTGCCAGCAGCTTCAGGCCATCTCATATCCCTATGATCAGAGCTCCTAAATAGTTGTCATGAGCCTAACTATGGGTAATATTAGCATGGTGTAAGAGAATGAAAGGTATTGCCTGGTGTGGGAGGCCAGTGTGGGTATCAAGATGATGTCTTGTCATGAACAGAAACTAGTGGAGACCTCCATGGTAAAAATAAGATACTGCACTGGGAAAAGATGCATTGTACCAAAGCCTTTTTGGTTGACCTGAATGGTTCTCCCCATGCTCTGGTCCCTGTTAGTAGTACTTGTAATGGTCATCATAATTATTTAGCTCTTGAATGGCTACTCATAGCTATTAGCTCACTTCTGACTTAGCCTAGAGGGCAGAATTCAGTTCCATGGGTAACTCCAAGGTAATCACTCCCCCCATTCAAATAATGTTGAATTAAATGGGCAGTTTCTATTAACAAAAGAGGACTAGGACTAGAGAGGAAGGGAACATCAAGAAAGATCATTGGAAACAAATGTATTTAGGCTGGTAGGGTATAGTGCATACACAAGTCATGGTTAGATCAGTATTTCACTACAGAATTACCTAGAGAACAACAGAAGAAAATATCACTCTCATAAGGAAGCCTGGGTCAGGGTACAAGACTGGTTCAGGAACCACATATGTTCAAAGCATCATAAGGTTGTGAACTAACTGAGCCTCCCACTGTGCACTGCTTCCATTTTATGGACAGTGAAGTATGAAGTGATTTGCCCATGACCACACAATCAGTCAATAGGAGAAGCAAGATTAGAACTCAAAAATTGAGCTGGGTGAAATTTTTCAGCCCAAAATATGCAGATATGGCACAAGGCAAACATTCTGCATATTTGCATTAGTTCCACTGAGTTGTCCAAGCAAGAGTCAGTTAAAATATGTTGACAATTTCAAAATGAAATACTGAGTTGCATTCAAGCTGTCTTTGTCAACACATTCTTCATCTACAGCAATGACATCGTTGCTCTAACAGATGGTTTGGTCAACTTGGAAAGAGGTTTTTTTCCAACTCTGTTTTGCCAAATGTGTTGGAAAATGTGTTCTTTTGGGGTTCACCCAACCACGTATTTTGATTTTTCAGAACTGTCAACGAACCAAAAAACCCCTGTATTTGCCCAGGTCTTCACAGGGCTGTCTAACTGATCACTGTGCTCAGACTAGCATGGCCTCCCAGTCTAGGAGAGGAAACCTCTGGGGCTAAATCCTAAATCACTTCTATGCACTTCAGAGGCAATTATGTAGTTGCATACATGCAATTTTTGGTCCTGGATCACCGTTTGGACTCTACGTCCACTTGTGGAAGAGGATAACCCAGGTATATGTGTATCTGCCAGAACTAAAAAAGAAGAGGAAGGGGGGTCCTCCCACCTCTTAGTCCTATAGTTTCATAGATTTCATAGACATTAGGGCTGGAAGATCATTGAGTCCAGCCCCCTGCCCCAGGGACAGGAAGTCAGCAGGGATCATAGGATCCCGGCAAGATAAACATCCAGATGTCTTTTGAAGGCGTTCAGAGTAGGTGCTTTAACCACCTCCGGCGACAGTCTATTCCAAACCTTGGGGGCTTGGACAGTAGAGAAGTTCTTCTTTATGTCCAGCCTGAAATGGTCATGGAGGAGTTTGTGACTGTTTGACCTTCTAATCCCTTGGGGCGCTCTGGTGAACAGACGTTTCTCCAGATCCTGGTAAGCACCCACCCCTGATGAACTTATATGTGGCCACCAGATCACCCCTGAGCCTGCGCTTTTCCAGGCTGAAGAGTCCCATGGCTCTCAGCCAAGCCCTTATTTAGGGAGTGGGACACTCAGTGTCTAGGCCCCTGTCACCCTGAGGTGGTCTCCTACTTCCTACCAACCCCAGGCAATCGTAGTCCACATCTTTGACATAAAGCTTTGGGGTTGTTAATCAGGCAAGTCTTGCTGGCTGCTTCCCCAAGATCAGCTGGGCAACTCATCCCAACAGAGACAAAACAGAGCCCCTCTGATTTCTCACTCAGTCTTTGCTACCATGGACTTCAGCTTTTCTTTACAAGAATCAAGTTGAAACTTGCATTTTTGTCCAATGGAAATTGCAGAGGGTCAGATATTTAATGCCAGGTTCACATCTCCAGATGTAGCAGGCTGGCACTAAGCTTGGTTTGCACTCTCAATTTCTCAACACGCACCTGTCATGAGAACAGTGGTTCTCAGCCATTCCCCATAATAGGACCCTTTAATGCTTGGAAATCCCCCTTTTCTTGAGACTTAAGATGGTGGTGGCATCCCTTTAATACCTACTCATGGTGACTCCCTTTCTCAGGTAGAAAACCCACCTGGGAAAGGATCCCAAGGGATCTTCAGAACCATATCTGCACCAGGTTCTTGGGCTGGGGGTAGGGGAGGCAGTCACAGGGGCGCTTGGCCACTTGTGCAACAGAGAGTTGCCACTACGTGAAGGGGATGCCCCCTCCTCCTAAGCACAGTTCTCTGGGTCCAGGCAGCAGCATATGTTGCCTCCCCTCTTCCTCTCCCTGCCTTCCTTTCTTTGCAAGTCCTCACAGGAGGCCCATTAAACACTTAGCTGACCTTGGACCTCCGCCCGTGACAGCTGCACGTGACAGAGGGGAGCAGCACGCTTCCATCTGAGAGAGCTGTCAGCAAGGTGATTTACCAGGCTCGCTCCCCACAGCCCCCCTCCTCCCTTCTCAGCTGAGCAGGAGGGGATGCTGGGCTGCCCGGGGCAGTGAGAGACTGATAGGGGATGAAGAAGAGGATGGAGGGAGGTGGCTTTTCCATAAACGAAGGCGGGCAGACAGCAGCAGCCTGCATTATATACAGCTGGCTTTCCAGAGGCACAACACTGGGGTAAAGCCATAAGAAATGATTGAATCTGGCTGCACTTGTGGACTCCAGCAGGGGCTGTGGCTGTGTTTCTGGGGACAAGGACTCTAACAGAACAAATATATCATAGGGAAAAGCAGGGCAAGCACTTCTCTGCCCCCCCCCCCAATGAGGCAAGGTCACCGGTGTGTCTTAGCCCAGTCCAGAGGGACCACCTCTGGTGTGTCTCAGCATAAAAGAACATTTGATAAGGCTATTATGGTATCAATTGGGATGGTAGCTCTTGCATCTGTATACAGAGAAGAGAAGGGGGAAGGGGAGTTTGACTAAGGCCTCCACACAATTGTAAGTCCTGCGCTACTGTGCAGGCAGGAACATCCTGTGGTGGTTGGTTACAGGACCATTACTCTCCATTACTGCACCCTGAGATCCTATGGCATGACCCTGAGCTGTTGCTGCTTTGATATGTCTTTTGATAAGTCTTTGATAATATTCTTATTCTGAACCCAAAGGACTTCTGGCACAGGCATGCTCTGCTCTAGGAAGGAAATAGGATAATCTAGGAAGGAAGTGTTTGGAAATCTCCCTAGGATCTTGCGGCTCTCAGCCATTTCTTAGCGGGCCCAACAGTTCTTCCCTCACCTGCTCTCCCTCCCACCTGCTCTACATCCCCAAATAAGTTAAAGGAGATTTCACCTGCCTGCTCATTCAGAGTGATCCTCAAAGTATTTCTGTGCTATGTTTTGGACACTGTGAAATCCTGAAATGCCTCTTCCCCCAAACTTCCCCACTTCAGGGCCCTGTATGCCCTGTTGAGCCCCTTTAAGAAGCTAGTGGAAAGTTGTGACTGTAGTGGCTATATGGAGGTGGTAGGAAAAGTGACAAGAATTGGAAGAGGTTTTAGAGCTGGAACAGCACTGCCAGTAAGTGCAGCTGCCAACAACATCTGGGATAATAATAATGGTCAGTTGCCATGATTCATCCCTACCTCTGATACTCTATTTTACAACAGCCCTTGGGAAGGGATCATTGGAAAGGGTATATTATTCTTATTTCTTATTCTTTATATTGCTGAACTATATAGAAACATAGCCTTATTAAACCCATTTCTCTAACCCAGTCTAAACTGCAGGATATTTACCACTGATCCTAGGCGATGGATTCCAAACAAAGCAAGGAAACACCGTTAGTCTCAGTGGCGTGGCTTGCTGGTAATGTATGTAAGAAAATGAGAGCTAATATCACCACCAAGACTAGGCCACGTGGTAAAGGCCAAAGTTTTCAACGCCTCAACAGCCACGCACAGAACCAGATTTCAGAAAAGGTAGTTGTCTGTTTGGATAAGCACCCAAAAGGCTGATGGGCCAAGATTTCCAAACATGTCTATTGACTGGTTTGGGATTGCCAACTCAGGACACCCGAAAGGGGCTTTATTTTCAGGCACTGCTTGCTCAGCATGTCTGAAACACTGGTCTCCTTTAGGGTGTCCCAAGTCGGACACCCCAAAATGAAGATATAAAAACCAAGCCTCACCACTAGGTGGGGGTGAGGAGTAGGTTTTAGCCTGTTTGCATGTAGCAAACATCTATCCTGGGATAGACAGGGATAGATGAAAATAATTGTGTATAACTTATACTGGTAGCACTTTTCTCTCATTTTCCACAGGGCTGAGGGAAGGTATTCCAGTTTAGAGGTTTGCATCATCTATCTGCTACTTTTTTCTGCTGGTGTGATGCTGATGACATGGCCTGACACTGACAAAAAGATAGCTGATATCTGGGAGTCTGGACCGCAATATATCTATTTGTACACTGGACTGAGACCCACCTTTTCACCACTCGGTCATCCAATGATAATAACAAACCTACTGTCAGGTTTGGAAAGGAAAATCCCCAAACTCAATTTTGTTTTGCTTGAATAAAATAATTTGATAGATTTTGGGGTTTGGAAAATCCCATCCCTAAACCAGACCCCTAAGAACAGGAATGGAAAGTGAAGTACAAGATGCTGGGGTGTGCAGTGTGGTGCAGCATGAATACTCAAGTGTAACAGTGTGCTTGAGAGAGACTTCCCCTCTATTCAGTCTCCTTCTGCCTAGGTTACAGAGACTTATCACAATGCTTTTATGCAACAGTGTCTGAGGATCAGGAATCACCTAGGGAACATTTAAGCAATTCTATGAGCAGCACTGGGGTGCTGGTTCTCTGCTGGAGGAGAAAATGGCAGGTGTATGCTACGTGGCCATCTCTTCCAAGTGCCTTAAAGCCCAAGGACTGGCTAGTCCATCATCTCTTCACCATTCAGCCCAGGATATCATTGTGAGAGTGACCAAGGAAGAGGCCAGGGCAGTGACCTTACTCTAAAGGACTCCTCTAAGGGCCACTGAGGTCACTGGGCACCCTTCTATCAACTTGCAAGGGCCTTTGGATGCCTTCTCCTGGTGGGTTTGACTGAGCAGATGGTGAGATTCCCTTCTAACCAGATATGTTAGAGCAGAGCCATCTTTCCCTAACACACATCTCTTAGGGATGGAGAGGGCAAGAGAAATTTCATTGCCTGCCCTATACCTTGTATCCCTCTTGCCATGTCTGTAACTTTAAATAAAAAACACCAGTCCTGAAGAAGGGCAGTGGGGCTCCCCCCAGACCCCCCCTTTTTCTTTAAATTCATCTCCCTCAGCCATCCAGGGCTGTCCCTGCTGGAAAATTACTTGCACAAAAGCTCCCTCAGCAGTAATTACCTAAATGGGGGGAAGGGAGGGGAGATCTATTTAGAATCCACTTCATTGCAGGATTAGCTAATTAATTAACGGTTTCACTGACAACTCGAAGGGGAAGAGTGTGTTAAATAGGAAGGCTACGGAGCTTGATTTATGTGATCTGACACCCACGTTCTCTCTGCCAGCTCGCCGCCCCCTTCCTCCCCCCACCAGCCCTGCCATGAAAGGCCCACCCAAGCCATTCTCTTGCTGTATCTCCAGAGCCCCAGAGGGCAACATTCCTGATGCAGCGGAAGGGCCGAAATGAACTGACAGAAGGCCAGTGTGGGGGAGACAATGACGAGGTAATGAGAATGAGAGGGTTATTAAGTAGCAGATGAAGCTGGGCTCAGAATGGGCTACGGCCCACCGAGCTGCTTGGCTAGCAGGGCCACCCATCTGCCCAGCTTTGCCACACACACACACAAAGGCCCTGGGAAGATGACAAAACCCAACAGCCCTCCACGGGCAGGCCTGGCTGGTGATTTTCACAGGTGATTTGCTCAGAAAGGGCAAGTTTGCTCTGAACCCATTTACCAACCTGAGTCCACACGTCCATTGACTCCATGCACACTCCAGCATCCTTCTCCCTGTGGGATCTGGTCCTGATTTACAGAGTGACCTAGTGAGTTGTTTTCCATGTCTATAAAACCTGGCCCTAAGAGAAACGATGGTCTCAGGGTTAGGATGTTTGTCTGGGACATGCAAGATGCAGGGTCGTTTTCCTGCTCCGACACAGATTTTCTGTGTGATCCTGGCCCAGTCACTGAGGGTGTGTCTGCACCGCGTTCCCAGCAGTCTTGAGGAGGAAGGATGTTCAGTGCTCAGTTCTTCCTGCCCTTGCACGCTAAACCCCAGGTACCCCCTGGCTACTGCCAACTCCTCAGTGTCCAGCACACCCGAGGCCTGCAGTGCAGGTAAGGGTGCTGAGAGAAAGCGGTGCGTGGCGGGTGACCAGTGTCCCCGCTGGGCAGGGAGAGGTGTTTCTGGAATGGCTTCACTCCTGCCTTTCTGGGTTTGCCCTGTGAGCAGGACACAGGACATGCCTGGGAATGACATATCCTGGACATGCAGGGATTGTGAAATGGGGTTAACAGCTATACTTTACCTCACAGGCGAGTTGTGCTGATTGATGTGTTTCTGACTAGAGGGTGCTCAGATAGGACTGGAATACAGCCAGATAAATACCTCAAGTAAAGAAAAGTTGACTTTTACTGAGTGAAATATTTCCTTCAAAACAGGGTTTTGACAGAAAAATTGGGTTTTGACTGCACAGGATCTCTTTGTTCCATGGAAAATGTTCATTTTTCATCAAAAAACTGTGCACTCCAAAATCAAAATTAGCCATCTGTGTTTGGCTGAAATCTAAAATATTTTGTCCAGAAATCAAATGATTTTGATTTCAAAATGGTACTGTGGTGGCTTCAGCCTCCTCTCTGGGGCAAATCCACATCTGAAATTTATCTTATACGGTGTAATGGGGCCACTGCACACCCACAATGCACTGCTTTCCCTCAGCACCCTCACCCTTCTATTTTCCACAGCTCTGATGCTGACCCGGCCCGCCTCTGTGAAGCACTGCAGACCCCGGATGAGCAGCACTATGGAAATATTGAGTACTATTTTAAGTCATCTCTACTGTGTGTGAAGGCAGATACAGCAGATTGTTTTGGCTGCACTTCAATCTGTCTTGTTTTCACTCTCAAATATCTCCAACAACTGGTGGACTTGGCAATGGCTACCAGACAGGCACCACCATAACAAACCTGGGTCACCATATCCAGAGAGTTTGTATTGGGGTTTGCAAAAAGACGGAGAATGGGAGACAGAATGGCTGATGCTTGGCTAACTATCAGGAATTCTCCCTCTTAGCCAAGTGTTCAGATACATATCTCGGGGTGCCGACAACAGCCTGGTTTTGGGACCTACTTGTTTCATAGTCATAGACATATAGTCATAGTCCTGCAGAGTGAGCATCTCCCAGGCATGCAATTCACTTGCACAAGGGCATTCTACCCTGGTGTCTTTCTCAGGATAATCAAGGAAGTGCCCAAAGAACAAGCAGCATAGCTGATATGCCCTGATGATCCCCCATGGTCACCAGGCGGAAAGGCCCTGAGACTGCTCTAGTCTATGCCCTGTGAGCCAGGCTGGTGCAGAACTCATGCTGATGAGTGAGAGGGAACAAAGGGCTCCCCTGTGCCACTTCTGTACTCAGTCATCAACCTGAGGGCAGCTGTGAGACTGGCATTCTCTCTAAGTATTTATCCTTTGCCCATCATGGTGGTACCTAAGCATCTAGCAGTGGGTGGCAATGACAGCTTCATTGCCTTGCCCCTGGGCACAAGCACAGGGGTCTCAACTCTAGCACACTGTGGTGCAGTATCACTAGAACACCCTTGCAACCACTCATCAGCACAGGCAAGAGGCCAGCCAGAGGTTGTTACCATTCACAACCTCCCTACAGCCCAGTCAGCCTCACTCCAAGCTTCAACCCTTCAAACAGTCACCAGAGGAGGCTGGCTACATAGCAGGACAGTGCAATAACATTTCCACTGCTATGACAGTTAGATCATTTTAAAAAAACTATCCCTTTCTGGGAGGAGTTGGCATTTAGTGGATAGAGCTGAAGGCTGGGCATCAGGAAGACCTGAGCTCCATTTCTGGTTCTGCCACTGACATTGTGAATGTCTTCTGACAAGTCACTTCTGTATTCTGTTCTTCAGTCTTCCCATCTATAAAATAGGAATAAGACACTGACCTTTATAAAGCCCTGTTAAAGAATATGGGATTAATAATCACTGCTAAAATACACAACTTTCCATGTCCCCCTACCAAAGTGGATGCTAGTTCCAATGATCATGTGCTTTATGTGAATCACATAGCTGAAAGCAAAAGTGGAGAGGACATTTGTATTGACCCCACCTCCCCTAACTTCTAAAATATGTTGTGTTTTATCTATAGCTGGGCTTCCTGGGCACTTTTTATTTGAAAGCTGTTACTATCTGTTGCTTCCTTGATGGCCAAAAGGAGTTTGGTGGGGCTTGGTTCAGATCCCAGCAGACTCAAGAACAGCCAACACTAACCCACTCTTTTTGACCACCTCAGAAGCAGGACCGGTTACAGAACAGATCATTGACACCAGGACCAATCATAGTTCAGAAGATAAACTGTCACATAGTTGTATCTAAAAAGAAAACTTGTCATAAATTTCCAGCTAAATTTGTTAATTCATGCCTAGGGTTAAAATATCATCATTTTTAACTAATGCTTCATTTATTGTTAATTATTTGATTTTATTTTGTTGGAATTATGAAAGGACATAATTCTACTCCTTGGGGAAAAAATTGCAAAGTTTCACACATTTCTCTTAGGTGAAAATTTGTCAGTTTCACAGCAAAAATAGGGATTGTTTTAATGGCAAAATGTCAATTATGTTTTTCTTTTGCTTACATCACCTTTCGCTGGCTTGACAAGAAAAAAAAAGATAGAACTGTAGTGAAATCACAGACTATATCTCTTTTAATTCATAGAGAACTGGTAAAAAATAAGTCTAATTTCTTTTTTTTCCAGCAGTGCAGCACCTTTTCTCATGCTTCATTTTCCATATACCCAATAAAACATCTTAAAAGTCTTAAGAAGATTTTTTTTCTATGTGAGGTTACTTTTTAAGCATAAATTGAACCATACATCTTTGTCTTATTGTTCTCTTCTATTCCTCCCATCTGTTTGTTCTGTTATCAGTTGGTTTCTGGTTTACATTTAGATTGCAAGCCATCTTTGTTCTCTGTTTGTACAGCACCTGACGCAGTGGAATACTGGTCCTTGAGTGGGACTCCTACTTGCTGTCACAATACTACTACTTCTAATACTACTACTATATTCCTTTGCCTTTAAGAATACTCTGCCTGGGCGAGTACAAAGTTGATGAATATAAAAAAATCCCTTAACATATTTTTAAATTGAAAATGGAAATGCATCAGATGTTGTCATCTACTAAGGTGGGATGCCTCCATTTTAGATTTTGACAAACACCGATTTATAATGTTTTCCCTTTACCATCCCTTGAAATTAGGAAGATGAGAGTGTGTTGTTGTAAATTCCTACTGTGGGTCTATGTCCTGCAGCACACACTTCACTTTATGCAATGGGAGTAACTCCGCTGACACTGATCAAGCTTAATCAATTAGCAGAGCACCTCCTTCCCCTTTGAAGAAGGGGTGAACGGCTTGTGGCTACATCATGAATCTAGCTCCAAGCAGCGTTGCCACTAGAAACTTCATGGTCTTCAGGCAACAGGAGCCTCAGAGGGAGATCTGACCATTGGCTTTAGGACTATATAGAAGTGGTAAGTTCATTGCATATGACTTGCAGGGTCAGGGCCTTGGATGGTTTGTGGGGATAAAAAATGAGGGTAAGGAGCCAACAATGAGTTTCAATTTAGCTTGGACTGGTAGTGAGCAGAGGTTGTTACTTAGGAGAAGAAGTGGTGAATCACTAATGTAACTAAAGGTCCACAGAACAAAAATCAATTGTGGCCAACACTAAACAACTCCCCTGTTGGCAGCATGAACAAAAAAGCCAAGGGCTGAGAAAGACCTCCCCTCGCGCTCTTACCATTAAGCCATGTGGGTCAAGGCTGATTATACTGATGGGGAAACTTCCACTGCTGCTGTCTATGCTGTGCCCACACCTAAGGATACAGAAAACATTGGCTCCAGGGCTGGCAGCCTGTGTCCTTATTGCATAAAGCGGGTGTATCAGGGTGTGGACAGTTACTTTGGTGTAATTTACATTTGGGTGGTACACCAATATAAATGAGTGGGGTCAGGACAAGACAACCAGACAACTGTCTTAGGACAGAAGGTGCCATTACGCTGCTTCTTCTCTACGCTGGGGGTGGCCAACCTGTAGCATGGGCAGCCTCTGTGTGTGGCCCAAGGTAGACTGGGCAGGGAGCAGGGGGCAGAGTGGCAGGTAGGGAAGAAGCAGAAAGCAGAGCAGCAGATTGGGCAGGGAACACAGGCCTCAGAGCAGAAAGCAAAGCAGCAGATCAGACACAGGAAGAAGATTGTAGTGGTGCTCAGGGAGGGTATGGAGCTAATTTGTGACATGCCTGTCAAAAAAAGCTAGCCCACACTGCTCTAGGTGGGGAGGGAACAGGTAACAGGCTGTTTGCATTTTATAGACAAGTACTCTGTGTTGGCAGTATAGATTGGCAACAGTTTTACCCCTGATTTTTTCAGGTGTAATTCTCCACCAGCTTGGATACAAGCTTGGGTTTGTGCTGTCTATCCACTACCTTTTTTACACCAGTTTACACTGATTAATGTTTACAGTGGTGTAAACATTTTGTCTGTCCACACTGGGAGAAGTTATGAGGAACAGTGAAGGAGAGTATCAATAGCAACCCCAACGCTTGTATTCTGCTGCCTGTGAGGAGTGGTGCAGGAATGCTGGCAATGGGGAGGCCCTGTGCTGTAGCACGGACGCACAGCCTTGGTGCAGGTTCATTGGTGATGGGGACACTTGCTCCAGAGCCTGTATATACTGCAGTGGCTTGGGAGTGCCAGCGATGGAGGGAAGCTCTTACCACTGACTCTGTTCATTGCTTCAGCCCCTTGAGCACCAGAGGTAGAGAGGGGGTTAAATCAAAATAAATGTTAAATCAGAAATAAATAAATACTGGGGGTTCCTCGCCGGCACTCACTCCCCCCAGCGCTTAGATTGCTTTTTTTGATGGTTTCTAAATAGAGCCGGCTGATCGCATCTGGGAGTGAAATGAAACAGATTTCATTTTTCACACGCGGCACAATGGCCGTGCTGACAAAGGAGGAAGGCCGCCCATTGTTCCACTCTGCCATCCTCACATCCTACCTCTGTACCGTGAATTAACCCCTTTCACCTCGGCCATTGTCGCGACACCACTTCTGAGCTGCTGAACAAAGGCGGAAGAAAGCCCTCTCCATGTATGTGTGTGTGGGGGGGAGGGAGTGAGAAGGGGGGGAACGGGCTGAGACAGGTTTGGGCTCAGAGCTGGCGTCTGTCATTTCTTTCCCTCTCCCTGTATGTGGCTGTCTCTCCGTGTCTTGCCTGTCAATCAATAACAAAAGGGGACTATCTCTCCTCTCAGCCACTGCTTATCCAACCTTGCTTTTTCATAAGCACCCTCATCCCTTTGCCTGAGCTCTCCCCCTACCTGCAAGCTGCTGAGTCTCAATGCAGACATGTGCCAGGTGGGGGGCACTAAGTCTCATTCTCTGCTGTCTGACAGCACCTTTATCTCAGCGGGATGCCACTGGCTTCACCATTGCTACTTTGGATTTGCACCAGGGTGCATGAGTGGGGAACCTGATGCTTTGTTTCTCTGGTTTGGGGACCTTTTACAAGCTGGGTAATGCAGGGAGATTTAATCTCCACCTTGATTTGTGCCTGCAATGACTTTGATAGACATTGCAGTAAGCCAGGGTCAGGTCATGGCATTGTATAGCAATTTTCATGAGGAGAGGGGACATTGGCGTCATGTCCCCCATCTGTGGGCATGAGCTATGTACTGAAAGGGACAGGACTTTACCTTCAAGAGCAAAGTGGATGCTTATCTTGCTGGGATCCTATGACCCCAGCTGACTTCCTGCCCTTTGGACGGGGGGCTGGACTCAATGATCTTCTGAGGTCCCTTCCAGCCCTAATGTCTATGAAATCTATGAAATCTATGAGGACTGAGATAGTAGGTGACAAGACCTCTCCTGCTGTTCCCAGCATCAATACAGATAGGGGGTCTAAAGAGCAAGGTCTCCAAACCACTTTAGGTTCCCATTCATCACAAGGGGTGCATCTGTAGGAGATGTTTACTGCAGAGTAGACTAATTAGCTGCACAGTAAACATCTAGACATCTACATGTGTGCCCCTATTAGACTGGAGTAAGCGAATTAACTCTGCAGCAGGGTAGTACTTGTAAATACAAGTACTATCCTACTGTGGAGTTTTTTACTCTGCAGCAGCACCGAGGTAGATGCTGCCCCAGCTGGCTGCGCCATGAAAGTGCTTCACTGTGGGTGCTGCCTGCCAGTTAGCCCTGTACTAGAGCACCCTTGTGCCCCAGCCAGCTCCTCTCCAGCACTCTGAGCTAGGGGGAGCATCCCTAGGCTGGCAGGCTGAACCCAGGGGCCTCCTGCTAGCTGGGGCTGCTCCAACCTGGCTCAATGTGCTGCAGTCCCAGGCACACGTGGTGCCTAGGAGCAATAAAATCAAGAGCAATAAGCTCTAGAGTTTATTGCTTCACATTAATTGCACATGTAGACTTGCCCTCAGAGTGCTATATTGACTCCAGGGCAAGTACCTGGGACCACCACAGTCAGTTACAGTTTCATCAAGCCAAAACAAAACCATTTTCACCTCATGCTCAGGAGAGTCAAGCAGTGCTTTTGATCACTGGGGCACATGATCTCTCAGTCAGCAGATCTCAGACATAAATCAGTAATTATCACTCTCCTTGCATCCCTCAACTGGCTCCCTCTTCTTTGTTGCAGCAAATTTAAGCTGCTTGTCTTTACTTCAAAGTTCTTCACTAACCACCCATGCCTTGCCTGCCAACTCTACTCAGTGCCAGGGCATCCTCTCCCTCTTGTAATACCCCTCTCTAACTAGTCTCTATCACCCAGTAGGTTTTCACCAAGACATCATGCTTTGTTCAGTGCTACCTCCCTTTCGTGGAGAAGTTCCCCTTAAACATCCATGATTTTGTCAGCCATCAGATCTGCCTTTCAAACTCTCCTTTGCCGTGATGCCTACAAATAACTTGTGAGTGGTTTGGCAGTTACTGTGCTGGGACTGCTGCTTAGCAGGCTGACCAGGGCTGTCCATCGTTCCCTGGTGCTCTGCTGTTGTATCCACCTATGGTCTCTTGTCTTACCCTTTGTTCTGTGTCTGTGCAGTGTCAAGTGCAATCGAACCCTGTTCTGTGATGAGGGCCCCTGGATGCTACTGAAATAAACAGTAACAATTGTACATGGTCCTTACAGCATCTGAGTTCCTTAAATCAAGGCACAGCATAAATTACCATAATTATGACAATTATTAATGGAGTTAGCAGTGTATGGCTCCCCTTACTGCAGTGACTATCTCAAAGTACTGCCTCAGAATACTCTAGGCTCAGCCTAAAATCTAAGATGGATCCTCTGGAGGAACCTCTTGGTTTCCCAAAATCCTGTTCAAGTATATGAGGGGAACTGTTTTCCAGGACAGCACAAATCAAGTAAGATCACATAATCATAGAGAAGGAGGGCTGAAAGAGACCTCCAGAGGTCATCGAGTCCAACCCCCTGCCTGAGGCAGGATCATCCCTATGCAAACCATGCTGTACAAACTACAGTTTAAATTCTACATAAGACTACTATCAACCCTAGCACAACACAGACCTAGCACCCAGACTTGCCACAGGTAAAGCAGGGGAGCCAGAGCAGCCAATGTCCTGCTTCTATGAAATGTTGTCAATATATGCTCAAGAGATCCTGGATAGAGGGCCATGCCCTTACTACAGAGGAAGACAACACCCACAGTCCATATAAATTTGACGGTGGGGTAAAATTCCTTCCTGACCCCAAATATGGCAATCAGTCTGACCCTGAGTGCAAGGACAAAACCCTCTAGCTAGCAACCTCTGGCTTTGGTCCCAGAAGGAGCACTGGCAAACTCCAGTCAAAGACTGCAGCCCTGGCTGTAGCCAATATTCAGTGCCCCTGGAAAGGCTTAAAAACATCTTAAAGCACATAGCAGGAAAGAAGTGGGGGCCACGGGGAGCACCAGCAAAGCCCAGAAGTGTGGGAAACACCCGCAGGAGAACATAGGCATAGCTACACCTAGATCATCCCCAACCAGTGACTGTCTAACCTCTTCTTGAATGCCTTCAGTGGTGGAGAGTCCACAACTTCTCCATCACTAGTCTATTGCACTGCCTCACTGTTCTACCAATGAAGAAGTTTTTTTCTGGATAGCCAAGATAAACTCACTTTGTTAAGTTTAGATCCAGCTAAGCAACCAGCTTTTGGAGGCATATCAGAACCACTAGCCTTTCTCACTTTCCTTCTGTTGGTGTGTTGCAGTGGAAATGGTAGCAGGAGAAGAAAAAAATAGTTGACTTCCAGCTTCTAATAGTTGTCAGAGAACATATAAAAGGGGGACAGCTTAGGAAGTGAGCAGCCAGAAGAATTAATTTTGGGGAGTCTCCCTTTCTCCAGAGCCCTGCTGCAGGAAGACCCTGAGTAGACAAGAATTTTCATGGAACCTAAAGGGTTTGACTCACTAGGCACATCCAGACGAGTCCACATGTGCCTCTTGCTGTATCTCAAAGCAGTCTGAGACACTGCAAGAGGCATGCTGGGAACAAAAAAAGTTCCCTGCACTGCATATTTGCAGCTGGGGCTCAAAATTTGATACCTGGAAATCCAAGTATCAACACCCCCCAACCCACCCGGAAAGCAAGTGGGGCAGGGCATGATCCAGGACCATTCCCAGTGTGACATATGGTCCCTGAGAGCAGTGCCAGCCCCTGGGTGACAGCCTGAGTGGCCTGGAGCTGCACAAAGGCACATGGCCCCACGCCAAGCCCATGAAATGTGGCACAGACAGCGCTGGGTACCAGGCAGGTAGGGCTGAGCCACACTGCCCCACACCATGGGGTGTGTGTGCCAGGAGGGCCCTGAGCACCCCAATGGTTACTGCTGCTGTTGGGGAGGGGAGGCTGTGGGCCATGCAGGGGGGGACCATGTGCCCTGTGGGGGCATGTGGGCTGTGTGGGGGGTGGGGCTGTGGGCCCTGCAGGGGGTCATGTGGGCCCTGGCAGAGAGGCATGTGGGCCTTGTGGAGGAACAGGGCCAAGGGGACGGATGCTGTTGCAGGTGGCAGAAGGTCACAGCTAGGCAGAAGCCCCCACTGCCAGCCTGCCACAGTGGGTAGGGGGTGCAGGGGCCACTCCGGGTTAGGGCTACTTCAGCAGTCCAGCTGGCACAAGCAGTAGTGTCCCCAGATACCAAGTGGCTGGGCCTCAGAAGTTCCTGAAGGCACGTAGCCCTGACCTGCTTGCCAGGGCAAGATTTTATATTGCTGAGGCCAACACAGGTGCTCGCCCCAGCCTCCAGCTCCCCCTGGCTGCAGATCCAGGAGGAGCTGGGCAAGGTCATTTTGCCCCAAGTGGCACAACTTGCCCCACACTAAAGTGCATGCCCAGGCATGACCAGGTAGCTAACTAACTGGACATTGGACATGAGATTGACATCATCTACCTAGACTTCAGCAAGGCCTTTGATACTGTTTCCCATGAGATCCTCTCAATTAAGGTGGAGGGTACTGGCCTGGACCAGTCAACAGTGAGGTGGGTTAGCGACTGGCTCAGAGGCCAATCCCAGTGAGCTGTAATTGATGGGATGGCCTCATCCTGGAGGGCTGCCTCCAGTGGTGTCCCCCAGGAATCAGTGCTTGGGCCCCTGTTCTTTAACATCTTTATCAGTGACCTGGGTGAGGGAGTGGAGAGCGCAATGATTATTTTGCAGATGACACCAAGCTGTGAGGAAATACGGGCACATCTGAGGACAGGGCAAAGATCCAGTAAGACCTTGACAGGCTGGTTCCATGGGCTGAATGCACTCAGATGAGGGTCAATAGAGACAAGTGTCGGGTCCTTCATCTGGGTAGGAAAAACCTTCGCTACAACTATATGATGTGTGATGGTCTACTGGCAGACACCATATCTGAAAGGAACCTGGGGGTGACAATTGACCAGAAGATGAATATAAGCCACCAGTGTGATGACGTCGCCAAAATAGCAAATAGGACTCTGGTGTGTATCAGCTCATGTGTTGCCAACAGATCCAGAGAGGTGCTCCTCCCCCTGTATTCGGCATTGGTGAGGCCACAGCTGCAGTACTGTGTCCAGTTCTGGGCACTGCACATCAAGAAGGAGTGGATAAGCTTGAAAGGGTACAGAGAAGGGCCACCCACATGATCAAAGGTCTGGGGGACAGGCCCTATGAAGAGAGACTCTGGGAACTGGGTTTGTTCAGCCTGAGTAAGAGAAGACTGAGAGGTGACCTGATAGCTGCCTACAAGTATGTCGGGGTGAACACCAAGATCTAGGGGAAGGCAATCAGGACTCACATGATATCTTTTATTAGACCAACAAGATTTTTGCAAAAATAAAATTCTTTAATTGCAAGCTTTCAGGCACAAACGCCCTTCATCAGACATTGGAGGAAAGATTGTAAAAGTTCTCTTGGGTAGAAAATGAAAGTTCATATTTCACAGGATTTCACAGAGGAGTCAATAGATGGAAAACTCCTCGGGGCAGTCAGTTCATAGCTGGTCTGGAGCCTCTCCCCTCCTGTGAGGATCTGTGATGATGCAAATTACCTTGAAACAAAGGCAGGAGAAGGATCTCAGGTTTCAGGTGGGTACAGTTGCTTCCCACTTGGGAAAATATGAAGATTTCATTTTAAAAATTGGCTAAAATGTGATATCTTCCATGTGTCAGGTATCCAGGGTGTAGCCGTATTGGTCTAGAGGAAAAGGCAATCAGCACTTGTAGTAGAGATGATTTTTTTTATTAGACCAACAAGATTTTTGCAAAAAAAAAGTCTTTAATTGCAAGCTTTCAGGCACAAACACCCTTCAACAGGCATTGGAGAAAAGATTGTACAAGTTCTCCTGGGTAGAAATGAAAGTTCATATTGCCTTTTCCTCTAGACCAATACGGCTACAACCTGGATACTCGACACATGGAAGATATTGAATTTTAGCTGATTTTTTAAATGAAATCATATTTTCCCAAGCAGGAAGTAACTGTGACCACCTACAAGCTCGGATCCTGCTCCTGCCTTTGTTTCAAGGTAATTTACATCATCACAGATCCTCACAGGAGGTGAGAGGCTCCAGATCAGCTATGAACTGACTGCCCCGAGGAGTTTTCCATCTATTGACTCCTCTGTGAAATCCTATGAAATATGAACTTCATTTCTACCCGGGAGAACTTTTACAGTCTTTTCTCTAATGCCTGATGAAGGGTTTTAGTGCTTGAAAGCTTGCAATTAAAGAATTTTTTTTGCAAAAATCTTGTTGGTTTAATAAAAGATATCATCTATACTACGAGTCCTGATTGCTTTTTCCTCTAGACCAATATGGCTACAACCTGGATACCTGAAGATCTAGGGAAACAACTCTTCAGAAAGGCACTCCTTGGAAGGACAGGGTCCAATGGGCACAAGCTAGTCAAGGAAACATTTAGGCTAGACATAAGGAAAAACTTTTTTTTCTGTAAGGGTGTCTAGAATCTGGAACACACTCCCAGCAGGGGTGGTGCAGTTGCAGTCCCTGGAGGTGTTGAAGAAGAAGCTGGACAAGCACCTTGTTGAGCTCATTTGAGCCCAATCACCTCCTGACCATGGCAGGGGACCAGACTTGATCTTACAGGTCCTTTCTGGTCCTTTAAATCTATGATTCTATGATTGAAACCTACATTTTTACAATTGTTTCTCTTTTTTTAGATTCATTTAGAGTCATTTAGACTCAGGGCTAAGCTCAGCAGAGAGAGTCAGCTAATGTCCCACAGTGCTGAGGTGAGTTAATGACAGACAGTTGGAGAATACTCAGTATTGTACATGTGTGGGATTTTTCTTTCTGAAAAGAAAGCCAGAGCACTCCAGACCTGCCTTCACCAGCCCACCAGACTTTCTGTTCCTTTCTTCAAACTGGAAATGGCACATCCAGTATTTGTGTGGGGGACTGGATAAATATACGTAAATATGAGCAAGTGTGTGGAGGGCAGAATTTGAGATTCTTTCCGACCATATGATTCTATGATTCAAACACAAGCACACAGGCTTTCCTGTAAGGGATTCTGGGTCATCTCTTCCAAACCAGTCTCTCCTGCAAGAAATAATACTGCGATGACGAGGACTGCCACCAGGAGGTTTTCCAGATAGAGCAGTCTGGACACGTATTCCTACCCTACAGAAATTCAGGCCCTACTGAAGGTAGTTTAAAGCAGGTGGAAAACCATGTGAAGGTATCTGTTCTCTGTCCCCAAAACCAGTTATGCAGTTTTCCCAATGACTCTGTAATACAAGATGAGCAATGAAGGGTGGAGACAAGAGTTCATACCTTACAACCCCCTGCCAGAGCAGCAGCTACACCCGTGAGTAATGGAGTCAGGCCCCTCTGGTGATTAGGACTCTACAATAAGTCATAGTTCAACTCCTCTTCAAAGAGATGACCCTAGAATCTGAGTCTCCCAATTTTCCCATGTCCAGGACAGATACCTTAACTAGTGGGCAAAATGTGGGCCCCAACAAGACAATGATGCTGGTTTCAGTTCAGTGTCCAAGAGCTGCTAGTCATGGTTTCCAGTTGTTCTACAATTTGGGGGGATTGCACAGCATTTCTGCGTGCTTGCAGTGAAGCTGAATCATAACGGAGGATCATAAATGGAGTTTGACGCCTCCAGGGCACTATTGAACTGTTTCCAAGCATGCACAGTAGGACAAATTAGTTGCATAGGGTGGAAATGCAGCTGAGTAAGGAATTTAGGCATGTAATCATGGTTCAGGCAATCATAGGAGGTGAAACAGGATGTCACTGGGTGACTTAGATGCCTAAAAACTTTGTAAAGGCCACTTGTGCATCTAAGCAGTGAACTGGAATTCTGCCCTCAGTTTTTCCAAACAAAAAGCTAACCTGAGCTACGGCTAAAAGAAATCCTTCCTCAGCAACTAAACTAGGCTTGTTTCCCTGCCTTTCATACATATACATGGAGGGGTAAGGGAATAAAAAAGTGACTTGACTGGTAGATCCATTAGATTAGTATTGACCTAATGGCCTTTGTTAGAATTATCTTTCCCTATCACTCTCTTGGTTCCTTTTTTTTCTCAAAATCCCTCCAACACAAGACTAAGTAAAGAGGAAGGAAAGCACAGAATGGGGCTTACAACTCCAGGTCACTGCCCTGCTCTGCCTGGTCCCTCCATGACCTTGATCACTCGAAGTCTGTTTATACAGCTGAGCAGGAGAGCCAACAGACTCAATAAGGCAGCTACACCACATCCAATTTGGAAAGAAGGACATGTATGTGGTGTATCTCAACACAGTGGTCCTTGATGCCTTAAGTGAATAGTATAGACATGCCCTCAATCTCTTTGTGTAAAATGGTGATGATACCACCCCACTACTGCATAAGGAGGTTGTGAGGATCAATATATTCATGACTGTGAGGTGCTCAGGTATTATCTTAACCAGAGCCATGTTATAGGGTCCTTCTATAGATAAACTGGGAATTAAAGCTGATCAGAATACTTTTGTCTAACCATTTTTTCAATGAAAAATGTTTTTTTCCCAACCAAAATGAATAGTTTAATACAATTGCAAAAAAGGAAAAGCATCACTTAACGTTTTGGTCACAATTTTTAATTCTTTTGTTAAAAAACCCAATTTTCAATAAAAATATCCATCTTCAGTTTATAATTAAGTAAAATAGGTTTGTTTTGGTTTTCAAAATAAATGAATATTCTTGCTACTTTATAAAACTGCATTTTTACTACATTTTTTCAAACACACATGGTTTTTAGAAACAGATTTTCTACATTTTCCATTCAGGTTCTCCACTAAAAAGCTGAAAATTAGATGAAAAAAATCTTAAATTTCCTGTGAAAAAGAACAGCTATTCTCTAAAGAACTTGTCTGTGGACTCATGGTCTTAGATTATGAACTGAATTACCAATATTGGGGTGAGTATGAACTTGGTGCAAGTCATGCAAACAATGATAAGGGTGGGTTACTAGTATTGTGCAGAGTAACTATATTATGAGTTCTGTGTTTCCCATTGCTACTTGTCTGAACCATTTTGAATCACTAGTTCTTTTTTTTTCATCTGTGCCATCAGGCCTAGAAAATAACAAAGTGGGAAGGAACATGAGAATGTCATAGTAGATCCAGCCACTGGTTCATGTAGACCAATATCCCGTCTCCAGGAATGGCTGGTTACTGTTGCCTCAGAACAAGGTATGCATGCCCTTTGATGATGAGTTAGGAACACTAACATGCTTGGAAGGGTAACTGGTCAAAATCTGGAATTTCTATCAATTGTAAAATCCAAAATTTGAAAAAGTGGATGTGACTTGGACTGGAAGGAGGACTTAAAATTCCCAAACTAAAAAGGCGGAAACGTCATTTTTCAGTAAAGCCAAAATGTTTTAACTTGATCATTTCAGCTTCTAATTGCAGAGTATTCTATCAAAGGCAAAATGATAATGTTGAAAGGAAGTGTTTTGTGCTTATTCAAGAGAAACATCTTGGTAATTTCCTGCTAAAAATTCAATTCAAACTTTTAACTCTCTCTCTCTCTCTCCATTTCAGTTTAAGTTTAGGTTTCTTTGGTTTTGAACAGAAAATGGTTCTGCTGGAAGACTTTTGTCCTGCTCTATTTGGGAGAAGCTTCCTGTATATATCTGCAAAATTACCTGATTGTTACCCTTCAAAACGCTTCCTACAAGAGACACTGGCATTCGTTAGGCAGTTAGTTTGCTGACATTATGGCTTCTCAGGCTTTGCCACATTATTTTCTTGCACTTTTCCTGTCTGTATCCACTTCCTGTTTTTTATTATAAATTCCAAACACTCTGGTGCTGGGATTGCCAATTTATTTTGTTTGTACAGCACCCAGCACAATAGGGTCCTGGATTGTGACTGGTTCTCCTATCGGATAGTGTAATAGAAATAAGAGATGAAAGTGATACGCACCATTTTGCTTGAAACAAAAAGTCTGAGCAGTACAACATTTGAGTGTAAATTTGTTCCCAAACTGTGTTATGTGGACTTGCCCCTTTTGGGGTTCAGGAGAGGGCTGAGCAGTTTTCTCCTGGCACAAGCTGTTATGTGCAACTCTAGACTGCAGCATCCCTTTAAATAGCATAGGATTGAACTCCCAGCCGGGGCCTGCAGAGGGTTAGATAAGAGAATACAAACCACTACGGCTGCCCTTTTTTATCTTTCCTTTTTTATTATCTTCTTATGGCTTTAGAATTATCTTCACAGACACTACATTAATTTAGTCAGGGCAGGTAAGGTCACACTCAGACACAGTTGCTCATATTTATGTATATTCGCCAAAGGAGATAAATGGGAAAACAGACTAAGAGGGAGAAAGGGTGTGTGTAGGTGGGGGGAGGGAACTGAGTGGTAGGAAAAGAAGCTACTGACCCGAGAGAGAGCCCAAGCAGGAGGCAGGAATATTGGGGCCAAATTTAACCCAAGGGTAAGTAGATACAATTCTTGGTAGGTCACTGGATTTAAACCAATGGATGTAGCCCATTGGAAAGTGAACAAATGGTCTGTGCAGTTGTTTGCTGTGGGTTCATAGTGTGTGTTTATGTGATGTATTGTATAGGGAGCCTTTGTGTGGACTATGTATGTGGATTATAGGCATGTTTGCAAAAGTATGTGTATGCATGTAGACCACATACATTTGTGTGACTGCCTGTGGTGTTTGAAGGTGTGGCTTTGTATGTGTTGGAGGATAGGATATACATCTGTGTGACTGGGCTGTATGGGGCTGTGCATGTGGAGCTGGGTAGGACTATGTGTCTTCGTATGTGTTGGGGGAAGTTCATATGTGCCAGTATTCCAGCCAGGATGCTTAGAGGTATCTTGTTGCCTGCAAGACTCCCTGCCATGGCTGACAGCCACAGAAAGTTAAAACATTAAAACTGAGGTTAACAAACTGGGCAAAATGTGATGTTGCCTGCAGTATCTGACTTGCTCAGCAGTATTGCCAATGAAACAAAGGTTGGGGACTTGTGCTGTAGTAAGAAGGTATGTGTATGGGTATGTGGTAAGGGGAGTGTGCATATGTAACAATATCATTTACCACTACCTTGAAGCCATTTAGCAATTTGGGTCTCATTACTAGAATGGTATGAGTCCTGCTGCTCACTGCTGTAGTGTATATTCCATAGGCTGCCTTGTGCCTCCGTCCCCCACTCTGCAGACCAACTGGATCCACATGCTTTACAGGGGAAAGGAACATCTCGAAATTGCCCTTCTAGTTTGCTGGGATCTGTCTGGATGTGCATTAGTTATGGTGAATTTACCTGTGTGGTAGGTCATTCTGTGAAATAATATGCATTTCGAGGGAGGCCCCTGCTGTGTCCAGAGGCAGCTGGCCTGGAAATGATAGGGACATTTCCTGGGCGGCAGTTTTCCATCTGACAAGTGTTTTGAGGGGTATGGGTGGGCTTCTTCCTAAGAATAGGGCTGATAGAAAATCAACTGGAAACCATGCAGGGCATCCAGATGCTGAGCAGGTTTGAATGGCCACTTCTCCCCAGTTCAGTGAAAAAGCGTTCTGTATCTGTGTTGTGTAAGTTACCCAGCCTAAATAGGTCCCAAACAGTGGGAACATTTGGTCTGGAGTCCACAGTTCTACCATGGAATCAGAGGGAAATTTGCCTTGTTTGAGCCCATAACAGCTAGATGCCAAGATGAGATCCTTGTGCTCATAGCAGCATAAGCTAAAGGCATAAATGAGGGTTGTCGCTTACCTGACTTCTTTTCATACCTGCAAATCTATAGTTTGAGTTAAGTGGTGCCCTGAACTTGGGCTAGCTGCAGATACTCCAATTAGTAATGCAGCATGGATGCACCTAATCTGTGCTCCTAACCTGCTCAGTCTGTGCAGCCTGGGTGTTGCTTGGCAATGTGAGCTCCCAGTCAAGAGGGCTTCACTTAAGAGAATGCAGCACTGAAGATTAGGTCACAGTCCAATTGTGTAATGGGTGAAGATGCTTGTTCCCTACCAAAGACAGCTGAGAATGCAGGAGACCTTGCCCTTACTCCTTGTGATGAAAATCTAAGAGTGGGGATCATGTTACTTGCATGACAGTGACTGTGTTCCTGCCTTTAAGCACACTCAGTATGAACCACAGTGCTGGAGGTTCAGAAGATTCAGGGTTTAGCATGGGTAAAAAGGTCCCCAATCCCCCCTCCCCCACCATTTGGCTGAGGGAAAAGTCCCATGATGCAGCATTATAGAGGACAGTCATAAAGTTCCCTCCAAGGAACGCTTTGCCAGGTCTGTTATGGGAAGCATGCAAGAGCTGCAGGTAGGGACAGGAGGAGTTGTTAGTTCAGAGCTGCAGGAAGCCCTGATGTAGAGACTTTGGGCACTGCTGGAGAGCAGTCTGCAGAGGCCATCTTCAGTTTAGACAATCTCCTTCCCACTAGGTTACATTAAGGATCTCTTTCATCCTGGGAACAAGACAGGATGAGGAGGCACAGAGTTGGCTAAAGCTACGTTCACCACCCTTCTGCCTGGACAGCGAGCTCCGGGCAGCTTTTCTTGGAGGCAGAGCACTACATTTCACCCTTGGAGTTAGGAACTACTGAGTGAGACTGAAGCTGACAGAATCAGGCATCAGAAGTGATACTGGAGCAAAGGGAGAGCAGATACTTCCTCCAAGCCCACTGGTTTTGAAAGGAACTTTAGTGGAAATACAACATCAGTTTACAAGCAGGGTCTTGAAATATTTGTTACTGACATGCAGGCTACAGAGAAAGCAACCTTCAATTTAGGCACTTAGGGAACAGGTCAAACTGCACTGCAGTCATATAAATGCTTGAACCCAGGATGGAAGAACACAGATAAAGAGGATTTAGCACAGATTAGGGATAAAATTAAGAGATATGGGAGAGGAAGCTGCTATTTATGAGCACCGATTGTTTTTTTTATTTGCGACTGAGGGTGGTTGAGATGTATGGGGCTGACAAAGATCAACCATGTGATTTCAGAATCGTTGTGACTCCTTAATAAAATAATTTGTATTTTGCATTTGCATTCAGAATACATAATTACCATGTGAAGCACTGGCTGCTAAGGGAAGCTGATTTAACCTTAACCCAAGCCACAGACATTTCTAGAGCCAGTGAAATTAGTAAAATGCAGATTCAGGCTCTGAGTGACCTGGGAGAGAATCAGCAGTTACTCCCTGTGGAATCATTTCGGAAAAAGAAAACTAGGGATGACAGAAAGTAAAATGACCATCAAAATAAGGGCTACAGTGTGCAGTGCTTACTCACTTGGGTAAGAACTTACTTGCCCAAGTAAGTTGATTGACATGACATTACTTGCCTACTTCAGAAATGAACACGCTGGCCAGACGAATTAAAAGATCTCTAACAGGCAGAAATACCCCTGCACAAACTATGTTCAAGAACATGAACCCAGATTGAGACAATAGCAGATAATTTTTCAAAGATATCTTGCCCAAGTAGAATGAAGAATGCCCATGTGTGAGAAGAATAAGGCAGCAAGACAGATGCCTTTGTAGGCAGAATGACTGCATGGCAAACCACTTTAGATAGGCAAATAAAGCTAACCATTAGTGACAGTTGAGTTGAATGAGCTGAATTAGATGCTGGAACACAATGTGATCTTTCAAGAAAAAAAAAGTCTAATACAGAAATTCAGGAAACTACAGAAATGAAAACAAAACTTGTATTCATGTTCAGAACAACGTAGAATATCTCTGCTAGGCCAAACAATTATTGCAACTTGTTTTAAAATCACTTGACTTGCCCATAATGTGTACAGATTTACTATATATGTAAGGACTGAAAACATATCTCACAATGAGATCCTATAAGAAGTTTTCTTTCAGTGTCACAGAAATACATACAGGCAGCAAGCTAGCTACTTGACTTCCAAGGCCTAATATGACCAGGAAACACACACACACACACACACACACACACACACACACACACACACGTATTAAGAAAGGCAGATCTGAAACTGCAGTGCTCCATCCAATAACAAAAACTCAATTTCCCTTAACAGATAAAGTAAAAACTAAACAGGATAATCTGGAATAATTGAGTGTGACTGAAAAGCAGAAGCAGCCTATAGACTGGATTAATTCTATGATGGTATGTGAAAACTCAAATAAAACAGATATGCATTGAATTAAATTAAGCCGTAAAATGAACACTAGTCAGTGAGAACTGTTAAAAAAAGGGCACCTATATTCTCCTAAGTAAAGGTATTCTCAATATAAGATGCAGGCCATGTGTTTTGCCAAGTAAAGCTGAAGAAGTCACATGCTATGCTAGTGACTTTTAATATGCTATTTGGACTTTATAAGTTAAGCAAATGCCATTTTGTATTAGTTTTACTCCCAAGGTAGTCTAAAGTGTAATTGAGCAGATTTAGCAGTGATTACAAGGTACTAAAGTTATAATGGGTGATGTGGTCATGATGATGATGATAATGGTGAGGAAGATAAGAACATTTGCACTGCACACCAAAAATTTATAAGGACAGATTTAAGTAAATGTTGTATGGGGTGGAAGAAAGGTTTCTAACCTGGAAATTAAGAAAGTCAAATATTGGTCTAACACAAGTGTTCTGTAATACACACAAGTTGAGAAAAAGCCGACTCCAAGAAAATAAATCCAATAGTTGAAATTCCCCTTCCACATTGCAAAATGGATACAGAGATTTATGAGGATGATAAACTACATGGAACAATAAATTCCAAAACTGGCTATGGTCAATAAGTTCTCTAGGGAATTGCTGAGAAATAATGTTCCTAGGCATTAAAAGGCATCTAAGCTGTTAAAAACATTTATTAGCAATCTACCTTCTGTAATACACGATGATTTTACCAAGTCAGTCATGATGTCAATGGCTGCCTATCATTCAAAGGGGGCATGGGCTGGTTCTTAAGAGGTCCACTCCAAGTAGCCCTCACCTCCACACACACTGAAGCCCCAAGTTATGTACATCAGTCCCAAGTTAGGTGCATCCATTTCTCTTACACTATAAAGGAACTTAGGTGATTAAGGAAGGGATTGGTAGAAGCCACCCAAATGGGAAGCCACTTAAGATGGCCAGGAGTGAAATGCACAGTAAAGGGACAAGGGGAGCAGCTGAGTTGTTGGTCTGCAAAAGGACAGGGATTAGGAGTGGTCAGGCAGGCACGTCCCTCAGATCAGGGTCCTCAGCCATAAACTCTCCCTAGGAACTAGGCAGTTAAGCCAGGTCAGGCACTTAGATCAACTAAGACTAGTTTTTCCACCTGTGAAAATGGAGAGAGATCCATACCTAAATATGGTATAGCATCATGATTGGAGCAGTCACCTAAGATGTGGGAGTGCAGTTCAAATCTCAGCTCTGCTTGATTCAGAACAGGGATTTGAGCCCACATCCATCTCAAGGGAGTCCCTGCGCCATCAACACCCACTCCCTCTATCTTCTTCCCATCAGTTGTGTGTGTGCGCGTGCTGTCCTTCCTTTCATCAGTGACCCGCATCCAGACTAGGTATACTCTGAGCATACCTACAAGTTTGGACCACACAGGTAAGTAGGCCATGGGATGCTTAGTTTATGAATCGCACTTTAAAGTACCCAGTATTCTGGCTTAAACCAGGGCTCCAGGTAGCTAATCAGCTGTGAGAAGCACAGTGGTTAGGTGGCTTTGGACATGTTCACTGGAAGAAGAAGGGACTTAGGAGCATACTGAGGAGGACAGCAGCTGCGCAGACTTTTAAGAACATCAGTGGTGCCTAAATGATAGACTTAAGTGCCTAAAGATGATGATAGGTGCCAAAGTACCTCAGAGGATCTGACCCTAAGGGCAGGAATAGACCTTAAGCTGAGACCATCTTGGCCCTTTTTAGCTCATTTTCAGCAACGTATTTAAGCACATGCCTCAGCCCCACTGGATTCAAGGCTTAAAGTTAAGCACTTGCTGAAGTGCTTTGCTGAATGGGGATGGGATTATTTCTGTGCTTAGTTAGGCGCATGTTGACGAGCTTTGCTGAGTCGGGGCCTTAAGGAAGAAATTAGTGAAGGGGATAATGTTTTACTGAAAGGCGAAGGAATGATAATTCCAGTGACACCAAGAAATTAAATGCTTGCTCAGGTCTCAACCCTAGAAGTGCTGAGCACTCTGGCTGTGATTCAACAAAGCAATCAGTGTGTGCCTAACCACATAGTTCTAGTCACTTCAGTTTTTAGCATATTTAATAAATCTCAATTAATAGGGAGAAGAGGATTGTTTCATCAGAAGAACCTATGGGTTCTTAAACCAGAGGAAAGAGCTGCTGCCATCTCAGGTACTTGCAGTATCTTCTAGACCCTCACATTCACTTGCAAGAATGCATCCAAGATGTGTGAGCTTATAGTAGTACTGTTGAGAAGGTATCACTTTGGAATAAGTCTCACTGCTGTCTTTGACTTCATCAGTAGATTCTATATAGGTTGAGTGAAAGTGTGGACAGAAGTGGTAGGTATAGCATGTGCCCTTCTGTGGATTGTTCTGCCAGTTTAGTCTCATAATCCTTTCCCCTGTGCATCAGTAACTGTTTTTCACCGAATGCAATTATCCAGAGACTCCAATATCAGACAGGACCACCAGGACCATTTCTGTGGCCCCCCTAGTATTTCCACCCCTTCTTGAGGTACAGACATCAGAACTGTACACAACTAATACCTATGCTGCACAAATAGTTTCTCTAGTCCTAGTTATTTTTGTCTTTGTATAGCCAAGGACTGCATTAGCCTCTGTTGCCACAGAAGTTCACTGCAACCTCACATTGAGATGATTACCTGCAATGACTCTTAAGTCCCTCTCTGAGTGACTCCTTTACCACGAAGTCTCCCATCCCCTAGGTTTACTCTGTATTCTTGGTTCCCAAATATACATTTCATTGGATTGTGACCATTTAACCAGGTTATTCAGATCATTCTGGTCGCCTTGTTATTTATTCCTGCCCACCCCCAATCTTTGTCTCATCTGCAAATTTAACCAGTTTCACATCATGGTCTGGATTATTGCTAAATATATTAAAGTGTTGAATCAAAACCAATCCTTTATGGACCCCATTACAAATGGCCCCACACACCCATCTCTCTCCAGTATTTTGAAATCTGTTAGTCAGTCTGTTTTTAATTTATCTAATATGTGCTCTGTTGAATCTACATAATGCCAACTTTTTAATCAAGATGTCATGTAAGGACTAAGTCAAGCATCTTGTAGGTGTAGAAGAATAAGTAAATGGCATTATCACAACTGCCTTTATCAACCAAACCTTTAACTTGGTCACCAAGACAAAAGGTTTCTTTGAGAAGACTTGCCTGCCACAAACCCATATTATTTGGAATTAATCATATTTTACTTCTAATAGCTTCTAATTCACTGCTGAGAGAGACCTGAACTAAGATTCCTGTTATTTTATTTGTGATCAGTTTCAGAAAAATGCCAGATTAGTCAATCTGGAGTTCCCTGGGCCTTTTGCTTTTTTTAAATACTGGAAATTCATGGTCAGTCTTTTCTTCGGAATTTGTAAGTATTTTGTAAGTTATGTGAGCCCATTTAAAGCTTTACATCCTCTTTGATTATAGATGGAGAATTTTCTATCCCATCCTCAGCATCAGTTGGGATAGATAGATACATCCTTCTTCTTTGTTCCAAACACAAAACAGAAACTTCTGTAACAGACTATAATATTACATGTCATGTACTGTAACGTTGTAACATGGGCTACAGCTTCCAGAAGCCTACAGAGGACTAAAGGAAAGAATTGTAGTGTCAACTATAACTTCCAGAACACTGCAGGGGACTGAAGGAAGGAACTGTAACATGCACCACAGTTCCCAGAAGCCTGTAGTGAACACAAAAGTGCCTGTAGAAGCAGAAAAGTGGTGATGGGGTATTGGACGCTGCACCTAAGAGAGATGCATAGCTAAAAATGTGGAAGGAGTAGCAGGGCTAGGACTGAGCTGCAGCAGCAGGGCACAGATGTGGGAGCCCTGGCAGACAGCAATTAAGCATTTTTGGGACCAGAGGTTGGTTGGGAGCTCCTCTAGAGTTGAGGGAGTAGTTAAGGTTTCTCAAGTGAATATACTGCAGTATTACTTTCCCTACATATTACTTGTTCGTGGGTGATTTCGCCACAGTGCCCCGGTTTTACCTGTTACCTGGATCATACATGAACATACCTTAATGTTAATATTTATTCACCAGTGCCTGTCCCTTTCTCCTCAGCCCGTTGGCTTGTGATCCTAATCCCCAGCATCCCCTGTATAAAGTGGGAACTTCTTTTACCAGCTCCCTGTGCCAGTTCCTTGGATTGCGGAGTTTGGTACACATCTATTGACAATTTCTGCCTTTTTCTACCTTTTTATTCACAGTTTTACCATCTGGATCTATCAAGAGGGCTACATATAAGCTAGGAGTTACTTTCATTGTTATTACTAATATGCTTTAAAAATGCCTTCTTATTGTCATTAACCTTACTGCCTATTGACATTAGTTTGATTCCTTTAGCTTCTCTTTTCAGTGGCCTGCATTTTAATACTTCAAATGAAATTCTTTGTCATTTTCCAGGATCTGGGTTTTTCCCTTGCCATGGAAAAATGTGGTAAAATGTGGATTTTCTCATTTTAAGGAGAAAAACATGGATTTTATCTTTTTAAGGACAAAAACACAGATTCTCTCCTCTAACGGGGAAAAATGCAGGAAACGGCAGGAAACAGCAGGCTGGCAGAGTTCCAGCTTGCAAGGGGCTGGAGGAGTAGGAGGAGGGTGATCAGGCAGGGATGCCACGTGCATGTGGCAACCAGGCAGCATGGAGCGCAGCTCCCACAGCTCCCTGCAGGTAGTCGGGGTACAGGCTGGGGGGGAGGGGATTGAGTTGGGCAGGGTTGGAGTTGGGGGTGCTGCCCAGCTGGGGCACTGCATGGGGCCTAAGGCCGGGATGGGAATATGCATCAGCAGGGCTTGGCTGGAGAGCAGGGCGGAGCTATGGACAGCTCATCTGGGGGCCGGGGGGGGACTGACTCCCTGCCACTGAACACACTCTTGGTGGGGACATAGGGGGCACGTGGCCCCTATATTTGTGTGCATGGTTGGGGTAAATGCAGGCTGGCCACTGAAGGCTCAGGGTTCCCCACTCTGCTGCCCTCCCCCCACAGGCCTCCATGGCCCAGTGCGTGGGACCTGACATGGCAGGGCAGAACTGGGAGGGGAGGCTCAGTGCTACCACTGGGAGCCCTGAATCACCATAGCAAGGAGCCCCCTGCCTGCCCAGCAGCAGCAAGGGTGGTGGTGTGGAGTTATATCCCCTGCTAGTGCTGGGTGGGCCAGGGGCACCTCACCATGGTGGCGTGGGGCTCCCAACAGCAGCACCAAGCCTCCCTGCCTGCCTCTGTCCTGACACACCAGGTCCTGCCCACTGGGATGCAAAGCTGCAGAGGGAAGGGCAACAGGGTGGGGAGCCCCAAGCCTGCAGCAGCCAGCCTGCGTTCTCTCCCTCTCCACAGACTCTGCTCCAGCTGTGCCACCTGTGGAGAAATCATGCCTCAGTCTGCTCCATTGCAGTAAGCAGACAGTCCAAACCCTGCTGTGTTACCTGCCTGTGTGACTAGCTGGGCTGTAAAAATTCCAAAGGGAGGGGGAACCTGCTTCTCCTTTTGTCTCAGGGTCCTGCCCTTGCACGTCATGTGACTAGTCATCTCACCTGGTCAGTCTGATGTCATTTGGAAGCATGGTCAGCAGCCAGTGGGTCTGCTTCTGGTGGGAATTTAACGATGAGGTCATGACAGATGTATAAAAAAGCCCCTCCATGAGGAAGGGAAGGCAGACAGACAGTCATGGCAAACAAAACTATCTGCAGCCTCCATAGAGAGAGCTTGGTCAGACTCTGGATGTAAATGTAACTGATTTGGACTTCAGCTAGTAATTTAGGATGAAGTGATCTAGAAGCGTGTCAAAAGGCTACCAAGTTGCTTCTGTTTGCTCAAGGTTTTTCTTTTGATATGTCTCTGACCCTACCCTATGCCTTCCCTCTCCAATCAGTAAAGCTATCTATCATTGCAAGCCTGGCAGTAAATACTTGAGAGGGATTGGGCAAGCCTTTTGGCTCCCTTTGCAAAGGGACTAAGGGAGGCTACTTTCTATGCTTCAGGCTATAAGAAGCACCCAGATACATCCTGCTGGGCCTAAGCAACCCCTAGGTCTACAGGCCCTGTGTACCCTGAGTGGCACAGAGCCTGACAGATACCAGAGCTCGGGTGGTGGCAGTGGTTACCCCAGGCTTATGGGTGTGCTTTAGGAAGGGGGTTGGCCAGAAGTTGGCACCCCTGGGGAGGCATCCACAGCTTGGTTTTGGTTGGACACAGTGAGGTGCGTGGCTCAGTACCGGAGTGCCCCCTACTGGCCCACCACATGACTTGTGGGGGAGGGGGAGATGATCTCGATGCTCTGCTTGGGCTGCAGCAGCTGCCATCTCCCACGTGTGGCAGCTGTTGCTCAGGCGTTGCTGGGGAGGGGGAGAGGGTTATGGACCTGGGTGCCTGGCCCCAGAGCTCTGGCAGCTGGAGGCCCCCTCTGGCAGGGCTGAGGGGGAGGGTGGGAGGCTGTGGGTGGGGAATGAGGGGCACTGGCAGGGCCAGGAGGACCTGGGTCCTGAGTAAAGGTCACTGGCAGGGGCAGGAGGCTGTGGGCCAGGAGTGAGTGGCACCAGGAGGGCTGTGGGACTGTGGCTTGGGAGTGAGGGGCAATGGCGTGGACAGGATACTGACATATCAGGGTTGCTCAGTAGGCCTGTGCAAGTGGCTAGTATTCACTTTGGATTTAGATTTGGCAGGTTCAGGGGACAGTAATTCGATTTGGTGATTTGATTCACTGTCCTGAATCGATTCAGCCAAATATGATTTGGACATTCAGCAGCAGCCAAATCTCTGAATCTCTGAATCACCCAGGCCCATCTTCCACCCACTTTCCCAGCCCTGGCAATGGCTGCCTCACCCGCCCCAGCTCCTGGCAATTTAAAAAAAAAAGCTCCAACTCAGCGGGTGCTGCTGGGGTTGGGGGGGTGATCCCTGCTTCCCCCCACTGTCCCACGCTGCATGGGGGGCCTTGCACGAGCCCCCCGATGCCCCCCACCCCCCCATGGCTGCCTTGCCCACCTGAGCTCTGGCCCTTTAAGAATCCCCCTGAAAAACCCTGAACTCACTGGTTCCTGCCCCATGGGGGGGCAATCCCCACTGCCCCCTGCTGCCCCATGCCATGTGGGGGACTCTGTATGAGCCCCCTGAAGACCTGAGGCTGCTGCAAGAGAGGTGAGTCCTGGCATTTTTCTTGGGTTTTTTTTCCTTAATGGGCTGGAGCTGGGGCAAGCAGGGGAGCCATGGTGGGGGGGTGCTGGGGGAGTGGGGGGGCCAGGGGACTCACAGAAGAACCCCCCATGCAGCATGGGGCAGTGGGGATCACCCCCCCCCCCCCCCCCCGCTGTGCAGCACCTGGTGAGTTGAGTTTTTTTTTTAAAGCACCAGGAGCTGGGGTGGGCGGGGCAGCCATAGGGGGTTTGGGGAGTGGGCGGTGGTTGCGGGGTCTGGAAGAGCACACAGGGAATGGGGCGTGGTAGGGGTCCCCCATTGTCCCCTTCCCCCTCCTCCAGCCCCTACTTACCAGCTCTGAGTCTGGCTGCAGCTCCCTGCTGCAGCCACTGGGGACTGTCTGAATCATCAGAGCTCTCCAACTCTTTTCCAAAGGTTCATAGATTTCATAGACATTTGGGCTGGAAGGGACCCTGGAGGATCATTGAGTCCAGCCCCCTACTCCAGGGGCAGGAAGTCAGCAGGGATCGTAGGATCCCAGCAAGATAAGCATCCAAATGTGTTTTGAAGGCGTTCAAAGTGGGTGCTTGAACGGCCTCGGGCGGCAGTCTATTCCAAACCTTGGGGGCTCGGACAGTGAAGAAGTTCTTTCTTATGTCCAGCCTGAACTGGTCACAGTGGAGTTTGTGACTGTTTGATCTTGTCATCCCTTGGGGGGCTCTGGTGAACAGTCATTCCCCCAGATCCTGATGAGCGCTCCTGATAAGCTTATGGGTGGCCACCAGATCACCCTTGAGCCTGCGCTTTTCCAGGCTGAATAGCTCCATTGCTCTCAGACTCTCATCATAAGGTCTGTTTTCCTGCCTTCTGATCATATGCATGGCTCTCCTCTGCACTCTCTCAAGCTTCTCCACATCCTTTTTGAATTGCGGAGCCCAAAACTGGACACAGTACTCCAGCTGCGGCCTCACCAAGGCTGAGTACAATGGGAGAATGAGGTCCCGGGATCTGCTTGAGAAGCATCTATGGATGCAAGCCAGTGTTTTGCTTGCTTTACTAGCCGCAGCATCACACTGAAGGGTCATGTTCATCTTGTGGTCAAACATGACCCCCAAGTCCCTTTTATCTGTAGAGCTAACCAGTGTAGCACTACCAAGCCTATAAGCGTGGTGCAGGTTTTTCCTCCTGAGGTGGAGAACCTTGCATTTTTCAGTGTTGAACACCATCAGGTTCTCATCTGCCCATTTCATGAGTCTGTCCAAATCTGCCTGGATCACCCTCCTGTCCTCAGGTGCGGATGCTTTACCCCAGAGTTTGGTGTCGTCGGCGAACTTGGCCAGTCCGCTTCTGACACCAATGACAACATCATTGATGAAGATGTGAAACAGTATAGGCCCTAGGACAGAGCCCACTGGTCACAGCACACCAAGATGATTGACTCCCATCAACACCACCCTCTGGGTCCTACCATGGAGCAGTTCCCCAATCAGCAGATCATGGTGACTTCAAGGCTGCAGTTAGCCACTTTAGCCAAGAGGTGAATGTGGGATACCAGATCGAAGGCTTTTTTAAAGTCAAGGTATATGACATCAATCTCTTCCCCCTTGTCCAGGTGATAGGTCACCTGGTCGTAAAAGGAAATGAGATTGGTCAAGCAAGACCTACCCACAACAAACCCATGCTGGGTATCCCTCAGGATATTGCTGTCAGCTAGTCTGTTAAGGATGGCCTCTTTGATAATCTTTTCTAAGACCTTCCCCAGGATAGAGGTCAGGCTGATGGGCCTGTAGTTTGCTGGATCTACTTTCCTCCCTTTCTTGAAGATAGGCATGACTTTGACCCTCTTCCAATCATCAGGCACTTCACCAGAGCACCAAGAGCTCTCAAAGATCTGTGCCAGGGGCTGAGCTATGATGCTCGCCAGCTCCCTGAGTACCCTTGGGTGTAACCCATCGGGGCCAGCTGACTTGAGGATTTCCAGCCCATTGAGGTGTTCCTTCATGAGGTCAGCTTCGATGGAGGGCAAGGAATCTCCCTCGCCTGGGCCTCCCTGACCCATAGTGGGCAGGGCTGTCCCACAGGGCTGATGAAAAACTGAAGCAATTACCCATTTAGCAAGTTCACTTTTTCCAGGGTGTCAGTTGTCAGTTGTCCCATCTGGTTTAGCAGGGGTCCAATGTTGCCCTTGCTTTTCCTCTGGCTCCCTACATATCTAAAAAAGGACTTTTTATTTTCCTTGGTATTTGTAGCTAGCTGGAGTTCCATCGCAGCCTTGGCTTTCCTGGTTTGCTCTCTGCAAGTCCGGACTAAAGCAGGGTATTCCTCCTTGGTGGCGGTTCCATCCTTTATAGGTCTTCCTTTTAAGATGTAGGAGGTCCACCAGTTCCCTGGAGAACCAAGGGGGCTACTCTGCCCTTTTCCTGCCTTTCCTCCAAGCCAGGATGGACTTTGCTTGCGCATCCAGGATTGCTCCCTGCGTCTTGGTGAGTGAAGGGGGCAGGGGGTTTTCCATGATAAATAAAACCCAAAATCAAATACCAAAATTTATATATAGTGGCATTTCATTTTAACAGAAAAACACAGATTTGGGGGTTTTAATCAGAGAATTTGCATTTTTAAAATCAGAGTATTTGCAGTTTTTAAACAGCGAAAACCAGGATTCCTGTGATTTGCTTCCTTTTTTCCATCCCTTATATAAGATTTTTATGTTTCATCACCATTTTCAAATCCCCATTTCCTGTCCAATCTAATGTTTTCTCAAGTCTGTGGAATCATTTTTTTAGGGCATCTAGTAGGGTATCACTGAACAATTCCCAGTTTTCATTAACACTTCCCACTTTACATTTATATCCCTAGTTAGTTATTTTAACAATTACTTTTAGCTTCATTAAATTGGCTTTTTTAAAGTCCCAAATATTAATGTTACTAATTGGTGTCATGTCCTGTTTGCACAAAATAAGAGTGCAGCAGTTAAATTTTGGGCCAGTGATTAACTTCTTGTCTGTCTGAATGCAGTCTAATGCCAAGCTTCCTGAGTTTGGTTGCAAAACTTTCCATGCTAAGAAATCATCATTTATTATTTTTAGAACCTCTAGGGAAATTTTGCAACTGACTATGTGAGATGTCTGGCAAAAATCTTTCAGGTTGAAGCTATCTGTGATAACAGTCTTACTTCCTACACCACTGATTCTTGAGCTTTTTAGATTCAAGGCACCCCTTGGAAAATGCCAGTTCTCAGTTTTCACGCATTTTTTTGACTACAGAAAAATAATAGGGCAATTCTTTTGTTGCAAAGAACAACAGAAAACACAACAGGTCAGAATATTTTTAACACTACATATTCCTTTGTGAACTTTCTGGCTTTATCTTGTAAATCATGTTTGTACACCTAACAGCACTAACATAGTAGAGCACCCTGTGGGTGAAAGGGTCTCATGACACCCCATGGTGGCACAGCACCCTGGTTGACAATCACAGTTTAGACAGCTGTCTACATAGCAGGTCATCCTGTTCTCTAATAAGGTTCTGTAATTTGCACAGTAAACCTATGAACACACAATCTTTAATTTGCCAGCTAGCACTGTCATTCATAAATATTTGGGATCCCATTTTTGAACTGTCTATGATAGATGACAATGTCTCAGAGAGAGAATCTTTGATTTTACTCTGGGAAAACATTAGGGGTGTGCGAAGCTTCAGTTGCTGATTTGATTCGGAGAAGATTCAGCCCGATTCAAGGCCAAATCACTGAATCTGAATCGAATCAGGAGACAAAAAACCCCCTCCAAATTGATTCAGAAAAGATTCAGCAAAAGATTTGGAGATTCAGAAGGCAGTCTGTCAAGGGAACAGAAACTAGGAAGAAGGTGAGGGAGCTGGGGGGGGGGGAAGACTGACATCTGTAGCTAGCCAGTGACTGTGATCTTTCCCTGAGTTCCCTTCCAATCACAGTGCTCTGGGGGAGGGACATAGAAACAGCTACCATCCCTGCAATTTTCATTCTGCTGCGCCTTAACACACACACAAAGTCACACGTCACGAGTTTTGCTTTGAACAATTTGAGGTGCAGTTTCCCAGAAACTGCTGCACCTATCTCCTTGAAACTTGGCAGGCCTCATGCCCTCAGAAGGGACTAGCATCCCTGCTGTTTTCATCCAAATCTGCCTTAACACACATGACACGAGTTTTGCTTTCATGAGTTTGAGGTGCAGTTTCCCAAAACCCCTATGCCTATCTCCTTTAAACTTGGCAGACTTCATGCCCTCAGACGGAACTATGATCCCTGCTGTTTTCATTCAAATCTGCCAAAAAATGACAAAGGTATAGGTATTTCAGTGATTCCCCATTATAGTCTATGGATGAATCAGTGCCGAATTGATTTGGGACAGTGATCCGAATCTTCAAATCAAATCACTGTCCTCCAAATTGGCCGAATCTGAATCTGAATTGAATACTTCCCTATTCACACAGGCCCAGAAAACATACCATACAGATCTTTGCTAATATGATGTTAAGCATTACTTTGCTCCTAAGTGTAGACAGAGACAGATCACATTTAAACATGTGATTGGCTAACCCTAGCATTCCTACTGTGGTTAGTCAACACAATGTGAAACAAGCTTCTTCTTGTCCATACTAAGTAAAAAATTGTGTTTCACCTCAAGGTAGCTGAAACATGTTGGCACATTTGTTAAAATGCTGCTTTCCTAGTGCAGTTAAAGGCCATAGTGGGGAAAATGTGTTCCAGCAATGTAAGATCCTTACATACTATGGTATATAACTTTTTGCTAAGGTATAGATGGGTGGAGTCTTGGTTTGGGTGGGTTGGGGGGATGATATTCAAAGAAATGGATGTTTCTTTCTGTTCTTCCTTGGGAATAAGTGTCCCATTTTGGTAACCTGCAAATCTGGTTATCTTCCCAAATACTGCAATTGTCAGGTGAGTAACATAAGAACAACCCCCGCCCCATTCCAGCAATTTATCCTACTAGCAATGGAGGTCTTTGCTGGGTTTTTTTCCCCCACCCCACCACTCTCTCTCCCATTCTTATCTTCTGTTGTCTTCTTGTGGAAGAGATAAAAGTAATTCTTATGGATGCTTCTCCAGTGCAAGCTTGCCTCCCCCCTCCTCCCCTCCCCCAGCATCTCCCTGGTCCGTCCAGATAAAGGGTGAGGACCAAGCACATGTCATTTTCTTTGTGCAAAATCAATATTCAGCAAAGTTTATCTGTCCGACATAGCAGGAAGTGCTAATTTCATCCGCGTCAATTACTTTGATGAATGCTCATAATGCTCAGGGTGTGAGAACAAGATAAAAGAATTACTGAAATAAAAAGCACACATCCGCACATGCACACACAAGCCCCCTCCCCTCCATCACACACTCCTGTGGTTCCATGAGCACAGCTTTGAAGAGGTGCTGTGATTGGCATCTGCCAAATCCTCCTCCAGCTATTGAGCATACAAACTTTTATAAAGGAGGCTGGTGACAAAAAGTGCTTGCTTTCATATGAGTCTGGGAGTGGAGGCTTCCCTACTTGTGTGCACTGATCTGTATGCACATGACTGCACTTATGCATGCATTCCAATACACTGTGTATACCCGATTCTCCATGGCCTTGCATTTTGTACTGCCTCTTGTGCCAGTGCACAGTAGATGCAAAATGGCTTTAAAAACTGACTGTTCTGGCCGGATGGCACATTATGCTTGGTGTAAATCATTATGCAGGGCAGATGGTATTGCAGAATCAAGTGACAGGCCTGTTTATATCTATGTGAATGTGTTTTAACATACAGTCTAACCTATGTTTATATGTACTTGCATGATTGCACGGCTGTGCATATGCTTTCTAATGTGTACATCTGGATCTGTGTGCAAGTGCAGCATTATTGAGTATGGTTCCTTTATATTAGTATCTTCTTCAGAACCAAAATTATGCCACATGCTATGTTGTTTAATGCATCAGCTATATTTGGTTACAGGAGGTACTAAGGTGTCAGTATAAATGAAATACATAGATAGATAGATAGATAGATACCCAAACCAAAGCCTTGTATCTTAACATCCTTTTGGAGATGGTGAACATTCTTGTTAACACTAAGGACATTGCATTTTCCAAGTGGGAAAAACTCCAATCTAGGACACCTCAGAACTTGCTGTACAAACAGAAAAACCACTGGGAAAGCTCTGTTACTCATATTGCAAACTAAAAGTTACTTTCCTCCCAAACCACCAACTTTACTGACCTTCACAGTAGGTATTGTAAAAGAACGAGAACAGTGAGTTAGTAACACTATTGCTCTTTGTGGTGCACTGAATAAATAGCGTGGTAAGTCTAAATTAATAATGAACAAATAGGGCTTGATTTTTACAGGCACCTGAGCACCCAGGTATAGTCCACAGGTTGTTAGGAGGAACAGACCTTTAAAAAACAGGCTCAAGATGGGCACAGAAAAGCTGAACTCACCCCACAATCCCAAGCAATGGCTGCTTAGAAATTTTTGCCGAGACTAGGGTGATTTGAATCAGCCTGCTCCCTTGGCCCTATGGGCTAAGGGCACAAATTACACAGAAACTAGTATAAGTGATCAGAAACTGGTTCAAATTTGTAACACAACAGAAGTTCAGTGCACATAAATCACTTTCAAAATGGTCGGAACCAGTTTAAGATAAACCTGGATGGATGTAGCATCAGACTTAATTGATTTAGGTTAAATCAGTTTATTGAACCTCTGTCCCAGATCCCTTCCAGGTTCAAGTTAATTCATAGGCCTCCAGTATCCCAGGATGCTTTGCACCTCCTCTACAAACCCCACCCCCTTGCAGGGTGGGCGGGCTGGCCAGGGGCTCAAGCTGTCTGCTCCAGTTGGGCAGGGAGGCAGGCTCTAATGCCCCAAGGCTTCTGGCCTGGGTCACTGCAGGCATATGGCTGCATTTCTAGAATCAAAAGTGAATTTCTGTTCACTTGTTTATTGGTTCAGTCTATGCAACTTAGACTAACCTGGAAGATTCAGCCTTGATTTGAGTGTCTGTACCTAGCCCTGAAGTCAGAGGCCAGCTTTTGTTCCCATCCTTTTGCTCTGTTCAAAATGGTGTAATATATACTCTTCACAGAGGGACTGATCCTGGAAGGCGTTGAGTACGTGAAACCCACCAGTCAGTGTATGATACCATGCCACCTTCAGCACTGGCTCCACAGGGCTCTGTTACACTCCCCAGGTACAAAGCTTGGCTAATTCTTTAGCTCAGGCTGTAGTGACTCATGTTTCTATCTCTGGAGTTCCCCATTCAATCCAGATGGCAGCCATCACCTCCCTACATTACTCCAGTAAGTCAGACCCTGTGGATCTATATTCATTTTTTCTCTGTCCAAATCAATGCAATCTTTAAGTAAGAATGGGACAAAGGCAGGTTTTAGAATGGACTTCAGTTGGAGCTGAAGCTATGATGCATCTCATCATGTTTCAATTTGAAAGAAAATGCTGAAAAAGAATGAATAGGTGTCAAATCCTTGAAGGAGCCAGGTTAGGCAGGTTTGATTCCTGCAGTTTGTTTCCCTCTGATCATCCTACAAAGCTCCATGAGATGGGGGGTGTTAATCATTCATGGCTGCTCTGGGTCTGCCCTCCCTTCTCCTTGCTAATCCTCCCTTGAAGACACTGCAGGTCAATGCCCAGTCCCAGAGTGATCACTCCCTTCTCCATGTCTGCCACAGCCCTGGCAGCACTGTGTCAGCAGGAACCGTTACAAATGACTCCTTCAGATATCTTTGATGCCTCCTCTCTCAGGCAATTTGTCAGGCCGCACAGAGCTGCCATGGAGGAGCATCACTGCCCTGCCTTCTCTACTCACTCCTTCCAGCCATGGGGAGGGGGGGAGTTTTCTACTTCTTTTTTGCTAGCTCCAGAGAGACAGAAAATGCTCTTAGGGTTGCAGGATCTGGTATTTTCCCCATTTATAGCTCTGAGTTCCACAGACTCTGGCATAAAGGGAATCCTTATTTCAAGAGCTTCCCCCAAACCAAGAGCTGTAGAAGGTAGTAGATGCTCAGAACAGCTCCAATTTAAGTCCTCTTCCATCTCCAAGTTGGAGCTCCTTGGCCACTCTACAGCCCTGTTATTAGCACAGCTAGTGAAGTTGTACCCATACCACAAAACTAAAACAAGGAGAAGGAGGGTAGGAGGTCTTTTGAACTTGGATCTTAAAGCTTTATAAAGACTTTTGCGTATTTTGGGGGGTAGTATATTTGTTGGACTGTGGTGGCAGTGTGAAGAAGGAGTCTTGATATAACTTGAGGCATGAATTCAAGAGGTGCTCTGGTTTGAAGGGTTCCCCCAGTCCATGTGGCTGAAAATGAGTACCTGATCATTAAGGCTGGATTATAAAAGGAATCAAAGTACTACATTGAAATGGTGCACCTTAACTGTACTAACCCAGTAGATTAGAATCACAGACCCCAAATGCTGGGGGCCAGAGTACACAGAGAGAAAAAGCCAAGCGCTGATACCTATGTCACAGTCTTTAGTGCACTACTGGAAGAGATGCAGATGTTATAGTGGTGAGCACAGTATAAGAATAGAAATAGAACAGACTGAGTAAGGAATAATTCAAAGCTGAGGAAGGCATGCCAGATTTCTCCCACAGATGTTTAGAAATGGATGTGACCTGTTGTATCATCAAAACACCATCCTCCAGCCACTGTGGGATTGTTCGTTCTTGTATAGTGTGTACTGCCCTGCCTTGCTACAGATTATTTATACTTGGAATATATATGGTATTTTGGCTGTACAGGATCCTTTACAGACCAATCAAGTGCCATCCTTTATACTACTAGTATAGCTTCACCCTATAGGGGAAGGGGAATAAGCTATCTTGGTGTAAGGCAGTTGTATATCGCTATACCACATTCACTAGAGCTTGTACTGTTCTAAATGCATTAGCAAAAACTCACTGTACTAATCAACACATTTATAGCAGTATCATTACTGCACATTGACAACCATCATGGCTGTGTAAATGGCTTGTATAGTAGATGTAACTGTTTATATTTAATTTATGTATTAAACCCACTTTAGGGATTTACATCAAAATAATGTAAAAGGGCTTTGATGATGACAAGTGGGCTCAGGAAATTTTAAATGACAAATATCCCTCTTAGGTTACTCAAGACTTTTGTTCTTTTAGGCCCTCACACAATAACAAACTTCCACATCCCATTTCTTGTTTTTGTTGCAGGTGAGTTAAAAGCTAACCCAGACCAATAGGTTTAATATGTCTACAGTTTTCTTTGTCTGCAGCATTGCAGAAAGATCTGTGTCAGGAGTCACGGAGGGGCCTGGCTCATAAAAGCTCCACCTGCATGGAACTTATCATTGTTACTAAAGCCTTTATGCTGTCGAAGTGGGAAGGAGACTTTTCATGGATGGGCCAAGTCCAGATCTGGGTCAGAATCCACA
Organism: Crocodylus siamensis; assembly: GCF_052110815.1. NCBI lineage: Eukaryota > Metazoa > Chordata > Crocodylia > Crocodylidae > Crocodylus > Crocodylus siamensis. Next base: position 50,697,758 of record NC_143403.1, read on the forward strand.
TTTACAACATCTTCCCACAAAAAGCCCTTTCAAAATGCAAGTGCCATGTGGGCTCCACTGAAGTCAAGGAGAATATTTTCATTGACTTGCAAACAGAAACTTTGTGTAACCTGGGTACACCTAAGGGTGTGCCCTATTCTCAATCAGATGGGATGGGTTGGCAGGAGGGGGTGCTGTAAGAGGGACGCCAGAATTTCGATCAGATCCCTCTTTCCTCTACAAAGTTAGCCCAAGCCCTAAGTTCTTAACTATACACAATTTATTGAGTTATAATATACATAAACATAAAGCTAAATATCACATACATATATTTACACAGTGAACATTAACCAATAACCAGGGTCAAACCCTAAATAACACTATTTACAACATCACAATACAACATTTCAGTTGCAAAACATAAGGTGCAAACATAAAGAATCTTAATATCATCTATTCTTTAAGATAGTCCCTGACCCATGGTAAGAAATTGTCCTCCTTCCAATGGGGTCCCTTAGGGGGTGTCCAGGAAGCACTAGGGCCCCTCCCCTTAGGGCCTTGACTCAGTGGGGGGTGCTCACCCAGCCCCTTCTCTGGGGTTGCCCGGCCCAAATGTCTTTCCCCCATGGGACCGAAGGGCCCAATGACTGACGCTCCCTCAGGTGGCGGTGGTCAGGGCACAGCTCGATGGGGTCTCCTCTACTGAAGCACCTGCCCAGGTCACTCCCACACCACTGGCCTCCTCCCCACCCTGTGCCCTGCTCTGGGCACCCAGGGCTCAGCTCCTCTCAGCTGCTGTACCACCGCTTCTGGGTGCTGGGCCTCACGCTGCAGCACTGCTATTTCCCTGTGCCCTGGCTTTGGCACCATGGGCTCTTTTAGCACAGGCTGGGCCCTTCAGGCTCTGACCAGCCATCCTCATACCAGGTGGCTAACCCAAGCAGCCTGTGCTGCTCCCTGGCTCCCAAGGCTCGGGCCCATATACTGCCCTGTGCACCGTGGGACCTGGCTGCTTGGCAGGAGATGGGGCATGAGCTGCCTCACTGCAGCCCCAAGGCCTTTTCCCCATGTACTGCCCTGCACACCGTGTGGCCCCTGGCCCTGCCAAGGTTGCAGGCTCAAGCTACTACTTGCAGCTCCCAAATCCTGGCCTCTGTGCACTGAACTGTGCACCGTGATGGGCCCGAGGAGTCTCACACCGCTCCCAGGGCCAGGTCTCCCTGCACCAACCCCATGCACCATCAACAGCCCGAGCAGTCTTGCACTGCTCCTAAAGCTGCTCCTCCAGTGGTGGATTCAGGAGCCTTGGGCCTATTGCCCACTGGGGGAGAGCTCCCCGGCTTTTCTTGGCTCCGCTCTTCTTGAGTCCCTCGTTGCATCTGCCCAGCGTGCTAAGCACACTGGGCTTTTATTTATAATGGAGGCCTTGCCCCTAAAGTCTGCCGGACCTGCAAAGCACAGTCTTCCATCAGGTCCAGGGGCTCCTCGCACCCCACCCCACTCTGAGCAGGGGCGGGGCAAGCCCCTCCCAGCTGTTACATGATTGGTGGAAATGTTCCATCAATCCAAAGTATCCTTCTCCAAGTCGGGCTTGCCAGGCAAGAGCAGTGAGCCCGCTATATTTGCACTCCCAAAATGCAGTGATCACACAGTGAGACATCAGATTGGAGCTCAAAAATGGCCGCTGACCCCCCAGATCTTTCTAATCTGGGCCATATAAGTAATAGCAGACAGAAAACCAACTGGGTTAGTAACCACGGTCTACATGCTACAGAAGCTACCTTGTTAGCAGTACCTGCACTAGCTCATGTAAAGCTGCAATGTAGACAATCTCTTAGCAAGATTTACTGGCAGAAAGGGTGAGGAGAGCTCACCTTTCACAACAGAATGAAGGTGTAAAAATTTGAGTACACGTTAGTCTTATATATATACATATAGTCTTAATCTATCTAGTACAAGTAATAATAGCAATGAAGATGCCTGTGCCCAGGCTAGCAAACAGAATATAAGCCAGTTGGAAGCTCTGGATATGGACTGTGAGAGATGCCATGTGCTGATGCCTGTGCCACTGGTTCTGCTCTGCTACATTTGTCTGCTCTAGGTTTAGTAATATTTGCATGGGTGCACCTATATGTATGGACATGGGTATGGGCATGTATATCTGTAAACTCATACTTGGGCCAGGGGGAAAAAAACTCTCTTCCAGGAGAAATACAATGTCTGTTTATAGCCTATGTGAGGCAATTACACCTTTATTTTGCAGCATAGGCATACATCAAAGCTTCACTGTCTAGTAGCTGGTCAAATATTTCAGGGAAGCAGAAACCTCATGAATACTAAGGCATTAATTGCGTTTGACTACATTCAAGTCTTTAATATTTGTGAATTCACAAACCTTTGAAGTTGTGCTACGTGATTTCCTCTGATCCAATCTATCCCCAAACCATCACCACAGTAGTTAAATGCCTGCGATCTACATTTAGAATCATCGGGTCGAGAAGTCATCTTGTCCCGCCTCCCTTTCCAGGCAAAAGTCATCCCCACTAACATAGGTACAATGTGTGCAGCCAGAAATCTACAGAGGTTAGGGCAGTGAATCCTAAATGGAGGTAAGTGCCTTTCTGAAGCCCAGATTAAGGCCCCTAAATCTTGGAGAGCAGAAAGATTTAACTGGTTAAGGTGCCCTTGACATTTCCTGTTGGCCCCTGCTCAAGGTACTGGCTTTTCTGCTTTCATTCAGAGGGGTCTAACATTCCCATTGCAGTGTATAGGGACCTCCACACTCATGAGGTTCTGAGTGCTCTTTCTGATGCTCATCCCAAGTGACACGGTCATAGCCACTGGACTTTTATGGCAGAATGTCAGGCCACAGCCTCAAACCTGAGGTCTCATCCTGACCAGCACAGCCATCCTACAGCTGGCCACCCAGCCTGGTCAAAGCTGTCATGAAACCTTCAGCAGGGCCTAGCCTTCTGCCCACTCACAGGCAGAGTGGCCAGACAGGGTCAGCTGACCCTTCACTTCCCCACCATATAAACGGAATATGTCTGGGCAACAGGGCTTAACTTGATGCCAGATTGCTTTGCTGGTCCCTCTGGCTTGTGATCTGACTCTGCTCTCTGTCTGATCTCCTGGCTTCCTGACTTGGCTTGTTCCTAGACCCCTCTTGGACCGACCTTCTGGCCTCTTGACCCAGCTTGTATCTGGAACCTGCTCACTCCTCTTGACCCTGATCAACACCTCAAAACCCAAGTGGCCTCAGACCTGGCCACCCATGACCCAGTGTGATACGGCACTAGGAACAGAATCCGGATACTGGGAGTTCCAGCCCAGTGCTCTACCCCGACTACATTCCTCTCATTAGCTGTGCCAGATTATGTGCTAGTTCATAACCGTCATTAACTCACAGTGGGCCTTCGTGATGAGTAGACAAGATTTTGCTGCATGTTTTGTCTTGGCGAAAAAAGGGCTAAGATAAAAAGACTTCTCTAAATGACAAATTTATTATAAACAACACAGCTATGTCAGCGGGTTGCACTAGCCAAAAGAAAAAACAAACAAGCCAACACAAACCCCAACTTGAAGCCGACAGAAAGTCTAGCAAACAATTAATTCTGTAGATAATTTGGAATCATGAATTTATTTGCTTTTTTCCTCCTTAAAATTAGACTATGTTCAAGCACTTCAAGGGTCTTATTACAAGTGCCAAATAAGAAAGTCTGTCTAATTAGCAATACTTTGTTTGGCCAGAATAATCCTTTTTTGTTTGCAACAAATAAAACCACATTTTGTGTGTGTGTCATCAATTCACTGATTGTATTTCTGCATTATACAACTGAATATTTGAAGACAAATAACACAAACAAATGCAGAAAAGCTGGTAAGAACATGCTTAACAATAAGCAGATGCTGAGCTTGTCCAGGAATGCTTGCCTGACTCACAGGCCTGAGTAGCTGAGTAGGTTGGTAATGGCAGGCACGGTTGTTTCCCTTATAGGGTTATGGCTGCACTGCACTGTTAGTTTGGGTTAATGGGGCTAGAGGTAAATATTCCGGTAAACCTAACATGAGTAGGTAAAGTCCTCCTCACGTTATGATGCCCTTCCTGATTCTGGATTTGCCCTGTATGTGCCCAGAGCCATCCCCAATGGCTCCTTGTGTTGAGACACTCTAGAATTGCTTCTCAGTTAGTTGTGGGAAAATTTGTCTGCTCCCTGGAGAGGACTCATGTTTTCTTGCCTGTGAACTCACTTCAGACAAATTGAAGGAACTAGGTATGTTTAGAGAAAAGGAGATTGCAGACAGCTTCCAAAGGCTTGAAAGGCTGCCATAAAGAAGATGGAGAACTACTGCCCTCCTTTGCCACAGGAAACATGGCCAGAAGCAATGGGTTTAAACTGCACCAGATCAGATTTAGATCAAATCTCCAGAAAATTGTCTTAACTGGGAAAATGGTACACAATGGAAGAAGCTGCCTACAGAAGCTTCATTGGAGATTTTCAAGAAGCAGAAAAGCCCTTTGTCTGGATTGATTTAGGGATAACACATCTAGCATCTAAGTAAGGGGTTGGATTAGATGACCTTTGACATCCCTCCCAACCACTGCTGGAATGGTTCTTTCCTTACCAGTACTCTAGGCCTTAGTCTACTGGTGTGTTGTACTGTGGGTCTCTGGTAACAGCTGATGTTTGGGATTTGTGCAGTGTGGATACAGCATAGCCCCTGGCAAAAGTTGCTGAGCAGGACTGGAAAAACCAGACAACATGATTCTGTGTGAAGGATAGCCTAGTAGGCATGAAGCATATAGCTCAGCACCCTGGCCATGTCTGAAACAGTCTTCACTGGGTATCAGCACAGAGGATGACAACAATATTTATGCCCATGTCTTCTCAGATATGACCATTCTCTTCCCACACTCCTACCCTTGTACTCCAGAGAGTAGGAAGCTGCTTCCTGGAAAACTGGAAGGACCAACTTTGTTGAATACATTGTTTAAAGCAATTGATAAATAACAGTTTAACGTTAAAGGTGGGGTAACATGTTTGCAAGAAAATTCTCTGCGGACTGAAGAGTCTCTTGTAGTAGATATACGAGGCATTATGGCAGAGGAAGCTATATGGCAGGGCAAAGAGTTCTCTTTTATTTTAAACCATAGCAAAAGAAATGCTTGAAATAATCAGTTTAAGAAAGGAACATAAGGCATGACTTGCATTGGCAGAAGGATCATAATATCCTATCCTATCATACTATCATATCATAGGATAGGACTGGGGAACAATGAAGGGGGATGACCACTAGCAGTTCAGGACATGTTAGATCCATGGGTATAGAAGTGGAGGCAATTTTGGTAGAGATCAATGTTGCTGCTCCCCATGGGTATGACACCCTTCCAGGGAAGTGCATTTGATAATACCTGGCTCTTACACAGTGTTTTCAACGAAGTGATCACAAATTACTTTAGAAAAATATAAAAAGAGCCTGATCTCAGACCTACAGATAGAGAAACTAAGGCCCAGAGAAGGGAAGTGACTGGCTCAAAGTTCCCCAGTGGGCCTGTGGCTAAAGCTTGAACAGCATCCAGGTCTTGCAGGGCCTACCTGGTTCACAGTGCACTGCTCGCCAGGCCACCCCATCATATTCAGAATCACAAGGCAGAAATTAGGAAGTGATGGTGCAGGTTAATCAGTGCAAGTGTGTGTAATTGATATGAAAAAGAAGGGGAAGACCAGGAGTGTAGCAGGAAAAATAACCAGCAGGACAGCTGAGATGAAGCAGGAGGTGGAAGAGGCTGGTTTTGTCCTGCTACAGCTTTAGCTCTCTACCTCTTAAAGGCTGGTTACACTGACTTCCAATTGCTCCTGCCACCTCAACAGTGTGCCATTTACATTGGCCTCCTTACTAGCTCCTGCAGCAGACTCGCCCTTCTGGCCCCATGACTCTGGCACTCTTAACTATCCACTGGCCTAGTTTCAAAAAGAGGAATGGAGGGGCCCTCTCTGACTCATAGGCTGGTGGAAAGTTTTCTCTCCTGGGAAGTGGTTGATGTGCGTTTTAAATCCCTGAGGCTGAAGAGGACCAAGAGCCCAGGTCTCCCACTTCCTGGGCAAGTGCTTTAGACACGAGGCAATTACACAGGAGGGGAAACCACTGTCACTTTCCCCTCCTCCTCCAGCTGCATTTATTGAGTAAAAATGACTGTAGTTTGTACTGAACTCCATCTTGTCAGTGCACATTGAAGCCATGCTGTGAGGGTGCCTAATAGGCTGGATCCCACTGGGACTTAGATGGAACTCCTAGCTCTGATCAAGGTTGTAATGGCATTTAGGTGGGAATTAGGTGCCTAGCTGCTCAGACTACATTGTTTCTGAGCATGCACAGAAGCCCATGTCTCAGTACCTAGGGATCTTTCCTGGCCAAAATGGAAGTGCGGAATGAATTCAAGCCCCTGATGGGTTTTCTAGCCCTGAAGCAGAACTGATCTGCATTGCTTTTTTGTGATTCAGGTGCCTAAATTTAGGCATGTAGGTAACTGATCTGGATCTGGTCCTAAGGGACTTGCTCAGGATATCACAAGTTCATAGCAGAGCTGTCCCAGACTAATGTCTTGACTGCAGTATTACAGGCTAAATGCTCCCGGATGTATGTACAGGGAAGGCGCTGGAGAGCTTCACCTGACACTGCTTTGTGCATTTCCTGTAGTGAGAGTCTAACGTTTGTAACAAGTGAGACTTCAGTGAGATCCTGTATTTTCTTCTTCTCACCTGACCTGATGAAACTGCCCTTGGTTCAAGAGGGTTGTCAAACACCTCCAGAACCTGGCAAACTCCCATGCAAAGCAGGGAAGGAAAATGCAACTGAATTTGAAGCAGGGGTATGTTGCCTAAATCCAAACTGAGAACAGCTCAGAGGTTAACCTAGGAGACATCCAAACTCTCCTAACTCCTGCCTTCCCACCTACAGTGACTGAGTGCGCATCAAACACATGGCCAGCAGCCAAGACTGGGACTGAAGTGTGGGGGTAGTTTGGATGAGAGAAAGAGTGAGGGAAAGAGAGGGGAGGGATACAGGAAAGAGAATCAAAAGAGAAAAGATTCCCTCCACCCCATCAATTAACATGGGCTTCCTAGGAATGAAAAGTATTTCTGCCTATCTTGCCCTCTTAATACATCATATCTCTAATCCCTCATGCCCTTTGACCTTACCAATAATCCCTGATCCTTTGTGCTGGTGCTTCCCTTAAAAGTCTTCATCACACAGAACACATAGCATCTCGGAGTAGACAGAGGGTGAGGTAGGAAGAAAGGATGAAAAAATGCTGCTGGAGACGTGTAAGGGGTATTAGGGTAGAGCCGTGTACATGCTATTAGGGTAAGGTGAAAGGAAAAGCTCCTCCCAGATAAATTCCCCTGCTCTGAGCACCAAACTTTTCCTGCAGTGGGGCACAGATTGACACCAGTGCTCACCCCCACTGCTCACTCGCCCCCCTTCCAACTCCCTCTTTGCTCCCGCTCTACCAGAGAATACAAAGCTGAGACTTGGATTATCTTCATTTCCATATGGAGAGCTGTGTAAGCCAGTTCAATGCATGGCCGGTCATTTTGTTCACAACTTTACAGCAAGCGGGAGCAAAATCCACTGGGAAATTAACCATTCATCTCATCTCACCTTGTGTGCACATGCATAGATCAGTAAATACATAAACGGGGGGAAAATAAAGTCCACTCCCTCCCCATTGTCAACTGCACCGGCAGTGGCACAAGATTTCTTTCTATTTCTATTGTTTTTAAATTTCCAAACCTACATTTTGGGCTACTGAATGGGACCTTCTCTTAATAACCTGTGGATATACATCAGTGCTTGTGGAAGCAAGAGATTAATAGTCATCTCAGGCAGGCATAGTATGGATAGCTCTGCTTATATACCTCCACCCTGACCTGCAGCATCCCTTGCTAATACAGTCCTGCATTCACTCACAGTGCTTTAATAGTGCCCCTCAATCCTAGCCAAAGGCACCACTGCTATTCCAGTCCTGGGCCTTCACAGAGACCTCCAGTGCACCTGCCTGCTCCTCAATCCTGATCTCCTGCTGCTCTTTCAACCCCCTCACACCTCTCTGAGAGTCTTCAAGTCATCCTGACCTGCAGCCCCCCCTGCTGTTCAAATCCTGACCTGCAGCCCCCGCTGCTGTCCTCAGCCAGCAAAGTCAAGGTGCGAGAGGATTTTCTGATGGTGGGGGAAAATAGGAAAAGAAAGCTGGAAGGGATCTCAAAAGGTCACCTAGTCCAGGCCCCTGCTCACGGCAGGGTCACCTCTGTCTAAACCATCCCAGACAAATGCTTGTCTAGCCTGATCTTAACAACTAGTTTTGAGACTTCAAAAGTTATTCATGTCTGACTCCTGATCTTCCTAGTGAAATGCTTAGAGCATTAGGATCTCAGGGAAATCGGTACCACATTTAAAAGCAGCATCACAGGACAATGTATTTCTTTAAGCAGAGAGAAAAGTCAAATCTTGTTTGAGCCAAAGACAAAGTGCAAGTAAAACAATTTCACTAGTCACTCCAAAGACTAGGCTGCTTCTATTTAGCCTTCTAGTCAGAGTTAATGGGCATTAGCAGAGTAAAGAGCTAGAAGCCATCACAAATCTTGCCAGTTTCTGATGCAAGTGCTAGACCCAGCACTTTGACATTGCCTCCTCTGATATAAGCATTTAGCAACACTAATATTAAAAGAAAAGCAATGCAAAGAAAAATCAAACAGAAACCTCCAAGTCCTACCAAAAATGAACAAAGCAAAGCAAAGCAAAACAAAATCCTACCAAAATAACACACCCCAATCCACTACTGCTACCCTGAGAATAGGAATAGGGAACATACAACACCTGCCAGATATTAGTCATGTTGTTCTATGCACTACAGGAAGAGGCTCATAAATTATGGCAATGAGCCCAGCAAAACACTCTGTATAGAGGAAAACAGGATAGCCTAGAACCGCTTCTGCAAGGCAGACCTCAACAATACATTGATTCACCACAGTAGTGCTCTTTCGGGGTAAGAGCTGAAAGGGACAGATGAACAGACACAAAAAAAGTATGATCAAAGAAGTCCAGTCCTTGCTGATTAAATCCTGTAAGGACATACTAGAAAGACAGTCATCTTGACATTTTATTTCTTTATATCCACAGGGCACTAACCCCTGATATTGAAAGAATGTTGAATAATTGTACTTGTGGGACTTTGGGAGCAGACACCTATTCTCTTTTTCCCAAAATGTTTAAAATTTCAAAAGTATTTTTTGCATTACACTGGTGAATTCTGTCTGCAACCCAGGAGGGTCTGGAATGGTGGTACATGGTGGTATAGTCTCCATACCCACTCAAGTGTAAATAGAGATAGTTAGCCATGTTAGCCTGAAGTCAGGAATAAGGCAGGGAAGAGATGCATGAGTTTTCTGAGGTGACCTCTGACCTGTTGCCTACAAAAGCCCATGCTTCTCTGAACCAGTTAGGCTGTAAAGTGCCATCCTGTCCTGCCTTCTGCCTATCTTATGTGTAAGGACAGAACCGCCTTATAAACAGAACCTAGACCCTGAGGAATATTTTGCCCTCACTGATTGTTTGATCTGCACTTCTGCAGTTCCTTCCCCAGGACACAATTCAAATTAGATAAGCTTGTCTACAAGGTGTAGCCTGAGGTGATACTACCTTGAGCACGGGGTTGGACTAGGTGACCCCCTGAGGTCCCTTCCAGCCCTACCGTTCTGCTAGTCTACAGTTCAGCCATGTAAGAAAGCCTGATTGAGAGGGCTCCAGATTAGCTTCTTTTTTACAGTGATTTGGTGCTGCAAGAAGGTTCCAGCCCGAATGGCTCTTTAATGTCAGTTTAATAGCAAACCAGGGACAGCATCCACTGACACGAAGAGTCCAGACTTCATTCCTGCTCCCCATCACTCTTGATCTTGCAGGACCACATTTGGGAGTGAGTTCAGCCCAGAGGCACAGCGAGCTCATGGACACGTAGGACAGAGGTAGAGGTGGGGGTATGCTGACCACTGTGGGGAGGGGAGGGGGGGTAGGAAGGGACATGGGTGAATGGAAGGGAAGGCTACTGCTGTCACTGCTGCTGCTGTAGCAGTGGCAGCTTTCCTCAGTGGCAGCAGCCCCATGGCCAGGCTCCCTGGAAGCTGACCCTGGTGCCCTGCTGGCTCCCCCCCCCCCATACATACCTATTAGGTGCAGGGTTGTGTCTGCTCTAGCAAAGGCTCCCCATGGGAGGGCTGGGGAGCACCTCACTCCACTTGCCCCTGGCTGCCAGATACACTGCTCTGTGCAGTACTGTACTGCCTGGCTCCTGTGGCCGGGCAGATGTAGTGCAGGGCTGCGCCTGCCGGGCCAAAGACTCTGGAGGTGATTCTGATGCCCCGTCCTAGGGTTGGTGCCTGCTCACCTTGCCCTAGTTATGCTACTGGTTCAGCCTTTTCACCCCCTGGCCACTTTCCACTATTAAGAAGGGCGCCTTGATTTCTGTGATGTGGGGACCTGTCCTAGGAGGGTTCATATATTCAGGCCCATGAACTTATTTCACGTGGGCCACTCACAGATGATTACAATTTCCATCCCTACTAGCTGGGGGTGGATTCAAACCAGACATCTAGAAGTTCCACAGTCCAGCAACAGCTTGCCATCAGTCTTCCTGGCCTCCTTAGTCATTTTCCTCATTTGAAATGGAGACTCTAGACCCCAGTATGTTGATTCCCCAGTGCTGCTCTGAGGACGTCTGGAATGCTACTCTATCTATTACCCTTAGTGCACAAGTCACCTTTAGTAAAGTAACTAACTACCCTCATCCTAACCAACTATTCTTGCAGACCGAGGGCTGGAAAAGGGGAGCCGGGCAGAAATCGTGAACACATCTGTCCCTAACCATTTCAGAGAGCAGAGATTTGCAGCGTGGATGTGCACGCTTCCTCTTTTTTTCCTGTTCCCCCCGCCCCCACCTCCCCACCTTGGTGTCAGTGCAGCACGGGTGATAGGACACAGAGATAGATCTGCCTTGGTCGCACTCTACAATAGCTCTCAGACAGTCTATTAGTCAGCAATTGTCTGTCAGGCAGCCCCGGCCGGGCCCCGTGTGCTGCTGCTGATAATGGCAAAGAACAAAGATGGCAGCTGCTTTGTAGAGGAACAGATTTGTGGCAAATCGAGATAAAATAAAGAGGAAGCAGAAAGGAGTGTATGAAAAAGAAATATAAAAAAGGGGGGACCAGCGAGGGGGAGAAAGGGAGAAAAAAGGAAAGAGAAAAGGGAGAGAGGGCTGGATTGGGGCTGTCAGTCTTTGGGAGCGTTTCCGAGCTCTGATCTTGTGTGGTTATAGAAAAAAGAAAAAGGAGCACGAGCAAAATATAAAGGCTGCTGTACATGAAAAAAAAAAATCATTTCCCGGCTTCTGGTGTCATAGGTTCAGATAAGCACAAACACAGAGGCTATCAGACAGCAGGACTGGGGAATGATGTCCCAGGGTGTGTATCTCTGCTGTATCTGTGTGTGCACGCACGTGTCCGTGCTGTGTATATCTGTGCCTGTCTCTCTCCCTCTCTCTCACTGTATGCATGTGTGTATAGGAGTTGGGGTGTACCTATGGACAGGCAGCGCTGTAGTTTGGGGTCGGGGGGGGGGGATTGTGTCCAAGTGTATGAGGGCAATTGGTTAGGGCTGGGATGATTCAAAATGGGACAAGTAGTGGTAGCATCTAGAGGCTACAAATGAGTTTGGGGCAATCACTGTGCTAGATGCCATACAATCATATCCTAAAGGACAGCCCTACCCCCAAAAGCCTGCAGTCTAAAAAGCAGGGGAGAAGTCACGCTGCAGATCAGTGACAGAACTGTGCATGGAACCCGGCCCCAAGTGCTCTTGGGTTAGGGACTTGCACCTCCCAGTAGCTTGAGGTTGAATGAGTCTAAGCATCCTTCCTGCAGCTTCTGTCTTCCAATGGAATCTCTGGCTGCAAGGAAAGCTGCTCTCCCTGCCATAACCGCCATGGAGAGAGGAAGGCGTGAGACTGCTTCCTGTGCATCACAGGTTTGAATCCTTCCTGGGTCCTCTAGGCCTCTGCTAGAATTTGTAAAAGAGGTAGTGAGCCTAACTCAGTAGCTTATACGGAGTCACTAAAGGCAACTGACAGCAGAATTTGGCTTCTGTGGGGGCACATGTACTATAAGGTGTGTTAGAGAGCTTGTGCTTGGGTCTATTTGTTACTGTGTATAATTTTCCTGAGCAACCAGTGTGTGAATATCCTTGGACTTCAGTTATACCTGTATACCAGTCAGCTATCCCCCTTCGTTGCTATGATAGCCATGTTGAATGGGGTCATACAGCTCTTCCTGAGAATTTAGCCCAGGGTCTGCAGACCCCTCTTTCAAATGTACTTTAAGGCACTCCCTGTCAAAGTTGCAAAACAGAAATTGTACATGTCCATACTGCAAACATACCCCTGTGACTTGGACTGGCTGTGTAATGTTCATAGCATATGGAAAAAAAAGTCAACAGCACACTAGGTTGTATTAACAAGAGTCACTTGCAACTCAGTGAAAGTGATCCTTTTGCTCTGTTCAGCAGTGAAGTCTTACCTCAAGAAAGATGTGGACAGATTAGAAAGAGTCCAGAGGGGAGTGACAAATATGATCAGAAGCTTAGAAAACATTACTTATGAGCGAAGGCTGAAAGGACTAGGACTGTTTAATCTGGAGAGAAGATGGTGGAGGAAGGATTTGATACCAGCATTAAAATATGTGAAGGGCAGTTATCAAGAGGATGGAGGTAGGCTATTCTCTGACGGCAGGGAACCGGACTAGGAACAGTGGTCTTAAACTACAGCAGTGGACATATACGTTGGAGATTAGGAAGCCATTTTTCACTATAAGAGTGGTCAAGCAGTGGAATAAGCTGTCCAGAGGAGCTGTGGAATATTTATCCCTTGGAATTTTCAAGAGCAAATTAGACAGTCCCTTGACTGGTAAGGGGTGCTCTTGCCTTGAGCAAGATGACCTCCTGCAGTTCATTCCAGCCCTACTTTTTATGATCTTATGAAAGCAAGGGAACCACACTTTATAGATCTGAAAGCCAAAAGGGACTGGGTTGACCGTGTAGTTTGACACTTCCTAACCTAGGCCAGGAAGTCCAAGCAGTGACTTTTGCACTGAGCACACAACTTCTGGTTGAACTGCAGCATCTCGTTTAATAAGACATCTTATCTTGATCTGACACCTTCAAGGGATGGTGCATCATTTACCATTGTTTAGTTGCAACAATGGTTTATTACTATCTCCATTAAAAATCCATGCCTTGTTCCTAGTGTGTAGTTGCCTTGCTTCAACTTCCAGCTCCTGGGTATCATTATGTCTTTGTCCTCTAGGTGTAAGAGCCTTGCCCTCGGAAAGCTCTTGTCCACAGAGGTACTTATATACTGTGATCAAGCTGACACTTATTCCTTTGGATAAATTTATGTCTTCTGTCCCTCACAGATCTTCTTAACCTCATACCATACTTCTGAACCCTTTCCAGCTTGCAAACAGCTGTTTTGTAGTATGGATATCAGAACTGGACACAAGATATAGCAATCCCTAATGTCACCCTAGAGGGTTAACTTCTAGATCTGGACAGGAACCCGATTTTCTGTAGGGTGGGAAATTGTACAATTTCAAAATCGGTAACTCAAAAAAAAAGCCCAAGATATGCTAAAATTTACTATGAAACAAAACCTAAAACCAAAGCAGAATTAGATCTGGTTTGAGCAAAAGGTTTTCTTTTGATAAAGCCATAACTTTGCTTTCCAATTTTGACTTCTTTAACATCTAAATTTTTATGTAAAACAATGAATTCCAGTCTGAAAAATCTTTTTCAAATGAGCAGCTATTTTTTTTTTTGTTCCAGAAATATCAAAATGGGACTTTTCAACAAAATCAAAATGTAACATGCTGGGATTTTTCCATGGAAGATTTCATCAAAATTGATATACTTTTTAAACTGGTTTGATTGTGATGAAAACTTCATTTTTTCATTAGAAACCTCTTTTTAATGAAAATTATCCTGCTAGCTCTAGTAGCAACACCCTTCCATTTTTTCTTCATATTTATCACAGAACATGTCAAAGGCAGCTTTCCAATACACACAGCTCCACTGAGACATTGCATCTCCAACTTGCAACACCACTTGTTATTCCAGGCCTGGAACTCAGCTGCGTTGAAAGTGCCAGTTGTGTCAAATTCCTGGATCTGCAGGATTCCTAACCCTACAGACCCCATTAACTCCAAGCAGATGGAAGAAAATGTTTGAAGAAAAAAATTCCCCCTGAAATTTCTTGGAAATAAGGATCAGTACCCCCATTGTACTAAAAAGAAAAACAAAAAAACCAAACAGAAAATAAAAAGAAACTTACTGCAGTGAGATGACACTCCAGTATAGGATTCTTCATTAGTGATTAGCCTGATAGAACATCAGCATTCTTATGGTAGCACTGAAGAGACCCAGTTATGGACTACAACCACATTGTAGTACGTGCTGGCTAAACACAGAGCAAAATAATGACCAGCCAGGGAGTGTATACACTTACCCAGATAGCCCATGAATATACAATGGAAGAAAAATATCAAGTGGTACGTAGAAGCAGAAAGGAATCACCAAATTGATTCTGGAATGTCATTATCACAGAGGTAAACTGAGAACAGCTAAGACCATCGATATAGCCAGTGGATGCGCCTAGTATGAGGGATAAAATGGATGGTTTTTCTAGAAAATTAAAAATAAAAACTCGTCATTTAAACTGGATTAAAAAAAATCAGATAATCTTTTGTTTTAATACAAAATTAAGTTAACATTTTGTCAAACCTGTGTTAAAGCCTTAATTTATTAAGATTATTAAAATAATGTAGATAAACATAATACTAGGCACTGCAGGACACAGTTTAAGTAAAGTCAAATAACTGAACAGGCAGAAGTCACCAGTTAAGGACTGAGAATCAAATTGTTGAATTGATAAACCATATTTTGACAACATTAGCTTTTTCTGCAGATGTAGTCAGACTATATTTTGTCGTTTTAGATTAATATATTTGAATTCAATTAAGTGATGATTTAGTCAAAGTTGAGACATCAGTTGGGAATTATGAAAACAGAGAAACTAGCTTTCCTGTTCCGGGCTAAGAATACAAAATTGGTCAGAGAGGATGAGATCTACTAGTTCTAAATACTGAAGGAAATGGTAACCTGAAACAATCAGTTCAATTTCTTCACTATAGATAATACCTCCTTTATTTAATAAGCCAGGTTTTAATGTAAAACATCTTTATTTAACTTTATGGTTCTTATTTATGCATCTGGTACATTTGAGGTCATTTTAACTATTACAAACAATTTCTAAATGTGATTTCTGTGCATTTTAATTGAATTCCAATTTTTATCTAAGTAGCACGTGAGACAAATCATGAGTAAAAACTAATGATCATCTATTAAAAAGGAATGTTTAATTTACTATTTGACCACAATAAAATATATTAGTTCAAAATGCAAATAAATATATATTAAGCAATATAACGCCTTACATAAATGTGCATAGATATAGTGTATACTCCTTAGCAAAAAAGAAGTACTACATTTTTTAAAGCTACTATTCTAAACAAGCTGTTTTAATATCTACCAACCAATGAGAGTCAAATTTCTTTCAGGAAAGAAGTGAAAAATACTAGGAAACTAGGATTAAAAATCAATTATTTATATCAAGTTTTCCTTCTTGCTGATTTAAATAATGATTAGAACTGATGATTTAATTCCCTTTGATCTATCCATATACACATGCGCTTGACTGAGAAGTTGACTAATTAGTTCCACAGTAAAGTGCCACTGTCTACATGTGTGCCCATATTAGGGCACAGTAAATTAATTAACTCCACTGTAGGATATTAGTGTCTATGTTTGTACAGCACCTAGCACACTGGATTCCTGTTCCATGACTGCGGTTTCCTTAAGGTACTGCAATACAAATTAATACTAATAAAAACCATACACTGCATTCCATCTTGCAACGAGTGGTAGTTAGCCATGTTAGTCTGAGGTCAAGCAGAAGGCCAAGTAGAGATGCACCTTATAGACTGTAAGCTAAGCTTTCATGATTTTCATTTTGTAAACTTTATTAGATGATATGAAAGGACATGCACAGAGCAGGCCCTCCCTCTTGCATTATGCTGATGCCACATCCTGGAAACAGCTATTTTAGAACCTATCTTAGAAGCTACTTTCTATTGATGCTTTCTGTTTCTGTTGTAGTCCTCTTTCTTTAAACCCCAGGCTGCTTCAGTTAGATCTACAGGCCTTTGAGTGACAAGAATATCATTGCTAATACATTTGGAGAAGGAAAAAAACCTGAGAACAACAGTATGCACTATTGTTTGGATCAAAGGAAATAATGGCAGCTCAGGGCATCACACTCTGAAGTTCAGATATCTTGTGGCTGCCTGAGCTAAAAAGTCTGAAATGCTAGTTCATTAGGTGTTCCTAGGATCGCCTTCTGGGCCTAGAGAGAGAACTTTAAAAACAGGTTGGGCTTTGGAGCAAAAAGAATAGACCTTAAAGCTGTATCTGATCCATGCTGAGTATGTATGTATTTGCTGATGGATTGTTGAACGGATAGACAAATAACTAGAGGAACACATCGGGATGATTGTATGCATGCAAAGGTAGATAAAAAGATCCCACTAAGAGGTAAGATTGTCGCTCCCAGTTACTTTCATTGGGAGGTAGCTAAATGCATTTCATGACTTTGAAAATTATGCTTGAAATGTCCAGGGACACCCAGAGCTGTGGATTAATTTCCATGTCTGATAAACAGAACTCATTTCTCTAGGAATGTTAGCCTGAGGGAGAAGCAGAAATATGGGTGGCTTGGGTCATTGGTTTTTACCCATATATTAATACAGGAAGAGTTAGAAAGTTGTCTCACTAAGAGCAGTGCATTTTCCCCACCAGTCAGGCCCAACTTGGTTGGGTTTGTTGACGCTCAAGATAATCAAATAATCGTGGTTACCCATCTTCCTCCCTCCTGCCTCTTCTCCCTTTGTCTCAGTAATGTCCCGCAGGGGAATCACTCTAGGTTAGTTCAAGTCTAGCCTATTTAGATAACCTTCTGGTTGGTCTACAGAGAGCAGAATATCCCTGCTGGAGGATCCCACAACAAACGAGCCAATCCCCCTAATCTCCTTATCATTGTAGGCCTCAGCCTCGAGGTCTGGTTATCTATACGGATAAAAGAAAAGGGACAGTGCACAGCACCTATCCCAGCGGAGACCCCTCCCCTTTAATCCTGGCAGGGTTGTTTCTCCCTTTATCCCAGTATTGAAAATCCCTGGTGAGAATTACCGTCCCCCCCCACCACTCCCCTCCCCAGTCCATTCATGCCTGACCAGGGAGGCAGAAAAGATGCAACCAGACTAAGCAGTCCAGTTTGCCCTTATCATCAACACCTGGAGTGTGAAAGCAGGGGTGGGGGGCAATGGAAATTCCCGATCCTTGTCCCAGTAGGAAGGCTTAGAGGGGGAAGCCAGTTCGCTTCCGCACCCCTTTGGAACTAGCCTTTAATACCAGGCTGATAAACACTCTAATCATTAAAGGGACAGCACTCCCCCAGGGAGTGGGCTAAGCCAACGGATTCCTGTTTCACACAATTAGGGCTCTTTCTCTCCCCGTCTTACATTTTCCCTCTTTTTTACTCCTTCACCTCCCCCCCACCCTTTTGGCTTTTATTTATTCTCTTCCTTCCTGCTTCCCCCTCCCAACCTCCATATTCTGCTTTCTTTCAATATCCTGCTTTACTTTTTCTTCCCTTTTCAGTCCCCCCCCCACCCCAGTCTGGTTTCTCTCCCTTTAATTTCAGCTTTTTTCCCCCCTCTGATTTCCCTTCAGATCACATAAATCTTTCTTCCCGTCTTTCTGTTTCCCCATTCTTCTCTTCCATTCTTTCTCCAGTTTCTGGCCTTTCTTCTCCCCATCTCTTTTTCTCTGCATTCAGTTTTTCCCTCTGCCTTGTTTACTTCACTCCTCCCTTCTTCCATCCCTCTTTCTTTTGCTGGTAGATTCCTTCTCTCTTTCCATTCCCTCTTTGTCATTCTGTCCCCCTCTGCCCCTCACTCTCCCTCTGCCTTTAATTTCTGATTAATATGTTCTTAGCCAGGGAAAGGGAGGGGGGAAAAAAGAAGAAATCTTCTAAATAAATCATTTAGTCATGTGAGGAGCTAATCTCCAAGTGACGGGCCGTGTTTATCTAGTTTTTAGCAGTGCATGTTAAATAGTGATATGGGACTAATTTTTTTTTTTTTTTTTTTTTGCACTGGAGCTGCTGTGAAGGGATTTTTAACTTCATTTCCCAGAAAGAAAAATGGTGAAAGCAAAGATAAAGCCCCTGAGCAGCTTTCCTCATGAACTGTTAGCCAGTGCAATTAAACAACAAGGTAGAGAAAGGGCAGGGGAACAGAGGTTGCCTGTTATTGACGAGTTTCCACTGCTGGGGACTGCAATGCGCTCCCCAGAGCTCTGCCTGCCCCCCCTTTGCTCACACCCCCTGCAGAGCTCCTCACCCCAGCCCAGCCTCTGTTTTCCTTCCAGTTCAGTTGCCCTGATGAATGTCTCTTTTGCAGCTTGCTTTGGCTCTTCTCTGGCATTTCTATCTAGCAGAGGGAGGATGGTAAAGCGACTGGCTTTTCGGGGACAAAATCTTGGACAGTCACAGATGTGCCCAGCTATTAGCAGCCCTGAAACTGAGACTTGGGGCCTCTGCAGTGGAATGATCTGCAAATGCCGGCCTTGATCAGGACCCTGCTGGGTGCCCTGCCAGGATCGATATTTTAGGGAGCTCTCGGGAGTACCAAGACTCAGCCCTAAAATTCAGGACCATCCTTCAAAACCCGGAACAATTGGCTGCTTTAGAGAATGGTCTTGTGAGAAAGGAAGTGGGATGAGCCTCAGGAGAAGCAGATGTATTGTTTAGCTCTGCCACTTATCCTCTGCTGTTTGAACTTGGGCTAGCCACTTATTGCTAGATTTGTATATAGGTTCCTAATGAGATTTTCTAAAGCACAATGGAGCCCCAGTGCTGGATGGAGCTCTAGGATGAAGCAAAAGAATAATATGCATGTCTTAGATTTTTAATAGTGTCCAACCTGGTAGGATCCGAGTGCTTCTCACGCAAAGATGTGATGTACTTGGGAGATGGACATCATGAAATCTCATGCTCTTTCCCTTGCCTGGTTGTAGGTTCTTGATAACAAGAGGTGGAAATAGACCTTTAAGGCTATCTAAATCCATTCTCCAAGCACCACTGCAGAACTTCCTTATAGCACATGGCAACAATTTTGTACTCTCCTAGGAGTTTCACGATTGGGTCTGCTCTATACAGCTTGGCCACTTGGAACTGTGTTGCACCCGATTACAACAAGAACATGACCGGCCAACACCAAAGGTAAAGAAAAATCTGCATCAGAAGACCTATGAAGTGCATGGATGGGCACAGTTCTGACTTTGTGAGTAGGGGACAGCGGTGCACAAACCCACTATCCTGTTCATTACATTATTGTTTACTTCTGTCTTTCATCTATGATAGACAAGTTCTTCAATGGCCACTCATCACCCTACAGACAATCTAATAGATTGACTTTTATTAGTAGATTACTACTCTCCAGCAGAGCTCTACCCTTTTCTTCTTGCTTGCTCGCTCTCTCCCTCTCTCTCACAGACATCCCTCCACCACACACACACACAGTTTTCAAGCAGCCCTCCTCACCCACACCCAACAGTCCTTAACAAGGCATCTTAGCTTTGCTCAGGCTGAGCAGTGGGGCAGCCCCTGGACTGTGAAAAAAATGCATACCGCAGTAAGTCTGGATAATAAGTGGGCAGGAGAGCTGGGCTAATTTCTGCCAGGAGCTCAGGGAGGCTGGCTGCAATGATTTCAATTAAGCCCTAAGCATTAAAAACATGGTAATAAGGGGCTACATTGAGGGGAGGCAGAGCAATAATTTAAATGATATCCAGCTCAAATATGGAACATCTAAATGTTCTCTCAGAGAGATTTATATCTATAGAGGCCTACCTAATTCATTTATTTAGCTAACTAGCTACTTATTGGTCTTCTCTCCCTTGCTCCTTGTTGCCCTTTGATAGACAGGCATAAAGAGAGGTGGCCACATACAGCTTGAGATAGTAGAGTTGGGCCATTAAAAAGAACCACTGGGTAGTGAGCTCCTTGTTTTGTCAGTTTAGGTTATTTAACTTCTCTATGTGGGGATTAGTTCAGGTGGTGAAAAAGTGCCGACAGTTTTAGCCAGCATTTCACCCAGAAGAGACAAGGTTACAAGTCACTGGCTTGATTTCCAACAGGCCTAATTCCAGATGCTCTGTACTTTTAGCAAAGACAATAAGAGATGCAATTTGTGCATCCTGCAGTTGTCCTGTGGTTGAAATCAGCATCAGATCATGGCCTCTCACTCTACTTGCTAGGCCTTTCCACTGTGAGGCAGGATGGGGCTATTAATTCCATTTCACAGATGGAGAACAGAGACCTAGAAATACTAAATCACTCACCCAAGGTCAGGTTGGAAGTCAGTGGTGGAGACAGAACCTGAATATACCTCTCCCCCAACTAGCAGGCTGGTACCTTAACCACCAGATTATCCCTTCAGACCTTCTAGGTCGAATTGTGCTAATCAGCTGCTGACTACCAAATCTGGAACATGGGTACCTTTAGAAAATCTGGCTTTCTAAATGCACGTGGTCAGTGTGTGTATGCACCTAATCAGGACAGCACTTGGGCAGCAACAATCTCTCATTAAAATAATAATAAGGGGAGCTGTCAAAAATGTTGCCTACACTTTATTGAACAAAATATTGTTCCTATTAAAATGCATATCCTTGTTAAAAATATTTTTAAATACAAAAATTATGCTGTCATTGAAACCCCCCAATGCCCCCCCCCTTTGGGGAGTTTTGATGAATGCCCCAATTTTTTTCTTAGGAAAAAAATAATTTTTCTGACTAGCATTGCTGTCCAATGGCCGAGCTGTGGGTTTCAGAGGAACCTAGGGGAGTTAGGTGTCCAGCTTCCATTGAAACTCAGTAGGCTTCTTGAAACCTCCATTGAAAGTATAGCTTCTCAGAACACCAAGCCTTAGATTTCTTTCTCCAGTGACAGAGAAGATTGTTGGAAAGGTTTAATATGAATTAAAAATTGCATTTTTAAAGAAAACAGGCACACTGCCCTGCTAAAGGGTAAATACTCAAGGCCTCCTTTATGATTACCCCTTGCAAACCATTTTAACAGCCTGGGGACACAGACATCCTCTTGTCCATGTCTGCTGCAGATTCCCAGGTTATAATATTCACAACAGCAGTGGTTATTCATACACCCCATTCCCTTGATTGCACCCGCACCATATCCTCTGGCCGTTACCCCTCCCCCTCCAGTAGATTCCTTGGGTAGGTTTGAGAGAACAGCTGTCAGCGAGCTGAGATCTAATGGCTGCCTGGAGAGCAGTTAGTAGATAATTAATATTTGCAGCACAGTGCTGTGATTGCTCTCTGTCTTCCTTCTGACAGCAGCAAGGGGAGGGGGCAACTCCAATAATGCTGTTAGAAAAACCAGCCCACAGTGTTTCAAGCCTAGCTATTGCAATGAGGACCATGGGTTTACTCTGGCTGCCTAGATGTCTTCAGCACTGGTGATCTGGCTGGTCATGGCATCTAAGTGGACAGCATGGGGAGCTAACAGATGAGCAGTGACTGCAGCAGTGATGATTTGTCTGCAGACATAGATCTATTGGTGCCAACACCAAGGTCTTCCTTTTGCTGGCCCTCCTAAGGACCCAGATCCTTAGATCTTAAAGTGATAGAACTGAGGTGAAGCTGAATTGCTGCCTAGGTGTCATGGGACACTAGTAGCATCACAGCCTGCTCAGGGAGATAATGCACTGAACTTGGAGACATTGTCTCTTTGTCAAAATCTAGGCCATAGTAATATGTAAGCAGGGCAGTTATTCTTCAGACCCGGTGAGTAACTTTCTTAGTAGAAAGATATCACAAAACCTGGCCTAAAGGTATTGGGGACAGCAATGAGCTGGGAGCTCCAAGTCTCTGACATGGGCAGTGCAATGCACCACCTTCCTGTGACAGCATCTTGTTTCAAATTTTTGGATACACGTCCTGATTTATTTTTGATCCTCCTGAAAGCAGAAATTTGACAACACTGGAACAAGGAGCAGGGCAAACACTGTGCAATCCTTCATCCATCAAGCTCTGCATAATGCCCTCCTCTGTTATTTCTATCCTACCCCATCCCCAAAAGCTGTGCAATGCTTCTTAACCCTGATTTCACCATCCCTTGCTATTTCCCTTCTTGCATCTGGTAGGACCAGACAGGAAGCATTCATGGTGCAGTCCTCCAATCTGTTCAAATCCCAGTCTCCAAAGAGCATGACCAAGATGACCCTTCTTTGTTGAGCCTCACCTGGGGAACAAATGGCTGATCACCATTCCAAACCATCTGGGCATGAATGCACCACTAATACCTCTTGGAACAGACATGGTCCAGATTTACAATATGGCTTAAAGAGGTGGATGGATACAGCAGAAGGTTTCTCAGACACACACCTCAACTATTGCCACATCTAAGAAATCACTAAGCAGTGAGTACAAAAGGGAAATTATAAGCTATGCTTTAATTCCAAGTATAGGGGTGCTTTTTCATTGACAAAGCTAATGCAGTGCAAAACCCTAGTGGAGATAAGGTACTACATATTTTAGTTTGAGGCAGATAACTGAGCTAATCCTAAACTAAAGAGTACAGCTTTGACGTGGCCACTGAGGTAAAGCTACACGTGCCTTGTCTCCACTAGGATTCCACTTTAAGGAAGTTATCCTGGTATACATCTCACTTTTTTTTTTTGCAAAGGAGACAAAGCAGAGCAGTAAAGGATCCTCAGTGATTCTTACCAGCTCATGTGCACAACCTATTTCCATTAGCAAACATTCAGGGGGATGAAGTTTCATTCACCAGAATATTTGTGGAAAGGAAAAGCATCACAAATGCTAGCACAAGTAAACATTGCTTTCTGGAAAGGCTTTCGTGGCTATTTAAAAAAGCCCATTTTACTATAGCACAAAAGAGGTTCACTGAGCATTTACAAATGCTCAGGGATTGTTAGAGAATGGGAAAACAATAGCAACTCCTCTTGTTTAGAAAGCTCAGGGCATCTGGTCAGGGAACAGAAACAATGCCATCTGATTTAAGTGACCAATCACATGGTGTGAATGCCAGATAATAAATAGCAAAGATACCGAGCTCATCAGGATAAACTGGATTTGCATCAAGCAGGGCAGCATCTACTTTCTTCTGCTCATGGTCATGCACCTTATTGAGCTAGGGTTTAATTCTACAGGGATGGCACAGAACAGGGCAGAGATATGCTGTCTTACACTACCCATGTTACAAGCCCTGGTGTAGGGAGCACGGGCTGTGGCTGAAGGAGGCAGGCCAATGGCACTACATGGGTTCTTGGCTTCACAGCAGTCTGTAGTGCAAGCAGTACCCAGTTTATGTAATGTACCCTGAGGGCATCTGGAAAGTCCCCAGAGCAGCCCAGAACCTGGGAGATGCCAAGGTGACATACGAATACCTGTACCTCTCTCCTGCTTGTCTGTGACTGCTGTATGGCATCTCTTGGAGCTGCAGCAGAGATGCAGACTTAATACTGCAAAAACGGGGACAAATGTTGAACAATCCCACCCTGCTCACAGATAATTTGCAAACAGAAAGGAAAAAAGGGCTAAATCCAATAGGCAATTTTTTTCCAACAAGCAATTCAACCATCTCCAGTAGTGAATGTGTTTGTAGCAACTCACAGCACGCAGTTAATTCCCTGAACTGTTTAATTTAACAGCCTCTGAACATGCAGGCATAACACTGTAACTTGGCTCATTCGAGACTGGACTCGGTACCCAGCCAATAAGGGAAAAGAGCAACCCAGACCATCAAATCCAATTAATTAATGGCTCCCCCTGCTGGAGGAGGGATTGATACACTTGCAGTATATTACTGACACTAAATATTGTTAATAACATGCCCCAGGCTGCATGCAAGGATCAAGAGCAAGGAACAGCTATTACATATAAAAAGGAATTTCAAAACAAAACAGAGTGTGATTTGTTTTTCCAAGTGCTTTGAAGGGGATTTCTTTCTCTACTTCTGCCTTCACGTTAGGACTTAATATATCTACTCATATGGTAGGATCTGCAATTCAGGGCTCTGGGGAAGGACATGAGGACTGTGGCTCTTCAAACAGTTATGTTGGAGTGGGGGGGACGAGGCAGCACATCTTACCTGTTTTGTAAGCTATATGTGATGCATGGCAAGTTTTAGGAAAGAGATCTTTCCTGAGTCTGGTGAGATACTAATGTCACACACAAAGGCTTGAGTTACCAAGTAGCTGCAGAATGATCACAGAGTCCTGGTCTTCCACACTTTGCTAGAGAGGAGTATAAGTCTCAATGCTGGAGTGGGGGATAAAGCCAGTCAGCCCCTGCAGGGGAGCCAGATTACAACCCAAAATATGGCCACGTGTCTCTCCTTCACACTACAGTGGCAACTTGGCCCCATCTTGAATTCCTGAGTCCTGCACACAACACTGAATTCGGCTCCTCCTGAAACCTGACACACTTCATACAACCTGACACCTCTTGTCTCCATCCACAGTACATTATAGGTGATGCTGTCTAAGTGGGGACCTCAGCCTGTAGAATGGAGACATGAAGAATCTGTTCTTCAATTCCCAGGAGGCACCAGAGCAGCATTTCCCTGGCTGGGTGCTGAGTTTTGTGATTAAAACCCTCCCAAAATCCTGCAGAAAACAAAAATGTCTGGGCAAAATTGTTTAGTTAAAACCACACCTTTTTTTTGGTTGGAAAAAAGACCAATTTTTTTTAAAGACCAATTTCCACCAATCCTTTTGACTTCCTTTCTCCATTTCCCCATACCAAATGACAAAACTCAAGACAAGAATATCAGCAAGAGGACAACCCACCCAGCTACCAACCTCCTCATCCACTGACATAACTCTCATGATTCATAGATTGTAAAGCTGGAAGAGCCCTTAGAAGATCATCAGGTCTAGCCCCCTGCACCAGGCATGATACAGCATGAACCACATAATCAAGTCGTTTGCTTCAACTTCTTCCCAGGCATGTGCCTTGAGGTGACTTCAAAGCAACCCTACTTAGACCAGAACCTTTTGAGGGGACAGAATATGGGACTGGTTTTTCATTACCCAGTGGTTTTACCATCATCCACACCTGGGCAAAGTGAATGTACATTTTACAGCATTTTGATATGTTAGCATTTCGCATTCAACTTCCAAAGCACAACTGAGAATCCAGTATGGAATCTTTCTGTCCCGAAAAGTGACATGCACATTTATGGCATTCTATAAACGCTGCATGAAATAAACTGGAAGGAATGAACTGTCTTAGGAGTCTGATGAAAATAGATATTGGGAGATACAAGACTGAGTTCAACTTCTGAACACCACAAACTGCCTGGCCCTCTTGCTAAACAACTTAGTGGGAAAGCAAATAATGCCCTTATTAGCACAACAGATTTTTCATATGGAGGGTACATTTCTGAGTTGCACATACTGTATTAATTATCCAGAGACAAGTTCAGCTCTAGTGCAAGTCCACTGATATCAAGAGGTTTGTACCAGAGATGAATTTGGCCTAGTGAGAATCTTGCCACTTATTGAAGGGTACCATCAAACAAAGGCCAATTTCATAGCAGTTTAAGTGTGTTATGTAGTTTTACCTACCGCCCTCTAATTATTTTTCTCCAGGGGGTGGTTCCATATCGTTAGCTAGCCAATGGAATAGGATGTTTTCATAGGCCGGGAATAAGGAGATATTTATGCAAATGAGACCCAGTTCTGTTTGTTGAAAGGGTTAGAGACCCATATCGGGAAACAGGATTTTAAATCGGGAGTGGGGGGAAATGATTATTACCATATGGACTGTCTTCTTTTTCTTCAGTCCCTTCTAATGTATTTATCTTATAATGGGTGCTTCATGGGAAACTGCAGAGCACCTCACGAGGGGCAACATTTCAGTAGCAGGCAAAACAATCCTTGTAGACAGCAAGGCTTAGAGATGGTTAAATTTTTCCTTGAAACTTTTCTTTGATGAAAAATGACCAGTCTGAGCTGATGAAGAAATTTGTGGAAAATTTTGAAATATTAAAAAAACAAAACAAAACAAAAAACCACTAAAAAAAAATTGTCCCACTCCCCAACCCTGGATTTTGGAAGACGTTTTTGGTTTTCTTAACATGAGTATGGGGACTAATAATATTTCTCATATGATTTAGGTTTATTGAAAGATTAAGAGTTTTCACTTGACATAGGAAATCAAAAGTTTCCCACCAGCCCTAGAAAGCCAAGCCAAGTTCTGCTCTCATGTGGCAGCCTAAGGAGATCAACAATGTCACGTGGAAAGGAATGATGAAAGAACTTGGGCAAAGCTTCTGATGCTGAGCTTGACAGCTTGCAAAAGGTCTCAGTATCAGGCTGGTAGCTATTGCTCTTCTTAATTAATATAAATGATTCATATAAATAAGAACATTAATATAAAAGTATAAGTAAGAAGGACAATAGCTACCAGCTTGATACTGCCAGAAGCATAAGAGGCACTAGGATCTTCAGTGCCCTGTGACATCAGAAAAAGCTGAGAACATTCATGATCATGACCACAGGAAATACCATGAAACTACCCAGTCCAGGAACAAGTACGAAGGCCTCTGGATTGAGCCTGGCAAATGAAATAAGAAAAACCTGAGCCTTGGCTTTCCAGTAAGCTGTACCCCATCCCTTTAAGATTCAAGGAGTGCCTGGGACTGAGCCAAGTTGACCCCCTCTCCCTAGCGCATCAGCCCCCTTGCTCCTTGGCAGCGCATCCTCGGCTCCCGTTGGAAGGTAACCCGAGGGCGTGATGCACTGTGGCTTCTCTATTTGGTTATGTCTCATAATTACACGGCTGTTCTCGCCACGCAGCATTAAGCAGGGTGTGCAAGCGCCTGTGTGTGTGGAGAGGGCTGGAGGGAGGTTGATTTTCCCTTAGAGGATGCCTTCTGTTGCTAGATAAACAAACACGCAGCACCCAGTCTAGCACTGAAATGGAGCGACAGCTTCAATACAAACAAACAGCAGTTACACAGATAGGGACGTATTCCACAGACTGCCTGAGCCCAGGAAATGGTCTGGCAGGGAACCTTGCATGTGTCGCTTCTGTTCCCAGAAATCAAGGGAGGGCAGATGACTGCGTGGGTTGGAGTACAGCACTAGAACACAAGACAACTGGGTTTTAACCCGTTTTGGCATACCTGTTCTCTGTAAACCTGCACAAGTCTTGCTGTGCCTCAGTTTCCCCACCTGTGAAATGGGAATAATACTGTTTTTGCACCTTCCAGACAGTCTTGTGATGTGCTGTGTAAATAGATAGGTCTATGACACATTCCTACCTCTGGTGTGTCAGTCACTGAACTTTCGGAAGGCAAAGGAGATTTTTTCCCTCACTGCGGAAGGAGAATCTTTTTTGTAAAACATTGGACAGGGACTTGGAAAGCATGACTTTTGCTCCTGGCTCTCTTCTCAAGTCACCTTGAGCAAGTTACTTAACCTCTCCACATCTTATTTTTGCCATATTGTAAGATGGGGACGATGCCAATACTTGTGGGAGAGCTGTTGTGGGGATAAACCTATTAACATTTGTGTTCGACCATCCTGGTGATACACACCATAAAAGAGAAGCCCATAATTTAATTCGCTTTCTGTATATTTGATATGCTTTTTAATACATGTAATGCTGCCTAATTACAAGGGTGAGGGGCCACCCAGTAAGCATGCATAGAACTAATTAACAGGAGTTCATTACAAGCTGATGGGCTTCAGCAGAGTCTGTGACATGAGTTGCTGGGCCTCAGTTTAAGGGACAGCTAGGCCAAACAGAAGGCAGCACAGTATCATGACCACAACAACATAGAGTAGGACTCAGAGTTGTCTTCCTGGCTCCATCTCTGATCTGCTGAGTGACCATAGTGAAGTAGCTTCACCTCTATCACTGAGTTATACTAGCTACAAAATGGTGCTAAAGATACAAGCCTGCTCTGTAAAGTGCTTGGAGGTGACTGTGTATAAAGATTATCAGAGCTGGTCTGAAGTAGTCATTTTTGTGGTCGGTTAAAGAAAAAATTCCCAACAACATGTTTTGTTTCATTACCAAAAAAAAAAAAAAAATTCAAATAGAGATTCTTAAGTTTTTGCTTTTTGAAAACCACTGGCACTACAGATTTTTGGCAAGTTTTTCCTATAGAAATCAAAACATGTAATTAAAAATATTGATTTGTTTGTTCGTTTGTTTGTTTAGAGTTTTTGGTAGAATGCCAGCAGATTTTGACAAAAGGGAAGATTTTCTGCAAAAAAGTTTTTGCATCGATCCAAAAGCCTTTTTGGATTGGAAAAGTGTTCTATGAAGATTTGGAACCAGCTCCAGAATCCACTCAACAAAACCAACCACCATGATAAGGCCCTTCTGGGACTGAATGCCCTCCTAAGATTATCACTTTTTGAAACAATCTTGCAGGGGGTGGTAGGAGAGAAGAAGGCATTTGGGAGTAGAACTTGGGAAGATTGATGTGCTGCTGTTTATGTTCACAAGGCAGAAGAGGAGTTCAATGTCCAGGGGTACCAAATCAAACACCAGTGAAAACTTGCTGCAATTAAAAAAAGGGAATATTGCTCAACTGTAAAGAAAGGTAGAGATCATTTGATCCATGAGTACTGTTAATGCAGGGCAAAGAGAAACCCGAACCCTGTTCTTAACTAAATCCTTCCAGATCACAGCTGCTGGGACAGTGCCTGGATGGGGCAGAATGGATCTTTGGGTTGGCCAGTGTTAAAGCCTAGGACTGAGTGAAGAGAGGGGTTGAATGGGGTTGGGCACAGAGGCACCATGAACAGGTGAGGATGTGGGCAACTGGGCAATGATGGCAAAGAGACATACCCAGTTTTACATCCAGTTGTTCAAGCCAGGACCAGTGAAATGGAGCATCAAGCCCAGACCACTGACCCAAACTGGCTTCAAACCAAAGAATCAGGAGAAGCTAGAAATATATCTCCTTTGCATGGGACATGCTGGGAGCTTAGGAACTCTGAGAATCAGCCATGTGTTTAAGGGCATCAATAAAGATCTGGATGCCTAATTTCCAGGTGCCAAGCTTGGAGATGACTTCCACTTCCTTCTGTGTAAAATGAAGACAGTGATAATACTCACTACCCAAGGGTGTTGGGAGCTTGAATGTACTTATATTTGTAAAGTGCTTGCTTTGAGATCCTTGAATGGGAAACAGCAAATGTGAAGTATCATTATTATACTTTAATCTTGGAGTGCAGGGAAGGCGGAGTGGGGTGGGGGTGGAATGTAGTGTTAGGGGAGGGAGAAGGTGGATTGGATTTAATGCCATGGTCTGCAGAATGCTCTAACTTGCATTGTCAAATGTGGAGTCACAGAGCTTTAGGCAACAGAAGGAAATACGCATTCTCATAAAAGGGTTTCCCACAAGGGTTAGAAGTCGCCATGGTTAGAAGCAGCTCCAGTTTGCTGCAAAGTGAGATAAGAACTCAAGGTTTTGATAATTAACTTCATGCATGCCGAGAAATGACATCTCCATGGAGGATTCAAGTTTAAACTTACTCTTCCTTCTACAGTGATTTTAGCATCAGCTGATGTAAAGAACAGATACTGCTACAATGTAGCTCAAAGAAGTCTGAGCAAAGAACAGATCCCCATTGTGTTAGGCGCTGTCCATGTACATAGCAAGAAACAGCTCCTGTTTCCACACTGAATAGATAAAAGAGAAAGCAGAGAGATGAACTACTTGTTCAAGGACACATACTAGAGAAGTAGCGAAGTGGGGACAAGAGCCTAGTTTTCCTGGCTCTAAGTTGAGTACTCAGCCTATACGGAGTCCCAATTTGAACAAGAAAGGGACCAATATCCTGCCCCAGAGCCCCTCAGTGCTGATCTCTAGCACTTTCTTTTACTCCAGCTCTAGCCTCTGACAACTGAATGCAGTGCCCAATTTCGGTGCAGTGACTCCTCTTCTCTCCAGAGGGCACATACCATATTGTGTATTCTTCTGGGTCCCCCACCCTGACGGGCAGAGGCATAACTAGATGCTTGAGCACCCTGGATGGCAGCTGCACATGGGATAGCATCAGTGGCTGGGCTGGGCTCGCAGCAATGCTGGCAGCACAGCTCCTGCTCTTTTTGTGACTCTTCCTCCACCCCTCCCCACCCCCAGCAAGGGTCTGCACCCAGGACTGGTACCCCAGTTGCTACCCCTTTTGTTATACTACTGTTTACAGCTCTAAGCTCTATCCCATCCCTCTCTGCCACACCATGTGAGGAAAGCCAGTGTGTGTATGACAGATGAAAGTCCAGTGGGTCCTAAAGCCATCGGAGGGCAAAGTCTAGGCTTACTTGTGCTAACACCTTCAGCATGAGGTTGGAGCAGCATACATAAGGACTGACTTGGCCCCACATTCCTTTCCACTTATCACCTATGTTATATCTGAATCCAGAGCTTCTGGGGTAGAAACACTAAGTGCACCACTCTTTTCATTTCTGCTTCCTCTTTCTCCATTGCATTCAGGGGGCCTGATTCGTGTTTACTGTAAGGCTCCTATACGTCCAAGGGGTCTTGAGGAGTGTGGAAAGCACTGCAGAAAAACACTTCCTGCCCAAGGGCCTTTCCAGTATGGCCAGGGCTGGTATAAGGGGTACAGAGAACCTGTGCTCCCAGACTAGATCTAGGGTGGCTTGAATTCTGGCTGTTCTCTGCTCCCCAAGGCACGCAGGGGTCCACAAGACACAGGGCCTAAAGTAGAGCAGCCTTGAAGCTGCTCTCATTTCTGCTGGGAGCTGAAATGCAATGACTGTAGCGGTAACTTAGCTTCGTTCCTTCCCAGTCAACTTCATGCCTATCCCAAGTAAAGGACAACAGGCCCATGTTCTTTTCCTGGCTTCTCAGGTCTCCCTCCTGCTGCTGGTAGCCACTCCAATTCTGGAAGGGCTCCATCAGTTTATATATAGCAAACACTGCCAGGGGAGCTGCAGAGTGGAAAATCTGGGACACAACTGAGACAGCAGTGCCAATCTGCCACCTGACGGTGTGAACTCGGAGAAAGACTGGTTGTCAGTTCAACGTGCATAATTTCCATTGATCCTGACAGGCAGCTTCTTCTCTTCCCTTCAGAGCGTGTCCAGAAATAGGCCAGAGAAGATGAATTGGTTTTCTCCTAACTTGGCCTGATATTCCCTTGTTTCTTACTTAAAGCACACGAGATTCCTGCAGCGACTCTCCCTCGCCCGGAGTAGCTGGCAGGGCTCTGACATCTTTCTCTACACTGCCCCCTGCTGGTACTGGAGCGAGACTGTCATAGAGGGAGACAGAAAGATGAAATGCCAAGAGTGTAACTTCTGCTGCTCTCTGACACCCAGGAAACTGCCACAAATTGATACAGAAGATGCTCCATTCATAACCGAAATGTGCACAGGGTGAAAAGTAGCATTACTGTGACAGCACACCATGACATGACACAGTAATTGAGGACAATGAATAAAAAAGGATGAATGAAGAATCACAAGCCATACGGGAAGCACAAAGAAGCCCAAAGTAACACATTAAAGCAGAACATAGACAGGGTACACCCATGTTCCTGCAAAATTCATGTACCATAGAATCTCCTCCTCCTCCTTCTGTAACAATGCTCCTAGGGTCATCTTCAGCAAAGATTAAATTGAGGCCCCTAAATCAAAAAGGCACTACCCGCTACCACCTGGGCTAAAGAGACATTCTCCAGCTCAGAGACACCAGAAGGGTCAAACACTTCTATACACAGATTTGCCACTAGAGGAGGACAAAAAGCTGCCTTGTTAGCATAGGTTACACTTCCTGTTTCTCCCTGTTTCGTTTTTGTTCTCCCCTCTGCTTACAGATCTCTCTACATCCTCCATTGGTCTCGTTCTTTCTACCCATTCCTCTTCACCATGCTCTTTCATTTGCGACACCTACAGTTCATAGGAATAAAATCTATCCCCTCTCCACCCCTCATAGAGGTACCTCCCTCCTCCCCAAGAGGTAGTTTTGTAAGGGTCCTACCACTTAGGAGCTCTGAGCTGCCCTTGTATGAGCATTTCCTAACATGGGTTTCTATAGGGAATAGTATTGAGTCCCCTGATGGCAAAGTCACATCTACTCCTACAGCCAAGGCCAGCCTTGTGTTTGAATCCCATCCAACAGCAGATTAACTACACTGGGCTGAGTCAGTGGTTGCACAAGTGATCTCTGAGAAAGTACTGCAGGAAGGAGTCTTGATGTGATGGAAAGAAGCTCTGTTCAAAGTTCGCACCCCCCATAGTCACCAACAGTGAACAAAGCAAAAATGGAAAATAAAAAAACCCAGGGATAGGAAGTTGGGACTTGAAACCATTGGAAGCTGAATTTGGGGTGCATTTTTATCACCTCCATAGATCAATTCCTGCCTCATGTAGCAAATGTAACAGATTGTGGAGGGAAGTTACATGGTACATACAATGCAGGGGACAGGGCTGCTATACAAGTAATGCCTGGTTATGGGCAAGAAAGAAAGGATAGTACATGGCAAGGAACAACAAAAGCTGGGATACTTTACTGGGATAGTTTGCACTGGTGAATCCACTGGTCTACCCCTGCCCCAGTGCAAATCATGCATGTGCTGTGGGGTTTAAACAGAAGTGATACAGCTACCCCAAGGATAGACAAGCCCTAACAGCAGAGGTCCTGATTCTGTGACATACACAGCACCTTTAACCCTTTTTGTCATCAGTAGACGTTATTGGCATTGAACAGTTCCACAGGAGATGCTCAATAGCACCCTGCAGGATTGGGCCCCAAGTAAGGTTTTTAGCCTCCAACCTGTGATGATTTCTGCCTTGTAAAGCAGAGCCTGGGTAATGCTGTAATAACTTTGCAGCTGGCTGCCAGTGACTGTAAGCAGAAGGTAACCTGCAGGGATTAAGGAGCTCCAGTCTGCAAAAAGACTAATGCCCAGTTCAGAAAACAGTTAGAGGGTGCCCTGTTCTCCAGGCCATCAGTCAGTGACCATGGGGCAACTGGGTGATGCCAGCTGTTTGTTTCAGCCAGTGCCTCCCTTCTCTTTGAGCTCCACATGCACCTTGCAAGCTGCAAGTGTACTGCTCTGCTCTGAGCCTTGGAGACGGAGCAGGGGAGGGGGGGCCTTCCCGCAGGGCACAGTGCCATCTGCACAGCAAGGTGGGAGCAGCGCGCCTGGCTGCCCGTGCTTCCCGAAGCAGGGCAGGTGTGCCACCATGCGTTAGGCACTCCAAAGCCCTTACGAGCCCTTCAAGATGGCGCGGGCATCTGCCAAGGCCTTCTTGGCTGAGCAGATGTCACATATGCCCCAGAGTGATGTGGAATCAAAAAGCAAGTTGGACAAGGGGGACTGCCTGGTTATTCATCACCCCCTCCCCTCCTGACACACATGCGCACAGAGAGCCTGTCTCACACACGCACGCATGCATGCACAGAGGCAGATGCTCCAGAACTACCCCATTGTTCTGTCATACACCATTCGTTCCTGCCACCTTCAATAGCACCCCATGGGTCTCTACAGCTAAGGGCCCTGTTATGCTTCTGTCTGTTACTAGAAAGATCACAGCAGTGAAACACAGTGGAGGGGGGGGCTTTACCATCTGCAGAAGGGGAAAGGACCCCTTTCCTCCCATTAGGGACCATGACAAAATCCATGTCACTCATGTAACACGAGTTCCCTCAGACTGAGAAGCTGCTTGCACAATGCGCAAAGATTGAATAAATAGGCCTGGCAAAGTCAGATCTTCTTCTTGGAAGAAGGCTTTTCACCTGAAGTCACATTCCTGTTACAAGCACTTCCTTCCTTTCCAAAGTACCTGCCTCCAAAAAAACCTACCCCAAGGAAAGATTTGGTCCTGAAAAGGGAGATGTGGCAGAGAATCCATGCAATTTGCTGCAGACTTTGCTGCTTCTATAAACTTCACGGCAAAGGTTCCTATGAGCAGGTTAGACACTTTACTGGGCTAGTTTAATCAGGGATGAGCAGAGGGCTGGACTAGATGACCTTATGAGGTCCCTTCCAGCCCTACTTTCCTGTGATCCCATGTTCTACAGTGATGGACAGCAGCCTTGCCAGGTAGCTTTTCATGACTTACTCTAGCTAATAGCATTCATATACAGAACTGTGTACCTATCCAGCCAGAGCACAGCCTACTTATTGCACTCAGAAGTGTATGGGTCCACACTGCAAATAGAACAAGACTGCAAACTATGCAGAGGGCCAAAAATGGAAGTTATACACCTAGGGAAGTGCCATTTGGGCACTAAAAATGAAACAGGATTCTGCGCTATAGGTTAAAAGATGATCTGAATGGGAATTCCAGTTAGGATCAGATCCATTCAGTGACCAACTGAATGTAATGGGGGCTGGTTGTGGCCTTTGGCATCTCATCTCGACACACATGCTCCTGGCCAAATATTTGATTTTTGGGGGGATCAGTAAATGAAGGGCAAACTATGAACCCTGAAAGCAGCTCCTAACATAGTAGAGAAACTGAGTTACAAGTGTCATTAATTATTCTGCTCAGCATTATTAGTTTTACTGTAGTGCAGGTGCGAGTGGCACTGCACTGAAAACTCTCAGGAGAAAATGGGATGAATTGTATTGCATACCAATACCCAGATATCACTGTGACAGGCAGCCTTACACAAACCTAGAGAGACAGGCAGAGGTATTCAGGGAACTTGTTTTTTGTAGTACCTAACACATGAATGATGTAGTTGCATCCTACATACAATAGCTCAGACACTGCAAGCCAAATTTGCAAGTGTGGATATGGAAAGTTAAGTTAGACCCTGCCATTCACCTCCTCTGTACCCTTATGCAAGTCACATGCCTGCTTTGGGCTTGAGGTTCTCTCTTCTATTCTTTGATTGCCTTGTTCAGACTGAGTTTTTCAGGGCATAGGATGTCTCCTTATATGTTTGTGTACTGTACCTAGCATATGGAAGCTCTGATCTTGTTATAGGAACACACAGAGACGAATCAGAAAACAAAAGGTGTTAAAGTTTTGTGGCTAGAGTCACCGAGGTTACCTGCAGCTTTGGGAGCACGGGTGAGGACTGACATTTTCTGGTCCAAATCTCTTTCTGATTGTATCTAGAGACATTGCTGTAAATTCACAGAAAATCACAAGTGAGGGGCCTCACCCCAAGATTGCTACCATTACTTAGGAGTTAATTACATTAACCACCAAAATGTTTTAGGCCTAGAAATTGGATAATACTTCCAAAAGTTTGGGGGGTGGAGGGGGAAGCACCTGAACCTCTTGACGCAATAAAATTAGGTTGGAAATCTCAGGAAAGTAAACTCCTGCAGGAGGTTTCTGCTGCTTCTGGGTGGATTCTCAGGAAAAAAAGTGACATCTTAGAACACCTGTTCCAATTTGCACCACTATGAAACTGAAAAGAAATGAAAAAATGGACCTGCATTTAACTGAACCTCAAAATGGTTTTCAGCTAGGTTTGACTTCTGGATGGCAGCTCAGAGATGTAGGTTATTACTCTGTATGCTGGTAGTGCCTTCATACCACATTTCACTGGGCACATAATCTGAATACGTCCTGGGTAAGAGGGGGGAAAAGACGCAGACTCAGCTAGGATCATAGAGAAGTCAAGCACTGAACACTTGTCTGACTGTAGTTAGCATCCGCTTCCCCATAGCCAGCACAAACCTTCAGAGGCAGCTGTTAGTATTTTAATCAAATAGCTTTGCCCCTTTCTGAGGCAACAAGACACTATGGTAACTAAAACCCCAGAACAGTCTCAGATGAGATCACACAGATTTGCTGAGGATCAGTATCAGCTACCAATCTCATGGACTTCAGTGGGAGTTGATGCTGCTGAGTACCTCTCATAATTTGGCTCATCGGACCTTAAAACAAAGCCTCTGCCATTGCCATTAGAACAGTATGGCAATTCTTCATACAGGAGACACGATAGATTAAATACAGCCAAGCCTTTTGTCAAGTAGGGTTTTGCAACTGGGACCTCTGGCCAATGCACTGTTCTGGGCTGGACTTTCTCAGGAAGGAGTCAAAATAATGTTGTTGTGCAATCAGTACTCAAATTAAAGAAGAAGGCTGAGAGCATGTGCTCCACCCTCACCCAACCTCTTGCTGCCTGCAGGAAGGCAGTTTAGCTCAGACTTGAGCCCTCCGCCTGTGGTATTATCCTGCCAATTTCTTCCTCAAAAATATCAGTGCCTCGGCTTGCACACCAGAGAGTTCACACCTACAAAATGCAGCCTTATCTTCCAGGTTCTGTGCAAGACAAGCCTGTTTCACTCCTCCCTCCCTAACCCTCTTAGACATAATCCCGTCTTTAATGCCTCTTGGAATAGGGCTTTGAACGACTGTGTAACCTAACTGGCTCTGACCTCTCTGGCTGCTCTCTCATGCCCATTTGGAGAACTCAGACTTTCAAAGAGATAACAGAAGCCCAGTAAATCCTCGCTGGGAAGCTAAAGCGATTGTCACACTTAGAGAAGTTTACTCAGAAAGCAAACTTAGAGCAGCTTCCAGTCTGCAGCTAAACTCCAGCAAGGGAAAAGGGAAAACAGCTGGGTTTTGTAACTTGGACCTTCTGAATCTATGGCACACTGGCTAGTGGACAGGGCTGGATAAATTCTCCCAGCAGCTTTTAGCACTTACAGTTTTTGCTTTGGAAAATGAGGAGAGGTCTTAGGTTTGTGAATCAGGACTTAGTACAAAATGCTTAAGGGAATAATACTAGTTGGCGGGCCAGGCCCTGGGCCCTCCCAGCTCCTCTTACGCTGCCTGCTTGTAACAGAGCTGCTTGGTCATCCTAAGTATGGGCCCTTGGGAAGCAAGGGAAGCCTCTGACAGTATTCCATTGTGATTGCCAATTCCATGAACCTTCTCTAGTTGTGAACAAATTAAATGATGGTCTGAATTGATGTATATTGCTTAGCTAAGCTGTCACAGTAGAGGCTGGATCCAGAGGCCCTTATTCACTTCTGCCTCAGGGACAGCAAGCTGTGATTTCAGTGGAAGTTCTCCAATGGGTATTTTATGACCTGGCTCAGAAAAAACAGGGACAACCAGTTAAATCAAAAATATTTTAAAGAGATCTTCCCCTCTCCCCTCAAAACCACCCCTCCCTGTCTTTGTCTTTTCTGAAATATCAGTATATTTTCATACAACACATGACCAATCCCTCCTGACTTCACCTGTTTGATCTTTTATTCTTACTGTCTATGGCAGATCCACCTTCACCACAGATATGCAGAGGGCACTTCTGTGCTAGCAGGCAGGGCGCTTCCTTGGCAGGCAGGAGATTCCACTTCTATTCCTGATTTTACCACTGACCTGTTTTGCCAGCTAGAAAAATGTTTCACTTTTTATCTTCTGGTCTGTTTAGGAGTCAGGCAGTTACTCCTTTGAAAATCTCCTTCTTGGGGCAAAGTCTGTCTGTTTGTATTGAGCCTCATTTATTGGAGATCTTGGTCCAGGTACTGAAGCACTACTGTACCACAATTTATACCAGCTGCCAACTACATATACAAGCAAAGAATAACCCTTTGTGGTGGCACAGGGCTGCATGCTAAAATAATTATGTTAGTTCAGGAATAACCCCTAAGGGTTTCAAGCTATGAAACATCTTGTCTCATTATACTTTGCCTTACTAATTGGAGTCTGTTGATGACTCGGTTGGTATGTACCTGGTAAAGTCCTGGCAAATTTCAGAAGAAAAAGAGCAGGTTACCAATCTGTCTTTATTTGGACATGACAGGGTTAATTTGCCTCACTGTCCCACCCTGCTTGCACGTGGATATGAACAAGCCCGCTGTCCCCCTCCCCTACATGCTGACCCCACTTCTCCAGGCCCCTTCTTCCACCAAGGGAAAATACCAGCTGAGAGCTATAAACACCTGAAAGTTCCCAGCCAGCCCCCTTAATTGGCACCTTTCTGTTCCGCTTTAAATTAATCAAACCCAGAGTCCCTATATTAATACTGTGGTGGGAATTAAAATCATGCAACGCATTAAAGATGTAATTTAAAATTAATAACTCATAATTATTTATCATGGCGTATCAGCAGAGCTATGAATTTTCCCTTCTCACCCAACGTTCATTTCCTTTCCTTCTTCCCTTTTCGCCTCTAATAGCGTCTTGGACCATTATGAAGATCTGTGAGCGATTCCTGGAGATGCCAAAGCCAAGATGTAATACATTTAATTTAATTTTTGGGGGGGAACCTTAATTGTGGTAAATCAGTACTTAAGAAATGATATCAATTTAAAAGGACAAATTGAAATAATTTAATCAGAGAACTGCCCAAGTGAGGGAGAGAGCTGGCTTCACTGGGACTGGGATTCTAGCCACAGGGGGTGCTATTTTAACCCAAAGTGACCATGGCGGTCCTAAGGTCCTCAAAGATAAAGGTCCAAATCTGTGGCATGCTGAGCTCCCTCTATTCCATCTGATCTTATGGAGGGCTCATACATGATGTTATTCCTAAAATATATACTTGCACAATGGATTAAGGAAACCCAGAATCAGAGGTTCTTATTTCTGAATTTGAGACACTGTATGCAAAGCAATTCCACAATAGTTATGATGCTACCAGTTCATAAGCTACTTTAATCTGAATCATCTTTCAGGTGGAGACAGGCCATGACAGTCAGTGATGTCAGCTGGAGTTCAGATATGTACTGAAATGGGAGCAAAGTCAGACCCACTGTGTATCAAGTCTGATCTATACACACAGATTTTTGTATATGTTTAACTGAATAATTATCAACATTTTTAGACTCAAGACACTACTCAGGAAACATCAGCTCTTAGTTTTCACACAAATTTTGACAACAGAAAAAACAGAATTATTCTGTTGCCAAGAACTTGGAAAGACCACAACAGGGGAGAAAGTTTTTAACACTGCAGATTCCTATTTAAAATCTAGGGCCTGATTTTGTGAATCATGTTTGCATACCTAGCAGTACCAACACTGCATAGCACCCTGCAGCATTCTTGAAAGGAATTCAAGGTACCCCAGGCTGCCATAGCACCCGGATTGAGAATCACTGGTTTAACTATCTTGGGGTATGATGTTGTACTAGTAAACTCCTTAGTGTGGATGGGATCACTCTAATAAGAAAGTGTCTTGCACCAGTGTAATTTATTCTCATCGTATTGGAACAGCTGTACTAGTATAAAGCACTTTTCAAGGTGGTGGAGAAAAGTTTGGAAATACAACACAACCATGTATGCTAAACACTCAGATATCAGAAGGCAGAGAGAGCACCACATTTACGAATTTTTTAAGCATCGTGATTTTTAAGCTGGTCTTGTCATGTTTGAGGTATGGGGCCAACTTGTAGTTTTTCAAGATGCCTTTCAGAGTTCTTGTGCTAGCCTTCACTAGTATTTCACTCTGATTTCTGTGCTGGACTAGAGGCATAGGGACTCTAATGGGTGCCAGGGACTGTGCTGCCTTCTCTTTCCCGGTGCATGGAGAAGGGGCAAGGTCTGCTGGTCAGGTCACTCATTTTCTGTGCGAACTACACAGTTCAAGCATTAACCCCACCGTAGTTTTTGGGTGTGCAGCCAAAAGCTGCTGCTAATTTGTCAGTGGCTGTGATGGGGTTAATGTTACCACTGCAGATTTTGCAAGGAACAATGAATACATATAGGAGCATTCAGCCGTAGTGAGCCTGTAGTATGGCAGGGAACACTAGAAAAATAGTTATTTTTTCATTTAGCCCTCCCAAAACAAGGCATGTACCTTATTTGAGGGCATGTGGCATGCAAGGAAATACAGTATTTGAAGTGAAGATATTGCCATTCCTTGCTTTTCTTTCTATATGGCTGTTTTGTACAATGTAGGGCTTCAGCTATGCCAAGACCTAAGTGCATATATTGTATATATCTGCCATTAGCATCGTGAAGGGTCCTGGGGACCATCAGCGATGAATTTATCTTCACAACTTCACTCTGAGGTAGGGCAGGAATGAAACAAGGATTCAGAGAGATATTAAATTATTTGCCCAGAATTACCTGGAATAATCTGTGGCAGATCAAGAGATGGAACCTTATCCTCCAAATCCCAGCTAGGACCCTTACCATTGCACAATACTTTCAACTCGTTTGAAGCATGAGGAGTATGGATGAGTTCTACTGGCCTGCTCATATGCATAGAATTAAATATATATTTACTTCTTTACAGGGGCAGGGCGTAAGAGATTAAGTTGGTTTCAGGTCATTGTCATCAGAGAGGATTGAGGCCTACTGGTGAAGCACTTTTGGGAAATCTGAAGAAGATAAACTTGCAGGAAGGTCACTTAATGCAAAACATCAAAGGAAACTAATTCCCCAAGTACCAAGTCAAAGCTTTAACCTGTCCTGTTCTCAACAGAACTCCAAGGATCCTAGAATCAAGGGTGGTTTTGCTGGCTTTGAATTCAACTAGAGATTTTTATTCCACTACTCCAAGGAAGTAAAGACAGCTTTCTAAACTGTTTTGGGTCCAGAGATTTGCTTCTCTCCAACAGAAAAAAGAATTGAAGAGACATGGAGTTTAGGATTTTAAAACAGAGTGGGTGCTGTGAATGTCACATTAGATTTGCTGGGACACTAAAATCTAGTAAAAAAAAAAACCAAACAGTTAAATGTAAAGGAAAAAAATGAATAATCATTTTACTGCTCACTGCACTGATAGATCCATTTTAATATTGGAGTTAGGATTTGGGGGCTGAGGGTGGATGCCCCTGTGTTCTTTATATAGAAAAGAAATCTCTCCGGGGACACAGTAGTGCCCTAGAATCCTAACTCTTCCATCTCTGCTTTTAAGTGTTTGTATTAGCTGAGGCTAACTTTTTGGAAATCTATTTTTGCATTGATTCCCTCCACCTCTTCAATGCATGTCAATAAATACAGCAGAGTCTAAACATACCTACTGAGTAAGGATGGAGGGGGATCAACCAGACACAGTAGCAGCTCTTATTGTCAAAGGTAGAAGCTATATCGGAAGAGAAGAGGGAGGTGTTATAATCGACTTAAGTATTAATGAGGCTGGATAGAACATGCTCACACTTCCAGCTCTATTGTTTGTGTTTTCAAAACAAATGGGAACTTAACCAAGTGACTGATTTTTCTGCCAAATGCAACCTTGTCATCAAAGGTTTAAACAACAGCAAAGTCAATGAAAAGAACCTCAGAATGGCAAGTGGAAAGAAATAAACTTTGTATATGTGAATAATGTCAGCCACTTGAAAAAGCAAAGTATCACATGACCACTTGATAAAATGGCAGTATCTCATCTCTGGGAATCCCTGTTTCCCATCATTTTGCTCTATCACTGCCATTAGAATTTCGGGCTTAAGGAAGAGAAGCAGAACAGTTTAGTGTTAGGTAGCCGATCCCATCCTGTGCATCTTTTTGTAGGGCCTGAATCTCACAATGTCTGCAGCAGTTGTTCTGTAATCAGCACTGATCACATCAATCAAGTATCACATTGGGGTGCACCACAGAAATATACTGGAAGCATCCTGTTGTCTCTGCAAGCAGCCACATGTACCCTACTTGAGAGGGAACAGCAAAGCCAAAATTAGGATTTGCTTCCATGTCTTGGAACTTGTGTACAGTGCTATACTATGATCTATTGGTGTCTACTCCTTTGCACTGTACAGACTGAAACCCTTCTAGGAATTGCTCTGTTGTGCATTGTGGGACAACTTGTGTTTCATTAATGATCTTAAAGGCAGAAGTTATTGCAGTCTACTACTGCATATAGCTTTTTCATGCCAGTACACGGCTCAATTATGTTCATCCTAAATGATGGGAGATAAGTGCTTCAATGAGGTACAGAACTGGTTTTCAGTACTTAAGGAGGTTAGCCAGTGCTGGGTAAATACCTAAGTCCTACTCCAACAAAGGACTGAAAAGAGCCTCTTGGGCTATCAAGCCCCACTTCCTGCATTCACAGGCTATTGTTTACCAAAGGGATCCCCAAAAATCACCACTACAAACCCTCACCCACAACTACAAGGAGCAATAGTCAAAACATCAAGAACATCCTGGACATGCTACAGGTAAAAGCCAGGGAGACGAGGGCCCTGAGAATGCAATAGGTTCTATGTGAAATCTGGGATGGATACCCTGGAGGCTTCCCTTTGGTTATTCCCAAGTCTTGGCCAGGGATATAGAGGAGATCCCCTCAGGACTTAATTCATACAACTACTCCAAACTCCCCTCTTACATCTGACCTTCCCCCAGCAAGACTTCCAGTCCCGAGAAAGGAACCAAGCAAAAAGCTCGGACTGGAAAACCACACATCAAGATGTGGTCAAAGCTGTGGCCCATAAGTCTCCAGAGCAGTGGTCTCTTCCTCTTTCATTAAACAGTGTTTCAGTGGTATATAAGCACCAGAAGTGTGGCATCAAGGAGTCTGGGAACAGGCTACTACTTAGGAACCCATCACAGCTGGCCTTATCCTGTCCTCTCTTGCAAGCCCTGGCTTAGAGTGTATTCTCAAGAGACAAAAAGGTAGAAGCCCACCCTGGAAGGGCTTGTTGCAGACCTGCCAGGGGAATATTTGTACTCTGGAAGTTGCTGTAAATCAGAACATCCTTGCTATAGTTTAGGCTTTTCAGTGCCCTCCCCTCAAGCAGCCAAGAAGCCCAAAGATGGACACAGCCTGCTTTATAAGCACCATTTACCCCTCCCTTTCAGTAGCCGGTCTATGCTGTGCCCTAAAGTGGTGTCGTACTGAAGCTCCACCCGGGGGGGTTAAAGGATGGAGGAAGCTAAGTGAACACACTTAACTGATCCCAAAGGTGCTTGAACTCAGCCCTATAGAAAATGAGGCCATGGTATTACCTTAGGCCCATTGACATAAAGTCTATCTGATCTAGCCTTATGTTGACGAGAGGTGGTGGAAGTATTCTTAGCCCCTTTTCAGAGACAGGAAACTGAGATAAAGAGAAACTGAGCCCAAACAGTATGAGAAACCTGAGAATTAAACATGGGCCTTCTGGTTCACAGGCCAGTGCCTTCATCATCCTCCAAAGAGCCAAGCAAAAATGAAGCAGACGGTGACTGAAACCAAGACATTTTCCCCATCAGAAAATAAGGTGTGGTCAACACCAGACTGTTCCACAGAAAAAGGTAAATCCAGGCAAGTTTCTGAGGGAAAACAATGTGAAATGTTGGTACTTCGTTTCAGGTGGCTCAGCATTAATCTATGTAGGTTCCTGAGCTGCTGCAGTGTCCTAAGGAAGCAGCAGTCTTTTGTCCCTGTGTGACTAGTCTACCCAGTGGGTGTTAATCCCCACAGAGGTGATGCCTCCCATGACACTTGCATCTTCCTATGGATGAGTTACCACAATGTCTCTTGGTTGCTTTTCCACACCAAAATGGAAGGCTCCCTGTAGGCCAGTGCTTCAGTATTACCAATGCCAATCCTACAAAAATAATGAGTTGAACCCCGCAGTACCACAAGCCTAACGGAAAAAAATGGGATTCTTTTAAATATAGC
Organism: Crocodylus siamensis; assembly: GCF_052110815.1. Classification (NCBI taxonomy): domain Eukaryota; kingdom Metazoa; phylum Chordata; order Crocodylia; family Crocodylidae; genus Crocodylus; species Crocodylus siamensis. The sequence continues at coordinate 50,741,517 of NC_143403.1, forward strand.
ACATTTGAGGTTCTTTTTATTGCTCTCCCAGCTTCTGAGCCTTTGCAGTACATTTCGATCACACTTCCAAACCTTTATTCACAGCCCATGAGGGCTGCAAACTTGTTTTTTTTTTTTTAATGAAAGTTGCAATCTAATATTTAAGGAAAATGCTGAATGTTACAGGAGTGGGGATGAACACATGAGCGTGTGCAACACTAGTAGTTGATTCATCATTAGTGGTCTTATTGGCTATATAGTATTTGCTCACTTAAAAAACACATGTGGGCTCCCCAACATAATCCATCCAGTTTTATATCTGAAATATACAGGAAGAAAAGGAGAAACCGGGAGAAACAATGGTAATTCAAACATTATTTTCTCTACCTGCCAAATTATGATGAAGGGAAAAAAAGTAAAAAAAAAAAAAAAAAAGGGCCTCAAGAAGCAAGCTGTTAACTATAAGATTGGGGGGGGGGAATGTGACCCTATCTCTTTAAAAATAAATAAATAGATAAAGACTGAAAAAAAATGCAATAAGTGTATGCAAATGTGTTGAGCTGAACATCGCTGTCTGTGAAACAGATGAGGGAGAAAGTGCTTGAAGCTAAAGAGAGGAATGAGGCAGCTAGAACTGACCTCGGGGTTAATAATTTTTACTTCTCCATCTCATTCCCTCCATAAAAAATAAGAAGGGAGGTGGGTAAGGGGGAGAGAGACAGAGGGAGAAAGAGAGGGAGAGAGAGAGAAGGGAATGAGTGTTTGGTTTGGAAGTGGCCACAGCAGCTTTGCTAAAGGTTATTTAACAGCACTAAAAGGAGGGGCTTGGAAGAGCTGTAGCTGTAAGCACCTCTCATTTTATGGCACAGCCATCTTTACGTTGGCTCTTTTACCCCCATCTGGTGTACTGCCCTGTTTATCCCCACCCCAGAGCTGGGAAGAGATTAGGAAACGGCACTGAAAAGGATTGCTAACCCTCAGAACAGGGTTGGGCAGGGAGCATCAAAGCGCAGAAGCAAGAAGAATGGCAGAAGGGATGAAGAAGGACAGAGAGCCAAGAGAAGCCTGGGAACCTCACTGCATAATCAGTCTTCTCCACAGTGGAAGAAGAGCCTGATTGTGGCAGGTGCTGCGCCCCAGCTCCCCTTGGGCACCCAGCACCATTGCAGGAGTGAGAGCATTGAGAGGAAGGTCCCCAAGTTCAGCACTGGGATGTGTCAGGTTGTGATACAACGTCAGGGAGGAGCTTGCATCAAGAAAGCCCTCCATGGACAATGGGAAGGAAATGGGCGCTGCTGTTGGCCTTCCTCTACCCTCTTACAGGAGATAAGCCTACGTGTGCGGGTTCTCCAGGCTTGATTCAGATCTTGACTTGTTGAGTTGGGCCAATCTGACTTCTTTGATCCAAATCCAACTCAAAGCTGAAGCCTCTGCTTACCACCCTTCTCTGTACCAAACCCAGCCCAACAACAGTAGTTCACAGGCAAAGAACCGGACTGGAAGCCCTACCAGGCTAATCTCATCTCCATTTGAAACACAAGGGACCTAGTTCGAGTGCCCATTAGAGCAGTGTAAATACCATCAAACTACTGCCTTTATTCCATGTCTGGGCAGGTACCCATCTCCATGGGAACTAGGGTCACTTCACAAATAAGGTCACACTATGCTTAGGTTCTTTTTATTAAGAGTTTATAACAGGATTATTGTGGGATGTTATGAGCACACTTACTACGGTATAGATGATTATAAGCACATTGACCAACCTAAGCTTTACTGAGGGATCCGAGTGCCTAATCATTTTACCAGTAGTTATGCTCACAACAATTTTATTCCCATTTTCATGAAGCATGGAAGCTAAGTGACTTGGTCAGGTTCACGTCATGGGAAATCTGTAACAGAGGAAGGACTTGAATCTCAGATTCCCTCTTACTAAGGGGGGATACTGAATTCTTTCTCTTTATGTTGGCATGAGGTTGTTTTTTGATGCTTATAAGCCATGGGTGTAAGCAGCCTATGGCATCACTGGACTCTTCACCAATCTATATCTATTGATTAACTATATATGGAAACATCAACTAATGATTTATTAATTATTCATAATTGGACCCTCCGTGTGACCACAAAGAGAAAAACAAGACAATGGCTGAATCAGCTTTCTTGATGAGATGGGACACAATGGGCTGTGTCAACAAAAACCCTGGACAGTCAGTGCCTCTTGTGCCTTGAATGGCTGGCTGAAGAGCTGCAGTTCACACCTAACCCCAAATATGGTCAAGTCTGGTGCTTAGTCATCTTTCCAGAAGCTTAGGGTTTCAGAAACTAAGAGTATCTTATTTCACAGGTTCCATTGCAGAGCTTTATGAAAGGAAATATATAATGTAGTGTTTAATTGCTGGGCAAATGTTATTCTATGCAGTTAAATATCTCTTGCACTGCTCCCCAGACATGGTTTAGTTTCATTGTTCTCAGTAAAGTGGTTGCCATATACACTGCACAGGCAATCTTGGAATCATAGAAAATTAGGGTTGGAAGGGACCCCAGGAAGTCATCTACTCCAACCACCTACTCAAAGCAGGACCACCTCTAACTATATCATCTCAGCCAAGGCTTTGTCTGGCTGGCTCTTAAAAGCCTCCGAGGATGGAGATTCCACCACTTCTCTGGGTAACCTGTTCCAATGCTTTACTAACCTACTAGTGAGAAAGTTTCTCTTAATATCTAACTGAAGTTTCCCTTGCAGAAACTTGAAACCATTGCTCCTTATTCTGTCATCTGCCATCACTGGGCACCTATACACATGCCTGATGCCTGCTCCAATGTGTTCTAATTAGAATGTATCAATGCAGACTCAATTAATCAAGTCTGCTGGAGTGTGCTAATTAGCATGCTCCAGCATCACACATATTCAGCATCGCCACACTTCCAAATGGCAGTGGGGGCGCTTTAATTAAAGCTTGTTGAACATGTCTTAGTTAAAACACTCCTGCCACCATTTTGAAGTGCAGAACAATGAATACACTGGATGCTACAGGCACTTTAATTAGAGCAGCTCCCAAGGGTCGCTCTAATTAAAGCGTTTCCCCACCCCAGAGCATGTGTAAAGACACCAACTGAAAACAGTCCAGTTCCGTGTTCTTTGGAACCACCCTTCAGGTAGTTGAAGGCTGCTATTAAGTCTCCCCTCAGTCTTCTTTTCTCCTATTTAAATAAGCACAATTCCCTCAGCTTCTCCTTACAAACCATATTCCCAAGCCCCCTAACCATTTTCATTGCCCTTTGCTGGACACTCTCCAATTTTTCCACATCCTTGCAGAGCCCGCAGAACACGTAAGATTTCCTTGCATAAAAGAAATTGCACAAGCATGACCTTTACAAACATCACTTATTGTTTTGGATCACCATTTAAAAATCAGCCATATGGCAGCACATACAAGTGGGACTGGTGCCCAATATAAACTGTTATGTTATATTATTCCATGTTGTTCAGTGACAGATAGGTTTCACCCAAGAGTGGGTTGCATTTCAGTGATGGATGGAAGAAGCACTGTATGGCCTTCCCCTATCTCCTAGGGTTCTGTGGTTAAATTAACAGCAAAGTAATTTATGGTCCTCAGATTTCTATGAAATGTTAACTATTACTGCTAGCTTACTTCTCCAGGAATAATGAATTCTAGACCCTACTTTCTCTAGGGAGCTTCTCAAACTATTTTTCTAGCACCTACTTCCTCCATTGCCTGCTCTTTGAGAAACTGTAGCTCCCACCTCATAGGGCACTGAATTATAAATCAAGAGCTTAGGGCGCTGTTCCTGGCTCTGCTACTGTCCTCATGTGTAGCCTTGGTCAAATCACATGCTTGCTCCATAAATCCATTTAGCTTGTAAGCATTCTGTGGCAGAGACTCTCTCCTACATTGCCTTGTCTTCCTGAACTCTAATCTCAATTTGGGCATATAGGTACTAATATTAAAATAGATGTTTTCTAGAAGAAGTCCAAAAATGTTTTTTTGGTTCTTCGACTAGTTTGTAATTTCATTGTCCTGCACAAACAAATGAAGGAGGACTTGCTTTTGTGGAGAAGCAACTAAGTAGGGCTTTTCCCCATTCAGGAAGGATGTGGTCATAATAGATAATCTCGCTTGTCCTTCTTGTCCTAGTACTCCTACTTCAAAGGATCAGTAACTTTTATTTGTTTTCTGAAACTCAAATCGGAACTACTTAGAGTTAGATGAAATTTTCCAGATTTTTTTTGATGAATAAATTAAAATGAAGATTTGGACAAGCCAAAACAATTTGTGAATTTGGATCAAATGCAGAAAATAGCTTCAGCCACATTTTCCTAATTGAAAAACCTTTGTTATTTCAGCATTTTTTAAAATAAAATTATTGAGATCTTTCATTTAAATCTTGTTCTCATTTGTAAGTCTGCCTAAATTTAGCAATAAAGACATTTAAAAAACCAAAAGCAAAATAAATCTGAGTGCTGGCTGTCTCAAACATGATATATATATTTTTTAGTTTGCTGGCCCAACTGGGGTGGGAAGGGATGTCAAATTATATGCACAGCTCTAAATTGTCTAATATTGTTGTTATTTTTGTGAAAGGGTCTAAAACCATTCTGCTTCTAGAGGTTATAAGAAGCATTCATTGTGAGGCAAGATTATAAAAATTAGATATTTGTCCTCTGTCAATTACTGAGATTTCAAAATGTACAATATTTCAATATCAGAATGAATTGTTGAAATCTTGGAATCTTTTCGAGAAATTAAACATTCTTAAAAATACTGAATTTTGATTTTTCCCCCACAATGTCTCTCTTAAAGAAGTTGAAATATGTCAAGAAAAATGTTTCAATCTTCAGAAACAGTTCAATAATATTTTGTAAAAAATAAGCTAACTATATATATCAACCAAAAAAAAATGTTGATTTAAAACAAATCACTATTTTCTGACAGAAAACTGTTCCATGGGAAAAAAAACTCAGCCATCTTAAATCCTGAATTTGCTAATGAGCCATTTATTTTTAATGTTACCTGGCTGGACATTTTGTCCTGGCTCACTTCTGCAGTTTTAAAGTTTTGTATCTGTATATTGCATTCAGATGCCTAAGTGATGTAACAGGCAACCTGCAAATGGATTAAATAAATGAAATCTCTGGGTCTGAGACTAATTCTCCACAAGAGGCCTTCACTTCTTTCTTTTATAATCCCCATCTACAAAGTGGGATTATAGCTAGAGTTGGGCATAACTTTTTAGGAAGGGAGGAAGGACGGAAGCACTTGTTTTCATGAATTCATCTACCATAAATGTTTTAAGTAGAAATTTTTTTTAAATTTCAGAAATTGACCTCTTCTAAATGAAATCTCTCAGCATTTCAACCTGAATTTATTTAAAAAGTTTAATTTTATTTGAAAACAAAACAAAAAAAACAAACCCCAACCCTATTGAAATAAAACAAGAGTTGTAATGAAAAACGAAAACATTTTGCCATCATCAGAAACTGTGTTTCCAGGTCAACTAAAAGGTTTTTGTAAATTTTTCATTTGCCAAAGTGTTTCTTTATTCCAAAACATTTATTTTAATGACTGAGGAACCAAAATAGATCTGCTTTTCATCCAGTTGAAGTTAAAATACCACTTACTATTTCACCAGACGGTTGTAAGGTTTAATTGCTTAGGTTTATAAAGCAGCTTGAGGTGATCAGACAGATGAGCCAGGACATGGGGGGAAAAAGTTAAATAAATGATGTCTGGGAAATACCCAGAACACCATTTTTAAACGTCAGTGATTTTGGAGCTTTTTACAAGAGAATAAAACATCTTTAACTGTTCTTGCAATGGGAAGTGGATTGATTTTTCTTATTCTTATGTAACTCAAAATGGCTGAAGGATTGTTAACAAAAAACTTTCACACACAAGTTCTTGTGTGGACAAAGCCTGAGAAAACAAAGTTTAGCCTCAAAGGAGAGTTCTTCGGACAATGGCAAGCAAAGAAAGGGAAGAAATGAGTGGGAGTCAGATGCTCCCAATTCAAATCCAAGCTCTGTTTCAGGCTTCCTGGATAGCCTTGGTTAAGTCGCTTGACTTTTATGCCTTGCTTGCCTATTGGTTCCACCTGTGCCCGTCTTATCTATTTCAAATAAAAGATCTTCGAAGCAGGGGCTTCCATTACACACTGGTTCCATGACAACAGCCACAGACGTGGTTGGCACCGCTGTGCTGTATACAGGCTTTAGATTGATGCCTGAACCCACCACATGTAATGGGAATTGGACACCCATAGTGTTAGCCTTGATAACTGTTGTTAACAAGAAAGTGGTGGTGTCTGTAAGGGCAGCCCCAGTGCAGCCTGGGAAACCTGTCTGGGTTTCATTTGGTTTTTCCGGAGTGCTGTTCTCTGGAAGCATGCTTCCTGCCTGTGCACGTATCCAGGGCGTTCTTTGATGGGGCAGACTCCATAGGAAGGAAGAAATATTGTCAGTGCAAAGCAAGGCAGAAGACAGGACGTGCAATGAGGCCTAGCAAAAAGGCCAGCCCTCACCGACGGTGCTGGAAGAATGCTAAGCAGCTGGGCTTGTTATTTCCTGAGTGGCAAGGACTCTCCTTGCTCCCCTATTAATTCCCCTGGGGTCGATTCTTTGCCAAGGTTCCTGTGACCCACAGGTTGCCGTTCCCCGCGTGGCTCAGGTCCCAGAGGAGAGGATTAAGGCAGCAGAGGGAAAGGCTTTGCGGAGCATAATGAGTGCCCCCTGGGTGTGCCATCGGCAGGCACCAGCGGGAGGGGGGCCAGGGGCAGCGCTCCACCCGCCTCCCTTCCCGCCTGCACTATTGCACACACCGCTGTGCAGGGAAATTGCAGGCCACTGCCAAGCAAAGCGGTCTGGGCTGTTCTGTCAGCAGCAGAGAAGGCTCTAGAGAAAGCCAGCTCGCTGCTTAACCCTTTTATGGTCAACTCTCTGCAGAAAGGAAAGACAAGACAGGTCTTTCCCCGCCGCCCCCACTCCTCCCCCCCCAGAGGAGAGCAAAGCAGAGCAGCCAGCACCTGAGCGAGCAGTAAGAGCGTGAGCCGGGAGGCCCCTTGAGCCACCTTGAACAAGCCCCTGCCTGCCAGCCAGGCCTTCACATGAGGCTTCCCAGCTGACTGAGCTATTAAACAGCTGCATGTACAGCTAGGGGAGGTGGCACTTTTACAAGAACCTAGACTGAGAGACGGGGAGAAAACGTGGTGGACACCAGAACTTATTTTCTTCAGCCCCCGCTGCCCACCATGTTGGGATGCTGCTTTCCCCCTTCGCCCACACAAAGCAATGGTCCTGCTTCTATGTCCACTCCAAAACTCCTTCCTACCCCACTTGCTGGGATCACTCTCCTGCTATGCACCAGTTCTCTCTTGGCCCCACAATGACCACCCTACATCCCTCTCACTGCAGGCACTCCATGCCATGATCTAGCTGCCCCATAAACACCTACCATGTGCCTTTCTCTTCTAAGCACCGGGATCCTTGTCCTAGCTAGTTCAGTAGTTCCTCCCCCCTGCTCAAGTGCATGGGGATGACTCCTCTCCTTCCTCCCCCCAGGAGCTCTTCCCTGACACCCCGCATGCAATAACAATCCATACTTCCCACTCTCTTCAGGCCGCATGCTGTAGTCTCCATCTACTCTCCTACCTTGCCCAGTCCTCTGCGCCTCTGGACCACTGAACCCCTGGTCCTCCCAACTTACCCATAACTTCTGCAACACTGATTCACCTGGCCCAGGAACTCATTTCAAGTGGCCTCAGAGGGGATACAAGCACATTACCCTGCCGCCTGCCATCCGCGTCCAGCCTCAGTTAGTTTATGACCCCCTCCAAATGACATAAAAGTGTCATGTCAGCGAAGCCCACAGCTTGTGTAGAGGAAGAGCCTCCCCCACCCCCATGCTGGCTTTAAATGGAGCTGGCAGATCGATACAGAGTGTGCTAAACTGACACTGAGTCTCATTAGGGGTTAGTTTTCATCTTCCTGCTCTCTGGCAGCCTTCACATTATCCCATAAAATTTATTTACTATTTCATGAATACATAAGCAGCAGGCAAACGCCGGCTTTTTATATATTTACACTGTATATATTTCACGGGAGAGTTATGTATGTCTCTGAGGCAGAGTGGAGGGAGAGAGGGGAGCGGGAGCAGAAGGAGAGAGCAGCTGTGAGGAAAGAAGGAAAGAGAGAGCGAGAGAGGGATGAACATATAGATAGATCACAGCACCACAGTGCTACTTTCTGTATCAGCTTTTGAAGCCATGCCCACTGACAGCGTTAAAAATGCCACCCAATGGACAGATCTCCTCACGGGGAAGTTTTAAGAAGAAATCAAAGAGCAGAAGTGAGCTCCACGTGTCTTGTGAATGCTGCATGCCCTGGGTGCGTGTTATGGTAATTGCAGGTAACAGCCATGTGGCATATAAAGAGCTTTCTTCGTGCTACACATGAATCTGATCACCAGCCACACTGTCCTGGATTCTGAAGCTTCTCCTTTACAAGTTTGAGGAGGTTTAGATCCAAGGATTTCCCTGTTCCTGGGCCCAGCAAAAGTAGTTCAATTTAGATTTTGCTTTGAATACTGAAGTGTCATTCCCCAGCCAGAGACCAGGAGTATCCAGAGCTATAGTGCATGACAAAATGAACGCAAAGTATCCCTGGTGCTGTGACTGGCTATATGCTTTAAACAGCAGAATTTAACAAAGAATCTAGACAGATGAGCCTTTTCATGGCAATTTAGGCTCATTGCAAGCTGATATTAGGCAAGTTCACTGTTTGGCAGAGAAGCCACAGAATTCTGGCTTAACTAATATGGAGAAGATAATTGTAATGCATGAAAGTCAGGCTAGGTCCAGCTGTGGCTTCCACTGTGACTGCAATGGCCCCACTGCACATGGAGATAGGTGCATCACTGTGACTACATAGTAATTCTTGGTAGTTTAGATGCTGCTTAACATGGCTACTAGAAATATTGTGGCCACATCAGATTGGGTAACACATCTGGGATTCTCACTAGGCTAAATCCTCCTACTGGTAAAGCCCAAGACCTATCTCAAGTTATAGACTTACAATCTCTTAGCAGCGTAAAACCTATAACTTGTGCACCAGCCACTTGCAGAAGGAGATGCCACTCACCATGAGTAAGCTACTTGGCTTAACCTGGAGCAAATCAGAGGCAATGTCTCCAAAAGCTGTGGAGTTCATTGGATTTTGCTACATGTCTCTAGCTTCCTTTAAGATACACATAGCATCTGATGTAGTGAGTGTCAGCCCATGAATGCTGGTGCTACATAGAATTATCTACTTTAGTCTACAAGGTGCAAATCTACCTTGCCTTCTACAAAACCCCAGTGAGCCAACAGTTCCAGTCCTTACTGAAGCAAGTCCCTGATGAAACCAATAAGAAGTTTTGTCCAAGGAAAGACTTCAATATCAAGCTGCTTGACTGAAATGCAATATATAACCACCAAGTAAGGTCTATAGCATGAGGCCCATAATAACACCTTCCTCCCCACAGCTGCTGGTATTCTTAAATGACAGAACTTACGTAGTCCTATGACTGCTTATGTATCTCAGCTTTCATTTAAGCAAAACACACAAAATTCTAGATATCATAGGAGTGGAGCAGGAAAGTTTGACCCAAATGAACCCTAAAGTGTCAGAAACCACAAGTCCTATAAAAATGTATTAAGATTTTTTTTTTAAGTATCTTATGAATCAAGGGCCTGATTCTTGAGTGCTGAGAGATGGCACTGTGCACTTTTTAAAACCTCCTTTCCCTCTGCTGTTAGAGTACTGATCAAACTCACAATTTAAGATTATGGTTCTTTTAAAATTAATATACTCGTTTACCTTTTATATTTTTGCACAGTGGAAGTAGAACAGCCATGGAGACTGAGTTTCCTGTTGGCTGTGGTGGTGGGGGTGCCAGCAGTGCTGGAAGAGTTCCCCATCCAAGGAAATAATCCAGTTTCTTTTCAACGACTGTTTTTAAGAATGCTTGGTGAATTTCAGTTCCAAGGTATTGAAGTATTTCATTTTGTTGTTTAAGCATTTAAATATTAGCCCCAAATGAGTTGATCATGTCTCTCTGCATGGTTGATCAAATTTATTTGGCAAACTTGGTCTTCTGAATATTTCTGCCATCAGATCTAAGCATTATTAAATCAAGGCAGTGCCTGTGTTCTAAAGAGCAGATAGGCTGGCACAGTTACACTTAAAGGGAAAAGAGAAAAATCAGTTGGAAAGGATTTTGAATCCAATATTTGATTTCCTCTCTTCTCAGTAACACTCCAGGCTAATGTCCAAACTTGCAGGACATCTTCATACTAAGCACTAATGTCTAAAATGGCTTGACTGGATAGTGATCCAGTCCACATGCATACTGCTCCCAATTTGGCAGTTTCTCCAGTCAGCCAGGTACTTAAGCATACATTTAAACCTCATTGACATCCATGAGACTACTCATTTGCTTGAGGTTCATCATGTGTTTTAGCTGCTAGTATCCTTCTGAGCACACATCCTGCAGGGACATTTTACCATATTTCTGTAGTACAGGAGTGATGCCTGGATTTTCCCAGAATGCACTGATACAAATCATATTTTGGTATGCTGGTAAGCATGGATGCACAAACATGTTTGATACAGAACAGTTTAAAAAAAAAAAAAAAGCACTACTAGATGGATACAGCAGAGCAGAGAGCTGAGTTATAACACTGTTATGAGTATCAAAGTTGTAGTTGTAATGTGGATAAAGACACTGGTTGTGGAATAGACTCCCCAAGGCAGAGGAGTGTGGGACCATGTTTGTTCAGGTTACATAAAACTGTACCAAGCACCGGAGAACACACTGCAATAGACCAGGCCACTGTAAACCACAATTTTGCACTAACTCATCTCTTAATGAAATTTTATCTTGATTGTGTTTCTAGCCATTGTTACTATGAAGGTAACTTTGAAAGCAAGAACCAACTGCAACCAATGCAATACGGTTCCTTCCTGAGCCTGCAGAGTGTCTAAAACTGTGCTGAGCAGCACAAGCTGTCCTATTCATCTCCCCAGTGTGTTCACTCTGAAACCTAACAACAGCACTCAAGACTTTCTAATACATTGTTGTGCCGCATATTGAAAATATAATGATAGCATAAAATAAACTGAATTTAAAATCACAAGAAAAATCTGGGGAGTGCTTTTCTGAGTGCATTATTCATCAATCTAAACCATAAACCCTTCCATTGTAATATGTCAAGTTGCTGGCAAAACATTTGAGCACCCTGAAGCACAATTCAGATTCCATTTGCTATCGAGGACAGATTAGAGGAACCAATCCTGCACTAACAGTGAGAAAATGAAAGGAAAACACATAGGGATTCCTCTCTCCAACTCTAATTTAATATAAAAATAAAACATGCTGGTTTTCACTCTGGCTTTTCAACCACTTGTGTGTGATGCCATTAAAAGAAATAACACACACAAAAGCTACTCGAGCTTTATAAAACAGAGAGGCAGCTGAGATGGACAACATGAGCAGTGCAGAGACAGAAAGAGGCCCTACAACTTTAAATAAATAAATTTAAAAAAGCAGCAAGAAAATATAACAATACCCACCACTTCTCCTTATGCGGCCCTTTAAAGCACATCCCGATGAGTGCGCATGTGCAGGGGTGTGCATTTCCCACAGGACGAATAGCAACTGCACCTATTTGTGCCATTGCTATTTGTCTCCAGGCACACCCCTGCACATGTGCTCTGGTGCATGGCAAAGTGACTTGGGTGGGGTAGGGGAGGCTGGGGCTAGCACCTCTGCTGGCTCTAGGAGCCTTACCTGGGATCCTGGGGACCTCCCAGGGCAGCAGCAGAAGCAGCACCCAGACATCCACTCAGAGCCTGGCCAGCAGCCAGAGTGTGCATTACACTGCTTTTTTTAGCAGAGGGTTTTGAGGGTTTTTTTGTTTTGTTTTTACATCTGGTGTCAAAAAAAATGCTGCGCTGCTAATTAGTAGCACAGTAAGTAGGTGCACATGCACCACAAACAGGTTTGAGGCATCACAAGCTGCACGTGCACTCTTGTCAAGATGTGCCCTTTGGGTCTATACTTTCCCCTTCCCTGTATATATGTGCTGTGGATGGCAGTGTTGATAGCAGCCACCATAAAAATCCCTTAAAATGCTGTGGGTAATAAAATAGCCCTTGTAGACATTAAAAACTCACTGGGAAACAGAAATCAAATATCAAAATAATCAAACCCTGGGCAAAACCTAGTTAACAGCCTTCTATCCTTGTCTGCTGTGAACTCAGGCCATCACATGCTGCCTATCAAGACTTTTGTGGTCTGTGTTTATCTTCTTTCACCCACTGGACAGTTAGAAAAACCCATAAAACTATAAATATTAGAAGAAAAAGCAGCCATTCATCTCCAATTTGCTGAGACAGTCTCAATTTTTAGGCCTGTGAGTCCCTGAAGTAAAATTTTTGTTCCATATCTGGAAATCTCAGTTCATAGATTTCATAGACTTTAGGGCTGGAAGGGACCTCACAAGACCATCAGGTCCAGCCTCCTGCCCAAAGGGCAGGCAGTCAGCACGGGTCAAATGATCCCAACAAGATAGGCATCCAAGTGTTTCTGAAAGGAATCCAGAGTAGGTGCCTGCACCACCTCTGGGGGGAATCTATTCCAGACCCTGGGGACACAGACAGTAAAAAAGTTTTTGTTGAAGTACCCCAGTTCAAACTGCTTGACTCATTCTACCACAACTGCAAACAATCCTGCAGTCCCAGGCAGCACTGAGCAGTATGTGCCAAGAAGGGGAGCTGATCAACCTAGGCATGTGCTACACTAATTCCAGTTTCAGAGACAGACACGGGCTGCCTTCTGAATCAGAAGCAGCATAGCTGCATTCACACAGAGCCAGGCCCAAGCCAATTAGTGCTGCCCCTCAGCAGAGCCAGTTCATGCAGCACTGTGGGTGGCCCACATGACACTATTGCTGGTTCCAGGTCTGGCTGTCTGTAGTATGACTCAAACCTGTTGGGTGTCTTAGATTTTGGCTCCCAAACTTGGCCACATTACCTACTAATGACTGGCCAGAATGAAAGGCCCAGATCTGAATGCTAGCAAGAATGGCCCAGATCTGAATGCTAGCTCTTCCTTGTTAGTATAGTGGTAAGTATCCCTGCCTGTCACATGGGAGACTGGGGTTCAATTCCCCAACGGGGAGAGTGCCTACATTTTTCAAGAGTAAATTGGATGCTTATCTTGCTGGGATCCTATGACCCCAGCTGACTTCCTGCCCTTTGGGCAGGGCACTGGACTCAATGATCTCCAGAGGTCCCTTCCAGCCCTAATGTCTATGAAATCTATGAAGGTCATACCTGGCTCCCACCTGGATAAGCTAAATCAAATTCCCAGAACAGACCCAAACATCTGTGACTTTATTAGGACTGGATCCATTTGTGCAAGGTGCTGCTTAAGCACCTCCTGCCAGGGCTGGGCACTCCCAGTTTCCATGCATCTCGGTGGCATTTCTGAAGATCAATACTCCAGAAGAATCCTCTACCCCAATGTTTTTTTCCTCAGTTCATATCTTTAGTCAAGGAGGACTAGAATGGTTTCTTCTAGAGCTATGTAGCATTGCTCCTTCATTCAGCATGAGGGAACCTCCCAAGTGTGCCTTAAGATTGTTATTGTAGTCTCTTTCTAATGAATGGCCCTTTCTACGACGTCAGATTCACTTGCTATCGTAGGTGTGACAGTGAGGCTGGAGAACAAGTGGAGCCTGACTCTGTTCATGTGCTCTTCCCCTATGGTGGTCACTGCTCCGCGGCTCTAGAACCTGTGCCTTTTTCCCTGCTCACGTCCAACCCTCGTAGGCAGTCAGCTGCTTGTTCCCATTGGAAACTGTGGGTGACCTACTGCCAGTGACTGGAAGGTGGCGAAGGATGATTCAGTATTTAGGTCACTGACATGGGACTTAAGACTGTGGTTCAGGTCCCTGCTTGTCAGTGACTCCCTTTGTGATCGTGGACAAGTCATTTAGGACCTGACCCAATAAGAAACAGGGGGCTTATGTAGGGGGTTGGATCAGATGACCCTTGAGGTCCCTGCCAACCCTCTGACCCTTTTTCAAAGAGCCAAGAAGTTCAATGCTTCAAGCCCCTAAACTTTAGGAGTCTGCCTCTTGGAGTGGAATCCAGAAATGAGGTGTGAGTGAGGTGCTTGGGCTCCCTACACAGTGTATGAAGAGAATTAGATACCTCAGAATGGGATTCTGAGGTCTCTGGTCCCATGCACAGCAGGAGGCCACCTAGGCCTAGGCAATAGGAAATAGCAAGCAGAAGAGCATGCCTTAAATCCATCCCTGCTCTGGGCTACAGGGAAGCAGCTATGTCCACTTGGGATCCAAGCCCAGAACCTCCTCCTGAAGGAGAGTGCCTAAATCCTTTCTTTAGGGAAAGAAAACCAAGCAGGGTTTTCTTTTCTTTTCATTCATTTCTTTTAAAACACAGGTGGAGAAGCAACAAAATCACCTTCATCTTTTATACAAAGCTTAGTTGTCAGAACACACTTACCCACAACCAGAAACCCAGGTTGCTGCCTCAGGGACTCGCATCCACATCTTTTACCTCTCAGGACTATACCCTAACCATTAGGCAATAGACTCAACAAGGTGAGAACACCCATTTCTTGTTAAAGCTTGGCCACAGTTCAAAAAAAGAATGCAAGAGGCCCAGAACCAGAGGAAACAAGAGCAAGCATCTCCCTAGCTTAGTAATTACAGCACTCACTTTAGAGGGAAGAGACCTCAATTCCCATCCCTGCTCCAGTAACTCATTCATGTTGACTGCAGGGACAGGTGCTTCTGTGCTGGTACTGTGGTGGTGGAAACTAAGAACCTAACAGGGATGTGAGTGTGTAAAACAGTGAACTGAACTTGAGAGCTTGTGGCGTCATAATCCCCAGGCAAATTGTGTTGCATCACAATCCTACACACTCAAAGGCAAAAAGCACCACTATGATTATATCATTGGACTTCCATTATACACAGGTCAGGGACTTTTTTCTAGAAGCTGGATGGAAGTTTGCCTTTTCGAAAGATATCGATCTTGCCTGAAAGCCTTCAAGCGATGGCAGGTGCCTCCCTTCTCCTGGTAAGCTGCTCCAATATTTAGTTACCCTCCCAGCTAGCAAAATGCATCTTTTCAAGATAGAATCTGTCCAATTCAACTTTCAGGAACTGGAAATTGTTATGCCTTTTGTTTACCAGGATTGTCGCACTTTGGTTACAGGATTGAAGAGCTTTGCACTTTCTGATGTCTTCCATTCCTAAGAACCTATAACAAATGGTACAGTCACCACTTAACTTTTCTTTGACAAGCTGAATACACTGAGCCCCATAAGCCTAACTGCTTTAAAGCTTCTTTTCCAGCCCCATGTCATTTTAGGACCTCTCTCAAGCCTTTCCACATCTTTCTTGCAGTGTGGATATCAACACCAAACGTTAGAATTCAGGTAGCTAGCTGTCTTACCCTTGTTGGGCACAGAGGAGAAAATCATTTCTCTTGTTCAACTTGCTATTCTCCCCTTTTATTCATCCAAGGAGCCCACTAGCCCTCTTGGCTATCCCAGTGTACTAGCTCATATTGACATGATTACCTGAGGACAGTCTGCCATCCTGTAGAGCTAATGGTGTCTTTGTTTCCAGGTGCATTGCTGACATTTTTCTGTGGTAAACAAATTTGGCTGAACAGTGTCCCCGTCTTACCAGACCTTTCTGCAAATTCAGCTGACGTCACACTTCTTTCCTAACTGTGCCCTGCTACAGCCAACCTTGCAAGCCCTGAAGTGGGGAAGTCTGGTTTGTAAAGGCTTTAGACACTATTGTCATCTCAATCCTACAACTAAAGCCCTGCATCAGAAACTCTGTCCATTCATTTCTACCAGACCTATTTGTCTGTAGCCTATCATAAACATCACCTCTCACTAGCTCTCTGTGCCACATATCTAGAGTACTAGCAGCTGCTCCTCCTGTCAGTCTGTGAACCTATCCATACATCACTGACATCTCTCTGTGGCCTCCATCTGTACATCTAACTATGCCTGTGGATGGGTCTTTGACCTCTCCAGATCTTATCTATCATAACTACTATCTACCGCTCTTAACTGTCTGCTCAGGGCTGCCTCTCTCTCCCTACCTTCCCTTTCATGTCTTACACATCAGGCTTAAATATCTACAGTTATTTTCCAGACATTCTCTTCATGCTTCCTCTTGAGGGGGAAAAATAGCATTAGAGGTTACTGGCCTCCATGGCTATTTTGCTTTGGTTTTGAAGAACTTGAAACATTATTTACAACATCATAGCCCCAATAGACCAAAATCAAAACCCATGCATTGGGTATATGCATATAGTGAGAAGCAGCCTCCCCCAAAAAAGTGTGTGATTAACAGAGATTAAAGAGTAACAACATGCCCACAGCTAGGCAGCAGGCCTCTGGTGTAGGTTTCCCAAGCTCTAGCTCAATGTCCTACTTACTGGACTCTGTGGCCTTGCCACATGCTGCTCTTAGTCCCACTGCTATAACTCCAGAGTAGTATCACTGACTTAAAAGGGGGCTATTTCCAATTTTCACTAGCACAGGGCACAATTTCTTTAATAATGCAGGGCCACTGGTTTGCTGCCATGACTAACATGATTTGAAAGGAGGTTGACTGTCTGACAAACCTGGTTTCTACCCCGCTCCATGCAGCCCTGGTACAGCCAAGAACCCTGGCAGTGTGATGAACGAGGCAGCACTGATACAGCCAGCACTGTCTCTCTACAAACACCGCTCAATACTTTGTAGAGCACATCCATTTATACACCGTGATATATAAGGCTATCAAGTTGCAGCAGTTACAGCTCCTTCAAGGCTCCCATTGGCCTCCATTCCCCTCCCTCCTTTCAGTCAGAGACCAGGCGTAAATTTGGCAAAACAGCTTCACTAACCTGTAGCTGTCTATTATGCTTGGAGCTTTCCTGGCCCTTCTGCAAACTCACTGACAGTTGTGCTTCTATGTTAACTGTATCAGGCTAGAGGCCACCTCGCAGAACTTGAAATGGGGGAAATGTGTTCCAAAGTGCTCCAGACATTGGTGTTTGTATATAAGAGACTTGGGAGGGTGAGGACAAGAAGGAAATGGGTTAGAGCGATATCAGAAGCACAAGGTCATCGGAATCATCTAGCCGATCATCCTGAGCGATATCTGCCAAGCCGCAGTCCTGCCTCAGCATTATGCTATAATCAGAGGGCATGACTATGGTGTAGGCAGTTTTAATATACACTGACAACAGGCAAGTTTTCTAAATTATGGTAAGAATGGTGACTGATGGGAACAGGCTCAAAATCTCATGTCCAACCTCTTTCTCCTCCTAACATGACTTAAAAAAATTCCACCTCAAATTCCCCACATAGGAATCTGCTGATAGTTTTGCTGCATTTCTTTTTAAGCCAATCTGGTTATAAAATCTGAGACTAATCTGGATTCTGCGTACTTAAAATTGTTGCTCCTATCTTGTCACCACCAAAGTGTTTTTAAGGATTCTCTTCCTTCAGATGCCACACTGTCCTATCTGATTCCTCATCTCCTTTACCTTCTGTGGCAGGAAATCCTCCAGAGGGCAAGAGGAAGCTGAAATGGGTGGGTGAAGAGAGGACAGTAGGGAAAATTGCAGAAATGCATCTTGTGCTGGTCTTTAAATTAGTCTCCAACAGGTCCAGCAACTCCAGGACTAGTGGGGTCCATCTTATCCTTGGTAGAGACAGTAGCAAACAGGAACATCTATCATTTATTAAAGGGCTCAACTTGACCTTAGTCCCATCAAACCAAGGGTATTGTGGATAATTAATGATATTGAGAATGCCAAATTCCAAAATGGAAGCCATGGGAATGCATTGTTAGCTCCCCGCCATGATAGTAAACTCCCTGCTGCATTACTGCTCTTTGTGTCATTCATTTCAAGATCCTATCAGACTGATTATTAATTGTCATGCTAGTGCATAACAAGAAGCTTAGACTGGGGTTGCAATTGTATGAGGCATTCTACAAACAAAGGAGCAGTTAGCCCTGCTTACGGTCTAAATAAAGTGGGCACACTGGGTGGGAAGGGCAGAGGGAGCAATGTAATGGCACTGGGTTTTTTTTTGAGGGGAGGGGAACAGGCAGGGTAGGTTTAGTTAGGAAAGAATCAGATAAAATGGAAAGAAAAGGGAAAGAAAGAAGGATGATGGGGAAAGGAAACAGGAGGGAAGATGAGTATGAGTTGTAAAGGTAAAAAGACTGAAAGAAGATAAAGGGAGAAGCAGTAAATCAGACTAGTCAAAGGCCTCTGCCTTGGCAGCATGGAGTTTCTGGTTGCCTTTTCCCTGTATTTTTTTCCCCTGAACATGAGCCATACACCAGGAGGGAGAGGATGCCCCACCCAGAGTGTTTATGGGCTCTTTCCTATACATTTCTGGGTCTGAGGGGGTATTGGAAGAGAAATGATCTCAGCCAGTCTCCATTTTCTTTCCTACCTCTCCTCGTGATCTTTGTCAGGCATGTGTGTCTGACAGGCCTGAGAGCTATTTATGATTTCTGCTTCTGCCCTAGAGGCCTTTTTGGTGATGGAAGATACCACTTGGAACTTCCATTAATATGAGTGAAAGCAGAAAAAAAATGTGGTGCTGAGGAAAGGGAAGAAGGTCTGGCAGGCGAGGTCAATTAATTGGACACGGTGTCTATCATTCCTTGTCAGAGGTATGGAAATGGTTAGCAGCTAGCTCAGAAAGTTCTCTTTGAAAAAAGCATCTGACAGGGAAAGCAAAGGGCAGCAGGATCAGGAAAGCTTCAAGGAATCATTCCTGTGGCTTCTGCTTCTTGCTAATGTAGATGATAGGATTGCAGAACCACTGGCCATAATCTTCGAAAAGTCATGGCTATCAGGAGAGGTTCCAAATGACCGGAGAAGAGCAAACATAGTGCCTGTATCCAGGGAAAATAGAGGATCCAGGAACTACAGACCAGTCAACCTCACCTCAGTCCCTGGAGAAATCATGAAACAGATCCTCAAGGAATCCATTTCTAAGCACACAGAAGAGAAGAAGGGAACAGTCAGCATGGATTCACCAAGGGCAAGTCATGCCTGACCAACTTGATTGCCTTCTGTGATGAGATGACTGGATCTGTGGATGCAGGGAGACCAGTGGATGTGATATACCTTGATTTTAGCAAGCCTTTTGATACAGTCTCCCACAACTTTCTCCCAGGCAAACTAAGGAATATGGGCTCGATGAATGGACTGTAAGGTGGAGAGAAAGCTGGCTGGAGCATCGGGCTCAGAGGGTAGTAATCAATGGCTTGATGTCTAGCAGCTGGTATCAAGTGGAGTGCCCCGGGGATCGGTCCTGGGGCCAGTTTTGTTCAATATCTTCATCAACGTCCTGGAAGATGGCATAAAGCGCACCCTCAGCAATTTTGCAGATGACACCAAGCTGGGGGGAGTAGTAGAGGGGCAGTAGTAGCTGGAGGGTAGGGCTAGGATTCAGTGACCTAGACATATTGGAGGACTGGGCCAAAAGGGATCTCATGAGGGTCACCAAGGACAGGTACAAAACAGAAGAATCCCATGCACTGGTACAGGCTGGGGGCTGACTGGCTGGGCAGCAGCTCTGCAGAAAAGGGCCTGGGGGTTACAGTGGATGATAAGCTGAATATGAGCCAATAGCGTGTCCTTGTTGCAAAGAAGGCTAACAGCATACTGGGCTGCATTGGTAGGAGTGTTGTCGGCAGGTCAAGGGAAGTGATTATTCCCCTCTATTCAGCACTGGTGAGGCCACATCTGGAGTACTGTGTTCAGTTTTGGGCCCCCCACTACAGAAAGGATATGAACAAATTGGAGATAGTCCAGTGGAGGGCAACAAAAATGGTGAGGCGGCTGGGGGACATGACTTATGAGGAAAGGCCGAGGGAACTGGGCTTATTTAGTCTGGAGAAGAGAAGACAGAGGGGATTTAATTGCAGCTTTCAACTACCTGAAGGTAAGTTCAAAAGAGGATGGAGCGAGACTGTTCTCAGTGGTGCCAGATGACAGAACAAGGAGAAACAGTCTCGGGTTGCACCAAGGGAAGTTTAGGTTAGATCTTAGCAGGTCTGTAGACTCAGGAAGGCCTTTAAGTCTGCTTGTTTCCTTGTGTGCTGTGATGCTCTAGCATTCCTTTCTCACATCTCACTGCAGTAGCACAACTCTTCCCCAAAATTCCCTCCAGCCCCAAACCCTGGCTATTACTTCAAGCCATAATTACAGTACAAAACAAGGGGATGTCTTTTATCAAATCCCCAAAAACAGAAGTAAAAAAACCCAAGCAACTCCCCCCCCCCCAAAAAAAACAAAAAAAAAACACACACACACCCCTCTTTCTGGTTTTTTACTCAGACTCCTGCCTTCAAATTGCCTTAAAAAATATTTACATTTAAACTGCTAAAGCATGGATGGCCAACTGTGGCACAGGTGCCATGAGTGGCATGGACAGGCTGCGTGAGGTACATGGCAGATCAGGGAGGAGACAGAAGCACAGCAGCAGATAGGCCTGGAAGCAGAAAACAGAGCAGTATATTGGGCAGAGGAAGGGGATTGGAGCGGCACTCAGGGAGGGTTCAGGTTTAATTTGTGGCATGCCTGCCAAAAAGGTTGGCCCCCACTGTTTTAAAAAGATAATGATAAGGAACCCATATCATTTCACACTGATATAACAAAGCAAACCAGCAATACTCTATCACAACAATCTGAAACTGTTACCAAGGATTACATTTTCACAAAAACCACAGCATTACCCGATGGAGTTCATAAATAGTCAAGTCCAGAAGTGCCCATTTCCAGATTTTTCCTTTATCATTCTCATCACTATTTAAGTACAAACATTACTCTCAGCAACAAAGATACTTCTTCGGGAGGTGTAGTATCTCTGTGTTGCTGTAATCACACATATATAAATACTTTGCAAACACTTATCTGCAAGCATCTCCATGAAGATAAGCATCAAGCTCCCTTGCATTACAGATGAGGCATGGAGGGGTTAAGATGACTAGTCCAGGGTCACACAGCAAGCCGTAAGTAGGGAGAAACAAGATAGAATAGCCTTTGAAAGAGCAGAGCTACATTTAGAATTTCCATCCCATGGGAAATATCAGCATTTGCTTTCTTTCCATACTGGCATGCAAAATTGAAGTGTAAGAATTTGCAGAACAGAAATAAAATTAAAAAACAAAACCAAACCCAGAAATGCTGAATTATTTTGGTATCAGGAATGGCAGTATTTTATTTCAAACAAAACTAATGGTTTCATTAGAGGCATAACTAGCAATTTTGGTGCCCTAGGCAAAAATGCTGTTGAGCACTGGAGTGTGTGCATGTGCAGCAGGGAAGGGAGGGGGGAAATGCCAGGGGCCAAGGAGCAGTGGGGCACTTTGGGATGCTGCTGGTGGCCTTTCTAAATCAGTATCCAGGGTTGGCATTCCACTCACCCTGCCTTAGTTATACTACTTTGTTCCTTTTTGGTTCATTTAATGGACCCCAATTCAATATTCAGTTGAATTCCACCACAGTGGCCATGTGGAAGTCATGACTTGTGTGTGCATTGCCCCCATCTTCCTTTGTTTCCCATAATGCACTACACAACACAGAAGGAAATCCACATTGCATTAATGGAAGATGAATACGACAATGCTCTGCTGCGGAAATGCAGTTTACACTTTACAGTTTAATTGAACTTATTCAAAACTAAACATTTTGGGCAAGATGAGCAACTCTGATTTGGGTCAAACTGATCTCAAATATTTTGTTTATATTTTTCTAATGAAAAAAGTCAGGAGTCATCATTTTCACATGGGAAGTTTCAGTTTTTACAGAAACTGCATTTGCCCAAGGAAAGTTGTTCCATGGGAAAATTCCCAACATGCTGCCCAAATCCCAGGTGATGGGTCTAAGGCCAGGAACCAAGTGATTGGAGCAGGTGACCTGCATGCTCAGATAAAGTCTTACAAGCAGCCTAAAGTTCTCTGGAGCATCCTAAGTCAGAAGAAATGGGCCATGAACCTGGCCCTGGTTTAGCCATTTAAGTGGTGCTTGGCTGTTCTGGTCTGGAGAAGTAACTCCATCTTGAAGAAAGGGGCTGGTACTGTGCTGTAATTGGGAGCTTCACTTGTGGCATGATGGTTTTCTCTAGTGCACCCCTGGAGGACACACAGATTTCCCAGGAGCCAGTTCATGATCAGGGGAAAACTCCCACATAATGCAGGAGTCATCAACCACTATAAGGCTCACGAGCTTCCCCACCACAGCCAAGTTGTGCGTCTACCACCTGCCTTCACCAGCACAGCAGGAAGCAAATGAGCATTCTTAGACAACTGTCCTCCCACTGCTGTGCAAAGCAATCCGCACCAGACATTTTTAAAGAAGAAAGGGCCAAATTTACCAGAAGAAGTCCTTTTCCTTATCAAAAAGGACAAACACATACCTCAATAAATACCAGCTGCTTTGTATTAATGTCTTTCTAGATTACTGGTGCCCAGCTTTTTCAGCGCATGGACCAGATGAGCAGTGCCAAGTCCATCAGTGGACTTGATCTGGTGGGTGGTACTGGCCCAGCCGAGACCTAGTGCTGCTATACAAAAATGGCCTAGCTGGGACCAATGCAGTTGTGTGGGACAAGGGCCCAGTGGAACTGCATGGGAACAGCTCAGCTAGAGACCAATGCAGCCCCATGGGACTTAGAAATTTGGTGGCAGGGGAGTAATGGCAGTGTTAATTGCCACTACTCATCCACCACTGGATTACCCACAAGTCAGATTACATGAGCTAGGGGGGTTTGATTACATGGCTTTATAGGCCAGATCTGGCCCATGGGCCAGGGGTTGATTACCCCTGTTCTAGAAGGTGCTCAGATACCATGGTGATGGGCCTAGTATGACTAATGTAGGGCTCTCCTCTCAGAAGGGTTTCATGTCTACCATATTCATTATAAGCAAGTTTCATAGTAATATCCTTTTTATAGGAAGGAGCATATGCTGGGGAAGGGGAGTACTAGTTCCTTGATTGAACAGCGTTTTCCCCTGCTCTTCAGAAGGGCAGTGGTCTGGACATTAGGGATCTCACCTGTGAATCATGAGACCTAGCCCAAACCAAAACTTCCTATGACACCTCAGGCAAATGACTGAGGCCCAGGTCTTTAGAAGGTATAGGGGGCCTTAAATCCCTTGAAATAAGTAGGTTTGGGGCACTTAAATCCTCCAACCTGGGCCTAAGTCTTTTGACCTCACCCCATTTTACAGATGGAAAAAGATAAATTTCATGAAGGATTGTGAAGGTCAGATTATCCACTGATATGGGCTATATGTTATATACAGACGTACACTGATAGATACTGTTTGTCACTAGCCAGGCAGGGTTACTGCCAAGCTAGCTATCCCTTTAGTGTCAGAGCTCATCCTGCTGCCCTTAATATATACTCTGCCCCTAGCAGTTTGGACAGCAACATTTTAAGGACTCAGTCCTGGCCAAAGCAGCTGCATTTCAAGGTAGCCTCTAGGCTGGCAGAGAAGTGTGAGCCATATTAATTCTCCTCTGCATAGCCTTCTCTCCTACAATATTGCTGTGATAGCTACTGCATTTAGGGTATCATCTTTTATCAGCTTTGAATTATGGCAGCTGACATCTCTGCTGGGGGGATCCCCTTTGGGACCACGGGATGGAGTCTGCTTATGTTCCCCTGCTATGGGGCAAAGCTTTTTCCTTTCGATCTCAAGGGAAATGTTGGAATCAAAACTGGAGATTGTATTACTCACCAGGGGAAAAAAACCCCCACTACAATCCACACAGGCAGCGACAAAAGAAAAATCACCATAATAAGACATGCACATGGCAGTGATTAAAATATTCCGATTAACTTTGGTCCCATTCAGCTGCTGGGAGAGGTGCATGTGATTAACCCTTATTCACTAAGGAGGAAAGCAGTTTGATTTGGGGGGGGGGGAAGCAAAGGGGGTTGTTTTCAAAATGCTGTCAAGAGGAATCTTTATATATATATAAGCATCAAGCAATTTCTCTCGGCAAATTGACCACCGTGCACTGCGTTTAAAAACCACCTGTTCCCAATGTGCACGTGATGCACTGAGATCCTTACTTCTTGCTCAGCAGGCAAAAGGTGCCAATCAGAAAAGAGACAGGTGCTGGCTGAGAGATGAGTGGGTGTCAGACAGATGGAAAGGGGACCAACAGAGTAGGCCACAGAGAAGACGACTGAGGGGGGATTTGAAAACAAGCTTCAAATACCTGAGGGGCAATTGTAAAGAGGATGAAGATGGACTTTTCTTTGTGGCTGTCAAGGGAGAGGACTAGGAGCAATGGCCTCAAATTTAGGTTGGGATTAAGAACTTTCTCACTATGAGAGTGGTAATATTGAAACAGGCTACCTAGAGAAGCTGCAGCATCTCCATCCCTGGACATTTTCTACCGCAGGTTAGACAGACATTTGGCTGGGGTGTTCCTGCTTTGAGCAGGAAGCTAAACTTGATGATCTCGTGTGGTCTCTTCTAGCCCTACTTTCCTATGATTCTACGAACCTGGCTGGAAGGTCAGGCAGGGGACCATGTCAGGGAGCAGAATTGGCATGAGCTGGGAGAATGGGGTCAGGATCATACAGCCAGAGTCGACTGGGGGCTGGGTAGTGACAAAGAGGGTGCTAGGAGCAACTTTTCCAGCCTGTGTGAGGGGGGAATTGGCATTAACTTGCAGCTCATTCTGAAAGGCAGGCAGTGGGTGATGCCTTTTCACCTCTGCAGAAGCACTTGAAGAGTCATTTAACATCATGCAATTAGCAATGTCTGGCCCACAAAAGTCTCATTGACCAGTACAAAGGAACATGCATTCAGATGCTTCTTCCCAGTGTACCAAACCTTTGAGCCTCTCAAGATGAAGCTGGAGTCTTTGGGGTTAGTAATGAGACAGTTGCCTGCCAAGCTTTGTCCAGTGGGTGACATTTCACCCCTTCCCAGACAGAGCTGGGCAGTGCAGAGACCACATGAAACAGACAAACATTAAATACTCCAGATGAAGTCATAAGTTTAGGTCAGTTCTGGGTGGCAGCTTGGGATGAGAGAAAGGTTCATTTTATTTGAGGTGGTAACTGACCAAGAGCATATCCCCTGATCCAATCTTCCTTTGCCCCTGCCCCCCACCCAAGAAAAAAAGAAACAGGGTGAGGATTGATCTGATTCCATGCTTAACTGTCCACAACAGATGAAAGGAACTGTCCACTATCCTGGATCCAAGCACTAGCCTGCAGTGCAAAAGTTGGGCTCTGGATCTGGATCACAAAAGCCAAGGTCCATCTCTAATGAAAATCCCTGACTGTGCAGCAGGGTCAATATTCTATAGCCAAGTCTAAGATTCATATCAGGTATTTGTCCAAATGCAATCATCTGTTCTGAGAACTGGACATATAAAAGAATTTGCAAGCCTACCATTTTGCAAGACAAAACAATTCAGTGTGAATTAAAAGCCCCTCACATGCTGCCATAACATTTTAGTTCAATTTCCTCCAAGTTACAACTTATGAGGCAAGCTGAGGCTTGTCCAATGTGGGTGATAATGGGGCAGCAGCATAATTGGCCAAGCTGGTCAGCTGTTGGAATAGTAAGGTAATAAGCCTGGTAAGGGTGTCAGTAGGATGAGTCTGGGACATTTGGAGCCCTTTTTCCCCTGTAACATGCATCTTAGCATGTGAGCCCCTGAATTTTCAGCTTCCCACTATTACATCAGGTGTGCCCTGTGGGGTGGATTAGGAGACCCACAGCTACTCTCATACATGATGCATCAGGACATGCAGGTGTCAAAAAGCTAGCAAAGGCCTTCCCTGTGCAACCCAGCAGGTGCATGCCTATTGAACAGCAAGCCCTTTCCTGTAACAAGTTTACACTTTTATCGAGTGCCCAATTAAACAGATCTGACCGTCAGCAGTGCTGACAAATACAGCTGTGCCCCCAGCACTGGAGATGCTTTTAGCCCTTGCCATCTCATTCTCTCCCCTCTCAGAGGCACAGTCCCACCTCTTGGGATTTGTCCCTCACCTCCTCTGCACATGGCTCTGTGCCACAAGCATCATTGGACTCTGCATGCAGTTAGAAAAGACAGAACTGTCACCTCCAGCCACTCAGGTGAGCATCTGATGTTAATACAGCAGGATATAGCCTGGGACACAAAAATCTACCCCATCCTAATGTTACAGCATCTTACCACCACTTCTCACTGCATACAACTCTCTAGGTATCTAAATAGCTCTCTGCTGCCATCCCACCCCCTGGCAGGTTTCATTCTAGAAGTGCAGGGGAGTCACTTCAGGGGAAGAGCAGACACATGCAGAAACAGAGTGAAGTCCTTTGAATTAAAAAAAGGCTTCCAACCTGGTCAGAGCACTGAAAAGGGGGAATGCAAGAAAGACTGATAGAGAGCTATGATTTTTCCTTATAAAGAGGTAAATGTTAGCTTCCAAACTCATCCATAGTTCATACACAGTAACAAAGAAAGTCAAGTCTTCCTAAAGAAACCCTGGTAAAAGGAGACAAGCTTCTTTCATCACAGCTACAGTAATACCCCAACACCTCTCCATCAGAGGTTTTGGTGCAAAGATTACCAGCAACTATTGCTCAGGTTTTTCACTGTGTAAGTTGCATTTAGATTTCTAGCTCGATGCAATCAACCCTCATTATAAGGTACCCACAGCATACCTAACATGGCACCAAGGAAAAGTACTTCAAGTTCCTGGGTTAGATGTGTATGCATTTGGTTAATATATTATCACATACCTTGTATTATAAATACTTACTTCCTCAGGGGTTTACAGTCTTTCCCATCTCCAAAACAACTGGCGGTGCGGCTTTCCAGGTATGACCTTATTGTACACAAAGGAGATTTTCTTAATTATGATCAGCTGCATTTCTATGCAAGCAGCTTGTATCCCTAGTGCATCTTTTAACCTCAAAGTCCCATTCCCTTCCAACAATGTAGAATAAAGATCTCCCTGTATTACAGACATGCTTGCTTTGACATGTATGTGCTACATATGTGATACATTGAATGCAGTATGCATTAATTAGATGAATGCTGTATGCTATACATTTGTAATACAACACACTCACAAGCCACATATTCTCAAGTGACAGAATAGCTAAGGCATCTCATGACAGAACTGCAAATTCAAACCCTGCACCAGAGACTGCCTTCAGTTAACCCAGCCATAAATGGAGTAACATCCCTAAGAGTCAAAGGCAGCTGGATATGATGCTTGCCACATCACTCTCTTGTGGGCCACTGGATACAGAAACAGACCTGCCTTAACCATGCTAGTCCAGACCACCTAGACTTGGGCAGACTTTGATGGAATGTAGTCTATATATGAACGGGTGCTATGTATGCAAATGCAAAGGATATAGTACACGTGTGAGCTTGAAGGGAATATAAAAATATATTTGTGTGCCCTGTAACAGGTACAAGAGTGTTGCACAAGTTATGCTGTATCTTCTCTACAGACCAATATATTTACCAAAGAATCCAATGACCCAAAGAGTTTAATGGTTTATACGTATCTCTATGCATCAGGACCCATTTACTACAGCAGTTTTCCCTCATACACACTCACCTACAAAACAGTCTGCAATACATTTTCTCTCTTGTTTAAAAATAATATGCATACTGGCACCGATTCTTATTCTAGTTTTGCTGTTTTATGGGAATTGCCATTCCATTGACCTCTGAATCACTCCTGGCTTATGCCAGGGGAAGTTAGGTCAGAGGATGTTCCATTGTATCAGAATACAAGTCCTTGTAGACTTTGCAAACCCGATTGCATTCATACCAAAGTCCACAGCTCTGCTCAAAATGGCTATGGTTCTGCAGTGATATACTGAAAGCAGCAACCACTTTGGAGCTCAAATCTCCAAATCAACAGGGCTGTCTGACTTGCTTCTACAACTTTTTTCCTTTTCATCACATTCCTCTTCTGGCCACTCATTTTTGACGGATAACACACTGACAGAAAAGGAATGTCAATGTCATATGTGCAAGGAATTCAGGTTGGCATGTTCAAGTCCTGGGACGAGCAGTGACCAAACACTTGCCCGCTCAGACTGACCTGTACCATGCAACTAACTGAGCAATCGCAACTAACCCAAAAGTTGGAGTGAATATACTCATAATCAACTTAGATGCTTAGAAACAGTTTGGAGATGGCCACAAACAGAAGAAAGCTAAATTCATTAGATTAATATACATGGAGACCTATTAGCTTAGCTCTAATTGTGTAATAAAATGGTATTTTCAGGGGGCTGAAAAACAAGCTCTAAAAAAATATTTGTTGAGCCCAAAAACAAACAAACAAAACACTTGGCATTAAAGATCCAGCAATTTAACAATTTCATAGTGAACTGCCTCTTCTCACAAAGGTTGCTCTTCCACCTTTAGCACCACTAATGCAAGATTAATTCCCCATTCTCTTATATACTGTACACACCCAATTTCAGAAATCGCCTTGTCTTTACTACAAGTCTTTTGCATTTTTAAGTGAACAGACAGTCTGCTTAAATATTAACTCACAATTGGGCCACTTGATGCCTGAGGGGAAGGGGTTAGGATCCACATCCTATTTCCAATCAGCCATTGATTTTGACCTTAACCCAACAACCAAGAATTGTTTCCAACAAATGTACGTTTGGTGGCTCCACAGTTAGTACCCTTGTTGGCAGCCTCAGGAAAAACTCAAAGGATAGGAGTGGAGAGTAAACTATCAGCACCCTTTCAACTCTGGTCTCATCACATCATGGTTGATGATGCATTGGCACAAGGAGTTGTAGGCTCAGCTCTGTAGCCTGTGTTCTACTTGCTCTGGGGATGGACAGTTTCCAGGACACTCAATCCAGGACTTCCTGCCAGCATGCAATTCATATACTAAAAAGGAACTAGATAAAGAGTCATCATAAAAGGGCCAAGCTGTCTCCTCATGTAATATTACTGCAGCCAGTGGGACAGCAAGGTCAGCATAAAGAATCAGCCATACACTTAAGTTTCCTCAAGCTGGCTGGGTTTCACAGCCTAATTTTGATGGGTCTGTATTCCACTCTGCAAGAATTCTTGGCATCTCATTACAGGAAGCTAACATGATTCCAGCGTGCTCTGATGTTGTATAACCCACTGATAGTTCCCCATTCAGATGCCAGCCTGAGTGGCTACAGGCTAAACAGCAAGGTGCTCTAGCAGGGGGTGTAAAAGACTCCTATTCTTTGTGGACTTGGCACATGCTAGGAGCTGGAACAAACATGCACCAGTGGGTTGCATTTGTATAAGGATGTCATACCCAAGTGCAGGCCCTGAAAACATCCCACTGGGACTAAACACAAATGGCAGGCCTGTTTCTCTTGCTTCTTTTGGTTGCTCATGTGAGTTTTATGATGGTGACTCATTTTGGATCCTCCAAGTCCCTGGAGTTGTAACACAACGCACTGCAAAGAAGAATTCCAAGTATCCCTTGCCAGGGACATCCAATTGGCACTACCTTGGTAACTGGCCTCTTGTGGGCTGTCAGGCTAGAAGCCTGTAGCCAGGATTGAGGGATTCAGGACAAGGGCCAGGCTGCCTGCTGACACTGCACCTTTCTAATAGAACTAGAGGGGTCTAATTCAAATCGAGTGCCCTAGATCACTACAACTATTCCCTGCTTCTTTTCAGGCTCCAAATTCTAAAACAGGCCTGCTTGCTGTACCCAGTCCAAGTCCTGCAACAGACAGAGGAATAGAAATGGAAGATGGTGTTTTTTGTCATTATCAGCTTTTGAAGTCTAAAATGTGGGGGGATATAGTGGTCATATGGATATGAGTTTAGGACAAAGAGTATGGATGGAGAAAACCACTCAGCTTGCCCATCTCACCTCACACAAGGCCAGAGAATCCCCTGAGTGAGGCTGGTGTCCATAGGATGCATTCAGTGCCATCAAAATGATCAGCAGCAAAACAGCAAACAGTATTAACAGATGCCCTCATTAGTCTTCAGAGTTAATGCCAGGTCGATATAGACAGGGACTGTTCACACACATTAGATGTTTTGCTTGTGTCAGTCTTACAGGGAGTCAGATTCAGCAAGGTCTTGGTAAGCATGAGTTCCAGACTTTGTTGGAAAGCTTAACTTTTCCTGAGGACCTTGCCTTCTGCAAACCATAGCCACCTACTAGCTCAGCCACCCACGTGCCTGCTGATCCAGAGGCTCATCTCAGAAGAGGCAAATATGGGGTTTATAGGATGCCCCGCTAATCAAACACTGAGCAACAAATGCCAAAAACAACCACAGAACTAGTTGTTCTTTTAGTGACGAGGTTAGGACTTAAAGAGAGCCTCTGTTAGCAGCCTGACACAACCCAGCCCTGTCTCTTCTCTGCCACAAGAGGTGCAATACCTAGTGAGGTACCACAGTAGGCTGCACATCTGGCTCCTTAAAACTTCATAGGGAGGAAAACTTTATGTAGAAATACTATTGTTATTTTACCTAGGGATCATGTTGGTATCCACTACAGAAAAATATTGGCCAAATTCTCCAATGGCATAAAATCACCATTGCAAAGGATCTTTGCTGCTTTACACTGGCTGGAATCTGGTCTGATGCATCCATTCAAGTTGATTTTGAGAATCCCATTACATTACTAAAGTGAGACCATACCACACCGCCCTTCTCCACAGTCACTCCCTCCCCTTGGTACAGTATTTGCTTTGGTCTCAAGATCCCACTTTGTCCAGCTGGAAAGGTTACTGTAAACTCATAGGAAGGAGAGGGCAAAAGTAATCAACCTCCTGAACGACCCTTCACCCCTTCCCCAGCGTTACACGTGGCCGGGGCTAATACACTCGAGCCCAGCTGCTCGGCAGCTGACCCCCCAGAGGTCCCCTTGCTGACAAAAGGCCTATCTTCTCTCCGCCTAAATGATTTAAATTCTAATCAAACATCATTTATAGTACATCTCGGAGCCGTCTCCCGGGAACTGCTCCCACGTGAGCCGTTGCCTGGGCAACCAGGGGGTCTCATTTCAGAAATGTCAGATTGCATTATTGTCTTCACACTTCTCTGATAACCTGGTGTCTCTCTCTCTCCCTCCACTATCCCTGCGGTTTTCTTTCTATCCTTCTCCCCCCTCCAAACACCATTCCCACCCTACGTCCCAGGAGAAAATGACTAGCTCTATTTCATTACTTGCCCTGCCACCCACACCACCCCCCTTCCCTACACATGCACATACAGGTCTCCCTTTGGGGCTTGGCTGTGTGGTCTGGTGTCATTTTATTTCGCTAGATATGAAAATGAGACATGGATTTTTCGGCCCACAATGGGCCAGCAATAGAGGCACTTTCACCCGCCATTGTCATCCCTGGCTCAGGATCACTTGATGGTTGTTCCAAGCAGGGCTGCGTAACTAAGCATCCCGGGGCAGCACAAGGTGGGTGCTGAGGGATGCTGTTGAGCAGTCTGACATTTAGATTTTGGCTTGCCATACTTCTTGTACAAGAGATAAAAAAAAATGAGAAAGGTAAGGGGACAACAAGAGCTGGGAGTAAGCTCCCATTCCTGGCTGGGGGAATGACAACAGCTGCTATTGTATCCTCCACATAAGCATCCCCTTGTTCACACAGGGGCAGTCTTTCCCTGGGGGGCACTTTTAGGATGTGCCTAGAGCAAAAGATCTCTGGCCTATAGAATTTGAGATAATTTCCTAGCCCTTGAGGTGACCACCTGCCACCACTGTGCTGGGCGCTGCCTATTAGCAGAAACAGAGTCAATGCTGGCACTTCAGAATGACCATTTGCATTCAGTGGGCCAGTGAACCACAACCCACTGGACTTCTGGAGGAACCAGAAGTGCTTGCTTCTCAGTCACACTTCTGTGTGCATTATTTCTCAAGCACACCTATTCATTTTGCCCAAATGGAAGGGAGGCGGTTGAAGCAAGCAGCTGGGTGCTGCAAAAGAGTGATGAAAACAACTGCAGAAGAAGCTATAATGATGGACGAGAGCCCTACGAACAGCACACAAGATGACCCCGGCCCCAAAAGTCTCTATATAAAAAGCAGTCATGCCAACTGACTTGGCTTGCTCAATCCAACAGCAAGGCTCTACCATGTTACTTTGCAGCTGGGTGCACAATACCTGCTTAGCCACAGCAATCAAGGGGATGGTCTAAATAACCAACAGGAACCCTTTGGATTCACCAAAGGTGACAAAGGCAACACACATACAGCCCTGTTCCCTATCCAAGGCAGAAGCAGTCTTATGAACCAGGTTAAAAGGTATGCATCTACAGCACCACATTATTTTCTAGTAAAAGCCATGTCTACACTGACCTTTGAACCAGATCTGAAAAGGGATTTGAAATTTGGGTTCAAAGCATTTCTGGCTAAAGTAGTTTCAGAATTGTGCTCTCAGCACAAACTAGACCAAACTGTGAGCCATGCTGGATCCTACATCCCTGCCTCTAATAACGTAACAGGCATCTTTTTGTTCCATACGTGCAGTACCCTGCATAACAGTCATGAACCCTGATTAAAGCCACCAGGTGCATATTTCATTCAAACAAGGTCTCAGGAAGACCCTGTGTGATGATATTTAGGCAGCTCAGGCCCCATCAATCATCCCTGGAACCAGAGTCAAGGACAGTCACTGGGCCTGTACCCACCAGCTCCAGTAAAGAACTCCATTCAAATTCATTACTGCTGAGTCCTCTCTCTTCCCCATCACGAGGGAAGGAATAAATAGCACAAAACTCCAGAAGCTTAGATTAGTGAACTGCAACTGTGGTAGCTGAAGGCAAAGTCACTTTTAATAACAACTGTTTGCTGTTGGCAACAGAGGCCTCTGTCACGACCAGAGCTCAGCCAGTCTGCTAGACCTCATACAAACAGGCAGTAAGAAGCAGACGCTACCTCAAAGAACTTGCATTCAGGTAGGCAAGACGCTCATGGGAGGAGTGAAAAGGGCCAAGGAGAAGCAACTAAAACAAGGTTTGACAGTGGACCTAGGACTAGAAGAGATATTCCCCAAATCCTATTCCTATAACCAATCTACAAGGTTACTACTAGTCACTATTTTTCAAATACAGCTGTCATCAAGTTCTTGCCTAAGACCAAGGCAATTCAGCCAAACACCGAAGGCGGGGGGAGCCAAAGAGAACGAAGAACCTTTTCTAAAAGCAGTTTTCAGCATTAGGCTTACCACTATCTGTACTCAAAGCCTCAAGCCCATTTCTCCATGAGTTCTCCAACATTTCCTAGAGAAGCAGGCCATCATAACCTGTGCTCAGCTGTCCCCAAACTCCATACCTTTTCTGTAAGGTGACTATTATTCCTTCTGTTCCTCTCTAGAGTTGTTTTTCCTTAGCACCGCATGAGTATCACAGCCTCCTTCAGTATTATCTCACTAAGCCTTACAGCCATTTGGGCTCAGCTTCCATAGTTCTCAGTCTCCTCCCACTCCTAGCAGCTGCTGAAAGAATTAGTGGCTAATAGGAACCAGCTGCTTGGGCTTTGCTTTGTTCCACCCCAGTGATAGTTCACCCCTCACAAAGTTCAAAGCCCAGCACAGACCTGGGCTTATATTCCACATTTCACCTCCCTTTCACAAATATGGGGTATCGTCTAAGCCTGCATCTGGCACAAGCTTTCTTGGGCTGCAGCTCGCTTCATCAGATGCTGTAAAAGAATGTGCGCAAAGGCACATTGCTGGAGCTGATATAACATTTATGTCAGCAAGTTACTACAGCCAACCAGCCCACCTGTGTCCAATGTCTCATTTCTGGTCCCATTTCAGGTGCCACTAGCACAGCCCCCAAAAGAGAACTTTTCTGATACAACTTTTTTCGTTGTTAGAAAACACTGATTTGACTAAGTCAAAATTTTCCACAGTAACATACCAGTTTCCAGCGTCTTGGGAAAAGGTTTCTCAGAAAAAGCAGACTTAAATTTGGAGTTCCTACTCACCAAATAAATATCCTGGCTGTTAAACTATTCTGGATCAGGTCACTGTTTCTGTTTTGCAAAAGTTTCATTATAAAGTGGAGTGGGACCATCTTTTTGCACAACAATTTCTGTATAGCAAGAAAACGGTTTCACTTAGCTCTGGTTGCGAGTCAGTAATCAAGTAGAATATGGTTATTACAATGGCTGTGAGACTCTGAAACTTCATACGCCAGAACGTTAAATCAGCTGGGCAAATTAAGTGAATCAAGGAGAGAACGAAGTCAGAGGTTCTGGCAAAGCAGCAAGGCAACATGCAGGCCAGCACTAACCCCATCCCTGGCCTTTTCACACTGGGATGGAAATGTGCTATTAGATCCAGCTTCACCGACTTGGGAGACTTCCTGAATAAGAGAACAAAAGCAACTAGCTCAGCCTCCTCAGGACCCACCCACCCACCCATCTCAAAATCCACATCCAGCCAAATACCTGACTAGAAATGTCTGGGTAAATACCTGGTTCCTGGCTGGGTTTCAAAGGGGTGCAGCTCCTGCAGTGGGTATGTGTTTGAAGATCCCTCCAGGGCAGGCTGTCCAGGCCCTCCATGCCCTGTAATTTAGCTGTTAATTCACAGTACAAACCCCCTTCCTGATGCAATGCTTGCCAGGTCAGTCCCCTAGGGCCACACTGAATCCTTCTTTTTCTTTGCTCCTCCACTATGATAGGCCTCCCCCAACAAATTGGTTCAGGATATCTTCTACTCCTCTTGGCCTCTGAAACTGGTCCCCATCTCCCTAACCAAAGTCAGAGCGACAAGCCAGGGCCTGGTACCAATCTTACACCATCACTTGCTTATCCCTTGGGGGTTTTATTCTTTCTGAAGATCATAATGGACCAAGTGCCCATCCTGCCCAGCTACATCTCATTCCCCTCTTCCCCACTCACGCAGTAGCTCTGGGATGTGACCCATCGCAACAAAGGGAACTAGGCCTTAGGAAACCAACTCCCAGCCTGCCCCCTCCCGCCTCCCCAGCAGCTTTAGTGAGCGTGTATGTGGAGAGCGTGTGCTCCCTCATTGATCCATCTGTCTGGTGTCTGGGCTATCTGATAAATCCAGGCAGCAATAATGAACCTCCCCACACTTCCTCTTCCCAAAGAATAAACCAGCCCTGGCCCAGGCGGTTAATATTTAACTGAATAAGGGCCATAAATATGGAAAATGGGACTTTTAATTAAATAAGCAGCTTTTAAAAGGACCCTTGGGCCGAAGAGGCTTTTGTTTAAATATGATTGATTTGACATGTCCTTTCCCTTGCGCTATCTCTCTCTCTGCTGCTCATCGCAAGTCTAACAAGCAGGGACACTAGGTCCTTGTCACACAGACTCCCGTGCTGCTTACCAGGGGCCAAATCCCAAGCCTGGAGGCAGAGATGGGAGTGGACCAGGGGCTGGGTGGCTGCCCTGAGAACTTTCCATTGTGATTATTGCCTTTTTCAGGAGCTGGGGAGATCTTGGGACAGGGAAAGGACTGAAGCAGTATACAAAGTACCACTCTGTTGTGTTTTGTCACAACACTTCATTTTTGATACCACAGCACTTCCTGTTTTCCCGCCTAGGGCATCCTCACCATAGCTGCTGATGCACTGGAATTGTGATCTGCATTTCAGTTTGCTGTCCCAGTCTCAGGTCCCTCACACACATCTCTGCTGTTAAGCCTCAAACCAATGAACAAACTCCCAGACTATTCTTGTCCTGGGTTTCCTACATCCCTCTCCCAAACCACAGCCTGGCTCCTGCCAGACCAGTCTTGTGCTCACCGCCCCCTCCCCAACAGTTCTGCTGATGCTCCTCACTCCTGACCCACAGCCTGTTATCTTAGCCCCTATACAGCTCAAATAACATATCCTAGTCCATCCAGCATGCAATGTCCTCCCTACTTCAGCTCAGGTCTCTGACTTGGTGCTTCCTACACCAAGAACGCTTGCCATGAACCTCTGCTTCCCTCTGCAATTTCTGCAATATACATCTACCCTGCAAACTTGCCTTACCACTGCAGTAGCAAACCAAAGCCCCATGCTGCTCACACTGCTTATCTGAAATCTTCTAGCAGGGCCTCTGCTGGAAGGATGGATGGTCCATTCCTCTAAGCCTGAATACATCCCCTAGATTCATAGCACAGGGCGAGGCTGTGCTGCATTGCTGCTCAGAGAAGCAGTGCATGGCAAAAGTCAACACTGCAAAGCTCAGCTATGTGACATATTTGCAGAAGATCATAAGGAAAGGCCAAATGCTTTGAGCCAAGTGGCTCCCTAGTGAAAGAGGCTGCAAGAGAGTTACTTGGTATAAGACTTTCCAAACATCCCACTTCTGTTCTACACCCTTTGGGTTGGATTTACCAACCCACTGCCTTCCTGCCTG
This sequence comes from Crocodylus siamensis, assembly GCF_052110815.1. NCBI lineage: Eukaryota > Metazoa > Chordata > Crocodylia > Crocodylidae > Crocodylus > Crocodylus siamensis. The sequence goes on from NC_143403.1 coordinate 50,777,978, forward strand.
TATTGTTCATATTCTTCAGTATCCTATTGCCCTAGAAATGGACCACAAGATTTTGATTACTGACTTGCAACCAGAGCTGAGTGAAACCGTTTTCTTGCTATAAATTGTTGTGGTATCAAAAATGAAGTGTTGTGACAAAGCACAACAGAGTGGCACTTTGTACACTGCTTCAGTCCTTTCCCTGTCCCAAGATCTCAGAGCCTCTTGTGGTAGATCTTGGAGCCTCTTGGAGTCAATCCAAGGCTGGGGTGCGGGGCTGAGTGCCCATGTGCATGCACCCCAGCTCAGCAGGTCAGTCCATGGAGGAGGCTAGATCAAGGCCCCCACGGTGAGGGACAGTGCCCAGAGGCAGGAGCAGGGGTAAGTTGAGTGGGGCCCCGACCAGGTACAACTTACCTGCTGGGGAGGCACGCCCCCAAATAATTTTTTCTCCCTGCCCCCCCTTCCCTCCCCACACACTTACCTGCTAGGTGGAAGGGGGGGGGAGGGGAGGTGGTGGGACACGGTAGATCTTAGGTTGCTTTTAAATGCCAAAGGTGATCTCCTACTTAAAAAGGTCGGAGACCACTGCTCTATGACATTCCAGTATAGATGATCAATGGGTAAGGGCTTTCTCTGGCCTCAGAGTTGATCCTCAGGAGCAATATTGACCTAGCTTGAGTAGTCCAAGACCTCTGAGCTGTTCAATGTCAGAGCTGGGAATTGGGCTCAAGTTTCCCAACTCTTAGGGTATCTCCAGGTATCAGGGTTGTTGGATACAGTACTACAGTATGTGTTGGGGCGGGGAGGGGGCAGGGCACAGAAATACTGGGAAGAAAGGAGGAAAACCATGGATTCCTTGTACTCCAACAGATCTTAGATCACTGTTTCAAAAGAAGCTTGAGGACAGTCAGTAATACCCTCCTGTTGGCACCCTTTCTTATTTCCCCATTAAAGCTCTCATTTAGGAACCAGCTGTCAGGGAACCGTAACTCCTTAGTACAAGCCATTTTGCCATAATGGGCCAAACCACTGCAGCAAATAAATCATGGTACTGCAGTTGGACTGCTTCGGAGCCCTTTCCAGGTCGCCTTGGAAGCAGCAAGAGCAACACCCAAAGGCCAAAATGACTAATGACTACTTGGGTGTGAGGGGCAATACCAAACCCTAAACACTGCTGCCCCCAGTGGAAGGATGTTGCCCAACTGTTTGCTAGTTTTTCATTTATTAAACCCTATTTTTTGTATGACTTTACATAAGGCTCAGTTAGGCCCCAGATTGATTTACTGTTATTGTGTAGATTCAGCTTTGTGTCCCACTGTCACAGACCCAGGGCTGCCTGCATCTTCGATTGTATACCCCACAAATGATAGGCTGTTTGCCTATAACCCCAGGGTAGAATCCCATCATGATCCCATGAGGTTTTGGCCTCACCCTCCTAGGTATCAACCATGATTGCTCAGCAGGCTCCACTGGGTTTAGCAGACTTCAAGCCTTTTCATTCAGGAGCTGTGACTAGGAGGTGACTCAAAGCAAAACAAAAAGTGTGGTCTAATGTGAACAAAGCATAACAATAAAGCAGAGCTCCACAATGAAAGGCCTATGCCTTACTGATCTTACCTAACAATTTAGGCAGGACTGCCTCACCACACATACCGCCACACTCGGAGGCTGGGGTTAGTCCGCTTCCACTCAGTCCCTGTTCTCTCTCCCCGGGGATTTGGGGCTGCGTTCTTAGCCACTCCAATATTCTTTGTTCCAATTTCCCGTTGCCAGGCCCCCTGAGGTTACAAGCTGGTTACCAGCCAGACAGTTGGCCTCGGAGTGGTCAGAGGTAAACTTCAAAGGAAATGACTCTTGCATTGTCTTTTTTTAAGTATTGGTAAATAGTGCAATCTAAAAATCTTGTTCCCTAGACGCACAAGAAACTCCTGCTGGAATTAACCCTGCATAACCCTATTGTGAATGACACAATAACAATGAGACAGATGGAACATAAAATATTCATAAAATATTACAGGCATCTCCCACATCCGTCACACCTACAACACAGTATTTCTGCCTATAAAGTGGTCCCCATGCCCAGGTACTTGAGGTAACGTGTAAGAGACTGAATGTATCAATTTGGCAGGAGTTCATCTTCTCACCTGGGGTCCTACCCTCCTGCAATCTGGCTGAAGGTAAAGCTGGCTCATTGAGAACTCGAATCATCTAAGCATTTAAGCACCTGCTTGACTTTACAGCCCATTTCACATCCCATTGCAGGACTTAGGCACATAGGTGACAGGTTTTCAAAGCAGCTTAAGGGAGAGGGGCTAGGTGCCTAAACCCCATTCAAAGTCAATAGGAATTAGGTCCCTTAGTATGCACAAATGCCCAACTTGTTTGAAGAGAAGCATAAGCAAGTTGTTTTTTGAATCCAGGTCCTGCAGGGAGGAAGGTAAGATCTATGTCTGTATGAGTATAGTAACCTCCAGAATTGCAGCATTGTTTAGGTAAGGGAAGACTGGGAAAAACCTCTTAGACAACTTGGGTTGCACTCCCAAGACAAACGTCTCATGTAAGGGCTTGGATGTTTGGGATGGACTTGTGTTTAGTTTATTATAGGTCAGGTGGGTTGACCATGTGATGGGAAAACTGGCAAAAATATGCAGGATGCAGTCACGCAGTGCCTAAGTGCTGCCTAATAACCCAGGTACTAAGCATTGGCAGTCCAGGTATGGTACTTCTGCTGTAAATGATAAACAGCAGTCCGTAGAGGTGTATGTTTGATTGTGCAAGGGGAACTGCACAGGTCTGATTTAACACTGCATGAGCCTAGATTTCTAGAGCAGTGGTTCTCACAACCTTTTTTGTACTAGGACCCATTTATAAACATTGATGGCCAGTCCCAACCCACCGCCCCTCACCCCTTGCCCACCACTGTGTGGGGCAGGGGGTAGGTGTGTGGGCCGGGGCAGGGAGGCCCAAGCAGTCCCTTGCAGGCTGGAACTCTGACAAGGGAAAAGCCACATTTTTCACCTTTAAAGGAGAATCCATTTTTAAAGTTTGTTCACGACCCTTTCATATATTCTTGTGACCCACTTTTGGGTCATGACCCACAGGTTGAGAAACACTATTCTAGAGGACTTCGCTTTCAGAGGGCAGAACAGCCTGTTTCTACAGATGGTGCAGGGAAATAGATAGGTGCACACAGAGCCTGAAGCTCATATGAAGAAGCAGTGAAGTCACTGTAGGACCAAGGCCTCCCACATTGTTGATCCTTTTGTGTCTTGTTTTAATGTCAGTGCTGCCTGCCTGCTGGGGCCTTCTAGCTTATCTTCTAGGGGAGGCAAAAGCCTGTATTTTAGGCTGGACAGCACTCCACTTTGTGCACTGTTTGGGGGAACCAGGATAGCTGTGTCTAACCCAGAATTCCTACGTGACCAAAAGCAGTTACTTTCTCTCTGGACCTTGGTTCTGACCCTGTAAAATGGCATAATAATTCATTCTTTGCCCCCAATCATAGTCTTGCCTACTCCTAGCTCTTCAGAACAGACTCTCAGGCAGGCAACATCCAAGACACCCCAGCACCTTCACTCTGTATCCAATGTGAGAACTCCTAGGTACTCTACAGGATACCTGCTACCCAGCTGCTCCCTAAATCTTACCTCTCAAGTGTTGCTTATTTCAAAGCCCATCCACACATTACCATCCCAACATTGCTTATGTTCCACACAGAAGTGATGGCTCTTGGCTCTTATTGAGAAATTTCTCCATCCAGAAATGCAGAACAATTGAAGAGTAAGTACAAGGAGGGCTACTTATACTGAGAGCCAACAAGTAATACTACCACACAGCCTTCCGGATTCCCTTTTTATAAAAACAAAAGGAAACAAAACATGGATAGGTTTTGACCCTTGGGGAGACTGATCTTGTTAGTTTTGGAGGCAGCTTTGGTGTAGAGGCAGCATAATGAGAGGGATGGAGCTACGTGAGCAGCAAAGGAGTTTAAGCAGAGACCAAGACAGCAGACAGTCAATCTTTGAGGCAAAGGGACTGGCCCAAGCATTGGGCTGAGAGTCCAGAACTCTTGTAAGTACATAAATCAAATAGGTGACATCTAGAGATTTGGCACTGGTGATTTCTCCTCCCAAGGAAACCAACCTGAAAAATCTTAGTCTTCTGCTATCATTTAGCAGCTGGTCAGTGTTGATGTAAGGAAAGGGCACTGGTGTTAGAATGAGTAACTGTAGTAAAGAAATCCATCCCACAGCCCTTTAAGTTTAATGTTTCAATGGTTTTGGGGTCCATCTCTTGGGACTTTGCTTTGTAGTATGACCGGTGTTGAGTTTTATCAAGCTAAGAGCAAGGAACTTAACTGCTCTTCCACTCTGTTTCCCCCTCTCAGTCCACCAGCCCTTCCATCCTATCATCCCAGTGTCACCATGGTAGTGTTAACCAGAGTTGGTCAAAAAAGGGAAGGGGCTGGGAGATTCCACCAACAGCCCTGGCTATTTCTCAACAAAATGCTGAATGTTTCAACAATGACCAAACAACTCTACCGATTAAAATAGCACAAAAGCATGGAGCCCTGCACACTAACATTTGGGGCTTAATGACAAATGTGTCTAACCCAGCGGGGCTCAACCTTTCAGCCCCATAGGCTGGATGAATGTTGCAGGTCTAGTCTATGGGCCAGATTCCATGGCCGGGGCGATCTACAGGCTAGATCCAGTGTGGCATCATTGTGCAAAGTCAGTCCACAGGTATAAATGGGTGCACTGGCCTGACCCCACGTGCTGGATCGACCCACAAAGTGACCTTGCTTGCCCATGTAATCTGGGGTTGTGTCATCTGGTTCACAGGGCTCCCCATGGGCCTGGGAATTTGGCAACAGGGGAGCTACAGCAATTAATGCTGCCACAGCACCGCCATGGTCAAATTTCTGCACCTGTGGGGAGCCCCATGGGCTAGATGACATGGCCCCATGGGCTGGATTTGGCCTGCAGGCTGGAGGTTGAGTGCCACTGCTCTGATTCAAAGCCCATTGAAGTCAGTGGTCGCCTGTCCCTGGCCTCTCTAAAGTCAATGGAAATCCTGATCCCCTTTCAAGACAAAGTCATATTCTGCCTTGCCAATAACACTTGGCTTTTTAATCCTTCTTCAACCTGCTCTAACATTACTGTGGGGAAGGAGGTGTCCCTGGAGTTTGAAGACCACCAACATAAAGCCATTAGTCAAGGGAGGTTGTGAAGAAAAGGTACATGGGGAATTGCCATTTATGGCCACTATTTCGACTACACACCCACGCATTACCTTCCCTCCCTCCCTATATACACACTAAACTAAGGCTGTGTTCTGAATCATGGATCATTTTTAAAGTAGCCACAGTTTGTTTAATCCTAGATGAATTCAAAAGGGACCATGTCAAGATAAAACCCCTTGATTAGAAGTAATGTCTCTTGCTGAGGCAGTCACAACACTTAAGATTATTACAGTTTTAATTTTTAAAACCTAAATTATGCTTTAATTCTTCTAGCTCTTCAACACTAGCCTTACTCACAGACTTCGGTGGGGTTCCAGCCAGCCTTACACCAACATAACCAAGCATGCTTCATTTTACACCATATAGCGTATACATGTGCTTATTGCTTTGCATTTCAGTGGGGCAATGAACAGGGCCAGACTAACGCATAGGCAAACTAGGCACATGCCTAGGGTCCTGAGCTGTTGGGGGGCCCCAGTGCTTTCCTCTGACGTGGTGGCATGAATGGCCCCATCTGCCTCCCTTCCCTTCTCCTCCCCTTCCCTCTGCTGGTCTTGCTGCCATGACAGCTGCTTCCTAGTGGTGGCCCCGAGGCCTACTCCCTACCGGCAGCAGTGCCAGGGTGGGAAGGGGGGCGGGGTCTCAACCAGCCCAGGGCCCACTAAAGAGTTAATCTGGCCCTGGCAATGAAGCAGCCTAGTCTCACCCCACCTTTTCCCTTGCACTTGAACTAAGGCAAGTCATTGGAGGTGCCCTGATGCGAGCAAGAGCTACCAAAGAAGGCATCAACTAACAATTCTCAGTCAGGTTCATGCCCTGCTTGCCTTAGGCCAGGGTTGTCCAATTGGCAGCCCACAAGCCCCATGCAGCCTGTGAGTGGCTAACTCATGATCTATTGGCTCTCAGCACTTTTACCCCCTCAGCACAATGCACTTCTGACACAGGTCTGGGCACTCATCTCCCAGGCTGTTGCCACCTCCCCTCCATTTCCTGTCCTGGCAGCTGCTGTTGTCACCATCTCTTCCTCCTGCTGCCCTGGACCACCAAGGTCTCTGGGTTGCCCCCTTCCTCCTCTAGTTTTTGTTTCCAATCACTACCCTTATGGATGTTGTGGCCTTCAGCCCACAGCGCACAGCTCAAAGAAGCTGGACAACTCTGTCCTAGGCCAACACAACACTAAGGCTTTTCCAGCTGTTCACATTATATAATAGACTCACATATTCTCCTCCCCAACACCTGGATGCACATTTTCATCCTAGATGCCATAAAACCATTTGTTTTATATTTCTCATAACCCATTTTCCTTTTTATGTGTTTGTTTGTGTTATAATAACGCCTAATACTTGTCCTCTCCACCCCAAGATCAGGGCCTCATTGTGATATATACTGTATAGACGGAGAGTAGAGCAGATCGTTGCTCCAAAGAGCCTGTAATCTAAACAGAAAAAAGGGGAGAGGCAGAAACGACTTGCCTGAGGTTGCACAACAGCTCAGTGGCAGAGCCAGGAAAAAAATCCATGTATCCAGAACCCAGCCTCGTGCCTTATCCACTAGACCCTCTTTGCCTCAGATATACTTCACCTCTGAAGCTGAACTACTCTCTGGCGCAGTGCTCCTGTGAGGCAGAAAGTTTAGAGAGTTTATAGCAGTGGCTGCCAGCCTTTTTGGCAGGTGTGCCACAAATTAGCCCAGCACCCTAGGGCCGGACTAGATGATCTACTCAGGTCCCTTCCGACCCTAGAAACTATGAAACTCTCAATGAGTACCATACTGGTCCCCTTCCACTGACCAATCTTTCTGCTCCCTGCCTGATTTCCTGCTCTGCTTTCTGCTCCCTGCCCTACCTACCACCTTGCTGTCTGCCCCCTCCCTGATCTGCCGCATGCCACGCACAGAGGCTGCCTGTGCCAGTTGGGGCACACATGTCACAGGTTGGCCAAGCCTTGTTTACAGGATGGAGGGTTTCCAGTTTCAGGTTAAAAACCAAACCTAGTATCCAATATCACCATCTAATCCCATTGAGTTCTTGTTGTAGGTTGGTGAGGAGAGAAGGATTTCTGTAGCATTCTGCTGGAATTGGGCAAAGCATTAGTGTTTTTCTTCTAAAAGCTTGCAAGGAAAAGGAAAGAGCAGAAGAAAAATACAGAGCAAGGGAAGGAAAAAAAGGAGGCTGGAGAACAGTGGAGGGGAGGCAGGGAATAACATTCAGCAGGCAGGCACAGGTCCAAGGTCAACTCTCGCCTCTGCTCAGTATGCAGCACTGCCTGCTGACTCCACATGAGTGCATCCTGGCAGCCTGAAGATATGCAGCACCATCACCCCCATCAAGCACACACCATCTCCACGACTGCCCCCTCCTCCCCCGCTTGGCAGGGAGGACAGAGTCGTGCCTCATCTCTGTGTGCCAGCTCCAAGGGCGATTTACGGCTGCCGCTGACGCCCCACTCCCAGATCCCATTCACTGCAGGCTGGGCTTTATGGAGAAAGCCTTGGGGCATATGTTTCGGCCATAATTCATGCCTGCCTCTGAGATACCATAGCCGCTGCCTTGGTAACAGACTAGGGTTTTACACAGCACTGTTACCTCCCTTCTGTGTGAAGGTGGGGTTGGGTTTGTCTTGGGAGCTGTGGAGCAGTGGCTCAGCTGCTGGTTAATTGGAGTAGCCAGAGACAGGCTAATAAATGCCGTCTTCAGCTCTTACCCAGTGACACGGACACCAACAAACATAAAGCACAAAACCAACCAAAGCAGCCTCTTCCTATGTAGTCGTGTGCAATGTCTGACCTGGATGCATGGGGGGCAAAAGATCCCAAACACAATCAAATGTTCCAGAGTCAAAAAATAATCTGATTAGACCCCAAGTTAGCACTGCACAGGCTGTACAAGTCCTCTGGAGATGCTAGGTACATACTCAGGTTGCCAGTCTGTGCTGAAGTCTGTACTTCTACATCACTGCTGTTCCTAACCATGCTGGCCAGATCAAAGCTAGAAAGAAACTGGTAAGTGTTGTTTAAAAGTCTTGCTTAAGAGTGTGTGCTCATGGTTAATGACTGGCAATCAGGACTTGCAGGTTCTAGTCCAGAACTGTCTTCGGCTCTTGTGATGTTGAGCAATTCATTTAGGCCCATATTTTCAAACTCTGGCAAATAAGTTAGGCCAATAAATCCAAGCAAGTGACTTGATTTTTCAGAGAATATTCATCTAGCATCTCTGTTCCTTATTACTTCTTCTGTATAGTGGGTGCATTGCTTTCAACAATCAGAGGATAGAAAGCCATGTAACAGATATGTTTTCAAATGAGTCTACAAACAAGACCATGCACTCTTGATGGCTAGCATGTGTGAAAACACAGCTCCCATTGAAAAGGATCCAGAGGTGTTTCTGAAAGTGGGTGCTGAATGCACGTTATATACACAGGGTTGTGCCTGTTGTAAATTAGCTTCTTTTCTACCTTGGAGAACACAACATCAGCAGTCCCCCTATGCCTGATGCAGGGCGTTTGTACCCAAAAACTTGCAAAGAACTTTTCCCCAACTATTTAGTTGGTATAATAAATGATATCACATCTATCCAAAGAACCTTGCCTGATTATATACACAAACCATTCAACTCCCATGCTGAAGTGAGGCTTCTTCTGTGGTGGAATATGGCATTATAAAATAGAGCCTTAAACACAGGAAGGTATAGGAAATTACCTTAGCAGAATGAAACCACAGGGAAAATATGACACACATATTTAAGCTGGGCTCTGACCACAATGCTAAATTTTATGAAGAAAGCAATGAGATCATCAGTGAGTCCATGAAGTAAGGACGTTAGTTTTACCTCTTACCTCAAAGAGAAATGACCCAAGACAAGAATTGGCAACCTAAGGCCTGTGGGTTGGATCTGGCTTGCAGAGACACTGAATCCAGTCCACAGACATGGGGCTTCAGCAGTGCTTGGTGGCGGCAGGGCTTTGGCTGCAAACACTTCCCCTCTGCCACCATGGAAAGAAGTGCCAGCTGTGGGACTGTGGAAGCTCACTGTGGCAAGTTACGCACAGATACTGGAGCAAACGTGTGTATGGAAGGGAGGTGGGGCGTCAGTCACTAAACATGAAGACAGACATGAGTGTACGCTCCCCAGCCTCACACAGAGGGAAGCCCTGCTGGATAGGAAAGGGGCAGTGAAGAGAAATGGAGAAGTGTCCAGATGAACGCTGGCCCCCTCCAGAGCAGGGTGGTCGCTATACAGTTCAGTCAGTTTAAAAATCACAGGCTCTTCCTGCAATGGTTTGTAGCCAAAGGGAACTCCACCACACCGGTGGAGAGGAGACACACACAGAGTTCAGCTTCAAATATGCTGTAAAAACAGAACTTAATAGCTTTGCTATTGTTTGACATTTGGGTTTTACTCGCTATAGAAAGCGGCACTAATTACTTCTTAGTTACACAGGAGTTGCAGCGTAACTGGAGCAGAGGGTTTTATGAAGTGCTACGGACTGTAATTGCCAAGCCATTTTGCCTGTGAGCTCTGCACTTCCCCAGCCTGCAAGAGCCACCAGAGCATCCCTGGGGAGAGTTCATGGAGGGCTACAAGTCCACCCTCTGCAAAGACCAATGGAAACAGAAGCCAGCCCCATACAGAGCACAATCACTTTCTCCACATGGGGATACTAGTCTCTGACATACAGAAGCGCTGAGGTGCTCAGAGGAAGGAGACAGCTCAGACACTGGTTCACAAGCTGTGCCGACAGGACAGCCCGTTAGCCAATATTCTTTATGGCTGATGTCATCACTGGGAAGTCGCAGCAGTGAAATTCAGGTGGACACCCAAACTGCAGAACCAGCCCAACTGGCTTTTGAGGAGACAATGCACTCAAGTCTGCTGTCTAGCATGCCTGAGAGGCATGATTTTCTCCCTGGGGATCGTCTGAGCATGCATTACCCAGTAACGTTCTACTACTGCACTGCTAGGACACTGGCAATGTTCTTGCTTCCCATGTTTTACCTGTGGCTTGTAGAATATTGCTGGTTTGTAATGTGTTCTGTGGTTGGGCTGTGAGAAGTTGGGGTGGATGATAAATAAGTCTCTTAGAGTAAATGGTTGGTAGTAGATGCTGGAGACTGAAACTGGTCCAAGAGGCCCCCTCCAGTTTTATATACCTCCGTTTTCTTCGTTGAGAGGGGCTCCACACTCAGCAATTAGAGTTACAGGAGAAGAAAGTGCCCTGTTGTTATTCTTGTCAGCTGCCTGGCATCACAACCCAAGGCGCCAGCTCAGAACACCTGAGAATTTAGATCTTGGCAGAGATCCACATTCACTTGTGGCTGGCTGGGGGACCTGGCCTGTTCTGGCTTTGGAGCACTGTGAAGTCACTTGAGGAACGCTGCTCTCCAGTTTAATGCTGACTATCTTGGTCACTGATTTATCAAAGTTAGCAGGACTTCCAGAACTCTGCTGTGCACTTACTAGACCAGCTACTGGTCTTGAACACTTGCTTTTTGGACTTGAACCCCTCTGCCCAGACACAGCTCTGAGATCATCACATGAGGAGTATTATGAGTGCTAAGTATTGAGATGAAAATAGCCTACAGCTCCTTCTCCAGTGACTGCTCCTGCATGAACCTTCCCCACTTTGAAACTCCTGCACAGTGAGGCTGGGATTGAGGTAACTGCTGGGAGATCTTCTACAGTCAGAGGCACAGAGAGGTTAAGTGATATGACCATGGTCATCCAGGAAGTCTATGGCAGAACAAGGCTTTGAACGCTGCTTCCTTGCTTCCTAAGCACTGGACCTTCCGTCTCTCCTTCTTTCCCTCCCATAGGATCAAAGGAACATTGTTTATGGTCCATCGTTCAGACTCGCAGCTGGACAGGTGACACTCTAACGCTGTAGCCTCAGTGAACTATCAGTGATATGCTTACAATTGCGACTGGTATTTGTGAGACTCCGGTAGCCATCTTGCTGAGAGCCAGGTCTTAGGACACTGAAGGCCCAAAGAAAGAGGTTAAAACATTTCCCAACTTAAGAGGAACATGGATAGGGCCTGGTTTAAATTGTGGGCCCAGACTGAAGCACAGTGGCGCCTTTAATCTTGGAGTTTCCCCCTACATGCCTCCCACTGCTGATTGGCACAGGTGCCCCACTGTTCGCTCCTGATGGCCGGGAGGTGAAAAACAGGTTTTAAGTATGCTGCAGTTTTTGCCTCTTGTCCGGTCAGCAGCGAACAGTGGGAGGCAAAACCTGCAGCATACTTAAAACCACAGTTTTCGCCTCCTGGCCATCAGGAGCAAGCAGCAAGGCCACGGGGCCCCTCTATCAATCAGCAGCGGGGGGACAGAGGGACACACACGAAAACATGTGGAGGAAACTCCAAGATTAAAGGAACTGCCATGCTGCGAGATGGGCCCCTGATTTAAACCAGGCCCTAGACATGGAGTTCACCTCTTATTGTGCCAGATTCTGTGCTATTAAAAAAAGGAAAAGAGACTGTGACTTCAGAACCAAATTAGACCAGGAGTCCAATCTCTTAGGTGGCTCCATTGAAACCCACAAGACAGGTCAAGCACTAGGATACCACTCATTGAGATTTCACAGATTTTATAGACATTAGGGGCTGGACGGGACCTCATGAGATCGTTGGGTCCAGCCCTCCCGCCATAGGCAGGAAGTCAACTGGGATCAAGTGACCCCAGCAAGAAATAAATCCACCTGTTTTTTGAAGGAGTCCAGAGTAGGTGTTTGCACCACCTCCAAGGATAGTTTGTTCCACACCCTGGACACACACACTGTAAAGAACTTTTTTCTTACATCTAGTCTAAATTGGCCTTCCTGGAGTTTATGGCCGTTAAACCTTGTTATCCCTTGGGGAGCTCTGGAGAACAGCTGTTCTCCCAGGTCCTGATGTACCCCTCTTACGTAATTGTAGGCTGCCACCAAGTCCCCCTGAGCCTTCTCTTCTTCAGACTGAAGAGTCCCAAGTCCCTCAGCCTCTCCCCTCATACAGCCTTCCCTCCAGGCCTTGGATCATCTAAGTGGCTCTCCTCTGGACTCTCTCAAGCTTTTCCACATCCCTCCTGAAGTGGGGGCCCAATACTAGAGCTGTAGTCTCACCAGGGCCAAGTAAAGTGGGAGGGTGACTTCCCTGGTTTTGCTTGAGAAGCATTGGTGGATGCACACCACAGTTTGGTTAGCTTCGCTAGCCACAGCATCACTGGGGCTCATATTCTTCTTGTAGTTGATCAAGACCCCAAGTCGCTTTCAGTTGTGGTGCTAGTGAGCATAGCACTGCCGAGCCTGTAAGTATGCTGGGGGTTCTTCCCACCGAGGTGCAGTACCATACACTTCTCTGCATTGAAGGCCATCAGGTTTTGGTCAGCCCACCTGAGGGTGTGTACAAGTCAGTCTGCATTCCCAGCTTGTCCTGCAGTGTGACCGCCCTCCCCCATAATTTGGTATCATCCACAAACTTGGCCAGTTCACATCCGACTCCCAAATCCAGATCATTGATGAAGATATTAAAAAGTACTGGCCTGAGTACCGAGCCCTGAGGGACTCCACTGGTAACGCTATGCCACGTTGATCTGAGAGTTAGCTGGGTGTCTGCTAACTTTGGTTCAAGCTGCACCAGGCTATGAATTAAGTGCTGTGGAGTTGCCTGATTCTACCCCTAATCAGCCGTCACAGGTGCCTCTCCTTCTGACTGATCTCAGCTGAGTCTGCTTCCCAAGAAGAAACCAAGTCTGTTGAAGTCTCTATTGAGTCTTTGTGACACCATTCACCAGCATGGCACCCAGATACCAAAGTGATAAGGTACAGAGATTTGTATCTAGGTCTCACACAGCTTTTCAGCTGAGACTGGCAAACTCAATGCATCTAATACCCTCCTAAAGGTATGTCCTCCTTCAGAAAAAAAACCTCCCCACACGTGAGTTTGCTACTGACTGATGTGGTTCAGCTCTTGCTCTCATCATTATATTTCTCACTAGATTTTTCTTTCTCTCTCCCCCTCTTCCCTCCTCCCTCCCTCTGCAGACAGATGACAAGTGAGAATGCATGTGTCCCATAGAAATTATCTTCTCTGCATAATTCTCTGCCCTCGCATTGTCTGGACAAGCCTGGATGATTCCTAGCGACAAAAAATTGGTAAAAAAAAATTCTTCAGTAAAATAGGAGGGGGAAAAAATTCTCCTGCTCTCTCTATCGGCATTCTTTCTGGAATGAGAAAGAAATATGCCTTTTTGAGATCCAGGGTTTTTTTTTTTCAGATTCTAACTCACCCCCAGTCTGATAACACACGCTCAAGAAATTCTTGAACCCCTCTGAACCAGCACGTGGAAGCAGACATCCTCTCAGTGGTCCAACCTTTTCCCTATTTGCTGCCAGAAAGGCAGAGCTGCGCAAATTCACTCTTATCCTTTATGGTTGTGTTTGTTTTGCCCAGTTCTGCTTTCGCTTCTGGGTTTGCTGGACTCTTCAGTTCTGGATGCTTGTGACCATAAAGCACATTACGGTGCTGTATGACCAAAAGAACTTGATCCTCTGGCTCTGTAGACAGACAGAAGACAGGAGTGTCAGGACAGACTGGTGTTCTGACCCAAGGGGTAGTAGGTTCACAGACCCAATCAGGATCTGCTCTGCTCTATAGTTAGTATGGTGAGCTCAGAGGAGCACAAAGTATTTGGGAGCTGGTGTCATACTATTTGGTGCTCTTCCTTGAGGAATTAAAATGAGTTTGCCCCATTTAACCCAGTAACTGGGTTAATAATTGGGTAAAAGGTACCTTTTTTGGTAGTGACAATGCTGTAGGAAGGACGGGCCGTCAGACAGAACAGTGGGCTCAGACTGGGTTCAATTCCCAGCTAAATCATAGGTTACCTGTGTGAGGTTCACTCACAGACTACTGATCTACTCTGTACCTCATAAAGATCTAGCTCATAGAAACACTGGAAAGACAGGTCCACCTGGATATTGTAATAAGGACCATAAAAACACCTAGCTAGATGGCTTATACTTCAACAGGGAGATGGTCTTATAGACATAATAACAGAGCCCTTTCCATCCTAGCCATTCATGATTACCTGCTGCCCCCATCCCTCCTCTTCAGCAAGCCTAGCAACCATCTGCATAGGACAACAGCATTAAAGAAATAATGCATCTCTGGGCTGTCTTAAGGCAGTGCAGGTCCTGAAAAGCAACAGCTGGTGGGCAGGCAGCTCACTGCAGACCAGGCTAAGAGTAAGCCCTTTGAGAGAGAAATGTTTCACATAGGTCTGATATCGGATCGGCACTGATATAAAGGAAATTGACTGTATTGGAAATTGGCCTGATGTGGCTGATAATCTGGCTGAAAAATGCCCCATGCATATGTGGGGCTGCAGTGCAGCATGTAGGTGGCAAGGAGCACAGCCTGGCAGCTTGGAGAGCTGCATCCAGCTAGTAAATCTGTTGTGGTGGAAGGGGAGGGAGGAGCGAAGAGGGAAGGAGCATGGGGGGGGCACATCAAGGCCCCTGCGATGAGGGAGGGAGAGGGGCTTGGGCTTGAGCTAGGGCAGGTGATGCCCAGCCATGGTGGGGCGTGGGTGGGATGGAGCCGTGGCTGGTCCAGGGGGTGTGGGGAGGAGAGAGTAGCCCCAGGAAGGGGCTACAGCAAATTCTGGGGTGGCTGCAGCTCCCTCCCCCTGTACGTGCCTCTTAGCGTCACCGTCTGCCCTGAGTGAAGTCCAGCCCAGACCAACCCCCACCAGGAAGAGCCCGGTGCAGCCTGCCCCACACAGATCTGGGGGCATGCGCTCCCCCATGCCCTCCCAGGATGCACGCAGTGGTGGGAGCTGACCTCCCAGATGAGCCGCTTGCAGCTCTGTCCCGTGCCCTGCCACACCCCAGCTGGGCAGCACTTGTCCCTGCCCCACTCCTTCCCTCACCACAGGGGACTCAATTTGCTCCCCTCCACTTCAAAGGAGTAAGAACCCAGCAGAGAGCACAGGACTTGGACTCAAGAGCTCTGGGCTCTATTCTGAAGTCTGAGTGACCTGCTGAGTGACTGTGGACAAGCCTATGTCTCAAGTTTCCTGATCTGTGAAATGGGGAGGGTGATACTTACCTCTTTGTAACGTACTATAAGTTCTGCTGCTAAGAACTGAGCATCATGACAGATTTAGGGAATGAAAACACACAGATCTATTGGATGGAACAGCAGGACGTATGTTTGGATGAATCCCTGCTGGAAGAATGGTGCTCTGTAAAGAATACAAGCAGGTTTTAATTAGCTGACATTTCTCACAGACTTCTGCTCAGCTTGTGCCACTCCTGGCCCTCAGAGCCACTATTGCTTATGAGTCCTCATGAGGCACTACCATACACTGCCGCTGTCCTGTCCCATTCCAGGGCTTCGCCTAATTACTGCTATGCTGGCGGGTAGTGCTAAGACAGCCAAGCAAATGGCTGAAGCGCCCAGTGCAAAGAAGCCATTTGCTACTATTTAGTTTCTGCAGAGCCTTTTAATACTTAGAAGCCTAGTCATGAACCAGGGCCCCGTTGTGCTAGGGGCTGTACAAATGCACTTAGTGGGTAGCCTCCTATTTCACTTCCCCATGACAATGTGGCAATAGTAACATTTACTGTACAGATATCCATTCCATCCATTTGTTCCCCATTCATCATGAATAACATCTGCACCATTATTCTCACCCTCCTTTCTTTCTGCAGAACCAGGACAAGCCTCAGTAGAGGGGGCATGCAGTTAATTATCTGCAAAAACAACTCAAGGAAAGCCAACTATTCCCTGGCTCTCAACTTGTTGCCCAAATGGGATTTCACGTGTGAAGTGATGGAGAAACAAGACAGTACTAACTTGTAAAGGAGCAGGTTATACTAAACTTCACTGTAAGTACTTCTCGCATGAAGCTTTGGAAATGAAAGCTATGTTCCTGACCAGGTTCAACTTGAGCACCCTAATATCTATAAAACCAGGGATGCCAGATCATTCCATTGTATTTCGTCGCCACTAAAATTATAATACCACTGGCTGATGATATTTACCAACTTAAATACATACCTAAAAAATAAATGTACAAGAGTTAAACCTCACTACTTACTGTTCCATTCATTCCTTAGCCAAGTGGTACCAGTTTTGCCATGACAGTGATGCTGAAAGAAGCAGGAAGTGATCAGAGTTTTGGGGGCTTTCCTTGATAAATGTCTAGTTGTAATTAAGCCACAATGTTTCCCCCAAGCATCACTTGCACTTACCTTACAATTTTCAACATGATCCACCTCTTACATGCATTCAAAGGCTGACCTCCAGTTCCTGTCTCAAATTACATCACTGAACTGGTCTTCCTTCAGAGAGAAAAGCTCCCACTTTTACTGTTTTTAATTTATATATACATGGATAGGTTAGTGATGTAGGAATTATATTTAACAAAATATACTAATAAATATATTTTATACTGCAATGGCATGTTTATTTACACATGGCTTCCTTGCATCCAGAAACCATGGGAACATTATATGCACTGCTCACTTTTTAAAAATGACACTGGAGACTTCAAAGTTTTAGGAACCCACCTTGAGATGTTGAGTTTTGAACACCTATGGTCTGAAAACCAGGCCCTATAAGAAGTTTCATGAGTGGGACCCCTAACATTTCTTAAGCACTTTTGAAAATCTAGGCCTGTGAATACTATTGTAGTTCATTATCACCAAGACCTACAACTGTGGATCTGACCTGCAAAGAGACTTTATTAGGTCTGCCAAATATATTTGCATGAGAATGCACCATCTAGTGCTTGGGTCTATCAACCCCTGCCTCTAGACCCCTCTTAATTCAGCCCATTGTTTGTGAAAGGTTGCCAACCTCTGTTTTAAAACACTTGGAGCACTTGACTCCAGGGGAGGGTTACAACCAGGACCGCAAGTTCTTTCCTGCTTAGGTAGGATTCAGAAAGGACATGTTGTGAAACTGATCAACAGCTTTTGTACAACCTTTCCTTTGTGAAGTCTTTTGAGACTGCTGAACACAAGACACTGGGGAAGAGCAAAGTCATTCTCATTTGAAAGCATATTGCACAAGAGGCTTCAACGGTTGAAACCAAAGCATTTTATGTACTTCTGTGTCTCAAATGATCAAAAACAGCCTCCTAAATTAGCAGTCACTCACTCTTTGCCACCTCTGGATTTCTCAGTGGAATCTCCCCAGGTGTGGATTTATCTTTTTGGACTGTAAAGCTTTGAGACCAGAACCTCAGATGTTTGAGTCCTATGCAGCACCATGCATATTCTCAGGTAACAACAACAACAATAATAATGCCACCTCATATCTACTTAAACTCTTCTATGCCAGGAGTAAATGTCTTCTGTGCAGCTGTGGCTGGGAGTCAGTGGGTGGGTCATCAATCCCCATCAGTTAATCCCAAGGAGTTGCATCCAACGTTAGGTACAACACTAAGTTTCAGTAGAAGGGAGGGGTAAGATTTCCAAAACTACTTGTGTGGTGTTGACATAACTCTATTCCCATTGCAATTAGTGGTAAACCCTCATTTTAAATTCTCCTTTTAAAACCTGAACCACCATTAACTCCCCTAGAGCATATTCTCATTTAACTTGGGAGATGAGGGTAGGATGCCACATATTGATATTTGCAAAGGGGTCCCCCTCTCCTGAACTCTTGACTTACCTGGCTTATGTTTGGTCATTACCCACCTTTTACGGCTGATCTGTGGCACATCCTGTAGCACTTTCATGCTTGATACACAGCACAGGATTGTTAGAAGAATGGAACATCAGCTTCACTTGGCTTCCCATTGATTTCAATGATAAAAATGCTCATACACTTTAACAGAAGACAAGTAAAGCTGCTGCTGAAAAAAGAATCCCACCATAAACATAAGAGCTAATAAAAGTAACATTAAAAGAATATAGAATCACTATAGCTAGACTGTGCAACCTTCCAGGAAAGACTTGAGTTGCATTTCCAACACAGCAAAATGATGCTGTATATCTGACGGTGGTGTTGAATTCAAGTCCATTTCCTTGGGATATGAGGCAAAGTGGCCAACAGCAAAGATCAGCATAGCAGCCAGACAGATAGCTGGGATTTTTTTTTTAAGAGGTATGCAGTTATCAGAAAAGGCCTGGTGCATGCAGCCAACACTTGTAATCTGTTGCAGTCCCTGTCGGACAAACCAGTTTTGCCATAAGACAGCGATTCCCAGAGGGGAAAGGGGTGCAGTGGAATACTTTATCAGCTGCGTACATATGTAAACTGGTACCCTGGTTGAAAAGCAAAGCCTCTTTTCCTTTGAAATCAGAGAAGGGAAGGGAGGTAGCTGGCTGAGAGCAGGGAAGGAAATGACAGGCACAAAGCTGAATGCAGCAAAGCCTGGCCTTGCCACAAATATTTCCATCTTCCTAGAAGGCTAAAATAAATACCTGGTGATGGCTAATAAAAATTGAAAGAAAAAAAGAAACCCCAAGAGATTCAACTGTGTTTAGAAAAAGTATTAAAAAATTTAATGTACAGGAATATGTTTTAAATTATTCAGATTTTAAGAACAATTTGATTCAAAAGCAAAATGCTGATAGCCCCTTGGTATCTAGCTTTTTTCTCAGCTTTATGTGGCTGGCATCCCAGGTTTGACAGATATGTAAATTCTTTGGGGTTAAAGGAAATACTGTTCCAGCCTGAAATCTCTGAATTAGCAGGAGTCCCACAAGTGCCCACTGATGGGCAAGTATTGCTCTTGAATGGAAAAGGCTCATCTTCCACCTCTTGAGTCCAGGTGTATCTCCTTCTCAGACAAAGAGCCTGGCATGCCTCAGCTATGTGTGAGGTGTGAATTAATCCCCTGGTTGAAAGGGCTGCTGTAGCAGATTCTGATGGTAACGAGTGTGCTTAATCCCACTTGGCCATAGAACATACAGGCAGATGTCCCATTCTCTTTGTCCATCCACAGATGACCTGAGGGGAGGGAAACAAAAGCAACATGTAGCTGTTTTACCTTTGATGCTGACTAGAAAGCAGGGCTGAATCTCAACCAACCAAAGTCACACAGAGTAGAGACTGATCCATAAAGGTGTGCCAACAGCCTGCACGAGCAGGGGGAGCGGGGAGTGAAATTGAGCAAACCAAGGCACCCTGGTGCCAAGAGCAGACAGGAGCCTGCAAGACGGAGCAAGCTGAAACGGACCAGAGCTATGCACCTACAAGCAGCCAGCACTTACAGGGTGGGAGGAGATTTGAAAGGAAAGGGCACAGATCCTTAAAAGACCTTCCCATTAAAAATGAATCCTGATGCTATTCTGGTTCAAGAGAAAGCTCCAGATACACAAAGGTAAGTAAATGGGATGGGAAGAGAGAGGAAGGGGAAAGAACGAGCAAGAGAGGGGGAGAAAAAGTGAGAAAAAGGAAAGGGAGACTGAGAAAAAGGGGGAAGGGAGAGAGAGGGAGAGAGAAGGAGCACGCGCGCGTGCCCATCTGGGCGATGCATCACATTGAAATTGCCCCGCATTAAAAATTCACCAGCCAGTGAATTTTCAAGGGATTTGTAGTAATTAGATGACAAAATGCTGGCAAATCTCAGGCTTGCCGAAGATGTTACTCAGGGGTCAAAGACTCGACACTTTTGGCTGGGTAATTTGTAAGTGTCAATCACACTCAGCCATCAGAGAGAAAGGAAAGATCTAACGGCTGAATTCTAACTAAGTCCAATGTTCTTGCCTTCAGCCACCCTGTCTGCTATCATCCCCCCGTCTCCCCCCACCACGTTATCTAATGCGAACGCAGGCGCTGCCTCTCACCAGGGACTGGAGACTCAGCAGTTTAAACACTGAGTTTTCTTTTACAAAAACTTCCCACTTACGATTTTTAAAACCCAAATTTATGAACTAAGAGAAATTTGTTCAGTTCTCCAGGGAGCCAGTGAGATGACGGCACAGAGGTATGACAATAGGCAGCTTCTCTGTAACTACTGCCTTTCCCTAGACCTCCCATGCCCCGTTCACTAACTGGCAGCGGAGTACACAGTGGCACATCAATACTTCTACAGCAGACCCTCAAAAAGCCCACGGCTGCTTTTTTAGTGGCTGGGAAAGCTGGATTTCATCATTCCTTGATAGATTCTTAGACTTGCTTTCCAACACTGGTCTCTTACCCCACACCTCACACTTCCTGCCTCCCCTGGTTCTGGCCTCCTTGGGAAAAGTACAATTCTCAGTTAACAAATGAGAAACTGTTTTATTCAGACTGTTGTGGAAGACCAAGGCCCTGATCCTGCAATTAACTCAATATGGGTATAAACCATTGTGTTCATTCGCAGCCATCTGCAGTCAGTAAGATCTGTATGGGTGTAGGGCCCTGGCTGCATGGAGATCAAGTATCCTTAATTAGCAAACCCAGTAGGAAACCAAAGGCAGAGTAACTGAAGGAAAATCACTGCATGAACAACACTGCCAAGATTAAAGTGGTAGGAAAGAAAGGGAATGATTTACTCCACTTTTCTATTTATTAACCAGCACACTCCCTGTGAAGTATATCTAGGTGCAGGAATCTCAGACAAAAGAGGTCAGATGCTTGCTGCTGCAAAAGAAACAGCAGCTTGGAGGGGAGGATAAGAGAAAGTTTGTACTGCAGAGTCTTTTTGGAAGGACCACTCAGATCTACAGAATTACTCCATACTTACACCAAGACAAGAGCAGGGGTTGGACTCAAGAAGCCTGAGACACAGTGGGGCACAGGACTCAGGAATGCTGATGCTGAACTGCAGCTGTACCCTTCTTCCATGAGGATTTATACGGATGTAAGGCTTGTATGTATACAAGTTTTATGTGAGGGTACTGCTGACCTAAATTTCACTTGTAATTTATGGAAAAGGCGTTCAGACTTTTGACCCCGAAAGGTCAGATGAGGTGCATGGGGCTAGATTAGACCCCATGATGACTCAGCATGCCAGGATCAGGCCCTCTGCCTGCCTCCTGTTGGGATGGGGCCCCAGGGCTCACACCATCCCTGCCCAGTCCAGTGTACCAGAAACAGGCTCTGGGGCCCTGGGCACCCAATCTAGTGCACCGGGTCATGGTCTGTGGGGCTCTGCATGCACCCACGGGGAACCCCACAGGCTTGATTACACAGTGGCAAGGGCCGTAACTGCCCTGTAGGCTGGGGGTTGAGCACTCCTGGTTTACGGCAATCATCAGACTCCCTGTAATAGCATAGCAGCCCTGCAATTCATAGCTACTTCTTCATTCCCTATTTAAACAGATGCAAAACAATATTGTTTGGATTCACAAGAGGGCAAAAAGTACTCATTTCTCCTAAATTTTATGTGGGTGCCATTGGGTATGAACAGGCATTCATTTCTAGCTGTGGAAATTGCTGAGAAATTTCCACTGCTAGAAATCTTTCTGGGAGAGAGCAATACAGGAGTTCAGCCTGCAGCCACCCCCTCTTCCTCGCTCTCTACACCTTCCCTAGACCAGGGCAATTCTCATCTAGGGAAAGCATGGGAAGCAGTGACTGCTCCTCTCCTCCAGGTCCTGGTGGAAGCAAGGAATGGGTTGGAAAGGTCAAGAAAGACCCTCTGCAACCTTCCGCAAACTAGGGACTTCAGTCCGGAGAAGAGGTGGAGAACAATGGGTGCTGTTCCTCTGTTCTGCTCTTGGGTTGTTCAACCTCAAGGAAAGAGAGAGAGAGAGAGAGAAGGGGGAGCTTTGGACCAGACCTGGACATGACCAGACCAATGTACACAAGCATTCATTCTTATGAGAGTAACCTGGAGGGGCATGTTTGGTCTAGGAGAAACTGCATGAATGCTTATAGGTGCTGGGTTTATAGCAGAATAGTGACTGTCTTTGTAGAAATGCAATACCTGTACCTGCCCATCCACAGCCCCTAAATCCCAAGACCTCCATCTGTTTCAAGAATGATGAAGAGGGAGGAGAAAAAAAGAATGGCTGAAACTGTAGGAGCAGGACTGCTATAAAAACCCAACAACCAGGAGTCAAAAGCCAACCCTAGCCCATCAGCTCCCAGAGCAGAAAGTTCGTTCTCTGCATGACAATGAAGAATTAACAAGATATCAAAAAAATATAATTACATATCAAAGTCTCAGAAGAAAGCAGTCCTCTTTCTTCATTGCTGTCTGCTAAATTTTGCAAAAGTCTGTTCATTGTAGAAACAGGGGAAATGGGGTAGGGCAAGGGGAATTCACTTATAGTCATGGTCTGTCTAGAAACCAGTCCACAATCTCACACTGGAGGATGATGGGATTGTAATAATCAGTGGTACCTCAACCAACAGTGTTGGATTGCTCTCAACACCTAGCACTGCCCTTTATCAGTAAGGTAGGTGGCTGTAACAGTTGCTTAGGTTTTCTCTTTAATTAAAAAAGTTATTTGCAGTTGCAAAATGCTGCCTGACAACAACACAGTCTTTGGTTGGGATTGTTTTCCATTAGCCAGTAGTTGAATTTCTATTATACACATTTAAACAGCATTAATTATAGATTACCACACATAAGGCTTCATACAGGTGCCTGTTTTATTATTGTTTACATTGGGGCTTGATCCCAGCTCAATGAATATTTCTTTCACTGAGGAATTACATAAATATGTATTCAGCCCCCCTCCCTCTACACACACTCAAAATGGGTAAGTGACAAAGCAGCTGTCATGATATCACTCTGAAGCAGAATCAAATCAAACGTGTCCAAAGAAACTAGCCCTTTAAAGGTTCCAGACCATGGAATATCTTCTGAGTTTGAATCCAATGGCATAAAACATTTCAAAAGCACATGGATGACTAAGTCCCACTGAAAGATCCCTGGACTTCCACTGAGATTTAGGTTCCTAAGTCACAATTAAAAAGGAATCTTACTTTCCTAAATATTTTGGCACTTTTGGAAATGACAGCCACTCAATCAAACTTAACGTCAATAATGTGCTAGAGTTCTGCTGATTCCGAACAGTCCCAAACATGTGCTTAAATGCTCTGCTGTATTGGGACATTCATCTCCTTAAGACATTTTTGTTGGGGAACTTGGGTAGTTTCATAGTAGCTAGGGTCAGGAGGGACCTGATCAGATCATCTAGCCTGACCCCCTGCCACAGGCAGAAATGAATGCTGGGTTCACAAGACCCCAGACAGGTGATCATCTAACCTCTTTTTTAATTTACCCAAGGGAGGGACAAGGACCACTTCCCTAGAAGTTGGCTCCAGACTCTGGCTACCCCAACTGTAAAATATTGCCTCCTGATCTCTAATCTAAACCTATTCTCCATCAGCTTATTACCATTGTTCCTTGTCACCCCAGATGGTGCTGGGGAGAATAGCGCTCTTCCTATTTGCTGTTGATCTCCCCTGATGGCTTTGTAGGCAGCCACCAGGTCCCCCCTCAGCTTCCTCTTGCTGAGGCTGAACAGGTTCAGGTCCCTCAGTCTCTCCTCATAGGCCCTGTCCTGCTGCCCTCTCACCAAGCGGGTGGCCCTCCTCTGAACCCTCTCCAGGCTGGCCACATCCCTTTTAAAGTGTGGTGCCCAGTACTGGACAAAGTACTCCAACTGCGGCCTGACCAGTGTCGCATAGATGGGGAGTATCACCTCTCTAGACTGAGATGCATCTTTGGATGCATGGCAAGGTATGGCTGGCCTTGCTGGCTGTGGTCTGGCATTGGCGGCTCATGTTCATCTTGGAGTCAATAATGACTCCAAGATCCCGTTCCGCCTCTGCGCTTTCAAGAGGGGAACTCCCCAGCCTGTATGTACAATGTGGATTACTTCTTCCAAGGTGCATCATCCTGCATTTATCTACGTTGAACCCCATCCTATTCTCATCTGCTCACTTTTGTAGTCTGTCTAAATCTAGTTGCAGCCTCCCTTTCCCTTCAAGTGCGCCCACCTCGCCACACATCTTAGTGTCATCAGCAAACTTGCACAATGTGTGTTCAAACCCTTCATCCAAGTTGCTGATGAAGATGTTGTGGATGGGTCATTTTCAGCCTGGAGGGATGTGGGCAGGGGGGTCCCCCAGGGCTCGGTCCTTGGGCCTGCACTGTTTAACATCTTTATCAGTGACTTGGATGAGGGGGTAAAAAGCACCCTGTTCAAATTTGCTCATTACACTAAGATGTGGGAGGATGTGGGCACGCTAGAAGGGAGGAATAGACTACAATTGGAACTAGACAGGTTATAGTGGTGGGCAGACGAGAATAGGATGGGATTCAATACTGACAAGTGCAAGATACCGCACCTAGGGAGGAAGAAACAGCAGCATACCTACAGTTTGAGGAACTTCCTTCTCATCAGTGCAGAGGCAGAAAAGGATCTTGAAGTCATCATTGATGCCAGGATGAACATGGGCAGGCAGTGTGGGGATGCAGTCAGGAAGGCCAACCGCACCTTGTCATGCATCCACAGATGCATCTCGAGCATGTCCAAGGAGGTGATCCTCCCCCTCTATGCAGCACTGGTCAGGCCGCAGCTGGAGTACTGCGTCTAGTTCTGGGCGCCGCACTTCAAGAGGGATGTGGAGAACATGGAGAGGGTCCAGAGGAGGGCCACTCGCATGATCAGGGGACAGCAGGGCAGGCCTTATGAGGAGAGGCTACGGGACCTGAACCTGTTCAGCCTCCACAAGAGAAGGCTGAGGGGGGATCTAGTGGCCTGTTACGAGCTAGGCAGAGGCGACCAGCAGGCACTGGGGGAGTCCCTGTTTCCCTGAGCACTACCAGGAGTGACTAGAAATAATGGTCAGAAGCTGGCAGAGGGTAAATTCAGATTAGACACCAGGAGGAGCTACTCCACTGTGAGGGCGGCTAGGATCTGGAACCAACTTTCAAGCGAAGTGGTGCTGGCTCCGACCCTGGGGGTCTTTAAGACAAGGCTTGACAATCACCTTGCTGGGGTCGTCTGACCCCAGTACTCTTTCCTGCAGGACTTGATGATCTGCTCAGGTCCCTTCCAACCCTACTAACTATGAAACTATGTTAAACAGTGCAGGCTTGAGGACTGAGCCCTGGGGGACTCTATTGCTCACTTGCCCATGCTCATTTGCACACAGAGAATTAAGTGTCCAAGCAGTAAGTTTAGACGTGACAAAGCAGAAGTGACACACAAAGCCCTACCTTCAATTCTAGGAACTTATTTAAAAAAAAAAATAAAGTGCCATAGAGAATTAGACCAAGAATTTATGTCTGTTCCTTTGGCTCTGATAGCTGCCAGTCAGCAGCATCAAAAAAGCCTTGGGAACCTTGCATTAGACCAGTGGGGTCAATCTTTTTGGCAAGCATGCCACAAGTTAACACTGTACCCACCTCAAGTGCAACTCTGATCCCCTGCTCAATCTGCTGCTCTGTTTTCTGCTTCCTGCCCTATCTGCCACTGTGCTACCTGCCCCCTTCCTGATCTGCTGTGCAGCACTACACAGAAACCCCCTGTGCCACTTGTGGTGCATGTGGTACAGCTTAGCCACCCCTACAGAAGACAATTATTTTAATATAATAAAAGGCTTAGTCTGTCTGCAACGCTTTTGGGCAACTGCACATGCGCTGCTGAGAGGGTGGGCGGTGACTGGCTGTGCGGCCCGGGCTGCCAGGCCCAAGTCTGAGCCGCTGCTGGGGAAGTTTGTGGCGGTAGCAAACACACTCCGGCTACCCGAACAGTGGGGCTTCCCCACCCCTCCCTGCCTGAGGGCACCCAATTGCTCAGTAACCAACCATTGGGGTTAGTCCTTTTCCAATGTTGGCAATAGATTTATAGTCTGGAATATGAAGATCAACAGCCCATCAAATGTCACTCTAATGGAATGCAAAATACTAGTCTAACCTTGTATCTAACACTGAACTGTCTAACGCAACAGCATCCTGCATCAGTCAGTTCCACAGCTCATAAATGAAAATCCTGATATCACCATTAGTTTTATATTTACCACTTCAACTCTCACGCAGCTCCTCTTTGTTCCTGATAGGGCAGCACTTGCATGCAAACATTTACACGTCTTTGGTAAAGCTTTAACCCGGGGGTCAGACAATCAAAGCAATCTACTAGAAACTGCTCCATAACAGACACCTGATCACATACTAGTAAAGAAATGGGCAAGGAGACTGTGTAGCAGTCTCACATCCTGCTACCACATGCCAGTAGTTCAACGTGCATTGCTGCAGTCTGATGTGCTCATAACCTCAACTTAAGCCTGGTGCTCCTGCTCTTGTTTCTGAACGAGATGGCTAGAAGAGATGAGGCGAATCTGGCTGGGTGGCAGTGCTGGGTACACAGGTTCTAGAGCTGAAATTTTTTGTCATCTTCTCCTGTGAAGTCAGAAAGGGTACTGTCTTCAGAGAGCATCTGGCAGAACTGCACTCCAGTGGGGAGATTTTCATTTTAAATATCTATAGGGTAGATGTGTTTGGAGGAGCTTAATCAATTTGTTTCTTAAGGGAGAAGGATACAAGCCCCAAATCTTATTTCTGCTACAATTATCAAAAATTATGTAATCTGAGCAGCCTTTAAAGGACCAGTGGTTTGAGGGAGAAAGATTCCTAGAATGCTGGTCAGCCTGGCTATTTTTTTACCCATCTTTGAAGGTATAATAAGGTGGTGCATATCATTGGACACTGGTGGGGGGGGAGCCTATTCCACCTATTAGGTATCTAAGACTTATCCTATTCCACCTTTTGTATCCTTGAAAAACTATTCATGTGTCTACTTTTGGCCATCTTAGCCTTGCATCTAAGTTGGAGAGGACCCATCCACCTTTAGCATTAACTTATTTCCTGGGACTCCAGAAGGGTGAAAAAAACACTGTAGTTAAATACTTAATAAATGGAACAGTATCTTGCCCTTGTTGACCAAAGAGGAACTTTTATAACTGAAATATACTGGGATAAGAATCAGTGCTTTGATCTTGTCCCCTAAATTGACTGAGTTTGCTTAGTGTCCTAAGCCTTGGAGGAGGAACTAGTATCTCTAACAAAGGAAACCCTGGAAAAACGTATCAGACTTTAAGATCAGAAAGGATCATTTTGATCCCTTGCCCAGAAAGGTATTACATGGGAGAACTGCAAGACCTAGAGAATTCCCAGTCTATTTGGGCTTCAGTTAGTTTCTTTCCAAGCATTTCCCATTCTTGCTCCTGATGCTCCCTCACTTCGGACACAATCCATCCTTCCTCATCATCCCTGCCCTGATGCCGCATCTTTGGAGGCACCTCCTCCTGAAGTACAGCTTCCCCTGGAGGAGAAGACTTGGAACTACGATTTTCCCCTCCCAGCTCAACATTCATTCTTGATGACTGCCATGTATGGGGATCTAATGATTGAAGAGAGCAATGATTTCATTTCCTGAATCTCTGCCAAAGCAGCTTATCCTCACCCTGGAAGAGGCAAACCCTAAATAAGTTAGAAAACTGGTACCAAAAATGAAGGCAGCCATAATGGGAGCTGCAGCACCAGTTGCCATGCTGATGTTAAAGACAGTCACTGGGAGACACTTGCTGCCAATGTCCCGTGGCTGGCTGTTAACACATATGCCTCCCACCAAGCTCGCCCCCTCCGTTTCCACGCCTTGCTGACAGATTTTTATGCTATTTCATGTGCATATGGTGCTGGTTTGCATATTTCACCGATTCAGGTCACATCGTGTACACATATGCTTCAGCCAATGTTTGTTGATATTCTCTCGGTCTCTCTTCTAGTTCCAGTTTGGGGTGAAAGCCTTCCTTATTAGCCAATTTGGATACCCATTTACTGTGAATTACCAAGCCTGATTATTATTCATGAATGGATAAGTCTGAAATCTCAGTCCCTGCCATGCGATTTCTCTCCCTCTCGAATGCATATATTTAGGGAAAACAGGAGGCAGTGTGTATCAGTGAGGGATACACACACACACACACACACACACACTCTGCACAGAAAGGGAAGGTGGCTTTTCACAGCCATAAATTACTGTTGAACTAGGGTATGAAGATCTGTCCCAATCAGCATGAGTGTTCACTCAGACCGGAGCTGACCGTGCTTGGTAGGACACACTATGTTACTGAGGGATAGTGGATCACTTTAAATGCAAAGCAGAAATGGAAATCAAAAGTTAAGCGATACTTAGCCAACAACAGGCAGGGGCTCAGCAGAGCAGAATATTTTGATTTCTGAGTTCAGGAAACTGAAGAAGAGGAGATGCTGGGCCCAACACACACAGCTCGACTTGCAAAGCTAAGAAGGAAAGTCCAACGTGGCAGGTGTATTTTAGGACTGCCGTGCAATCTGTTATAACTGATTCCAGTTTCTCCAGAAAGGTAGGCAGAGGTTTCAAAATTTTAAAGGGCATAAATAATGATAAAGGAGCATAATTACCTGCTAAGGAAAGAGAGTCAGAAACACCATACTAAAAAACTTTGTAGTACACCTGCACAAACAGCAGGGATTTGTACTGCAGACTCCACAATACAGCAGTTCCTAGCCAGAGATCTGTGTGATATTTAAAGATGGGGAAACTGAGGCAGCAAGGGAAAATGACTTGACAGAGTCCAGGTATGCAGTGAATCAGTAAGGAAAGAAAGCATGCAGCCCTTAGTTCTCTAACCTTGTTTCTTGGCTGATTCCCTTGCAATCAAAGGAAATGGACCTCTCTTTGGAATTAGAATTTTATGTAGTATGATGATTAGGAGTAGCATTCTGCAGATGACCTTCTACGTCCCCTCTAACCCTATGATTACTTGATAAAGGAACCTGAAGTTCAAATACTGAGTCATCTGGCTTGATGCTGCCATTATCCTGCAGCTACAGGGAATATGAAAACACATAGATTATATGGGCAGTCGAGCCCCTGCATATACGAGGTAAAGGGTTTGCAATTGTTTTTGCAATACCAAGGTACTCAAACAGAAGCAAGAGTGGGTATGGGATGCATACTGCATCATAAAAAGCATCAGAGGTTAAAATGGTGAGTGGAGACCTTCCCCCCCGCTCCTACTTTTCACCTGTGTAGGTATATAGGTAAAGTAAGTACGACTACAGAGGGAGAGAATGACTGCTGGCACTGAACTGCAGGAGTAAAGGTTAGAGATTAAAGACCTCCTTGCAAGGATTCAGCAGCTGGCTTTAGCCCCAAGGCTGAAAGGCAGCAAAAATGATGTGATAACACAAGATGCGAGTTTTTCCTCCCTCCTCACTAAAGTCCTGGTAAATAGCCCTGCAGTGCCTGCCTGCTGCAAATACCTGCACTTGTTTCTTCCTTGAATGCTTCCCAGAGCTATAACTAGAGTCTCCACACAGTTAGCCAGGCAAGGGCTGGGATAAAAGATTCCCCGCTTTATAAGCCCATATATAGAAGAAATGAATTTGGAGTGCCTAATACTCACAAAAGTATGTGCTGGCCAGGATGAGCGCAGTAGAGATGGAAAGAAATCACTTGGTACTATGGTAATGGGAAAGGAAAGACACAGGCAGATGGTAAAACTTTCCTGAATATCCACTGTTACAAGAGCACAACATGGGAAACGAGCACTGCAGACCTGAATGCTGCCTTAATGTGTATATGCTGGCTGAAAGCTAGCCCCTGGAGGGTTTTTTCTCCCCTCTTGTCTATGGTGTGGGATAGATCAGAGAAACTACACAGATCATGGCCAAGATTTTCCTAGAGGGACTGGTAATTTTAAGTGCTCACTTGAGACAGTCTAAAATGTCTGATTTCTAGAAAGCATGGTAAGCTGCCCTCTCAAATTGACAGCTATTCAGAGTGTCTGATGTTTCGGTTCCCCAATCACTTCAGAAAAATTTGTTTCTTCTGTTCATCACAGTCTGTACTCAGCTGGTGTTGGTGCTGTCCAATAGTATACACTGCTTGTACAATGACCACTGACAACACCACTGAAATTAAAGCTTGTTTTAAATGAAAACATGTTAGTTTATTTCAATAGAAAAGCTGTGTTTAAATAAAAGCCTGATCCCAGTAAAAATATATCCCCAGAGCTGAGAACATGAAAAGTACGGAGGTAAACTCTCAAAAATCAGAAAATGCCATGTGAAATACTTGTAAGTGTGCAAGTGGATCCTGTGTACTTCACCATCGCTGTGCTACAATCATCTGTCTGAGGTACTTATTTAACCCCTGTTTCTATAGCATCTAGTCCCAACAACCTTTAAAGTATTCATCCTCACAGCACAGGTAAGGAACCATCCCTGGTTCACAGAGATGGAAGAGAGGCACAGAGAGATGAAATGATTTGCTCACAATCTCAAAGGAGAGCAGAAAATTAAACCCAAGTAGTTCACATCCTGAATTAGTCCCTATAACCCCTTGAGCACCCTCTCTCTTCAGGCATTTCCTGCTCCCAAACTATTTCTCTGATGCAATCTAATGCCACACATTTCTCTCTGCCTCAAACACACCTGAGCATTACCTTCTATTCATGACTGCAGAAGACAAAGCAAATTCATGCAAGTCATTGATATACAAGACGCAAAGCAAATTCTGTTCTAAGCAGTTTTTTTATGCTGCCTTCATCTTTGCAGCATCCAAAAGCCTTCCAGTCGTGTGTTAAGTGATGTGACTAACATGTCACATGTAGTTTGCTCTTCCTCTCAAGCTGGACGAGGCAGGACAGTCACGGGGAGCCAGGCCTCATTTGTTGCCAGATTACAACATGCACCTTACAATGTGCAGAGAGCAAGACAGAAAACAGCATAATGTTCTACTGGGTTATTTGAAAGGAGCATCTCCATGGCTGGAATGGAGAATGATCAGAATAATGTACTGACGCCTGAGCTGTAACTCCCCCAGTTCTACACTGAAAGGGGCCTGGATGCTGCTAGCAGCTTTTACCCTCAGCTGTTTGTCAGGAATTTAATAGGTTCTACCCTAAGAGCTTAAAATTGTTTGCATAATCCAACACAAGGGATGGGACAGCTGTGGATCCAACTGCAGTCTTTTATGATATTGTTAGCCCAAGTTTCTAAAAGGGCAGACCAAGGAAGTTCAGAATGAACATTTAGCCTCAATTACTTCGATGGGAAACTCTGACATTTACCTCAATTAAGTCAGTTTCACACCCAAAATTTGTAATAGTAAAAAAAATCACAAATGTGGGGGAGGTGAGGAGGGAGAACATGTTACGTATGCTTAGATTTACAATGCACCTGCGAAAGTCCAGCATCCAAATCCACCAACTTTCAAGGAGACAAAAAACAACTCCTGTCGGTCTCTGAAACACAACCATTAGACAGCCACCAACAACACTTTTAGGAAGAGGCATAAAGGGATTTAAAAATCCTTTTTCCTTTTTATTGTTCAGTTTAACCAGCAGATAGGGATCAGCAAATGTTCGTTCAGGGCTAGGATCACATTTACAAATGGTGCTTGCCATGCAGATTAAAGGCAATAGGGCTGGCTGTTAATCTTTGACATTGTAATCAGCCCCACTTCTCTCCACTCCATAGCCTTTGCTCTACTTACATTTTACTCTCTCCTGACACACAACAGAGCCAGATTCTTAGCTGATAAAAATCAGGATAGTTCTACTGGAGTCAATGAAATATACCAGCTTATGCCAAAAGAGGACCCGAGCCATAATGTTAACACACAAACACTCTCTCTCTCCATAAACTGACAATAGGACCATGTCCACAGTACCATGGGGACATGGCTTATGACTGGTGCTCCTAAACATTAACACTATACAAATAATAATCCTAGTTATTCTTGGATAAAACTCATTAAGATGAAATTAAGGCTGACAGTGTGCAGAAGTAGTTTAAGGGTAAAAACTATTCAAACTCATGAAGTATCATATGGAAGTTAAGGACTTTTGCTATTCGATCATTAGAAAAATTGAACACAAAGAAGTCTGAGGTGAATGCTTTCTCAAGGGACCCAATTTAAAAATTCTTTTCTTTTTTATTAAAATCAATCAATATACTTGTCCATTCTCAGAAAACTAATTTGAAGTAAGTGTTGATTTGGGGTTGGGTACAGAGTTCTTCATACATAAAAAAGCTAGTTATGAGTTCTTGCTTTAAGAGTAGAAATTAACTTAAATTATACTATGGAGCTGTGATCAGCACCTTCATAATTATATATACATACACACAAACATGCAAAAGGCCTAAGCAACATCAAATAGATTTCTTTGAAACTAAATTGTCTGAAAAATTAGCCAATATCAAACTGCTGAACAAGATAAATATCATTAAGGGAAAAGAAAATCTTCATTATGTTAGAAGAGAAAAAACCTACACAAATGTTTTCCAGCCTGCTCACAGACAGGGAATAACATGTTTTAAAAACATATCAAAGGGTTAAATTAATTTTCATTAAAATTTAAATTTGAGAAGGCTCCCTTCTCCCTTCCCCCTCCCCTTTGAACGTTTGACTGGCAACCATTTCATATTTCAATCTCGGCAGAACAAATTGAATTAGATGTTGAAACCAAACTCTGCTCTGTTCTCTAAAGCCTACATGCTCTGCTTGTGCTAATCCTTTTCGTTGCTGCTGCAGAGCACAGAGAAGCTCAGCAAGAAATCTGCCCCACCACAAAAGACAATGCAAAAAAAATTCAAACCCACAGCCCCGCAAAGCCTCGCTTAAATTGTCTTCTGTGTGACACATGTGCCTTAAAGGGACTAGAGTCAGATCCCCTCCCATCCCAGACCCTACTGCCGGCTGTCAACAGTAAAATGAATATCAGCTACTTGTTGTCTTTACCTCTAGGAAGTGAATCTGCCTTTTGGTCCAATCTTCAACCATTTTATAAACAACTTTTGGAAAATCATTTCAAAGGAGCCTTAGAGATTTTATCCAGAAACTTAACTTCTCTTTTACATAATTTCCCCTCCCTCCCAGTTCTCAGTTCCAAATATGCAAATTCCATTAGCACAAGCCAATTGGAAACCTTACCATCAAAAGATGCATCTCTCCCTAGCCTGTCTTCTCAATTTCATGCTGTGAAATCATAATACTCTTGATGACCTCACAGCTATGTTGAGACTGGTCTTTCCATTTGTTTTTTTCCCTGCCCAATAGCATAGTAGGTAAAAGCAGAATCAACTAGTGCACAGAGCAGGAAACAGGAATGCCATGTTATTTGTCATTTGAAATATGGTAATGCCACAGGTACTTTGTAAACAGAGCAAAAAGGTAAACCTTGACACAGGGGCCATGTCCAGACGAATGTGGCCATGCAGTATGCAGTGCCCCAAACACATTCAAGCGTTCTCTGCACTGCAAGGGCATGCTGCCTGCGCATGCACTGCTCCATTTTTTTCTGCAGGTTTTTATGATCTCCTGGATATCCAGGGGGTCAAAAAAACGTGTGGAAAAAAAAAACCCCAGAGCAGCGCACACACAGGCTGCATATGCCACTCAGAAGCAGAGCCAGGCTGCCTGGAGCCACACTCTGGCTGCTGGCAAGGCTCTGTGTGGCAGAATCACTGCTGCTGCAGCCCTGGGAGGCCCTCAAGACCCCAGGTAAGGCTGCTGGGGCAAGCCCAATGCTGGCCCCAGCCTCCCCTACCCCACCTGGGGTACCTGCCGTATGCTCAAGAGCATGTGGCACAGGTAGTCCCCAGGTACAAATAGCAGTGGCACAAGTGGCACTGCTACTTGTCCCCAGGGAACCAAATGTCCAAGAGAGTTTAAACATAATTTTAATCCCATCTCTGCTACTAGCACGTGGTCTCATCTCAGGAATGCTGTTTTAACAGCCCTGTGCCTCAGTTTACCCACCTGTAAACTGAGACCAGTACCCATCAGCCTTTAAAGGATGCATTATGTTTACACACTGCTTTGAATATAAGAAGGTTTGCTCATGGGCTGGGCATTGTTGTGTGTGTCTACATTGCATGTACAGTATAAATACCCAAGCTAGCTCAGGCACCAGAAGCAGCCCAGAGTTAGATGTCCTTTCAGTCCTTAAGGTGGCTCAGAGATCTCTACACTAAACTGCAATCTATGCGAGTGTACTCAACTTTCTCTGGTGCACACCTGAACCTGCATCTTGGGGTTACATGTCAGGTAAAAGCAACAGTTCGCTAGTCTCAAACTAGAAGTACATGTCTGGCAACATTACAAGATCACCAGTGTAGTTCAGTGCAACTGAAAGAGCAGAGGGTTGCAGGCCACCTGAAAAAGGTATAACGGCAGACACTGCTCCGGCCAGGAGCAAAGGACCAGAGTGGCAGACTGCCGCTGATCAGGGACAGAGCTGCTCAGGGAGTGCCGTGTGTAGATGCTTACTCAGAGGCTAGCTATACTGCTCCTGGCTCTAGCCAATGCCAGCTGTCCTTTCCCCTTGTGTTGCTTTTTCCCCTCCTCCATGCCTTGTCTCTTGCTGCCTTCTCAAGAGGAAGGTGTTAACAACAGCTGTATCTGGAGGCATCCTTAAATTAAAGCTGTTCCAAAGGGACATGCAGTATTTCAAGGCCCTGTACTTATTCCAGATGCACTGTGTGAGGCAGGCGGTTATTTAACCCAGCTTGGATTATTCCTGCAGTCACGTAGCCACCTTCTCTTTTATCACAAGAGCCCCAATGCTGTGCATGCTTCCGTCACATACAGCAGCCCTGGAAGGCAGACATATTAGAAAGGTTATTGGTCAGCCGTAGGCCCAGATGTATTTTGAGTCACTATTCATAAGGCCACCAGGGTTGTGGGTTTAAAAGAAGTCCAATAATAAGTAAGGTTATGTGCATCCCACTGCTAGGTGTATTGGTTAGTCTTGCAACAATAGACAACAATCGCTGAGAGGAAAACAGCCTCTCTCAGCACAATCTACGCTAAACACAAACAACACATGTAGCTGGGAGCTGCTGGACTTTCTGTACATGCATCAAAAAGGGGGTAGCTCTGGGGACTTATCTAAGGCTGAGAGGGATCCTCCCTGTACTTCCTTAAAAATAATTAAAATTAGACAATGCAAAACAACAGAAAACTAGGAAGCAATCCAGCATTGGCTACGAGATCAGAATTAGCTTGAACATCAACCCCCAGCATGTGAAGGCCAAACTTGCTCCCTTCTTGGGGAGTGGCTTTACAACCAGAGAACACAATGCAGTCCCAGTAGCAAAGGTCATCTTAACCTTTTTCTCCCAGGCACAAGGGTTCCTCCTTTAGTACTCGGCCTCACCCCAGTCAGAGTTTGGTAACCTGCAGCACTCGTTACAAGTGGCCTGAGCAGCCTGTGTTGCATGCAACAGATCAAGATGCGGACAGACAGCACAGCAGCACATAGAGCAGGAAGCAGAAAACAGAGCAGCACATCATGCCAGGAGCACAGGGGAGGGAGCAGAAAGCTCAGGAGCCAACCAGGCAGGGGCAGGGTATGAGAGTGGTACTCAGGGAGGGTGTGGTGTTAATTTGTGGCAGGCTTGGTTTCCACTGCCCTATGTCATCCCCTTTAAGTCACTCCCACCTGGAGGTGAATTAATGAAATCTCTGCCTGACCACAGCAAATCAAAAGAATGCACTCAACCCTTTCTCAATACCAATACCTCCTTAAGAGTGGGATCTTTCCAGTCATACACCAGGGTCAGAAGTTACACGTAAACTGGTTTAAGTAAGAAAGAAATCAGTTTAAACCTGTAACAGAACAGAAGCTCAGAGCATATAAACCAGTTTCAAAATGGCTGAAACTGGTTTAAGATAAACCTGGCTGAACACAGTATCAGACTGAATTGATTTGAGTCAAACTGGTTTATGAAACTTCTGTCCCAGACTCTTTCCTGGTTCAAGTTAAATCAGAGCCCCCCCAGTATGCTTTCCAGCCCTGGGCTAGGCTATCCTCTGCACTCCAGAAAGCAGGGCTGGCACTGCCCTTCTGCTCTGTAGCAGAGAGGCCTGGCTGACAAGCAGGTGGGGCAAGCCCAGCTGGGGATGTGCAGGAGAGGTGACCCTCAACAAGACAAGCCCTGGCTGGGGCCAGGGAGGGGGTGTTAAATACCCCTCCCCCCACTCAAATTTACTGCTGGCTGCAACTGTGGACTACAAATTCCAGAGGCACCTAGAAGCAGGAAAAGGAAGTGATGAGCAACCTGCAGAGTCCTGGTTCTCTGATTTTGGACTACAGGAAGTGAACACACAGCCCATGCTGACTAGGTGACAGAGGCATGCTCTAGGATCCCCTGGCTTCTGGCCTTAGCCACTGCAGGCATGTGGCTGCATTTCCTGAATCAAAGAAAAATGTCTGTTCACTTCTGTTTCAATTTAATCTGTGCAGCTTAGACTAACCTGCAAAGGCTGAATTGATTCAGCCTCAGGGTTTTTTGATTGTCTGTACTTAGCCATTATGTCAAAGTCCCAGGGAAAGAGTTAATATACAAAATGGCATGGAATCTATAAAACGACTAAGTTACTGATGTTCAAACTGGGTCAATCTTTTTACTCTTCTTACCAAAGATAAATATTTACAATGTATTATGCACATTTCGGGAAAATCCTTACCAAGTACTCAGCTCTAAGAATGAAAAAAAAGTTCTACATACAGAGTTTTAAAACTCTATAATGTGCAAAAATGACTTTATGTTGTAAACAGAAATGTTGTAAGCTATTGTAATCTTACACAAGCTAGTCCTGGTGTTAGTTCCAATGGCGGGAAAGTAAAAAAGACAGTTTCATACCCAAAAATAGTACTGTAAGCTTCAGTGTGGATCCCATTACTGGCTCACCTAGGTCTTCTGTACACAAGATGAGGGCTGTTTTTGAATAGCAGCTTCTGATAGGGCTGCTCATAAGCCCTTTGCATCCTTGTGGTGCCATTCAAGGACAAAAAGAGATGAAGTGTCCACAACCCTCTCATCCACAATTTAGCTCATCCACAATTTAAAGCATCTGATCAGCCTTTGGAGAGAGGTAATGAGGTGGATCCATGCAGTTGCCACCTCAAAAAAAAATCAAAAGTTGCTCAAGGGGAAAGCATTTTTTTCCTCAGTCACATCATTGTGGATCCTAATGAAGGTGACTGCCAATCAGAGTCCCTTCAGGAAGTGGTAATGAGGAGTTCCAGTGGATCAATTGAACAATCATGATAGCACCATTCTTCCCAGCTTGGCATCTAAGATAGCAGTACTACAATTTTTCCTTGACAAAACCTCATTCCTGTGATCCTGATGGATCTGCACTGACATAAAAAAGGAAAGATGGAAAGGCTATTTATAGTAAAAGTAGTTCTTGAAGATCTGATCATTGTGGATCCTCAAGACCCTTCTTCCTCAGAATAGGAAGTGTAGCAAGCAAGAATCTCATCCCTGAACTCATACAGAAACCTTTCTATGGTATCACTAAAATCACATTTTTCTGTGGTAGGCTCTCATGAGAAGGGTACCTGGAGAAGGGATGTGGATGTGAACAGGGTAGCCATGGGCTACTATACCCAACATTCATTTGTACCAGGCCACTTTAGACCAAGCCTAATGAAGAGCGGCCAGTTGGGTCCATAAGGCAATTGCTAGCTCTTGATTATTTCTTACAAGTCGACAGGAAATAGTTTCTTAAAACGCACTCAGGAGATCCATTCTGAGGATGACTTACAAACCACACACTTATGTGAAAGGAAGGGCAGCAGAGCAGACAGCTCCCAGGTTCCTTCTTGCTGTTATAGGCAGGAAAGAAGGAGAGAGAGAGAGTCATGGTCACTCTGCTCTTGTGGCTCTCACATGGGAGCAGAAGGTGGCACAGGCACACGCATGGCTCCAATGAGCACCACAATTCAAATGTCCTATCTTATATGTGGAAGGCAAGATATACATACAGGTATGGGGGGACAGACAGACAGACATTGCTGCAAAAAATGTAAAAAGCTGTTTAGCACATACTTCCAAATGAAAGGTGAAAGTGTAGCCCCATCCAGCCACCTCCAGTGAACAGGAATTTACAATAAATGCACTCAATTAAATAGGCAAAACTACATCTACGCATGGAAACTCACCAAACAAAAACTCCTGCACGACTGGAATATTAAGTTAAACCTGGCAGTAAGCATAGGAATGCTCATATCTGCAGGTAAGGATGAAATGTGCTTCTATATCTGTCCTCTGCACCGTAAGTAAATGTCTTTAAAGCATGTGTAGCCAATAACATCCTGATGCACTAGACTCTAGCACCAGGGCTGGGCATCTCTATGACAGATTTGCTCTGAGGCTTTAAACACAGGTAGAGGGAGAGCTGTGATCTGCCATCATGGCTGCAGAAGGGTGCCTCAGGTCTAACTCCTAACATAATTAACCAGCATTAATTTCAACAGAAGCTATTACACCATCCCTAAAGCATGAATCCCTGGTTTCTTCCTTTCACCCCAAAGCCATGGAACACAAGGGAGACATAGTGTCAATCACCACTGAAGACAACATGAACAAGTTACTTTAAGTAGCTTAAACAGTCAAAGGAAGAAGGCCACACAACAACTAGAATCCTATTACATGCCACTTTGGGCCTAGGTGCCTTTTGTTTTGTGTCACTGCATTCCATTTCCAACATTTTTTTCCAGTGAATTTGGTCCTGAAAAGACAGTCAGAGCATCTCTTCACACAACTGGTATTTCTGGGACTTGACAAGTACACCTTCCCACTGCAACAGGTCTGCTGGCATGGAGGGGTCTGACTGAAGCAGACAGTGCTTTGCCTCACTCAGTATCTCATCTCTCTGTTAGCGGTATTAATTAGATCCAATTGTGAATATCGACCCTAGAAGCTAGACTAAGAGCAACATTTCTTCTCACATTTGCCAGCTAGTGCTAGTAGTGGGTCACCATCAACCAGGTGATATCAAATCAGTGACTTAAAAGAGACAAAGAGCTCTGTATCACAAGCCCTCCTAAGCTAGCCACTCCCCTTGCCTGATGACAGTTTTTGGTGGGTGACTGCAGACTACCACATCAGTATCTGACAGCACAGATATCATCCAGCTGAGCTGGTAGCATCTGAGTGACCTTGAGGTGCCTGGTCCCTATAGAATGAACCTTTGTTCATTCTGTGGAGGTCATCAGTAGCAGCAGGGGAAAGGAGATTGCCAAGCTACCCATTTTGTGGCAGCTGCTACTGGTTGGTCTCTAGACAAGTTCTTCTGGCAGCCCATCTGCTTGCTCAACTGGAGCTAGGGCATGTGAGGGAGACTTTGCTAATCTTGGCTTCACTGGGTTCCCTACTGGAACAAAAACTAGGATGTGCAGCAAGCTAATGCAGTAATCTGGTGACTGACCTTAACTCAAAGCCCAAAGTGACTGAATTGGACCTGAATCTGATCAACCATTTTCCTAATAGGGCAAATACACTGATGTGGGTGAGGATAGGTAGCACCTGGGGTTGAAGGGACAGGGGAGAAGGGGGAATTAAACAACAGGCCTGTTTCCAGATGATGGGACAGACAGCTTTTGTGGCTGGAGACTGGGAAATCAGGGCTCTTAGTTTCTAGTCCCAAGTCTAAAACCAACTTAAAATCTTAGACTTCTCACTTAGCTGCTCTGCCTTGCATTCTCTCAGGGGAAATATCTGGCTCATGGAGCAGTGTAGGGCTTACCGTTTCTAAGGTACTTGGGGATGCTTGATGAGAAGGGTGGAATACACAAGGATGAAAAGACAAGAGCAGGAGTTATCTGAATGCTCAAAGGAAGCCTATTCCTTCTTTTTTCAAAATCCATTGCCTGCTACAGGTGGAAGGAGTATGCACTGTACAAAAGTCCTGGCAAATGGCAAGCAGCAATGTATGATCCTGTGCTAAGCTCTCTGCTACATAATTGCCTCATCTCCATTTGTCTATTTGGACTGCTTGCTGTACCCAGTCTGACATGCAGGCTATAAGCTCTGTGGGGTAGGGACTCCTATCTAAACACAACAGGACTGTGTAAATCAATGACTGTATTGCCCATGTGTTGCCATAACAGGAACAGTAAAAAACAACTCATAATATGCAGTGCATTTTGACGGTGACTGCCCGCCCTGCCCCAAGTACACGCACCTTTGGGGCACTGTGTAGCAGCAGAAGAGCCTGCTAATGGTCTCCATCATCATCATATTCTTCTTCTATCTGCTGCAGGATTTCATCCAAAA
Source organism: Crocodylus siamensis (assembly GCF_052110815.1). Classification (NCBI taxonomy): domain Eukaryota; kingdom Metazoa; phylum Chordata; order Crocodylia; family Crocodylidae; genus Crocodylus; species Crocodylus siamensis. Next base: position 50,818,213 of record NC_143403.1, read on the forward strand.
TCACGGATTGCTTTTTCTTCTTTGAGAAACCTGACAGCAGGGAATAGGGTGGGTGAAGAAGAGAGAAGAAAGACACAGTTACAATAACATCTGCATCTCAAGGCAATCCTCCTGCAAAGTGATCCCACAACCTGCTTATACTGCGCCTTCTGCAGTACCAGCAACAGTCACATCCAAACCCTTTAGTGTTGGCACAGCAAGAATAAGATTTGGGTGTTTCTGCCTCAAAGGCTCTCCTGCTCAAGTTACACTGCTCCATCCTGATGTCTTCTAGAAGCTAAGCATCACTTTCAGTGGCAGAGGAGGAGATGGCCAAGTAAGCCCATGCCCCAGTCTCTGCTCTGGTAAGGCCTGGAACAAAGGGTAGCAAAAGAGATGATTGGCTGGGGAAGATCCCATGCTGCTCATACTCTTCCTTAAGAGCAGAGGAGAGAAGAATAATTCCAGATCTGGAAGTGGCTGTCCCCTTATCTTTGTAGAGGCAGCAATGGCAGGGCAGGGCAGTATAAGGGGCTTGGAGAGTGCATCTCTCTCCCCTTGCTTCTTTTAAGATGGGAGATGTGTGTGAGGTGTGATCAGGGACTGGACTGTAGGAGGGGTAGGAGTCCTCTAGTGAGAACACACCTTTGTGCCTCATTGGGCAGTGTCTGGGAGAAATGGATGTCTTGAAAGTTCATGTCAGAAGCCTGCCTGGGAGGCTTAAAGCATTCAACTGGGGAGGCAGGAGGAAGAAAACAAAGCATCTGGTCTCAGAGACGCAAGGGTGAGGGAGATAAGTTAACCTGGAGACCATTCCTTATGCCAAAGGGGCACCTCCTGCACAGAGAAGCAGGCAACCAGCAGCCTCCCCACCATCCCCCCTGGACAGGCAGTGGAGGAGGGAAGTAGGCTGCCCCCCATCAGCCCTTGGCCACCTCCCAGGCTGCCTTTACAAATCACTTGCTTCCCTCCTTGCTAGTTCTTCCCCCCCATTCCCCAACTCTCTTCACCATCCCATCCCCTTCCCACATAAAGCTCTCAACTATCATTTGCTTCTTCATAATAATCAAGCTCTGGCAGCACACAATGGCCTCTGGAAATTGAATTTGCAGGGAAGTAATGGGAGCTGTGGCAGTGGCAGCAGCCAGAAACAGAAGGGCAGATGCGGCAAAGCATGAACTAAGTGCCTGTCACTCTCCTGGCTCATGTTAATGATGGGGCTCTGCCACGGAGACAAGCCTGATTTCACTCTGATCCCCAAAAAGGGGCACTCCCTGGGGCTAAGCATTCCACAGGAGCAAGGGCGCTGTGAGGAACAACCACAGCTCTCTGCCACCAGGGCCAGCTGGATGTTTAACTCTTTGTAGTGGTCCACTGGGCTAAAGAGCTTTTGCAAACAATGCAAATAGGCCCTGCTTTAGAAAAATACGTTGGGTCTCTTGAAATGCCAGCTTCGTTACACCTCCTCCTCTACTGAATTCATTCATAAGGAGCAAGAAAAGGGGGCATGGAGTCTCCAGACAGGATTCATGCTAGTAAGGTTCCTGGGTACCAGAAGCAAGGCAAATGTTGCTGAAAGGTAGAGGAAGAGAGACCAGTTCCATCTGACACTTATCAGAAGAGGCTATGATCCATTCCAGAGAAGACTACACTCTGTCTTGGAGGTACAAATCCTTGTGTCCAGTGATCACCACCACACCTTCCTGACCTGCCAGACTGATCCCAAATGTTACTGGTGACTTACGCTGTGTTACTTAGTTGCGATTAGTTAATTAAGTCACATGGTCCTTTACTGGCCCCATCTTTGACTGCTGGTGCCAGCACAACTGTTTGCCTGACACTAGCTCTTTGGGAATGTTTGACATTTGGGGTAACTTGCTTGGGGAATTATTGTCCAGAGAGGATGCAGAGGGCAGTGTGCACAGCTGGGGTTAATTAATTTAAGATGCCAGGTGAATACCCAGGAAAAATTTAGCACCTGGCTGTAGTGGCAATGGAGACTTTTACCCTTCCTCATTGAGATGATGGCCCAGCAGTAACCTGTCTCTAATCAGCAACAATGCCCACTCCATAGGAACCACAGACAAGCTCCCTACCCCCTCCTCCCCATGATAAGTATAGGAACAGCTGTTTAAACCCCGCTCCCAGACATCAAAAGCCTCACTGGGTTTCTCAAACAAACAAACATACCATAGGACTGAAGAAAGGTGTAAAATAAATAAATGGAACAAGCTGTGCATTTTCTTTTACTATTACAGCTGCTGCTGGAGATAAACAACAAGTAAATGTCACAAAACATCAATACAGAAGAAATTAACCTGACAAAGGCTCACATCACCCCCCCCAAACAATTTTGCATTTCTGGAGTTCCCATCTAATGATTTTATTTTTCAATTAATTCCTTGACAGAATGCCAGAATTGGTCTCCCTCCACTTCTGCACTTCATGAATTCTGTGGGAAACAGGCAGAAGTGGGGGGGGGGGGGGGAAGATGAGAGAGGAAAAAATATATTTTCTTGATGTGCCTTCCACCTCTGAGGCAGATCCTTGGACAGATTAAAGGGGCTAGAATCATCTATTAAGAAAGCAAAGAAACCTAAAAAGATCCTTAAAGGGAGAGGTACGGTGGCAGCTGTATTTGGCCCATGCATTGAAAGCTAACCCAGTGAAACCTGTCTGATGAGCTAACCTGTTTCAAAGCCTGGCACTTCACAGATATTGGCAACCTTAACTCTGGCCTAGAACCCTACCCAGCTACCACCTGCAGACCCTATAGTACTGCCCAGCCACCATCTGACTAGCATTGATACTGTGTCATTTCCCACCTTACTTTCCAAATTCAGGATGGACATCTTCCCGCCATTTACTGCCATTGTTCCTTCCCCTGTCTCCATATAGACTAAAGACCACACTACATTGCTACTGAGAAATGAGAATATCTCCTTCACGTGCAGGCAACAAATCCAGAAGACACCTTATACTACAGATTGAACGAAGAAGGAAGAATTACAAATGGACCCTGTCGCACTAATTTACATGTGGGACCATGGACACACAACGGGGGCTGGAGTCGAATATGAAATAGTAGTCCTGTACCACTATAAAGGAGATCAGAAACAAGCTACATACATTTAGGGAAGGCAAAAACTGCTGTCAGCCTGCACATTTATGCTGAAACCTTAACTCCTAGTTCCCAAGATTCAAACAAAAGCCAACCAACCAGGAAAACCTCCTCTCGATATACAGCAAAGTCAAATGATTTGGTGTTGCTTAAACAAACCCAAAACCATTAATCACAGTAGAATCCAACATGTTGATAGGTTGCTTGTGACTTTGGCTTATCTATAACACCCACTTCTAATGTGCTTTTAATCATCTCTAATCCTCATTACCCATGTTGAACACAATGCTTATAATATTTTATCGATCACTTAGGAGTCCTTCATAAACTATTTACTACACACAAAAACCTATACTAACAGAACATTACAGTTACAAAATCTAGTGCTCCAAAAAGCAGGAAATGTAAGAATGAATACCGCCTGTGCAATCTTAATATGATCCCATATGTGATACAGTAGATGCAGCCTGAGGATCTCACCTTGCCTTCCCCAAAAGAGGCATGAAATGCTAGTGGCTTGTATCGTTCTCTCTTACAGTGTGTTAATGCCCAACTTTAAAAAAAATTGTTCAACATTTTCTGGGACCATGGGTGCTCCATAATTAAAACAAACAACCCATTCAACACAAAATGTCAGATGTGTTGTAACAGATATGTGTGGGTTCAATCCTCATTACCATAGCACTAGAGCCTCCAGTCTAACAGAGGCCTCTGCACAACAGCCATACAAGGTAGGATACAGGTTTCCCTTGCTTTTTGCTGTACATGCGTTCCTGGAAAACAGTGCATTACTTACATTTAAATGAAGGAAACCCACTTTACAATGTAACAAATAGGGATACATTCCAAGACCTTGACTGTACTGACCCCCAGACCCATTTCTACCACTTTTACAAGACAATTTTGGTACTCACCAACAGCAGACGGTAAACGCAAACACAGGACACTATTATAATAGGGTTGGCAACTACAGAAATACATGTTGCAGACATCAAGCAAGGAGCACAGATCCACACAGGACACTATATTTTGGTGTATGTCACTCCCACGATGCGCCGCACAAAGCAGCTGACTGCGGGCTTCCACACCAATCACATAAGAGTGAATTTACCTTCCATATAACAAATTTTTGGTATAAAAAGCATCACTGCATAAGAGCAAATTCACACATACAGAACCTGCATAAAGCGAGGGAAACCTATAGTGCTATTATCTTAATTTGAAAGTCTAGGAGATGAGGTACAGAGAGACCAAGAACAAGGAGACCAAGAAACATGTGCATCACTTACTCTGTATTCTTTGTGCTGCCTGGGAGGAAATTTTGACTTCAAATATTGCACACACACACATGCACACACACTGGAAGTTAACCGATGTCACACAGGCTGGTGGTGGTCAGATATAAAACTCGGGACTCCTGGCTGCTCCCTCCCTCTCCCTCCCCTAGCTAACACACATTTCTGGGGAGCTGGAAATATATGTTCCAAGGTACACAAGCAGCACTGGCAGGGAGATTTCAGCAGCTGAGCACGTACATCTGAAGGAGCTTAAGAAATCTGAAAAGGGGCTGCAGAAAGCCTTGTGAATGGGACACCATCTAGGAAAGAACTCTTCCCTCTCCTAAGCTGCTTGCCTTTTGTTTAGTTCAGTAATACAAGCTGGCAGGGGGAACTGGCTGGCTCTGGGGATGAGTAATGAGAATGCAGAGCCTTTCACCTCTAGGTCGTCACTTGCAATCTAGCTCAGATCACAGAGTGAAACTTACCACTAACCAATGGCTCTTTGGTGGCCTGTGGGAAGTCGGTCAGTCACCAGTGTGGTCTAGTGGTCAGGTGCACTTCACCTCTGCACCAGCAAAAACCAACCAGGCTCCTCAACAGCCTCTGTAGCTTTAGCCAAGAATGAATGGGTTGCAGGGACTCAGCTCTTGTGGCGTTAGACAGCACAGCTGCGACTCCAACAGGGGTGGCAAAGAGTTTGGACACCAGCGTAGGCAGGGGGTGGGGGTGAAGAGCTCTGCCAAGCCCTGTGCTTGCTGTACTGTTCTGGGAATTCAGAATGTGGAGCTGTCAAACTGGCATCTTTCCTAAATATCAAATAATAATTATATTCTAAAATACATACACAGATTCTATAGCAGCCCTGATGAAATAATTAAGGAGGCTGGGGCGAGTCCCTGGCTCTGTTCCAGACTTCTTGTGACACTTTAGCTACATCAATCCATGCCTAAGAGTCCCCATTTGTCAGTCCCGTCTGCAAAGTCCAAGGAATATGCACAGAACCTTGTGCAGTGGGGCTTCGAGCTGTGTACAGACATTACAGGCAGGCCCTCATGCTCTTCCTAAACAGGACCCTGCTACCCAGATGAGGGATTCTCGGTGATTATGTAGGCATCAGCTTGCTGGGAGCATGAACAATCAGTTTGCCATTGGTGCACACATCACTGCTGTTCTGCTCTAGATTCTGCTGCTCTGAGTACAGTAGGGTTTGCCTGCTAACTAGCCCATTTTCTTTCTTTAAACCAGGGATAGGCAACCCCCAGCATGGGTGCCAGAGCATGGCATGCAAAGGCATTTTGCTTGGCACGCACACCTCAATGTGGACAGTGGGAAAGGGGCCAGGGCTGTACTGCCACAACAAGGAATTGGGCCCCTCACAGCTACCCTGCCACCTGACCCTGGCACACCAGCATCTTACAAGTCGAGGTTGCGGGTGTTTTTGGCACTCTGCCCAAAAATGTTGCCAACCCCCGCTTTAAACCATAAGGAAAGACAGTGGGGGTGGGGCATGAGGGGGATTACCACAGGATTACATGGCAGGGCTGCGGATGCCACACTAATCCTGCAGGGTTTTACTCTCTGGGTACGACATGTGTTTGCATTAGTTACAGATGCTCTTAAAAAGAAAACTCCACAAAGTGGAGGGGAAGAGAGGTACATGGAGGTGAAAGGGACACATTTGTAATGAAATGATATTCAGGGACTTCAAAGAGTTCTTGGAAAGCAACTGATCTACAGTGGCCATAGGTAGAGTAGGGGGTAGAGAAGATTGGGGGATCTTCTAAAAGACTCTGTAATACCAGCACTGGGTTTGATGCTTACAGGAACTGCAATATTAGATGAAACTAATGCTAGTCCAGTGTCCTGGCTTTAACAGTGAGCAGCACCAGGTGTTTCTGAGAAGGGTGAAAACCTGCATTGTGGGCAGCGATAGAATAATCTTTCCTTTCTGTGAGATATATGCAGGTTGTCTGAAGCAGGACTCTGGACAGGTGTCCAGGCTGTTCAGAACGTAAAGCAGACACCTGGCAGCAGTATGCTCACTGCTTAATGGCCTGCTCTGGGGGACAAAGCATGGTCTTGCAGAGGCAGGGTTTCCTGAAGGGCATGGCCTAACCAGGTTACTCATGCTGAGAGCTCTCATCACACTCCCAGCTCAAGGGAGCATCCTCCTAACCTCCTTTTGCTCATCTCTTAAAGCTCACTACAGCAGGTTTCTTTAACCTTTAATTTAAAAGAAAATAGATATTATTGGGTCAGATGCTCAGCTGATGTAAAGTGCTTTAGCATCACAAGTGCAGACTGTAAAGCATGAACTAGGTTCTCATCTGGTATCAGCCAACCTCAAATGAAGACCCAGTGACTTGCAGCACCCGAGTATTTGACCCATTATTTTCACGTGCCCCACAACCTTCTGCAGAGATAGAGGAACTGGTTATAAAAGGTTTCTGCTTCACTGCCTTGCATTTCCTGCATCTCGTTAGTAGTGAAACATGAGATACATCCCTATCACGTCCCCTCCCAAGCCTGCATTGCTTACCATTTGTATACACCCACCACCCTTAATACACAGGCCGGCCCCCACCAAATAAAAAGTCATCCTTTCTCTTTCCTAAGTCGAGTGCAAAATTCCCCTTCTGTCAGTTTAATTCTTTGATCGATGGGGAAGAGCAGGAAAAACAGCCCCGCGCAGCTGGTTTCCCAAGTTACCCCTGGCAGGAGATCGCTGGCCCCGCTGGTGATGGCTGAGTGAAATGTTTGTGGAGCGCAGAGAACACAAGTCAATAGTAATTTAGCTGGATTGGGAGCAAGTACCTTCCCTGCACGGATTGCATCTCCCAGGAGAGAAGGAGTGTGTGTGTAGGATATTACCGACTCGCTCGGAAATATTTCCCAAAACAACACTTGCCAAAGTGGGGGGTGAAAAGGGAAAGGGGGAGGAAGGCGTTCACGTGACTCTCTGGAATTGCAAGACTTACATGGGGAAGGGGGGCAGGAAGACTGTGTCTATTCACACCCGTGTCTCCCCTCTTTAAGGCAGCGCTCCTTCAACAAGCTGACTGGACTGAGCAAAGTCCAGTTAAAAAAAGCACCTACAATTAATCCACAATTACAATTTTCCAAAAGGTAAACAAAGGGTTGGAGCAATACCCCCTCAGGGTCTGTTGCTTTGTTCTCATCTTAAGTGCACACTAGTTCATACATAAAAGCCCCCCACACATGGAGGGAAGAGGCAGGAAATCCCTCAATGGAAAATTGTATAGGAAAGTCCTCCCCATCACCAAAATCCTCCCTTGCAGGTACACACTAGAGACTCATTTCTGGCAGAGGTCCCAGGGGGCAGGTAAGGCAGCTGGCTCCAGCACAGGGCTTCCCCTGATGCCACGTGAATGTGGGAGCTGCAGGCACACTGTGTGAAGCCTCTGTGGTAGAGGCCAGCTGGGCAGGCTGTGCTCCTTGCTCCCGCACACAGCACTGGCCAGAGCCACAAGCTGCTGGGAACTTATGCCTATGCAGGGCACGAGCACCCCCAACTGCTGTTGCTGACTGCAGTGGGGGCTGCACAACATGTGGGGGAGTGTGTGCGGGGTCCCAACAGTCCCCCACCCTCCCTCACACACCCACACCATGCAGGTCTGGCTGTGCTGTACATGGTATCCACACTGCATGCAGAGCACAGAACCAGTCTGGGCCACGCACGGCTGCTCTGGCATGAGAACTGCATAGAATGCATGCTCCAGACCGGCCCCACGTGCTGGGTGCAGCATATGCCAGACTGTTTCTGTGCATGCCTGGGCCTGCGTGTACTGCATGTGTGAGAGGCTGGTCCAAGACCTACAAGCAGCACTGCGTGCCAGATCACAGGGCTCTGCAGGCCACAACTTTGACACCCCTGCCTTAGTGGAAGAGGCAAGGAACTCTGTACCAGAAAACTACAGAACAGCCTCTTCATCAACAGAAGTTTCTTCTTCACTCCCACTCATCAGTATTTGCCTTAGGCTTTTAAACAGAAGGGTTTCTTTCTCTTACAATTCCTTTCCCCTCATTCCTTTACTCTGGATGTTTTCTTTAACCATAAGAGCATTTAATTCTTTTCTTGGTTTCAATGCTACCTTATAGCTGTGTTCCTCAAATAATGACATGTCAGACAGAAAGAAGTAGTATTCAAAGCTGAATGAACAAAAACATGTTACCTTTTGGATCTCTCTGAGTGCCCCCTTTACTGGTATTAGGAGAAACAGTCCAAAGGAACAAGAACACCGAACTCTAGCATTAGCTATGTACAACGCTATACTGAAAGAGGGTAAATGCTGGCTCAGCCTGGCAGAGCAGGGGAATATAAAACAGCAGTAGGGAGGCAGCACTGCTTTGTAGACCATTTGTGGGACAATATTGTCTAGTGGTGCCCCTCATTTGAGAGACATTTTAAAACTGGAAAGAACCAGAAAAAGCTATACCAATGAACAGGGGTTACAAAAACCAGTTCTGTTTGTTTATTTTAGCTATTTAGCTTACGGAAAGGAAAACTAAGCAGTGATTCAGTTGCAATGACAAATACTGATATGGAGAAGGGACTTTGCATACCAGATATCTCTTTAATCTACCAAAGGCATACTGAGAACCAGTGGCTGGAAGCTGAAGCTAACGCTAAATTAAATGCAGCCTAAGGAGCAAAAATGTTCCTGGGTAATTAACCACTGGGATGCGGTGGTTCTCCATCACTTTAATAAGGACTGGATCTCTTTCTGAAAGATATGTTATAGCTTCAGTAGAAGCTATTGGCCTGATACTAGAATCAGCAGGTCAGGCTCTATGCTCTGGTGTTATAGGAGAGGTTAGTTTAGCAGACATAACAGGACTCTCTCTGGTCTTAAAAATATATGAATCTATTTATTTTGATGCATACAAAAGCTAAATCGGCCATCATCTGTACACAGTAGCAAGACTATCATGAAGGAGGGGGAGTTTATTGTTTGTTTTAGTTAAACTTAGAATGAAAGTGTTGGTAGGATAGTCTCAGAACATGTGCCAATGTGTCATCAAATCAGAACTGGATGGCAACAGACGGACATATTGTTACAAACCCATCTCTCTCCTCATTAACATTGTGAAGCCTGTCCAGCACACACAGGCATGATGTATTAACTTTGGCAACACTTGTATAACCTTGTCATGCTCATAAGAAATGAAAATTAAAAAGGGTCTTAAAAAATACCAGAACTTCTCAAAATACTCTTTACATTTTTTGCCATCAATTAACATGAAGTAGGAACAAAACCAACTACACTAGGAATATATCCTGAAATTCATGTACGGCATGGTATTTCTGTGGCCTTTTTGTCTTGCCCTATGCTAGGCCATGCAAAACTTCCCTGATACATTTGTTGTTTGCTTACATTTCTGGGCAAATCTTATTAATAACCAGGAAAAGAGCCAGATGTAATGTAGTCCAGACATATGCTGCACTGTTTTGCCGGCACAGCACTGCCAATGCAGCTTGATAAAAACATGCAATACCTCATTCGTTACAGGAGCCTCACACGATTGCAGACCACGGACTTATTCAGTAAATGCAAATAGCGTGCATTTTGGGGACATTTTTGGTCTGAAAAGACTTCAAAGCACTTCACAGAAACCTGAGGAATTGTCTTAATTGCCACAAATAGCCAGCTGCCTCTGGTATGGTTATGAAGTGGCTGTTTCACAATGCACATCACCACTGTGCAGGACATTAGGACAGGAAAAGAATGCAATGTCAAACCGAGCTGAAGAACGGGGGAAAAGGACTCTTATGCTGAGGACATCTACTCCCTGTTCTCCTCATGTGTGGACAGCACAGTTGAAGTAGGGACTGGGATGAAAATAGTTCAGCACACCAAAAAAAACAAACAAACAACAAAGAAGCTTTTTGGTGAGAGGGAGCTCTTGGAAAAACTGGTATGAGTTGTGATCTTGTCCTTAACTCTGGGTACTGCCTTTCCCTAGAGGTGCTGGATTCTTCTCTGCACATGATGCCCAGAGCCTTGGTGGTCAGAAATGCTTTCTAATACCTCCATCCCTTAGCTATTTCACACAGGCAGAAGTCTGTGCCCTTTCTCTCAGATGCTGACAGACCATGGGAATACATCCCTTGGTGACATCTGGCATCTATGAATTGCTCCAGCTTTGAAGATGAACTCTAGAAGATACCCAGAGACTTGGAATCATAGAAAAGTATGGTTGGAAGGGACCTTGGGAGGTCCTCTAGTCCAACCTCTTGCTCAAAGCAGGACCAGCCCCAATTATATCATATCAGCCCAGCCAAGACTTTGTCTAGCCAGGTCTTAAAAACCTCCAAGGATGGCAATTTCACAACCTCCATGAGTAACCTGTTCCAGTGTTTTACTATCCTCCTAGTGAGAAAGGTTTTCCTAATACCCAACTCAAAGTTTGAACTTGAAACCGTTGCACCTTGTTTGGTCACCTGCCACCACTGAGAACAGTCTAGCTCCAATCTCTTTGAAACCACCCTTCAGGCAGTTGAAGGCTGCTATGAAATCCCCTCTCCGTCTTCTCTTCTCCAAACTAAATAAGTCCAGTTTCCTCAGCATCTTCTCTCATAGGTCATGTGCCCCAGACCTCTAATTTTTTTTCCTGCCCTCTGCTGGACTCTCTCCAATTTGTCCACCTTCTTTCCATAGTGAGGAAGGCAAAATTGGAAACAGTACTCCAGATGTGGCCTCACTAGTGCTGAATAAAGGGGAATAACTTCAGTCAGTTAAGGACTAAATGAGTCTGTCTTGTAAGTAGTACTCATATTGGACTACTTAATGTTCCAGTTACCTGAAAACAAGACTTGCTGGCAATCAAATTCTGTAGCCATTTCCAGTATACAACCCCCACCCCCACCTTTAAACCCCAAATGGATTAGAGCTGAGATTTTTAAAAGTCTCTTCCTGCCTACATTCCCCCCATGCCTGGGCCATGCATGATGTTACAGCTGAGACCACTCACTTTCAAGTCAGGAGAAGCCTGGAAGCAGAAAATTCTCTGACTGCAGAATTTGCTACCAATGGAAAAGATTCCCTGTTTCATTGCTTTCTAGGTGCTGCGGGCTTCCTTCTATCAGATAAACAAGGAACAAATCACTGCACTCTGTGCACAAGAAAGAAAAATACATGGATCCTTCTTTTCAGTAAGCAGCTCTGCTAATGAGCCCTGTTACTACCGGATGAGGGACATGATAGAATCAGATTACAAAGCCTAGGTATGCTGAGCACAGACACCTGAGGAATGCATAGAACAGGAGTATTATTAGGAAGATGGTAACTATTGCTATTGGAAATTGGGCAGGATAAACACACTGCCATGCCTTTCCTACTTGTGACAAATACCACAGATTCTTCAATGACCAGCAATGGTCACTATGATGCTTGACATTTCACCCGACTATCACAAAAGCATCCCCAGCACCATTATTAGGACCTTTTTCAGTAAGGTATCGACACCAGGCCCTGAAGCAGTTCTGGGAGGGTTCTCCAGCCAAATATGACCTCATTCTGCTTGCAAAGGTCTGGTGAGACATAGTCTAAGGGTGCATGCACTGGGGGAGTGGAACAAGGCTGCAAGCTGCTAGTGATGTCTGAACCCAGTTCTTCAGGCAAGAGATAAACATACTAACCCAACAGCATTGCCCTGCCTGATCATAACCACAGAAAGTGGGAAAGGAGGAGGGGAGTAAAACAAAACTGTGCATGGAGTCAAATGAAAAGCCATTTCCCTCCTGCCTGAGAGAACAGCAAACAAAGATTTCTGCATCACATTCTTTCTGCACCATTATGCCTTCTCTGCTGAAATCACAGGCACCGCGGCCTGCAGCAGGACTGAAAGCTTCTCTCTGTCATGAGCCTGCTGTTTGAAACGCGCTTTGGATGAATGGTGCGCAGCCAGCAGTTTGCTCCTCTCCTCTGCTTGCCTTTCATGCTTGCTCTCTTCCTCTCCCCACATACGTGGCCAGAAGAGCATCCCCTTCTTTTGCTTCCAGTGTGGGTTCACTTTAGAAAAACAATTCAGTTACAGGGAGGAGGGCTGGAGTGAAAAGACAGAAGTGGCTGTAACACCAGCAAGCAAAGCTCTCCCTTCCCTATTGAGGCTTTCTGTTCTCCAGTCACCTCACCTCTCAGGCTACTGATCTTTAGTGGTTTACGCACCTCTTTGAAAGAGCTACTGCATTGCAAGATGCACGTTCTCAGTTTCTCAGGTATGCATGAGAAAGCAAACAAGTCCGTAATCTACATGGCCAAGGGCATGATCTCCCTGGGCAAGAGCACCATATAATCTGCCCTTCAATTCAAGGGAAAACATTTGCACTAGATTGCAAATACAAGCTCCGGGTGGCCAGTGCCTCGTTGCAAGAACTAGGGGTCAAAATAGATGGGAAGGCCACGTGCTTCAATGGAAAACGCTCTCCTAGAAAGAGAGAGACAGAGAGAGAGAGAGAGAGGAGGAAAACAGAGCGTGCTGCCTGCAAAGGAGGCGGCTCAGGTCTCTGCCAGAGCAGAGTGGGTTCAGGTGGTGTTTGCGTGTTCACAGTACGTGTCCACTCAGCAGGAAGGCTCAGGGCTGGCAACAAATGGAAAGCGTTCCACTCTGTGACTTGCTCTGCTAATCTAAAGCTCAGCCATACTTGATGGGTGCTTGTGGTCAGCACAGCAGGAGAGCAGAGTATGGGGGTGGTTACAGCTGTTTATGCCAGCGAAACAACTAGCTGCGCGGGGATAGAAGGGCTAGGGAGAATAGACAGAATGACTGGTAGAAAGGTTTGGTTTTCAGAATTTTGTGCGTGGCTTCATCTAATGATCTGCATGGTCTCAGCTCACTCCCTGCACAAGCTCTTAGCCCCACTGCAACAATCATGCAGAGTACAGCACCAGAAGGCCAATGCTGGATTAGAAGGGGAGCAGAGGAAGGATTTCAGAGCAAGACTGCAGTGCACTGGCACACAAAGTTGCATATAGCACAGCACATGCCCACATCATGTCTGGCTCCACCAATGCAAAATCAGCTTCCCTGCCCCCAACTCAGATGAAGGGCTACAGTAGGAAACACTATGGTGATGGAATACCATGAGCAACTGCTATGCAAGGGAGAGATGTAGCTGTAGTTCACTACTGCTTATTTCTCTTCTTTTCATTTCCCTTATTATTACAGCGGTGGAATAGGGTGCAAGGTAGGATGTTAGAATGGAAAACTGCAGGCCGCTCAGAAGCAAGCAAAGTATCCCAAATATAGTCACAGCACAGGGATCTCAGGCAACAAGTGAAGCCATGGGCCGAAAGCAGTTGGGATCTCAGGCAACATCATCATCATTAAATATTTACAAACCGTACCAAATTGCCAGGAGGCTTGAAACAGGACCAGGGCTGCTGCACTGGGTATTTTATATAAAACCCAGATAGCCCCTTCTGTTAGGGTCTGCACTTAAAGCATGAAAAAGAAACAGCTGTCTCTCTGGAAAGACTGAATCCAGAAACCTTTCTGTAACAATGCACTAGCCTGCAGGGCCCCAGAGACGGTTTTGTTATGAACATTCCTTTTAAGCAGATGCTCTAATAGACTTTGCTTCAAGCCCTGATTCCAATATAGCGGGTCAAGCCTATTACTTCTTCCCCAGAAAACTTTGCCAAGCATGAACTAGCTGAATGCCAGCTAGAAGCAGCAATTAGTCTGGAGCATTTTTTCTGTGGATATATGGGGAGCTACAAGGACAAAATCGCTTGGTCTATTTCTTTCTTTTCTAGCACCTCAACATCAAGAAGGGTTTGAGGCCAGACAAACACCTCCTCTGCTCTTGTTTTCAATCCCTGATGGCTGTAACTTAACCCTCCCATATCCCATAGCTAAGATCCTGAGGATCCAATGCTTACTTGGCTCCCAACCTATATCTTCTGTGGAGTTTATTCTCTGCTACATCAGTTCCCAATGACACACCAAGCAGGACACCTGCTGGGGTCTGGTGGGACCTGCTTGTAGTCCTGCTTGGGGTAGGACAGGGTGGGCAGGGAGGAGGGGGTACCCTGCATTAGATCTGTTGTCACCACTAAAAGTCACAATCAGATTTCCAAATGGCTCCTGGAGGTTTAAGGTTCCCATGGATTGAGAAGACAGGAGGTTGAAAGACCTAAGTAACAAAGGGGACCAATGAGTCGTCTTCCTTGTAGCTCCCTTCTCCAAACCTGGGCCAGGTGTAGGCCACCTTGAAAACCTTCTGCTCCCAAGTCTAAACGTACTCTTCCTCCTAGTGCACTGGCACCCCCTTGTGCTGCAACCTTGTTCACAAGCATGTGCACATGACTCCCTAGAAATACTCACTCTCCCTTTTAGTGACATGCTGATGGCTAAGGTTGTTATTCCCAGAACTTACTAGCTCTTCATCAACATCTGATTGTTACCCTTTTGCATCCTAATCTAACAGTACCCAGCCTCCCGTTTCACTGCAGACCTGATCTTTCTGACATGCAATAAACCAGAGGGTGTGCAAGGTGCTGCTCCAGAGAGAAAGGGACAGACACCTATTAGGGTCAGGAGACTACAAGAAGCAAGGCTTGCCTCTTTTCACCTCTATATATTTTAAAGTGCTGTTCTCCACACTGCACTGGAATTGCTTATCTCAACCCTTTTTCTTGGAAGCAAATGACAGGAGTGCATTGGAAGGAGGTTGTACAGAAAGGCTGAAGGAAGAGCATTGATCTCCACCTTAGTCCTCGAACCCAGGGGATCGCTCCTTACACAAATATTTGCCAACTGATGCATCTGCCCCTGTCAATGGCTGTCAATAGAAGTCTGCAGTGGGCTTATCCATGGAATCACCAGCCTCTGAAACCTGAACCAAAAAGACTGCTCAGCTCTCAACTATTCTCTTTCTTCCATTTTTTACCTTTGAGCCAGGGATGAGTTTCATCCTCCTCCTCCTGGATGCCAGTATTTCTTGCAAATCATCCTTTCTTGGCACTGAAATGTACTACCTTAACACACAGCTGGAGGGAATGTGGCATTTCATTGTGCCAAAGCATGTAGTCTGCTACCTCATTTCTCAAAGAGGTCCAATGGTATAGAAAGAGCCTTCTCATCCTCACCTGCCCCTTGGCACTTTCAGACTGCAGCAAACTAATGTGGCATGTGGAGAGCCATTTCACTGGGTGAATGCCATGTAATGGGATGCACTGAAACTGCTGGCATCTGAAGGGCTAACCCACACAGGGAAGCACAAGCAAAGGAGTGGTCAGGCTG
Organism: Crocodylus siamensis; assembly: GCF_052110815.1. Taxonomy (NCBI): domain Eukaryota; kingdom Metazoa; phylum Chordata; order Crocodylia; family Crocodylidae; genus Crocodylus; species Crocodylus siamensis. The sequence continues at coordinate 50,833,861 of NC_143403.1, forward strand.
GTTTTCTGCCACTTCACCTTATCTGGAACCTAAAACAGTTCAAACTATCAGTGGCTTTTCTCTGTACTCGGTGCAGACAGCTCTCATAGGAAAGGAGATTCCTTTGGCTGTCACATTTTTGTGGGCTGTGACTGTTGCATTCACTATGCAATACCCCTTGCAGTTATGTTCCCAGGTCCCACCAGCTACTTGCCAACCCACAATAACAGCCAATCCTTCAGAAAAGGGCTGGTGAGAATCAACACTGCATGGCAGATTACCAGTCACATAGGAGGGAACATGCCAGCGTGAGGTACATTTACTGACCGGGCAAGACACTGCTACATTACCGTGAAAATGTTCAGCAGTTTTCCGTCTCAGGGCCTCCACTGTTTCCTCCGTGTCAGCCCATTCCAGGACCAGCCTCCTGCCATACAAGTGGGTGCTGTGGCACAGGGCATTGAAGGCTTTCTGCAGAATTAAAAGGAGAATATAAATTGTGTGTCAAGGGAGGAAGAAAAAAAGACAATTGCATCTATTCAGTTTATTTTATGGTGCCTTATCCCTGCACTGTCCAATCCCCCACAATGGAAAAGGTTCCTAGGGACCCTCTCGAAATACCAAACTGTGAGTTTTATGCACAATGCTGATGCTCCTAAACGCCTTCATTAACGAAGCCTTCCCTCACTCTAGAGGGCAGCTCGAGACAGCTGCTTGCTCTAGAGGACAGCTCTGTCTGTGAGGAAGAACAGCAGTCTTGAATACAGTCCCTTATGAAAGCACCTCCTTGGGCAAGAGATGGTTGAAGGACTCTGCGTACATGGTTAAAACAGGAACACTGGTGGGTGGGAGCAACCCAAGAGAGGGAGTGTATAGCTGAAAATGAAGCTCAGCACACACTGGGCATGCAGCAAGGTGGAATGCTATAGCACTTCCAGAGGTACATGACATAATATTGCAGGTACATAAGCTGGGAGTGCAGCTTTTACAGAGAGTTGGAAGAACTCCGTAGTGCTCTCATGACTGCAAGAAAACACCCCATGCACCATCTCACTTGTCTGGTACACCAAGGTGACAGCATGAAACAGAGTGTTGCCTTGGGATTGACAGCTATTTTAAAGCAAGGTGGCTTAGGCAATACATTTCAACATTTCAAGAACTCCAGCTCTTGGTAAGGAGAAGTCTTCCTCTTCTGCAAGTTCCAATGATGACAAATATCACAGGGACATCATAGAAGCACCAGAATTCAAAGGTGGAATTTTCCCCTACTTCATTGCTGTACGTTTATTTTTTTTTACATGAAAGGCAAAGATGCCTCGCTATTAGTCGATATTGCTTAAGAACATCGGTGTGGCTGTGACCTTACAGTGACATTGAATATACGAGTGTCTGCTGTAACATCAACACAAAAGACTTTCTATATCCTCAGCTGATCAATGGAAATGTTCAGGGAACACTGGCTTGATCCAAGGAGGTGTTTATTTGTCCTCAGTTTCTACTGACTTTGATAGGAGTTGAAGGTGCACAGAACCTTTCAGGATTAGGCTCCATTATGCAAACACACAGACACCTAGAACAAACATTTCTATAGCACAGTTCATCCCAAGGGACAAAAGGCTTTACAACAAACTGACAGGTTGCTATGTACAGATATAAATGGAATCAAAAATGCATTTTTAACTGTGTCGGTTAAAAGTTAAGACAAGGCCTGTTTCTGTGAGTTAACTTCCATGGAACAAGTCCATCATCTTACATCACGGGTGTCAAAGATACAGCACACAGGCTGAATCTGGCTCATGGAGTCCTATGAGCTGGCCCGTGGGTCCTGGATTGACTCCACATGTGGCATGTATTGGCTCCAGCCCTGTGCATTGCATTGCATGTGGCATTCAGAGCTGGTCCTGGTGCTGCGGGTGATGCACAGAGCATAGGGGACTGGTCCAGGGTGTACCTTTCATTCAGTCCCCGTGTCAGACTGGTCCTGTATGCTGACCCCTGATTCAGGGGTCAGTCTGAATCAGGACCAGAGACAGTCCCTATGTGCTGTCTGGAACTGGCCCTTCGTGCAGTGCACAACTCATGCCGGCTGTGCATGAACCTGAGACCAGGGCTTTGCAGCACCGATCCAGGAATTTGGTGCCCATGCCAGACTGGCCCTGTGTGCTGGCTCTGGTGCGTGGGGCTGGTCTGTGGGCCCTATGTGATGCACATATTAGCCTCAAACCCCTCATCTGGCCCATGGGGCCAAATGAGTTTGACAACCCTGCAGAACCACTGCAGATCAGTTTATAAGGTAGTGAAATGCAACCACCTCTAGGATGGAATGTAAGGTCTGTTTAACAGCATCCAATAACACTAAACAAAACTGAAGGTAGGGATTTGAATATTCCATCCAACTAAAGCTTCAGAGGCTTAAATGTGCATTATTTTAAAGCAGTGGTGTATGAATTTTTGTTCAGTGACTGTACCAAAAAACTGCAAAGAGATGGAAGAGGTGGTAGTGATAGAGGAATCATTTTAGGTTGACCAAGTTGTTTTGTTGGACTCAAAAACCAAACAGATCATGTTGGGCTATTTACCTCTCCCACCTTGAGATCCTACACTATTTTAACATTCTTTAAAGCATAGCTCAGTTTTGCAATGAAAATCAAAATGTTTCATTTTGAAAACACCAAAAGAAAATGTGCTTTTCAAAATGTTCTGCCTCCTTTTTAAAGTGGAAACTATTTGCTGACTTTGATCTGAATTTTGGAATAGCTTTGGTTAAATCAAAACTGCATTTTTCAGTGGGTAAATTTACTATTATATGAAAAAAAGTTCTCCCATCTCTAACTACATATAGTCAGTCAGTCTGGCATTTGGCCAGACTACCGCATTAACATTATTCTGAGTTCTGCCTCCAAGACCAACCAGTCCCAGATGCATCAAAGGAAGGTGCAAGAATTCTCATATTAGTGACTCACTGACCAATAAAGGGGAGATGCTTTTTTTCAGCCCACCTCTGTTAATGGTTTATATTACAAAGCAAAAGGCTTTATATGCCTTTATATTAAAAAGCTCTTGCTTCAATGCCATCTTGCAGTAATGAGTCCTGCAGGTTAATTAACCACTTAAAATTTTTTATAACAATATGCACACTTTGCTTTTAAATACTATTTCTAAATATCTTCCCTGTTTTGTTGACCATCCCTTTATTCAAGCATTATGAGGAAGGGTTAAGCAGGCTTGCCTTCTCTATATCATTCACTATTTTCTTGTCACCACTGCTCTTCTCCTATTATTCCTTTCCTCTCTAAACTACATGAACTTGTACTGGGAAAAGGAAGAATGCATAATTTTCAGTTGGGTGTCTTCTCTCCTTTGAAGGCTGTAGCTCCTAGTACTTTTGCAGCTACAGCTGTTTTTATTTGCTGTTGCTCTTGTTTTAAAGGCCTATTTTCACATGGAATGTTATCCAATTAGCAGAGCAATGTGTTGGCTTAAATAAACACTCGGGGGGAGTCGGCAGTAGGGAGTTGTGATGGCTGTTTACATTGGCACAAAGAGCGATTCCAACTCTGGCAAATGACTGCGGCTCTAATCACTGGGTCTCATTTGTTAATTTATACTTTTTAATTTCTCACTTCCCACTGTATGAGGAAGAGAAAAGACTGCACGAAAAGGATCCAGGAATGTGTATGCACTTCGACAGGGCAGCCACCCTGTACTCTGCCACAGGTCCCACTGGTAGCCAGCCAGAAGGCTGGTGGGCCACGCCTAATCTGCAGAAAATGAAGCTGTTTACAGCCACCTGCATTACAAGTGTAGGGTGCTGCCTGGGGAGAACACATGTTCTAGCACGCTGGGACACTCCAGCCAGCCTGCATGGATCCAGATGGAGCACTGCATGCCGGGATCTGTGATCTCCACGGGTCCTGCTTCACAATGACTTCCCAATGATGGTGAGGGGGCAGGGAAGACATGTTCAGGCCTATATTTATTCAGGATGTGTTAAGAATGCCTAAATGGCTGGATTTTTTTTTTTTTAAAAGATTGCTGCCTTCGTCTTGGCTCTTTACATTAAAAATTCAGTTTGTGTCTATGCTGGAGGAATCTGTGAACAAGTAGAGATTTGGTAGGAATCACGAGGCACCAGAGAAACCCTTACACGATTTAAAGGGCAATTGATTTTTTTTCCTTCTTTTTTTATTCTGACTGTTTAAAACTCAATGGCTGAGAAGTGACCCCCCCCCTCCACCACCATTCCCCTCCCAGATCAGCATCTCTGCAATTCCTCTAGAGATGTGGAGGCTTAACATTCTTGATCTCTCTCAGGTAAAAAAAAATATATGCAAGGACAAAAAAATCCCTATTCTTTACACACCATAAATAAGAAAGGAAATGAGCATAATTCTACATGTTTTCACCCTTTTCAGGACCTCTTTCAGAAGGAAGCTGGCTGAACTTCCAGGGTCACACTTTCGCCACATCTAAGCTACTTGCTGATAATCGTAGCTACGGCTGGCTATTCATCCAAGATTCAAACTCATTGGAGCAGACCTCTAACCCCCCACGTCGTATTAGTACTTACACTGTTACATCTGTGAAAAGGGCACCCACCCTAAGCCTCCAAGTACCCTTGGTAACTGAGAAATACTTATTAAAAAAAAAAACTTCTTCACAACTGAGCAGCGGCTATATCTGCTAATACAGAGCAAGCCAGTTGCATGAAAATCAAAGGGCTCTCCCCTCCTTAGTACTCCATCTACCCTCCCAAATCTCTCTTGATTTCAAAATGCTTTAGGGTTTGCAAGAAAACCACAGGCCTAATGTCTCTGGAAAAATAGGACATGATCATGTTTTAAATCTTGCTTCTGAACCCTTGTGAGTTTGATTTTTGCTCTATTTGCTTTAGCTTAATGTAATAGCTTGGTATGGCAGGAACTCTTTGCTAGTAAAATGCTACTTACAGTCCTAAAATTACAATATGGCTTTGGGAGAATCAGCCAGCTGAGTTAGAGATGGCTGCTCTGTGTGCAGTGAATAGACTAGACCAGCTTAATGCAGCTTTCAGTAGCGGAGTGCCTTATGCACCCCAAAATACTTTGCCAAGTTCAATAATAAATTACACTTTGCTGATTTGTAATCTGCTGACAGGGTACTTGTTAGAAGGCACTAGAAAACACACAGGAGTGAAAAAACACTGCAGAAAACATTGGAAAACAGAAAAAAAAAATCAGCCAGTTTACTCACACACCTGCCTCCAAAGAAAAAAAAAAGCAAAAAAAAGCTCAAAGTGTGCTTTCTGATAGTGAGCAAACCTTGATATGGGAAGCAGTTCTACCAAAATACTTGTACCTTGGGAAGGGCTGGAGGGGTGGTAGGGGAGCAGACGAGAGCGAGTAAAGAAAGCAGTATAAATTGCTAGAAGAAGGTAGAAGGAGAAAAAGGTGGCCAAAGAGATGGACTGGGGTACGTCTATGGAAGGTGACTTCTTGTTTGTTTGTTTTTTTATTCAGAAGGGTAATTTTGAGCTAGATTCCAAAATAAAGGACCAGTGAGTGTAGCTGTGTAAGGATGGGGCTGTACAGCGGGGAAGGTAGAAAGAAATATTCTGCTTGTAATGGAGTCTGCAGGGCTGGGGCTTTGAAAAGTCATAGATCAAGAGACTGGACCACTGAGTTCAGCTCCCTAGGGTGCTGTGGCTCACCATCCCTAAATGCTGTTTTAATTTTGGGGACATGGCTGCTCTGCCTCTCTATTCCCTATTGCTCTATTAAATACTCAAGCATAAAAGCCTTAGGGCCCAAGTCATTAGAGGGACAAAGGGTCAACAACATTAGGTTGTTGATAAATTTCCCTTCCTTCCTAAAAAAATATAGTCCCAGTTGAGGACATTCCCTGCTATGCCAGCTGAGCTCCAGGTTTTTTTTGTTTTTTGTTAAGGGTTGAGCATCTTTCCCGAATGGGCAATTTCTATTTGGAGACCAGATGTAATTTTATATCAGCAGGGGGAAAAGTGTGTGGAAACTCTCTTGGCAGTAATAGTTGGGGGTGGAGGGTGGAGGAAAAAAATCACAAGTCTTGGCACTGGGTTCTCCAGGAAACATATGAATACGTTAGACCTATTTTAGCTAGCGTCAACCTGTCATTAGCAACAATGATCTGTGCAAAGCAAATTCCTCCACGCAGCCACAAAATTAAATGCATTTAACTTAACGCTCGTCTTTCAGATGAGACATAAAACTGAGGACTTGGCTTGTGGTTATTAAAAATCCTACGGTGCTTTTTACAACAGTCAGGGTGTTAAAAAGTTCTATTCTGGCTAAATTCCAATGTGAGCATATCATCTTTCTCACTTCCAGTTAGATGCGAGATTCTGCGTTTCCTATCCTAACACGTTTACAGTTGCTGTGCTCTGCTAAAGCACAGTTATGTCATGCACCAGAAGCAGTTGCATTCCACTGGTGCATCCACATTTGTATTATTTTAGCAACTTGAGGTGATCACGGTACAGATCATTCTAGGAGCTGTACTGATGGCAAGAGACAGTCCCCATGTTGAACGCCTTTAAAATGTAAAGTCAAATGTGATATTCTGATTCAGATATACTTTCATGGAATAGCAGGTTCCAGAGACCTACTTGAAGCCTAATGTGCTACTCCAGTGGGGGTAAACTTTTTCAGCAGGTCCCATACCCTCCCTGAATGCCCCTCACATCTTGATTAGCTGTTCTGTTTCCTGCTTCTTGTCCTGTGCCCATGCCCAATCTGCTGCTCTGCTTTCTGCTTCCTGCCTTGTGATCCCTGCCCAATATGCTGCTTTGCTTTCTGCTCCCTGCCCTGTCTGCTGTTATGTTGCCTGTCCCAGCCCAAATCTGTGGCACGTTGTACACACAGACTGCCTTTGGCACTTGTGAAACACACGCTGCAGGCTGGCCACCCCTGTTAACAGCAGACTTTACTTCTGAGACAGATTTTAAACACAATGCCTGGGAATCCAAAAAGAAGTCCCAAATGTCTTAGGCCACTTTGAAAATCCCAGCCTACACTTATGGAAAGCCACTACAACTGCCCCGGGGAAAAAGTTGAACAAGGCAGTTTATGGGCTTTAAAAGCCCAACAAAACCATCCTAATGCTTCTATTGCAAAACCAACATGTTTTATACAAGTTTATATGCCATTTCCAAGTTATCCCTCTTATAAGAGAGGCACCTCATTCAAACTACGACTATTCAGCTTGGAGGGTCTCGGCCTACCTTTCCCTCATTTCCCACTTTGCAGCAAATTCAGAGCCAATTACATATGTGTTTACAATATTCAGAATGCTATTCGTCACTACGTGGCTCATCCTTTGCAAGGCAGCCAGTGGAGTATACTTGATGTGCCACTTGTGAGACAATTAAATCCCTCAAAGAGATAGGGGAGAAAAAAATAAAATAAAGACACTTTGCCTGAAGGAAGAAAAGCGCAAAGCAATCTTTTGATGGGTGGCATGCTTACTGTGCTCCAGGATTCAGTGCAAGGTGAGCTCCTGAACACTGGCAGGGACAAAGGGGCAGTGACCAAACATAACAGGCACTATACACAGCCTTAGAAGTTATGGCCAAGTCAACATCTAGGGCCAACTGATGTCACAAGCGAGATCAAAGATTGGAGGGGATGTTATGAGGTTTTCTAGCCATCAGAGGAGAGAGGCTGAGGAACACCATTCCTGCAGGAATAATGGAAACCCAAAAAAAAAAAAAAAAGGTAGTTTTAAGAGAGAACTTGCCAAAATGCCTCCAAGAGCAGAGGACTAGCCTGATGAGCCAGGAGGTCCCTCACAGTTGCACAGTGTATAAGGAAGCCTGTAACGAGGTAGTCTGCTCTCTGAAAGGCCAGGGGGTCCAGCCAGCCCAGTTCCATGGCAAAACCTCAACAGCAAGAAATATTTGAGCATGGGAGAAGGGATTGTCAAAGCAATTATCAGAACTAGCTTGGAAAGTGTCAGTGGAATTCTTGATGAGCACCTGATTCCTCTGAAGACTGAAAGAGCGCAGTGTGAGAAGGCAGGAAGGTTAGCTACAGAAGGACTAAAAAACAGCTACCAGGATCAGAGAACTGTTTTATTCTGGAGTTTGCTTAAGATGATCTATGTCATCTTAGGGAACGGGCCCAAAACACTCTGGACTTGGTATTTAATCCTTGTGAGGCTAGTTGCCTCCATAAAGTGGCCGCTTCTTTGGGGGATATAGGTGATGAGAAGACAGCTGATGGCCTCATGTTTTAGGCTTGTGGCTTTTCCCTGACAAGCATCATCCCTGTGCTGTAGGGAGCAGAAAAAGAACAATTTTGATGGGGAGATGAGTTTTGACACATTAGCACTTTTATCTCCAGCTCCAATCATGTCCCCATTGCTTGGAAGCCAGGCTTGCATCTGCTGTACATCTGACACTTGTTTCAGACATAGTCAGAGAAATGCTAGCTTCCAGGTTACTTGTGTAAGAACAATACCTCTGGAGGTTTAGGCTAATTTGTGCTACATAGTGTACAAAGGCATAGTGTGAAAGAATCTCAGCCCTGAAGAGCTTATACATGTGTCTGACCAGAAAAATGGTGAGGGCAGGGAAATATGGTTTATCCCCATTTTACAGATGGAGGAAGTGGGCATAGACAAGACACGTGGCTTGTGGAAAGTCATATCCACAGGCAGCGACTAAATCGGCGCCAGCCCTAGAGATCTTCCTGATACACACATGTGTATGTTTCCTATAATACTGTCTAAAACTTAACTAACAGCAAGCCTCACAATGCAATTTGCTAGGATTTCATACATTACCAGCACTGCAGACCTGTCCCAAAACCTCACTAGAGCAGTCAGAGCATCTACAGAGCTACCCTCTATTGTGATTTAAGAAGAGAAAAATCACATGCTATTTTCACTCATGAAACAAAGTATTGACTTATGGAATTTTATATGGCTGCAACAGAAGGTAAAATAAGCTATATCTTGCTAGTCCCTTATGAACCTTTCTGTTGAATATTTACAAGTTATCTTTAAGGGGAGTGTGAGGAAGGAGGATTCTTTCACAAAGATATTATTCCCATCCTTTTTGTTTAAGGCCACACCGATCTTAAACTGAGTAGCCTCCCTAGAGGTACAGAAAATCTGATTGGAGACAAAGCTCTTAGTGATGGGCTACACAAAAATACAAAAAAGAGTGATGAACCAGACTTCACAGAAAAGCCACACAACAATACACTGCTGAAGAAGCCAACATTTGAAGTACACAGAGGAATGCCAAGCTGATGGTAGTTTGAATAAAGATCAATACAGGCCTAACAGAGAAATTCTATGTCCTGTGTGACACAGGAGGTCAGACTATATGATCTAATGGTCCCTTCTGACCTTAAAAGTCAATTAACCCTGTCTAAAATGATAACATCGTCTGCTCTTACCTCCAAATCTGTCTTGAAATTTGGAAAGACTACCCACCTTTGCAGACTGAGCAAGCCACTGCTGGAGCTTGGGTTACAACCTGGAAGGACCCATTTGCTGTAATCAGCCTCCTGGTCCACTGAGCCTGGGACTTAGCTTCCACTCCCATGAAAAGTCAGGGATGGCCAGCTTATGAGCACACGTGCCACAGGCAACCTCTGTGTGTGACATGCAACAACACAGTAGCAGACAGGGCAGGAAGCAGAGCAGCAAATCGAGCAGGAGAAGGGGATTGGAGTGGCACTTGGGGCTAGTATAAGGCCAGTTTGTGGCTTGCCTGTGAAAAAGGTTGGACTCCACTGGTCCAAGTGATTCCCCCTTTTCCTTTTGGGAAGATTTCTAGAAGAGGCATGCTCAGAATTTCCTTGTGATATTCTATGACATCTAAATATTAAACTCCTCACCTCCAGACCAAGTTACCCCACAGCAATTGACATTAAATCAGTTTGAATCAAGATGGTCAGACTTAGGCAGACACCTAGCAGTCCACCAGGCAGAACAGGTCTACTCCATGTGCATTTCCACTGAAGTTTCCATGGACCACATGGCATTCACAGAACTCACAGTTCCATCACCCTGAAGATGATTATAGCAAAGGGTACCAACAGATTGGTCACAATTGTGGTTTCTCTGTTTTTAGTCCAGAAAATTGGATTTAAACATGATGGGAAAAAATGGAACACTTTGAAATATCATTTTAAATACTTATTAAAATCTTGCTACACATTTCAAATAATACATAAAATATGTACAGAATTACAAGAATACAGTGATTACAATTATCAGTGTGTAATACACCCACACACATATTAGTTAATATTAAATATTAGTTAATTAAAGTTGTAACCTCCATGCTATAGGGAATAAATTTGCTCCCAACTATTGGGTTATCCCCTAACTGCCTACTGAAAGGTTTCTTGGACCTTCCTCTCAAACACTGGGTACTGGGTCACTCTCAGTCAAGGGGCTATTGATCCAATCTAGCCTAGATTTTATCATACAACTGTTTGATCCCTCAATATTTTGCCATGCATATGCACACACAAATCGTGAATTACAAGCTTATGATTCCATTGCAGAGTTCTGGGACAGCACCATAAACCGCAGGAGTGATGCTCTAATGCTTTGTGTACTCACTACTTGATCAGCATGCAAAGAGCCACATAATTCTTATTTTATATGGTATGCAGTTACATTTTTAAAAATGTTATGGAATGCCATAAAAATCCACAGTACTCCAACCAAACCAAATCAGACAGTCCCCATCCCCATGGACTGAATCTTAACTATTTCCATTCTATTATCCTTCATAGCACAGCTTAAAGAAGGTAGAGCTCTTCATCCAAGGACCTCAATCAAGAGAAAGGCAAGCACTGACAAATGCTTGGTATACAGATAAGGAACCTGAGGCTTAGGCAGGCTACATGCCTTGCCCCAGGTCACATACACTGTCAGTGGCAAAGATGGAAATAAAGCTTATGTCTCTCAACTGTGGGGGTATATGCTTTTTCCATCGGGCTGTGGCTGCTTTTATTGTACTTACCGCATATCTTCCTGAAAGTTCAAAGAGAAGCCTTCTAAACGTAGTCTAACTACAGCCTAACTAGAAATGAGTTGCTGATCCATCAAAGTTCTTGAACACATTCGTAAGTGTTTTGCAGGACTGGAGCCAGATTGGACCCAACAGGCACAGGCCCTTAGTAAACTAAACGCCACCAGCAGTAGACTCAGAAGTGCCAGTGTGAAAAAAACGGCCCAGTTTAATGCTAAGGGGAGCGAAAGGAGGTGAATCCAGGAAACAGTGCCTCAAGGAAGCAAAGGGCAAACATCAGAGCTGCAGAGTCAAGTTTTCCTAAGAACTCTGGTCAACTGTATCCCACAGCTTTTCCTAGTTTGAGTTCAACTCTTGGTCCCAGGGAAGTGAACAAGTTCCTGGTAGGTCCCTACCATTTCCAAACACCAGACATTCCCCAAGGCACTGCCCTCTTAACTGCTATAAAAGCATTACACACCCTGCAGCAACAACCCTGCACTGAGCCCAGAGGAGTGGGGAAGCTGTGAGCTAACAGGTGATTTGCAACTGATTTCTCCAATTCCAGTGGAGAAGCCAGTCCTCACTGATGAGTGGCAGAAAGAGGGGGGGATGCCGGGGAAGCAGATGTATAGATGCGATGGCTCAAGATCATTCCAATGTAAGCCTATTAAACACAAAGTCCGAGACACAGCAAATCACACATGTACACTGAGAAGTTAGAGTCAGAAGAATTCCAAGCACTGACTGATTGTGTGCCAACAGGTTGCACAGCTGTTTCCCCAACCAAAGAGGCTGGGGCTCTGCTTAGAAGAGCCTGATGGTCTTATACAGGCTCTTCAGTATCTACTACAGCTAATAATTAGCTTGCCAAGACAGAGGCCCAGCACATTATCTCCTAATACACATGCTATCTTGGGGGAATAATGAGCATCTCAGCACACTCTGACCACAGGAAATGCACTTGATTACTGGCTATGAACCAAATTAACCATTTCAGTAGATACAACCCAGCTGACATAGATGCATTTAGCCCTATGGTTAGGGTGCTCTCAAACAAACATCTTCCTGTTACATTATGCTGCCTTCTAAATTACACAATTTTTCTACAGTCATTTTGGCCAACTTGGATGGCTTCCCCCCTACTCTAAACTGTTTCTGGTCTCTATAGCCTCTTGCTCTGTTTGATCCATTTCAACACCCACTTTCTTCTTTTTTTTTTTGCTGCTACTGTTTTAGCTATTACCCTGTTCCATGGAACATATTCTAGATGAGGAGGCGGCAACATTTTTGGGCAGAGTGCCAAAAATACCTGCAACCTTGACTTGCAAGATGTTGGCATGCCAGGGGTGGACAGCGAGGGAGCCACAAGATGCCCAATCTTTGTTGTGGCAGTGCTGTCCCAGCCCCTTTTCCACCAACTGTCCTGAGGAATGAGTGCAAAGCAAAATGCCTTCGTGTGCCACACTCTGGCACCTGTACCAGAGTTGCCTACCCGTTTTAGACTCATGTAAAATCCACTAAGAATAAATCCTCCTTTAAAACCATGTCAACGATGAGCTGTTTTTAATCTGCCATGTAATCACATCCTATCTGTATGGTAAGCAACATTGCTTGGATCCTACAGAGGTTTACCCGCCAAGTGTTCAAGAAAGCATTTTTAAAAGGAGTCATACTGCATTATTCTCACCTTTTCTTTATGTGAGCTCTTGCTGATTCATTCAGCACCATGTTAACTTGATGCCAACAGATGGAGTGAAGAGCTTTTAGTGCTTGGGCAATGATACTCTGGTATTATCCTGAGCCATCTGGCCAAATTGTACAACAAGGAATCCTATAGTATCGCCACAGTTCAGCCTCATCTGCATTGGGAACTGGCTAAGATTCCAACTAGGTAACTGAAAATCCCAAGGGTGGACACAGAAGTCACAACAACACTGTAACTGGATGTCAGAAATGCACTGGTGGCTGGCTACTGATTGCTAATATTTGGGCTAATCCCCATCATAGGCAAGGCCTTTCCCTCAAACTACTGCAGTCTGAGGGGTGAAAACAGACAAGAGGATGGTGAGAGGACCACAGCTCGAGCCTCACCTTGGCATCCTGTTTGGTGAGGAAATCTACAAATCCAAACCCACGGTGTGATCCTGTTCCAGCCATTTTCTTTGGCAGTCGGACAGTCTTCAGCTCCCCAAAGGTGCTGCAAACAGAAGACAGATGAGTCAAACTCCGATAAAGGGAAACGCCACCTTGCTTATCACTGCCATTACAGACATATCTCCCAATATATCTGCCTGTCTGATAGAAACTATAGTTACAGAACTATCAGCACCAGCAAATACTGCTCTGTAAGCAAACCCAGCCCTCTTCTGGTCGCATTTAAAAAAAAAAAATCATTCAATTGAGAGAGAAAATGAGAACTCATCTTGGATTCTAAGCATCTCCCTTTCCAGTTACTCACGAACACACAAGCAGCTCTCCTGCCAGAACCCGGCATAATTTTTTCCCCCCTCTCCTTTGGAATCTGCAGTGACTAAGGATCTGCACCGCAGCACTGTCCTCCGAGGTGGGCATACAAGGAACATTATCTACATGTAATGATTTAACAGTAGGCAGTGGCACTCCTAGCTGCAATTTACAGGGATCTGCCCGTGTGTTTTGGCTGGGATTGAATATCAGCTGCAATACACAAGTCACTAACATGACCCAGTGATGGACATGAACCCGAGGAGTCTGAACATGATGCTGTGAAACATGAACACTGAAAGCAGGTTGTCTTTTTTCTAGGAATATCCTTTGCTCAGCCTCAAGGCAGAGTTGTTGGGTTTCCCCAAATCTTCTCTGAAGGGGTACTCTCTTAAATGGGAGGACGAGGTAGAAGGGGAAAGCTGTGCTTGTGAAGGGACCAAGGCTGTTTTTAAAGTTTACCAACCCCCACCTCTTTCCCTTAAAGATGCACTTTCTCTCCTCTTAGAAATTCCAGGACAAAGACTGCCTTTCTTTGCAGCTAAGCTCTAAGCTGTCTTTTCCTTTTTTGGTGCCCATTTATCAAACACATATGCACAAACTGCAGGCAATAAATATTTAATGTGGACTGGGTCTGAATAGATGTGTTATTTTATTTGAAAATCTACACACACACAAACACACACACATACACAAAGGGGCTGGAGATGCGGCAGTGCCAAAGAGCGACTGGAAATAAACACAGTAAAGGCCGTAAATGCTCTCGTGAAATGATATAAGCTAAATCCAGGGAGTTAACCCAGTGCACTGGCAGCATGACCAGGCATTCATCTACCCAATTTCCTCAGGCAGTGCGGTGTGTAAATGTAGCGTTATGAATCCTCGAAATGAATCTGCACGTCTCCTCCTTGTAGCTTTCCCCACTCCTCCTTCCTCCCCCTCCACCCCCTTTGAGATGGCTCTAAAGGAAACAAACAAACAAAATCAAAATAAGAGGAAAGAGAAAACAGCCTTGACGAGCAGGAGTGCTCTAGTCTATGAGCAGCAAGAAGGTTGCTTTGTTTTCTGCAGTGGAATAGTTACCATACAAGGGGAATACAGGCATGGAAACTGATGCTACTCCATGTTCTTTATTCCTGGCATAGGAGGGTTGACAGGCCACAAGATCAAGGCCCCATTGTGTTGGAAGTACACAGCGAGAGACAGCCCCTGCTCCAAGGGAAGTAAAGTATCTAAATGCACAAGACTGACTGAAGGGTAGGAGTGGACCTGACAGCATGGATGGGGGAAGTATCTTATTCAAGGTTACCTTACAGGTCAGAGGGCAAGAGCAAGCAGCACCTTCACCATGCCATGCCATGTTGCTAGGCTGGGAACAGTGGCTCCTTTGTGGTATGGCCCAGCAGGGAGCGAAGGAAGAAGATCCCTTGGTGGGCAACATGCAGAATGATAAAATGCCTTGCATTCATAAAACTGCCATAGTAGATCTCACAGGCTTCATGGGCAAGTGACAACAATCACCCCTATTTTACAGAAGGGGAAACGTGGGCACCAAAAGCATAAATTACTTGGCCATGGGGTCATGTAAGTCTATGATGGAAATGGGAAAGGGATCCTATGTTCCCCCCTTCAAGTCCTGTGACTTCCTTGCTGGCTAAGGGTAGTGCAAACAAGTGGATGGTGATGAAAATGTACCTAAAGGCGCTAGCACTAAAAGAATGGCTGCTCTTATGGGATATCACTACCTCTAGCACTCTTGTAATTATAATTAACAAATAAGCACATTAAAATCATCATTGCTATGAACTCCCAGTGGGTTTTTACTTTTTGTTTAGTGAGGTTTCATGTGAAAAAAAATACCCAAAATGCATGAAAAATACTTAAACACAGAGGAAGCAGGCATCAGCATGACCTGGGCAAAGTATGGACATCAACATAACCAGAGGCTCCGCCATCTCATTTTTAAAAGTGTTGTTTCCAAAGCCAAATCAATTCCAAATTAAGTTTCAAATTTCAACTGAGCAGAGCTCAATTGTTCAAGTCTGTGTGGTGCTACCACTGGCAAGTATCCTACCTCCCAGACTCTTTAGTCTGGGGCTTCAAATACTGTACTCCCAAATCCATGGGAGGCATCCTACATGCAAGTCCTAAAAGCTTGGAAGCCTTAGAGTTCAGATGGCCCCCCAGTGTGAGAACAACACCCATCACATAGAGCCCTTAGATTCTGGGTCTCCTGAGCTTCCTTTTATCTACAGACAGAGCGAGTGGGAGGGGAAAAAGGCCAAATGCACCACTCTTCACCTACACAATCGAGATATCTACTGAGCAGTCAATAAGAGTGGTATGGACAGGCTTGGAAGGAAATTCCACACAGGCTTATGGGGAGGCTGGGGGGGGATACAAAAGACTCCTGTTGGGGCACAGATGACCCTTTCAGAGATGGGGAGAAAAAACACCCCCGCTGTGTTGATAATTAGAAACCATAACATAGCAATTACCATACAAGAAACTGTGAATGAAGTGGAGAGACAGGGTCTTTAATGTTCTCCCTGCCACCATTAAGGAGAAACTCACACCTCTCTTTTCCAATTATTTCCTTAATTTGGAGGGTGAGAGTGGGGAGGAGAACAGCACTCTGTTACTCTTTCCAGAGTGGGATCTCCCTTATTTGAGGAAGGCAGTTTATGCTTTGAACAGAAGGGGTTCTCACATTTTGAGAGATGTACTGTGTACATGGATATAGAGGGGAAAGGAAGGTGAATGGTTGTTCTGATCTGTTCTAGTCAACCCCCTACCCCTTCCCTCTGTGGCAACTCTGATGTATGCAAATCAACTTGCAGGCAGACATAACTGTGAAAATACAGTGTCTGCCCCACAAGCAGGGGTTTCCTCTTGGATACTGTTGTCTCTCTGTGGCAAATTGGAGTTGTATCAGAAAGAGCTGGCAAGGAATCTAGCTGTCTGACCTACTAACGCAAAGCAATGCATCATGACACACACACTCCTCCTCCCTCCCCGTGTACGAAAGAAAAGCCATTCAGAAGCAGCATGAGAAAGTAAATCAAAATTTGGCAATTGACCTTTTCTACATAGGAGACCAAGACCAGAGGTCAAACTCTATGAAACTAGTGACCAAGCTGCAGAGTTGGCAAAGGAATCTGCATTCCTACATTTCTAGTGTGCTGCTGACCTAGCAAAGGAGCAGAATAAAAATGAAGAGCGGCTGTGATGTTAAAATTCAGTGCACCAGGGCAGGAGAATCCTTGCTCGTCAATACCCTAACACGTCTTTCTCTTCTTCTCATTCTGAGTAGGTTCCTTTCTGCTGTGTAAGTGCCAGGGTTCATACCAGGCCTCAGAGTGCAATAAGACTAAGAGACCATGGACGCGCAGTCTCACTTCTTGAAGTTACATCTTCACTGTAAAGTTAACCCAAGCAAGCCCAACACAACCTAGCTTAGTGTGGGCCGGCCTGGTGCAACATGGCTAACTGTGCCAGATGCATGAAACTGCCTACAATGATGCTGTACCAGTCCCTGGTGGATTTCTGTGGGAACTTCCCATGGTTCTTCGCACTGCATTAAACTGGGCTGCTTTATGAATTCATATGCAGGGTGTTCCCTTTCTCGTTCACCTAGCGCAGAGTTGTTGTCTGTGACAATGGCACGAAAACAATACTTTATGTAAATAACATCCAAACGGAGATGCTCATTATTAATGCAGGCAGTTCTGAAGGCAAAAGCAAACAGCATTTGGCAGCGAGAACTTTGTTATTAAGGAATTCACTCTGCAAGCCACAAAGTGATTTGTAGTGCACTCAACTGACTTCTCTGTCTCTCTGCTGCTTTCTCACTATGGGCTTAATGCACCTTTGAGCCCTTCTCGCTAGGTGTTACAGGTGCAGGTAATAGCTTGCTTGCCCTTAGCAAAACAGTTACTCCAGGATAGATGCAGACAGACAGCATCTACACTGGGGTTGCAACACTACTTGAGTTTAACTCTCAGGTCTTTCACAGGCAAATTCTGCATCAGACTGGGTAAAGTTACCCTAGTTTAGAGGTTTGCATCATCTGTTCGCTACATTTTTTTCATGCTTGTGTAAATGTGCAGTCGGTTCAGGACAAAGGGAAAAAAAACCACATTGAGCTACAGGAGTGATTCATCAATATGGATGCAGGAAAAGAAGGTCGACTTCAATTGCTCTATAACCCGCACATCACAAAAGCTTGATGGAAATGCAAGAATCTTCCTAACCTCCCTAGAGAATTCACCAAGGCAAGCCAAAAGTCACAGATGGCAAATGAGCTAGTTGAACAGATTTCCTAAGCAATACCCTAACCATTGTGGCACTTCAGTGCTTGCACTGAAATGTACCCAGAAGCACATGGGTTTGCAGACTGTCTACGTGACTTTCCTGGAAGTCAATAACGTTCCAACCACTTTGGCAACAATTTCAGTAGTTTTGTGAAGTTCCTGTTAACCTGTTAGGTAAACAGAAATATTAGCATTTGCATGATGGAAGAGAAAAATCCAACTCTGCTACACATCCATTGGCAGAAGGAACTACTGTCATTGGGAAAACATCCAGGTCAAGAAGCCAGTTGAAAAAGTCACTCTGGTAAACAATGAAGAGCTCACTCACTCTTCCTTACCTCAGAAGAACCTAGGGTGTTTGTTGCAAGTGCTCATGAAGCTTTAGCTTGGAAAATGAGGGAAAGCACAAGTCAAGGAGAAGCACATGGAAACAGACCGACACATGCATTCTCCTAGAGGTCTATTAAAGTTTGACACTTGACCCTGCTTTGTGTCATTCAGGTCTAATCATCGACTCTCCCCTTCTCCTTTGCCTTGAACATACAAGGGTGCATCACAGCCAATGGATTCCTCCTCCATAACATTTCTTCTTCTCAATGTCCACAGACCACACTCCTCCCTATTTCTTTACTTGCTTGTTGCCTTATTGTAGTTTCTACTGTCACCCAGTCACCCCTGACTGCTTGTCTGCATCTTCTACAACAGTCCCTGCACATTGTACACTGTAGCCCTTGCCCTCTTCTTTCAAACTCAGTCTCTGCAGTGATGTCTACAATCAGAAGCAGCCAACAAGTACTGGCTTGGTTGATGGACTCAGTAAAATGTGTTCTAAGCCCAACTGTTCCACCTCTTTGCTGGATTTTTTTTTTTATCCCATCTTCTAGCTGATCTGTGTCTATGAAGACTGTAAGCTCTTCAGGACAGGAATCTTATCCTCTTTGTTGCAGTGTCCAACACTCCCTGTGGCATAAAAGTGGATAGATGCTTCTATAAAATCATGAAACTAAAAGTGAGTTGGCATGCTCAACTCCAGAAACTGGGTAAAGATTAATCAGAATTAATGCAACAGAAGCCGTTGGCCATAACCTGATTTAAGAACATGGTGTTGTAAGGCTTCAGAAAGGAGGAAGAGAATATAATTTCATTATGAAGCTATATAGGTCCTCACAAGAGACTAGATATAGTGCATTCAAAGAGCAGGATGGTTAATCTATCTGTTGCAAAGAATTACCTTCCCACCCCCATTGCACTTCCAAATATATACAAACATCCCAATACATGCCTGAGCCCAGAGAAAGCTTGTTCCCTCCATTTCAAGCAAATCCAATGATGCTTACCAAAAGGACTATGCAAGACTGAGATTTAAGTTGGTCACAAATGCAGTGGAAAATGTTCTCTTCTGCAACAGGCCAAGGCTGTGCTTCAGCTCAGCATTTTTTTTTTAAATTACCCCCAAATAACAATTCCCCAACAACTAGTCCATCCTGGTTTCTGCTACTGCACTGATTTGTTGATTACAGAGGAATAATGGCCTCTTTTCTTTTTCTTCCTCCTTTTGGAATGAAGGACCCTGCCAAATACTTTCGCCCCTGGGCTGAGCCTTGGTCAGTTCCACCCCCTGCATGAGAGAGTTAATGAAATACACAGCAGAAGGTTCCTTTCCCTCCTCCCCCTCAGGTCTTCAGCTGACTCAAGTACAGCTAATCCCATTACAAGAAAATAACGTGGATAATTCAAGCTAATGAAATCGTTACAAGAATGTGGACAGCCAGAGGTGGACATTCAGAACCAATTTAACACTCTTTGGTGTCGTTATACCCCGCACAGGAAATGTCTGAAAGGAGGAAGAAAAAAGCCCTCCTCTCTTGTTAGCTTAAATCCTGTTAGAGAGTTCAGGAATTAATCTGCCACATATCTTCCCTATTACTATTATCATCATCATCAATAATGTCTCCTCAGTAACCTCCAAAAATTAATGAATGAGTGTGCGGGATGAAGGGCAGGATGGAGTAAAGCCGCCTGACATGCTGAAACAAGTGTATTACTGTTATTACCTGCAGCTCCGGCTGAGAAATAAGGAAGGTAGCAGCTGGTGGAGGGACTTTTCAGAACAGGAGCTCACACTGTTTCTCAGTATCACTTGCACAGACATAGCTTAACAAGAGGCTACTCCCACAATCACCTGAAGGGTTAATCTGAACACTCAACTCGTATCAGAGCTTCTTACCTACTGGCTGCATCCCAACCAGACACTCCTGTAGGACATGATACTGTCTGATGATCACCACCCCAATGGTCCCCCAATCATGGGTAAAAACAGTTGTCCCGTTGGCAGAGAGGGGGATGACCCGGCCTAGTGTGTGTGCATCTCTCTCTCTCATTTAAATCACACAGAAATTTTGTTTTCAAACTTCCTTAGCACTTTACTTAGTCTACTACATAATCCCTGTTCGGAGACTTCTCAATTTGTTGCTGCAGAAAGGGTTACAATAGGAGCTGAGAAAGAAGAGGTTAAGCACTGCAGAGTTAGTGGGGTAAGTGCTGAGCACTAAACAAATAGATTCTCTTAATACAGAAGTTTCTTTGGCAATAAGGGAGGAGATAAGAGAAGTTTAGTATGATTTCACATACCATCTTGCCCTGTGATCCTGCATGTGAATTACAGTTGGATGTGGTCTGTGTGTGAATGGGAGACCTCCAAGGGAAACCAGAAGTGATGGTACGTGATGGTGAGCAACAACTAAACCAATGACCTAGAACAGTATTGGAGACCATTCTGTCCCTGAAGTACCACTTGGAAGTGTCATGTAATATACACAGTCCCACCACCCACCTATGGTCATTAAAGCTTTCATGGCACTTTTAACAGGATTAGACTAGTTGGACCCAGCATCGAGCCCAAATTCCAACTTGTATAATGATTTTGACTGTTGAAATCCCACCTGCAGTTTCCATTGGATATGCCATTTTACTTTATACTGCACTGCTAGGTAGTTTTACTATACACCCTTGGGTGACTATCATGTTCCACACCACAGGTTGCTGCATATCTGCAGAAGATAGAGCATAGATTTTGATCTATGCTGCACCTAGTTTGGCATATTTTTACATTTGTAAAGCTCATTCCTCAGCAAATGTTAAAGACACCACTCAACGATAATGAAACAGAATTATAACACAGTTTTTCATAGTTCTCAAGATAATACCAAGGTGTCCTGAGAGACATATGACTACATGAAATTTGGTTGTGGCTGGAAACATCTTACGGAAAGATGCCATAGAAATCAAGAACGGTCATCTTCAACGTACACGATTCTTGGAGGGTAGAGACATCCTTCAAGGTTAGACTCGAACACAAACTAAGATTTAGAACCATTGTAGCCCTTGAGCCATAGCAAAGGTTGAGCTGCTAAATCAAAGAATGTATCATCTGATAGTTATAAACGGGAGAAGAAATAAGGACTCCAAGATTCTCTTCCAGAATCAGCCACTGATTTGTGACCTTGGGAAAGTCACAACATTCTCGTTCAACTTTCCCACCTACAAAGCAGGGAAATATTTACCAATCTGATAGTGTAAGGAAGTATAATTCTTCAATTAATTAATGGTACCAGAGTGCTTAGTGATAAAAAGGTGAAGTCCAAGGGCAAATATTTTAAAGGGCATAAGAAATCTAATGAGGACCTACTTCAAAATGGCTGATGAGTTTTAAGATACAAGAGGGGTGATTTTGGTTTGCAAACAAGGCAAGTCACCCAGAGCCCTGTGCAATTAAGGGAGTGGAAGGCTTTAGTATTGGCTGATCCCCTGAGGATACACAGTCAAAGGGCACCTAACCATTATTCCATGGCACGCACACAATCCGAAATGAGAGGGAACTGAGTCAATAGGATGATTCTTTCTTCTCTGGAAGCAGAGAAGTGCAGGAAAGACTGGGGGAACACAAGTGTGTGTATGGGTGGGAGGGAGAAGAGGGGAGGAAAGGAGAAAGAGAAGGAATGCATGTTGCAGGGGCTGTGTGGCCCACTGGGAAGTGCCCCGAATGAACACTGCACTCAGATCTCTCAGGGTGCCTTCTTGCGAACATGTCTAATTACATCCAGACGGTGCTTTTGGCGCACCTGCCACAGCAACTGTTTATCTCGCCGACAAGTTAAAGAGCATCATTTGCAAAGTTCGCTAGGAAGGAAAGCCAATTATCATGTCCCCGGCTAGGCACAAAGAATCCTCTCGCTTTATCTCCACTGCTTGCTCTCCACAGAGCCGGCAAGGAGGCTTTCATGCTAATTTTTGCTGATTCCCTCCCTGCTCCCCTCTTTGCAAACAATTTCTTCCACCCTCTCCCCCTTGCTTTGCTCCTCCATTTGGAAGCAGTTCTACAGCTTCCCTGAGAACTAACTGGGCAGCAAACCTGTGATTTGGAGGGGGGGGGGGGGGAGCTGGTGGTGAAAACAAACAAGTGCGTTTGCCAAAAATGAGACCTGCTCTCACATAGTTGCTTCTCACCCGCTGACTCACTCCTCTTTCACTGCAAAATATTCAAACGTCTCCTCCCCAATCTGGTGAAATGTCAAAAGGCAGTCGGATCAGGCAGCGTTTGAATAGAGAGACCGTGAGATATCATAATTAGAGTGGTCATTAGTAACACATGCGATGGAAGGACTTGCAAATGAAGTGTGGATTTTACGCTTTTAAACTTATCCTGAATATGGAGCAGAAGCGGGGGTTTAGGCAACAGGACCAGTTTCAAGTGGCAAAATAAAGTGACATTGTGGACAAGCACAAAATATATATCAACACAGATGCTGAAGCCACGAGCAGGATGGGGAGTGAGAATTCCACAGTGAGTGGCTGCAATCCCACACCTTGACTTCTACATCCCTTCTAGGAGTCGCTCTCCCAAAATCCTGTCTTTAGCTGCTGCATCAGCTTGGCCTATCTATTTCTGTTTATATCGTCCTTCCTATTCCCATCTTTACTACTTTGTATCACCCAGCACCTGTCCCCTTACAATTCTCATGGCTTCTCTCTCACAGTAGTGTCCAAAGCTCTTTCTTCGTTCCGCACTCCCCCCACCAGCTTTCTCAGTTCCCTCCCTTTAATTCATTCTATTCTATTGCCATAGCCAAGTACTCTTTTACTCCCTCCTTCTTCTAGCTCTAACACTTTGGAGATCTCATCTCCTTGTTTTCTGGCTGTCACTTCAAATCCCCTCTTTTCTTAGTGCTCCTGGTAATGAGTTGATGTCTCTTCCCTTCCTCTTCTTGTCAGCCCAATATTCTCTTCTCACTCGGGACCACCAGTTGACTTATTTGTTTTCGTTGTTGATTAAAGTTTCATTGCAGTGTCTTTCTGTTACACCTTCCCAAGCACTTTGAATTAAAGGTGTCTTTATAGATCACGTAATGTCATGGGTGCTGCTGGTTAGAATAAGTCCGGGGCATGACTTCAGGATATAGGCAAAGCTGCAAAGGTCTACGTTCAATAGAAGAAACTACATCTAATGATCACAGAGGCAGAGGGTATGAGGAGGGGACACAGCATCAGATCTGAAAGCTGGGACTTTCCGTGAGTGAAACCCCACCAATGTGACTCAGACTCAGTGGTTTTCAAAGGAAAGAAGGTGAATGCAATTTTCAACATATATTTTCAGTATTTCCTTAAAACAGCCTTCTTCATTCAAAAGGATTTGATGGGGAGGGGAGGAGAAGGGGCGTGGTGGGGGGAATGGAGAGGGCAGGGGAGCAAATTCATTTTAAAATTCAATTACACAACCATGGAAATATACTCAGCAGCATCCAGCCTGCTTTACCTGCCCTGTCCCTAACAGACGCCCTTCTCTGAACCTTTTCTTTCACAGCTGTAAGACAAGGAAAGAACCAAACCCAGGTGCAGGACAGCACATGAGATGGTAACACTTGATTTATAGGAAGGAACCCACACCCGTTTTTGCTTTTCATTAACTTCTGTTGTACATCTGCAAAATATTCTTCTTGGTTCAACTTAATGGGTTAAAATTACTCCCACATGCCCCAACATGGCTCACCATTTCAAGTCAGTTTGGCCCCGTACCTAAGTCTCTTCTCCCTTTCTAGGAACCCATAAGTATGGTCTGTGAGAAATTAGGAGGTGGGAGAGGGGTGCACCTAATACGTGTTTTCAAAATATTGACCAATATAATAATTTTATTATCTCGCTCTATTTGCCCAAAGACATTTAACTCTATCTGGGAGTAGGTCTGCATCATTTTGCTAAGTAGGGGGAAGAAAAGGGAGTGTGGAGAGAAAGAAGCTCAAATACTTCAAGATGATTAGACTTCTACCTCCTGAAATATTCCCATTACCCCCACACAGATCTCAGCATAAAATTTTCTATGGTGGTCACTGATCCTCTCTGTGACTCTTAAGTATTTGTAAGTATAATCTTAACTTTTTTATGAAGTAGACTATTAGCTCTGCTTGACAGATCGAGAAACTGAGGCAACATCAATGTTATATTTGCAGGCGAGTGAGAATATAGATCATCTCAGCCTCAACCCAACACCTTAACTAATCGCAACACCAGAGCTTAGTAATATTCACTATGACTGTTTCCCATTGCTTAAACTGTTTTCTCTCTTTTTTTTTTTAAATGTAATAACATCTTGCCCCTTACTCAATTTATTTTCCTTAACAGTTGCTTATGAGGGACCTTATCAAAAGCTTTCTGAAATTCCAAGTAAATTAGTAATTAGGCAGGTTTTCTGAATGGTAATTAGGCCTCTCTATGCCCCCTGATGTATTATTTACCTGAGAAGATATACATAATTAGGGCTCTTCTTTATAACTGGTATTACGTGCACTAAATTCTACTCTAGTCTATTGTGTAATTACACAATTAGGCTGCATGCTAAACAGAAAAGGCATAATTCTGAAAACTGAGCAAAAAAATCTTCCTTCACCAGCTCAGTGACAGGTTTTAAAATTTTAATATCCTTCCCATTTAAATCAGGTGCTAGAATCAGGTTTGGCTTCTTAATTTTGTTTCATTTAATCCCACTTTGCAAGGTTTAATGTTGTGCAAGATACTAAATTCCTTAAAGAGATTTGCTTTAAGGCTAGTGTTAAAAGGGGCATTTCCTTTCCCAGGCCTATATGGATTTGCACTGATTGTGGAAGTAGAATTTTATTGTCTTACATTTTTCTCTCCCCCCCCTTCCCTGCACATTTCCTCCACCTCCCAAATAATGATTATTTTTTGACAGCTTCTCAGCTGCAGCTAGAAGAGAATGACAGACGTAGACAGGTACAGTTGCCATGGTACAACTGTCACACTAATTTAGCTCTACAGCTCTGGTTCCCACAGAATAATTTAACCAGCCATTGTGGCAGGAGGAAAGGTGGAGAGTACTGTGGCTGAGCCTAAATGGTCTAACTTTTCTCGCCAAAGAACCTAATTCAAGACCCATTTTTGAAAACATGCATTGATGTTCCCCAAAAGGCTCTCAGAGGTGGTAGTGTAAGAGATCAAAATTGGGATGCCTTTGGAAAAGATTATACCTAAACATGGATTCTATGGAAAGACACAGGTCAAGCATGCCCCAATGTGTCTTCTGGGAATGCACGCAAAGACCAAAGTCAGTTTTCCTGTCTCTTTATGCTTGCTGTGACCTCAAATTTGTTTCCTGCTTCTTTCTCTGTTCAGCACAATAGCCAATAGTACAATATGTGGATTATTATTCTGAGCTTCTCACTAATGGATATTATTATTATTAATTTAGATTGTTCTCTCATCCTTCCTAATAAAGGAGCACATGCAGTGGCATGTCTTACTTCGGTAGGTTTGAGGTTTGTTTCTTTTTTTAATACACTGCCCCCTATGTATCTGTCATAGAGCATAGTCAAAGAAATGTGCCTTGCCCATGTTCAGTGGCCTCATGACTCTGACAGAAGATATCCAATAAGAAGAAATGGAGATCTTGAGCATTAATATCTGGTTCATTATACCAGTGAAACACAAAAAAAGATCTTGCCCTGAAAACTTGAGAGTCTTAAAACACTGAGGTTCACATTTTCAATGCTGTCTCAGGGACTTAGCCAGTCAACTCCTGTTAAACTGAAAAGAAACTGCACATCCAACCAGGTGGGTACAAAAATCCAGTTGTTACTTCTGTTCCCTTCTTCCATCCCAGAAAAGAGTAAATTTGCTCAGTTTCCAAGCCCTGCTCTTCAAACAGTATTCCCTTCCAGCATTGCCTTTCAACTTTTGTTGCGTGGTCTTCAAAACAGACTGGTGTATACCAACGTTGACTATAGTGGTTAATACTCATTCCAAATGGTGTCAGAAAATGGCCTAATCTTGTGGAGCTATCAGCACTGGTCATGCAGCAGAGCTCAGGTTGCATGGCCTTTCCCAGCAGCCCTAGTGGCAATGGCTCCCCAGCCCCAACTCCACCATGTCACCACCCCAAAATCCCAGACCTGACTCTGGATGCAGCTCCCCACCCTGCTGCAGCCCCATCCCATTCTCCTGGCCACGCTCCCTGCCTGCATGGGTCCTGGCAGGTCTCCACAGACACCCTGGGACTGTACAGTGGTGATGGTGCAAGGCTGGGACATGCAGGAAGCAGATCACAGGTCTGCTCTAGCCCTGTGCTGTCACTGCCTGGCGATCCTGGGGTCTCCATGGAAAGTAGCCAGGAGCCATGTGGGCAGAGCATGTGGCCAAGTGGACAGGAGCTGTGCTGGGGCTGGGCTTGTTGGGGTGGTGACAGCACAGGACTAGAGCCAGGGCAGAGCCACGATTTCAGCTTCAAAGCCAGAATTTTATCTTTACAGCATCATTCAAGAATTCTGTAATTATCCTTATCTGGTCACTTTCTATTCTAGTCCAGCCCTGCAGGCTACATGCAGCATGCACCAGATTGGCTCTGTGCAACACACATTGCATGGGGTGGGGGCTGGGACCAGCACGTGCCTCATGCAGTGCATGGGGTCGATCCAAGACCTACAGGTCAGATCACAGGGCTCCTCCAAGGGTCGGATCCAGCCTGTGGGCCATATCTATGACGCCTCTGTTCTAGTCCACTGTAGATTATTTTCTCTAGTCTAGATTAATCAGAGCTTCCACATGGATTTTGTAGAATGGAAGCTAATGTAGAATTTCTACAGTCTTTCGGCCAGAAGAGGCTAGCTATTGTTGAAATTCAGCCCTAGCACATACTGTTTCTTGTATGGCCTAGTATTCAGGTAAACACAGTCCTTAAAGGAGTGATTCTCAACCAGGGTGCCATGGCACTCTGAGGTGCTGCGAGATCCCTTTTAGGGTGTTGCACATTATCAAGCACTCTTTGGTGTATGAACAGCTACACATGATTCACGAGGTAAAACCAGAAATTTCAAATGGGAATCTGGAGTGTCAAAACCATTTTGACCTGCTGTGGTCTGAGTTCTTTGCAACACAAGAATTGCTCTCTTATTTTTCTGTAATCAAAAAATGAGTTAAAGCTAAGCTGTCATTTTCCAAAGAGTGCCATGAGTCTAACAAGGTATACCTCAAGTCTAAAAGGTTTAAAACCACTGCCCTAAAGAATATTTCACAGCTCTAAGAGGTCAATATTCCCCCGCTCACATGCAACTCTAGTGAGGTCGCTGGGTTACGACACACACCTATAAACACGCAGCATTATGATCTACAGGATCTACTGAAACTGTGTGAACTTCAGTGAGGACTTCACACATGGAGGGCATCCCACATGGTTTAAAGTCTCTAGGGCATCATTCTTCCTGTGTGGAATACCTTGCAGGACCAAGCCTAAGAGTTTGTAAAGCACCTAGTTACCATGGTAATGACCCAGAGGCAGGGAATTCAAAGCAGCCCGCAGCCTGAACTTCATTGAGATTTAGGTACTTATCTCCCTTAGGCTCCTTTGAAAATCTCAATCTAACTGTTTAAACTGCAGCTTTTGTCAAAAATAAGTTAAGCTAAAAATAGTATCTCCACAGTAAGGCCCAGAACAAATCTGCTCTCCCAGAAGGATTTTTTTTCAAGTCAGCTGGTTTCAAAAGACAGAAATGTAAATTTTTAGCACTACCAAAAATGTGCACCTGTAACACAATTTTTAATGTGTCTTGTGTCTGGCCGAGTGAAAACCCAGCTTCAGACAAGCCAGGATACAACACTAAAAAAGCAGAGTGGCTGTTACATACTGAACTGAGATTATGGTGCTAACAGTCAAAAGATACCAACTTCAGATTCAACCAAAGAGACTGCTTCTGATGAAATAGAGAAAAAATATAGAAGCAGCAAGATAATTTTAGGCAAACACACTATTTTAAACACAGCTACATTTTCAAGAGAATTTCCGTTCTTGTAAAGCTGTAGAATGGCTTCAAAAAAAGTAGTCAGATTAATTATTTTAATCAGGAGAACAGAGAAATACACAGAAGATCAAATAAATGCAAATACATTAAAAGAATGTGGAAGTTCACCTAACTGCCTCTCTTCTTATTATTCAAGCACTTCAATCATGGGAAGATCTGTAGGCAAGGAATGGTCTCCAAAGGCAAGAAACCATGTCACCCATTTCTTTGGTCTTTTAAAAATGGGACTAATCATAGCATCAAAACATGCTATCAGAAACTGGCAACAAAATACTCTCAGGCTAGGAACAGACACTGCATTTGTCCCTGGACAAGTTATGCCTGTGTTTGTCTCAGAACAGAAATATCCTGCGATCAGTATGTACCCACATCATCCTTCTAACCAGTGTTTAGTGAACATCTGAATGCATTACTGCTTTTCTGCCATTGATTCAACGATGCAATACCAGGATAGCAGTTCAAACATACTTTGAGGTGACCCAGGTGGGATAACTATTAGTACTTCTTACCCTGTGAACCTTTTTAGGATTTATCCCAGGACTTATGTAACATCTCTTTGTATGTTCATAGTATGATGTAGTAGTAGTAATAATAATAATAATAATAATAATAATAATAATAATAATAATTTAAAAAGTCACACAGCAAAGACCTTTAACATACAACACTTTTTGGTATTTGTATCTGGAATTCTGATATCCACCTATTGCTGTGAACCTACTAAAGCCTTATATCCTTTTGTTCATTGGATGCTGGTCATCTCTGTTCAGGAGCATCTTGTTAAATATACAGTTTCTATGCTCAAGAAAGGGCTATTTTTAAAAAAAAATAAATATCCATTCGAGATTTTTATCATATTTCTGTAACTATCTGGCCATTCTTCATCAAACTCAAAAAGCATTTAAAACCGACAGACAGGGAAACAAGTTTGTCCTCTCTGTATCTATGTATACGCATCTCATTTTTGGTTAGTCTATAAAGGTACATATCTACCCTGCTTTCTGAGAGGGAAACAGAAAGCAAGAAGAAGCAATTTTGCCCAGAGAGATGCAGCAAAACATAGTGGCAGGGTCAGAAAAAGATCGCAGGTGAGCCAATTTCTAGTCTGGTACCCAGCCCATCAGACTTCATCACTTTTCTGTTTTGCAAATAACCATTTCTGGCCACTGGATTTGCTCTTCCTGCTTCCTTCCTTTTCTAGATATAGGCCTAATGGATGACAGTAGTAAAATTGTATACAGAGCCTTGAAGAGAGTATTACATGGAGCAATAAGGACACAATTTTTTTTTCCCCAAATGGATATTGCAGATCTAGGGATTCCTCCTTCAGTCTATGGTAAAACATCCAGAATTAAACTTACCCAAGCAACAGCAATCTGACAGGAAACAAAATATTTTTACCCAGAAGTTATCCAATAACAATGAATGTTAAAAGCCATATTTGCAATGTTTATTTGAGGCTGTGTCAGAACAGCAAAGCTAACCAACTGTTTTTAAAAGGCTGTTACATATTGCATACACAATCACAGTACTGGTATATATACACAAAAGGTTTTGGGGATAATCCTGAGGAAACACTTATTACCACGACAGAAAGCACATACCAGGACAGAAAGCACAAATGGTCCTGTAGTTATAGCAGTGTTGGACTCAGAAACTGGGTTCCAATTTCTCACCTTGCCACATATTTTCAGTGTGACCTTGGACAAATCACTTCTTTGCCTCAGCTGCCCCGTCTAAATGGGAATAGCATTTGCTTTCTTCACTCGTTAGCTTATTCTTTAGGCAATATTTATGTGAAGTGCCAAGCATGATGGGGTTGCACCAATACAGCAGTTCATATGAGAAATAAATAATGCTCAGAGTTGTAAGGGGTTTCATTAACAGGCTATAGTCTCAATTTTTGCTCCTCCAAGGGCATAAAATGGGCATACAAATGGAACAAATGTAATGTATGCCCACTCCCAAGTTGGTTTTACAGGAAGGGCCTGCCATAGATGAGAACTAGGGATCAACCTCAAGCTTTTAACTAAGACTTGTCTTGCAAGAGTCACATCTCTCTAGGAGAGTTGCAAAATAAATGCATAGCTTAATTGTAGCAACAAACCCCACCCCAAAAAACAAAAGCTCCAGGAACGCAGTTAACAGGGCTCCCATAAGATCTGAACAACCTTGCTTATATTTCTTACACTTTCTGGATGGGAGAGGCAAAAAGCAGTTTATTCCTTTATCAGGTATTAGTTAAAAAAATTCCTCAGCATTTTCAAGCGCACAAAAATAGGATTAACTTAGGCAAGACTCTACTGTCCCCTAGATATTTTAAAATATGGCCCCATTGTATTGGCATGAACTATACTGCAAGCAGAGGAAGCTCACAGAAAGGCAAAAGGGAATGCTGCCTAGTAGCTTCACTAATTTAATTCATGGACTTTGACTAGTCTAAGTGGCTGCTGAGATGGCCCCCTCCACACAGCCTCTTTCCTCCCCCTCCCAACTCAAAACCTCTTAAATAAAATAAATTAAACAACAAACAAAACACACAGCCTGAGCGTTTTATGGCTCTGTTCTCCGGTGGGAGCCAGAAAAATGCAAATGAGTCCAGAGACCGACAGAATGGCTCATGGCAGACTCCGAATGCTGCTGCGCGGGGATTTGTGTGTTTTGGTTCTCTCTTCCTCCCACCCCCAACCTCCAAAAAAAAATCTTTAATCATATTCAGCACAATGCCATAGGTGTCTGCAACCAATCAGAGGCGATGGCAGACACTTGCACCTTGCTGACAGATGCTGTCAAAATAGCCTCGCAACCACGGGTTTGATGATAACGTGAAAATGAGATACAAATGAGGGGCTATCAGAGAGGAGTGGGAACAATGTTCTTCTCAGTCTACTGGCTATGCACACTCAAACAAACTCGATGGAGGGATGTAATACACACACGGGCATGAAGGGGGAGGGGGTGGGGGAGAAGAGGGAAATGAGATACCTAAAAATAACCTGCCATTACCAAGTATTTTAAAGAGATGTGCCAATAAAGGGACAGCAGAGATCATCTTTGTTGGCTGCAAACATTTCTAGCACACGTTTGTAGACTCCAAATCATATTATAAACAGCATACGCTACAGAGTTCACCTATCCTTGGCTGAAATGCAGCCAGTTTAAGGTAGATTAAGGAAGATTTTATCAAAAATAATTCCTCATTCTTTAAAATGTACCATTTAAATTTAACTAAAAATGTAGGGGGAAAAAGGAAGTTTCAAACCAACTGAAATTGCAGAGAAAATTCAAGGAAATGAAAGGCAGTTACCTTAAGCCAGAACTAGGATACATAAGGGGAGTAAGTTAGATTCCCGTGACTATGAAGGATGTAATCCCCAAGACTGCATCTTATTTTCAAATACACACCCTCATTTATATTCAGCAAGATATCCATGTACCCAGACACCAACCTGTTCATAAATTCAGCTGCCAGTTTTGCCAGAAAAAAAAAAAATCACCACATGTGTATGTCTACACTGCAGGTAGACTTACAAGTTTGCAACTATGGTGCAGTCTAAAGATCCCAGAGATAGCTTTAAACAAACTAGCTAAACTACTGGATGTAGTCCATGGTGTTGCAGCTAGAGTTCAGCATAGATTAATCTGCCCTGCTGAGAAGCAGCGTAGACATATACTTAGCCTTTAAAAATCCCAGATATTCTGGGGCCTTGATGTTACATTTCACCTGAGTCCCATACTAGAAGAGAATACACCAGGAAATTGGCTCTGGGTTTGAATGGGTATGTTTGCCATTTAAAAATCTAATACACTAATAAAGTGTTCATACACTAATATACTAATAAAGTGTTCATGTAGCAAACACTGCAGCCTTCTGAACTTCAGCTGTAGTCGCTAGCTGGAGAGGAACTAGCTTTAGAATGATTTCCAGGGGTGCTGTCTTCTAGCTACTTCGCTTCTAAACCTTCACGCTGCAGATGGAGGATACAAACTGGGTCAAAAGTATTCGGTTGTCCACAGCTATTTTAAAGTATGACAATGCTCACATTGTGCTAGGCAGCAGCATCGTGTAGAAGCAGCCAGTCTAAGCTGGAAGAACTTTATATCTGAGAAGGGTGGAAAGTGCTGCTGAACCAATACAGATCATCTGAGAAAAACATTTGAGAACCTAATCCTACTAAGTTAGACAGGATCCATCTTTAACACAGACGTTGGAAGCTACAGTTCTCATATCACACGTGGGGAAGCTGAGGCATATACACTTGGGTCTCTCTTTATGTGAATTCGTTTTGCGCAAATTCGCTTATATGCGACAACCTTATTTATACCAGAAATTCACTTTGTGCGAGAAAAATTCGATCATATGCAAAAAGGCATTCAACACGGCTATGCACATAATAATGGATTTGCTTTATGCGAATTTGCTTTATGCAAGGTTTTTTTGGAATGCAACCCTCGCATAAAGAGAGACCCAAGTGTATTCTGAAGTGACTTACTGTCATGCAGCACGTTAATGACAAAGCCTAAAGAAAAACACAGCTTGGGAGAACCATGTCTTGGGACAAAGCTTCTTCCCTTATCTATATGATATATTTACTCACATATCACACACAGCACTTCCCAAAACAAATCAGCCCCCTAAAATGAGGAGAGGAGGGGAATGTATGCATCTTAAGTGGGGAAGCTGATTTTCTGCCCAGAAGAGAAGCACCCCACTTGGATTCTCAATCCAGCTTTGTTTCTTTCTGGCAGCAGCCATGGCATTTGTATTTAGGCAGCTCATGGAGTCATTTGACTTACTGGCTCCTTGTTCTTCACTCCAATTCCTTTTTAATGGTCTTGATGTTCCACTAATCAAGCTCACCTTTCTTCTGGCAATGTTGCTGTCTATTAGCTATTCCTAGTCTCTCTCTTCCCATTTCAGCCTTGCAGCTATTTTTAGCTCGATCCACCCATGGAGATCAGGCTTCAGCAGCAGCTATGCTGGGATGATTTAATTGGGGATGGTCCTGCTTTGAGCAGGGGGGTGGACTAGATCTCCTGAGGCCCCTTCCAACCCTAACTTTCAATGATTCTATGATAGGGTTTCAGCATCTGTTTGAGAAGCAAGAGAGTACACGCAAGGTGAAAATTAGACACTCTCTCTGCTCTATGGAGCTGTAACTCTGGAAAAATGTTTTTTTTTTCCATTCTACCTTCCCAAAAAACAAGGTGCGTGTCTTATTTCAGGCCATGTGAAAATCTGGGAGCAAACAGTGGCACTCAGAAGCTACGGACATAGCTTCAATGTGACCCTCCAAATGCTGCTGGTAGAGTAATACCCATGGTATTCCTGCAAATATTGCTCAAAGGGTCAATGTACTTCATATGACAAACCAACATTTCTCTTACTGGGTACTATTTAGAGCAACTGTACATATGCAGCTGCATCCAGTTTTTAGTAGATCTGCATTCATGCAGTCACAGTGTGTGGGAAGAAGGAAAAGTCAAAAAGCTGCTGGGCTAATTTTTCACAAATGCCAAGCACCTGCATCTCCACTCAACTCCAACTGTGGTTTCAGGGGCTCAGCACCTCTAAAAAGAACTGGACCTTGTGGGTCAGTAACATAAGACATCAAATGCAAGAGGTTTGTACCTGAACTGTCTTAAGAACGTAGAGCCTCAAAATGTAAGCAACACTAACACACTTTAGAGCAGGGGTGGGCAGTCTTTCGGGCAGGCCAGAATTTGCAATCTAGCCACAGCTGCCAAAAATGGAAGTCTTCATATCCCTACCCCGAGCATCCAACTGTCTGCAGATTCCCGGCCTATCTAGATCAAGGGAAGCATAGATGTAGCAAAGCAGCAAGCTCCACAGAAGAGGGGAGTGCTACAGAGGGGACGGGCAATATGATGCAGCTCCGTGGTACTAATCCCCCATGCCAGACTGGACCTTTCAGGGCTAGGCTGGTTTCTTTGCAGGCCAGATTTAGCCCATGGGTCGTAGGTTGCCACACCTTTCTAGAGAGGGCTTAAATTAAAACACACAGGGGATTGTCTGCCAACACAGGGGACGGGGGGAAGTTCAAGAGCATAGGCAGGGGTTTGCAGTGGGGTTGGCTCACAAGGTCTCAGCACCTGATATGGAGCCTCCAGAGCACTCAACCAGGGTCACAAGAGATTCTTTCAGTGGTGTTGGGGTGGGGCGGCATACTGCACAGTATTAGCACAGTTAGGTGTGTAAACATCTACACACGATTCACAAGATAAACTCACAGATTTCAAATAGGAATCCACAGAGTCAGAGCCATTCTGAACTGCTGCAGTCTCGTGGAGTTCTGCGCAACCAAAGAATTGTTCTGTTATTTTTTCTGCAGTCAAAAAACAAGTGAAAGCCAGGAGACGGCATTTTCCGAGGGGTGCCTTGAGCTGAAAAAGGTTGAGAACCACTCCTCTAGACTTACGAGAGCCACAGGTTCTAGACCCAACAGGGGCTAAGGAACCCTTTCTTCTCCGGAGATGGGGGAAGTGAGTTCCCCCAAAGTCCATGAGGGTCTTTGCAGCTCTCAGAAAGACAAAAGGCCTGTCTGTGCTTTACATGGACATTAAGAGATCCCGTGTCATTTAGAAAACTAGGCTAAAACATTCATTTCCTGCTGTACATCAGCTGCTGCCTACCTCATAGGACAGTGAAAAGGTACCAAAACATGACAAAGCAGTATGCATGGAGGGGAGGTCACGAGTCAGCAAAACAGAGATGCAGAAAGGCCATTCTGGGTGGATGCCAGTGCAGAGGAAAAGGCTCTTGAACTAGCAGTGGCAGAGAGCATGAGGGGACAGTTAAAACAGGGGACAAGTCCAGAGGAAGATTTTTAAAGCAAGAGCAATTTATAGACCAAGCCCAACTGCAAACCTGCCCACTTCCATTGCTAGAACCATTCCTTGTAGACTGCAGATGCATGTAAAAAGGGACTTTTACTAAACCTGACAGCTTCCTCTTTCCCCACAGGTAGGGCAGCCGACTGCCTCCTCCCCTCCCCCCGTGCCATCGTCAGTTTGTAGGGTAAACTTGCCTGCTACAACAGACCTAATTTCATGGGGCTTTTGCGCAAGCAGCGGGGTGGAAAATGATCATCAGGAGCCATCATGTGGAGAAGCACCTCTCCCGTTTCCTAGATCCAGCTCCCGCCCCAGAACTCAGGCAGCCCGAACGTGCTGGCGCTGGGCCGGTGTCATAGCAGAGAGAGGCTACCAATGATCTTTCCAAATACCGGCAATGCTGAAGTGAGAGCACGCTCTTTCCCATCTTCCCCCCTCCACCCACCCTCCCCAGCACTGACGAGAAAGACAGCGCAGTCCTGCGTGACAGCGTGAAATTAATACGATTTTGGGGAAAGTTGGCAGTGAATAATGAGCATCTGAAATACCTTGCTTCCACCCCTCACCCACACTTTTTTTTTTTTTAACCCATTTGCTGCTGGCATGCCACTGTGGCACAAACAGAGCAGGACACATATATGTGGATTTAAGGTGGAAACAGTGGCAATTCTGCAGGGAAGCAGTTCCACAGATGTGCGTGGCTCCCTGAAAGCAACTGGTTTGCAAAACAGAGTGCTGGAAGAGACATGACCATGCTGGCAGCAGCTGGGCCCAGTGCAGGCAGGTTCTTTGACCAGTACCCAGGGCTATCAAAAGCAGAAAACTCCTGGTTGACCTCTCCTTACTCCCTAAATACTGGATCTCAGGTAGGTCCCCAAGGAATCGCCAGGAACAAGTGGTAGAAGCCCCTTAGGAGATGCCACAGTTAAGACCAAATAAACAGAAGAGGGAAACCATTTAATCTATCTAGATAATTATAATAGTAACAACAACAACCACCACCACCACCACCACCATCATATCACCTACAAACAGCAAGCAGAAAAGACTGCATAACCAAAACACTTTAATGAAGGAACTCGGCAAAAGCCAAGATGGGTTCTTGAACCAAGGTGATTTAGATAATACTGTGTCGAGGATAGCAGAGTTCTCCCAGAGCTCCCATGGATAAGGCCACTTGACTGAACAGTGGCTACTGCGGCATGAAAGTGCAACTGCCTTAAACAATGCCGAGAAAAACTTTTATAATAAAATGCCCATCTCTTCCTTTGTGCTTTAAATTAGTACATAAAATACCTTACAAAAGGACAGCTTTATGTCCACTACACAATGGGAAAAGCAGGGAACAGCTAGTGATTTTTTCCAGGTTATGAAGCAGACCACTAACAGAGGCACGACTGAGACTCAGGTCTCCTGAGTCCCTGTCCAGTGCTGTATCTGCCAAGCCGTGCTTCTTTTCCAATTAGCATGACCATCAGTTTTATGGTAGGCATTACCTGCTACAAACCTTTCGCATAAAATCATAGAAGATAGGGCTGGAAGGAATCTGAGGAGGTCTAATCCAACCCCTTGCTCAAGGTGGATCATCTTTGTCTAAAACCATGCTAGACAAATATTTGTCTAACCTGCTTTTAAAACTGCTAAGGATGGACGTGCCAGAACTCTGCTGCATAGCTTGCTCCAATGCTTACCCACCCTTACTCACAGCAAGGAAGTTTTTCCTAAAATCTAAGCTAAATTTCCATCCCCTTTAATCCTTCCTCCCTGAAACAGTTACTGTAGAAAGGGACAGAGTTGGCAAGTGGCCATCTGAAATGCAGATGGCCATCTTAAAGAGGCAACCACCGAGTTAGCCTAAGCAGCACCTCTTCCAGATGGAAGCAGACCTTGCCAGCTTCAGCTGGTTCATAAGGAGGCTAAACTTTCAGTCTACTGAGGTTACCCACAATCTCAGCACCACTGGCAAAACTCCGCCAGAGTTAGACGTAAGCTGGCTTTTATCATTATTCATTCTTTGGGCTCATGATGTCAGGATGGGCTGAAATTCCAACTGGATCACCATCTTCCATCAAGACGTTCTTATGTCTGTCTTTTTGGGCAGAGGGCCAGGCAGCAATTCAACTACTTCCCAACAGCCTCACAACAAGATCATCATAACAATAGTTGAGAGTTGAAGATCCTATCATTCAACAATGTTTCAACCACTCTTCTTAGCCTTTTGGTGACTGCATTCCTATTAAAAACCACTCCCTTGCAGGAGGCAAGAACAAAAAAGCTGAGCATTCATTCAACAGAAAGAGACATTTCTGCGGGGAAAGAACACTAACTACATGTGTTTTATGGCAAGACTGTGTCTTTCTATGAGCTCTAAAGGCAAGACGCGTGTAAGTAACTCGAGAAAATTTTAAATTCCACTGGATCGAATGCGGAGCAAACATTGCTTCAGCGCTGGGTCTGGAATATATATATTTTATGGGAAGGGTTCGACAAATGTCAGCACCTGAAAGAGTTTTGTTCTTTAACACAGGGGTGGGCAAATATGACCTGTGGACTACACTCGGCCTCCCAGGCAATAACATCCAGCCCATGGGTGCCAGCCAATTAACTGTCCCCGCCCAGCCTGCATGCCTTGCTCCCACCCTCATGCACAGGAGGGCCTGGGCTTAGCCAAGATGCACAACTTCTGAGTGGGGCCACTGCTCAGCTCCCCAGCCTCCAGTGGCTCCTCCTGCATCCCTGCTGCAGTGCTTGCTCCAGGCACCAGGTAGGGAGGCAGTGGCGGGCAGGGGAAACTGCAGCTAGGTGGGAGTACAAAACTGGGGTTGCGTGCGAGTGCGGAGCCCAGGGACTGCACCCACGGGAGGGCAGTGGGAGTGCAAAGCTTGGGTGGAGACAGTGTGGGTGTGTGGCATTTGTGGGGTATGAGGGAGGGTGGTGGGGAGAACCCCCCGCCCACCCCATCATGGTGCATAGCCCCTGTCACTGGCAGCAGCAGCAGCCGGCCCTTGGTGTGTTCATAGCCTGCGAGCTGCATGTGGCAGCAAGGACCACATGCCAGGTGGATCCACCTCTAACTTGTGGGGCTCCTCACAGGTCACATGCAGCTCCGGGTCCTCACGCGCCACCAGGGGAAGTCCCGTGCAATGTAACCGGCTGCCTTCCCTGCTCCCTACCACCACATGCAGCTCACAGGACTCTGCCAGGAAGCAGGTGGCGGGGTTCCTCCCTGTTCCAGCGGGTTCCCATGAGCAGCATGTAGCAGCAGGGAGTGCAGAAGGGAGCCAGCACCATCGCGCAGGGGTCCCCTTCGCTGGTGCATGAGTGCTGGGAGCTGCATGTGACCTGCGAGGAGACCCATGCGATGGAGGTGGGCCGACCTGGCTGCGCTCCTTGTCGCCACATGCAGCTCGTGGAACTGACTGGAGCTGCAGTGCCTGTGTGGGCCATGAACACCCCAAAGACCTCTGCCTGCTGCTGCTGCTGACACCAGGGGCTGTGCACCATGCAGGGGGGAGTGTGCAGGGGGGTCCCCACACCCCCCACTTCACAACCTCCCACTCTCCCCCACATCCCAACCCCACAACCTCCCCACGTATACACACAGCCCGCAACATACTCTACCCTCCCATGCACAGGCACAACTTCGCACAAACCCCAACCCGCCCATACCCACTACTCCCAAAAGAAATACAGCCAGGGACAAGGGGAGAGACAAAGGGCAGGGCTTAGAGGGTGAAATGCCTGTCCCAAAATGGTGAACATGGGGCAGGGCACCTGTCAAAGGGTAGGGCTACCCTTGTGGCCCTCAACACCTTACCAAAACTCATTCAGTGGCCCTCCCTTCAGCCAAAATAATTGCCCTCCTCTGCTTTAACAGAAGGTGCTTGTGTTAGGACATTCCTATGAAGTGACAGAGACCAAAAAAACCCACTTCACATACTTGTGGAAAAGATGGTAAAAGCTGAACCTATATTATGAAAAGTTCCACTGCTGAGACTAAAAAAAATCACTTAAAAAGGCCTAAATATAAGAAACAATTGGAAAGGGGATGGTGGCGTTTTGTTGTTTGAATCCTGACTGCAATTTGGGGAACAAAATCTGATATGATCGAGTTGAGAAGTTAGATGATTATGATTTCTGTTATGGCAGTTTCTAGAAATCCTAAGGCCAAACTAAAGCTAATCAAATGAGTATGTCAGAAACACATGCGCTTAGTGTTTACTCTAGGACAAAATTTTCTTTTTACCAGCTCAGGCAAAAGAACAAGACCGTGTAATATTAATAGCACTGAATAGGTAGTCAGAGGAGAGGCTGGACAAGGTTAGCAGCCACTCAGCTACTTGCTTCCTATTGAGAACTAAAAGAAAAAAAGCTTCCCTAAGTCTTAGTCACCAATCAGAACATACACAGGTGCAGGGAAAAAAATTGCCAGAGGGTAACATTTAAACATGGCATTTCAAATAAAAAACAGAAACACCCCTGCATTGATAAGCAGTGAGAAACTGGTGCATAAAACTAATTAAGCCCCACCACTAGGTTCAGCTTAGTGCCTCAGTTAGAGAGCCACATCGGCAAAAAAAATTTTTTTTAAAAATTATATATATATATATATATCTCAGAATAAGGAAGCCTACAAATTCCCTTAGTTTGCATTAGATGATTGGACTGAATAAGAACAGGCAACTGGAAATGCCTCAGCAACAAGGGTGTAGGGGAACAAGGAAGAAGGCTCCTGGCTTGGAATTCACTTGAAAACCCAGTACTGCAGTTACATTCAGACCTTAGAAAGGGACGCAGAGAATTTCCCCTATGTTCTGGGGAAGATAATCTTGACAGTGTTGCTTAAAGTGCAACAGAGGTAAAAATGTTCTTATCTATGTTAAACACCTTTTTATTTAATTGAAAATGCAAAAAGGGCACTGAAAAGCCTGCTTAATTTTTTCCTAGATGGCTCATCTTGCAAAGTGAAACTACAACGGTCAGCTTTAATTCTTGGTTTTCATGTAAAAGTTTAATGCTGCTGTATGTTTGGGTTTCTAGCAAGACAAGAAGAGACTTACAGAAGAAAATAAAATTCATAAAAGCCACAGGAGCTTTTCCATGTAGTAACAGAAATAAAAGCAAAAAAACCCACACAACCCCTGCATTTTCATCTGGACACACACAGTAGCATCACCCATGCACATCTGCTATTTGCTATCCATAAAAACACCCGTATGTAGCAAATGACCATTTTCAGACATGCTGATCTGGGGAACCTGGCATTTTGAAGCCAGCATGTGCAATGTCTTGTAAATCAGCTGCTTTAGCCTTGTTTTAAGTATGCAGCTGGAGTAGGTGATGTAGGAGAGAATAAAACTTTGACAATGCAAACTTTGTACTGGAATGGGACAACATTTTTTCATTGCAACACTGCAATAGCCCATAGAGGCTCCACTCATGAATTGATACACTTGTGTGCCAGGTGCTGTACAAATATATAAAACAGAATAAGTAGGGCTTAATGGTCTGTGCAAAGCCTTGGATGTATGATGAAGTCTAAACATAGTACTTCAACTATCTGTAGTATAGAACAGGACTTGGCAGGGCTGCAATTACGGTGTATACTGGCTCTAAGAGCAGAGACTAAAACCTGCCCTTAGTCTTTGATTGCTCCCATCAGGGGAAAAATATGGGGATAAAAGAAAACTAAGAGGAAAGACCAGAAAAGGCATAAAGGCCATACAATAGTACAACAGGTGAGACTGCCACAACCCAACGGTTTGCCCCTATTAATGAATGCCTTCCCCACCCTGTTGTGAAATGCTGCCATTCATGCTGCTAGCAGGAGGCTTACACCTCCAGGAAGGAAGAAGGCAGGGTAGATATGCACCATTTCATGGGGAGGGAGCAGGAAGTTCAGCCAAGCAGAGAAACTCCCCCTTCCCTTCACAGTCTTGAAGAGTTGGAAAGACACCAACAGGGCAGAGGCTCTCAGTTGAGCGAGACAAAGGAGGTTCAGACAAATGCATAGACAGCTTTTAGGTGGCACTAATAAAAATGCATTTCACAATGCATCTGTTTTTAAAAGTTCTTTCCATCATGGTTTCTCAGATAAAATGATAACTTCAAGTTCAGAGCACAATTCTACATTTGTAAGCCAGATTCTGAAACTCATGGAACCACAGACCTGATCATCATAGTTGGGATGTTGTCTAGATGAGGGCAAGGAGCCCAGTTGTTAAAACACAGAATCTTAACAGGATTTTATCCTAAATTAAACATGAAATGCTAAAGCCTCAGCTGACAAAAAATAAGTGAAAGGATCTGGCCTTAATTTGGCTTGTAAGTGCTTATTTTAATGCACAAGTGCTGCATCTGTACTTAATGTTGGGGTGCCATCTTTGAAATCAGGGCTTGCAGCACAGAGAGGTTTCACTAATGATTGAGCAACACAGAAAAGCTATCATAGCTGTATAAAAAGACTATAGACACATGATCCATCTGTGCCATAAAAACATTATACCACCTACATGCACCATAGTATGCATCTCAGATGCATTATAGTTTAGGTTTTCTATCTACATAGTCCTCCTGAAACCAGTTACACAGTAAATTTAGTGGAAGACAGTATAGTATATGCACAGCACTCAGATAAACTCATGTTCACAATACCCAAGCATCCTTCCCATTCTAGAACCAGAAGGTCATTCCAGACAGCTTGTGTGCTGCAATCATTATAGAAAATCCACCAATGACACCTGGATGGGAGCATTATCTGCCTCATAAGAGGCCATTATTCAGACAAGCGTTTAGTACATGGACCTCTTTGGAAAATCCAAGAGGCAAATCTGTTGCATTCTCAAACCACTATTTCCTTCCTTGATCTGAACAACATGATGCGACAGTGCTAACAAAAAAAAGCAAGAGAGAATTCTGTTGCTTGCAGCATCAGGAGAAATAGCATCCTCTTTTCTTTCTAAAAGGCAGGATTGCTTACTCCCACACTGTATTATTTCTGGAGGTTTCTTTCTTAAAATACACTCTTCACTGAAAAAACAAAACATTACTTCCTAGCTTTTTTCTATGTTAAGGCAAGAATAGGCTAATATTTATGCCCTTCAGTTATTCCTATTGTTCAACATGAGAAAAAAAAAAAAAAAAGAGTGCTTTTGCATGTTCACACAAATGCAGATCTTGCTACAAACCAATTATATAGTTTGGTCATTGCCCCGTTATTGTATCTTCTTGTGTTAATTCTTCTCATTCGTATTCATCTTTCTGACCTCCCCTTATTACTGTAGGATCTGAGGATTTCACAAGCACCTCTGTACAGTAGGACAGTTTCCATTTTACAGATAGGGAAATTGAAACAGAGAGACAAAGTGATTGGCCCAGACCAT
The DNA here is from genome assembly GCF_052110815.1 of Crocodylus siamensis. Classification (NCBI taxonomy): domain Eukaryota; kingdom Metazoa; phylum Chordata; order Crocodylia; family Crocodylidae; genus Crocodylus; species Crocodylus siamensis. The sequence continues at coordinate 50,876,207 of NC_143403.1, forward strand.
ACATACTGTGTCAGGACAAGAAATTAAACTATGTCTCTAGTGTCCTATATTGTCACCCCTGCCTGCTGGATCACCCCCTTGCCTCTTATCTGTATGCTGTTCTTATAAAGAATGTGTTAATCCGACTCTGTACCAACAAGATTATGGAATGCATTGCAGTGCCACATACACTGTATCTTTGACAAAAAACTACTTCACATGTTAATATCCTAAATGAACGCAGAGATGCAGTCCAGCCCACTGGTATAATTTGGAGATGAATCTACTGCTGAATAAGTGGTGGTGACTTTTTCCACCCTTTCTAATTCAGAGTTGATGATCTGTGTTATGTCCTTCCACTAGTTCTGTATTTTAGTACATCCATGCTTCACATATCCAGCATTTTTTTTCTGCATAATATGGCTCAACATACATCATCTGTGTCGATTTGTTTTGGTTCATTTTTACGGGATTAATAAATTGCATAATAAATAGAAAGCTTTATATTAGCATTAATAGCAATAATTCAATGAATGCACAAATGTAGGCCTAGCCTGTTTCCAGATGTTATTTGGAGAATTCTTGGAATGCATGTTTCAAAAGTTCTTAATAGCAGCAAGATATTATCTGGAGGATTTACCCAGGTTTTAAAACAGCTAAAACTTTTAGCAATTTATTTGGAAATAAAATTATACCATTTCCACTTTTAAAACTATAGTAATTGGTATTCAAGTGCTCAATTACTTAGCCATTTTTAGTGTTATTTACCTTAGCTGAATGTCCCCAGTTAAATGCCACCAACTCTGGCACTGGTAGAGGTCACAAACTATTTGGTTTCTACCGCCTCCAGTTATTGAACATTTCTACAAGTTTGACAGAAGGAAGATATTTTGAGGAAGGGACATTTTTCTCCAGCCATGTAGCCTCCTTTTCAAAGAAAAAGGTGTGAACAGTCAGGAGTCTCACACTAGACTTCATTATGCCACTGTATTCCTTCATAATGGGAAATGAAGAACATAATCTGGTAACTGCACTTTATTATAATGGCCCATCCCCATTTTGAACAAGTGCAAGGCATTATTTTGTAGGATTCACTTTATAATGATTTTCTTAAAAATATCTGCTTATTTTATTCACTCTATCCGTTACTTATGTCCACCTTTCCACCTGCTCTTGTAGAAGAGATTCAATTCCCAAACCCTGTCCCTAGTAACAGCATTAGAATCATGGCTGGTTCCTAGCTTTGGGAATTTTCTTTTTCCAAAAGTATCAAGTATTATATATTTTTTTAAAAGGTAAAACAAGAAGCAAGGCAAATAGCTGAAATGAAGGCTAGAACATCTATTTGTGGCATATAACATTTGCCCCAAACCAAATGCCAATCTTTAATCCCACTGGTTTTTCTAAGACGTAATGTTAGATTTATACAAGAATTTGATAACAGAGGAATAAACGTATCCTAGGAACCTTACACATTGTTCCAATATCATTTGCAGATTTATCTCTCTAGAAGCTGTTCCCTTATTCCAGTTAAAGGTAGGCATTTACTTTGGTCCACATCAATTCTGTAACTCAAGAGATTTACAAAATTTGTATGAATTCAAGTCCTACAAGAAGGATTTTAATTCAAGACTGTGATTCATTGTAAAAGATCTGCACAGATAGCTATATATCTTGATAATACAACAACAAGCCTTGAATTTTTTACAGACCTAACTGGCAAACAAATAATTAGGGATAGAGGGTAGTATTGTTTTCTTCTGCTTACACAGAAACGTGAGGTGATAGTTAGTTCTAAATTTAGAAAGAGCGTGGTGGGTGTTGGTGTGAGTTCCCAAATCCCAAATATATATATATTCCCAAAACTTAATGCCAGAATAATCTCTGGTTCTACCTTTTATCAGATGGAAGCAGTTTTGTGTTTTAAGAAGTCTTGGGAACATGTTGGAATGCTATATAGAATTCACTCAACTACAATTTTCCAGTACCATATATTTTGAAAAGTAACTACAAGGAAGCCAAATCAACCCTGTTATAAACTTTGTGAACGCTTTTATAAGTGTTCCTCTTCTTTGATGACTTGCTTTCCATGCAAAGGCATGTTTTTTATGTAGGTTATCTATCATATATACAACTCACAAAGTGCTGATTGATCAGGAAGAAGTTGAAAGGGATTTTACCCCTAAATCTAAGTTTTTCCTATTTTAATAAAAAATGAAAATCTCATGATCTGTGATGAAAGTCTGTGGATAATGGTGCCTCCATTTGTTAAGGCTCTCAAAGTTGGTTAGAAAACAAATCATCTAGAAGGGCTTATTAAAGTGACTGAAAATTACATGGACCCAACATGACACATTTTAAAGGTACCTAAAATTCACAAATTCCTGACAACCTGCTCTTTGAAGATCACAGGTATAAAATATGGACTTCCCAAAAATCACTGGTCACTTTTGAAAATCTTGGCCCAAGAGCATTCTAACAGAGCAGCAAAGAACTGACAGCGTTCACCAGATCTGATTTTTTTTTTTTTTTTGGTCTTCCCTACTTCCTGATCTTTTGAAAGAGAACTGGGTCAGGATGTTCTGGTTTTTGTTGCTCCCCATGTAGAAATGAAAGCGGAGAAAGCCAGTAAAGGAACAGATCCACCGAGGGGAACATCTTAACATCTGCATATAGGCTTTGCTAATCAGATAGTACTTGTATTTATGGCAAATAAGTAAAATGAGATTGATTGATCTCCATCAAAATCCCCAGATGCCCACATCACAAAAGCCATCCCCATTAGCAGTACAATATTCTGGGGCAGTGCATGCTCAAGGCTTCATTTTAAAATAGATCTGCTTTATATGTGAGGTTGAAATTCTTAAGTGTTAGCTACTCAGATACTGGAAGCAAAGTTCTGAACTGTTTAGCTGATTAACTGGTAGTCTCAGCAAAGAGAGCACAGAAACTAAAAACTCTTCATCGTTAGGGATGGTTCCTCCAGCACAAGTGTGGTGGAGGTCAGGAAGTGGGGTAAATTTCTTAGTGTGACATTCTTGACAGACTCTGTGGGCCAAGGGCTTTAGAGGTGTTGAACTGTACTAGGTCAAATGCACATAAAGACTATTCCCTTCCAAACTGCCCCATATATTAAAGCCCTGCACCCAAAAATTTGAAATTGAAAGAAACAAGCACATACCTTAAATCTTATGCAAATTACAGGTATGAGAAAAGCCATGCTAATTTAAATTCTTACCATGGCTTTTCCAAATGTGTTTGTCATCATCTGTCCATTTGAAAGTATTCTAAAATCCACCCCTACTAACACTTGGTGCATAACCCTTGGCCTGCAATGTTAGTTTAAATCAGCTAGACTGGGGAACAAGCACAGGCACAGGGTAGCCCTTTGGTACCCATCTTAGACTACTGGTATAGCTTCCTAAACAAGAATCTTTAGTCTTTCCTCAGACTAAGAATTCTGACGACTGGTCCCCAGATAAACAGTAATATTAAAGAGGAAAGGTGAATAGGGTAAGAGTTTCTAAAGCTACAGCCCTCAACTGTCTCGTTTAGAAGCTTCCATTTTTTTAATGTAGAAAAGTTAACCACTATTGGCTCCATTTCAAACAGGTAAGTGCTACCATTGCTAACACCTATTCTTAGGTAGATTTAAAAGGGAGAGGAGTTCCCTTGACAAAGCTTGAAAAGTGGAAACATTTGTATAGGGTAAAAAGGATTTTTAATCTTCTACATTTCATAGCCTGCCCAGACAATTCAAATGTGGCATAAAGGAAGAGACAGCATCCACTGGGTGGCTTGAAAGTTTTAAAGGTTTTTGAACACGTGAAACAATAGAGAAGAGACTTGTCCCACAAAGCCTTTAACCTCCACAGGCAGAACTACCATTGCCCTGCAGTGGCATTGTTTGGGAGCATCAGTTAGTTTTCTGCTCTGCCTCCTAAGGAAATAAAGGACAAGAGTGCCCCCTGCAGTCCTGACAAGTGAGCTACCTCCAGTTCCAAAGAATGGTTTTAAACTAAGAAGATTCTTAGTCACAGAAGGATCTAAATCTACAGCATCAGAGCAAAGGCTTGAAATTTTAAACAAATATCAGCATGTGTGTGGCATTTAGTAATGTTTGATGCATGCAAATGTTTAGCCCTTCTGAAAACACAGAGGGATGCTATTAAGACAGCTCCATTTTATATTGCTTGGTTTTGTTTTTTACACTGGTGGTTTCTGCTTTGAGGATAAACGTATGGTGTAACTAAGTGAAACTGACATTCCGATGTACCAGTGCTTCCTGATTACTATGCATTGTTGGTAAAATGCTTTTGGTAATATGGGTCTAGAAGCCCTGTGTTTCTTAAGGCATTATCAAACCACCTCCGCATCCCCACCTTCTCAACCATGCATTGTTTTTCAACGGCCTTTTAGTAACATAAAACAATAACATCTCTCTGTACTGATCTTTTATCTTTTGGACAAGTACAGATTTCTCCTGTCCCTGAATGTATTACAGAACAGAAAGCCAACCTGGCTCTGTTAATTATTTGGTTTGTTGGCTGGTATTATTGAGGATATCAGCAGAGTGCTGGCAATTCAGCTCGTCAAGTTTGCTGCCCCCATACTTGGCAGGAAGAGTTAAGTTTTGGGTAGAAATGATGCCACATGGTTAAACTCTCTCATTCCAAGATCCTAATAGTTCTGAAGTCCAAATGTAGAGTCTATTTCTAGGAAACCTATCATTGTAGTGTCAAAGTACAAGCCTCCAAGATAGAAGTTCCCTTGAATAAACAAGTTCTCTTGCTAGACGTTCCCTCTCTATTCCAGTGTACAGAAGCTCATCACTATAGTAGCAGTGTCTTCTAGTGGTGCAGACAATACAACTAATGGTCATAAACATACCTCTGACACAGAGCTACTGCATCCTGGTTCCAGTTAAGCACAAGAAACCAATTTCTGAACAGCATTACAATGTACAACTAAACCAGATAGCCTGCAGGATAAAAGCCTAACAAGCAGTGGGGACTTCAAATTGTACTCATCTCTGATTGACCCTTGTATAACATTTCATGCTATTAAAATACTCAAGAGAATTCAGAGAGAGAGGTATCTAGGGCCATTTTCTCCATGCCAAAGGAGATGGGCTGGAGGGGCATCACTGTGGGGTTGCCCTCTGCATTTTTCAGTACATGGTTTTGACTAGTTTAAGCAAATAGGCTTCCACCTCGTGGGAGCTGGTTCTTAGAGCTCACTATTACATAGATTCATATGTGTTATGGTCGGAAGGGACCTTGATAGGTCATCGAGTCCAACCCCCTGCCCTGGGCAGGAAAGAACACTGGGGTCAGATGACCCCAGCTAGGTGTTTGTCCAGTCTCCTCTGGAAGACCCCCAGGGTAGGGGAGAGCACCACCTCCCTTGGAAGCCCATTCCAGATTCTGGCAACCCTTATTGTGAAGTTCTTTCTAATGTCTAACCTAAATCTGCTCTCCCTCAAATTGTGGCCACTGTTCCTAGTTACTCCAAGGGGTGCCCTAGTAAATAAAGCATCTCCTATTCCCTGCTTCCCTCCCCTGATGAATTTATAGGCAGTCACAAGATCACCTCTTAGCCTTCTCTTGCAAAAGCTCAAGTGATCTAGGTCCCTCAGTCTCTCCTCATAGGGCCTTGCCTGCAGGCCTCTGACTGTACGAGCGGCCCTCCCCTGAACCCTCTCGAGATTCTCCGCATCCCTCTTGAAGTGCGGTGCCCAAAACTGGATGCAGTACTCCAACTGCGGCCTGACCAGTGCCACAAAGTGGGGAAGCATCACCTTCCTGGACCCGTTCATCATGCATCTGCTAATGCATGATAAAGTGTGGTTAGCTTTGTTGATCACTTTGTCACACTGATGACTCATGTTCATCTTGGAGTCAACTATAACTTCAAGATCCCTTTCCGCTGCTGTGCTGCTAAGAAGGTCACCCCCCAGCCTGCAAGTGTGTTGGCGGTTCTTTTTACTCAGGTGCAACACTTTGCTAACTACATCCTATTGTGTTTTGCCCATTTTTCCAACCTGTCCAGATCCACCTGCATCTGTTCCCTATCCTCTGCTGTGTTAACTTTGCCCCATAATTTGGTAACTTGCCAACTTGCTTTCTATGCCCTCATCCAAGTCATTGATGAAGACATTGAATAGCATTGGTCCAAGGACCAAGCCTTGCGGGACTCCACTGCCTACATCTTTCCAGGCTGATATCAACCCACCCACCACCATTCTCTGGGTGTGACCCCTAAGTCAATTTGCCAACCACCTGACTGTGTAATCATCTGTCACAGCCTGCCAGTTAATTTATGAGAACAGAATGAGATACTGTATCAAAGGCCTTCTTAAAGTCTGGGTAGATGACATCTACCTTTATTTCTGCATCCTACACATTTTGTAATCTGGTCATAAAAAGAAACAAGGTTAGTCAAGGCAGGATGTACCAGCAATGAATCCATGCTGATTTCCTTTTAGCATTATTTCCCCTGTTGGGCTCCCACAAATGTGATCCTTAATGATTTTTTCCAGAGTTTTCCCAAGGATAGAGGTGAGACCGACCAACTGTTCTATAGTTTTCCAGTCCCTCCCTCCTCCCTTTCTTGAAAACAGGGACCACACTGACACTTTTCCAGTCCTCTGAGACCTGACTGGAGCACCATGAGTGCTCGAACAGCTGTGCCAGCAGTTGTGCTATGGCACTGGCCAATTTCTCCAGCACCCTTTAATGGAGTTCATCTGGGCCCACTGATTTGAACACATCCAGCTCCCCCAAGAGCCCCTTCACTAAGTCTGCACTAACAGTTAGCGGGCAGGTGTCCCTCCTATGTCTATCTATGATCCAATTGGGAGATTTACATAGTTTTCCCTCGTTGTTCAGCTTAAATACACTCAAACGAAACTCACTGGATACTGAGAGACCACACTCCCATACCCTTCACAACCATTAACTGCGTGAAGTTACACTCTGTAATACTTGGTTCTCTAACTTGTCCAAAGTCACAGCACAGGTCAGCAACAGAACAAGGAACAGAACCCAATTCTCCAGCCTCCCAGTCCATTGGATCAGGCTCTCTCTAGCGTCATTGCCGCAACAAAATCATATTAACTACTTGGGGGTGGAGAATGGGCTTCATTTTCCAATCATGCAAAGTTTCACATGCATTTGTGAATCAGTGCTTAAAAATCCAGAATGTACCTGAATGGCTGCACAACTGAGGATGGAAAGTCAGTGAAGACAGCTACTTTTTTTTTTTTTTTTTAAAGTGATGCTTAATCTCTCTCTCTCTCTCATACACCCTCTTCCTTCCCACATCAAAAAGGGAGGCTCCCAACATTTTCAAGCATTCCTTGTTTTCTTCCCCTTGTTATCCTAGGTGGCTCTGTGCTGCAAGATGCCACTGACCAATGATAGCACTCTTATGGGAAAGAACTACAACAGGAGTCTCACACAAAAGCTTAAATTCTTATTTCTTTCATCCATACCAATCATTGAGCAATACCTTTACACCAAACAAAGTACTTCAGACACTCAGCAACACACATATGATGAGAAAAGGTTCTTAAAAATAAATCAAGGGTTTGAGGTATGACATGTATTGCCATATGTACAGGACAGAGTGTGATATGGTTAGTCATATGCGAAACAATTACATTTTTTCCCTGCTTGCTGTCCTGGTGCCTCTGCTCACCTAGGTACACCATGACTTGTGGAGTTGGTATACACGTTCCAGACAAGGATAAATGCAAGGCTAGACTCAGTTACCCAACAATCCCACAACACCAGTGCTCAGATATCAAAGTCACCTGCTAAAAGCCATCAAAGCAAGCCTCAGTGAATAACTTCCCCTCTCTGTAGATAAGATGGAGGTAGTTTACCTACCTGAAAAGCTCTCTGATTTCCCTCACAGTAGCCTGGAATGGGATATTTCGGACTAAGATCTTGGAGCTCTTTTGCTTCTTGAGTATTTGTTTTTTACGGGATGAAGTCACAGTAGACCTAGTAAATCAAAAGAGAAATGAGAAAGTTACTCTCTACAGATCAACACATCATAGACTTCTCGCTCTTCAGTTCCTTCTAGGTTAAGAATGTAGACTTTCTGTTGTCTAGTTTCCTGATTGACGTGTTCAATGAATGCTTATTTGCATGTCCAGAAGACTCACAGACTAGACAGCAGAGTGGACTGATTTTAATCATGATTTCCATCAGCAGGTTTTAAAACCCACCCCCTCTTATTTACACACAGATTCAAATCTTGTCTAGCATTTGTACTTTTTTAGCTATTTTTCAAAGAAAAAGTTCTTTCATATTGGGGGTAACTGCAGCTGTTGTATCAAATGAAGCTCTCGTATCAAATCTGGGTTTTCCTATACTAAACTCAAATGTATTTAGTTAAGCAGTTTCATACCTCAACATGCAATTATTTAAGATTCTTACTTTTTAATTTTGTAATAAATTGGAAAACTCCGATTAACACTTCTTATTTATCAGGGTTTATGTCAAGTGCAAAGTGAATGGAAATTGGAATAAAATTAAAATATGCATAGGTGGTGTTAAATTCATGCCAAAAAAGTTATATAAAAATACTGTAAACATGACAAATATATAAGGGGGGGAAGTAAATTTATGAAAATAGATACTTTGCATTTAAAACTTATTTTTTTAAAACAAAGACATATTTGCTGTACTTATTGAATTGTCAGGTTATTTTTGGTCATGATGGACCAGATTTTCACAGGTATTCAGAACCTAACAATGCAGATAGGCATCTAAATACCTTCAACAAACCTAACCCCAGGTCCTTCAAGTTCCTTTAACAGATGTCATCCTCTCCTACCTTTCTGATTCCAAGCTTTTCAACTTTAATTGAAGTAACGAAAAATCTGACCCTGCTACCTGAACTGAAACTGAAATAAGTCAAGGAAAAGGCTTTTATACACAGGAGAAGCCATTAACATTGTTTTGATTCAATGCCATAATTCAAGAGTGATTACTTTTAAGTGTCTTATTTCCCCAATAAATTGGAACTACACGATTTTAGAACTTATGGGTCGGGACCTACTTAATTCATGCCTTCGCAGATTTCACAAAAACCATAAAATCCAGGATTGTTTGTGAAATTTGCAAAATCAACAACCCCCCTCCTCCCCTCAATTTAATAAAGAAGCAAATGCTGGTTCCCCAGTAAGAGCCAGAGTTTCATGCTGCTGGGAGGGGAAGGTGCTGCCTGGCAGGGAGGCACAAAGGGCAGCAGACAAGATAGCGGCCATTCCCTCATTCCTCCTCCCCCTGCTGGGGCCTCTCAGCCAATCAGAGCCAAGGGGCAGGGTGGCATGAAGGGCAGCCACCAATCAAGGTGGAGGCTGTCGTCTCATCCCTCCTCCACTCCCCTCCCCCAAAGACCTCTCTGTCAATCAGCACAAGGGGCAGGACCACTGTAAAGTGCCCGCAAAATCAGCACTGCATGCTGTAAGTGGGCTGCGAAAACCCCTCGTCCCCCCATGATTTAAGTAGGTCCCTCCTCATGGAACATTCCCCATCATGAGCCACTCAAATCTGGGACCCATGACAAATCTGCAACGTCGGCTGCATTAACGTAACTGAAGCAGAGCTGATACCTCCGCTTCAGTTACATTAAGTTCACTTCTGTTCTCTTTGATCAGCTGTAAATAGCATGAACATTTCATGCTACTGTATGAAATCACTTGATTCCACTGCTAGGCATGGTTGCTAAGCCAGCAAGAGCTGGGAATCAGATGGTAACCCTTCAGCCCTTGATGTGAGGACTGCTACAGTGCCCCCACAAAACTCATAAGCAAGCAGTGATATGAATGTGCTCTGAAACAAAGTCCCACAGCCCAAAGATCATCTCAACACCAATGACAATGCACAGAAACATATCACCTGCCTGGAGACCAGTGTAACAGTGGAAAGAGATCCTTTTCTTTAAAAGGTTACAGTGAAGATCATTAGTTATACTTTGGGAGCCCCTATTCAATACTCTAATCTAGTTTACCTTTTGGCCTGTTTCTCTCAATTAAATGACTTCATCAGAGTTAATCTGTTATTCACTTAGTGGTGCTTAACCTTCTCCTAAAACTCAGTGCTTCTTTTTATTTTCTACTTGGAATAAATCAAATTTTAGGTGACAATTCCTTTCATTAGGCTATGTACTTGAGTAACACTACTACTATTTTGATGACTCCCACATAAGCATTTGAAAGAGTGTAAAAAACAAACAAACCCCAAAACATTTACTCAGTAAATCAGGATGATTCCAGTGCGTCATCTAAATATGTATTCACAACCTGAATTAAAAAACTACTCCCAGCAGCCACTACATTCTTCACACAGTGAAGTCATTAAAAAAACTAATTGGCAATGAAATGTGGTCACTGTTGCTCAAAGGCTCACTGGCACCTAGAGAAGCAGGACTATAATCAGAGTCTTACTTGATGGCTCTCTCAGAGATTTTCACTGCCAGCTGATGGCCGTCCACCATACAACCCTAAAAATGTAAGTTACAAAGTAAAAATATGAACATTCAGAATAGAGAAAGATGGCTTACACAACTTAATTCTCCTTCCTATGCAAGTAGTATTCCTTTCCATCTTCCCCCCACAAACCTCTTTGCCATCCACTAGCCAAAACTGGATAAAGGTATATAATACAGATGGGAAGCAAGTTAGTGTAATGCCTAGAGCAATGAATGAGAAGTCAAGACACAAAACTCTAGCACTGCATGACCCTGGGAAGTAATTCATTTCTCTGCACCACTATTTCTATTCTTACCCTTCATCTTTTCTATTGTGAAATCTTTGAGAGAGACAGTTCCTACCCCAACATGCATTCATTTTCTAGTGGGTGTAGACTGAATAAAATCTCATTTGCTGACTGCAGGCAATACTAATAGGGGAGCTTCTAGTTTTTGCCTGTAGAAGCCTGAGAACCTAGCCACTGAAATTTAACAATTTCTTTGCCTCCATTTTTCTGACCAGGGACCGGGTCACCCCCCTCACTGGAACCCCCATAGGTCCCAGGGGACACGCATCCAGGCCTAGGGTCAGTGAGGACCTAGTCAGAGAACTTCTGGAGGGACTGGATGTATTTAAATCAGCAGGTCCTGATGATCCTCCACCCCAGAGTGCTGAGGGAATTAGCTGAGGTCATTGTGGGACCCCTGGCACGGCTTTATGAGCACACGTGGTGTTGTGGTGTGGTGCCAGAAGACTGGAAGAGGGCCAATGTGGTTCCCATTTTCAAAAAAGGAAGGAAGGAGGACCCAGAAAACTATAGGCCAGTCAGTCTTACCTGTCCTGGGTAAGCTTTTTGAGAGACTTATCCTGGTGCATGTTCGCGAGGGGTCAGCAGGGGAGATTATGCTTAGGGGCACCCAACACGGGTTCATCAGTGGCAGGTCCTGTCAGACCAACCTGGTGCCCTTCTATGACCAGGTCACAAAATCCTTAGACACAGGTGCAGCAGTGCACATAGTCTTTCTGGGCTTTAGGAAGGCCTTCAACACTGTCTCTCACTCCATTCTCATTAAAAAACTAGGGGGCTGTGGCGTTGACACCTACACAGTCAAATGGGTCACTAGTTGGCTGGAGGGCCGCACCCAGAGAGTGGTGGTGGATGAGTCATTTTTGACCTGGAGGGATGTGGGCAGGGGGGTCCCCCAGGGCTCGGTCCTCGGGCCCGCACTGTTCAACATCTTCATCAGTGATTTGGACAGGAGGGGAGGGGGTAAAAAGCACCGTGTTAAAATTCACAGATGACACTAAGGTGTGAGGAGAAGTGGGCATGCTAGAAGAGAGGAATAGGCTGCAATCGGACCTAGACAGATTACAGGGGTGGGTGGATGAGAACAGGATGGGATTCAACACTGACAAGTGCAAGGTGGTGCACCTGGGGAGGAAGAACCAGCCCCATATCTACAGGCTGGGGAACTCCCTTCTTGTCAGTGCAGAGGCAGAAAAGGATCTAGGAGTCATCATTGACTCCAAGATGAACATGGGCCGGCAGTGTGGGGATGCAGTCAGGAAGGCCAACCGTGCCTTGTCATGCATCCACAGACGCATCTCGAGCAGGTCCAAGGAGGTGACCCTCCCCCTCTACGCACCACTGGTCAGGCCGCAGTTGGGAGTACTGCGTCCCGTTCTGGGCACCGCACTTCAGGAAGGATGTGGACAACATGGAGAGGGTCCAGAGGAGGGCCGCTCGCATGATCAGGGGGCAGCAGGGCAGGCCCTACGAGGAGAGGTTAAGGGACCTGAACCTGTTCAGCCTCCACAAGAGAAAGCTGAGGGGGGATCTAGTGGCCTGTTATAAACTAGTCAGAGAAGACCAACAAGCACCGGGAGAGTCCCTGTTCCCCCGAGCACTACCAGGAGTGACCAGGAATAACGGTCACAAGCTGGCAGAGGGTAGATTCAGGCTACATATCAGGAGGTGGTGCTTCACTGTCAGGGTGGCTAGGATCTGGAACCAACTTCCAAGGGAAGTGGTGCTGGCTTCTATTTTGGGGATCTTAAAGAGGAGGCTGGATGAACACCACGCCAGGGTCGTTTTATGCCAGTACTTTTTCCTGCCATGGCAGGGGGTCGGACTTGATGATTTGCTCAGGTCCCTTCCAACCCTACCAACTATGAAACTCTGAAGGTAAAAGCCACTTTGCCTTCTGGGCCAAATCAACATAGGAGCTTGTTAGATTAAAGTGTACATGATGCCACAGGGCACTGAAATGAGAATACTGGGGTTCTATTGCTGCACTGGAGAAATTACATCCTTCTGTTTCCTAGAAGGCAGGACAAGGTGTCACCTTAAAGACTAACTCATTCAGAAAGAAATAAGTATTCACACGCTATAGCCGAGAATAGTCCACTCATAGCATCTGACAAAGTAGACTGTAACCTACAAAAACTTACACTTCTCTGAACAAATTAGTCTTTAAAGTACCATCCTGCCCTACCTTCTACCTGACTTCAGTCTAATATGTCTACTCTCTGCTTCTGTTCCCTAGTTGCTCACCCCATACACAAAAATGGATCCATGGGTTCTTAAGAATGATAAAGATCACTTTGATCATCTGACTTTAATTCCTGCATAACACAGACCACAGAAATTTACCCAGGGGTTCCTAGAGGGAATGATTACATCAGGAGTGCATAGGGATATCTAAGCCCTTTGTCACACTGGAGGTCAGCTAGAGGAGGATGGTGGTCTTCCTAGCCTTCAAATAATCTCCAAATTTGCTTTTGTAAAGTTTTGAGCTCTGTGGCTTAATAGTGCTACAAATGCTAAGAAGTATTTATCCCATAATTTGTTGTGACCTGGGCATATGCTGAGTGTGCAATGGAACTGTACAATTTCATGAGTTTACTCAGCAAGATTCCAGATTTTCAGCCACCTAGTTATTGGATCAGCACTAGAAAAGCAGAGACATGCTGTCCTAAATGGTGCCTTGCCAGTGCCAACTATACTACCAGCAACATGATCTTCCTTTGAGCAGGCCCTGACCCATGCCAGCAATGTTACCATTTGAATGTCATTTATTCTGCATATAGCCCCAACAAGCTTGGCTGGATTTTCTGCCTCATGGCTTATCTCTTCCCCACCACACCTGTGGAAAGGGGTTTAACTTCAAGTCACCCACTGTTACCTGCAGCTGCTTGAGTGCTTTCTGAGCATTTTCTGGTTTCTTGTACTCCACAAATCCAAAGCCCATGGAAAGTAAAGTGCCTGCCAGAAAAAAAAGAGACTAGTTCTGAGATCTGCAGAGCCTTTGGTGAGAAGTATCTAATAGTGGCCAGCACAAAACCAGCACACTTGGGACAGGTTATGGCAGACAATGAAAACCTGAACCATTCCTGGAAATTAGAGCAAACACTGATAATTAAAAAAAGAAAGTGATATTCTCAGGCTTCAGAAAAAAACCCTCATCCTCGAGAACAGGATGCAAAAAGTAATTCATGGTACAACAGTATGTGATGGAAATCCATGCATAGTTTTTGAGCACCCTCATTAAACAAAACATTAAATGCATGTCTTACCAAAACAACAGCCATTCGTGTCTAGGGTCAGCTATTATAACGTTTCACCCACATTTCTCTAAATATGTGACTTAAATATACACCGCTTTTTTCAGTGGGTTTTGTTGGGTTTTTTTGACACCAGGATTCTCCTGGTATCAAATTTTGGTGCCACACTGCAAATCTGCAGCACAGTGAATGGATGCAAGTGCACCACATGCAGTTTGTGGTGCCACAAACTGCATGTGTGCACTCATCGGGATGCACCCTCAGAGTTCAGTTACGCTATCAAGAAGTAAAGTCTCTAAACAAACTATTTTTTGAACTATTGTAAACTGAACCTTAAAAAAATTGCTACCCACATAGATACCTAGCCAGAAAGGAAGATCTTGTGGTTAGAAACAATGGACCTAGAGTCAGGAGAGTTCTGAATATGGCACTGTGGAAAGAGACCTGTGTGGGAATAATACATTCTCTCTCGTTCTTATGATGAAAAATCATTCGGGCTGAGGGCTGCCTCTGCATACTAGCGCAATGGTGCCTGATCTCCTCCAACTATAGTTGAACAGAAACCAGCAGCTGGAGAATTACACATCAGGAGCATAACTGATTTGTTAAAGGGAGCCAGCAATTCCAACTGGACAGTCTTCAACTTCATGCTTTCCTTCCTTCCCACGATAATTGATGCAACTAAAACATCTGCCTTTTACAGATGTAATGCTATTCCCACTTGCCAAGCACAGATTTTTCCAGTGGTCTCACTAGTCAACACAACCCTGTTTGCCATCTTGTTGTAATGCCCCTACCACAGCTATAGCACATGCAGTGCTCTTAAAGTAGTTAACTACTCCTGCTGCAGAGCCCAGAGCAGTGATTACATACAAGGGCTTTTCCAAACCGAGGTACAAATGTCTCAGCTGTGAAAAGAAGGACTGAGATTTATTTACAATCCAGAGAGTATTACCTGCCATATTTCACTTTATCAATTGGTTTGAGCTCTACATTTCATGTGCGTGTCAAGAGTGCCTTTGAGCTCTGCGAAAGACATGCGAAACTAGCAGATGCTTGCATAATTCCTGTATGGTCACTCTTTTCAATCCTAGGTTATGTACTGAAGGATGGAACTTCCACTAGAAATGATTAACAGCTAATGTGATCTACAGCCCTTTAATTATTCCCTGACCCAGCAGAAGTTTGTAATGCTCAAGGCCATGCTAAAAGCTTCCAAGAAATGTACTCATGGAATCATGATTTCAAGAGCTCATAAATAAGGCCCTAAACCAGAAAACATGATGGCAAGTTTCCAAAGCTTGACTGCACTATGCTACTGAAGTCATTCTTTGAAGACTGAAAGGGACTGCCATGGAAACTGGAGTGAAACCAGAGACTGTCCTAGATCCACGCACAGCATGCGCCTTAGATCACACACAAAAACAAGGTTAGAACACTAAAAGTGCCAGCCTAGACTGTTCAGACTCTTCGGAAAGATGACCTCGGCATAAAGAAAAGCTGGCTGCACTTTCATGTAGGCTTCAGTTGACCTTATACAAAAAGTGGTTTATTACAAAGTGAAGCCCAACCTGATTTCATATCTTGGGGAGAGACCTGGCTGATTTAGCCAATACTTCCTTTGTAAAACAGCTCCGTCCCTTACCTCCCATGATATTCTTTCCTTCTCTTTGACATTCATCAAATACTTTCAGAACAGGGTGGATAAGCACAGGCACCAAATCTATTTAGCATGTGATCCTGTAGAATCCGGCTCTTCCAACCCAATCTTGGAGGAAGACCTTAAATGACTTTGCATATCTAGTGATGGAGATATGTTGCAATGCAGACTTGGGGAAGGTCATTTTGGTTTCTGTTTTCAACCAATTTATAGTAGGGTTGCAGTATTGTTACAGGCATAAAGGTCCAGTAAAAGTGGTTCAGGCTTTTCAGCATGTGCATTTCTGGACAAATCATTAAACTTCCAAACAGTTATGCAACTGGCTACCCAGATGAACACCAGAAGAAATGACCATCAATTCATAGTGTACCTGCTTTGTCTGTCTTCTTTGAGATTGTGCAGCTCTTTACGGCTCCCACTTTGGAAAATGTCTGTGAAAAGTTTTACACATTCCTTAATTTTCTTTGCAATTAAGGTCAAAATACAGTTTTTAATATGCTTCTTTTAGAACAACTGAAACAGGAAGTCAACTCTCTCCACTTCCAGGCATATTCACTGACCAAGGAAGACATATAATCATATATTCAGTTTTCATAGCACTTATTAAAGGAAAAAAGTCATGAACTAGTTATTCCAGACACTGTACTATCACTAAAATAAGCTGCAGCAATCATCACTATAGAATACTGAGTGTTTCTACCAGGACACTGACTTGGCACAAAAACCTATTTTTTAACAATTGCCAATTCATTAGTATCCCCAAGACATCAGTCCTCGCAGGACTGTATGTGAGGAATTATAAGGTACTTGTGGCAGCCTGGCTGCTAGTCCTAATACAGGAAAAATAGATTGCTGTCCAGTGGATAGACCAGAACATAGGGATAAGAATCCCTGGTTACTTTTCTTGGCCCTTGTAACTTAGTATGTAATCTTAACAAAACTACCTCACACTTCTGTGTCCAATTTACTTGTACACTACACCTTCTACTAGTGTTTGTAAAAGCTAAGATGAAAGCTGGAAATCACCTAGAGCACTATTAATACTTCTTTAAAACACATAAGCAAAAGAACTTCAGACAGGTTGATAGCCAGACAAAATCTCTGCTTCTAATCTAGGCTGAATCACCCACCCACTGTTTGACCCTGATCAAGACACTCCTGCCCAGCTGCACTAGCTTGCTAGATGCATGCAACACCCAGTTTCTTAGTCTTACCCACTACTTACTTCCTTCAGCGTTTCCTCAGTAGTGGCAAAACTGAGGTTTTTGATGAACAGGGTACATCCTGGAACACTTTCATCTTCCTCATCTTCCTCTTCTACTGCTAGTTCTTCCAAGCCCTCTTTCATTTCCTCAGCTCCTATAAACAAAAAAGAGCAAGTATAACAACACACAGCCAACCAATCCAACTTGGGGACATAAAAGGGAGTCATTGTGTTTTGGTTCACCTCATCAGAGTCAAAACTCTGATTATAAATGGAAAATTCTTATATATGTATTTAATGACAGTTCTGAAGTAAATCTGGTGCTTCTGAAAGCATGACTGCAAATAGCATGACCACAGGTATGTCACAACAGCCTTGCTCTTAAAATGATTTGAATTTTGAATTCCACCACACTGCTCTCTGTGCATTGAGATATTATGGTGCTCAACCCAGAGAAATACTTTTTCCAAACCTGAGCCTTGTACCCAAGTTCTACATTTACCTCTCCACCCTGCCCTGAAAGTCCAACAGTAATTCCAAGTGCACGATTGTCCTGGCAGAGACTCTCAATCATATCTCTTGTAATAATTCTACTCCTACATTTCTACATAAAGGAATCAGGCCTGTAAAGTCCCAATACTAACAGGAAGAGGACAACTGAGAAGTATATTCAACATAAGCAAACATACTCTTAAGGCAGCTGGTTGTAATGGTTGTGCTTCTATCCAGTTGGTTTTATTTTCAAGGTTCTCTGAACTTAGCTCAGCAGAACTGTTAAACAGTATAGAATTGGAAAACAAAAACATAATTTTATTTCTCTTCTAAAACACCTTTGTTAGAGGCTCTGCTATAGAGCTGCATTGCAACCTATGCGTTACAAGGTAGCATCCAGGAAGCCCAGCCCTTCAGGACTACTGCACATTGCATCATGGACGGCAATCCAATCTTGAGGTCCAACAGCATCATTCTTTGGTATGTGATAGCACAGCATCCAAAATCCTCTAATACTAGCAATACAATGTGTATTACTGAAGAATCTCTGGCACGGAGACAAAACTATTGCCACTATTTTAGAGTATAACACCTGAAACGCACAACATAGGAAAGACTGCATGCATCTTCTTTGACTTCGAGTTTTAAGATGTTTAAAGGCTAACATCACTTTAGCTGCATCAAGACACCCCCTCTGTGAACAGCTTCTGCTGCATAAAGGTCAGAGACAATGTTTTAAACAGTTATGCATTTGAAAGGGACCTTTACTTATTTTTGTTCATTTTCATTCCACTTGCTCACCATATTAAGGTCTGAAAGATTTGCCCTCCCCCAGCCCTTTTCCACTCTCAAAAAACCCAAACCAAACACATTAAACTTCTAATTAATCTTCAAGGTCTTTGTCATTAAATAGCTCTTTTATGCTTTAATGGAAATGGCAACAATGATAATGTTGTCCTTTTAACATCAGTAGAACATACAGCCCTCCTATCTCTGCCTCAAAGAGCAAAGAAAAAGGAAAAAGGAAAAGGGAAGAAGAACTTCACCATATGTTTAACAGCCAAGGAAGCTAGAAATATAGCTATAAAACAGCCAAAGAAGCTAGCTTTCTAGAGAGGGGATGAAGATAACAGCAAAAGGGAAATGCAGGCTGAGAAGGGACACAAAATGAGTAACAGGATGATAACATCAAAACCTGAGCTGGAAACTTTGTGCCCTCAGATCCACTAAAAATAAACAAAAAACCCCAAACATCCTGCTTTCTCCAATCCATGTGGAGAATGGAGAACTCTGAGGCCCTGTTTGTTACGTTCTTGGGCCCAACCTTAATACTAGGTCTAGAAAGTGCACACCTGTCTTTCAGAACGATCTGCTAAAACTCATACCTTTCCCCACACTCTCCCTCTGGGCTAGCCCTGCATCAGTTAAAGGTACTGATGAATTCAAGAAATGTCCATGCCCAGATGGGAGGGTTTTGCCCATGCAGTTCATGGTCTCCCCTTCCCTTTACAGGGATGTCACTGTCAAACTGCAGGCCAACTCTTCAGCTGCTCTTCCAGGAGCAAAAGATGAAGGACAATGAGCAACCAAGCAGAGCTCCACATCTCAGTAAGTTTGTATTATGGTCCACTGCCACACTATCTGAAGGCTGATTTCCTTAAGTGCTGAGCTTGCTCATTCCCCATCCATTAACTTTACTGCCTACCCCACATATTCCATCACCAACTGTAGGCTGTCTGCCTCACCCAAGCAAGACATGCACCTCTAATGCCAACCAACAGTGCTCTGCAGACCGGCCGTAAGACAGCATTCCACGTCCACGTTCTGCCTGTCTCAGCCTCCTGCTTCAGTGGCCACTACAAGATGCTTCAGAGGAACATGTAAAACTCACTGAAGCCCTTTGGGCCCACACCAATGAAAGTTATGTGAATGGTAATCTTGCTCCTGATCGCAATGGACTTCAAATAAGGGGTTTTTTTAAATCCCAACCCACAATGTAATGGGGGGGGGGGGGGGGCGGTTAATGTTTTTAATTGGCTTCAAACAAACAGGAGCCAGGATCTTAGGAAAGCCAACCTAGATACATTTCCTTGGTATTAAGCTGTGATTGTGGCAAGTCCACCAAATATGCCATCTCATTCTATGAGAAGGCCACTAGGAAACACCACCCATCATGACATGCGCTGGTTCCAATATACAAAAAGATCTCTGCTTTGGTTCAAGACTTGCTCTTAGCCAGATACTCAGGTTAAGGTTAATGAAATCTAAGTGCACAAACATGTTTTCAGAGTAGGAAGAATTTAGAGTCCTTTGTTATCTTTGCTGTTGTTAAGTGTTTCTACCCTTGTTGAAACTCTGGAAATTGGCAAACATTGAGCAGAAAATTCACTGGTTTCAAAGAAAAATGGGTTGGAAGAGGGGAAAGATTTAGTGAGAAGGAGGTGGTGATGGTGGGGGGGAAGGTGCCTCCATCTGTGGTTAGCACAATAAAACGCAGTCACGCACAGCCACAAGGAGCTCCATTGTAATCAGGCTGTGGAATTTACTGCTGCCTCCTGCCCTGCCCCCTCCCCCAAACACAGTGCCAAAGGCTGACAGCAAAGACCATTATCAGCCCCGAGCAGCTTTCCAGGAGCTCCTGTGCTTAAAGCCCTTTATCTTGAGGTGAGGGTCTTGGTTACAAGGAGATAAAATGGCTCCCCCCTACCTTTGTCACTCCCTCATGACCTGTGCACAGAACAGGAAAAAAGCTTTTCATCAGCTTCCTCTCACCCTGTCTTAAAAAGGCTTCCAGCAAAACAATTAAAAATAAACCCAAAGCTATCCAGCCTCCTTCTGTATTTGTTTTAAAAAGAGTTTAAGGACCCAAACATTCAAGAGAAATGTTAAAAAGCCCCAGGGATAGGAGGGGGAAGATATAGAAAAAAGGTCACGTCCTTGCAATAAGAGCAATGGGAATTCACCCGCACAAGGCGTGCAGTCGGGCTTGAAATTAACACAGGCGCGCACATAAATGCACACACAGATCCATGGTCTGCCATCCAGGCGATCAGCTGGCCCAGCCCTGCTGCCTGCTTCTATTGTTCAATTAGAGCCAGGATTCTTAAGCCTGGCCCCTCAATTAGGCTGAAAAGCCCTTCCAGGAGGGGGCTGCATGATAAACGTGTCCAATGGGCATGTGCTCAGCTGTGTAAACCCCTTCTTGTGGGGAATATCTGCAGCACTGGCGACTATAGCTGCCAAGGTGTTATCTTGTGATGAAGTTTGGTACTGGGGGAAGAGTCGATTTGCTTTAACATTGTGGTGTCAGATCGTTTTTCTAGCCAACGCTGAGGAGCAAGTCTGTGCTTTAAGCACCACAACTACTGGATTTATTACTATCCCTTCTATCTGGGTACTTAAGTAGCCCTCAATGCAGTGTTATCATATGCCCCAGATTCATTAATGGACTCTGTCTTCCCAACACTGCTGTGAAGTACAGAAGGGCTACCCCAATTCACATGAGGAAGAGAATAAATCTAATGACTTGCCCAAAGGTCACAAAAGAGTCTGTGGCAAAGTCAGCAACTGTACCACATTTTTCCCAGACCAAGACAGATGCTGTAAACTATAAGGCTACCGCTCTCCTGAAGCCATTTGTTTAATCAGTTCTGGCTTGTTTTCAGTCCGTCAGAGATTTGGATTGGGGACAGCTACTACTATCCATTTATGCAGTGCCTTGCATAATTAGGATCCAGTGCTGGATGAGATGGCTTTCCAAACAGAACAGGAACAGTATAACCACTATTCTATGGAAAAAACAAGACAAACACATGCATCTTCCTCAAAGTCTTACCAGCTCCCAGCCTTGCTCTTTCTGCCTCTTCTGGTATCTCAGGCTGTTTCTTTTCAGGGGGTGGGCAGGAAAAGACATCCATAGGGGCCCACTCCAGATACAGAGGGACATGCTGGAACTGCAAGAGTAACACATAAGGAATCTCTACAGATAAAGGAGAAAAGGAAAACTCTGCAGGTGATGGGGTAGGGAAAAAACCCACAAAGTTTGAATCTCAGTTCTGGGTTCTCAAAAGCCTTATTGTAGAACAGTGGTTCTCAATCTTTTTCTACTCAAGGCACCTCTTGTTTGGTTTGAGGCACCTCTTGAAAAATGCCAGCTCTTACCTCTCTTTTTTTGACTACAGAAAAATAATACAGCAATTCTTCTGTTGCAAAGGACTCAGAAAGACCACAACAGGTCAAAATGTTTTTAACATTATGGATTCCTAGTTGAAATCTATGGTTTTAAATCTTGTGAACCATGTTTGCATGCCTAACAGTACTAACACTGTGTGGCACCTTGTAGTTCCCTTGAAAAGACCTCCATGCACCCCAGGGTGTCACAGCCACCTGGGTTGAGAACTGCTGTAGTAGCAGAAAAAATTAAGAGGCTAATTCTCTCTTATTGGAGTTACAGTAGAAGGTCCTAGTAAGGAATTTCCAACACATCCAACTAGATTGGTTTCTAGATTGCATGCTAGAAACTGGAGTGAACTTAACTGAAGGGACAAAAGTATGGGGATTATCATATATATGTTAAGCAGTGACTTTTGCTTTTACCATTCAGGGTATGTAATTCTCTTTAAAGAACATCCCATTTCTCCTCTTTTTAGAGATTTCTTCAGCTAGTCGACATTAACCAAGAACCTACATTACTTCCACTTAGCACTGATAAGTGTAGAAATATGATTAACAAGATAAACCCAGAGATTTCAAATAGGAATCCATATCGTCAAAAACTCTGACCCGCCAGAGTCTTTCCAAATTCTTTGCAACAGAATTGATCTAAAATATTTCTGTAATCAAAAAATGAGTGAAAACTAAACAGCGGCATTTTTCCAAAGGAAGTCTCAAGTCTATTAAGGTTGAGAACCACTGTCTTTAGCTATGGTAAAATGATTCCTAACTTCCCAAGTCAAGAAGGCCCTGACATCAGGGCTCCTTCAGTCTGCCTAACGTAGATGAGAAACCTCAAGGGTTAACTCCATATACTAACCTTGGAATAGGCCAGCTTGGTGAAAGCTCGCTTGGCCTCTGTGGGCTCCAGGAATTCCACAATGGCTGTGATTCCTCCTTCTGGGAGCAGCACCCGTCCAAGGCTGCCATATCGACCAAACACCTCCTCCAGCTCGGCCACACAAGTGCCAGCAGGAAGGTTCTTTGCTAGGATCACAGTTTTACTCCGCTCCCCAGATGCCTAACAATTGATGGGGAGAAAGAGAAGACAGCAGGGATTTCTTTAAAGAGGGTCTGAAATGAAAGTTCATTACTTGCTCCATTTAATACCCCTCCTGGTGACATGGCAAACAGTCAAAAGCTGTATACAGTGGCACTTCCTGTCACTGAAATCTAGATGCAATAGCAGAGAAAACCCATTTGCTTGTGAGGCCAGCTGCCTGACCACCACACACCGCTACCTTCCAGCTTCAAACTCTAGTTCCTCACTTACTGCTCTGAAAGCACATAAATAGCTATTACATCCTACTTTAAAGAAGGTTCCATTTTGGGGTGTGTGAAAATTCTGTGGGTGCAATGTATGGGGCCCATCTGTGCACACCACATGCTGCCTGTGAGTCAACTCTGAGACCATAGGCAGCACCGCAGGCCATATCTTTGATACCCTTGAAACAGAAAAAAGTCAACATTTTTTAAATGAGAACAGGAAGAGGCTTAGCTTTTCATATCTTATACTGAAGGGAGTCTAAACACCTCTGAGATACTAGCCCAAGGTTTCCTATATGACCTTCAGCATGTCAGAAGCATATACAAGCAAGAAGAAAGGGCCCTGAATTTTCAGGGACAGAAAGGTGCAAGTAAACAAGAGTGAGAAGGGGGATAAGTCAGAACTGTTCAAGTTTTCATACAAGTTTAGGATTTGAACACTTTCAACTCCATTGCTGGTGACTCCAAATCAGACAGTTGTCATCTACACATACCCACTACACTGCAGGTGTTAGGCATAAGGAAGTGATGGGTAAGAGGGCTTACAGAAGTCTCAAGTTTCATGCTGATGACAACATGATCAATATGGGCACGTACACTGGCTTTCAGATGTTTTTAACACACAGCTTGCTTGCTAAGTCCACAGTATACTGCCCATTAATACAGGGTTCTCTCTCTACCCTCAGTTCAGTTTTTTAAGTAGAGGAATAAAGGGCTTTAAGTAGAGGACTCCCTTCTAAACAAGAGTATTGCACAGAGAGCCCCAAAGTCCAATATCCAACAACCTTCAACTAAAGCAATCTTTGTGAAAACATTTTATAATGCAATCCATCCCCAACTTCTGCACCCCCACACTTTCACTGATGCCAAAGGAAGAGAAAGACTCTCATAAGCAAACAAAAGTCCCTTCTGTGTTGTCAGGGTCTTACCTGACTGAAGGAATCCAGGCTGACTCCATTATCGATCAGGAACTGGCGCACTTCCTGAACCAGCTGCGTTTCCCCCAGGGCAACCCTCACAGCCACACTACCTCTGCCATCCTGCAGATGAGAAAAATGGAGGTGTGACAGTGTTAGGACCATGCTAGGCTAGTAAAAGTAGGCCTAATCAGAGTGCATGAGCACCTGCAACTCCCACACCACCCAGAATCAGATCCAATGGGAGACTTGCATAGAAACTACAGGTGAAATCCTATGCCTTTCCTCTTCAAAGGAGCTAATCTGGTTCTTAGCTAGTCAAGTTATTGTTGCATTCAGCATCACTATGTGTCAAATTGTTATGTAGGGCAGTTACAAACCACTTCTGTTTCACCCTACTGATACGTATTGCTATCTGATTTGACTAAACAATTATAGTGAGAGGTAAACCAGATAGATGAGATAATGCATTTGGTTAACTGAATACCAAACCCTTATCACATCATTAGTTGACAACACCTCAGTACAAGGAATATGGCATGTCACAGCTTTCAAATTTGTACCTGGCTATCCTAGGCAAATACATACTATTCACGCAACACGCTGTCTTCACAAAATGACTAGGAGGCATCTCTCTCAGTGGAAAATGTTAAGTACTAGGCTGATAAAGAAAAAAGCCATTTGTTTCCACTCTACCAAACTTGCAGTCCTGTACTTCTTGCGTGCTTTTGCATTACTTGCATAAAGGAGGGTGGAAAAGAGAATAGAATTCTGAAATTTAAAATTTTTACTCTACAATATTATGTAGTTTCTTTGATCTGTTTTTGTATCATCAGATGCTGTTTTATTTTTATGTTGTTTAATGGTAGAATGTCATCTTATTGTACACCTTCACCAATCACCATAAATTGTATTATTTTATTATTATGTAGACGCTATTGTCAATGTTATTATATCGTTTTAGCAAAAGCTGTAAATAAATTACCATCACTATTCACTCATAAACATTGAGCTCCTGGCGTTCAATGCAAAGAAAGGATTTCAAGTGAAGTATCTGCTGCAGAATGCCCAACAACTGTATTCCACTCACTGTTTCTGCAATGCAGTTTCTTTTCTTCCCTTAAAATGTTTTTAAGAACTTCTTGCTCTGTTTTGAGAAGGAGGTCTGTGAGATAGTGCTTATGCTAAGCAAGGCCTAGCATTAAGAACAATGCACTAAAACTCCCAGAATGCTTCAAGGAGGTTGAGGAGTCAACGACTGACATTCTGGTAATCACCTTCTGACCCTTAGATGAAAATGCTGACCTTCTGGCCCTTGGACAATGATAAAAATTGCAGGCAAGCAGCTTATATTGTTAAAACAGGAAACCGCATGGCTAAACCACAATGACGAAAAACAACCGCATATTACGTAAGCCTTGACATTTTAACCCTGCTAAAGACAGCAAAACATAAGAAACATAAAGGTTATTAAGAATTAGCATAAGAAACACAAAGGTCATTAAGAATTAACATAAGAAGCGTAAAAATTATAATACAAAGCGTACCACCTGAAATTATAATATAGATAAGTTAACTAAATAACTAATAGAAGTAAGAATTAGAAATACATATGTAAATGTGTTATCATATATAAGTAATAGTAAAGTTATGTTAGATGCCTCGCTGTCAGAATGCGGACAGTTTTGTATCTTTTGTCTAAAAAAAGATAAGAGACTCCTTTTAAATGAGCTGTTGACCAGTTCTGAAACTACTGAATCAGGCAGCCGCACCTAGCCTCCGGGTTAGAAAGCAAGGGCTTGATTTGGGAACCTCGTGAACCAACAGACCTCCTTTAGTTTATGGCTTTGTGAAACAATAAAAGTTTAACTGAACATCCAGGTCTGAGCCTGTGCTTAATACAGTCCTTATACAATTCGGCATGAACTCACACAAAGCATGCTGCTTGAACAATGTTAACAAAGGACTCTACAATGTTGTATATCGTAACATATAAACACAATTTGTTATACCGTATTCTAAGTTATGGTTTGGGAGGTTACTGTTCAACCACCTGCTTTTGTAATCACACAAGCTGGTCTCAATTAGCATGATTTTTGGAACTTCAACTGAATTTTCTCTTCAATGCTCGAGATAACTGACTCAACCCCTCCACTGTTTAACGTAGCAAAAAACGCAGGAACCATATTGGGGAGGATCCAGGAGGGTACAGTTGCACATCCCTTTGATTCCTGCTCCACCCAAACTTTAAAACCGGAGAAGCAGTAGCATGTCCATTCAGGCAGCCATGAGAGTCAACTGGCTTCATGGCTCGTTATTCTCTCCTCGATTCCTGCTAACCTCTCTCTACAGCACAGGTGTTCACAACCATCTATCTTTTAATGATCTTGATGTTCCACTATTCAATCATTACTTACTTTTGCAATTTTGCTGTTTGTTATCCATTCCTAATGTCTTTTCTATTTCACAGCCATGGAGACTCTTTTTAGCTCTAACTAAAAACCTTAATCCAGGTGTGGTATTAACTCAGGTGTAAAAGTAACTGACAGTAAAGTGTTGGAGGTAGTGTCAAGATGCACAAGAAGGGTAGACTTTGTTTTATGAATCTGAATAAGAGGTGTACACTTAACTATAATAACTATGGGACTAATGACATATCTTTTGACTATTTTGACTGGTTTGTTGTGTTTTTTTAAACTTGATATAGTCATCAAGCAAATCAGTGCCCATTCAAATAGTAGGGCTGTCAAACAATTAAAAAAATATATCACAATTAACTGTGCAATCAAAAAAATTAAATCACAATTAACTGCAATTTTAAATCGCACAGCTAAAACCTCCAAGTTATGCACGGAAAAATTAGAAAGTATGCAAGTACCTTGTATGGTTGGGCAGTGGGTGTGGGAGGTGTGGGAGAGGTTTGGAGTCCAAGGAGGGCCCCTCCCCAGTCTTGCTGCCTCCCCCGCCCCCGGCTTTCCAACTGCAGCTGCCTAGAGCCCGTGTCCCACCGGGATCCGCAGGCAGCTGCCACAGCGGGGCTGTCTGGCACTTTCAGGCCCCATGGCTCAGGCTCTGGGCCCAGGCAGTTCTGACCTCCAAGAGCCCGGGTGGCATGGGGAGGAGAGTGGCAGCTCTGCCTGGCACTGCAGTAGCGACAATGCTGGCTGTGGCCCAGGCTCTGTCAGCACTGGGCATGGGCTAGCAATGCAGCGCAGATCAGGCCAGGGGCTGCAGAAGGTGGCTCCATGGGAATCCTGCTCCCACCCACCAGCAGCAGCTGCCTAGGTGAGGGGTGCCATCGCCACCACTCCCTGGGGTCCAGACCAGGGATGCATGGGGAACTGTGGGCCCAGAGCCAGCTTGGGCCAGAGCTCCCAGGCATTCCCGACCTGGCCTAAGCCCAAGCTGTAGGGCCCACGGATGTCAGTCAGAGCTGCCTTCCTTAAACCCCTGGCATTGCCAGCCCAGCTTCTTGGGGCCCTGGATGGGAGTTTGGTATGGGTGGGCCCCCCTTCACCGCCCTTCCTGCTTCAGCCACCCAGAGTCCATGCCCAGGCTGTCCTACGGCTCCTCTGCCCTGCAGTGCAGCCCAGAGGTGTCGGGGATGGCAGCAGGGCAAGGCAGCTCAGTCCAGGCACAAACTTCAAAACCACATGTGTGATAAACACATTAACTGGATTAACACCCCTAGTTATTAGGGCTCTGCAGAGCAGGTAATATTCGATTTGACAGCCATGTCAAATATTAAACCAGGTCCCGCTTCAATTTGCCGTCCGCTTAGAGTCAAAGTGGGTCCGCTTGGACTCCAGGTCGAAGCTCAGTTGAATATTCAAGCTGCTTCAACTTCCCCATAGGCTATAACGGGGAAGGTCAAAGCAGGCTATAACTTTGGCATTTCTTATATCTTGATGAAACTTGCAGGACTTGTAGCTCCTGAGGAGCCCACAATGCGTGCCAAGTTTCAACAAGATAGGTTCAGGGGGGTCAGAGAAACAGCACCCCAAATTCTTGAGAGAAAAACCTCCTGTGACTTCTGTGTGGAAAGCCACACGGAGCTCAGAACTGCAGGTTTGCTAGACATGGAGGAGCCCACAAAGCCTGTCAACTTTCACAGTCATAGGTGCAGGGGTTTGGGGGAAACTGCACCTTAGGCTGCTGACAGACAAAACTCGTGATCCACAGTTTCACAGTTTCTAGGGTCGGAAGGGACCTGAACAGATCATCTAGTCCGACCCCCTGCCCTGGCAGGAAAGAGTACCGGGGTCAAATGACCCCAGCAAGATGTTCATCCAGCCTCCTCTTAAACACCCCCCGGGTAGGAGCCAGCACCACTTCTCTTGGAAGCTGGTTCCAGACCCTAGCCGCCCTGACCGTGAAGTAGCATCTCCTGATATCTAGCCTAAACCTACCCTCTGCCAGCTTGTGACCGTTATTCCTGGTCACTCCTGGCGGTGCTCGGGGAAACAGTGACTTCCCCAAAGCCTGCTGATACCCCCTGACTAGTTTATAACAGGCCACAAGATCCCCCCTCAGCCTTCTCTTGTGGAGGCTGAGCAGGTTCAGGTCCCGCAGCCTGTCCTCATAGGGCCTGCCCTGTTGTCCCCTGATCATACGAGTGGCCTCCTCTGGACCCTCTCCATGCTGTGGACATCCCTCTTGAAGTGTGGCGCCCAGAACTGGACACAATACTTCAGCTGCAGCCTGACCAGTGCCGCGTAGAGGGGGAGGATCATCTCCTTGGACCTGCTCGAGATGCATCTGTGGATGCGTGCCAAGGTGCGGTTGGCCTTCCTGACCGCCTCCCCACACTGCCGGCCCATGTTTATCCTGGAGTCAGTGATGACCCCCAGATCCCTTTCTGCCTCCGTGCTGATAAGAGGGGAGTTCCCTAACCTGTAGGTATGGTGCCGGTTGTTCCTCCCGAGGCGCATCACCTCGCACTTCTCTGTGTTGAAACCCATCCTATTCTCGTCCGCCCACCCTTGTAACCTGTCGAGGTCTGATTGTAGCCAGTTGCATCCTTCCAATGTGCCCACGTCCCCCCACATCTTAGTGTCATCAGCAAATTTGAACAGGGTGCTTTTTACCCCCTCATCCAAATCGCTGATGAAGATGTTGAACAGTGCGGGCCCGAGGACCGAGCCCTGCGGAACCCACTGCCCACGTCCTTCCAGGTTGAGAAGGACCCACCCGCTACCACCCTTTGGGTGCGGCCCTCCAGCCAGTTGGCGACCCATTTGACTGTGTGGGTGTCTACACCACAGCCCCCCAGTTTCTTAATGAGAACGGGTTGAGAGACAGTGTCAAAAGCCTTCCGGAAGTCCAGGAAGACGATATCCACTACTACCCCTGCGTCTAACGATCTGGTGATCTGATCGTAAAAGGCCACCAGGTTGGTCTGACAGGACCTGCCACTGATGAACCCGTGTTGGATGACCCTAAGCATGCAGTCTCCTGCTGGCCCCTCCTGGATGTGTGCCAGCATAATTTTCCTCGAACAGCTTGCCTAGGATCGAGGTAAGACTAACCGGCCTATAGTTTCCTGGGTCCTCCTTCCTGCCTTTTTTGAAGATGGGGACCACGTTGGCCCTCTTCTAGTCCTCCGGTACCTCACCAGAGCACCACGAGCGCTCATAAAGCCATGCCAGGGGACTTGCAATGACCTCGGCCAGTTTCTTTAGAACTCTAGGGTGGAGATCATTCGGACCGGCTGACTTGAATACGTCCAACCCCTCCAGAAGCTCCCTAAGTAAATCCTCGCTAACCTGTGGCCCAGGTGTGCCTCCCCTGGGGCCCGAGGGGGACCCAGCAGGGAGGTGGCTGTTCTGGTCCCTACTTAGGAAGACGGAGGCAAAGAAATTGTTAAACATGTTAGCTTTGCCGTCTGGTGTGACGACCAAGTTTCCCATGGTGTCCTGCAAGGGTCCCACATTACCCGGGACCTTCTTTTTACCCCCTACGTATTTAAAAAAAAGACTTCTTATTGTCCTTAATCTGGGAAGCTAGCCCCAGTTCCATCTCTGCCAGATGGAGCGAGGAGGGCGGCATTCGCTCCGCCTGCACCTGGTGCTTGGGGACCTCAGCAGCAGGAGGCTCACCTTGAGGAGCACCAGCTGCTCCACCAAACCAGGATCCAAGCAGGTGCGGTGGGTTTCACAACATCTGCAGCCATGCTGAACACCCTCTCGCTTGGCGCACTGGTCGGTGGACAGGACAGGTATTCCCAGGCAACTGTGGCCAGATCCAGCCACAGAGGGCTGCAGGTTGCCCAGTAGGCCAAGGGGTCGCAGTCCAGGGGCTCCACAGGCCCGGCAAGATAGGCAGACACCGTGGTGTGAGGGCTGTCTGCCTGATCCTGGGGTCTGGTGGGTCTGGACCCCATTTGTCATGGTCTTAGCCCATACTGGCAGCGCCTGTGGTGGAGGGGAAGACTGGCTTGTGGATGGCCAGCTGGATTCAGGCAGTGGATCCCCATTCCACTTGCCCCTGCATCCGCTGTTCTGCCTCCATCACTTTCTTAATAAGTACCTCCCTCCAGTGACTCAGTGTCTCGCTGCCACATATAGTGCCCTTCACCCTTGGGTTACAGATGACGGCCAGCATATGCACTGTGTTGGACCCCAAGGGTTCAAGCCTTTTCCTAAGGCCCTCCTTCAGCCGCCTCACCAGTGCCTGCACATCTGGTGAAAGTGGCTTGCCCTAGCCAGGAACACTGGCCCCCAGGAAGCTCTCCATTTGGCCGTGGAGCTCCTTCACTAGGGGGACCACCTGGCTGAGGAAGGCATCAGCAGCACTGAGGGTCTCAGTGGCCTTGAGGAAGGGCTTGAGGACCATCAAGAGCTGGGAGACGGCATCCCACTCAGCTTTGGTCAGGGGGCTGCTGATCCCACTCTCCCCAAGCAAGGCCAGCTCATGGATGGCCTTCTGTTATTCCACCAGCCTCTTGAGCATCAGGTATGTGGAGTTCCACCGAGTCTCCACATCCTGGATGACTCTGTGCTGCAGGACATTTAGCTCTGCTTGTTTGTCCCGCAGCATCTTGCCCCCCTTGATGCTCTGGTGGAAGTAGCCTGCATCTGGAAACGAGCCTGCTGGTGTTGCTGGTGCCATCACCAGCAGCCCTGTTCCCCTCCAAGGCATCCCTCACAATCAGACGTAAATTGTGTGCCACACAGCAAATACCAGCAAAGTTGGCATCACAGACTGCCTTGACCATATTGGCCCCATTGTCGGTGACCATGAAGCCGCGGGTGAGCTCAGCCTGTCCAACCCCCAACCACCCCTGCACCATGCGGTTCATGGCCCCCCTCATCTCTGCTGCTGTGTGGGACTCATCCATCACCTTGGCATGACGGAGAGCCCACCGACGGCCTGACTGGCCACATCAGTGCCCTGTGAGGGAGAGGTACGCATGATCTCCACCCCAGCTGCTCCAGATGTCCGAGGTGAAGTGTACAGTCATCTGGAGACCTGCATTGTGCAGCTCCTCCCTCAAGTGCTCCCTGCATGCTTCGTATAGGGAGGGTACCACCGTCCTGCTGAAGGTGGTGTGTGCGGGTACCTGGTAGGATGCAGTCAGTAGTGCCAGGAACTGCCTGAACCCTGGCCGCTCAAAGGTGAAGGGCTGGCCATCCAGAGCAAGCATCTCCCCAATGGTCTGAGTGATCTTGCTTGCATTTGCAACTGGTCCCTTTTGCCCCCAATGTTGCAGGGTACCCTGCCTCTGCTGTGGAGGGATGGGGGCTGTGGAGCAAGCGGGGGCCGTTCTTGTGGCAAAGGGGTGGTACCTGCAGAGATGATTCAGCATCCCCAAGGTGGTCATGCGCTTTGTTCCCTTGCCCCAGCTGATTTTGGCTCGGCAGTGCACGCAGATAGCAAACGCGGGATCATCTGCCAGCTCATAATGATCCCAGACCACACTAGTACTAGACCTTTCCCTCTGGCATGTGGGTGCATCTGTGAATACTGCTGAACTCTCCCCCTCTTCAGCAGTCAGAGGCACAGCAAGAGAAAGAGCGGACTCAGCTGAGCCGCTTGCCTTCACCTGAAGTGCCTTCTGGGAAAGACCTCGTGGCTTGAAAGGAAAAAACCTGAGGGATGTCGAGCACAAACTCAACTGATTCCCCCTCCTTCCCTAGAACTTCCCTTGCCAGGGCACTCAGATCCAGATCCAGCACCAGCTCTTCTTCTGGCACTGGAAAGCTCAGCATAGGCAGTGACACAGGGGTGGAGCGCGCTGCTGTGCTGGTTGCAGTTACGGTGGGAGAGGTTGTGGCTACTGTGTCTGGACATGAGAGAGTCTCAGGCACAGGCAGTGGCTCTGGTGGCACTGCTGCTCCCCTCTCTTTACTGCTTGTAGCAGCCTCATCCCTTGTAGTGGGAGGAAAGAGGCTGCGTCTGAGTTTGGTGGGGGGAGAAACTGCAGCCCTCCCGCTTGCAACCCCCCCTTGCTCCCCTTCGTGCAGGCTGGTCAGTGTGGCCACCTGCCTTTCCACCCCGCTTCATAATGTGTTCCTTCATATGTAAAATGGAACCTCTAAGTGTGCTGTGTGCCACAGATTAGACTTCTGGATGTTATGTAAATGTGTTTGTGTGTGTAGAAGCGTTGGTGTGGTGGAAAGAATGAATGATGTATGAAAAAAAATATATTATATATATATAAATAAACTAAATTCCTATTTCTAGAATAGATCCTAGGCTACTACTAACCCTATCCAATATAAGTGTAAATTAATATGAAAAGTAGTTATAAAATAAAAGCACCAAGTTCTCAGAAATCCCTGTTGCTAGCATTGCAAGCAGGGAATCTGTTGAAGATCAGGACTTCCAGCCATCATGGTCTGACAGAGGTGCTGGAGAACACCAGCAGCTCAGAAACTGACCCCAAGGCAGAAAGCAGGGGAGCTGAAAAACTGCTGCCTTTTATGCATTTTCTCTGGCCCTCCCCCAGAGCACTGGGATAGGAAGGGACCTCAGAGAATGCTGACAAGTCACTGGCCAGCCACACATGTCCGACATGAAAGAACTCCTTCCCTCTCCCCCTCCCTCCCCTTACTTTCCTTTCCCCTCCCCCCCACAGGGAATCCAGTATAGGTAAGTCGAATATTTGACCCTTTTCAAATATTTGACCTGTGCTATTAATATTCGACTTCTGGTATTCAATTCGACAGCTATTTGACCAGTTGCTATTCAACTCGACTTTCACTTTTCAAGGTCGAATATGTCAAATATTTGTTGAATCGAATATTAAGTTAAAGCTTTGCACAGCCCTACTAGTTATACCTGTTTTTGCTTAATTTTAAACTAAACAACGTGGTGCAACTCCAAAGCATATTACTAGAGCTTCTAGTTTTCCTTTAAATGGGGAAAAAACGTGTTGTATTAGATGTGATGTGCCACACTATCTGCACCTCCCTTTTACAAATCCTAGATCCACCTATGGAACCACATGCAATAGAATGTGAGAGGGGCCAAGATATGACTCCTGTTTGCTGAACTGGAGTCTGACTTGACCAATCTGACAGTTCTAGTCAGAGCTGGTATATGTGTGGCACCCTGCAGCTATGTCTTGGGAAGCACTCAAACCAAGGTTTTCAACACACCAATGTCAAGTGCTTCTGAAAAACTCCTCCTATAATGAACTATAAAGAACCTCGGGACCTGCCAGGTAGAGAATGGCTGCTCTGACATACCAGCTAAGTGGTCACAAGCCACTTTTGGAAATAATATGAATGCTCAAATGCCTCCCACCTCTGACATTATGTCAGTACAAATTCATGGCAACAGCATATGGGGTCACACTCTGAAGGTTCTAAGCAGTCAGAAAAGCTAAAGATCTAGATCGGGGTCAGCAACCCCTGGTATGCGTGCCAAGCATGGCACGCGAGGCCATTTTCTTCGGCACGCATTGGGGCTGGGGAGACAGCAGCTGTTTGCAGCCTCCCAGCTGCAGTCAGCCCCAGCTCTGGGTAGCTGCTGCCAGCCGGGAGATCGGACTGCTCTCAGTAGGCAGCTGGGAGGATGGAAGCCCTGCTCCAAGCAGCCTGGGCTCCGTGGTTATGAGCAGCTATGCAGAACCTGGGCCAGCGGCAAACATCTGCTGCCTCTCCACCCCGGCGCTGGCCCCAGCTGCCCGAGTGGGGGCAGCAGCAAGGGGCACAACCCTGCATGCTGCCCAGACTGCTTTCATGCACACAGAGGAAGCGTGACCCAGGCAGAACGAAGCTTGTAGTAGCAGACAGCTTCCCTGTGCGGCCCCTCTGTCTGCTGCTGCTCCAGGTCGCACATACTGCGCTCTGGATGGCCCAGGGGAGGGCAGCAGGATCAGGAGCACAATGCGTGCAACCCAGAGCAACAGCACACAGAGAGGCCACACAGGGAAGCTGCTGTGAGCCCCGTGCTGCCCTGGTCACACTTCCCTTGTGTGCACAGAAGTAATGTGGGCAGCACGCAGGGTTGTGCCTCTTGCTGCTGCCCCCGCCAGCAGGGGAAATGTGGCCAGGACAACGGGGACCTCAGAGCGGCAGGCAGCTTTCTGCATCCCCTGCTGTGCTGGGTTCCAAAGCTGCCCTGCAGAAGCAGCAGTGATGGCAGCACTGCAGGAAGCATTGTTGGTATCTACAGCCTCCCTGGAGCCCAGGGCCAGGTCTGGGGCTGAGAGAGCTGGGGCCAGAAGGCAGCACATGTTTGCAGCTGGCTCAGGTTCTAAGTAGCTGCTGATAACAACAGAGCCCAGGCTGGGGGACAGGGGCAGCAGGGCTGGGAGGCAGGGGCGGGGAGCAAGGGCTTTAGGTGGGGGGCAAGGGGCACAAGCAGAGCATCCTGCCATGTACCCCCTGCCCTCATTTTGTTTTTTTGGCATGCTGGCACTCCAACACCTTCCAAGGTAAGCATTGTGAGCTTTTTCGGCACTACAGACAAAAAACATTGCCTACCCCTGATCTAGATGAAAGTCAGGAGGTACATCAAGAGCCTTTCCATGGAGTGAGAAGTGTCTTCTCTGCTAGCCATGAAAACATACTATATATTGCGAAGGAGCAAACAAAGACCATTTGAAACAACATCCAAAGGACTAGCATGGTGCTGCATTTAAGCTGTAGATTGCTTTCCCATCTATGTGACTAATATGACACTGGAAATCAAGTATCCAACTCACGTGATCAAGCACTTGGCTCTTGGCGGTATGGTACTTTTGTGCAATTGCATCTGCCACAGCATTTGTCCCCATGAACAGCGTGTTCCAGTTATGAGAGCTGGAGAGAGAAGACAGGTCCAGTTCATAAGACCACTTACATATTGCTCATCTAGTGATTCCCTCTGAACAGCCCAGAGCAAACATCCTTTCTGATGGCAGTGAGGGTAACAAACCAAAATGGAGGAAAGGAAGAGGATAAACTGAGGAGGAAAACAGCA
Source organism: Crocodylus siamensis (assembly GCF_052110815.1). Lineage (NCBI taxonomy): Eukaryota > Metazoa > Chordata > Crocodylia > Crocodylidae > Crocodylus > Crocodylus siamensis. Next base: position 50,911,399 of record NC_143403.1, read on the forward strand.
GAGAAGTGGAGTAACTAGGTTATATGCAGTGGGACAGAGATACAAGGGATGCATTTCAATCAGGTTGAATATTCTTCACTTCCTCTCTTGAAAGTTTACCTGCTGTCACCTTGTCACAGCTTGGCAGACAGTTGCAGCTTCTATAGCTACTGCTGGGGAGTCAGGATATAGATCAATCCAATACAGCCGCTCATAGAAAACAAAGTGCATTCAAGTTTTTTCGGGGGGGGGGGGACGACAACAGATGAGGAGTGACTGAAAACGGAACACTAGGACCATGATGCAGGACACGTATCACACAGCAATAACATTTAGCTGACACTAGTCTTGGATACAGTTTCCCCCCTGCAGGAAAAAAAATCCATGTGCAATTTCATTTCTAGCCACAATGGACAATGTTGTAATTAATGCCATATTAAAAACAAGGTTCCAGCTATCCAATGTCACCTCCCTCCCTACCTGCCACTGCTTGCTTTGTCCTTGGAGTCTTTCTGCTTCTTGTATGAAGAGGATCCTGCAGCACTTGTGTTCTCCACTTCTTTCTTTAGGGTAGATGGTAACACATGCAGCATTCTGCCCTAGGGAATGGAAAATACATAAGATCTACCATTACTGCTTGAATATCTATGAAAGGAAGAGACCCAGTTGAGATGAATCTGAGTGCATCAGGGCAAGAGTGTCATGCAATGTCATTCCACAACAGCCTTTCAACTTGAGGTGGAAGGGCCTTGTTCCACCCCCCCTTCTCTTGCCTGGCATTAAAGTGAGTCCAAGCAGCACCCATAGAATTTGAAAGACCAGGGGCTCAGACTTCTTTTGCTCCGATAACAGAGTAGCTCCCTGCAGGGTTCCCAACCTCCAGTAGGCCAGGGTGGGTTAAACCCACTGGGCCACATAAACTGCTGCTGCTATATCACTGACTTAAGCTTTCCCAGGTGGAAAAACAGAATGGCACTATATTACTCAAGGCACTGGAAGGGAGGAACCAAGCATCCTATTTAACAGAGTACCTCCTCAAGAGTTTGCCCATCTGGTTTACAACACTGTGACAAAACAACCCTGAGTTGCATCCTGTGATGCAAGCTAGTGAAAGGAACTGTACCTGGAACACCTGCCCATCCACTTCTGCAAAGGCCTTCACTGCATGCTCAGGGATCATGTATGTGATGAAGGCAAATCCCTTGGGTTTCTTGGTCAGGCTGTCTATAGGGAAGTGAATCTCTGACAGAGGACCTGCAATAAAAAAGCAAGACCTCTCTCTGTGACATGTCACTGCTCAGAAATCACACCAACTTTGCAGAAAAGAGATCTGTGCTGGCATCCTCCATACAAAGCCAATGGATGAACGGAAGTGTGAGTACCAGAGCAGCAAGTGCAAAACGATATGCACGCAGGGCAATCCTGGCTTTGCTAAAAAACAACCACCATGCACATAGCAGTTCCAACCAACTGAGTTGGTTCTTTACCATATTTGGAAAATAGTTTGTCCAAGTCCTCCTCAGTTGCAGAATAGGGAAGGTTCCTCACAAAAAGCCGCCCAGACTCAGACAGGTCCTCCTCTTCCTCATCATCCTTCTTCCTTCTCTGCCAGGGTTGCTCTTCCTTTTCCTGTGCAAATTTCATCTTTGGTACCCGCTCCTCTCTGGACACCTCAATATAGCGCCCACCTATCACAGACACCAGAGAGATGTCTTAAATCTCAGGCACCTCCAAAGGCTGTGATGAGCTCTGAGTCCCAAAGCAATCAAAACAGGTCTCCTTCCCTATCACAATGCAGAATGGGCTTATGCTGCTGGCATGAACTGAAGAAACTCCACTGACTAACTGAAACTGTACTACATCCCCTAGCGTAAATTTTGCCAACCCCACTCCCATAAAAAGAATTTTAGGGTCCTGGCATACCTTGCATTTATTACATGATTAACAAGTTAACTGCACAATAAATTACAACATGCCATTCATACAGCCAATTTATGGCACGAAAAAGATGTTCAGCGTTACTCTTTGTGACTGGTTTGTATCATGGATTAAATTGCATGTGTGGCACGTGATACAACCGCACTACACCGGATTCCTGGGATCAGGCAGAGGGCAGCCCTGAATCCTGCTTCAGTCCCAATAATCATGCAATTGGGATTTGAGGAATTATGCCTAATCTCCCCGGCCGCCCCCCCGCCAAAAAAGTCACATTTTGCCATGCATGCCTGGCGTGACAAGATGCATGATTTTTGGGATTAGGCATAGGTAGCTTAGACATGGCTAAAATGTTGCATCTCAGTACTGTTCAGCTCTCTGTCAGTCAGATACCACAGTGTGCAGGGTCTCACATGACTCATTTTCTGTTTCTAAGCCAAAAGGACTGAAGTTTTGGAAAATATCTAGGGTGAATCTCTGTGTCATGGTTCGCAGCTACTGGCCCAGGGATCCCATGATTGCTGCTGCACTCTCCTGGCCAAGTGATTCTCTTATAAGGAAGTTTAGGGATGGTTACAGGAGATAACTAGCTGGGCAGCCCTCAGACCTGGAGACCTCTATACAGCTACAGAAACAAGTGCAGTGCATGCAGCTGTATAAGTAAACAAGAGTTCACTTATAACAATGCACCAAGATGCAGAGGAAAAGACTTTAGAAGCAGAAAGCAAGTCCCCAAATCCAGCTGATCTTAGATGTCTCTGTTCAGACTGTTAAATCAGGCCTAGCTGCAACAGTGCTTTGTGGCATGGATGGCAGATTAAAGCCCACCAATTTGTTTCACTAACAGCTAGCAGGTGACAGCTCCCCTCCGATTCCAACCCAGATCAGATTCAAATTGCCTAGGCACAGTCAGAAAGCTTATTCCTGAGACCCCTGCAACCCGCTCCCCCCACCCTGACTAATAGGTTAGTTTAGTAGTTCATTCTTTGGATTACCTTGAAATCAGCAGGCCGAGGACTCTAAGGTATTTCTGCTCTGTACCTTTAGCCTGTGAGTATGAGCATCATCTCCTACTAGAACAGAATCAAGCATGCCTTTCCTACTACTTTACCAGCAAAGGGGGTCAATTCAGCATTACAGCACCTACTGTGTGTGGTAGTAATAAGCAACAAACAAGCCTCACCCATGTATTCATTGTTCTGTTTCAAGGCCTTCTGTACTTCTTCCTCCCTGGTGAAGTCAACAAAGACATAACCTGGGTTGGGTGGGGGGGAAAAAAAAAAAGAGGTCCAGCTGAAGAATACGTGGGGTATGCAAATTCCTTAGGCATTAACATTAATTACATTAATTAGCTAACTAAGAGCAAGTCAAGTTTTTCTTTATAGATTCTCACGTATAGCTTTTATCCACCATTAAAAATGTACTCTGGCCTAAAAATTATACTTGCTTTCAGACAGAAGGGGCTGCTTTCTTAAAAGGGGTGACTTTTAAAGATCTCTTCTGTTTTTGCATGTACAAGTATATGGCCATAAATCAATGTGGAAGCCAGTTCCCAGTGTACTTTCTACACTTTTAAAATGTCTCAGTGAGCTTTTGAAGGAATAAGGGTAGCACGTGAAAGGAAAACACTGCACAGCAGAAATTCACTGTCTTCCTGAAACTCACTCTGGTTTTCTGCTGTTCACACACACCATTCTCAGTAACCAGCTAGGATCCCTAGTGTAAATAAGGTGAAGCTGAGGTCTGCACCTCAAGGGAAAAAAGCCTCTAACTGGAATATGACCAATTATTCTACAGAGCAGAGGCATGAAACTGGTTTGGCCCCTGTGCTGTATCCAGACCAACCTGGATCGACCTCTGGTAACAGAATGAGCAGGGTAAGGAAGCCACACAGGGTTAACAGAGCCATTGCTCACCTCTTCCTCAAACACCCAGCTCCTCCACTAGCCCTATGAGCTAGACGACACGGCTCTACAGGCCACATCTGGCCTGTGGGCCATGTTAGACATGTCTGCTATAGAGGACCACAAGAGAAGCTAGTTCATTCTCCCATTTGGCTCTCCAAAGCTTGCAGCTGTAAGAAAGTGACACAATCCCAGCTGGAAAAGCACCTGCAACCATCTATGATGTGGCACTAGCTTTATAGCATCATTCCTCACAAGGGTATGGACACGCACACATTTGGAGCTGTTTAAAAAAAAAAAAAATGGGGGGAGTTGGCAGCTGTTGTGTTCATATGGTTCAGATTTATTCAATCATAAGTGATATGGATGTAGCAAAACCTCTCCAACTTTAAACCTGGATGAAGCAGTGTTGAAAGTTGGAACAGTTTTACTGCATCTGTAGTGTTTCTGCCTTGTCCACACAGTAATTAGACCAGAACAGCTGAAGCCTTTTTGAAATGGCTCCACACACGTGTGTTTGTACACCAGCTCTATTCTAAGGTCACATCTATGTTACTAAGTTGTGTTCGTGCAGTTGTATCAGCTAGGAGTTAAGAAACACACACGCACACATGCACACACACTGTAGCTGATATTGTATCTATTTGCAGAGCAGTTATATCCAATGATTGCTCTATGTCAGTTGTTCTGAACCTTTTTTAGACTCAAAGCATGCTTCAGTAGGCTCAAGGCACCCTCCATAAGTTCTGTGAATTGAGTGGCACTCCATTTAAAAAAAAATCATTTATTACAGTGCCTACCTCCTTACAGAGGGGCCAGGCAATGGGGCCACAGGAAATGCCAGGCAGGGATTGAGCCTCAGCCTGCACTTACCTGTTTATCTCCTTGTACCTCATAGCACCCTTCAAAGGACCTCCTCATAGCACCATAGCTGTGAATTGCTGGTCTATATAATTTAGAGAAATGGTGCAGTGGATAACTAACAAGAAAAAACAACCCACCTTCTCCCCTGACACATCTCCACTAGGGGGCTCTGTCAGCATGGCTATATAACAGCAAAGGCTCTAGTGATGGCAAGCCACAAGGCAGGGGAACCCCGGATGCACAAGAACTGAGGCACATACTAGCAATTTGGAACTGCAAGAGTAAAGTAGAGGAGAGAGGCATACAAGAGAAACAATCCTCAGGCATTTTCCAAGCACCAAATGCAATATCTGTTACCTGTCTTATTTCCATGCTTGTTTCTTGCTATCCGGATTGCCACAGGTTTAAGTGGCAGGAAAAATTCTCTAACATTTTTCTACAAATAGGAGGAGGAAAAACAGAACAACAACAATTTTAGTAACTGGCTTCAAGGGCTCAGCCAAATTTTTGAAAACTAGTTTTATATATGAGGAATGTGGACTTTACCGAGTGTCAAGCCAAGAGTCAGGGACTGAGCAAGTTCAAGAGATAGCAACATTCCCACACAAACCACTTTGTATTCTCCCAATTGGGATGAATACAGAAGCCCCTACAGTAGGGGTGGGCAAATCTGACCTGCGGGTGGTGGGTCCCCTGGCCCAGGTACAGTCTGGCCATGGCACGTCCTGCTGCCCCCTGGTCACACAATGGGGTTGGGGCAGCTCCACAGCTGGACTGCCTTTCTAGGTAGCCCATGGGACAGGCAATTTTTTCCAGCTCTTGCCACTACCAGTTCTAACCCTGTAGTACCAGCAGGTACCCACACTGAACAGCACTGACCCTGTGTACCTGCACCTGCTCTAGGCTCAGGAGCAGTGGCACAGGACAAAAGCTGTTGCTCAGCATAGGGGAAAGCATCTCCTCCCTCTCCCATTGCTGGCAGTTCCATGTTGCTGGTGCCCATAGCCCGTGTGGGGCTGCCCTGCGTCTCCACTACAATCACTGCCACCTCCTTCCTGGCTGCCCCATGAGCAGCGCAGACACAGGACAATCCAGTGTGGGGTCCTGCAGCAGGGAACTGCTGGCACCGGGAGGGGCTGCTTCCCCCCACAGACTGAGCAACAGCTTTTGTCTTGTGCCACCACTGTTGAGCCTGGGCAGATGGGGATCAGAGCAGAGGCAGGGCATGCGGGGTTGGGGTTGTGCAGCACAGGTCCCTGCCTGTACCGTGGGACTGGGGCTGGCAGCAGCAGCAGCCAGAAAGAGCTGCCTCCTACCTGGGTTGCCTAGAAAGGCAGTCCAGCTGCAGAGCTGCCCCAGCCCTGCTGCGTGACCAGGGGGCGGCAGGACATACCATGGGTGGGCAGTGCAGAGCAGGTGAAGGGCAGGGGGGCTAGGTCAGGTCTAAGCATGGGTGCCAGCTGATCCGCTCTAGCAGGGGTAAGTGCACAGCAGACACAGCGAGTGCTAGGGCTGCATGCTGCTGACAGTGGCAGGCAGGTGCCACAAGGTGCACAGGCTCTGGGCTGTTGAGGGGCGGGTACTGACCGGCTCAAGGGGTGTGCATGAGAAGTTTCATGCACACCCCAACATACCCACAAACCCTCCCCCACAAACATACCCTTCCCCACACACACATGCACAGCAGCACCTCCCCCCCCCACACACGTGTGCCCCTGGGAGGAGCCCCACTAACTGCTATGCACGCCCCCCCAACACACTCACCCATGCACCCCCACCCACGCTCCACGCCACCTTCCCCCTCCATACATCCCCACAAACCCCTATACACACCCACGTACTCTCCCACACCCTACACACAGATCCAGTCACACACATACCCCCCCACAAACCCCATACCCACCCATCTACACTCCCCTATAATATATAAGAGTAAGACCTCATTTTGAGCTATTATGCAAGCATCTCTATGTACGTCACACAAACGCACACAAATCAGGACATTTTTTTAAACCTTGCCATAATTTGTTAAGTGGTCCTCCACCTGAAATAATTGCCTGCCCCTGCCTTTTGGAGTACTTGCTGCTCTAGTTGCTTTGATTGTTGACTTGCAGATCATGAGTATTCAGGGATCATAATACTTCCTCCTTTTGCAAACACCATTTAAGCCCTGACAAAGAGAGAGAAAGGCCATGAAAAAAGATCCACCTACCTCTGTGACATTGAAAGGGGCACCACGCAGCTTCACAGTGTATACCATGGTTGCTTCAGTTGAATCAGCCCAATTCTTCAGCTGAGGAGAGGAAACAATTGAGGCAAATAATGTGCTGTGCAGGTGGGAGTGGTGACAGCCTGATGCTACAAAGCTAGTCTTACTCAGAAAGCAGGGAAAATAGCAAAGTGATTTGCCCACTTCCTGATCACAGGTACAGGGTAAGGATGCTCTTGAATGGAGAGCTCTTTCTCTGTTCCAGAAACTGATGCAGGCTAGCAGGGTCACTGAGATGTTCGGATACTATGAAGATTGACATGTACATGATAGGACTGGTACATGTACCTGTGGCCTAGTGGTTAGAGCACTCTGCAGGGAAGTAGGAGATGCAGGTTTATACCTCTTGTGGATGAGAGGCAGCCTAGGGCTTGGGTGTTCCACTGTCTAGACAGCTGCCCTAACCATTACGTTACTGAACTAAAAGGTAGGCACAGATGATGCATAAGTGTTGACAGTGGGGGAAGGGGAGAGCACAACTTTGTGCCACTGCTGGAACCACCCCCCAGCCGGGCACTGGCTTCAGCCAGGCTGCAGCCTCATACCCTGCCGAAGGCACTGAAATCATACTGCCAACAACACCCCGGGCCCTGCTGTGCTACAGCTCTGTGCCCTGCTGTTGGTGCAGAAATCGCACAGCCACTGCCACCACCCTTGAGGCCTGGCCCTGGTTAGGCTGCAGCCCTAGGTCCCTCCATCAGCACAGAAGTCTGGGGGAGGTATGTGCCTTCCCCTGTACATCACCTATAAAGGTAGACAAGCCCACCAACCCCATTCTGCTTCCAGCAGAATAGCAAGCACATTTAAGAGCCAAAACCTTCAGTTCCGTGGTTTCATACCTGACATCTAGGCACATAAAGCAAAATAGAATTTATCTATCAGGGACTTGTCAAATGTCATACAAGATGTCAGTAGCAAAGCAGGGAGACTAAGCTAGGTCTCCCAAGTTCCCAACTACATTACCCTCCCTCCCTCCATCAAAAAGCACCATTTCATCTAGGATGGGGATGGGGATGGGGATGATCCACTGCATCAGGGGAGAGGAGAGGTGCACCAATCTCTTTCTATGGGAAGAGATTCTCAGATCTAATGGAGCTGCGTCTGAGCTTCCAAGTTCACCTGGACGTGCATTTACAGTTTACCCTCGTCTCTGACTGGGTTATACCTCTAATTTAGTGCCTTTCTTTTTCTCTTCTTCCTTTGGTTTCCCTTGCCCTTTGATCTCTTCCAGCATGGCTCCCTTTTTCATCTGGATGTCTATAGCTTCCACGTTGCTAGGCTTCTCCTCTTCCTCACTACTTTTCTCATGCTGCTCACTGTCCTCCTCTTCCTCCTCCCTCTCTTCATCCAAGGAAGTATCCTTCACCACCTTCGATTTCAAGTAATCCATATCAGAAAGCCCTTTCGCGACAGCCACCTTTTCTGTGGGGTTTCCCTTAGCTGTCAAGAAGTGAGAACAAAGCATTAGATACTGTACACACAAATGCCTGTACCCTCTTCCCACCATGGCAAGCAACACATACCAGCATGCAGGGGAAGACTTTTGGTAATGCAGGAGCAAACTCCTTCCATACATGCAAGGCACTGGAGAATGGCCCTGCTTCTGTATTCCATTACCATTCCACTTTTCTTTCTAAGGCCTCTTGTTTAAATCCAGCCAGTCAGTAGGGGCTACAAGCCGTTACCACTCTCCAGGCTGTATGGTCACATTTATTAGACGAGACAGTAATTGCAAACCAATGCTCTGTGGAGGTGGGTCCCAATCCCATAAAGATACAAGTGCAATGAGTAATAAACTGCCTCAACAAACAGGGGGAGCATTAAGCAGGCATCAGAGCATGAACCCCTTTCTTACAACTGAGGGTTTTTTAAATGGACTCAGTGGCAGAAACAAAATCCTGCTCTGCTGATATCTACACTGTTTTCTGGGTTGTATGTTTGGGCATGTTTCATGAGCACTAAAAAAATCTGGTGTTTAAGAACAAATCAGCATTATGTGACCATGTTGAAATAAAACTCTCCTGGGAAGCTACTCTGCATGTTAGGGTCATCCACACTACAGTGATAAGGAAAGCCCCCAAAATGCAAGGACCTGAATGTATAAAAACATGACAATGTTTTTTCAATGGATAGTAATTTGCAGAGAAATGGGAGCTTCAATATAAGTGAAACTATCCCCAAATTCAGCAACTATTTTCAACCAAAGAATGGGGAAAGGTTTTCAAAAATCTTGAGACTTGATTCTATGACTCATTCAAATTGATTGGAAATGTTGAAAATATTTCAGCTGAAATGTTCTCAAAACAAAACCTCTGACTTTTTACTCCAAAGAGTGGTTTTCATTAAACAAACAAACACAAAACACCTTCAACAAAAATAAATAAAAGTTAAACAATAGGGTAACCCTAAATGTTTACAAATGTTTGGAGCAACCCCAAAAGATGCCTCCCCCCTCCCACCATTTTCTTGCTTCAGTTAAAAAAACCCAACAGCCAAAACCCCATACCCCCAAGATACTTGTTTCCATGCGACCTGAAACCCTCTTTTCCCCAAATTTGGGAGTGAACTACCAAATCTAAAATCCATTATTTCCCCAATTTTAGCAGACACTTCCAGCCCACAAAATATCTGAATCTTAGTTAAAAACCCAAGATGCACAGAGGAACAAACACAGTAACAGGAACACAGCTTATGGAAGAGGTTTCTTCTTTTACGAGTAGAAACAAATTAGCAGACTAGTAACTGAAATCTGAAGCCCTGGGCATAATCTGGACACCACTGCAGATATCTGCATTAGAATCACACTTCTGTGCAAATTCAAGCTACTTTTCTTCACTTAATATTTAGGGCTCAGTCCTGTAAGATGCTGAGCCCCCACCAACTCCCACTGACCCCAGAGGGGTTTGAAAGGCAGCCAGTTTTTCAGGAGCTTCATAGTACTCCACAGAATAAGCCTCCACACAAATACACCAATCAAAACGACGAGGAGTATCCAAGAGAATTACTTTTGTTGCCTTTATCTTCTTCCTCTTGGAATTCATCCCCACTCTCTTCACTCAGGTCACTTGACTCATCTGAATCGAAGTTCAGATAATCATCTACTGGCTTCAATTTTCCTGCCTTGGGCTTTTCTGCCAATGTGTCATTGGCCCAAGTGGCTACTTGTGACCGTTTCTGGTGAACCGTCAAAAACTCTCTGAACTCTTCATTTCCTTCCAGCTGTTGAAAAACCAACATATGTACAAGGATTGAACATGGAAATGTAGGACAAGGCAAATAAACTTTGGTTATCTCAGCAGCCAATGTAATTTCTGGCAAAGAAGATCACTGGGGAGGAAGGCTATATTCCTCCTGCGTGGATTACTTTTTCTTCCTTGGAAATGGGGACAATTATGCATAATTCAGGAACTTATGTCCAGTGCTATGGGATGCATCACAGAATCTAGGTAGACTACCCACTTCACCTGAATCAACAGCTCTGGAAGCAGCACTGCCTCTAATACATAACAGATATTAATGCTACTAACTGAACAGAGAAAAACATCAAAGCCAAATTATTAATGGACTTAAATACTTTGCATTTCTATACAACTGCTTTAATCTAAGAAACATATGGCACTAGAAGCAAGCACTGACATGCATCGGTAAGGTCACTGTTCTACAAATATGGACGCTGATTCATACAAAGATTAAGCAATTTCATAAGCTGAGAACAGAACCCAGGGGTTCTGGCTCCCAAAACAGGGCAGAGCCCGTTCAGCAATTTCTATCCTACCCTCTGCTCTCATGGACAATCCCCATATACTGCACATCAAAACTCACCTCTTTTAAGTTTCCAGCCACATTTTTCACCTTTTTATCCTGAAAGAAGAAATGGCTTTTAGAAAGGCCATGGGAAAAAAAAAACAACACAAAAAGCTCAAGTGAGGTATCTCAGGTTACAAGCAAGTGACTATCAATGCATAGGAGTAGGACATGGGAGTCTTGGCTCCAGCTGCCTTTTCAACCCACCTCACTGTACTTACCCACTCACTTACTGGAGAAAGATGGCACAACTTACCTTCTTTGTACCCGTGTGATCTGGATTTGCAGTGGGTTTGTTAGCTGGCTTTTGTGAGTGTTTGCTCCAAGGTTTGGGTTTTGACGGGTCTCCAAAAGATTTACAGACCTCTACCTGAAAGCAATCATGAACAAGGAGCTCCCTTTTAAATTAGCCTTATTTAAATCATTTCAATTCCATTAAAACAGAAAAGCCTTAGATTGGGGCCCATTTCAGATACCTGACAAACTGTACATCCTAAAGCTGCGTGTAAAAGGAAGCTATGGGAGTTCCTCTATTGGAGTTCTCCAGAAAAGGCTGGAGTGGTTTAAGAGTAACAAAGCCTACATCTGCACAGGGAGTAGGACTGTGTCCCTAAAGATCCCATTTGAACTTTGACAATTCTATGGCTTGAAACATATCCCAAAACTGTTCCAGTCTCCATTGACATTCACTGCATTCTCCAGAGACCAAGAAAAAACACTTGATCTGAGCCTTCAAGAGGCCGAGAACTACATTTTTAAAGTGCTGGAGTGATATAGCTGTGGTCCAGAAAACATGCAAGAGGAAGGATTTTTGCAGATGACATCTTTTATTAGACCAATTACCTGGTTGGGATAGATGGTTTGAAAACAGTGCATCTGCTGCATTTGAAAGTTTGTCTAAGCCTATCCCAACCAAGCAGCTGGCCCAATAAAAAGGTACAGCCCACAACAATACTTATATTTTTAAAGATATTTCAATGCAAATACAACTTTGAGAATTAATTATTATTCTGCCTTAAAATTTGAGATGTTCAATCTAACTAGCATTGAAATGACACTGGTACAGAAAAAGGGAGTGCAGACTAGTTCAGTGATGATTAGACTTCTACTATACACCTGAGTTAGGCTGCCCTTAAAAAACAGCTTCACCAAAACTAAACAGATCATTTGAGAGGTTTGTGTGTTCTTGCTTCTGCTCACAGGTCAGAGCCTGCAAGATCGTCTCAGCATCTCCATTATCTCCCTAAGAAAAGGAACTGGTAGAGTGAATGGAAACAAGATACTGGAGGACTGCTACATCAGCAGGTTACGAGCCCTATATGGCACAGATCCTCCTGCTCCCAACTCTCATACATAAGCCTATTCCCACTGTTAGGCCACCTCTGGTTTATGAAAGGCAGAGGAAAGGGGATACTTTGCCAACCATGCGTATACACTGAGCCATGCCAATTTCAGTGGGCAAATTACTCAGTGAATGGCCTCCACGCTGTTCCACTGCCAACTTGCAAAGTAACAGATAGTTTGGCTCCATAAATGCAAATAAGGGCTAACATAAGTTGTTGGGCTGCCTGAGAACCATGTAACCAGCGTAGACATCAGATCTTACTATGCTAGCACAGTCCGTTGGGTTTAGTAAAACACCTCTTATCTCCTGAACATCCACACACAATGAGCACACCCTTAAGCATAAAGTAGTCTCAACTGCCCATTTTTCCCCAAGGAAAAAAAAAGAAACTTCTATGAACTTTTTATTTAATTTTAACACCAACTCACTGTGATCCTGGACGTGTCTATGAAACTCCTGTTGAAATGGTTCAGGGCTGTTTTGGCTTCCTCCTCAGACTTAAAGCCAACGAAGCCAAACTTGCGGAACTTGCCATCCTTTGTGAACTTCAGACAGCAGTCAGTCAGCGTACCAAAGGCAGCAAACAGCTTCCGGAAGCGATCTTCCTTCATCTGCAGGAAAAGGGCAGCCACCAGGGAGGCACATCAGTCACACAGCTTCCCCCACAGCCTTGGAGAAAAGCTGGAGAACAAAGTCTCTGTGCCAGAGAGGTCAGAGTTTAAACTGACAGTGGCTCTGCCTGGCATCACAGACTCCAACACAAGGGATCCAGCCCTGATCACCTCAGCATCATGGTGACCTGCAGGGCAGTGATGGCCAACCCCAGTTTCTCAGGGGCATCCTGCAAGGGTTTCAGGCAGCTGGCAGACCAGGAGCACTGGGCTGCAGCGAAACCACAGGAGCCCTGCTAGGCGCAACCCGGCCGGAGCCGTGTGCTCCCTACACGGCACCGAACTCTGCCTCCCCTGCTGCGGACAGCTACGCCCCCGCGCGGCACCCCCCTCCCCAAGCACGTGCCCCGATCCCGGGCCCACCCCATTCGGCAGGTTCTTCACGATAAGCCGCGACATGCCGGCGGAGGGTGAGGGGCGCGGCAGCGCTGCTCTCAGCCACGCTCAGTGAGCATGCCGACCCCTGGGCGCCGCCATCTTGCTCGCGGGGAGTCACGTGAGCCCCTTCCCATGCGCAAAAATGTCGCGATGCCGAGAGGATCTCGCTCCCGTTCTCCAGCCGAGTCGCGGCAGCAGCGCATGCGCAGTGCAGGCAGGGCCCGGGGTGGCGGGGCTGACGAGCACCAGAGGGCGCCGCCGGCGAGAGAGGGGTTGAGCCAGGGTGGCTTCAGCGCGCATGCGCAAGGGGAGGCGGCCACCCTAAACACAGGTATCAATAGAGCACAGTGATATTAATATATTTACAACTTATTTATTTATTGTTCTATTTACAGTTTTAAAACAGCTTGGAAGCCTACCATTGCCTCAATCATTATAGTAAAATACATTCGAAATACCTATACATTTTGGCATTTGATTTTTTGTGTTTTTTACCATGGAAAATCAGAGCTCCTCCCCCCCTTCACTCACCAGGACGCAGGTCTGGGTGCGGCTGTCTCCTCCACCACTATGGGCTCAGCAGGACGGGGCTGGCTCCCCACTGCTGCGTGCACTGCTGGGGTGGGGCATACACAGCACATTGCTCCGCAGATTTGTGCATGGGGCGGGTGACGGCCTGGGCTTCGTGTCCTGCTGCAACCCCACCACCCTCCCCAGGGCCTCCACGGCCTAGTGAGTGGGACCCAGTAAAGTGGAGCGTGGCCAGGCGCTGCCACTGTGAGACCTATGCCACCATGGCAAAGTGCCTCTGCCACCACCCCTGCTGCTGGGCAGGCAGGGGGCACCTCACCGTGGCAGAGTGGGGTTCCCAGCATCGGCAGCATCAAGCTCCCTACTGGGTCCTGCTCGCTGGGCTGCAGAGGTCCCAGGGGAAGGGCAGCAGGGCAGGGAGCCCTGCCCCCACTCCTGCCCCTTGCACAAGTTTGGGGGCATGTGTTTCCCCCATACCCACACCTGGGAATGCACACAACAGCAGGGAGCCACTCTGCACGCCCAGACAAGCAACTGAAGCCTCTGTCCCATTCCTTGCCTGGGCCATGCGGCTGTGCATTCTGGCCCAAGCCCCAAGCCCTACATATCCCTGGTTGGGCAGCAGCCCCAGCCCTGCCCAACTCCCTCCCTCACTATGGGAGTCTCAATTCCCCCCAACCCTGCACCAGATTTACCTGCTGGAGCTGCTCTCCAAACTGCAGCCCCTTGCAGGCTGGAATTCTGCTAGCCTGCAAGGGGAAACCCACCATTTCCTGCATTTTTCTCCTTTGAAGGAGAAAATTTGGGTTTTTCTCCTTAAAATGAGAAAATCTGTGTTTTATTGTGGGAAACAGAAAACCCAGATCCCTGCTTATAAGTCATGTCCCCCAGCCCCTTAACCATTTTCATTGCCCTCTGCTGGACTCTATCCAATTTATCCACCTCTTTTCTGTAGTGGAGGGCACAAAACTGGATACAGTACTCCAGATGTGGCCTCACCAGTGTAGAATAGAGGGGAATAATCACTTCCCTTGACCTGCTGGCAGCGCTTCTACTAAAGCAGCCCAGTATGCCATTAGGTTTCTTTGCAATAAGGGTGTACTCAGTAATAGAACATCTCTGTACTGAACAGAGCACCTGAGCTGCTGGGACTGGGATGCCCAGAAGTCGTACCTACTCCTCTCCACCCTGGGAGTGTTCTGTTCTCATATCCCTTCTCTATGCTATTCGCAACAGGACTGGAACCAAGAGAGGTTTCCTATTTCTGTTGGCGTGCCTTGGGACTGGTAACAAGCACAAAGGGGGCTGTGGGATGGGAGGAAATCTCCTGCGTAATCCACCCACTCTCAGCTTTCTGGGCTCAGTGGCCTTATCACCCACCGCTCCAGCCATATTACCTGAAATGTAATCTGTCCGTGGGCGGCAGGTTCTCAGGAGCCTATTACTCAGAGTCGCCTTTCTGCTCATGCACAGCTTGGGTTACATATAGGTAGGCTGATCGGACGTAATCCATCGGAGCTCACTGTAATTACGCACAGCAGCACCCTGGCTTGTCAAAAGCAGAGGCCAGATATACAGAGAGAATGAGCATCTTGTGGTGAAAGGCAGGCACAGAGGGACACAGCGGGAGTTGGGCAGAGGGGTGGAATTACAGAAGAACAGGGCAGACAATGGCTGCAGTCAGGGAGAGGAAGATAGTGTTGCCAGCAGCTGCAGGCGACTTGCTCTGCCCCGTTAGTTCCTGCTGCCCCAAATAATCTCCCATACTGCTTCATTGCAGCAGCAAGAGTTTGGCCCCTGTACGGGTGTGCAGTTCTCCCTCTACTACTGTGCCAGGAATCTGGGAGGGGCGAGTATCCAGTGAGTATGGGGCTCATTTGGGACTGTCCTCAACTCTGCCACAGATTTCCTTGTGATTTTGGACAAGTCTCATAGGAACACACCTAAAAAGAAATCTAGGTATTCCAGCACTGAATATTGCTGTGTCAAACTTTAAGGGATTTGGCCCTGGGGTGGAGTCCAGAACCCTGTGTTAGGTGTCTGCACATGCCTGCAGGGCCTGGGTGTGGTAGGCACCTTAGGATGGGGTCCAGATCTGCCCACAAATGGGACAGGGACCTGCTGAACATTGGCATTAGTTAGTTAGTCTAGAGCTAGCCAACAGGGGAGTGCAGAGGAAAGTAGTGTGTCTGACTTCTCACCCCTCCCAGGGGTTAAGGTGTCTTATTTAGGCCCACAGGAAATCACTTCCCTACTCTCCATTCATGTTCAGCAACCTAGACCCCTCTCCTAAGGGAAGGTGCTCACAGCCTTTCTTTCAGAGTGCAGAGAAGCCACTGCAGCCATCCACTGTTATACAGTTGCCTGCCATTCAGGGCACTCACCTGGGGTGTGGGAGGCACAGGTTCGACTTCTTCCTCACTTGAGGGGGTTCAGACCCACACCTCCCACATCCTAGGGGAGTGCTCTACCAATGGGCTATAGATGAGACTGAACAGAGGCCTGCTTCACTCTCTACTGTTGAACTTCTACCACTGTACCCAAGATAATACACAATTAAGGGGGACTGGTTTCTGACTATCGCTTGGTGATCAGGCCACTCGCTGGGGATGGGAAGTTCTGAATTCCAGCGCCTTCCCCAATGGCTGGTTATATCTTTTACATTGAAGAACAGTCAGACAAATTCCATAAGCAGTCCTTGGAGCAAAGGACTTGCACCCAGGACTACCTGTGATGCGGTGAGTGCCCTAACTAATAGACTTCAGTGGCAGATTTCCTTTTGTGCTCACTCTCAAGCTCAGCTAAGACAGAAGGGGTTGTGGGCATCCTCCTTCCCTTTCCCAGATAACATAGAGCCAGTACTGAAGCCATATTCTGAGGTGAACAATACATACTTACCTGGCAGGGGAAATACCATGATCATCACTAAGGCGGTTTTCCTAGTTGCTGGGGATAACTGCTTTTCTGGCATAAGCTAGTATCCTTGGAGGTAATGTATAAACCTCCCACTTTCTCTTCCAGTGGGAAGATCTTGGCTTCATGCCCATTTTATGGAAGTGGGAGACTCTTCTCTGGCTTGCTTCTGCAGCCATATAGCTGGGGGCAAGCGAAACTCGGGGGCACCCAAACTCCAAGCTTGGGCTTGTACATAAGATGCTGCCAAATGATTTGGAAACATCTGAAGCTCCAGGTGGGGGTGGAGGATGTTTGCTAGTAGTACGGCCACATATGACTCACGGATTTGTAATTGATTTGGCTGATTTGGCTTGGAACAAAAAAGGCTTTCCTTAAAAAAAAAATGCAGGTGCAAATACCTTCTAGTTTTGTTACTGTTGAGTGTGTTTTCTCTTTTGGTGGGGGGAAGAATCCAGTGGCCTTTGGAACCCCCCTCCCATCAAGCTTCTCCAGAAGTCCCAATTCAGCAGACTGCGTTAGACACCACATTTCAGCTGTGGGTTACGCTGGCTCCCCACTCTCCTTTCCCAGCTCTGTTAACTCAGATCTGCCTGCCTCACTTGTCACATTACTTGATCCATCAGAGGCAGGAACCTCAGAGCACAGTCTCCATTTCCTACAGAGCCCCAGATAAGGGCATGAATAAATTCACAGCCATTGATTCCTCCTCTGTGCCTTGCCAATGCTGGATGCAGTAAACAATGAAGTCAGGACTGAGGCACCTGTTTGCAGATAAGGGGACTGCAAGGAACAGGTGGCTGCTGTGTTGTAACTGAGCCTGGGGCTTCAAGTATGGGCAGACATGACTGCTGCATGAGGGCTCTTAGGATGCAGGGAGAGCCTGCTCCACTGCAACTGGAGGTGACAAGCAAACACTGATACACTGCTGAATACAGTGCAGAACCCTCATAAATATGAGAGCAACTACAGCATTACATAATAGTACTTAGCTTTCATGTGGTGGTATTCAGCAGTACATTCCAAAGCTCCTTGCAATGGAAAGATTGGCCACTTTCTCCTGTTTCACAGGTAGGGAAACAGAGAAGAGATGTGCCTTATGCAGAGTCACAGAATAACACAAGGAGGAGAACCAGGTTTCCTGGATCCCAGTTTAACAATTAATTCACTACATTTTGCAGAATTTACAGAAATGTTGCAGTTACAAAATTGTCCTCATACAAAAAGAATGATGTTTTTTAATGCAGCTCAAAAATAAAAAACGCTTAAATCAAGTTCTACAAGGGAAAGACTCTGTATAACTACACTGAACACATTTGCATCTCCTTAATGATACAACAGGGGCTTAACTGTGAGGCACTTAGGTGGGTACGAAGCTGGCTGCGGGGTAGGACCCAGAGGAATACATCAAGGGCTCGGTGAACAACTGTTCACCAAGTCACCCTTGGGGAAAACCAGAAGTAATGGTCACAAACTCCTAGAAAGCCATTTCAGGCTCAACATTAGGAAAAACTTCTTCACAGCTAGGGTGTCCAGACTGTGGAATAAGCTCCCTCCACCCTGGAAAACACCAAGAGGAGACTGGGTGGTCACCTTGCTGGGGTCACCTGACCCCAGTTGTCTTTTCTGCTGGTGCAGGGGGGCTGAACTTGCTGATCTTTCAAGGTCCCTTCTAGCCTCACAATCTATGAACAGCTCAGCACCCAGGCACCAGTCCTGTAATGCTCAGAGAGGGTTGAAACATCACTACCAATAAATCACAACCCTCAGGAACCTCCAGGGCTGAGACATGCCTGCATCTCCCTGCTACAGAACAGCTAGTGCCTGGGAACCTCCAGCATTGAGAGTGTAGGTGGGTAGACACTTGAAAGTCCCCCTAGGGGAATCTGCATTTGAAATGTGCTCAAATACCCTTAAAACATGGCACTTAGTATCTCAGTTTGAGCGCCCAGAACTAGCAGGTGGTTCAGAAAATCTTGACCTCAATCTCATTACATTTCACAGAGAAGAGTTCTGAAGATTAAGAAATAAATAAAAGTCATGAAACAGAGGGATTGGATTCAGAGGGAAGGCGCTACTTAAGCGCAGGGCAAAGGAGTGCTAGTGAGAACAATGGGCAGGAGTGGAGGGGGCAGGTGAAGACACAAGCATGGCAGCTCCAGAACATTCATGCCAGGACTGGCATGCTAGGATAACTGGTCCCACACCCAGATTCTCCAGTGCTTTGTCCCCTGCACAGCAATTTATACTGTCGGGTATAAAACACGACCAAATCACAGCAGGTACTTTTGATAAACACTCTGGATTTGCTCAGCACTGGTAAAAATGACTAACAGAAGTGCTGGTGTATCAGACACTACAGAGTTCAGTGTGATGCAGCCTTTTTGGGCCTATCACTATAGAAACAGACTTTAAAGACAGAGAGAGGACTAATTTGCAACATATAATCTTCTGGGGTGTTTTTGCTGTTTTTCAAAATGCCCCGTTTCACTGTGTAAAAGATGCATCTTTTCTTTAGTCTAGTTCAGTTAAAGATACATACATTCTGTTCCAGGAACTGCTGCTTGTACTATATTATTACCAACTAAATGTCCTGGTGAATTTGTATTTCTGGTATAGGATATTGGTTATTCTGTCTGTCTGCCTTTGTTATTACTGTAATCACTAAACAATGCCATTCCCCTGAACAGAAACAGTAACTATACAAGTACTTCCAGTAGAAGGCAGAGATCTCCAATGGTGTGCTGCTTGTGGCCAGGAGAGGGAGCTCTCTGCTTGCTTAATACTCTAAGATTTGGAATTGGGATCCTCTATGAGCCTTTAAATTTAGGTGTGAGCCAGAGGTAGGGAAGGAGAGGGGAGCAAGGGATAAATGTGTGTAGGCCTGGCTGTGTTGTGAAGAGTTCAGATTTGGCTCAGGTACAGTCAGTGTCACCCCCCAGAGCTGATGCACAATTTGACTTTATGCACGTGACACTGGAGAAATTCCCCCAGAGTCTAACCAGCTTGCTGGCTCTGTGCCACCTGGGCACTCTCTGCCAAGGGAATCCCTGTGGGGCTGGCAAAGTGACTGCTGGAGCTGTACAGAGTAGAGTCCAGGATCTGAGCTGGAGTGTTTGCTTTATGCTTTTACATCAGCAAGACAATGCTCACATTAATTAAAAGACCAACCCAGCCCTCTTCTTAAAAGTGTCTTGGGCCCATTTCTGACCTCTTAAGAAGACAGGCTTGGACAAGGCCACCCAAATCACCAAGCCCAGTCCCCAGTGAGCATCATAGACAACCCATATCCCGGCCCAATCATCTATAGAAAAGCCTGCTCTGCACCCCAGCAAACTACAACCCCCTCCCCCCCCCTCCTCCCAGTCTCACTCATGCTAGTTTGAAAAGAGTTTTAACTCCACTCTTGATTTATACCAATGGGAGAGGAGGTCCTGATCCCTCAGTGCAGATAACACATTAAGTAATGAGTCAATCGTTACTACCAGAAGCTTTACTTTGGATTGATTCAGGCTGCTGAGCCAGATCCTCACTGGTGTAAATGAGCATAGCTCCATCAACAGTCTTGATTGGCACTATCTGAGGAGACAGCCCCATTGTCTAGACTGTCTTTCAAGGTCACATTTAGCAATTGTGGATAGGGGTGACTAGTGCCTCTTGAGTCGGGGGGGGGGGGGCACAATTTGTGGCTGGGCCGGAGGGGCAGGCTAAAAGCCCCATATCCACTCCTATACTTCTGTGCCATGGCTTAGTAACCCCCTCCCCCGCCCCACCAACATGCCACCAGTCCGTGTGGCAAAAAACCTGCCCCATCCTGAACGGTGCCGAGACAGTGGCCCTCCCCCCCTACCAGTCGCCTGTGATTGTGGACAATTCCATTTTTCTAGTTTCAATTGGGCACACACCCTGGGGGCTGATAATTAGGGTGTGGTGAAAAAAATCACCGGTCATTTTTGAGCTTCTTGACTGAAGTGAATTCAGTTGGCATTAAAATGTGGCATTATCTAGCTGGGGTTCAGATGCCGCCTGCCCTTCTCATTTTCCTCAAACTCTCTTCTCAGTCACCTTTGGAAATACAATCTGCCCTTCAGGACCCAGGACCTTCTCCCATATCCTCCCTATAACCTGGAGTCTGGAGGCTAAGTGGTCTGTCTACCTGGCATAATGCCCTTCAGGTGGGTGTCCCCAGCTGAATGACTTTCCAAAGGGGTCCTCCGTGGGCTGGAGTGGATCTGTCACTAACCTCATCTGACTGCAGCTGCCAGCACAGGGGAGGGAAGCCATGATAGATGAATCCTGCCCTGCTCTGCCCCTGCATATGGTCCTCTGCTCCATATAGCTTCCTCATTCCTCGCTCAGATAGGCATCATGGGCATCTTTGCTCTAGCTGGATGCGATGAAGGGGAAAATAGGTCTGCTGTAATAAGATGGTACACAAAGCCCCCGCCATCCCTGATGAATAGTCTCTGGATGGTTCTGTAGTGCCAGCACTTCCCTCCCCCTCACTCCCCTGCCATCTGTCCCCTGTCCCCGTCTCTCACCCTGCTTCCCACCTCTCACTTCACAAGGCTGTCACCCCTGTCACTTGGAATAAGAGGTGGTACTGACAGAGCCATGCTCACACCAATGTGAGCATGCCCGGACCTTGTCCTTGCCTCTCCTCTCCACTCAGAGATGCTCTCTTTTCCTTGACCTGCTTGTTTCCCTCTTGCTCTGCTGGCAGAGGGGTCTTGTCAGTTGAAGGCTGGAATTCAGCTCCGACCCACAGAGAGAATGACCAGGAGGCTGCAGGCTCACAGATAGCCCTTGTTGTTTCTGTATAGAGAGCCAGCTTGGCCCAGGTCACAAATGAGCACCTGAAGAGCAGTGATGAAATGGGAAATGCACCTAGACCTTGACAGCAGTTCCCTCATAGAGTCAGGCTTTAACCCACCAACTAATCTTCATGACCTCTATGCTTTGTTTCCAAGCCTTGTTGGATGTAAATTATGAGTAAGGGGGGGCCTGCACAAATCTCCATAGGCAGCTCCAGGGGACCTTTAATGAGATGGAATATATTCTTCATGTTGGATTTTGGCCCAGACACCTGGATGGACACCTTGATTCAAGTGAAAAGTACTGGAGAATCTTTACCAGCCATTACAGGAGCAGGGCTGCTATTGCCTGCATCATCCAAAAGGCCACTTTAGCCTCTGTCATCCAAAAAGTTTAATCTTTAACCTTGTTATTGTTACAGGACAGACGCAAGTGCTTTCAGGGAACAGGGGATGTGCATTGTAGTTAGATCACACAGGTCAGAGGTCTGTCCTGAGCCTAATGACCCATTGGGCTATCTTGGTTAAGGCAGTTCACTTTCTGTAGCCACTGGCCCACACAGGAAGGAAATGGCTAGCATTATGTCCCCAGCAACTTTGACTTCTCAGCCCAGTGACCAGGCCAAGTATCAAATCGCCAGATAAGATAGTGCTTTAAATGGAGGTGGAGTGAGGTATCAGGTCTCACCTCTGTGGAGGAATGAAAAGGGAATTATATTAACAGGGACACGCAACCAATATTTCACTGCATGTGTGTGTGCATTTGTGTGTGTGCATGATCACATGCATGCTCCTGTGTTTGTGCCCTTTAATGGGACTGTGCCCTCAAATTCATTTAAACAGGCTCCACTGAAACACCCCTGCGACCTGCAGAAGGAGCAGAAGCAGCTGTGACTGCTCTCCCTCTTCCCCTCAGCCCCATGATGATGCTTATTGGATCAATGCAATCAAGGCCACTAATGGACCTGCAGCCAGGGCTCTAGCGATTATCCCCCTGCTTTCTCGAGTCCCTGTATCTCTCCTTCCTGCAGTAGAGAAACAGGCAGGAGTGGGGGCTGAGCAGTGACACTGAATCCCACTTCCAACAGAAGGGGGAAAAAGAGGGCTATTAACAAGATGGTCCTTCTATAAGTTCAACGTGAACTGTCACAAAGAATTAGGTGACCTGCTCGTTAGAGACGCTGGACAGAGAATGGCACAGTGCAAAAGAGCAGGGGTCACCTTGCTGTAAAATAATATTATGGGTTGCCTGCGGCCAAGCAGCTGAACTTTGGAAAACATATTTGGATATGGGGGCCTAAGTCTCAGGAGCATTTCTCAGTGGGGGAGGGAGCTAAGGAGGCAGTCTGCAGTTCTTCCCCAGGAGGTTAACATACCAGAAGTAAAAAGGACATATGCTTTTTTGTTTGCTCCTTGAAGTTTAGATGGCAGCAATAATAACTGTAGAAAGGGGAAAGGAAAAGAAAGAAAAAGAGAGTTTGCATTACAAGATGCTGCTGCCCTATAAAGAGCTAGATGCATACAGAGTAACTCTGTACAGAGAGTCTATATAGAGAATTAAGGTCTGATCTAAAGGCCATTGAAGTCTACAGAGGACTCTTTTGACTAGATCTTTTGGCAATAGCAGCAAGGAAGTAAAATCCTGGAACCATCTGAGAGACCCCCTACTCAACTTACTACCAGAGGCTATGGCACAGCCGTGCCATCCCAGCACATCTGGCAAGGTGAGTGAAAGGAAAGAACAGGTCCTAGGGCAGGCTGCTAATGCTAGCACAGGCTGGTAGGTCTGCACAGGGGTTGTGGTGCTGGACTTAGGAGGGACGCTGCTATGACTGAGCCACTGAGCTGCTCTGTCTTCCCTGTTGTCAAACTTTGCTCATCAGAGATGAAGGGTTTCTACATGCAATGGCCAGATCACTACTGAAGGACAGACGCAGCCTCAGGGCCTCCTTCATGCCTGTCTGATCAAGAGCACTGGGTCTGGGGTTGGACATTGGTGAAGGTGAACAGGGAAGGTAAGATCCCAAGGATCCTTGTCTCTGACTTTCCTCTTTGGACTCTCAGTGCTAGGACATCCCTTGTGTCTCTTTTCTGAGCAACAAGAATATGGCCAGAGCCCTGACTGTCCCCATCCAGAGCAGCTGCATGCAGGTGCTAGGATCCAGAGGAAGTAGGTCAGCAACAGTTAGCTGTCGGAGCTGGAGATCTGTGAGTGTTATCACTAGGGAGATTACATTAGAGCTATATTGTTGTCACATTTCCCTGTGTACCTCTCTAGGACCCATGATCAGGAGACCACTCAAGGCGCTGAAGGCAGAGCAAGAGGGTGTCAATTTCTTCAGTCTTCCCAGACAGCTCGGAGTCAAAGAGCAATCAATTGTCTTAAGTTGCAGCAAAGGAAGTTTAGGTTAGATATTAGGAAAAACTCTCACTAGGAGGGTAGTAAAGCACTGGAACAGGCTACCCAGACAGGTGGAATCTCTATCCTTGGAGGTTTTTAAGAGCTGGGAGGTTTTTGAGAGTTTAAGGCAAAGCCTTAGCTAGGATGAGATAGTTGGGGCTGGTTCTGCTTTGAGCAGGGGCCTCCTGAAATCCCTTCCAACCCTCATTTTATATGCGTCTATGATTAGAGAGGGACATGGGACATAAATAGATAGACCCATGTAATTTGTGTCAGTTTGGCATAGCAATGTAAAATACACCGTGGTCAGGAATATGTGCAGCTATCCTGGGATAGTTCACAGTAAACAGTTATTACTGTGCTTCACTCCCAGGGGAAACAGGCAATAGTCAGTTAGTCTTTAGAAAATGGCTACCTTGGGATGGATGCAGATAGTCAGAACTTACAGGTGTAACTTACATTAGTAGTGTTTTATCCCTGATCCTTGTACAAGTAATTCTCCAGTAGATTGAGTGAAGTTACCCCAGTTTGGGTATTTGCATAATCTATCTGCTATTTTCTTTACACTGGTTTAATATAAATCACTCCAGCATAAACATTTCCTCTCTCCTTGTCCAGAATCACATGCCTTAAACATATTAAACAAGTACCCAAACCCTCCATTTTCCCAAACAGTTTTGCATTTAGCCATAAACTATGCCCTTTGGGGCCTGGTTGTTCTTGATTGTACTCTTAATAAATGCAGGCTTGCTTACACTCTAATTTATGCATGATTACAGTGTGCATAAGGCCAGGCTCCCGTTGTGCTAGGCTGTATAACCACTTAACACAGAGGCAGTCCCTGCTTCAAGTAACTTAAAATTAAGCATTGCTGTTTAGAACACATTATGAATTCCCATGGCTTAAACTGGTCTTTTGCCACATGCAACTTCATCCTGAATAGGAGTTTGTCCCTTGGGTTCCTGAGAGGATCAGGAAGTCTTCACCATGTGTGAGCAGCCAGGGATCAGAGGAACTTGCTTACTTTCCTCTAAACAGTTTTCCTGAATGGATTCTTTTTCACATACACATGCAACAGCTGACACTGATCAAAGCCATTTCCCCAGTGGATTTGCTATGATTCATAACCAAACTGCTGTTACATGGTACTGGAGAAACAAAATGAAAGGCTCTCTGTAATGCTGGTGGACCCTTTGAAATGTAATGATTTATTTGCCTGAATTATCCCTTCCCTTCCTTCAGAGTGATACATTGGCACAGTAGAAATGCAGAAGAGTTAGTAAGTAACCTTTCTGAGGAGCTTCCATTAACTGTCTTGTCATTTGGGCTCACCTGGAATGAACCTCACTGATCCACTCTCTGGTCCATTCACCGAAGCATCTAAGAATCTGCCAGGTCCATATGACCAAAGCAACATGAAGAGAAAATGTCTGCTGTACCTTCCCTTATAGTTCCCCTAGGCTGTTTGGAGTCTGCCCATACATCTATGCTGCTGCCTCTTCTATTATGATTAAAGCAATGACAGAAAGTAGCTGATACATATCCCAGTCCTTTTCTTTTGTGTCCTTGTGTGACAAAGTGTTTAGCAGAATTTGCAGATTCATTGGAACTGGACAAGGCCATGCGGTGAGTGCTTCTGCTGTGGCCTCAAACTTGAGACCTCTGGGCTGTCAACTGTGTGCCTTAGCCTGCCATGTGTTTGTATGTTTGAGGCACAAATCACCTCTTTCTCTTTACAGCACCTAGTATGCTAGTGTGAGGTTTCAAGCCCAACTGAGATCATAATAGCTAATGTACGGGACAGGCGGTGGAGCATTGAGTTTTTCACCTCCAGGTGACTTGTCTGAATTAGCCTGTAGAACTCATTGCCACTAGTTATGATTAAAATTTAAAAGGATTCATAAAGAGCTTGGACCTTTATGTGGATAATGAGACTATTCAGAGCTCTTATAGAACAAGTTAAAGAACTGATCAAGGGTTTTAGAATGGACATAAGCCCTCGAGATCTGCTGTATTTTAGTCATCCTCATGGCATACCAGGATTAAGAAGATAATTTCCCTGGAAGAGAGTTATGTCTTTGTGATTCTACTGTGAGGTTCCTGACTTCTCCCATGAAGCATCTGATGTTGGCTACTAGCAGGTATAGGATCCATGGCCAAATGGCCCACAGACTTTGGTCCTGCTTGGTGATTCCCTACATGCATATGTCAGTAAGGGTATGACAGGGTGTTTAATGCACATCTGTCACTTCAAGAGGAGATGAGGCTGCTTTGAGGGCTCGGGTGACAATCAAGGGAGTCACCTGACCAGCAAGGGGCTGAGCTATCAGCATATAAACTCAGGGCCTGAGCTGATCCCATAGTCTAGCCTTGAGAGCCACAAAGAAAGGAGCTCCTGGGCAACAGCCAAGCTGGGGAAAGCATAACTGGAAGTTTGTGAACAGGACTTAGGGGTAAAGGAGGTCCCAACAGTCCCAGAAGTAGGGCCAGAGCCTGTAAATTGGCAAAGAGGGTCAGAGGCCCTCGAGCAGGGCCAGAGATTGGGCCAGGGGCCTGAAGCCTGGAGAGGGGTGTAAACAGGGCAAAAAAGCCCTGATCAGGGCCAGCACCTCAAAGCCCAGGAAGGGGCAGAAGTAGGAACCTTATTGGGTGGGACACAGTGCCTGGGAGTAGCCTGCATAGGTGAAGTGCCTGGGTGGGGAGCACAGGCTGAGGTGCTGCACTTGGAAGTAGCCATGAGAGGCAATGTGCCCAGATGGAGAAGGCAAGCCTGGAAATGACACCTGGGAGTAGTCAAGGTAGGCAAAGTGCCTGGGCAGGGAGGCCCAGCCAGAGGGACTGAGGCCATGGCCCAAGGAGGCTGATGATGGAAATAACTGATAACATCTGTGAGGCATAGGCATGGATTGGGGGGTGGTTGGAACCATGTTATAAACCCCTAACGTGAAGTAGACACCAGAATACAAATGTGGGATCAGGGTCAGCCTCCCTTTCTTAATATTTAAGATATAATAAGGTTAAGTGAAGGGGAATAAGCCCCTGCCCCCCACTTACTCCTCAGGCTGAGTGGCTATTGGGGGGTGTGGCAGCCACCCCTGGGATGAGCACTTGCTACAAAGGGTCTAAAACTCCTGACAATGAGAGGACTGTTCTCCAGTCAATGCGAAATGAACTGGTGAATCTGGCTGCCCAACAGACACAGTCCTGTCTAATCTAGCCACCACAGTTGGCATTCTCCATAGATATCAAAGACTGAATGAATATGAATTTTAGGGGCTCCTGAAATGAAGGTGATGAGCCTGGTGACACAGAGGTTAGAATGACTTCCCTTTTCACTCCAGGGAAGGTTCCTGCTAGAAACAGGTAAAGTGTGACTTGCATTGTTATGCCTATTGCATCCATCTAAGACACTGATCTATATAACATTTGAGCACTTCACCATCCTCAATTTATTTCTGCTTACAACCTTTCCTATTTAGTTAGGGGATGCTAACACCCGCAAGCATAAGTGACTTACTTAAGATTACACAGGAAACCTGTGGTAGAACTGGGACTTGAAGCCAGGTCCTCTAAGCTCTCAGCTGTGCCATAACTATTGAACCATCCCTCCTCCTCTACAGCCTGCTGCATCCCATGCTGGCATTTGGTTCCTTAACTCTACATTCAGTAAAGGTCCCATAATTGGTTATGGTGGTGGCTGTGTTTGGGACCCTTCCTTTCAATGCATAAGGAAGATAGGGAAAGCAATGCCACCTAATGGTGTCCCCTAATCACTCTTCATAGGACAGTGCCATTTATCAGCCTCTTTCACCCTCAGTTTCCTTCTTCTCTGTTGGCTATATAAATGGACTTGGGAGAAGGCCTAGATAACAGCTGCTTTTGATCAGCCCAGCTGTCTTTGATCAGCCCTCAACATACCGGAGACTCAGTGATCCAGGAATACCAACTTGTGATTGAAGGTGGCAGAGCTGTGACAGAGGGTCTTGGCAAAACCCCGTCCATGCTAAGATGTGGCTGGGAGTTGGAGGCCGCACTATCAAGCCATCCAAGAAGCCCAGCACATGAGTTGAAGGCAAGACTCTTTGCCCCTGTGGAAGGGAGAAGGGATCAGCCCCTATACTGTTCTGCAGCCAGTGCAACTGGAGATAGAATATACAGTGGAGGGTCCTTTCCCTCTGCCCAGCCAGCAAAACAATGCTTCCTGCATTACACTGCAAGTCCCTCAGAAGAGCTTCCACCACTTTTTTTTTTAACCTGCAACATCTCTGATACTCCATTTCCAAGTCCTGCATGCACAGCTCTGCCAATGCCCTTCAATTGTCCTTGGTAGCACCCTCACTATTCCAGTCCTTGGTGCTCCTCTTCAGGGGCATATTAAGACTTTTTGGGGCCCTGAGTAAGGAGAGGATTGGGTTTCTAGAGCTCCAACAGGGAAAGGAACCTCTTCACCTCTTTCAAATATGCAAATAAACATGCAAATAAGACATATTCTTCTTTATTTTATATTGCTCACCCAAATATGCCAAATATGCCAAATAAGTGAATGAAATAGAACTGGGTCAAAATTGAAGACTAACAATTGTGTACATGACAACACTGAACCCAGAGATTTAAGGGAAAATCTAGCTGGTGTGGCTTAGAGACATAGAGGAGACAACTGGGGAGACCTAAGCTGTCTGTGGCCCAACTGTTCCAGGGCTACTGAGACAATCAAGCATCTTCTCTGCCAGGCAGAGAGGAGCCAAGTCAATCAGAAAGGCCAAATTAAGTTCTGAAAGCAGAATCATGCTGAGCAGGGGGCATGGAAGGCATATGCCTTTTTCGCTGTATCTCATTTTTGCCAGGACTTGTGTCCATCTGATCATTCTTGTCCCTGTTCCTTTTCCTTCCATGTGTCCAACATGACAAATATTCTTTTCTTTATTTTTCCTCCACTTGTAATGTTTCTAGAGAAGAAAGTGGTTGGTGCCAGGGTAATTCAGAGCATGAGGGTGAGCTGAAGAGAGAGGTGTCATTGGTAGAGATTCTAATGGCAAAAAGCACAGATGGCACCAAACCTGGGAACAGTCTACCCAGCATAAATGTACACAGTAGTGTAGCTATGGTGGGGCAAGTGGGGTAGGGGTCCCAGGTGCCCATTTGGAGAAGGGGGAAGGAAAAATTGGAGCTTGCCATGCTGGTGACATAGCAGCTGCTGGAAGTCTCTGCTGCCCCCTGTGCATAACTGCTGCAGGAGCCCAGCTACTTTGTTATGCCTTTGTAGGTACAGTATGGTCACTCCCCCCCCCAGTCAACATCAGATCCTTTAGTTGTCCTCCAAGCTTGCACTGCTCACAAGAGAGCCATGGAGGTGGGTGGTGTTCTCTAAAACTCTGATCAGGTGAGACACATGTTATCTTAGCTACAGGATAAACAGGCTGCAGGGTGATGCCAGCTCTGCAAGGCAGAGGCATGGGCTTGACAACTTGCTGCCGTAGCTTGCTGCTTCCTTCACCAGGAAGCAGATCACATGCTTCTGAGAAAGAGATACTCATATCCTTTTCCCCATGCTAAAAGGCTAGGACATGTTTGGGTTAGATCCCAGAGCTAACACACCCTGAGTTTTGCAGTCAGTCAGTCAGTCACATCCCCAGCCTTCTGACCTACCCAGTATCTCTTTGAATTAATTCCTTTTTCTCAATACTGCCCTTGCACCTCCACAGGGAAGAGAGAAGGAAACCTGGAGGCAAAGCATAAGCACAAAAGGCTGGTGCAGTGGTGACTGCTCCTGCCTGAGACAGATTAGCTGTGTGGATCCAGCCTCCTCCCTGCTTCCTCACATAAAGGGAAAGTATATTAGGGATGTCCTAACACTTTTATCACCTCCCATAAAAATGACAAGAGGGTCAAGAGGTCACTGGCTATAAAAACAGAGGAAAAGGGAAAGTGGCCCAGATCAATTAACCTCCTCTTAAGAGAGAGTTGGGTTTTTGAAAGGGGAGTGGCACTGGTCAAATATCTCCCCTCTATTACAGATGCACATCTCCAAGGAGCTGTTGCCTATTTAAGGACTCATGATTAGTGGGTTTGTATTCAACCTGTGTGCCTGTCTGGTGTCATGTTATATACCCAATTGCTCTTATCTCCAATAAGCCTTTGTCCAGATAGCTCCTTGCTCTTGGGCTGGGAAACCCATCTAGGAGGAACTGCTGGATTAAGCTGTAGTAAGCAAAGGCCCATCTCAAAGGCATTCACTGAGGATAGTACAGGCAGGATTCTAAGTTAAGGGAGAAGAATTCCCTGGCATAGTCAGGGTATGTTGTAAACCCCTCAGTTCAGTTTTAATGGAATAAAAGGAGAGGTTGGCAGAATTTGTATATGGAAAGCAACTCAAGGTAGGTGATTGGCACTTGGGTCAGAGCCCCTGAGTTAGCTTACCAAAGACAATGGTTTACCTGCATATTAGGGTCCTTCTAGGTACTATACTTCCACATGTGGGTTGCTAAGAAAGCCTATGGCTATTTGTATCACGTCAAGCTGAGCTGCTCTATAATAGTTTCCCAGTGAGTTGGAGGAGAAATTGTCTGTTTAGGGCACTCGGGGAGAATTGTGGGAAGGAGCTAAAGGACCAGCAGCACTTAAGAAGTTTGATTTGAGTCCTCACTGCAAACTGGGTTTGTTACCACTTTTCAAGCATGCCCAGCCCTTGAGCTCTAACCTTATTTTCCAGGCCAAGACATCTTGCCTGTCCCTGAGTTGAAAAAACATCTACAATTTTGTATCAGAGCTCAAATTAGTTCTGCAGTGAGGATAAAGGAAAGGAGGAGAATATGGGGCTTGTACTGGATGGAGCTCACTGTACTTCCTAGTCCTGGGACAGTGCTACAGCCCTGGGATGAGAGCTGGATAGACTGATGTAGATAGAGGGTTTAAACTCTTAAGACTTTAAGTCATTGGAGCTATGATGGTTGGCAGCAGCTAAGGATCTGGCCTTGGCTCTGTATTGTGAAGAGTTTATAGCCCCAATCCTATAAAGACTCACAGACCTGATTAACTTTACACACTTAAGAAGTCCTATTGATGAGGCTGCTCTTACTTTTTTATTAGGGTTGGATATTAATGAGGCACACCTACCTCACACTTGTCTTTCAGTGCAGCTTAAAACTAGGCTACATTTCAAAATGTTGCTGGCTTAGCAAATAAATAAATAGACATCCCCCTCTCCACCAACCTCCTGACTGACATAACTAGGTTAGGAAAGGCCTTAGTGTAGACACAGTTATACCACCTCTACTATCACTACCTCCAATGTGAAGTGATCATAGAGTCCCAGTCCTCCACACACACTGCAGAGGACAAGCAGACAGTGCTACATGAACAGTAATACAGGTCACAGAGCCCCACAGGAAGGAGGACAGGGAGTTATATTACAACCTATAAGATGGGTGCATGTTTCTCTGTCCTTCACACTTTAACCCCAAAAACTCTTGCTGGTGAAAGCTGATTCCCTATCTATCCAGTAAACCTCCCATGCTTAACAACAGTCCCTCTAGCATGCTGCACTTTTCCAGCCAGCTGTCTCATAACTGGATACAATGGAACCACTTGAGTAAATGGCCTTTTGGGCAGGATGATTAGCCCTTTTTAGTGACAGTACCAGTTAGCTCACCCACCATCCTATCCACTGCACAGGTATGACTCCTATATGACCGCTTTAGGAGATAGGACTCACGCAGAAGCACAACATGCCTGATGGCATGACTGCCAGGCATAGTAAGTTTGTTGTGTAAACATTCTTGACATCTTCTCTGGGGGGGTTTATTAGCTTTATGGGATACATGGGAAACCATTTCTAGCATAGAAAACATTGTAGGTTTTGACACTGAAAATTTTACACAGAGGGCAGACGCTGTCCCGAAGTTGCTTGTGAGGATGACTGACATTTATTATGTAGTGCTAACAGGAACTATTTTATATAAAGCCATGAAATAGCTGGAAGATAAGAAAATGTTTTCATTAGCATTGATTTGTTTTAGATTAAGGGCAGTAAGAAAAAATAAAAGGCCACCAACCTATTATTATCCCTAAAAGCTAAGCTCTCCTTTCACACTGCAGATCCCAGTCTCTCTTTTGCTCTTCTATAAGGTAAAGCTGTACAAAAAATGGGAATGTGATTTTACAAGAAATTTCAAAGTTTTCATTTTACATAGCTCAAAAGTAACTTATTTTCTGATTTTTTGCAATTTTTCCTTCAATATTATTGATTGATTTTTTTTTTTTAGCCAAGCCATGTTTGCAATTTTTTTTTTTGTAGGGAAAACGCCTGTCACAGAGTACCCTCCCAAAAATTTGAGATACCCTAAACTATGGGCAGTCTGCCCAGCTCTCACTCACCATCCCTTGATGTTAGTTGATGTACAAAGTGCAGGAGGCTGCCCTAGTTTTATTGCAATGACCACCTGGATTACAGTCCTGGCCTTATAGGCCAGTTGCATGGCTCTACACCTCCCCTACATCATGCCCCGTGCCTCTCAGATGGCACCCTTACAGATATTCTACCAATTTCTGATGCAGCCCCTCTCTGGGCCTTATGATCCCTTGGCCTCTTATAGCCCCACTTCAGGCCCTCAGACCTCTCGGTCTCTGCGCACAGCCCTTTTCTGGACTGCCAGACCCCTCAGTCTCCTTCTCAGCCCCATTCGGACAGCCAGACCTCTTGATCTCTCTTCCACTCTCAGACCACTCCGTTTCATGCAACCATTCCCTGGACTGCCAGCTCCTTTTGGTCCCTCGACCTGGACCCCAACTGCTGGGGGTTAAGTCAAACCGTGGCTTTTAAAGGACATGATTTGAATTTCCCATGGCTGCCCTACAGCCAATCAGGTGCTCTGGGCTTCCTGGAAGTGCCTGCCAGCAATCCCGCCCCTGCGTTCCCCCGCTGGGGGGATCTGGTGCTGCCGGGGACTGTGCCCCTAGCCCACTCCCTTTTTGCATGCTCTGTTCATGTGCACGGCTCCCTGCTGGCTAAGCTAACCCGGAAGAAGAGATGCCAGGTGCTCATCATAGGTGACTCCATCCTGAGAGGTACAGAGGGTCCCATCTGTCGCCAGGATCCCATGTCAAGTGAGGTCTACTGTATGCCGGGAGTGAGGATTCAGAATGTGACAGAGACGATCTCGGCCATTATCCAGCCTGGTGATTACTACCCCATGGTCCTAATCCATGCAGGCACTAATGATGCAGCCAGAAGCATCCCAGATTGCTTGATGAAGGACTACCAAATTCTGGGGAGCACGCTGAAGGAGACAGGGGCACAGGTGGTCTTCTTATCTGTCCTTCCAGTGAGCAGATGCAGACGACGCCATGAGACCTGCATCAGGGAGGTCAACCTGTGGCTTCAGAAATGGTGTCTCGAGGCGGGCTTCGGCTTTTTGGACCACGACCTATACTTCAGGACAAGAGACATGCTCGGGTGGGATGGGCTCCACTTCTCCCAAAGGTAAGTGTGTGTTCTCTTTCAGGTTGGCCGATCTCCTCTGGCGGGCTTTAAACTAGGCTCGTCGGGGGAGGGGGAAGATGAGGACTTAGGGAGCCACGGAACATCGAACCAAGAGCCACTCACAAGAACAGCCCTGCCAAGACAGGCAGTGATCACAAGAAATACCCAGGTAAGAGATGGATCCAGATAGTCCTGGGATTAGGGGGGCGGTGCATACACCTCCAGGATGCCTTAAATGCCTCTATACTAATGCTCATAGCATGGGGAACAAGCAGGAGGAGCTTGCCCTCCTACTAGTTAACACTAACCCGGACACAGTGGGGCTCACTGAAACTTGGTGGGATCCAACGCATGACTGGGCGGTGAACATCAAGGGCTATAGGCTGTACAGGAGGAATAGAAAGGAGAGGAAATGTTGGGGTATGGCACTCTACGTCAAAGAGCAATACACATCCTCAACAAACAGCACTGGGTCAGAGGAGGAGCAGACTGAAGTGCTCTGGGTCCGTATACAAGGGGGTTGGGGAGAAAGGGACTTAACGGTAGGGGTTTACTACAGGCCACCCAACCAGGGAGAAGAGCTGGACTGGGAATTCTCAGGTCAGCTTGCGGAGGCAGTTAAACCAGGGGACGTGGTCATCATGGGTAACCTGAACTACCCAGACACCTGCTCATGTAGGTTCCTAGCTGAGTTACAGGACCTCCATCTAACCCAGGAGAGGCACAGTCTCACCAGGGGAAATGCCTTGTTGGACCTGGTCCTGGCCACAGGAGATGACCTGGTGAGGGGACTGCAGGATCTCCACCACCTGGGCGACAGCGATCATTGCCTGCTGGAATTCACTATCCAGTGCAGGGTGTCAAAGGCCTGCAGCAACTTCAGGAAGGCAGATTTCAATGAGGTAAGGAGACTAGTCAGGGAAGCACTGAGGTCCCAGAGGGGAGGGGAGTTGGGAGTCCAGGAAGAGTGGTCGTTCCTTAAGGAGGTGATCCTCCAAGCCCAAAGGGTGAGAATCCCAACATGGATCAAAGGGGGCAAGAGTGCTCAAAAGCCCCCATGGCTCACCAAAACGGCCGTAAGTCGACAGAGAGTAGATTCAGGCTAGATATCAGGAGGCAATACTTCATGGTCAGGGCGGCTAGGATCTGGAACCAACTTCCAAGGGAAGTGGAGCTCGCTCCTACCCTGGGGATCTTCAGAACGAGGCTAGATAATCACCTGGCTGGGGTCGTTTGACCCCAGCTTTCTTTCTTTCCTGCCCATGGCAGGGGGTTGGACTTGATAATCTGCTCAGGTCCTTCTGACCTTACTAACTATGAAACTATGCTGTGAGCTACCCACTGTGCCCTGAGCACAGATGGGGTGGGGCATGGGCTTCCAGGGCCTCCGCTGGGCTGTGTCCAGTGGTGGGAGCTCCCACCCTACACCCCTGGATGACCAGATTTTTCCAGACCCGGCTGAGCCAGCTGGCAGTGAGGCTTAGGTGCAGTGGCAGCCGTCTCTGCCACCTCCACCCCTGCAGAGATGTGGGAGGCCCTGCGCCCCTGGAGGAGTCCCCCAGACTTCAATCCTCCCACCACCTGGCTGGGCTGGGGCCATACTTACCTTTCCCTGTTTCTGGCTGGGCCGCACAGTCAGTTGCTCACCATGGGGGCCTTGATCTGGCCCCCACCCCTTCTCTCCCCCACAGATTGACCGGATGGGGCTGGGGGTGTGTGTACTTAAGTAAGTATGAGGGGGCTTAGCACTGGGGTGGAGGGACCTATCAGCAGCCAGGTAGAACACAGCGACATCATCCTCTGGGGTACGATGTGGAGATATGGGGCTAAAATGAAGTATTTTTTCTGGGCAGCAAAACAAGGCAGCTATAGGATAGCACAGTGTGCTCAAAGGCCATGGGATGGTACTCTGAATCAAGGAAGCATTTGTTCCAAGTGGTGTAACAAAGTGGCTGTATACAAACACAGTGCACTCAAAGTCCTTGAGAAGCAAGCATTTGTTCCAGGAAGCATAACAAAGTAGTTGTAAGCGAATACAGTGCACTCAAAGACAATGGTTAAGTACTGTGAGACAACACTGATAGCTGGCCAAGCTTAGAAATAGCAGAACCCTGGAGAAAATCCATCTCCACCTCTTTGAGATCCATCTCCCTTTCCTCTAAATTGAGCAAGGCCATGATCAGTTCCTCCTTCTCAAGACTGCTACTGGAGGTGACCATGGCTTGATATGATATGAAATGAGCTCCTCTTCCCCATTTGCTTGAAAGGAGGAGGTGTGAAAATGTTTGCATCTGTACACTACGCATACTTGAATTTTCCGTGTTGGCACAGCAACAGAACCCTCTTTATTTGGAGGATCTATTTTTCCAGAGCTTGCAATGATTTCAGACAGAGAATGGGGCCTTTTAGTAAATGTCAAAGGTGCCAGGTCTCTGACAAAAGCAGCAGCGGTCTGCACAATGGTAGCAACTACAGTGGTAGCAGTGGTCTTCACAGTGTGGTAATAAATTTAACCTGCTCCTAATGTGACTAAGAAAACAGACAGAGACCAGAGGTGCTGATACTGTTTAGTTCAGTTAAATGTTCTGAGATAGGGAATCCTGCATGCCTTGTTTTGTCTTGATATATTACCCTGTGAACAGATGTTAAGTTTATTTTTCTCTCTGAGAAACCAGAAACTGATAACTATTTCTATAAGCACAATGTTTTACTCTTCTATAAGTAAACTGCCTATATGTCTGTGTATGTTAGATCAGTGATTTGCTGTCCAAGGCCGTATTTTTTTCTCTCTCTGTCTTAAGTATAAATATGCTTGTAAACTTACAGAGTTCAAGAAATCCTTTGAAACAGACAAGTGGGTGATTCCCCTTGCTGTACGAAATCCTCCCTGTGATCACAGTATAGCCCTAAATAAAGAAAAGCTGGCTCTGTTGGTTCTGATTCAACCACAATGCAAAGTTTGATTTCTTCCACAATTTGGTGCCATGACTCGGATAGAGATGCCCAGAGAGATCAGTTGGGACACAGACATCTCTTCACTGAAGCCCTGGCGTCAAACCAAGGCAAGAGACCTTTTGAAATCTCTACTGGGGCTTTTCAGTGAGAGGCCATCTCTGTGTCTTCCTGATTCACTGCTTGAGGCTCACCCTATCCAAACTTTTTTTCTGCCAGAACTGTCAGACCCACTGTGCAAGTAGCAACTGTGAGTAGAAAGAGTTAAGGTTAAAGACTCTGTGTTGCTGTTGTCAATGAAAGTATTTTCCTGTGTGAATTGAGTTAAGTTCTGTAAAGAACTAGGAGGTCTCTCTGAGGCTGAGTGTGGAAACCTTGTGCAGCTGCCCTGAAGACAACAGATTTGTTCTGTGTGCTCTTCGAAAGCAAGGGTGCAAGGCAGAAACTCTTAGAGTGTGAGTGTTTTCCATGATAGGCGTTGACCGAGGCTGAGACTAAAGAAATGCTTTTGAACCTCGTGCCTCAACGCAGAAATTCCCTTGTGTGAACTGAGAGTATGAATTGAGAAATATGAGCCACCAACCAGGTCTGAGACTAAGGTTGGGTTCAGTCGCCCCAAGGCTGTCTGGAAAGGCAGTTTTGAATGCAAGGGGACCCAACTGGAACCTCGTGACCCAGTGGACAGGTTTACCCTTTCCCCACCCTCATAAATGAGCCATGTCTAACCGTGAGTAACTGCACTGTGTGCCGTTATTGCCATGGAGTTTTGTCTTTGGACATTAGCCACAGCATCTCTGTGCCACTAGCAAATCTCACAACCTAACCCGACATCCTCAATAAGCCATTCCTGTATGAAAGACCTGTGTGAACTGAGTTTAAAGATATGGGGAGCAGAGAGTCTAAAAGACATACCAGCTCTGCCAGAAGGGACTCCAGCATTGTACATGTACACACACTATGACCATGAAAGTTGTAAGTTTCTAGATAAATGGAATTGGTATACCAGAGATGATTTTAGCCGGCAGTTTCCCCTGGAGGGAATATTTGATTCAAGTAAAATTGTTCATCTCCGCAGAGACCTTGAGTTAAGAGGTAGTAATATACCGCAGACTCAGTGGGACACATTTTTTGATTGGTATGAAGCAGCTTTCAAAAGATGTTAAGAATCTTTGGGGGATGGGGGGACTACTGCCACTGCTGGCCCACTGAGCAACCTTGCAAAGCCAGCAGACCAAGGCACTTAAGGGAGCCCACCCCTGCCCCAGCCCTGGCACAATCTGTGGGCAAGGCAAGAGCCCCCAAGGGGACACTTGCCTGCCTGTACACTAATGCCAGGAGCCTGGGCAACAAGCAGGAGGAGCTCGTCCTGCTCAGTGCAAAGAATTATGACGTCACTGGGATAACGGAGACCTGGTGGGACTCCACCCATGACTGGACCACGGGTATAGAGGGCTATACCCTGTACAGGAGTGATCGTGTTGACAAAAGGGGCGGGGGTGTAGCTCTCTATGTGAAGGAAAGCTACATGTCCCTGCAAGCTGATGTTGGTGACCAGCATGGACAGCTAGAGACCCTCTGGGTAAAAATTCATGGGGAATACGGCACAGGGGACACAACGGTGGGAGTCTACTACAGACCCCCCACTCAAAGTCCTGAGCTTGACCAGGAGTTCGTCCGGGAACTGACTGAGGCCGCTTGCTCCAGGACCTTGGTTGTCATGGGTGACTTCAATTACCCGGACATCTCGTGGGAAAATCACTCAGCAAAATCTGAGCAGTCGCAAAGTTTTTTCTCGTGCGTGGATGACCTCTACCTGACTCAAGAAGACTATGGGCCAATGAGAGGCAAAGCGCTACTCGACCTGGTACTGGCTACGGGGGACGACCTAATCGGCGACCTAGTGATCAATGGGAAGCTGGGTGACAGCGGCCACGAGCTGATTACCTTCACCATCCGCCGTAAAGCTGGCAAGTCAGTCAGCAACACAGAAGTCCTTGACTTCAGAAAAACCGACTTTGACAAGCTCAGGAGGCTTGTCGGTCAGGCCCTTAGGGACCATGACCCCAGGGAGATGGGAGTTCAAGAAGAGTGGTTGCTTCTCAAGGAAGCGATCCTCAGTGCACAAGCTAAATCTATTCCAACACGGAGGAAAGGCAGCAAGAAGGCACAGCAGCCCTCCTGGCTCTCCAGGCACCTAGCGGACCTCCTGCAGCTAAAAAGGAAAGCCTACAAAGGATGGAGGACGGGATTCACCTCCAAGGAGGATTATTCTGTGCTGGTCTGGTCCTGCAGGGAGCAAACCAGGAAAGCCAGGCTGCAACTGAACTCCAACTAGGTTCAAGCATCAAGGACAACAAAAAGTCCTTTTTCAGATATGTGGGGAGCCGGAGGAAAAGCAAGGGCAATGTTGGACCCCTGCTAAACCAGATGGGGCAACTGACAACTGACGCCCAGGAAAAAGCCAACCTATTAAATAGGTACTTTCCATCAGTCTTTCATCAGTCCCATGGGACTCCCGTGCCTGCTATGGGACAGGGAGATCCGGGTGATGGGGATCCCCTACCCTCCATAAATGCTGACCTCGTGAAGGAACATCTTGAGAAGGTGGATACCTTCAAGTCAGCTGGCCCTGACAATCTGCACCCCAGGGTACTCAAGGAGCTGGCGAGCATCATAGCCCAGCCCCTGGCACGGATCTTTGAAAACTCCTGGCGCTCTGGTGTAGTGCCCGAAGACTGGAAGAAGGCCAATGTGGTGCCGATCTTCAAGAAAGGGAGGAGAGTGGATCCGGCTAACTACAGGCCCATTAGCCTGACTTCTATCCTGGGGAAGATCTTAGAAAAGTTTATTAAGGAGGCCATCCTTGATGGACTGGCCCAGGCTAACATCCTAAGGGATAGCCAGCACGGGTTTGTTGCGGGTAGGTCTTGTTTGACCAATCTCATTTCCTTCTATGACCAGGTGACCTATCACCTGTCATTTCCTTCTATGACCAGGTGACCTATCACCTGGATGAGGGAGAAGAGATTGATGTCATATATCTTGACTTCAAAAAAGCTTTTGATCTGGTATCTCACGATCACCTCTTGGCCAAAATGGCCAGTTGTGGCTTTGGCTCCACCATGATCCATTGGCTGGGAAATTGGCTCCATGGTCGGACCCAGAGGGTTGTAATTGATGGCAGTCACTCATTGTGGTGCCCTGTGACCAGTGGGGTCCCTCAAGGATCTGTCCTTGGACCCATACTGTTCAACATCTTCATTAATGATGTGGACATTGGAGTCAGGAGTGGACTGGCCAAGTTCGCCGATGACACCAAACTTTGGGGCAAAGCATCCACGCCAGAAGATAGGCGGGTGATCCAGGCTGACCTGGACAAGCTCAGCAAATGGGCGGACGAGAACCTGATGGTGTTTAACACCGAAAAATGCAAAGTTCTCCACCTTGGGAGGAAAAACCTGCAGCATCCTTATAGGCTCGGCAGTGCTATGTTGGATAGCACTACAGAAGAAAGAGACTTGGGGGTCATCATTGACCACAAGATGAACATGAGCCTGCAATGCAATGCTGCAGCTAGTAAAGCGACCAAAACGCTGGCTTGCATCCATAGATGCTTCTCGAGCAAATCCCGGGACGTCATTCTCCCTTTGTACTCGGCCTTGGTGAGGCCGCAGCTGGAGTACTGCATCCAGTTTTGGGCTCCACAATTCAAAAAGGATGTGGAGAAGATTGAGAGAGTCCGGAGGAGAGCCACGCGCATGATCAGAGGTCAGGAAAACAGATCTTATGATGATAGGCTGAGAGCCATGGGACTCTTTAGCCTGGAAAAGCGCAGGCTCAGGGGTGATCTGATGGCCACCTATAAGTTTATCAATGGTGACCACCAGGATCTGGGGGAACATTTGTTCACCAGAGCGCCCCAAGGGATGACTAGGTCGAACGGTCACAAACTCCTGCAAGACCGTTTCAGGCTGGACATAAGGAAGAATTTCTTTACTGTCCGAGCCCCCAAGGTCTGGAACAGCCTGCCATCGGAGGTGGTCCAAGCACCTACATTGAACACCTTCAAGGAGTAAATTGGATGCTTATCTTGCTGGGATCCTATGACCCCAGCTGACTTCCTGCCCTTTGGGCAGGGGGCTGGACTTGATGATCTCCCAAGGTCCCTTCCAGCCCTGATGTCTATGAAATCTATGAAAATCTCAAGTTTGGAGTCTTAAGGACTCCCAAGAGAAACTGAAATCTCAGATAAAGGAATTAAAACAGAAAAATGTACCAAAAGGGGGGCCCCCCCCATCAGCAGTACCATCAGTGCCAAAACAACTTTATCCACAAACAACTGAGAATGAATATGCAGAAGATGTAATTTATTTTTTTAATGTGCCACTCCCATATTGGCCCCAGGCACAATCTGAACCTGAAGAAGTCCAAAGTAACTAAATAGTCTCTTTCAGCAGAATTAGCCCACCTCACCAGAAAACTATCACTCAACAACCATCACCTGCCTCCGGGGCATGCCCACATCCACTGGAGGCATTGTGCGTGTCTCCTGAAATCTTGACCCCCTTCTCTTGTTTAAGGTCTGGTACCCAGTATGGTCCAGCCCCTTCTTTAAAACTTAAAAATGCTCAGCTTATGCCTTTACGCCAACTTCCAGGGCAAGGTCCAAATGGGGAAACTACAATCACACTCCATGCCCCCTGGACCCCAGGAGATCCTCTAAACCTTGTTAAACAATTTCCCAACATCAGGGAGGAACCCCAGAAATTTAGAGATGAATTGGAAACTGTAATCCATTGTTATGATCCAACCTGGGCAGATTTGAACCAATTAATGAGAAGTGTTCTGCTCTCTGAGGTCCACAACAGCCTCATCGCACAGGCTACTTGACGTCTTCAAGACCCCGGAATTGGAAATCCCTTAGAAGATGCCCGAAAACACCTGTTTGAGGCTGTGCTTAAAATTTGTCCCTGAAAAACTGACTGGGCCAAAATACATAACTGTAAACAAAATAAAGGAGAATCCCCAGCAGACTACATGGACCGCTTGAAACTAGTATTTGAAAGACATTCTGGTATTGAAAATGCAGCTGAAACTGCCCCAGAAGCAGTTGCTTCCACTTTCTAAAGTCCAGGAACAGTTGTGCACAATTGCTGTAGGTTGGCAAACTAAGCCACCTGCAGAACTAGTCACCATTGCAAATCATTGTACAATCTGCCAGGAAAAGAAAAAGGAATCCATGGAAACTAAGCTAATGTCATTACAGTTACAGACTTTAGGCAGGAGCAGAAACCGAGGTTTCCATCAAGGACAGTTCAGAGGCAGGGGACGTGGTCATGGGATGGGACAAGGAGGATTTCAGTCCAAAATAATGGCAGTTGTCATTATTGTGGCCAACCAGGACACTGGAAAAGGCTCAATGTCCTCACTGGCCTGGCCAGCCGGGGATGATGTTTGACCCACCACCGCCTCCTCCCACTCAATTCTCTGTACACAAGACAGATATTAAGATAAAATTCCTTCATTAAGAGTGCTAATGCCTCCAGCAACCTACATCATTTTTACCTCCTCAAAACCCCCCAGCAAAAAACAGTCTTTGGCTACAACATAAAGAGAGCTCATACTATGATAGTTTCTTTATAGAAGAAAAAGCTTTTTCTTTTTCTTACCTTAACACTTTCTTCACTGCATCTAATATGGAGTCTGACTTTTTTATTAGTATAATAAATGGAAGTTTTGCCCCTTCCATTGCGGAGACCATGACAGCATTGAATTGTATCTGTACATATACTTGAATTTTCAGTGTTAGTACAGTGTTGGTAGCAGCAGAACCGTCCTTATTTGGAGGATCTGAGTTTGCAGAACTTGCCATGATTCCTAGCAGAGAACTAGCAGGTTCAATACATGTCACACTCCAGCTTAAGCTTGTCTTTTAGGCATATCAGCCCCTACTCCTCCCAACCAAGGGTGATTGCTTGGAGGATGAGAGGAGACAACACATTGCCCTATACCAGGGGTTTTCAAACTTTTTTAAACAAGTGTACCTCTTCTATCTCAAAGTTTCAGCTCATGTACCCCTTTTAATATTTTTTTCTTGTTTTTAATGTTACCAATTATGTGATACAAGGCAGGGTACACCAATTAATATTAAATAAATAAATATATATATTAGTCTGGCTGTTGTGAGGGAAAGGGTGTGGGGAGGGGGTGCAGATTGAGGTCCCCACAGTCTCGCAATGCCAAGTGCCTCCTGCCGGTGGGGAGGTGGTGCAGCCAGCGCACAGAAGGCATGCGATGCTGTGCTTCTCCTAGGGCACCAGTGGCAGGATGTGGTGTGCAGCCTGCAGTGGCAGCCACCTTTGCCCTGCACACAGATTGGGGGGGCCCTGGGGGATGCGCGCAGTGGTGGGAGCATCCTGCAGCCCTGAAGGAGCCGCCTGGGCTCCAAGTATCCCACAACCCACCCCAGCTCTGGGGCCCCATTCACCCCAGCCTCTGCCTGTCTCTGTCCCACTCCCTCCCTCCCTCACTATGGGGGCCTTGATCCGCTCCCCCCACCCCCTCCACATGACAGGCTTACCTGCTAGCTTGGGGTGTGTGTTCAACCCCCACCCCCCATCACATTTTCTTGCTCCGCCTATGGGGAGGGAATGGGGCTGGGACAGGGTCAGACACTGCACAGCCGGGATGGGGTGGGGCATGGGACTTGTGCTTGCCATGAGTGGCTTTCTGGGAGGCATAGCTCCCACTGCTATGCATGCCCCAGGAAGGCACTGTGGGGGCGTGCCCCTGGAGCTGCATGCAGGGCAAGGGTGGGCTGCCACTGCAGGCTGGGGCCAGGGCTGCACTCGAGGTGCACAGCAGTGGCACCACTATGGGGGGGGGGGGGAAGCTACAGTGAATTTTGGGGTGTTTGTGCTGCTGCCACCCACCCTGATTGCAGCCTGCCCCAGCCCTCCACCAGGAAGAGCCCAGTACCACCCCAGCCCCAGCGGCAGCCTGCCCTTCCCCCATGCACAGATCCGGGGCACACAAATTTGGCCTGCAGAACAAATGGTACATCTTTATTTGGAGGATCTGAGTTTGCAGACCTTCCTGGCAAAGAACTAGCAGTTTCGGTACATTTCATAGATATTAGGGCTGGAAGGGACCTTGAAAATCATTAAGTCTAGCTCCCTCCCCCAGGGGCAGGAAGTCAGCTAGGGTCAAAGGATCCCAGCAAGATATTCAGGAAATGTTTGGATGCTTGAGTCCAGAGTAGGTTCCCGCCAGAAGTGGTGCAGGCATCTTTTCCAGGCCTTGGGGGCTCGGACAGTAAAGAAGTTTTTCCTTACGTCCAGCCTAAAATGGTCTTGGAGGAGTTTATGACCACTGGTCCTTGTAATCCCTCGGGGCACTCTGGAACAGATGTTCCCCCATATCCTGATGCACACCCTTTATGTACTTATACCACCAGGTCAGCCTGGAAAAGCACAGGCTCAGGGGGGAAGAGTCCCATGGCTCTCAGCCTTTCTTCATAAGCCCTTTTCTCTTGCCCTCTGATCATGTGTGTGGCTCTCCTCTGGACTCTCTCAAGCTTCTTGACATCCTTCTTGAATTGTGGAGCCCAGAATTGGATGCAGTACTCTAGCTGCAGCCTCACCAAGGCTGAGTATGGTGGGAGGATGACATCCTGAGATTTACTTGAGAAGCATCTATGGATGCAAGCCAGAGTTTTGTTTGCTTTACCAGCTATGATATCTCATTGGTGGCTCATGTTCATCTTGTGGTCAGTCATGATCCCCAAGTCTCTTTCACCTATGGTGCTAGTGAGCATAGTACTGCCAAGCCTATAAGTGTGCTGTGGGTCACCCCGTGGTGGAGTACCTTGCATTTTTCAGTATTGAATATCATCAGGTTTATATCTGCCCACTTTCTAAACTTATCCAAGTCAGCCTAGATCACTAGCCTATCCTCAGGTGTGAACGCTATGCCCCAAAGTTTAGTGTCATTCGTGAACTTGGCCAATGTGCTTCTGATGCCACTGTCCACATCGTTGATAAAGACATTAAAGAGAACCAGTCCAAGGACAGAGCCTTGGGGGACGCCACTGGTCATGGAGCGCCACAGTGATTCACTTCCATTGACTACTACTGTCTGGGTCTGACCTCGGAGCCAATTTCCCAGCCATCAGACTGTGGTGTAGCTGAGGCCACAGTTGGACAATTTTTCCATGAGGAGATCATGGGACACCAGACCAAAGGCTTTTTTAAAGTTCAGATATATGATGTCACTCTCTTCTCCCTTGTCCAGGTGATATGTCACCTGGTTATAAAAGGAGATGAGATTGGTCAGGCAAGACTTACCCATGACAAACTCATGCTGGCTGTCCCTCAGGATGTTGCCATCAACCAGCTTATCAAGAAGGGTCTCCTTGATAATTTTCTCTAGAATCTTACCGGCGATTGAAGTCAAGCTGATTGGCCTGAGATTCCCAGGATCTACTTTCTCCCCCTTCTTGAAGATGAGCATCACATTGGCCTTCTTCCAGTCTTCAGGTACTTCACCTGAGTGCCACAAGTTTTCATATATTTTTGCCAATATTGGCAAATATATGGG
The DNA here is from genome assembly GCF_052110815.1 of Crocodylus siamensis. Lineage (NCBI taxonomy): Eukaryota > Metazoa > Chordata > Crocodylia > Crocodylidae > Crocodylus > Crocodylus siamensis. The sequence goes on from NC_143403.1 coordinate 50,956,235, forward strand.
CTATGACACCTGCCAGCTCCTTGAGTACTCTAGGGTGTAATCTATCAGGACCAGCTGACTTGAAGGTGTCCAGCCTCTCAAGGTGTTCCTTTACAAGGTCTATACCAATGCTGGGTATAAATATGCCCTCACCCTGGCTGTCCCACATCATCCTAGGCAGTAGAGCTGTGCAAGGCTTTGGGTGGCAATTCAACTCGGAGGAGATTTGGCGGCTGACTCTCTGAATCAAATCAGGGGATAAATTTAAAGGTCTGAATTGATTCAAAGCTCTCAATCTCCAGCAAAGATTCGGAGAGCTTTGATGATTCAGACAGTCCCTGGTAGCTGCAGCATGGAGCCACGGCCACTCCAGCTGGTAAGTACTGGGGCAGGGAAGGAGGGATTGGGGGAAGGGACCATGGGGGGACCGCTGCCAGCTCCCCCCCCCCCCAGTCTCCCCAATCCCCACTTGCTCCCTCAGCTCCCCCCATGGCTGCCCCCACCTACCCCTGCTTGGTACTTTAAAAAAAAAGCCCTGGTGCTCACCAGGTGCTGCTGGGCAGGGAGGCAATCCCCACTACCCCACGCTGCATGGGGAGCTCTGCAAGAGCCCCCTTGACCCCCCCCCCCCCCCCCGCTGTGGCTCTCAGCCTTTAAGGAGAAAAAAAAAAAAAAAGCTGAGAAGAGCCCCAGGACTCACTGCTCCTGGTGCAGCCTCAGGGCTTCTGCAGAGCCCCCGCTGCAGCATGGGCAGCAAGGATCATCCCTGCCCGTGGGAGTGGTGAGTCCCAGGGTTTCTTCAGGTTTTTTGTTTTTTTTCCTTAAATGGCTGGAGCGGGGCACCCGTGAGAGGGCTGGGGGAGTGGGGTGGTGGTTCAGAGGCTCATGTAGAGCCTCTAAGCAGCAGAGAGCAGCGGGGATCACTCCCTGCCTGGCAGTACCCGCTGAGCTGGGGCTTTTTTTCCCCTTAAGTGCTGGGAGCTGGGGCAAGCAGGGCAGTCATTGCTGAGCTGGAAAAGGGGTGCAGGATGAGCCTGGCCTGGCTGATTCAGAGATTTGGCTGTGGCCAAGTTGAATCAGGACAGTGATTCGAATCACTGAATCAAATCACTGTCTCCTGAATTGGCCTGAATCTGAATCCAAAGTGAATACTAGTCACTTCACACAGGAGTACTAGGCAGGGCAGTCCCTTTAGGCTGTTGAAAGACAGATGTGAAGTATCTGTTAAGCAGGTTGGCTTTTTCTTGAGTGTCGGTTATCAGTTGTCCCATTTGGTTCAGCAGGGGTCCAATGTTACCCTTGCTTTTTTCCTGATTCCCCACATACCTAATCAAGGATAATAAAAAGTCCTTTTTATGTGAAGCCAGATGGAGTTTAGTAGCAGCCTTGGCTTTCTTTGTCTGCTCCCTGCAGGTATGGACGGTGCTGAGTACTCCTCCTTGGTGGTGATTCCAGCCTTCCATCCTGACAGAGTTTCAGATTCAGGGGGTGCTCAAGGGAGCTGGGGGAGCAGGCAGGGGATGGGGCCTAGCAGAGGTTCCCCCATGGTTCCCTCCCCCCTTCTCCAGCCCCCTACTTACCAGCATAGAGTCTGGGTCTAGCTCCCTGCTGCAGTGAGCAGGGACTGCCCAAATCACTGAAGCTCTCCAAATTGATTTTAGAGAGCTTTAAATTGATTCAGGCCTTTTAACTGGTCTCCTGATTAGATTCAGAGATTCAGCTGTCAAATTGGGGCAAATCTCCTCTGAACCAAATCAGCACCCAAAGCTTCGCACAGCCCTAGCAAATATCAATGTGATAATTGAGTACTTTTCACTTCCAGTAACAGAATCTGCTTTATCTATTTAACCTCACTCACACCCATATACAACAAGAATGCATGGAGCTAAGAAATGACAGGCTTTGGAGCTACACCCAGTAGACAAACTATGTAACTCTCAATGCAGACAGACCCTGAATCACATTTGTGTGATAGATGTTACAGAACCTGGTTCAACTATATCTGGTTCAATTAAACTAAATCCATCAAGCTTTAGATACCATGTAAGGACTGGATCCTTAAATGAGACTGAACCCCATGCATGTGTATCATGTTACAGGTTGTAACACCCTATAGGATTGTGAAGTGTAATGTCTATCATGGCCTTCTAAGACTTCAGCTCCCAGGCATCAGGCCTGACTTGGCGGCAGCAGCACTCCTAGAGTTCCAGCTTCACTCCACCTGCTTCAGCCGCTAGCTCCTGTCACCAATAGCGGGGAGTACCACACATGGCCACTGCCTCCTCTTCCTCCTCCCTCCCCACTTCCTCATAGTCACAATCTAATCCTCTGGTAGAAAAACTCCAGCAGAAAACAACAACCAACTGGTCCTAACTTAAACATAAACCCCTCTGGGGCCCAAGTCCTGCCTCTTAGGCTGGCTGACTAGCCTCCCACCCCCAAGTACCTTTTTCAAGCTGATTTATCTCTTGGAAGCTCCCTATCTGCCCCCACCTAGGGCCAGATTACCCCTTACATGGTCAGGGACTGGGTTTATGTGCTGAAGACCAGCTTTCTTTTGGTCATGTAACGATCTCCTGCACCCAGGAGCCAGGTGCTTCTAATCACATCTTAACAGCTTGGCTCTGTTTTAGTCCTTGGCTGGGTCTATCTGAGCAGCTACTACTTGCTGCTGTTTCTATCCCTGAGTTTCCTGCACTCACCCACCTTCCTAGTAACAGGGGCAGGGGTTCCTGTTACCATTAGACTAGTGTAGGCATATTGTCTGCCCAGGCCCTCTCGTATTGCTTGCTGACAGATTTACAGGGGGCATAGGAAGATACCTGTAGCATGGCTGGGGATGCTTTCAAGCACTCAAACCTATTGCTACTTCCTGCACTCCACTGTCATCCATGGATGCATGTTCACATCCACCCATTTGACAAAGAAAAAGCAAGAATGGGTGGTCCCTATCACAGCTACCGACCTCACCTGATTGCTTAGTGCCCAGGTGCTAGACCAAATGACGGTCCAAATGTTTCAGAGCAGCCCTTTGATAATAACAGGTATAATAAGAATTAGATGGATGTGTTTGTGTTGTGGAGAGAGGGAAGGAAAGGAGAAAAGGAAGAAGAATAGATCAAACAAGGGAGAGAAATGGAAAAAAAAACCCTCTAAAAGACAGAAAGAGTTAGGAAGGGAGAAAGATGCAGGAACATAGGGGAGAAACAGACAGGGAAAGGCCGGGGGAGGAGGGCGGGGGGGTGGAAGAGAGAGAGTGAGAGAGAAGTGGGCTGCCATGGTACAGCCTGACAACACATGACAGAGTATGGATTGGCCCTAAGGCAGCTCTGGGGACAGGTCACTGCTGACACCTTGACATGGACAGAGAGTCGCACACAAAAAATGTTGTAAGCTATGAGACAAGCCCCGTATGTGAACAAGAGGGGAGGGGGCCACAGACCAAGATCAGAGACCCTTGCACAGAGTCACCTTGCCATCACTTCAGTGAGGACACAGAGTGCCTCCTTTGTGGCCCAGGGGAACTAAGACACTGTCAAAGCTGTATAGGTGTGGCAGAGAGGTGACTGCTCCTTTCTTTCTCAGCGGAGGACAGGCCGGGAAGCCTTGGCAGCAGCAAGGACTCTGTGTCAACTCTGGGAGAGGTTTGGATGTCTCCTCCGCCTACTTCCCCCTGCTCTGACATGCATCTTGCACACTCTTCCCTATCAGGCAGGCTTAACATGGTGAATATTGAAAGCACCTGCCTTCCCTGGAATGGCATCAAAGGCCACAGCGCACCAAGCCTGCCATTTGAACAGAACAATTATCCCTGGCCAAATGCTGTGCAAAAGAATTTAGGGCACCCTCTCAATTTGAAACCTCCTAAATAGGAGCACAATGTAATTAAAATAAGCAATGCCAGATGGTTTATTAGCAAATACAGAGCTGAGGGCTGAGGATTGTTTTCATGTTCCAGCGAGCAGATTAGAAGTTGGTATATCACCGACACGCTCACCACCCCCTGCACATACATATACACACCATATCAAGAGGAAAGTGGGCTATTTTATTTATTTAGAACCATGGCCCATACTAATTCTCTGATCAATCTGACAGATGGGATGGACACAAATACAGATCAGTATATTCTGTTAACACAGCCAAAGATTCAGAGGATGTCAGATCAAAAGGTGGCCACTGGTTCATCTATTCTGACCTGCCATAGAACACAGGCCATTGCATTTCACCCTTGAAATTGCACTTGCTTGTTTATATTTGACTTATGTCTTCTGGAAAGCCATCTAGTCTTAAGTAGAAGACACTGCCCTGGTGAATATATGTCCTCTCTTGGTAGTTTGTTCTGATGATGATTCACATTTGCTGGTAAAAGTTGTGCCTAATCTTAATTTGTCTTGAAACGGGCTTTCAGCTTTTGGTTCTTGTTTGGCCTTTTGCAGCTAACAGAAAAAGCAGAGTGCTGATGTTTTAATCGGAATCTCATGTGGTCCTAAGACAAATGCATTAGACATGTCTATTGCATCTACATTGTTATCTTTACAAACCAGCCTTGTTATCTCAGGAAAGGATAAAATCTGGCTTGTTTGACAAGGTCTATTTTTCCATATGCCCATGTGAGCTGGCATTAATTATATTCCTGTGAATATAGTGGATTTTTTTTTCAGTGACAGGAGCCCACTTGGTATCCTACCCTGTTAAAAGGTGTTGTAACCTGCATCTTAATTGTTCCTGATTTAAGGGGACAGATGTGACTTATTAGACTCCAGCCTGCATAAAAGGCTGGAGTCTAACAGGAGAGAGGGAAAGTTGCCTTTGTTAATGTGACATCTGGTATGAATAAAGTAAAGCAGGTGTGTAGACATTTTGCAGGAGCAGAGCATTATTAACATTTTGGGGAAAGATACCCAGTCTATATTGTCTATGAAGACTACAAAACTATGGCAGTATATTTAGAGGGGCCAATAAATCAATGGAATAAACCATAGAAGGAGACAGGATTTTTTTTTTGTCTCTTGATGCCTTCCTGCAAAATATGGCATAGCCAAAAAGACAAGTTATTCCGTTTAATACAAGATAAAATTTGACATCTTGTGTGATTAGATGATCTAATATTCCCTGTGGCCTTAACATTTCTGACTGCTAAATGTTAAATAAAAAGATGGTAAGACCCTGCAGTTGTATGGTGAGATTTTTAGCTCCAGGTGGTGAATTGTTCGCAAGTACTTATGAGATTTTTGGACACCTTAAATTATGTAAGTCTCATCAAAATAGTTTTTCTGATAAGTTTTTCAATGTGTTGGGCTTTACAGTGTTGCTAACTTCCACAATTTTGTTGCAGATATTATGATCAAAGCCTCTGATTCTGAGTCATGAAAATCTCAAGTTTTTATTAAGAAAATAAAAGTAAGTTTCTAGCTATCACTGTTGAGAAGTTGGAATACCTGTCCTAAGTGTAGATGAAAAAGTAAAAAAAAACCCAGAAAACAAAGTATCCCAAATGTATAATATTTTTAAAAAATCATGAATTTAAAAACAAATCTCATGATTTTTTTTTTGAGTCCTGAATCACTGTTTTGGAACATCTAGTGTTGAGAATAATGATTTAATTTATAAAAGACACAGCAAACAGGTTTCCTGTATTTATTATGTTTTATGTTGAAATACTGCCTAAGAAACCTAGTCATGGATCGAGATCCCATTGTGGTAGGCACTGGATAAGTACAGTACAAAGGGGTGATCCCTATGTTAAGGAATTGAAGTAATGCTGGGAGAAATCTTGTCAGCATTAACTTTTCCATTAGTTCACATGACACAGGCATATGCTGACAGAGCTATAAGACATCTTTTTGGGAGTTTATGATTTATATTTCCTGGAGTCATAGAAAAATAGGGCTGGAAGGGACCTCAGGAAGTCCAAATCCCTGCTCAAAGAAGGATCATTACTATCCAAACCATCCCCTACAAGTGCTTATCTAACTTGTTCCTAAAACAACCTTGTTTCACAGGAACATGTCAGAAACCTGTTTTTTGGTAGTTTCTTTTTTCCTTGTAATTTTGGCATTTATTTTCTCCCCCACCCCCATCCCAAATCTTCTTAAAACCATGTTGCAATTATGTTTTTTATTTCCCAGGGTGGATACTTTGATGGATATTTGGTGACTAATGTTTTTTTCATTCTCATGATTGACTTTGACTTTGCAGCAGCACAATCACATAGATTCATTTATCTTATGAATCAGCTTTAATTATCCTTCCGTGTTACAAAAAATATTGCTATTTAAAGAACTGGTTGCAAATGTTGAAAGTGTATCTGATACCTCATTCTAATACTTATCTGTAGATCTGAAAAACATTTAGGAGGAGGTTTATCATCATTCACTGTATTTTACCCACTGACGCATACAAAAAAGGGACACTTAACTAAAAGTCATTCTTTAGCAGGGTCAAGAATAGATGCCATATTTCCCATGTCACTCTAGTGCATTGACTACATGCAAAAATCAGCTGTTTCATACTCTTTTCTAATATTTCAGAAAACCAAACTGCTTGAGCCTGGACCCCCATATTGCACATGTGTTCACGAGAGGAGATCCTTGCATTTTAGTAGGGACTCATGGATTCTATGCAAGTCCAAGAACCCAGACAAAGGGATCTATCTGATTGGGACCTTTCTGATAACCTACTTGCAATGACTTATCCATCCATCTTCTCAGCAATAACTGGTATGACTCAGACTGATGTACAAGTCAAATGGCTTTCAATTACTTTGCATACTGGCACATGGCATATTTGCTGATGCAGCCAATAAGAATGATAACTTTATTATATTCAGGGGTAATTGTGCTGAGTACTGTATGAAAAGGTATGGAGGCACTGGCCATAAAAAGCCAACAACCTCAAGTCCTGTTCCTGCAAAGGTTGCAAACGTATAACTTCAGCATACAACTGAATTATCCAGTCTTCTGTGTATTGTTAGGATTGAAAATAGCACTGGAACAGATTTCAGCAGGTTCTCTAGTTCAACACCCTGATCAAGGCAGGAAAGTCTATGTCTATCCTCCTGGACAAACTGCACTTATAAACAGCCAGTGGCAGAGACTCCACAGCTTCTCTAGATAATCCAATGCTTAACCATCCTCATAGTGAGAAAGTCCTTCCTAATATATGATCTAAATCTCCCTCACTGTAATTTATGCTGATTACTTCTTGTCCTATCCTCTGCGGGCACAAGCAATTGATCTCCATCTCCTGTATAACAACCCCTTTTTTCCTAATTGAACACTTGGCCAACCTCTCCTCAGTCTTCTCTTTTCTACTCTCAGTTCTTCCAACCTTTTCTTGTAGGTCATGTTTTTTGGACTAAAATAATATTTGTTGCTCTTCTGGATTCTCTACAATTTGTCCACATCTTTCTTTACTGTGGTACCCAAAAGTGGATACAGTGCTGCAGATGAGGTTTTACCATTTGCTGAAGACAGTGAAAGAATCACTTGCTGCAACTTGCATATTCAGGATCATAGGTGTAGAGTGCTTTCAACTGGAGAATAACTTCCTGAGCTTTATTAATTACACCAGGAAATGTGTGCATGGGTCATGGTAATTTTTTGCCTGTTGTCCGCAACACAACTAACATAGTTTGGTGTACTGTACTTACAGGCAATGCCAGACAAGACTGGAATTAGAAAGTGCTCCATTACACTTAAATTGTCAGAATACTTCTCCATCCGCCTTGCAGTCAGATACTGATTCCTGCTACGTTGCTCTAATTCCAGAGTCATGCCATTGTGATAAAATCACAGCTGCAACCAGTCAAACCTGGCATAGTTGGGTGCAATGAAGTGTATGCAGTTCTGCAGTCTTGCTTGTACACTGACCTGTTCATAGGCTGGCTATGCGGCAGTTTTGTGATTACTCTAACCTTCACTGGATGGCTTTTCAGTCACAAAGGGCCAGATCCTGACTTCTAGGTGCCTGGCCATTGGGATGAAATCCAGAACCCTGAGTTAGGCACCTGGCTCCCTACATAATACCTGAGGAGAGTCAGGCACTCAGAATGGCCAATACATTGAGTGGGGAGGAGGGAAGCTGAGAGTTAATAAGAGGAAACTGAGCAATAGGGGGTAGCAAGAGAAAACTCTAATGTAAAACCAAGAGACCTTCCATTGTTGGAAGGTAACCGAACCAAACCTCTGGGCAACAACAAAGTGGGACGACCACTGAGAAAGATCAGACCTATTCCTGCAGCGTTTTATGCCAACATCGAATGAGTCCCCCATTGGGCACAACCTTGACAGAGAAGCAAGGGTCAAGCTGAAATGACAGATCTGAATACAGATGCTTCAAAACAACACTCCACAAGATGAATAACTTGGATGGACAGCCCCCTGCGTGAATGAAATGTTCAACAACCATCACAGCATTTAATAAAAAGCTGCAGCCGATACAAAGGCCTATTACAAATGTGGAATCTGCACATTGAGCAATAATACCAGGCAGTGGCTCATAGAGTTGGAAGCTATTATCTGATGTCATATGAAAAAAGAACTCCACAGCTGAGCAATTCTCTCCAATAGAAGAGGTTTCCCCTAAGCCCCAAGTATTTGTGTTCATTTTCCTTCTCTTATTCTACAACCCACAGACCTACTCACAATAGCGCTACTCCCTCTGCAGTGTTTACGGTCCTGTAAGCCCACATCTGAACTACTCACTGGACACCTCTAACAGTTTATATACTGTGTCAAGGTTCCCTTGAACAGTAGTAGGAGATTTTAGTGCCCTTTTAAGTATGGTTAAGTATTACAGCAGATCTTCCCAGGAGAGGGATGGGAACAAGCTGTTCCATCTGGGAAAATCTCCTCAGCCCTCCTGTTACACAATGGCTTGGCAGCATCTGCTAGTACAGAGACTCTCCATCCCTAGTGGCTAACAAAAGATAATTGATCCTCGCAAACAACCATGGTAGCCTCCATAGCTGGAGCAGAAGCAGCACATACTGTGGAACAATAGAAATGGACCAGCAGTTGAAATGAGAACAGCCTGATATGTAATATGACCAACTTTGGGGTACCAAAATCAGGATACAGTCCTAGATGTTCCACAGATGTGAGGCCCACCAGAGAACTCCAGAACCAATGTTCGTCTCCACCACTTGCAGTGAGAGAAACTGCATCAGTGTGGTTCTGCAAATAAGCTAATTAGCTGTGCAAATGTGGTCATGACTCTTCTGGGTCAGGAGATAGCTGACAAGTCACCTTGGATAATTCAGGACAGCTAGTCACTTTGATTTCTCAGCAACAGCAGGAGCACTGCATGTCATGGACCCATGGCAAGGGCTCTCTAGAAACATGGAGAGGCCAGCAGTAATAGCTAGATCTTCCATAATACAGGGATCCTCATCTCTCCTCTGCACACTGCTAAGGCTGTTTGTTTTTCTGTCTGGCAAGGCTGGATGAAGTACAGTTGCCAGTCGAGGGGCTCTGCAGTCCTGCAACTACAAAGGGGTCTGACACTTTTAATGAATTACAGTAATACCAGCTTGAGGTGAACTCTAAAGTGCCTGTTTACACAAGCACTGAACTCCCTTCACCCGCTCTTTGGCACAACGAGTCCTGTCCTTGATGGATCACAGCTGAATAGAGGCAGAGGCTTGTGTTTATCATGTCACTGTGACAGTCTTTTGGAAGGGAAATACATTACTGTATTTCCTTGACTATTGGCCACAGTTGGTGATAAGATGCCTATCCGACATTTGCTCCATAAAACATAGTTGCCCGCCTGTTTTCCAGCTGCTGCAGAACAACTCTTGTATATATAAAACACTACATATCAGTGCGTACCAGTGCTTTAAAGCTACAGCTGCTGAGAGTGGTTTTGATGCTAAGATGGACGTGGATGGTGCCCAGCATCATGCATGAGGAGGCCCTAACAGCAGTATGGAGAATGCAAGGTGTGGCTGCTGCACACAGGGGCAGCAGTGATTTCTGGTTGGTGCTGCTGGTGAGATTGCAGTCACGTGACAAAAGTTGTTTCTTCCATGCCCCACCATCTCTGTTAGCACCTAGGGTGGTTGCCCCTGTCACCCTACCCAAGTTATAACAGGACCCTAATGGAACTGGGTGCAAGTGTTTTCCCCACTTTCTGCTTGAGAAATGAATGCCCTTTGGCCACCTGCCCACCCTTTTTTCCTTGCAGCGCTCCTGACTCTGACAGTATGTGACATAGGGCCTGCAACATTGGCTCTGGATAACAAGACATTCTCCATATCATGGAGTGATCCTACTGTGGAGAGCGGTGCTGCTTCAGGGCAGCCAGACCTCCCCCCAAAGTCTCATGTGTTTGCGTAAGGATCAGAAAGGAACTTTACTATGAAGATGTAGCCTGGGTGTACATGGGTTTGTACTCCCCTCTCCAACTGAGGGAATTATTGGCAGGGTGGTGTGCTATGGAGAGACGCAACAGCCCAGCAGCCACCTCAGTCCCCTATGGAGTCCGGCCCAGTCAATCAATTACTTAATTATATACAAATTTATTATTACAACAAAACCATTAAAGGGTAAGGACATAAATTATATATTAATATATGTACAAATTTACAAAAACAATAAACCCTATACCATATATATATAAAATACACACACAAAACCAATTATTATATAAAAATACAGATGAACCATAGAACAACCCAGAACAAAGGATATTGATTGGGCAACCTTATAACTCTAGTAATATACAAAATATTGCTTCAATTTATTCACATAAACTATAAGGCACAGTCTACAAATATAACCAGCAATCCTTAGACTACCTGGGTGCCCTCCAGGGCAGGGGTCCCACTCCCAAGGTACCACTACAGGAAAGGAGGCAAGGGGGAAGAAAAGAAGAGAGACCCCAAAAGACTCCTAAGCTCCCCCACTATCACCCAGGAGTGGCCCACATGGTGACCCTTTGCAACCCTGGGGGGTCCTCCCCTGTTGGGACCCTCTCTCCAGGGTAACTTACAGTCCCAGAAGGTTGCCTCCCATTCTCCAGGTTGAGGTCCGTTCCCTGCCAGGCTTTACTGCCGCCCGATTCTGTTAGGGCCACATGCACCACTGTGTGTAGTGAGTGCTTTGCCTTGTGCTAGGGGTTGGAGGCCCAGACAGCCTTGTGCAGCACCACAAGGGGGTTCGGTCTGCTCCCAGACCCTCTGGGCAACGTTGTCTGCACTGAGCAGCTGTAGACCTGAGCCACGTCAAGAGGCTCCCAGGGTGTTTCACCCTTCATGCAGCGCCTCTTGCACCAAGCTCCCAGCCTTGTGCTGTGGGTTGTGGACCTGAGTCGCCCAAGGGGCTCCAAAGATCCTGCTCCATGCATCGGCTTGTGCACTGTGTCTCTGGCAGCACGCCAGAGGTTGCAGACCCAAGCCGCCTCATGCAGCTCCCAGGGTCTGGACACCGTGCACCGTGTTGTGCACCGAGAGCCTAACCACTGGAGCTGTCTCCCGCTCCCCACAGGTAGAAGTCTTCAGGGGCTCTTCCTGGGCTACTGCTTCACCCTGATGAGCAGCTCTCCACAGCTCTTCTCAGCCCTGATCTTCTCTCTCCTCCATCCCCCACCATCTCCCTAATGCTGGGCATGCAGCTGCTTTTATACGCTCCAGGGCTCCGCCCCTGAAGTCTTCCAGACCTGACAGTTTGCAGTCTTAAATCAGGTCCATCTAAGCTCCTCTCCCCCTCCCCTCAGAAAAGGGGTGTGACTTTATTTCCCTTGCTGCCTCCTGATTGGTGGATGGGCTCCACCAATCTAAACAGCAGGCTCTCAAGCCTGGGACTCAACCCAAGCTCTGAAAGGTAAGCCTGATACAAAGCTAAATATGACTGTGACCAGGGAGCCAGCGAACAGGGGAAGTTCATGGGTAATACCATAGCCCATTACCACACAATCACTCTCAGCCATGGCGATGGCTCGTCATACCCACAGATGTCCAGGCATCGCTGAGACCTCCACCCAAACAGAGCCCATTGCCCTGGACTGTGAGGGCTGCCTGGCACAGCTGCTGGTAACTGGGCATGGGGGCACCCCCACTTGTGGGGTGTGCTTCCTGGTGGAGTCTCTGGAGGGCCAGGTGTGGGAGCGCGAGGAAGAGATACATCAGGGCTCACAAAGGCTTCATTGATGGCTACTCCAGACCCTTCTCCAGAAGAAGGAAGAAGAGAAAGAGACAGAGATGGTGGCCAACATGATAGCTAACGAAGAAGACCCATCCAGAGCAACCTGGAAGACAGTTATCTCATACTCCAGGAAACACAGGGCCAGGACTGCTCCTCCCCTGGCCCTGTACAACAGGTACGCTCCCCTCCCCACACATGAGGAGGCTTCGATGGTGACACTGGAAGAGGAGGAAGGTAAGCAGCTTGCTGCTACCCCTAAGAGGAGCCAGAAGGTGGTGGTGGTAGGGGGCTCCCTCCTGTGAAGCTCTGAGGGACCCATCTTCTGTCTGGACCCTCTAGCCCATGAGGTCTGCTGCTTCCCATGGGCTTGCACCTGAGATGTAGCAAAGAGGATTCCCCAGGCTCATTCAACCCTCCGACTACTACCACATGCTCCACATCCATGTGGGAACTAATGACATGTCCAGGAGTAATTCAGACCAGGTCATGAGCGACTAGAGGGCTCTGGGGGCTGGGCTGAAGGGGTTGCAGGCCCAGGTAGTCTTTTCTTTTGTGCTTCCTGTTGTAGGCTGCAGTCCCAGAAGAGAAGGATGCATCAAGGAAGTGAACCAGCGACTCTGACACTGGTGCCACTGAGAAGGCTTCAGATTTCTTGACCACAGCACACACTTCAGGGAGAGAGGACTCCTGGGAGGGGACAGCATCCACCTCACGAGGAAAAGGTCACGGCTAGGATGGCCAATCTTCTGGACAGGGCTTTAAACTAAGATTGCAGGGGGACGGGGATACACAAATTGAAACATGTCCAGCATACAAGTAAGCCCTGTAGATAGGGACACTGGGAGAGCCACTCTTGTGGGAGCTGAGGGAGTAGTTCTCCATCAGTGGGACAGGGAGACAAGGGCCTCAGTTGGAGGACTCAGGTGCCTATATACTAACGCTAGGAACATGGGGAACAAGCAGGAGGAGCTAGCTCTCCTACTCTCCAGTGAGCATTATGATCTAGTAGGGATTACGGAGACCTGGTGGGTCTCTTCATACGACTGAACCATATCTATTGAGGGCTAAACCCTGCATAGAAAGGGTCAGATGGAGAAAAAAGGTGGAGGCATTGCTCTCTATGTGAAAGAGAAGTACACCTCCTTGAAGGCTGACATCAGCTCCAAAAATGAACATCTTGAAACCCTCTGGGTTAAGTTGTGGTGTACACTACAGACCACCAAACCAGGGGGAGGAACTTGATCTGGAGTTCACCTGATTATTGACTGAGGCTGCAAGTGCACATGATACGGTTGTCATGGGTGATTTTAATTATCCAGACATCTCTTGGGAGGAACGCTCAGCCAAATTGGATCGGTCATGATCCTTCTTGACCTGTGTCGAGGAGCTTTTCCTGACTCAGGAAGTGCATGGGCCAACCAGAGGTGATGCTCTGCTAGACTTGGTCCTGGCCAAAGGAGATGACCTGGTGACTGACTTGAATATAGAGGGAAGTCTGAGCAACAGCAATCATGAAACCATCATGTTCACTGTCTGACATACAGAAGACAAATCTGATAGCAGGATTGAAGTCCTGGACTTCAAAAATGCAAATTTAAACAAGCTTAGTTCACTAGTAGGGGAAGTGCTGTGGAACTAGGGACTGAAGGCAAAAGATGTGCACAGAGTGGTTATTCCTTAAGGACACAATCCTTGAAGCACAAAGGAAGTCCATTCTCATGTGGAGAAAAGGTAACAGAAGGGCTGGGAAGCCCTCTTGGCTAAACAGGGAGGACTGCATTTGCAGGGTACGATAAGAAAGGTTAAAGCGGTGACTGAACTTAGATTAGCAATGGGAATCAAGGACAACAAGAAGTCCTTCTTTAGGTACATAGGGAACAGGAGGAAAACAAATGGGAGTGTTGGAGCATTGCTCAACAACTCAGGAGAACTGGTTATTGGCACCCAGGAGAAAACTGAACTCCTGAATGACTACTTCGCCTCAGTCTTTCACTGGACCAAGGGGAAAACAATGCCAGGTAGAATACAGGATGAGCACGGTAGGAATAATCACCTTCCTACTATTGCTGTAGAATTGATGTATGACTAATTAAAAAAATTAGTCACCAGCAGGACTGGATGATCTTCATCTGAGAGTGGTGAAGAAGCTGGACAAAGTCATTGTAGAACCCCTGGCGAAACTCTTCCACAACTTGTGGTGCTCTGGAGAAGTCCCTGAGGACTGGAAGAAGGGCAATGTTGTGCCCATCTACAAGAAGACAGGCTTGAAGATAGGCTACAAATACAGATGGACCTTGACAGGCTAGCAAGTTGGGTGCATCAGAACCTGATGAAATTCAATGTCATGAAATGTAAAGTGCTCCACCTTGGGACGAGCAACTCCCAATACACCTACAGGCTTGGCAACACCAAACTGACTAGCACCACGAATGACAGGGATCTGGCGGTAATAATAGGACACAGTATGAATATAAGCCAGCAGTGTGATGCTCTAGCCACTAGGGCAAATGATACTCTGGCATTCATCAATCAATGCATCTCCAACAAAACCTAGGAGATGATTCTTCTGCTCTGCTCAGCATTGGTGAAACCACAGCTGGAGTACCAAATCCAGTTCTGGGCACTACACTTTGACACATGGACAAGCTTGAGAGAGTCCAAAGAAGAGTCATCTGTATGATCAGGGTCTTATACAGCAAGCCATACGAGGAAGGGTGAGGGATCTGGGACTCTTTAGTCTGAGGAAAAGAAGGCTGAGAGGGGACTTGGTAGAAGTTTACTGCTACACTAGGGGAATATATCAAGGGCTTGGTGAGCAACTATTCACCAGGGTATCCAAGGGGAAAACTAAATGGCCACAAACTCTTGGAAGATCGATTCAGGGTCAACATTAGGAAAAACTTCTTCACAGTCAGGGTGTCCAGACTGTGGAATAAACTCCCTCCAGAGGTGGTGCAATCACCTACCCTGGAAATCTTCAAGAGGAGACTGGACAGTCACCTCGCTGGGGTCACCTGACCCTCAGTTGTCTTTCCTGCTTTGTGCAGGGGGCTGGACCCAATGATCTTTCGCGGTCCCTGCCAGCCTTACAATTTATGATGTGGGTTTATCAGGAGGTGGAGCACACTGAACTTGAAATTCCTTCCACTCAAGTCAGAAAAGAGTCACTATAAAGGAAGGAGAAAGACTCACTCTTAATGGGACCCTGGCAAGAAAAGGCTCTCTATCTGGGGAAGAGGAGGAACTGACTTCCACCTTTATAGATGTCATATAACTGGCACCCTCTAAAGGAGCTGGTAGCAGTGCTAGCTTGATGGTTATTGAAGAAAGCTGCTTTCAGCCAACAAAAAAAATGTACAGAAAACAGTCTTATCCTCTCTCAGACTTCACCTTTCTGGGCTAACAAAGCCCAGCTCTTCTAGTCTTTTGTAATAAGACAGGCTCTTGGTTCCCTTTACCATCCCAGTAACCCTTCTCATAATTTGCTCTTATTCAAATTCATCTTCCTTGAATGTAGGTGACTAGAACAGGAACCGTATTCCAGAAGGGGTTTTACCAGCGTTATGACATTAATAATTCCCCAGCCCTTCCAGATATACCTCAAGATATACATCTTAGCACTGAATTTTCCCTTTTGATGACTGTGAAAGCTTGGCCGGACATACACATGACCAAATTAAAACAAGTTGCAAATGTACCCAATGTTTTATTATGTGAAACCATTCATAAATAACTGCGTATCCCTACGTGACTGTATCCTCCTTGTTGACTCATCCTTCCTTGATTAAGGCATATTTCTCTGAACAGGCATTAAATGTCTGTTTGGGGTTTTGCAAATGTCTCCATAGAACTTCACCAGTGCAGACTATTTTGAGTTCTGCCCCACTGTTAAAACACCTACCCAAAACAGTGTTCTGTAATCAGTGCCCCAAGGTATCCCACTCAGTCAGTCAAGACCCATCCCATCTGATTGAAGTGTAACCTCAGGACTGATCAAAAGCTTGCAAAAACAAGTTTCACAATTGGACAACCCAAAACAGGATCCAAGCAGTTAGCAGCTGTAATGTGATGGCCCCTCCCTATCTGCTTTGTTCTGACTTTAATCAACCAACTATCAAGAAGGAATGCTTTGAAGCTATACAATTGAACAGTATACCGGGAATGCTGGTAAAAGGTGAACTCCAGGAGAGAGAGAAAAATCACTGGAACATTGTAACCTGCACCCAGAAGGGCTGCACTAACCTGTCTTTGTGGCAGGGGAAACACCATGTATCTGGGCCCATGAAGGCAGCTTTCCTTAAGCGCTCCAGGGGATAACTGTTCTTTTGGCATAGTTTAGTACTCGCCAAGTTGTTGGGGCTTAAAGCCCACTTTATGGAAATGGGAGGCTCCTCCCCAGCGTGCTCCTGTGGCTATATGGCTGAGGGCAAGAGAGACTTGGGGGCATCTGAACCCCAAGCCTCCGGGCTTGGGCCTGCATGTAGGATGGCCCTGTCAAGAGACTCTGGGAATATCTGAAACCACTGGTGGGGGTGGAGGATGTTTGCCAGTTGTACGGCCACTTATGGTTCTGGATCAACTCATGGATTTGGACTTGATTTGGCTGATTTGGTTTGAAACACAAAAAATTTCCTTAAAAAAAAACAAACTACAAAAAATCCTGAACCCAGCTGATCACTCTGGGTGACAAATCCACACCCAGTGAAGGCTGCAAAGACTGAAACTTTTTCCTGCCTGCTTTGCTCAGACTTTTGCAGCTAACATATACTAGGACTTTTGTGATAGCTCATTTACTGAATATTGGAAAGGAGTCTTTTTCTATCTTTTTAGTTTTATAGCTTGTGTGTGGTATAGTTATTAAAGTCTTTCTGTCATTAATCAAACAAGGTGTTATGCCAATCCTTAGCTGCACTAGGTTTGAATCCTGATTTTGACTGCAACCCTTTGACCAGTCATATCACACTGGCAGCTCGCAGCAATTTTGCGAACAACTAGTACAGTCAGGTCCTCCTCCTCCTCCACTGTTCATGGGCGTAACAGTGCTTGAGAAGGTGTACTTGGGGTAGTACAGTCAGTACAGACACAGACATCTCCTCCTAGCCAGCACCCCTTTTCTAGAACATCCTTCTCCCTGAAAAATGCAGCTTGAATCTTCAAGGGAATCTCATGACTCATGCCTCAAATTAACCACAGAACTCTTGAGTTTTTGCCTCTCAGGTTCATTCCCTAAACTTTATTCCAGCTATCATTTATCAGTTCACCCAGAATATCTTCATGCCCCACTGCAAGCTCTTTGGACATGATGTTGGAGACACGCTCCCCCCTCCACATACACACACCTTTCCAGCACAGTACAGTGACTGTTTAGGGGATGTCCAGAGAAGTTTTGTCAGAGTCTAAGTTAGTCACGCTCTCTCCCTTTAAAGTTCCCCCTTAGTAACATCTACTGGATTCCAGGTTACCACATTTCAATGACGGTGGTTGGGAAGAAATGACTTTACCAATAGAAAACCTTGATGCTGGGAAAACTGAATATGAAGGCAAAGTATTGTCTACACCTTTCCAATATAGAGCCAGGAAGCACAGGTGGCCTCAAGGACAGCACAGGCCAAGCAGCGCTCTAGCCTTATAAAAAGACTTTAAATAGGATTACAGACCTGGCCTGGAGGGCATAAGAAGGTGTTTCTGAGACTCTGAACACACCATGCCTTAACTCAGCCACTCCATTCTGATTTAAAACTATAGTTCAAGCTGACCTCCTTGCTCAGTGGTTATAAGTCCTCATGAAGAAAGATGGGTAAGAGACGGAGAAATGTTTGAGAGCAAAAGAAGTCGACAGTGTAGCTGTTACACCATCCCCTAATAGGAAATGCCTCCAGTCCCTACCGCTAAGGCTGGCTAGACAGAAGACAATGGGAGAGATAAATAGGGTTAGACAAGGGTCTGAAGGGAGTTGTGGGACAGACAGCAAGCAGGGAGTAAATACAATAGGATTTTCCCCACCACTATCATGTACCTGCTCACTTCTCCATATTGCTCACTTTAGCTTTGTCAGTGGGGGAATGCATTTTATTATAGCCAAGTGTTTCTTCTCCAGTTATTTGGAGAAAAAAAGTCAAGGCTGGCCCTTGGGGAACCTGCTTCTCCTTCCCCACTCATCTCCTGACCCCCTCGTTTTGTTCAAGTTATTTTTGGAAGTAAAAGCTTTTTTCCCTCTGTTTCTGGCATGCAAAGTGCCATTTTAAGCCTCCTGTCCAGCCAACCAGAAAAATGGTGGCTACAGCACGGTAGAGTTAACCTTTAGAACCACTAGAGGAAGTGAGAGGCCTTCTCTATGGATTAACCCTCTGTTAACTCCTCTCACATTAGGAAGCTAAAATGAGCAACCACAAGTGAAGTGAGCTGCAAGCTCTCAACTGTCTTCTTGCTGCTCAGTTACCTGAATAAGAGCTCTGATGAGAAAAACAATTATGAGGAAGGGGCAAAAGGATAGACGGCAAGAAAGAGAGATGGATGAAAGAGACAGAAGCAGTGGAAAGGCTTCTCCTAAGGATGGAGTCAAAGGAGGAGAGAGTTGTAGGAAAGCAGTGGCATATTCATGCCAAGTGCATCAACCTCCATTCTCAACAATCATCTGGTCAAGCTCTTATTGGCATATTATTGTAGAATAGCGTCACTCCAAATTATTATTATTTATTATACCTATCGCTGGTAGGTGCCCCGATTTTAGACCAAGGCCCCATTGTGCTTGCTGCTCTATAAAACCAGAGCAAAAAGACAGTTCTTCCCTCAACAAGCTTACGATCAAAGTAAATGACAATAGCACCTCTAGCATCCCCCACGCCAGCAGCGTGTACACGTAGTGGAGAACAGTCCTGGTCCCAGAGCTTGTGGTCCAAATAGACAAGACAGATAAAGGGAAACTGAGGCCTAAATGGGGAAGTGACTTACTCAAGATCACACAGCAGGTTAGTGGCAGTGATCTTTAATGTAGTTAATTTTATGCCTTCATTTTACAGTGGGGAAACAGAGACACAGAGAGGCTAAGTGACAGGTCTCAAGTCACACAGATAGTCCATGGCAAATTGTTCAGGGGATGTCTGCAATGCTATTTCTCCCCAGGATGGGTCTCCCATCTTCCTTCACAAAGCAGCCAGCTTTCCCTTCAGAGCTAGCAAGGAAAAATGATGGTGTAGGCAGTGCTGCAGCAAGGGTGGGGGCGGGGGGAAAGCAGGGTGACTGCCCTGGGCGCTGAAGTGAAGGGGCACCAACAGGCACTGCCTACCTGGGGGCGGGGACGGAGCTGTAAGCAGCTTATTTGGGGGAGGCACAGGGATGGCGGAAGGGCAGCTCCTGCTGCTGCATGCACTCCCGGGCAAGCATGGGAGGGGCACGTGCCCCCTGTGATCTAGGTTGGGCTGCTGCTGCGGCCTTTGCCCTGAGTGCCAAACTTTGTTGCTATGGCACTGAGTGTAGGCTGTGGTCTCAGCCAGTGCTGGCAGTGAGTGAAACTTTTCTGGCAAATGATGCCAAGTCCATCCCATTCACCAGCAATATCATGGGTTTACCTCAAGAGAATACAGCTGGCCTTTTTTTTTTTGGCTGCAATTAGCTTTTCTCAGCACTGCTAACAGTTCCTTCAGAGGGCACCAATTGTATGACAGCTCAGAGGGGACTGTGCAACTCTTCTGTATGTCAGAGATGACCTGGAGGCCCTGCTAGAACTTGAGTTGTGGGACTGAGCTGCAGAATCAAGGAGACACCTTTACTCTGTTTCACCCCTTCCCTTGTAACTGTGCTTCCAGAGGCCTAGCCCAGTCAGGCACTGCATCTTTAGCTTATGCCAGAACTAGTGACAGACAGGTAGGGGAGGCAAGAACAAACAGTGTATTGCATTTCTCACAAATTGCACAATCCTACAATCACAGGCTGGGGAGAATACTCCACCGCTCCCTGCAGAACTTTTGCTTTAGGCACTGACTTACCTTAGGAGACCATAGACCTGAGACAAGTTCAACTCTCGCACAGCTCCCCCCTGCTGCTGCTGTTCCTTCTTGCAGTGCAACCAGGTCTCCTTTTAAAGGGCTAACAAGGGACTTGGAAAAGGGCCTAAGATAAATAACTGCTCTGATACACCCTGTGACATGTACATGAACTGTCTCACTCACCAGCTAAGGCTTAAAACAGAACTAAGTGTGAAGAGGCAGATTGGGTGGGGAGGGGAGGAAATGCCAAAACCTCACACCAGTGGTACACTTGTTTTCAATATACATGCCTGCCCACCACCTAATACACAAGTGGTCATAGATCCGGAGTCACAGAATTCAGCAATTATGAAACACTGTTTTCAGCTGAGCCCTGGAAATTCATGACACTTCTTCCATGTTCAGGGCATGCTGCTACATCCTCTGCAGAGTAGAGGTTGAAAGCTGAGAGTCCCTCAGGCCTGTCAAGATCATGGTAACTACCCACTCAGTTAATGTCTCAAAAATACCCATTTCACAGGTTCAAAGAAATTTTTCAGGGGAAAGTGGAGGGCATTTTAGTTTCCACCAGTCTGACTAAGAGCCAGCCCTTTGGATAAGTGATCTTTGCTGTGGGATGAGGAAGGAAAGTAAGCACTAGAGCACTTTTTGCCTGCTGGAGGTGTTATGGCTCATTTAGCAGTCATAGAGCTCACAGGGGGCACGTCTACACATGCACTTGACTATAAACTACTCCTGATCACAGAGCTGGTGCTGGGAAATAAGGATCTCCCAGTGCTGGCCCATCTGTCATGAAGCTGGCACTGGGAGATAAAGATCTTCCAGCTCCCCACTCCCTGATCACAGTGGTAGAGCAGGGGCTGGGATATAAGGATCTCCCAGCCCCTGCTTCCCTCTCCCTGCCCCATCATGATCTTGGAGCAGGGGGTTAGAGCTGCCTGCTGCCAGGGTAGGGGGACATAGTTCCCACCTGGGTTCTGGTAGTGGAGCCCATCCCGGCAGCAGGCAGCTCCCAGGGGCATGGAGAAATCTCTTGGCCCCTGGTGGACGGCTGACCAGGAGCAGATTTGCTCCCAGTCAGTTGTCTACACAAGCTCTACTGCACTGTTACTAATTGAAAGTAAGTTTGCTACTTGAATTTGCATGTTACAAATTTACTCATGATTAGCAAGGTTTACTGTATAGTACGTATGTGCACATATAGAGCACATGCTTACTTTGCAGTAAACAGTGCTACTGCACGGTTAAGCATCTCATGTAGATGGGCCCAGTGTCCAGTATAGCTGGGCAGGGAAGTAGACACCTGTGGGAGGAAGGAAGCAAGTGTGCTGTCACAACTGCCCTCTGATAGCTTGGGGCACAGGGCTGGATAGTGAGCAAGGAGAGAGGAATGCTTATATTATAGTTCACGTGGATGGATGCTGCCCCAGCCATCTGTCTGGGACCAGGCACAGCTGCCAACTAGTTCCATCAAAGCAGGCAAGTTCAGCATTCACTCAAAGGTACAGCCCACAATTCTCCTCTTACCTCCACCTCCATTCAAGCATTCAATTACTGCTTCAAGTTTCCTGGCACTGTCTGTTTTCCACTTCACTGCTGTTATCATGACTCCAGTGGGAAGAGACTGGAGTATGAGGGTTGGGATGGGTTAAATAGGTTAAATACTTTTGAGATAGGACAGAAAGAGAAGGGGCATTTTCCACATTCATTGCATGAGCCTGGAAGTCAGTGTAGGTCAGGCATCAGGTTAAGACTACGGTATTTTTGTTGCAGGCAATAGCCATTCAATGAGAGATTAAAATTGTCTACAAACATCAGTAGATCAAGCCTCACTGGCACCTAAGAAATTATTCTGAGTGTTTTAATGAGGTAGCCAAGAGACATAGAAGGTAAAGGGTTATTCAAGATTGTGTGTAATGAGTCACTGGGTGAATCTAATAACAGAATCCAGGCATCCCAATTCCTGATTTCCCATTCTAGACAATAAGCCACAGCCCCCGCCCAGGGCCAGGCAGAGAACTGAAGCAATGGGCTGGTTGAGCCTTCATTTTCCAGTCTGTTGGCTGAACCAAAGTATCTAATAAATTCTAATTGCTTCAAATCAAGCTGACACCAACCATCCAGTTTTCACACTGACAAAAACAATCAAGGGGCAGAGGGAGAGTTAATATGGAATTACCAGAGATCTTTGGTTTCATATTTTGATGTTTTTTACAGTTCTTTCTTTATATTTAGGCAACTTGATCACCAAACATTAATGGAAAAAAAAATTATGATGTCTCATTTAGAGAGGGTGCATCTACACATGCGCTTTAATACACATTAGCCTATTTTAATGTGCATTAAATCATCACTAAGGGCATTTTTACATTTGGCTCCAACGTGGTGCTGGGTGGTTTTAATTAGTGAGCTATGCTAATTAAAAGTGCCTGGCACTGCATCAGGAACACATGCATCAGCAGCGTAACACACCTCCGCACTGAGAAAATAGTGGTGGTGTGCTTTGAACTAAGACACACAGAACGTGTTCTAGTTCAAAGCATACTGCCTCCATTTTCTCAATGGGGAGACATGCTATGACTTTGAAACATGTGACGCACCAAGCTGGTTGCCAGAGCACATCAATTTACATGCTCCAGCAGACTCAATTAATCAAGTCTATTCTGACACACTGGATTTCTAGCGCATCGGAGTAGGCTCCTTGCATGTGTGTAAGTGCCCTAAAAATAGTGCTATTTAGTTAATGCACATTAAAATAGGCTATTGCTCATTACCTGTCACTTAAAAATTGTGCTGTTTAGTTAATGTGGATTAAGACAGGCTGATGTGCATTTTCTTAGTACCTCACAATGGAGGTACTAGATCTAATGTGCATTAACTAAAACACATTCATGCAAATGTAGACATACCAGAATATCCAAAAGGAAATGTCACAACTTTATGATCTTCTTTTCTTTTGGTTTCCACCAAAATGACCAAGTTCAGCAGTTCTCATCAACCTGAAATTGCATTTTCCAGTGAATAAATTATTCTTCTAAAAAATGTTGTGCAGTTCTATCCATGTATCCATCCCAGCCCGTTGCTCTAAACACTGGACCATGCTCTATCCTTATAAAATCTGCATGGCAGCAGAGCAATTTTGCATGGGTACTTAATGGTGTTATAGCATTTTCCCTTCATTGCTGAGTGTCAGGGATCACCAATGTAGCAGCACAACAAGAAAACACAGTGCTGTTAAGAACATAAAATTGCTCCATGGCTCAGCATGCCATTCAGATCAGACTCCAGACTCTGTCCCAGGGTATCTGTGTAAAGTTCAGAATGGCTAGCATCCATCCTGCCCTCCCAGGGACCTCATGACAAAGTTGTCTCATCTTCCTGAAGCTCATGTGTGGCTCCTTTCCATCTCTCTATCACCCTGTCTTTTTTTTTTTTGGCTATTTTTGCCCTTGTTTTTGTGTTTTCTTTGAATGTTTGGAGCCCAGCCCACAATGACTGTCACAGTCTGAGAAAGGGGAAGAAGGCTTCAGAATCTGACAATCCCTCCCTCGGGCCCAAACACTGCCAAGTCAAGGGCATGCGTGGCATCCATGGGCATTAAGGTCGACATGATTGCCACCCGGACTCGAAGGAAACAAGCCCGTTACTCACAATGATGGAGACCAGACTGTGGCAGGAGACTGGATGGGAGCCAGAACACAGACAAATTCCAAGGGAAAAAGAAAAGGCACTTGGGCTTTGTGGCTTCTACACAGATGCTACAATCATGTAATTGTGGAGGGGCAGAGCTCCCAGAGATTTGCACTGCTTGGAACATTAACCTCTTCCTTGCCAAGAGTGGAGAATGATGCTGATGTCCTAAGAAATCTGCTGCCTTTAAATCCCATGTGCTCTCTGACCTCAGAGCTCTCGTCTGCATAAGATGGAGGGAGACTAGACTAGATCACCTTTCCCTTGCACTGATCATCAGAGGTGAATGTGGGATGAAATGGGACACTTTTTGTTACGTCTCTCAGGTTATGCCTTCTGGATCTCAGCAAGGCATAGGTTTATGATGGGGTCATCTGAATTGTGTCACTCCGCAGCCAAACAGGAATGTGCCTTAATGCCCCATTATAGCCTGCAAACAACCTTTTTCAAAGGTTGGATCAGAGAATGATTTAAATGGTGCAAAAGTAAAGCCAGTACAATTCTACCCATTTTGTTGGAATTATTCGAGATTCATCCCACTGGAGACCTAGAACAGAACCTGGCTACTTATTCTGTGCATTTCCCTTGTTCTAAAAAATACCAGATAAGGAGGTTCTTCAATTGCTGCATCCTGTTAAAAGCATTTACAACTCCCATTGCGCTCTGGGAAGAAAGTCCGCATGAGGTCTATATTCCATGCAGTTCCCCCACATCCTTTTTTGAAGTTATGCATAGAACTTGAGCCATAAAATAACTGAGCCTCTTCATTTGGATAATTTGAAGCAAAACTCCTTACAAAGTTCTATGACTGGTCTACAAGAAGCAAAAAACCTTACCCAGCTAGGGTGGAGAAGGGGGAACAGATCAGATGATGCTGGAAGGTCTTGACCTCTCTGATTTGAACAGATCAAGAGTTTTAGATAAGCTTCGTCTGCTATTTTAAGGGTAAAGTGCACATGCCACTAGTGAGGAAAGACCTCACCACAAGATGTCACCAAAACCCTTCAAGCAAGAAGTGGAGATTACCTTGTGTTTTGTTTCTCAGGCAGGGGGAACATGATGAACTGCACCAGGGAAAGGTATTCACAGGCCCTTCCTTGTGTGACTATAGCCTGCTGCTTTCTGATGCAAAAGGCACATGGGATACTAGGAATAATTCCAAAGTAGCATACTGCTTCTATGTTGTTACTATGGTGATGGCCTGGATAGAGCATCATTAGTGGGGTAAACTAGATAGCAGCAGAACTGAATGATATCCACCTGAAGGTCAGGCATAGAATGGCTGTTTGCCGTTTATATGTAATAAATTGAATCCACTCTCCACATCCAATATGTTAAGAAAGGAAGGCACACACATTCCTTTAATGATGAGGCCATATCTCTGCCTGAAGTTACTGTTTAAACGCAAAGCTCTCTAGTAAGGCTGTGCAAAGCTTTGGGCGGTGATTTGATTCGGAGGAGATTCAGCCCGATTCAGTGGTCAAACCTCTGAATCTGAATCTAATCAGGGGACCAATTAAAAGGTCTGAATCGAATCAAAGCACTGCAAAGCTTTGTAAAAGATTCGGAGAGCTTTGATGATTCGGGCAGTCCCCAGTGGCTGCAGCAAGGAAGTAGGGGGTGGGGGAGGGGGAAGGGGACCATGGGGGGATCCCTGCCAACCCCTCCCCACTCCCCCAGCCTGCTCCCCCAGGCCCCCCCATGGCTGCCTTGCCTGCTCCAGCTCCTGGCCCTTTAGAGAAAAGTCCCAGTACTCACCAGGTGCTGCTGGACGGAGGTGGGGGGCGATCTCTGCTGCCCCCCCCACTGCCCCATGCTGCATGAAGGGCTTTGCATGAGCCCCCCAGCCCCTCCCCTTGCTCCTCCAGCCCCACCCAGGCCAGCTCTGGCTCTTTAAGGAAAAAAAAACAAGAAAAACCCCGGGACTCACCACTCCTGCAGCAGCCTTGGGGCTTTGGGGGGCTCGTGAAGAGCCCCCCATGTAGTACGGGGCAGCAGGGGCGGGTAGCAGGGATCGCCCTCCCCCCCACTGCTGGCAGGAACAGTGAGTATGGGGCTTTTCTCATTTTTTTTTTCTTAAAGGCTGGAGCTGGCCCAGGTGGGGCAACTGTGGGGGGGCTGGGGGAGCAAGGGGGATGTTGGGGGGATCATGGCAGAGTCCCCCCTGCAGCATGGGGCAGTGGGGATCACCCCCTGCCCAGCAGCACCTGGTGAGTGGGGGCAGGGGGTTGGTTTTCACAAGTGCAGGGAGCTGGGTCAGGCGGGGCAGCCCTTGCTGGGCTGGGAGAGGGGTGGGGGGATGGACCTGCCTGATTTAGAGATTCGGAGATTTGGCAGCAGCCTAATTTCCAAATCGGATTTAGCCGAATCAATTTGGGATGGTGATTTGAATCACCGAATTGAATCACTGTCCCCCAAAAAGACCGAATCCAAAGCGAATACTAGCCACTTCACGCAGGCCTACTGTCTAGTGAATTGAATTGTTTCACTGTAACTTTGTACCTATTGAAAACCTCGGGGACAGAAATCCTAGTTCACAAAGGGTACTAGCTAGTCTACACTTCGTCTTTAGTAAACCGTTTTTTGTAGACACGGATGGTGTTGCCCTGAATGGGGGTTGGACCAGATTTCCTCTGGAGGTCCGTTTCAGCCCTACTTCTCCTTAATTCTATGAAACTTTCATTGTTGGGGATAGAATAATGCCAGGCTCATTTCATTGGTATTTCTGCTCAGAAAAGGCATCTATCTGCATAAGTATGGACCAATCTAAGTAGGACTGGGAGAAAATTTGCTTCTTTTTCCTATTGGTTGATTAGCCATTTCGATTTCATTTTTTACTCCATTTTCATTCGGAACCAATCTTGAATTTTTCAGCAAGGTGAAAATTTAAAAAATTACTTTCAAGTTGATCCAAATGTCTTATTTTAATTGAATTTGAAGCATTTTGTCTTGGGCTTGAGCTTCAAAAAATGATCTCATTTAAAAAACAAAATGAATAGTGTTGGCATAAAAATGAAATTCAATTTTTTAAAAAAGAAAATTGCAAACCTGGATGTGTTTGAAGTCATCACAATCTGAAAAAAAAAAAAAATCGAAACCAAGTTTCCTAAAATGGACATATAGCTACATAACAATTCAATGCCTTGACTTTGCATATTTCACTGAGAAGCGTTGGGTGTGAAGAAAATTCCCCCTGCTTCAGTCCTAGGCATGTGGGCAGAGCAGTGTAATGAATGCAGGAACCAGCCACTGCTTTTTATTTTTTAAGCCCCTAGCAATACGCAGGGTTGGGCCAAAGTGGTGCTGGAGCCCTGAACTCCCCACGCACATGGAAAAGCTGCTTGATGTGCAGGTGGAATATTAAACAGCACTGGAATGCTAAGACAGGCATCTCCTTCCAACCAAGAGAATTGCACAGTTTACATTACTTAAGGATTTGTCCCATCCTCTCTGAGCTCCTGCTGTTCCAGATGGACGATATCAGCAGGGGGATTTGGGGAGGCTGGTTTTAAGGCCCAGCTTGCTTTTCCCAATGCAATTCCTGCTTGAAATTTATCCACAGCTAGATGCCTTTCAGTCAGCCAAATGAACTCACAGAACCCTGCACTTAGGAAAGCGGACTAGGTGCAGCTTTCCTTTCAGCTACCTGGAGGGGTCCAGAGGCGAAAGGGGAAAAAGAAGCAGCTTCTTGGTTTACTAAAAGCTTTTAACATCTGTGGCTTTTTTCTGCAGAGCACTGATAGACTGTGAAAGATAATAAGCCAGAGCATGCCTCTGCCCTTCACATACAGTGCTTAAACTGGGACCTGGCTCTTGTGTATCTTGCCCAAGTCAGTGGGGCTAAGGCTTCCTCCCAGCCACCCGCCACTAAAAGCAAAGATTAAAAAATAAATCCTAAATTCTCTTCCCCTTGCAGATGGGAGTTAGGGAGACAGCTAGGGAGGGGGAAATGAGGGATGACACAATTTAGCCAAGCAACTATTTCCTGCCCACAATGTCAGTATAGATGTTTGACTGTGGAGATGCATATTCAGCTCTGAGGAGAAAGCAGCCAGCTACCTCAGAACACTTTCTCCTTGGCTGAATAATAGCAGAATAGCCAAACTCAGATCTAGGGTCTAACTTTAAATTTCAAACGCAACATTTAACTTCTGTTTGGCACAGGCCTTTCAAGCACACCTTGAGTGTCCTAGGCTACAGACTGTCAAAAAAACTGAGGCTGAATCGATTCAATCTTTACAGGTTAATCTAAGCTGCATAGATTGAACTAATAAGCAAGTGAACAGACATTCACTTCTGATTCCAGAAGCGCAGCCACATGCCTGCAGTGGGCCAGGCCAGAGGCTGGTACTAGAGCGCACGTCGCTCTGGGCTGGAGCAGACAGCTTGGGCTAAAGCTAGCCCAACTGCCTGTGAGGAGGGTGGGGATTTGCAGGGGAGGTGCAAAGCATTCTGGGATGCAGGGGTGGGGCGACTGTGAGTTAACTCCTGTTCCAGATTCCTTCCAGATTCAAGTTATCTTAAACCAGTTTCGCCATTTTGAAAGTGGTTTATGTGCATTGAATTTCTGTTGTGTTACAGATCTGAGATGGTTTCTTACACCGGTTTATATGTAATTTCTGTCCCTAGCTTCTGGGCTGTACAGTGCAGGACAAAAGGTCCCCAACTACAAAATGTGTATCATAAGAAGTTGTAGAGACACTTGAACTACAGATTGGCAAGCTAAGGTCAGGCTTGAGGAGGGGGCACATGCCTCAAGTTAGCTAAATCCTCAACAGAAAACATGTATTTTCAGATTCAATTCCTTCCACTCCTTCTTGGCAGCCAGCTTATGCATAATCCCTGCAAGACAACTTTTCCAGGTCTCTTCTCTCACGGAAGCATCTGTAATTCAGAAGCATCTTGCTTCTGACCTTCTCCTCACTCATCTTATACATCCTACTAGTTTGCTTTCCTTATTTTCTTCCTCAGTAGCACAGCCCCATCTTGCAACGGCAGGATTCAATGGGGAGTACACCTCTCCTGCAGCCTGACCATGTTCCATTTAAGTTGGCGGGAGCTTTGCTTTACAAAAGAGAGCAAGTATTGTTATCCAGATAGGGAGACTAAAGTCTGCCGGGGAGAAGTTACTTGCCTGAGGTCACTCAGCTGGTGGGTAGAAGAACCCATGTTAACAACTGATAAAAAGCACCCATGTTAACAATTGATCCCCCAGCTCCTGAACCTCAGTCCTGTGGGCTATACATTAGGCCATACCAGCTTTCTTTTAAAAGGAAACCTGAAAGTCTTATGTAATCACATGACTCTGGGAGCCAGGGCTTTAAGAAAAATCAATGCTACAATAATATCACAGGAATTGGCCATCCTATTTCTCCACTGATTCCATGTGAGCACAGTAAGTTCAGCATGGACCACTGGAAAGACCCAGCCCAGGTCTTCATCTTTGACCTTCTGGGTAGCAATGCTTTAGATTCTCTGTACACACACTCTTCTGCCTGTGTTGGAAGCGAGATGCCACTGAGTTTATTACAGAAGTGGAGATGCTGACTCCGCAAGGTCTCCTGAGGCCTCATCCCTTCCCCCTACCAACTGTTTAGATCAGGTTGCATTGTTTAATGGACTGGCTTACAAAAGGCACGTCTGTTGCAAGCCTCCGCAGTGTCTTATAAAAGTCAGCACCGCCGACGAACTGCAAGCTTGGCTGTATGCACTCACTGCTCTGCTTTGCGAGCCGGTTATTGCCTTGTAAAAGCCTCTCTCTGGACTGAGCAGCACTCCAAGAGGGCAAATCAGTGTTGCCCTTTGATTTGTTAAATAAAAGCCCCCTCCAAGTAGATTTTTCAAGGAACAGTTGGTAGTTGTTGCTCTGTGGTGGCCAGAAGGAAAAAAAATTACTAGCCTATTAACAACTACCCTCTGGCCTGTTTTCCTCCCCTCCTGTTTCAAACAATGCACTCAGAATTGGCAACTGAGTCTGCCTTAAACATTTGTTTTCCCTCAGATCATTTGCAACACCCTGTAAACTTGATGGCTTTTCACTCCCTTGCTAAGGGGATTTCTCCTATTCATATTTCCATGTGCTTCCAACATATGGAGCAATAAAAAAAATGAGCTTGTAGCTGGTGTCATGAAATTGTTTTTGGGGTAAGGAGGGGGGAGAGATTCAGATCGGCATGACCTGGCGGGGACCCGGTCCTGAAGGAAGCTCATGTTTTTATTAGCCAGGAAATTGCAGGCTCAGCTCGGGTGATGCTGGCTGTCCCTATTTGTCCAAGTTTCACATCATAACTTTTATCTCCATGGAGTTATTAAGATGGATGGAGAAATCGGTATGGATGGGATGGTTAGCTGGGTGCATGAACGGTGTTTGGGGAAATAGATGGAGAGTTTCAAGGAAGGACCAGCAAGGGTGTGAAAGGAATAAGAAATGGATGGTTGGGTAGATGGGCTGCTGGATGGCTGGATGAAGAATAAGTAAAAATGTAAAAGGAGAATTGAATGAGTAGAGGAATAACTTGGGGCAGGATGGACAGAACACAATAAGTAAAAGGAAAAGGACACAGCAAAAACAGAGGGGTGTGCTGGTTTGTAACAAAGGACTGCTCGTGTATCAACGAGCCTATTATCAGGAACTGGAGTTCTGCATATAAATGTTAACTGGAGCCCACTGAATTTGAGTAACTGTGTCCATGTTGCTTTGTCTGTGCCTGAATATGTTTGTATGTTCTGTGCATGGGCATTTATGTCTATTAAATGTTTGTGTGTACATAGTGCAGATGAACAGGCTTGCAGGCAGCTCTTAGGTGTGTGATATATCTGTGTGTGAAAGGTCTGAATTGATCACTGCCAGCTACTATGAGTTTGGGGAGAGGGGCACTGTAATGTAAATTTCTTGATAAGGAGTATTTGAACAGTCTTTTGTGCTATCTTCTCTTTCTGCCTTCCTTCCTTCCTTCCCTCTCTTGGGTTTGCAAGGAGGGGTGGAGGTGAGGAAGGCAAGCAGAAGGCTGGAGTTTGTAAAATTGTGTCCAGCTGTCATCGCTGGCATTTGTCAAATGAAGTGACCACTCTCAGGACAGGTACTATTTCAAAAGTGGACATCACTTTAAAAAAGTGCTAATGTACAAGACTGTCAGGTCCTGGCCTCAGGAGCAAAATCTGTTCTCTGATGTTTGTGAGAAAGATAAGGCAGTGGCATAATCACTGGCTGTGGTCAGTCTCTCTCTATAACATACCCCCAGGAGGGGGTTGTTGTCTGGGCTGTTTCTACAAGTCACTCAGCACAGTGCAACCAAACCTTGTTTTCCAGAAATGCTTGATCCATGGAATATCCTTCTAGGCATAACAATCCTACCGGTGCTATTCCAGAATATGAAAAAAGTTTTTTTACAATGGATTATTGCCTAAGTAAGCTCAGGGCTATTTAATGTTGAGAAAAATAACAATATTATAGATCAAGCTTGTTCAGCTTGTGGCCTGCAGGCAGCATGAGGTCTATAAGGAGTTAATGTGTAGCCCCTGGGTTCCCAATTTGGGCACTATTCCCCCATTTCTCTCTTGCTGATGCTACTGTGGTCTCCAGGCTCCTCCTTCCTCCCCCAACTTCTTTTTCTTGTCCCTGTTCTATAAGCAGCGTACTGGGGCATGATCCACAGGTCCCAGGGAGCCCATGGCCTAGAGGACTCGGGGCACCCATGCAGTAGGGCAAAGTACAGTGGGAGGCTGGCTGTGGTGTAGCAAGGAAGAGAAAGCCATGTGGCACAGCATGTGCCTGGAGGGTTGTGCAGTGCCCGGCCACACAGAAGTTGAAGGGCCCCATTCTAGATAGACAATAGTCAACTCAGGAGCAGGCAAAGGCCTCAGCTGAGGTCAGAGTCCCATTATACTAGCTTTTCAAGAGCTGATACCCCAAAGAGACAGGACACAAAGAGGTGCTATTCATGTTTTACAGATGGAATATTAAATGCGTTGCACAAGATCATAGAGAGAGGCTGTGACAGAGCTGTGAATTGTATCCATCTCCCAGTCACATCTACATGAGACGCTAACTCTACAGACGCTATAAAGTAGCTCATTACTACTGCACAGTAGCATTGCATGGCATGAAGCGTGATGCATTGCTACTGTGTAGTAGTAACAAGCTACTGAGCAGTCAGTGTCACCAAAAGGCCAGTCAGGGACACTACTGTGCAGTAACTCCAGTATGTATGCAAGTACTAAATGACTGCATAGGAACAACTGCAAAGTCAGCATCTCATGTAGATGCGGCCTCCCAGGTCTTAACCATACCACTATCTCCCTGTCGCAACATTGAATGAATATTTTTTTATTATGACTATTATTTGGATTATTCCATTGCATCAGCACAGAATCCTAAGTATTCCTGAATTATTCCTGTAGCTATTAAAAACTCTTAAAGACGGGATGTAACAGAGAAATGTGAACAGTTGTTATTAACAGGTAACGTACAGAAGTCTGTCTTCCCACCTCTCCATTAGGGTAGGCCCCCAGTACCTTACATGACTCTCAACAAGCATATTTTTCCTAACTCCAACATGGTGAGCATCACGTGTGACAGACCTTGTGGAAAGCTGAGTTTGCAAGAAATCAGCTGAGAAAAAGAAATGGAGATATTTGTACTGTAACAAATTTTCCTTGCAGGATAAGTTGGACCTCTCTAGAAACTGGTCTCAGACCATTTTTCAATTTTTCTTCCCAGGAGGCAAGAGCTACAAAACCACGACTAGTTCCCATGTTCTCCCATTGATAGCTTTCCATCTTGTCAGAAATATTGGCTATGCAGTAGGCCAACTTGCTTGGTAGGCTTGCAGTGATAAAGTGGATTGGCGCTCCTATGGAAGAGCTATTCCAATGTCTACAGAAATCAACAGCAGTTTTTATACTGATTCAGCACAATTTAGCTTTTGGTCCTTTGTGAGGAATCCTGACAAAAGTGTTCCAGCACAAGGATCTGCAGCTGGTAGCCACCTAGAATCAAAGTAGCACATTTCAAAATTTCAGTTAATACCTATCCAAATTGCAGATTGCTTAAGGTGCTGGGAAAAGCTATTGGTGTGCTCCACTGTTGTACTGGAATATAGAAAACTGCACTTCTCCTCTCTGTGGACCTGTTTCTTTTCCCTGCCTTCCATGTTGCGTCTTGTCTCTTAACACAGACATCTCTTCAGGCCAATGATCAATTCTTACTATGACCAACTTTTTGTTACAGCACAAAACTGTAAGGGACTGAGGCATTAATAGTCTTGCCTAATGGTTAGGCTGTCAAAGGACAGCAGGGCCTGGGGCCGGGTCAAAGGGCAGGAGCCATATACCAAATCCAGAGGGAGATCCAGAAGCTGAGTCCATTACACAGTCCAGGGTCAGGATCTGGGGGTCAGATCCTGAGTACCAGTCCATAAGGCAATCTACAAGGTGAAGTCCAAAACCAGTGCCAAACCAGGGGCAGGAGCCAGGAGAACCAGTGTGCAGGAACCAGGAGGCTTGCCACAGCATAGCTGTTGACTGGCGTGCAGACCCAGTGCCTCAGTGGGTGCTAAATGGACAGTGGGTGCCTCAGTGGTACTCCCAACAGCCCGTCAGTTCATTAGCCGGGGGTTGCTGCATGCGTGGCTGCTGTGGTACTTGGTTTGGGCTGGCCTGCCTGATCACTCAGAGTGCCTGACAATAATAAGAACAGTGATATCCCTTGCCATTTCTTGGTGTACTGTAAATACAAATAGCTATGTGCCGTCAACAACCTCTTCATCAAAATGGCACCATATGTTTACCATTTCCTCCTAGTATCTAAACGACTATTGCCTTAAACTTTTTCTCCGCTGGACCTGCAGTCTCGTGATCTACACTGCTAAATCCACAGTGTGACCTTTCAGTACCTCACTTGGTTTAAGTTTAAAATCTCACCATCTTATCTAAGTTTGTTATTCCACTTTATTTCTCTGCCAGGTATTTATACTGATAGGCAAGGACTACCCAAAAGCTTTTCTTCTAGTGCAGTGGTACTCAATCTTCTGGCCCCACAGGCCAGGTCAGTGTTGTATGGGCAGTCCATGAGCTGGATCAGGCCACGTGCTGCCTCTGCCTAGACCCACATACCTGGATCAGGCCTTAATTTTTCCCTGCACACTGGGATCAGGCCTCATGTTACCCTCGCATGCCAGGATTGGGCCCTGGGGAATCTCACCATTGGAACTGAGACCACCACCACCTGGCCTCACCTGCTGGGATCAGGTCCCATGTGCCACAAGGCCATGCTACCTGGCCTGTGGAGCTCTATAATGGTCTGGAAATTTGGTAACAGGCAAGCTGTGACACAGTCCCCCTACCACCAAATTTGCAGACCCATGGGGACCCCTGTAGGCCAAATGACCAGGTTCCAGGAGCCAGATCTGGCCTGTGGGCTGAAGGCTGAACACCCTTACTTTAGTATCATGACTTTGGGGTGGGGGGAGGGGAAGGGAGGACACACCCACACACACATCTGTTTGTTTCTCATCTCTGCTGTTTACTAGTTAAGTGTGCAAGTAATCAAACCCCAGACTGGAAGGCTTTTTTCAGTTTTTAAGAGATCACCAGTTTTGCCCTGAGAGGAATGATATAATTAGTTTGTTTGGGAGCTTCAGGATCTACTGCAATGTCCAAGGAGTTAATAAGAGCCTTTCCATTAGCTTCCCCATGTACTAGTTTGTGCCTTTCATTTCCCTCTACAGAAACGTAAATGCTGACCCTGCTGTCGGATAGAGGATACTGAGCTGGGTGCAGTAGATATGTGAAACATCCTTACCAGAATAGAATAGGTATGTGTAACAGGGGACCCAAGCCTTTTTTAATCAGGTAGAATGGGTGGGGAGGAGAGGGGACAGTAACAGGGAGTCAGGAAGCTCCTGTCCCTTTAAGGGGAAGCAGCAGGCTAAGCCACAAAGCCAGCTGTGTGGGGTTGCAGCTGCAGGAGGGCAAAGTGGCCCTTAATTAACATGGGAAGCCCCTACCTGGAGTTGGGGAAGGCACAAAGCCCACCTGGCTTCCAGGAATATAAACCCAGGGTCTGGGCCACAGCAGGCAGTCTGGCCCTGCATGCTGGAGGGAGAGGAGTTGCCTGCAGTTGACAGATTAGTAGTAGGATGAACATGCATCCCAGTTTGGCTAGGACAGTCCCAGATTTCAGAAGCTGGTCCTGGCTGGCCACTGAAAATTAAAATAAGCATCCTGGGCTTGGGGCAAGGAGGCAGTGGCCTGAGCTGTGAAATAGGAAGTCCTAGCAGACAGCAAGGTTGCCCTACAATAGGTTAGCTTGATTAGTGGAATGACCATTAAAAAGGGGAGATGATTGTTAACACCTGTGAAGTAAAGAACAATGGATCATTATGGGCTACTGATTCCCTTAGCTGCCTGAATAGTAACACGAGAGCTGATCCATGCTGTCCTGCCTCTAGCAGTGCTGCTGACTGGGGTGGGACGGTGTCCCAGATTTCACGTTGTCCCATAAGGTCACCCTAACTAGTGGGCACCTGAGCTGTTCCCTGGAACTGCCCAGAGGGAACTAGGGGGAGCTGGTGGCCTGAATGAGGCAATGACCCTGAGCTAAGTAGGCTTTTAGTTGGGAAATAGTGGCATATATTTGCCTTGTGGTTAAGCTTTATACTGGTGGATGGTGTGGCTATAAGGAGTGAAGGGGAGGCCACAGGGGTGCCTAAGATGCATACAACTGAGCCCTGCCAGGGACAGGGGTATGAACCAAAGAGGTGGTGCAGGGCACCCAGCCTAGAGCCCTTCCAGGGTCTGGTACCTGGGGGCTGCTTGGGGCAGAAACCCAAATACTTGAGAGGCAGCAAAGTTGAGCCCAGTTAAGGAGTCAGAGGAGGCATACAGGTACAACAGCCTTGCCCTGAGCCAGGGATGCATGGGGAGATGAGTACAGCTGAGAGCAGCTTTGCCCTGAGCCCAGGGATGCCAGGGGGGCTGGGAGAAGGCAAGGGCAACCTTGCCCTGGGTCAGAGACATCAGGGAGGTGAGGCAAAACTGAGAGCAGTCTTGCCCTGGGCTAGGGATCACCTGGAGGGGCTGGGACAAGGCACCGCCAGATAGGACCAAGGAGGCTGGAGAAACAGAACAGACAGGGCTGAGGCTGAGAGAGCTGAGTCCAAATCAGTGGAGCAGAGCTGGAGACCTGAAGCCAGAGGAAGGGGAACTAAAGCCAAGAGGGCTGAGGCCTCTGCAGGGGACAGAACAGTGTACAGAGTAACATCTGTGAGGCATGGATGTGGCTGCAGTGGTGGAAGGACGCCACGAATTTAGCTCTTAAGGCACATAGGGCTGGAGGGAACAAATGACCAAAACAAGGAGAAAGAGAAAAAAAGCACCTAGGCTCACCTGCCTCCAAGGGCAGCCTCCCCTCATCATTTTCTAACAAGGCATGGCAGATGAGAAAGCAGGGTGACACCCTAGGAAGCAAGACAGAGAGAGCCAGGCAGGGTCAAGATGACGGCTAGGAGGCATTATGGCAACCCCAGGATGCTGCCCCTGTTACAGATGCATCCTGATCCACTGATCAGGATGAAGTAAAGGACAGCAGGTGGATTAGTTTGTGGACTAAAGCATCCCTTTGGATAAATGTATAAGCAGTTCCAAAAGTATATGATGACAGGGATGAAATACTGACTTTTTTTTTTAAGAGTAACCAAACTTAGGGGTATTTCTGAAAGAAAGGAAAGTTCAGTTTGAAAATAGAAGCCCAGGGGGGTGAGCCTGCTGCTCCTGGAAGTTGTCCAGGAGATAAGAAATCACTCAGAAAGGAAGAGAAGCGAAAAAAGATACAGAAAAAAATTCAGATTAGGAACTTTGCTGTTTGTGGACCCAATGCAGAGTGATTTGAATACCCATAAGTCATTTTCAAGAGAATCACTAGGTCTCAGCACCAGTCTGAGTCAGGCTCTCTGTTATCTACAATAGGATGATGTTTTGGAACTGGAACTGGTACACACAGATTTTTATGGGACAAGACCCAATCTGCCACCTGGGTAGCAAATATAGCAGTGAGAACTCAGCACTTTTGATGAACAAGGAGCTATGGTTAGTTCCAAGTCATCAGAGCTGACATATCAGATCAGGCCAGTGCTCCATCAACTCTAGCACCCTGTATCTGGCACTTATCTCAGAAGACGGTACAAGAAACCAGCAGTAGGTAATAACTTGCTTTGTGGGGGAAAATGTTATTAACCCCATTAATTAGAATACACTTATTCCCTGAGGGTTGGGGGTTGCACGATGAGTTTCACTTGCAGTTTCAAGTTCAGGTACAGCCGCTAGAAGCCTGATGTTATGCCTATTTTTGGTTGCTACTGCATGCTTTACTCAAGCAATCAGGGTTTCTTGCTTTAGATCCATTGCTCTGAGGTTCAGTCCCTATTGCAGATAACCAGGTACAGTGACAACTAATTCAAATTTACTTGATGTGCCATGTTCTAGCATTGATCAGGATTTCAGGTCCAGATATCTCAAACTTCAGAGCCCTTGATTTATGAATCTCAGTTCAGCGAACAGAGACTAAAATCCAAATCCAAGTCCAAAGCCAGCTAAGTGGTGCCTCTTTTTAGGCTTTGTCAGTAAAGCTTGGCCAACCTCACCAAAACTTTAGGGGGAATATCGAAAGACACTAAGGCTCATGAAATTTCTACCTCTTTGACTGTTTGAAAATGCCAGGTGTCACTTCTTTGAAAAACTAAACCTTTAAGGCACCCAAAATGGACATACCCCAAATCATTACTCAGTTTTAAAAATCTTGGTCATGGCCTAAATGACCTCTGGGTTAGGAGTCTTGAAGCTCATTTTTAATTTAGAAGATCACTCTCAAACTGGGTGCTGCTAATTTATTTGTGTGTTTGACCATCTTTCCATCTCTTTGAAATGTTAGCTAAGTTCTTCTCTAATAACCTACTATGAGAAAGCCCTGTCTTTTGCTCCCTTACATTGCAGGTACCCATTTATGAACTGAACCCCTTACCCATGCCAGGGTGAGAAAAGCCATCTGACTATTAGTGCTGACCACTTCCTTTTAACCTTGCTGTTCTGTCTCCAAAGCCAATTTTGTTGGCAATGGAGGAGGGAAATAGCAGAGGCACCCATGTGACCTCTGTTGGCTCAGAAGGTAGGCACCGGCTGTGGAAGAAACACCCAATTACTTAGCAGCTGTCAGCATTAAGCTAAATAACCCCAGGACGGGGAAGGTTGAGCTGTGTGTGAGAGAGAGCAATCTTCCTAATGCAGAATGAGGAAGAGAAGGATGTATGAATCAAATATATTGCACAGTACTGACTAGATGGATCCCTGGTTTTCTAAGAATGAAAAGAAGCTGGGGACGTCCTTCCAGATGCCCAAGTGGGGCTATGAGCAGACAAGCACCACCAGTTCATCAGAGGATGTCAGGTTCTCCCAGCCAGCCATGGGATAAATCAAACTGCAAGGGGGGAAGGGGGAAAAAAAAGTGCCAGAGGGGGGCCCGGTGGGGGGAGGGGCAGAAAGGCAGCGAGAGGGAGAGAAAAACTAGATCAAAGGCAGAAATTCGTCAGAGATAACAGAATTATTTATTTTTCCTGCTGCTAGTGGGGCTTTTTTCCCCTTTGAGGCCCCCCAGACCCTCTGGGTTCCTACGTCTCCAGCCAGTCTGTTATTCTCAGGCATCCCATCACCCCGCCCCATCCACAGAGCAACATGTTCATTTCATCACACTGTTCTGCTCAGCACGGGCAGACCTTTTGATCTCCATCTTTCCAGTGTTTATGTGTGACAGTGCAAGAAATGTATTTACAGTACACGGGGCTCTGTGAGACGCTGTCTGCATTCATTTGAACATTAATATTGGGAGGAGGGAGGGGAAAGGAGCTCTCCTTTAATTCCCCCACCATTTATTAAAATGTTTATTTATAATTCCCCAGGACCATTTGTCTGGGTATTACTCATTGCCTGATCAAATAATAACTTAGATTCTCTATGTCACACAAACCAAATATACTCTAGATGGAGTCTGCGCATAGGTGGGGGTCTTTAGAGAGCCTGATAGACATTCTCTGGCCTCATATCTAATCTTTTTAGGGACCTGGGTGGGCTCAGGGGACATCTTATGATACATGGAGCTTGTCATTCCTAGGTGCACCAGGGATGATCTTTCCTAGGTTTAGTAGAGGCTGATTGTTGTTCCCATACGATAGCCTTTCCCTAGGATGCTGGGTGGTCTCAGTCTAGTTCAAGAGGGCAGGTCGAGAGGAGGAACCTAGCTCCACTCCTAACCAGCCCCTCTCATTTTGACCCCTTCGGGGCATTCCCAAGTATTCAGCGGGCAAAGAGAATGAACTCCACTGTTGCTGCTGGACCTGTTCAGTTTGGGAAGTGAACTGGGGACTCCTTTGTTAAAGCTGGGAAGAGACTTTCTTTGCTGCACTTGCAAAACTGGGCACATCTACATGAGATGCTACTGTGCAGTAGCACCAGCAACCACCTTTTTAGTGATGCTACTGTACAGTAGCCTAATAAAACTGAGCAGTAGTGTATTAGCACTGTCCGTGCTGTGATGTGTTACTACACAGCATTATTTGGCTACTGCGCAGTTAGTGTCTTGTGTAGATGTACCCACAGAGTAGAAAGCTACAGTTTCTGTATCTGGTATCTTCAACTCCCCTTTAACCTCTGAACTAGACTTCCTTAGGGATCTCTTCTGTTTTTCTCTGAAGTGAAATAGACTGGCAGCATCATCCAGCCCTAATCTCCCTTTTAAAGCTTTTTTCTTCTGTCTCCATTACTCTTCCTAGCAATGGGCAGATCAACAACTAGACCAGGACTCCAGCATGACTATCCAGCTTGAGATGGATATGCCATTGTGTTTCAGTAGCTGCTGCAGTACTTTGGACATATCACAAAGTTCTCCTCACCAGAACCTAAAAAATAAATGATAATGCTAACTTAGTAATATTTTGGAATACATGATTTCAAACAGCTTATTTTCCTTATATAAATAGACATCATCAGCAACCAATCCTTTCCAGTTCTCATTCCCCAACATTTCTGCTTCTGCAGCTGATAATCTGCACGTATCACTATTAAATACATAAACCATTTGAGTGCATAGAATAATTTCATACTAATCTTCCTTTCCCAACACATATTTTTGCTGTTACTTTCATCCTCCCAAATTTTATCATTCCAATTTAATTTGCAACTTTGTGGGTGCACCTACAGGCGCACCTATAGTTACAGCTCATTAAGTTTAGTACTTGTATAACCAAGTACTAAATCAATGTGCAGTAACTGGCGTTGCTGTGCCATAGTGCCAGCACATGCCTTTTTAGTGATGCTCCTGCGCCATAGCCTAATAATACTGTGTGTTCCTGCTGTGATGTGCTACTGTGCAGTATTATTAAACTATGGGACATTTAGCAGCTCATGTAGATGTGCCCTGTAGGTGGTATATATATCAGGAGAAACTTATCAGTGTCGCTAGCAACGGTCTTCCTTAATATTTGACTTTTCCATCAGGTTTTTCCATCAGCCAAAACTTCTGAACTGTGTATCTGAGTATCTTCCAAAATGTGCTCTTCATATTACCTTATCTATTTACATGCCACACTCAGCTTTTTCCTGAATACTGGCAATTGAAAATTGTAGAGGTGGGCTTTAATCAGGACAATTTATTCTGAACAGACTGATTAAAAGGAAAAATCTTTCTTTTTTTATTCTGCTTTCTCAAAGCAAGGTGTGTGTTTTATTTGGGGTGAGGGGTTATGTATGGTATGCAATAAAATATGGTATGTTATAAAATACATTGTCTGGATGGCATACACGGCATATAATACAAAGCATATAATGTGGCACGATCTTACATAGCAGTGGCTGCGTCTACACAAGATGCTGGCTGAGCAGTTGTTACTGTGCGGTCATTTAGTACTTGCATACACAAGTACTAAATGACCACACAGGAACTGGAGTTACTGAACAGTATCATCCCCAAATGGCTTTTTGATGATGCTGACTGCTCTGTAGCTCATTACTACTGCACAGTAACGTCACATCACGCTTCATGCCGTATGACGCTACTGCACAATAGTAATCAGCTACTGCACAGTAGTAATGAGCTACTGTGCAGTTAGTGTCTTGTGTAGATGTGGCCAGTATGTACATGTGCATGTATGTATTGTTATGTATTCCTTCCCAACAAAGGCCCAGAATAGCTTACAGTAAAAGAACAGAATAATTTATAACCAGGAAAGCAAGCAAGAAAACAAATGGGAATGCCTAGCAAAAATCTGTGCTGGTGAGATGGCCACTATCTTGATCAACTCAGTGAGGATTGAATGGGGCCTCTTCTGAGCTAAATATGTAGGCTGCTCTTCCTTGAGCTAAAACTGCCTAGCTGAGTGCCATAAGGACTCCAAGTATCTGCACGGAGGAGCATCTGTAATACACATACCCTAGTGCTGCACTGTCATATTTCCTCTGAAGTTAATGGTGTTAAGCCAACATTCTGTGTCCTGGAACGCAATGTTCGGAAACAAACACCTGCAATCTCATGTTGTAATATACATATGGCACTCTAGAAACACTGACAAACCTTTGAATTGAAAATCACATCAACAGTTCATTCGTCTGTTACTAGCATACATATTTTATGCATAATTTTTCTGGGAATTGAAAAGTGTATGTGGTAAGGCACCATAAAAATCCAATGGTGGAGAAAATGTTATTATGCCTGTTACATATTCTTTTAACAGTATTTGTAAAGAGATCTTATTTAAAGCAATTAAGTCAGGTTTTATAATAGATGTTCCTGAAGTCCATGAATGCACAACCTTGCCATGTAGCAAGGATTTATAGGGCTAGATCCTATGTCTCTTAAGTGGACTTAGGCATCTACATGTGATCCTATTCCACCCTGTTCATCTTGGGTATGACTGTAAACTGCATTTGACTGGACGGTTTCGGGGCACCATGGTAGGACTACTCATGGCAGGGTAGCTCCTATAAAATACCACAATGTTGCAACATCTAGAGTAAGGCAAGTATATGGCATCTCAAAACCCTAGCCCCCATTGTCTTGTGGGTACTTTTTGATTGGAGAAAGGCTAAGAAACATCACCCTGACAGAAATGTGCCCTCACTGAGCCATTAAGCAGTCAGCAGCAGCTCAAATCTGTTGCTCTCTGGCAGAAGCTATATTCATCAAGGCGCTGAACATCTGGGCTAGGGACAGACATTCAAAAAGCCTGAGCCTGAATTAATTCAACCTTTGCAGGTTAGTCTAACCTGGCTAGGCTGAACCAGTTTCCAACCGTTCAGACAATTCCTCTCGACTGAGGAAATTCAGGCACATGCCTGCAGTGGCTCAGGCTAGAAGCTGGGGCCCTCCCTTCCCTTGCACAGGGTTGAGCTGAGGAAGGCGTGGCCAGGCCAACAGGACTCTCTCATTAGGGAGGCCTGCCTGCACCATCCTAGGCTTTTCCCTGCTGGCTGCTCAAGGGATGGGAGAGTTGTCAGTCTCCAGACCCTTGCTAGCACTCTGAGGCAAGGGGGAGTGGGGATGGGTCGGGGTGCAGCGCATGCATCTGTTGATGATATGGAGCTTTTCAATCTCCCTTCCTGCTTGTTAGACTGCCCGCAGCGAGGTAGTCTGAAGATGATAAGAGTCTTTATCGCCCGATTAGCAGAACAATAGCCTCTCTCGCATTACTTCAAACAGCTTACTGGGGGTGACCTGCTGATTAGCTCCAAAAGCCCTGTTCTGTCTGCCTGCCTGTCCCAATGAAATTGGAGACACACACACACAGACACCTCTCCACATTAGCTAGCACACCAAATACCTAGGGACCATGAGGCTCGGGTCTGTGCTGTGGAAGATAGGAGGGAGAGAGGGGGTGGAATTGAAGCCAGCAGACCCTGCTTGTTTGCAGTTTCTGCCGGAGCCTTATACAGAACTAGCTAGCATACCACATGCTGGCTATGGTCCGTGCTGTGGGAGAGGGGAAAAAGGGATTCCTTCTTAAGCAGCAAGTGGTGAGAGGGAAGGGGGGTGGCAGTACAGGGAAGCTAGCAGACCCTGCTGTGTCTGCAAGTCTGTGCCTGAAGAGCTCTGCCCAGGGAGCAGAGGGGAGGGGCCAGCCCATCTGTGAAGCAGAGAGCCCCACTCAGCCCAGAGAGTATGCTGGGATGCTGGGGGTATCTGGTTTATCTTAAACCAGCAAGGGGTCTGGGGCAGACATTACATAAACTAGTTTGAGCCAAATCAGTTAAGTCTGATACTGCATTCAATCAAGTTTATCTCAAACCAGTTTTAGCCATTTTCAAACTGGTTTATGTGCACTGAACATCTGTTCTGTTACAGATTTAAACAAGTTTCTGATCACTTAAACCAGTTTATATATAATGTCTGTCCCTAGCCCTGGACTCAGTCTGGCCTTTGGACTCTGTCTTGATGGTCTGAAGGGGACATGGTAGGTCTACAGCAGCTTCTACTCCTCCATACTCTTGCCTAGGTGTACATGTTTAAAGTCTTGGTGCAATGGCTGCATGGACCTCTTGTATGTACACCATGATCCAGAAGATCAGCAGTTGCCAAGGAGATTCCACCATGCATGAGTCCCTGAAAGTCTATGAATTCATTTACTTCTGTAACAGGTTGTTATCTGAGCCTTAAGACTAAGACATAAAACAGCCATGAAGAAGGAGAGGACTTACCCATCTTTTGTATTAACAGTTTTTCATGGACTTCATCAGGGTGGAATAAAACGGCACTTAGGTATCTAAGGGTGACTATAGACATTTAAGGCCCTGCTCTAACTTATGGCACTTTACTTAGGGTTAATTTTTTGCTCAATCAGCCATTTTAAAAGCACTCTGCAGCTGTGTGAGTTATGTCATGGCTGTAGAGTGCTTTCAGGGGTCCAAACATGCAAAATATGTAACTTGTGTAAGCACCCTAAATGAATTTAGCTGTATAACAGCTGGGATTGGAACTGGCCCACCACCATCTTTTGCAACACTGTCACTAAAGCCAGAAATTAATGAGCAGTATGTTTACCATCATGCTAGTGTGTCCACTACCACGACAATTTTTTCACAAAAGTTTGAAAATACCACTGACAAAACTTTTCATGCTATCCTATTAATTTGCATGGAATTTGGTTTGACACATCCAACACTTAAAATGTTTCATTTCAACCTTTTGCAGGAGAGAAAATTTAAATTTTTACCTTTCAAAATGACTTTCAGTTTGAAATTTGTGTTTATAACCAATAAAAAAGGATGAAATTGAAATGCTTTGAATTTATCCAAATGTTTCAACTCATCCAAAAATAACGATTCTCCTAGAACTTTGTTTTGCAAAAACAATCAAAAACTTGGGTTTTCGTCTTGATTTGAGACAAAAATATATTCCCAAATCTCTCACGGTATATAAAATTGATTTTTCACCATCTCTACTTAAGACGTCTTGATATTATTTTAGCCTCCCTCCCATCACTGTGATATATGCACACTCCAGCTGCTGATGCAAACCCAGCTATATTCTCCACCACCACAATGTTACATATAGTACTGCAAAAAGCAAAACTCGTTGTAATTAACAGCTTGTAGTAGATTAGTTTTGCCCCTCCTTTTCATTCCTAATGCTAGAAGAACTGGTGAGTCACAGCTTTGAAATCTGCACTGGATGCCAGCTGAAAACAGAGGCTTTATACAATCAAGTTGACAGATGATGCAAAGGCTGCCCTGCTAGGCACAGACTCATCCATATTCTGAGTTAAAAGAAATATTGCATTTTTAAGGGTAAAGAAACATATTTAAAAGATAAAGGGGAAAAAAAGCTTGCTGGTCATCAATTATAATAATAAAACAGAGGAGGGGGAAAATTCACTTTAAAGACATGTTAAAGCCCTGTAATCTTCAAAGA
Source organism: Crocodylus siamensis (assembly GCF_052110815.1). Taxonomy (NCBI): domain Eukaryota; kingdom Metazoa; phylum Chordata; order Crocodylia; family Crocodylidae; genus Crocodylus; species Crocodylus siamensis. The sequence goes on from NC_143403.1 coordinate 51,000,985, forward strand.
GATAAAGGAAGGCCAGACGCCCCTGAGTGAGAGAGTCCACCAGGAGGCAGGCATAGTTCCTTAGAGTAGGAGGACAGTAAATGCTACTCCTGCCACTGCCATGAAACTAGGCCAAGAGATAAACTTGAGTAGAGCTTGACTGAGCTCAGTTGATAAAAGGGAGAAAGAAAGCTGAACTGAAGCACATAGTCGATGTGCTGGAGCGGTGGAAATGGCTGACAGCTCAATGGATTCATTGGTCTGAGGGGAAGCTCTGTCCAGTGACATCACAAGTCATGACTTTAAAGGGCGGGTGGATCCACTCTTCAAAAGTTCTCCTCCCTCTGATCCTCCCGCCACATGAACATGCTTTAAAGGCCTACTGGATAGCATGGTTTCCCCAGACTGTGCATGTAGATTACCTGAGCTCAGGACGGTGTGATAGATCGATGGCTTTGACTAATTTCACTAGCTCTGGTACCTGGATTCCGGTTAGACCAGTTGTGATGGACATTCAGAATCCTAGGCATACAGGGCTGGAGGGGACCTCAATGGATCCAACCTCATGGAGACAGGATCAAATATACTGAGACCATCCCCAATAGATGTTTGTCTAAGCTGCTTTTAAAATGAATCCAGTGAAAGAGTTGCTACAACCTCCCTATCAACAAGTTGTGCACTGACTTGATGGAAACTGTGTCACTCTAGTTCAGGGGTGGCCAGCCCCATGGCATGGGTGCCACAAGTGGCATGGGCAGCTTCTGTGTGTGTCAAGCAGCAGACTGGGGAAAGGACAAGCAGCACAGTGGCAGATAGAGAAGGAAGCAGAGAGCAGAGCAGCAGATCAGGCAGGAGAAGGGAATTGGAGTGGTATTTGGGGAGGGTGCCAGGCTAGTTTATGGCAAGCCTGCCAAAAAAGGTTGGTCCCACTGTTTTAGATCATACTTCCATAGCTTGCTTATGGGTATGTCATGTAGAATGGTGCCAAACACCTTACTGTAGTCAAGGTATATCACATCTACTGCTTCCCTCTTTCATATTAGGCTAGTTGCCAGATCAATGAAAGATGTTAGATTGGTCTGATGTGATCTGTTAATGGCAAAAGCCAGTTGGCAGTTTTTAAATTGCTTTATCAATTTACTTCTAAACAGCTAAACTTCTAAACAGCCAAGCACAGGCTTATCTATTAGCTATAAGCAGGCTAATTAGCAGATTGATACTGTCAGCAATGCTAATTAACTTGCCTAAACCACTATTCAAACATACCTATGTTCCTTCTGGCTTAGGTGGAAGTCTGTGATGTGATGACATGCTTGGGGGTGCCACTGACAGACAGTACATTTTCCCATGTAGATGTGGCCAGGAAAAAATTCATGTGAAACAAAGACCCAAATTAGATGATGTGACAGGGGAACAAGGCACTTAGAGATGGTTCTCCAGTACTCACAGGTGAGCTGAGTGGCCCATAGGTAGAAGCAAGGTAAATGTAGCATATCAGCTCTTCAGAGATGCAGGTTATAGCACTAAGTGCAGAGAGCTTCCTAGAGTGAGGTGAACTTTGCAATCCACTCAATACATTCCACACGAAACTTTAGAGCAGTTTCCCAGAAATGCAGAACCTAGAGACACACAAGAAGAAAATTAGAATTTCAGCTCTCTGTCTGGATTATGGCTAGGGACTTGTAAATATTATATATTGGCTTATTAATACTGTATTTGGATGCAGCTCATTCCAGCCAAACATTATAACCAAAAAGAGTCCAAGCTAACTTCCAGGAAAGTTTCTGGAGCTGGCCTTACAAAGTGCATTAGATTAACATATTAACCTGTTTGTGAACTAGTGCCTTCCCTGGTCTGTTCTACATTTACTGGGGGGCATCCAAACTTACTATTGGAAAAAAAGAAACAATCTCTCTATCCTTAAGATAACATAAACATTAATCTAAAATCTTCCTTTTAGGCTTGGTGGTTTCTCGGATTCTCCCTTAGGTCCATTCAACACATAGCCTAGTGCCTCATACTGCAGTCTGACAATTTCACTTCATTTATATTTGTGGGAGATAAAGAAAGACCATTCTGAATTAACCAAGAGAACCAACTCATATGTTTCTTACCAGCATCAGCATTGGGAAAGGATAGCCAGCTATATCCGTCCTGGTCAGATATGTCTTATCTGTCATTGCCTTTGTCCCAGGTATCCTAGCAATAACTGGAATTGAGAACAGGCAATAGAATATACAGATCAAGTTAAAAGAGGAAATCAATACATCATGAACTAAATTCCACATTAAAGGAAAAAAATGGGCCTTGTGTTTTTCACCACCAAGATGGCACTAAGGTAAATATTTGGTGAATACTTTCTAATATCCATTTTGTCCAGGCTAAACACTACAACCATACATTGAACTGAACTAGCACAAGAGAGAGTGCATTATTAAAGCTGAGCGTAAGTCCTAGCTGCCCCCCACTTACACAGGGCCTGCTTTGCCTCTTGGCCACACTGAAACAGAGCTGGAGTAACTCTGTTGAGGTCAGTGAAGAGGCATCAGATCAGAGCTGGGACATGTATGGACAGAATTTGGCTCACTGTTTTTTAAAGGGAAAAAGGATAAATACAAGAGGAAGTCAGCCCTGATAGTCATCTTTCATGTCTTCAATATGCTTGGCTTTGAATCAAGAAACAGGAGCAAACATATCCCCTCCTGTAAAAAGACATTTATAATGCATCTCAGATCATCCCCTGCTACTGCTTTGTAGATGTTACATTTCCCCTTCCCTCCAGTTCCTGATGCCTGATTCCAGATACCGCTGAGGGTATATCAACACTGCAGTCTAGCATAGAGAGACCTGGGCTACTCTTGAACAGGCTAGCTTGGGTAACGGGCAGACAGAAAAACTCAGGAGTCCTGGCTTTCGTTCCTCTACTTTAATATCCAGACCACACATCTCTCTTGTCTGATGACTCTTATCTAAGCCACATTGGCTCCTCAGTTAGTGATGCACCAGCATCTCTCCAGCTTTAAAGGCCCCATGAGGCTTTTAAAAGTTGTTTCCAATCTAAGAGCTGTGCTAGGGCTGAGAGTTTATCATGAAGTTCAACACCAGAATTTTTCTTCAGCTCACAAGCCAAAACTAACATAAACACCCAGCTCCTCATTCATTATTCTAACTCCATCATAAAACATGCCAAAGCTGGCTCTGTCTGAGGTTTTATTTGATTTACTGCCTTTTCAACAGGCAGTGTCTAATGACTTGGGTAAGCTTGCAGGTCAGGTTATATTGGAGCAGCAGCTGTAGTGAAGCGCACAGCTAATCCGGCCCCTCCAAGCACGGTAGGGGATGGAACAGAGCTCACAGTGGGAGCTGGGCAGGAAATGGTTTTCCCATGGTGTGAACATTTTTGTGATTTCAAAAGTTTTCACATTCTATAGTGGGATTAACCTGAGAACTTTCCATGTAGGTTTTTATATAAAAGCCTAGAGAGACCCCAGAATAGCCATGCCGGGAACTTGACAGGTGGAATGCCCAGGTTCAAGTCCATGGATTGAACTGGTTATAGCAGGGATTCACATCTGGGTCTTCCACAGTAATCAAAGACGATGCCCCTAAATCCTGTGAAAATGCACTTTGGATCAGGTTTTGACCAGAAATCCCATTCTGTACCTGAGAAGACTTGCCCAACAAAAGTGGAAGCAAAACCAAAGTGTTTCTACTCAAAGACCTGCTTTCAAGGCATAGGCATTTTTCAACAAAAAACACCATAGAGAAAAATTCCCACACAACATTACCCACAGCTAGTGCAGGTCCCCCCAGCAGGTGTCATCTCAGCAAACGGTGCAGGAGCAGAGACTGGACTACACTTCACTGTTACTTCTGGCTTCATCTCACCAGAAGATGCCCTTCAGGAAGTCATGATACCTTTGAAAATTTCCAGGTAGGTTAATCTGAGCCAAATATAAAATGTTTGCTCTTGTGTCAAGCCTTAGTGTCTGCTGGATTTTTCTGGAAGGTTATTTCCCAAGCAGACTAGCACTTGAATAATTCAGATATTCTGGTGTGCTTTAACCCTTTGCTGTCCTCACTGCTTGGTTACCTGCATGCTTGTTTTGAATGAATCTCCTACTTTTCCCCCTAGGCTGCATCAGTTTGAACTGAAGCCAAGTCTGTATGCAAAGGCTTCTAAGTGAGATTTTGCAAAGTGACATATCTTGCAATTAAGGAGGCCAATAGAAACATAGAACTGGAAGGGACCTGTAAGATCATCAAGTCCAGTCCCCTGCCATGGGCAGGAAGTTTTTGGGCTCAGATGAGCTCAACAAGGTGCTTGTCTAGCCTTGAATACCTCCAAGGAAGGTGACTGCACCACCTCTGCTGGGAGTGTGTTCCAGATTCTGGTGACCCTTACAGAGAAGAAGTTCTTTCTTATATCTATCCTGAATTTACCCTCTATTAGCTTATGCCCATTGGTCCTCATCCTCCCTTGGGGTGCCTTCCTGAAGAGCTGGTCCCCTAGATCAGTGGTCTCCAAACTTTTTTGATCGCGCACCCCTACGTATATAAATAGAAGTTCTAATATTTTCTTTCCGCACCCCAATGGATCATCTTGCGCACCCCCTGGGGTGCGCACACCCCACTTTGGAGACCACTGCCCTAGATCCTGGTGCTCACCTCTGACGTACTTGTAGGCAGTTATCAAGTCACCTCTTAGCCTTCTCTTACTCAGGCTGAGCACACCCAGTTCCCAGCATCTCTCCTCATACAGCTTATCCTTCATGCCTTTGACCATATGGATGGCCCATCTTTGTACCCTTTCAAGCTTATCCATGTCCTTTTTGAAGTGCATTGCCCAGAACTGGACACAGTACTCCAGCTGAGGCCTCACCAGTGCCGAGTAGAGAGGGAGGACCGCCTCCCTGGATCTATTGCCCACACATCAGCTGATGCACTCCGGAGGTCTGTTTGAGTTCTGGGTGGCGCCCTTCAACAAGGATGCAGAAAACCTTGAGAGAGTCCAGAGAAGGGCCACCCGTATGATCAGAGACGTGTAAGGCAAGCTATACAAGGAAAGGCTGAGGGACTTGGACCTCTTCAGCCTAAAAAAGAGAAGGTTGAGAGGGGACTTGCTGGCAGCTTACCGCTACGTCAGGGGAAGACATCAAGGGCTCAGCAAAACCCAGGGCATACCTGGGGAAAACCAGGCGTAGTGGCCACAAACTCCTGGAAGACCATTTCAGGCTTAACACTGGAAAAAATTTCTTCACAGTCAGGGTGCTCAGACTGTAGAATAAGCTCCCTCCAAAAGTGGTGCAATCACCTACCCTGGAAATCTTCAAGAAGAGACTGGATGGTCACCTTGCTGGGGTTACCTGACCCCAGTTGTCTTTCATGCTTAGTGCAGGGGGCTGGACCCAATGATCTTGTGAGGTCCCTTCCAACCCCTTGCAATCTATGAATCTATGACCTTCTGGCAACCTCATTGCACTGCTGGCTCATATTCATTTTTTGGTTGATTGTGACCCCCGGTCTCATTCAGATTCTGTGCCAGCCAGGGGAACACCACCCATTGTGCAGCTGTGGTGAGGGTTCTTCCTATCCAGGTGAAGGACCTTGCACTGTCTCTGTTAAACTTCATCCAATTTCGTTCCACCCAAGATTCTGGTCTGTCAAGGTCAGCCTGGATCCTGGCCCTATCCTCCAATGTGCCTGTATCTCTCTACAGCTTGGTGTCATCTGTGAACTTAATCATCCAAGTCATTAATGAATATATTGAAGAGCATAGGTCCGAGCACCAATCCCTGGGGGACACCACTAGAGACGGTCCTCCAGGATGAGGCCATCTCATCAATTACCACCCTCTGGGAGCAGTCTCTGAGCCAACTGTCCACCCACCTCACTGTATACTGGTCCAGCTCAGCAACCTCCAGTTTTTTTGAGAGTATCCCATGGAACACAGAATCAAAGGCTTTACTGAAGTCTAAGTAAATCATGTCAACCTCGTGTCCCTTGTCCAGATGGCTAGTTACCTGGTTGTAAAAGGTTTGTCAGGCATGATCTACCCTCAGCAAAGCCATGCTGGTTACTTCTTAGCACCCCGTTAGTTACCAGCTTGTCACTGACGGCCTCCTTAATACATTTTTCAAAGATTTTACCCAGGACTGAGGTCTCACTGGTCTGTAATTTGCAGGGTTATCCCTCTTCCCTTTTTTGAAGATGGGCATCACATTGGCCCATTTCCAGTTGTCTGGGATCACTCCTAAGTTCCATGACTCTGCAAACAGCTTGGCCAGTGGCGCTGCTATAAGCTCTGCCAGTTCTTTCAGGACTCTTGGTTGTAGGTCGTCGGGCCCAGCAGACCTGAAAACATCCACATGTTGTCCCTCACCTGTTCAGGAATGATTTCATGTGGCCTGCTGTCTTCCCCATGCTTCCTAGGCCTCTGGCCAGGTGAACGGCCATGTTTGATTTCAGGAATACTGATGCAAAGTATGTATTTAGGAGTTCTGCTTTTTCAGGGGTATTGACTGTGGGCTGCCCCTGAGTATTCAGTAGGGGGCTCACAGTACAGACCCATTTTTTCTTGCTCTGTATGTATCTGTAGAAGGACTTTTTGTTGTCTTTTATTGCCAGCTTGATCTCCATGCCTGCCTTAGCCTTCTGTGTTTTGTATCTGCAGGCCTGGCAATATAGGTGTATTTTTCTCTGGTTGCCGAGCCTTTCTTCCAGTGCTTGTATATTTCCTTGTTTGTTTTTCAGCCGCTCACTAATGTCCCTGTCGAGCCAAGTAGGTCTCTTGGTTCCTTTCTCACTTTTTGTCTCATGGGGATGGCCTGTACTTGAGCTCAAGAATTGCTTCCTTAAGGAAGTGCCACTGTTCCTGATCTCCCAAATCATCCAGTTGCTGGTTGAAGAGGGCCTTACTGACTAGCCTCTTGAGTCTGGCAAAATCTGCCTTCTTGAAATGCAGGCTTCTGTTCTCTGACTGATTTCCCAGTTTTACAGTGGATGGTAAACCTTACCAGGTCATGATCACTATCTCCCAGAGTACCACAATCCTGAAGTTGCCTGTGATATCCTCTCCTTTGGCTAGCAGTAAATCCAGAGTAGCCTTACCGCTAGGAGGCCCTTCCACTACCTGTGTCAGAAACAGGTAATCTGTTGTTGCCAAGAAATTGGCTGACCTATTGGAGGTGGCCGAATGATCTTCCCAACAGATGGCAGGGTAGTTGAATTTACCCATGACAGTAATGTCTTTACTGCTAGCTGCCTCAGTCAATTCTTTAGCCAACTTGAAGTTCAGTCTGACATGGTCCTGCTAGCAGGGAACTTTTGGATTTGAATCTTAACTTTGCAGCTCAGTCCTAGCTTGGTAACATATGGATTTAGGTACCCACATTTAGGGGCTTCCTAGTATATTCATTGCTGAGGTAGGGAAGGGAGAGGGCTAGGAATGGGACTGGATTTAACTAGGACTGGGTGACTGGGGCAGCTGCCCTGGTCTTTGATTTGTGGGGTGGGTAGAAACAACCCTGTGCATGGCAGTGGCTCTGGGCACTCAGTTGCACTGTTACACCTCTGGTAGAGCACAAGCATAGTGGCCTCCCACCCCCATGAGTATCTCCACTGCCAAAGCAAATCAAGCAGACAAACTGTGTTGCCTGGTGCTGCATTTATTTACCTTTTGTATGTCCTCCTACACACCAGGTAGGAAGGAATGTGGATGCAGGGGTGACTGTGGAAAATGATAGTACAGATCCTATGCAGCCATGCTCTTGAGGGGTGGAATAAGTCCCCATTTTAGCGTGGAAACAGGACCTTGGCAATGGAGAGGACACTGATCTGCAGTTCTCTCAGGCTTAGCAGGTCTTGAGTGTAAAGCAGGGGAATAAACCTCACTTCTAACAGACTAGTCTACAGGACAGTGCATAAGGGAGATGCCTTTGTCCTCAAAGTCCAATCAGACTAGGTGATCCAGCTCCCTGCCAAAGAGTGTGCAGAAAAAGCTTCCATTGAGATTGCTTGTGATTATGTCTGTGAAGGGGAGGCTTTTACTCTGGCACCCCTGCAACTTTCCCCATTCACTTTACATTTAAGAATCCCCCTTGCAGGAAGCATCCAGCCATCCCTCACTGTTCCTCATTTCTCCCCTGCCGTGTGCTGGTGGACTCTGGTTGTGCCAACAATGGAGGCTGTCTGATGCATCAGTGGGCTGCTTTGTTTTCTTCTGGAGGGGCTGGAGGAAATAGTGCTGGAGTCAGATGCTCACGAAAAAAGTCTTGGTGGGCTCTTTAAAGCCTGACAGCCTCCGCTATGGACAGTGTCAGCGGCTCTCTCCCATTGCAGTGCCCTGAGCATGACTCTGACCACAAGCCTGTGTGTGTAATAAGAACCCTCCTCTTTGACTATATACTCTCAGCGACGGCTCCAGTCAGATTGTTTCACTGGCTATTAAGATACATTAGGGACAGGGGCGAGAGGAGTGGGGAAGTGGGAAATGAAAAGAGAGGGCCAGACAGACTGGATTTTCATACACCAGTTGTGAGGAGAAGGATCCTAAGTTCCCACACTTAGTGAGTCCAAGTGGATTTAATTCCACGTTGCTCCCACTTTCTCAGTTGCTTGCTCTCCAGACCGCTAAGCTTGGGAGTTGGCAACAGAGCTCTTAGCCTCTTAACAGCATATCCATTTTCATGTATTATTCCAACTCCTGCTCACTTCTGCTGTCCGGAGTACTTCTGTGATGATTTACGTCTGTATCAGTGATGGATGAACGTCCAAAGGACTGGACACTCCAGCTAAGGTTGGAGGCTTATTCAGAGCATACAGACCCTTTTTGATTTGTTGACTTTGGGTAGGAATTCCCTGAACAAAGCTTCCTCATGAGATTGTTAGGATATCCTACTTCTGGTAGAACTAGAAATACTGGAAAGAGCAGCTTTCTTAAAGTACTAAGCTTCTGCTGGTCCATGCCAGAAGATAAGGACAAAAAAAGCCTTGTTTAGAGGCAAACATTGCCCTGATTTAACTAAACTCAGGTTTAAAATCAATTGAGTTGAACACTTTTACACTGCTTTAGAATGGGCTTGTAATTATTCTAAATTCACCAAAACAGATTTAAGAGTGCTCAGGGATCATAGGACATTGGGGCTAGGAAGGATCTCATGAGGTCATCTAATCCAGCTGCTGGCTCAAGGCAGGGGATTGCACTGATTTAATGTACCTGATTTTTTAAAATATGGTTCTAGTTCAACCATTGCAACAGAAATATGTAGGCAAGGCCTGGAAAATGTGTGCGTGCGTGCGTATGTGTGTGTGTGTTTGGGAGAGAGGAAAATGCTAGTGGGAGAGTCTACACGTTAATTAATGCACCTTAATTACTGCACATTTAGTTTAGCACTTGTTTAATGAAGTACTAACTGCATGTGCAGCAACTAGAGTTACTGAGCAGTAGCACTGGTGCATGTTTTTTTTGTAATGTTTACTGCTCATTAGCCTAATAACACTGTGCAGGAGGCTATTAGCAGTTTTTAACTGCCACACTACTGTGCAGTGTTATTAGGCTAATGCAGAGTAAGTGTCTCATGTAGATGCACCCTATCGAACCTTTTCAAACTTGAATAAAGAAGGGCTTAGGCAGTAGCAGGGCACCATGTGCTTATTTTATGGATGTGGCCATGTCTAACAGTCTCCTCCTTATAACAAAGTTAAGTGCTGGCTCATTCAGACTGCCGGCACAACTGCACACATGAAGTTTTTGTATGGACAGGGGTTGAGTTGAGGCACAATCAAGCTGTAAGATGAGTTTGGTGTGAAGTCAAGCTTATACAGAATCAAAGAGCATATCTATACTTCGTCTGTCCTTCACTTAGGAGTGCTGCTGTGAAGCATACCCCACTCACTTGCTCCTGCTCTGTACACACCAGATCCCAGGGAGGAGGCTATACGGTTGTCTTAGAGTGGCACCAAGACTGTGCCAGCTAGCAGCACTGGGCATGGACTTAGTGCCATTCTGAGGTGATTATATCACTTCACCTCCAGGAGTTCACATGCACTGAGCAGAAATGTCCAGGGCCAGAACCTTCCTCCTTCAGCTTCTTAATTGTTTAACATTTGTGCTCAAGGGCAGCACTGTTAGCTGGCACTGGTATTAGGCCGTTCATGCTCAGCCAATACACGGCAATGGAACTCACATTTACATCCAAAATCTTGCACGTCGCACTGTTTCATCACTTCCAGCCCTGCTCTGAGTGCATCTTCCAGTAGCCTTGAGGTCTTCTTTTATATATAAATTATAAAATGGCTGTAAGGGACTTTGCTATACAAATCCACCTGGATATCAGTTTTTCTGCTGAAGTATGTGCAAGAGGAAGGCAATGGGTGTGTTCACTGCAAAAAAATAAGCTGCTGATGCAGCATTCTGATCAAGATGAAGACTGTTCTGAAATTTGGAGACTGGGCAGAACTCTATTGAAAGATCAGGAACATGTCATTGGAAAAGGACTTTTCCATGTGTACTACTTGCAACACACAGCAACCCAGGCTCTTTTCTTCCATCCCTTCATTGCTCAGGCTTGCCAGATGACCTGTTAGGAGATGACCTGCGTTTTCCCTCCTTTCTTTGGCCGTGTGTAGACAAAACAAGGGGCATATGTGCATGACACTTTGAAGCTGGTTAAGTGCTTTTGCACCGCTTTAATGGTGTTAGTGTTTGCACGCACCAGTGGCTTATTGCACAGTAATTCCAGCCACTGTAGCAAATTTGGCAGCAAAATGCACCTTAAATGACTTGGGGTGCAGCAAACTAAAACTCCTCTGGGCCCTCCGAGGAGTTTTAGTTTTCTGCCCTACAGCCGCGGAGTGAAGCACCAGGCTCTGCAGGAAACCCATGAAGGCAGCTTGGCAGCAGCCCAGGAAGGCATACTCTGACCAAGAAAAGCAGTGAGCCTGATCTTTTTTCTTTTTTTTCCCTGGAGCCTGCCTGCCTGAGCTATGTGAGGGCCCAGTGCTTCCCTCCGCGGTTACAGTGCCCCCCAGGACCGCCTGAGTCAGGAGAATCTGGGTAGGTGCTGCCTTGGTGGGGGGTGCCGCCACTGCTCTGGAGGGAAGCAGCAGCCTCCCCCCCGCCCCAGCTGCCCAGGGGCTGCTCCACCCACTGGCAGCTCACCCTCCTTTCCCTGCCACCGAAGAGGCAGGTAAGTTTGGGTGTGTGCACCACACGGGGGTTTAAAGGGCCCTAAATTCAAGTGGTGTTTTTAAAAACCCACCACTTCAATTTAGGGCCCCCATTTCATCTACACACGTCCTTATCAGTTGTGAACTTTACCAGTAGCTCAGCACTGTGTTTCTACTGGAGTCCCTGCAGATGGTTCAGGATCTCAACTCTCAAGGTGCAGGGTGGGCGTCAGATGTGACTCTACAATAAGCCAGCTGTGGTTTTGCTAGAAGAATGAGTTTCTTTAGCCAGCAGAACTGATTAACACCCCTACCCCCATCCCCATCCCCATCCCAGCCCCTGCTACTTTTTGTTCCAGAGCTCTGCAGTGATGTACTTACCAGTGATGAAGAGGGGGAAAGGGATCACAGCATGTTCATTAAGCAGGTGACATTACAGTTCAGTAACCTCTCTCCACACTGTCCTCCAGGCTCAAATGCAGTGCAAGTGATTTAAATTACATGGAGGGGTAAGATTTAACGGGCTGTTGGGGACTGAACTTAGTACACAGATTCCCAAATCTGGAAGAGGTCTGTCCTGAGTGTTTTCTGTTATGAGACAAAGACTGGGAAAACACCTGGAATGCTGAAGCCAAGAGGGACAAACACGCCATGCATACTTAAGAGATCTGGAGCATTTGTAAGGTACCTAGGGATGCAAGAGGGACCTAGTGGGTTTTGGAAAGGTAACTCAGTGAGTTAAATACCTGCCTCCCACTGAGATCTCACTTGGAATTAGGCACCTAACCTATATTGTGCTGTATAGACATACCCAATGTGACCCCAATAGCTCCCATTGAATCAATGGGACATTAAGTTTATTTAGAGCTGGCTTGGACTTTTAGACAGATTTCTTTGGGAGCCAGTCCTGTGGTCTGATGGTGCAATGCACTGTTACCTAGAGCGAATATGCGTCTGGGAGCTAACCACAACCCTTGCTGCTAAGGCAGAATTTGCATCTTGGGAATGCTGTTTCCCAGACAGCAGCTAGCACACTGTGCTGGGCTTACACCCCCAGTGCTCTTTCATGGGCTGACTCTTTGAATGACAGAAATAGACTCTAAAGAAAGCTGCCTCCACCTCTATTCCACCCAAGGAAATGTTGTCCAGACACCTCAGATGGTGGTGTAGTCAAGAAGACAGAAGTAGATTAGCAGACAAGGGGGAAGAGGGAAAAGGAGAGGAAATCTCCTTCTCTATTGCCTCCTCATTTATTTCTAGGGAAAGCTTTCCCCATGCCACTACATCCCAGTTATGAAAGAAGAGAAGTAATGCAAAAGCTTTTTGTACTCTTGTCTTCTGGGAGCAAATTAAGTGCAAAATGTCAAATGGCCACGAGCGTGCAAAGGTTTCCAGTCCAGTAAGAACTTTGACACCTCCTGAGGCTTCAACCAGTGAAGGACCTGAACCCAACCAGTTCCAGACATCACTTAACCCAGACTTGGAGTTCAGATCTAGCTGCAGGTGCAAACTCTGTTCCTCAGACCCTGTGCAGTCTGGGTCAGTTCACTAACAGCACACAAATCCACTGCCTGGTACTCGAAGGATGCAGGCATATTTGGGGAACTCAAAATTATGATTTAAATAACACATGCTTCGTTTGTAGCTGTTTTAGTGGTGTTCCCCCTGTTCCCACCCTGCCCTACCTTGAGACTTGCTTGGTGCAGAAGGTAAAGCCCTATAAATAAATGACAATGGGAAGGATATCACAGGTTCTCCAGGAAAACTCTTGGAAGCTGAGTTGGAGGTGAAGAGGGAGGAAGGGAGGAGGAGCGGGGAAAGGGGAGAGCTAACTGACAGGGTGATTTAAAACCTGTCTGAAAAGAAAACAAAAGCAATTGAAAACTGCATCATCTAGAAGAACTTAGTAGGTTGTATTTTCACAAGTGCAGACTGATGGTAAGACCAGCCTAATCCCCCAGTGGACTTTCCACACCTCTGAACACAGTCTGACAGGGCCAGCTGTTTTGTCTTGCAGCTGATTGTTGAAATAACATTGCTGGCTCTTGTGCTCTTGAAATGCAGTGGGCTGGGGGAGGTGAATGGGGAACTGGAATGACCAGTATTAGAAGTCATATGAAAGGTTTGCAAGTCCTGTGGTGTTGCCTTAATTTCAGATTCCCTTTAAGAGCCAGGGTGGCATCTCTTTTCTTGGCAGTGGCGGCTCTCAAAATGCTCACTTTGGATCAGTATCTTTGGATGAAGAAATGGGCTTTAATTTTCATGAGACCAGTCTCTCCTTCTGCATTGAGATTCCGGCTTCTTTTAAAGGCACTGAAAACATGATAGAGCGCAACTTTTACTCTTGTTTACTTTCCGTACCAGTGGGTGCCTCTACACATTCATTAATGTGCCGTAGATACTGCACATTAAGTTTAGTACTTGGTTAATCAAGTACTAAATCAATGCGCAGTAATTTGCACTACTGTGCAGTAACACCGGCGCACAGGCTTTTAGTGATGCTTAGTGTGTAGTAGCCTAATACTACTGTGCAGTAGTATTTAGCAGTTTTTACCTGGCACACTACTCCACCGTGTTATTAGGCTACTGCACAGTTAGCATCTTGTGTAGACATGCCCAGTCTGAAGCACAAAGCTTATTAGCCTGTACCAAAGTCACCAATGAGAACAATATCATGGAGGTGCAGCTATAATTCAATGCCTTATGAGAGCCACTGTCTTCACAGATATAATGGGGATTGAAACAGGGTCCTCCAGGCTAAATACATACAGTCAAAAAGTCAGAGGCTGAATCAATTCAATCTTTGCAGGTTCATCTAGGCTGCATAGATTGACTTGATTAGCAAGTGAACATTCACTTTTGATGGAAATGCAGCCACATGCCTGCAGTGGCTGGGGCCAGAAGCCAGGGGATACTAGAGCATCCCTCCCTGCTCCACTGGAGCAGACAGCTTGGGCCATGGCTAGCCCACCCACCCTGCAAGGGGGTGAGTTGCGAGGGAGGTGCAAAGCATCCTGGGATGCTGGGAGGCTGTGAGTTAACCTGAATCTGGAGGGGATCTGGGACAGAAGTTCAATAAACCAATTTAACCTAAATCAGTTAAGTCTGATACTACATCCATTCAGGTTTATCTTGGATGGATCAGTTTCAGCCATTTTGAAAGCAGTTAATGTGCACTGAACTTCTGCTGTGTTACAGATTTGAACCGGTTTCTCATCACTTATATCAGTTTATGTGTAATTTCTGTCCCTAGCCCCAGAGATAAAAGCATGAACTACAGGCTGCTGGAACTGTAAGCAACTCCTAGCTAGAGTTGGGCAAAATTTTCCAATGATTTGATTATGAAACAACTTTCTATTTCAAAATGTCCTTTAAAAAAGCTCAAAATGGAAATGAAGCCAGTTGATTTTTGTCAAAACACACTGTTTCAGTCAACCAAAACTCTTTTTTATTTTACAAATCATAACATTTTCTTTATCAATAGTGAACATGCTAATCCCCCCACCCCAGAAAAATCCCTTTTTCCAGTACTCTGCAGTTCTCTTCTGTGGAGCAGGCTATAAGGGCCCCTGTAGCATTCACTAATTAGGCGGTCGCATAACTGCCAGAGAAGAGAGGTGATAAGGGAGAACATCTCTTCCCGAAGCTCTCAATTATCCTCCTGCTATTCACGCACTTGTGCAACTAATGAAGCCTTTCTTTTGATTCTCACAACTTTCAGTTGCTGTGTTACTTATCCACAGTGGCCCAGAAAACAAAAGGCATATTAAACCCAAATCCACATATCCACATTTTTTAAACTTTTAAGCCAAAAAACCTTATGTTGTTTTTTAAGAGGGTGAGGGGTTCATTTGTGGTTTTTTACATACTTAGGGGTTGCAATCCTCCAGACTGCTGCAAAAAAGCAACCCAAGTCTGGCATCTGGGAACTCAGGACTGCAGAACGCATAGACTCCAGTAGTTTATGGAGGTGATGATGGTGAGCACATACAGCTCTGTGTATACATGTGGCTGTATGTACATGCATGTCTGTAAGCATGCATGTTTGCACAGCTGTACATTTTTTCTCCTTCCACCCTCCTCATGAGCTTTGTAAAATGCATCATTGCAGCACCTCAGGTACTCATATGGAAATAAGAAAACTTGAGAACATCTGGAATCCAGACCAGATTTGACTTGCTCCTTTCCTCATCTTGAAGGTGGGGGTGGAAAGCGAAATGACTGGCATTTGGCAGTATGAAATGGAGTTGTTAAAATGGACATACTAGGTGTCAGTGAGTAGCACCTTTAGGATGTGGAAAAGCTAAAGCTGGTCAAAAAATGTGGATGGAACAGGTTTTTGTCAGAAAATTCACCTCCATCAACATCAAAGCTTTTTGCAGGAATGTGTCCATTTTGATAAAATTTCCAGCCTGAGAACTTTCTTGTTTCATTCAAATAATGCTCAATAATTTTAATGAGGTAAACAGGTTTTTTTACCTAATTCTTTTTTCACTTGAGATTTTTATATTAAACTAGAACTTTTATGCTAACATTACAGAATAATTCATAGCTTCTCACAAACTGTTCTGATGGTTAAGAAACTTCTCCTAGTTTCCATCCTAGGTTTATTCAAGGCCGGCTTGTTTCTAGTTGTTTTTTTTGCCAACACTGTCCCGTAGTTTAAATGGTTCCTTTTCCCTCCTTAGTGTTTACTGCCCTGATGTATTGAGAGAGTTGTCATATCCTGTCTCAGCCTCTGTTTTACTAAGTCAAACAACTTGAGTTCTTTTAGTTTCTTCTCATTCTCCCCATTATTTTAGCAGTCCTTCTCTTCACTTGTTTGAATTCATCATTCTTAAACACTATACACAGTTTTCCAGATGAGAGTCCCATGCCTTGAACAAAAGTACTGATACTTTTTTAACCTTGCTGGAGGTACCTTGATAGATTGATCCTAGTACTGTGTTCGCCTTTTTCACGGCTGTATCATATTGGTAACTCATAGTCATCTGGTGATGAATTAGTATACCCAGTTCCTTTTGCTCCTTGGGTATTCCTAACTGCTGAACTCCCAGCTCATAGCAGAAAGTTTTCATTACTGGTCTAAAAGGGAATGAATTTAAATTGTGGATTATTGAATTTTGTCTCATTTCTTTAACTCCAATCCTCAAGTTAATTCAATTCTTTCTGTCTAGTATCCTGTTCTCTTTCTGCATTGACAATGATCCCTAGGTTTATGTCATCAGCAAATTTCATTGATACACTCCTAATTTTTGTGCCAAAGTTGTTAATAAAAATATTAGATAAGTTTGGTTCCAAGACTGATCTTTGAAAGATTCTAGTCCTCCCAAACTAAAAATGCCAGCAGATGTTGCAGATCAAAACAGAACCATCGGTGGTCCTGCCTTTGCCACTGATTGGCAGAGGATGCCTTCACTCAGTCTATATCACTATTGCCTTTTTCTGTTGTTGTCCATTTCACAAGAAATCATAGCCAATCAGACTGGAGAATGGTACTAGAATTTGAGGAAATGGAGTTCCTCAAATTCTAGTAACCTTCCTCTAACCTGATTCTTCCAGGGTTCAGCATTACCTGTTACTATCTCCACCTCCGGCTTTTCCAGGTTCTTTAATAATTTCCCATGTGGCATCAGACCAAATGCTTCTTTGAAGTCCATATGATGACATTTCCTTTCTCTAAGGAAAGTGTC
Source organism: Crocodylus siamensis (assembly GCF_052110815.1). Classification (NCBI taxonomy): domain Eukaryota; kingdom Metazoa; phylum Chordata; order Crocodylia; family Crocodylidae; genus Crocodylus; species Crocodylus siamensis. The sequence continues at coordinate 51,017,826 of NC_143403.1, forward strand.
TCACCAAGCAAGCTGCTATGTTGATCTACCATGATCTGCCTGTAGTAAAAACATATTTCATTCTGTCTTGTTTTCTATTTACCTCTACGTCTTTAAATAGCATTTCCTTCTACAATTATTTGAAAGCTTTGATTTTTATTGAGATCAGAATAACAGGCCTTCAGCTTCCTGGATTCCATTTCCCCCCTTCCTTAAAAATAGGTGCTATATATGCAGTTCTCCAGTCATATGGTATATAATCCTTGACTTGATAGATTTATTAAAAATACCTGCCAACCAACCTTGAGATTAGTAAACTCTATTTAGGACGTGCCTGGGACTAGAAGAGCAGGTTTTTCTGTAGATTTCTGAAGATTCTGCAGGTGGTTGTCAAAACAGTGTGCAGGACTAACAATTTCAGATGTTGCAGATCAGAACAGAGAATGTGAACTGCAATAATCCTAGTATTGACTGACATACAATACAGAAATTCAGAGTTCTGGCACAATGTATATGGGGAAACATGCATTGCACCTGGTTCTAACACACCTGACTCAACCACTTGCCAGGCAATTCAGTTTTCCCTTTTATCTCAACAACAGGATTCTGCTATTCCAAACCCATTTTTAATTTTTGCACTGACTAGAGATTTAGCTCTATATCCATCTCCTGTCCCACTCACTCTCAGAGTTTTGTGGGGCTCCACATTCAAACGCAAAGCAAAACACACTGGAACCAGCATTTGATAGTTGGGACTTGATCCTGAGCTTTAGCATGTACAACCCCAGCTCAGAATTTTGCAGCTCAGCCTTACATCCCATCACGATGCATCTCCAGATTTGTCCATTTCAGATGAATGACCCTTGTGACCCTTCGAAATCTTGTCTCTCTGTCTAACCTTGAACAGGAGGGAAAAAAAGGCACAGAAACATAAAGCCCCAGAGCGAGTGGGCTCTGCTGCACTTTAGCTGTGAATGCAGGTAACGGAATGGCACTATTTCAGGATGAAAACAGTTCCATAACGCTAACCTTAGACATTTTCCTGAAAAAATGAAAGAGAGGAAGAAAAAAAGCAAGCCAAAGGCCTCACATCTAATTGATTTCCTGATGCAGGCTTCTGTTTTATCACTTGCTATTTATTGAGTGTACCTGCACTGGAGAGCTGTGGTGTTTCTGCTCCCTTGAGGCTTCTCCCTGCCCCCCTTCTAGCCCTCAGCAAGGATGATGGACTCAGTCACTTCCATTCACCCTGTCAACAGCCCCCAGCCCTGATGGAGATGGATTACCAGCAGTGCAGGCAATCAGGTACACTTCATTAATACTACATTCCCCCGGTTAGCAAGCATCCACATTCAAGGTGTGCTCAAAAATTCTCGTACACGTGGTCCTTGACCATTAACAACAGGTTGCTATTATATTTGTGTGGCTGGAGTTGAGGGGGTACAGTTCAAAAGTATCATCCTTCCTTCCCCACATTGCCACCTGAGGTAGTCTTAGGGCTTATTCCAAGGATGTTTTGAACCAACTTGGTTAAAAACCTTTTGGTGTATGTAATGATTTGTCTTTTGGTTCCTATGCTATTGTATCGCTAAGGCTTCTGCTATCTACAGAAATAGGCAGCCATTTCGTGTTTCTTAAAATGCAGGCTGTTACAGAAAAAGTACATAGACATGTGCATGCATTCAGTATACTCTCTTTGACAGCTTCACTTTGGTCTCTACTTTTTTGTAACATAAAGTAAAAATGATTATAACTGAAAATTTCTGTTTGCTTTGAAAAGCAGGCCAGGATAGACCCTAAACTTTTACCCATTATGTATATCAGTCCTGAACCACTAATTAGTCCAGTCATAGATATAAATGCTATGTGTTTTTTTAGGGGACTTTTTATGACTGGAAATCATTGTTGAGGTGTTTAGGATGAAATTTAACTTGGGGGTGACTTTTCTAATCTTAGCGTTTGGCTACTGTCTTTAAAAATGGCAGCCATGACTAATGAGATAATAGATGTCAATATTTTGGTACCTCTAAGACTGATTTTGATTTTCTAAATGCCTTTAAATAGGTATTGCAATAAGCTACAAACTTCCTTTGTCTTTTGATGAGTAGTGGCCCATTGTTTGGCAGCTCTAAGACTTTAAATGCAAAAACCATCAATATTGACCACTGTTTTGACAACAGAATAAGATTGTTTCAAGTGGAAAGTTTTACCATTTATTTCTTCAACGTCACATTTAATATTATTAATAACAAAGGTACAATTGATTATGGAACACATTTAAGTAAAATAAAATGCTTCAACTCAAATTTGAAGTTAAGTCTTGGATGTGTCATACACTGGATATTCTTAATTTAGGTAGTCTTCTTCTGTATCACTATCTTCTTCAAGTGACTCTAGAACAGTAGCTTTAATTGGCTCATCTGAATGTCCATTTTCATTGTGCATGAACAGTGGACAAACTATTGCTCATAGGATCATTGTAACATTCTGACAGTGAATAAAGCCAGTTTATAGAACAGATCTTCAGTGAGCTCCTCATTTTTTCTAAGTTGTTGTTTAGTCTCCATGTTCATCATATCTTTTAATTGTAAGATTCACTCCATTGATGTCATTTTACCACAGCCAAAGAAACCTCCCACTGTGTCTACTCGAGTGAACCTATAAACTCCAAGAGCAGCAGATGCTACGTCAAACTCTGGAAGTAATGAATGACAGTACTAGTATGATGGTGCATCTCCTGGTTTGTTCTTGTACATGTACATATCTTGCTTAGTCACATGACTGATGTAGGAAGCAGCAACCCATACATCAGTATGTTCAAAAACAAAAACAGTGATGCATGAATTATCCATTTGAGCTCTATGGAAGAATGCCCTTGTGTCAGCCTCACATGGAGATTTCAATACAAAGTGTGCATCATGTTCTCTGGATTTTAAATCAGAGCAGACAAGATTCATTGTGAAGTACAGGTCAGTGTGGTGGAACTAAGAATGTCATTCATTCAAGAGGAAACATTGTAGTCTCATTTTGTTAAAATGCTTTGATAGAAATGAGTGCCGGGATGTTCCAGTAGGCAATTGCTGGTCAGAAACAGGATAGACATTAGGAACAAACTTGAATGACTTTAAGCAATGCTGCTACTCATGTTGTTTTGTACTAGTTTTCAACAATTCTTCATCATAAACATCATTAATGAAGTGAAATGCCAGGGCTTGTGGGCATTGGCCAGAGACACCATTGAAGAGACTGAAGGCATATTCAGACCATGTCTTGCCTGGTGGGACTTTATTTCATATCATTCCAATTTCTATTAATGCATGATAATGTGATGATGGTGAAATACTGGAGGTTCATCAATGTTATGAACTTTGATTTGACAGGTTCGTGGAATGTCCCATCTGCTGTGAAGAGCAAAAGGCACATAGAAATAATTCTGTATTGAATGATTTCTTCTAAAGTCATGGTAGTCTCTCAATGACTTGTTTCACTGAAGTGCAGTCAACCATTTTTCTATATTCTTGCTTGCTCTTGGTTGCAGTCGTCTTTATCATAAAGGTCTTGCTTGTCTTTGTGGTGATAATGTCATGTATTGACTGAGTTCTGGAAAAATGTGTCTCCAGAATGTTTTCCACCATCACATTACCCTCATCATGGTCTATATGGAGACTCTTCCTTATCTCTTCTGTTACTGGCTCTCCAGAGCAAAGGGAGCAAAGAATTGGTCATTTCAGATCCCACGGGTCTGGGTCTCATTCTTCCAGAGCTATCTTCACCGCATCAACAACTTTGTAGTCTGTCTCCATTATTAACAGACCCAGTTCTGAATGGTGATACAAAGGTTGCTTGAGATAAGCCACCTGTTTTAGTTGTTCCCTTAAATGCATAATAGCTGGTCTACTGTGTGTTGTTGATTGCAACCCTGGATAGATTCTTGGTAAATCCAATCCAGCCCCCACTTCTTCTGTTCCTGGATTCTTCATTTATGGTCATTTGAATGACCTGGTTTGGAGGCAGTTTTCTGTAAGCCTTTCCAATCAACAAAAACGAAAACATTGTAGCCATGAGCACCTTTTCATCTTCTTTCAATGTTATCATTCATCAGTGAAACAAGGACAGGTAACCTAGATAGATGATATTTCCATAAGCCTCTAACAGTGGCAGCATTCTACAGCAAGTCAAAAAGTACTCTTTGAAATTTGTTCCACTCCTTTGACAATGGTAATTCATAGATTCATAGAAGTTAGGGGCTGGAAGGGACCTCATGAGATCGTCAGGTCCAGCGCCCCTGCTGTAAAGCAAGAAAGACTGCTGAGGTCACATGATCCCAGCAAGGCATGCGTCCAGTCATCTTTTGAAGATCTCTAGGGAAGGTGACTGTACCACCCCTAGGGGGAGTCTGTTCCAGACTCTGGACACACAAACCATAAAGACATTTTTCCTTACGTCTAATCTGAAGTGATCTTCTATCAGTTTATGACCATTATTTCTAATCTTTCCCTGGGGTGCCTTTGTGAACAGATGTTCTCCTAGCCCCTGATGTTGGCCCCTTATATACTTAAAGGCTGCCACCAAGTCCTCCCTGAGTCTTCTCTTTTCCAAGCTGAAGAGTCCCATGTCCTTCAGCCTCTCTTTTTATGGTCTGTTTTCCAGACCTCTAATCATTCATGTGGCCCTCCTTTGTACTCTTTCCAGCTTCTCTTCATCCCTCTTGAATTGCAGCACCCAGAACTGGATGCAGTACTCCAGCTGCAACCTCACCAATGCTGAGTAAAGCACGAGGATGTCATCCTTAGTTTTGCTTGTGATGCATCAGTTGATACACGCCAGAGCATTGTTCACTTTGCTGGCTGTAGCATTGCACTGGTGGCTCATGTTCATTCTGTGATTGATCATGACCCACAGGCTTCTTTCAGTGGAGGTGCTGGGTAGTGTAGCACGACCAGGCCACAAGTATGTTGTGGATTATTTCTTCCCAGATGAAGCACTTTACATTGCTTGGTGCTGAACATAATCAGATTTAGATCCACCTGCTTTACAAGCCTGTAATGTTGAGGTTGAAAGAGGATTTTAACATCAGTGATATAAAACAGACCAAATCTGATTCAGCACTTTTAAGCACTTCTTTAAACAGTTGTGATGGACTTACTGTTAACAGCCTGGTGTGATTGGTGGAGCCCATCCACCAACCAGTAGGGCTGTGTGAAGCTTTGGTCTCTGATTTGATTCTGCAGAGATTCGGCCTGATTTAATGGCCAAATCTCTGAATCCGAATCGAATAGGAGGACCCTTTAATCTCTCTGAATCGAATCAGAAACCTCTGCATTGATTCAGAGAGATTTAGAAAGATTTGGTGATTTGGACATAGACATAGCTTTAAACGTTTTTTCTACATACCTGTCAGTAGCAGGCGGCTCATCAATGCTGCGATTCTGGGAAGCATGGAGTGTCCCATAGAAGTGCAGGGGGCCCCCAGTGGACCCAGAAGCACTTGTGGTCCACTTCCTGATCTGCTGGAGAGCGCGCTGCCTCCCCCTGCCACACCTCTCCGGCTTGGCAGCTGGTGCCATCTGGGTCAGGGGGGGCACCCCCGTGGCTGATCACTGAGCTGGGGGGGCATGGGAGGGGGCCTCCTGCACGTTCCCCAGTGGACCTGGAAGTGGGGTTTGCTGCCAAGCATGTGAAGCCTCCCCCCACACCATACACACACACTGTCCTGTGGGACGCTCCATGTGCCCCAGCATCGCGGTGTTCACAAGCTGTGCCTGGTACCTCAAGGTATGTAAAACAAACTTTTAAAGCTGTGTCTATGTCTGAATTGCTGATTCTCTGAATCAACATTGAATATTCAGATTTGGATTCGGCCAAATTGAATCAGGGACAGTGATCTGAATCAACGAATCAAATCACTGTCCGTGATTCAAGCTGAATCCAAATGGAATAGGGCCCACTTTGCACACCCCTCCCAATCAGGTAACGATGGGGAGGGGCTTGCCCAGCTCCTACCCAGGGTGAGGTGAAGAGCCCCGGACCTGGTTTAAGCCTGCACTCTGCAGGTCTGGCAGAACTTCAGGGGGTGGAGCCTCCAAAGAGAATAAAAGGAGCTGTGTGCCCAGCATGCGGCAGATGCAACGGGACAACGAAGAAGACGGAGGGTAGAAGGACCGGGAGTGCTGGCCGGTGGGGCAAATGCAGTTGTCTCTAAAGAGCACCTGAAGACTTCTAGTGGTGGCAGGGGGTGGCAGTTGGCTGTGGTTCCAGCACTCGGTGTGCAGTATGATGCATGGGGTGAGACCCTGCAAGTGGTGCCAGGCAGTTTGAGTCTGCAACCCCGGTGTGAGGCTGGAATCGCACTGCACAAATGGTGGATGGAGCTGGTGCAACACTGGGAGCCATTCGCGGCAGCTCATGTCCCTACCCCCTGGCCAGTGGCCAGGCAGCAACACAGCATTTCCCAGAAGACCCCAGTGTTGACTGAGCCCCAGTGCTACACGAGGCAGGCCAGGCCTCCATCCCCCCAGCAGAAGATGTGATGGTGCACAGGGCCAGAAGGGCCCTGGAACGGGGTGCAGGTAACGCTGCATGGAGGATCCAGGATGGGGCCCTCAGTGGGTGCAGTGGTGCACAGGGCAGCCCCAGGGAAGCCAGGACCTGGGAGGCCTTACATGTGAGAAGCACCTCAGCCGAGGAGACGAGGACCACCCATTCATGCCCCTGGAGTTGTGAGTTGATGGGGAAAGGATTCCCACAGGGGAGCGGAGCTATGCCAGCTGTAAGGCAGCTTATTCACAGGGAAGCTGGAGCTAGCAGGAGCTCCCAGGTCTGGGATTCTCTTAGGGAGACAGCCTTTGGGCCCACTGTAGGCCTGGGGAGCACAGAGGTTCTTCTCCTTCCCCCTCCCTTCAGGCTTGTGAGAGAGCACCTCATATTTTGTGACACCACCTTATATTTTGGGGCCAGTTTTTCTTTGTATTTTAGTAGTTTAATAGAGCTTTGAATCGATTCGCAGCTTTTCATTGGTCTCCTGATTCAATTCCGATTCAACGATTCAGCCACCGAATCGGGCAGAATCTCTTCTGAATCAAATCAGCACCTGCAGCTTTGCATAGGCCTACTAGCTAGCTTTTCCTTTTACTTGGAGAGGGGAGCACATACTTGGGTGCACCCAAATTACACAGTGAATGTACCAATTTCTGAAAAGCAGTTTAACTGATGAATTCATCATGTCCATTTTCTATAGCGATATCTATTAACTGTTTCAAGCTGTTAATTGCTTGAGGAGTCTTTTGAAGGTAACTATGGATTACCATACTCAGTAAACCTTCTGTTACTAGTTTGTGGAGGTGCATTTCTCTATTGTAATGTTTACCTGAAAATGCTCTATGCTCCCTACCTGCAGCCACACCCCCTGCAGCAACAGCTAATTCTTCAAGACAACTACCTGCATATCTCTTTCTTAGAGCATTGAGATAAGACACTTCTGTGTGAAAGCTACAAAGTACCCCTTTCACATGAGGCCATCTCTTTTCTTCAATATAGCTATACGCTGTTTGATCTGCAAGCAACTGAATCACTGGTATCTTCTTCAGGTCAGCAAGTTTTTGGCACCAGTACGCCATATCTATGACAACTTTATTGCCTGGAGGCTGTGTGTAACATTTAATGTTTTATGTTTCCCATTTCATGCATTGCATTCAAGAGCAATGATATCCAATAAATGCTGGGACTTTTCCATGTGGTTGAATCACTTGGAGAAGTGCATGGGTGGTTAACCAGTGCAGCAGTATTCCTGTGAGGGAGCGAAGGAGCAGCCTGAACTAGCAGGAAAAGCGGCAAGCCGAGAGACTACCTTATTTGTGAGTGCCAATCCATCGTGGCTAGAAGCAGCAGCAGAGCTATGTTTTTCTAGCCAGTGCTTCCTCCAGGTTGGAGGAGGGAGCCTGGTGCCAGCATTTGAAACCTGGACTGCAGACACTTGGGGAGTAGTGAGAGCCCAGAAGCCGGATAGGGGCTGGCCCACTGCAAGCCAGCCTGGCCCTGCAGCCTAAGGGCTGTGCGAGGAGCTTGGTTCCTCCGGATCCATAGGCAGTGATGAGATTTGGAGAGAGGAAGGATGACAGAGCAGAAGCCACTGACCCCTCTCTGAGTGAGTGAAGTTGCCGCCTTTTTTTTTTCTGTGAAGTATTTCTACAATTTCTATCTTTGTCTGTTGGTTCAACACCGCTTTAAAGGGCCTGGCAGTGTGGGTATACATTCAGAGGGTTGAATGACTGTGTAGGCTCCAGCAATCATACTATAGGAAGTCCCAGCAGGCTTCCAGCGCATGTATGTGTGTTTTAAAAAAAGCAAACTTACGAGTCAATAAAACCACTCAGGGAGCCTGAGTGATACAGGACATGGCTCGGGTCAGAATTACTAGGGCATAGTTTTCTTTTCTTTCTAATTATATGTGTCTGGACAGCTGCCCTACTTGGCTGGTAACGAACTCTGGAGAATATTAGACTTGGACTGTAATTAGTGGTAGTAAAATAAGGCAACAGACGCTACAAATAGGTGAAGGCATTGTATTTTTTTGTTGTTCTTTATTGTATGTTTCATTAGAGTGAAAACGTTATTCATCAGTCAAGGCAACAACCTTACACAGTGTGGAATAGGTAAGGGGTGTAGGGAAGGAGAAACCCCCTCCCAGATGAGGTTGAGAATCTCAGAACTGAACCTATCTGCACATTCTTCCTCCCTGCTTAATTAGGGTATCATCAGGAGAGCATGGCAGTTTAATCTAACCATAGATATAGACATCCTGTGGATCATTACTGACTATCTAGCCAATAGTCTGTGCTAGAGGCACAGACTCCAAATCATATTGGGTAAAGTCCTGATGAGCTGACAGTTCCCTCAGACCTAACCTCCACTCTCCATGGTTGTAGTTGAGCACATAATTTGCCACTTGCATAATTTCTGGTGATAACTGGGTAGTCTACACTTTTCCAAACTTCAGGTTTTGGTATAACCAAGGCCGTTGTATCTGAAATAGTTAATTCTTGGTGAAATGAAATTGCTTGTGCCATAATTATGTTTGTATAATGGCTTGTTAACCCATCTTCACTGAAATCATCATTATCTATGACAACAGTACAAGGCTGACTTGGAGCAATTTCACTTGGATACAACTGACCATGCTGAACTGATTGCAGTGTATCCACTGAAAGTATTGAACTATGGTCAGATTTATAGCATTTCTGCAGCGCCCATGCTGAAAGTTCATCAAGAAAATCATTATGGCTAGGTACAGACAGTCAAAAAGCCTAAGACTGAATCGATTCAGTCTTCGCAGGTTAGTCTGGCTCCAGACCCCAGCTGGGGTTTGCCTGGGGTGAGGGCAGTATACCCCCGTAGACTGGACTGCATCCCCAGCTGGGCTTGCCCCCACTACCCCCTTGTCAGCCAGCCCTCACTGCTCCAGCTAGGAAGCAGAGGGGTGGGGCCAGCCCTACTCTCTGGAACAGACAGCATAGCCTAGCCCAGGACTGGAAAGCATGCTGGGATGATTTAACTTGAACCAGGAAGGGATCTGGGACAGAAGTTTCATAAACCAGTTTGACTCAGATCAGTTAAATCTAATACTGCATTCAACCAGGCTTATCTTAAACCAGTTTCAGCCATCCTGAAACTGAGTTAATGTGCACTGAGCTTCTGTTCTGTTACAGGTTTAAATCAGTTTCTGATCATTTAAACCAATTTACATGTAACTTCTGTCCCTAGGCTATTTTGAAATACCGATTTCATTTCCTGCATGATCTGGATGAATTCCTTATTACCCATCATTTTGTGACTGTACACAGATAATGTGACTTGCACTGAATGTTGCTTTCCTGTGACTAGATGCAACAATCCTTCAGACAGTAAAAGTACAGCTGGTTGCAGTCATTTTGCAATCAGTATGCATCCTTCTTCAAATGTAGAATGAGGATTAGCAAGTAATACCACAAGACTGTGAATGTCACTGGGTATGTTGTCTTCTTTCAGTTCACTGATCCCACATGGCCATGGGATTCCAGACTATGTCCAATGCTTGAAGTAAAGAAGCTTGGCTACGTTCCGTATCAGTTCTGGAGTGTCTATACCCCACTATTCACTATTTGCATTTTCAACATATGTTCTTCTGTGCTTGGACGAATAAACTATGGACAATTCATTTCTGTGATACCTGCACTGAAACCCACTGTCTTTTCCAAACTGATCTTTCAAGCTTCTTGCACAGAGGTCGTAGACCATGTCTGTTGTCACAAGGATTTCAGATTCCTTCATTGGTGATCATCAAATCTCTTTGTAGCTGCTCAAACACAAAGAGTAAGTCTCAAAGTGTATGAGACTTGCATCCTCTTACGGATTTCTAGATTCTCAACAAGAGAAGGACGGAGATGCTGGAAAGCTTTGTACTGTTTCTCTGCTACCCATTTTGCCATTGTTGGCAATCTTCTTCTTTAGTTTCTCTCAAGTGCTTATTATAGACAGCTCTGCAAAGTGATTTCCAGCTGTCTTTATGATGACATATATCCAACGCGGCCACTTTCTATATTCTACCATCACTGTTGCAGTAAGTAACTAAGGCTTGCAAACGATTCTTTTTTTTCTCATCTTGAACATATTGGACTGCGCCTACAAAAGTTTTCTAAGCATTGTCCGTTTCAATTCAGTGAAATTTCTCAGTTTACTTGTTGCCTAAGGAGTCTCTGGTGCTCTTCTCTTCAAAGGGTTCCTTACAAATTACACATGAAGAAACAAATGAGGAACATTCTTGACTATTTTTGACTTGTGATTCAGTTGGTTTATCAGTAACTTCAGTATCAGTTTCTTTTGCAGTACTTAACAGATTGTGTGCCTCTTGTGCATGCTTCCGGTTAATGCCTACAGCATTTAACTTACAGTTTTTATGCACTTTCTTTGGCTTATCATCAACCTGTATTCACTCATAAAGAGCATCAAAACTTGTGCATAAATCATTCCGTTCTTGAGCTTTTTGGGGAAGTTTATTCCATGTGTCCTGGGAAAATTGCTGTAAGGGGTTCTTTTCAGATACTGAAGTTTTTTTCACATATGACACACACATCGTCATTGAATGTTTTAGGTTTTTTCTTGTTTGATTCTGGTAGTACTGCAACTAAAAGTGCTAGCATCTTGGTTTGTTGGTGTGGCAGTGCACTTGCAGTGCCTGCCACTTTAAGGGTTGAGTCAAGCAGCCAGCAGGTGCTTGTTTGCGGCGGCCATTTTAGAACCTTGGCTGCCTATATAAACCCAGCAGCTTGCTGCTGGCAGCTGAGACAGAAACATTGCCTGGCTGAACTGCTGAATGGAACATCTGGAAGTAGGAGCAGGAAGCTCTTGGTCCTGGGCATGACCTAAAACTGCACCCTGCTGGGGAAGGGTTGCCTGGTGGGGCCCCTGGTGGTGTGGGAGTCCCCAGGAAATGCCTGGCCAGTTTCTTCCCTGGTGAAAGATGAGGAAGGGTGCCTTAACCTCAGCCCACATCTTTGGGTGGGCTTTGCAGGCAGCTGGGGGAGTAGTGGGGGCCAGGTATGCTCACGTGTAGGTGCCTGAGCCCAGCAAGGATATGAGGTCCTGGAGACCCCAGAAGGGTTAGTGTAGAGAGCATTGGGAATCCCTGTACAGAGTAGGCCTGAAGTGCGAGTAGGCCTGAAGGGCTGTGCATGTGAGGGGACTGAGTAGGGCTGAAGGACAGCCCAAGGGGTGTGCTGAGTAGGCTTGAATGGGAGTAAGCTTCAAGGACACAAGCACAAGGGCCAGCCCCATGAGAAGTTGTGCCCGGTGAGAGGCTTGGGGCAGAATTAGCTCAGGGTTTTGGCATAAGGCCGGACCATGTAGAGTAGGGAAACTCGAGGGAACCGAAAGACTATGACGAGGCCAGTATGGGAGTAGTGAAGCCTGATGGCCCAAGATGGGCTGCTCAAGGAGGAGCAAGGGCAGTGGAGTGTGGTCCAGTAATGGCCATTATACCAAGGGCCCTGGAGAGAGAGTGGCAGAGTGGAAGAGGCTTCCTGTGAGAGGGGAGGTGGTGTGAATGTGTGTGCATGTATGGAGCCCAACTTTGGACTCAGTTTGCTCTGGTCTCTGAGGCATGGGCTGCAGTGTAGGGGAGGTTCAGAGCCACAGATAGTGCCCCTTGGCATCAGGGCATGTAATGAACAGTCTCCCATATTTACCATCAGTTTATAGGAACAGCGAAGTCATAGCAGGCAAGACTGAGCAGACTGCCCTGTAGAGACAGGTGGGCGGGCCAACGTGAGACAGCCTCAAGAGATTGCCGCCTGTCACAGCTGGGAAGTTCCAGCCCCTGTTCTATCATCCATTGTTCTTAATTATTTTTCTTCTTTTCATTCACTAAGAAGAAATGAAAAATTAATATAGGTAAGAAGTAACAACAAAAGGGTAGGATTACCAAAACATTAAGAGCAGATACCATTATATGCTATATGTCATGCCTTAAAAAGCGGTCAGTAATGTTATTTTGCATTTAAAGGTTTAGAGATGCAGAACAAAGGGACATAACCTACACACATCCTTTTTTTTTGGTAAGTAATCTCAATACCTATTTAAAGTAATTTAGGAAATCAAAATTGGCCACATAGGTACTGAGATATTGACATTTATTCATCTCATTAGTCATGGCTGCCATCTTTAAAGATGGTGGCCAAACACCAAGGTTAAAAAAGTGATCCCCAGGGTAAATTTCACTCTAAGCAACTTAAAAATAATTTCCAGTCATAAAAGAAAGGTCCCCTAAAAAAAACACACAGCCAATATAGATATAGATATGATGACTATAATTTTAAGTGGAAAACATATGGTTCCTTTTTTTCTCCCATTGTTTTTCACACTCACTTGCCTTTGTAATTCTGTTCCATACCAGACTGGAAGCAGAAGCCTTAAACTACCATAGAAGAGATTCTTCCCGGACTGCCACAGGAGAAAGCCTTTACTTATGTGACATATAATCATATATAACTTCCTGGAGGCTTCCCTTCTAGATCCCAGGACAGGACTTTGTTACAATGAAACCAAATCCCTGTTCCCCCCTACAACAAATGCACCAAAGAATGAATTGCACACTGACAACTATTGTCTTATCCTTTCTAATAACAAGTACATTGGGAAATTTCATGATCTGTTCAAAACTATGAAAGAAAACAAGCCGAATCCAATTGAATGATTTATTATTGGCCAGTTATGTGACTAGACTACTACAAGATGTAAAAATGTCAGATTTTCCCATAGGATGATTCTTTGGAAACTATAAATTTGCCACCATCATAGCTTCTTCTCTCCACCACATCCAGGACGCTCTAGGCTTACTGGCTATGAATATAATATATGAATTGTCCGAAGGGGTCAGAAAGGTGGTCCGTATAATCCGGCATCCTATTTCATTGGTCAGTACCAGCTGTTTAAGAGGAAAGTGTAAAAAACACTGTGGTAGGAATTTATTGTAGCAGCTGTGGCAAAACATTAGGTCATGACTGGCAATAATTAGGGACCTACCTAAGGTGCAGCAAGACAAAGTTTTTTTTTGCAGTCTGCTCATGGTACTTGGAGCTGATTTTGCAGGCATTTGACAGCAGACCCAACCCTTGCTGCTGACTGGTGGAGGGTGCCTTCATTCAGTTTATGTCACTAACACCTTTATTTTTTGTTGATTTCACAGTAAATTATGGCCAATGCCGGATTTCCTGTCAAGTGTGGACAATGCTGTTTCTTGCAGTTTCCAGGAATTCTGTGAAACCACAATTTAAGTAGGTCCCTAGCAATAATGTCCATCAATAATGTAGAATGCAAGAGATGCCACAAGAAAAGATGCTTTGCAATGGTGTGCAGATCACCTAGTTTAGTAGAAATAACTGAAGAAGGGAAATTAGTATTGGACGAGAATGACCCTGTGTTACTAGGAACTATATCAGTAGAAGAGATCTCACCTTGGTACACAAATGTAAGTCTGAGTGGTTGAATCATTAAATTAAAAATAGATACTGAGCACTCATAATACCATGCAGTTTGAGGGCAAGAGATGGACGCATATGAAGCCATGCAGAGAGGATTAGAAAGCAATAAGCCTTAAAATATATTCCAAAAATAATATTTTTATTCAATATTTTTAGCAAAAACCGTTCTGAAATTGTTCTTGAAAAACTGGCTCTGGTAAACATGTTTAATTTATCAAAACTTGCATTTTCCCTAATTGAAACTGTTGAATAACCAATTTTTAAAAACAGTGTTAAACATACCATTAAAAGTTACACACACAGAATATTGCAGCAAGGAAGAGCCCCGTTTCAAAATGTTCACTATGACAATGTATTTGAAATATAACTTTTTTCCCCCCCCAAAATTCCTTTTTTCACATTTGGACCAATGAAGGTTTGTAGCCCACTCCGAAATCTCTCTTTATAATCATTACTATTGTAACTCTAGATATTCTATGTAATCAGACCTAGAGGGAAGTAAAAAAAGTTACCTCTTTGCTTATTCATGTCTTTCTCCCTAATTTCTTGCGGGGGGGATGCCTGTGTCAAGTTGTCTTTCAAATATTCTGCCTTTCAATCTGTCACGGGAAGGGCAGAGGGGAGGGTAAGTAGACTTTGGGGCGGGGGTTGAGCAGTTTGTGTTCAGCAGCAGGTAGATGGCCTTTTGATCTCGTGTGCAGTGCAGGGCAGGAGGGCCTATGGCTAAGACTCTGTGGAGACGGGCTCCACAGCTAGGCCTCCTCTGCTAATTCCCTTCTGAAGTGCTGGAGCCACTGTCACTTCTCATTAAAAGAGGCAAATGCCTTTGTTTTAATTTCTAACCGGAGTGGACTGGATAATAATATTAATCCCAGCAGGAGGTTGCAATGGAAGGCACCTCTTCGCTTCAAATGTTTGGACAAAAAAATTGGTCTCATTAGGGTAGAAGTCCAGAAGATGTCGCTTTTGTACCCTTGTCTTGAATGCAATCGACTGGCTTTGTTCTGTTTGAAGTCCTCCTCATCTCATCCGGGCAAGACCAGAACGATAATTGGTACTGAGCAACAGCTTGCTGTCAGGGAGCCAGGGAAGAGATTGAGAGAGAAAGAAACAAAAGGGAAGGGAAGATTTCTGGCACCAGACTTGCAATTCCTTATTTTCTCAAGAGACAAGGAAAGAGTGAAGTAACCAACCCGAATCATTTTTCCCCATCCTAGAGTGGCAGCTGCTAGAGTTAAAGATCTCTATTTATTCCTAAAACTCAGCTCTAAAAGAAGTCTCTGGACAGAGAACTAGTCAGTAACAAAGAAGAATAACAGATGCGTATGTGAGAGCTATTTGTAATAGTTTGTTTTCAGCTTTCATTTTTTTTTCTTTTAAACAGGATTCCAAAAATCTACCACAAATCTGGGCATTTAGGCCCATTGCTTTCAAACTAGATTTGTATGTACAGCCATGCAAAAGGATAAGGGGAAATAAAACCTGTCTTCAAATATATGCCCCTGCAGGAGACTTTCAGGCCTTGAATGAGTAATGCCATGTGTGTTCCTCTTTTGCCTCATCCCTGAAGCAACCTTTCTGGTGTGGAAACAAAGTGGTTCTTCTCTTCCTATAAAATGGCCAGTGGAGATAAAATCAGCAGTGGATTGGGGAGTAGTAATCTACTCCTGGTCAGGGTGAGGGTCTAATTATTATGTTTTTAGAGCAAGAGGAGCTCAAAGAGGAGACTGTACCTCTAGATTCTTTCCATGGGGCTACCCGACTTCCTCATCTCTTTGCTCGAGTTTGCTCATATAAACAGCATCTGCAGTAGTAAGGGTTACCTCCTTCCTGAGGGCTGACGTGATGACATCAACAGGAAGTTCTCATCCATCTTCCCGTGTGTGTGTGTGTGTGTGTGTGTGTGTGTGTGTGTGTGTTGTTGCAATAAAGCCCTTTTTGAGAGAAAGAAGTCTCTCTGCCTTTTCATGAGCTATAAAATAACCCAGCATCCACCAACCTTTCTGGTGGCCTGCTCTCCCCCTGTTGAAAATAGTTTCTGTGATATATTGTATTTTCAAGAGGATCAGACATGAGCCTAGGATAACCACCTGCCCCTAATTGGGCAGGACAGATCCTCAGTGGGAACCTCAAGTCCCATTGTCCCAGGCTGTATGACACCAGGACACAATTTATTCTGGATTCACAGTATCTGCAGGGATGGGGAAGCTGCGGGTGTCCTCTTGCAGGCTAACAGCTTTCCAGCCTGCAAGGGGCTGCCAGGAGCAGGATGCAAGGGGTGCTACATCCATGTGCATGCTCACATACATGCATGTAGGTGGCAAATACAGCCAAGAAGTGTGGAGAGCAGCTCCCTGCATGGAAATCTATGGGGGGAGGCAAATTGTGGTCCTCATGGTGAGGGAGGGAGTGGGACAGGGGCTGGGGGTGCTGCCTAGCCAGGGCGGTGCATGAGGATGGGGCAGGGAGCAGGATGGAGCCATGAGTGGCTTGTCCAGGGGGGCGGAGGGCATGGGGGCATGTGTCCCCCCAGATATGTGCACAGGGCAGGGGCAGATGTGACTTGCCTGCTGCAGACTCAGGGTCCTCCACCTGCTGCCCTTCCCCCAGGAGCCCTGTACTGGATGTGCTGTCATGGCGAGATACCCCCTGTCCACATGGCAGCAGCAGGGGTGGCAGCAGTGGCGTGAAATTGTGCCCCCTGCCAGGTGCACAGGGGACATGCGGCAAGCACAGGGCTCCTGAGGGAAAGCAGGGCAGGGAGCCCAGAGCCTGCAGCAGGCATCCCGCAACTGCTTCCCACTCCACTCTGCTCAGCTCTTGTCCAGTGGCGGTGGCAGCCGTGGCAGGGGGAGTGCAGAGTGGGAGGGCAGGCAAATGTCTCACCTTCTCCTTTTGAAAAGGTGGTCACCCTACACAAGACAGCTGGAACTGCTCGTTACACCCTGCAATACCAATCAGTTAAATCTCACAGTAAGGAGACCTCCACTAGACAAATTGATTTGAGTGCTTAGACCATGGATGGGCAAAATATGGTCTGTGGGCCAGATCTAGCCCACCAAGGCATTTTGTCTAGTCCACACTATGTCCTATGGCCCTGCCTAGCCCAGGTGTGTGGGGCAGCCTGAACAGTGGTGCTGAGGCCAGTTCTGCCAAACCCAGGTTTGCAGAAGAGTTGGGGCAGCATGGTTGCTGGACTCCATTTCCCAGCAGCCCCAGCAGTGCCTCCTCCTGACTGCTGCTGCTGGACCCAGCCCCATTGTCTGGGCACCCTGGGCTGTCTCCCTGCACTCACTGCGGGGCATGGGAGCCATGTGGGCAGGGCAGATGGGATGGGGCCGCAGTCAGGTGGGGAGTTGACTCTGAGAGCGGGATGGGCGGGTGGTGACAGTGCGGGGCTGGGGCCTGGGAATATTTGATGTCCTCTAGAGTTGCGGTACACGCCACTGGATCTGGGCTCCATCCATCCCAGCATTGCAGCGTTCACGAGACATGCTGGTACCTCGAGGTATGTAGAAAAAACATTTAAAGCTGTCTCTCTGTCCAAATCGCTGAATATCTCTGAATCAATTTGAAGGGTTCTGATTCGATACGGAGAGATTTAAGGGTCCTCTGATTCGATTGAGATTCAGAGATTCGGCCACCAAATCGGGCTGAATCTCCACCGAATCAAATCAGGGACCGAAGCTTTGCGCAGCTCTACTTGTCACCTACATTCACCCAATAGGATACAGCACAAGCTAGCATTGACCAAACACCTTTCTGCGGACACCACTAGGGGGACGAATCTTATTGCAGTGTTTGCCCATTATAAGCCAGACAAGCTTCCCGGGAACATACGCACCTCTCATGTAGGCAGTGTCTGTCTCCAGTCAAGAGTTAAGAGCCCGACAGCAGAAAGCAGCATCCCTGGATAAGACCTGGAGTCGATATGGGGCTAAGCGAGGGGAAAGAGGTAGAAATGAAGTTGCTTCAGAAGGTAGAGGCAGTAATACATTGCACCTACATTGAACAGTAATCAAGCACCTACATTGAACACCTTCAAGAGCAAATTGGATGCTTATCTTGCTGGGATCCTATGACCCCGGCTGACTTCCTGCCCTTCGAGCGGGGGGCTGAACTCGATCTTCTGAGGTCCCTTCCAGCCCTAATGTCTATGAAATCTATGAAATACAGCAAGGAGTTGAGCAAATGGAGGAATGCTGAGCACTGGAGTGAAACGGCTGTAATAATCACTGTACAAATCCCCTGTGCTAGGAGGCGTATTGTCAGCTGAAAAGAAGAAAGTCTGGGTTTGAACTGGAATTTTGGGGGGAAATTACAGAAAGTGTTCAATTAATTCCTCATTTACCAGCCCTGTACATATTGCTTCTCTCCTTCCTTGCCTTTTCCCCTCCAACTGAGCTGAATCACCCACTGTCAGTGTGTTTAGAAACAGGTTGGAAATTAATGTTTCTTTCCTGTGAGGTCCTGTCAGAAAAGAAAAGGGATTTCTTGGGATATTCTTTTTTATTATTATTAAATTAAACCTACAAAGCTACTTTATAGGTGAGTCCAGTCGCTTTATAGATGAGTCCAGTTTCTGCAGGTCTCTGAAACAGGCCTGATGAAGATTGAGCTAAAGGAGATCCTAAAAGTATTCCGGCTCCCTATTCAAATGCATGAACGGCAGTGTAGAAAAAGCTCACTGGGTAAGTCACCAAGCAGGGGATCAAAATGCTTGGCCTCTGTTTCTGGTTTCGCCACTCTGTGACTATGGTTACATCTCTTTACTTCCCTAGGCCTTAGTTTCTTTGTCTGCATCATGAGGAAAAAGAATGATAATTACCTTCCTTTATAAGGTGCTGAGATCTTGCGATGAAATATGTTATACGCAAGTTTTTTATTAAGTGCCTAAATATTGAGTGGAGATAGAAAGACATAGGTCAAAAGTAAAGTTTGTCAGTATACTTTCTATGAAAGTTTTCTGTGGGGGAAAAGGCATTTTTAACAAATTCAGAACTTTTCATGGGGACATGACAATTTTAATGATTTTTTTAACTAGGACAAGCCAAAATGATTCATTCTGATTCTTGTTTTGTTAAGACTGGAAGTTTTACTTTCTTGAAACAAGAACATCCTTTTTAACTTTATTATTTTGCCTGTTACCATAACAGATACATAAGATTGTCATGCAATATATGTAAAAAAAAAGAAACTAAATTATTCAGTATTGTCCTTACAAAACATTTTGATGGTCCCAAATCAAAAGCTCTTGGGATTTTCATTTAATGGACAATATGGGCATTTAATTCTGATGCAAACTTAGAACAAATCAAAATGTTGGAATTTCTCATAGAATGGAAATTCCAGTTCACAGCCAGCTCTAGTCAACAATCACTCAGGGAGCTACTTAAGAAATATTATATTATCCCACAAAAATTGGATGAAAACAAAACATTTTACTTTTCATTAAAGATTTTTTTTCTCTTCCAAAACATCAAAATTGAGCAGGATATTGTTAAAACCTGAAACATTTTCTATGAAAATGTGTAATTTTTACATTAAAATTTCTATTTTGCCAAAAAATCACTTCCCCTAAAAAGTAAGTTCTATAAGAAAAATCTTTGAGCAATGCTAGTCATGTTTGACCATGTTGCAACATATCTGACCATGTTGGAATCCAGTATAATACCACCCCTTTTTGGTTATGATTATCTAACAATAATTGCATGCATTTGTTCTATACGAGGTATCAGATTTTGGTCCTCAGAGCTCTTGTTGGGGATCTCGGGAGACTTAGCTTGTTATGTGATGCTGTTGAATATATGATCTCTGTTTAATCTCTTGGTTATAAATTGCATCAAATGACATTAAAACTACCTTAACAGCATTTTTAATGTTAGTGGGTTCCTATACATGTGCAGGGAGCCTGCTCCAATGTCCTGGAAATCCAGCGGATTGGAGCAGACTCTAGCCTCACATGTATCAGCGTCCATGTGCTGAAAAATGGTGGCAGGGCGCTATGAACTAAAACTCATTTGATGACCTTTAGTTAAAAGTACCCTGCCACCATTTTTCAGTGTGGGGACACTGAGACACATGACGCTCGTGTATTTTTAATTAGCGCAGCTCACTAATTAAAGTACTCCCCCATGCCTCCCAAAGCATGTGTAAAAATGCCTAGTGTGCATAACATTCCTGAACTAATGAAGCCGGTGTTTTAGCTCTGGAAGTTCTCAGTTCAGTCCCTGGTGCCTCAGCCAAGATGACAACCAGTCCCTAAGCAATTGCTTAGGTGACTAACTGGAATGGTTAAGTAATTGTGAATATAAGAGAAATGCTGTAGGCCTATGCCAATGGAAGGCGAGGTGTCTGTGAGGTAATCTGTGTTGAACTGCAGTGTACACTGTACAAAAATAAGAGAAGCCCTGCTGTGATGTATCTCTGCTTCTTATAATGTAGTCTGAACCCAGCCAAGTCCAAAGGTTGGTGCAGAAATGGAGCCTGTAGTGCCGAAAGGTATAATTTAGAGATGCTTCCTAATGTGGAAGACTGAGGAGTCTGGAAATAGGGAGGTAGTCCCTTAGTGACAGGGAAGTTAGAGACACAGAAAAGGTTTGCCAATTTGTTGCTCCACAATTACTTTGTTGTTTAGTTCTTTTTCATTCACATATGCCTGTCCTTATGTGAACATTATTATCACTCAGACCTTTGCCCCTAATTACTCCTGTCTTAGAAGCATGCTGCACAATCTGTATTTGTCCTGATCTTTGCCTAAGAGATGCAAGGAGTCTTTTCTCCTTCTTTGTTGTGCCTTTGGACAGGGTCTGATCTGGCATTTTCTAATGAGGCTCCAAGTTCAGATAAACTTCAGAACAGACTTGGGCTCTGTTCCAAACTTTGCATCCCACTGGACATTAAAGACATTGTACCTTAACCTGTCATTTATCCATGACTGTTAACAGTCAGCCTTGGTCCCCAAGCCTCAATCTCTGTACTCCAGCCATTACTTGTGGGAAGAGAGAAAGAAACTTGTCCTTTTTTCTTTTTTCATTTCCTCTGTGTAGCCTCCATTTATTTAAAAAATGGTTGTCTGAAAGGGGCTCACCATTTTGGGATAGTCCCCATGGAGATTAGTGGGCAGAGTGCAGGGGAAGAAGGCAAAGGTTCATAATTGCATGGTATATATAAACTATATCCAATGGCCTGGGAAATATAGGATTACACTACATACATAGTGTAAAATGTTTGTTTATTTATATCACATATATAATCACAAAATTCATTCCACAGGACTTGCAAGACAGTCATTTCAAACCCTTGTCTAAAGTGGAAGGTGACAAAAGAAAGGCAAAAGTTCAAAGTAATAATAAACTCCTTTTTGTATTTTTATGTACGTCTGCATCAGTGCTCTGGAGAAGCTTGCAGTCTCCTGGGGTGGGTGAGTGTTTATATGCAACACAAAGGCTTTTAACGTCAGTGCAAAATATGCAAAAAAGCTCCTCAAAAAGACTGTCTTAGAAAGAAACTTGCTTCTTGGTAATGTTAATACAGGGGTGGGCAAAATGTGGCCTGCAGGCCAGATGTGGCCCGCAAGCCCATTCTATCCAGCCCGCAGGGCCCCTAAAAAATTTAGAAAATTATTATTTATCTGCCCCTGGCTGCCTGTCATGCGGCCATCAATGGCTTGCCAAAACTCAGTAAGTGGCCCTCTGCCCAAAATAATTGCCTGCCCCTGTGCTAATACATAGTTTTCCATTGTAGTTGTTTAACCTCTTTCTTTTGATATTGGCTTATCAGAAACAAAGACTTAGATGTACAGCAGGGTCTGGTTTGGTATAGCAGTTCCTATGTTCCTAAAGGCACCAGGCTATAAGCTTCACGGCGCTCAATTTAATTTTGCTAAAAACAAAGAAGTGCTGAGCCACTGTGATCTCTACCACATGATCTTTCAGTGGTACAGTTTCAACTGCTGGGCAAAATGAGGTATGGCATCAAGATTTTCCAATATTTGCTTGGGAAAATAGTTTACTTTTCTCTAACTGTTACTATGAAGTAGTTTCAAATGGTATAGCCTCTTATATATCATATAGAACCCATAATGGCCTGAAAGCTTAATTAGCATGAGCCTAGGGTTTTGCGTTACTTGTAACTTCATAAAATGTGTGATTAAACTTTGAGTTGGAAATAAACTTTCTCCATGGTTATGTTAGTGCAGTGGTTCCCAACCATTTTTTGCTGCAACCCGCTGCTGGGAGCAGCGGTGGCTGGAGGCAGGGGTGAGGAAGCTCTCGGCATGCGGTGCGACTCATCCTTTGTGTGCAGTGCCACCAGCATTGCCCCCATGACCCTCATTTGGGTTGTGACCCAAGGTTGGAAACTGCTATGTTTGTGCATACTTTTCGCATATGGGTATTTAACATCTTTCTCTGCACAGATGTGTGTTGGCTACGGCTTTATAAAAGTTTACTCCATCACCAACTCTTGGGTTTCATAGATTTCATAGATTTCATAGACATCAGGGCTGGAAGGGACCTCGGGAGATCTTCGAGTCCAGCCCCCTGCCCAAAGGGCAGGAAGTCAGCTGGGGTCATAGGATCCCAGCAAGATAAGCATCCAATTTATTCCTGAAGGTGTTCAATGTAGGTGCTTGAACCACCTCCGATGGCAGGCTGTTCCAGACCTTGGGGGCTCGGACAGTAAAGAAATTCTTCCTTATGTCCAGCCTGAAACATTCTTGCAGGAGTTTGTGACCGTTCGACCTAGTCATCCCTTGGGGCGCTCTGGTGAACAAACGTTCCCCCAGATCCTGGTGGTCACCCCGATAAACTTATAGGTGGCCATCAGATCACCCCTGAGCCTACGCTTTTCCAGGCTAAAGAGTCCCATGGCTCTCAGCCTGTCATCGTAAGATCTGTTTTCCTGACCTCTGATCATGCGCGTGGCTCTCCTCTGGACTCTCTCAAGCTTCTCCACATCCTTTTTGAATTGTGGAGCCCAAAACTGGACACAGTACTCCAGCTGCGGTCTCACCAAGGCCGAGTACAAGGGGAGAACGACGTCCCAGGATTTGCTCGAGAAGCATCTATGGATGCAAGCCAGCGTTTTGGTCGCTTTACTAGCCGCAGCATCACATTGCAGGCTCATGTTCATCTTGTGGTCAATGATGACCCCCAAGTCTCTTTCTTCCGTAGTGCTATCCAACGTAGCACTGCCGAGCCTATAAGGGTGCTGCAGGTTTTTCCTCCCAAGGTGGGGAACCTTGCATTTTTCGGTGTTAAACACCATCAGGTTCTCGTCTGCCCATTTGCTGAGCTTGTCCAGGTCAGCCTGGATCACCCGCCTATCTTCTGGCATGGATGCTTTGCCCCAAAGTTTGGTGTCATCGGCAAACTTGGCCAGTCCACTCTTGACTCCAATGTCCACATCATTAATGAAGATGTTGAACAGTATGGGTCCAAGGACAGATCCTTGAGGGACCCCACTGGTCACAGGGCACCACGATGAGTGACTGCCATCAATTACAACCCTGAAGGTACACAAGGAAAAGTTCAGCTAACTTTGTATTAGTAATGTGATGTGCGTTGGGTGGAAGCATAGTCTAGCGGACGTTCGGAGATCTAAGTTCTAGGCCTTGTTCTACCACCAACCTGCTGTGAGACCTTGGGCAAGTCACTTTGTCTCTGTTTCCCTTCCTCCCCTTTGTCTGTCCTACCTACTGGGCTGAAAGCTGTTTGTGTATACTTGTACACTGGCACAACAAGGCCCTTCCTTCCATAAGTTGGTGTTGCTGCAATAGGAATAGCAATAATCACCTATAGGGGTGTGTGAAGCTTCAGTTCCTGATTCAATTTGGCAGAGATTCAGCCCGATTTGGTGGCTGAACCTCCAAATCTGAATCAAATCAGAGGACGCGTGAATTTCTCTGAATCGAACTGGAATCCTGTGAATCGATTCGGAAAGATTCAGCGATTCAGACATAGACACAGCTTTAAATCTTTTTTCTACATATCTCAAGGTACCAGGCAGCTCGTGAACACTGCAATGCTGGGGTGCATGGAGCATCCCACAGAAGCACGGCGGTCTCCCCAGTGTGCTCGCAACAGACCCAGAAGTGGACCAGAAGCAATTGGAAACTGGTCTATTTCCATAGCAGAACAGAAGTTCAGCACACAGACTGGTTTAAAAATGGCAAAACCCAGTCTAAAATTTGCCTCCCACCCACCAAAGGGTGAATGTTCTGTTCTGTTTATCACCACTATAAATTACTCCATTTACAGAAAACTGCATAACTTGGATCGACTTTGCCTAGGGTTTTTTGAATGTCTGTACCTAACCTAGGAGGGAAAATGAAACCTACATTTTCAGAGACAAGGAAGCTGCTGAATGGGTTTTTAAAGTGGTGGCTGTCTGAAAGATTCACTGATACTTGTAATATGAGAATTAGCCCTGACATGAGATAAGAAGGTAGAGTGCTAATGGGTAGCTTAAAATAATGTTGCTTATCACAGGCTGGTGCCATTTATAACAAGATTTTAGAAATAAAGTCATTTGCAACCTGGTTATCATTAGCACATGTGGTGTGTATGTCACTACACAATGAATAAATGGCTTTTGCAACATGGCCAGATCCAGAAATTCTGATTGGCTGTCCGTTATATCATAGCACTGGCTTGAATAAAAAGGTCTTTGAATGTTTTGATTACTTTTTAAAATTGTAATTTCATTTCATAATAGTAATGAGACACCCTGGGGCAATGTGTTTCTTTGGGATTATTGCCTTGAGCTTTTGTAGCTTTATGACATATGCTATAATCACAAAGAAATGCATAGCCTGTCACTTCTCGTTACTTAAATATGGGTTATATATCCATGTATTAGATGAGATGGATAGATTAGGGCCATAAAATTATATGGACATTGGTGACAAAAGTTAGTTTGTGTAAGTGTTCCTAATAATGGTTTGCAGCTGTAATAGCTCAACTTGGAAACATCCCTGAATCCAAGGTCTGTTTTCACCTCTCTTACAAGTTGGTTATGAGCTTATACTGCCTATCAAACTGCTGGACCAGTCAACAAATAGGAGAGATAATTCTTTGGTCTTATGCTTCCTGTTTTGTGTTATAGGGCTTGCCTTGGCTGCAGATAGCACCAAGAAATTCCCAGTAGACAGACTTCTACTACAAGCTGACTCACAAATGCCTCAAGGGGTTTTTACTGGTCAAGTCCCTAGAGGCGCGTCCACACAAAAAGAAATTCTTGATAAAAAAATCCCACAGTCACTCTGTAAAATACCCTGAAATCCATGTCCCTCCACAATAAAACAAAAGACCACTATATATATATAGAGAGAGAGAGAGCACGAGAGAGAGAGTTAGTTGGGCAATGATATATCTACAGTGTTAAAGCAATTTGGAAGCCTACCAATGTCTCTATCATTATAATCAAAAGGATTCTAAATACCTGTATCTTTTGCTGTTTGCCTTTGGCTTTCTTACCATAGAGCAGTTAGAGCTCCCCCTGACTCCTTCACTAACCAGGATGTGGGAACAACTGGCCCTGCAGCCACAGCTCCTGTGAGCAGGTCTCATCCTGTCTGGCAGCTGGGCATTCAGAGTGTGTGCTGGGGGGATGTGCTACCCCCCACCCCAAAGCCTACATGCCCCACCCCTGCTTGCTCCCCCAACCACCCCGGACTGCTGCCCTGCCTGGCCCCATCCCGTGCTGACTCCTGCAGCCTTCACCATGACTGGCCTGATCGGCCCCGCTTGCAGCCCCAGCACCCCCACAGCATGCATCTGCCAGCCACTTAGAAGATGGACAGCTCTCCTTTAACTCAAGCTGTTGTGAGGAGACCCGGCTGGCGGAAGCTTCCTTATTCCCCTCAACATATCCTTCATTACATTATCCTTACCTTACACACTGAGCCACCAATGTGATGTTTGAGCCACCAATGTGATGTTGCAGCTGGTAAAATGAGCAAAACACTGGCTTGCATCCATAGATGCTTCTCAAGCAAATCCCATGATGTCATCCTCCTGCTGTACCCGGCTTTCGTGGGGCCTCAGCTGGAGTACTGCATCCAATTCTGGGCCCCACAGTTTAAAAAGGATGTGGAGAAGCTTGAGAGAGTCCAGAGGAGAGCCATGCGCATGATCAGAGGGCAGGAAAACAGGCCTTATGATGAGAGGTGAGGCATGGGACTCCTCAGCCTGGAAAAGCACAGGCTCAGGGGGGACCTAGTGGCTGCCTACAAGTATAAAAGGGCTGTACATCAGGATCTGGGGGAATGCCTGTTCACCAGAGCGCCCCATGGGATGACAAGGTCAAATGGTCACAAACTCCTCCAAGACCGTTTCAGGCTGGACATAAGGAAGAACTTCTTTACTTTCCAAGCCCCCAAGGCCTGGAACTGACTGCCACCAGAGGTGGTGCAAGCACCTACTCTGGACTCTTTTAAGAGATATTTGGATGTTTATCTTACTGGGATCCTTTGACCCCAGCTGACTTCCTGCCCCTGGGGTGGGGGGCTGCACTTGATGAGCTCCCAAGATCCCTTCCAGCCCTAATGTCTATGAAATCTATGAAATTATATGATAATATAGGACTAGAAAGGAACCACTGGGGTCAGTGAGTCTAGTTCCCTGTCAATCCAAGACAAATCCAGGGAATCAACCTTATATAATCTTTCACAAACCATTTAAGTTCCTTCTCAAAACTAGTTATTCCTTCTATCAGGAGGAGGAACCTGCCCCTTTTACTGTATGCAGAACAGATATATTCAGCCTTGCAACATCCAGGGATGAAAAAGGGGGTTTTTCTAGTATTTCAAGCTTGAGTGGAAGCAGTTCTGGATGCCAATTTCCAACTCTGCCACTGACTCATGTGTAACCTTAGTCAACTGAAGCTTCCCCATCAGTAAAATTGGAGTCTTTTTCATGAGGGTGTTGAGAAGCTCTACTAACCAAAGTACTGAGATGCCATTATATAACACACACTATATGTGTTTAAAAGGGTAGGGGTGTTTCAGCCTGGAAGTCCATCATCCACCATTCTGATGGCCTGCTTACTGCATATACTGAATGTTGCCAATGTGTCAAGAGGGCAGCTGGAGGGATCTGAAAGAATCCCTCATGTACATGTCACTGTACAAGGCAGTAGTGGATTAGCTATAGAAATCACTCTCCTGGTGTAATCCCGACCTGTCACTGTGTGTCACTTCTGTCCCTTTGCAACACAATAATGAGTGTGTTTTTTGGCTGTGATACTAATACAGAAGCTCCTAAAGCCTGAGTCTTGTAAATGAGGAAGGGCAATTCACATCATTTGGCTGTGGGCTGTCTTGGGGGAAGGAAATTCAGACTAAAGCTCTAGGTAGTTTTAATGGGACACACCACTCCCGGCTTATCACTTCATCAGTTCCTCACTGCTGATATAGTCTTAACTGAGTTAAAAGTTTGGAGGAGATTTTTCTTTGCAGCACAGTGTGAGTGCTTAGCCATTAAAGTTGGAAGAATCCATGGCCCTGTATTAGTCCCCTTCTTTCCCATGACCAGGGGAAGAAATGGATATGCTAAATTAACTCATGTTGTTGTTTGGTTTCTGAAAGGCTTTCTCTTTCTCAACTGAATGATGCTATACAGGAAATTCTCTGCTTTTCAGTGCTGAGTGCAACTGGTGTTTTATGTGCTATATTTTTAGTTTCTCCAAACTCTGCCTGTAGCAAGTAGAAACAGTAGCATTTTGCTTCAATTTATTGTAGATAGATTGTGCCCTCGTTCATATTTAAATATGTTTTTATTCTTTCTTGCTGTTTTCCTTAGCCTTTATATTTGATTATAATAATGCTTGTTTCTATATTAGAGACACAGGGTGCATCTACACAAGACTTTAACTGCAGAACTGCCTAATTAGGTCTGCAGTAAAGGCTCAACATCTACAGGTGTTGGATTATTAGACTGCAGGAAATTAATTAACTCCACCCAGGTTAATACTTGTAAATACAAGTGCTATCTTATGGCAGAGTCCTTTAGTACATGTGTAGATGCTGATGCAGCTGGTGGGGCCTGAGCATTCTTCAGTGCAGGGGCTGCCTGCTGGCTAGCCCTAAGCTAGAGCACCCTCATGCCCAGGCAACCCCTCCACAGCACATTGAGATGGGTCAGAGAAGCCCCAGGCTCAGGGCCAGATTAACACATAGGCAAACTAGGGACATGCCTAGGGCCCTAAGTGAAGAATGGGCCCAGTTGTGCTTATTTTACATATTATTGTTATTGAGCAAAAAAAAGTAGCGGCCCACAAGTTTGCCTATGGCCCACTAAAGGGTTAAAATCCAACCCTGCCCAGCTGGCAGGCTGACCTCTTGGGCTGCTCTGATCTAGCTCAACCTGCTGCGGTCCCAGGTACACATTCAAATGTGGCATCCCAGAGCAATAAACTCCTGTGTGCTGTGCACCAGAGTTTATTGCTCTGTGCTAATAGTATGTGTAGATGCAACCACAGATGGTCAAATTCTGTTCTCAGTTAAATCGCTGCAACTCCTATCACAGGCAACTCTTACATAGGCACTAGATGAACAGTGTCTACCTCACTTCTAATCCATATTATACCCTCATGTTTCCCTCTGCTCTCAACTGTAAAGTAGCCAAATATAATTCTCATGCTTCCTGTCTCATTGTAAAATTTTACATTGCAAAACCTCCTGTCTAGTTTCTCAGATTAAGCTCAGGACATGCACCCCCTTTTATACACCTGGGATTGCACTAATGAGGCCCACCTGGCCTGAATGACAGGCTGAGTCAGTGGGGTATCTCTGTGCAGGCTCTTAAAGTCCTGGTCTCCCAAAGGCATGCACAACTTCCAGTTATTTCAGTGAGGGCTGTGTTTATGCCTGAGATAGTAAAAGTAGCCCCTTAGGCCACTGCTTAGCAAATACATGAGGCTGTGGCACAAGGCAAAGATAGTGTTGCGCACTGCATATGAAATTTCAAATACTTGCAATTGCCAATTCAGACTCTTAAACATGGGGACATCATCCATTCTCTGGTGATGAGGTGAATCCAAGTTTATTTAGAGTTCAGACCAGATGATTACTACAGCTGGGGAGACCCTGCCTTGCCTGTTCATTTTGTTTTCCTTGTGCAATCATTTGCATTTGGACAAGGGGAGTTAGATTGGTCCCTGGTGCAGAAGATGATAACATGGGCTGGAGTCTCATGTCACACACACCAAGTTAACTTCCGTGGCTTCAGTGGAATTACCCCAGTTTACACACTGTTGTGAATGAGATCAGAAGTGGACCCAAGCTTTAAGCCAAAAGCAGGCCTGCCCCAAAACATGAATCTAGCCTAGCCCCTAAACTTTGCAATTCACATTCAAATGTGGCAGCTCAGGCCTATCTCAATATGGTGAACATTTGGCTGCAAAGTAACTCTTTATCATACCCACTGGTTGCTGAGCCTGCCTCGCCACCAGTATGACAAAGGCCACTGGAGTGGGGAAGCAAACGTGGTACAGCAGGAGCACTGTTCTCTGGGCTGTACAGTGAGCTAGTGAAACATTATAGTCACCAGGGGATACGCTCAGGCCAAAAGAGAAAGCAGAAAAACAGGTGAGAGAGAACAATGACTCCTTCTCTGTTTCAAAGATTCCTTTTTTCGCTCTCAGATGCTTTCTCTTTTAATTTCTTCTTTATATCTCTTTCCTCCTTCTTTTGCTCTATTACAGGGACTGTTTCCTCTGCCTGATGACTTTCCTGTCTGCCTTCATTTCCCCCTTCTTTTCCTTTCTTTCATTCTCAATCCTCCCCCCCTCCGCTTTCTGTCACTCCTCCTGAGCAAACTACCCGATTGGTGTATATTTCACTTATTTATCCCTAGACACATACAACTTAGTCTCCCATGCCTGTGGGTGTGTTTTATGTTTCGTTCATGATGTTATGTTCAGTGAAGGTTTTGTTTCATGTCTTTCCTCTTCTGTTAGTTTTGGGGGAAAATATAAATATATTTTTTTTATTGCATTCTTTATTTTTATAACAGTCTTCAAAGTCCTTCGGAGAAGTCTCCTGTCCCTAAGGCTTCCTCCCCTCATCTTTACAGTACAATTGAAACTGGTTGCCTCAGAACATTTCCCACCATCCCTGAACAAATTCTCCTGGGGGCACTTGGCAAAATCCCCATCCCTCTCCGGTGCTCTCCCAGAGCTCGTTAAACATTAAATTACTCAGGAAATAAATCATGGTTCAGCATAGATTTCAAAGCTAGGAGAACTCCCCATTCAACAGGCAGATGGGCTAAACAGTCCTATTCAGCACAGTGAACTGCGAGCCAAAAGACAGGACAGCCCCTCTGTGTACCCTTCCTAGCAATGTTGGAGTGCAAATAGCTTTTAAAATGTCAGGTTTATTTTTAAAGGGTGAGCCTGATGCTCAAGGAGGAGAGAAATAAGTGACAAGAACCAGGAACAATGCACTCAGCTACACTTGTCATTGTGGTCGTGTGCTGACCTGCCACACCTGCCTTGAACTGCTCTGCTGATACATCTCAGTCCCAATATGCAGCTCCCACTGCAGCATCTTCCTCTATCCCCATAATGCTGACTGTGAATACTGATTCTGAGTTGCTCTCCTCCTGGCAGTGACCTGGGCTGCAGACCTGTCAGTGGATCTTTGTCCTCACCTACATACAGCGCAGTGGGATTCTAGTCCTGGAAACCCTTACAGCTCTGGCAATGCATCTCACTATAGTCCTGAACTGCAGCACCCATGCATTCTGGTCTTAGCCACCTTCTGCCATCAAGCCAGTGCATTTTTATCTTTCCTTGCAGGACCTAACACTTCAGTTGCTACTCCAGATCTGCTCCTACAGACAAACTGCTGCTCCTCAACCCTGGACTGTGCCATCCCCTGCTATTCTTGAATAAAGATGAATTAAAGCAATCAAGGACTCCAGCCACAGCTTGCTATAGCTCCCCTCCTTCCTTGAGGTTGCAGTTAAAATGAACGGGGCAGTCCACCTATCTTGTGTTAATGTTTCAAACTCTCTGCAGACTCAGGATGGCACTGGTGACACATGAATCACATTTCCAATCAACCCATGAGAGTTAAAACTCCTTGTCTCACTTCCATTGGATTTGTAATGATTCAGGGAGAAGTTTCAGACCCATAAAGTCTATGCTTATTAGACTTGTCTAGAGGCTCTTTCTCTTCTACCTGTCATGCTGCAGGAGAGTTTCCCCTTTGCACTTACAAGTGCTGCAGAGCTGGAGTTAGGACCCTAGGGCCTTTGTACATGCCACAAAATTGGCATGTACTTTAACATGGCTTAAATATCCTTTTGCACCACTTTAATGGTGTTACTGTTTGCACATTCAGTGGCATATTCTGCTTTAAATGACTTTGATACGTAGCAAGATAAAATACTTCTAATGTGTTTTAATATGCTACCTAACAAAGTTCAGCAGTGCTTGGGGCTCTGGAAGCTAATGTGCTTGGGGTTTGGCAGGCCCCATGCAGCTCAGGGGCTGTGGGACCCAGCGGCAGCCCATGCAGGCAGGCTTCACTGAAGAAGAAGAAAAAAAGTGGTGAGCCTGATCTTTCTTTTTTTTTCCTCTCTGCGAAGCCTGCCTGCCTACATGAGCTGGGGAGGGGCCCAGTGCTTCCCTCTGCGGCTGTGGGGCTCCCTGGGACTGCCCAGGCCAGGTGCCAGTGGGCGGGTGCCACCTGGGGATCCCCATGCAGCTCTGGGACTGCTCAGCCCACGGGCAGCTCACCCACCCCACTGCCTGCCCGCCAAAGAGGCAGGTAAGGATTTTTAAAAACCCACTGTTTCAATTTAGGGAGAACTGAACTGAATTCAACCCCCGTGGCATGTACAAGCAGCCCTAGGTGATCTCATATAAGCACCAGGCCTAGGGGCAATCATTACACATAAACTGGTTTAAGTGATCAGAAACTGGTTTAAACCTGTAACAAAACAAATGTTCAGTGCACATAAATCAGTTTGAAAAAGGCTGAAACTAGTGTGAGATAAACCTGGTTGAATGTAGTATCAGACTTAACTGATTTCACTCAAACCAGGTTATGAAATGTCTGTCCCAGACCCCTTTGCTGGTTTTGAGATAAATCAGACTCCCCCAGTACCCCAGCATGCTCTGGGCTGGGCAAGGCTCTCTGCTCCACAGCAGAGCTGGCCCCTCCCCACTGTTCCCTGGCTGTAGCTCCAGAGACTGCAGGCTACTCCCCCTCTCACCACTCTGTGCTAAGCAGGAATTCCCCGCTCCCCTCTGCCTTGCTGAGCGGTGTCTGTGTATTAGCTAGCAGACCACATGCTGGCTATGGTCCCTGCTGAATCAATAGGTAGCTGGTAATGTCCCTCTGTTATTTTCTTAATGGGGTGATAAACGCTGTTATCAATTCCCTGCTGGGCTAATCAGTGTCCTGCCAGGGCCTGGTCATGCCCCACCTCAGCTCAGCTCTGTGGAAGGAAGGAAACACTACTCTAGTTCCCCCTGGCTTCTAGCCTGAGCCACAGCAGTCATGACTATCCAGTTACAAACTTGATTAGACTAATCTGCAAAGATTGAATCAACTCAGGCTCAGGCTTTTTAAATGTCTGTCCCTAGCCCAGGGTGATAACATGGGGCTGAAACTATCTCCAAAAGAAATGATGTGTATGTTTTTTTGTTTTGTTTTTTCTTTGTCCATTGTGTGAAAGCAGAGGAGGTCAATGCCTGTTAGCCATTAAGGATCAGAGTGCTTTTGGGTTGGATCAGTTTAGAGGAGTTTGCTGTACTCATCAACCCAGTTTACCATGCATATGCAGTTAGGTTCTTGTTCTCTTGGCATTCCTGCCACTTGGGCCCAGTTGGGAAAACGTATCTCTGTAGTTTTTAAACGTATTTTGGTGCATACAAATTAGAATAAGATGACCAAAGAGTGGCGGGGGGGAGGCTGATTTTGTCACATTTGATTGCAAACACAGCTGCCTGGCTTCTTTGCCAAATGGTCCACAGTACCTTCCTTTTTCATGATCCCTGGAGTCTTCTGCCTAGCTCTATGAAGATACCTGAGACTAGTACATACGCACACCCTCTTGTTGCCTGCCAGCTAATCAGGTCCTGAGTGGACACCTGCCAATGTCTCAGTTCTAACCTGTAATGCCTCTTGGTATTTCAGTCTTGATCCTTCCTAGCTCTGCTAACTCATCTCAGTCCCAACACACAACATCCTGTTCTAACTGAGCCTTTGATGTAGTGTACAAACACCCTACAGTCCAGGGCAAAGTTAATGAGCTGCAGTTCCCAGCACCATGCTGCAACACCTACCTGTGCTAAGTGTTGCTGCAGAAAGGAAGAGTTGAAAAGCAGGGAGTACAGTGCAGGTGAGATTGAATAGGAAGTGGAGTGGGTTTGTGCTGTGAAAGAAAGCTCTCTGGGGCCGGGAGTTAATTGGTAGCTTTAGGCTGTACAAACCTACTTGAGGAAAGTGGGCTGACACACCGCTTAGGTAGTTTGTTACTAGAAACCTGAAAATGAACATTAAAGTCAGTTTTTGCAGCTGGGGTTGCCATAGAGAAAAGGTGCTGAGAGCTGACTTCAGCAGGGCTTGAAGCTCTTTTGGTTTCAGACTATTTCAGGCTGGACATAAGGAAAAACTTCTTTACTTCCTGAGCCCCCAAGGCCTGGAATAGATTGCCTCCAGAGGTGGTGCAAGCACCTACTCTGCACTCCTTTAAGAAACATTTGGACTTTTATCTTGCGGGATCTTTTGACCCCAGCTGACTTCCTGCTCCTGGGGCAGGGGGCTGGACTCCATGATCTTCTGAGATCCCTTCCAGCCCTAATATCTATGAAATCTATGGTTTATGCTAAACGCTGGCTTAGGAACTCTCTCATGCTAGAAGGGTTTTAGCAATCTGTGGCTTGCCTGGAGGGGTAGGCTGCAGCTGAGACTGAGCAGGCTGACAATTCCAGGGGAAACTGAGGCAGAGTTCTTATAGTGCTATATCATTAAAGGAGTGTTGCTGAGACAGTGTCTTTTGCCACACTACTTTGGCTTTTTTTAGAGAAGAAATTGCAAATATCACCACACTGGTGTCTTTCTGGAGCTGTGCACATAATCTTTCTGAATTTCCATGTCACTAGTATCCTGAGCTGTTCCTGATAAATGGAAGCTTTGGTAGGACAGTTCTTTGCCAACATGATTTGCTTAATTTCTTCATTTGGAGAAGTGGAGAAGTGAGATCCCATGGTCAGGCAAATAACAGTTTTTCTACCACCACCACTACTTTAAAAAACAAAACCAAAAAACCCCCTTTCATGTGAGTAGAAGGTTCCTTCTCTCCTTCCCCCCAGTGAAATCCCTCAAAACCTTTGGGCAAATCATAAATACTCATACTCATACAAATCATAAATACTCATAAGGCTGAACGAAATGTCTTCTTTGAGCCAAAATTTTGTCTCTATTCTATCAAATCAACTTGTCTCCAAAAAAAATAAATCACTCTTTGTTTATATTTATGCACCAATTACATTTGCGGATTAAAAATAAAGGCTAGGAACACTTTGTTTTTAAAAAATCTTAAAACAAAATCTAAATCTCTTTTCTTCTAAAGCTGTGGAGCTTTCTCCCAAAACCAATACCTTGACAAAATAAAAGTGATTTTGTGATATCTGATGTTGCCCAATTAGAATGTTTGTTTGTTTTGACCAAAAATTTTGTTAGGGGAGAAAAAGAGCCCCTGACTTCCAGAAGCCTGCAGTCTGATATACAGTGATAGCTGTAAGGAAAAGCAGGTTTTGTATGCTGGCCTGAGAAGGCAAGTTTGATAAACACATGGTGCGCTGTCCTAGCTGACTTGATATGGTAAAGCAGCAAAGCCTTTAACAGCAGCAACACAGTGTGATTTCATTCTTTCTGTATAGCCTCCACGTACTGCCCACAATTCCTAGCAAATCACTTGTCCCGTCCCCCGGGAATCTGCTACTGTAACCCAGGCCCCCTTCTCTAAAAATACAGGCCAAACTGCTTTTGTTCCTCAGTGGATAGGAGTAGGTATTTTGAATTCTGTGAGTTGCCACTAGAGGGCAACATCAGTATATCACACTATGATGAAGACGACCTGTCAAAGTATGTGGGGATGTTGGGACTGAGGGTATAGGTGAATAAGAGAAGGTACTGACCAGGGACTGAGGCAACATCCTGCTAGTAAACGAGAGAAAAAAAAACCCCTACAGGTAGATTTTCATAATGGTTCAACACTGGTTTGGCTTTAACCTTGCTGTTTGTTCCACTACTTCCCTGTGCGTGTTTTCTGATTATCTGGAAGCTTGCAAGCTGCTTGGATCCTTGGCACCAGTTGTTTAAGTAACCTGAATTGGTATTTAAACTTAAATTTTTTTTTTAAACTTTTAAAATTGGTATTTAAACTTTAAATGGATGAGGCTGGGGGAAAAGACCAGAAAACCCTCTCAATTTGGCTAGGATTCATTTATCACTTTTTTATGGGGAATCTAATTGGAACAGGAATTTACCTTTTAATCCTATAATTGTGGTTGGGACTTGCCCCTAGCAAGTTACAGCTGTGTTGGGTGCAGACTGTCTACAGCAGAGGTGTGACTGGGATACAAGTAGGCTTAACTATTTAACCAGTGTGGGTACCAATAGCTGTGAAACCTTGGCAGTCTGGGCTACACAAACCCACTTGACACCAAGATACTGAGTGCTCTAGCCTGCACTCAAGGTGGTGCTGCTGCTGCAAGATCTCTGCTATTTAATATGCGATCTAGCTAATTGTGTGCAAGTGCTGCAGACACACATTTGCAATGCAGTGTAGACACAGCCATAGTCTTTACTGTAGCTAGTAATCCTACCAGGGTTGGAGTCCCAAAATGTGTCTGGACTCTATAGGAGAATGCCTGTCTCAGGATACCCCTAGTTGGGTGTTATAAGGGGATGTTTCAGACCCACAGCCAGGGCCCTCCCTGATGTCTTTTAGTCCCCAGGGAGTGACTTGTACTCACACTCTGCCACATGCCTCCCCTTTAACAGGAATATAGCTGAGAAACCTCTCTTATGGTGTTTACTTCATGCAAGATCCTGAAGCTTTAGGGGCAGATCCAGGGTGGGTCATACTCCCCTTTTGGCTCCATGGAGCATGCACAGTGAGCTCTCTGAGCTCACCACCGTGTCAATGGAGCTCCTGCTGGCGCCCCACATATGCCTTGAGCTCACCAGGTGACGTACGTCAGTTCTGGCTGGAGCTATTGCTGTCACGCAGTTTTGCAGCTATTTGATTGCCATGGCTGGAAGCTTGTTTCCAAAGGTATCTTCTTTTCTCAATGGCTCTTTTAAAGGGTCGCACAGTATTTCCTTCCAGCTTTTGTTAGATCGTCTTCTTAAAGAGGCGATTGCTGAAGTGGGCCCCATGATCTCCAAATAAATGTCGAAGAAATTAGTGATTAAGCCATTAGATAAGCATTTTACCCACAAGGCTTTCTTTTCAGCTGTTCACCCGCTCCCTCCCATGCTCTGGGCTCTCCCCTGAGTGCCACCATTGCCTCTGTGATTATCAGGCCCCAAGCGGTGGGAGATAGGGAAGGACTATGATAAGACTTTCAAGTGGCAGTGTGCTGTAAACATTCCCACTGGTGCTGTTAGATTACAGTGCTGGGAAAATGCCTCAAGACCCCCAGTCCACCAATGTGTCAGGACAGGGCTACGGGCTGCGGAGCTGTTGAAAACTGAGGCGGGAGGAGCTGTGGGGCTGAGTGTATGAGCTGAAGTACTTGGCTGTCAGGCAGTAGGGCTGGCTACCCCCCCACAGGACACACTCTGCAGCACACAGCCACAGGGCCCGAATCTTCATAGGTGCCGCAAATTGTCTTTAGTTGGAACTGTGGCTGATCAGTCAGTCAGCCCCCTCTGTCCTTCCTATATTGAGGACAACACAGAAAAGGGGCCACTGGCTTAAGATTTAGTTGCCCAGCTTGACTTTTACTACAGGCCTGCCTACACAGTTTGGAGTGGCTGTATTTGACAGGAGGTCAGAGCAGCTTATCTAACGGTCACTTCTGGCCTGAAACAGTATGAATCTTCCACCTTATATATTACGTTGTGAGAATGCAAAAGGCTATAAAGTCACACCTTAAACTTAACAACTGCCTAGTTGCCCCAAGCCTCCGTGACTGTTCAGAGACCTGCGGATTAAGCCAGCAATCTGGAGAGTTGCAAGAAATGTGCATGCCTACCTGATATAGTGAAATATGAAGACTCTATCTATGGAGCCTGATTCTCTATTGCCCTGCATCATTTTAATCATAGACTGGCACAAAATGAATCCCAAATGTTAAGAGGTCATCATTCTGATTTGGTAGCATTTCGCATTCGCTCTCAACTCATGTTGCACTGTGCTGTTGATTTCATGCCCTGCAGGTAGCAGTGACTTTTGCCCATAAGTGTAGAAGGTTGGTTCTACAATGTGAATAAATCCCTCAGTCTTTGCTAATGCACCTCAGTTCTTGCAGAGCCCCAGGCACCTGGGTTCTAGTTTGCAGCGTAGTCAGTGAATTTCTATGTCCAGGGTGGCTTCATTGGAAGTATGATGTGGACCAACCTTACAGGTTGCCATAGAAAGTGATGCTAGTAGAACTGACAGAAGCGGGTGCTCTTTATCTGCCTCAGTGAGCAGGACAGAGTTAAGCAGAACTATGCAAGATGTTCTTGGCTGGATCTAATAATGGATAAAACTCACCTCGTTCCAAGTTGTAAAACTCTGATTATATTCATCAGTAGGTTCTCTGCATGGACTCAGAAAAAAGGGGATGGTTTAGTAGGCCAGATTTTTAACTGATGTACAATAGAACTGCTCTGATTTACAACTAAGACTATAGCCTGGTGGACAATTTTCAGCTCAAATTATGTTTAGCTGGTGATGGAAGCAATGAACCTGGTCTGGATACCTCTGAATTCTGCAGCTTGGAAAACAAAACCTTAGCCTCAGTTTTATAAATGGGCTGATATAAAATCTTAGTTATAGCATCCAGATATTAGAAATCCAGATTTGGATCTGAATTATTCTATTTGAACCTATTGATTTCAGCTGAGCAGTGATTTAATCTTTTGTTTCTAAATGAACACAGAACTCCCAAAGCATTCTGGGTATAAACACTCATAGACTAAAAGTAAAGAAAATGTTTTTGCAAGTTCTTGCTTATAACTCCTGCATTTTTAGAGATGCAGGGCCCAATCCTGAGCAGTTCCACTGAAGTGAATAGATGTAAGTGTAAATGAGGGCAAAAATTAGTCCACTTGCCTTCTCAATATTGATAAACATGGGTGAACAACTATTATTCTTCACCCCAGAAGTGGCCACATTTCCAAGGTGAATAAACTGACTTTTTATGCAGAATCTGTAAGATCTGTAGTACCAGGTCCTCACTTAGTACAAATGGAACTGAGGATCAAGCCTATTAAAAAGTACCATGTAAATGCTAATAGTTTATAACTAATTTACAATAACATGTCCAAGAATCTGTTCTCAAACATTCATGCTTGTAATGAGCCCGATGCATTTTTTTTTTAAGTCATCAGAGGCTTTAATGCTGAAATTAGTGGGTGCAGGATCAGGTCCCTTTCTAACAGTGCTGCATTTAACTTCTGATCCTGTGTAGTCCCTAGGTATCTTCCCTGCTCCATCAATAGGATAACAAAGAGGACAGGAGGTTCAGTTTGCACATCTCATTTTGCAAATGGGTGGAGCTGAGTTTGAGAAGTAGTTCCATATGGAATGAGCAGGACCCCAAGCCAAATTAAAAACCTATCCCTGAGGCAGGAGCCTGGCACTGCAAAGCCTAGAAAGAAGCTTTTGCTGCACAATACAGCACTGAGGGAAGAACGCAGCGGGAGGGGAAAGTATCCTCCAGATCATGTGGCAACCATGTCTGCTCTGCAACCTGTGCTCTGCAGTTCCTTAGTCTCAGGCTATAAATCCACAAGTAGTGGTGTCGAGGTACAACTGCTGGGGGAGGAGAAAAGGGAAATGTACCCCCGCTGTCTGTCCACCCTTTACATTTCTAGAGGCCAGGAGCTGATACTGATAGGGTGTAGGCTTAATACAGCAAAGCCTGTGCAAGGGAGAGGCTGTCTGCTAGACAACCAGAGGCTGAACTCTGTTCTTGTTTACTGCAGCTACCCACCAGCTTCAGCCATGTTGTTCCTGACTCTCTCCTGTGTTGCTGATAGTATAGTAAGGCCCAAAGATATTTGTACTGATGTGGTTCCTGCTGGAGTCTTCCTGCACCGAATGTCAGCCCCAATCCTCATAGTAGTGCTATACTGGTGTAGCTAGTCTTGCTTTACACAGATGAAAACAGCAGGAGAATAGAGCCCACCAATTTGTATGGAAAACAGGGTGGGGGGGTTTTCTGCTCAGAACAGCACAAATTCTACCTGGTGTATCCCTGTTATGTAGGGCATTTCCACTGGTGAAAAACTGGCAGGCATGGTCAAGCTGAGCTTCACTGACATAAGCAGATAGAGGGGATGTGTTGGCTAAGGGATCATTGAAACGGATCTCCAGTGAGCAGCAGGGTGCTTTTATAAAATGAACCAGTCCTGAGCAGCTGGAGATCATGGAACCACAGCCAGTTTCTGATAGCCACCATAGCCCGCTAGGTCTGAACAGAACTTGGACTTAAAGACCTGGGTCCTAAGAACATCCAGTTCTTCTCTTACCTATAGTACCATCAACAAGGTCACTATTGCCTTTAGTTGGCTGCTCTGGATTTACAGTAGTGCAATGTAGGTAGAGGGTTGATAAATACAGGCTGGAGAGTGTTCCTCCAACCTCTTATTCAACCGCAGAAGGATTTGTCATAAAGAATTGAAAATTACACATAGTTAGCATTGACTTCTGCCCTGGCAGCACTTAGGGACCATGGGTCAGGGACCCGCTTGCTAGGTATGCACGTCCCAGGAAAAAAGCCATGGATCTTATAGTACTGGCTGGTGCTGGCAGGACAGACTTGTCCTGCTTCCATCTGGGACTGAACTAGGGTGAACAGAATTTCCTCTGATCCATTTGAAGGACCTCACCCCTCCTTCCATAAAGTCTACAGCTATATGAATAAACATGAATAAATATTGATTGAGGGATCTAGATGTTCTGGTCTTGACAGAAGTCTGAAGCCAGGTTTGAGTTTCAAGTGAAGATTCAGTTTTATGTTATCCCACTCCTGATTAAAAGCACCAGCAAGAAAGCAGCTGCCCTCCCTAATATTGGGACCTATAATTTTACGAGCGTCTCTGGTGGGCCAGTCAGAACCAGTTGTGTTGTGCAAAAGCTCTCAAGCAGTGCAGAGGGATGCAGACCTCACTGACTGCTTGGATCTGATTGCTGAACTGCCCACCTTACAATACAGACCCATTGTTTTCCTTGAGGGTACTGTGTAGTTGTATTTGGATTGTGGGTTTTCTTTTTCCTGTACTAACTTTGTTCATAGGGAGTAAGA
This sequence comes from Crocodylus siamensis, assembly GCF_052110815.1. Lineage (NCBI taxonomy): Eukaryota > Metazoa > Chordata > Crocodylia > Crocodylidae > Crocodylus > Crocodylus siamensis. Next base: position 51,058,307 of record NC_143403.1, read on the forward strand.
CAGTGTGTCTCTTATACTTGTACAGTGCTTAGCGCTATGGACTCCTGGCTTGTTATGGGAGCTGTTCCGCTGTATCATAAAAGTAGTACACAGAGTGAGAGTCTCAGATTCTAGTAAACTGATTTTCATAGATTCACGGATTCCAGGGTTGGAAGAGACCTCAGCGGGCCATCTAGTCTGACCCCCTGCCCCTGGCAGGCAAGAAAAGGGTCACCAAACCTGGGGTCATGTGATCCCAGCCAGGTGCCTGTACAGTCTCCTCTTGAAGACCCCCAAGGATGGGGTGAGCACCACCTCCCTTGGGAGCCCATTCCAGAGTCTGGCAACCCTGACCATGAAGAACATTTTCCTAATGTCCAGTCTAAACCTACTCTCTAATAGCTTATGGCCATTGTTCCTTGTTATTCCAGGGGGTGTCCTGGTAAACAGATCATTGCCTACTTTGTGTTGAATTTGTACACCACCACAAGGTCCCCTCTCAGCCTTCTCTTGGAGAGGCTGAAAAGGTTAAGGTCCCTTAGCCTTTCTTCATTGGGTCTTCCCTGCAGGCCTCCAATCAGATGAGTGGCTCTTCTTTGGACCCTCTCCAGGTTGTCCGCATTCCTCTTGAACTGTGGTGTACAGAACTGGACGCAGTACTCCAGCTGCGGCCTGACCTGTGCCGCATAGAGGGGGAGAATCACCTCCCTGGACCTATTTGTGAAGCACCTATGGATGCACGACAAGATGTGATTGGCTCTGCTGACTGCTTCATCACATTGACAGCTCATGTTCATCCTGGAGTCAACAGTGACTTCAAGATCTCTATCTACCTCAGTGGCACTGAGAAGGTCAGCCCCCAGCCTATAGGTATGATGGCAGTTTTTCCTCCCTAGATGCACCACCTTGCACTTGTCCTTATTGAATTGCATCCTGTTGTTCTCTGCCCACTTCCCCAACCTGTTGAGGTCAGCCTGGATCTGGTTCCTCCTCTCCAGGGTGTTAGCTTCACCCCATATTTTTGTGTCGCCTGTGAATTTGGACAGGGTGCTTCCCACCCCCTTGTCCAGATCACTGATGAAGATGTTGAACAGCATCGGCCCCAGAACTGAACCCTGAGGGACTCCACTGCCCACATCTTTCCAAGCTGACACTGACTCATCCACCAGTACCCTCTGAGTGTGATCCCTGAGCTAGTTTGCTACCTGTTCTACCATATAATCATCCAAGGCAAATCTCCTCAGTTTATTAATAAGGATGGTATGGGATACCATGTCAAAGGTCTTCTTGAAGTCCAGATAGATAAAATCAACCTCAACTTCTGCATCTAAACATTTGGTGGCCTTCTCATAAAAAGAAACTAGGTTAGTCAGGCAGGACCTGCCCGCTGTAAACCCATGTTGGTTGCCCTTCCATATCACATTAGCCAGTGGGCTCCCACAGATGTGTTCTTTGATAATTTTTTCTAGGATTTTCCCTGAGATAGAGGTAAGGCTGAGCAGTCTATAGTTCCCTGGATTCTCCTTTCTCCCCTTCTTAAAGATTGGGATGACTTTGGCCCTCTTCCAATCCTCCAGGACCTGACCCGAGCACCAAGAGTACTCATATATCCTTGCTAGTGGTTCGGCTATGACACACGCTAATTCCTTCATTACCCGTGGGTGGAGTCCCTCCGGTCCTCGTGATTTGAACACGTCCAGTCCCTCCAAGTGTCCTTTTACCATATTGGAACTGACCATTGGTCAGCTGATGTTCCCCTTGTTGATGTCCGTGATGCATATTGAGGGTTCGTCTAGATTCCTATTTAAGAAGACAAGAGGCAAAAAACTCATTGAAGACCTCCATCTTGTTCCTGCTATCCATCACTAAGCCCCCTGCCTGTCCTGTAGGGGTCCTATGCTACCCTGCACCCTTTTTTTACTCCCAATGTACCTGAAGAAGGACTTTTTATTGTCCTTAATCCCTACCACTAGCCTGAGTTCTAGAGCTGCCTTGCCCTTCCTGACTGACTCCCTGCAGGTGCAGGCCAAGAAAGTGTACTCCTCCTTGCTAGCTATCCCCTGCTTCCACTTTCTGTATGCTACTTGTTTTACCCTTAAAGTATCCTGGTTAACCAAAGGGGCTTCCTGGCCCCTTTTCCGCCTTTTCTCTGCCATGGGATTGTCTCATCTGAGCCCAAAGAATGGTATCCTTAAGGAATGACCACCCCTCCTGGACCCCCAAAACATCTAGGCTCCTGGTTCCTAGTACCTTACTAACCAATCCCCTGAGCCTATTAAAGTCAGCCTTTTTAAAGTTTAGCACCTGCGTCCTGCTAGGTATAGTGCCTGCCCTTCTCTGGATAGTGAATTTTATCATTTGGTGTTCACTGTCCCCTAAGTTGCCTTGAATCTGCAGGTCCCCCACCAGGTCAACCCCTATGGCCAACACCAACTTGAGCAAGGCGTTACCCCGGTGGGACTCCTTACCTCCTGTGTCAGGTGGAGGTGCTGAATGCAGGTTAAGAACCTGTGTGAGCGATTAGATCTAGCTGACTGTTCCTGCTAGCATATGTCTGGGTAGTTAAGGTCCCCCATGACTACCATGTCTCTAGACCACACAACCTCTGAGAGCTGCCTGTAAAATTCCCCATCTAGCTCATCTTCCTGGTGCGGAGACCTGTAGTAGACCCCCCCCACTCCACCAGGTCCCTTCCCCTCCAATCCCCTTGGATCCTAACCCACAGAGTCACTGCTTGTGCATCCTCTGATCCCAATTTGATTAGGGAAGATGTGTACTGTTCTTTGACATAGAGAGCAACACTCCCTCCTTTTTTCCCTTCTCTATCTCTCCTGAACAACCTATAGCCCTTTATTCCTACTACCCAGTCATGAGTAGAGTCCCACCAGGTTCCCATTAGATCTACTAGGTCAAAGATAATGCTCGCGAGCAAGAGTTCTAGATCCTCTTGCTTGTTTTCCATGCTCCTGGAACTTGTATATATACACATTTAATTCCCCTGGTGGCTACTGCCCCTAGATCACCCCTATACTCCTATCTAATAGGTTCTTTGATACTTACCTGGGCTGATCTTGTGGGTATCTCATGGTTTAGTGTTCCATGGATTCCTCCGTCCTTGTCCTCCCCTTCCCCCAACGAGCCTAATTTAAAGCCCGCCAGAGGAGATCAGCCAACCTGAATGAGAACACACGCTTACCTTTGGGGGAGAGATGTAGCCCATCCCACCTGAGCATGTCTGTTGTTCAGAAGTATGGGTCGTGGTCCAAAAAGCCAAAGCCCATCTCGTAATACCAGCTCCGAAGCCATAAATTGACCTTCCTGATACACATCTCATGGCATCATCCACGTCTGCTCACTGGAAGGACAGATGAGAAGACCACCTGTGCCCCTTTTATGGTACTGCATTGACTTTCTTCAATTGATTATCCTGACCACAGAGCAATACTGTCTTGCTTTAGTTAGTGAATAATCCCAAATCTTCCCTATAATGTGGAATTATGCCATGAACAGAAGTGGCCAAAAAACAGGGCTTCTTTGAAATTGGTTTTGGCCTGTATCGGACAAACCAAAAAAAACCAAAAAACTTTCCCATGAATTGGAAACTCCAAGAAAATTTTGCTTTAGAGTGTTTCCAAAATGAAAACTTTCCTTTGGATCCCATAGCTGCTCAGTGAAACAGACAATCTTAACTGCTTCCCTGAGGAGTAAGCTGTCTAGTGTCTGGGCAGCTCTGTCATGGGAACTGCCTCAGACCCTGAGAACCTGCCCCAGGACTTCCAGGTTGTGAGCCCTGGCTTTGAAACAGGAACCCCGGGTGTTCTGAGAACTAGGAGGTTTTAAGGTCCCTGATTCCAGGTGAGCTGTTCCAGGGCTCAATATCTGAAGCTCTGGGATCTCTAGTCCCAGGGCAGCTCCACCAAGAATCCTTTGGGCACCTGCCTTGGATTCAGCTGAACCCAAGATCTTTCAACACAGAGATTTGGGGCGTGACATTTTCTGACAAAACTTTGTTTTTTGGGAAACTTTCTGACTAGCTCTAGCTATCAACTGATCAGGTATCACCTCTAAATCAGTTTGTTCTACTTGCTAGCACAGGAAAGGTCATAAAACTGCTCCTAGATCTAGAAACTATCCCAAAACCATAAGGGACAAGGGATAAGGGCTCTGAGGAGAGGAATCCTATTTGTAGCACACAGCTGCCTTTCTAACTGCTTTGATGCCAACTTCTCCTTTCCACTGTTCAATATCTCCTTGGCCTTCATGCCATTTTCAGAGCCTCTAAGATGCCAATGCTGAGCCCTGAGATCCTCCCATTTTCCTGTAATAGTTCCATGATGTGTAAATCTCCATCCTTTAAAGACTCTCAAATATTATTTTTACATTTTCAGTGGACTCCATGGCCCTGTTATTAATGAAAAACTCCAGGAAAACTCCTCAAATGCAGCTTTGACTTTGTGCCCAGGACTTGTGGACAAGTTTTTTCCAAGGCAGCATTAATAAAGCAGGAGGTTTCCATTAAGTCTGAAAGCTGGACTCTCGCTTTTTGGACTTTGAAACTCTCTGATGAAGGATAAATCTTGTACATTTTATTTCTTGAATGTTTTTAGCTTGATTCCTTTAAACAAAACCAAAACACTATTTACATTCACTGCTGTGGCGTGGTGTCTGTATGTGGCCCCTCATATGATCCACTTCCAGTCTCATTTCTCTCTCTAATTAGTATCTTGAACTGTTTCAGATTTCTGTACTGATCACAGTTCCTGAGAGTATGTGAAAGGCAAGTTGCAAAATATGCAAATTGGACAGGTTCTTTAACTCATAATAGCTCTGTGCGTCACTCATCAAATCAGTGCTAACCTTGGGATGAAATGGCATAAGGCAGGATAGAGTTGCACCTTGTAGACAAGCCGAATCAAGGATGTATAAGTTTTTGTGAGCGGTAGCTCACTTTGTCAGATGATTCAGTATATAAGGCACAGCTCTATCCTGCCTTCTGCCTGACTTCAGACTAACATGGCTAATGCTCTCTGCTTGGTATGAAATGTTTGCTATGAATTGGTAAGAATCTCTCCATCTATGGGCTTACTAGGAAATGAACTGCACCTTCCTTATAACCTATTTATGCATCTCTTTAGGAAAATATAGTGGTTCTTATAAAATCTATGGCCAGTTGAGATGAATGCTTATATGGTAGCTCATGCAGGCAACCCTGGATTTTGTATATTGGAGCTGATAGAGTGAACCAAATTTGAGGGGAGGGGATCTTATAAAGTGAAAGTCATGATAGAATTTGATTCAATTTACTTTTTATGCTACCTTTCATATCCCATGTAACTTACAAAGTAATGAAACAAACGCAGTAGGAAAAGGAATTGCAACAGTTCTTATGTGTTGGACTCAAGTTCATGACTGTACAGTAAGCTATTAGAGAGAGGAGGTTGCTGGGATTAATAATATTTATATCCTTATATTTATATACTGGAGCTGCTTGTACCCAGAAGGATTCCAATGCCTGAGGTGACACACAATGCTCATTCTTGACCAAAACAAGTCTTCTGGAGAAGTGAAGAATTTATCTAACTAGAAAGATAAAAATGATGTAATGTTTCTTTCGGGCAGGGCAGGAAATGTTTTACTATTCTGTGCATGTACACTGAGGCTCTGATCCAACAGGGCTTCTAGGTGCACTATTAATGCAAATAATAAAGAAACACATATTTCCACTACCAGGATGCGAGACCTACTTTCTGTAAGTGCTGTGCCAACTTCTCTTCATATGCGTGTAGGCTCCAGAGATAACCAGAAGAGTCCCCCTGGTTAAAAGCAAAGACGCTATAATCCCTACTTTAATAGATCACAGTGCTATGAGGGGATGTGAACCTGCCATGTCTTGCTGCAATGGCAAACATGCTGCCAGCTAAACCACTCAGAACTAGCCATAAATGAAGAGAGGAGTGGTAACATCTAGTATTACAAATGGGGCAGTTTCAGGGCTTGGAAGACCCACTGTGATAAGTTATGATAACACAGGAATTCGACCTCTAATTTTGACTATCAGAGATGGTGAGATTTGTTTTAATTTCTAAAAACTGTCCTGCCAGGTGAATTCCATCCCTCAGGAATGGGTTTGACAATCTATTGATAGAAACGAAGGCCATGCTCTGTGCTGTCCCATGCCTCTTTCATAAACAGGGACTGGCAAGCTACCAAACTTTCTTAATCAGGATTCCTCTGCTGAGCGTGGTAGAATCAGAATCTGGGCAGTTGTCCTTTGAGGTTGTGCTCCAGAGCTGGGTGGAGGTATGGCTGAAGTAGAATACACCAGAAACTACAACTGGCTCCTTGCAACTTCAACCTCAGCAGTATTGGGTGAATCTGAGAGTCTAGCCTTTAAATTTTAAAAGGCATGGAGTTTCCAAAAAACCTGTTCTTTACGTGTCTTAAATGGCAAGTGACAAACCTATATAATTTTGTTCAAATAGCTGATGGCCTCTGTTATATATAAACACAGATCCCACCCACCTGCTCCTAGAGGGTCACCTTGATGTGTAGGCTGAGTGGTCAACAGTGCCTAATTTGAATAATCAAAGGTGTTCATAACACAGAAAAATGTGCTGGCTTATAAAATACAATTCTTAAAATGGTGTTTGTCCTTAATCCACAGTGTAGCTGCAATAGTTACCATCTTTTTTGACCCACCGAGGATTTCTAGAGCTAAAAATATGAGCTGCTGCATTTGAGCTACAGCTGTGAAAAACTGATCCTCGGCAGATAATTCACAGAGGAGGTCCTATATACATATATACCTGTAACACATATATACCTGTAATATGAATAAACCATAGCATTATATCTTTCCTATGCACAACCAGGCTAACTGCCGGCTACTCTGAGAATACAATATAATCTGGTTTTTAATTTTACAGTCTTCCTTTAAAACATGTCATTGTCAGCCTCTAGGGCAGATGATGCAAAAGCGACACATACAGTGCAATAGGCTATTGACCAGGTGGGGGCAGTGGTATGGAGAGAGCCATTTCCCTTCCCTAAGCTGTGCTGCTGTCCTGGAAAGACTCTGGTACAAAATCTGCTTGGCTCCATCCCTCTGCGGTGGTTTTACAGTTCCCATAGGGGCTAGTATTCTGTTATGCATGTGAATTTGGGGGAGAACAAGAATAGCTCCTTATTAGTGGCCAAATGTAATAAACACAGTTACTAACCGCTCTTTAGAATAAATACATAATATGTGGTATTTATAATTTTACCACCCCACTGGGACTCTGGCAAGTAAATCATATTTTCCCTCCATGGACCAAGTACATGTTCCGAAGTAGAAATAACATATTTCCTCTGCCTGAAATAACCATGCTATTGTTCCACAGGGATGTCAGCTGAGTGGTCCCTGCTTCCCCTGGCCAACTACACCCTGGAGACTTTCCCACCATCTCTCAGCTCCGTGAAGACCCATTCACCTTGTGCCTGATCTAAAACTCCTGTTGTAGGCAGTGGAAAGCCTCTGACTCAAAATGGGTGACCTCAGCCATTTAAATGGGAAAGGGATGAAGGGGTTTGGTCAAAGCATGATACTGGCCCTTGTCACAGTCCAGAAATCTTTACCTATCCTTCTACTTCATTACTATCTTCTTTTCATAGAAATCTTAATCTGGGATTGGAGACAGCGAATGAGATTGAGGAACCACTAAAACCAACATCCTCATTTCTTTTCCTTCTTCCTCTCTTTCTCCTTTATGTGAAACAAGGAAACTTTAAATATAGAGAAATCAAATGGTTTCCCTCAGCCCTTTGCTGCAAAGAAAAGGTTGAAGATGGAAATGCACTGAAACTAGGAAAACTTCAGGTTGACATTTCCAAAGAAGCTGTATACAGTCTACATTGGCATGTGACCTATGCAATAAAATAGGCTGGGGGTTTTTAACTTTGCTGATCCTGTAGTGCACCCACTCCCCAGTTATTGTCCAATAGCCAAGCTCCTTCATGGCACTCTTGCCCAGCATGCTGCAGAGACAGCTAAGTTACCTCTTTGCATACTAGTTATGGCTGTTTTGCATCCATGTGGCTCTGCTGCTTCCCTGCTGCAGTTTCTGCACAAGGAGCAGTCTAGGACAGGACAGCTGGGCTGTAGGGGGCTGCTACATGGCTGAGGTTCCTTACCTGTTGCATTGTTTGCATTGCTTGTCTAATTACCCAGCCTTAATGTTGTACTAATGTAACATCCAGCACTTTTTTCATGTCTTATTTAGGGTTAGGCACCAAGTGCCCATCTTACTGCTTCCACCTAGTTCGGTATGTGGAGCTCCAGGACTCAGTCCTCCTTTGCATAGGTTGTTTGGTTTACCAGGGTGGACTTGTGGTTTTATCATGTCTGCACTGTGGCAATGTCTGCTGTGCTTTGAAAAATGAGCCTTCCATAAAACCAAGCCGTCCTGCAGTTATTTGGGATGCAGTCAGAGAGCTCCTGATGCAATTAAACTACATTGTCCCCTAGGATGCATGCATGTACCTTCTTTAAAATCAATGGGAGTTGAATGCTTGAACATAGAACTTGGCCCTATCTGCACAGATGGTAACCTATTTATTAGCAATTAAAACAGTAAGAAAGAATTGTCTTTGTTCTGTGCTGAGACCTTGTTTGTTCAGCCTGTCTGGCCATTCCCTTCCCCACCCTCTTTATGGAAGGGTCATCATCTCAGTTCACCTTCTATAACTCTCACAACAGAAACAGCTGTCTTTCCCTTCCCTGCCTTGGATCAATACTGTCCCAGCCTCAGCATTTGATGGCCTAAATTATTTATCTCTAATTGGATTGGATGCGCCAATGAATCAATTAATGAGTGTTTTCCATCAGGCTTGTCCGCCCTCCAGAGAGACTTGTAGTAGTAGAAACAATAATAAAAGAACAAGCAGGTGTTGAGGTGGAAGGTAAATCTCTGAGGAGTTTCCCCTTTAGAGACTGGTTCAGTTGCAGTGTGTTGGTCAGCAGTGACCTGAGCTGGCAGAGGGAAACCTTGACACCAAAACAAAGCAGCACTGTGTAACCCAGCACTTTACGATGCATGTGAAATGTAGAGATGACTTGAGCCAGCTTTGCCTTTTTCTGCCAGTTCTCTCTTTCTTCCAGACAAATGCCTGAGATAATTAATTCTACCTCAGCTTCAAGCATTTCTTGTGTAATGGCTCCGGTCTATTCCCAATGTCCTGAGAAGTAGATGACTGTCATCTCAGGCTTAAACCATCATGTGGCAGGTATCACCAACTTGTTCCCACTTGACTTAAGCTAAACCTAGAATAAACCAGGCTGAAACTACAATGAGAGCACCTCTATTGCATTTGGCACCAGTCTGAGAAAATTATTCCTAAAAAAAATATCCACTTTGAGTTAAAATGGCCTGGCTCTGCATAGATGAGACTATAGTTACCACCAGAAGGGATGCAGCAAAAGGAATTAAAGAGCCTAGTAGAATCAGAAGAGCTGTCAGTAAACCTACCATCACTCCAGCTTATGGCATAACACAACTATGAATTGTTCCTTCAGTCCTGCTGCTGCTGACGTAAACTCCTGTGGTAAGGTGAAAGAGCTTGCAAAGCAAAAGCAATGGGGCTGGAGAGTCATTACTCACTTCTACTCTTACAGATGAATGAGTAGACTGCACCAGAAGAACTTTCCTCTGGTATAAAAAAGCTTGTAGGTATGCCCAAATGAGCAGGTGAACCTGCTACCCTTTCAAACCCCTAAAGGTGCCTGAGGGCTTGGTATGAGGCCATTACCAAAACACTCCCAGAAAACACCTTCAAAAAAAGACCCTGAGGTTCTGAGGCTTTGGGGATACAAAGGGTCCTGCAGAACCTTTTAAAGGGAGATCAGATATGGGCACACCATCCAGGTGAGCTGCCACTTACTCTGTGGTCAGGGCTGATGCTTCTCAAAAGCTGGATGTTGCCTCAGGAAGGACAAAACCATCTGACCTTCTGGGTGTGTGGAAAGTCTTCTGTTTTCCACCCCTATCGCAGTGCTGTTTCAGCCATTGCAACAGCCTTCTCTGTGCTGATTCCCAACAGATGTTGCCTTAATGAATAACAACGTAATCTCGGTTCCTTAATATAGTGCTGGGGTGTGATAAGTCTGAAATTGCTGTCATCATTGGAGTGAGGATGGTCTGGTCATTGTTTAGAACTGTCCTCCTCTGATTATGTGAAGGGGAATTTATTTTCTTCCATCCACTCCCACTCCTCTTCTAAAATAAAAATATTCAAGCATATTTTTTAAGAATCTTAATAACAGGCGTGGATATTTTGATTTAAAAAATGATGAATTGGAAGCCAGAGAAACCATGTACAATAATACGCAGTATAGCATACACAGCTCACTGCTGTGCACAGCAGATCAGCAACAGAGCTGGAAAGAAGACTCAGGAGTCATAGCACTGGAGCAGCTACCATACTTGATTTTGCCACTTTTTAGCCTCTTGGTGTGTATATAGTTAAGTAGCTCATGATTAGTAAGTTTAATTTCCAAAAAGCAAGGATTGCTCTGGGTGATATCTTTTATTGGACCAACTGTAGTGCTGGTATGGGGTTAGACAAGCTTTTGAATGCAAGACCTTTCAATTGTTAGTGGCAGATTTTTGTATCTTCCAAGTTATGGTAGTATCAGAGTGAAGTCATGGCCACACACAGAGGCTGCCTGTGCCACAAGTTGCCCAGTCTTGCCTTAAAGCATGGGAAGGCAACTGGGTAAGCAGAGGAGTTGCAAACAGCCTGTCCAGGAGGCTAAATTATAAAGATATTAGACCATTAAAGTTTTGACCAAGAGCCAAAGCTGGGGTGGCTGGAGTGAAAAGCTGTGCCCAGGAGGGGCAGCCTCCCTCACAGGGGCTCTTTAATAAACTTTCTGAGAGAGTACTGTGCTGTCCATGAAAGTGAGGATTTGAGAAAATTAAGTAAAATTGGGCACTATGAAAGTTCCTTGCATTTCACTGCAGCACCCTCGACGTAGTCGGCAATTTCTCAATTAGCAAGCTTTGCATGCAAAATGTGCCTGAATTATTCAACATACAAAAAAGTGGATATTTCATCTTCTTTGGCTATTATGACACAATTCTGGGGGCTGGAGAACTGTTAGCTATGCTCCTTTACTCCTAACCTGAACAGGACTCAGTTCATCAGAGACTCAAAAAATCTTTATATCCAGGAAAGTGCACATTTATATCCAGGAAAGTGCACATTGGTTCTAGGACATTGATATTTGCCTGTTATGATGACAGAGCTTGTTTTCTTGCAGCATGAGTTTGGCTCCAGCAGGGGGCTTTGAAACTACTGTTTTCTAATTTGTTGGAAGAAATAAAGGGCCTGGAGGGCAGCGAGGAGGGAACCTTCTTATAATTTGAGAAGACTTTTCTGGAGTGTGGCATTGTTGTTGATCTGCCACAGGGGTTTTTGCCTAAATTTCATGGTCTCCTATTTGCCAGTTTTTCCTGATCCTTGGCATCTGTGGACCAAAAAAATGATTTGCCTTTAGTACAGATAGACTCAAAATATAAAATTTACATTTGACGTATCTTCAGACTAGGATCTATACTTTCCTCATAATCCATTACAATCAGGCCTCTTAGCCAATGACTGATTCAAGATGTGCAACATTGGGATCTAAGGTCTAGTTTTGGCCCAGAGTTCTTATATATTAATTTAGGGAGAGGTGTCACATTCACTTTAGCCCTGGGCCAGATCAAGGCTACAGGGATCCTCATGGGCCAGATGGCTACACTGCAGCAGCAGTGGGTTGAACAACCATGGTGGTTAACACAGCCATTAATCACCTTCCCTGCTGCTGTCGTGTGTCACTCCGTGCCCTGGATTTCTGTGATAGGCCCCAACCCCTCTCTGGGCCCTGTGAGCTACACAATATGCCTCCACAAGGAGGATCCAGCTGATGGGCTGTAAGTCTGACACGCCTAAATTAAGGTATGACATTCAGAAGGCTTCCTCCAACCAATGGAGACACTTTTGATGTAGACAATTGTGCATCACAACTGGCTTGAAATACATCAGCTCACTTCATCCAGGGTATCAGGTTATCTGTAACTAGCAACTTAGCTTAGTTTCAATCTGGCTGCTAAACTGAATGACTGGTGGGTTTCCTCCTACCAAACTTCTGAGGTGCCCCTAAGTTTTCTTCTTTAAACTACTTAATCAGTAAAATAACATTACTAGCAAAGCACAACTTGCTTTCATGTTGTGCTAATGCTCTCAGGGGGAGCAACTCACCATTACCCTGTGGGTGTAAAGTGTTATTAGATCAGAACAGCAGTGAATAACACCCACTCTGAGCTGGCATAAAGGATGACAGAAGGCAGAGGGCAATGGGACAGCAGTCTAACATGGTGCTAAAAGAATGTTTAAATTATTCACTGTACTAAAATGTGGGGATGTAGCTGATTTGGTGGTTATTATTTGACCTTAGAGTCTAGAAGGATGCTATGTATACCTTTTTCCTCTCAGACAACTGGATAGCTAAATCCTAAGCTTTTGGGGGTTTTGTTTTTATTTTTTTTAGAGGCTATATCTGCTGATGGCCATAGCAGACATCTCCAGAGTTCCTTCCTTCTAATCTTGCAGTCCTTGGATTTGAAAGCACACCTGTTAAAGCAGATGGAAACTCAGTGGTAACTCAATCTAGCCTACTCTGTGTAAAATGTAATAAGAGGGGGGCCCAGGCCTGTGCCTGTGGTTGTAAATTTTCCTTCTACACCATGCCTGTCCTGCCTCTTGTTTCTCCTGGGTCTCTCTCTACCCTGCTGTTCCTACAACTAGGCTGTTCCTGCTGCCTTCTTGGTTTAAGGGGTTGGTTAGACACCATCATAGATTTCATAGATTTCATAGACATTAGGGCTGGAAGGGACCTCAAAAGATCATTGAGTCCAGCCCCCTGCCCCAGGGGCAGGAAGTCAGCAGGGATCATAGGATCCCGGCAAGATAAATATCCAGATGTCTTTTGAAGGTGTTCAGAGTAGGTGCTTGAACCACTGTCCAAACCTTGGGAGCTTGGACAGTAAAGAAATTCTTCCTTATGTCCAGACTGAAACGGTCATGGAGTTTGTGACCATTCGATCTTGTAATCCCTTGGGGTGCTCTGGTGAACAGATGTTTCCCCAGATCCTGGTAAGCACCCCGATAAACTTATAGGTGGCCACCAGATCACCCCTGAGCCTGCGCTTTTCCAGGCTGAAGAGTCCCATGGCTCTCAGCCTTTCGTCATAAGGTCTGCTTTCCTGATCTCTGATCATGTGCATGGCTCTCCTCTGCACCTTCTCAAACTTCTCCACATCCTTTATGAATTGTGGAGCCCAAAAGCGGACGCAGTACTCCAGCTGTGGCCTCACCAGGCTTGGTCTGGGCTGGAGGTCCAGTAGGCGGTATGGAATATGCTGTATTCCAGAAGTATGTGTGTAGGGAGCCAGTCGGGAGGGGAGGTCACATCATCTACATTGGTAATCATTAACTTATGTGCAGCTGGGGAAATAACCCCAGCTTAGTTCAAACAAAAACACAATAATTGTATTAATTATAAAGAATAAAATACAAAGCTCTCTGTCTTTTTCCTCTTTCCCTTCTCTCTGATACTGTCTCATTCTTGCATCATAAGGGCACTCAAAAGTTACAAGGATTCCCGTGAATAAGCCAAATTAAATGGAAAGTGCTCCCAGTAGCATCACTGGGCTTGGTATTTGTTTCTGGGTTTATTTTAGTTTTACTTTCCGTGGTCCTTATTTAGCAATGAATTCTCTTTCATTTCAGTACACAACCCTCTAATTGGAATGTCTCACTAGACATATCTTAAAGCCAGTGGGAAAGGATATATGGTCTACTGGTCAGAGGGCTACTTTTGGCATTTGGGAAATAGGTGTTTAATTCCTTGTTCTGTCACAGACTGCTTCTATGACCACTTTGAGGAAAGTCACTCAAGCCTAGACCATCAAAGGGGACGTGACACCACAATGCTGGGTGTTGTAGCACCTGACTCATGGGTATCTACTTGCCTAGTAGAATTCATAACATCCTCCTTAGGTGCTCAGTCACCTTCTTTAAGAGTGTGGGTGGGAAGATAGGCACCTAAGAAGTGGATCCATGGAAACCAGCTTGTTGAATGGAAAACTACCTGAGCTGACCAGAAGGAAATGCTGTCCCTCTCTGGATTTAGATATTTGGGGCTAGAAGGAGCACCTTCCACTTGAGATGCCCATCCATGACCCTTCAAGTACTCTGCTAGGACATGGATTTGATTCCTTTCTTTTTCTCTGAGATGATTTAAGCTCACATCCCCTTAGCGAATGCCCTAAGCAAAGGGTGGGATGCTGGCATTCCCTTTTGTTGAAACCATACTACTTTAAACTTCCAGTGGGCTAGAGAGAAAGTGAGCAAGAGAAAGCCTATTGAACACTCATTTGGGAACCCTCATCCTGCTGACATATTTGTTGTTTTAGGCAATGCTGTTATCCTATCAAATTTTATTCACCTCATTTGTAACCCTGCATCAGGCTGAACCTCCAAGAGTCCACAGTACTTTTCTGTCTGTCCCAGGCTCTCAAAGCTACTCCTCTCCATTCTCTCCTTCCTATCCAGCCCTTGCCTTTGCCAAGCAGAAATGGTGGAAAGTGAGTGAACATTTTCTATTAAAAACTTGTGTTCTGGAACAGCTGGATATTTGACTAAATGAAAATTTTCACAAAAAGTATCTTCCCTGGAAAATTCCACTCTATTTTTTGGTTTGTTTTTTGGGGGGGAGGGGGGAATAACAAAAACAAATGCCCCCCAAATTTTCACTTTTGAGCTTTTCCCCCAGTTCCTCATTGTTGTTGAGCTCCCTCACATTCTTATTCTCAGTCTCTAACATGGGCTGAGATCACTAGATGGACTTCATCTTCCATGAGGATGTACTGTGTTTCATGGGCATTATGCCACACAGCCTTCTTATACCATGAGATGACCATCTTGCATCATGGAAGTTGTAGCCCAAACTTGGAGCCCCTCCCATAGGGATGAGAGACATCAGGCACTGTAGTGGCATTTCCCAACTGAAGTACTTTGGGGTTTAATTTTTTTCTTTTGTTTTAGTTGTAGTTATAGAAAAACATACTTTTTTGTTCAGCTTTAGTTGTGGACACTCATTTAGGGTTGCATGCTCTGTGAGGAATGACCTTTCAAAAGAAAGAAAGAGGGTGCCTTTTGGGTCTACGTACTGCTATAACTATTTATTACCCACCTAGGTGGGTGAGTACTTTTACTTATATAAATTGTATAGCTGGGGGAAGAGTATGAATCTGAATATACATACACACGTGCCTCCTTTGTAATGCTCTCCTGAAATCCTTAGAATCACTAATTCCTTGGAGATTTGGTTTGTTAAGAAATTAGTTTGTTTTGAACTCGGCCATTTATGGAAATCAGTTGTGGGATAAACTGCCTAGACCTATATCAGGAAACCTCCTGAATATTCATCGGCAAGTCCAACTCAGTTGTGACTAGGGGAAGAAAAGAGAAGGGAGTAACCAAGTGGTCCATCCTCCCTCCAGTCTTTCTGAAGAGCTCTTTCACCCCGGCTGAGGTTTCACATGACAGTGGCGGCTGTCCAGGAGTAGAATGTATTGCACCTGTTTGCCATGCAGTTGAGCTATTATCAGCATTCAGACACAGCTGTAATTTGGGAGAGAAGGAGATGGGAGATCAAATGTCCCAGATCAAATCATCTCTATTGCATTATATTAAAATTTCCTGTGACACCCCTAGCAATAAATACGTGAGTAAATGGCTATTTTAAAATGTGATCCTAGCAAGCTGCCTCTAACTGAATTATCTCAACAGAACCTTAGCTAAAGTTTCTCTGGTTACTCTCTGCTCTTCAGACTCCCTCACTGTAAAAGCCATTATTTTAGTACTTTCTGATTTACGATGCCTGAGAACACAAATCAGGTTCATTAGGAAAGCTGCTTTTAAGGAACTTCTTTTATAGGAACATTGATTTCAGACCCAAATTTGACCTGCAGTGCCATGAAATTGATAGTATAAGGTACAGAAAATCCTTTGGGTTCTAAATATCAGTTATTATCAGTAAAACCACTAGCTATGGGCAAAATGAAACAAAGAAACTAATACCTCCTATAAGCACCAGCATGTTTAACTGATAATAAGGACCATTCTTGCATGTGGACACAATCCCCCTTTGCTGATGTACAATAAGTTCCTCATCTGGGGTAAATAAATGTGAAACCAATTAGTTAAAAACAATGGTACCAATTTACACCAGTTGAGAATTTTATCTGATATGCTTAACAAAGGTGATGAACAAAGGTGAAAACTTTTCCCCCAATAATTCTCCTTAGAAAAGCATTATTTTCTCATAATGCAGATTTTGTGCAGGAAAATGCTGATTTTGGCATTTTTCAATCTTTTTATATGATTTTTTAAAAAATGGTTTGAATCAATGTTAAAAAATCATATGACTATTTTCACTTTGTCAGGTTAAAAATGTCATTTCATTTCACTTCTGGGAACAATGAAAACTCACATTTCATATTTAGTCCTTTGAACTGGGGGGGAGGAATTTTAAAGGTCTTTTTCCAACCTTTTGTCTTCAGGTAATTATAAAGCTTGTTGAACCTTTTTGAATTTTGAGATTTAAATTAACTGAATTTCAGAATTAGATTTTGAAAATGAGAAGATTTTTACAAAATGCTTAAAACGTTCTCTTTCCCATTGATGAAGTATTTTCTTTTCTCACAATATCTATTCTGGTGTTAAGCTGATTTGCTAAGGAGTGAGGCTCTTGGATGTTGGTTTAATTCATACACCTTAAATTATATAAAAAAATCTTGGCTTTTTGGATGGTACAACAGTTTTAAATGTTTTAATTAATACATATTAAAGTGTTAGCCATTATTAGTAAATAGTAAAATATATCTTGGATTGGGCTGATTTTTTTTTTTTATCTGAGAGCTCTGTTCTGTATGAAATCTAGGAGTTTTTTGGTTGTGGCATCCCGGCTTCTTTCCATTACACCTGGGTTGAGCTTTGTCTTCTATTATTGCTCTGCTCTTGGAAAGAAACTGGGATGGGGGGAGGAAAATGAAGTGTTGCTGCTTTTATGATGCAGTTATAGCGTGCCCTTTGCTTTGTGTTGCTGTTTGAGTTACAGTATTAAAGATGTGGTGGTGATAAAAAATGAGAAAGAGAGTGCATGTTGGGGAAAAAGGCTGGAGTATTTTATTTGCAAGTGCTTTGCAAACATTGTTCATTGTGTGGCTTGGCAGGAAGGGAGGAAAGAATGGGATTTTAGGTCTGTGAGTAGTCAAGTCTCTTCTTGTGTGACCGAGGCAAGTCACCTGGCCTGTGTGTGCCCAGCGTCCTCACATCACAGACCTTCCCTATGTGAGAGAGGGGGATTCTGAGGTGCTCAGATGCTGTGGTAATGAATTATTTTAAGTGGACTGGTGAGGAAGAAAGTCCCAAACTTTCAAAAGCAGTTCCTGATTTTCACTGCCTGGGTTGGGGGTGTACACCTGGGAGCTGAGTACCTTTTCTGAGGTGCTGAGTACCTGTAACTTCCATGGCCTGCCACTGAGTTATGGGTGGTCCTTCCCTTTAAAAAATATGAGGTCTAAAGCATATACAGGCGGAAGCAACCAAAATTATAGAACCTTTCCATTTGATGCATATTCAAGAGAAATGTGAGAGTTTGGAAAAACAGGCTATAAATTACAGAAGAAAAATATTCCTTGTGAGAGTACTAGGAAGCCAGACATTTCTTACATAGCCAGACCAGGCATTTTTAAGAACAGTCGGTCATTCTTTTAGGTATTTGGATGCTTCTATTAGGTGATTGTGCCTTGAGCATAACTCTGGTGTCCAGTGACTGTGAATGTGAAAGGGTCATGAACAGCTGTATTGCTCTTTGATTTCATATGAAATCTAATGGTTCAAATAAAATTCAACATGGTACACAGGTATTCATGGAAAATTACACAAACTGTAACGTTGTGCTTAGCCCCTTTGCTTCATGTATCCCTTCAATAAAATGGAAATGGTGATGTTTGATGTTCCAAGGAAAACACATGAAGATCTTTGGATGCAAAGTACACCGTGGGTGTGTCTACACGTGCATTTTGCCAGCTTAAATTTACTGCGTAATAAGTTACCGTGCGGTAAACGGGAATACGTTGGCATCTATACGTGCAGGTGTTAAAGCACATTAATGCTGTGTGTGGACTGACATGGGACTAAAGTTAGTCCTAAGTCAGTTCACACACATGATGTTACTGCGCAATAAGGTGTCTACACGTGTGTTATTGTGCAGTAACTAATTGGGCGTAAATTTGATACCTGCATGATACCTCAAGTCAGCATAAGTTGCCATATTTACTGTGCAGTATGGGTGTGCACTTGTAGACATGCACCTGTATTGTACAGTAATTGCAGTTACTGCACAGTAAATGCGCACATGTAGATGCACTTTGTAACTATTATCAACGTCTTTACAAATGAAGGTCTGCATTTTCAAAGATAAAGATTTTGGATTTGAGTGCCTAACTTATCACTCATCCATGGATGTGATTTTCAAAGGTAGCGTACTCTGCACTGTTGGAAGATTAGGCCTCTTATAACATTCAGATTTGGCATCCAAAGACTGAGGAATATAAACTAAATAGATGCTGTTGAAAATGTTATTGGTCCAGATACTGGGAAAACCTAAGAGCAATATTCTGGCTGTCCATCCATTCTGGAGCAACTGTCTTTCTATGTTTCCTTCCATTCAGCTTGCTCTTCCTCTCTGTACTCCTTCATATGGCGTCTAAAAAAAGGTGATGGAAATGCACAGTATTTTTCTGCAAGAATTTTCTTCAATTTAAAAAGAAATCATTGAAAAACCTCAATTTCTTCAGTTTTCAGCAATTGAAAATATTTTGTTTCAGCAACTATTGCCAAATGTTTCTGATTTAAAATGAGATTTTAAAAAATGAATTAAAATATAAACGTTCTATTCAGTCAAAAATATGTGCTGCGGACAACATGCTAACAGAACTTTTTTGACCAGTTATTCCAATACCTTCAAGCAATCGTATTTCATTTCTGGGTTTCCACACATATATGTACACAAACCACCACTACTTTCTACACACTGAGAAGTGACCCCCGCACTCCCTGCCCACCCCCCTGAAAGAACTCGACTATCAGGAGACAAGGCATGTCTGCTCAGACATAAGCCATTTTGTTGTTTCCATTCTTGTAAAAGCCGATGAGCAAGTTGTTGTGAAGCACTATGGGAAATAATATGCAAATGTTTCTGTGGAAGCCCATTACTGTTTTATGGAGGTCACGCTAACCTAATTATGCCACTGTTCCTCCCAGCCCCAGCCTGACCCTGCCTGATTCTGAAACGGATTAACATGTCTTGGTCACTTAAGCGTGTGTTGTGTGTCTGCTTTGGGAGGGCAGCGGCTGAAGGTCTGGCTGTATCTTAATGTTATTTTAACCCTAGCCTCTTTTTTCCATGCCAAGTCCTTTGCAGACCTGTTGAATGGGGCTTTCATTTCAGTGACCTCAGGGGTCATCTGTTTTCGGAGCATGAAATATGGCTGCCCGGTGGACAGAAGGGAAGAGATAAACTTCACTGAGGAGCCTTAACAGGCCAATGAGCCGTGACTAATGATGATTGTGGTTTGTCTTTCTGGGGCATAATTTATTGGGCTGCTGACCACTTAGTGTACTGCCTGCAGAATTAACTCTTTCAGGTATAACCCAGGGTTATGTTTCCATTGGGCAGAGCTTCTTCTGCCAGACTTCCACGCCAAAATAATGCTTTTTTCGTTCTCTTCATCTCCTCCATCATGCCAAGCTAAGCTGGGGAGCTCTGTGCCTTGCCTCCCCACCCCTGTACAAACTCCTTTTGGCCTACAGTAGAAGACAAGCATTTTCAGCATTTTCATATTTTTCACCCTTTCCCCCTGCTACCCCCCAATAAAAAACAATCTGCCCCATGCTGGATAAGGGCTGTCTTCAGCAATGTAAAACCTGCAGCAGTTTTCCATGGTAATGGGGCTAAAGAATCTCTTCTGGTATTTCCTATGGTTAGAAGGAAAGGAAAGGTCTTTAAAACTAAATACTGAGTTTAGTTCAACTCAAATGATGCTGAACTGTTTCCTCTGCTCAGTTGCTGGCCCTATACCCAGCCACAATGGGAGACAGCACAATGGTTTGGCTGCTGACAGCCAACACAAGCCACAACTGTGGACAAGAGGGCAACTGCCAGGAGTCACCCTTCTTTTCATGTTCATCAGTGGTCTTTGTAAAGGCACGCAACATTTAAGCTGTTGCATGTTCCAAGGAACATATGTTATTCAAGAGGCTCCCTTGCTTCCTGGAGCCCATCCATCTCCATTGGTGTGAAAGGAAAGATGACCTGGCTTTGGTGAACATATCAACATTGTTGACTGCTCTGGAGTTTGTAGTAAATATCTCAAGAGAAAGGCAGAAGAGAAACGATCTTATGGAAATGTTAGATTGTGCACAGGCTCCAGCACAAGAGGGGATCAGAACAGTTTGAATATTTCCTATTTCTTTTAACTGACATCCTTTTTTTCTCTTTCCCAAAAAGCACAGTGAAAAATGGAACCCCCTCTGACTCTTTCTAAGCTCAGGTCCATGTCTCCCGCCTGAGAAGAAGATGTTGACATCCCAGTGATCATAACACTTGTTTAAAATGGGTGTTTTCATTTGGGGGTGCCCTAATAAACCACATCATGACTTTTTCTGTAATCCTGATGATGAACTTTATGGACTCTTTTCAGTAAATTGTAAGATACATTGATAAACTCTTGTTGAAGTGAGCAAGCTAGGTATCACCAACAGCACATTGTGGGGAGGGGGAATGAGAGTAGATTTTAGCTTAGTTAGCATCTCAACATCTAACTTAGTTTAGCATCTGAGAGTAAGATGAGTGATTTCGTCCTATGATTATTGGAGGAAATACGTTATCTTTATCAGTAACCAGAGGACACCAACACTGTGTCCTTGTGATAACAACCTGAGTCCCCTAAGAAATCTCATCTGGTTCCTGCAGTTGCTATGAAAATGGACCCCAAATTATCATGTTGACATTATGTGCCTCAGTTTCCCAACCTAAAAATTAGGCATGATCCTGACTGTTCTTGCAAAGTGCTTTGAGATCAACAGGTAAAAAAGTATTAAATCTGAAGTAGGTATTATTATTGCTAGGAAGGGAGAGGGATTCGATTTTTATTTTATGACTTCAAAGAAAGCAGTTGCTCTCTCCTCTCCTTGAAAAGTCCCCCAAACAGCAGCTATCCCAGTGGTGATCATTTCTCCCCAAGAGAATACAGCTGTATCTGAATTCAAGGAACATCTATCCTCTCCTCAGACCTGAGAGGACATCAACCCCATGAAATCCCACTAGCTGCTTTTTCAAGAATGGACAGCAGGGGATACCCTTGCAGTTTCACATACCTGCTCTTCCTGCTGAGATGTGCGGAGGGGAGGGGTCACAAAACTTTTACAAAACTTAATGTACAGCAAACAATAACTAAAACTGTGTACTGAGGAGAGTAAGGGTAGATATAACCTCTGCAAACCTCAGGGGTTGTGAAGTTTCTTCTAGAGACTCTATCAAAGCAATTGGGTATATATATTAAATGTTATAAACTGAAATGATCTAGTAAATACTTTTCTTAAGGTTGATGTTTTTAGGTTAATCCCCTTATAATATAAAACAGGGCTAGCCAAAAGGCTTCAGAGAGGTACACGTATCTTCAGCACTGTAAACCGAACTTCTGGGATTCAGAATATATATATATATATATATATATATATATATATATATTATACACACACACATTTCCCCTCCTCCCCCAAAAAACTGAGGTAATTTTTTTAGGAAGCATATTGGGAACTCCCAAGTTTTTCAGGCATCACAAATCCCTGCTGGCAGATTGCCTTCAGGTTATACTGATTTACAACAGAACAGTGGAGCCAGTGTTCTGCAGGGGAAAAATTATATAGGGTACAGATTGGCTTGATTTGTAGCAGGCCATAATATTCTACACACAGCGTAGTACTGAGGGATGCAGTTGTTAGCAGCAAGGGGACAGTGAATTAGGGATGTAAGCTATATGGATTTGCAACAGCAGACTGTAAGGAGACTGGATTTTAATGTGAATGCTGATCATTGTTTCCCATCAGCCCCTCATTGTTATGGTTTTCAGTTCTCTGGAGTCAGGTTTGACAAGCATCCAGGACTCTCACAACTGGTTCTCTTCTCATTCATAAAGATATGACTCCATTGACTTTGGGGCGTTGTTTCTGGTTTGTGCCAATGTAAGTGAATGATTGAGACCTGTGTCTGAGCACCATGATTAGTCCAGTGTGGATGGACCCAATCTACTTGGTCATCCTTTGGGTTGTGCTTTTGGAAGTAATGTAGGTGCATGCTAGGCTTCCTCATTTTGCAGTAAGCTGATCTACTCCGATTCTTTCCAAGTGACTCCTCAACCATCCCCCCTGGTTCACAGTTGGGAACATTGTGGAAAGGCATTGGAAGATTACCAGCACTCAAGACCATTGGCCTACATCCTCATTGCAAGCCAGGTAGTGGGGTTACCTGAGGTAAAGCAGCTCTAGAGTTTTTAACCCTGATATAGGAGCCGGCCTTAGGTCAAAGCAACATGATTTAAGTGTGGGGATTGTATGGTTGTGGCCTAGAAACAGAACAACAGTCAAGCCTTGAATTAACTGCAGGAAAATCATACCCTTAGGAGAAAAATCAAGGTTGGACAGTGGCTGGGTAGTGTAGTACTTTATCTGAAATGTTTTTCAAATCAAATAGAAAACAGTGTCAGGTCTTCTGTGATGTGTAACAAAAGCTTGCAGAAAAATGGCAAATATTTTCTGAGAAAAACTTCAGGGGACGCTACATTTCTAGCAAATGTAGAAAGCAACAGAGCTCTTTCATATCAAAATATTTATGTCCATTGAAAGATCATTTCTTATTAGGGGAAAAAATGTTGACCAAAAAATTTCAAGGAGCTCTTTTTGTTCACAAAGAAAAACTTCACTGTAACCTCTAAGATGATCAGTTGTTTAGTATTAGTAATAAAGATTATCGTTCAATTATATTCTACAACTTCTCTGGAGAACACTGGACTATAGTGTGATCTTCACTGAAGTCTTTGGAAATGCCCAAAATGTAACCTTATTTGTTTGCTTTACATATTTTTGAACATTTTGAATTACTCCTAATTTTGTGCTAAAACACTCCAGTCAAAATAACTCATTTGCTTTTTAAGCATTTTTCCCCTTGTGAAAATACGTATTTGCTGATTTCTTTTCCCCTGCATTTTCACAGGCAAATTAACAGGTTAAAAAAGGGATTGAAAAATTGAGAGAGTATTGTGAGGCTAAAAGCATTGTCATTTGAGGGCAGGGTAGGGTGGGCGAAATTTGAAATGTCATTATTATTTAAGCATTAGAGAAACGTTCACCAACTTTGTAGTTGGTCAGGAAAAATGTGACAATTTCATATGATTTATTTTTACTGTTTTCCATCAAGCTTTCAACATGCATTCACTGAAATTTTGCAGCATCATTCAGTTTTAACCGTAATGGTTCAGAAATATAAAACTGATCTTTACAAAAATTCAAAAGGATCCCTGGGAAACAACTCCCACTCACAATAGTCCCCTAATCCCCTGGGCAGCTTTCTTCAGTAACCAGCTAGTCCTCACATTGAGTCCTGTTTGATCTCTCTAGCAGGAGACTTCCCTACAATGTTATTGTTATCAGTAAAAAGTGACCAAGAAAGAGATACAAAAGCTCCCTGCTCTTCCCAGGTAGGGGACCACACATGAAAGAAGAAAATGGTACAGATTCCAACCAATCTGTTCAATGCATCTTCTCATAGGCCACTGTGTGAAGAGGGGATAGGATTGGACAGGATAGGATAGGAAGAAAGACAGAGGAAGTTAAAGGGGCTTGATAGAAGCAGATAAAAGACAGAGCAGATGAATAAATATATAAAATAAAGAGAGAGGAAAGAGGGACAAGGGAAGGTGGGAAGAACAAACAGATATAGAAACAAGGAAGTGGAAAGGGAGAGATGAGCGACTGAGTGATCAAAGAAAGGGATAAAAAACAGGCAGAGAAAGTGAAATCCTGGCTTCCCATGGTAGAGACAGGCCTTTAAGTCTCCAGTCTCCAGCAGCAGTGATTAGCTAAGACATGATCCAGCCTTAGCTGGCCTGATACAGGGTGAGAGGTCACCAGTAGTGTGATAAAACAGAGTATTTAAAACCCTGTCCTAGTGGTGATGGGAGTACCTCTTGCAGTGAGGGTCTCTCATGCATACAATCTGAGGCTCAGATTATATACACACACTATATATACATACAAACCCAAGGCTATATCTAATAATCCCAGAGATAGATGGAGAGCACCCTGGAGTTTGCTTCTACTTACAAAGATGCAGGTGTTTCATGTAAATGAAACAAAGAAGCTGTGAGCTACTACATTGTTCTTTCAATGGAGTTTTAACAGCCAGGCTTTGTGCTTACAGTACTGAGGTCTTGCAGATTTGTGTATTTGAAATGACAGCATTATACAGAGCATTGAATCTGATGTCACTTAGTCTTAATGGATGAGAGGATGCTCTGGGCTGGATTGGAGGAGAGTTGGAATTCCCTAGCAGAGTCTTATAGAAGAAAAGCTGAGTTTAACCAACCACGAATATCAGGGAATAAGGAAAAGCAAGTATCCATAGATGAGGCTCACCTTTAGAGTGCTGATTTCCAAGGTCATGAGAACTGGTCTGGAAAATCTTGGCCACCCAGTACCTTGGACCAAACTAAGAATCAAATCTGGGGTTATCAAAGGGGACTCTGAGTGAAATCCAGTGAGATTTGGATCCCATGACTCCCTTAGGTTCCAGCCTAAATGTTTGGAAGTTCAAGAAAATATGATTAGCTTTTCCCAGCATCCCTTCTTCTCCTCCTTTTCTGCATTCTGGAGTTACAGTTATATCCAGAAGTATACTTGCATATCCTATAGCAATGGATGAATGGCGTTGC
Source organism: Crocodylus siamensis (assembly GCF_052110815.1). Taxonomy (NCBI): domain Eukaryota; kingdom Metazoa; phylum Chordata; order Crocodylia; family Crocodylidae; genus Crocodylus; species Crocodylus siamensis. The sequence continues at coordinate 51,083,428 of NC_143403.1, forward strand.
AAAGCCTGTAGCTCAGTTGCAAATGCATGTGATAGTTCAGATAAGTAACTCAGTGTTTTGTGAGGGTAAGTAAGTGCTGATGAAAGGTTCTGGATTTATAGTCGTGGAGGCTGTTTTTTTAAAGCTACACAACTGATAAAAGCTGATAAATTGATAAATTGTCAGTGTACAGTTCCTACTGCTCACATACTTTGTGTTGGAGGTAGACTATATTTAGAGAGATGGGAGACATTAGACTCCATGGAGTAGTTCAGGGGTACTCAACAGGGCTGTGTGAAGCTTTGGTGATGATTTGATTTGGAGGAGATTCGGCCTGATTCGGTGGCCAAATCTTCAAATCCAAATCAAATCAGGGGACCAATTTAAAGGTCCAAATCGATTCAAAGCTCTCCAAATCTTTGGAAAAGATTCAGAGAGCTTTGATGATTTGGGCAGTCCCCGGTGGCTGCAGCAGGGAGCTGCAGCCCACTCTGAGCTGATAAGTACTAGGGGTGGGGAAGGGGGGGCTGGGGGAGGGGACCGTGGGGAGACCCCTGCCAGCCACCTCAACCCTCTCTGCTCCCCCAGCCCCCCCTCGCCTGCTCGCTCCCCCAGCCCCCCCATGGTTACCTGCCCGCCCCCTGATCCTGGTACTTTAAAGAAAAGCCCTGGTCCTCACTGGCTGCTGCCAGGTTGGGGGAATGTGATCCCTGCTGCCCTCCACTGCCATGGGGGGGCTCTGCCATGAGCCCCCCCAAACCACCCTCTACACAGGTGCCTCACCCAGGCCAGCTCTGGCTCTTTAAGGAAAAAAAAGCTGAGAAAAGCCCCAGGACTCACCACTCCTGCAGTGGCCTCGGGGACTTGGGGGCTCATGCAGAGACCCCATATGGCGCGGGGCAGTGGGGACCATACCCTGCCAGCAGGAGTGGTGAGTGGGGGTTTTCTTGTTTTTTGTTTTTGTTTTAAAGGGCAGGAGTTGGCCCAGGCAGATCACCCACTGGGGGGGCTGGGGAAGTGAGAGGGGGTCGGGAGGCTCTGCCTATGCAGTGGGGGGCAGTGGGGGGCAGCGGGGATTGCCCCCTGCCTGGCAGCACCCAGTGAGCACTGAGGCTTTTTTTTCCCCAAGTGCCAGAGCTGGGGCACTCAAGGCAGCCATTGCCAGGCTGGGAGAGTGGAAAGGGGTGGGCCTGGCCTGGCTGATTCGGAAATTTGGCAGCAGCTGAATCTCCAAACCAAATTCAGCCAAATCAAATTGGGACAGTGATTTGAATCACCAAATCGAATCACTGTCTCCCGAATTGGCCAAATCCGAATTTGAAGCAAATACTAGTCGCTTTGCATAGGACTAGTGCTGAACCCCAGCCTGTCAGCCAGATCCAGACCACAGAGCCATATCATCTGACCTGTGGGATTCCCAAAGGGTCCAGAAATTTGGGAGCAGTGGGGAGCAGTGGCAGTGTTAATTTCCAGACCTTTGGAGATCCCCACAAGCCAGATAATGTAGCCCTGTGTGCCACATCAGGCCAGAGCAGGATCAGGCCCATTGGACTAACCCCACATGCCAAGCCTGTATGGGATCCAGTCCATAGACTGACCCTGCACCACTCCTTTGGCCCACAGGGGCAGGAGGTTGGGTGCCACTGGATTAGTCAATACTTGGCCGCTATTTGCTATCAAATAGAGCCAATGGTGTCTACAGTGGTGGTAGATGTTGTGATATTAGTAAGTTTCCATTTTGGAAACAGATCACAAGAGCCAAGTTACTTCGTTCAGGGTGGCCACTGAACTTCCTTCAGATAGTAGCAGCTTTCCTTCCTTAATGACCAGGAAAGGGGGCTGGGGTGGCACAGGTACTGAGGTATCTGGTTGACAGCCCAGAAGCCACAAGTGCAAGGCCATAGCAGAAGCACCCACAATGTGGCTCTGTCAGACTCCAGTGAATCTGTGAATTCTGCTAAATACCTGGTCACACAAGGACATGAACAAGGAAGGGCTAGAAAAAAAATTGAGGCCTAATGTCCCAATACTAAACTAATCCTTTTTTTATCGTGTTGGCTGCTGGTGCTCACTTGAACACAATTTATTAGATTTGTATATTCCTACCAATTGCCATGGGGTGACAGCTGAGGAGGGCAGGCTCCAAAGTTAGGCAGGTTTCAGGCAAATTGTGTGCATGGGAGGCCACAATTTCAGATAGGCTGGCATGGGAAGGAAAACAGTGATTAAGGTGATTGGAGGAGATGAGTGACTATGGGGATATGACTACCATCTGGTTATCCCCAGGAGAACATGTGGAGTTTTCAGTAGTAGGTCATATACTGGAAAGGCAGAGCTGGTTCCCCATTGTCACTGAAGGACTTGAGCATAGAGGAACCAGTGTGGTTGCACTGCTTGAGAGGAAGGTAGGTTTCCGAGCTCATGCAAAGAATCTTCATCCCCATCATGGCAAAAAATACAGCTGGGACTCTCGGGTGGCAGTGGATTAAACAGAGAGGAGAGATATGCTTCTGATTTCTGTGACTGCATGCACACTGATTGAATCCTTCTTGGTGAAGGGGGAGAGCAGCAGCTGCTGGGACGAATACAGCCCTGAGACTGTACTAAGTGCCACAAGGCAACTCCTTAACATCTGCAGGGCACCAGTGCATACAGCCTGTTTACACTAGCTGTGAGCAGGAACAATGTTTTAACTCTTAGTGTGTATACGCCAGTCCAAAGCTGGTAACATTTTCCATTACATATCTCTGTAAAACAATACCTAATAGTTCTGTGTAAGGATTGGCCTGCATTAGGCACCTAGAAGCCTTCTGGAAGAGGCAGGGTGCAACATCGAAAGAACAAAACATTTATCTTGTCTGGTCAAATGAGAAACCTTGAATGGTAGCAATTTTTATTCTGTTTGGATTTTTGATTGCTTTGCATTCAGTTGACTCATTCAGTGCCTTCTGTGCATCCCGAACTACTGGCATTACAGCTAATGGTGCAGTGTACATTCAGTACAGGTGAATTGGATCTGATGTTTTTTCCAGTTATTTTTATTATGGGTGTTTAGTGATGGGTATGCACTAGAACTTATTACGTAACATACATTTGCAATGAATTGTTCTGCCAGCTTTGATAGTTAGCTGTCTTTTGTGAGGCATAATTAATTTAATAACAAGTGCTTAGATGTGCACGGACACGTACACACACATTCTGCATATACAAAAGATGATTAAATTATTAAGCTGCAGTGTTGCTGCTACTCCTGCAATTACAATTTAGAGCACATCACTTGTGGGATTCAGGAAAGTCTAAATTAATGCAAAGGTTAAGGTCCAGGGCCACATGTAGGTGGAACCAAAGAGCACTAAGAGCTTGACTGAGGATGAATTGCCACGTTACAAGTGAATGGTTTAGGGTTAAGGTTAAGGAGTGGGATTGGGGGCCTCTTTTTGATGTTCTTCATGCCAGCAGTCAGATTGTATACAGAGACATAATTAATTTCTGTAGGAAAGGATCTCTTCCCTCCACCCCCATCACATGTAATCAAGGGCTCTGGAAAGAGTGTGTGAAGAGGACTAGAGAAATCCTCTCTGCATTAACACACAAAGAAGGGAGACTTTATGGTACATAGGTTCGTGGCTTTATGGTACACAGGCCCATGGTCTTGAAAAGCAAATCATGCCTTAGTGAGCTCAGGGCAACTGTTAGTTTACTCAGTAAGACATCCTATCCACCATGACTCATTTAGTTGTAGGGAATATTAGAGAGGGAAAATATAATTACTTCTAACTTGCTGGGCTGCATTCTACTGACAGCTTTATTTTTAATGAAGAAGAATGGCATGAAATGACTAAACAGCAAGATTAAGGTCCACAATTTCTGGGTCCTCTTCCTTTATCTGCTAACTGATTTGCAATGCATCTGTAGGCAAGTGACAACACCTCTTTGCACCTCAGTTTCCCACCTGATAAAACAAGGGTGATGATCCCTTGTGGAAAATGAATGGTTTGTAAATCAGTTTGACATCTTCAGATTGAAGGCTTTATATGAAGGTGAAATAGGATTGTAATAATAAGAGTACCTACCTCTTACTTGGGAGAGCAGTATCATTACCCCAGATCAGGAAACTGCACCATAGAAGAGTGAAGTCACACCTACAGCAGAAACACTAAATGTGGCATTTCCAAAATGAAATACACTCTCTGGGATCCCTGACTGCTTGGTGGGCTGCAGCACAACTGAGGCCTAGTGAGCAAGCTAAGTTAGAGTAGTCAGGTGGTCTTCAGTGTCATTAGACCTGCTCCATTAGCACAGTGTTTGAGTACCTCACAAAGTCTGATGAGTTTTTTTTAACCTGAGCAATGGAGAAGTGCTTGCCTTCCCTCTTCAGAGAACAGGACTGGAGAGACTAAAAGCTAGACTCCCCAACCACTTAGGGTCCTAAGATGCAGATGACCATCTAGTAGGATTATCAAGAATGTCTAATGATATGTTTGCACTACTGGAGGCACCTTCTCTCAGGCATGGTACACTCACCCGCATCCACTAAAACATGGAAATGAGACAGTAAAGCCACACTGAAAAAGACCCAGTGATCACTCACAAGTATACTAGAGAGAGAGGTGTCAAAAGCATTCCCAGAGCATTTTCACAACTTCATTTCAAGACTTGTCAAGGTTGAGTGGGAGCAGGTAAGAGAGGCATGCCCAAGGGTGCTGAAGACATGGTGCAGACCTACTTTAACCTCATTAGGCTGCCGTCTGCCATGTCAGGTGCTTTGGAAAATTCCATTAAGCAGGAAAAGCATAGGAGTATCTGTCCCTATATACTTTGTCTCAGGGTGCCCAAAACATCTGTGATAAAACAAGCCGTTGACCCAGCTTCTCCTGTGTTCCACACTAATGCCCAAAAAATCGGGCCATTCTTATTTTCTGCCTCCTAAGAACTAGTGTCACAATGGCTGGTTCTGGATCCCTAAGGGTCCATGCTCCAATTGTAAACTGGCAGAGCACATCTGCCATCCTCCCAGGACATCCCTCTCCATTCCTTTGAATACCTGCCCCACATTGCCAATGTGAGGTGGCTTTACTGGTGGATGGGTTAGGACTTGTGTCTGAGAAGCATGCAGGGCAGAAGGGCTAGGTGAGGGCCCAGAACTGGACTTCTGGGGAAAACAGCTTTTAAATAATTTGGTTAACAGTCTACATCTGCTCTTATTTTTTTAGCAAACTAACTTGCCTTTCCCTAATTCTTCCAATCTCTAAATATATAACCATGCTGTGATCAGGTCAGTTGCTTGTAATGCTAAGCAGGACAGAGGATGCCATCAAGGAAAGCTCATAGTACTGTAGGAAATGAGAGCCTAAAAACAGCACTCTTCTTTCTGGGTCTAATAGAATTGATACAGTTCTATACTACTGGAGGCGCAGTCTTTATCATTTGATGTTTCAATGAAATCTTGATCATCTGTTGTCATCATGCTAGTTCTGATGCTAAATCAGCCCTGATTTCTGGCTAAATACCAGTAAGAGTAATCTCATTCTGTCTGCCTCAGTTCCTTCAGAAATTTTATTTGGATACTGGCTTCACTTTCTGTCCAAAAAGTTCAATGTTGTTCCTATGTACTGTTTATCAAGGTCCTATATTCTACATTTCATAAATCTTTGCAGTGGCAAAAGGTCGTGAAATTATTTGGGATCATTTTAAGAGGAAAGATGTAATAAAAATGTGAGATATTAATAACCCAAGGCTACAAAACTGTTTATTAAACAAATTGGTTTTCCTTTCCTGAAAGAGGATAGAAAGGCAAACTTACTTTCTTGCTTTTACAAGTTCTGTGTCTAGCAAAATAATAATCCCAGCCTGTTCTAGATAAGAAAAAGAGAAGGAACATCTTAAATATTTCTATTACTTCAAAGTTCATAAATCTGTTGGTTTAAAACTGTCAACAGGACAGAGAAAATATGAGCTACAGACATGGTTATCACAACTAAAGGAATTTCCTCAAATATGAGAGCAAGACAGTAAGTACAGGCAAGAGGGGCTGATGGGGAAATCCCGACATGAGATGTTGTAAATCTGTATTATGAGTCTGATCCAAAGGCCATTGAAGGCACTGGAAAGATCAGGAAGATCAGCTTATTGATTTTAGGGAAATTTAGATCCTTATGGGAAGTGGAGCTGGTCAGAAAATAATATTGTTTCCACTGAAAAAAAGGAATATAAACAATTTTTTATTTCCATCAAACTTTCTTTTTAAACTGTTCAGGTCTTTCTTGTTTTCTGCCTCCCCCACCCTATCACAAGGGACTGACTCTTTAAGGTGCGATGGATGTAGTCCCACCTGTCACACTTAGCTTTCTTTTCCAGGTGGAGATGAGGATTAAAGTCAAATGGTAGACAGGGGACATGCTAAGTCAGGCCTTCTAGGGTGGATGTAAGACATAAGAACCCAAAGGAAGAAAAGGGAGATGACAAGGAGGAAATCTTGCAGTTGCTGTTTCAAAGCAAGGCCTCCAGAAAGGACTGAAAACAGCCCTTTTGAAAGGGTAGCAGCGTCCAGCTTGAAACTATGGTGGGTAGGTCCTTTAGTGTTTGTTTGGAGTCAGTGGCCCAGATGGGGTGGACTTCCCTTTAGTGTCTTAACCCAGTGATGCTTATCCAGCCTACAGGGTTTCTGACAGGTCCAGAAATTTGGCAGCAGGGGAGGGAGGGGCAATTATCACTGCCACTGAATTTCCAGACCTGTGAGGACACCCACAGGATGGATGACATAGTTTTGCAGTCTAAATCTGGCCTATGGGCTGGAGGTTGAGTACCACTGTCCTAGCCAGACTGTCAAATCACTACAGCAGCCAAACCGGGCTGGAAGATTGGAGTTCTTCTGAATGAGGAGGAGCTGAGGCAGTTGCTGACTTGAGGTGGTGCTTCCACACGACACACAAAACTGAAAAGGTGTCACTTCAGGTAGCCTCAAATTGATCTCACAATTTTTTTTTGCTTTTTTTGATGGGGGGAAGGGAGGGTTTTTCCACTAAAAAGGGCTCTTTTCATAGGCTGAGTCTAATATTTATCAATACAAAACTACACAATATTAAAAAAGGGGCAGATTGTAATCTAGACACTAGATACCAACTGGAAATTTCTCCACCTGAATAACAGCTAAGCTGAAGTTTAGTGGCAGACTTCAAAAGGCAGCTTGTAACTCTGCTCAGGAGGACGCCAGGAACCAGACTGTGGCTTGGAGAATCCAATTCTGTCTGATCTTTGGTTTTTTCCTTGCTCCAGGGGAGAAGAAACATATGTCTGCCTTGTACCTGGTACCAATACAAGCCTGGTTCTACCTCGGGCTGCCTCACCTGAGCTTTTGGCCAAGACTCCAGCCAATATTACCTGCACAGGTTAGTAAGCTGTATCATTGTTGCACCTGCACAAAGCAAGGATCACAAGCTAAGAAGTCTAAATTGATATATTATCCCTTGAAAAGTCTAAAGCGCATCAAAGTTCAGAGAGACAGAGGATTTAGTTTGGCTTTTTACTTAAAAAAATGCAGCTAATTTATTTTAATCTCAACACGGTCCTAGTTTGGCATCCACTCTGGTTCCAATGTCTTCTGAACCAGGTTGTCCTCTTCTACCCTGGATGCAGACATTACGGGACATAATGGTCTGTATCAGTATTTACTTATAAGAACTTGAATTTTGCAGTACTTGTTGTGAGACTAGTTGGGGATTGGATAGTGACATGATCATGCAGGAGATGAAACGGTATAGAGCTGTGGTTTGGTAATGACCCTCTGACACACTGGAGGATACAAGGCCCCTATACCAAAATGTTCACTGTGGAACATTTATGCCTGTCTCCCTGTGTTTCCGAGGGGACTGGTGTCTGCATCATAAAAGTCTGAATTGCCTGAGAAGCAAATTTTCAAAAATAGCCACTGTGTGGGAGGGAAGGGGGGAGAGGTGTGAATCCAGTATTATAGATGTCCCAGAGAAACAAACTTTGATTTTTCTCGGAAAAGCTGAGCCTGCGTAGCTCCCATTGACTTCAGTTTGAATGGTAGCCACCTTGGCAGCACTGAACATCAGACGTGAGATTTCTAAAACTAGGTGCTCCAACATCAGTGGCCACTTCTGAGAATGTCAGTCACATTATCACAGATCATTGCCAGCCCCAGCAGATAGAGCCAAGTCCTGCACGGACCAGGAAGAATGAACTTTTACTCCTGGAAGATAGCTCTGCCCACTGCATCTATTCTGGGGATAAACAGAGGACGTTGGTTCCCAGGGCTGTCAGGGCAGTGCTAAATTCACTAAGAACATGTTCAAACAAACACTTTACAACAGATAAAGAAAAAAGAATCAGATAGTTCAGTGTGTCAAATTCCTTCCTGGTGTAAGTCAATGGAATTGTACCAGGGCTAAATTTCAGTCTGTATATATTTAAAAATGGCTCTTTAATAAGCCTCATCCTTCTTCCCCTTCTTTTATCTAATTTTGCCTGAAGTTACCATCCTACATAGGACAAAGTTCCCATCGCTGGCAGCCCATCCTCTCCCTTTCCCCCAACAGCCCAAGCTTTTGCAGCCCAGTCTGCAGAGCTCTGTTCTGTGGGTAAGAAGTAACTTGCTAATATAAGAATGTTTACATTCAAATATAAGTACAATTACACCAGCCGATCTAATAGTTCTCTCTGTATATGTTACCAAGTACTTAGAGCCATTTTTTTGAAAGCCATTATGCTCATGTGATTTTCCTCAAAGCCTTTCGAAGGGATTTTGTTTTGACAGGAGGGCATTAAGGGGGTGAAACTGATAGCATAAGTACCACTTACAGACTTTGATCAGCTTGGGTCATAATTCTCTTGGAGAAAGTCTTGTATATATTAGACGAGGAAATTAATTTTATTGCCGCTGTGGCTTTTTCCTGGTAACATCCCAGCGCTTGTTATAGTTTTTTTAAGCCCTTGTGTGGTGAGCTGAAGCATAGCAGCCTATCCTGATTAGAATCCGGCCCCTCCACCCCACAAACAGTGACTGCACATAGATCATCAACCTGGCTCTAGCTGAGATTTCAGTTGCTGGAAGGACAGTTTGCTCAAACACAGAGCAATGGGTGATCTGTGTAACCCGCCTTCTGAGACACCCTGTTTCTTAAGTAAATGAACTATGGATAAGCTGCAATGAAAAGACACATGGTTTGACGATTCTCCTTAAGTTCTCAAAGATAAGCAGGTAACATGATCCAGCAGATACTTTAGACGTTTCAGTCGGGATGCTTGATTCCCAAGCTAATGGACTGAAAAGAAGTACCTGAGACTAGGCCAAGTATTGCATCATCAATTATATTTTAGCACCCAAGGCATGGGGAGTATGATAAACCCTTGCCTTATTCCCAACTAAAATACTAGGGAGGGAAAGGAGAAACAAAACCGGATTGTGCTGCAGATTTTTAGGTGAATAGATCTTTTCTCTAAACCAACCATAAATCAAGCACACTATTATGTGGCTCATGCACTGCACACACACTGTCTGTCTGACACAGAAAATGATTGGAAATTTGTGTTTGCCAAATGTTGTTTTTGGCAAAGAAGTACATGGGCCAAATTAAGACTTGGTGTAGATGTGGTTCCACAGATTGCAATATGCTCTGTTTACACCAAATCTGAGCTTCGATCTGTGTAATGAAAAACTGCTTTTTATTAAGAGCTAAATTCAATCAATGTGCTATTCTGTCAAAATGGATCTTGAGCATGATGAGGCAGCCAGGAGAAGCCAGTACAGAAACACAATATCATCAGACCTAATTGTGCTACGTTGAACAGAACAGCTGGTCAGAAAAGAGGAGCCAGTACAAAACATCTTCTAGGTCTAGGACCAGATTAACCAGGTGTGGTGGTCATATCCCAGTGACAATTCATTCTAACCTTGTCCCAAGGCTGTTCAGCTCATCAGGCTGGTGTGGTTAATGCATGACATTGTTCCTAGCCAGCCAATATGCATCAGGGAGCCATGTGGACAGCATCACATCCAGCTGCCTTTAGTTCCCTATCCTGATAGGCAGGTACCACTCACAGCTGGGGCAACCCTTGGCTCTGCTGCCATATCCTGTGCCAGTTCATCAGCAGGCAGGCATCCGTTGTGGATCCTGTTGCTCCATAAATGTCCTCTCCCAGGAGAGGCTTGAGGTTGCAGCCAGAACTTGACCTCTGCACTGTTTCCCTTAAATCTCTTTTACTAACCACTCTTTTGGCTCAGTTGAGGAAGAGATTGCTTGGGTTTAAATTAGACCTCAGATAGATCCCCAGATGATCAGCACAGCACAGTCTGTAAGTCATTTAGTAGGCATCTCCACGATAGTCCTTGAAAAGTTAATTTTGTATAAGAGGAGAAGGTTTTTAAAAAAATGAGAAATAAATGAGGTTGCATGTCATGGTTGAATGAAAACTCTGGCACACAGTGTAAAACGTGTTTTGAGTCCAGTTATAACCTGGAAAAGCCTGAGAAGCCTGGAACTCTCACACATGGAGATAGTCTTTCAGTGTTTCTAAATGGGAGAAATACAGATACGATGCTGTTAAGCTAACGCTTCACTGAACTTCTGAGTTGTTGGCCCTGTTCCAATATGGACACCCCTCCTGTCAGCTCCAGATTGGTACTTTTTAAGGAATATTTGTGGTGGAAAAAAAATTGGGAGCCAGTTCTGTTGTGCATGCAAATGCAACCTGACTTCAGATCAGCAGCAGTACTTCGTTCATATGCACCATTCTCAAACAGGCAAATTCAAATGAATTTCCACATAGGTAACCAATAGATCAAATGGAGCAGACCTCAAATTAACATCTCGTGGGCAGGAAGATGGTGTTAACAGTAAAGAGCCCTTAGATCAAGTTCTACATCATTAGCTATGGTATTGAAAAGAATCTCTCTTACTTCATACTCCTTTCCCTGCCAAATCCAAATTGAAATTCTGGGAAGAAATGTCTGAGCATAGCTAGTAAAGCTGGCTGGATAATATTTGCCAGAACAGTTTTCCATCAACATGTCATTCCAATGAAACCATTATTTTGTGAAATCCTATTGATTTTTGTCAAAACCCTGTTAAAAAAATTAAATGTGAACTTCTCTATTTTGATATTTTCAGAACAAAGGCTTTTTGCTTTGAATTACTTTGAAATTTCTGAGTTTTGAGCCATATAAGTATGTTGAAAATGTTTTCAATAATCAAAATGTAACAATTTGACTGATCTGGCACTTATAATCCATGGAACTGTTTAGCGACAAATTTTACAATACTGGCTTTTCATCAGCCTCGGGATGAAAATATATTCAAATCTTTAAACTTTTTTGTAAGATGAAAACCCACTTTCCAACAAGTTCTGATGTCTATCCCTCCTCCTTCTGCCTCCTCATGTTAGTTTGTTCTCATTTTTCTTGTTCTATCATTCGAGTGTCTTTGTAACTTCGAATGTACTATTCCCTGAATTTTCAGCTGTAGAAACAATGCTTTACTTCTCCCTTTATGCTTCTCCTCCCCCATACTTGTGCCATTTAGCCTTCTCCAAAAAATGGGATGCTAAATACTGGAGTCCAGCAGATGTGAAATGTTTATACTGGAGATTACTAGTTATCTCTATAATTTCAACCTCTTTCCCAAAGTTCAGCATTGGCTCTTAGCTTTAATGAAGAAGGAACAACTCCCAGGGCCATCTACCAGGGCTGCTCAGGAGATGAGTCACTGGGGGGCTGTCATTCTACACTTCATCCTCCATCCCTTCTTTCACTGTTCATTGTTTTTTCTGCAAGAGGGGGATCTCTTTGGTGAAGAACGAAGAACAATTTGAAGAATATTATGTAAGCCTTCCATAGGTCTTAGGTTCTTTTCATGTTAGAACTTCCAGTATCAACAATTCAAACCCAGTATTTCAATGCACCCCAAACTTCTTACACCATCTCCGTATTGCAATAGTCCTGATGGTACCTTCTTATGAAGCGATGTGGGCATTATGGCCCCTGCATGATTGTACATGGATTGTTGTTACTGGTCCTGTCTCTTTCATCTTGCCATTCTTTAGTGGTTGATATAAAACAATTTCCTTCTCACCTTGAAGTTTATGCCTTTCAGAAATTGGTGGATGGTTTTTGTTTAGCTGTGTCTCATTTAGCCAAGTTGTTCAAACTGAAGAAACCTATGGATAAGCTGGGTTCTTCTTATGAACATGGGAGTGCAGTTACTGTCAAGACACGATGACTGTGGTTCTAGTACATTTTTCCTTTGATACAGAAGTATTAATGTTATTTCTTGCGAGAGCTCCTACAAGCCTCAATCATGGATTGAATTCCTATTGCCATTTTTGCAAATTGTTATGGTTTTGTGTGTGTGATGTAACTGTTCTAGGTGAAGTCATTTCTCTGCCTTTTTACAAGTGTGTTTAAAATGTATACATACCAGCTGTAGTGAGATTTCTGTCCTGTTCAAGAGGAGTAAAATACAGTATAAACAAGCAAAAGGCCTTGAAAGAAAAACGTTTAGCAGCCAGTTAAGGTCACTCTTGAGTGTCTTTTCATTTGTATACTGACAGAAATAAACATGGAGGATTCAGGTGCTAGAGTTCTAGACCCTGATATTCAGGATCCCAATGACCTGGATATTCTTGATATAGACTGAGATGGTAACAGGAAGTCCAAAGATTGAAGCAGAGGTTTGGAGCAATATGAGCCAAACCATTCCTTGGTCTATCTACTGAGAATTTTGGCTGAATCTTTTCTACAGGCTTACATTGTTGGACGTGTACATTGTAACTAGGGGCTTTGTTATTTCCGCCATAGTCCCAGTACATTTCAGTCCTGTTGCTTTTCTGAAACAGTCCTTTTTCCAGTTTAGCATCTGGAAATGCTGTTGCATTAGCCCTCTGTGACAACATCTTGCTTTCACTGCAAAGAAATGGATATGCTGGAGAAGAAAATTCCAGATATCTGAAGATACAAAGTTCAAGAAGCTCACAGTAAAATAAATAATTATTATTTTGAACATTGATCAAAAACTTGAAATTTCAAAAGAGAAGGGTGAAGAAGCAAAAAAAAAAAAAAAAAAAAAAAAGATTTCTTCCCTTCCCCTGTTTAACGGGTTGTAATTTAAAAGAGAAAAAGAAGAATCACTGTTTTCGAGCAGGCAGGAAAATTCTCTCTCTATAGAACTAAATACCTATGGAATAAAGAGATATGACACATGCAATCCCTATTTTTGTTCAAAAATTGTTCCTTTAAAAGGGAGTTCAGGAAATTTAAGGAAATCTCTGTTGGGCAAGAAAGTTTGCTTTCATCTTAGTTACAATGCTGTATATTCACTGAACAATTTGAATGGTGTCTGGTTTACTAATGAACTATGTTAGTTCATGTTATATAACAGCACTGATTTCAATGCAGTCCACTAGTGTAAAACTGTAGCAGCTCCGGTTTCAGATGGCACATACTGCAGCCATATGCACCACTCTGTTTTTATTTGGTGCAGGTTTTTTTGACACCAGGATCTCCCAGTTTCAAAAAACCCCACTGCGCTGCTAATTAGCAGCGTGGCAAACATGTGCATGGAAGGCGAATGCAGTTTGTGGCACTGCAGATGGGTTCGCAGACCACAGACTGGACATATGTACTCATGAAGAGATTCCCCTAGGTGCTCATAACATTTAACTGTCAAATAAAGACAGAATCCATAGAATAAACTTCTTGCTTGAGCTGGTCATAATAGGATGTCAAGCTACTAAATATAGACAACAGAGGCAAACTGAAGAACAGGTTGGCCATGTAATGTATCTACAAAAAGAAGCATGTATCCATGTGAGGTTCCAAACTCAAGCTTGTTCGATCTGATTTGCTACTAACAAATGGTCCTTTTCATCATTCTTGAGAGTCAAGGGTATTGGGTCAATAGCCCAGGAGACCAGAGAGATTTTAGACACTGGATGAATATGACAAGGACTGTAAGAGCGGAAGCTTTACCATGTCATCCCATCTAACTTCACTCTATATATCTTCGGGTGCAAGTTTATCAGTCTTTGTGCTCTTTCAGACTTCGGATGCTCTGGGTGCTTTTCTAGCTAGCACATGTGAGTAAGAGCTAAACCATCTGTTTCTGGCTTTGCTAATAGACTTCCTGTATAACCTTCAAGAAGTTACCTGAGATGGTATCTTTATGCCCAGTTCCTAAAATTAGGTCCCATAAGCCACATGTAGGAACTTAGAAGCAGATTAATACTTTTGCGGTGGTGCCCAGCCCTCCCCCAAATTTTTACTGTCTTCAGGATGTGGTCAACACCTCTGAAAATCCAGGTGTAAGTCAATGCGACTAGGAACTGCTCTTGAAAGGTAAGTGGCTGTAGGGCTTGACTCTGAAAATATCAGTGGGTGCAAAGAATGGTTTCTTCTTTTTCATCATTTCAACAATAATCCTGCAAAGCCCCGTGATTTATTATGACTGTCTGTGCTGTGTATATTTCACTTTGCATTCATATATAAATTGTGAAGCATTTGCAAACAAAGGAAAAGGTTAGCTATTTAAAAGACCAGATTGAATCAAAGTTGTTAAGATAAAGTCTTTCCCTCTTCTGATCCACTTCCATGGTGACCATGAGCAGGTTTATCTGTTGCCAGCATTGTCCCTCACTATACTACATTGAGGAAATTTTAATTCTCTGACTTCTCAGTAAGGGAAGAATCATTATTAATAGACTGTGGCTGTAAAAGGAAGTCCTATTTCAGACTGGAGCCCACAGCTGTCTCGGCGACAGCTACCAACAGTGCTTTGACCCAAACAATAAGAAGGTTATTCAAGTACAGAATATGATGCCAAAAAGAAGCCCTTATGCACTTGGGATTGTATCTGCTTAAAATTAAAGTATCGGCATTAGAAAAATTAAGCAAGCCAAAGAATGAACAAAAGCCTTGCAGTTTTATTCCAGAAAATAAAGTACAACACAGGCTGTCAGAATGATGTCAATTCTTGTGATTTGCAGGAAAATTAAAATAACCAATTTTTATATTCTGAAATTCCTGATAATCTCAGCTTTCATTTAATAAAAAGTATCTTTCCAAACCTGTGGTGTCAGAGAAGCTGAAAATCATGAACCCCAAAGTCTTTAGTATCAGAAGGCAAATTAAAAGAAACTTACTTATAATACTTTTAAAATCCTTGGCTTTTAAACTAAATCTCATGATTTTGGGAATGGGGCTTATTATTTTTTTTAATGCCTACAACTGGAGTAATTGTGTTTTGAGTATCTTGATATTTGGCAATCGGGTGATTACTCAAAGTTCAGATTTTGGGAGTTTAAAAAAAAAAAATCTTTGTGGCCTTTGATTCTGGAGGAAATCTTGAAAAGGTGTTAACTTTTAAGGCTCCAAAACCAGATGGCAAAAAAGGAAAATGTAGCTCCAAAAGAATTTTTCATAACTCAAGATTTTGTTCTGAAACATTATTTTAAACCCTTGGAGTTAGCAATGCTGCTATGATGTCATGTTGTCTCCTATGGTAGGCAAAACAAACGAACTCAACCTTTATCTGTATTAATCGTTAGCTAAAAGTTTATTAAATAGATTCAAAGGTTTGGTAATGGTTTAATGGGCACTTTTACTTCAAGGGAATTTACCTATACATACAGCAAAAGTCTGCCTTCATTCAAATTTTTAAAACATCCTTCTAAATAATGTTAGAAAATCAAAAAAGAATGGCTTGAACAGTATATTATCTTCATTCTGGCATGCGATTAATTCTAAAGCTCTTTATGGGAGAAACGTACCTGATATATCAAGATACCAAATGTCTTCCAAGCACATTGGGTTTTCCTTGAACTGTAAAATGTCCCAATCTCAGCAGTGGAACACCGATAGATCTAAAGACAAAAATACTTTAAAAATTCCAGCTATTATTACTACATGGTGTTTCCAGAAGGCCTTGAATGAGATAAGGGATGCATTGTGTTAGCCACTGCACAAATATTGAATGAGAGAGGCTCTGCCTCAAAGTTTGCAATCTAAATAGACAACACAGGCAAAGAGTTGGAGGGGAAGCAGCACAGAGAGATGAAGTGATCTGCCCAAAGTCACCCAACAAGTGAATGAAACCCAGCTGTCTTGATTCCCTGCTGACAGCCTAACTAATAGGCAAAAGTATCTTCCCCTTTGATTTGAAAGGAGCACCAGCATCTTTAATTATACCAGGGGTGCAGCATAAGGGGTGGCACATCAGAACTGTTAAACCACAAAGCAAATGAATTTGAGTGAGATTATCAGAACCAGTACTATTATGCCCATTTTTCTTCCATTTCACACTAGGTTTCCACAGCAATTGTCTCTATCTTTCTGGACCGTACACTGGTAAAAAGCTGCATATTTCTCTTATCCTGTTTCTTAAAGTATTGTGGTCCAGGACTGTTACAAGATCAGAGAGATTTACAATATTCATTTCTGTGTTCAGATTTTGAACAGTGACAAAATTCAGGGCTGTTGGGCTCTGGGATAAGGGTTGCAGCTCGACCTCATTGCTTGTTCGAACCAAACCCAAGCTGAAATTTCAAATGTGTTCCAAAGTCTGTGGCAGGTAAGTTTTCCTAACAGCCTGCCCATGAGAGCTGATAGTAACTCCTTAAATAAACTGCTGCCTGCTTGCAGAGGTTGTAGCTTTGTACAGATCAAACCACAGAAACCCCTCCTTGAGCTTCTGCAACAGAGCTACTGAGAAGGTAGTTTGCAAATCAATCTCTGGGATTAGTACATACATTCGTGTAGTGTTGGGGGTAGGGAGTATGACCCCGTTTCCAAGGACCTTGCATTTCACAAACTCTAGTGTCTGCTGGCCTGTAGAGCTCTGGGATGAAGCTAATGTCTTGGAGGCCGTGGTGGCTGTCGGACCTCCCCTGAACTGATGGAAGTCAGCTGCTTGGGGCAGGAGAAAACACTTTAGATAAGAGAGGGAAACAAAAAGAGAAAACTTTGTATATTTGCTGATGTCAGTCATGAGTCTTGCTCGGTCCCTTTGGAGCAGACTTTAGTGCAGGGAACCAAAAACTTTTTCCACCTCTTTCTCTTCAGACACTAGAGACAATAGTACTTCCCTGATGCGGCTCTCACTGCACATGTCAGATCATCTTGTTGGCCCCTCTTCACCCTCCTCGAGGGAAAGCATTACCCAGCCACACCAGAGCCTCTGACATGGTGGCAAGTGACCCTTGGCAATCCGAAGAAATTCAGGCTGACAATTTATTGATAACATCAAGTGACACTTCAGTTCCTCCAAGGACCTGGTCTCTCCTGGTTCAGAGTCACACGGGCAAAAGGGAAGAAAGGATGTTTTTCTGAGGTCCCGTCTGGCCTCACACTTTCCCTCTGCCACTTTCAGGTTCTTTCATTTAGCAAGATCAATATCTTCTGGTCACGCTGGTCCCCCTTCCCTCCTCCCCTTGTCAGCCTTGCTGACAAACAAGATACCACTTTCCTGTGATTCACTTGGATCTCTGAGTATTAACCAGGTGCTGTGCTGACAGGATGGGAACAGGGAGAAACCCCAGGCTTCTACTACAAAGTAGCCTTTCAGCATATACTTTCTCTGCTTTTTAGCTGCTGGGGTTTGCGGAGAAGCCCAGAGGAATACAGTTGAATGGGTATTAAAAATGGTAAAGACTAGGACCAAATCTTCAGCTAGCATAAATCAGCATAGTTCTCTGCAGGTCAGTGAAGCTATTCTGGTTTATATCAACTGAGAATCTGCCTTGAAGTGCTTCTTGTAAGAATATATATTTCAAAAGCAGAGCTGAAAAGTGTAGGTTACATCAATCCCAAAGCTGAACAGAGAGGGTCTGAATATCTGGTGCTGTATATTCTTATACTGGTGCAAAATGGTTGAAAGCACAGCCTATTTGGATAGTAGCATCCAGCACCCTGCAGTGGTATCAGTGACTTTGCAAGGGAGTAGAAAATCAGGACTGGAAAGTTAAGTCAGCCTTGTTTCATGTATGCATCACAGTTAACACGGAGTGAATAACTGAGTGGGTTTTTTATAAAACTTTTTTTTAAGTTAAAAAAATTTAATAATGTTAAGCATTGTTATGACATTGTTGAAAAATAAGTTTTATTTATTTAATCCAAAAGAAATATTTTGTTTAGAAAACCTTAACACAAAATTCTTTGACTTGGAAAACCGGAATTTTTAATGTTGAACATGTATAAATTCTGAAAAAGTTGATGCTGTTTTCCAGCATGAACTATATTGATGGATGGACATGCATGCACACACACACAGTCAAAAGTAGCTACAATGCATTCTCAGATTTGTACGGTGACATCCAGCAATCTCTCCGTGTAACATCAGATATTTTTCTGCAAACTAAGGTCTTTTCACAGCTTTCCCAGAGTAACTATTAGTAAGGGGCATGGTCTTCCTCCCCTCTCCCCACTCCCCTCCCACCCAACAAACGGGCTTCTACAGTCCCTAGCACAAGCTTACTCATAACAGTACAGAGGTGCTTTATAATAAATAGAGGTGCATCACAAAGCAGTCTTGCTGGTTTCTGTGGGACTGCTCAGAGTTTCAGAATTTTAACTATTAAACCACCTCTGCACCAGAAATTTTGCACTGCAGTGTTGGTAGAGTACCTGCATACTCAGCTGCTTTTGCTTGTATACCCCCTGACAGTCAGAAGTCCTATTGGTGATATGCTTTGTACTATGGGTAGACATCCTTCTGCGCCCTACACCACTGACTGGCACCCTGTCTTTGGCAACCTTTTTTTGCATGCATTTTAAGGTATCAGAGTCCTTCTCATGGAATTGTGGGAACTTGGAGTCAAATTCCCATAATTGCTTCTTTTCTATCCCGCAGGCTCTCTTCCCTTGCTGTGTTGCATGCAGTCCCCACAGCTTCTCCTTTACAGTTAGTAATCTCTTCCTCACACTGGTTTTCGTCTCTCCACCATCTTACTGGCAGTAGCATAGATGCTGAGCAGGTTGGTGTGCCAGATCTCTCTGTGCTGGCAAAACATCAAAAGCTTCCACAGTGATTGGTCATGCAGCAGTGAAAATGAGAAAACCAAGGAGGAATGAATGATGCAGAGAGTGAGTGATAGCAGCCAGCTGCTGCTGGCATTATGGCTTGGATCCACAATGGTGTTTATGTATTTGATGATCCATTGACCTCACTCCATTTGAAAGCAATGGGAACTTAGGAGCCTAAGTATTTTTGTGGATCTGGCTGTACTGACTAGCTGGACATGGTAGAAGGACGTTTCTGGGCCTGGCAAGTAAGCACTGAATTGCTGGGATAAGATCACGATGAAAATCTAGGATGATAAGCACTGACTGCAGCACTTTCAGATGTAAAAAACTATACACCCCGTTTGGTTCTGATGCTTTGATGGATCACCAGGGCATTTCACTGATGATAAATTTGGGTGGTTGCAGATGAGGCACAATGAGGAATACAAGCCTTTTTTTCATAGGCAGAAACCTTTTCCAGGATCTGTACCTTTGCATTGAAAAGGCTCCAAAATATGATTCCTTGATCCCCAGTCTCGCATCCCATGTTTAATCCGTACTGCATACAGTTGACAACAACAGGGCAAGAGTTAACTATCATTTCAGCAGGTGCAGGGTGACTGAACCGGCATTTGATTGGTTAAAAGGACACTAGAGGTTCCCCATGATTTGACCAAATCTCAGTGAGCCAAATATTGTTATTGCTCTGTTTTGTTATTTGACTGAATATTTGTGAAGAAACACAGAGAACTTTACCAATGCCACAAGAGGGGGGAAATAGGAATGCTTTCTGCTGATTTTAATAACCACACACAAGGGCAGCTTCCATCAGTGCATGGAGGTGTTGTAGAGCTGAGAGAGGCCTCAAGAGCACACTTTGACAGTGTGCCAGAGACTGGCAGTAGGCTGCTTTGTGTTAATTTTGTGCAACTTCAGGAATAAACTGCATGTGACTGGTGTATGAATTTTAAATGAATTGTTAACACATTTTATGAATCGGGTTGGGGTGATGATTTAGCAGGGTACAAGTCTGTTTTTAAAAACAGAGTAAGTAAATCATGATTTTCACAAAGTGAAACTTTATTGTTCTATAATAAACAACAGAAATACTTTGACAAACACATAAAAACCATGTAAAAACAAAGCGACATGCTGACACTTCTGCATGAATCCTGGGCAGTATATGAATACTTGTTCCAATTCTCCTTGATTTCCATTGGGAAACTGTGATGGGCTACGCTGGAGCCGTGGTAGCATAAGGGGAAATATAAATACGGCCCAATCCCAGGAACACATAAAGCGTCCGTGCCCTGTAATGGGTGCTGGTGGGTAAGTCTAAATGTTTTGCTCCATAATGCTTTGCTGTCTTGAGCTGTATGATGTTTTCATACACTGCTGTAAGTAAATCTCCTGCAGTACACATTCTCTCCTCCTCTCTGTTTCCCAGGCCTTTCATTTGGAGCTCTTGAAAAGATCCTGGTCAATACCAATCTTTCAGGGGTTCTCTTAAGGACACCGTAGGGTTGACCACTCATAAACCACAGAACAGGCTGATTGTGGTATTTTCTCATTGTTTCCTGTCCACCAAGTCATTAAAAACCTGCTATTTTTTTCCCAGTGAAATTTTCATATAGATATGAAGTGGGTGGGAACGCTTTAAGACAGAACAACATGGTGAAACATTTAGGTTCAACTCAAAGAACCTTTCCTTCACTATAGTGAAACATTTTCAATACGTGAACTTGGGAAGAGTGAACTATTGGGATGTCAGTCAGATAAGAAGTGTAAGCATAGTGCAGTAAATATAGTGACTTTATTCTAGGTGTTAGTGATTTTGGTCTGGTATCATTCTGCTCAGAAGAGGCAATGTATTGAGATCACCTGGACCTATATGTTGGCTGTCTGTAGGCACGGCAAACATAGTGGTCCAAGCAGGGAAAACCACGCTAGCAATAGAGGAAGTAGCAGCACAGTCTTCCAGGTAGGCCAGCAAATTGAGTATTCACCCATGGTCCCCAGTGGGTTTGTATTCTGGTGCTAGGCCGTTCCAACACATCTTCACCACTATCGTTACTCATGGTAGCTAGAGTAAGTTTAGGAAAGCCATCTACAGCAGTTAGTGGAGCATGGCCAGGAGGTCTGTAGCTATGTGGGTCAACTAAATTCCCTAATTCTCTGGAATAATTTCACTGTTTCTTTGGTCACCACATAGGAGATTCCAAAAAGGTGCCATGACCTTTTACTGATCCATATATTGGCAGCCTCTTTGTAGTGATGGTACTTCTGGTGCTCACAGCAGTGTTGCCTAGGAAGGGGTCCTACTACGCTGGGAGAAACTAGGGATCCCTTTGGAGACTGTGCAGTCCAAGAGTGAGCAGTCCCTATTTGAACTTGTTTTCAAGCTTGTTTGGATAAAAGGGAGATTGGGGCCAAAATAATCCTCAACATTTGAATGGAGAAGAGTTGTCACTGTGCTGTACTTCCACAAGACAGTTCAAAACCAAGCTCCCAGTGCCAGCAACTATCCACGTCTCTCCTTGAATCCAAACTCAGTATGCAAGTAATTTTGTGTGGGACTTGGACTTACCAGCCTGGAAAACCAAGTCACTACATTTTTTTTTTTTAATATTTACATTGCCTGTTTATTTTACAATATTAATAATAGCAATAGAAAATAAATAACTTTTAATGACTAAATGACCACTTACTGGGATTCTTTCAAGGCCTATTCTAAATTTTCCATGGATCTTATTTGGCTACTCAGCTCTTAATTTCTCTCTCTTCCCCCCACCCCCCGCCCCTGCTACCTCCCCCCATTTACAATGCCTTTGATTTATGTTGCAAGAAACCTTATCTGCCTGCCCTGCAAAAGTATGTATTTGGGATGTTTATGAGTTGCTTATAGTATTTTTCTCTCATTTTTTGCCTCTGACTGCCAGCACATGTTGTTAAAATAAACTGGCTACTTCAAAAGGCAGTTCCTTTGTTCCTGGTCTGCACATAGTTGGCTGCCATTTCATGATGGTGAAGGGGGGGGTGACGGAAAGGGGAGCCTTTGTATACAGTAAAAACTAAATTAAATCAAAATAAAAGGAAGCATGTATTAATATGCATACTTGAGCTTTCTCAATGGATTGTGTAGGGCATAGTCTGAGTCAGTTCAAGTTGGATCAGGACTCGTACAGAACTTAAGCTATTCTGGGAGGTACTTTAACTTGACCAGCATAAACTCAAGATTTTACAGATGGGACTTGAAATTAAGTGTGGATTCATACAAGAGTGTGCTGACACGAGGCAAGTTCACACACAGTGTGCTGACACGAGGCTTCAGTAAATGCCATATAATAGTTAAAGTTAATGTCTTAGCTCCATCTGACCCCAGCTGTGAGTATGGCCTCATATGGTCAAACTTCTGCACAATGGTGCTTAATCCCAGATGTTCAAAAATGGAGCCAACTTCTCCACTCCCCAATCATGAGAGTAAAAAAAAATGTGGGGTTCTCTTTACCTGTTTTCTGAACCATTGTGAGATCACACTTGTGTGTTTATTAGGCCTGTGTGAAGCAGCTAGTAGTCACTATAGATTCAGATTTAGCCAATTCGGGGGACAGTGATTCGATTCTGTGATTTGAATCACTGTCCCGATTCGATTTGGCCGAATCTGATTCAGAGATTTGGCTGCTGCTGAAACTCTGAATCAGCCAGGCCCATACACCACCCCTCTCCCAGCCTAGCAATGGCTGCCCTGCCTGCCCCAGCTCCTGGCACTTGGGGGGAAAAAAAGCCCCGACTCACTGGGTGCCGCCAGGCAGGAGGTGATCCCCACTGCCCCTAACTGCGCCACGCTGTGAAGATTTGGAGAGCTTCTAATTGATTCAGACCTTTTTATTGGTCCCCTGATTCGATTCATATTTGGAGAGTCAGCCACCGAATCGGGCTGAATCTTATCCAAATTGAATCAGCTCCTGAAGCTTCACGCAGCCCTAGTGTTTATTCTCTGCAAAAGCAAATACTAGACACTTCTTTTTAAAAAGAAAATGAAAGCTTAATTAATGGTAGGGCTGCAGCATCCAAGACTAAGAAAAACAAAAAATATTTTCAGTGTTGCCAACTATGAACGTAGAAAAGGTTTGGTTATGGCACCTTTTTTGGGAATCTCCTGCTGGCAACAAGGAATCAATTAAGTTAGCCTAGAGAATTAGGGAGTTTGTTTCATGGATCCACATAGCTACAGACTTACTGCCCATGCTCCACTAATTGCTGTGGATGGTCTTGCTAAACTTACTGTTGCTAGCATGGGTAATGGTAGCAGTGAAGATGGGTTGGCGTGGACTAGCACCAGAGTGCAAACCCACTGGGAATCACAGGTGCGCTCTCGGTTTGCTAGCCTACAGAGAAGTGTGTGCTGCTATTTTCACTATTGCTGTAGTATTTTTCCTACTTTGGCCACAATTGCACCTACATTTGGTCATGTTTGCTCTACTGAGAGACAGCCACACAAAGCATTGCACTGTCCCTTTCAAGGAGTGTAGAAACCAGTCTCTGTGTCTTCCTCCCCCGATATTTTTACTTAATACAACATGTGACACACAATGGTTCTTCTCTAAAGGTGAGAGAAAGTAGAAGGGCAGGATATACTCTTGAAAAAACATAATTTCCCATTCTTTAAAGGTTCCTGGTTAGTGCACTTGGGACCCTCATGCTGAACATGAATGGAAAGAAAAAATTACTAAGCAGTGTAGAGTTAGGGAGGTTGATGTAGTGGTTTCACCAGTAGTCTTGGACTTGGGAGATTTGGGCTTAAGGCTCTCTGCAGCTACAGGCTATGTGAGACATTCGCTGCCCTAGTTCCACATTTGTTAAAGGAGGTGTCAGCGACAGAACAGTTAAGGCTGCATCCAGTGGAGTGAGTTCAAATCTCACTCCAGACTTGTGCCACAGCCTGACTTCAACTGATCCCACTGTGAATAGGACTTTGGGTCACTCAGCTGAGGAATCACAAGTGGCTGGCTGTGGTGCTGACTATATGTCTCAATTCCCTGCTGTTACAGATAACAGTATGCCTTAGGCAGGCCAGTCTTATGAAACAAGCTCAGGAGTAGCTTGGACTTGGAAAAGGGATAATACACTTCTCTACTTTGCAGCAGTACTGGGATGGTAAAAGTCTGCTAATGCTCAAATATTATGATGCCATATCAATACCTAGGATATTACAAGGATATAGGTTGTAGCCATGTTGGTCTGCAGGCAAAAGCAATCAGAACTCTTGGTAAGGGGGATATCTTTTATTAGACTAACTAGATAGTTGCACAAAAATTCTTTATCTGCAGCCTTTTGGGCACATGCACCTTTCCTCATGCATAGGAGAGTGCAAAGATTGTAAAATCCCAGGGAACCAAGGGATAAAATCCCAGGCACAAGAATCCTATCTAGCCGCATACATTTAGCAGGCTGCACCATGAGAATAAGAGATGGAGCTCCATATCTGCAGAGTTTGAGGCAGAAGGTACCCTCCTCTGGCTAGATTTCTGAGGAGCAAGTGTCATCACCTGCCTTTTCCCGGTTTGAACGCACAGCTGCCCCTCAGCACTTCCAGGACAAGCCATTTTTCTAATATCCCCCCCTCCCTCAGTTCCCCCTCTCCACACACATCTTTTCACCTCTTTCACACTCCTCTCTTCCTCTCAGGATAGCTGACACTTCCTGCAGGAAAGGAAGGGGTGAATATGTAACTCCCCCCTGCTCTCCATCAGTCTTCCTGAGAGGGGATGAAGGGTCATTCAAATAGCATTCCCTCCACACCCTGGGACCCAGCTCTTCCAACCACAGGAGGGATCTGATGTATATTTTATAATGAAACTTTGATTCAATTAAAACATCTCTCTAAGGTCAGCCATGTTCAAACATTATGACTTGACAGCCAGTGCATTGGTGAACAATTGCCATGCATCTTGGACACTGTTACGTACCAGGTGGAAGTGTAAATGACATTAAGCAGCTTGTTAGTGTGAGAATTGGCCTATGATGAGCATCCTGGGGGAGTGGATCTTGTCAGATTCATGAAACAGAATTTTCTGAAGGAGAATTATAAGGCAGGGAGCAAGAACTGGTGACATGGCAGGGTGCTATTGACATGGCCATGACATCATCCACAGCCAATACAAGAGCTCCATTTGCATCCAGCATTCTAAGTCCATGCCATAATTCACATTAAAGAACTGTTGTGCAATTAATTACAAAGATTATTTCCATCCAGTGAGCTCCAGAGGCCAATATGTTTCCCATTGATTTCTTATCGCCTGCTATTTCTGCAGTGGGGGAGAGACTCTTCCACATTGATTGGTTGTCTTCAAAACGGTGGGTTTATCACATGAAGTTCATATGGTTCATAATATTGTAGCATGGGCTTACTTTCCAGAAGTGCAGCGCTCCCAGAACTTCAGCTGAAGGCAATGGAAGCTGTCAAACTCAGCACTTCCGAAAACTATCATTGATATTGTTAACATCAAAGCAGGCAGGGATTGACCTTGATTTATATCGTTTTGATTACATACTGCATTTATCTGCGTACTTCTTTCCCCCCTGTCCCCTTCCCCCCCATAAGCCATGCACTTTGTTTTAGGAAAGCAGAATGGAGGAAAAAAGACTTTTTTTTAGAAACTCAGCTGCCACAGCGTGGGCTCACCATGGCTGAGCGCTGGCCCCAGGCTGAAGGGGAAGAGCCCATTCACCCTCTCCTGCAGCTACAAACCTAACCCTTTCACAACTGCTGCTGAATTGGCATCGGCTTTTGACTGCTCAGCCAAAAGCTATTCCTGATTTAGCAGCTCCTGTGAAAGGGTTACTACCTACCTGTGTTGCTGAAGTGTGCCCTCTGCCCCTCCCACCCTGCCTGGGAGAGAAGGACAGCTCACAGCAGCCATTATACCATCCCTATGCTTCAATTCTGTTGAAGAAATTGATGTCCCCTGCTGAAGACATTCAGCCCAGTTTTGAGGGTCTGATATTTGAGGTAAAGATGAATGTGGTATGTGGGTAAATATGCTATAACAAAACCAAGGCAGACATGTCTCTGCCTCTTAAATGAGGTAGTTGAAATCAAGGACAAATTTCCTTGAGACTTCATTAATATAGCATCAACACCAAAATGCAGCTCTGCTCTGAACAGTGACTTAAGCTCCAGATGTCCAAGACGCACTCGCTCAACCTCTTTATGCTCATCCAGCCCTTTGAAGGTGGGCCGCTTGCTCATAGGATGGACCTGATTGCTGAGGGAGGTGAAAGGATAGGTGTCCTCAGTGTGGAAAGGGCTTTCCATTTAGGAATTTTGCTTCCATCACTGTTATGTATCCGAGTTCACAACTGGACATATTGACCCAGCAGACCAAAGCACATCCACTGTTCTATTGTAGAGACCAAATGACATCTGTGGGACTCCATGGGTGCACCTACACATGTGCTTTAAAGCATCATGTCAAAAGCTGTGCAAATATGCTAAGGCACAGTAAAAATAGGCTACTGCACAGTAAGCATCACTAAAAAGCATGCATTTTGGCTACTGCACATTAGGGCAGCCTAATACATACTTATTTAGTACTTCACATTAGAGGTACTAAACTGAATGCACAGTAACAAAAGTGCGGTAATGAATGTATAGACATGCCCCATGTGGTGTTGGGATTTGACTGACCAGAGCAAATATCTGGATCAGGCTTTAGACTGCAAATTCTTTGAGCAGGGCCCATGACTCCTTTACTATATAGCACCTAACACTCAATCTGGGCAGACAAGCCATTGCATCTCATGAAGGGTTTTGAAATTTCCTTCTGATTTGAATAAAATGATCAAATTTTGAAATTCTCTGTAGAACAAAAATACCATTCTCTGGTCAGCCCTGGGAACCCCTACTGTAGTGCAACCTGCCTGGCAAGCTACTCTAGAAGTAGGGACCTTGAAAGCCAGGTGTCAAGGATCTTTGGGCCTGGGATCTAGCAATTCCAGATTTCCAGCTCCCCGGGTGGACTGCTGGGGAGCTGAAAGTTCTGGGAGCCCCATTGGGGCTTGCATTTCAGAAAAATGAAAAATTCTGCAAATTCTCCTTAGCTGTCAAACCTCCAGTTTAGAAAGTACCATTTACAAATAATCTGGCCTCTTACAGAATGTATTATTTGAATCACAAATAAAACAGTCAAGGAAGGAGACTCTCATCAACACTGTTCTTTGTCAGATAAGATTTACTTCCCTATGCCACAAAATCAGTGCTTCAGTGAAACCTCTGGCCCCATCATTCATTGGCAAAGCACCCACTGACTTCATTGAGTGATGGATTACACCAGTTTAAGCCTACAGTAAAACAAACCCACTAGTTCTGTTCCCATTGAATTCTGTTACCATTTTACTGCATCATTCATTAACAGAATGAACCTTAATAAGGCAACATTTTCAAAATTATAGAAAATTAGAGTTGAAAGGGCTGTCAGGAGGTCATCTAGTCCAACCCCCTGCTCGAAGCAGGACTAGCCCCAACTAGATCATCCCAGCCAAGTCTTTGTCTTGCCTAATCTTAAAAACCTCCAAAGATAAAGATTCCACAATCTCTCTGGGTAACCTCCTCCAGTGTTTTTTTCCAGAAAGTTTTTTCCTGATATCTAACCTAAACTTCTGTTGCTGCAACTTGAGACCATTGCTCCTTGTTCTGTTATCTGCCACCACTGAGAACAGTCAAGCTCCAGCCTCTTTGCATCCCCCCTTCAGTTGAAGGCTGCTATTAAACCCCCCTCAGCTTTCTCTTCTGCAGACTAAACAAGACCAGTTCCCTCAGCCTCTCCTCAGAATTCATGTGCCAAAGCACCCCAGCCATTTTCACTGCCCTCTGCTGGACTTTCTCCAATTTGTCCACATCCTTTTTGTAGTAGGGGACCCAAAACTGGACATAACTCCAGATGGGGCCTTACCAGTGCTGAATAGAGGGGGATTATCATTTCCCTTGACCAGCTAGCAACGGTCATACTAATGCAGTCAGTATGTTATTAGCCTTCTTTGTAACAAGGGCACACTGTTGTCTCCTATTCAGTTTATTGTCCACTGTAACCCCCAGGTCCTTTTCTGCACAGCTGCTGCCCATCCAGTCATCCCCCAGTCTGTAGCAGTACATGGGATTCTTCCATCCTAAGTGCAGGACTTTGCACTGTGGAAGAGCCGGGGAGAGGCTCTCAGGTTTTTTTTTTATGCACGGCCTTGGGGGATGGGTCATGAACCAGTCACAGATTCAGACAAATAAAGATTTTATTACTTTCACTAGGTAAGGGTAAGGTCCGCTGGGTCACGAGGTTCAGGTCCACTCTCTTGCTTTCAAGACTACTGATTGGGCGCCTTGGGGCGGCTGAGTGGGGCCTTAGTCTCAGACCTGGTCAGCGGCTCATTTGACAGAATACAGGACAAACATATATTTGATTATAAATGCACAATGTTGCTTGTTAACTATTTATAAAGCTAGCAGTTAAAAAGCAGATATAACTAATAAAAAGCAGATATAACTAATTTACCAACAGAGTCAAGTACAATACATTACCAAGCAAACTAGCCAAGGGATTGACATTTCCGAGCCTTTTCCATGGAGGCCTCTGAGATGTCTTCTCAAGAGAAGGGGAGAGCAGCTATTCGGGTGATCAGTCCAATTGCCCTTGTGGCGCTTAGCTCCTGTATTTCGTTCGTTTTCTCTCCGATGTGGCAAAGTTTGTGTCGCTGTTTTATACTTTGTTTTAGCCAATTACCTCCTGAACTTGCATTTGCTCTTTGTATGGTTGTGTATATTTCGTATTTCTGAGCACGACCGCAAGTGTCCACTTCTTGCCCCAGCTTGGTGCGGGAGTTGACTCAGAAGCTGGCGGTGTTGCGCACAGCTTAGCATGGTCGTGCTGGAGCGGCCTGGCCATTCATCCAGGCTTTTTAGTGCAACATGCACTTGTCTTCATGAGAGTTCTTTTGGCCCAATCCTCCAGTTTGTCTCTCTGAATCCTAGCCCTACCCTCCAGCATATCTACTACTTCCCTCCAGCCTCGTGTCATCTGCAAACTTGCTGAGGTTGCACTCCATCCAATTTTCTGGGTCATTGATGAAGACATTGAATAAAACCAGCCACAGGACTGACCCCTGGGGCACTCAACTTATTACTGGCTGCCAGCTAGATATCAAGCCATTGATTACTACCCCTTGAACCTGACGTTTCAGCCAGTTTTCTATCCACCTTACATTCCACAGGCCTTTTTAAATGACTATATTTCATTATTAATGTTTTGGGCAAATTGTTACCACTAGGTCTATTTCAATGGCTTATCCTATATAAGTGGGACTGGGAAAAATAATACATAAATGTGCAATTAAAGATTGCTATATTCCATATATGTAAGGAGGATGAATATGGAATATACAGGCAACCTTAAATCTGGTGCTTCTGAGTACTTGAGTTCACATTAGTAATGTTATTTTAATATGGTGTGTGAGTGTGTGCATGCACGTGTGTGAAATTAGACATATACTCATCTTGAAGTACATATTGCTAGATTTCCTTATAATTAGGGACCACTGTAATTTGGGCTTCAGGGGATTTTAGGGGAAAATCCAAAATTTAGTGTTTCCCTTAAAGCCCCAGAAAACTGTGATTTGGCTGGAAATGGCCTGAAATGGTGGGGGAGAGGGTGAGTGGAGAATTGTTTTTTTTTAACTTACCTGAAACAGGGAAAAGAAAGGCAGAAGGGCCTCGTAAAAACTGTGGAAACCCTATGTGTTTCCAGAAGCAGCCTACTACAGGCTGTTCCATCAGGTTGTTTGATTCCCCATTTTAGCAGAGAGTTTAAGGGCATTCAAACATGTGCTCCAGGAGGCGGGAGCCCTGTAATTAGAATGGCTCTAAGAGGTGCTTAATTAAAGTGCCCAGAGCATCATGTGTATCAGTGTCCCTGCACTGAAAAATGTTGGTGGGGGTGTTTTAACTAAAGCTTGTTAAATGAAAGCACCCCTGCTGCCATTTTTCAGTGTGGGGATACTGATATGTGTGAAATTGGAGTCTGGTGGAGCATGGTAATTACCATGCTCCAGCAGATTCAATTAATTGAGTTTGCTCTGGTGTGCTGTAATTACAGCATGTCAGAGCAGCCTTGATGCATGTGTATAGGTGCCCTAAAAGCCCTGTCCAGAGCAGAGCAGGTAAGTACCCCCTGCCCTATGACATAGGCATGCCGAGTGCCTTCCCCCACAGTTGGGCTTGGGGTACCAAAACAGGGGCTTCCCTCTGCCTGGCATGGGTCTCCCAAGCCCAGCTTTGCTTTGTTGCCATTTGGGAGCAGAGGGGAATTTCCCCCTCCCCTTAATTAAAAGTTTAGGAAGCGGTGAGATTTACTTTCTTAAAACAGTAGACTATGTGTTGCTGTTCAGTTGTTATCAGCCCCACGGCAGGCTCTCTCGGCCAGTCAAAGGTGTGGGAGAGCCTGAAATTCGCTCCAGAAGCCTGCAGGAGTCTGCTTTTCCCCCCCACCAGAGCCTGAATGACAGTGGTCCCTACCATAGGGGCTGACTTTTATTTTTGCATGGGGGGCCTAAGATGATAGTCAAGTGGCAAGTTTTATGCATTTTAGGTGACAGCTTTCTTCCTGAGGGGGGCCAGTGCCTTGAGGCCCCCATGTACTTGGCACTTATGGTCCCTACTTATAATGGCACTCACAAACATAAAGGGTACTATTATTCTATGGTGCCCTAAATCACGTGTCTATTGTTGGAAAGTATAAATAATCCACTAAAGCCTAAATAGGGCTGTGCAAAGCTTTGGTCCCTGATTCGATTTGGCAGAGATTCAGCCCGATTTGGTGGCCAAATCTCTGAATCCAAATCAAATCAGGAGACCCTTTAATCGCTCCAAATTGAATCGGAACCCTCAGAATCGATTCGGAGATTCAGACATAGATACAGCTTTAAATGATTTTTCTATATACCTCAAGGTACCAGGCGGCTCGTCAACGCTGCGATGGTGGAGCAGATGGAACGTCCCACTGGCACACGGGGGGCTCCCCAGAGCGCTCAGCAGCAGATCCGGAAGTGGACCAGAAGTATTTCCAGTCCAGCTCCGGGTATGCCAGGGAGTATGCTGGCTCCCCTCCTCCCCATGCCTTCCTGGCTCAGCGACTGGTGCCTCCTGGGTTTGGGAGAGCACCCGGGGTTTCCCCATAGCCGACTGCCAAGCTGCAGGAACAGGGTGGGGGTGGGCAGCACGCTCCCTGGTGGATCTGGAAATAGACTGGAAGTACTTCCGGTCCACTTCCAGGTTCACTGCCGAGCATGCGGCTCCATCCGCTGCAGCATCGCAGTGTTCACAAGCTGCACCTGATACCTCAAGAAAAAATATTTAAAGCTGTGTTTATGGCCAAATTGCTGATTCTCTGAATCAGCGTCGAATCTTTAGATTTGGATTCAGCTGAATCGAATCAGGCGCAGTGATCTGAATCAACGAATCAAATCACGGTCCCCAATTTGGGCCAAATCCGAATCGAATACTGCCTGTTTCACACACCCTACTAAATAGGCATATCTTTTCAGAAGAATGGCAGACAGTGGTGTTGCTTATGCAACATGCTTTGCTGCCCTGTAAGTATATTAAGGACTTTTAATTTTTCAACAGTGCAGTTACCTCATTCAATGTCATTTTAAAACTTTTTACATTCATACTGTTAGTCTGTCTTCCCCTGTATCTTCAAACATAAATCAACATGCATTATGTTAGTAAACTTCTCTGAATCACTCATTTTCATCCTCATGATATTTATGTAAGCCTCAAAAATGACATATACAACAGCATGATCTTTCATTCTCTTAATGTGTCTTTTTAACAGACTTACTGACAAGAAGAAAATTGAACACCAGACAAGGATTTCATGTAAGTTCCAAGTCAACCTGCTTTAGCATCCCTCAGTTTTAATCCATCAGATTAAATCCATCCTCTACTGAGTGATTTAAATTCTTCCCTTCATTTGAAGAGGTTCCAAAAGAAGAATTGTCTGGGATATTTTATTTTGAATGTCAGGCTTTTTTTCCAAGATCATTCCTTGTCACTTCCTTGGCACTGTACCTTCTTTTTACTGAATGCAAAGGCATCATAGGAAAATAGGACTGGTTGGACCTGAAAATTGCGGATTTTCTTTTTATTAGAGGAAACCAGGATCTCTGCTCATGTGGACCTGAAAATTGCGGATTTTCTTTTTATTAGAGGAAACCAGGATCTCTGCTCATGTCTAGCCACTTAAATTTTTAAATTCCTACTGTTGCAATTTATTAATAATATTATGAATGATTGTGTGATTAAAGACTATATTATATTATATACAAACAATGGGTTGATTGAAAACTAAACAAGTAACTTTCATTCTGGAATTTCCTAGCATCTGAATTTGAAACTTGTTGCTTCTATGATGTTTTCCCTTCCCCCCCCCATTGTACTATGAAACAAAGGCACTTAGGCACTTATTGTGAGGCACTTGGGAAACACACAGTAGGCATGTCTATACATGTATTTACGTGTGATGCACCTGGGGAGGAAGAACCAGCACCATACCTACAGGCTGGAGAACTCCCTTCTCGTCAGTACAGAGGCAGAAAAGGATCTTGGCGTCATCATCGATGCCAAGATGAACATGGGTCAGCAGGGTGGGGACGCAGTCAGGAAGGCCAACCACACCTTGTCATGCATCCACAGATGCATCTCGAGCAGGTCCAGGGAGGTGATCCTCCCCCTCTTTGCGGCATTGGTCAGGCCGCAGTTGGAGTACTGCGTCCAGTTCTGGGCGCCGCACTTCAAGAGGGATGTGGACAGCATGGAGAGGGTCCAGAGGAGGGCCACTCGTGTGATCAGGGGCCAACAGGGCAGGCCCTATGAGGAGAGGCTACGGGACCTGAACCTGTTCAGCCTCCACAAGAGAAGGCTGAGGGGGGATCTAGTGGCCTGTTACAAACTAGTTAGAGGGGACCGGCAGGCACTGGGGGAGTCCCTGTTTCCCTGAGCACTACCAGGAGTGACTAGAAATAACGGTCACAAGCTGGCAGAAGGTAAATTCAGATTAGACATCAGGAGGCGCTACTTCACTGTCAGGGAGGCTAGGATCTGGAACCAACTTCCAAGAGAAGTGGTGCTGGCTCCTACCCTGGGGGTTTTTAAGACAAGGCTTGATAATCACCTTGCTGGGGTCATTTGACCCCAGTACTCTTTCTTGCCATGGCAGGGAGTCAGACTTGATGATCTGCTCAAGTCCCTTCTGACCCTACTAACTATGAAACTATGTGCCTAAACTTAATGTGCCTTTACTTAAGGTGCATTAAGGTGATTTAGGCACGCATCTACATGTGGACGCACTACTGCTCATAAAGGTGCATTAAATTTAGGTGCAAATAGCCACGTTGCACTAGTACACAGGCAGACATACTAATGTATATTAACGCAGTGTCTATCCATTGATGCACACTGCATTAATGTGCATTAGTGCATCTACACATGCACTAATGCAACTTAGCTATTCATGCCTAAATTTGATACCTGCTTTATGCAATTATCAAATTCAGGCTCACATAGCCTTAAATCATCATTTTAAAGGTGCATTAAGAGTGTTGATATGCAGACATGAACCCTTAATGTGCCTTAAAATGATGATTTTAGGTTAAGCCCACTTAAAAGAAGCATGTGTTGATACACCCAGTATGGACAGAAAGACCCCATCAGCATCAACAACACCATCACAAACACCCTCATACACATACACAATATGTTAAGGATGTAAAGGGGAAAAAATATCCTAGCCAAATGCAGTAGACTCCATTTCTTAGTAGAAAAAAAAAAGAAAAAAATTGCAGCCAGTGCTCAAGTTCCTACTTCATCTGTCTAGAGGAATGGAATATGAACCATTTAGTGTAATATTCATAAGTAATAAGCACTTAAACTTTTCCTGAGTAAAAAGTGTAATACATTGGGTATCTACATGTGCAGCTATAAGGTGCTTTAGCCCAATTTAAGACTTATTAATCATAGAATCAATGAGTCGGAAGGGACCTAGACAGATCATCTCGTCCGACCCCCTGCCATGGGCAGGAAGGAGCATTGGGGGTGGCAGGGGTCATAAGACCCCAGCCAGGTGCCTATCCAGGTTCCTCTTGAAGATCTCCAGGGAAGGTGAGAGCACCACCTCCCTGGGAAGCCTATTCCAGGTTCTGGCCACCCTTACAGTGAAGTAGTTCTTCCTAATATCTAATCTAAACCTATCTTCCCTCAGCTTGTGGCCATTGTTCCTGGTGACTCCAAGGGGGGCCCTGGTGAACAGACTTTCCCTGAGTCCCTGCTGGTGGCTCCTGATAAGGTTGTAGGCAGCCACAAGATCCCCACTCAGGAGACTGAAGAGATTCAGGTCCCTCAGCCTCTCCTCATAGTGCTGGCCATGGAAGCCCCCAACCATATGAGTGGCCTCCTCTGGACCCTCTCCAGGTTCTCCACATCCTTCTTGAAGTGCAGCGCCCAGAACTGGACACAGTACTCCAGCTGCAGCCTGACCAGCGCTGCATAGAGGGGGAGCAAGACCTCTCTGGACCTCTTAGTGATGCCCCTGTTGATGTATGACAGGGCGCAGTTGGCTCTGCCTATTGCTTCATCGCATTGGTGACTCATATTCATCCTGGAGTCAATCATGACTCCAAGATCCCTCTCTACCTCTGTGCTGCCGAGAGGGTCAGCCCCTAACCTATAACCATAATGCTGGTTCCATCTCCCCAGGTGCAGCACCCTGCACTTGTCCTTGTTGAACCGCATCCTGTTCAGATCCGCCCACTTCTCTAACCTATCCAGGTCTGCCTGGATGCGGTCCCTGCCTGCCGGTGTATTCACTTTACTCCACAGCTTGGTATCATCAGTGAATTTGAACAGGGTGCACTCCACACCCTCGTCCAGGTCGCTAATGAAGATGTTGAACAGCACCGGCCCAAAGACCGAGCCCTGGGGGACTCTGCTGCCCACACCCTCCCAGATCGACATTGACCCGTCCACTACCACCCTCTGAGTTCGCCGCTGAAGCCAGTTTGCCACCCATGTGACTGTGCATTCATCAATGCCGCAGTCCCTCAGCTTGCCCACCAGAATTGGGTGGGACACTGTGTTGAAGGCCTTCTGGAAGTCCAAGAAGATGACATCGACTTCCTCCTTCCCATCTAAGCTCTTTGTTACCTGGTCATAGAAAGAGACCAGGTTAGTCAGGCAGGATCGGCCTTGCATGAACCCATGCTGTTTATCCCTCAACATCACTTCCCCTGCAGGGCTCTCATAAATGTAGCCCTTGATAATTTTTTCAAAGACCTTCGCCAGGATAGAAGTGAGGCTGACTGGCCTGTAGTTGCCAGACTCTTCCTTCCTCCCCTTCTTGAAAATAGGGACCACATTGGCCCTTTTCCAGTCCTCAGGGACTTGGCCTGAGCACCAGGAGTCCTCAAACAGCCGTGCCAATGGCTCCTCAATGACACCAGCCAATTCCCTCAGCACCCGTGGATGAAAGTCATCCGGGCCCGCTGACTTGGACACATCTAAGTCCTCCAGGTAATCCTTAACTAGGTCTGCGCTAACAGTCGGGGGACTCGCATCCTTCCTGGGCCTCTCTACGCTATCACCCGAGAGTACCCCCTTGTCAGCAGACAGGAACACGGAGGCAAAGAACTTGTTAAAGAGTTCTGCTTTCTCTCTCACGTCCATCACCAACTGCCCTGCCCTGCCCTGCCTCGTAGGGGTCCAATATTACCCTGAGACTTCTTCTTGCTACCTATATACTTGAAGAAGAACTTTTTATTATCCTTAATCCCAGAAGCTAATTAAGCTTCAGTGCTGCTTTCGCCTTCCTCACCAAATACCTACAAGCTCGGGTCAGGGAGGTGTACTCCTCCTTTGTCCTTGCCCCCTGCTTCCACTGCCAATACGCTTTTTTCTTTGCCCTCAGGCCAGCCTGGATATCCACGCTCAGCCATGAAGGTTTCTTGGACCTTTTTCCCACCTTCCTGCACAGAGGAATTGTGTCCTGCTGTGCGTCAAGGATAGCCTCCTTGAGGAAGGACCACCTTTCCTGGACCCCCATACTAGCTACCCCCTAGACACTGAGTGACTCCCTGACTACTGCCCTAGGCACATCAAAGTTGGCTTTCCTAAAGTCAAGCATTTGCACTGTGCTAGTTACCCTCCCCACCTTTCTCTGAATAGCAAACTGGATCATTTCATGATCACTGTCCCCTAGCCTCCCTTGTACTAGCACATCCCCTGCCAGGTCGTCCCCAGAGGCTAACACCAGATCCAGTATGGCGTTTCCCCTAGTGGAGACGAGTACCTCCTGCACAAGGTGTAGGTCCTGTATGCACGTCAGGAACCTTTGTGAGTGCATGTCTACATGTGCACACTCTTAATGCACCTTAGAAATGGCAGTTTTAGGCTATCATGCCTAAATTTGATACCTGAAAAAGCAGGTATCAAATTTAGGTGTGAATAGCTAAAGCACATTAATGCACATGTAGACGTGTTAAAGTACATTAACGCTGTGTATGGACTGATTTGAGACTAACTTTTGTCCTGCATCCATCCACATATGTGGCATTAATGTGCTCTAACATGTGCATGTGTCGACCTGAACCTAAATTGCCTAATGTGCACTAAATTTAGTAAGCTAATGTGCATTAAATTTAGGCACACCTAAATGCAAGTGTAGACACACTCATTGATTAAGTAATGGAGCACTTAGGTTGAAGTTATGTGTTCCACTTAGATCTTGCTAAGGGCACTTAAAATGTGAGAGTGCACATTAAAGATTGTTAACTCGTGCTAAGTGCCCTCTGAGGTGTCTCAAAGTTAGGGTACTTAAGCAAGAGTTACTCTGGACTGTGGTACCTAACTCATGTTAGAGCAATTTCAATCTGCTCCTTAGAGATAAAACAAGCAATTTTCAGTCCTCCAGCATCCCAGGATGAACCGTTCCCAGACCCCTCTCCCAAGCAGGGATAGAGCCCAGATGTCCTGACACCTACACACACCCCTGCTCACCAGTCTTCCAGTGGCAAGTCAGAACTGTGCAGACAAGAAATGGTATTAACCCTTAACACATGACAGCTCACAGCACATTCTGACTTTAATATCACTTAACATTCCACCGATTTAGTATGGGCTAAGTGGGCACATCTGTATGAGCCATTCACTGCAGACCTACCTAATTAGCTCCACAGTAAATTCTCCATGTCTACATTTGCGGTCCTATTAGGTTGTAGGAAGCTAATTATATCTGCTGCAGGATAGTACTTGTCTATCCTGCAGTGGAGTTCTTTGCTCCACAGCAACTCATGAGCAGATGGTGATAGGACTGTCTGGGGCAAAATGGTACTTCAGTGCAGAGGCTGCCTGCTGGCTAGCTCTGCACTGGAACACCCTCATGCCCCAGCCAGCCCCTCTGCAGCATGTTGAGCTGAGTTGGAGCAGCCCCAGGCTGGCAGGCTGACCCCACACTGTCCCCCAGCCAGATCCCTTGCCAGCCAAGGCTGCTCTGATCTGGCTTAATGTGCTGCGGTCCTGTGTACACATGAAGATATAGCACCCAGGAGAAATAAACTCCAGCGTGATATGTGCCAGAGTTTATTGTTTCACATTAATAGCACGTGTAGATGTGTCCAGTGTGACTTTGGCTCAGGCTTCTGACAACAAGCTCACTGGGCATTCTTGAAGACTTCATGCAAGAATTAGGATAATCTTACCAGTGCACTTGATTATTTTATTAACATTTTCAAGCCCTACAACTAGCTTGTTACCTATTCTTACTTTGCGCTTTGTTTAGCCACTTTTGTTTCTCTGAGCTTTTTCATAATTCAGTGTGTCAAGACTGGGATGGCCAATTAGTTTAGAAATGCTTTTCAAGGTCACTCAGTCATTTATGGAATGATTTGGTCTTGTATGTCAGAGGGTGTTTATTTTGCTATGCTGGGCTCAAACAAGATTCATTCTGGGTTGACTATTGTGGCTTTGGCTTGTGTTACTTGGAAAGTCCTGGCATAGGCCAGTGCCTGTATTGACTCTTCTGTCTCAAACAGATTCTCTTGGTTGTTTCTTTGTTCATTTGGAAAATTCAATGTAACCCTTTTTCTCTGTGATTGCTCAGGGTTTCAAATAGATCTCCATGGTTTGATTATGTATTTTAGGCTTCTTTAAACATTAGGACCTTGGAAATAAGACACAAATCCCCTTATGTATTTATACTGTGGTATAACCTGGAAGGGCATGTCCAGACAAGCATGGACATTTGTTTCTTCAGGAACAAGTAGCAGTGGCACACCTTATGCTTCTGCTACTTGTTCCTGGGGTATGCCTATGCCATGCGCACTCTGGTGTGCGGGAGGTTATCCCAGGTGGGGTAGGGGAGGCTGGGGCCAGACACTTTTTTGGCCCCAGCAGCCTTACCTGGGGCCTCCTGGTGCTGCAGCTATGACAGGAAGCCTGGCTGGCAGCTGGAGCATGGCTCCAACCATCCAGGTTCTGGTTGAGGGTGGTATGCACTGCCCCACGTTTTTTCGGCATGGATTATTTGACTCTGGGATCTCCCAGGATCAAAATAACCCCCTGTGCTGCAAGGTAGCAGAGTGGGGAATGCTTGCATGTGTTGTGTGTGGCACTGCAGATAGGTCTGTGGCACCACGTGCTGCATGTCCATACTCATCTGGACACAGCTGAAGAGTCATCAGTTAAGACCTGGACTGTTTTATGTTACCCTATGCCAAGAAAGGCCTAAATCCTTAAAAAAAAAAAAAAAAAGGCCAATGCTTAATTTTATGCCTGTAAGAAGGCCTATTTGTTTAGGTGGTACTACTTACATGTGTAATGTTGGGCATACATACAAGTTAGCTCTTCAGAAGTATGTATAGTATCTGCCCCAAAAGGAATCGAAGAAAGACATCCTGGGCCTGTATTGCATTCATGTTGAACTGTACTGGGAAACTGGTATTGGGTATAAACCAAAAGATCTAGAGGAGAACTTGTATCTATGGATGCTGGTCTACAGACCAGAATCTGTTAATGGAGTCTGCCACTGATGTTGTGCAACCTCATGAGTCAGATTTCTGCATTGCAAATGTTGGCAAAGCAACAAGCAAGCATGTGCATTTAAGTCTAAGTTCTGTTTTTCCACCCCACACCCTCTGTGTTTTGGCAGTACGCTGCCTTTCCAGTACAGACTAGGCAGAGCAAGCTGACCTCTAACCCCAGAGGAGAAATAATGGATTGGAATATTGATCCTAGCACTTGTCACACTGAATTGAGGTGCCATTGTTCAATCCCTAACCTTTAGCTGTGCCTAGCTTTTATAAACATCCCACTGTCTCCTAATGCAGATGCAGCAAACATCATGTCCAACAGACTATTAGTAGGAGAACAGCCTGTCCCCTGTCAAAAAACACAAGGTGCCACATTCCTCTGGGAATGCTGGCATCTGCTGACAACACTTTGTCTTGCCTTCCTCCCCATGCAACAAGGCATGTATAACAGCAGCCGAGCAACTAATCCAGCAAATGTAATGCAATCTATATGAATATGAAAGGATAGCTGGCAGCACGGAGGACCATGATGGCTGCTGTTTCTGCCAATGGGCAGATAAAAAAAGGAAGAGAGATGCTCACAGGATCTTGGTGTCTCACTTGTCGTAAGTAGACAACGGGACATTGTATGACCAGTATGTGTATGTGGCTTTTGCTGTTAACCATGAGTGATTTTCAAAAAGTTTGGAGACCAAGGATTCTCCTTTGTCTTGCACTGTTATTCCCAGCAGTGCAAAATGAAAGTGAAAAGCTTCCAAGTCAGAATAGTAGCTTTTTACATCAGTTTTGCACAGTGACATGCCAGCTGCAGAGCTGTAGAAAACTAAACTATGAGTTCTGGTCGAATGGCCCCCACTACCAATAAAAATAATATTTAAAGAATAGCAAGCCTAAAGGTAGGCTCCTACCGAATCCCAGATCTCAACACCTCTGAAAGTTAAAGAAGCCTGAAAACAGGCTCCACAATAAAATTCCAGGACATAAAGCTAATGCCAATAGGAATTTTTTGGATATGTAAGGCTGCATAAGACATTGCTCAGGGGTTGCTTTTCTCATGAGATATGCTGAGTGAGTCAAATTGTATTATACTTTATTCAATGGGCCAAAACCTTTCTCCTTCTTAGAAATTATCCCCAGATAGAATCTCATTTTTTGTGAATGTGTTTGCCAAGCTGACTCTGTGAAGAACTTCCATTCTATAGGTTGTTCACCACCATCTGTGAATGATTGAATGACTAAAATGTTTTAAAACGCAATAATCACAAGAGGCAGGATATTTGCCTTTGTACCTGAATATCCTTCTTGTGAGGCAGGAAGCAGTGTAGTTTAGTGAGTAGTGCACTAAACTGGGATCCAGGTGATTTGGATTCCATTCATCATGAATGATTCATGGCTCTGTAAATTGATGAGTGACTTTGAGTAAAGCTTATCACCTTTCTCTGCTTTACTTTTCTCCTTGTAAAGTGCTTGGAGGTCTATGTATGAAAAGGGCTATATGAGAGCAAAATAATTATATTATTTGCCTGTAAATACAGGTACTGTGTCAAAGGCATCTCTGTTCCTTGCGCAGTCATAGCACCAAAGGTTTCTTTCCCTGAAATCTTCAGAGACAAAATGTAGCACACAATCTGTCAATGGGCTGTTTGGGGTGAAACATGCCAGGCTGAATCCCAATTATAAGCGGGCTGGGGCATCTTACGTTAAAAGAAAAAACAAAACGGTTCATCCCTTTAGCAGTTCATTTGCCTTGGAGCAAGCACTTTTAATCCTACTGGCAATATAGAACTATACCCCGTTCTTTTTCTGAAATGTGGCTCTGGACAATGCTTTTCTATGTGAAATGAGAGATAAGATGACAAACAGGGAAGAAGAAAAATGTCTTTTTTCTGAGGAGCTGATTTTGATAGTTGCTTTAATGCAATTTAGATTAGAACTGAGTGAACTTCTTGGCCCCTCTCTGTCAAAAACTGTAGATCCAATGACATGAGTAGGTTTTGTGAATTCATTTTGGTTTTGCAACTTATTTGTGTCAGAAAATATAACACAACGTTTTTCCTTTTAGGTTGAATAACATATTTTGTTTTCTCTAAAATTAATGTTATTTGACTTTTTTAAAAAACACTTCTTGTTTCAGGTTAACCTGAAATTAAACTATGTGGAGATCTGGGAGGATGGGTGTGCGGGGGGGAGGGAGGGAATTTCTAGCAAACTGAAAAAAGACAAGTATCACCACAGTTTTCCTGAGGACTACGAAGTCAGAAGTGCCTTTAAAGCAAATATAGATGAATATATGCCACCCACTTCTCATAAACGTAACATCTTAGTAAAATTACAACAAAAAATTAAACATATTAGATGCCTCAATATGTGATAATATATATCTGCACATAGTAATGACTTCAGAAGGCTTAGTAGGTATCAGCTTTGACATTTACTATGGCAATTTTTAGGGCTTTCAAGAGAATTGTGTTTCATAGTTTGGACATTTTTTTTGCCTTTCGAGCCCATCTCTTTTTGCATGTTTTACTCCATATTTACATCTCTGGCATAACTTGGCAGTCTGTTCTTTGATGACCTGATTGCAAGGCTCCAGAACAGCTGTACCGTGGGATATAAAACATTAACATGGTGCCTCCAAATAAGGGACTTGGTAATAAAGAGAATGAATTCTCCTTTTCTTTTGGCTGAAAGAGAATATGCCTTCTTGATTATTATTATTTGCGGTACTCTACTGTCCTAGGCATGGTACAAACACAAGTGATAGTCCTTGTCCTAGGCACTTATCATTTATATAAACAAAACAGATAGTGGATGGGAGGGAAAACAGAGGTACAGAAGGGCAAAGCAAGTAACTCAAAGTCATGCATCAAGTGAAATCCTGGGCCCATTGACTTCTGGTATCATTTACTACTCCATACTGTCCCCATGGTGTACTGGTTACATGGTTACTGTTACTGGTTTCATGAAGATCTTGTTTGTTATGAGGGAAATAAGCATACAGGACATAACTGAAATTGTGGGCCATTGTTTTGAAGCTGCATATTTAGATAGAGTCCATGCAAATGTGAAGCTTTGTAGTTTTTTAGGTTGGGCACTGTACATATATATGTGTGTGTGTACAAGGGGTGTGTGTAGATAAATAGATCTGTTTCTTGCCGGTAAGAGAACAAGGTTAGAGACATATGGTGAGACACAAACTAATCTATACTGCTTTAAAATATGCATTTGTTGGTATTTTTAAAAGCACTGGCTACAAAGAATTATTCCCACACCCTAAATGGGCAGTTTTCCTACGTGAAATCCACTGACAGTGCTTATCTGAATTGAGAGCTTCTGTGAGGATTAAATTTGAAAATTTCTGACATGGTTGAAAAAAGAGTAATGGGGAAAAATTGGTGGAGAGAGTATTTGTGGAAAACCATGAACACCAGGCAAACTCTATTGATTTCTTTATACCTACTTCTGCCTGACCTATTAAACACAGCTCACCGACTAGGTAGCAAAATATTTAAGACGCACTTTGTTGTATTCCTCAGTGTCTTCTGTGCCACGGTTAACAAACACCTCCCAAATTTCCCAACAGGATAGGGAGGAGAAGCAGACAGATAGCAGGAAGGTGCACTCCTATCCAGCTAACTCATGTAGACAGACTTTCCCAGGAATTAGAAGATATTATAAAGGAAACACTGAAGAATGTCCTCCAAGAGTCGAGATGGACAAGGAAATCAAAAGAAGTTTACACAACAGTCCAATTTTCCAGAGTTTTTACCCAGTGTGCTCTTGTCCACACTGCATGAGAGAGTTCAAGTCCACTGTCCCATATCCAACAGCGGCCAGAACCAAAGGTTTCAGAGATCACTCTGAAATGGAAATGAGGCACATGGAGCTCTACCTGTGCCCACACTTTTTTCATTAGTTTTGTAGTGTGTGTATTTCATCATAGATGAGATCTGGGACAGCTTATCCAACAAGGGATTGGAAGGTCATGTATGGTGACTTTTCTTTTCAGGAGTGCTGTCAATATCATTCTGTTAGAAAGTGCAAGGTTTATATTGCTGGAGAAAAAGATAAAGCCAGAGGCACCCGATCAAGTCATTCCTGGTTGCTATTGTCACACCTAAGAGGCATCCTGTTGCATGAGACCAGCCTGCATAGCTCTCCAAGTTGGTGGGGTTCTTTAGGGACCAGTTTAACACCATTCCCAAGAGCAT
This sequence comes from Crocodylus siamensis, assembly GCF_052110815.1. Taxonomy (NCBI): domain Eukaryota; kingdom Metazoa; phylum Chordata; order Crocodylia; family Crocodylidae; genus Crocodylus; species Crocodylus siamensis. Next base: position 51,126,754 of record NC_143403.1, read on the forward strand.
GTGGGAACAAGACTGAGGCCAGGAGTTGCAATATTTGGTCTTCCTACCAGCATTGTTACATAGAAGGGAGTTACCTACACCAGCACTTCTCCAGGTGCTGCTTTGCTCACTGTACATGGACCAGTGAGGTGTTCATTCACTATCACTGGGAGGGAAGTGGCCCAGGAATAACTGCTTCCTCTTCATGCATGGGCTCTATGTGCAAAGCCCATGCATGAGAGCAAAAGGGTTCTTCAGATTTTTTCCCAAGCCAGACTTGCAGCTGATTCCTACAGAGGCAGGTTGCAAATTCCCTGCAAAATGATACTGCTGCATTTTGCATGAACTTGGGTAGGACTGAATTAGCAGAGGCTGCTACAGGTCAGGGGTGAGGATGCCTAGACAAAGAGAAAGCTTGCACAGAGATCGTCAGCAAGAGGCACAACTCTAGCCAGAGTTAAAAGTCCTTTATTTTCAGCTGTAACCAAACTGAAACCTAAAACACCCCAAATATGTTGGAACTTCTTGTAGCAATAAATCAACCCCCAGCTCAGTGCTTTAGTGAAAACATCACTAGGAGGAAACTCCAACACATGGTAAAACATTTTAGAAATATCTGACTTAAACCTGCAATAGAGCCTGATTTTCCCCCTCCTCCCCTTTCCCCACCCCCTCCCTCAAGGGACTGGCCTGTCTTTCCCAATTTCCTTCCCTTCTTTCTCTCCATACTTTTCAATATGCAGTTCCCTTTCCTGGGAGATCATTAGGTCAGTTGTTTTCTCTGCTGTTCATAATTCACAATCATGGGTCAATGAACAGATTTTTATCTGACTCTATGAGGTCCCATCCGCTTTGCAGATAGGCTTTAGTGTTATCAGTGGTAGATATGCCTTAGAAGGTTGGTATTTCAGTTTGATCTTGATTTTTATCCAAAGCTAAAAGGAACCACTGGTCAAAACCAGCACTAGAAATCTCGTTGGATCTGACCCATGTCTTCCAGGTTCTGAGTGCCTGTTCCAAGTCCTGACTCAACTTTTTAATTCCCTGTGAAGTCAATGATGGGCCATGTCCTGAAGAACAAACCTACTCCTTACGCAAGTAAAATCAGCATTGACTTCAAAGAAAGTTTCATGTAAGCAAAGACTGTATGAGAACTAAGGGCCACTTTATGTATTCAGCTGTAATAGTGTATCTCAAGAGTATTCACATTTACTTATCCGTAAGCCTGTTGGCAGCTGAGGATGCATCATGTTATACTTCCTTTCCTTTCTTGTGTCCTCATGACAAAGCGTTTACTAGAATTTAAAGGTTTGTTAGAATCTGACATGGCCGCACTGTGAGCACCTCTTCTGTGGCTTCAAACCCGCAACCCATGGGCTGTCAGCCGGGCACCTTAGTATCTATCTTGTTATACTGAATGTACATAGCACCTTCTAAGATTAGATGCCTCATAAGAATGGATTTGTCTTGGCTGGATTCAGGTATTTTCTTGTTCTTCCCAGACTGGAAGAGTCTTCCTTGTGATATGTTGTAACTTTCATTTCTAGTCCCACTTGAAAACAAATGTTATAAGAAATTTTCATTTTGGAACCTCAAAGCAGCCAACTCAGGTTTTGTTGGAAGTTTTGCACAAAATAGCTCTCTCCTGCCCTTCGTGCTAAAATGAATGCTGCCTGGCCACTTACAGTATAAAGAGGGAAAAATTTGCCAATTCTTTGTGACACCTGCAGTAATCCACATTGGAATGCCCCTGAAATGATGCAGGAGAAATTCTTAAAATATATTTCCCTCAGACCACAATATATTCCATATGCTTGGAAAGTGGAGGAGAGAGAAACTGGTACATTCAGTTACCTCTGGTAAATGTTTCATTCCTGCACTGGGGAAAATCTTATCAGTGCTTTCTCCTCCTTCACAGCTGGAAGACATTTAGAGCCAAATGCAAAATGCCATTGCAAAGAAGGGATAAGCTCACAGAGATGCTTACAACCCACTGTTGCTGTGAGAGGTTCAGGGGCTTTGGATCGCATTTATTGCTGACCACCAAGGAACTGCAATGAAAAGTCTTTGATTTGTGTGCATTTAATTAAAGAATAGAGGTAAATCGCTAGTCCAGTGGGCCTGGAAGTTCCTGTTTGATCTCTCAGAACTGATATTCAAGGTCATCCTCTTCAAAAACTCATTGACTCATTTAAAATTATCAGTGAACCTTCTGATGAATTTTGACAATGTATGTGATGTCCTCTCTCCAGAGACCTCCCTTGTCAGATTGTCCATAGTCAATCAGCTCTTCTCAGTCTGCTGAAACACGGCTGTCATGTCATGCTCTTTTCCTGCCAGGTGACTGCAGCCTTTCATGCAATCCACAACCCACAGCCATCTAGCAGAGCAGCAGTGCATACATGTCACTGGTGTTTGGATGTTTGTATACATGCTTAGCTAATATAGTTACTGAAACTGAGAAGACACAATGCTACTTTAATATACAAAGGTTTTCCATCCTTTGGCTCCCTAATAGGAGCCTGTGGGCGCGTCTACACGTGCCATTACATCACTGAAACGCACCATGGCGACGTAGTGTCCACAGGCGCCTATGTGTGACCAGCAGCTATGTTGCCATAGCGACTCACTTCCCATGTGTAGCGTGCCAGTACGATGACGTAGCTGCTAAAAATAACTGTGCGCCGCATGTACAGTGCAGTACGGGCTGTTGCTGCACCGTGATTTAATACTTCCGAAAGGATGTACTAAATCACGGCACAGCAACGTCACCATAGCGACACATGTAGTGATGTCCTGTGTGTGGTAAGGACTGACGGAAAAAAAAAAGTTACCATCATATAAAATTTGGGGTGGCATTTTAACTGAAAACTGGTAATCATCACACCTTACTTTTTTCAACTGCTCATAACAATTACTGATCCATTTATACCTAGATGACAAGTAGAATACCAAGAATTGTCTCTGTTCCAAAAAATGTACAATTGGCATATATTGCTGTCTGTTTGTAAGTGCAAAGAGATTTTCTTTAATTTATGAAACAGAACAACTTTTTTAAATAGTCAACAGCAGATATGAGTAAAACTTGGACTTTCCATCCTGTGGAAAATTCTACTTCAGTATTTATTTTTGTCCCCTATTAGGAAAAATAATTGAAATTTCAGTATTGTCAAATGGAAAATTTTCAGAATTGCCATTTGGTGAAACATTTTGCTTTGACATCTACAGTTAAACTGAATGTTTTGATGTTTTTCAACTAATATCTGTTGATTTGGTTTACTGATCTCCTGTTCTCTCCTGTAGTCCAGGAGATACGAGAGAATAGTGAGCCCAGACTAGGCAAAATATTGCAAGGGGAACTTAACTTGTTCTTGAACAGATTCCAAATAAAAATGATGGATCAATTAGGAGACCATAATATTCTTATTTGGGATAAAACGGGTTTAAAAATGAAATATTTCATTTAGATTTTACCAACAGAAAAATGAATTTGTTTTTAAATCAAAATTCAGTTTCTCTAAGATCAAAATTTTCCACAAGAAAATTGAAGTTAAGCACTTAAGTTCTGTATAGAGGATGTAGAGGGAACAATAAAGTAGTTCAGATTAGTTTAATGATATTATTAGACTTCTTAATATTGACAGCAGAATATTGAGCCCATCAAATTTCAGACCATTTAAAAATGGTTATGGTTTAACTTACTCTTAAGAAAGGAACAACATCAAGGCTGACAAGTCCAAAAATTCATCTTTTTGCCTCTAACTCTGGGCTGGTTTTTACTTTTAAAAAAAAAATTGTATTTCCAATTAAAGAAAAACTTGACAGAAATTAAGGGTTGCTATGCAGTCCTAGGCTATACACATTTTTTGTCATGTCAGTCATAACAGGTACTCTCATAACTTCGCCAGGAATTTATGAATGCCGTATATGAAATCAGTGCATACTCAGAAGAAAAGAGAGGGAAAAAAATCATGAGAAAAGAGATGAAAAATGCTGTGATAGTCCACTGGAAGCCAATCAGGGAAAGAATAACAAGTTGAAAAACACAGGGCAAAATACTGTTCTGGCATAACTCCATTGAAGCCAGTGTATATATCCCAATGGAGGATGTGGCCCACTTTGTCAGCTTCACGTGGTGGATTTATTTCCCAAGTTGCTATTCGCTTACTTGTATCCTCTCACATTGATCAAGGAGGCAGAGTAAAGAGAAGCTATAATACACAGAAATGATACTTTGCAGAGTAAAATAAAAATACCTGGGTTTTGCAAATGACATTGATATTTCATAACCTGTCCCTGCTAAGAGAAAAAAAAAATAGTTGTTGGACACTCCACAGGATAGTGCCAAATTCTTTTATTCCACTTGCTGTACACCATAATACAACAAAAGCCCCATTGTGAAAGTTTTGGAGGTAAAAAAAGAAACTTACACATCTGGTGTATAGTTTCTTGGCAATAAAATGAGTCCAACTGCACCTTATTTTTTTACAGCCCATAATAAGGCTTATACATAGATCGCATCTACAACATATGGTAAGGAGAAGTTTTTTGTGGCACATAGGTTAATAATCACACAACTAACAATAAGTGGCATGGTCCATATCAAGTCCCGAATGAACTAACTGAGATGGAGTGTACTGTTCTAGATGAAAATCCATTGCTATTATGGGTTAAACAAGGTCAGGATGGTGACAATTTGCCAAGAATCTGACTCATTTTTAGTCATAATGTTCTTTTCAAAATATAAGATAAAAAACCCAGGTTAAATCCAGTTCTTATTCAACTGGCTTCATTATAGATAGCTGGGATTTTTTTAAAGAAGCTAAGGGCTCTTTGAGGTTAGGGCTAGATCCAAAAGGGACTTGAAGACCTAATGTGGGATGTTAGGTGAAATTTAGATGCCTAAATTTAAAGGTGTAATCCTGAAGCCCCCTGCTCAGTTATTTTTTCAGGTTTTTTGTTGAGCCCAGCACATTATGAACCAGATCCTATATCCCCTTCATATGCTTAAACAGTTGGTATATAGCCATGTAATTGCACTTTTTGATATTTATGCTCCCATCACATAGGCACTTGAAGGAGGAATAGGATCTGACCCCACATGTCAAACATTGGGAATTTCATCAGTGATGGGTGAATAAAGGATCGATAAAGCCCATAGTCGAATCTCAGTGCATGTGATTTTTAAAAAGTTGCAGGCAATCTGTAAGGAGGGAAGTGGGTGGAGGCAAACTTGTGAAGAGCTTTAATGGAGAGGACCTTGAATTTAATGAGTATGTGACAGGATATTAATGTTTGGATTCAACGAGGAAGAAATGGGAGAAACCACTAGTTTTGGAGTATGTATGTGAACTTCCTGATTTTGTATAAATAAAACAATAATTGCCTCCAGAAAGCAAAATTAATTATCAAAATTCTCCTTTCACATACATCAGTTGACACATTTCACCCCATATGCTTCAATGAGGTTATTTTTAATACTGAATCCAGTTATTCATTTGGGTGAAAAGCTACTGCATCTAAGGACGCTTATCTCTCAAGAGTCTGCTGGATGAGGTATTTCATATATAATTAGTGGATTCAGAGTCCTTTTAAAATGGTTGGGGTTAAATTCTGAGAGATTTGCTTTAAATATGCCCATTGAAATGAGAGATAAAATAAAAATGCAACCCTTTGTGAGTTATACAAACCATTAGTCTTGCCACTAACTAGCCAGAGTTGATGAACAAGAGATCATAAGGTCAACAGGCTTAGAAGAGTGCTAATACACTGAAATTAGAGGAGAAGTGGCAATGTTTGAAATGTTCACTATGCAATGTGTAGCGTTTCTTTGGTTTATTATATGATAAATACGGGTGTTTTGAATTTATTGATTCACTTTATTTCTAGTTTAATCTCTATGAAGAGGTGTATCACTGAGTTTAATTTCAGCCTCATCCTCTGAAGATTTGTATATCCCTCTCCTGAATAAAGGAATATTAATCAAGTTTAGCTACATTCAGAGCTGCTGTATTGTACCACTGCTATACCTTCACAGAGGAAAATAAGCAGTCTACGGCGATAGCCAACTCAGATGAGTTCTGTGATATTTGATGTCTTCAGTTTTCTACCTCCAGTTTCTATAGCCATGTCATTTACATAATAATATCAGTTTTATTTCTTTTTCTTTTTTTAAAGGATGTTTTGGTCCCCACTGCTAGATTTGAAAGACTATAAAATACAAACCATGCCAAGTTCCAGCACTAGTTAGCAAGTCAAAGGAATCGTCCATTATTAATTGATTAAAAATCCACCTTTTTAATCTAGTTTCAAAAGCCGTGAGTCAGGCTCCCCTCAGAATGAAAGTTTGAGATTGACCTCGATAGTCAGAAAGGAAGGGTGTTAAAGGCCATCTATTAGAGTTGTTGCTTTTAGCCATGTTGATGGGTAGATGTGATATCTTTCATTAGACCAACTAAATAGTTGGAAAATTGTTCTTTGCAAGCTTTCAGGCCCAAAAGCTTGCAAAGACCAATTTTTCCAAATATTTAGTTGGTCTAATGAAATATATCACATCTACCCAAAGAACCTTTTTGCCAAAGGCCATCTATTGGACTCATGCAAATGATCAGGCAAAGTGGCACCTTACAGACTAACTGGTTCAGAAAGGCATGAGCTTTTGTGGGAGATAACCTACATCATCCGTTGCTATCCCACTTAGGTGAGCACAAATATATGCACGTTTGTGTGCATAAACATATTCTTCCTCATAGGGGCTTGCCACAGTTGCATCTCCTGTGTTCTCCTGGTGTTCTTGTTCTTGGCCCTCAGTTTGCATGCCAGGCTGAAAAAGAAGACTTTGGGTGTAATTAGCTGGCTGCAAGTATAGGGCATTACATTCTGCTCAAGAATGGTAGAACAAAACAGGGAGTCCACCTTTATTAAGGCATCATTCCTCCTGGTGGTCTGACTGAGGTTGTGCAATGCTGGACCTCCCCCAGTATAGCATGCAGTCTCATTAAAGCCCCAACACCCAGGTTATAAGCCTTGCCAATCCTGCCTTGGAACTAAATGGACACCTATCACCCTACTGGAGATTTCCTAAATGAGTGTTTATAAATAGTAGAAGTGAGGAGGAGAACTGAAACATAAATATAGGATTTCCCAAGACTAGGAAAAGTGTCACCTAAAAGAATTCCCCAGTTAGCAGATAGCCCAAAGCATGATTTCCAGGATGATATGTGGCATCATAGGGTCAGCACTATCTGAATAAAAACATGACCTTGCATATGAGCAGAGAGAGAAAGCAGGATGTAGGGAAGGGAGGAGAGTATTAGGAGAAGCATATGCATGGTTGGAATGGGACTATCTTGCAGAGACAGCCTCTCTGCCATTCTATGGCATATCTACAAAGTGAAATGGATTAGCAACTCACTTTCAATCAGGCTGAATTATGAGCTCAGCGATTGGCCGGACATTTTACATGAACCAGAAGATGTGTTATCTGATGAAAATTGCTTAATTTAATATCCTTGGCTGACAAGCAGTGAACTACATCTCCCTATGAATTTGCCAGTGCAGATGATTTTGCTTAGCTGAAAGGATTAAGCAATCAAGTCCCTTTCTTCTCTTTCAAACTGCTGGCCAATTCGCAGGAGCTGGTAGTGCCAGGTTTAGCCACACCCAAGCATTACATATAAGTAGACTGTTTCTCAAAAGGCACTTCAGAACCAATTTTTTTTTTTGTCCTTGGTGATCCCTAATTTACTTGCTGAGCAGTGATGGAGCATGGTTACAAATACACCTGATATTCCTGGAGATGTGGCACTCTGAAGAGGTATAAATTGGGTCAAATTCTAGGGAGGCTAGGATTTCACCCATTATCTGTTTTAGTCCATCAGTGACAAGTATTAATTTTTGCATGTAGTGCTTTATATGTTGCCTATTCTGTAGTGCTTTATATGTTGTAGGTTTTGGGGGAAGTCCTGGCTGGTGGTTCTACTGGAGATCTCTGTAGGAAGTTGAAAAGAAAATTCCACAGCTGGCAAAAAGACAGCCTTTTTTGCAGATCCTCTGAGATTCAGGAGGCTAGGTATAGGAAAGCAGTCATGAAAATGGTAATGGGTGTGCCTACAAATCATGAATCAATGAACAGTTGTGTCAAAATGTTTCTATAATTTACTTTTCTTCACATGTAATGCCTTTTATCTGTTACAACAAAGGTGGCCAAGAGCATGTGCTTTGTGCTTTCTGAAAATCCAGCCCCACTGAAAGTAGGCAAAATTTTTATTTTTGCTGAGGGGGGACAGGGGCTAAGAGGATGGACATGTGGAAAGTTTTACACATTTCAGGTGACAGTTCTCTTCCTGAGGGGGGCCAGGCCCCTTGCATCCCCACCTACTCAGTACCTCTGCCACTGATGCTAGACACCCAAGGACAGAAGTATCCATGATCATGTCTGTTTGTGAAAGGATGCTAACATTGGTGCATCTATCTGATACTGGATTTCTTTGCCTATGTCCGCCTTCCGTAGGAGATGGCTTCTGCAGTAAAGGAAATACTCGGTGTTCTCCAGAGTCTCACCTTGAACATGAATCACTGGAGCTGGAGACTGCCCATTAAGAGCGTCTTGATGGAGGACTTCAGTCATCTGAATGTTAAGCATCAGTTCCATTTTCTTGCATGCCTCAGTAAAGATGTTGGCAATTGCCCGAAAGTCGGCTTCCAAGTGGGCAGAGACTATAACATCGTCAGCATACTGGAGCTTGATGATTAAGGTTAGGGTAGTCTTGGTTTGGTTCAGAGTGTACTGAGATTAAACACAACTTACCGTCTATTCAGTAGTTTAGCTCTACTCAGACTGTCAAGCTTGTTGGTGGTCAGATGTAGCATCATGGTCAGCTGTTTATAGAATATCAAGAATATCAAGAAGAATATTAGCGGGATGCTACAGCTTTGCTTAACTTCTGTCTTAACCTCAAAGGGATCTATGATAGATCCATTACTGAGAACCACTGCTTACATACCATCATGGAGAAGGCAAAAAATGGTGATGAATTTTGGTGGGCATCCATACTTCAGAAGGATCCTCCGCAGCACTTCTCGGTTGACAGAGTTCAAGGCTTTTGTGAGGGCACAGAAGGCCATGTAGAGAGGTTTATGTTGTTCTTGGCATTTTTTCTGCAGCTGCTGAGCTGTGAAGATCATGTCAGTTGTGTCTCTTGATGCCCTAATCCTACACTGACATTTTGGGAGGCGCTCTTCAGAAAATGGAAGGAGACGGTTCAGGAGGGTTCTGGTCAACAGTGAGAAAATCCCTCTGTAATTTCCACAGCCAGATTTGTCTCCTTTCTTGAATAGTGTTACAATTATGGTGTCCCTGAGGTCATTTGGGATTTTCTCATCATTCCGAGTCATTAATATGAAGGCATGGAACTGTGATGTCAGCTCCTTTCCCCTCTGCTTGAAGATTTTGGTGGGGCTTCCATCAGCTCCGCCTTGTCATTCTTCATCTGCTTGATGGCTTTCCTCACCTCAGCAAAGGTTGGAGGGATTCTGAAATTGCCTCTGACTGGGGGTTGTGGGATGGAGTTGAGAATACTCTCATGAACAACAGAATTTCATCTGAGAAGGTCTTTCCTTCTGATGGGCATTGATGGCTCCCCTTTCCTTGATCAGGTCTCCTTCATTCTTAGGTCTCAAGGGATTTGGTCCCTGAGTGTTCAGACAGTAGGTGGCTTTGGTGGCATTCAAAAACATGTTGAATCTCCTTCACCTAGTCTTTGCACCATCTCCTCTTCATATCATGGGTCATCCTTTGGACCTCTTCCTTGGCTTGTTTGAGATTCAAATTCTTTTGCTTAGAATTGATGTCATTCTGCCAAGCAGAAGGTTTTGTGCTTGCGGTTGATCAACTCTTGGATCTCCTGGTTATAGTATCATAGAAAATTAGGCTTGGAAAGGACCTGTGCTGTGCAACCTGTTCCAGTGTTTTACTACCCTCCTAGTGAAAACATTCTTCCTAATATCTAACCTAAACTTCCCTTGCTGCAACTTGAGACTGTTGATCCTTGTTCTGTCACCTGTCACCACTGAGAACTGTCTAGCTCCATCCTCCTTCAAACCTCCCCTCAGGTAGTTGAAGGCTGCTATTAAATCTCCTCTCAGTCTTCTCTTCTCTAAACTAAGTGAGCCTAGTAACCCCAGCCTCTCTTCATAAGTCATGTGCCCTGCTTATTCTTATCGAACCAGTCTTGATGTTTCCTGGTAGAGAATCCATCTGTTTCTTTACAGGCACTGTTGACAGTGGACTTAAAGACACTCCAAACACTGTGGACATTCTCCCATTGTTGCTTGTTGGAATTCACCAGGTTTTCATTGAGGTGCTTTGTGGAAGATGACTTACTTGACTGGGTCCTTGAGTCCTTCGATGTTGACACTGGACAAACAAGTATAAGGGGCTGTCCCTGCCCTAAAGATTTTACAGGATACATAAACAAGATGAAAGGAAAACAGAGTCCCAGAGAAGTGATGCAGATTGTCCAAGCTCATGCAGGATGCTAGTGGGAGAATCAGCAATAGAACCCAGGGCTTGTTATTCTTAACCTAGTGCCCCATTTAGTAGACAGTGGGTGTGTCTATACATGCATTTATGCCAGCTTAAATTTACTGCTCAGCAAATTACTGTGCAGTAAGCAGGAATAGGCTGGTGTCTACACGTGCAAGCTACCTGGGACTAAATTTAGTTCCGGGTCAGAGCAGCTTGCCATGTGCTCCTGTAGCCAGCAGGGGGAGCTCCAGCCCCACATGGCTGCCAGCACTTGGGACTAACTTTAGTCCCAAATTGAAGCCAGAGACAACTGCCAGCATTTGAGACTAACTTTAGTCCCAAGTTGAAGCCAGAAGAGGGGGCCATCCAGGAGCCCTGGGGCTGGGCTCAGGCTGGCCCCTGGGATTACTGCCTACGAATGCATCTACATGTGAATTACTGTGCATTGACTAATTGGGCATAAATTTGATACCTGCATAATGCAGGTATCAAATGTACACTTAAGTCAGTGTAAATCACCATATTTACTGCACGATATGGGTGTGCACATGTAGACACATGCCCATACTGTGCAGTAATTTTGGTTCCTGCGCAGAAAATACACACAGGTAGACACACCCAGTTTTGCCTCTCAAAATCTTTTCTTTATTGACTCAACATGGAAAGACAATTTCCCATTAGCTGTACAATGGCATCACAGTCATGACACTTGCTGCATTGAGCCTTGTCCATTTGATAGACCTGTGACATAAGACGACACTGGTTTCACATAGTTATTTTAGAGCTAGACTGGCACTAAGAGAGAGATCTTTCGTTTCTAGCATGTAGCTACATGTAGCTACTGTATTTACATGTAGTCAACAAGTCTGCCACCAGCTTTGCCAAGTTGAAACAGGTCCTGTTTTAATGTGCTCTGGCCCAGGCTTCTGCACCTCCCCCCCCCCACACAAATAACAGTCCTCCAAAATGGGAGTGTATATGTTAAGTGTGGAAGCTGACTGTGGAAGGGGGGCATAGAAGCAAGCAGCCTGAGCACTTTGAGCTGGCTCAGAACAAGTGAGCTGCTATGCACAGTCTGTGAGACCTTGATGAGGTTTGTGGTGTGGAAACAATAATTTCTTATTTACAGGAAATTACGGAAATAACTTTTTACAGTAAAGAAGCAAGAATCTTGCAAGGGCCTAGGACCTAGCCTTGTTGCTCTTCTGCTACACCAGAAGTTCCTGTTGCCTCACCCAGACTGTGTCCTGGGATGCCACCCATCCTGGACACTCATGCTGCTTATAAACATGAAAAAAACAAAACAAAAAAGCTCTCTACTTTCAGCTGAGCATGCCCCATCGCCAAGCACAGTGCATGTCAGAAGAGGCATAGCATCAGTCTGACCCAGATCTCCCAATATCTGTAAAGATTGTGCATTTCAGCAGGGCTTTTTGGCACATTTATCTAATAGCTAATTGAATCAGCTATTAGCTAAAAGCACCAAGAAGCCCTGCTGAAGCATGCAATCTATACAGACATTGGGCAAGCCGGGTCAGACTGACATGCTTCATCTTTCAGGAAGGCACTGTTTTTGGGTGGGGGCAAGGGTTGGGGGGGAAGGGGTTCACATCTGTCAGTGGCCACATTGTTTCCAGGAGGACTCATTGTATGTTATGCAGTAGGCCATGACTCTAGAAAAATCTTTTTTTCTATATTCTGCTTTAAGAAAACAAAGTTTGCATTTTATTTAGGAGCATGTGGTATGTGAACATATATAGTACCTTGATTTGCCCCAGCTGAGAACAGAACCCCAAATTTATTCTTAATTCCATGCTCCAATGTTGGCCTGATGATGCATGTTGACAATCCTTGGCAATACCCGGTTCTGATTTTATTCATAGAGAAATTGGTATCCAGTCCCCTGCTTATGCAAACATTGCTGTCATATAATCCTATAATTTAGTAACATAAACAAATGAAGAGGCCAAGACACATTTCACAGAGGTGGACAGTAGCTGGTGATTTTATCTTGGGGTCAATGGGAACCTCTACTGCAAGCTTCGATCTTCATAAAAAGATCTGCAACATCTCTCCGGCATATCACATTGAAGTATAATCCTCTTGAGGGAATTCATTTGACTGCTCACTAACTTCTGCATGAAACTGCTCAGCTATGCTGAAGGGATAAATCTGTACAAGGGGGAAGATTTACTGCCCACCACATGTATGCATTTAAGCAGAGCTGACAGCTATCCTTGTCCTGAATGGGCCTTGATGGATTTGTTACTTGCAGTGAAAGGCATTTTAAGAAGACCTACAAACAATATTTAAGTGACCTGGAATTTCATCTGATTGAAATGATAGACTAGAGAAAGGAGCTGTTCTCTTAGCACTCCCTTGCTGAAGTTGCTTTTGATTGGATTAATACTAGTTGTGGTGCAACTGGCACTACCAAGTTCTCCACTGTGGACTGAAATTGATGGAGACTATCCAGCTCAGTCAGAAGGTCCCCATGGCTCAAATTTTCTAGGTACTAGCTTGGGGACTCCACAGGTTGCTAAAGATGAGAAGGGAGAACAAGAAGGGCAATAAGCACCTACAAGCAGATTGTAGGCATGTTACTCCCAATTAGACTAGGGAAACCTTTAAAATATGAATCTGCAGAGCTTGTGGAGTTACACATTGTGCAAAAGGATATTAAAGTAGGCCAGAAATAGGGTCACGGTGACTTATGGAGTATATGTTATGACCAGAAAATTCACTTTTCTGGTAAGTAAATGATAACGTGAAATGCAAGACATTGAGCTCTAAGTTTGGTGCCTATGTTTTTCAGTGGTGAGTGATTTAGAATGGAAAGGAATGAGGCAAATTCCCAGAATTTCAATATCTAAATTTTCTTTTTACCATTTTCTCATATTAAAACATCACTTGCTTTCTTTGGACCTGCTCCCAAACTTGACTGTGGGCTCCTGTATAGGTTAGAAGGTCCAGGTCAGGGACAAGCCAAATAAGTCCTTGCTGGATTCAGCACTGAGACGCTGAGTGTTTCATGAACTGAAGCATATAATAATGACTGAGCTAAGTCAGCCTTGAATGGACCTTCTCCAACACCACAAAGGTCAGCAGCTTATTCAGAGAGACATTTTCAAGCATCTTCATCATATTTGTTGTGCTACGGCAGATACAAATTTACCTGGAGAGAGATGAGTAATCATGAAGAGGCAGCATAGTCCAATGGATGGGGTAATAGACTATTAATGAGGAGACTGGGGTTCCTCGACACTGCCTCTGCTATGTGCCTGTTATTAGGAGCTTGGCTATATTGGCATTGCTTTTATGGCTTCTCTGCCCATCATTTTTCTGTCTATACTTCGACTGCCAACTTTGCAGGGCACAGGCTGTCTTTTAGTACATATGCATGCAGTGCCTACCAGAATGAAAGCTTCCATAATAACTAACACAAACTTTGGGAAAACACGTCCAGGAGCATTTTTTCTCCAGTGCCATATACCCTTTTGGAGGTGAGTATTGTCAGCAGCTGCTGTGAGAGATCATACTTGACGCTTGGCAGCTAAACAATGTAAGTGTATGGTATATACTTAGAACAGCCTTTCCACATGGCAGGCTAGTGCTTGCTATCCAGCTATTGTTGTGGGACACCGATTGCCTGCTCTCTCATGCATGCCCTGTAATCTCCACTTACTGTCACCACAAAGTGCCACAGAGTCATGTGGCCACTGACCAAGGACAAGTTTGGTTATGATGGTTAAGTGAAAGAAGAGAGCAGGAAGAGGAGATGAAAGGAGGAATGCAGCACAAGAATGCTCCAGTATCTCTGACACCAATCTCCCTGAGCACCACAGGCCAGATCCAGACTCTTCATGCACCAGATGAAGCCCTGGGGCCTTAGGTGCCCACTTCTGACTTAGCTAATCAAGTATCTAGGAAAAGTAGAAATCTTTAGGGATTCTTTCCTATAGTCTGGGCAGATAGTGTTGATCAATTAACCTGCTCTTTACCTCCTTATCTTATAACAACACTACAGTCATGTAATCTGACTCTTGGTGATTGATCTCATTTTAAAAAACATTTTAGCTTCACAAAAGTGCTGCTATATTTGCATTCAGATCTCATTAGCATGCTTTTTTGTGCAATCAAATTGGGTATTTAGGTATGCTAATACAGCATCAGGTATTTGGTTACTTGTGCAAGTGCATGATTAGCTGTGCAATTTCACACTTATGATTTGCAGTAATTGCACTACCTGTCCTGATCTCATTGTGGTTCATTATCCTGAGCTCCTTCCATGTAAAATTAATAGCAGTAGTAATATTTCCAGTTGATAGGTAGTATGGGTGGGTGGTTGTTGGGTTGTGGGTTGATTTATTTGTTTCTGATTTGTCTTTGAATGGAAAGGGAGGCTTCCTGAGATGGGTGTCAGCAAATGTCATCTTTGCTATGGTAGAAATACTTTTTTAGTTTGACTGTCTTCTGGAAGTTCAGCCATATCCCCTGACTCCAGAATACTTTGCCCCCAGCTCTCTCACACTGCATCCTGGCCCTTGTGGTTGCCCTAAAAGACTGTAGCTGTCTCCATGTAAAGGGGGAGACAACGGATACCCCCTCATGCTTTTTTCCTGCACAATGTCTTGTCCTCAAACATCCAGCTTGGTTAAATCTTTGACAAGTGAGACATTTCCAGAAATTCTTGCTGCCAGCAAACATAAAAAATTGGTTGGAGTTTTGCAACTTTTTTTTTTGAGTCTCCGAACTTTTTTCGTCTCCTCCTCCTTCTTCGTTCCAAAGTGAATCTGGCTCTGGCTTTCCCAAAGCAGCACGCTCATTTATCAGGATTGCAAGTTCTTACACATTGGAAGACTCAGCCGCTTTCCGTTTGGTTCATGGCTCTCAGCCATCATATGGAATGAGTTGCACATTTTCACTCCTTATCGGAGTTTAAGATGAAAATATTTCTTTGCTGCTTCTTGGGGTATTTCTGCAGTTGTACATGTGCAGGGAGGACTTAACTCTTAGATGGCTGATGGAGGGTCATAGCTATTGATGGCAAAGCTTTCATAAAAGCTTTCATTAGTTTGATTCAGTTCTTAAATGCAGACAGAATAACATCTTTTAACATCTGTACAGTTCCAGAGGTGATTTCTTTTTTTCTGCAAAAGGCAATATTGTGCTGTTCACTCTTGCCTTGAGCAAGGAATGGTCCATAACTGCACCACATAGGCATGTCCAGACAAGCGCACACATGCATTTTCCAAGGTACTCATAGCGTGCCGCTGCTACTTGTCCCCAGGGAAACACGTGCACAGCACACTCTGGCACTCAGCAAGTTGCCCTGAGTGGGGCTGGGGAGGCTGGGGCCAGCACCTGGGCTGGCCCCAGCAACCTTATCTGGGGTTCTGGGGGCTTCCTGGGGCTCCAGCGGTGGCGATCCAGTGCATGGAGCCTGGCTGGCAGTTGGAGTGTGGCTGTGGGTGGCCAGGCTCCAATTTCACTTAGTGAACACTAAGACCATGTGTGCTGCCCAGCTTTTTTCAGGCATGGGGTTTTTTTGATACTGGCTTCTCAATTGTACATGTGTGCTCATCTGGACATGCCCACTCAGGGCAGCATGGGATTTGTGCCTCAGTTTGGCACAGCTGGGTTTTTTTGCACCCCACTTACTCCAAAAAAGTAATTTGTTAGTCTGGAGCCAGTCTGGGGCATTGATGAGGATGGAGCAAAAGTCAAATCCTACCTACTTTCTGTCCAGTTAGGGTTGGGCTGGGGTAGGATGCAATATCTGTTTACCCTCATACACCTAGATCTTGGGAAATGCCTTATGAGGAGAAGCTGAAGAACAAAGATTATTTAGTCTGAACAAGAGACAATTGAAAGGGAATTTGGTAACAGACTTCAAATATCTGAACAGTGATTATAAAGAGGATGGAAATAAATTGTTCTCTCTGGCTTTAGTGAATAGAACTAGGAGCAATGGCCTCAACATGCAGTAGAGGAAATGTAGGTTGAATTAAGAACTTTCTGAATATAAGGGTGGTTGAACACTGGAATAGGCTATCTAGAGGGACTATGGAATCTCTATCCCTGGAAATTTTCAAGAGAATATGAGACAGAGACTTAGCTGGGGATGTTTAGTCAGGGGTGATCCTGCCTTGAGCAAAGAGTTTATAGTTTCATAGATTGTGGGGTCAGAAGGGACCTGAGCAGATCATCAAGTCTGACCCCCTGCCATGGCAGAAAAGAGTACTGGGGTCAAATGACCCTACCACGGTGTTCATCCAGTCTCCTCTTAAAGACCCCCAGGGTAGGACCCAGCACCACTTCTCTTGGAAGTTGGTTCCAGATCCTAGCCACCCTGACAGTGAAGTAGCGCCTCCTGATATCTAGCCTGAATCTACCCTCTGTCAGCTTGTGACCGTTATTCCTGGTCACTCCTGGCAGTGCTTGGGGGAACAGTGACTCCCCCAGTGCCTGCTGGTCTCCTCTGACTAGTTTGTAACAGGCCACTAGATCCCACCCCCCTCAGCCTTCTCTGGTGGAGGCTGAACAGGTTCAGGTCCCGTAGCCTCTCCTCATAGGGCCTGCCCTGTTGGCCCCTGATCATGCGAGTGGCCCTCCTCTGGACCCGCTCCATGTTGCCCACATCCCTCTTGAAGTGTAGCGCCCAGAACTGGACGCAGTACTCCAGCTGCGGCCTGACCAGTGACGCATAGAGGGGGAGGATCACCTCCTTGAACCTGCTTGAGCAGCAACTGTGGATGCATGACAAGGTGCGGTTTGCTTTCCTGACCACGTCCCCACACTGCCGGCCCATGTTCATTTTGGCATCGATGATGACTCCAAGATCCTTTTCTGCCTCTGCACTGACGAGAAGGGAGTTCCCCAGCCTGTAGGTATGGTGCTGGTTCTTCCTCCCCAGGTGCAGTACCTTGCACTTGTCAGTGTTGAATCCCATCCTATTCTCATCCACCCACCCCTGTAACCTGCCTAGGTCTGATTGCAGCCTATTCCTCTCTTCTAGCATGCCCACATCCCCCCATATCTTAGTGTTGTCTGTAAATTTGAAATTTACCCCCTCATCCAAGTCACTGATGAAGATGTTGAACAGTGCGGGCCCGAGGACCGAGCCCTGGGGGACCCCCCTGCCCACATCCCTCCAGGTTGAAAATGACCCATCCACCACCACCCTCTAGGTGTGGCCCTCCAGCCAGTTAGTGACCCATCTGCCTGTGTGGGTGTCGACACCACAGTCCCCTAGTTTCTTAATCAGAATGGGGTGAGAGACAGTGTTGAGGGCCTTCTGAAAGTCCAGGAAGACTATGTCCACTGCTACCCCTGCATCTAAGGATTTGGTGACCTGGTCATAGAAGGCCTCCAGGTTGGTCTGACAGGACCTGCCTCTAATGAACCCATGTTGGTTGCCCCTAAGCATAATCTCCCCTGCTGGCCTCTTGTGGACATGTGCCAGGATAATTCTCTCAAAAAGCTTACCTAGGATCAAGGTAAGACTGACTGGCCTATAGTTTCCTGTGTCCTGCTTCTTCCGTTTTTTGACAGCGTTGGATTTTCAAAATCCCTTTACAAACCCAGTCCTGCTTTACTCTGTAAAGGGATTCTGGATTAGATGACCTCATGAGGTCCCTTCTTCCCAAATTTTCCCATAATAAAGCGTCTAGAGAAACTGCCTAGAAGTTTAAAGGACACTTATTTCCCATTTTATATTCCTGCCCAATTGTGTAAAACCAGACTTGATCTGAACTCTGTGGAGTCAGAATAAAGATACTGTATAGTCATTCTGTTTAGGTAGACAAAGAGAGAGAGAGATGAATGGATGCTAGGCAGTTTTTCTTCTTGTAACTTATAGCAGCATTGTATGGGAGGGTTATAATCAGAACTCACTTTGGAGAGCCTAACAAAAAATGATTTTTTTTATTTTAAAAAATGACAAGGCAACATAAAAGCCAACATAAAAGCATCATCCACCTTGTGACCTCCCTTAACAAGTTTAATTCAATTCACTGTCTTATCACTCCTTCCATGCTGCCCCATTTATGCATAAACCAAGCTAACCCAAGAGAAAGTTTTGGTAGCTAGGGCACATACAGCACTTCCCTATCACAGGAAGCACAGGTAGCCACAGCATCCAAGATTTTTCCTTCTGTTCAAAGGCAATATTGTATGTGTTTTCTATGTAGGTTTTTTTTCAGTCCGTTGAATAAACGGAGGGTTTGAAAACACATTTTAAAATCCTTTTCTTCATCTGAATGTGCTTGGGCTGCAGCACAAGTTTGTAGAGTCAATGCTGGACTTTAGCTAACTTGAGCTTTCAAAGGAATTTTTGGACATGAATTGCGAAAGGCCATCCAAAGCTCACTCTGTAAAGGGATTTTATTTCCATTTGAGTCCACTTCAAGGGACAACACAGACTTAGTTTTGAATTTCCCCCCATTTCCAAAATAATTGCAGAACCATCCCAAGTTGGATTTAGAGAATTATTGAACTGCCACTGAAAAAAAATGAACGTCGGAAGCCCTGTCCATTTGCTCGTATCTCTAGAGATACATCTTTACCACTAATTGTACAGGAGATTAAATCCTTTCTGCCAGGTTCATAATTCAAGATCAGATTCCTGGACTGACTTCACAAGGCTGTATTAGGTAGAGAGAGAAGCTGGCACAACTTAGTGATACAGTTATATCCAGTATAAAGCATGGGGCTTTGGGACTGACCACAGCATTCACCAATAGAGATCAGCCACCTCCTGCAGGCAAAGAGCTTGTCAGAGGCAACTGAAACATGTGAGATCATAGAATATTGGAGCGAGGAAAAGAAAGGTCATCCCTTTCATATCCCTCTCACTTGCCACTTCATTAGTTAATGTGAAATGAGAAAAAAAAATCAAGGAGCTGCAAAGGGAAAAGGGTAGAAAAGACAGTTAATAAGCCATCATCCCAGACATTTCTGTGGGACATAGATACTACGAAAGCATTAAAGAAAGGAGTGGTGATGCTAGCATCAGAAGGAATTGAAAAACAAAGCAAATGACATTGTTGTACCATTGTTTAAATCCGTGGTATGCCTACACCTTGAATACTTCATGCAGTTCTGATTCCCTCTGTCTCAAACAGGATAGAGTGGAACTGGAAGTATAGAGAAGGGTAACATTGATGATCAAGGTTAGGTAGAGGCTTCATGCAAGGAGAAACTAATTAGGTTAAACTTTCCTGCTTAGGTAAAAGTCAACTGAGGGGGGATGTGATATAGAAGTCTATAAAATCGTGAATGGCTTGGAGAAAGTGAATGAGGATTTGCCATTTACTCAGTCTCGCAATACTAAAAGTAAGTGACAGGCAATGGAACTATGAGGTAGCAAGTTTAAAATGAACCAAAGGAAATTTGTTCAGCAATAAGAAATTAATATTTGGAATTGGCTGCCACAGGATGTTGTAGGGGCTGATAATTTAACCGGGTTCAAGAGGAGATTGGACAAATTCATAGGTCCACAAGTAGATATTAAAGATGACGGTAAGGTGCAACCTCAAAATCAGGACTTCCAAGGCCTCTGAATGTTGGAAGTTGTAGTGGGAGAGGGGCAGGGGGTGGATTAGTCTGGATAGGTCCTTGTTAAAGACTTTTCCCATAGTATCCACTCTCTGTCACTGAGAGACAGACTTATTTGTTATGCAGGCAGGGTGAGCAATTGCAAGCCTCCCTCAATGGCTACAGGGAAGCCACTAAATGTATAATAACTGAATGCTTGGGACAAAGGTTGAAAAAATAGGAATGGGAGTGCAGGTCAAAGGTTAATTAGGGTCTCAAGAGAGGATGCCAAGCAGAGAACACCAGCTAGCACTCACTGATCCTTCAATATATCCAAGGAGCTTGTGGACACCACACAGTGGCACTCTGCCTGGAGCCGTGACTGGACAAGGAAAGAAAAAACAACCTTAGGGCTGTCCAGGTCCCCCCTCTGGCAGATGGAAACCTTGGCCAGGACCAGGAGGAGGTTGACTAGAAGGTCCCTGGACTTTATGGGACTATGGAAGGGGAGCACATAAAATAAAAGGTGTGGGGGAAAATGCAGCCAGAACTATGAGAGACAGGAGCTTTGGTTGGCTGTACCTGTGGTCTGACCCAGAATGTCATTTCTTATGTACTTAAAAATGACATGTGATTTTTAGATAAAACAGCCCCAGAGGAAGGCATTTTCTCTGAGCACTTAGGTCTACAGCAAGTGCTTTGCCATCTTTCAAGACACTCCTGGAAATGTTGTGGAAACAATGAGCAAGTTGGTGTGTGGGAAAGCATACAAGTCAGGAGCAGAGGAATGACATACATAATACATGCATACATACATACATACATGGTGGCTGCATCTGCATGAGACGCTAACTGCACAGTTGTTACTGCGCACTCATTTAGTATTTGCATACACAAGTACTAAATGACTGCACAGTAACTGGAATTATTGTGCAATAGTGTTGCCAAACAGCTTTTAGGTGATGCTAACTGTACAGTAGCTCGTTACTATTGTGTAATAGCCTTGTGTCACGCTTCATGCCATGTGACACTACTGCGCAATAGTAACAAGCTACTGCTCAGTCAGTATCTTGTGTAAATGTGGGCACATACATACATACATACATATATACTGCATATGTATGTACTAATTGCTCAGAGAAGCAGGGCATATATATAGCTTATGGGCATGTACGTATGTATTAAAAACACAGAAACTGCTTTTCCAAATCAAACTTCGTGTTCTCTGATCCAACACCCTGCTTTCCTGAGTAGTTATATGATCCTCAAGTGACAGCTTCTCTGTGATCCTCTCCAAGGGTTGGGGTAAGCTGCCAGGTAAGGGAAGCTTTTTATTGTTGAATTTGAAGTCACCAGTTTCTTTCCCAGTCCTGCTTTACTCTATCACTTTCAAAGACACTATACAGATCTCTCCACTGTAAATTCCCCCAGGATCTTGTCTTAGAGTTATATAAGGATTTCCACTCTAAAAAAAACTTTCAACCCTTTTTTCCACTTGAAGAAGCACTACCTGTGGAATGAAAGGAGTCAAGCACTGAAATGAGCACAACATTTCACCATCAGGGAGTGAGTGTGAATTTAGCCCTTGCTAATATTAACTACAGGTCTGATAGTCATTCTTTGTCTACTTTACACTCTCCATTTTCACCATGATAGACTCCACATTGCCCTCCAAATCTTGGATGGCTTATGGCTTGATGTTCATTGATACTGATTACAGACAACTCTAGCTGGAGTCTAATTTGTAAACTGAGGACTCCATAAGGTGTAGGACAAGAAAGAATCAGGTGCTAGATATCAGAACTATTCTATATACGGTATATATAAATATGGATATGCTTTCCTTATTGAACTGTTTTTCATGTTCTCCTGCAACAAACACCTATTTAACAGGGTTTTCCCTTCCTCTCATTGCTATAGACAGTGACAAAAAAGTTTCCCAGATTTTCCCAGGCTTCCAGAAAAAATCAGTACAGTGCTTGGAGAAAGCAGACCTTTTTTCTACATGTTGGAGCATCTAATTTTAATGACTGAGGAGCATATGCAACATTTTATCCTATTTGTTCTTTCACAAGCTTAAAATTTTTATCTTGTTACAGATCTCTTCGATCTAGCAAAACACTAAGCATATGCTTAACTTTAAGTGCACTTAGATTATGGCTAGACAGCAAAATGAAGGTGTGAACATAACATGACTTAGGTTAATTTAGTTTGCATAGACAACAGTAAGAATAGAATATGGCAATCCAGGCTGTAGCCTGGGAAACAGCCAGAATATTTTCCAGGGTTTCTGTAGCATCTGTACTCTGGTGGCTAAAGACTGTGCTAAAAACCTGCATTAGTTGGATCTAACTATCATTGTTAGTGAGTGCTACAGGTTCACTGTGTTGTGTAGCTATCCTCTGAATAGTCCTCTTAATTACCCACATGCTTAAAGTTAAGCATGCCTTTAAGGGTTTCTTTGGGCTGGGACTTTCTGGAGTGGAAATGTCTCTAATACTAGTCCCTGGGGGAAGCCAGCCAGTTCTCCTGAATTATGTAGGCCAGCTGTCTCTCTTGTGCGCCTGGCCAAGTGCAGAGAAACTGTAGAAGTTGGCAGTCTGCTTTGATCTTGCCTGTTCAAGCCCAAGGCTGTAGGAAACTTTCCATGCCCTGTTCACCCTTTCCAACGTCCTTGCCAGTCCCTGCAGATGTTGGTTTGGAAGGGATTTGTTATCTTTGTGGTGTGTATAAGAAAATGGGCATTAGGTTCAGAAGTGGACCAGAGAAGCCAGGAGTGAAGGCAAACATGGATGGCATGGTTCTGGGAAAGACACTCCATTTTCAAGGGCTGGCTGGAAAGCCCAATTAACCTGTGGAACTTGTTGCCATAAGATGGCAGGTACAGAGGGATTTTTTAAAGGACTCTATGTTTAACATGGATCATAAAGAAATCCAGATTGCATTACATACATGAAGTGATAGGAGTACCTGCTTGCCAAATCAGGCTTTAAGCAAAGCACAATTGTACTGGGGAAACATTTGTCCCACTGACATCCAGAGCTGATCATTTTCAACTATAACAGAGAAGATCTTTCCCTATGTAAAGACTTGATCGAAAGTCTGTGCATGGCAGGTCTTCTGTTGACCTTGCTGAATGATACTTTGCTTCCTGTGTGTTGTGAATTCTTCTGCAAATGGCAAGGAGAATCAGCCAAATGGAAAACCTCATTCATTGTAGAAATGTGTATCTTTTACTTTTTCTGCTGCACATTAGCATAAAAATCCATACATTATTGTATGATAGTATACAAAGGACAGTATACAAGACCAGTTCTTGTCACAGCAGGGATACTGTGAATTAGTTTAGTTTTTCTTGCTTTGATTGTTACTGTTTTATTCTTTTTGTTTATTTATAAAGGATTCAAAATGCCATGCATATCAGGTATGCTCCTGGTACGCGAAACTGATAGTTATTTCTGTGATTTACCTAGGGATCCAGCTACAATTTCACTCTCTCTGCTTATTTGGTTGTTTAGATTGAGATTTTCAAAAATCTACAGGGATTAGGAACATAAATCATACTGAATCCTGCCTATAGTCTCATCTGAACATTTTTGCTCAATATTGCAGTCATCTAAGTGTTATCTACACCCTATTTCACTGGAGGCTAAATTGATCTTGTTTCACTCTTGGTTTATAATGGAGTAACAGCAGACACATAGCAATTATTAGAGAGCAGCTGATGTGGGAAGTGCCAGCTTCCTGTTAACTCTCTATAACTTGTTCATAACTTGTGCAGACCCCAAGTGCTTCACCATGGTAGATTAGCATGGGATGGGAACTACTCACTGCAGTACTTCAGTGTGGTATGTCTAGGATCCAGTCTCTTCATGCTCCAATGGTGATATGCTCCATTATGGACAAAATCCTGGCACTGTTGAAATCAGTGGTAAAATATCTTGGCTACCAGGGAACTTGGCTTTGATCTGACTTAAAGGTCAGGTTTTCTCTGTACATGGACAATACACACAATGGGAAAGGATGTCAAGATTAATCATGGCTGTACCTAGGTAGAATGCATACCAATGCAAGCACCCCCAGATGCAAGTTCCTCCAATAATACTCTGCCAAAACCTCTCAGTCTCTCTTTCCACAGCATCCAATCTAGGGCCCCTTTAAAGCAGAAACTGCCAGCTGCGGCAAAAATCAAATGGTATCAGTTATATACACACAGAGCTCCACACAGAATGGGCAAAATTAAGACAGTGTTGCCAGAATCCATTTCCACTTAGCATCTAGCTGGATCCTTTAACATATTTATATTGGTTGCTTCAATGGCCTTTTTGGCAGCTTCCCCTATAGTTTTACTGCCCTGTCAAGGGATTTCTTCATCTGGAATTCCCTCTTCACTAATAGTTAGATTGTGTCCCGATGGCTTTTAAACCTCTTCTCCTCCACCTCCTCAGCACTTGTGTGAGCAATTTTATCTTCTGCTGCTATGTTCAATCCCTTCCTAATTTGGAAAACTTCTGTTCAGATCCCCTTAAAGTCTCCTTAGAACCTGCAATCATCCCGGTTGCCCCTCTCCTTAGGGTAGCAATATCCTTTTTATGACCACAAGTGAATGCAGTCGGTATTTTAGATGTGGTCAAACCAGCAGTTTGCAGGGCAATGCAGTAAACATACCCCGTCTTTAGGTTTCCATCTTATCCCATAGTGAAGTAGCCCCAAGAGCCTATTTTCTTTCCTCCTTTTTTTTCCCTTCTTTCACTGCAGCCCTAGGCAAAGCTGAAGGCATCAAAAGATTTCTGTGATTTATGAAAAGACCTTATCCTGTCCTTTTCTTTCTTTCTTCATCCTTTGTCCTAATATGCTGGCTCCTTGATGCAACTTTGGAAGGTATTCCGATGCCATATCATATGGATGTCAGATGTACGTACTTTGCTTGTACTAAAAAGAACAATTGCTTGTCCAGTAATGGAAAAAAATACCTTAACATTTGTACTTTGAAGATGAGTAGAACAGAAAATCATTGTAATGATTGTTGCATTGAACAAGAATAAGAGGTTTGTCTCTCCTTTCAAATCTTGGCATTGGAAATGCCAAATTCAAGCAGTTTCAGCCACATGGAAGCCAGAACAAGAAGAGAATATTTTATTTGCTTTGACAATTCCTTTTTCAAATTTGTAAGTTCAATATTTAAAATTCTGCAGAAACCACCTCATTCCAAGAAAGAAATTGATGAGCTGTACTGATATCTCTTGAAGGTCCAGTTTGTAAAGCAAGTACAATTGACTAGTTCCGACATTTCAGCCGCGTTAGCCACAGTGGGTACAGAATTGACACTGAGTGGCAAGATATCACTGTTCAGCTTCCACTAACCCCTACAACTTCCAACATTCAGAGCCCTTGGAAGTCCTGATTTTGAGGTTGCACCTTACTGTCAGGACCAATCCCTAGGACACTCTACTTGATGCTGCCTGCCAACTAGACTGTAACAGGGGTCCTACCGGGGCTGAACTCCGTGTGGCCCACCCACCTGTTCTTGGGCTAACCACCCGCTTTCTCGCCCACCACACCTTGGTCTTAATTGATTAATTAATAGATGTAATTAAGCGGGAGGCTGCCCATTTTCTGCCCCGCTGCTATGGGGTGTTATCTGTGGCTCCATTCCTCCCCTACACCGCAGCCCAAGCCTCACAGATGACATCAATGTTCTCATACGCGCCACAGACATTGAAGCCATTTATCACTACTCATTGAGCCCAATGATTCAGCCAGCTTTCTATCCACCATACAATCCATTCATCCAACCCATACTTCCTTAACTTGCTTGCAAGAATGCTGTGGGAGATGGTATCAAAAGCCTCGCTGAAGTCAAGGTATATCACACCCACTGCTTTACTCACATCCACAGAGCCAGTCATCTCATCAGAGAAGGCAATCAGGTTGGTCAGGCATGGCTTGCCCTTGGTGAATCTGTGCTAACTGTTCCTGATCACTTTCTTCTCCTGCAAGTGCTTAGAAATGGATTCCTTGAGGATCTGCTCCATGATTTTTCCAGGGACTCAGGTGAAGCTGACTGGTCTGTAGTTCCCTGGATCTTCCTTCTTCCCTTTTGTAAAATGGACATTATATTTGCCCTTTTCCAGTCATCCAGGACCTCTCCCATTTGCCACGAGTTTTCAAAGTTAATGGTCAGCAGCTCTGCAATCATATCAGCCAACTCCATCAGCACCCTCAAGTGCATTGAATCTGGCCCCATGAACTCGTACATGTCCAGCTTTTCTAAACAGCTCCTAACCTGTTCTTTTACCACTGAAGGCTGCTCACCTTCTCCCCAAACTGTGCTACCTGATACAGTAGTCTGGGAGCTGACCTTTCCCATGAAGACTGTGGTAAAAAAGGCATTGAATACTTCAGCCTTTTCCTCCTCATCTGTCACTAGGTTGCCTTCCACTCAGTATAGGACCCACATTTTCCCTGATGTTCCTGTTGTTACTAACATACTTGTACAAATCCTTCTTATTACCCTTCATGTCCCTTGCTAGCTGCAACTCCAGTTGTCCTTTGGCCTTTCTGATTTCATCCCTGCATTACCAAGCAGTATTCTTATACTCCTCCCTAGTCATCTGTCCAGGCTTCTGTTTCTTGTAGTAAGTTTCCTTTTTTGTGTCTAAGCTCACTGAAGAATTATCTGCTAAGTCAAGCTGGTCACCTGCCATATTTGCTTTTCTTCCTTCATATCATGATGGTTTGTTCCTGTGCCCTCAGTCAGGTTTCTTTAAAATACAACCATCTCTCCTGAGCTCCTTTCCCCCTTGGACTGGCCTCCCAGAAAATCCTGCCCATAAGTTCCCTGAGGGAGTTGAAGTCTGTTTTTCTGAAGTCCATACTATGCTGCTCTGCTTTCTTCCTTTTGTCAGGATCTTGAACTCAGTCATGTTGTGATCACTGCTACCCAAATTGCCATCCACTTCTACATCTCCTGTTTGTGAGCAGCTGGTGAAGAAGAACATGTCACCTAGTTGATTTCTACAACACTTGCACCAGGAAGTTGTCTCCAATGCTCTCCAAAAACTTCTTGGATTTCCTGTGCCCTGCTGTATTGCCCTCCCAGCAGATGTCAGGGTGATTGAAGTACCCCAGGGGAACCAAGGCTTGTGACCTGGTGACTTCTCCTAGTTGTCTGAAGAAAGCCTCATCCTCCTGGTTTGGTGGTCTATAGCAGACACCCACTACAACATCACCCTTGTCACTCTCCCCTCTAACCTTAACCCAAAGACTTTCAACAGGCCTATCTCCAGTATCACATCAGAGCTCTGAGCAATCATACAGCTCTTTGACATACAGTAGAACTCCTCCTCCTCTTCTTCTCTGCCTGTCCTTCCTGAACAGTTTGTATCCATCCATTACAGTGCTCCAGTCATGCAAACTATCCAACCAAGTCTCCGTTATTCCAATCATGTTATAGTTCCTTAATTGTGCAAGGAATTTCAGTTCTTCCTACTTGTTTCCCAGGCTCTGTGCATTCATGTGCAGACACCTGAGGTAACTAGCCAATTGCCCTACTTTCTCAGTAAAAATGAGGAGGCCTCCCCTGTTGCCCCCTCCTCTTTATGTTTCCTCCAGGTCTCCCACTTCCCAACTTACCTCAGGGCTTTGGTCTCTAGCCCCCAATGAACCTAGTTTAAAGCCCTCCTCACTAGGTTAGCAAGCCTGTCTGCAAAGATGCTCTTCCCTCTCTTCATCAGATGGATCCTGTCTCTTCCCAACAATCCTTCTTCTTGGAACAGCATCCTATGGTTGAAGAAGCCAAATCCCTTCTGCAGACATGACCTGCACAGCCATGCATTGATCTGCAGGATATGTC
The DNA here is from genome assembly GCF_052110815.1 of Crocodylus siamensis. Lineage (NCBI taxonomy): Eukaryota > Metazoa > Chordata > Crocodylia > Crocodylidae > Crocodylus > Crocodylus siamensis. Next base: position 51,154,653 of record NC_143403.1, read on the forward strand.
CACTCCTGCCCAGGCCCTTCCCCCTGACTGGAAGGATCAAGGAAAACAATAGCATCCCCTTCAACCCTTCCCAACAAAGGCTTACAATAAGAAAATGAAATGTCTTAAAGACAGGAAGGAAACAAGATTAAAACAGCTTAAAAGGGAATTAGATTATAGGCACCTAAATACTAGGGGTGGGTGAAGCAGGCTGTATTTGATTGGGATTTGGATTCAGTCTCCCAAAGGGAAGGTGATTCGATTAGTTGATTCAGATCACTGTCCCCAGTTTGATTTGGCTGAATCTGAATCTGAAGATTCTATGCTGATTTGGAGAATCAGTGATTCGGCCATAAACACAGCTTTAAATGTTTTTTCTACATAGTTCGAGGTACCATGCACACTTCATGAACACTGTGATGCTCGGGCAGATGGAGCGTCCCACAGAAGTGTGAGGGGGCCCCCACATGCTCAGCAGAGAACCTCAAAGTGGACCGGAAGTACTTCTGGTCCTCTTCGAGGTCTGTGGCCAAGCTTGCTGGGGACCCCCGCCCCGCGCTTGTGTGGGCTGCTCCATCCACCCCAACATCACAGCATCGATGAGCCACCAGGTACCTTGAGGCGTGTAGAGAAAACTTTTAAAGCTGTGTCTATGTCCGAATCTTCGAATCTTTCTGAATCTCTCCGAATTGATTTGGAGGGTTCCAATTCTGTTTGGAGAGATTAAAGGGTCTCTTGATTCAGTTTGGATTCAGAGATTTGGCCACTGAACTGGGCTGAATCTCCACCGAACTGAATCAGGGACTGAAGCTTCTCAGAGTCATACTACATACCCTAGAAAATGAGATGTTAAGCTCCTCCTCCTGCAAATTGCATTGAATTTCAGTAGGATTTTGAAGCCTCACTCCCTTGATTGCCTTTGAAAATCTCAACCAAAATCTAAATTTCTCCAAAATTAGTGTTGGCTGCATCTCAAAACACAAACCCCATCTACTTCAGGCATCATCAGCCAGCCTGTCATTTTACAGATTATGGTTCCATGCAAGTTACCTGCTTGTATATGATGAATTCTAAAGGAAACAGAGGCCCCAGCTCTAACTTTCTTTCTGCTGGAGGTGCTCCGTTTGCTTGTATTTTGCCTGAATAAATTTAGCCAACTAATTTAGAAAAGAAGAGAGAAAGGGACTGATATCTGTTATTTTCAGATCTAGGCAATTCCTTAGACCCTAAACTGATGGGCACCATGTAAGAACGTAGACAGACATATATTCTCCATTTTCAGAAAACTATTTGACTGTGTATTGTGTTTCTCTCTCACTAAGCTGGTAATCACAGTTGTGGTACCTTATCAAGTGACACTTGACAATCAAGTAATTATATGGCATCTGTAGGCATTTCCCTTATGCACCATGGCAGCAATACTTCTAAAGAACTCCTACTAAAATAAAACCTACTCCTCATAAATCATGCATGCATACTGGCTGTCTCTTAGTCAGTCTTTTCCAGGTGTCCCCTCATAAAAACATGCCATGACTGTTTTTTAAACTATTTCTTGCAACACGGTAACTGCCTGCCACACTCCAAGCCTTTGGCTTTTTTTTTCCTGACAACATCTTGTTTGCCACTTTCCCCATTCATGGAAATCTGAACTGTCCTTAGAGCCCTTCTTAAAATGACAAGTGTCATCATAAATCCTGGATGGATGATGATGTGGATTCTCTACCTCAATATCTGATCATCTGAAAATAATATATACATTATATATATATATATATCTTAATCATTTGTCTGCATCATCACACACCAGGAAGCATATGTATCCCTTCTTGAGTGGCTCTTCATTAATATCTGCCTCCAGGGCCGATCAGAAATTTTCCACTGAAACTTTTGAAGTAAAAAATGGGGTGTTCAGCTTTTGAAACTTTACTTGTTTCCAGCAGTTGACCTGGTTTAGGAGTAGTAACTCCTGCCTCTGCGCAGGGGGCTGAACTAGGCGACCCTCGAAATTCCTTCTAACCCAGGATTCTGTGATAACATCGGGTAAAGAGTCAGCACCTCTCGGTTTTATTCTCCTACTCACCTTTTCCCCCGCTGTGTTTAGTGACTAGGAATTCAAAACCTTACAGCTGCATCAACCAGTCAGTCATTAATATGTTCTTGAAACACTCGAAATATACCATCCTCAGCATCCCTCAGAATTAGCACTGGTCAGAGTATGATTTTTCCCACATAATGGAATAATGTATTTACTTGATTAAAAGATGACCTCCCCTCGTGTAACATGGAAACCCCTCATCTTAGAATCGAGTACAAGGCACCGGGGGCAGGGGGGACACAGGCAGTTGCTGTGGCTTCAGCTTTGACCCCAGTCAGTCCTGGGTTGGGGCCAGAGCTGCAGCTGCTGCCTTCCCCCTGCCACCTCTGTGCCCCCTGCCACTCCTCCCTCAAAGCCTTAAGCCTCTGCTGCTTCTGTCTTCCCTGTGCCACTTCTTCCCCTCTCTTCCCACCCTCCTGCATTCCCCCTTACCTTTGGTCTGCACTGGTGGGCTCCATTTTCACTTCAGCACTGGAGCATGGAGCATGGCTCCAGCCCAGCCCTGCAGCAGCAGTGTCAGCTCTGCACTGCTGCTATGATGGCAAGCTGGAGCCACGTTCAGTGTCCCTGGGCTGCCGCAGGGCCGGAGCCTGCCAGCACCAGAGCAAAGGTAAAGGGGAGATGAAAGGGCAGGCATAGGGGAAAGACTTTGCAGGGGGAGGGAGACGGGAAGAAAGTGGGGTGTGGCAACCCAATGCTGCGGGGGGCAGAAGTGTCATGGAGAGGGGGGATGTTGGGCCTGAGGCTTCAGAGGACAGTCAAAAGGCAGGGTACGTGTGAGAGGGGACAGGCAGCAGGGAGCAAGCTGCATGTGTTTCCCCCTGACCTGCCCCACCACCTCCACACTGCCTACTCCCTAACATGCTCCCTGTTGCCTGTCCCTACGCACTCCCTCCACTGCTTGGCCTCTTCCTGCCTCCCCAACTACTTGCACCCTATTGCCTCCCCCATAGCCTGCCCTAGCACGTCCCTCCCTACTGCCTCCCCCACTGCCTGCCCTACCATGTCCCTCCCTACTGCCTCCTCCACTGTCTATTCCCCCACAACCTGCCCCGTTACTGTTCCCCATCATCTCCCCCCCGCCACTGCCTAAAATGGTGTAGGAATGAATTTAAGATGATCCTCCAATAAGTAGTTTTGATACATGGGAAACCATATAAATGTATACATTTTCCATGAATAGAATCATATTAATGGGGGGAGGGGTGTCTTAAATTCAGGGTCATCTTGTATTCAGGTAAATATGGTATTTTCAGTTTCTGTTGAAAAGCTGAAATACTTCTTTCCAAAGCAGAATTATTTAAGCTGAAAGCTGAAATAGTTTGATTTGGGGACACCACCATGGAGCCTCCTGAGAGTTGCAGTTTGAATGCCTCATGATCCTTTTCTCTTTGGACAGCATTTCTCATGAGGCATCCTGATCATTCCTCTTGGAACCCGTGGCCACAGTACATAAAGCCTGGCTGCAAGAGCCTAGGCCATAAAGGAGAATGGATCTACAAGGAATATCTTCCCCATGCCCCTTTCTGGCTTCTGGATACATTTCTACCAATACTATGGCAGGGAGAGGGGGGATATTTTACTCTGAAAGTCCATTCATGATCTGCTTGACTTGGACACAGATGCAGCTGATAGCCAATTAGACTCTCTCCAGTTCTAAACAAATTCCTTTTCCAGTTTCTGAGTTACTGAGATATGCACAAATGAGTCTTTCTTGCTGTGCAACACCAAAAAAAAAGGTCTAGTAGGACTCTGTTTCGATAGAAGTAATGAATTGTAACATTCTTCCGAGGTAAAATTGTCCTTCCTACAGGAACTGGTAAAAAGAGGAGGGGAAACGTGATTTTTTTTTAAAAAAGAAATTCTCTTTGCAACTGGAAGCATCAAGATTTGAAAAGTTGATAGTGGATTTCAGTAGAGCTATGATAATTTGCATTAGTTGAGAACATTGCTCTGACTTTTGTGTAAGACTTAAATGGGAGCCACAGTGGTACTTAGGCACCTAGTACAGTGTTGCTAACTCTGATGACCCCATTGTAAGAGTTACAATACCTGGCATTTTTCCTTCAAGCTCCTGCTCTTGGGATCATGTGTTTACGTGAGACTCTCAGCTTTCATTTTAACAAGCTTCTGATCCTGATGGCTGCAAAGAAAAAGCCTGAAGACTGGCTTAATTTTCTGGGCTTTCAGGTCTCAAAAAAAACAGAAGGCAAAAACAAAAATATAACCACCCCACCCCCCACTCCCAACCAAAAAAAGATTATTAGTTCAAGATTTTTAAGGCACTCTTAAGAGATTTTAGTTGCCTAGCTCAATTTTTGAATGCTTGGAGCTGGCAGTATTGCTACGTCTACTACTTGTCTTTGAAATTCTTAGCCTAAATACATTGGGAGACACCAGGAAACATTTGTGATAGTATTTGTTTTCCTGCTGCCTGAGAGATACTGTAGCATTAGCCAGTCTTCCCCTGTTTTTTTCCTGAGCCCTGTTATGAAGAGGGCTCCTGTGAACACTAATAGGAGCCTTCTGAAAATCTCTGAAAGCTCAAAGGCCTTAAACATAAGATTTGTTAGTAAAACATGCCCAGTTCCAAGTAGCAAGCATCTCCTACGTGACAGTGGGTGAGATCTTAGAGCAGGCAGTGGGACATCTCCCCATATTTGTATGTTTTGTATTACTCCCCCTATGTAGTGCAGTAGAATTGAGCCAAGGCCTCTTTATAGAATGCCTGCAGTTTTCGTTTGGGTGGAAATGGGGCTTTTGAGTGTTTTCAGTGGTCATTAAAATATCTTATGGACTTTTTCTTATATAGTGTATTTTAATGATGTCTTATTTTCTAATCTTGGCACCATGTTTATTCAGCACCTTGTTAGACACTCCAAAGCCATGGCCATGACTATCGTGTTTTGTTGATTCATCATGGTCTGTTGATTTTTGGCAAATGTTTGCTTTGTTTTAACTTTTGCGTTTGGTTTCAGGTGGACCGTATAATTTGGTCATGCTACAGAAAGTTTTGCTTTGATAAAGTGAAAATCTGAGCATAGCCACAAAAAAGGTGGAGGGGAGATAAAAATGAAAATATGATTACATATGGGCAAACTGTTCTGGTTTTGGTGGTTTGAGCATTCAAAATGTAGTTTTATTCTGGCTTGCAATGGAACCCTGACATTTTAAAATTCTCTATGAAATGAAACCATCATTCTCTGCCCAGAATTACTGGGAGCCCCATCTGCAGGACAGTCTGCTTGATAATGAGTTAGCAACAACAATAAAACATCTTTCCCCTATGCTAATGAAATGCCAAATTCCCATAAAAATGTTTCGCAACAGTTTTTCCAATGAAGCTGGTTGCATTGAAAGTCAAAGGCTTCCTTGTTTATCTCAATGAACTTCTGGTTGGTGAAGGCCAAATCAAGGAAATGAGTCTTTAGTGAGTGGACACCAAATCCAGTTTGGTCTTGAAGGTGCCTACACAAGACTTAAGCAGAATTTAGACATCTCAGTTGCAGAGTGATCCATCCCCAGTCCACAAAATACAAAGTTTGATAGATACCTAAATTCAGGCAGTGCCTCCATTTTGGACTGCAGTGTTTGCTTGGCACCTATACTTCGGCTCTTGTACATGCTCAAAAGTAATTCAGTTTGATCACATTATTGCCTCACTTCATCTAAGCTCTTTTGTGATCCCCTTTGTCTCTGGAGGGACCTGACGCATTAGGCAAGGCCAAAATGCATCAGATCAGTCTTTGGAACTTAAGTGCCTACGTTCTTCCTAAAGTCCCATTCAGACAAAACCAAGGTGGATCTAACACAAAGCACCTAGATTTTAGGCATTAGAGCCCCTAAATGTAGACATCTCCAAGGACAGACTGAATCTCCTTCTGGCATAGATGATCTAGCCCAGCAAATTGAATGGCAAGGTTCAGTGAGAGGCAGGAAATAAGCAGCTGAGAAAAACTGAGGAAGGAAGAAAACATAGGATTCTCTGGTTGATATGGAGAATCTTTTCCATGATACCGTAAATTAAAATAGGTGCTTATGAAGGATGTTTGGAAAGATAGATTTTGCTGCCAATAAATATTTTTACACTACTTTTTTATATCTGTTATAGTCGATCACTCAGTAACAACTGCCACCTTCCGCCAGTTACTCCCCAGGTATGTTTTATCCTGATTTTTTGGTACTATTTGTGCATATGTGAGGGCAATTCTAATCTTGAGCCAAAGAGTATTAAACTTCTTTCAACTCTGCATGTGTTACATTTAGAAAAACATCTGTGCTAAAAATAATCTGGTGACCAGAATAACTGGTTTGTTTAAGGACATGATCAAAGTTAGTGACAGGGCATCTGTTGATTTCACCTACCTTTTGGATCAATAAGAGAATTCTACATAACCACCTGGACATTGTATCCACCACTGACCCAAAGCCCATTGGAGTTAACAACAGTCTTTCCACTGATTTCAAAATTTTGGATCATAACCAAAATTATTTTAGTTCCTTGCTTAAGGAAGGAAAAAGGAACCATAGTATACCGGGCTAGCTGGAAGGACTAAAAATAACATGCTGAATATTATAAGGTCTCAGACTTCTACTGCATTCCTGCGTTTGTGCTGCTACTTTCCTAAGAAGATTTCCCTTTCTTTATGACTTAGAAAACCCAGACTTTGTGCTAGAAAAGCTTGTGCGCTTATGTTATCTGTGAACAAGTTCACAATGTATTTTCCATCCCATCAGAACCTATTCACAAACCAAACTTCTACATAGAGCTGGCTGGAAAGTAAGTCAACAGGTCTGTGAAACTTTTTATGATATTTTATCTTGGGGTGGGGGAGGTTCCATTGAAATTCAAAATGTTGGGGAAAAATCATCAACATTTCAAATCTTTACATTTGAAGTTTTCCAACCTACTCTATTAATATGTCACAAATCTCTGCTCTGTCTTCATGTTTTATATCCAGGTACAGCCTGTCTACACCTCCCAGAGGTACTGTGACTTCTTCTTATGCAATGCTGACTGACTTCTTATTTTTTATTACATTTGGATGACATTTGCTTTTCATAACATTCTTCCAATGAAAAATAAAAATGACAAACTTTCAAAAGTTTGTCCAAATTTCAACACCATCCATTTCCTGATGAGCTAATTTTGACTCTGGCTATCCTCTCTAAGCTTCTGTATCTTTGTTCTTAACAGTAGTCATGTCTACTCAGCATCTGGCATGTGTCTACAGATCTTCATTTAGGAAGTGTTGAAAAATCTAGGAACTGCAAATGGCATATGGACACAGGTTGATGTGTGTGTTATATAGCAATGTTCCAAGTAAAGAGCTACATAGGGGAAGGTATTTGCAGTGCACAACAAGTTTTTTGGTTCCATAAAACCCAGAAACTATGCTACATATTCTTGAGTACCTTTTCTTGGTACTGTATTAATGAAACATGCCTGTGAAGTTTACCTAATTCAAATAATCATAGAACTGTCCTCCACCTTCACTTTGGATTTGAATGGATCCCTTCGCTTTTCTTTTTGTTGGGTTCTCCCACCCATCTGGAGTGGCTTGTTTTGATGGAAAAAGGAAAGTGTATTACTCAGAAAGAAGATACATATCCCATCCCAGGCTAGCAGAAATACATCCAAGAAATAAAACAGAACTTTTTTTTGCTGAGATCTGCAGTCTGCTTTCTAGACCAAAGAAGCTAATGCAACTATATACTAGACATAGGCAGACAAGGATCTTTGAGTAAATGTGATTTCTTTCATTAGAGCAACTGGACAAATTGTTCTTTGCAAGCTTTGGATACAAACACCCTTCTTCAGGCATAGGGAGCGCTGTTGACTTTGGCTTCTTTCTTCATGCTGCGAAGTTTCCATTTCAAATGGCAAAATTTTATATCTTCCATGTTTCAGGAGTGTTGGCTGTAGCTATATACTAGACAAGCATTTGAACTTTGAGTCATTAAAACAGAAACTCTTGAAGTTTGCCTATCCTTTAAGTTAGGTGGAAGGCACCTCAGGTTGGCACCTTAGGATACTTATACACATACTCCAGTGCGTTCTGATTAAAATGCGCTAGAGCAGACTCGATTAATCAAAACACTACAGCATCTCATGTATTCAGTGTGTCCACATTTCAAAATGGCAGCAGAGACAGAGGTGCTTTAACCCTTGCTGCCATTTTGAAATGCAAGATGCTGAATACATGAGATACTGTAGACTTTTTAACTAAACTGACTCCTGAGAGCCATTCTAATTAAAACACCCTCCTATCTCCACCCCAGAGCATGTGTAAAAATGCTCTTAGATATTAATTTAAGTTGAAATTCATCTCTTTGTGGAGATCAGTTTGGAACCTAACTCCATCAACCCTCAAAACAGGACTTAAGTAATGCTTTGTCTTCTTTACAGAGAGCAGTTTCACTTGGACAGGAGGAGAAAGAACATTAACAGGTGCAATTAAACCAAGGCTGAGTCAGTTTACACAAGTTCTTGGAGTATTTTTATGGGAACTATTTGAACAGCAGAGAACCCTGTTGTAATTCTCTCCTCAGCTTAGCAAACATGAATACACTTTGGCTTCTAAGACAGAGTCCCATTCTGGACCTAAAAGCTAAACACACAGATATGTTACATATTTATTTGAGGCAGCAATTGGCCAGGAAATGGCTATAAAACACACATTTTGAATAAAAGAAGGAAGATTTATGGCACTTTTGCGAATCTGAGTCATATCTTTCTGCATCCCCCAGGCAGGAATACCCTAATCACTAACATACCCCAAACATGTACACACCATGGGCCGAGAATTGCTTCCTTCTGGCCACAGTTCCAGCTAAAGATGTGATAGGGATTGAGCTACTTTATCTGACAGTCAGTAAATGAATTGCCAATTCAGTCTGAGCTTGGAGGGGGATTTTTTTCCCCCTCTAAAAAAGGGTTCTTTTATATATGTCTTTGATCAGTCGGGGCCTTGACAAATTATTTTCTGAGGAATTTCTTTAGCCTTAATGCCACAAGGAAAAAAATGGATTTACTCTCAAAGGAAAGCTTTTATGTTTTAGAAATTACAGTGGTGTAAGGGGCTTTCCTCCATTTCCCCTCATCTTCTTCATTTCAAGAAATGGAGGCTGGTAGCATGAAGATTTTACCATTTTGCTTTAATTTCACTGCTGGATAGAGAGAGAGTTGCGAACTGTAAATATTTTTCATCCATTCCTCAAGAAACCCAGCAAAATCTGTTGAAGTTGTAGGTTATTACAAGTTAAGATTTGTTATTAATGATGTTAATTAACAGGAACATAAGATTTCCCCTAATGGATCAGATTTGTAGTCCATCTAGTCCAGAATCCTGTCTCCAATAAGTCTCTGCTGCTTTAGAGGAACAGGCAAGAAATATTACAATAGGCACACAGAGAAAGATTCTTCAAGACCTTTTCATCCCATTATTTACAGATAGACGTATGCTCTGAAGCATGAGGGCCTATTTCCCATTAAACCTCTATTAACATTGGACACGGGTGATGTGTTCGTAGCTGAACTAGCTGTACTGTGAGTCAATCTTCTCTCCTGGTCCTTACATTCTTTGTGAGTCAATCCTGTTTTAAAAGCTATGGGAGACAAGAACCTTGGACCTGTAAACTAGCGCAAATAACTGCAGTGGAGGGAACATTTCACCCAAAATGAGATCAGGATGAGGTGATGAGATAAGAGGGAAAAAATAAATGTTTGTACATGGTCTTGCACATTGGCATGCCAGTCTAAGACAAGAGATATCTAGTGCTAGCATATAATAGGAGTAGTAGTAGTAGTAATAATACTACTAATAATGTTAATATATAGAGGTGGGTATGAGAGATGTGACTGTATTAGTTGAATGTGCACATGAAAATCTAAACTTAACTTTTGTTGAATCTGCTGATAGCAGCTGATAGCAGCTAATCCATAGTTTTACTTTATACTCAAACTATATTCAGTGTGGGTAAGCATGGTAGCACTCTTACCAAATACCAATGGCTTGGATCATTTTATTTCATTCCACTTGGACAACTACAACAGTGGTTATGATGAGAAGAATGGAGATATCCTCAAAGCTTTCATAAGCATGTGGAAGGGGGCATTGTTTGCAGTTCCTTCTCTATATCACAGTGCAACTACAGAGCAGGTCTTGATTTTCTTGTATGCTTTATTAACACATGTGAAATAACAAAAATCTTAACAAAGTTCTGTTCAAAAATAAATTATATGTCATGTATGGAGGTCACAATAGGTTGTAACATGCAGGTTACTGCTCAAATTGTGATTTTTTTTCTATCAAAATAAGGGAAAAATATTTTACAAATTATGTTTGGAGGCTATTCATAAATCAGAGCAAAGCTAAAGGGAGAAAAGCTTCACAGAGATGTCTCCATTTATTTATTCCTCCCCTAAACATTGTTATTTAACCACAGCAGTACCTGTGGCTACAACTTCCATAGAAAAGTGGAAGTAGGACATATTTTAGGTTCTTTTCAGGCATTTAATAGCAGGGCATCGGGCTATGAGACCCTAGTATGCTCCTTTTCTGTGCTTTTATTTTCCTGTTCTATAAAATAGTGATGATAATTTGAACTGGGCAAAACACTTCAGACCAACTTATTTTGTCAAAAAATGTAGATTTGGTTCCATCAAATATTTAGTTTTGCAAATGCAGGTAGAATGTCCTGCTTTATTTTGGCAAAACAAAAATTCTCCACAACTCCTGGAAAAAAATATAAATGTTTCATCCCAACCTTTTGAAACAAGTTTCAGTGTGGACACATCTACACATGTGCATTTACTGCGCAGTATGGGCACAGAACTACACATGCATGCCTGTATGGTGCAGTAAATATGGTGACTTGCGCTGATTTGAGCATAAATTTGATACCTGCATCATGCAGGTATCAAATTTACGACCGATTAGTATTTGTGCAGTAACGCACATGTAGATGCCTTACTGTGCAGTAACACTGTGTGTATGGACTGACTTGGGACTAACTTTAGTCTCAAGTCAGTCCACACACAGCATTAATGCGTTTTAATGCCTGCATGTGTAGATGCCAGCCTGTTCTTGCTTACTACACAGTAACTTACTGTGCAGTAAATTTAAGCCTGCGTAAATGCATGTGTAGACATGCCCTGTTTCTCTTACAAACACCATTTATTTTTATAAATTGACTCTACATTTAAAACACTGAAAAGAAAATGAAATGTTTACTGTGTTATCAAATGCTAAACAACCTTTCAATATTTTAAGTGAGCTGAAAACTCATTTATGCAGCTCTAATTGTAGCTCTTTGCTTTGAGGTCCTTTAAGATGCTTGTTAAAGATTGTATAATAAGACAGTTTCTGGCAATGTGATCTGAAAGCCTGGTCACATTGTTTTAAGCCTTTACTTTAAGAAAATTTTTGATCTCTTTCAATGTCAACTTCCCATTTGATGGCTAGAATTATCATCAGACTAGTGAATGGTTTCCCTTGGGAGCCCTCTCTTTGTTAGGATGTACCATATACCATCCAATTGCTATGATTTATATGAACCATTTATTGAAGGAATTAAAATGAAAGCACAATTTTTCGGGTAAGTCTAGCTGAGGCCTGGTTGAATATATGGGGCACCATGATCATCGTGATCATCATGATGATATTGCTATATTACCTACTGTTAACCTGGTCTGAGGTTAGGTGATAGGGGGTCTTAAGAAACAATTCCTACCCCAAATGGTTTACAGCCTAAGGCCTCAGTCCTAGGAATGAATAAATCTTTGCAGTAACAGGACCAGCCACTTAATCTATGCTTTCTTGGAGCCCAGGTGACTCCAATTGAAGGATTTAAGATCAACAGACAAAACAGACAGATTGGGAAGGGAAATCTGGGAGTTGGTAAAAACAGAATGATGATGACAGTGAGTGGGCATATGGAGTTACAAAGCAGTGAAAAATAACAGGATTCATGTCCATGAATAAAGGAAGAAGCTTTGCCAAATTTTATCACAGGGTTTACTATATGTGGATAAAGGTTCCTCTCTCTTCCCCCTCACCATTCCTTCCAGAATTCAGACATTTTGCCTTAAGACAGGTTAAAAGTCATTTGTTCCATCTTGAGCCCAGGCTTCCCATGATTTTTTAATAAGTGAGAATATTGCCCTGGTAACATAGAAACCCTACTCATAAAAGTCAGTTTCCTTCTCAGCCTCAGACACCTGATTCTCTCACACTGAGCTTATATTTATATGTAATATATAGAGCATAGGGATGGATGTGTACGTAGACAAATACATACATGTTGTATAAATCCTGGGCTATCCATCTTTATAATATTTTACCAAAGCATTATCCTGTTAAGGTTGAGAATGCAAAATGGGCAGCCAGCTGTGAATTAGACCTGTGCCCCATGGCTTGTACAAGCCAGCTAGGGGAGACTGACAGTTCCAGTTCCCAGTGGATCTGGATGCCACTGGCTTCTTGGACCCTTGTCAATCTGGATTTTATTTTGGATGCAGTAAAAAAATGGTGTTTATGAGCTTTGCCAGCTATCTCAATTGGAGATCAACGGGGGAAACTTCCCCACTGATCTCACTAGATCTTTCAGCAACCTTCAGTACTGTTGATCATGAGATGCCGATAAAGCTTCGCTTTTTTAAACATGACCTCTGCTGGGTTTTTGTAGGACCACTCTAAGTTCATCCTGCTCTTTCCTAGCAGGCAGAGCCCAGGGGTGTTGATGGGTAAGTGCTATTCATCCCCTCAGGATTTTCCTGTGAGGCCATCAGGGCTTCATCTTGTCACCCATCCTGTAAATGTGTGTAGGAGGGTGCTGGACAAGAGTGTGTGGAGATCTGAAGTGAAATGCTATCAGTATACTGAGGGGACACAGCTCTACTTTTCTTTCTCATCTGACCCTGACACCACCATCTCAGTACTTTCCTAGGGCCTGGCTGGAGTTTCTGACTGAATGCAGGTGAACTAACTGGAACTGAATCCAGACAGGACATGAGGCGGGGGAGGATTGTGGCACCTGTCATTGATAGGGTTCAGCATCTATTTGTTAGTTGGGTCCAAAGCCTTGGGGTGCTCTTAGATCCTCTATTGCACCTGGATCTTCAGGTGGTGGTAGTGACAGCTAGGAGTACCTTTCACCATCCCTATCCAGTGAGAAGGCTGCAACTATTTCTTTCAGATTGAGATCTTGCCACTATCCATGCCTTCATAACTTAAAAGGCTAGGCTACTGCAATGTGCTCTACATAGGGCTGTCCTTAAAGACTATCTAGAACAGGGGCGGACAAAACATGGCCCGCAGGCTGGACCCAGCCTGCCAGGCCATTTTATCCAGTGAAATAATTGCCCACCCCTGGTCTAGAAGTTGCAGCTGGAGCATATAACTCAAGCATATAACGAACATATGACTCCAGTGCTCAAATGTAGCTTGAGCTCCCAGTAGCTTTCTGGGTGCAATTCAAGGTGCTGGTTTGACCTATAAGGCCGTGTCCAGATGAGCATAGCTGTGTGGTATGTGACACCACAGACCCGTCTGCAGCAGCACACACCACACGTTCAGGTGTTTCCCATGCTGCTACCTTGCAGTGTGGTGGTGGTGGTGATGGGGGGAGGGTTGATCCTGGGAGATCCCAGAGCCAAAAAAATCCATGCAGAAAAAAAGCAGGGTAGTGCACATGGCTGCAGCCACTCCATCCAGAACCAAAGCCTGACCCACTGGAGCCATGCTACAGCTGCTGACCAGGCTCAGAGCTGCAGGAGTGTTCCTCCAGGTGACCGCAGGTAAGGCTGCTGAGGCCAGCACAGTTGCTGATCCCAGCCTCCCCTATCCGACCCAGGTTAAACTGCTGCGCACCAGAGGGTGCGTGGCAATGGGCATTCCCTGGGAACAAGTAGCAGTAGCATGAGGTGTGCTGCTGCTTCTTGTCCCTGGCGAACTAAATGTCCATGAAGTGTTGCCAGGTCTAAAATAATTATTATATTTGTATGATAATTTCAGCCCTCGTACAATGTGCAATCAATAATAGTAAAATTGCTCAAACATATAATAATTTTGATGCACTTAAATAATTCAACATATGTCAAACCCAAGTCATTCTCAGGGTTTTAACTAACTTTTGGGCTTGTTATCAGTATTTTCTTATGATTTTTTTGCCTCAAAATAAAGAAGTGCTTCATCTTTGATGACCCAGTTCTTGCTCACTGGTGAGTTACAGCAAGCAATTTAAAGTAAATAAGAAAAATACTTATTTGCATACTTGTTTGCATATTTTTTCAGTGTATGCTAGTTTTTTAGCAAATACAATAATTCTGAGCTTCCAATATGGTAATTTCATATTTCAGACCTGGCAGCACTGCATCCATGCTCGTCTGGACATGGCCCAAGGCTCCAAACAGTCTGGGCCCTACATACCTAAGGGAAAACCTCATGCCCTATCATGATCCCTAAGGTCAGCTGTGAGCAACCTCATGCAAGTACTATCAATATGCCAAGGCTGCTTGGTGAAAACACATGGGAGGTTTTTCTCAGCAGTCTTTCCTCAGTTCTGAAACTCTGTCCAACTTGAGGCCTACCAGAGCCTAAGTCTGGACATCTTTCAGAAGTGCTGTAAACGTTTCTTTATTTGGGCAGGCATTTAACAACCAAAGGTAAACCGAAATATTGTTTAGGAGGTCTCTGTCTTGTACTGATATTCTAGTTCCTGTGTAAGTTGTTTTATCTGTTTCCTGCCTTGTAAGTATTCTGTTTCTTTCATTGTAAGCTGCCCTGAGCCTTGTTGGAAAGGGTAGTATATAAATTGAATAAATCAAAATAAAATAAAGAAATAATTCTACTGAATATAGCCATTCTGTGCAGTTGCTAGTGGTGAAACCTCTTTGACACTGCTAGCTGTAGTTGAATGATTCTGAATGATATAACATCTTGATCATGTTCTATCATCCTGAGTGTTGCAGGTCAAGGACAGCCTATAATAATGGTACATTTTTTAGCATGGTAGCACCAATATTTCTGTTTGTAAGTGTCTAAGGCCTTACAATGCTGAGAAATTATATTAGCAAGCAAGGGGATCAATACAGAAATCATGCTTTACTTGCTGGACTGACGAAGATAACATGGTCCAACTCCAGATGACCTAATGCCTTATAATATGAAAGAACTTACTGACATAATCATGAACTTGTCAGAGTAAGCAGGAAAACCTAGTACATTAGGGTTTAATTGGAATTGCAGCTTGAGGGTAATGTGAAAACTAAAGGCAGGGAGTTAGTATAAAATATTCATCAATGAATTCCTGGTTTGTGTATGATTGGATGCAAGGAGTCTAATGCTACACTGAGTATGCTCCCCCAGTAAGCCTTCAGTAAGGTGACAGGGTGTGTGACTATGCATAGAATAAAATCTTAATGATGTTTCTTCTTTGCTGTTCATGATACAACTCAGCATATGTAGGAACAGACTGGGATTATCAACAGCTCTTACCCTACTCCCATTTAAATCAGTAGAGGTTTATGGAGTGGGAGACCAGTTATGCCAGCACTATGTCCTTTTGAAGATGCTGCTCACAAATCCTGCAGACTATTGACAACAGTTGGTGCCATATGTCTCACAATAATCAGTATTTTTCTTAACCGCAAATCAGAGGGGCAAGTGACCTGGGAATCCCAGCTTGCATTAGGAGAAAGCACATTACTAGGCTTTGTGTCTGGAGAGAAAAGCATAAAAACATAAAGAAAGTGGCCACTAAAGGGCCTTATGCTTCTTAAAACTTACATCATGATTTTGGGGTAGGTGGCTGATTCATTAATTTTGAATAGTTGTGGTCAGCAATACCATCCTACTATTACAACCACTACTGATGTTACTATAACTCATGGCCCGAATTTCCATGGACTTAGGTCTAAAGTCCTCATTCAGCCAAAACTCACATGGAACTCAATGCAAGGCTAGACAGCTTTAAGAATCAGGATTTAGCAGGTATACAGCAGCTTTGGAGAGAGAGAGAGAATATTCTCCTCAATTTTTACATACAAACTCCACCCTTTTAATGGTGATGATTGCCTTCTCTTCAAAAAGCAATGTATTTCTATGGGATTCTTGTACCATTGAGATGGTTGAAATGTTACCTTTAAGCCAGTTTTTGCATCCTTTCTATTACTGTAAGCTTCCTGTTGCTTCTGCATGTATCACCCACTCTCTTTTCACATCAGATATGATTATGATTTTGATACAATATCAAATCAAACATTTAAGTACATGTGTTACACATCCTGATTTAACAAGCAAGAACTTCTTCCATTACCCACTTTTGCATCTGGACAGGGACTTCTGGGCAAATTGAAAAACTGTCACAACTATTTTATGTATAACTGGAATGGAGATCATAAAAACTAGTCATTAAAATGGTTGCTTTTGTGTTCATTTTATGTCTGCATTTTCCACAGAGCAATGCAAATGATCAGTGTTTTATTTCACTGCCAAAACTTTAAAAATGGAGGAAAAATATTAATTTCAGGTTGATCCTAATGGAATGCTTTTAACATTTTCCAAAAAAAATATTTTTTTCCTTTTAGGGAGTTGTCAGCATTTCTAAAAAAAAATCTGAAATAAATTAACCAATGAAACATTGTTTTAGAATAAAAAGTTGATACCTTTCCTTTTAGAAGTGTTATAAAAATGCTTTGACTTTTTCATTTTTTGCAATCAAAAAACAAGATAAATTCAACAAAAAATCATGCAATTTGGCCAAACCTTTTTCTATTGGTTAAAAAGAGAAAACTTTTTTTTTTGCTCAACTCTAGTTTTCTGGGGAAAGAAAAAGATTAATTTTACTAAATCAAAGCATATAACTGAAAAACATTTGTCTGCACTTCAAAGCAAACCTGTCCAGTTATCTATCACCAAAGACAGTGGGTTTGGGATATGTTCTAAATAAAACCCAAGATACACAGTACTCACCAAGTTTCTAGTTTTCTCATGAGCGCAACCTATTTTTCAGATGTCAGTTATGGGCTCACATCAAAACTTATAGTTTCAGCAGCTTTGGCTGAGTTTTGGGGGGCTTTATAAGCCTAACTGTTGAAGCAGGTTTTAAGAGCAGAAAAAAGAATACTTAGAACTGAAGCAAATATTTGCATCAGCTCTGAAGAGTTATAACCATGGTTGCTACTAACTTGGGCTGAATACCTGTGTGGGAAGCAATGGGGTCTGGGTGGCTAAGGGACAAGTAGTCTTAAGTTAGACAAAATGTGACACACAAGCAGTAATATATCTATTGGTGGGCAAGCAGGGTCCATTTAGAAAGTCACCACATTGGTGCCTTACAAGGCACCTATGCGATGAGGCTGATGCAGCCAGTGTGCAGGAAACCTGCCTCCCAGCCACAACAGTCCATGCTTGTGATGCCACAGTAGTGGCTCTGGAAAGCTCAGGAATGTGGCAGGTAAGACTCTACTTCCCACTCTCCAGAAGTCAGCATAATATCTTCCTTCCCCACTGCCTGTGACCCACTATGCTAAAGGCATTGAAGGAGCTCTGCATACAAATCTTTTCAGGAGTGAAAACTGCCGAGTCTGCAACACCAAAGCTTTCAGTGACTACATGTTGTATTCAAAGAAATTTTCATTTAGAAAACATTGTGATTCAAAGAAATTTGAAATAGCTAATTATGACATTCATCATGGAATAATTTATTTGGGAAGGACTTCTGCTGAGGCATCTTGTCCATCCTTTGCACCAACACAGGGTGGACTTCATGATGTTTCAGGCACTCTGCTTGTTGAATATTTAATCTGGCCCTGAATACAAAGATTTCCACACCCACCTTTTCATAAAATCATCGAAAAATAGAACTGAAAGAGACCTCAGGAGGTCAACTAGTTCAACCCGCTACTTAAGGTAGGATCAACCCTGTCTAAACCATCTCATTCAAGTGTTGGTCTAACCTGCTCCTAAAATCTTTGATGGATGGAGATTCCTTAGTCTCTCTAGTAATATGTTCCAGTGCTCAACCATCTTCATAGTTAGTGAATTATTCCTAATATCTAATTTAATTTTCCCTTGCTGCAATCTAACCCCATTATTTCATGTCCTGTCCCTTTCAAGCACAGAAAGTAGTCTATTACTATCCCCTTTATAGATATTCTTTATGTATTTAAAGACTGCTATCAGTTCCCCTCCCAGTCCTCTATTTTCCTAAATGAATAATCCCAGCTCTTTCATTTTTTCCTCCCAAGTCATGTTTCCTAGATTGCTAATCAATTTTGTTGCTCTCTTCTGGGCTTTTTCCAATTTACCTATGTCTTTTCTGACATGCAGTGCCAAAACTGGATGCAGTATTCTAGCGAAAGCCTCACCCATAGTGAACAGAGCAGAAGAATCATTTCCCTTGACTTGCAGGCAACACTCCTGTTAATACACCCCAGTAAGTTATTGGCTTCTTTCACAGCAACAGCACACTGTTGACTCCTATTCAATTTGTGGTCCACTCTCTTCCCCCTTTTGTCACTTTGACTGAGCAGATTTTCCTAATATTAAATATAATATTTCCCTGCCTCCATTTAAGCCCTCCAAGGAAATAAATTAAGGGACTTTTGAAGGGACTTGAAGAATAACATCGCAACATAAAGCAAATCCCCCATACATTTAATAGCCCATACATTGGTCTGAGCCAATGGAACACTGAGTATAAAAAGTACGACCTATCTCAGTTTTTTAGGGTTCCCGACCAAGCTTCAGATTTTCTATTAAGGAAGACAGATAACCAAAACAGGGTGATAACTAATCAAGTCAAAATCCTGAGATTGCTCTTCTAAAGCTTGAGATATAATTTTGCCATGTATTTTATTTTCTCTAATACTCCTTAAGATGTATGTAACAAATTGCTTGGAAGTCATCTTTACTCATTGAATTATATGTAAATTACCATATTCTGGTAAGATGATTATATGATTAGTGGTGAGATAATGGCATTGTAGGGATAACAATGTTGAAAAGTACAACGTAACTGAAGAAAATACATGGTAAATTTTGTTGCCTGACCTAGAATCCAATGGATTTAGTAATTAATTTTGGACTACTAAATATTAGAGGAAATACTATGGGGTTTACTAAGTAGTGTAGAAAGTGAGTAATTTGGGAGAATTCAGCACACAATGAGGAGGAGCAATAAAAGCCTTATGTATAGCTTTAAATTGGTCTCAAATGAGGTTTACATGATGTATAGATCTTAAACTGGCCCTTTATGCAGTGATAATGCCCATGCACAGCTCCCAGCCCAATCACTGGAGCTGCAAATACAACTGTCAGGCAGAATTTTGGCCCATAAAAGACTTTCTTGTACCTTTTAACCTTCCATTTTTTGGAACCATTCAGTGTTTGCAACAGACTGACCATTGATTAAAATTAAATATAGAAGGAAATATTGAATGCATTGCAGACAGGTCATTTGGAATCTATTCTAGATTAGATAGGGAAACCCTGTTCAGGTTTTAAGCAAACCAAGGAATTAATGGCTTTGATTCCATTGAATTTAATGGGATCTTTTCTACTGATTTGGTTTTAACAGGAGCAGAACCAGACCCACCTTAAACCAGAAATGAAGGAAAACTTTTGGTCAGCTCAATCCATCACCGTTTAGGGGCAATAATGCCAGTTTACTCCTTATGCTAAATTTTCTAGTACTGTCTTTTAGCTATGAATCTGCCAAGAGATGGTGCTCTATTCCCTTTCTAATGAGATCATGCCATCACCTAATAAATATCACTGGGTCAGACTGTGAAAGCCTTAATCATGTTGAACAGCACTGTATTCCAGGAGTTGTACCATTAATTTCAATAGAACTGCTCTACAAACTAAGACTGGCAGAATCTACCCTCTGGATGGCTTTCCGCTACTAGCCATCCACCAGTCTGAGGCTAGGAATGCATATTTGGTTCAGCCTTGAACAGGTAAAGATAAGGAAATAAGGTAAGAAACAATATAAAATGATTTGTAACTAAATGTCACTTGCTATTAAACTCCTTTTATACTCTGAAAGGAGGAAAGTTCTGTGATTAAGGCACTGATATGGAACTTGATAGATCTGAATTCAGTTTCTATTCCTAGCATCTGACAAAGTAGGTAGTCTATAAAAGCACATGCCTCTGAGCCATTTGGTCTCTTAAGGTCTTGGTAGATGGTATACTGAAGACACGATTAACCAGTTAATGCATAATACCTTTGTGGCTGGTTCCCATTGAGCCTTAAGTTGAAGATGTGGCTGGTGGGCTCCCAGGGCTGGGAGCTCTGATCAGCAGACTGGCACTCCCAACCCTAGGCCCACTGGGCATGCAGCTTGCTACTTGCCTGTGCAGGGGGAACTCAGGTTCCCCCTACACCAGTAATAGAGTATGATTGGGATGTGATCTCCAGTCCTCCAAATTCACCTCCTCCTTTGCATGTGCCATCTTGCCCTACATACTGTCCAACTCCCTGTGCAAGTTGCTAAACATTCAGTGCCAGCTGTAAAACAGGATTGATCGTATTTCCCTTCTAAGCTCAGACTGCACACTGGAGATAAGAACTGCCTTGTGATACATGCTTGCTGTTTCTAGCACAATACAGTTTCAGTCAGAGCAAGTAAATAATGCTGTAATACAAACAAATAATAATAGCTTATCTTGTGGTCATTCAGTACAAAAAACAAAAGAAGATAGGTGCCCAGGTACCTTGTACTTCATAGCATGTTGTATTTATTAGACATAAATTGGCACACAAGAATATGGAAAGAATAGTTAGGTACTTCTGTAATCACTTTCACATACACCCCAACATTCATACATATTCACAGACTCATTCTTCACACTCACATATACCCTGTTTTCTTAATGGAGGGTCATCTTCCATTAAAAAGTGTGTGTGTATTTGCTCTGTGTGTGTGTATGTGTGTACACACACACACACACATACACACATACTCACACAGTTTGGAGTGGGGAAAAAAGAAAAGAAAAAAAAGGAACCAGACTTGAATTTGAGCATCAATAAAATAAAACGCTCTCAACCAGCTACTCTGCTGGTTTTATTGTGTGCTAATACTTATTAGAATTCCTATTTTATAAATAAATAGTACCAGTAAATTATTACATCTGAAAAAAACCCTGCAAAAGAAGTTTGTTACTTGCACACATTTTTTTCTCTTCCCCTCCTGCTACTATTTCCTGTACTTTTTAAACACAATGCATTTAACGTCTCATATATGAAAGAGGATTGTATTTTCTTTCTTTTTTATAGAGGAAGAGGAATAAAAAATTGAGAGAGAGAGGTGATTTTACAGATGAATGTGTTCAACATTCTTTAAGAACACGGGATTTTGTTTTTGCTGTCTGCACACCCCTCCCTCCCCCATCGATTCAAGGACTTGGTTTTCCTGTAGTCTTTTAAGAGTTTGGTAGGTGACCAATCTGGCAACTTTCAGGCTTTAAAGCAGTGATTCTCAACCAGGGCACCATGGCACTCTGGAGTGCCTTGAGGGTCTGTCAAGGGTGCCACAGGTTGACACACAATGTTAACACTGTTATGTGTGCAGCACAAAATAAATCCAGAGATTTCAAATAGGAATTTAGAGTCTTAAAAATATTCTGACCTGCTGTGATTTTTCTGAGTTTTTTGCAGGAGAAGAATCACTCTATTATTTTTCTGTAGTCAAAAAACAAGTGAAAACTAAGAGCTGCATTATCTAAGGGGTGCCTTGAGTCTCAAAAGGTTCAGAAACACTGTTTTAAAGGTACCTCAGAAGCTTGAATTGCCTAAAAGAAAATAAATTGAAGAAGAGGAAAGACAGGTAGGAAGGAAAAAGAGAGAAATACAGTGCCCAGTGTGGCAAGGAAGTAACCATATTGTCTTAAATGCAACACGCAACTGCTGGAAATTGAAATGCATATTATAAGTAATAAATATAGTAAATGCGATTTCCAGCTGTCTCTGGGCAGCTTGCCAGGTGACACCAAAAGTAAAATTGCATCAATCAACAGGGAGCAGAACAAGGATCAGGCTCAGCTCCCCAACTGCTGCTACTCAGGTAGTTATTACAAAGAAAGATCTTTTTTCTTCATTCTCCCTTTCAAAAACAAGGTGCATATTATATATTCCAGGGCATGTTGTATGCAAGAAAATACAGTATTTTACAAGGCCCATTGCTTTGGCGACTCATTTCAGGCACGTGTTGCACATAAAATGGATCATGTAATGCAGCAACTAATTTCAATTATGGAGCAACCCATAACTGAGGTAGGTCTTCTTATCTGAGGGAATATAATATTTGTTGTTTAAAAAAATAATAAGTGCCCACCTCTGAAATCCATCTTGTTATGCCTCTGTGAAAAGGGACAGTGTCTTTTCAAGAGAATCGCAAGAAAAAATATATATATATTATTTATTTTATAACAATGTCAACATCAACACCACAAAAAAGGAACATCCTAGTTGTTTTCAGTCAAGCACTCTTATTGTGTTGAAAAAGGCATCAGGAGTTGTGTCTTCACTTGAAAGCAAGAAAAACAGAAGAAATTAAGTTTTTGTGGCAGTAACAAATTGTGTGTGCATGTGTCTAGGGAGGGCTGGGGAGTGGGGTGTGGGGGAAGTGCGTTTTTGTTGATTTTCTTAGCAACAAAATAAAAGAAAAAAAGTCACAATGAGGTTGATTACTATTTAATCTGTGGTTTCAAACAGCTCATCAGATCAGTGTCCATCTCTGGAGTGCTAATGGTGAACATTCAGTTAAAGGAGTCTTGCAAAATATTCATTTTGCTTTAATACGTTGGTTTTCAATTTTTCAGGGCTTGTTTTCTTGCATTTCCCTTATTTCCTTGTTAGCTGTTCTCACTCCACTCTGGCACCATGCCCACCCCATGAACAGAATGGTACTGGTGGGGTGAAAGGGTTCTGGGCACCCCATGAGAATAAAGGAATTCTGCTGGCTGTAAGCTGCTTGGGGGAGACTGGATGCCAGTTTGAGGTCCACACTGCCGGACAATGGGCTGGTGAGAAACAGATGTTTGGTGCTGAAACATGCTATGTGTGTCCCCTATTTGTGGTGATGTGTGATTGGCCACACCGGTGAGACGGGGCATCAGAGGACCAGAGGTGAAATGGGCAGAAAAATGCTGGTACGGTAACCTGTCCATAGGCTGCATGGCAGTCACTGTGCAGCTGCTGTAAGATGGCACCGTGGGCCATGTGTTACAACTGATGTCCTCTAGGCTGGGCACGGGGTCTGTTGGGGGAGCGGAGCTGGCATACATACAAGCTTGGCGCTGGGCAGATTCAGTCCTGTATGAGGTATTCAGTCCCTGCTGTTGGGAGTAACTGGACCTGTAGAAGGGATCCTCTTCTGCTGGTGAGGTTTCCATGTAGGGTTTCTTGTATGGATGCTCAGTGGTGGAACATTCCTCATCTGCTGATAAATAAAATGCCTTGTAATAAATAACAAAACTATGCTGTGTTGAGGCTCCCACCCATCAATCTCAAAGTGCTCTGCAGGGGTGGGGGGGAGGGGGTCAGTATTAGTATCCACATTTCACAGGGGGGAAAACTAAGGCACAAAATGTTGATTTATCCAACACAGGTGCGCAGATCTTGGCTAAATTCTGCTGTCACACTGATGCAAATCCAGAGTCATTACCTAGAACCATCACCTGGGACCAGGGAATGACTGGATTTACATCCTGAAACTGAAGGAAACATTTGGCCTCTGGTCTCCTGACTCCCAAGTCTAGAAAGGGAAACTGGCTACAAGGAAAATTTAAGAGCAGAACCATTCAACATCACTCAAAATTCTTTGTTGTGTTAGATTTTCCATATCTAATGCCCACAGGTCACCTTACCTGTGCCCTGATGAGGTTAAACTCTAAAGAAGCCAGATGGACAAAAGGACAGTAGCAGTTAGGAACCAAAGTTATAACTGTATATCTGATGAGAGGCAGTGTGTCCAGTGGGTTGTCTGATCTTGACTCTAACACTAACCCCCGTGTAACCTTGAACAGGCACTGTGAATCTTTACTTACTTTTTCCCCATCCCTCTTTTTTCTGGTTAGGCTGCATGCTCTTTGATCCAAAACCTGCTGTTTGCTATTTGTATATACAGTCCCTAGCACAATCGTTTGCCATCACAGTTGGCAGGGTCTGTAGGTACTACTGTCATTCAAATAATAATATTAACTGCACAAAATAAAACCCCCCTACAACATGACATTGGATTTACATTAGCTGTGGCAGCATTCAGATGTCTAGTTTCAGGGTTAACAGTTCAGACCCTTAACTGTTCACAGGGAATTAAGCTCCTAAATGCCTTTACGACCTAAGCCTATGCCCTTAAGTCAAGGACGAAAAAAGTAAAAGTAAGTGTCAGTAGTAAACAATAAATAACATTCTCTGTTCATACAAGCAAGAGGAATAAGATACTGGAAAATCACTTAGGGTACCGATGCACAAACAGCTTTCTGCTGAGTGAAATGGGTCAGGGCTTTACTGTATATCAACTGTTTTGTGTACACTCCTACCCCATAGTAACTGAAAGCTAGCACACAGTACTTTCCCTCTATCACTGAGAGCTAACTGTCACAGATTAACTTCCCCTTATCTTGGAGTTAGAGCATGCACACAAACAGTTACTACAGAGCAGCTAATGTATAGTAAAGCAATGCCTCCTTTTACCCCAGAGTAACCAGTTCATCTGCCCAAGAGCAGAGGGGAATCTCAAGAGTGATGCAAAGCATTCATTCATTCATCCATTCATAGAGTTGAGTGAAATCTTAGTTCTGTTGAAATCAGTGGTCAAACTCCCGTTGATTTCAAAGGGGCTAGGAATTTCACCCAGAGATTTCAGGGACAAAATCAGCTACTGTGACCAAGAAAACTGTATTGTTTTAATATTAAGTCTACGGTTTTATTTTCCCTCCAAAAGAATGCTAAAATATCACGTTTGATTTATACTAGGGTTTGAACCATAGTCAGCCCCCTGACAGTCGTGTTGTTTGTACTGACAGTATTTTGGTGCATACAATCAAAATATTAAGTCAGAAACATTTATTCAATTAAGTTTTTATTTTAGTATTTTTAGTGAATTTAACTTTTTGGGTCCTTTCCTTGGTTATGGGATTCTCTTGTGGGATTTGACAGAGCAGGGCAGTGGGTTAAAGGTGGTAGGTTAAAGGACAGGTGGCAGGGTAGCTCTCTAAAATGCCACTCTGTCCTGCCTTCTGCTTGATTTCAGGCTAACATGGCTAACTACTAGGGCTGTGTAAAGCTTCAGGTGGTGATTCGATTCGGAGGAGATTCGGCCTGATTCGGTGGCTGAATCTCTGAATCCAAATCGAATTGGGACCAATTTAAAGGTCCAAATTGATTCGAAGCTCTCTGAATCTTTGGAAAAAATTCGGAGAGCTTTGATGATTTGGGCAGTCCCCGGTGGCTGCAGAAGGGAGCTGCAGCTGACTCTGAGCTGGTAAGTAGTAGGGGCAGGGGAGGGGACCATGGGGGGACCCCTGCCAACCCCCCTGACTCCCTCCACTCCCCTAGCCTCCCTGACTCCTGCCTGCTCCCCCCAACCTCCCCATGGCTGCCCCCGCCCTTCACAGCTCACCTGTACTTTAACCACCCCTTGCCCCGCTCACCAGGTACTGCTGGGCAGGGGGCAATCCCTGCTGCCCCCCACTGGCCCATGCTGTATGGAGGGGCTCTACATGAGTCCCCTGACCCCTGCCTCACTCCCCCAGCCCTCACGGGTGCCCCGCCTGGGCCAGCTTTAAACTTTAAAAAAAAAAACTAAGAAAAGCCCCGGGACTCACTGCTCCTGCAGCAGCCTCGGGGCTTTGGAGGCTCGTGCAGAGCCCCCCACATGGCGTGGGACAATGGGGGGCAGCAGGGATTGTCCCCGCCAGCAGAAGTGGTGAGTCTGGGGGTTTTTCTTTTTCTTTTTGTCCTTGAAAGGCTGGAGCTGGCCAGGGCAGGGCACTCGTGGGGAGGCTGGGGGAACAATGCGGGGCTCTGGAGGCTCATGCAGAGCCCCCCATGTAGCATGGGGCAGTGGGGGGCAGCAGGGATCGACCCCCACCCAGCAGCACCAGCTGAGCTGGGGCTTTTTTTTTAACTAGCGTCAGAGCTGAGGCAGGCAGGGCAGCCATTGCCAGGCTGGGAGAGCAGGTGGGGGATGGGCCTGGGTGATTCTGTGATTTGGAGATTCAGCAGCTGCCGATCTCTGGATCAGATTTGGCCAAATTGAATCGGGATAGTGAGTCGAATCACTAAATCGAATCACTGTTCCCAGAATCTGCCAAATCCGAAGCAAGTACTAGCCACTTTGTACAGGCCTAGAAAGCTTGCTGTGTGTTAGCCACCCCTGTGCTCGGACATAAATAAGGAATGATGGCTATAAAGAGCATTTACTTTCCAGAACCAGTTTTCAGCAGAGAATGCAAAGATCAGGGCTATTCAAAAACTTTGTATTTAAATTGTTTTGGGGGTTTTGTGACAGGAAACTGGATTTCACAAATGGTTTTTTAAGTGCTTATTTTTTACAGAAAATTTAAATTTTTTTTATTGAAAAACTGAACGCCCCCAGACTGAAAAGTTTTCAGGTCTTAGGCACAACACCAACATTTCCTATTCAGTTTTGTTACTACAGTACCTCAGGGGATATTTATATTTTGCACTTAAATGGGAAAGAAAGGAGAACAGAGCAATTTTTGGAAGAAAAGTGATGGCATCGAAAAACAGTTTCAGCAGTTATTAAGTTGGATGTAAAACATTTTTTTAGCACAATGACAAATTTTTACACGTTATTATAGAATGCAAGATTTAAGTGCATCCTGAAGTGCTTTATGGAATCTGGGCCTATAAGAGAAGCTGAATATTGAATGATATCCTGCATTTTTGCTTCTCCTCCAAATGTCTTCAAAGTTTGGATGCAGAAGTCACCATTAAGTAACAAGAACTGAAAAACAATGCTTCACAAAATGAATCATTGTTCTGCTAATAAATTTTTCAGCATTATATTGCAGCGCAGCCCCAGACACGCTCTGCTGGCACCAGAAAACATCAGCCCTTTGTTTTATTGTTTATTTTACTTTGAAAGAATGTTTAACTTTATGTTTTTCCATTGTACAAAAAATCTGTCTGAATTACAACCGTAGGTTGTTGATTTTTCCATTTAGTTGGGGCACATTTCCCACAGCCACAGCACAATCAAGCAGCAATCTCAAAGTTACAGATACATGTCCAAAATTATTGTCAGGTGAAGATAAAACATAAATCTGGTTTCCAGTATGAAAAATCAAAGTAGCACAGGCCAAATTGTTTGAAATGTAAATTGCCATCATTCCAGTGACTTCACTAGATCTCTGTTGATCTAGCTCCAACTGAAGAATTGGCTGTATATCCTAGTCCTCCATTTCCCTTAAGATCTTATACTACTCCTCAGAAAGAACTGCATGGTTATTGATGGGTTAAAATTTGGTCTAAAGCTGTTCCATCTGCCCTTTGGCCCTTCTTCCCAACCTGCCATCCATATCTTTTCTCTGAAGTTCTGAACAAGGAGAAAAAATGCTAGGCTCATCTTGAAAATACCAGCAGATGGTTGTACAAACTGGTGGGCAGATCCTCAGCTGGTATAAACTGGCAAATTCTGTGAAAGTGGGTCTCCCATCTGACATAGACCTGACAGTCTGTTCCTGTGCCTCCCTCCACAAATCCCATAGCAAAGGGGTCAGGTCAGGGCAGAAGCAGGTCCAAGGTGGAAAGAGGCAGTGGGCAGAGGTGTCTTTACGTGGGCTCCAGGGTGGGAGTGCTTTAATTACAGCGGCTCTGAGAACTGCTCTAATTAAAGGACTCACAACATTATGTGTATTCAGCATCCCATGCTTCCAAATGGTGGTGAGGGTGCTTCAACTAAAGCTTGTTAAATGAGCTGTAATTAAAGAGCCCTAGCCGTCATTTTGAAATGTGGGGAGGATGAATACACGTGATGCGGAGGCTGCTGGAGTGTGCTAATTAGCATGTGTTGGGGCAGACATCCGGCATATGTAGAGGTGGAGAGTTCAAAGCACTCTGACACTCCCCGTTAGTGATTCCTAGAGACCTGCTGCCAACCAATGCAGCTTAGAGCAATCCCCAGACTGTTCTAACAGCTCTGGAGCCAGGACAGAGAATCTTCTCCTTGACTCTTTCAGCCATAAACTGGACAGGGCAGACAATCTTGCCTGTTGTGTAAATCAGCCCAATTTCACTGTGGACTGTCTGGCTATCTGTGATTTTCTTTTGCTGCTCATAACCTGACAGCTTTTGATTGTAGTAGTTCTTTTGGAATTCAGTCTGGAACAATGCTGCCATCATTTGAAGCAAGGGCTGATCACCTCACCGAGTGGATCATAGTTTCATAGTTTCTAGGGTCAGAAGGGACCTGAGCAGATCATTTAGTCCGACCCCCTGCCATGGTAGGAAAGAGTACTGGGGTCAAATGACCCCAGCAAGGTGTTCATCTAACCTCCTCTTAAACACCCCCAGGGTAGGAGCCTGCACCACTTCTCTTGGAAGCTGGTTCCAGACCCTAGCCACCCTGACCGTGAAGTAGCGCCTCCTGATATCTAGCCTAAACCTACCCTCTTCCAGCTTGTGACCGTTATTCCTGGTCACTCCTGGCAGTGCTTGGGAGAACAGTGACTCCCCCAATGCCTCCTGATCCCCTCTGACTAGTTTATAACAGGCCACAAGATCCCCCCTCAGCCTTCTCTTGTGGAGGCTGAACAGGTTCAGGTCCCGTAGCCTCTCCTCATAGGGCCTGCCCTGCTGTCCCTGATCATGCGAGTGGCCCTCCTCTGGACCCTCTCCATGTTGTCCACATCCCTCTTGAAGTGCGGCGCCCAGAACTGGACGCAGTACTCCAGCTGCGGCCTGACCAGTGCCGCATAGAGGGGGAGGATCACCTTTTCGGACCTGCTCGAGATGCATCTGTGGATGCATGACAAGGTACGGTTGGCCTTCCTGACTGCATCCCCACACTGCCAGCCCATGTTCATCTTGGAGTCAATGATGACCCCAAGATCCTTTTCCACCTCCGTGCTGACAAGAGGGGAGTTCCCCAACCTGTAGGTATGGTGCCGGTTGTTCCTCCCAAGGTACATCACTTTGCACTTGTCTGTGTTGAATCCCATCCTATTCTCGTCCGTCCACCCTTGTAACCTGTCTAGGTCTGATTGTAGCCTGTTGCTTCCTTCCAGTGTGCCCACGTCCCCCCACATCTTAGTGTCATCAGCAAATCTGAACAGGGTGCTTTTTACCCCCTCGTCCAAGTCACTGATGAAGATGTTGAACAGTGCGGGCCCGAGGGCCAAGCCCTGCGGAACCGCACTGCCCGCGTCCTTCCAGGTTGAGAAGAGCCCATCCACCACCACCCTCTGGGTGCGGCCCTCCAGCCAGTTGGCGACCCATTTGACTGTGTAGGTGTTGACACCACAGCCCCCCAGTTTCTTAATGAGAACGGGGTGAGAGACAGTGTCGAAAGCCTTCCGGAAGTCCAGGAAGACTATATCCACTGCTACCCCTGCATCTAATGATCTGGTGATCTGATCATAAAAGGCCACCAGGTTGGTCTGACAGGACCTGCCACTGATGAACCCGTGTTGGTTGCCCCTAAGCATGCAGTCCCCTGCTGGCCCCTCCTGGATGTGTGCCAGCATAATTTTCTCGAACAGCTTGCCTAGGATCGAGGTAAGACTAACCGGCCTATAGTTTCCTGGGTCCTCCTTCCTGCCTTTTTTGAAGATGGGGACCACGTTGGCCCTCTTCCAGTCCTCCGGTACCTCACCAGAGCACCACGAGTGCTTGTAAAGCTGTGCCAGGGGACTTGCAATGACCTTGGCCAGTTCCTTTAGAACTCTAGGGTGGAGATCATCTGGGCTGGCTGACTTGAATACGTCCAACCCCTCCAGAAGCTCCCTAACTAAATCCTCGCTAACCTGTGGCCCAGGTGTGCCTCCCCTGGGGCCCAAGGGGGGCCCAGCAGGGAGGTGGCTGTTCTGGTCCCTACTTAGGAAGACGGAGGCAAAGAAATCGTTAAACATGTTAGCTTTGCCATCTGGTGTGACGACCAAGTTTCCCAACGCGTCCTGCAAGGGCCCCACATTACCTGGGACCTTCTTTTTACCCCCTACATATTTAAAAAAGGTTCCCTGAACTGTAGACAAACCTCAAAAAGCTGAAGGGTCTGCTGACTGCGGGAAAACAGCCAACACCTGGGAAAAGCTTCTTCAAAATGAATCCAAGCAAAACCAAGACTGCAAAATTGGCTGAAAACATCACACAAACTGGCTTCTTCACAAGGAACTTCATGTTCATCTACTGAAGGGACTTAACATAATTGGACCCAAGATTTCTAGTATATACTGCTTCCAGCTGGATCATACATACCACAAGAACTGTTTTTAAATGGTATTTTCACATTTCTATCATGCATCATCATCAAGTTAATTAGAACAATGTAACCTATACAGACTACCTAGCCAGGTCCTCAGATCAGATAGCATAAATCAGATTGTCCCTTTCAATTTTACAAGCATCTGATCCACTGCATTCAGGCAAGGAGGATTTAGGCCCTTTTTTGATTTTTTAGAAAAAAATTACCCACATCCATCTTGCTTCAAAGCATTCAGGTGGGTTCAGTTTAAGTTTCTACTGAAGGTTTGTGTTTTATTATTGCTTTTTTTTAACCCAGTGGAAGGGTGCAGGAACAGAGGTATGGCCAATTGCTTAGTTGGTGTAAATCATCTTACCCCACTGCCCCAAGAGTTTCAAGATCTGCACTACTTCTCCTTACACTGAAAGTAGAATCAAGGCAGAGGTGGCTATAATCTGTAGAGGATCCTTAGTCCAAAGTTGGAGCATCCCAAGAGAGATAGATCAGGGATCAAGCTGTTGGGATCAGGTTGATCCCACAAGGTTTGATAGTTCTGGAATTGGTGCAATGGGCATTAGTAATAGCTTTTGACTCTACTGCAGGCACAGGTATGACTGCAGCTCATGTAGTCACACTCAAACAAGCTTGAATCAAGTGAGCTCAGATACTGATAGTCCTGTAGGCACAGCAGCACAGCGCAGTAAGTTTTAGCCACCCATATATTTCCACAGGTTCCCAAGCAAGGTTTGTAGCACACATGCTGCCAAAACCATGCTGTTATCAGCACCCAAGTTTAAAGGTAGTTTTCATATGTCGACACGGGCTGCTATTACCCCTTTAACTACAGCATGGTTATATCCTTAGACTTGACCACATATTCTTAACATTCATAGAAATTGTATGAATGTTACAATTCATACAATTGTAACATTGGGAAAAACTAGATCTTATTTATAGTTTATATTCATATGGATTCTGTCGAAAACGAGGGCCATTCCCTGTTTGCTCAGCACTGCCAAGGAGGTACCAATCTCAGTGCTTCCCAAAGTGAAAGAAGACCTGGATGAAATAGAGAAGAATGGTATAGTAAGGACTCATTACTGAAATATCTGTCATGTGCATGTATGGTACCTGTTATGAAGCAGATATGGCGTATCCACATATTAAAAACCTAACACAGTTCAGTGAAGCAGTAAGGAAAGAAAGCTTTTACTCTTCCCACTATGGGAGGTATTTGCTCCAAAGTGATACATGATTTGCCTAGATAGATACAGCTAATGCTTGCCAAATCCTCTCCTTTCTACTACTGCCAGTGTGACAACTCTGTAATGCCCTTGGGGAGATACAGTGTCAATTACCTTCCATACAGTGTCACAAGCATCCTAAAAATCCACCACATGATCAAAAGGGTGTAAAACCAGAGGAATATAAGTCTATATAAGTGACATTTTAGTTTATGGAACCCCTGAGAAAGCACATCGCACCAGATCAAAAGAGTTTGTGAAGGCAATCAGGGGTGCGAGACTAAAATCAACAGAAAAAAATATCATCTGGAAAACCTGTTTGTCATTCTCAGGGTACCTGAATCATAAAGACAGGTTGAGAGCAGATAGGAAGAAAAGACAAAATTTTAGTTGAAATCCCATCAGTGAAAATATCATGACAAAAACTGAAGAGAGCTCCTTGGTAGGATAACATGTTGAAGTTAACGTTCTCTGAAGATGGATTTCTTTATGAACTGCTTTAAACAGATTCTGTTTCAGGACCTCAGATAAAGGCACAGGAATGCACTGCAGGATCTGAAGAAACTATTGAGCTCATCATTATAACTAGTATTTTAGGAGATTTCCAAGTCAAGAAGAGTTTCAGAAGATGCCAGCAGCAAAGATCTCAGTTACACCAGGATGGAAACGTATAGTATATCATTTCAAGTGGCTTTCAGATGCTGAGATTAAATACACCCAGCTTGAAACTTTAAACTCCAAGCTTTTCAGCTACAGAGTTCTTCCTAATGTTTCCAGCTCTCATCAGCCACAGTTGGATAGACAGGTTGAACTGTAAATATAGATGGCTCAGAGACTTCTAAACTGATAATACCCCCAATTAGTCCTGTGGCTCATCTATAGGATAATTTCTAGCTCAGTCATGAGACTAAGCCCATTTTGGGTTGACAGATAGAAACACTAATATCAACCAGAGGTAAATCTTTGTCTTAAGTACCTGAACAGCTGACAGGTGCTAACTGAGATGTCTCAGGATTTCCATTTTAATTGTTAGAATACAGTCCAAAGTTTATCCATGCTTAAACAGAGACCTGTTCCTATTTAAATAGTGGCAATCACTAGCTCTTGTAGCTGAAGGATGCATACCTTGACAGCCCCCACAGTAGAGACTGATCAATTTAATACAGGAATAAAAAACAGGCAGTATTGACAACTGAACCTAATTTGCCCTTTGACCCTAAGAGCAGTGGTTTTCTTGCTGCAGCCTTCCTGAATAGAAGTAGTGCAGACAAGGAGTGCTAACCTATTGAATAGGAGTCAACAGTCTTGGATCTAATGATCCAAGAAAATCAATTAAGGAAACCCCAGCCCCAAGCCAGAAGATGTCCAGAACTGACTTCATAGTGAAGCCAACAATTCAATTAATGCTCCTTAAAAATTATTCAGAAAGAAAATTGTGTATGTGTGTGTGTATGATCAGAAGCAGTTAGGATGAGATATGTATTGTTTCTTTCAGACTATATGAGAAAGTCACGTAGGAGACAGAAAGGTTCCAGGTGAACCAGAGAAAAAGCCTGCTTTAAGGGTGATATGGTTTTCCTTACTCTAATACCGTTCCTCGAGCAGTGCTATGGAAAGTGACTTCCATTGTCATGTGACCAGCACAGTCCGAGTTCAGGATGAAAGCTTAGATCAGGTTCTGATTTATTTGAACATGTCTGCTCATCCCTAGTTACTTTTCCTTTTAATTAATCTCCCATTGCAAGGAGTCACTTGGCAGCTATGTTAGCTCTCTGTTTCCCATTAACTTCTTGTTTCTTTGCTTTAAGCCATGGTGGCTGTTTTCGATTTATTAGAAGCATGAGGAGAAATGCAAAGCAAAGGCAGCAGAGATTTAGACTCCTGAAATGTACAGTTCTGGGCTGACGGAAGAAGCCAGTGGTATCTGACAGGACGCCGACTCTCTGATTAAAGCATTTGGCGGCTTTGATAAAAGGCCCTTAACTGCTTGTGCCACTCAAACCAGTGGAGAGATAATGAGGAGACATTGGCGGCACAGACAAGGCCTCTCTTTACCAGTCCCCTACACTTTCACAGGGCCATGCATGCAGAAAGGGGCTGATGAACTTATTGCTGAGGAGATAGTCGTTTCTTCTGTGACAATAAGAGGAAGTGAGATAATTGGGGGATTGAGGGAAACCACCCATGGAGACACCACTTAGCGGGAATCCCAAAACTGGAAGGAAACCTCTGTTGATTCCTTATCACTTTACAATGTGGAGGCAGCTGATGAATTGCTTTGTGCTGCCAGGACACACCACAGCCAGAGATTGCCCAAAGGGTTTGTTGTCGTTCAGGCTTTCTTTGCTTTTTTTTTTTTAAGAGCTTGGCAGTGAAGAGGATCTGACAAAGGTTAAACTAACTTGGAAATAGAGCATGGTGGCCACTGGAGCTGGTCTCAGAAACATCAGCGACATAGACTAAACTGAAGAGAACAAGAAGGGTGGCATGGTGCCATTTTCTCCCCACAGATATATGTCTGCACTGTAATCTGAAGGCATGATTACAGCTCATACAGTCATTCCTAAACTGGCTTTAAGCTAGCTATCTTGGTCACTAGGAACAATGTAAACTGGTGCAGCAAGGGGCTATGCTACCCACCTGGAACCCTGAATAAATACTTGGTGGCTACACCAAGCTGACCTTTGTGCTGCCACAGCTATGCTGTCAGAGGTAGCGAAGTACCTAGTTTAAGACGTTCTCAAATTTGTAGGGACTTCAGTCACATCTTTGACTTATAGATTTCATAAATGTTTATGGTCAGAAGGGACCTTAGTAGATCATCGAGTCTGACAATGTCTTATAGTAAAGACATACCTTAAATAAACTATATAGGTACAGTGCAGTTAATATGCTGGCCAGAAAGCAATTGTTCTGTTGTATGAAAAGTTCTGATTTTGCTTTTGTTCCGCATTAGGCTGAAACTGAGTCCTCTCAGATTTTTTTCATGGAAATACACATATGTGTGTATACATGCAACACCCACATACACTCTCCTGCAATAGCCTTTGGGTAGGACATTCCCCAGGGATGTGGAGGTTAAGGTCCAAGTTGCTGCTGTCCCTGATTAATATAATGCATTTCCCCATGTCTCGCTACTTGCATGTACAACATCTAGAGTTATGGGGACTTGATCTCAGCTGGGACCACTAGTTGTTATGCTTTTATGATCCTATATGGGAATCTGGGCCTAGTCACAGACTCTGCCCATGTGGAATGAAAGGCTTTGAGTGTTACTATAAGTAACTCTCTATAGCAGCCTGGTGTATCAGTCCTGGGGATGTCACTATCTTCTTTTCTCTGGAATGCCCTTATGGCCCACTCCCACAAGTATTCCTCATACAAGTATTCCTACTAACTGCAGAGAACATGGGCTAATCACACAGGGACAGGTGCCAAACCTCAGACTCCTCCTGGTGAGCAGCTACCCTCCGAAGTAGACTCACTGACTTTTGTGAGATTACTTATACCTTTAACTGTTGATTAGGTAGAGTTTACAGTGTGGTCCATAAAGTTCTGGCAGGGTTAAGCCATGGTCATACAGGAGGTAAGCAACAAAACTTCGGTCACAAGGTATTATGATTGGTTATAGTTGATCAATTTGTAGGGTCAAAATCGTGGTTTGGAGTTTTAGCAGAATGTTCAGGTATTACCAGGTATTACCTGACAGGGTCATGATGTGAATATTTCTGTTATGGCCCCTGCCTATAACACATCCACTACAGATGTAGAACAGGAGACTGAAGAAAATACCTGACAGTGAAAAAATGGACATTCTAGCAACTGAGTCTTCATCATCAGAGGCTGACAAACCATGGCAAAGGTGCTGATGTCTCAACCACTTACCTACTGAAGATGGACACTTCAAGAAACTAATGAAGAACCATTGGTTCAATCCCCTGTGACTGCAGCACAGAGCCTCAGACTATAAAACACCTACTGTAATAACCTGCTGCAACACCTGCTTGAAGGAACATGTACAATGAAAGATCTCACAAAGTACGATGAACGAGCACAAGCATGTATAACAAAATGGTCAAATATGGTGTAGAGACACAAAAAGAAGAAGTAACAAAGCTAGATCACCTGAACTCTAGTCTGGTTTCATGGTCACTGGACTAGGGATTCAAAAGAAGTGTAGTCTGTACACAGCATATCTGCAGAAGGGTAAGATTGCATTAGCCAAATGCCACCTGCAATCCAGACTATCTTGTTATTTACATTTACAGATTAACCCTGAAACCTTCTCAGAGCTAGAAAGACAGATAAGTCATCTTTATCTGCATCACTGGCTATCTTTCTGGATGTGGATTCAACTTCATTGTCACCTCTGTGCTTCATCTGAACTTCTCTTTTCTCATCCATCTGAATCAATAATGTTTATACTAACTTGGCAGAGCCATCTCCACAGCTGGGTGCAGTCAGCACAGCTCCTGAAGTCAGTGAAATGACAGTGAGTTACAACAGCTGAGGATTTGGCCCAGTGAATTTAGTGAAGGTGATACTAACCCAAGGCAATGATAAGCTCTGCCCATTCAAAGATCTTAACTTTAAACCAGATCTGGGGAATTGCTGTATTTGTTCAAGGATGAGGAACACAAAATGTCTTTGCTGACCATTCTTAGGCAGGGAAAAAAACAAGGAGACAATTAGGTAGAAAACTGCCAATGCCTGACCTTTTCTCTTCGTACAGTGGTAGATCTGACTGTGCTCCTGGGAGATGGGGTATGGGTTGGCTGGTGGTAGCAGGTCCTGGGAGGTGCTGGAGACCCCATTCTCACACTGGTACTGGGAGCTGAGGTTGGAGGAGGTGGAAAGAACTCTGGTCTCACCACTAAAAGGGCTGTGGTTAGAGGACACTTTTTGTCTCACAGTGCTCCTAGGAACCACAGGATACTCTTTGCTGAAAAACACAGGCAAAAAATGCAGCATGTTAGTGTCATGGATTTGCTCCAATTTCTACTGAAGCCATTCTGTCAAAGAATCTATGCTCCATTCATGCTGTCTGTTAGAAGATATTCCACAAAGATTAGCACACCTTGTAATATGCTTCCCATTGGGTCTCTTCCTCTTTACATGGCCCTCTCAGCCAGTAAGATGACTATTATATAAGAAGACCTACTTCTGCCATCCTGCTGACAGTGAATTGAGCTGACTTGAATATAAATTATACATCACTTTTGCCTATTGTTTCCCATTGCTTTTTACCAGCCTCTACAAGTTTCTCAGTCCTCAGAAGATGAACCCCTCAAAGCAGACATGGTACTTTGATGTCTGTAAGTAATAGCCAATCAATTATACATGGTATAGTCTGGGGTGGCCAACCTGTGGCACAAGTGCCACAAGTGGCATGGGCAGCCTCTGTGTCTGGCACTTGGCAGATCAGGGAGGACACAGGCAGCACAGCAGCAGGTAGGGCAGGAAGCAGAAAGCAGAGCAGGAGATCAGGCAGGGAGCACAAATCAGGAAGTGGAAAGGAAAAAGATCAAGCAGAGGAAACGGATCAGAGCGGCATTCAAGGATGATGCAGGGTCAATGTGTGGAGCACCTGCCGAAAAGACTGGCCTGCACTGGTCTAGTCAAGCACTTAGGGCCAGTCCATAATGGGGAGGAAATAGGGGGTGTGCCTGTACCAGCATAGTTAGCGCCCCCATAATGCCCCAGTGTAAACTCTGACTTGTTCCCATGAAGCTATAGCAGGACTGAAATACCTTTACAGCTACAATTCTAGCTACAAATCCCACAAAGACGAAGCCCTGTGGGATTTTTCATTCATGGTGACTGGGCATTATCATCTCCATTTACAGAAACAGAAACAGAGGTATTTCATTGAGTTCAGCTGTGCCCACTCTATTATTTATAGCGGGACTGAGAGGATTCTACCGTGATCACAGGGATTAGGATGCTTTAACTGCCACATGGTAACAGTACAATAGACAAAGAATGGAAGAGGAAACTGAGACTCAGGGAAGTAATGTGATTAGCCAAGCTCCCACAGAAGCTACATGACCGAGCCCTGACTAGCATAGATATCTCTTTCTCCTGTGCTCTGTCCACTGGACCTTGTTGCCTCTTCTGTGATCACAGACATCATGCATATGAGCCCAAACAGCATGTTGTACTGACTGGTTCCTGCACACATTTACATCCCAAGGTAAATTTGCTTAAATGAGGTATCAGTGGGATTGTGCATGTCGAGAAAAGGCCTCTTGGGCATAACAGCTTGTAGGATCTAGCCCTACATGTTTCCATTATGAGATCCCTCAGAGAGAACCAATCACTGTGGCAACAAGGAACTTATTTACAAAATTTAGCAATAGCATTGGTATAAAACTACCCAGAGTGGGCAGTGTTTATCCAAACCACTACTTCTGTAATTGCCAGAAATATTACTAGCCATGATGTCACTGGGGGGTGGGGGGTCAACCAAGAGCTCAAAAAACAAATAAGTGTGTCTTGCATCATGCCACAAAGCTTGCCAAAATCTGGGTTCTTGTTCTCTCCCAAGCAGAGAATAGTCCAAAGGTGGGGTCTTTCCCCTGAGGAAGCATAGCTGCTCCTCCCAGGAGAATGACCACAGGAAGGGACAGCAGGAGCTCAGGGATGGGTTTGGGGTCTGAGGTCTGGGACCCAGACTCCACAGGGCAAAAAAGAAAGAAAGGATGTGGAATGAAACCAGAGGCTCAGTCTTTGGATACTTACAAGGAATGAGTTCCATGGAAGTCAGCAGATGTTTTATATGTATTATAGACTCCGAGACATACTTTCAATTCTGTGTGCATTCGGCTGTGGCGTTTCTACCCTCTGCTCTTGTTACAGGAGAGATTACACAGTCTTATGTAGAGGCAGTGGACATGGCTTATAAATGGTATGGAGCTCAGCATTTCCCAACCTTGAGGTTCTAGTTTACCTACTAGGGGAACCTGCCATTTGGTGCTGTGCTTAACCTCTCCACTGAGTCCTTGAGGAAATGTTGTACACACCGGGTCCCAAAGCTACATCAGTACTTTATTCCTTCTCTGAGGAAATGGGCAGAGAGGGAGATGCTACATTAGAAATTCCCCTCAAATTTCCCATTGAATTGGCAAACTGCAGGCTATTTTCTTCCTCTGCTCCAGCTCACCTTTCCCAAACCCACAGAACCCAACTGTGCATATTCATATGGAGTGAGACATGGGACACGGTGCTACCAAGTTATGGAAATTACTTAACTTCCATCCCTATGATCACTCTGGGGGACAGGAAGATGACTTTCCAAAGTGTTTCCACTATCTTCCTATGGGGACATCAGTGGAGGACAACCTTTTTGGCAGGCATGCCACAAATTAGCCCTGCATCCTCCCTGAGTACTACTCTGATCCTCTTTCCCCTGCCCAATCTGTTGCTCTACTTTCTATTTCCTGCCCTATCTGCCATTGTGTGCTGCTTATCTTTTCTTTGATCTGGTCATGCTCAGAGGCTGCCCATGCTATTTGTGGCAGGTTGGCTGTCCCTGAGGTAGGGGATTTGTCTGTGTATAGCTCCCATTCAGACAGAAGTTAGTTATGGTACTTTATGGACTAAAATACCACAAGAGTACCCCAGTCACGATCATGATTCTACTGGATAAATATGCAGTGAGGGACCCTCCCTGCTCCAGTGAGTTTCTAGCCTATATGGATACATTCTCTGTCAAAATGGAAAACTGCTGTCTACAGAAAACACTCAATTTTTATTGAAAATCTGACTGCCAGAAAACTGAACTATATTTATTTTTAAATTCAGTATAATGCCTGGGTGGGAGTGGTAGATCAGATACCTCCTGCTTCCCACTGAGATGTTTTCCCAATAACGCACCATGATCATGTGGCTGCTGTGATTCACAAACCACCCTCACAGGGGCAGAAAACCAGGGTCCACCACTGGGAGATGGACCCTTGGGAGGCTCTACAAAGGGAGTGGAAGCAAGAGGTGCTGAAGTACAGTTCTGGTGCTCTACAGTGCCAAGTCAAATTTTGAATATTTCAGTGTTCAGCTGAAATATTTTTATTTTTATATATACACAAAAACTGCGTCAATTATTTTGGTGGGAAAAAACTATTTTCTAGCCAACGCTATATAAAAAACCACTGTTCCCTCTTGCCCACTTACCTCTGCATCTCTGCAGAAAGGCATATTTAAACCATATTCTTCACCATGGTATCTGAGTTCTAACAAAGAGATTTCTCTGGCACCTTCTAAAGCAATAGTTATCTTGAAACATTTATATTGCTTGCAGAGTGCCCTTAGTACACTGTGTACAGCTATCACTTCAGACTGCTCTTTAAAAATATATTAGATATTTTTCAGTGTCTAAAAGTTACTGTTCTAAAAATAGCCAATTGTAATCCTAGGCTAAGGCCTAATGGAATGAAAGCATTTACTTACTGCTGGCACAGAGAGATCATTATGCCTAGGAAATTTGTTTTTCAAAATAACTGCATAATGAGCAGCTGGGAGTATATGGAGGGCTGACTAGGTCTGGCAAATATATTCAACCTTTTGAGCAACAATGAGACATCACTACATTAAAGCCAGAATGCCTGGGTTATACTTTTACATTAGGAAGTTAACATGTTACATTTTTTCACATTAAAGAATGGTAATATAAAAAGATTGAAAGAATTTACAAGGAGGGATGTAGTGTCACCAGCCTACTTACAACACTTGATAGGGCTAATGATATACATCCAGCTACCATGTTTGAGGTATTACAGGACTATGTTGTAGCCCCAACCAAGACTGGAGCTGCACTCTGTTAGGTGCTGCAGAAATATAGTGAGACAATCTCTGCCCCGCAAACCTTCCAGTCTAAATAAACCAGACAGACCAAGGGCAACCAGATGGGAGCATTATTTTATTTTACTGCCATATTACAGACTGGGTGGCAGAGTACATAAGGTGTCTTGCTGGGATCCA
Source organism: Crocodylus siamensis (assembly GCF_052110815.1). NCBI lineage: Eukaryota > Metazoa > Chordata > Crocodylia > Crocodylidae > Crocodylus > Crocodylus siamensis. Next base: position 51,195,390 of record NC_143403.1, read on the forward strand.
GAGGTGCAACCCGAAGCGTTGCTCTGGTCTTGCATCAATGGGTGCCACACCACCAGCCCTGCAACCTACCCAATGGTTGACCTAGTGACAAACAGATACCCAGTTGTTTGGCTTGGGAGACAAAGGTGGCTTGATGCAATGCTAGCCACGTCACTCCCTTGTGTGCTACTGGCTACACAAACTGGTGTGCCTTTACTATGTGCCTGTGTGCTTTTCCTATGTGTGCCTTTACCTTCTAAACCTTTGGACATTTTAAAGATGGTAAATTGGGACCCAGAAAGACTAAATGACTTGCCCTAGATCACACAGGAAGCTTGAAGCAGACTCATGAATTAAGCTCATAAATTAAGTGTGGCCTTGTGAGTCTCAGTCTAGTGTCCTACCCACAAGGCCACACTCCCTCTCTTAAAGCCATTGGCTGGATTTCTACAAAGCTGTGTGGAAATGTACCTCCTTAACAGAGAGGGACCGAGGACAAAAAGGTGAAGGAGAAAGATAAGAAGGAGAGACTGGAGGAAGAGGAAGCCCTGGAGGTCTTCCTTCATGGCCCCCGGCCCTCAACAAAAGCAGCAGAAGTGGTAAGGAGATGGGGGAGTCCTAGGGTGCCCGCTCTATGCCAATCAGCAGAGAATTTTGAAATATTTCACTACTCCCTGGCTAGTGGTACAACAGTGTCGCTGCAGACTGGGGCAATTATGGGCTGACTGGTCACATGAAGTCAAATCAGCTTGCATTTTAACACATTCTCACAACTAACTGCTCATCAAAGACATATTGGGCTTATGAATAAATCACAGAGAATGCCCCTGATCATGAGTGAAACAAAGGAAAACATATGAATGAGCTGGATTTGATTTCACTGGGATTTGCTACCTTTTAAAATCCAAAATGCCAGTCTGGCTTACTAACCCATATCCTGTTTAATTTATCACTGTCAGAGGGACAGGGAAATGGTAAATAAACGTGTAAGCGAGACAAGAGGAAAGAAGAAGCAGAGGAAAGATGATGCTGTTTCTATTCCAAGGTGCTGTAGACTTCCTTGATCAAGAAAATCAGAAGAGTGATTCTCTGGAAATCTCACTTTGATGTCTGTGCATCTCTGGGTTGTATCTGCCTGTTTAACCATCAGCATATGTCATCACGGTATCTACACTTCATTCTGCCTCCTGCATCATCAGGGAATTGTCAACAAGGTTCTGACTGCAGAGAGCTGGGTTTTCCTGAAGACATGTGCACATTTGCAGACCACCTGGCTTATGTCTTGCATGCAAACTCAGGATGAAATTCCCTACTGTATAGAGAGCCAGTCCAAGGTCTGTCTGTCTATCATTTAAATCTCTAAAATAGTGGTGAAGTGAGACTTAAATCATGTGTACTCCTTGTGCTGACACTGCCCAGTTTATGCACTGCATTGAACACATATACATTCATGGACACATACAGATTATAAAGTCCAACATTTAAAAGTCTGGCTCAGAGGCTGCAATTCTCAACTACTCTAAATTCATGCTTGGGATAGCTGGAGTGTTGAGAAATGAAAAATATGTTATGCCGTGTTTACACTGGCTTCAACCTAGGACAGCTGAAAGCAGTGCAAGTTAGAGCAGCCACGGAGCTAAGCTAGCTTAGATCTGCTGTATGGTGCCCTAAGGACCGTTCCACCAGCTGGAAATTAACAGAGTGCATCACTCCCGTAACATCTCCTATCTCTCCTCAAACCCAACACAAGCATTGTGACCTGCTCAGGATTCACCAGTGCTGCAAGCAACACTTCACAAAAGCCTGAAGATCATTTACATGGTAAGGGACTGGCCCAGAATTTATATTACTTTGAAGGATTGAGGAGGTAGGAAGAGTACAGTTTGATTTTCAGAATAAAGTAGGGTTTGCCACACTGGGGACTAGGGACAACATCATTTGATTTGGCAAACTGCTATTGAATAAATATAGAACTTTGCAATATGGTATCAAATCAAGTAAATGACTGTAAAATATCTGCTTCCCACTCCTCCTAAGCAAAGCCATATGAAGAACATTAAGTAAAATTTGGTTTTATACAGTACCTCTTATACTCAAGGCCACAAAGCAGTGTGTATCAAGACCATCCAGAATTATTGCAATTTATTATAATAAAATTCTGGAAGGGCTATTAAGTGTCTTTTTTATTATTTAAGCCAATTTTTAACTCTTGGACACCTAGATGAGACTGAATGTAGGGGAAAGATGATCCTATCTGTGCTGACCACAGGAGTTCTTATAATTTCCCTCGCATCATCTTGTGCTGGCCACTGCTGAAACAGGGTAAGTACCAGATCAATCTAATGTGATCTGCTCTAGTATGGCAAGATTTCTCAGCTTTTTGGATCAACAGACCATTGTTGACACTAAAGTTCTTGTGGACTACCAAACTTGCAACTGAAAAGGGTGGAAGGCTGGTGCAATCCCTGGACTACTTACCAGAACCTTGCAGAGCACCACCTGTGGCCCATGGACTACAGTTTGGGAACCACTGCAGTATGACAATTTCTATATTCTGAAGATATAAACTGAAAGTTCAGTAACTATGACTGAAATATGTAGTGAATTATCACATATACACAGCCCTACACAATTAGAAAGGCACAATTAGGGAAAGTTGGCCCAGACATTGAGGTTACTTCCAAGTCTTTAAATTTTATTAGGTCTGGGGTGGCCAACGTGCAGTAGAGCTGCCAGAAGAGGCATGGGCAGCCTCTGTATTTGGCATATGGCAGATAAGGGAGGGGGCAGGCAGCACAGTAGGAATGGTGCAGGAAACAGAAAGCAGAGCAACAAACTGGGCAGGAGAAAGAGGTCAGAGTGGCCCTTGGGGAGGGTTCAGGGTTAATTTGGGCACACCTATCAAAAAGGTTGACTCCAATTATTTTTGGTTATCAGGCATACAGAGATAGAAAGTACTATTTTACTGTCTTGTCAGTATTATGATTTCTCTATCAATTCCACACCTGCTAATACAACACTGCAGAGGCAGAAGTGAGTATGAACTCATGTCCAGATATGCAAAGTTCACATAAAGGTGTTTGATTTTATTTCAGGCCATTATTTTGTTTTGTTTACTACTAGGGACAGGGGAGAGGATGAGAATGGAGACTAGACACAGCAGAAAGAGAAAGACACAGAAACTCGCTGATGTTAATTTACCAACCCTGATTTAACCCCCCCCCCCATAGACTGACAATTTGTAAGCATTTTGATCAATTAGTATATGTGCCAGTGCAATGTAATAAAAACAAGTGCCTTGAAACCATTTTGGGAGACAGCCTTGGAGATCTGATTTTGGACATTATATGTTACTGAAGAAGTCAGAGGGAAAGGAACTACTGCATGCTTTCTTCACTTACATCAGGGGTTTTCAACCTTTTTGGATCAGTGTACCCTTGGTGGTTATACGTGGAGTGGGGTAGAAGGGTGGCACGTGGCCGAATGTGGAGTGGCGGCAGCCACCATGCGCGAACTTCCCCACCTCGTGTCCAAACGAGCGGGCGGTGCCTGCACAGCAGCACAGCATGGTGCACAGCGGCACTCCATCCCCAACCACCTGCCCATACCTCCTAGGGCCTTCTCAAGTACTCCCCCCCAGTTGACAATCCCTGACTTACATGATGACTCTGATGTCATACAAAATGCCTTCGCTTAGTGCCCACAGGCTTGCCCGAAAGAAATGACTACACCCTATGGTATACCTAGTATAATGAGCTACAAGAATGGCAGGGGATTTGCCAGGACTGAATTTCTCCATCTCCACATTGTCAGTGTCTCCGTCATTATCCTATCCTGGTGGCATAATAACACCCGTTTTGACAAATATGGGTATCATTAGTGCTTTCATATGCAGCATCTGTTGCAAGAAAAGCAACTCAATAAAAATATGTTGCAAAGAAACAGGAGATTTGGAGATGGGGGGTGAACAGAAACGTGAAAAGCTGAAGTGTAAGGGGACATATCCTTCTTCTCAAAAATGATGCATCTATGCACATAGTCTCCTAGCAAATATTTAGTCCTTCATGAGCATTAATGCGCTGCTGTTACTGCGCATTAAATTTAGTACCTCTAATACAGGGTACTAACTAAATGTGCAGTAGCCAGTGCTACTGCACAGTAGCCCCAGCGCATGGCCTTTTTGTGAATTTTAATGCACAGTAAACTAATTCTACTGTGCATTAGCATGGCTTTTGCCATGATTCACTAATGCACAGTAGAATTAATCCACTGAGCATTAAGCATCTCGTGTAGATGTGCCCAAAGTTACCAAGAGTGTGCTTGGGGAATGGGAGGATCAGGGAAGGTATGATGGGACCTTGGTGCTATCTATTAGTGTTGGTATTAATTTTCATTGACCCTCCATTGATCTTCTGGAGATGTTCTGTTGGACAGTTCCTTTCTAACAATGAGCACATGAGAAACAGAGGAAGCATCAATGATTGTGCCCCCTAACTGGTATTGGCTGACCCTTGTCCTGTGATACGCAGAGCATGTAAGATGTAACACCTGTGGGCCAAACCCTTAGAGCCCTAATTTGGACCTGATTCAAATACCATTGAAATTAATGGACTATGAATCAGGTATTCAGTTTGTACTCTGTCTTTACCCAGGAAAATTTCCACTAGGGTCAGCCTGCTGCAGTAAGGACCAAATAACATCTTTCCAGTACAGACTATAATATGGATGTAAAGTGATGCATGGAGCTGGTGAGATTTCTCTGTGTGACAGAGCATGGAAAATCCAAATGAATATAGAAATGCAGTGATAGGATTATAGCGGTGACTTCCAGTAGAATGAAACCCAATTGCATTAGACATAATGGACATGATCTTACAGAGCTGTTGTGAACAGGCACTGCTGAATCCACAGACTCACACAGCTAGTTCCCCAGCACCAGCATATGCTTCTCAATTGTGCCACATCTGAATCACTGAACTAATTTGATATCCCGATATATTTCCATCCTGTGGAAACCTGGTATCATCTCTCTATTTCTTCATGTAAACTATTTTTGAAAGGTGAACTCTAAGCCCCGACACGCTAAAAAAACTCTCAAAACTCTGGACAAGATTCTGTTTTCAGTTACCCTGACTCACAGCCAGAGTAATTTACTTTTTCACCACTGTAGAGCTACACCATGAGAATAAATAGGACCCTTTGTCTCCATTAAAGAAAAAAGTAGGCACATAATAGCAAGCTGCTTCTTCCATTGATTTTTGGTCTATGGCTCATGACATATGCCACAAAGTCCAGTGGCATCCAATACAATCATGAAGAGCTGACAGCTTTGCTTTTATGTAACTGCCTTCCCAAACAAGAGTTTCTTAAATGCAAAACCGCAAAACAATGTGATGAATGTAGATGAACATTAATTAAAGCCTGATAGCTACAAGTGCTGAATAGCTATAACCCTACCTGAAGTCAGTGAGAACTACAAGTGCTGAGCAAAAATCAAGTTCAAGGTAAGAAAGGGGTTAATTAGATTTTAATGTTATACCTGTGACAGAAGGTAGGGGGAGGGACTAGTGAGTACTCTGCTAATACACAATAAAATGATCTAACTCTTCATTATACTCCCTCCAAATCATTCTGAATAGTTAGGAAGTATTAATACAACTCCATTGGCTGTCATGAATGGGCAATGTCTATTCTAGAATCCTCAATGAAGATGTTATAGGTTCTCAGTGTCAATTACACCCTCTGTGGATCTCTGCCACATATCCCGTGCTTGATCTCCATGCCAAATCCCCATTGGCATTGATGGGAATTGTAGTCCAAGATCTAGGACAAAATATCTAGCAGCAGTTCCTTTCATGGGGAGAGATGACGTATGAATCTGAAAGGAACATTTCTCCTTCAATTTCTAAGCATGACAATGACACAAATTTCTGCTATTTGATTTTAGAGATCAGCAAAACATGCAAACAAGGAATCCCACACACATACATGCTCCCAACACAGCCTCTTTCATACTTGTTTTTCCTTAATCCGGGAGCAATATATTTGGTCTCAGAAATGGAAACTTGCAAACTGAAGGTATGTGCTCATAAAATGCTTATGCAATGCAGTGCCCACTAATGGATGTTCCATGTGCTTATGGAGAGGAAAGAAATAAACTGGAAGCCAGTTTTGACTAGAATCTGGATCTCAATTCTAGTCTATTTTTTCAGATGAAAATTATCTGCTGTTGATTATCTTCTCTCTTGTCCCAGAAGGCTGAGGAGGACACAGGATAATTGTGAAAACTGTAAAAAGTTACTTAAAAGAGGAACATTTTGTACTGTTCCTCACATCCCCAGGAATAGGACAAAATGTAATGGACTTTAATTACAAGGGAGATTCATGCTTGAGATAAGGAAAGTCTTTCTCACGGCAAAAGTAGTGAAGCACTGGAATATATTACCTAGGGAAGCTGTGAAATCTTCATCACTAGAAGTTTTTTATGAGCAGGTTAGAAAAGTGTCTATCAGAAATGGTGTGTGTGTAGCTGGACCAGCTCTGGAGCAACAAAATAGACTAGATCGGGGTGGCCAATCTGTGGCAAATGAACCACAAGTGGTATGGGCAGCCTTTGTGTGTGGCATGTGGCAGACTGGTGAAGGGACAGACAGTATAGTGGCAGGAAGCAAAAAGAAAAGCAACAAGTTGAACAGGGAGCACAAAGAAAGACGAAGAAAGCAGAGTCACAGATTAGGCAGAGGAAGGGTATCAGAGTGGCACTAGGGGAAAGGGTGGGATTAACTTGTGGCATACTAGCCAAAAAGGTTGGTCCCCTGGACTAGATGAGCATTCAAGGGGCGTGTCTACATGTGCAATTGTGGTGCATGAATAATTGCTCCTGGTGTGCTGTTTGAACACGCACCCAAGAGCAATAAACTCTGGAGCAATAAGCTCCGCAGTTTATTTATGAGCAGCATGTTGAGTCAGGACCGAACAGCCCCAGATGGCAGGAGGCTCATGGGTCAGCCTGCCAGCTTGGGCATGTTCCCCGCAACTCAGTGTGCTGCAGGCAAGCTGGCTGAGGTACAAGGGTACTTCAGCATGGAGCTAGCCAGCAGGCAGCCCCTGCATTGAATTAGCTTTGTACCCCAGCTAGCCCCTCCAGCGTCTACATGTGTACTACTGTGGAATTTTTTACTCCTTAGCAGGATAGTATTTGTATTTACAAGTGCAGTAGATGCTGAGATTTTTACTGCACAGTGAATAAGTCAACTGCACAGTAGACAACTTATATATATGCACCCAAGGTATCTTGCATCACTGTTTTCTATGATTCCACTAAAGATACTAACACCATCTCTATATTGACTGCAGTCTTTGATTTGGGCAGATTTATAAGCTTGGTTCTGCTGTGAATGGGCAGTAGGTCAAACCACAGAGGTGCTGTTTAGTTGGGGAAGCAACTCTGGAAAATGTTCTCAAAAACTCACATGCACACCTGTTGGAATTCCTGCCTCTACAAACATCCATCAGACTTCCAGGCTGGTAAAAAAAGTAAGCAAGTCCAGGTACTTGAGGAAAGGACCCCAGAAGAGCTCCCAGCATACTCTAATCCACAAAAAGTGGATCTGTAAACTACAATCCTTTGTATATCAGAGCAGCTCTGGGCAGGATAAGCTTCTGCTGTGTACTCTGCAGCTACCACTGGAGGTGAGGATTCACCAAGATGCATGCAACTGTACAGCAGACAATAGTAGTAAAGCAGCAAAGCCTACCATGCTGTGATTGCTGCATGGAGCACATGGAGCAATGCAGAAGGAGTGATTTCTCAGAAAGTGCCTGAGATCTGCAAAGATCCCAGTGTATACCGACAATGGCCTAACAATGACTTTCAAAGACAATCTTTTCCTTCCACCTACCCACTCTGTATCTCCATTTACCCCTGCTGCTCACCAAGGATCAGATATTTCATTGACTTCCAGAACTGTCCGCAGTCTCCAGAATCTCCAGCTGTCCAAGTCAACATGACTTTGCTTTAACATGACTATTTATATCCATGGCTGTATTTCCTACTGAGATGATCATTGGGCCAAGATGGTCTTCAGTTGCCAAATTCTAGTACAAGGGCCATATTAATTGTTTTTAAATATTTTAATCTATTTTTCCTACACTGAAGTGGCCAAATTAAATAAATATCAAGCTACATTTTTGATGTGTATAACAAGATTTGGTCCATCATTTCAAAAATAGCTTTGTTATACCACAAACACATTATATACATAAAAATGGTAGATAGACAGACAGACAAGCAGACACCACAAATGCCAAAGCATACTCCTTGCTAATATTTCACTGAAGCAAGAATACTGAATGGGATTGGGTCTTTATTTCTTGTCCTACTCTCCCTCAAAATAACTTATTTGTGAAAGTACAGAGTTATTTCTGATATACTTATCTATGAGCCAAGCTGAACATCAGAAAATATGCTGCCAAACCCACTCTATGTATTTTAACCCTTTCACCTCTCCAGTTCTGTGAGCATGTGTGTGTTTGCATATGCGTGTTTAAATTCTGTGCGTATTTTTTCCATGTCAACAACTATGACCACAGGATTGCATTAAAACACCAGATAATTTTTAGCACCAGCTCAGCATGGCTCCATGCCATAATCTCCATATGGCATGAAGTTCTTCTAATAGTCTTCGGTGTTTTACCCACCGGGGAAAAATTGTAATAAATATAAACTTTCACGTCTTTCCACTGACCAAACCTACAGGGTAATTTAACATAAAAATGTTGGGATATTAATAAATAGATGTGGAGATTTGTGGGGGAGAGTTATTTCATTTTTTAGTGTGCTGGAAAAAATATTTATGCCACATGCCAGGTTCTGCATAGCTGTTAGAATCGGTGTGTGATAGGGCTACCCAGAACACATTCTAATTATCACAAATGACTTAGGATAAGACTAATTAGTGTTCTTATAAGATCTTTTGACACTCTTAGGCATGAGTTTAGATGAGCAGGCTATACAAAGAGAGATCTCTCCATTTAAGTTGTTACTCACATGCTAAATGGCTTGCAGGGTCACAAACATTATTTGTTGTCTACAGATACAATTTGCATAGTTAGCAAAGCCTTGAGCCTGTGAAACATTTGCACATGTGAGTAACTTTACACATGGGACTAGTTCTGAGTTGAGTAAAAACCACCAAGATAAGCATGTATCTAAGCGCTTGCAGGACTGAGATCCAAATTGGTCAGCATAACTTCATTTTATGTCAGAAGCACATAGTTCTGATGGCAATACAATTGTTTAACACAGTGTTTAAAAATAGTTTACCTTTGCATTCGTGACATTCTGTGCAGCTCCATATCATCACTGCCTCGAAAGCCTTTAGCAAAAGGATTGTTTTCAATCTTTAGCTGGGTGATCTGAAGGAAAAAACCACAGATGATTTATTGTGAGTGCTTAATTCTACTACAGAGTTACAAAGACCTCTCCCAAGAACCCCCTTCATGGTTAGGGCTTATCCTGAAACACTTTTAAGCGAGACAGTAATTCCAAATTGTTGTCCCCTGACCAATGGTGGTCTGTGCTGACACTCCAACATGCACGCACGCGCGCGCACACACACACACACACACACACACACACAGAGCACATCTACACAAGAGGCTTACTGCATGGTAGCCTAATAATACTGTACAGTAGTGTGCTGGTCAAAAGCCATGCTAATAAGGCACTGTGCAGTGTTATTGGGCTACTGCACAGTAACTGTCACAAAAAAAAAGTGTGCTGGCACTACTGCGCAGTAACTACAGCACATTAATGAACGTGTAGACACACGTAGTGCTCAATTAAAAATTTGAGGATAAGGGTGCATGGTAATGCACAAGAAATGTTGATGATTAACAGCCATCCAATAGTTCAAAACATTTAGTAACCACTGGTCTGCATAATGCCCTTACACATCAGCAAGTGCTTACCAGACTGAGATCTTCATGACAATGGCTTTTTTTCTTTGACAAAAGTAACTGTTATTATGGCTGATCAGGTACCACTGAGCTTGATGGAAATGTTCTCCTTTATTTCATTTAGCAATTTCCTACCATGCCTTCTCTCCAAGACTCTTATAGTGCTTTGTGTGCATGGGTAATATTAATCCCATTTCATAAGTGGGTGAGTTCAGACACAGGAAACAGAGTTGCTTAAAAGGACACACTCTGTTAACAGCAGAGGACAGAACCCAGGTTTCCTATCTTAACTAAACCAAGCTGTCTCTAATGTGCAGAACCTCATTGAACTGGGTAACTACTTAGACCCTGAGCTCAAATTCACAAAAGACTTAGAATTTGGGCAACTAGCACAACTAGCATAGGACTTTAACTGCGTCAGTCCACAATTGTGATCCAAAAGGCCCCCACTGACTTGCCACCTATCCCTGGAGGTGTCTAAACTCAAGTCCCTCCCCATTTGACTTTAAAGCCCCCATATGTACAGAGCTTTTGTACATGACCAGCACTGCTCTGTGACCAGCTCACATCAAGACCACACAGCCCTGCAGAAAGCAGATGGTCCTCAACCCAGTTCCCCTGAAGGATTATGTCTGGTTGGCATTCTCAGAGTATGCCTAATGTACACAGACAGCACAAAGCTTCTTTTAATGCAGCTAGAGGGGGTAGTAGTTCCACCCCCACATCGTTTTATATGACAGCCTAAGAGCTAGAGCACTTAAATTGGAAAATGGGAGACTTGAGTTCAATTGCCACATCTACCACAGGGGATCCAAAGCCATATCGCTGATAAGAGTACCCTACCCACCAAGCCACGGGGTATTCTGGACTACTAGGTATTCTCCATTGTTCTTGCTAAATTTGTAATACTGCATAAAAAAGAATGCAAGAGTCACTGAGCCAATGTAAGAAGGAGAGCATGTGAAAGAGGGAGTATGACTCTTGAGTACGGTCGTGCCCAACCTTCCAACCCCATGGGTTAAATGAGCGGCGTGGGCTTGATCCACAGGCTGGATCCCACATGCTTGGATCTGGCTGCGGAGTGACTCCATCTGACTCCACTCTGGCTCCATAGTGACCCAATCTAGCACACAGTGCCACATTATCCAGACCATGGGGCTCCTCACAGGTCCAAAAGTTTGACAGCAGTTTGGCCGTTTGCACTTCCACTGCTCCCCCCACCATCAAACTTCCAAACCCATGGGCAAGATGATATGGCTTCTTGGGGCGGTGGTTGAGGACCACTACTTTAGCATTTCATTACTGGACAGCTTAGGCAGCTACCCACTTTCTGTGCTGCTTCTTGTGCATCCTATCCTTAAATCTCCCCATGCATTGTGTAGGAACCCAAAGAGCCTAACTCAGACCAGTGAATTTCACTACAGGAGGCAAGTGCCTAGAAGCTAATGCTCAGTGTTGCAGCACCCACATCTCTTGTGGATCTGGGGCTCAGACCCTTAATCTGCACTTGCCTTCCTTTCTGCACCTGAGCAGACCCCTTGAGCTTGCTGGGACTAGCCATCTACATAAAGCTAAGCATCTGTGCAGTTTTGCAGGATGAGGGCCTCTGCTAATAGTATCCATGAAAGAAATATTGGCTCCACCCACACCAATGGCAACACTCCCATTGACTGCAGCAGGGTCAGGAATTTACTCTATCAGTTTACTATGGTATTCTTCTAGTCATCAAAAGTAAGACATTCCTTGAGTCCATTTGCTTACATTATTAATTTTTCCTGAATAGGGACCTGATCTTTGCACTGGAACCCAATCACAGAGGCTTCTGCATCCCTGCACATTCTCATTAAGTCAAGGCCTAACTTACTGCCCTGATACAGCATCATTTTTGTCTCACATTTTGGATTGCAAAGAAAAATGTAAACGCCCTGTTTGGTCTAGTGTGTTTTTGACCTATTGCTGAGCAGTAAGATAGTGAAAAAATTTACAATCAGAATATATTAGTATTATACCGATGTGTTTTGAGGAGCGGAAAATCACTTGACAATTTCTACTTGGAAAGTAGTGGCAGTTACATAATAAATAAGGACTACTACTCAGTGTCCCTAAAATTTATTTTCATTAGCTGCAGCCTGCTATGGCCCACCAATGTGAAAAGTGCTTACTTACTGAACTCCACTTGCATGAGTACAGTCCTCTAGTCAGCAAGGGTATTTGGACCAACTCATGCTCACTACTGTTTCATTCATTCACTTTTTATCACTTGCTCACACCCACCCACTGAGACTTTACCCTACAAACGTTTAGGCATGTAAAAGCCTTCAAAGGGAATGTTCACTCGAGCAGGGGTATCAATATGTGTGTTAGCAGGATCAAGCCTTGATAGAAACTAAGCTCCAGGGATCCTCTTTCTTTAATGTGTGTTTTAAGGGCCTGAGCTGAAACATGCTGAAGTCAGTGAAAGTCTCTCGATCAGCTTCAGTAAGCTTTGCAGCAGGCCTTAGTGCTTTAGTGTGGTTCAGATGTACTGGACTGGAAGCATCTTGAGAACTGATGATAATAGTTTTGGGGCTGGTTGTTTTGTTTAACTTGCAAAACCTTTTAAAGGATGAAAGCAAGCAAACAGATGGGAACTTCCTTCTTCTTTATCCATTTTGCCATAATGAAATTCAGTCTAATTGACTATAAATCTTTTAGACAGGGAAGGGGTAGGAAATTCTACTAGGAAGTTATGTGACAATTACATCATTAAAAAAATATGACTCCCTTGAAAAATCCCCAAAGTTGTTTCTCTGCAGTAGAGATGGAATAAAAACAGAGCTTTAATAGTATTTATTTTGTAGCTGAAGGAAATCAATGCCCATGTTTGCATTTACAAACACATTTTCAAACCTGAGAGATGCCTTCTTTATACAGAAGTTGTTTTTTTTCAAAAGTAAATTTATATCAACATAAACACACTTGACAAATTTCTGAGTCTGTCACCCTACCTCTTTGTTCTAAGTGAGCAGGTCTCTTATAGACTTGCATGCCAACCAGCTGGGAACAAAGTATTTCTGAACACAAGTTCCAGAGGCTGCAGGTGAATATTTGTATGTGTTCGTGAGAGTGAGTGAATAAGCAAATATCATTTTAGAACTAGGTATGTATTGTAGAGTCATTTTAATACTATGTATGTGTGTGTCCACACACACACATTGTTTAGAAACTTTAGATGTTTAAAGCCAGCCAGAACAGTAAAGTAGTTATACACATACCTTTTGATATTTAAAGGATCATAGGAAAATAGGGCTGGAACAGACTTCATGGGATCATGTAGTCTAGTCCCGTGCTCAAGGCAGGATCAGCCCAGTCAAGTATTTGTCTAACCTGCTCTTGAACATTTCCAGGGATGGGAAGTCCGTAATCCCCCTAGGTAGCCTACCACCCTCATAGTCAGAAAGTTCTTCCTAATCTCCAAACCTAAGTTTCCTCTGCTGCAGTTTGAAGCCATTGCTTCTAGCACTGTCCCCAGTAGCCACTCATTTTTATGTTTCATTTTACACCTATTGTAGGTGGGGCAAGTGTTATCATGTGTTATTAAGATTTCTGAACACTTCCAATAATATGACCCTATTTATATTTGCTTGTAACTTTGCTAAACTCTGATTGTTTGTGCTGAAGTTTTCCATGCAAGGTGTCTGCTTCAGGTGGAGATTTCTGAGAATAAATCTAGGGAAAACTATAATACTTTTGCCCATGATAAAATTATGGCGGTCTTTTGAGAGAGGTTTTCATTCTCCATTGTTTGGAAGAGGTGATAGGGTAGCTTTTGTATCAGGCACCTGTTTTTAGCTATCTTCTGGGAAAATATAGCCAAATTTGGCAGTAATACGAGTTAGAAAAAAATGTAGTTTGCACCTGCTCAGTAAAGATTTCTTCAAATGCATCAGTTAAAGCTTCTGACGATAAAATCCTCACTGAGCACACTTGAGCCTTTCCAATTGCTAGTGCTGTTAGCATCATTCTCATAATGCATCTGAGAATGCTCCACCAAAGGCTACAGAGGAAAACTAATACTTTCCCTATAACTGTTGCTCCTATGGGCTATGGTGAGCTTGGGCACTACAGACCTGTGTGGAGAAAGAAGGCCAAAAACAAATCTAGAGAGAAGGAAAGAAGTAGATTAGGATGAGGGATTTGGTGACTCACTGAGCAAGAAGACTGGGATATGGGAACAGGGGGGAAGGATATGCTGGAACTAAACCATTGCGTGAAGTTGGAGAGCTGGGAGCTAAGGATGTTGTCACCATACAGGGCCTGAAAGGTAGGGAGGGAAGCTTGGGACTGTCTGGACAGAAACAAAAAACAAGAATTGTTGGGAAGGGAGACAGAGGTGACAAGAAGTCAGGTTGCAGGAGAGAAGTGGGACTGGCTGGAAATGGGAAAAGAGACTGGGAAAGGAGGCAGGGGGGCAGAGTGGGAGGGTGAGGGAGGAAGAAGACTTGAAAAAGGAGCTGGGGGCAACAAATTCTTGTTCTCAATGACAGAGGTCTGTGTAGTGGATCTAGAGGTGGTACGTCCATGATTTTTTCCCACAGGACCCCTGCCTTAGGGAAGAGTACAGGATAGACTTGCTCTGGAAATAAATCATAATGAAAAAAAATTGCCTATGGAACCCTTGGATTCTATATTGTAGAAGTCAGAGAATGTGCAGTGACTAAGATCTGGGACTGCAGGAAGAAAAAGAACAGTCTCACATTTAAGGCAAAACAACACTGCCCTGGAAAATTGGATTTTATCCCTTCTTCTGCTAGAGTTCCCAAGAGATACTTGGCAAGTGACTTCAACTATATTTTTCCTGGCTAGTCAGTAACTGCATGTTCCTCATCGTCTGGGTACCCAAGTGGATACCTTTGCAGAAATTCAGGGGACTCACTGATGAATCTAAAGTCAGTGGGAGCTATGATTTAATCACTGAGTATGATATAATGCTCTAGAAAACAGCACTCTGAAAAATCAGGTCTCTGTCATATCAGATGGGCATCCAAGATCATAATAAAATTTTGAGGGGCTTTCTGTGCTTCAGCTCCCAAACAATAAAATAAAGATATACACTGTCTTTGAAGCAGGGCTTGAACATGATGTGGTAATAAAGCATGGGGCCACACACAGAACGAGGAGGAGAAAACAGAATATTGAGTAGCTGTTCATAAACTAAGCACCGTCCATCACAAACAATGCATAAGATGGGGCTACAAGGGAAAAACAGTATGATCAAATAATTAAAGATTGTGTCAAGATTCATACGTACAATGGAGCTGATGGAAAGTCATAAAGGCACCCTAATTTGAGTGGAGTGTGCTTGACTTTGCAACCTGAATAGGATTTTTTCAACAGTGTTTTGTGATTGTGTGTGAGACATATACAGTCACTAATCATGTAACTTGTTTCTGCATTTATCTGCAATGTATGTAATACATGTGAGTACATATATTGTGTATGACTGGGTATTATTCCATTTCTATCTATCTATACACTCCAGTGTGTGTACAATATTCTAGCTAGGGCTGTACTTTGAAAGACTTGGGCAATCAAGAAAGTTAAATAACTTACAAAAATAAGCATAAAACCGGATATCCTTGGGGGCGGGGGACCAGTATAAAGCCCGGGTACAGCTAAGGGAGCAGTAGGTTGTAAAAATTAATGAGAATAATTGTTGTGAATTCTTGCTGTTGAAAGCACCCTCATGAGGGCAGAACCTTAATTATTTCTGTCTATTAGGGTTCATTTCCTGGTCCTAGGCACAGAGCTAGTACCTAATAAATATGAGCTAGTAACACACAATGATTTAAACTGAAGCAAAATGGTCCTTAACTAAGGGAAGTTAATATTTGGGCATCAACCTGATTGCATACATCCATTGTGTAAATGGCAAGGAAATGAAATGTGCACGTGACCTATTTTAACACCTAAATATTTCTTGGAGATTTTTTTTTTATCTCCTCTGAGTCATTGACAACTGCACTGAAAATGTTACAGAAACCTTCCTCATAGCTTAACCCATGCTTTGGGGGGAAGATACAGTTTGTTTAAATATCTTTTTCAGGCCTCCTATAATATCAGGGGAAATAAGCACAAAATCCAACAGTGGGATTGCAGCTGTGCTCTTGAAATAAATCCACTGATCTGAAATCAGGCAAGTCCTTCTATAGGCAATAAGCACAAAGACTGAAAAAAATATGAGTGCCCATGGGGCCATGTTTAGGAAACATGCATAAATATAACTGTGAGTATACATACATATGTAAACTAGTATGGCGTTTATATGCACACTGTCTAGGTAGGAAGATTAGATATATCAGACTATGTTAACAAATGCAAATATTAACAAATATTGTGCTATTAAAAGATATTCTGATCAGTCAGTCAACTTCAGTCCTTTTGTGAAAAAACATATGTACATTTATACATATCCTTGCCTTTCCTTTTCACAATAATCAAAATGTTGTATAAAGCTCTCTCTGCCTCTGTCTCGCTCTCACACACACATACAGAGCATAAGAATATCAGAATTTCAGAATGTCAGCTATATGTGGTCTTGAATACTGGTTTTTACTTTGAAACAGCATTTGGGCAATTTGTAGACGTTGTTCCCTTTTCTGGAGGGAGATGCCATTCAGGGTAGATGATTCCATGATTTCTTTTTTTTATATATTCCTCAATGATTCTTCATTTTGGGTTCAGAACTATAGCAGCCCCCTTAATTGCTGGATTAGGGCACCTAAAAGAGACGTGTGTATGTGTGGTTGTGGGTGGGTATGTAAAGTATGTGGGTATGGGGATATGCACTTTAGGTGTGGGTGGGTATATGTAAAACTGCATAGGATGTGTGTGTCTTTTGTGACTTGTGTGTACATTTTGACAGACAGATATGTAGGTATCTATTCTTATCAGCCAGGCAGAGGTGATTTATAATAGAATATGTCCATTCCTGCCAATGTGGAGTACTTGTTTTTATGGCATGGGGAGAAAGAAGGAGGCTATTTGTTTACAAAACAGTCCTAGCTTCTACAAGGAAAGCAATTAAATCCAGGGACCTAGAAAGCTAAGTCTGTTTACTTATAGGCAGTGTATTTAAAGTGGTTGGCTTGTCCTTTTTATTATAATAATATTATTTGCTGCGGCATTCAGAGCAGAGTTATAATTTATGGCATAGGTTGGCCCAAACTCAGATTGGATTCTGTTTGTTTGCAATTATGTCCTACCACTGCCAACAGCTCCTCTTCTAAAGGATGTGGAGGTATATTACTTTTCTTTCTCCCCCCTTATAGCAGATTGCCTCTTCTCAAGGCTATCTCTGTTGCTGGCACCTAATTAGTTAATTAATAGACCGATGAGACCAAATAAAGGGGAAAATGGCGAAGTTTTTCTGGCACTTCCTAACCACAGCTCCAGGAAAACATCCATAATTTAGCCAGAGTATTAATGTGACACTTTCTTGGTTTGAGATTAACCACGATTTCACTTGTTAAACACAGTGAAACCATTCTACACATCCCGAAGTTGTAATTAAAAGGCCTAAACCTGATTTATAAACAGTTTGTGGAGGCCTATTGTTAAAGGAATGCAATTTTTCCTTAAAATGACCTTTGCACTTTAGAAATACTGTGTGCCTCTATGTTAATATAGCTCTTTTCTGCTCCATGTATATTTTTGCATTCATAATTAAAGATGATCTGGCAAAAGTACATGGATCCCACCAAAAAATCATCCCCTCAGAGATATGTTTCCCTCTCCTCTGCCTTTCACCCTTTACACCCACTTTTCCATTCTTCTCACTCCCCTAACACTGTGCTACCACGAAAAAAATGCATGCTATTTGCTACCCAGTCCCTGGAAAATATCCGCACGGGTTAGAAGCAGGATCACATGCGCTTAGGGAAGAAAGCTCACAGCTGGTCTAGCTGAGATCTATCTTGTATTGGAAAAGCAACTGCCAGTGTCTGACTGCCAGGTGTCGTTGCCGACCAGCCGAGCAAGGCCGTGCGGATGATGCGATCCGCATCTCGGTATCAGGCTGCCTGTCTCTATGAGGAATGCGGGACGGGCTGGTGCGGGTATGCGTATACCTGTGTGTACGCATACGTGCAAATGCATACGCGTGCATATGTGTGCCTCATACACACCCGCCCACATGTAAATCACTGCCCCCTTCCTGGTGCACAACAACCCTGAATTATTGTTTCCCCCCCCGCAACCGCCGCAGCCCCCCGCGGAGCAGGCTGCAGGGAGGAGCTGTCAGCAGGAGCCCTTCTCCAAACAAGCCCGCTGAACCGAGCCAGACTGGGTTATCGGAGACTCACTGCAAAGGGGAGCGCTGGGGCTCCCAGCTCCAGGGCCAGATTACAAGCCTTTGACTGATGAGGGGGAAGAAGATAACACCCAACTTCCTTGCTTGGTCGTCTCCTTTCTGAGCAAACCATCCTGTTTAGTTAATTCCCCCTTGGCTTCCCTTGCATCCCAACGCGAGATACTTCTGTCTGCTCCGCGGCCAAGAACAACACCCAGGGAACAAGACGGAACGACACCGCGGCGTGTCCGGGGGGCGCTGGGGAAGGAAGTGGGGATGGAGAACTGTAAAGAAGGGAGGAGAAAAGGGAGGAGGGAAGAAATGAATGAATAAATGACGGGGGAAGGAGGGGAGTGTGAGTCTAGAGAAGGAAGAAAGGAAGCCCAGGAAGGAGGGATGTGTAAAGAAAAGCAAGCCAGCAAGACAGATGCTGGAAAAAGAGAAGGGAGGAAGGGGGAAGGAAGTGTGGCTCCCGGGGGAGCAGAAGGAAGGCGGGCGGGCTGGAGGAGCCCGGGCCGGGCCGCAGGCCGGGGCACGAGGCGCCCCCGGGGCAGGCCCTCCCTACCTTGTGGTTCTGGTAGGAGGTCACGGCGATGAAGGCGGTCTCGGGGAAGACGTGGGTGCAGAAGGCCGTGTTTTTGGAGCCGAACCCGTTGTTCTCGTCCGCCTTCACGATGTGGAGCCGGGGCTGGTATTTGTGCATGGAGTTCAGGATGATCTTGAAGAGAAGCAGACACACGGCGGGGTCAGGCCTGGAGCCCCGCTCTGCCCGCTCCCCTGCAGGCCGGGGGCGGCTTTCCTGAGCCGAGACACCTGAGGAGGCCCCAGCGGGCGGGTTTTACGAGCCGCGGCCTCCTCGTCCCACTGAACTGCGTGTGCGACCTACTGGGTCCCCGAGGGGGAAGGCGCTGGAGCCACTGCCGGGGCGCGGCGGCGGTGCTGAGGCCGGCTCCCTCCGCCGCGCCGAGCGGGGCCCGCGCGCCCCACCACTGCCCGCGCGAGCAATCCGCGGCGAACCGGCCCCGCACAGCCCCGCTTTAAAGAGCCCCCGGGGGGAGGGCGGGGGGGTCTTGTGCCCTTTCAGAAGGCGCAGGGCCCGGCAGTCTCCCTGGTGTAATGCAGCGGCAGGATCTGGCTGCCTCGTGGTGTGTCGCAGGAAAGCCCCCCCCTCCCCGTTTTGCCTGCCCCCCATGCCGCCTGCCCCGGGCGCCCTGCGCCGGAGCGGGCGCGGATCTACCGCGCGCGCGGCCTTGGCGCTGGCGGGGCCGGGGCGGACCGGGAGCTGGGCGCTTAGCCTGGACGGCCAAACTGCGCTCGACGAGCCGATGCCATTGGCACTAGGGAGAGTGCATGTCCCTCCCGTTGTCCACACGGGGCTTGGCTGCACACGGAGAGGGCTCCATTTCTGGGGCTCCCTTCCTCCAGCCTTAAGCTTTTGACCCTACTTCCCTTCATCTTCGAGCTTTCTCCCGTGGCGAAGGAAGCCCCTCCTCTCCACCCTGCCCCGTCCCTGGGCACAAGCACCCGCGCGGGGCTGCCCCGCCCGCCGGGCGCGTGAAACGGCCCGTGGGCCCGTGTCCGAGGGGCGTCGTGGCCGGCTCGGCTTTGAAGCTGAGCTCTTTCTCCCAGAAAGAAATGGATCTGAAATGGATCCGTACTTGGCTTTGCTGTTAAAGAGATCCCACAGGATCTCACAGCCGTGCCCAGGCCCGGCTGGATCGCACTGTACCAAGCAGGTCATCCCCACACGGAGAAGAGGTGGCCGAGGACAGCCCACCAGGGTCCCACCCCTCCTTTCAAAGCCTGCCCTGGGGGTCGCGACCAAGATAAAGCCGGAGACCGTCTCTTTTCAAAGCTTGGCGCTCAAGTGGGATTAATCTTTGGGGAAAGGAGGGATTTTCTCTCTCTCTCGCTCTGCCTCCCCCCTCCCTTCCCTTGTGCTCCGTGATGATAATGACTGCTAGGACATGGCGACAGGGAGACGCAGTCTGTCCCGCCAGCCCCGCGCCATCCCCGGCCCCTGGAAGTCATCTCTGCTTGCAAGCCCCTCTCATCCTGGAGGTTTAGCCAAATTGCTTTGACGTCCTGGGAAGTCGCAGACATCAACGGTGAACGATCTAATGATTTTTAATTTCATTACAGCGACTCTGGCTGAGAGTCTGCTGGTGCCGTTTCTCCTCTGAAGTCCCTATTGTTTAGCACCCCCTTAGGTTTGTTTAAAGAGACTTTTCTATAGAGCCGCCTGCTCACAGTAAGGGCATGGCTGGCCCCTGCCTTGCAAGGGCATTTCATATCCACCTCGCTCACCCCATCCTTCCCCGGGAGCCTGTGTCCTTGGGGTGGGAGAGCTGGAGGAGAAGAGAGCTGTTTCTGGAGTCTCAGCATTCAAATGCACCCCAGGCCCCTCCCTCCCCCCCCACCCGCTCTCTGTAGTGGAGCCTGGAAAAGAATCTGGACTCCCGAAATACAGATTTCTCAACCCATTTTTCGTGTCATGAAAACCCTAAAGAAAAAGCACACGCTTGATGTTAGGGCTCGGAGGGTGCGTGCGGACGACCCTTAAGAGGAAACTGGAGTCAGACCGGGTTATAATCACACATCTACCCCATAGCTCTCTCTCCATGTTGCTTTCCCTTCATTTTTCTGCTGTTTTCCCTGGCAGACCCCGTGTCAGATCGCTGCTATTATTAGAGACCACGTGGGCAGGGATTTAATGGCCCGGCTTTGTCGTTTAAAGTCGCGTTTAGAGAAATGCTTGGGAAACGTGAAATCGAAGTGTTGAAATGAAGACTGAAAAATATGCTGTTGGGAACGGATCCTGGGGCACGGGATCCCCCCCTCCCCTAATCATGAATACACTGGCTCGGGGGAAGACTTGTCCTGGGAGATTTGGAAGACTGCTCTTGCTGGCTGCAGGATTCACACGAGCTGTTGCTTCCGCGAATGGACACGCATGAGTTTTGCCAAAATCTGTTGTGTGCCTGAAGCTCTGGGGCTGTTTAGGCCTGTAGCTGTTGTTGCACTTTGGATGGGAGCGCAGGAAACACAGTTAGGTTGTATTTCCTCGCCTTATGCCGGATTGATTTTACTGTTAACCAAATTCACTGAGGCAGCAAGCAGACTTTAAAGCTCTCAGACTCCACCTGAGGTTAAAACCAGGTAGCTAAATAGTTACTTAGTTACCTTCGGTGTATTTGGCCTGTTTTAAGAAGCCAGTCACTGCCCGTGGCCAGGGAAGGATTTGTGTGAGTAGCCCCGAGTCGGGGCAGCTGCACATCCCGCTTCCAAGAGTCTGGGGAATGAAGCTTCATTCGAGGGGGATCGGCGGCCCCACTCATCCGAGGAGGGAGTAATCGTCACCATCATCTAAACCAGGGCTAGGCAACCCCTGGCACAGGTGCCAGAGCGAGGTGCATGAAGGCGTTGTGCTTGGCACACGTGGTTCAGGGTGGACAGCGGGAAAAAGGATGGGGCTGCGTTGCCCCAAGATCAGGCCCCTCGCAGCTCCCCCGCTGCCAGCCATCCGCTGGCACCGCAGCATCTTACAAGCTGAGGCTGTGGGTGTTTGGGGCCCAAAAACACTGCTGACCCCTGAGCTAAACCGGTCGCATTGAAATGACCTTGGCTTCCCTGCCACTGGTACACTCCCGGCACATCCGCAGAGCCGGTAAACACTGCGGCGTGCACACAAGTGAGGACGTGTACGTGTGTGTGTGAGAGACGGCTAATGCACGCAGGTGGAAGAGAACTGCTCGTGCTACTGCGGGTTGGACTAAGAGCAGGAGCGCACGGCGCATGCGTGTGAGGGGCACGTGTCCCTGTGTTCAGGGAGCTGGAAAGATGCGCGTGCCCGTGTGCGAGCGGGGATATGCGCTGTGTCACGTGCGAGGGGGCTGATGGTGCGCGTGCTGGTGCGGAGGGGGGAGAAGGTGCGGGAGAGGCAGAGCTGCGTGTGCCACGAGCGGCAGAGACGCGTGCTGTGGGTGCGGGAGCGCGCGCGCGTTTCCTTCACACCTCGACCCAAAACGCACCTGCCCGGCTCTCCGCTTCTCACGCTCCCCCCCGCAGCGCTGCCCCTGAACTCCCCCCAAGCCCGCAAGTTTGCATTGCTTTGGACCCTTTTCTCCCACCAATCTCACCGCACGGGCCCCGAGCAGCTGCGGGGCTGCCGCGCCGGGATGCTGGAAACGCGCCGCTCAGCCCCCGGCCCCCTTCCATCAAGCGCTTGACTCCTGTCAGCCCCCAGCCTGCTCTCGCGTCCATTTAACTGGAGCCCTAGTCACTTTATTCCCATTCAGTTCCGGGGGGTGGTTCCCCTCCCCCATCCATGCTCTGACTTGCTATTTCATTTGACAACCAAGACTAACGAGAGCTTGCCAAGAGAGCAGCGCGGGGCCGGCCGGCGGCTGCGCACTGCGCTGGCACAGCCTTTTGTTGCAATCAGGATGCGCGGAGCTGGCAGGAGCCACGTGGGTTTCCCCCCACACCAAGCCCAGCTCGGCGCTGCCGGCACGTGAAGAGCTCCGTGCTGTTTGCCCTAAAGGCATCGGGCTACCCCGCGTGGGGAGCGGGGAACAGCCGGCGGAGTGCCCCTGCCCCCTGCTCGCCGAGGTACTTACATGTCCGAATGGGTCAAGGTGGTTGTTGGTGAGCTTGAGTTTTTGGAAAGAAACCAACTGTCTCATCCAGTGAGCCCCGGTGGCTGGTGAGTCTGGGTGCACGTACAGTCTGCCTGGCATGGCAGGCTCTGCCTTCCCCGTCACTGACCTGAACCAAAGGGACACAAAGCCAGTTTAGCCTCAGGACCCGAAGCAGGATTATACCGCACGAGCTCCGGGCATCAGCGGCCGTGCGAGGGTGTAACGCGGCGAGGACGGGCTTAGGGCGGTTGCTCCCTGTCCATGCACCTACCCACCCATCTGTGTGTCTGTCTGTGTAGCTATCAACCCATCTAGCCGTCCAGTCCTTGTCTACCCATCCCTCCCTCTGGCCATCCAAGTTCTTTCATGCATTTCCCTGCATTTGCGGAGGAAGTGTGCGCTGGACGGTCAGGTCATATTTTAGGGGAAGGAGACATTTGCAAACACAAACTGCTCTGGAAATTAATTGAGATCTTTGGCAAATTTCCCGTCGGATCTCTGCGCCTCTCTCTCTCTCTCTTTTTTCTATTTAACCCCATCCTCCCTCCTTCCTAATTAGCGGGGAGCCAAGAGAGGACCATGTGGTAACTCTTAACATTCACCAGTCCTGGCCATTTTTCTCCCCTGAACACAATTAAGTTGTTGGGCCCACCATAACCAATAATCTGGTCGTCAAACAGGATTAAAGTTAGTGTTAGCTAATTAAAATCGATTTTCTTTCCTGGTCCTCTGTTGAGGAGTCTGGCAGATTGGAACCATCTTGAGACAGTCGGTTGAACTCCTTCAAACTTTTTTCCAACTTCTTGTAGCTCTTAATAGGACACGCTGACGGCTCGACTGCATTTTACAACCCCTTTAAATTAGGTTTTGCTCACTGTCCAGGCCAGACACAAAGTTTTTTCTTCTCCCCTCCCCCTAGGCATGCGTGCATACCATTTATTATCTGCGAATTTGTATCTGTGGTCATCAGCTGGTACAATATCCATCAGCAGTATGTACTTAGTTTTTGGATTGAGTCCAGTGACCTTCACTTTGTAACTGGGGAACATACGCCTGTAAAAAAACAAATATAAATACAGAGGAAATTACAAAAGGGTTTCCAAACTCAAACATTTGCGAAGGAATTATACGAGGGGATAATTCACCCATATTAACCTACGGAGTAACAGACACACACACACCCCTCCAAAAATATACACACAGGATGAAACTTTCCCTTGATCTTGTTTGATTTTGGTGCTTCTGGGCATTGTTCCGCTGTTACAGTGCCTATCTAAAGCAAAATAGTTAATGTATGGAGAGGTGACAATAGTTACAGGATTTTGATTGCTTCTTTGCCTCTAATCATCCCAATAGTTGAACTCTTCATTCGTTTACTAAACAGCAGCATGTAATATATTCCTTACTTTACAGGAATATGAATATACTGATAGCGCTCCACAAAGGACCTTACATGCCATTGTATAAAGGATGGTGTTTACTAAAATGCCGACTTTTTCATAAAAGGCATACTGTATATTCATAAATGTATATGTATGTGTGTACGTATGTATAAGCGTTGTATGTGTGATACTTGTGTGTACACATATGAACGGTTATACACACAAAAGTATACATACGCAAAAGTGACACGCTTGACCAATTCTTTGAAACCTTCAAACACACGCTTGAAGGGGAAAAAAAAGTTCAGAAATATTTTCCATTACAAGTTAGTGACCTTAAGCGTTAGTGTCATTTTAGCTTGATCTTCCAAATGTTTAAAAACGAGCTTGCGGACGTGTATTCTTTCAATTAAAAAGAGAACAGTCTAAATGTACTTATTTTTGAATGGCAGTTTCCTGCCTTTGCAATAGGAAATCAAGGCTATTTCTGAGTTCGAATTGTTTCGTGGTTTGAAAAACGAGAAGAGAGGTAGAAAATAATGAATAGTAGCAAAGATGACGTTTACTATGTTGGAGGAAAAGGGGGGGAAAGGAACCGAGCAATGAACCAGAACTATATTCAGAAATACATCAGGAACAGCGCGCGAAACAAAGTATACCACCATAAACAAGCTTTATATAAATAAGTGAATGGCCTAGTTTACGCTTTGGCGACACATGTAAACAGTAACACTCCTACTAAGACTCTTATTGTAAAGATCTTTTTTATGGTTATAGGTACGAGATGCCCATCCGCGCCTGGGCTTTAATTTTTGTTTTGACTTTTAGGCAAGACGCGTTACCTCTCTCTTCCTCCGCTCCTCTCTACAGTCCTGTCAGCTGAAAGTGAAGTGATTCCTACATATTGCAAGGAATCAAGGGGAGGATAATAACACCGCCCTGGATCCTACTTGGTCTTTTGCCTTCACCCAGTAGGATCCGGAGTTTCGTCAACTTTGCTCTCTGCAAAGAGCTCTTGCTAATGGTTCTAAAATGCTCGAGCTCAGTGTTTAAATCAGGCCTTTTTACTTGGGGAATACTCTTCTTTTAAAAGGACCCCGTCATTTCAACAGTAGATATGGTCAAAGGGAAACCAATCGTTATACAAATCTATTTATCATCCAGTGCAACGCTTTATATAGTAGATTTTTTTCTATCCACTGTATGGGGTACCACCACCGACTGCCTGGCCGGACGGAATGAAGTTTGATTCTGTGTTGTTGGTAGAGAAAATCTGATTTCACTTCGGATATTCGTCTTGAACTACTATTATTTCTATGAGTGCACACTTTCTCATCTTGTATCCAATGTAGGAAGTTACACTTACATTGTTTAATAAAAAAAATAGCAATGGAAATAATATATTTCTGTTCCCCTGGTTTTGTTGACGAGAATGGGCACAGGGCTAGATTTCGCTGAGTCTCAGTGGTTGACCCATGCCTCAAATTTGATCTTAGTGGTCCTTTGGCTAAACGGGCTTCGCGATGCCGCACTGCAGAATTACTACGGCACATGCATAGTTTTAGTTTTTTCAGTGTATCAGGCCAGCTATGGCAATGGTCATAAACACACACTCGGACACGGAATAAACTTAGATTTGCAAGCCTGCATACTACTATATACATTTGCATAAATAGTATTTCAAGAACATGTGTGCGTTTAATAGCCTGACTACGAGGAGCCTTTTGTCTCTGCCTGGGTGTGTATTGCCTGTATCTGTTCGCAGAAGCAAAGCCTGGAAACAGACGAAAAAAATTGCAGGCATTTTTCTGAAAAAAATAAGCTAAATCATCCAGGGACCTGCATGAAACAGTATAACATTTTGGCCTACACTTTGCAACCAGCATGAGTCTGGAAAGACTCCAACGGACTGAAACTGGGATTAACGATAACACTGTCCTGGGTAAATAAGAAACCAGAAGAAACACATTTTTAAATCTATGTACTTCATTGGAGGCTTCTTTTTGTAAATCGTCCAACCCCTCTTTTCTGCTCTTCTACTGAGTCTTTGGTCAAAATCATAAAAGGCTCTACAGCTTCAAATACACCATCAGCTGATTTTTAGATCCTGGCTTGCTGTTTAATTTCATTCTATTTTGTGACAGAGCCTTGGTAACTTGTTTTATTGTCAGCAAACATTTATATTGGCTACAACCCGAAATGCTTTGTGACTGTCTCGGATTTGTGACACATAGCAATACACAGTGTCATGCAATGCACACAAGCATAGTTCTATACATTCATATGTAGATAAGGGGTGTTGTGACAGTCTCTCTCTTTCTGTCTCTCTCTCTCTCTATATGTGTGTGTGTGTGTGTGTGTGTGTGTGTGTGTGTGTGTGTGCATATAGAGAGACCTAAAACATGCATATAGAGATAAATATGTATATACACGCAGAAGAGTTTGATTTTAATTTTTCCTCTCACATACACACATACATATGGACATATGCATGCATATGTATTCACACACACACACACAGTATCACACGAGTATGCACACACACAGCTATACGCATGCTGCTATATACATCCCTGCATATTCCTTTCATTCAGTTTAAAAACACAGATATCCAGAAGCATCTGATCTCTCACTAAGTCCATTTCAGAATACGCGCGGCGCTGGTCTCGTTTTACTCCTACCTTCCAGCTTTGGTAATAATCATTTCGGTCCCCACTTCGTGAAATTTTAGCCACAGTTCTCGCTCGTGCAAAAACACCTTGATCCCTTCCATGCCCTGCAATGAGATCAAGACACGCCTGTGTGAGTGGAGAGCCCCGCAGCCGCTAGCGGCCTGGCTGCCCCGCTCCAGGGCGGGAGGCACCAACTTGGCACGGCGGCACCGAGCACTTCTGCTTCGTGCACAGCCCCCTGGCAGGACAGCGCCCGCCGGCAGCTCCCCGCCCGCCGGGGCCGGGAGGCAGGCGGAGGCCCCGGGCCCGGCCATGGCCGGGGGCTGCTGCAAACCGAGCGGCTCCGAGCTGCGCGCCGCGGGCCGGGCGCGAGCCATCGGGCCTGAGCGGAGCGGGCTTGCGAGGGGGTGGCCGTCTGCCAAGCGCTGACCCCGACCGGCGTCCTCGGGCCTCCACCCCGCCAGGCGCAGCGAAGCGGGGCCGCTTCACACCGCGGAGCCCGCTGTGGGTCCCGGGTGCTTGCAATGGGAGGGCTAGCAAGGGTGGCCGGTGGCCGCAGCCAGACCCGGCGTGTCTCGACCCGCTCGACTGCAGCACGAACCGAGGATCGGGCCCCCCCGGTCTACTCCCCGGTGCAGAATCCCCTATAGACACAGACGCACGCACAGATATGCTCACACGCCTACGTACGTGTGTAGAAACGCACCATATAGACATTCATATTTGTATGCATGCACGAACACGCGCATAGGCACACGTGTGTGTCAAAAGTAATTCTGGGCATGTGATGATCTTCAAACAGACATGCCTGCTGCTTACGCTGCTCTATAGTCCGTACACAGACTATACATATACGTGCATGCCGACTAGACACACGCACATTTCGCTGGAAATGCTCCCCTGGCATTTCACGACCGTTTCAAAAGAAACTTTTCCGATTCTATATTCCCAGGAGGTGGGATGTCCCTGCCCCCCCTCGGCACGGCGGCCTGAGGAGCAATGCTAGCGGGAGCGGCTCGCGGGGGGGTGGGGGCGGCTGTGAAGCAGCCTCGCCGATCTGGGCAGGGAAAAGCCGGTATTCGCTCAAGATCGCCCTCAGAAGCGAAGAGCGGAAGGGTATTTCAGTCCCTTGCCTATTTCAGAAGAGCCTGAACGGAAGTAATAGTTTAAAAGGACAAAACAATATGCGGAGTGTACCCTAGCGCCCTGGCCTACTTTTCTCTCCCTGGGTTAGGTGCACATGGGAGCGAGCCGCAGGCAGCTGCCTGCTCCGGAGAGCCGCGGAGAGAGGCACAGCCGCCCTTTCCCAGCACAGGCTGGGAGCAGGGAGCAGGAGACAGGGCAAGGCGGTCGCTGCAGGGATGGGGTTGTGTTCCTGTACCTGTGTGTGACCGCGTGTGCACGCGAGGGCTCCGTGTGTGCGTGTGTGTTTCAACGCATACGAGTTCGTGTGCCTGCAAATCGATGGGCGTGCGTTTGTACATATGTATACATGATCATCCATAGAGCTACGCACAGGAATGTATGCAAACACTTAGGTATGCAACCACCTCTATGCAAACGCACACACATGTGCATGCAAATTATATAGATATATACAGACATATGTATCTGAATGCCTGTACACACACACACACACCCATAGTGGTGTGCATAAGTATTTGCATACACCCATGTGTGTAGTTATGTACATGTATTTGTATGCACACGTGTGCATTTATATCCAGACGTGTGCCTATACATATAAGCGTACATAATGTCTACAGGTCTATGTGTGTTTACATGCGTGCACGTCTTCATATCCGTACTTGTTTTGTACTTACGTATATGTGCACATATCTGGGTGAATGTGTGGGTGCTTGTGTATGTGTAAGTGTATGTATTAGGTATACCTATAAATGTGTGTGTCAGTAGATGTGTGCATATATGTAAGAGTGTGTATCTGCAGGCAGAAATGTGTGTATTTACCTCCATAAATGTATGTACTTCTCTGTATGCCTCTGGGTGAATATCGGTGTTGATTATTATTATTAGCGGAGTTACAGCTTGTATAATTAGACCGTCATCATCAGTCCCATTATTAGAGCCCGGCACTAGAATTACTCGTCTATACGGCACAGCGCAATCCAGAAGGGCAGTAAGAGAAAAGGCAGAAGCGGATATTTCTCTCCTCCTTTTACCTGCTGTGTAAAAGCTGCTTGGGGAGAGGAAGGCGACTTGCTGCTGGCCCCGAGCTGAGTGTCTTGCTTGGCTTCCGACTGAAGCTCTTTCGACTCCGGATCCACGGGCGTGTTTGGAAGCCC
The DNA here is from genome assembly GCF_052110815.1 of Crocodylus siamensis. Taxonomy (NCBI): domain Eukaryota; kingdom Metazoa; phylum Chordata; order Crocodylia; family Crocodylidae; genus Crocodylus; species Crocodylus siamensis. The sequence continues at coordinate 51,224,655 of NC_143403.1, forward strand.
AAAGCCTTCCTCGGTATCCGCCATGTCACGAGCTTTCTTCGCTGAATCTCCCACTGCAGGCACACACGGGAGAGAAGGGAGATAAAAGAGACGTGAGTCAAAGTTGACATTTAATAACAGTGTATGGAGGGGGCTGAGCACATAGACAAGCCGCCTCCTGGCCCAACACACCCTCTGGGAGCGACTCACCTTCAGCTGCTTGGGAATCAACTCTGGAGCCTTTAACTCTTGGGGAGAAATATGAGACTTATTATTGCATCCCCCAGGGGTGATAGATTTTTTTTTTATTGAATATAGAGATAGGAAAAAGGCTGACAACGTAGTTGAACTGCTGTCACACTAAGCTGCTGGATCAAGATTTCTTTAAGGGCCAGCGTGGATCAGAATCAGGATATATAGGGGTTTGCAAATTACCAGCTCATCTCCAAATTTTCCTCTTCTTTTAAAGCAACATTTGCAAGCTTGATAATTGCCCATGGACTTTGAGCCTTCTAACCCCGGCCCATTTCTGGCCCTCTGGCCAGCTGATGTTGTTTAAATTGATTCCCGAAGCCCTTTGCATTTTGTTCCTTCCCCTCCTCGGTTTTTTGTTTGGTTGGGGTTTTTTTTAGGACACAGCAGGAGATGCGAATGATGTAGCCACGCTTTCCCCGAAAAATTCAAGCTCTCCTTGCAAATGCACGACACGAAACCCGCAAGTATTCTCGGGGACAAGTGCTTTCGCCACGCAGTTGCTAGCGGCTGCTGAGCCTGGCTCGCAGAGTTCAAGCGGCATGCGGCGAGCCGCTCGCACGGACAGTGCCCGAAATAATCGGCCCATTGTACAACGCGCCGTGCTAAACCTGTGTGTGGTTTGCACTTGAAATTGATCGAAGCGCGGATGCCGGAGCAGAAATGGGACTCGGAGGAAGTCTACTTAAAAATAACCGAGGGGGAAAGAAACCCCCTTAATTCAAATGCAGAGTGAGTGTCACAGCATGTTTTTGAAGTGCAGCTTAAGAAGCATCTCGGCTCATCCTGAACGACCAGGACAGCAATGAAACTACCACATTCCCTGTTGAAAATACGGATCCAGAACATGGGTGGCATTAAAAAAAAAAATCCCTTGCTTGTATAAAATAATGGCCCAGATCCCTTTTTTCATAGGCATGCCAGGTGGAGACAATCACACCATTTTTAAATATAAGAAAAAGGACTCTAAAGGAGCTCTCGCCCCTTGTAACTAGATTTGAAACGGCATTTTTTTTCCAATGTATTTTAAAAAAGGCAATTCCTCTTTAAGGCAGAGGAAGACAGGGCTGGGGCTGTCTTGCCCGTAGCGAGTCAAAAAAGGATTTCAAGGGAGACTGAAAGCGAAGGGACTGCAGAGATCATTTCTGAGCAAGGATCGGCCTTTCTGCCCCCGCCCCCACCCCCTGGCAGGCCACAAGACACAAGGCGGATGGTTGTAGCGAGGGCTTGCGGGGTCGCCGTGCGGGGAAGGTGTGTGGAGGAGCTGGGCTGATGCAGCGCCGCGGGATGCCGTGTCTCCGCAGCCCATTGAGTAGCACGAAGGCTAATGGCCCTCGCCTAGCTGGAGCCGCCCGAGAGGCAGCGCCACGCACACGCTCTTCCCACTGCCCCCCGGGTGAGCTTTCCCCCGGGCGCGCAGGCCTTTCTCCCCCGCTCTGCCCAGCGCCGGCGCAGGCGGCGAGGTGGAAGTCGGCACGCTTATTAAAACAAAGACAAGGCCAGCGGAGGGGACAGCGTCTCCAGCAGGCTGCAGCTGCAAGCGCCGAGGACTGCGAGGGGAAGCGAGGAGAGGGGGAGACCCCCGCCGCGAAGCCCAGCTGGGGACGCGCTGCTTCTCCCCGCTCCGCCGAGAGCTGCGGAGAGGAAATGGGGCTTGACAGAACCAGGCCGCGAGCGCCGCAAGCGCGCCCCGCGCCGCCCCGAGCACCTTCCTTGTGTCCCCCCCGGCCCCGCACCCCGCCGGCACCTGGGGACACCCCGCGCCCCAGCCGCCCGCCGCCCCCATCTCCCCGCGCAGGCCTCGGCGCGGGGATGTAACAATGCCCGCGCCCGCCCCCGCCGCCTCGCAGCACACAGCACGGGCAGAACCGTTACCTTGCTTGGCGAAATCCCTGCACTCAGCGCATCTCCAGGGGCTCGGGTTTTGTGCCTTTGCAACGGAGATTACAGCGGGATCGGGCTTCTCCTTCGCATGGTCCTTTCATTTATTTATTTTTCGCAGCCCAGCATGTTACGGCGCGGCTGGGGAGGAAAGCTCTCCAATGCAACACTGCCTCCTCGCTCCCTCTCTCTCCCTCCAAACACTTCCAGGTTGTCAGAGGCACCAGAAAGACTCCTGAGGCCAAGATAAAGTCCTCCCCCCCACTGCCCTTCTCCGCCTGATCTCGAAGATGATCTCTACCCTCCCCCACCCCCCCTCCCCCCCCAAAAGCAAGGGAAAGAGTGAGAGGGAAAGGAAAACAGTGGGAAAATATTTTTTTTTTTTAAAAAAAGAAAAAGTTGAGAGGGCGGTAGCTGTACAGCACGAGCAGCCTCCCCCAGCAGGTTGGTGGTGGTGGATAGTCCCTTCTCCCTCGCAGCGCGGCGCGTAGGGAGCCGCCGCGAGCGCGGGCGCGGGCGCCGCGCGGGGCCGTGACGTGGGCGGCTCAGCCCGGCTCGCCGAGCGCGGAGCGCGTCTGTCCAACCCGCTCCGATCCTGCTGCTCTCTCGCAACAGACCTCCTTCCCCGCCCCCCCCCACTCCTATTTTTTCTGGCAGGCAAACTAGAACAAGGCACAAAGACAATCATCAAACTAACCAGCACCCCCCCACCCCCGCCTCCTCCCTCCTTCCCGACTCCCTCCGTCTTCCATCCATCTTTCCCAGCCAGAGAGAAAAGTCAAAGCTTGAGAATCCGCCGAAGAAGCCGCCGGCTTCCCTAACGCAAACCATGCAGCGCCCCCCTCCCCCATGCGCCCCCCGGCCCAGAGCAGAAAGGTGGGCGTTTTCAGCCCCAAACACACATGTGCGGATCTGCTAGGTCTCTGGGGGGCCTTTGACATACAGGGGAGAGCGGGGGGAAGCTGGAGTGGATGAAAGGGACCCCCGAAGCTAAGGAGCCAAGCTGCCTTCCCCAGCCTCCTTCAACCCAGCTGGGGATACAACACCGCGAAGATGGAGCCTGGCATTTCTTGTCTTGGGTCTGCAGGAAGATCAAAGGTCTTTAAGCAAAAGAGACCCCCCCCTCCCTTCTCTTCTCCCCAACTCCCTGCCACCGCCACCTTCGCCAGGAATTTGCGAGCCCTTCCCCTGGCAGGACGCAAACATATACAAAAGCTCAGGGGCTCTGCTGTATTCAAATAATCAAGCCGTCAGTGAGGAGCGGGGATGTGGTTTTATCTGCATCTTCCTTCTCTCTCTCGCTCCCTCTCTCTCTCTTTTTAATGTATTATTTTGAGGGTAAAGTTGAATAGGTCAATGCAGGGCAAGCAGCCGCCCTGTCGCATTCTGGCTGAAGAGAACCAGATTGGGGGGTTGTATTTTTGATAAGACTTGGGAATAAATGGCATGGCTTAGATCTGCTTTGCCCAGCTCCTCTTTCTCTTCTCCTTTCTCTCCTTACTTTCTTTCACGGTTGAGATTTCCCTGAAGCTTAAAAAAAAACAACCCAGGAGTCCCGTCAGCAACTGTCCCAACGCAGCGGCTGCAGCCCCTGGACTGATCGCTGCGGAGTCCCGGGGAAGCTGGAGGCGAAGTGGGACCAGCCAAACGAGATGCAAAATGTGTGCGAGAGAGAGCCTGTGTTTGTACCTGGAGGGGTGGAGGGTGGGAGCCTTCCCCTTCCAGCTCGGGGCACTCCAGCTTCAGAGCAACTTGAAAAGAAACGGCGAAGCAACTGCTGCAAAAACAACCCGCCCCGCTGCACCCTCAGTCACGAACAAGACATTCAAATAGACACGGGTATTATATGTATTATTTATATATCGTCTCCTGTTCATTATTTGATTGTCTGTAGATCGCTGCGGGGAAAGGGAGGGGGTGAAGTGCGTGTCCCACGCATACTGTAAATGCCAGGATAAACCAACCCGCGTCTCTGGCCTTACTATGAACACGAGTGCTCTTCAAGGTGCGAAAATCATCAATTCAAATTGCCAGAGATGGGCAGCAGAGAATGAGGTTTCTTTTTCTCTGCAGCCTCCAAAAAAGCCTTCCTCAGTAGTGAAAAGTCCAACCTAAATCATTTGGAGCGAAGTCGCCAGGTTTCATGCCCTGTGCTGAAGTCTTAGCTTCTGCTCAAAAGCCCCAGAATTACACGCGCCTTCAGGAATAGGCTCAGAAACGCGATTGGAGATTTGAAAACACCGACAGGAAAAAAAAATTGCACCCGGAGACGAGTTTCCAGGAGACAGAGAAATAACAAACCCACTCCCCCTGGAAAGAAATGTGGCTGGAGGGGTCTATTCGGAGCTGCACCCACAGCGTGGGATGATGGCATGCTCTGCTCCTAAACTCTGCTAATGGCAATAGAAACACTCACCTCTTGGGTTTCAAAGTAGCCGGCGAGAATCTGGAAGACGAGTTGAAAAACACGCAAATAAATGGAAATTATTTCCTTCTGCAGGTTGCAGGGGGGAAAAAATACTGGAAGAAGGCTCTCCAGTCCAGGCACTATAGGACTGCGTGGATAGCCAGGCAAAGGAGCCTTTCAGCTAGAAGCCGATTTGTGGTCTCAGACAAATTAAATATTACTGTTTATTACCAGCCATACTCCAATAAAATAAAGAGAGTTCAAGGCGATAGCTGCTATCTCACCAGCCCTTGCACCTATAAGACTCAGAGACGTCACCACACACGCAACTGGCCCATTCTCTCACGGTTGACTGCAGCAGTAATGGAAGGTTAATTTGTATTCTTCTTCTTTAAAGCCCTACCAGCTAGATTCTCCCCGTGCAAAGAAACCACTGAGTGCAATGCAAAAGGCTGGGGGGCGTGCGGGTGGCGGGAATATAACCAAACAAGCATGTACTAAATATAGCTAAAAGGGGGGGAACCGAAAATTCAAGCGAAGTTCAATTCTTTCTTGGAATGGAAGCGGAGAGTGATTAGCCAAGTCCTTGGTTCACCGAGATCAGGCCAGTTAATCCGGTGGTATTGGCAGTGTGCAGCTTGAGATATATATGTATATATATATATATACACACACACACACATACACATATATATATGTATGTGTATGTATGTTAAATGTGCTATTATTATGAGCAGTAAACTTGTCAAATGAATGCTCAGGCGCCTCGGAAAGCCAGCACGCTGAGCTATATTTAGTAAATGATAACCTGGCTATTTCCACAGATCTGACTGTGCTTCGGGAGCCAATTATTTGCTAGGGGTAAAGAAAAGTAAATAGAGGCGACTACTTGCCAAATGAAAAACACGAAAAATCGCATCTCCTTTCCAGCCCTAATAACCTGCTGCAGATCAATAGCCAGACCCCTTAACATAAGAATAATTCCATTAACCTGGAGTGATTCTGCTTTTCATCCCACAAAGATATCTCCCCCCCCACAAAAAAAAAAAAAAAAAAAAAGATTAGCAGCTGTTGTGTCCTCAAACACGGAGGGCGAGCGCCGGAGGGGCATCCAGAGGGAGACTATCCAGGACCCCTCCACGCCTTACGGGAGCAGCAAGAAGTGACTCCAGGAACTGTGGACTCCAAGGATGGTGAGTGACCCCATGAGCTCCTGGCTACTGTCTCGCTGACCCTCTGTCTTTCGGATCCTCCCATTTCGAGCAAGTGGCATGGCTTGTGGTTGTGACCTGTTTGGGGGGTATTATATATACATAGGTATATATGCATGTATGTGCATATATACTTTGCATATATAGTATCTCTGTATATGAATGTGTGTGTGTTTATATATATAGGAGGACTATATCCAGTGCTCAGCTGGGGCGCCTCAGTGGGGCGAAAGCTTCCCAGATGCTCACTGCACTGAAGTAACCGAGGATGCAGTCGGCTGCACTCCGGCTCCATCCCGAGCATCGCAAATCAACAAGGGGGGAACTAGTATTGTCTTATTGGAACCAGGGCCTATGAGCAAGCACGAATCCATAGGGCACCCCCCACCTCCCTCAAATCTAACCATCATGGAAAGTGCAGCTTTCCATCACCCGCCAGACGTCCTCGCAGCTCCCTCCACAGATCGATGATAGACAAGCGCTCGTTTTCCTAGAGCGCCTTTCAAGTCCTTCTTACTGGGATCCACCTCAGAGCCACCTAACAGGAACAACGCGAGGAGGTTTCTTTTTTCCTTGAGGATGGGTCCTCCCGGTTTGCTGACTGACATTTACTTGGCAGATTTAACCTTAAGTTTGCAGCCTTTTGAAGCTGCTTCATTTAAAATAAAAAATCAATCCCTCTTCACACATGGTGCCGCTTATATTGTTTTCTTCCAGTCGATTGAAATGTACAGATTTCCATTAGTCCGCCTTCCTCTCCGGCCAACAGAAGGGTATGGGTGTGTGGGGGGGAGTGTATGAGGGGGATACTCTTGAGTAACTTCCCCCCACTTCTTTTTTAAACCTCTTCTCAGACTCAAAGTGAGCAGATCAGCTCCTGACAAGGCACAAATCGCTTTCTGCCTTTTCATTCAAGCCAGGAACCGTCCTACCGGGGAAAAGGGAGAGTTGGAGATTTTTGGTGATTTTCCTTTGGGGTTTGCAAATAACGCGACAGGCTTAAAAATGCTAAGCAACAGGAGAGAGATTAATATGTGTGGACACATCCACGCACGCACTTAAACATACGCACATACATATAGGAAATCCTTTCTCTTGCGCGCTTGTATCGATGGAGCCGCACGTGTGTTTACCCGCAAAAGCGCACAGCTACATGCACAGGTAAATACTTTATGTACACTTGAGTGTGTGTGTGTGCGTGCGTGCGCGTATGTGGATGTATGTGTTTGTATGTGTGAGTACCCAAAACTTACACACTCCGATGTTGCCTTACTTGATACACAGGGCTCCCTCCTTATAGTCTCTTTCCCAATACCCATTGCCTGCCATGGGAATTGTGCCTGCAGAAGGAATCTAGGATAACATCCACAAATCCTGTCTTTGACCAGGCAGGCTCTGGGGGAACCTGCCTTGGCGAGAATAAATACCAACTGGGATTGGACAATGGGTTAATACATTTTAACTGGAAACCAGCGGTTTCCTCTCCGCAACAACTCCGGGAACTTTGCACCGTGTCCATCAGCATCAGCTCCTTGTGTAAGCAAATATTTACTCCCGGGAGTAGGGAAGGATCGCAAGGGTGATGCCTTGCAGTGGGTCAGGATATCTCAACAAGAAACAGCGTCTGGCGGGGAATTCACTTTTCGCTACAGGATTTCTCAGTGAGTTTTTATGCAATCGATAAAACATACAGGCAGGGCACTTCGAGGCGGACAGCTGACCATTTCAGCAACAACACTATACACAGGAAATTAAAAGAGTCCGTCTGAAAGTACTGGGAGTTTACCAAAAAAATAACTCCCCCTCCACTTTCCAATTTCTCTTCTTCCTTCCACTTCTCCGAAACAACCACTCTTTTCGAAAGGGCAGAGACAATTTTATTCTTTCTGCCTTTCTTCTGTAGCCGCTTGCTTACACGTTATTGGAAATATGTTTTTAATACACAGACACACACACTTTTTTTTCTTAATACATTCACCCTTTCCTTAGTGAAGGAGGCCCTGACTCACTGCATCCATCCGAGGATGATCAGCGTTACATTTGTGTCAAAATAACACCAATGCAGTTCAATCGGTGTCAGTGTTTCCATTACAAAATGTCAGTGGTTTATAACTCGGCTTCTCTTGGGTGAAACTTCTGGGGATATTCTGGAGCTGATCAATTTTATAGTACAGGTGGACACTATTTTTTAGCAGTTTTGCGGTTTCAGGTGCTTTTTTGCCTTCTTGTTACTGTAAAAAAAAAGTTTTCCATTTAAAAACATTTTTCCCCTGCAGCCCATTAATTTCCCCTGCGAACTAAAGGCTTGAAAATGGTCACGAAAATGAAAAATAAACAGAATAGCAAATGCAGCGGGGTTGAAAAAGAGCGCATTGTGCAGACATAGTAGCTACTTTCTCAGGACTTTCGTGACTCTGCACATGCGTGGTAGGGCTTAAAATGGGGTTTAGGCAGCAGCATTTTTCAAGGCTTGATGAACTCCCAGTGATATGAAATGTTAGGGCTAGTGCGTTAATAACCTGAAAATGAGGAGTCGCAGACGATGTGAACTGTAGTGACAGGCAGATCCAGAGACCTGGATCCTCCGGTATCAGCAATCGGCCCTTAAGACTATCTTTTCATTATGTCGCTCTGTCGCCTGTAGAAATCTACCTAGGAGACAGGGATGCAAGAGGCTGCTGGCACCCGGAGTGCAGCCGCAGCCCGGCGAGGGGCCGTTCAGCTCCCGTCCCGACACAGCTCGCAACATGTCCGAGGTCTCTGCCCGAGCCTCGCAGCTGAGACGGCTTGTCTGAGTCAGGGCTGCGGGGGCCGCAGGGCAAAGGATCGGACCCAACAACTCAACGAGAACATTTTAGTCCTGCTCTTCTGGAAACGGGGGTCCCAAAAATGAAATCCCCGCGCGTGCACGAGCCAGGATTCAAAGAGGGAAGGTCTGGTTTGAAGCCGGAGGCTCCTGTTGCCCTCCTGCCCATGACTCGAGAGTTTTGCCCCTGCCGATCACGTTTGCGCGCCCTGAACCGGGCACAGATCATGTGTCCAGAGCCCGCATCCCCGGAGTCCTCGACGGGTTTGCTCTCCCCCCCCCCAACCACACACACTGCTTTCACACACACTCCTAATCAATTACTAATGCTCCTGCGGGATAAAAGCATGTTATTGATGCCAGAATAGCAACGTTAATCTTCTATTGCCAAACACAGTGTCAATCAGGGTTTTATCTTAGCCCAAAGGAGAAAATAAAATAAGATAAGGCCATCACTCCAGCTCCAGAAAGAAAGTTAAAGGGGGCGAGAGAGGGTAAAGTCTTTAGTGCCCTGTGCCTTTTCCTGAAAGTGATCTCTGCTGTAATGACCTTGGGGGTGGGGGGTGGAGGGGATCGACCCAAACGGTCAGAATCATTCACGGAAAAACGATGCCCGAGTGACACCTGCAATTTTTCTTCCCCCTCCTTCCCTTAACTCGAGTCAGGGACGGCTCTTAATACCACTTGCGGTACAGCTATTTCTGAAAGACAGGCACTTAGAGCGGGAGGAGAACACGTGAAGGTCATTCAAGCAACTTTGTCATCCGAGGAAACCTACTTTCTTCCTCCCGATCAGTGTTAACTAAAACACAGCCGTGTCCGTGCAGCGAGCTGCCCCGGGAATAAAACGGGTTTATTCCCCCGTGGTCGGTGCCCCTTCGATGCACCCGGGGTGTCTCTGTCCGGTGCACGTGTGAAGGACTCTCCGGTCCGTGCTCTCACACCGGGCTGTGCGCAGGGATCTCTCCTTCTGTATGCATGTGACATCTCTCTGCCTTACAGGCATCCTGACGGCTTCAACAAATAGGCATTTTTTTCTTTTTGGCCTCTGATTTCCTTCTGGAAAGGCCGATTTTCCCTTCACGTTTGAAGAGACATTTTTTCCCCTTTGAGCAACTAATATTCGAGGGGAAAAAACTTTTTTTGGCGGGGGAAAGGGAGGAATCACGTTTCTTTCCTTTTGCAAAGAAGGGTATTTTCCTGCAGAAAAGAAGAATGTGAAGCGCGATGGCAACACTTCTACTAAAGAAGCAGGCACTCCTTGTATCAGTCACATCCCCTCTGTCTCACGGTTTTGGGTTTTGATTTTTTTTTTTTGGTGGTGGTTACACGGGCATTTGTGCCTGTGGACTTTCCGCTTTCAGACACTCAAATCTGGGCAGTAGCTGTGCAAGATAAAATCTTCCAGGGGCAATGGCTAAGCGGGGGGTCGATCTTGTTTTCAACCAATGCAACATCCTCAACTTCGCTTCATTTGTGTTTGTGCTTGCTCCTGTTTTCGCGTGTCTGTCTTGTGTGTACACAGAGGGGTGCTGATGAGTGCATAGGTGAACAGAAGAGTGTACTGGGGTAGTTGTGTCCACATGTAGCTGAGTGTGAGACTCTGCATGTGCACGTGTGGCTTTGCTGGGGAGTGTAACTGTATGTGCCAGCGCGTGTTCGCCTATACGGAGGTGTTCGGGTTCTTGGGCACGTTTGTGCATGGGCGTGCATCTGCTTCGTGGGCTTATGGCATACGTGTGAGTGAGTGTGTTTGTTTAAGAGTGCATGTGTACACAGGCGGTCACCTTCTGGATTCACTTGTGCGTACCCGTGCGGGTTTCTTTCCGTGCACATCTGACTAGGTAGATGCATGCGGGTGTTACACGCGATTCCTAATGAAAAAATAGCATCTTGAAAAAGGGGATCAAGCCGAAACCCCTCCAAACCTCCCTGCAAAAACCTGATCCCAACACTTCTTCATTGCAACTCACACAACCCTGCCCCACAGCCTCTGCCTGCCTGCAGAGCCCGGGAGCTTTCATCCTGCAAGGGGCTAGTTTTCGAGGTAGCTAGTTTTCGAGACAATGCTTATTTTCTGTCATTAATAAGCCATTAAAAACATTCTCGTTTGGATCCCAGACTGGTTTTTACGGTTCAGTTGGACAAGGCGGAACACATGTTCGTTTAAGCGGGTTCATGGAATAGCTGTAAATCAAATAAAGTTTATGAGTTTAGCAGGAAATACTGAAGAGATGAAAAAATGCTAAGAGCCAGAGACCAGCAGGCTGAGGTAGGTTCGTCCTGCTCTGTGTTTCTCTCTGTTCTTTTGAGCATCTTGCGGATTAAAGCCCTTGGACCTCATAGCAGCCTCTGTGTTGGCGCCAACTGGCATGTTATTAATCAATTGTCCATAGGTCCAGTACACATAAGAGAGAAATTTAATCACCAGAAACCAGACCCCACATAAAAGGGAAATCTAGAATCAATTCCCACCCCCACCCTTAACTCAGCCGTGGTCATAACTAGTAGAAGCAATCAAATATTGCTCTATTTTTTTTTAATTGCACCAAACAAATTGCAAGGTTCTCAGCGGCTGAACCTGAAGGCCTCTTACCAAAAAAAAAAAAAAAAAAAATCTCGCCCTTCATCTGGCTATAAAATGCGATGGGGAAATAATGCAGGCTAATAATTTTATAATGAAAAATAAAAACGCCGTTGTTAACATAGAAGCTCTTTGGCAATTGAGCTACATAAAAAGAACCCAATTTATTGTTTGCTTTGCAAGCCCCGCATTTTGCTTCCTCCTCCCAGCCCAAGACGCTCCCTTTCCACGGGGAGAAAGCCTGCGCTGCGCTGCAGTTTGACAAGCCGAAGACAGAGAGCACTGCAACTTTAACTGTCGCGATGGCCCTGCGCAGTGTTAATTGCACCGCGGTCTAAGACTCGCCCCTTGTGTGTCGCCGCTGCCCGAGTGCAGAAGGCGAGAAGCCGGCTCCACGCAGGGGGAAGACCGCGTGGGTCGGGCTGCAGGGACACGGACATTTTCGGCGTCCCGGCCCATTCATTTCACTTGAAAGCGGTGGTGGATCTGATTTACTGGGTGGCATTTCCCCCCACCTTCACATAGATCAGATCGGGGTTTTGCAACACCGCGATTCGTGTGTGTCTGCGGGAACCAACGGCAAAACGCAAGCCGCGAGTTTTAGGCTGCGGTGCAACTACCCAGACACGATGTCCAGCTATTTGTTGGCTCGCTCTTCTCTTCCTTTCCTGCTTCGCCCGTAGGCAGTGGCAGCCTTGTATTTATGTCAGGCCGCCAGTCGGAATGAGCGAAGACATTTAGACCTATTTCACGCCATGTCCCTTGCTTGCTACCCTGCAGGACTTAGAGAAGTGAGGAAAATCTCCCCAAAACTGAACCAACAGCAACGGGGACCGCAAAGAAATAAAAAGCGCCATTTCCGAAAAACACTCTCGGCCGCAAATTCCCTTTCCCTCATTTTCCAGGGCGGAGACAAGTTACAAACCATTTTTTTAAATGTGTTTAGAAACGGCCTGTGCTAGACTTTTCGTCTCAGGGAGGCAAACTCTGGAGGCCTGGCTGGAGAAGGCAGCTCTAGGCCGTTTCAGGGCCGTGAACCTTTCCAGTATAAATTAACCTAAAATGATTTTCTTTTGCAAAAAAAACAAGAGCGCGTCATAGTTGTGAATGTTTATACATTAACCCCAAGCGACCCTATGCTTCACCTGAGATCACGCGTACTCTTTAGGCTCCTCTCACTCAGTGCTGCAAGAGCTATTTTTTAGAAGCTCTCACTCCTCCTAGATTTAAAATCCGATTTCACAGGAAAGGCGAACCGGAGTGGAAATCTGTTCTGCAGCCCCATTAGCAGCAGCTGAGGATAGTTTTACCCCAGTGCACCAAAAGGAGGAAAGTGTTTTTTGTGGGAGGGAGGGGGTGTTCTTGGGTGGATATCTATCTATCTATCTATCTATCTATCTATCTATCTATCTATCTATCTATCCACACACATACTTGGTGGGTGTGTGGGTGTATTTGATGTGTGTACATGTGTGGTGCGCCCGTTTGATGCTTGGTGCGTGGGTATATGTGTTTGATGTGAGCGTTGGATGTGTATAGTATGGGGTGTGTGTGTTTGACATTTGTGCGCGTTTGATTTGCGTGTGTGTGTGTATGGTCGCTGTGGGGGTATATGTGTTGTGTGCATACGCTGGGGGGGATGTGTGCATGTGCGTGGATGTCTGCTGGAGGAAGAGGGTATGGTGGGCAGCAATCGGAGGTCAGGCTATTCTCCGAGCAAGCCGCAGTACTTAAATCTTTATTGTGTGGCCTGAGCCACACAATAAAGATTTATTTGTCGCTGGTTATTGCTGTTATTATTAGATGTCTAATTGCTCATTGCCTTGCCTGCCTCAAGAGCTGGCGATGTGTATTCGTGAAGGGCACGCACGGGGAGGGCTGGAAGGGAAGAGGGTCTCTCATGGTCTATATTTGGAAAAGAATTCAGAAGTCCTTCCAACAAACTGTGCAAAAGGTACCCGGGCATTTCTGACAGGCAGGCCAGGGGGCTGATGGGCTGCCTTTACTGACATGCAGCTCCTGCTGTGCCCCGCAGCGCAGCCTCCCCCCGGGAGGGCACCCTGGCATTTGCCCGTCTCCGGGGGGCCGGGTCGTCTTAGAGCAGAGATGCGCCAGTCCCTGCGGCTGCCTTACGCGCTCTTCGCCCGGACAGGCATCTCCCCCAGCCCTAGCCTGCCTCTCCGGTATCCCAGAGAGCCTGGCTCCCAAGACAGAGCTCCTGAAATAAACTGAAATCTCATGGATTAGATTACAGAGAGGGGCCAAAGATTTTCAGAGGTTTTCCTGCCGTCCTTAACACCTCTCGCGAGCTCTCCCTTTGCCCTGTTTACTTACTTTGAACCTCTGCATAAAAAGAAACTCGGAGCAACGCGGTTTCCTTCCATTTCTGGCCACAGCGTGTTCGACAGAACAGACGTGCCTTTAGCGAAGCGTCGGCCGGAGGGACCAAGACCCGACTTTCTTTAGAGCAGAGGCAGGATTTCGAAAGATTGACTTACCTTGCGTTCAGTTTGCCATCCAGCTCGTCCTTTTCAGCGCTCCCCGAGAGTTACTTCAGCCGTAAACTCTGGACGCTGGAGAAAGAAGTCCACAGCAGCGTTTGACACGTTACTTTAAAAACATCTCTCTCCCCTTTCCCTGCGTTTGCGACTGCTGAGCTCTCCAGCTCCTGTGCTGTCAACCTGTAAGGTGCCGCGGGTCCAGTCCGGGAGATCCCGGGAAGGGGTAGGATGCAGCACTCCCGGCGAAACACCCCCTCGCCCATTTATTATTCCTGTTGCTTACACCACATGCCATCACGTGGGCAAATAGGTTGGTTATTAAAATGAAAATGTTAGCTTGGCCTGGGTTTTCCAGCAATGGTTTCCCTCCTGCTGGTATTTTTTCCCGGCACAGGAATGTCCTCTCTCTTCTCTCCGCTTGGCGTTATACGTGGAAGGATTGATTAAATGGGCCGCGCCGACAAACAGGCTTTGATCCCTTTCTTAATACTCGGCCAGAGAAAGCACGTGCAACACGTGTGTTTTCTCCCCGTGTAAATGCACGCTAGTCTCATCCCCGTATTTTGGCTGTGAGAGAAGTGCGGGTGCACACACACATACCTATGTGCACACAAATTCATATATATGTGTAGATGTATATATATGTAGATGTACACATACATGTAGATGTGCATATGCATACACGCACACTTGCATACCTATTCATATGTATATATACACTAGCACACTCGCTATGTGCATATACGGTACACTTGTGTGTGTGTGTGTGTATCTATATATCTATCTTTCTATACACACACACACATACATATACGTACATACATGCATACATATAGAGAGAGGTTTACAAAGATATAAGCATGTATTTGCGCATATACCATGCGTGTGTGTATGTAAATGTATATAGGTAAGTTATAGCTGTAAAAATTATGTATATCTGCTTATATGTGTATGTCCATGTAAGTGTGTGTATATCAATGTGTATATGTATATATAAATACAGCTAGATACATATGCATGCATACATCAACATACATATTTAGCCACAAATGCATATAATTACGTGTCATTTTGTATGGGGACCAGTATGTACACACGTACATAGAGGCGTGTGTGCTCACACACGTATATGTAAATATATTGCTACCAGGTGTATGTGCACATTATGTATAGAATGGGTGTACCTTACACACATCCATCTCGTACACTTCTACTGCCTATAAACTTCACCTGCTTCTACTTCATCTGATTGATTCCCAGTCTGGTACGTGGATTTTAGACGGGGGATCAAATAGTTTCCCTACACTGGCCAAGTCCACCAGGGAAAGCGAAGAAGAAAAGGACACATTTCTAACCTGACAGAAGCGCACAGCTGGGGAGTCCTCCTTATAAGCATATAACTCACCAACAGTGGGAGCCTTCTCTAGCTAAGATCCTGAAACGTTGATCTGGGGAAAACTGTCTCTGTCTGCAAATAGAAAATTGATTTCCAAAACCTTGATGTCAAATACACTCCATAACTCCTCCTCTAGCCAAGTCCCGGCTCGCCTACCCCTCCTTATTTTTTGCAGCTGTGTGGCGAAGGTAGCTACAGATAAGTGAAAGTGGTATTTTTATAGGCTGATAAAGCAGACTTATCAAGTCTTTGCTGAGTCTTACAAAGATGCCCTAATTGGTCATTTGCCCAGGACAGTCTCTGAAGCTCTGACCCTCCTTACACGCTACTTCCAGCTGCCAAAGCCCCCCCGCCCTCCCTCCCAAACTGGAAGCCCGGTCGTGCTGCATTTCCCCCATCTTGTTCTCGAGGCGGTGGACAGACACTGTTGGCCTCCCGTGCTATTTAATGATGCCAAGCGTATTATAGTCCACACTCCAGCAGTCTTTTAAATTCGTTTATGGCCTTTAGGAACACTAAAATCATAATAGTAAAAAGGATTGCATGGTTCGGCTTATGAGGCTGGGGTTTTTTCCCCCCAGGGAAAATATTCCAGCCTGGTTCCTTTTCATCTTCCCTTGCTCCACTATTGTCGGGAAAGTGTCCACATTGTTTTCTTCATAGCTTCTGTTCCCTGCGCTTTACTGACTCCTGACCCCGTAACCTCTCATTAGTGATATCCCTTATGCAGCATGGCCATGGGAGACCAAACAAAAAGTTTTGCTGTTAAGTCATGGAGATATTCCCCAGGTCGGTGGGGGGAAGGGAGGCATCGGGGGGGCTTGGGAGAAGGAAAGTAGAAAGAGTGGGATCCATGATACAGCTCAGATCCCTAAGGAGTGTCTAAGGAGCAAGTCTCTCCTGCGGCGGGCTGAAACCGCCCTTCCCGACTCCCCCGCTACCTAGAGCTGCCTCCAAGTCACTGCCCAGCCGGGCAGGGGTTTCTCAGCCTCCATCATTGCAGGCAGGCGCTGACTTCAGTGGCACCATAATGCAAATGGTGTCTTCTTTCCATCTCCCGCTGGGCTGCTCCTCTGCAGATGGGCTGGGCTCCGAGACATCCTGTTTGTCCCCGAAATGCACGTGCATCTGTAATGCCTGTTGCTTTCAGAACCAGCCTGAAATCTGCCCATCACCCACAATGATTTGATCTAGACTATGTATCTTAAAATATATGTGTGTGTGCTATTCACTACGTATAGCAGGACATGTATGTTCTACTTCATGTACTAGATCGGGTGTATTGTACATCATTTATAATACACACATATTATGCATGTAACAGTATAGTTATATGTAGTCATGTAAATATGAGTATATAGTATGGAATAGCATACAATGTTCCCATATATACCTATACATATGCACATATTTGTGCAAACATGGATACACATATATACATGTGCATGTCTATGTGAGTAGATATACACGTATATTTGCATAGACCCATGTGCATGCAAATAATGAAAATGCACACAGGTAATGCACATATACATGCACACATGCACCTGAGTAAATCCCCACACGTGCTGTCATGTATGTTAGTGTATGAAGCCACAAGCAATGCGGAATCACTAGTCATTCCTTAGGTCTCTCCCGGGGCCGAACAAGCAGGGCAGATGCTGGCAAATTCAGGGCAAGGATCAGACCCAGCCAGCTCTCCTGAGGGACGTGGCCTGGCCCCCCAGTAATGCGCCTGCCAAACTGGGGGCTTATGGGCATCTTGTCCCTCATCCAACCTTTGTCCCATAGCTTTTTGGTCCTGTCCAACTCAGCAGCGCAGACCAGAGGGAGTGGAGAACAGGCAAGAGGTGGCCCCAGGCTCGGAGGAGTCACCCTGCATCCCCCCCTCGGCCAGGGGAGCCTAAGGAGCCAGTGCCACCCATGGGCAGTCGCTCTCCTCCCCCATGTCCCCTGCCTCATCCTTTCCTTGACTTGTCCGGGCCCATTAAGCTTCAGTGCTGCTGACCTTCAGCTCCGAAAACACAAGCACGTGCACACGCGCACCCACCCTGGGTCACCCCCAGCATCACCTGCTCGCCTTACCCACAGCCACATAGAGTTACTAGCGGACACACGCACACCAGTAAACATGTGTGGTGAGGTGAATCGGTGGGCAGAGGGCTAAGCTCCAGCCTCTTCTGTCTCTTGATGTGGGTTTTTCTTTATTATTATTACTCTTACTACTACTACTGTTATCATCATCATCCTCGCCATCGTCATCATTCATTATCCCTCTGTTATTTTTCTCTTTAAAAAGAACACAGCAGAGATTAAATACTGTCTCTCTCTCTCCCTGTCTGTCTCTTGATTTAATAAATTGGACAAAAGAAGAGGAAACCATCACACTCTTGGAATGCCAACTTGTTTACTCCCTAAAACTCACTGGTCCCCCCCACCCCCCAACACACACACAAATCCATGTAACAACCCCAGAGACATCTTGGAAATTTCCTGTTCAACTAATTTCTGAGCCCCCCCTCACCTATTTTTTTCATGGGGAAAAGCTGGATTAATGGTCCATCTGACCTATCACTGCTGTATGCGCATGAATCAAACCAATTCAAAGAGCCCAGTGTAAAGTTAGCTTGACCCCTACTACTGAGTAAATGCTTCTTGGGGGCACCCAGGCAACAGGGGCCTGCTCCAGACAGCTAGGACCACTTCCCACTGCCCTGGAAACTATCAGGCAGGTAATAGGCTTATTAATGAATTTGGAATTAACTCCACAGTCTGTTTGGTTTAATGTTACACCCTCTGATGTTTCCTCTTTTTTAAGATAGGCCAGATTTCTGTAGCCCCAGTGCCTGGGCTCTGTGCTTCAGGGCCCACTCTGCAGGATCAAGCTGTCTATTTATACTTAGGTTTCTTGAAAAAATATGCCCCTCTCTGCAGAGAAGGAGCAAAGGGGAGAGAGAGAAACAGACTGACAGATATACATACCCACACATACAAACAGAAACAGGCAGACATAGGGACAGGCATACGCACGCCAAGAGAGAGACAAATATACACATATACACAGAGACTGGCAGACACACACAAACAGAAAGTGAAATACACATATACATACATAGAAATAAGCAGAGAGGCAGATATACAATACACACATACAAAGAGATAGACAACACACACACATCCACATAGAACAAGCAGAGACAAAGACACACAATCAGAACCCTTAAAATTCCTTTTTGTAGCTCAGGCAGTTCCTCTGAAAATCGCAGGATTGGGGATTTTTCTTTAGAGAGAATTCACTTAGCAATAAATTTCTCATGGCCACTAAATACTTGATATGATCAATACCAATGGCAAACTTTCATTGATACTCATGGAATCAGGATTAGGCACTGTTCAGGTATGGTTTTCCCTGCCAGAATCTGCTCCACTTGTTGCTATTTTATAAGGAATTCTAACGTTTAAAGTAGTCATTTAAAATAAAAAATGTATTACTGTTTCAAATTATCCAATAAAAATAATGAGCCCCAGGAAACAAGGGAGCTGTGTGTGACTTTACACACACACACACACACACACACACACACACACTATTTGCCGCCTTTGGTTTTATTTTCTTTGTTTCAATTTGCATTCCTGTCTGTATTTCTTTGACTTTAAGTATTTCAACTGGGCCAAGGGATGTCTGGACTGCAGCAGGGTTTGGCTGCAATCTGCAGAGGAGTTATGAGTCTCCATTGTTCTTGCAGAAGCAATAGCTGGAGTAGGACATACACTGTCCAGTCAAAGTTTCAAGTTCAACCCCCGTTTAAATGTCATGTTTAATGGAAATGGTGTAACCTCCCCATCCCTTCACTTAGTCTGCCTAGGGTTATTTTTATTTCTTTAATGCAAGCTTTTACTGAACTCTGACACTTGCTTTTAACCTGCTCCTCATGAAATATAAATATATAATCCACTCCATAAAACGGGGGAAATAAAAACACTCTTAATGGCATCTGGATCTTTATCAACTTTAACAGGTCAAGGATGATTAAATCATATTTTATAACTGTGGTGGAGTGGGTGGATTCTCTTGGAAAGGCAAGTTCTTGTGATCTACTAAAGTTGCTAAATGGAGGACCACATCCATCTACCAGCTGAAATCAATGGCAACATTGACTTCACTGAAAGAGATACCAGAACTTTCTCCTATTAATATCAGCTGGATTTCGAATGAAGCAAGCATGCACTTGATTTGGTCCCATTTAAAATCCCTGGTAAAAGCTTGCATTGACTTCAGTAAGAACAGGAATGATCTGACCCCTACTACCATGAAAACCAGCAGCCAGAATACTAGTCACATCAGTAGGTGTGGAAATGGGCCTCATCCTCCTACCACTGAAATCAATGAGAATTTGGCCAGTCATTCACACGGGAGCAAGATCAGGCCAAGAAATAACTGAGGAAACATGTCATAACTTGAACAACTTGGCTTGTCAACATAATTATTGTCACTCCAATGATAACTATCACAACTCTGAGCCACGATTTCTCTCTTTGCCAATTGGGATTTTGCCATTGGTCTCAGTCAAAGCAGGGCACAGTACTAGGCTAGTCTTATTCACAGCCATCTATTGTTTCCTCCCCTAATCCCAAAGAGACAGTTAAGTGATCAGGTAGAATTATAATTTATGACAGTGGGTTGTTTAAAATATTGAGAAGACCATATACAAGCCACTCATATTTGCAGTTTGTTCTTCCACTAGTGGTTTATACAATCAGTTAATAGCTTAGGTTTCGCAGGACCTAAAAAGTTTGTCAGTTCTATCTCAGCATGCAGGATCAGCATGTTAGTGGATGAGGGAAAGATTTTCAGTTGAGTCTAGGATAGTTAGATGGTCCTTCCAGTTTCTGTAGGGTCTGGGCATTTTGTTCTTAAAAGAAAGGCCCTCAGGAAGTCATCTAATCCAACCCCCTGCTGAAGGCAGACTCCTCCCTGTCTAAACCATCCTGGACAAGTAATTGTCTGACCTGTTCTTAAAGTTTCATGGAACAGTAGAGCTAGGATTTTGAAAAGCAGGGGGTGGAGTCAGCAGATGCATGACAAATAGATCCAAGGAGGTGATCCTTCCCCTCTATGCGGCATTGGTCAGACCGCAGTTGGAGTACTGTGTCCAGTTTTGGGCGCTGTACTTCAAGAAGGATGTTGATAGACTCGAGAGGGTCCAGAGGAGGGCCACTTGTATGGTTAGGGGCTTACAGGGCAACTCTATGAGAAGAGACTGAGGGACCTGGACCTCTTCAGCCTCCGCAAGAGAAGGCTGAGAGGTGATCTTGTGGCCACCTACAAATTCATTAGGGGGACACAGCAAGGAATCAGACATGCTCTGTTTACCAGGGCACCTCTTGGAGTAACAAGGAACAATGGTCACAAACTGACAGAGAGCAGATTTAAGACAGGTATCATGAAAAACTTCTTCACGGTAAGGGTGGCCAGAATTTGGAATGGGCTTCCAAGGGTGGTGGTGCTCTTCCTACCTTGGCGGTCTTTAAGAGAAGGCTGGATAGGCATCTGGCTGGGATCATCTGACCCCAGCGCTCTTTCCTGCCTAGGCAGAGGGTTGGACTCGATGATCTGTTGATGTCCCTTCTGACACTAGCATCTATGAATCTATGAATCTATGAGTCAGGTTTGGACCCTTTGCCTCTGGTGATGGCAGGACATGGCGAGAACTGCTGGTTGCCTGGCCAGCTCAGGAAGAGGGACTAGACAGGCTGACTCTGACAGGATTGAACCTTTGGGTCCCACAGATAGCAAAAGTGGAGAAGGAACTGAGGGGGGATGTGACAATACCACTGGACCTCCTCTGAGTCTGCCCCTGTTGTCATGATAACCCTCTCATACAGTTAGCAAGCACACTTTTTGAAAACATCAAAAACACCCTAACTTCCTACAGGTAAAGGAGAGAGATATGGATGCTGTCAATGCCATGCAAATGCAAGGACAGGAGTAGTTATTAAAATAGGCTCAAGAGACCCAAGAAAGAGGACAATGCTTCTCACTAAAGAGGAAGGCAAATCCTCCACACCCCCACCACCCTGCCTCACACATCCATGCCAATCTGACCTGGGGGTAAAATTCCCTTTTTGATCCCATATGTGACAATCAGGCTGACACTCAGCCAAAGAGCAAGACCCTCCAGCCAGAAACCTCTGGCTTTTTAGTCCCAACAGAAGTATCAGCACCCCAGTCAAAACTCCTAGCCATGGCTGCAGCCAACACACAATGCTTGTGAGGAAGGTGAAGAAAAACTCCTGACACTAGCAACAGCAGGGGGAGGAATTCCTTCCTGATCCATGTGGCAAGCAGCCCATTTTGAAAGTTGGCGCTGCCACCTTTAATAGCTTATGTGAGTTTAGTTTGATGGCCTCTGTACAGAACCTAGTATACAACTGTCCTTATTACACATGTCTGTTTTCAGGGTTGATAGCAATTTTCACACTTGCTGGCAGTTTTAGCATGGAGGCTGAACATTGGTGACTGACTCACCTTCTCCATCTAAGAAGTCCCTTTTGAAGCACGGATGAGGTAGAACTTGATGGGAGAAGAATGGGCACTGGATTGGACTACGGGTGATCTGCGTTAAATTCCCGCCTCTACCCTGCACTCCTGTGATCTTATGGTCAGTTTATTTTAGCCATGTCTACAGTGTAGAGTTACTATAGCTAGTAGCAGCACCCAGAAACAGGTTGCACTGCTTCACACAAACTGGGTGCATCTACATGTGCATTAACTTCCTTTAGTTAATGTGCATTAATCTAGGGGTGTTTATATAGTGCTCTGGGAGGGAGGCGGGGCACTTTAATTAAACAGCTCTGAAAGCCACTCTAATTAAAATGCCCTGAGTGTCTCATGCATCAGGTACCCACCTTCTAAATGGGGAGGGGGGGGGGCATTTTATCTAAAGTTCATCAAACTTTAGATAAAGTACCCCTGCCACCATTTTGAAGTGTAGGGATGCTGATATACTAGACATGGGAGGCTGCTGGAGCAAGGTAATTGCCCTGCTCCAGCAAACTAGATTAATTGAGTCTGCTTCAGTGTGTAGGAGCAGCCTCAGGCTGAATATAGGCGCCCTCCATTGTGAGGTACTAAGAAAACCGTATTAGCCCATTTTAATGCACATTAACTAAATAGCACTTTTTACGTGACACATTAATGAGCATTAAAATAGGCTAATGCACTTTAAAGCACAGGTGTAGATGTGGCCATTGTTTCTTAAACTGGAAGCAATAGAGTTGTGTTTGCATGGTATTGTGGATGGGTGAATTAGCAAGGGGGGATGCTAATCAGCACTGTAGTTCAGCAATACTAATTAGGCCACCTGCAGCTGAGTGAACACAGCTGCATAGCTTCCAGTTTAGGAGGCAACTCACACATAGCAGCATGGCATCTTTGAGGGTACTGATAATTTGTCCATGCAAACAGGTCCTTAATCTCCCAGTTTATTTTGGAGAATGAGACTGTTTATTTATAAAATAACTGTCTTTGCTATGTGTTTCTTTAGACCTAGAGCTGTGAATTCACCAGAGATCTAT
Source organism: Crocodylus siamensis (assembly GCF_052110815.1). Lineage (NCBI taxonomy): Eukaryota > Metazoa > Chordata > Crocodylia > Crocodylidae > Crocodylus > Crocodylus siamensis. Next base: position 51,247,250 of record NC_143403.1, read on the forward strand.
AAACAGATACATTCAGTATTATACATTTAATAAAAGCTATTAACATTGCCTTATATTTGACCATTCATCCATTGTCTCTCTGGTTGGTCAGAAAACCATGCTTTTAATCTGTTAGATAGGATATAACTGACAATAGGGCTAATTATATTATTCTATAGGCATAACATCAAGCAACATCTCACTTTGTGCATTGATTCCTTACAGTCCTGATCTGCCTATCGAAATTCTAGTCCGACTATATGCCATAATAATTGCACACTTCACTCTGAGTTTCTGTGAAACATCATATCAAAAGGCTTATGGAAGGAAAGAAACAAAATGGGGTGGGGACTGCAGCAAACTGGAGAATACGAATCTTTAAGTGGGACTTAAATGGTGCTTTGGACTTCTGTAAGCCCCTGAACAGGAGTGAATTTTATTTCACTTGAAATATATGTGTTAAGAAGCCAAAATGTCCAGTGCCAGCTTAGCATGTGAAGTCTGTGGTGATTTGCATTTTAAGGGTTGGCTATATTTCTTAGGCAAGGACTTTGGACAAAAATCCCTACAGTTCCCTAGTAAAGGTAACTTGGGCCTGAGGGAGATTTTTATTCATGTTGGTGGCTAAAAAGCAGAGACAGTGGTCCAAATGCACTTCAGTTAGGCACCTAACTCCAAATGATTTCGAATCACTGAACTCACTAAGGAATATTTGCTAACTAGTCTCTTTGTATTATTACTTCTGCATTGATTACATTTTTGGCACATTGTAAAGGATGATGGTGACAAGTCCATGAGTCATTGCTTTGGATTTTGGCATTTGGCAGAGAATTCAGTGGCAGGAATTGAATCTAGTAATAGCAACATGTGAAATCTCTGTTTTCATCTCTTGAATTGTGATAGTTTCATAGTTTCTAGGGTCGGAAGGGACCTGAGTAGATCATCTAGTCCGACCCCCCGCCATGGCAGGAAAGAGTACTGGGGTCAAATGACCCCAGCAAGATGTTTATCCAACCTCCTCTTAAAGACCCCCAGGGTAGGAGCCAGGACCACTTCTCTTGGAAGTTGGTTCCAGACTCTAGCCACCCTGACTGTGAAGTAGCGCCTCCTGATATCTAACCTAAATCTACCCTCTGCCAGCTTGTGACCGTTATTCCTGGTCACTCCTGGCGGTGCTCGGGGGAACAGGGACTCCCCCAGTGCCTGCTGGTCCCCTCTGACTAGTTTATAACAGGCCACTAGATCCCCCCTCAGCCTTCTCTTGTGGAGGCTGAACAGGTTCAGGTCCCGAAGCCTCTTCCCATAGGGCCTTCCCTGCTGCCCCCTGATCACACGAGTGGCCCTCCTCTGGACCCTCTCCAGGCTGTCCACATCCCTCTTGAAGTGCGGCGCCCAGAACTGGACGCAGTACTCCAGCTGCGGCCTGACCAGTGCTGCATACAGGGGGAGGATCACCTCTTTGGACCTGCTCGAGATGCATCTGTGGATGCGTGACAAGGTGCGGCTGGCCTTCCTGACTGCCTCCCCACACTGCCAGCCCATGTTCATCTTGGAGTCAATGATGACTCCAAAATCCTTTTCTGCTTCTGTGCCGACAAGAGAGGAATTCCCCAACCTGTAGGTATGGTGCCGGTTGTTCCTCCCCAGGTGCATCACTTTGCACTTGTCTGTGTTGAATCCCATCCTATTCTCATCTGCCCACCCTTGTAACCTGTTTAGGTCTGATTGTAGCCTGTTGCCTCCTTCTAGCGTGCCCACATTCCCCAACATCTTAGTGTCACCAGCAAATTTGAACAGGGTGCTTTTTACCCCCTCGTCCAAGTCACTGATGAAGATGTTGAACAGTGCGGGCCCGAGGACCGAGCCCTGCAGAACCGCACTGCCCACGTCCTTCCAGGCTGAGAAGGACCCGTCCACCACCACCCTCTGGGTGCGGCCCTCCAGCCAGTTGGCGACCCATTTGACTGTATAGGTGTCGACACCACAGTCCCCCAGTTTCTTAATGAGAACGGGGTGAGAGACAGTGTCGAAAGCCTTCCGGAAGTCCAGGAAGACTATATCCACTGCTACCCCTGCATCTAATGATCTGGTGATCTGATCATAAAAGGCCACCAGGTTGGTCTGACAGGACCTGCCACTGATGAACCCGTGTTGGTTGCCCCTAAGCATGCAGTCCCCTGCTGGCCCCTCATGGACGTGTGCCAGAATGATTTCCTCAAATAGCTTGCCTAGGATTGAGGTAAGACTAACCGGCCTATAGTTTCCCGGGTCCTCCTTCTTCCCCTTTTTGAAGATGGGAACCACGCTGGCCTTCTTCCAGTCCTCCGGCACCACACCAGAGCACCACAAGTGCTTGTAAAGCCACGCCAGGTGTCCTGCAATGACCTCGGCCAATTCCTTTAGAACTCTAGGGTGGAGATCATCCGGACCGGCTGACCTGAATATGTCCAACCCCTCCAGAAGTTCCCTAACTAGTTCCTCACTAACCCTTAGTTAGAATCCAAAGCAGTAGTGGGGAAAAGATGACTGAGCCAGGAAGTGTTGGTTCCCTTTTTGTCTTTTCCTGATCTGCTGTGTAGCTTCACATTGTCTCATTATCATTCTGAATTTCAGTTTCCATTTTTATCTGCTGTCAACCTGGTCTGTTTAGACTGTTATTATGGGGGCAGAGACTGTGTTTCACATGTATGTGCAGAGCCTAGCACCATGGGGTCCTGATGGCAGTCAAAGCTTCTCAGTAGTTTTGTAAAAAACAAGAAGGTCATAGAGAACAAGATCGTTTGTGTCAAGAGGGATCACAGGTGTGTATTATGAAGGCCTGGTCTCAGATTTAACCCTATGCTGCCTAACCAGTTTCTCAAAGCATGAGTTGGAGGTCCACATTTTTTTCAGGCACTGACATCACTCTTTGGTGGAGACAGCTCAGTATTTTGCAGGAGTGTGGCCAGGCATTGGTCTAACTACTTCCCTGAGCTTTGCCACTCTAGAGAAGCTTGAGTTTGTATCTTGCATTAAGTGCTGCCCTCAGCAACCTCTGGGTGCTCCAGACCTGGACTTCTGTGAGACAAGAACTTTCTCTGTCCTCTACCAAGTGGCTGAGAGCCTGATCTACCCGATTTCCTGCTGGGCCAAGCCAAAATGGTGACCCTGAGAAGCCGCAGGAACCTGCTCACAGGGGCTGCTTTAGACAACACTCTTCACCTCTTCTAGTTTGTGGTCTGGGTGCTTGTCTTCTTTGAGTTTGGACACTTCACCTTACAACAGAATTTAGCCCATTTTCTGTCAAGCTGGGCCATGAGGGGGGCTCTGCATGGTAAGCCTGACAGCCAGTCCTAAAAGTGTGACCATATGAAGGGTAGTGTGAAGCGGGGAGAGGTTTTTAATCTCTGGTTGTTATGGAAGTTTGTAACTGAAGAATCTTTCATGCTCAGCTCCTGGCAGAGGCTCTGCACTTTGCACTTACATTTTTTGCTGTTAACATTTTTTTTATAATAAAGGTTAGAAAAGTCTTGCTTTCTATCTGTCTGTACAAGACTCATGCATGACTATAACAGGTAAAATATAACCCATAGTTTTACAAAACATTCATAACATAAACTTGTATTTTACAGTTTGTGTCTATCTTACAGACAGCTAGCTAGCTAATTAGACAGACAGATAAGCACAGTGATTACCTAGCTAGCACAAAAGGGAAACTGCTGTGTAACTATTACTTCTCTGCCAATTTTCACACTTTAGGGCTGTGTCTACAAGTGTGGAGGACTGTGCAGTCTTTACTGCGCAGCCATTTGGTACGTGCATAAGCAAATACTAAATGACTGTCCAGTAACCAGTGTTACCGCACAGTACTGTCGCTGCACTCTTTTTTCCTGATGCTATTGCACAGTAGCAACAAGCTACTGCGCAGTGGCTCATTCCTACTGCACAGTAGTGTCATATCACAGTTAGTGCTTAGCAATGCTACTGAGTGGCAGGAACAAGCTACAATGCAGTAGCTGATTGCTACTGTGTCGTAGTGTCTTGTGTAGATGTGCCCCTAGGGGTTGTTTTCATTTGTTCACACAACTGGTACAGAACAACCTGATTATTTTCCTTGTTCACTTTGAAAAGTTCTGCTCAGTGCTTTGCATTTTGTATTTGCTTATTCACCCTCCTATCAGATGGCAGGTCAACAATGTCACTGAAAAGGGGGTTTCGTGCAGTGGTGCTCCCTTTTAATTCCTGCTCTACCCCTACTTTAAAACCAACTGTTTGGGAGGGGTAGCAGCATTCCTATTCACATAGTGCTGAGGAAGTCAATTGACTTCATGGCTCATTATAATCTGCTTGTTTCCTGTTAACTTCTCCTCACTCCAGAGATGTTAATAACCCTCTCTCCTTTTTAATGATCCTGATGTTGGCTATTCAAACTATACTTTCTTCTGCAATTTTGCTGTGTGTTAGCCATTCCTGGTAATGTTTCTCTTCTTGTTCACAGCTCTGAAGACTGTTTTAGGTCCAACTAAAAACCTTAATTCAGGTGTGGTAATATAAATCAGTTATAGAAATGTGAGACATTGAAGTATTGGAAGCACTGTCAAAACACTCAAGAAGATTAGTTTTTGTTTTATGAATCTGAACAAGAGATGTACATTTAGCTATAATGACTACAGGACCAATGAAACAATATCGTTTTACTATTTTTTTAGTTTGTGTTTTTTTTCTTAATTTCATCTGTAATCTAGAAAATTAGTGTACATTCTAATATTTATATTTTTTACTTTGATCTTAAACTGAATAATGTAGTGCTCGCCCTTTGGCGTATTAATAAAGCTTCTAGATTCTTTTTAATTGGAGAAAAATATGTTGTGTTATATGTGATGATATGTAAATACCATCTGCACTACCCCCCTTTTCAGAATCCTAGATCCATGATTATGATTTCAAGTACCCAACAAATACCCAATAAGCCACTGTCTGTTATGCTGCCACATGTCATATCTCAGCCTATCCTGTGTATCAGCTCTGGCTACTAAGAGTCTTGGATTTTTCCTCAGTGTATCTCTAAAGGAATCCAGGGCTACATAGTAAAATCCCTCAGTTTATGCTGTCTTTGTATATAATAAAATGATCAAATCATCAGTGACTGCAAGGTGAATGAAACCCTGGCAAGAAGCAAAAAAGAGACAGATACCTAGCTGGAGAATGGATTGTTATACTGCACAGAGAAGTTATTAACTAGAGGTTACATTACACACACATGCACACATACATCCTTCTGCTTGGTGCTTAGTTGATGCATAATCTATCATATTTCATCCTGATTATGAAGAGAACAGATTATCCTGATCACAAAGCCTATCTCAGTCGGGGAAGAAATGTCATTTGCCAAAGAAACGGAGGCAGAGACAACTGCCTCCATACCATGGAGACAAGATACTGTTGTAACAACAGACCTAGTGTTATGAGACTTTGATGCCATAAATATTTACAGTTGTGACAAAAGTGGCCTCTATTGGATGGTGATCAAAATGCAAGACAGACCTCCAAAGAGGCACCATGTACAGGGAAAACAATGAAAAAGTGTGTGACCTTTCTACTTTCCAGTCACATGACTGGGCAAGTGAGCTTGTCATAAGAGTGAACCAAAGTCAACAAATGCCAGATGCATCTATGGCACAAGAAAAATTATTGTGCAATATAAAAGCAACTCTAAAGCTTGGGTGACTGTGAGCTATCTGCCTTCGCTACTGTAGCATGAGGTCTGATCAAGATTGAAGCTGAATCTCTCTAGTATGGAGTAATACAAATTCCACATGGTCCTTTATATACAACCATTCTTTTCCACCTGATGCATCATTGAAGACACATGTCTTAAGCTCACATATAAAAGACATATAAAAATTGGAGCCCTTTTCTTTCATATTCTTGCTTGAGTTAATTCCTATACTGGTAGCCATTTGGGAGATTGTTTTTAGAAAACTTTGTGGATAGCTGTTTCTAAACATATACATTCACTCTACAGTTTCCTTAGTTTCCCTCCACTTTCAGAAATGAACATTTCACCCAATGCACTGTATGCTAGTGAGAAACCTGTGGAGCATGGAAAGATTCAGAGAAGCTGATGAGATAAGAGCAGAGACTGAGACTGATGGCAAGAAATACATTGTCAATAGTGCAAACATCTACATTGCACAGCCAGTTCCAGATGTGACAGCAGTATGGCTAAGGCATCACACTAAGGATCTGAGCTTCATCCTAGACTCACAATGTAAGCCACCCCCAGCAGACCCCGTTCTAAAAGGGTACTTGGTAATTTAGGCTGAGGAATCAGATGTGTTTGGGCATGATGCTACTTGTGTTGCTCCACTGGCTACAGAAACTGGCATGCTTTAACCATGCTGGTCTTGTGGACCATGTAAGCTCAGCTGGAGCACCTCTGACTTTTTCAGCATAGGTCAACTTGATGGTACATGAGTCACATTGGAAAGAAGCCAGTAGTTGACTATACAAAGTGAATAGTGCTAGCAGTAGTAGTAGTAATGGTATTTAGAAACCCCAATCAAGAAATTTAGGGTCATGATTCTGGATGTAGTACAAATGCCACACAATGTTGCCTCTTTACTAGATGAAGGAGAAAGTCATAATTCATGTTTTTGCTGAATTTCATATATCAGTAGTTGTTGTTTCATTTCACATGATCTCTTAGGCACACCTCTCCTCCAAAACTCTTGCTTTATTCCCAATTTCAGTTAAATGACCTTGTTTGTGCTGAAAATGCAAGTGTTCAGTGACTAAACTACAGTTATACAGTATCCGGGCAATTTTCATTCTCCAATCAACCCCCTTCTGCTTCCATTAAGGAAAGGATAAACATTTTAATTCAGGAACCTGTGCTGATATTCCTATACTGATAAATCCATCATTTCCTGTCCTTTCACATAGCAAACCTCAGTTAATTAAAACCAATCTTTGCTTTCTTTAGGTGCAAGTGTTCTCAACTCCTCCTATAACACAACACAGAGCAATGGCAGTCGATCCTGGCTCTCTCAAAAGCCACACCAGGAACCAATAAGTCACAACAGACACACACATAATAAACTGAAAGACCATTTGTGGCTTGGGAGATACAGTCTGAGTATCACTGACACAGATGTTGTTTCATGAAGCATCTCACTTTCTAGTGTACTCCACTGCCTAGGACCCAACACCCATCTATTTCTCATCACCCAAAACCCATACCCTCACCCATCCTTAGACAGCCCTACTTTCCCTCTTAACTCCCACCACCAAATCCCACCTACTTTTTTCAGTCCTGATTAGTTGCTATCCTGGCTCCTTCATTCATGGTTGTGTGGGACTTCCTCTGTTGTTTGTGTCAATTACAGAAATTGATTAAATTTAAAACAAAGATTAAAATGGGGGCTAATGTGTAAAGTAGAACAGGAAATGAAGAGAGCATCATATGAGCAGATAATTCCCTGCAGACCACTAGCAGCAAAGACTACACTTTGATGACCAGTACTGCAGAGCAAGTGAAAGATAAAGGGTTTACACACAGGTTCTCTAACTATTTAATTGACATGAAACAAGCTATTCAATAAGCCAGCCTTAATGCAGAAATTACAAGGGGAACATAAAATACCAGTATCAGACTTTCAGAGAGCAACTGGGCAAATGGAATCAGGAGATGGGCTTATCAAATATATTCACATGCAGTGTCTTTTTGCCTCTTCTCTATCTGCTTTATGCAACTATTCTGATCAAGTCTGCAACTAAGTCAGTCAAAAAGGCACCATCAACTTGAAGGGGTATTGTTACAGGTCAGGCATAAAAAGGAACAGTTGCATCACATTTTTACCAAATATGTATGAACTGAAATCAAATTACAACTTCAGTAGTGTTGGAATAATGATAGTGTTGGGAAAATGCAAGGCAAGGCTTTTTGTGGGTGATATGGTTCTGGGGTACTGTGTTCAGTTTTAGGCATCCCACTACAGAAAGGATGTGGACATATTGGAGAGAGTGCAGCAGAGGGCAACAAAAATGGTGAGGGGGCTGTGGGACATGACTTATGAGAAAAGACTGAGGGAACTGGGCTTATTTAATTTAGAAAAGATAACACTGAGGGGAGATTAAATAGCAGCCTTCAAATGCATGAAGGGGGGTTCAAAAGAGGATGGAGCTAAACTGCTCTCAGTGGTAGCAGATGACAGAACAAGGTGCAGTGGTCTCAAGTTTCAGCAAGGGAAATTTAGGTTAGATATTAGGAAGAATTTGCTCAGTAGGAGGATAGTAAAACATTGGAACAGGCAATCCAGAGAGGCGGTGGAAGCTACATCCTTGGAGGTTTTCAAAACCTGGCTAGACAAAGCTTTGGCTGGGATGATTTAGTTGGGGATGGTTCTGCTTTGAACAGGGGTTGGACTGGATGACCTCCTGAGGTCCCTTCCAACCATAATTTTCTATGATTCCATGATATCGTGAATTGGACCAACTGGCTGCATCTACGTAAGAAGCTAACTGAGCAGTATCCCATGACTACTGTGTAGTAGCATCGCATGGCAGCAACTGTGATGCAGTGCTGCTATGTAGTAGTCTTAGGATATTATGCAGTCAGCATCATGAAAAAGCCATTCGACCATGCTACTCTGCAGTAACTCAGGTTACAGCACAGCCATTTAGCACTCATTTATACAAGTACTAAATGTCTGTGTAGTAACCAGGGGTATAGACAAGCTTTTGGGTACCAAGTACCTTTCCCCAGGTCTCTTAGAAATTACAGTTTGTGTTTTAATATAATGGTTCAAATATCTGCACCTCTTGGAGCCAAGAAAAATGGTAGTATCTCTCTGTATGCAGTTTTATACAGCTTTCTGCAGAGCCAACATCAGTATCTTGCTTTCTAAGGCAAGGTAGGGACAAATGAACCCTCAGAAGAACTAAAAGCCCATGATGATTTGATGCAGCCTAGAAATTCTCAGACTGTTTTCTTTGGACAATTCATGATCCATGGAGGACTTACAGGGAGCCTGAAGAGATTATAAATTGCATTATACAGGCAGCAAGGAATGCATTGACTATCATACTTTCCTAATGTTGTGTTTCCATGGAAACAAGTAGTATAGCTCCTATAGGGATGTGCATCATTGTGAATGTCAAGGAGGTGGTTCATACGCTCATTAATGGATGAGAAACTAGTTTCAAGATAGTTGATCTATTAAATTGTGGCATGCAAGTTAGAGAACTACTGACGAGAAGGAGGAGGAAAAGGTAGAAGATGAAGAGGACATATTGTTGTAGTGCCCTGGCGCTCCACTCATAATTTTGTTGTAAATTTAGAGAAATTAAAGCCAGAAAAGATCATCAGATCATTTTGTCAGATCTCCTGTGTATAACAGGTCCTTAAGTTTCACTCAGTTATACCTGAACTGAGCACAATAGCTCAGTGTTCAGCTGAAACACATATTGTGTTTGCCTAAAGCATATATTAAGGAAAGGCTTACAGTCTTGATTTGAAGACATCAAGAGACAGAGAATCTATTACTTCCCTTGGTAGTTTGTTCTACTGATTGTATCACCCTCACTGTTAAAAATGTGTGCCTTATTTCCTCTTTGAGTTGGTCTGGCTTTCACTAACAGTCATAGATTCTTCACTACCTTAAAGAGCCCTTTAGTACCCTGGACCCCAGTGTGCAGGGAACTGTACAAGCAGGGAACAAAAAAGATGGTTCCTGTACCACAGAACTTAGGGCCACATCCCAAAAAGTCTTGGGTGACTAATACTACTTTAAACACCCTTATTTTTTTATTTTTCTAGATAGCTACACTACAACCCTCACAGTCTTCAAATACATAATTACAGAAACACATACCCATTACAGTATAAGCACCTGTGCTCCCATGACAAAACTCTGAACTGTGCACCCATCTGCATTCCCTTCACTGTTACAATTACACTGCTCCTCTGTTACTTTCCTTAGTGTCTATTCGGTACTTTTAGTCCATTTTACTGTCATTGTTGCTGTTGTTTTCTCTCTCCCTGTTGGCACTGTTGCTGCTTGATCCATTTTCTTTTTCACTGCCCTCACTTTCTTCTGTTGCTTTCTTGTGGGGGTGGGAGGCAGGCCTTGAACAGTCTGTGCCAGTGGCTCCTTTGCCAGATGCTGTGTGCCACCTCTTCTATATCTTCCCCTAGCATCTTCTGGTAGTAGGTCTCAGCTCACTCAGTCCCATTTTAACACAGTCCTCAACTGAGGACATTTTTACACATGTAAACACTGCAGCACAGGGCGCTTTGAGAAGTGCCCGGCGCTGTCACACGTGTAGTTGTATAAGCAGCGAAGCGTATGTCAGCACGAAGGAAATGGCAGCAGTGCACTTTTGAACTAAAACACCTCCGAGGTGCTTTAGGTCAAAAGCACGCTGCTGCCATTTTCTGTGTGCTGATGCGCATTTTGCCACTCATACAACTGCATGCAGCACAGAGCAGTGTGCGTCAGCTTGCATGTGGAGCAGACTCTATAAATCCAAAGTGGCAGATCTCCAGCGTGTCACTGGACAAAAAGTTACGTGTATAAATGCCCTGAGAACTTTGTGCGCTGGTACATCAGGAGGTTCCTGGTCTTCTACAGGGTGCTTTTGTTGTAGGAGATGAACTGATCAATGGTTGATGGGGACCCCTGTTATTCGGACAGGTGCCCATACAGTTCTGCCTCTCTGGTCATAGTCCTGACCTCTGTTATCACTCAGCACCACCTCCACACCACCTTGGTGTATGGGCAGAACTACAAGAGGTGGTCAACGGTCTCTGCTCTGCCTTGCCAGGTTTACCTGGGACAGTTGGGCTGGCTTCTCTGCCCCTCTCTGTGTTTCAGTGCCTGCATGGGGAATGCCCGGTGGGCTGCTAGCCAGCTCGAGTCTCTGCTCTTTAGCCCTTGTGGAAGGTTCATTCCCACATGGCCTGGCAGCTATCACCAGCGAGTAGGTCCACAGTTGACAGACAGTTTATCTCTGGCTCTGGACACCTCCTGCATCTTCTGGTCATTGGTCATGGTTGCAGGGGCTTCTTTGAGCATGTCGTATTTGATTCAGAACTTGTCCAGGACCTTGTAGAACCAGGGCTGCAGCATGGCCCATGGCCTCTCATTCAATGATTTTTGCAGTCCCTGGTGGCTGCAGCAGGGAGCTGGTAAATAGGGAGTGGGGGAGGGGGGGCTGGAGGAAGGGCGAGGGGACCATGGAGGGACTCCTGCAAGGCTCCATCCCCTGCCTGCTCCCCCAAGCCCCCTCAACCCTTGCCCACTCCCTCAGCCCCCCATGGCTGCCCCACTTGCCCTAGCTCCCGGTACTTTAAAAAAACCCCGCTATTCACCAGGTGCTGCTGGACTGGGGGGCAATCCCTGCTTCCCTACACTGCATGGGGGGTCTGCATGAGCCCTCCAACCCCTGCCTGCTCCCCCAGCCCCCATGGCTGCCCTGCCCACCTCAGCTCTGGCCCTTTAAGAAAAAAAATTGGAAAAAACCCCGGGTCGGGGGGCTCACCGGCTTCTGCAGCAGCCTTGGGACTTCAGAGGGCTCATGGAAGAGCCCTCAACATGGCACAGGGCAGTGGGGGGCAGCAGGGATTGCCCCCGCTGGGCAGGAGCCAGTGAGCTGGGGCTTTTGTTTTCAAAGTGCTGGGAGCTGGGGCAGGTGGGGGATGGGCCCATGTGATACAGAGATTCAGCAACAGTTGAGTATCCAAATCACATTTGGCTGAATCAATTTGGGACAGTGATTCAAATCACTGAATCGAATCATAATCCCCCAAATCAGCTGTGTCTGAATCTGAAGCAAATACTAGCCACTTCACACAGGCCTAATACCTGCCACTGTCTCAACAAGTGCCCTGTGTAGTATCTGATGAAGCAGGCCATTTGCATCTCCGGCCTAGACACCAGCTTGCAGGTCTGGGTTTTGTATTTGGCCCCCAGGAACAAAAGGATGTCTGGCATTCCTTTGCCCCCCGTCGGCTTGGTCTTATATAGTGTCTTCCTCATCACCTTCTCCCATCTGGATCCCCAAAAGAAGAAGCACATATGCCTCTGGATTCTGTGGTTGGTGACATACTTTGGCAGGAGGAAGACCAGTGCTGTGTACACTATTTTAAATGCCTATCTCCACAATTTAGACCGCCCACCCTCAAATGCCAGCTCAACTAATGCCTAGACCTGGAGGCACTTTACTCCCCTAAGTGCCTTAGTTTTAGCAAGTCAAGTGTCCCATGGAAGATAGACTTCTGGTGCTGTGGAGACCTGCAACCACCCAAGTCCTAAGGCTGCTGAGATGCTGTATGTCTAGTTCTTAAGGGTTTCCAAAACCAGGTATTCCTTTGGCCACTGGCCTGCTTCCACTTACTGAAGAAAAATGCTTGACTAGCCCTAAAAGGCAGCAATTAGGGGCCCAACCCCTCTTTGTGCAGTTCTTACTGGCTAAAACTGTGAATTTAGTACCCAATCCTTCACCAGCCGATAGATTTATTTAAATAAGGACTGCAGCATGCTTAACTTTGACATTTTCATAGATATCTAAGCTTCAATGGAGTTCAAATCCTACTGACTTATCTGAGGAGTTACCTGAGGAGTCAAAGCCTCATGGGAACTCCTGAGGTCACTTTTCAAAATTGCCCCCAAGGAAGACTTGCCCTGCCATTGATTCTTATGCATGGGGAATACAATCCATGATGAATACTGGGGAGCTATGTTATTTTGGGACCAGTGACAATAGAAAACATACCATGTTTGTGGCAGTGGGCAATGGAAAAGGAGATTCAGAAGGGTTACAGAGACCATTCTGTATAAACGTGAGATTCTGTTGATTGCCATGCAACCAAAAGCTGCATGTCCTAATGTAATGTGGCATTTGATAGGTGCTTTCAAATATTCTTGATAAGGATGAGAGATGTGGCATTAGAGCCAATAAACAAAGGCCATTTTGTGTATTGAATGCCAGTCAATGCCAGAAACCAGTGGGAAAGAACACAGCTCCCTCCCCAGGTGGCTCCTTGACTCAGAGCAGCAACCTAAGATCAGGGCAACTCATGAACATTCACTTGCCCCATGAATTTTAGGATTGCCAGTATTTCCTGTACCTCTGGTTTAATGGATGTTATGTCAAGAAAGCAAGATGAGAGCTATCCCCAAAAAGGAGGATGTGTTTTGGAGTTGTTGCTAGTTTTCATGGGCCTTTCCTTCTTAGACACAATTTTCCTAATCATTTCCATTTCCCGGAAGAATTTCCCTCCCTATCTTTATGTCTGTTAAAATCGTAAGACTTTGTCCTATTTCCCTGGGTATGGTAAGATAGGGTGGAAGAGGAAAGAAGGCAGGAAGGAAGGAACTTTCTTTTGGGTCTTCAAATCAAAGTACTTTCAATAATGATCTGTAGCAGTAGAAAAGTCCTTAACCATCACTGTGATTACCACAAAAGCCTCTGGAGAAAGCCAGACTATGAAGTGAGAATTATGTTCTAGCCTAAATACATCAGCACCTTCTTACTGCGCCAGCCTCAGAGGAGGGAGGACAGAGATCCTTCCTCTGCATTTCTGTCCCGGACTTTTTGCTGGTACCTACCGGATAACTTCATAGGAAGAACAGAGCGAATGATATTCTTGCACTACAAAAGATTGGGTAGATCTAGTGAAAAGAGGAACAAGAAGCTCTGGGCAGATCCTGTGCGCTCTGACAGGCGATTCTTCATTCAGACAAGCAGATGGAGAGTTATTTCTAAGGCTAGGGAAAAGAGCCAGGGAATTTCCCTCTCTCCAGATATCTCTGCAGGCCTCTACGCCCCTGCAGAAAGGCTTATGTTGTTCCGTGGGCACTGAAACCAGGGAAAAACTCACCTTGGAACAGCCTGCCCCACTTCATCCTTATTATATGCCCCCAACCTCCCGTCTAAAATGCAGCTTCTTCTCTGGGGGGGGAGGGGGGTGCCCTTGTTATGGTCCTACTGCCTTTGTGCTCTGCAGCATGGCAGGGCGCTGCCTCAAAGCCATCCTGCATCCGTTGGATAGGGCTCGTAGAGAGCTCCGTTGCCTACATTTTAAGAAACCCATAATTTACACATTCCCGTTATACCCTGTAATTTCACCACCCTGGGCCACTGGATAAAGAGAAATCGCAGAGCCCAAGAGCTTGCATAAGGCACTGCCAAAGAATGAGGATAAATAGATCTATAAAATAATGGCATGGAGGGGAGCCAACACGGATTGAAAAATCAACCTCTGTCCTCCAGGCCCTGCCGGCGGCAGCGCTATCTGCAGCCCGGCGCTCCTCGCAATCTCGTGCTAAGGCCCGGACGGCCGCGTTTGGAGACTGTATCTAGCAGCTGGTGGGACTCGAGCAGGAGCTGGCCGGGGTGATGCGGATTCCCTTTTCTTTTTATAATGCGACTGTTAGTGGTAAGCGAGCTGCGATTTATATACGTCCAATAAAGTCACCGTTTTAAGTGCCGAAGCTACTAGAGGAAACTGCCACACGCTTCCCATTCGCCACTGGGACGTTTTAATGTCGGGCTTTTGTTCTCCAAGCCCACCCCCCCTCTCCACATTAGGCTTTTATTTCTGCAGTAAGATCAAAGGCAGACAGCTGTATATACACACACTCCCGCATATTGCCGGCTTTGTGATCAAGTAACCTCGCCTCAGTAAAAACTTACCCTTGGCACACGCTGCCTTCATGTATTTATACGACACGCGCCAGGGACACGGGCAGTGCTCTGCGCGAGCCAGGCCACTTGTCCCCCAGTACAATCGCGTGTTTGTGCCCGTGGGTTAAAAAATGCTGGCGAGACACCCCCCCCCCAGCAAAAGGCAGGAAACACAAACCCCATCTTTTGCAACAGACAAAAAACAAGGCGAGTCGGAGCCGAGGCTGGGGGCCCCGCGAGGCGTGTCTGGGCTTTGATCGCGGGCAGCGACTGGACGCGGGGAAATCCCGCGGGCTCCCGACCAGGGCGGGGCTGACACGGGCGACCCGGCCGCGGGGGTTGGCTTGGGCAGCGGCTCTTCGGGCCTGCGGCCGCTTCGGCCTCGTAAACCTGTCGGGGCTGAATTAAGGGGAAACGAGAGGATCGAGCCCTTTCCCTGGCATGGGTTTAAATCAATGCTGATCATTAGCTCGCATCTCTATTTCATATACACACGCAAGTACACGCCTGGACTCCCTCCCTCTCACACACACTGCAGTACCCATAAAGGAATATCTTTCCCCAGCGAATTTCAACCAGGTCCTGCAGACCTGACCACCCCGGAGCTGGGGCCAGGCCGGGTACCGGCCAGCAGCGCCCTCCTCCGCCTCTGCTTGCACCGGGGACGGGTAGCACGCGAGCCACAGTCATAGAAAGCGGGGGTTGGAAGGGACCTCCGGGGGTCACCTAGTCCAACTAGATCATCCCAGCCAAAGCCGTGTCTAGCCAGGTCTTGCAAACCTCCAAGGGTGGGAAGCCCCCCCCCCCCGGGTGACCTGTCCCCGTGCGGGGCTTGGCACCTGTGCAGCACTCAGCCTGAGGCCCGGGGCTGCCGCGCCCGCTTGGCCCTAGACGGGTCGGGAGGCGCCTGGAGCCGGGAGTGCTCTCGCGCCGGGTGTGTCACGGCTTGTCCACGCGTCTGTGGACGAGAGCGAGCGGCGGGGAGCGCGGCCGCGAGCGGAGCGGCAGGTGTGCGTGTGAGCACTGGTGCCGGCGGGTGTGCGGGCGGGAGGAGCAGGGGTGCGTGTGCAGAAGCGCGCGGGGAAGCGGCAGCGGAGGGTCGGGTGGGTGCAGACGGGCACGCGAGGGCGAGTGCCTGCGGGTCCCGGCACACGCGTGCCCAAGGGCGGGGGCGCGCGGGAGCGAGGGCTGCGGGCAGAGGGGCGTGTGCTCCGCGCGTGCACCCTTCTGCACGCCCTGACAGCCCGTGTGCCTGGAGCTGGGCCCGGGCCCAGAGTGTGGAGCGAGCCGGACAGAGACATGGAAGGGCCCCATTGCAGGCTGGGATCCCCGCACGCCTCCAGGCCCCTCTCTCGCCCTCGCTAGCGGCAGCGACAACCTTTCCAAGCCAGTCTCCAAGCACCTTGGAAAAGGTAGCTACAGGCACCGCCCTTTGGGAGGCACAAAATAGGTGATAGCCGGACTGAGCCTCAAGTTATCGGAGGACAGGAGAAAACTTTTGACTCCGGGAACGGCAGTTTCGGGCTCAGACCCAGTGCGGGGTGCTGTGCTGGGAATAGCGACTGCGCGCCATCAGCGCATCGGGAGCTTCCCCACATCAGGCTGCGGGGAAAACCACACAAGAAATGGAGGGAAGAGCCTGCCTGAGACGTCAGAAGATGGAAACCAGCTCTGGCGGCAGTGTGTTTACGACGTAAGATCCTGATAAAAATTACAGTAAAGTTATTTCAAATATAAAAAGGTTTCTGGCCCCGACCCTCCCTCGCAAGCAGGACTGCACCTCTGGGCGGTTTGCTAGGGGCGGGCGCTGAGAGGACCGTGCAGAGATGTCCCCCGGGGCCTGGGGAATTGGGAAGCACAGGCTCTGCGTGTGAGCCTGCCCACAACCGGGAGCAGGACGAACCGCAGGTCCCGGAGCAGGAAGCCCGCCCGGTCCAGCTCAGGCCCGGGCCCGCTCCGCTCCGCTCGAGGAAGGCCTGTAGCTTGCACAGCCTGGAGTGATCCCTGCCGGGAGAGTAAATCCCAGGGGGAGCCGGGAGCTGCTGGGATGAGGGCGGCTCTCGGGGGTAATCTGGGGCGATCTGGTTTTCTGTGGTGTGCGGGGGGAGGAATACTTTGTCTGCTGCGGTTGGAAAAGCTAATCAGCCGTGTTGCCAGGCGTATGGCATATCTCCGGCCCCGATCCTGCAAACACAGCCTCTCGCCTCTGTCCCAGACCCTTTGAATCACCCCCATCTCTCAGTGACACTCACACACACGCCGCTTCCTAGGGGCTCTCCAGACGGGCTCAGGGAACTTTTTCAACTCAATATGCATTTTTTTTCTCCACCCTAGAAAAAACAAACAGTTTCTCCCATCACAAGACTGCGGGCAAGGTCAGATAACAAGGCAGCTGGTGTGGAACGAAGTTGTAAGGAAATAATTGATATGTAGTAGGCTGAGTGAATCTATCCCAAAGAAAATATTACGTAAGTGACTATGATTACCATGCCCAGGAGAAAGGCAAGCTCATAAAGGCGAAATGTAGCAAATGAAACAAATGATCATTGGAAATGTTAAACACAGAGGAGCATTTCATCACGCAAACATAAATTCAGCTTGAAAGAGAATTAACCCCCCCCCCAACCCTCGTGTTGTTCAGTGTAAAATCGTTTGAAGATCAACTGCGGGCGGGGGGGTGCGATTTCTATTTACATGCTGGCAATGGAGTGGGTTACATGGAAGGGGTTGGGTACAGCCCTGGTAAAACTGAGGGCCCAAGTCCACCGCACCTGGATCCGGGCCGGAGCCAAGGCCCAGTGAAGTCCGTGCAACTTGCCCCCCGGCGGGCCCCGGCCGGGGGCGAGGTGGCTCCGGTGAGCTCAGGTGGGCTCAGGATCGGGCCGTTGTATCTGACATGCAGCAGTCTCGGGCCTCGGCGCCGCGTCCAGCACAACTTGCCTCTCGCTTTGCCTGGGCTACCTCGCAAATCTCCATGTCAAGACACGAGAAACAGGGGAAATGTCAGCAGAGAGCAGCTCGCAGGGCTCACTAAGCACTGGGGATGATTCACTCAAGTAGTAATACCGCCCTGTGTGGTGCATCAGTCACTACCGGGCCCTTTGCAAGGACCCATGCAGCGGTTGTACTGTTATACTGAGGGTTTCTATTCACCTGGCAGGGAAGATGTGCCAGTTGGCAGCGTCCAGGGCCCGGCTGGCCAGGCTACTAGACCTTGCGGCGCTTTTACAAAAGCTAAATGGTTCAGCAATCGCCCTGGTAGCCAGTCTGTGCTGGGAGGTCCAGCAGGAGAAAGCGAGTCAAGTAGGAATACGAAGGGGCTGGACACACAGAGAAAGAGAAGAGCTAGGTCCAGCTGTGTTTTAAAGCAGACCCTCGTGGGCAGAGCGGTCTTCAGTAGAGTGGCTGGTAGCAGAGGAGCTCACAAGTGAGTTTGGGGCAGGATATCCACAAAGAAGCTGGAACAACAGCGCATGCCCCTGCTGGGAGGTAATTCACGCCCACGTCCACACAGACACACGCACTCTGCCTGCACCAGTGGACCCGATCTCGGAGACACTAGTCACACCTGTACATAAAATCCCGCCGCTGAATAGTTTTACCCCGCGCCTACGTGCGTGCAGACCCCGGCTGCACCCGGGGCGGCTGGCTTGAGAGACCAGGGCTGCTTTGTACTGGGGCGAGGGATTTCCTCGCCTGGCAGATGAAAGGGGTTTAAAGCCGAGAGGGAGAGCCCGCGAGCTTTGGGACACGACCGGGAGTGATGTACTCCGGCCATCCGGGCAGGAGCGTAGCGGGCAGCTGGCTTGGCCGGCACGCTGGAGCTGGGGAAGTAATTCTAGGTCGCATCTTCAGCTAATATATCGCACCCTTTCTCCTCTAGCCGACACGGAGGAGCAGTTCTGGCGAGATGGTTCCCAAAACCCACCCCTGTCTGCGGTTCCCCCAAGCCCCCCCGGTCGCAGTTTGGGGTCCCCGTCTGGCTGCTCCGGGTCGATGGGCTGGAGCGACAGAAATCGCCCCTGGCTGCGACCCGCACGCGGGCCATGCCTCCCGGCTCGGCGCGGGGTGGCTGGAGGGAGGCGGGTTCCCAGGGCAAGGGGGGAAGTGGGAAGGCCCCGCTGGACCTTCCCGATGACTGATTTATCCCGCATTAGCGATTTCCTCGGTACTTTCTACTTGGGATTTTATCTCGGGGTTTCTCCCTGTTCGAGTGCCCCCCAAATATCTGTGAAACCGTATTTTGGAAGAGTTTAAGAGAGCGATGGAGCTGGTTTTTCTTGCCGTTTTTAAGTATTATATTTATGTGGGAGCATGAATAAAGCCCTGAAACTAAGCCCCGGCGCACAACCTCCCTCATCTCAGGCTCTCTCTGAGGTATAACAGTGACCAGGTCCCTCAACGCGTGCAGAGGTTTCCCAAAGATCACTCACGATATTTCCTCGCCAGAGCAAACGCGTTTCTGTCTCGAAGAAATTCGTTCCCTCTGCCTTCCCCGCGGGGCAAAAAAAAAAAAGAAAAGAAAAAACCCCTTCCTTTTATTATCCTCTAATGTAAAGCACCCGCATCATTTGTGCCTGCGAGATCTCGCACTGCGTTTGCTCTTCCTAACACAAGTCATGATGGACGTGCCTTTGGCTGTCAGACCCGGGACGCCGTCGGGGGGCTGGGGACAACCCGGCAGGGTCCCCCCACCATCGCTGGAAGCTGGTTTTTCCTCCTTTCCACGCTGCTGCTTCGCAACCAGCCCGTGGCAGGGTTGTTACCCCGAAGCCAGCAGCTTGCAACCAACTTTCAAAGCAGAGGGAGAAGCTGTGGACGTTTCACTCGTGACCGCGAAAAGTGAAGACCGTTTGTTCCAAGTGCCCCAATTTCACTAGTCTGGTCGGCGGAAGCAGGAGAGGGGAGAGGGATGCTCCAGAAATGGATCCCCCCTCCTTGCCCAGCTGCAGCGCCATCAAAAAAACCCGGGGCTGTTTGCTTGTGGTTTGCAGACAGAGAGCAAGACCAAACCAGCCACGCGATTCTGCAAATGCTTCTGCCTCAGAGGCTGCTAGGAGTTGGGTTTAAGTGGCAGGATCGGACTCTTGATCCGTCAGCCCCTAGGTGACATTTCTGGGAAGATCAGAGGAATTTCGGAGCCCGAATCCCATGCTCCGAAGCGCCCTCGACTCCCAGGAATCGGCCCCAGGGAAACGGGGGCGCTGCTCGCTTCCTTCGTAGTGTCCGTAAAGAAAATCAGTGCATGGCCGTATGGGGAAGTCAGCACCCAATATTAACAGAGCTGAATGAGGGTAATGCACGAGTGTATTCACGTGTGTCTCCCACTAGACTTGTGTGCGACTCCTGTATGGCACGTGAGCATATTATCCCCTGTCTGTCTGTCCGTCTGTCCACCCACTCACGGGAATGTGTATGCGTGTGATAGCATTTCTCCCTGCATAGTTACCATGCGTCGTCTAAAGCTAAGCACGGTTTATCACGTTTTATTGGTTCAACTTTCTTTCTGCCTCACCTTAAGCACATGTCTGCTGCTATTCCAGATTAGCCCCCGAGCACGCATTCGTCTGCTGCCTGCATTTCACACCACACTGCCCACGTATGCTTAAATTTACGTATTTCTGCACAAAGTATGAGCCCAGTGCTGCAGCCTCTCCCCGAGTATCATTCCTCTCCTCTGACTTAACCGGTCAGTTGCCCCGCACAGTGAGGGCTGCAGAGCCGGGTCCCTGCTTAGATGAATAATGGCGTTCATTACATCCAGAAAAACACACGCCCTTTCTCTGTCGGGCTGTGTATTAGTCTGGATACTGGGCGAAGTCAACAACAGAACTTCCTGGGGAGGGATCAAACCACACTGAGGCTGGCCATTAGATCCCAACCATATTATACTCCCAGCAGAAACATGTGCCACATGTGCACCTCTTGCCCCTAATACTCTGCTTCTCTATAGTTGCTATCTAGATAACCCAGCTAGACAAAGCCTTGGCTGGCATGGTCTAGCTGGGAATGGTCCTGCTTTGGATTAGATGACCTCCTGAGGTCTTCCAGCCCTAATTTTCCATGACTGCATGACATTATCAATGATCCACTTCAGTAACAAAGCAAAAGGCAGCAATGTCTCCACCTGCATCGTCCCCTTCCCATGTACAAACCTGCCCTTGCTAATAGGGATCTGGACCAACCTGAGGCTACACACTTGGACCCTCCTGCCCGCCCAGCCCTGCCGACCTCCAGATCAGAGCTAGGGGGAGAGGAGTGCGTGGGTGAGAAACGCCGAAGGCTGCAAACTGCAGCACATGCAGAGTTCAAGCCCCAGCACCTTATGCTTCAATGAATATCCCCAAGCTCCTGCAATTCCCACTGAGGACTTTGATTTCCTACAGTGTTGGAGGGACAACCTTTCCCCTGCCCACCCCTCTCTTCCGAGCTTCAGATGTCTTCAAGCCTTGAAAGGCAATCTCCCCAGCCCCCCTAGGCAGCATCACTCGAGTCCGCGACGAGGCTGCGGGGTTTGCAAATGCACCTCGTGAACCAGCTTCTTCTTCCTTTTCTTTTAACCTTTGTGCTTTTTTAAAATCGTACCGGATGACTGATCGCACTGAATGGGTACGGAAAGGGAAAAGACATTTCCTTGAGGAATTCCCTTAGACCAAAGCACTCGCGATGTAAGTTTTGTTCCCATTTGGGGGGGGGGGGGAGATGTCCATATTGTGCCTCTTAAGGAATCAGCTGAAATCAGAACACCTGCTTTCCATTATCCTGCTACTCCTGCTTGTAAATGAAGTCATTTAAACAAATAAATGGGGGGGAAAAACACGAGGGAAAAGCAGCGTGTTGTTTTTGTCCCCGGACACGCGGGAATCGCTTAAAGCGAATCACTGACTAAAACAGACAGTATAAAAACCACCGTGGGAGTTGTACCAGGGCACCTTCTGCCTCGTGGACCAAATGCACCGAACCAACCCGGCGCACGCACAGATCCACCCGCAAGCTGCCCTGAGACGGGAGCCCCGGGCAAGCCTCCAGCGGCGCAGCGAGCACAGGGAAACCCTGCACAGACCCAGGTCCACGCACGAACCCCCCCCCCCCCAACACACGCAGACCTCAGGCACGGATATACCGTGAAAATATAACGTGTGCAGGTACACGTTTCTACCCAGCTCGAGGTAGACGTGCGGCCACGCGCACACTGACACGCACCCCCACTCCCCGTGCTCTCGCCAGGGGCAAGGCGCAGCCAGCCTGGGGTTTCACGCCCCCTCGCCGCCAGCCCGTCCATCACTCCTCGCCCACCACTCCGGTAAGCAGCCCGGCTCCTGTGGAAAGGCTCAAGGACCCCCGGAGGGAGAACATTACCTTAGAAACAGTGCCGCTGTGCAGGGAGTCGGCACCCCGGGAGAAGTAGCGCGGATGATAAGTACTGCACTTCCCCTGACAGCAGTTTCTCTTGGCCACTGGCCCCGTTTCCGGTTGTATACTAGGGGACCCACTGAGTTGTGCTGATAAGGTATCACAGTGTCTCTCGAGCCGCGGTCAGCACCTTAGCTCGGAGCTCCGCGGGGCCACTGGCAGCAGCTCCAGGACAGCGGGGATATGTCGAGGTATTTCTGGTAACAATCACATCACACAAATGCCGCATTCCGGCTTCCTTTCTCTTTATCCCTACCACCAAGTTTGAAGTCACACCTTCTCCTGGATTTTTTAGGCCCTGGTGGGGGTGGGGGTGCTGCTGGTTGTTAATCTATAGGGTTTCACCAGGCCAATAAAACCAACATAAGCAGAAACTTCTTTTTCAATAGACATTTCCCTTACCCCCCCCACCCCAACACACTTTTTTTTCTTCCCAAAGAACTCCCGTTTGTTTTTGCCTGAGTTAAAGGGGAGAGTTTGCAAACAGCTTTGCATGGTAGGGGAAATCTGAAAAAAAAAAACCCTGAAAATGACTCAGACTGAGATACAATTGTTTTCTGTTTGCAGAGAGACTTAAGGCTTCTGGTGCATGCACATGTATGTGTTTATGTGTATGTGTATTCTGGAAGGACACTTGGAAAGGAGAAACACAAACACACATCATACTGCATCACACATACCCACAACCAAGAGGGTTCTGCTTCTAGAGCGGTGATTCTCATCTAGGGTGCCACAGCACCCAGAGGTGCTGGGAGATGCTTTTAATGAAGCCACAGAGTGCCACTCCATGTTAGTACTGTGAGGTGTGCAAACATCTCCACACAATTTACAAGAAAAAATCTGAGATTTCACATAAAAATTCACAGTGTCAGAAACATTCAGACCTGTTGGGTCTTTCTACATTCTTTGCAACACAAGACATGCTCTACTATTTTTCCATAGTCAAGAAACGAGTGCAAACTAAGAGCTGTGATTTTTAGAGGGGTGCCCCAAAATCTAAAAAGGTTGAGAACCACTGGTCTAGAACAAGATCAAAGGCCTTAAATCTTAACTATAAAAAGTTCTTAGATATGCACACACATACACATAGGTATCCATATACAACTTCAGTATCCATGTCCATATTGTTTAAAAATCTATTAAATACATTTCACATTTAAGACTTAAAATCTCTGGTTTTATTAAAGAATTGGGCCTCCAAATCCAGTAAGTAGCTTTGAAAAGTTCAATCGAAAATTATGGAATGCTAATTACTAAGTTAATTCATTTCTCCATCCCTTTTTTGAAAAATGGGTCCTCATTTACTATTTTCCAAACCTCTATTAACTCTCTAATTTTCTCTGACTTTTCACAATCAGCTGTGGGAACCATCTGACTATTTTCCTTATTTTTTATGGAACTGGAAATCTATTAGGAAATTTTGAAAATCAGCCTTGATGTCCATTCTTAGTAATATTTCAGGTTTTAAGAGGCAGTGGGGAAGCACCAAGGGCACTTTCCCAACTCTATTGAAGCTGATGGGAATTTTTCTATTAATTTTAAAGCTTTGAATTAGGCTCAGTACCTCCATCTACAAGATAATAGAATTTTAAATGAGTGGATTTATAACAAATTATTAAAGTATATTCTCTTGGACTGGCTTTTTTTTTTTTTGGTATTTTATTGCAAACTGCCCTGAGACTTTGTTAGGGAGGGCAGCATATAACTCTAATACACAAAGAAAATATAATTCTTCACAAATGTACTCAGTTTTTTTTTTAAATGATAAAACTAGTGAGTAAGAGATTGCAAAGAACAAGGTCTTTTTTTTTGCTAAATAGAATTACGAACTTGGTGAATATGGGTCTCAAACAGGACATATTTGGGATATTTTTTAGGCATCTGACACTCACAAAATGTTACTTGAAAAACTATTTCAAATAGACTTGGATATGAGATTTGGATACAAGCGCTGGCTGCCTGAGAGGAAGTATTGGCTAGGACTGGGTTAGGAGACAGGAATCCTGAGCTATCTTTGTGACTCTACCACATGGTCACCTGTGACACCATGGACAACTCACCTCTCCTGTTTCCCTTCCCTGCTCCACCCTCAGCCATCTCCTTGACTATTGTATATGTAGATTGTAACTTCTTTGGGCCGTTGTCAGTCATCTTAGTCTGTGTCTGTACAGCACCCAGACAACAGGGGTGCTGGTCTGTGACTGAGGCTCCTACACATTATAACAACAGCAACATGTGAATGCATGTATGTCGGCGTGGGTACCACACTGCAGAGCAAGACTCTGATTTTGGCTCAGGTTTCTAGTTGTCACTTGGTTACAACAACAACATGAACAGTACTTTGTGGATTGAAAATAGGCAGAAGGGTTGTAAGCCAAGTATTACTCTTGTGGGAGGTATCTTATAGGGCACTCAGAGGATCTTTGCTTAGACCTGGTCTTTTAATAATTTCATCAGTGACCTAATAAAACGAGTGAGTAGCTGGTGAATAAAACTGTCAGATGCTATACAGCTGGGAACAGCAGGGAGGATTAAAAAAGAAAGAAAGGGGCCTAGAATGAGTAGGAATATAGAAAAATACATTGAGTTTAGGAAAAAACAAGCTCAAGGAAATCATCCAAAATGTACATTTTAAAGTGCAGCCAATGAAAGTAGAGTCCAATGAAATCAAAAAGCAGGTCCTGAGAAAGAATGATCAATGTAGACAGGAGTTAAACCAGAGTCTGCAGTGTATAATATCTGGAGAGGGAACAATGTATGTAGAGGCCTAACAGAAGGAAAATGAAAGGCATGGTTCTGCAGTTAATTGCAATTATGGGTGTCTTGTTGCCAGAAAGATATTGAAGAGGAAGTGAATGGGGTTCAGAAAAAAGTAAAGAAAATTATTAAAATCTCTGGGGCAGGGACTGTCACTTACTATGTATTTGTATAGAGTGTCCTACCATCATCCTCCACCTCCATCACCACTATCAATAGTAGTAATAGTACGATTGAACAGCACTTACAATAATAAGAAAAGAACTGACTTTCTGTTTATACCAACAGAACTGGTGTAAGCAATCAAGGAGATATAATAAAACTTTGAAGGGTGCAAATGAAAGAGGAAGATGGGCCCAATTACTAGGTCAAAAGTATAAGATTGAGAAGGCCTTGCTTCAATTACTTTTACGTCTTCCTGTGTAATACGGGCCATGTAACCTCTCTGTTCCTTTGCTCACAGGAGTGATAGGAGAAGTATTGTGAAACGCTTAGGGACTGTGCTAATATGGGCAATGATTCTCAACCAGGGTGCTGCAGCACCCCGGGTTGTGAGATTCTTTTAAGGGTGTCAAGCAGTATTAGCACTGTTTGGTGTACAAACACCTACACATTATTCACAAAATAAATCTAGATATTTCAAATAGGAATCCATAGTATCAAAACCATTCTGGCCTATTGTGGTCTTTCTGAGTTTGTTGCAACACAAGAATTGCTGTATCATTTTTCTATAGTCAAAAAATGAGTGAAAACTTAGAGCTGGCATTTTCTGAGGGGCATCTTGAGTATAACACGGTTGAGATTCACTCAGATAGAGAAACATGGAGACTAGAAAATAATTTTTTAGGATGATGTATGGGATGTAACTAAGAGAAAAAATAAGACAAGTATCAGAAAATCTTCCTGATTGAGAGCTCTATTAGAGTGTGAAATAGTTTCCGTTGGAAAGTGTTGAAAAAGCACATCTATTGGGACATTTAAAATTAAACTGGAAAAAAAATTCTAGCTCAAGAGGGAAAATATTCTGCATTGGCAGGGAGAAACCAAGGTTATTTAACAAGTGTAAGACCCTTTTTCTTCTCTGGTAGTTATTTTGGTGTTAAAACAGAAATGGGCACAAGGCAAGAAGCAATGCATGCTTTCTCAACAGCTGGACAAATGGTAATGGTAGGGGTTATCCAGCAACCAGACTCACACAAATTTGGCACTAGGAGTCCCTTCATAAATAACTGGTTAATTTATGAAGTAAACAAGATTTGGTAACAAGATTTAACCAAACCCGGATACAAAGCTTAAGTTTGTTGGATTGGATCCTCAGCTGATATAAACCAGGTTACCCTATTGACATGAACACAAACATACAACAATGCAATTTGGTTTATAACATTGTAGAAGAAGGACTGCATGCTCTTAGAATGACCTGCTTGGGTCAAGTCCCTGTGATTTCAGGGGATAGAATTATTGTTGGCCTCTTTCTATTCTTTTTGGCTGCCTCGCTATTATACATATTTTTTCACAAAAGCCTCATTTTAAAGGAAATGTTTCTTCCAGTTTTTGCTTTAATCTTATGCAGAGATTTTAAGAAAAAAAACATCAACTCAAATAGTTCTCATTTGGAAATGTTACAGGTTTGTTTTTTTAACCATAGTAAGGTTTATAGAATACATATAGAATGAAAAGCATAGCTATATATTTATCTATAGTTAGACATAAAATGTTCTTTATTCTAGTATAGTATACTATACTATATAGTAGTAATAGTAGAGCAATGGTATCAAGTTGCAGCAAGGGAAATTTAAGTTAGATATTAGGAAAAACTTTTTTCATGAGGAGCATAGTAAAGCAGTAGAACAGGTTACTCAGCGAGTTAGTGGAATCTCCATCGTTTGAGGTTTTTAAGACCCAGTTAGACAAAACCTTGGCTGGGATGATGTAGTTGAGGATGGTCTTGCTTTGAGCAGGAGATTAGACTAGATAACCTCCTGTGGTCCCTTCTAACCCTAATTTTCTATGAGTCTAGTAGTAGTATACTGCATATAGTATATATGACCAAAATTCAGGTGTGTGGCATCTGAGGGTCAATCAATCTATCTATGCTAAATTTTGTAGGATTTTTAGACAATAACATCTAATAAAATACATTCCACCTTTATACATAGGAGTGATATCACCCCTTTGAAAGGTACAAAAATCAACCTGTTTTCCACTGTATCACATCAGTCTTACACAAGCAAATTATAATAGTATAAAAACAGAGAAATACAACAGTGGATCCAGCTTGTTAGCTCAATGTCCTTTTTTTTATTTTTTATGTTTTTGCACACACACACACACCTCTCTCTCTCTCTCTCTCTTTCTCTCTCTCTGTATATACACCCTAAATGGTTGATTCCATTAATACTTCCCTCTTCCCCTTTCAACACTTGTAATTTAATTTTAAAAAGAAGAAGAATCAATGTCAATTTGTGTCACCACCACCAAAGCATCACCAAAGCTGGTGCAGTCATGAACATCATTATAATCTGCTAATAGGAACAATCAGGGAAGGGTAAAAGGTATATCTGTGCATGTGTGTGTGTGTGCATGCACACATCTGAGAAGGAGGGGGAGAGAAAGGGAGGGGGAAAGAGAGTTTATAAACATCCATCTCCAATAATGAGCCCTCTAGGAAGAAATGAAAAATAGCTAAAGCTTGGTAAAGTCAATTAAGTTGCTTTTAAATAAGGGGTTACCCAGAGAGGCCAAAAGTTAACATGTAAGGCTTATTGCCAGTGCAGTAAAAATAAAATTGTGCTTGAATATTTGAAGACATTTGGTTGCTATTATAGACAAGTGGAGCTAATAGCATGGGGGCCTTCATAAACTAACCACTGGGGCTGGGCATCCTATAAGGACACACTGAAAAGCAAGACTGCGAAGTTCTCTGGCTAAATCATTCCAAATGGTCTATTATAAAAAACGCTGGCACAACAGGCATGGTAAGGACACAGAGCATTTATAATAAAAGCTTTATAATGAGAAGCTCACCCTGTGAATACTGATGAAGGATGTTTAGTTTTTATTAGCTCACAGAGAACATAAGGGCAAAGCTTTGTGATATAGATTCCTATAATGACATGTATATTGTCTGTCCTTACTATTCCAACCTATTTGTAAAATCAGCTGTGTGCATTTACATTTTTTAAATCAAGAATTGGGGTGGGAGAGCATGAGATGTGTAATTGTACCTTCAGGATCTTTTTTGAAGAAGGAGGGGCTCTGGTTTAAACCATGGAGAAGAAAAGAGAAGAAAAAGAAAAGATGACCAACACATGCATTGTTGTTTTTACTCCTGCCAGCCTGTAATGACCTGCTCTTGAGCTCTTTGAAATAAATGGAGATTATGTGTTGGCTTTGGTGGGAACTGTGTGGGACTTATGGCTGCACTTACTCAGACTATGCCCCCAGATGGCAAACCTGTCTGATAAGGAAGCTAGTAGAGCTGTCAGCATTCAGCACCTGTTTCTGCTGTGTTTACCTGCATTGAAAAGTACCTTGAGTCATAAGGACTTGTTTGCAAAATAGAGGGCTACTCTGCCCAAGTAAGGGCTGCTGAATCGAGCCCTTATAGGCCTTGTTGCCTAAATTTCAGCACCTATGTCTACATTGAAACACCCACATAAGAAGCCTGGTTTTCCAAAAGGCTGATGACGGAGCACCTGCTATTCCCACTGAAGACAATGGTAATTCTCCTATCCATTCAGTGCTTGAGGGAAGACGCCAGAGTTTGAGCTATCCCATATTAAGGATGTGATACATCCGTGTATTCTGTATTCATGAGGGGAGGGTGGAGGGGAAATGCTGAATTCCTTACCAAAGACTTTCTCAGGCAATGCTCTAGTGCATTGCAGCCAAGTCAGTGCAGTTCCATTGAAACTCCTCTTTCAGCCTATGTATTCTCCTTGACATACATATGCATTGTTTTCCAGAATATAGTTGGGGATTATACTGACTGGCTGGCAAAGAACTGGACCCTGATATTAGTGTGGGCAATATTTACTGAAGTCAGCATTCATTAGTTACCAATTTATCACATGTCTGATGATGTCATGGTGAGCCTCTTCCCAATAGAAGACCCAAATACAGGAGAAAGCATGAGGTAACTAATCATGTGTGTATCCTTGAAGCAGGTAACTCACCCTTAACTTATTGTACACTGCTAGCTTTTCCACAAAAGTCACACGTTTCCTGACCACTTACATGGCCCAGGAATACTTTTATTTCATTGTGTCTGAGCACCTTACATTCTTCAATTTATCCTCACAAGGTCCTTATGAGGTAGGCTACTATTATCTCTGCTGTGCAGAGGGGAACTGAGGCACAGAGAAACTATGAGACAGATTTTTAAAAAGTACTTAAGGATCCTAACCATTAGGACAGGGGGTTTTCAGGAGAATCAAAATCAGTAGGAGTGAAGGACATCAACACTCCTAGAAATCCCACTAGACACCTCTATACACATACACCCCCTTTAAAAAAAAATCATCAGCAATTAGCCCAAGGCCACTTAGGCAAACTTGTAGCAAAGCATGGAAATTAAACCAAGGTGCCCTAAGTGCTGGGCTGGTCTCCTTACCACTGGTCCATTGCTTTTGTAACCTTAGGTACCTCCTACTTAGAAAACAGGTAGAAGGAGCATGTTTGAAGTGGAGAGTATGTAAGAGTTCAGCCCCACTGACTCTTCATAGCCAATGTGCAAAAAGAGGTAGAAGTAGGAATAACCACTTTTTATTTCTTATGTTACAGTTGTGCTGAGAGGATCCAGCCAGGATTAGAGCTGCCTTGCGTACAGCATTGGGCAAACAGGTAAAAATGCATACTCCATGCCTTAACTTCATAGCATAAATAAAGCAAGAGAAAGGAAGGGTGATAAGGGAAACAGGGAGAACATACTTTGTCCTGGTCACTCAGGATGTGGTGCTGTTGCAGCCCTAAACTGAAATCCAAATGATCCGAGGTTCAGCCCAGTTCCCCATCCACCAAAACTTGCAGCTCACCTTTTCAAACTGGAGCATGACGCAGGAGAGGGGAGACCAGTGGGGGAGAGGAATCTGCCTCTATTTGTTTATCCACAAGTAAATTATAGCTGCAAATCTGTCAGGCTGGTCCTGTGGTTTGGGGTTTGGGTGAGAGTTTCCTTGGCTTTATGGTCTTGGCTGTTATACATTCCAGGTTTCCTTTCTAGCCCTTGATAAACACTTCTTACCAAATGCTCAGGTAGAAAAGAATCCTAAATATTGGGGTGGAAAACCCAAAAGCCCAGATAAAAGTAAATCTTGTACGTCACTAGATTCCTACGTGAATGAGCAAACTTGGCTAATGAGTGGTCGGGGCAGTGCTTATGTTTTTCACATGTGTCAAACTGAGAGCCAGACTGCTACGCTCTTATGCTCAGCAGGTTGGGCTGTAAGTACCTTCATCAGCCAGCCTATCTGATTTCTTTTTCTGACCCTGTCTGAAGGTTCAGATGATAGCATGCCAAAAAAATAGATGCATTAATGGATTTGGAGGGGCTTGAACAGGGTAGAATAGAATTGCACTTAGGCACCTAAATTCAATTATACACCTAAAATTGAAATAGAATCTGGCCATAGGTGTCTTCTCCCATCAGTTACTGTTAAGCATGTTTGACCCCCTGATGTGAATAGAATCACCCCACCTCAGGCCCTGCTATAGCAATATGAGCTTGATATATTTAGGCCATTCAGTACACACCCAGCTCAAGCCAATGGGAACACAACACCTTACCTGATCATTTACAATATAATACTGCAAAACCATCACAAAACACTTTGCACCATGCTTCATTTTTGCCTGCATACTAATAATATACTGTGCACACAACTTAAGTGCAACATACTTTAATCATGTCAGGAAACACATCAGAAATACTGATAAAAAACAGCTAAGCTGAAGACACTCCAGTTGTGCAAAATACAAAAAAATATGCCCTCAGTTGAAATTGCCAGAATTTCCATCAGTAAGGGTTTGAAAAAACTTACAGTATATTACAACCATTGACTATAATCATAAGCCAAAATTATTTATTGCAAGGAAGCAGACCTCAGAAGTTTGTCTGATAAAGATAAAGCAACTAAGAATTTCATCTGACAGCACTGACAAAGCTGAGTCCTGCTCTGTCTGACTTACTATTGTAGTCCTCTACTTTACACAGTGGAAGTACCATCAATAGCATGGAGAGGCTTCAGCCACGACTGGGGCACCAATATGCTGAGACCCCCCCCCCCCCCCCCCCCCCCCCCCCCACAAAGACCTTATCAGAAAGACAGAGAGGGCGTGTCTACACAAGATGCTAAATGAGCAGTAGACTATTTCTACTGTGCATTAGCGCAGCAGGCAAACCCGTGCTAATGGGCTAATGCACAGTAGAATTAGCCTACTGTGCATTAGCATCACAAACAAAATGTACACCAGTGCTACTGTACATAACGTTAGTACCTGTTATTACAGGTACTAAATTTAATGCACCATAAGTATAGCGCATTAATGAACATGTAGACATGGCCAGTGTCTTTTTGGGGAAACAAAGACACAGAAAGGTGAACTGATTTCCCCAAGGCTAGGCAGCCTATTAGCAGCAGATCTGTGAACAGAAATTAGTTCTCCAATCTTCCAGGGCCAGTGTCCAACCTGCTAAGGTGTATCCTAGGATTCTTCCCACCTGATTGCCTATTTCCCCTCTGTTTCCCCTCCAAAGTCCTTAAGGAGCATGGTGAAAGACTTGTCTACCCAGGTTTTTACATGTTATGTTAAATCAGTAGAAATGTGATTCTTTAATTCTTCTCCCTAAAGAAGATGAGTTATTTAGAAAGACAATAGCTAGCTAACTAGGCAGGCAGGCATGCAAAAAAAGAACACCACAGCTCCCCTTTCTATCCCTCCACACACTTCTCTCATTCCCTGGAAAGTGACACACATGGAAGTGGGCAGAGCCATCTCCATGATGGGGTGTCATCAACATTGGCTCCACTGAAGCTTCTCTGAAGGCGCTCCCTGTGGTATTTTACTGGCTGGGGTTGGGAGCTGTAATGGAAAGAATGTGGGGAATAGATGCTTCCTGGAATGTTATCTCCAGCTCTTCTCTATCTCTTCAATGTTGTATTTAAAAAAAAAGGAACATCTCCAGACACCCTAATGGGATTTTTCCTTCTTCTCCCAACTCATTGACACTGTAGCAAGATCAAAGAATGTTCCTTCCGTGGAGCACACAGACTGTGGATTCAAAGGACAAACAGAGCTTGCAGCATTGTAGGACACAGTCTGTGGCCTCCCTTCCCCATTCACTGTGAGTGCAGGACAAACCCCAGTGACCATGGTTCCAGCCATCTGCCTGGAAAGCACAAGCACAAGCAAATGCCATGATGATTTAAATAGCATGTAAACAAATATGCAAATTGCACCCAGCCCCTGGGTTTTTGGCAGGTGGCCAGTGTGATGATTTATGATGCAGAATTTGGACATCCCTGCTACATCCATTCCCCCAGCTAAAACTCCATGCTTGTCCTGTGCCCTGCTCAGAATGAGACCATGCCCCAATGTCTGGGGCTTGCTTGTTTAATTTGGCTCCCACATTGATGCCCACAAAGCTCTGAATTTCCTTCTGACTTACGGCTGCACATTTCAACTCCCATTTCCTCCAGAGGCAAATGGGTGCATTCACCTTTGTAATAAAAACATAGTGACTGCTGGGCAAAAGGCCTAATGCAACTCCCACTGAGGTGGATGAGGGTTGATTTAATTCACTTCAGTGGGTGTTGGATTGGATCCCAAGAGCAGCAATTATGCCAGTTTGCAAGACCCCTTCAGAGGCCACCTCTGGGGAATGAGTGGTAACTGCATTTCCAGTGAGTCAGTGTCCCCATTTCCATTCAGGTTTTCTCAGTTCTAACTTGTGCTTCCTTAACAAGTCATAAATTCAGATGCATGGATTTTCTCTGTCCTTTTTTTTTTTGACTTCCACTTAATGACCTGACTCTCTAAAATATGGCAAGCATTTTCCTTCTAAAATACTTGAGGTTTAGGACAGGTAGTAAATGAAGACCTGCCTTCTCCTCTTAAAATATTATATTGCTGGACTCCTGGCCTTGAACCCAGCCTTATTGGCTCCTAGGAAAGGGGATGCATTTTTCGTTCCTACTTTTCAATTAGCTGTAATGTTTGCCTCCTCCTTCCCCCACCCCCCCAAAAAATCTTTACAGTGGCACAAGGCAATATTATGCTGCTACCACTTTTATTTCTTCCACCCCAGTAGGAGTTTAGCACAGCAGATATAGATTTGCTTCCAGGTTCTGTATGCAATAGTTCTAGTCAAAATCATGGAGCTACCCTCCTTTTACACTTGCTGTAATAACATGGGCCATAGTTACTCTGAAGTTTACTATTGTAGTGAGGAGGCTGCACTTTTTGAAGTTCCCATGGCCAAAGCTTTCAAGGCCAAATCTTCCTTGATTGTCTCTTTACAACAGCCTAGTGATGGCCAATTCCCTGTTTTAGTGATGAGGAATGGATACACAGAGCAGAGTAAGTGACCCATCCCACAGAAATGATCTGGGGCTGAACTTAGCTGTCCTGAACCCACTGTCTCTATCAGACTATACTTCTCTACCTCCTTCATTCACATTAAGGACTATTTGCCTGAGGAAGGGTATGAGAGATGTAGTCATAGTACCATAAATCATTTTTCAGACCCTGAGTTTCTTGATACTTCCCATGTGTAAAGTGTATTACAACTCCCCTTCACTGCCCAGTCTGGAGAGACTACAGGAGAGAAGCCACAACCCGGCTTAGATAGCTTAACCTCAAATGATAGAATATTATGATTTTGTCTGTAAACTCAGTCCCCAGTGAACTGGTCAACATGGGAGCTGTCTCAAGCTCAGTTCTCTGCCTGTTTGATATTATTTTCTTTTAAAGACAAAGCTAATTGCTCTAAAGTGGGAGACCAATCAATTATTTTAATAGCAACACTGTGAGGTTAAACACTGCATTCCTTGGCATTGACTTCAGGATTGCTACCTCACACACAAATGAACACACTGGTAAGATGTGGTAACTCAGTTCCCTTCTGCAGCATGGAGCAAGGGAGTAGGAAATACTATCAAAATGGAAGGGTTCCCTCCTAGAAGGCAAGAGAAGCGTTTCTGTGGCTTTGCCTTGACTGCAGAAGTCCTTTTTGGCAACACAGACAGTTCAGACTCCCTCTGCCTTTGAGAGCCTATATCAGGTCTGAGTGGAGGCAGAAGCAGAGAAAAGCCAACCTGTCCAACACTCTCCAAGAACCTTGGTGACTTTCCAAGTGGACAGCATGGGGAAATTAATAATGCTGGATGTATTGCTGACAGGGATGATCAAGAAATAGTGGGGGAAGCCATGAATCATTAATCTGGCAATTCTTTTTGGTAGTTGAATAGCAAATATTTATTCAGAAATGTGCCACTTGATGGTCAGTTGGTCAAATGAACCCCATGGAGGATATCAGCAGACCACCCTGCTCCATAACTTCTGCTCTATGCTATCACTTCTCTGTCCCCAGTTTGCCTTGATGGGACATAGGGCCACATGCAAAACAAAGAAAGCCAATGGCTGTATTTCAGATTTCAGTACATGGGATTAAATCTGAATATCTCCTAAATTTCAACCTTATTAGTAATTGGTATCCTCACAATTCTTAAAGGTGCCAGGAAAAAGTAAGACCCATAAGGGGTGGAGCCATATACCCATAAAGTAAGAGACAATCTCAGTGCCAAAAAATACGTGGATTTCCCAACAGAGTCTTGTGTTGGAACAACCGCAAAAATGCATTTCCTTTTCCTGATTTACACTAAAATTTTGTTTAAATAGTTTTCGGGGCTAGCTACCTTGTGTTCAACCTAGCAGCAAGGCAACATCTCATCCCTTCCATGAACCCCAGCTCCTTAAAGGGAGAATATTTTAAAAATTCAGATGCTTCAAAACTGTTGAGACTTGGATTCAACAAAGCTCTTGATCATGTGTTTAATGTAAAGCATGTGTTTAAGTCCCTACACTTGTAAATTGTTTGAAGTTCAGAAAGTGCTTATGATTTTTTTTAAATTGGGACCTTAATTTGGAAGTGCTTTTCTTACTTATGTGAGAGGAAATGATCAGACACACAAAGATTATAAACGGTCCATCCTAAAGCAAGCTTCCTACATCCTTGTTTTGGCATGGATAAAAGAAGTTAAATATGCAGTGATACTGGTTTCTTTCAGTTCCAGCGCCTTCACTGAGATGTGTGGGTGTCCAGCTCTTCTTAAAAATAGTCCACTCATATTTAAATGCCTAAGTAGGTCTCTATCTATGTATATTTAGATACACAGATCCAAAGGCTTAGTTTCTAGCTCTGTAATCAGAGCTTATTAAAAGGTATGAAGACTATTTTTTATGAAAGGTCTTTGCTGTAAGTTTTGAGGATTTTCCACCACTTCTACAAGTTGTTTAAGAAAACCTATGTATTTCACTAAGTCACTCACTGTGGGCTGCTTTTTTGATCAACATTTCAAAAAAACATTTCTACCCACCTTTACTTTGAGCACAGACTTCATAAGAATATCAAACAATGAAAGTATTAAGTAATTATTTGCTTTGCAATTACTTTGTAGACCCCTGCTTTAAAATATAAACTACCTATGACACTGTAATGCTTACCATAGATATATATTTGCTGCAGCTGATAAAGATAGGAAAAATAGCACAAGAGCTCACTGAGTTAGATAGGGATTGTTGATAAGGGCAGAGTTAAGGCTGTTTGGCTGAACAAACTGACCTACCCATATTGTTCAACGGTTTTTAAAAACCGTACCTTAATTTAACTTGTCCTTGCTTTCCAGTGTATATCTGCTATGTTAAATCAATAGTGTTTAATTTGTTTAATTAAGTTGCGTGAGCTTATCACTTTAACTCTGCTTGCTTTTTTCTTTGAAGAAAGGTGTTTAATGCTGAGGTGTAACTAATGCAACTTACTGAGGTGTCCAAATTTCATTGCAAATTGACGCGAGTTTGGCTCCCCATAGTCAGATTTTTAAAGGTATTCAGGCACTTAAAATGAAGTGACATGCTTAGTGTTACTACTCTCAAAAACACCGTTGAAAATATCATTAGGTTCCTATCTGGATTTTGTAGCACCTAAATATCTTCAAAGACCTGCCCCTACATCCTTTTGGGAATGAGATTTAGCGGCCATTATAAAACGGGACACAGGTTATAGCCGTACTGGTCTAGAGGCAAAATGAATCAGAACTCGTGGCAGTGGTGATATTGTTTATTAGACCAACTAGATATTTGCAAAAAACATCTTCATTTGCAAGCTTTTGGGTGCACACACCCTTCCTCAGGTATAGGCGAATGCAAAGATCGTAAAATTTCTCCCAGGTGGAAATGAAAATTCGTAGTTCACAGGAGAGCTGATACTGTTATAAACTAAAGTCTCCAGGTTGGAATAGTTTATTTTGTGCAAATTAGGATCAGCTAAAAGCTAGAACAGGCTGTTTGCCTCCCAGTCCCCCGCTGTTGGCTTTAGTAGAATTCCTCCTAATTTACACTAGCTTGATGAAGTCCGGTATCAGACTATGGCTGCTTATAAAGAAACCATAACCGCATCCCAGCACATGCTTAGTAGTAAAGTGCTTGAAGATCAGATATCCAAAATCTCTTTTTTTGAAGGGGTGGAGGGGAGGGCGGGACTAACATCTGTTGGGAAGCTATGTAGAAATCAAAGTCAACCCTAAAGAAAGAAAAAAATGTAATTACAAACAACATCCATGTAAATGATGTATGTCCCCAGCTAGGGATTCCACCCCACAACAATGACAATAAACAGCAAAGTGGAAATCAGTTTAGCAAAATCAGTTTCCAGGAGTGGAAAACACAGATGTCAGATTCCTGCAGTCTGCAGTCAAACATCTTGTTCCTATTTCATACGGAACCCACTCTTTCTCCGGGTTTTTAAATATAATTCATCCTACTATATTACAAATGACACACGTAAAGCAGCTTGCCCGGAAAATATTAATAATTGAATCCGAGGAGAGTTTCTAACATCCAGAGAAGCGGTTCTTAGTCTAGCTGAAATTAAATAAAAAATAGCCCTGATTTTTTCCAGGCGATCTGGAAATTGGACTGTGGGCTGTACGGAGTCTCTCTGAGCACAACAGAAATAGGATTAAAGCAGGTGATGCTTTGAACTTAGTTTAGAAAACTGACCGTCAAAGCCGACCGTCCAAAAGTTTAGTACACAGATTACAGGGACTTGTCTAGTTAGGTCTCCATCAAAGTGCCTCTGACTTCAGTAAGTCAAGTTAAAATAAGAAGTCATGTTGCTTGGGTTAGCTCCCAGTATTGTTTTATCCGCGTGTGAGTACTAAATGGACAATTACTCGGCTGCCCAGTGCCTAGCACAAAGTCTTCTTTCTTTGTCCCTCGAAGGGTGCGGGCAGAGCATTTTACCGAGGTCGGAAATACACACAAATAGCAGACAGAAAAGCAGTGTGAAGGTCTATTTTGGGCTGTCTGATCCCACCGCAGCCCCTAGTTGAAAACAGATTCTTCTCTCTCCTCCCACCTCAAAATCCTCTGCTCTTGATACACTTGTCGAAGAAGAAAAAGGAAGTCTGCACTTTATAAACAACCAAATATATATGCTCAGGATAAAAGGCAGGCTCCAGAGAGCAGGCTGGCGTGTTGGTAAGAACTTTAATGACATTACCAGTTCTTCAGACCAGAAAGGGCATATCACTGCTGGTGCTAGATGGTCGCCACATGTAGCTTTATACATATATACATATATAAAAGGGTGGGGGGAGAAAAAAAATCTCCCTTTTATGCCAATAAATAACTGAGCAGAAGAGAAAATATTTACCACCGTTTTTCAGGATTCCTTATGCATGCGGTAATACACTCCTCCCGAGAAAATGAGCCCATAAAGAAGCACAAGCCGTTTCCTCCACTGCTACTGGAAGCGCGTGCTCGGGGCTGCCCAGAGACAGGGCTAAATGACCCGCGCTCCCGCCCCGCGCTCACCCGCGCATCTTCCACCCAGCTTCCCCTGCGTGCAGCCTCTCCCCGGCTCCTTCTGCTTTCCCCCCTTCTCCCAGGTTCCTTCTTTCCTCTGTTTCCCCTTCTCGTCTTCTTCCACCTTCTTTCCCCACACCCATTTTCTTTCTCATCCGTCCCTCACTTCTCTCTCTCCCGTGTCCATGCCCCTTCTTCCCTCCCACCGCTCGGCCGGCTTGAGTCGCCCGGCCCGGCCGGGCCGGGGTGGGGTGGAGGGGTCTCCCCGAGGCTGCCGGCCACACCGTGGCTATCAGGAGTCCGGCGCTGGAGCCCGGCTCCCCGGACGCACCCGGCTCCTCGACACCCCCGCGCTGCCCCGGGCTCTGCGGGGGGAGAAGCCGCCGCCCCCAGCCTTGCAGCCCTCCCAGGCGGCTGCGAGCCGGGCTGCGGGCCTCCCCGGCCGGTCTGATCCCGGCTCCGCGCCCGGCTCGCCTCTGCCTGCTCCAGGCTGCTGCCCACACGCACTCGGAGCACCAGATATCAATGGAGTCATAACTGAGGGCTAACAGCCCTGGCAAGCCACCTTTAATGTGCAGGCAGGACGCGCCGTGCGCGGGGAGCTCCTAAGCCGTGATCGCTTCCTTAAACGCCTTGAAGTCTCATTCCACCAGGAGCGCGAGGAAGAGCAGCACATGGGCTCCCCCCCCACCCCCGTGACACGACCTGCGCCTTGTCCTGCGTGGGGCCGCCCAAGGGCGCCCCCGGCCCCCGCGGCCCCGGCCCCGCAGCCACAGCCCGGGCTGCAGTGCCCGCGGGCGGAGGTGTCTGCAGATAAACCAAGTCGTTTCACTTTCTTTTCTTCTCTGTCTTCCTTAGAGGTAGCGAGGTCGTGCCCCCCCCCGCACCTCTCCCTTTCTCTAGCGAAACCCGCCGGCGATGCGTGCGGGGATGGGGGGCTTGTTGTCTGGGAATCACAGAAACACTCGGGTGGGAAGGCACCTCGGGAGGGCATCTAGCCCAGCCCGCTGCTCAGCCCCAGCGAGATCGTCTCGCCGAGGCTTTGTCTACCAGGGTTTAACACCCTCCAAGGATGGCGAGGCCACCACCGCCCTGGGCTGCCAGGTCCGGTGCTCGACGACCCTTCCTGTGCGAAAGTTTTCCCTGATATCTAACCTAAATCACTTCTTCGGCTAACTTTTAGGCGATGATCCCTTAAACAAAAGAAAAACAGAGCTCGCTTGTATCCCTTTTTAATCCCTTCTGTCTCCACCCCCTCCCCCTTGGAGCTCGAGGAATTGACACCCCATCCATTAGGTTTGGTCCTCTGCTCAGCTGAAGCAGCGATGCAGTCTGGGCAGCCTGAATTCCCGCGCCCTCTGTGTGCAGGGCTAACTACCGACTCATTTCTTTTTCTTCCTTTTTTAAATTTCTTTTACCTGCCCATCCTGCTACCCTGCTGCCAACAAGGTGCTGCCCCCCCCATACATACTCTTGAAGTTTTGCTGGCTTTTTAGGGTTCACGTCTTCATAAACGTGTAGCTACTTCTTCCTAATCCGAATTCCCTGCTTCCCCGCTCCAGCAACACCAACAAAGCAACACACGTCGCGCATCATGTAATGACCGTCCTTGCATCCAAACGTATCCACGGCCCCGTGCTTTCCTCCGGAGACAGCAACGCCGGACCGGACCGGGTCGGACCTCAGGGGGTTTGTTGCTGTTGGCAGAGCCTGACCACGATCTCTCTGAGATGGGAAACGGCCGTAAACACGAGGGCAGAGAGAAAACTTGCCTTAATGGACATGGGTGCGGGAAGTCTGGACGTGGCCCTGGGCTGTGGGTTGCTGTCCTGCACTTCACCAGCTCGCTTGGGTACTGAACAGGGGAAGGAGAGGGGGTGAAAAGCGATTAAAACAAAATCAAAGCAAACAGCCTCGAAGCAATATGGACGTAAAAGGCGAGATGAGGATCGAGCTGGTAGAAAGTGAGATCAGCTCGCGCTAGTTTGGAAACCATCTAGCTTTGATGTGTCGGCTGCTTTTGGAGGGGACTGAAATCTTGGGAGATGGCTGCTTTTCGGTAAAAAAAAACCAGCAAAGGACGAAAGAGTTGGGAAGAACGTAGCCGGAGCCCGGCTGCCGGCAGAAAAAAGCAGTTTCAGGCGCGCGAGGGGCTGGGACGCTGCCACGGACGGGCACGTGTCTGTGGACGGCTCCCAGTGGCCCGCGCGTGGCACCTGCTTCTCACAGCGAAAGGTTTCAGGTGCAGCAGGGGCTCGGGGCTGGTGTCGAGCCGAGCCTTCATCGTAGCCCCCCTTCGCCTGGTTAGTGGGAGCGGACGGCGGTGCCAAACCAGGCGTGTGCCACCCACCTGGGGACACCTTGTCTTGTTACCCTCAGTCTGTTAACACCCCCCCCCCTTTTGTTATCCTCTACCGACCAACACACATACATAGAGGAACATCCTGGGTATACGCGTATATTTATACCCCCCCTACACACACACACACGCACACACGGGCCCATATATGGAGGTGCCATATTTACACAGACCCCCTCGAAGAGCACCTATGCACAGCTCGTGGCTTAAAACGTCCGTCGTTGAATTAAGGCGTGCTTCGCAATGAACCAAAGACCAGGCGCTAAAATATCGCCTTGTGCTCACCTTCCCCGTCAGTAAAAGCGGGTAAGACTCACCCTAACCCACACCTCGATCCCGCTACACCAAATGTGTTGATTCCCACCAATGGGCTAGACTTGCTCATATCCCTACCAGGAGATGGGAAATCGCACAGGGCTAACGGAGAAAAGCAATAACCGAGTCAGTCGGTCCCTGTTGTGTGTGGGCTTTCCTTTTCCACTCCTGAAATCCAGCCTTTCAGTCCTCTGCTCTTGCACGTTGCGATAGGAAATGTGCCTGCGCCCCGCTGCGATGCCGAGGGAGGCGAAGGCGAGCACCGGTCTGTTTGGGAGGGTTTCGGTATTAATGGTCAAACAGCGGGGGGACTCTGGTTTAAACAGATCCACATTTCGTCTTACAATTTTAATTTTCAGGGGGGGATAAAACGGGGTGGGGGGGGAATAATCTGTACCCGCACCGCAAGGTAAACGAGGGGCATTAACAAACCTTCATGCCGAGCAGAGCTCGGACTCCGCACGTTTCACCGTCTGCAGCTGCTCTTAAGGATCAGGGGGTTTTCCTCCCCAGGGGCGAGTTTTAGTCGAAGAGGGAACAACTCAAAACTTGATTTGGTTTCGTCTAAGCTCCCAGACACACCGAAGAGGCTCTTCAAAACAAACTCACTTTGCGGTGCGGTCCCTCGATCCCGGCTCGGCTCAGCTCTGCCTGCGCACGGTCGCAACAAAAGCGACCGCGAGGAAGGCACGCGCTGGGGCTTTGGGGGCTGCTCGTGTCCGGCGAGCCCGCCGTAGCTTGCTTCTTTGTTCCCCGAGCTCAGTCGCCCTGAGCGGCGCAAGGGCCCCGGCCCGGGCGCGCCTGGCGGGCGGCGTGCAGAAGGAGAAAACAGGACAAAAGGTGCGTGGTAGGAGGTTGCAGGCACACGCTGCCCAGGGGCAGACGCAGGTCTGCAGCCAGCCCAGCCTCATCCGAACCAAAAAGGAAAACAGAAGTGTTATTCTAAGAGCATTTGGATGATGGGAAGGGCTCGCTTTTCGGTGTATTTTCCCCAGCCCTTGGTGGGGAAAAGGGCTGCCTGGAAGTTTCAAGCGAGTGACCATCTCTGTGACCTGACTGATGTCAGTGTCTCGGGCACTGGATCTCCCCTTGCCCGGGAATATTTGCTGATCGTTTTCTGGCCGCAAAAATAAGGGTCCCTAATTGATCCCGGTGCCCCCGGCTTCCCCGCAGGCGAATCGTAAGGAGCAGCACACGGAAACAAAGAGCACGGGAAACAAATGCAATACACCTAGAAATGAAGGCTGGCTTCGTGCAATCAGCCGGGACAATTCACAAGGAAATGCGGCTTTCCCCTAATATTCTTTAAAAGGTTTCCTAACTTCCCCTCTCCC
This sequence comes from Crocodylus siamensis, assembly GCF_052110815.1. Classification (NCBI taxonomy): domain Eukaryota; kingdom Metazoa; phylum Chordata; order Crocodylia; family Crocodylidae; genus Crocodylus; species Crocodylus siamensis. The sequence continues at coordinate 51,289,163 of NC_143403.1, forward strand.
CCGCAATCTACTGCTCCTAATGCCAGTCTCGTGGTTACCTACTTTAAATTTGTGCCCATCCGGACACTGATTCCTTTTTAAAACCGTCCCTTTCCCCCCTTCCAGTTTCGTGGTATTGATCTTGAGTGGTCTCACCCGAGCCCCGCTCTTGTAAACGCAGTCTGCAGAACTGCGCACTTGCCCATCCAAGCACGACAGGATCACCGCGAGATCCACATGTATCTCTTGCTCTTCCTGCTGGGCGATTGCACCAGGCTTTTACCTTGTGCCAACGCTCACTGTTTTCACTGACTTCACGTGTCAGCTTCAAACACCTCCGGAAAAAAACCCCTTCCCGGTGATTCCCAGCCCGGAGCCTGGGACTGCCAGTGCTCAGGCGTAATAAAGATTCATTTCGCTCATTTCTAGTGCTAGATTCAAACTACAGGACACAGCAATTGAGTACCCGATGCTGCAACTATTGAAAACTAAAACTGTCCCCATTTTTTCTGGCAGAAGGATCGGGCCCCTCTACTAAAAAGAGAGGCATTGTCTTTTCTTCCCTTCCCTGCCTTGCTCGGGAATGGTTGAAGGAGGTCGGATTCCTCCGAGCAAACAAAAAAGCTACAGTGGAAAGTTAATGACTTTAATGGGAGTCTTAAGCACGGCACGCAGGATCGGGCCCTCCGCTAACAGCCCTGGGTTTTTATACCTGGAGCTGAGCGCTCAGGACTGTAAGAGGAGGTTTTGTAGGACTCGAAAGATCTATTGACACAGGGTTTTTATAAAGCCATTAATGTTTCCCAGAGCTTCATATTAACTCAGGAATCACTAAAGGTCGATTTGTAAATGTCTGGACATTAGAAATGTAGGAGATGTTGTAAAGCTAAGGCAGTTGCCTGTATTAAAATAGGAGGTCCCTTTGTGCGATTTAAATCTGAGCCAGAACCTTGCTTAAATTGCAGTCAACTGTCTCATTAGAATGAGGAAATGCGAAGAGGGATGCATGCCTTATAAATAAAGCCACCTCCACCTCCAAGGAGGGAGTTAGGGAACTCACAGACTGCTTGCTCCTATTGTGACAGCTGCCATTAGTGATACACCCCTGTCCCCAACACCCCCTCCTCAACAGCTGACTGATAGGAGAACAGGGCTTGGATAACTGGGTCTGCAATTGAATGTGCCTTCCTCATCTCAGAGCCACAGATACCATCAGCGCTTGGGGAACACTAGGTCTAGTGTCTCTACTGAAAAGAGGTATTGGAAGGGGGTGGGGGATGGCAAAGCTTCCCCCCCCAAAAGTGAAATAAATGACCCCTACCCCTCAAAAAAAATCTCACATTGAAAATCCATTTCTGGTCAGATTAATAATCTCCCCCTGCCCTGACACCAGCTCAGTTATTTTTCTTATTAAGGTCATTGAGATGAATGGCGCTCTGTGTGTGCATGTTTGTAGGGGTGATCAGTATTATCTGCACTCCACATGTTTGGCATATTTATATCAATATATATGTGTGTCTGGAGGAGGCAAGATCCCTTTAAAATAGCACTTTGATTACCCAGTTTAACACAAAACACAGAATAAGACAATGTTTGATATTACAATGTAAAACACATTTGTGGTATGCTGTGGGGATGGCATGCTCCTCCCTCTTTTCCTGTTTCTGTCTGGTCCAGACAGCCCCCACCCCCCTTCCAACATTCAGAGGCCACATTCCCTCAAACCCCGAGTTCAATATCCATACCCCCACATACACACGCACACTTTATAGGAATTCAGCTTCAACAGTAAACTCTCAGCTTTTCAGATCATCTAGATATGAACCTCCAGTTTTCTTTAACATCGCAAATAGTAGCAGTAATAATAATGTTCCATTTAAGTAGTGGCCCATAGTCAAGGGCCTATTGGACTTGAAATTATACAACAACACATTAAATCTTAAATCCAAACCAAAAGTATGACTGTCCCAATAAAAACAACTGGATACAACAACTTTAACAATTCTACAAAAACTTTAACAACTGGATACAAAATCTTCAACTGCTTTTACGCAGCTATTCAGCCACAGTTGTGCTATCATTTTTTAAAATAAAGCCCCTCAAACAAGCCACAGCTAAAACACCACCAGACTCCCAAATGCAACGCCCAATCTTGAATTCCATCAGCTAAGCTTCAAGGCATTTATTCCAAGAGAAAAGCCTGAACTGTGAATTTGCCAGAGGGGGCTGAACTCTGTTGCTTTGTGCACATTTCACACACAGCACTCTAACCCAAGTGCGTTTTTGAAAGACGGAGTCTGATTTGGAAAAAGTGGGGTGCCACCAATAAAAAATAAAATACCATACAAAGGAGATTAAGTAGAGACACTAAGGTTGAAATTCTCATTTACACTTAAGCCTTATTTCCCTGGAAAAATAGGGCCATTTTAACTACAAGTGTATTTATGTGGACTTAGCTGCACCACTCACAGGTCTAGACACTTCTATTTCAATCTGAACTAGGCTAGCTCAATTTTTATTGTATGTATATTACATTCTATTATATATAATCAAATACAGTATTGACATCAAGCAAGTAAACTGAATCAAGCCACTTTTAATTCAGCCAATAGGAGATGAAAGGTAGTTCATTATATAGTATGCTACATCTAGGCTGAAGAGACTTGTGTTAGATCTTCCTACTGCTGCTGGCTTTCTCTAGAATCCAGGAAAAATAAGTGAATAATTTTACTAATTCTCTACCTCAGTTTTCCATCTGTAAAATGGGTGTAAGATCACTACCCTACATCATGGGGATGAGGTAAAGTGATCAAATACAATGGAGCTACATAGCAGAAAGAAGCATGAGTATTTTCACTGGTTTAAATGACACTGTTTTTAAGACATTATTTTAAATGAGCCTAGTGCAAATGTCTTGACTGGATAAGGCTTAGCCCAGCTACCCTGCTTGGCAGAGTAAAGAGACTTTAGAAAGGGCACAAGTGCACAGGATGTCATAAAAGAGTCTTGTGGTGTAAATAAGCAGGACGAAATGCGGAGCACGAACAAAATCATGCCTTTCCCCGATGTGGTGATGCTAGCAGAAAGCACCTATAGATGCTGTGTTTACAACATGCCATTTGGAGAAGTGATTTAAGCTACATCAGCAACAGAACTCTTGTCAGTTCACACTGCAGCTCTACCAGGGAGTTTGCTGGTAGAGATTGCTGAGCCTGGCAAACCCTTTTAAGTATAACCAAACTCTCCAACCCGGAAGGACTCTAAGATGAACTCTGTCTGCACACAGGCACTGTGCCAATTTACATGGCCGTGTTAAGGGATACAACTCCCCTGTAACAGAACAACACTGGTGTGAAGGTGCTTCATACAAGGTTAGTTTAGGTTTGTATGAGAATGGGATTTAATTTTATCAGCATAGGGCACCTTTCTACTAGGATAAATCTGCCCACTCTAAGAGTTGACCTGGGATAAATATTTCAGTAAAAAAAATCACACTGTTAACTGGAATAGCTATTCTGGCACAAAATCTTCATGTGGAGCAGACTTCAGAAGAGTGTATGGGGAAAAGCATTGTTCCCATTATTTGTGGCCTCTTTCCTAGTAAGATTAGTCAGGTCTGGATCACTCTGAAAAGCTAGTAAACATTAAGACTAATCTATGATTGAAATTTTATAATGAAAGCAGGGAGGGGAATTATTAACTTATAAAATTAATATCAGCTTCCTTATGCTCCTCTTTTTTCCGAAGGATTGTATAATTCCACATTTAGGGCCAAATCCTGCTCCTTAGTCCTATGAACAGTGCCAGCAAGTCTTTCTGTGTAGAGGCAGATTTTAACCCCATCAGACACTAAATAGATAAGCAGCACCTGCTTAACTTTGAGCATGTATTTTCATTCCTTTGGCTTTGACTGACCTCAAGGACAAGTTTAAAGTTACGAATGGGTTTAAATAAGTTGCTGAACAGGGAAGGATTTTGCTTGATTGGGGCCTCTATCTACACAAGCATGTTCATAATTACTCACAGTTGTAAGAGAGGATTCAAAGCATCATTTAATACAGATTGGAAGGTATGACCCTCTCCTACCCATAGCATATTTCAAGCACTTTAGATGTTTGTCTCTGTCTTCCTTTCAAGGAATCTCGGGCACATGAATGGGGAGAGCAGGAGAATGAATGGGACACTTCAAAGAAAATGAAAACCATTACTGGGAAATCTGTTTATAGAGAGGATGAATGATTATGAGGGAAGATGCCAAGAGAGAGAGAAAGATTGAGAGTTTGCACACTGCACAGTCACTCAGCCCAATGGTTCTCAGACTTTTCCATAGTTCAGCCTCCTTTGCTTTGGAGGCCCTTTTAACTACCCCTCCTAGATTGCTTTTCTGTTTGGCAATAGGTGAAGGACAGGGTGGTTATGACCCTCTGACACCTGTCCTGGAACCCCGTATGAGCTATGAGCTCTGGGTCCTGAGCCACTGATTTAGCCAAAACCCTTCAGTAGTCTCTCTTATGTTTCTCTGGTTGCTATTATCTGCTACTAATTTAATATTAGTTCTTCCTCCTTCATTTTTGTTGTGCCTAATCATTTAATATTAGTTCTTCCTCCTTCATTTTTGTTGTGCCTAAAGCCTTTGATGGAGGATTACAGCCTTGTGTATCAGGCACTGGACACAGATAAAAAGACTATCTGTGCCTGAAAAAGCCCATCCGGTAGGTAGATAAAGATGGTGATGATGAGCAGGAGTAAGGTAATGTGTACAGCCCTCAGTCAGGGACCAATGTTGCTTTCTACTACAAAGGTATTCTTGTGAGAAAATCACAAAGTTGCATCTCTTGTTCTTTTGGCAGAAAAAGAGAAATGTCTGAGAAAACTTGGGCCAAGACAATTTTGTACTTTGAAAAGACACTGAAAATCTCTCAAACAACTAGTCACGCATAAAAAACCCCAGGGTTGGGCTCACAGAATGGAATATATTAGCTTAACAGTACTGAACTGGGAGCATAAATGGAATAATTTCCAGTCCAGGCATAACTCAATGCATCACCAGTTTGCCAACCTTTCCCTTCCATGGCCCACTTCATATGAGACAAATGTGTCCAGGGAATGGACTGTTCTTCAACCTAATGCATAGTTCAAAGAACACAGCAAAGATGCCAGCTTCAAGAGACCAGTGGTCTTTTTATGGAGCCTCTGTAAATTGGCATCATTATTTCGCCACCTCCTTTCCTCTTCTTGCTATGCCACTCCTCTCCTGCAGCCTGTTTTGGGTGGTCCCTTGTTAACATGTCACTGCAATCCCCCCATACTGCTTTACTGGTGTAGCTTTAAATACCCTTTCACCGAGGTACACACCTTTCAGCTTCTACTGACTTAATCATCTCCCATTACAGTTGGGAGTTGCGTAATCAAAAGTGAAACATGAAAGTAGCCCAGTTCCCAGCTGAGCATGAAGGCAGTGGTCATGCAAACTAACTTTCAAAGGCTTAGTTTCATCCACTTATAGTACTGAAAAGGAGAGGCATGGAATAAAAAGTGGATTATAGAGGAAGAATGGTATTAGTGCTAATGCACTGACCAGGTTTGCCATGGACTTCCAACATGACATTGGCAAATCACTTAATAACTTTGGCCCAGCTCCTTAAAAGTATGTAAATGCGTACCTCCATGAGGAAATGAGGTTTTGGCCCTTAGTCCTAATGCTACATCCCTTCTCTTAGCCTTTTTTGCTTGTCTCTTTTGACTCTACACTCTGGAAGGAAGTGGGTGTTTTTCATTACACGCATACACACTGCTTAGTACAATATGGCCCCGATCTCCACCGGGGGGCTTTGCTGCTGGGATAATAGAAGTAGTAATGATAACTTAGAGAACATAGGAAGGAAGAGGTAGAAGACAAATGCAAGCCTGGACATTTCCCATTCCTTGTTGTCTCAAATTTTAAGGCCAAATCCTGCTGGCAATACTTAATGGGAGCAGTTACATTACAGACAATACATAACACGGGGAAAGCTGCCAACCAGGCTTGCATTCAATCTCAACACGGTGGTGAAATCATAAACCACTCACGCTTCACTCTTGTGGTTTATTGTGATGTCACCAAAGCCCCCACTCGATGTATTTATCTAATGAGAATAAATTATTGGGAACTGTGAGTTGCAAAGTTATAAATATGTCTGTCGGGTGACATCATAACAAATTAGATGAGAATGGAGCCTGGGTGACTCATGATGTCATCACACCCTCAAGATGTATTTATATCCTTGTATGATGCATGGATTTTTTTTCTTTGCAAACAGCAAGACATTTCTCTCTGTAACTTCTCTCCTTCCATCATCTTCAATCCAGCAATTCTCCAGTTAATCTGAGATTTCTTGATATTCATCCTTGGGTTTTAATTAGTCTTTATCCAGATAACTTTCTCTCTGAAATCAATAGGAATTTAACCTATGTATTAACCAGTCAAAACAGAAAAAGTATGTGAGGATTCTGAGACAAGGATATAAGGAATAATATTGAAGCAATATACAGTGAGGAAAATAGCTATTTTTAAAGCTGTTCCACTAATTTTGATTTTGAGCATATTATGACCCAATCTATAGAGAGACTGAGAACATGCAGAATTCACTGATTTCTTTAAGTACTGATCAGATTTATTTGGATGCATCAGCATGAATTAAGGGCAACATTTCCAAAAACGGTCACGTGACTTGGGATTCTAAGCTCCATTAAAATCAGTGGAGGTTCAGCTTTTAAGTTCCTTGGGTGATTTGAAAATATCATCCACACACCCAGGTTTCTAACCCAACTTCCTAAAAAGTCCTACTGAGTGGCCAGCTAACCAAGCAGGGGCTTACACTCACTGACACCTCCCTGACCTGAAAGTTCCCTAGACAACTGCAGCTGCAGTATGGGGCATATGTACAGCTGCTGCAGTCTGACCAGCCCAGTGCTTAGATAATATCCAAGCCCTTTTGGCCTCCAGAAATAAGATAGAAAAGTGCCTAAGACCCATGTTGTACAGATATATAGAGGCACAAATGGCTGCTGCCAGTGCCGTTAGGTGCTTTATTGGATCTGGCCCTATGTGATTCAGGGCCACAGAAGGACTGAAGGAAATGCCTTTATTACCTTCAGGTGTGCCCAAGACCACTGCCAAGAAACAAGCTTCTTCCTTGTTCCAGTTCTGCCCAGATAGAAAAGTGTCACGAGGTTGCCATTAGCACTCCTAGCCAGTGCCATGTTTAGGAGCATGCCTGAGATGGAGATCTTGCAAGCAACTACTGAGTGGCTGGGGCTTGTTGATCCAGATTGCTGCAGAAGTGACACAGATGTAACCATAGATCTGTAAATCAGAATTTTACCTTAGCAGCTGGCCCTCCACCAAAACCTGGCAGCAGCTTGATTCTTTACAGTTGACTCATGTTAGAAACAAAGCCCTGGGATACAAAACTCTCTGTCAGAAAAAAAAAATTACTTCAAGATTCAAATGTTATGGTTTAGGCTCCCCTCTAATTTTTAGTAGCATATTTATTGACAAGAGGGTGTTGGCATAGAAAAGGCAACTGTATAATTTTTTGGGGGGTACTATGACCTGACCTGTTAATATCTCTTTCTTCCTTTAAAGTTGCCTTCTAAATCTGAGCATTAAAGGTGATTAGATACGTTAGGGACTTCCCATGTCATTAGTTAATACTTTAGAGCTTGTTTTGGTTCCAGTTAGCAGTAATGCAGGGCCCTCTTGATAATACATCACCCGCCTCAAATATGTCTGCACAGTCTCCAGATGATATACCCCACCAGCGTCTGCCTCTGTACAGCTCACAGATTGGAGGGGTCGGAGACGAGTTTAATTTAAAGATGAGCCGCCCTTGGGTTGCCAAAGGAAATGGCGTGTCAACTACGTCAAAAATAGATACTGTTGTGCAGATATATGGAGGGTGAGATGGACACTGCCAGTGCTATTAATTACCTGGATTGCCTTTAAATGTCATAGCAAATCCTTACCCAGTCCTTCTCCAAAACCTAAATCACCAAGAGAGACAAGGTCAACCCTAGCAGGCTGGAATGCTGGAAAAGGAAAACACATATACATAATGTTGCATGTGTGTGTGTTTGTGTAGGAGAAAGATAGAGAGAGCAAGAACGTGTGTGGGTGTGTATAAAGGATCAAGTGCTAAAGAGCTTAGTGAGCTATTGGTGGGAAAGTTGATCAAGAGAAAAAGGTTCACCCCCCATTCTAACATATTATTTTAGGGACTGAGCCTTCTCCCATTGGAATTAGAGGATGCAGCATCCAGCCCTAAACCGGATACACAGAATGCTCTTATTATTTGCTCACTGTTAGCCATCGTCATTTCTATATTGTTCAGTTAAGCACATCCCCTCTATGAGGATAAAAAGGAAACTAGGATGACCGAGCTTTATCTTGTAACACTGGGACAAGATGGGACTTTATGCAGGAACTTCCTCCCTCCCTCCTGCCCAGATAAGAACAGGAAGCCACACGCATCCATATATCAGGAATCCTCAGCATGATGAGCACCAAAAGAAAATTGACGTGTTGGTTTCAATGGCCATATCCCCATGTGAGACAGGAGATAAATATGATTTTTTTCCTATCTATCTATTGATAACCAAAGGATTATATAGATATATATCTATATATAGATATAGATATCTATATTTATGTAGCTAAATAGGAGAAACTAAAATATATGTAACTAAAATAGGATAAAACCTACATGTTTGGATCAACTTGTGATTACACTAGTATAAAGAGGAAGGAGGAAGTTTGTTGCTCAGGAGCACAAAGCAGCTGATCTGGTGTAACTTCCATGTGTCCTCACCTGCTCTGCAGTAAGTAGAGGCAAACTGCAGTCATTTACCATGGAATAAAAAAAGCAGGCAGACAAGCAATTCCACTAGATTCAACTCCACTACACTAAGTTCCCCCTTCTTCTCACAGAAGGGAATTTGTTTTATCTGGCCACACTTTATTAAAATGAGCAGTCCAATTTATTTGCAGTATTTGGGATTTTAAACAAGTTTTAAATCAAAAGGGTGTGCACTGCTACTTTATCGGTATCAGATCCCACCTGTAGAGCCATGTCAACCAGCCTGCAGGACTCCTGACTTAAAACAACCTCTGCCCACCAACTGCTAAATGTCTAAGCTCTGTGAGGTATTATCAGGCCCTGGCCATGCTACCCTTGTGTGGCAGGATTAGGCGCATGGACTGGATCTAACCTGTGGACAGATCCAGCATCATTCATCCAACTTGCGGTGCCAAAAGGTTGGCACAATGGTACATATCCCTATCCCCTTTTCAGGTATAAGAGTCAAGTGTGATGCTAATTTTAATCCAGAAAAAAATGCATCCTGGGTATCAGAAGTTTGGGAAACACTGTTTTAAATTCTGCCACTGTTCACAGCAAACTCAAAACAGCTAATCATGTTGGATGCATTTTACAAGGCAGTGTTTCTTTAATCCTTCATCTATAAGGGATTAGTTAGCAAGGCTGAGAGTCCCAGAAAAGGAATGTAATCCTGGTACTGGTTTATCACTAGCATGTTCGCAGTGGGCATAAGCCTGATCTTTGTACTCTTCTTCAACAGGATCGTCTCCTCTAGATAACCCTGGACACACTAGCAACCAGATGTACATTAAGCACTGATTTCAGGGCAATGCATCTGAGAGCCCAGTTGGTTTCCATGTATAGTACGTAGGGTAAAAATGTAAAGAATTTCAGATAAACCCTTTTGGAAAGCCACTTAGGGTAACTAAAGAGAGATGTTGAACTGGGAAGGAAGGCAAAGAGGGGAGGGGGCATGTATTTTAGTTATGAGCAGACTGGAGTCTGAAAGGGAACTGTGCATCTGTCCTGAAATGCATTAGGAAGCTATCTTCCAGCTCGGTCAGCTGGAGTGTTCACTGCTAAGACAATGCTCAATCAACACCACTCACTTATCCCTGTCCCTGAACCAAAGAATTTTAAAGGAGCCCTGCCAAGAAAAGGGGGGTGAAGGGTGGGAAGGAATCAGATTCTCTTTAAGGTTTGATTGATAGTCTCTGTGTTGATATCACTGTTTTGGCGGCGGTTGTAATATTAAGAATTAGAAGTCAGTACAACTTCCTCCCCCAACTCTGCCTCAAACAAATGCAGACACATACTGCAATGCTGATCACCCTTCTCATTGAGGAATAAGTTGTCGTGGTTATGCATACCTTTCTACTGGAATAAGTACATGCATGCTGGAATTGATAGAGGGTGGTAGTCTGTTTTAACTTATAACAGCATGGTTAAAGCTGTAAAAATCTTGTATGCTGAAGGTGCAAGAATCACATTCATTTACCCTTTGGTTACCTTAGATTTTGGTTGCTTTTAGTTGATTAATTATCCTGTAAAGGCTGCAGGGATGATTTCTTTGATTAACAAATTATGAAGTGGCCACAAACCTATAATAACAATGTAGGACATAGTCTTGGTCCACCACTAGATACTATGACAAGGGTAATGAATGTGCTCTACTGGACAGAGGAAGGGGCACAAATTCCTGAGCATCATTCCTGGCTTTTTGCCAGGGACTTGCTGCATCTCGCAAAACTCTCTCTGAGCCTCAGTTTATGTCTCTGAAGAACAGGGGTAAAAATATATCCCCCTCCCCCCCATTTTGGAGGCTGGATTCATGCATATAGAGTACTTTGAAAGCCTTGAATGAACCATGATCTAGAAATGCCAAATATGATTAAAAACCAAAAACAAACACATAAACAGTGTGTACAGATACACAAAGTCCTGTTTAGCAATAATTAACAAACTTTCCTCATCTCCAGCATGTGCTGGAAGAATTCAGTGAGCTATATAGAAGTGACTAAATTTTATGACCATTTTATGGAAAAGAAAACCAAGGAAGAGCTGAAGCAGAATTTGTAAGGTATCACAGATTGAATGTCTTAACTGGGAACAGAACTCCTGACTCCTATCTCCCCTTAAACAAAGCTGCTAAATAACCCTTTCATGTCAAGTATGGATTGACCCTGAAGAAAAACAATGCCAATTTGTACACAGTTTGGCAGCACTGCTTGAATATACCTTAGGGCAGTGTTTTTCTACTGTTTTAGACTTGAGACACTCCTCAGAAAATGCCAGCTCTTAGTTTTCACTTGGTTTTCTCACTATGACAAAATACCAGAGCAATTTTTCTGTTGTAAAGACCTCAGAATGACCATAACAAACCAGAGTGGTTTTAACACTTGGGAACCTTGTTTCCTATCTTTTATCTTGCTAATAATATTTGCAAACCTATTGTTGTTAGCATTCCCTGGCACCCTGCAGCACCCTTGAAAGGATTTCAAGGTACCTCTGGGTGCTGTGACACCCTGGTTGAGAATCATTGCTCTATAATCTACTGAAGTCAATGGTTTCCACTGATTTCAATACTACTGGGCTTTGGTCCTGATTTAGTTTTGAAAAGCCTGGAATCCATCCTCTTGTTCAGAGTGTCATTAAGAGCATCCTAAGCCAAGTCCCAGTCTGAGCCCATTCTGCCCTCAGGGCACAATCGGGCTTTTAGTGAAGTCCATGGGACTTGCAGGTTTGATTTCTCTTTCACCTGCAGGAGCAGAACTGGACCATCTGATTATCATAGTGGCCACTGGGGGATGTTGGTGGCCAACATATTGTCCTTTCTTCTATTCGAGGAATCCCACTGATGTCAGAAAGGCTGAATGAATGGAACTGAGGGATGAACAAAGCCCAAAGACACGAGCCCAAACAAGACAGGGAAGAATCAACATTATTAAGTCTAGAAGCTCAGTACCACGAAGAAACTTGTAACTTAAAAGGAACATAAGTGTAACACCCCTCTGCATAGTAGAGGCTGGCAAAACTACCCCATTTCAGGCTCAAACTCACTGTCCTGAGGCAGGCACAAACTCCCACCAACTTCAGTCAGAGCTTCACCTGATCAAAAGCTGCAGAATCGAGTCCTAAAGTAGTAATTCCCCAAAGAATGCATGGAATCTTCCCTTTACGCAGCACGCACTTGGCAGATGACCTCTGTGTTGAGCGAATACCCTCCTTTACCAATCAGGACACTCCATGCTGTGCCCAGCAACTCCAAACATCACAAGGTTCCTTTAAGAAGACCTCTAGCCATTAACTTAAAACTGAGAAAACTACAGCACAAAAAGGACAGAGACCCAAGAGACCTGGGATTTTATGGGATAGTTCTAGAGACCCTCCAGTCTTTAAATCACTGCAAGATTTCTCTAGGGTTTGGGTTTTTTTCCCTTTTTACACCAGGGTCTGGATTTTGATTGACGGTAAAATCATTTTTGTAGCAATACATTCTTGAGGCATAGCCCACATACACTAAACTGTATTCATGTCCCCATAGCGTGGCTCATTTTGGAAGCAGAGTTGTTTATATAGGGTAGTATGGATTGATTTTAAAAAAAATAATTGCAATGGGGGATTTGATAAGTAAGGGAGAAAAAAAGATCAGAGGAGAAAAGTCCACTCCTGAGCAGAATTTGAAATAATGGGAAATAAAAGGTTGCAGGTTATGGAGCTTTTTTGCTGGAGGATATCTGTCCCTTATGTTTCATGCAGGCAGATCAACTTGGAGGAATTTTTCTTGTAACCTCAGCGCCACATTTTAAATCCCCACAAACTGGTTTTGGTTATTTAAAGATGGATGGCAGGGACAGCCTCCAAATCCAAGCCATTTGTCTTCCCCAAAGTGTTTTCTACCATGCCACATTATGGGAGAGAGGAGCATGCCCTAATAGGGATTTTTCTCCATTCATAACCTCTTCAGCATTCTGTGGTTTCTGCTAATCTGAGGGAGATGCCATCATCTGCGGTACAGAAACCTGTTGAGGATCAAGTGGGAGATCATTAAGGGCAGACGTCTGGGCCAGATCCTCAGCTGGTGTAAATTATCTCAGTGGAGTGATGCCAATATATAGCAGCTGAGGATCAAACCCATATGAGTCTATGGCAGAGATGAGACAGAAAAACAGCTTTTCTTAATTCAGGTTAATTTCACCAGCAAGTGAAGGACACCAGCTGTATTACAGAAGGCCTTGGACATCTCCTACACTGATGAAAACTCATGGAATGGCACAGATAGCATCTGACCCTTTAAGTTTATATTGGCCATCCCCTGATTCCCATCTCCACCCAGGTCATTTATTAGCCATTCTCCACAGCTTCCAGTAGCAGCCATAATCAAATGGGACATAGTATCTTCCTTAAGAAAGAAGAGGAAGGCAATTTAAGAGAGTGAAAAATGGGTTTCTTTCATTGTCTGGACTGAAATGATAAATTCATCTCTCAAGTCTGGACAGCAGAAGGGTTTAAAATCAGAATACTGCCACCAACTGGGAAATAGGCTGAACTTTTAGAGCAGGGGTTCTCAACCTTTTTAGACTTAAGCCACCCTCCTTAGACTCAAAGCACCCCTTGATATACTTGAGCTACCCCTCTGAAAATGCCAGCTCTTCATTTTCATTCTCTGAGTGCAGAAAAACAAACAGAGGAAATCTTCTGTTGCAAAGACCTTGGAAAGACCACAGCAGGTCAGAATGGTTTTAAGACCGTGGGTTCCTACCTCTGAGTTTATCTTGTGAATTGTATTTGTGCACCTAACAGCAGTAATGTTGTGTGGCACCCCACAGCACCCTTGAACAGCTCTCACCACCCTGGTTGAGAATTACTGGTTTAAAGGAACTCGTGGTTAGCATAAAAAAAATCTGACTTATATTTTTGGCTCTGCCATCCACACACTATCATGTCAGGTAAGTTGCTTTCGTTTTGGTTCCTTTTTTGTAAAATAGGGATTTATACGCTTAGTCTGAAAGTTCCTACACTTTTGCCTTTGTTAAAACAACTGTCCAGTCGCATAATATTCAAGATACAGAGGTCCACTGTGGTTTCACTAAAGGGAAAGTGATGGTAGCAATCATTATTACCCTTTCACTTTCACCCAACTTATTGCAGGAAAAGAAAGCAAGCACAAGAGGTTTATGAAACTTCCAGTGGGAAAGAAGTCAACGCAAGCCTAGATAGATATTTAGGGTGAGGTTTTGGTATTCTGCTAAACTGTGGTGATTCTTGGACTCAGAGGAACTCCATTTCCTTGTTCAATTCAAACCATCATAATGTGTGAAGGAAGATTATACTTCGGTATCAGAAGCCCACTGACTGGTAAAAATAGGTATCATTTTACTGCCCTCTTGTGCTTTGAATGAGTATATGCAACAAGAAAGATGCAACAAACTCCTAACTCAACTAGAAAGCAGATTGAATAAAAAACAAATCCTAAAGGCCTTGCTTCTGCAAGCAGCCCTGTGACGACAGTAGGACCAATCTGTGAAAAATAGGTGTCATATCTTTGGTCCCAAATTCTATAATCTTTGCATTTCATTGCCACTGTTACTATTACTATTAATGATTAATATTGGAGGCTAAGTGAGCTGTGTGCTGTGCAAACACAAAAAGTAATAGACAATCTCTGGATCTCAAAAATCTTAGTTAACAATAGGTGAGAGGGGAAAGCAATTTACCCAAGGTCACAGAGTAGGTTGGTGGCTGAGCTAGGAAATACAGTCATGGTCTCCTGCACTTTACCCAATTCATGGACCATATCAACTCAACTCCTTAACGCTCCAAAAAAGAGCAGCTTCCCAATTTAGGGAGAAATAAACATCTCTCTCATCCTCTGTTTCTCCCCTTCAGATGAATCTGAGAAGCAGGCTTCCCAGTTTTATCACCTTATTAATAATTCACTTTTCCTGTCTTTTCATTCATGTTCTGTATTATATAATTTTGTTTAGACCCTAGCATAATGATAACCTGATCCAGACTGGGGATCCAAGTGTAGAAACAAATAGAAATGAGAGCTGTAATCAAAGAGTAATATAGACAAAGATAGACCTTACAGATTATTATAGATTATATAGTATTTATGGAATTAGCAATGATAGCTGTAATAGAAATGTCATAGAATCATAGAAAATTAGAGTTTGAAGGGACCTCAGGAGGGCATCTAGCCCGACTTCTTGCCAAAATAGGACCATCCCAACTAGATCATCCCAGACAAGGATTGTTCTAGTCAGGTCTTAAAAAACTCTAAGGATAGGGATTCCACAGCCTCTCTGGGTAGCTTGTTCCATTGATTTACTACCTTCCTCATGAGAGAGTTTTTCCTGATATTCAACCTAAACTTCTCTTGCTGCAGCTTGAGACTATTGCTCCTTGTTCTGTCATCTGCCACCACTGAGAACAGTCCAGCCCCATCCTCTTGGGAACGCCCCTTCAGAGAGTTGAAGGCTGCTATCACATCCCCCTCATTCTCTTTTCCAGACTAAGTATGCCCAGTTCCCTCATCCTCTCCTCATGGGTCACAGCCCCCTAACTATTTTTGTTGTCTCCCTAACTATTTTTTGTTGAGCCCACATGAGTGTTAAGCATATCTGCTTTATGAAAAGCCGGTGAGTTCAGTTGGCATTCATTTCCTCACCAGCTATGTCTGAAATGCTCAGCAGTTCAAACCATATCCTGCTGGGAGCAGTGTCTTGAAACATGGGCCCCTTGGTAGCCTGCTGTTGTGCCATGACCCAACAGGGAGCCTGTGGGTGCCCAACAATGGCCTAAAACTTAGTACATGGCTCATTGGGTAGCCTGCTACTGTGCCAAAGCATACACAGGGCTAAAAGACGTAGCAGAGCAAAAAGATGTCTGAAAAAAGTGTGCCCATAAGATACAAAATTGCCACTGGTGAAGAGAGCCCCTACCTGCCTTGACCCTGGCTGGTGCCAGTATGTCCGATGCCCAAACTTTGCCCAGAAACAACAGGGTCGGAGGTGGGTGAACTTCCCTTGGCCCTGCCACCTCAAGACTTAGTGCACAGCTCCCTGGGATACCCCATACTGATCCAAGATGTCTGACATTCATACAATCATAGAACATTAGGGTTGGAAGGGACCTCAGGAGGTCATCTAGTCCAACTCCCTGTTCACAGAAGGACCATCCCCAACTAGATCATCCCAGCAAAGCTTTGTTTAGCTGAATCTTAAAAATGTCCAAGGATGGAGAGTCTACCACCTCTCTGGGTAACCTGTTCCAGTGTTTTACTACCCTTCCAGTGAGAAAACTTTTCTTAATATCTAACCTAAACTCCCCTTGCTGCAACTTGAGACTATTGCTCCTTGTTCTGTCATCTATCACCCCTGAGAACAGTTTAGCTCCATCCTCTTTCAAACCTCTCATCAGGTAGTTGAAGGTTTCTACTAAACCTCATTTCAGTCTCCTCTTCTCTAGACTAAATAAACCCATTTCTCTCAGTCTTTCCTCATAAGTCATGTCCGCTAAACCCTTCACCACTTTTGTTGCCCTCCACTGGACTGTCTCCAATTTGTCCACATACTTTCTGTAGTGGGGGGCCCAAAACTGAACACAGTACTCCAGATGTGGCCTCACCAGTGCTGAATAGAGGGGAATAATCGCTTCCTTGACTTGCTGGCAACACTTCTATCAATGCAGCCCAGTATGCCATCTTGGCAACAAGGGCACACTGTTGGCTTATATTCAGCTTATTGTCCACTGTAACCCCCAGGACCTTTTCTGCAGAGCTGCTGCCCAGCCAGTCAGCCCCCAGCCTGTACTGGTGCATGGGATTCTTCCATCCTAAGTGCAGGACTTTGTACTTGACCTTGTTGAACCTCATGAGTTTCCTTTTGGCCCAATCCTCCAATTTGTCTAGGTCATTGAAACTTAGCCCTATCCTCCAGCCTATCTACTAGACTCCCCCCAGGTTGGTGTCATCTGTAAATTTGCTGAGGGTGCACTCTATGTCATCTTCCAGGTTGTTGATGAAGACATGGAACAAAGCTGGCCCCAGGAATGGCCCGCAAGGCACTCCACTTGATACTGGCTGCTAACTAGACATCGGGCCATTGATTACTACTCTCTGAGCCCGATGCTCTAGTCAGTTTTCTCTCCACCTTACAGTCCATTCATCCAACCCATACTTCCTTAGCTTGCCTGTGAGAATGTTGTGGGAGACCGTATCAAAAACTTTGCTAAAATCAAGGTACACCACATCCACTGGCCTCCCTGCATACACAGAGCCAGACACCTCATTATAGAAGGCAATCAGGTTGGTTAGGCACAACTTTACCTTGGTGAATCCACGCTGACTGTTCCTGATCACCTTCTTTTCCTCCATGTGCTTAGAAATGGATTCCTTGAAGATCTGCACCATGATTTTTCCAGGAACTGAGGTGAGGCTGACTGGTCTGTGTTCCCTGGACCCTCCTTTTTCCTTTTCTTAAATATGGGCACTATGTTTGCCCTTTTCCAATCATCTGAGACCTCCCCTGATTGCCATGAATTTTCAAGGATGAGGGCTGGTGGCTCTGCAGTCTCATCAGCCAACTTGCTCAGCACCCTCAGGTGCATCTCATCCAGGTACATGGACTTGTATATGTCCAGCTTTTCTAAATAGTCCCTAACCTGTTTTTTCACCAGTGAAAGCTGCTCTCCTCCTCTCCAAACTGTGCTGCTCAGTGCAGTAGTCTGGGAGCTGACCTTACCTGTAAAGGCTGTGGCAAAGAAGACATTGAGCACTTCAGCCTTTTCTGCATCCTTTGTCACAGGATTGTGTCCCCCATTCACTAAGGGACCCACACCTTCCCTGATTCTCCTCTTGCTACTGATGTACTTTTAGAAACTCTTCTTGTTACCTTTCACAACCTTGCTAGCTGCAACTCCAATTGTGCTTTGGCCTCCCTGACTTAATCGCTGCATGCCTGAGCAATGCTCCTGTCTATTTATTTGTCCAAGTTTCCACTTTTTATAAGTTGCCTTTATGGGGCTTAGTTTACTGAAGAGTTGCCTGCTATGTCAAACTGGTATTCTGCCATACTTGCTATTTTTCCTGTGCATCAGGATGGTTTGTTCCTGCACTCTAAGTCAGATTTCTTTAAAGTACAGCCAGCTGTCCTGGACAGTTTGTACCCAACCATGACAGTGATCCAGGCATGAGCGCTCCCACCAAGTGTCTGTTATTCCAGTCACATCATACTTCTGTAACTGTGCAAGGACTTCCAATTCTTTCTGCTTGTTTCCCAGTCTCCGTCCATTTCTGTACAGGCACCTGAGATAACTAGTCAATTACCCTGATTCCTCAGGAAGTAAAAAAACACCTCCCCTGTTGCCCCCTCCTGCTTGCTTTTCCTCCAGGTCTCTCACTTCCCTACTTACCTCAGGGCTTTGGCCTCCATCCCACAGTAAACCTAGTTTAAAGCCTTCCTCACTAGGTTAGCAAGCCTGTCTGCAAAGATGCTCTTCCCTCTCTTTGTCAGGTGGATCCCATCTCTTCCCACCTATCCTTCTTCTTGGAAGAACATCCCATGGTTGAAGAAGACAAATGCTTTCAGGTGACACCACCTGCACAGCCAGGTATTGATCTGCAGGATGTACCTGTTCCTGCCTAGATCCTTTCCTTTGACCGGAAGGATCAAAGAGAACATGACCTGAGCCCCAGACACCTTCACCCTTGCACCCAGAGCCCTGTAGTCACTTCTGATCTGCTCAAGGTCTCCCCTGGCAGTATCATTGGTGCCCACATGGATGAGCAGCATGGGGTAGTAGTCAGATAGCAGACGGTGGCTTCTTTGCATCCAGGGCATGTGGGATCGGGATGGGGACAGGTCCACACACAAACTGATTTGCCCTGGGCCCCGCACCCTCCTCGGGTCGATCAGTTCATGCGGGGACCTGCCCTGCCCTGATCCTGTGTGACAGTAGCGGGGGGAGGGGGGTAGCAAGTGGCCAGACGTGAAGCCAGTGGTGGCACAGAGTCACCACAGACACTCTGCCTGGCTCCGCAGGGCCCCCCAAAGTGTGGGGCCCAGGGCAGTCACCCTGATTCGCCCCCCCGGGATGGCTCTGGCTGCCACTGGCTTCAGGCAGCAGCACCTGGTTCCTGTCAGCCAGAAAGCAGATTGGGGGCCCACTGACACCCCTGAGAGGGCTGTGGGGGCTGTGCCAGAGTCCTCCTGGGGGGGTGTGCCCCCAAACTGCCTGACAGATGACAGGAGCTGGGTGCTGTTGCCTAGGGGCAGTGGCAGCACCAATCTTCCCGGTGCTGGGTGTGGGCTGTGCGATCTTCCTAGCCTGGGTGCAGTCAGATTGGGGGCCTGCACCCCTGGGAGGACTCCGGCACAGCCCTCACAGCCCTCCCGGGGGTGTGGGTGAGCCCCCAGTCTGCCTGCCGGCTCATAGAATCATAGAATCAATGAGTGGGAAGGGACCTAGACAGATCATCTAGTCCATGGGCAGGAAGGAGCACTGGGGGGGGTGGCAGGGGTCATAAGGCCCCAGCCAGGTGCCTATCCAGTCTCCTGTTGAAGATTTCCAGGGAAGGTGAGAGCACCACCTCCCTGGGAAGCCTATTCCAGGCTCTGGCCACCCTTACCGTGAAGCAGTTCTTCCTAATATCTAACCTAAACCTACCCTCCCTCAGCTTGTGGCCATTGTTCCTGGTGACTCCAAGGGGAGCCCTGGGGAACAGACTTTCCCCGAGTCCCTGCTGGTGGTTCCTGATAAGGTTGTAGGCAGCCACAAGATCCCCTCTCAGTCTCCTCTTGCGGAGACTGAAGAGATTCAGGTCCCTCAGCCTCTCCTCATAGGGCTGGCCACGGAGGCCCTCAACCATACGAGTGGCCTCCTCTGGACCCTGAAGAGATGAAAGAAGTGGGTGCTGCTGCCTGGGACCAGCAGCAGCAACGATCTTCCCAGCGCTGGTCCCAGGCAGCAGCACCCAGCTTCTCCCATCTGGCAGGCCGATTGGGGGCCAACACCGCCAGAAGGACTCTGGCACAGCCTCTGCAGCCCTCCAAGGGGTGTGGGCAAGCCCCCGATCTGCCTGCCAGATAACAGGAGGTGGGTGCTGCTGCCTGGGACTGGCGCTGAAGCCAGTAAACCTGGCTTCTAAATTTGAAACATTTAGAAACTTTCAAAATGTTTCAAGTTCCCTTGTTTCATTTCAAAGCTGTTTTGAAGGCTTTTGTTTCATTTCAATTTTGCTGTTTCAAGCTTGAAACACATCAAAACAGCTTTGAAATGAAACGCCAGGCAAAATTTTGCACAGCCCTACCATACAGGCCCTGCTGTGTCTGTCGCGCACCGCTGGCTCCACGCTCTGGCTGCTTGCCACCCCCCAACACACACCTGCACCATGCTCCGGCCACTTGCCACCCCTCCCGCTGCACACCAGCCGCTTGCCACACCCCGACCCCACATGGGATGCTATGCTCTGGGCCCTGCACACCCCTATGGATGGCTCTGTAACCACCACTGTAACTTGCAGAGGCTCCAGTGGAAAAGGTAGTGGCAGGGTCCTGGTCATGTCGCCTACTGTTTCTTCTGAGGAGGACAGACCATGGAGCTTGACCTCCACACACCCAGTATGTGAAGCTCTAGGGACCTTTTAAGTCATTGGTCATGGGAATAACGCCGCCGGATCGCTAGAGTCCAGAGGAGAGCCACGCGCATGATCAGAGGTCAGGAAAACAGATCTTACGATGACAGGCTGAGAGCCATGGGATTCTTTAGCCTGGAAAAGCGCAGGCTCAGGGGTGATCTGATGGCCACCTATAAGTTTATCAGGGGTGACCACCAGGATCTGGGGGAACGTTTGTTCACCAGAGCGCCCCAAGGGATGACGAGGTCGAACGGTCACAAACTCCTGCAAGACCGTTTCAGGCTGGACATAAGGAAGAATTTCTTTACTGTTCGAGCCCCCAAGGTCTGGAACAGTCTGCCAGCGGAGGTGGTTCAAACACCTACATTGAACACCTTCAAGAGAAAATTGGATGCTTATCTTGCTGGGATCCTATGACCCCAGCTGACTTCCTGCCCTTTGGGCAGGGGGCTGGACACGATGATCTCCCGAGGTCTCTTCCAGCCCTAATGTCTATGAAATCTATGAAATCTATGAAGTGAAAGCTGCAATTAGGCTGGGCTGTGAGGTGAAGGGGGAGAGGGGGACAGGATAGGACAGTACTTTAAAGACCATGGGAATTAGTGGGCAGTACAGGGAGATACAAGGGAACACACAGCAAGGAGCCGCATCAATGGCCAAAGCAGGTAGGCACTTGTTTGCAGCCACTCAGGGCCTGCTACCACCCATGGCCAGGTACCCCTTCTTGGTAATTTTGGGACGCCTGCTTCTTATCTGCTTTTAAGATTCATCAAGTACAACTTTTTAGAGTGCTGAGTGTCCTTAATTCACTCTATTTCTCACATTTCTTGATTTTTAGCTCTGCTTGCAACACCACTGCTGAGGACACACAGGCTACTGAGGCAGGCTGCCACTAATGCACACATGGACAGGACATCTTCAGGGACTGTAAGCATTGGCTGTGTGAGATGGTGAGACAGATCCATCTGGCTATGGGCAGATTCATGGCCATCCAGCATGACAGGAATCGCTGTGAGTCCAGGAGGCATTCCCAGATGCAGGAGGGCTGGCAAATAAAGGCTGGGCTCCTTGCAATGATTCTGTGCCTGATGGTCATTGGAGCAGCTCCTGCCCAGAAGTGGGAGAGGCCAGTACGGATCTGCGCTCCGCTATCCACCAGTTCAAAGCCAAGCTTGGAAAGTCCACCTTAGAGCCAACGTCTTTCAGTTAGAAATAAAAAGAAATTCCTCTGTTGTAGTAATTATGCATTGTGGTTTGTTTAATTATGGTTAATATTTGGCTTGTAAAAAAAGGTTTATATTTGCTTTGTTTGATTCTTAACTTCATGTTCCCTGTAGAAGGGTAGGGGGAGAAGTTTGCTGGCTTGTAAGTTGAGGAGCTTGCATAAGCTGTTGATGGGCACACATGTCTCTCAATAGTGTCAATTAACTGCTAGTCGAGCCTGCCTGCCTGGTTTTGAATTTGCTTTGTTTTCCTCTACTGCCAATCATCAGCTGAACTCAGAGGAAATATTATGTGATCTGTGCAGCACCCACCCATTTACTGCTCCCTGCATTAACAAAATTCTGGGCCAGCCCACCACCACCCAACTTTGGTTTGGCTGCTGTGTCTTTCTTTGTTCGCGATAATAAAAGCCTGGCCCTTGAAAGCTCCCACCCCTGCAAGTTTCCCCCTTGGGTGGGGTGGTCAAAGAGCACTGAGAAGCTGCATGTTCTCAGAGGAAATATTATGAGTGCTGTGCAGCACACCCTATTACTGCTCACTGCCATACCCCACGGTATCCATATTCTGGGTAACCCCCCTTCCCCCATCAGCCCAGAGGTGGGCATGTCCTCTTTGATTGGTGCAATATGTTTGAAAAGCCTGCTTTTCTTTGGTTTGGCTTACCTCCCCACCACAGCCCATGCCTCTACAACCTTTCC
The DNA here is from genome assembly GCF_052110815.1 of Crocodylus siamensis. NCBI lineage: Eukaryota > Metazoa > Chordata > Crocodylia > Crocodylidae > Crocodylus > Crocodylus siamensis. Next base: position 51,311,563 of record NC_143403.1, read on the forward strand.
CATTACAGCAGACAGACTTGGATGAAATTTCATTTTAATTTCACCAAAGCATTTATTTTATTGTCAGTAACTGAAGCAGAACCAAAATAATGCAGGAACACAATGCACGCTCCCTGATTTCCTACAGAAGCAACAGCACTAACAACTAAAACCCCATCACCTATCATAGGCTCTTCTTCCCCTGCCCCCTCCCCCCGGCTGTGCCCCCTCTGTCTCACCCTCCCCTTCATCCCTAAAGTTTAGTGGTGTTTATCTTGGCCTGCTGGAGTAGAAGTGTCCCTTGCTTGCAGGTACAGTGGCTGTCACTGAGGTTGTTGCTGTGGGAGGCTGATCATGGATAGGGGTCTCTATGAGGGTCAGCTCACAGATAGGGGCATGCACAATGGATGTCATATGGCTGGTCACCAGGGGGAGTGGGTGGCAGCTCATGAATGGGGGCCAGGGTCATGCATCTAAGGAGCTCCTCTCTAAACATGCTCGCCATTCACTGTCTGTCCGCAATATCCTGATGGCACTGTCTGGCCATGTCAAGGAATTCCCTTGTACTAGCACGATGTTTCTCTAAGCTGTTCCCTCTCACTCTTCAACCTTTCTATACACTGTGAGAGAGTGCTTATGCTAAGCAAGGCCTAGCATTAAAAAAAAATGCACTAAAACTCCCAGAATGCTTCAAGGAGGTTGAGGAGTCAGCGATTGACATTCTGGTAATCACTTTCTGACCCTTAGATGAAAATACTGAACTTCTGACCTTTGAACAATGATAAAAATAGCAGATATGCTGCTTACATTGTTAAGAATAGGAAACTGCATGGCTAAACCGCAATGACAAAAAAACAACCGCATATTATGTCAGTTTTGACATTTTAACCCTGCAAAAACCAGCAAAACGTATAGATGAATAATGTATTTAGGTTATAGAAAATTAGCATAAGAAATATAAAGGTCATTAAGAATTAACATAAGAAGCGTAATGATTATAATACAAAGTGTATCACCTGATATTATAATATAATATAGATAAGTTAACTAAATAACCAATAGAAGTAAGAATTAGAAAATGCATATGTATAAGTGTTATCATATATAACTAATAGTAAAGTTATGTTAGATGCCTCACTTCCACCATAGGGACAGTTTTGTATCTTTTGCCTAAAAAAAGATAAGGAACTCCTTTTAAATGAGCTGTTGACCAGTTCTGAGACTGCTGAATCAGGCAGCTGCACCTAGCCTCCGGGGTAGAGAGCAAGGGCTTGATTTGGGAACCTCGTGAACCAACAGATCTCCTTTAGTTTATGACTTTGTGAAACAATAAAAGTTTTAAATTGAACAGGTCTGAGCCTGTGCTTAATTCAGTCCTATATAATTCGGCATCGAGCTCACACAAACACCTCCTGGAGTTCATCTTGCTATTCTTCCATGGACTGTACTTGCAAATCCAAGGTTGCCACCAAAGCCTCTGTCATGCTTTCTCTTGACCATCACAGCTTGCTGCAGCATTCATGCATTTGCTAAGCTCCGGTCCATTCTGGTTTCCACACTTCAGTTGCACATCCCCAGCTTCCAGCAAATGTGGTAGCTGGTAACAGGAATGGGGGTGAGGGGGAGGAAAGGTGTTCATGGTCAAAGATTTCGTCCTTATTCCCTGTAGCAGATGGACTGTTGACAATTGCCAAGCCATATCCCTGCCACTTGGCAAATTAACACAGCCATCCACAAAGCACAAATTCCTGCCACTAAATGAATTAACACCCCCCCACCCCAAGCAACTTTAGGAGAGGGCACAGCACATCCAGCCCCATGTAAGTGAAACATCGTACAAGTGCAAGCAGAGGACATATTTGCCACTTACAAAATTAATGTCCTCCCTTCCACATTGCCGCACTTGGCCTTTGTGCAAAAGTGGGGCTATATTCATATAAGCCCTAGTCACACACACTGATCTAGTGCCCCTTCTCCATAACTTACAAGTCCCCAGAGCTTCGGGCATCTCCAGCACTGACACCGATCTTTGGGTCTCTTGAATTTTTGGCATGTCCCACAATTCTGGGGACAGGACTATCATGGAATCCAGTGCATCCTCCTCCTTTGGGTTATGTTGGCAAGGCACTGGGGAGAGTGGGGTCATGATGAAGACAACTTCGTCTCAGCTGCCCCAGCCTCCAGCTGCAGCAAGCACTCATCCCCCACCTCCAACTAGTTGCCTGAAGGCTGCACAGTGCATATCACACTACCTGCTGCAGTGTGGACTCCTGCAGTCCAGGTGATGCTGTGGCCTCCTTCATCCCTATCATCCCGAGGAATTGGAGGCAAGCGTCACCTGCATCCTTTGTGAGAATACAGAACAGCTGCTCACAGAATCAGACTATTGTGCATCCTTTCCCTGAACAAGAATTCTGGCTTTTGGCTCAATGGAAAGCACATTTCAGAGCCTTCATTTTGCTGCAGCACTGTGCCCAGTCCTGGTTGTGGTTGTGTACCTTTATTTCCTGGGCAATGGCTGCATAGACTGGCTTACTTATTTGATTTTCCATCTGCTTCAGAACCTTTTGTTCCCCCCAAATATCAATCAAATCTGCCGGTTCTTCCTGGGCCTAGTTGGGGCCATGGTTTAGGGATGCATCTGGCTGCTGCTCTAAAACGGGCAGACATGGTTTGGTCTTTGGCACTTCTGTTGAATACATTTTTGAAGCCAAAATGAGTCACTGAGACAGGGGTGATACAGAACAGTTATATAGATATGAGAGTAGTTATATAGACACGTGTATGGAATATATTCATGTAGGTCTGAGTTTCCATATATGCATAACTATGCAGGTGTGAACGTCTCAGTACAGCACTCATTGAAATCTGCTCATGTGACCTTTCGTAACAGAACACTTGTGATATCCATAGCCTGCCCCAAATTGTCCCCCAGATCCCCCATTGTCCAGAAGGATAGCTGTTAATGGCCCACTGCCACCCCACCACCACCACAATTCTTTGCCTGGCAGCTTGCAATGCAGCTTGAAGGGAATGCAGCTGTCCCTTCAAGCACCCCCACCCCCATCCCAGCAACACTGTCCGACATATCACTTGCTCAGCTGTGCTCTGGGGGTGGAAGGATGGTCTACTTGGTCTGTGTGGTCGGGGGGGGTGAGGGAGGGGGCGGAATTTGTGTTTCATCCATTCAGTCTTCTGCTCAGTGCCTGCCTTTTTTCCTCTGAGGGCTTGACAGATTTCAGGGGTTATCCCCGAAACCCTAAAACCACAAGTTTTTAGAGGAGGGGCAGTTACAGGAACCTGGGGTGTGTAGAAATTGAAATGTAAAGAGCAGGGATGTTAATGCTAATGTCTGTATTCAACAATCCTTAATTTGGGGTTTGGCCATTTCAGTGTTCTACTCAGCGCCTGCCTTTTTTTCCACTGAGTGCATGTCATCGAAAACCAAGTGTAGGGAGATTTCAGACATTTGTAACTGTGATATTACTTGGTGGTTCTGGTGCCTCAATGTCTGGCATAGCTCTTGATGTGCTAATGGGACCTATTCAAAAACAGCACAGGGACCTCACAGCCACATTTCTTCCCCGGCTTGTGCTGGGTTGGGGCTGTTTGCTGGGATGAGATTCATGGTGGGTCTATTCATTGTTCCACTAAGCATTCCACTATTCATTGTTCCACTATTACTTTCAACCCTGGGCAGATCATAGCTTTCTGGGGTCATCAGACACCTCAAGTTTTTAGAGGAGGGGCAGTTACAGGACTCTGAGATATATAGGAACTGAAATGTAAAGAGCAGGGCTGTAATAATGCTAATGACCCTATTCAACAGTCTTACCTATTCAACCCCCTTAGTGCAAGCAGGTGGTACTCTGAGCAAAACAGTAACTGTAGTGTCCTGCATAACAACATGGCTTTGATGAATCCTGATAGAATCGGTGAGGAGAACCAGATACTGTTGAATGATCTGGAGGTGTCTAACCATAGAATGGAGGCACTCAATAATGCAGAAATACTGCTACTGAACACAATGCAGACTATGATGGACCCTTTACAAAGGCACCAACACAAGGCAGCAGCTTCTCAGGGGCTGTGACCTGGAGTTGGAGGATGGAGAGGAAGGTGTGGATCTCAAGGCTGACAGGGTTCTGTGGTTAACTTGGCATGATCAACAGTGGCTCGAGAGCTTCTGCATGATCTGGGACACATTTTTGTGCATAGTCTTGCTGTTCTTGCCACACACAGAGTCCCAGGACACTGTTATGCATCACCTCATTGCACCAGAAAAGAGGGTGGCCATGGCCATTGTGAAACTGGTCACCCCCATCAGCCTCCACTTCATCAGGAACCAGTTTGGCATGGCTCCCTGCATGGCTGGGGTGCCGATACGTGAGGTATGCCAGATGCTGCAGGATGTCACAGCAAACAGCTTCATCTGCCTCGATCACCCCAGGGAAGTTGTTAAAGGGTTCAAGGCCATGGGGTTCCCTAACTGTGTGGGTAGATTGGACAGCACACGCATCCTGGTCCTATCCTCATCCCAGGGGAGCCAATCATTCACCAAAAGGAAGGGATTTGCCTCAGTGATTCTTTAGGCCATAGTTGATCACCAAGGATGGCTCATTAACATATATACAAGCTGGACAGGCAGAGCACATGATGTGCATGTTGTTCAAAACTCACCCCTGCTTAGCATGATGGAGAAAGGGCATATGCACCCAGGGTTTCTGATGCAGTGATCCAGGGTGTTGCTGTAGCACCGCTTATCATAGGAGAGGCAGCTTACCCACTCCTGCCCTGTCTCATGAAGCCATATGGAGGACAAGCTACTGACTGGCAAAAGATGGTATTCAACTACTACCTCAGCAAATGTCAGATGACGGTTGAAGGCACCTTCGGCCATGTGAAAGCACAGTGGAGATCACTGAACTACAGGCCTGAGGTAGAGCCAGAAAACATTACTGCATTCATTGTGGCAGCCTGCATGCTCCACAATATTTGCAAGACCAGGGGGAAGGTATTCATGAGTCCCGGTCTGAGGAAGTGCAGGAGGCAGAGGCCAGACAGAGACATGGGCAAGCAGGGCATGGTGCCCCGTATGATCAGCATGCAAATGCTGGTTGGGGAGCCATTGTGCAGATTTGCCTGGCTGCACACGTTCTGGCTGCTGCAAATGGAGAGGGAGCTCTGTAGGCCACTGATCAATCAGTGCTGAATGCTGAACTGTTCAGCAGTTACCATTCAGTGTTTCTATAAATAATAAAAAATCACTGCAACACTTCTGCCTGTCGCATTGTCTCTAGTTGTACATTGTCTCTGTCTGTCTCATCTGTACACTGTCTGTAGTGAGGGGACTGCAGTGATGGTGGGGGAGGAGGGAGAAGCCAGAGAGTGCTGAAGTCTACAGGTTTTCTTTTGCTTTGTGTGTATGGGGGTGGGGGTGAAATGCAGCAAGGACATTAAAATGCATTACTTATTGATGGTCACATTAACTCAACATCCAATACATGCACGAAAAAATAAGAAATTCATGGGGTGCTGATTCATGCACATGTTATAAGTTCTTGGAGAATTTCAGCACCCTGTTTGGAGAAGGGGGAGGTGATAATAAGAAGCTCTCTGCTCCTGTCTCCTAGGGGGTAGTGGAGTATGTCCAGAGGGCCAGGGTCTCTTGTTAGCAGGTGAAGTGGGGGAACTTGGATGGTTGGCATGTGGATTTGAATTTTGTGGGTAGAGCATGGGGTTGGAAGAGAAACATTCAATGAAACAATGACTCCCAACAGTGCAGGAACGTGAATGCAGGAAAGTGGGTACAGAAGGGGGGTTCCAGGTTCTGGGACTGGTATCCCCTGTGAGATAATGAAGGGAGCACATTATTGGAGTTCCAGTTAGCGCACTACAACACTCCAATATGCATGTGAAGATATATATAAGAAATTCACAGGGTGCAGATTTATGCTCTCTTCTAGAGATGATTGTTTAAGTGAAATAAAAAAACCAAGAGGATTTACACATGAAACAGGGTTTACCTGATGACATAAAAATAGAAAAATTTTTAAAAATGAGAATAAAAATAAAGATAGGAATAAGAATATAATAAGAACAAAAAAATTAAAAATATTGGTGTAAAAGTAAAAAAAATAAAAATATGTGTAAAATATGGGTAAAAATTAAATGACATTTAAATTCATTCAATTAATAAAATTGCACCACTTTTGTTCATCTGTACATACCAGCAAGCTATAGACATCACTGGTCTGTAGCAGGGATTATCAATGTGTAGCACCCCGGTGTAATTTAGTATGAAGAGATCAGTGGGGTGGATTGTTATGCAGTTCCCCCAGCAGTTATTTACGGTGAATAGTGCACTGAGCATTTCATGAAATTTAAAATGGATGATGTTTAAACAGTGATGGAAAAAATAAAATGCACCATTTCAATTTAGGGGGCATAAAATCCGTAATCCTGACACGAATCAAAGGGGACAGGAGGGTGCAAAAGCCCCCATGGCTCACCAAAAGCATCTGGGAGTGTCTCCTAGCTAAAAGGGAGGCGTACACCCAATGGAAGGGAGGGGCCATCACCAGGGAGGACTATACTGTGGTTGCTTGGGGCTGCAAGGGGGAGGTCAGGAAGGCCAAGGTGGAGATGGGACTGGGATTAGCTTCCCGGATCAAGGACAACAAGAAGTCCTTTTTTAAATACATAGGGGGCAAAAAGAAGGTTCCAGGTAATGTGGGGCCCTTGCAGGGCACGCTAGGAAATCTGGTCATCACACCAGATGACAAAGCTAACCTATTTAACAACTTCTTTGCCTCCATTTTTCCTAAGCAGGGACCGGAACAGTCACCCCGCCTCTGGGCCCCCCTCAGGCCCCAGGGGAGGTGCACCCAGGCCAAGGGTCAGGAAGGAACTAGTCAGGGAACTTCTGGAGGTACTGGATGTATTTAAATCAGCTGGTCCAGATGATCTCCACCCCAGAGTACTGAGGGAATTGGCTGAGGTCATTACGGGACCCCTGGCACGGCTTTTTGAGCACTCGTGGTGCTCTGGTGTGGTGGCAGAGGACTGGAAGAGGGCCAGTGTGGTTCCCATCTTCAAAAAAGGGAGGAAGGAGGACCCAGGAAACTATAGGCCAGTCAGTCTTACCTGGATCATGGGTAAGCTTTTTAAGAGAATTATTCTGGCACATGTCCATGAGGGGCCAGCAGGGGAGATCATGCTTAGGGGCAACCAACATGGGTTCATTAGTGGCAGGTCCTGTCAGACCAACCTGGTGGCCTTCTATGACCAGGTCACCAAATCCTGAGATGCAGGGGTAGCAGTGGACGTAGTCTTTCTGGACTTTCGGAAGGCCTTCGGCACTGTCTCTCACCCCGTTCTCATTAAGAAACTGGGGGACTGTGGTGTCGACACCCACACAGTCAATTGGGTTGCCAACTGGCTGGAGGGTCGCACCCAGAGAGTGGTAGTGGACGGGTCATTTTTGACCTAGAGGGATGTGGGCAGGGGGGTCCCCCAGGGCTCAGTCCTTGGGCCCGCACTGTTCAACATCTTCATCAGTGACTTGGATGAGGGGGTAAAAAGCACCCTGTTCAAATTTGCTGATGACACTAAGATGTGGGGGGATGTGGGCATGCTAGATAGGCTGCAATCTGACCTAGACAGGTTACAGGGGTGGGTGGATGAGAACAGGATGGGATTCAACACTGATAAGTGCAAGGTGCTGCACCTGGGGAGGAACAACCAGCACCATACCTACAGGCTGGGGAACTCCCTTCTCGTCAGTACAGAGGCAGAAAACGGTCTTGGAGTCATCATTGACTCCAAGATGAACATGGGTCAGCGGTGTGGGGATGGAGTCAGGAAGGCCAACTGCACCTTGTCATGCATCCACAGATGCATCTCAAGCAGGTCCAAGGAGGTGATCCTCCCCCTCTGTGCAGCACTGGTCAGGCCACAGCTGGAGTACTGCATCCAGTTCTGGACGCCACACTTCAAGAAGGATGTGGACAACATGGAGAGGGTCCAGAAGAGGCCACTCGCATGATCAGGGGGCAGCAGGGAAGGCCCTATGGGGAGAGGCTACAGGACCTGAACCTGTTCAGCCTCCACAAGAGAAGGCTGAGGGGGGATCTAATGGCTGTTTACAAACTAGTCAGAGAGGACCAGCAGGTGCTGGGGGAGTCCCTGTTCCCCCGAGCACTGCCAGGAGTGACTAGATATAACGGTCACAAGCTGGCAGAGGGTAAATTCAGATTAGACATCAGGAGGCGCTACTTCACTGTCAGGGCAGCTGGGATCTGGAACCAACTTCCAAGCGAAGTGATGCTGGCTTCTACCCTGGGGGTCTATAAGACAAGACTTGACAATCACCTTGCTGGGGTCGTTTGACCCGTACTCTTTCCTGCCATGGCAGGGGGTTGGACTTGATGATCTGCTCAGGTCCCTTCTCATCCTACTTACTATGAAACTATGAAAATGCGACCCTGAAGGATTAAGCTTCTGTCACATGTACAAGAGCCAGCAAAGTCTCTTCCCAGTCCCACCCTCACTTACCAAAGTAGCTGAACCAACAAGGAAGCACATTAATGCTGTTAGGGGCCAGGAGTATGTTGCTACCCCTGTCCTGAAACATGAAGAAAGCAGAGTGTGGTGGGAGGAGGAATATCTGAGTCGCAACACCTCTTGGGGTGTTGCAACTTCCACAGTACTCTTTGCTCAGAGCTTGTACCTGCAGGTACTATTGTCCCCATCTAATTTCATTCTCTTTCTGTTTCCTAGTTCTGTACACTTGTATCTGATCTTTTATGAAGGATCACCCTGATTTCAGCCTTGCTTGGGTGATTTTTATAAGAGCATGTTTTCCTCTTCCAAGATGGATTTTAGAGTCTCTTTCCTTTCTTTTCTCCCCAGTTTTTTAGTCCTCATTGTAATATATGCTTCTGCAGCTCATTCATGTAAAATGTAAATTATACAATCCAAAACTGGAAAGCTTCCCATAAAATACCGTTGCCCGTGTCTGCACCTTCCTGGTTCCTCAGCGACAGATTTCAGCCATCACTCTTCATGGCACTATACATGAGTTGGGGGGACAAAAACCCAACCCCAGTTCCTCTCACCAACTGAAGTCGAATCAGGGGCTGAAACTTGATATTAGTCTGAGGTGGATTCTTGAGCTGAATCATTCTAGCAGAGAGGCAGTGTCCAGGCCAACATTTCTGAAGGTCATATCTTAAGGCCCCTTCCCTAGCCTTTCTCCCATCTGGTAGCACGTTACAAGGCAGGGACCCCTCTTGTAGTGGGATTCATTGTGGAACAGACCGCTGTCTGATTGGGAGGTAATATGCTCTAGGGCAGTGGGCTGCCGGTTGGACCTGGGTTCCAGTCTGTGCTCTGCTGCTGACCTACTGGGTGACTTTGGGCAAGGCCTTCAATGCTTCTGTTCTCTTCCTCTTTCTCTCCAGCTGCTTGCCTAATTTGACTACAAGCTCATTAAGGTAGGGTCTGTTTCCTACTCTATGTCTCCACTGCCCAGAGCACAATGGGGCCCTAATATTGGTTGAGCTCTCTAGGCTTTACTGTACTGCAGATAGATACATTCTGGTTCCTGGTAGGACTGTGTGACGCTTCAGTCCCTTTTTCAATTTGGTGGAGATTTGGTGGCTTAATCAAATCAGGAGACCATTTAATCTCTCCGAATCAAATTGAAACCCTCCGAATTGATTTGGAAAGATTCAGCGATTTGGAAATAGAAACAGCTTTAAATGTTTTTTCTACATACCTCTAGGTAGCAGGCGGCTCATCAATGCTGAGATGTTGGGGCGCATGAAGTGTCCCACAGCAGCTTGGAGGGCTCCCCCATGTGCTTGGCAGCAGACCCAGAAGTGGACCAGAAGCACTTCCAGTCCACTTCCATATCTGTTAGAAAGCGTGCTCAGGGGTGCCTCCATGTCCCCCCCCGGCTCGGCAACTGGTGCCTCCTGGGTCTGGGGGGGCACCCGGGGTTCCCCCATGGCTGACTGCTCAGCTGGGGGGGAATGGAGGTGCCCCCTTGCTTGCTCCCCAGTGGACCCAGAAGTGGACCAGAACTATTTCTGGTCCGCTTCCAGGTTTGCCACCAAGCATGTGGAGGGCCACCCCCCCTCTCTCCTGTGGGACATCCATGCGCCCTAGCATTGCAGCATTCATGAGCCATGCCTGGTACCTCGAGATATGTAGAAAAAACATTTATAGCTGTGTCTATGTCTGAATTGCTGATTTTTCGAATCAGCATTGAATTTTCAGATTCAGCTGAATCAAATTGGGGACAGTGATCCAAATCAACGAATAGAATCGCTGTCTCCGATTCAGGCCAAATCCGAATCGAATAGGGCCTGTTTCATACACCCATAGTTTCTGGGTCCTTTCTGCTTCTCAGATGGAAGTAAACTATGCAAAGCTTGTATCTGGTGCAGAACACAACATGCCGGCCAGAATATAGAAAGCACATCTTTGTCCCAACTTAGCTGGGAGCTCTGAAGCACTTCAGTAGCCTTGCTGTTAGTAAGAACAAACAAAGGAGTGGTTTGCCTCCTGTGGTACATCTTGCTTCACCAAATGCTGACATACAAGATATCCTCAACATCTAGTACAGAGCCACAGGCAAACACCTATGCATGGTGACCCCAGTACTACTGAGTAAGGGGGTTGGTATGCAGGTTGGAGATGAGCAGTCAATGCCATGAATGACCCTTGCATATAATTCATAGTGAACAATAACTAGAGGGGGCTAGAATAACTACTCTGGCAAAAACCATATTGTAGGGCATAAACTGTATTTATACAATGTATTCCTAGAATGATAGATTACAGTAATGTAAAGTTTTCCTTCTATAGGTCTGGCCTAAGGGAATCAGGCACTTTATCCCATTGTGTTTCAACTGGACTTGCGTATATCCCTCCCCTTGCCATCTTTGAACTTCCCTGCTTTTATTTTCCTAGACTTATCCATATTTCCAGTCATACAATGGAGGCTAAAAACATTTTTTGAATGATAGTGGAGATTTCCAGGGCTCCAGGAGCTGGGGCTATATGAGACTCATGAAATACTACAAGGCTGTGCAAAAAAAGAAGTGTAAAGCACATAGAAGTAGCAATAGATCAGTGCACTGCCTGAGCTATGATGCAATCACAACACTACCCTTCCTTTCGTTAAAGAGATGAGATCATTTTAAGTAGTTGCAGGCAACATTTGACCAGTAGTAGTGTTTTTACAAAAGACAGAGGAAACAAAGAAAATCACTGGCCTTGCACTAATCACTTCAAGTCTGCAACAGAGCTGAGATTAAGCATTGTCTCCTCTAGCCCCATCCTTGGCATGGGGCTGAGAAGGGACATAGTCCAGAGGTATGCTGGACCATATTGCAGAGGAGATCAGCAATTGGATACAGCCAGGGTCTGGCATCTTGACTTCCACTACTGTGCACTTTATTCCAATCATACTGTTTTTCTCCAAGCTACAAGGTGCTTTCCCTGCCCATTTCCAAGAGAGTGTTATGAACAAACGAAGATTGCTTAAAGCATGTCTGAACAAGGAGCAAGTGCTTGGAGGGTTGAGTCCCCAGAGGTGTAACAAATGGTTCTAATAAAGCTAGGTAACAAAGAGCATCTCATTGCCCCATTTGGCACACATGAGCTCATGTCAGTGCTGATTCATGCCCAGTTCATTTCAATACATGGGTGACAAAGCAGTGCAGAATTCATCCAATTCATACTAGCTTCAAAATCCCGATTTGTCATCAGAGCAGGGCCTCAGATCCTTCACATTAGCACCCAGCTGTGTTCCCCATCTCCCTGCATGCAGTCTGCTGCTGTACTGCTGCACATGCCTGCTGGAATATGTGGCATTCATTTCACTTGAACAGCAGCTTGTTCTTGGAGTCATGTGCTTGTTAAGATGGAGAATACAGGCAATTGTCTTGTTCCCTAGAGGCTTGGAAAGGCAACAAACTCGTGTGACTTAATGAAAATGTTCCTCCTCAAATGACAAAGCCTGCTGCTTTTCAGGCCCAGAGGTCTTTAGTTCAAGCCTTAGCAGGGACAGAATCAGTTAACTAACTTGCTTTCCAGATAAATGAAATAGAGCTGAGCCCCCACTAGCTAGCTTTGAAATCATAATGTAAAAGGAAGCCAGCATGTTCTCAAAAGATATGTCTCCAAGTTACCTACACCAGTGCTGATTCCTTTCCTACTTTGTTTTCACAACTTCTGACCTCAGCTTGTAGGTTTTAAACACCTGAGATATTGTTCTGTGGTCTGTAGAATATCTCCTTCCTGTAGGCAGTAATAACATATGGGAAGCTTGGGTGCCAATTCAATTCAGAGGAGATTCAGTTCAATACGGTGCCCGAATCTCCAAATCTGAATCAAATCGGGGACCAATAAAAAGGTCCAAATCAATTTGAAGCTCTTCAAATCTTCGGAAAAGATTCAGAGAACTTTGATGATTTGGGCAGTCCCCACCCACTGCAGAAGGGAGCCGCAGCTGGACTCAGAGCCAGTAAGTAGGGAGTGGGGGACAGGGGGCTGGAGCAGGGGGAGGGGACCATGGGGACATTCCTGCCAGGCCCCATCCCCTGCCTGCTCCCCCAGCTCTGTCCATGGCTGCCCTTGCCCGCTCCAGCTCTGGCCCTTTAAGGAAAACAAACCGAGGAAAACCCTGGGACTCACCGCTCCTGCAGTGGCCTCGGGGCTTTGGGGGCTCATGCAGAGCCTCCCATGCAGCAAGGGGCAGTGGGGGTAGTGGAGTTCACCCCCCCCCCGCAGGAACCAGTATGACTGGGGGGTTTTCTCATTTTTTTTTCCCTTAGAGGCCCAGAGCCACAGTGGGTGTGGCAGCCATGGGGGTGGCTGGGACAGCTGGAGGGGAGGCTTGCGGGGCTTATGGAGAGCCCCTCCATACAGTGTGGAGCAGTGGGGGGAAGCAGGTATCGCCCCCCCGCCCGGCAGCACCTGGTGAGTCCATGTTTTTTTTTTCAGGTGTCAGGACCTGGAGTGGGCGGGGCAGCCAGTGCTGGGCTGGGAGAGCAGAGGGAATAGCCCTGGCTGATTCAGAGATTCAGAGATTTGGTAGCAGCCAAATCTCCGAATCAGATGCAGCCAAGTAAATTCAGGACAGTGATTTGAATCACCGAATCAAATCACTGTCCCCCAAATTGGCCAGATCCAAATCCAAAGCGGATACTAGCCGCTATCTGCCAGCACTGCCAAAGGCAGATCAGCTGGGGCAACGAGGTGAAACACTTCACCACCATGGCGATGCTGATGCATCTCAGGAGATAGCATCCCGTTGCCCTTCTTCTTCCTCAGCCCCTCACCAGTGGGAGCGTGCCCAAAGGCAAATCCCCCACTCGCTTAAAAGGCCCTGTCCCCCCAAAGCAGAGGCAGGCCACCCTGGAGCAGTGGAGGAAAGCCATAGACAAAGTGGGGTGTGTTGCAAGGGTGAGCAAGATCAACCAGAGCACTGGGGAGATGCTTGCTCTGGATGGCCAGCCCTTCTCCTTAGTTGAGCAGCCAGGGTTCAGGCAGCTCATGGCGCTCATGGCCCCATCCTACCAAGTGCCCATATCCATCACCTTTAGCAGGCTGGTGGTGCCCTCCCTGTATGAGGCATGCAGGGAGTACTTGAGGGAGAAACTGTGTAAGGCAGGGCTGCAGGTATCCTTGCAGTTCACCTCCAGCATCTGGAGCAGCTGGGGTAGAGATCACGCCTACCTCTCCCTCACATGAGAGGCACTGGTGTGATCAGTCAGGCCACTGGTAGGGTGTCCTTCAAGCCAAGGTGATGGACAAGTCTCACATGGCAAGGGAGATCATGGTGGCCATGAATGGCATGGCACAGGGGTGGCTCACTGGGCAGGGCAAACTCAGCCATAGGTTCATCGTCACTGACAACAGGGCCAATATGATCAGGGCTGTTCATGATGTCAATTTTGTTGGCATCTGCTGTGTGTCACACAAGCTGCACCTCATAGTCAGGGGTGCCTTGGAGGGGGACAGGGCTGCTGGTGATGGTGCCATCACTACCACCTAGCTGATTTCAAAATGCAGGAAGGTGGTGGGCTACTTCCACTGCAGCATCAAGTGGGGCAAAATGCTGTGGGAGAAACAGGCAGAGCTGAGCATCCTGAAGCACAAAATCATGCAGGATGTGAAGTGAAGTTCATAGGCCCGGCTGTGAAAAATGGTTTGTAATTTCCCTTTAAGGATCATGCCTAAGAGACTGGAGACAGAGTGAGTTTTCTGTGAGAAATGTGTCCCGCCAGGTAGTTGGGTATTCTTGTCTTTGATAGATTCTGGTGTGCAGTTTTTCAGGGTACTGGAAATATGTTGGCAGGTTCTGTGCTTTGAGCTGTAGGAAGCTGGCCTCTGGTGATGAGGTTAGGTTAGCAAGGTTCGGTGCTTGTTTAAATTTACAAACCACTTTTCACAGCCAAGCCTATAAACTTCACTTCATCAGCCTCATAGGTACAGAAACTCATGGACTCAATATAGACATTGGATTTATGACACACTGTGACCTGCCGGACATCTGACTCCCCAGGTACCTCCCCACTTTTACCTGCTACATCCCTCTTTCCCGCTACCCGAGCCTGTCTCTCTCATCTCCTGATGCCTCCATTTCCACTTTGACTGACTTTCTTGCCTGCATTGCATACCAGCCTCTGACTTCTTTACTATTCCTTCCATCCAGAAAGAGCACACACACACACACCAACTGCGGGTGCTTCCTCAGACTGATGAAGGGTTTTTTAATGCAAAAGTTTGCTAAGATATATTTCTGTAACTATTCAGTTGGTCTACTAAAAGATACAAGATTGACCCAAAGAACCTTGTCTGTCATGTCCTTAGACCAACATGGCTACAACTTACATCCATAGCACCAGTCCCTGGTCAGATGATCAGGGCTCTGGGCACATCTAAGCCCCAGGGATGGGGCTGGTAGGGACAGTTCTCTGACACCTGCTAGAGAAGAAGCTCCTGAAGGAAAGGAAAGAAAGGCTTTGTGACAGTTTGGATGCCTGAGATGCTACAGCTACTGTGCTGCAGTGCACTGCTTACCTGTTGTTATTTAAAGTGGTGGACTGGAATGAGGCTGTAGGGGAGGAGAAGACCTCATTGGGGCACACTACCATGTTGCGTAGAGGCCCAGCGTCAGTGAGTGTATGCCTTAACATACACACAGTGTCACCCATGTCTAGAGTTTTGCTTGTCAGCAGCCTGAGGTAGTTTCCCAGAAACCCCTGCACCTATCTCCTTGAAACTTGGCAGACCCCATGCCCTCAGAAGGGGCTACCATCCCTACTGTTTTCATCCAAATCTGCCTTAACACACACACAACAAGAGTTGAGCTTTCAGCAGTTTGAGGTACCATTTCCCAGAACTCCCTGCATCTATCTCTGTGAAACTTGGCAGGCTTCATGCCCTAAGAAGGGGCTACCATCTCTGCAATTTGTATCTGAATCAACCAAAAAATGACAAAGTTATATGTATTTGAGTGATGCCCCATTATATTTGATGCCCAAATCTTTGAATTTCCGAATCTCTCTGAATCGGCGCTGAATCTTCCAAAGCTGATTCAGTCAAATTGATTTGGGACAGTGATCCAAAGCTCTGAATTGAATTACTGTCCTCTGAATAAGCTGAATCTGAATCAAATACTTCCCCATTCTCACAGGCCTACTAACTAGGGCTGTGTGAAACACCATCGTTTCATTTTGATGTACATTTCGCCATTTTGAAGGGACAGTGTTTTGTTTCATCATTTTGTTTTTGAAGCACTGTCCCATTTCATTTCATTGAAACTGTTTTGCTGTTTTGACTTGTTTCACCATTTCACCCATAGGCTATAATGGGGAATCATGAAAATTCCTGAAATGTTGTCATTTGCTGTCTGATTCAGATGCAAATTGCAGGGATGGTAATCCCTTCTGAAGGCATGAAGCCTGCCAAGCTTCAAGGAGATAGATGCAGAGGTTTCTTGGAAACTGCACCTCAATTCTTGAAAGCAAAATTTGCCACCTACTGTCATCCGGCACTCAGATGTGGGGGCTCACACACCTGGGAGGGCTGTGGGGCTGTGCCAGACTCCTCCTTGGGGTGCGGGCCCCTGGGTCTGCACCAGATGATAGGTGGCTGCCGCTGCCACCTGGGACTGGCACTGGCCACAGCCCGCACCCAGTGCCAGGGAACACAGATGCTGCCACTGGCCCCAGGCAGCAGTGGCAGCCTTCTGTCATCTGGGTGCAGATCCAGGGGCCCACACCCCCAGGAGGGGCTGGCAGAGCCAACTGGAGTGCAGCTTCATGGGGCTGGTGGAGCCAACTGGAGTGCAGCCCAGTGGTGGGAGGCGGGGAAAGCCAGAGCTGCGCTCCCCGCCGAGCTGAGCTACATGGGGCTGCGGAGCTGCTCGGAGCACAGCCCTAGCTCTCCCCTGCCTCCCACCGCCGGGCTACTTTGAAACTCGAAACGTTTCAAAAGTTTTGAAATGTTTCAAGTGCCCTCATTTCATTTTGAAGCTGCTTTGATGCTTTTTGTTTCATTTAGATTTTGCTGTTTCGAGCTTGAAACACGTCATAACAGCTTTGAAAAGAAATACTTGGTGAAATTTCACACAGTGCTACAACTAGCCATCCTTCCCCAAGCTAACTTCCTCTCTTGTACAGTTTCCACCCATTTCTGAACATGATCTAAAATAGTGCTTGTATTAAAAAAAATGGAACAAAATGCAAGAGCTCAAAACACAGGGTTTGATTTTACTTCTCTTCCTCTCATGAGCAGAGGTTACTTTACAAATGACCTCCTTGATTTTTAATGGGGCTTTTCATGGAGTACAGTACAACTCTTTATGACTAAGCTTAGCAGATTTGCAAACTGGCCATCAGCTCAGAGCATTGTTCCTTGTATGTCTATAAAGTGCCATGCAGTCCCATGGCACTATAGTAGTAAATACTTGTAGTAATGTATATATTACAGTTGTGGAGGTGTTTTTCATCATTAGCCTCAAGCGCTTTGCAGATATTAGTAGTTAAGCCTTATAACACTCCTGTCAAGTATATGAGCAAGAAATATATAAAGCAATTATGCAATGCAGCAATGAAGCAGTTATCATTTATGGATAAAAGAAAGCATCCATTTAAGAGTTTAAACACCACTTCAGGACAGGAAATGAAGAATGCCATTCCTAACCAAACCTGAAAGGTCCAATACGATCAATAATTTACTCAACCTGAAATGTTAACCACAATGTTATTCTTAGAGTTGGCTGGAACATTTAAGAAGATGCTTTTCATTCAAATACACCATTTCAAAACCAAAATGTCTTGTGAAGAAATATCAATTTTGATAAACCTTTTTGATGGGAGGGTTTCAGGTCTAGGGTGAACTCTTTAGTCTCTTTCACAGAGAGAACCAAATTGAAAACCTGATCTTTACACTCCAAAAAACAGGTGTTTCAACACCATTTCATTTGGAGATGGTGTTCAAAAGGTTTTGATTCCATTCCAATGCAGAACTAAATCAAAATTTTGAAATTGGAAGCTGTCACACAACAAAACATTCATCCCCTGACCAGATCTATTCACATTACTACTGAATCTCTATTGGCTACCAATTGCCAAAACAGTGGTGCAATGTTTCGATTCAAGAGAGATATTCAGTTGTTCTCAACTTCCAACTGAACAGCGCTCCCTTCTGTCAGTTGACTTCATAGGAAAAGTACCACTCATTGATGGTGTTTGTTGACAAGCTTTCAAATACAAATATGTTGATCCCTTTTAAAATCATGTTACAGGAAATAAATCCCACTTGTTTCACATTTTTTTACTTAACCTCATCTATGTCCTTCAGTACAGCTCCAAGCAGCTATACCTACTGCAGAGAATGAAGGGAATTTCTGTATTATTAAAAAAGCATGTATGATCCTTTCACTCTTCGGGAACTATATTATAAAACATATGGGGCACATCCCCACATGCAGGGACATGTGCTTGCAGCAGCAAAAATAGAAGTGGTGCAAATATGGACCACTAATTTTTTCCACAGTTCACACCCCAGCACGTGTGCTTTGGTGTGGGGTAAATTACCCCACTTTGGAAAAACTGCCCTTTCCCCACTACATGCTGGAGGAACTGGGAACAACTAAAAGTGTGAAGATGCTTTGGCCAGTAGCCACAGTGTCATCTGGGAGGACCAAGCCTCCATGTCTGCCGGTGCACAGTCCTCTTGCATGTGTCACCCCGCTTTTTTTTTTTTTTTGCACCTTTTTTTTTTTTGCTACTGAGAGCAAAAACTGTAGTGTGGAGCATGTTTTAACATTCCAGGTGTGCAGTTTGTGGCACCACAAAGAGGTTTGCAGTGCCACAAGCCACATGTCCCTGCACATCTGGATGCAGCCATAGCAGGAAAAATTAATTCCTAATGTAACTTCCTTGCAGTTGTTACAGCTATACCAGGAATAAATGTGGCCTGGATGGTTTGAAACAGTCTTTAAATACTGAATGGTGTTATTAAATAGCTAGTTGATTGGCCCCAAGTAGACATGGGGGCATGAGTTTTATTTGGTTGCATTTTCAAGGAAGTTCTCTGTAGCCTTCCATTACCTTTCATTTGGGTTTTACTGATGTCTAGTTTTCAGACTAGATATCAGGAGGCGCTACTTCACAGTCAGGGCAGCTAGGATCTGGAACCAACTTCCAAGAGAAGTGGTGCAGGCTTCTAGCTTGGGGGTCTTTAACAGGAGGCTAGATGAACACCTTGCTGGGGTCATTTGACCCCAGTGCTCTTTCCCGCCATGGCAGGGCGTCGGACTTGATGATCTGCCCAGGTCCCTTCCGACCCTACCAGAGATGAAACTATGAAATATTTGAAGCCTTTGCCTGCAGCCAAATGAGAAAAAGATAGGACACCATTTGATTAAAAGACAATAAGGCAAACTGCTCTCAGTGTTTCATGTTTGTTTGAATTTCAAAAGGGTTTTCAAATCTCTCCTCCTGCCTGTTTCCCCCCGCCCACACACACCCTTCTTTTACACAAGCCATAAATATCCTCTTTCCCACAAGATTATCAAGTCCCTCTCATTTAATCCTCAGACAGCATGGTTTTGTAGATACTGAGCTCACAGGCTGAAAATTAAGAACTTCAGAGTAATAATCCTGCCTTCACTACTGACTGAGTTTATGGCCCTTGACAAGTCAGTTATGGCCTGATTTCCAGGTTCTTCCAGCTTTTACACTGACTTTGAAAATGTGGGGAATTTGGGGGGGGGGGGTTATGAAAAAATATGCATGACTCAGTTTACCCATTCACTTTTGTATTGGGACTTAATGTGCATATCTACATGTGATGAGTTACTGTAGCAACATCAGCAGTCACAGTGATGCTGCAGCTATGTCACCATAGCAATATGCTCCTTCATTATAGCGCATTGCTATGGTGATGTAGCAGCTAAAAATAACCTTGCACACTACAGTACAGGCTGCTACTGTGCCGTCATGTAGTACTTTCAAAAACTAGTTAGGAGTGTAACAGGGGCTCAAGTGGAAGCCCTGTTACAAGGTAAACCAGGGACATGAGTAAATGAGAGAGCCAGAGCACAGCAGTGGGGGGTTAGCACACCGGGAAAGGATGAGGGTGATTATAGCCACTGCCACACTTAAAAGGAGGAGCCAGAGATCCAGCACTTGCCCTCGGGGAACTGGAGAGGAGTGAAGTGGAGAGACTGAGGGGATGGTGGAGCAAACAAACCTTGAGCAGAGGACCAAGGGATCTGTGGCAAGCTGATGAGACTGGGGACACTTACCTGGGGGGCTGTGGACGGCGGGAGGCCAGCAAGACCCGTGGGAGTCCAGGGAACTCTGCCTGGGGAAGCCCCAGAGTCAACCACTCTCTGTGGTTGGAATGGCTGGAAAACTGCCAAGATTGGGAGAAGGTCAGAGGAAGACAGCAATTAGCTGAGTGGTGGAACAGCCACTTCTGCATTAATGAGGCAATTAGCATGGTTCTCTAAACTGTAGCAGTTTCAATAAAGGCCAACACCTGGGTGCCTAACTTCTGGGTGGTCTGTTACTCATCACCCTCCCACACCTCAGAGATTAACATCTAATCCTTTTTACCATCTCCAAAGTCATGGCAGGCAAGTCCTGAGGGGAACAGGAGTGGGAAGCCAGCATGCGCCAACAAAGTGGCGCATTGGCCGGGAACGCGGAGGCTGTGCAGGAGAACACCAAAGAACCACGGAGTCCATGGACATCCAAACCCCTGGCAGCAGGCCCACAACATCACCCTATGGCTGCTACAGGGCCAACAGGTGCAATAGGAGTAGATAGTATGAGTACAGATGCAGGAAGCTGAGGCAAGGATCCAACTGTTCTCCTGGCAATAGGATATAAGCATGAAAATTGAAGCCCAACAGGCGTCCCTGAGGAGGGATGGGGAAGGCTCCCAGTTCCCCAGAATGACCCCCCAGGATGACATAGAGGCTTACCTAGAATCCTTTGAGAGGACACCTGCAGCTTGCAAATGGGACCTGAGCAGCTGGGCAGTGCGCATAGGTCCCCTCCTCATTGGCCCTGTGAAAGCAGCTTACTGGGCTCTCACCCGAATGCAGGCCTGAGGCTATGGGAAAGTAAAAGAGGCAATACTATACCACCTTGAGATCTCCCCAGAGACCTACCAGCAGAAGTTCTGGGACTGAAAGGGGATGGAAGGGCTTTATCCACGCCTGCTCACTCAGACCCTGAGGGACCCAGTGGAGTGGTGGCTCCAGCCTGAGAACCAATCCATAGAGGAGGCGGTGGATCTCATTGTACCGGAGCAGTTCCAGACTGATCTTGGGGGCAGCACCCAATGATGGGTAAGGTGGCATCAGGCAAAGAAGGTGAAAGAAGCCTTGAGCCTAGCCAAAGACTATGTCATGGCTGAAGCAGAAGGAGAGAGCCCCAAGAAGGAGCGCCTGGGAGGGGCTGGAATAGAACAGCACCCAGAAGGGCCCAGCAAAGGAAAAAGCAGAGAAGTGACATGATCCACAGGCCGTGAACCCCGAGGCTGGGTTGCCTGGGTCATAATATGTTATAGGTGTGGAGAAAAGGGACACATATCCCGATTCTGTCTGCAAAGACCCCAAGCTGAGGCGACAATAGAGAATCCACATGATGAAAAAATGGACTGTATTTTTGGGTGGCACAAGAGGCCAGGGCATCGGAATAAGCCAGTAGTCAAAGTCAGAGTGGGAGACACCATCATCCTAGTGGTTGTTGACACTGGCTGCTCCCAGTCCTTGGTAAGGATGGACCTTGTGCCCATGCAGCTAGGAAGCTCTGAGTCACCCGTAAGTATGGTCTGCATCCATGGGGTCTCGTATATCTACAAGAGAAGATGGCTCCGGCTGTCAATGGTGGGCCACACAGAAGAGATCATGGTTGGCTTAGCAGAGACCCTCCCCTGCCCCATGCTTCCGGGAGCTCACTGGCCACATCTGAATGAAGTTATCACACAGGTCTTAAGGAGAAGCAATGGAGAGTGGCAGAATGACCCAGAGGCAGCATGTTTCGGGGTTCCCGAACATGAAGTGGGGGGAAAGCTTGATCTGGAACAGATTATCAGAGACTGATACTTCTGAGAAGAACACAAGCAGGAACTACTTTTCCAGAACATCTGGCAGACCCAGCTGGCCAGGCAAGAAGGAGAGGTGGTAGACGCCGAGAAGGCAAAGCTGAGTCCCTGGTTTGAGGTAAGGACAGGCATCCTGTACAGAATGCAGGATAAGGAAGAGGGGTATGAAATGTGACAGGTCCTAGTCCCGCAGAAATACTGGGGTGATTTGCTATGGGTTGCTCATACCCTCCCGATGGAGAGACACGTGGGGAGGGACAATATGGAAGCCCGCTTGAAGTGGCGAGTCTTCTGGCCTGGCATCTATAAAATGGTAGAGAGATATTGCATGGAATGCCCCGAGTGTCAGAAGACAGAGGGGGCAAAACCCACCAGGGCCCCGCTGGTGCCACTACTGTTGGTGGGGTGACTGTTCGACAGGATTGTGTCCCAGGGATACAAGTATGAGGGACCAAGGAATCCCACCCACCAGGGAACATGGGGCAAGGGGAACGCAACTCCAGAAGAGAAACTTGGTAAAAGAAACAAACTTACCTCTTCCAGGATGCCAACAACCTGAAGGAACAAAAGAAAGACCCATGCGGTTCATCAGCTGCACTTATCTGCAGCTGGAGCCAGGTGATGTCAGTGGGAGACACCGCCCAACGGATTCAAGAGCTGGCTCCAAGAAGGAACTAGTGGGGACGCTGGGAGCTGGAGAAGCTGCAGGGTTCCCCCATGCCAGGTGCACCCAGCACCGGCAGAAGCAAGAATATCTGACACAGAGGCTGGTGTCAGCGCCAACAGAGTTTAAAGGAACATCCCGCATCAGTGGAGAATAGTATGGGAGCGAGGGGCCAGAGGCGGCTCATTGAGGAGTCAAGGAAGACCCCGGATGGGGCAAGGACACGGATCCAAGTCAAGGAGATGCACAGGGTTAAGGCTAAGGTTTGGTGGAGGAAAGAGGGCTGCCCAGCCAGATTCCCCTCTCCTTTTTCCTTCCAGTCTTTTCTTTATTTGGCTTCATTTATAGTTGGTTATTCATAGGTTCAAAGATATAGGGTTGGAAGGGACCTTGCAGATCTTCTAGTCTGACCCCTTGCTCTGGGCAGGAGAGAAAACTGGGCTCAAATGACCCCAGCTAGGTAATTGTCAAGCCTCTAAAAGACCCCCAAGGAGCCAGCACTACTTCCCTTGGAAGTTAGTTCCAGATGCTGGCCGCCCTGACTATGAAGTAGCGCCTTCCAATATCTAGTCTGAACCTACTCTCTAACAACTTATGGCCGTTATTCCTTGTTACTCCAGGAGGCACTCGGGGGAACAAGGTCTCTCCCATTCCCCACTGGTCCCCCCGGTAAGTTTATAGACAGCCACCAGGTCTCCTCTCAGCCTTCTCTTGTGAAGGCTGAACAGGTTAAGGTCCCATAGCCTCTCCTCATAGGGTCTGCTGTGCTGTGCCTGTATCGTGTGAGTGGCTCTCCTTTGGACCCTCTCAGTGCTGTCCACATCCCTCCTGAAGTGCGGTGCCCAGAACTGGATGCAGTACTCCAACTGCAGCCTGACCAGTGTCACATAGAGGGGGAGGATCACCTCCTTGGCCCTGCTTGTGATGCATCTGTGGATGCAGGACAAGGTACAGTTAGCCCTACTGACCGCGGCCTCACATCGTCAGCCCACGTTCATCTTGGAGTCAATAATGACTCCAAGTTCTCTTTCTGCCACCGTGCTTTCAAGAAGGGAGTTGCCCAGCCTATAGGTATGATGCTGGTTCTTACTGCCCAAGTGCAGCACCCTGCACTCGTCAGTATTGAAACCCATCCTGTTTTCATTTCCCCACCCCTGTAACCTGTCCAGGTCCTGCTGTAATCTGTCCTTCCCTTCTAGCGTGGCCACCTCACCCCAAATCTTGGTGTCATCTGCGAATTTAAACAGGCTGCTCTTCACCCCATCATCCAAGTCGCTAATAAAGAAATTGAACAGTGCGGGCCCAAGGACCGAGCCTGGGGGACCCCACTGACCACTTCCCTCCAGGTTGAAAATGACCCGTCCACCACCACTCTCTGAATACGACCCCTCAGCCAATTTGCAATCCATCTGAATGTGTAGGCATCAATGCCACAGTCACCTAGCTTTTTAATGAGAATGGGGTGGGAGACAGTGTCAAAGGCCTTCCTGAAGTCCAGAAAGACTACATCCACTGCAACACCTGCATCCAATGATTTTGTGACCTGATTGTAGAAGGCAATCAGGTTGGTTTGACAGGACCTGCCCCTAATGAAAACATGCTGGATGCCTCTGAGCATCATCCCTACTGCTGGCCCTTCACAGATGTGCTCCTTGATAATCTTCTTAAAGAGTTTCCCGGGGATCAAAGTAAGATTAATGGGCCTATAGTTGCCCAGGTCCTCCCTCCTCCCTTTTTTGAAGATGGGGACCACATCGGCCCTCTTCCAGTCATCAGACACCTGGCCAGAGCACCATGAGTGCTCATAAAGCTGTGCCAGGGGTCCTGCGATAACTCCTGCCAATTCCCTCAACAACCTGGGGTGGAGAGCATCTGGACCTGCCTATTTGAATACGTCCAGCCCCTTCAGAAGTTCTCTAACTTGGTCCTCCCTGACCCTAGGCCTGTCGGAGTCTCTCCTGAGTCTGTCCTGAATTTCAGTGGGGGAGTCCTGGTCCCTGCACAAGAAAATGGAAAAAAAGAAATTATTAAAAAGGTCTGCTTTTTCCTCTGGTGCAACCACCAGATTGCCTAGTGTATCCTGTAGGGGCCCCACATTACCCGGTGCCCTCTTCATACTCCCTATGCATTTAAAAAAGGACTTTTTGTTGTCCTTGATCTTTGATGCTAGCCCTAGTTACGTACTGGCCTTAGGTTTCCTAACAGCCCTCCTACAGACATGAACAATGAAGGTATACTCCTCTTTGGTGATAGCCCCTCCCTTCCACTGGGTGCATACCTCCTTTTTGGCAATCAGGCATTCCTGAATGCCCTTGGTGAGTCAGGGGGAGGGGGGGCTGTTGGGTGAGCCAGTTAGGGGTAGCTCCTTTTCCTTTGTTTTGGTTTTCTGTCCTCCCTCTTTTACTCTGATGCAGGCTCTCGCTGGTTATGCTGTTGCAGATAGGTCTTAAGGCGACAGTAAGGGAATTCTGGTGGGGAAAAAGGACAGCGGTAGCGTACAGTGCCCGATGGAACCACCAGGCTATTGAGACACATCTCCATGGGCAGAATATCCAGAGGCCCTTGGGTCAAAGACGGAACAAAGGTCGGACGAACAAAAGCATAGGGAACGAGGGTTCAGAGTAGACATCACTGGAAGGGTAAGCCGCACTAAGATCTTGAGGCTCGTCTCGAGGGCTGGTGTATGGATGGGGTGTAGGGGAGGTGGAGCCCCATGTACATCTGCCGGGGGATACAACAACTCTGGAGCTCCCCTCAACGGGAATCCCCACCACTGAAGGTCTATCTGAAGTCGTGGCAGGTGAGTTTTGAGGTTCTCCCTGAAGTGATTGAGGGCCTCCTCCAGGATTGTACGAAGTCCCATCATGTCCAAAACCGGGTGCATGTGCTAAAGCTGCACAGGAGTGGATAATCAAACTGAGATAGGCACAGATTGCCATGGACATAGTGGGACCATCTTCCTGCAGCTGGAGCAGCTGCCAATTCACCCTGGTAATCATCAGTTACATCATCTGGTTCCCCAAAGCTGTCTCCCTGTGTTCAGTGACTGCTCCCACGATAGCTGGTACGCTCATGAGATGGATTGCTTAGGTCAGAATTCCCCAGCAGATTCTCACTGACCAGGGCAAAAACTTCATATCCAAGATTCTGAGGGGGATATGTGGTACGCTGAAAATTAAGCAGCTCAGAACCTCCATTTATCATTCCCAGATGGATGGTCTGGTGGAGCACTTCAAGTGGACACTAAAGGGGATGATATGGGCATGCATACAGGGCAACCCCTGGGGGTGGGATGTCATGATCCTCCTGCTCCTTTTCTCAATCAGGGAGGTTCCCCAAGCATCCACCAGTAATGCCCCATTCAAGCTAGTCTATGGCCATGACCTGAGAGGGCTCCTAGATGTGATATGCAAGGGATGGGAAACAGGAGCTAAAGAGGTGACACAACCACAAGCCTTGACCAATTTCCAAGACAGGCTAAAGAGGGCCCAGGCAATAGCACAAGAGAACCTGGGATGGCAATTGGAGGAACAGAAGCAGCACTATGATGTGCATACCACAGAAAGAGAACTGAAGGTAGGAGACTGGGTGCTTGTGCTGCTGCCCGACAAACCACACAAATTATTAACCTGATGTCAGGGACTGTTTCAAGTAATGAGACACACATGGCCAGTCAACTATGAGGTGCTCCAGACAGCCCACTCAGAGGAAGCAAATCTATCCTATTAACCTATTGAAAAAGCAGTGCCAAAGGAGGGGTGGATGATACAAGACCCAGTCAACTTAGAAGGGGACAGGGAACTCCAGAGGATAGAGGAGTCCCCGTTGAGACCCGAGGTTGATAGCTGACTTGACCCCAAACAACAAGAGACCTTATAGGCCCTAATAACTGAATGTTGGGATGTCTTCCATGAGACCCCAGGAGAAGCTCAGGGAGTGGAACACTGTGTCCAGACCCAACCTGGACAGATCGCATGCAGCCATTGGAGAAGACTACCCCAACATCTGAGGCCCACAGTCAGACAAGAAGTTGACTTGATGAAGAAACTGGGTATCATTGAAGAATCCAGGAGCCCTTGGAAAAGCCTGATGGTGGTGGTCCTGAAAAATGACAGCTCCATAAGGTTATGTATCAATTACCACAAGGTGAATGAAATTGTGAAATTCAGTGCTTTTCTGATGCCTCAGGTAAATGATATGCTGGAGAAGGTCAGCCAATTTTGTCCCTGGACCTGAACAAGGGCTATTGGCAGAGTCCAGTGGCACTGGCCAACAAAGAGAAAACAGCTTTTGGAATGCCTTGGGGCTTATTTCAATTCAGATGGATGCTGTTTGGGTTCCAAACACCCCATCAGGAATACGCTATTGAGTATATCAATGACATCATCATCTTCTCCAGGGACTGGGAAACACACTGCCAGCACCTATTGGAGATCCTCGAGAAACTCTGGCAGGCCAGACTGACCACAAACACTCAGAAATGTGTACTAGGAAAAAGGGAGACCCAATACTTCAGGTTCATTGTTGGACAGGGCAAGATAAAACCTGTAGCAGACAAGGCGGCAGCGATGACATGGCACCTACCACCACAAATGCTAAAACAACTACAGTCTTTCCTGGGCTTCGCCAATTACTATAGGGATTTCTCAGGGAAGGCTGTGCCCCTGACAGAGCTAACCAAAGGATAGAAGAACCCAAGCAGGTGGAACCCCAGGGCTATCCGAGCCTTTGAACAAGTGAAGGCAGCCCTATGCCAGCACCAGGTGCCCTACACACCAGACTTCAAGAAGACTTATTTTACAAATGGACACCTCTGGCACCGCACTGGGAGCAATCCTCTTCCAAGAGGAAAGGGGAGTGGAAAGCCCAATAGCCTTCACTAGAAAGAAGCTGACATCCATGGAAACTCAATATTCCACAATTGAGAGGGAGTGCCTGGCTATCCAATGGGGGGGGGGGCCGAGTTTTTTCATTATTACTCAATAGACCAAAAGTTCTTGCTAATCATGGACCACACACCCCTAGACTGGCTGCGAACTGTCATATTAGATAATACCAGACTAGTGAGTTGGTCTCTTGCCTTACAATCCTTTTATTTTTAAGTGAAACACCGGGCAGGGAAGAAGAGCAGGAATGTTGACTTCCTGTCATGTACCGAAGACAAAACAGACACCGGCGAGAGGGCGACAAGCATGGCCTACCTGGTGAAAGGTTGTGAAGACCAGTCAACTTTAAATTTACTGAACGGGGGGAGAGGTGTGTAACGGGGTTTGAGTGGAAGCCCTATTACTGGGTTAACCCGGGACGTGGGTAAATGAGAGAGCTGGGGCACAGTGGTGAGGGGTTAGCACACTGGGGAAGGATGAGAGTGATTATAGCCACCACCACACTTAAAAGGCAGAGCCAGAGATCCAGCACTTGCCCTCAGTACACTGGAGAGGAGTGAAGTGGAGAGACCGCAGGGACAGCGGAGCAAAGGGAGAAACCTTGAGCAGAGGACCGAGGGATCTGCGGCAAGCTGGTGAGACTGGGGGTGCTTACCCAGAGGGCGGTGGATGGCAGGAGGCTGGCAAGACCCACAGAAGCCCGGGGAATTCTGCCCTGGGGAAGCTCTAAAGGCAATTGTTCTCCATATCTGGGACAGCCAGGAAACCGCCATGATCACGAGAAGATCAGAGGAAGATGGCAATTAGCTGAGTAGAACAGCCACTTCCATGTTAATGAGGCATTTAGTGTGCTTCTCTAAACTGTAGCAGTTTCAATAAAGGCCAACACCTGGGTGGCTAACTTCTGGATGGTCTGTTACTCATCACCTCCCCCGTCCCCCAGGGATTAACATCCAATCCTTTTTACCATCTCCGAAGTCATGGCAAGAGAGTCCTGAGGGGAACAGAAACGGGAAGCCAGCACATGCCTACAAAGGGGTTATGCAGTCCAACCCCAAACTAAACAGGACCATCCCTGTATAAACTATTCCAGACCGACATTGGTTTAATCTGCACTTAAAAACTCCCTTTCACAACTTCTCTAGATAACCTACCCAGAGCTTAACTAGCCCGACACTTAGTCTTAATATGTAATGTATATTGGTCCTACAACATGTGTGAATCAATGACAGGGCTGGACCCACAGTGGGGTGCAGTGGTACAGTTGCATCACCCTTTGATCCCTGTTCCACCCAAACTTTAAAATCAACTACCTTTGCAGGGCAGCAGCATTTCTATTCAGGTAATGCAGAGAGTCAATTAACTTAATGGCTCATTATCATGATAGTATTATCATTGGTGTCATGGCACTTTATCCTGCTAATTTCTCTTCACACCACAGGTATTAAGCACCCTATCTCCTTTTTAATGGCCTTGATGTTTCATTGTTCAAACTAGGGTTGGGCATTTGACCAGTCAAATGAAGTTTGGTCAACTGACTGGTCAAATATCCATCAAAACTTGTAAAAAATTGCCAATAGGTCCACATAATATACAGAAAAAGCATAAATTTCCCATCAAGAAATATGTCAAGAAACAATTAAAACTCATATTTCTGTAAAGCAAACTACAAAAAAGTAGGGTTGGTTTTTTTTTTTAAATTCCTATAATCTTTGACCAGTCAAAAATATGTAGTCAATTGACCAGCTTGCCAACCCTAATTCAAACTATACTTTTTTGGCAATTTTGCTGTCTGTTAGCTGTCCCTAAGAATGTATCTCTTCTATTTTATATCCCTGCCAACTATTTATAGTTTTAGCTAAAAATCTAAACTCAGGTGTGATAATATGAACTCAGGTATAGAAATAACTGGCACTGAAGTATTGGAAGCACTGTCAAGACACTCAAGAAGGCTAGATTTTTTTAATGAACCTGAATAACAGATGTACATTTAACTATAATGCCTACAGGACTAATGATACAATATCTTTTAACTATTTTCCCTAGTTTGTTGTGTTTTTTTAACTTGATATATGCTCTAGCAAATTAGTGCACATTCCAATATTTGTGTTTGCTTTGATTTTAAACTAAATAATATAGTGCTAACCTTCTTCCGTACTAGTAAAGCATCTTGTTTCTTTTTAACTGGAGAAAAATGTGTTATGTTATATGTGATAACATGCCACACTGTCTGCACCCCACTTTTCAAAATCCTGGATCCCTCCATGGTCAATACAAACATATGACTGGAGTTACCATGGACATACCAAACACAGGACTGGCAGGCAAGGTCTAGGAGATGAGATGTAATCCCAGATATTATGGGACAATTTTAGAGGTGACACAACCAGCATGGACATGCAGTTAAGCACTGCTTTTCATTCTAAATTAAAGATCCTAAAATACTGTTTTCTGGTTATCTACCAAAAGCCTCTCATTTGGACAAGGCTCTCCATGTCACTCCAAATACTTACTGGTTATGTATCTCCCCCAGGGACAAAGTCTCTATCAGGATTTTGAAGTTCTTTTGGACTTGTGGAAAGAGCCTTAGAGAATGAAACTGAAGCTAAAAGCCCACTCTTGGAATAGTGGGGCCGCCAGACTTCCCTCTGTCCAAAGCAGGAGCATAGTACCACGCACTATAAATGTGCACTCATTTCAAGAACATCATAGGCAGTCCCTCAGTATGAGAAGGCCAGTCTTACAGTAAATAGGGGAGTCATCAGTGAGTCCAGCAATGGCTGAGGAAGCCAATCTGAAATCCACATTTTCAACTGCAGACATGCCAAATACTTCTGGAATGAAGGAGGAGGTCCTGCTAATGTTAGGAGACAGCTCTTTCCCTTGGTCTATCTGCCTACACAGTGAGGCAAACTCACTCAAAATGATCAATGCTTTGTTGTACACCATGGCATCACTGGGGACAATTTGATGCTTGAGACTCCTAGGTATTGGTGTTAATAATGTATTTCTTCAGATTAGCCTTCAAGGTGGTGTTGAATCTCTTATTTTTCTCATTTCTAGAGCCAGTGACCATTGGTGAGTTGGGAGTATAGGGACTGTTTTGGGATCTGGTTGTCAGACATCCTAACAACATGACCTGTCCAATGGAGCTGGTGTCATATAAACATGGCTTCAATGCTGGTGGTGTTTGCTTGAGCCAGAATGCTGACATTCATTCTTCTATTCTTCCAGTTGATATAGAGGATTTCCCCAAGACATGCTGATGGAAATCTGCCACAGTTTCAGATATTCCTGTGGCGGAATGCCGGGCTTGCGATTCCGGCACCGCTTGGGGAGCCACGGGCTTTACAGAGCTGGCGAGCGCACGGCTTGTGGGGCGGAATTGGAGGTAGCTTTATAACCGCCTTCAAGGTTCGCCGAGCTGGTGCAAGTAGACGACTTAGAGTAAGTTGTTAGTGTTCTGTAATAAGTCTATAGGATGTCTGTTGGTTCACAGGGTTCTGGAGCTAGCTCTTGCTTTCCACCACTAGAACTAGTCCAATGATAGGTGCGGCTGCCGGCTCCTTAAGTCCCAGAACTGGTCAACATCTCATAAATGGGATGTTGAATACAAAACTGTAACACGGTGAGTCGTTGTCGATTGTCGGGTTTTCGAGGCCTTGGTTTTCGCTGGGATACGCCCAGGCGGGGAGACTGAGAACTGGCTGCAGGGTGATCAGGCCTACAGGGTTGTCCAGTCGTCGTCTCTGCTGTTTCCTGCTTCTTTGCCTCTTTATAGATGTTGGTTGGACTGCCTCTATGACACTAACTATGATATAAGCTAAGCATACAGGGATAGGATAGTTTCTTTTACACAGTAGTTACTAGGTAGATTTTCTACATAAGTTTCGTTTCTGCAGAAATGACACTTACAGATAAGAAATGAAATTTACAGAATGCACATGTGCAGCTTGATACAAGTGTAGAAAAGTACAAAGCTTTTATTTTGATTAACAGCCAAGACTTCAAGGTTACATAAATGTGAGAGTGCCGTGGGACAGTTATACAGAAATGAAATAAGATTTTTACAATTCCCAATATGTTCTCCAAGTTTCAAACCCATACAACTGGTAGGGATGACAACAGCTTGGTAGACAAGAAGCTTGGTTTGCATGCTGATGTTGTGATCATGAAAGACACGACATTCGAAACATTCAAAGTCAGCCCTGGCAGATTTTATCCAGTGTCCAGTATCTCCTCTTCAAGATCTATACAAACAATAGCAGTTTACTCTGTAGATCTAGTACAGCTGCCTTTAACGCCAATAACAGCTTGTAGAGGTTCAGTTCATAAGCCGCGGAACAGGGGGAGCCACCTGGGCAATGGCCTGACCAACTTTTAATGTGTTTATATTACCATGTTTATGCTACTTTTATACTCCTAATTTTGGACTTTTATAATACATTGTATTGCAACCCGGTCCAGAGCTCATGTGAGGGTCCCATGCATATCAATAGGGCTTTGTATCACAATCATAGGGAATATAATACTTGCAATGTAGGGGATCAAGTGTTCTCACACAACTCACACTATGCTGAGGAGCCAGAATGATGTGCTTAGATAATTGATCAAATTCTGACATCTAAACCCATTTCCCTGTAATCAAGTCCAGAGTGAGCAATTGCTGGATGATATGCAATTATAATACTCTGTGCTTATGCATTATCATTCACCTCACAATTTCCAAGCATTTTTTTCAAACACTAATTAAGCCTCCTCCTATGTAGGAAGTAAGAATTGCTGACCCTGCTGTACATGAGACAAAACAGTAGCAAAACTGTTACCTCCCAGTTTTGGATCTGGCCATAAACCTTCTTCTCAATGTGTCTCAGTATTAATATTACTGACCCATGCTATGATATGGTTCTAACTTTCCAGCTCTAGAAGAGTCATGTAGGGGTAAAGAAGCTTAATATAGGAGGACTCCTACCAACTCTGCTCATTTTAGGCTTTTCTTTAACTCCTCTGCCTCTCAGGGCTCAATATCAACATAGATGGTCAATTTTCTGTTGTTTTTGTCCAGTAAGTTTTTATTATATCAAGCACAATGAGGCTCTAGTCCTTGCTTGGAGCCTACAGACATCAATGCAAAAAAGTAGCTAATAATAATACAACCAATTTAATGCAGCACAGCTGGTTAGTGGTCTGCTCTCTTAGAATTTACTCCAGGATATAATTAAACAGACTGCAGTCATTAACTGTTCTGCAGTTTCTTAAAGGTTGCTTTATAGATTTTTTTATGAGCTTGTCATACAAATTTTAATATGTTTAAAACACAATAATAATTAAGGGTGGAATCTGGGTGATTTTGCAGGTTCATGTGACCTACTTGTCTGGAGAAACAGGTTTAGCTTAGTTTGTTTCATAGCCAATGATTGATTTATTGCTGGGATTTGCATTGCACCTCATTACCAGAGATTCAGGCTCCAAAAATTCACATGGGCATACACGAGTCCTGCATTTTCCATTATCAAATATGAAATATAGATATAATGTCCAACAATGCACTGGTATTAATGGAAATTATGGAAATACATTGAGAAGAGATTATCACTCAAGAACATTTTATGGAAGACAAATGTGCTTTGTGTACTTGGGAGAGAGGCAAAACTATGTATGTACCAGAGGATTGTTCCAGCAGCTGGGAAGAGATGAAGCTCAAACATGGGCCAGTGGAGAATCCTTTCTTCCCTCAGCGACACCCTCTACACTGGAGGGATGTTAAGGGAGGCAACAGAGTAATGATTCTCAACAGGTATGTTGTGAGATCTATTCAAGACTGCCACTGTGTTCTGTGCAAAGTTAACATTGTTAGGTGGGCAGAAACCTAGATATGATTTACAAGATAAACCCAGGGATCTCAAATAGGAATCTAGTGTTCAAAATGTTCTGCCCTGTTGTGGTCCGAGTTCTTTGCAACAGAAGAATTGCTCTATTTTTTTTTCTGTAGTGAAAAACAAAATAGTGAAAACTAAGAACTGGAATTTTCTGAGGGCAGCCTTTAGACTAAAAAGGTGAAAAGCCACTGCAATAGAGCCACCATATCAGCTTTGCACCAGTAGTGCGCATCCAGATGAGCGCTCATGTACCTCTTGCAGCATTCTCAAAGCCCTTTGAGATGCTGCAAGAGTCACATGCAGGAACAAAAAAAATTCCAGGGGTCAAAAAAATACCCTGGGCAAAAAAACAGGGCAAGGCACCATCCAGGACTGTGCCCTGAGGCAACCGGAGGCTCCAGTCCTCCAAAAAGATGCTCTGGCAGCTGGCCAGAGTGTCTCCTGTGGCTGGGCCTTGCCCTGCTGCAGAAGCATGCTGCCTGCCTGTGTGGGGCAAGAAGTGGTACAGGCTGCAGGGAGCTGGACCCAGCTTCGTGCCAAGTAAGTAAGGGGTGGATGGGGGGCTGAAGGAGGGAGGAGGGGACCCGGGGGGGGGCTGCCTCCCTGCTGGCCAGACCCTGCTCCCTGATTGCCCCCCCACCTGGCCCCACCCCCAATCACCCCCTGCTCACTTCCCCACCTGATCAGCCCCCTCCCCCTGCCCAGCCCCAGCAGTTCTGAATTCAAACCCCCCCCCCAAAATGCTCTGCACTCACCAGCAGTAGCAGTGGCTGTTGGGGTCACTGGGGCCTCCTGGCAGAGCCCCCCCCCACAGCGCAGGGCAGTGGGGACCGGCCCCGGCTGCCTGGCACCCATGCTGCCACTGCCCCATTGCACAAGTGCAGCCCGGGTCAGCAGGGTGCCGTGTGGCCCCATGCATTGTCAGACAACTGGAGCTGCTCAGGCTGAGCGGTGCTGGGCCCTGGG
Source organism: Crocodylus siamensis (assembly GCF_052110815.1). NCBI lineage: Eukaryota > Metazoa > Chordata > Crocodylia > Crocodylidae > Crocodylus > Crocodylus siamensis. The sequence continues at coordinate 51,345,585 of NC_143403.1, forward strand.
TGACAGCCACAGTGGCCCCAGCTGCCTGACAGTGCGTGGAGCCGTGTGGTGCCCTGCAGACCCAGGCCATACCCACACAATGGGACAGTGGTAGCATGTGTGCCAGGCAGCCAGGGCCGTTCCCCCACTGCCCCCTCCTCCCCTGTGCTGTGAAGGAGGGCTCTTCCAGGAGGCCTCAGTGATGCCTGCTGCCACAGCCAGGGAGTACGGGGTTTTTTTGGGGGCCGGGCAGGTGGGGGGGCATGTGGGCCCTGTGGGGGAGGAGGGTAACCCCTGTGGGGGGCCTTTGGCCCCTGTTGGGGGGCTCTGGTGTCTGTGGGGGGGTAGCCCCTGTTGGGGGGCCTGTAGTCCTGTTGGGGGGTGCAATCTGTGACCTGTGCTGAGGGGGTTGTGCCCTGTGAGGGGCAGGGGCCCCCCCTCCTGAGTAGCCCTCCCCCACAGTCCCCCCATGATCCACCCACACTTACCCACACACCCATTGGCGACACATAGGGGGTGCATGAGGTTGCATGTGCACCCCCTGAGATTGGCCATGCACCCCCTGGAAGTGCCAGCTACAAAACCGGAAGTGCCGGTGGAAGTGCACTTCCGGTTTTGCCGCTGGTAGTTCCAGGCTTGGCGATTGGTTGCTGGGGGACCCTGCTCCCCCGTTGGTGATCTGGTGCCCCCCCCCAACTCAGGAGGCACCAGTCGCCCATTCACACACCCCACAGTCCCCCACATCCCACGGTCCCCCACACCCCACGGTCCCCCACAGCCACTCTTGTATGGGTGACAAGAATGAGGCACTTTTAAAAAACCAAATAACCCTTGAAGAGATGTAACTGTAGACTACAAAGGAAAGTGTTAGTGAACTGAAGCTAAACTACTTCTACAAACTCCTGAAGGAGCTTATGAATTTTGTTGATCCTTGGAGATTAGGTGGCTGTTACCCTGGCCCATTTCAGCTACTCATCAGGTACTAAACTGGCACTCTCTGAACAGCTTCTGCCTTCGAGAGAGGATTGAGACACTTGCATAACTCGCACACCTCTCCTCAGTGATGCAAAATGGTCATAGTGCTGCTGATATTTTAACATAGAGCTTCTACAAAAGTGACTTCTGTGATATACCCTGTATATCGGGGAGTAGGAGTGGCTAGAGGCAGTGGGATAGCCCAGTGCTTGGCAGGGGTATCACCTCACCTTTCATTCTGGAGAAGGCTTTTAACAGATGCCAGTATCGAATCTCTTCAGAACAATCACGGAGAGGCCAGGGCAGCTTGAGGAGAATGTGGCCATACTTCCTCCTTTCTGTAACTACCACAGGCAAGAGAGGGGGGAGTAGTTCCAGAGCTGCTCCTGCCCTGTTCCAGCCACAGCAGGGAGCAGCTGTGCAGGTAGCCAGGCTCAGCTGGAGATAATGGTGGTAGCATACAGGTTCCCCCTTCTAGGACCTACTTCCAGCCTGTGGGAGACATGAGGGTTGAGAAGGCAGGCAGGCAGGGGGCAGGTACTGGAAGCAGGGACCAGTATGCTGTCATTGCTGTCTCTAGCTGAGCCCAGCACCCTGCACAGCCACTCCCCATAGCCCCCAGCTGGAGTGGAGCAGAAGTTGCTCAGGTCAGCTTGGGTTAGCAACAGCAGGCAGGTCCACCTCCCTGCCCAGCTCCCCAGCATTCCCACAGACCTGGGAGCTGCAGCCACATCCTGCTCCCATCCCACCCCCACCCCAAAGTCAGAAGGGCAATATGCCATGCACTCCCTTGAGAGATCCTGGATCCACCCATACTGAGAAGTATGGGATTGGATTTCCAACCAATTACTTAACTGCTGAAACCTAGTCACATTTCCCTTTGGGTGCATGCACATCAATCATCCATTTGGAAATGTGTCATTTGCACACATGCACCACCTTTCATCAGTCCATTTTACCTGGGGATAAAGTGAACAGTACATCAGTGATTTGACAAAATACGGTAATACATTGCCAATGCCTAAGTCAGACCAGTAGACTCTTGATTCCTATTTTGGGGCACTCTCTTTCAAAATGTTCAGCTAATGCGAGAGTTCACCCAAAGGTTCTGGCTCTAATTGAAGGTGCAATGAGACCTGGAAATGTTATCAAATACAGTTTTTGCAATGCCTAGATCAGTAGGGAGTTGAGTTCTCTTATAAGTTCCGGATATAGACTTGTGAACAATACACAATGGAAGAAAAGAGGGAGGGGCTCTACTGTGTTGCAGTAATTGCTCGTGTGCATGTTCTTAATCCTCTTCATAGGTCCATACACTCTTTTTCAGTTTTGTAACAACATGCTCCCTACCCACTGCTGTCCCCTACTTGAAGGCATCATCCTGCTCAACATGTAGATTAAAAGTACCCTGGAGCAAGGACTGTTTGTATTACTAAGACCTAGTCTGTCTGTAATTAGAAGGCAGGGTAGTTTTGCACTTTATAGGCTAAAATGTGTATGGTGGGGGGAAGCGTCTACACATTGTCATACAGCAATGTTGCTATGGTGCCATGCTTTAGTACTTCTGTTTGGAAGTATTAAAGTATGGCACAGTACGCGTGGTTACTGCACCACACGCATAGCACATTGCCATAGCAGTGCCCTATATTGGGGGTTACTGCGCAGTAGCGTCCCTGAACAGCTTTTTGGTGATGCTAACTGCACAGTAGCTCATTGCTACTGCACAGTAGCATCACATCACGCTTTGTGCCAGCCAACACTACTGTGCAGTAGTAACAAGCTACTAGTAGTACTAGTAGTAACAAGTAGCTTGTTACTACTGCACAGTCGGCACCTTGTGTAGACGTGGTCACACATATATTATATATTGACATCCATTTAGAATCACATTGTGTGTGTGTGTGTGTGTGTGATTTTAATAGATATAATGTTTATAGTTATCTATGTCTGTCTATAATTATACTTCCATAAAATCTGTTTCAATGTGTGATTCTTTTAGTCCTGTGGTGCAGACAGATCCACCATTCTGTCCGGCCTGCAGGGCTCCCCACAGGTCTGGAAATTTGGCAGCAGGGAACTGACAATTGGTGTTACCGTTCCTCTGCCTCCCTGTTTTTGGATCTCCCTTGGGAACTCCTTCAGGCCAGATGACATGGCTCTGCAAGCTGGAACTGGCCTGCAGGATGGGGGGTTCAGCACCTGTGTTTTAGCTAGACAGGTACACCAGTTCGAACCATTGTGTGTATATTATTTTATTACTAGTATAGAGATTCTTTTTTGCTGCCATAGCTCACTTGTGTGTCTCAGAACTAGTGACAGCTATACAAGACCACTTACATCACTACAACTTTTATAATGCCATAACCTGGGAGTTGGTATTCTATTAACTATTCTACTGTTCTTAAAGCTAAAAACATGTGTGTCTGTGTGGGTGTGTCTCTGCGTGTGTGGACAAGCCTTAGTTGTCTAGTGCCAAGCACTGAGGGACCTTGTTTCTTTTGGCAGGTTCTGGGAGCTACCATAATAGTAAAATAAAAATAAAATAATAATGCCACAACTCTTAAGTGGGAAATGGAGATGTGTGTTCCCACAGGATTGATCCCAGGACATGAGCCATACAGAAGGTACAGTTGACACCCAGAGTTTCTTAATGGTTGCTCTGTGGATCAGTTTACAAGGCAGCATGCATATTATCTGAGGCTATCAATCAGTCTAGTACATAACAACTTATCCTGTAGCAATGCAGTAGGTGATAGGTACACTTTCATTAAGTCAGTAGGTTACCATGACCTACTTGCATGGAGAAACAAGTTTCTGCTAATTTGTTTTGTGAAAGCTGAATAATTTATTGCTGAGTGTTTGCAGCACAACTTACTGAGAAAGGATTATTCACCTGAACATCACTCCAGAAGAGACAACAAGTCCTGGAATTGCTGGTATCTAGTATTATAGGTACCAAACGGGGTTTGTGGGGAGGGAGCTATATTTTGCTCAGGGCTTCAGCGTGAATGAGAGACAGGAAAACACACTGAGCAGAAGTGTTTGTGCAGTGCCTGGCAAAATGAAAGTTTGGATGCAGAACTGGTACTCATAAGTGTTACTGCAACTACAAGTAGTAACACAATGAAGCTTTTTATCCATGTATGGCCTAACTGCTAAAAAGTTTGCTACTTCCAATTATAACTATATATGACCCTTTACCTTTAGAATTAGGAGCCTAGGCTTTCAGCTCTTAGTGTCTAGCTCTACACGGGATGCAGCAGGGGCACCATTACAAATGAAAGATAAATTATGCATTTGGCCTACATGCTGTAAGTTCCAGATGTAAAATGCTTGCAAGATTAGCCCCTTCTGTTTTGAACCAAGGAGATAGGAAGTTCAAATTACATCCCGGTCAATGCTAAGCAACTACTAATAGGAAGAAGAAAGGAGAAAGATGAACATGGTATCAGGATCAAAGTTAGACAAGCTTTAAACAAGCATTCAGACATTCAGAGACATGCCTAAAGCTCAGTTGACTTAAGCCAAGTTGCCAGACTCTGCTTTCCAGTAGCCCCTGCAGCAACAGTGGCTCCTTCCAGCATCTTTGCTGCTACCAGACCTGGCTCTGCTACCCAGGCACCATGGCCTATCTCTCCCAGGGGTGCCAGACAAAGCAGGCAGGCAGGATCTCTGTGGACACTAGATCAGGGCCCCCGTGGGCAGGCCAGTCTTGGCTGGGTGGATGGAATGGGGTCACAGGAGGGTGGGAAGTAGTCTCCAAGAGTGGGACAGGCAGGCAGGGCTGGTGCTGGGGCCAGGATAGCAGGGTGGTGACAGTACAGGGCTGGAGCCCAGCGCAGAGCTGTGATCCTCTCCTCACACATCCCTGCAATGTGCTCTGGTTTCAGGAACGTGTGCAGAGAAGATCACAGCTCTTCCCTGGACCCCATCCCCAGTATCCCGGCCCTGACCCTAGCTCTGGCCCTGCCAACCCCGCTTCCAGGTGCCATTCCCCACCCATTCACTGCCCCATCTCCGTGGCAGAGTGTGATCCACCTGCAGGGGTCCCAAACCAGTCTCCATGGACCCACCTGCTCCATCCAGCATTCCTGGAGGTGGGTGCAGGGCAGACAGGCCTGGGGCCATATAGGATCAATTGGTATCTCCCGGCCACTGTGGTGTAAACAGACATGGTGGGGAGGGGGGCAAGGCCTGGTCAGCACCTCCCATGCCCCACCAAGCTCAGCACGCCCCATACCCCCCATGCCCCACCCTCAGCAGCTCATGAAAATTCCTAAAGTGGCCCTCCAGCCCAAATAATTGGCCACGGCTAGACTAAGGGGTTCAGCTCAACAACAGATGGAGGAAACTCATTAATTTGGATGTAGCAAGTAGTTTGTCATTGGCTTCGCACTACCTTTTCCTAGGTAGAAGAGATTGCGCAAGTCGAAAGGCACATCTCTACGGTGGAAGCTTTGACACATTCTCTTCAGCCTTCCCTACAGAACACTGAGACAAAAATAATGATACTTGGCTCGTGGCACTTTTTAGCTTCAAAGCATTTTTTGCAAACAATTAATTAATCAAGAGACAGCACAGGCGCAAAGAACCAAAACAAAGAAATGATTGATAGCTCTTTATCAGAAACAAAGCCAGGGGGAGGGGGGAGAAGGAAAAAAAATACCTTCTTCCTTTTTTACTTTTATTTTTGGTTAAACTCAAATTCAAGTCCCAACAGGTGCTGGTTTTAACGCAACCTGAAAGACACAAAGGAATGGGGTGTATATTTTACAGAGTGCCTGCAAATTACATACAGCCCAGGTTCACCCTTCCCTTTCACCTTCTGTAGTTCTTACCCTGCATCTTTGCTCAATAAAGCACCTAAATCCCAATTCCCTGCAGCCTTTTGCGGGGGTGGGGGGGATCTATTAACATAATAAGAATTATAACTGGGAAGAAACCAGCACACACCACTTTTGATGGCCTTTTTAACTTGACCTGTGTTCTGTTGAGTGATGCTGGTCTTTAGAAAGGATTCCAGCTGCCAGAAGAATCAAAGAGCATTCTGACAGTGATTTGAATGGGAGCTTTTAGCTCTTGGTCCAAAGTAGACAGGATTTTTGCCTTTTCTTTTTCAGAAATGCCACTAGTAATGACATTCTGGAGTAACTGAAGATAGACTACTGGGACAGGAGTGTTAGTTACCAGACCTGCTGCACGCTACTGGCCCCTCTGAACTATGTTAAACTAAATACACGGAACTGAATTCATCTTTTCATTGTTTCTGTCCCTGTACCAGTGTCAGAAGCAAGACAGTCTGAGCCTCTCCTATCCATGGACTGCAAAGCTTGATGCAGCCTTCCGCCACCCCCAACACAGGCCAAGGTAGTGCTGATGGTTGTCTTAAACTCCCTCCTTCTTGCAATGGCTCCTAAGGTACATTGCAGGGTGCAGAACAGCTGGGGATCGGCATATACCATCACCTCCTTGCCCCAACATGCCTCCTTCCTCCAACCTAACTTCAGTCCACCTCCATTGTACCTTGCCTTGCACCCCAGGACAACCCCTGTAACCCAGTACTGCTGCAGAAGCACTGCAGAAGTATCAGAGCCTACTCTATCCCAGGCATAACAGCTTGCTATCCTAGCGAGTGCTTAGCCTGCCATAAGGCCGCTTTCATCCAGTGACGCAGGGGATCTGAAGGGCAGTGCTGGACTGGACCACAGGGCAGATTCCACTCTTGGATTCAAAGGGCTGGTTCAGAGTACTTTTACTCTGTCCAGTGGTAATTACTCCAAAGCCTTTGCTAAGGAAGACAGTGGAAATTGCACTCATGTAACTGTTTCCCAAGTCAGTGTGCCCCCTGGCTTTTCTAGCACTAGTTGTCAAAATACATCATTGAACTCCTCATTGCAACTACAACTTTCAAAATTTCTTCAAACCACCAACCTACCATTCTTTTACCCCCATAACCAGGCAGAAGCTCCCAGAGCCAAAATTATGGAGGTATTATGTAACCACAAAGGGAAACTCCTTTGTAATCCATTAGGCCTGCGCGAGTAGGCAGCTATTTGATCCAGCTTTGGATCTGGCCGCTTTGGATGCCAGGGATCCGATCCGGATCTCGGGATTGGTTTCCTGCTTTGCTCTGGCTGAAATGGCTCCGAAGCTTCGGCGCTGCCTCGGAGATCCGGCCATAGGATATAATGGGGAATCGATGAAATATCTATAACTTCATTGTTTTTTGTCTGATTTAGATTAAACTTGCAGGGGTGGTGGCCCCTGCTGAGGGCACAAAGCCTGCCAAGTTTCAAGAAGATAAGTGGAGGGGTTTGGGGGAGATAAGTGCAGGGGTTTGGGGGAAACTGCACCTCAAGCTGTGCACAAGCAAAACTTGTGACATGGGTGACACTGTGTGTGTTAAGGTGCAGCAGGGTGAAAGGGGCACCAGGTGGGGGGGGGGGGAAACTACTGCAGGCCTAGCTGCTAAGCTACTGTGTTATCAGTTACCAATCAATCATGATTCACTTAGGGACCAGCTCAATACACAGTACCTAGCTACTAGTAGCTACTAGATAACGAGTTAATTAGCAATGATTAACACCTACAAAACCACAGACTAAGGAGAGGAAATAATCAATACAGACAATCAACTGCCCCAAGACAGAGACAGTCAGTTGCACAAGCACCCATGTCACGAGTTTTGCCTGTCAGCAGCCAGAGGTGCAGGACCCCAGAACCCAGAACCCCTGCACCTATCTCCTCGACGGCTGGCAGGTTTGTGGCCGCAGCAGGGGCTAGCAGGCCTGCGGCTTTCACCCTGCTGCACCTTAACACACGCAGTGTCACGTGTGTTCTGCTTGTCTGCAGCTTGAGGTGCAGTTTTCCCCCAAACCCCTGCACTTTTCTCCTTGAAACTTGGCAAGCTCTGTGGCCTCAGCGGGGGCACCACACCTGCAGTTTTCAGCCCACTGTGCCTTAACACACACAGGGTCATCTGTGTCATGAGTTCTGCCCATCAGCAGCTTGAGGTGCAGCTCCCCCAAACCCCTGCACCTATCACTTTGAAACTTAGCAGCTTTGTGGCCTCAGCAGGGGCTACCATCTCTGTAGTTTTGACCCCACTGTGGCTTAACACACACGCACGTGACATGAGTTTTGCTTTCAAGAATTTGGGGTGCAGTTTCCCCCAAACCCCTGCACCTATCTTATTGAAGCTTGGCAGACTTCATGCTCTCAGCAGAGGCTACCACTCTTGAAAGTTTCATCAAAATCAGACAAAAAACAACGAAGTTATAGATATTTCATTGATTCCCCATTATACCCTATGGCCGGGTCTCCGATGTGGCTCCGAAGATTTTCAGAGCTTCTGAACTGCCTCAGAAAGCCTAAAGAAGCCAGTGCTTCAATCCAGAAATGCTGCTTTGGTGTCCAAAGCATCCGAATCTTCTCCGGATCCGAAGCATAGTCCGAAGCCTTGCACAGCTCTATAATCCATGCCTTCATTAAATTATCCCTATGATTTAGCACAGCCAAGGCCTTCTTTGAATAGTATATGGTGTGCATAATAGCTCTTCAAAGTTTGTTTTGGGGATGTGCCAAATTTATATTTCTCTCATTTCCTTCTGTATTTGTGTGTCCATATATCTGTTTACTGCTAGCCAAGTCATTTCATTAGCAAATCATTCCATGTATTTATTTAGCAATTCATCAGTGTTGCTGTCACTATAATTACCTCTGCCTGCATGGATTGCTATTATTTATGTCTTATTAGCAATACCCACATCTACCAACCTCATTCTTTCCATAATTGTGTGTTACTGCTATGCACAGGTTTCCTCTGGTTGAAACAGTGGCAGGTCTCTTGGGAAGGAGAAAAGCATTCTTGAAAACAAGACTGGATTCTCTAAATTATTATTTGCCAATTATTTTATTTTATTGTCAAACTCTAGCAAAGTAGTGAGCACTGTACAAGACTCAAAAATGAAAATCAACTCTGATCTCAAGGCCCTGATTTTGAAACTAAAGGCCATATTCTAATATCATTGCTGAAATAGTGTGTCTTCCACCATAGAGACCGTCCCACTGGAGTCAGTGGAACAGTTTGCTGCATTATGCACTATTTTCAATGTAATTATAGACACTAGATTCCAGCCCAAAAAGAACAGTGCAAAATACATACACTACAAATCTTGGAGAAAGGAATAACTTGGAGTAATATACTATTCTTTCCCATCTCTTTTGGGATTTGTTTGGTCGGTTGGTTTTTGGTTTTATTTTGTTTTTGTTTGAATGCATCAAGGATTCCCTCCCCCCTCCCACCCTTGCTTGTATAATATTACATTGACTCTTTAGGAATAAGAGATTAATGTCAGGAGATGACTGTTAATCAGAGTCTCAGAAAATTCATCCATCCACTTTTACTATTAGATTTTGCTATAGAAAAATCACCACAAAACTGAGTGTTATAATGTTATGTCCTATTTTATCTTCACATCTTTCTAAGGGAAGTGCATCTTGACACCTAATTTGTGCAAATCTGTCTGACAGACTGAGCTAGGTGGAAGGAGATCCAATTCATTGCTGTTCTGGGTGCTATGCTGCCTATTAGGCCTCTGAATGGTTTTAGGTGCCTGAGGTTCCACTCTGCTTGAATCCCTGAAAAACTATTAATACGGAAAGGTGGCTGGGCCCTTTTCCTCCCCCCTGCTTTGTGAAGCTCAGTCTTAAGGGTCAGATGATGAGGTTTTACGAAAGATGCATTATTGGATTTTCAGAAGCTTGAACAGGGTGGAATAGAATTGCAGTTGGGCATCTAAGTCCACTTAAATGGCCCATAGGTGGAAGGGAATCTGGCCTTTCATGAGTAATATGTTCAACCAGATAGGCTGGACATTAATCATATTCACTTTGCAGTGGAGTAAGCGACAATAAATAGCCGATGGCAATGGAGAATTAGGACCAAGCTTATCTATATAGGAATTTTAATTTGACAGATCTTCAGCTCTGTCCTGCTTCAGCATAAAGGCAGCTGCTTTTAGCAGTCATTTCATTCCCTTTGACCCCTCTCTACTCTCTCCATGTTTCCTCATGGAATATTTTCACTGTCTCCTTCCTTTTTTTCACTTCCCCTAAAACAGAAATCAAGCCCAGTGTCTGACTTAATTCAACTGTTAAAAGCCCATATGGGAAGGGAAGGGGCCAGAATTAGACACTGCAAGCTTACTTGTTGCTATTAATGAAGTGCTATTTATCTAATCACCTTGCAGGCTCATTTCTCAGTTGCCTCTGTCAGTCTCCTTTCTTCAAATACTTCCACACTGTAAGTGTATTAGGAAATATAATCGTGATGCCAAGGAGAGAAGTATTTCATAGCCCACTGGTTCATGCTTCAGAGGCTGCAGTTCTCAGTTGTTGTGCTGAAGAGTTGAATAAGCCTAGTGTCAGGTGACAGCAAAATCCAACAACTCTTTCAGACCTTTGGGAAATGCATCTTTTTTGCAGATGTATTTCACAGCATCAGTCATGAATGGTTGATTTGTGTATGTGTGCCTGGGCAGGAGAGTGTTGGGAAGGGAGGAAATTATACATTAGGTAGATGGCCTATTGCCATTTACAGGGTTTGTTCAGTTAAGTTTTCCTTGGAGAAGGCCAGACCCAGGATTGTGTTGTCTAACTGGTGCTATACCCTAATCTTTCCCTCTCAGGGACCAGCTCTAATTTGCTGGCCAAACACTCTCCATGAGCGCCATTATGGCAGCTTAATTTGTGGTCAAGTACTCGAGATAGTTTAGCTGTTCCAGCAAAGTGTCCGAATATGCAATCAGACTCAACTGGGCACATCTCCATGTGTGATTTATGTAATGTGATAAACTGATGCTGATGTTCACCGTTCCCCTTAAATTAATTAACTCTGTGGTAAGATGGTACTGCCAGGGACAGTACTATTTTATGGCAGAGTCATTTACTGTGCTGCAATGCACTTGTGGATGGCAACCAGGACAGCAACACTTTGAGCTGAAGCAGAGCAGTCCTGAGCTGGTAGCAGGCTTGTGGGAGTCAGCCCTGGACAGCAGCAGTGGAGGGGCTGGCCGGGGCATGAGAGTGCCAAAACTGCAGAGCTGTGTGACTGCCCCACAAGAGCCTATTGCCAGCCTGGGGCTGCTCTGCCCCAGTTCAAAGTGCTGCTATCCCAGTCACGGTCTGCATGTGCATTGCATATGACTCCACCATAAGATAATACTGTCCCCAATAGTACTGTCTTACCATGGAGTTAATTTACTATGCCCCAATACCAGCGTACATATAAACAGTAATGCTTTACTGCAGAGCCAATTAGTCAATTCTGCAGTAAAGTCCATGTGTAAATGCACCCACTGCATCTGAGCCCTGCCTGTTACTTCCAGCAAGACATTTAACTTGAAATGCTCCTAGATTGAAATTTCTGGACACACTGGATGTGTCTACATGTTGCCCTATGGTGATGTTGTTATTGCACCATATTTTAGTACTTCCCTTTGGAAGTGGTACAGCACAGCACAGTAACTGCCCACACTGAACTGTACATGCAGCACATGATTATTTTTAGCAGCTACTTCGCTGTAGTGGTACACTATAACAGGGAATGCGCTGCTATTGCAAAGTAGCTGCTGGTCACATGTAGACACCCACGGATGTTATGTCACTGTAGCGTGTCACAGTGGCAACATAGTGTCACATGTAGATGTGCCCATTGTGCCACAAAGGAAGCCAATGGATAGGGACTACATTCACCTGATCTCAGCCAAATTCACTCTAAACGAAATATACCCCTAGAGAGAGGGGGTAATACCACTTTATACATCAAAATGTGGTTTATAGAACAGTTTCCCACATAGCTTATATTGAGGTTCATCCTGAGCCATCGATATCACAACACCAGTCTCTCCCACTTGAATTCAAAGTAATTCTGTTACCCATCACCACTAGTTGTAGGCTTCCATCTTCCATATACACTAGGCACTAGAGGGAGACGCAACATACTTGGTTCATACTCTGCCTATAATCAAATTTCACCCTTTTCATATTTCTTTCCACTTGATTTAATTATTTGCAAAGGGCAGAGCATTTCACATGAAATCTTCACAGCAGTTGCAGGGAAAGGCAGTGGTAGGCTGAAGGCTGGGAAAGAAACCCCAAAATAATGGACAGTAGCCAACTTTGCTGGCGTTTTGATAAACTAACAGATCTGTGCAGGCATTCAGGCTGTAAACTTCAAAGGCAGAAAAAGAACAAGGCAAGTTGTATGGAGAGGCAGTTTATCACCCTGGGGCATCCCATTCCCAGTCAGTGCTGGGATGCTATTTTTGGAACATTTATTTCAGAAACCGACAGAGTAGCTCACAGCTACAGCTCTTTGGGAATATTTCATGTAAGCCTTTTTCATGTGGAAGTGAGATTCCTATGAAATGAGGAATCAGCCTTTTCCATGGGACAAGGTCAGTTTTGATGAAACTTTCATCCTTTTTTTTTTTCATTAAAAAGACTCCATATCAAAGGTTTGGTTTTAGGTCAGTTCAGCCTTCACTATATTACTAGTTAGGTGCCTCAGGAGAGGTGTAATTCAGGTGCTTCATGCCGCCATTCTCTTCACCTGGCTGGGTTCCTCCCTTAACTGCCTCTCCCACAATACACTAATGTTCCCTACCTATGCTGCCAGGTTATACTGTGGGTGTCCCATGACCAGTGTGGATTATGGGAGATGTAGCTAGAAATCTTGACTCACAGGGAAGGATGAGACACCTAAAGTGTAGTAGTGGAGCCAGGAAAGAGGAAGGGGGAGGTGCAGCTTCCCCCACAACTTTGGCTGTGCCACAAACGTGCAGAGATTTCTGAGCTCACTGCCTGGTCAGCAGGGCCTCCTGCCACAGCTCCACATGAGCAGTGTGCTCCAAGTTCACCAGCTGATTAGAGCAGGGCTGGCTGGATCCTCTGCTTTTAAGTGGCTCCAGAGCCCAGGGGGTGAATGCTGCTGATGTTCACCCTTCCCCTCCCTCCTCCCTGTCAACAAGGAATTCAGTAGGAAAGAATGCATGAATGAGAGCCATAAGGGTTCAGCCTCTGGGCTCTGGAGCTATACAGAAGGAGGGGCTCTGAGCAGACCTATGTCAAGAGCACATGTGGCACTGCCGAAGTGGGGTGCGACTGCGGCACTGGACTCCCTCTGGATCCACTGCACCCCCTCTAGATAATCCCCATAAGACATCACCTAGATCACATGGACATAGGTTAATGTGAAAGCAATCCAAAAGCATTGACATTTCCAGCTTCAATTTTGATGAGATTTTTCTTGCAATATTTTGACATTTTGTCCTAATTAAGGATGAAAAGCATTCAAAATATCAGGCTTTCCTGTAGGATGAAAATCTTTGTTTTTCAATCACCTTGACCCACTCGTGTAAATTAGTTAATGATCTTGCCATTAACTGTTCCTTAAAACAGTGGTCCTCAACCTTTTTGGTCTTAAGACACTCCTCAAAAGGTACCAGCTCTAGGTTTCCATGCATTTGACTATGGAAAAAAAATAATTCTTCTGTTGCAAAGAACTCAAGAAGACCACACCAGGCCAGAAAGTTTTTGACACTATGGATTCCTATTTGAAATCTCTCTGGGTTTATCTTACAAATCATGTGTACGTGTTTGCGTACCTACCAGTGCTAGTGTTGCATGGTACCTGGAAGTACCCTTAAAAAAGATGTGGTAGCATCCTAGTTAAGGATCATTTTGCTACATTTGGTTTATGTTGCTTGCCTGGAAACTGGCAAGAAATAACCAACCACCCAAGGATTTATCTGGTGCTGAGGAAAGCTCAGTTGCTATGAAAGCAGCCATAACCCTGGAATAGGAAAGAGGCATGTCACTACTGGATTGACAGATGGGGGTGTGTAGCAAAGCTACACTTTGCTAGGCCAGAAATGAATGGAGGTGCATAGCCACAACCCACAATGGCAACAGTGCAAAGCAGGAGCTCAGCAGAAGCTCTAGGTGATGACTGATGAATCACTTTTAAAACATAAAACCTGGGCTTAGGCAGACTCACCCTCACCTCCAGCAGAATGACTCATCCACACACATCTCTGGCCCAACTGGCTATTCTGTCCTGGGTTCCTGTTGGTACATGCCCTATAAAAGGCTTCTCAGCCATTAAAGAGACAAGATAGGAAGCAGCAGCAGTAATCACCCAAAAGTGTTTATCCCTAAGCCAGCAACAGACTCCTGACCTTGCCTCATCAGATACCCAGTGGCTGGTTCAGGGTGTCCAGGCGATGACTTCAGATCCGATTCTTGCTTGTTACACAAACTTGACTCTCTGGGAAGCAATGTGTCTCTGATTGCTGAGCAATCTAGACAAAGGGTGCCATGAACATGCCCTTCCTGGCAGGTTGCAGCTGTTTGTGGAGGCAAGACAGATGCAATAACACCACTTCTTTTCTATCTCACAAGTTTTTGCAAATGGTAGCACCATTAACTCTTATGCAGCAAAAGGGTTTACAATGTGCTCAGCTACTAACTAGGAAACATAAAGGCAGGGCTGTCCTTTTCCTTCTCTCCCTTCTGTACACAGGCACAGCCAGCCTCTAGATAGGTGATGGCCAACCTTTTTGGCAAACATGCCATAAACTAAATTCAAAGTATGAGAGGTGATCTAATTAATCAGCCATTGCCCAGTACTACTGAATCCCATTGCCATCAGGACATGTCAATGCTGAATTCAGCTGTATGGACCCCAGCCAAACCCTTGAGCCACTGCTGACCCACCCACTCCCACCCTCTCCCCAAGAGCCACCCTGACACTCACCCTGATTCCCATTACTAGTACTCCCTTTGACTATTTCCAGGGCTCACAAGCCAAGTGCCAGATGCCCATGCTTCTTGTGGTACATGTCATGGGCTGGCTACCAGTGATCTAGGTGGTTAAAACATGACTGTTACCTGTTCTAGAAACAAAGTAATGTATTCCCCTGACACCAGTGGCAAAATTTCCAACTGGGAAGCCTGTTTCTCCTTCTATTTCCCCTAGCATAAGTCAAGGATGAGTCCCTTAAAGTCAATAGAGCTAAATCAGTCACTTGTACAACACAGTTGACAGGATGTTCAGTGAAATAGGAGGTCTGCAAATTCAAACCTAAGACAAGGAACTGTTTTAGACAAGAATTCTTTGGAACTCACTGCCAGGCTTAAAAGGGGTTGAAAAAGACACTTTTATGTGGAAAAAAGGCTGTCCAAGGTCACAATAACAAGCATTTAAAGAGACTGAGAAAGGAGATGCACACACAGGCTTCAGGACCTTGGGATTAGGAGGACAGGTTACCCAAGGAGCAGATTATCTCATAACCTCCTATTGCAATATTTTCTTATACCTTTCTTCATCCTGCCTTGGCCACTGATCTAATACAGCATGATGGTGCTTATGTGCCCAGACCCTATCTCCAGGCTTTTATCCCTATTTGTTTAGGACCATGGGGTGGAAAATGCAAACACACACACACACACACACACACACACTCCTTTAAAGGAAACAACTGTGTTTAAATAGAAGGAGCTGTGATCTTTGTTAAAGTTACAGGAAGGGCTTTTCATTTGTTTGTTTTTTAGCAGCTAAAAAAAGTGCAAATTTACATTCAGATGTTTCTTGATAGCATCCCTTTAAATAACTGCTGTGATTTCAGCCCAGTAACTTTCCTTATTTATATTGTTCTCTTCTTATTTGCATGCTAAAATTACGTGCAGCACATTAAATCTTCCAGCTGACACCAACAACAGCCCAGCACCTGCACAGCTAGCAGCAACATGAAAAATGATAGCCACCCCTCTCCCTGGTAAACCTGACATAACTGGAATAATGTTATGTTAATGGAATTAGTCTGGATGTATTCTGGTGCAACAGATAGCACAGATGGCTCCAAGAATTTCTGTAGCACTTCTCATCTAACTCCATAGAAACCTACACTAAGTTAGACAAGACCAAGGCAATCACAGCACTGATGCAACAATTGCCATCAACAGCATTACATCAAGGATTTATTTTGCTCATACTGTTGAAAGTAAGACCTTAATCACAGGATCATAGGACAGTAGGACTGGAAAGGACCTCATGCAGTTCAGCCCCATGCTCAAGGCAGGATCACCTCTACGTAAGCCATCCCAGACAAGTGTCCCTAACTCAGTGATTCCCAAAGGGTGTGCCATAGTACACTACTGTGTCACAAGGGTGTTAGAATTGTACTGTAAGAGGTGGGAAGGATTGGGCCCCATCTGGGCCAGCCCTGTGCAATGGGATTTGGCCAGTGAACCAGATCTGACCTACAGGCCAGTAAGTGAAATGTCTGGATTAAAATTGGTGGCACAAAAAATGTGCCCCAGGTATCAGAAGTGCATCACTTTTTGCACGCAAAGCCTTGCATTTGCATATGCAAATACACATTTGGGTATGGATATTGTGTTATTAGGGATGCAGTTATCTGCATAAGCACCCATTGACTGATACAAGTGCACAAAATCTTTAGCCACAAACACATCACCTACTGCATACAGAAAATCTCACCTTTGGACACAAGTATGTGAGCCTACCAAGGGAGGATTTGAGATTCTGAAAAGTGGGGGGTGCAGGTAGTGTGGTGCATCTACACATGGAACAACATGATGTTATCTAGTTAAAGGGAAACTAGAAACTTTATAAATATTCTAGGGGGCTAGCATTATGTTGTTCATTAAGATCAAAGCAAAAACCAATATAACTAGGGGGCAGGAGGGCACAAAAGCCCCCATGCTTCACCAAAACCATCAGGAAATGTCTCCTAGCTAAAAGGAAGGCGCACACCCAAAGGAAGGGAGGGGCCATCACCAGGGAGGATTATACTGCGGTTGCTCGGGGCTGCAGGGGCAGTCAGGAAGGCCAAGGCGGAGATGGAACTGGGATTAGCTTCCTGGATCAAGGACAACAAGAAGTCCTTTTTTAAATACATAGGGGGCAAAAAGAAGGTTCCAGGTAATGTGGAGCCCCTGCAGGACACTCTAGGAAATTTGGTTGTTACACCAGATGACAAAGCCAACATATTTAACTATTTCTTTGCCTCCATTTTCCTAAGCAGAGACCAGAACAGTCACCCCGCCTCTGGGCCCCCCTTAAACCCCAGGGGAGGTGCACCTAGGCCAAGGGTTAGTGAGGAACTAGTTAGGGAACTTCTGGAGGGACTGGATGTATTTAAATCAGCTGTCCGGATGATCTCCACCCCAGAGTATAGAGGGAATTGGCTGAGGTCATTGCAGAACCCCTGGCATGGCTTTACGAGCACTCGTGGTGCTCTGGTGTGGTGCCAGAGGACTGGAAGAGGGCCATTGTGGTTCCCATCTTCAAAAAGGGGAGGAAGGAGGACCCAGGAAACTATAGGCCAGTTAGTCTTACCTCAATCCTGGGCAAGCTTTTTGAGAAAATTATTCTCCACGAGGGGCCATCAGGGGAGATTATGCTTAGGGACAGTCAACATGGGTTCATTAGTGGCAGGTCCTGTCAAACGAACCTGGTGGCCTTCTATGACCAGATCACCAAATCCTTAGATGCAGGGGTAGCAGTGGACATAGTCTTCCTGGACTTCCGGAAGGCATTCGACACTGTCTCTCACCCCGTTCTCATTAAGAAACTGGGGGACTGTGGTGTCGACACCCACACAGTCAATTGGGTCGCCAACTGGCTGGAGGGCCGCACCCAGAGAGTGGTGGTGGATGGGTCATTTTCAACCTGGAGGGATGTGGGCAATAGGGTCCCCCAGGGCTCAGTCCTCGGGCCTGCACTGTTCAACATCTTCATCAGTGACTTGGATGAGGGGGTAAAAAGCACCCTGTTCAAATTTGCTGATGACACTAAGATGTGGGGGGATGTGGGCACGCTAGAAGGGAGAAATAGGCTGCAATTGGACCTAGACAGGTTTCAGGGGTGGGTGGATGAGAATAGGATGGGATTCAACACTGACAAGTGCAAGGTGATGCACCTGGGGAGGAACAACCAGCACCGTACCTACAGGTTAGGGAACTCCCTTCTTGTCAGTGCAGAGGCAGAAAAGGATCTTGGAGTCATCATTGACTCCAAGATGAACATGGGTCAGCAGTGTGGGGATGCAGTCAGGAAGGCAAACCATACCTTGTCATGCATCCACAGATGCATCTCAAGCAGATCCAAGGAGGTGATGCTCCCCCTCTATGCGGCATTGGTCAGGCTGCAGCTGGAGTACTGCGTCCAGTTCTGGGTGCCGCACTTCAGGAGGGATGTGGACAACATGGAGAGGGTCCAGAGGAGGGCCACTCGCATGATCAGGGGACAGCAGGGCAGGCCCTATGAGGAGAGGCTACGGGACCTGAACCTGTTCAGCCTCCACAAGAGAAGGCTGAGGGGGGATCTAGTGGCCTGTTACAAACTAGTCAGAGAGGACCAGCAAGCACTGGGGAAGTCCCTGTTCCCCCATGCACTACCAGGCGTGACCAGGAATAACGGTCACAAGCTGGCAGAGGGTAGATTTAGGCTAGACATCAGGAGGCGCTACTTCACGGTCAGAGCGGCTAGGATCTGGAACCAACTTCCAAGAGAAGTGGTGCTGGCTCCTAACCTGGGGGTCTTTAAGAGGAGGCTGGATGTACACCTTGCTGGGAGCGGTTGACCCCACTATTCTTTCCTGCCATGGCAGGGATCGGACTCGATGATCTGCTCAGGTCCCTTCCAACCCTAGAAACTATGAAACTAATGGAACATGCACTGATGTTCTAGATTATATAGTAAATTTAAAAGAAATATAACCCACAAACTAAGCAAAAAAATACCATATTTACTCAGATATAAGAAAATGTTGAATATTAGATGACCTCTATAGTAGGTTGTTGCTTAGTTCTTTGTTTTTCCCGGGGCAAACTTGTCCCCACAAGGAAAACAATGTCCATAACAAAGCAAGCATTTAGATAAACAACTATACAATCAATAAAGGGTTAACTCATACCTATGGTCCTTCCTCAGGCCTGGAGAGAGGACACTGCAGCTTGGTGCTACCTCCTCTTCACTGCCCTTTTTCCTATCTTCCCTAGCTCCCCTCAGAGCTTTTAACTCCCCTGGTATTGGTAATCATCCCTCTCAGCTGGTCCCCATCTCCTGGAACAGACAAGCAACTACTCATTAACCCCTGTCAGCTGGGCTCTGTTCCTGGAGCTATGCACCCAGTTCCTAAGAGTAGAGTCCAGGATACACTTTTCCTTTTTTTTCAATCCCTTTCCCCACCCTCTCAGGACAAGTAGTATACATTAATGTGTGCTGACTCAGGGCAGTGATGTGTTGCAAAATCAAAAGGTTGTAGAGACAGGTACCATCCTGGCAACTAGGGGTTGGCCTCCCACATGGCATTAAGTCATGTTAAAGGGGCATGGTCAGTGACCAAATGGAACCTGGCCCCCTAGGAAGTACTAACAGGGGGCCTCAGCCACCCAGTTAATTGCTAAGCATTCCTTTTCTATGAATGCTCCTGGGGAAAGAGTTGCCTACTGAGGTACAGAATGAGGTGTTCTCCATCCTCAAACTCTTGGGGAAAAAACCACCCCCAAGCCTCACTCAGAGGCACTGGTCTGTAACATAAATTATTTTGTCAAGCTCATGCTGCACAGGACTGACACACTGTATAGCAGTTGTTTTACTTCCACAAACACCACCTCACATTTGAGTGACCACTGAACCCTGTGTGGTGCTCCTTTCCTCAGCAGGCCAATCAATAGGGCTGTGATGGCTGCAAATCATGGGATGAAGCATTGGTAGTAGGTGTCCAAGCCCAGGAATGACTTTACCTCTTTAGTTGTCAGCACTGGTGCTTCCACCAAAGCCTTTACCATGTTGACTAAGGACCTGATTTTCTCATTGCCTAGTATATCCCAGGTAACATCTAGCCAGGTTAGCCATTAGATCAGCTGCTAGTATTGACTAGAATACTTCTTGTATCTGCTGGAGGCATTCTGCTCACATATTGGTAAATATTACCCCATTATCTAGATAAGCACCATGCAGACAGAGTACTTCGTCCATTAACCACTGAAAGGTTTCTGAGGCTTTGTATAAACTGAACAGTAATGTTTTAAAGTGGTAGAGTGCTCAAGGTGTAGCAAAGGCTATAATTCCCTAAGACATGGAATCCAAACAGATTTGCCAGTATCCCTTGGTCAAGTCCAAGGTGTTATATACTTGGTGTTACCTATTCTCTCCACCATCTCATCTATTCAGAACATAGGATACATATCACATTTTGAAACCACTTTAACTTAGCATAAGTCAATACAAAACTGGATGGTGAGGTCGGGCTTTTGCACCAACACAATCAGGCTACTCCACTCACTGCCCAATTCCTTGATTATCCCTAGATCCAACATCTTTTTAACTTCCTGTCTTACCATTTCCTTCAGTTGGACAGGGATTCTCAAGTGTCCCTTTTGACTTGCACAGCCTGGCTTAAGGATAATCCAGTGTTTTATTTATGTAGTCTGGCCCTGACCCCTAGCAAACAACTCTTTAAATTCTTCTAGGAGGCTCTTTGTTTCTGCCTGCTGAGTCGGGGTCAATGTCTTCCCGAGCTTGAGACCCGCTATCAGATCCAGGAGTGGATCTAGAATCTTTAGCCCAGCTTCCAGTAGACTTATAAAGACCAGACAGGCCTCTCAAGATTTCCAGGATTTCAGCAGGTTAATGTGGTATATCTGTGACCCTCACCATTTCTCCACTAGGCAAACCTCATAAATGTACGTGCCCTACCTTCCACAGGACCTCAAGATGTACTTGCCACTTCGCCAGTGACTTGATTTAACCCCACCAGATCTATCTTCTCCACAGCTTCAAAACATACCAAACTCATTTGTGTCATGGTCCCCTGGACCTGCCAGGACTCTTACAGGAGGTCCAGCATGCCCTGGGGCTGCCTCCCATACAGCAACTTGAAGTGCAAAAATCCTGTGAAAGACTGTGGAATATCTCATATAGCAAACAACAGGTAGGACAGTAACTGATATCAATTCTTCAGTTCCTTCAATACAAATTTCCTCAACATCCCCTTCAGTATTCAATTACATTTTTCAACTAGGCCATTCACTTAGAGATGGTACACTGAAGTTAGTAGAAAATGGACCTTCAGTAAGTCCCAGACCTCCCATAGTAACTAGAACATGAAGGCCATATCCTGGTCCATTAAAACCTCTTTAGGAATGCCCACCCAGGAGAAAATCTATAGTAACTCCACGCCTATCATTTGTGTTGATGCCAGGCAGATTGTCACTGCCTTGAGATAGTGGGTGGCATAGTTGACCAGGACCAAAATGAAACTGAATTCCCTTGAACTGGGCTCTGGTGGACCCACCAAGTCTATCCCACCCCACTCAAATGGTATGCCAACTAGTGGGGCAGTCACCAGTGGGGTCTTTTGGGTGAGCTGGGGGCAATCAGGTAGTACTTGGGGCAGGATATACAGTAATCTTTTACTTTCTGATATATTCCAGACCAAAAAAACCTTGCCGGCACTCTATTCTGGGTCTTTCCTACCCCCAAATGGCCTCACCAAGGTACACCATTTGCCTGTTTCAACACCTGGCAATAGCACTGGTATTGTTTCAGAACCAATATTTGGGACTGCTAGGCTGAAGTGATCTTATCCTTGGTCACCCTCATCAGGAGGTTCCCCTGAAGCTCACAATGGGGGTCCTAAGCTGCTAAACATTCTTCTGCTATGGCCCCATTGACCCATCCCAACTGGCCATACAGAGGGGCATGCACCAGATCTTCCCTTTGATCTTGGATGAAATCTCAGCTCTCTCCTACCTGATCTAATCCTCCCTCCTGATGACTTCCAGAGGTCCCCTGATCTGCTGCTTCCTTTGAAAGGGGGTTCATATTGCACTGCACCCCAAACCCCTTCCCAGAGCATTTTTCTGGCTGGTGAAGGCCTCCCACCTCATCTGGCATCACACCCTTTGTGACCTAGGTTGCAGTCTGAAAACCTCTGGATCCAAAAAGAAAAATATCTCCCCTAGTTCTGGTTCTGCAAATTTGGGGTCCACCTGGGTTTTATCCCTTCTCCACACCAATTGGATCAGCTTGGTCATGAATCCCCAGTCTTGTCTCACAACCATAGGGTAGGCTAGATGGCAGGCCACCACTGCTCTTATGCATCCCTCCTGTCCCCCAGTAGTCAGGCTAAGGTGGGCTAGGGAGTATGGTTGGGTATCCCCATGAATGCATGCAATATATGCCCACTCATCTACTAGGACTTCTGCCAGACTAACACACTGCTTGTGTACAAACATCTGTCCAGAGCCCAAGTCTATGAGTCCTACTACATGGATATCCTCAGTCATCTTTACAGGACCTCATATCCCCTTGGATCTAGGCTCTCTCATCTTGCCTCTGAAACCAAGGTGTAGGAGTATCCACAATCCATCTCTAGGCAGTCTTGATATCTGTACCTTTTTTCTTTCCATTAGAAGCATGTCATCTGTGCCTCCCTTCCTCTGCCTGAGCTGTGGGGATGCCCCAGGTGGCCTCCTTCTGCAGGCCTCCTGCTTAAAGGCTCTTTTCCTGTCTGGGGCCTTGAGGGAGACAGAGATAACACCCCTTCCAGAGCCACCCTAGACCCCTATATCATAGACTGTCAGTTTCCCTGGAGCTCCCAGCAATCTAAATCCACTACCCTCCATGCGGTTTCCTCCAGGATGGCCACGTGGTAGCAATACACCCACTTCTGGACTTTTACTGGGAGGATGGAACAGAATTGTTCTGACACCATGAGTTCCATGACCTCTGCTGCTGAGGTCGAGACATCAGGTGCATAAGTCTTTTAGCATCTAGGCCATAACCCAGAGCCACACATTTGAGTCCCAAGCCTTCTCCCAGAACTGGCAGCAATAAGCCTCTTCCATGAGTCCCAACTGATCCAGTATGGCTACTTTGAGGGCCCTATCATCTTGGGCTGAGTCTGCTCCCATGACCTGGTAAGTAGCCTGCATCTCCCCAGTTGACAGGAAAGTCACTCTCACAGCTCATATGTCCTGTGGTCACTGATATGTCTCTGCCACCCACTCAGTCATGGTGAGTTTGAGCCTTTGGATCATCTTCCAATCCCTTCTTTGTGAGGACTCCTCCCTCTAACCTCAAGGAACCCAGCAACTCACCAGTGTGGTTAGGGGTCCATCTCACATTCAGTTGCTGTTTCAGGAACTCCTTGCTGCTGCTGCTCTTGCCAAAACTGCTGCAGATTTTGTTTCTTCTCTCCCTGGAATTGCTGTTGCTAGGTTTGGAGCTGCTGTAACAGTTGTTGCTGCTGCAGCCCCTCCAGCCATTTTAGCAGGGTTCCAGTCTCCATGGCTGACATCGGGGTTTACACTGCCCATTCTCCACCATGTCTAGCAGGTTGTCACTCAGTTCTTTGGTTTTTTTCCTCGGGTAAACTTGTTCCTACAAGGAAAACACTGCCTATAACAAAACAAGCATTAAGCAAGCAACAATACAATCAACAAAGGGTTAACACACAGCTCAAACCTGAATAGAGGACACCATGGCTTGGGGCTACCTCCTCTGCACCACCTCTTCCCTGTCTCCCCCAGCTTCCCTCCCTCAGAGCTTTTAACTTCTCCTGGGACTGGTAAACATCCATCTCAGCTGGGCTCCATCTACCTGAGCAGATAGGTTATTTATCATTAACCCCCTGCAGCTTAGCTCCTGCCCCTGAGCTATACACCTGGTTACAACCCCCCAATAATTAGATTCTATTTATGGAAAATGTATACATTTGTTATAATTTTCCATGTACAGCATCTAATTATTGGAGATCTGCCTTGAATTTCCCCCCACCCACTGCCACAGCTGGGAAAACAAATCGGGGATGGGGGGGAGGGGGGGAGAAGGTTAAATTCCCCCCTTGCCCTCTGCCTCTCCACATTCCCCCCTGTAGCTCATTCGTCAGATTCTGCTCTCTCTGAGCTAATTAAAATGAGGGGCAAATTGAAAAACACAGATTTTGAAATAAATATGTCTGTAGTAATTTCATTTATGCATAATTGATGCATTTCACCTTTTTGAAACCACTACAAGTTTTGGCACAGGTTCTCCAGAAAAACCCTTTAAGAAGCACTTTTGCTTCTTATATAGAGTACAAGCTATACATGACATTACCCTGAAGCCAAAAGGCTCATAATTTACCAGAGTTCATAAGCCTAGGCCCCAGCAGAGTCAACAGTGTTTCAGGCTATGATGACCCCATAGCTCAGCACTGCTGCATGTCCATGTATACTCCAGATACCCCCCACAAAGGATCCAGGTGCTAATCTAGCCCCCTATTCATGACCAGAACTGGATGTTCTTGTAACAAATCATCCTGGGAGCTTCCAAAAAATTATTTGCAGATGAGGTTCAGAGCAACCTGGTCCAGCTCCACCTTATGGGAGGGGGAAGCGGGGGCTGGGGGGGGGCATACTAATCATATGCAACAGGCTAAGAAAGGGGGAGACAGAGCGATTCTGGGTGAATTGTTTAGGACCCCGTTTGGAGAGGTTTGCCAGACATTTTAAAGCTGGCGAAGAATCAGGAATCATTGGAAATGGAAAAGAAAGCTCCAGCTCAGTTGTGGGAGTGAAAAGGAAGTAAAATATATATAACGTCTCACCTTGACTTGGGAAAAAAAAAAGTTGATTGTGAAGGGGACTAAGTACAATGGGCATTACCATGGATCTTATTCAGATGGGCTGGATTAACTTCTCCTTGTAGTAAGTTCCCATCAGTATATTTACCCAGAATGGGCCATGTGTTTCATAACCAAGCTCAGTGTTGGCTGCATCTAATCACTGGTAATTTGTTTCCATTACTAAGAACATGCTGCTTTTTGCAGCAATTTAATGATAGAGAATGTATTTAATGAAGTTTCCTTGTATGTAAATAAGATGAGGAGCAAAAATCTCATCTTATATTCAAGTAAATACAATAGTAAAGAGATATTGTGTCATTAGTCCTGTACTCATTATGGTTAAACATGCATGTCTCATTCAGATTTGTAAAATCTAGTCTTTTGAGTCTTGACAGTGCCTCCAATATATCACTGCAGTCATTTCTACACCTGAGTTAATATCACCATACCCGAGTTAAGGTTTTTAACTATAGAATAGAAGAGAGTTATGACTAATGGTCAGTATAATTGCAGAATGAAAGGTAGTTTGGATGGTAGAACACCAAGGCCATTAGAAAGGAGAGATGGTCATTAACACTTGTGGAGTGGAGACAGATTAGCAGGAATCAGGTCAACGATAATGAGCCATGAAGTCAATTGAACCCACCAGGCTCCTGAATCTCCCAGGTAGTTGGTTTTAATTTTTGGGTGGAGCAGGAATCAAAGAGGGTGCAGCTGTACCATTGCACCTCCTCCCCAAACTGCATTAGTTTATAAAAACAAGCCCCTCCCCTACATGTTACAGGTACTTCACAATTAACTGGTTAATTGCACAGTTATCTTCAGACCAGCTAAACATGAAAGGTAGCTAACACACAATAAAAAGCTCCAACCAGTTATGAAGTTGGACCTCGAAAGTGTGTACTAACTTTACAGCTGATTTCTATTGAACTTTAATTTGCATATGTAGCAGGTTGGTTGGGAGCCCTGCTCAGCTGACAGGCCTCCCAGCCATAGGGGTTCACCTTGCCCTGCATGAACCCCCTGAGTCCTGGAGATCACAGCTGCCGTGATTCCCAAGACTCTGGGGTGTGTGAAAGCCCCAGCCCACACAGGGCTCTCAATCCCAGCTGCACCTTACATGCAGCCAAACCAACAGACCCAGCAACTGTGGGGCTTCTGGTCCCAGCTGCACCTAAGGTCACTTGTTTGACTCTTGGGCTCAGCTTCAAGTGAGGTGTCACCAGGAGTCCTGTCAGTTGTGGGCCTCTCAGTCCCAGATGTGTGCGATGCACAGCCAGGGCCAGGAGTCCCAGTTCCAGGCCTCTTGCCCTGGCTTTGTGTGACCCCCCAGAGCTGGAAGCCTCCTCAATAAAGAGGGCTCCCAGCAACTGGAGTCTGCTTCTTGCCAGTGCAGGGGAAGCCCAGGATCAGGTTCCCCCTGCACAAGCAAGAAGGCATGATTAGATCTTATGTGTGACCCCACAATCACTCCTCCTGCCATGCGCATGTAATATGGCAGGAGGCAGAGTTGTGTGGATCACACATGAGATTCAATTATGCCTTTACCTGGACATGTAGAGGGGGCCCTAGAACCACACAGATCTTTGCACTCTCTAATGAATGGGTCGAAGCCTGCCAGCTCTCATTCTCTTCCATCTTGATGGCAGACAGAAATCTGGACAGGGTAGGAAGCTCAGTTCATTCCAACACTACTTCACAATTTGGATTCTCAGAGCCTCTCAGATATTTCTAGCTACTTATTTAATCATCGTTACTAGAACAGCACTTCAGTCTTTAACATTTATCCTGAAAATGGCCCTGTGATGTAGAAATATGCTATTTTCCCTGTTGAGGCAGCTAAGACTAAAATCCAAACAGAGCATATACTTGGCAGCAGGACTTGGCAGCTTTGGATTTAGGTACTTAAATTTTGCCCATCTAAAATCCCTACCCAGGTGCCATGCAACTCCACAAGCAGCTTACTTTTTTACCTGAACTCCGCTAGGCTTTCTGGTGCTGGGTCTGCCCAGAACCACCTCAGTCTCAGCAGCTTAGGACTTAACCAAATCAGAATCTAGAAACTAGATATTCCTCTGCCTAAATCTCTTTAGAAACTTCATACCGTAGGGATCATCACACCTGAATGAACTGGCTTCCCTACAAAATGCAATTGCCATCACTTGCTGTTAAGATGATGGTGTCACCACTGCTGCCTACTACACACGCCACAGCTTTGTCATTAGAAAAATCAAAGTAGGTTTAATTACCTTCTCAGCTTGAGGAGTTCATGGATACAGTTCCCAATTCTGAGGAGACTAATCTACACTACTAAGCCTATAGCCTGCTCTTGGATGGAGGCATTCTCGACTCCTGTTGAACTGTACCACTGCACGCAAAAGAACGCAAGATTGACCGAGCCAGAGAGAAGAAAAGAGTGAACATGACTGTGGCTTAATGGTTAGCCTACTCAACTAGAAGAGGTGAGGGTCGGCTTGTCTCCCGTCTTCAAGGGCAGCTGACACATTTTACATAAACAATCATTGGAAAGGAAAGAGATACATTACAAACACACAACATATGCACTTGCATACATTGACACATCTGCTGATATTCTTTTTTCCTTTCTTTGAGCCCCAGGATAGTTTTGATCTGATTTTAGTCAGAATTCTTGGCAACGGTTCGGATTATTCTGTTTTACCTGAACTGGTTTACCCATCCCTATTGTTAATCATCCTGATAATCATAGTGCTTTCTGAGCCCTGGCCTTAGAACAAACATGTCAGTAGTCTGGCATGAGCTAGTGACATCTAGCAAATACATTCAGTATGATGAATACTGCAGGCAAAAAGACCTGCAGACAAAATAAATAGATGTACCTGTGCATCAACTTGCATATTCTGGAATCCCCCTGATGCACTCTTCCATGAAAGGGTATTGTGTTCCTTGCCTTCTATACCTCGCTATCCTATCTTGGAAAAGCTGATGCAAGTATTCTTAAACTGTGGCATGTGAAGCACTTCCTGGTAGTCAGAAGAGACCTGCTGGATCACAGCATGCTGGCCTCTCCATTTTATTAGGTTCTTTTCCAGGTATCTCCATTTTTCACTTCAACTTGAATAATCAAAATGGGCATCTAGAAGTCAGGTGAGTGAGCGAAGCTCTTTCCACTAGGGGTCACTACTAGATAAGAAGAGATGGATGCCCTCAGTGGAGAAGCCAACTGGATAGGAAATATCACTGGGAGAGGAATGTCAAAAGCAGCAGTAAGCCAGGCACACGGGCAAGATGCAAAACAAAAAATAAAGGTATAGTATGCAGGAATAATGATAAGTAAATGAACATTATTTCCTGGCCCACCACAGGTCCTCCACATGAAAGTGATCAGTACCCAGTGCCTACCATTAACATTTTCCTTGTTCCTTCAAGTGTAAATAAAAAATATGATATCTATCTAAAACCACCACTGCCAACAAAAATCAGCCACCAAGATCTTGGGTCACAGGCCAGTGTAGACAACCTGCCAGCACCAACAAAATGATTTCTGCCTTTTCTTACATGTAAGAGCATAAGGCTGAAAGGGGCCTTTTAAAGGCCATCAAGGCTGTTTGCAAGCCACCTTTGTCCAAAAGCATCCGCAAGACTGGCCACTTTGATTCCCCTTGCATGCCATAGCCACAAAGCAGACAGCTTACAACATGCTACAGAGGACTGGCTCAAATGATTCTCAGCATAGGACCATACTTTACACCAGAGAAAGGCAAACGAAGAACCACTATTTTGTTTTCCAGATTGACCCTGGGGGAGGGAAATCTTTCCTGAGCTCATATCTGGCAATTACTGAAAGCCTGTTAGTATGAATCTATTTCTGAGTTACCATTTCTGAGCACTGGTTGTTCCTGAAACAGTTACACCTGTAGTTCCCTGCTCGGCCACTATAACAGATCCACTACTGAGAGCTTGCATTTCACCTTGTTCTAGCCCCTAAAATAGTGACTCTCAAACGTTTTCATTCCAGGACCCATTTGCCAAGATGGATGGCTTGTCCCGACCCACACCTTCCTGGCCGTGCCAGTGCCTGACCCACAGTCCCCTGCCCACCCTCCCCAGACCGTGCTGGTGCCCTTCACCACCAACCCACAGCCCCCTATTTCCCCAGGCCATGCCAGTGCCCCTCACTCCTGATCTGCAGTCCTCTGCCCACCCCCAGCCCTGCCAAAGGGGGCCCCCAGCTGCCTCTCTACCCACTCAGGCCAGAGCATGGGCAGCGAGTGCACGTGTATGGGCTCCGTCCCAGGCACGCAGCTCCCCACTGTGAAGGACCACCCTTGCCTCCTTCCCCCGCTGAAGGGCGAGGCACCATCACCCCCCGATCTCCCTGCCTTGCTGCAGCCTGGCACCCAGCCACCATCTCCAGCGTTGGCAGACAGGCACGCACGCATGCACACATGCTCCTCACTCCCCACCAGCCCTCCAGACAGTCCCCTGGACCGCTCCCCATACTTACCTGCATCCAGTGGCTGGGATTGCTTCCATGACCCGGCCTTGGTTTAAGTTGTCCACATGCATAAGTGTGCACAGACACATATGTACCTCCTGCCTCCAGTTACCCCAGTCAGCCTGCAAGGTGAAACCTGTGCTTTCATGGGTTTTTCGGGGGACTTGCTCATGACCCTTTCAAATATTTTTGTGACTCACTTTTGGGTCGTGACCCACCAGTTGAGAAACACTGCCCTAAAGCATAGCTTGGACAAATGCCATCAAGACTTACCTACATTTATAACCCAGAAGGGAGCAGACTTACATGAATCCAAACAAAGGCACAAGTCAATGTGAATCAAGAGAATAAAGAGGTGATTAGCTATTAACCCATTAAGGTTGCCCTTTTTTGGGTCAAACTTACTTGGCCCCATGGGCCAGGCGAGTGGCACAGGGCCAGTCTGCAGGCAACACCACACCCACAGACCAGCTGTGGATTCTGGATCCAGAGCTGCTACAGCCACGGGGCCGTGCGATGGCCCCAGAGTCCCAGAGCACCTGCCACATGTGGCCATTCTAGGCCTGTGCTGCTTATGGTGGCTGATCCGCCACTCTGGGACAGGAACTGGAGCAGATGCCCCGTGCAGCTTGTGGGGCGATCCAGCTTGCCCCACATGCTGCTTCTGAGTCTCTCCAAGACCCAGAGGCAGCCCCAGGGCTCAAACAATGCAGCCCCATGTTTGACACCTGTCTTACACAGCCACAACAATTTCCCAGGAGAAAAATAACTGTAAAAGTGGTCATCATGGTGCAGTTCAGTGACACCGATGATTTTAAAGTGATTATTGATGGGCGGCCAATTGTAGTACTTTCCAGATCTTGTGAAATGCCTGAGACGTGCTTTGTGTGAATTCATTCTATAACAAATGTTACTATGAGTGAACTTTAAAAAACACCCCAAATGCCCAAAGAAACTCCAAAACACCCCAACCCTCTCCCCTCAAAACAAATTGCTATGTTTTTCATTTCTTTGGGGTTTTGTTGAGTTCTTTTAGTAGTGACAAGTTATAGCTGGAAGATCAACAAAACATTTCCAAAATGTCCAGAGGCCAAATGTTTAGTCTTCCTATAGATGCAGATTGGTATCTACTGAGACTTTCCAAAACTTCTCATTCCTACTGATTTGCACACGAGGTGCATATTGGCATTTTCAGATGCTTTCATGCCTTTGAAAAAAAATGTTTGGGGGTAACTTTTTTTAGCTTATTACAAATAAGATTAAGAGGATCACAGTTCATAAGTACCTGTGTAGGTAGAAGTTATTTGACAGTAAAATTTATTTATTTAAATATAAAAGACAAGATCTGTGCTGGAAATTGAACAAGTTCAAGCCAGGAGTAAGGCACACATTTTTAACAGCATGAGTAATTAACAATAAGATGCTTTTCCATGGACTTTAGTGGCTTCTGCATCCACTGCAAACCTTAAAAAAAAAAAATCTAATTTATGATTTAATTCAACCACTAGTTTTTAAACATGTTTTATAACTCTTATATGGAAGTTTAAACTGTATGACCATAATTAGGGGTCTACTCAACTCAAGGTGGTGGCCAGCCAGTTTCGTAGCAAGATGACAGGGCTGCCCACCGTTTTCATAGAGGCTGATGGTGGGGAGGGTATCCACATGCCTCTGATTAGCCAAGAGGTGTGGTGGCCCCACCCTTCACTGCTGATTGGCTGTAATGGCTGTACATAATGTGGTCGCTCACCACTGATTGGTGGAGAGGGACAGGGTCACATGACAGGCAGCCCTCAGCCAATCAATAGTAAGGGGCCAGGGTGGCAGCCATCTTACTGGCAGCCCTTCCTGCAGGCAGCCAGACCCCCCACCCACTCCCTCTGGGCTGCATGGCCTGGCTGAAGCACCATGAGGACTGGTGGGTCCCTCTGGGGAGCCAGCATTTTATTTTCAGTGAGTTTTCTTTTTCTTTTTTTTTTTTAATTTTGTGGACAATGCCTGTTTTTGCAAGCAATGCCAGATTATGTGATTTCTACAAAAAGTCATAATTTTGTTAAATCCCTGATCATAATAGTTTCAGGTCCATCTCTAATCTCATCATGCACAGCATTTGCTTGCTTTAATATGCAGCAGGTATAGTAACACTACCTTTTGTGAATAAATATCTGTGAGTAAGAACATTAACAGCCATTTAGCCAAGCACTTTGATGTCTTTGGGAGTCAGTAAAGTACTGGCCAACATGAATTAGATTTACAAAATTGAGCCCTCAGTGTTTGGGTAGCTATTACATCCACCTCCTATACCTCAAGGCAAGCCAAAACCCAGAATTGGATCTCACCACCTCTTTGAAGAAGAAACAATGGCTGCATTGTAGCAAAGAATTTGAGCCAGTATTAGGAACAATCAAAATAACACTGTAAGTGGTTTACAAGGTTCTCACCCTCTCTTTTCCCATCTTTTTCAGAACAGCTCTCAGGGCCATGACAAAGCACCCCAAATGCAAATCTTTCAAGTGCATGGACCAAATACATTGCTGCTTTTGGTTTAAAAATTGTGTGTGGATCTGAAAGGATGTGCTCAAGATCTGTCATGCCTTGAATGGTACAGTTGGCAACTTCTCTTGGCTTACAGATCAAATAAGCACAATTAGACATGTCCCCAGGATTGTATGTATTGTGGAGTAAAAAACCAAATTGAACCAGTTCTTTACACACCAAGGACCTGATGCAAAGCCCACTCAGGTAAGAGAACATTCCCATTGGCTCTACTAGACTTTGCATCATGCCCTTACAGGCGAAACCCAATTTTTGCCATTTCTGTTCTCTCTACTCTCTAAACTTACCTAAAGCAGAAGTAGTTTGCTGACACTTTTACAAGCAGCGTCTTGGCAGTAGGTAGATAAACAAAATATTGTGATCCAGTAGAGTTCAGGGTAGCCACTGATAATGGACATTTATGCCAAGATAATAGTGGCAACAACCCTTTCATTTAGGCAATGGCTGCATTCAGTTCAGAACGAAAAGGAGCTCTTTTCAACTTGATCTGGAACAGGATTTTCAAAAGCATCTAAATGCTTTAGGAACACAACTCTCATTGATGCAGTATGATTTGACCCTCGGCATTGCTGAAAATCCCATTCCTAGAGTTCATGGGATCATACTACACATGTTCCCATAGAAAACTGCATATTCCATCGAAGGCCTTTCTTTACTACAAATCTTACTGCATCCATTTTGCTCTTTTTCCATGCTTTTGACTCCTGGATGTGTTTTCCACAACTTTATAGATAACCCCTTGTGCTGAAACTTTATTACTGAAGACCTAGGGGGTCTTCAAGAAGAGACTGGACAAGCACCTGGCTGGGGTCACATTAGTTTCATAGTTTCTAGGGTCAGAAGGGACCTGAGCAGATCATCTAGTCTGACCCCCCGCCATGGCAGGAAACAATACTGGGGTCAAACAAGCCCAGCAAGATGTTCATCTAACCTCCCCCAGGGTAGGAGCCAGGACCACCTCTCTTGGAAGTTGGTTCCAGATCCGAGCCGCCCTGACCGTGAAGTAGCGCCTCCTGATATCTAGCCTAAACCTACCCTCTGCCAGCTTGTGACTGTTATTCCTGGTCACTCTTGGCAGTGCTCGGGGGAACAGGGACAATGCCTGCTGATCCCCCCTGAGTAGTTTAAAACATGCCACTAGATCCCCCCTCAGCCTTCTCTTGTGGAGGCTGAACAGGTTCAGGTCCCGTAGCCTCTCCTCATAGGGCCTGCCCTGTTGTCCCCTGATCATGCGAGTGGCCTCCTCTGGATCCTCTCCATGCTGTCCACATCCCACTTGAAGTGCGGTGCCCAGAACTGGATGCAGTACTCCACTTGCAGCCTGACCAGTGCCGCATACAGGGGGAGGATCACCTCTTTGGACCTGCTTGAGATGCATCTGTGGATGCGTGACAAGGTGCACTTGGCCTTCCTGACTGCCTCCCCACACTGCTGGCCCATGATCATCTTGGAGTCAATTATGATTCCAAGATCCTTTTCCTCCTCCGTGCTGACAAGAAGGGAGTTCCCTAACCTGTAGGTATGGTGCTGGTTGTTCCTCCCCAGGTGCATCACCTTGCACTTGTCTGTGTTGAAACCCATCCTATTCTCATCTGCCCACCTTTGTAGCCTGTCTAGGTCTGATTGTAGCCTGATGCTACCTTCTAGTGTGCCCACATCTCCCCACATCTTAGTGTCATCAGCAAATCTGAACACCGTCCTTTTTACCCCCTCGTCCAAATCGCTGATGAAGATGTTGAACAGTGTGGGCCCGAGGACCAAGCCCTGGGGGACCCCACTGCCCACGTCCTTCCAGGTTGAGAAGGACCCATCCACTACTACCCTCTGGGTGCAGCCCTCCAGCCAGTTGACAACCCAATTGACTGTGTGGGCATCAACACCACAGTCCCCCAGTTTCTTAATGAGAACGGGGTGAGAGACAGTGTCGAATGCCTTCCGGAAGTCCAGGAAGACTATGTCTACTGCTACCCCTGCATCTAATGATTTGGTAACCTGATCGTACAAGGCCACCAGGTTGGTCTGACAGGACCTGCCACTGATGAACCCGTGTTGGTTGCCCCTAAGCATGCAGTCCCCTGCTGGCCCCTCCTGGATGTGTGCCAGCATAATTTTCTCAAACAGCTTGCCTAGGATCGAGGTAAGACTAACTGGCCTATAGTTTCCTGGGTCCTCCTTCCTCCCCTTTTTGAAGATTGAAACCACGTTGGCCCTCTTCCAGTCCTCTGGCACCACACCAGAGCACCACAAGTGCTCATAAAGCCGTGCCAGGGGTCCTGCAATGACCTCGGCCAATTCCTTAAGGACTCTAGGTTGGAGATCGTCCGGGCCAGCTGACTTAAACACATCCAGCCCCTCCAGAAGCCCCCTAACTAGTTCCACGCTTACCTTTGGCCCAGGTGTGCCTCCCCTGGGGCCCGAGGAGGGCCCAGCAGGGAGGTGGCTGTTCTGGTCTCTACTTGGGAAGACAGAGGCAAAGAAATCGTTAAACATGTTAGCTTTGTCATCTGGTGTGATGACCAAATTCCCCAACGCGTCCTGCAAGGGCCCCACGTTACCCGGGACCTTCTTTTTGCCCGCTATGTATTTAAAAAAGGACTTCTTGTTGTTCTTAATCTGAGAAGCTAGTCCTAATTCCATCTTTGCCTTGGCCTTCCTAACTGCCCCCCTACAAACCCGAGCGACTGCAGAATAGTCATCCCTGGTGATGACCCCTTCCTTCCATTGGGTATACACCTCCTTTTTAGCAAGGAGACAATCTCGGATGCTTTTGCTGAGCCACGGAGACTTGTGTGCTCTCCTGCTCCCTTTGATCCTCATTGGGATTACCTTCCTTTGTGCTTGGAGGATCCTCTCCTTAAGGAGCGACCACTCTCCTTGGACATCTGGCTCCCCTCCCCTCTGGGACCTCAGCACATCTCCGACTATTCTCCTTAGCTCGCTGAAGTTTGCCCTTCTAAAGTCTAGGGCCGCTGCCTTACTGCATGCCTTTGCCACCTTGCGCTGGATGGTAAATTCCAGCAGGCGATGATCACTGTCACCCAGGTGGTCGAGCACCCACAGCCCCCTCACCAGGTCATCACCCGTGGCCAGCACTAGGTCCAACAAGGCGTCCCCCCTGGTGGGGCTGTGCACCTCCTGGGTTAGTTGGAGGTCCTGCACTCTGTCTAAGAACCGACGCGAGTGGTCAGACCTGGCTGACTGCTCCTCCCAGCAGATATCCAGGAAGTTCAGGTCCCCCATAACTACCACATCTTTAGCCTTCACCACCTCTGTGAGCTGACCTAAGAATTCCTGGTCAAGAGGTCTGTAGTAGACCCCCACCGTTAAATCTCTCACCCCTCGACTGCCTTGTAACCCAAAGCACCTCAGAGTGCCCCTCCTCTGACACCTTGCTAATTGACGAGGATGTGTGTTCCTCCTTGATATAGAGTGCCACGCCCCCACCTCTCCTTCCTATCCTGTCCCCCCTGTACAACCTATAGCCCTTGACATTCACCACCCAGTCATGAGTAAAGTCCCACCACGTTTCTGTGATCCCCACTATGTCCAGGCTGGTGTCAGCCATCAGGAGGGTGAGTTCCTCCTGCTTGTTTCCCATGCTACAAGCGTTTGTGTAGAGGCATTTGAGGCCTCCCATGGACGTGAGTACTGCCCCCCTAGTCCCAGCATTGCCCTGGCTCCCATTGCTTAAAAAGCTGAGCCAGTGGAGTTTCAGGGCTGCTGCCTAGTTTTGAACTTGCAACCACATGGCTGTAGGGGCCAGTGGCTGGGCCTCTAGGCCAGGGAGACTGGGCAGTACTTCTTAAGTCCATTACTTTTTCCTGCCACTGGCAGGGGAGTGGGACTCAATGATCCATTGAGGTCTCTTCCAACCCAAGCATCTATGAAATACCCTGGATTATCTTTCCACTCATTCCTTTTGTACGTCATTACAATTGATTTGGACTTTAAGTGAAGAGGCAGGCCCACCCCACACTGGAAAGTAAACATGTAGAGATGTTTCCAATCTAATAATCTCTGCACACATCTGTATCCTATGTGCTGATTTTGGATGCCCAATATGAGACCCCCTTAATGGGCTGAAATTTTCAGAAGACTGATCCTTGGCATACTCCAAAATGAAGGCACCAAACATTCCTAGTCACTTTGAAAACCTTGGGCTAAATTTGATAGGATCCTGAGCAATGATTTTTCATCTGTCTACCTTTGCCCATCAAACACCTGATTCACTTCTTTAGTTATGAGGCAGGTGGCTTCAACAGTTTCCTCAAGGTATTTACAATAACTTCTTCCCCACTCCAGGCAAACATGCCTGATCTATGTATCCCTTACACACCTGTCGGAGCATAGAGAGATTTAGAAGAACTTACTGGCCAGTTGAAAAACCTGCCCTAACACAAGTCTATTATTGTACACCCTATTTACTTAAAATTAATTCCACAGCCTTGAGAGGCTTTGCTTAAGGAAATTTGCTGCTCGTGTTAATGGAGAAAAATGTAAAACTGCTGGCATTTGGCTAAAGTTGTAGGGTAAGGGCAGACAAAAGCTGTTACTGGGAGCATTTTCACAGGGCTGTGGACACAGGATGTATTTCTGGGGGTATTTATTTTAAATAAAGAAAGCTTATACAGCTTGAGAAAATTATGTGGAAGGAAATTAAATCTTAGTGCATAGCTCTTCCAGCTCACCTTGATACTTCCAGCTTCCCTCCTTCCCTCCCTCTGCCCTTCCACGGCTTGTTTCTAACAGATTTTCATTCACAGAGAATTGCATTCAGCATGTGGATTTACAGGATGGTTGATGGATCCATCTCACACACCCGCTGCAGTGTATGAGGGAGATAGAGATGACCCTGTCATGTCCAACTCCATGTGGCACCTGCAGGTTTTAATATGGGACAGAATCTGTATGACACACGTTCCATCACAATGGGGAGTTGGGGATGCAGACAGGTACTGGAGGCAAGGAATACCCCTTTAGTAAAATGATGTTGCGGGCTACAACTTTGGCTCAAGGATAGAGCAGGAAGGGAATTGTGCCTCTCACAGACATTTCCCTAGCATTATCCCTAGGGAGAAGCAAGGCAGTGAAACAAGCTCTCAGCAAAAGTGATGTACAGCAGTACAACTCCAACAGTTCTAAATCACACTACGCATTAACCAAACCTGGCCCGAGAAAATACTTCAATAGTCATCCAAACCATGGCAGCCACATGACCATAGCCTGAACCTGTTTGATACTTGCAATACTAATCAAATACCAGTGGTGGGGACATAATACATTGGCAGAGAGACCTAGAGATAGAAACTACATCAGAACACACTGTACTTCTATGAAGGACTGGTTTGGTGACTTTGTAATACATTGCATGTCCATTTCTAGAGAGAAAGCGCTACAAAGAGTTTATGAACTCTTACAGCTGTGGTCTAGGACCAGGGGCAGAGGGAGGGTAAACTCCCTACCCTCTCAGTATGGAGCTGTCCTGTTGGCTGCAACTGTGGACTACAAATACCAGAGGCACCTGGAAGCAGGAAGAAGTGATGAGCAGAATCCTGTTACGGTTCCGGACTGCAAATCCCAGAGACCTCCGGGGCAGCAGAAAGAGTAAGTGAACACACAGCCCACACTGTGTTTATAGTTCTTCAGAGGAAGAATTGTTCTTGTTCAAGCTTTTATGAATTCAGTGCCACTACCTCCCCCGCCCTCCCCACCCTGCCCAGGTGGAACACAGGCTGGGGCCTGCCCATACCCTCTCTGTTCCAGCAGGGAGTGGGAAGAAGTCTCAGAGGGCTTCTCTCTTCCCTCCCCAGCTTCTGGTTTGAGCCACTGCAAGCATATGGCTGCATTTCATGAATCAAAAGTGATTGTGTGTTCACTTGTTTATCAGTTTAATCTCTGCAGCGTAAGCTAACCTGAAAAGACTGAAGCAATTCAGCCTTGGGCTTTTTGACTGCCTGTACTTAGCCACAGTGTCAACTCTTTCCTTTTGCTGCCTCCAGTTCCGCATGCTGAGTCCCAAGCCATCAGCCTCTCCACTCTTTTCTCACATTTTCCTCACATTTCATCCCTTTCAACAATATGATTATGGGCAACCTTAATACAAAGAAAGCACAACCCCAAAACGTAATTGTAAGCAATGACATGATCTTATTACTGTTATTGTAGTTCCCCTCCCACCATTGAATGTTAGGCCTTCCCCATCTGTGCAGGTTTAGATTATAATCCCTTCTAGGCAGGGATTGTCTTGTTTATGATATCAGATATATAAAGAAGATATAATTCTGATGTCATCCTTTCAGGCTGCCCCATGTTGGCTTTCTGCCTTATCTGGGTGGAAAACCAGTTATGGGCAAAGCCATGCAAAGAATTCACAGGGTAACATGTTTCCTAAACATGTTTAGAAATTAGTATGAGCCCTTCAGTCGGATTCTGAGAAGGTAGCATCCATCCCTATTTTATGAACTCTCACAGCTCTTTCTTTGAGTATTTCATTGCTTCATGGGGCTCAGAAGACTATTTGAATGTTCCAGTCATTTTCCCATGTTGTGAGAGGAAGCTCATGTCACCCCTTAAATGTTGCAGTTGGGTGGCATTTCCCTTCCTACACTGTATTTTTTGTATTCTCTCCAGCTCTTGCCCAGCTGCAGCAATCCCTGGGGATAATTCAGCACCTGGCATTGTCACCAGTGATGTAACAAATTCATGTGCTTTCCCTTTCCACCCACCAGGGTCTGGAACTCATGTAGTTTTTGAGGTAACATTGTTGGGGTCTGCTAGGAAGCCAAAGTGCAGCACAATTTCAAAATATGGGAGCTCATGGGAACCAAAGTCCGGCACAGGACTTGGAGGATGTGAGAGCTCTCAGGGACCAGTGCCCTTGAACTGCAACCAGTAGGTATGGGAGCTCATGATGCTGAGTCCCAGAACATTTGTGGATAGCTAGAACTGAGTCTGGGTACAGCATATGGAGGATGGTGGGAGCTGGGAGAAGACAAGAAACAAGTTCTAGCCTGTTGCCCGCAGTGAACTGTTTCTTGAAGCAGTTCAATGCCTACCATTAGTTTTTCACAGTGGCAACTGAGTTAGCTTTGGCTTTTTGTCTGGTGCTTCAGTAGAATGAAGATTAAGAAGAAGATAACTGATAAGTTCAGAAAGGTATAAATGAGAGTGAAGCAGTGATAACTTCACAGAGTTGAGTTGAACCTGTTCTGTAGGGCCTCTAGTACCTTCATTATGTTGCTTTAACTCATGGTGCTCTAGTCTTGGACTCTTGCATGTATTTCTGTAAGACCAAAATATGCCTTATTTTGGCCACTAGCTCCTGTGGGTGCTTAATTGGCCCTGTTACAAGTTTTCACCAGGATTTGAACCTGGGGTCTCTATCTTAAGTAGCAGAGATCAGTTGTGATCCTGAAGAACAGTAGCAGTAGATAGGGCCAGCCCTGCTCTCTGGAGCAGACATCACAGCCCAGCCCAGCCCAGGGCTGCAAAGAGTGTTGGGGGACTATGATTTAACTTGAATCAGGAAGGGGTCCTGGGACAGAAGTTTCATAAACTGGTTTGACCCAAATCAGCTAAGTTTGATACTACATTCAACCAGGTTTATCTTAAACCAGTTTCAAAATGGCCAAAACTAGTTTTGCAAGAGACATCATTGTGTTTTCAGGGCTAGTTATACTTCTGCCCCTTTACAGCTTCCTCATGGTCACTACAGCTGTGCAAAGCTTCAGGTGGTGATTTGATTCGAGGGAGATTCAGCCCAATTTGGTGGCTGAATCTCCAAATCTAAATCAAATCAGGGGACCGGTAAAAAGGTCTGAATCAATCTGAAGCTCTCCAAATTGATTTGGAAAAAGATTCAGAGAGTTTTGATGATTCGGGTAGTCCCCTCCCGCTGCAGCAGGGAGCTGGACTTGGAGCTCGTAAGTAGGGGGTGGGGGAGGGCGGGAGGGCCATGGGGAGACACCTGCCAGTCCTCATCTCCTGCCTGCTTCCCCAGCTCAGCTGACCCCTGCCCACTCTCCCACCATGGCTGCCCTGCCCAGCCCCAGCTCCCGGCCCTTTAAAAAATAGCCCCAACTCATTGGGTACTGCCAGGAGGGGGGGTGATCCTTGCTGCCCCCCACTGCATGAGGGGGCTCTGCAAGAGGCCCCCTGAGCCCCCTTCCCACTGTCCCAGCCCTGCCCCATGGCTGCCCCACCTGCCTCAGCTCTGGCCCCCCACATGGCACAGGGCAGTGGGGGCCAGTGGGGATCACCCCCCATAGGGCAGGAACCGGTGAGTTTGAGGGATTTTTTTCTTAAAGGGCCAGGAGCTTGGGCAAGTGAGGCGGCCATGTGGAGGGGTGGGGCTGGGAGAGTGGGTGGCTGTTGGAGGGCTTGTGGCAGAGCCCCCCATGCAGCATGGAGCAGCAGGGATTGCCCCCTGGCTGGCAGCACACCGTGAGTCGGGGCTTTTTTTCCCCCAGAGTGCCAGGAACTGGTGCGGGCAGGGCAGTCATTGCCGGGGCTGGGAGAATGGGTGGGGGATGCAGCCTGTGTGATTCAGAGATTCTCAGATTCAACTGAATCGATTCGGGACAGTGATTCAAATAACCGAATCGAATCACTGTCCCCCGAATTGACCAAATCCAAAGCAAATACTAGCCACTTTGCACAGGCCTAATGGGCACCCCACTTCCGGGACCCCCAGCAACCACCTTTCTTGGATGGGAGCATCTGGTTCCCTGCTCTGCAGACCAGGTCTCTAGACTACAATTCCCCTGCAGTCTGCTGTAATTATTCCAGCACAGCTGAACTTAGTCCAGCATCCACAGACCTATTCTCTGCAAGTCAGTGGTTGACCAGTGCCCAGCTACATTTTAAAAATACAATACTATTCACACAGGTCAAAAGTATTGCAGAGAAAACATATAAAACAATACAAAAACCTTCTACACATGCATTCCAGATGGTTACTTTTCTTCCTGATAGAGGCTGCATAGGTAGGAAACTCAAAATTTCTTGGTTTTAGACATGGTACAAATGTGGTCTCCTCTCAGATTTCTTTCCACCATTTGGCTCTTTATTTATCTGGCCTCTTGCATCAGAAGAAAACAGTGTACACTAATTTTCACACTCCAAGGTAAAAATTTTCACAGGTCTGTCATTGCCAACAGTAATTTTAAGAGGTCACAATACAGCTCAGGAGTTCCCTTTTCAACAGGACATATAACCCTCTAGTCAAGAACACAATGATAACTATAACCCTCCCCACACTGATACAATAATTTTTGAATATTCTATACTTCCCCACATCCAACTTCCGGATGTCATGGTAAAGTTTGTATGTGTTCATCTCCAACACCCAAAGACAGATTTTTAAGCAAACACAGCAACCCTTTAGATTTCTAAATAAGGATCAGGTTTTAAGAAGGTGCTCAGTTCTCAACCATGCAGCAGGACTGGCAAAAAAAATTCTATCAAAACATTTATTTAAACAGGAAATTGTATTTTCAATAAAGGGAGAAATGCAATGAATAGCATCAGTTTTCCTTGAAATTTGATTTTCACATTTTTGGTTTTCCAGTAGAGGGGAAAAAATGTTTTCTGATGCCATTTTTTTTAGTGTTTGGGTTTTTGATGAAAAGTTTAAATTCATAATGGTGAAAAAGCACCGTCTTCTTTTGGTCTACCTAGATCTGACCTCTTTTCAAGTTTGTTCCCATTACGTACATTGATTTATTTTGAAATAAATCAATATTATCCCTAGTTTCAGGGTGATGCATGCAGATGACATGATGAACTGAGATAGGTACATATAATCTGTCAGGAGCAATGAAGAAGGTAGATGGAAAGGATTTCAATGACTTTACTATAATTGAAATCCAAGGTGCAACTGAGGACAGAAATTTCTGACTTGCATACATTAGTATAAAATGTCCTAGCTTTCTCCTTAGTTGTAAGAGCCAATGCATTAAATAGCTGAGACAGAACTCCACAAATCCCCTCCCTTGGTCAATACAAGAGGAGTTACTTCTGGTAATTTAGTTTTGTAGGGAATTATGGTCCTTTCATTTATACAGATATTCACAACTGGAACATTATGTGAATAGAAGAATTTTACCATCATAGGGCATGTCCATACATACAGGCACGTGCACTTGCAACAGCTCAAATAGAAGCGACACAAATTTGAGATGGGGCTTTTTGCTTCAGTGCACGTGCCCAGACATGCACTTTGTTGTGGGGCAAATTGTGCCACTTGGGGCAAAATAACCCTGCCCAGCTCCTCTTGGATCTGCAGCCAGGAAGAGCTAGAGCCTGGGGCCAGCACCTGTGGGTGGTATATGGGTGGGTGTGGAGGGATGCGAGTCAGTGTGTGGGTAGGTGTTGTGGGGGGGACTGAAGGGGGGCTGCCTAGGAGGGGTGGGTCCCCTGCCCCCCACAGGGTACAGCCCCCCCCACATCACATGGACTGCTCTGCCTGCAGGGTCCAACACCCCCCCCACAGCACCCACCGCAGGCCCAGAGTCCCTCCTCTGCCCGACCCCAGCCCCCCACTGGCCCCCTGCTTATCTCCAGCCTTGGGAGGCTGGTAACAAACAGGGGAACAAGCAGGAGGCTGGAGACTATTCAGGGATTCCCCTGCTTGGATCCGGCTTCTTGATTGCTTCCCTGCTCAGCTCCTGCCCCCTCCCCTCAATCGCTCCCTCACCAGGCTCCAGCCTCCCACACAACCTGCAGCTTACCAACAGCAGCAGCAGTGATCAGGGAGCTCAGGGCCTCATGGCACAGCCCCCCACCACACGGCACAGGGCAGCAGAGCTCAGCCCCAGATGTCTGGCACCCATGCTGCTGCTGTTGCCACATTGCGCGGGTGCAGCCTGGCTTGGCAGGATGCCACACACTGGCACCTTGGGGTGCTGCGGATGTCACCTGGGGCCTGATGCCACTCACCCTGAGCGAGCCCCAGCTGCCAGACAGCCCATGGCACCCTACCCAGCTAGGCTCCACCTGCACAATGCAGGAGTGGCAGGGCAGGTGCCAGATGTCTGGAGCCAACCCCTGCTGCCCTCCACTGCCCCAGAGGGCTGTGCCATGTGGCCCTGAGCAGCCCCAATGGCCGCTGCTACAGCCAGTGAATATGGGCTGTATGGGGGGTGGGGGTGGGGAAAGGAGCAAGGGGGGAGCTGGGAGAGTGAGGGAGGTGCCCCCCCATGGTCCCCTCTCTCCACCAGTTCCACCACCCCCTACTTACATAGCACAGAGCCTTGGCAGGCAGCACGCTTCAGCCCCAGGGCAAGAGCCAGCCATAGAGACACTGGCTGGCTACCAGAGCATCTCTATGGAGGACCCAAGCACCAGTTGTCTGGGACTGTGCCCTGCCCCATTTTTTTTCCTTAGGATATTTTTTGATACCTGGATTCCAGGTATCAAATTTTGAGCCCATGCTGCAAATTTGCAGTGTGAGGAACATTTTTTTGTTCACAGCGTGTGTCTTGCAGCATCTCAAAGGGGTTTGAGGTGCTCGTGCATGCTCATCTGGACACACGCATAGAAGGCAAAAGCAGAATGTCCTGAGGGTTTGGGCCTGTTGTCATGACCTCTACTAATAGGTTTCACCTAATAGTGGGAATTCCTTGTCCAATTACACATTTCTCTCACATTACATAGACACAGAGCCTAGTACAAGAGCCCCATCTGAGACCAGAGGCCCAAGTCATTACTGTAACACAAATTGTAAACTATAGAGCACTGCTTCTTGCTTCTACCTGCTCCAAGTCCCTAGGGATGGAGAAAAGACTGCTTTACCCCACCCTTATGTCAACCGTTGTCCCTCTGCATCAGTAAATTTGCTTCAGGGGTTGGTCATCTTTCTGTCTGGCTTCCTCACCTACTTAGTGTAGTTAATAATATCTCTCTGTGTTGGGAGACTAATTAGTTATTGACCTCGAGTCCTTTGAAGATCAGCAGTTATAGCCCCAATATTGTGGCATTCTCCCTCAGAAAGAGGAGCTTTTAAGTTTGGCTCCCTAACCCAGAAAACTTTGACAGCTGTTTTATTTAAAGAAGGGCCCTTATGCCCTATACAGGTCCTTTCAAAGGTCTCACTTTTGCTCTCTCTTCTCAGTAATGGCAAATAGAAGACAAAAGGGCATCAAGATCTCCACCCTAGAGTACGAAAGGAATTGGCTGAGGTCATTGCAGGACCCCTGGCGTGGCTTTATGAGCACTCGTGGTGCTCTGGTGTGGTGCCAGAGGACTGGAAGAGGGCCAATGTGGTTCCCATCTTCAAAAAGGGGAAGAAGGAGGACCCAGGAAACTATAGGCCAGTTAGCCCTACTTCGATCCTAAGCAAGCTGTTTGAGAAA
The DNA here is from genome assembly GCF_052110815.1 of Crocodylus siamensis. Lineage (NCBI taxonomy): Eukaryota > Metazoa > Chordata > Crocodylia > Crocodylidae > Crocodylus > Crocodylus siamensis. Next base: position 51,389,630 of record NC_143403.1, read on the forward strand.
ATTATGCTGGCACACATCCATGAGGGGCCAGCAGGGGACTGCATGCTTGGGGGCAACCAACATGGGTTCATCAGTGGCAACCAACATGGGTTCTATCCTGTCAGACCAACCTGGTGGCCTTCTATGACCAGATAATCACTCATTAGATGCAGGGGTAGCAGTGGACATAGTCTTCCTGGACTTCCGGAAGGCCTTCGACACTGTCTCTCACCCTGTTCTCATTAAGAAACTGGGGGACTGTGGTGTCGACACCCACACAGTCAATTGGGTTGCCAACTGACTGGAGGGCCGCACCCAGAGAGTGGTGGTGGATGGGTCATTTTCAGCCCGGAGGGATGTAGGTAGTGGAGTCTCCCAGGGCTCCATCCTCAGGCCCAAACTGTTCAACATCTTCATCAGCGACTTGGAGGAGGGGGTAAAAAGCACCCTGTTCAAATTTGCTGATGACATTAAAATGTGGGGGGATGTGGGCACTCTAGAAGGGAGCAATAGGCTACAGTCGGACCTAGACAGGTTACAGGGGTGGGTGGATGAGAATAGGATGGGATTCAACACTGACAAGTGCAAGGTGATGCACCTGGGGAGGAACAACCGGCACCATACCTACAGGTTAGGGAACTCCCCTCTTGTCAGCATGGAGGCGGAAAGGGATCTGGGGGTCATCATTGACTCCAAGATGAACATGGGCCGGCAGTGTGGGGAGGCAGTCAGGAAGGTCAACCGCACCTTGTCAGGCATCCACAGATGCATCTCGAGCAAGCCCAAGGAGGTGATCCTCCCCCTCTATGCGGCACTGGTCAGGCCGCAGCTGGAGTACTGCGTCTAGTTCTGGGCGCCGCACTTCAAGAGGGATGTGGACAGCATGGAGAGGGTCCAGAGGAGGGCCACTCGCATGATCGGGGGGCAGCAGGGCAGGCCTTATGAGGAGAGGCTGCGGGACCTGAACCTGTTCAGCCTCCAAAAGAGAAGGCTGAGGGGGGATCTAGTGGCTTGTTACAAACTAGTCAGAGGGGACCAGCAGGCACTGGGGGAGTCACTGTTCCCCCAAGCACTGCCAGGAGTGACCAGGAATAACGGTCACAAGCTGGCAGAGGGTAGGTTTAGGCTAGATATCAGGAGGCGCTACGTCACGGTCAGGGTGGCTAGGGTCTGGAACCAACTTCCAAGAGAAGTGGTGCTGGCCTCTACCCTGGGGGTGTTTAAGAGGAGGCTAGATGAACACCTTGCTGGGGTCGTTTGACCCCAGTACTCTTTCCTGCCAGGGCAGGGGGTCAGACTAGATGATCTACTCAGGTCCCTTCCGACCCTAGAAACTATGAAACTATAAGAAGGAGAAAAGACCCTTTGGAAAGTTGCAGGATATGTGCATTGACTGTTTAAGATGTCCGCAAGGCAAAGACACAGATCTGGTGGGGAAGCTCCATTGCTGCTTAGAAAATAGATTCTGCCCTTGGATGCTCAAAGTCAGTTAGGCACCTTTTCTTTACTTGGGATTCAGTCACTAGCAGTCAGCACCTGATACAGGGCTCCATCATTTGTCAAGAAAAAACATGTTCTGCACCATGAGCTTATCCCCTGTTCAAAGATGGAATAAGCTCATTTGCTGCAGTTAATGGCTTCCTCCTCCGCGCTTGAGCTTTGTAGCAATGCATTTTAGCTAGATCAAGGTTTGCCTCAGAATACTTAAGGGCTAAAAAGCCCATTGGATTTCTCCCAGGTTGCAGTGATCCTCTGAGTGACACAAGGCTGCCTGTCATCTGCTATGGAGAACCTTCTTCTATTTGGATGGCAGTTGGGGAGGATTTGGAGGAAGTCTCATCTCAGCCTTTCTTAACCAGAGACTAAAGAAGGCCTTTGTGTATTGAGGAAGAACAACACAGGAAAGTGGAGGTGAACTCAGATGTTTTACCGTTAAAAAAAAAAAATCATGAAACAAAATGTCTCTGTTCCTTATAAACGAATGTCTGTGCTTCAGCTTACTCTGGACTGGTCCTCAGATCCATACTCTGATAACTATTTATTTACTTCCTCACTGGGGTCAGTTCAAACACTGCTGAAGACCTCATCTCAGCTAACATTCAGCTGGCTCAATTACGCTGATGTGAAGAGAGCCATACTGATTGACACCAGCTGAGGATTTGGCCCAGTATTTTTAAGTCAGAAGATGTAAAGAAAAAATCTTTTATTGATCATGCTGGCAAGGCAAGACTTAATTCATCTAGTCTGCTGGAGCGTGCTAATTGGCATGCTCCAGACAGCCTCCGAATCCCATGTATCAGCATCCCCATGCTTCAAAATGGTGGCGGTGGCACTTTAACAGAAGCTCATTCAATAACTTTTAGTTAAAGTGCCCCCATTGCCATTTTGAAGTGTGGGCATGCTGATACGCGAGATGCTGTGGGTGCTTTAATTAGAGTGCCCCCCCTCTCCCATCTCCAGAGCATGTGTAAAAATGCCCTTAAAAACTTAAAGGTCTTAAAAGGTTTAGAAAGGCATGAGATTTGTAGGCAACAATCTACTTCATCAGATTCCATGAATGGATAAGTGGCAATTTCCCACTGGCCCCATTTCTTATTCCCATACAAATTTGAGCTACTGTTTGAATGCAAGCATATTGACCTTGTCACTCCCTCTTAAATGCCATTGCAAATACACCAGAAAGGATACTTAAAAATAATTGTTCTTCTGGTCCAGGAGTTCCTGGTTATTTTAAAGCTGAATAAATCTATTAACTTCAAAGGAAGCCATACTAGACACGGTGCCAGATTTGTGGTCACATAGCTTTTTACTGTCTGTGGTTTGCTCTAGATCTAGATTCAGGTTTGAATGCCAACCCAGGGAATCCTGAAGGCTCTGAGCTACAGGCCAGGTCTTAAAGAAGGGCTTAAGTAGCAAAGAACAGAGTCCAGTATTATCCCTACAGCCAACATTGCACTGCTTCCCAACACTAGGAGCATCTAAGCCTTAGAAGAGCCTGGTTTTAATATTAAAACTTTCCAGACATCAGCTCCTGCACATACCCAGAAATGTTTCACTCATGAGGGGACTAAACCATTTGGTGCCTGCCCCATGAGGGCCCAGAAACTTGGGATTCCTCTGCCTACTTCAGCTGAGGTGCTGTCAGAGTACAAACCGAGTTCCAATAACTGCCGCGTCCTCTTATAAGACAGGCCCGGTGCCACCTTTCTGTTAAAGGAGGAAGTCATGGCCAGCCTTGGTGGCTGCTCCCTTCTCTACCTGAGGTGATTCACTTCCCGTCTCCCACATTCCCGAGAATTTGCCTCCCATCCAGTAAGCTATATGGGTTCTGTGGTGAGGACAGTGTGTGCTGCTCCCGTTGAAACTCTGCCATGGTGCAGAAAAGGTTGAGTTGTTTTAGGCCTGGACAAGCAAGACTGTGACACCCCAGGTAGGGCTCTCACCTGGGTTCCAGATCTCTGCCCCCGTGACTTTTTATGCAATTTAGAGGTAGAGTCCTCCAGGCAAGGATGGAAATTCAGTACTCCCCATCCTTGCAGACAAGTGCCCTAACCATTTGGCTAGAGAGCTTGCCTTCTTTTTTTCTCCTTCTGGAACAGTGGATTTGAGATTTCTAAGGAGGCAGAATAGCTCCAGGGAGTGAGGCTGCAATTTGTTTATTTCCACCCATTTGAGCTAACAGCACCTAGAATTAGAGATTTGGGTTCCTGCTCTCACCCCACTGCCCCAAGTTATTTTTCATCCCCATCTACCTTCTTTCTCCATTCCTCTCCTTTTGTCCTTTGTGTACAGCCTTATCTGCCCAGTTTGCATTTTTTTAGCAACATCACTGGGAACCCACTACCGACACTGGTAAATATGGCCCAATCTCTGGAAAGCTGATAAGCAGGGATCCTGGTTTTCTCTGATTTAAAAAGAAAAAATAACAACCCAATGTTCAGTTTAACAAGTTATCTATCTATCTATCTATCTATACGGTGCTTCCTTTAAATAACAGAAAAATGTTGATTGGGGTTACTTTTTTTTGAACCAAAAAATTGGGGATGTTTTTAAATCAGAGAAAATCAGGATCTCTGCTGATAAGCACATGCGCTGTGACAGTGCTGCCCAAGCTGTGAGGCTGTGAGTAAAGGTTAGCACCAGAAACAGAAGCCACATTTCTAGCTTTATTCTTCTTTCATTTCCCTTTTATGTTTGTCTTCTTTTCTTTTCCAGCTACAAGTAATAGCAAGCTTCAAATCTCAAGGACAGAGCTGCCATCTAAAACATGGCACTTTCCCCTTATAAAACTTTTACAGATGAAGGTAAAGGCTATAAGGAATATTGTTAAAAGTACTAACTTAATATTTCATATTTCCAAGGCTTTAACTTTTTCCTTTCTGTATCCTGAAAGGAAAGGGAAGATTAATGGTACTTTTTACCACAGGAAAAAGCAGATCAGTCTCCAAACTCAACCCTTTCATTGTTAAGCATTTACAAGAAGAGTTGCTTTAAGACACTTCTGACTCTCTTGGCCCATTTGTTTGCTCTCTCAGCCCATTTCTAAGATGCATTGACTGTTTAACACAAATGGTGTTACTCATGACAGACTGCAGTGCTGTTCTGGCATAGACCCTCATGCTCTTAAAGACACTCCTCTTTCTTTACCTCCCCTCCATTGTCATCCTTGCTTTGCTGCTGTTTCAGCTTGACCTTGCTGGGGTCGTTACCTTGCTGGGGTCATTTGACCCCTGTACTTTTTCCTGCCATGGCAGGGGGTCACACTTGATGATCTGCTCAGGTATTTTCAGACCCTACAGACTATGAAACTATGAAACTTCTCTAACATGTAGGCCTCCTTTGGTACAGGGAGCTGCTATCATTCAGGAATGTAAAGCAGCTCTGAGTCTGTAGGGCATCAGCCAAGGATTTCTGTGAATCAAAGAAAGCTTAGAGTTTAGGAAGAGAGTCCTTAGTGCCAGAATAATCTTATGCCTATTGGCATATTAACAGGCATTTCTCATTAGAGCCATCTAGTGGCCCAGTTTTTCATCCCATTCCTTTAACTTTACAGACATCCACATATACTTCATACTTTACTTTAAAATAACCACAGCTATTGACCTTGGAAGCATTAAAACAAGTGGTTGTCAAATGAGAAAGCAGGCAGTATTTAGCAAACCAGAGTTGTATACATACACAGCTGCCATGGGAATCATGGTTTCTCTCTGCTCTGAAGAACTAATCAGACCTAGACAGTTTTGAAATTACAAAGGCATTGGAAGTGCTGGAAACACTACCTTGAATGGTCTCATGTCATGGATCTTTTTTTGGTCAATCCTGATCTATTTGAGAAGGCAGGTGTGCACTTATCACCGGTGGGATCTGATGGTCCTCTTCTGTGGGGAGTTCACAGAAGCTGTGGCCCTGTAACCGGTAGCTCAAGAACCTTATCTCACACCTGTAGAAAACTTGTGCTTTTTAGCTCTAGTGGTTTCCAGTTCAGATGGTGGCCATCACATCTACTATAAAGGGATAAAAAATTAGGCAGTCTACTTACCACAAGGCCAAGTTTCTCAAAACCAGCAACAGTCTATTCATCCTGGAAATCCCTTTACACACAAACACACAGTAGAGAAAAGCGGACATGATTTCATTTAGCCGGATGTTGAAATGCAATATGGTTGGTCTTAGCACCAAAACACCAGACTGGGAATCAGAAAGCTAAAAATGTAAGCCCACCTAGGTGGTCATGGTCAAGTTAGGTAATTTCTACCTTTGTTTCTTAAAAGGTCTTATTTCAATTACTTAGGCACTCCACTATATCTGGGCCTCTGCCCATCCAGCTTCTCCTTCTGATTCTTATCTACCTGAAAAGGGGTGTTGCGATGAGTAATAGGAAACATTCACATAAGGCAGACTCTAAGCCATTTGTATTTACTACTTAGAGTCTGCCACAAGCATGTTGGAGCTGCTCAGCAGCAGACATTCAAGTATAATGCAATGAATGTTCAACAGCTTGTTTTCTATTGGCACATTAATTTGGGAGATCCACATCAAAGACCATTTTCTCTACGGCTGTTGCTTGTAGCATACCTGTTACATTTGATCTGAGGATGATAGGAGTTTACAGGAAGTTTAAGTCTTTTCTCAGACTGATTCATTTAAGCCAAGATCTCCAGAAGGCTTTCTCCTTCGTGTGTATAGAAGAGAAAACAGTGGGCCCGACTCACCCCACAACTCATGCTGCCATTTACAGAGCAAGTGATAGGGAGGTCTAAAATGCTATCAAATCAAGATAGCTTTTACATTTGTTTTTGTAGTCACATTTTACCGACATGAGAGAGTACGCAATGGGCAGGAGACTGAAAATGTCCTGATGGAATTCTGCCCTCCCACCCCCTCAAAGTACAAACACACACAAAATAAAGGTATCTAGACACCTAAGTTGTCTTAGGAAATCCAATCCCAACATAAAAATATTGCACCTTTAATTGGTGAGAGTTACTAGCCCAGTCAACATCTATGTGGCCAGAATGAACAGACCACTGAGCTAAGCTTTTCATGCCATTCTGTGGCCAATCCCTAATGTGATCCTTGTATGTAAAAGAATAGCAAGGTGCTTTTCCCTGCTGGCAGCAATGACAGCCAACCCAAGAGTACTGTACACACTCCTGTTGTCCATATGTTAAGAGAGAATGCGGATGAACTGGAAAGGATACAGTAGAGCCACAATTCAGTGGCAGAGAAGTCTTGTAGTAACAGACCTAGAAACCTGTACCTATGTCACTGGTCAGCAAGACCTTGGAAAGGCATCCTGCATCTACACCTATGCTCCCCTGCAGCAGCATACCCTTCTCATTCTGCCAGCAGTTTCACCACTTCTCTGACTGAAAGAAGGAGTCTGCTGCTGCCCACTGTGGTCTCCCTGGTGTCTTCCCAGAATGCACTTCACTGCCTGCCCATGCAGCTGCTGTAAAGAAGTCACTCAAAGCGCCTCGTCATAACTGCACTGACATCAGAAGCTTCTGGCAGTATAGTGTAAATGAGATCTTGATACCATACTGATAAAAGATCAAATCCTAAAGGGCTCTCTAAATTTAGTCAAAAAAGCGCAAGAACCCATGGCAGGAAGCTGAATCAGACACATCCCAAGAAGAAATAAGCACTGTGAGTGAGGACAGTCACTAGAGCAAGCTACCAAGGGAAGCGAGGGATGCTCCATCTGTTGGAATTGTCTCATCAGTGACAGGGATGCACCCAACCAACAAGTTATGTTTGTTATGTTTGGGATGTGCCCAACCAAGCAAGTTAAGTTTGCCCTCAATGGAGGGCAAATTGGATAAATTTAGTGGCCTGTGATATGCAGTCAGTCTAAACAGTCCCAGTGTCCTGTCAGCCTTTGATCTGTAAATCTATACCAGTAGGCTCCTGACCAACGCGGTGGATTAAGGAGTAAGACCAAGGCTTTGAACGTGCACCAAAACAAACTTGGAGCCCACAAAATGATTCAGCGAGGTCTGGGAAGATTGCCCAAGAAAGAAGCAGGCTACCTTCTGCCAAGATATAGTAAATCACAATAGTCTAGTGTGCAAGTGATGAATGAATGACTGTCGCAGCCAGATTCTCATCTCAAAACAGGTCTTTTTCTGGGCAAGTTAAAAGCAGGGGGCATGTCTCAGTTCCAAGTACCTGGGAGAAGTGATGAGTGAAGTAAAATACCAAGGCTAATTAGTATTACTTGTGAAATACTAAAGGCCTTAATGAGACCAGAGCCCCACTGTGCCAGCTGCTGTATACCACATTGTAAAACAGATACAACCCTAAAGAACTTCATCTATATACCCAGGGGAAGAGGCACAGGAAGCTGAAGTCAGAAGTCAGTTGCCAAGTCAGGAACAGAAACTTTCTAAGTCTTGGGCCACTGCTTTCACTAGTGTACCATACTGCCACCTGTAGGCATAGTGTCCTTATTTACTACCTCGAATGCAGCAAATAACCAAGGGGAGAAGAGACCACTGTGACAGCAAGCCACCAGCACAGTGTCAGAAATTGAATAGATGCTTTGGACTCAAAACAGTGTTCACACCTTGAACCACACCACCTCCATTTTGCTTCAGGTGAAGTTTTAATCAAGCGTTCATTATCCCTGGATGAACATTTGGTTGTTTAGGCCTCAAGCTACATTGGAATAGAGGTACATTAGCTCTGCTCTTGACCTTTGCTCCGAAGAGTCATATAAGCAGAATACCCTTCACCCAAGATGGTTGATGCTCCTAGTTTCTAGTGGAAGTGCAGCCCCACCCACCTGGAGGAAAAGAAATCAAGCTCACCTTGCGTTTCAGAGCCTCACAAAGGGTTTGGTTGGTTCAAGGTTAGGGTGAGATTATCAAGAGCGCCTAAAGAATTTAGGGGTGCAAAATCCAGCAAAAGTCACCCAAGTCACTTTGGCTCTTATGAAAAAAAATCTCACTCTGACAGTTTCACCAGCCAGATCTGACAGCTTAAGTAAAAGTCACCCTGCCCCCAACCCTGTAGCTTCACTCTCCCCTAATTCATTTCTGCAGATGCTGAGGTCCAGCTGAAGCAGTCTCTAGGGTGACCTGCTCTCAGCTGAAAATGGCTTTCTCCAAGCCAAAAACAGGACAATAGGCCTGTTCTTCAGGAATTTCCACTTTGTGAGCAGCTTCTCCGGCACTAGGAAAAGAGGATAGAAAAAAAATGCAGAGTTGTCAGTTGGAGATTTTTTGGTTTGGGTTTTTTGTGGGGAGGGGGTTGGGGGCAGCTATTTTGTTTCTTTGAGGCAAGACAGCCTTCCATGCACTCAGGCACTTCTGCCTCTTGCCTAATTAACTACTGTCTGCTCAGCGGAGACTTGGTTCTTTTCCTCTGCACTTCTGAAATCGCAGACATCAGCATCCATGACCAGATCCATACAGGGGGTCACAGCAGACTGAGCAGAGGAGACAGGACAACAGTCATATCCCTGCCTTTGATCTCCAAGACGCTAACTCATTAAGGCCTCTCATATTTGATAAAAGCCTCCAAACAGGCTCTGTGAAGGACCACAAAAATCCCTGGCTATTACAAAAGGGGACTGGATCATCTTAGTCAGCTGGTAGCCTGTTAAGACAGTTAGATTTGTTAAAGTAGGCTTAAGCAAGTAACATGAAAAGGAGTGAAAGAACTGACTGACACATGCAATCCTCTCAGTATTGCTGCTGCTTGGTATTCAAACATTTCAGGCCTTTTGACTGCGGACTAACTTGTTTCACTGACCATCCAGCCCAATGGACATCTGGGGGGCTTTAGAAATAAGGAGGCATTTCAGCCAGCCTCCAAACATCTTGCTTCAGATAGGACAAGAGTTTCACACTCACTTGGAATAAATCTGGTGTCTTTAGGGAAACAGCTTCAGACCTCAGAAGAATGATGCCTGGACAGCAGCGTGGGCCCCATTCCCATGGAAAGGTCTCTGCCCCAAACACTGAACCCCACGTGTGCAGTCTCCTATAGACTCCCATTTAGTGACCCACCTCCAAAGACCCTGAAAGACAGTGGGATGCAACTGCTTTACTGAACGGGGGCCTTGTTACGTAAGGAGCTTGCTAAATTGACAGTTTTAAGGAATGGAGTCTCTTTAGATTTGCTTTCACGAGGTGCTGAGCATTTTGGGTTCAAAGTGGAGTCCATGGAGGTTCAATGCATTCAGTATTTCCCTGGTGTCCTCCTCATACCACAGGATCACACCTTTTGCCTTTGTCCGTCAGCCTCATTGAATTCCATAAGGAAGAGGGTGGTTGCATTGATAGGGTAGCTGGAATAGTTCAGTTCTAAAATAATGGTCTCCAGTCCCCATATTTAGCCTGTGCCCCAGAACCCCAGGCCCATTTTACAGCTGGCCTTTCCTACTTCTTCGGATTGTGGTAAGGATGATTGTTAGACACCCACTAACTGCAGTAAATAGGGAAAAGACAGATACCAAGAACCTGGCTAGCTGCCTGAAATGGGCAGCTGGCATAGCAACAAGACTGGGTACGTTGCTCCCTGTACAGCTAGACCAGTAAGATATAAATGCTGACCCAAGATACCCCTTGTAAAGGTGAGGAATATTGTGATCACCCTGGCCTCTCTGCCAAACCACAAAGTCTGCCACTTACAAGATAAATTTCTGTGAGAAGAGTGCTTACTTATCTGCTAGCAACTGGACTAAGAAGCATTCAGTGCATTTCACGGCTGTGGAAGTAATGGAAAGCTCTGTCCGGGAACCTGTTCCCAAGCCCTCTATATCCACAGGAGAACTCCTATTAAACACATTTCCCAATGGTTACATGAGAAGGTTTGCCTCAAACTTCTGGCAGCTTAGTCTCTCCTATCATGCCCCCAACTTTCACCACAGTCTCAAAAGGCCAGCCCACCTTAAAATACATGCCTTTAGCAACCCTACATCCCACGTACAAGCTTGGACGACTGCAGCAGTAGATCGTTGTATCAGGTCTGTCAGGGTTTCCTGATCAGTGAAGTCATTAACTGTGATGACATTTAAAGTCTCTTCATTGCCATCCAAGCTAGCATCCATTGACATGAATGGAACAGCTTGTTCCTCCAAGCTGTTCTGTCTCCAGCTCTGTGCGAATCCAGGTAGACAGCACCTGAACAAGTTGTACTCGGGTCACATTTTGATGGATTTTCACAACTGCAGGAGCTAAGAGTTCACTGAAATCTGGGACTCTAGAAAACCATTTAAATAGATGCCCATCTCCTGCTCCACACACCTTCCAGCTAACCCTTTCCATCTCACACTTGAATGAAACATTGCATTAGATCAAGGGCATGTTTTCCAGAAGCATTTAACTGTTTTCAAGAGCTTAAAATCCATCAAAAGTAAATTAAACTTGGCCTAAGTCACTTGGATAACTTTAAAATAGTTACCCCAAGGAACCATAAAAATCATCCTTATTTTCAGTTTTCCACCGGGTTACATTCTTGGTAGTCACCATGGATTGCCCAGAGATCCCAGTCAGAATCAGATCCCCATTGTGCTAGGTGCTCTATAACATGAATAAAACTATCCCTGCCCTACAGTACCTACAGTCTAAGAGACTGAGAAAATGGCATGCAAGCAAGTTAACAGGGTGAAGGTCAAATCTAGTTTTACAGGTTCTGTTTCTTGAGGTTGGAGAAAGTGAAGAGTGGTAAGAGCAAGGAGGAAAGTCCCAGCCTATCACCCACCAAACCTAGCCGGGATAGGCAGGCTGATGTTAATCGGAACAGTAGCTTATGTAGTTCTATAAGACATGGCCATAGCTGTGCACACGTTTTTCAGGAAGTTTCCCATTTGCAAGGGGGTGTGGGAAAAAACATGGAGGGGATTGTTGAGAATCTGACTATTGAGCATGGCAGGTTGGAGATGTTGGTAAAGTGGTGTAGACACTCATCTTTGCTGTAAGTTCTTAGATGAGCCAGGGATGTGATACAAAAAGGTGTTTTTTCCTGGTTCTCTACTCTGATACCATAGAAAGGCTTTTGGATTTCCCTCCCATGATTCTGAAAGCAACCCTAACGTTGATCCTTCCAACTGGATTAGCCAGTCCTCCTGCCCACATTCTCCTACAGGACCCCATTACATCCCCAATTACATCCCCATTGACTGGAACATGCCAGAGGGGTGATAAAGTAGCTTGCTACAGAGCTCAGATCTAGTTTCTGGTAGGATTCCAAGTGACCACAACCTAACCCCACATCTCCCTTGTACAGCGGCTGCACCACCAAGCCTTTGAGCAAAAGTCAGGGTTGGTGTCCATGAAATTAATTTCTACTTCATGCAAAAAAGAATATTACTAAATGTCAGAGAGTTACATCAGGGAAGAGAAGGGATGGCAGGCAGGTGTGAGTAAATTAGTCACTGGGGTTATAGCCCTGGAGATCCGGGTTCAAAAAACTTCTCTCCAATTGCTTGTCAAAGTGTCTTTGGAAGTCTATCATAGCTTCAGCCATATGACAAAAGTTACTAGAAGAAACACCATGATCAGGAATCCCTGATTCAATATGACCTATCCCCCACATTGACTGGTGGGTCAGGGTAAGGAAAGCAAACACTGCAGGAGTTATTAATGTAAGAATGAAGAAAGAGAAGAAGCAGCCATAAGGAGTGTAGTATATAAACCAGGAGTTCTCAATCTTTTTGGACTTGAGGCACCCCTACTGAGCCTGAGGCAAGTGTCAATTGAGTGGCACCCAATTTGAAAAACTATATTTAGTTTGGAAAAGCAAATATTTAGTTTTTAAATTAAATTTTAATACAATATTTAATGTAACTAATAATATTACGTTATTTAACTCCTTGCAGAAGTGCAGGGTGGAGGGTTGGCCAAACAGAGACTAACCTGAGCTTGTGGTTTATCTGCTTAGCTTATCTGTTTATCTCCTCACACTCTGCATCACCCTTCAAAGGATCTGGCATCACCCTAGTTGAGAGTCACTAATTTTCACATGTAAATATATCCAGTCAACTCATCCCCACCCTCAGTTCTCTTTCCCCACAGGTTCTCTTACCTCTCTGGCAAATCCAAAGCTTCCTGGAGAGAGGCAGGTTCCAGCCTGCACCTAACTTGCTCTGAACTCAGTCTCTCTTCCCCAAGGTAACTGCTTCTTCTACCCTTCTCTGAAACCATTTCCCCCTGTAGCACTATGCTAAACTTCCCAAATATAACTTCTCCTCTCCTTAGAATGAGCTGAGTCTGGCTCGTACAGATCCCAGGTGCCTTCCTCTTGTAGCAGCCTCTGATGAGAGGATTAATAGGTAATTGCAGTTTGTAGGACCGCACCCTAGTTGGCATTTTCAAGTGAAAACCACCACCCACCGCAGGTTTTTTTCTCCACTCATGTGAGAGTTTGTTCTGTCACAGAGCCCCAGGACTGGAACATGAGGACTGGTGCAGGTCTAGGCGGAGGATCAGTCAGTGATTGATGGGGAGGGGGTGAGAAAGTCTGGAACAGGAGGGAGGGCTGTGGTGTGAATTGGTGTGCAACTGCAAACCTTGCTGAGGTTCCAGCTACGAACAACGAGGGGCTCCTGCCTCTGGGAAGTGCAGTCTACAGTAGAAACGGAGGAATGCACAATTGAGAATGACTTTTAAATCCGAAGGAAAGACCACAGGCTCCTAAATCACTTAGGGCCTTCTGAAAAGGTTGCCCAGCATTCACTGGCAAAATAATACGACAGAGTCTCAAGCTGATCACTTATGTCAAGATTAAGTTGCCAAAGTTGAGCCACATTTGAAATTCTGTCCAGTGTTAGGACTAACTTGTTCTATCAGCCACTTGCTCCTCTATTTAACTGGTGTGAAAATATATTTATGCAAACTGAAATATATTGTTTTCCCTTTTCCCTTAATTTTTCTGGAAAGACTATCATTTCAAAAGAAGAAAAGCAAGCAAGTAATCAATTACCCACAACACTGGAGGCTGTAATTCAATAAATAAATGATAAATCCGCATGTCTCCTTTTAGTGAAAACCCTTAGTCCGAAAGTTTCCCCCCTACGGATCTGTACAGACTGTCCATTATCCAAACGGATAGCAGTTATCCAAGTGGAAAAAGCAGATGTGCCTTCACATTTTCTGACACTTTGTCTTGTACATTGCACCATCCCAGCTGAAAATAAAGTGATTGGGACTTCAGATAACACATTAACAAATGTAAGGAATAGCTCTGCTTTTCCTTTCCAGATTGTCATTTTGGATCAAAACCCAGCACGGGAGGAATTAAGAGTGGTTATTTTGATACGTCTAAAGCTAGTCTTCTACTTCCAGCAAAATTGCTGGCCATCTAGTTGCGAATTCCCCCAAAGCTTTGTTCACACAGCTTCACTAAGCATTTGTGGCAAGATCTGCTATTCGGTTGCATGACAATCATTCCCACCCCCACCTCCTCCCGAGCTCCCCTTTGGAAGAATTAACATGAAACTCTGAGGATTTAACTCCTTCATAAATCTTTCAGACTGCTGTAAACCAGGCATCACCTTCCCCGGAAAAGAGACATGTTTATCTCTGGGAAGGCTGCAAAACACCATTGGTGCGTGCACACGCGCGCACACATAATTCACAGCCTTAATGAGAGTGCACACCAGCTTGAGAAGGGACAATGGGAATTTCTGATGAACAATTGGGGACAGTTGGAAAGTAGGACAGCAGTTTATTTTCTAGCTCTACTGAGCTTTGAAGAGCCTTTCCTCTAACAGAAGGGTGTCTGCATCACGAAAGGCCCCTCAACTGTTGCAGAAGTTTGCGCTTGGGGCCGGGACTCCGTTTTTCAGTTGAACGTGTAGGTGCTTGTGCCCTGTTCTGAAGTAGGAGCTCACGTCCTTTTCACTGGGCAGGATTTCTTGCCAACTGTGTGACCGCTGCATATTAAAAAGCAATCAATATAGTCCCCATTGTTTACCCTGAAGGTTGATGCATGTCTTCCTGCTTTTATATCCTTGTTCTCATATATTAGTGGACTCCGTTCCACTTCAGCAAGCTGACCAGTGGATTGGGAACGAGCATTTGTTGCAGCATTTCAGGTTCTCAAGCAGAGGAGTTCAGCAGAACGGGGAGTGGTAAATAGCCAACAAATAAAACCATAATTGGACAAAATCCTCAAGCCCGGGATCTGTGAGAGAGAGAAAGAGAGAGGGAAGTTAACACACAAATACAAAAGTAACTAATGAGACAAACGTATGTATAAGTGCATTGTATAAACCTCGGCATTTTTAGAAGGGAAAAATTCCCATTTTGTAAAACTGCCTCCTACTCCGTGGGTGCTCACACACACACATGCCCACACATGCCTTCTATAATTGTTCGGTTAAATAAAGGCCCAAATGTTGTTGCCATTGCAGTCCATAGACCTGAGGCTTTTGCTCCGGTTCCGCTGAAATCGTTGTGCCTCGCGCTGCTGATTTCCACGAGTTTGTGAACGAGTCCTAGAGACTGCCGGCAGCTGGACAAGATCGCTTGAACCAGAAGAAAGAAAAGGACAGTGTTGTACATAGACCTACACGGCGATCTGGTTGTCAGACTGGGCAGAGGCCATCTCCAGCTGCCCGGTTTCTGAGCGACAAACGATGTCAGCTCATTTTGTATCTACGCCAGTTATTAGCCTCTGCATCTAATTCCCCTTAACTAAGTCCAGTTGAAGTTGGCTCCAATAAGCAAGCAAATCTTTCAGGGGTGCCCCCGAGTTGGTGGAGATATTCCCTACCTCCGGTCTATGCTAAGATGGGGGTGGGGGACCTGAAGAAGTGGCCGTAGGGAACGACAAGAACAGACCCGTGAGCCTTATTGCGAATTGTCGTCCTCAAATCCCCGGCTGAGGTCTCTTCTTCCCAGGCAAGACAAAACCAGCTGCCTTTGCCAGCGGTCACCAGCAGATGGCAATCCAGGAACAGCTTAGACCGGAGCGCGGTAGATCCCGACTCTGCCCCGACGCTCCGTGCCCAGGTAGGCAGCTTTGCTCTCGGATGCAGCCGGAGATCATTGAAGATTAGGAAGAAATTACAGCAAAGAAAAGGGGGGTGGGAGGGTGGGCAAGACAAGGCGAGCTCAGGTGAAGGGCGGCCAGGGATTGCTTTGAACGTGATTGCCTCTAGTCACAGGCACGAGCCCTAACTTTGTCGAGTCCTATTTGCGGGGCAAGCCTGGAGCGCGCTCGGCATCGGTCACGCTTGCACTTTGGGACATGTTCAGTGCAAGTAAATCACTCTGAAAGAGCCCAGCAGTCCGCGGAAACTTCCCTGGCGGCTCCGGCTTTGGATCCCTGCTTAGGGAAAGACTAAATAGTTTTTTTGGTCCTGCCCCCGCTCTTCCCCCCCCCCCCCCAGCTCCACTCCCTCCAGCGTTACTGAAACATTTGACAAACAAAACCCGGAGCAAGCGATTGCTCTAAATGGCTTTGAACAGAAGCGTTTCCACCTAAGGGCTAAGAAGAGAGGAGAAGAACAAACTGTCTCGAAAAAACTTCGTGCTGGTGGGACAGAAGAGGCTGGCGGGAGAGGGGAACAGAGTTTTGTACGTGGCAAAATACACTAGGCAGCCAGCTGGACAGAGACAACCAATGTGAAAGGTGTATTTTTATCTGCACAACATGATGATATAGTGCGGGCTGTGTTGTGTGATCTTTATCTCCTACGTCTTGCCAGCGTTGTTACACCGGAGGCACCACAGCTGTACCCACGCACGGTGCGGGGGGGGGCGGGTGCGCGCTGGCAGCGTCGTGCGCTCCGTCCCGTCTGTCTGCGCGGCCCGGAGCGCTTCACCCGGCCCCTGGGTCCCCCGTGGGCGCCTTCCCCGTCCTTGGGGGGGGAATCGGAGAGGTTTTCGCCCGGGTCACAAGGGCGGCGGGAGCCCTAGCATTTCCCCCCGGCAGACTTAAAACAGCCGCACGCGTGCAGCTGGGAAATTAAAACCCCCGCTAGTGCCTGGTGACTCGTGACAGCCAGACCAGTCCATAAATCGCGCGGAGCGGAGCGGTCCCAAGCCCTTTTGGCCCCGAGGTGAGAGCGAGCCGCGGCCGCCCATTCCACCCAGCCCGGCCCCGCCCGCGGCGCGGCCCCGCGGCAGGGCAGCGTGGGGCTGCGGGTTTCATTCCGGTGGGGCGGGATTTCTCCCGAGCCCGGCTGGAGGCTGAGGGAGGCTCTGCGGGTCCCCGCAAAGCCGCGGGCTCCAAGCAGCACGCGTGAACTGTTAGGAGAAGAAGGCACCGCAAAAAAGAAGGAGAAGAAGGACCCCTCGTTGCTCTCCCGCCCTAGGACGTGCCGGCCGGCCCGGCGGGGAGTGCGGGGGAGCAGCCGGCGGCCCGGGCGCGCGGCGCGTGTCTCCCGCCGCTGCCGCGACCTGCGGGACACGGCGGGAGCCCGCGCCTGCCTCAAAGGAAAGCGCTATAAAAGTTTACATGCCCGCTCTAAACAACCCGTCCGCGGCTCCATTGCTCAGCTGATTTTTATACGAATAAATTTCCTGCATTTTATTAACACTTGAGACAAAAAGAAAAAAAGTAGACGTGGGTGGCAGGCTACGTTTCCCCCTCCTTGCCAACCCTCCTCCAGTGCTGTGGCAACGTGCCTCTATTTGGGAATTTCTTTTTTAAGGAAGTGCCCACCAAAATCCCCTTTTACTTTCAGGGGAAACGTGCTGTAGGGATGCCTAAGTGGGAAAAGACGGAAGCTAGCAAAAAAGACCCCCCTCCCCCTCAAGTGCCCTCAGACTGAATCAACGCTGGGTCCCACTCCCCTCCTCCTTGATGTTGTGATTAAAGATGTGAAAGAATTTAAAAAAATGAAGCTACCCTAACCGCGGACCTGATGGGAGAAGGGAAATGAGGCCGGTTTTCCCCGCGCTCTCCGAAACTGTCTCACAATCTGATGGCCCCATTCGCCTGGTTTGCGACCAGGGGCTTTTCCCAGTCCCTCCCCCCCCCCCGCTCCCGGGGACAAGGGGTCTGTTTGCTGCAAGCAGCAGGGGAGGGGAAGAGATGCGACCCGGAGTGGGAGCTACTCCGAATTCAGCACACGTTTGTTCCCCACCCAACACACGAGGAGACGTGGGTTTCTTCCCCCACCCACCGGCTTCTTCTCAAAAACGGTGTCTTGTCTTCAGCATAGGCGCTGACTTGTATTTTTGCCGAAGGAGGGGGTTAAGCTGATGGACATGTGGGAAATTTGACGCATTTCAGGTTACAGCCCTTTTCCCCGGGGGGGCAGGGAGGGCCCCCTCGTACTCGGCACCTCCGCTTCAAAACACGTGAAGGAGTTTTGTCCCGAATGATCCGAGGAGCAAAACTGAGGGACGCCAGGAAGCATGTGCCTGGGGTGCACTGACGGGTAACACACCACCAGCAGAGGAAAGCACTGGCTCCTCTGCCACCGCCTGCGCACGGGGGACGGGAGGAGAAGACAGACCGGAGCAGGCCGGGCTGTCACGGGAGAGCTGGAGTCGCTGCTTGCGTGGCTGTGCGTGGCTCCCTGCCTCGCTGTAGTCCCGGCCCCGCGCCGGGGAGATGCCCACGGCCCGCGGGGCAGGTCGTCCCCGCGGTTGCACGGGCGGCTCGGCGGGCCCGTCGAGGCACAAGACGAGGCGGCTGCCCCAGGCCGGCCGAGCCGCGCGGTACCCGCCCCGCCGCGGCCGCAAGGCTGCCGGGTGCCCAGTGCAGCTCGGGTCAGGGAGGTAACGCCATCGGCTCTGCTCCGCGACGTCCCTGTCGCCGGGCGGGGGGGCAGGGCGGAACGGGACCTGGCTTGTGTCCGTCCCCCACCCCGCGCCAGCCATCTCATGTCCCCATGCCCAGGACCCTAGTGCCTCGAGCAAGCACCCCCCAGGGCGACCCCCTTCCCCCCCAGACGGTGGGTCGGTGGCGACCACCGAGCTGCCCAGTCTGCCGCCCCCGCCCCTCATTAGCGGGTGTGACACGGGCAGAGAAGCTGTCGGGGCACAGAGGCTGCCCGGTGTGGTCGTGCCGGTGTGTGTCTGCTACCCCCGCCTGGCCAGGAGTTTCATCCCCGGGGGTAGAGAGCCCAGGACACTGAAGCAGGGGCAAGAGTCTGATCAGGGCCAGAGAGACTAAGCCCGCAGCTCCTGCCCACTGCCCGGGCAAAAAGCCCGACCCGGGGCGATCGCTGCCCTCTTGCCCGGCTTGGGCACCTCTGGGCGCTTTGCAGGCGTTTGCTCTCTAGCCAGCCTAAGTGGCAGCCCATCGCTGCGGGCACGCACCGAGCCGCAGGACCGTGTCAGTGCGGGGCAGGCAGCGCGGCCGCCCCGGCCCCGGCGCGCGGAGCCCCGCGCAGCCATGGGCGGGGGGTCACATGCCGGGCTGCCGCGGGGGAGGCATGCAGCCCCCTGGCCCTAGCACAGCCTCGCTGGGCACATGCCTCATCTCTGCCTTTCCAGTCGTCGCGATTTCACGTGTGTTTGGCGGGCATCGGGGCTGCTATAAAAGGCCCTTTGTGAACCAAGTAGCTGCCCAAAGGGGTGAATTTGTATTGACAGCGAGTGTCTCCCCCCCGCCCCCCCCCCCTTCAGCTTTGGTATGAAAAGATTCCTGTTGTCAGAGATGAAAACGGCGATTCTTTGTAGCAGGCTCCGGGATCCTTTCGCCTTTGCTTCTGGGTGCGATGCCCCGGCGTGCTCGGATGAGCTTCCCCGTGGCAGAGCTCGCGAAACCCTGCAGCGGGGAGCGCGGGCAGGGGCAGGGGCACACACACAGCCCGGATCAGCCCTCGGCACAGCAGTCCAGGAGGAAGCCCTGTCCTCCCCCCTTGGCTGCTCGGCCTGAATCCGCTCGACCCTGGGGGGGGGTGACACAAGAAGTCCCAAAGCCAGTGGCAGCCACAGAAAAAGCCTGCGCTGCCAAGGCACTCCGGGGGTTGAGGCCTCTCATGCAAGCGGCAAAGGCCAAGAGCAGCAACCCCAGCCGCAGGCAAGTGCGTGCAGGAGGCGGGCGCGGCGAGCCCGAGCAGGAGGGCGGGCGGGCGCGGCCGGGGGAGCGGGCACAGTGTTTGGGGGGAACTGGAGGGGGGAACTGTAAGGCTCACCAATAAATAATTAACTCCTCCGCCCCCAGAGCGGGCTGGACCTGTCAGCAGGAGGATCAGAGCGTGTCTCCGGAGTGTCTGGGCGCTGCAGAGCCAGGGGAGCAGCTGGCACCGCTGGGACGGGACGCTGCCCCGCGGGGGGACCCGCCAGGTGCCAGGATGCTAAAGGAGCAAGCTTCCCCTGCGGGAATAAGGAGCAGGGCGGCGCTGCTCAGTGCCCTGGGCCCAGGGCGGCGCGGGCAGGCCTACCCCGGCGCCGGGCTCCGGGGCTGATTCCCAGAGACTTTGGACCGTGCGCAGGCGAAGCCCCCATAGACAAGTGGCACGAACAGGCCGCCACTCGACTGCCCACCCTTTCCTTGTGCTTCACATGGGCTGCGGTTTCAAGCTGCAGAGAAGCAAGCAATCGCAGGCCACTAAAGCCTACATGTGGGTCTGTCTTCTGAAGGACACAGCACTTTGAATGCAGCCTTCCTGGCAACAGAAGGAAATTAAACACCCTGGCAGAGAGCGGGGGGAGACTCCAGCCCCTCCCATGAACTCCGCGGGCGCCCGGCTCCCAGGCCGGCTCCCAGGCCGGCGGCAGGTGGCGCCCCGTCCCCGCGAAACCGCCCCCCGCGCCAGCCGGGTCGGCAGCGCAAGCCTGCCAGGCCATAAAACCATCTGGGGATATCAGCTCAGGCGCCAGGTGAGTAATAGACAGGATAATCCGGAGAGATTGCTCGCTGTTTGCCTCCATCCGCAAGCGCCGCGAGAGTTACTCATTAACGTTACTACACACAAACAAGATACACAGGAGATAAAGGCATTTGCAACTCCGAGCTGTTCCTGGGGTGCCGGCTCCGCTCCCTGCTCCAGCCTCACTGACCAGCAACATCAAACAGGCGGGGGGAGGTTTTCCCGGCCTGTGCGGGCTTGTGCTCTCCAGGTGGGAGCTGCTTCTGCCCCCCCCCCCCCGCCCGCCCAAGTCTCGGCTCTTCTCCTCCGGGCTGAGTGACCCTGGCTGCCACGGCTGCCCCGGTCTAACGCCGCGCACAGACAGGCACGAGGGGCAAATCGCTTCCTACCACCCATCAGCAGGCAACTTCGCTCTTCAAACAAAACCGCTCCCTCTGAAACGCCGCCTGGCCCCAGCGCCAGCAGGCCAGCAGGAAAAGCAGCTAAAGCTGGGACCTTCCAAGTGGATTAATCTTACGCGGCATCTGTGAAAAATAATAACAGCAACAATCATAATAGAGGATCACTTCTTTCTTTCCCTAACTTCTTCTCTGTCCCTTTTACACTCAACAGACTCGAGCGAGGTGGGAAGCATGGCTTCAGAAACACAGCATCATTTTGTCCCCCCCCCCTCCAACTCTGTGTCTCAAATGTTACAATAGCTCATTCATAGCCACTGACGTCTGGATGGGATAGCGATACTCTGTTTATAGATCCTGGGGGTAGGATTTTGTTCATGCAAAACACATCTTCTGAGGCATTGGCATGTCCAGCTTTCCTGGAGGTAGATTTTAGGAACTAAGGATATTTTTTGCTAGATCACTGAAATGGGATTTCTCTCAGTTCTCCCACGAAGGGCTGGCCCAAGGGCTCTGAATGGAAAACGCAGGGCCAGGACCCCATTTTTTCTCCCACTGATTTCAGCGAGTGCAAATCGGTTCCCTTGAGAGCACTGAAGGGTTTGTACCACCCCCGAGTCCCAGGTCTCGGCCCCCCCCTGCACAGCTGGAGGGAGGCTGCCTTGCTAGGAGCACCCGGAGGCACGAGTCTGCGTGTGCTCGCCTGTGTGGGTGTGTGCGCGGGGCAGTGGGGCTGCTTATGTTGGTGCTTGTCCTTGGCTGTTCATAAAACTCCTGGTCATCTCGCGGGGCTTCCTCTTGTGAGTTAAGAAGACCCAGAAAAAAATCTCTGGTCGTGCCCAAAGCATTGCTTAACAGGGATCTCTCTTGTCCCGTCTCGCTCTGAAACTCCCCAGGACCCGAGGAACCCAAGGCTGAACTCGAGAGAGTGCATCAAGCTCTCTCCTGCCTGAAGTCTGCAGCTGCAGCCCGCCCCTGTCAGGGGCTGGGAAGCCTCAAGTGCCCATTACTGAGGGGTGGGGGTGCTTAATAGGCCAGTAGAAGATTTCGATGTATATATCCACTTTCACCAACTGGACCTCTGTTTATCTAGGAGAGACACAACTCAGAGGCCAGGAGGCAGGAGCCTAGGACAGGATACAGCCTGGAAGTGCATCCTTATAATATTTATTACTGGCGGAGGATGAATCACTTTCCAATATATGGGTCAGTAACTGTTAAAAAATCTTTTTTAACAAGGAAAATATATACATACTGCTGAAGAATGTGATCAAGGGGTTGGCAAAGGTACAGAGAGCTGTTGCCAATTCCTTTTATTTCTATTCTTAATATGACCTCCCAGGTCACTGGTAGTGTAACTGGAATATAAAGCCAGTTATTAAATACAGCATTGGTGTCACTGCCTCAGCCCTTTTCTGGTTGGTGATATTATTAGAACCACTAAAAACGGGGCAGTTTGGAGGAGGGAAAATATATATAGTTCTCAAGCTGAAAGGAGAAAGTTTAACGATTTTTGTTCCAGCCAGAACAGAAGAAATCAAAGGGATAAGATCACTCCGCATTGGAAGCAATTTACCTGCAAACTTTGGAGGAGGGCTGGACATTAAATTTTAACAGATCTCGTCTCCAATTCTTCACTTTTGCTTTATTAATTTATGATGGATAAAAGCATGCCTGAGCCATCCTCATTAACTTTTCAAATGCCACTTAATATTTTTTCCATTAAAAGGCTTGACTGTATTTCATATCAATCCACTTCTTAAAAGAAAAAAAACAAAAGGAAAACCTCATTTTAAATAGTTTAGTTAAAACTTGCGTTTTTTCCAAGTAATGCTGCAAGGTAGCTTTTTCCCCTCTACTTTTTGGTTTCAATAAGCCTCCTTCTTAATACATTTCATAGAAAAGATCTGAGTTTTGATGCAAAGAGGAACAGAGAGACAGAAAAACAGATTTTTTTTTAAAAAAAATCTATTTTCCCTGCACTCCAAGTTTTAGGCACATCTCTGTTAAGGTATTTCACATAAGGCCCAAACACATTTCAATAAAAATTTATTGAAACTTCAGTGACTTTTAAAAGGGAAAAAATTACAGGAAAAAAAACCAAGAACCTCTTGACAATTATATAACACAAAATATACCTTCATTTTTCTTTTAACCAGCTCTGAGCACCTGACTTTCATGCCATGAGAAATATGTACCCACTCAAACAAAGACAACAATAACCACAGTAGTAAAAACCCATTGTGTTTTTGACACACCAAGACAATTGGAAAACAATAATTAAAAAAGCAAAGAAAAATCCTAGTCATCATCTTTTCTCTTTCTTTCAAGCCATGGGAGAAGTGTGTTGTCATTTATTAATATACATATATTTGGAATTTTTATATGGAGAGTAAAACTTTTAACACTGAAAAACAAGAGTTAAATGCTACAATGGCACATTTCTTCCATTTTTTCTCATCTTTTTAAAAGTTCTTTGACTTTTTCTTTTCTTTTTGAACTCAACTCTTTAAAAAAATCAGTTAAGTTTTTGTATGGTGAACCAAAATAAAAAGTGAGCACTTGAAATTAGGGTATTTTTTTTGCTTGCTTGGTTTGATGGGTTCAAGTGTGTTTTCAAAGGAATTGTGAATTTGAAATGACAATAACTAAAAAAAATAATAGAAGAAAAGACAGCTTCAGTCATATGTACAGAGATATATACAATGTCAATAAATTAAAGTTTAATTTTGAGTATTCATATTCCACTTATTTACAAGAGTTATCAAATAATTACATAAATACTTTGTTTTAATAATAGTGTCCGCTTTTTTTCTTCTTCTCATTATTATGTTTAAACCTTGTTATTGCATATACAATAAAACAGGAAAAGCTGTGATAACCTAGAGTCAAGCTACAGAGGTTTTTAGATAAAATAAATTCTTGTTTTTCCTTTCCAACTACATTTTTTATTGTTGTCGCTACAAGGGGAGTAATTGGGGGGGGGCAAAAAGGGGCTAAGTTTTTTTTTCATTATTAGTAGTAGTATTTTGTCCCTGGGAATTGAAACGAGCACCCAAAAATAAAATAAAAAATAAATTCCCCCCTCTCAAAAAAGCAGACTACTATGGAACATGCAAAAAGCCCACAGGTGGCTTCAGACATCACACGAATATTTCCAAGACACAGCTTCCCCTTAAGACAGACTAAACAGGAATTACAGTTTATACCCCCCCCCAAAAAAAAAGAAAAAAGAAAAAAAGAAAACAAGTGTTGAAGAACTGATATGCAAGTTACTTATACACGTGTTTTTTTTTCCTTCGGGAGAAAAAAAAAGATCATTAGCCTTACTTTAGTGTTTATTCATATGTTTTCTTTTACACAGTGAAGGGAAACGAAAGAAATCAACAGCAACACCTTCCCCCCCACCGCACCACCACCACCAGCCCAGCCCCACCTGCCCCGTCCCGCCTTGGTGGCATCCAGGCTGATCTTGGATAGCAGCTTTCAAAACAATTCGTCCGACTCCAACTACCCCCCTGGCCCCTTCTCCAGAGAAGCTGGCTGATGAGCCTGGGATGGCCGGAGTTTGGGGTGGGGGGTGGGGGGGGCATTCTTTCAAACAAAGTGCACTGCAAGACTGATTTGAAATGAGATAATCAAGGGGACCCCCCCACACACCTCTTTCCTCACTCTCTCTGCCCCTCACCTAGAGTAGCGGGGGGGCCGGTATTAAGGAGATCCACTCCTGGATCTGTCTTGCTTGGATTCGAGTCCGCTCACGAGGCGCTGGATGTTCTGCAGTTCGCTGGTGGCTTCCTTCTCGGAGCACAGCTTGGGGGATAAGGACACGGAGCCCGAGGACAGCGTGGAGGACCTGCTGTTGAGTTCCGAGCCCGAGTCCAACGCCCCCGAGGCCGGGCTCGCTGCCATGGTGCTGGATTTGCCCTCCCCCGCGCTGCCGGCCAGGGTGGGCACGGCCGTGGTGAGCAGGCTGCTGCTGTCCGGCAGGGGCACGGGGATGGAGTAGGGGCTGTACCGCAGGCGCGGCCGCACGGCGTTGAGGAAGGGGTGCCGGTGGACCGAGCTGCTGGCCGCGCTGGAGGCGGCCGCCGCTGCGGCCATGTAGGTGTAGGGGTAGGGGAAGAGGCTGCTGAAGGGAGATATGGCCAGGCCCTGCGAAGCACAGGAGGAAACGGGAAGGGTCAGTGGCTCCAGCCCGCGAGAGCTTCCCCAGGCAGCCGGGGAGGGAAACCCCCGTGCCCGGCTCCCGCCTCCACACACTCGCATGCGCATGCTCTCATGCACACACCTGCATCCACACTCGCAAGATCACACCCACACCCCACTCCTCTCCACACACTCACAAGCCCGTGCTTACACACACCCCTACAATCACACGCTCGCATCCACATGCCCACCGCACTCAGAGCCCCACGCTCACACACATTGTCACACGCGTCTGCATACCCACAGACTCACATCCCCACGCTCACACGCACGTGTATTCACACACTCGTGTCCACACGCCCACGCCCCCAGCGGCCTGTCGCAGGCCGGGCAGCACCCCCGGCTCCCGCTCCCCCCCCGGCCGCGCTCGCCCCCCGGGGAGCACCCGCGCCCCCGCCGCCCGACGGCCACGGAGGGCAGCGCTTCCCTTCAGGCTCCGGACGACCAGCGGCCGCCGCTGCAGCCCGAGATGCACCCCTGGGAAGGCCGCCCCCGCCCCGGGCTGTACCCGGGGCGGACCCGTACCTGCGAGGCCAGGACGTGCTGCTGGAGGTGGAAGGGGAGCGCGGCTGCCGACGCCCCGGACAGTCCTTGCGCCGCCGCCGTGGCCATGCTCGCGCTGTCCAGGCCGCCGACGCCGGCCGAGGCCCCGGACACGGTGGCCAGGAGCGGGCCCATGCCCGCGGCCATGCCCGAGAAGGCGCCGCCCATGGCGAACTGGCCGGGGTGCAGCAGCAGCGGGTGCCCGTTGCCCAGCGGGGCGAAGAACTGCTGGCCCAGGCCGGGCGGGAAGGCCAAGCTGTGCAGGGGCCCCTGGCTGAGGTGCGCGGCGCTGTCCGTCTGCACCGTGAGCGGCGCGAAGGGCTCCTTGCCCGGCAGCCGCGCCTCGTCCGCCTTGGGCGCTTCCCGGAGCGGGCCCTTGAGCTCCTCGCCCGGGCCCCTGGTGCTGGAGGAGATGGCGGCGGGGCTGTGCCGCGAGTCCGGGGCCGCTTTCTCGCCCGCCCGCCCGCCCGCCGGCTCCGCGGGGAAGAAGGCGCCCTTGGCGGGGCTGGAGCCCTTGTCCCCGGCCGAGGGGGCGGCGGCCGCGCTGGTGGTGCTGATCCTGCCGGCCTCCCCCGCCTCGGCCAGCGGCTCCTCCTTGCTCTCGGCGTCGCTCTCGCCCTCGCTGGGGCACAGATCTGCAAGGCAGCGGGCGCGGCTGTGAGCGGCCGGGCCCTGCGCGGCCCTGCCCGGGGCACCCGACACCGACGGCACCGGGGAAGCCCGGCTCACCCCTGGTGCCAGCTTCTCCGGTGACGGACATCATGCCTGGGCGGGCGGCCGGGGGAGGGGGGGGGATTACCCTGCAAGCGCCTGGCTCTTCCCGTGACCGACCCACTGACCGGGGAGCTAATTTGCTTTGCCTAGATCGGCCTCTCCGAAGGGCTCGCAGACCTCCCGGCAGGCGGGAGATCGGAGCAGGCTTTGAACAGCATCCTGCTCCTTCCCTCCACCTCCCCCATCCATCCACCCCGCTACCCCTTGACCTATGCAGAGTGTGATCAATTTGGGGTGTTTTATCTCTCAATCCAAGTGGAGGGCTGCTTTGGCTTCCCGGATCCCCCCCCCCCCCCGCCAACGCACCTTTCCCTTCGATGAATAAACACTATCAACAAGAGAAAACATCCAGAAACCCAAATCTGTCCTTTCCAAGAGAGCAGAAAACTGCCAAGGAAGCCTCTAACCCGCCCACTGGGAAAGGAGGAAGGGGGGGGGGGGCGAATCAGCACTGAATTTCCCCGCAGCAAAGCAGGGTCGGAGGAAGGGGTTTGGGGAAAGAGCTCCTTTCCCTGATGCCAGAGCCGCACATGAATATTAATGGAGTGGCTCCAGGTCTGAACTTTTGCCCCGTGGTCTGTCTTTGCTCCCTTGACTCAGCGCTGGCTCCCTCCTGAACCACAGGGAGGAAAGGAAAACACAGCAGCAGCGAGGGAGGAGAGGTGGGTCTGTATCTCTGGAGCGCCTTTACTGGAGGCATGTTCAAAATCAGTCGCTCCAGAGGTTGGACACAAGCAAAACTTTTCCTTCAGATCAAAGAGTGGAGTTAGAAAGAGGGGGAGGGAGACGGAGGGGCTCTTGTCTAGAAACCTCCCGGGCCGGGGAGGGAAGGGGAGGGGAGGGGGCTTCGCCTCACCTTTAAGGTTGGAAGTGCCAACTGCAGGCACAGCAGGGCACGAGGACTGGGCGAAACACTTAAAGGCAGTTTGCTCGCTAGAAGACTCATCCGAGGTGCCATTTTCCTTCTTTTGCCTCTCGTCATAAACGCGCATGGACTGCAAGGTTAGTTGTTTTCTGCAGAGACAACGATGGAGCAGAAATTTGGGAAATGCCCTGTTTTCTCTCTCTCACACACACGGGCCATTACCTCTTTCCTAGACCAGCTGCCCTCCAACAGACACCACCTCTAACACAAGCCACTTGCTTTACAACCCAGCAATGCCCCCCTTGGCTGCTCCGCACGGTGTGGGTAACACATCTGACAGCTCCTTCATAATATCTTGGGTAATTTCATGTGTATGTGCGCTCGGTGCAGATCGGTGCACGTTTATTAAGGATCAAGGCTTTATTGAGCAAATTCATTTTGCAGGCAGAATTGAAGCCATCCGCACTGGCTGTTAATGAGAGGAGATTCTTGGAAGCTGTTAGCTTCAGTACTAAGTGAGGGCAGAGTATTAAATAAATGAGAGGGGGAAAAAACATTCCCAGGCGATTAGCTTTTAAAATGTTAGGATGTTCCTAGAATATCAGGCATCTTAATGGTTGCTAAGATTGCTAGGAAGTGGTTATTTTGCTAGGCACTTTATGTAATCTTTTCACCAACAATTAACCCGGAGTAAAATCTATTTATATTTAGAGAGAAATTAGAAATCATTTCCTCTTGTGGCTCCAGTACAGGTTTCACTTTCACACCCTGATGGATTGGAAGTGGATGAACCTGTATTGGGCTGTGTGGGTGGGAGAGCTGTTCCTGTAACTCCCCCCACCCCCTTTAAAACAAAAACCGGTTTTTTCCCCTTGCAAACCACCTACCTTTTGGCGTATTTAAAATAATCTATTATTGGGGGGAGGGGATAATGCTTTATTCCCACCTAAGTAGAATAAATCCCTTACCCTGCATAGAAATAAGGATGTTACCTAGTCAGTGGCCTGCAGTCAAGATGTTGTCATCATGAAAGTAGTTTATTCTATTTTCTTTTCGGTATAGATCAAGATTTTTTTTAGATATCCCTAGAAAGATACCCTTCATGTGCTGTGTGATAGTTAAGCAACAGCTATCCCGCCTACCCTTCATTCTTGTTGTTTTCATTCATACTTGCAAACACGTGTTTCCGTATCAGTCTGGAGATTTCTGCCCTCAATATTTGCAATTCTCTTCTCAACACACCGAGATCACTGTTCACAATAATCCCAGGTAACATACACACAGAAACGTGAAAACGGGATCGAATCACACGCAGTCCGTTTTACTTTATGAAACACACTACTCATTTTGGCGGGGGACGAACTGGTTTGGGGCAATGGCGAGGTTACATTGACCTCTGGACACACTCTAAACTTTGCAAAAGCAAACCAAACAGGCTAAGGCATACACTTTTTTTCTGACTCACCTTTTCTCCCTCCTTCCATTCCCAGTATCACGAAAACCTTTGGCAAATGGGTTGTTGTCGATTTTTAATTGGGTTATCTAAAAAAAAAAAGCGGAGGAGGAGCAGAATTAAGCCACCTCGATTTTCAAATTTCACTCTTCTCTCCCTCCCCTCCACTTTTCAGCAGAGGTGGTTTAAATCTCCTAGGAGCACACAACACACACGTAAATCCACAGGAGTGCAAACGTCTTTACATGTAAGCCCAATGCGAGGTGGCTCTACACGCAGTTTAACACGCGGCTTGGGCTAGTTCAGAAGAAGCGTAGCTAGCCCCGCTTCAGTCAGTTACACGGCCTGGCTAGTCAAGCACTACCCTTGTCCATTGCACCGCCTGGGCTAGTCAATTGCACAGAATTACTCCGCACTAAAACTGTCCGGCGCTGCTAATACCGTGCTGGCACTGATAAAGCGCCGTGCCCTGCGATCCATTAACATTCTGCCTCGGTTAAACTCTTTAAAGACCATAATTAAACCGCAAAGGAATCCTATCCACCCGCTTGCCATAAAATATTGCATACAATCTCATTTTATCAGTGAGCTGGCGGGACTGGGTCCGAGCACTTAAAATGCCTTCCACTCCCATCGATGTTTTTAGATCACAAGGACGGAGTTACCGGGGAAAACATTTGTTTTCGTTTATCCGCTTTACATATTTAAGTCTGGTTAAGGACGCAGCAGTGCCCGTGAAACTTTAGGAGACACTGGACAGGCTTAAACCCCCTTCACGTTAGTGAAGTGCCTGGAAGGACGAAGCTCAGCGCGGAGTTTGGTCAAGAAAAAACATGCGCCAAGAATCCCAGGCACAAAATTGTGGGTCTTTCCCCCAACCACTTCCCTCTGCGATCTGGGAGCAGAGGCCCACCAAGCCTAGCCCAGAGCCTTAGTGCCAAATCCCGTGAACTTTGTGTGGGATCTCCCTTGCCCAGAAAGTTAAACCCTCGCCTCATTGATTGTACGGAAAGTACTTGAAACTACCCAGGGGCTGCCTAGGTGCGCCGCGGTATGCGCGCCATGACCTCTCCGGGAAGATAGCGAAGATAATGCGAGAGGCCAGAGCACTTTGCTTCCATTACAATACGCTTTACACGCGATTTCATGGCAATAAGACAAGTCCATTTATTTCTGTGCTGCAGCGGGGCCGGGCTGTGCTGAGGGAACTGGGGGAACACCCTGCCCTGGCTGGAAGCCCCGGAGCAAAGTCTAGTCTCGGCTCTGCACAAGTTCTCTCGTCTTTGCCCTTACAAACCCAGGGCCGCAGAAACAGCGTGCAACAGCCTCTCCCCAATAACAAAAAGCTCTTGAAAAACAGACTCGGGTGGAGATGAAGAGTCCCCCACGTCCGATGTTTAAAATCGGAGATATCTGGAATGGGGAAGTTTGGCGGGGGGGAGAGGGCAAAATCGCAAAACTCCCGCGATTCAATCACGTGCTTTAAATCTGGAAAGTGTTTTACGTTTAACGCCGATGAATCTGTATTTAAACCCTCTCCAAAGTTATGATTTATAGAAAGAAAAATAAAAACACCCCGCCAGTCTTGGCTCCTTGGGTCCCTCCACTTGCCATTACTATAAATTCAGCACGCACCCGTCTCCCAGAGATGCCACCTTGATTGCAACCTGCAATGAACTGGCAGAAGGGAAAGGAAACGCTACAACTTTTCCACCCGGGCTCGCTCAGCCCCAGCTGCTCAGCTCGGAGTGGCTAACCTCCCAGATCAGAGCGGAGACCTCGACAGCACACAAAATATAAGCCAAATGCAGTGCAGGATAAAACGATACCAACGATCATAGAAAGCAGGCGGGTGTTGGAAGCCTACTGTCAGTGGCGTTGAAAGGAGACAAGTACTGCAAAGGTCAAAGGACCTGCCAAAAAAGCCCCAGCACACACAGATCGCCAGTCTCTCTTTGAAAACAGCATCAGATCGTTTTCTTTCCTTTCTGAGATGCCTCAGATGGAAGCGACACAGCAAACAGAGATCCCCCCCACACACACACACCCGTGCAAAGAAGGCTTTCGAGGCAAATTGGACACACTTATCTTTCCCCTCCTCCACCCCCTGTAAGTTGCAACAACTGGATTGTGCAAAAAAAGAAACAAAAAAAAAAAGGAGGGGGAGACGCAGTGATTTTTAAAAGCAACAATGCAGAATAAAAGATTTCTGAAAAGCCAAAACACGCCAAACAAATCCCCCTTAATCTCCTTACCTTATCATTCTGGTATGCGGTCACAGCGATGAATTCGGTTTCAGGGAACACGTAGGTCCTGAACGTACTGTAAGGGAGCTTGAGGATGTCATTGGCTCGCACGATGTGGAACCGCGGCTGGTATTTGTGCATGGAATTTAAAATGGTCTGTGAGCGAGGGGAGAAAGCGACACTGTCAGGTACAGACCCCGACCCCAGAGGCTCCGGGGCTCCAGGCTCGGACCGCTCCTCCCGGCCCCACACAAGCACACCTCGTAGCATCCAGGACACTGACAGCTGTCCGCCTGGATTTCCCACGCCTCCCGTGAACACACCGTTTTTTAAAAAATCCACCCAATGACTAAGGGAGGGGGTGTGTGTGTGGGGGGGGGTCGTTTAAGATCAGAATCAAAACGCATTTTAATTAAACCCCAAGCAATCCAGTGCCCGAGCTACAACGAATTGGCCGTCCCAATCCACTGAGGCCTTGTTTGAAGGGCAAAAATTAATCGTCTAATCAAATCACAGGCAGCAAATGCAATCTTTCCAGCATTAGCGATTCCCCCCCCCCTTCTCTGCACAATTCTCCCAAAGAGACTCAGGCCGATCGTGTAACTTCTTTGAGCACTTCTCAGCCCATTTGTTTGATTTAATTATTAAGTTCGGGTTTCTTTCTTTCTTTCTTTCTTTTTTTTTTTTGGTGGCTGAGCACCCAGGAAATGCAGTGGGGTGGGTAGAAACCAGCGGGCACCCTGACCTCTCGGATTGATCCCTGGTCATTTTCTCCCTTCTGATATCCTGATTAATTTCTATTTAACTGTTTGCATCTCCAGGAAAGTGCAAACTCTCGGCAGAGATACCGATCGCATGGCCCAGTTAAAAGAGGGGGCGAAAAGTGCGATCATTTAAAATGCAACGTGGTTCTAAAGTTTGTCTAAACGTCCCAAGCTTGTAACAGGCTGCACAGTTCACCTCGGCCAAAGCTTTGGAAACGTTAGTGGTAAACGCCACCCATTTACCAGCGGCTTTAATAGAAGGGAAATAAAGGAGTGATATTATAAAGTGGACACGTGGATATCACGGGCTGGAGCTTGATTTTTTTTTTAAAATAATCTATCCGCTTGTTCCCCGAGTTCCAGTCCCTGGGAACACTGATTTTGGAGGCTTTGTACCATACTGAAGAGCTGTTCTCATTGGGCGCTTTGCAAACTCCGAGCTCGGTTTTCTGGCAAGTTTTGCTACAGGGGCTGTGGGGGGGAGTGCAAGAGAACCGGAGGAGAATGGATATGAAAAGGGGACTCACAAATCCGTGTTTGTCAGAAATATTGTTAGTCAGTTTCAGTTTGTGGAAAGTGACGACTTTGGACATCCACTGTTCCCCCGTGGCCGGACTGTCCGGGTGAATGTACATTCTCTTTGGCATTTCGGGGTCTGCCTTGCCTGCTACCATCCACCGGGAATTGTGGAATTTGTATCTACAATCATCAGCCGCCACAATATCCATCAGCAAAATGTACTTGGCCTTTTTATCCAGCCCAGTGCACCTCACTTTAAATGGAGGAAACATTCTCCTATGGACAGAGTCGTGAAAAGGGAGATAGAGAAGAGACAAGACAACAAAATGAAATCACAATGTGAGCAAGTTCCCGGCTTCTGATACCATTTCTCCCAGCAACACTGCCACGCTTCAGCATGAGAAAAGCCTAGCTCGGAAATAAACACGATTTATTTGGGTTGCCCCAACAGGCCCCCCCCCCCCAACCTCCCAAGGCTCAGGAGTTTCAGGAGAATTTTTTCCCCTCAAATAGCATGTTCCCGGGGTCGCGTTTTTCGCCAACCTACCCTCCCCCTCCCACAAACATTACCGCCCAATTTGGTATTTGGATCTATTCTGTATTGTATCCCCCTCCCCCCCCCCACACACTGCTTAACAAAGAAACATGGGAACAGTGTGGTTCTCTGTGTAAATGCCCAGAGTCTGGAGTCACTGCAGTACTATAAAGGAAAATATTTATGCTGGGAGTGGGACCGCGGTGTTGTATGCAAGTGAGAGATTCAGAAACCAATAAGGCTTCGCTGCATGATAACGTCTCCGTGCAGTGCTCTCTGCAAACCACATCCCCCCATGCTCCTAAGTCCAGTTCGAAACTGCAACAGGATACCACAAATTTGCTGTTTATTATATCGAGAGGTTGGCATTCAGCAACCCGAACTTAAAAGGAAACACATGACTTTGCAGCAAAAAAGCGCTTCAAACTCTCTGAATCCTTCACGCAAAAGTTTGACCACAATCAACACAGAAAAGCGGGGAGGGCGGTAATGTCTACAGGAGAAGTGTTTCCCCCCGGTTGTCAATGACTCTGCAATCTACCACTAATGCAATTAAAAAAAAAAAAGTATCTGCAAGTTAAAATATCACTGCTGTGGGAGTTACAGGAACCCTTCTCAGAAAAGGGCTGCATTAGGCATCTGCTGTGCAGACCACATGAATTATATGACGTGTTTATAATAAAGCATAACGCACTACAGATAATATAAGTAAGTGTGTATGTATGTGTATAAATAAAATTAAACGTGTAGCTCTCACTGCAAGTAGGCACGCCTGTTAGTTGTGTATTTCAACGGCGCACACTTAAACTACACTGCGTGTGCATTCGGCAAGGAAATAGCCACATGCACACAGTGGCCATTAGATACCTGACGCGGGTAGAAAGCTTTTCCTGGGACAGAAACCTTTACCTCGGCAGTGCATGTAAAATGAATTGATCTTTTCTTCAGTTTGTCGGTGTATTTACACACGCAATTTGTCAGCACAAATGCAAACTTAGGTCTCAGCAGGAACACGCGTAAGCGAAGCCACTGATAAAGGCAAGTGAATTTATCTCATTCCCCCTCCCTGCACTCACTGCCCTAAAGCAGAGATGTGCCCTTCTTAAATTGTTCTTCCTTTCCCCTATTTTTTTTCAGAGAAAGAAAACATGTAAAGCCCAGATCAGGCCCCTTCAAATCCTCACCCCAAATGGTTTTCTTCCTGCTGCTAGCGTTACATGGACGCGCTCAACTATTGAACCATGAACAGTCTCTCGCTCACACACATGCACACACACAAGCAGTAAACACTGACTATTCGTGGTTCAGTAGCTTAATATTTCCCTGCAGTGCAGTCTCCGAGAGAAACCCCGAACTTCAACGGTCTGAAAGTTTTCATAATTCCAGATGAAGCAAGTTTTATGGAGGAAGTGGCTGGCGAGCAGACTGCTCGGAGCAGCGTGGGGGTGGGGGGGGGAGGAGTGGGGAGGAAGAAAGACTGAAAACACACAGACCTACCTTCCTGATTTGGTGATCACCATCTCAGTCCCTCTTTTGTGGAATTGCTCCCAAAGTTCTTTGGCTTCCAGATGTACTTTGGGATCATCTTCTACCTCTTCCTCCGGCTCCAGAGTTTTTAGAGGCCTCAGATGAGCTGCCGCCTGGTGACCCAGGGAAGAAAAAGGGATGCCAGTCTCTGTCGCTCCTACTAATTGATCCATAATCGGTTTGGCCAGAGCCCCGGGAAGGGAGAGAGCAGCAGCTCCATTGGGAGGCAAAGCAAGAGCCGGGAAGAACGGAGGCTGGTGGCCCAGCACAGCGCTCATGGCAAAGTCCGGAGCCCGGTGAGGTAAGAAGGGATGATAAGCCATGCTTGTCCCAGGGATCACTGGATCTCTCATCGGTATGTTCATCCACCCCTGGTTCTTCCTGCCGCTGGAGTAGTCCTTGAGTGGTTTCTAGCAACACATCATGAAACGAAAATCACCAAAAGTGGGGAGGCGATTCACAGACACACACAGTGCGTTAAACAGGGGCAAGCTACAGGCTACGAGTGGCCGAGGCAGGAGACATGATCGCTCAGAGCAGCTCCTCCTCGGCAGAGGTGCTCGCTAGTACTGTGATTTTTTTTTTCTTTCCTGAGTGGAAGTTCTTGCAATTGAAAATACACAGAGATGGAGGGCCGGGGGGGGGGGATATCCAACGAGCTCTGCGCGGCTGCTGGCCCAGCAGATCTCCAGGCTGGAGACGAGGCTTCTGGGCGCTTTATTTTTTTTTTCCTCTTTTTCTTTCTCTTTTTCGCTCTTCTCAACCCCCCTTCTCTTCTCCTGTTGCAGCCGCGGGAGCTTGGAAGGTGGATTTTCTCTCTGCGGTTGTATTCTTGGGGCTGCCTTCTCCCCCACCCTCCGCCCTCCCTCGGAGAGCCAGGCTGCAGAGCGGAGGCTGGGAAGGGAAGGGAGGCAACCAGGAAACCGAAGAAGCCGAGCTCTCCGCGAAGAGGGGGAAGCCCCCGGTCTCCAGCCCCCTCGGAGCAGGCAGCAGCCTCAGCACTTGCGGCGGAGTCTCGCTTCCGTGGCCCCCTCCCCGGCGGCGCGGGGCTCGGCGGAGGTGTCCCGATCGCAATAGAGATCGCGTCTCTTGCAACCTTCCTCCCCTTCTCCCTCTGCCTTGGGAAGAGAAAGGGCGAAGAATGACACTCTCGCCTCCTCCCCGACGCGCTCCGGCAGGGGAGAGAGAAGGAAGAGAGGAAGGGGGAGAGAGGAGGAAGAGAGAGAGAGAGGGAGGGAGGGAGGGAGAGAGAAAGGGGGAGAAAGGAAGAGAGAGGACGAGAGGAGCGAGCCTCTCCGCGCCGAGAATTCCCTGTGAGTCTGTGCTCGCCCTCGCGCCGGATTGTATGGATGTGTCGCGGGTTGCAAGGGAGCTGCAGCCTAGTTGATTGGCTCTTTGACGCTTTCGGACCAATTGTGTGGCTCCATAGGCGTGGTTTTGACAGGTCGAGTGGAGGGGGACAGAGCCGAGTTATAAAAAGAAGGTGTCGGAAACTGTAACGCTGCAGCAAAGCATCACTACTGCTCCATGCCGTGTGAATATGTCAACATGATCAGAGGGGAGGGAGCAGCAGCCACTGGGGAGTGGGAAGAACCGCCTCTAGGTGGCTTATCGAGGCCAAATCGCCCATAACCCAGCTCCACGGGGGGGGGGGGGGGGGGGGGGGGGCACGACTCGCCTTTCTCTCCCTCTCGCTCTCTCCGGAGCAGCTTTTGGGCAGATGTGGGGCTGGCCCGAGCCGGGCATTTTCAATGTCGACTTATCAACAGCCTCTCTCGCCAGGATTCCCGTTTCAGCGCCTCCTCGCCCGGGAGCTGATAAGGGGCGGGGGCGGGGGCCGGCACCGAGCGAGCCCGGGTGCTCCTGCGGCGGAGCCCGCGAGGGGCTCGGGGCTGCGACCCGCGCCCGAGCCGGCGGGAGCGCGGCGGCGGCGGCTGCCCTTGCCGGCCGCCCCCGCGCTCCGGGCCCGGCCCCGCGGCAGCTCTGCGGCCGCCGCCCCGCACTGCCTGGGCTGCGTGCTCGTGTCGGGCGGCGGCGATGCTGCGTGGACGCGGCCGAGAGGCACCGCGGGCGCCTCGGATCCCTGCTGCACGCGTGTGCGCGGCCGGCTCGTGGGGGCGACCCGGGACCCGCCGGGAGCCATTTGCCGCCTCCTGGCTTGCAGCCGCGGCTCTGGCCACCTGGGCAGCGGCTCCCGGGAGACGGTGGCAGCGGCTTGAGGCCTGGCTCCCGGCCTGATCTTTTATGGCCACCAAACCCTGGGGCCGGGCCGGGCGGGGGGTGGATATCTTAGGCCGGGATCGCTTTTATGATTCACAGGCTCCTGCTCCTGGCTCTGTCCTCACGCGGTTTTATCTACATAGGAATCGGGGTTGATTTTTTTTCTTTAAGCAAGCCGTGAAACCCAGCTGCCGGCGTCTGATCTGGCTGAGGCCTCGTCTCTGTGGCTTCTCTGGGAGGGGTGGAGGTGTTGGGGTGGGGGGGGGTCACTGATGGCACTATCAGTTCATGCCGGCGCCGAAGGGGTTACCCCCTTCCCCAGCCCTCCCCTTCCATGTGGGTGCTCTAGGAGCGGCCGGGAAGGGCAGGTTTCCCAGTGATTTGGACTGGGGGGTACCCCCTTGAATAAAAAAGCCGGCTATGGGGATCGGATCAGGTCCTTTTCCACCCCCCAGCCCTAAGGATCAGACCCCTGAGCTGGGCCATTGAGGGGGCGATGCCTGTTCAGTTTAAGAGGGACGAGTCCCACTGGGAGTGACAGTCCCTGGCTGTCTGGAGAAGGGGCTCCCGCCTGCGGGGTGTCAGTGCTGCTGGAGGTGGGGATCCCTCTCCCCGCAGTGCTCGGGGGGGAGCGCTGTGCCCGGGCATTGCGGGCTCCGGCCAGCAGATAGGAGCGGAACATCTGAAGTGATTAGCTCTCCTAACATTGCATTTTTGACGCACATGGCTAAGAGCGCTTGGCGCCAGCCTGGTGAAATCCCTGTAGTACCCCCCGTCTAGGATCGCTTTGCATTCACCGAAATAGCTCCCCCTTCGCTCTCAGGGCGGGGGTGGGAAGCGGGGGCGACGCCTTCAAAGGAAAGGGGGAGAGGGGGTGGGGGCCGGGCGGGGAAAGGGCCTCGCAGGCCGCCCGGACCCGCAGCCTGGGACCGCTAACGACTGCCCGGCCGGCTAATCCCCTGCCTCTGCTCTGCAGCCAGCCGCGGCTCGGCCAGGGGGACAGCGGAGGTCACGGCTCCCTCCTCCAGCCCCTGCTGGCGATCAGCGGTGCCGTGCCCCCCCGCCCCCCGTGCGATAGACACACACACGTGGGGTGACAGCGACGCGGAGCTAATCTCGCTTCTCCCAAAAGTTTGCTCCAAGCCCTTGGACTCCTTCCGAAACAGGACCCCCGGATCGCCTGGGTCATCCCCCCCCCCCAAGAGCCCCTTACCACTCGTGTTCACGGCGCTGTCTGGGTGCAGCCCTCGCCGTGCGCACGGGCAGATGCGCACAGCCGCGCCCGCCTGCACACACGTGCGTGTAACACAGCGCGGAGCACAAGAGCCATCAGCTCGCGCGCCCACAGCGGCTCGCGTTTAGGAGCAAAGCTGGAGAGAGCAAGTACCCCCCTTGCTGCAGTCCCGACCTGGATCTCCATCCAGCACCCCTCCCCGAGAGCCCAGGAGCAGCACGAGAGCTGGGCAGCTCCTGTGCCTCCAGCCCCCCCCCTCTTCCCCCCCCCCCAGCTTTGAGCCAGGCACGGAAAGCAAAACAAAAAAAAAAAAACAAAAAAAAAGGAGCTGGTTGCGGATTATGATTTCAAATTTCAGCGTCTCGCTAATGGTGCACAAACTTCCGCCAATTATGAGTGACCTCCCAGACTAAGCCCCCTGGAGACTCGTATTATGAAGGGAGGCTGCGCTAATCTAGGATCAAAAGCAGGAAGGTGCGAACTCCCTTTGTCTCTCCGCGGCCGCCGCGGCCCCCCTCCTGTGTGTGATAAATCTACACTGGCGCCGACTGCGCGCTGGATGATTAATTTGCAAGCAAACAAAAGGGACCCGCTGGCCAGCCATCTTAGTTAAATATTGGCCAGTGCTCCCAGCGCCGCGCTAGCCGGTGTCTTGCAAGGCCAAGCGACACCCGCCGCGAGGGGGGCCGGGCACGGCGAGCTGCGGGGCACGGCGCTGCGGCCCCCGGCCGAGCAGATCCCGGGGCGAGATACGGCCGGGTGCCCTCGCTCCGTTTGAAGAGAGGGGCAAGGCCTGGGAGACGCTATCTTGCTCTTCAAAGGGGCAGTCGCCTCTCCCCTGTCTCTCCGGAGAGGGCTCCTCTAATCTGTTAGCTCGAGAGCTCAAGGGGCTGTAATACTGCGGCCTGGGAGGACATAAATAAACAAGGCAGTGGTGCCTGCCCTGACCCTGAGCGATCAGACCTTCTCCCCAGCTCGCTCCGACCCGCAACCCCCGCCAGGCCTTCCTGCCCTCTGCTCCAGGCCACGCCGAGGGGGCCCGGGGCTGGGTAGCGCCGCAGCTCCCTTGTCGCGATGCGAGCCGGGTAGATGCTGGAGGTGGCGTGGGCTGATACACACGATGCATGTGCTCATCGTGTGTGTGCAGGGTGGCTATGCCCATCTTGACGTATGCGCGATATATAAGGGTGGTCGTGTACACGACCTATGTGTACCTGTTACATTCGGGTTCATGCACAGTGGCAGCGTGTGCAGGCGTGTGGTCCTGCACCTCGCACGTGTCCAGGAGGTGGGTACATGTGTGCATCGTGCAGGCCCTCCTCTGCGCTCCTGCACCGTGTCCGCACACCGTTCAGAGGCACGTCTGGACGTGCGCGCGCTTGATTTGTGTACTCGGGGCCCGTCCACGAGCGCGCTCCGTGTCTGCACGATGTGTATGTGCCTGTTCATTTACCTCCCGTGTCCGCACCGGTACTTTGTGTTTGGGCTGTCTGTGCATTGCAGAGTAGTGCGCGCGATGGTTGTGCGCCTGCTGGCACGCGCCTACACCACAGATACGCGCGCATCGTGCCTCCGGAGGTGGATAGACGTGGATCTCCTTGGACGCCGGGCGCGGGCATGCGAGTCTGTGCAAATGCCCGTCCCTGTTTCGATGTGCGTCCATCCCCGGGAGCAGTTCCCGTGCACTTACGTGCGATCTTGCTCGTCCTCTCCCCCCGCCCCCCTTCCGCCCAGCCCCGGAGCCTCGCGTTTATCTGACATAAAATGGAGTGGGCTCGTTTACTTTGGCCACTTCGCTGTAAATATTCTGCTTAGCACTTGTGAGGTCTAGCGGGCGGCGATTACACGCTTATTCCTCTTTAACCCCCCCCCCCCCATTCTCAGGCCATTTCACTTCAGCAGAAGGTGTCACTAAGTGGAAGGCAGTGTTGACACAAATGCATCCTTGTTTCTCGCTGAAGGCCTCTGCCCTAATTAAGTAGCTTCCTTCGGGGGGTCAGTCAATATACTTAGACTATATAAACTTTTACTGGGGAAGGGGCGGGAGTCGCTGCAACAGCTCTTCCTCTCTCTCTTCTCATCCTCCGCCCTCAAGACCTGCTTAATCGCCAGTGCTGACTCCAAGCTGGGATGCTCACCCAAGTGGTCCAGTTTCCCCCAGCGCTCACCAACGCTACTGAAATCAGTGGGGGGCACGGGAAAAGCAGGCCACTTGGATGTGAGGATCCGAAATACGGATTTCAGGGGCTTAGCTCCAAGCATGGAGGAAGCTGTGTGTTGCTCTCGGGTATTGAACAGGTCATGTGGTTGGCTGATAGGTTTTACCTGCCTGGGATCTCCCACCGGGCACCCCTAGTCAGTGCGGACGGCAGAGCGTGGCCTGCAGTGCAACACGCCCCGTCTCCCCGCAGGGCCCTGGACCGGGTGCTTGAAGGTTATCGGGAGCTTGCACTGGAGCCAAGAGTGAATACAGCGGGCAATGGGCACTCTGCTCGTTGACTGAGGCTGGAGCTAGAGCATGCCAGTTGCATGCAGAGATTTGCCAGAGCCTTCCCCAGCAGCGGGGGTGGGGGGGTGCGACTGGTTAACATTGCTGCCGGAGTCCAGGGCAGATCGTTGCCCAGACTCATAGGACTGGGGGTGGGAGGGAGTAATGGGGGGGTTGACACAAAGAGCGGTGAGTGTCCCTGCGCCTGATCAGTCTCGTTTGCAAAGCCATGTGGGACCTCTGCACTTTAAAAAGAAAGAATCCGGATCCCGGGACCTTTTCGAGTCACTGCTTAGAGAAACATCTCCATTTTATGGCTCTGTTTAAAGCCTCCCTCCCTCCCCTCGAGCCTTTTCCTTCTTTGCTTACAAGACCGGCTTTCCCCTTGCAGCCAGCGTCGCAGGTCCCTGATGATCCCTGACTCCAGTTGCTTCCATTTCGCCATGTATAAAAAACATAAAAAGCGAGTCTGGCTTTCCTGTAACTTACATTTACATGTCCTTTGACAGGGCTCCTGAATTATTGATCAGGGCAATTTAGTGCAATAGTGAGATTTTTTTTTTTTTTGGTACAGATTGTCAAAGTTGTCTAGCTGGGGGCTGCATTATTTTTAGCCTATAGACCCGCTGTGGCGCCAGTTGGTTTAGGCTTTCCATAAAGCACCATACGTGCATGCAATGCATGCTGATCATTTCTTTTCTTTCTCCCTCTCTCTTCGTACTCCTTCCTTTTTGCCAACATGTTGCTGGCAACAGCTAAATGAAAGCTCCCACGCTTTTCGTCTGCTCATCTTTCCTTCGCCAGTGTTGATTAGGTAGAAGGTCTAAGTAGTTAACTAGCTGCATGATTTACAAGAAAATAAGCATATACACGCAGCTTTCTCTTCGTGAAGTTCAGCTAATTGTCGTTTCCTATTCTCGAGCACATCTATCTGTTCAATGCGGGCTTTGTGTGCGACTGCGT
Organism: Crocodylus siamensis; assembly: GCF_052110815.1. Taxonomy (NCBI): domain Eukaryota; kingdom Metazoa; phylum Chordata; order Crocodylia; family Crocodylidae; genus Crocodylus; species Crocodylus siamensis. The sequence continues at coordinate 51,430,574 of NC_143403.1, forward strand.
ATCAAAGGGAAGGGGAGAGAGAATATATTTTATTCAATTACTTAAACACACACACGCATGCACACACACAAACAACCGATGCAGAGACTGGCCGAGCTCTCTAACAGAGATCCTCTATCACGCAAGATGCTCCAACCAACCTCCCCCCCACTTCCCAGTTTCTTGCAGACCCAGTATAACAAGGCACTTGAGATTACACAGCAAAGGCGCTGATTTTTATCTTCTTTGACCATCAAACGTGTTCTTTTATAGCTCAGGCACAGCACTGAGGAATCTTCCTCCTTCCCCCTCCAGCCCCAGACGCCCTCCCCACCCTCCTTTTTTTTGGTGCAAATGAAGGTAAGTGTTTAAGAATTACTCTGTGTTTGGATGTGTAGCGTGTTGCCTTAGTCTGGAGAGAGGACCTGCAGAAAGGAGCAGCGCTGGGTGACTGTCATCATGAACCTGACAAGGCAGAGCTTCCTCTTAGCCCAGTGCAACACAGAGAGCTCCCGCTCCCGCTCCCTCTCCCTCTCCCCCTCTCTCTGGCAGCAGCGGCAGCCTTGCCGGCACGAGTACAACAAAGTGGGGGGCTGATCCTTTGGCTTGTTGCTTTCAAGCATGTTCTTCCAGATGCCACGAAGCAATCGCTTGATACTCAGCCGGGTAGTGCCGAGAGGAGCTGGTGGGGAGAGGGCTGGAGGGAAGGGCCATCTGTAGCAGGAGGGCATGGCAAATCTAATCGTGGCCACTGTCAATAGGAAAATGACAGGAAGAAGAAGGATTGCCTCCTTCGGATCTGCTGAACTAACACTCGTCATGTAGCTGCGGACACGTTTTCTCGATTCCAGCCTGGTATCCATTACTATTTCCCTTACTGAGTTTCAATTAAAGAGACAAACCCCCCTCGTGTACTTAAAGGCAGGAGATAAATGAAAGGGAAGAGGCCGCAGCTTGTGCTGCTCACTGGGTTTGTTACCAAACACACGCGATTTGCGTCTGGAAACAGGATGAAACCAGGGTCTCGAATGAGGGCTGGGAGCGGGGATACCTTTCCAAACTTGCACTGAAGCCCAGAAGGCGCCTCGTGCCTTGGTGGAAGCAGCCACAGCCGCCCAGGCCTGTGTCCGTCCAGGCAGCGTCGGGTTTGACCGAGAACGGCACCGAGCCACGAAGCTGCCCAGCCCAGGCGCTGCATTTTCTTCCCTTTCCTTTCTTTAGCCGCAGTTTGCTCGCTTGCTCTCTCTCTGCCCCCCTCTCCACGCCTTAGTCGCTAGGGTTGCCTCAACAGTTGGATTGCACTGAGGTATGGAAGTCAGTCTTTCAGACCAAGCAGCCCTGTGGCCCCCCCCTCCCCCCCCCCAATCAAGCCAGGGTTTACTAGCAATGCTTGTTTCGTGTTCCCGGTAATGCGCCTTAATCTATTTACTTAAAAACAGTAAAGCCCAAGAAGCTGAATTTTCCTTCTTTCTTTTTTAGAGAGCGTCCTGGACGTGCTTAGTGTTTCGGCATGTTAAAAGCTGGAAGTTCCTTGCTAATAGAAAACGGAGTTCTTGGTTGGGTTTTTTCCCCCCCTCCCAAGGCAGCCTTGTTAAGTGTATATGTTTTCAAAGCACGCCTATAATTGAAGATCTAAGATTTACAGTATAACTACACAGAGCAGAAAGCCTGATGTAGGACAGAGAGATTCAGAGATCCAGAGCTGTCTTTAATTAAGCATATGACTTCCAGAGTCGCAGTATCAAAGGCGTGTTTTCCTCAAATCATTGAAAAAAAAGTAGAGGTTGTCTGCATGCACGGACACACTGAAACTATTTTATTTTTTAAAAAAAATAAAGTTGATAGATTTCCAATAAACTAGTCGAGCTTTTCTCTCTCCAAACACATACATACTATATATATATATATGGAATTTAAAACATCTAGGCTGTATTTGTCATAGGATGAGCTGATACTTATATCCGTGTAAAGTGGTCGCAATTAGTAATTTTAAGTTACCCTCCTCTCAACTTTTTCTTTGGGTGCAATAATGCAGATAGTGTATTCAAGCCACTGGGTGAAGAGAAAGGAGTGTAACTTTTCAGGATAGCTCGAGATACAGTCCCCCAAACACTGGCGGGGGTGTTAGGTTTTTTTAATTTCAGGAAAAACAAAACAAAAACCTAGGCATGCTGTTCATTCATTTGGCAATGCCCTTTCACTTTCCCCGACTTAGAAGTCAATGTTATTCCAGCTGAGGGAAAATCCCTCTCAGTCTTTCGGGATGTGGTGGGCTTGGAGATCCTGGGCAAATCCTCCTTTCAGAACAGCTAGGTGCTCTCCTCTGTGACTCACCCCGGCCATGTAACACCACAGAGCCTCTGTCCCTCCGGCTCCGTGCGCTGGGCAAGGGAAGTGTTTTTATCTCTCCCCCCCACCAGGATCCTCTCATCTGAGACTCATCGGGAAAGACTGAAAAGCAAACGTGTAGCTGAGAACCAAGACCTGGGGCTACATTTGTATACCCTCCCCTTCCCGGGCTGGAAACGTGAAACTCGCTGTTCTGCGGGGAAATCCAGGCTCCGAGGAGCGAAACGATCAGACACAGCAAGGCGTGATTTATGTCGCGACATTTTCACGAATACCGGGGGGGTGGGCAGTGCGCTTGTGAAGGGGTTCTCCTCACTTGCCTTACATGCCTGGCTTGTTTTCAACCCCTCCAGTGCCTGATGGCAGGGGACAAATTCAGTCCCTGTTATAATCTGTGCAGGGCAGATGTTGTCAAACGTGAAACTATCCGGGTACCCGCGGCTCCAAACATGCCTGCTGCCTAGCCTACCTATTCGAGCAGTCCTCGGTATCACCAGCACTTGCATCCAAATCATCCCAAGGGGCCGCATCTCAGTGTCACGGGACACCGCTTGATCACGGCTAACAGGCACTATTTGTTTTTGAAGAGGAAGTAAATCATAGCAGCAGCCCCCTTCTAGAAGGAAAAGCAAAGGGCGGGGGGTTAGGAAGCACTGCTGCTTCTTCACGGGGCTGCTTGGGGGTGAGCTGTCCATGCAGTCTTTTCTCCTGGAGAAAACTTTGGAAAGAAGTGGACTAAATGCAAAAAACAACAACGGACAAACAACCCCTTCCCCCCTAAAAAAACAACCCCATATAGGTGAGGGGGAAATGCAAGGTAAATGAAAGAGGCAAACAGGAAAGGGCAGTCCCAAGGGCGAGACGGAGCTCCAAGCTTGCTGAGCAGTGATCTCACCCAGGGTGTTGCAGCAGGCTAGGGTGCCTTAACATCCATTCAGAGGTGCAGCGGGGTGCCACACGGGGTTAGCCCTATTCCGTGGGCAGATGGGATTAACAAGGGAAACCCAGCGGTTTCCAATAAGAATCCACGCTGTCCTGACCTCTTGGGGTCTTTCTGAGTTCCTTGCTACAGACGAATGTATCTGTTATTTTTTTCTGTATCAAACAAGAGTGAAAACGAAGAGCTGTAATTTTTCGAGAGGCGTCTTCAGTCTAAAAAGGTTGAAAATCACTGATGTGGACTTTAAACCGTGTTTAACTACAGTTTTTAATTTCTTTGTGCGTGCAATGAAGTCCCGTTTTGCACTGGCTCTTGCACTTGCTCTTTGCTTTTCAGCTGCTAAAAACATATTTTAAAAGGACCCACCTATTGCAATCCTCCCCAGTCTCCGCACCATGTACACATTGCAAGCCATTACCATGCCGGCAGTAATTACTGTTCTGCTAGGGTTCAGTGGAACAGGCAGAGTCGGTTCCTGCCACAAAGTTTTTTTGCAGCAGGGGTGTTGTGAAAATTTATTAAACACAGATGATTCGGGAGTTGGGGCATAAGGAAAAGATTTACAATTAAAGGCAATTGGAGCAGAATACAGCCATCTTTACATCTCAGGTGTAAATAATGTTTGCTCGAAGGAGCCATGCTCCCATTTCATGTTAATCCCCCCCCTTTTTTTTTCTTCCTGTGATCCTGAAGAGGGTAAATTACAGATTTTGAGGCTTAGTGGATTTGTGTGGGAAACCCGAGGGTGCACCCCCACGTAGCTAGCACTGCCTGAAGTTGACATGCCAACAGTGCTGGCTGTAGCAGGGTGCCATCCCGGGCAGCACGTTGCACGGGGAGGGACTGAGCACTGGGCAATGGTCCTGAGTGCAGATGTCTCCACAGCTGCAGCCCTGCACCCCAGCCTATCAGTGAAGCTGTTCGATGAGTGCCACATCTGCTCCATGCCTGGGAGACTGCTGGGTCCCCACATTCAATCCCGGGATTGTAGCTTCACTAAATGCCTCGGGGTCACTAACTTGGTTGAAAGTAGTGAGACCTGCCTGCTTTTGCCATTCCCCTTCTCTGAGCACACGAGGAAAGAAGACTATTTCAGGTTGAACACATGCAGCTTTGAAACCTCCCAAAGGTTGATGTGCAGTAGATTATTCCAGCTCCACTGTAGACATGGAGGGGGGGTGGAAACACACAGGCAAGAACTGAACTTTGGTTGTGATCTGCCAGTTTTCGACTGGGACTCTTTACCCGTCGATTCTTAAGTCCCATATCTTAAAAACTAGTTCAATGGGCGGTAGGACCAATGCCTTGAAGCTTTAGGTGCTTAACTCTTACTGCAATACCTTTGCTGATGTGCACCTAATCGGTTTATTACAACATTCCTACAGGAATGGCAATATGACATTGTAGTAAAGGTAGGACGTACGTGTAACATGAATCAAACTTATAGGTCACACTCGATATTAAGGTTACAGGTATAAATGATTGATGAAGGCTTGGTCAATGTTTAATAGATGTTTTATTTAAAATGCCATCAGGACAATTGTCCCGATCCAAGCTGGGAAGGGAGGGAGAGATCCTATTAATTTCAAGGGCACAAAGAGGCTCCAGTGATTGTAAGCAGGGCAGGAGGGGAGTAAAGTGCATCTGTGTTTCATCGCCCGCCTGTGCAGCAGGTCATGCGAACTGCTCGATGCCTTGTGTGAGCGTGTTTGCCTCCGTGTCGCTACAGATCCGACGCCCGCACACACACACTTCGCAGCACAGCTCATGTTTTCACACGCACACACGGCTGCATGAGTACACACACACACATACACCGCTCTGCACAGTTCAAGTATTTGCACAAACACCCTCCTCCTCCACACTCACCCCCTGGACCTCTGATGGTTTTACACACACACACACACACACACACACACATCATATCACAAGCACAGCTGATGTTCTCTCCTGTCACACACGCCCCCCTCCGGGGTACGAATACATATGATGCGCGCACACAACGTACTTCTGAATAACTCGGATGCCGTTGCACACGCGGCATAGCACAAATGCATCTATTTTATACTCTGTCTCACACAAATACACACGTCTCCCTCCACGGGACGAATACATCCGGCGTTCACACTCACACACATCCGACAATGTATCTGATGCCGGTGCACACACAGCACAGCACAGCACAGCACAGCACAGCACAAATACATCTCCTGTATACGCTCTGTCTTACACACGCACGCACACCCATTCTCTCTCTTACACACGTTCTTTCTCTTTGTAGTTCTCTCTTCCTCCCCCCCCCCCGCCCCATTTCTTCCCAGCACAAACACACCCGATGTCTTCCAGCAAAGAAGTCGTCCCCGGCGGGCAGAGCATGGCTTGTCCACCCATCTGAACAAGAGTCCAGCAGCACAAAGCGCGGGGCACTGCGGGGAGGCGCGGGCGGAGGCGGCGCGGCACAGGCTTGCCACGTCCCTCGCCCCCGCAGACGCTCTGCAGAGAGCCCCGCGCCGGGTGCCCGCGACCCCTGCCAGGGGCTTCCCTGGCCGTAACCTCTCGCTGCCCCTCCTCCAGACCCGCGGCGGCCGCTGCAGAGCTCTGGCGGGGCCAGACCCCCCCGGGGACGCCCAGCGCTGGCCGCTTGATGGCGCCACTGGGGCCTGGCCTCCCTCCCAGGCCAGCGCTGCCCTCACCTGCGCAGCGCCGCGGGGGGAGGAGGAGGCAGCTGGCAGGCTAAGGGCTGCGGAAGGGGGGCACTGGGCACGCCTGGGAGGGCGGCCGCTGCCTCCCCCGCGCTGTGCGCCGCGGCTGGGAGACGCCACTCAGCGCGGGGCCCGCGCGTCCCCCTGCGTGGCCCCGCCCGGAGCAGGTGCCGGCGGGACAGGTGGGCGCGCGTGGGCTGGACCCGGTCTTGCGGGGAGCTGGGGTTAGGCTCAGCCCTTCCCCCTGGCAGCTGAGGCCCGGGGGGTCATGGCTGGGGGTGGCAAGGGGACACAGAGGCAGAGCCGGGGGCAGGGAGGTGGGGTCTGGTGTGGCCAGAGGCCGGACGGGCCAACTCGGCGCAGAGGCGGCGGGAGGGGAGGTCAGGGCTTTGGGAAAGCAACGGATCCCTTGCTGGCTCTCAGGGCTGAAGTGCACCAGGAGGGGGTGGGGTCTGAGAGACGTGTACGCGAACCAGAGGAGGCGACACGTGCTGTCAAATGCCCCCTGAATCCTTAGTAGGGGGGAGGAAGCCCGGCCACCAAATAATGTTACCTCCCGACGAAATCTCAAAAACATAACGCGGTCTGAAGGCAAGTCGCGGCCCGCGGCGGCGCGGCTCGCGCGGTCCCCGGAGACCGCCGCGTGCCCCAGCGAGCGGGCGGCTGCGGAGCCGGGGCTGGCCACGGCAGCGACAAAGGCTGTTTTCATTGGCCTGGGACAGGTGTTTCCAGGTGGACTCCCAGCAGACCCACTCTCCCGGCAGGTCTGACACTGAGCTAATTAGATCCGCAAGAAACGCGCTAGGGGCAGAGCCGGGCTTCTCCAGCGGAAAGACTGAGTCTTTATTAGCGCCGAGGCTGTAACACTTCACCGACGAGACATCGCTGCAGCGGAGCCGAGGCTGCGTGTTGTCTTTGGCTTGTACAACTCCGTAACAGTAACTTTTCTCTGGCTAAAAGTGCAGCGGGGGTGGGGAGGGGGAATAAATAAATAATCATAATACAAACCCGGAGTCCATTTGGTGACTGCGCTCTCAGCCCGATGGGCTGCCCGGCTTGGAACTGCGAGCATGAGTTTCCAAACCCACATTCAGTACAATTTTTCCTCCTTGCCCCCGGGGAGAATTTGATTGTTTCAATTTTCAGGACTAAATGTATTGGAAAGTCTTTAAAAAAAAGAAAAACTTCACTACGTTTTATTCCCCCCCTCTTTTGCAAATATATTTAAAAGACCCATTATCGCCCCCACCCCACATACACACACTTCTGTCTCAACAACCCCTACCCCTTTAATTTTATGTGATCGATGCAAGGAGTCATTTGGTCCATACATAGGTCAATAAAAATCAATGTTTATTCCTCTGATGAGTTGAAAGCTACTACATTCGTCTTTTCTATTCGCTCCCCCCGACTGCTAAAGCGTAACTCCCACCCTAAACTAAAGCAGAAACAAAGTAATACGGCGCTTTAAAAATTCTCGTAGAGGACCCAGGTCTTCAGTCCTTTTGACGCACCTACCGGTGATCAGGGACTATATAACAGCAATAGCAAGGCTGGTGGGGGGGACAGGAAGGCGTCTGCCACTTTGCCAAGAGAAAGCTGTGTGTTTCTTCCGCACTTCGGGATCGTTTATGCTCCAAAATGGCTTTTAAACACGGAGCTGCGGGGGGAGGTGTGCAGACAACTTCATCTCGGTTGTATCCCGGCTGTGTTCATTTTAAGCCTCGGCAAAGAAGGCTTTTTCAATGAACTCCGAGGGGGAGGAAGGAGGATTCAGAAATCCTATTGAAGTTTGGAAAGGAAAACTAAAGCAGACAGCGAGCTTTTTTGCAGGCAGCAACAGGGGCAACTCGTAATAAGATCAATACAGAATGGACACAAACCTGAACAAAGGTTCACCAGTCTGCAGTGGGTTGAAGACCTTTGACATACATTGCAGATTAATTGGGCACTGTAAAAAGAAGGGAGGTGGGATTCCAGTTAATTAGTCAAGAAATGAATCAAACTAAACATTATAGGAATTGTCTCCGGGTACCGGGTTGTTAGTGGGGATTTGGGAATCAGCTTTTGTGCAGGACAAATTGGATGTGAGTAGCGTGGTGCTGCCTTGCACTGTAGTTTGGTGAACTGGCGACAGCTCTGGTCCATGGGAAAACTTAAAGGGGACCCAGCGCTGTCACAGAGCCTCATTATCTCATGTCTGATCCCATCTTTCGGGGACAGCACTTAATCAGCAGTGGCACACACGGTCTTTCAGGGCCTTGCTGATAACAACGTGGCCGCATGCAAACCGCCGACGCCTTCTCCCTCCCCGGCCGTCCTTCACAGCTTCCCTTTCCCCATTTCTGCCAGAAAAATGCTGCGACGTTGTATTGAAACAACTCTGTGAAGCCCTTGGATGCGGTGCGGGGGGGGGGGGTGCTTCTCATGCTTGATTCATATTCGTGATCGGCGCCAGCAGCGGAGGGGGGCTCTTCAGGACACGTTTGTTTGCTAAAGGGTGCAGAGCCAGAGCTTGACTGAAAACCTCCTGAAGTGGCTAGGGGTGCGCGTGGATTGGGAGCCAGGCCCCGCAACACGAAGAGCAGTTTACTTGGGCTGGGCGCAGAAGGCCATTTTTCTCGAGTAACAATACCAGTGCCTCCCCCCTCTAATCTAAGCTTCAAAGTCAGGTTTTCCCCCAGTGTCCCAACTGATCTGACCCGTGGCAAAGACCCTGGGCATTGGCAGAGCTGGAGGCTGCAAGTTTTAAACGCGCTGGAAATCTTCGTCCGACGAGTCCCAGGGAAGACCAGGCGAGCTGGGTCCTGGCCCGCTTTTAAGGCTGCAGCTGTGCGGAGTACACGCGGCCCCGCGCTTCCACCCGGGCCGGGGACACGAGTGTGCTCCGGGGCGCGGCAGGTGCTGAGCAGCGCAGACGCCTGCTCTCGGGAGAGGAAACAGCTCAGGGGAAACCCGGCGGGCCAAAGCCGGCCATCCCTTCCCGTGCCAAACTCCCCGGATTAAAGACTGCAGGATTTAACCCTTTGGAGAGAAGGCACGGGTGTGTCCAAACAGGGGGAGTCCCACGCGGGACCTGTCTAGCCCCTAGGATCTGGTACATGTCACCTTCACAGCCAGAGAGAGACATCCTTGCAGCTCCATGCTTCACCTGCTCGTCCAAAGGGGAGTCCGGGGGGGGGGGGGAGAATTCACAACGGGAAAAAAAAAACAGCCCTCCAAATCTCCCCACTTGCTCCAATTTATAATTCACAGCCCTGCTTTGACCGACAGCCCCCTACGGGAACAATCTGTGGGACGGGGTCCAATGGGTCTTGGTGGGGAGGCAATCCCAGACAGATCGGTCTGTGCGGGGCAGACAGCGACAGTGTGTGCTGAGATTTGCACCAGGTGGGCAGGTAAAATGCGACTGCAAGAGACAGGCGTGAATCCTAGCGTGAATTCAGGGGGAGCATTCAGGAGCTCACTGTCGAATAACCCCCCCCCCCGTTTTCATGCTAGTGTTTGTTTCCAAGGTCGTAATTCAACCCAGCCCCGCCGCGCTGCCTGTTACTGTGCAGGGGGCACTAGGGGGGAAGAAGAATATATTCCCGTGGGTGCAAACGCGAGCGCACACATCTCCTCGGGGACACGGAGGGGCAGGGAGGTGGTCCCGTTGCCGTGTGTGAAGGAATAAGGTCTCTGGTACACTTCCCGTGGGGTTTGTATTACCTGGTGCCTGCTGGGAAAGGCGGAGAAAGAAGAGAGACCCAGATCACATACTGTAGTGTGGTTTGCTCTCATGTATGATAGCATGAGATTAACATGGATTATTCTGGCCAGGTATTAGTGTACGATGAGAGCCCAGCAATTACAAAGGCCAGGGCAGTACTGTCCCGCTGGAGACCCCGCTACCCACACGCGCTGCCGCGCTGGGATATCACAGGGCGAACCTGGGGAGACAAGCTCTCTCCTCCTATGCCTGCGTGCTTAGGGTGTGATGGCATGGCTGGAGCCCCAGACTCAGCTCAGCAGACACTATTGTCCGGCCAGGGCTTCTCGTTTTATAGGCGCACACTTTGCCCTTTCCTATTTATAAAACTCAGTGGATTTCCCCGGATGCTGAAGCAGTTTAATTAATGAGTGCTCCGAAGGGCTCGCCTCCTCCCACCCCTTATTTGCAGAGATCACTAATTTGTTTTTTCTTCTATTGTCTGTGTTTGTTTAAGTAATAACATCCCTTTGTGCCTCAGGACTAATTACGCAGTCTCCGGGCTCCGCTGTGACTAGGAGTTGAACTGACACCCCGACATATATATAATACTTATGTATCTATGTATATATGTCTATATATATATGATGGCGATGCAGTTAGTCTATAAGCTGCAAATCTACCCGTCTCCGGCCGAACACACACACACACACGTAACCTAACTGTTTATGACGTGTGCGTGCGTGATTTCATTAGTGTGCAAGGTGCAACTCTACCCTGCCTTTTTGCCAAGGAAGTTCGCCAGGCTCCAGCTGACTCGTGGGGCTGACTCCCCTGCGACCCCCCTCTGCCGACTCCATCTGCCTTTGCTGGCAGGCTCTGCACCGAGTTATTTCCCCCAAGCCTCGGCGCTTCGTGCTTCCTTCAGGGCTGCGGGTCTTCACCAGCCCCGGCGTGCCAGCATCACACCTGCACGCCCCGTGCTTTGCCACGCTGCCATGCGGGCGCTTTCTCCTGCCTGCGATCGCCCAGGCTGCCAGCCTCTGCACTGCAGCACCCGCCCCTTCCCCCAGCCCCAGCTGTAAAACCACGTTATTCCAGCGGGGCAAGGTCAAGTCGCTCTCTCTAAGAAAGCCTTTGGAAATGTAGCCAATTCAGCGCCGCGGCTCCTATTACCCCACCTACTGCTGCAGGTTGCGTTGTCCCAGAGGGGGGGTTTCAAGCCCTGTTGTTTGGAGGGGGGCGGATGGTCCTTCCTACAAGGAAGAATAACGAGCCGGTCGGAAGGAGTCTTGCTTCTTTCGTTCAAACACCCAGCAGGCTTCAAGCGGGGACTAACCCGGGTCAGCTGGAGCGGGGGCACTGAGCGCACAGACGTTCATGGAGATCGCTACACGCGCCCTTCCTTGCACTGATCCCCGGGCTTAGACTTCGGTCTTCCCTGCCGTCGCCGCCCGCTCCCACTCAAACCCCAGCCGTCTCATCCACGCCAGAGCTCATTGCTTAAAATAAACCTTGTGAATAAGCCTATTTCCTCCCCTCCAGCCGTACAAGCGATCCTAACGAGGCATCTCGTATTCATTCACCCAATTTCGTACGGGCGAAGGCAGAAGGTGGGAGGGGTGTGGTAGAAATAACAGTGCCTCTTCCCAGAAAATAAAATAAAAGGCAAAGAAAAGGAAGACAAGACCAGGCTTGTGTGTGTAGGGAAATTCGCGCTCTCCATGTATGACGCCCAACAGAAAGAGGTATAAAATCAGTTAGTAGTTCTGCAGTGAGCTGTAAAGTTGTCTCTCTGGAAGTATTTCTGATGTATTACTTAACATGCCTATACGGTTATCTGTCTCAGCATTAATGCGTCCATTAAATCACTCTTGAGCAGCATCGAGCTATTCCCCTAGCACCTCCTCCCCTGGGAATATGGTTTCTAAACAGGATCAAACATCTGATGCTGACAAGTTATGAGATAAGTTATAATTAATTAGGATTTGCTACATCCACAGAATGGGGGGGGGGAGATCCGGCCAATAAGGTTTTCAGCTTGCAGGTAGGATCCATAATATTGAACCAAAAAAAAAAAAAAAGAAAAGAAAAAGTAAAAGGTAGCCCAGCAGAATTGCAAAATCTTGAGCTTTTAGAAGGCAATCAAGATTAAAGCAATTCTTGATGGGAAATGCACCATATAACCTCCTAATGAAAAACACGGGGACAGTTGGGCTGATAAAGGAACAGAAAGCAGTTCCTTGGATCTGCTTCGGTAGAAAAACAGCTCCCTGGAGTTTGGAAGGCAAAGTTACTGAAACATTGTCTGGACAGAAGGAGGAAAGACCGGCTAGAATTCAGGGTCCAGGCTGGGAGCAGGACATGGGTGACTGCTCAGAGTTAGACATGGTGAGGACTAGTCAAGGGATACTGTTTTAAAATTAAAATAAAAAAAAATGGCATAAAGAAATGCCCTCTCTCTCTCACACACACACACAAATCCAAGCTCTTAGTTTTTACAAAAGTGTATTTTCTGCAATATTTTTTTCCACATTTAACAAATGCTTGTTCTTCACAAAAATCTCTCTTACACCATAAAAAAAAATCACATTTTTTATAGTGTCACTGTTTTACTTCTGCTGGCTCTGGGACAGAGTCTGTTCAGGTAATAGCTCAGCTTTCCTGTCTATCTCATTCTGCCAGTGTCTTTCTGCTGCAAACTGTTTCAAAAGGTAGCAAACAAATGGATTTGTGTGCAAGTTGGAATTGCCCTTATTTGCTTTGCTTTAACAAACAGCTGAGGGGGGTTTACTTTAAGGCACACTATAAAAACCAACACACAGGGGGCAAGGATGTTAACTGGCAGTGTGGGGTTCTTTTTAAAGTCAAAGTGATTGTTGGGTTTATTTGCTTGTTCTCTGTAATAAATGAGAGCCCTTCAGGTGAGGAGGCGCTGGGAGGGTGGAATGTCAGGACAGATTTACACCTGTCCTTACAGCTTAAATTGACAACCCTTATAGCCTACAGAAATGACCACTGGTGCCAGGCAGTCTGGGGAAGCCAGCAGGTTAACTTTTTTGTTCTTCTTCTTCTTGCAACACAACACAAAATGGAAGGAGATTAGCCGAACTGATACATACACACACTCCTCCCCCTCCCCTTCCTAACAGTAAGACAAATATCATAATTGACCCTTTGAAGCCCCTTCTCTGCACCTCCCTGCTAATGAAGGGCTCTCAGACTGCACAGCTGATATATGCACAGCCTCCTGGCTACACCTGCAAAGCAGCCAGAAGAATCTGTTTAAGGGGTGGAGAGGGCAGAAGTCTAAAGCCCTGGCTAGTTCCCAGTCCCCTCAAAAAGGGAGATAACCCTCCCTGCTTTGCCCATTCCTTATACCTCGCTGACAGAGCCTATCCAGATGCCTCCGGAATCCAGCCTTGTTGAAGCTGAAATCTTTGGTGAAGAGGACAAAGGCTGCATTCCCATTGCACAAGGGCCTGTTGCCACCTCTTAGTGCCTGCTGAAAACTGCCCGCAGGCAAGTCCTTGAGTGTGGAGTCTTGTGGAGCCAGGACCACTCAGCCACTGCATTCAATGCACCAGGGCCCACTCCAGTCATTCAAACTAGGACAGCTGCAGAGGCCTGGCAGATACATTAGCTGCAAGAGGGGAAAAGGAGCAAGTGAGAGTGCGCGCTGAAGTTTCAATAGCTAGTAGCATTGTACCAAAGGTGACCCAATATCATGCAAATGGTTTTTTATGCTAGAAGGTCACCAACATGTCCATAAGCCCCTACCATTAGGATTTAACGGTGAAATCCACAAAAGGACTTCAGCACTGCCACAATCAGTACTCTGTTACCTGGGTGAACCATCAGTGAGCCATGTATTAGGAACTAGGATTTTCCATATAGCACACAGGGAGAGTTAGATGTCTAGGATTCACAGGTCCCTGCAGGCTACTGGAAGTATTGCCTAAGGTGTCTTATAGGAAATGTCAAACTAAGCAGTGATTCTCAACCTGGGGGTCCACAGACTATGTCTAAAGGGTCCACAAAAGACAACTACGATCAATCAAAAGTATGTGAATCCCCACACTTCCAGTTTAAAGAGGTCTGCACTTCAATTCAAAATGTCCAAAGGGGTCTGCATCTCCATTGGACATTTTTAGGGATCCGCAAATTGAAAAAAAAAGGTTGAAAACCACTCTTCTAAAGTATTTAGACATCTAACTCTGCTTGAGATCCTCAACCATGAAGATCTCCTGGAGTTCAGTGACAACACCAGGTTGTCCCTTTCCCTTTCTAGACTCCCCCATCCCATTAGACCCAAGAGATCGGTGACCTGCAATCATTTGGAAGAGAGGAGACCTGTTTTCAAATCTGCCTGATTTAGAACAAAGGCTTGAACCCAAGCCTTCCTATCCCATAAGAGTGCCCCATTTCCCACTTTATTGAGTAGCTCAGGGTGAGGGAGCAGGGTAAATGCATACCATTATTGTATAGCACCTAAGGATGAATCTGTTCTTCTGAGGTAAAATTAAATCCTGTCCAAGAGTTTATCAAAAACAGTTAGTGATAGTGTATGAATCTTGGGGCATAGATGGATGTCACCTTTTGCTTGTTCTCTGCACATGGATAAAATTCACCACTGATTTGGGGGGGGGGGTTAGTTGATTGGGATAACAGTTGCAGGTTGGGAAATGTTGGGTTGGAAGAAATTAGGTGAGCTTGATAAACTGAGAATATGCTCTGAGAGGCCTTGGAGTCTTTGGAATGAACCTATTCAAACAGGTTATTATATTTATTTTGTTTTGCAATGGGTGTAATTTTATAATGTGCTCTGAGGTAGGTAGGTTCAGTGGACAGGTTGGAATAAATAAAGGAATGCCCAGAAATTGTAGCTAATAAAATTGCTAGAGATTAACTGCAGTATAGCAGATAAGCATCTATTTTGTAATCTGCAAAGTGCATGCTTCAGATCTGCAACTGTGACAGAATTTGAAAACAACAACTGCTCTCTGAAAGAGCCCTCTTAAAGGAAGTAGTTTTAGATGCTGTTTTGGGGAAAGCACAGAGTGTGTTATAGGGACTACCTGGTTTTAAGGGCTAATTGTTAATTAGATGAGCAAGTACACATGCACTACAATGCAAAGTTAAATAGTTGCACTTCCAAACCATTGGGAAGGCTGAATGAGGTTGCCCACTTCTTCAGCAGAGCCTCCTGTTGAAGCCACAACATACCTGCACTCCAAAATCCACACAGGTGACCAGTTACCAGGATATGTGAAAAGCCTTAATCTTGACTGTTACAAACCTACCTGGCTAGCTGAGATTACTAGGATCTTAACAGTCTCTGACTCACATGAAGGGGCTGGTGCTGACAGCAGGCTTTGCTCTTAGCTAGACAATTCACTTCTCTCTTTCATTTACTGAAATCCAGATTTTGCTGTGCTTCCAAAGCATAGCCTGGAGGTGAGGAGTACATTCTGAGTACATTCTGAGTAGGGAAGAAGCTGGTTTGAGATGCTATACAAATTAGAAAGATACTTTACTGTGACAATGTGGGGGTTTTTTTTTGTATGATATATAAGTGCAGGGTGGTTTGGATACCTTGCTTTAATATTTTATTAAAACCTAGCATTGTATTTAGAGGCTGTGATATAAGCACACTAGGTGGACCAGAATAAAATCAATAGGCACCTGATCTACAACCCACTTAAGGTCAATAGAAAGCCTTCCATTGACTTCTATAGGCTTTGGGTCAAGACCTAACCACATAAATAGCAAACAGCTTAGAGATTAGCATTCAGCAAAATAATAAAAGATGGGGTATTAAATGCTGGCACAAGGACATTTGGAAATGGAAGGGGAGAAAAATTAGTCCATATATATTACAAAGTATTCATAACCCTATGTAATGTGGTGACTCCAGATTCTTTTTCAGAGGAGAAGCTGTGAAATGTATCAGCTCTTTGTACCTTTCACCACAAGTGATAGTTTTCCTAAGGGCATGTGTGTATGAGATAAACATGGGTGAGTACACACACACACACACACACACACACACACTGCTTGTACGTTCCTGAGAAAATGAGTGATGGCCAAATTGCCCAGCAGCCTTCACTTTTTTTTATATTTCTCTCCAGGTTTGCACCAAGAACAGGTGGCTTTTGCACCTAGCACATATTTCTCCTGGTTGAGTGTTAACAGTGAAATTAAATCCTTTTCTTTGACTTGGAATTTTGATGGGAGATGTAAAGGCGTCTCGTTGGGGTGGGCGTGTCGTATCTTTCCACACCAATATACATCATTTCTTTGTTGAAAAAGAGAGCAATAAACTGTACCCTGTGCCTGTTATTACTCTGCAAATTCAAAGGCGTCTCATTTTTTAATAGGCCCTTAGCCATAATGCATGCGTCTCATCATCTATCATCTTGCAGTGACATCTTCCTTGATGCAAGAAGATGGTGAGTGATGCTGCTAAATATGAAGAGTAAGGCAGAGAAGACGAAACCAGCAGCAGGGGGAGAACTGTAGCTTTTCACAGACACAGGTAATAAAAGAGAGGGGGAGACTGTGGCATGTTCTAGGCAGGTGGGAAGCAGAAGCATAAGGCACCCGTCTTTCTCTCTCCAGGCCACTTGCATTACAGAACATAGTGAAGCCACTTCTCTTCCAGTGCAGGTATGTAGGAAATGGCCACTCAAGGGCCACGGACTGGAACATTGATTCTTTCCTTTGGCATGGCAGCCTGCATGGAGGAGGAAATGACCTTCTCTATGTTAAGGGCCTGCTCAAATTATTTTCCCTCAGAGCACAGGAGGAGGCCCCGGGGACAAACTGACTCACTCATGAACTAGGCTATCTTTTCTCATAGGGGGTGCAATTGCACGCATTACATTCTCCGTAAGGATAATTTATGTTAAATCCAGTCAAGTATTAAATACAAGGAAAACATTTTCTAATATATCTGCCCTCCTTTCTGTCTTGAAGAAATTGTTTTCAAAGGAAAAGGCTTCAGTAAAACAGAGTAGCCCAAGTAAAACGAATGGAGCCAAGCTGACTTATACCCACTGAGAATATGGTGTTATCATCCACTGCGCTACAAACCATGATATCAGTACCAGCAGACAGAGATTTGCAAGACTTCTACTGTTCTCTGTAAAGTGGAGCTTACTGCAATATTGTGTTGCCTCCAATCCATTTGCAAAGGCCTTAAATGGCAACAGCTGATTTTGACAGCTTAGCAGTAAATCTTTCACTTTCCCCAAAAGGGATTGGCAGTATAGAGTTCATTTTCTTTTCCAACTTTGCCTTGCAACCTTTTTCCTATCACATAGTATCATGGAAAAAACGACATGCTGTAATTACTGTTTATGGTGTCTTTCCTACCCAGGCCTAAAAGGACTTTGAAGTATAAAGGAATTTTAACTCAGGGGCCCAACTGAGGTAGATAAGCATTACAGTGTCCATTTTACTTAGGAGTAAGCTGAGGCACAGAAAAGATAAATCTTTGATTTTTCAGAAGTGTCTGCTTAGTTGGAGGACCTCATTTTCTGAGTGCTCAAGGCATAAAATAACTATTAGGTGATGCTAAACACCTAAAGCTCCAGTAAAAGCCAAGAGAATCTGTAGATAAACAGCACCCCTGGAAATCAGTCTGATGGTGTCTCACACTGGGCACTCAGAAGTCCAGGCACCCCAAATTGGCAACCATTTTGAAAATGTTGATCTGAGTGACTGATCGTGGTCACACACATTTTGTGCCCATGACAGGAAGAGAATGCAGAACTCCAGACTCTTACTATATCCACCTTTTTACTTTCACTGCCTAAATTTCAGTAGGTATGGATGTAGAAGTAAGTAAACACACAGCATGTAATACCACCTGTCAGAGAGCTGACTTACAAGGAGTTGATTCAGGGTGGGAATGAAGTATTCCCAATTGATCTTATAAGATGCTCAATGCCTGTACTTGTCATGAGATAAAGTTGTCACATTAGAAAAAAAAGAGGATGCACTTAAATTACATTAGCAGCAGGAACCAAAGGGGAGTGTGTATTAGACCACCAAGGCAGAAGGAGAGAATCAAGTACAAAAGAGAGTTCAAAGTAGACACAGGGTTTCTATTACAGGGACTCATTGAACAAAGCACTGTACAAACAGATAGCGCAACAGGATTCCTACCCTACAGTTAGCAACATCTAAACACACAAGACATGGCATGTGAGGGGACAGTGAGGCACAGAGATCTTTCAAGTGACTTGCTCCAAGTCATCCAACTGGTCAATGACTGACCCAGGAATAAATAATCCAGGTCCCAGTTCCCCTTCCATTGCCTCATCCTCTTTGCCATGCTGTCTCTGTCCATCATTTCTTTGATGCAAGCATTATCCTAGAGCAGTGATTTTCATCTAGGGTGCCATAGCACCCTAGGATGCCTTGAGATCCTTTCAAGAGTGCCATAGGGTGCCAAACTATGTTAGCACTGTTAAGCGTGCAAACATGATTTATAAGATAAACCCAGAGATTTCAAATAGAAATTCATTGTTGTGGTCTTTCTGAGGACTTTGCAAGAGCTAAATGGCTCTATTATTTTTTTGTAGTAAAAAAAGAGTGAAAACTAAGTGCTGGCATTTTCCAAGGAGTGCTTTGAGTCTATTCAGGGGTGGCTTGAGTCTAAACAGATTGGGAACCACTGCCCCAGAGGATGATGGTCTGTATCTATTCCATACTTATTTTTATGCAAGCAGGGAATATGAGGAACAGTACAAGGCAGAAATATTGAAACAAGAGACTGTTACACCACATGAGGGAATTGTAACAAATCACATAGACCATGCTGAATTCACCTGAGAACTACACATACCAACAAAAATTAGGAAGCCACATACAAGTGGCGTAAATCAATATAGCTCCTTGCTAGTCTACAGAGATACGTATAACACCGGAGGATCTGCCCCCTGGTACTTACCACTAACCACAGGTATGAAATCAGAGGATTATTGAGCCACCGAGTCCACACCCATCTTAGCAAAATTAGAAAGGAGGATCCCAGGCCAGTGAATTGGATTTTACCAGCAGGTGAACAGATAATTTAAAAATGTGTTATAAAAGGGCCTTGATAAACATGGTATAAATTGGGAGAAAAGAACAAAGCTTCACCATGGGTATATCATGACTCACTTATCCATATAAATTCTCAGAAAGGGTTAACAAAATAGTTGGCAGAGAGTGTATTTTATGGAGAGGTTCAAGGGGTTTTGATAAAAGTCCTTCACTGGAGTCTCTGAAGGATATTTTATAATCAGGTGGTTGGGAGATTAAATGCTGTCACAGATTAAAAACTTGTTGCGACAGAAAGCAGAGAGTAGGAAATAAAACCGCAAATGACAAGCAGGGAATTAATTTTAGAGAGGTGTCTCCAGGTTGATTTTGGAAAGCAGCTAAGAACAGGCTGTCTTTGTGATTAGTATTAATTGGCAATAGGAGAATATATAACAACAACCATAATAATAAACATGACTGATCCAGTATCCATAGAAATAGAAGAAACTTTTATTATTCCCTACTTTAGCGTGAGTAGCCTCAGGCCCAAAGGAAGTATACGGTGCTTTTAAAGGAAAGAAACATTCATATTTTTCCAACCTGTTCAGGCTGGTGACCCCTTACTTGAAGCAAAAAATGTTCACAACACCTTAGATTTTACTATAAAAGTAAAAAGCATATCAACAATAACAGTCATAACTCTGCATGGTTCATTTGTGGATGTGTGTTTCAGGAGGTTAACAGAGAATACCTGACCTTAAAAGGTATGGGAGTGTTAGCAGAGGAGAACAATTTTCTTTGCAAGAGTGTCATAAAATTTTCAATGACTCACAACACCAATTGCCTTTCATGATCCCCCAAAGGGTTGCAACCTAATGTTTGAGATACATTGAAATGGAAGAAGTTATTGAAAAAAACAGAAATGTTTTGCTGGTAATTTCCAAATACTGAGGTCAGTCAAGATTAGGTAAAACTCTTATACGTTCCAGAGGAACCTGAGAAAACAGCATAACTGAGCAAGCTACAAGCAAGCAAACTTCAACTATTTACAAATGCAAGTTAGCACCAGTGGCAACCAACCCATATATGGACAGCCAGTGTATTTGGCATGAACGTCCTGACTGTCAAGTTAATGGGATCCCTGGCAACCGGAGTTAGGGTAACAGTTGGGGAGGGAAAGTGTATTGGAGAGGCATTTAGGGAAAGGAAGGGTGTTGGGGGTTGGTGCTGGCAGAAGAGTTTGGGACCATGGAAGCTACAGGGTTAGGTGCCACCAAATTCAGTGTTGCAATGTCTTGGTGGCAACAGGGCTTGGCAGCACTGGGTGAGGGCAGTAGCTGATCAGAGTAGCACTGTTTCAGACTGGATTTGTAGCACACTTGCCAAAAAAGTGTGCCATGACTGGTGTTCACTGACCACAAATTCTAGTCCACAAATTCAGTTTGATGAGTTCTAAAGCTGTGGTAGTTTCAGAGCATAAAAGTAGGCACAGCCCTGTCAGCACCTGGCTGAAGATGTTTGTTCAATGGGCATCAGCAGTCAAAGAATTAATTAAGGCTCTCACTTAGTAAGTAGGATTGGGCTGTGCCAATGACTTTCATGAGAGATCTTTGAAAAACAAAAGATCTGCACTACAGAAGCTGATGATAGGGATTTACTTGATTAATCTGCTCTAAGACTGTACTAAACCAATTGAAGGCACATTGCTTCTGCAAGCGCCATACTGAAGATGAGACAAACCCAAGGTCCTGGCCACTTGTGGATTTCAAGTTCTCATGGCTATTTTCACAAAAAAACAGGAGCAATCAAATGGAAGGTGAGGCAGGGAACTCTTCTTTTCTCTGGGGAATTCATTCCGGCTTGCAGATTCTGTTATACATTTGCTACTAGAGACACCTTTAATATTCAGATCAGAGTTTTCTTAATCCACACATCTCCCAACCTGCCCGGTTACCCATACTGTTAACTAACTCAGCATACCAGAAAAGGACTTTGAACCATTGACCCTAGTCCCCTCCTATCATCATATAATTCTATGCATAGACTTAATGAGCTCCATCTTCAAACTAGCTTGTTTTTTGGTTTTTTTTGCTACCACTAGACCTACCGAAAGCCTGTCCCAGAATATCATTCCTCTAATGGTTAGAAACCTCTTTCTGATACCCAGCAAAAAGATATTGTCATATAAACTTGGTGCTATGTTTGTGTTTCAGAACCACTGAAAGAGCTCTCAGGATTTTAACCATGTACACCTAACTGGAGACAAGTGAGGAATTGGCATTGCTAATTCTTTTTGCTTCACCATTTTACTATCCATCCCTCTTTCTCTGGCTGCAGTCAATGTAATGTAAAAGAAGTTCAAAGCTTACTCAATTTCCCGGGTACTGTTCTTTCTGTTGTGCTGTTTCCACTGCACAGATGAGTCTGCCCTGGGGACAAATGTGAGCGAAAGCAAGCTTCTGAGGAACTGACACTGACTTATTTTGGACCCTTGGCCTAGTTACTGGTACATTGTACTATTTATTGGGAGACCTGGGGCCTGATTCACCTCTGAATTACTCGTTTTACACTGCAGCAACCTTGATGATTTCAATGGAGTTACAGCAGTATAGAAGAGACAGCGGTGATGCAGAACCTGTACACATTATCAACTGCCTTTCATTAGTTAGTTAGTTAGACAGACTTGGGTGATTACACACTGAAACAAAATAAAATTGATAGAATCTATTCATACTAAAGGCAGCGTGCAGAGCTTCTCAGCTCCCACAGATTTTAAGGGAAATGGAAAGTTTTGGGCACTTTAAGGAACTGAGCCCTGAGCAAGGAAGCTATTGCACAGACACCAGGGGGTGCAAACACAGCAACTGTTAGAACAGAACAGAAGAGACCCAAACATGCTCTGCCTTACAGCTGAGATCCTGGGAATCCTGAACATGATGCTTAGAACTGAGACCAAAACCAGGGAGATTTGGGTAGTTTCCAGATATAAGTCTATTGGATAGTCAGATGGCTGGTGGAACCAGTGCTATAACTGCCTTTGCAGCTCTGCTTGAATGCTGCTTCCTAGGCATTACAACCTACTTGTGCAAGCTGTATTTACCAAACACCCTGGAGAGCTGGTCTGCATGGAGTTGAAGTATTCTACTGACACTGAAAGTTCAAGGAGCCCAAGGAGTGATTTGTTGCAAAATCTTTTGACCCAGTGTAAACAAGGCCACCAGACCCACTTGTTTTACTTCATTCTCAGACTCTCATTGAGCTTGACTTGGAAAAATCTTAAAAACAGTAAGAAAGGGAGATAGCATGAAGTAACATGAAGACATTCTTGTCCCCTCCACATAACTATGTCAAAGGGTCCCCAGTGGTGGAATCAGTGTGGTTTCACACTGTATGTAATGGAAAGACTCAGTAGAAGGGAGACAACACAGAAGGGATATACAACGAGAGCAGTTCAGTCAACTCATATGGTTTTTTGCTCACCAAGGCAAGGATGCAGCTTTAATTCTGATCCGTAGATCTCCCCCATAGATCTCCCCCTTCCCTCAATGGAAATTCTGTCAAAACTGGTTTATAATGGAACACTATGGGCATATTTCAACATTTTTGGAAAGAATGAGTCAGCTTCCAATGAAATATTCCCATGGACTGCTGCATCATAGAATTTTTCTGGAAAAGTTATATTTTGCATGAAAATTAGGGGGGGGGGTCAAAAAGTTGATTTTTTTTTTCCTCATGGGAAATGTTTATAAAACTGATTTTTTTTGTTTTTGTTTTTCTTCAATTATCCATGATCAAAAAGAAACTTTTTTCTGACCTGGTTGAATTAAATGGCTTAAGTTGTATATGTTTCTAATGTGTAAATTATAAATATATTGTGACACAGATCAGAGACCAATTTTGAGATAAGGGCTATTGTTTATTGGTGTAGCTTCACTGAAGCCAGTTGAACTAGGAAGATTTACCTGGCTGAGAACGTTTTCTAACTTGCACTTTCACAACTACCATTCAGGGTTCCAGTTCAAGGAAGATGGTATACTGCTTTCAGGACAGGAGATCTCTCACAGTATGGGAATGGGATTCCTGCTTCAGCCCACATCAGGTAAAAGGGATGAATTGCCCCAAAGAGTTTACTCTTAAAATAAAATTAACTAAACAACATATTGTCACCAGTCCCTCCCCAGTTTGGAGCTGTACAAAAAAGTTTAGAGGCCTTGCCTATAGCCCTTGCTTATTTGCTTGTAAGACTGGTGCTCCATCTGCCTTTCTGACCTTTTGGGGTAGCATTTTTCAAAAGAGTGAGACTCAGTTTTGTTACACTCAAGTTTTTTAGAAGAAACATATGCAAACACACAGTCAAAGGTTGTGTTAAGCCCCATCTGCCTAGTATAGGTAAGACATACTAGTTTCTGTAGTGGGCAACACACAAGGAAGTGATACACCATGTCCAGCTGTCTGACAAGCAAGCCGAAATGACCTGGTGCCCATTTATAGTTGGGTCAACTTGCCTTCAGTACAAGTCCAGAATAAGGTTTAAATGTGCATCCCTGGTGTCACAGCAAGTTATCTTAACTGCCCTGCCACTGTGCCACACACATTGACATGGCTGGCATAACATCATTCTTTACAAAAGTTATAGGATTCCAATCATTCTCTCGAAAATGTTCTCATTCTCATGCTGGGGCATAGAGTCTGCATTGATTTATGGTGGGCTCTTCCATTAGCTATGCCCCTTTGTGCTGCTTGGTAACAAGGTGTGAACTTCAGGGAGTAAACAAATGAACAGACTGTCAGGCCAGCTGAGCAACATCCGCAACTGAGATAAGTTGGCAGACAGCTTTGATTTCAGTGGCTGGGATGCATCAGCCAGGACTTAGTCCAGTTAGTTGTCATCAATCCAGATTTGTTTTCCCTTCACCAACAGAAATGCTGACACATGATTGAATAAAATGACTGACCCTCCCCTCCATGGCCCTGTAGCATTAAATCTCTTCCTTCTCCCTGCTTAGCATTTCTTTTCTGCTAGTGACCTTTTTTAGTGAGGATAAAAATACAGTTTTACTATTTGTAGGTCATGGTATTTCACAGGTATGAGAGGCCTTTTGTAGCACACAAGCAAATGGCAAAGAACATAACTTGATTACCCTTTAAACTCCCAGTAAAGGTGCTAAAAGACTAGAGTGTTTTCATGTGCTGTGTATAGCCTTAATCTACTCGGTAATACACATGAATGTTCTTCTAACACAGTGAATTTGTTGAATGTCTGCAATTTTCTATCATCCTTGTACCCAGCAAAGAAAAAAACAAAAAAATGCCTTAAGTAGCAATTCAAAGCCTGTTTGTCTCCAAAGAGACGGGGAACCACCTTAGTGAGTTCATGTCTGAGAAAATAAGGCACTTTAGGCTAAATCTACCAAGGAATTTGGTGCTGGATCACCTAACTTTTAGGTATTCTGTCATGTAGTATAGGGGTTGGCAACCCATGGCTTGTAAAGCTGGTGGGAGAGCAGGTAGTAGTGAAGAGTCCCAGAGCTACACAGCTGCTTCTGCTTTTCCCTGTGGGAGATGTCACTGTTGCAGGGATAGGTGTGCTCACAGCCAGCAGCAGGGGAGTTAACACAGCCCCCCCATTGCCTCTGTTGCTTTTCTCACAACAGATTCATCCTTGCTGACTGCTGCTGGCAATGGGATTCAACAGCACTTGGTGACAGGGTTGAGTAGTGATGGCTGCAGTAGTGGGGTGCCAGACAGTCGCTGTACCTGGTGGCTATGCCAACACCATTCCATGTAGAGGCTGTATCTTTTAAGGGGATGAGGGGCTATGAGGCTGACAAGGGCACTGGAGCTACCAGGATGTGAAATCCATGCACTTGTGTTAGCTGTGCACCAGGAGGTATTGGGGGAGGTGGAAATCACCTGATAAGGGGAGGAAATCAGAAGCCCACAGCCACCCATATTGTTAAAATGTTGCCAGGACCTGACTTAATTGATTCCATGGCCAAAAATAAGTGCCTAGGCTCCCTGTTGCTCCTCTGCCTGAAAAAGGGTGTTTGTACCCGAAATTTTGTACCTAGGTCTGCCACGTCCCAAGAGGATGCTGTAACTCCTACGTTATGCCATATAAATAACCACCTTTCCCTCCATGCTATATTTCTATATGGATGTCTGGAGAACACCTATCAAATTGGGCTCTGAATTTCTTCCCAAGCCTTCAAATGGCCTGAAGAAAAACATAGCACAAAGAGAGTTTTGAACTGACATTCGTTATTCATTTCAGCGCTTAGCTCCTTCATGCTCCTTTAAAAATCCAGCCAGCAACCTCAGTGAGGTGACACCTCTGAATCCTAACGATGCCACGCTGAAGGTCGATATTCCAAACTCTTGATTTGCTGAGAATTTTAACAAACACCCAGACACTCTCTTAAAATGGGAGAGCTTCAACAAAATAAGTGTCACATCCCCCTTAAGCCCTGGATGCAAACACTACTGAAATAGCTGGTAGTGCTTTTCTCTTCCATGAGGCCTCTCTTACAGCCAGCCTCATACATTTTGACTGACGGAAAACTTGTGTCTCTGTCCTACTTCTCAGGTGTAAGAAATTCAGAAATATTGCCCTTGCTTATACCTCCTTTCCCTCTCTGTAATCTTAGAAGCCACCAGCCATTTAACTACCATCAGTACAAGAGAATGGGAGGCAAAAAGGAACTGTCAATTTGTACTTTACAACACAAAGTATTCATGTCAATGGAACATGGGCATCTTCTATTCAAATGATATTTAAAAAATAAGGGTTTGCCTAACACAGTCACATTGACCATCAGAACTTTTAAAAATGCAAATTATATTGAAAAGGGTCATTTTAATAAAGAAATAGTTCCCACAGAGAATTATACTGGCACAGCTACAACAGCATAATTTTAACTTCTGAGTTCTGCTAATCAGTTGCTCAATTTAGACCTACTCTAAGAAGCTCTAGAGTAGCAATGGATATTGTGCCTTAGCGGGAAAACCAGAGCCATAACGTCTTTCAACATATAAATGGCATTTATAACAGTATTTCCACACATGAACAGAGTGATATGATCTAGATTTCTGCACAAAAAAGGACTGATTTTTACGAACAGGTTTTTTCCATCAGCAAAGCTTTCAAAGAAGTGGATTATTCCACAGTGTGAAAAATTCTTGGGCAGCTGATTTTTAAGCAGAATGCTCTATCTTGTTTAAGATCCCTATCAGCTAATAAAATTAAAAATAACAGCACCAGCATCTGTATGCCTGATGCCTGGTTCCCCATTTTTGGACTAGTGGGGTTGCATTACCCAGAAAAGTAGGACTCTACATTGCTGGAGTTGGTTTTTTCAGAAACAAATACTCTGATATAGCCAGCATATTACTATTATTATTATTTCTATTATTTTCCATGTGGAAATTATCTAAATGGATGTATATTTCAGCTTACCATCTGTCTTATTCTTAGTGACTCTTGAGATCACTGATAAATAATAATACATCTTGAGGTGATTTTACACACAAAATCTATCCAGAAGAATGAATATTAAAGATTTTGTTAAACTTTCATCCAAAAGAAAGCAGTATAACTCTATGCAACATGCACACCATTTCATCGTTGGTAGATGAAAAGCCCAAATGATCAGTAGAGGAGGACATCAATTCTTTTTTGTAAACCTTTATTTCTTTAAGCCATCTTTCTGATAAGTTCATCCCAAACAGCAATTCCAACTGCTGCCATGCTATCATTTATACTGCTGGTCTAATAATTTAATTTTCATTGGGTTGGGTTGTGGGCAGAATGATCTTACTAAATTGCTTCACTTTGGGTAATGCTCATCCTCTGGACAATTTTGATTTATTTCTGCCATTGACATTTCAAGTTTCTTGAAATTGATTCCCTTATTTGAAGGAAAAATATCATTTCTGGCACTGAAGAGATGCAAAGATTGTATGTATTCATTATGACTTGATACAGAAAATACAATAATACATCTTACATACACACACACACACACACACACACGCACGCAGAGCCATGACTTATAATCTCTCTTCTGCCCCTCACTTCAATAAACTATACTGACATAAGTATTTTTATACCATTTTAACTATCTGTGCTAAAAGGTTTATACTATTTTAATTACAGCACCAAGGTTAAAGTACTACAATTCTAGTATGTAGGCAAGGGCTACACATACTAGAAGTAGAAGAGAAAGTTGCACCAGTTTAACTTATAATCCAATTTTAAACTGATTTAGTAAAACAGGTGCATGCTGCTGTGTGGTCCACAGTGCCACATCAATGACATTTGGCACCTGGGGCAAATCCCGCAGTGGCAGCCTGCCCTCGCCCCGCGCGCAGATCTAGGGAGTACATACCCCCCCATGCTTGCCCGGGTGTGCATGCAGTAGTAGAAGCTGCCCTCCCTCCACCTCATGCCCCCCAAATTGAGTCAGTTGTGGCTCCACCCTGCACCCCGGCCTGGCTGGGCAGCACCTCTTGGTGCCCCTTCGCTTCAGCGCCCAGGGTGGCTGCTCCATTCACCCCACCCCTTTGCTATGGCACTGTGTGTACACACTTATTTTGGTTCAAAAGTGGCTTATTTGAATGTTGCTTATACCATTCCTGACCGTCTTCAAACTAAAATGAAGTAAGC
Source organism: Crocodylus siamensis (assembly GCF_052110815.1). Lineage (NCBI taxonomy): Eukaryota > Metazoa > Chordata > Crocodylia > Crocodylidae > Crocodylus > Crocodylus siamensis. The sequence goes on from NC_143403.1 coordinate 51,457,933, forward strand.
CTGACTTAAAGGGTCATCAAAGGATTAGCATTAGCTTCATGAAACTGTTGAAGTTAAACCAGGGAGACTCACCATTCACATCTTCAGTTGTTTGGATACAAATTTGTGTCAATACTTATTGCAGATTACACGCACACACACACACAATACTATATATATATCTCTATGTGGCACCTCCTTGCACACATATACTTTCAGGATTTGGTGATTCTTCAGGACTCTGTCTTTACTTACAGATCCCTTTGCCTGCTTATTACTCCCTAATATGAATAGGAAATTAGAAAAGTCTCACTAATCTAGACTAGAGTGGTTTCGAAAGGCTGAAAGCTGAAGTGCTTCTATTTGAAAGCTGGTGCTGTATTGTACATTTTATTCTCTTTAATCAGACCTCACAAGAAAATTATTTTGTATATTTTGGGCATATAAAATATATGCCATACAAATTAATACTGCATCTTGTTTAAAAACTAATAATCCTGCGTTCCTATTAGTAATTGTTACCAAAAAAGAAATTAGATAGCTTTGAGCAGTTCAGGAAATGCCAGGAGGAAACTATAGAATCAGGTGGAATAGATATTCCTGTGGAAGAATATGATGATGGAGAAGCACAGAGCACTTTTTAAAAGGAGCGTTAGGGGCATCTGCGAAAGTATTTAAGCTTGCTTGTAAGGTTACTAGTGACCGTATCTCAATAAAACAAAACAGTTGCAGCATAGCCTCCCTTAGGAATATACATTCCTGGAGACAGACAGAATATTGTGCAGACTATGACAGACAGACAGGCAGATTATTGTGCAGACTACTCTGCATTAGATAGTAAATCATCACCATCTTGGGACAGAAACTAATTTCCCTTTGACCCAATGGTTACTTTTAATGCAGCAAAAGCTTCTGGGAATTAAAAAGACTGAAAAGACTAAACAAAGGAGACATTTGACTGTAGTATGCAGAGGGTAAACTTCCGTCTCCTGTCTCACCTGCTGGACAAACCCTGGGCTAAGGAGCCTCTTTAATACCCCTCCTAAGAAAAAGGAAAAGAAATAATAGGGGAAAAAATGAATGAAAAGGGATAAAGACCAGTCAATAGGCCCAGAGACTCTCGTGCAGAACACAGAGCAGGGCCAATCTTCCCTAATCAGCGAGGTAATTTGTAGCCAAGGCTGAGCTTTTGAGAACCAGGCCATTACTCAGCCTGAAGATGCCTTTATCCCTCTTCTGAAGGATAGACACGGCTCCATACTGGAGGGGGAAAATAAATGACAAGGCTTGGTCTGGAGGGCTATTTGCCTGCATTTGTTTTGCTGCTAAGAAGCTATGCCATTACTGAGGTGCACTTGTGGGTGCCTAAGAAATGCAAGAGGGGGGCTGACAGAGACCACAATAGTGCAGTCCTCCAAGGAGGCGAAACCAGGGCATGGGTATTCCAAAAGGAACAAGGAACTGAACAGATGAAATATCTGGCTTTGCTGAGAGAGTCTGTGGGAATAGTGTGGGAGGGCAAGGAAGGCTTCCCTGCCTCCCAAAAATGAGCTGCTCCCAACGATGCAGTGATCTGGGAGCAGGGCTGGCCTTTGCTTCCTGCAGGCTGCTACTGCTGACAATGGTCAGGGCTACCCTGGCTGGGGGCATTTTGCTTTGTCAAGCTGTAGTTTTGCCTCCAGCAGCTACACTGTGTTGTGCAGGAAATATGCCTGCCATGGGGACAGAAGGGAGGGCATGGAGAGGGGGATGAAAAAAGCTTTTAATACATGGACAGTCTCTCACATTTTCTTACTGTCTTTCACATTCTCTCCCACTTTCTCTCTGTTTTCCAGAAGCCCAAAGGTCCAATCTCAGCCTCTGCTTATCTCTCCAGCAGGGGTGGGGAAGTCCTAGGGAAACAAGGCACACTGAATTCCTGTGTTAGTAGGTCCGAAAGACAGGCTGATATCTCCCTTCAAACTGAAGGGAATTAAGCCACGCTGAGTGTCTAAGGCAAGCTATTTTGTTACAGGAAGATGGGAAGAGGGCACAGAAGATTGAAGGATCTACATACTGCATTGGGCTACTTGATTCTGCAGGGGAAAAAACCTAGGTGCCATTAAAGTTAATTGTTTTTATTGCTCGTTTAACAGTGTCTTGTAAATCTTTTTATGGTCTAGCCAAGGAGCATGGGTGAGGCCTAAATATAACAGGATGGGTAAGGTGGGACAAGAAAACAATACATTTGGCAAAGTCTTCCCCACTCCAATTCACTCACTGCTGTAGAGCTGGGAAGTTAGTGACTTTCCTTCAGACAAGGATCCTGTGAGCTTCTGAGCACAGATCCCAGGTGAAGTTTAAAATTCAGATGCATTTGTTTCGTCTTTGTTTCCTAGAATCCAGCCAGGTCTATTTCCTGGCAGAGAGGCTGTCCAGAATTCAGGACACTGGAACAGACTTATCAGTACAAAATGCCAACCCAAGAGGATATTTTTTAACATATTCCTTTTTAAAAAGGGCTTTCTTGCTGAGTGTCCCACTCTCTCCCTAGTCAATGTCACAGTCCTCAACAATTCCGACAACTGGGCGATTCATCACCATGTCTATACCACAAAGGAAGAAGATATATTTTTAGCTGAAATGGCATCCATTGATTTTTGTTTTCTCCCCCTTAAACCATAAGAACTATTAGAAAAATTAAAGAAGAAAGAGGACTTGCAGCTGATGAGTCTGGGGGTTAAAAATGGTTGGAAGCAGATATTTTAATGGGAGGGGGGGAATGTATTGATCCTAAAGAGCTGCTCTTTGACTTTTGCAATTAAAAAAATAAAATAGAACGAGCCAAAAAGATTTTAAGAGGGGGATTTGAAGCCATGGGGTCATTTTGCTTCTGTGAGCAGCTTTCTGCTCTTATCAAATGGACCAAGGAATTAATTCATTGGTTGAGGAAGATTCAAACCGCATTCACTTTTGATTACTTTGAACAGGGGATGAGGGGAGAAGAGAGAGAGAGACCCTAAAAGAAAAAATGTTAGTGTCCAGATACTTGCCTTTTTTGAATTGGTCCTTTCAATGATTCCTCAGCAAGACTCCCAAAGGATTTATCAGGAAAGGAAGAAGTAACTAATGGCACCTTTTCCTAAAGAGAGACCCAGTTTGTGCTTTGAACGTGACTATTAAGGGACACTACTTTCTTTCCTCATATTTGTAAACTCTGTATCTTTCTAGTTACTTCCATCTCGCCACACTTTTGTATATAGGTGCATATCATACACAGTTGGACAGGACAGTGTCTAGAAATACGGAGGAGGAATATAAGATCTTGATAAGCCTATGTCTATCACAGAATAGCTCTTTGATCCTGTATACTCTCATGGAGAAAGTTAATCCCTATGTTGTGATATAAGTACCAGATGCTTCTTGCAGGAATTATACCAGGGCATAGGGTTAATGCCCAAGCTTTTCTTTAAAGTGTCCTGTGGATTATTCCCTGATTAAAAGGATTGTTCTCAAAATGACAAGAGTGTTAGGTCTAACTGTTGTTGTTGTTGATGAGGCATGGGGGAGACTTTCTGGGGAACAGAGTGTTTTGATTTATTTTGTGCTTCAATAACCTTTGTCTTTAACTTGACCTCTTGCACCATTGCTGGGAATTGCTTGTGAACAAGAGAGAAAAGGAAAGTGTTTGCTTTGGGGCAAAGATATAAGGACAATTATAAGTGCTTCTGCAATGTCTTTAAATAAAACTAATTGATCATTCACCTTCCACCCACTAGAACCCAGTGGACTTTTATATAGGAAAAAAAGAGCCTGTTTCATAAGCAGATTTTCAAACTGTTTTCCACCTAAGGTTTTTTCATTCCAAAGATCAGTCCCTTGCATTGTCCACCAGAGCAACAAACCCAACTTGCTATGTATCCAGGTTCCAACTTGCCCTTCCCTAACATATAGCATCATTGCTTTAATTTATCTAACTGGCCACGTCTTACGTAAAGGTCAAAGTTCAACTATTTGAGTGCATAGTTTGAGTAAACTTAATGTTCATAATGTCTAGATAGCACTTTTCATCAGTAGATCTCAAAGCACTTAACAAAGGAGGGCAGTATCATTACCCACAATTTACAGCTGGGGAAACAGAGGCAAAAAGAAGTGAACTGACTTGCCTAAGGTCACTCAGCAGGTCACTGGCAGGCCATGTCTCTGAATTCCTGATCCATCCATCAGATGACCAGTTCTTTATATTGCTGGAAACGGTACTTTCTCACAGGTATTTTCAGCAGCACTAGAGAAGTTCAAATTCAGTTGTTCTACAGAAATGGACCTGGCATAAACAGGATTGTCTTGTCTTGGTGCCTCTCCTATCCATTGCTTTTCTTATTAATAAATATATTTTAAGCTCCTGTTTCTTCTTGGGAAGCTACAATATGCAGAGTTCTCATTGTTTGGATTCACACAATGTGTGAGTTGATTGCTTTAAGCAGCTAAAGCAAAAGCAATTTTTTACTTTTTCAGAATTACAACTCAAATTCTAACCTTGCTAGAATAGAATAATACTCATGCATTTGAAAAGGCAAGGTCAAACCTAGGAAGTGGATATTTTCAAGTTTCTTGGTGAAACAGTCATTTCTTCTTTTCTTTCTTGGATTTTGAGTTTTGCCAAGTTTTCCCTCTATATATTTCCCCATGTCATTCTAATTTTCTCTTTCATTGGAACATTCTTCTTTGATTCCTGACTTTGAATGGCTTCAGCCTCCAGGATATTTAAAAATATGTATATCCTTTCAATATATTTAATATGGATAATGCTTCCTAACATGCTGAAGGTAATCGGGAAATAGGCGGTGAGCCATGGTACACGGCACTGTGGCGCAAACAAGGATCTATAACCCTCCACAGACTTTGATTGAATTGCTGGAGCCTTTTGCCTTTTGCATTTGTCCTTGGCCTTTCCCCATATTATTGTGATTATTGTTAATTTCATTTTAGAAATACAGCTGGCATGATGCACCACATGACCAAAGTCCTGTGTTTCCGTTGAACCAATTTATATCACTCCCACTATTCACCCTCCACAACCTCCCCCTAAGCCCCTCTTCAAATAAAAAAAAAAAAGAATCCAGACATCTTAAAATGCTAGCTGGGGATTCCAGAGGCAGCCTGTGTGGAATAGGAAGGAAAGATCTAAGAAGTATGTTATAATACAGACAGCATCAAAAAGCCTGCACCCATTGCTATTATTTTACCTAATGAAGTGGGTCATCATCATTTTGAAATGGTAAAGAAAAAGCACCATCTCTCCAAAAAGCAGATAAGAGACAGCTAACAAGTAGGCACATGCTACTGCACCTCCTCACACACACATACTGATAAAATAATTTCCCTTCCACTGGGAAGAGCTAGTGGCTTCTAAGAGCTTTTGAAATATATTGCTAGGAGCTAACCCTTGGAAGGAAGAACCCCTTTCCCCACAGATTCCCATTCCCAGACAACAGGATTAGTTGGATAAAGGACCAAGATGTTCTACTGTGGCCTGATCTTGCATACAGTGCAAGCAACAGGAGGTTTTGCCATGGATTTTAGCTGGGGCTGGATAAGACCTCGAGGTTAAATGTAAAAGCTAAGGGGGAAGGAGAAGCAGATTATAGCCACTCAGTCCTACTAATTTCCAGGTGTAAGTGAAGGCCATTTATGGGCCTGGAAGCTTACAATTGAATATCTACTAATTCGTCTACCAGTGTCTGTCTTGTGAATGCATGCAGACTGCTATTGCCAGGAAACTTCAATCTCTCATGCTGCAGCTTTCTCCTTAAATGACTGAGACCTTCAGGTACTCTGAAGCATCCTGTGCTTTCATTTTTATGTCTTGCTACTTCTTGGATGCCTCCCTTGAGCACATTTGCTTTAGTAACTCTAAAGCTTTCTCTTAGGCTTGTCTATCTTCTGCAAGGAAAGCAGGGTTTATAAGCATAGGATGAGAAATAATACCAGTGTAATGCTGGTAAAGTGACTTTGTTACCACTGAATAGCTCTGCTTATCCAACTCCCTTTCAGCACTGATTTTATAATTATTGAGCAGACAAATACAAGAAAAAAAATCAACTAATATACAAATAAGCTGGCAAATATCTCAGTTTATAATTAAAGGTTCAGGGATCACTTTCTTTCCACCGATGTAAATCCACTTTAAGTGGATCACTTTGGATTTAACTTGCTTTCTTTCAGAAGGAATCTGGTGTCTCAGTTCCTCAGCTGAAAATAAAATTCAGTCACACCAACAGAAGTCTGTATTTGCATTAGCTGTTTAGGCCCAGTTTGTTCACACTAGCTCACATCCATTCAGAAAAGTAAAATAAAGTGATATTTAATAATGATCATATGAACTAGATAAGGAAAAGACATCCTTTATGCATGCCTTAAAGATACAAAGCTACTGAGATAAAAATTCAAGCTGGGGGCAATCATGGAGTCAAACACACATAGGAAAACCTCAGCATCCATACTCACGTGTCTATTCATATATGCATATTTGCATAAATACATGTACACACACTTCAAGATATGCACAAATGAACATACAATCACAAGACCCCCTCTCAAATACTTGCAAACCTTGACAGCTGTACACTCATGTCCATAAAAACAAAATCATGTATATGAATATTCTCAAGCATAAACAAGAAAGTGCATTTCTGCCAAACTTGCATCGTTTGGATGGCACAATATTCTGTATCCATCTGAAAGACCTGTAGACCTCACCATAAAGCAATTCAAGGGACTTAACTGGGTTTGGGAACATCTGCTGTGTAACAGTGTTCCACAAAGCAGTTGACAGTAAACACGCTGTTTCTCAAGAGGCCTAGCTCCAGATGAGTAAGACGGATCCTCATAGAGACAAAAGTGAGGGTTCTTAGAACAATGCTGGTGCTGAGCAAACAATCATCCTTATCTAAATATCGGTTCAAACAAATCCAGGATCTCCCTTTCTCTCTCTCTCTCTTTTTTCTGTCCTGCCAAAATTTTCAAGGCTGACACTGGTGTCTCAGAAAGGGCACTTAAAAGGGGCCTAATTTTCAGAGAGGGGATGCTCAGAATTTATCAATGCAATTGAAAGGAGGAAATTCATATTCTTCAGAATACAGGATTAGAAAAGAAGGAGGTTGCCTAGAGAAGATGGTGAATGGAAGGAAGAAGGAGGGGAAAACTGAGAAGGGCTTGGATAAATAATATAGAGCAGGGGACAGAAATGAAGAACAATCAGACAGCCAGGTTAGCAATGACTTGGTAATTGTGGGGAGGTCTAGTTTCCTGTGCCACTACCCCTGTGAACTGAGGTTGATAATGAGGATGGTCAGCACATTCTGAAATTCAGGCCATTTAAAATGTCTCATGTTAGGCACTCAAAAATCACACCTTATTTAAAAAAAATTCTGTATAACCCAAATATTGGCAGTACATCTGTGCCCACCACACATCCACTTACACACACTGCTAAGAGAGGAATATTAATTTTGTAATCACTTGTGGAAACCTTGGTCTAAGTGACTTGACCAGCATCACACAGGAACACTGTGACAGAGGCAAGGATAGAACCTGATTTTCAAGTGCAGTGGTAGCTATGAGACGATCCTGCAATCCACTGCATCGGTCACTACATACCACCTGGATCCCACAAAAAAATAAGGCAAAGGCACTATAGATGACAGTCTCCTTCAATATGCAGTTCTTACACACCCCAGAGCAAAAGCCATCCCAGGAACTGAATGAGGCAAGGGTTCCTATGGGCAAACATAGTGTGTGATCATGTAATTAGAGATAGAATTATAATGCATGTAAACAAGAAAGATGAATTAAGGTTGTTCAGGCGACTTTGCTTCCTTATTTCCTAACAACTGAGTGTTTGACTTTGCGACTGCCATGCTGTTTCAATGTGTTACATTTAGTTTAGTGTGTGCTATTAAATCACATGGCATCATAGTGATGCTCACATGGACTGGGACCCTTAGATCTACTGTAACAACCTCTCCCACTTGACCTAATGGAGTAACCAACTGCAGTAGGTTGTCACTCTCTTTGTGAGCAACTGGAGGGAAGAAGGGGACACCTTGCCAGAGGTTTTCACAGGTATTTGCTGACAGCAGAGGAATGCTAAGATTTGGAAATCTTTGGTTCTAGTCCAGGCTCAGGAGGGGAGTCTTCCCTAGGGGGATAGTTCCACTTGTTCTCTTATCACAGTGTATCTTCTTTGTCCTGTCTTCTCTAACCTATTCTTGTCCCAGCCCTATTTTCCAACTCTACCCCAGTCTCCTTGCCTATCTAGTTCCAGTCTCCATCCCAGTACCATAGTGGGGAGGGCAGGGGCAACTAGGGCAACAGCCCTAGGCACCCACCGAGAGGGAGGAGAAATGCAGCTGCTGCTCCTACCAGCCTAGCACCAGGTGTCACCCATGCCACAGTTGCTGCCCAGGACACAGACCCTAGCTCTTATGCCTCTACTCTATCCCCAGATCTCTGGGCTCTTTATCCCAATCCCAGTTGCTTTACGCATTGCCAGTCTTCCCCTCTGGGCTTTCCATCTAAGAACCAGACTTCCTCTTAATTTAGCTTTCAGTCTGTCTTCCTCCCAGGGTTGCTCATCCCAGTTTCCAGGCTGCTTCCTTATCTGCAGTCCCTTTGCCCAGGCAGTCCTTTTCCTCAGTCTCCTAGCCTCTTCCTTAATTTCAAATTATTTTTTTCCCACTAAATAATATCCCAGGCCACGTTTCTCTCAGGCCCAGTATCTTTGCCTAGCCAATCCATGTTTTTTGTCTTCTTCCCTTCAGGCTCTCCAGGCCTCTTTTTCCTATCTACATACATACTATGCATATATAGGCTAAACACATGTGTGTATACACACTGTATAGATGGAAAGATTGAAATAAAATCATACTGCAGTATTTGACACGTTAAACATACATAAAATAAATAGATATTTAGTAGAGAGAGGGCTAGAGGGAGTGCATATGTGGCATATATTATATATTAATCTTTATCGTGGCTTTACTCTCTCCAGACCTCTTTATAGAAGATGTCTTTGTGTGTAAGTAGGATATAATCTACCCTGTATTTCATCGAGTTCCTCATTTTTCATTTCTCTTGGAATGCTTCACCATATCTTATGCCATACCTGCCTTTTGGAGCAGACAGGGTGATTTATGGCTGTGTGAAAATTTAACCAATGGAAAGAAAAAAAAAGAAGACTCTGTAAAGGGAAAACAACAGAAAACCCCTGCAGACACCTCTGAAAGTCAGCAAAGTGGAGCTCGGGTTTAGGGGAGAAGGGGGCACTTTTTCCACATTAAGTGTTGGAAAGGCAAAACCAGGATACATAACTTGGAAATTATAAAAGGAAGTAAATCCATCAAAGCAAACCCATTTGGGAATACAATTAGGCAGAGGGTTGAAAGAACACAAAGGGCCGAGATTGGACCGGGCTCCGCCGCTGAGTGACACTGTGCAGACTCGCGAGGCGGCGGCAGCACGGAGGAGGGGGAGAAAAGTTGCGGGGGGGACTCGGCAAACGTGATTTGTAGGAGACTCTGGGCAGGAAACAAAATCGATGTAAATTCATTTCGGCTTGTGGAAGGGGGGGCTTAAAACGGGTTACTTTTCCTTCCTCCAGTCTGCAAGAAGGCAAGGCTTCCGTGAGCACTGTCCTGGCCAAGCTGAAGTGATTGTGGAGCCGTGCACAAGCGCGCGCGCGCGTGTGTGCGCGTGATTAGTGTCGCCGCTCTGGCATCAGGCTCCGCGCGGTCCCGCTCCCCGCGCGCGCACGTCTGTGCGCCGGCCCCAGCTTTCGGCAGCGCGATGGCAAAAGCGCCGGCCCCGGCGCGGCCTGCGCAGCGGCCCCGGCTCCGGGCGGGAGGAAAGCCTCGTCCCCGCCCGCTCTCCCGCGTCCAGCCCGGATCCAGCCGCTCCCGGGCTGCGCCCGCCGTGTCTGAGCGCGGGGGCGGCCCTGGGACAACCCGAGCACAGCCGCAGGTTTGCTCCGCATTGGCTCCTCTGCCTGGCAGACCTGCCTTGCCCAGGCAGAAAGGGCCCTCTTTTTAAAACCTGCTCCTCACAACTCGATCTTCGTCAGAAACCCGCGGTCTAGCTCCTCAGCCGAAAAAAGCCCATTTATGCAGGGACAAAAACTTCACAGCTATAGGGTTTCCCTCAATTGATCTGGGAATATAAAGGGTTAATGCAATCAAGAGTGGATTTTTCCTTTCTTAAATGACTGAGGAAGTCTTCAACGCATCCAAGATGTCCTGGCGGCCTCGGCTTGTAGGGAGGGGAGAATTTGCAGTTACGACCTGATGCGATTCAATACATAGACATCTCGGAAGTGATCGCCTTTGTTCGCCAGACATCTATTTCCCAGCCCCGAGCCGTGGAGCGAGAAGTAGATGTAAATAAGTTGTGTGTCCTATATAAATAATTTGCGCTCCACACAGCAGATCTTCTGTTCAGGAAGCGCCTTCGCATGATTTCCATTGGGGAAAAAAATGTGTCAAGAAACGTAGCTAATATTCATACAGCACTGGCTTTTTGACTGAAAAAAGAGCAGAAAACGAATAAAAGTAGAGGATAAACATGCAATTATCTCGCACGATTTTTGCGCCAATGTGTTTAATGAGTAAAAGATACAGTTAAAGGCTTTTGCCTCTTCACTGAACCGGATTAACAGTAGTTTGGTTGGGGTCTTCTTTACTATTAAAAACTGTAATGAAAAATAATCTTGACATAATTTCACTTCTTCAAGCCCCCCCTCCCCCGCCCCCCTTTCCCCGCAGCCACTCTTCAAGCTATTAAAGAGATGAGGAGACGCTGTTTTGAACTGTTAATAACGGGCGGTTTCATAAAAATAGAGAGCATCATTTAAAAAAAGAAATGGGGCAAGGTCTCGTATTTTCAAGAAAGTTAATTGGCTTCTTAGCATCTCCAAGCTTCCTCATTACCAGCCCAATATCCGAAAGCCTCGCCAGCCCCCTCAGCTCGGCAGGGTGACGGCTTGCACAAGCAAGCCACAGCTCGGTCGAGGTGCACTTTTCAGGGGTGTCTTTTCTCGGCGTGGCAGTCCAAGGGCTGTCGTGTGGAGTGGTCCAACCCCCACCTATTCCAAACACACCTTTGTGGGCAAGTGCTCAGCCTCATGCCCGTGCCCATTGCACTGCCATCCTCCCAGCCCAGGGCTGGCAAGTCCCAAACGCCATCGGAGGAAAGGAAGCTGGATGTGGATCCTTGTACGAAATCCATCTCCCCTACCCCTGCTGTCATTTGCTGATTGACAAGATAAGAGAGGCGCTTGTCCCACAGCATCCCAGAGACCCGGAGTAACACCTCGCCCCTTCCCCAGCCCCAAAATCGGGCGTGAAGGGGGAATCTCTGCTGAGATCGCGGGGGCTGGGGGACGCGTTTGGCGAGGCTGCCAGGGGAGCTCAGAGTCGACCTGGAATCCGATGTGTGTAATGTAACAGTATAGTTTATATTATACTGCAGAGCAGAAATAAAACTACTGAGTCCAGCATTAGAACCAGATGCGAAGCAGCAGGCTGCATCCTGTGCCTCCTGCCAGATGTTGCTCCGTAGGCACACGCACGTTGTGTGCAGGGAAGGGAGATGACTCCACCGTACAGACGCGGGAAGTGATTAGATACCGGATTAAAATCTTATGGGGCAGTTGGCGTTGGGGCTCTTCAAAGGACCGGTTTGCCCGCCACCCCCCTCCTCCTAGACCGCAGTTTACAAAGGACTTAACACAAGAATTAAAACGCAGAGGAAGATCGGCCCCCCTTTTTAAATAAAATCAGTGAGGAAGCCGCCGATTTCGGGGAGACAGGATCATGCCCCGGCAGCCTGCACCCCATAAGCTAAAGGGAACACCTTTCGGTATCAAGCATCCCTAGACCGCGGGGCCGGACCGCCGGCAACGTGCGGGCTTGGGAGGCAGGAGCGGAGCTGCACCCAGCTGAGCTGAGCGTAGGAGCTAGCCCCAAAGCTGAGTAGGAGCCAAATGTCACACATGTGGTAACTGGCAATTAACCCCCCCCCCGCCCTCCCTTTAATTTGTCACACTCTGCTGCGGAATAGTTGGAAGTGGGAAAAGCAAATAAAAAAGTCGCAGCCCCGTCTCGAGTGAAAGGCGACTCTGCTTTCCAGGGCTGTGCCTGGTCCTTCCCAAGACTCAGCCCGACTCGCCAAGTCCCTCTCCCCCATCCCCCTCCTGAAATCCAGGAGGAGGGAGGAAATACAAGGCGAGATCAAAAATGTTAACCCTTGTCCAACGCTTGGCAGGCGGGAGAAGGCACGAAACCAATGAACGAAATGTAGAAATCGGTCGTGAAACAAGCAGGGAAGAAACCAGAGGAGAGAAGTAAAGGGGCGGGGGGTGGTGTCTGAAATAGTTCCCTGCACGGATCAGGGCTCCTCTTCCAGATCCGTTTTCTCGGAGGGAAGTCACAAGGTCCCCGCGGCTGTAACCTAAGAGCTGAAGATGGCCGGGAGATTATTTTTACATTAAGAGCAACTCAAGGATGCAAACGTGCCTCTGAGGGGGTTTCCGCTGGGGCATGTGCAGTCCCCTGGCCCCGGCCGCTCCCCGCGGCAGGGCTCCCCTGCCACTCTCCAGCTCAAGCCTCCATGCCTCTTGATTCAGGCCGAAGCACCCAAGATATAAAGAGCAATTTAAGCTTCTTCTCTGAAACTGATCTGCCTTTCCCCATCACACTTTTGATCTAATTTGTTTCTCTGTCCAACTGACTTGGGTTTGCCTTCCCTTGAAAATTCAGTGTACACTTGACATCAATCACGTCTCAGGTCTATGGAGGGATGAGGATAAAATATCAGAGAGGTGACCAAGCATGCCACATGATTCAAATCATCTCCCCATTGATTAATTGGGTTCAATCTGAGTTTCAGAATCATAACAACTGTTGTTCCCCTTCACATAACATCAACAGGGCCTTTAAAGGGAAAGTATCCATTTACTCCAAGGTATGTGATGCATTAAGACTATCATCTTCTATTAAACCTTAAAGGCTGGATGAATTTTAGACAAACTCAATTAGCTCAAGATGGTCCTGTAGTGATTAGACATTGTTAGATTAGACCCCCTTCCCCTTCATCAGGGGATCTTTATATTACCAAAAAAAAAGTTGGTTTTTTTCTGTACATGTGAAAGGGGGCTGGGGGCATTTTGAAAAAGGCTCCTGAATATGGAATTAAACAAAAGAGGAGAACACTTCTTAAAAGTGTAAACATATAGGAACCACCATGTAATGCAAAATTGACCTTCTTGTATGCCTCAGTAACAAACTTGGCTTTTAAACCTATGCAGCAGTCTTGAACCAGAAGTGCATAGATAATTGTGTATTTATACCCAGGCCAGTATTTGAGCATACAATACCCTGAAGCAGGAAGAAAGAACCAGCCACTTCTTAACTTCAGGAGTCTAGCTCCAGATAAATCAAACTATAAGGAATTATCTTGTTTCTCTACTAGGACAAAAGCTCACTTTAGGTCAGGCTTAGCTAACATGTGCTAGGTAATTATTAATCAGTTAACTGTAGTTAAAGTAGGACCACAAATTTAGTCTAGCCATACGGAGAGAGAAAGAGACAGAGGGGTGCGTGTGATTGAAACTACTCTTACCATTCGGGTTTCCATATGTTGAGAAAGATGAACCATTTTTGTGTGTGTTTGATTCTTATCTACCAGATGGGATCACTCATCCTGGTTGTAACTGAAATAATAATGATTAAAGAAAAGCATGCATGCCCTCTAATGTTGTGAATGTGGGCCTCCACACCAGATATGTTCAGCCTGGATCAAGAAATGACCATCAGAAATACAAGCCTGTGCACTCAGTGAATATAATTTCTGATTACTGTTTTGCAAGATGAAACCTCATGAAGCATTTTGCCATTTCTGATAATTACTATGGTTCTATACCTAAACAAAAAGTAAAACTTTGGTGAACCTCTAAAAAACTAAATAAACTGAAAGCATGAAAAACCTAACTCTAGTCCAGGTACCACTTTCCCTTCTGGGATTTAGTCCTTAATAAATATCAGTAACTAGGGTCGCAATAAAGATGTAAAAGCTCAGATTCCCTCTTCCGGGGTACATATGTAAATAACCAGATAATCATCTCCTAAATCTGATGCTAGAAATTAATAAATGAAACATATTTTAGCAGAGAAATTTGAAAGAGCAGACATTTTGGAAATTTGTTGTGGAAAATTTTATATGACAGGCTATAGCTTCACAAGAAAGTTGTACTGGTATGATTCCAAACTGACTTAATTTTAAAAAGACTACGAAAGGCTGTGTGAACACACTTGTTTTACTTCAGATCAGCCTTAATTTAGCTAATCTAGTTAGTTGCAAAAGTTGCCACCCTGCCCTGCTTTCTGCCTAGCTAATCAGTTGAGGATCAGTTTAAACTAACATAAATAAACCACTTATCAGGGCAACAAGAGTGCCCATGCAAAGGTTTGTAGTGGTTTAATTCAGTTTAAAAACTGGTTTAAATTAAGCCTTTGCATAACACAAAATGGGAAACGCTTGTTTCAGGGTAGCCTTTTCTTGTCCCTATGGAACCAAAATTAATGGACCAAGTACTGTCAGATTTACATATATACTTGCAGTGATTTAACTAAAGGTGTGATATTAAAAGGCTTTAGATAAAACTGATAAAACACTATGGACTTACTTACATTAGTTTAAAGCACCCTCATCTCCTTTTAACTTTCCCCTGCTATTTAGTTAATTGACTCAGTACAATATCTGTAAAGTGGATAAGGCCAGAATGTCAGTTTTCGTTACTTTTTGAGAAGATTTTCATAACTGAGCGTGACAGTACAATTCTGCTCTCTCTCCTACAGGCCAACGCCCATTGAAGTGAATTAAAAAGTCAATACAGCTGAAGATTTTTTATGCCTAATGCTTCAGTAAAGTCTGAAGTCTTGTCTTGACATGGCAAAAGTGGCAAAGAGGAGGCTGATCTTAGATGAGAAAGCTCATCCATGCAGCAGATGGAGTTTTATGAGGGTCTGCAATGACAAAAATCTGAGGGTCTGCCTCTGACAAATGTTACTACCTTGTCTTATAAATATAAAGTACATGTCTCCATCTTGCTTTTTCTAACAGAAATATAGACCAATGTAGCCATTAAAAACAAACCAAAACCTACCAAAAAAGCCCAGCCACTGAAAGATGGCAGTTAAGGGAAAGACTCATGACAGATGTCCATCATACTGCCTAATGTGTTCTCAGAAGATACCACAGCATTGAGGTGATTTAAGGCAGTTTAAGAAGAGAGGTGAGGAATTACAGCACTTTCAGTTCTTAAGGTTCCCTGACATTTCCCATTATAAGCCCCTGTTCAGTTATTTCTAGATCAGTGTACTTTTTATCAGTATGGGTTGAAATTTCCCTACCATGTGTTTGCTTCAAGCTGAAGAAATCTGGAAAATTGCCTTAATTTTTTTAGCTGTTTTCAAGAATGAGACTAGGGGAAAATGTACTGGTTGGTTCATGTTTAAAAACTACCTAAGTCCTTTGAAATGCTATAGTGCTACAGTACTTCAAAGCAGGGATCTGATCTTTGGCAGAGGGGTAACCTGTGTATCAGTCAAGGAGGTGTCTTATGCTATTCCTGTGAAAAACTGTCTATATTTCGCCACACTTGTGTGTAGTGACTGAGAAAGGGGACAACAAGAGAAAGGGTGTTTTCAAGATTAAGGCAGTCAAATGTTGCCTTGGAGAACCAGTACTATCTTGTGGCACAATTACTTATTCTGCTGAAATGCATGTGTAGATGGTGACAGGGGCTGGCTGGGACACAGGGGTGCTAAAGTGCCGGGGGCTGCCTGCCTCATGTCTCCACACTTTAATGCTTTCATGCCCCAGCTATCCCCCCGCTGCCACCCAGAGCCCAGGACTGACCCACCAAGCATGTTGCAAGCCTGGGGCTACTCTGCCTCAGCTCAAACTTCTGCTGTCCTGGACTCATGTGCAGAAACTAAGCCCAGGAGCAGCTGACTGTTGCAAACAGCTCCAGAGTTTATTATGCTGCATTAATTGCATGCACCCAAGGATGAGATGCACCTAGTGGGTACTTTGTTTTCTACATGATCCACTGTATACTGCTAAATATGCTGAAAAAGTCATGACCTAGGCATGCCAAACTGGGTACCCAAAATTAGGGGATACTTTTGACTTTAATCTCTACTTGCCTCAATTCTCTATTTCTAAAAGGAGAATAACAAACTCCCTTCATCTCATAGGGATGTTCTAAAAAAGTATGTGTTTAATTTCAAAGTGCATCATGCATTGCAGGGCCAAATTAAGGTTCCACATACAAACCTTCTTATTGGTATTTTCAGATTTGTGAGTGCTTGGTTTTAGCAGCTTTCCAATTATTGTTATGTACTATAAAGCATTGTTATTACTTCCTGACTGTATCAAATGAGAAGATGGGCTGGGAACTCACAGACCACTGTTAGCACATACAGCCCTTGATAAGTGGCAGAATCTCTCCTGGCCTCAAAGTGCCCTATGGAGAGCCTCAAAGAGTCATGTGGACAGAACCAGGCATAATGGCATTTATTAAGTATATTTAAAAGGCAAATCCATGTCTTTTAAAGTCTGATTATATTGGAAAAGCTTTTTGGGCATACTGGAAGGCTCTATCCAAGATTCTCAGTTTTGGAATAGTACCAACAGTAACATCCATCTATCTGGAGTTGTATCTATGAGAGTTGTTTTAGTTCAGTTTCCTGTCTTGTCTTTTATTTCTCATGTGCCGCATAGTCACCTTCCTTCAAGCTTTCTTAGCCAACCACTTGGATGAAGGATGAGGAAGAAGGACTGGTGGAAGGAGGACCAGTATATGAAAATAATTCCATATCTTGTAATTGTTGGTGATATAGAGGTGGGGTAGAAGGCTGAAGGAGACACCTGTGCAGCTCAGTTTAGAGATAATTGTTCTAAATAATCTATGCAGCTCTCTATAATGATACCAATTTTCTATCATCCACATAAGCTGCAAGTTTATCCTAGAACACTCGCCTACCCCCATCTCTCATTTGGAATGAGATATGTGCTCAAGATCAACTCCCCAAAGCAGCTGAATGCAAGGAAATGAAAGAAAGAATGCACTGAATTAGACCTGGATTTGAACTTTTAAGTCTCCGCTTGCTGAGCACAACTTTTCACTTTGGATTTGACTGATCCAATAGCCATGAACGTGTGCATATGTGTGTGCATGTGCGAGAGAGGGAGAGAGAAAGAGAGCGAGAAAGTGTGTATGTTCAGACTCTGGGAACTTCAGGCTGATACAGCCCCAAGTTTATTCTGAGCCTCAATTCATTTAGCATTTGCAGGGTGAACTATTTCAAGAATGTGCAAGAATCAGTCCCTAAAAAGGCAGACTGAGAAGTGGTGGAGTGTGGGGGATGGGATTGTACAGTAAGGCAGCATTTCCCCTGGCAGTTTGAAACAGATCTTTTTTTTTCATCCAAGTCAAATCCCCCAACACGACCTGAGAAGTTTTCCAATAAAATATAGATGTAACCTTATCTAAACTCAGTGCAGCAAATGTACGATGGATAATGTGTAATTAATAACAGAAAATAATGTTTCCCCTGTTATTAAATCAAGGCCCCTTTTGGCTTTTCACCCTCATATAAGTGTCTCTAGTTTTATGACAGCAATGGACAACATTAATGTGTGTGAGTATGTGTGTGTGTGTGCTGTTGGCAAAAGGCTCACCTAACTCTAGCTAGAATTGGCTTAGGGTGGGTTTTTTTTTTGCCTCTAGTAGTTTATATGGAGTTTGGCCCCCAGATGAACTCAATCAGTGTATGAAACTGATCCGGTTCCTTTGAGTACAGATTCCATCCATATATCTCAGCGTAACTATATCTAACTATTTACACACATAAATAGACAGACAAGGAAGGGGAGCATTCCTGTTGGACTCCCTAATGCATTTCCAGGCTTGAATAGATACTGGAAGAATGTATCAATATTTATATGTGCTTGCAGCAAACAAGTAGGAAACAAAGAGCAGTTGAACTATGCTATAAGGAATAAGCATTTTTGTTACAGTGCAGTAAATCCTTGCTGCTTACAAAAGGATGGCTTCTCACTGGAAATTATTTCCTGCTTTAATTTTTGCTTCCCATCAGCAAGTTGTCACTGTTGACAAAAATTACCTTGTGTGTGTGTGTGTGTATATACTTTATAGAAATGGAATAATTAGAGAGAAAAATGGAGCAACAAAATGCATTATCAGCAGGGATTTTTTTTAACCCATACTGTTCTTTTTTGAATATCTCCCCCTCCCCCACCCCACTATGCTCATGTAAGTAATGCTATCGAGCTCCAAAGGTCACCAGGCTTGTCTGATGTATAGGCTTCCCTTCTGATTCATTATGTTTGATGCACAGCTTTTCCTGGAGTCAACTCAGCCAAACCTTTGGGTTAATGGAAGCCACACCAGCTCCTAATCCAGTAGCTTTGAATTCTTCTGTTTGTATTGGATATAGAGGCTGAGGCGCTGTGGAAAAGCCTGGTCTTTTAGGGTCAGAGAAGTTCCTTTTGATCATCATCAGCAGTGATGTGAACCAGAGGTCACACATTTTCCACCAGTCCTCCAGATCTACCAGACAGCAGCAACTGTGTCTGCTTGTTCCCCCTGCTGAAGTCATGCAATGCTTCTCATTCCACCTCCCACGTGCCACTGGGACCTGGCATTCCCCTTCTGCCACTGGCTTTCCAGGGACTCTGGACCACGAAGGACAATATCTTGTCACCACCTTAAGTCATTTGAATAAAACTCTTCCCCCCCCTCCATTCAATTGAAAGGCAACAAATTATTTGCTCATCCTAGAGGTCTGTACCTTTCCCCAGCATGTTTTTCCCTTAGCAATTTCCTGAAGGCACTAAAAGAAGTGGAGATATTAGAATCCTTTAGGATTCAGAGCAAAACATTTTCCTCAAAGATGCGTGAAAAAAGACTCACCTTCATTGCATCCATGGAAAACCGACAGGAGTAGCCAGGCTTTAGGGATTTACTGATCTGTCATAATATTTATACATAGATCTGTTTAGGGATACATCACATACTTCTCACCCTATCAGTTTGCCTATCACATGAAGCTCTGCAAGTACATGTAAGTATGTGTAGAGGTAAAATATTTTTCTTCCTGTAGCAAAACTAAAAATGTCACTAATCTATTCTTTTTGCATCTCTCTCTCTCTCTCTCACACACACACACAGGCACACACATGCACGTGCACACACACAGCCATTTGTTGCATAATTTGCATGTCTGCCCAGTTCTCTGACTATAGTTTCCAAAGGGGTAAACATAACCCCTGCCTTTTGTGCTGTGATAAAAGGAGTGTCAAGAAGGTTTCACCAGCCTTACTGACTGATAAGTCTTCAGTTCAGCAGTCAGAGATGCCAGCCTTCACCATCTCTGTGTGAAGTAAATACCGCACTACATTTTTGACAACAACCCTCCCACCAAACAAAAAACCGCTCGCAAGTTCAGGACATATCAACTTGTTGGTTTAGTACCAGCAAAAGGACTCAATGCTATAATACCTTTCTCCTGCAGTAGGATAAAGACAGAACCGAAGTTGCAAACATTTATCCTTTGGCTGATAAAGGTATTTGTAGATGTTCCTGTTAGAAACAGATCCATTCAGATAAGGTCAGAATGCAACTGGCATGTGACACATGGATCTTTAATGGGGGAGAAAAGGAAGTAGTCTTTTGTTCCCTTGTTTGTGCCTTACAGGGGTGGGCTACTCTCCTAGATGTAAGAGCTGCTGTTCAGCTCTCCAGGTGTTAGACCCTTAACAACAGGTTTGGTTGGTAGAGCACAGCCTATGCCCTTATTGTCCTGGAGGCCCTTGAAGAGGATTACCTGCAGAAGGAAGCACACATAGCACTCTTCTAACAATGCTTTGGATCCGAGGAGGGATTGGAACAACTGGCCACTGCCTTGGCCTTTGTATGTTGATATATAGCTGAGCCCAAATGCTAAATCACAACTGCACATGAAAGTCCACAATGAAACCAGGATCATGAATAGAGCTGGTCAGAAAACAGATTGTCTAGCATGGAGCAGAAGATGGAGGGAGAGACTTTCTTTCTAATTAATCATAATAGGGACAAATATTTTACAAAAGAACATTGTAGAAAAAAACATGGGTTGTCAATTAATGATCAGTTTTCCTCATTATTTTACAGCAAAAAAAGTTTAAAAGCTACATTTAAAAAATAATACATCAAAACAATCCAAAGTACTTTCCATTCTGAAAACAATATTACCAAATGTATCAAAAAGAGTCTCAGTGACATCATAGTCCCTGGGGAAAAAAAACAACTTGTTCCACCAAAAATGGCATTGTCTGGTGGAAAACGACTTTGACAATTTTTATTTTTTTTGCAGGCAGCTCAAACAACGATGCAGACTACAAGGCAGGGGAGAATCAAGTGCGGTGTTCCAAAGAGGAACCATGGTAGCCACACGGCCCTGCACCACCTCCTATTCAGTGCTAGGCTGTGACAGCACAGCTGGCCCACAGAATCCATTTGAGAAACAGGTGGAAACAAGTTACACTTTAGAAATGAATGTGTTGTGCTAATTGTGTGTATTCATAGAAAAGCCCCCTTCCCTGCCTCCCAAATCAAAGCATGCATTTGTTTCCAGTATCCTTCCACTCTGAAGATCATTAATACACTGTGACACTGAGGTCACAGGTCAAGTTTGAGATTATGGTCCACATCCTCAACTGATGTAGCTCTTAAGTGGAAGGAGTGACACTAATTTACACTTGGCACTCTGCTAATTTACACCAATGAGGACTTGTCTCCTTGGGGGGAAACTGGGAAAAACTGCTTTTGAAACAAGCTGTCAAGGGTTCTTCCCCATTTAATAGTCATCAAGGACTTCAGGACTAGACATTCATATCATCGGAGGGGGCAGGTCCTCAGCCTGTGTAACACTGGCATAGCTCCATTTATGCTTGTCTCCTTTTATGCTTCTGTTCACAATGATTCTATACTGTTGTCAATCAAATGGCTTCCAAGAAGGACTTTACTTCTGATTTACACCAGCTTGAGTGAAATGAGAATTAGGCTCCATAACATTTTGTTTCTGCTTCCTTTTCTCCCTAGGTAATAGTAGCTGTTGGGAAGTATCAGGTCTGAACAGCGCTTTAGTAGTAACAGTCCACCAACATCATAAGAGTTGTTTTTATTCGCCTTTGGGTTGACTTAAAAACATAAAGATCTTAGGGTAAAGAACTCATCTGCTTCTTTTACTGTCCTGCCATTTATCTCCTGCTTGAAGCTTCTGTTTGTGACATCAAAATTGGCTCCTACAGAAATGTTTATGACATCAGACAGGATGGTGGTTTCAAGCAGAGAAAAGCAGTGGGAGCAGATGATCTCTTAAAAAACAACAATGTTACAAGAATGTAAATATTAGTAAATTTAGAATGAAGGACGAAATATACACTAACCATGGGAAACAGATACACAAATTTTTCTGAACAAGGTTTCCACAAAGCATCAAATGCAGAAGGCCTCAGTCCTAGAAGTTTGACACACATGCTTAATTTTAAGCACAGAAATTATCCCACAAGAATCAGTAAGGCTACCTACATGTTTAAAGTTAAGCACATGAATGTTTGCAGGATTAGGCCTATAGTTTGCAGCATAGGTAGAAACAATTCTGTAGTTCTTTTGCAAAACAAAACTTCACCAGAAACATATTTTAAGAATTTTAGTTGACCAAAAAATGAATGTTCTGACCTTCTCTAGGTTATATCAAACAAGTTAATAGAAAAATAATACATTTCGTTTGAGATTTCACAGGGGAATGACATTTTTACATTGTAAATCTCAGTCACCTCAGATTACATTTTATTTGAGCTTTTGAGGGCTTTTTGTGGTACTCTGGCATCACTATTTGTATTTGGAAAGGGGGGGGGTCTGGGTTTTGTGAAATTTGCATTTGGGGGCTGATGTTGGACCATTATGAGTATTCTTGGGAGGACTTACAACTGGCTTCTACTCCTACCTCTGCTTTGCTGTGAATCTGGGCATAACACTTAACCTCCATATGTCTCATCTTCTCTCTACGCCTTTAAAAGGGGACTAAACAACATTTCTTGACCAGGAAAACTTGCCAGATCCTTGGATAAAAGGTGATCCTTTCCTGACAACCCACAGGATTTAAGATCTGCTGCACTGCTTTCAATGTCAAGCCTATGTAATATATTTACAAAGCTGGAAAGCAGGGCCTTAATACAGGATGGCCCATGATACTATTGCCTGCTTCCTCTGGATATCAGTGTCAGAGAGCCTTCTTTGATTTGACAAGTTTTTGGTTTCTGTGTAGGGAATGGGCACAAGTTATGAAGTACAAATTTCATTTATAATTTATTAAAATTGTTTGCTTACTTGACAGTGACAACAAGTAAAGGATTATCAGTGATAAGGACTCATTTATTACCCTGGATCCCACTGTAGCAGTTAAGCAGGCTGTAATGTTGTTATCCAAACTAGAACTGGCCAGCATGCTACCTGTAGCATTGCTACTCTTGGGAAAAACATAATGGAATCTTTTGTGATCAGAAGTGGTCATGACCTTGGTTTCACATCACATAAAAAAAGACAGGGCCAGTAGCAGAGTGACCCCAATACAGAGTGTTGAAAAGAGCCAACTGCCTGAATCACTAACATCGTCTCATAAAGCAGTTGGAAAACGGGGGACAGATTTGTCACACACAACTGGATCACATGAAGAATGGGCTGGATGAGAATGTGCTCTCAGTAACCATCTCAGACAGACATATAACAAAATCTTCCACCACTGGCACTAGCTAATATCCATGTCAGCAGTCTTTGCAGAGAGGCCAAGGACTGAACAGGATATAATCCATTTAGATCTGGGGAAATCCTGCATGAGGATACTGCTTCTTAGATCATATATCATGCTTTTTATGTGATAGCATGTCAGTCTCAGGCTATATCTACACTGCAATTAGAAGGCATACTGAGCTAGTTTAATTAGCTAGAACAGGTACCAACAATAGAGAAACAGGGTCAGCCCACGGGTCAGGGTGACCTGCACAGACATATCCATGACCCATGGCTCAAGATCATGTTGCTGTAGCTTCACCGCTATCTGTACACAAGTCAGATTAAACTCTCCCATGAGTACAAATACACCTCAGACTACAGTGTAGACCAGTGATTTTTCACCAGGTGCTGTGGCACCCTGGGGTGCCTCATGATCATTTTAAGGGTGTCTTAAAACTGCTAGCACAGTTAAGTGGGTGTGCAAACAAGGTTCACAAAATAAACCCTGGGATTTCAAATAGGAATCCATGGTGTTCAAAACATTCCGGCCTCCTGTGGGCTTTTTGAGTTCTTTGCAACAGAAAAACTGCTCCATCATTTTATCTATAGTCAAAAAACAAGTGAAAACTAAGAGCTTACATTTTCCCAAGGGTGCCTTGAGTCTAAAAAGGTTGAGAACCATTGGTGTAGACAGATCCTAGCATAGACAGAGTTGTCAGTCTGATGTCTTTCATCAGATCTTATAAACCAACCTAAAAAAGGGTAGTAGATAGAAGGGATAATTCTAACAATCCTTCCCCCAACAATGTTTAACATTCCCATTGGAAAAAGAGTCTACCCTAAGGGCCATTTTCGACTCAGTGCTGTACTGGATTAATTTATGATTTTTTTTTAAACTGATTGAGTTAACACAGGCTTTGCACTGGTTTATTTCATTCCAAACATAGTTTAGGGCTTATCTATACAGGAAAATTGCAACAGTTTAGTTTAAATAATTTTAAATCAGTTTTGTTAAATGGGTGTGAACTCTTGTACGGACACATTTATATTGGTTTAAGAGCAGGTTAAACCACCCATAATTAAACCAATTTCAACTCAACTTATACTAAATTGAAACAAGCCTGGGCTGAAGGAGGAGGTTTGTACAAACATTTGTATTTATCTAAACTGCTTCAACTAAACCCATGCAAACTTGCATGTAGACTGTGTCATACAAAAAATGAAGAATTCACAGCAGATCTCCATTACATGGAATGAGGAAAGGATCAGAGGGGGTCTTACAGTCAGCCTCATTGACCTTGATTCTTTTCTGACAGTGGTTTAACACAGATGCAATTCTCCTACATTTAGTGCAGTTGCACTGCTATAAACATAAACCTAATCAAACATTGTTGCTATACAAGATGAGATCAAGGGACCAAAGAATGAGACTGAACTTTGGGAGAAGTAAGATTTGTTTGGTAATATCTTCCTTCACACATATTCACTGGGCCATCACAACTACAACAAGTGCTATATTGAACTCTGACAAATTTGGATTTGAATTAAACTCCTAACTTTGTGCTCATGCTGGAAAGATAAACTCAGAGACCACCTTATGAATGCTTTGGCCTTTTAGAATAAATTGTTCTTTATTTTATACAAGAAGTAATTAGCTGGTTTTAGTTAGGAAAAATGATTATATGTATGCTGAACACTAACTCAGGTAGCAGTGTTTATGTTAAGCCAATGGAGGGATCTAGTAAAATATTTTGAGCGCCAATTAAAGAAGGATCTTCCTCAAGAAAAATGTATTTGTGTAACTCGATCAACTAGCATATTGGATGTTAGGGTGGTTTCACTATATACATTGTTCTCATCCACTGAAAATCAAAGAGTAGCTCCACGTCACTCGGCCCACCTGAAAGGATGCCCTGTAGCAGGCAGAGAGCACAAAGCCTAAAGCGCACAAAGAAGGGGAGAGAGCTCTACAGAGACATGGCAAAGTGGAGAGTTGAGGCATATATTTATTTTTCCATATATGCAACAATTTGTGTAAGGATAATCAGAAAATAATGAATCTGCTGGAGCTTAAAGGTAAAGTTCAAAAGTTTGCTTTGGATATAGAGGGTTGCAGAACAGAGGTTTCTCAGGGAGATCATAACAGCAGGGAAAATCTCATTCATTTTCAGAAGAATTCAGTAGAGATTGTTGCCAAGTATATGCATACTGTATTCTGTTATGATTAATAGCACTGAATCTCTAGATCTAACTCAGTTTTAGAGGGAACCAAGTAGGAACTAACTTCAGTGGGTGTTTTACCTCAGTATGGATTGAGAAAGAACAGAAGGGTCACCTATGCCAGATTCTATTCCACTGATTGGGTATCATCAAGGTGGACGCAGGTGCGACTATTCTACCCTGCTTTAGTCTGAAAAAGCCATTAAGGCATCCACCCAAGGCAGCTCGGCATTGGGGTCACTACAGAACTGTACCAGCCCAAAGAAGGACAGAATCTGGCCTCCTCACTGATGCAAAGGGAGTATATCCATTGCTGCATCACTTCAGGGGATGACTTCATCTACAACAGGGGTATCAAAGATACAGCCCACGGAGTCCTACCATACACCCCTGGTGCTGATTGTGAGCCCTGGACTGGCCCCACATGCTTCATGTAGCACATAGGGCTGGTTTAGGGTATGTGTTATACATGGCACATGGGGCTGGTCTGCAAGCCTAATTCAGCCTATGAACTGACCCTGTTCCCCTCATATAGCCCATAGCATCTGATGAGTTTGATACACTGATCTATAATGATAGTACTACAGGTAATAGGAGCAAAAGTTACTGGGTGTGGTTCTTTGGCTTCATATCCTGGAGATCAAACCTCTGGACTGGAAAAAAAAAATCTATGAATCTATACTCTGAACCCCACTGATGTAAGGCTGGGAGCCAGGGCCTTAATTTGGCTTCCTGTTTGCAACCAGAAGAGACACTAAAGAAAAAAGTGAGTAATGGTACAAACACATCTTTTAGGTACATAAGTGGATGTAGGCACTTAAGTACAATTCCACCCCACTCCAGTTCCTGAAGAACAGTTCATGCAAAAGGTGGGTGGGTGGGTAGGTCCTCTTCCTTGCTGCTTTGTCCAACTCAATCTAAAAGGTAAGATGACAGCAGTTACTTAGTGGATGTGTTAATGGATTTTCAGGACAGTGCGGAATAGTATTGCACTCTGGCATCTAAGTCTACCTAGACTCCCAATAGGTGGAACAGCACCTGCTCTGCAGATTTTCCTCCATTACTAGATAGAGAGTGGCCATTTCTATACTTCTTAGGATGAGTGAGCAATACTCCATCAAAGCTGCCACTCTTCTTTGGCTGATGCAATGAGAACTCCTTTCCTGTCTCAATCTCCTTTAGTGGTTCTTGCACTCCCAGGAACACAGGAGTTGCAGTTATGCAGCAAATAATTTGCAAAAGAAAAAACATAAAGGGACTAAGATTTTTCTTGAGCACAGGGCCCATACAAACAAACAAAGCTCCATAGAAGCCATGAAAGAGAAAAAAAAATCATCCTTTCTCCTCTTCATAGTGACTTGAAATTGCAGTGAACATTTCTGTTGGAATGTTGAAATTGCAATACTTTTGTCCAATTGCAAGAAAACTGAATAGTTAAGTAAAATATTTGCTCAGCCCTTTGAATCAACACATTCTCACTTATCCCAGAAATGTTGTCTGGTCCCCTTTTATAGGGGTAGGGAGAAGATGAGACATACGGAGGTTAGGTATTATGCCCAGGATCACAGCAAAGCAGAGGCAGGAGTAGAACCCAGTTGTAGGTACTCCCAAGAATACTCATAATGATCCAAAATCAGCCGCAAAATGCAAAATTCACAAAAACCTGACCTCCCCCCATTCCAAATATAAATAGTGATGCCAAAATACCACAAAAAGCCCTCAAAAGCCCAAATAAAATGTAATCTGAGGTGACTGAGATTTGCAAAGTAAAAATGTCCAGTTTTCCTATGAAATCTCAAACTAAATGTACTACATTTCTTTTAACTTGTTTGACATAACCTAGAGAAGGTCAGAACTTTCATTTTTTGGTCAACTAAAATTTTACCTAGGACACTGCAGAGCTGGTTGAAAAGCACTAGTTATTTCTGTGGGAGATTTTTCTCTTTTTTGCAGCAAGTGCTCACAAAGTCAATGAGTAAGTACTTTTATTTCTTATATATACACACATACATACATATACATATACATACACACACACACATATCTAAACTAGTTTGCATCTCTTGGCAACCCCTATAAGAAAAAAACAAAACAATCTGGTTCATTCATCTGCTATAATAAATGGAAATTAGTTACAATCAAATGCACTATAATACATACAAATTATGTAATGACACAGGGTTATAGTGTCAACTGCATAGCTATTCAAGGAAGCAAAAATTTCTAAAAGAGGAGTTTATGAAGTTTAAAGAACCATTCCCAAAAAGTTGGACCAAGACCCTAAGACTAAATTTGCAGGTGTATTTTTAAGGCACAGGAGGGACTCCTCAGGCTATTCCTGGGGTGACAAATTTTTCTTTTTATGTAATCTAGCCCAGAGTAGAACCAGAGGAAAATCATTATGACAGACAATGTAAATGTATGATACCATTTATTTCTATACGTGTACTAGGGGAGTCAGTGGTAGGAAGGAATTGTGATATGATCAGCATGCATGAGATGTTCATAACCTTACTAGGCAAGTGATCTTTTGGGGCTAGATCTCCAGCTGGTGTAACTTAGCATAGCTGTAACAAAGCAAATGAAGACCTTCAGCAAGATTGGGCTTATTGACTTGTAGAATTGTTTTTGGAGTAAGGTGTTGCTCAATGTGAGGGAAAGCATCAGAATCTGGCACTGTATTTGAAGGCAAAGCAAATAAGTTCCCATGTCTTGCGTTTAATTTTATCCAGAAAGTGGAGGGGGGAAGACGGGAGGCAGAGAGAAGAGTCTGGACTATTATTTGTCTTTAACTCTGTTTTCCCAAGTCTAACGATTCCTAGCCAAACTTATTGGGAGAAAATACAACAACTCTTGACCTTAGCAGCAGCATAGAAGGTAAAAACAAAGATGGTCTTGTGTGTTCTTCATTCTAACATGATATTCACATCACCACTGGGGAAACCATTAAAGAAAATTGCTGTAAACTATCCAAGTATCTTTCTCAGCTGGTCAACATTTATAAAGTAGGACACATCTGTTCTAGCTCCTTTGGATGAAAAGGAAAAAGAGTTGGGAATTGTCCCACCTAATACTGAGATAAAATATGACTGCGAGACATGAAGCCATAGAAAGGTGCTTCATCTGCAAGAGACCTTGTGTTGATCAACCCCTCACTCTCTCTCTCTTCTCTTTCCCCCGCCCCTGCCCTTCCCACCCCTGCTTCTTTTTAAAACATTCCAGGTTTTGACCAGACCTCCAGATTTATGATGTGTTTCACTTTTTGAACACTCTTGGATCACATTTGGGTGATGAAAGCCTGATAGGTCTGTAGATAGCTCTGTGTGTGTGAAGGGAGCACTTAATGAATAAAATATAATATCTGCTGTCTCACACATGCACCCCCCCCCACAAATGTGTCTTTTTACACAATCTTTAGCCAATGCCACGTTTGCCAAGAACCTTCCCATACTACACTTCAACCTCAGCTTACTTAAATGAATTCCAAAACATAATACTGGGGGCCACAGTGTTGCTTGAATCCACATACTTAATAAGACTACAAGGAATATATGGGGGAAAAAGACACAACAATACAAGCGGTACATGGTAACTAAATCTGTTGGAGCTGTAAGTGTGGTAAATGCATGTTTCTCTACTATTTGGATACCTCTGCTCTGCTTTTAACAGCTGCTGTAATAAACTTCCCAGAAAGTATTGGATTCACAGAAGTGTTATTAGAAACCTTAACAGAAACCTAATGGAAAAGATATATCAACTGAACAAACTGGAGAGATAATCCCTGCTACAATAAGGAAAAATGTGGACTGGGTCTCTCTGTCTTAAGAGACAAAATAAAAACTGCCCTGTGCATATTCTTTTCTTTCCTTTTTGGAAAGCTCTAATTACAAGTGTCTTGAAATTCCTTCTGCATAAAGTTTCCTTCAGGAGCTGCCAAAAAAGGAATGTTTGGAAACTGTGTTTTAGGTATAATTCTTAGTTGAAATGAATGCAGCTTTGCCCTTCAGTGACAAAACATTTAATTATAACTATTCCAATGTATTCCACACTGGGGAACTGGATTCTTGACACACATAATATTACTGACATTACTGCTTGGCAAAAGTTGAACCTCTGTTCTCACACTGTTACACAAATATACTTATTGTGGCAATGGTTTTATATGGCTGAAGTCTCCATTTGCACATGTTCACAATAAAAAACACTCCCTCCCCTCCTCCCCCATTAAATAATGATTAATGTTTTGTTTTGGGGTATTTTGGGGTGGGGGAGATACAGTTTTAGTGGCCTGGGAACTGTCTGTTGGATTTCCATGACTCTTTTGTTCTCTTCATCTCTTGCTTTATGCTTTTTTTATATACCTTTTAAAAATCAAGTCTTCCAGTTCTTAATTCTTCTCTTTCTTTACTTTTGCTTTATGGTGAAGCATCAATAGAAACAGAAAGATTTTATTGAACTAAAAAGACACCCTGATGCCACTTAAAAGCAACTCTGCTGATACAGATGGTATGTGATATTTTTTCTTCCATATAGGGAGTTTTGCATCAAAACAGAGCACCTGACTCCCATTTGCACCAGCTCTCTGTCAGTATAATGGGGGCCTAAAGGTGGAACAATTTACATGTACATCCACATTAGTGCTCCTTTAATGACAACCAGGTCCAGGATTCTTGTTTGCTGCAGGTCACTCCTTACTTCCTGCAGCTGACCATATTACTTCTGTGACATCATAACAACTGTGACATCACAGAAGACTACTATTCCCTTTGCTGAAGGAGCAGGAAACAGAATTCTCATAGAAACTTCCTCTCCCAACTCTTGAGGGATCAGTACTGCCGAATCAGGCCTTCAGAAAGGAAACATGGCAATGTTGTTGGCATATAGGTTTTGAACTGAGACTACACAGGGAAGTTAGCAGGGTTGTGAGAAACAGCACCTTTTTGTTTCAATTTTTGTTTCACCATAACAGTGTTTTGCTTTGTTGTATTGTTTCAAACTGCTGTTCCGTTTTGTTTTGTCAAAATTGTTTTGTTGTCTTGATGGGTTTCTATGTTTTGCCCATAGGCTATAATGGGGAATCATGAAAATGCCTAAACCTTCGTCATTTCCTGCCTGATTCAGATGCAAATTGCAGGGATGGTAGCCCCTTCTGAGGGCATGAAGCTTGCCAAGTTTCAAGGAGATAGGTGCTAAGGTTTCTGGGAACCTGCGCCTCAAACTGTTCAAAGTAAAACTCCTGACATTTGCTGGCAGCAGCAGTTTCCTCTCATCCAGGGTGCACATCTGGGGGGCCTGCACCCCTAGAAGG
This sequence comes from Crocodylus siamensis, assembly GCF_052110815.1. NCBI lineage: Eukaryota > Metazoa > Chordata > Crocodylia > Crocodylidae > Crocodylus > Crocodylus siamensis. Next base: position 51,488,334 of record NC_143403.1, read on the forward strand.
GCTGCGGGGTTATGCTGGACTCCTCCCAAGGGTGCGGGCCTCAGGGTCTGTGCACCGGACAAGAGGAGGGTGCCTTTGCCATCTGGGACTGGCGCTGGGTGCAGCCTGCACCCAGCACCCTGGAAGATTGCTGTTGCCGCTGGTCCCAGGTCCCTCCTCTCATCCGGCACACAGATCTGTGGGCTTGTACCCCAGGGAGGAGTCTGGCACTGCCCTCCTGGGGGGTGTGAGCCCTAGATCAGTGCACCAGATGATAGGAGCCTGCCGCTGCTGCCTGTGACCGGCACTGAAGCCAAGTAAGCCCGGCTTTGAAACTTGAAACATTTTGAAACTTTCAAAACATTTCAAGTGCTGTCGTTTCATTTTGAAGCTGTTTTGAAGCCTTTTGTTTCATTTTGATTTTGCTGTTTTGAGCTTGAAACGCACTGAAATAGCTTTGAAATGAAACACCCGGCAAAATTCTGCACAGCCCTAGAAGTTAGTGTATGCTAAGATAGGATGTGAACTTACAGATCATGTGCAACTCCATGCTTAACTTTTACCAGCTGCTGTATTAAGTGGACGTTTAGCTCAAGATAGGTTGCTCCACTCAGTGTTCACCAAGGCAGGTTTTCTATTTCCCTTTGTGTATTTAAATAGCAGCTTCCTAGCCACATAGGCTGTGTCCAGATGAGCACAGCCATGTACAATGTGGTGCTGCAGACATTCTTCATGTTGCAAGGTATCAGCACAGGGTTTTTTTTTTGACCCTGGGAGATCCTGGGGTCAAAAAAAAAACCTGTGCAAAAAAAAAAGTGGAGCAGTGCATACTGGGGCAACAACGTACGCTGTACAGAACCAGAGCCTGGCTGGCCAGAGCCATGCTCCAGCTGCTGGCCAGGCTTCAAGTGGCAGAATTGCCACTGCTGCAGCCCTGGAAGCACCCAGTAAGGCTGCTGGGGCCAGCCCAGTGCTGGCCTCAGCATCTTCTACTCAATCCAGGGTAACCTGCTGAATGCCAGAGGGCACAAGGCATGCTGCTTTCTCTTGTCCCAGGGGAAACAAACATGCTTAAAAATGTGTCAGGGTGCTTACAAATGTGGAAAAAAAACCCCAAACCAGTGCTTTATATTCAGCTTGGCATGCCCCAGCACCAAGCACAGCACATGCCCAGATGAGGTATTATGTCAGTTTGACCCAGCTTGTCCAGCATCTGAATAGCTCGCACCCTTCAGTGCAGCTTTTCGGTACTTTCATCTAATAGCTGATTCAATCAGACTCACTAGAAGTCCTTCAGTGTCTCCCTTATTTGAAGACTCCATATTTGTGCACAGGAGGCCCAGTTGTGGAGCCCAAGATGCTGGATCCAGGATGGTTATCTGGACATCTGCAGAGTGCCAGAGATGTGTTTGTAGATGGTGCTGGTGATATGGGGACCAAAAGGAACCCTCACTGTGGGGAGCTGGAATGGACAGGTTAGTGACTGCTCGCACCCACAGTGCCACAACACGTGAATGAGCTGTCCAGGACCAGGAACATGCTGCAAAGGTCCAAGAAAAAGGTCTAAAGATGGCCATCCACTTTCTGAGGCAGGCCTCATGCACTGCTATGAAGCTGAGCAAGCCACTTTACCAGGATAAAGAGTTTATGCACAGGGTCAAAGACCACTTGAGATTCAGCTATAACACCCCTATATCATGTCAGCACTGCCTCCCATGGGAAGAACGTTGCCCTCCTGGGCCAGAGCAGTTGCTCAGGCTGCCACCCTCCTTTCCTCCCACCTCTTTGGGGTGACATGCCTGAGAATCACAAAGGGGGAGAGGATGGTGTGACGGCCAGAACCAAAGAAATTAATAAGCAATAAATATGTGCTTCTTAGAGGCATTTGGAATTTTTGTCTAACATAAAGCTTGTATTTTTGTAACCCACAGATGTAACTTGTAACTGTTTGTGGAACTGACTAGGCCTCAAAGACAAAGCTATAGCTGTGAAATTAGCTGACCTAATGGTTTTTCCTTGCTCAAAATTTAGCCTTGATGATGATAAAAACTGGATTCAACCACCTGGCCTACCCAGCACATTCCAGGAAAGCACATCTCAAAAAAGCATAGTCAGAGAGTTCTAAAAGGGTTGGGCTTAGGCAGAGTAATGTTAATTTCAAACCTGAAGATGCTGTGTCATAATTTGCTTATTGGATAAACCCAAGTCTGGGTAGTAACCTTTTATAATAATTTTTAACACCCTTTAATCCCATAAGGTAATAGCTATAGGACAAGATTATAAATGGCTCTAAAGCCAACAGATTAGCATAAGACTAAGTATAAAAAGCGCATGCATCTAGGGGCCAGTAGGAAGGAGAGAACAGAATGGTTATTGCTGTTCCAAGCCCAGACTCCGGACTCCCAGTGTGAGTGAGGATGGGATCCTGATTAAGGGACCTTCCCCGGTAATCCCTCGGACAACATTGATCGGGGACACCTGACTTCACTGGAATCACCTGGCGCGCACCTGGCATTGAGGGACTATCAATAAGTTGCCAACCCATGTCTGCCTATTTGTTGTTTTCAACAACCAGTGGCTGATATCATCACAATGCTCTGCTGGCCTATGTCAGATTGATCTATTTATCTGTTGTCATTATGTGTTGTTATTATTTAGTATTAGCTCTTTAATATTACATTATCTGCTTATCGCATTAATCTTTCTGTTAAATGTTGTGTGTGTGTGTGTGTGTGTGTGTGTGTGTGTTATAATAAACTTGCCATTGCTTTACTCCCAACTCTGCCTCCTCAATCCTGAACCAAACAGCCTAGTGGCTAAATTGATATACTCACAGTGCCCAGCTGGCCTGTGACAGGATGGCAGCTGTGGGGGAATGCTTCAGACCGTGCATTGATTGGGAGAAATTAGGGGCTGGGGGTACCCTGGAACAGGAGATATGGTGCATGGGAGTTGCTGACTCATTGTTCAAGGATCCAGGAAGGTATCCAGCAGGGCCCACTCCGAGGAGCAGCAGTGTGGGAAGGGAAAGGGACCAACCTGCCTAAGACCTGATGCCAGGGCCAGCACTGACTCAGCCAGCCTGCTCAGGCCAACTCATTATGCCCAATCACTGGTGGTCACTGGTATAGGCGCAGGGCCCCAAAGAAAACTAGTGGAAGGGGTGTCCCACCAGCCCACAGGGCCAGGCCACTGCAACCGCAGGTCCCGCTGCAGGGAATAGCAGCCCCATGGGCTCTGGCCCAAGATCCAGAGCAGGCAATATTCTACAGTTTTTCTTTATTGTCCCCATTAAAAGTTTGGCAGCTGCAATATTTAATTAAACTGAAGGGTGCCAGTTTTGCATGCAGCATTTCCTCTGCTTCCCCAAGGTTTCGTGTTTAATTTGAGGCCCCATTGCTGCCCATCCACTCTCCCCCTCAAAAGCATAACTGCCAGGCACAAGCAGGGTCTTTTCTTGCTCTCTCACGGTTAATTGAGAAGAAGGTTCCAAGTTCTGGAGTAGGCCACGTTGCACAGTTTTTGCGTAATACACACACTAGCAGTTTGGCAGCTTTGACGTTTGATTAAAACAAGACATGTCTCTTCCTTGGGACACAATCCCCCAGATCCCAGTGCATGCCTCTGGTCAGGTTGCGGAGGGAGAGGGGAAGGGGGACAGTGCACAGGCAGCCTGGGTTGTGGGCAGCAGTGCTTGTGATGGAAAGCCAGAGGAGCTTGTGGTGCCAGGGTATGGGCATTCAAAGCCCTCTGGCCCTACTCATTCAGGGAGGGCTCCTGGACCACACAGGTGAGGAGGCAGTTGACCAAGGCTTCATGGATGTGGACAGTCTGTCATGATGCAGGGCTGGGGCCACACACATCAGCATGCGGATTTGCTCTACCCTGCATGTGCTTGCACTGCCACCCCCAGTCCATAGTTGAAGTGCTCCTTATGACAATCCAGCTACACCCCATCGGGCCACATAAGCCACAGCAAGAGGGGTAAGTCAGGCCCTAACAAGGCTTGGGGGGTCATGATGTCACAGATGACAAAAATCGGAGACACCAAGAGGATAATGCCCGCTCTTCATCACCCTGAGGAACAGGGAGTTGCACAAGAAGTGGGCATCATCCTCATTGGCTGCATGAATGTGGGTGGCACAGCCATGTCCTGGATGCCTGGCGGGTGTGTGTGTGTGTGTGTGTGTGTGTGTGTGTGTGTGTTCGCAAAAGAGAGAGAGTGTGTCCAAGGTGCTTGGGTTCTGTGTGTGCATGCATGCATGGAGCACATACACAACCCAGGCATCTGGGACACACACACACACACACACACACATACACACACACAAACCCCATGAACACTCAGTGGGTGCAGGGTGCACCGAGTGGATGTGCAGGTAGCTTGTGGCCATGAGGGTTCATTCCATGACAAGCTGCTGCCTCATCAGGTCCAGGTGAGTGGCTATGATGTCCCTGCCAGCCAACCAAGGATGGCTGGCCACTCAACTCTGCTTGGGAATCTTCAGCAGCCTGGGGAGCCTGTGGGGCGTGCTGGGAGGTGTGCAAGAGCACCCTCCTCCACCTACCTGCTGCACTCTGGACGTGCAGGCAGGCTCCAAGCCTTGCCCCCTCTGCTCCCTCCCCACCACGCAAGGGGTAATGTGCTTCCTCCTGACCTAAACCGAGGCACTTAGAGTAAACCTCAGAAGTTAGAGCACTTCCACTTCAAGGTTCTTGAACACTTGTACTTAGCCATAATGTCTAAATGCATGAGGTGGCAATATTGCAGGTATGTATTGATATACGACACTGCTGTGTAATACAGGTAGCATCTGACTAATATTCCAAGTTGCAACAACTGGCTTGGCTCAGTGTTTTACAGCAGGGACCTTAGGTCAAATTGGGCCTACCTGACATGTCAGATAATCTGCTTCATGTTGCAATTTGCTTTCTCCCCTGCCCTCCCTCCCCTGAAAAGAAAGCATTTCTTATTTACACAGGTGAACATGTCCATCTAAAATGGATTGGAGACGATTCCTTTTTGCTTGTGGGTGAAATGGGGTGCTTCAACATCCATAATTATTTGTGCCTGCAATTTTGCAGTGGTAGAAGTGGACACAAAATTAAGTTCTGCCTGAAAGTCGAGTTCAGCAAGGTATTCTTACACAGCAAAACGTGCCAAGTAAAGATAACAAAACAACACCTTGGCTGTAGAATACAGTCTCAGCATTCTGTCCATCTCTAAATTGCTCTTCACAACTTGCCCTGCAAAGGCTCAATCCAAAGTCCACTGATGGTCTGATGGTCATCCACGTTTGTGAGCTTTGGAGCTATGAGCAATTCTTTACTCCCTGCCCTTTTTATAGCGACTCTTGTTTAAGAGAAAAAAGGGAAGAAGCAGTTCTGCTAATAACTGAATTAAAATGTTTCATAAGTCAATAACATCCACCAAGAGCACGTTCCTTTTTGGGCTCTCCCTAGATGACCTAAAATGCATAATTAAAAAGAAAAAGTTCTAAGGAGCCAGATACCCTTGCTAGCTTTGTGTGGTTGAAAACAAAGATCTCTGGCTTGGCTTTACATAGAGTGCAAAAAAAAAAGCCTCCAAGAAAAAGGGGTTTGTGTGTTTACATTTTTGGCCTTATTTTTCATGCTCAAAAACCAATTTGTTTTCCATGGGTTTCAGGCCTCACCTTGATGGCCCCGGTGATAGGGGATTTTCTTGGCAGTGGGGGGACATGGGTCAATTCCCTGCTCCATCATTCTTGCATGACTTCAGGCTAGTCATGTCACTCCTGCTGCAAAAAAGAGACTTGGTACTGTGTGGCAGCAGCATGTCCTGGCAAAGACATTCCCAAGCCTTCCCCACTCACTAACACCTGCTTGCATGCTCAAAACCTAGAAATACAGGTGATAATGATACTGCAAGGATGTTCCCCAGTGATCTTTGTCCCTTGTACTTGAAAGGGATCACTTGGAGCTGCCTCACCTCCCTCTTTCTGGCTTGGACCATAGAAGTGGGAACAAGCAGGGAGCATACTGAGTAGTGTCCCTGCTGGGGCACACTGCTGCCATGGTGTAGACCAGTGATTCTCAACCACAGTGCCATGAGATCTTTGTAAGGGTGTCAAGGGATGCTCTGCAATATTTGCACTGCTAGGCGTGCAAACACTTACACAAGACAAAGACAGGAATCCATTGTGTCAAAAACATTCTGATTTCTTGTCATCTTTCCAAGTGTTTATAGACATGCTCCAGGAAGCATGGGGGGATAGGGGGAGGGGGCACTTTAGTTAGTGCAGCTCTAAGAGCCATACTTATTAAAGCACCCAGAGCATCACATGTATCAGTGGGGTTGGTGCTGGAAAATGGTGGCAGCAGCACTTAAACTAAACCTTGTTCAATGAGCTTTAAAGTGCCCCTGCTGCCATTTTTCAGCATGGGGACATGCTGATACACATGACACTGGAGTCTGCTGGAGCATGGCTGAAATTTCAGTGCATTAGAACAGCCTGCCTGCACATGTATAGGAGTCCTCTGAGTTGGTTGCAACAGAAGAATTTCTCTATTTTTTTCCTCTTTACTGTACTTTTCTGTCCTTTTTAAGTTAACTATGAATTGCATAAAAAACTGAAGTGGTGGAAGCAGATAGCACAGCCAGGTTCAACAAGAGACTGGATAAATTAATGGATGTTAATGAGCAACTATTGATCCTCTGGATCATGGTGTACAATATAAAAAGTCTAGCCAAGTGCCTGATGAATCCATTTGTACAGAGCCTGTGACCATCACATTAAGACCTTTGATGCTTACACCTAGGCAAGAGTATGGAGGAGTGGAGGCTGTCCAAGACCTACTATCCCACCTTTAGACTATTGAGACAGAATCCAAAGGACAGACCGAGTCCAGACATTCAGCATCCCAGTGGTTGTAGCTCCTGCTAGAGAGCAACAGATAAGAACTGCTGCTGCCCAACACCTCAGCGAGGGTGTGTTTCTCTCAGAGTGATGTCCCTCAGCCTTTCTCCAACCAAGGAATACCAACAAAGCCGTGGCATCTAGGGTTTTGAGGCACCCTATACTCACTCACCTTACTCTGGTGGTTGCAACATTGTGGTATTTTATAGGAGCTACCCCACCATGAGTAGCCCCACCACATTGCCACCAAGCCCTTCAGTCAGATGCAGTTTATACCCAGGATCAATTCATGCAGGTATAAACACGGCGGAGATCATTGCATCAGGCTAACTGCACGTGTAGCTGGGCCTATCAAGTAGAGAGACCTGCTTGCCCAAAACTGGGACTCATACCACCCAGAATGCTGAGTGGGAGGGTGCCTAAATTCACAAATCGGAAAAGCCACAGAGAGGGACAAGGCTGAGGTCCTGCCTTCCTTCTGGATTTGGGTGCTGAGGTCATGCATTAGTCACATATGTGAGACTGGGATTCACAGCCCCAAATCCTTTCTTAGACCTACAGGCTCAAGTCAGTCTTTTGGGCACAGAACAACAGGCTTACCTATTTAAAATATCAAAGAGGAGCAGGAGATGGTGTTACTGTCCACCTTTAACATAAAATCCCAATGCTTAAAGCAGTTACCCAAGTCATAGGACATTTAGCTTTAAGGATACTTAAGCCCAAAGAGTTTCAAATAGATGGCTTCCCCTCCTCCCCCCAACCACCAGGCTACAGGCTAGGTTACAGGGGGAGGGAGGGGCACTCTTCAGCCCTCCTGCTGAAGCTAGGCCACTGTATAGAAGGTCAAGCAAGATGCATAGGACCAGGAAGAGGGAGCAATGAGTCTGAACTCAGTGGTGAAATCACTCTCCAAAACAGGAAATTCCAGGGTTCCAGCCTCTGCTCCCTATACCATTTATGCATTTTATCCAGTGTGTCTAATGCCAGATATATATTTGGTCCCTACCTTCTTCAAGGTTCAAGCATATTTGAACACGTGGAGTTTTGGTTTAGCCTTTCATAGGGAGGGACCAGCTGTGAAGTCCAGGTAGATTGCCAGCAGGTCTGGAAGTACTTAGAGTTGGAATGAACGGAGGGAGAGGGTGGGGAGAGGAAGAGAGGAGTGAGGGGGAAGGAAAGTCTTGGCACCTTTTTATTTAAGAAGCGTCAACCAGAGGTGCCTTCTCTAAAGTTACTGAGAGTTCACTGTTGCTTTCAGGCAAATCTCAGTTCTCTATTAGCATAGTGCCTTCTCTTGGTTCTTCTGGGACAATTAAAAAAACCATTATGACTCAATTTGCTTCAGAGACTCATGTGCAACTTGCATCAAGAAGAGAGAACCAGCTGATTACAGGCCCAGTCTCCTGATCCTATCTGCACTGCAATTCTCTGGCATGCTCTGCATGCAAAACTGGCATCCGAACTAGTTCCATACAGATGGTAAATGAAGATTATGCTGTGGGATTCACCCAGAGGACAAGAGATCTCTTCTGACCACAGGGGAAAAGCAGTTGCATTCAGGAAGAACAGTCTTGCCATTCTGACCCTGCTAATCTGCAGTTTACATAATCCATATCGCAAGCTCTGTGCTGGGTGGGATGAGATATTTATATTCTACCAAAGAAATGCAGATGACGCGATTCAGTTCTGAATATTACCTTATGGTTCTCAGCAGTTCCAACGACTCCTACGTCTTCAAAAGCTGGAATTTCCTGCCAGGGCGGTGGTGTGATTTCACATGCTTTTTGGTTTCAGACTCACACTTTAATCTCAAGCCAGCTGGGCCCATGCGTTGGTGTGAAGCCTGCAAGCTTCTGAGCTTCAGGCAGTTAGCTTTCCAAAGATCTCACCTGCGGGTGGAATGGTGCCCTGCAGCTCTGCATTAAATAACATTTAGTATAATTTCCTCTTCCCCTTTCCAATGACAAGAGAAGTTGCAGGCCAGCTGAGGGGTCAGAATTTGCTGCTCAAAAAAGGAAGCAGAATTGAAGCCCCACTTTGCTTCCTTGTGCCAGTATTAACAGGGAGTTTGTTGGAAGGGGGTGGGGGGGGTCATCTCCCAGGGGGGTAATGCAGGGGCAGATTCAGAGGGGGTGCAACAGTATGGCCATACCCTGTTTTGATTACACTGAAGATGGGCGCTGGTTGCGGGGTCTGCCCACAGACCCCGCTTTCACATGGAGCCTGAGGACAAGAACTGCCATTGCCACTTATCTCCTCTTTGCCCCTCTTTACCTCTTTGAATTCAGCAGGGAGTGGGAGGGTGAATGGTAGCAGCATCCATCCCCCAGGCTCCAGAGCCATGTGAAAGCAAGGATTCCAGCCAGAGTAGGATGGCCACTGATGCAGCTCCAGAATATAAAATATCCCCTTGGTGGTGGGTTGGACAACCAGCCCTCTCAGCTTATCAGCAGTGAGGGGTGGGGCCACCAGGCCCCTTGGCCAATCAGCAATAAAGGGCATGGCCAACACAAAAAGACCAGGAAAATGGCACCAGCCTTGGCTTATTGCTGACTGTTATAATAAAATATTAATTCTCTTTCATTTTGCACTTTTAAATGGCACCGAGTGGAGATAGCAGCAATTTTGTTCATGAGTACGAACTAAATAAAACGTAAAAAATAATAATTTGACACTCTATAAAACAAGGGAGAGTCAGTGCTAGAATCAGCAGCAAGTGTGCGAGCCTCTGCAGTTCAACTAGCACGGAGCCTCAACTCCCTCCCCCTACATCGTAGTTTCACATACCCCACAGCTCTGCCGTTCTCTCCAGACAGTCCAACCTTGAGAGAGCACATAGGCGTGAGGTTTGAGCACCGCTCCTCCCCGCCCTCCACTAGGATCTGGTCTGACTCCAGGTACAGAGCGACCAGCACCCGGGATCCTCCACCTCCCTCCCCCCCTCGCTGGCTCAGAACCCTGCTCCTCCTGGCTGTGCACTGCCCTACCCATAGGCCCAAACAGTAGAATCATGAGGACAAACCATTGACATATTTCTACAAATAAACTGAAAAACAAGACTTTTTGCAGTCTGTTCCTTTTTCAGAAATGGACAGGGGACAAAGGGCTTAAAAACAGTATGGTCCACTATAAGACAGGACTAATGGTTACCCTAAGCCAGACCCTGCCCCTATCAGCTGGTGAGCTCAGAGCTCACTGCTCAGGCAGAGCGCTGACAGGAACTCACACAGACTGGGCAGTGAGCTCAGAGTCAGCCGCTCACATGTGGCACAGCCAACGTGCATGTGGGGCTGCACCCTCTTTGCCCTTAGATCTACTACCAGCTAAGCAGCACCTCACAGTGCTCTAGAGCAGGGGTCAGCCACCTACAGCCTGCAGGAGAGATCTAGCCCAGGGGACTGGAGGCGGACAGCTGCACTCTGCCTCCCAGGCCCTCTACTGCCCTCCCTGATGCTCTCTCATATCTGCATGTATCTCTGCCATGGGATTTGCCCTTCTCCATTGTTGTTTTGGGAATGGTAAGTGCAAGCTGCTTGGGTTCTCCTGGGGGCAGAGATTTGTGGCCTGCAATATGAGTTGGGTCACAACCAGTGGTCTGTAGCAGCAAAAAGTTGCTGATGCCTGCTCTAGAGTAACCCCTGTTGACTAACCTGGAAGGGACACTGAGTGGAGCCATACAGACATTGGCTCCTCACCCATTTGCACCAAGGCAATATAAAGCAGCCTTAAAGTGGGTGGAAACAGAAAGGAAAGAAGATCTAGTGGCTGTAGTGCTAGACAGAGACTTAAAAGACCATGGTTCAATCCCCAGCTCCATCACCAACTCCTTGTGCAATCTCAGGGAAGTTTTCTAGAGCTGGTTCCAGAAAGGTGATTTAGGTATTTTGGGCATTGTCCTTCCAGAAGTGTGCAGCTCTGAGTTGGTTGGCCAGGCTCATAGCACATTATATGGGGTAGAGCTATCCACCTAAGAAGAGGATCCAAAAAACCAGCTGCCTAAGAAGGGTGTAATCTAAAATAGCAGGTAGGGAATGCCAAGGCCAGGGCTGTACCTTAAATTCCACCTATGGTTGTTCTCTGCTTCTCATAGGGAGCAAAGTGCAAATTAGAGCAGTACTTAGGCTGCCTTAACTTACATCAGTGCCTGGCAGGCCCCAAAATAGGGAGACCGGACCCTCAGATGGCAAAAGACAGCAGTTTCCTTGAAATTAATGTCATTTGCATCAGTGGAGGATCACACGCAAGGTACACAGAGGTGACTTAATAATTTGTAGGGATCTGCATATCTAGGGGAAAAGCAGAAACTGAAAAAGTGGGAAGCTACCAAGAAGGTCTGCTCCCCCTCCAACCCTGCACAAAGAAAAGTGGCTAACATGAAATTGGAAGAAAAATGCAGTGAAACAGACAAGCAGATCAGTTCATGAAGGGCAAAACTGTCACAAAATAGAAACGCAATGATTTGGTTTTGCTGAGAGAAGCAACAAAGTTCCTGACATGTTTGTTATGCATCCTGTCATTAGAGCTGGAAGAGACATCTCAATAATGGGTAAATTACATTTTTAAACATCCCTTCTCCTCCGAGCAGTTTGCATATTTTCCACTACGTTAGCTGATCAAGCCGTTAGTTACAGTTATTTAAAAATAAATGAGCTCTACATATTTTTCTCTCTCTCGTGTGGTTTTTGACAGTGAAGGGGCACAGGGATGAAGATTTTTGATTTGTTTTGTAACTTAAAAATAATCCAAATGAGCAAAACAATAATAATAAATGCTCAGAAAAGATAAAGTTGGGGGAAAGTGCAGAAGCTTCTCATACCAAGCAAGGAATTGAGGTCCTAAACAAACAGCAAAACACATGAAATGAAAAACACATTTGTAACGGAAGAAATTGCACTTGGAAGGTTTATGGCATTTGAATAAATCCAGTAAGCACTGAGGCGAAGTGGAATTTTGTTGAGTGTACTGATGTGCATTTACTTGTAGAGATGGGTTTGAACCAGAGCTACTTGAAAAAAAAAAAAAAAGAAAACCGTTTTCAACTCTTTTTTTGAGGGGTGGAGGGAAAGGAGGGGAAAAGCAGGACAAGGAGTAGGAGGATGAAGAAAGGAGATGAAAAGCAGATTTTTGATTAAAGAAATATTCCCATGAGGAAGTTTCTCCTTTTATCAGAAGTTGGTCAGGGCTTTATTGAAAACAACAACAAACAAGCAAGCAAGCATTGATTTCCTTCCATTCCCCATTTTCAACTGACATAAGCAAAAAGAATTTCAGCTTTTGGATGTTAGAAAACAACAAGAAGAAACGCTTCTACCTCCCCCACTTTCCAAACACAAAAACACAACAAAGTTTTTGTGGCTTGGGGGGCAGGGTGATGAAACTTGTGAAACATGAGAAATTGTGGAAAAAAATGTAGATGAAAATATGCAAATTTTCTTAAGTTTTATAGAGAATAAAATATCTATTTTGACTCATCCCAGTCTAGATAAATATATTACTGAACTGTGGAAGTGTTGACAATCTCAGTTCTGCTATAGATTCATAAAGGCATCGTATAATACCCCATAGAAAATCTGTATTAAGTTAGGAGTCCTGCTTCACAACATATTTCTTCATGCAACATGAACAATGGAAACAAGAAAAATCTGTAAAGCAGTCTCTGAAGGGAACAAGATCATCGATGGTCCAAAGATTACAATGTGGAAGCTGCTGTTATAGGATTCTTCCTGACTTCTAACCTGAAGTTTTGTATCGTATTTCTATGTATCGTTACGCAGATGTAGCAACCCACCTTAGCAGCTGCAATTCAGCAGGGGAGAAATTCTTTGCTCTTGATGCACAATAAGTTAGAGATGCTCAAAAATCCTTGTTGTGCTGACACTTTCTAACTGTAATTATATTAGTGGAAATCCAGAGTACCTCACTATGGATTAGAGTAACTTCCCAGGTTTTGTGAATAAGTGGTTCCATCCCCATCATCAACTGAAGCTGCCTTTGGGAAACTAACTTTCATCTGGTTGTCCACAGCTCTGATGAACTGTTGCAGTGACTAGCTGAGAGTGGTCAAAGTACAAGGATCTCAGTAGCATAGATGACTGGTAGCGGGGGTATCAGGGGGCACGTGCCCCCCCGACAGGGCCGTCCCCACTGCCACCACCACTGTCGGCTTCTGCGGGTGGTTGCCAGCCCCGTCCCCACCACTGATGCTGCTGCCGGCTTCTGCAGGTGCTCCCCCAGACTCAAGAGGCGTCAGTCATCCATGCTCAGTACTATCTCCTTTTCCCTAGCCAAGCCCTTTGTGCTGGATCCTAGGATGGTTCCACAGCTTTAGAGGCAGGAGAATTTCCAAAAAAAATTGTTTAAGTTGAGAATTTCCAGACTCTTTGTGGAACGAGTTGTACCCAGTATCTACCTGAATCTTGCTTGAGAAAAAAAGCCACGTAAGATGCAAGATATTGGAGAATCAAAACTACTAACAAACAGAATTCGATTTACACTGTGTAAATGAAATTAGAAGCCATCTCTTAGCATCTGCAGAGCACAGGGACCTATGTAATAAAGGTACTGTAAAATGCAATGCATTCTGGGTAAGATTTTCAAAGGCGCACATAGTGCTTAGAAACATGAATCCCGCTGAAATCCAATGGGAGGCAGATTTTTTAGATCCATTAGATTCCTTTGAAAATCCCAGATAAATTAAGAAGGGATTCTACACCTGAAAAGTTTAGAGCAGTGGTGTTCAAGTTCCACTCTGTGGGCCAGATCCAGCCCACAAGTCTATGTCATCTGGCCTGTGGGTCTTCCTACAGGTTTGGAAATTTCGGGGTTTGGGAGAAGTAGCAGTGTTAATTGTTTTTCCCTGGCTGCAAATTTCTGGACCTGTGGTGTGCCCTTTGGACTAGACGGCAGGGCCTGGTGTCTGGCAAGGCCAGAAGGTTGACCACCACTGGTCTAGACCCTAAAAGTGAATAGCATATATGAGGAAGGCACCAGGATGAATAGCTTATGGGTTGAAAATAAACTGAAGTGCCTATCAAAGCCTGCACCCATCAGCGTCACATATGCTTATTTGCTAGGTCAGGGTCAGTCTAGCTGTTGGCAAAACATTAGTTCATAAACCAGTACTCCCTCTTTATGGATGGATACAGACGTTCATAACTGAATCCTCCTGTGTGTCTATCTTGGTCAGTTAAAGCACTGGGACCAGAGATTTGGGCTGAATGGTTTTTTTCTGTAGTTGTTTGGATTTTCACTTCCAAAATGCAGTAGGGTAGAAATGCATAGTGCAAAAATTGAAAAATAATTATGCATTTAAAGCCCTTTAGGACTGTTTTATTCAAGTATGACTTTGAAAATTTGTTGAAGCTTGTGAGGTGCAATGTTTTTCTGACCTGACTTACTTATCCCTGTAAGAAAAATAATGTTCAAGTGTCATGGACAAACATGTGCAGTCACTATGAATTTCAAGTCACTTGTGTTTGCTCTGTGGGTAAGCAGAAGAAATGCAAACACCCAGATCTGAATCTCAGAACTAGTTTCTCTCTTTTTACCTGACCACACTCTGAAGCTGAAAGTCAGATCCAGAGAGAACAGGTTCCTAAAATGCAAACCAAATCAAGATCCAGATCTTTAGTTGGAGCAAACTGGCATCACTTCATACAAGTCAGTGGATCTATATTGATTTATACCAGCTGAAATCTGGCCATTTGTGATGGGGGTGGGGGGCAGCATTCTTTGGTCTTGGGGAAAAACAAACATTCCTGATCCAAACCCAGACTTAAACCTGGCAAAATATTTTAGAGCCAGGCCCATAGGGAGGGGAGGGGGGAGAAGGATTAAGAGAAGAAAAAAAAGTGCAAGTTGCTAGTGATCTTACTCTTCTCCCTACTTTAGCTATGTAGTCCATTGGAGCCCAGAATATTTTCCTGTCCTCTTTATTCAGTGAGCTGACACTGGAATCAGTATGTTTGAAACTGGCCAGCTGTGTTCTAACCAGCTGACATGGGAGGCCACAGCTGGAACTGGGGAAGAGACAGCAATATTCCAGCTGCAAACAAATGAGGCAACACCTTAAGAGAAGGGCTCAGATTTATGGCTAAGGTTCAATTCTGAGTTTCCCAGCTGTTTTTACAATGCTGATTGTTGCATGACATCCCCAGCAGCTGTAAATCGGGGTGCTCTTTGGATTTTAGCAGAACAATGCCATTTTACACCAGCCAATCCATAGTACATTCTGTTTAATGCTTTGCTTTCCTTCTATCTTACTGTTATCATCATTCATCTAGAAATAGTTCTTAGTTATGAAACACACACGGAGAGAGAAGGAGGGAGAGACTAACTAAAATTTCTCTAGTCCAGAAATAGTTTCCTGGAACTTAGGTCCCTTTATTTTTTTTTTTTTCTGAAGAGAGATAAAGTTGTTCATTGTTTGTCTTGGCTGCCTATAAACTCATGCTGCCGAGAGCAGCCTTTGATCACAGGGCTATTGGGAGACTGACCCTTGACAGCCAATACACTCCCCACTCCTTCAGTCTTCCCAGGCCAGGCTTGACTTCCCCTTTTTATAAAAGCTGCTTTAAAAAAAAAACCAAACTGCCCTTGCAGCAGTGTGGGGCTCCTGTTCTAATTAGCCTGTAAATGATTTCAGAATTTGGCTATTCACTTCCTCAGTGGTTCCTGTGATTGGTACTTGGGGAAGGAAAAGAGAAGACTTGAACCAGAGTTTGATCTTAGTTACAACAGTGTAAACCTTTAAGCCGTTCCACAGATTTTTTTCTTTCTTTTTTTTTTCTTAAATAGTTGTGACAACTTTTAGCCATTCATAGCATCTGACCAAATAGACTGTCACCAACGAAAGCTCATGCCTCTCTGACCCAGGCAGTCTCTAAGTTGCCACTTTGCCCTGTTTAGCCTGACTTCAGACCAACTTGGCTAACCATGTCTCCCTAGCTTTAGGTGAGTGTAACAAGCCGAGGTCTTTCTTAGGGGCAAATCATAGCACTGCTTTTCTGGAGGGCCCACTGGAAAGAGAAACCAGTGCACTTCTGTAGCAGTGTGCAGGGCATATAGGCAGTGACAGCCACAGAGCCTCACTTATAAGAGGAATCCTGTTGCTGATGTACAGTGAAGAAAGATGAGTGAGAACACAGACTGTGGGACAGCCACTAGTTGGATCCATATGGGATGTTTCCCCCCTTAGTATAGGTTCAGGCTATACAGCTGTATTAGCAGGCACTTCTTTCTTCTACCGTGAAACCTGCAAGTGTTGTCAACCTTAAACTTTACAACAAAAACAACCTGAGTCAGGTCCCAGAAGTCAAGAAGTTGGCATAAACATCTAAGAAAGGCAACTGAGGGAGGGAGTGAGAGGGAAGGGGAATACATTGGGGGGGGGGGTTGATTTTTTTGATTTTTGTTTTCAGGTATTTTTCTGTATCCATGGGGGCTACATACTTAAGCCAGGGTACTGCATCGGCAAAGTAAGTAAATACACCATAGCAAATATAGTCAAAATTGACTTGATGGTCAATGCTGTTTAATGATTCCTATTTGACAAGGGGGAAATTGAGGCAAAGCATGACTTTTTCACAGAGCCAGGAATGGATCTCAGATCTTTTAAAATAATGGAGTAGTACTTGAACCACAAGACCATCTTCCTTACAACTATATCTATGAGATTTGGCAAATCTGAGGTTCAATTACTACTTAAGCTAAATAAATATGGATATTAGAAAAAACACAGGTATGCACAGTTGTAATCTTACTCATTGGTGAACGACTAAAGCAAGTCAACTCTTTCCCTGCCACCTCAGTCCCCAAAATTGGCTGCAATATAGAAGAGACCTAATGATAAACATAGAACTAGATCTGAGGGAATTTTCTTTGGCTAGGGACAGACATTCAAGCAGTCTGAGCCTGAATTGATTTAATGCAGAAAAGTGCAAGGTGCTGCATCTAGGGAGGAGGAACCTGCAACATGCCTATAGGCTGGGGAACTCCCTTCCCGTCAACACGGTGGCAGAAAGGGATCTTGGAGTTGTTGCTGACTCCAGGATGGACAAAAGCTGCCAATGCGAGGAAGCGATCAGTAAGGCTAACTGCACCTTGTTGTACATCTACAGATGCATCACAAGCAGGTCCAGGGAGGGGATCCTCCCCCTCTGTGCAGTGCTGGTCAGGCCACAGTCGGAGTACAGCATCCAGTTCTGGGTACTGCACTTCAAGAGGGATGTGGCTAACTTTGAGAGGGTCCAGAGGAGGGCCACTCGCATGATCAGGGGGCAGCAGGCCAGGCCCTACTAAGACAGACGAAAGGACCTGAATCTATTCAGCCTCCTCAAGAGAAGACTGAGAGGGGATCTGGTGGCCATCTATAAACTCACCAGGAGGGACCAGCAGAAAATAGGTGAGGCTCTGTTCCCCAGGGCATCACCTGGGATAACAAGGAATAATGGCCACAAATTGATTGGGAGTAGGTTCAGGCTTGATATCAGGAGGCATTTCTTTACCGTTAGGTCTGTCAGGCTCTGGAATGGGCTCCCAAGGGAGGTGGTGCTCTCCCCTACCTTGGGGGTCTTCAGGAGGAGGTTGGATAGATATCTGGCTGGGGTATTATGATCCCAGCACTTGTTCCTGCCCAGGGCAGGGGGTTGGACTTGATGATCTGTTCAGGTTCATTCCGACCCTAGAAACTATGATTTAATCTTTGCGGTTTAGTCTAACTGGCTAGGCTAAATCACTTTGTAACTGTTCAGACATCCCAGACATGCAGGCACATGCCTACAGTGGCTCAGGTTAGAAGCTAGGGGTGCTAGAGCAGTCCTCCCTTCCCTTGTACAGCACTGAGCTGAGGTGGGGGGCGTGGCCAGCCCCCCCAGGATGCTCCCCAGCAGGGAATTGATTAGTGTTTATCACCCCTAACTCAGTGTTTATCACCCCATTAAGAAAACAACACAGGGATATTACCAGCTATCTGTTTATTCTGCCTATTGATTCTACCGGTTGATTCAGCATAGCCAGTATGTGGTCTGCTAGCTAATACACAGAAACCTCTTCAGCAAGGCGGGGATGGGGGATTCCTGCTTAGCAGGAGTGGTGAGGCGAAGCAGGGGAGAAAACAGCTCTTCTTAAACAGCTTTTCCGAGACAGGATATTAAGCTACCTGTTGATTAGTTCCAAAAAGCCTGTCTGCCTGTTGTCTCCCACAGCAAAGACCATAGCCAGCATGTGGTCTGCTAGCTAATGCTGAGGTGTCTACATAAGGCAGAGGGGAAGGCTGAATAATCTATGATTAGCAGGGAGAAGCCAGGCAGACATTGCTGTGTCTGCAAGTCTCTGCTAGAGCTGCAGCCAGGAAGCAGAGGTGAGGGACCAGCCCTGCTGTGGAGCAGAGAGACCTGCCCAGTGCAGAGAACATGCTGGGACACTGGGAGACTCTGATTTATCTTAAACCAGCAAAGGGTCTGGGACAGACACTGCATAAACCGGTTTGAGCCAAATCAGTTAAGTCTGATACTACATTCAACCAGGGTTATCTCAAACCAGTTTTGGCCATTTTGAAACTGGTTTATGTGCACTGAACATCTGTTCTGTTACAAGTTTCAACCAGTTGCTGATCACTTAAACCAGTTTGTGTGTAATGTCTGTCTCGAGCCTTTGAATTCATGACCCAGGCACCTGGGCTCTATAGCTTCATCCACTACCCTACTGTTCAGCATTACTTTCAAGGGAATTTAAAAAAAAAAAGGTTTTCTATAGTTTTCCAAGGTTGTGTGCGTGCTTCCTGTAAAGAAAAAAAACAACCCAGCATCTGAGAAAACAAATATGCACAAAAACTCTGGCTGTGGGGACATTTTGTCTAGGATTTTCATAAACACATGTTTTTCTCGTTAAACTCCAAGCAGCATATAAAACAGTGCAAGGAAACTGTAAATACGGGTACACAAAGCAATCTCAGGGTTATGTTGACATAACAAAGCACCCTAGCTCCAGAATCCAGCTTGTGATGTTGTCACCAGAACCCCTGATGTGTGGGTCTGCTTCTTTGTGTTTCTCTAGATCGGGTTGGCCTAGCAATTAGTGGGAGTCAATTACCACTTTAATGCTAAGAGTTCTGTCCTGCTAAACTCTCAATATCAAAAGGGGAGAAAGAGGTTTGATAGGGAGCACTGGCCTTCTTCACACTGGCTTTAGAGCTCAAGAGGGAGACTGGGTTAGCAAATGAGCTGTAGAGGTTGTAGGATCTCAGGTATCAAAAGTTGAATTTGCAAAGAGACTTAGATGCTCCAACACTATGCATCACAGCACCTAACTACCAGTATTAGGTACCTGGCCATTATAGTAGAACTCGCAGCCTTGAGTTAGGCACCTAAAAATCTCAATACAGTGCACATGGGATGGGTGGGAGTGGGGAAAGAGACCCCTAGGAAAGGGAGCCACAAAAAGCACATAAACAGATTAGGGAGTTCCCTAAGGTTAAGCAATAGTTGAAGCACTCCCTCTTCTCCTGCTCTATGGCCAACCATGAGATGACACTTCCTCAAGGTGAGCAGCTTCCCCTCAAGGTCTGTCTGTTAGGCTAGAAAGAACAGAGCTGGATGTTTCAAAGAACTCTGAAGGCTCTTCTATATTGTGGCAACAGCACAGCAAATCCCAAGTATGAATGTTCAGTGCACTGCTCATTCTTTTTTAACTCCCTGTGTAGACATTATGGGATCTGATCCTATTAGAAACTTAACCACGATCCTATTCCACCCTGCTCAAATCCCCGAAAATCCTTTAATACATTTATTTTTGTAACATGCTATCATCTTAGCCTTCAAAACTAACCACTGAAAGGCAATGAGAAGGCAGCATACCCCTAGGGGTGTGCAAAGTGGGCCCTATTCGATTTGGATTTGCCCCAAATCAGTGATTTGATTCGTTGAGTCACGTCACTGTCCCTGATTCGATTTGGCTGACTCCGAATCTGCAGATTCAATGGTGATTTGGAGAATCAGTGATTCAGACATAGACACAGCTTTCAAAGTTTTTTTTATGTATCTCTAGGTACCACCGCGGCTCATGAACATTGCATTGCTGGGGCAGATGGAGTGTCCCACAGCAGTGCAAGGGCACCCTCCACATGCTCGGTGGTGAACCTGGAAGTGGACCAGAAGTACTTCCAGTCCACTTCTGCATCTGCTGGGAAGTGCACTGGGGGCCCTCCCCACACCCACCCAGCTCAGTGATTGGCCATGGGTGGGGACCCTGTATGCCCCCCTGGACTCAGAAGGCACCAGTTGCTGAGCCGGGGGGACGTGGGGGGAGGTGGGAAGGCCATGTGCTCTCTGGAAGACCCAGAAGT
Organism: Crocodylus siamensis; assembly: GCF_052110815.1. Taxonomy (NCBI): domain Eukaryota; kingdom Metazoa; phylum Chordata; order Crocodylia; family Crocodylidae; genus Crocodylus; species Crocodylus siamensis. The sequence goes on from NC_143403.1 coordinate 51,508,554, forward strand.
GCTTATGGTCAACTTCTGGGTCTGCTGTTGAGCTCACTGGGCAGCCCCTCGCACTTCTGTGGGACACTCCATGCACCCCACTGCAGTGCATTGCAGTGTTCACAAGCCACCTGCTACCTAGCAGTACATAGAAAAAACATTTCAAGCTGTGTCTGTGTCCGAATCGCCAAATCTTTCTAAATCTCTCCAAATTGATTTGCAGGGCTTCAGTTTGATTCAGAGAGATTAAAGGGTCCTCTGATTAAATTGAGATCCGGAGATTTGGCCACTGAATCAGGCCGAATCTCCACCGAATCAAATCAGGGACCAAAGCAACACCCACACACAACTCCTGTGATAACAGTTTTTCAGGAATGTGAGCAGGGTAGAATAGGTTCACATTTAGGTGCCTCATAGGTAGAGTAGGATCTGGCCGTGAGTGCTTACTAAGTGTGAGGTTGGTCACTGCAGTTTCAAAGTGGATTAGACTCTCACGCAGGGGCACTCAAATACACATTGTGCTAGAAAGGAAGAAAGCTCATACTAGCCAGTATACTGTAAATTCACTCCCTAGCTTACCTGTGCACTGACATTTTCCCAGGATGACAAACTAAGTGACTTGAGCACCAAACTCAGACCTGGGAACCTAACTTTAGTTTCTTTGAAAAAAACCCCCAAATACATCGCTGACAGTTTTACCAGTCTGCTTAGTCCAATCTAAAAAATTATGACAGCATGCAGGGAGAAGTTAGTGTGGGAATTAACAATCAATTGGACATTCCAAGATGCAAGATGGCTACAAATAGGTTTCAAATAATTGAAGATAATAAAAAGCCTGGTTCTGACATGGTTTACTAATGTCTTTGAAGAACAGGTATATGAAAATTCCCATACAGCAAACCATTGGAATGCCTGGGTTTCTAGCTTGGATGACACCATTGTGTCAAGTTTAGCAACCCCCAGCCAATATTCAACTGCAGAAAGCTGAAGATGAGAAGTAGCTGTGCTTGTCTCCCAGTAATATAGAAGCCTGACTGAGGAGGTACATAAGGGGAATGGGGCAGGAAGAAAGTTATCCTTATTAAGGACTGGCACCGAACCAATACCTTGTACCTGACCTGCCTCCAATTTTAGAAGTATTTGAAAAATGGACTTGATATCTGGATTTCATAGCTTGCATTTGTCATTTCCCTTTGTTCCTCTTCTTTTACTCTTTCCATCCAACTCTGTCTTGGATTCATTTTTATTTTCTGACTAGTGTAAAAGGTCATAAAAATGACAGGCAAAATAGGATACTTGTTTCTGTTATCCACTGTGTTGTTACCAACTTGAGCTGTTCTACCTGGTCTTCTTCTGTACAGGGGGAAATGTTGATGAACACCAAGCGTCTCCTCTGTAAACTCCTTCAGATATTTCTTCAGACATTGATGATTTTCCATGCATGGTGCATTTGGATTCAGTCCTCTACACAGTCCATGAAGCATACATTTCATCACAATGATCTTTGCTCAATGCACCGTTGTATGATCAAATGTTTGTTTTAAAGTTCTGGTAATGCTCGTTGTTCCGATTAGTCATCACATCCTACAAATACTCTGGAAACGGTCTTCTTGGAGGCAGAATCACTTTACCCTTATGACGACAATTCCAGAATTGGCCATCTGACGGTCTTTCAGCTAGGAAGTTGAAAGAGTTACAAAATTGGAGCACCACATTTATCAGTCCACAACTATGTTCCTCAATCTCATCTTCAGTGAATCTATTGTTGCCTACTCTTTCAGCCTACTTTCTATTGTCTCTGTGAACCCTTTGCTTTGCATTGCAACCCTTCTATGATGTTCTCTTTGCTCATTTGTTTCGGTTTGTCTTACTCTTGCCATTCTTTCTGCATTCAATTGCCATCTTTCTTTGCTTCACCCTGGTAAGGGTGTTATGGGTTAAAGTTAAGTAAAGTGTTAAGGGACAATTTTTGCTCAGATACTGAGTACTCCATAACTAATTGAAATACATCACTAAAAGTCCATAAAAGTGAGTGTAAATATGTTTTTTTGAGTGTAACAGACAGAATTACAAAGACACAGATGAAGCACATTATTATAGAGGACTAGGGTCTCCAGGCTCAAAATCCCTTTTAATCTCGGCCATCCTGCAAGAAGTCACAAGAAGTCTACAACTTGACATTTGATTGTTGTTTTCCTTATATTTATTTCCAAGACTCATTTAATTCCTCAGTTGTGTTTTGCTAAAAATTAGCAAATATAGTAGGACCCTGCTAAACATAGTAGCCAGGGACAACCTGTTCAAAAGCAAAGCATTGTGTGTGGTCACAAGCAAATGGGGGCATTGGTATGGAATTGATTTACAAAGCCCAGGCTGTTGTGTATGTACATTGAGCCCCGTATTAGTGAAAAGGCTGTACTGAAGTGGAACTCAGGAGACTTGGGTTCTGTTTTTGGGTCAGCATTGGACTGGACTACTGGATGACCTCAGACAAGTCCCTTCTTTCTTTGCATCTCAGTTTCTCCAGCTATAAAATGGGAATAACAAGACTGATTATTTGAGACCTTGTGGTACAGAAGTCCAATATAAGATGAGCATTAATATACCAACAAATCAGTATTTTGAGCTTCTGTGTGGCTAATATTGACAATAGCAAGAGGATAGTTTTTCAGATGATGAAAAACCTCTGACAGCAGCTTTTTATGGTTATTAACAGAAGAATAAAATAAAATGACCAGACTGGGTAGAGAAAAACAAGACCAGAGTGGAAGGGGGGGGGCAGAACCTACATGAGATCTACAAGAATGACCTGTTGCTTCAAATCAGAATGGAAAAATCCAGACATCTCTCCCATAGCATTCAAGGGGCAGAGGTTAAGAAGGGAGAGAAGCAGAAAATGGAGATAAGAAACTCAGATTCAGATCTCCCCATTTCCTCTACTTCCTCTGAACTGAGTTATATTAAAAACTATATGCAAATATGTTTACTTTCTGTTTTATTTAGGTTTTAGCCATTCAATTGTTAGCCTTTATCAACATTTCAGCATATGTGCACAAACAATCATTTTTGTATTGAAAGATGTTGGCACGAGGGGAAAACATTATGACATGCAAAAAAAACCAAAACCCCAAAAAAACCTTTCCTAAACATGACAAGAGAGGATAAGCCACTAAAAGAAGATGTGTTTTCCCTGGAAAATGCACAATACAGTCAGCTCAAAACAAAAGCTTATTGCATTTTTCAGGGATTGTATAGTATATCACATTGTGCCATGTGCTTTCATAAAGTATCGTATTGCACACCACTGCATGTGTGTTGTGCTGCATGGCATCATGGCATATTATAATTTACAAGTCTATGGTATTGTACTTCATTACATTGTATTGAATTGCATTGCACTATATTGTATTTTACTTTATAATCATGTACTGAATTGCAATATATTATATTCCTCTGCCCTGCGCTGTGTTGCATTACACTCAGTTGTACTTTGCTTTATAATAAAAAGGTATGGTTTTGTACTGTATCATACTTTACTGTATGCTACTATTCCATAAGATTGTACTGTCAGATTGTGACAAAATGCATTTATTGTTTGCGATTTTAAAGGATTACAATTGCTGCAATGTCCGTGTGTAGGGGGCAGTGCTGAGCATTTAGCTTTGTTTTCCAATTTAGAATGCAGCCCTGACATTGCATTACAATATTTCTCTTGACTATTACAAAAAACTCCATTAGCACAACATTATGTCTGCACAGCTAAAAACACAAGAAGTCAGGAAATGCAACAATTAAGATTTGTACGGCAACTGCACTCAACTCCATTTCATATCTGTGGCAGTTTCTATTCTTGATTTTTCCCCTGCCTCTCTTTTCTTATTTAAGGGCTTGACCTTAAGAACACTATAAACAATTGGAGCCTTTCCATTGATTTCAATGGGTTCTGCATCAATTCTTATATTGTGTGGTCCAATGATGAAGGAAAAAACCCCCATAAAGACTGATCTGCAAAATGAACCTAATTCTCCAGACTCCCAGTCTAATCCCTTAGCAACCAAGCCACCTTTCCTCTTTTGAGGTGTGAGACAGGTTTGTCAGTGGCATCTGCCAATTGCTTTTCCAAAGCCACACTATCATCATTTCAAAGGAGACATTACACTTTTTCTCTTAGTTGGGAAATGCTGCCCCATTATATTCAAAGCATACAATAATCAGAAAAGAGACTTAATGGGTAATCACAATTTAATCTGGAACTTAATGAAGCTGGATCTCAGCACTAAAACTACCTGTCCCCAAATTCCTCTCGGTTCAAATACCTAGGGTCTTACACTGAAGCCCATCCCTGTAGTATCTCTTGGTAAATAAATTATTTCCAGAAATAAACTTTGGCCATGACTAAACAAAGTAAGCCATACACATACACCTTTGGATGGGCTCCACCACCTGAAGCTCCTTCATTATCAGAGAAGTTTGTTTTATAAGTCTTCAAATACTAAAGATCTCAAGTGTAAAGGCAAGCTTTTCTGCATATACTGATCTGTAACGGTAACTTTACAAATCATGTCTCCACAGCAGAACTATCTTAAGTGAGCAACACCTGGGTGCAAGCAGACTCATTAAAATAAACAGACCTGAATAATTGTCCTTGTTTTTCTCAATGCACTCCATTCTCTTTGTACTGCAGTAAGTGGAACCACTCTATGATGAATGACTTGAGGGGGAACTGGTCTGTCCTTCTAGCCACTCAGAGAATTGTGGGAAGACACTGGAGGATTATCGTGACTCAAATGATTAAATCTATGTCCTCAGTGCAAAATGAGTGAATGGCCAGCTTAAGCAGAAGCCTGATTTATGTCATAGGAGAGCCAGGTTGAAAGCATCACTATACACAGGTGAGGGGGATTTGTGTGTAGATGACAGGGCAAATTAGGGACAACATGTCTGTAACAGCTTGAGTTAACTCTGAAGTGAAAACAAACTGAAAGTGTGAGTAAGCATGACTGCTTGCATGTACACACCATTACGCAGTTTATATCTCTCCTGTAGAGGGTTTTAGCTAATGTAATGAGAGAAGCAAGGGCAAGGGGTCCCTTTTATACACAAGGCAGCAATCTTGTTATTGTCAAAGGGCTGATGCTGCCTGGGGTCAAGAATCACTAATTAATTACTCAATGAAATGTAGCTTTTGGAACTTAGGCCCTCCCAGTCTGCACATCTACCCAGTATAGAGTGAGCTGCAGAAGGGCAGAGAGATTATTCACAAAGGCACAAAGAATACGTTTATATAGGTGACAAGAACACTTCCAGTAGCAGTGCTGTTTGCTTCCAGCACAACAGGGACTTTTGCATAGGGAGATGAAATAGAAGCAACTGGGGACCTTCATGTAATTTAGGGTTCAGAACACCTGAAGCAAATGGCGCTTTAAGGCTGGGTGGAGCAGGGATTTTGAAGAGTTATCCAAAATGTAGTGATTTCAGACATCCTTCACATATGGTGCTGGTGACTGAAGTGCCCAATGGCTTCAGGGCAAGAAGACTGGCAGTTCAGGTTGCCTCAGAAGGGTCTTCTGCTCCACTCTAGCCCTATTCTCACAGCTGCAGAACATCAGCCCTAGTACATACCCACTCCTGCAACTTTTGATTGTTATGCTTAGTAGAAAGAGCTCACCAAATATGTGGTGATAAAATTCAGTCACTGATATGAGGGCTAAGCTAAAAAACAGTAAGTGGAAGTAAAAGCATCCTGTCCCTTTAAAAATCTTTGAGCCCTTCAGTATCTCAGAAGAGTCTGCCTGCAACTAGAGTTCAAAAGGGAAGCTAGTTAAATAAGGAGAATGTTACTATATATTTTATTATTTTATGTTTTATGTGAAATGTTGTCAAAATTAGAAACACTGCCACCAGTTTTATGGATGGTCAAAATCAGGAGAATCACAAAAAACTAGATCAAGTGAATATTTGAATTCTTAACATTTGAAAAACCTAGAGCAGCTTGATTTAAAAGCACTGCAAATATAGAAAGCATCTCCAGACAGAATACAGAGCTAAGCTTAAAAAAACCCCAATGCCTCCACCACACCCTTCACCCCCTGCAAAAAGAAGTAAAACTGGAGACCATCAGGTTCCTTATTCTACCACCAGAACTTTTATTTTTCACATTGTATGTATTTGCAGATATACCAGCTTAATTATACCTTTACAGTGTGTTATAAAGTGAACTTAGTTTTCAGTTGCATTATTCCCCAAACTCAAGTCTTTAACCATACTTCCTCAAATGACCAATCCCCAGAGAGCTGTACCCTTCTCCAAGCAAAGAAAGAAAAAATGGATAGAAAGCAATAGGAAGAAAATGGATACAGGGCTAGCAGAACCTAAATTAATTTAGGGGATCAAGAGCAATATGGAAGAGGAAATTAAAAACAAACTGCAATTGGCAATAATCAGAATAAACTAAACACCTGAAAAAAATCCTATTTATGTGCCTCCTCCATAAGCAATGTGGCAATCATCATCAATCATATCACTCTTCTCTTTTCTCCAGGTTCTCTGTCCTTTTCCAAGGCAGGCAAAGCTATATCCATTTCCATTTTGCCAACTGGGTTGAAATCTGCTTGCAATAAGCTTAGAGTAAAACTCTATTCATAGAAAACCAGAATAAAAGTTATCAAATGCTCCAGTACACCATGAGGCATAGGCTGAAATCATCCTAAAGGGACTCCACCTCCCCCCACGCAAGCACAAACAGTTCTAGCACAGTGTAACTCGGTGGAAAGGACAGGCTCCTACAAGACTTGAGACAGAGCCAACTGCAGTCAATGGAAGGCTATTGCTTTCATTGAAGCCTGGCTCTGGCCACTAGATCAGGCCATATGGGAATTTCATGTTAGCTATGAATCAGCAGCTGCAGATGGGGTGTTTGGGCACAGGCTGAGAACCCATGGATGCAATGCAGTCTATTCTAGGATGGAATGTGGCAACTATTAAACAGCTTGCAACAATGTTATGCCGTTGTGTATGAATCAAGTAAGAAAAACGTCTCCACTTAAAATGAGAGAGTAAAGCAAGATCAGGGTGCTGTTGGCTACCCAGTCTCAGGGTAATTCAAAGAGAAATCTTTATAAAGGAAGCAAGAGCTCTACATTTTTCTTTGGAGTGAATCAAAAGATTCTGATTCAGGAAAAAGCTGGCAGAGGTAACTGTGTGTGCACTGAAGGGGAGAAGTGCATGACCCTGCATTTTAGTACTTCTGTATGATACCACAGAGTATTGGCAGCCTCCTTCCTGTACACATAACTATGAATTTCCTCTGCCTTCTGTGTTATTCAGGTCAGTGTGACATATTCAAGGAAAATAAAGATTGAGACATGCTTTTAAAAATGAAATGAGAGATGAGCTCAAACTGCAACACTGGGAATCAGCATTAAATTTGAAACAGCCTAAATTTAATGGTGTTTGAATCAGAGAGTTTGGTTCACCCCAATATGATGACTTGGGCCATTTGCAAAATATGTTACCTGTATCAGTGTTATCTTTTCTGAATGTCAAGAGGTTTCCATCTAGGATCTTTCCCAGATTCTTCTTTGAGGTCTCTAAAAGAATCAAGCTTTTGGTAAGACCATTACACCCAGCTTTTCAGAGAGATTGATTTGAAGTGGAATAAGACACCTAAATACTTTTGAGTATGGCTTTTAAATTCTACCCAGGTAGCGATGGTCAAAATGTTCAGTAATCCCTTTTTGTGGGGAGGGAATTGCAGGGGGGGGATAGATCAATTGTTTTTCCAAAATGAAAGTTTTTCAGAAAACATCATTTAAATTTTTTTTTCCAGATTTTCAGTGGTAACATAACCCTATTTTTATTATCTCCCTACCCCATACATTCAGCCCTTCGACCTTTCCAGCTCACACATGTGTTTTGTGGGACTGATGGCAAATGCAAGTTCCAGAACTGATTCCTTTTCCTCTTGAAACCACTGAGATCTTGGGCACTGGCATTTCTGCTAGTTTAAAGTGACCAGTACCAACTGAAGAGAGTAGTGGTATTTTAGGTACAAAATGCTTGAATTAGTGAGTTTGTCTAAACAGCCAAGTGGTATGACTACAATTGCTGGCTTTAGGCTAGTTTGTGGGTAACTGCGGTAATGAAGAGGTAGCGGCACAAGTTTCAGCATGGAGTAACAACCAGAAGACAATCTGGCAAGGGACCCTAGCTATACACTGTGTTGCTGCTCTACTCTGCCGTGCCGTTACTACTATTATTACTTACACCAGGTAAATTAAAGCTGGTATGCATATGCCTACCCAAACTGTAATCAGACCTTCATTTGCCTGTGTAGACATTTCCTGAGGCCTTGCTGCAAGAGAGTAATATCAGGGAGTGTTTCATGTACCAACTACTGAGTATACAGATTACTCCATGCTTCTTAAATAAAGCAGCTTCTTAGTAAAACAACCATTCACAAAGTTATTTTAACACCACTTTAGCCATAAGCACCCAAACTAACTTCTTGGTGCCTTTCTAAATCTCTCTTACAACTTGTGCACCTCCCTTTTGGTTCCACGCAGATCACTACAGGAGGAACCACCTCTTACATTGATGGTTCAAGACACATAGGCATAAAAAGGTACATGCCTATTTACTCTCTTCATGGATTAGGTGGGAAGGTTTCTAACACTAACTGTCCAGCAGAGCTGAGCTCATTTTGGATGGGTCAGTCATGGACTTAAGGCTCATATCAGATTTCTTTCTTCCTGGAGCAAACGGAAAACTAAGGAGAGAACTGTGTCTTTCTGAGCTCCTTCTGCTTTGTGCCTTGTTGTCCCTTCTTCAGGGTTAGTGCTGTAATTTACTGGCCCCTGGAAGCAAAATGGAAAGGAGAGTAGATATGTTGTTGGATATTGGTGCAGGGGGCGGAAATAATAGGCGGTGCATGCTACATTTTGAAAATAACAGCATACTTATGAATTATTACTTTGCAAAGTGTTTTGAAGGTACAAAGCATTATCTGAATGCAAAGTGTTATTCATGAATTAATTATGTTATACTACTAGTGGTAGTAGAGGCTGTAGAAGCAGTATGCAAATATCTGTGTATGCATGTTAAGTAGGCAATGCTTTGTATTGCATATATTCTGTTTATCGCATTATATTCTATCCTGCTAGATGTAGCCTGTGGGGTTTTAATATCAAATGGGAAGGTTTCTTTTTTACCTGGCTGATAAGCCCAAGGAATTCAGAGTGACCTGGAGGGAATTACAAGAATGTTGCTCTCTGATCAGATTAGAGAGAAGTTGCAGGTCCCTTATGGGTCTTATTCAAACGCCACTGCCTACAATGCCATGCTTTGTCTTTGCTCTTTAAATGATTCAAGTTACTGCATTGGATGCTCATCTGCTTTTTTAGATTTCTCTCGCTCAGTGCTTTACTTGGACAGTTGGAGTGCCTGTCAAAAGAGAGACACCAAAATATTGAAGCACTGTCTCTTCCTTGGTTTGTGTTTCCCATTGCTTCAAGTTTTATTGAAAATGTGGCAGCCTTTCCAAAAGGCACAGGCTGGCTAGGAGTCACTCCCACAACTTCCTTGGGGCCAAATTTTCAGGTGATTGTACATCAACATAACTCCTTTGACTTCTGTTTATTATCCCAGCTGAGGGTCTGGTCCTCAGTGTTAATACAGGCGAAAGCATGTACAGACCTTGCTATTCTAATCTGAGTAGCCACCCAGTCAGTTCCAAACAACCAGTCCTGTTTCATAATGGATGTCCATTAATCCAATCTAACTGATTTCATTTAGATTGCTAATAAGAATTGTATCCAAAATGTTTTACAAAATGAAATCCTACAGTTAGAAAATTGAAAGGAAAAATCAAAGACAGAGGCAGACAAGTCAGCTAGGTTTCCTGGGACAAATTTTGAATTTGGCCCAGTACAAATAACAGTGGAAAAAATATGCATTAAACTTACAACTGAAAAAGTACAAAGATTCAAGAAGCAGACTGACAAAGGAACCCTGACTTTCATGTTAGAAGCTGCACAGGAGGAGGTTTTCACGCAAGAGACTGATTAATATGTTGTCATTAATGCATGTGATTCTGAACACAGTGAAAAACAATCCCTTTGGCTTTCTCAGACTTTTCTTTTCCTTTAGCTAGTAGCTCCAAATGTTGTCCTTATGGAGAACCCCTTAAATTAGTACTGTACTAGGGATTTCATCTCATTAAGTCAAATACCAAGGTTCCTGTTGGATTCTGCAGCAATTATTTGGAATGAGCAGTTCCACTGAAACACAGGGAAGTTTGACTACCTCTGTTCTGGATATCAGGACCTAAGCTTATCTCCATAATGGAATAAAAATCTATCTACTTATGGGGCTGTTAACATTTCAGTGTCTGAATACCCAGTCAAAGGAACCAAAAACACTCCTAAACTCCGAGGAAGTTTGTATCTGATTTCAGATATTGTATCCCACTCTTTTATACTGGTATTTAGTTGGTATAAGATATTCCAGGCCAATTTCTTTCCTTGACTTCAATGGTGTTCTATCCAATGTACTTGGGCAGCACTTTTGGAGAGAGGCCTTTGATCTCAGAAATTTCTGCTCTGCTTCCATGGTAACAACTATAAACTGCATGATTGTGAATGGACCTTTTGTGAAACTTCCACCTTCTCTTTCCCCAAATTACCTGTACCTGTTTATGTCAGCAGGGCAAAGCCCTCCACCCTACATCTGTCTGCCTTGAAAAATAATCTTACAAAAGAAGGTCTGCCTATTGCCCTTAAATAGTGAAACAGCCTAATGAACTGGAATGCTTTCCAGAGAGATTGGTAATTCACAAGTTCATCAGCAGGACACCCAGTTTTTCACCCATATCCTCAGCTCCCCTGACTTGTAATTAATAACAGCATGTTCCCCTTTTCTCTGCTTTGATATTTCCATTCGTGCCTATCGCAGAAGTGGCATCCACAGGTCTAATTAATGATTTCAGGCTGGACCTATCCTTTTGTGTTCTAGACAACAGGGGAGCACCCAAGAGCCTTAAAATCTCCCCCAACCCCTCCTGGCAGTTGGGATGGACTACATCAGACCAGGCTGATTTGCACTAGGTGATGGCATGAAACGAAAGGTGGTATAAATCTGAGGAAAAGAATCCAGACTGGCCATAATGCAAGAGGGTGCTCTCAGGGCTCTTTTCATTCAGCTTGCTTCATGATCCAATAGTCAGGCCTCCTGAGCAGGAACAGAGGGGCCATTCAGCAGAAATCTGGATGTTATCCCGGGGCACTGAGGACACCACTAAAGGGAAAGTTTTGACAGGTGAAATGACCTTAATATAATTAGCCCCCTTCCTCCACCTACCATAAAAAATGGTATATTCTTTAATTAGGTCTTTTTCTGTAATGCAATACTGCCGCCTCTCCAATCCTTTGCTCACACATCCATTTCAAATGGAATGTGGCTGATCTCCCTCCCCCGCTTCCTCCCCATCCCCTCTACACACACACAAATGCCTCACTGATAGATAGATGTATATAGATATTGCAATTGATTCTTCTGCCGCTGACTGTGTTTTTTGTTAGAAGAGAGGCTGAAAGGAACCCCAGTAATAGAATGATTTGGCCTGCAAGTCAAATCCCCTTTGATGAACAATCAGACACAAATGCCAATAACAATTAGATTGTCTGAAGGCTCTAGTCACTTAGGACTCCAGTTTTCTGTCTGCAGCGCTCAAACTGAAGCCCTCAGTGCCGCAATCTCCAAATCAGGTTTGGCATTGGGAATGAAAAGACATCAACAATAATATTATTAAGAGGCTGATGGCACAATAAGAGCGAAAGGCAGAGGATTTGTTTGTGTGCGTGCGCGCACATATGTGGAAGGAGAAAGAGAGCTGTTGGGAAAATTCATCAAGATAAGAAATTGGTGTGCCCTAAAGAATTATATAAACACCCCACAAATTCCCTCTCAAGCAATCAGACCATGTTTTGTTCCACTGGGCTTTGTAAGCTTCTACTTCCCCCTGTCCGAAATCTCAACCAAGCAAACAAACTAGGGAAGAAAGCCCTTAAGTGTGGGCTATATTTTTTCCTGTTCCTAAATTGTAAATATACAGTGGAGGCAGGAATGCCCAATCTAATTAAGGGCAGTTGAGAAGTATGGAGACAGGACCCTCCCAATGGGAATGCTGTAGGTTAAAGAGGTTAAAAAGAGGAATGTTCTGCCTAATGAGGGAAGTTTAATGTTATGAGCACACTTCCCCATTCAGTGCGCAAGGCAAACTAGTCTCTGGGGTTAGAGAGAGCCCTAGAGTATGTCTGCATGGCAAAAAACAGGTGTTCTTAACCTGGCTTAAAATAGTCGTGAAGACAAGACATAAGGCAAGTTAGCAGCTTGAGATCAGACCTATAGAGCAACACAGGGTTGAACTCGAGTTCAACCCAAAGTAAAAACCAAACTTGCTAACCCCAATTGAAAACCAACTTGCTTTGCCTTTACTGCTGATTAATCCAAGTTGACTAACTTGGGCTAGCCAAACCAAGTTAAAAACATTTCTTTTTGTGCAATGTAGACGTTGCCCATGGTGGCGACAGCTCCTTGGGCGGCTGGAACAAAGGTAGTGAGGAGTTTAGAAATATATATGCAAGTCTTTCATTGTGGGCTACTTGCCACAGGGTAAGAACATGCTCCTAGGCAGTTAGTGCTAATATGCCGGAAAGCCCTACTCCTTTTTTCTTCCCATTAAATTGTTCATAAATTCATGCCTTTAGTCTCAATTTAAAATATAAGGGTTTATTAGGTAAGGGATAAAGAGACAAGCCCCCTCTCCCTGTCTGAACTAGAGTCAATTCTGAGTGCTCAGTAGAGCAAAGATCACTCAGACCCATGTGCACATGCAGGGGCAGGAGTGAGTCAAAAAAAAAGAGAAGCTAGAGGACTATGGATATTATTCAGGCTTCTCTGGTGCTGGGACAAAAGCTGTATCAGGGGTTTAGACACAAATGCAAGATAATCATCACTATGCATGTTTTATTACCTAATCTCACACAGCTCCTTGTAAACACATCCAATTAATCTTCAACAATACAATTATTGATGATGATGTATTAAGCCATTCTTTTTCAGATTATCATTTTTAAGGGTCAACAATGCTTCCGAGGCTCCAAAAAGCATCTAGATAGCCAATGACCTGTGAACCATATGCTGCTAATGCCAAGTATTGCAATAGACAGTTCTCCTCACATATGTAAAGAAAGAAGTAAGATGAGTGTGTGTGTCTCTCTCATTTCTGATTTAGGGGAATTTATGCTTTCCTTCAATGGATGGTTGGCCCTCAGTCTTTGAGAAAGTGGAGAGAAATAAACTGTTGGAGGGATCTATCTAACTCCTTCATGGATGAAAAGGGATCAGCTGAACAAGGGTATATAGAAGTAGGGTGCCAAGCATATGGTCTTATTATTATTTCTGGCATGAAGTTACTTTTTACTTCCTATTTGAAAATCAAAACTCCCCCAGCATTATGAGTGATGTGCAACGAATACTACAAAAACAGAAAAGCTGTGAAGTAGAGTTCTTAACTGGTAGGGTAGACTCCTAGCGTGGTGAGCTCATTCCTGCAAACAAGACATTCATCAAATCTAATCCGAATCCATCCACTGTGTGACACTGGGAAAATCACTTAACTGCTTTGCCTCAGTTTAGCAATTTGTAAAATCAAGAGGACTAGCTATTATTTCAAAATTTGAAGCCTCTTACCCTCTTCATAGCTGGCTAAAAATGGGGATAATGTTTCATCCAGATGAAACACAGATATAGATATTATTTTTTCTCCATTGACATTTTGTTGAAATTGAAAAAAATATGAAAATTTCAGCTAGGTCTATCAGTATCAACTACCTGCTCAAGGCTTGCTATGAGGAGAAATTTGTTATCATACGCAAAACTCTTTGAATGTAACTCTGTAGGGACCTATTGTTATTTTTACAGTGACCAGAGCTAAGAAGGAAAGCATGTTTTATTCTGATATGCTTAAATGGAATTTCAGTTTTTTGGAGATTCCAGTTCCCAGCTGTCATTTTATGTTCATTCCCTGAGCGCACAGAAAGCCTGAATCACAGAACCACCTGTGGGTCAGGATTCAATACAATGGACATTTTGTATGCTGGAAAAGCCTGGTGGCCTCCTTGTCTGAGGAGCAAATATCTTCAGAGAAGACTGGGGGAAAGCTTTCCTATTGTAGCTGCCAGGTTTTAACTTGGTGTCTGATATGGTTTCCATTATCCTTGTTCTCAACAACTCCCAAACCTCCACGTAGTTATTTTCACAAACCCTGTGGCATAAGATAAAGCTAATATCCCCATTTTTGAGAAGGAAACTGTGGCATGAAAAAGGTAAAGACAAGCTTTTCAAAAGTGTTTGTCTCCCACCAAGGTGCTACATCCTATTGGATTTCCCAAGGTGCCTTTGAGAGTCTGAGCCTAAGTGATGCACAAAATTGTAGCAGTGTGAGTCTTGAACCCAGGCCTCCCAAGTCTTAGAGTAGTCTTTTGTCATCTCCCATTGCTTCTGCAGGATATTAGAGGAACAAAATGTAGAAGGTTTTGGGACCCAGGAAGCAGAAGATATAAAAGTCCCCTAAGGATATTCGTTCCTAAAATTTTAGACAAGGAAAAAAGCAACAAGAGGATGTGTAGCTTGACAACTGACAGGAAGGGTTTGCTTTTCTTGCATCTTCCTGAGAATCTCTTGATACTTCCTTGTGCAAGTGTTGGAGTGACCAACCAGGGGCCATACTTTTCTTGACCTGCTGCTCACAAACAGGAAAAAAAAACAAAAAACAGTGGGAGATGTAGAAGTGCATGACAATTTGGGCAGCAGTGACCACAAGATGATCGAGTTCAGAATCCTGACAAAAGAAGGAAAGGAGAGCAGCTGAGTATGGACCCTGGACTTCAGAAAAGCCGATTTTGACTCCCTCAGGGAACAGATGGACAGGATCCCTGGGTGGCAAGTCTAAGGGAGAAAGGAGTCTAGGAGAGCTGGTTGTATTTAAAAAAAACCTTACTGAGGGTGCAGGAACAAAACATCCCAATGTGCAGGAAAAATAGCAAATATGGCAGGTGACCAACTTGACTTAGCAGAGAACTCTTCAGTGAGCTCAAACACAAAAAAGAAGCTTACAAGAAGTGAAAACTTGGACAAATGACTGGGGAAGAGTATAAGAATATTGCTTGGGTATGCAGGAATGAAATCAGGAAGGCCAAAGTGCAATTGGAGTTGCAGTTAGCAAGGGACAATGAAGGGTAACAAGAAGGGCTTGTTTCTACAAGTAAGTTAGCACCAAGAGGAAGGGCCGGGAAAGTGTGGGTCCCTTATTGAATGGGGAGGAAACCTAGTGACATGTGAGGAGAAAAGGGCTGAAATACTCAATGCTTTTTTACCTTGGTCTTCACAGGCAAGGTCAGCTCCCAGACTACTGTACCAGGCAGCACAGTCAGGCGAGCAGCCCTCAGTGGTGAAAGAACAGGTTAGGGACTATTTAGAAAAGCTGGTACAAGTCCGTGTGGTTGGATGCAATGCATCTGAGAGTGCTGAGGGAGTCTCTAGCCATTATCTTTGAAAATTCATGGCAAACGGGGGAGGTCCCAGATGACTGGAAAAGAACAAATACAGTGCCTGTTTGTAAGAAAGGGAAAAAGGAGGATCCAGTGAACTACAGACCAAATCCCCCAAAAAATCATGGAGAAAGTCCTCTAGGAATCCATTTCTAAGCACTTGGAGAAGCAAGTGATTAGGAACAGTCAGCATGAATTCACCAAGGGCAAGTCATGCCTGAATAACCTGATTGCCTTCTATGATGAGATGACTGGCTCTGTGCATGTGGGGAAGCAGTGGACATGATATACCTTGACTTCAGCAAAGCTTTTGATATGGTCTCTCACAGAATTCTTGTAAGCAAGTTAAGGAATTATGAGTTGGATGAATGGACTGTAAGGTGGACGGAAAGCTGACTGGATCATCAGGCTCACTAGACAGTGATCAATGGCTTGAGGTCTAGTTGGTAGCTGGTATCAAGTGGAGTGCCCCAGGGGTTGGTCCTGGAGCTGGTTTTGTTCACTATCTTCATTAACAAACTAGAAGATGGGATGGAGTGCACCCTCAGAAAGTTCGTGGATGACACCAGGCTTGGGGGAGTAGTAGATATGCTGGAGGGTAGGGCTAGGACTCAGAGAGACTTAGACAAATTGAAGGATTGGGCCAAAAGAAATCTCATTCCTGCCCAGAGTAGGGAGGTTGGACTCGATGATCATTCAAGGTCCCTTCCATCCCTTAATTTCTGTGATTTTTATGAAGTTCAAAAAGGAGAAGTGCAAAGTTCTGCACTTAGGACAGAAGAGCCCCATGTTCTGCTATAGGCTTGGGACCAACTGGGTAAGCAGCAGCTCGGCAGAGAAGGACCTGGGGGGTTACAGTAAACAATAGGTTGGATATGAATCAACATGTGCCCTTGTTGCCAAGAAGGCTAACGGCATACTGAGCTGCATTAGTAGAAGCAGATTGAGGGAAGTAATTATTCCCCTCTATTCTGCCAGCAGATTGAGGGAAGTAATTATTCCCCTCTATTCAGCACTAGTGAGGCCACATCTGGAGTACTGTGTTCAGTTTTGGGCCCCCCACTACAGAAAGGATGTGGACAATATGAAGAGAGTCCAGCGGAGGGGCTAAGGGGGCTGAGGCACATGACTTATCAAGACAGACTGAGGGAACTGGGCTTATTTATTTAGAAGATAAAACAGGGATTTGATAGCAGCCTTTAACTAACTTAAGGGTGGTTACAAAGAGGGTGGAGCTAGACTGTTCTCAGTGGTGGCAGGTGACAGAACAAGGAGCAATGGTTTCAAGTTGTAGCAAGGGAAATTTAGGTTGGATATTTGGAAAAAGTCTCACTAGGAGGATGGTAAAGCACTGGAACAGGATACCCAGAGAGATGGTAGAAGCTCCATCCTTGGAGGTTTTTAAGGCTCAACTTGACAAAGCCCTGGCTGCAATGGTCTAGTTGGAGATTGTCCTGCTTTGAGCAGGGGGTTGGACTCACTAGATGACCTCCTGAGGTCCCTTCCAACCCAATTTTTCTATTATTTTGTCTCCTAAACCTGAATCCCTTAGCAACCTGCCTTATGATCAACTTCCTGTACTGCATTCATTCACGGCTACTCTTTTCTACTTTTGCTCTCTCTTTCTCTTCTCTTTTCATTTCACATACTATTGTTACAGAGGGGTTCAATAAATTGCTGCTTTTACAGAGTTTCCAACAGGTTCTTTTTTCTTGGCCTAGAAGCAAGACCCAGTCTGAAGAACTGCTGTAGTGTCATTAGTTTTGTGAAGTGGTTTCTCTTAAGGGGAGCTGTTGCAAACAGAGGGAGCTGATAGACACGCAGTTCCCTGGTCTAACTCATGGCACTTCACAGAAAGACACTGGTCACTAGGGCTGTGCGAAACACCTGTGTATCGTTTCGCTTTTGGATTCAGCATTTCAGAGGGACAGTGTTTCATTTTGGTGTTTTGTAGGGCTGTCTGAAATGGCTGTTTCATTTTGTTTCAGATTCAGAATTTTGGAGGGACAGTGATTCGTTTTAGTGTTTGAATCACTGTCCCATTTTGTTTCAGTCGAAACTGCTCCAGAGCTGTTTCAGAATTTCAATGGTGATTTGGTGTTTCAGCCATAGGCTGTAATGGGGAATCACAAAACTGCCTATAATGTTGTAATTTCTTGCCCGATTTGGATGGAACTTGCAGAGATGTTAGCATCTTCTGTGGTCATGAAGTCTGCCAAATTTCAAGGAGATAGGTACAGGGGTCTTTGTGAAACTGCACCTTAAACTGTTCAAAGCAAATGGGCATCACTTGCCAGCAGCGGCAGCATGCTGTCATCCCGCACGCAGATCTGGGGGACCGCTCCCCCTCGGAGAAGTCTGGCACAGCCCCACAGCTCTCCTGGGGGGCATGGGCCCCCGGATCTGTGTACAGGATGACAGCAGGCTGCCGCTGCCAGCTGGGGCCAGTGCCAACACTGCGTTCTTCCCAGTGCTTGGCATGGGCTGTGCCAGGCAGACTTGAGTGCTGGTGCTGGCCCCAGCTGGCAGCAGCAGCAGCATGCTGTCATCTGCATGCTCCGCAGCTGGTGAGTGTGGAGTTTAAATAAAAAAAAAAAAAGCCCCGTACTCTCTGGCTCTGGCGATTGGGGCGCCTCTGAAGGCTCGGCAGAGCCCCCCTGCACAGCAGCATAGGGCAGCAGGGATCACCCCCTCCCCCCACCTGGTACCCACATAGCAGCTGCACCATCAGGTGCGTGCAGCATGGCTCGGCAGGGCACCATGGGCTGCCTGGGAGCTGGGGTGGCTCCAGCAGTCAGCAGGAGCTCCCAGTTCAATTCCCCAGCTCTCTGATCATTCCCCCAGCTCTTCCCAGGGGGCGTGGTCCCTGGATCTGCATGGGGTTTCAGCAGGCTGCTGCTGCCACCTGGGGAAATAGCCCAGGGCCGCCACCATCATCCGGGGGCTTGCACCCCTCCTGAGAAGAGCTGGGGGAAAGATCGGGAAGCTGGGGAATTGAACTGGGAATTGGGGAAACATTCAGGAACCCGAACACTCTCCCAGCCCCCGGCTCGATTCTCCAGCTTCCTCTTTGATTCTCCAGCCCCTGGTTCAATTCCCCAGCTCCCAGATCAATTCCCCAGCACTGGGGTTGGAAGGGACCTCAGGGATAGATTATTGTTACGGGCCAGCTCCAGATGTCAGTATCGGAGCAGTCCTCCCTCCCCGCTTCAAGTCTGCCTCTGAAACAGCTCAAAACAGCTCAGAGACATCCAAATCATTTCGGAGCATTTCTGAAACGTTTCAGATGGCCTGTTTCATTTTGGAGCTGTTTCGAAGCCCTGTGTTTTATTTCAGGTTCAGTGGTTCAACCGTCAAAATGTCTGACTGAAACAAAATGACACAGCAGCCGAAATTTCGCACAGCCCTACTGGTCACCCTTTAGGAGATGGGATTTCCACTCAAACATGGAGAACAGTAAGCTTCATGTCCTTTAGATAAACAAGGTTCTTTGGGTAGATGTGATATCTTTTATTAAACCAATGAAATAATTGAAAAAAACATTCTTTCCAAGCTTTTGGGCACAAAATCCCTTCTTCAGGCATATAGAGAGCCTGCTGGTGAACCATGTGCTCTCCTGGGTAGAACAGAAGCAAAAATGCAAAATGCAGGTCTGCAAAGAACAATTTTTCCAACTATTTAGTTTGTCTAATAAAAGATATCACATCTCCCCAAAGAACCTTGTCTGTCTATGTTCTTAGACCAACATGGCTACAACCAACAACCCTATATCCTTTGGATAGCAGCTGTGGCCCAAGGAAACTAACAGCGAATTCTCAGGAAGTGTCTGTCGCTGCAAAATAATGTATTCATTATTGTTAAAACTTTTTCATCTTTGAGGGGAAAATGCATACCACATGATTTCCAAAGAGGAGCTGGGCTGATTTACAAATACAGTACGTTAATAGCTTTGTAAACATTTATTCAGTGTGACAGCTGACTGCAACATGTGGCATTAATTAGAAGACTCAGCAATGTAGCATATTAAGAGCTAAGTTAAATCTGAATTAGTTGGGTTTGTTGAGACTAAACACCCGTGGGGGCAGTGCTCGGATCTAATACATTACGACTCACTTGACACTGAAGACCCACAGGCCAGATTCCCAATACACTGGAGGCCATCATTCATTGCTTCAAATGAGGACTGCAAACTCACAAGATACCATGGATCAGAGGACATTCATGTTGGGATATTGCGACAGAATGGGGTGTGCCCATCATGGGTGTCCAATGCCTCTAGCCTCCTTTAGGGAAGGACAAATGGAGTTAACCAAGTGCAGGCCTGGCTTGCCATTGTCCACCTTTGGGGATATGGGAGGGGCGTGAAAATATGGTTTGTGAGATTGCTTCCCTTTTAGGCTCAAGGATCTTCTCTTAGGCCTCATGTATCATCATGCTCTGGTATGTTCATGGTATGACATCAATGGCACACGGCTTGTGGTTTCATATCCTCAACTGCAGGCAGCCAGCACTGACTAGAATCATTGATGCCATGAAACAGAATGGACAGTGATTAGCAGCATTAAGTGCGTCATTGTTGCAAGACAAAGAAAGCATTTTCTTCTGTCCCTGAAGCAAAAACTAAAACTTGTTCTTCAAGTTCACCATTGTGCAGTCAAGAGCCAGGGACTTGTATTTTAAGTTGTGGAATCCAGACGCTTTTTGCCTTCCTTCTTCCTTGGCTCTGCTTTCAAGATAGCATGTTTGGTGGCTTTGAGAAGAAGTCCTGTGAGACAGTAAAGTTCTGATCTTGTTCTGCCACTGCTTGCTTGTGTGATCTTGGGCAAGTTCCCAAAGCTTCTTCTTCATTATTTATTTAATCTGTAAAATGTAAATAATGGTGCCTACCTTGCAAAGACTAATTAAGGTCTGCAAAAGCAATCTAAAGAAGTAAAGTGCTATATAAGGGCTAGTGCTATGAAATCAATGGAGTTATACCACAGATGGATCCAGCACTCCAGCTATCTGTGAGAAGAGCTGTACTCTTGGTGTTCAGCTACTTCTGTTTAATGGGCTTAACTCAGATCTCACTTATACTTGTGCAAACCAAAAGAAATCCCTTAGGAGTAAACCCAGTGACATGAGAGCAGAACTCATGTTTGCTAAGATCACAATCAGAACTCTTGTCTCAGTTGAAACCAGAAACTGGGCGGGAGTTATAGATAGTCCAGCAAACAGACTACAGCTGTGTGGTCCAGTATTCAAGGCATGGGTAAGCAGCTAGAAAACTTGTGTTCTAGTCTTGCTTTTAAGATTAATCCCAAATAAGTTACTTCCCAACTGTGTCATCCTCACCATTTAGGGTCAAAGAAAATATCACAAACAAGTAATTTGCACTAAGGCTGCCTCTCAGTATGTGTCCAAACAGAGTGTAATACAAGACAGCCCTGATTTCATTTAGGTATTACCAAAATATGAATGATCAAAAGAACAAGGGAATAAAAGAGTTATAAACAAGTTAACATTTTAGGTTCAATTTAAGCCAGGGACAGGTTGCTTCTCCTTTGATCGTGTGAGCCTGGCCTAGACCCACAAGCATTATGAGAAGCAGCTTGTCTAGTGCTTGGAATAAGGGCCTGTGAGTTAGGAGGTCTTATTTATTTCTTCACAAGGTGCAAGACATTACGGCAAACTTTTCTGACTTGGGCCCCTGAAGTCTGGCCCCATAATCTATATTTAGGTACCTAAATCAGTGGTAAATTTGCAGATATGTTCCTTGCTTTTTCCACTGTTTAGGCCTATTACAACATCTAAAGCTGCTCACCCACCACCGATACCAATATTTCTTATCCATGGTTGTTCTGTCTTTCCACCTATAATACCATTAATCCTGATTTCCAACAGCAAATAAAATAACCATATCTCATTTATTAACCTGGACCAGATATTACTATTCTTTTCCAAATCCTTTCCCCCCTTTTCTTCTACACATTTACCCGTCAAATTGCTGCCAAATGGAGACTAAAACTACTTGTGCTTAATGGGGACAGCTATTTTTTGTAATTTAAGCCTCTTTGCACTTATTAACATTGCATCAGAAATGATCTCTTTTGGCTTTTAACCACTGTTTTCAGAACAAAGTTCCAATAAGAGGGAGAAGAGGAGAGCAAGAAAAGTTTTCTTTAAAGTCAGATCATTTTTGTGGGGTACTTCTAAGATCATAATAATCTTTTTAGACTGAAATAACAACAACAAATGAAATTTCAGCCCTGTAGGGAATTCTGAGATTTCTATATTTGGGTTAATCTCAAATCAGAACAAAAAACCTAAAAATATCAGAATCTTTCCTGAAACAAAATATTTTGTTTAGGTCTTATCAAAATGCTTTGTTTCAATTAGGTTGAAATGTTTAGTTTTGACTTTAGCATTTGGCCTATATTATAAAAGTTAAAATGTTTCACCCTTTATATTAAATTATATGATAAACTACATATAATATAAGACAAGTCAAAACAAGCAAGTTGAAAGGAAATGTTTCAGTCTTAGTGAAATGAAACAGTTTGATCTTATCAAAGTGAAACCTTTAAATAATTTCCCATGAAAATTTCACTGAAATTGCTACATTCTTGCAAAATATTTTGATTTAATCAAATCAGCATTTTCCAATGGAAAATTGTTCCATCAGAAAAAAATTGACCAGCTTAAATAACAACAACAGCACTATCAACGATTATGTTGTTTATGTGGTAATCTAGTTGAACTGGACCTCCAATATTAATAAAAATTTCACTACATTAGAATAAAACATCGTTGTTGTCACGACTTTGACATGAATCTCATATTTGATATTTGAATTAAAGCCCCAACTACAGGAAATTAGCTACACAAGAATCCCAACTTCCACATACAAAATAATGGTTTGTAGCTATAATAGTTTGTAACTTTGTGTCTCAGGAATAATTATTGAAAATGTGACCCAAATAAACCCCAGATTAATCAAATCCAGAAAGCAGATAACCATAATCCCCAGAATTTTAAAGTGGATGATCATCAAGCCAATCTCTTCATTTTTATGGACATTTTATATTGGCAAGATTGAAAACAAAATGCTAAAATAACCCATTTGGGCCTATTTCTGCCCTGTACTTCAATTCTGCAACTCTGAGTGAGGGTGGGAGTCCGATTTCAAGGAGTGTGAAAAGCAGTAACTGTCTGAGTCTCATGAAGTAAGTTTTTCAGCATGTATGATTTTAGACACGGTCAACCCCTCATCCTGTTTGGAGCATAAAAAAAGGATCAAGCAATTTGGGAAGAGGGTTGGAGATGAACTCTCATTTTTAGTCAGATTGCTGGTAACTTTTCTATTCTCAGCTCTAATGAGAACAGTCAAGTGAGAAGTATTAGCATTCCCACGCTGTCCAACCCCCAGCATATTCTTCCTATATACAAACCTTCCCCAAACTCACCAAAACTGGGAATAAACTCAAAGGATTGCAACATCTCCAACCCAAATTTAAAAAACAAGGAGTCAGACTACTCAAAATCAAGAAATTAGCTTAAAAATCATGAGGGTTTTAAAATTTTACACTGGTGAATATTTTTATGTCCCTTCAGGATTTTGAGCCATTTGGGCTCACACTGATCTCATTTTCAGGCTTTTCTCTGTAGCCATCTGGTTTAGAAATTTAGTTTTCTTTTATGATATCTAATAATCATATAAATTCAAGTACTAGGGCTTTAAGTGAAGCACCAAGTATTGTGAGGCCCACATCAATGCATTTACCCCTGTTTTATTAACTTTAACATAAGTGTGTTTAGGTGGGTTTTCAAAGCCATTTTAAATGGGATTTGGGACTCTACCTCAAACAGGGCTGGTCTACACTTACAAGTTTTACACATATAACTCATCCCTGCTATTTTCCCAGACTAGTTATCTTGGTAAAAGTCCACTGATGTGGCCACAGTTATGCTAGTAAAGTCATTTCCTTTTTCATGCAAGAATAGTTATCTTGATCTAAAACATATCTAGAAATGTTCATTCTTGGAGGGAGTGCTTGTTTTCAGCTGTGTATTGCACAGCACTAAGGCAACTGATGAAGGAGGCATGTGAGCATGGTCTTTTCTAAAGCTCTGGCGTTGGCTTTTCTTTCTTCTGATAAAGTGAATAGGAGTTTTAGCATTGACAGGAGGAGCTGGTCTAACACTGAACATTTTTGAAAATCCATCCCTGTTTATATGTTTTATGATAGGGGCGAGGGGTGCTTGGGGATCCCAATGATGGTTGCCATATAGGAGGAGAAGGGCAATGAAGAGAGTCCAGAACTGGCAACAGAAGTTTGAACTTCCCATGACTACTCTGCCACAATGCATCACTCCAGCTCATGGCATGGCCTCTGAGCAAGAGAGCAACATCATTCTCCATGGCTGTTTCATCCTTGGCTACTCCTATGAGAATGCCCAAAGGGTACCATTTAGTATCAGATATATAACTGTGGTTCACTAGGAATTGAGACCACTTATTCATTTGGCCCTCAAACCACCAGCACATGGCAATGTATATTAGTCACCACTGACCTGATTCACAGGGACCTAGAAGTGAGAAGTTCTATACTCATCAACACCCTGAGTCACTCAGTTCCCATGTTCATAGATGTAAAACTATCCCAGTATTCTGACGGATAATAGATTCAGAGTTTTCTATGCACATGTTCCCTATTACTAAATAATGTTAGCAACCCTCTGTTATAGGAGGAGATATGAAGCATAGAAAATGAGAGTCACTAAAATCATAGTGAATATAGATCTGAGAGGAGGGGTCAAGAGACATAGTTCCAATCTTTGATCTACCACCAGTAGGTGAAGTTGGGAAGTAATTTCACCTCTGTTTCCTTTTCCCCCCACTTTGATCATTTAGATTGGAAGCTCTTTGGAATTGGGACGGTTTTCATGGTCTGTTTTTACAGTGCCTAATAATAATGGAATCCTGCTCTCAGATGGCATCTAAGGACAGTAAAAGCCGTGTTAACCGGCATTTAAGTAACCGGAACACTCTACTAACTGGAATTTCCGGCCGGACGCGGGGGGCGGGGAGAAGCTTGCCGCTGCCTCCACCCACCACCCTGCGCTGCCACCACTCCATGTGCCCCCTCTGCCCCCACTCTGCATCTGGCCGAAACCCCCCTGCCCTCAGATAACTGGAATTTTTATATAACTGGCACCACTGTTACCCCACTCATGCCAGATAACAAAGCGTGTACTGTATTACCAAAAATAAGTAATACATAATAAATATTTTAAATTCAGAAACTGAATCCAAATCTCATGAGCTTCAGTCAAGTGCCAGAACCAGAGAAGTATGCTTTTCTGACCCTTCCCTTAACAACAAATTAAAAATCACATTTATTGTCTAGCATTCACAGTTTTGCGTATTTACAGTCATTGGCCCAAGTTCTCTTTCCCTCACCCCCTTTTCTGCTTGTAAGGTCATCTGCACTGATGGCACTGCAGATATTTCTGCTACTGACAAAGTTTATTGAGGGACGGAAGTGCGCGGGAAATCAAAAGGAAACAAAACGACTTGCATTTCTGTGCGCATGGGATTCTTCAGCTGCATGTAGGAAATTAATTCCAGCCAGAGTAAGCTATGTGTGGTCCTGCCAGCCATCCAACTTGAACTGCAGTTCCACTGCTCTGCTTGGCAGGCAGGGTGAAGAGGAGGAGGTTCAGGACATTGTGGAGAAGGAACAAAGGAGCCAAGAAGGCTGCACTGTTGGGTCCCCCCCCCCCCCCACTCCCAACACTATTATTTTTTAAACAAACCACCTGGATTTTAAGATCTTCAGAATCCCATTAAAGGCTTTTACTCCTTCGTGGATTGGAGGCATTTGATGAAAGCGGGTGAAAGGGAGGGAGGTGGGAGAGATAATGGGGCCTATGAGGCCTTAATTTCTCCTGTCTCCCCTGCCCGTAATGGTGCTGGATGTAAACACTGCTCTGGTGAATGTTGGAGAGTGATTACAGGACGGCTGGGGAAAGAGGAAGCATTTTGAAACCGCAAGCAGGAATGCAGCTCTTTGATGGAATGCTGGTAATTTTTTCTTGCCCCTCTTCCCTGAACTCTCTCCCCTTCCCCGTCCACCCACCTTCTGTAAACACAGAAATTAGACGTAGGCAAATCTGTTAAACATTTTAAGGCAAAGTGGGCTTGGCAGTTGCTCTCACTCCGCAGGATATGCGAGACAAGGCTAATAACTCTGTAATGGGCTTTTCTGTTTTTGTCTGTGGAGTCAGTCTTCCTGTCCTGTGCACTGCGGCTCTTGTGAGAGCAGGGAGGAGCTGAGTGGTACAGCTGGTATAGAAATACCATCAAACAGGATAAAAAAAAAAATGGGGCCTCCACATTTCTGAGCAATTCCTATAAGGAGTAGAAATACCAGTGCCAGGTGTTGCCCCTAGAAAGAGGCCACAGAGGAATCAAATCAGACCAGAAGCCCAGTATTATGTCTCTGAACGTGCCCAGTGCCTGCTGTTTCAGAGGCTGATGGACCCGACTCAGGAGAGTTGACCTTTTCTTGGTGAGTCCATGGCCTGCAGGCTGACTTTGGGTAAACTGGCAAATCTCTTACCCTCATTGTACCTCAGTTTTATAATCTGAAAAATGGGGATAATAATATTTACCTCCCTTGTAAATAATTTTGAGTACAGTGTGTTATGATCAAGAGGAATATACATAACGTACCATTATGGGATAAACTGCCTAAAGGGAACATTTCTTCTTAAGGCAAAGGAGTTAATGATGAGCGTCTGCCCTGTAGCAATAGGGTGACCTTACTTTCTTTCTATTCTACCCTCTTTCTCTGTCTTTGAAAAGTTACACAAGCCCTTAGGCAAATTTCTTGGCACCACAGGCCTCTGTTGGCAGCTCTTCACTCACTCCTTGTACCACACTTCCATTGCTAGAAGCCAGTAGGAATTTGTCATGCAGTCTGAGTGCAGTATGTGCCCTAGAGTATGGGTCAGAGATGAGGATTTTGTCCTCCCAGAGCCAGATTAATTTCTAGTGAAGCCAATGGATTTTATGAAAGTCAGGGTGATTGTTCCTTCATATTCTTAATAACTTAGGCTGGAGTTTTCAAAGAATGTTAATTGAGATGCCCAAATCTCGCTCCAGTAGGTCCCTCCATAACTCCTTTAGGTTCCATTGAGAATCCCTGCCAAGGACATCAGGCAACAGCTGTGTAGATTTAGCTGTTTTAAGGCCAGAAGGACCCAAAATAGGAATCTAGCCTTTTCAGAAAAATAGCACAGCCCAGAGACACTCCCCTAGTAATTTATGCATTAGGTCCTTAATTTTGGTTAAGTTACAGCATCTCTTTATGAAATTTTTCAGTTAATGTCTAAAGGTGATAGAGGATCCACCAAGTGTTGCACTGTTACAGCTTCATCGGTTTATTAACTGGTATAAAGAAGTATAATTCTTTATTGTGGACTCAGTTATATCAGTAAGAAGGTATTTACGTTAGTATAATTTATTCCCGCAAATTTTCTAAATAAATATAGCTACCACAATACAAGTGCTGTGTAGACAGGCTCTTGGTAGTCTTTTGTTAGGATCATTTGTACCAAAAGCAGACCATCATCTAGGGCAAATGACAGTCTCAGATTGAAGGGAATGACCAATTCTGATACAGTCAGTAACATTTTCAGACAGAGTGAAGTCATCTAGATCCTTCCAGAGAGCTAGCTAATGTTTTTCATTTGTAATATTTCCTTCCTTTACATTCCTGTCTAGCTACTAGGCCATATATGCATTATAGCTCAAACCCCAAACCATAATTAGAGGGTTTCAGTTCTAGTGCAGACAAGGCCCTTTTTGATATGTTCATGGTTACAGATTGCTGTCCTTGGGAATCTTCCATTCCACACATAATACCCTCTCCAAAAAGACAGCTCCTGAACTCCTTGCTCAGTTCTTAGTTTCAGTTTCTATCACCACCAAGGTCTTTTACCTGCCTTAGTCTCATAGAGACTTCCTAGGAACATTGATTCCACTTGGCTTTGACAGTCTTTGTGTCAAATTTGTCTTGCTTTGATGTCATTCAGCACTTGCAGCCCTTTCCCCTAAGTCAGTTCCACATCTATCTTCTGTTCCATCCAATTCCATAATGTGAGCAGGTAGAAAATTGGAATTTATTTTTCCTCTGTGCATATTTCAGCTGTCTAACTACATGTTATCTCTTGGCCATTCCTCACCCCGAGATCTCACACTCATCCATTCATTCTTCTTTATAGGCAGATCTGCTCATTTGCCTCTCTTGAATTACAGAGATATTTTCCAGTGGATCTAATTTAAGGCAGGTGACCCTTAAAACTAATAGCATGAACAAAGAGTCCTATAGCAGGACAAGATTTATAGCCCTGGCACCATCAACTCAGATTCCAGTAGAATGGTTTTTCTGTTTCCTTCTGTCTGGGTGCCTGTATGGGATTTCACTTGACCAACTCAAATCATTATTGGAGTTTACAAGGATAAACTACAATCCCTGCTATGAGGTAGTGATGCATTTTTCCCATTACTGCATAGGATTGATTAGACCAGTGGTTCTCAATCTGTGGTATGGGTACCACCAGTGGTACACAGGCATCTTTTCAGTGGTACACTTTAACAGATTTATTATAATTAATTTATATGACAAATATTTGCTGGTGGTACTTAAGGTTGAACTGAAAAAGTTGCTGGTGGCAAGGTTGCATTGTTTTAAATTGGTGGTGTGCAATTTGTCAGAGTTTGGGAACCACTGGATTAGACAATTAATTTAAATTTACAGAGTGGGGTCTGTGGTTGGGCTGAGAACTGAATCCAGATCTCTAGAGTCTCTTGGTACTTTTGCCACAAAAGCTGCCAACTTCTCACTCAAGAGATCACCACAAAAAGATCTCAGCACTGGATCAGAAACTAATAGAAAGCTTGTGTTTCTATGCCACATTCACCATCCTATACATTCTGTCCTCCTTATCCTCTACAGCTGCTGAGTGTACAGGTTAGTGCCATATCATTCTTCCCCACCCTTTTGCTGAATCCAAACCTGGAGCATAGTCATGCTGCCTTTTTTGTTAATGAATAATCACAACTTACTCATAAAGCAATAAGTGGCGCCACAAGATCATTAGGTATTAAGAGTACACTGACAATCAAGAACATGATCCCAATAGAATATTAATAGTACAGTTTATCACTTGG
The DNA here is from genome assembly GCF_052110815.1 of Crocodylus siamensis. Taxonomy (NCBI): domain Eukaryota; kingdom Metazoa; phylum Chordata; order Crocodylia; family Crocodylidae; genus Crocodylus; species Crocodylus siamensis. The sequence continues at coordinate 51,537,360 of NC_143403.1, forward strand.
GGAGAGATGGATTAGGGAATTAGAGATTAAGTCTATGAAATCTTCTGGGATAGTTCAAACGATGTATGCATGAGATCAGGTGAGAAGGGGAGGTGAAATAACTGGAGGTTCACTCTTTTAAAGGCAATAACTGAAAACTTTAGTAGATATGAAAGTACATTAGTTCCCACAAACTTCTGAGGCTTAAACCTAAGCACAGCTACAGCCAGGACTGTACAGGCAGCCAAGGTGCTATAAAGTCATGATGTTATTATGTCCAAGGGATGCCATTAAAACTCTGTTTACAAACCTAATGTGCCAGGCAATGGTCAAGGAAAGAATTATTAGCAACAAAGCTATTTGATCTTTTTTATGATCCAATGAGTCATATCAATTCATGCACCAGGAGGTGAATAATGAAAACCTCAGGCCTACTGATTTATACATGTGTCCAGAATTCTGTGTTCTTTAACCTCAGATGCCCTCTTAAGTGTGATTCATCCTAAATCAAATGGAATATCAGGTGCTATCATCCTCACTCTCTCCTCCCGCACACTAATTGAAATGATGACTGACATACTAGAGGAATAAAACACCAGCACACAGTGATGGATGGCAAGGGTGGAGAGTGGGGTCAGGACTTACTCTCCTTGGAATTGCTCTGCCTTCCCAGTGTGTGGGACAGTCCTGATTACAGCTAAACTTCCTTCAGCTTAACCTGACTCTTCGCTGGTCTAGTGGGCCATGGTCTCAGCTGATGTAAATCCCCTTCAGAATTGATATATAACAGCTAAGGACCCAGTCCACTGTGTTTTCAGGATCTTTCTTTATTCGAGACGTTGATGCCAATGCACTGGCTGAGAGAAATGCATTATCATGTTATTATTTATGATAATTTATGATTAGAGCAGGTTAGAAACATTTCATCCAAAAATTTATCAGTTTAAATGTTCTAAAGAGATGTGCTGGCTTCAGTGAAATTGAAACCTGCCTGCTTCCCTGCTAGCTCACCCATCCAGCTCCTCACAAGTCTGCTAGGTTCCTGGCTCCCATGCTTCTCAAGCTGCCTAGCTCCTTGCTTAGTAAGTTGCTGCAGTTTTACACAACACAAGTTGCTCTGGAAATGGTTCAAAATCCAAAACCAAATCTATTACTGTATTTCCAAAACAACTTTTTTATATTTCTGTTTGGTGAAGAATTTCAAAATGGTTTGTTTTGAGTCCAAATCAAAATGAAACCAAATTGAAACATCCTCCCCAAGATGGAATTTTTGCCCTCTGCCAGCCACATTTCAAGACCTAGGAAGGACTGTAGTTGCTTTTAATCTAGTGCTAATGTTACAAAGGCAAGTACAAACAACACCGAGCCTCCTTGATTACACCCACATCCGCATCACATGCAGGACATCTTTAGCTGTGCATTCTAAATGGGTAATGGTGCATGCAAGCACCACCTTATGCATGAAATTTGGGAGTGTGCTTGTTTCAGAGAAGTTGTTAAATAATATTTTGGAAATAATTATTTCAGTGAGTTAATGGTATATTCATGGAATCATTTATTCTAAAACCGTTTCTTTTTACTACTCTCTTAGCTCTATGTTTGTATGGCAGAACAGAACTGAATTCGACAAATGCAATTAAAGTGGCCTACTAGAAATGTCTCCCTTTTGGGACAATTTTTTACTGCAGATGCAAGTGACTAGTTCAGAATGAGAAGTCAATGACATCTGGGCATAGTAGTCTTGGTTTAAAAAAAAAGAGGGAAGAACATTTCCCTAGATAGAAATTGTGTCCTAAGAAGAGCATGTTTCTTTGAAATTTTTCTCTGAAAATGATCACAAACATTTTTATCAGATAGTATTAGTTTAAGAAATCCCCCATATCTTCCTCTACATTTTCTACTACTCTGTAAGGCATTCAGAACAATCAGATACTTCTACAATGATTTCTGCTTTCTAGTAGGAAATTAAAAGTCCTTCATCTACTCTAGCATGAACCTTTCTCTAAAAATGTCACAAGGGTCTGGTGATGTGTCTCATTACAAAGATTTTGTAAGTCTTCCAATATGCACAGAGTAATAAACTTTATTTTCCCATGATTCCTGTACCTTAAGTACCACCTCTGCTGCCTGGCTTGGTAAAAACCCCAAATTATTCCAGGTTATTTGTAGTTTTCAGGTCCTCTCAACATTATTGTGTCCATTTATTGCAAAGGTTCCAGTTTGCATCACAATCTCTGTAAGTCTCTTATTTTCAATATAATTTCCTTTTACAAACTTGATTTTGCATGAGAAACCAACAAAAACAAGCAGCCCCATAGAGTTTGCCAATATCAAACCTACTGAAGTCAGTCCAAGATTCATACCCCAGTCATGTTTTTCTTGTCCCGGGTGAGCATAGTGAGTCTTGACATTGTGAACATTATATTCTGAATTATAAGACATAATACTTATTATTTTTTTCACTGCTGGAGCCAGCTGAAGAGAAATCTGGATTGTAGGCACAAATCCTTGTTTAAACTTAAGCAGTTGTTAACAAACAAGATAAGAAACTTGATGGATTCCATTTGCCTCTCAGCATCAAAACCTACATAAAATCCTTAAAAGTTTTCTTTTTAATAGGGAACCTTTACAAACTCAGCAAAAGTGAAAAAAGCATTTAAACTGGATGGGTTAATTATATGCTTGTATTAAAGGCATCATTATTGAGTACCCAAACTTAGTGTATTTTCAAAATCTGAAACTTGTTACAAATCCATGTTTTAGCAGTTGGCTCTATTTTTATAATAGGCCTAAGGAAGTTATTAGGATCTGACTGTCCTGGAATATGAGTGTTGCAGTGTTTCAAATTTAGCCCTGTACTGAAAACCTATGGTTTCTTGAATCTCTCTTTGCAGTGTTTCATTAGTCATTGAGGTCAACGTTTTCAAACGTTAAGGGCATCTACATATACACTGGTGATGCATAGGTGCTTAGGGAGTACACACGGGTGCACCCCCCTCCCATCGTCGATCTGGTGCTCCCCCAGACTTGGGAGGCACCAGTTGCCCATGTACAGATGTGCTGGGGTAGGGGGGAGGCACTTTAATTAGATTGGTTCTGAGAGCAGCTCTAATGAAAGCTCCTGGAGTGTCATGTGTATCAAAAGTCCCTGCACTGAAGAATGGTGGTGGGAGCACTTTAGTTAAAGTGAGAATGCCACCATTTTTCAGCATGGGGACACTGATATATGTGATGCTGAAGTCTGCTGGATCATGGTAATTACCACCCTCCAGCAGACTTGATTAGTCAAGTCCATTCCAATATGTTGTAATTACAGTGCGTCAGAGCAGTCTCTCTGCACGGGTATAGGTACCCTAAGACTTTATGATAAGTCTCTTAAAACTGTATATTAGGCACCACATTTGAGAATCAAATGGAGTATCAGGTGCTATCATCCCCCTGTTTTGTAAATCTATTGGCTAGTGATCACCTCCTATCAGGTCATTAAAGCTCCTGCTAACTCCTGTCTATGTTTTCATATGAGCCTAATTTTATCCACCTATTTTAGGAGATTATTTAATCTATGCCACATGCACCCAGAACTCCAACTGGCGATAGTGGGAGCAGATTATAGTACTTAGCACTCTTGAATATCAGGTCCCCTGGTAGATGAGGCACTGATTTAGATTAAAGTTTTTAAAGGAAAAGTCAGCGTAATTTGGATACCCAGTTTCCTTAGAATCCTTCAGAAGTACCATCTTGGGGGACTATATTAAGGCATGAAAACTCATTGAATCTGTTTAAGCAAATTAATTTACAGTTGGTGAAAAGTACAAGATGGAAGCTGAAATCTACCTCTGCCTACAAAGTATTACAGCATGAGCGGTAGTTGGGCCGTTCCCCTTGTATTTCTGTACTAATAGAATTGTAAGGACCTCAAGATGTCACCTAGTCACTCCCCCTGCTCTATGGCAAGATTAAGTGTGCAGACATGTGTCTAATCTGTTCTTAAACTCCTGCACTGAGATTCCCCATCTTCTCTTAATATATTGTACCAGTGCTTCATTCCTCTTACAGTTAATTTTCCCTTAAACCTAAATCATCTTTGCTTAAAATCAAGCCAGATAATTCTTGTCCAACACGCAGAGGGCATGGAGAACAATTAATTACTATCCTCACTATACCACCTTTTGGGAGACTTATCAGGGCATCTAGAACTGCAATGGCATTCCTAAAATAGGAATCATAGAACCAGATTAGAAGCAAGATCCATCTAGTCCAATGTTGTTGTCTCTGGCACTGGCAAGTTATTTCAACTCTGCCCTGTGATAGGTGCAGGATACTGAAAAGTGGATTTTAATTTTAACTTATATATGACACCACTGATATCTGCAGATCAAAAATTATGTCTCCTCAGCAAGATAGGTATTGCCAGCAAAAGGATTAGCAACATCAGTGGTAACATGGCTCTTTATTTTCAAATACACTTTGCAACTTTTATGGGGTCTGGAACTGCAGTTATGAAAGGGATAACAAAGTAGAACTTCACTGGATAAGGAGGATTTCTAATTTTCCATTCTTGAATATTTATGTCTAGTAACTCAACAAAAACTATCAAAACTTTTTCATCCTGTTTCTCCTCACTTACACAAGTATAAATTAAGAAGAGTCATCAATGGAATTATATTATTGTGAAACCAGCTTGAGATCAGAGTTAAAGACTTTTGAGTCTGGTAATTCAGGACCTGATTCTGATCTCAGCTACACCTGTAGAAATTAGAAGAAAAGCCATTACAGCAATTAAGTTAGATCACAGTGGCCATATCTACTTGAGACACTGACCTCATACTATTTCACTTGAGACACAGTAGCCTGATTCTATTTCACGGTAGTGTTGTGCAGCAGAAACTGTGATGTAATGCTACTGCGCAGTCACTGTCACAAAAACGCAATTTGTTGCCACTACTGTGCAGTAACTTAGGTTACTGTGCAGTCATTTAGTACTTGTTTATACAAGTACTAAATGTTTAGTTGTTTATACAAGTACAAAATGACTGTGCAGTAGGGCTGTGTGAAGCTTTGGTCCCCGATTTGATTTGGCCTGATTCAATGGCTGAATCTCTGAATCCCGATCAAATCAGAGGACCCTTTGATCTCTTTGAATCAAATGAGAACCCTCCGTATTGATTTGGAAAGATTCGCCTATTCGAACATAGACACAGCTTTAAATGTTTTTTCTATATAGCTCTAGGCAGCAGGTGGCTTATGAATGCTGCGATGCTGGCGTGGATGGGGCGTCCTACAGAAGCATGGGGGGCTCCCCAGCATGCTTGGCAGCAGATCCAGAAGTGGAGCAGAAGCACTTCTAGTCCACTTCTGGGTCTCCTGGGGAGCGTGCTGGGGGCCCCCCCTGCAACCTCCCAGCTCAGCGACTGGTGCCTCCTGGGTCTGGTGGGGGGTACGCAGGGTCCTCCAATGGCCAATCATGGAGTCAGCGGGGCATGGGGGGGGGGCCCTGTGTGCTCCCCGACAGAACTGGAAGTGGATCGGAAATATTTCCGGTCTACTTCTGGGTTCACCGCTGACCACGTGGAGGGCCTCCCCCGCACTCCTGTGGGACGCTCCTTCCACCCCAGCATTGTAGTGTTCACAAGTCACATTGCTATCTCAAGGTATGTAGAAAAGCTTTTAAAGTTGTGTCTATGTCTGAATCACTGATTCTCTAAATCAGCATCAAATCTTCAGATTCAGCCAAATGGAACTGGGGACAGTGATCCGAATCAACTAATCGAATCACTATCCCTGATTTGGCCCAAATCCAAATCTGAATCAAATAGGGCCCGCTTCACACACCCCTACTGTGCAGTAACAACTGTGCAGTCAGTGTCTTATGCAGACATGGCCAGTGAAAACAGACCCAGCTGCATATACCCCTTACCTATAATATTTTCTAATTTGACTAGTCTTAACTCAAACAACCAATTCCACTGAATTGAACAGCACTGCTCATGTGATCAAGCATTGCTTACATGGCTAAGGATCTAGCATTAGGAATGGGATTAGAGTTGTTAAAAAGAATTGACAGAATTTTTTTTTAGTATAAAAAAAATCAGTTTTGTTGAACTCTGAAACATCCACATGAACCAATTGATCCTGATGACATTTTTGATGGGCACATTTGCTTTTGATTCAGTTAGTTTCAGTCTTGAATATATCTGTGCTTTTTAATATAAGATAGAAGCTGAAATGAAAAAAGAATGACCCTAGAAAAATGTTTTGACTGGTCTGAAGCAGTGCATTTGTTTGGAATATGCTTTATGCATTAATTGCAACTGGGAATTACATTTTCCCAGAATGCTAGAATTTCCCACAGAACAGAAATTTTGGTTTCCCTGTTTAAGATGGTCCAAATGTTGTAAAGAAGGGGTTGCTGCATGGTTTCTATTACTTCCTACTTATAGTCAGGTCATATACATGGCAAAGATGCCTGTTGCTTTTTCCCCCCTTCTATTTCTAGTCCCATCCCAAACTGATGAAGGCAGGAATGCCCCCAAAATTAATACTGTCACAATTTTAAACTTCACACTCTGAAATTTTTCTTTGAATGCAGTTTGGATGCAGGAATGGCTTGGGTCACTGTTAAATCCAATCCACTCACTCCAACTGTGACCCCTCAAAAAAGCCAACCCACCTGGAACAAGCAAAGCAAAGCTTTTCTTTCTGTCATACCATGGTAAAGAAATGAAGTATAATAATCAGATGCTGAAAAGTGTCTTGGCATGAACAACAAACACAGGCAAGTAGCTTTATTAGCTGTTTCTCTGAAAGAAACCTTTGAAAGCCAAATACATATTTACTAATATTGTAGTACTATGGATGACCTCAGATATTCCAGTCCAGAAAATGGCAAATGCTACCCTTAATATCTTTACAGTTTACTTTGTACATTGGTTTCTACTCAACACAGCAGAGTAGAAAAATGTTAGCACTGTCTGGGAAAATATTGGAATTAAGGATTGTGTTCTACAAATGGGAACTTGGCAGAGGGACTCTATGAAAACTGGCTATCATGGCACATTTTTAAAGCTGGTAGCAATTATTAACAGGCTGAGTTATTTGGGGGCTACATGAGCTTTAGCCTTCTAGGCAAATACTTCCACAGAACTTGAGATTTTCAAAGATCATTCTCAATATTAGAATTTGGGGTGCTTCTGGCAGAGGAAAGGGTACCAACATGCTCTGCTTGCAGATATTCAGGTACCTTGAGGGGATAAAACAATATTAGAAGTAATTTAAGAAGAACACCCTGGAAGATGGAAGGCATGCTTCTTCAAAATCAGTTCCATGCAAGGCCTCCTTTGCTAAAGTAGAAGGGGGATGGTTCAATTCTTATAGAGCCTGATTCCAAACCCACTGAAGTCTACAGAAGCCTTTCCATAGATTCCATTTTTCCTCCTCTTCCACTATTCTCATTGTAAAAATACCCTCTTGCTTTGCATTTTCCATTCATTTCAAGTTCACCTCATGCCCCTCTGGATCCAGGGCCTGAGAACAGTCATTATGCATGACTAATTGAGACATAAACCCCAAATTTGACATTAATAATTCATGATCAGCTGTAGTTTTAAGACCATTTGGATGCAAAGATTCATACTGCCTTCGTTCTTACCTCATTTTGATAAGGTCTGTTTGATATTTTGGTTCTTTGCTCCTAGATTGCTAGATCCAGAAATTCCAGTGGCAGAAGATGCCCATGTTGACAGCTCTGCTGCCTGGTTCAGCAGATCCTTGCCACATCACAGAAGGGATTGTGATAGTAAATGTAATTAAAGTTAATAGGACACAAGTGCAGAAGAGATTGGTATAAAAAATCAACAGCTCCAGCCACAGCTATTGACAACTCCAATTTGACTGCACCCTGGAGCAGCTTGGTATAATACTATCAAAGACCTACACCATCAAACGGGAACAAAATCTGTTCCTTTCTGTGTCAGGCAAATCCCGAATGGGGAGAATCTAGTTAAATCAGCTACATGCTTACGCAGAATCTGACCAGACAGAGCTATGGTAAACTAGGGCAATATCAAGAGAAAAAAGCAGCAAAATAAGAAAGAGGAAAGACAGAAGAAAATGGAAATTTGCATATGGCAGTAGATATAGATCACTGGTGCTCAACCTTTTCTGATTTAAGGTGCCCCTTGTTAGACTCAAGACACCCCTCAGAAAATGCCAGCTCATAGCTTTCACTAATTTTTTGACTATGGAAAAATAATAGCACAATTCTTTTGTTGGAAAGAACACAGAAAGACCACAAGAATGGTTTTGACACTATGGATTTCCCTTTTAAATCTCTGGTTTTATTTTGTGAATCACAAGTATGTGCTTGCACCCCTAACAGGACTAATACTGCACAGCAAGTCAGAGCACACTTAAAAAGATCTTATAACACCCTGATTGAGAATCACTGATATCAATAGTGGGATATAAAGGGGAAGAGAGAAGCAAATCAAATAATTATGCGTCAGTGGACAGAAGGTAGATTAATGCATAAATGGACAGACATAGATGAAAGAAAGGCATTCAAGGACACAAGGTAGGATTTTTCATGAACAGTCAGTGTGGACCAAGCTCTTGCTCTCTTCTGAATTAATCCTGCTGGTTTCATTAAAAGTAGGGTGGAGCAAATCCTGAGCATTTTTGAGAGTCCCACCTGTGCCATGCAAAATTATTCATGAAGATATCTCTGAAATGAAGTTCGCCTCAATGGTTATCTGTGAGAGTCAATTACTGTGTTTTGTATGTTTGAAAGGGGAAATATATATACAGCAGCTATAGCACAAAAAGGATAATAACAAAACTACTGTTATCCATGGTTCACATTTCCTTTCTTTCAAACTGGTAGTCCCATTATGTTACTCATTCTCAGCATTCTGGCTGAGCTGGAAATGTACCCCTGTCAAAGTTACATACCCACAGATTTATATATCAGTGAGGCTCTCTGAACCTCAGCTAACAGTCAGTTAGTGAGCACCTTGAAGGCACTGTTTCTCCATAATGTCTACTTTTTTTCCAGAATTTTTCATCAGTAGATCTCAAAGCACTGAAGGAGGTCAGTATCCTTATCCCCATTTTACGCATGGAACCACTAAGGCACAGAGAGAAACTTGTTCAAAGTCATTCAGAGCCAGGGACGAAACCCAGATCTTTCAAGTCCAACACTAGCATTCTAGCTGCTAGGCAACATGCATCTTCCTTCATGTGTAACACAAGCTTGTCTGCTGAAAAAAGTTAGAATTTTTTGGTGCTGGTAGCATTAGCGTGTTACTTCTGCCTAAAGGAAAGAGCTGGGTAAAGAATCCCCTGTGAAGTATGCACCAGCATTTTCCATCACTGCAAAGCTTTGGCAGTCCTCTGGTACAATATCTGTCAGACAATGATAGCCATATTACCTCTTCCATTTCAACTGATTCACCATCCCTCTTAACAGCTGCAGGAACCCCAAAACAGAGTCAGTGCAGTTTGGTTCTACTCAGAAGCAACGGGTTCTTTTTCCATCCAAAGCCATACACCTCCCCCCAGCTCTTTATATAATTGATTTGCTTTTATGACAAGCTGAGGGTTCAAGAGCTCTCCTTCTACACAGAGAAAAGTGAATTTGGAAACTTTCTTGAGAAGCACACATATCTTTTGGCTTTGCTGGAAGGGCTATCCATAGAGGAGGAAACACTCTTCTACTCCTTAACAGCAATTTAAGGTACTAAGAAATTTGTTTATTTTGGAAATCCTGCATCTACACGAGATGCTGACTGCACAGCCGTTACTGCGAAGTCATTTTGTACTTGTATAAACACGTACTAAATGACTGCATAGTAACTCGAGTTACTGCACAGTAGCAGCAACGATCGGCTTTTTTGTGATGCTATTTGCGCAGTAGCCTGACACTACTATGTAGTAGCATCGCATCATGGTTGCTGCCACGTGACGCTACTGTGCAGTACTCTTGGCTACCGAGCAGTCAATGTCTTGTGCAGATGCAGCCAGGTCGTAGCTGTTTCTTTCAAATTTGAAGAGACATTACTCCAAAACTAATTAATGAGATAAATATGGTCAACAACAACTGTGAGTTAGTGGCTGAGGCAAAAGAATGGGAGGCAGAAGACATGAATTCAATTATTAGTTATATTGCTGTAACAGTCAGGAGCCCTAGTCATGGACTGGGACCATAACGGGTTAAATGTTGTACATCCACAGAATAAAAAAGGAAGCCTAGTTCATAGTATTTACGACCTTGTTATATCTCAACTCTGTCATTGACTTGTTGTGTAACCCTGGTGAAATCACTTCACCGCTATGTTTTCCCTGCATCCTGTTTCTATTAACTTGTAAGCTCTTTGGGCTAGGGACTATCTAGTGTTTTATGTTTACACCACTCCTAGCACAATAGTGGCTGAAATCTTGAATGGAGCCTCCAGGTTTACCTTGAGGTAACACTTGACAATTGTCATACCAGATACTCTATTGCTTTCAAGCAGAATCAGTCCCAACTGATACCAGCAGAGATAGGTAGCTGTATGAATCTTAAGTCAGGCAGAAGGTAGGGCAGGGTGGCATCTTAGAGACTAGTTAGTTCAGAGAGGCATGAGCTTTCATAGGCCACAACCTAGTTTGTCAGATGATAGGTTGCATGTTAGTTAGCATCTGATGAAATAGGTTGTAGCCTACAAAAGCTCATCCCTCTCTGAACCAATTAATCTCTAAGGGTGCCACTGGGTGTGACTACATGAGACACTTTACTGCACAATCGACTAATCTACTGTTCAGTAAAGCATCAGTATTTACACATGTGCACTTTTATTGTGCAATAAATTAGTGTACTGTGCAGTCAGCTACTACCTGTAACTACAGGCAGTAAGTTAACCTATGCAGTAGAGACTGCACAGTAGTGCATGTGCAGACGTTGACTGGGAGCAAATTTACTCCCTGTCAGCGCCAACACTAGAGGGCCACAGGGGATGGGAAACTCTTCCAGTTCTGACACTACTCAGCTCCCAGCTCCCCACAGGAGGTGGGAGCCGAACAGCACCAGGTTGGGGTAGCTCTCTGTTTCCTCCTTCCCCCCGTCCTGGCACTGCTCAGCTCCTGGCTCTCCAAGGAACTGTCCAACTTCTGGGGCGGGTTCCAGCCAGCTCCTCTGTATGGGGATTTTCCTGCCCAGCCCAGAGCTGGCTGAGAACTATCCCACTTCTGGGTGCAGACTGTCTAACTTCTGCATGCAACCCAGAGCTGGATGGGACCTGCCCCAGAAGGGACAGTTCCTGGCCAGCCCTGGGCTGTTTGAGGGAATCCTCATGCAGCCTGGAACTGGGTGGGAGCTGCTTCAGAAGTGGGACAGTTCCTGGGCAGTCCCGGGTTGGGCAGGGATATCTGCACACGGCCCAGAGCTGGCTGGGAGCTGCCCCAGAAGTGGGCCAGCTCTGGGCTAGCTTCTGGTTGTGGAGGGAAACTCTGCTGGGCATAGGGCTTGTCCCCATGTCCAGGGGGCCAGGAGGGCCCTGCAACAGCAGCTGTCTCCCAGCCCCTGCACATCAGGATCCCTGCTGATGTGCATGGGGCCAGGAGACAGCTGTTGCTGTAGCCAGCAGAGCTTTTCTGGCCCCATGTGCATGAGGGCTGGCCCCATGCTCCCTGCCAGCCACCCAGCTAGTATCCAGGTAGAGCCTGGAGCTCTCCCTGCCTGCTGCAGGGCCAGAGCAGGGTTGCTCCCACTGGGAACAGATTTGTTAGCAACGGGAAGCACATACAGTCATGCTTCCCAGGAAGGCTTCCTGAGCAGTATTTTGTGTCTGCCCAAGATGCTTACTTGGCAGTAGCCTAAAAACACTGCACAGTAGTGGGCTGATGTAAAAGCATGCTAATAAGCTAGTACACAGTGTTGTTAAGCTACTGTGCAATAACCATCACAAAAAAATAGTGCGCTCGCACAATTGCGCAGTAAATGTAGTTACTGCACATTCAGGTAGTGCTTCATTAAGGAAGTACTAAACTAAATGCACAGTAACTACGGCACATTAATTAACTGGTAGACATGCCCAGTAAGTCTTCATAACTACATGTGTAGATGCGCTCACTCTGCCCTAACCTCCATCTAATTAATATAGATACAAGTTCGAGGAACAACACGTCTCTGAAGAGTGATTTAAGATCTCCCATTTAAGGAATACTTGTATAAAGAAGATTGACGTTCAGGTTCTGAGCCATTTTCTCCTGCCTCCACACATGCCAGCATACCATATTAAAAAATAATCCATCCCTTAAATAAAGAAAAATATAAGTGGCATCCTGCATTCTGCCCCACACCCAATTCTTCCTCCCTCCCCCCTTCCTCATTGTTTCTTCAACAGGATGTTGGCTTTGCTGTGAGGTACACCAAGCCATCTGTCAAAAACATGGAAACAGTTAGCGTGTGTACACACAAAGGCTGGAACAACATGTTACTAAGCCTATGTAAGGTCAGAAGGATAGGCCATGCTTTGGGAGAGTGATCCAAGGCTCAAAGCTGTGTCTGCTTATACCAAATTATAGCTTTTCCCTTTTTACAAAGGGAACAACACTTTGCTTCAGTAGTAGGTCATCTGGATATGCTAGACACAGGAGCTGAAGACAAGAACATGCTGGGAAGGAAGTACTACGAACATGAAAACTTTACAAAGGAGGTGCATGAACATGTTGGCATATGCACTGGAGCCCTGAGAAGTGCTACATTGTCTGAACCCCCCCCCACAAAAGATTTATTTGACATATTAATTAGCTATGGCTGGATAAAAGGGAACCAAATTCTGAAATGTTTCCGCCTCCACTTTCTTCTCCTTTTTTTAATTTCAAAATTTACCATTTTGACATTCTGAAATTCAAATTAAGTTTGTCCATGCCTTAAAATATCTGTTTAAAGCAATCATTCAGGCGCTTCCTTGCCAATACTGTTCTGAGTTTCCAACAGATACAGATTTAACCTTGAAATGAGCAAAACAGGGTCAGTGTATTCCTACTGGAGTGGTTAGGTCCTAATTTATCACAACCCCAGAAGTGTACAGTAGGGGTGAAAAATCAAATAATTGATTCTGGTTTGGAATGTCACTCGATTCACTTGGTTTGTAGAACTCCTGGTTAACAGCTCTGGCCTGAAGTTAACCTATTTTGAGGTGACAGAATAGTTAATTCTTTGTGTTGTTTTAGCTCTTGACCTCTCCAAGACTGCCTACAAACATGCCAATCAGTGCCAATTGTAGCAGTGGTAGTTTGGATTTGTGGAGTCTCCTGACTTCTAGGAAAAGATCAGTTTATTTAATGTTGGGAGCAGAATACTAGGTGGCAAGTTCTGACCAGTACAGATGATGACAACAACACTGAGTGCATCCACGTGTTCATTAATGCACCTTAGATACTGCACATTTAGTTTAGAACTTGTTTAATAAAGTACTAACTGAATGCGCAGTAATTAGAGTTACTGTGCGGTGGCTCCAGGACATGGTTATTTTGTGATGCTTACTGCACATTAGCCTAATACTGTGCAGTAGGATATTAGCATGTTTTTGACTGCCACACTACTGCTTGGTCTTACTAGGCTAATGCACAGTAAGTAAGTGTCTCATGTAGATGCGCCCACAGACAAGAACAAGAAGTAAAAAAGACATAAACTGATTTCCAAGAAAAACACAACTGAAAGCAAATTGCAAAATCCCGAAATTAAATGACTTAAATCATCACATTTCTTTAATTTAAAATGTGGGATAAGGAAAAAAAAAATCAGCAAATCCAGTATTTTCCAAGAGTGTCTCTCATTTATTTCACAGCAAAGGACTGATGAAGAAGTTATAAATTCCACTAAAACAGATAAAAGATTTTTTTCAAACAACGTACCAAAAAAAATTATTTTCCTCAAGAAAATAAAAACCTTGCAGCGTTAGAAAGCATATTTCATGCCATACAGCCTCCTGGAGAGGTGGTGCTCTCAGCTTCCCTGGAAATCTTCACGAGGAGACTGAACAGGCACCTGGCTGGGGTCTTATGACCCCTGCCACCCCCAGTGCTCCTTCCTGCCCATGGCAGGGGGTCGGACTAGATGATCTGTCTAGGTCCCTTCCGACTCATTGATTCTATGATTCTAAAACTTACTGAGTCAGTGGGAGTCTTTCCATGGACTTCCAGGGCCTTTGAAGCCACAGAGCATCATGGCAGTCATTTAAATAAAACTTTATAGGAATCCAGTGGATGCATACTCAAGAGGCTAATAATCTAGGACTATTTATTCAGTCAGGTTATCTCTAGAGTAGTCCAGTGTCAGATCCAAAATGGAACTTAAGCAGAATTTATGCACCTAAGTCCAATATTGCAATACTGAATCTCTCTACTTTGCTGTTGCTTAGCCTTGGAGATGCGTAAACTCCACATGTGCCTCACTTTTTGTTGTGAATGCTCCCCAAGTGCCTGAGTCCTTCTTTGCCCAGGCCCAGAAGCACCTCATTCTTGACAGGGCTAAATAGCATGGCAACTGCAGAGACTCAAAAACTAGGCACCATCTTACGTCTTTCTGCTTGGGATATGGTCCAACAGTCATTCTCAGAGTATACCTACTGAACTGGACTCCCCACAAAATGCAGTGGTAGTCACAACTTTCCTTTAAAAAAACATGGCTGAAGAAGTGGAGCCATCTCCAAGACCAGAAAAGTATGAATGTTGGTGACAGCTCTTATCTTCATCAGCATCTGAACCCAACACCAAACCTTGAATCTGCTGCCCATTTTCAGCAATAGAAGGAAAAGCCCTAATATATTTCCATGTGATTAATGAACAAAGCTTGATGAAACTGCTGATAACAACCCAGTGTTGGTTATTATATTCTTTGATGGGTCTTTCCTCTTCTGCCTGCCTTCATTTTTGGGTGGGAATGATTTAAAAATTCTAATACTTGGTTTGTCCAATCTATGAATTATTTTTCAGTTATTTTTTCCTTTTTTCCCCCAAAGGATGGTAGAATTCACGAGCCCCTCATCTATCATTTTTGTCATTTGTTTTTTTTCCTCCAATGGTTGCCCTGCCTCTATCTAATCAGGGGGATGCTTCCTGTCTTTGTTTTCAACCATTCATGCTACAGGAGCGATTATTATCATCAAACAGTATTAAAATAGAATGCTTGGAGCCAGCACCCAATTAGCATGGGATTGGGAGTGCAGGGAATAAGCAGAGGAAGAGACTATGGGAAGCATATATGACAGAGTTGGGCACCTTCTTGTTTGCTATCATTGCAACAATGCCCAATGTTTAAAAATAAATCTGGCTTTCCAAAAAAAAGGATGGGCTAGGTCTAAAATTAAAAATATGTGTGAACATCTGCTTTGTACGTCATCCAGAAGGCCGCAAGAATCTCGAGCTCCATTCTGTCCACCACAGAACTGTCTAACTGACTATGTGCAACCAAGCCACTTCCCTCCTTGCCTCCCACACAGCATCAAGGATACTTCCTTTGTACATCGAACTGTTGCGGCCAGAAAGAAATAAGTGTTTCTCCTGAGTGGACGCTGAAATGGCAAGCAAATTCCAGGTGTACAAAAGTGACCATTTGCTTCAAAATGTAGACTGAAATTGAAAAACACCATTTCTGAGTAGTGCCTGCCAAAGGCCCTAAAATATTTTTGATCTCTCCCCTGAAAACTTTACCAGAGTTCTAAATATCACCATGGTTAGAAGAAGAACTTACTAGACCTGTGTGAAGCAGCTAGTATTCCCTTCAGATTGAGATTCGGCCGATTTGGGGGACAGCAATTTGATTCAGTGATTTGAATCACTGTCCCAAATTGATTTGGCTGAATCTCCGAATCACACAGGCCCATCCCCAACCCACTCTCCCAGCCCGGCAATGGCTGCCTGCCTCCCCCAGCTCCCGCACGAGCCCCCTGACTTCCTTCACCACTGTCTCAGCCCCCTCCCCATGCCTGCCCTGCCCCCCCAGCTCTGTCCCTTTAAGGGGAAAAAACCCCAAACTCTGAACTCACTGGGTGCTGCTGGGCGGGGGTGGGGGGCAATCTCTTGTTGCCCTCTGCTGCCCTGTGCCATGTGGGGAGCTCTTCCATGAGCCCCCAGAAGCCCTGAGGCTGCTGCAGGAGCTGGTGAGTCTCGAGGTTGTTTTTTTCTTAAAGGGCCAGAGCTGGAGTGGGCGGGACAGCCATGGGGGGGTGGGGGGAGCGAGAGAAGAGTGGGGGAGCTCATGACAGAGCTCCCCATGCATCATAGGGCAGTGGGGGGCAGCAGAGGTTGCCTCCTCCCTGGGCAGCACCCAGTGAGTGGGGCTTTTTTTAAAACATTGGGAGCTGTGGTAGGAGGGGCAGCCATGCGGGGGGGAAGCAGGTGGGGGTTGGGGAAGCTGGGGGAGCAGGCAGGGGATGGGGCCTGGCAGGGGACCCCCATGGTCCCATCCCCACCCCCTTCCCTGCCCCAGAATTGGGCCAAATCTCCTCTGAATTGAATCAGCACTTGAAGCTTCGCACAGCCCTAGAACTTACCCTGTTACATGCAGTCCTTGGGCTTGACCAAACCTCATTGGAATCAATGGCAAGATTTATTTTCCTTGACATGGAGACTAGATTAGATTCATTAACTCTCATAGTCAAGAGTATCAGTTGTTGTAAATCAGATTTTCTTCCCAAGAATAGGCTATGTTTGAAAAGAGCAGTTCAAATTTTGTTGCAAGGAATTTTTTTGAAAACATGACTTAAATATTTCACTTAGCAACAGGTCATTTACCAAAAACTGGTTTTGATTACAGTAATAGTTTTTATGTATTGAAAACTGGGTTTTTCAGTAAATTCAAATAGCTCTCATATACTTTTTCCAATACTGTTTGATAAAAATTTGCAAGAGAAAAAATGAGGAAGTTTTGGAAATTGGTCCCTCATGAGCATTTCAAAAACAAAATAATATATACAGTTTTGATTAAACTGTAAGACGGGGTAGGCAATAGGCCTGTGTGAAGCGGCTAGTATGCACTTCGGGTTCGGCCAATTTGGCAGACACTGATTCGATTCAGTGATTCGAATCACTGTCCCAACTCAATTCAGCCAAATCTGATTTGGAGATTCAGCTGCTGCCGAATCTCTGAATGTCCAAATCACCCAGGCCAGGCCCATCCCCCGCTCACTCTCCCAGCCTGGCAATGGCTGCCTTGCAAGCCCCAGCTCCCTGCTCTTTCAAAAAAAAAGCCCCGACTCAGCAGGTGCTGCCAGACACAGCGGGGGGAGGGGAGGGGTGCGATCCCTGCTGCTCCCCACTACCCCACACTGCATGAGGGGCTCTGCTACAAGCCCCCCGAGCCCCACCCACACACCAGCATCTTGCAAGTCAAAGTTGCAGATGATTTTGGCATTGTTCCCCAAAACTTTTCCAACCCCTGCTATAATTCCATTTTTAACCAGGTCTTGGATCAACTGTGAAGGCTGCTAAATGTGAAGGGTAGAATGTGGTAACTCAGCAGTAGGAGTCAAGATATGTAGGTTCTTCTTCCAGTACTGCCGCATGTATCCTGTACAACTTTGGACACTTCACCACCCTGTGCCTCAGTTTCCTAGGCTGTAAAATGGAATGGTATTTATGTACTATGTGGAAATGGTATGCCCGCCTGAGGCTTCATTAGGCCGATGTTCATAAAGTACTTCAAATTCTTCAGCTGGGAACACAAGCATAGTGCAATGCATTGCTTGGTTTAATGAAGAAAAAATCAGAACAAGGGCCAAACAATAAAAATAGTTGTGTTCTAACCTGCCATTGATACTGATTCACTGTGCTGTCCTGAGCACATTCATTAAGTACTCTACCTCAGTTACTCCACTTGTAAACCAGAGATAGCATGCTAGAGAAGTGCTGAGAATATTTATGCATAGCTTTAAAAACACAAAGTGCTGAGCGAGTGATAACAGTGAGGAAATTGTTGCAGCTGTTCTATCTATGAACAATCTTGACATTTTAAAGGAAACAACATCTTTCAATTGAAACCAAACAGTTATTCTTATAGATTTTTGAAGGAGATGGGCCTTTGATTTTGGAAACTCATCCCCAAACCACAAGGTAGCTCTATTTTATAGAGCTAAGGGATAGCAGAAGCAGGTATCAATTGAATAAATCTGTTTTGAACACATGGAACCTAGTTGCTCCCATTACATCCTCCTTCATGCTCAGATGGACTGTAATGGGATGATTTTCAAAGGCACATGGTAATTACGTGAGCAACTACAATGGGAAGTTAGTGATGGTATTTTGCTGCACTCTGCTTTCTGCCTTTTCCCCACTTTGAACGCCTTCAAAACACATTTGGATGCGTATCTTCCTGGGATCCTATAATCCCTGCTGGCTTCCTGCCCCTGGGGTGGGGGGCTGGACTTGATGATTCTCCAGGGTCCCTTCCAGCCCAAATGTCTATGAAATCTATGAAAATCTTCTGCATGAAGGTTCTGAATTTCCTGCTGAAGAGTGGTACTGCCTATTGCTGTATGAAACTCACTGGGCACATCTACATGAGACACTTACACTAACTGCATGGTAGCCTAATAACACTGCACAGTGGTGTGCTGATCAAAAACCGTGCTAACAAGCTATTGCACAGTGTTATTAGGCTACTGTGCAGAAACAGTCAGAAAAAAGTCATGCGCCAGCGCTACTGCACAGTAAATGTAGTTATTTGTAGTTACTTTAATGTATGTTACTTAAATGTAGTTACTTCATTAAGGAAGTACTAAACTAAATGCACAGTAACTATGGTGTATTAATGAATATGTAGACGTGCTCACTACTATGTAAGTTCACTAGTCTCAAGAATATTTTTGTACATCACAACAGAGGTCCAGTAAAATCTCTGTTATCCTCCCAGGATTGCCGGTTATGTAAAAACTCTGGTTACGTGAAATAATCAAGCAGGGTTTTCAGATAACGCAGAGCGGGAGTGGGGGGAGGGGAGAGGGGTGGCAGCAGCTGCATGTAGCGTGGCCGCAGCTCAGGGTGGTGGTGGTGGTGGTGACTCCGGTGGGTGAGCTCTCCCCCCCTCTCCTCCCCATGTCCAGGCAGCAGAGGCGGGGGGAGCGCACACAGAGCAGCAGCAGTGTGGGGTGGTGGGTGGCAGTAGTGGGTGCCCCCTCCCGTGTCCGTCCGGCCAGCTGGAACTCCAGTCAATAGAGTATTCTGGTTGGTGAAGTACCAGATAACAGAGATTTTACTGTGTTTTTCCAAAAAACTACAGGCTGTTTTATAGTCCCCACTGAAACTCATGATTCAGACCAAAATCTTCAAGAAAATCTCAGTGGGTTTGCTCAAAACACTATGGAGTAAAAACAAAGAACGTTTTTAACAGATTCCCTATGAATTGAAACCCCTGAAATACATACAACTCCAGCACTGATCAAGTCTGTATTCAGACTTCCTGGGCACGTCTACTGCATGCAGGCACATGCACTTGCAGCAGTTCAAGTAGAAGCAGTGCAAATTTGAGCCAGGGCTTTTTGCCTCAGTTCACATGCCCGGACACGCACTTTGGCGTGGGGCAAATTGTGCCACTTGGGACAAAATAACCCTGCCTGGCTCCTCCTGGATCTGCAGCCAGGGGGAGCTAAATCCTGGGGCCAGCACCTATGCTGTCACCAGCAGTATAAAAACCTGCTCTGTGCTGGCCCCAACAGTATAAAAAGCTGCCCTGACAAGCAACTCAGGGCTATTCACACTTAGGAACTTCTGGGGCCTGGACAATTGGTACCTGGGGACACTACCCCTTGTGCCAGCTGGACTGCTGAAGCAGCCCTGATAGTTCCCTGCACCCTCTACCCACTGCAATGGGGGCTGCTACCTGGCAGTGACCTGCTGCCACCTGCGACAGCATGTGGCCCCAAGGCTGCATGCCTGCCAGACCCGGATGGGGACTGCATAGACATTAGAGGCATCTGCATCTCTGGGCCAGCTGCCAGGGCTGTGGCAGCTTGGTTGGCTTTTGTGCAGCACTACTGCCATGTGTGCCACTGCCTGGCCATCTGGACAACTATCGCACACAATATATTCTCAGGGTGGTGGCCTGCTTTGAACAGTCAAAGCATGTCCTCCTGGCCTCAAGTGACCAGGAGGTCAGTCATATTCAGCTGGGTCCTGGGTGCCAGCTCTGAGCAGGCTTCTCTGCCTGGGTCCTGCCACTTGCATCCCTAGTAGGAATTTTGGTGTTGCCTATTAAAAAACTGCACAATCCCTTATAAAACAATCCCAAAGTCACTCTTTAAAATACCCCAAAATCCATGTTCTTCCACAAGTAAAACAAAAGACCACGAGACTTACACACACACACACACACACACACACACACACAGAAAGAGTGAGAGAGAGCGAGAGAGAGAGCAAATCAGTTGGCCAATGTTTTATTGATATATTTACAATTTTAAAATGATTTGGAAGCCTACCAGTGTGTCCATCATCATAATAAAATTCTAAGTATCTATATAGTTTGGCATTGAATTTTGGCTTTTTGTCATAGAAAAATCAGAACTACCCTACCCACTTTGCTCACCAGAATGTGCAGCGCAGCACTGAAATGCCAGTGCCCTGCCCCTACCCTTGCCCCTCACTCTCAATCACTCCTGACCCACAGAGCCAGGTATGTGGGTGAGGGGTCTGTGGGGGTGGCTTGAGAGTGTGGGGTTTGTCAGTGGATTGTGGGAGGGCTGTGGGTGTGGGGAGGGTGTATAGGGGGGCTGCTCAGGAAGGCACAGCCCCCACCCTCTCCCCACAGGACCACAGCCCCTCAACAAGGGCCAGAATCCCCAAAAACAGGCCTACAGCACAGAGGCCACATGCCCCGCATAGGGGCTATCGCCCCCTCCCCCACATGGCCCATGTGCTGCCCGCCTGGCCCCAGCCAGCCCCTGGTCACTGCCCCAGTGTTTCCTCACCTGGTCACAGCCTCCGATCACTGCCCCACCTGGCCCCAGGATCCCTGCACTCAGCAGCTGCAGCAGCAGTGGTCAGGGCCACTGGGGCCTCATGGCACAGCCCCCCCACACATGGCAGGGGGCAGTGGGGGGCAGCGGGGATCAGCCCCAGCTGCCTGGCATGCACTGCCAGTGCTGTATTTCATGTGGGTGCAGCCTGGCTTGGCAGGGTGCTGCGCGCTGTCTGGCAGCTGTGGGCCACTGGAGCTGAGCGGTGCCAGCCTGGGTGACAACCAGAGCTGCCAGACAGCATGCAGTACTGCATGGCATCCTGCTGAAGCAGGCTGCACCTGCACAATGGGACAGTGGCAGCTCTGGTGCCAGGCAGCCGGTGCCAAGCCCTGCTGCCCCCACCATGCAGGGGGGCTCTGTCACGAGGCTCCAAGAAGCCCCGATCGCTGCTGCTGCTGCCAGTAAGCTCAGGCCATGTGGGCGGGGGGGTGGGGCCAGGCAGAAACAATGTGGGGACAGCACGGGAAACAAGGGGACAGCAGGGAAAATGAGGGGAGAGCAGGGGAACAAGCAGGTGGTTGGAGACTAGCCCCTGGAGATGAACTGGAGACATTCCCCTGCTTGTCTTCAGCCTTGGGGAGTTGAGGAAATGCATGGGGAGTGGGAGAAATGCACAGGGAGTTGGGGGAACAAATGGGGGGCAGGGGGAATAAATGGGGAGTTCGGGGATTGAACAGGAGGTGGCGGGGAGCTGGGGCCAGGTGCCCGCCCCCATGGCCCCATCCCTCTACTTACCTGCCATGAAGCTAGGTCTAGGTTCCTGCAGCCTGCACCGCTGCTTGCCCCGCATGGGCAGGCAGCATGCTTCAACACTGGGGCAAAGGCCAGCCATAAAGACACTCAGGCTGACTGCCAGGGGGTCTCTGTGGAGGACTGAACCTCCAGTTGCCTCATGGCATGATCCCGGACCATGCCCTGCTCCGCTTTTTCCCTCTGGGGTATTTTTTGACCCCTGGATATCCAGGGGTCTAATTTTGCCTCTGCACTGCAAATTTGCAGCATCTCAAAGGGGTTTGAGACACTGCAAGAGGCACATGCTCACTCATCTGGATGTGCCCCCTTTGTTTTGACTGGAGATTGGACAAAACTGCAAAATGGACATCTTGACCCTGAGGTCTAGTTCAGATCATTCTGGAGGTGATATCCAAGTGTGAAATTGGATTTATACCTAAAATTCTCCCTCCTCCCCACAGATATTATGGACGGCTTGGGGTCCAAATCTCAGTGGCTATTTAATCTGGATCCTTCATGCTTTTTGTGATCATTTTGAACACCTTGGGCTAGATTCTCAGCTGGTGTAGGTCCAGCATTTCTGAAGGGCCATTATTGATTCACACTCTGTAAGAATTCTGCCCCTGAAATCTTAGCACTTTATTGGGCTTGGTGCTGCATAAACAGAGAGACATGTTACTTGCCTTGAACAATTGTGCCTATCTGATGATAAATCATAAGTTAGAGTAGCAAACAACAGGAGGAAAGAGTAGAGAATGCAAGAGGATAGCAGCAATGAGATCATATGGTTACAAAGTCTGGCTACAAGCAAAACTTGATTGTGATAAGTCTTTCAAACAAATATATATCCTTGTAAAATCAATAAGCAGGAAGAAATGGCTAAATTTAGCTCCTAATCCATCAAAAAACCACGTGGAACCTCTTACTGTTATATTTGCAGTAAAGATGCAGGTTGGTGCAAGTCTGAACATTCCACCCTGGCACATCAGTTTTGCAGTCAAAGAGCCCCATTTACAGACAAAGGGCATGCATCCAGGCCAAGGCGGTGCCAACCCCCAATCTGAGCAGCAAAAAGAATACAGCATCAAAGGCCCGGTTGTTCCCGCTTCTCAATATTGAACTGCTTGAAGTCATGATAAAAATCTCTTGTTACAATAGTTCTAAAAGGGACTGGAAGACCAGCTGCTAATGGTACAAGTGATATCCTTCTGATGCCAGTCCATAGAGCCAGCCCCCAAATTACAAGGGGTATAGAAACATGGGGCGTAAGAGGTGAATGCTAAAGACCAGGGATAAGAACAGAATCTAATGGAAGAGGGTACAATATTGTCACACGAGCCAATCAGTAACTATTCCATGGTTGCTGCAAAAGATTTGTCAGGGCATCCAAAAAGTATTAAGCTACCCAATAAACATCTGTTTCCCAGATACCCTGAACTCTGCGTGTGTCACTTTTCTATTGACTCCATGTGTCCACGATGGTTTCTTTGCATGGGCTGAAAAAGATTGGAACATACATCAGAGTGAGAATGTTCACAACACAAAGGGCATTATGGATGCTGTATTAGGGGCATTTCTCAGCTTCTATCGACCATTTGGGTTCAATTTTAGGGATTGATAAACACAGCCAAAGGATTATGTGGGTAGCTTTGTTGTTGCATAAGCAAAATATAGGTGTCAGTTCATTGATGTATTGCAACAAATGCAGGCCAGCCTGGTACAGTAGACTAGTATAAGTATTTATTCATAGATCCCTACTACAGTAGGGTGCAGCAATAAGACTGTACAAGCAAACCAACAGGGTCCTGCTGTGGAAAAAACCAAAAGCTACCTTCCTTTCCATAATTCCAGCCCTTTTCCCCATCCAGAGTACTCCACATGTCATGTAACATCCCATTTCCTCCAAGGGCACAGACAGAAGTACATTTATCATGTGATCACCCCCCTGAAAGCACTCTACAGCCTTGCTGTGACATGTGCATGGCTGCAGAGTGCTTTAAAAGTGGCTGATTGCACGACAAATTAAACCTCATCTAATGAGAGATCAGATGAAGGTGCTCCACTTTGGAGCACCTTAGGGAACTTCTGTTCCCTAGGGTTAATCTACAGTGCAGTTGGGGCTTGCCTCAGGTGCTATTTACAGGAAGGGAGCAGGGAAAAGGGAGGGGGAATGAGCTGCAGGCTGGGGTTTGCCCAGCCTGAGTTAGAGAAAGGGTGGGGAGTGGATTGGAGCTCCCTGCAACCTGGAAGCTCCACCCCCAGCCTCCTCCCCCACCTGCTGAGGATGGGCAAACCCCAGCCCACAGCTCACTCCCACTCCCTTCTCTCCCTTCCCTTTCTGCAGACTGAACCAGAGCTGGGGGAGAGGCTGCAAGGAGGCATCTCCCTCCATCAACACCAAAGTGGAGCCTGATACTGCCCCCTTCCTGCCCAGGCCCAACAGGTGAATGTCTGTTGGGTCAGGATGGCTGCTTTAACTCATGGTGCTTTATGTAAGGTACCACTAGTTAGAGCAAGGGCCTGAGCGTCTGTCAGTACCTCATATGATACTTTCTCACCAGTGCCATAATTTAAAGGTAAAAGGGAAACGGGGATTTTATAGAAGACTTCCTTACCCAGAATCCTTTGTATGGAAGGGAAGTCCTTCCTTTATCCTCCTGGTTCATTGACAGTTTTTTTAGCTAATCAGTAGGGGTGTGTGAAGCGGCCCTATTCGATTTGGATTCAGATTCTGCCGGAATCAGGGACAAAGATTCAGTTCACTGATTTGGATCACTGTCCCTGATTTGGTTTGGCTGAATCCAAAGCTGAAGATTCGATGCTAATTCGGAGAATCAGCGATTCAGACATAGACACAGCCTTAAATGTTTTTTCTACATACCTTGAGGTAGCAGTGAGGCTCGTGATCGCTGGGATGCTGGGGGGATGAAGCATCCCACAGGAGTGTGGGGGCCCCTCCACATGCTCGGTGACGAACCCAGAAGTGGACCAGAAGTACTTCCGGTCCACTTCTGGGTCTGCCGGGGAGTATGCATGGAGGCCCCTCTGCGCCTCCCCAGCTTGGCGATCAGCCACAGGGGGACCCTGGGTGCCCCCCCCAGACCCAGGAAGCACCAGTCACAGAGACAGGGTGTTGTGGGGGGGGGCCTGGAAGTGAATTTGAAGTGTTTCTGGGTCTGCTGCTTCCCCCCCCCGGTGCTTTTGAGGGACAGTCCATGCACCTCAGCATTGCAGCACTCATGAGCCGCCTGCTGTCTAGAGGTATGTAGAAAAAGCATTTAAAGCTGTCTTTCTGTCCAAATCACCGAATATTTCCGAATCTCTCCGAATCAATTCAGAGGGTTCCAGTTTGATTTGAAGAGATTAGAGGGTCCTCTGATTCGATTTGAATTCAGAGATTTGACCACCGAATTGGGCTGAATCTCTGCCAAATTGAATCAGGGACCGAAGCTTCGCACAGCCCTGCTGGTCGGCTGCTTTCCCCTTCCTTCAAGTTTTATGAGGGCTAGATTACACACGGTATGGTACAGGGTTCATTTTATTGATCTTTGTAAGGCTTGATTTTCAGGAGGGCTGCTTTCAGTGTTCCCAATTTCAATTGACATTTTGGGTGTCCTGCATTTCTCAAAATTAGGCATTTATATGGCTTAGTCTCATAGGGTTCAAAGTGCTACTTGAGCAAAATCCATTTTTTTCCTTTTTTGGAACTACATGGGCGTGAATCCTACTGGTTCCTGGGTTTTAGTCCAACCTCCAAGACTTTCTGTTTGATCTAGCAGTTCCACAGCTAGTATTGGGCTGCGTTACAGATGTTTCTGGGCAACGAGAAGCACTTAACTGGAGCAGAATCCAGCACATCTTTGCATGTAGATTTTTTTATTTTTTCTATGTGATTTATAACTCACTAGACACTTGTGCTGCAATGCCAGTTCACAGCAAATAAGACTCTGTTTGACAAGTGCATTGCTTCCTAAGGAAAAGATAGGAATTCACAGTCTAAGAAAAGATTACGTTAAAAACAAAATCTCAGAAAAAAGTTTTAATTGGCACTGGCTGCCATGACTTCAGTTTCTGGCAGAGTCAGCCAGGCTGGGCTGGAAGAAATGCAAAGTAGCTCCAACCTCCCCATCCACCAGAAGAGCTAATTCTGCCCTAAACATGGGGCCGGGTTAGAGCAGCTGGGCATGTACTGCACCTTCCCAGCTGTTCCCCGCCAGTGGGAATATAAAGGAGGGTCTGGTAGTAATAACACCAGACCTCCCTTGAGATGTGTTTTCCCTTAGGGTGCAGCAGGATATACTGGTGTAGGAGGTGTAAATTATAATTCCCTATACAGCAAGAATAAATCAGCCTCCAATAGATAGATAGATATTATACGTATTTCTACATGCACACAAACACTACCCCCACAGTCTAGTGACAGCTGTGAGAAACATTGCTCTTTCTTTGACTTTAGGTTCCCTATAAATAGTACTGCATTGTTTTGTATCAGTTTCTGCTTTTCCAGCCCTGCTGTGGATAAGAAACAAAGGAGTCTTCATGCCGGACAATAGGGGACTGTTCTACCTAATGAGGAACAGTTGAGAGGTATGGAGACAGCACCCTCTCAGTATGGGACAGAGGGCTGTGAACAAGCAGTATACTACAGCTAATGAAGACCAGTTGAGAGGTGCAGGCAGGACACTAACAGGAACCTTTCATTGTGAAGGGGGGCTGGTCTCAAGAGATGCCAGCTTAGCTTCTTTACAAGGGAGAGCAACAGAGAAGGGAACATGTTTAGGTTCATCTGTCACCATGATGGCTCCTGACCCGACAACCTCTCAAGCCTTGCTCTTTGACCTCTGGATTTGACCTCTCCAAAGAGCTGCTGGTGCTCAGCCAGAAGTTCTCTATTGACTACCTGTCAGAGGGCACCTGCTTAAGGAACCCCTGAGAAATTAAAAGTCACAAAATGAGTCACCAGAGACTCTTCTGGCTGGGAAGCTAGCATTTAGTCCCCGGCTGGTAAACCAATCTCCCTAATTATCTGTCAGAAGAATATCTCATCTTGGTATTTCTTTTTCTTCTTCCCTTCCCCTCCTCCAGCCCTCTCTCCTCTTTAACTCATTATCTTAATTTCACATTAACTGAAGGGAGAAAAATCACCTTGGGAGTGAAGGCAGGGACTGGGAAGGGAAAAGGACTTCAGGGCTCCCACCTTGAGGCTTTGTGGGAGATCACGCAAGCAGAACAGAAACTCTCTGAGCCACGAAGTTCAATCTGACCCACTTTGCCCTTTGCTGAAAATCTGGCTTCACTGTAAACTCCTGACTCAGAAAGCACATACTCTGTCTTCTGGTGAGAAGTTTTGTGGTATTGCTAAAATCTCATCACAGCAGATTGACTGTACTCAGTCACATTGCAGAGTACAGACCAGATTTCTGGAGTCCAATATAGTAAAAAAAATAACCAAATTAGTATAAACTGTGCCCTGCCAAGAGGAGGATGTATAGCTGTCATTCACTCGTGTCCATGTGCGCGTGTGTGCGCGCGCGCATGCACGCACGCACACACACACACACACACACACACACACACACTACAGTGTAATTTCATACAGATGCATTAGGGTCTCACTGTATTTTTCTGGTGTTTCTTTTCTCTGGTCACAACCTAAAGCAATGTAGGGAATCTCTTTCAGAGAATTAATAAATGGACCAGTCACTAGTTCCAGCTGCTCTGATGGATGTAATGTGGTGGGCTTTGGTTGGAAAAGCATCATAAATAGGAAACATCAGTTCCTCTTTTTGCTAGCATTACCAATGTATATTAGTAAGATTTGGTTGAATTTGAACTTGTGACCCACATTTTTTTTTATTTGATGGGGAAAGAAGAACCTTTTTAATTCACTGCTGGTCTCCATCCTTTTCTTCTCTTCTAACTTTCTTAGTGAAAGGAGAACAGATGCCTTCTCAGTCTGCATCTTACTAGATACAGCTTACTTTGCTTAGTGAAAACTACAAAGCATTCTTGCTCCCTAATCTCATACAAGAGCTGCATGAGGTAGAAAATAGGGCTGTGCGAAACAGCGCTGTTTCGCTTCAACCTCCATTTCACCATTTCGAAGGGACAGTATTTTGTTTCGTCGTTTCATTTCGAAGTATTGTTCTGTTGTGTTTTGTCAAAACTGTTTCACTGTTTCAACGTGTTTTGACCATTTGTCCATAGGTTATAATGGGGAATCATGAAAATGCCTATAACTTTGTCATTTCTTACCTGATCCAGGTGAAAATTGCAGGGATGGTACCCCCTTAAGGGCATGAAGCATGCCAAGTTTCAAGGAGATAGGTGCAGAGGTTTCTGGGAAACCTCAAGGTGCTGACAGCAAAACTCATATCACGTGCTGGCAGTGGCAGCCTGCTGTCATCCTGCATGCAGATCTGGGGGCCCGCATCCCTCGGGAGGGCTGTGGGGCTGTGCCAGACTCCTCCCAGGGGTACAGGCCTCTGGATCTGTGCGCAGGATTACAGGAGACTGTCACTGCTGCCTGGGACTGGTGCTGGGTATAGCCTATGCCCAGTACCAGGAAGACTGCTGCTGCCCCAGGCAGCAGCAGTGGCAGCCTCCTGTCATCCATCCCATGCACAGATTTGGGGGTCTGCACCCCTGGGAGGAGTCTGGCAGCACTGAGCTCTGTGGGGCTGGCGGAGCTGCTTGGAGTGTAGTCCTGGCTCTACCTACCTCCCGCCGCTGGGCTGCACTCCGAGTGGCTCTGCCAGCCCCATGGAGCTCAGCCTGGCAGCAGGACGCAGCAGGAAAGCCAGTGGCGGAGCTGCTCGGAGCACAGCCCTGGCGAAAACAGTCTAGTGGTGGGAGGCTCCGCAGCACCATGGAGCTAAGCCTGGTGGCAGAAGGCAGGAGAGACCTACTGGCTAGGGCTGCACTTGGAGCTTTGCCACTGGCTCTCCGCTGGCTCCCACCACCAGGCTCATCTCCATGAGGTTGTGGAGCCTCCAGCTGCCAAGCTGTGTTTGCCAGGGCTGCGCTTGGAGCCAGGGCTGCACTCCAAAAGGCTCTGCCAGCCCCATGGAGCTCAACCCAGTGGCGGGAGCTGGCAGAAGAGCTAGTGGCGGAGCTGCTCAGAGTGCAGCCCTGGCAAGCACAGCACAGCAGCAAGAGACTCCGCAGCCCCACAGAGCTGAGCCTGGTGGCAGGAGGCAGGAGAGAGCCACTGGCCAGGGTTGCACTCGGAGCCTGGGCTGTGCTTTGAGGAGCTCCGCCACTGGCTCTCCACCATCTCGCGCCATCTCCCACCGCCAGGCTCAGCTCTGTGGGGCTGCAGATCCTCCCACCATTGGACTATGCTCTCCAGGGCTGCGGTTGGAGCCAGGGCTGTGCTTGGAGTGGCTCTGCCACTGGCTTTCCCGCCACCTCCTGCTGTCGGGCTGAGCTCTGTGGGGCTGATGGAGCCACCTGGAGCACAGCCCTGGCTCTCTGCCACCTGCCACCAGGGTGCTCCAAAACTCGAAATCTTTTGAAACTTTCGAAATGTTTTGAGTGCTGTCATTTCGTTTTGAAGCTGTTTCAAAGCCTTTTGTTTTGTTTTGATTTTGCTAGTTCAAGCTCGAAAGACATGTCGAAACACCCGTCAAAATGAAACACCCGTCAAAATTTCGCACAGCCCTAGTAGAAAACACGACAGTTAACACAAACATTTACCCCCACGCTGCCCAACAGACAGTGACCCGGGCAAAATCTTCTTTCCTTTTATTCAGGTATGTTAAAAAAAATAGTCTCCAAAGGGGAAAATATGTTCCATGTTCCATCCGTAATTACCATTATTGTCTCAGCTCATTAGGTCTTAAGAAATAAGGGATGTGGTGAATATACACTTAGGACTAAGATAGTGCCGAGTTCTAATCCAGACTCTGCTACTAATACAAGCAATTCTTTCCACTTTTGTCTCTATTTCTCATTGGTACAAAGAAGGGCCACCCATCTGATTAAGGGCATGCAGGGTAGACCCTACAAGGAGAGACTCTGGGAACTGGGCCTGTTCAGCCTAAGAAAGAGAAGGCTGAGAGGTGACTTGATAGCTACGTACAAGTACATCGGGGTGAGCATCAAGAATTAGGAGAGCAAATATTCAAGAGGGCACCTCAAGGGAGACGAGGACCAGTGAGCATAAACTAATAGAGGGCAAATTCAGGTTGGATATAAGGAAAAACTTCTTCTCTATAAGGGTCACCAGAATCTGGAACACACTCCCAGCAGAGGTGGTGCAGTCACTCTCCTTGAAGGTATTCAAGATGAGGCTAGACAGGCACCCTGTCAAGCTCATCTGAGCCCAATAACTTCCTGCCCACAGCAGGGGACTGGACTTAAGGATTTTACAGGTCACTTATAGTTCTATGTTTCTATGACTTTATGTTAAAAATGAATCTACCTAACTACCTGCTAGGGAGGGTGTATCAATGTTTATATGGTGCTTTGAACTTATAAAGGACTAGACCATACTGGAGCTAGTCATTATTCTAAAAGTATTAATTATTAAGTATTATTATTTTTCTCCAAAAACCTATTGTATTTAATAGAGAATAAG
The DNA here is from genome assembly GCF_052110815.1 of Crocodylus siamensis. NCBI lineage: Eukaryota > Metazoa > Chordata > Crocodylia > Crocodylidae > Crocodylus > Crocodylus siamensis. Next base: position 51,567,648 of record NC_143403.1, read on the forward strand.
AACCTTTCTACAATGTTTTTAAACATCCTATGTAATTCAGTAGTAGCCCATAAAATTCCTTACTGAAATCTGTAAGTTTATTTTAAAGAGTTATAGGAAGTTGATCATTTCCCATTCTATAGGTTTGTGTTTCAGAAGGCAATGACAAATGTGGAACTACATTTGCTCTAAACTCAACCAAAGTCAATTTTAGACAGCCCAGGGTTGCTCAACTGGTACTAAAACCTATCAAAAAGCATGATCTGAGTTTCAGATTTGTAACAAAGCCCATACAACAAGATGAGTATTTCTTAGGGTCAGATTTTGTTATGAAAGTTTGGTCCCATGCTACCCCTAGCCCCTCCCAAAGCCAGAACCATGTTTTAGATTTATCCTTGAATCTGGCCGAAGCCCTTGCATTGTTAAAAGGTTAAGGGTTGAGTAGTACATCACTCCTCAGCCAGTCCCATTTGAATTCAATGGGATTACTTTTGCAGCCAAGAACTGCCATTGAGTGTGAATGAAGATATCAGTATATGGCCGCAAAAATCAGTGATTCATTGGTAGAATACCTCCAAGTAGGGAAATCACTCAGTGGTCTCATCGCTGTGGTGAAATAAATACTGGACTGTAATGAATTCAGCAAAATAGAGAGATGGTTAGGGCATTATTTTCCTTTGTGTTGTTTATTCATATAAGGCATGTCCTCACTCACTTGCATAGGCTACCCACATGGTGAGCTACAACACAGGCAAGGAGAGGATACAATAACTGTTTTCCTTCCTGTTCAGGTGAGCAAGGGATTCAGTAAGTAAAGAATGGATAAAAGTTCAGTCTTGACCTTGACTCTGCCTCCAAGACGTACAAGTCAGCAGAATTGAGCTAGTATATAATGGGAAGAACTCTGGTATCAGTATAGACAAGTAAAAAAATATTTTTTTCTGGAAGCAAAAGGGGAACACACAGGGACAACTGTAGTCACAGGTCTTTGTCTGCTCGTGTTTCTTCTCATTCTGCTCCTGTGGCAAAACACTTATGTCCCACCTCTCACTGAGAGCAAGTCCTGTCACAATCTAGCTCTGCTTAATCACATTCAAGCTGTGGATAGTTTAAGAAGAAAATATGCCTGACTTCTCTTTCCTAATACTGTATTTACTTGAATATGAGACAACCTTGAATATAAGATGATCCACCAATAATCAGATTCTATATAGGGGTTTTTGGTTGTAGCTATGTTGGTCTAAGGAAATTGGCAGGCAAGTTTCTTTGGGTAGATGGGATATCTTTTATTAGAACAACTGAGTAGTTGGAATGGATCCAGACCATGCTAGGACAAGAAACGCAAAACCTGCCAACACACCTCCACCAGTCCCACAATAACCACACCCCACCACAGAACCATCACCCTTCCTGGATCTTACACCTGCATCTCCAGAAATGTTATATATCTCATCCAGTGCACCCAATGCCCTGATGAAAAACATGTATGAGAAACCAAACAACAACTGCGCACGAGAATGAATGAATACCGAAAATCTATCAGACAAGAATACCCAACTACCTGTGGGGATGCACTTCGCACAGGACAATCACTCCGTTCCTGATCTCTGAGTTCTAAACCTCAGAGGGAACTTACAAAACACCTTTTGTAGATGAGCCTACGAACTTCACTTCATAAATCTACTGGGTACAAAAAATCACAGACTCAATATAGACATTGGATTTATGACACGTTACAACCTGCCTCTTTTCTACCTTGAACTACTACTACTGTAGTCACCCTTACTCACCTTTGGCCAACTCCCTCAGCACCTTCGGGTACATCCCATCCAGCTCTATCGACTTCTGTATGTCCATCTTGTCAAAATAGTCCATAACCTGTTCTTTTGCCACTGTTGTCTGCTCTCTTCTCTCCCCAAACTGTGTTGTCTGGTGCAGTAGTCTGGGAGCTGACCTTGCCTGTGAAGACTGAGGTGAAAAGGGCACTGAGCACTTTAGCCTTTTATGCATCCAGTCACAATGTTGCCTCCCCCTTTCAGTAAGGGACCCACACTTTCTCTGATCCTCTTCTTGCTACCAACATACTTTTAGAAACCTTTCTTGTTACCCTTTATGTCTCTTGCTAGCTGTAACTCCAATTGTGCTTTGGCCTTCCGGACTTGTTCCTGCACAACCAAGCAATGCTCTTATATTCTTCCTTAGTTATTTGTCCAAGCTTTCACTTCTTATAAGCTTCCTTTTTGTGATTTAGTTTATTGAAGAGTTCCCTGCTAAGCCAAGCAGGTTTTCTGCCATACTTGCTAGTTTTTATCAGGATGGTTTCTTCCTGCACTCTCAGTAAGACTTTCAAGTACAGCCAGGTCTTCTAGACTCCTCTCCCTTAAGTCTGGCTTCCCAGGGGATCCTGACCATGAGTTCCCTGAATGAGTCAAAGTCTGCTTTTCTGAAGTCCATGGTCCTTACTCTGCTACTCTCCATCCTTCCTTTTCTCAGGATCCTCAGCTCAATTATCTCATGGTCACTGCTGCCCAAGTTGCCATCCATTACTACATTCCCCACCAATTCTTCCCTGTTTGTAAGTAGCAGGTCAAGAATGGCATGGCCCTTAGTTGGCAACTCCAGCACTTGCACCAGGAAGCTGTCCCCAATACTCTCCAAAAACTTCCAGGTTTGCCTGTGCACTGCTGTTTTGCCCTCCCAGCTGATGCCAGGGTGATTGAAATCCCCCATGAGAACCAGGGCTGGTGATCAGGAAATTTCTGCTAGTTGTTTGACGAAAGCCTCATCCACCACTTCCTCCTGGTCTGGTGGTCTGTAGCAGACACCTACCTTGACATCACCTTTGTTGCTCTCCCCTCTGATCCTAACCCAGAGACTTTCAACAGGCCTATCTCCAGTTTCATACTGGAGCTCTGAGCAGTCATGTGGTTCTTTTATATAAACTGCAACTCGTCCTCCTCTTCCCCCTGCCTGTCCTTCCTGAAGTTTGTATCCATCCACAACAGTGGCCCAGTCATGCAAGCTATCCCACAAAGTCTGTTACTCCAGTTACATCATAGATCCATGACTGTGCAAGGACTTCCAGTTCTTCCTGGTTGTTTCCCAGGCTCCATGCATTTGTGTACAGGCAGCTATGGTAAGTAGTCAATTGCCCTGATTTCTCAGAAAGTATGAGAACACCTCCCCTGTTGCCCACTCCTCCTTGCTGTTCCTCCAGATCCCCCACTTACCTCAGGGCCTTAGTCTCCATCCCCCAGCGATCGTAGTTTAAAGCCCTCTTCACTAGGTTAGCTAGCCTGTCTGAGAAGACACTCTTCCCTCTCTTAGTCAGGTGTATCTCATCTCTTCCCACCATCCTCTTCTCTTCTTTGAACAATGTCCCATGGTCAAAGAAGCAAATCCCTGCTGGTGACACTACCTGCCCAGCCAGGTGTTGATTTGCAGGATGCACCTGCTCCTGCTTGGGCTCTTTCTCTTGACCGACCTGAGCCCCAGATGCCCTCACCCTTGCACCCAAAGCTCTGTAGTCACTTTTGATATGCTCAGGGTTTCCTGTGCTAAGAGGGATTGATCTTAGTGGGCACTACCATATATTTTATTTAAATGGGTTGTATTAACCTATCCTTGTGGTAGGTTCCCATGAGTATGTTTGCCCAATATGGGCTATGTGTTTTATAGTCATGTTCCATGTTGGCTCTATTTAATCAGCTTGATAGTTGGTTTTGATTACTGAGTACATACTGCTTTGTGCAGCAATTTAATGATAGATGGTGCATTTAATGAGGTTGCCTTGTATGCAAATATAAGTTGAGGAGCTTTCCCCCACATATTGATTAAGGGGAAAAAAACCCTCATCTTGTATTCAAGTAAATATGGTAAATCACTGGGGAAAAAAGCCAAAAGCCAAAAAACAAACCCTGGACCATGCCCAACATCTGAACTACAGGTGTCAAAGCAAATACACCCTTCATGCCCAAGATCAGATGTCCACAGCCAGGCGGCCAATTATTTGTCCCTAGATGAAACCACTAATAAAAACTGCTTGTGTTATGATGAAAAAATTGGACAAAATTCACCACTCACAGTTAAATTTGAGAGAAATCCAATGACACTGTTAAAAATATGCTCTTCCTTATTTATTTATTTTGCTTTTTATGAAACCAACAAAACTGGTTTCTGCTCCTTCTTTCCCCTAAATGTGTAGCAATATATCATCTGACTCAGTGTAGCACAGGCAAAGCCTGTCCTGCATAGCCAGCCACCAGGAAGAAGGCATGCTCACATGCTCAATGGCCCTCAGCCATAAGATGAAACTGTAAACAAAACAGAGAGGAAAGCAGACTAATCTCAGATCTTCTTCACTGACACTGCCATGTGAGACATTAGGCTTGCTGGAGAAGCAAACAATGTATCCAATTCAAAGGCGGTGATTTTGTCAAAGGTATCTTCCAAGAAATGCTGTAATTAACCAAAGGGTTTTTAGAAGAAGTTGTATTTGAAGGTGTAGATGAACTTGCACTGAGCCAGAAACCATGGAGAAAAAGAATGGAAAAAAAAAGGTGGGAACATCCCAATTTACACAAACGCAGAAAGGAAAACTGGCACAGTGTCCAGAAAAACCAAATTTGGATTCCTAAGGAATGACACCAGGATTGCAATAAAACCAAATAAAACCAACGTAAAAAAGTAGGTGCTCTTATTCCCTTACAGAAATCTAATAACAATGCCCTGCACAAAACAGAAAAATCACCCTTTGAGCTTGCTAAGACTCTCCAGTTGCTCTGAAAACCAATGAAGCAGTGAAGGTAACTCATTTTGGACTAGCAAACTCCAAAGCTGATCTGTTAGATTTCTGTACCCAAAGAAGCTCACTTTTCAAATCACATACACCCCAGTGGGGTCCTTCCCTCATCAAGGTGTATTCTTCCCCTGCAGCAGGATGCTACACTTTCTGAAGACCTAAATAGCCCGAACTAAGTACCAACTGATAATCAGGAAGTGTGCACAGAGCATACACTGTGCTCAGCTTTGCCATTGCTGCTCTGTACATACCAACTCCAAAACTCAAAACAGTATAGCTTCATCTGTGTGCTGCTGCAGGTAGGTTAGTTAGTTCTGCTGTGCAGCAATGGTTATTAGCCTGTGTACCTTACCACAAGAACACAGCTTGCTTATTGTTCAGAAACTAAAGACATTGTGCCCTTAATGGCACTATGCCTTGTAATGCTCACACCAGCCACATTGTTGCTCTGATACATTCTGCTCTTATAATGCTCACCCTCCTCCATTTCATATTTTGGATCCGGGAGTCTGCTTTTATCCTTCTTACTAAAGAGAAGACGAGGCGTTTTCTTCTCTCTCAAGTAAACATCACGGGTAGAAGAGAACACAACTGAATAACCCTTGTGGTTGTGGGTTATTATAACTGCTCTACTTGTCAGAGTTGAGCAATGAAAAAGCAATGTTATCCAGGATGGGGTCCCACCAAGCAACAGCTAGTTATTATGTATCTCAGGCAGTTGTTTTTCTTTGAGTCTTGAAAAGTATCTCTGCCTGATATAGTTTTCTCTGGATTTTTTTTAAAGCCTTGCCTTAGTCTATGGCAGGTTTTGCCTAGGCTTGTCTCCAAGACTCTAGGATTATCAATAGGCATGAAAGCTTGCCAGCAACCAAAATGTAAGTTCTACAGAAATTCTGATATTTTGAATTGTATTTCCATTCCAATCCAGAGTACAAAGCTGAATTTCTGAAATTCCCTCAAAATGAAAATTCTGAAAAATCTGAACTAGAAAGGAGGCTGCAATCATTTCATTTAGCTAATGTTGAACTATTTTGTTCAATAAAGTCAAAATATTACAAGGTAATATATTCAGTGCAATATATTATCTCATATTAAATAGAATTTTAAAATGTATTAAAATTGATATTTTAATATAATTTAGAAGTCAAAATTAAATGCATCAAAGTGATAAAGCTGAAATGGAAAGCTTTTAACTTATGAAAGTGAAATGTTTTGACATTATCAAAATGAAACATATTGACATTATTGAAACAAAACAGAAAAGTTGAAATGATTCATGTCGACTTTTACTTGTTGCAAATGTAGCTGAAATTGGCATGGGCCCATAAAACATTCAGAGTTTGTCAAAATGACATTTTTTCAACAGAAAACTGCTGTAGAAAATTTTTCGACATGCTGTATTAGGCACATCTACACCAGCCTAGGAATGACCCAGAACCTTGGCCACTAAAGATGAATCTGTCATTGTGTAATCTCTACCCTTCTGTATCTCCAGTCACTGGCAGAGGGACTCATCACTGGAGTCTATAGAAGTTGTTATTGATATTAGTCTAACAGGACTGAGGGCACAATGCAACAATATACTTTGATGTAAACAGACAGTAATATTATTTGAAATTTACTGGTGAGAATTGCAGACCATGCCGTTTGTAAAAAAAGAAAGGTCTATCTATTTCTTTTTCCCAGCTCCTTCCTATTTGCATAACAATACTAACTGAATGCAAAAAACTATGGTCAATGTGATGTTAGAATTGAGAAATGAATCCTTCAAAGACCAAAAATCAAACTCAGGTTTTTACTGTATTCCTAACTTAGCCAGGTTGCATATATTTTGTACAGGATAATGACAATTTGGTACAGATGAAGTGACACAAAGAGGGAAAGTGTTAAGTTTTATATCTGCTAAGGCAAACAAGTATAGCTAATGCCATGTGTGTGCCATATTGCTGAGTTAATGTTCCCTCAATCTGTTTATGTTGTACAGTTTCCAAGACTCCAAGTGCTGGACTGCTTAGCCTTAAAGTTGCATTTAAACAACTTTAACAATCAAAATATGCCAAGCAGTGTGTAATACATGTGGCCAGGTATGACCTCTCCACAGAGAATGGGTGCTATTACAGCTGCTGGCTACAGACTTTGGTTCTTTGGTACAAGCTATTCAGCTCTGGAGAACTTCAGGTAAACCCCTTGTATGGGATAAGATAACAGTTCTCAATCAGCGGGAAGTCATCCAGTGCATTTGAACTGTCATGGCCTCTAAGGCTTGTTGTGAGCTACTTCCATGCAGAAGTAGGTAATAACCATTGCTCAGAAGGTGCCAGGAGTTCCCCACTGTGCCTGATTTGCAGATAGACACTGAAGAATTGCAGGCTTTTAAGTCTGGTATTTCCTGGCTCAGTCCCTGATGAGTTAGCTAAGATGGCAGTGACTACACTAACGTCTCCAGTAGGGCATACAGCTGTATCTGTTGTAGCCTCTATGGGCCTATTCAAGCTTTTGATCCTGATGCAATGACCCCATGCAGGCTTACAGGTGCAAAGAAAAATGTTGCGCTTATGTATTGGTCACACTCTCTGGCTTGCTCTTTTCGCCATCTGTTACCAGCCCAGAACATCTCCTGCACCTGGGACTGCTGCAGAGTGGTTCAGAGGAATAGTGGTTATATATGCTGGAAATATGCACTAGGAGCTCCTTACATGTGCACTGCGGCCCATTTTTGTCAGGCTAGCTGGTATCATAGTAGTATCATAGTAGCTAGAGTCGGAAGGGACCTAGGTAGATCATCTAGTCCGACCCCCTGCCTTGGCAGGAAAGAGCACCGGGGTCAGATGACCCCGGCAAGGTGCTTATCTAACTTCCTTTTAAAAATCCCCAGGCTAGGAGCCTGCACCACTTCCCCTGGAAGCCGGTTCCAGGCCCTAGCCGCCCTGACTGTGAAGTAGCGCCTCCTAATATCTAATCTAAACTTACCCTCCGCCAGCTTGTGACCGTTATTCCTGGTCACTCCTGGCAGCGCACGGGGGAACAGGGACTCCCCCAATACCTGCTGATCCCCCCTGACCAGTTTGTAGCAGGCCACAAGGTCCCCCCTTAACCTTCTCTTGTGGAGGCTAAACAGGTTCAGGTCCCATAGCCTCTCCTCATAAGGCCTGCCCTGCTGACCCCTGATCATACGAGTGGCCCTCCTCTAGACTCTTTCCATATCGTCCACGTCCCTCTTGAAGTGCGGCGCCCAGAACTGGACGCAGTACTCCAGCTGCGGCCTGACCAGTGCCGCATAGAGGGGGAGGATCACCTCCCTGGACCTGCTCGAGATGCATCTGTGGATGCATGACAGGGTACAGTTGGCCTTCTTGACTGCCTCCCCACACTGCCGGCCCATGTTCATCGTGGAGTCAATGACGACTCCAAGATCCTTTTCCGTCTCCGTGCTGGCAAGAGGGGAGTTCCCCAACCTGTAAGTGTGGTGCCGGTTCTTCCTCCCCATGTGCAACACCTTGCACTTATCAGTGTTAAACCCCATCCTATTCTCATCCGCCCACCGTTGCAACCTGTCAAGGTCAGCTTGTAGCCTATTGCACCCTTCTAGTGCACCCACATCCCCCCACATCTTAGTATCATCAGCAAACTTGAACAGGGTGCTTTCTACCCCCTCATCCAAGTCACTGATGAAGATGTTGAACAGTGCGGGCCCGAGGACCGAGCCCTGCGGAACCCCACTGCCCACGTCCTTCCAGGTCGAGAAGAACCCATCCACCACCACCCTCTGGGTGCGGCCCTCTAACCAGTTGGCGACCCATTTGACCGTGTGGGCATCGACACCACAGTCTCCCAGCTTTTTGATGAGGACAGGGTGAGAGACAGTGTCGAAAGCCTTCCGGAAGTCCAGAAAGACTACATCCACAGCAACCCCTGCGTCTAATGATTTGGTGACCTGATCGTAAAAGGCCACCAGGTTGGTCTGACAAGACCTGCCACTGATGAACCCATGTTGGTTGCCCCTGAGCATGCATTCCCCCGCAAGGCCCTCCTGGATGTGTGCCAGGATAATTTTTTCAAAGAGCTTACCCGGGATTGAGGTAAGACTAACTGGCCTGTAATTTCCCGGGTCCTCTTTTTTTCCCTTTTTTAAGATAGGGACCACATTGGCCTTCTTCCAGTCCTCCGGCACCTCACCAGAGCACCACGAGTGCTCATAGAGCCGCGCCAGGGGTCCCGCAATGACCTCGGCCAGTTCCTGTAGAACCCTAGGGTGAAGATCGTCCGGACCAGCGGACTTGAACACATCCAGCCTCTCCAGAAGTACCCTAACTAACTCCTCGCTAACCCCTGGCCCAGGCGTGTCTCTCCCGGGGCCCGAGGGGGGGCCCAGAAGGGAGGTGGCTGAACTGGCCCCTACTTAGGAAGACAGAGGCAAAGAAATCGTTAAATATGTTAGCTTTGTCATCTGGCGTGATGACTAAGTTGCCCATCGTGTCCTGCAGGGGCCCCACATTACCCGGGACCCTCTTTTTACCCCCTATGTATTTGAAGAAGGACTTCTTATTGTCCCCAATCCGGGAAGCTAGTGCAAAGGTACTGCTGAGTAATGATCAAGCAGACTATCTAAGTTTTACTAGGAGTTGTACTTCTCTTTTTTCCTTGCTAAACTATTTTAAAGATGCCTTCAAGTTGGCAAAGAACTTCGGCTGAAATTCCACTGTCTCCAGAATTTGGCCCTTCACATATTCCTTGGCAATGATCACTTTTTTCAGAGCCTCCTTCATCATCTTAGCAGTGGTTTGAATCATTCATGTTAAATCACTGAACCAAAAGCTAACTTGCATTGTAAAGGATTCTTTTTCACTTCCTGGCTTACTGTACAATGTTGGCTGATGTTGCTGTGTGCTGCTAAACAGCTGTTGTGTTCCATCTCCCTGGTAGCTTTGTTTCAGTGTCAGGCAAAATGTTCCTTATGGTGTCCCCATTTCAGCAAAGCACTTAAGCATAGGTTTAGCTTTAAGCATGCGCTTAAATTCCATTAAAATCCCATTGAATTGAGGCTATACAGTTTCCTCATCTACCTCTGATGTGCTAGTAAGTGTAGATAGTGAAGGCATGTGAAGTGGTTTGAGAACCTCAAAGAAGAGATGAAGCAGAAGCATCAAGTTTTCTAGTTAATAAAAAGTAAACAGTTAAATGAAATCATTTTTTTACTTTTCAGCACCCTGTGCCAAAAGGTTTCTGGACTCCTTAACAAAAAAATTACTAAAAACCACATTTGCAATAGGACATGTTCCAAATCAGCCACAGAGCAGAGCAAATAAATTAAAACATACAGCATCCCTCCCACACACACTATAAATAATAAAAACAATATACCTAGCTGCAGAAACAAAGCTGAATAGAAAGCAAACATATCCTGAGCCACAGATCTATCCACCTACCTACCCACCTATCTGGCATCTGTATATTTCTCTCTGTCTACTTAGGCAAGGGCATTAACCAGATTTTTCAAGATGACCTTTAATTTGTTTCTCTTCCCAGAGACATAGCAGATGACACATTCTGGCTCCATGGAGTCAGGACTTTAGTCTTGTAAGCAACCCACTCTAGAGCTGAGATAGTGCAGGACTAAAGAACAACCATGTTAATACTTACATCACATTCCTACCATCTTAAGGACTTACATTTATTTACTACCTGGGAATTCAGAATGGACCCAGAGCCTTTTCCCAAGACCCTTACAAATGGTGGTAAGTTGCACCCTCTCTCCTTGTTCATGAAGTTGCCATTTTTTTCATTTGCTAGGGGAAGGCCAGAGGCAAGATTAATAAGAAAAACCTTGTCACAAAAATTAGAAGCGGTCATATGATGAGCTGCCTGGCAAGAAAAATGGCCCCCACATTCCACCCCTGAGGCAATGACACATACACTCAGTTGTATGCTTTTTGAAGTGCTTTGAGATCCTACGACATGTGCAATATTGATGTGCTCATCCATTAATCTGGTCAGATGACAGGAACACTGGCTTGTGAGGAGCCTACCAAGCACCTGAGCAAGGCCTCTTAGTAGTGAAAAAAAATAGGTTGGTATAATCTATTCTACCCCATGGCCCTTCCTAACTGTTGCTCCTTCTCTAACCTTGATTATTTTCCTTCTTTTTTCCTGAACCTGATTGTCTTTGTGGCTTTGTTCCGTTTGCTAGGTAGGAGGGAACTGTTAGATCTGTACACAGAGACGGAGAGAAAGAACATGACGTCCACTCTAAACCCCAAACCCTGGGAGTCATCTGTGTTGGCCTGTGATCAAAGGCTCCATTCCATTTTTAACTGCTGCCCTGCCCCACCTCACTACAGCAGTGCATCCAAGCATGTTTTCCCATCATTTCATTGTGTGCCAAAGGATAAACAAAAGCCACCCCCTCGGTCTGAGGGAAGGATGCATTCTTGAGAACTGTGAACCGTCTTATACAGATAAGTGCCTTTCCCACTGAGGGTTGCGACGGCTACTGTAAACCTTGACTGAGCCAGCTTTCCTGAGCTTGCATGACATAACTGCAGCTCGAAGGAGATAGATGGTTTTATTTTTGTTAAAAACAAACCTACAGATGTTGGCCCTAACCAAAAAAAAAAAGGGAAAAAAGGGTCTGTGTGTGTGATTGAGAGAACTTGGAAGGGTGAGGAACAGTCCAGAGATACATATAGTCAAGTAATGTATACAATCAGCTTAAAATAACTCCAGTGGAAGCTGACATCACTTGATTACTGAAGGCCAGATTGTGCTGGCTCTATATAAGCATGGAAAGGCCAGCGAGCTCTGAGGAGCTTTGCCTTATTTCCATGTTGGCTCATTGCTGTGAAGGGGTCTATGTGCAACCCAGAGGATGTGGGGTGTCTGATACTGGTGACAGGGTTAGAAATCCCACAAGGGGGTGAAAGTAGGTCCCAGTGGGTGCATCTACATTAGATGCTACTGTGCAGTCATTACTGCACATTTATTTAGTACCTGTATTAGCAAGTACTGTACTAAATAAATTTGCTCTAAACAGAGTTACTGCACAGTAGTGCCAGCAAACGTTTTTTAGGTGATGCTACCGTGCAGTAGCCTAATAACACTGCACAGTAGCATATTAGCACTGTCCATGCCACGATGCACTACTGCACAGTATTTTTTGGCTACCGTGCAGTCAGCGGCTCATTTAGACTCAGTCAGTATTGCCCCCTTCCAGGATTGGAAAGGCGAAGATCAAAGGACATACCGTGCTGTAATGGTATTCCTAGGTGCATTGTGTCATGTAGCAGCAGGACCTTGTGAATGCATTGGGACTGAGGACAAATGCAATTCGGCTCTTGCTTCTCAGATGTTATTTTCAAATATAGTTTAGCATTAACCCAGAATTCTTCAGCCACTCTTCATCCCAAATCCTCCTTCTGCTCCCTTTTTCATCCCAGGGAAAATACTGCAGTGGTGTCACTTTTTAGTGCTTCCTTAGTTAGGCCCTGGCTATAACTCTGGGATGCAGATCATCTGCTCTGCCAGCTATTGACAAGGTTCACCAAAGTACCCAAACCACCTTCCCTCCTGGTGGGACTCGTCACTTGAATTTAGCTTCTGCGGCTTTGAAACCCTCTGCTGGGATGCAGACATGTGTTTCACCTGGTAATGGATCCCTTATCAGGGATGGAAACTCTGTTAGAATGGGAAGATATTTGTTTATTGCAATATTATACCCTGAGGGCATGTCTACGTGTGCATTAATACATGTTTGCTACTATGCATTTATTTAGTACATTTGATATGAGGTACTACATAAATGCACAATAGTCAGCGCTAATGCATAGTAGCAAAGGCGCACAGTCTTTTTGTGATGCTTAATATACAGTAGAGTAATTCTACTGCATATTAGCACAGTTTTTGCCATGATGCGCTAATGCGCAGTAGAATTACTCTACTGTGCATTAAGTGTCTTGTGTAGACATGCTCTAAATGAAGCAGAGCCCTGCATTCCTGAACTCCTGCTTGAGTTTTGGAGAATGGCTTGGAATAATGGCAAGGGATAATAAGGATAAAATTATGCACAGTTCGGAATTGGGGAATGGTGGTTCAAAGATGCATAACTCCAGAAAGAACTCCAGGAAGGACTGAATTTCCTGTACTCAGCTCCAGGGAGCACATCAAATTAAGTGTTATCTCTTCTTTATAAATTGCTCTGAATCTTCTTGCCACAGCATCATCTTACATGGACTGTAGAAAACCTAGCTCTAAACATCTTGCTTACGGAGACACAGAATGTCTCTGACAGAACCCATAATACAACCAAAGTCTCCCAGCCAGTTTCTACAGTCTGATCACAAGACTTTCCTGCTGCTGGGGGAATTCAGCATGAAATAATATTTTCCATTAGACTCAGTAGTTTTCCTAAGGTTAAATCGAGAAAAGTTTGCCCAGGCAGGCTCAGATTCACGATGGAGGAAGATTAGGTAGCTGTGTTGAGAAGAAGAAAACTGAAGCTACTGAATCATAAAATCATAGAAAGTTAGGGTTGAAAGGAACCTCAGGAGGTCATCTAGTACAAATACCTGCTCAAAGCAGGACCATCCCCAACCAGATCATCCCAGCCAAATGCGTATTTAGTTGGGTCTTGAAAACCTCCAAGGATGGAGATTCCCCAACCTCCCTGGATAACCTGTTTCAGTGTTTTACCACCCCCTTAGTGAGAAAATTCTACCTAATATTTGACCTAAACTTCCCTTGCTGCAACTTGAGACTGTTGCTCCTTGCTCTGTCGTCTGCAGCCATTGAGAGCAGTCTAGCTCCACCTCTTTTGAAGCTCCTACAGGCAGCTGAAGGGTGCTATTAAATCCCCTCTTAGTCTCCTTTTCTCTAGACTAAATAAGCCCAGTTCATTGAGCCTCTCCTCATAAGTCATGTCCCCCAGCTCCTGAACCATTTTTGTTGTCCTCCACTAGACTCTCTCCAATTTGTCCACATCTTTCCTGTAGTGTGGGGCCCAAAACTGAACAGAGTACTCATACGTGGCCTCACCAGTGCTGAACAGAGGGCAATAATCTTAATCACTTCCCTGGACTTACTGGCAAACATACCAACCAATACAGCTCAGTCTGCCATTAGCCTTCTTGCCAACAAGGGCACACTGCTGGCTTATATTCAGCTTATTGTCCACTGTAACCCCCAGGTCCTTTTCTGCAGAGCTGATGCCCAGCCAGTCAGCCCCCAGCCTGTACCAGTACATGGGCTTATTCTGTCCTAAGTACAGGACTTTGCACCTGTCCTTGTTGAACCTCATGAAATTTATTTTGGCCCAATCCTCCAATTTGTCTAGGTGACTCTGAATCCCAGCTCTACCCTCCAGCGTATCTACTACTTTCCCCAGCTTGGTGTCACCTGCAAACTTGCTGAGGGTGCACACTGTTCACTTTATTGGGACTTGTAGTTCTTCCTGCTCATTTCCCAGGCTCTGTACATTTCTGTACAGGCACCTAAGTTCGATGCCCCTGATTTCTCAGAAAGTATGGGAACACATCCCCCGTTGTCCCCTCCTGCTTGCTCTTCCTCCAGGTTCCCTGCTTCCCCACTTACCTCAGGGCTTTGGTCTCTATCCCCAAGTAAACCTAGTTTAAAGCCCTCCTCACTAGGTTAGCGAGCCTGTCTGCAAAGACACTCTTCTCTCATTTCATCAGGTGAATCCCATCTCTTTGCAGCAATCCTTCTTGGAACAACTTCCCATAGTCAAAGAAGCCAAATCCTTGCTGGTGACACCACCTGTGCAGACAGGTGCTGGTCTGCAGGATGCACCTGCTCCTGCCTGATCCTTGACCAGAAGGATCAACAAGAACACAACCTAAGCCTCAGATGCCCTCACCCTTGCACCCAGAACTCTGTAGTCACTTTTGATATGCTCAGGGTTTCCCCTGGCAATATCATTGGTGCCCACATGGATGATCAGCATGGAGTAGTAGTCAGAGGGCTGGATGAATCTCGGTAATCCCTTCATGACATCTCAGATCCAGGCTCCAGGAAAGCAGCAGTCTTCCCAAGACAACAGGACAGGTCAGCAGATGGCTCCTTCTGTCCCCCACAGAAGGGAGTCTCCAACCATGGCCACCCATCACTTCTTCTTGATGGTGGTCACCTCAATCCTCCCCACTTGGCCTGTCTTCCTCTACCAATGGAATGTGCTCCTCCCTCTATGCTGACAGGACTGCATACCTGTTTTCTAGATGAACGATTGTAGGTGGAGGTGAAGATCTTTTCTTGCTGCCAGTGGTCAAGTCCATGTCCTCTCTCTTCTCTTGCACTGCCTCTAGCATTTCTTCCTTCACAGGTCTGGAGGTCATTGAATTGATGAACTCCTCATGGCGGAGGATGCTTTGGAGCCTCATCACCTCCTCCTGTAGTTATTTGGCTGTTCCCTCACACCGCAGGCACCACTCACACCACAGGCACTCCCCAGTCTGGCTGTCACTGGAAGGAACCTGCAAGCTGCAGTCTCCACAGTGCCAAACCTGGACCTGGGTGGAAGCCTTGTTGGTGAATGGTCTTGCCTGGACAGAAACCTCACAGGTGCAAGCAGAGGCAGTGACATCTTCCAGCCATTTCCCTGGGTCTCTTAATCTGTTTTCTCTCTCTTACTGCTCTTCTTCCAAGACCATGATTTGGTCAGATAATGGTTTAAGGAAAGACTAAGAGCTAGGAACTCCTTCATTTCAGTCCTAACACACTGATTCCTTCTGTGGACTTGGGCAGACCATTTGGCTTTTCTGTGCCTGGCTTTTCCCATTTATGAAATGTACATGATAATGCTTCCCTATGTCAGAGCAGTACTGTAGCTACATTGATTAAGTTCATAAAGTGCTTTTCAACCTCAACTTGAATTATGGGGGGCGGGGGGGGAGGGGAATGAAAATATGTAATTGACCTTGTCTGAATTTATTTCACAAACCTTAGTTCTGTGTGCAAAACAAACATTTCATATGTGTCTTTTATTATTGTTATTGTTTCTCCTGCTGCTGTCATCATTATTATTATTAATATGATTATTATTGTTACTAGTATTATCTGTGTCAAGAACAGAGAGGAGGGGCATCTCAACCAAGATATGATTTTTTTAGGACAGGGAGAACTGGTTCATAGAAAACAGATGATCAAAATGGGCCTCAAACTTCTTTCTATATTACAAGCTACTCACACTGCAAAGGTTTTTTCTAGAGGTGAATGGGGCAGTTAAATATCATTCTCATGCAGAATCCAGCCCTTGGCTGTCAACAACGCTGGCAACCATCCAGGCTTTATGGTATGTTTTTGTGTGTGAGATGGTGATACCTGACTGCCAGGAAATGGAATGAGACCATCAACTCATTACACGAAAGCCATCAGATGGTAACAACTTTCAGTCACTGGTATCAACTTGAGCTGCAGTTGAAAAGGCAATGGCAAGATGAAAGGCTGTGTATCCCATTACTAATCCCCTGAGCTATCCAGTCCCCCAAATTTTGTGGAAGTTTTAAGTTTCACCATGAAATGTTCATAAAATGAAATGCACATTTCTTGCCAGCTCTGCTTATTACCATGCAAGTATTTCCACAAATCCTCTCCCTGGAAGCATTTCCAGCAAGGATCTCCCTGCAGCTCTTGGTAATGGGAGGATGCTGCTCACTGCATTTCCCTCCCATGGAAGCCTACTCTTACCCTTCATCATTCTCCTCTGTATAATAACCCACTGGGACTGAGAACCCTCCAGGCCAAGGTCTTACAACAGTTTTTTAAAATCAAATATTAAAGAGCAAAGTCTTCCAATGGACTGTGAAGAAGCTACTACAAAGAGGCTCACAGGACTATAGTCTACTGCATGGCAAGTCACTCATACCAAAGTTAAGTTTAGCTAGAGGATGAATTAAGAATGAGACTGTCCCCTGAATGTACTGGCCTGTAAAGGATGGAGGAGAGTCACATCAGCCCCACAGAGACCTCCAAGCAGGATTTTGCCACAGAAGACTCATTTTCACTGTCTGCTCCTACCTACTTTCACTTTTGCAGGATTCACATTTATGATACTCTCCTCTTGTCCCAGATAACTCCATAAACCATTCTGGAAAGGAAGCAGGGCTATAGCCTTGTCTTTTCCTCACCCTTCATCAAAGTCTTTGGGGCAATCTGCCCCCCTGGGGGGTACTAAAAAGAAATACTTTCTGCAATTTTGAACTTGGTCCATCTAAGGGGAAATTATGGGCGTGAAAGTGGCTTGCATTCTTCTCACCACATGTGCATGAGTGCTAGGCCAAAGCATAACCCGTCTGTCTCTCTGTGACTTCCTTAGGATCTCACACAGGTTCAGTCCCAAACACATGGAAGTCAAAATTCTCATTGGTTTCCACAGAGGTTAGGGTTTGGCCCAAGTCTGAAGCAGAACAGGGAACAAAGCCCACCACAGGTTTCTAACCTAAGCCCACCCTCCTTCCCCCATGCCCAGAATCAGTGATACTGACTCATCAAACTATGAGGAGGGAGAGAAAGAAGTTGTTTGTGTTAGACTAAAATTAGGCAGAAGGCAGGGGAGGATGGCACTTCATACAGTTGGACTAGTGAGTTAGCCTACAAGATGTCACCCTGCCCTGCCTTCATCAAACCATGTTTACTCCAATAACTCATTTCCATCTGTTCCCTTCTCAGCCTATTATGGTTGTGTGTGTCTCCTCTTTTTTTTTTCCAGGGGGGAGGGGTGCTTAGTTTCATATTTTAAAGGCCTGTGTCACACCTGAACTTTGGGAGTAGGCCCATGCGAAGCGGCTAGTATTTGCTTTGGATTCAGATTTGGCCGATTTGGGGGATAGTGATTTGATCTGGTGATTCGAATCACTGTCCTGAATCGATTCACTATCTCCAAATCTCTGAATCAGCCAGGCCCAACCCCCCCATCCCAGCAACGCCATCCCCCCCATCCCTACCCACCTCAGCTCCTGGCACACCTTTAAAAAAAAGCCCCAACTCAGTGGGTGCTGCCAGGCGGGGGGGGGGGAAGGAGGACGATCCCTGCTGCCCCATGCTGCATGAGAGCCCCCTGACCCCCACTTCACTCCCCCATCCCCCCCACGGGTGCCCTGCCTGGGCCAGCTCTGGCCCTTTAAGAAGACAAAAACCCTGAAACCTGCCCTGGACTCACCATTCCTGCCAGCAGGGGGCAATCCTCACTTCCCCCATTGCCCCGTGCCACATGCGGGGCACTGCACTAGCCCCCAAAGCCCCAAGGCCACACCAGGAGCGGTGAGACCCGGGGCTTTTCTCGGCTTTTTTTACCTTAGAGGGCCAGAGCTGGCCAGGGAGGGGCAGCCATGGAGGGGCTGGGGGAGTGGGGGGGAGGGGGTCAGGGGGCTCATGGCAGAGCCCCCCATGTAGCATGGGGCAGTGGGGGGCAGTGGGGATTGCCTCCCCACCTATCAGCACCCGGTGAGCCAGGGCTTTTTTTTAAAGTACTTAGCTGGAGTGCCAGGGGTGTTGGGGGAGTGGGTTGGGGAGGGCTAGGGAAGTGGGGGGGTCGGAGGGGCTGGCAGGGGTCCCCCCATGGTCCCCTCACCCCTCCTCCAGCCCCCTCCGCCACCCCTAGTATTTACCAGTTGGAGTCGGCTCCAGCCCCGCTACAGCCAGTGGGGACTGCCCAAATCTTTTCCAAAGATTCGGAGAGCTTTGAGTCCATTCAGACATTTAAATTGGTCCCCTGATTCAATTCAGATTCATAGATTCAGCCACTGAACTGGGCCAAGTCTCCCCTGAATCGAATCACCACCCATAGCTTCGCACAGCCCTATTTGGGAGCAGCCTGGGAGCTATGTAACATGAACATAAATCTAGTTCTTCACAGAAACATTACAATCCCTCCAGATAGCCCTGTATTCATCCTGGTTATTCTGCCAGCAAAGAGGAAAGATAACACAATGCCCATCAGCAACAGGGAAGCCCTTCATAGATCTCACACTAGAAACAAAGGGTTTGATTCTGATTTACCTTGAACTCCATATACACTGCTCAGACAATACAAAGAGCTTTTACATCCATTCCTAGAAGACTGTTTGTGGCAGTGGAAAAAGACCTTAGTCTAAATAAGAAACAATCCACAGGGGCATTACAAAAAGCAAACACATTTCAAAGAATATCACCTAAGATCTGTTGAAGAAAACTACTACTTCCTTGGGAGATAGTAAAGAGCAGCAGGAGTAATAACAGACCAAATAAATATGGTTTCATTGGATCGATGTCTTTTTGGTAGGTTGACAACTTCCCTTAAGGCCTAGGCAAAATGTTCAGATACTTGCTTGGCAAAATTTTGTAGCTGTTTTATAAAACTTTGCACATGCTTTAGCAATGTATCATTTGAATCCACTACTCACAAACATAACTGGAGCCACACACACATGAACGTATGCACGTATGGTTTTCAAGATTAGCTTCATTTTGCAAATCTGTAGGCACCGGAATAAAATTTTGACATAAAAACCCAAAACCCTCTTGATTTTGTTCACTAAACCACTAAAATAATTCCCTTCCCTTCTCTTTTCTTTTCTTTCAAAACCCTTCTTTTTAAGCCTACATTTTTTGTCATAGTTTTCCTGGGAGTCATGGATTTCGTGCTTAAAAAAATACCCATGACTTCTGACATTTTGGGATTACTGCATGCAAGTGGGTAGATGTGATGATAACATTGAGCTAAATTTATCGAGTACTTTGAATGTTGCCAAGTTAACCTCTGAAAGAGATTAGAAAGTAGTAGCACAGGGCCAAATAATGCCTCCTTTTCTCATAGTGTGTATTATTTTACATGGTGAACAAGCCTTTTTAAAATCAATGGGACTGCTGGCAGAGGAAAGACCCAATTCTGCAAAAAGGTTTATGCACATCCTTAATTATAGACCTGATCCAGCTTCAGTGAAGCCAATGGAAGTCTTCAAGTAACATTAAAGAACTTTGGATTAGACCCTGTCAGTAGTTCTGTGGACTGCTCAATGAACTTTAATGGGATTACTCACTATGCATAATATTTAAAACATGTATTTGCAGGGTTGGGGCCTGTGGCAGGGCACTGTTAGTGCCTACCACTTTAAGAACGCAGCCAAGCAGCCAGCAGGTGTTTGACTGTGGTGGCCATTTTAGATCTCTGGCTGCGTATATAAACAGAGCTGTTTGCTGCTGGCAGAAATATTGCCTGGCTGCAAGGCTGCATGCAGCATCCTGGAGGTAAGGGCAGGAGCTGTAGGGGATGGTTTGGAGGCTCCTGGTCCTGGGCATGACCTAAAACTGCACCCTGCTGGGAGTGGGTGGCCTGATGGGGCTCTCAGTGGCATGGGAGCCCCCAGGAAATACCAGACTATTTACCACCCTGGTGAAAGGTTGGTTGGGGCACCTTAATAACCCCAGCTCCCACAACTGGGTGGGTCACACCTAGTAGGGCCAAGAAGGCAGACTCAAGAGAGAGAGAGTTGGCTAGAGGTTCAGAGGCCTGACTTAGAGTACCCTTAACTGGTCAATACTGGGGCCAGGACCAGAATAGTCGAAAGGGCCATAAACCCAATGCAAGGGTTGCCCAGACCTGAGGGCCTGGGGTTTCTGACTGGCCTGGAGGCAAGGCCAGGGCCTGTGTGGCCAAAGGTCCTGGGGGGACCATGCCTGAGAGGGGAAATGGTTTAGGGAGCTAGGCAGCCCAGAATAAGGGTGGAATTGGCCGTCTTGAGTGGAGGAATCTTGTAGGAGTCTGGACTGGAGGATTCTGGGGCCCAGAGTGGGGCCGGTAATGTTAACAACTGGTGGATGCCATCTGTGAGGCTTGGGCAGTGGTGTAGGGGAGGAACGGAGCCACAGATAGTGCCCCTTGGCACTGGGGCAAGAAATGGGCAGTCTCCCACTTAATTAACAACTCAATTAGATATCATCAAGGTATGGCAGGTGGGAAGGCAGTTGGTTGGCCCAGAACAGGTGGGCAGGGCATTGGTAGATTAGCCCTGGAGAAGGCCCCCTGTTACAGTGCGTAAAAATGAATGTGAGTAATGACATCACAATTTGGCACTGAAAAAGTGGAGTCTAATCCCTCACATAGTGACAGCATTTCTGCCTTTCTCCAATGTAGTAGCAACAATTCAAGGTCTGAGCCTACTGGTAAGTACTTACCATGTGGGTAGTACTTACCATTGGTTTCAACAGGGCTATTTGTGGAGTAAGGTGCCACTCGATAAGAATATGGGTGAC
The DNA here is from genome assembly GCF_052110815.1 of Crocodylus siamensis. Lineage (NCBI taxonomy): Eukaryota > Metazoa > Chordata > Crocodylia > Crocodylidae > Crocodylus > Crocodylus siamensis. The sequence goes on from NC_143403.1 coordinate 51,588,661, forward strand.
ATAACAGGGTTTTTAAAAACAGAATGGCAAACGTGGATTTTGAAAGGTTTCAGTATTTCATTGATTGTTCTTACATCTGTTTTCTACTATTGCAGCACAAGCAAGTTACTGGCACTTCAGGGGACTACATCATAAATCCCATGACACTTAAATTTTCTATTACTATTTGAGTAATTTTTCTGATTAAAAATATTTAGCTAAATTTTCAAGAGTAAAAAAGAAACAAAACTTCTTGCAAACTCCATGAAATGTCCAGATATAATTACCTTAATTCCATGTTTTTCATTATGATCGCTCCATCAATTTTCCTATAAAAAGAAAAAGAACATTGTGAAAAAACTGCACAAGGCTTGTGAAACATACAAAACAAATTCATTGTATATAGATAGATAGAGAGTTAATTTGAGGGGATTTTTAGTCAAATCCGCCCAATATGCAAACAATCCAGTTTAATTTTTCATGGGGAAAAATACGATATTTAGATGCACCTCCTTTTCTCTATTCTTTGCCCAAATGCTCCCAGAATCTCCCTTCAGTAGTAAGTGTGTGTGTGTGTGTGTGTGTGTGTGTGTGTGTGTGTGTGTGTGTGTATACATATATACACGCACACTAAAAAATTTTAGGAGCTATAAAGCCAAGAATAACAAAACCAACTCAAGAGCTTGCAGTTGAGGAGATGAAAAGCTCTTGCATGGCTCGAGAGCTAATAATATTCGGGTGATGAGCCATAATTAATGACACGTCCCGTTCAATGGAAACATGTGCAGCCCACTTAGTGGTAAGCACATCTTCCTTCTATTTGGAGCTGGCATGAGGGATCTGATTGTGGAGGGAGGAAAGTGGAGAGAGAGGAGGAAGAAGTGAGTTTCTGTGTTGTGGGACCATTTCAATTTATTCGTTTTGATCTCTGAGTTTTAGTGGTTGAACTGAACAAGATCATGTTTGAGTTTCACAGATGACTACAGGAGAGAGAGCTTGTTTGTTCTTTGTACGAGCTCTAAGGGTTTACTGAGGAAATCCATTGCTACAGTACAAACATCAAACAGCTAGAGCAAAAGAACAAGCTGAAAAACACCACCACATATTATCCACCACAACAAACAATGGTTAACAAGAAACCACAACAATAGGAGGCAAGGAACAGTAACAGTCTCCACAGATACATGATCACCAAAAAATCAGAATGCAAAAGAAACACAATGACCACAACAAAAAAGCAGTTGAAGACACAACATGTACAAGAAACAAACCACCAACGCACACCACATGCTGAAACAATTGCTACAGCCAACAAATATCTACATCAATTACAACCACACCAAGCAACTGCCAACAATAACCACAATGCATCCTCAGTACAAGCACTGCCAAGGATTAAGACACTTGGGGAAATTGCCAGCCAAGCACTGGTCCCAACCCCAGTCAAACTCAAAGAAGAGATCCCAGAACATATATAACCACTGGCCTACCTAAGCAAAAAAACACAGGACTGACTAACAAAAAGCAAATCAGAGCCCCCTGAAACTTTTTGTGCCCACAAGAGGAATTCAATTACCCTTTGTGCACCTAAGTGACAGTTTTCCAGCTGTACAAGTGGCATTTACACATAGGTTGTAATTCTGTTATTTCTGCAGTACAGACATGTAATTCTGTTGGGATAGACTAGGCAGGCACAGTAGGCTATGCTCTATCTGGGCAGGTAAACACCCATATATGTGGGGAAGAAGAGAAGCACCTTTCTGTATTTCATCTCTAATAGCTGAGTGATTAGGTTATTCAGTGGAAAAAGACCTTAGTCTAAATAAGAGACAATCCATAGGGGCATTACAAAAAGCAAACACATTTCAAAGAATATCACCTAAGATCTGTTGAAGAAAACTACTACTTCCTTGGGAGATAGTAAAGAGCAGCAGGAGTAATAACAGACCAAATAAATATGGTTTCATTGGGTCAATGTCTTTTTGGTAGGTTGACAACTTCCCTTAAGGCCTAGGCAAAATGTTCAGATACTTGCTTGGCAAAATTTTGTAGCTGTTTTATAAAACTTTGCACATGCTTTAGCAATGTATCATTTGAATCCACTACTCACAAACATAACTGGAGCCACACACACATGAATGTATGCACATATGGTTCTCAAGATTAGCTTCATTTTGCAAATCTGTAGGCACCTGAATAAAATTTTGACAAAAAAACCCAAAACCCTCTTGATTTTGTTCACTAAACCACTAAAATAATTCCCTTCCCTTCTCTTTTCTTTTCTTTCAAAACCCTTCTTTTTAAGCCTACATTTTTTGTCATAGTTTTTGGCATTTACACATAGGTTGTAATTCTGTTATTTCTGCACTACAGACATGTAATTCTGTTGGGATAGACTAGGCAGGCACAGTAGGCTATGCTCTATCTGGGCAGGTAAACACCCATATATGTGGGGAAGAAGAGAAGCACCTTTTTGTATTTCATCTCTAATAGCTGAGTGATTAGGTGATTCAGGAACAGGAAACCTGGGTTCCAGACTCCCCTCACCCAGAAAGAGATTGAACCCATGTCTCTCTGAGTTCTCTGAATAGGGCTCTGGCCACCATGGCTTCAAGTTTCCAGATGAAACACACTGATGGAATCTAACCCAGAAGACAAATGCTAGATCCATCTGAGAAAGATGGGTTGTCATAATAACAAACTTTTCCAGCCGGTATGTCATCTGTGTGTAACCCAATAGTCACTTATATTTCATATGTGTCCATTTCATGGAAAATGTCTAAGAGCCTGTACTATTAGCAATGGGCTTGTTAGAATAAGAGAGAGAGCCATATATTTTTTTTAACCCTACGATATCCTGGTTCAATCCCTGGGGTCTACTGACCCAGCTTTTTAAGCACAGTAAGTCACCTTTCCAATCTAGACAAAAGAAAAGTAAGATTATGTTCATATAATGGACAGGAAATCAAGACACAGAGATCAACTGGCTTATTCTCCTTAGGGAATCACTTGCAAAGCCAGCAATGGAGTATAAACTTTCTGATTCTCAGTTCAGTGTCCTAAATACAAGCCTTTTCTTCCTCTCTGAAATACCCACTCCACTGTAGTGTCTTTGCCCTCTACATGCAACCTAGACTCTTGGGTATGCTCAGTAATTTCAATTGGTATCAACCATTTAGATATTCCATATAAGAGCTTATTAAAGAAATGTTAACAAATATTCAGCTCTAGCAGAAAAGTCTAGCAGGCCCCACTATAAAACAATTAGCTTCCTATTTGTTCAATTCTGGGCTTATAGCAAGTATTGCTAGAGTACTTAAAATGATATATAAATGATACTTTTGTCAGTAGCCTTACTATCCATCAATAGTCAAGCTGTGAATTTCACTAGTTCATTTCATTAAAGTATGAAAAACTCCACATACAGTCCAGAAGCACTGAAGATGACATGTTCTTTACTTTATCTGTGAAACAGCTTCTACTCTAAGAAGAAAAAACTGAGCTGCTAGTGCTAACCTTGATAGTCTCCCTGGGATAAGGGACCTTGATGTCAAAGAAAGAGTAGTTATTGCAAATGCTTTAAATGATTTAGCAGAGCTGGAGACCCTGGTCTCAGGGCCAGAGTCTACACCTACTCAGAGATGTGAACTTTACGAAGCAGTGAAAATATTAAGAAATCCTACCTCACTCCAGAATGGAGATGGAATAGAAGGCAAGAAAGGAGGAGATCTAGGAATAAGATAGGGGAACAGTGGACATGTCTACAATGCCCTAGGATGATGGTAGGGAGTGCTTCTGATAGGCAGGCTATCCCATTTCTGGTCTGGGAGGCAGTGAGCACAGAGTGGGCATGCATTATTTCACTCTAGTTCACCCTTGCACAGTACAGAGCTAGAGTAGACATGCCCAGTCTGTCACAGAAATGATGACAGAAGAGCCAGGAAATCCTAAACAGAACCTGAACCTTGTAATACTTTGGCTTTAGCCAGTCCGTTGGGTCTAAGTAGTGTGTAAGCATGGCATTAGTATCTTTACTCATTACTTTGTTACCTAGACTGCTGAGGATTGGTTTAGTGAGGGCTACTTGATTGCTAGCAAAAATGGCTTTCCTTTTAGCAGGGTCACTTTTGAAATGGGTTGCATGGGACAGCAGGCCACTTTGGCTTTTCACCAGTTTTACAAAGGTTTATGAAAGGGATAGGGAAGGATCCATTGTTATGTGTGGGGCCAGAGTTTGACCGCCATTTGGACAGCTAGGTACAATTGCACAGAGCATTGCAGCACCATAAACATGAAGGGCACTGGTAAAACGCAAGCCTCCTCCAATACACTGGATCTCTTACCATCAGAGTCTGGACCTCCAGTGGATAGTCTCCCTGTAGCACGGGGAAGAGAGCCTTTTAGAGACCTTTTCCACCTTGGATCATATGGTTCTATGCTTTTACCTGTAAGACATGTTGGCGTGAGGAGAATTGGTGTTTAAAATAGCTACACCTCGAACCTTATTAGGCAGGTGTAATGGATGCCACCTCACGGGGTGGCTGCAATGCCCCTTAGAGGTCCACCCTACACCCATTCCCTTATTCCAGTTCTCTCTGTTGGGCCTCCTCTTCTCTCGTCTGCCATGTCCTGATGTAAAAAATTAATATATTTGGGGAGCCTGCCTTCAGTTGCCCAGAGTTTGGCTTTCAGTTCCTTGCCCCGACTGTTCATCATCAGGCCACGAGTTGACTTGTCCCTAACTGTGGCAGGGCTCTCTCTCTCTCTCTCTCGTCTGGGCTCCCCGGCCCAATCTTTCCCTCTCACTGATCTGCGCCTGCTCCACCCCTGCCACCGATCTGGGCTTTAGCCCTAGCTGTCTACCAGGTCTGTCTGGGCCTTAGCCCCTCACAGCATGGAGTGTCTCTAAGGCACTCACCCTATGACCCCTTCCATTTCTGGTTCTCTGTTCAGGCATTAGCCCCTTGGCTTCAGCCCTGCCTGTGCCTGAACATCAGGCCCCCCCAGTCGTCTTCCCGCTGTCAGTCTCTGACCAGCTGTCCTTTGCAGCACCTGCCCCTCACTGTGCTTGTGTCTGAGCCTTGGCCCTCTCAGCCTTGACCCAGCTGACTCCGTCTGCTCCCTTGTAGGCTGAGAGCCCAGAGTGCCCAAGGCACCCTGCGAGGTATCTTTCTCCTCCGCCTCCTCTACAACCACAGCCTAGTCTTCTGATCTAACACAAATCCCGAACAACAACAAAAGCAAAAATACAGAACTTATCTCCTTATATATAGCATGCTTATAGAGCTCCTGCCATAGTGAAGTTCAGAGCTCAGGCACATATGGCCCTTGCTTCTCCTCCTTTTTCACAGCACCTAACTTGGCTGGTTATTAATAGGGCCCAGGTGGTGCTTATGCCCTATTCTGCAGCCAGCTGTCCTGTTGCCTGCAACCTGCAGGCTGAGCCCTGCAGCCCACTTGGCAGCAGATACAGGTAGCACAGCTTTTCTTGTAAGCTGCACTTGCTCCATGTAACAGGGGGAAGGAGTCCTCTGTTACAGCAGATCTGTGAAGAAGGCGAGGAGCAGCTACATCTCACTCCTATCCTAAAGACTTTTGCCTGATGAGTCTTGTAAGGAACAAGGAACATCTTCCTTGGTGCCTGATCATATAAAGCACTGTGTGCACTGTTCTCACTGACTACTTAAAGTTGAGCCCATTCCAATAACAGGCTAATTATGATGATGGCAATTGGAGCTCTTCCTGAGAAAAGATCATGAAATGCTACAGGCCTCAGTGCCTTTTAGTGTGAAAATAAGATCCAGCCCCACTTCACTGGTTCTACAACTCACATTGTGTGATCCCTCTAATAATAACACAGTATCTGTATGCAGTGAAAGCCTGTACTACAGTAAAACAACTTAATTTTGTAAGAAGAAAGTGGCTTTCAGGGATTTAATAACAGTATTATTTGTTGGCAACAGTCAAATAAGTCAAGGCTCTAAGTCCCTAAGTGCTCTTTGACACAGAAGTCAGCAAGAAAAGCCTAGGAACTCAGAAAGAAAAAAAAATGTAATAAAAATATGTTTTTTCTAACTGAATAAATTACATCCTGTAGCACAAAAATAGTTTTAGAAGTATCACATATCATCCAGACCATAAGTCTCTCCCTCCCTCCTTTTTTTCCTATGTTCTGTTTATTTCTCCTTTTGATCTCAGGATCTCTGTGCTACAGTGTTTCTAGCCTCTCCGTAAGTGGGAGTTAGTGGAAGGTCTTGCTAGTAGAGCTGGTTGAAAATTTCCCCCCAAACATTCTTTTGGAGGAAAATGTAGATTATATTACATCGAAATATTTCTCAAATGGATGCCACTCCTATAGAATTTTCTGTTTTTTAAATAAATTCTAGAAAAAGAAAAAAACAGCTTGGACATTTTCAAAACAAAATATTTTAATTTTTTGTTTTGAAATTTCTTTCATTTTCTAATTTTCCTTGAGTTTTAGGAAGTAAGTAAAATGTTAGAACTGAGCTGAAATATTTTGATGACTCAAAAATTTTCAGCCTAAATTTTGGAAATATTTGCTTAAACTCCAAATTGGATCTCTTTAAAAATTTGAAATTACCAAGAAACCAAAAAATTCATGTTGAAATTGCCAATAGATACATAGATAAACAAACTGAGAGGAGTACCAGTACTAACACATCGGAATTATACTTTAAAAAGAACTGAGACAAAAAAAGAAAGACATTATATATATATATATATATACACACACACAATAATCATACTTAATTGTAGTAATTAATTATGTATTAACAATCGTGTGCTATATAAAATAATTAATGTATATATATAATAATGTATTTCTTTTTTCTCAGTTCTTTCTTCAAGATAATTTGAATGTGTTAAGTACTGTTACTTTTATGGAGACTTTCTGATACTTTCTGATAAGGTAAAATTATGCACTTAACTCAGATCTCTAATTCACCACTGCTTTTACCCTAGACAATTATTTGAATCAATGCAAAATTCAGATCCAAATAGTTTCATTTTACATTTGCTTTGTCCTGTTGCGACTATACAAGAGGTCAGACAATAATGAAGCAGGCCCATTCCTTCTAACAGTGCTGCCTGTGAAGCTGAACAGCCCACAAAAGGAGCCTATTGCCTGGACCATGTCCCAGCAAGATGACAGAAATGCATGTGGAAGTCTTGTAAAAGTACTCGTGCACATGATTAAAGTCAGCAACTACTAGGGCTGTGCAAAATCCCGCCAAGTGTTTCGTTTCAAAGCTGTTTTGACATGTTTCGAGCTCAAAAAGTGAAATTGAAATGAAGCAAAAGGCATCCAAACAGCATTGAAACTAAATGAGGACACTCAAAATGTTTCAAAACTTTTGAAACATTACAAGTTTTGAAGCAACCCAGTGGTGGGAGGCAGGGAAAAGCCAGGGCTGTGCTCCAAGCAGCTTTGCGGCCCCATGTAGCTCAGCCCGGCAGAGAGCACAGCCCTGGCTTTCCCCTGCCTCCCACTGCTGGGCTGTGCTCTGTGGGGCTGGCGGAGCCAATCGGAGCACAGCGCCAGCTCTGCCCACCTCTTGCCGCTGGGCTGTGCTCCAATCAGCTCCTCCAACCCCATGGAGCTCAGCCCAGTGGTAGGAGGCAGTCAGAGCTGGTGCTACACTCCACCTCCTGCCACTGGGCTGAGCTCCATGGGGCTGCGGAGCTGCTTGGAGATCAGCCCAGTGGTGGGAGACAGGAAAAACTGGTGCTGCACTCTGCCTCCCACCACTGAGCTGAGCTCCATTGGGTTGCAGAGATGCTCCGGAGTGTAGCCCAGCAGTAGGAGGCAAGCAGAGTCTGGGCTGTGCTCTGCCTCCTGCTGCTGGGTTGAGCTCCATGTACTGAGTGTGGGCCGTGCTCTGCGCTGTTCCCAGGCAGCAGTGGCAGCCTCCTGTAATCTGCTGCAGATCCAGTGGCCTGCACCCCTGGGAGGAGTCCGGCACAGCGCTGCACCCCTCCCAAGGGTGCAAGCCCTCGCCCCTGGATCTGCGTGCCGGATGACAGGAGGCTGCTGCCGCCAGCAAATTTTGCTTTCAACAATCTGAGGTGCAGTTTCCAAGAAACCTTGCACCTATCTCCTTGGAACTTGGCAGGCTTCATGCCCTCCAAAGGGGCTATCATCCCTGCAATTTGCATCTGAATCAGGAAGGAAATGACAACGTTTTAGGCATTTTCATGATTCCCCATTATGGCCTATGAGCAAAACATTGAAATGAGTTGAAACAGCGAAACAGTTTCAATGAAACAAAATGGGACAGTGTTTCGAAATGAAATGAAACAAAATGATGAAACAAAACACTTTCCCTTCATAACGGACGTCAAAATGAAATGATGGTGTTTCATAGAATCATAGAATCAATGAGTGGGAAGGGACCTAGACGGATCATCTAGTCCGACCCCCTGCCATGGGCAGGAAGGAGCACTGGGGGGGGTGGCAGGGGTCATAAGACCCCAGCCAGGTGCCTATCCAGTCTCCTCTTGAAGATCTCCAGGGAAGGTGAGAGCACCACCTCTCTGGGAAGCCTATTCCAGGCTCTGGCCACCCTTACCGTGAAGTAGTTCTTCCTAATATCTAACCTAAACCTATCTTCCCTCAGCTTGTGGCCATTGTTCCTGGTGACTCCAAGGGGGGCCCTGGTGAACAGACTTTCCCCAAGTCCCTGCTGGTGGCCCCTGAGAAAGTTGTAGGCAGCCACAAGATCCCCTCTCAGTCTCCTCTTGTGGAGACTGAAGAGATTCAGGTCCCTCAGCCTCTCCTCATAGGGCTGGCCACGGAGGCCCTCAACCATATGAGTGGCCCTCCTCTGGACCCTCTCCATGTTCTCCATGTCCTTCTTGAAGTGCGGCGCCCAGAACTGGACACAGTACTCCAGCTGTGGCCTGACCAGTGCCACATAGAGGGGGAGCAAGACCTCTCTGGACCTGTTAGTGATGCCCCTGTTGATGTATGACAGGGTGTGGTTGGCTCTGCCTATTGCTTCATCGCATTGGTGACTCATATTCATCCTGGAGTCGATCCTGATCGCACAGTCCTAACAACTATACTGTTCCTCCTCGACTCCTCCAACCTAAGTAAACCAATGTAGTTAATTCTATGGACCAAAGGAAAATTCCATAAGGGGCAGTAATGGATGGCCCATAGTGTTGAGATGTATGTTGGTGACATACAAAGAACAATCACATGCATATTACGGGAAGAGGAGCAACCAAGCAACAGCTGGGCTGAAGGCATAGTACATTTGCATAGATCAGAGTGAGAAGAACAGCTGACAAAATGGAAAGAATAAAAGCAGGCTCCACATGTGGTCTGTGAAAAACAAAGTTATTGTCATTAGGAAGAATGTCTTAATTAGTAACGATGATGAGCAGCTGTATGACAATGACTAAAGAACACATGGGTTCCTGCACGCAACAAGGATAATGTCACACTATTGAAGGATAAAAGTCAGAGCAACAAGCATGTCTAGCACAGCAGTCAGCAATATGGCAGCTCATGCCCACCAAGTTGTAGAAAGGGAGACTATACACATATCTTACATGGGTTTTCACACAGACTTAAACATCAATCCAGCCTAACATCAAAAGTACCAATAAAGCTGTCCATGCAGTGAGTTGTCTGTGCTATGCACCTCATGTGGGACATCATTCTTGTAGCTTCTCACTGCTCTAAGTGACATTACTTCTGATCCCTGTAGAACATACCCATTAGAAATAAGGAAGTGCCGTACTAGGCTGTATACCTTCCTTCCTGCTTTCTCCACACACTTTTTCAACCAGCCATTTTCATAGATAGCTTCAGTGTCCACCTCTTCATACCTGCTTGTGTCCCAAAGCAAGAAACCAATGCCCAGGAACGTGTAATTCATCCTCCTCTACTGACTGCTTTGTGCAAGAAAAAAACTATTTAAACTGTTTATGTACCACATTTCTAAAGGGAAGATCACAACCTTTCTCTTCTACCCTACCTTACAGAAGTCAAAACAAGTCTTGAATAGTGAATGCCTTGTTTTCTGGAGATAAAAATTTGAGTGCTTAATTCCTCCAAATCCATGGCCTGATCCAAAATCTGTGAGAACATTCCCATTAAAATTGCCATTGGATCCATCCCTTGCAGCTTCTGAGACTTCCATAGTCTTCTTGGAAGCTGGGGGGGAGGCGTAAAATTATGAAATTTTTTTGTGATTTTTTAATTCAGTATCTCTAAATTCAAAATGTTATCAACATTTTAAAAAACTTCAACCAGATCTAGAGTTGATTGAAAATTGTAAAGGATTCATGAAATGCTCTTAAAATTTTACATATGTTTCTCTGAACTTCAAAATTTAATATAATATCAAAATTAAAAAATTCCAGCTAACTGAAGTCCCATCTAATGGTCCTGTCTGGCCTTAGAAATCTGTTAATCTGCACCTGTCAGTTTATGTCAGTTTAGCATTTGTATCCATGTGCATATATAAAGGTGTTATAGTTCTGTGGCGGTGGGAAATGGGAAAGAAGACAGAGAGAGTGTAAGTATATGTGATCCTCTTTTTCTTCTCTCACTTCTCTTTCATTAGCAAAGAAATAAAATATTCTTCTTCTTCTGTATGGCATCAGATATCAATTTCCAAATCTATGAGCCATTGTCTGGTATTATTGCTCAATGTGATAGATCACCTGGTCGTAAAAGGAAAAGAGATTGGTCAAGCAAGACCTACCAACAACAAACCCATCCTGGGTATCCCTCAGGATATTGCTGTCAGTCTGTTAAGGATGGCCTCTTTGATAATCTTTTCCAAGACCTTCCCCAGTATAGCGGTCAGGCTGATGGGCCTGTAGTTTGCCAGCTCTACTTTCCTCCCTTTCTTGAAGATAGGCATGACATTGACCCTCTTCCAATCATCGGGCACTTCACCAGAGCACCAAGAGCTCTCAAAGATCCATGCCAGATGCTGAGCTATGATGCCCTCCAGCTCCCTGAGTACCCTTGGGTGTAACCCCTTGGGGCCGGCTGACTTGAAGGTATCCAGCCTGTCAAAGTGTTCCTTCATGAGGTCAGCTTTGATGGAGGGCAAGGAATCTCCCTCGCCTGGGCCTCCCTGACCCATAGTGGGCAGGGCCGTCCCATGGGGCTGATGGAAAACTGACGCAAAGTACCCATTTAGCAAGTTAGCTTTTTCATGGGCATTGGTTGTCAGTTGTCCCATCTGGTTTAGCAGGGGTACAGTGTTGCCCTTGCTTTTCCTCTGGCTCCCCACATATCTAAAAAAGGACTTTTTATTGTCCTTGATTTTTGTAGCTAGCTGGAGTTCCATTGCAGCCTTGCTCCCTGCAGGTCCGGACCAGAGCACCACCTCCTTGGTGGTGGTTCCAGTCCTCCATCTCTCTGGACAGCCAAGGGGGCTGCTATGCCCTTTTGCTGCCTTTCCTCCGAGATGGGATAGACTTTGCTTGCGCATCCAGGATTGCTCCCTTGAGGAGCAACCACTTATCCTGAACTCCCCTACCCTTTGGGGCCCTTCAGGACCTCACTGACAAGCCTCCTGAACTTGTCAAAGTCAGCTTTCCTGAAGTCAAGGACTTCTGTATTACTGACTGCCTCACCAGCTTTACAGTGGATGGTGAAGGTGATCAGCTCATGGTCAGTGTCATCCAGCTTCCCTTCAATTATTAGGTCACTGATTAGGTTGTCCCCAGTTTCCAGTACCAGGTCGAGCAGCCCTTTTCCAGTACCAGGTTGGTCCATAGACTTCCTGTGTCAGATAGAGGTCATCCATGCATGAGAGAAAGCTTTGCAACTGCTCGGATTTGGCTGAGTGCTCCTCCCACAAGATGTCTGGGTAGTTAAAGTCTCCCATGACAACCATGCACCAGGAGCACGTGGCCTCAACCAATTCCCTGGCAAACTCCTGGTCAAGGTCTTGACTCTGGGTAGGGGGTTTGTAGTAGACTCCTACCATAATATCCCCTGTGCCGTGTTCCCCATTGATTTTAACCCAGAGGGTCTCAAGTCATCCACTGTCGGTACCAATGTCAGCTTCCAGGGGTGCATAGCTTTCCTTGACATAGAGAGCTACACCCCCGCCCCTTTTGTCCACTCGATCCCTCCTGTACAGGGTATAGCCGTCTATACCTGTGGGCCAGTCATGGGTGGAATCCCACCAGGTCTCTGTTATCTGTATGACATCATGTTCATCTTGTATGGTATTCTTCTGAAGCATCCACATCCAGATCTCAGTCTGTTCAGCTTGACCCATGCTTCTTTGTCAAGGATGTGCCCAATGCGGGGTTCATCTGGTGTTGGTATAAAATACTGTAGTAATAGGTCTAACTTTTCCCAACAGTCAGCCCACTCCATTGCTGCCCATAGGTTTGGTTTAGCCTCCCCAATCTCTTCCAGAAGCGTGTGAGCGTCATATATAAACAGTTTATGACTTATGAGCCTCATGAGCCTCTATCTGTTTGGGTCTTCAGTTAACAGTTGATGGAGCAGGTGATTTTTGCCATCTTTTGCCTCTATTGCCAGTAATAATGTTAGGATCTGTCTTCTTATATCACTTAGTCTGATGCCCAAAAGTACAGGGAGTACATCCGTGTCTGTGTAAACTGTGCAGTCTGTTGAGTCTCAGTGCACTGTTAAGTACAGTATCAAGCTTTTTAGCATGACAACTTCTGGACCATAAAAGAGCACAATATTCTGCTGGGGCATGTACGATTGCAAGTGCAGTGGTTCTGAACACTTGGAAGTTAGCACCCTATGTTGTACAGGATAAACATTGTAAGGCAGCTCCCCGTGCAGAATGTGATCTTTATAGGTGAGGGAATGGTCTAACGTGGCCCCCTAGGTAGTTTGGAGTATGTTCATTGGGAAGGATGTAGTTGCTTACTCTGATATTCAGCATGCTCTTGGCTCAGTGATTGTCCAGGTGGAAGAGTGATGATATTGAGTTATTGATACTCAACTTTAAGCACCATTTCTGGAGCTATTCAGCAATGAGTTCCAGGTCAGTACTCAGTATCTCCAATTCTGTCATATCTATTCTTTGGGCTACTATGGCAACATCATCAGCACACATGCTGTATTGTCAATCATATCACTGCCTATTTATGACCAGATAACCTTATATGCAAGTGACTTCCACTGTCAACATAAAGATTGGGGGTACTCATTAACAGTAGCAATAGAGACTATCTTTGTCTCTGGGCAAACACGAATGATGTCCCTCATATATGACCTGAAGGGGCCACTTACTTTATACTCTGGACATTGGAACATTCAGACAAACCCAGATCTTGCATGGTGCAAGGGTGACTCAAGTAAAATACCGATAAGAAAAGTACTTTACAAGTTTCTATCATCTCAGCACAGACCCTCACTCATCAGCACTGACAATATGATTTTTCAGCCCATGCTATCCAGAGCAGCTCCAAGATGGAACTTTTAGAAGGCAGATTGGCAGAAATACCAAAGGCTGACCAACAAGAAAGAAAACCACTTTTCCATCAGAAGCTAACGTTGATTGAGGCTACAATACATGTACAAACTGCCTAATTAGAAAAGTTTATTAAGGAGGCCATCCTTGAGGGACTGGCCCAGGCTAACATCCTAAGGGACAGCCAGCACGGGTTTGTTGTGGGTAGGTCTTGTTTGACCAATCTCATTTCCTTCTATGACCAGGTGACCTATCACCTGGACAAGGGAGAAGAGATTGATGTCAGATATCTTGACTTCAAAAAAGCTTTTGATCTGGTATCCCATGATCACCTCTTGGCCAAACTGCCCAGTTGTGGCCTTGGCTCCACCACGATCTGCTGGCTGGGAAATTGGCTTTGTGGTCGGACCCAGAGGGTTGTGATTGATGGCAGTCACTCATCATGGTGCCCTGTGACCAGTGGGGTCCCTCAAGGCTCTGTCCTGGGACCCATACTGTTCAACATCTTCATTAACGATGTGGACATTGGAGTCAGGAGTGGACTGGCCAAGTTCGCCGATGACACCAAACTTTGGGGCAAAGCATCCATGCCAGAAGATAGGCGGGTGATCCAGGCTGACCTGGACAAGCTCAGCAAATGGGCGGACGAGAACCTCATAGTGTTTAACACCGATAAATGCAAGGTTCTCCACCTTGGGAGGAAAAACCTGCAGCACCCTTATAGGCTCGGCAGTGCTACGCTGGCTAGCACTACAGAAGAAAAAGACTTGGGGGTCATCATTGACCACAAGATGAACATGAGCCTCCAATGCGATGCTGCGGCTAGTAAAGCGACCGAAATGCTGGCGTGCATCCATAGATGCTTCTCGAGCAAATCCCGGGACGTCATTCTCCCCTTGTACTTGGCCTTGGTGAGGCCGCAGCTGGAGTACTGCGTCCAGTTTTGGGCTCCACAATTCAAAAAGGATGTGGAGAAGCTTGAGAGAGTCCAGAGGAGAGCCACATGCATGATCAGAGGTCAGGAAAACAGATCTTACGATGACAGGCTGAGAGCCATGGGACTCTTTAGCCTGGAAAAGTGCATGCTCAGGGGTGATCTGATGGCCACCTATAAGTTTATCAGGGGTGATCACCAGGATCTGGGGGAACATCTGTTCACCAGAGCGCCCCAAGGGATGATGAGGTCGAACGGTCACAAACTCCTGCAAGACCGTTTCAGGCTGGACATAAGGAAGAATTTCTTTACTGTCCGAGCCCCCAAGGTCTGGAACAGTCTGCCAGCGGAGGTGGTTCAAGCACCTACATTGAACACCTTCAAGAGTAAATTGGATGCTTATCTTGCTGGGATCCTATGACCCCAGCTGACTTCCTGCCCTTTGGGCAGGGGGCTGGACTCGATGATCTCCCGAGGTCCCTTCCAGCCCTAATGTCTATGAAATCTATGAAATCTATGAAATTGGAATAGCCAAACTCTGTACCTAGAGGCTATAGAAGCCATTATATGCCATGCTCGGACAAGCAGTGAAAACAGCCAACATGATCAAGGAATGAAATGATCCTGGAACCATAAAAGGAACTACAGAACTGCTGGCTACTACATTGAACAATATCAAAAAGGACAGATGATGTACTACCATAGAAGGATTGGATATGACCCACTCAAGCAGACAAGGATGGTGCATCATTAACTACCTTACAGGCAAAGGCACCAAAAAATGTTATTGCCCTGTGTCAGCAAACTCCATCATGAAAATACTTTGCAACAACAGCAAGTACATTAACCCAAGCAGCACACAGAAATAATTAACCTGGCTTGTGAACAACTTAAAATACCCTACATCAAACTTAATTTAATTACCCCCATCTCTGACAATGAGTTCAATGCAGCTATTAATGTGATCAAGACTGGCAAGGCTGCTGAACCAGATAAAATATTCCCAGAACCACAATAAAAAGATGGTTCCAGAAATCCATGTGTAAATGTCTAGAAAGTAACAGATTTCCAAAAATCTGGGAAACAAAAACTGATGTTATTGCTATCCTGAAATCCAATAAACCACCAGAGGATCCAAAGAGCAACAGACCCATCTCACTAGTCTGCATTACATATAAACTCATGGGGTGTGTCTACATGTATAAATGCTTGGGGTGGGTTTACTCAGGAGTAAATTACTATAGAGTAAACCCTAGAGTAAATTACTCTAGAATAAACCTATGCCAGGCAAGCGTCTACATGTGCAGAGATGTAGGAACAGATCTGCTGCTCCTGACAGCAGTCTACTCCCAGCCCCTCCGCCCCTGCACTGGCCCCCTGCAGAGCCAGGGGGAGCTCTAGGCTCTCCCTGGGAGCTAGCTCAGGGGTTGGTAGGGGGTATAAGGCTGGGAGACAGCTGTCTTCTGGCTAGGGCTGGGAGATGGCTCCCTACTCCTAGGGAGGGACTGCCTGCTGCCAGGGCAGGCTCCACCAACAGAGCTCAGGCAAGAACAATATCCCTTTGCCTCAACAGCAGGGAGCTCCTGGCCCTAGCTCCTTGATCAGGAGCAGAGGATTTGGAAAGAGCTGCAGGAGAGGGGCAGGTCCCAGCTCCCTGCCCTAATCTGTTTGTAGACAGCCCTCCAGCAAGCCCCTTGGGGAGTGGGGGCTGGGACCTCTATGCTGCTGGGGCAGTCTCCACCTGGACTCCGGCGCCCCAGCAGCAGGCAACTCCCTGGGGTAGGGAGCAATCTCTCACCCCCTGCTGCCCAGCTGAGCAAGAGCAAGTTTGCTCCTGGTCAGCTGTATACATATACTGTACAGTGCAGTTAAGTAATCACAAGTAAATTTGCTACTTGTATTTACTGCACAGTGATTTGCTCTAATCTCAAGTAAAGCATCTCGTGTAGATGTACCCATGGAGTGCATAATCCTGAATAGAATAGAGAACATCATTGACCCCTAGCTCGCAAAAGCTGGCTTTTGGAAAAAGTGGTGTACCACAGACCAAGTTATGTTACTTATATCTGATGTAGAAAATGGATTTGAAATGAGACAGAAAACAGGCGCAATCTTTATCAACCTTCCAGCCACCTATGACACTGTATTGCACCAAGGCCTCAAATATAAACTGCACTCTATGATTCCTGACTTTAAGCTATGAGCTTTCATCATGAACATGATCTCTAGCAGATCACTCAGACTCACTACCAGCCAATGAGAAAAAAGCAGAGTATGAATTCTGCAGAATGGATTCCCCCAAGGGTCAGAGCTAGCACTTATACTTTTCAATGTATATACCTCAGACTTCCTGCATATAACATCTAAGCGATACATGTATGCTGATGATGTTGCCATAGTAGCCCAAGGAATAGATATGACCGATAAAATACGAGCCAGCCAGGTAGACAGACAGACATATGTAGAATATTAGATAAAGTTCTGGCAATCTTATCAATTTACATCTTGACTCACAGACTTTCACTCTAAATTGCAAGCTAGTTGTATCTTTAATTTGGAAAATGTGGGATTGTGGAAAGAACCCTGACATTTGGCTTAAGAGCTAAACAGTGGTGCTATCAGCTCCTAGACGCCTTACTCCTGAAACCACAGACAAAGAAGAAGAAGCTGTCTGTCCCCAGGAATCTAAATGAAAAAAAAAAAACCCAACAAAAAATGGGGGGGCGGGTTTGAAAGGGGAAGAAACGACCTGGGACAAAATGGGAAGTTTTAGATCTCACAAGAGGAATGCTGCTGAAAATGAGAACCATTTGAAAGCTCTGGGGGTTATAAAGTGGAATTCCCACTCATACAGTACACAAGAGTTATTAAGTGTGTATATGAGACTCCTGTTTTACTTCATGTACGTGATTATTTTATACAGGGAAGTTTGGAAAGAATTATAGGCTGAGCCTGAGGCCAAGCCAAGAAGCAAGATGAGCAGCAGCAACTAAAGAAGAAAGGTTGAACTGCCAGTGGAGGAGCAGCCCCAATAGTGTTATTTATAGTGCCTGGAGCATGGGAATGTTAATTGAAATCAATCAATGGCCATGAGGACACTAAATTAGAGCATCAAATTAAACCAATTAAAAAGCTCATCTGAAAGGGACAACAATGCCAGGACATTTTCTTAAAGGGATAGAAGTCATTTGCATAGGAGTGAGGAAGACAAGTTTGCAGTTAATTGTTATGAACTAGGAACCAAGTCAAGCCTATTGGTCTTAAAATTATCCAATGCAACCACATTTCTTCAATTAGTATAAGCAAATGGAGCTTCGAGACATGGCTGATCAGTTTAACCCTGTGTCCTGACTCTGGTTCTAGCTAATGTATAGTGCAAAGAAGCCAAAAGATGAAATTTAATTTTCTTTTTAGAAAGCAGCATTAATATCCTCTTATTTAAGTTAGGTGTAAATCAAAAATGTTAGAATGGCTCACACTGGTATAAAATCAGTGCAAGTGAGAAAGGAATCAATATATATTTTAATCATTGTTTTAAATTGTTGACAGCGTACTTCCCATGGCTTCACCTTCTGTAAGGTAAGGAGAGTCGTCTGTTAGTTCAGAGATAAGGAATGTGTGTTTTTTGTGTCCTTTTAGTTGTCAGGAAGATAAGCCTTGATTGACGAGGTTACAAATATTGAGAAATCAATGGGCTCTATTTTTTTGGACTTCAGAATTGCTGGGAGTGTAGAAATACTGTGGGTTATTTGAAAAGATCTAAGAAAATAAAACATTTTCTTTTGTGTGCACATGACAAATGATTCAGGCACAGTCTTTGGTGAGGTGTCTCCTCGGAATGGAATGTATTGCCAACTCTTAAAAAACTGTTAGTTACCCCCAGTTAAAGAAAAAAAAAATGCCAAAACAAAGCTGGTAACTCATTAACATTTCTAAAATATTGGCAATGTAAAGTTTATTTCCATTACCAAAAATTATGACTGTCCTTTTATTTTATCTGGAGCTTTTCCAAGGTTTACCTGTTTGGAAGTGGCAATTTCAAATCTGTCCGGCCCCTGAAAAATATATCTAAAATTAAACGCACTTGTATTGCTGCTTCTTTACTAAGAATCTTAATCTTCCATGAGCAGGGTCATTGCTTTGAACTTGGACTGTTATTATGGAAGAATATTATGTCATGAAACTAGAACCTTATACAGAATTAGCACCCCTCCTCAATTGGAGTTAGAGTAGGTATGAATTTCAGCCACTGTGCTTAATAGGATGAAAGTTTGGGAAATGATAGTCACCTTTGTTTGCTTCAGTAGCACTGCTGTATACTAGGATGTCAAATCCAACACTAGCCAAGATTCTGTATATAATTAACCTTCCTGATGTTGCAACTTTGTGGCAATACAACACCTCATTTCCACCAACACTAATACATTAAACAGTGAAGTTAACTGGCTGATTTCAGTTCTTGCAACGAAGGGCCTGGTTCTTCTCTCACTTACTCCAGTTTTCCACTTGCATTCTATTGACCTCAGTTGTGATGTTCCTGTTTAACACCAGTGAAAGAAGAGGATCAACTAGGCATGTTTATTTGTATGCCTTCATCAAACAAACAGGTGCGTGGGTCACTTAGCAAATCAGATAAGGAAGTCAGTTTTGGATCTGGAATGAAGATGCCTCACTATCTGCCAAAGGCAGAAGGAATGTCACAAGTAACAAGGTTTTCATATACCCACCAGTAACCAAAGGAAGAAACCAAAACAGACTAGTACTATTTGACATGACTGGGATTAGGTTATCCAGGAATGACCAAGATTTGATGGTATTCTCTCAGCAAAATTGTTCTTTATACCTTTACCACAAAAAAGTTGAAGTCATGGGTAAGGCAATAAGGAGAAGTTCTAAGGTCATGACAATCCATATTCTATTCGACCTTGGGGAAAAGAGCAGAAGGGAGAAAATCAGTCCTTGACAGATGTCTCTGTAATTAACGTAGGGATTTTTCAGTCGCACCTCATTGCTTGTTATGTTTGACCACCCAAGTTGTTTCTTGTTTTGTTTACTTCGGGTGTTTCCATTTTTTCACGAGTAGACTAAACTGGGGGGAATTTTAATATGAAAATCTTTCATTTGAAGAGATTTCCGATACCACAAGGTCAATGGAAATCAGTGTGTATTGGCAGAATGTGTGCACATGCATGTGATTTTGGGGACATATAAAATGAGGAGTGTGTTTGTTTGTGTGTATAAGTGTATGGGGAGAGCAGAATAAGGGGAGAAAAACAGCACATGGGAAATGCTTATAAAAGGCAGAAAATTGTATGGCTCTTGTTGGAAATAGATCACAACCTTGATAGTTTCATACCAATTTACTTTTCCAATTTCCTTGAGTCTTATTTGTTTTGCATAAAAGTTCAGTGAACCTGCACAGCTCTAAGGAAATAGTGCTGTCTCTGTTCTGTTTCTTCAAATATATTGCAGCCTATATTTCTGATGGAGATTTTGTATGTCTGGCTTTATCTACCCCTGGCAAACTTAAGTTCTCTTACCAGCGCTATCTCACAAGTGGAATACCCCAGCAATATTTGTAGTCTTTGTTTTCAGACATTAGAGTTGATGTAATAATGATGGGTTAGAAGGGCGCCTAGTATCACCTTATGAAAATGTCCTCAAACTGGGGAGAGACAACTGGAGTGATTTCCCTGTTAAAGTTTATCCTTACCTAGATGCTATTTAATCACTCCTAAGAGAGGTGACTTTAACCAGATGAGTAGAGAATTTTTGAAAAATACTTTTTTGCCTTTTTTTGCCTTTGCAATCATCAGGAGTCCAGAGAAAAGAGACTCTTGGGAGACAAACATACACACACACATGCATGCACACACGCTCATACACATCCCATTTCTAATTGCACAAGTTGAACTCTGTGCTATATTATCAATATCCTCTGTGTACTTTTCAGGAACAATGTATAAACATTTCCAGCAAAGTAGCTGTCATTTAAGTTTGTTTGCCTTGTGGCACAGCTTCTCTCCTTGCTTATGGTTATGGAGAATGATTGTATTTAAATGGGAGGGCAAATGAATAAAATCAAAAGAGCTTTGCTGCTTATCTCTAAGCATGTGCATCCCTGTAACTTGGGACTTAATATAGATTAATGGGATAAGGGAAATGGTATAAGTCCATATGAAAATACTGGCAGCAGATCACTTGTTTTCTATCTAGAAAAAGCTTTTACAGGCAGTTGGCTATGAGATTCGCTTGTCCCTGGATATTTTTCCTTTACCTTGCAGCTATTCAGCTGTGCCAAAAGGACCCTTTCAAAGGCCTGACCTGCTGTGGCGGGGGAAGCAGGCCTGGGCCGACCCAGCAGCAGCAGGGGGATGGGAGGGGAAGGCGGGGTTTAGTGGGCCTGGGCCTGAGGTGGGGCGGGGTTTAGTGGGCCTACTATGGTATTGATTAAAAAGGGTCAATATGGAGATTTCAAACAATTCTAATATTATAAAAGCCTAAGTCTGTCTATCCAGCTGTCTGTTTCTCCTCGCACTCTGATTGGCTGACAGACTGCCAATCAGCGTGCGAACGAGTGTTTGAGCAGGAGCTGGTGGTGCGGTGGAGCGCTGCCATGGCGGTGGGGACACAGGCCTGTCCCCTCCCCCCGCTCTGCTCCCTGGAGGCGGGGGCAACACCAGACAGAACAAGGAGGGCAAGACCCTCGTGAGCGCGCTGTGCCGGTGGCGTCGGTGGCGGGAGGGGAGGAGTGGGCCCAGGCCCGTGGGGAGGAAGGAGGACTGAGCCCAAGCTGGGGGAGAAGCTGGCATGCCGTGGCAGTGAGGGTAGCAGTGGGCTCAGCCTGATGCAGCAGCAGCTGGGGGGGGGGAGGAGCAAGCCTCCTCCCCACCTCAGGCCCAGGCCCACTAAACCCCGCCCTCCCCTCGCATCGGCTGCGAGCCCGCTCCTCCCATCCCCCTGCTGCTGCTGGGTTGGCCCAGGCCTGCTGCTCCCCCCGCCACAGCAGGTCAGCTTCTCCCCACCCTTGGGCCCAGGCCCAGACCTGCTCCTCCCCTCCCCCCGCCACTGCAGCAGGGAGGGAGGGAGTGGGCCCAGACCCCAAACAACAGGAGGTAAAGGGGGAGCGGGTCCAGATGGAGGAGCATGGGGCTCCATCCCCACCCGCTTCCCCCTGCCCCCTGTCATTCCTGACAGGCAATTGGCTGGCTTCATCATACAGGCATAACCCCATGCAAGTGTAGACAAGTCCTTAATCTCTGATTCCCGCATTTCTACTAATTGCTATACAATTCTGCAAAGGCCAAAGGGTTTCTGCATTCAATCAACATGCGCCTGTCCAAATATCTGCTCTGCCAGGGACCTCTTTGATCACACTCTTTTAGGGAGGTGTGACTCCCATGATCACCACCTCCACCTAGGGTGTTCAACATGAATTCCCTCATTTAGTCACTGAACAATTTTTCCAAAGCAGCAACTGGGCTTGCTCACTTTGAAAGGAGAGTACCACTAACAGCACAAGGTATAATTAGGGTAGGGTGACTGGGGTAATCACCTCAGAAGTTGACTTGGGAGAGCAGAAAAAAGTGGCTGTTGCTGCAGCCATGCAATCACACAAGTGGTATGGAGGCAACCAGAAATTGCCACTGCCTCATGGGCACCCAGCCACGTTGTTATGCCTCTGAGCACAAGAATAAAGGAAGTGATTCAACTTTCTTTGTAGCATGCTGCCTGTACATATGCCATACATCCCTATATGTACCATGCAATAGACAGCAAGCTACACAGCATATCTACATGGGAATTGTAGCAGCCCTACCTTTGAGAAAGTCCTTTGTATGTTTCAAGATGGAAACTAAAGTAAAAAGGATATTGTGAATAAAGCCAGAGACCTGGTAGAAATATTTATGTCTGCTGTGTGAAACAAGTTTGGTTTAAGCTCAGAGAAGTTAGAAGAA
Source organism: Crocodylus siamensis (assembly GCF_052110815.1). Taxonomy (NCBI): domain Eukaryota; kingdom Metazoa; phylum Chordata; order Crocodylia; family Crocodylidae; genus Crocodylus; species Crocodylus siamensis. The sequence continues at coordinate 51,610,986 of NC_143403.1, forward strand.
CAAATGTCTAATTGCTCACAAGTCCTGCTAATATATAGTGCAATACTGACAAAATAGACTGGGAATGTCACTGAGCTTCATCTGCTCATCAAAGGGGACAGAACCCAGTATCTCTAGAATAAAGACCATCAAACCTAAAACTTATGCTATATTCCCATAAATCCAGCTCAGATGAGTTTAGGAAATGTACTGTCACAGCAAACTGACACCAATTCATACCTTGTGTTTGTCTTGTTCTGACATATCACCAGCATGTTCACAAAGCCCAGTGAACTGAGGTAGAGAGGGGAGCAAAATCAGTAGCAGACTCCACTGGAAGTGGCTTACAAGTCAGTCTTGACAAAGGAGGCTTTGTTTTAAAATAGACCAAAGATCCTTATGGCAAAGGTCTGCTTAGGAATGAAGCATGTGAGGGTGCATTCTCACAGACAATATTTATCACCTAGGGTGTGACCACACAGTACAGTGATTATTCATCTGTTTCCCTGACACTGCAGTATGGGCAAGACAGTGCCAGTCCATATTGCACAAGGATCTGACTTGCAGCGGTGTGTAGCTCCAGGTGGGAGGTATAACAGCTCCAAATCTACCTGTGGTGCTGGGAAACAGGGTCACAGCACTACCTTATGGGAACCTGGCTGTTCATGAACTGCTCTGATATCCTGAACACCTGGAACTCCAGTAAGGTTAGTGGGTCTAAAGCTTTCACTTGGTTTTAGCTGAGATTCTGGTCAGAGGAAGAGCTCAGATGAAAACTACATAAAAGTTTCAAGGGGGGGACTACTCCGCCAATTCAGATGTGCAAGAACCAGTCCTGTCTTTGTACTTTGCTTTATGCTCACAGAAGAACATGGAAACACATCCGATGACTGTGCAATGGGTGCATTGGAACTGACCCCTGTGCTATGAAAATGATGAATGACCGTCATGAAGCTTAATAATTTTATAACCACAGGCTTGACTCCTCCTCCACCCCCCATATATCTATGCCTTTGCTGTAGGAAAGGGTGAAATTTCATCCCTGATCTAAATCATGAATCAAATGCCCATGTGATTGTTCATAGAGCAAGAATGTGTTTTGCATGCAAATATCATATATGCAAAGTGAAAATGAGTCATTTCACAGCAGCTCTAGCTCTAGGCATTGAATGATTTCTCCTCTCTGACTCCTACACTTGTCTGCTGCCCCTCATTCCTTGCTCAGGTCTTATCATCCCCAGCTTTGTTGTTTTTTTTTTTTTCAGGCCTGTTTGACTGCTTAAATTCCAGTCACTTAAAATAGGATATTAGATGGGAAGGAAACAGTTTTCTTTGCTATTTGATTTGTTTCACATTCAGATTTTTATGGCTTTGAGGTTTTCACTCACAGCTTGCACTATGAGTTTTGGTTGCTTTACATTGGCTTGGTAGATAAAGAAGCCAGTTGAGTTTCCAAAGCACAGCTGTGGTATTTGTACTGGCTTATGGAATTGCTTGGGTATTAACATGGCTTGGCTTGCACTCCCATATACATTAGCTTTTTTATATATGATTATGATCATTATTGTTTGCCTGTGTGATCCAGATATACGACAAAGCCATTTTACATGGGAATGACCAAAAAAAAAATTCAACAGTTTTGTCCAGAGTTGACTGTACAGGCTGAGGATTAAAGGCAAAATGAACCCACTGTGTCCCTCATCCCTTCCAGAATGAATAGAAAAGCCAGAGGTTTTGGCTGCCTTGATGGAAAAACAAACGCCCTCCCACAATGAGCTATTCTCACAGCCTTGAATTAGCGCTGGCAAAAACCACCTCTGGGCTCTGCTGCTCAAGGTAACGTTTCTGAAAGATTGGAACAAACCTTGGGGGCTTGAAGAAGATCCTTTGCAATTCATCAAAAGTTTGAAATCATCCCTGTGATAACATGGATAGAAAGGATGCAGGGAGGGCAAAAGGAGGAGGAAGAAGGAAAGAAAGTACAAAAATAACCAGACTTCTCTGAAAAAAACAAAACCCTGTGAATTAGAAGAGTAAGAGGGGACATGTGCTTCATTTCAGAAAAGCAGGACTCTAATTTTTATCCAGCCATTTAGGCACTTCCTGGCAGAGCTGAAAATCCAAAAGCCAGTGAGCTGCATAAAGAAGAAAGCAGAATAACAACAACATTGAGATCTGAAGTGAACTTACAGCCTAAGTACATCAGGGAGGTTTCAAACAACACAGCAGCCATCAAATCACACTAAGCAGCTGAAGCCATTTCTCCATTGCTCTCTCCCTCCTCTGCACCGATTCTTGCACCCGTTCTCAAAACTGACCTCCTCCTCCTCCTCCCGCCCTCCCCGTCAATCTGCTGAGCCTGCCAGCATAGGGGTTACAGCATGACATAATTGCAACATGCATAAACAACATTTGCCATTAAGGGATACTTTTAATGAGAAACAGAGCTGCGAAGGGGAAGCATCAAAGTGGCTCACGGAAGGAAACCGCCTGGAACGAAATCCTACTTGATGCCCCAATTAATATGTCCCCTAATTCTATTTCCTGCACTTGTGGTCCCGCAGCCTTCTTGCTTTAATTTCTTTGGGAGGATGGAGAGGAAGGAACCTGGAAATGCAGAGTCTTCATGGCTGACTTGATATGCAGGCAATGCGCATATTAAAACAAATTAGAAAATTAAAAAATAACCAACGACAGACTGAGGAAATGTCATCCTGAGGTAATAGTATTAATTAAGACCTGGATTTTACAGGCCAGGCCAGCTTTAGAAAAACAATACTGAAAGCTGAAGCAAAGCAACTGGATTAATTATCAAGGAGAAATTCCTTCTTCCACCCATATAATCTATACAACTCTCCCTCCTAACTGATATCAAGGTGTCAGATTAGCACTATCCCTCTATTTAACCGAGGCAAAATATTTAATCTGAACACGAACATAGCACAACAATGGAGTGAATTGTTCACATAAATTATGAGCACAGAATCTAGCCAGCCACACGTGTACATACATGCATCCCATTCTACCATAGCTTGATGATCACTTGACCATCCTTGTGTACTTTTTTGTGTCTATCGTGTACTGAGTGCTTCCTCTGAGGTTGCCCTAAGCACTTTCATTTACTATTGACCTCAAGTTTGGTTCCAAAATGGAGTTTAGGTCCAATGCAGACAGCTGAATAATACCACTACTTTCTATAAGAAGCTAGCTTAATCAACAAGTTTGGCTACACTGAAGGAAAGACATAAAAATCACTTAGTCTCAGTAGCAGTGATGAATGGGTGAGCAGGCCATGAGACATGGGTTCTCCCTAAGAGAAAGGGAACCTGGACTGGAGCTGGCCTCACCCTCCTGTTCCCCATCTTCCTCTCCCCCTTGCAACTCACAGTTTCCCGTCAGCCACTCTGGCTCCAGCAGCAGGGAGGGCAGACAAGCAGTGGTATGTGACCTGTGGTTCACTGCTGCTGGGGAAGATGTCACCTCCTTTGCTGCTGCTGAAAAACAGTGTTTTTTTGGCTACTTGATGTGCATGTCAGCAGCAAAAAAGGTGACATTTCCCTCAGCAGCAATGAACCTCCAGCTGCTGCAGCATGTGTTGCTGCTGCCTGGGGCACAGTACTGGTCATTTAAGCCTCTGCTTGTTCTTTAGGCTTCAGTGGAATTATAGGAAAATACTCCTGCGTAAAAAAAGGAAAGATTATACCAATTAAATACTTGAGTGATGGACCCAGAAAACAAAATGAGAGAGTAAGAAAGAGAGAGAAATATATGCCTCACTAAGAGGCAGACTAGTGATTTTGTGTAGATGAACATCCTGGTAACCACTGCCCCTCTTGAACCTTCATGAACAACTTGAAGTTAAGCAGAACCAAATGTTCAAAAAAACCCTCAAACTTTAAAAAAAAAATGTTTTGAATCACCACCCTTCTCTGCACTTTCAAATGCAGCAGCAGGAGTGAGAGCACCACCAATTATAAAAAAGATGATTACTCTCACAGTATTTCTGGCACAAATGTGAGCATCAAATCTGAGAGAGATGTCACATGGAAGCTTATTCTCTTTAAGACCTGCAGCCTAATTTTATACCTACATGAAGTTACATAGGCCAACCTATCATCATCATCTAGTGAATTTGAGATGCTCTGCAGAAATGAGAGTGCCTATAGCAGACCTTTAAGTATATTAAATTGTTGATGATACAGAAAAAAAATCACATGGAATCCTTTATTGATGTAAAACACAGTCTGGACATAGCTACTAAAAAAATCCCAAACAGATTTTCACATTTACCCAGGCTCTATTCCCAGTGGCTAGTTGCTTTGTGAGGGTGGAGTTTTATTTATATCCCAGGCACTTTCACTGCAGTCAGTAATAGTGGAGATCACTCAGTATATCACAAGATATGCTATGAATTCAATAGACGGTCCAGAATCCATCCCTGAGTCCCTGGCTGCAGGAGGGCATATGTATTTCATGTAATACTGTTGCCTATTACAATAAAAGTTAGATTCTTAAATACCTTAAAAATCTGGCTTTGAGTTTTATGCAGGGTCTCTGAATTTAACAGTGAGTTTTCGATGCAGAGGAAAAGTAATTTATGTATATTTTCAGAACCCTTTTTTCAGCCTCATTATAAAAGTAGGCTTAGGATCAATAAAATCAGGTTGTCTAAAACTGATCTCTCACATTATTGAGAAGCTATGAAAAAATGTGAAACCACTAAAGCTTTGTTTCATGATGAAATAGGAAACCAGGTGAGCTTTACCTAGTTTTGGGTCTAGGCCATCTCAAACTCAGTCTACATTTCAAGCAAATATAGGCTGAATTTCAGATGAATTCAGGCTGAATTTTGTGTGAGCTTGGCTTGAATGTTGAGGGAATTTGGCCCCTAATTTCAAGATGTGATCCAAGTTTTAAAGGAGCCTTGGCTGATTCACAGTTTCAGGTAAACACCAAACCACAAACAATTAAGCTTTCCATGTTTTTGACCCAAAGCCAGGCAAAATTCAGCTCTTTAGAGTGAGCTTCACAAAAGAGATGACATGAAAACATTACTCATAACCCTCAGCATGGTGGGTGTGAAATACTGTTAACTGAACAGGCTGATGTTCATTCAGCTCTAGTAACAACCCAGTTAAAGGCTCTGAATGTGGAAAACTAGGCCATAAAGGAAAATAAACATTTAGACACTAAATTGGCCCAGTTTTTGAGGCCAGTATATTTACCTCCTCATCAGCCTTTTCCATAGGTGATTTTCTTGTACCTTGCCTCTTGTTTGACACATCATTACCCAGTAATAAGTCTCTCAGCCAAGTGTGGGAATAGGAGTAGAAGGATAAGTTGCTGGGAACATAAGGACCATGGTAAGCAGTACGCATAATAAAAACTGAGTTGCATGTCTGGAAAAGGTATGGCAAGGATATAGAATTGCAAAAGAGGCCCTCACTCAAAGGATCTGGGCTCCATCCTGCAAGACGTTGAATGGCTCCTTCTCTCCATGGGAGCTGAGGGTGCTCCACGACACCTTACTGGATTGGTCCCTCACTCATAACTTGACTCCTGGTTTTACTATACTCTTTAATGAACTCAACTTCCTCTCTTTCCTTGTATATGTTAAAGGGATTGGACATCCACACATGCTGACTTCTAACCCAGAGATATTCCATATAATTGCATGGGATTTCGTTTCATATATTTGTAACACCTCATTGCAAAGGTTGAGCTTTATGCTGTCCTTAATTGCTAAAAAAATCTAAAACGGATGACCACATTCCTATTTCAGGGCTTATCATTATGATACAAGCACAGCTAATCTACAAAGCATATTTTGCAAAATAAAATCCCCAAAGATCTTTATTTTAAAAATGCTGATGACATATTTTGAAGTTCTCTATTTTTAAGAGAAGCCAAAAAGCAGCACGTGGGGGACTTGTGGGGGCTCTGTTTCTTCTGCTCTTTCCCCCTAATCTCTTCCCATTATACCTTTCTTAATGGGAAAAAAAGGGTGGGGGAGCAGGGGAAAGAAATAATCAGAAAGTGAACCTAGAAAATCCCTGTGTCACTGGATCTTTTTATTTTCCAAACTAGAAAGTTGTTGATATTTCATTGTATCATAGAAAAATATGGAAATATTGGATTTTTAGGGCTGTCCAGCTGGTGGTCCATGGGCTACATACAGCCCCCAGGACCCTGGTCCAGTTGTCACTCCCCTCACTGCTCCAGCTCCTACTGCCACCACTGGAATCTTCAGGCTCTTCCTTCCTCTTCCAGCTTCTGCTTCTGCTCCTGCTCCTGGCAGGAGGACATGGCAGCACAGCCTGCAGGGCTGATGGGGTGTGCAGCCAGGACGCTTGAGGGAAACCCAGGGACACTGTGCAGCAAGGGGATCCTCACTGCCCAGTGAGAGGTCATATAGTACAGTGTATGGGATACAGGGGCACTTCCATAGTGTACTGCAGGGGCCCACACAGCATGGCATAACTTGCAGTAAACATGGCTTGAGGCTGGGGGGCTTGCAGCCACAAGAAGAGGAACAGCCCTAATCTAAACAAAGCTTAAAATATAAAATTTTTGCCCAAATTTAGTCATGAACAGGGCAGACCAATGTTATTCTTAAAACCATTTAGGCCAAAATTAAGTCACCAAAGAGTTTGGAATGCCCACCTCCACTTAAGTGTGATGGCAAATTTTTTCTCCATGGACTAATGCTAAGTAGTGGTGGAGACGCCTCTGTGTCCCCATGATCCCCAGAGCTATGTTGCCCGGAGTCTCACACTCTTGGCAGGGTTGCCAATAGCAAGCAGTAGGGCTGTGTGAAGTTTCAGGTGGTGATTCGATTCAGGGGAGATTCAGCCTGATTCGGTGGCCAAATCTCCAAATCTGAATCAAATCAGTGGATTATTTTAAATGTCCAAATCAAATCAAAGCTCTCCAAATCTTCGGAAAAGATTCAGAGAGCTTTGATTCAGGCAGTCCCCAGTGGCTGCAACAGGGAGCTGTAGCCACTCTGAGCTGGTAAGTCATAGGGGCTGGGGGGGGAAGGAGACTGGGGGAGGGAACCATGGGGGGATCCTAGCAAACAGACCTGAGGGGAGGTTCCAGAGAAACCATGGTCCAACCCTAAGTCCTCAACAGTGGATCAGGCAGAAGATTATATCAGGATCTCAACAGCTGTAAAGATGAAAGAAGGCTGCAACAAGATGAAGGTCTCCTGTTCTCCAAGGTTCCTCCTTGCCACTGGGCCCAGATCTCCACCTTGTTAAGATTTTGTGGCTGCTGTTTCCACTCACCAACTTCCTCATCTTAAACAAAGTTATGCATAGGCCTCTACCACAGGAAACAACACACTTTCCTGTACCAACCTCCAAAAGCTCTGTAGCAATGGACCACTGGTGATAGAGACGGGCCTAATGAATCTGGCAGCTTCCAGCTATGAATCTGCACACAGGTGGCAGTAGCCTGATAACTGTCTTGCACCTTGGTTAAGATCAGGGTGCAATTCAGCAGCTGCTACCATTACTGGACAGTTCTATTCAGTACTCTCACTACTCATCATACATGGGGAAGGGTCTAGAAAAGGTCCCTTAAATCTAAGCTGTCATATTTGCCCCTGGCTGAATAACTGTGTCCAGCAGGTTCACTCTCTGTGCAGTTGTAAGCATCATAAGACGACAATGATTTCTGCAACATGGAACATTCACGCCTTTATAGATAATCAAGACAACAAAGAACCAGAAGGAAGAACTGCCGTTGTCTCCAGGGAACTTGTGAGATACAACATTGACACTGCAGCTTTGAGCAAGACAAGACTACTGGATGAGGGTCAGCTGAGGGAAGAATGTGGCGGCTATACCTTCTGGAAGAGGAAACTGGCTCAGGACAGATGTGTTAACGGCATTGGCTTCACCATCAAGAATCAGCTTATCAGGTAACTTACAGAACTGCTGCTGTTCATTAACAAATGTCTGATGACCTTTCATCTTAAGCTCAACAACAACTAGAAGGGCTGTGTGAAGCTTTGGGTGCTGATTCAATTTGGAGGAGATTTGGCCTGATTCAGCAATTGAATCTCAGAATCCGAAATGAATCAGGGGTTCAATTAGAAGGTCTGAATTAATTTGAAGCTCTCTGAATCGATTCAGAAAAGATTCAGAGAGCTTCTGTGATTCGGGCAGTTGCTGCTGGCTGCAGCAGGGAGCTGGACCCGGACTCCATGCTGGTAAGTAGGGGGCAGGGGAGGAGGGGCTGAAAGAGGGTGGAGGGGACCATGGGGGGACCCATGCCAGGCTCCATCCCCTGCCTGCTCCCCCAGCCCCCCTGACCCCCACTTGCTCCTCCACCACCCCCCATGGCTGCCCTGCCTACCCCAGCTCCTGGTTGTTTAAAAAAAAAGCCCCCACTCACCGGGTGCTGCCAGATGGGAGGGGCAATCCTCACTGCCCCACACTGCATGGGGTCTCTGCCATGAGCTTCCCGACCCCCACCTACTCTTCCAGATCCCCCCTCCATGGCTGCTGCACCCTCCCTAGCTCCTGGCCCTTTAAAAAAAACTGTGCAGGGCAGTGTGGGGCAGCGGGGAGGATCTGGTGAGTCAGGGGGGTTGTGTTTTTTTTAAAGGTCTGGGAACTGGGGCAGGCAGAGCAGCGATGGGGGGGCTTGGAGGGTGGATGGGAATTGGGGGGCTCATACCAGAGCCCCCCACATGGCGTGCAGCAGTGGGGGGTGGTGAGGATTGTCCCGCCATGCCCAGCAGCAGCTGGTGAGTGGGTTTTTTTTTTTTTTTTCTTTGAAGAGCCTGGAGCTGGGGCAGGTGAGAACAACCAGTATGCCGCTGTCATCAATGCATATGCCCTCTCACTTGATGCTGACAATGATGTCAAAGGACAGTTCTGCTTCAGCTTTGACCATGTACTGACTAATGTTCACCAGGAGGACAAGATCATTGTCCTCACTGACTTCATCATCAGAGTCAGACATGACCTGGAAGTCTGGAGTGGCACCACTGGGAAGGAAGGAGTAGGGAAAGCCAACTCTAATGGCATCCTCCTCCTGAGGAAATGTGTGGAACATGGTCTTTGTCATCATAAACACCATCTTCACACAGAGTGAGAAATACAAGACCACCTGGAGACACCCTTGCTCTAAGCACTGGCACCTTCTCAGACTATGTTATTGTTAGGCCTGTGATTGAATGGAAGTCTGTATCATGTGAGCCATGAGAGGAACCAATGACTGCTGGACAGATTCCCATCTTGTCAGATCCATTATGAACATCTGGCTTGCTCAAAACACTGAAAACAGCCAAAAGCAATGCAAAGGACTCTCAACACCAAATCTCTTCAAGTCTGAAGGTCTCCAATAGTGTCTCCATGAAAAGCTCTCTGCCTTGTCCACAAATGAAGGCAACATTGAGGAACTCTGGAAGGGGTTTAAACTGCTATCCACATATGGCCTGTGCTGAATCCATTGGCAGAGACCAACATCAAGATTCAAATCCAACTGGTTCACCCAGAAGAGAAGGGCTCATTCTGCTTGGAAAGATGACACCTCATCTCAGCAGAAGAAAGGATATCATCCTCAAAGCTGAAGCTCAAGGAGGATCAGGAAATCAAAAATCATGGTGGCAAGATAAAGCCAAGGAGATCCAGCTCTATTCTGACAAACATGACATGCATAGCTTTTTTCCAGGCAATGAAAGCCATCTATGGCCCAACTTCCCATGGTCCTACTTTCCTACAATTGCATGATGGCTTGTTCACTCCTCAAAGACAATGAATCTATCCAAGTAAGATGGAAAGAGCACTTTGAGGCACTCCTGAACTGTGAGTTGACTGTGGTAGATACCACCATCGAGTCCATCCCCCAACACCCTGAAAGGGGATCCCTCACCAACCCTCCTATCCTAGAAGTCTGGCATGCCATCAAGGAAACCAAGAACAACAAGGCTACTGGACCAGATGGCATACCTGCTGAAATCTACAAGGCTGGTGGCAAGGAACTGGTACTGAGACTCCACAAATTATTCTTGAATTTGGAACAATGAAGAGATCCCTGGGGACCTGAGGAATGCCAACATCATGACTATCTTCAAGAAAAAAGATAAGTTTGTGTGTGGAAACTATTGAGGTATCACCCTCCTTTCCACAGCAGGGAAAAATCCTTGCCCACATCCTCCTGAACTGTCTTCTACCTTTTGCTGAGGAAGTCCTGCTGGAATCTCATGTGGTTTCAGACCATCCTGTGGGGCAACTGACATGATCTTTGTTTCCTGCCAGGTCCAAGAAAAGTGTTGGGAACAACATCAGGACCTGTATATGGCCTTCACTGACCTTACTAAGGCCTTTGATTCCATCAGTCACATGAAGCCTTGTGGAAAGTACTGGCCAGATTTGGATGCTCTGAAAAAGTACATCAAGGTCCTGAGGCTTCTCCATGCAACCAGATGACTGTGACTATTCTTTGTAGTGGATTGGAGACAGATCCATTTGTCATCTGAACTGGGGTCAAGCAAGGATGTGTCATGGCCCCAGTTCTGTTCTCCATTTTTTGACAGTCATCCTGGTTCTCATTAAGGACGTCCACCTTCCTTCCAGAATTGACATTGAATACCAAATGGATGGAGGGCTCTTCAATCTGGGACATGTTTTTCTCAAAGACCAAAGTACTCAAAACAACCATCCTTGACCTTCAGTATGCTGATGACTGCACCATCCTTGTGCACACTGAGGAAAACCTCCAGATTGCACTGGATCTTTTGGAGAAGCCTACCAAACTTTGGGCCTCTCTCTCAACATTGAGAAGACTAAGTGCTCTATCAGCCTGCTCCAGGCCATGAATGTGACCCCTCCTCAAATTACCATTGAGGGAAAGACCCTGGAGGTAGCTCAAAGACTTCCCCTACCTCAGTAGCCACCTATCTCAGAGAGTGAACATTAATGAGGAGATCCAGCACAGGATCTGTGTGCAAGTGCCTCCTTTGGGAAATTGTTTCAGCATGTCTTTATTCATTGCAATCTCTGGAAAGACACCAAGATCCAGGTCTACAATGCAGTCATCATCCCCACCCTCCTCTATGGATGTGAATTGTGGGTGACCTACCTGTCATCATCTCACAAGCCTGGAGAGGTAGATATCACCAATGATGCCTCCAGAAAATCCTTCCACATCAAATGGGAAGATTACACACAAAACCAGCATCCTTGCTGAAGCCAATGTTACCAGCATTGAGTCAGTGATCCTCAAGCACCAGCTTCACTGGACCAGACATTGTGTGCAGATGCCTGACTCTTGACTCCCAAAACAAGTGCTCTACTCCCAGCTTAGTTGTGGCCTGAGATCTTCAGTGGCCAGAGGAAAATGCTACAAGGACACACTGAAGGCATACCTCAAGAAAACAGATGCTGACATCAAGAGTTGGGAGGAACTGGCTGCCAACCAACTCCAATGGCACCACAACCTCAACCAAGTGACAGCCCATTTTCAAGGTAAAGCATCTTGCCCTCAAAGCAGAAAAGAGAAAGTGGAGGAAGGAAAAGGAGAGGAATCCAGCCTGCAGCCTACTCTCCCCTGTGGAAAGACCTGCAACTTCTGCAGATGGATCTGTGGCTCAAGGATTGGATCTTGCTGAGATGCTCTTGGAGAGTGAGAGTTTGGTCAGGACCATTTTAGTGCTTTCCATAGCCTATAAAACAGCCAGACAGAATTCTAACATATTCAAGCTCAAGAGGCAGCTGGAGTATGGAAATGGCTCTCAAGCTGCCTGACGGATCATGCTCTGAGGTAGCTATGTCAGTCAGTCCAGGAGTGTAGCCTCACTCTCCATCAGGCAAAGTGTATGTTGGAGTTGGCAGCAAATACTAACTAGAGGTCCTCATTGCTCAATTTTGAAGGAGTGGCATTACGCTTCTCAAAATATGGCAAAGCTATCCTACAATAACTATAAATGACTCAAAGCCAGCTCTTCTTCATTATTTCTCTAGCATGGGCTATGAACCATTGGCAAGATTTCACCCTTAATATACATAGTGCTGAAAGCCACTTCCTCAGATGTTCCTAAAATTTCAACACTTTCTTTTCAGATCAAGTTAGCAGATCTGTAGGGGAATCCTAAAAAGTAGTGACTTTCTATTCCAACTTGTTTGGTTTGAATAAGCAGCCAGAATATGCAAACTAACAGATCCTATTGAATCTGAAACATAGGGCAAGGTATTTTGTGAGTTCAGTAGTTATAATTCTGCCCAGCCACTTCATTCTTTTCCAGCTAAAGAGAAACCTCAGAGGTAAAATCATCCTGAGATTTCAGTCAATAGTACCAGGTGTACCATTTGAAATCCTGTCAAAGCCATCTCTTCCCTATTGCCTTCAATGGGAGTATTATGCTCAGGAAGCAATGAAGATCACAAATAAATAAAACCTACTTGAAAGGAAAGGTATCCACATTTAATAAACCACAAAAAGGGGTTGTTTACATTTGGTCCACATTTATGGCCAAAAGTTAGGCTGAGTTTTATTTTATGCAAGCTAGTTTATACACAAATGAATAATTTTGCTTATAATTTTTCCAAGATTCAAAAGGCTGAATTTAAGAAGTTGAGTCGAAGGGCTGTTCAACAAAATCAAGATATTGAGAAGAAAAGATGTAAGTTAGAATATTCTACTGCTCTGAAATAGCACAGCCAGCCCGCAACCTTCTGGTTCAAAAAATACCAGCTACCACTGGAGGGATGTGAAATGAGTGTTGGAATCTTGGCCCTTTCAAACTGTACTTTTCATCTGTATGCTCATTTTCCCTTTTTTATTTAGACTGTAAGTTGTCTGGAGCAAAGGTGGTCTTTCGTATGTGTGTATTTACAGCTTTTAAATGAGATGTAATCTCAGTTAAGGTATCTATGCTAATAAATATGCATGTAAATAATAAAGAAAGAAAGAAAAACATTAATTCTGAGATTTTGCCCAGTTTTTCTGTTCCAGGTCAGTTAAATTCTCTATTGTCCTTTCCTGCTTTATGGTATATATGGTACGAGGGCTGAGTAGGTACACATTAGAGGTGTGCAAAGTGGGCTGTGTTTGATTTGGATTCGGCCCGAATCAGGGGCAGTGATTCAATTTCTTGATTCGGATCACTGTCCCAGATCTGATTTGGCCAAATTCGAATCTGAAGATTCACTGCCGATTCAGAGAATCAGCAATTTGGACATACACACAGCTTTAAATGTTTTTTTTACATACCTTGAGGTTCCAGGCATGGCTTGTGAACACTGAAATGCTGGGGTGGATGGAGTGTCCCACAGGAGAGGGGGGGCCTCCCACGTGCTCAGCGGCAAGCTGGGAAGTGGACTGGAAGTACTTCCCCCCCTTCAGCAATCATCTGTGGGGGGACCCCAGGTGCCCCCCCCCAGACCCAGGAGGCACCAATTGCTGAGCCGGAGGGACATGGGGGGCCCCCCAGCGCACTCTTTGGCAGACCCAGAAGTGGACCTGAAGTGCTTCTGGTCCACTTCCGGGTCTGCTGCTAAGTGCGTTGGCAAGTCCCCTGTGCTTCTGTGGGACACTTCATGCACCCCAGAATCACAGCATTCACGAGCTGCCTGCTACCTAGAGGCATGTAGAAAAAAACATTTAAAGCTGTCTCTATGTCTGAATCTCCGAATCTTTCTGAATCTCTCCAGATAATTTTGGAGGGTTCCAATTCAATTCGGAGAGTCTAAAGGGTCTCCTGATTTGATATGGATTTGGAGATTCAGCCACGAATTGGGCCGAATCAAATCAGGGACCAAAGCTTCGCATAGCCCCAGTACACATGTATATATGTGTACCTTTTTTGCTGTTAATCCTGTGTGTCATGGAGCTAAAAGACTATGGAATTGAGCCAGGTAAATCAGCATTCCCAATCAGAAGCTACCTCTCTTTCTCTCAGGCCCACATACTGTGTTGCCTGTCAGGCCAGTGTCCTGAGAGAGCATATTTTCTTTCAAGAAAGCCAGCCAATGACCTGCGTCTGTCCAGACCTCTCAGTAACTCAGGAACTTGGCTCACAATCATTTCATTAAATGTGAATGGATTTTGCATTACCAGATATCAGGCCTGCTTCTTAAACACATGCACATATACTCTATGCACCACCCCTGTAACTTCCTGCACGCAGCAGCAACACAAGGCCTTGTTTCAAATCTGTAACTTGTCTGTTTAGTGTCTTCATGAAGGAGGAGGGAGAAAATGGGGGGAAATAGGGGCTAAGTAAGTAGCTTCTCTCTTTAATTTTTTGATTTTTCCAGACATCCCTTGGGGGCACAGGCTTCAAAGGGAGCAACAACTATTTACTAATTCTATTAACAGGATACAAATTGTTTTCAGGCTGGCACCCACCATACAAATGTAGTTCAGCCCCCACAACCAACCTTCTGATGGACCCCCAGAGTATGCATATACATGCAAACATATACTCAACCGTGCACATACAGTACATAATCAACTATTCCTCCCCCCTCCCCCCATCTCCAGTTTTTTCATAAGTTCAAGACAAGTTGAAGGGTCAAAAAGGCAAAGGGTGTTTCAGAAGTTTAGCAGACAGCATTTGGTAAAGGGAAGGGAGAGCAGGAGAGGGTAAAAAAAGAAAGAAGGAATCTGGCATGCATTAGGCTGAACAGTTCCAAGCATCCATCCTCCACAGACTTGTTACTTTCTTGCTTTCTCTTATTTTTTTAAATCTGTGGTTTAGTCATGATTTCTTTTTCCATCGGCCAACTATTGTATCTGAGCCTCTTTTCATACCCATTCAACCTGCCTACCTCCCCTAAAGAGTCAATTTGCTTACGATCTTCCAGGGATCATTTTAATGCAGCACTCAAATATGTCCTCGGCACACCACCAAGTAGCTGCTGCAAAGAGTTTGTACTGGATGCTGCAAACCTTATGGACAGCAAACCAACTGAGACCTGCGAAGAAGCCTAACAGACTGAGGTGCCTGATTTTCATTGAAGGTCAAATGGGAACATTGTGCCTTATTCACGTGGGTTCTTTGGAAAGTTCCAGCCCTCATACATCACCATAAGGGTGGGTTACAGCAAGATAAGAAAGATCTATGGTTCTTCTTGACGATGTCTCAGTCATTAGCTAGGTTCTCAGCTGGTGTAAAACAGTGAAAAACCACTTCAGTTAAAATGTGATGGCTTATGCCTGCTGAATCTATGGCTCCATTATGTCTTCTAAGGTGCAATTTTAATAGCCCTCAGTGTTGGCCCAATTCCAGTTATGTTTAATAAAACTGAGTAAGGCAATACTGAGTGCTTTTTTTTTAATTCTCCCCCTCCCCCCAAATAAATCCTGTGCTCTAGCTATTTATCCACCCACTCCCACTGTAGATTTTTTAAAGCTGGCTAGTGCAGTGGTATCCATGTGCTATCACTGGGAGCTTTTTACACCATATTAAGAAAGACTAATGTAACATATGATATGAAAGGAAAATAGATCAATTTATTCTGCAAATGAGAGTTTTGCATTTGGCAGAGTTAAATTGTCTCCCTGCTTTCTGGTGAACTGGTAAGTGATATCCTCATCCACAACATTAAAGTAAAGGGATGGGGAGGAGAAATCTGATTAAAATTCTCTTCTATTTCCAGATCTCTCGTCTCTGATTCTTGTGAAGACATAAACTGGCCAGTTCTCCAAAGGCCTGTCAGGGAAAAAATGGTAGATGGTTTTTAAATGCAAAACTAACAAACAAAAAAGCCCCCCACACAGGAAAAAAACAAACTTTTGGGTGGAAAACCCCCTCTAGGCTTTCTTTTTATATCACAAGAAATAAACAAGAAACACCAACCTTATTTCCCTTTTACTAAACCATATTAAATTGTCTGTGTGATGGTTTTCAAGACTTATTCCATGTGCTGAGAACTCTAAGCAGCTGAACATTACCTGCTGGTCTTTGTGTTCATGCACACAATTATGGGAAAGGAAAGCACCTTCTTACTCTCCTTAATAATTATTAGTACCGCATAGCCACTCTGCCATAGAAGTTGGAAATAGAAATTGCCCTTATGGCACCATAAAACTTGTATGGTGGGAATAAAGGCCAAGCAAACAGACATATATGCCTACTGCACAGACGCCCCAAATTGTGGCCACAATAAAAGGTAGTACAAATCTGTGCAGTTTTTTTAGCAGCAGACAGCTGTTTGCTTTGTGGTAGGAGAGCACACGCAGCCCAGAACTGCCTGTGCTCCCTAGCCACACCAGGCAGGCACTCCCAGGGCTTCAGGGGCCTAATCCTGCATGCCCCAGGGCTCCTCCATTTGCAGAGGCATGCTGAGTTGCAATGTGTATACCTGGGGAATCCCCTGCTGGGGGATTTCTGGAGCATATATCTGCAAGCAGGGAGAACCTGGGGTTCCTTCATTTACACTTGTCTTTTAGGATCTAGCCCCTGAAGCCCTAGGAGCAGCAGGGCCCAGACCCTGTGGGACAGCTAGTGACATCTGTGTTACCTTATCCCATGAAGCAGAAGAGATATATGTGGAATGGATAGATAGGTGAAGTGGCGTTTCCCTAAAATGTTAGGCAGTGCAGATGAACCTGTCCAGAGAAGTAAAAATGTTGCACCTGATAAGGGTTTGCACTATACCTGGGCATCAAATAGAGTCTTCCTGCCAGGAAAAAATGTTGCAATTTTTTTTGTGTGTCCCAAATCAGGATGCCAAGTCAGCACTGAAGAAGTTTGGGGGAAAGAAAATATTTTGGGGGTTAAGGCATCATTGAAGCACATTGGAACTATTTTATTTTGATTTCAGCCATTTAAAATACAAAATCCACTTCAAAACAAGTCAATTAAAAAAGAAATATGAAGCCCCTCCATTCTGAAACTGATGGCACAGGGTATTTTTATATTTACTTTTTTTGCAAATATTTTTTCAAAACTCAGTTTCATGCTGATCTCTATCATTTCACAAATACTTTTGTTTTTATTAAAAAAAAAGTATTTTCCAGTGGCAAAGTGCTGGAGTGATTTTTTTTGACCAGCTGTAGTTGGCACAGCTTATTTTAGCCCTGGAGCAAGGTGAAGCAGGGACTCCACTGGAATTTGGAGTGACAGCTTGGTCCTTGCCCTGGGCCTTGGGCAAAAGAACACAACACCTGCTTTTTATGGAGAACTGATTACATGATACCAATCTAGCTGTATGTCCCATTCCATTTCACTGTCATTGCTTTGGACAATGTGTATTTGGTAAGAGGCAGAAAGCTGTAGCATGAGTCTTTCGAAATATAATGAGTGGTGAATAACATCTCCTCCCACCCCAATATTTCACTATTAGTTTTCAAACCCTCATAATGTAAATCTCCTGGTGGTGCTGGGTCCTGGGACTTGGTCCCAATGTATCTGGAGTCTCTGCAGCATCTCTTCAAGTAATTAGAAAAAGCATAGAAGGATGTGGCCTTGGAAAAACTCCTAAGTGCATAAACAGCTGTGGCCACATTTCCCATGTCTGACATCTCAAGGTTGCTGCTGGTAGTGGAGAATAAGGACAAACAAGTCAGGCAGGATCTCCAAAGAAAATGAGCAAAATATTCCCGACATTATATAGTCTCAAAAGACCTCAACAACTAAGTTGCAGAAAGAAATGTAGGTTGTCTGTGGGGATTGTTTCAATTTCTTTTGCAACAGCACTGATTTAAAAGTTTCTACCTATCAGTGAACATACCCACCAACTTACCTGCTTATAAACACAGTATCTGAGCACATATGCTGTATGTGTCTTACAACAAAAATAACATAAATGTAAGTAAAATAGAATATAAAAATAAGGACATGTTATAACTGGATTTGAAAGGGTCACAACATAAATATATTATGATTCTGATATTAGATCATTCTTATTAACACAACATTAAACACAACACACCACACCACAACCTCCACTTTATAGTATATGGGCACATCTAGATGAGTGCATATGTGTGGCTTGTGGCGCCTCAAAGCTGTTTGAAACACTGCAAACTGCACACAGCGCATGTGCAACTGTTCACCACACTAATTTGCAATACAGTGCCAAAATTTGCCACCTGGAGATCCCAGTGTAAAAAAAAAAACACACACTGCAAAAAAGAGGGGTGCAGCACGTGCTCCAAGAGCATGTGTTGGCAGGCACAGAGGCTCAGTCTTCCAAGGAGATGCTTTGGCTGCTGGCCAGAGCGTCTCCCCTCCTCTAGTTGTCCCCCAGCTCCTCCAGCAGGCTGGAAGCTGGAAGCAGCAGAGAAACAGCTGTTTTCCTGAAATATGGCAAACCCCATGTGCAAGGGTGTATACAGTGGCAAAAAAAGTAGCACAAATTTGCTGCTATTTTTGCTGTGGCAAATGCACACCCCTACATGTGCATGCTCATTGGGATGCACCGTTGGTCCAAAAGAGGAAGGCAAACTTTGCCCAATAAAAAACTAGAATTCCAAACCAAATGACCATCCTGCACTATACATTTTGCCTCTGCAACAGGTCAGGAAAAACAAAGATTACCTATGAAATGGCAGAGTGGATGGAAGTGGTGGGTGCGGCGAGATGTTATTGTATAATTTACCTTCTTGATTCTCTATCATCCTTATCTGGGTGAGGTGAAAAAAGCAGACAGCAAATATGGACACTTAACCAGAGATGAGGAAGAAACACTCTCTCCCCTTCATTATTCCACTGATCTTTGGCTGGCTGGGTTTCAGGCCAGTCCTCTGACATAATTTACAACATCATGGATGATGTTTTAAATTACAGTCCAATACAACAACCAGGAACTGGTATAATGCAGGGAAGCCCTGACTGTTCCCACTACGAGGACTGTAGGGAAGGGACATTAGTGTACAAGTAGTGATACCATTCCTACAGTGCCAATAGTGTAATAATGGCTTCTGCACTAACCCATGGCAGATCATTCCACTGAATTCTAATATCAGCCTTAGACCATGGGGCTGTGGGCCTGTATAGGAATCAAAGCCCAACCACTTCATATTATTATGCTCTGACATTTACTGCATTTTGTATAAATTTGTCTATACTCTGCACTTCTTGTGTGATCAAGTCTAAAGAAATAAAGCAGAACCTATGAAACATCTTGTAATCATAAATATGAATAAACCATTTACAACAGGCATCTCAGTCTAAAGTGTAACCTTGGATGCTTTGTGCTACATTTCAGCAGGGTTGTGGCAGATGAAGCCAGCTGTTGCGGAAAATGAGCACGGAAGGGGAGAATGAGACATCAAGAGACTGAATCCCAGCTCTCTGTAGTCCCTAGAAAGGGAAAGATTTGAGGTCTTTTATTCAGTTGGCTTGGCAGTACCTCCTTGCAATGGTGCTCATGCCAGTAAAATAGCCCAACAAAGTGTTGCTGCAATTAAGGTTTAATGGAGCTAAGAGACTGTCTTATGACTAAGGGGTGGAATGCCATTTACCACCCACCAGGTATATAGCAATAAATCTGTAATACTTATTGGCAAGAAGAAATGTGATCCAGAAATCCATGTACCGCTGAAGGTGACCAGACTGCAAAGGAAAGCCACCTACTTGATCAGTTGCAGTTGTGCTGGGTAACAGTGGTAATATTTGAAAACATTTCAAAGGACCCCACGGCACCTTGCAAATGAGAAGGTACACAATGGGCATGTCTACCCGAGACACTACTGTGCAGTAGCATCTGAAAAAAACTGTGCAGGGACAGTACTATGCAGTAATGCTGGTTACTGCGCAGTCATTTAGTTCTTGCTTATGCAAGTACTAAATGACTCTGCAGTAACAACTATGCAGTCTGCTGCTTGTGTAGACATGGCCAGTACCAATGAAATGCAGGGTGGGGAGTGGCAGCTGGTTCCCACTACATTAGGGAAGGCAGGGGATACCACATCTACAACATCTGGCCAATACTGCATTCTTGAAATATGAGCCACAGGATAAAATGAACACAAAATGAACAGCTTCCCAGCTGGTGTAAACTGGCACAGCTCCACTGGCATCAAGCTGATTTACACTAGCTGAGAATCCAGTTACGTCAATTTTTATGTTAGAAGGCAGGACAGATATGCACCTTTGTAGACTAACTAAATAATACGTATACGGAGCACAAGCTTTTTTAAACCTAAGTTCACTTCATAAGATGCTGTGAAAGGATATGCAGAAAGCAGAACATAGAGTAGAGTGAGTATAGAAGTGGAGTGAGTTTTATGTTCTCACCTGAAACTTGAGGGAAGGCAGTAAACTGCCGGATGCTCAATTTATTGCCCTCAGAAGGGTGGAAAGACAAACTGATTCCTAGGAGTTGTTCTCAAGACACCAGGGCATTTCAAACACACCACTTTTCATCATTAAACCATCCCTTTTTGCTATGGTGATAGGTACTAGGAAGGCACCTATTGGATCATAAGAGGACTGACAGTTGGCATCTTCACTGGTGTGCTATGTGCAACGGGTGGAGGGGCACTGTTTTTTTTTTAACACATCAAGATGCAGAAGCAGTAATAGGCAGATGCCAAAGGGGGCAAAGTGCAGAGCCATCAGCATTCCCCTATATTGGACTAAAGTACAAGAATGGGTGTTGCTGAGCTTGCTTTGTGGGTGAAAAGATGCCTTCAGTCTTTAGAGCAGTCAGTCTCACATGGTTCATTGTAAACGGTAATAGTTTTCTTTCAAGATATTTAAAAAAATCAAGGTTAGAAAAGAACAATCAGGAAAATCATCAGGTCAGATTGTGGAGGTGCTGAGCTCTTGCACTGGAAATCGCAAATGCCCAGCCTCACTAGAAGAATTGGGTTTATTTCCTGCCTCCTGTAGACATTGTCTCTCTCAAGCCATCTCAGAGAGAAACAACTGGCAGGTGGCAAGTCCTGACTATGAATTGTCTGTGGCAGATGTATAGCTGTGAATAATGGGGAAGCTAGAGTTTCATCTCTTTTATTTCCTTGCTAGCTAACTGGGTTCTGGAGGGTCACCAACATGTGTGTGTGTGCACACACGCGCGTGTGTGTGCATGCATGTGTGTGCACACATGTGCATGTGTGTGTGTGTCAGAGATTAAGCAAGTGAACAAGAGCAAGTATTCGAATGGCATTAATCCTCCACTGTAACTGGCTCAGGGCCAGGATCAACTCTCAATTACACTGGCATAAATTTAGAGCTAATGCTGTTCATTTCAATGAAGTTGCTTGGGATTTACACTGACATAACTGACAGGAGAATTTGGCCCAGTCCTTGTATACTTCAGAATGAAAGGTCTCACTTTCCCTCTTGACTCTGCATTTCTTTAATGGATTCTCTACCCTTCGAGGCCAAGGGTCTCAGTCTTACTTCCCGGAATAAGAGCAATCCCTACTGAAGGCACTGGGGACGAGATGGCTTTGGCAGGGATTCAAATGACACACCAGGTGTCATCTGTTGCAATCTCATGTTGACTTTAGCTCTGTGGTTTCTTTTTAATCAAGAACAGGTGAGGTGGCAAGGACCTTCATGTTGTTCAACAGCATCCTCGCTGCACAAGTCCCTGCTACTATTTTGGGAATGTTATTGTGTACCAGTATGATAACCCTGACCTTATTTGCTGAGGCAAGTTATCAAAAGCTCCACTCTGAGGTTGACTTCCAAGTTTAAAAAATTCACTCCCTGTTGATTTTGGGGGAAGACTAGCTAGATGTTCACTGGCATTTTGAAACCAAGTCTTAAACTGACTTACCTCAGTGTCTGTTCCCCTGTTCTTTACAAGATAGCACTTTGCTGGAAAGCTCTTCAATGCACTGGAGGAGTTGAAGTATTAGGGGGCTCCTCTGTCATGCGACAAATGTTCTCAAACCTGTACAGAGAGCTGAATCCCTCAGCCTATTCATATTTCAATGCGGCTCACTCTTGAGTGGACTGCCCTTGCTCCAGACTCAGTAATTAAGGCATTTAGTATGATCCCTTAGCTGGGTATCCACAGTTAGAACATAGAAATGCAGGAAAAATTGTGAGAGCTGGCAACTGAAAATAGCTTTTCAACCCCCTATTCACCTAGAAAGGACATAGGTGTAATTTGGAGACTAGAGCTAGGAAACAGTACGATACGAAGAAAGGCTTCAGTTTCATTGGCTGAAGTAAACAGCTTCAGAGGGACATGCTTAGAAAGACTAAGGCAAGTGGCTGGCCTTGCTTCCCTGTGCACAGGAAAGGCCCATCAGGAAAGCAAGATCTACCTTTCCTATAGCTAGATCTAGGGCATTTGTAAATGATACTTTAAAGCGGGTTTAAAGCAGGTTACATGCCTTTTGCACTGCTTTAATGGCATTGCTGTTTGCACATTCGGCAGTGTAGCACACCTTAAATGACTTTGAGATTCAGCAAATGACTTTCGGACACTGCAAAGTAAAACATCTCTGAGGAGCTTTAGTTTCCTACCCTACAGCCACGGGGGGAAAGCACTGGGCTCTGTGTGACTCAGGGGCTGTGCAGGCAGCCCATGCAGGCAGCCTGGCAGCAGCCCGGGAAGGCAGGCTCTACAGAAGGAGAAAAAAAAAAAAAAAGGCAGCGAGCCTGATCTCTGTCCCTGGCCCCGGAGCCTGCCTGAGCTGTGTGGGGGCCTGGCGCATCCTTCTGCGGATGTGGTGCCCTCCGGGACTGCCTGAGCTGGGCGCCTGCAGGCGGGTGCTGCCTGAGGGCAGGCTGCCATGGAGGGAAGCACCACCTCCTCCCCCCAACCCCGTAGCTCAGGGACTACTCTGCCCACCAGCAGCTCACTTTCCCCTTCCCACCACTGGAGAGGCAGGTGAGAATCGGGCAGACATGGGTGTACATGACACGGCGGTTTACTTTGTTGTAAAAAACCACCTCTTCAGTTTAGGGAGAATTAACCCTGTGTGTTGTGTACAAATGCCCCTATTTCTCACAGCACTTCTCTGATGGACCAGAAGGGGTAGGTCTTTCACACTCACCGTGGCTCCCTCTACCACCAGATTAGCGCATAAATGGGTTCTCCCTCTCCAGTGCTCCAAACCTAAAAACTCAGGTGAAAATAAGCATCAAAAAGACAGTAGGGCAAACTTTGTGCTTAGC
This sequence comes from Crocodylus siamensis, assembly GCF_052110815.1. NCBI lineage: Eukaryota > Metazoa > Chordata > Crocodylia > Crocodylidae > Crocodylus > Crocodylus siamensis. Next base: position 51,634,012 of record NC_143403.1, read on the forward strand.
TTTCCACTCCTCTTAACTGGTCTTGGGTGTAGCACAACATGACAACTCTCCATCAGGTCATCTTCTGAACCTTGGAAAAACAAGGAGCATTTGAAAGGACTCTTTTGAGACTCCCCCTCTCCTCTTCCATCAGTCTTCTTGAAGTTAACTCTGGCTCTCTAAATCCTGCCTCTCTTTCCTTCAGCATTGTCCTGTTAAGTCTAATTGCTCTGAACAACAGCCCCTTTTGATCTTCTAAAAACACGTATGCAGGTGTCATTTAACTCAGGGCTGAGGATTTGAAGCCAAGCCTTAAACTTCAAACTAAAGTCTAAGAGAGGTACTAACCACTTCCTAGTAAGATAACTTCTGTTCCCTGAAGCCTCCATCCTGGTATCAGGTGGCCTTAGACTGGGAGCTATTTTCCCTTGAACTTCTGCTTTAATGCAGATACCTGGACACAAGACACCTTTCTACCAGTATAAACTTCCTTTACAATGAATGATGTGAAAAGGAGCACACAAATGACATAAACTCCTATAGTAGGACAACACACTAGATTCAGGTGTAGTTTTCCAGGGGAGGGAAACGGCAGTAAAAATACACCTGTGTGAATTATGCCAGGGTAGGTGTCCTTTGTCCACAGTTATTCCAGAGTAGCAACCTGCTCAAAGCAAAGAAGCAGTTACCTCATCCCCTGCCACCTAGTGGTGATGAGCTCTGGCCGAATCTGCTGCAGCAGCTACTTTGGGATAATGGGTCATCTGTCCACTCCAGATCCTGGTGCTATTTATATTGGTATACAAAGCTGATGGAAATTACACTGTTGTTATTGTGTTCTGTGTCCATGCACTGGCACTGCAAGTTATCCTCCCTCAAACCTCCATTTTGTTGGTTTGGGAACTATCGAGGGCTTTTCTTGCTCAAAACAAACCTCCCCCTTCCCTTTAGCCCTCACACCAGGTTCTGACTGGGTAGCACTGAGGGGTAATCACCCTGAAATGAACCATTCCTGCTTTTAGAAATCCCTGTCTGGCTGAGGGCAGAGAAGACATCCCCTCTTTCTGAAGGCACTCAGTGAGTGCTGTCTATGCTGCCTAAACACAGTAAGGATTTTTTTGTTATTTTTTTCCTTTTCACTGCCTACAGAGCCAAAGGGCCTGTTTGTTTTCCTGTTACTTATCAGGAAGGTTTATTTGCAATCGCTTGAGAGGGGGGAAAAAACTCTGTAGCCACAGGCAGGCGAGCTCAGTGATCAAGAACGTAATGACTGAAGCCCGCAGGCCCATATGCTAGCCGTCCTGAGAGGTGGAAGGCCAGCTCTGATCACATCCAGCTGCTCAGGATACAATTGATCAAGTATGGCTGAATGTCAGAAAATGGGGTCAGTATGAGTGGGGTTGGGGGTGGGGAGAGGAACAATATAGAGGAGCTATTTAAAGTGTATTCCAGAAATGAAAATTTTTCTTTTCAAACATCAGGGCTGCAAAAAGTGCACCAAAGAAAGAAAAGGAGAGAGGTTATGTTTTCCCTGTCAGCTGCTGTCACATCCTCAGAGCTACATGAGAAAAGGAACTAAGCTTTCATGTTGCACTGAATAATTCCTGCATTTTCAGGTTCTTGTCATTTTCCCCCCACCCAAGAATTAAGACCTAGGAATTTGACTTGTTTGTTGTTGCTTTTGTTACTGAATATCCATGAAATGCTAAATGGTCCCATGAACTAATTAGGTATTAACCCTGCATTACTGTTGCATATCAACCATGAAAACAGGCCATTTGTAACCAGGGATATTTCAAGGAGATTTATGAAATATTGAAGGATCAGCCAGGATGGCTGCAAATCAGAGATTCCCAATGGAGGGAGAGAAAGAAAGAGAAATCAAGCGGGTGTGGGGAGGAGAAGAGACATTATAATGAGAACAACTGTAAAATCCCCCTTCCTATCTGAGGAACACACAACTCCTGTCTGAGGAAAAATAAAGCCCTAGGGTAGGACATGTTCAGTACATGGGGTAATAATAAAAGGAGACTCAAATGTCATTTACATCTTTGAAAAATCTCCCCCTACTACTTTTAGGAATCACATGCAATAGAGATTTTTGCAAGACTGGATGATAGACACCGTTCTATCTTCTTCCCTCCTCGGTTTCCTTGTTCGTTTTGCAAAACACATCTCATGACGCAGAATGCCTCTTTGCAGATCTCCATTGACCTGAAACATGATCTGTAGAGTCAATGAGGTAAGCTTTTTGGGGTCACTTTTGTTTCACTTTCACTTCTTATGGCCTCTTCACTTCTCCCCATCCCAACTCCTCTAAAAAGCAAAAAACACTCTACTTCAGACACAAAAAGGTGCAAACTTCAAGTACCATTATACACCAGCTGTTTACTACTGTCAAAAGCTCTTAGGGCTGTTTGAATCATGGTTTGACTTCTAGCCAGAATTCTCATATTTGACTGTGGGCCAGAGCGTGATCTTCTTAATCACACTGAGTAGCACCATACGGCAATATTGATAGTACTTGAAGTGCCAAAAGATCTAATTGGCACCTAGGAGGATTTTTCAAAAGCTTCTACGTACCTCAATTCCACTGAAGTCAGAGACCTTTTGTGATGTAAATTTTTATTCAATGAACAAAGGTATCATGACCCAAGCCTTTGCACGTATCAGGGCTAAAATATAGAAAATGGTACTGTTTTCTCCCATAAAACCCCTGGGATAGACAACTGAGTTACATCTTCTCCCCTCTTCCTCATAGCCAGCCTATGGAAAACGTAATGTAGGTATGGAACCTGGTTCATGCGAAAGAACGGGCAGATAAGGCCTCAAAGTACACCTCCCATTAGACACGGCTTCAGCATAGGCAGATACTGACTAGTCACACACACCTGAAAAGTAACATTTCAACTGTGCCACAAACTGAAATGTTTAGACATTTTATTTATTTGATATATGATTTGACATGACCCAAAACAAGGGTTGTTTTGTTTGTTTGTCTGTTTTCCTAATGGAATATTTGAAACATTCCAGAAAAAAAAATTCCCAGAGAAATTTGCAAGTGAGAAGAAATAGTACTTTCTGTCCCTCCCAAAGACGAGAGGAGGAAAATTCCTGACCACCTCTAATTTTTTTGGCTTCAGTCCATGTGGCTCATGTATGGCCTGAATTCCTCCCCATGGTTTCAATTCAACTAGGAAGCTTGACACCAAATTTCATCACAACAGCCAAATTTCAACTGAATGCCTATTAAAATCATATAAACTGCAAAGTCCACAAATCCACATGGCTTGATGGACAACCAGAAATCCACCCGATCTCACACAACATATCAGACAAGGTAAGTAAAGGAGTATGGGGAAATTATAGAAGTGTTGGCCTACAGAGTAGTGGCTTATGTTATGTATGCCCATCACCAACATTACTTCAAAAAACAAAAGGGAAGGGCATAATTCTTTTCTCCCTTCAAAGGGAAAAGGTGGAGATTATTTTGTTACAGCTTCATGTCATGCTTGTCTGATATGCCCACCTGCTCCTTCAGTTGAAATGCCACATGTGCTGCACTCCTTGTGGCTGTTTCAGGTCACATTAATAATGCATGCCAAGAAAGCACACTACATTCAAATAAAAGACAGTACAGGCACTTGCAACTTGTATTTGCCGAAACCTGGACTCCTAATGTTTAACTGTTTTTCACTAATTGGGGCTCCAAGATGATCCTATTGCTGTCAGTTCTTTTGGGCTATGGGCCCCATTGCCAGTGGGTCACAAACCAACAGACTCAGTGCTTGTAGGATGGATATAGTATAAGGAGATGAATCCAACCTCCTGAGAAATTCCCAGTAACCCTGTAGTCTTCTCTGCACTTACTGGCCCATACACTCTCCAAATTTTGTATTGGTTTGCTCAATTCTTGGACAACACATGGCTAAAACTTGTCTTAGTTTTGCTCAACATTCAGAGCTGGTTTCTGCACAACCATAGCCCAAGATCCTCTGAAACTGAGTCAAGCTTAATTCTAATCCTGGCCAAGTCGTAAACCAGATCCTGGAGTTAAATCTTAAACCAGTTTTTTATTGAAACTGGACCCAGGTGCACTCAAATCCCAGCTCATGTTACCTTGAAAAGGGTGTGAATTTTTCAACAAGACTTGAGCTGCTACTTCACAGAATAATTGTAGTCCCAAACTAAGAGATGAGAGACCTGAGTTGCTATACTTCTTCCAGTTCTACCACTGTCCTACTGACTCATCTAGAGACAGTTACATAACTCCCTGACGTCTGTTTCTCTTCCCACACTTTGCCCATTAAGATTATAAATTGCAGGAACTATCTTGTGCTACACAGTTGTACAGAGCCAAATTTAATGGGGCTGTAACCTCACTTGGAACACCTAAGCCTAACTGTAATGGAAATAAAATAATAATTCTGCCTGCTCTGAAATTTTAGTGTGAACTCTTTGCACAGTCCTCTGTGTATACACACAAAGTATTATGACTATCATTAATTCACTGATTTACAAAACACTGGTACATACCTGAGTCTATCATACAACATATATCTTTGCTTAATACTGAGTCCTGCAAATCTGAGTCCTGCCACTCAGTCACTTGAATGCTCATGGTGGGAGGTCGATTCTCACATCAAATTAAAACCAGATGGAATTGATTAAAGTAGAAAGGTCCAATCTGCTAAAAATGACTGGACACATTTAGGGTAAATGTGCAGGCTAGAGAGCAGAAAGATGTGCCCCTCTGTGCCTTAACACTGCATAGACATTTGCAGTCTGGTGAGGTACGGATCTTATAACAAGTAACTAGGAAAATACCCATTGCCATAGTATGCTAATAGTGCTGAACAGACAGGAGGAAGGTGGCTTTATAAAGATCAGTAAGGTGGACAGGAATAACATTGAAAATGATCACTGAAAGTTTGTGATGTAACTGGAAAGCACATGAATAAGTGTGTTGTTCTCCTCACTGCAGAACATAACTAACTCTTGTCAGGGACCTGGAATAAGATAATCAAGGGCCAGAAAAACCATTGGCTCCATTAAAAAGAAAAAGAAGGAAGATCTCTTCATTCCCCTTTTTTGCCTTGTTTTCTCAATCTCTCTCTTTCCTCATGACTCTGTATCTATGATATTTATTGACATCTGTTTCTGCAGTCACACTCAGAAATACAGACACATGCACACACACACACTTACCTCTGTCCTCTGCTGACCTGAAACCATTACCCTATGTCTGCCCCCAAGCCAGCCCTGTTTCCTGAAAGGGGATGGATATGGCTGTGTGGCTGATACCCTAAGTAACAGATGCTGGCTTTGTAACTCTAACCCCATTCCATTCACCCCCTCCCTTTCTCTTCCTCCCTCCTCAGGCATCTGTAGCTTACATGCCATCCAATTTGTTACCTACAACAGGAAGGTCAGGGTCCTGCTGGCTACATACATCTCTTCCCAGCTTGGGGCACTTGGCCTGGACTTCTTTTTGGAATACATTGTTAGCTGGGGGGAGGGGAAGAATGAGCAGAGACAGAATTTTAAGGAGATCAATAATGGAGCATAATTTTAGGATAGCTATTTTTTTACTGGAAGTCTTCCAGCATCTTGAAGGGTACTCTAGACTTTTTGGGTAGTTAGTATCTCCTTCAGGGTGCTGAACACCTTCAGTTCCCATCAAAACTAATAGGGGCATTCTCACTGCTTGAGTAAATTGCTGCAACTCCACGGATACTACCTTATTGTACCTGCTCTGACCAATACTTTTTGAGCTACCCTCTGCAATGCATCTCCTAAGAGATGGAGGCCCAAGTGGAAGAGAGTCCCAGATGACTCTGTGTAATATTTGTGACCTTTTAATTTATGCTTGCTGTTGGGGATGAAATGCCCCCTGTCAAAAATTATAGATGACTACTAGGAGCTAGTTCAAGTCTGTACTGCATTGTGAAGAATAAGTCTTAACAAAAGATTGAAAACCTTAAATCCGTTGCTAGTGAAGTAATTTACAGATGAAAATGCTATATGAGACAGGCTTGAATGGGAAATGCAGAACTGTGGGAAGTCTCAACTCTGAATCCTTATCCAGATCTGGACTTCAAATCTGACCTCTTGTTCTCTAATGGGCCAAATCTCCACTCTGAAATTAAACTTTCCCATACCATGGAAATGTTCAGATCCCAGTCCAGTGACCATGGTGAAGATTGGTAATTGTTGTTGCCATTGTTATAATTGTCTACTATTTTAGTAATTTTATGGCTCAAATCCTGAAACCTTTATTTCATGTGGCCTGAAGAAGAGCCAAGAATACATGGAGGTCTCCTATCCTCCTATGGTTTAACTCAGTTTGGGAAGACCCCTGCATCTGTGTGGAGTCTAACCAACACCAAAGCATTTTCTCATGACAGAAAGAATCTGCCTAAATAGAGGCTGAGGCCTGGGCATAGACCTCAGGATTTGTCCTAATAACTAACTTAGGAAAACTTCAATTAACTGAATGTTCGATGTAGCCATTGAATCCAAAAATTATATAGAAACTATTACATTGGGTATGCAACATTTCAGTTATCCAAACATCTTGTAAGTATCCCAGAAAGAGTCTGAAGAGTTGGAATTGATCCAAATTTTAATATTTGTCTTCCACTATGGAAATTTCAAGTCAGCAATTCACTCGCCACTATGCTGTATCTACACAACTAACTTTTTGATGCGAGTAAATTATCATTAATTTCCTCAGAATTATAGGGTGTAAGATGTATATTTTGTGTCTGGGTTAGTAAATTTTCAGCTGATTTAGAAGAGTTCTGTTAAATGCTGGTAATTAGAGCTGTGCAAAGCTTCGATCCCTGATTTGATTCGGCGGAGATTTGGCCCGATTCAGTGGCTGAAACTCCGAATCCAAGTCAAACCAGAGGACCCTTTAATCTCTCCAAATCAAATTGGAACCCTCTGAATCAATCTGGAGAGATTCAGAATGATTCAGAGATTCGGACATAGACACAGCTTTGAATGTTTTTTCTACATACCTCTAGGTAGCAGGGGCTCATGATCACTTGTGATGCTGGAGCTCATGGAGTGTCCCACAGAAGCACTGGGGGCTCCCCTGCTCACTCCCCAGCAGACCCAGAAGTGGATTGAAAGTATTTCTGGTCCACTTCCACCGAGCACGTGGAGGGTCCCCCCCCCCACTGTAGGATGCTCCATGCGCCTCAGAGTAGCAGCGATCACAAGCGGTGCCTGCTACCTCAAGGTATGTAGAAAAAAACTTTTAAAACTGTGTCTATGTCTGAATCTCTAAATTAGCATTAAATCTTCCAATTCAGCCAAATTGAATCAGGGACAGTGATCCGAATCACTGTCCCTGATTCAGGCCAAATCTGAATCAGAATTGAATAGGGCCTGCTTCGCACATCCCTACTGGCAATGCCATGAAAGGATTTTAGTTGTGTGGTTTGGGTATTGAATCAGATTTCAGTGTGGTGACTTCCAGTAAGTCTTACTAGTAAGCAGCTTTATTTAGGGACCAGTGCACTGGACTCAGACTAAGGAGATTTATATTTCATAGACTTCCATAGATTTCATAGACATTAGGGCTGGAGGGGACCTTGGAAGATCATTGAGTCCAGCCCCCTGCCCAAAGGGCAGGAAGTCAGCTGGGGTCATAGGATCCCAGCAAGATAAGCATTCAATTTGCTCTTGAAGGTGTTCAATGTAGGTGCTTGAACCACCTCCGATGGCAGGCTGTTCCAAACCTTGGGGGCTCGGACAGTAAAGAAATTCTTCCTTATGTCCATCCTGAAACGGTCTTGCAGTAATTTATAACCGTTCAACCTTGTCATCCCTTGGGGCGCTCTGGTGAGCAAACATTCCCCCAGATCCTGGTGGTCACCCCTGATCAACTATAGGTGATCAACTTATAGGTGGCCATCAGATCACCCCTGAGCCTGTGCTTTTGCAGGCTAAAGAGCCCCATGGCTCTCAGCCTGTCATCGTAAAGTCTGTTTTCCTGACCTCTGATCATGCACGTGACTCTCCTCTGCACTCTCTCGAGCTTCTCCGCATCCTTTTTGAAGTGTGGAGCCCAAAACTGGATGCAGCACTCCAGCTGCAGCCTCACCAAGGCAGAGTACAAGGGGAGAATGACATCTTGGGATTTACTTGAGAAGCATCTATAGATGCAAGCCAGTGTTTTGGTCGCTTTACTAGCTGCAGCATCACATTGCAGGCTCATGTTCATCTTGTGGTCAATGATGACCCCCAAGTCTCTTTCTTCTGTAGTGCTAGCCAGCGTAGCACTGCTGAGCCTATAAGGATGCTGCGTAGTTTTCCTCCCAAGGTGGAGAACCTTGCATTTTTCAGCATTAAACACCATCAGGTTCTCATCCGCCCATTTGCTGAGCCTGTCCAGGTCAGCCTGGATCACCCTCCTGTTTTCTGGTGTGGATGCTTTGCCCCAAAGTTTGGTGTCATTGGCGAACTTGGCCAGTCCGCTTCTGACTCCAATGTGCACATCATTAATGAAGATGTTGCACAATATGGGTGCAAGGACAGAGCCTTGGGGGACCCCACTGGTCACAGGGCACCAAGACGATTGACTTCCGTCAAGTACCACCCTCTGGGTCCAACCATGGAGCCAGTTCTCCAGCCAGTGGATCATGGTGGACCCAAGGCCACAATTGGACAGTTTTGCCAAGAGGTGATCATGGGATACCATATCGAAGGCTTTTTTGAAGTCAAGATATCTGACATCAATCTCTTCTCCCTTGTCCAGGTGATAGGTCACCTGGTTGTAGAAGATAATGAGATTGGTGTAGCAAGACCTACCCGCAACAAACCCGTGCTGGCTATTGCTCAGGACGTTGGCATCTTCCAGTCCATTAAGGATGGCCTCTTTAATAAACTTTTCTAAGACCTTCCCCAGGAAAGAAGTCAGGCTGATGGGCCTATAATTAGGCGGATCCACTTTCCTCCCTTTCTTGAAGATTGGCCTTCTTCCAGTCTTCAGGCACTACACCAGAGCGCCAGGAGTTTTCAAAGATCCGTGCCAGAGGCTGGGCTATGATGCTCGCCAGCTCCTTGAGTACCCTGGGATGTAGACTGTCAGGGCCAGCTGACTTGAAGGTATCCAGCCTTTCAAGGTGTTCCTTCACGAGGTCAGCATTAATGGAGGGCAGGGAATCTCCCTCACCCAGACCTGTATACTGTATTCCTGACAGGAATATACTGTATTCCTGACTGGGACACTGGCCTGCTGAGCAATTTTAGGAAAGTCCCTTGACTTCTTTGGCTGCCTATAGACATGCTTGTTCACATTCTAATTAGAACGTGTGGGAGCAGGGTCAGTTAATCAAGTTTGCTCCACATTCTTATCAGGACACTCCAGCATCGCCTCGCCATCACATGTATTAAACATCCCCACATTTCAAGATGGCCGCAGGGGTGCTTTAACTACACATCAAATGAGCTTTACATAAAGTATCTTGCACCCACTTTGAAATGTGTGGAGGCTTAATACACATGAGGGTGAGCCATTTTAATTAGAATGGCTGTCCATGAACCTCTCTAGTTAAAATGTATATCAGCAGCCTTTGTTCAAGATTCCTAGCTCTAAAACAATGATAATGCTTTTTAAAATGTTTTGAGAGCTGCTGATGAAATGTGCTATAGAAGAGCTAGGTACTATGCTTTAGTCCAGTAGTAGTCAACCTCAAGCGGATGGGCCAAATCTGGTGCACAGGACTCTGTCATCCAGCTGATGAGCTCCCTATAGGGCTGGAAATGTGGTGAATGGGAAATGGTGGCAACATTAATTCCTGTGGTTTCTGGAGCCATGGTGATTAATGCTGCTATGGCTCCTCTACACTGTGGGGCCAGATGACAGGGCCTTGCATGCCAGATAGCTCTGGCACATGGGGTAAGGCCATAGATTGATCTGGCAAACAGGGCTGAGCTGGTACATGGGTTTACTCTGTGGCTGGATCTGGTGTGTGGGGCTGGGCTGGAGCATGGGGTCACTCCTGCTGATTGACTCCACATGCTGACTCCACCTGGATCTGACCACAGAATGACCCCACCAACAGGATCTGTCCCATGAACCAGCCTTGTGTCACTGTAACAGGGTGACATCCTCAGAGGCATTAGAGAATACCCTTATTTGAAGTTGCTTCTGGGAACAGACTCCCCTTCACTTTCCTGCCACATCTTGATATTTCTTTGGGTTCTCAAAAGGGAAGGTGCCCCAGGGCTTCCCATATCTGGTCTTAGCTCTCAAACACCTGGAGGTGAGGAGCTCCTGCCTTAAGAGCTATTTGCATGGTTCCATACTACCCCTTTACCGTGCCCCATTCTTTACAGGTGTTATCTGCATCTTTTCTTCACTCTGTTGGGGGTCTTCAGCCAATGCAACTTCTGCCCCTTTTTATGTAGTTAAGCCATCCAGCTCAGACCCACTGTGTTGGGCCCAGCTTTGAGATACTAGCTTCAATCTATCTGACTCTTATGTCTGTGCCCTTGGCCCTGTGTAGCTATGCCCCCTGTGGTGCTGGGCTCTCTGGCCCCTGTGGGTACTAATGAGGTCTCCACCTCCCCTATAGCCTCAGCTGCAAACCACCAGTTTAAACTACAACATAAACAATCAGCCCCTAAGCTATAACAATGCAAAAATAATAGAGGCAGTTAGCCTGCTTACCCATGGCTCAATGTCTTTGGGTCACTCTGCCTGGCGCTCTCACTGGCAGAGGTGCTTCACAGTTTTTGGAGCCTTCAGGAGTCCACACTTTGCCACAGCCTAAGCTGCCCCCTTGGTGGACTCAGCCCAGGGCTTATATAGCTCTGGGCTGAGCTCTCACACAGTTATTTGATAGCCCCAATCAGCTGAACAGCCTGCAATGCTATCCTTTAACCCCTGCTCTGCTGGCAGGCCACCCTCTGAAGACTGGCCTTAAAAGGGCTGCTGTGATTCCTAGTAACAGGGCTAGGGTTCCTTGTTATACCCCCGCTCTCCCCACCCCTCTTCTCTTTTGTTTGCAGTTTTTCCTTCTTCTCCATACTTTCTTCTTCTCCTTCATATTGTCATGAGAAGACAGCACTCAAGGTTTTAGTCCCTGGATGATGTTCCACTACAAAACAGTACAGTTGAAGACTGAGAGCCCACTTCATTAACTTTGCATTGTCTGTCTTCATGCTCTGCACCCATCGCAGTGGGGCATGATCTGTAATTAAGGTGAACTTCTGCCCCAACAAATAGTACCGGAGTTTCTCCATGGCCCATTTGATCACCAGACACTCTTTCTCTATTGTGGCATAGTTCTTATCATGGGGGTGCACCTTTCTACTTATATAAGCTAGTGGGCTTTCTTCATCTCCATTTTTTGAACTAACACCACACCAATGGCTGTGTGACAAAGGAACCTGCTAGGCCTGGTATTAGTATGACCCCACCCTTGTCTCTGGGCAAACCACCCACCTTGCTCTCCTGCCACGCCTTGCTGATAAATGATGATGATGTCAAATAGGTGGGAAGCTGCTCTTCATGTGCACAAATGACCATGGGCAATCAGTACACACTCCTACCATCCCTACATGTGTCCCATACCTCACTGATGTCTCACTGTTCAGGCCGAACCTCCTCCGAATAGAATCACCAACCAAAGCTTCACACAGCCCTATTGTGCATACATTTCACAGTGTGGAGTGTCCATGACAGGTCACCAACACAGCAGAAAACTGTGGAGTCCTGATTCCCAATTCCCTGCAGAATCTAAAACAAATCAGAGATTGATAGGCCTAAAGGACTGAACAGATAGAGTAACAGCCAGCCAGCAGACTTTGAATGTTGTGTCCCACCCTGACATCTTTATAAGCTCTGTTTTAAGAAGCAAGGATATTTCACAAATCCAAGGTAGGAGATCACATCAGAAGCATTATACTAGAGAGTACACAGGAGCAGGAAATAATGGAGCTGCTGAAGAAATGATTGCATTTTATTATTTATTCATATTTTTAATAACCTTTGTTCTGAGAGCCAGCCTAATCTGAAGTGTATAGCTCTTAACATAGTTCTTGCTTCTGAAGGGATCTTGCATTGGAAAACAGGGAACATGAGACATGCCTGGGAAATGGAAAGGGCTGGTTGGGGAGAGCAGGATGAATAACAGTGAACCCATCAGAGTTAAGGCTGCCATATCCACTGCTTTATAAAAACCTACAGTAGAACTGTCTCAGGACCCAGCTGTAGCCTCTGCTACTAACTCCCCTGCCACAAAGGACCTACCTTTGTCCTGGCATTAAAAATCTGTTAAAACCTTTTTGATGTAGCCACAAGTGAAGTGTGAAAAACTTGCCACCATGTTGACTCACTCTGTCCTCTCAGAACCCAGCTCTGCAGCCAGCCAATATCATGTGCATCAAGGTGTGATGGCAACAAGGATCTGATTTGGGTATGAAATTTTCATGAGTCTTCGCGCTGTGCACAGACCTAGGGTCTGACTGTGATCTAATATGCTCCACTTATCACTGCTTGGCTGACCACAGCTGCACACCAGGGGAAACCCAAAGGGGGCTCTGACTGTGCTCTTACACACAGCTCTCACTGAGCTTTCCCATTTCATTACCCCCACAAACCACAGCTAGCACACACAGTCTACTGGTGGGAGTAGGGTGTGTATGCATAGGGGAGACACATAGGTTTCATGACATGGTGGAAGAGTAGTATAAGTGCGTATACATTTTCAGTTCTCATGCCAATGAAAGGAATGATTTGAAGGCTGGGGTCTCTTGGGGTCTCTTTGTGTCCTGCTCCAGGAGAACAATTTCAGCAGGTAGTCTCAGAAGAACATAAAGGGGACTTTTTATGAAGCTGCTGGACACAGAAAGACCCTGTCACTCTCTCTTTCTGGTTCCCAGTCACATAGGCACTGACTTTTATTTTTGCCAGAGATGGGGAAGGGAGACCTAAGATAATGCCCCCCTTGCCCCACCTCCCCCCACTGCAGCACAGCTGGAGCAAAGCTGAATGTAGCCTGTGGGGTGCGGTGAGGGCAGATGCAGGCTGCTCACTGCAGGCTTAGGGCTCCCCACTCTGCTTCCCTCTCCCCAGGAGCCTCATGTTGGTCATGCTACCATGGTGAGGAGCCCCCTGCCCATCTGGCAGTAGCAGGGGCAGCAGCATGCAGTTGTGCTTTCGCTGTTACTGGGCTGGCAGTGGGCACCTTGCCACAGTGTCACGACTGGTGTGCAGGCTCCCAGGAGATGGCAGCAGCATGAGAAGCCCTGAGCCCACAGTAGGTAGCCTGCATCTGCCCTGCACACAAGTTGGGGGGCACATGCCCTCCCATACCCCACTCCACAGGAGTGCGCGCACTGACAGGGAGCTGCCTCCCTCCACTCTGGATGAGCCACCCATGGCTCTGTTCTTCTCCCTGCCCCAGCCCCATGCATCACCCTGGCTGGGCAGTACCCCTAGGCTCAGCACCTGCCCCACTCCCTCCCTCACTGTGGGGGCCTCAATCTGTCCTGCCCCATCTCACTGCCCCACATAGACTCACCTGCAGGCAGCTGGGGAAGCTGCTCTCTACCACTGCCTGGGGCTGTATTCCTGGTCACCTGCATGTAGTACCAAAGCAAGGGGATTGGAGTGGGGTGAGCAGGGTGACCACCCCGGGCACTGAAGTGGAGGGGTGCCAAGAGGCACTGCCCACCTGGGCAGGACACGGGATGGAGCTCATTTGGGTGGGGGGGGGTGTGCAGGGATGGGGAGAAGCTGGCTCCCACTGCTGCATGCACTCCTGGGCAAGCAAGGGGGGCGTGTGCCCCCCCGATCTGTGCGTGAGGCGAGGGTGGGCTGGTGCTGTTGGCTTACCCCAGGTGCCAAACTTCCTTGCTATGGTACTGCATGCATGTGTGCATGCATATACATGCACATAACACCCCCTGTATCCCTTTCTCTGCAGCCCCTTGCAGACTGAAACTCTGCAAGGGAAAACCCACTGTTTCCCACAGTTAATAGAAAACCCAGATCCCTGCACAATACTGGGAATCCAGACAAATGCTGTCCCAGAGTCATGCATCCCAGGACCAGGACTTGATGTTCCCATTCTGGGACTGTCTCACCTAATTAGAGATGGGTGGTCAGCCTCCTTTCTTCCCATGGGGTCCCTTGGGCCCCCACATACTCAGCACCTATGCCCAACCCAACATCTGTGCTGCTTTGTGCCACCATCAAGTTTTCTAAGTCTTAGTTTCAAATCAGCAGTTGTGGAAAATACTGCTTAGTGCACTCCAAAGATACATCTCATTTTGTCTTCCCATATCAGATTGTCAGAACAGAAATGTGCCATGATGACTAGGGAAAATAATGAGATACATCTGTGTGTATATTCTTCTTTCAAACAGGTAAACGTGTTTAAGGAGGAAGCAAATACCCTTCATACAAAGCACTGAAGTCTGGATGTATTCTTTATGGAAACAATTTCTAGAAAGCATTAGGGGTGTGCGAAGTAGGCCCTATTAGATTTGGACTTGGATTTGGCCCAAATCAGGGACAATGATTTGATTCGTTGATTCAGATCACTGTCCCTGATTCGATTTGGCTGAATCCAAATCTGAATATTCAATGCTGATTCAGAGAATCAGCAATTTGGACACAGACACAGTTTTAAATATTTTTTCTACATACCTCAAGGTACCAGCATGGCTTGTGAACGCTGCGATGCTGGGGTTCATGGAGCATCCCACAGGAGTGTGGGTGGGCCCTCCACATGCTCAGCGCTGAACCCAGAAGTGGACTGGAAGTACTTCTGGTCCACTTCTGGCTCCACCAGTGAGTGTGCAGTCTCCCCCTCCCCCCCCCATGCTCCCCCAGCTCAGCGAACGGCCACAGGGGGACCTTGGGTGCCCCAACCCCAAGACCCAGGAGGCACCAGTTGCTGAGCCACAGATGTGGGGGGGCCTGCTAACATGTTGCCCAGCGGACCTGGAAGTGGACCAGAAGTGCTTCTGGTCCACTTCCAGGTCTGCTGCCAAGTGCACTGAGGAGCCCCACCCTGTGCTTCTGTGAGATGCTCCATGCACCCCAGCATCGCAGTGTTCATGAGCCACCCGCTACCTAGAGGTATGTAGAAAAAAACATTTAAAGCTGTGTCTCTGCCTGAACCTCTGAGATCTTTCCAAATCTCTCCAAATTGATTCGGAGGGTTTTGATTCAATTGGGAGAGATTAAAGGGTCCTCTGATTCAGTCTGGATTTGGAGATTCAGCCACTGAATCGGGCTGAATCTCCACCAAATCAAATCAGGGACTGAAGCTTTGCACAGCTCTAGAAAGCATGGTTTTGTATCAGAATAGCAACTGTTTGTCTGAAATTTTGTAAGCGTAGCTCCACCAAGACCACAAATGGCTACTGATACACACATATAAGTGTGAAACAAAGCTATT
Organism: Crocodylus siamensis; assembly: GCF_052110815.1. Taxonomy (NCBI): domain Eukaryota; kingdom Metazoa; phylum Chordata; order Crocodylia; family Crocodylidae; genus Crocodylus; species Crocodylus siamensis. Next base: position 51,649,422 of record NC_143403.1, read on the forward strand.
ATTTTGACTAGTTCCTCTCAGTCACAGAATCTGGCCATGGTAACAGGGCTTTTCAGAGGAGAGGATGGGGTAAGAAAACTTTATTGATCAGGGGTGTGTAGCAGGGTTCCTATTCTTTTAAGGGAGCAAGCACCCTGAGAGGCCACTTGCAGGTGGCACAGGGGCCTAACGAGAGACTCACCTGACCAGAAGAGGGCTTAGGCTATATAAGCCCAGAGCCTAAGCCAGTCAGGCAGTATCTCCTCAGTAGCCACAAGTGAGGAGTTCCTGGCAGTAGGACAGCACAGCTCCTGCAGGGACTGGGATTTATATAAACAACACTGCAGGCCTGGGCAGAGGAAGACAGGGTTTTACAGGCAAGTGGTCTTTGTTTTATCTTAAACCTACAGACATTCTGAGTCTGGTCTGCCAGATGACTGAGATGCTTCCTTTTTATTCGAGTGGTACTGATGGTTTAGCCTTGAGCCCTGCTGTGGCAGGCTCAAGGCCTGCTTAAAGAACCAGGATCCCACAGATTGAGGGTGAGCCCCAGTGAGTGGTTGAGGAGCTTAGGGAAAGGCTGAGACCTGAACCAGAGGGACCATGTGCCTAGGGAAGGGCTGAGCCAGGCCATAGAGTCCACAAGCCCAGAAGGGGATAAGCAGAACAGAGGGTCCCTGGGCCTGAAGAGGGGCTGAAAGTCAGACCAGCAGTCTGAGAGCCCCAAAAGGGGCTGCATGTAGGACCAGAGGTCTGCGTGGGGGACCAGAGTTCCAAAAGTGCAGAAGGAAACTGTGTAAGGGATCAGAGGATCTGGAGGTCCTGAGATTTTAAATAGACAACATCAATAGGAGACAGCACCCATGAAGCTTAAGGCATGGTCTGGAGAAGGAACAGAGCCATGCAATGAGCCTTTAAGGTTCCAGGTGCCTGGCAGATGTATAGACAAGCTGACAGGACATACTAGCCTGGGGAACAGGACTGTGGCTGAGGGGACCCAGGAGGGTCCCACTGCTGATTAACACGCAGAGCCCATAGGCAGCCTCCATTACACAGCCTTCAGTAAAAACAAGGTGTGGTGAGTGAGTGATCAAAGGGGGGCTACAGCCAAGCCTGAGCCAGGTAGGAGCTGCATGGCCACCAGGTAATATCATGGCCATGGGTGGCCATGGGCTTGTAACAGGGTGATGCAGGGATTCAGTTAAATGTATTTCTCATGGGAGGCCAAGGAGTAGGTACATTTACCTGGAAATTGCTTGAGACTCAGTGTCACTTATTTTATACTAGGGTTCCAAGTAGGGGAATATTTTCATACTAAAGAACTCACTGGAAGTAGTTTTTTAAGAAAGGTATTTAATCTTCATCCCAGTAGTGATGACCAAATGCCTGATTTTTCCCAAAGGGGTCAATGACCTTCAGAATAAGATCCAAAAGATTAAATCAAACTCCACTCTCACTGGTCCAGAAGAATCTTCTTAGGCTTAGTTCTGAATGTCTAACTCAGACAAAAATCCGTATGAAGCCACTGATTTCAGAGGCCCTGAACACCACTCTCTACTGACCATTCCAGTCCTGCAAAGGGAACAGCACTCCAAAAAACCTGTGGGCTTTGCTATCTATCAAGACTTTGAGAAGCAATGACTTCCGCTACATTTGCACATGGAAGAAGGTCAGGTCTCTCATCCAACCAAGAACCTGCCAACATACACCACCCCCTTTTTAAAATCTTTCATCACACCTATAGTCACACAGGACCATGGACAGCACTTTCTGATTTCAAGACTGAAGCTTTTGGGGTTCTTCACTGGGCAGCACTATAAAGTAGGTTAGTCCCATGCATTCCAGAATGGGAAAAAAAAAAAATTGCACCAGGCTCTGCTAAAGGACACCCCACACAGATGAGCTGGAGATATGCAGAAAATATTAAAACAATAAATTTTAAGCTATAAATAAATCCTGTTCCCAGACCACACCCTGAAACCATGGACACATGAAACTGATAAATAAGAAATCTCTTTCCCCACCACTAACAATGATTTTCATTGCTCAAAATCATTTTTCAGCTCTCCCATTATCAACTATTTACTGGACAAAGACACATATAGGTTCTTAATGGAAGGACAAGTTCCATTCTGTCCAGACACTCACGTTATCTCCCTTTCACTACCAGATGCAGCACTGATTCAGTAAGCAAGGAAGGCCAGTGAAATGGTTTTATGCACTGACACAACAGTGAGATGGAAACAGGGACTATATTTCCACCAACATACCATAACCATCTGCAATCAAATACCTGCTCTAATTTGTGACCATAAATTTCTCTGCATTTATGGGGGATGATTACTACCAATTAATTTGTGTGTCCAACTCATTTGGGTGCTATTGCTCTCACCAGCCCATCAGCCAAGCATCACTGGCCATCATGAGCTGCTTTCACTAAAATGAAGAGAAGCAGGGCTCACTGGGAGCCAACCCACACAGGAGGGCTTTTACTCCTCTCTCAGCATCCAAAGTTCAACTGGAAGGTCAAAGAAATGAGAGTGAAATGGCTAGTGACAGTAGGTATCGATGGGGTTGCACGCATTGTGACAGCTTCTGTACACAGGCGGGTGAGAACCTTAACAATGAAGTGAAGGACAGAGAAAAGAAATGAGGGGAAGGGAGAAGAAAAGAAAAAGGGAAGGTTGATGGACAGTCGGACTTGTTGAGGGTGAAATCAATTAAAGTGAATCAAATCTAGAATTCATGCTTTTTCAAAGTGACAAATCTGTGCTGGAAACTGAGAAAGGCGAAGGGAAAATAATGTCTTTGACCTCCCGGAGACCGGCTGTTCCTTCCGTCAGAGGAGCCAAAACTGAAGTGAGATGCGTTCATGATAAATTATAACAGCCAGGCAGCCACCTTAGAAAAGAATGAGGTGAAAAGGTTATAGAAGGGACCCAAAATGCATGGAATTCAACCAAACATCAAAATAAATCAGCTCAGACCCTCGTGTATGCATGCCAAGCCTGCATGGAGCTGCTGTGGCTAATCTCAATTTGTTAGCCTTATTTAAGGTCTAATAGATGTACACACTTCGTGTTTACCAAAACATCAGAAAAGGTTGTCACTAGAGAATGAGTCACTATAATCGTACAAGTCTAGTAGATCTAATGACAAAGATCCCTACCATCCTCTCAGTGGAAACTGCCAGAGGGTAAGAAAGCTTCCTTGGTTCGTAGATATCCTCACCCATCTTGCATTTAGTTCAGCATGTATGTATTTTCAGTCTTTCAAAGATCTAGACACAGCTCCAAGGAAAATAAATGAGAAACAGAAATCCAAATCTCTTGGACAGTTCTGAAAAGAGCAGCCTCAAAGTCTATTGTTTTATTTGTGATTACATAACAGCTTCCAGGTGATTGGCTCCAAAGACCAACACAAGTATTTGTTAATCAGAATGGCATTTATATTGCCCTACCAATGGATATATTAAAGGATGGGATTTTTAAATGATTTCTCTGTGATCATAAAGTTAGTGACACAATGTCAAGGGAAATCTGGCCAACTTGACTCTCAGGCTTTAGTTCTGAATGCTTATAAATACTCCTTTTCTAAATATTCTGTCTTTAAAACCAAGACCTACCAAAATGTATCAGTTTGTCTTTCTTCTTCCAATCTCTGATAATCTTTCACCCAACTTCTGCGCTCTTGAAGAGAAGATATATTCAGAATAATGTAAAACAACAGCCAGAACACTGGGCCTTTCTTTTTTACATTCATTACCTGAATACTCTCTAAAACTTTTAGAGAAAATAATATCACCAAATGACAGGAAAATGTTACAAGCCAGGCATGAATGTCTTTCCAAGACTGCTTTAGGACGAATCAGAGGCTTTTGAAAAACCTCCTCAAGACAACCCCCGAAGAGTCTATCTTCTACACTTTGTTAAGGAAAAGAAAGAAAATGCCTGGTGACATACTATGCATCTCCTCATACAATCCTAATTTGGTTCAGGGGAAAAAAATTCAACAACCAATGCATTATTCATGATTTGCAGCCACACTGTATTCATTCCCATCCATTCTTCCAACGCCTATTTGGGACCCATCTAAAAACTGGGTCTCAGCTTCCCAAAACTTGACCCAGTTTTAACTTAAAATATACCCCCAAATCATTCAAAATTTAACAATGACTTAGCATTTTTGTTGAAGTGAAGTTGGGATTCCCAAGCAAAGTGAAAACAATACAAAACCTGTTCTAAGGATGCATTAAAAGGAATACCTATCTCTATTCTAAAATTCATTTATCAGCAGTTTTCCCAAACTTCTTTGGAAACTAACTCAGAGATTGTTTAAGAACACGCTTTTTCCCATACTTGGGTCATGATAAGAAGGTAACCTTCCATATGAAAACAAGAATGGAAACAATATGTTAGTTTAATTTAAATGTAAACATTTTTGAACTTCATGAAAGAGTCAGTTAAGAAGTTTCAGGTTTTGTTCAATAGGCCTGTGCAAAATGGCTAGTACTTGCTTTGGATTCGGATTTGACCAGTTCAGGGGACAGTACTTCGATCCAGTAATTTGAATCACTGTCCCAAATCAATTTGGCCAAATTGGCTGCTGTCAAATCTCCAAATCAGCCAGGCCTATCACCCGCCCGCTCTCCCAGCCCAGCAATGGCTGTCCCACCCACCCCAGCTCCAGCACTTGGGGAAAAAAAAGCCCTGACTCAGTGGGTGCTGCTGGGTGGGGGTGGGCAATCCTTGCTGCCCCCCACCGCCCCATGCCATGTGGGGGGGTTCTGCACGAGCCCTCCAAAGCCCCAAGGCCACTGCAGGAGTGGTAAGTCCTGGGGCTTTTCTCTTTTTTTTTCTTAAAGGGCCAGAGCTGGGCCAGGTAGGGCAGCCATGGGGGGGGGGAGGCGCTTGGTGAGTGGGGGTCTCATGAAGAGCCCCCCATGCAACATGGGGCAGTGGGGGGCAGTAGGGATCACCCCGTGCCCAGCAGCACCTGGTGAGCACCGGGGCTCTTCTTTAAAAGCCGGGAGCTGGGGTGGGCAGCACAGCCATGGGGGAGCCGGGGGAGTGGTTGGAGGTCAGGGAGGCTGGGGGAGCAGGCAGGGGATGGGGCCTGGCAGGGGTCCCCGCATGGTCCCCTCCCCCAGCCTCCCACCCCCTCTACTTAGTCCCCCTCCGAGTCCTGCTGCAGCTTTCTGCTGCAGCCACTGGGGACTGCCCAAATTATCAAAGTTCTCCAAATCTTTTCTGAAGATCTCTTCCATGTTTTGGACATGCTGTATCATGTGTACATGTCTCACCTGCATAGGTGCTCTGAACCTTCTCCCACTTAGATCCAGAAAACCCAAACTTGCTTGCTGCTATCGGGAAGCAATATTGCAAAATTGACCAATCAGCAAACTTTGATAGAACAAAGGGCGTGAAAGGGAAATACAGAAACTCTTTTTGTGACTGATCAATCCTGTGCTGTTTGGCAACACAGGCCACAATACAGAAGCACAGCAACTAGAATATTTTTTACCTTAGCAAGTAATTTCACATTGCAAACTCCCTAACTTAAAAAAAAAGAAAGAAATTCCTCACCATGCCAATTCTTACCATGAATTGGTAGAGTATGCTGTGACAATAATAGACACTGCCATATTGCCAAGGAAAGATCTCTTCCTGGTGCCATACCCAGAATTTGGAGGAACTGTTGTGAAAACCTTCCAAATAATCCACACCACATTTTACACAAAACTGAATGCAGTCCAGGCAGGACACCAAGGGACCATCTAATTAGTTCTGCATATTTGTCTAGCCAGTCTGGAAGTATGCAATTTAGCTGCTAGTTCCTTACCTTTATTCAAGGTCTAGTTTGAGAAGGGAGTAAGGACTGGCTTCATAATTTAGCTCCATATTTATTTTCACCTCCCCACCCATAATTCTGTGGCATTGGTTTTTTGTACTAATCAGTACAAAGTTGGTCAGTGATGGAGACAGCTATGAGGTATGAGTGAAAGTCGCCCAGGCATCTTCAGCTACTAATACCAACAGTAAACTACAAGGGAGTATGCTGCTCTTCAGTGCATGCTGCTTTTTAAAGGCTGCCACAGGAAACTTCTGTTTCCTATTACTAGCAATGAAGAGTCTGTGAGGGACCTCACAAAAGACTCAGTTGTTCAGTGAGCAAACTTTGCTCACACCACATGCTACTCCCCGGTGGCACAGAGCAGGGTACTGCTGGTAGGAATATCATGTCAGTAGAGCCCTAAATGAGAAAAGCATCTCACATGATTAGAGTCTGAGCTGGCATTAATGGAGCTGTTTTGCAGGTTCTTATGCCAACGGGGTAAAGCTTAGATGAGTAATTCTCAACTAGGATGCTGCAGCACCCTGGGGTGCCTTGAGATCCTTTTAAGGGTATCATGGGGTGCCACACAAAGCTGGCACTGTCAGGTGTGCAAACACGATTCACAAGAAAAACCCAAAGGCCACATCCAGACAAGCAGGGAAGTGTGCTTGCAGCAGCACAAAAAGTAGCGGCACAGATTTCTACTGCTATTTTGGGCTGCAGCACACACCTCTCCTGCCTGCTCCTCCATCTCTACAGGATATGGAGCCCTGCACTGAGGCACACTGTATCCCAGCCAGGTGCAGGGTGGGTTGGGGTGCAGTGTGCTTTCGGATGGGGGAGCAGGCAGCCCTGGGCTGCTCTCCTTGTCTTTGCATGCCTCAGGCTGGGGCACAGTCTACCTCAGCTAGCGGGCTCCTCAGATGTATTTGTCCCAGTGCATGTTATTTTTGCATGCTTTGCCCCATTTTTTTTTCCAGGGTATTTTTTTGCTACCACGAGATTCCAGTAGCAAATATTCCCCCTGCACTGCAACTTAGTAGTTCCATGCATGGTTTAACATGCAATGTGTACAGTTTGTGGCACCACAAACTGTACATGCCTGCATGTGTGGAAGAGGCCAGAAATTGCAAGTAAGAATCTATAGCATTAAAAACCTTTTGACTTGTTGTCTTTCTGAGTTCTCTGAAATAGAAGAATTGCTGCATTATTTTCCTGTGGTCAAAAAATGAGTGAAAACCAAGAGCTGGCATTTTCTGCGGGGTGCCTTGAATCTAACAGGGGGTGTTACTTTTATCAATTACTTTGATTGATGTTGCTATTGTAATGAAGCACAGACTGCTGGAGTAATTGCTGGCCTTCTCATAACCGCTTTCGGACAGCCTCTCAGCAACCCCTTTCCCCCACATGAGCGTGTACCTCACCACTTCGGCATTCCTCTCCCCAACAACCTTCTCTGGTGGTTCCCTCCCTGAAACAGCATGCTTCTCTCAGAGACACAAATTCACATCAACAAATTGTACCCGACACTGCCCTGCAGGTCTTCCGCTATGATCGGCGATTCAGAGTGATGGGACACACTAGTTAGATCTCTCTGTGTGTTTATCAATCCCTTCTCAGCCATTTTCCTGTGTAAATCCGTCAAAACTCTTTCTTCGAGCTCTGTGGAAACAGTTAGGAGCCATCTCCTCAGAGGTGCCTGCCTTGCCAGTTGGATTTTCCCCCCTTTTGGAGAAGTTAATGTTGTCAGCAATCAGTGAGGACTGGCCTACACAACACTAAAACAGCAGCAGCTGTGCTACACTGAGTGCCCCTGAAATCAATGGGCCTCTAAAAAAGGCTCTTGTGAGATCCCACAAAGCCTGGAAGAGGAGGGAGAAAGGTCCACTTAACCCTGGGTGGCAAAAGGGAGGATGAGATTAATTCAGTGATGAAATAAGGGGCATTAGGACCTTACCGGTGTCAACTGAATTGCCATGGCTCCATGTCTTCTCTGATCCAGTGCAATGTGGGTTTAACCATTTTCATTTGGTTCCATTTTACACTCACGTGCATATGGTGCAGGGCTATGGAGAATTCAACCCCCAGTGTTTTCTTTTATTCCAACAGCAAAACCTGCTCAATCATGAAACTTGTGATCTTTCCTTTAAACCTGAAGGTCTGTTCTCCTCATTTTCATGTCCCACTCTGACTAATGACAAACAATCATAATGCTTCTGCTAAGCATTGTTTCTAGGAGTTCATAATAAAAAGCTCAAATAATAGTGGCTTGAGTTCACATCTCAGGAAACTAAATTGCATCACTTGGGCACTCATGGCAAGCAATGGGTCTCAGGGGTTGATTAACAGGACTTTATCAAAAGGGACAAGGGAAACATGGTAAACCAGAAACACAGGAAAACTCACATAAGAAATCAACAGAAGGTGAATTAACCCCCCGGGCCCATTGGCTATAACTTTGACCCCAGCTTTCCTTACATAATCAAAATAATGAAAACTAGTTCTTACATCACACTTTTTAACAGTCGGCAAGGCCTCACTATGTTCTGCATACCATGGCAATAGCTTTATCCCTATTTCACAGATAAGAAAACTGAGGCACAGAGCAGTGAAGGGACTGATGAAGGACATTCAGCAAGCCAGTTGCAAGACCAGAACTAGAACTCAAGTCACCTGCATTCCAGCCCAGCATACCATTCACTAAACACCGCAGACTGGGCACCATCCAATGCCACTATGTGACCAGGTGGCAACCAGAAACTCTGTAAAAGAAGCTCATCCTGTTGGGAGAGCAATTACTTCTGTTCATGCAATAGGTTAGCAGTACAATGTTTTCCACCCAGAGTTCTGCAGATGTTCTCTCGGAGGAGAGCCCTGTCTTCCTAGATGCATGATATTCGAATCTACCACCTCTCCACAGATCCTGAGAGGGGAAGGAAAGTTTCAGATTTACCAGAAAAGGATTATAGTTCCCTGTGGATGGAAATACTGGAACAGCAACATCTCCTCCTTTATGTGGCAACAGCAGCAGCATGCCATTGGACAGACAGCTAAACCTTCAAAAATTCTGAAGTTAAGGACATAATCCTGCTAGGTGCTGAACACTGCGATGCCTGCTGAAGGCAATGAGCATCAGCAGTACTCTAAACCCAGTTTATTGTCTGGAGCAACAAATATTCAGATTCCTTTCTCTTGGATGTGCTGAGTGGAGTCAGGAATCTCACAAGAATAGCCTTTCCTGCTGTATGTTGTCAAACCTGCTCCATGCTGGTATGGAGGCAAAAATGAAACGTTCATATACATAAGGTCAATGCAACATTTTAAAATCCCCAAAAGGGTCAGTGTCATTATGACTGTAACTTCTGCCTTTGCTTCTAATGTCTTATGCCATAAGGGCACAAAAAGGAGACCACAAAGCAAAACCAAACAGCTTCAATAGGAACAGTCTGGTGACTAGCAACCAGACAGCCCTATATCATACATATCCACAGGGAAAAGGTTCTTAAGTACCAGACAGCAACTATTATGTTTTTATGACTGAAATTTGTTTGTTCATCCAAAAATATTTGCAGCTTGAATATTTGCCTGGTTTCTGCTGACTTTCACCAAACTGCTTTCATCCACTGCAGAAAATCCTCTGTTTCCTCATTTGCAAAGTTTCAGTTCTCCCCCTTCCCCATTTTTCCTTATTTCTTTTCCCATTTCTGCAGATTCCAAAATAACATGGTATTAACAACTTTGGGAGGGTTGGAATGGAGATAACATTTTAAAATATTAAATAAGCAAGAAAAATGTCGCTTTTTACTTCACTTTTAAGGACTAGCTTGTTCTTAGGATTGTTAAAACAACTACATCAAGGAGCGAGTGAGTGAAAACGAGGCCTGTGTGAAGCAGCTAGTATTTGCTTCAGATTCAGATTTGGCCAATTCGCGGGACAGTGATTCAAATCACTGTCCCAAAGTGACTCAGCCAAATCTGATTTGGAGATTGGGCTGCTGCCGAATCTTTGAATCAGCTAGGCCCATCCCTTGCCAGCTCTCTCAGTTCCAGCAATGGCTTCCCCACCTGCCGGCACTTTGGAAAAAAGTCCCAACTCACCAGGTGCTGCTGGGTGGCGGAGGCAATCCCTGCTGCCCCCACTGCCCCATGCTATATAGGGGGCTTTGCGCAAGTCCCCTGACCTCTTCCCTGTTGCCCCAGCCCCAGCTCTGGCCATTTAAGAAAAAAACAACCCCCCCAACTCACTAGTTCCTGCCCAGTGGGGGGGGGGGTGATCCCTGCTGCCCCCCACTGCGTGGAGGGCTCTGCATGAGCCCCCCCCAAAGCCACTGCAGGAGCAGGTGAGTGTGGTGTGGGGGTTGTGTTTTTCTTTTCTTAAAAGGCCATGAGCTCAGGCAGGTAGGGCAGCCATGGGGGCCACTTGGGGAGTAGAGGGGTCAGGGGTCTCATGACAGAGCCTCCCATGCAGCATGGGACAGTGGGGAGCAGTGGGTATTGCCCCCTCCCCCCCCAGAAGCACCTGGTGAGTAGTAGGGGCCTTTTTTTTCAAAAAGCTGAGAGCTGGGGCTGGGTGGGGCAGTCATTGGGGGGGCTGGGGGAGTGGATAGGGGTTGGGGGGCTGCAGGAGTAGGCAGGGGATGGGTTCTGGTAGGGGTTCCCCCATGGTCCCCTCCCCCTTCCTCTAGCCCCCACTCCCCTGCCCCCTACTTACAGGCATGGAGTCCAGGTCCAGCTCCCTTTTCCAAATTGATTCGGAGAGCTTTGAATTTATTCTGACCTTTTAATTGGTCCTCAAATTCGATTCGGATTCTGAGATTTGGCCACTGAATTGGGCCAAATCTCCTCCAAATTGAATCGGCACCCAAAGCTTCGCACAGCCCTAGTGAAAACTGGTCCTGTCTGATATCTGATGCTGGGCTCCTACATGGCAGGCACCATATATATATCACTTTGTGATATAGCCCATAGCATGGGATAAAATGATACTGTACTGTCCCTGGAACAACCTCACAAGACAGGCTGGTAACTCTGGTGTTAGTGAGGGAGAATGGGACTCCCCCTGAGTCTCAGTCTAGTTGCTGCTCTGGGAAGAAAATAAACTATGGCAGGTTGTACCTTATGTTCCCTGATGAACAAAGATCTGGGTTTTCCATTTGCCACACAAAAACATGGATTTTTCTCCTTTAAAGGAGAAAACTGCAGAAAACTTCATGTTTCCCCTTGCAGACTGGCCTACGGCTGTTGTCAGGCCCGGGTGGTGGGGGCAGGGGGTGCTGCCACTATGACCCCTCCACGGCTACCAAGGTGAGGCACACCCTGCCCTCCTCGCAGCAGCAGGGGGTATAACTCCATGTCACTTCTGCTGTGCCTCACCTTGGTGGCCATTGTGGTGTGGTGCTCCCTCCCATGCTAGGTCCTGGAGCTGGTCTGGCCTAGCTGCAGCCCTGTATCCTGCTGTGGGTGCAGAAATTGGGGTGGGGACACGTGCTCCCCCTGCCCGCCTGACACCTGGCCTGTCCCCTGCTGCAGAGCTCCAGCCTGTAAGGAGCTGCCTGGAGCTGGGGGAAGCAAGATGCAGGAGGCACCATGTGCATGTGCATGTGCACACATGCACATGGTAGCCAGGCAGCAGCGGAGAGCAGCTCCTGCAGCTCCCTCCAAGTAAACTGGAAGGTGGTGGAGGAGGAAGAAGGGGAGGGGAGTGGAGGCGGGTGCCGGAGGTGGAGGGAGTCTTTACATGGCTGTCCCTGATGAGTGAGTGGGGGCCAGGGGGGACCATGTAAACACTCCTTGAAATCCATCATTCTTGATGGGTATTTAGCTACTCTTATTATAATGATTGAGACACAGTTAGGCTTCCAAATTGCTTAAAAATTGTAAATATATCAATAAAACACTGTGTTCAACTGATACCTATATATACAGTGGTGTTTCACTTTAATCATGGAAAAACACAGATTTAGGGGTTTGTAATCAGAGGAGTTGCACATTTTTACTAGAGAATTTGCAGTATGTAAACAGAGAAAACTAGGATCCTGGCTGATGAGCTTTGGGCAACTATGCTGTTATTCTATAAGGAGCACCTCCCGTGCCTTATGCCATCTGTAGAGAAAGTCAAAGCTCCTCCCACTGTGGGTCAGGGGTAGTAGTGATTTTTGCAAAGTGTACAGCTGCAACCAGGGCAGAAGCAGAAGTCATAGATGCAAGAGAGAAAAGGGGCATCTTCAGCTCCTTCAACTCTCTTGCAGCACTGCACAAACCAGCCTCTTGTCTGACCTGTGATGTTTAAGGATCCAACCCTACTTCTGCTAAACCCTTCAAAAGTGGTATTTGCCACTGAGTTCAGAGGAAACATCTTAACTAATGAGCAAAATGGCCCCTGAAAGGAGGAGACGGGAAGCTACTGACTTTATTGAAGCACTTTCTCTTCCCATCGCAAAGTGCTTTATATCATTTGACCTTTTAGCATCTGATATTAAATAAAATGGGGCTCTTTACTTTGCACCTTACAGCCCAGTATTACAAGGGTAGTTGACTAGAAAAGGCCAGTTGGATGCAGTAGATTCAGTTGGAATCCAGCTTGTTTAATTCAGAGTTTTCCAAACCCCAGAAAGCCTTGACCTGTACAGATTTGAGAAACTCCTGTAGCTCTAAACTCCCTCCCTTCCTCCCACCTCTCCAGTACAGCTTCCTATCCCAGCCCTGTGGGATATTAAATCTTTCACTTGCCATTTTCTTCTAGTCCAGGAGGATATGAATTTTGTAACTCTTCAGTTGAACTGCAATCAAGATTCATGAAATACGACAGGAAAATGACAAAGAGGACCTACATTCATTCCATGCACAGACGCACAAGAAGTAGGGATGGGCAACCTATTAAACAGTGCAAAAAGTAGTTGCTTAAAGCAACAAGATCTGAGAGAAGTGGCAGCAGGGTGGAGAGGGACTGCATGGAGAACAAACAGCATGTGGCACTTAGTGAAATCAAGGAATTATTCATCTTGGAAAACTGGTGAGGGGAAATATCTCAGAGGTCCTTGTTGGATGCCCAGAAGGAAACTGGTGCTAGCAGGGAATTCTTCTAAAGTTTCCTATTGAATTTGATGCTGGTATAACATAGCAGACTAGTAATTTTAAAGGAATCAAGCTTTTTATTTTCCACAGAACAGCTACAAAAATAGGGCAAAGCAAGTTTCCCAGCTCCACCATACCAGTGTGCTTCAATTATAATCCACATAGCTGCCTGGCAAACAAACAAAATTAGCTGCATTTTGATGGGATTATTCGTGGTTCCCTCCAGAAACCTCTGCTAGTGTGCTGGGTTGTGTTGTTTGGGGAACATACAGATTACATAAACCAGGATGAATTACATCAGAGCTGGAGACAAAGCTTTCCCAAGTGAAACATATCTGTTTATGGAATAAACTTATAGAAGGGATTATGGAATTTAGAGTCTGACTGTGTTTAGGGAATATGGCAAAACCTTCACTTCAAAGAGATCCTTCCAACTTAAGGGGACTCCCATTAAATGAACTAATAATGCCACCCCCTTGTGCCTGAAAACATCCAATCAACACCTCCAAAAATGTAGAACTAACCTAGGCACATATACACGCAGTGTATATTAATAAATCAAAAAGAAAGCAAAACTATAAGACCCTTCTTAAGCAGAACTTTTACTCCCAAATAGGAAGAGACCAGAGACTCCATGACTCACTAGGGAACTCAGCTTACTGCTCTCAGTTTTCCTTGTATGGTGCACAGGAACTATAGTGATGGATGGCAGTATAAAACCCTAACATATATAGTATGGCAGAGTGTTTGGCACATATATTTGGAACTGAGGCACTTTGCAGGAAACTCCAGAAAGGGTATCTTGTCTTGGGGGCATTTTTAGAAATTTCCAGCATGCAGCATGACTTGCTCCATTCTGAAGTATTTTTGTGTGTTCCAGGAAGGTACCTCCTCTGGGCTAATTGGTAACTAGTGAAGGCAGAGAACATCCTAAAGGACAAGGAATTCATTCCAATCCTCCCCTTCAGTTTGGTATAGAAACCGGGGCCTCCAAGAAGGTTAAAGCTAGCAGTTTATGCATAGAAAGGCATGTGTCTCTCTATGTGCTGCATACAGTAACATTGGTAAGAAAGCAATCCTACTCAGAGATGAAAAACATGCTAATGGATTGACGGGGCAGATCACACTGCACACAAGGCTACAAGATGGACTGTGTTCATGATGCAATAGAAACCACCTGGTGGAAACAGCACAAAAACATTCTGCTGCCCAGATAGAAAAATGTAATAGTTTCCCTTTCAGGCTTGAGTTAATATATACATTTATTTGGTGGTATCACCAACCCTTCACCCCACATGGTACAGAGTTACTAAGTGATGAAAGTGAAATTTTATTAGAAGTTCCATAATTAAGTGACTGGGGATACAAACAAGAATGATTTAGAATTTAATGGGGATTTGCAACAGGTATGTTACTTCATTAAGGGGAGGCTTTAGCTACTCTTTTTTGCTTGAAGAAAGCCTGTAGACAGAATAGGGCCATTAATTATCATCAATAAATAATTACTAGTAGCCCTGCAATACATCAGTTCTCTCCTTAACTGTAAATTGGCTTGTTGTCAAAAGGATCCATTTCTGTCAGCCTCAAATATGTCATACAAAATTTTATTGCATATATACATATGTAGATATGCAGGCTGCTGGCTTGTCTTTTCAGGCCCGGAAAAAACACAGCATTATACACTAGTTCTGTTCAACTCCTGTTTAAGGCAGTATCACCAAGCTTCAGCATGACCTCAGAACAAAAAAGTTAAACACAAGCAGCTCCCCTTAGGGCTTCCTTGCCTGAACCCCCCTGCTTCCTCCCTCTCCTCAACTAAGCTCCATTTGCCTTTATAAGAATCAGGTGTTCAACAGGCAATCAGTTGATCCTTGCAAATGACCAGGCCGCCCTGCCTTCAGAATGGGGAGCCCCAGGATTAAAAGGTCTATCTGGATCTTAAAGAGGAGCAATACTCAATTATTCAGGTCCCCTTCATAGATCTTTGTCCATCCCCAGTTTAATGTAGTACCCATCCTATAACTGTCCTACACAACTTTTTATTTTTTATTTTTCAAGTCAGAGGGTCTGTTCACACAGTGTTTTTAGCTCCTCATAAATCTCACTTGTAGTTCAGATAAATTCCAGCTACAACTTCTCTGGTAGATCCTTCTGCAGAATTTGCTCTGAAATAAATTGCTTTGTTGAAGACTTTGAGTTAAAGAGACTTGAGCTTCAAAGCCAGTCTCTATCCTTCCCTCTTCCACAATGGAACAAGGCTCTTGCCATCATATCCAGATATATTGAGGGAGGAGTAGGTATAATTACCCACACATTCCCCACTTCTACACTAAGTAATGTCCGAGTTCCTACCATGCACCACAGGCTGATAGAAGAGCTGCTTCTCCCTATCAGTCCTCTCCATCTGGAGTGCAGCCAGTTCCTGCAGCAGCAACAGATGAGCTGCTTGCTACACTTCCCTTCTACTTCAGCCAGGCTGCTCCTACCCTTGTTTGCCATTAGTGTTAGGCAGGATCCTCAGCCTGGAAATGCCTGTTTCTTCTATTTTTCACCTACATTCTGTCTTTGTAGGTCTGTGAAGGTAATTTGTAGCTTCTTTCTGGCTTTTCTTGATCTGAACTTCTGCAGACTTCCAATTCCTCCCTGTTCTCCTGCGGGTAGTAAAAGTCGCAGGCTGTTGTTCCTGGCTCACAAAAAGAGTTTCTTTTCAGCCATTGTATTTCATTCTTCAGTATAGGGATTGGGAACCCCATAAACTTCTTCCAAGTATCAATGCCTAGGAGCGGTTCTCTTTCATTCTGACTTGCAGTTCATAGATTCATAGATGTAGGGTTGGAAGGGACCTAAGTAGGTCTTCAAGTCTAACCCCCTGCCCTGGGCAGGAGAGAATACCAGGCTCATATGACCCCAGCTAGGTAACTGTCAAGCCTCCTCTTAAAGACCCCCAAGGTAGGAGCCAGCACCACTTCCCTTGGAAGTTGGTTCCAGATCCTAGATGCTCTGACTGTGAAATAGTATCTTCTAATGTCCAGCCTGAACCTACTCTCAAACTTATGGCCGTTAGTCCTTGTTACTCCAGGAGGCACCCAGGTGAACAGGGACTCTCCCATTCCCTGCTGGTCCCCCCTGGTAAGTTTATAGATGGCCACTAGATCCCCCCTCAGCCTTCTCTTGTGGAGGCTGAACAGGTTCAGGTCCCGCAGTCTCTAATTGTAGGGTCTGCCCTGTTGTCCCCGGATCATGCGAGTGGCCCTCCTCTGGACCCTCTCCATGCTGTCCATATCCCTCCTGAAGTGCGGCACCCAGAACTGGATGCAGTACTCCAGCTGCTCGTTCTTACTGCCCAAGTGCAGCACCCTGCACTTGTCAGTATTGAATCCTATCATTTGCCCACCCCTGTAATCTGTCCAGGTCCAGCTGTATCCTGTCCCTCCCTTCTAGCTTGCCCACCTCGCCCCAAATCTTGGTGTCATCAGAGAATTTAAACAGGGTGCTTTTCACCCCTTGTCCAAGTCGCTAATAAAGAAATTGAACAGCGCAGCTCTAAGGACTGAGTCCTGGGGGACTCCACTGCCCCCAACCCTCCAGGTTGAAAAAGACCCATCCACCACCACTCTCTGGGTGCGGCCCTCCAGCCAACTAGTGACCCATTTGACTGTGTAGGTATCAATGCCACAGTGAATTGGAAGATGCATGTTCATCATCTTCATCAAGACCATGCTTTCTTGGACAAGAGTCTGTCCAGCACCTGAGCCCAGACAATTTCCCCCACCCTAAGCAGGAGTTAAAAGTAATACTAACTAGGTGCCTCTACACATGTGCCCCACTGTGCATTTGGTACTGCACAGACATTTAGTACTTGCTTTAGACTAAATGACAGTAGCTTGATGCTACTGTGCAGTAGCAACGGTGTCCTGGTTAGTGCCCGCTGATGCTATGTTGCCATAGCAATGAGCTATGTCACCGTAGCTCATCACTATGGCAGCATAGCATCTTGTGTAGACACACCCACTCTGTACTAAAGTATTGTTGAGATCTCTGCTAGAATATTCTGCTGAACAGAGTTTACAAAATTAACTTGGAATAATTGATAAACAAGCTTTAGTATGGCAAACTTAAGGTGCTTAGGCTTTTTAACTTATTGAAAAGAAGGGTGAGAAGCAACTTCACTAAGACCCAAGGAACACACTGAGAGAGAAGGTACTTTCTCTTCTTCCCCTTTCTCTTCCAGGAAAAGATGCTTGCTACAAGAGGCCTCTTTAATCCAGCCAACACTGAACAAGATATGAAGACTCAAAGTTTAAGCTATGCAAATTCTAAGAGAAAAGAAGGCATATGTTTTTGAAAGTGAGAGAATTTAACTACTGGACTGACTCACCAAGGGTTGTGGCCATTGAAACTTTAAAGTCAAATGAGATCTGCTGCTGAAATATAGTTCAACCATTATTGCCATTTATATGAGTGAAACATACTGTGGTAGTGGCTACCACACACAGCCTTAAATTCAGTGAAAACCGTGAACCTGCCTACCTTCAAAGAAGTTGCTTGGCTGGAGAAAACAGAACACACTGCCCCCTCCAAAGGTATACTGCAATGATTATTTGCCTCAGAAACCACCGTGTACCTTAAATACAGACCTGTATTTAATAGATACAATTGACCCTACTTATACCCGAGGGCATTATGAACAGAAAAATTCAAAATTATGCACTAAGTCCTGGAGGCTGCATGTGGCAGCATGAAGCTGGCCCAGCCTGGCCTGCTGGTGCACACCTTCAAACTAGACTGCACATGGAGGCAGGGAGTAGCGTGCTGTCGGGCCAGGCTGGTTCTGTGACTCATGTGTGGCTTCCTGCTGAAGTCCTGGATGCCCCACATGGAGGCATGGAGCTGGCAGCCTGCTGGTGTGCATCTCCTGCCTGCAGTGCTGCAAGCCCCATGTGCTAGCAAGGACCCCACCCAGTTTGGGTCAAAAGCACGTGCCAGCAGGCCAGCTGGGCTGGCTTTGTGCCACCATGTGCAGCCCCCAGGATTCAGCTGGAGCCACGTGCCACTGGGGAGCTCTGCCTGCCGTGGCCATGAGCGCCCTGAGGGCCTGCTGCTTGCTGCTGCCGCCAGGTGGTGGCAGGGCTGTGCAACATGAAGAAGGTGTGGGGGGCCACACCCTTCCACATACCCCCCCCAAGCCCACCCCCACCTGCAGGCAGGAGCTCCCCTCCCCACTCACCAGCTGTGCATGACTCAGTACATCCACATGGGGGTCCCAGCTGAAGTGCCAGGAGCCCCCCACAGAGGTGGAGGCACACAGCGCACCCGAGTTAAATTATGCAAAATTATGCAATTATGTGTGGTCATACGTTTTGTACGCAAAATTGAGCAGGAACATAATTGCATAATTCCCTGGGGTGCATGTAATGGAGCCTACATAGCAACCTGGGAGAGATGCTTTTGAAAAGATGGTGAGTGTCCCAGGGGTACCCTTAGCCAGGGAAATACAGATCACAGGAGAAACTGAACAGAAGTGAGCCTTGGTCAAGAGTACAACATATTGCATGGCAGTTCAGGTTGCTTGCAATCATCTACTGAAGGAATTGGGTGTATATACGTGGTGGCATCTGATGCAGAGAGAACCAACAGCCTGCAGCATTTTGACTATTGCTTCCTCCTAGAGAATAACAAGATGTCTGTGCCTACTAGGTGCCAAAAACTTTAGATTCCTTCAATAATCATACTGCTTGGTGGGACGCCAGTTGTTTGGTTTGGTGGTGGCTCCCTGCTCTATTCTCTTTACCAAAGGGGCCCAACCTTTTGGCAGGCATGTCATAAATCAGGTCCATACCCTTCCTGAGAGCTACTTTAATCCCCTTCCCTTCCTCAATCTTCTGCTTTGCTTTCTGCTTCCACTCCTGTATTCCCTGTCCAAATTTGCTGCCTTGCTTTCCACTTCCTGCCCTATCTCCTCTCCTATCTGCCACATGCCACACACAAAGACTGCATCTGCCACTTCTGGCACCCACGGGTTGACCACCTCTGCTCTTGACCACAGTCACTTTTACTTTATTATTTCTTATTCCTCAGCATTCATGACTCCTAAGAGATTAACACAGGTTAAACACTGAACCCTCATGAGTGCTAGAATGGCCTTTTGTATTATTTTCTTCTTCCTCTGTGTGCTGCCTCCCTTGAACCTTTCCTTCCCCACCTGTTATTTCTCTCCGCTACCCGCTGCATGCATGTAACTCTTCACCACTCAGCACTTGTTCCCACCTTCAAGTCCAAATGGCCAGTAGCACTCCCTCCCACTTCTCTCCTCCCCAGTGCTCTCCTGTGGGGGTGTTTATCTAGCAAGAGAGTGATAAATACATCAAACCTGTCAGTGTCTTTTTCCTCTGGCTGCAGAGAGGTGCCCCCCTGCTGGGTGAGATCACTTCCCACCAAGATGGATGGCTTTCCCATTACTGACAGCTCTCCAACTGGGAGTAATCGGTGTCCAACTGAGAGAGGTGTGCGGCTGATGTTGTTAAATGGCACTTAGGCTCAATGGAAGACGAGCGTAGTCCAGTTCAAATATTGCTACTCTGCCTTATGGTGGTGTTGACAGAGAACAGCTGACTCTCCTCAGTCTTCACACCAGTGATTTTCCAGGCAGGACATAGAAACCAGAAATATAGTACTCCTGCTTGCATCTCAGGGTAAGCAACTTCCTGGTTCCTACATGGTAATGGTACCTGGAACATGCAGCTGTTTGTACTTAAATTTACTGGTTGACACAAAGCCAAGAAAAGTGATAGGTGAGGAAGGGCGCAGGAAATGCTTTTGTCATTTGCCTTCATGCACAGGTCCTTTTCGTAAGGCCAAGCAGTTTAGGTCCCCCACTGGAGACTATTTGAATGTAATAGTTCTGTGCTGCTCTTCTTGCTATGAATGAGCTCCTGGGACTAGAGTTAGTTGGGAATTAATTTTATGACTGAAAACTTTTAAAGAAAATGATCTTTCCATGGAGAACTATTTGGGGGGGGGGCAAGAATTATTGTTATCTGAGATATCCAGATAGAGGTACGTGTGTTGATAGCAACAGCTTTGCTATTGTAGGGCTGGAACTGGTTCTTTAGTCAAATAAATCCATTTTGTCATCTTGTTTTTTTTATTCAGTAAAGAAAAAGTAGTAAGCTTACCATTAAGAGAACTGGGACCAGAACAAGTCATGCTGAAGTAGGCCATTTGGGACTCTCTGACTATTAAGTTGGGCTTTTCAAAGAATCTTAAGGAAATCCGTTGCTCATATCTCAGTGATATCTTTTACATATGTAGTATATGCAGCACTGCTAATCTTCCCTGAAGTCTCTTTGGTCCATTATCATTGAGGCTGATCTGTGAAGTGTGCTCACTTTTCATGCTGTTTAATGAAGATGTTCCTGTCCCTGAATATTATATCTATCTGCCTCACGGCTAATGGGAAAAAAGTAGCTATTATTATTATCAGCAGTACAGATGAGTTTCTTGGCAGTAAGGTGGTACAGTTACTTGGGCAATCAAACAAGTCAGTTATTATTTCCAATATATTTTGAGGAAATCACTGCTGTTTAAACTCTAATCATGGCTTGATCACAGCAACACCTCATTTAAAAGCATAAAAGCTTTCACTCAATAGACCATCTGCTTTTTTTAATTGCCAAACAATTAAATAAATTCTCTTGACATATAACCACCAGTTTCCCACCACTCAGAAAATGGATTCAGTGCCTTCGCATTAGTGAACTTGCGGTATTACAGCAAAACCTGGGGGAAGAACAAGCAAGTGAAAAGAGATATTTTAAGAATGTGTGCTGCTCTGTAGTACAATATAGCATGGTTTTAGGGACAGATTTTTCTACCTTTACACTCATCTAATCATACGGCCCTCATCTCCAGTGTTTCTTGGATTTCAACCACACGGGACCCCTGGAAGGTAGGGACTATTTATCCCCATTTTGCTCCTGACAATACGCCACCCACACACTCCTGTTTGCAAGCACCAAACTTGGAAAGATGCTGGTGGAGATGTTCTAGAGCAAGGGCATTGTATACCCAGCCCATGGCTGCATTCAGATCAGGGAGTTGTTCCCTCTGGCCTGCAGGGCTCCTTGCAGGCCAGGGACAATTGGAGGTGTGGGAGAGAAAAAACTTGGGGGTAAAATGATTGGTCCCTGTTGTTATAGGACATAAATATGCAGCTGCTCTCAATTCCTTTTTGAGAGCACTATACTTGAGAAAGGTTGTTCTGTTGTTGTTCTAGTGGCCATACTGGCCTATTTCCTTCTTTGGAGTGTGTGAGTGGAAGAGGGTAGGTGTGATGAGCTCAGGGCTGGCGTGGCCAGGGGATGCTGCTGCCACAATGAAGATATGCTCTAGGAGACTTGTCCAAAGTCATAGATGTTGTTGTTTAAGGCAAAAACAGAACTGATGTCTCAGTCATAATCCATTGGACCATCCTCATTACCTTTTGCACTGAATCACGCTCACTTCTGGAAGTCTTTTTATTGAATTTGATTTCTGGAAACTTCAGGGCAAGACTGACTTGAGTCACAACATATGAAGGGCCAGATTCTTTTGCAGTTAGGTATTTCAGTGGACTTAGCCCTTGAGAAACAGTTAATGAAAATGGTGAGTGGGTTGTCCTCCTCTTTGCTGCTTTTTTGCAATTCATTCTTAAGAATAAGATTATGGTGTGTTACAAAAGAAGATGTATTAATGGATTTTCAGGATGGGAATGCCATGGTATAGGACTGTATTCAGGCATCTTAAGTACACTTAGGCTCCAAACAAGTTGAATAGAAACAGAAAACTTTGGTGGTCTCACGTTAACCCCTCCTGCATTGTTGCTGACACCACAAGGAAGACTGTGTCATTTCGGATGACAGCCCTGAAAATAACATTAGAGTAAGCATGGTAAAGAACAATCCTGCATTGGCATGGACATTATCAGTTAATAGATTACAGACTTTTTCAGGTCTCTGATATCAGTGTTCAGTTCATGCTTTGGACAGATGCTTACCCACAACAAACTGTCATCTAAGGTCCTCCTGCAGGGTAACTGTTCTTGCAACACCATCGTACAGAGCTGATAACTTATATTAATCAGATCCTGACTCACAAGGTGTTGACTTCCCTCAACTGCCGTTGACTTCAAGTGGAATTCAAGGTGCTGAAAATACTTATTCTTCAGAGATACCACAAACTTTATAGATAGCAATAGTTTTAGTTAGCAGTACTGCACACGGGATCTTGAATCTGAGATATGTTCTCTCACACATCAATGACCTTCTTTACAATATACTGTCCAAAAAGAAGAGATGTCAGCAAATTCTCAGGCAGCATTCCAAGTCATGTAAGTCCTTAAAAATATAGAAATCCAAAGAGGTTCCTGGTCCCAGCATCCTTAATTTCTCTAGGGAAGTCCAGAAACATTCAATAAAAATCTATGTTTTTATCTCCCTACCAACTGCATACTTCCATTTTTTTGGAAGGACTACAGTGGTTTGAGATGGGCTGTAAAGAGTTAAAACCTCATTTCCCCTCCTCTCCCTTTATTGTTTTAATTGGCTGTTCTGATGACCTGACCGCCTCTTTGATACACATCAAATGCCTGCCGTGAAATACGGAGCATGTCAGCCCATCGAACAAGGGTCAACCCGATTGTCAATAAGGTTATTAATCAGGTCTACCCAAGCAATGGATTCAATCCAGGCTAAAAGCACCAGATGCAAATGAAGCAGCAGAGCAAGGGCCGACAGCTCATGGAAGGGTTATTGGTACTGAGGCAAGGGGCTACAAGCTTCAAACTGGGAGGAGGCGGCAAACTTCAAACTGGGAAGAAGATACAACGAGCAAATAGCAAAAAAGTAACTGTTTTGCCAGATCAAACAAGTTAAGCTAGGTGAGACAAGGCAACATGCAGGTGGTCAACAAGTTAGACAGTGGGGAGGTGCCCTTAAAGGGATAAACAGTCCTGGGTATGGCTTCCTTGGGATAGAAACAACACTCAAGTTGCAAGGAGTAGTCATGGGAGCAACTGACAAGTTGTGTTAACTGTAGTGGTAGCCTGCACAGTAGCTGCTGGGACAGCATAACCACATTCAAATGACTTTTTGTGGGAGAATGGGAATCAAATTAAGGGCAATATTCAAGTTAAGTTTGAAATGAAGACAATCAACCCAATGTTGAGCCTGATGCTCTAATGTGAATCTTTTTACATCAGCTGAGGATGTAACAACTTCTGAAATACAAGCCCTTTCCAGTAGAACTGGGGAAGGAGACTAAAGAAAATTTGGTCCTAGCCAAGCATGATAGTCTGGCTTATAGATTCATTGATTCACAGATTCACAGATGCAAGGGTCAGAAGGGACCTCAACGGATCATCGAGTCCAACCCCCTGCCTAGGCAGGAAAGAGCGCTGGGGTCAGATGACACCAGCCAGATGCCAATCCAGCCTTCTCTTAAAGACCACCAAGGTAGAGGAGAGCACCACCCTTGGAAGCCCATTCCAAATTATGGCCACCCTTACCGTGAAGTTTTTCATGACATCTAGCCTAAATCTTCTCTCTGTCAGTTTGTGACCATTGTTCTTGTTACCCCAAGAGGAGCCCTGGTGAACAGAGCCTCTCCAATCCCTTGCTGCATCCCCCTAATGAATTTGTAGGTGGCCACAAGATCACCTCTCAGCCTTCTCTTGCGGAGGCTGAAGAGATCCAGGTCCCTCAGTCTTTTCTAATAGGGCTTGTCCTGTAAGCCCCTAACAATACGAGTGGCCCTCCTCTGGACCCTCTCGAGTCTATCAACATCCTTCTTGAAGTACAGTGCCCAAAACTGGACGCAGTACTCCAACTGTGCTCTGACCAATGCCGCATAGAGGGGAAGTATCACCTCCTTGGATCTGTCATGCATCTGCTGATGCATGATAAAGTGCAGTTAGCTTTGCTGATGATTTCATCACACTGATGACTCATGTTCATCTTGGAGTCCACTATGACTCCAAAATCCCTTTCCACTTCTGTGATGCTGAGGGGGTCGCTTCTTAGCCCATAGATATGCTGGATATTTTTGCACCCTAGGTGCAGCACTCTGTACTTGTCCTTGTTGTAGTACATCCACTGACTTCTTCAGTGACAAGCCAATTGGCATGGGTAAACCTGCCAAAAAGCCATTATGCTATCTATTCTAAGTACCCCATATGATTTCTGTGTTCTTGGCTCTTGCTGGTACAATAGAAGATATCACAAACCCCCCCCACCCCCGCAACCTTCTGGCATGTTTCCTGGACCAACATGGCTGGAACAACACTTCACCCCTGCTACTAAGGTAGAGAATTCAAGAGGAAATGTCTAACCTGCATACACAATCCTATAGATTACACACGCATGGTATCATACAAACATGGTAACACTTCTGATGGTCATACAAAATTACTAAACTTTGCACACACATATGTTTACACATGTGTGATAGGTTGAAGCATAGGAAGCTGTAAATTAGATAGATGGTACTAAAGGATACTCTAGTGTTTGAAGTACCACCCTGGTTGCTGGTTAGAAATTCTTACTATAAAGAGGTTTCCTTTGCTATACAATAATGTTCCTCATGTGCTAATTACCTGCATTACACACTGCACATACATATAAATCTATGTAAATAAACCTACATCTGACATTAAGGCCATACAATCACACAGATGGATATATGCAAGATTACAAACCCATATACCATATTCATCTCACTCGTATTCCTCTGTCCAGTACTGAAAATTCCCATTTTTCCTTATGCCCCAACACTGTATGCTCAGTAGATGAAAAAAAGCTCTCTTTCTATGAACTTCAAGCCAACTGCAGCAGCCACTGTGTACTAACTTCACACCCTCTGCTTCTCTACCTCTGCCCTTTGCTGCACCTCCTTGTGCCACTGCCCACGTCCATTGAGTCAGAGGTTGAAGAGGTACAAATATTTGAACATCTCGGGGGTAATGTGCAGTGCACTGGCCTTTAGAGGCATGCCAGCCAAATGTTCATCCTGGAATAACAAACAAGGTGGGGAGCAAAGAAGAGAAAAAGTCAAATAAGATAAAAGAGGGTCTCCATGCCAAATAGAATAAAATCAATACAGACAAGAGAGCAAAGAAGATCATGGAGTCCAGCAGCTTTTGAGTCCATCAAACAGCCATTTAGGGGGACTAGACAGCACAGAAGACTGTTAAAGAAACAGAGGTTTTCACTTCTTTGTCTGTCTAGCATTAGGGCTTTAACAAGCAAAAGTCAACATTTATCCAATGGCTAATATAAAGGATTAGTTTGTGGTTTCCATCTAGCTCCTTACTAGTGAAGAGATATCTATATCACAAACCTCCAGTCACTGCTGGAACTCTTAGACCCAGACAGAATGGGGCTGAATGGATAGAACAAAGGATTTTCTCATTTGCTCACAACGTGGATCTTCCAAAATAAGGAATCAGCTATTGGTATGGTTGAAGGTACCACCATGAACAGAAGAAAGGCCTGAAACACTGCTATTGTACTTCCTATTGTACCATGGATTTAGGGACTTCTTTCTGAGGGCAGCTAAAGGTTTCTTCTGCCATCTGAGAAACATTCTTCAAATACATTCCTCTCATCATAAGGCTTGAATCCATTTACCTGACTACAGCATATATCATCCTTCCTATGCATCATGTTGCATTGGTGAATGCAGCCCTCAGTGATGAAAAGCACAAAAGGAAAGGAAGTGCTAAGAGAACCACAGGTGTAAAGACCATATGGAAAGGTGTTCTACCAGCTTGGGACCAGATGGAAGAAAGCCCCGTCCCTGAACATTGCACAGAACACTGCTGATTTCAGAAGTGATAAATCATAAACTTGGTGTAGACTAGAAAAGAAGCATAGTCACAGACCACGTAACAGAGATGAGGTGACCACAATATAGAGAATGTTAAATAAAAGGACAATTCCACATCTGCAAAACAGGCATGATAAT
The DNA here is from genome assembly GCF_052110815.1 of Crocodylus siamensis. Lineage (NCBI taxonomy): Eukaryota > Metazoa > Chordata > Crocodylia > Crocodylidae > Crocodylus > Crocodylus siamensis. Next base: position 51,675,309 of record NC_143403.1, read on the forward strand.
TCTTCATTTCTCCCAACTGCTGTGTGCCTTGTTTATTTAGAGTAGAGATTCCTTATGCCAGGGGCTATATCTTCTTATGGATTCATACAATTCTTAACCCAAATGGGAACCAGCTTCAGTTGTGTTAATGTAGCTCGGTAACTATAATACAGAATATTAATGATGATGAAGATAATGATGATGATGTTAGGAAGTAGACAAGACATAAGGTTACTGTGGTTAATATTCAATATGTTCTGTATCCACCAGCCTGAAATGACACAGGAGCCTATAGTGTGGCATCTTGCTCAAGCTAAGTGAACCATTACATTTCCCTAGACATGTAGATTTTATATTGACAGCTAGTTAAAGCTTTACATCCTTATGGGCTTTCAAATCCTGTTTATGGCCTGGAAGGTTATCCATGACCTTGACTCCTCTTATATTGGCAATCTTCTCATTTCTTGCATCTCAGAGAATATCTCTGACATGGGGGAATGGGCCCTGTTGAGACATATGAGCACTAGAGTGTTATGCTGTCAAAAGCCCCCCTGTGTGCAATTGCCTGTGTAATCACCAAATTACTCCTGCTCTGACAAGGACTAGAAATCTCTTTCAACCACAGTAGCATTTTTATGCATCTTTCTATGGCATGGACCTATGTAACAGAGCCAAGAGAAAGCTGAGCTGTTGTGAAAGACACACAGGAATAAGGAAACTGGCTGGAGCATAAGCACATGGGACCACCAAGGATGGCCCTGACATGAGACCACCCAGTTCCCTACTTAGCCCTGTTCTGAGGAACTAGAACCTCAGAGACCATTAGCCTTTGTCCTCACCCTGGGTCCTTGGCCTGTGTTTTATAAAGTCCCATATCTCCACTGACTTCCTGCAAGTGATCTCTCACAGTAAATCATTCTGGTCAGCCACCCTCCCTCCTGGCAACATCCTGTTCTTCCCTTGAAATAGACTCCCACTAGCTATTCTGAGATTTGATATCCATCTTAAATAAATGTCTCTCCAGACTCAACTCCCTTTTCCATGCCACATTATTGCCTGTCTCTCTAGAATGGCTGCAGTTCAAGGGACACATACAAAGGCCTCCTACTCATTTTTTATATTAGGCTTACCTTATAAGTCCTCTTTCTTTCCACCATTTTCTGAGATGCCCAACTTCAGAGATGCCTAACTTCAGATGCATTCACACAACTATTCATCTGTGTTTCAGGTGTAACTTATCAAAGGAATGTAGCAGGCTCACCTTTCAGAGCTTGGGTTGAGTCCCAGGCTTGAGATCGTGCTGTTTTGATTGGTGGCGCTAATCCACCAATCAGGAGGCAGCAAGAGAAATAGAGTCATGCCCCTTTCCTGAGGGGAGGGGGAGAGGAGCTTAGCCGGACCTGATTGAAGACTGTAAAGTGTCAGGCCCAGAAGACTTCAAGGGCAGAGCCCTGGCATGTATAAAAGGAGCTGTGTGCCCAGCACAAGTGGCAGATCCAGTGAGGGATTCAGAAAAGTGGAGCCAAGAAAAGCTGGGCAGCTCTCCCCCCATGGGGAATAGGACCAAGGCTCCTGAAGCTGCCACTGGAGAAGCAGCCTTGGGAACAGTGCAAGACTGCTTGGGCTGTTGACAGTGGACAGGGACGGTGCGCAGAGACCCGGTCCTGGGAGCGGTGTGAGACTGCCGGTGCCCATCACGGTGCATGGTTCTGTGCATGGAGCCCAGCCTTTGGGAGCTGCAAGCAGTGGCTCAAGCCTGCAACCCCAGAGGACCAGCAGGCCACATGGTGCACATGGGCCCAAGCCTTGGGAGCCATGGCAGGGCAGCTCAGGCATCATTGTGAGTAACCCTGGCAGGAGGCTGGGCAGGGAGGTGCACAGCGATGCACAAGGGACCGGTGCCAGGGAGCAGCAGAGTCTGTTTGGGTTAGCCACCCGGTGTAAGGACAGCCAGCCAGAGCCTGAAAGCCTGGCTTGTGCTAAAAGAGCCCTCGGTGCTGAGTCAGGGCATGGGGAAATAGTAGTGCTGTAGCATAAGGCCCAGCACCCAGGAGCCATCAGCAGTGGTGCAGCAGCTGAGAGGAGCTGTGCCCCCGGTGCCTGGAGTGGGGTACAGGGTGGGGGGAGCCCAGTGGCACGGGAGAGGCCTGGAGAGGCACTCCAGCAGAGGAGAACCCATCGAGGTGCACCTTGACCACTGCCATCTGATGGAACGTGAGTCATTGGGCCCCTGGGTCCCACATGGGAAAGACATTTGGGGTGAGCAAACCCAGAGAAGGGGCTGGCTGAGCATCCCCCCAACAAGTCAAGGCCCTAAGGGGAGGGGCCCCTAGTGCTTCCTGGACACCCCCCAAGGGACCCCATTGGAAGGAGGACTGTCTCTTGCCATGGGTCAGAAACTATATTAACAGGTGTTAACAGGAACAGGTGTTATTAAGGTTGTTCCTGTTTGTGCCTTATATTTTGTAATTGAAATATTATATTGTGATGTTGTATTGTGTTGATGCTGCTAAAATTGTTTTATTGTCATGGGTAAATAGTGTTATTTAGGGTTTGACCTTAGTTATTAGTTAATGTTCACTGTGTAAATATATGTATGTGATAGTTAGCTTTATGTTTATGTATATTATATGTATAATATACAATAAATTGTATATAGTTAAGAACTTAGGGCTTGGGCTAACTGCAGAGGAAAGTGGGATTTGCTTGAAATTCTGGCTTCCTTCTCACAGCACCCCCTCTTGCCTACCCATCCCATCCGATTGAGAATAGGGCACACCCTTGGGTGTACCCAAGATACAGGAAAATTACCAAAACCAAGGAAGAGTAGAGAGAGAGAGAGAGAGAGAGATGGTTTTATATAAAAATAATGCTCTAAGAGGGACAGGCTACTTTTTTAACTCTCTCAAACATTTTAAGTAATGGAGAACTCAGAGATGATGTTTTGTTCCATATCCTTAACCTTCAGACCTCCCATCCTCACAGGAGGGGATGAAGGTCCTCTATCAAGGACACCCAGTCCTTGAAACTGTTCCCTCTGTTCAAGATCTCCATGCTACACTGTTCTCTGTATGCTTGACCTTCTGAACTCAATGAATAGACTCACAGTCAAAAGGAACCCTATGTATCCTTGGTATATTTCCCCTGATCCCTATCTATCATCTGTCTGTCTAGTAGCCCTTATACTAAGCCTATCATTGTGGCAAGGAATTTATAGTGAATCTTAGTAGGTATACACCAAAGCTAATTTTTCCCATATATTTTGTCACGTTCTCAACCATCTCTTAAATGGTAGTAGATAAGTGTGCCCCACAGCAGGATAGCAATGCTAGAGTCCCTACAAGTAATGAAATCACCCAGGGTCACTGAGACTTGCCCACTCAAATTTCAAACATTTCTGGGATGTATAGTACTTTCCTACCCACCTACCTTCATTTTCATTTTCCTTCATCTTTTCATATCTTGTGGTGTGCCCCTGTCAGCCCTCTGGCAACCCTGCTATCCTAAGTCTGTCCCAATGGCTTGTAAGACGTCTGTTCCTGACCCAGGAAGAATTGTATGGATCTTCCTAGTTCCACAGACCCATCTTTCTTTCTTTTACATACCAGAGTAACTGACTAATTCATTAATAGTTAATTTGACAGCAAGCCAGTTGTTATCTTTAAGAAGAAGCAGGAGCAAACTAGCATATTTCCAAGACAGAGGAAAAGCAGAGGAGGAATCAGAGAAAACAGGCTTTATTCACAAGAACAAAGTGGGGTGAATAAAAGGACATGGCAGTCTCCTAAAATGCCCTAAGAGTTTATAAAGTCATCTTATTCTATCACACCCTCCTCCCCTCTCTTGCCCTTCATCTCCTTATCATCCAACTCATTCAACCATGTCACTGACATATGTACTTAGCAGCAGTTATCATCAGCGGCACATAAATAAATGGCAGGTATCAAAGAAACAAGGTCCTCAACTCATCATGAATATTTCAGAGGGAAGCGACATGAAAAGCTTGAGTGTCCCAGCCTCTCCAATTTCCAACAGAAGGGAAGAAAAATACAAACTGCACAGGCACACAACATGCGCGCACACACACAACATCTGTTGGCTTGGCCATCACATGCACATAGTTCATTTCAAGGCAAACCCATATATGTTACTAGACAATCTGTCACTTTTAAAAAATATATAAATATATATAATAAATCTCCTCTGTATAATGTGTAAACTCTAAGCAGCTGGCAAGAGGGCAGTGGTGATTTAATGCAAGAAAACTGCTTTGCTGAAGGGGTTAGGGACTAGATAGCTAGGGCTGTAACAAGAAGCCTCTTTGACAAAGGCGCAGAGTGGCATCTTTTCACACAATTATATGTGGGTCACATTAACCTCTGCTGTGCAGGATTTCCATGAACTGCTTCTGTCTGCATGTCACTGCAAAGAAATCAAAGCAGAAATCCTGTTTCCTCTCTCTCTGTTTGCCGGACAGTAAGGTAAAATGCTGAGGAGAGAGAAGAAATTCTCAGCTTGTCAAAAAAAGAAGCAGGCTGTTGGCAGAAATGCAGCTCAGATCTAAAATATAAGGAGTTTGTTGGTGAACTCAGTGACTAGCTCTGAATCTTAGTATCCAAGTTGTTTCAATAACTAGAAAAATCAGTCAAAGGGAAGATCTAAGCTTTTAAGTATCTTCAGTGGAATAGACTCATATTGCTCAGATGCCTATATTTGTACCCAAGCACACTTCGTTAAGATCAGTTGACATCCCAACATCTATTCCAATATCTATTATTGGAAAATATTTGCATTTATTTCAATAGGCTAATATATTTTGTTTGCTTCTGGAGCCCATAAACTCTCCTTCTCGCCCCCCCCCCCCCGTCTTCATTTAAGATTTACAAACATAAATCACCAAAATCACCATATTCCATTAAACCAAAACATTTTTTTCTTTACCAGATCTTTTTTCAGGAAGCTTCACTGTTTTTTATAAACATAAATAGAAAATATATTAATCTGGCAGCTCAATTTTTTAACAGGTTAACTTTGCCATATTTTTCCCCCTCTGCGATCCTCTGGAAGTTTGTTCTTTTGATTGATTTATTCTCTGACAATATGTTGTATACTATTCCTCTCAGAGAGGCCTATAATAGATCCCTCTAGAGAGTTTGGTTTAGCATACAGCAAATAAGTGGTCTTCTACATTCAAAAGAAAACTGCATTTAAATTCTGTGGCATGTGCCCCTAAATTCTGGAAGGCACAGCACAGAGAAACATCCTGGAAATTGTGTGGTTTCACTTACACTAAAATATGATGCTTTCAATGAATGAATTAAGGAAATAGATTGACTTTTATTAGTAAATGTTTAGGATTGGGAATCCAAAAAAAAGTTGACAAAGCCAGTAGGGAAATACAGATCGCCCGAGTGAGGGACTAACAATAGAGGGATGGGGGTGAGGAGGGGAACGCGACTAGGTTACAGGAGATACAAAGTTAGCCATCTAAGCCTGGGGGTGAGGAATGGGGGGGAGGGAGGGGGTTTGCGATGACGAGAGAGAAAGGAGGTAGATGCACACAAACCTGTTACAATGGTCCGCAGTGGTGGATGAGGTGGTTCAAAGGAAGTGTCTCAGTCCATATAGAGTCTCATCCCGGGGGTCCTCTTTGGGTGGAGCAGGGTCATCCGTGGTTGAAGAATCCTACACTTGATCTGAGCCTTCAAGAGGCCGAGAAGCGACTACTACTTTCAGTAGTAGTCCCCGTGTTGCTTTTATTAGCATTATATTGGCATTATTTTTAAAGTCATTCCCATTCTTCACTTGAGAGTGTACTACAGATTTCTGTATTTGCAAGACATGGCACAAACTGGAGAAGTCTTGGGGTGGTGGTTTAAGATCCACTGTAGGAGTTAAGACTTGACTTTTAAAGGCATTTAAGACCCTAATTTCCACTGAAATCAAACTAAATTAACCCTTTGTCTCAGAGTTAACACCTTCATTACAACAAATGGAGCTGGGAGGAGGTGGGGAGGGCTTGGGCAGCTGACTTCTCTCAAAACTATAGTTTCAGGCTGTCTACAGATGCAGAATATCACACACACTTTATTCCAAGCTTAGAGTCTAAAATAAATTTTGCAACCACAGACTATATAGGTTGGCTATATATCTGTTTGCATTAACACAATGTCTAGATGCTTCAACCAAAGGGTAAGGTCCCATTGTACTGGGCAGTAGGCAAACGTATAATGAGAAACAGTTAAGTTATGGACAATATCCTGCTTGTAGAAATAATGTGGTCATAACTATTTAACTGCAAGATTGATTGGCTGTCACCTTCTTAAATAAATTAGTCTGGAAAATCCTTCCCACTTTACCTTCTCCCACCTTTATGAGAAACTGCATATATTGTTGATATGAGCAGGGAACTTGGATATAGACTCTGGGTTCAGTTTTTGGGCTTTGCTACTGACTTTCTACAGAGCAAAAACTAAACACAGACAATACATGGTGAACTGGAAATTAACAGATTTGAGGACACGGAAATCAACCTGCAGGATATTCACAAGAAGAGGGAAACTCAAAATGTATGGAATAAAGCATTTATGGTGAAATATTTGCTGAAGTCTATATTTTACCGATTTGCTTGTTCACCATTATTAGTCTATCACTACTTGTGTGTTCAATGTTTTTAGTGCTCCCATCATGGAGTCTTTGGGATTGGGAACCCAGAACATGGTCTCCAGCTACGTGCAATGCTCTGGGTTTGGGATCTTAGAGTGCAGACTTCCTTGCCTAGGACTAAAGCCTATGTACAAGAGGTAGGCATTTTTAATCAGCAAATGTATCCATGCTGTTGTTACAGAGCCTGAGAGAAAAGCTATCCTTGAGTGAACTGAGTAGGAAGGCCACAGCTTGGGTCCCATATAAGTGAATTTCACCCTAGTAGGTGGTTTAGTTATCAAAAATTCAAAGTTTCTCTACACTACAGACATTACTACTGTATAATATAGAGATAACTAAGCTAGCTTTTAACTAGCTAACTCTGGGACTAAAAGCAAATGAGTTGTGACAGCATTATACCAGTGCAAGCCAACTAACCTTGCCTTGTTTCTTTACAAATTGATTCAAATGATCAAAGTGTTGTACTGTAATCATTAAACCTTCAGACACACTGCACTGGAGTAGGCACAGGTTTCAACTCCATAGCCACATTATTAGTTTGATCGCAGTGCTGTGACCACGAGTGTTCAAGCAACTGTTTTTCACTGGACCTAATATGGGCAACTGGTGCCACCTTTGTCGGGGGGGGGGCATATGCCCCACCTGCAATCAGTTCTGCTGACCAGGGAAAGGGTCCCCCCATGGCTGAACCCACAAACCAGGGGGGAGGGGGGGAGGGTCCTCCTGTGGCTGATCTTGCTGCCCAGGAAGACCCCTGTGGCCTATTCCGGAATGGCCAATCACTGCAGCCAATCACTACAGTTTCTTCCGGGAGTGACTGTGGTTGCTTCCTGGAGCAGCTGCAGCAATCAGCCAGTGCTTGTGGGGGGAAAGGGGGGGCACCAGTGCTCCCAACTGCCTCCCCTGCCCATTGCCTAAGCAGTGAGTGCAGCTGGTCAGGGGGTGCGCCGGCACTCTCAGGGGTTGCATGTGCATCCCTGGGCACTCCCTACACATCACCACTGGGACCTAAGGACTATTTTGTGCCCTAAAGCTTGTCTATTATCTCTCCCAGCTATATTGTTGGTCCAATAAAAGATATTACCAAACAACATTATTAGTTCCCTTCAGGTTTCATTCAGTTAGCTCATCCTTTTATTGTCTAGTTTCACCAACAGTTAAGACTAGATTCAGTGAAGTGCTTAGCATGGTTTGTTAATCAGGGATTTAGGGGCTGGTCCTTCTCTTTTGTTCACTGGTATATGTTAGGAGCCATTGGAATTCACTTTGCTCACTCCTTCCTTCCCAATGGTGCCTGTCCACATCTTAAAGTTCCAGCCAACTCTCACACTGAAATTTCCATGAAAGATGATCTTGTCCTCTTTCAGGATGATAGTCAGGATTTCATCCAGGTCAGCATAAACCTGTTCTATTTGTTCTTCCTCAGCACCAAGTATTGGGGCATATGCACTGACGATGGTAGCAAACAAAATGTTGGTCAGTTGGAGGTGGAGATTCATGAGGTGCTCATTAACGTCAACAAGAAATTTGATCATTTGGCTGACAATCTGGTTTTTACTGGTGAAATGAATGCCATCTATTCTCCTGTCATTTGCAGGTTTCCCTTTCCAGAAGAACATACTGTATTGCCATCCCCTTCCTCCCTCAGGTGGTCCTTGTCTACACATCTGGTCTTGCTGAGAGCAGTGATATCAAAGTTATACTGTGAGAGTTCTCAGGCAACAATAGCTGTTTTGCATTCAGGTCTGTTATTGTTTGGATCATCTAGTAGGGTTTGTACATTCCAGGATGCAAAGGACATTTTTGTGTTTCAACCACAATTTGAGTATACCTCCTGGAAGTAGCAATCCAATTGGGTAAGGTAAAGCTGGACAACCTATGTTTGGGGCATCTTTTCTAAACCTGTCCCCTTCTTCAGGGTCAGCAGAAGGGATCTTAAAAAGGATTGCTCAGCCATGATTACAGCTGTCAAATTACCCTTCTGGTCCATATCAATGGTAAAGTGACCACCATGTGACCACCCCCTGCATGTGGATCCACGTCTAGAGACTCCTGGTGATCACTTAATCTGTCCCCATTGCCACTTCTCGATCACTGCAGGACTTTTTGGAAGTTATGGGTATTAGTATTTGTTATTGTAGTAGAAGTTGGACTAGTGGGAGAAGCCTGTGCATGATGTGTTTTATGTGAACAGGCTCTTGCACATCAACAACCTCATGGATCTTGGCAGAGGAGAAGCCTGTGTCCAGTGGCAAGGAGATCCCAGACAACTGGGGTTACCCTTCCACTGGAGTCTTCATTTACCTTCACAGTCATTGTGAAATATGTCTTCTGCATCTGCCTGCTCCACTGTTGAGGTCTTCGCATTGTGTTGGATTAGACTGATCTTCATTTGATACCTCACCTTTGAACTGACTGCCATGGGTGACCCTACCAGGAATACAAGACTCCCAATGGTATTGCTCTTAGGGTCATTGGTACACACAAGCTTCTCCATCCTGTCAAGATGGCAATCGATGGGGAGGTCCTTTTCCTGAGTAAATGTGCAGAGAATAACTTTGTCATTACTAACACTATCTTCAGACAACATGACAGGCTGTGTGATTGCACCAATTCTGTTTTCCATCTTTCTTGAAGTCATTAAGATGTACACCCATGACCATCTGCTACATGGCATCAGCATTGAGTACAGGATGCATGGACATCTTTCCAGTCTCTCCCACCCCCATGCCAAAACCAAAGTTACATTGGCCTCGATTATGGAACTTCAGTATGCCAATGATTGTACTGTTGTTGGACATATCGAGGAGAACCTACAAATGGCCCTTAACTGCTTCTCTCAAGCATACCAGTGCCTGGGACTAGCCCTTAACATTGGAAAAACAAAGGTGCTTCACCAGCCTTCTCTGGGCCAGTCAACTTCCCTGGCAAAGATCCTCATTGACAGGACAAGAGCTGGAGAAGATTGAACACTTTGTGTATCTAGGCAGCCATGTCTCAAAGAAGGCCAACATCTATGCGGGATTCCGGTATAGGATCTGATGTGTGATTTCTGCCCTCGGAAGACTGCATCATCATTGAGATTGCATAATCACAACATCAGGATTTCAACAAAACTCCTATTATACAATGCTGTGGTAACCCCAACTCTTCTCTATGGTTGTGAAGCTTGGGTGACCTACAGGGACACCTGAAAAGCCTAGAATGCCTTCACCAGAGCTATCTCTGGAAGATCCTTGGCGTAAAGTGGGAGGATCATCACCCAAATGCCAGTGTCCTCACTGATGCTAACACCACCCATATGGAAACATTGATTATTCAACATCAGCTGTGGTAGACAGGGCATTGTGTGTACATGTCTAATATATGTTTACAAAAACAACTGTTACATTCCTAACTCGGCCAAGGACAAGGGACATGCAGGGGCCACAGGAAATGCTTCAAGGACACCCTCAAGGTGAACATAAAGAAATGTGGCATTGACATCACAAGTGGGAAAAACTAATCTGGGACATGGTGACACCTTGTGAGAGAAGGTACATCTTATTTTGAGGAAACTGCCTCACCCTCGAGGTGGAAAAATGACAGAAATGGAAGGAAAGGAAACAAAACCAAGAAATCTGTCCCTTTAACCACCATCTGTGGCATCTGCCAGAGAATTTGCAGCTCTATGATCAGCCTTCTTAGTCATCAGTGGACTTATCTACTACCCTTTACTTGACCAGTGGGAGCGATCATGTTCAACCATGAAAGACTGTCACTGCCAATGATGTCAAAAACAACTCAGCTGAAAAATCGCACTGGGAATATTCCATCTTACACTAGGTAAAACTCCGGAATACTGGAATTAAACCAGAATAAAATCAATGTAGATTTTTTTCTATGATAATAACAACTAGACCTCCGACTCATATATTTGTCTCTGCACCAGAAGCAACACCATGCCTGATCTGGAGGGCTAAGGCATTGTGATGATATTTTGAAAGGAGGCAGGAACTGCCTATAGGATCCTTCATTCAAACTGATCTGAAATGCATGGACTCATATGAACTCATACAGATGTCTCTATACAGATGTGTTCAAAACTCAACAGAGATTATGAGCTGGCGAGAGGTCACACTTGGCTTTTATTCTCTACTTCCTTGTTTGGTCAGAGAAGGCATTTCAGAGCTCTTGCCCTGCTCTGTATTTTTCAGGAGAAATTTACCCTGGAGTTTGGGGAATATTAACAAAAATCCATTAAGTAAACTGAACTAGTCAACTGCAAACCTGTGAAAGTGAGGCTGCAACACATGGAGATCTACTTCAGAAGTACTGAACATACAGCAACATATATGCCAACTTCACATATGCATGTAGACATGTATACACATTCATAAATGCTATACACCATACCTGTATTATATACTGACAAAATCCAGGGTGACCTTTCATAGTCCTCCCATCCTTTCCTCTCTGGTGGCTGTGCCTCATCTTTTTAGGCAAAAGCAGATGTTCTTGTGCACCTATCTGGATTTAATCCCTCATACATGGCTATCTGGAATCATAAGCATTATGACTGGTTATAGTTGGTCAATTTGTAGGGTCAAAACTGTGGTTTGGAATTCTAGCAGAATTCACAAGTATTACCAGGTATTACCTGACAGGGGGTCACAGTGTGAATGCTTCTGCTATGGCCCCCAGAAGATGACCCAGCTGGTACCTTCTAGTCCAACGTTAAAATATCCCAGGTGTTAAGCTAATCACTTGTAATGCCAGGTACCCAGGTTCAAGTCCCTGCTTTCATAGAATTAAAGACCCTGTTTCTCCTGTCAGCTAGCCAATACCAGAGCGGCTGATGAACTCAGTAAGGGTGTAGAAGAATGAGATTAACGTTGAAGTTCTACCTAAGTAAGATTTGCTACTTGAACCTTGGTCTCCCACTTGATAGCTCAATGCAAAATTCACCAGACTATTCTGAAGTAGGTGAGTGGTTTTTTTAATGAAAAACTTTGGACAGTTTTAGACTCATTCTCATGGGAAAACAGATTATCCTTTTGAAATCATGAAAACATTTGTTGACAGGAAAATCATTTTCTGCCCAACTCTATTTTCAACAATTTACCTTCCTTGACCTAACTCTTACCCTGCTCTCTGTACCTCCCTCTACCTGCTGGTTTCTTCCCCTCTGCTTACAAATACCCTCCTGTCTCCTCATTCCTCTGAAAACCTATCTGCCTCTCCAGTTATTACAGCATAGCTCTTTTCCCCGTACCTCCTCATTCACTGAATCAGCTATTTTCAGCCACTACCTTGATTATTTCCTCATTGTTACTCACTCTAATTCTTCTATTCATTAATACCCCATAACTAAACTCTCCTAAAATTCCTCTTGGCCATGTCTTAAGACCTCAGTTCTCTCCCCTTTCTTTGACCTTTTGGGTACCTTTGAGATTATTGATCACTCTGGTTTTTTAATCCTGTCCTCATCTTGGTGCTAGCCTCTCTGATTTTCCTCCCTCTGTTTGTACCCCCCACCAATCACCCCTGATACATCTAAATGCATATTCTGTCCTGAAAGAAACCAATTTTCTAAGGCAGCTTTATGGGTTTTCCTCCAGCCTAAAGCCCCTCAAGTGGAAGCTAACTGGAGATCTTCCCAAATGTATTTAATTAGGTTGAGACAACACGAATTGTTGCTTGTTCAAAACACTTCAAGTGCTGCAACCATTACCCATATTTAAACTTACAAACACAAATGATGACCACCCAGCAGTAAAACACAGTGATACAAACCAATAGGGAACTAACTCATCCATGTACTAATCAGAGCTGCAAAAGAGCATCTTTAGCTTTCCCAGGAACATGTCTTCCTTCAAAACTTGTCAAGGGAATGGCTTCAGCTGCATGCTTAGGTTCGGCCTATTTCAAAATGGGGTTGAGGAAGGAGTTGTAAATGCTGGCCCCCTCACTGAGAGTGGCCAGTTAATAGCCCCACCTGTTTTGTAAGCTACAGCATTCAGCTCTAGCACATTTGGTGGCTGCTGCTAGGGCAAATTGGTAAAGGGAGGGGCAATTTCTAGGGTAAGTAGTACTACATAGCTCATGTCTTATTAAACAATTGTACCATATTTAAGAACTTTGAAGGCAAAGAGCTGAATATGTTTCTGACAAAGGAAAATTGACCTAGGAAGATGTGGCTCTATCATGAGATGACATAGCCCAGACACTGCTCTGACTTGACACTGACTTCACAGCACACTAAAGAGAGGAAGCAACTTCCCCTTGATCATATAACACCCAAGACTTCTCCTGCATCATCCAACACTCAGGACCTCCCCATCCCACTTGCCTTCCCTTAGGCAAAATGAGATGTTGTCTCTAGGGTGTCATTCATCAAAGCAATGCCCCATAATTAATAGCACTATTTGTTCTGGAGATTTCAATGTGTAGTGAAATTCAAGGCATCAAAGCATGGATATTGTCTCATCCCAGCCTGAATAGACATAAATATGCCAAGAAGATTTTCACAGACGTGTGACTCAGAAACTTGTCCCTCTAAAAGGAGTTTATAGGGCTTTGAGATACTACAAGCTAGACTCTTGGTTGTACTAAATACAAATACAGCTCAAAAAGGGTGTTGCCTGATGGGGTCTAAAGATCATTATTGTGCTTTTCTGATCCTGGCCAGACATTGTGCTAGGATGGTTCCCTACATAAATTGAAACAGCGTTGGTTACTTTGGATAACAAAGCTACCAACAGAGTGGAAACAGCCAGGCACAAGGAAGTCCTGGCTATGTCTCCTACTAAAGCAGCATAAATGGTGATTGGTGTTGAAAAACTTCTATCCAAACTAGAGGCTGCCTCTACCCTGAGATGATCCATCTGAGTCAGGCTTGTTATAACCCCCTTTCCCAGGCAGTGTGACACAAAGCAGCCACCCACAGCACTAAGTCTGGGTCGAGCCCTAACCCTCTTCCACGCTGCTGCTTTGTAATAATTTTTTGTGTGTGGTTTTCAACTAAGACGAATTTTAAAAGACCCAAAAGATTATCTTCTGAAAGGCTCCAAGTCAGGCCATATGGCCAGAAATGCAAAGATGAAATAAATCCCCTGTGAAATATGTTACAATGCCATTGTCACAATACATGAACAGCAGGAGAGCTTGTCTACTCTGCCCCTGTGCCAAGCCCAGGATCACAAGGATCACAAGGATCATGTCTCACCTTTGTGCTCCCGCTCTGTGCAGGGCAAATCACAGAAATTGGGCAACGTAGACACTTCAGAGCAGTGCTGAGCATGCTTTCAGGAATATTGTCAAGTTCTTTTGCCTGGGTTTTGGAGCTACTCAGAACTACTCTAAAATGGCTACTTGCCAGGGTCTGGAGTCAGTGAGACTTGTTTCTCATTGGCACTCATGGCTCGACATAGAGGCAGTGCAGACATGACCTAAAAGGTGTAATTCCTCATAGTTAAGAGACCAACTGGGGTTAATCTTTAGCTGTGATTAGGAATATATACTAAAGGGTAGGGGAAGGACAATCTAGGGCAGTGCTCAGCAACCTTTTAAGGCTGTGGGCCAGATTGACCCAGTTCAGGTCAGAGGTGAGTGGACGAGTGGGGACTAGGACCCAGCCACCACCACCACTTTCCCCAGTGGCAGCATGGGAAAAGTGTTCACTACTACTGTTTTTTCCCAGGGCATCAGGGGAATGCAACTGCTGTTAGAGCTCCCCTGCTGCTGAAGGTTGCTAAAGCCCTATGTCCATGGGTCAGATCAGATCGGGGCTATAGATTGCTGACTTTTGGTCTAGAGGTTATGGTGCTGCTCTTAGCTCCAAGAATTGAAAGTTCAATACATTTTAATGCTAGACACTTGTTGTATAAAACCCCTTTTATCCCTCTGGGTCTCAGTTCCCACTTGTATACTTGATATAGCAATGCATATTTTCTACCACTAGTTGTTGATGGAAACTGGAAATGCACTGGAGGAAAAAGCTGCTTCTCCTTATACAATGCCTAGCACCACATGACTACTCTCTTAGTTAGGGTTACTAGCTAATATCATCTTAAAACTAAAAATTAAATAGTAAAAGTGTACAACCTTGTCCATGATTTTTTAATATTTCCCTCTGGAGCATTCAAAGATCTGATATGTGATCCCAGACTAGATGCATGATTGGTTTCTTCTAGCATGGCAATACCTATGTTTCTTTGACACATCTCTTTATAGTTCAGCATACAGATATGGCAAAATAAGAATAATAGTGTATAAATTAATTCTTGGTTTGTCAACTTTTAACTCAAGTAGGCATGAATGATCTGTGACTGCAGAGATACAGACAGTATTGTTACCAGCTAATGTCAGAATACAGCACTGGGGATGAAATTCAGGACTTTCACTTCCTATGGCTCACGCCTCTGCAACAGACACTGAAGCAGTAGCAACTCTCCCTGGGTACCAGTCTGATCTTCCAAAAGGTGCTGAGCATCTTCTGAGAGATGCAGAGTACCCAGAAGTCTCAATGAGGTCTATGGAAGTTGAAGGCATTCAGAATCTTCCAGAAGATACTTAGCACCTTAATGATCAGACCCTAAATCATGAAATAGAGAGGGTCAGGAGGTCTTTGTGCTGTTTCAGGCAGGAACCTCTGCTTCTTCCCATTTTTGGAAAGCTCCATCCTCTCCTCCATAATGATGGAAGGAATTGGAGCCAATTCCATAAGATTTCTATTGAGCATTGGCTCCTTCCCTATGAGTTCTCATATCAGAATCCCCCACTCCCGCCTACAGACCTCCCAAAGGATGGGCCCATGCTACCGAAAAGACAGAGTGAAATTCAGACTTGTAAACCTGAATTTACAGATTTACAAGTAAATGTAAAGAATCTACAAGTTGTAGATTCTTGCACTTTATCATGTATCCCCACTTCTTCCTTCAATATTGCTCATTACAGCATTACTGTTCTCCCTTTCCCTGTGGTTCCTAAAACCTCTGGGCCTCGGTTTATCTAAGAAGTGAATAGTTTAGGACTGAACATAGACAAATTCTACTTTGAAATAAGGATACAGTTCCCTAGAAAAGATGGTAATTATATAATAAAACATATTAATAAGTACACAATGGACACATCATCACCTTAAAACTAGCTTGGACGTCTTTCTCAAAGACTAGCTGTAATTCATATTCTGGGGAAAAATCTTATCGCCCACATGAACAAGAGGCTACCAAATGATCCTAATGGTCTTAACACCACTGGACCTAGTGATCTAGCCCTTACATCTATAAATCTAGTACTTCATTTCAGTTCAAATTGGATAAGAAAAGTGATACACAGGAAAAGCAAAGACAAAAATGGACAAACTGAGGCACAGAGCAATCAAAGACCAGGTTTTTGAAAAGCAATCTCTCTTGGACAATGCATGCAGAAAACACTTTCATTTTTGCAACTACAGTTCACTACAGGGATAAATCTTCCCAGTTAGCAGAGCTCTGCAGTTTGCCTTGCACCCAAAATTGAGTTATTAGCCATCTGAACACTAAGACTGGTGCCTGCACCCAATTTTTGGCAGAAAGAAGAGGGGGCACCTATAACAACAGAGAGCTGTGTGGAAAATTCCAGCCTTCAGTGATTTATCCTAGGTCAGAGCAAATTGGTGGCAGATCAGGGCATTAAAAATAAGAGTCCTGACTCACAGTACTGTACTATAGTTCCAAGATCAAAAATGTCAAAACAAAAGTGAAAGCAGCACTTCATTTCAGTTGGCCCCAAATGTTCCTTTATCACACCTTAATTCACTAACTGGACTGAAGTTATTTACTTAAAAATGGCATTTTTAAAGTTAATTCAGGGATCAGCTCAGAAGCTCTCATTAGTGGTGCAGTCCCTTGAAAAGAATTCTTTCTTTTTAGCCATTTTAATGATCTGATTTGCCCTGTCAACATGGGATCAGAAGCATTATTTGTGCTTTGAAGGCCCAAATATGATTGGGATTTCATTGTGCCAGGTACTATGCAAACATAAAGGAAGAGGCAGTTACTGCCCCGAAGAGTTTACAGTCTAAACAGACAAGAAAACAATGGGTAGGAGAAATAATGAGCATCAATCAGCCTGCCTATTTTACAGAGTGGGAAATGAAGGAAAAGTGACTTGCCCTTTGTCATTCAAGAATTTGTCAGTAGATCCAGGACGTAGCAGCACTGAACAGAGCCTTAACCACAAGACCACCCTTTCTCTATAAGCAGTGGCTCAAGTTGGGACTGTTTTCTTCTTGCCTTGTATCTACCGCACATTGAATCAATTGTAGCATGAACAGAGATGGAGACTTCTGCATGCCCTCAGGCCATTCCAGCCTCTGCCTGTTGGCAAAGGATTCCTCTGCGGTAAGGTAAACGGCCAATTTTGGTGCCATTTCCAATGCTCCCTTTGCAAACTCAGTGCTACCCTCCAAGTCACCGCTTCCCTTTCTAAATGCAAGCCAACTCATAGAGCCTTTAATTTTAAACTTTCTTATCATCAGCTTAATAAAGCCAAATGACAGGTAATGGTCCCAGAAGCCAGGAACTGTTAGATCTCTTCCGACACTAATAAGGGCTGATCAGACGCCCGCACGCTCCTTTTCCAGCTCACAAAAGCACAGCTCCCCAAGGACTCAGAAATGAGGGAAGAAACAGGAAATGAACCCTCTCAAAGGCAAGGGAAGGAAAATATGTCGCTATGAACATTTAAAGCCAAAAATGGGTAGCGGGATCATTATGGATGATGCCTGCTCTCCTCTCGGAGTTCACTCCGAGCCCACGTGCTCACTCCATTTCCCCAACAGGGCACTGGGGGCTCTCGCAAGGCGCTACAGGCACCGTGGCTACACATAGGCATGTAGCAAACCGGCTCTGATTTCTGCCCAAAGGCATCAGTGTCATACTGGTTGGGATGTCAGCTTGGGAGAACGTCAAGGCAGCAGTCAGGGTGTGCTGTCACAAAGAGAAATAGATATCATTTCAAACACACAGCTCTTGAGAGAGAGGGAGGAGGAGGAGAGAGGAAGGAAAAAGAATCCCATAATGCACTTTTGGGGGTTTAACTCTGTTTTGACCACAGTGGATGAGGCAATTTGCATTTATAATCAGTACATCATGGAATAAATGAGGAAGGGCCTGATTCTCTGTTACATCACAGCTATTTCATGCTGCTCATCATAATGCATCACCTCTCTTTTTGCATTTATATCTGAGGTTTCTGTGTTATTTCACTGCCATTTAGCTTTGCAAAAGCTCCCCTGTTGCCTCTCACTCTCCCAGAGCACTCCCCTACTGCACTTGCCCTTCAGCCTTCCACAGTTGTGAGTGCTTTCACCATACAGAAGACAACATTTATTTTTTTGAATGGAAGCTGGAAAGTGCCTAAGTTTAGTCCCCTTCCCACACCTGTGATGAATCCTGGGGTTGGCAACTTGTCTATGAGAAAGGCAAAGGCACAACACTCAGGCCATTATACCAGCTCTGAAGAGTTGAGAGGCCAGAAGCCCCCACAACAGTTGCTACAATGGCACCACTGAACAATAGTATAAAACAAGGATTACAAGAAAGAGGCTCTGCTAAAGCGCACAGATCTCAAGAGTTCTGGGAAGAAACAGTCCAACTGGCCCATGAAGTTACGACCAAGACTGAGGATGAACGCTGGAGATAGTATTCAGACCCAGACCCAGATCTGGATGCAGTTTAAATTAAAACTTGTTAACCAAGGTTAACCCAGGGTTATAACTTGAGTCTGCTGTTTGATGAAATCTGTTCTCATAGGATTTGGGCCCCAAACAGCAGAAAAAGGCACAATGACAGCTGCTAGTCGAGATTTCTGTTGACCTGAACTTTTAAAGATCCCATGAGACCACTAATATCACAAGATTTCTGTCATCTTGAATTGTGGATACATCATTCCATCAAGGTAGCCTTCATCTTGAGTAGGTTGACCATGTTCTCAAACTCAAAACATACAGCAATGTTTTGTAGGGTATGTCTACGTTGTGTCTACCATACCCTGAGGAGCAGTGCTTTCAAGCACCCTCCACCTACCTGCTCCAGTTCCACAGGCACCAAACACAAACAAGACCTGGCAAAGTTTCCCCCATGGTACACTTCATGGCCCCCCTCAACCTCGCTGGAAACAGAGATTTGGAGAGCACCAGCGGGTGATGCCTCAGGGAGGCATTGCTGCCTCATAACCAGGACTGGTGCTCTTGAAAGGAGTGGTCCTAGGAGCACCACAAAACGGGGAGAGACACATCTTAGAGCAGTGATTCTCAAGCAGGTTGTCAGGGCACCCTAGGTTACCACCAGATCCTTTGAAGGGTTGGGTACGTGTAAGGGCGTAAGCAAGGTGGGAGAAGATAAGCAGACAAGCAAGAGTTCAGGCTTGTCCCTGCCTGTCTGAATCCTCACCCCCACTGCTCAGCCTATCTGCAAGGAGGTAGGAACTATCATATATCAATTAGTTTTTTAAATTGCATGCCATGCAATTCACAAAAGTTATAGTGGGGTGCCTTGAGTCCAAGAAAGTTGAAGACCATTGCTGAAATCACACAAAGGTACACTTTATCTTAGCTGTAGAGTCCTGAAATTGCCATTGCTGGATTTACACTGAACACTTTTGGAATGGATGATTCTTTTCCTCGGTAAATTGGGTAGGACACACAACAAAAAGAAATTTCTTGGATCACTGAGTCCAGAACCTACTACCACAGAATAGAATCGTTTTCATAAACAGAGGAAGATCAAGTTGTCTGAAGAAGTATATCACAGAACAACGGAGGAACTATTATAATTTACTCTGAGCAAAAGATGAGGTTGTATAGGGTTAGCAGTCCTTTGGCCCACCTCAAACATGGCTTATCAATTATTCTACCACACTGTTTGTCCCTGGTAAACACACAGGGAATTCCGTGTGCTATGACAATACATTTTAAAAGAAGCACAACTTGTCATTATAAATTAACACATGTTTTGACAGATAAATTGAAAAATCATGACACTTCAGGTATTTTAAAAGAAGTTTCTGGAATCATCACAGCAAAATTTGGACAAAGAGATACCTTAGGCTTGGCATGCATCTGAACTAGATCTGAAAACAAACTTTCTGCGGTTGTAGATCTGAATCACACAAATTACCATTCTTGCCATACTCCAGCGTAGCTAAGAAACAGTAGACGATGGAAGTTTTGTAGGAAATGTTCTCCTTGTGTCTAGTATCAGCTGTGGATTCAGGCCTCAGGAATATCCTCATGAAGCCTTCTACAGAAGTGAGGGCATAGATGCCAGCTGCTAAACCATCTGGGTGTTACCCCCACACCCAGGAGGAATCTCCTACAGAGCACAGCCATCTGCATTCAGCCCATTTGAACCATGGGGCAAGACCATGACTTAGGTTTCAACCCTGTGCTTTTAAAGCATCTGGGTGGCATCAGCATGTCTTGGGGACAATACATAGAGCTGATGCTATCGTATTACATCCACCATTGATTTTTGCATAGCACCTCTGATACATGAAGTATATGTCACAGAATGCCCCAGCGCCTGTTGCAATGTAATTAATCTGATAGGAAATCTTGAATTGGAAGAAAGTCAGGATTTCCATCACATTCAGCCTCTTTTGGTAACCACTGGACTCTCCCTTCCTCCTTTAGCCACCCACATTATTTATCTTTTCTCACAAATTCCTATGAAGCACCTTTTAAAAGCTATTGACATGATTATTACCTTTGGTAGCTTGTTATTTGTTATGTATATGAATGCCTCTCTGTCTGGGGCAATGCTGCCTAAATTTCTTCTGTGCTGGGTTGCCCCTAGTCTGCATCAGGGCTCTCTTCTTCTTGTATGTGACACTAGCCCTGTAACCCCTCACTTCTATATTCCCTTCAGATATTTGTATACCTTAAAATGGTTTCTTCTTTTTTTCCGCCATTTGACTTAGCTCTTTTTTTCCAGCGTTTTTGAATAGTAGGAAATCCCCAAAGACCCTACATCATTCTGGTTGCCTTCTGCTTTGCCCTGTGTCAGGATCTTTCTCCCCTAATATGGTGACCAGAGTTTTACACTGCATCTATTACAGCTGCAGAAGGAAAGGAGATTTATGTCCATGACCTCTTATAAGCATAATACACCAATCTGGATTGGCTCCCAACATCTGCTCATAGCCTGAACAAAACTTTAGAAGCTGTAGCTTGATTGAAAAAGAAAGATCTTGTAGAGTTAACTGGGATACTTTAGACAGGAATAAATGGCTACATGACTGGCAGAGGAGGACTGAGCCAAAGACCAACATTTTCATTAAGGCCCAGATCTTGAAAGATATTTAGGCTACAAAAGCCCACTGAAATATAATTTTAATCAGTGGGAGTTAAATATCTGAATACCTTCAAGGATCTGGGCCTATGCATTTCTGTTTGGAAAACCAAAAGCTGAGGCATCTGAAATTTGTGGCTGCTCTTCAAAAATTTGACCTAAGTGTCTAATCCTATTCTGAACTTCACACAGCTCTCAGCCTGCATGCTCTGCCTTCCGGCAGTAATGAGTTATTTAAAAAAAAAAGCAAAAACCTCTTTTAAACATGATTGATCCTCATTTTCCAGCCCCAACAGTTATATGAAATTACTGGCTAGTAAGAAGAAGGAGGTTACAGTGTGGAAAGCAGAAGATCTGGGTTCTTTTCATTGCTCTGTCATAAGATCCTTGATGGACCTTGGGCAAATTATTCAATTTCCATGACTTACTTCCCTATCTTTAAAATGGGAAGAATAATAATCCCTTTCTTTCACTGTTCATTGGTCTTACCTATTTTTAGCATCATTTTATCATCATTTTTATATTATTTTTATTTTGTCTTGCTATACGTAGGTACTGCGCCTAGTGCAATGATCTCATTTGGTGTCCTCTAGGAGCTACAAAGAATAAATAATAAAATGGAATCTGTTTGCCTCAAGGACCTAAAAATAAAGGACCACATTTTGCAATTCTTGCACATGCAGAATAATACTCCCACAGCATATCCCTTTGACTTTAATGAGCCTGCACAATGTAAGTACTATTCGGCTTGATTCAGGGTTGCAAAGTCTAGCACTTGAAAAAGAGATCTATAGAAAATACTAACAACAGAATCTTGCTGGTTGTTACAAGACATGGTCTCTTCTTAAACACTTAATTAATTTATTAAGGAAAAGCACATCTCTTAAAAATACCCCTCCTTCTCCCTCCTGGGAGTTTTCCTCTTGAGTTTCCTGGAATATTTAATAAGGAGCAGCTTTCAAAGGAGCACATGTATGGCCAGATGTTCAAGCAAACTCGAGCATGTAAAATATAAAGTCTCTTTAGAAGGGGAAGTTGGGGTGTATAAGTGTTGATAATTTATGATTACTAATGTGAGCATTAGGGTGCTGCACTTACGGAGAAGCTGGTGGCAGGATTTTGTTTCTGTTGATACCCACCCATCTCCAGTTAAATATGTGACACACACTTGTCCTGTTCATTGCCTATTGTCTTTTCAACCCACACAAAACTTCCATTGTTCAGACGGCAACTTCACAGAGAAAGGCACTCAGCACATCCCTCAGCTGGAGTTGGCCGCTGTTCAGATTTCAAAGCCCAGAGCAAGGTTTTCCAGTGAAGTTTTTCTGTTGGGAGCATGTTGACAAGCTGAGTGGCTTACATTCAAATGTGCCAGGCCATAATAAAACCACCAGTCACCCAGGATCCTCTGTAGACCCAGACAAAGGTACAGCAAGGGCAGAGAAAACAGATGCACTGCAAATACCAAAAG
This sequence comes from Crocodylus siamensis, assembly GCF_052110815.1. Lineage (NCBI taxonomy): Eukaryota > Metazoa > Chordata > Crocodylia > Crocodylidae > Crocodylus > Crocodylus siamensis. Next base: position 51,697,740 of record NC_143403.1, read on the forward strand.
TCATGTGGTGTTTACTATGAGTTTCAGCCTTGTTCCTGCCACTCAACTGGATCATCTCCAGATTTTCAGGGTTCACACTGGACTGAATCCAGATTAAATGACAATGTAATAATTTATGTGCAGCTCTCCACTTTGGTTTTAAAGCTTACAGTGGAAGGGATTTTGGAATTCAGGAGTGTAGTCATTTCCAGGCTGCATTAAACCCATCTAGTCCAGTGTCTGATACCAAGATCCTGACATGTATAAACTGGCAAAGTTCTGGTGTTTGGCATTTTGATGGCTTAATGGCTATAGAAGAATGAGACTTAGGTGGTCAAGACTAGACAAGGAAAAAATATTTGCTGGGAGACCACTGGAGTTGTTTCTACATTGTTTTGTCGATAAAACAGAGTATGAGATACTCACCCACTTGTCCCTTGTGTTGAGTTTGTGTAGGTGGGGCACTGGACATTTCATTTAATGAAAGGTTTGATTTTTTTCCCAATCAGTTTTCATTCTGAGCTGGAACAGAACCCCAAGATCTCCTTCAACTTCATTTTGGATCAATTGAAACATTTTAAATTTGATTTCCTTTATGTTATATGATATTAGAATCTACATTATAATGCAAAATAAAAACGTTAGGGAAAAACAAAAAAACCCCAAAATATGTTGTGCCAAAAATGTTTGACAAAAATGTTAGTGAAATCAACATGATTTTGCAGTACTCCAATTTTGATAGAACTGCACATGTGGATAGATTACTTCCCTCTACATTTTTCTGATCATCTCTAAGGCATGCCAAAAGAGAATTACATCAATTGTAAACATTACAGCAGTCAGTGTATAGCTTATATATTTGTGAAGGAGGACTGTGTTTGTGTGTGGTGTATAGGGACTATGGGAGTTTCATTTATTTTTAGCTTTAAATGTCTAGGTATCTGCTGACAACTGCTGTTTTACCCTTAGTTGAGATGTAAAGTTTCTGGGAGGGTTGGGGATTTTTTTTTTTTAAGCACAGTAGACACGTACTTCACTTTCTCTCTGTGTGGAAACTACTTTTGTTCTTTCTTGTTTTGCTACTTTCCCTTAAAAAGTCATCAGACTGAAAGTAAATGGTTGCTCTTTATGGATTGAAAACATGACATACCAGCAATTTCTGCTGTGCAAGGAAAACATGCCAGATTAGATGCTTATCTGTTTTATTGATTATCTGGCTCATATGCCAACTAATTAGCCATCTAAGCATCTGCAAATCATTGCTCTTACCACTTAGTGAGAATAAACCTGTGGGAAATTTTTTGGCCCTTCCTGCCTTTGATAACTCTAAAAATACTGCATAGATGGGTCTTCTCATGGCACCTTGCTGCTCCTGCTTTTAGCACCAAATGGAGGCTGGAAACTGAGAGGCATTAAAAAGTGGGTAGTATATGGTAAGGGTGTGCAAAACAGGCCCTATTTGATTCAGATTCGACCCGAATCAGGGACAGTGATTCAATTAATTGATTTAGATCACTGTCCCTGATTTTATTCGGCTGAATCCGAATCTGAAGCTTCGATGTGATTCAGACATAGCCACAGCTTTAAATGTTTTTTCTATATACTTCAAGGTACCAGACACGGCTCATGAACGCTGCAATGGTGGGGTGGATGGAGCATCCCACAGGAGCATGGCGGGGCCCCCTGTGTGCTTGGCGGCGAACCCAGAAGTGGACTGGAACTACCTCAGAGTGGCCCCCCTCACCCTCCCAGCTTGGTGATTGGCCATGGGGGGACCTCAGGTGCCCCCCAGACCCAGGAGGCACCAGTGGCTGAGCTGGGGTGGTGGTGGGGGGGGGACTGCTTACTCCCTGGTGGACCCTCAAATGGACTGGAAGTGCTTCTGGTCCACTTCCAGGTCTGCTGCTGAGTGTGCTGGGGAGTCCTCTGTGCTCTTGTGGGATGCTCCAGCATAGCAGCATTCACAAGCTACCTGGTACATCGAGGTATGTAGAAAAAACATTTAAAGCTGTGTCTATGTCTGAATCACTGAATCTTTCTGAATCTCTCCAAATGGATTCGGAGAGATTAAAGGGTCTTCTGATTTGATTTGGATTCAGAGATTTGGCCACCAAAGTGAGCCAAATCTCCACTGAATTGAATCAGGGACTGAAGCTTCACACAGCCCTAGCATGTGGCCAGAGTGAGACTTAAGAAACAGCCCTGACTAAGAGGCAATGTGTGTGCTGCGTTGTGACAGATGTACCTGCTTGGAAGAATAATTCTTCCCCAGGTACCCTGTGCTGCTGGTAAGTAGTAATTTATTCCTAGCAAAGACACCAATACGTTATTACTCCCTCTGCTGCCACATTAGCTCTGTTACTGTGGCTAATGAGCACAGGTATGAAGCTATGACTCCATCTCTTCACTCCTTCTCCCCACCCACAAGCTCTTCTTGAGAAATCCCAACTACTTCTATGGCTAGGGACAGAAGTTACACATACACTGGTTTAAGTGATCAGAAACTGGTTTAAACCTGTAACAGAACATAAGTTCAGTGCACATAAACCAGTTCCAAAATGGCCAAAACTAGTTTGAGATAAACTTGGTTGAATGCAGTATCCAGTATTGCTAACTGTCATGATTTTTGGCATTGTTCTTAAAATCTATGCTTCAGGAACATGAAAATTTTAGCTCTTTCTTTTATATAGCCAGGTGCATGAGCAGAGCCTATTGATGTCTGTGCTGCCCCCCCCGCCCCAGTGTGGGGATTAAATCCCAACTTCTCCTCAGGCTACCAGGGTCTGGCCCTATCCCTACTCCTGCTCCCAGCCTGTGAGTGAGCAGGGGGTGGGGGGCTGGGAACCCCTGCCAGGGGCTGCTTCTCCCCTCCCCCTCCAGGCAGACCCCAGATGGAGTCCCTGCAGGCCAGGGTGGGGATTTAAACCCCACCCCAATCATACTCAGGCCACACCCCTTCTGTCAGCTTAGCTTCCCTCCAGCTGAGGGCTCGCTTTAGTGCCTCTGGCTTCTGGCCTGAGCCACTGCAGGCATGTGCCTGCATTTCTGGACTCAAAAGTGAATGTTTATTCACTTGCAAATTCATTCAATCTACACAGGTTAAACTAACCTGCGAAGATTGAATCAATTCAGGCTCTGACTTTTTGAATGTCTGTCCCTAGCCCACATTCTCAAACATAAAGCCTTGATTGTGCATGCTGGATATAATTGCCATTCTTACTCCCTTAAATATATACTTAGTCTGACTCACAATTTAGCCATGAGGCAAGGGAAGGCAGTAATGTACATGTGCATATATATGCACACGCACATAAACTATTTATATGTAATAGATATATAGATCATACATTTCTGTCTTTTTCAGCCTGGGGTAGAGGATACAGTCAGCCTTCTCTACCTTGTCTAACTCAGACCATCAGTCCCTACAAATAATTTGTGTAAAAGAAATCTAACTGAATGATGTGCTCCTCTGGCAGGGGCAAAAATGGCTTTTGCACAGGACAGAGGGTTAGACGGTTCTTATCTTGACACTTCAAAGAGTCTTTTACCCCTTGACAACTTGGTGTCTCCTTTTGGATGATTGGGAAATCTCATTCTGAAGGGCTTTAAGCCTTTTGATCTTCATAAAAGCCAGTCACAGAATGTCTTATACTGTATGTCTTGAGGAATGCCATAAACCCAGAACCATTGCTATATCCGGTCCTCAGTATGTCTAATCTCAGAGTATTTATGACCTCAAATTTTCTTTAAAGGGATGCTATCTACTTAAAAATCTTGTATTAAAAACACAAATGTCCTTATCTGTGCCTGTCTTGTAGATTAGTAAAAGGGGGAAAAAATTAACCTAGCTTTTGTAGGATTTAACTAACTAACTACCACTTTTGCATTAAGTAATTTGCATTGATGTCATCTCTAATCATGAAAAAAGATTAGCCATTTTCATTCTCTGGATCTCACGCAGCACTAGGTCATAAATGCATTCTTTGCATTACAAATGCTTCAGGGTAATGGTTTGATCTGACCAAAAATACGTTTGATTTCCTTTTTTAATTGCACTAAAACATTTAATTGTTTTTTTGGTAAGGCCTTTAAAAATAAGGGGCCTAAACTGACTAGTCTCTATTGAAGGTGCTCAGGAGATGGACAAAGTGAAATAGCAAGGCATGGATTCTGTGAGCCCTTGCTAAAGCTTCTATCATCTGCTTATTTATCTGATATTTCTGAGCTTTTCTGGAAGATCCTGAGTGCCCTCATACTTTCATTGACTTCACTGGGAGTTGAGCAATGCTCATCCCCAGTCAACCGCATAGAAGTCAGTGGGATTAATTTCATGAGCAGTGCTTGGAAGATCAGGCCCTCATGTGTGCCATGAACTCTGCCTGTAGCTGTTACTATACACTATTTTTGCATTTTCTAAAACAAATCAAGATATGAGGCTAATCTCAGTCACAGAGAGCAATAACAGGGAACCCTGTTTTCTAGACATTGTTGATGAAGAAATGCACCTTATATCTAGAGACAGACACAGAAGACGCCAAGGAATGACTGGATTTGCTAGTAAGAGGAATCGTGTGGTGCTAGACAGTGAGTTCTGTTCTTCTCCAATCCTGCTGCCAATGTGATGAAGAGCTAAAAGTTGCATCCTTTTCTGGACCCCTTCCAAGTGATGGGAAACTAGGCAGTTTCCTCCATTCCTGGGCCTACTGCCAATGTGAAAGACTGAATAGAAAATCGAGTCCTACTCTTGTGTGTTTGCTGGAAGAGGATGATCCATCTATGGACTCCACAGAAGCATGAGACTCAAAGGCCCCTTCTACACATTACATTTATGTCAATGTGTTAATCACAGCATAAATGACAAGGGTGTTACATGTACATTCAATTTATGGTCCCATAACATGGCAAACAAACCATAAAAATGTTCCATATATAATTTGAACATTTTCATGGCTGGTTTGTATGATGCCTTAAATTTAACATGTGGCCGGAGCTGGTTTGGAACCCAGTGGGCGCATCTACATGAGAAGTTTACTACAGAGCTGCCTAATTAGTTCAGCAATAAAGTCTCAGCATCTACACATGAGGCTCTATTAGGCCACAGTAAGCTAATAAATGCTGCTGTAGGTTAGTACTTGTAAACACAAGTACTATCTTGAGGCGGCATTATTTAGTGCACTGCAGTGCACATATAGACACTGACAGACTGGCTGGGGCATGAGGGTGCTTCAGTGTGGGGGCTGCCTACTGCCTAACCCCACAGTGGAGCAGCCTTGTGGCCTACCCTCCACAACATGTTTAGTTAGGCTGGAGCAGCCCCGGGCTGGCAGGCTGACCTCCCAGGCCTTCTGTCAGCCAGGGCTGCTCCGACCCAGCTCAATGTGCTTTATTCCCAGGCACATGTGTAAATGCAACATATAGCAGCAATAAACTTCAGTGTGAACTGCATCAGAGTTTATTCATTCACATTAATAGCACATGTAGATGCACCCAGTGTGGTCCTAGGGATGGAGCTGATCATCAGCTGGTTTTCAGCTCTAGCCCAATTTGCTGTAGCTGGAGGAGTCCAAAATCATAACCTTGCATTCCCCCTGCTCTAGCAAGTAATAAATGGTTTGATGACGATCTGATCCCTGATCCCAAAATCATGCCTCCTGCCATGCATACGTGGCATGGCAGAAGATGCAATTGTTTGGATCAGGGATCGGATTCCATTGTGTCATTAAATGAATGCGTGCAAGGGGTCAACCAGGCATTTATACTTCCACTGCTTAAGACAAGTACAAGAAAGACCCTATTTTTGTGCAGAAAGCCAGTGAGTTAGTAAGTCTTCCTTACTGGATCAATAGTAATACTGTTGATCCAGTAAGGAAGAGGTACTGGGTTTCTGCACAAAGATATAAGGGTTGACAGAACTTATGGTCCTACTTAATGTTTTGCCGTGCATTCTACATCCCTCATACATGAGTGACAACAAGAGAGAATATGAGTATATCTCAGGTCCTAATTCATGGAAAAAACAATAAATGTAAATAGAACTCTTGTGGTACTTTATAAAGTTGAAGAAGAAATGCTTCTGATATCATTAAATTTTTTTTTTTGGGTCAAGTGTAACGACCACAAAAACACAGTCAGGGAGAAACCCCCCCACCAACAGACATGATAAAACATGGGAAAAAAGAAAGAAAGCAAGCACGACAGACAGACAGACCCCCCATAAAATTAGCACTACCCAAGATGTCAAGTCTGATGTCTTCCTCTTCTTTTCCTTTGGAAGATGGGTTAAGCCAGGTCATAAAATTTTATGCATGGTACAAAGTAAAAAAGGGGAGGTAGAAAAAAGGACAAAAAAATTACAGGTCCCACAGGATGATTTGTAGGGAAGGTATAAAAAGGGCATCTTCCCTGTTCAGCAGAGGTTTGGAGGCACCTGGTACAGCTCCCATCGATAAAGGCTCAGATCCGTATCATTAGCAGACAGTTCCACAGGTTTGAGGCCTAATTTATGATTTTTAGATTGCCAGCTGTGACATAATTCACCAGGCAGCAAGATTGAGGTCAATATATGTTTAAGTAAAAAGGTTTTTCGAAAGCCTGCGGGGTCAATCAGGAAAATCTGCAGTTATTGCTAAGAGGGAGGACTGGGAGAAGCCAAGGGGTAGCAGGAAGGAGGGAGTGGGGGGGAGGGGGTGACTGAACAGTCAATTCCTGTTAAGTACATAAGACCGTTTTATTGCTAAGTTGCAGTCTAGCAGCAAGGCAAGCCCTGCAACTTCTGAGTTAGCCTCTGGAAAGGAAGAGTCTACCAAGTCTCTATTACTCTTACCCTCTAATACTCGGAGCATCTTCTTCCTCACATGGCTCAGATAAGTATTAAGCCTCACAGGCTAGGCTGGATTAAAGCAAACTGGAGGTCCACAACACACATGAACGTGACCCCCTCTTCTACCTGGCCAACCCTGCCACAGGATTAAGATTCACTCCCACCCACTGGCAGGCTACTCCTTCCTTTCCCTTCCAGAAAGGCAGAAGGAGGTGCCTAGGTCCTGTTTCTGTCCCCAGGAACGACACCTCTCTCTCCCATCAACCATCTGCAACTGACTTGCACTGACTTTACTGCAAGAGTTAAATTCCAGCCAGACTTTCAAGATTTTCCTTGAAATTGGGAGAACTCGAAATTTTCACTGACTGAACAAAAGCTGGAATTCTCCTGCCATCATGTTTCTAGGAGCTGGGGCCCTAGACAGACCTGAAATACTGACTGTCCTAATCCATCCACATTCATAAGGATGATGTGAGGTACTCTTGAGGTACTCTTGGTGTACCAAGGAAAGACCTTTGCTAGGCAAGTACCTTCTTCAGAAAACCTTCCCTAGCTGCTTATGTTTTGTTTGGCTCCTTCAGCCACTAATTGCCCCCCTGTCCTCCTGCTCCAGAGATCTGGCCAAGACGAGTGAGTGCAACACCTTTATGACAACATGACTACAGCATTTCAACATATTCACATTGTACGTGATATCTTAGCTAGGAAAGAGGATGCTTGGGTTTTGTTCTTGGCTCCAGTTAAATCTTGGGTGAATTACCATAAAAAAGCCTAAGGAAAGTTAGGAAAATTGACTGACAATGAAATGTGGGTACCCCCACAAAACCAGGGATCATATACATACCCATAAGCAGTGAGCTGTGCTGCCTTACTTGTTAATATTTAGCAATGGAGTTGAGATCCTCCGGCGGAAGTTGCACATTGGAACCAAGTGTTCTCTTCATTATTATTGCAGAGGCCGTAAATGGCAAGAACAGCTCATGTTTTCTTTTGGTTTCTAACTTGCGGGAAAGCTCGTTATCAGCAGGGCATCCTTGAAACAGCAACTGAGAGCATTAACTTTTAATATTTAATGTATTCCTTGGGCTCTGGGAGAGCAATGTGAGAAATATCCCGTAAAAATCTATTAGTGTTAATAAAATACCACCCAACAGGTTGTCCATTACCAGCAATTAAAGTTTTCAAAGCAGGTCAGATAACTCCCTGGAATGATTTGTGTGGCCTTTAGATCTGTTTTTCTCATTCTTTTTTTTTTTTTTTATTAAAATTTCTGAACTCTTTTTTCACTTCCTCCCACAGAAGATTCTGAGCCTAACCAGTGAATTATAGCACTAATGAGGTGTTTATATTCTCTGCCCATCAATCACAGATGTGTGCGAGTGAAAGCACCAGCTGATAGCTGGGAAGTGCTGCTGCCTTCACTGCATCCAGTAGAATAATTATGAAGTCCCCAACCCCTACCTCTGGCACTTGGAGCAGCTGAGAAGACACAGGGAGTACATTGCACTTGATTTGCAACCCCAAGGAAAGATTTAAGAGCTCCCCATTATTCACTTTCAGCCCCACTTTCCCTTCCCTTTGTCCCACTTTTCATGTACTTCACCACCTAATCAGAGCGCTGCCTCCCATGATACTGAAGCCTCTATTGGCTGGAGGATCAGATACCATGGGGTGCTACTGGAATAAACTGATAGCTATCCTTTCCCCATACCCAACACAGCACAGCATTATACTCCACACAAAGCATTCTTGCCCTTGTGGCTCCTGGATGGACACCTGATTCCTCTTCTCATTTCCTTTTCCTTTTCAAGCTAGGGACAGACATTCAAAAAGCCTGAGGCGGAATCAAGTTGTGCGGTTTTCTGTAAGCAGCGTAGTTTAAATCAGTAGTGAACAGAACACACATTCACCCTTTGGCATTTTTAAACCAATCTGTGTGTGCTGAATTTCTGTTCTGTTCTAGGTATAGACTGGTTTCTGATCATTTATATCAGTAAAAGTGTAATGTCTGTACCTGGCCTCAGTGGCCAGCCTTCAGCCCCAGGTAGGATCTGCAATAAATTGTTAGCATTTTGGGGGGGTTAATATTGAGGACTTGGGTTTTTTCAATGAGCTTGTCTCTTAACGATTCTTTTTCTTATAATATAAATAAATACCAAGGTTTAAATGAAGTCTACACAAAAGGATTATGAATTGAGCTTCACCTCCTGACTTTATATTAATAAATAACTGGAGTGGGGCAAATTCAGATGGGATGTGTAGGGTGTTGCAAGGGATAATTCAGGAAGTGTTCTTACCAAGGTCTCTACATCCATAGGAATAGAACAGAGGGACCATCTAATGTTCCCGGCAGCCCTGCAAGACAGTCTCATGTCACAGCTCTTCGAAAGGCTTATAAAGAGTTCTGAGTAAAGAGGATTTAAAGGGATGCGGTCATGGCTGGAGGGACTAAAATTAGACCTTCTGAAGCAGCTGTTGCTGTTCTGGTTTGAGAGCAAGATTCTTATAACTTTCAGTGCCCCGCCTGTTCAGAAGAACAAGGCAGAGCAGAAGGAAGCACTTGCCCGTGTGCTCTTCATGGTAAGTGAGCTCGAAACTGCATATGTTTTTGCTGGCAGTCATCCACCCAAAGAGCTGTGGTTTTATCTCTGTGGCAGCCCATGCATGGGTAAGGTGTTAGGCTTTTCACATGATCAGCTTGAACATAATTCATCTCAATAGAAAGCCCAAATTAGGATAAATTAGTATCTGTCTCCTTTGTCCCGTCCCCTGCTCCCACCTCGAGCTCTTGTTCTATCCCTCTCTTTAGCTGTCTCCTATTCTTGCTCTGTTTCTCCATATCTATCCTCTTGGCATCCAGTTCCCACTTCATCTCCCCATATGCAGCTTACACGCTCAACTTGCTGCCTGGGACTCCTGTCCTTTTTTACGATATCCTGCTCTTCCTCCTCCATTGTTTCCTAGCTGCTCATCTATCTGAATCATCCCTGAGAGCACTTCATTGTTTGACACCTCATCCCCAATTAAGCTGAGGCATAGCTATTGTTTTCTAGCCTCTCAATTTTAAAATACTAGTGACCATAGAAGTTAATTATTTTATTAAGGGGACTGCTCACAGGCAATGAAAATACCTAAGCAGCTTTGCTGCTGCTTCACTCCATGGTCACCCACCAAGAAGAGGACTCTGAGTTCCTGGGAAGGTCAGAGAACAAGAGAGAGCGCGAGACATTGGTTTCTGTGGCGAGGAAAAGTTGGCAGCTCTTCTTAGCAAAGCAGGAAGCCTTAATACTTGGAGCCACTTGGGTAACCTTTCTGCTGACCTTTTCATTGCAGGCGCCACTGCTCTCACACAAGGGAAAAAAATAGAATGAAAGAAAGAAACAGATAGAACATGGAACAAACAATCAGCTGCCACACATGGGAATGAAAGGGACATTATGCTAGGGCAGTTTGATAATGATGCCTATAAACAGAGATGAATGACACTAGGAGGGGAAAAGCAGATCCATTGCTCTGCCATTGCCATATGGACCAGATTTTCAGAAGGGCTCAGTTCCCACTTAGCCCTGAGCTATCTTGAAAGTCAGACCCTATATGCAGCTCTTGTGAGTTCCCAGAGTAACGTATGACAAAGAAAAGTGGGTAGCTTTTTGTATACTGCTACTAAATAATGTGTTCAAATTTAATACAAGACTCATTGCATACATATTTTTTCTTTGCTTGGACTCATGACTGAAATACAATAAAATAGTCCCATTTTCAGTGCTATGAATTGAGCCTTATTCCAAAGAGCTTTACAAACTATTTATGAATGAATCACTTCCACTCATGACTGAAACGGCACCATACACAGCATGGAGTACAGGAAGAGAGGGAGAGCAGCTCAGTGGCTTCCAGGTAGGAATTTCACAAGCACCTGAGTGACTTAGGGGCACAATTTCCCTGAAAGTCAGTTGAAAGTCCATAAGGGCAGTTACTTATGTGTTTTTGTAAATCACATCCCAAAACCTCATTCTGAGGCAGTACGGACTCAGAAGAAACCAAAAGCAAATATGTACAGATACATGGATGAGGCCTCAGATGTAATTATCTGCTGTTTAAGAGCTAAAGCAAGAATCAATCATAATTCAAATTAAATGGTTCACACATGTTCCTTACATCCTTACATTATGAATCATTCCTTTTTGCACTTCAGCCAGTACAGAGAAAAACACAACCTCTAAAATCAACAACACTGTGTTGGGCAGTATACAAGTCTTCATTGGTCAGGCCAAATTCAGCAGTACTCATGAGAAATAAATCAGATCACAGCCAAGGCTTTAATGGCCCTGGGAATGGGTAAACTAAGGGGCCAGTTTATACTTGGGGAAATACATCTGGAAAGTTTGACACCCACCTTGCTGGGGTCACCCGACCCCAACAATCTTTCCTACCCAAGTGCAGGGGGGCTGGACCCAATGATTTGTAAGGTCCCCTCCAGCCCCTAACAACTATGAAACTATGAGTGTCACCTCCCCTCCACCTCCCCCCCGCTATCAACAGGCAGAGCATGTTCCACAGTCCTGGTTTCTGTTTGATCAAGGCCTAACTTTTCCCACATTTCTGTCCTTTCAGCTCTGGGTCAAAGACCACCCTGGGAATCTTTCCTCTCTCATGAGGGATGGAGACCCCCAGGGTAGACAGGTCCCTAAGCTTGCCCATTGTAAGGCAGGTGCTCTTGCCCACATTGAGTTTGGCCCCAGTTGCTGCTCTGTATGCTTGGGATTGTTGCAGCACTCTTTCTACTGACTATTTGTCACTGCATAGGATATTGAGGTTGTCCATATTGAGGTTGTCTCATCTTGTCTTTGCTTCCTCTGGGGATCTTTGCTCCATTGACCCCAGGGTCTCACCTGAGCTGCTGGGCTAGTGGTTTCATCACGCAGATGAAAAGTATCAGAGAGTAGACAGCCCTGCTGGATGCCTGACTCTACCATGATTGGTCAGGAAACTGTCCACCTGCACCCTCCTGCTCACATAGGCTTACAGTGCTTTTATTCAAGTGACAAAGGTCGGGGGGACCCCCATCTTCTCCAGCATCTTGAATAGGAATTGGTGGGACACTCAGTCAAAGGCCTTCTCCAGGTTTAGGTTCAACATGGTGACATCCAGCCCCCTCTCCCATTGGTACCACAGCACATCCCAGTTGCAGCAGGGCTTCATGGATCTGCTACCCTGGCACAGCACACAACTGGTCATCGCAGATCACAGCACCTATAACAGTCTTAAAATGCTCAGCCAAAACTTTGGCCATTAATTTAGAGTTGAAGTTCAGGAGCATTAAGGGCCCCCAGTTCCTTAGCTCCTCCTTTGCCCCCTTCTTGTAAAAAGGGTTATGGGGCCCTGATCTATTCTAGCCCTCAGGTGGCCCTCCTGCAGCCTCTCCCTATACACTTCCAGCCAGTCTAGGCCCACCTGGTTGCAGAAGGTAATGTAGAACTCTCTGGGCAGGCCGTCTGTGGAGGGACGTGGACTGTTCTTGATGCTGTGGAGTGTCTTGGTGATCTCCTGCAGCATCCACTCATCTACCAGCTTCTGGTCCTCATTGCTCCTGAGGGCCCAGGTGAGCTCCTGCAGGCAATCCTGCATGGTCCCCAGGTCCTCTGGACATGCCATGTACAGCTATCTGGACATCTGCTGGGAAGAGCAGTCAGCCAAGTCTGACCGCTCACATAGGTTCCTAGCCATGTTACAGGACTTTCATATAACCCAGAAGGTGCACATTCCCAGCAGGGGAAATGCCTTCTTAGACCTGGTCCTGGCCAAAAACGATGACCTGGTGAGGGGACTGCAGGTGCTCGATCACCTGGGCAATAGCAATCATTGCCTACTGGAATTCAACATCCAGCACAGGGTGGCAAAGCAGCAGCCCTGGACTTTGGGAGGGCAGATTTCACAGAGCTAAGGAGACTAGTCAGGGAGGCACTGAGGTCCCGGAGGGAAGGGGAGTTGGGAGTCCAAGAAGAGTGGTCGTTTCTGAAGGATACAGTCCTCCAAGCCCAAAGGGTGGCAATGCCAACACGGATCAAAGGGGGCAAGAGTGCTCAAAAGCCCCCATGGCTCACCAAAAGCATCCAGGAACATCTCCAAGCTAAAAAGGAGGTGTACACCCACTGGAAGGGAGGGGCCAGCACCAGAGAGGACTATACCTCTGTTGCTTAGCATTGTAAGGGGGGTGTTAGGAAGGCTAAGGCGGAGATGGTACTGGGACAAGCACCTCGGATCAAGGATAACAAGAAATCCTTTTGTAAACACGTAGGGGGCAAAAAGAAGGCTCTGGGTAATGTGGGGCCTCTGCAGGACACTCTAGGAAATCTGGTGGTCTCACCAGACAACAAAGCTAACCTATTAAACAATTTCTTTGCCTCCATTTTTCTGAGAAGAGACCAGGTCATCCCCCCCACCAGGATCCCTGATGGTCCCAGAGGAGGCACAGCCAGGCCCAAGGTCAGAGACGACCTAGTCAGGGAACTTCTGGTGGGACTTAATGTGTTCAATCAGCAGGTCCTGACAATCTCCACCCCAGAGTGTTGAGGGAATTAGCAGAGGTCATTGCGGGACCCCTGGCACAGCTTTACAAGCATTCATGGTGCTCTGGCGAGGTGCCAGAGGATTGGAAAAGGGCCAAGGTGGTCCCCATTTTCAAAAAAGGGAGGAAGGAGGACCCAGGAAATTATAGGCCTGTTAGTCTTACCTTGGTCCTGGGGAAGCTCTTTGAGAAAATTACCCAGGTGCACATCTGCGAGGGGCCAGAAGGGGAGTGTATGCTTAGGGGCAACCAACATGGATTCATTTGAGGCAGGTCCTGTCAGACCAACCTGGTGGCCTTCTATGACCAGGTCACAAGATCTTTGGATGCAGGTGTAGCGGTGGATGTAGTCTTTCTGGACTTTAGGAAAGCCTTTGACATTGTCTCTCACCCCATTCTCATTAAAAAATTAGGCAACTGTGGCATCAGTGCCTACACAGTCAGATGGGTCACAAATTGGCTGGAGGGCCGCACCCAGAGAGTGGTGGTGGATGGGTCTTTTTCAACCTGGAGGGATGTGGGCAGTGGGGTTCCCCAGGGCTTGGTCCTCGGGTCTGCGCTGTTCAACATCTTCATCAGCGACTTGAACGAGGGGGTGAAAAGCATTGTGTTCAAATTTGTGGATGACTCTAAAATGCGGGAAGAAGTGGACATGCTAGAAGGGAGGGGCAGGCTGCAATTGGATCTGGACAGGTTGCAGGGTGGGCGGATGAGAACAGGATAGGTTTCAACACTGACAAGTGCAAGATGATGCACCCAGGGAGGAAGAACCAGCACCATACCTACAGGCTGGGGAGCTCCCCCCTTGTCAGTGCAGAGGCAGAAAAGGATCTTGGAGTCATTGTAGACTCCAAGATGAACATGGGCTGGCAGTGTGGGGATGCAGTCAGGAAAGCCAACCGTACCTTGTCATTCATCCACATGCATCTCAAGCAGGTCCAAGGAGGTGATCCTACCCCTCTATGCGGCACTGGTCAGGCCGCAGCTGGAGTACTGTGTCCAGTTCTGGGCACCGCACTTCAGGAAGGATATGGACAGCATCGAGAAGGTCCAGAGGAGGGTCACTCGCATGATCAGGGGGCAGCAGGGCAGGCCCTACGAGGAGCCCACCACTTATATGGTTCTGGTACCCGGATCTGAGGGTCCTCCACCCTGCATAACACTGCCTGAAGTCCCGCTGGATCTCTTCATCATCCAGCAGGCTCACATTTGGTTTCTACATCCCTCTGCCCCTCACATGCTGTCCTGCATCCCTGCCTCTACTGTTAAGAGGCAGTGGTCCAAGAAGCAGGCGGGTGTAGATTTGGCCTTAACTGCTTTCCACTCCTCGAGGAGGATCCTCCTGGCCCTCAGTGGCATCTTTGACACTGCCTTTTTGTTGGCCAGAACCTTTCCTTTCCAACAATCATATTCCTTCCTTCTCACTGGCATTGAGCCTTTGTTCCCTGTAGTCAGTCCTTTGTCTAGTCCTCTTTCCTTTGCCCTGTGCACCCCCCCCCACACACACATGTTTGTGCATACACACACACACCAAATCCTGCTATGAGCAGGCTCAGTCATTTTGCAATGGTGACAAGGCAACACCATGCCAATTACTGGCAGACAGGGTCACAGTGGATCCCTCACATGTACGGTAGGTGTAATTCACCTACTCAGTGCCAGGTTACACCAACTCTGCCATCTGCATCGTCTGGCTCTTCTCAACCATCCAAGCAACTGATAGAGAAGCGCCCTGATACCATTAATTGCCCTTACTGTCTTCTCCTGCCTTAATCCTGGACAAGAGGAGCACATAAAAAAAAGAAAACAGGCATCTGTCTATACTGCCACTGGCAGTCTCTTTTTCTTTCATTTTATACATCCTTTCTTTATTCCTCCTTTTCTCATTTCCCCATTTAAAAAAAAGCATACACACACAACACACACATACAAAAGAAAAAAAAACAGGCAGCCAAAAGCTCATTAACATACTTGACCTTTCAGAAGAAAATTAATTCCAACTTCGCACATACCGGCTGTGCTGCTTGGTTTTGTCAAAACGCTGGCATCATTAGAGAGAAGAAGAGATGGCTCAGGGGGACGGGGTGTCTGCCACCTCGATGGAACTTGCACCGAGTTACTGAGTGCTGGCACAAATAAAGCAATGACATGGGCCATTCTGTCAGCTTTTCACATGAAATTAATCTTCGTTTCGTTGGCTGTGTAAATTTTTATCACCACGGAGCGGGGGGTGATGAATATAGCAAAACATCCTGACAGCAATGGCCTGAAAACTCGAGATTGTCTCTGCATCTTAACCACCGTGGTGCTTTAAGAAACCTCCTCCCTAGCATTCCATGTGTGGGGGTGGGGGTGTGCATGTGTGAGTGCGTGCACATGTGTGCCTGTACGTGTGAGCGATTGCCTGACACTCTCTTTAGATTTGAATGTGCGGTGGCCTTGGAAATTCTCTGAGCTTGGGTTTCTTGGCTTGAGGGCAGTGGCAAATGAATCGTCGGTTCTTTTTCTGCTCTGAACCTGGATTCAGAAGTGAACTTGGATCCCAGCATGCACTGCTGAAAGCTTCTGCTTTACTAATTGATATTCAAAGGGAACAAGGTCTTCTGTACCTCTCTTGTTTGCTATAAGAATGTGATGGTATGTTCCAGGAGGGGAAGTGAAATTACTTGTTGATATTAGACATATGTCAATAAACCATGAGCACGCGTGCACACACACACACACACCCCACCAAGCACCATACCAAAAACATATATGTATACATTCCCCCATATCTACCAACATAAGCAAGCAGCCAGATACCCAAGTATATGTGATAAACACATCTACCTGAAGTCCTAAACACACAAGCACCTGCACAGAGGGAAGCAACAATTCACTATTACAATAAACTTGCACATGCACCTATAAATACATCAACACAGAGTCTAAATCAAACACAAATATTTGTAAACAGCTTTACAGGCCTGTGTTTCATGGATGTGGTTGGTGTGGGGAGGGAGAGAGGGGAAGGGAGGAAGATAAAATGGCAAAGAGAACCTTAACCCCTCAGCTCGTTCACACGGCAGTAGTGCAGATATCCTAAGTACTGCTCATACCATTGCTAAAAGGGAAGCCTGGCTGACTCATAGTGGCTCTAAGAAATTATGGACAGTTGGCTAACAGGAGTGGCCAGGCTTACAGCCAGCTATAACACATGCTGTGGTTGGCATCACATGCTAGTCAGGGGCACAGACTGCTCTTTTTCAGAGTAACAGTAAGCTGGGCCGAGCACAGCTTCCCTCCAGCCTGAACTGCACTATTCTGCTCTACATCCATTACTGAAGAGCTATATTCAAGGCTGGAAATGTACTGCTTGCCTCATAACCTCATGGCTTCTACCAGTAAAGACAGGATTTGCCTTCTGCATTCAGAAAGCATGTACTCTAACTATGCCTATATTGATACGATATCGATGTAGGGACAGGCACAGAGGTACAACTTTAAGAGACACGTGGGCAGACAAGAACAGAGGCTATGATGCATGCACACAGTGTGAACACCAATACATATGCACCAAGATGGATGTGTGCCCCAAAACAGAAAAGCTCACATTCTGATGCATGTGAATGTCACCTCGTACTCATGGGTTAATACAGTGGAGGCCAGCCTTTATGGCAGGCATACCACAAATTAAGCCCCATGCTCTCCTCGAGTGCCACTCCAATTCCCTTCCCCTGACCAATTCACCATTCTCCTCTCTGCTTCCTGCTTTCTGCTCCCTGCCTGATCTTTTGCTCTGCTTTCCACTCACTGCTTTGCATTCCCTGTCTGATCTGCTGCTTTGCTTTCTGCTCCCTGCTCTGTCTGCTACTCTGCTGCCTGCCCACTCCTTGATCTGCCACACACAAAAGCTGCCCATGACACTTGTGGCACACATGATCATACATGCAGGAATGTTTGTGCATCTCCACATACATTTATACAACTAAAGACTCCAGGAGATTCATCCGTTTCTAAACCCTTGAACATAATAAGCATGTATATAAGCCCGAAGTAGGGGAACAAATACTGCTCTTAATTAAAACCATGAAAGTCTGAAGCGATTCCACTGAATTCTGTTCTGGAACGTGGAGTCCAGCCTCCTTTATGCTAAGCCACAAATCTGAAAAGACACATACATGAATTGCACACATCTGCACATTCACATCTGAGCTCTCATGTACACTCTCGCTTATCAACATACCATATGAATGCAGCTAACTATGGTTATCATGCAATGCACACAAATAGCTAGGTTTTATATTCAGCAGGCAAAATCAAACACCTCTAAGGCTGGCAGTACCCATTACTCCCATCTCACTGTTGCCTAATAAATACCACAAACCACCTCACTCCAAAACCAACCAGTGAAACAAAAAACCCAAGCAAAACAAACACACCCTCCCAAAACAAGGCAATTCTCTGCACACGTTTGTCTCCACTGTGCAGAGGATGAGACCAAACAGCCTGTGACAAAGGCACAGTCACATCACTTAATGCACTGTTGACAGGTGCTTAGATGCTATGGCATACAGATGGAAAAAAAACCTCCATAGAGTATTATATCTTACTTCATTCTGTTCCAGAGTAGGGAGAAATTTTGCAGTCAAATATCTTATTCACCAAAAAAGGGGGGTTTGGGCCAATCAAAACTATTTATACATTTGTGCAAAATTGCTGAATAGTTTTGTCAAACTTAAAATAGCTGTTGACATTTTCAAGATGAAACATTTAAATTTTTGTAATTTTTTTTATTTATCTACCCTGCTCTGCTCAACATCTTTCTCAGATGGGGTCAAAAGGTATGTCAACAGGAAACATCAAGTGGTTTCCACTAGGTCAGATGTGTAAACAGGATCAAGAAAAATACCTTTTCCCTTGTAAGCCCCAAACTTTATGAATTGACACAAGATAGTGGATAGGCAGGAGCCTTTACTGAGTGCAAACTGGCATTACTTCAACAATTCCCAGTGAACTGGATAACCACTGATAAAACAAATGAAACAGGTACTCGCTGTTCAGCAATGACACTCATTAGAAACCTTTACTAGGAGGATACTATATTATCCCTTACTCTTTCCAAAAAGCACCAAGGGCGCAGCCTATCAAAATCAAGCATTTGTAGATCTCAGAGCATTTCATCTAAGGGATAGGATTTCTAACAGTGCAGCATCCTTATGTAGTGCTAGGTCTGGGTGCGAGCCCAAGCCCTGATGCAGTGGTCAGATAAATTGGAATGGGTACCAATATAATGACATACAGCGAGGGGGGTTCAGAAGGCTGATTCCCCAAAATGATAGGCTTGTAAAATGTCCGCATTTTCATATTCCAGGAGGATCCATTATGATCATCCAGCCTGACCTCTTGGTCAGGGTGCTGAACTGGCTGAGATCTGAACTTCATCCAGTCTTGGTCCATGCTTATGCCAAACCACTGCCTCTTAGGGTTATTTTTATTTACTTATTATTTTGTTGTCAGTTCAGTTTTAGTCAAGAGAACATGGGGAGCAGAAGCTGCCTGCGCTGATTGACAGGTGTGTTCTGCTACCTGGCTCTCTCCACCTAATTGAATAATTTCCTCTCCCCTCCCCTCCCCTCCTCTCCTCTCCACAACATCTTTGCAGTGTATGTGTTTCTTTTTTAAGAGGAGAGTAAATGCTGCATGCTTCATGCTTCCAGTTGCACAAGGTTTGCATTTACTATCTTGGTGGACAGCAGCACTAATGGAGCATCTTTCTCTCGCCAGCCCTTTGGTTCTTGCTGAAGGAATGTAGTTGTGGAGGGGGGAAGTCTTATATCTTTAGACAAACCACATACCTCCAGGGTGTGCATCAGCCCTGGAAGAGAGTGGAAGTGAGACAAGAGAACAGCCCAAGTCTCTTTGAGGTGTCAGCATGCACACACACAATGCAATGACTCAGCCCCATTGGAAGCGATGGGGTGAGAAGAGAGAAAGAGCTTCTCTGAAAGGAGTTCAGAGGTAGTGCTAGGACACCCTGAATCCCCTTCCCCCGCACACCAAACCCTTTGGTTGCTAGGATAGCATCAGGACTCCAATGATTTGAACTAAAAGAGAGTTCGATCAAAACACTGCCCTCACAACAGGACAGCAGTTTAAAAGTGCTGAGCCAAAACACATGTGTTAGATATAACAGGTCTAAATTCAACATAAAACCTGCACATGGGTGAAAGTGTGACACGATCCAAATCCATGTGCTAACCTGGATTCAAGCACAGGTATACCAGACACACCTGCCAACCTGGGCCTACACAGAGAGTGGCCTGTGAACCTACCAAATGGGATGTGACAGATGCCTGTCAGCCAGATCTGACAAAGATCTATAGCCAACTGGGGCACATGAAGAGAAGTGGCATGCGTCTTTCGAAGTGGGGAAGTGTAGATATATGCAGCCTGGTCATGAAAACAGGGACAGCACACTTGCCTTCAAAATTTGTGACCAAGGCATACTAAAAAACAAAAACAAAACAAATTCCATACAGACATATAACTGAGTACATGGGGGATCTTGGTCACTGTTAGTAGAAATGGTAGTGAAGTGTATTTCTGTAGCAGGGGCTCAGGCACAGATGGGCAGAAAACCATCTGGAAAAGCCATCTCAAACTGCCTGCCTGAGGTTGCCGACACAGAAGACGAACGGGTCAGGCTGGGAACAGGGAACAGCTGGGAACGCACTAGCCATAATGCAATCACAGGGGACAGACAGAGCTCTCAAACTGGCTGATGGAGCCTTGCACAGCACTTTTGAAGCAGCTGGTTGCAGCATGCAGGGGGAACGACTGGAGATGCTCCAGGGGACCAGAGTCATGCTGGAAACCCTCCTCCTCTTCTCCACATTGGACAGGAGATTAAATGGATGGCAGGCAGCAAGCAACTTGGCCCAAGCAGCATAAGTGGCCAGTGGATCCTAACTCAGCAGCCAGGTAACACCCAGGAAACTAGGAAGGGAATAGCCAGAGCCAAAGAGTGGGGCTCAGGAAGAAGCAAGAGGAGAAGTTCTGCAGCAGCTGGACCCCTTGGGCTTCCAAACCACTATTGCATTGGTGGAAAGGGCAGCCAAGCCCATGAATTTGTTCATTGGTTTGGATTACTGACCCTTAAAGGGGCAGTGCTTGGCAATGGAATCCAGTGTTCCTAAAGGAGCAATGCCAGTACAAAAGGGGAAAACAGAGGGTGTGTGTAGGTGAATTTAGGGAGCCCTAAATTGAAGTGGAGTTTTAAAAAACACCGTTTCAGTTTAGGGCCGATTAAACCTCCATGTCACGCACCCACCCCTTTGACGTACCTGCCTCTCTGGCAGGGAGGAGATGGTGAGCTGCCAGTGGATGGAGTGGTACCTGGGCTGCGGGGAGGGTCGGTGCTTTCCCCTGCAGCAGCGGCAGCCCCCACATGCACAAGGTGGCACCCATTCACAAGCACCTGACTCAGGGAGTCCTGGGGGGCACTGCAGCTGCAGAGGGAAGCACCAGGCCCCTGCACAGGTCAGGCAGGCAGGCTCTGGGG
Organism: Crocodylus siamensis; assembly: GCF_052110815.1. Classification (NCBI taxonomy): domain Eukaryota; kingdom Metazoa; phylum Chordata; order Crocodylia; family Crocodylidae; genus Crocodylus; species Crocodylus siamensis. The sequence continues at coordinate 51,718,650 of NC_143403.1, forward strand.
GGAGGGAAGGAAAGAGGGAGCAGGCTTGCTGCTTTTCTTGAGTGGAGCCTGCTTTCCTGGGCTGCTGCCAGGCTGCCTGCACAGGCTTCCTGCAGAGCCACAGAGCTACACAGAGCCCGGTGCTTCTTTCCATGGCTGTAGGGGCAGCAAACTAGAGCTCCTCGAAGGAGTTTTAGTTTAAAGTCATTTAAGGTGCATTACACTGCTGAATTTCCTACAGCAGTTGTAATTAATGCACAATACACCACTGAGGCATGCAAACACCAATACCATTAAAGTGGTGCAAAAGCATTTAGCTCACTTTAAAGTGTTGTGCACACACACCTCTCATTTCATCTACAAACAACCAGACAGACTAATTTGGGTACGAAAAGCTGTCGACATCTGCTGCAGAATATCTCTTTGGGAGAGGTGTTGGTAGGGTATAGGGAAGGAGGAGCCCGATGAAGACATCAAGCGGGATTCTTCTTCACCCATACAGTGGACTGCCCCAAGGACCAGGTACATCCCTGTTAACTCCATTCTATCACTCAAGATCAAGGTGTGGTGGGTGAACTCAGGGTGACAGGAACAGAGAGTGGGGTCATCAGGTATTAATTCTGCCACTGGAGTGTCTTTGCCCTAGCCCCACTACAGTGGTGCACTGACTGGAATTCACCATCCAGTGCAAGGTGGCAAAGGCCTACAGCAAGGCAGCAGCCCTGGACTTTGGGAGGGTGGACTTCAATGAGGTAAGGAGAATAGTCAGGGAGGTACTGAGGTCCCGGAGGGGAGAGGAGTCCGGTGTCCAAGAAGAGTGGTCGTTCCTTAAGGAGACAATCCTCCAAGCCCAAAGGGAGGTAATTCCAACATGGATCGAAGGGGGCAAGAGGGCGCAAAAGTCTCCATGGCTCAACTGGGGCACATGAAAAGCATACGGGAACATCTCCTAGCTAAAAAGGAGGCATACACCCAATAGAAGGGAGGGGCCATCACCAGGGAGGACTATACCTCGGTTGCTTGGGGCTGTAGGGGGGGAGTCAGGAAGGCCAAGGCAGAGATGGAACTGGGACTAGCTACCCAGACCAAGGACAACAAGAAGTCCTTTTTTAAATGCATAGGGAGTATGTATTTCCTAGCAAGGCACGCAAGGAAATCTGGTTGTTGCACCAGATGACAAAACTAACCTATTTAACAATTTATTTGCCTCCATTTTTCTGAGCAGGGACCGGGTCACCCCCCCTCCCCGGCACTGGGACCCCCAGGGGAGGCACGCCCAGGCCTAGGGTCAGTGAGGACCAAATCAGAGAACTTCTGGAGGGACTGGATGTATTTAAATCAGGTGGTCCTGAAGCTCTCCACCCCAAAGTGCTGAGGGAATTAGCAGAGGTCATTGCAGGACCCCTGGCATGGCTTTATAAGCACTCATGGTGCTCTATCATGGTGCCAGTGGACTGGAAAAAGGCCAATGTGGTTCCCATTGTCAAAAAAGGGAGGAAGGAGGACCCAGAAAACTATAGGCCTGTTAGTCTTACCTCAGTCCTGGGTAAGCTTTTTGAGAGAATTATTCTGGCACATGTCCACGAGGGGCCAGCAGGGGAGATTATGCTTAGGGGCAACCAACATGGTTCATTAGAGGCAGGTCCTGTCAGACAAACCTGGTGGCCTTCTATGACCAGGTCACAAAATCCTTAGACACCGGTGTAGCAGCGGACGTAGTCTTTCTGAACTTTAGGAAGGCCTTCGACATTGTCTCTCACCCTGTTCTCATTAAAAAACTAGGGTACTGTGGCGTCAACACCTACACAGTCAATTAGGCCACTAACTGGCTGGAGGGCCATACCCAGAGTGTGGTGGTGGATGGGTCTTATTCGACCTGGAGGGATGTGGGCAGTGGGGTTCTGCAGGGCTTGGTCCTCAGGCCCGCACTGTTCAACATCTTCCTCAGTGATTTGGACAGGGGTGTAAAAAGCACCTTGTTTAAATTTGCAGATGACACTTAGATGTGGGGGGAAGTGGGCATGCTAGAAGGGAGGAATAGGCTGCAATCAGACCTAGACAGGTTACAGGGGTGGGCGGATGAGAACAGGATGGGTTTCAACACTGACAAGTGCAAGGTACTGCACCTGGAGGGAAAGAACCAGCACCATACCTGCAGGCTGGAGAACTGCCTTCTCATCAGTGCAGAGGCAGAAAAAGGAACTTGGAATCACTATTGATGCCAAAATGAACATGGGCTGGCAGTGTGGGGATGCAGTCAGGAAAGCCAACCGTACCTTGTCATTCATCCACAGATGCATCTCAAGCAGGCCCAAGGAGGTGATCCTCCCCCTCTAGGCGACACTGGTCAGGCCACAGTTGGAGTACTGTGTCCAGTTCTGGGCGCTGCACTTCAAGAGGGATGTGGACAACATGGAGAGGGTCCAGAGGAGGCCACTCGCATGATCAAGGGGCAGCAGGGCAGGTCCTACAAAGAGAGGCTACCGGACCTGAACCTGTTCAGCCTCCACAAGAGAAGGCTGAGGGGGGATCTAGTAGCCATTTACAAACTAATCAGAGGGGACCAGCAAGCATTGGGGGAATCCCTGTTCCCCCGAGCACTACCAGGAGTGACTAGAGATAACGGTCACGAGCTGACAGAGGGTAGATTCAGACTAGACATCAGGAGGTGCTACTTCACTGTCAGGGTGGCTAGGATCTGGAACCAACTTCCAAGAGAAGTGGTGCTGGCTCCTACCCTGGGGGTCTTTAAGAGGAGACTGGATCAACACCTTGCTGGTACTCTTTCCTGCCATGGCAGGGGGTCGGACTTGATGATCTGCTCAGGTCTCTTCCGACCCTACCTACTATGAAACTATGACCTGGAATTTACAGACCTAGGCAGATAAGATGGAAGACAAACAACTGGCAATCACCCATCCTGAGAGTTGGCAGCAAACCCAGGGGCTGATCTTGCAACTCCCCCAGGGGAACACAAACAACTGGAAGACCTTGTTAGAGCCCAAGTTCATGAAGCAGAAACACAGAATACTTTAGTCATGAGACAGCAAACCCTAATGAGCAAATGGCCCATAATACTTTGGCAGGCTTCCAAGGGGTATTGCAGTTTAGGATGCCTAGGATGATCAAAAAAGGATGACCCTTACACTTCTGTAGAATTGTTTGAAAGAATGGTGACCACTGCAGATCATGACCAATACCAGTGCACTGTAAGGATAGGGCCTCTCTTGAAGGAAAAAGCACAGGTGGAAGCCTTGGTTTACCAGAAAGTAAAAGAAGCAATCCTTTACTGTTGGGAGTTCTCACTCTTGCCAGAACATTATAGTCAGCTATTTCTGTCCTGCAGGAAGTGGAAGACAAGTGTCCATGCTTGCTTGCCCAGACACTTCAGGATCTAGTGGCAAAGTGGCTGAAGCTCAAAGCTACCAGTAAGAGGAAAACAGTGGACTGCATAACCCTAGGACAGTTTCTGTGGGACTTGGATGATGCCACTCAGAAATGGGTACACCAACACCAACCCCAGTCACTCCAGGAGGTGCTCAAGTTAGCAGTAGCCCATACTGAGACTGAGGCAGGATCCCGTTGAGAGAGTGAAGATAGGTCCACCCCAAAAGGTAGTCATAGGGAATCATGAGGGCCATCCAGGGAGGAAAGAAAAGCTCTGACTGTGCAAAGTAAAATGTTTTAAACATGGCCTGCCAATGGAAATGCTCTTCTAGTCAGACAGTGAGTGCACACCACAGGGGGGAATCCCAGGATGGAAGACGACCCATGGGATAGCAGGGAGGAGGATGGACTGCAGTTTCAGTATCTTGGAGAAATGGAAAATAGTGCTGAGACCCATGGTGAGTGAGGGGGTGGAGGGCCAAGTGGTGCAAGCCATACTCAATTTCAGGTGTGCCCAAGGTGTAGTGAATACCTCAGCGATCTCATCAAAAGTAAGGGAAGCTGCACAACTTTGGTCTGGAAGTCATGGAGGGGTATCCCACAAAGATTACATGAGGCAGTGAAACAGGAGATCTGGCAGATGCCAAGTCAGAGCATCATAAATGAATCATAGAGTCAGTGGTGGAGCCCCATAGTAATGTTGCCCAAAACAGATGGCTCACTACGGCTTTGTATACATTTCCAGAAAATGAATAGCATGGCAAAATCTGATGCATTCCTGATGCCCCAAATAGAGAAAATTTTACAAAAAACAGGCCAGGCCCAATTTATATTAACCCCAGATATGACAAAGGGATACTCTCAGATACCCATGCACAATGAATACCAAGAGAAGACAACCTTTGGCACACGGTGGGGTCTTTATGAGTTCAAACAGATGCCCTTCAGGCTGCACACTGCCACTGCAACTTTCCAAAGGCTCATGGACAAACTGCTGGCCCTATATGCAGCACCATACATTGAGGATGTTATTATTTTTTCTAGCTCTTGAGACCAACACATGAGAGACCTGTGGGCCATCCTGACGGAGTTACGAGGAGCTGGCTTGACACCTAATCCCAACAAGTGTGTCCTGAGACAAACAAAGCCAAAATATCTGGGTTTTCAGGTGGGACATGGGCAAGTCAAAGCTTTGGCCAACAAAATCCAGGCCATCCAAGACTATTGACAACCTGTGACAAAGCAGCAGGTACATTCTAAATTTTTAAGAGGGTTAGTGAAGTATTATAGAAAATTCATATCCCATTTATCCAAAATGATTATGCCCCTCACCATCCTAACCAAGGAAGAAGCACTCAATCAGGTAAAATGGGATCCCACTGCTAGGCAAATTTTCGAGCAACTTAGGAATGTTCTCTGACATGAACACATACTCTACACACTGGATTTTTTGGCACTCTTCATTTTACAAATGCATGCCTCAGGCATGGCCTTGGGTGCCATACTCACACAAGTAAGACAGGGAGATGAAGTGCTGATAGACTATGCCAGTAGGAAGTTATTGGACCAGAAGCAATTATACTCCACTACTGAACATAAGTGCCTTGCCATAAAATGGCTGTGAAATTTTTTAGATATTATCAACTGGGGAGAAACTTTACCTTGGTGACAGACCACATGCTCCCAAGGTGTCTACAATCAGCAAAAACAGATAACAGTAGAATTACATGGTGGGTGTTGGCATTGCAACCATTTTGTTTCACAGTACAGGCAGTCCTCAGACTTACGACACAATTGGTTCCTGAAAACCACAACTTAAGTCGAAACGTTGTAACTCAGAACCAATTTTTCCATAGGAATCAATGTTATAATGGGGGGGATTGATTCCTGAACCAACGCCCCATACCCTATTTTCACCAAAAATAACCAGGAATTTTGTACTCAATCAATTATAAATGAGAAATAAAGCTACATTAATGTATTTATATTGTAAATAGCAATCACACTGATTTGGAAGGACTTCTTTGAGATGACTTTGCTGGACCTTTTGAACGGTTCTTGGTTGGGCTTTTTGAAGGGTTCTTGGCTGGAGTCTTCTCAGGAGTCTTGGCTCCAGGTTTTTCTGGAGTCTCATCTACTTTCTTAAAAAAAGTGTCCAAGGAAGTTGGGACAGATGTTCTTCAGGGAGATGGGTGAGGCAGCGAACTCATTCGCTGACATGGCATGGCATCGGATCAAGCATTGTAAAGTCAAAACTGATGTCAGAAAGTTGAAACGGTGTCAATTTATAAACGTTGTAAGTACACAATGTTGTAACTCAAAACATTGTATGTTGAGGACTGTCTGTAGACTGTCAACCTGAGAAAGGTAATGTGGTCACACTTTCACAACAGTGTGACTTGGAACCAGAGAAATTATATATGCCCAAGCCTCTCTGAAGGAGCTGAGAGCTGCATGTGATGAAAGGAAAGAGAAAAGAAGTTATCCGCTACTAAGGCAAAGATATTTACTGGGCAGAAAAGCATCCAGAAAAGCCCTCCAAACCTGCCTGCTTGGGGTTGCAGACAGAGAAGACGGCTGGGTCAGGCTGGAAGAAGGGAACAGCTGGGGAATGCAGCAAGTGCTAGCCACGATGCAATCACAGGGGACAGGCGGAGCTCCCGGATTAGCGGATGGAACCACACGCAACACTTTTGAAGCGACTGGTGACAGTACGGAGCGGGGAAGCACGAGAGACACTCCAGAGTGGACTCATGCTGGAAACCCTGCCCCCCGCCACAAGACAGGAGATGCAGTGGACAGTAGGCAGCAAGCAGCTTGGCCTGAGGGACGTAAGTGGCCAAGCTGATCCTAGTAGGGCTGTGAGAAGCTTTGGTCCCTGATTCAATTTGGCGGTGATTTGGCCCAATTCAGTGGTCAGGTCTCTGAATCTGAATCAAATCAGGAGACCTTTTAATCTCTCTGAATTGAATCGGAAGCCCGTGAATCAATTCAGAGAGATTCAAAAAGATTTGGCAATTCAGACATAGAGACAACTTTAAATGTTTTTTCTACATACCTCTAGGTAGCCGGCAGCTCGTGAATGCTGTGATGCTGGGGCACATGGAGTGTCCCCCAGAAGTCTGGGGGGCTCCCCAGCATGCTCGGCAGCAGACCCAGAAGTGGACCAGAAGCACTTCTGGTCCACTTCTGGGTCTGCCAGGGAGCACAATTGCTAAATAGTGAAAGCACATAATATGGAGTGGGGAGAAAGGGGAGATTTCAGCATATTTACCAGTGTCCATTGTGTAAGTTCTGACTGAAGTCAATTAGCTTCTGTGATATGGTGGAATTAGACCCAATCCAAAATCCAAACACTATTGTATACAAGAGGAGTTTGAATCCAAATCCAGATCTGATCTCAGCCTGTTACTGAAGGGACTAGAGGGAAGTTACCCTACAGCACAAGTAACTCTTCCAAGGATCCAAGCTGTTACTGTTCATCAGGTAGATTATAATCAGTGAACTATGTATGCAAATTTGAAGAAAGCAGGCAAGAAAGCTTATATCTGATAAGGTGGGTCAGGGGGAATTTTTAAGTAGGTGACCAGAATAAATGATTTACCAGGGCAATAAAAGATCAAGGCAATTGTTCCTAATACATCTCAGAACATCTAAAGTTGAAACAGTGTTCTTAGATCTACCCCCAGGCTGTTAGCCCTGCTTACCTTCTTGGAATAAATAAATGTCTTACATTGCTTTATCCACAAAGGTGGATAACTTGTTTGAAATATTCCTCTCACATTCCCACCAGGAGATGAACACGTGGCAAAAATCTGCCGATTGAAAATAAAAATTAATAGGAATCACTAAGTCATGATTCTTCTTTTTAAATAAGATCAATATATATTGCTCAGGGGGCAAGTCTACATGTGTCTCTACAATGCCATTGTTACTGTGCCATTACTTAGTACTTCCTTTTGGAAGTACTGACGGTGTAGTAGTAGCCCATACTGCACCATGTGCGTGGCATGCAGTTATTTTTAGTTGCTATGTCACTGTAGCAAAGCGCTATATCAAGGGACATTGTTATGGTGATGTTGTGGTGGCATCATGGTTTTTGCATGTGGGTGCTATGTCACCATAGTACATTGCTATGGCAACATAGTGTCACATGTAGACATGCCCAGGTAGTTTCAAGGGGCCTCAGTGTCAATGAGAATCAAGCCTTGACAACATTAAATCAAATCCTCATTCCAGCTCTCACATAACAAATGATAAATGTTACCCTTTGTAGCAAACTTTCTGTTTTTGGCTTATTCTTTAATAGGGTAGCTTCAATTCCCACAAAGTTCTGGTTCAGTTCACAAACTTTGGGGGCTGAAAAAAGAGGGTAAAACTGGATTCACAAGCTAGGCTTCCTCACTTTGCTCAAAATGAATATCCCCAATATTTCATAAGCCATCTCACTGAATTTGTAATCTACGACTCTTGGATAGGTCATCAGCAGTCAGGAACCTCTGGATCTAAACCCACAAGCCTTACAGTGGGCATGTCTACACAAGGCACTTTACTGCAGTAAGCATCCGTGTCTACAGATGCACAGAAATTGGCCTTAATCATGAGTAAATCTGTTACCTACAAATGCAAATAGCAAATTTACTCGTGATTAGAAACTGCACAGTAGCGCATGTGTAGATAAGTGACAGGGAGCAAATGTGTTCCTGGTCAACAGGAGATTGCTCTCTGTCCCTGAGAGCTGCCTGCTGCCAGAGCTCAGGGACAACGTCCCCTTGCCCCAGCAACAGGGAGCTCCCAACCCATGGTCATGGAACCCAGGCCAGGACATCTTTCTCTCCCAGCACCAGCTCCACAGTCTCAGGGTGGGCACTGGGGGCTTGCTGCTATGGGTTGGGGTAGAGGGCGGGACCTGCCTCTCCCCTGCAGCTCTTTCCAAGTCCCCTGTCCCTGATCAGGGAGCCAGGGTCAGGAGCTCCCTGCTGCCGGGACAGGGGGACATTGTCCCTACCTGGGCTCCAGTGGCAGGCAGCTCCCCAGGGACAGGAAGCAATCTCAGGAAACAGCTATCTCCTGGCCCTGTGCTCCCTGCCAGCCCCTGAGCTGGCCCCAGCCTTCCCTACCCCACCCAGGGTAACTTGTTGCATGGCAAAGCACGCATGGCACAGGCATTCTCTGGGGACAAGTAATGACGGCACAAGGTGTGCTGCCGCTACTTATCCCTGGGGAACCAAATGCCCATGTTCATGTGGACACGGCCACTGAGAGTAAATCTGACATTTGGCCATTGTAAAACAACATCTTGATGGCTTTGTTCTATAAAACCTAAGGGAGTTAGGCACCTAAATACTTTAAACTACAGACACAGTCAATAAGCGTACTGTTTAGTTGGGACTTCAGCAAGTCTCTTTCATCAACTTCAATAAGCGTTAGATAACACCATACAAAGCAGCAGTATTTCCATTACATTCTCTTCCTTAAACTCAGTGATCCAATGATGAATTTTTATTTAGATCACTGAAAGCATTGCCATCTGATCTAGGGGGAGCAGAATTATATCTGATGAGTTTTCTTTGTGCATAGGAGACAAACTTCCTTGGTTCACAGAACTTTCATTGCTTGCTACTGTCCATAGCACATACACAGTAGAGGAAGTGGCCTAGCTGGACACCCTCTGCCAACTAACCATAGCCTTTTTGGGAGGCACATTTGAGGGAAAAAATGAATTTCTAACTCAGATGAAGTCTGAGGTTTGTCACTGACATCAAAGAATGAGGATTTCATTCTAGGGCTATCTTGCTAAGCTCCAGCTGTGGGAGAGCAGAGGCACGTAGGACAGGACAGTGCAGTGTTTAGCTCTTAGTTTGCATAACTCCCATAATGCAATGTTGGATCATAAAAAATTGAAGTAATGAAATGCCATCAGTGATGAGAAATTCAGGTAAGATTCGCTTTTTAACTCTTTTCTCTTAAATTGGCATTAAAAATGATTTATAGTTAAGACAAAGTCTAAGCAACAACATGATTAGAACTGAGACCCACCATAAATTTAAAGGCTTTTCTTTCTTTTTTCCCCCTGTTGTGCTGTATCAAATTACTAGAACAGTATAGCTGTATGAATCCAGAGACGGCAAAGTCTGAAGACTGAAACTCAACTGCTAACTGTTTAAAAGGTAAGTGATATTTCAAGAAACATGTGTTAGTTGTTTGGGTTAAAACAACGGATCCTTGTAGTAAATAATAAACCATTACTTTAAAAAAGTTACATTGTAAAATGACATTCACCATGAGCACCAGACTAACAGGCCACTGGATATGGTATGCTGTGGTACATACCATGGTGATGTGATGTACAAATACAAACAGCAGAAAGAGGAATATAGGAACTGAGATTTTTCAAAGCTACCTGAAAGAACAAAAGTCATCAGAAAATATTTTTCTTACCTATAGAAAACTAACAAAAAATGGAGAAAAGAATATATTCACTACAATTTTCCATTGAAAAATTTCACTTTTCTTCAAAAACTTGTAAGCTGAACATTTTCAGCTAAAATCCAAAATGTTTCAGTTTTCCTCCCAAAGCTGAAAACTTGTGGCATTTGGAGTGTTTAGATGAAAACTTGACATCTTCTGTGTGCAAGCAGATGCTGTTCACACAAGCCTTTTCACTCAAAAAACCCCCAAAACAAATTTTCTGTTAGATGAATGGCTGATAACCCTAGATTTTAATGTCCAATTCCTAATAAAATTAATGAAATAGGATTTCCCAAAACGTTGTGCACCCTGGGTGATCCCAGCCTGGGAGATTACCTCGGATACTAGGATTAGCAAAAATATTTTGCCAATTTTCCCCCCCTGTTTTTAGGAGAATTAAGGATCTGAAACAGTTTTCTCTGAAAATCTTCAGTCCCAATTTCTAGCTGGAGCTGGAAATGGAAGAGACAAAAATACCGTGGGGAACATTCTCATATTTCTAGTCTGAAGTTCTAAAAATGTCACCTGAAAACTTGTTTGCCCAAAACTGTCATTTTCCAGGCGTTTGGAAAGCTTGGGTTCATGTCCTAATTTCTGAGACTTCATATTTGTGTCTGGAATGGATTTTAGTGTACTTGCGTCTAATCTAGATTTGGCCCGTCTTTTCTGAACTTTCTGAGGTTTACCCATTACTCCCTTCTTGCTTAGATGCACCAGTGCTAATAGCATTACTGGTTCTCAGGCTGCATTAGCCATTTTGGCTGAATCACTATTGCCTTAGATACTGCTACAGTTACATTATAGTTTCCACAAAGACGTTTCAGCAATTTACTCTGGTGATTAAACTGCAGCCATTTATTGTGCAGAATAAATAACAGGGCAACTGTGAATTATGGGACTACGATTCCATCGATGGGTTCTGGTGACATCATAAACCACAAGAACCAAGCTCCAGTCATCAGAACTCCTAAGATGGAATTATAAGCCCCATCATTCAAATTGTGCTCTTTAAAGATACTTGATATAATATATGGAGCCAACAAAATGAAAGAGAGAGAGAGAGAGAAAGAGCAAGGCAGAGACAGACCGCCAGGCTCTCAGGCCAACCACGTACTCTCCTGGCCACCCCTAGTCTGTAGCCAGAGATTGGGAACAGCTGCAGCTGCCACAGAGAACAGGAGACAGACTGCCAGGCATTCAGCTCAGCCAGGTATATGTCTTTATTCAGGCATGCAACCCAAGATCAATCTCACCTGTGGGACTTCAGGGAACAGCATGTGAATAGACACTCAGCCTTTCAGCCTGCCAGTATAACCTGGATCCCCTGCAAAGGGTTCTGTGAGTGTTAGGAGTTGTAAAATGACAGGGAAGGGACAGGAGATGATTTATGAGCAAATTTTCCTTAATTGATTCAAATGTGCTCAAAGCAGGAGTTAGAGAAGGATAGGAAGGCCCTCGTCTCTAAAGTTTGGTTTAGTGAACCCTAACAGGCCTGGGCTCAGGTTTAAGCCACAAAGTCTCACTCCACCCTATATGGTGACATGACATTGTTTGCATCTTGGCTTCATGTTCTCATGGTGTCAGTGGCAGTTTTGTGCATAGATTGAAGCTATTTGCTGGCTGCAAATCTTCTCCATAAGAAGGGTAAAGAGCCAGGTACTTAGCTAGTTGTATATTGGTGACATTAATTTAAATGAGCCATGGATTTGGCCCAGTGCCTTGCAGTCCTGAGGTTGTATATACCTACAGATGATGACTGGAGTGGTTGAGAAACATTGATTATTTTGTGTATTCTGGTCCATTAGATGTGATTTAAAGTATAGAGTAACACAGAAGATTAGTGGTGTGAGATGAATCAAAGGATGCCAGATGGTCCCCAATGCTCACCAAAAATGATCAATTAACAAAAATAATGCTATGCTTCTATCGCTGTCTCTGGGTTTGGGACCTTGATGCAGGCCCATTTTTGCCTAATTTCAGTAAGTAATTTATAGTTTTTTTGGTGACCCACATAAAATAAGCTGGTAATTCTGAATTTGGTTCTTTACCAGACAAGTGTCTGCACCTCATAAAGTAGCATCACATTTGGCACCCTAGTTAGAAGTCACAGTGAGGAGGCCAAAGCTGTATTTGAAGCAGGGAAACTGAACAGGCAGCTCCCAGAAATGAGAGTAAAAACCTACCTCTTTCCCACTCCTTTTACTCACCGCCATTTCTCAAGCAGCCCCTTCAAATTAATGCTGTTTGGATTAAGAGCCTCAGCTCCGAACCTCATCTTGTTCCATATATATATGTTTAGCCTCTGATGTACTATAGCCTGTTATGTACCTTGTTAGACAAAGAAAAAAAAAGCACATTTTAACAGGTTTTTATATTGATTTTAGATTGATATGTCATCATATGACTGCAGTGTGGTATATTTCCAGAGCTAAAAAACACAGTTGTGCTTAATTGTAACTTTCTTGTAAATTAAGCCAATTATTGAGTTTTTGCTTACTGTTTACCTTACGTGCTTCTTTGGAATAAGAAAAGGAGTTGTATAAAATAACTTGAAAATGCCCATATCTTTTGCAGAACTGAAAAACAAATCACTGAACTAAATGTTATTCAAGTCCTTGGCCCAATGGAGCTGTGAGTATTTGCATCAGATCTGAATTTGTTCTTAAAGGGGTCTGCTTTTTAATATATATGTGTGTGTATGTGAGCCATACATATATATACACATATGGAGGCAGATCTGGCGGGTGCAGTGGTGTGGTTGCAGCCCACTCCCACTGTGTGGCTCACATGTCAGAGGCTCCAGTACCCCATGGTCTTGAATACCTGGGTCCTCTATGGAGTCTGAGCAGGATTTGTGCTCAGATCATGGGGATCAAGGCACAACTGGGACTCCTGGGTTGGTGGGGAACAATTCCAGGGGGCCAGGCAGGGAACAGGTTCAGGAAGTGGGGATCTGCCCACTTGGCTGACTTGGGGGCAGAGGGGAGCTCCAGGACCACTCCTGCCTCACTCCATATATAAATATACAAACACAGACAGATATCTATATATAGATAGATAGATATAGATATACATGTATATATCCATATATCTATGTATCTAGATATACATGGCTTCCAGATTCATATATCTTAACTACAGAATTCATTTGATCCAAATATTTGAGAACATTTCTAATGACTGTTTCAGTTCCTGCCTTCTCGGTGCTCTGAGGATAGAAAAAGAACTCTGCTCCTTTGTTCTATTCACCGTGTGTTCCTTACCATGGTCACAAAATGTTGGCTTCTTTAACAAGCCTATAGAGAAAAATTCCACCCACTATAGTCAGAGCTCTTACTGCTCTCCTGTAGGCCTGTGTGAAACAGCTAGTATTCGCTTCAAATTCAGCTGATTCAAATCACTGTCCTGATTCGATTCAGCAGAATCTCCAAATCAGCCAGACCCATCCCCTGCCTGCTCTCCCAGCCAGTCAGTGGCTGCCCTACCCACCCCAGCTCCCGGCATTTCTTAAAAAAAAGCCCCAACTCAACAGGTACTGCCGGGCAGGGGGCAATCTCTGCTGCCCCCCAGCTGCCCCACACTGCATGGGGGGCTCTGCTTGAGCCCCCAAACCCCCTACCCTACTCCCCCAGTCCCCACATGGGTGCCTAGCCTGGGCCAGCTCCAGACCTTTAAGAAAAAAAAGCCCCCCAAAAAACCAGGGACTCACGGCTCCTGCCAGCTGGGGGGTGATCCCCATTGCCCCCTGCTGCCCTGCACCACATGGGGGGCTGTGAATGAGCCCCCGAAGCCCCAAGGCTGCTGCAGGAGCAGTGAGTCCTGGGGCTTTTCTCAGCCTTTTTTTCTTAAAGGGCTGGAGCTGGCCTGGGTAGGGCACCCATGGGGGGCTGGGGGAACAACGGGAGGGGTTGGGGGGCTCATAGAAGAGCTCCCCATGCAGTGTGGGGCAGTGAGGGGCAGCAGGGATTGCCCCCCTGCCTGGCAGGACCCAGTGAGCACTGGGGCTTTTCTTTAAGAACCAGGAGCTAGGGTGGGTGGGGGCAGCCATGGTGGTAAGAAGCGGGCAGGGGTGGGAGGCCTGGGGGAGCAGGGAGGTCAGGGAAGACTGGCAGGTGTCCCCCCCATGGTCCCTTCCCCCAGCCCCTCTCCCCCGCCCCTAGTACTTACCGGTTCAGAGTCGGCTGCATCTCTGTACTGCAGGCACTGGAGACTGCCCAAATTATCAAAGCTCTCTGAATCTTTTACAAAGATCTGGAGAGCTTTCAATCAATTTGGACCTTTTCATTGTTTCATAGTATTATAGTTGACAGGCTTGGAAGGGAGCAGATAATCAAGTCCAACCCCCTGCCAAGGCAGGAAAGTACTGGGGTCAAACAACCCCAGCAAGGTATTCATCCAGCCTCCTCTTAAAGACCCCCCAGGGTAGGAGCCAGCACCACTTTTCTTGGAAGTTGGTTTCAGATCCTAGCTGCCCTGACAGTAAAGTAGCACCTCCTGATATCTAGTCTGAATCTACCCTCTGTCAGCTTGTGACCGTTATTTCTAGTCACTCCTGGCAGTGCTCGGGGGAGCAGGGACTTCCCCAGTGCCTGCTGGTCCCCTCTGACTAGTTTGTAACAGGCCACTAGATCCCCCTCAGCCTTCTCTTGTGGAGGCTGAACAGGTTCAGGTCCCGTAGCCTCTCCTCGTAGGGCCTGCCCTGCTGCCCCCTGATCATGCGAGTGGCCCTCCTCTGGACCCTCTCCATGTTGCCCACATCCCTCTTGAAGTGCGGCGCCCAGAACTGGATGCAGTACTCCAGCTGAGGCCTGACCAGTGCCGCATACAGGGTGAGGATCACCTCCTTGGACCTGCTTGAGATGCATCTGTGGATGCATGACAAGGTGCAGTTGGCCTTCCTGACTGCATCCCCACACTGTCGGCCCATGTTCATCTTGACATCAATGATGACTCCAAGATCCTTTTCTGCCTCTGCACTGACGAGAAGGGAGTTCCCCAGCCTGTAGGTATGGTGCTGGTTGTTCCTCCCCAGGTGCAGCACCTTGTATTTGTCAGTGTTGAATCCCATCCTATTCTCATCCGCCCACCCCTGTAACCTGTCTAAGTCCGTTTGCAGCCTATTCCTCCCTTCTAGCGTGCTCACATCCCCCCATACCTTAGTATAGTCAGAAAATTTGAACAGGGTGCTTTTTACCCCCTTGTCCAAGTCAGTGATGAAGATGTTGAACAGCACGGGCCCAAGGACCGAGCCCTGGGGGACTCACTGCCCACATCCCTCCAGGTCGAAAATGACCCGTCCACCACCACTCTCTGGGGGTGGCCCTCCAGCCAGTTAGTGACCCATTTGACTGTGTAGGTGTCGACACCACAGTCCCCCAGTTTCTTAATGAGAATGGGGTGAGAGACAGTATTGAAGGCCTTCCTAAAGTCCAGAAAGACTATGTCCACTGTTACCCCTGCATCTAAGGATTTTGTGACCTGGTCGTAGAAGGCCATCAGGTTGGTCTGATAGGACCTGCCTCTATTGAAACCATGTTGGTTGCCCCTAAGCATAACCTCCCCTGCTGGCCCCTCACGGACATGAGCCAGGATTATTCTCTCAAAAAGCTTACCCAGGATCAAGGTAAGACTAACTGTCCTATA
Source organism: Crocodylus siamensis (assembly GCF_052110815.1). NCBI lineage: Eukaryota > Metazoa > Chordata > Crocodylia > Crocodylidae > Crocodylus > Crocodylus siamensis. The sequence continues at coordinate 51,734,130 of NC_143403.1, forward strand.
GTTTCCTAGGTCTTCCTTTCTCCCTTTTTTGAAGATGGTAACCACGTTGGCCCTTTTCCAGTCCTCTGGCACCACACCAGAGCACCATGGGTGCCCTGATTCGATTCGGAGATTCAGCCACCAAATCGGGTGGAATTTCTTCTGAATCAAATCACCACCCTTCACAGCCCTACTCTCCTGATGTACTGCTTGCAACAAGTATATGTGTTTTTCATTTGAGAAGAGTTCACAATTGCATCTGAATTTCACTTGACTTGGTTTGGGAAAGCCTTGCATTCAAATTCCCCTTCTCACCCCCCTCACTCCCCCACAACCTCCTCAAAAATGAATGAGGAACAAAGGCCTGACATTGATTTTTTGTGGATTCCTTTTACTTCCATTAGATCCTCATTCAGAATAAATAAGTTAAACAAAAAGAGTTGCAATAAAACAGCTCATATTGTCACTGTGTGCATGGCAGGAGAGTAAAGAGAAGTGGCTTCCAAATCTGGGTTTATTGAATTATGCTAATTTTCCTCTACAGGAGGTTGGCATAATAAGGAAAGAGGTTTGAAGTTTTATTTCTCATCAGATTTCACTTGCTGAGCAAATGCCTCAAGAAAAATGGTCTGAGAAGAAGAAGAAAAATAAACAGAGGCAATCAAGAAAGGGAAATATCCCTTTGGTATGCGTGACAGAGAATTCAGGACAGCAATACCGAAATGCAAGGCGCTTCAAGGGGGTCTCCACTAGCTCCCCTGCAATTGTGTTTCTGATGGTCGAACGGAAATCAAGTCACAGCTGTGTGCCACGTTTGGGTTTACATTAATGAAATTAACACTGCTGTTTGCTGACCCACTTCTTCTACTCCATCTTCTCCTCCCCAGGGCTGGTGCATCATATGTATTTCTTTTTCTGCTGGCTGGAACCTGGATCTGATTGTGCAAGACTCCCTATTCTTGGTTGCTTGGCAGGGGATATTTTTGCACTAGATCTCAATGAGACATGACATTCTCAATACACTAGAAAATTCAGGAATCTAACAACCTTAAACAATTGTTGCTAATATTCCTATTCTAGATGACAGGAGGCCAGATCCAGCTCCCTTGAACTCAGTGAGAAGACTGACATTGACTTCAGGGGGGCTCTCCCAGGTCCATAGAGGGTATCACAAACAGGATTGTAGGTGGATTCTGTTCTAAGTGGGCAGAAAATCTATTCGAGGTTGTTCTGTTTAGTCCATGTGCACTAAAATAATAAGGGTTCTATGCTTCTCTCAGAGGGTTGAATCCACTGACTCTCTCCCTTTTCATTTTCAGACCATCATAGGCAAATCTCATACAGGAATCCAGATTAAGTTAGTACTAAAAAGTGACAAATTTTAACCTTTGTAACCAACCAATACCAGCTTTTCATGGTGAGACCACAACCTCTTTCTGGATGGAGAGCTGGCGGGGCGGGGAGGGGAGCAGAAGAAAATTCAGCCTCTAGATTCACTCAGTCAAAGCAAGTTTATTATGAGAATCATTTGCAGGACTTTGAGATCTGTGCCTGCCCAGTGATATGTAATAGGGTGGCGCAAAGCTTTGGTTGGTGCTTCGATTCGGAGGAGATTCGGCCCAATTTGGTGGCCGAATCTTCGAATCTGAATTGAATCAGGGGACCAATCTAAAGGTCTCAATTCATTCAAAGCTCTCTGAATCTTCAGAAAAGATTCAGAGAGCTTTGATGATTTGGGCAGTCCTTGGTGGCTGCAGCAGGAAAGGGGAAAAAAAGTTGAGAAAATCCCTGGGACTTGCCGGTCCTGTAGTTGCCTCAGGGCTTTGGGGGCTCATTGAGAGCCCCCCACATGGCACGGGGCACAGGGATCACCGCCCTCCCCCAACCAGCAGGAGCGGTGATTCCAGGTTTTTTTTGTTTTTTTTTCTTAAAGGGTTGGAGCTGGCCAAGGTGGGGCAACTGTGGGGGGACTGAGGGAGCAAGGCGGGATTTGGGGGGCTCATGCAGAGGGGGGCAGTGGGGATCCCCCCCACCTGGAAGCACCCACTGAGATGGGGCTTTTTTTTCCCCAAGTGCCGGGACCTGGGGCAGCCATTGGCAGGCTGGGAGAAGGGCAGGGGATGGGCCTGGCCTGGCTGATATGGGGACCTGATTCAGATTCAGGTGAATCGAACTGGGACAGTGATTTGAATCACTGAATTGAATCACTGTCCCCTGAATTGGCTGAATCTGAATCCAAAGCAAATACTAGCCACTTCACACAGGCCTAATATGTAAGCATTATTTATTGTAAGATTTTAAATAACTGAAGGACAAGTTCTCTTAATGGATCTCTTTGAGCAATTTAGGTAGAGAATTAAATTAGCTAAATTGGAATCTAGCTAATATCTTGAGGTTTAATAATCTTATCTTGGCAAACAGTACTGTGACATCTCAAATAACTATGAATGATTACAGCCTTTTTTTGCATGTATTATCCAAAAGACATGCCTGTTCATCCAAAACAACATAGCTACAATATTAGGCTTCTCCAGACTGTTATACCAACAAGTCTAAATCTTGATATGAAGAAGTTATCTACACGAAGAAAAAAAATGTAGTTTCTTTTTATAGTAACATCTATAATATCACTATGCTTCAGAAATAAACCTCTAGTATGATATGCCAATGAGGCTTTCCAAGAAGCAATTCAATTCTTGTGGTTATTCATTTTAAACTAATATTTAACCATCTTTTTCTTTTTTAATGAATGTTGGACCAAAAAAAACCAACAACCCAGATTCCACATGATCTGAACACTGAGGCTATTTGTACGTGAAAGAAACTGTTGTAGCAATGAAAATGAGCACAGCTATTCTTACAGAGCTACTCATCTCTGACTTTTTACGGAGTTTGGTCTGTGTCCTTTACGGAAGTTAGAACTTTAGAGAAGGTCACACGATTTGGGAGCAATAAACATATGAGAACACTTCAGGCCACTCGGAACGGAAGTAAATAAACTAGTGTGACAGACTTACCCAATCGAGCTCCGTGTCCAGGGGCTCAAGAATACTCCATTCTCATTGGTGGAGGCAATCCGCCAATCAGGTACAAGCTGGCAGAAAGCGGGCACCACCCCGTTCCCAAAGGGAGGGGGACAGGAGCTCCCCGACTAGACTGTGGACTGCAGCACAGCGGACCCGCCAGACTGCCTCTGAAGCATATAAAAGGAGAGCGTGCTCAACATGCTGGGGGCAGACGTGGCGAGGAACAGCAAGGAGAGAGGAGCTCTGGAGAAGACTGTCATTGGGACCCTGCCTGAGCCCTGGCTCTAGGCTGGGTAACGAGCCCCTCAATGGGGCTCAGCATTAAACTAAAAGAGCCCTGGTGCCCAGATCAGGGCCTGAGAAAGGGAAAGACCCCTGGCATGAGGCCGGGGAACTGGAGCCAGTAAGGGCTCAGCTCCTGTAGGAGTGCCTTGGGTGCCCAGCGCGAGGCACAGGCCATCAAGAGGAGCCAGAGGCACCTCAGGAGAGTGGCCCTTGTGGGACTGGCCACCAGGGGATGAGCTTTGTCTGCTTCAGAGCAGGACCATGAGTTACCGAGGAAGTGGGTCCCACACGGGAGGCGGGCAGGCTTGGAGAGGCAGCCTCCACCCTCCACCATTGTCCCATGCTGAGGCCCTAAAGTGGAGGGGCTCCAGGGAACACCCCCTGGGGTGCTGAATGCACCCCATCATTTGCGATTGATGTTTGCTTCATACTGTAGATGTTATGGGTACTCATTAAAGGGGTTTATATAGGTTTACCTGTCTTCATTTGCTAGATATGTTTACTGCCTATTATCTGAACTTACCTGTATTGTTGCCTATGTACATCTATTGCATTGCTACCTCAGCTTACCTGGGTTTATCTGAGTTGATGCGTATATGTGTTTATTGTGTTAATGCCTTGACTTACCTGTTCCAGGGGGTTAATGTTTAGCTGTGCAGGGGGGTTAATTATTGCCTACACTGTGGATCACCTACACTTAGTTCCCAGTTACCTGTTCTCGGTTTTGCAGTCCTTCAAAGTGGTGCAATGTGTTGATTGCAGGTTATTGTATATGGTGTCACTTTTCAATCATACTGTAAATATTTAATGCCTCTTATTTGTATTTATTTTTGTATAGCAATACATTTATATATAGTTAAGTGTTTTGTCCCAACTTGGCTCTATAGAGAAAAGAGGGAACGGCTCCCCTGTGGCAGGCCCCTCTCACAGCAGTCTTGCCTGACCACCCTATCCCTTTCACTTGCGGACAGGGCACACCCCTGGGAGTACCCAGGCTACACCAGGATCCTTGGTAGATCAAAATCAACTCTCATTTGAAAAGAACAAGGAATTTCCTGGACAGTTAATGAGTTTTCCTTTGGAATCCTTAAGAATTTTAAAATATTTACATAAAAAACCAGAAGGTATTGTCAGCAGGAGGTACTTCATGCCAGAATGATCCTGAATGGATTACAGTCTGAAATAACTTACTGATTCAAATAACATAAACTAGCTACTACTTCTGGATAAAGAACAAAAGGAAACTGATCCTTTAATATTTTCATAAATAAAATTGCTAAGTCCTCCTGACAATGATTTGGGAAATCATAAGGGGTGAGACAGTTTATTCCTTATTGTTCACATAAGGAGACTAGTCAATATGCAGCCACTTGCTAAGGTAGTACAGAGGTTCACTGTCTGTCCCACTGTTGGCTTGTTTGTGAATACGACTGGTGGGAAAATGTCAAAAATATTGAAATTTCAGTGAGAAATGGGCAACATTTTTAATGGTGTTTTCCCTCCCTATTTTCCCTTTATTTGAATTTAGCTGTCCACTACTCATTTTTAAAGATAATAAAATTTCCAAATGCTTCACTTATTGTAGCTCAGTTTACATATTTATATGAGAAACTGTGTTCACCACTATTACCATTCTTCTATTTAAAACACTTAAGACATCTAACTAGAAAGGAGAAAAAATGCCATGTGATTTTTAGGTGATAAAATTTACAACAGTAATTGTGGATTTTTGAACATGATGCTTGGAAAGAACTCCTTCATTTGAAGGTTATCCATCCAGACTATTCAGCTAATGCTTATGCATAATGTTTCCATTTGTGAGAAATCAAGGTCAGCTTATGGACATATTGCTAACTGAAATGAGAGCTAAATTCATAATTACTCTCTGTAATGAATGTTTTGTCTCTTTCTACCAGCCACTATGTTCTGCTGTGTTCAGATTTCAATACATGCGTTACAAAATGGATTGGTCAACTAAGATTGTCAAGGTGATATTATTATGGCATATTATGGATTATATTCACCTCATAAAATAAGACCAGAGGTGAGTGATTGTGACACTAGGGTGACAGGCAATTTGGAAGATGAATGTCTGGAACGTCCCCAGGAAAACTGGTCTGTACTGGTCACAGTTTGAAACTGTTTCCCATTTTGTTGTTAAGTTTAAGAGGTTGGATCCTTTATGAAGTATTGACTTAAGCCTTGTGCTACATTCAGTCTCCTCTGGGAGAGTTGTTGCTTTCTCAGGAGAAACCGTGAGTGTACAGATATTCAGGATTTTTCTCCTAAAATTATAATGGCTAGGGCTGTGTGAAGCTTTGGTCCCTGATTCGATTCAGCTGAGATGCAGCCCAATTCGGTAGCCAAATCTATAAATCCAAATTGAATCAAGAGACCCTTTAATCTCTCTGAATTGAATCAGAACCTTCCAAATCAATTCAGAGAGATTTGGAAAGACTCAGAGATTCAGACACAGACACAGCTTTAAATGTTTTTTCTACGTACCTCAAGGTAGCAGGCGGCTCATGAATGCTGCAATAGTGGGGTGGATGGAGCATCCCCTGGGAGTTTCCCAGGGCACTCGGCAGCAGACCCGGAAGTGGATCAGAAGCACCTCCAGTCTACTTCTGGGTCCGCCGAAGAGCACACAGGGGGCACCCCCTGGCTTGGTGACTGGTATCTCCTGAGTCTGGGGGGTCACCCAAGGTCCCCCCATGGCCAATCACTGAGCCAGGGAGAGGTGTGGGGGGGGGCCCCTGCGCACTCCCTGGTGGACCTGGAAGTGGACCAGAAGTACTTCTGGTCCACTTACGGGTTCGCTGCTTACCATGCAGGGGCCCCCCATGCTCCTGTAAGACACTCCATCCACCCCAACAAATCAAATTACTGTTCCTGATTTGGGCTGAATCTGAATCTGAATCCAAATTGAATACAGCCCATTTTGCACACCCCGAATAATGGCTGCTCCATGAGAAAAAGAACTTGGCAACAACCAAGCGTTGTTATCACTCTCAGGAGAGTTACACCTAGGACACTAAATGAGTCTCCGTGCTGTGGCTTGTCAGAAGAGAACATGATCATCCAGCATCCTTTATCCTCCTGTTTCCCCTTCCTTCCCTGCCCAGGGAGACAACGTGTCACTCACTAGACTCTTCTGTTCCAGCAGGGAGCAGAACACACCCCCTTAACAATTCCCATGTTGTGCTGAAAGGAAATACAGGTTAACTTTGGGCAGCCTGGGTCAGCAAATCTGCCATCTGTTCCCAGGCAGACTAAGGGAGCCTGCAGAGTTTATTGAAATATGTGCACGGGGGCCCCTTTGCACTGTAAGCTCTCCACTCTTCAAGGCCTCAGCATTTGAATGTCTGTACATACAACTCAGGGTAAGTTGTTTTATCAAAAGAAAAAACCTGGGAGCATGCAGCCTTAGAATAGGGGGTAGATTTATGTAAACATTTTTGTATTAGGAAGATGACCAGTTGTTAACAGTTGAACTGTGTGATTTGGTGCTGAAATTTGTTTGACATAAGATTATTATTATTTGTATTATGGTATTAGCCACTTAGGATCTAGACCCCATTGCGCTAAATACAGCATGTACACCAATTCAAAAGACAGTCTCTGAGTCAGAGGGAGAGGTAGAGGATGATGTAACATATATATTATTTACTCAAATCCAAGATGACTTTGAATTTAAGATGATCCCTGATTCTATATATGAAACAGGCATTAAAATTTATACAAATTTGTTAGAATTTTCCAGGTACAGAATCTAATTATTGGAAGGTTATCTTAAATTCTTCCTCCTCAAACAGGAGGAACTTGCCCTCAGAATAGCCAGTTCAGACCCAGACATAACAGGGCTTACAGAAATGTGGTGGGATTCATCCCACGACTGGGCAGTTAGGCTTTACAGGCGGGATAGAGAAGGAAGGAAAGGTGGGTGTGTGGTGCTCTATGTCAAGGAGCAATACACATCCTCTGCCAGCAGAATGGGGTCAGAGGAGGGGCAAGCTGAAGTGCTCTGGGTCAAGATACAAGGGGGCCATGAGGAGAGGGATCTAATGGTGGGGGTCAACTACAGACCCCCCAACCAAGGGGAGGAGCTGGACCGGGAATTTTCTGGTCAGCTTGCAGAGGCACTTAAGGCAAGGAATGTAGTTGTCATGGGTGATTTAAATTACCCGGACATCTGCTGGGAGGAACAGTCAGCCAGGTCAGACTGTTCCAGGAGGTTCCTGGCTGAGATACAGAACCTCCACTTAATTCAGGAGGTGCACAGTCCCACCAGAGGAAATGCCCTGTTGGACCTGGTCCTGGCCACAGGCAACAACCTGGTAAGGGGCCTCCAGGTTCTTGACCACCTGGGTGATAGTGATCATTGCTTGCTGGAATTCACCATCCAGCGCAGGGTGTCAAGGGCCTGCAGCAAGGTGGTAGCCCTAGATTTCAAGACGGCCAACTTCAAAGAGTTGAAGAGATTAGTGGGAGAGGTGCTGGGATTCTCAAGAGCAGGGGAACTCAGTGCCCAAGATCATTCCTTAAGGAGACAATACTCAGGGCCCAAGGGTGACCATCCCAACAAGAAGCAAGGGGGGCAAGAGTGCCCGAAAGCCCCCCTGGCTCACCAAGGGCTTCCAGGAATGCCTGATTGCCAAAAAGGCGGCGTACAACCAGTGGAAGGGGGGGTTCTATCTCCAAAGAGAAGTATACCTCCTCTGCTTGGGCCTGTAGGGGAGCTGTCAGGAAAGCTAAGGCGGACATAGAGCTAGGACTTGCGTCCAAAATCACAGATAACAAAAAGTCCTTTTTCAAATATATAGGGAGGATGAAGAAGCACCAGGAAATGTGGGGCCCTGCAAGATCCTCTGGGCAATCTGGTGGTTGCGCCAGAGGAGAAAGCAGACCTCTTTAACCAATTCTTCACCTCTGTTTTCTTGGGCAGGGACAGGGACTTCCCCACCGTGGTGCAGGACGGGCTCCAGGGGAACACCTCAAGACCTCAGGTTGGGGAGGACCGGGTTAGAGAGCTTCTGGAGGGGCTGGACGCGTTCAAATCAGCAAGTCCAGATGCTCTCCACCCCAGGGTGTTGAGGGAGCTAGCAGGGGTTATTGCAGGGCCCTTGGCACAGCTTTATGAGTGCTCATGGTGCTCGGGCCAGGTGCCAGATGATTGGAAGATAGCCAACCTGGTCCCCATCTTTAAAAGAGGGAGGAGGGAGGACCCGGGTAACTATAGGCCCATCAGTCTTACCTCAATCCTAGGGAAACTCTTTGAGAAGATCATCAAAGAGCACATCTGTGATGTGGTCAGCTTCAGGTATGATGCTCAAGGGCAACCAGCATGGTTTCATTGGGGCAGGTCATGTCAGACCAACCAGATTGACCTTTATGATCAGGTCACAAAAGCATTGGATGCAGGTGTCACCGTGGACGTACTCTTTCTGAACTTCAGCAAGGCCTTTGACACCATCTCCCATCCCATCCTCATTAAAAAACTAGGCAACTGTGGCATTGATGCCTACACAGTCAGATGGATTGCAGATTGGCTGAAGGGTCCTACTCAGAGGGTGGTGGTGGACGGGTCATATTCAACCTGGGGGGAAGTGGGCAGCGGAGTCCCCCAGGGCTCGGTCCTTGGGCCCACGCTGTTCAATTTCTTTATCAGGGATTTGGACGATGGGGTGAAAAGCAACCTGTTTAAATTTGCTGATGATACCAAAATTTGGGGTGAGGTGAGCAGGCTAGTAGGGAGGGAAAGACTGCAGCAAGACCTGGATAGGTTACAGGGGTGGGCTAACAAAAACAGGATGCGTTTCAATACTGACAAGTGCAGGGTGCTGCACTTGAGCAATAGTAACCAGAAGCACACTTACAAGGTGGGAAACTCTGTTCTTGAGAACACAGAGGCAGAAAGGGATCTTGGAGTCATTATCAACTCCAAGATGAACATGGGCTGACAATGCAAGGTCACGCATTGGCAGGGCTAACCGGACCTTGTCGTGCATCCACAGGTGCATCTCAAGTAGGGCCAAGGAGGTGATCCTCCCCCTCTATACGATGCTGGTCAGGCCACAGCTGGAGTACTGTGTCCAGTTCTGTGTGCCCCATTTCAGGAGGGATGTGGACAACATGGAGAGGTCCAGAGGAGGGCCACCCGCATGATCCAGAGACAACAGGGCAGACCCTACAATGAGAGACTGTGGGACCTGAACCTGTTCAGCCTTCACAAGAGAAGGCTGATGGGGGACCTGGTGACTGTCTATAAACTCACTAGGGGGGGAATAGAAGGGCTTGGGAGAGACCTTGTTTCCCCAAGTGCCCCCTGACATAACAAGGAATAATGGCCACAAGTTGTTGGAGAGTAGGTTTAGATTAGACATCCGTAAGAACTACTTCACTGTCAGGGCAGCTAGGATCTGGAACCAACTTCCAAGGGAAGTGGTGTTGGCTCCTATCCTGGGGGGTCTTTAAGAGGAGGCTTGATGCCTACCTGGCTGGAGTCATTTGAGCCTAGTTTTTTTTTTTTCCTCCTGTCCAGGCAGGGGGTTGGACATGAAGACCTACAAGGTCCTTTCCAACCCGACTTCTATGCTTCTATGATTCTCATTGCTACAGTGGGGAAAGCAGTGGCAAGAGCACAGGCAGCTGGGGAAGGCAGGCAGGCAGCCCTGTGGCGGGCCAGTAGGGGGCGCTCCTGCGTTGAGCCCCCCCACCTCCCTGCACCCGACCACCTTACAGGCTCCTAATGCCTCCCTAGGGACGCCTTATGCTCGGCCGACCCCTCTCCCGGAGCACACTCGCTAGTCTGGGGGTAACGCAGCCGCCACCCCCCCCGAGAAGGGACTGTCTCGGCCCTGTGTCCTCGGGGAAACACAGGCCTAATAGTCCGACGGGTACTCGACCCGGTACAGGCACTTGGGGCACTTCCCCAAGTCAGGGGGCAAGAAGTAAAGTCTCCCTTAGTCTGCAGACCTAAGGGGTCTCTTAGGCATAATTTAGACCCACCCCTCAATAAGTCTCCCACACCAGTCAAAAAGGAGATCTTTATTGATTAGAAGGGGTAGGGAAAACTAGGGTCCAGGATTGAGCAATATCTTAGGAATCCTAAAGAGCAAACAGTGTGGCTGAGGTAGCCTTTTGATCACGCATCTGCGTTACTGCCAGCTAAATATCTAATCAGATTGAGTAGCTTACTCACAAGCATCTTCCAGAGGCTGGTTGAGTTTCCCCTCTGGAGTCTTGGGGTGAGAGAGAGAGCTAGGTCCAGATGGTAAGGCTTCTCTGTCTCCCCTGCTTGGCTGCTGCTTCACCTCATGGCCAAAGAGAGAGAGCCTCCTCCCCCCACAACCTATATAGCCCCTGTGACCTCATTCACCTGGTCCAGTGGAGGTCAGCCCCAGTTGGCTGTTGGCCAACCAATTTGAAATACATCACCTGTTACCAGGCACATTCCAGCTCCCTAGGTAGATGCCCCTCACCCAGGTGGCTGATGCCAGTCACGTAGGCAGAGGGAGCAGGTTTCTCCCCTCCCTCAGAAATGCAGCCAGCTCAGGTTACCTAAAGAGACAGGCTGAGGTGTGAATCCTCTGTGCTGGCCCATCTAATCATGTTGTCACAGGGCAGAGATTTTGGGGAGAAACCAAGGTGGCTTTTTGCCACAAGCCCTATTGCCCTCTACTCCCACTGCCGCACACTTCTTCCCCCTGCAGCCTGTCGGTCTGCTCCAGCAGTGCTTGCACCCCCTGCCATCTGCATTTCAAACAGGAATGTGAAGGAAGATAAAGTTGTTACTCCAGATTTTGCTTTAGGATTTTTTTCCATGCATTTAGAGGAACACAGAATGAAACGTGCAGCTGACACAAAGTAATATCTATGGAGCAAAACCACTGCCAGTGCTGTTAAATAACAAGATCAAGAGATGATTTCTGAAGAAGACAACTTTTTAAATAAAAATTCAGTTTTAGAAATGACATAAATTTTCTCTTTTTTCCAAAAAGAAAGAGGGCAACAAAAGAACCTCATTAAATAAAATACTGAAGATGTTGTTTTGCAGGCACCTTGCTGGGTAGTGCCTAATTAGAAATAATTCTTCGGACAAGGAGAAAGCCAGTCACCAAACTAAAATTTGCTCACATTAAAATGCAGGTAGGATTTTGAAGGACTAAAATGTTCTACATTATCTTCCTTTCTCAAATCTGTTTAGGGAAAGAGAGTATCTAAACACAGACTGGATCAACTAAATGCAAGTAGCCCCTAGGCTAGTCTGTTTAATGTGTGTATTTGTGTGTGCACACATGTCTGCTTGCACACATGTGCATATATGTCAGAGAAAGACTGGGGAAAGAAGCTGGAGCGAGTGCAAAATGTGATGATTCCTTTGAAACATGGGGCCCAGATTGTCTGATCCGACCAGTTCTGCCTTAATCAGCAACTGGCTTCATTTCCTGTCTCGAATGTGAGCCTGTTCAGTTACAGAGCACAACACAAGCCATGGCAGTAGCTTAACGGAGTAAAAACACAGTTTGTGTCATTTAGGTGTGTTCTCTCTCTGTTTAGTGCCCCATTGTTCAGGCAGTAACCTACCCTCCCATGATCAGAAAACAAAAGAATGGCAAAGAGAAAGAAAGTGGGAGGGGTGGGGCAGGGGGGAAGGAGGCAAATGTATATCAACTGCTGATTGGTTTGGGTTTTTTGGATGTATTTTTTTAATTTCAATTTACAGAGACAATGAAATGGAAAATGTGCCTCTAATTATTACCCCAGTGTGTTTCCTAAAAGCCTCTCTCTGAACTTTTAAGTCTCCTCAAGTTTCAGGTCCTCTCTTTCTCTCTCCCCCTCTTTTTTATTTAAACTAATCTAAAAAAGCTATAAAAAGCTTCTGACACTATAAATTCCCTTGTAAACCATGGTTTTATAGGTTTAATTGCCTCATTTTACTGCCTTGCATGCTTTGTTCCTTCAGAATTGTTGAGAGCTGCCCCAGTACTTTAGCACAAGCAGGAGACTTAGGGAAAGAAGCTATCTGTGAGCCCTCTGCTGGATTTCTGACTTGGTCAGGCCTCAGCATGGTCATTGCTTTATGGAGACTAACCTTTGAAACAACTCCACTCAGACTTACTTCATAGGGTTAATTAATCCAAGAAAAAATGGAGGAAAACCACAGTCCTAGGAAATTCGAATGTCAAGACAAAAAAACTCCTAACTTGAAAGGGGAATATGATAGCCTAAAAGGCATCCTTTTCAGTGTGGGGTTGGAATCACTTGGTTTATTTATTATTTCTTTTACACTACCTTCTGGGAACCCCAATGAAGGATTGGGACACCATTGTGCTATGGTCTATATAGGAGGGAACACAGAAAATGGATTGCCTAAGATAGCTCAAACTATGTAGATTACTGTCTCCACCAAAGAAAGGTTTTTTGAAAGAAGATTCCCAAGGCAATTCCCTGTGCCCTCTATCCAATCAAAGGTCCATCCAAAGTATAAGCGGCTCATTTATTTAGTATGGTTAAGGCACACCAGCACTGATTGTGAACAGCACACAAGGCTAGGTAGGTCCTTCCTCCCTTTCTCCTCTGCACAATTTCAATCACAAGACGATAAAGGCCCATAATGTGAAGCTGTCAGAGAGTTGATACATGGGAGTTCACACATGCCTCAGCATCTGGCATTTCATATTGGCTGTCAGTGGCAAATCACTGCTCAGTGATTAAATACTCTGGAGATATATAAGGCTCATTAAGAGAATGGGAGAGCTATGTACCTCTCAGTGGAATCTGATCATTCTCCTGAAGGATCCCATACTTAATGGTTAAGAAGGCACATAGTTTTAGATGTCTAGTAGGGCTATGCAAAGCTTTGGTCTCTGATTCAATTCGGTAGAGATTCGGCCTGATTCAGTGGCCAAATCTCTGAATCCGAATCAAATCAGGAGATCCTTTAATCTCTGTGATCGAATCAGAACCCTCTGAATCAATTCAGAGAGATTCTACGATTTGGACATAGACACAGCTTTAAATGTTTTTCCCGTATACCTCAAGGTACCAGGTGGCTCGTGAATGCTACTATGCTGCGGTGGATGGAGCGTCCCACAGGAGCATGGTGGGGCCCCCCACATGCTCAGCAGCAGACCCAGAAGTGGACCAGAAGCACTTCCAGTCCACTTCTGGGTTTGCTGGGGAGCATGGGGGGGGCCCCCCGTGTGCTTGGCGGCAGACCCAGAAGTAAACCAGAAGTACTTCTGGCCCACTTCCAGGTTTGCCACCGAGAACACGGGGGCCCCCTATGCTCCTGTGGGACGCTTGATGCACCCCAGCACTACAGCTTTCACAAGCCGTGCCTTGTACCTCAAGGTATGTAGAAAAAACTTTTAAAGCTGTGTCTGTTTCTGAATCACTGATTCTCTGAATCAGCATCGAATCTTCAGATATGGATTCAGCCAAATCCAATCAGGACAGTGATCCAAATCAACGAATCAAATCACTGTCCCCGATTCAGGCCTAATCCATATCCATATCGAATATGACCTATTTCGCACACCCCTGATGTCTAGTATGTGAAACAGCATACAGACCAAAGAGTGAGGAACCTGGCTGGGCATAACGTTTACCTAGAAAACATGCTGTAAAGTATTTGACTCACCCTGGCACAGGAAATACTCTGAAAAAACAGCCAATACCTATGAGGTTATAATGCTCATCTGGGATATAGAAGACCCAGGGTCCAGTCCTGCTGTGCCTCATTTCAAAGTAGGGACTTGAAGTTGTGTACCCTGAGTCCCAACTATTCTAGGAAAGAGGTAGGATTTTCCCTCTCTAAAGTTTTACCTGGAACCTGAGAAAGCATTCTGATGAAGAATGGTTAGTAGAAAAATTCCCAGCTAACTCTGCTTATGCTTACATAGGCTCTCTTTGCTATCCTTTCTAAATACTATAGCCTCTCCAGTATACATATTACCTGTGGCACATAAGGATTCCAGTTTGGATTCCATTATAACTTCTTTGCTATGGAAAAAGGGAAGAACATTTATTCTTCTTCACTACAGCATCCATCAAATCCCCATCAGAAGAACATTTCATGTTGTTATCAGCTTGGAAAATCCAGGCTGCCCTTGAAAGAGTGAAATTTTTCTTTTTATGAGAGTTTTCAAATTTGAGTTCCTTTTGTTTATACTAGGAATCAGGAGGAGAATGCCATAAAATGGATTATTCCCTCCCATGGATGAGAATCTGCAGCTACCATAGAATTCAGTCCTTCTCTCTCCTACTAAATATCAGTCCGATCCCACAGTCTTTTCCATAAAACATGCATTGATCTTCCTCCCAGTCCTTTCCCTTGAACAGCCCATCAACTTTTTATCCCCAGCCACTCCTTTCTGAGGGCCTTCTTGATTTTGCTCTTCTTCTTCTTCTTCTCACTCTGATAGGTAGATCCTTGATCTCTCATTGAAAGATCACTCCTCTTCTGGGACCCCTCAGACTTTGACTCCCTGGCCTAGGTTTCATGAACTCTGTCTTAATTTGTCTTTGCACATCATAGTAAGTAATATTTGGCTGAGAACAGAAAGCACTGCATATTTTGGGAGAAAGACCTTTTACAAATGATTTCCAGGCCAACTTCCAGACCAAAGGGGCAGTTTATTCAGAGTAAAACTTCTGAAGCTCCACTGCTACATCTACTGCCTGCTGAATTAGCTGAAAGTTTCTACAATACCTTTTTTCCTCTCCTTAGGGCACTGTTACCTCTCCCAGGTCCCAAAAAGAAAAATTCCTTACTCATAAAAATAGAGCTTCACATCCAAATATGGTGGTCATGCACATGATATTCCCTGTGAACAGCAGCTCCAGAAAGGAGAAATCACTTGTTTTATTCATCAGGCTGCTGGCAGTAGAGAAGGTGAGAGAGGCGATCGTAGAAGCCTCCAGAGGGAAGGGAGGGGAGGGGGAAGTAGTTACAGAAGTAAAATCTGGAGGAAAAGTATGTTAAAAACAAATGAACTGAAGAAAGAACTTGTTGTTGATGAAGTTGATCCTACATGCAGCCCTGCTATCTTGTAAAAGGGGTTTTATTTGGCTTTTTGTGAGAGTCCTGGGAGGAAACTATTAAAGGAACAGGCTTTAGGCAGTTTGCGTGGATGTGTATATAGGTGTGTGTGTGTGCGTGCATGCATTTGTGCGTGTTTGCCTGTGCCTGTGTCTGTGCTTGTATGTGTGTGTTTTTTCTCCCCTCCTTTTACAAGGGCCAGCTAGGTCACAAGGTTAAAGCCAGGGGAGACTTTTTTTGTGTCGTAAGGATTTTTACAAAGTGTAAAGGATCAAAGTAATTAGCTAAGGGTGAGAGCCCAGGACTGTCAGAGAAGTAACCCAGTCCCTGCCTAAGAGACTCAGCTGCAACAAGCCTAATTGCAACTCCATATATCAGGGGTGAGTTAATCAACAGGTCTGAGCAGCACGAGTGTGGGCCAAATTCTGTGCAAGAAGGAGCTAAGACAACACTTTGGATAGACCAGTCTCAAAGGGTTCAGGCAGGTGTCTGGCTGAGCCAAGCACCAGAACCTTGGAACGTGGAGGTTTTTAAGTCCGCTAAACCATGCTGGAAATCTCATGGGAATAGACTTGGTGACATGCCCAGTATTTCCTGCTCCCAGTTGGGTCAGAATTACAACCAAAACAGTTTCTGAAGTATATATCTAGTTCAGGGGACTGGACTAGGTGGCCTCCTGAGGTCCCTTCCAGACCTCCTTTTCTATGCTCCTATAATTTCTATGATTTTTATGCAGCATTTCATCATTTCAGTTTCCAATTTCAGTTTCCAGTTCATCATTTCAGTTTCCTTCCTGATGCAGGAAGGAAAGCGGAACACATGCCCAAATGAATAAGGTAGTGAACAACTGTGATTGTTCATCAAGGTCAAAACAGTTTTACTTGAAGAATCCAAAATGGGAAGCCAAAGCCACCTGCATAACTGAACTCGTTAGTTGTTCTTACTTTCATTTTCACTGTTTCTTTTGTGCCCTGGTTCTCCCTGCTGGTTCTGACAAACCATATGAATCTGAATCTGCTGCTGCTGCTGAAGTCACTGGTAATATCCCATTGACATTGCTAAGAACAGGAATAAGTCTATGGGGTGTTTGAAGCAGGAAAGTAAAAGCAGGAAGGTTTCCTCTCTCACACTAGTATTTGGTGTTATTCAGTATGGCTTCCTGACCAAATTTAAATGCCAAGTTAACCAGATCACAGGAGGTTGCAGCTTGGAGGAGTGCATTAAGTGGCTTCCTTCCAGATCTCTAAAGGAAATATCTGGCAACCAGGATTCTTTCTTCAGAAGGAAAGGGATCTTATTTGAACATGATGTGCTTAAAGCAGAGGATCAGTCACAAGTACCTATACTCAGCCCTGCCATTCACTCAGAGGATGACCCTGGTGCAGTTACTTTGGGCTAGAGCAGTGATTTTCAACTGCAACACCATGGGGTACCTCAAGATCCTTTCATGATCACAATGTTAACACTGTTAGGTAATCAAACATATTTCACACAATTAACCCAGAGATTTCAAATACAAATCCATAGTGGTAAATGCATTCTGACCTGTTCTGGGCTTTCTGAGTTCTTTCCAACAGACGCATTGCTCTGTTATTTTTCTGTAATCAGAAAATGAGTGAAAACCCAGAGCTGGCATTTTCTAAGGAATGCCTTGGGTCTATAAAGGGGATACAGTTTTAAAGGGAGGTTAGGTGCCTATCTACTTCACTTCTCTGGGACTCAGTTTCCTTGTCTGTACAATGGAGATAATGATACCATTTTACTTCAAATCACAGAGAAGGTATGGAGATAAAATACAAAAAACAATTTAAGTTATATTTATTAGAAATATACTAGTAAGTGGTCCACAAGCTTCCTTCTGCATGGGAAGGAACGCCAACCTTGGCATTCATAAGATACTTTGAGGTCCTCACATAGAATATATCAAAGGGAATGCACAGCTTTATTCATTATTTATCTCAAGTATATGAACAGAAAGGATGAAAAGAACTCTTGGACTGGGAAAGCACATCAGCACAATCAATGTTCACATGGAAAAAGGAAGAGCAAGCCACTGATGAATGTGATAATAACACAGGTACACATGGAACTGAGTGGATTTCTTTGGAGCAAGTTTCATTAAAGAATACATATGCTAGGAAATACGACAATTGGGAAGAATTCAGTTCCATATAATATTTCACAGCTGGACCTGTGTTCTGGTGAATGAAGGGGGCAGGGAGAGCTCTGATTTTCCATGCCAGTTAATAGAGCATGCCAGCTTGTACGGTGCCGGATTACATGGCTTTTACTATATATAGTGGCATTTCATTTTAATCACAGAAAAATGTGGATTGGGAATTTTTAAACAGAGAATTTGTGAATTTTAAAGAGAGAATTTGCAATTTTTAAACAGAGAAAATCAGGATCCCTAATGATTACCCCCACAGGTCAAGTAAAGGGTTGTAAATGAGTCCATTGATGGCTGCACCGGCCACTCCTAGAGCCACAGTCTCTCTGGCAAATGCCACAGGGGGCGTGTCCACACATGCAAGCACTTGCAGCAGCTCAAATAGAAGCAGGGCAAATTTGAGCCGGGACTTTTTTGCCTCAGTGCACGTACTTAGGCATGCACTTTGGTGTGGAGCAAATTGTGCCACTTGGGACAAAATAACCCTGCCTTGCTCCTCCCGGATCTGCAGCCAGGGGGAGCTAGAGCCCAGGGCCAGCACCTGTGCTGCCCCCAGCAGTATAAAAAGCTGCCCTGTCCTGGCCCCAGTAGTATAAAAAGCTGTCCTGACAAGTAGCTCAGGGCTACTAGCTCTCAGGAGCTTCTGTGGCCCAGCCAATTGGTACCTGGGGACACTACCCCTTATGCCAGCTGGACTGATGAAGAGCCCTGAGAGTTCCCTGCACCCTCTACCCACTGCAGCAGTCTGGCAGTGGGGGCTGCTGCCTGGCCGTGACATGCTGTGCACCTGCCAGACATGGATGGGGGCTGCACAGTCAGTAGAGGCATCTGCCCCTCTGGGCCAGCTGCCAGTGGACAGTGGTTGCAGGGTTGGCCTCTGTGTGGCACTACTGTCATGTGTGCCCCCTGCCCGGCCATCTGGGCAGCTATCACCCAGAAGATGTTCTGGGTGTTGTGGCCTGCTTTGAACTGTCAAAACATGTCCTCCTGGCCCCATTTGGCCAGGAGGTCAGCCACAGCCAGCTGGGTCCAAGGTGCCAGCTCTAAGCAGGCATGGTCCTGCCACTGGCCTCCCTAGCAGGAATTCTGGTGTTCCCTATCAGAAAACTGAAAAATCCCTGATAAAAAAAAATCCTAAAGTCACTCTGAAACCCCCCGCCAAATCCATGATCCTCCACAAGTAAAACAAAAGACCACTATAAAGAGAGAGATCGATCAGCTGAACAATGTTTTATTGATATATCTACAGTGTTAAAGTAAGCCTTTTATCATAATAATAAAGTGAATTCTAAATGCAGGTTTCATGAATTCATGAATACATATTTTGCTGCCCTCCCACAGGGGCAATGGCCCCCACAGAGGGGTTACCACCCCCCAACAGTCCCCACACAAGGGGTACAGCCCCAAAACAGGGGTCAAATGGTCCCTACAGGGGCTACTACTCCCCCTGAAAGGCCCACATGCCCCACCCCAGCCCCATCTGGCCCTAATCCCCCACCAGCTGCTGCAGCCCTTCCAATGGCTGCCCCACCCAGCCCCACCCCCTGCTCCCCCAGACCTCCCAAAGGCTGTCCCACCCAGCCTCACCCCCAAACTTGCACCCCCAGGCCACCATGGCTACTCCACAACCCCAGGCACCATCACTTAAAAAAAAAAAAAACCCCAGAAAAAAACCTAGAAGGAACAAAGGGAAAAAAAAGCCTCTGCTTACCTTGGAAGCAGGAGTGTGGGGGCTCCAGGGCCTCCTGGCAGAGCCCCCCTGGGCAGCACAGGACAGTGGGTGGGCAGGAGGGCCCGGGCTGGGGCTGTCTCTCTGCCTGGCAGTGTGCGGGTGGGGCCCCAGTCAGCCAGATGGCAGTTGGACCTGCCAGTATGTGCCTGGGGAATTTTTTGTGGTTTTTTTTTTAAACTATGGAGGGGGGCAGGGTTCGAGGGGGGGCTGGCGGGTCGAGGGGCTGGCCCATCGGGGTTCCATCCCATGGTCCCCTCCCCCCTCCTCCAGCCCCCCGACCTCTTACTCACCAGCACTGGAGCCCTGGTGCTGAAACATGTGGCCTGGCTAGCCGTGCATTTCAGCACCAGGGCGAGAGGCCAACCACAGAGATGCTCTGGCAGCTAGAGCATCTCTGTGGAGGACCCAGCCTCCAGTTGCCTCAGGGTACGATCCATGACTGTGCCCTGCTCTGTTTTTTTAAACTTCAATTTTTTTAGACCCCTGAATATCCAGGGGTCTAATTTTCTCCCTTGGGGAACAATTTTTTCATTTCTGCACGTGCCTGTTGCCTCACCTCAAAGGGGCAACAGCCATGCGGGTGCTTGTCTGGACATGCCCAGGGGGTGGTCAAACCACAGATTTCTCAGTCTTTCTTCCTTTTCTTCCACTTCTGTCATTTTTCTGCCTCCAGGGCAAGACAGTTTTCTTCAAAATAAGATGCACCTTTTCTCACAATGCGCCACCATGTAGCCCTGTCCTGGGGTAGTTTTTCCCAATTTGTGATGTCAATGCCACACTTGCTCATGTTCACTTTGAGGGTGTCCTTGAGGTGCTTCCTCTGGCCCCTGTGTGTCCTTTGTCCTTGGCCGAGTTGGAAAAACAGCTATTGTTTTACCCATAATTTTGCAAATGTGGGTAAACCCTCAATACTACAAGTAAAGGCACTGAAAAGGAAGTAACTCACCAGGCATCAAAAAGCAAGCTGCTGTCACAGGAACAGTACAGAAGTCTCCGCATTTAAGCATCCGTTCCTATCCACTCAACCTGACTGGATCCTTCAGAACCCAATCAGCCAGGTGCCACCGCCACGCTGTTATCACCCTAACACCACCAGCTGTTATCATTAGAATATGAGAGTATGGAGGAATTAAAGCAAACCTCCCATTTTATCCATATCGCAGCTGGTTATAAACTTATATACACAGAGGCCCAGGACGGGCATGCAGTGATGATGAAGGGATGTATGTTCTGTCTGCTCCCAGCTACCAGGTGCACAGTGTAGACAGGAATTTTGTCATTATAAGGCTCTCTTTTAAATTACTGCATTAGTTTTATTAACTGTTAGAAATCAACATTCCCTCCACCCACAAATTAAGTTACTTTCTTAGGGACAGAAAAAAATAGCTGCCCAACAACAGCTTTGGCTTAGAGCCTTCTACCACCTCCATCCTGGCTCAGATGAGTTAGTGTTTTGTAGATATTATTGATCTCCAGGTAAAACATGCCTGGCTATGGAGTTCCCAGGTCCCCTGTCCCAACCAACCCTTTCCAGCCAAAATTTGAATCCCTTTGGCTCTGCCCCACTCACCGGGCTGTCTGGGATCAATGCAGGAAGGACCCAGAGGCAGAGCAGGTACGTGTGGATGTATCGCTGCCCACAACCATCTATCACACACCACCCAATAAGCTAATAGCCCTAATGTGTGAAAATTGATTTCTGAGGTAAATGCAAAGTCCCAGTGATTTACACTGTATTTCCTATTGATGAAGCTCAATTGATTTCAACAAGTACTAAAATATTTACCACAGTGGCAGAAGGAGGGGTAAATGGTGGTAAGTCGAGGAGAAGAATCTCAGTGGTGCTTTTTAATAGCACAGTCAACATATGGATAGAGTTCATCAAGAAATGAACTACTCTTATGAAAGAACAGCAATCCTGCCAGCATTACCTCATGGAAAGCAGGATAACAGCCACAGGAATGAAGAGGGAAGACTGATGATGAATGCCACTGTGGACAAGAGTGGAGCAGATCTAGACTCCGATCTTGTCATCATTTCTGGTAAGGTTGGGAAGAGCACATAAAGTCCTTTTATCACACTGTAGTGTTGTACCCACTGTGGTCCAGGGAATTTGTGAGAAGCAGGTTGTGTTTGTCAATGCCTAAGATCTTGTTTATCCTTAGCAGGATGCTGGGATCAGGCCGGCACTATATGTATGGGTAGAGAGGGCTGCAAAAACAAGTTTGCAAACTGAGGCGGTTATAAAAGGTATTTAGTTCTGGCACAGGTTGGCTTTCATACACAGGGTCTCATTCAAAACAAGGACAATTGCAGTTGCAAAGATGTCTCTGTTTCCGTCTCATAAATCCTTCCTGTCTTCTCTTCATATTTCTCCCTAGGTAACAATGCCAGGTACTAGAGACACTGCTGAGACATAATAGGAACCTCACTGAAGGTCCTGCCATGGCAACATGAGGAGCGAAGGTCTCCTCAACACATTTGGTCTAGCTCAACTAGGAATCTGGTAGCATGAACTTCCCTTACAGCAGTCTCCTGCCAGTGCCAGCTAAGAATTCAGCAGTAAATAATAATGATATCATATCTTAACTTGGGTCTCAGCCCTGCCAGTTGTGCTTACTATGTTGGACAGGCCCAATGACTTCACTTTGACTACTCATGCTGATTACAAAAGGTTTGCAAAATCAAGCTCTATAGGCCTGATCCTGGAAAGATTCTTGCATGTTAAAAGTTCATGCATTGTAAATAATCCGACTGGATGGTAGTTCTGAGAGTAACCCTGACATGACAGGCCTGGAAGAAAATTCCTAGGCCACTGAGTCCAGTTCCCTAACATGATCCCATTCATAGTTATCAATCTCCTTAAAACTGCTTACTTTTTTTGCTAGTACTATTACTATTGGAAGGCTATGCCATAATTCTACTCTTCTGGTAATTAGAATCCTCCATTCACAGTATATAAAGTTAAGCACATGTAGCCTGTAAGATCAGGACCTTAGATTATGAAAACCCAGAGGCAAAGACAATGGGATAAAATCAGCAGCATAACACCACTAAAACTAATAGAGCTTCACAGGTTGACAACAAAGCTGAATATGGCATATAATATTTATTGGTCTTTAAAGTTCTGTGTAAAGGCCTGATCTTGCAGCACTGAAATCAACTAGTTCAGTCATGGCAAAGGATTGACTAAATGAGCCTGTGATTTTCTAAGGTGCTTAAGATGCCTGACTCCTTAGTCCCTTAGGTTCTTTTAAATACTGCAGCCTGAGTACCCAAGAGGTGATGCATACACCAGCATTATTCATCTTCAGTATGGTGTGTTGATGTCTCGTATGAGAGCGGTTAGGCCTTTGCACTGCTGTTATTCCAACTTTGTGTCCAACACCTCCCCCAGTATTCTGGCCAAGGCTTCCTTAAAGCTTCCCTAAACTAGACCCATAAAATCACCACTGTTCTCCTGGCACATATACCTATTCAGAGCTGCACAGCTCTCAGCCTCTACCAATGCCATTCTTCCTTTGAGTCACCCTGGAGTAGGACTGTATCTTTTCCTTCCAAAGATAGGTGCCAAAAAGCAGATGGATGATCAACAGCAATCAACTGTGTTTGCTAGAGGCATAAATATGAGGGTCTGTGCCCTGGGTGGTATCAGAAGCAGTAGAGGCCGAGCCAGTTTCAGCACCAGCAGTGGCTGGGCCAGCACTAGGGCCAGCGGCTGAGTTGCCCACCCTTGTTATGCTACTGGTGTCTGCTGTGCTGCCTGCTACTCACCAACTCCCCCAGCTGTTGGACCCAAATCCTCTAATTCACTTCTGCTTATGGAAGCATTCTGTCTCCTTGTTCTTCCTCTCTCCAATTTTACCCTCTTCCCATTTCCCACTTCATGGCAGCCTGGAACAAGACGACAGTATCAAAACTGTTCTTTGTCTATTCTTCTGACTGCCATCAGAGCAGTCACAGCAAGAGGATCTCCAATCATAGCAATGGATTTATATGGATTCTCCGAAAGCTGTAGAGCTTTGAAGGAGCTCTGCCTTCTGAACTCACTGCTGTCCCTTTGAGCTTCCTCAGTGCTCGGTCTTGCCTATGCCAGCTGGAATGCCAGCAGCTTTGCAACCATGACCTCAATCATGTCATGTGTGAGCTTCCTTACAGCGATGCTATTTCAGTGCTTGCTGTGATCCCAACAGACAGAGAAAGCTTCCCTGACTGCCCTGACAAGGCCAACA
Source organism: Crocodylus siamensis (assembly GCF_052110815.1). NCBI lineage: Eukaryota > Metazoa > Chordata > Crocodylia > Crocodylidae > Crocodylus > Crocodylus siamensis. The sequence continues at coordinate 51,757,600 of NC_143403.1, forward strand.
GCCATACTGAGAAAACAGGCTGCCCATCAGCCGTAAATACAGTCTATGATTGCCTTAGGGAATGGGCAGCACTGCAGCATACTAAACTGACAGTAACTAAGTAAGGCCTTGTCCCTGCTTACCTGCCTCTGCCAGCAGAAGTTCTGGCAGCAGATTGCAGGTCCCAACACCCAGCTGCCAGAGCACATGCACATCCACATGCTTCTGGAGGCTTTGCATGGCTCCCCTGCTGTAGCTATGCTGATAGAGCATGAAGGGTGCCCTGGAAAGGCACCAGCTGCTCAAGGAACAGAGGCAGTCAGCGGAAGACACAAGAGTATCTAATCACACTTTCCACTGCCTGTTCCTCTGCTTGCCAGAGGTGGTATAATTTTGCCAGCAAAAAGTAGGGGGTTGTCTGCTACAGAGGAGCTTTGAATGTGGACACACTGAAATTTGCTGGCAGAACTTGCAGTGGACCATGATTTAGACACCCGAGCCTGAGCGCAAGTCCCCACTGAACTAAACTCTAACCTTTCTTTAAGGCCCTATCAGTGCATACAGATGAAGGGCAAGGGAAGTAATAAGAAGGAAATAGAAGCTAACACTCACTCACAGTTCACAAGTTCATCTGCTGATATTTACCCAAGCTCTAGGCAGTGGACATTCTCCCCCTCTCATCTCTCCTACCAGTTGAGATTGAAACAACATTCCAGCCCTTAGCTCCAGTTGATCTTTCCCAAGTCAGCCTGTCCCCTGCCCCCACAGTCTCGCTCTCTTTCTCACTGCACCTCCCTTGCCTCTGTAGGGTAAAGTTCCCATTTACCAGATTAAAGGTCAGCTCTTGTCAGACCAAAGGCTTTTGAAATACTTCTTGGCAACTAATCATTTCCAAGTTAGTAGCTGCCCCCAAGTCCCTATGCTTGTCTCCCTTGAGATACTTGGGATTACAGGCTTACTGATGCTTCATGGGAAACTCTGAAAAACATTCTGTTTAGTGACAGGCTCCAGAAGTTCAGATTCAGATCTGGATGTCAAGCAGCCTATAATCTGAATATGTTTGCACCTTTTCTGTTCTTTCGGGTGAGATCCAGCATACAGAACTTGATCCATAATGAGCTTCCTCCAAAGTTCTAGAGTTTTTCTTGCAATGATTTGTTTCACTTCCCGATCACCTGTGCATCAGCAGCCTTAAATGTGCCATATATGTCTTCCTTACTATATCTCTGAAGACATTAGCCTACAGTAATTTTTCTTTCTCTTTGAGAAAGTGCAACTAAATTTAATGTGCATTAAGCTAATGCCATTAAGCAATTTTTGGCAGGCATCTATACATGCAGAGACTTGGTACTAAAGTGAGTGCTGAGTCCCTGCAGCCTCATCATGTGCCCCTTGTGGCTGGGCAGACGCAGCACTAAAGTTAGTGCTGGGTCAAGTCTACACATGCATTAATGCGCTTTAACTAATCACACCTAAATTCGATACCTGCATTTGCAGGTAAGGCCTGAATATTTAATGAGCATTAAGGGCATGCATGTGTAGACATACACCCATAATGCACATTAAATTAGGCTAATGCTTATTAATGCATCTCATGTAGATGTGCCCTTTAAGCATTATCTGCTTCTACCACTTTTTACCTCATGGGTGTCACACCTGGGTGTTGTGAAAGTTATTGTGTTGTGTCAAAAAAGGGATGATAATTTCAGATGTAGGCAAGCCTCCTAATGCCAAATTTCACACTGCAGAGTAGAGGAAATAGGTAGAGAGTATTGCTTGCAATGAGCAGGCTCACCTCCTGTCATGATCTCCCATAAGAACAAGATCAACAATGTTTGTATCCTTATGGACTGAGAGCCAAATCCTCCTCTGGGTTAAGTGAGTGTAACTCCACTGAGCAGTGCTACACTGAATTATACCAGGTGAGGATCTGGGCCACAAATATTTATTTCAATTATTAAAAAGGAACACTCATATTAAACATCTTGGACCACTTCTTCAGCTGGCACAAATCCAGTGAAATCAATAGAGGTGTATTGATTTACAGCAGGTTGAGAGCTGGCTCCTTATATTTTATTTTTGAAATCCCTTGCAAAATTCACTACAAGCACTTTACATTGTCTAGATGGGAAGCATTTACTTTTGCACATCATTTTACTTATCTTTGTTACTTCACTCCTTTCAGAAAGGAAAAACAGAGAACTTCATTTCACTTCTGCTTTTCATCAGTTTCATTTTCTTGTTCTTATGCACTAGCCTAATGGTTCCATGTCTGGGTAGCACATACAGCAGGGGAACATCTCCATATTCCCAGAATGGTTCATTTCCTTGGACATATTATTTTTTATATTAAATCCTGCTCTCTTAGTTCCTAGCACAAGAAATTGAGGAAAACTCCTTAAAGGCATCTTTGTCACTTTTTTCATAACATCACTCTTTCTGGTGGGCTCTTCAACAGAGAAAGTTATTTATTTACAGTAAAATACCTCTTTCTGCTAAGGACCTCCTGTTAATCAGGTCACCTCACTGCTTTCCCTTCATTTTAAATGGAAGGAAAGATTGAGAGAACAACTTATGACAGATATTAGTCATGTTGTTCAATGCTTTACTGGAAGGTGTTTAGACACTATGGCAGCGAGCTCAGCATATGAATAGAATAGAATAGGTCTTTTGGCCCATTCTTTGATCTTCCATAGATTACCCATTTCCTTATTCTGGACACTTGAACCTATTCTTCCTCCTCAAACGATAAACAATTTAGGATAATCTGCCAAAACCCTATAATGTCAGGGATAAGTTGAAAAGAAGGAAGATAACGTGTTTAAGCAGGAGACAGAGTAAGAATTTCTGGATTCCATTTTTTTACTGTGCTGCTGACGCATTCTGTGACATTTAAGCAATGCATTTAGCCTGTCTTTATTTCATGCTACCCTACTGTAAATGGGTAATGCATAATTACAATCCTGCAGTTGTTGAGGAGTCTTGAACAGAAGGCTCTCTGTAGTGCAATGTATAAATTATTTTTATTATTTACCTCCTTACCTGACAGGGATGTTGTGAGACTTAATTAATGAATGCCTGCAAAGTGCTTTGATCTCTTCATATGAAAGATGCTACAGAAGTGCAAAGTATTGTTATGAGAAAACAACAGAAATACATGTTATAAATAATAAAAGATGGGAAACTTTGGTTTCAGAGGATACATACTCCTTTGCCTATCCCCACTCCTTCTCCTCTGGCTAGCTCTGCATGGTTGTATATAGAAGTGGATTCCAATCTCAGGAAGTCCTATTGACTGTCTCCTGTCACTCACCTGATTAAAGGTTCCACTTACATCCAAATGGTTAAAGCCAGGGCTCTGAGCCATTCATAAAACTCATATTGAAGGATTAGCTTTCACAAACTTTGCCTAATGATTATGCGCTATATTGATCAGCTGGGGGAAACTATAAAAATTGACACCAAAATAAACTTTGAAGGACTGCTCTCACTCAGCAGAACTAGATCAATTTGAATCGACCAGGATGGTAGAGAAGAGGAGAAAAAAACAACCTGTCTCCATTAGCCGGGTGTAATCCTGATGAGCTAAATGTCTTTTCTTCTCTCCATTGTTGTGATTGTATATAATCTCAGTGACTCACATTATCAAACTCTGGGAATAATTGTCCAAATTACAGTGTGCGTGAATGTGTGTCTGTGTCCTTCCTGCACAGATGCTATTTTCCTGTGGAGATTTCCTTTTCCCTCTAAAAATGCATTGATTTAATTGCTCCTGAAAGTAAACAGGGTTATTCATTGATTAAGGCTAGGACTAGCCCATACAGACCGTGAACATAAGCCACTGCATTCTAATGCCCAAGCAATGTTAACCCGCTCCATTTCTAGTTACCATTCTTTTTCCAATAACCAACTTCTGATTGGCCTGATGGTAACTAGAATAAATTCTATCACTAAACTGGTATGAATGCAAGTGCATTCCAACATGCAACTGATGGTCAGTCAGTGACATCAAGCTATGCTCTTCCAGGTCATTGTATTCTACTCTCTGACAAAGACCACTCAGTTTTATCATAACATTCAACCACCATCAGTACATCAATCCAAGATTCACACTACTGCCAACTCAGTTTGTAAACTGCCTGCCCTCAGTGAGCAATCTTTTGAATGCAAGTCTGGCAGTTCTTGCATAGAATTCCTTTTTGTGTGGTGCTGGTGGTTATATATACACAGTGGGTGCATCTACATGAGATGCTTTACTGCAAAGCAGTGTAATTTACTGTGCAGTAAGCAGGTGCATCTACACATGCACATACTTACTGCGCCGTAAACCTCACTAATCATGAGTAAATTTGCTACCTGCAAATGCAAGTAGAAATTTCCTTGCAAGTAGTTACTGCACAGTAGCACTCATGTAGACACCTGACCAGGAGCAAATTTGCTACTGGTCAGTTGGCTACCAGGAGGCGGGAGATTGCTCCCCTCCCTCCAGGAAGTGAGGCTCTGGTGAGCCTGTGCCCCCCTGCTGTAGCAACAAGGAGATCCAAGCCCCCTGCTCTGAGATTGCAATTAGGGAGCAGGGGTTGAAGGATCCTTATCTCCCAGGACCAGATCCATGACAGCAGGGCCAGCACTGAGAGATTCTTATCTCCCAGCACCAGCTCTACAGTCACAGGGCTGGCACTGGGAGATTGTTGCGGCCCTAGAGCTGGCACTGGGAGCTCCCTGCTGGCATGGGCTGGGGACCATGATTGTGGAGCTGGGTGAGGAACAGGCTGGGGATCTTGTTCCCCTTTGAGCTCCATGAGCACAGATATGCGTAGGGAACAAGCTCCGCAACCTGTTCCCCACCTAGTTCCATGCTCACAGACCTGAGTGGGGAACAAGCTCTCTAGAAAGAGTGGGGGCTGAGACCTGCCCCTCCCCTGCATTTCCTTCTAAGTCCCCTGCCATGGTCAGAGAGCTGGAGTTGTGAGGTACCTGCTGCTGGGGAGGGGGACAATGTCCACCCTCCCCCCCAGCAGCAGGCAGCCCCCCAGAAGCAGGGAGCAATGTCCCAGTCCTGGCCAAGAGACAACTCTCTCCTGGCCCAGTGCTCCCTGCCAGCCCCTGAGCTAGCACCCAGGGGGAGCCTCATGCTCCCCCTGGTGGCAACAAGGGCCCATTGCAGGGCCACAGGAAGTGGAAGCAGATTTACTGCTGGAAGGAGCAAATCCACTCCCACATTCCTGCATGTGTAGATGCCTGTCAAGGATCATTTACTTGCGAGTAGCTTACTCGCAAGTAAACTTACCTTGGATCAAATGCATGTGTAGATGCACCCAATGTGGCTAGTATTTTAACTTCCCAGTGCAAAGAGAATATAGACACTTACTGGGTGCTTCTACATGAGACGTTACGGCACTGTAGTGATAAGCCACTGCAACATAGCTCATTGCTACAGCAACATAGCATCAATGGTCACAAACCATGACGCCGATGCTACTGTGCAAAAGCAACGAGCTACTGTGCAGTAGGTCGTTGCTACTATGCAGTAGAATTGGAAACGACCTGTGCGGTGCCACAACTATGCAGTAAGGGCAGTTACTGCACAATCATTTAGTGCTTAAGCAGTCATTAAACAAGTAAGCAAGAGTTTAAGCAAGTACTTAATGACTCGACAGTAATCACTATGTAGTCCAGCGCATGCGTAGATGTGCCCACTGTGATATTTTCCTATGAGTTCTGCCTGAAGGAACTCACTAATGTTTCCAAGTAAGTTGCTCTAGATCTTGCGTTTCATATTATATTCCGCCTTGAATTAGCGTCTATGATTCCCTTCCCCTTGCCTCATATCTGGCTTTAATATCCTTAGCCAAGTGACTACGATTGCAGCAGATCTGTCCCGTGCCTGATGCGTGGCTTTACCAATAGAATGCCCAAAAGAACAATGTAATACTGAAGAAAAAGAAGCCAATAACAATCCATTTGCCATAATGGGAAAAATAAAAAGTGAACTTGATAACATGGAAAGACACAGTATTATTGATGAAATAGACTTTAGGTTTATTGGTAAAGTAGACCTATAGGCTGCATTTAACCAGAAGTTAAAAATCAGACAAATTCCATTTAGAAATCAGGGTTCAATTTTAAAAAAAAGCAAGAATGATTAATGATTAGAACATACTAGCAAGGGATCTATTCTCCATCTTCTGATGTCTTCAAATCAAGACTGGATGCCTTTGTGGAAAATATGTTCTCATCAGACACAAGTTCTTGGGATCAACTGTAATGGCTTGTGATACCAAGAAGTCACATAAGATGACTTAATTGTCCCTTCAGGCCTGATATTCTGTGAAAACTGGTTTAATTTTATGGTGGTAACTGGAAAGCCAAATGAAGTACAGAAATTTACTGTTCTGTATCACACATAAAACCATAAAAAGGGATTCTTATGCAACAGTTAAAAATGGTAAGTAAAAGTCTCACAATTAAGCATATTTTCAATGTTAATGGCATGTGTTTTTGCAAGTAAAAGTAGATGAGACAAGCTACTGCCTTTATACATTCTTTGCATATTACAAATATAAGACAAATCTGTCTGGTACTAGTTTTGCTCCTGATAAGTTTTAAGAAGTGATAACTGATTGAATTTAGAATGAATGATGTTCTAATTTGGGCTGGGAACTAAAGAATATACATAAAATCTTAGGCAAGATGTACAGAAGACAAGAGAAATACACTTACATCTGAACATAAAAAAAAATTGATTCTAAGAGAATTTATCTATAATGGACTTAAGATGAGTAAAGGTGGCTTAAACTGCTAATCCAGATAAAATTGTTGAAATGGTGACTTCACAATGTAAAGTGGCTAGGAAAAGATGTATGGGGATGACATACTGATTTGGCAAAACTGATTTTGAACCCATCTATAGTCAATAAATCCTTGTAGAACTTGTTGGAATACAAAGTTGCTGGCACTGGCAGACAGACATTAAAAGGCATCTGTGCGATTAAAACTCTTTATTAGCACACTGTAACTTTAAAATATTATGATATGACTAAGCATGTTGTATTGTCAGTAGATGCACCACTCCCTATTAGCACTGAGCATTTGTCAGAGTTTTAAAGACATTCCCAGTGGCATGTTTTTTCTTAATTTAGTAGTTTTAGGAGTGGCGTGAGAGCATGCTGATTCAGCACAGGGTTCTTTGCATATACGTACTGTGTTTGGCACAATTGTCAGTCTTCAAATAGTAAAAACTCTAGGGTGGGAATTTCAAACAGCCTATGGGATTCATAAGCCCAAATCCTATTTAAATGGCATTTCTACATCTAACATCCTTAGGCACCTCTGATAATCTCAAGTATGAGTTCTACTTTGCATTGGGTACTTTCTGTTTTAAATATTCCTCTTTTGATAGTCTCCCCAATTCCCAAACCCCAGACCCAACAAAGAAAAATAAGTACAGAACAAAGAATTAAAACAGAGAACACTGGAATTGCAAGTTAAGAGGTGAAGACTTTATGAATGCCAACATATCATTCTAACTTGGGCCGGGGTTTTTAGTGGGAATGATCACAAGAGGAATCCGCATGTAAACTCTTGGGACATCAGTAGATAGTCATATGAATATCTATTTTTCTAAAGAGCAACAACAACAAAAAGTTAAAAAAAAATTCCACTTTGCAGTTGCCAGTGATAATGGATGCTGTGTGAGCTAAAAACCCAGCAGTTAAAAGCAACATTTATTATCACTCTATCTCACACCAGCAAATTTATGATCCCTTCCAGATCTAAAACATCAAAGCGGGGCAGGAGTAACAGCCTTTTCAGGCTGTTATTTTTTTCCCTTCTTCTTTTCACATAGATTGCTTTTTTTTTTTTTTTTTTTTTTAAAGGGAGGTGGGCATTAAAACCAAAAACTGACCTTTGACCCCCTAAAGCTACTCATTACTTATGAGGGCAAATAGGGAGCTGAAAGTTTTTCCTGCACAAAACCATAAATAATTCTTACATGCATCCACAAATCACTCTAGGCTGATGGAATAAATAGTAATTGGTGGGTTTCTCCCTATGGGCTGGTCTGAAGGGATTTGTCGGTTTGGGCTGTAAAATCATCTCTCTCTCTTCCCTCTGCTCCAGACACTCAGATAAAGTAAAAGAAGGAAACATTTTTAAAAGCAGTTTTATGACTCCTAGAGTCTGCAGCTTAAACAGATTCATAATTTTTTAGGGAATTAAAAAGTTGAAAGATTACCACAGAACGGCAAATACTGTCCTCTGGGTCATCAACATGGTTTACAGTTAGGCCTTTCATCACTAAAAGTATGCGCCCCTCACTTGAGCTAATGGGTCAGCCACATCAGTTGGTAGCACTAGTAAACTATTATCTTTCATGTGGTACAGTCACTAGAGGCGAAAATGACATTCACTGTCTCCTTACACATTTTCCCCTGTTAGATAATGTTCATGCAAACATCTGAACTCCACGAAGTTCAAGTCTCTATTCAGGCATCATTGTTTCCCCATGATAAGTGATGACAAGGTTTGTTTGTTTTTGTTTTTTGTGAACAGGGTTTGAACCAGCAAACCTCTAAACTGCAGAACAGATTTCTACTTTAAATAAATTATCTTTTAGAGGTCTAGCTACTGGAATACAAAACTACACAGTTATGAGTAATAAATGTGTGCTTTTGGCACACTGCATCAGAACATCATACAGCAATGCAATGCTCCACTTTAATAAGGTAGTGTAAGAGTGATGTTGTAGCCACGATGGTCCAGAAATTATGGAGAGGCAAGGATTGTTAGCCAAGCTTTAAAGTGCATAATGTATTTTTCCCTTAGATGACTATGCTGTACCTGGCTCCCTGTGATCAGAGACTGAAGAAAGAATGCCCTGCATTTGAAAGCTTTATCCCAATGATAAAGCTAGTTCAATTAAAAACACGACCCTAAGAATACATTGCCTCTTACACAGCTTAATAACTCACTCCCGAAAAATTTGGAGATCCATTAATATTCTGTAAAAGAGACCTCCTGAATGCAGAAGAGCACTATGCAAAGAAAGATGATTTGAAAAAAACCCCACATTTGTTAATCAAGGGCATGAAAGAGAAGGGAAACTAGGGTGTGAAACTGTGTGCTCTTAAATGTGGGGGTCGATACACATCCCTTTGCATGAACTGGGTTCAGCTGATCCTGACAACATGCAAGGAACAAGCAGGATCCCAAATTGCTCTCCGGTCCTGCTACAAAAATCTAAAAGCCACATGAGACAACGCCAACCAACATATTCCAACCTGCAGGCTTTGAGTTAGGCTCCAAACTCCAGCCCCTCAGCAGCTTGATTTTTGGAGAGCCTGAGGACCAAGAGTAGCTGATAACTTCAATGCACTATTAAAAACCAAGCAGCTATTTCAGAATGGCATTTCTCAGTAGCCTACGGATATGTCCCCAGCATATCCAGAGAAGGACGCTCTCAGACATGCTGTAGCCCCACCCCCACAGCTCCACTTACTTCTGCCAAACCCAGAAATACTGCAATAAACCCACTTCAGAGGCATCGTGAAGCCTCTCTGTCTAGCATATTTGATAGTGGTCACAGGAGGAGCCTGCAGGGTGCATCTACACATGTGCTTTATTGAGAAGCTGACTAATTAGCTTGACAGTAAAGTAGCATCCTCTACACATGTGCCCGTATTAGGGCACAGTAAATTAATTAACTCCGCTGTAGGATAGTACTGTCTGGAACAAGTACTATCCTACTGCGGAGTAGTTACATGTGCCAAAACGCACATGGTGACCAGGGCTAGCTAGGGCACAAGAGTGCGACAGTGAGGGGATGCCTGCCCCCGCTGTAGCATCCTCATGCTCCAGTCAGCCCCTCTGCAGCATGCTGAGCCAGGGCAGAGCAGCCCCAGGTTGGCAGGCTGAACTGTGCCAGAGTATTACTATGCGCTAATTGCAAGTATAGATGCACCCACAGAGTGGCTTCACCCCCATGGCTAAGTTCAGAGGTTCAAAAAGCCAAAGGCTGAATAAATTCAATATTTTCAGGTTTTTCTAAGCTACATAGATTGGACTGATAACAAACTGAACTGATGTTCAGTGTTCCAGTGGCCAAAGCAAGCAGAAGCCTGCACTGACCCAGGCTAGGAGCCTGGGGACACTCATGCGCACTTCCTGTCATGCCAGACAATGCAAAAGGCTACCAAACCCAGTCAATTGGCAGCCCATGGCTGACTGCCTGCTGAACACATGCCCCTATCTGCTGCTGTCAGCCTCAGGAAGGGGGAAAGCCAGTAGACAATCTCTCCCCAGCCTGCCCCCTTGCAAGCCACCCCCCTCTCTGAGAAGTGGGGAGTGAAGTAGGGAAGGCACCCCCTGGCCCAGCACTGCCCCCGCACCAGAAGTCTGCATGAGGAGCTCCTGTGGGGTGGGGTGGGGTGGAGGGGGGGCTTTTTACCTCACTCACAGCCCAGGATTGGTGTAGGGGGGAATGGACCCCCAGGCTCCCCTAGCCTGGGTCTACACAGCTCATGCCTTGGCCTAGCACTGTCTCCCCCCAGCAGGTGTCTGCATGGGAAGCTACTGTGGGGGGGCTTTCCCCTCTGGCCTAGAGCCCAGCGACCTGGGCTGGGAAAAACCCAGCTGTCTCCCCTTGCCAGCCCAACCTCTCTGACATGCGGGGACAAGGGCAGAACACACCCTTTGACCTGGCACCAGACCCCTGTTGGTCTGTAAAGGGAGTATCCGTCAGAAAGGCTGGACTGGCAAGGGGGAAGGGCTGGGTTTTTCTGGGCCAGGGGGGAAAGCACCCCTACAGTGGCTTCCTATGCTGGGGGGGAGAACTTCTGGGGGGGAGGCAGTGCCAGGCCAGGGCATAAGCTGTGTAGACCCAGGCTAGGGAAGCCTGGGGGTCCATTCCCCTCCCCCCCATCCTGCCAGGCTGACGGGCACAGGCAGGAAGCAGACTAGGGACCAGAAGTTTTCTGACTCAGCCATGTGGCAGCTCTGGGTGGGGCTGGCCCTGCTTTGCTGGAACAGACAGCACAGCCCAGGGTTGCAGAGCATCCTGGGCTGCAGGGGGACTATGAGGGAACTTGAGTTGGGAGGGGATCTGGGATAGATGTTTCATAAACTGGTTTAACCTAAATCAGTTAAGTCTTATGCTACATCGATACAGGTTTATCTTAAACCAGGTTTGGCCAGTTATAAACTGGTTTGTGTGTGCTGAATGTCTTTTCTGTTACAGGTTTAAACCAGTTTCCAACCATTTAAACCAGTTTATGTGCAACTTCTGTCCCTAGCCCACCTGTCTGAGCTTGGAGCATGCGAGTAGGAGCAGGTGGGCAGGAAGCTTGCCAGTGTCCTTCTTTGAGAGCTCCAGGGTTGACCCTTATGGGCCAAGCTTCCTTGGGCTCTTTTGACAGTCCCAACCGTAGTTGTTTAAATATAGATTATGAGCATAACCTTCAGTAGCCTTTTGGCCAATGCCTTCAAGCTTTTCCTCAGCCTTTAGGTCTAACACCCTGTCATTAGTTCACTAAGAAGGATCCAAGACTGAGGGAAATGTGTGCTGAAAACCCATCAGACATTTATGGTGTGCAGTAAAATATGCTGTACTAATAATATAAATTTCTTCCTCTGAATTCAGCTGCCTCCTTCACAGGAACAGTCATAGTCCGTAAATATAGTAGCAATAACTTGCACAAAGAAAAATATACAACTGTCAAAGATATCCATCTAAGGGAAAAATAGATTAGAAATGCCAGGGTTCTAATGTCCTACTGCTCTCTGTTTTTCTTGGGATCTGGCAATTTTCTTCTTCCTTTTTTTCCACCTTTTAATATTTTTCCCCACATGGGGATATTTTCACACTCTTTTAAGGGTTTTTAGCTCTAACTTTTCTTCTTTCCAAAACTATAAACTCACCCAACACTCATAGGACACTGCATCCTGATTACAGAATATAAAGGAATCTGTTTCAAGGGTCATATATAGTCTATGTTCTCTTACTACTTAAGCACCTAACAAACATTAATCACTTATTCTCAAATCTCATTGGAAAGCCAGGAAGTTTTATCATTCCCAGACTGGGAACTGAAGCACAGAGAGATTAATGTCCCAAGATCACACAAGAAGTCATTGGCAGATCCAGGAATTGAACTCCTATCTCCCTTCAGAATCCCTTTCCAATGCTTTAATCATGAGACTGTCCTTCCAACCCTCACAGCATATATACATACACTTCTTCTGCAGGGTTCAAAAGGATGAACACAGCAGCTAGTAAAAGACTCCTGCTGGCACAGACCCAAATCCCATCTGGGTGCAGGGAGCAGGTTTCTGGTTTCAAAAGGAGCCGAGGTGAAGTTGCTTTCCATCAGTTGCAGCCTTTTTAACAAAACGGAGAGATTTTTTTTTCTTGCAAGTAAAGCCATAAATCAGGACATCTCCTGAGGTTCTTTCTTTCCCTGTTTTTTTTTGGGTTAGCATGCCTTCCCTCCCCTTTCCATCCCTCCAGACTTACTTCATAAACATTAGCTTTCAAGCATCTCTCCCCCACAGGACATATCATAAACATCATGTTAAATATTTAGAACAGGAAACCACCTCACTTTTCCAGCTATATAAAAGCTATCTTGGGAGGGTGCATTTTCTGATCTTATTTGTGCTTATTTATTTATTTCCACTTGCTGATTACTTCAGTAATAAAGCAGTTGACAATTGTCAGCACCATATAACAACAGTGTTAAAAGCCCCATCAACCTGTGCAGAGGCAATGCCACTGGATGGAGACTGCTGGATGCTGCTTCAAAAAATCATGCTCTATGTGGTATTTTTGTAGGTATCAGATGATCAACACTACAACTATACAGCCTTGAATTTGGATTCAGCTATAGCAAAAACCAATACTACTTTACCTCTGCGTTCCAGGCATCCATCCAGATGGTTAATACACTTTTACTTCATACCTTGAATTAACTTACCTTACTGGAGTGAGTATACCAGTTCTTAGACTCACCAGTTGAGCAGATAGATGCCTGTAAGAATATAGGGCTGGAAAGAACCACCTGTATCGCTGCATCCAATCCCCTGCTTTGGCAATCATGTAATAAAGTCCAAAAGAATCCACAAGAATATCCACATCAATCCCTCTTGTACACAATAAGTTACAAAACAGTCCCAAATACCTTATAACAATTGTTTTCAACTTTTTTCATGTGCAGATCCCTAAAAAAAAATTGAATGGAGGGGTGGACCCCTTTGAATTGTAAGTGTGTGTATTCACATCCTTTTTTATTGATCATAGTCATCTTTTGCAGACACTTTAGACATAGTCTGGAGACCCCCAGGGATCCACAGACCACAGGTTGAAAACATTGCCTTATAACCAACTAGGGCTTTTGCACACACAAAAGGATTAAAGGCCTGTGTTGTGCCATAGATTAAAAGCATGAGAGACCAAGGACTTTACAATACCTTGGGTTTGTTAGGTATAAAGTATGTCATTAAGGACAAGAATCCAGCAGCACTAGGATCTGTTTGTATTAAGTGATTATAATTGGTGACTCTGGGCCTGAACTCAAACCCTGCCAGAGCAATGAAGAGTCTTTTCCCTGACCATCATGCTAAGTTTTGCTTTCTCAAGTGCTGTCACATTCTCATTAGTTATTTCCTTCTACCACCTTATATAATTCCTGTCTCCACTTGCTGTTCATGCCTTTCAATACTGGCAATGTATCATGTCTATCCTTCACGTCACTTATCTAAACTGTACATATTAAACTCTAAATCTTTCCTTATAAGTCATTTTCAGCTGCTGCTTAATAATTTTGTTGCTCTTTTCTTCATTTCCAAGTTTTGGTAACTGAATGCAGTGTTTCAGCTGTGATTGCAGTGAAGCCATGAAAAAAAAGAAAAAGAATTATGATCAGAAGTGATGACAAGATGCCTCTGCTTATACAGCAGAAAATTACTTTTATTTTCTTCCATACAATTTTGCAAATTCAAGAGTAATTTGCTTTCTGCTATCACTGCTTTATCTGTCTGGTTGAGATTCATCCATATGCAAAGCAATACAATAATTAATTTAAATCTTGTTTTGAGGGTGCAAGTGGTACACAGGGCATCTGCTGTCTGTCTGAACAGGGGCAAATTCCACCCTTGCGAACAGTTGCAGCAAGTTGGAATGATGCAAATCGAAAATTCTTGCCAGCAATAGAAAAGAGAGAACGAATATAAGACTTATTGACTAATTCATTTATTTACGGACCTGTTTAAAACATCCCCACTGAAAACCATGACCTGCTCTTGACAATCTTCCCCCCTCACTGAAGAACTGTACACACATTAGAGAACTTGTTCTACTATGAGTAATGTTATAGGGAAGAAGAAAGGAAGAAGCCTCGTTACTGATTAGTTAAAGCTTTAGCTTTGGTTTTTGATAACAGTAATGTAATACTGCTTTGTATTTTTCAACTCAATATTGACACACACATATAACTGGTTTATAGATTGAGGCCAAATGGGGACCTTATGATAAATTAGTCCCAGCTCCCATATAACACAGATCACAATTATATCAATTAGCTCCTGAATCAAGCACTTATTTTCTGGTAAATTTGGAGGATAAAATTCTACCACACAGAGCAAAGTAAAAGAGTGATTCCTAAGCATGCACACCAAGTTACCTATATCCATTCATAATTTATCCAGATTGTTGAAACATCATGAAACAGAGTCTCTTTTGTTATTTTAAAGCTTCCTGCTTCAAGGTGGACCAGAAATGGAAAAAACATAATTGAACACGACTTCATAAGCAATGCTACTCCTGCTTGGTTCCAGAACCAGGACCAGGAATAGAAGTGTGTGAAAGTACAGCAAACAACAATAGAGCATGAAGTTTAAGGTTTCAAATCTCCATAACAGATCATGGTTTGTGTTCATTTCATTTCATATGGGAAAACTGGAGCTATTTCTAATTTGGATCCAATGTCATCTTTTGGCTGGCTTAACTATTTCTTTTTCTGTAACATGGTTACTTGGTAGGTGGGCACTTTTAATATTGGGGATCAGTAAAAGGAAGTGACAGGGAGAGTAGATTGGGAACATTTCAATGCAGTGTTTTTTCATGGGAAAATGCTAATTTATCAAAGTGAATTGCTTTAGTAGAAAGGTTTAGCTTCAATTTGAGTTATATTTTGAAAACATGTTGAAAAGTACTTTAAAATTGTGGAAATAACGCATTTCAACATTTTCCAACTGGTAAGTTCTACTTTTTTCATGTCAAAATTACTTTGTCTTTAAGGAAGTTTTCGATTAAAAATAAATAAAAAGGTTGAAATGGAAGCTAAGACATTTAGATTGACCCTATCTGAATATTTTTTCCAGATTTTCCATTCTTAAAAAATGTCAAGCCATCAGCCCTTCATTCTGATTTGGAATCTAGGGGAATTTCCCTCAAAATCCCAACTGTTCTAGCAGGGGAACAAGGAAAATTGTTTCACACTTACTCCAGGGGATGGGTCCCTCTGTTTCTGTTAGCCAGTAACGGAATAATTGGCTGTTTATGCTTTAGGTGGGGAAAAAGAAAACACTATATGCTGATTGGCAAAACTGGCTGTTCAGTGACTTCTGTAATAGGAAGTCAACCATTCTATGTGACAGTCAAAGAGCCTATTTCTGCCATCCATGTTCACATGATGAAATAACCTGGAGCAAGGTAGCACTCAGCATGACATATGGAGAGAAACAATGGGCCATGGGTAGAGGTTGCAGGGAAGAACTGGGGACTTTGCTATTAGGTAAATCTATTACCAATAAAGGGAAGTTTGTATGTCCATCCATCCTGCATTCCTTACCTTGTGTCACACTAGCTAGGTTTAACTGCAGCAAGTTACAGCACAATATTATATTTTAGATGAATGAGAAAGACCAAGATGAGCTCAAACATGGACACTTCTGTTGATAAAACAGTGTCTTTATGCCAAACTTCCCCTGATAAAAGAGCTTCAAGATGGCCCACCTGGAAGGCATCCACCAACATCTATTCCTGAGTGAGATAGCAGCTTACTATGAGGGAAAGGTTAAAAATAATGGCCTCTTGTTCTAAGAGGAAAAAATGTTGCTCTGAAGTATGTATGTATTGAGCTTACATATTGTACTGCAGAGACAGATGATTGATGGATGATAGATACTAAAAAGCAATAGGAAATTTGAGCTCTGTGCCTGCTAACAGAAAGTAGTTTGCACTTTATTCAGCCTGTCCACTCTCTAGATACAGTCTCTTAAAGTCTTCCGTTTGGTTTCTGGCAGTGTAGGCAATACACTGTATGGGTGCAGTTTTGACAAGGTGAAATTCTTGATACGCTTCCAGGGCAGGGGTCATCTTGGTAATTTAACATACTGCCCCTATATGGCACAGTGCGGTCAATTAAAGATGGTAAACCACATGCTGGAAATCTACCAGTCCCAGGCGCCCACAAAAGCCAGAAATTAAAAGGGTGTATCCTCAGTGGATGGGCAGCCACTCTTGAGACCCTGTCTTTCCCTGTGGGGTTTTCATAACAGCTTTCAAAACCCGGCCAGCTACATCTTGAACAAAGCTGGCCAGTGATCTAGGAATCTCTTCAATTATAGATGAGCGCCAATAAACAGCCAGTGATTTGCTGGAAATTATGAGACATAAATAATTGAGAAGCAGGGAGTTGGCCCAGAGGTACCCTTCTCTCTTGCTGATTCGTCTTAATGCATTTCCTTGATGCAACTCCCTGTTGTGTATCTAACAATGTAGGGAGCAGAGATAATAGCCCTTGAAGAATATGCTGACCAGCAAGTACGTAGTGCTGTAAATATATGAACATTCACCAAACTGAAAGGTGGCAGCAAAGAGAAGAGAGTTAACTCACTAGGCCCAATTCTCATCTCAGAATGCTGGAAATGAACAATACTCTACTTTGGCTGTGGGGTTTTACCAATGGAAATGGAGAATCAGGTCCTGTGAAGGAGAACGTATATGAGCAATTGTCAACATGTGGTTTGCTTCATTCAGTAAGGTAGAATTTCTTTAATAAGGAAATCCCAATTGCTGCAATCCAGAAAGCAATCCTCAATCATTCAATGCTCTGGCATTCAGACAAGTCTTCCTGAGAGTGGAAAGGGTTAACTATACAGACACTGACCTTCCAACTCCTTGGTTCTGTGATGGCTACTGAGTTGCTGAAGAGAGGCTGATGGAGACAACACTATCTTGTCCTGAAGCCATAACTGTAAGGTCTAACACAGACTACATCTAAGTCAAAAGGAAGCAGATTTGAGGTGAGAAACCGTTTGCTTTCTGCATGGTAAGCCCCCCAGCAGATTGCTGCAGCTAAAACAGAGTTCCAGAAGAAAGTCCCCTTTGAGGCAAGAATTGTGTTTTTGTTCTACGTTTGTACAACACAAGAGAAAAGTAACCGGAAGAGAACACCAAAAAAGAGAAAAAGACAAAAAAAAAACCAAAGCAGAATTTTCACTTTTTGTTTCAGAATAAAATAACGGAATAGGCTTTGGTAGCAATAAACATTTCTTTGCTGCAGGGCAACAAACAATGAGAAACACAAACCATACCTAGGAACATAGGAGTATCAAAACAGAATCAAACCAGATTAGTATCCAGTTTCTTGCAGTGGCTAGGACCAGAGGATGGTTAAGCCTAGCAGAGATTTCTTGCTAACCCCTCCCTTCTGATGGAGGTGTTACTTTATGCCTTGAAGCATGAGGGTTCATGCTTATGCATTTTTTATCCTGTTTAATGTAATTGTGGGTGTTTTCATTATCTACATGAATCTGTCGTATTACTTAGCACTTGGTTTCAATACTACCTGGTAACAATGGTTTTCATAGCCTAATAATGTATTGTGTTAAAAAGTATTTTCTTTCATCAGGTTTAAATGTGCTGCCTATTATCTTTACTGAACGTTTCTTGGTTCTTGCATTAAACAGGAGTGCCAGATTCACCTGAACAATGCCAGAAAGCGAGAAAATATGGAGGTTAGTGGGTAAACAATTTTTCCCAGAAATTTTTTGTGTAAGAGTTTCAAAACTGCTTAGAAAATGTAGGAATTGAGTGTATAAATCCTCTAGGCAGCTTCTCCCTATTAAATTGTATCAGGCACCAACTGTAAGGTCACTGTGACTGCTAGGCCATTCCATGCCCTCTTTGTCTCTTTCAGGAAACACTGTAAGCTCAAACCAGCTCTAGTCTCTGGAATTTGGGAAGTTTCCAAGGACCATGGCTACATATGTTCTAACAGAAAAGGGAGAACATTAGTTGTTATAGCTGTCATAGAATGACAGAAAATTAGCATTGGAAAGGACCTCAGGAAGCCATCTGGTCCAATCTCCTGCTCAAAGCAGGACCATCCCCAACTATATCGTTCATCCCTGTCAAGGCTGTGTATACCCAGGCCTTAAAAACCTCCAAGAATGTAGATTCCCCAATCTCTCTGAGATAGCCTATTCCAGTGCTTTACTATCCTCCTCATGGAAGTTTTTCCTAATATCCAACCTAAACTTCCCTTGCTGCAACTTGAGACCATTGCTCCTTGTCCTGCCATCTGCCACTACTGAGAGTGGTCTATCTTCATCCCCTTTGGAATCACCCTTTAGGTCAGATCAGGCAAAATATGGCCCACAGGCTGAATCCAGTCCATGAGACCATTCCATCTGGACTGCAGGGCCCCTAAAAAATTTAGAAAATTAATATTTATCTATGCCTGGCAACTTGGGCAGCAGTGACCATGAGATGACAGAGTTCAGGATCCTGAGGAAAGGAAGGATGGAGAGCAGCGAAGTCAGGACCCTAGACTTCAGAAAAGCAAACTTTGACTCACTCATAGAACTCATAGTCAGGATCCCCTGGGAAGCCAAACTGAATGGGAGAGGCATCCAGGAGAGCTAGCTGTACTTTTAGGAAGCTTTAATAAGAGAGCAGAAACCAACCATCCCAATGCACTGGAAGACTAGCAAGTATGGCAGAAGACCAGTTTGACTTAACAGGGAACACTTTACTAAAGTAAATCACAAAAAGCAAGTTTATAAAAAGTAGAAACTTGGACAAATAACTAGGGAAGAATATAAGAGCATTGCTCGGGTATGCAGTGATGAAGTCAGGAAGGCCAAAGGGCAATTGGAGTTGCAGCTAGCAAGGGATGTGAAGCGTAACAAGAAGGGTTTCCACAAGTATGTCGGTATTAAGAGGAGGATCAGGGAAAGTGTGGGTCCCTTACTGAATGGGGGAGGCAACCTTGTGACAGGGGATGCAGAAAAGGCTAAAGTGCTCAATGTCTTTTTGCCTCAGTCTTCTCAGGCAAGGTCAGCTCCCAGACTACCGCACTGGACAGCACAGTTTGGGGAGGAGGTGAGCATCCCTCAGTGGTGAAAGAACATGTTAGGGACTACTTAGAAAAGCTAGATGTGTACAAGTCCATGGGGCTGGATGGGATGCAACCAAGAGTGCTGAGGGAGTTGGCTGATGCGACTGTAGAGCCATTGGCCAGCATCTTTGAAAACTTACGGCAATCAGGAAAGGTCCCAGATGATTGACATAGTGCCCATATTTAAGAAAGGGAAAACGGAGGATCCAGGGAATTACAGACCAGTCAGCCTCACCTCAGTCCCTGGAAAAATCATGATGCAGATCCTCAAGGAATCCATTTCTAAGCACTTGGAGGAGAAAAAGGTGATTAGGAACAGTCAGCATGGATTCACCAGGGGCAAGTCATGCCTGACCACCTGATTGCCTTCTATGATGAGATGACTGGCTCTGTGGATGCGGGGAGACGAGTGGATGTGGTGTACCTTGATTATAGCAAGGCTTTTGATATGGTCTCCCATAACATTATCCCAGGCAAGCTAAGGAAGTATGGATGAATGAAGGAGTACGGTGGATAGAAAACTGGCTGAAGCATCAGGCTTAGGGACTAGTAATCAATGGCCCGATGTCTAGTTGGCAGCTGGTAACAAGTAGAGTGCCCCAGGGGTCAGTCCTGGGGCTGGTTTTGTTCAACATCTTGATCAATGACCTGGAAGATGGCATAGAACGAGTTTACAGATGACACTTCAGCAAGTTTGCAGAAGATACCAAGCTGGGGGTGGGGTGGGGGGAGTAGTAGATATACTAGAGGGTAAGGCTAGGATTCAGTGACCTAGACAAGTTGGAGGATTGGGCCAAAAGGAATCTCATGAGGTTTAACAAGGACCAAAGTCCTGCACTTAGGATGGAACAATCCTATGCACCAGTACAGGCTGGAAGCTGACTGGCTGTGCAGCAGCTCTGCAAAAAAGGAGCTGGGGGTTACAGTGGACAATAAGCTGAATATTAGCCAACAGTGTGCCCTTGTTTCAAAGAACGCTAATGGCATACTGGGCTGAATTGGTAGGATTGTAGCCAGCAGGTCAAGGGAAGTGATTATTCCCCTCTATTCAGCACTGAGGAGGCCACATCTGGAGTATTGTGTTCAGTTTTGGACCCCCCCACTACAGAAAGGATGTGGACAAATTGGAGAGAGTTCAGTGGAGGATGACAAAAATGGTGAGGGGGCTAGGGTACATGACTTATGAGGAAAGACTGAGGGAACTGGGCTTATTTAGATTAGAAAAGAGGAGACAGAAAGGACGTAATAGCAGCCTTCAACTACCTGACAGGGAGTTCAAAAGAGGATGGAGCTAGACTGTTCTCAGTGATGGAAGATGACAGAACAAGGAGCAACAGTCTCAAGTTACAGAAAGGGAAGTTTAGGTTAGATATTAGGTAGTAAAACACTGGAACTTTACACAGAGAGGTGATGGACGCTCCATCCTCAGAGGTTTTCAAAACTTGACTAGACAAAGCTTTGGCTGGGATGATCTAGTTGGGGATAGTACTGTTTTGAGCAGGGGGTTGGATTAAATGACTTCCTGAGATCCCTTTTAACCCTAACTTTCTGTGATAAAACTGGTCCCAAGACTGACCCCTGGGGCATTCCACTTGATGACAGCTGTGAATTAGATTATTCCCCTTTATTACCTTTTAAGCCCAATGATTCAGCCAGTTTTCTATCTGCCTTGCAGTCCATTCATCCAACCCATACTTACTTAGCTTGTCTGTAAGAATGTTGTGGGAGACTATATCAAAAGCCTTGCTAAAGTCAAGGTATATAATGCCCTCTCCCTCCCCCTCCCCCCCCCCACCTACAGAGCCAGTCATCTTGTCATAGAAGGCAATCAAGTCAGGCATGACTTGCCCTTGGTGTTAGGAAAAGGCAGGGGTAAAATTGTTGTGCCTAGATACAAACCTGAACTAAAGGAATTTAATATATTCTTGAAGCCAGATATTTAAATGAACTCCCATTATGACAATGTATTGAGCTGGTTTGAAAATGTGATCATTAATTTCTAGCCAAGCCCCAAAGAATGCAGTCCAGTGAGAGAGTTTAAGTCTATTCTTGTCCTTAGAAGTCACTTTCTTCCAGAAAGAGTGGGTAAACTTTATGACTGAATAATTACACACTTACAGATGGATACAGTCCCCTCAACTAGGTCTTCTTAGTCAGCAACATTTAGGGAGTCTGCCTTAATTTCTTCGCCTCTCTATGACCTATGAAGCTCAAGTTGCTCCCAAAAATGGAGGGGTGGAATGGGACACTCATTTTGCTTCCCTGATTCATGATAACAGAGCAAAATATCTGCTGTTTTTGGTCTTGCTTCCATTGTGAACTCAACATGTGCATGTGTGGAGCTACATTACATTTCTATTAGCTGATGCGCAGAAAGAATGAGAAATACAATGAGTATAAACAAGGACATTTGCAAACAGCAATAATAATATAATACTTTACATTTTATACACCACCATGGAATTGAGGCACCTCTGGAGTGGAAGTGGAAACAAAGTTTAGCAAAGAGTCTTCAGCAGTGGTAAAGCAGGGAAATTTGGTCCAAGGATAGTAAAACATACCACTGCTTTTAATACCAACATTACACAAAAAAAGATAATGAAAGGCCTAAATAGTAAACATTTATTCAACACTGCAATATAAGATCCACGCTGTCTGAAATTCATTGCATATACCACCAACACCTGGTTTATGGAGATTATGAGAACTGCTGATCTGTAGAAGTACTATGTCCTTGGCAAATCCTGTAAGGCTTTTCTATAAGGGTAATTCTGCGGACTGAGAACTGTTTCCATTGGACTTTAACCCACCAGTTATGCCCGACTCAGTATGACTAAGGGATGAGGATCTTGCTCTTTGGTGCTCTATACATTGAATCTAACATCAAGTTAGCATGTTGCTTCAGTAACCCATCAAGAGAGGTAGAACCTACTGAAATATCTAAAACAGTGGTGTCAAATAGGGCTGTGCAAAGCATCGGTTCCTGATTCCACTTCTGGGTCCACTGGGAAGCGTGCAGGGGGGAGCCTCCCTGCACCCACTGGGCTCAGCAACTGGTGCCTCCTGGGCCTGGGAGGGCACCCAGGGTCCCCCCACAGCTGATCGCCAAGCAGGGGGTGGGGCACGGGGTGGGGGGGCCTCTCGTGCACTCCCTGGAGGACCCAGAAGTGGACCAGAAGTACTTCCAGTCCACTTCTGGGTTCACTGCTGAGCACGTGGAGGCCCCCCCTGCACTCCATTGGAACACTCCATGCGCCCCAGCATTGCAGCCATCACAAGTCATGCTGGTGCCTCATATGTAGAAAAAACATTTAAAGCTGTGTCTATGTCTGAATTGCAGATTCTCCAAATCAGCATCAATTCTTCAAATTCGGATTTGGGCAAATCGAATCAGGGACAGAGATTCAAATCAACGAATTGAATCACTGTCCCTGATTTGGGCCAAATCTGAATTGAATAGGGTCTGCTTTGCACAGCCCTAGTGTCAAACTCAGGTAGCTCTATGGGCCAGATGAGTCCGTGGGCTCATGTGTGGGGCTGGTATGAAGGCCAGATCCAGAACATGGAGCTATGCTACCTAGCTTGCAGGATAAGACATTTGCCAGTGGTAGCATTAACTGCACGACCTCCCAGAGCTCCTGGAGGCACCACTCATCTTGCCCCAAAATTTCTGGCCTTGTGGACTGCCTGTAGGCAAGATGATGTTACTCTCTGTTCCAGATTCAGCCCACGGTGCTCCCCACAGAGCTGGAAATTTGATGGTGGGACAAGAGGTAGCTGCTGTGGCTCTGAGAGCTATGGCAATTAACATGCCAGCACCAAGTTTCCAGCTCTGTGGGCCTGGTGATATGACTTCACACTCCAGATCCAGTCTGCAGACTGGCTCTGCACTTCAGATCCAGCAGTGCTCTAAGAGCAAGTAACATTGCCACTGCTCATCCCGTCGCCAAATTTCCAGCCCCATGGGAAGCCCCACAGGCTGGATGACATGGCTCCATAGGCCAGATACAGCCTACAAGCAGTTTTTTTGACAGCCCTGATATAAAACACTTCCCAAAAGAAACATCCTGAATTTTCCTTGTGGTCCTCTCCATCCAGAGTAAGGGAAGAGATTTAATACATGAGACCTGACAGTGTTTCAGCCCAAACTATAATTAGAGTTACAAGGCTGCAAATAAAAGATTCAGGATATTCTTCCTGTAGAACTTGTCATATGCTGCATTACCCTAGGAATTCATTTTACATTACCTTTTTTTCCGTTGAGATAATTTAAAAAATAATAATTAAACACATACATACAAAAAGAGAAAAATTATGAGTCTCTCTCTAAGACAAGGATTATCTTGCTGTGTCTATACAGTAGCCAGCACATTGGAAGTGTGGACTGTAACTAGGATCATAAGCACTACCACCACCACCACCACAAAAATAATAAAAATACAATTATGATTAACAGTATTGCATGGTGCAGCTTTTCATGCAGTCCAAATATAGAGATGCTGCCTTAGGGGATAAACTCAGCAATTGGAAAAAAGGAGAATGTATTTTTTCCTCAGTATCCTCTGATAGCACCATGTACTAAACAACAAGTAATTTATAGTAAACCCAACTACTAAAAAAGAAACCAAAAAAGAATAGGGCAGCCACAAGAAACAAGAAATCAGCCTAGTCTAATGAGGTGGCTGAAGAGGGAAACTTGGAGCTGGCAGTGTCTCTGAGGCCAGCATCAGAGCAGGATGGGCTGATGAAGTCTGAGTAGATGCCACAGTTCGTAGCTTTTAAGATCCAAGTAGGCAGTGCAAAGGGACATGGAACCAGGGCTCTGTATGCAGATTTTGCTCCATTACATTTCCGAGCTGTTTTTTCTCTTTTCACTCCCAGCTATGAAAGACGCCAAAGCTGTTAAATATCAAGCATGCATAATGGGAATCCCATAAGCTGGGGGAATGGCCAGGATTCAAGGATGTGTCCAGTTAAAAAAAAAGAGAGAGAAAGAGAAACAAGCTCAGTGAAGGGGATGGAGTGAGAGGGGAAGAAATCAAATCTATAAATTCCCCATCAGCTGCTCTTAGTTTTCTCAAGCCAAAGCTTAACGGTACCAGAATGGCCGTTATTACCAAGTACAGCTACTACAGTAGTTCTTAAGGATGAACCAAGAACAGGGCCCGATCATGCCAGATACTGCACAGGGACATGCCCCATGTTTGTTTGGTCTTTGCTAAAAGCACTCACTTTGGACTCCTTAACCCACAGCTTTGTGCAGAATCCCTTTGGCTGTTACAACAGAAAAGATTCCCTCTGCACTTCAGCCTACAGCACTCCACAGTATTCTGTAACAACACTCCTTATGGGACGAGTTTGTACCATGCGCGTAGAAAATTGTAGAAATTTCTTTATAAAGAAGTTTCTTTCTGAGGGCAAGATTGTGTCATTAAAAGAAAACAGGGCTGTGCAAAGCTTCAGGTGGTTTCATAGTTTCATAGTTTCTAGGGTCGGAAGGGACCTGAGTAGATCATCTAGTCCGACCCCCTGCCCTGGCAGGAAAGAGTACTGGGGTCAAACGACCCCAGCAAGCTGTTCATCCAGCCTCCTCTTAAAGACCCCCAGGGTAGGAGCCTGCACCACTTCTCTTGGAAGCTGGTTCCAGACCCTAGCCACCCTGACCGCAAAGCAGCGTCTCCTGATATCTAACCTAAACCTGCCCTCTGCCAGCTTGTGACGGTTATTCCTGGTCACTCCTGGCGGTGCTCGGGGAAACAGTGACTCCCCCAATGCCTGCTGATCCCCCCTGACTAGTTTATAACAGGCCACAAGATCCCCCCTCAGCCTTCTCTTGTGGAGGCTGAATAGGTTCAGGTCCCGCAGCCTGTCCTCATAGGGCCTGCCCTGCTGTCCCCAATCATGCGAGTGGCCCTCCTCTGGACCCTCTCCAGGCTGTCCACATCCCTCTTGAAGTGCGGCGCCCAGAACTGGATGCAGTACTCCAGCTGTGGCCTGACCAGTGCCGCATAGAAGGGGAGGATCACCTCCTTGGACCTGCTCGAGATGCATCTGTGAATGCATAACAAGGTATGGTTGGCCTTCCTGACTGCATCCCCACACTGTCGGCCCATGTTCATCTTGGAGTCAATGATGACTCCAAGATCCTTTTCCGCCTCTGTGCCGACAAGAGGGGAGTTCCCCAACCTGTAGGTATGGTGCCGGTTGTTCCTCCCCAGGTGCATCACTTTGCACTTGTTTGTGTTGAATCCCATCTTATTCTCATCTGCCCACCCTTGTAACCTGTCTAGGTCCGATTGTAGCCTGTTGCTTCTTTCTATCGTGCCCACATCCCCCCACATCTTAGTGTCATCAGCAAATCTGAACAGGGTGCTTTTTACCCCCTCGTCCAAGTCACTGATGAAGATGTTGAACAGTGCGGGCCCGAGGACCAAGCCCTGGGGACCCCACTGCCCACGTCCTTCCAGGCTGAGAAGGACCCATCCACGACCACCCTCTGGGTGCAGCCCTCCAGTCAGTTGGCGACCCATTTGACTGTGTGGGTGTCTACACCACAGCCCCCCAGTTTCTTAATGAGAACAGGGTGAGAGACAGTGTCGAAAGCCTTCCGGAAGTCCAGGAAGACTATGTCCACTGCTACCCCTGCATCTAATGATCTGGTGATCTGATCATAAAAGGCCACCAGGTTGGTCTGACAGGACCTGCCACTGATGAACCCGTGTTGGTTGCCCCTAAGCATGCAGTCCCCTGCTGGCCCCTTGTGGACATGTGCCAGAATAATTTTCTCAAACAGCTTGCCTAGGATCGAGGTAAGACTAACCGGCCTATAGTTTCCCGGGTCCTCTTTCTTCCCCTTTTTGAAGATGGGAACCACATTGGCCCTCTTCCAGTCCTCTGGCACCACACCAGAGCACCACGAGTGCTCGTAAAGCCATGCTATAGTGATTCGGCCCAATTCAGTGGCTGAATCTCTGAATCCAAATCGAATCAGGGGACCAATTTAAAGGTCCAAATCGATTCAAAGCTCTCCAAATCTTCGGCAAAGATTCGGAGAGCTTCGATGATTTGGGCAGTCCCCGGTGGCTGCAGCAGGGAGCTGGAGCCATTCCAAGATGGTAAGTACTAGGGGAGGGGGGACCTCTGCCAGCCTCCCTGACCCCCACCAATCCCCCAGCCCCACCATGGCTGCCCCCACCCACCCAGCTCGGTACTTTAAAAAAAGGCTCACCAGGTGCTGCCAGGCAAGGAGTGGTTCCTGCTGCCCCCCCACTACTCCATGCTGCATGGGGGGCTCTGCATGAGCCCCCTTGGTCCCCCTCTCTGCTCCCCCGCCTGCCAAGGCTCTGGCCCTTTAAGAAAAAATTAAATCCAAGAAAACCCCTGGGACTTGCGGCTCCTGGTGCAGCCTCAGGGGTTCGGGGGCTGCTGCAGAGCCCCCTATGTGGTGTGAGGCAGCAGAAATTGGCCCCGCTGGCAGGAGCTGAGAGTCCCGGGGTTTCTTCAGGGGTTTTTTTTTTCTTAAAGGGCCAGAGCTGGCCCATGCAGGTCACCTGTGAGGGGGCTGGAGGAGTGGGGAGGGGGTTGGGTGGCTCGTGCAGAGCCCCCCCATGCAGCAGGGACAGTGGAGGGCAGTGGGGATCACCCCCCACCTGGCAGCACCTGCTGAGCTGGGGCTTTTTTCCCCCCAAATGTTGTGAGCTGGGGCAGGTGGGACAGCCATTGCTGGGCTGGTCGAGGGGATGGGCCTGGCCTGGCTGATTCAGCTGAATCAGATTTGTCTGAATCAAATCAGGACAGTGATTTGAATCCCCAAATTGAATCACTGTCACCCAAAATCGGCTGAATCTGAAGCAAATACTAGCCATTTCACATGGGCCTAGAAAACAGGCCTCTGTTGGGGACTGTACAAAAGCAACATCATCCGTGGGAGAATGCATTAGCCAATACCAGTATTGCCAGGTCTTAAATATGAAATTATCATATTGGAAGCTCAAAATTATCATATTTGCTGGAAAACTATCATATACTGAAGAAATATGCAAATAAGTCTTATTATTTATTTTATGTTGTTCACTGTAATCTCCAGTGAGTGAGAGAGAGTTAGGTTATCAGAGTTGAAGCACTTTACTTTTGAGACAAGCAGTCATAACGAAGTGCTGACAGCAAACCCCAAAGTTGGTTAAGACTCCCTGAGAGCAACTTGGGTCTTGCATGCGCTGCATCAATTAGCTACCTTTAACAATTATCATACATTTTGAGCATTTTTACTATTATTGATCATACATCATACAAGAATTGAAATGATCGTACAAATACAATAATTATTGCACACTTGGCAATGCTGGCCAATACCTATCTATAAGGGCAGAGGGCCATATTCTGTTCTGCACAGCCCAGGGTCACAGCTTCCCTCTGGCAGTCTAGAGCTACACATCTCAAATCTCAGAGGATCACAAAGGCTACATTTGTGTTCAGCCCCTAGCAGGAAACAGAATGCCCTTGTCTTGACCCTCTTACAGAAGGTCATGATCTCCAAGTCCTCCTACCTACCACAACAGACTCTGTGCAGCTCACAAGCACATACTGATTTGCTCCTCATAACACTTAGGTACATGGAGCTCTGAGGGAAAAAAAAACAGGTGAGGAGAGTAAAACATTGACAGCATTAGAATGACTACTTTCTAGGAACCATCAAGAGTTTTAATTTGCATTTTTTAAAATTGAATATCATTTTCTCTCCACATATTTAATCTCTCTACATTTGCTAATACATGTTTAAAACTTCTCAGACAAATATGGAGAAGGCAGTGGGAAGTCAGTCTGTGTCCAAATGGCAATGAATTCTAAGCTGTGCCAGATGCTGCTTTGTGAATGCAGTACAACTGCATTATAATAAACTCTATCCATTACTAATCCCAACTTTTAATGATTCCAACAGCAGAAACTGATTTTTTCATTGGCTTAATAAAGAGCTAGTCTAATTTAATTAGAAGAGAGTACTTGCATACTATTGCTCTGCATGTGATCCACAAAACAAAGTATTATTATGCCTATATTAGAGAAGGGGAAACTGAGGGATATGGTAGATTAAGTGGCTGACATAATGGCTCACTTTTTCCCCCCTGCCAACATAAAGCCTAACCATACTGTGTTTAAAAAATGAAACTAAAGTTCTTAAATAATCATATGAGTCCAGAAGCCAGGGCTTTAAGAGTTTAGAGAGACTTGCAACAAAGTCACGAAAATTGGTAATGCTGTAAGCCAGTACCTTAACCACAAGGATAAAGACTTCTTCCTGGCACTAAAATTATTTCCGTCTAGTCCCAGCTTGCTTGAGTTTGAATAGACAATTCTGTGCAGGAGAGAGGAAGAACTATTGTTATACTTGCACCCATTTAGCTAAGAAATACACAAGTAGATGCAACTTTATTTAAGTATATGGACGTTTTTAAAGAGGCCTCTCTCTGGCACGACACAATTCATTCCTGCTTAGTTTGCACAGGTGAATCCAAAATGCAATTGCAGTTGAATCCAAAATGAGACCTCCAGCTGTTTGATCTCAGCACAGACCTTATTAAACAAAATACTATTTTAGCTCCATCAGTCAATGTCAAATCTCAGACTGGGAGACAGACAGAAAAGTACTCTGAGCAACTCTTGTTGGCCTCAGCCTGAAATCGTGGGCCAAATCCTGAGGACATTTCCTCAGGCAACCTTCTGGAAGGAATTAGGTTTTCAAACTAAAATAAGGACAAATAGAAAGAAGATAATATCCCCTGATTCTGTCATTAGGTAATCATGATTTAGAGCAGTCTTTTCTCTCCAGCAATCCAAATTTCCAACTGAAAACTGAAGAAACAAAAGAAGTGATTCAATATTGATAGCAAGGTGCAATTAAATAAACTGAATGCAGGTTGATAACCCTGCTTGTGTCTAGCAGCAAGGAAAGAAAGATTTATAAGGGACATAGATTTTTCCTCCTCTGTGATTCCCTTCTCCAGTTTCAGGCAAGGATATACAAGGGAAAATGTGTTTCCTTCTTTTTAATAAAATAATCCATTTTACAGCTTTACACAAATCATTCATCCTGAATCTGTCCATCTCTCCCACTGGAGGCCCAGATTTATTTCACATTTCATCCATTTTGTAGTTCCTGCCAGGCATGGCATTCTAATTTCTCCTTAATAGGAAAGGGCGGGGGGGCAGGGATCTGTGATTGCAAGAAGAGTAATTAAGTAGGTGCATCAGCTCAAAAGCTCCTTTCAAATTCTCCCAGCCAAACTAATTTCCAAGCTGTGAGAGAGGGGACTCCAACAGGACTAGATATATGAAAGAGAGAGAAAGACAGAGAGGTGAAGTAAAAGGTAGCACAGATTCTTGCTAGGACAAGAGCATGGGGCTTGTTTTGGGCATAGGTGGAATTTATAAAACTAAACAAAGGTTTGAATACCTCTGAACTGAAGTAATTGTCATTAATTATTTCCCTTGATTGGGACTCTCCAGTCCCTTGACCATACTGGATGAGCGTTTATTTACCCTCTACAAGTCCACATCGTTTATTTTACATTGATTATGTGAGCTATGGTGCAGAGACACCAGACTGATATTCCAAGGTCTGAGAACCTTCATTAATTATCCTGAGAAGATATATAGTGTGGGCAGCAGCAGCACAGCAGTGTTGCCAACTCCCACAGCCTTTCACAAAGCTTATGAAAACTGGAGAAAGAATCTGACATGCCAACTTACCTGCCTTTCTATAGCTCCTGCTATCCCCAGAACCCCAGATAACAAAGTGTCTTGGTTTTGCTCAAAGGCAAAGGCCAGAGGGAAAAAATCTGGCAGTAGTCCAGCCACATACAACATACAGAAGAATTACTGTAATGTCTGGTGTTGTGACTGCAAAATAGCAGTGTTACATTCACTCAGTACTCCCTTGCATCACTGGGTTCTGGTCACAGTGCAGCCTGGATGATGGTATGTGCAAGTATATGGAGAACCCACAAAACTATAGAAAAACATGCCTGGAAGGGGCCTCAGGAGGTGATCTAGCCCAATCCCTACTCTGGGCAGGATCACTGCTATCTAAAGCATCTTTCACAAATGCTTGTGTAATTTGTGCTTACAAACATCCAATGACAGAGATCCCACACTCTTTAGATGATCTATTCCAGTGCATCACTAAACTCAAAGAAAGCTCTTCCAAAGGTTTAATCAAAATCCCGCTGTTACAATTTTAATCCATTAGTTCTTGTCCGATTCCCAGAGAACACAGACAACTAATCATCCCCATACTCTTAATAACTTTTTTTTTGTATTTATTGAATAGGGAACAGTTTGAGAGGGTGTAAAAGGGATAGGACATTTGAGTGAGGGCATATATAAAGAAAAGTAGCGTATGTGTGATTTTGTCTCTGGGGTGTAAGAATGTAAGTGTGCATGATGCACATAAATATTTGAGTCAAGAATATTGGTATACAAGCAAGTATGTGCTCGTGTGCAGGTGTCTTTGTTTAAACATGCCACAATGATTCTTTATATCTGAAGGTCTATTGTTATTCCCTCCCTCACAACACTGTTGTTTGCTGTTCCTTTATCTGTAACTATGATAGCAATAACAGGAAGGTACAATAGCAGAGAAGCAAAAAAGTGAGAAATGAGCAAGTGTCACAGCACAAAATCAGTAGCCTGGAGCCAAAGCTGTTTCTCTCTCTCTCTCTCTGATTTGTGTGTGCATGTGTATACGCATGTGTATCTTCAGGGCTTCTAGTCTCCCTCCTCCACTGCTGCAAATGTTATGGAGCATGATAATGAAGGCTGGTGTCCGAGCCACCAGGCAATCCCATCACTGCAATTAGAAGGACTGCGAGAGATAGCACCCTCCAGGCTCATCAAGCCATCCTGACATCGGCCAGCCTCATACACATGAAGATGCCAATCTCACCTCTTTTCCATTTCTCCTCTTTGGCAGCCCAGTGTCTTCACTCTCCCACCCCCCCTTTTCTCAAGCCCTCCCCTCCACAACCCTCCACCAATACACAGTACCATAGGAACGCCAGCCCAGGCCACATCCAAGCATCCATCTCTTAACGATTCTGATAGGAAATGCCCAGCAGGCTGAGTTTTTTCTAGAAAAGCAAGGGGAGGTCGGAAGGCATATGGTTGCTGTCCTCTAAGCTCTGGGTGACAAGGTCTGTGATACTGCATCCTTCCCGGGCAGAAAGAAAAAATTGCCTGCTTTGGCTTTAGAAAAATCACAAGCTGCTTCCTACAGTGGGTAGACTTCTCTGACCCCATGACACATTCATAGCCACGTACCATGCAGCATTGGCATAGCATAGGTTGTCAGGGGCTCCCTATTCTATTTTTATCAAAGGAGATCATTAAGGTATGTATGTATATAGTCTGAAGTATCTCTGTATTTTTTAATAGTCATGCCCTGGTATATGCTGTGAAATGATCAATCTTCCTGCTGCTGCTTGCCTTAGAACTGCACATTTTTAGAAACAATTTGTACTAAAGATGAAATACCAAAAAAGGGAAGAAGATGACAAAAAAGCAACTTTGCCACTTTGGTTGTCATTGCTATCATCTGCTGTGCATAATCTGATGCTGTTTCAGCAAACCCCAGATGAAACAAAATGTTCCAACCTAATAAGCAAAGGTCATTAATCCTCACCAAACAAAATACATTTTAATGATAAAATAGCATTGGGTCCGGAGTTCCAAGGGATTCATGAGACATATCACATACAAAGATGAAGTGAAGGCATGGGAGTCAATGGGCTGGATTCTCTTGTAGCAGCTACTTGCATAGTATGCAGCAACCTTACTGGAAAATTAAGCTCAGTGCCTGAGGAGCAATTTTCAGGAAGTAAATTTTGTTCAGATGTAGAGACTTTATGAATAGGTGAGATTTGCAACAGGACCTGAAGAAGACAGAAGTTAGTAATGATATTTCCAGAATCCCTAGTGACGTAGATGGACAACACCCCTCATCCCCATCCCACCCTCCTCCTCCTCCCACCAGCTCAGAGCCCAGCACTCCCATTGGGCAACAGATTTTCTATGGTGCTTTTGAAAAGCTTACCCCATAGGCCCAATTTCTTGAGCAATAACAGGAGACTCTAGCTCTGATCTTCCACTCATTAACACCTGTTTCCACAGTTACATTTGATGTTATAATGCAAATGCATACACTGGAAAGGGACTGTTTCAGGTAGTCCTCTGGCTTCCTTTTATTATCATCATTGTTGTTATTATTAAAATATGTCACTTGTACAACATTTCAAAGCATTTCAGAAAATCATTAAACAATTACATTCTATCAAACAGGAAAGTTAAAAAAGGAAAAATCTTTTATTCATTCTGCTTTTCCAAAACAACATGCATCTGTTATTTGGGAGTTGCGGGGTGCGGGGAGAGGGAGTATGTGAATACATGTGGTATTTGTCCATGGCCACATGGCAAGTAGAAGGAGAGGAGGGGGGATGACATGAAGGTTTAGTGTCCTACTGTAATATGAGTTTAAGCCTCATTCTGGAATTGTGCCAAAGGCCCCCTCAACAACTTAGCTGCAAAATAGATATCAAGTCAGTTGGCTTTAGGAGTCAAAGGCAACAACTGCAACCACACCACCCCCTTTATGGCACGGTGCCTTAACCACACTAACCTGACAAGCCATTTATGCTCAGGTGAGTCTTTGGCCTCTTTTAACAGGGTAAGTAAATGGTGTAGCTAAACATAAAATCTAGGTATGCTGTCTGCCTAACTCTTGGAACCCTTCCATTACTAATACTGTTAAATATTCTTCCCTGTTCAGAAAATGCTTATTCAGTCTTTAGCTATTTACATCTAAGGACCAAATGAGCTTCCACATGGATAACAGGTAGTCTTTTAACTCAGCTGCAAATTATATACATCCTTTGGCAAATACATAGTTTGGGATTGCAAAAGGCTTCATCTTCTGCTTTGAGACAGATCAGTCCTAGGTGAGTGTGGCAGGGATGTTGCCACAGATAAAAAATTACCTTGTGGATGGGAGCAAAGGGACGTGTGAAACCTAGAAGGGCTAAATCCCTTACCATGACAAGAGGACTTTGTCTCAGTCATGGCCTGGAATCAACATCTTTGGTTGGCATGAGGCAGGGTGTAGGGGAGGTGGAGTCCTGAAATGGGAGGCTAGGCAAGAGCGAAAGAAGGGAACCAGGGGAGGCACACTTAAAAACATCCTCCCAACAATAACCAATACCAACAAGATGTGGCAGGAGAGAATCCCTGGGGAACTTTTAAGGTATCTGCCCGGATGAGAATCTGTTGACCAGAAAAGAGACAGTGGCGCCCAAAAGGCCAGAAAGAGCAAAGCGTGCTAGCAAGCGACACAGAGCTTACAGTGAGCAGTAAGCAGAGCTGGCTTTGGTGTTGCTAATGTGAAATAAAATGGCAGTTTCCATTCAGTTCCTAGTGAACTCCTCCATTGTTAAATCCTACACCCTAATCGGTTACTACGTTGGCAACAACTGGAAAGAGGCCAAAGCTGGCAAACAGGGTAGAGAATGAACTTCCTTTGCTTGTCTAACAATGCTTCTTTTCAAACAGGATTGAGTCAACTTGGCAGAGAGGTGGGGAAAATTGCTGTGCTTCCCAGAGGCACTTTGGCACTAGAGAGTAGGGATAAGCACAAGACTTTAGGGCAGTTAATTGGGTTTTACAACAGTAGGAAGTGCAAATATAAACAATCTGGTATGATACTATGTCCACAGCCTCCTTAAAATAAGGACAATGACCCTTCTTTGAATGGTTTTACTTAACATGAGAATCTACTTCCTTAAGAAGAACAACCCAAAGTTTCTTTCAAAATTCTGAAGAACTTTTTTAATAATCAGGATTTCCTTTCTGTTGGCTGAGCTTTCAAGGACCTATATTAAATTGGTTCATTCCAGTTTTCTAACCCCTTTCCTTTTAGAGGTGTGAACTGACATAACGTGGAATCTGAAGTAAAAACAGAAATACACTAAACAGGACCTGAACTTGTCCTTCCCTAGGAATGCTGGGCCAAAAAAAAGAAACTAGTGTTTGCTCAGTGTAACAGGGTAAATATCATTTGCAGGTTCTTAAGAGGCTGTTACAAATAACAGAGCATAAAGAAATTATTTGATGACAGTGACCCTTTAAAATTCTGCAGTAAAACCGGTGACCAAAATGTGAGCAAAAGGATCTATCCTGCCATTAGCACTAGAATCTTACCATTTGTTTAGAAGTCCATTGTTAATTATGTTGATTTAAGTTGATTTATATTCCACCCATTCCAAAAAAGGCTCAGGGTAGCTTATAATAAAAGGTTATATATCTATACCAATATATCCCTACGTAGATATAAATATAGGTGTGCACGTACATATATAAAAACATAATGAAATATTAAAATAAGAATGTACAACAAAATGAACTCCCCCAGCACAAAATCAAAACCAATTCACCTTCTACTATTCCCTCGCTTTGACCAAGGAAAGCATCCCCTCCCCAATCCTAGCTTTAATATCTCTGTAAAAGAAAATAACAATTCGCACCCTCATATTCCCTCCCAGTCCTACTCACTCCCACTACCCTGCCTCAATGAATAGGAGTCCCCCTCCTCCCCCCTTACTGTCCCTCCCCAAGGCAAAGATACCTCTTCCCTGAAGTGGGCTGTGGCTGCCTCCCAAACCCACTCATCCTCCCCTTCCCACCAAAAGCACACTGTTGATTAAGCAATACAATAAAGACCTGCTTTCCCCATCTCTGTCCCCACTGAAGGACAATGCCAAATGTTGTCCATAAGAGACATCCATAATGCCTAACTATCACTTTTACATGTTACTTGTTCCACTGAGTTTTAAAACACCTTTAAATAGTTACCCATTCAGAGTGTTGTACAGTCAAACCACAGGGAGAAAAGAGAAAAGCTTGGAGACTTCTGACTTGTTTTTTAAGGAACTGCCTGTGCGGCAGGTATATTAGAAACAGATAGGTACAAAATCATAAGGACCCATTTCCCAGAGTTGGTTTGGGTAAAGCTGATAATTGTGAATATATTGAGAAGGGTCAAACTGACAAGGTTCCACCCGAAGAGCATCTGAAATCTCACAGAAAGCTCACTGAATTCCAGCTTCGCTGGTTCCAAAACCGAGCCTAGTCCTGGTTGGCTTCAAAGCCAAGCCTTTAAGCCCAGCCTTTGTGTAATTCACATGTTGCCATCTCTTGCTCCACTACCATTAATAACACACACACACACACACACACACAGAGTTTGTAGAACACTTTCGGAATTTCAAAGTTCTGAAAGTATTCTACAAACACAAGCAGTAATTAATGAAGTCTAATCACCCTCATCTTGACAACAGGTAATGAATTATTTCCCTTCTTGGTAGATGGATAAATTAGTCACAAAGGGCTGCAGTAATATGGAGAAGGTTAAACAATAATTGAGCAGCAGATGTTGGACCAAAACCCAGGAGCCTAACATCTCAGTCTCTGCTTATGTCACTAGACCATACTGTAACCAGTGTTAATTTATTTCAGAAAAAGCAAGAGGAGTAATGATGACACTGATTTATTGGATTTCTAAATAGCGGTAGTGCAAAAGAACCCACTTTAAACTGTTTGATGGTCACAAGAAATAGGGAGCAATTGTGTATTCATTTTTCTTATAATGTCACCAAAAAAAAAAATATATCACAATCTGCCTAAATGTCTAGGCACGGTGAGATCATATAACAATAATAGTGGTGTCAGAATTCCTTTGGAGTTTCCAATGCAGTTCAGGGAATGGAGGCCATGCATCACATTGGGTCTTTTCCTTCATACATGTTAAGATCTTAGATAGATTTTCAGTCCCAGCTATAAGTACAGAAAGGACCTACCTGTACCATCTTCTTGAGGCAGAACGCAGGGTAGTGTGGCACTTTATGAACTATCTCATAAGGTGTCAGTGAACTGCACCTTCCTTGCCTTCTACCTAACTTCAAACTAACACAGCTACGTACCTCAATCTTGACAATTTGCAAGGGCAACTGGTAGAAGAGATGCTCGCAGAATTGGTCTCCACACAATTCTTGATTGATTTTAGGAGTTCTTGAGAGTACCAAGAAGATTCCAAAGTCAAGTGTATAACAGTAGAGCCACTATGCATGGTGTAGTTCACTCCATCTTCAACAATAAGAGGCAAGGATTTCTTAAGGGTGATATCTTTTATTGGGCCAACTGTGTAGTTAGAAGAATTAGAGAAGATTCTGAATGCAAGACATTTTTCAACTCATCTGACCAGGATAACTATACTGTGCTTAGCTTGTTCTGGTCAGACTTGATGAAGAAGGCTTTGCATTTAAAAGCTTCTCTAACTCTATCCTAACTATGCAGCTGGTCCAATAAAATATATCACCTTAAAAAATCCCTGCCTCTCACATAATTTCTCGACCATCATGGCTGCAACATAGCTCTTATACTACCTTAACAGTAAGGGACTTTTACATATTTTCTATCCAGTAGTACTGCTGTGATCTCCCCATTTTGATTATTCCTTGATTTTATGTTCTGTCAGAGTCTGATCCTCTCAGCTGTCAAACAACTTCACTCCCCACCTCATCAACTACAGCACAATAAGGAAATCCTTGGCATTCCCATATGTGGTGCATACTCCCTTGCAAGATTGGACCCAGTGGGGAGCTGGCACTACCCTTCTATGTTTACAGACTCATTTCTCACCTCTGTGGATTCTACCAGCCAAGAGAGGGTTAAACTCATCAGGGCAACAACAAAGCAAAGATCCCTAACATCGTTTCATGCAAATGACCTTTCAGTGGCTTCCTGCTCATTCACTGTGCTCTTTTCTGCCAGGGCCCCAGGGCCTAGGAAACCTGGGGCTAGATTTTAACTCATCTCCCCTTATCTGCTTGACTGACTGTCAGCCTAGCACATCTCCCTGCTTGTGATGAAGGCCTTAATTAGTGCTTGTCTGTTTACCCTTTTCCTATTGCCACCTCTTTCTCTCTCTCTTTATTCTCTTCCTTTCTCTCTCTCCCATCACTTCCAGCTTGTTTGCTTAGCTGGGCATCACTTGTTTACTCAATTATAATATATGTAAATAAAGGAAGACAAAATTCTGCCAAAAATTAAAAGAGGAAGCAGCAAAAAAATCAGTGCAGAAAGACATTTTCAAGGAAATATTTTGACCCTTGAGGAATCATCACCAGTATCAGACACCTCCGGGATGGAAGACCCCTGCTCTCTTCAAAAAAACAAAAACAAGTCACTATTCTTTGGTGAAGAAAGCAGCTGTGAATACAACCTGCTTTTTATCTCAATACTTTATGATCATGAAACACGCCTTAAGGGGTTGATGATGATGCTCTATGTGCAGCTCTCTGTACTCAATGAACACCTGCTTCTGCATACCTGAAAAAGACCCTAAATGACTTCAAAAAGCTCACATTGCCACTGGAAGGTCCATGGTCAGGACTTCTACATGGAGAAGGAAAGCTCGGGCAACCTTGGTAAACTGTAGCAATAGCATGATTAGGGGTGGACAACTAGAACAATAGTTCTGGGTACCAATTCTGAGGGACAGCAAAAATGATAGTTGCTGCTGACCACCACCGCTAGCACCCTGGGCACAGAAACTGCTTGTTACTCTTCTGAATTGTAGGAATGAAGAGTGCTAGGGAGTCTGTATAAATTTGATTCATTCAGAAAATAATGCTGCCTGCCAATGTATTGGCTGTGTCAGGAGCCCAAGACAACCCAATAAGTAAAAGAGAAAGTGAGAGCAAAGTTTAGAACAGCAGGCTGAAAGCGACAGTTCTGGTTTTATCCTTGATTTTTTTTAAAGGTAGGGCCTGGACATAAGAAACATTCACACTTGTATAATTTACATGGTTTTTATACCTGTGGTGGAATAAAATAGGTAATAGCCTATTTGCCTTCAGCACGGGTTTTCAACCTTTTTTTAAATAAGTGTACCTCCAGCAGCCCCCTTTTTAGTAAGTGTAACCCCAAGAGGGGAGGGGCTGAGTGGCCGGACACTGAGTGGGGGTGTGGCGAGCAGCATCAGTGCAGCGTCTGTGCAGCCCTGCTCTCACCCTGTCCTGGCCCTGCTCCTGTGAGGCAGCAGTGCAGGGAGGTGGCACTCCATTCCCGCCCGCCCCCTGGGACCTTTCGAAATATCCCCAGGGGGTACACACATGCCCCCGGTTGACAACCCCTGGGCTGCAGTAAGTAGCTATCCTTGATAGACTGACTATGGGCTAACGTTAACAAGGATGAGTGAAAACTGTATGCTGCACCCATTCAAAGTATGTAGCAGTAACCACTGCCATGCAAGCTTCCCCAGTGATATTAGGCACAGGCAAACTGTGGCAGAGCCGCCTTTTTCCTCGTCCTTTACTATCAAGAGGTGTTGATTCATAGCCAAAATAATTCCCACAGTGCCAGCTAGCTAACTTTGATATTTCCAAAAAATCTAGAGAAATTATAACACTATAAGGCAGGACTGAATAGCAAGAATGTACTGTATGTTCCCTCAGTTAAGAAGCAAGACTTTACTTCAGCATACAACCCAGGCTAGATTTTGGAGATGTTCAGGTGCTTACCAAGGAAGTGTCAAGCTATATCAATCACCATAGGAAATAGCAATATATAAGGCAATCTAATAGCAATGGATAAGTGGGCTCTGTTTTCCCATTAGCAGGTAAAAGCCATTAGATTTAACAGGAGCAACATGCTCTTATCATGAGAGAGAAACAAACTGATAAAGGAATTCAGGTGAAAAAGAATGATGGAAAGAGTGAAAAGGAATGGGGGGGAGAAGGAGAAGAAGACAAAGTAGGACAAAAATAATATTTTATTGGGTCACAGAGGGTTTTAAGTGTTAATTCATTCATTAGTGTTCATGAAAACCTATGATACTATGAGGGACAGTCAGAGAAGTAAGAAAGAGAGAAAGAGATTGGAAGAGAAATGAACATGATAGCATATGAACAGAGGTAGTTAGCATCTAGAAGACAATCACAGACCCAGCCAAACATGTCCTGGCCTATACAACAGTTTGATTCAGTATACAAGGCAGGTAACAGTGCCAGATGCAGTGAAATGACAATTGCTGATGATCTGTCAGCTCCTGGGTGAGCCAAGACCTCTGAATCTGCCTGACAGTTGCACTCCAGAACTAGTCCCTCAGCTTCAGGGGATTGCTTGGATTTGGGATCCTGAAAATAGTCTTAATAAAAGAGAAATAAAAATAAACTCACAGGGAAATCAGTAACCCAATAACATTTTTTGTAATAGAGTTAACAATATTTCCAAATCAGTTCTCAAGGTATGATGATGGAGTTTGGCAAGGCTCGGTCCTTGGACCAGTGAGTGCTATTCAATGTCTTCATCAGTGACTTGGATGAGGGTGTAGAGAGCACCCTGTCCAAGTCTGCAGATGATAGCAAATTATGGGGCAATGTTAACACAGTAGAGGGTAAGGAATGGATCCAGGCAGATCTGGACAGAATGGAAAAATGGGCAGAATGAAATAGGATGCAATTCAACAGAGACAGGTGCAAAGTGCTGCACCTAGCCAAAAAGAGCCACCAACACACTTCAGACTTGGGGATGACCTTCTTAGTAGCACAGCAGCAGAAAAGGATCTTGGAGTTATTGACGACTCATGTGCATCTTGGAGTCAACTATGTGATGAAGTGATCAACAAGGCTTTATCATGCATTAGCAGATGCATGATGAATGGGTCCAGGGAGGTGATGCTTCTCTGCTTTGCGGCACTGGTCAGGCCGCAGTTGGAGTACTGCATCCAGTTTTGGGCACCGCACTTCAAGAGGGATGTGGAGAATCTCGAGAGGGTTCAGGGGAGGGCCACTCGTACAGTCAGAGGCCTGCAGGCAAGGCCCTACGAGGAGAGACTGAGGGACCTAGATCCCTTCAGCCTTTGCAAGAGAAGGCTGAGAGGTGATCTTGTGACTGCCTATAAATTCATCAGGGGAGGGCAGCATGGAACAGGAGATGCTCTATTTACTAGGGCACCCTCTGGAGTAACTAGGAACAATGGCCGTAAGTTGACAGAGAGCAGACTTAGGTTGGACATTAGAAAGAACTTCTTCACAATAAGGGTTGCCAGAATCTGGAATGGGTTTTCAAGGGAGGTGGTGCTCTCCCCTACCCTGGTGGTCAACAAGAGGAGACTGGACAAGCACCTAGCTGGGGTCATCTGACCCCAGAGCTCTTTCCTGCCCAGGGCAGGGGGTTGGACTTGATGACCTACTGAGGTCCTTTCCAACCCTAACATCTATGAATCTATGACATCTGTGTTAGAGCATCACATGACCGACTCATGCTTCTGAGAGGATTCATTCCTGATGTATAGTTCACCTGACAATACAGAGACCCAGGGGTCACCATTAGTTAGGCTATACAGTATTTCAGAACTAATCTGTGAGTATCCATTAAAAGATGAAGTTAACAGGGTACAA
The DNA here is from genome assembly GCF_052110815.1 of Crocodylus siamensis. Classification (NCBI taxonomy): domain Eukaryota; kingdom Metazoa; phylum Chordata; order Crocodylia; family Crocodylidae; genus Crocodylus; species Crocodylus siamensis. The sequence goes on from NC_143403.1 coordinate 51,798,485, forward strand.
GTGCAGGCACACAAATAAACACATTTCAAAAGGTGAACAAAATAGCTTGTTACCTGTTAGGACCTGAGTTCAAAGATCTCTGTTTCACCAGATAACATCTGCTAATGCCTGCATATCATGAGGCGTTGCATTACTCCATAGCTTTAGCTATTAGTGATGGCATCAGGATAGATGGAGAAATGTAATACTGGGATCACTGGCCTTTGCTGGAAACTGAAAGAGGAAGCCATTCTAAACAAAATCTATTTACCAGTATATTTAACTGCTAAGTTAAAGGGCTTTGGATCTCCTTTCACTGATACAAGGGGAACTTAGGAATAAGTCTACTGAAGACAGTGGAGTGACAAAAGTATAGATAAGTAGAGTCAAGATTGGAAAAAATACTCTGTAAAATGACATCCCGGGGTTCCGTGTCTATAACCTCAAACATTTCTAGAATGAATATGCTCAAGGTGCATGTGAATAGGGCAACAACAGGAGAAGAGGCCTTTTCAGCCTTCCATTCTGTCCACCCCGTTATGGCACCACAGGAAGGCAAGCAGGAACATCTGAGTGTTCAGGCATGCTCGTAAGAGGCTAATTTTGTCTGGGCCCAGTCCCCTGACATGGGCAGAGTCACAAAAAGTCACACCGCAGCTCAATAACCACTGAATCCAATAGCTACTCTCACTTCTTTGCTTTAAAAAGAAAGTCATATTCAGATCGAATATGGCATCAAACAAAAACAACAACCTCTGATTGATTCAGTGAAGTAATAATAGAATTAATAGATAAGAGGCACCTAGACTATAAAACAGGGCAATAGTCCTGAAACCCACTATCCCGTCTCCATGACAGAGGAGAAAATTGCTCTGCTTTTTATTGGGCATATGCCAATATCTACTGCCTCCGAAGTAAATGTCAATCGCTTTCTAACCACAAAGCTACTTTTAGTTACCAGGTACTGAAATACAATCTCAGCAGTCTGTAATGTTCAAGATGGCCTGCATATCTTAATTGTAGAGCTAGTCAGGTTTTTCTGAAAAGAACTGCAATGGAAAAAAAAAAAGTTTCAGAAATTAAAAACAGCCCCCTACCCCCATATTTTTCAAAGAAAAACTATAACAAACTAAAAGGGTCTTGGTTTTAATAAGAACATGGCTCTTCATTTTTTTAATTCTGTCAGAACTCTTGAAATTACACCATCCATTCTTAGAGAGTTGTTGCTCTATAATTTGGAAAGGTATCAAAACAGAAGGCAGTACCTTGCTTTTATTACCTAAAAATGTAAGTCCCAGATATGTGTCTCCCCAACTTCCTCTTGGGGTGAAGATCTATTAAAAGAGCATTTAGCTGCTCTGAAATGCCCTTGTCTACCTTGAGTGATCCCTTCCCTTTTCTATTGGTCCAGGATTCACTGACACTTTTCTTTCCCGTTTCTGATTAACTAAAGGTATTTAGGCAATAGGAGTGACAACCCTGAATCATGCCATCTGGGGGTCCTTCTAGTCCAGGGGTGCTCAACCTCCAGCCCATAAGTCAGATCTGGCCTTCAATGCCATTTCATCTAGCCCATGGGGCTGACAATTTGGCAGCAGGGGAGCAGTGGCAGCATTAATTGCAGCTCCCCTGCTGTCAAATTTCCAGACCTGTGGAGAGTCCAATGGGTAGATGATGTGGCCTTATGTGCTAGACTGCACCTGTATAAGGTGGGACACATGTAGGGTGGGGCCAGTGCACCTCTGGATCTGGCATGTAGGGTGCAGCCAGATTTGGTGCGAGTGGGTGGGTGGGAGTTCTGGTATGAGACAGGACCACACATGGTATTGGGCCAGAATGCACAGCTGGGCTAGCTTGCCAAATCATACCCATGGAACAAACGAAGGGGTCAGATCAGGCCCATGGACTGGCCCTGCATGACTCATCTGGCCCACCGGGCCAGAAATTTGAGGACCATTTTCCATCTGTTCAATGTCCCATCTCTGACAGAGATCAGGACCAGATAGCTAAGAAGAAAACTGGAAAACTTGCAGCTGAGATTATATACCACTCACACACCACATCTCACTCTGATCTTCAGTATGTAAACTGCCTTAGACTCTGAAGCAGGAGATTTAACACCACTTTCACAATTTGTCCAGTTAACTGTAACAGCTATCTACATAAAGAGATACATCTCCAGAGCAAAAGAACCACAAAGATAGCACTTGTCTTTTCTATACAGAAAGGAAATGCATGAATGAAAGAGGCCCTTTGCATTGGTGTCAAGGTGGTATGAGCTGAGCCAAAATGTCACTTAAACTCTCTGACCTGCCACTATTTTGAACAAAGGTAAAAAACATATAGGAAATCTTTTCTTATATGATTTACCTAGCTATCAGTAAAACCTACTTTTACAGTCAGAACCAAACAGAAACTAGACATCACAATCACTCCTCCAGTTACTGCCCAACGTAAGACTCTTCAGATTTCTCTCATTTTGGCCGAGTATATGACTAAAGCTGGGCACAAGACCAAAAGTGTGAAAGCTAGCATCAAAGTCCAAGTGAGCAAGATGGATTCTTTATTCTAATGGAACTTATTCACAGCTATCATAAATGTATGGAACTTCATTGAAATGATAAGCACAGCTCACACCTATTGTGAGTTATGGTAAATATGAGGGTTAAGGATACCTACATCAGTGGGTTCACCAGAAATATTTCTTCCTTCTTCCATTTTGCAGCCATGGTTTCCTAAAGGAAAAAAGACCATGGCCAGATTTGCAGTGAATGCAAAACTATGAAACTCCACTGAATTCATTTGGGAAATCCAAAAACAATAAAAGGAAAAAGGCTTTTGCATAGAAGGATTTAGAGTCAATTAAAATTTAAAATTGCAACATTTCAAAGTTTTTTGTTATTGTTGTGTTGATTATGGGTCAGATTCCTAAAATAAAAAATCCTGAGAAGGCAAATAACTTTGTGAAATGGCAACTGTAAAGCATTTAACTGACTTTTCTGTAACAGTTTCAATAAACTTCAGCAAAAGAAGAAAACCAGCTTCGCTTCATCCAATTAATTGTTCCATGGCAAATTAAAATGGGTAGAGCCATTGCACAACAGATCACTTTGAACTTCTACTGTTGTCTGACAGGGAGGAGTCTTAAAGTCTTTCACAAAACATAAATCAAGCAAGCCTCACAACAGTCCTTATGAAGTAAGAAAGTATCATTATCCACTTTTCTCAGAGAAAGACCTGAGGGACAAAGAGAGGGAGCAACTGGTCACAAAAGGAATTAGTGTCATCACCTGATTCCCAGTGTGGGTTCAATCTGCTAGTCCCTAATTCCTTCCACACAATGACACAATATTTGCATTAGATGCACAAAATACAACAACATGGATGATGTTTCTGGTGCCTGGCTAGCATTGCAGGTACATGTGGTTAGAACTCACTTGCAGTGGAGGGAATAGTGGGCATGTTTTGAGAATAGATACTTGAAGAGGCCAGATTTTGGATCTGTAAATCTAAATTTATGGTGGATTCCATTCTACTGAACCTCCAAACTTCAAGCAAGAGGCACTGAATAGAAGGCTCTGGTTTTGCCCTGTATTTTGGTCTACTGACATCAATAGATTACTGCTGAACAATGCAGCACAATCAGGCAATGGGAGAACACTCACTGTAAAGCTTAACCAGGCATAGGAAGTTCAATTATTTTTCATTTTTCTTTTGTATTATATAAGCTAGGCTCTTTGAAGGTTGAGCAGTCCCCCAATTAGCTTCCAAAATGCTTCACAATAAATTATACACTGTGACACCAGTGAATGGACTGATTTCTCAGGAGACCTTGATAATCTTGGGACCATTCTTGCCACTTCAGATAATCTTACTTTTCAAGCAGATCACTGCAAATACTTACTAAGACACTTCTGGTACTCAGCTTGATGTAAGGTAGCTGAGGGTACTGGCTTGAGAGTTTTGGACAAAAGCTGAATTAGATCTATCAAGAAAGAATGGCCTGAAGTGAAAGCATGGGACTGAGCTCTGGAGAGAGATTTTCAGTTCTTGGCTTTGCAAGAATGACCTCACACATTTCACTTAAATACCCTGTTTCGCTTCCCTATCAATAAAAAGAAGATAACAATCTTTTATATTTGAACTGTATTTGAAGCAGCGACTATCTGTGGCTGCATATACATACAGTTCTTAACATGAGGGGGCCTTCACTTCAGCTGTAACTCTCATAGGCTACTATAATTAAAAATACCTACTAATAAACCAGTCCTCCTACCTTGTTAATGTAAGACATGACAAAAGTATATACAAGTACAATATTAAAATTAGTTTAATATAAAATTCTATAAGAAATTAATCAAAATGACAATATCAGAAGTCAGCATTTCAGTCCACATTGAAAAATTTCACTGAAATTAACATGTTCCTTTGAATTGCAGTTCCAAAGAGGAAACCTTTCCACTGGAAAGTGTTTGGCCAGATATAGTATTAACCTTTCTACTGGGTAAACATTTGTTTCCCTCATTCTTTCCTCACTTCCCACCTTTGTTTCAAATTCAACCACCGGTCAACATGGCTGAGATTTTTTTTGTTTGTTTGCACTTGCATACCAGCCTCACTGATGCCATCACTTCAGCTTTGGCAATGGAGTTTGGGAGCAGAGCCAGCTGGCGCAACTTACCCCATACTCATAGGGTACTCTTCAGTGGGTTATAACAGTTGTGGATCAAATTACCTGACACAGTCTCTTTACAGCTCATGATGATTCATGCTGGAAAATGAATGAATTTGTTTCTTTCAGTTACAGAACTATCAGAAATCACAATCTGCTTGGATTGTCTTTGTTCTGAGATGAATGTTATGTCAAAAAGGTGTGTAACGACATGAGTTCTGTTGACTGAAACCCTCCATTCACTCCAGTTAAAATCCACCCCCATGCAAAACCATATGGCCATCTTTTCTACATAGAGCCGATTTTTTTTTTTCAAAGAGCAGTTGTGGCACCAGTAGAGGCAGGAAGGCATCCTCCCACCCTTCCAGCCAAGTCAACTCTTGGCCCTCCTACTGAAGCCACACAACAGGTGTTGATGCCAACTCATACCAGATAACAGTGGTTTTGTAAAAATGAAACTACTGCATTCTAGGAAATTAATTGAGACGATTCATTTCACACAGAACTCCAAAAGAGACATCAGCTAACCACCCTATAATAACTGTGGCTAAAACAAACAAGTGACTGACAGATGAACATTTCTGCAGCAAATCTGAAGAATGAACTAAAGCTGAAACCCAAGCAAGGCTGTATTGTATTCTGATCAACCAATCCATCAGTCAAAGTCAAAATTTCATGTCCTGACCTGTACTGAAAAAAGGAATTTAGAAAAGAGAAATAATACTCAAATACAAGTCTCCATTCTCTATTCTTTATAAAAAAAAACTTGCAAGGCCCGTTCCCATTCCAGTTACAAGATTTTACTCTGCTCCATCTGATTCTATTTTGATATAAGATGTTAACATTTGCCATCTATTGTATGGGGTCTTGCTGAGACATGAGCTCTGGAGAAAGAAGCTAGAGAAAGAGGATGTAAAACTGACCTTTTTCAGCTTCACCCACAGGCAATGTCAGACTATGATGCTCCCTTGGCAAAAGCCCCAGTTTTGTAATATAAATATGAACACCCTTTTACACTCACACAAACACACCATTTCACTGGAAATAGGCTGGGTAACAGCTATGACCCAGTGCACTCCTAAAGAAGGAATCTCCCCCAATGGGTTTAGACTTACTCCAGGCTGGGCTTGAAGATTTATTTTAATTTAATCCCATCCCCACCAGCATTCCATCTCATACATTGGGTTGCCCTTCGGGCAAAGGTAATGAGAGGAGAGGAGGAGGAGACATGACAGGGGAGTATCGGTAGAGGAGGCAGCACCAGGAATTGTACTCTGTTGGGTGTGATGCACTTGAGTTCAGCTGACAAATCTAACTGCAGGAGACTCTCTTTGATGCCATCTCCCATTACCGCATTACTCCCTAGAGCATCAAGTGCCCTATATCTGTAGAGAGCTACAAGCCAGAGTTTTCTGAGCATGATGCCAGGGTTAGTCAGAAACAACAACAACAAAAATCTGACAACAGAAACACACTCAGAGAGGGCATTTGAGAAATTAAAACAAAAACAAAAACAAAAACATCACCACATTCACGGAAAAGCTGAGCCACCACATAAAACCTGGCACTGGAAGTCGACAGGAACAAGGACTGGGGAAACTAGATGGCATGGTCCTGGGTTACAGCACCTTTCACCTAACTTCCAGGTTCAAAAGTCAGTGTTAGGAATGTAGCCCTTTACGGTAAAGTCAGTGCCCTTGCCCTTCATTCACCTCCTAGTGGGCAGGTGGCCATGGAACATAAAACCATTATTTGCATTGCAAAGCACCAATGTTGACTTTGGATCTAATGAACATGGAGACAGAACTACCTCTCCTTCCTAGAAACTCTTTCTTCAGTGCAGTAACAAGAGAAATGAATGTGAACAAGAAGGGGAATGTGAAAAAAAAAAGGAAGAGAAGGGAAAGGAGCCGGATGGGAAGCGACAAGAGGAAGACACTAAACAGGTGGAGGACTGATAGGCAGATTTAGTGGAGATTATTAAAATGCTATATGATACTTGGGTGTCCATTGTGTTTTGACAGAGAGTTATGAAATTCACAGGTAACCCTTCAAAATCTGATGTTAATAAACAGATCATTACCTAACAAACAGAAAACTGGAATGTGGAACATAGAACAAAATTAAAGAGGCAATGTTTATGAATTTTATCAATAATGGACATCCATAACCAACAATGTTTCATTTCACTTTGTAAGAATCTAGTCAGGGATGGTATGTAGGAACAAGTGAATAATTTCCTAGAGTGCTGTGAGTTGATCACAGTAAAATGAAATAAGAGAACATTTGGTTATCTGAGTTGCCTCTGAATTACAGAGGGCATGATTCTGAGAAGTTCTGAGTTTAGCAGGCCTTTGCAAGTGTTTAGCACCTTCTAGGATCAAGCCATGAATTAGTAATTCCAAACTTGTAAAAAGCCAATGACAGAAAAGAATCCAGAAGGCAAGGATCCTCCTTTAAGTGGTTCTGCTCAGTCAAACCCAAGCTCCATGAAACCACAGATATAGAGAGAGCAGGCTGAGTAAGTACTAAAACCTTTTTTTCTATTGAGTAATCTGGGAGCATTTTGTGATCTGGATGAATTTATTCATCTTTAAAACTGATCACTTAAATTATTTCCCCGAGTAATTCTCAGTCTACATTTTGTCTGGGAAGAATTTATTATGAGTATTCAAAATTCAAAAATGGATCCTGGTGCTTAAAACCAAGTTTCATATGCAAATACTAGCGATTAATCATTCAAAATTCACTTTCCATAAAGATTGCACAACATTAAGGTTAAACTTTATCATTTCTCTCTGTAAACCCATTGGCTAAAAAAAACTTGTGGAGCATAGACACCAAAGGCACAAACACAGATGAACAGGGTTATACTAAAGAAAAAACAAAGGAATCATCCTTTTTTTTCCCCCGTAGGAAAAATTGTACAGCCAAGTTACAAGACAGTCCTATCTATGATATTTAAAAGGAGCTCATCAAGATATTATCTAAGACCAAGTGTAAGAGTGCTTGTAGTATCAATATCACTCATAAGTACCAGTTTCTACTCTCACCACCTTCATTAAAAAGCCATCTTCTGCCTGTCTGCAAGGCACCGGGCTTACACTCTGGTCAGCAGAAAATCCTCCTCAGTATAGCCACTGCTCACAAAAGGTGAAATTCGGCTCTGGGCAGTGGCCCAGCATGAGACTTATGAACCACTTAAACTTGTCTGGAGTTCTCGAAGTAGGCTTTAAATGGAACAGTAGCAGTGCCTAGGCTTTGTGCTACCTTTGAATTTCACCAAGAGACATGCAAAGCCCCCTGTACCCTAAAACACACGAGTAAGGAGAGCATTAGCCCAGAAATACAGCCCAGCACTAATTTGTCTCACTGCTGTGAAAGTCTAGGTCATCTACAGCAAGGCAGCTTGCCGCCTCATTTAAATATTCAGTGAACACTGCAAAGATTAACATGTCCTCTTTTGAATATCTAAATATTTGCCCACAAACCCCCTGCTAATGAGCAAAGACAAGTGCTGGTAAGTGGCAAGTAGCATTAAGGCTAGAGTCAATCAAATGAGTACAATGAACCCTTCAGCACCCCCACAAGGCCCATGCGAGTTAAATTCAAAACTGGTGGCTTGCAAATGGCCATTCTCTCGGTAACTCTTCTCCCCTCACCCCTTCCCTCCCACCCACACATTCATCCCCCTCCCCTGCTCTCCACCCCCCTTTCCGTTCTCTGACCCACTTGGGGGCATGAAAAACTGGTACTGAGAAACCTGCCAACTGCTTTAGCCTTTGGAATGCAGGCTCTGGTCTTGTCAGCTCTGAGCCTTCTGCACAATGGAAAAAAATTACACATTTTGCTAGCTAACTACAGTGCTGCTCATTTACACATCATAGGCAAACACTGGCTAGGTCGCAGCCAGCAATGTGCAGTTGAGAGCTGCTGCTCCTGGCAAGAGGTTAATACTTGGAAAAGGGCTGCTTGGGAAACTCTTTAAACACCTTGGAACGTGCACTAAGCCTCTGAAGTATGAGGCGTGGTGATAGGAAGGTGCTGAAACTGCACTTTTAAGACCTGTCAGTCATCATTAATACAGATCTGCAGTGTACTGGCAGTCAAGTTGAAGCCAACACCTAGGGCATCATCTTGAAGGCTGTGCAACGAAGAGGCAGGTGTGGGGAGGGCAAAGGAAGATAGAGAAGGCATGTCTTCTTTACTGCTCTCCCAGCCCTGCTTTGCAAAGAAACACCATGGTGAATTACAATGAGACTAGCAGCTACCATAACAGCTCATGGGTGATTGCTTCCCTAGACTGTCTAGTCTTAAAAAGAGGTAGCACCTGGGGATCTTGGTCAGTCACTTCCACTCTCTGTGCTTCTGTTTCTCCATCTGTAAAATGGGGTTAATGAAACTGATCTCTCTCTTTGACAATGGTAGATGAAAAATGCTATATCAGAGCACGTTTTGTATTAATTATTAATGACGATGATGATTTTGCAGGGACGGTAAGAGACTAGAAAGGTTGTGACTTCTCATGCTAACAATGCTCTCTCACTATTCTTAAGACACCCAGTTGTTAGGGCAGGCTGCTACTAATCTAATAAAAGCATTCTACCCAGCAGGTGCCTGCCTGCTACAGTGATTCTCAAGCAATGTGCCATGAGGTGCTGTGCAATATCAGCATGCTTAGCTGTACAAACACCTATACATGATTCACAAGATAAACCCAAATATTTCAAATAGGAATTGATAACATCAAAAACATTCTGACTTGCTGTGTTCCAAGTTCCATACAATTGAAGAATTGCTGTATTATTTTTCTCCAGTCCAACAGCAAAGAGTGAAAGGTAAGAGCTGGCAATTTTCAAAAGGGGCCTTGAGTATAAAAAGGTTGAGACCCACTCATCTACTGGCTAGAGGGCTTGGAATAGTAGTTAAAAGTTTCTTCTTGAGCCTCTGCTGCGGCCACCACTCTTCTAATACTGCCTACGCCAGAGGTTCCCAAACTTTTTCTTATTGTGTACCCCCTTCCAGATTTACCACCTGCCTGTGTATCCCTCCCAGTATACATTTTATATTTTATTTTAACCACTTAAATGCCATTTATTATTATTATTATAATGAAAATTAAATCTGCCTTTACACAAATTCTCCTACGTACTACACAGAGAAGTCTTGCGTAACCCCAGGGGAACCCTGGTCTTATACTTATACTTATACATTATACTTATACTTATCCCTAGCAAGTCTTCCAATTCTAAAGGGTGGTGAGGCTGGTGGCCAAGACTCATGCACCTGTGCACCAATAGGTGTCCTCCTTGCCTTTTGCTGTTTTCTTTTCTCCAATAAAAACTCACAGGAAATTGAGTTAGAAGTCAAAGGATGGGAGCACAGGATAGCTACCAGAAGGAGCAGGAAGGATGGGAGAACAATATAGTAGTTTGTGGGCACAGCTACATAAGATGCTAGCTCGTTGCTACCATGCAGTAGTGCTGCAAGGCACTGTGTGGCAACAATACTGTTCAGTAGCTTCTTGCTACGGCACAGTGACATCAGGAAAAAACCGTACAGCAATGGTACTGTGCAGTCTGTGCAAGTACTAGATGACTGTTCAGTAATAACTGTGAAGTCCACTGCACATGTAGACATGGCCTGTGATAAAAAAAAAAAAATGAGGGGGGACAGAGAGGGAGGAAACTGAATCAGGAAACTGGGCTCTGGGAGGAGTAAAAAATGAGTAACAAGAAGTTTTTGGACTGGGAGCAGATGGATAAGTTAGTGCCTAGGAAGCATTAAAAACTAGCAGCACAAATTGAACAAAAGGAAGAGTGAAGGTTTTCAAAGCCTGAGAGAGATAAATCTCAGGAGGAAAAACAGACAGCTATAATTCAAGAGAGGCAGAAATGACTTAACTGCCAAAGCTCACAACCAAAAAGTTTCCAATACAGATCCAACCTTGCCACTACTCCTGTAATCCAACATATTATTGTTGCATTGTGTCTTAATGTTTATTTGCCTGGCGGTATTTTTCCTGCGCCCACCCTCTTCTCTTTCCATTTCAATGATCACTTCCACTGGAACCTACAGGATATTTATCAGGATAAACTGCAATCATGGGTGAACATCTGATCCTGCCTCTCCATGCTAACCAATATTAACTTTTGCTACTGGATCAGATCACTTGCTGATTCATACAGGCTGGTAGGGTAAGAGATAGTGGAATCCAATCACCAGGCACAATTGCTGCCATCACAACTGCTCCCACATGACCCTACCACTATTGCTTGTAAAACCAAAGTTTTCCAGCAGCCAGTGACTGAGCTAAATGGGAAGAATTAGAAAGTTTGTGCAAATTATAAGGAAATGGTCCTAACTAAATACTGCTCTACTTCTTAAGAGCCTAAAACTATCAGGCACCAAAATCTTAAATATTTATATGGAATTATGCACCCTACTTATTCCATATTCCAGACCCCGTTTAGCAGAGAGGCTGTAATTGTAATGGATTTAATAAAAGCTATCATATTCCATAATTCAGCAGGAAAGATTATGCATAGCCTCTAGATGCAGCTAAGAATAGCTAAGTTTCTTTGCATTGGTGATTGTTCCAAGAATCAGAAAAAAGATATCCTGCCCCTTCTTCTCCTCGCTGAGTCTAAGAGGCACTAGACGACTGGTGCCACTATAACTCATCAGCCATGAGGCGCCATGGGGTAATCATGGTCCATAGATGTATGGAATGTTCTGTTCCCCTCTCTGCATGTGCTTGAGAGTGGTTGGTTCATTAATCCTTAGTCATCATGGACGTTTTAAAATACTTGCATAGCATTTTTCACCCATGGATTTCCAAGCTCTTTTCAAATGTGGGTAAGCATTGTTTTTTTATACAGGTAAGAGACCAAGGCTCTGAGAGCTGAAGGGTCAGAATTAAAAAAAAAAAAAAAAAAAAAAAGGATTTAGATGCTTTACTTACATTAAGTTCTAAGGAGTCTGAAGATCTTTTAAAAATCTGGCCCAAAACAGCCACAGAGTGAACCAAGGATTCAGTTCTCTTGACTCCCTGAGGTGCATCTACATGTGCATTAACACGCTGGAGTTAATGCACATTAAATCTAGTACCTTCATTGTGAAGCACTAGGAAAATGTGCATTAGCCTGTCTTAATGCGCATTAACTAAAGAGTATTTTTTCAGTGAAATTTTAATGCACATTAAAATAAGGTACTGTGCATTAAAGAGTACGTGTAGACGTGCCACCAGTTTTTCACTCCGTACACTGAAACAAACCATCTTCACTGTACATAACTCCTATCTTCCCTGCTATAATTACAGGAAAAAAGAAGAGTGACAACAAAAAGTAAATACTCCTTTTTAGAGTTAGAGGGGAAAACCACAATCCAGCTTACTTTCTCTTTCTCTGTCATGAGCATACCTTAAATAAACCCAGTTATCTTACTGGTAATGTGTCACAGTGTTTGTTATTTCTATTTAGGAAGGTTTTTCTCATTCATCTTTGGGACTTGGATTTGTAATTATAATCTTATACTGTGGGAAAGGCTTAGTAAACTGGAGCTGAGGCCTCTTGAGATTACCAGATTAATACTAATTCAGCCATCATCATGGTTCTTCTCAAACTGTACTCTTCTGGGTTCCCAAACACACATACACACATCTATATGCCCCCTCAACACACAAACTCCACAACCCTGTACCTGTTTTGGCTTAAAATTGAGCTTTCCTCTTATTAAACCCTTTATTCTGCAGGTGTTCTGATTCTGGGATGTTTTTCCAAGGGAGGTCACTAATACTGGTACCAATCCTGGATAAAGGAAAAAACAAAAGGCTCCAGAAGGGTGTGGAATAGGCATTAAGCCACTCAAACATTATTTATGCAGGGGCCTGATGTGGTCATACCTTATACACTTTCTAAAAACACTACAAATTTCAGGGCATCTGAGAGGAGCTATACCACAGAAGGGACAAACAAAGAAGGGGAGTAAGAGATGAGCAAAACTGAAAAGGTAGTGGACTTCATGCTGCATGTTAGTACTCAATTGCCCAGGAGGAAGAAAGACTGGGTGTACAGAGTTGTGGGGGAGGGATATCTTTATTACAGTATAGTTTGAGGGACTGAGTAAGGTTATACCTGATTTCCCATGGGGTCCTGTATTTCCCTTTCCAATGCAGAAATATGTTAAAACCCTAGAAATGATTACATACCTGCATCCCACCCCAACAAAAAGCATCATATCCAATCCATTTCATCAGACATCTTTACTCCATAAACCTCCATGTTCCTTTCCTTCTTCCCTGTCCTTTTATATCGCCATTCTCCTTTCTCCCACCTGCCCAGGTCTTCCCTGTCTTTGTTAAAACTAATGCTTTTGCCACATATTAAGAAGGCAGCAAGGGGAAGCAGTGAAGTGAAAACTAAGAATTGTCATGCCTTAATTTATTAGGGCAATTGTGTCCAGTCCTACTAAGGAAACGGAGTCTGCAGAAGGTAATTTTGTACCAAATACTTAGATGCCTTTGTTACTCAGGAAAACTTCCTCTCTTTAATCTGTAGTCAGGCTTGTTAATTCCATTTAATTTATCCATGAGTACATATTGCAGGGAATGTCATGAAAAAACTTTTTTTGATGAAAAACAAGGGTTCATCAAAATTAAAACACATCGTAAAAAAGAATCAGACCCTTTTACACATGCTCCAGGGTGGAGGGCGGCGCTCTAATTAGAATGCCATCGCATCTGTATCAACATCTCCATGCTTAAAAATGGCAGTGGAGGCATTTGAATTAAAGCTCATTTTACAAGTTTAGTTCAAGTGCCCCCGCCACCATTTTTAAGCACAGGGATCCTGACACACAAGATGCAGGAGGCTACTGAAGCATGGCAATTGCTTATGTATAGGCACCCAATACATTTCCAGGCTCAAAGAATATTTAAAAAAAACCCTGAAACAGTCCAAATATCCTGCTTCAATATTTTCCCAAAAAAGGTTTCTTTTTCAATTTGAAATTACTTCTTTTTAAAAATTTAAATTTAGAAATTTCTATAAAAATGATTACACTAGAAAGATGTTGGAAATCAAAATGAAATGTTTTTAAATTATCAAAATCATATGCATTGTTGACCTAAGGTTTTTTTTCTTTTTTTCCCCCCCTTTCTTGTGGTGGGGGTAGAGGGGAGGAAGGACAGGGCACATTGCTGGCTCTCTTTTTAGATACTGAATTTTCCCTAGAATGAGACCAGGAACATTTTTTGAATTCTCAAAAATGATTATGTGAGGAGAAAACAGTTTCCACTTAGCTACATGTATGGGTACATATTATTAACTTCACAGAATGCTGCCCAGACTTATCAGATACTAGCCTCGGCGAGGCAGCTAGTATTCACTTCGGATTTGGCCGATTCAGGGGACAGTGATTTGATTCAGTGATTCTAATCACTGTCCCAGATCAATTTGGCCAAATCAGTCAGGCCCATCTCTCGCCCACTCTCCCAGCTCCGGCAATGGCTGCCTCACTTACCCCAGGTCATGGCACTTCGGAAAAAAAAAAAAGCCCCAGCTCACTGGGTGCTGCCTGGCGGGGGGCAATTCCCACTGCCCCATGCCACATGGGGGGCTCTTCCACAAGCCCCCCAAAGCTGCTGCTGCAAGAGCTGGTGAGTCCCAGAGGGGTGGTTTCAGGTTGCTTTTTTTTCTTAAAGGGCTGGAGCTGGGGTGGGCAAGAGAGCCATGGGGGGCCTGGGGAAGTTGGGGAGATCATGGCAGAGCCCTCTACATGGCATGCTTAGCACCCTGTGTTTTTTTTCTTTTGTTTTTTTCCTTGGCTCTCTGATGGTTTACTGTTCCTTGTTTTTTGTGGCTATTTCTGGAAGAGAGGCTTCCTTGGCCAGGCTAAAGCCCAGACATGTCAAAAGCACACAATGAAGCAAGGTGGGCTGGAGCTTGACTACAGGCCAAAGCCCCAGTCAAAGACTGGGAGGGTGAAGGAAAGAGAATGATGGATTCCCATGTAGGTTAACCAGCCTAGTAGCCTGGGGAAGAGTAGGAAGGGGAGTGGGAAATAAGACATTCACAGCTGGACTATGGTCACCCAAAGCAGTACATTAATTGCTGTCTCAAGGCATAGCAGGCTGAGGAGAGGGGCCAAATTAGGGAACCAGGGTAGACAGATGGGTGCAGCACAGTCACTAAGTGGAATCATGACCACCCCTGGAGGTGCACTTTGTTACAGGATATCAGACTTTAAGATGCGCAGAAGAGGGCAACAAGAATAAGAGGCTTAGAAAATAAGACCTATAAGGAAAGATCAGAAAGAGACATGCTGACAGTTTTCAGAAGTATAAAAGGATATTACAAAAACAATAGTAACAAATTGTTTTCCATGTCAATCAAGAGTATGGCGACATACAATTGTCATAACTTTAGGATGAGAAATCTAGGTTAGGTATTGGGTAGAAGTAGGCAACCATAAATCCTTTGGGATCATGGTGTATGTATGAGAGGTTACTAGGACCTTCAATGCATATGCCTAGGCAGAAGTATGGAGGAGTGGAGGCTGCCCAGACTTTCCATCCCCAAATTGAGACCGGCTCCAAAGGCCAAGATGAGCCCAGACATTTAAGGTGCCTATACACGAGTGCAGAGGCTGTTCCACACACTACAATTAAAGTGTGTTGGAGCACACTCGACTAACCAAATCTGCAGCAGTATGGTAACTACCACACTCCAGCCAGCCTCCACATCTTGTGTATCAGTGTCCCCATGCTTCAAAATGGCAGTGGGGATGCTTGAATTAAAGCTCACCCACTCTGCCACTTTGAAGCACGAGGATGCTGATACTTGACAGTGCTCTTGGAGAAACTCTAATTGAAGTGCTTCCCTCACCCCCAGCATGTGTAAAAGTGCCCTCAGTGCCTTGATGGCTGTAGTTATATGTGCATCCGGGAAGCAAACCCAGGTCTCCTGTATGGCAGAAAAGGATTCTATCACTGAACCACAACAGCAGATTAGATATTAGAAAAAAACTAACTATAAAAATGGTTAAGCACTAGAAAAAAGTTATATAGGGAGTTTGTGGAATTACCATCACTAGCTGTTTAAAAGAAGCTGTTGGGTAAACTTCTAGTAGGGATGGTCTATGTACATTTGATCATACCTCATAGAACAGGAATGGGCTAGGTGGACCATGACTACTTTGTCATGGTCTATGACCTCTTTGTCCTTTCACTTTCTATCCTCCTATGAGGCAGGGCTTTCAAGTGAAAACCAGTATGAATCTCATCTCCAGATGTCAAAACAGATAGATGAATATTGGTACTGTGCACTAGTATAGCGCTTTATTTCTCTCCTATGTATGTTACAGCCTTGTTGCACGATAGTTCTGGGCAGCTCCTGGAGCTCTTAACACCTGGATTATCTGCATATTAACCCCTTAAACTAGTTTTAAGTACTTGTTAGGTGGCTCAAAGATATGCCACTCTAGGGCAGGATTATCTCTGATCCATGTTACCCAGATTGCATTACACTACCGTAATGTGTAGCCTAGAGTGGCTACACATTAAATGTCCCCACCCACCCTTCCTCCTCCACTGGCCCAGACTTGGCCCCCTGCTTACTTGTGGCTACCTGTACTGTCTGCCCCTGGGAAGCAGGCAGGGAAGGGTTAACCTGCTTGCATGGCCTCTGCTGCTCTCTGGGCTGGATATAGCTTGGAGAAGGCCAGCAGCCTATAAGTGGGGGCTGGGCAGACAGGTTTACCCTTCCTTGCCTGTTCCCCAGGTCAGATAGCACAGGCAGCCACAAGCAAGCAGGGGGTGGGGTGGATGAGGGAGCCCAGGGGTAGGGGGCAGCTGGGAGACCCTCAAGGGGGAAGTGTTGAATAGGAAGGGGGAGGGGAGACCTTTCAGTCTTCCAGGTCCCTGCTGGACTGAAGCGTGACTTCTCTTCAAACTTAACCTAGCAGTAACACCCATCAGCATCTGTGCAGCTCACAGCATAAGATGTGCAAGACCTTTATTGAGCGGTAGGCTCCATTTTAATCCCCAGTTTGCTCTACATTCAGCCATGTTCTGAACATTATGGCATCAGCCCAGGGGTGTCATTGTGGAAATCTACAGCCAACACTAGTTACATTTAGTACTCCTCTAAGAAGTCACATTCCAGCTGTGCAAGTGGAAGTGCATCTGCATCCCTGTGAACCCCAGGACTACTAAAGAATATACAGTCTTAATGCAGAAGCATATAACCAGTATCTTTTTTAACCCTGAAAAGTTAGAATATTGACAAGGCAAAGGCAGACTAATCAAATGAAAGCTGGGAAGACCCATGCTTATTTTGTGTTCTCCCAATATTTTTTGATCCCAGGCAACATAATTTCAGTGCCCCTCCTCTAACCCCTTATAACAGCATGCTCTGCCTGTCCTTTATCTCCTTTCTTTGAATCACTAAGTGGAACAATAACAGGATAGTATGCAGCTATAAAGTATGCCTGTGGATTTTGTTTCTTTATTAAATGAATATCAGCTAATCAGCCTGAAACTCACTGCTCACAAATACCTAATGACTTTTATGCTTTACTTTGGGCCAGACCACTACTCTATCCATTCATTCCCTTTCCTTTGCTTCCAGAGCACCCACCTTACTGCAAAAGTGCAGATCTGTAGATCCAGGCTTCCTGGGTACACTCCTTTTTATAGCTCTTCAGCAGTCTACACTGAAATTACCAGTAGTTAGTGCTGGCATACATATCAGAAAGATGAAAAAGCCTTATGCTTTGGGGTTGAACCAATTTGACCTCATAGGGATCAGAATGGAGTTTAGTGGGGGGGAGGGAAGCTTATTCTTTCTCTAATATGAGACATGTTAGTCAAAGTGATAGACCATGGTCCTGAGCCAGGATGGCAACTCCTATCTTCCACAACATGGACGTGTCATAATAGCAAATGTTATTTCCCCCTCCCCTCAAGATCTTGTCAGTTTTTCTATGGAAGCTTCTGAACTTTGTGACTCTGCCTATGTGCAGGACAAGACATTGGGCAAAATTCACTGCAGTGCTATTTCAATGAAGTTACAGTTCTTATGATGGAAAGGTCAAGCCTGTAACAAGATTCACCTCATTCCAATAACATTAAAGATAGTTATACTTTATAACTTCCAACTGAATTCACTGTACAGCCAAGTGTTTCTAATGAGCCTTCTCTGATTGTGCACTAATGTTTGGCTTCATTATGTCATTTTGGCCATAGCTAAATTGTGTCCTCCTTTCAGTAGGAATCACTCAAGTATTTGCTCTATTCTTAGCAAAGAGTAGTGCAAATGTCGACTTCAGAAGAAGTCCCTGCTGCTCTAATCTCAGCCTCTCTCAGGAGAAAGCACTATACAGAACGTTATAGGAACTAGGGCAAAAGGGAGGATTCCTAATTGCTCTAATTCCAGTCTTTCCCGACGCAATCCTCTATTGCATATGGTATAAGAGGAACACTTGCAGTGAGGGAACCGCCAGCTACTCCAGTCCCACCTCTGCTCAGCCTGTCCATTCCCTTCAGGAATGAGCTCCCAGCTATTTTAACATTCAAGTGCTGAGATAGAAAAACTCTGTGCACTTAAGTAGTTCCTCCTTTTGAAAAAAACTATTGTAGGGTCAAAAGAGTCAGAACTAAAGATGCTCCTGACATTTTTTCCTGTGCATTACTCAACCCAATCTGTTTAATGGGTCTTCATCAGCGATTGTGATTGCTGATTTGTGCTGGCGACATCATTCAATCGGACGTGGCTCTGAAGCAGAAGAATAATTATTTCCCATCCTCCAAAAGACCACTTAATTCACGCTACCCAATCTCTGGGAATAGATAACCCACTTCCCTTTTAGTTCATTAACTCTCCATGGCTGTCATCAAAGGATTCTCAGCCGCTTGGACAGAGATTGTATCCTTAGAAACTCGCAGAATATAAAAACTGAAAGTTTGTAGTGTTTCTTTAACCATATATTCAGCACACCAGCTTCCTCTGTGCCCTGCAATTCCCTGACAGATGCTCCTTGGATAACTACCACCTCCTCAAACTCCTTTTATTGACACTTCCCAAACCATTGTCTAATTTTGCAGTGGTTGCACTGGCCCGAAAGAAAAAACAATGCCAGAATAGATCACAGGCAGTAATATAGGCCCAGTGTAACTGGCAGTGATATGACAGATTGCAGCAGGTGTAGGTCTCAGGGAATTGGCAATGTGAGACCAGCTCAAGCTCAAGCTGTATCTAAAAAGAGAATCTACTGACTTGCAGAGAGAACCACCTGCTAAGCAGGCCACACCAAAACTAATAGCTAAGTTTGGGCGCTGATAAAGAGACACCTACATTGTGGGCTACAGCAAGGGTTACCTACAGTACAAACCAAGAGCTGGTGTGAAAAGCTGGATAGGAAAGGGGTTTCCTATCCCATAAAAATTTCCCAGATAGCAACCTTTTGTTTTTCTTGCCCAAAATCAGATTCCTCACCCCAACAAAACACAGTTTCGATGATGTTTGCAAAGCCATAAATGGATTTTCAATCTGCCAGACTATTTTCCATAGCTGTGAAAGCTTCATCTGGATTTTTAACAGTTTTATATTTTATTATCAAATGAGTCCGCATTTCAAATAGGAAAAACAGAACTTTTTGAAATTTTGAAAACTTTTTTTCTAAGTAAAATTTGAAGAAACTGACGAACGATAATATTTTTGTCAGAAAACCCCTGACAAGTGCTGACCTCGGTATAACTAGATGCAGTAGTGAGAGTTTCAGTAATGTGGCACATCATTATGAATTTCTCTTCCCTTTTTTCAAATGGGGGCAAACTGAGGCACGGAGAGATGGTGTGACTTGTCCACGGCCTCCCATCAGGCCAGCAACCCAGTCAGGTATGGAACCCCACTTTTCCAGGTCTCGGTGTACATCTTTGTGCATTAGGCCACGCTGGAGTGCTGACCCATCAGCATCAATTTCACATGCTTAGCTCACTTGGACCAATTTCCATAAGACGAGAAACTTACATGAACTGCAATTAAAATGCTTCACCCCTTATGGACTGGGGTGGAAAACATTTAGCCAGGAGTTTTTATTAAGTCAGTCTGAAATCTCCTTTCTTCAGAACCCATTATATATCAAACTATCCACTTGAATACTCTGCCTTCTTAAATGCCATCTTTGCAATATATAAACACATATGGGAGGTTTTTCAGCATCTACCTAATTGCTCAGTCCTGCTATACTCAGATAAAATTCCTATTACCTGCAGTGGAAGCAGATTTAGGTAATTATTGAGCACTCTTGATAATCACACCAACAACAAAGGCATTAGTGAGGTTTACTGAAGCCAGGAACTCTCATGAATTCTAATTCTTTTTTTGTCATTCACTCCTACTGTGTCCTTGGAAAAAAGACCCTGCCTTAGTTTCCTCATCAGGAGAATAAAGATACAGCTAGGATGTCCCTAACTGGAAGAGATGGGCAGGCACCTCAATTAATCAATATTCATGGCAAGCTTTTACAATTTAAAATGTTGTATAAATATTAAATCTTACTATAATTTAACAATAGAATTGGTATGTGCCGTGGAAGTAACTGCAATAGTCCAAGAGTAAAAGGCAGCAATTCTTTCTTTTTCTCTTTCTTTCTTCAGCTATTCCCCTGTTCTCTGTCAGGTTTCTTTAGATTTTCATAAGGGAAAAAATTACTTCCTAAAATGTTCAAAAGCTTTTCCTCAGTTTGTTATTAAAACAATTATCTAGCATAACACAGTGAAATAGTGCAAAGTATTCTAATGGGAAACAAATGTGCCAAAGAAGTGACCAAACTTGGAATCTTTATTGAAAAATGAAGGGAAAGCGATTAGTGGAAGAGGCAGTAGTGGAAAGATTTTCCACCTGGCCCTGGGCAACATATCAAACAGACCTCAAAAAGATGCTATTTATAATTGTTGTCTGGCTGTCTTTAGACTCTTCTGTCTGTCAGTCTCATCTGTGTTTTCTCTCTCCACCTCCTTCCTCAATTCTCTGCCACGTGTTCAGTCTATGATATGTTTATACCATACATTTTCAGTAGTAAGGGCATCTATAGGTGGAACAAATAGAGCAGACTCTGATCTCTCCCTCATTTTATGTCTGTGTAACTTCACTGAAGCCAATGAAATTACAACAGTGTAGAAACACATGCAAAAACAGGCTTCCTACATAATGGGTACTTATTTCCCACATAAATTTATTGTCCCTCAATTTATGTAGGGTTTTCACAGTTGCATTATTCCCAAGACAGACAGACAGAGGCAGATGCTAGAGACGACTAAATTGAGTACAAGAGGCGATTTGCCCAAATCCCCAGTGGTCTGAATCTTGCTTAGACATTTACTTTGCACAAAACAAATATAAAGTGGAATAAAAAAATCTGCCAGCTCAGAAGGGTTGCATTCTACCCCTGCTTTGCACAGGTACAAATGCTGCAGAACAATGGCTAAGCAAGCCCAGTGAGTGTTTTGCTTTAATTCACTACTTTTCCATTGTTTGCAAATATTAAACAGTTCATGAAAATATTCACGAATCCTTAGGAGATTAGGAACTTTTATATTATGAAGGATCATTGTTCTGAAAATGTTACTGGATTTTTTTCATTATTCCCTATTGGTTGTTTGTTACTGGCTTGTTTAAAATGTTTCTGCCATTAGATTTATAATTGGGGGGGAGACAGAAGATCCTGAATGCATATAAATAGTCATTACTCTATTGAAGCCTGTGGAACAATGGGTGCATCTACACAAGATGCTGACTGCACAGTAGCTGAATAATAGGGCTGTGCAAAGCTTAGGTGGTGATTCAATTCAGAGGCGATTCGGCCTGATTCGGTGGCCAAATCAAATCGGGGACCAATTTAAAGGTCCAAATCGATTCAAAGCTCTCTGAGAAAGATGATTTGGGCACACCCCCAACCCCTGCCGATCCTCGTCCACTCCACCAGTCCCCCCACAGCTGCCCCCGCCCACCCAGCTCCAAACTTAAAAAAAAAAAAAAAGTGCCCTGGTGCTCACCAAGTGCTACCGGAGAGGGTAGTGATCCCTGCTGCCCCATACTGCATGGGGGGGCTCTGCAAAAGCTCCCTCAACCCTGCCCCCCAACAGCTGCCCCACCTGCTGGGGCACTGGCCCTTTAAGAAAAAAAGCCGAGAAAAGCCGGGACTCTCTGCTCCTGGTGCAGCCTCGGGGCTTCAGGGACTTGTGCAGAGCCCCCCACATGGTACAGGGCAATGGGGGGGCAGAAGGGATCACCTCCCACCAGCAGAAGTGGTGAGTCCTAGGGTTTCTTCAGGGTTTTTTTCTTATACGGCCGGAGTTGGCCTGTGGGGGGCACCCACGAGGGGGCCTGGGGGAGTGAGAAGGGAGGTTCGTAGGGCTCATGCAGCATGGAGATCACCCCCCACCCAGCAGCGCCTGCTGACCTGGGGCTTTTTTTCCCCCCCAAGTGCTGGGAGCTGGGGTGAGTGGGGCAGTCATTGGTGGGCTAGGAGAGGGGCAGGGGATGGGCCTGGCCTGCCGGATTTGGCTGAATCAAATTAGGACTGAGTCAAATCATTGATTCGAATCACTGTCCCCTGAATTGGCCGAATCCAAAGTGAATACTAGCCACTTCACACAGGCCTACTGAATAATACTGTGCAGTAGGGCATTGCAGCACTGACCGTGCTAGTATGTTACTGTGCAGTATTATTAGGCTACTGCGCAGTAGCGTCACTTCAAAGACGTTCACCAGCACAACAGCACAGTGACTCTGGTTACTACATATTTATTTAGTACTTGCTTATACAAGTAATAAATGTGCAATAACCACTGTGCAGTAGCATCCCATGTAGAGATACCCACTGACTAACTACAGAGACTGAGACTCTCCAGTCCTGTGCAATGAAGGTGCCAAATTGCATAACAAGAATAATAATTGATGAATAGTTAAAGATACGTTAAAAGTAAATAGCATGTGAAAAATCCATTGGCTGAAAATTAGTCACATGGGTAGTGTAAGATGTCAGTGGTGTGCAGCCTGGAGCCGAGTTGTCTCTCTGCTGGAATAGTAGCATTCTGTCCTTTGAAAAATACCCTCCCGTGCCTTAATGTTGGACAGAGATGTGCCAAAATACTTTTGGGAGACAAAAAAGGGTTGGTTATAGGCTCAAGAGGCTGACTTATCTTTGCAGGGCTCCACCATCCCCATACCCTGCCTTAACCACACCAGATGTTCCAGGCATGTTGTTGCTCACCTATAGTACTTGGGGTCCAGTCTAAGTCTTATGGACTCCTTTGCTGAGGGTCCTCCTCTTAAAGTTAGCTGCTTGCCCCGTTCTTCCCATCACAGGTCCCAAGACAGCCACTTCTTAGTTCTAATCCCACCCTTATCTTCAGGGTCAGGACGGATTTATCCCCTCCTTGGGTGTACTGTCATCTGTGTCTCTGTTCTCCTCTAGGTTCCTGAAGTGGTTACCTTCACCCCTTGGGACTGGACTCGCCGACAGAGAAGTCTTCTCTATCTCTTCGCTGGCTCTTACCAGGTAAGTTGAGGGACTAAGACTTTCCTTCAAGCCCCGGCATCAGTTCCCTTTCTCCTCAGTATTCACCATCTTCTTTCTGTTCATCTCATCTCCCCCTTCTCCAGTCCTACCCCAGACACTCCCTTGGCATCCCCTTAAATTTCCTTCCCAGCCAGCTGGGTCCACTGTGGTAGCATCCGATTCACTGCCTTCCTGACCCAGCTGTTTTTCCTTTAACTTTTCAGTGCGGATTTTTTTCTCTTCTTTGGCTGCGCCATTCTCCCCATCTCTGGCTCAAACCCTGGCAGTTGGGTTTGCCACAGCAGCCTTTGATCTGCCACGGCCCCAGCTAGTACCCTTAATTAGTTGGGGTGTGGCGTCTTTCCCACCCCAGCTCACTGTGATTTCCTCGGCATCTCTAGGTAAGTTTCTTTCTTTTTGTTTCATTATTTGCGTTCTTGTGGCAGGGTGCTTCAGCCGTCCTGTCACAGGCAGTTATATACATACATTTTTGTGCTTTGACATGCCGAAATGTTTACAAATGATCAGAGCTTTAATAGAAAAAGGATGAAAGGTAATTGATTTCTGAACAAAATAAGCAGTCTATGTTTACAACAAGTATTATCCTCAGCAAATCATTCAACTAATACGAAGAGATACAAAAACGCAGAATATTACAGGCATGGATACAGGCCTTAAGAAAAAAGGACATATGTGAAGTTCAAATGTGCAAAAATAAAGTCTTACTTTCTATGTTAGATTCCAGTCACCCAGTGATGTCCAGAACTCAAAAGGGGTCAGATTTTCAGATTAGATAACTACACAAAAGTTTGGGTATGCAGCCAAAGTACCCAAATTATCCTACACTCTTGAGGGTGAAGGATGAACCTCACAAGAAGAGTGAAGGTACAGCAGCAAAACCTTAGGTACAAGGTACAAAAGCAAACCCATTTTGCTTTTGCTGCAGTCAGAAATGCTTCAAGACAGCCTTTGCTTTGGTATTTTAATGCTTGCAATCTCTAGGTTCTCTCAACTATGCTTAAAGCAAAGCATTTCTAGGACATTGAAACCAAACCCCAGGAAAATCTTAATGGTATCCTCCCATTGGAATTATGTTTTGTCTCGTGTCTCTTCTACCCTTACAGAATTGACATGAGCTATATTACTTTCAAGCCCCCAATCTCTGAAGAGCTACAGGATTCAAGCACAGATCCAAGAACAACCATGAACTGGTGGGACATTCATGCACACTCACCATATCCATGCCATTTGTGATGGCAAGATAACTGATTCTTTACCAGCTGTGGCCCAGTCCTTCAGACGGGGTTCAGTGTGGTCATATATTCTACTTCTGATGCCCTAGACTTGGAAAAGGACCACACTGAAGGAAGCAGACATCCTCTAATGCTTCCACTTTCCTGTCTAATATATACCAACACTCATTTTACTTTTTTTCTTTCAGTTTCATCCCCCCCCACAACAAGAAACCTCAAATGCTTTCAGTCAAATGTATTGAAATAATTAAACATGCATGTCTTCTGTGGCTGGGTGACTGTATCTACAGAGCTTTTCAGGAGACAATAGCTTTCTCTCCTCATTTTCTGACAAAGCCCATAATGTGAGGTAACATGTTGGGTGAGGCACAGTAAGTATCAGCAGCATAGACCCCTGTAGAAAGCATAATTTTGGGGGGCATCAGGTTTCTTAATTCTAGTTGCAGGAAAGCATCTACGGCTGAGCATCATCATCAGTTATACAGCCTGTCTCGGTCTGGTTTTAGATCACCATGTACTTGGGAAAACTGCTCTATTCAAGAAAGCTTTTATTATTCTCATAGTCGTATTGGAGCATATCTGAGTGCTCACAAAACAGCAACTAATAGCACTACAGGGCCAGGTGAAGAGCTGAGAATGCAACCTTACCAGTTCTCCCTAGCGCCAATCCACAGTCCATTTATAGCTGAAATAGGAATTTTCTACTCTCCTGAGCAGCAGTTGTGTCAAAACTGGACCAGTCTACTTCATGGGCACTTATGTGAATAATGTGCATTTGAAGCTAAGGTACTACAGTCATACCATTTTATTTAAACTGAGTGCCATTGCAATAGAGCTGAATCCAGAGGAGAATAGCTAGTTATTTATTACATTATATTCAGAAAATTCTATACAAGAATGTCTAAGTTAAAATATTAGTAAGTAAATCAGAAACCTTTTTTTTTCTAGTCCAGTTTTCTGTTTTTCTGTATGACCTTGACTGAATAACTTTTTCTGTTTCTCCATCCTCCTTTTTTTTCTCTTTTCCAAGGTCTCTAGGTAAAAAAAGCATCTTTTCCTAAATCTTAGTATGGTAGCTGATACAATGGGTGCATCTACATGAGAAGCTTTACTGCACATTAGACTAATCTAACGTGCAGCATGGCATCTGTATGTGCACAGCGATTACTGTGGAGTAGATTAGTCTAATGCACCATTTTCTAGTACCTGTAGCTACAGGTACTAAAAATCAGTGCATTAAACTAATGCACCAAAGCACATGTGTGGACACTGACCAGGAGCAAATTGTTCCCAGTCAGCCTAGGCAGCAGGGGACCATAGGGGGCAGAGAGAGCTGTCTGGGCTCTGCAGGATGCTGTCTCCCAGCCACATGGAGATCAGAACCCATCCCAATCTCCATGCAACTGGGAGAGCTGTTCTGGTTACCAGGAAACTGCCTCCCAGCCATATGGAGATTGGGGTGGGTCCAGATCTCCACATGATTGGGAGGCAGCTGCCTGGCATTAGGGACAGCTCCCCTGACCTTGTGGAGATTGGGACTAGCTCCTGTGCCCTCTGCCAGCCCAAGGCTGACACGTGGGGGAGCCTGAATTTTAGTGTGCCTAATGTTCTGCACAGAAAATTCAGGCACATTAATTGCACATGTAGATACACCCAGTGAAGACTCATTTTGGTAAGGATTAGTAAGTACTTTGGTAATGCAAATAACAATTAGCAAACCTACCTTATCTCAGCCTCTTCTGGATGGCGCTCTGGTACAGGGGACACTTTCTGAGCTAAATTCGTCTAGAAAAGACTGTCTCATTTGCCTGACCATGACTGAATCGCAAGTGCAACCAGTTGAAACCTGAAATAGGTAAAACATAAATAACTTGCATTTGTGATAGCCTGCGAGAGTTGGCTTTTAAGGAAAATCTGCTTTCCTCTAGTTTATGGTGCCAGATGAAGAAATAGCAAAGGCTAAGTGAACAACTGTTGAATCTCACGGAGTTCTTCAGCTTCACTGGTGATACTGGCTTGCCACAATGGTAGTGTATAGATGTGCAAGTCATTGCTAATAAGGATGTAATGATTATACTTGTAGCATTAAATGTATAAAATGTTTCAGGGCCATTTAACGTTTGTTACTATTGGTACACTAATCTTGTTGGGCTATACAAGGATCTCAAACATTCATGAACAGTTTCCAACATTCTACAAGGAGAGCAGATTTTCACTTCATTTCTAAGATACAAAACAGATGCATATAAATATGCTGAAACAAATTCTCCAATGTAATTCTGTAAGCCAGTGAAAATCAGGAATAGAATTCAAGACTCCATGCTACCACCCCTCTGTTCTTCTACCTTAAACTACACTATTTTTTGCCTTAGGAGAGGGAAAAAGAGCATTGTTGCCAGCTTCTTGCACTTTAAAGAGGGGACACAAAAAGATGGAGCCTTCAGCTATTTGATGGTGAGCATTTCACATTATTCTCTCATAACGTCACCAAGAATTATGCTCTGAGTAAATGCCTAAGCATGTTGAGATTATATAACAAATGTATCAGAATTTTCTGAAAGTCATATGCAAGACCTTTTGTAAGGATAGTCAGGGGTCCCTCTCCTTTAGAAATGTGGATTTCAACTGACATATCTGACTTTTCTAAACTTTGTAACTATTATCAATGTTTCAACTATCAGTGCAGTCAAGCTTCTGTACTTATTCATGAATTCATCATCTGTTGTTCCTCCTGTTTTTTCCATTCTTTCTGAATTAAAGCCAGTAACAAAAATTCCTGAAGAAATACTTTTCCACTGGGAAATACCAGTTTCTGAAAAACTAAAATATTCTGTGGTTTTCATGATAAAATGTATGTTATTTTATAATATAAAAGTAAAATAATTAAAATAAACATTACATGCAAATATTAAACATAGAATAAAAATGAACAAACATAAGGAAAATAAAATGTCAGTTTTTCAATCAGTTTAAAATGTTCATTTTTTTCTGATCTGGAATGGACCCCACTTTTTTGAAGTATCAAAATTTGCTATTTAACAGAAATTCCAAGTTTCAAACAGCTCTTGTCATGACTTTACCATTACAATCAAAGGGTTTTATTTGATAGATAAACAATTTTAACAAAAAAAAATTAATATGATGTTTATCAAACCCAAGCTTTTGTCCAACAAACCAAGCAAAATCCTTGCAGTGGTTCAGGGACAGTGCTGGACCAATTAACCGTGCCTAAACAAAATAGCTCTGGTGCTGGAAAGTCTGAAGAAGCTTGGAGAGTTTCCTTTCAAAACTGGATACATAGAAGTACCTTTGCAATAGAATTATATCTGACTGTTGTCAGATATCAGAGAGAGTAACAAATACAGCCCTAATCCTCTTCTATGCACCTTGGAGAACAGGTAGATTATATTGCAGGTAACTTTTTCAAATGTTCCCAACACACCTAGATTTTTTCTCTTTCCTCCTCAACTACTGAGAGCTGTGATGAACAAACATGTAGAGTTATTCCATGACAAGCATGAATGGCCTTCGCAGGATTGTTTTTGCCACCATTTCTACCACACTTTAACAGTCGCACATCTTTTCAAGCAACATTTAACTCTTATGCATCCACTGAATCCACCCTGAGAATGGCCCATAAGACTGGTCCAATAAGTTCTTGTCTGGTCTATGGGAGCAGCTACATGACTAAATGCTGCTTCCTCCTTTGACGAAGATGAAGCCTGCTGAGTTACATAAACATACATTGATCAAGGGATGTCTGACCCCTGCTTTTCCTCTTTGGATCACTCAATATATGGCACTGGTTGTTGAACAGAATAAATGAAAGAGGACACACATGGCAATACCAGTGAGGCCCAAAAATTTCTAGACAAAAATAAGAAAGACAAAAGACTGTGGAAATGATATAATGATGTCATTTTGGCCACTTTACTATCACTGTCTCTTCTGTTTTGTAGCTACAGATTTTGCTTTTGAAAACTTAGCAGCTAGTTTTAAAACAACATTCTTCTTGACTTCAGAGAAGAAGAGTAGCACTATCATGCTACGTTGCCAAATCTCTGCTTGTATAATTCCAATTAAGTCAATGGAATTGTTCCAACAGAGAATGTGGTCTAACATCCTCATGGAAATAATGCCAAAATTGGGGGTAAATATATTTTGTCATTATTTCTCATACAGGTTATGACCAGGGTTTGAATTACACTTCAACTCTTAGGTGGGGGGATGTGGCAAAGAGAATTGGCCAGGATCAGGGCTGTGCACATGAGATGGGCTGGGGATGTGTGTGGGGGGCGGGATTGTCTCTTATGGTGGGGCTCACTCCCAAGTTTCTCTGTAATTCAAACCCTGGTTATAACTAAGGTAAACTATTTTATCATATTAACTCCCTTCCAAACTAACACTGGAAATCTATTGCTTGCCTTGAAAGACAAGGAAGGCACTTCCCTGGGAGAGGATATTGGGCATTTCTGTAATATTGTCCATATTCAAGTGACTTCCTGCAGATATAATTAAAAAGTCAACACTTCCACAAAAGTTCCACTACACAGTGATTTCCTACTCAATTTACAGGAAAGAGACTGCTCTATATCAGATAGCAGGGAAAGTGTTGTAAGATTTTAATGGTGAACACAATTAGTCCCTGGAAGTGTTTCTAGTGCTCATACAAAAATCCTGGAGATGAAAATAATCTGGTTAGGTCTCCAGAGGTTGATGGGAAGAGGTAGGTGACTGACGTGTCAGTGAGGTATGTGATACAACAGCTTCATTTGTATGAAAAGGTCTGATTCTGAAAGATATTGTGGATGGAAATCAGCTCAGGAATGAGAAGAAAGCTTGTTCTTGATCTGTTTAATCTTTTTAGAACAGTAAGGTTGGCATTAACGGTGATTTTTTTCCCTATGCTATATATATTTCAGACCAATAGGGACTGAACTGAAAACATTTTACATGGGTCACAGAACAACCCTCATCCAGTTGCAACTTTCAGAAATAGTCATTACCCCCTTGAAGTGTATTTGAAACAACCAAGTTATAGACTTTAAGTGGGGTTAGAAAGGGTTTCTCAACATGACTGACTTATCCCTTGCTCCAGGTAGCTCCAGTTCCTCCACAGATGCTTAAAGGATTTTGGGGAAGAAAGCCAGTAAAGCAGAATCATAAATAAATACAATGGGTTGAATTTTTAAAGGCATTCGGAGGTGGCCATTCTCTTATGCTGAAGTCAACAGTAAAGCTCCCATTTACATCAATGGAGCAAAGTTAGTCAATGCTGACAAGTCCTTGGTGTAACTGGGACAAGCCAGTTCAGATTTTTATATAGACAGTGGATGCTACAAGACACTTAACAATATAGTAGCTTAGTTTACTGCACACTAAGCATGTGCATCTACATGTATGCACACTTACTGCAAAGTAAACTCCCCTAATTGTGAGTAAATTTGATACCAGCAAATGCAAATTTGCTCCCAGATCAGCACTGCTACCAGGGGGCTGGCCTCAGGCTAGCCCCAGGGTTCCAGGCTGGGATCCTCTCCTGCCCCAGGGCTGGGCTGCCTCTATGGCAGGCTCTGCCTCAGGCCTTTAAAAGCCTACAGGCATTTTGAGCCCTGGGGCACACCAGCAGGGAGTGTGAGGCCACTCCATGCCCTGTCTCTCCCTAGGCAGATTGCAGGCCAGCTATCCCAGCCTCTCTGCACCCTGGCGCCACTACCTGACACCGCAGTGCCGTGTGCCGGCCAAGCCCATGCTGGCCAGGCCTACAGGCTGTGGCAGGCTCCAGCCAAGTCTGCCAGCTCCCAGGACCAGCTGCAGGCATCTTCTTGATGCTGGGGCCTGCTCCACCTGCCTGCAGCCCACCCCCAGCAGCATGCCCTGAGCCTGCAGGTGCTATGCCTCAGCCGTGCAGCTGTCACTCCCACACTGGGCACGTGCACTGGTTGCAATGTGAGAGCCGGTGCAAGACCTACAATGCCTTTGTCATTGCCACTGCCCATGCCCACCACCCAGGGCCCCAACTGGTCACAGGAGGAGACTGGTGACCTCATGGCACTGTGGGGGCAAGTTGGAGGTATGGTACCAGTTTGAATGGGGTGGGCACTCAAGTATCCACATCTACTTTGAGTTCCTGAAGACATGGGCATCATGGGCATTGCCTGCTCAGCCCGGGTTCACGTGTCAAGGCCCAGTAGTGGTCCAGGACAGCATGGAGCACCATCGTGTGAAAGCCATTCCAGCCATAGTAGGATCAGTCTCCATGAGGTGGGCAGTTGATGGGGATGTGGGTCCCATTCAAGGCCCTGATGCACTGGGAGAATCCCATGGCATGGCATGGAACCCTGCCACCACCACCAGGGGGTCATGCACATGGAGCACGGTGTCTCAGCAGGTCCTAGAGGGTGCCACACAACACACTTCCAGAACAGCCTCCCCCAGTGGTGGCCTTACCCACAACAAACAGGTGGCTCATGTGCCATAGGCTGATGAGCATGGCTGACTTGAGAAGGGCAAGGGCCAGCCAGGTGTCCAAGGGGAGGGGCAGCTGCATGTTGGTGTTCTGCTGCTCTAGGTGTGGCTGGAGCTGCTCCAGGAGATCCCAGAAGGTGGCCCAGGTCATGCAGAAAGCCTCTCACCACTGCTTATCATCCAGGTGTACTGGACAACATACTGCCAGCAGTCCTGGCTAGCCCAGTGGGCCCAAAGGTAGAGGGGCTGCAGGCTCAGGAGTGGCATCCTGGAGCCTACTGTCAGCATCCCTGGCAGGGTCTGGCCAGGTGGATGGGGACAAGGCAGCACATGCACAGTGGCAGCAGCTCTGGGACAGTGCGCGGCAGGTGGGAAGGTGGTCGCCCTGCGTGGGGGAGTCGGGAGGGGTGAGAAAGTTGCTGGTCAGTGCAATGGACTAGCCAGGCCTGCACAGTGGTCAGCAGGAGCACAGGGCACTGGTCATCACTGCTAGGGGCAGGGGCAGGAGCAGCCATAGCTCGGGGAGGCAGAGGCAGTGAGGAGAGCACTGCCATATGCTGTTCCTATGCTGCACATACTGCTCCTAGCCAGGGAAGTGGCTAGCCAAGGAGCAGGACTGTCTTTTCAAGAGGGCTGCCAGATGCTGACAGCTGCAGCTGGAGCCTGAAGCGCTCCCTGGTGGTGGCAGGAGCCCATTATAGGGCCCTAGGAAGCAGAAGCAGATTGGCAGCAAATCTGCACCTGTTTCCCTGCACATGTAGATGCCTACCCAGCACTACCTACTTACAAGTGATTTACTCACAAGTAAACTAGTGCCATAGCAAATGCATGTGTAGACATGCCCAGTTTCTCTTATATCAGGCTGCTTTCTTTCTTTGTTTTCCCTCTCTTGCAGATTCCATTCATTAGTCAAGAAGTGGGGGTCATAGACATGCTACAGATTAAACTAGTACAAACAGACTCTAAATATTTCCTCTGGAAGAGGTTCTGCCATTCATCCAAGTGACTCCTCCATGAATATTTAAACATCTCAATTTCCAGTGCCTACAACTTCAGCATCATCTTCATCTTACTGAAATATTGCCACAGCAAACTCAATCACCTCCACTGATTGCACTACCGCCCTTATTAATTTACATCATTCCTTTCAGTTCAGTGACTTCTAAAAGTATTCTCTGACCAAAAAAGACCTGTCCGGTGTTGTGGCTATACTTCCTGTTGGGGTAAGAAAGCAATAAACAAACTAGCTTCATAGGGACATTACTAATTTGATTCCCAAAAAAAGAAATCCCTTCTTATTTAATGCATCTTCATTGCCCCAAGCAGTGCAGCTGTGCTATGGATTAATGAAGGCGGACATTGCTGATTTGCACAGAAGAGTACCCAGAGTGTATGGGATCCTCCACAAATGTACTTTCCCACTGTTTCTGTCCTACTGTTATTAAAAGACTCTACATTTGGCTCTGTTTCTTAGCTTATGGTACATGGAGGTCATAGTTTGCACTAGGGTTGCAGGCTCCAAAACAAGAGCATTAGCAGTATTAAACTGTAGACCACACCACATTAACCTATCACATCCATAACTTGTGGTTAACATGTTGGCTACCAGCATTTTTCCACTGGACCAACAAAACCACAAAGGATGCATGCAGACATCCCCTAGCAGTTAGAACCATGTGAATTCTGAAGCATTACAATGTCAGCACATCTACATGTGCATTAATGTGCCTTTGCTACTGCACTGTAAGTTTACTACCTCTACTATGAGGTACAACACAAATGTGCAGTAGCCAGTGCTAATGCACAGCAGCAACAGCACAGTCTTTTTGTGACACTTAATACACAATAGATAAATTCTACTGTGCATTAGTTAATTAGCACAGTTTTTGCCATGACACACTAATGAGCAATAGAACTAGTCAACTATACATTAAGTGTCTCTTCTAGATGTACTCTGAAAGGCAAATTCTGAAACTCTTTTCTCTAGTTATGACTGGCTAAACCTTTCCAGGTTCACATATTAAAGATCCTCCATCTAAATATAAACTTTAAATGGGTCTTGAAATGACTCGTACTACTTTACTGTTTATAATTTGGATTATAAAATATCATCTAGTGCCTGGGATCCTACTGAGCTATGCACTGGACAACAAATAACGAGAGGCAGTTATATAGTCTAAATAAACAAACCAGGCAATATGAAAAATAATGATGGGTCTCAGTTCTCCCTGCAGTGCCCTGTCCACTATTCCACACTTTCTCTAGTTTCCTTTTTATCCTCATAATTCACTCAAAAGGCCCAAGCGATCTGAAAATTGCCACCATTAAAAGTACATTGCCTCCACTATTCGTTAATTAATGCCAATATCCTTTTCTATAAAGGATCAAAAGATTATAAAAGCTAAGAGCTTTAAAGCCAGTGAAGGTGTAAGTTTCCCCTTGCCCTTAAAAGCTGATAATTAAGATGGCCCATGAAAAAATAAAGAAGGTATGATGTTAGGCAGCAGAAGGCAAAATAGCAGTTCTCCTTGAATCATATTAATGTAATATAACAATGTTTGTGGGGTGGGTTTTTAAATATGTACTGTTATCTGTGTATTAATACTATCATGTCTTTGAGAGAAGCAGAACACAGGAAAAATTCCATTCCAGAGTCAATAGTTGAGCTTAGTATTATTTAAAATACAGTACTGCCTAGAAGCTGCAGTCATCATCAAGGCCCCACTGTGGTAGAGAATATGTAAACACATAACAAGTCAATCCTTTCCCCAGAGAGTTTGCAATCTAAATAGACACAATAAGCAAAAGGTGGGAAGGAAAACAGAGGCACCTAAAGTGACATGATGAAGGTCATATGGCAAAACAGAAGACAGATCTATTGACTCCCAATTAGAGGAACTTTCCACTGCCCAGCTACTCACAGTATTTGTTGCTGCTCCAAGACACAGGCAAGGGAAGACAGGTAATAAAAATTTTTGCTAATGTATGCCCAAATCTGTTCCCACATAAACCTTCAGTATCCATGTTCTCAGTTAAACCAAAGACTTATGACCCTTCTGGTTTAGTAACACAATTTCATCTTTCAGGGATAAGAAGAACATACATTATTTTGTTTCCATGTTTTCCCTAGTGGAAAAGAAAACCCACCTTGCAAAAATAACACCTTGTTCCTGCATATATT
Source organism: Crocodylus siamensis (assembly GCF_052110815.1). Taxonomy (NCBI): domain Eukaryota; kingdom Metazoa; phylum Chordata; order Crocodylia; family Crocodylidae; genus Crocodylus; species Crocodylus siamensis. The sequence continues at coordinate 51,832,602 of NC_143403.1, forward strand.
GGCACATGCACTGTTTCCGTGTTATGTTTGTTCTGTCAAAACAAGCTTTCTTCACCCCTCAGGGTCAACCTAGCTTTTGAAAATCAAGCTGTAGTCTCCAGGCATCATCACTAGCAGTAGCCAGATAACAAACGATGAGTTCACATTCCACTATGATTATGACTGGTGATGAATGAGCCAGCTCAGAGACAGAAGGAATTTCCTACAGGTTAGGCTGACCTTCTGAGAAACATGTTTGCTTGACTTAGTGAAAGCAGCAAACAGGACACCAGTGTCAGAGAGAGAGAGAGAGAGAGCGAGCGCCTAATTAAAACCATACCGAGAGACAGAACATTAAATAATGAATAAAATACAAATAATGATTATTATAATTTATCTGCACCTATACCCAGTACCCTCTGGGTACCCTTACAAAACATAAGCAATGCAAAGTTAAAGAATAAATATGTCCTAGTTCTCCTCAGACTGGGAAAATACAGGTACATATTGCAGATTGCTACAGAACACAAATGAGACAGCATATTACCGATATTAAATACCCCAGCTGAATCCCACAAGTTTCAATATGACAAACCTGCGCATTACTGGAATTAGAACAGGTTTCAGATTTGGATCACTGCTTAGAAACTCTGCGACAAGAATAACAACTTGGTTTCAAAGAAGTTTTTCTAGCTACACAGCCCTGAATAATCTCCAAATGCAAAAAAACTCACTGCTTCTAGAAACTCATATCCAGAGCAATGTTGTCTCTGTTCAATGACTGGATCTGGCCTTTCATTTTAACACTTTCACTGTATTTATAGTACAGACAACCCAAAACTAATATCCCATATTCAGGTAAATTTAGCTCTAGATTTGGAGTCTTTTTTTTTCTTAATGGTTTCAGGTTATATTTGTATACGATTGGATCTAATCCATTGATTCATCTATTGACATTATTTATTTAATCTACTACATCTTTAATTCATTTAATGTGCCTAATCCATCAACATTTATTTCAAATCTACTGCTGTAGGATGTAAGCACTGCATGAGGATTAAAAAGGATTCAGGCTTCCTTTGCCCATCAGTCCTTTTCAATGCGACTGCCTTTAGCAGTCAGTTCTTCACCTTGCTCCAGGTGAAGTCAAGCCCAGCTAGGAGTGCAGTATCAGTTCTCCATTCCTCTCAGACTACTACTCCTGAGCATGTTCTTCAGTTTTCTATTAAGCCCTAAGGACTCCACCAGAACCAGGGAGCAGGTCTACATGTTCGTTAATGCACTTTTGTTAATGCACATTAAATGTAGTACCTCTGGGCACTTTTACATGTGCTCCAGAGGGCAGGATCTCCAAGAGAGGCTCTAATTAAAGTGCTGCCATGTCTCCTGTATCAGTGGGGGCACTTGAACTAAAGCTCATTCAGCAAGCTTTAGTTCAAATGCCCTGTGACCAGTTTTAACCATGGGGACACTAACACAAGATGCAGGAGGCTGCTGGAGCATGGCGATTGCCACCCTCCAGCAGACTCAATTAATCAAGTATTCTCCAATGTGCTGGAATTCCAGCATGTCAGAGCAGCCTCCGCGCTCATGTATAGGCACCCTCCATTGTGAGGTATTAGAAAAAGGCACGTTATCCTATTTTAATGCACATTACCAAAAATGCAAGATTTTTTTTGTTACGCTTTAATGCACATTAAAATTGCCTAATGTGCATTAAAGAGTACTTGTTGACATGCCCAGGGAGACTCTTTATAAATCCGTATTTTTTCCAGTACAATGGATGTTATTAAAAACTCAGGTAGATCCTTAGATGATGTAAATCAGCATAGCTCCCTTGAAGTCAAAGGAGCAATACTGAGTTATATCAGCTGAAAAACTGATACTAGAAATTCACCAGCCCAGGTAGTTGCAGGGCTCACAATATCTTAACGTAGAAGAAACTCCAGTAACTATTGTTGCAGAGTGAAAACCCCTGAGTTTCATCAGAATCTGCTGTAGAAGGCTGAATTTTTTCAAGTTATTTTGAAATTGAACACATTGAGAACAAAACTGATGAATTGTGAATCCCAGCTCCTAACCCAATTATAGAATGGATAGATATATTTTAAATCTTGGGAAATCACTGCAATTTCATTTTGGGGAAAAAAAAATAATCAGGAAAATATTTTCATGAAAATTTAATTATTTGCTTCATGCTTCCTCTAGCTGAGGTAGAAATGCTAAGAGAATAACCTGCAGAACTTCCTTTTCCCTCACCTAACAAGAAATACGAAAATATATTCAAACTTTAATTAAAAAATGGTGACGATTCAAGATGGCAGTCATTGGCCAAATTCATGGAACTCCTGTTAGCAATTTCAAATAAAAAAAATCAGTTCTAAATCATACAAGACAACACACTGAGTGAGTAACAAAAGCGACTGCTGAGAACGTGTATTTACTGCAGCATACTATGTCGTTTAGAATTCACAAGAGTCTTCACTGAATTAATGGTAGAAATATGTTTAAAGATGTGGTACATTTAATAAACATGCCCGTATATACTTTAAAGTTAATTATAGTATGCACCTTAGGATCATTTTTTACTCCTAGTTACATACTGAAATAATAACATCACATAAAGCAACATCCCAATGGACTTTAATAGGTCAGCCTCTTGGCAATATCAAAAGAGAGGAAAGGTATTTATGGCACTAGTCTGGAACTTCCTTCCTATGTCCCTGTGACAAGGTAATTAACAGGTTCATTAGAATCTGATATATCCACATCATAATGCTTCTGCTATGGCCTTGAACTTGCAACCTCTGGGCTTTTAACCATGCATCTTAGCACCTGCCCTAGGTCTGCTACAAACTTCCTACATGCAACTGTGGGCCAGTCACGCAATTTCAATGTATTACCTTCTGTCAGATAGGGCTCAAGATCTTTCTTTTGTCTGTCTTGCCTATTTATGTAATAAGATTTCTACTTCTGTTGTGAACAGCAAGTTTCTGTACCAAGCAGAACAAGGCCCTTTCCTAGACATTATTGTAATACAAGCAATGAATAAAAAAGTGGCAAAATTGAACCAAGTCTGTTGATGTAACTCATGGCCATGTGAGGTAAGCATTGTAACAACATCTGTAGTACTTGTTCCATGGATAAATCAAGTACTCTCCTATCCAGGGATGTCATCCTGGAAATCCTGAAAGAACAAAGACCAAATTTTCCATGGCATCTAAGACTTGCTGGCTTTGGACATAGATTCCTATGTCATATGAGTGCTTTCAAAATTTTTACCTCTAGTTTCAGAAGCAGCAGAAAGACCCACTGTTTGAATATGGATAAATAAACTGCTCCAAAGTAAAATCAGCTCTGTGGACTAGTTTGAGGCCGGTATTTTAAAAACATTGAATATAGTCATATCCCATTAATATTTTATAATAATGAAATGGCTTAAAAAATGTCCAAAGTGAGAAAAAGGAAGAGAAAGGCCAAGAGGCCGTTGTTACCTCTGAAAGTCACACAAAAGCACACAGGGTCATCTGGTTTATTAACAGTTTTTTAAACATTACAACTATTTTTAATCTTCCCAACTCCCCCAGCCTCTCCCCACCCCCACACTACATCACATCATATGACTAATGAGTTTGACCCTTCCTCAACCCCTATCTGCAGTATCTCATAGCTCTGTCATTGTTTGCTTCCTGCCTTTATTAAATCAGATGGGGCCGTGTGTGCTCCGAGTCCCAGAGCCAGAGGAACTCGGAGAGCAGGAGGAATGACGGCCATCCTTGCTGAGCCTCAAGGGCCATATGCTTTGTAATTTTTTTGCTTTTTCTTTTCAAGCATGTTGCACTCCATCATTTCTTTTGACCCTCACGGCAAACTCTCCTCCCTCTTACTGGAAAGGGAAGGGAATAAATCCAGGCCTCTCTGTAGAGCCTCTCCATGCCATGGGAGACTTCACCATCATTTTTCTATGTTACCTATCACTGCACTCTCTTCCTTTGGATGAATTTTCTCCCTATTTATATTTCTTTCCCTCTTCCATTTTTCCATCATTTCTATTCCTTCTTCCTTAAGTCCCTTTTTATCGCCTTCCTCCATTTTCTCACTTATCCTTATTGTAGCTATAATCATGAACTCACTAAATAAGCTTGAGGAAGATCCTTCATTTATCCATCTATAAAATGGGAATGGTTATTGAATGTTTGCCTATTTCCAATAATCCCTGACATTACTTGAAAACCATATTTGCCTTTTTCATGATCTTGAGGAGGATAATTAATTCAGATCATGTTTTCCCATTTGTTTATACAATGATTAGATGTTAGGAGGAAAGGATAATATGTTGAAAAATTTCACCAAAATACTTGCTTTGAATTTTCCCACTTTTTGGAATCTAAAAATTCCCTGCAGGTGGTACAATTTGATAGAGGGTTAGTTTATTTTCCTCTTTGAATCATTTTTGTTTTGAGAGAACACGCTGAATGTTTGCACACTTGTGGTTTCTACCAGGAGAGCAATGATTCTCCTGGTAGAAACTGAACACCTGCCTGTATATATGCAAACATCTGACGGAGCTCGGACTCCCAACTGAGTTTTGTAACCTGTCAAGGCCCTCAGCAGCCTGCCATGAATGACATCTCCCAGGGACCCTGGGACTTTCACATTCCATAGCATTGGGACAGCCCACAAGGTGCACTGCTCCAGAGCCAAGCCTTTATACATGTTCTTAAGGGCCAGGTACGGACATTATACTTTTACCAGCGTACGCAATCAGAAACCACTCTGCACCTATAACAGAACAGAAGTTTGGCACACACAGGAGGCTGGTTTAAAAATGGCAGAACCTGGTCTAAGTTTTGCACCCTACACCAGAAGGGGGAGTTCTGATTGCTACCAATCGAAACTACTTCACTTACAAAAAACCATGCCACTTAGATCAACGCCACCTTGGGCTTTTTGAATGTCTGTACTACCCAAAAATGTCAATGTTAATTTTCATTCCAGATCAGAAAGATACCAAATTTCAAATTTCTTCATGATTTATGAGGAAAGATTGGAAGAGTTAGGATAATTTAGCCCATGGCACAAAAGACCGAGGAGAGATTTGATAACAATCTACAAAGAGGGCTGTTATGAAAAGGATGTCAGGCCTCAGTTTTCTTTGGCTACAGTAGAGAGGACAAGAAATACAACAGGAGACCTTTAGGTTAGACACAGAAAGAACTTCCTAATTATGAGGATTACTGGACAGTGGAGCAGATTACCTAGAAAGGCTGTAGAATTTCTGCCACTGGAAGTTTTAAGTGCAGACTATGCAAACATTCACCTGGGATGCTTTCCACAGAGGCAATCATCTCTGCAGTAGGTTGTCTTAAGCAACAACCCTATTGTTCTATGATCCTAGCATTCAAAATATCAAAATCCTCTGTGAAATTAAATTACTTTTCTCTGCACAGTGCTAACATCAGGCTTCTGAGCCAGCCATCATTAATGATATCATAAGCCAAGACTGTCAGGTGAAGTGAGGGATATTTTGGAGGTTTATCTATCACCACCAGTTACGATGACATCTCAGTCAGCTATATCCAAGTATGGAATTTGTCACCCAATAAAAACCCATGACAATAAAAGTGAGACCTAGAAGTAAAATGCTAGATTCAGGTGTCTTTGGCTACGTAACAATGCTGTTTTAGAATAAGGAGAGGGTCAATAGATGGTTTTACTTGCTGAACTTTTGTAAAGTCTCATCATTTTCAACTGCTGTGCTTATAACTATCTGTAACCTAAAATATGCATGCCTGCAATATATGGGAGTTTTTTATAAATAATTTCTTAACCCTTTTTAAACTACTGATATGTAGTAAGCCATTCTCCACAATGTGTGACCCAATGCAACAATGATAGGAGACAACATTATATTTCATCACTGACCTCAGAATAGCTGTTCTTAGATGACAACACTTTTCAAATGAACTTGAACAAGTTTCCACAGACTGAATTGTGTTAAGTATTGTCTAAAATAAGACTACAGATTCTTATCCCATTACCTTCATCTTTCATATGGTAAAAACAGTGTCTGTATCTTTATCTTTGTGTGTTTTGGCATTTTTTGTCCATTTGGGACCTTTTGACCATTCCATGTTACCAGGGATCACTGCGTGAAAATGGCTCTTGTCAATCCCCATCCCATTACCTGAATTAGTTTTATAAATCCTGTCTCCCTCAATGGGTTAACTACTTTGTTTTTCTCTCTCCTACCTACCTTGCCTCTTCCAGCAGTGCCCCCTCTGTTTTACTCCTGCTTCCTTACCCTTTGTATTCTAATCACTGCTTTCTATTTAGAAGCTCTGTTTCTTGCAGTCCCTTTGTAGCATCTGATGAAGTAAGCCACTGCTTACAAAAGGTTGTACATCCATGATTTAGGTGCAAGTCGACCCTGCCTTCTGCAGACAAAAAGTGAGTCATGACTTCTGCACGCAGGTCTTAATCTTTTCTGATCTGTTTCACGGGTCCAGGGGAAGCTCATTGTAGAGCTTTGTCCTGATTAATGCAACTACACTTTAAGATTATATATAAGTATTATCTAAGTTCATGGGGAAAAAAGACGTAACTCTGCTAAGCAAGAAATGAGAGACAAGACAATGGGTGGAACAGAATGCCCAGGTAATAACAGATAGCTAAACTCTATAATGATTAAAATGGTGAAAAGCTTTACAAGATGATGGAAAACTTTACAGCCCCTTTTAACCATGGATCTTGATCGTTTCATGACAATACGTTCATCCTGTTGATTCAACCACTTAAAATAAATTGACTTGAAGTAGATAAAACATGTCTGCAGTGAAAAGGGGGAAGATGAAGTTCCTGGAATGGCACATCACTGGCAAAGCCTTAGCAAACAGGCAAACAAATTATTTTGAGAATAATTTGTTTCCATGATAAAACTAACACCAGGGCTATGAATAATGATCCTATGAACAGAACAAATTAAAAAGAGGGACAGTGATTCTCCTCAAGCATTATGGAATATAAATATATACATGCCAATTCCCACTGACATTAAGGGCACTTTTACACGTGGTTTGGGCATGGGGGGGGACGACACTTTAATTAAAAAGGCTCTGAGACCACTCTAATTAAAGCACCACCTTGTCTCCTGCATCGGCACCCCCACACTTAAAAATGGCAGTGGGGGTGCTCATTTGAAGAGCTTTAGCTCAAGTGTCCCCAGCACCATTTTTAAGTGTGGGGACACTAATACACGAGACAGAGGAGGCTGCTGGAGCGTGACAATGGTCACAGTCCAGCAGATTCAATTAATCAAGTCTGCTCCGATGTGCTGGAATTTCAGCGGGTTGGAGCAGTCTTGGCACTTGTGTATAGGTGCCCTAAGGTTCTTTTACACAGGTGGCAGTATAAAAAATAGTGAAGGCATTCTTGTCTATTTTGCCACCCATTCACACTGTTTAGAGTGGTGTAAAATGGCCTCCCTGTAAAGGAGAATCAGCCAGTTTACTTTTATTTGTTCAGGAGAGTCAAATTTGGCCGCCTAACTTAAAGTCAAACATTTAAGGCATATTTCAGAAACAATTCATAAGATTTTCCCACCAGTAAACCATGTGCTAAATGACACATTTTAAAAAGGAGCAGAATCAAAATTTCATTTACAGAATAAAAGGGTTGTACTGAACGCAACATTGGAAGAGAACTTGCCAGAGAAAACAGAAGACTTAATAAGAGAAGGGCTCAAGAGAATTAAAAAGAAAAGTTTGTGAGCTGCCCACAGGCTTTTTCTTTTTTAGTATCATATTGAAAGAAAAGTACTTGTGGTTGATTTATCATGTTGTTTCATTTCTTGCATATAATTTACATGCAATGTAAATAGGGTAAATGATTATTTTTGCATTGTATTCTTAGGCCTTGATCCAAAGCTTACTGGAGTTGATACAAAGTTTCCTAAGCTGCAAAATGAAAAGTCTCCAAATAACTGGCCTGTTATATGGAAAGGCTCATTAGCAAGTGTTTATTTCTTGCAGTCATTTAACAATCAGGGATTCAGCCTCCAGTTCAGCAAAACTTTAAGCACATGCCTAATTACTTTGCTGAATTAAGGTTTAAATCCAGATTCTTATCTGAACTGCAGCAGGCATCTGCACAATTGAGCTGGCAATACAATGATAACCTTTCTCAGAATTTCAGAAGTTTCCCATTCTAGTTCCATGTAGACAAAACAGTGCTGCAGCCTATAATGAAAAATTAAAATAATCTGAATTGTTGTTCCTCTTCAGGAAAAAAAATTCTGCACCAGTTCAGTCTTAGGAAAAGATATGTGTCTGTTCTTGTTTCATAAGAACGTCTTTGCTCATCCTCAGTGTTTTGATTTTCTCATCTTTCTGCCTAGAGAGCTCACTGTGTAAATCCTCCTGCCTCAGGAGCAAAAGAAACTCCTTATTTGGGTGGCAAAACAAAGCCATGTGTCTGAAATCTGTGTGTCTTCTGATCCTTCTAATCCACTGTTGGAATGAGCCGGACAAAATGACCTCATAGGTCTTTTCCAGTAAGATCATAGAGACTTAGCAGTTCTTGTGGGTAAAATGTCAGGACTCGGATATTTATGACCAAACTTACCCCCAAAGCACAAAGGTGGGGTTATTTGCAGGGGAAGGAATCATTTTCATGTTCCTACCATAGAGTGGTAGTGCCTGCCTATCTATGACTACATTAATGTAGTATATAACCAGTTCACAGTCCTTACTGCAGTACTCACCAACCGGTCCATCCCAGTCGACTGGTCAATCCTGGAGCCTCTGACAGGCGATCTCAGTCGCGGGGGGGGGAGGGAGGCAAGTTCATCCATGCTCAGCCCCCTGAAACTGAGATTGACTGTCAGAGTCTCCAGGATCGGGAGCAGTGGGACGTACATGTGGAGCAGCCAGGACACACTCCAAGAGTGACAGGATGGCAGTGAGACACAGATGGCTGGGCTAAGCTGTGCCCTCTGCCACCGGGGCCAGGCTGGGTGAGTGGGGTGATCCCCCTCCATGCCCTGCCACCCTAAGGTGAGGAAGGGACTGGGGCAAGGGCAGGGGTAAGTGGGGCCCCAGCCAGGCCAGGGAAGGGTTGGAGCTCAGGCAGCTCATCCAGGGGCATGGGAGGGCTGCATGCACCCTGGTGGAGGCCCAGAGGCCACATGCCCTCCCAATCTGTGTGCAGGGCAGAGGTGGCTGCCACTGCATGCTGGGCTTTGTGCCCTGAGCCCTGTGTACAGATCGGGGGGGGACACGTGCCCCCTGAGCCTTCGCAAGGGGGCATGCAGTGGCAGGAGTCCCCCTGCATGCCTGGATGAGCCACCCAGACTCCAACCCTCCTCTGGCCCGGCCGGGGCCCCATTCATCCAATGGCAGAGAGTTTGGCAGCATAGGTGATGGAAGGGGGTACTAATGGGGCTTACCCCCACCAAATGCAGGGCAGCAGTAGGGCTCATGCAAGGCAGCCCAGCCACAGACTTCCAGTGGCTGCAGCAGGGGTGGGGAGGGGCATGCACACAGTGGTGAGCAGGAGTGAGGCAGGGGCAGGTGCTGCACAGCTGGGGTGGGCACAGGATGGAGTCATGAGCAGCTCACCTGGGGGGCATGGGGAGGCGGGGGAAACACAGCCCGAGAGAGCATGTGGGGCATGTGCCCCTGGATCTGCACATGGGGCAGGGCAGGCTGGGGCTGGGGCAGCACCAGGCTCTTCCCAGCATGGCTCTTCAGCCATGCAGCTCTTGGGCTGGGTAGCAGTAGCACTTGGAGTGGGGCTGCAGGTACCTGAAAATTTGCTGGAGACCTCCCACCCCCTCCCAGTACTGCTGCCATCAGTGCTGCCACCTGGCCCAAGAGCCATGCTGGGAAGAACCTGGTGTCACCCTGGCCACAGCCCACCCCACATGCAGATCTGGGGGCATGTGCCTCCCTGTGCTCTCCCAGGCTGCATGCCCCCCTTCCCTGTGCCCCCTGGATGAGCCCCTCATGACTCTGTCCTGAGCCCACCTTGCCCATGCAGGGCCTACCCCTGCTCCACTCCCTTACTCACTGCTGGGAAGGGGGAGCAAATTGAGGCCCCAGCAGTAAGGGAGGGAGGGAGCTGGGCACAGGTTGGAGCAGAGGTTGGGGGGTGGGGGACAAGCAGAGGCATGTGCCCCCCGAGCCTTCACTTTTTCCACCACTCAGCCCATCCAGGCCCACTCCCCCCAGCCCCTGCTCCTGCCTTTTCCCCTCTCCTTCCGTCACCGCTGGGGCCTCCATCTGCCCCCACCCCACGCAGCTCTTTCCCCTCCCCCTACAGACTTATCTGCTGGGGGCGGCAAGCACCCAAATAATTTTTTCTCCCTCCATCTTTATTGCCCCTCCTTTCCTGCCTGCGGACTCACCTGCAGGGGTGGAGGGCAGCATAGGGTAGATCTTGGGTTGCTTTTTAATTCAAAAAGTGATCTCCTACCTAAAAATGTTGGAGACCACTGCTTTACTATCTTTATCCTCCCATTTATTCTTGATGATGGTTAACTATTGGAACAAGCTACTCAGAGAAGATGTGCAATCTCCATGCTTGGAAACTTTCAGAAGCAGGTTAGACATACACTTGGATGGGGTGGTGTAGTCAGGGCTGATTCTGCCTTGAGCAAGGGGCTGGACTAAATGACCTCATAAGGTCCCTTCCAGCCCTACCTTCCTATGATCCTAATACCTATGTTAAGCATAAAAGTACTATTAACCCTACTTTGCAGGCAGGGAACTGAAATGAAGGTGGTAAGTGACTTGCCCAAGGTGAAATGGGAAGTCTGTATTAAAACAGTGACTTGCAGGTAGGTCCCCAAAGTTGTAGGTTAATGTCCTAACTACTAGACCATCCACTCTTACTCTTCCCTTGGCTTACTGTTTCCTCACCCCAAGCCCTGACCTCATGGAGCTGAGTCCCACAGAACATATGAGAAGAAAACTTCTAACCTTTAAACCTCAATAATCCTACCCTGCTTTCTTCCTAGTGGTACTATTCCATCTAAGGCCCTCTAGCAAAACAGTCTTCTTCTTGACAACCATCAATCCTCTGGATGATGATATATATGGAGCCATCACATCTAGACGTTCAGTGCATATACCTAGGTAAGAGTATGGAAAAGTGGAGGCTGCCCTAAACTGAACATCCCCCTTTTAGACTATTGAGACAGAATTCAAAAGCCAGACTGAGTCCAGATATTCAGTGCCTCCGTGGTTATAGCTTCTTCCAGAAAGCAACAGATTAGAGCTGCTGCTGACTGTTTAATACCTAGGCAAGGTCATGTTTCTGTCAGGGTGCTGTCCCTTAGCCTTTCTCCAGCCAAGAAATACCCACAAGGCAGTGGGAGGTAGGCTTTAGAGGTACCCTATACTCATCTTACTCTGGAAGTTGCAACATTGTGGTATTTTATAGGAGCTATCCTGCCATGAGGAGCCCCACCACATTAGCACTAAACCCTCAGTTGGATGCAGTTTACAGTCATATCCATAAATAAGAAAGTAAAGAAATACTGTAGGGAAAAACACATAGGGTGCATCCAGACGAGCTCACATGTGCCACTTGCAGCATCTCAAACCCCATTCAGACACTGCAAGATACACGTACAGGAACAAAAAAAAAAAACATTCCTCACATTGCAAATTTGCAGTGTGGGGGCAAAATTAGACCCCTGGACATCCAGGGGTCAAACAATACCCCGGAGGAAAAAAGTGGGGCAGGGCATGGTCCCAGACCGTACCCTGAGGCAACTGGAGGCTCAGTCTGGTAACCTGCCGTGTCTCTGTGGTTGGCCCTTTCCCTGTTTGTTCCCCCAACCCCCCCATTCATTCCTCTCTCAAGGCTGGAGACAAGCACGGGAATGAGCAGGGGGCTAGAGACAAGCAGGAGAATGAGCAGGAGGCTGGAGACAAGCCCCTGGAGATGAGCTGGAGACTTCCCCTGCTGTCTCCAGCCTCCTGCTTATTCTCCATATCCCGCCCCCCCCCCTCACACACCCACCATGTGATAAGGAAACCAAAAAGCAAACATTTATTTTTTTATGATGTTAGAGACACTGGTAAGTTTCGAAATTGCTTTAACATTGTAAATATAGCAATAAAACATTGCCCAACTGATCAATCCCTCTCTCTCGCTTGAATCTAATTGTGGAAGAATGTGTATTTTGGGGTATTTTAAAAAGTGAATTTAGGATGCTGCTTCAGCAGTCTAGTTGACCTGAGGGGCTAGTGTCCCCAGATACCAAGTGGCTGGGCCTCAGAAGTTCCTGAGAGCAAGTAGTCCTGAGTTACTGGCCGGGGCAGGTTTTTATACTGCTGGGGCCAACACAGGTGCTGGCCCCAGGTTCTAGCTCCCCCTGGCTGCAGATCCAGGAGGAGCCAGGCAGGGTTATTTTGCCCCAAGTGGCACAATTTGCTCCACAACTAATTGCATGTCTGGGCATGTGCCTTGAGGCAAAAAGCCCTGGTCAAATTTTCACCATTCTTGTTTGAGCTGCTGCAAGCACATGTGCTTGTGTGTGTTGACATGCCCATAGATTGTTAAGCCAAAAGACCACAGACATGCATGCAGGAGGTCACACTATGTTAATACAGTCCACTATCTTCACCAGTCTTCCAGGGCTGGGAAATCTTTTTAACTTATAAAAGGTGCTTTCATACCCCTTTCCCTTGTGCTCCTCTCCTGCCCCAAGCTAGAGAGAACTAGAAATCCTTCAAAAAAGCAGACTGCATACCTAGGGCCCGTACGTTCCAAAAAGCATTATAATCATAGCGAATTTATGTAACCCAAACATCAAGAAAGGAAAATTTGTGCCTGTTGGGAGTCTCTTTCCTGAAAAGAAAATGGAAACCGGGATTGCCAGGGAGAGATATCAAACCTTCACTTTGCATCCATGAAAACTGCAGATACATTGGCAATAGCTAGTTCCCTGCAAGCATCAGCATAGTGCTAAAATACTTTCCAGAGACAGTTTGTGCCCTTCCACAGCTGCCCCACTGGATAAGTTTCAAAGTCAGAATGTCCCGTGGAATGGAAATTCTTAAAAACAAACAAAAAAAATAATAATTGGAAAAAATAAAAATATTTCCATTAAAGTTTTCCCCCTCAGTTGGCTGATCTCCATTTCATCCTATCTCAATTCCTGGGAATACTTCAGGCTGCTTCATTAGCTAATTACTGCTTATGCTAGGAGGGAGCCTGGGAGCTTCAACCTCAGAGTGAGGAACCCAGAAGTCTTGAGAGCCTCAGTTCTCAGGGCTTCGTGGTTCCTCACTCTGCAGATCTGGGGATATGGAGACCCCTATTCTAGCTGGATTTCTCAGAGTTTGAGCTTCTGGCTGTGCAATGAAATTTCAAAATGGAGTGGGGAGCCTAGAAGTCCTGAAAGTTCAGCTTGATGTAGGTCTGCCAGGTCTTTCAAGTGATACATAAATCCCCAGTGGCTCTGCTATTACCTTGGATTAGCAAGAATCAAGGGGAAAGCAACATTGCTGCAGCTCAGTTTGTCTTCAGAGCCTGCATTCTGCAACACCTGTGTGAGAGATCGCTTACCCAACCTCCCATAGTGATCACAGTTTTGTTTTGGCTACCAGTGAGCAAACAAGAGAGAGAATGATGGGCCTTCCCCTTTTCAAACAAAAAAGTAGATGATGCACCATCCCTCAAGGTGTGAGAAACTCCCACAAATAAATCATAGAAATTAAATTTTGAGCACTGCGTAGGTGCCTAGTTTAAATCCTATAATCCCAAAGAGTGCTTTAGTGCTGCCACTCCCTAGCAACCTGAAAAGAAAAGCTTGTTTTACAATTCCCCTTAGCACCTTTAGGTGTGGATGGCTGAGCTATATGGTAAGCTATATTCACTGTGAACTATATTCTGAGCTATTCAGGAGTTTTATGACATGTATAATCAGAGGCGGAGTCACAAACTGATGAATACATATTTGTTTTGTCTTCTGTGTATTGCACTGAAGTCCTGTTGGCACTGAGCACACGGAAGTATGTGGAAAACAGAGATAAAATATCTTTAAATCTGTTACCCTAACCTGAAGTTTAGACTAAATTACATAACCTAATGCTCTTGATTCTGGACCCTAAAACTGGATCATACCAGGCTCAGTAGTTTTTAATACACATTTCTGTTAAACATGTATGTTCTATATGGCCATATTTCATGTATAAGGAAAACTGGTCTTTTCACAACAGCTGTAATACACACAGACAGTCTTTTCATTCTGTGAACCAATCATTTACAGTTGATATCTGTTTTTCATAACCAGTAGTATTTTTTTTTTTGTTAAATCAAAACAGTGATATAGGAGGGAAAAGCAGAGGTTGCAGGAGGACTCTACAGTGATCCTTATTACTTATCCTGACATGAATATTTCCTGGTTATACTCCTTTAATACTATTAAGAGGTGCTAGAGTAATAACCCATAGGGAACAGAAGCAGTGGAAGAGTTAAATTTTCCTTATCAGTTCAATGTTTTATTCTGTTCATACAATAAAGAAAGAGTGAATGATTGGCAACTGTGATGTGGATGCCTGGCCCCTAGAAACCTAACTAAGATCAACACATTTTACATTCAGGCCACTGAACAGACACTAGATAGGAGTAATATCAAGTGACTGCCAAAATAGGCTAGATTCACACCAGTAACCTAAAGGCTGTTTTCTTCCTGATAGTATTTGGCAAGTTTTAGAGAATCTGAGGTTAAGGCTGGCTGGAAAACAGAAATTCTGTTTTGAGAAATAATATGAGGTTTAGGAATTTGCTTTTGTTCCAATATGAAATGAAAACGAAATACACTGTTTGGAGGGCAGGGGGGCATGCAGGGCAGGCAAGGGGGCAAGAGAAAGAAACAGTCACTCTACAAATAGTTGTGTGGTTAGAGTGCTCGACTGAGACACTGAAACCCCAGGTCAGATGTTTCTGCTCTAAGATGGATCTATTTCAGCACAAAGATTGGGTCAAGGACCCCCTACATGCCAGATGTGTGCCCAAACACCTGAACTATACAGACAGTCCCTGTCAGTCTCTCTTGTTGGAGCTGTCCCATTCAACATACATAATCAGATATTCATTGGGCCAGTGAAATACCTAAGTTCTGAATCAAGGAGAAAAGAGTTAATAATCCAGATGAATCCCCAGTCCACCTGGCTATATTTTCAGGCATCTGTTACCCCAGTTTGCTTTTTTTCCCCTCTGACAAAGTATTGAATGAAGTTCTATCCTTGACCTTAGAAACACTCCTGATGAAGTTGGTCAGAAGCATTATGCTTCTAAAAACACCGTCTATTGAAACATGCTGTTGTGTTGAAATGACAAAAGGTTTTATTACAAATGTTGTGACCATGGTTTAAGCTTAAATTTGACACTTTAACATTTGATGCACAACTCTCAAGTATTTGCCAGTAAATCCTTCATCCACAGAGGAAATAAAAAGAGCGGAAGAATAAGTGTACTGCTGAGAAGAATATTCGTGAGCAAAAGTCACCTCAGTACATGCAGGAAGTGGGTGACACTGAATCCTACAAACTGCCATTTCCTTTCTTCACTTAGTTTCCCTAATCCAATTCAGCAACATAAGTCACAAGAAACACTCGCTATTACCAGCTGTCTAAGGAAAGTGTCAGGACAAAGAGGTATGCAGCCACTAATTTTAACCAGCTGACCACAAGTGGGTTGCTTGTGAGCAATTAACATGACAAATAATGTGGCTTACTGTGTGTGAAAAACCACAGATCTCTCTTTAATCAGAGGCGCAGTCCATGTCCCCTCACTCAGTCCAAGTCTCTGTCAGCTTCCCCATATCACTTACCTTGATATTTGGGTCACTGGAAGAGGGCCCTGCCCTTAGGGACAAGTACAACTTACAGCTGCTGCTCCACAGGACCTCCTTCAAAGTGCAGCCTGCTACCTCCCCTTGCAACTGCCTCATGTCTCACAATGTCCTCGGTCTATCGTTGGGTTTCTTAGGCCTGGGCCTTGCTCTTAGGCCCACTCAGTCTCCGCTGAGCTCCACCCAGTCCTGGCTTTTCTTCAGACCTCTTTCTCAAGCCAGGTTTGTCTCAGCTCTGGCCTCCCCACAAGCCTCTACACCATCTCTAGTAGTGTAACTGAAGGGAGAGTGGTGGGGATGATGGGGAAGCACCCCCAGCTCTTACTTAGTGAGGAGATGGCAAAAAAACAGCATCTACTTTCACTGCTCTCCTAGCTACTGCTTCTGCCACTGGCAACCCAGCTGTAGCCCCTGCCTCATGTGCCACCACCAGGTGCAGAGCTACCCAGTTATGCCTCTGATAGTCTCCACATCTTGAGCCCAGACTTCTCCAGCAGGAGCTACTCTGCCTCTTACTGATGAAACCCTTCCTTTATATACCTGTCAGAGCCTCCCAGTCTGTTGCCTAAGTTGCCCCTTTTAAAGAGCCCTTCCTCATTAACTTATTATTTCCCCCTTCATCTCCTTTTTTGTGTCTCATCTCTTGTGTCTTGAACTCAGCTGGTGCTCTTGAGGGCAGGGTTTGTCTGTATTTTTGGTTAAATTTCAGTGCAGCCCCTGAAGTCTTTAGGGGCTATTGGGGTTTGAGGACAAACCACCAAATATGTCAAAGACAATACTATGATTAGGCCTGTGCGAATAGGGAACTATTTGATTCGGGTTTGAATTCAGCTGATTCAGATGCCAGCAATTCAATTCAGAGCTCCTAATCAGTTTCCCACTTTGATTCAGCTGAATCAGCTTTGAAGCTTCAAAGTCCATTCGGAGATTCAGCCATAGGATAATGGGGAATCAATGAAATATCTATAAATTTGTTTTTGTCTGATTTGGATGAAACTTTCAGGGGTGGTAGCCTCTGCTGAGAGCATAAAGCCTACCAAGTTTCAAGGAGATGGGTACAGGGGTTCAGGGGAAATTGCACCCCAAATTCATGAAAGCAAAACTCATGTCACATGTATGTGTCAAGTCATGGTAGGGTCAAAACTGCAGGGATGGTAGCCCCTGGTGAGGCCACTAAGCCTGCCATGTTTTGAGGAGATGGGTGCAGGGGTTTGGGGGAAACTATCTCAAGCTGCAGACAAGCAAAACTCATGACATGGGTGACATTGTGTGCGTTACAGTGCAGCGGGGTGAAAGCTGCAGGCCTGCAAGGCCCTGTGGAGGCCACAAAGCCTGCCAACTGTCAAGGAGATAGGTGCAGGGGTTCTGGGGCCCTGCGCCTCTAGCTGCTGACAGGCAAAACTTGTGACATGAGTGGTTGTGCAACTGACTGTCTCTGTCTTGGGGCAGTTGGTTGTCTGTATTGATTATTTCCTCTCCTTAGTCTGTGGTTTTGTAGGTGTTAATCCTTGCTTGTTAACTCGTTACATTAGCTAGCTACTGTGTATTGAGCTGGTCCCTGAGTGAATCATGATTGATTGGTAACACAGTAGCTTAGCAGCCAGGCCTGCAGTAGTTTCCCCCCTCTCCCCCAAGACAGTCAGTTGCACAAGAACCCATGTCACGAGTTTTGCCTGTCAGCAGCTAGAGGTGCAGAACCCAGAATCCCCTGCACCTATCTCCTTGACATCTGGCAGGTTTGTGGCCACAGCAGGGGCTAGCAGGCCTGCAGGTTTCACCCCGCTGCACCTTAACACACACAGTGTCACCCATGTCACGAGTTTTGCCTGTCAGCAGCTTGAGGTACAGTTTCCCCCGAACTCCTCCATCTATCTCCTTGAAACTTGGCAGGCTTTGTGGCCTTACACGGGGCTAGCGTCCCTGCAGTTTTCACCCCACTGTGGCTTAATATATACACGTGACATGAGTTTTGCTTTCAGAACTTTGGGGTGTAGTTTCCCAGAAACCCCTGCACCTATCACCTTGAAACTTAGCATGCATCATGCTACAGAGGCTACCATCCCTGTGACTTTCATTTGAATCAGCCAAAAGCCAACAAAGTTACAGATGTTTCACTGATCCCCCCGTTATACCTTATGGCCGAATCTCTGAACCTTTTCTGAATCAATTCAGAAGCTCCAAATTGATTCAGAAAACCTAAAGCTTCCTGCAGTTCGATTCAGATTTGTAGAATCAGCCTCCAAATCATCTCCAAATCCAAATCATGACCCAAAGCTTTGCACAGCCCTATGATCATTTACAGTTATTTTTAAATTATGATTTAGTTTAAGATCTCTCATTGCAGCCCAAACTTCCTAAAACTGTGAAGAAACTGTTTACCCTTCACAGGATCCTGTGTACTACTTTACCTTTAAATTACCAGTAAGTGGTCTCTAATTTGTACTGTCACTTCTGCTATGTACTTGGCTAACACTGACTCTACTGGCCCCAGATCCATGCCAGCTACAATGGAAATTACAGCACATTTCTCCTATGCCATCTTTGAGGCTTTGCAGACTTACTCACCTTAGAACCATCAAACTGACAAACTCTTAGTTTGCCCAGACTAGAAGTGGTATGGCTTGGGGAAAGGCAATACTGGTCAGCTCCAGATGACTCCCTCTTGGTGGCTGCAAATTCAAGAGAAATGACATCCAAACACCATGTATGAAAATTAAAACTTCCCTTTCAGAACAAGGAGAATCATTAAGCCTAGTGATTATATGCACAAATGATGATCCAGTCCTATTTCTGGAAAAGCTGGCTTCATATATCTTAGGTAGTTGTGGAGGTCTCTCTCACTTATCCCTCAATGTCGTGGCCTCCCAAAAAGCAGCTAAAAAACCTCCCATTTCCTTATACTGCTCTGCATTATCCCTAGACTCTTCCCATTTCTAGATATCTAGCCAGCCAGCTTTTATTTCATGCTCATTGCAGTGGCATCTATGCTCCTTCAGACACCCCTGGATATGCCACGCATTGGCATCCAACATTCCACATTAGCTAACCAGGCCAAGATGAGAAAGGATTGATTCAAGAACTTGAAGGTCATTCTAGCCTTCCACCTGCCTTTTGGCAACCCTAGTTTTACAACCTGACACTAGAACAAGGATGGGCACCTGAGCTTACAAGAAGGTTGGCCAGAAGCCAGTATTTGCTTTGAGCATGTAGATAGCATACCTTGTGCTGTATCAACTATATTTGCTCTTTAAAACAGCACTGGCCAGCAACACGTGTATGCAGATGGCTCCCCTTCTCTTTTGCAAAATGGGTAAAAAGTTGTCCAGGATCAGGGGGAAGGGGTCCACCCAACCACCCTTACACTTTTCTCTGAAACACACAATGGAGCGATGTAAAAAATGACAGTGAAAACTGATAGTGAACTTATAGGCAATTAATATATACTTCTAGTGGGATGAATGTCCCTTATTGTTTCACTGAATTACAGGGTGCAAATTGTAATTCCAGCTATAATGAAATAATGTTAATATTGTATATTGGCAAAATATTACATGACAAATGCTCTTTATGTAAATCAGACTTATGTATCATTATGCATTGGCCTATATACATACACAAAGCACACAGCTCCGTAGTCACTGTGCAGCATGCATCTTCAGGTTACTCCCTATGCTAGCTATAACTAAGACACTCTTGTATTCAACAACATAAGCCTGAGGAACATAACTGAGGACTTGGAAACATGCAACGTGGGGCACTGGCAGATGTGCAGTTCCCCACTCTGACTCATTTAACTCATGACACTTCACAAAAAAGCACCGTGCATTAGAATGACACCCCCCACCCATACTTACAGAGGAGACATTTGCTGTTGGGTCAGGGGGCGGGGAGTGGGGAAGAAATTGAATTCCACTTCAGAGCTGATCCAGGGTAGAAGCCTACCAGCAGCCTCTCTCCCCTAGCCCACCCCCACTTGCTGCTCCAGTGCTGTCAGCAGAAAGAGAGGAGGGAAAAAGAAGTGCAAGGGAGCTGCCATCTGGGGTTTACCCAACCAGAGCTGGAGAGGGAGGGGACTGAGAGGGGCCTGTGAGGCAGGGAGCATCAATCCACCTGCCCACCCACTCGAGCTCAGGCTGGGCAAACCCCAGCCCACTGCTCCTTCCCCCTCCCTTCCAGCAGACAGCATTGGGGGCAGGGCTAGGCTGCATCAGCCCAGCCCTGATCATGTGTCGGGCTTGACAGAAGTTACCTAAGGTGCTCCTCTTTGGAGTGCCTTCATCTGATCTCCGATTAGATGAGAGTTAATTTGTCATGCAATTGGCCACTTTTAAAGTGATCTGTAGCTCTGCACGTGTATCATGGCATAGCTGTAGAGTGGTTTCAGGGGCCCAATCATGCAACAAATGTCACTTCTGTCAGCACCCATGATAATAGGACACAGCTAGAAAAATAGGAGATGCCCCAATATCACAAAGGGATTATGATTTGAGACTTGATTTTTTAATGGGTAGAGCTGAGATGGGGCCTAATCCTGCTTCAGTGAATTAACATGGCACATTCTTTCAGTGATTTTATTGGGCACTAGATCAAGCCTTTGAACACATTAGAGTTAGATTATGCTAGCTGAAATTAAATAAGTGCAAGAGACTGATCCTGCATGGATTGTGAAACATGATGATAGTGAACTTATAGGCAATTAATATATACTTCTATAGAAGAATGCAAACTATCGGGAGGTTTATTCTGTGACATAAACAAATAGGTATTATGAAATGGAGTACAATCATTGTATATTCGTTTACCTATACTGGTGAACAGCCATCAAAACAATGTATAGCCCAACTTATGTGGCATATTGAAAATATAACTGTAAGGTAAATAGTTGTAAGGAACCCTATACTTCTAATAACAAAGACAGAGTCTTCTTTCGTTAAGCTGATAGGAATCTGTGATTCCAGAGCACAATGTTTCAAGTTATCTGTCCCTGGGAACTTTTATGTAGACCTAGTGTGTATCACAGTTACGTTTGTGATGCTTCAGGGGAGCCACTGATTCCTCTATTATTAATTTTCTTTTACACATGATTTGAGACAGGATGAATATGGACGTTTATCTGTGGCTAAAAGGGACAGAACTAGAAGCAATGGCCTCAAGCTACAGCAGGGGAAATTTAGGATGGATTTTAGGAGGAATTTTCTGACTATGAGGGTGGACAGGCACTGAAACAGGCTACTAGAGAAGTTGTGGAATCTCTACTCTTGAACCTTCAGAAATGGATTAAACAGGCACTTGGCTAGGGTGGTTTATTCAAGACTTGAAGCCTTCAACAGGGGGTCAGACTTGACCTTGTGAGGTCCCTTCCAGCCCTAATTTCCTATGATCCCTTTTCCATTTCCTCTTTCCTGCATCCTCTTTCCTTAAGCTGTCCTTTTGTTCTGCTCTCTCCTCAAAAAGGCTGGTTAAAGACCACTTGACTTCTAGTTTCTGATCCGTTCATTAGGTGATCCCCAACTGGCATCACAGTTGATAAAAGTCCCCCACTGGATAATCCATCCCTTAGTTACCAACCCACCTAGGCACACTGGTTTTTTTTTTAAAGTGGCAGTCAACCCTTTATCCAAAGCATCTTCCATTGGAATGGAGAACCTTCAAGGTTTAACAGCGTTTGCTGTTGGTCCTGTGTCTCCATCTTGGAAGTTTGTCCAAGAAAGAGGTAAAAAGACATTGGAGAAGTTGAACTGACTTTGCAATCAATTTGAAAGTTGCATTTTGAGATGCATATATACTGACAGTCCATAACATCAAGAAGAATGCGTAAACTGTATATAGACAGATTCCCCAAATCATCACAGGCAAAATTAAGGCAGAGAGATATGACAGACTTGGTCACACAACAAGTCAATGGCAGATTCAAGAATAGAATCCAGACCTCCTGACTTCCAGTGTTGCACAGACTGAGTGACCATAAGGCCTTCGTGATAAGAGCTAATAATCTGGACAAGATTCAAGTTTGCCGCGTGGGGTCAGATATTTAAAAGAGCTCAAGGTCAGAGGTTCAAGTGCTTAAAAACCACTATCAGGACTACATTTTCAAAGAACTTAGCACTTATTTAAGCCCCTACAGAAGGGTCATATCTTCAAAAGGGGTCAGCACCTAATGTGGTAAGTTGTATTGAAACCCCACCCACTTATATAGGTAACTAACTGGGAAATGGGAATTTTTAAAAGTCTGTCCTCTATTGGAGAAAGATGGGTTATTTTATTACCAATCAAATAACCCAGTTTCCCCCATCACAGTAACAACTGTCATTGCTGTGATCATATTATGAAGACAAACAGCGTGTAAATGAAAAGAATGGGTTTCAGAAAGTCAAACAAGCACCAAACACAATACTTCTACTTCCATCAGTATATGCTTAAAGGCAGAACTTTCAAAACCTGCTTCATTAGTAAAAGCTCTTTGTGGCAGTGGAAAAAGAGATGCAGGAAATCTGAAACAAAGTGAGATGTTTTGGTTGCTCATTTATACATCATCTTATAAATAAATGTATTTGCACTGCAGAATATTTATAATTCCACTACCAGGGGGTTAAGAATTCTTGGCATGCATCTCAAGGGCTAAACTGGAGTTTATTCTTTTAGTGTCCTCAGCATTCCTATTGGCTAGGCTAAACATTGTCAAAAGAAAGGACACTTTTTTCACTGAAACAGATCCCAGATGCTAATAGAAACAGCTCCAAGGAGCTCAGCAGAGCAGCCGATTGAGATTTCTGAAAGATGCTCAGACTATCTGTATGGACCTCTAACTCTTTAGGACTGTTCTGCTGTCTCTAAATCAGCATTAAGAATTTTTTAGAAAAATCAGAATGAGAGCTTTGATTCTCCAGCATACTGAACCTAATACAGTTAAACATGAGAAACACATTTGGCTTATTATCAGTAGTGGTCAGACTCCATTTTATATTTACCAGCTTTGAGAATATATTGAAAAGCTTGTAAATGTAGCCTTTGGGATCTGTAAATTATATTTTATTATCACTTTAGGCCTGCCCCTGTTTGCCGTTGTAACACTAAGCTATTACTACAGTTGTGTTGGCTTCAGTAAAGTTGCTGCTGATTTATCCATCTATGAGAGAACAGAATCCAAAGCTTTGTAAAGAAACTGCTTGACCTACATTTGAATCTAGGGTGACATGTGTTAATTCCTTCCTCAGTGATGACTGTAAAATGACAAGACACATCCACTGTTCTTTCACTGAATAGTGTATTTAGTAAACACTATTTAATAGTCTGCTTATACATTAAAAATTCCTTTTCAAAGTTTCATTTTTCCTATTAGAAGTCTATTATATCATTAGATACTTAGCCAGCTTGTTTCAGGAGCCTCTGACCCTACTGTATAATATTTTTAATACAAAGCTAGCAGCAATTAAGCCAGTTGATTTTGGATTTCCAGCTTCCCCTTTAAAAATCCAGTTGCTCATTTGAGATTTTCCTCTTTTGAAGATGCTCAGATATCTCCCTCCAAGTTGAAAGAAGCTTTCTGGGTTCTTTTGTTGAATTAACATAGAAGTATAGGAGAAGATACTAAAGTATCTCATGCCTTTCTTACAGGTTGGCAAGAGCATGAGAGTCAAGATGTTATATTTTATGCTCCATTAGACCTAAATCAACAATTTCCAGTAATTCTCTGTAATACCAACACACATGAGCACTCAATATAAGGATAACCGTCTCAGTTTAATGTGTAAAACAATATTATATAAAAAGGATTTCAAAATATCATACCACATTATTATGGCTGGTGATGTTTTTATTATAACAAGTTAAAAAACATCATGACACTTTCTCTAGAATTTAGATTGATTTTTGTCATGTCAAAATTCCTCAGAAGACCAGAATTGTTAATGTTTTCCAAAATGTTCTGAAAATCAAAACATTTGATCAGCCCTGCTGTGATTTCCTAATGAAAAACTGAAATTTCAATTTAAAAAAAAATCTCATAAAACATTAGGTTCAAGAATTTTTAACTAGTTGTAGTTTTGAGCCAATGCTACTAAATATATTAAAACATTTTCTAAATATAATGTCCAAATGGACACATCTGCTGCCTAATATTATGTATAGATTGGAAAGCCAAATGGCAAAAAGAAATGAGACTTAAATGCTGCAAGTTGTGGAGACTTATTTGCCATCAGCTGAACAATTAACACATTTCTGAAATATGAAGCCAAAGCTGCAAAATATTTTATATGTACAATTCATTGGCACTTGCCACCATGCCGGTCTTCAAAAGATGACCACATTACGTTTTGAGATTTCAGTCTTTATAAAGCTAGTGTTATGTGCACGACAAAAACCATTTCCTCACATTGAAGCTATCTTTAGCTGACGGTAAAAAAAATCATCAACACTTGACTGTTTCCAAGACTACAAACACTGTTTCAGAGACCTGGGGACCAGATTTTTAGTGGTTATAACAACAGTATAATAATAAAACCCTTGCTTAGATGATATCCAAGTGACTGACAAAAGTGACAGAGAGCATCCCAAATGCTTAAATGTAATGTTGTTAAAGGCTGGGAAACTATACCCTGAGAGTTAGTTAAAACAAACAGGATATTTTTAGGCACTCAGTACAGTATATGAGTCATGTAATTGATGCAAATGTTTATAAGAAGACAGCAGTACATATATCAGATGTACCAGGGTTCAAAAATATTCTCTAGAATTATTAGATATGTAACATAGGGCTCTTGTAGGGCTTACAAAAGTATCTCAAGAAATTAGGAAGATAAGTCCCATGGAAAGTCAATTACACTTTTGTTCCTAAATCACTTGTAAGCACTTTTGAAAATCCCATCAACCATTCCTTGTCTGACTCCAGTACTGAATAGTACTTCATAACCTTCAACCGTACATCAAGATAAAACCTGAAAAGCTTCTAAAAATACTAAAAGCTTGTTGTTAACCTTCAATGTCTTTCTTAATACACCTTGATCCTGGTTTACCAATGAAGAGTATATGGAATGCATCCTAATAAGGGTTAGAAATCTCTAAAGCCCACAGCAGTGAAGAAACCAAAAACAGAACAAAAACAACTTAAGCACAAACTGAGCAAGATGCATTCGGTGTTATCTTTGGAATGCACAAGTTTCAGCAGCCCTTAAATGGAAGACCCAAATTCCTAGCACATCACATCCTGCTCATATCAGGCGTAGATATTACATGGGGCTTCAACTCCTGGCTGTCAGAAAAATGAAGAATATGGACTCTGTTACCTGCTTGCACCTATTATGCCAGGTATGAATAGCCCATATTTTAGAGAAGTAAAACCAAGGTAAATCATTGAAAGCAATAAAATATAGATTAGCAGATCCAGTTCTCACAAATGTTAAACAAGTGCTATAAGAAAAAACCCCTAGAAAACTCAAACAGATGTAATCTCACACTATCTAGCTCATAAGCTTAAATTATGCTCTACAAATTCCTTAAAAGGGCTTTTAAAAACAAGGAGGTTAAATGCAAAGAACTCATGTTAATGCCATGTACAATTCAAAACACAAATCACAGAAGATAAAGAAATGGAAATACTAAAGTTCCAGCACAATATTCAGGCTGTTGTATTTCAAATCTCAACCTTCTACAGTATTGTCAGTTCCCGTCTTCCTCTGTATATGGAACAATGCTCTAATATATTCCTGTTTATAGTATAAAATGTTTATCAGACATACTATGTATCCAGGTTTGGTAGACACTATACTTGGACCCTTTCATTTTATATTCCTGGAGGTTTTTTGTGCAACCCTAACGTTATACTAGTATTGTTTTATTACATTAAGATGAATACCAGTACTAGTTTGAGATAACCGCTGAGCTGCTACCACCATCAATCAGAGCTTATCCTAAATCTCTTTTTATTTATACCAACTTTACCATGGTTCCACTGTCTTTGGTAGAGTGATTCTCAAGTCACTGCTGCTGGTGAGACAAGATAAGGCTCAAAGTTTCTCCGAGAGCCTTTTTTGAACTGATAGAGACCCTCCCCCCCTTCCCATTTGTGGTGAGTGAGAAGCAGTTCAAAGGTCTTAAAATCTGTCCACCCCTCCCAGAATTTATTTCCTCTACCCCTAATCCTTAGCACTAGTCTTCCACCATCTCAGGACATAAGTAGCAACCACCAGTCATTTACTTCCTAGAAGGGAAAAAAATTGGTTCCTAACTTTCCCTAGACCATTTGTCAGGGCTAGATTACTAAAACCTGACTCAAACTGTGGCACTTGCTTTCACATAGCCTTATAACTGTTTTTCTTTTAATGGGATTCTAATAGCAGGGAAATAAAAAAAGTGATCAAAAATAAGAGTATAAAATGTAAATGCATATGTATAATTCTTCAATCAATGTCCCGCTCTCTTTTTCTCTGTGTATAAATACAGCTTCTCTCTATATAAATATATAACTATACATCTTTGTGTACTGGAGCCCTGGGCTAATGTTGAGCTGACAATAGTGGCACTAATGCTAATGAATTCTGATTATTCGGATCGGTCATTAAACTAATAAGCCCATCTCCAAATTAGCGTGGCTGCTTCAGCCAGCGAAAATTTAATCAAATCTGCTTCATTATTTCAGACGTGGTGCACTTGGCGAAAGTGACTGCGGGAGAGGAGAATGGGACCCTCATCTGATAATTTTATCACTTGACTGCCAGACCATGAAAAAATCGGTGTGATGAAGGGTTTGTTTTTTTTCTTGGGGAGGGATTGTGTGTGTGTGTGTGTGTGTGTGTGTGTGTTGAGAACACTCTCATGTTCCTTCGTAATTAAACTAAAATGGTCCTTTCCTGTTCTGCCCTATAACTCTTTTTTTTCCTTTTCCACCCCCTCACTCTCTTCCCTGCCTTCCCCCAGGTCCTCCCCTCTGCCCCCATCTCAGAGGCTTTGCATGCATGACCAAGGAACAGCTTTCAGCATCCAAAAGAGAGATTGATAAGATTTTTATTAGCGATGCAACAGTACAAACAATATCTCCCTTCCCCAACTCCAGTCTTCTTACAGTGGTATCCTCACACTCTCTCCCCCGCCTGGCCTGTTTTTCCTTTAATTTGTGAAGAAAACAGAAGCTAAACATATCCTCTGGCAAAATTTTAATTTTGACTTCCCTCCCTTTTGTTTATTTGGGTTGTTAGCATTTTAAATTAACCAAGGAATATGACATCTATGCATTAGACACATTTTATACCAGTGCCAGCCTACAGAAGCATAAGGGATGTGTAATATGCAAACAGAGTAGCACACATGCTTTATAAAAGCATAAGCATCTGAACACGTTAAAATACACACAGTAACCTTCCATGGATATATTCTATAGGAACTATAAATCTGGACAAACTCTAAATTTCACTGGGATGGCTCCAGACTGACATCAGTCTGACTAAGAGCACAGTTTGGCCCCTTGAGCATACAAAACAATATGAAAAATGTGGTTGAGCCTACCTTGCAAAGGGACACTCATCCTTTATGCAAATCTAGTTCAGCCATAGAGGCTGGAAATGGTGGAGGAATTCAGTGGTCTCCTTGAGAGATTTTGAGTATATTACATTCCATTCCCAGATGCATAATATAGAAAAATATATCCCAACTCCAGAAAATAACCAAATAACTGAAAAAAAAATATATCAAGCCTGAAGTATGTCTCTCCATCCCTATGTACCTGCTCTCAGTGTACCCATTTCAAATCAAAATGGCTCTGCAGTGTTCCCTGAAGTTTAGCAAATTTAACTCATTTCAACCCAATCAGAAAAAAATGTCCCAAACCCAAACAGCTCTTCTCAGTGAATTCTTTTCCAGAGCTGCCCATCCTCTTTAAATCAAGGCTAACATACCTCTTCTGCCCATGGCAGTGACAGTATGCCATGGTAGAAAGATGTGGTCTCTTAAGTCTCTTGGGTCTCTAGGCAAGAGCCTCCCCCAGGCTCCCAGAGTTATTGCTGCAACGGTTGCGCAGAGTCAGTGGAGCAGGCTCCCAGCCCACCCGCCAACCAGATGGGGCAACTGACAACTGACGCCCAGGAAAAAGTCAACCTATTAAATAGGTACTTTGCGTCAGTCTTTCATCAGCCACATGGGATGCCCATGCCTGCTATGGGACAGGGAAATCTGGGTGAGGGGGATCCCCTACCCTCCATCAATGCTGACCTCGTGAAGGAACACCTTGAGAAGCTGGATACCTTCAAGTCAGCTGGCCCTGACATCCTGCACCCCAGGGTACTCAAGGAGCTGGCGAGCGTCATAGCCCAGCCCCTGGCACGGATCTTTGAAAACTCCTGGCGCTCTGGTGTAGTGCCCGAAGACTGGAAGAAGGCCAATGTGGTGCCGATCTTCAAGAAAGGGAGGAGAGTGGATCTGGCTAACTATAGGCCCATTAGCCTGACTTCTATCCTGGGGAAGATCCTAGAAAAGTTTATTAAGGAGGCCATCCTTGAGGGACTGGCCCAGGCTAACATCCTAAGGGATAGCAAGCACGGGTTTGTTGCGGGTAGGTCTTGTTTGACCAATCTCATTTCCTTCTATGACCAGGTGACCTATCACCTGGACAAGGGAGAAGAGATTGATGTCATATATCTTGACTTCAAAAAAGCTTTTGATCTGGTATCCCAAGATCACCTCTTGGCCAAACTGCCCAGTTGTGGCCTTGGCTCCACCACGATCTGCTGGCTGGGAAATTGGCTTCGTGGTCGGACCCAGAGGGTTGTGATTGATGGCAGTCACTCATCATGGTGCCCTGTGACCAGTGGGGTCCCTCAAGGCTCTGTCCTGGGACCCATACTGTTCAACATCTTCATTAACGATGTGGACATTGGAGTCAGGAGTAGACTGGCCAAGTTCGCTGATGACACCAAACTTTGGGGCAAAGCATCCACACCAGAAGATAGGCGGGTGATCCAGGCTGACCTGGACAAGCTCAGCAAATGGGCAGACGAGAACCTCATGGTGTTTAACACCGATAAATGCAAGGTTCTCCACCTTGGGAGGAAAAACCTGCAGCACCCTTATAGGCTCGGCAGTGCTAAGTTGGTTAGCACTACAGAAGAAAGAGAGGGGGTCATCACTGACCACAAGATGAACATGAGCCTGCAATGCGATGCTGCGGCTAGTAAAGCGACCAAAATGCTGGCGTGCATCCATAGATGCTTCTCGAGCAAATCCCGGGACGTCATTCTCCCCTTGTACTCGGCCTTGGTGAGGCCGCAGCTGGTGTACTGCATCCAGTTTTGGGCTCCACAATTCAAAAAGGATGTGGAGAAGCTTGAGAGAGTGCAGAGGAGAGCCACGCGCATGATCAGAGGTCAGGAAAACAGATCTTACGATGACAGGCTGAGAGCCATGGGACTCTTTAGCCTGGAAAAGCGCAGGCTCAGGGGTGATCTGATGGCCACCTCTAAGTTTATCAGGGGTGACCACCAGGATCTGGGGGAACGTCTGTTCACCAGAGCGCCCCAAGGGATGACGAGGTCAAACGGTCACAAACTCCTGCAAGACCGTTTCAGGCTGGACATAAGGAAGAATTTCTTTAGCGTCCGAGCCCCCAAGGTCTGGAACAGTCTGCCAGCGGAGGTGGTTCAAGCACCTACATTGAACACCTTCAAGAGTAAATTGGATGCTTATCTTGCTGGGATCCTATGACCCCAGCTGACTTCCTGCCCTTTGGGCAGGGGGCTAGACTCGATGATCTCCCAAGGTCCCTTCCAGCCCTGATGTCTATGAAATCTATTTAAGGTTTCA
Organism: Crocodylus siamensis; assembly: GCF_052110815.1. Lineage (NCBI taxonomy): Eukaryota > Metazoa > Chordata > Crocodylia > Crocodylidae > Crocodylus > Crocodylus siamensis. The sequence continues at coordinate 51,862,234 of NC_143403.1, forward strand.
TAGGACAAAACCAACATTATAAACTCCTCCAAAACCAGCAGGTAACCAGTGTAGATCCCTGGTTCACTGGTATCATGTGTTCCAAATAAGAAATCCTATTTAATGTTGAGGGAACCACCACGTTCTGCTCTAGCTCCAGTTTCCAGCTTTATGATCCCGTACAGAGCATGCTGCCATTGTCTAGACTTCAGGTGACAATACAGAGGTTAGAATAGGAAGGTCTGAATCTAAAATGGGTGTAGTCATATGTTCAAAATAAAATTTAAGAAGTCCATCCAGTCATTGCTAGGATCATTTTATTTACTGTATTTATTTGTATACACTTTCTACTTCAAGCAACCTGCCAGATGAAAACATGTACAGTGGCCAGTAACACTGAGGAGACCCACTAATACTCCTCAGAGACCCAGCCACATGCAAAATCATGAAATCCAGACTATTCTGGACCATCACTGTAAGCAAATTTCAGAGTCCATGGTTCATTAACATTTACCTTCTCCATTTTACTGAGGAGGTTCTAACATTAGTGTCTCCATGAATAGCAACTGTGGAACATACAGGGACAGATATACTTCCCAAAGTCTAGACCCAGGCCATGCAAGTCAAATAAGAATAGCTGAGGATAAAACAATATCCACAAATTGTGAACTCTAGTACTACACAGGCAATATTCACTATCAAATAATGGTTCATAAAACTTGTGTATCCTCTAGTTCTGTCCCTTAACCCAACAGTACTGTTATCGTATCAGTCCAAGCCAAAGTGAAAAGCACCCGACTAGCCCTAAACTGTGCCCAAATTTTAGCCAGGAAATGGATGCAAGATGTCAGATAGCACAGCATGGGTTAGACAAGATAGAGAATGTAGTAGCAACAAGTATAGGCAGGGAAATGACTTGGCCAGGGAGACACAAGTCAGTGGCAGAGTTGGAAAATGAACCCAGATCTTCTGACTATTATTTTAACTACTAGACAATACTTTTTGACAATACTGTTTTCAAGGTTAGTACTGATTATGCTGGAAAGCAAAACTCTTGATTGGGGCTCTTAGCAATTCTCTTAAGAAAGTAAAGAGGGAAAGATCTGATTTTCCCTTCTGATGAAAGGCATTGATATTGATCTAGAGACATGTCCAGACCTATTTAAAAGAGGGCATTACCATTATGATTTAGGGATGAAACAGGGGAAAGGGGAGGGGGAGCAAACTACAGATACCAGATGAGGACCTCCTCCCTAAAAAAGAAACCTTTCCTTTGTATAGTACTATTTAGATCACAGCATATCATCCCCACACTGCCTTTCAGTTTCAAAGATGCTTTTCTAATCATGGACTGGCGGAGTCACTCATTTTTCAGCTCCCCTTAGAGGTCTTTGTGTCATCCATATTATATGTGATGTTCCTAAAGAACAGATAGAAACTACAGAAAAACAAGAAAAAGGCCTGGAAGAAAGATTCAGAGAATGAATGTGGTGATCTAAAACTCGAGATTAACAAAGCTAGAGAATATCATCATGGTGGAACTAGGAGAGTATCAGGAAATCGGTTCAGTAAAACAAGGAATCTGCAGATCTCCACATTCTACCACTTGCTTGCTCTTCTTGATGAGTTACAAGAGGACGAATGTTGGTCTCAGTGAAGTGGCATCCAAATGAACAGAATTATAGAAGAAACAAATGATTAACATAGGTGCAATATTGGTGTACCACTCGGAGGTACTCTGAAGCATCATTCATAGATTTCATAGACATCAGGGCTGGAAGGGACCTCGGGAGATCATCGAGTCCAGCCCCCCGCCCAAAGGGCAGGAAGTCAGCTGGGGTCATAGGATCCCAGCAAGATAAGCATCCAATTTACTCTTGAAGGTGTTCAATGTAGGCGCTTGAACCACCTCCGCTGGCAGACTGTTCCAGACCTTGTCTGTTAACATTTGTAATCAGAATATAAATATTATTAAAATATTATTAGGAACACAGTAAATGCTACAAAGCAGTAGCAGCAACAATAATGGCAGTCACAGTAGGCATGTGCAAGGCGGCTAGTATTCACTTTGGATTCAGATTTGGCCTATTTGGGGGACAGTGATTCAATTCGGTGATTCCAATCACTGTTCCAGATGGATTTGGCCAAATCCGATTTGGATATTAAGCAGCCGCCAAATTAGCTGAATCTAGAAATCAGCCCCATGCCCCACCCACTCTCCCAGTCCCGTCAATGGCTGCCCCACCTGGTGCCAGGTCTTAAAAAAGCCCCCACTCACCAGCTGCTGCTCCACGCTACATGGGGGGCTTTGCCACAAGCCCTCTGACTCACGCCCACTCTCCCAGCCCTCCCCCTCACCTCCATGGCTACCCCACCCAGCCCTGGCTCCCGCCTCTTTAAAAAAAAAAAAAATTAAAAATGCCCCACATTCACCGGCTCCTGCCAGGCGCATGGGGGCAGAGGGGGCGAGCCCCCAGAAGCCCCAAGGGCACTGCAGCAACCAGTGAGTATAGGGCTTTTTTTTTTCCTTAAAGAACTGGGAGCTGGGTCCGGATGGGGCAGCCATTGATGGGGGTGGGAGAGTGGGTAGGGATTGGGGGGCTCATGGCAGAGCTCCCCATGCAGCATGGGGCAGTGGGAGCAGAGGGTGGGGCCTGGCAGGGGTCACCCCATGGTTCCCTGCTCCCACCTCCAGCCCCCCCCCCCCCCCCCCCCCCCCCCCCCCCCACTTACCAGCATGGAGTCTGGGTCCAGCTCCCTGTGGCAGTGAGCAGGGATTGCCCGAATCTCCAAAGCTCTCTGAATTGGTCTCTCTTTAATCGGTCTCCTGATTCGATGTGGATTCGGAGGTTCGGCCGGCAAATTGGGCCGAATCTTCTCCAAATTGAATCAGCACGCAAAGCTTCACACAGCCTTAAGTCACAGCTCTAACTAAGGTGTCAGTAAATTTCCCCCTAATCAGAACAGCGCAAAGGTGGGACTAGCTCAAGAAACTCTGAACAATTCTTGGCTGGTAGTAAACATCCTCTCATTTCACTGATATCATTGAGAGTTGGAAGAGCTCAGCATCATGCAGAAACAAGAGCCAGCCCAGGTGTTGAAATCCACTAATAATAGAAATAAAGACTCAAATTAAAACTGACCTTGTATCTACTACATAGCTGTGTCCTCTTTTTTCCTCCTATGAAGGAGAAGAGACGATTTAAAAAGGGGACATAAAAACAGTTCTAAAGCCAGGCCTATAGAAAACATTTTCCTCAATGCGACCTGTAGTCTGTTTTCTCCTCCTTCCCCTCTCATCTACATGCCTTAAGTTATTGCTTTTTCATTTCATTTTATTTTTTCACTTTTTTTGTCTCAGAGGTTATTGCTGTGGTTTTTTATGGAACAGGTTTGCTAAAAGAAAGGTTCAAACTCTCATCTCCCATTGCCTGGAGGTGGCTGGGACATTTAGATTGTCCTCAGAGAAGGCCTATAAGACCTTTAAAAATGACACATAGGTTGGAGAGTCCTTGGATTCAAAGAGACAGGTACTCTGATGGCCTTCTCAACTCTCTTTTCTCTTGTCAAGACAAAACGCCAATTCAGACATGAACTATCCCCTTCTCTAAAAGGCCTCGCAATAGATCTGTGTCAACAGTGATTAGCCGTTGCCTGGCACACCATCCATTTGCCATTTGTTAGGCCAAACACGCCAACATTGGTAATCTAATCTTTGGCCAGCAATGGCCTCTTCCAGGTTAAATGTATTAGAGGAACCGAGGAAACCAGGCATATTACACAGGCTGTGGCCTGCAGGTTTCTGACAGGACCCGACCCCCCTCCCCACCCCTTTCCCCTGGAGACTGCAGAGGTCAGGACCTCCACAGCGTGGAGCTGAGTAAAACACTAACAGAGAGAGAAGAGAGGATATTGGAAACATATTCTCAAGGCCTCAGTCCTTTGGAAATCTGAGAGGAACATGAGGCGTTAAGTTAGAGCTTTCACTGCTGGGTTGTGTGTTTTTTTAAACATGTGTCAACAGGAATTTGATAAAGATATCAGTGAGGGGAATAGGAGAGATTTTGAACATATCAACAACAATAGGAGAATCCATTTTGCAAGGGGTATAATCCGCAGTTCATATGAATGATGTTCTGGATACCTAGATGCCTAAGGTAAATAAATAACAAGCTGAAGAAATTGGTCTGTCTTTCCTCTTATACTTAGATTGGGGTGGTTTTTCATCTCTGATGTATGCCAAATTAGGGCCAATAATCTGCACTTCTCAGGGAGGAATGTTCCTCAGACATCTCCCAACTGGGAACTGCATGAAGAACACAAAAGAATTTCCCTATGAGTTATTGGGATCGGCACCGCTATCCTACCTGAGCGAATTTTCAAACACATTTCATTGCTGGAAGCTATGTCCCGGGTACGTCTGTGCACACAGCCCACTAGCAACACACCTAAGCAAAATGGAATCAAAATGATTATCTTGTATACAGGACCATATCTGCTGATATTGCTTCACTGAAATTGATGGACTGAAATCAGGAAAGAAGCTGCTCCTATAGCCATAAGAAATCCAAGCATCAGACTTTGCCTCCTAAGCATCAGAGGCTGTCCCTGAAACAGCTTAAAAATATCAAAATTAGAGGTGAGCAAAATTACAAAGGCTCTCCCAGTAAGGATTCCCCATTGGAAACCGTGCCCTGGACATAAAAGAGTAAAAGAACTGTGATTACTGTAGTTTGAGTGCACCATAGCAGCCAGGCATGGAGAGGAATTTTTATGAATAAGTTTATCTCTGGAGATGATACAAAGATGTATATACACTCATCCTCTGCCCCTACTGCCTCAAAGATACAAGAGATAACTTCATATGCCATTTTACCTGCCCTCGTGCATTTAAAAATGGAGGCATCAAGGAGACAATGACTATTGTAAACAAAAGCATCTAAAGGTCTTGTGGGGCGTGAAACAAATGTAGCCAAGCATGTCTGCAGGTCCTTAATGGCTATTTCAGGTTCTCCAAAATAAAGACACTATCCTTCTAGACCTGACTCTTTCACCATGGTGAAGCAGCTTTTGAACAGATGTTCACTGATAGTTACTCACCCTGGACTTTTTGAGGGTTCTCAGATGTTTGTGGGGGGGGTTTAACCCTAATTGCAGAAAACTCCATTCAGTCTTTGCACTCTGCTTGGCAGCCTTATGTCTTACGTTATCATTCCTTTCTTTGGTGATAATTCATCCACACACAGATATGCTGATGACATGAAATTCAAACGAGTAGAAAAAATGTAAGAAGGAAAAAACAACTGGCAAAAGAAATCAGAGCACTGGCAGGCAGGGGGACTTTTGTGCTAGTGAATGTACAGGTCCTGACACTCAGTGAGAGGCTTTTAACTGCACAGACACTAACTGGGATGGACACAACATAGTAGCTGCACTCATAACACAAAAGCAACTTCAGTTCCCTTATTCTTGTCTATTTTCCATTTAACAGAGTGCTTTATTAGATGCAGCACAGAAAAGGACAGGATTGGGACAGGGAGGCTGGGAGGTGACCAACGTTATCTCAGCACCTTGCAACTCCTGTTCATCATTTAGAAGTGGAATAGCCAAAACTGGACACAAAGAACAATTGTAGCCTAGGATTTACAAATCTCCAGCATCCCTTGGTTCAATGTTGGGGTTAAAGTTTTGGGATGACATGCTGATTATATCTAAAAAGATGTCCACACACACCTAACTGAGGGGACACCACTTATAAAGCTCACATGACAGAGCTCATGTACTGAATCGGGCCTGACCTAAAATCTGTTGAAGTCAATGGAAAGAATCCTATTACTTAAGTGTGCTATAAACCAGACCTCAAGGTTTAGATCCTGAATAACTCTGGAATAATTGTTCTTTCCATATTACATCTCAGCAGTTGAGACCCGTGACCCTTCTAGATCAGTCCTTTTCTAGCTTTAGATTATGGAATTTACCTCCCTTCTTCATCTAGAGACCCAAAACACTGACCTTCAAGGTGCAGTGTGATCTCTGCTCTATTCTTTTTTCCTGGGAAGAAGCTCTGAATGATTTGAAAGAAGTTTATATTTCAGGCATTCATTCCACTTTTCTACTTTTGTTATCTGAATTCTGTTTACACAGCCAGTGTACAGGGATGGGCATTTTCATAAACACTAACATTTTCCTGAGTGGCTACCTGACTACAATCCATACTTTAAATAATTCTCATTGCTGACTTTATTTTTACTTTGTTTTTTTGTTTGTTTTTCATTTGACAGTTAAACCACCACTCAGGAGATGTTATAAACCAAGGTCTGATCCATCCCATTGACTCTGTACGAAAACCTGAGGTTGGTCATGTGCATTTTATCAATGTTAACTGACTTCATTGGGGTCTTTGGATCAGGCCCTTGTAGCGCGTGTATGTTTTTTCAGAGGTGTGCACTGGGAAGCTGTCTGAGGTACTTTAGTACTGCTAAGAAACAGAAGGGGAGTTGCAGCAGTGAATTATTGACATGACATTACTCGTGAGACCCAAAAAAAGAAATCCTATTAAATAGAGGCCTTGTGATCTCATCGCTGTGTATTTCATAGCTCTTCATGAAGTTCTGCTAAAGTCATTCATAGAAAATTTCCCTTGGAAAAGCTCTGGGGAGAAGGGGGCTGGATCACCAGTTGGTCTGTTTAGCATTTACTGCCTTTGAAAGTATGAGCTTATACTACAAGCAGCATGCTGTCTAGAGATGCAGCAAGAATCCTGGAGGAAAAGAAACCTCAGCCAGGACACAGTATTTCATAACTTTCTCCCTCTATAAAGGAGCCACCAGAGCAGGTTTCCTTCTTGAGCATATTAAACAACCTTTAGATAGAATTTTTGCTAATAACAGTGATATATAGTATACAAAGCAGATAACAAGGCATGCCAGAATAATAACCATTGCATCACTATGTGCCATAGCAACTCCATCTACAAGTCCACAGAATATTCTTTAACAGCTCATCCTGGGGTAGTGATAGTAGTCCCACTTCTGGAGGAGTTTCAGATCAGTGCATTCCCTAAGAATTCACAGCAATGTATTAAAAGAGCTCTCCCCCTTTTAAAGGGGCCCCTAAGCAGGACACTGTTCACATCATTGATCCCATCTCTCTGGATGCTTTGTGTCTGCTATGAATCCTGGTTATGGAATAAATGACCCAGGGAATTCATTCTCCCCGAGACAGAATCTGAGATAATGCATCCTTTTGCATTTCAATGATCATTTTTCACTTATTTAGTAATAAGCTTTGGGTAAATTAGGAATTTTAAGCCCAACTCTTCTGCCTATAAATACAAATCCAGAACCTGTGACATTCCTACTGGCTATAAATACAATTGTTATAAAATGTGATTATGACCTCATTGCTTAGAAGCCAACTCTGTGGCTGGAAATCCATCCCTTTTACACAGGGTTTGTATATGGAAGCAACGAGAGAACCAATGAAATGGAAGCCCAGCCCATGATACTAGATTCAAGTCACAGAAATATGTTCAGATGCCACCGGGTAAGGAAGAGAAGAGGATGCAGCTCACATCTCCTCTCCTGAACAACTTGTAGTCATGCAGATTCACTTCTTAAGGCCTCATGCCCTGCTCTCAAACACACCCATGTCTCCCTTTCTGCTATGGCATAGTGTTAAGACCCCAAGAAACACCTATACTATGCATTAGGAATACTGAGTTCTCCGTGTTGAATTTCTTCCTGATGTGGCCATAACAACACTTACCTTCACTGTTACTCATTGCAGGGAGCTAACATAAGGACTTCTAAACACCTCCCTGAGGACCTAGGTGAGATTTAAATGGGGCACAGACCTTAGATGACATGGAAAGGGACAGCGAGAATCATTTGAAAAGAAAGAGTTCTTGTGTATTGTTCACAGATGTCAATGACCACGTGTTTTTGCGAGGAGAGGAAGGTTAAAGGGAAAACAAAACCAAAAAGGCAACATGTTCTAAGCGATCATAAATCCCTAGGCACTATACTTTTTGAAAATATAGTATGCTTACTGTGTTCCAGCTGCTCTGAGACCAGAATAGGGATATAGTGGGGAACTGGGGTGTTTATCTTCTTTTACTTCCATTCAGACAAAAATCACCTCTCATTGGAAAAAAAACCCACAAAGGAAAATATTATGTTTAAAAGCTGCAGCAGATTTACAGATTAGTAACAGATTAGTAACAGCATTGGGCAGTGCTGTTCTTCTTAGCATACGGAACTGATCAGTTCAATGGTGACTTTAAACAGGGTCTCAAAAGCTGGGACGCTTACAGATTGCATCATCGTGATCATACTCCACTTACACATGAAAGAATAGTTAAGAGGCAAGTCTCCCCCTCCAATACCCTTGAAACGCTTGACCAGAGTGCTAAAAAAACCCCAATTAGCCCACAAGACAAAGTTAAGAAGGTAAGGTCACAGCCCCCAAAAGAGCAGTGTAGCCAAATCATTGCTAGGAGCGGACCCAAATCAAAACAAGTCCAAAGTTGGGGAAAGGTCAGATCTGGACATACGTCTCGCAGTTGGTCGTCTATAACTATAACCAGCCAAAGCAACAGCAGACCTGTGCATAGCAACAAAAAAAAAAAAAAAAGAAGAAGAAGGACCTACTCCTGTACAGTGTTCAGCTCCTTCATGTCAGGTTATAGCAATGCTGTTGGAAAAGTCATAAAAGGACCTTCAAACAAAAGGACCCAGCAACTGAAGCAGGAAACAGAAAGGATCCTTCTAGCTACACCCTTAACCATGAAGGTAGAGGCCACAGCTGCCAAGACCTATCAAGCACAGGAATACAGAATGCCCTCTTTAAAACCCTGAGCCATGTGTTGGGGCTGGGGCCAGCAAATAAAATCCAGTCCCTAACCAGAAATCCACACACACACACTGATAACAGCAGCACCATCCAGGTTGACAGCTTTCCATTCATATGCAGTGACTGGCAGACAAGGGAGGAACTGACTGAGCATGTACAGATAATTGAGAACACTACTAATGATTAAATCACTTTCCCATATATGGAAACCTACCTGTCCACAGCAAGGATGAGAAACCCCCATACAAAGGCCCATGATACATTCTGTGACCTCTCCAGTTCTTGACCATGATTCAGTACATACTGTAGATGGCTTGAAGGCCTTGGTTAAGCATCCTAGGCTAGCCCTCCAGGACTAATCAAGCCCAAATCTCACTAGATTTGCTTGCACCATACATAGCTGAAAGGCATCCAATAAAAGAGAAAACCTTGGTTTCTTTAAGAGATTTGGTTTGTTTTTTAAACTACACATTCAGACTCTATCTATATTGGAAGACCCTCTACAAAAATGTGCTCCTTGTGCTCCTTCTGGCCAATACTGTCAGCAACAAAAAGGGCCAGGTTCAATTATTTAGGAATTCTGTCTGAAAACTTAAGTAATATCAGCTCAAGCCTACCTTACCCCTTCCCTAAAACCTGGATAAACTAAATCACCCCCCTGCACACCCTGAAGAGACAAAGTTTCTCCATTTGCAAGGGCTTAAAAAAAAAAGAGAGAACTTTATTTGGGTCAGAAAAGAAGAGGGATAGAGAACAAATCTGAGTCAGCAATTAATACATAAACAACACCTATTAAGCGAGACTTCCACCCACAGGTATCTTGGCAATATTTTTAACTGTAGCCCTCTTTGTATAGGTGTGTGTTTGATAAGGCAGTGCTTCCTAGTATTAATCACTCCCCCACTCCCTCCATTGCTCTCCACTTAAAGTTTGTTGTTCAGGATGGGTAAAGTCAAGTTCATGGATGTACGTCTGTCACAGCTTTGGGACATGCTGTCCCAGCTGCTTCAGGTGTTCTCCATTTCCTTGATTACCACTCTACTGCTGGGTAGGGAGGACTTCATTAGAGACCCTCAAGTAGACTGCGGTTCCAGGCAAAGCACTTTCAAAGCTAATTGTCTGTTAACTTCTGTTACTTATGCTTCCTCAGCTTTAGACCCCTGAACACAATTCTTGCCACCAAAAAACAAAACGTTGGTGTTTTTTTGACTCAATTACCCAACCATACTAGACTGAAGAAAGTCATGATGACCCTTCATTTCAAACATACCTGATAAAATTCTGTAATCCTATCGTACATAACTGAACAGATCTTGTTTTATTACCTGTGAACTCAAAATTTAACCACAACTTAATGAAAACACCTCCATATTTATAAAAAAAAAAATCAGCGCATAAGGGGCCTGGCCCATTCAGTCATTTCTCAAGCTTACTAACAGATGCTAGCAGAGAGGTCTCTCTCCTATGGCTCCTTTTTCTCTGGCATTAAGCAACTCTGAGCCATTCTTTTCCCTTTTCATAAACAGGAGTCAAACCCCACTCTCCAGGGCTTCAGGCCACAGGGCTGACACTGTGATGGCAGGAAAAATACCGGCATCAGTTGATCGAAGAGGATGAAAGCCAACAGCTGAACAGGGTTGAGATTTGCTGTCAAACTATTTTTTCTTAACACTCATATTAAGCTTAACAAGCCCTTGTTCCTTCGGCTAAGGCAGTGATTCACAACCAGGGTGCCATTGCACCCTGGGGTGCCTGAAGATGCTTTCAAGGTTGTCATGGGGTGCCACACAATTAGGTTACAAACATGTTTTACAAGAAAACCCAACAATTTCCAATAGAAATCCAGAGCTGCCATCTTCCTGAGTTCCTTGAAATAGGAAAACTGATCTACTATTTTTCTATAGTCAACAAAACAGTGAAAAATAAGAGCTGGCATTGTCTGTGGGGTGTATTCATTCTATCTAAAGGTGTCCTGAGTTTAAAAAAGAGCTAAGGTGTCAGAGCATGCACTAAACATTCCTGAACAGTCTTAAAAAAAAACCCATGGTAATTCAAGCTTAATATCCACCTTCATATTTCTAAGACTAAAATCACGCCCAAAGCATTTAAAATACTTTTTTTTAAAAAAAAGAGAACGAAAAACTATCCTTTCAGGCTTTCTCTTTTCACCAAAAAGAGTAGAAGGGGCATAATCACAACTTTTCACAAATGCTCTGCAGGTCATCTTTAAGCCCATGCTGCCACTGTGCACAGGTCAGCATAATAATGTCATTGTTTTCATGTGACCAGCACTGTTTTCCTTTGAAAGATACAGGAGGATTGTGATCAGCTCTACATTTATCCAACTACATTCTGCCCTAGGCTACACCCATGCAACAACCTTCTCCTTCAAAGTGAATGGAGAGCTGCACAGATATAATTGATGACAGCATCTGAGTCTCTGAAAGTTCAACCTTTCCTGCAACAGAATAAAAGAAATAGAAAGATAAAAAGGCAGAGTGAGAGAGACACATCTAACGCTGGCCAATACTGGTCAAGACATTTTTTAAAATAAAGAAGTCAAGCTCTGCAGTTTAAATGTGAAATTGTTGGGCTCTGTATCTGGCTCCAATTTATACTAAAGCCCCTCTTTACTCTTGTAACAATGTACAGGGTGCTTTAAGTGGGTATAAATGTAAGTTAGACCCACCATATGGCCCCAGTACACTGCCAGGGAAGTGTAAAAGGAATTTAGAGTAAATAAGAATGAGGTCCTATGTATTATATTTCAGGCAGACTGAATTTCTCTCTGTGCTAAAGAAAAAGGAAAGAAAGAAGGAAAGAAATCATTGGTGTTATAGAGTCTCTAAAGAAAAAAAATATATTTGTGCCATCACATCCCAGGCTTTTTCTAAAGCTTTTTTCTCTGATAATCCATTTCTTCCTGTGAGAGAACTCCATACGTGAGCAATGCCTGAAGCTCCATCACATCCCATAAGGAAAGACAATATATTCTAAATACCTGCTTGATATATGGCAAATAGCCGTTTTCAATTTCCAATCACTCTCTTCACTTTTACCCATATGTTGGTTCAAATCTAGTCTGAAGATGACACATATTTATTTTCCAGAGGAGAGGGAAATGTACAGAAGTCAACTTTCCGGGGAATTCAAAAAATGCCACTAAATTATAACAGAATGGGGGGACCTTCCGATACAAATCTTTCCCCAAACTCAGCAGTAAATCACACAGCAACCATTTCACATGCAGCTTTAATATAAAGATACAGGCAAGAGGGGAAGGTGGTCTTTCCCATCAGAAGCAAAAGATGCACAAAATGAAGCCAGGAAATAAGGCTAAGCAGATGGTTCGAGGAACAAATCTAAACCTTAATCCACAGAGGATAGTAATTTTGCAGGAATTTCATCATCTTGTAATTTTTTTTGTTAATGTTTGGTGGGGGCAAAGTGTCTCCTAGGCTCTTACAAGATTTTTTTCATGGGACTTCAAGGGTTCTCATCTTACAGAATTCTGCTTTTTCCTGGAGACCACAGTGTTCGCTCTTGGAGGAACACATTGCAGAATTTGGGCTTTGTGGTCTCTTGGAATGGGACACTGAGAATTTTTGTCCTCAGCTGATGTGCGTTTCAACGGCTTGAGGATATTTTATCATTTCTCGGGGAGGAGCAGAACGGTCCTATTGCTCCTATCTTGTAGCATGCTAGGGAGTTGGTCTTTCTGCTTCCACTGACTCCCTGACCATGGATTCAGCCAGAGGAGGGCAGAAATTGGTGTTGAGAAGTTTCCACTGTAGCTGACAATTCCCTACCCCAATTCACACCCTATTATCATAAAGAAGGGTAGGGTGCATGTTGCCCAAAGCCAGTATGACACTGATGCACAGTGACTCTTCAATATTCCCTTAGATACTGGGTTGGAGTAACAGCTCATAGTCACAAGACTCACTTCTGCAAGAAGTCCAAAAAAGGAGAGCAGAACAGTCCTTCTGCCTTGAGACAGAGCCAAGCATCAGACATGAAAAAATCAGGACTCAAAAAGAGGTAAATCAGATCACTATTGCTGTTCCATTTCAACTTCAACTCAGGTCATTCACAACTGACATTACTGTGAGACCACAGGTAACCCAACCAATCACTGCCAATCCTTTCCAGTAACCCAGTATATCGTAATTCTGTTGACTGATTAAATTCTACTAATTAATGAAGCGAAGGAGACTGTACCTGTGTCAAGAGTTCTCACTGATTGCTTACAAGATGATCCTTAAATATGTAGATACTTGCTTCTGGATCAGGGTCATTAGGCCTCATCCTCTAGCAACAGCCTTGTCACAGGCTGCAATGTGTAAATGCTGCTGTTTTTCTCTGCGCCAGAATTTTCATGATTTCATCCAGAAGACAAGACAGGATATAATTATCAATATCTGGCATGATTCATGAAACAATGCCAGATTCTCCTAAACTGCCCATTCAAGAAAGCAGGCAACAGAATCTTCACACAGCTGCACAGGAGCAATATGATTTATCACTCTCAATGGGGAAACATGATGGCAGCAGTGGGCATGTGTAGATGAAATGCTGGGCATGTGTGCACGACACTTTAAAGCGGGTTAAATGCTTTTGCACCGCTTTAGTGGTGTTAGTATTTGCATGCATCGGTGGTGTATCGCGCATTAATTCCAGCTGCTGTAGCACATTTGGCAGCGTAATGCACCTTAAATGACTTTCGGGTGCAGAAAACAAAGACACCTCTGAGGAGTTTTAGTTTGCTGCCCTACAGCTGCAGAGTGAAGCACTGGGCTCCGTGTGGGTCGGGGCTGTGCAGGCAGCCCATGCAGGCAGCCTCGCAGCAGCCCGGGAAGGCAGGCCACACCAAAGGAAAAAAAAAAACGTGGCAAGCCTGATTCCCCTCCTTGCCACCAGATCCTGCCTGCCTGCATGAATCGTGCAGAGACCTGGTTCTTCCCTCCGCAGCTGCGGTGCCGCCCGGGCCTGGTGCCTGTGGGCGGGTGCTGCCTGGGGGGGCCTGCCGCTGCTGCAAAGGGAAGCACCCTCCCCCCGCAGCCCAATAACAGCTCTGCCCACCAGCAGCTTGCCTTTCCCTCCCTACCACCAGAGGCAGGTAAGACGCAGGTGTACACAACACGGGGGTTTACTTCACCCTAAATTGAAGTGGTGTTTTTAGAAACCCACCACTTCAATTTAGGGCCCCCATTTCATCTACACATGGATTTTGGTCCTAATGACCAGAAGTTCATTGATCAAGGCAGGTCAGAAGGTTAAGCAGTAATATTAAAGATAAAAGTGAAAAATCAGGAAATATTTGTTTGTTCTGTTATTTTCAATCTCTCTGTGGGATTTGGACACTGATTTCAAGAACGTTCAGGTGACTTTGAAAATCTCCAAGAAATCACACTGAAAGTCATGACAAAAGAAATAGTATGCTGAAAGCCATTATTCATATTTATTCATTAACAAACTTCCTTCCATCAAACAAATACTCTATATGCAGAGGAGTGCAAGTGCAGTCGCACACCCTTTCCACTGTGCAGCTTGTGCACAGTGAGCTCTCTGAACTCACTGGCTTGTCAGCACAGCTCCCGAGAGTCAGCATTGGCACAGCTCTGGAGCCCAGGGGTGAGCACCACCACTGCTTGCCCCTCAAACCCACCTTTTTCCTGCTGCCAAACTTGTGGCAGCAGAATTCACACACCCCCTCCCGGGTTCCAGAGCTACACTGACAAGCTGGTGATCTCAAAAAGATCATTGTGCACATGCCACACAGCCAAAGAGGGATATGATCATACACCCCTATCCCTCTCTCTTGGATCCACCCATGTCGATGTGCAAACAGATACAGTACAGGTAGGAAGTGTATAAACCACATAAACACAGAAAGAATAAATGAAAGCAATGATGCAAAGAGTGGAGATGAATATAAGCCAAACTTTTTGTGCTCATGAAAGAAACAACATGAAATTGAAACACTAGGAAACTGATAAACAGAAAACAACATAGTGAGACAATGGTGGGCTGCTTGCTGCCTTTCTAAAAGTGGTGATCTACAATTATAGTTATTGCAGTTTTCCTCACAGGCAGGAATTACTGTGAAAAACTATGGCCTGTGTTATGCAGAAAACCAGATTAGATTATCATAATAGCCCCTGCTAGCTTTAAAATCTGCAAACCAAAAAAATAGCCTTGTTTATTGAATGAATAATTTTTCATCCTACTCGGGCTGGTAGCATAGATTGCACAAAGTTCATAGATTTCATAGACATTTGGGCTGGAAGGGACCCTGGAGGATCATCGAGTCCAGCCACCTGCCCAGGGGCAGGAAGTCAGCAGGGATCATAGGATCCCAGCAAGATAAACGTCCAAATGCCTCTTGAAGGCATTCAAAGTGGGTGCTTGAACCACCTCCGGCAGCAGTCTATTCCAGACCTTGAACAGTAAAGAAGTTCTTTCTTATGTCCAGCCTGAAACAGTCACAGAGGGGTTTGTGACCATTTGATCTTGTCATAACCTTGGGGTTCTCTGGTGAACAGACATTCCCCCAGGCCCTGGTGAACAATCCCAATAAACTTACAGGTGGCCACTGGGTTACTGGAAAGGATTGGAATTGATTGGTTGGGTTACCTGTGGTCTCACAGTAATGTCACCTGCTACCCCTGAGCCTGCGCTTTTCCAGGCTGAAGTCTCCCATGGCTCTCAGCCTGTTGTCATAAGATCTGTTTTCCTGACCTCTGATCATGCATGTAGCTCTCCTCTGCAATCTCTCAAGCTTCTCCATGTCCTTTTTGAATTGTGGAGCCCAAAACTGGACACAGTATTCCAGCTGTGGCCTCACCAAGGCCAAGTAAAACGGGAAAGTAGTTATAAACTAGCCAGGGGGGATCAGCAGGCACTGGGGGAGTCACTGTTCCCCCAAGCACCACCAGGAGTGACCAGAAATAACGGTCACAAGCTGGCAGAGGGTAGGTTTAGGTTAGATATCAGGAGGCGCTACTTCACGGTCAGGGTGGCTAGGGTCTGGAATCAACTTCCAAGAGAAGTGGTGCAGGCTTCTACCCTGGGGGTGTTTAAGAGGAGGTTAGATGAACATCTTGCTGGGGTTGTTTGACCCCAGTATTCTTTCCTGCCATGGCAGGGAGTTGGACTAAATGATCTGCTCAGGTCCCTTCTGACCCTAGAAACTATGAAACTATGAAAAATGATGTCCTGGGATTTGCTTGAGAAGCATCTATGGATGCAAGCCAGCGTTTTGCTCACTTTACTAACTGCAGCATCACATTGAAGGCTCATGTTCATCTTGTGGTCAACTATGACACCCAAGTCCCTTTCATCCATGGTGCTAGCCAGTGTAGCACTGCTGAGCCTATTAGCATGCTGCAAGTTTTTCCTCCCAAGGTGGAGAACCTTGCATTTTTCGGTGTTTAACACCATCAGGTTCTCATTCGCCCATTTCATGAGCCTGTCAAGATCTGCCTGGATCACCCTCTTGTCCTCAGGTGTGGATGCTTTACCCCAAAGTTTGGTGCCATCGGTGAACTTGGCCAGCCCACTCTGACACCCATCTCAACATCATTGATGAAGAGATGAAAAAGTAAAGACCCTAGGACAGAGTCTTGAGGGACCCCACTGGTCACAGGGCACCACGATGATTGGCTTCCATCAACCACCTCCCTCTGGATCCTGCCACGGAGCCAATTCCCCAGCCAGTGGATCGTGGTGAGGTCGAGGTTGCAGTTATCCAGTTTTGCCAAGAGGTGATCATGGGATCCAGATCAAAGGCTTTTTTAAAGTCAAGATATATGACATCAATATCTTCTCCCTTGTCCAGGTGATAGGTCACCTGGTCATAAAAAGAAATGAGATTGGTCAAGCAAGACCTATCTGCAACAAACCTGTACTGGGCATCCCTCAGGATATTGCCATCAGCTAGCCTGTCTAGGATAGCGTCTCTGATAATCTTTTCCAAGACCTTCCCCAGGATAGAGGTCAGGCTGTTGGGTCTGTAGTTTGCCAGATCCACTTTCCTCCCTTTCTTGAAGATAGGCACCACAGTGGCCTTCTTTCATAGATTTCATAGACATCAGGGCTGGAAGGGACCTCGGGAGATCATCGAGTCCAGCCCCCTGCCCAAAGGGCAGGAAGTCAGCTGGGGTCATAGGATCCCAGCAAGATAAGCATCCAATTTACTCTTGAAGGTGTTCAATGTAGGTGCTTGAACCACTTCCGCTGGCAGACTGTTCCAGACCTTGGGGGCTTGGACAGTAAAGAAATTCTTCCTTATGTCCAGCCTGAAATGGTCTTGGAGGAGTTTATGACCTTTCGACCTAGTCATCCTTTGGGGCGCTCTGGTGAACAGACGTTCCCCCAGATCCTGGTGGTCACCCCTGACAAACTTATAAGTGGCTATCAGATCACCCCTGAGCCTATGCTTTTCCAGGCTAAAGAGTCCCATGTCTCTCAGCCTATCATTGTAAGATCTGTTTTCCTGACCTCTGATCATGCGCGTGGCTCTCCTCTGCACTCTCTCAAGTTTCTCCACATCCTTTTTGAATTGTGGAGCCCAAAACTGGACTCTTTCAATCATTATGATGCTTAATGCTGCCTTTAGGCAAGGTGTATGGCAAGAATAGGTCTAGATACGAATGGGCCAGTTAGAAGTTACCCAGTTTACATAGTAGAAGTGGAGGAACACAACTGGCTCTGGTTTTCATCTGTTTTCATTTCTTGTGGGTCATGGAACTGTGCTGTTTTATGCCCGGAAGTCTGAGTTGTTCTGTCGGCTTTACTTGACTTTACCAGCAGGCAGGACTAGATGAAGGAAAGGTTGTACCCTGGTATCTAGACCCCATTGGATGCTGAATGGAGTTTAAGTGCAAAACTGAAACAGAACAGGACTTGGTTAGGCCCCTGGGAAGACAGAAGGTAAAGCAAGGGCCGTTTTCTCCAGAATGAGTTAGGTGCAACATGACTGCTAGGGAGGGAAGGTCAAGGAGTGTGACAAGGGATTACCTGGGTAAGCTGGAGCATTGGAAATGCAAAAGGAAGACATTGCTAGAATTTCTAGAATGGAAAGTCTGGACAGTGTGGAAAAGTCTAGTGTTTGTTAGGACTTGGAGAATATGTTGGGGAATCCAGGCTATTTTCAGCCTTACCCGCCCTGCCTGAGGAATAACTGAAAAAAACAGAGTCATTTCATACCCCAACAATCCTACTGCATTCTGAATATGCCCTTCCTGATTGAAGTGTGCTTTCCGTTGGACCTAATTACAGTGGCCTTCTGCCCAAAACCTCCCTGAACTCATATTTTCATCTGCTTGAGGGCACAACAGGAGAAAGCAACATTAAACCCAGCTCCTTCAGCAGAATGCAGCAAATTAAAAAATGGGTTAATAATGCACCACAACAAACGTTAGAAACTCAGACTGCAAGAGACAGAGGGAGGCCAAAATGAGCATAATCAGGCCTGTAAATGAACACCATATTTTGCCATTGCTTTGTAACTGTAATAGTAAAGGACTTGCTCCAATTGCTGGCTGGTTTTATCCGCTGATTTTCTCACACAACAGTGCAGCACTTGCCTCTCGTCAGCCTTG
Source organism: Crocodylus siamensis (assembly GCF_052110815.1). Lineage (NCBI taxonomy): Eukaryota > Metazoa > Chordata > Crocodylia > Crocodylidae > Crocodylus > Crocodylus siamensis. The sequence continues at coordinate 51,880,671 of NC_143403.1, forward strand.
GTGGTCAAGGTTGAATATCACCCCTCCATCCCACCTTCTGGACCTGGCAGAAGCAGAGATACCTTATATAGAGGGCATGGGAGACGGCAGAGGAACTCAGGGGTTTTTTTCTTCCTAAATTTATACTGGAGTTCCTATCTAAAATAGACTGACAGACAGACCAATAAACAATCTGTATTGCATTCCCCCAAACCCATCCTGTGACTTTAACATACCAACCCGAAACAACTTCTCCAATTTCAGCTTCTAGTTTTAAGATCCTTAGAGCAAGCATTGGATTTATTTTGCATCTTGTTACAGCAAAGAATTATACAGCTATCTCCATCCCCATGATAAGGAGGTGTAGCTGGTTGCTCTTGTTAGCAACATGCTTCTTCCAGGGATATTCCATAATTGTCTCAGTTTCTCTTTCCAGGGTAGAGACAAATTAACAAAGACCTTGCTGCCATCACAGACCCCTGGTTGGTATGGATGGTAAAAACTAACTTGTACTTGCTTCTTCTCATCCTCTGCCCTGGTTTCCTGTATGCAGTAATATTCCACCCCTTTTTTCACATTCCTAGCTTTCCACCAGTCCTCCCCTACCAAATCAAGCTCTTACATCTGTAGCCTACATACTCTGGTAACTAAGGAAAGATGGAGGAGAAGGAACTAGATCTCTTCATAAAATGCCTAGCTTTATAAAATGTAGGGCTGAAACTTCCCACCAACTTATTCGACTGTTTAGGGCTTACACACAGCCTTTGTCATCCGAGGCTCTCAATGCAGTGCCAGGCAAATATAAAAACACTACTATTCTGACTACAGGGTGGCAGGGCAATGGAGAATCAAGCCCAGGATCCCCACATGATAGATGGGAACACTAAGACATTGAGAAGGGACCTGACTTGTTCAAGCCACACAAGGTCAGTGCCAGATCCAGGAACATGCTGCCAAACTCCTGAATTCCAATTCTGCTGCATTGTTTGCTGAAGCGTAACTGCCTACCTTTCATATTGCAAGAGCATTGCTTGTGTCATCATAAATGGGATTTATTCCATGTAATTCACAGAAACCCATTTGTTTCTTTTTATAGAACGTGGACCGAAGGTTGTTTTTAAGTTTCAAAACTTGTACAACTAAAACACTAATTAGTGCAACAACTATGTTTGGAAATGACTTAAGCTGCAAACATAAAAGTAAAAGGGTTTTAGCTGTTCGCAGTCTGTGCTGGAACTTCACTTCCCGGAAAACTAATGAAACTGATATGGCTACATGCACTTTAAAAAGAGGCCAGGGAATACAAGAGGCACAGAGTGAGTTCAAGAGCCTCTTATCTTCAGAGAGCTGAGTTCAAACTGTGACTCTAGGCATTAGTGAAAATAAGTTTGGAGACTTTGAGCAGTTTCCCTCATAGAGCCAGTCTGCAAATCCAACCCCAAGTTTAACACAACTGGAAATATCTGCTGTAAACAGGCCCAGTACAAGAATAATATAGGCCTTGTGTTTCAGAAATATGGTCCTTTCACTAGAGCTGCACAGGGATCCTAGACTAGAATAGTCGGGGATGTTGCAGATCAATATTGAGGTATACTGGTGCATAAGTAAAATGGGTGGGCCCAAGATTAGAACAGTGTAACCAGAAACAGCAGATCAGGACAAAGGTGCATTTTCAACCTGGGGATGAAGAGGTCGGGATTACACTAGTAGAGGGGATGGAAGGAGGAATGAGGAAATAAACAAAACTGAAGTGTACTTGCAGTGCTGTGGGGTAGAAAACTAGAATAGGTGGTCAGGTTTAGGAGGGCAGAATTAAAACAGCTGAGGGAGAAGCAAGGGATTTGACAGTCAGCTTTTAAAAGCATTTAGAGCTGTGGGGCTCTGCTGTGCTCAGATTTGAAAAAGGAGGAGCTGTAGCTCAGGAGAGAATTGTGCTGGCAGCGCTGAGGAGGTGGGAGACCTCTATAACCCTGTCTGCTATATGCCTGCTCAGACCAGCATTACAAGCCCTCCCTTTCAGGATCTTTGAATTCAATTATAAAGGAACAGGGAGGAAACCCCTTTGGGGCCAAATCCAGAGCTGATGTAAATGGGCTTGACCCCACGGAAGCCAAAAAGAGTAGCACTGGCTATTACTAAGAGTAGTCCCAACCATCCATTGTTCCTTCTAATGTCAGATTGATGGATTGCAACTTCTTAATGCAGGATTGATGCATTATGACGTCCTAATGTTGGGACGATTGATTGTGACTCTTTTTTTAAGTATGGCTTACTAGGCAATTATTGACACCATCCATGCATTAGAGCCCTAATTCAGCAAAAAGGGCTGACAGGCCAGCACTGTGGCAAAAGATTAACCTATTCCAAATTTTATAGATCAGGGCGAGACAGGGCTTGTTCTGGGCCGGGGCCACCCTCTCATTACAGGCCTTTGGAGACAGCAAAAACTAAACAGTTTATGCCACATCTTGAAGAAAATTGCTTTATCCCTTCACCTTTAAGTGGATTCAGACGCAGCCGGTTGACTCAGGAGTGCTTTGGGGTCAGCGCACACACGCCGGGATCTGGAGAAAAAAAAATCCAAATAAAGAAAGGGGAGAGGTAAAAGCCAGTGCTGTCGGTTCCTAACCTCTAACATCTGGTGGATAATGGGAGTGTGGAACCACAGTGGGGAGCTGGAGCGAGGGCCGGGTGAGAAAGGGATGGTTGTAACAGTGACAAACAAGTCTAAAGGGACTTCTCTCCTCTCAAGTGTCACTGAGGGAAGTAGACAGGAGATGGGGGAGTCAAGGAAGAGAGAGGGTCATGGGTTTAATATCCAGAGTGAGTGGACACTCAAATGTTTGCAGATGGGCTAGGAAATGGCAATCCAGTTGCAAATCACATCTGGCTCCCTTGCCGCACGCCATAGGGCCGCCTGGTTTTAATCATGCTGAGATCACCTTTGAAAAACAGAACTTAATCATAGGCCTAGCCTGAGCAATAGTGTTACATTCAGACTTCTCTCTGGGAGAGCTGAGGGCAGGGTTGAGGGGGGCTGAGGAGCTAAGCCACTCCTCTGATTTCCCAATCAAGGCTGGGACCTTGTCAAGTATTTTCTCTTAGTCAAGTTCAGAAGAGTCACTTCTGATTTTGTGGCTGTTTGCATTTGATTCCAGCTTATCATATACCTGCCCTTTTATTTACTTTGATTTGTATTGAGGAAGGGGGATGTACTAGGAACAATAAAAGGAGGTAATGCCCTTTTGCTTCAGCACACAGTCAAACACATATACACTGTCTACTACAAAGAAAGGCCTTGTGCCTTTCTGGGATAGCATTCAAGCATTTAGCTCATTCGGAGGGGTCTAGAATGAGAAACCAGCCCTAGGGGGAGTAGAAGCAAAATGAGACTCCCAACAGCATGCTCACCCTGCCACTGCTGATGTGTGTGTGTGTAGGAGGGTACTTGTTGATTTGTCCTGACTTTCACTAGTTCTTTTGCTGAGGAGAGTATTTTTCTCATGTTTCATGAGTGCAAGGAAAGAGAATTTCCCAAATACCCTGTTTTGATTGCAAAGGAATTAGTTTGGGAAGGGCTATTTTTCTAAAAGTCCTAATAAAGAATCTCCTTTCTCGTATACCCTATTCTTTATGCTGGATAATGGAAGGAAAGAATTCGAGTCCCTAGGAGTGTTGAAACAAAGGCAGTGTTCTTCCTTCTCTGAAAACCATGTTTAATAGTCAAGGTGAAGAGGGATTCATTTTTCCTAAGCTTATGCTGTCACTGATCCCTTCTGAATTCCCTGTCCTTTCTGATTCCCTTGTTATTTATAGAATCTTATTCAGTCCTAGAAGAAGCTGCCCCTATTGCTTGCTGTCTGAGAGCACGTTCGCACTTTGAGTCACCAAGAGCTAAATCCTATTTCCTTCTCTACATCTAAATGGCACATACTCCATCACATAACTGCAGTTTCTAGCACTTGTGCAGAGTTGGCAATTCAGCTGTTTATGCCCTAGCCTGCGTCCCCCTACTAGGCATGCTCAGCTGGGTGGCAGTCCAGCTGTGTAGCTACACCACAAAATACAATCACCCAAGCACGCATGTAAGTCTAAGTCTTGAAAAGTTAGGTGTAGGAAATGTATGTCCATTGTGCTTTAGACAGCAGAAAGGGACTCTCCCACCTTTTAACCCAATAGCCTTACATGTCGGTAGATACACATGGAGCAGGAGACCCAGATTCTATGACCCTCTCACCCATACAAGTTTGAACTTGTATCTGCTACTTCACAGCAGTCTGTAGCCACAAGGCCACAACCTAAGCACAACCTAAGCCTCTCTTCAGCCCTTCTCTTGGAACTGGTGCACTCGGTAGTTACAAGGGGGAGATATAGAAGACAAAAAGGAAAAGAACACAAGAGAAGCAGTGTGGTTCAGTAAGATGGATGCTGCCTTGAAAAGCAGATGGCTCTGGCTTCTAGACTGGGTCTCTGCCTCTAATAATACACAAACTTTCCAAGCGCTATTTATTTATTTTATCCAAGGGGGGCATATCTATGCGTGCTTTACTGCCGAGTTAACTAATTAGGTTCACAGTAAAGCATTGCTGTCTACACATGTGGTGCTATTAGGCCAGAGTAAACTGATTAACTCTGCTGTAGGACAGTATTGCCTGCCAAAAGTACTATCCTGTGGTGGACAAGGTTCTTTGAGTAAATTTGGTATCTCTTATTAGACCAACTCAAATAGTTGGAAAAATTCTTCTATGTAAGCTTTTGGATACAAATACCCTTCATGGGGCTGAGGAAGCATCTGCAGTTCGTCTGTGCTCTTCCTGGATGGAATGACTAATAAAGAAGCCAGAGGCTGGTATGCATGCAAGAAAGCCAGTCAGTGAAGATGTAAATTGAGGAGTCAGTGGGTGAGAAACAGGTTGGGGGGGGAGGGGAAATGAATATATTTTTCACTCCACTGCAAACACACGTGTAGATGGTGACTGGGGCTGGCTGATGCATGAGAGTGCCATAGTGTGGGGCTGCCAGCAAGCCCCACACTGTAGCATCCTCATGCCCCAGCCATCGCCTCCACAGTGTAAACACTGTGCAAGGGAGCAATAGACTCCAGAGCAAACTCCAGTGGAGTTTATTCAGGAATATTAATTGCGTGGGTAGATGCACCAAATGCTGCTTATCTTGCTGGAATCCTATGACCCCAGCTGATTTCCTGCCCTTTGGGCAGGGGGCTGGACTCGATGATCTTCCGAGGTCCCTTCCAGCCCTAATGTCTATGAAATCTATGAAAACCAAAGGAATAGTAAATGCAAGGTGGGCTAACTTCAAGAAAAGGTCTAGAGACGAGCTTGGACCATATCCTATGTGTAGCCTAGTGGTTTGAATACTCTGGGAAACAGGAAAAGAAGGTTTAAACTAGGGCTGTGAGAAACAGCACTGTTCCGTTTTGACAGTTCAAGGGAACAGTGTTTTGTCTTGAATTTTGTTTCGAGCTGAAACAGATGTTCCGTTCCATTGAAACAAGCTGTTTTGACACTGTTTTGAGTTTTGCTGGGGATGGGAAGTCAGTCTAGCTGGGCTGACTTCCCATCCCCAGTGCTAGATCGTGCCGGGGGGGAATGGGGGGGAGAGGTGGGAGGTAGCCCAGCTGGGCTGACTTCCCATCCCCAGAGCTAGATCATGCCAGGGACAGGAGGCAGCCCAGCTGCACTGCTTCTCGCTGCCCTACGCTGGATTGTGCTGGGTGCAAGAGGCCGCCCAGCTGGGCTGCTTCCCAGTGCCCCATGCTAGATTGTGCTGGGCTTCCTCCCGCTCCTGGCACTGCTAGATCATGCCGGGGGTGGGGGGCAGCCTAGCTGCGCTGATTCCCAGTGTCCCGTGCTAGATCGTGCTGGGCGTCCTCCTGCTCCTGGCGCAATGTAGCGTGGGGGATGGGAAGTCAGCCCAGCTGGACCGGCTTCCCACCCCCAGCCTATGGTTGAAAAGTTTCAACCAGCCTCGTTTTGTTTCAAGGCTATTTCAATGGCCTTTGTTACATTCCAATTTTGCTGTTTCAACCTTGAAATTGGTCAAAACTGTTAGAATGAAACGGCTGGCAGAATTTCGCACAGCCTTAGTTTAAACCCCTTGTAGGTATGGAACACCTGGAGCCTAAGTCTACTTGTCCAGATAGCAGTATCTTAGGTTCTTGGGCTAGAACCTGGGAAGGCCCTCCTTGTCCTCCCACTTCCCAGTTTCAGTTAGGACCTTTATAACATTATTTTAGGGTAAATTAAGGTAAAATTTCAAGCAAAAATTCATTTCAAATTGCATTTGAATTTTAGTTTCAAGATAGGAGAGGCTAATCCAGGCTCATTCCTTGGACATAAGGCATCACCAAAGGATTCAAACCATTTCAGTGTCTCAGAATTGCCTCAGCCATTTGCTCTTCTGTTATCACCTGTTATTACTCCTTGTCAGCAGCTGAGGAAAATGTCCTCCTCCTTCATCCTCACTTTCTCTGTTTTCCTTGGCTTGGCTATACCTCTTCCTCAAATCCAAGGGAAGATGTATCTTCTTCCAGCCTCCTGACTGACACTTGGCAACTCAGTCTAAAATCCAGTGCTCAGTCACCAAAACAACTAGCAAAGCAAATGAAACAAAGTGAAAAACAAAGCACAGGAAAGGCAGAAAGGGTTGGTGGAGAGAGGAAATCGATCTTTCAATAAACACATCCCAAAGGATCAAAATGGGGCTTCAGGGCAAACATCATTAGCAGCCACAGGTTCCCAAAGCAAAAAAGGTTCATGCAAAGTAGCAGCTAGCTTGGCATGCAAAGGTTAGCCCAAAACTTTACATCTTTCTGAAGCCCATAGTTGTGAAAAGAAGAGAAAATGTTATTTATTTCTGGCTGGGTTTCCCTTGACCTAAAGTAACAATATAAAGAAAAGGAAATTCATAAAGTCATTTGCAAACAAAAAGTACTGAGTTTACTTCTCTCTGTTCCACAGGGTCATTTAAAATCAGATTCTTTACTTTTCTATATACACCTGTGCAAAATGGATACAAAATACCATCTCAAATATAAGATGACCCTGAGTATAAGAAAACCCTGTGATAATTAGATTCTATATATGGAAAAATTATGAATGTTATAATTTTCCAGTTATAAAATCTAATTATTGGATGTTTGCTTTGAATTTGTCCCCATCCCACTGCTACAGCAAGGAAAATAAAGCTGGGGGGTAAGGTAACTCCCTTGCCTTCCCCCAACTTCTCCCTTCCCTTCCCCTTTTTTAAGACCCTGCTCTCTATCTGAGTACAAGGATATGAGGGGCATAAAGATGCTTTTAGGCAGTTCTTTTGTACCTACTTATATATAGTGCAAGGGTCTTCAGATTATGAGACTGACATGCTGCCTGCTGTAACTATGCATTATATTAGTCCAAAGCCAAAAGACTCATGATTGACCATACAGTTTATTGAGCTGGATCTCAGCAGAGTCCACAGCATTTCAAGCCATACCAACCCAATAGCTCAGCACTGCTCAGTATGTATATATACTGAAGATATCCCCCACAAAGGATCTTTTGCTAATTAGTGCTCATGACTGACACCAGGTGTTCTTGTTGCAAGTCATGGGATCCTCCAAAAATGTATATGCAGATGAGGCTGCACCTCATGAAGGGTGGGGCCACCCTAGTTATATGCAACATGCTGAGAAAGGGGGTAACACGGGGATTCTAGGTGAATAGTTTAGGGGCCCTTTTGGTGAGATTTGCCAGACATTTAAGGTTCATTGGAAATGGAAAATAAAGGTGCAGATCTGCTGTGGGAATGAAGAGTAAGTAAAAATGTATTCAATGTAGTGGCTCATCATGACTTGAAAAAGAACCAGTGCTGAGGGAACTGTATGCAATGGGCACTACCATATATTTTATTCATTCGGACTGTGCTAATCTATTTCTGTGGTGGGCTCCCATCAGTATTTCAGCCTTTTGGCTAAGATCAAGCATTTTGGGCTCCAAGAGAAAGGTGTCAAGAATGGCTCTGGTCCTCTTAGTGCTGGGTACCAGTTCCCTGTGGAGGCAATGCCCACCCATTTTTTTAAGGGCTACACAAAAAACCCAAAAGGTTCTCACCAGTATGTTTGCCCAATATGGACCATGCATTTCATACTCATGCTCAGTGTTGGCTGCATTTAATCAGCTTCATGGTTGGTTTCCATTACTGACCACATGGCTCTTTTAGCAGCAGTTTAATGATATACAAGGAAACCTCATTAAATACATTGTCTGTTAATATAAGTTGAGGGGCCTTTCCCCCCACCCCCCAAGCAGATGGGAGGGTCCTCATTTTGTAGTCAAGTAAATATGGTAAGTGTCAAATGCCTTGTTTTGGGGGTGTGCTTATATCCCACTGAAATCAAAGAGACATGAGTGCATATTTAAAGTATGTACTGAAATGCTTTCTTGAACTGAGGGCTAAATAAGCACAGAATTCTGATTGGGTGGCATATCTGATTCTGTAGCATGTTTCCACCTGTGCCAAAGTTCTCCCAAAGACTTGCACTGGGTCAGTTACTGCTGATTTAATTAAGATTGTGTAAACTCCTGTGTGGATGCTCTCATTGAAGTTGAAGAGTCATTTATATTGGTTTTGTTTAAACTTATTCCTAATAGTGTTTAGCCGCAGGGAATTATGACTACCCTAAAACAAAATAAAAATGGTTGCAGAGCCTTTTGTACTGGTTAAAATAAATTATATCAAGAAGATCAGCCACCGTTCATGATAGCATTACAGAAGTTTCACAGAGGTTTCACTGGAGTAATGCAGTGGAGAATCTGGTTCATCATTGTTACCTGGGATTCAGATAATTCCATGTGTTCACAATTACTGTCATGATTCCTGAAGGTGTAAAGATGAATTATTATTCTTCATAAGACTTTGTTATTCAGAAAAGAATAAACTCTAGTCTGGAATGATTTAGGAAAACCATATCCTGCATTTGTCCATAGGGTTGCACTAGATTACCCTTGAGGTCCCTACTTACCTTATGCTTCTATGACTTCATGACAATGATTCTCAACTAGGGTGACATGGCATCTTGGGGTGCCTTTAGATCCTAAAAATGTGTCACAGGGTGCTGATCGCCGAACCAGGGGGGCTCAGAGGGCCCCCCCACATGCTCCCTGGTGGACTTCCGGTCCACTTCTGGATTCATCACCGAGCATGCGGGGGTGCCCCCGTGCTCCTGTGGGATGCTCCATCTGCCCCAGCATTGCAGCATTCACAAGCCATGCCTGGTACCTCAAGGTATGTAAAAAAAAAAAACATTTAAAGCTGCGTCTACAGCCAAATAGCTGATTCTCTGAATCAGCATCGAATCTTCAGTTTTGGCCAAATTGAATTGGGGACAGTGATCCGAATCAACAAATTGAACCACTGTCCCTGATTCAGGCCGAATCCACATTGTGCCCATTTCACACACCCCTATTAAATATGTGTGAATAGCATACCCATTTGTTAAAGTCAGAATTGCATCATATGTGTCCAAAAGAGCTCAGTTTACCACACACACTTGGGCTGGATTCACTAGGATGTTCCTACTACTTTATGCTGGTGTGGTACTGGGGAGAAAAAAGAAAAAAAAAAGCTTTAAAACACAGCTTAACCACAATGACCACAAGTAATTTTATATCTCATTAGAAAAATGGTGTAATTCCTGGTTTAATTTCACTTGGGGCCTCAAAACTATAGCAACAACATTAATAACAGTCCTATAATCCTAATGAATGCACTTCAGAGCACTTTATGAGCATTAATTAATACTTGAGATAAAAATCTTGTAAGTTTGGTAATTACTATGATGGTTAGTGTTCTTTCTGTTTTATAGATTGGGAAACTAAGTGAGAGATTAAGAAGTTAAGTGATTTGTCCAAGGCCATAGGAGGAAATCAGTATCAGAGCCAGGGTTAAACATACAAATATTCATTAAGTTAAACAGAAAGTTCTTTCCAGTGCACCTCCCCTTGTTTTCACAATCTTCAAATTCCCAAGTATAGTCCATTTGGCTATAGAAGTCTTCAAAAAGACTGCTACAGTAGGAGTAGGCCGTCAACTATAAAGATTTGAGGACGTATAACTAGCATGAAGAACATCCCTCCAGGGGAAGCTTTAGAAAGTTAGCTTGACTTTGGGAGTCTTCACTCAGACTCCTCCACACCTTTACCTGCAACCCGTGGAAATGGAACAAGAGAGTCCAGAATATTCCCACACTGGCACCTCCAAATAGCAAAAATGAAAACTTTCCTCTTGGCATCAGTCTGCATGCCCACTGTGCTGAAGCAAGAACTCAGACTGCCTGGGAAAGCCTGTTGTGTTTTGGTAGGTAAGGTATCATGTTAGCTTTTTGATACCTCACGGCTTCCATCATGCTGGCTTTTGCACTGTGAAATTATAGGGAAGAAAGACAGCGAGTGACTACTGCTGCTGAAAACACAAGGCTTGCTGTGCCACCTGCAGGGCTATCTTGATAAAATATTTGCTACAGGGATTTCTACTGTCTGAAAAGCAGGATGCCCTGTTCTGTTTGTTTTTTAAGCAAGATACTGCAACTTTGTGGTACCCAATGTGCCTGGGAAGGAGAAATGAAAAAGGGTCTAAAGAATGGCCTCTGTCCATAGGACAGAGCAACAAAAGCTTCATCTCTTTTCCTGTTGTCCAGTTTCACATGAGACTTTTGCTCTGATGAAGGGATGAAATAAGAAAAGGGTTTGGGAGAGAAAAAATTATGCCTTGCATGCTGATTCCAGGTAAGCTTCTTCAATTTGTATTTACTCTGATCATAGCTGTGATTTACTGCTCTAATTCTGGATTCTCACACTATACTCCAGCTCCGATTCACAGCACAAACATTTTATGTTCATGACTCCTTTACACAGGTCTGAGTCATGAATCCTACGAACAGTTCAGGCAATGAAATTCAGTTGTAATTTTTATGCTCCCTCCTAATCAACTCATTGGCCTTTAAAACCTAACTGTACAAGCACCCACTGGGTGTGTCTACATGTACCATTAATGCAAAGCAATAAACTCTGGAGGAATTTGAGCTGGAGTAAACTACTCCCAGGTGCAGCACCTACACATTCCCCTCAGAACAGCAGCAATTTGAGCCAGGGCAGAGCAGGCCCAGGCTGGCAGGGTGATGGGGAGGTCAGTTCCAGGCTCTGGCTGGCAGTGGTAGGCAGTGGAGGGGCTGGGTGGGGCAAGAGGGTACCAAAAGTGTAGAGCTGTGTGGCCTGGTGGCAGGCAGGAGTCTGGCCCCTAGCTGGTTGGCTTGACCAGGCACAATTTACACCCAGTGTCAGCATCTACACATATATTTAATCTCATTAAGTTAACCCAGCATAAGTACTACCCCCAACAGTACTATTTTGTCATCATCAATTAGTTTACTGCAGCCTAATACCATCACGTGTAGATGGTGATGCTTTACTCCATAGCTAATTAGTCTACTCCACAGTAAAGCACATGTGTAGACATGCCTGTGTGTAATACTCCCACTGACTTCACCATAGATCCCATACTTAGAAGTGTTGCTAGATTGCATCCTTACTCAGTTCAGCCTGATAGTCATGATGGATTGTGACATGTTTTTATATGGGTAATTGAAATAAAAACCAACTGGCACAATTTAGTCAAATTTCTCAACAATATGGAAATGTGAGGATCTGAATATTACAAGATCCAAGTCTGCCTCCAAACCAAAGTCTGGCCAGTGAGGTTTCTAAAAACCACAGCTGCTTTTTTCTATATGTACTGTGCAATGATTCTTTATAAGATGGGTAAGACAACCAAGTACAGTTTGGCCATCATAACCTAGACAGCATTTTACCCAGGTTCTTTTTCACCCAGAGACAACACACAAGAGCTGGCAAAAATTTTAGATGCAGCACTTTTTGGAACCACATAAAAGTTGCAATGGGGTGACCAAAGGAGGGGAATGTTTAAGGACTGGAGTAACCAAGTAAAAGGGTATGAGGGGAGGAAACTGGAATGGGGTGGCAGATGAGCGGTCCAAAGCAAACCTGAGATCCAAACTCTGAAGATAATCCTACTGTGATCTGTGCTTGGTAGCAAATACATATTTCTGATTTTAAGTCATAATTGGGCCAGTTCTTCAGCTAGTGTAATTGCTCTTAATTTTACTGACTGACTTACCTGAAGTAAGGCTCTGGCACCCTTTTTTAACAGCCCTTGACCCAAATGACAGATTATTGTGTCTAATTTCAATGTTAAACCACTTAAAAATCAGAGGTGTCTTCTATTTTTCCCACCCACTAAAGATGAAATTTTCAAAGCCAAAAAGGGCACTTGGACAATCCATTTATATTCACCAGAGCTAATTAATCAATCTTTTCCCATGAATTGATGCAAACTGGGCACCCAAACCCCCTATTGCCTGTAACCAAAGTATTTGAGAATAAAGCTAGTCAGGACTTTCTTAGACTTTTTCTGCTTTATTGTTCTTACACATTCAGTTCATTTTCTATTCTTGTGAATTAAGAGTTACATTTCCTCTGATAAGGCTCTATTTATCATGTAATTCTTTTACGTAAATATTTTTGTACACAGCACCTATCACAATAAGACATCATACCCAACTGGGGCTTTTGGTTATTATCACAATACAAATATTTATTCATAATTCCATAGATTCCCCCTTCTACCCACATGTAAATCAATGGGAAATTTACTAGAGCAAAACCTTGAGTAAACATTGAGCAAAGGATTTTGGGATTTGGCCCAGAATAATAAGAATGAAGAAGATTAACAGTTCAGCAACAGGTTTAGAAAATATTTTTTGTTTTCACTGGTGACACAAAACTCCTTAAAATACCTCTTTTGCATGTGAGAATTCATCAAGTGATTCAAAAAATAACAGAAGTCAGAACCAGCAGAGGTCTATTACGTATTTTGCTTTTTCCTTACTGCTAGTGAAATGCACTGGACAGCCAGCCTAGGATAATGAACTCTTCTATTAGGTCCCCCTGCCACTGTCAGATTATTCTCCTCCACAATGACTGGTAGCACTTTGTATGCTAGTTTTAAAGGTCCCAAGGGATGGGGTTTCCATAACTTTGATTAGGTGACCGTTTACTTGGTCTAGTAGATGTGGCCACTTGGGAGGTTTTACTGTATTTGGTTTCACAAAGAGCCAAGGTCTTTGTCAGTGTTTTATTTATTATTTGTCTTTTGGTAGCACCTAAAGACCCCAGCTGAAATGCAGCTCCATTGTGCTAGTAGGCAGGCTGTACTGTACAAAACAGGCAAAATGCCAAAGAGCACAGAGAAGAGAGCACAGCAGTTCAGTGACAGAATCAGGAAGACAAACCAGATCTCTTGATTCACAGTCCTATACTTGGTCTTATGAACACCACTGCTTCTCATATCCATTTGCTCTAACTTGCTAAACAGTATCACCACAACATTAGAAAATGCCTGAAAGAGTATCCAGTTCAGTGATTCTCAATCTTTTTGAACTCGAGGCACCCTTCACTGGACTTGAGCTACCCCTCCACAACTTATGTGAATTGAGTGGCACCCAGTTTCAAAACTAATTAATATACTGCAGTACTTAACTCCTTGCAGATAGGTGGGACAGTGGGAGTGGGGGAATCAGTCAAGCATGGATGAGCCTAACACTGTATTTTATCTGCTCAACTCCTCCCACCACGCTTCAAAGGATCTGGTGGCACTCTAAGATGCCCTAGCACCTTGACTGAGAATCACTAATCTAGTGAGTGTGAAATATAAAACACTGACTTCCTTCATATTGAGTTTGGTATATTCATTTTAATTCCCCACCCTAGTGTTACATCTCACAGTTGGATGAAACATCAGGGCCCAGGCTTTGTATACTCATCTTCTGATAGATCGCTCAGATCCATAGTTGATAAACACTTAAAATCAGTCTCACAAAAGTAGCAAACAATACACTAGTCTCATAAAAACTAAATGTGGCTAGGAATGAGTTTTGCCTCATACTCCACCAGTGGTAGAAGACAGAGCTAGCAAATGACTGGTATTTCATTGCCTAATTTTTCACATGAACCATGCAAGATTATGCAGACAATTTCAAGGAATGTAACACAGCACAAATTTACTGTATACCTATGTTCCATCTAGTCAAACAGCTTTCTTGACTGCCTGATTTAGACACTACTCCACCAATTACTTTGTTGAACTCCAGTTCAGCAATAAGCTTTACAGACATTTAATGTTAAGTATATGCTTATGTCTTTTGCTGTATAGCAATGAATTGACTTACATGCTTAAAGTTGTGGGTTTTAATGTGATCTCACCTTCTATCCTGTAATATCCATTCAATTTCACAGTTAAGCAATCAGACCCATATACCTGTATTTAGTTCATCCATTTTTCTAAAAATATATTTTTAATTACCCTTTAATCCATTTTTGTCCTTAAAGGGGTTTAGTATCCTTAAAGGGGGTTAATGATCTCTGTGCATGAATGTAACTGTTCCTCTCACTTTTTCTATTTATTTTAAAGTCACAAGCTTGGGATGCCCTTTAGAGAAATATCCCCACTCCCTTTCTCTAACGCTATGTTCTTCTATAATGCCCAAGTAAGTTACAGGAGTCTGTCCAACAGTTACCTGTTTCACAGAAAGAGACAGCCTGTTTTTCAGCAGCAGACCTACCACAAATTGGACTATCAAATCAGCCTCCAAAATCCTGAGATTTTTTTCGAGTGCATTCTGTGTAGTGCTTTGTATCCTCAGTATGAAACTATGATGGAAACACTTCCCTCCAATACTCCTGAACAAAATGCTGGTATATGTGCCCCTCTGTAATGTGTGCTCCTCTAATGCAGAATTATCCATAATCATCATCTTCTTGCATTCTTAGCAGTGGTGGTCTTTTCTTTCCTCCTGCTTATTTTAGGGTCCATCCAATTTACTTGGAATGGTCTATTTCTTGATTGCTGGTACTGGACTCAACATATTCCAGCAACATATTCCAGTAAATACAAGTACTGATTTGCTGCAGAGTTTATTCATGCACAGCAATGCATGTACAGGCAGTCTTCACACTTAGAGTGGGTTATGTTCCTGGAAAAGGCACTGTAAGGTGAAACAATTAAGTCGAATCTGATTTTCCCCACAGAAACAATGTTATAATAGGGGGTTATGTTCCTGACCCGATACCCAACTTTTTATAGATATTTAAATCAACTATTTCATCAACTATAAATGATATGCACTGATAAAAGATATACACCGTACAAAGCTTTCTAAAGTCCAATGCAGTAACTAAGGGAGGCACCAAGGCTGGCATGGGACACTTACTGAAGGTAAGCTCCTCAGTCCTCACGTGGGGCAAGCAGTGGCTCCTCCTCGAGGCAAGGCGAGGTAAGGGCAGGGACGGGGGCTGGCGCAGGCTCCCCCAGCTCCAGGGAACTGCTCTGCTCCCCAGCCCAGACACCATGTGCCTCCTCACTCCCCGAGGTGATGCAGGGGTGTGGAGCAGTTCCCTGGAGATGGTGGAGCCCACGCCTGCCCCCAGCCCCACCTCTAGCAGCAAGGAGGCACATGGCATTGGGGTTGGGAAGTGCAGCAGTTCACCAGCGCCAGGCCCCAGCCCCCATCCTCATCTCACCTCCGGAAGCACATCGCCTCAGGGAAGAGCCACTGCCTGAGCTTACCTCGTTGCCTGCCGTAAGTACGGGGATCCAGCACTGTGAGTAATGACAGGGGTGTAAATGGCGAAGTGTGAATCGATGTAATGGAAACACCGTAAGTTGAGGACTGCCTGTATAGACAATGACCTGGCTGGCTGAGGTGTAAGGGCACTTCAGTGCAGGGGCTACCTGCCAGCCAGCCCCACACTGAAGCACCCTCATGCCCCAGCCAGACCCTCTGCAGCACTCTGAGTCAGGTTGGAGCAGCCACAGGCTGGGGCTGCTCCAGCCTGGCTCAACATGCCACAGTCCTGGGCACTCATGTGAACATGGTGCCCAGGAGCAAGAAATTCAGACACAAGCTGCACCAGAGTTTATCACTGCACATTAATATGCATGTGTAGATGTGCCCAAGAAGTGCTATACTGAGTTAACCCAATGGTCCATGTAGCCCAGTACCCTATCTCTGACTGAAGACTGACTCAGAGCACTGAACCAGGTATATCTAGGATGATCAATTCCCTATTCAATACACTCCCTGGCATCCACTATCATTGGTTTAAAGATGCCAGAGGAAACACATACAGTCATTTTATCCAATAACCATTAATAATAGATCTATCATCCAATTTGTTCAGTCCCTTTTTGGGCCTGGCTGTGCTATCTGCCTCCACCACCTCCTGTGGCAAGAAATTCCACAAGTTAACTATGTGTTACTTAAAAAATTACTTTCTCTTGTTAATGTTAAACCTGTCACATACTAATTTCATCATGTGTCCCCTAGTTCTAGTATTCTGGGACTTGGTGAACAACAGTTCCCTGTTCACTCAGTCCACACCCTTCATAATTTTATGGAGCTCTCTCATATCTCGCCTCAGCCTTCTCCTTTCCAAACTGAAGAGTCCTAGCCTTTTTAGTATCTCCTGGTCTGGCAACTGCTCCATGCCCCTGATCATTTTGGTTGCTCTTCTCTGTACCTTTCCTAATTCTACTACTTCCTTTTTTGAGATGTGGGAACTAGATCTTATCTAGTATGTGGTCACCCCCTGGATTTATGTAATAACATTAAGTTCTCTGTTTTGTTTTCAGTGCCCCTGTTAATAATATGCCCAACATTTTATTAGCTTTTTTGGTTGCCACTGCACTTCTCAAAAGACTCACCACTGCACTTCTATTTCTCAGATGTGGTCACAGAAATCCTACCTTCTCTATTAGAAGCAGCAAAGAACACATCTCTGGAATCTCTTGAAACCAAAGCCCCAACTCCTGAGTCACTGTAAACCAGACTGAATGAAGGTCCAGATGAGGGTGTATGTGCAGCTTGTGGCACCACAGACCCATTAGCAGCATGGCGTTTTGGGTTTGGTTTTTTTTCCAAGGAGACTCCAGTGTCAAAATAACCTGTGCCAAAAAAAGCAGGTGGCACATGTGGTAGCAGAGTACACTGCCCAAAACCGGAGCCTGGCCAGCCAGAGCTATGCTCCAGCTGCCAGCCAGGCTCCGTACGCCCAGATCACTGATGTTGGAGCCCCAGAAGGCCTCCATTTTTCCTTGTACTCACCCCACATGCACAAATTTGTGCTGCTGCTTTTTTTCCCTGCAGCAACTGCACACCCCTGCTTGTGGGGACACGGCCAACGGAAGTACACATCAGGGAACAACTGCAATCTGGCTAAATTGTCTGGAAAAAGGTGAGACCATAGGTAAGGTTTAGAATCACTTTTCTTTCTCTAACCCTTTTTGCTAAGATTCATTGAACTAGAGGTATCATGGACAAATCCTTTGAGTCATACTATATAGCTCCATCACTGGAATTTCCTGAAAGGGATCCTTCTGCCTGCTCTCTCTCTCCTGTGCTTTACTTTATGATGCTGAGAAAAGCCACCAAGAAGCCCTCCATAATCCATAGTGTATCTAAAATATTTTCAAAAGTCTTCCTGAGTCACAGAAAGATGACAAATGCAGCATCCAGCATGGTATGCTAATGACTTCTTTAATTTTTATAACTCAAAATGGAAACATAGGACACCATGACCCCATGAAGCCAGTGTCCCTCAGGATCAATCCATTCCTTCCTTCCTCGCTCCCTCCACAACTCCCCCACCAAAGGCATCTGAGTGCATGTGCGTCATTCAGATACACATCCTTCAGGAGGTGATGGGAATAGGATAGATTTTCTTCCTCCTAATGCCCTAACTGTGTCCCTACAGCACGAGGTCTTTCATTCCCACAGTAATGGGCCTTCTCTGCTACAGAGCTGAACTGTAACATGAGGAACTGTGACCAATCAGATGTTGGATTAACGTTACTCTGAGACATTGTCAGCAGCATTTCACTGGGCATCTAAGACAGTGTCCCACTGTGATTCACAACAAGCCTTATGTCTGAGAGACACAGATCTCATCCAGCAAATTAAAATGTGCTATACCGTATTTCAATTTTTGGGCTTTGAGGTCTCTCAGGACCTGGCCTAAATGACATGCACTGTATCAAGGAGAGTAAAAGCCACCTGTTCAATAAGCCTAGACCATGAGCCAGAGACACCTGCACCATACCAAATTTCTAGAGCATAGGAATGAAAGAAATTTTTGCAAAAGTTATAAATGGAATTGGGCCTGGGCCACAAGCTTTGGATATGAATTCCTGCATGTTTGGCATAATTCAAACAAGGAACTTTGATTTAGCCCATTAATGAAATCACTTGATCTATTGATCGAGTGGTGTCAAACATACAGCACAGAGGACAGATCTGGGTGGAGAGCTGTGTCATCTGGCCTTCAGGGCAAGCAACAGTGGTGGAACCCCTAAGGCTTCCTGAGCCAACACAGTAGTGTGAATTAAGGCTGCCATCCCTCATCCTGCCACTGAAATCCATGCTACACTTCCCCCTGGGGACTTGTTTTAGCGGCAGCAGAGTGAGTGACACCGTGTTAAGGCTTGTGGCTGCCTGAGCCAACATAGAAGCTCAGGCAACCACAGAGGTTAATGCTGTTGCCTTTTGCCCCATGGCCAGAGGTGGGTCCAGATCTGACCCACAAAGCCAAATGAGTTTGACACCTGATCTATGTTGTGTGTGGACCAGATTTTGCTGACATTGTGCTCTAACCTGTAATATTTACTGCCCTATGTCATATAAAAAGGTGATTAATTTAAGAGATGAAAATGAAATGAAAATTTAAAATATGGGGCCATTGTTTTAATGGATTTGGTAGTTCAACTGTAGGAAGACAGTTGTAATTAAGACTGCAGTAGGCTGCAAGAGAAATGCAGTAAAAAACCGGCTGGCTGAAATCTCCTGGGTTTATTCCTCTGCTTTAGCTTGGGGATTTTTTCCATTAAAGATTTAAAATTTCATTGAAATGTTTAATGAGAATGTTGATTTTTTGTCTCAAAAAATTTTCAAGCAGAAAAGCAGAATTAATTTTCATGAAATGTAACTATGAAAAAGAAGAATACTTTTTGCCTTGGATGCAGTTAAAGAGCACACAGAGAAACAAAATTGCCCAGTCTGAATCTTGGTGGACAGAGTTGAGTTAACACTTGTCTTGTAAAAATGGTCAGGACCATGGTTTTAGATCTCATTTAGAAGCTGTCATCTACATCAGTAGAATGCACATTTAATCCACAATGGGCAATTTTTTCACTCCTAACTTGGAAGAAAGTGCATCCACCGTTGCTTCCCATAGCTCCAGGGTTTTTCATAGAATTCTCCCATCTAAGTACAGAGTATTAGGCTGTACCCTGCTCACCTTGCAAGAGCTGGCAAAAATCATAGCCTGAGGTAGCATGTCTCTAAACTATAATGATTGTACCAAGAGAACTAAAGAACTCAGCTGCATCGTGACCTCCTCCTCTTTCTTCCCCTGGCCTCCCGCATTACAGATTAAAACGGCAGTGCATCTGGCATTTACTGAGTGTCAAATACTTCTCTGAGACCTCCTAGAACAAACAGGCCCTGGTTGCCTTCCTCAGAGCTGCTGATAGGTCTCCAGCATTGTGCAAGAGGCCAGACTTAGAAACTGTCAACAGCTTCCTAATGTATGCTCTTTTTCTGGGAAAGGGGGTCCCAGGTTTTATAGCCTAATAGATTCGTTAATCAGAACACACACAGGCTAGGAAAGCCACTGTTTGTTTTCTCTGACAAGTTTGGCATTTTCCTCCTGGGAACTGGGAAGCTTTAAATGCATATGAGACTCTCCTACTTAGCTGGACAAGAAAACTGGTCTGGACAAAGTGAGGCATGTCACTGAATCTGCCTAATTCTGAGACAGAAAGTGACATTTCTAGAGACTTTATGACAGCACCAACCACAGGGTGAAAGGAAATGAGTGCCCCCCAGTCCTACTTCTGCTTTGTACATCACACCAAGCCAAATTCTCCTTTCATTTACAATGGTATAAATCTGGAATACCTCAATACACATCAATAGAGTTGCCCAGATTTACATCAGTAAACTTAAGGACAGGACACATTTCACTGTATGGAAACCACATGTGATGATGATGATGGTGACTATAGAGGGCATTTAAAAAAAAAAAGTGTTTAATTCAAATCACTGAGGGTGGTCACTTTCTTGAAAAGTGACTCCTTTGATGACTGCAATGGCTGTGTCCTCAAGCAACTTCTGTTCAACTATGGTGAGAGTTTAAACCAGGGCTATCCAACTTCAGCACAGCCAGAAGACTCATGTGACACCAGTGTACAGCCCCCAATCCACACACTGCACAAGCCACACACTGTGAAGACTTACTAAATTGTCCAAGTTCTTCCCTATTCAAAATCATTCCAGCCCTGTGGCTGAGTTAGTATTCACCCTTGTAGCCCGAGACCAGCCTGAGACTAGCTAGAGGGCCAATGTGATGTTTCAGAAAACATAACTAAAATACAAAAAGAAATCATAACTACTCTCCCAGGACTCTATCAATCTGCCTCTTATCATGGCAGTCCTTGTCCTTGTGCATCCTTATGCCTTTCTCAGTCCTCTTCCCTCCTCTTCTGCAAGTTCCTTATCTCTCTGTCTGGCACACACTGGGCGTGTCTACACGTACATTTACACCAGCTTATAGTTTCATAGTTTGTAGGGTCGGAAGGGACCTGAGCAGATCATCTAGTCCAACCCCCCGCCATGGCAGGAAAGAATACTGGGGTCAAATGACCCCAGCAAGATGTTCATCCAACCTCGTCTTAAACACCCCCAGGGTAGGAGCCTGCACCACTTCTCTTGGAAGCTGGTTCCAGACCCTAGCCACCCTGACCGTGAAGTAGCGCCTCCTGATATCTAACCTAAACCTACCCTCTGCCAGCTTGTGACCATTATTCCTGGTCACTTCTGGCGGTGCTCGGGGAAACAGTGACTTCCCTAATGCCTGCTGATCCCCTCTGACTAGTTTATAACAGGCCACAAGATCTCCCCTCAGCCTTCTCTTGTGGAGGCTGAACAGGTTCAGGTCCCATAGCCTCTCCTCATAGGGCCTGCCCTGCTGTCCCCTGATCATACGAGTGGCCTCCTCTGGACCCTTTCCATGCTGTCAACATCCCTCTTGAAGTGCGGCACCCAGAACTGGATGCAATACTCCAGCTGCGGCCTGACCAGTGCCGCATAGAGGGGGAGGATCACCTCCTTGGACCTGCTCGAGATGCATCTGTGGATACATGCCAAAGTGCAGTTGGCCTTCCTGACTGCCTCCCCACACTGCTGGCCCATGTTCATCTTGGAGTCAATGATGACCCCCAGATCCCTTTCCACCTCCGTGCTGACAAGAGGGGAGTTCCCCAACCTGTAGGTATGGTGCCGGTTGTTCCTCCCAGGTGCATCACCTTGCACTTGTCTGTGTTGTCTGCACAGTAAATTACTGCACAGTAAGTGGGACTAGGCAAGCGTCTACACATGCAAGCATTAAAGTGAATTACCACTGTGTGTGGACTGACTTGGGACTAAAGTTAGCACAAGTCACCATATTTACTGTGCAGTACCGGCATGCAAGTGTAGACACATGCCCATACTGCACAGTAATTTCAGTGACTGCGCAGTAAATGTGCACATGTAGGTGCGCCCACTGATTCCCAGACCCTTTGTTTCTTTCTCCAACATTCTGCAAATTAAGTCACTGTATAAGGAGTCCAGCTGCCAGCAAGAAAAACAGAGGGTCATGTTTAGTCCTAGAACACAGCACCTTGACAACAAAGCATTTATTTACTCCTTATTCCTTAGGATATTAACAACTTCCTCTTTGTTTCTTTTCCCTACAGTCATCTTACCCCTTTTTGGTCAAGTCATCAAAGTACATGCTTCCATTTTGTTAAAGTGGTGAATCAGAGACATTGTAACTAGCCATTAGTTTTGATCTGATTGGTGTTTGCCCAGATATGGTCTAGTGATGGCAAAGAGAGGGACCGTTATTAGAAGGAGGAACAATTTAAATTATTTTAGTGTACATTTATATGCACACCCATACAGCAAGCAACAGATCTAAAAGCCCTGCCCCTGGGTCCTCAAATCCATTCTTCTCCCATTTTTGTGATAACTGGAGAGTTCATTATGGTCTGATTTTTTTTTTTTTCCATTTTTCCCCTGAACTCAGGTTGTTTCACCCAAATTGACATGCACTGTTTATCTTGGCCAAAAACAGAAGGGGGAGGAAAGGAATCTGTGTGCAGGGTGTGCATGTTTGTTTGAGGGGAGTCACTATATGCATCACTCAGTTGCTCTAGAACTGGAGACGAGGCAAAATCTGAGGAGGCTCAACAAGCCATGCTGTTCATACAAGCTCGAGGTATGATTTGTATGACAGGGGTTACTTGAGTAAATACATACCTGTCCCTCTTCTTCCTCCCCTGCACACATTCAAACACATTCCTCCCATCTCTTAACATAAAATTGCCTTTTGCAATCTTACTTCCCTTAGAGCAGGTAGATTGTCGGAACGTGCACGAAGACGACACTTCAGCAAAGTATGAAAAGGAACTGACTCCACCCATGACTGCAAGCTCAATCAAAACCAGAACCCGTCCTAGATAGACAACGAGTTTCTTCCCATTCCTGCTTTGCCCATTAATTGTTTTATCTGAATTTCTCTGCTGATGTAAATGCCAGCTCTTGACTGATTCAGGGGCAAGGGCGTGTTGCCAATTTACACCATCAGAGAATTTAGCCTTTCCTGTGTGTGAGAAGTACTTGCTGGATGAGGCAGGAGGTAGGCAGGAGATGAATTCCACTTCAGGGCCAGGTAAAGACATTACACTTTTACCAGTATAAGTGATTGGAAACTGGTCTAGACCCATAACAGAATAAAAGTTCAACACACATAGATTGGTAGTGGAGGAACCTGGTCTAAAATTTGTCCCCCTCTACTAAAGGACAAATGTGTGTTCTGTTCACTACCAATATCAACCATGTCGCTTACAGAAAACTGCAAAACTTAGATCAATTCCACCTCAGCCTTTGAATGTTTCCACCTAGCCCAGGTATGTAGGCTAGCAAAAGTTTGATTGGCTATAGTTGTGAAACCAAGCCCTTTCTTCAGTGGGGGAGAAACAGCTGCATTTAGAAAAAATACAGAATTCCCACAGGAAAATATTCATTATAATTAATTCATTAATGTTCAAAAAGGGCCTGTTTTTCAGAGATTCTGAGCATCAGCATCAGCACTTCAGAGGGAACACTGTGGAAGCTCAGCACATATGAAAACGGCATCTTCAGCATTCACTTTTCAAATAGGACCTTCTGCTCTTCCATTCACCTCAGGGAGGTGTGAACATTAACGACAGGATCACTAAGGGTGTCAATACAGGAGCCACAGGCCCCCTCTCTGGCACAGTTGTGAAGCACCACTCTGCTTGTACTATGAGGCAACGAAGGGTTGGGCTATAAAGAGAAATGCTAAGAACAAAGGTAAAAGTAAGTATCAAGTATTTTTCTAGCTTAGGTCAGAGTAGCAGTAAGACTTGCTTTGGCAGCATATGTGGGTAACACCATTGTTCCTGTTCTCCACTAGAAACACAGTACAGGAGAGTAAAGAAGCAAATAAGCCGTCTCGTAAATCCCTGCATGATTTCCCCTTGGTGATGCTTCAGAAGAGGAGCCCCAGAGATCGGATGTCCATGTTGCTAAACTTAGGCAACACTAAGAAGTGGGAGAGTCTCCACTCTAGCTAAAACTGGGGGTGATCAGAAAGACAGAGGAGGGTTTTGTTTCACACTGCTTTGATGTCAGATGATCCAGTGGCTGGAGTACTTAACTGGGGTCAGGAGACCTGGGTTCTATTTCCAGCTTTGCCACTAATTCATTGTGTGATGCTCAGGCCTTATCTTCAAAGTTGCAGAACACTCGGTTTCCTAACCTCTGAAGAGTAGCTATCACCAACACTATACCCATCTTTGCAAAGTGCTTTGAGATCAACAACTGAAAAGTGCTGAGCAACATCATTGTTTTGCTAAAGGTTGGATTCTGATTTAAATCTCAAACAGCCCTCAGACATGACAGATAATCTAGTTATCCCAATGCACTTATTCTTGATCTACATGAATTGGAGAGGGCATTCATGTCATTTAGGCAAATTGGGTGAGTGACAACTCCTGCTAAATTCAATGGAAAGGTTGACCCTGGTTTTAAGAGGAGCACAGAAATTTCTTTAAGCATAGTCAACCCAATGCAGTATCCTGTCTCAGAAGTACATAGCCAGAAGCTTCGGATGAAACAATACAGGAAAGACTTACCATGTACTTGTTATTCTTATAAACATGTAGCCCCTAGCCCCCTTAAATCTTAAAAAGTTGGATCAAAGCTTGGATCAGAAATTTTGGTTACTGTTTTCCCTCCCAATTCTAAGTTTAATTTCAAAACAAAACAATTAAGTAAATAAAAAACCCCTCTTTGTTTCTTTTTATTCTGTTACTGACTAGTGACCCATTTTTAGACCTTTGACATGCATACAAAAATATATGCTCTCACAGGAATTTCTTATTACTATGCAATGTGAACTTGTTATAGCACTTACAAATGACTCATCCAGATTTATTGCTTCCATGCCCTGTTTTAGTTTATTTTCTGATGCTCAAAACCCCCCTGAAACAAACAAAACAAAAACCTAGCATCATCATAAATAAAAAAAAAAACATATTATGGATTTGGCTAAAAATAATGAGAATGTTATATGTGCTCTGTCCTGATAACATATTTCATTTCTTTTGATGACGAAGATTTAACTGCAAAAATTCATGCTTAGATATATTTACAAATTTGGCATAACTAACTAACTAACTAACTAAATCTCTCATGATTATGTCCTTTTTAAAATTAGGAATGTTGGAAGCTCAAGTTCAAATCATAGTTTAAAAACAAGCCAAGTAGGAACTTGAACTTGGATTTCCCATAGCCAAGATAGGTACTCTGTGCTGAATTATTGGCTCACTTAAAGTGACTCACTCAGGGGGTGGGAGGGGGGGAGGAGTGTTGGATATTTTTATTTTTGTTCCAGTGTAAAAATTAAAATAAAAGTCAACTTTTTTTTTTTTTTTTTTTTTACAAAACAAAACAGTTGTTTTGTGACCAACCATAGGAAGATTATGTAGACTTTTCTCTATTGCTGGTTATTTTCCCACAGGAGCATTGGGATATCATTTTAAAAGGAGTTTTAAATCAAAACACCAGACCAGGTGAAAACATTTTGAAAACACCTGAGTGACTTAGGAACATAAGTCCCATTTTCAAAAGTGACTCAGACAATTAGAGTCCAATTTTTAAAGGCTTCCCAGGCAGGTAAAGATGTGGGTAAGTGTTTGGTGGGATTCTTAAAAGCTTCTAGGTGCCTAATGCCTACTGATGGCAAAAGAAGAGATTTTTCTTCCTAGTTTATATAAATTTAGTTTTCAATCATTTCTACTGATTATTTTTACCTTGCCACCCTTCACTTTTTATAGCAGGCTGAAAATTATTAAAGAGAACATTAAGAAAAATACAGAGCCTATAACGAGCCAGATATTTTTGTCCCCTGCAGGGCCAAGGAGGGATGCTCTCGAACATACCCTGTCAACCAGCTCCTACTCGCATGCAGAAATGAAAAGGTGAGATTGCTCTAGGAGTTCCCCAATGACTTCTCTGAAGCCCCAAAGACAGAAGTCTCTGGGGCAGCCACTGAGGGTGCCTGCAAAGTGGCTTCATAGTCACATTTCCAGGGTTGGTACACGCTTGAGAACTTGTCTGCCCAGACATGCCTTCATGGGAACTGAGCTGTGTTGCAAGCGTGATTCCAAATGAGGGTCCTACTCTGTTCAAAAATCTCCTACACCTTCTCTTAAACGCATGCATGGAATTAGATTAACCACTGACCTGTGTGCTTCCAATTGGCAATGATATCCAGCTCTCATTTTACAAAAGGTTGAAGAGAAGAATCAGGTCAGCTGTGAATTCTGGTCTGTTAAAAAGAGTTGTCTTCAGTGCTCATAGGACTGCATCTCCATTCACCATCCTCGTTGTACTCAGCGATCTGTTATGATTGCTTTCCCATTGCGATTCTTATTACACTCTGAGATTTTCAGTGCAAAGACTGTCCACCTGTAGTGTTGGACAGTGCTTTGCAAGTATTGGCGCTACCATACAAGCAGTGATAAGCACTAAGAGCAGAAATAGTATGTTTTCTAGAAAGCACAAATCCCTGAGGTTACATCTTAATTCAAAGAGAATTTGGCACTCTGTAGAATATGCCCTTCTGGCCAGGTCTGTGTCAAGTACTGCAAGCTGTAATAATGAGTCTGGGCTCTGACCATTCTGACCAATAGCTGTGGTCATCCTGGCTTTTCCTAGATCATCAACAAGACACTGAATAACCCAGGCATGGTTTATTTTTGGTATTGGAATATGAAAGAGAAAACAGCTGCATGTCTGTCTGCCACGGTTGGTTAGGAAAGGTTCCAGTTTCCAACTGCATGTAAAGAATTTCCCAAGCAACCGATTTACCCTCGTTGGTATGTGTTCTCTTTTACAATAATTAAGGTAGGCTTGTATTTTTTCAGTCCAGGATCCTTAAAACTCCACCTGTCCTGTGGACAATTGTCCACTGATTTTCCATCAGTTCCACTAGGCTTTGCCTCATGCCCCTGTTTTTCCTCTTAGGTATATCACTCCAAGGGGGTGAGATTTTAAGAGTTAATGAAGATAAGGAATGTGGCAAAATTGTCCTGCTTGGTCAGTTATCACAGAAGCCAAGGAAAATCATTCTGTCACTTAGAGCTTTGTTGTCTTTTTTTTTCCTCCCCTTCCAAACTGCCTGTAAAGAAAACCTCCAGGGATAAAAGGGCAAAGACCACAAGCAGCATAAATCCCCTGGATAAACCTGGGGATTACAAGGCTCTTAACAACACTGCTACTTGTAATTATAGCTCCCCAAAAAAGGTGAATCCTTGAAGATCAGGACAAGATAGCCACAAACCTCCAAACAGCATCTAAGGTTTGTCATAATGGTTTATGGGCCATGCCCAGACTCTTCCCAAACAAGCCACAGCTCTGATTCCTATTTAGGTTCACTCTAGAGCTAACCTCTTGGCTATTTTCAGATCAGTAGCAAAGAGTCTGGGGACTAAATGAGGCTTAAACTCCCACCCAGCACTCAATGGTGGATTAAGACATGACTCCAAAACATTGCTTCAGGTCTTTAACTAGGCTACAAGAAAGAAGGGCACTGACCTTTGAAGGTTTCTTTCTCCACAGCTTAGATCTTTGGCCTATGGATCAATCAGCTGGCCATAAACTTAAGCACAGTCCCAGGCACAGAAAGAAAAGTAAGGCAAAAGAAGAGGGAGAAGTATTTTCAATGCCATTAAGAAGGAAATTCAACCCTTTAAAGAGTGAGGAAACATCCCAGGAAGGTGGGAGGTATCAGCTTCCCTTCCAATGAGTGTACTGCTTTTATGATGTATTTAGGGTACCTAGCACAGTGGGGCCTTGATCTGCAGCTTAGGGCACAAAGTTGTGCTGATTCAATAATAGGTAGAAATATTCACCAATAAAGTTAAATACCAGGTGCTAAGAACTTGATACAAGTCCCCTTCAAGTGGAGGGGGGGGTGACCTTCCATTGACATCAATTAGTTTTGATCAGCCTCCCCCTCCCATCTCTGTATTCCTCTCCCCTCAGGGGATATAGATCTTGTGCCACCCACATACCAGCTCTACTGCTTTTCAATATAGAGTGTGAAAAAGATCTGGGCATACTTGTCACTGAAGAGGCATAGACTAGTATCTACACAGAAGCAGAAGGTGGCATTGTAGCATGTGCTAGCATACCAATGTTAGCTCTACCTAGAAACAACAGTAGTAAAGGCATTACATCAGGGGCTTTAGTACATACTAAGAACAAGTTTAGATATTTCAAGGGGCCTCGATTTGAACTCTGTGCTCAAACCTTACACAACATTGTCACTGGTATTGTTCCACCTGCTCACTGCATTGAAACAGCCTGGGTACACTAGCATGTGCTACTCTTGCACTTTCACTTTGCTCCTTAGACAGCTCCTTAAGTCTGATCTGCATAATGAAAACTACCTGTATAGCTATGCTCCTAGACCTCCCTCTAGCTGTGAAGCAAGTATAATTAGATGGCCATGCAACAGTGCTCTCACTAGTGCAGAGTTAGGGTCTCCCATGCTCCCTCTCTTCTCATCATTTTTTTACCTTACTTTTATCCATACCAGTACAAAGTTAAGCTGTCCTACTATTGCCCAATACTACTGCAAAGGCCTCTTCAAAAATCATCCTGTTCAGCACTCTGAAATGTTTGCTGGAGCATGGCAGAGTGCATCACTGACCCTCTGGTATTTGCTATAAGGATTTTTACCAGAAAACCTTTGCAATTTCTGTACCTCCTCTACCTGTACTCCTATACCTTTTTGTACCCACGTGAATCTCAAAGACACTGCTCCTTGAGGAATATCATTATAACAACAAGCAAATGGCCTACAAGGATATTCACGGTTCACCAAGGTGGCATTAATGAGGTTGTCACGTGGACTTCCCCAGAAAGGTCACCATCATTGAGCAATTAGCTAATGGAGCATTTCTAGTTACTGAAGATTGTCAGAACTCAGCAGTGAGTCCTCCTCAGAGTGCCTGGAAATAAAAGCTATCTGGCATCTACACAGAACCTGGAAACCAGACTTAAAAACATCTTATTGAAAAGCACACTCCACAACACAAATGAAGCAGTTAACATGTCTCAATTACGTACAATGTTTTGGTGAAGTCTCATTTAAGATTTACATATTTACCCTTTTTGAAAGGAAGGGTAGCGTTAAGATGATGAATAAATGTTCTAGTTACCAGAGGTGGATCCATGCCTTACATTTCATATCCAAATTGAAACTCTTCTAGACTCTGCGAAAGGGATGTTCACATCTGGGATACTGACCTGTTTTAGTTACAGGGTCTGATGACTTGGCTACTGTCACTTCCTTCCTTGTAAAAGCTTTGTCTTCATGTTCTTGCACAGGTTTCATGCTTTTTAACATCTTTTCAACCAATTTAGTGCCCTAACTTTCAGCTAACAGTTGTCAGCTATAACAATGACTAAGATGAAAATCAAGACCCTCAATAAGAGTTAAAAAACTAAGCGGTGTGCTGCAGTGGTGAGAAAGACAGGATCAGGAGTTCAAATGAAGATTTTCAGACACAAAGGGGAGTTAACAACCCACTTCCCACTGGTCCTTTTTACCTTTGAAAAAAAAAATGTTTTCCAGTTCTGACACTTATTTCATTGCATGATCTTGCATAAATCATTTTGCTTCAGTCTCTCTATCAGTGAAAACAGAATAACATTACCTACCTCAAAGGGGATTGAAAGGTTTTGGAAAGTGACCCTGAAAAATACTGGCATTAAGAGGTTTCATGCTTGTCTCCTAAAGTCCTCACATTACAGCTGAGGTGGGGGGAGGTTCTAACAGTGTATGTTGCAAAAACAGCTTGGCATCTAAAGTCCAAGGGTGGTCTTTTCTTCTCCCACATCATTGGCAATAATAAAGATCCTGCAAGGCAGCAGTTGATCTAAGTGGCCCCTGGTAGACTTAGGGCTCTACAGGTGTAACTGATTGGACCTTTTTTGTGTCGCTACATGAGAAGGAATCCAATCCAGCTGACTCCTTCTGAGCTATTTTGGCTTCTCAGGCTGACAGGAGAAAAAAACCAGCAGAGACATTTTGTTCATGCAATCAACCAGGTCCAACTTTCAGTTGCACTACGAGTACATCTAGTGAGTGAAAGAGTGCTGTTTTTATATATCCGGTTTTCAGAGCAGAACTGCACACATATGAAAATGCTCTAAAATGCTTTGTAATTTGCAGGCAGAAGACTTTGGATAGGGCATGGAGAACATCAGTAGGGAGGTTAGAGCACTGACTTTAGATCTCTTACTTCGCTTTTGTTGTTGATGGGATAAAAAGGAGACAGCAAAGAAACAAAAGGTGAAGGTTCGTCTCCCTGCCATAAATGAGGGCAGGCGACAGAAAACGCTGGAAATCAATGTGCACATTGTGTGTTGTTTACTTGTCTCTGCGTGCAGATGAGAGGGCCATATGACTTCAGCATACAGTGGCTTTCCCGGTAGCAGCACGGTGCCTGCCTCCCTCTGCTCCAGTACGGCCATTGAAACAAGCCGATACAGACTTGACGGCGCCAGCAAACCTGCAATAACTTGTTCGTTGCCACAGTGCTTCCAGGGCCCATCCCATCACCTATCTCTCTTCACACTCCTCCTTATTGCTCACCTGATAACGATAGCCTCAGCCATAATTGCTGGTGTGTGCTGCACAGCGGCAGAGAAGCGGATAAGAAATATCTGTCCCTTCTCTGTCAGAGTAAACGTGCAAAAGTTTATTCAGAGTTTTATGAGGCACCCAACAAAACATCTGCTTTAGCTGGGAACTGAAGTGTTGACTGCCAAGGAATTGAGAAATGGCCCTTGCAAACCCCCCACACGTGTGTCTCCAAACAGGCTGACACACTGAGACATATGTGTTAGACTAAAACAGGTGCTTGGAAGCAACCTATTTCATGGGGAGAGGGGAAGGAGGAGGAGGTTTCTTCAAAGTTTGAAGTGCTGTAGAAAATTGCTAGTTTGACAGCCACGGAGAGTAGAGTCTTCCATCCATCCATCATCCAGAGAGAGTGGGCAGACACTGGACATGTAGGCTGGAGCTCTGGCATCCTGCCTCAGACATGAGCTGGATGGACCACTGCTAAGGCTCAAAGGAAAATAGATCTCTACTTAGCCAAATTGTGAGAAAGTGTGTTGTGATGTGGTTGCATCACAAGACTAGGTACTCCAGTTCCTTTTTCAGGTAGCCCACTGAACAGCCATAAGGTAGTACAGGAAACCCTCAGTATTCATGGGTTTGGCATTCATGGTTTCAAATATTCGCAAATGCCACACCCGCTTCTTA
This sequence comes from Crocodylus siamensis, assembly GCF_052110815.1. Classification (NCBI taxonomy): domain Eukaryota; kingdom Metazoa; phylum Chordata; order Crocodylia; family Crocodylidae; genus Crocodylus; species Crocodylus siamensis. The sequence continues at coordinate 51,911,750 of NC_143403.1, forward strand.
AATACACCTACGGGAGCTCCTCGGGAGCTCTGCACTTGCCACTGCCAGGCTCCTGCCACTGCCACTGCACTCCCACCATTGCCAGAGCAGCCGCGCCACCTGCCTCAGCCGCCAGGGGCACTGCGTTCATGAACACACATGGCATTCATGAGTGCAGGGCTTTATTTGCAGATTTCCCCATTCGTGGGGGATACAAGAATGTATCACCTGTGAATGGCGAGGGTCGCCTGTAACAGCTTTCAGATCTTCATTTCTGAAGGTATCTAGAGGCCAGATTCTATTGCACCTCTTAGATTTCTAAGTGCAATTCTATTACACCCTGCTCAAGTCCCTGGAAAAATAGTTCATGTTAAAGGTGGGTGGGTCTTCTTCCTCCTTGTTGCTTTTTTTGTGGCTCATCCTTAAGCGTGCTGCTGCTATGTAGATGGATTAACGGATTTTCAGCAACTTGAATAAGGTGGAATAGAAAAATACTTTAGGTACCTAAGTCCACTTACACACCTAATAGGTGGAGTAGACTCTAGCCCTAGGTGCCTAAAGATGTAAGAATCGCAGTGGGATTTTTTTAAAAGTAACATCTGCTCACTACCAGCCTGATCAGAAGGTTTGAGCCAGATTCCTAGCTATGGAAAACTGGCCTAGCTCCACTGATTATTTTATCCAATGACTGGTTAATGTGAAACACAGAAACAGTCCTGGGAGCATGAACCAGAACCTAGGCTCCCCCACTTCAGGGTGAATGCCTTAACCACAAAGCTACAGTTACACTCTTTCTTGTGATCTTTCTGGCCCAGAGAGTCTTGAAGTCTTTACTGCACAGTGGCGTAACTTCAGCAGAAAGGATGGAGCCCTCCAACACACACAATGCCCTACACTCTGATGGCCAGGGCAGTCTCCTGGGAGGTGGGGGTGAATCCCCTCAGGCCAAAGAAGACCTTGATTAGGTCTCCCATTTCCTAGACAAGTGCTCTAACCATTGAACTATTATGTTAAAGTCGGGCGCTGCAGTATCCTCTTCCAGCTGTATTTTAAAAGAGTAAGTGCTCCTCAGTCCACTGAAAAGACACAAGTACCTCCTGCAGGAGGAATTCAGGCCTGTGGATCTCAAGTGCATGCAGACACCTCCTGACAGCCCTGTGCAAGGTACCAGAAAAGTGGAATTTCAGACTCCCTCTGTCCTTAGTATTTCATATTATCTAGCTCGAGGCAGCTGCATGTTGAGCGCTGGCCTGAGGCTCCCTGCTTATCATGCTGGCTGTTTAGGTTCCCATTCTGAAGCATCTGATTTTCCCCCACGCACTTCATAAGGAGCCAGGCATGTAACAGAGGGCTCTGGATTCCACTCTGAGGACTGACCAGGTATAGCACTTCATATATAGGTACCTAAGTTATATTAGCTCCAACTTTTATATATATAAGAAATACATTTGTATTTTCTTGGCTAATAATGCTAATTATCAAGCCTCATGCTTCGTGATGTAAGCCAGGAATCAGCTTGCTAGAGACAAGAAGATTTCCCTCCTTTCTGCTGTATTGTATAATTTCCTAAGTGTTCCATATTTTCTCATTCTCCTTTGTTTTTATTTTTCTCAGAAGTATCCAGCACATGCCACAGCTAGAAACAAGCTATTGTATTAGATGGATCATTGATCTACTGATGTACTGAAATGTTTATGTTCCTTATTTCTCTCCCTGCCATGTCTCCTTTCAAATTCCCCATATTGTGTTTTTTTTTTTTTTTTTTTAATAAAAGACCCCAATCAGAGTCCATTAGCCAGTGTCTGAGAGAATCCAGACAGGGGTTATTCATCAAGTTTACAAGCTTCCTCGCTTAGTCATGTCACCTGGAGAAGACAAGTGTGGCAGGCTCCATTCAGAAAAGCTAGGGAAGTTACAGCCATTTCCTTTTGCCTATACATTCAGCCTGCATCCAAGCACAGACTAATCCTTGATCTTTGCTGAGGTTGCCCATAAGGTTGAAAAAAATCAAGGCTAACCAGGAAGTTGTCTCTTGTGACAGTAGTGACTAGGAACTGGACAAAAACCTATGCAGCTCCCCTCACAAAGGCTACCAGTCATATGTCAGATGGATATTATAAATGGAAGAACCTGATTGGCTAATGGAGGTTCCAGCTGTGCAAACAACTCATAACTGCTCATACTAAGAGACCTAAGCCAGTTGGGGAAAATATAGCAAAATAACTGTTATCCCAGTGATTCATCAGCTCCCTTGCTTCACAAGGCATCTGAGATTTGAAAGCATATGGCATCACTGCACATCCAATCATGTGCTATTACTGTAGGGCTCACCTCTAGAGTTCCAGACACTTGGTTTGGTTCAGAGAAATATCCAAATATCTGAATAAAAAGGCTGTTAAAGTTATCTTGTTTTTATCTCTCTGCTATAAAGAAGTCATATTTCACATATATGATGCTTGAGCTTTGAGTTATAACCCTTTGGGGAGTTTGTAAGCCTTATTTTTTGCTAGCTCCCAATATATGGCAGCTATATGATTTTTCCATATGGAGTGAATTGAGTTACAGAAACCTGGGAACAGAGGAATGGTCAAGTGACGGGAACTACAAGAGAATGTGACTGCAGCTGGGGAAAAGGAGAAGAGGAAGGAGCTGGATGGAGTCATTGGACACTTCAAAGGCAATGGGAGACCAGCTAGATGAGGAAGTACTATGGAAAAATGGGAAATGCAGAGAGAAAAGGAGAACTCCAGAGCAGCATCCTAATGGGGGTGAGTGACTTTGCAGAGCAGATGATTCAAGCACCGAGTAAACACCAGAACTTTTGCTTTACAAAGGGTCCAGCCTTATTTTGTCATAAATAAGGGCAGTTCTGGATGAAGGTTGGAAAATACCACTGCCGGGCAATAAATCTCTGATTGACAGAGTTTGACAAGCAATGGCTAAGAGAAAGGTTGAAGTCAGCTCTGAAGCATATAATGACTCACTCAGGATTGAGGGAATTAGAACGAAAGGCGACACTTGGTATAACAGCAGCATTAATAAGTAATCGTTGCCTGTGAATGTCTGGGCAGTTATAAAACATTGGCAGGACAGATCCTTCTTAATCTTACAAGCCTGGCTCAGCTGTACAGAGAAAAATGCTCTTTATCAAGAACCCCAGGGGAAAGTCCTCTCAAGGATCAGCAGTGATAGGTGATCACAAGTTATACTTTACACCTCAACAAACACCCCTGCAAAACCTTTACATCCTCATATGGACTCTAGTCCCCAGCTCCTGAAGATTCCTGTCCGTCCTTCCCCACTTTCACCTTTAGTCCCCATGGAAAATTCTTCCCAAATCCTGCATTTTGCACTGTATTTTAAACAAATCAAGGCACTGGTAAGTAACACACAGCATCAATGTAATCTGAGAAATGAGCTTTTCAGTCATTAGACATGCAGCTAAAACAAATAATAAATATGGTGCAGTGACATTTATGGTGAAAGCCACCAGAGCTTAAGAGAATTCCCTGCCTGGTGCAGTAAAGGCCTCCCTAGCACCAGAGGCATTTAAAGCTAAATTAAAATCCTCATTAGCTGCTCTTGAGTGTGTTCGCGTTGATGAGGTCCCTGGTGGATGTGGTTTTATGGGCATGGAGGTAAACCTGTGTGGTATTGCTACAGTGCAAGCTTTCAGTTGCACTGATGTAACATGTGTGTGATTGCAGCTTCCAAGTGACTGAGAGATTCCATCATGGGCGAACCTGGTCTGAGTGCCATTTCTACCATGAAAAAGTACAAATGAAACAATGGTGGCTGAATCACAGAGGACAATATAAATATAGATGTCAGTAGAGATTTGTAGGTTCACAGACATATGCATATGTAGGTATCAGAGCACATTTACAGGTCTGAGATGAAAACTTCTGAATGAAACATTCTGTCCAGCGCTGAAGATGATGGTGATATGGCCAACTTCATGTGGCCAAGAAACCCCCAAGCACCAAGGCCCATTTGGATTCTTGCTTCCATCATCAGTTTCTTCCTTTCTAGTTACCTTTTAATCTAATTCTGATTAGCGTTGTAATGCAACACTGATAGGTAGTATGTAAACATGATTAAAAAGAAAGATAGAAATGTTAAACACATCTATCAGTGGATTATAATTAAGAAAAAAGACAAGGTAAAATGTTTCTGAATCACAAGACCAATGTAAAGACTCAAAGGAACAATGGAGAGAGAACATTTATATAAGTTATTAAAAATAAATGGGAGGTGGGAAAATCCTTTTAAGATTTAAAGATGTAGTATATGTGATCTGACAGGAAATTCCAAGGTATCAGGTTAATTGTATGCATTTAGTTTCATACTGAAGAGATGGTTTGTCTTGTAACTTGGTACCTCCAACACCCTGGTCCTTTCAACCTCCTGACCAGGAAACAGAGGATGAAATGTGCTCAGGGTGAAATATCCAAACAATACCTCACCATTTTCTCAGATAAGGTTGTGAGTTAAATACCAAATATCCTATAGTCCTTTGGCAAGAGAAGGATGTGAATCACGATGCCCTAGCCCAGTCCTGGTAATTGCATTCTCCTTATTTAAATTGCTTTGTTGTTTCAGTGATATATACTACCCTTCATTTTTGGTGCAGGAGATTGCTTGCAGTATTATAATTACTGGCAATGGAGGTGCCTGCATTTCAGTAGTATATGAAATTTAGCAATTGTTAGGAGCATATTGCTATAAATTGCTTTGAAGGCTGCAAAATTGACCCTAGAAAATAACAGCAACAGCAGCAAAAACAACAATGTTACATGAGACCAATGGGAAAGACTGAGAAATTAATCTTTGATGTTGTTATAGTAATGTAGCCATTGGATGAGTGGTATACTGTCTCTCCCCTTTCCCTCTGAGACACATCAAGTAATGCCAAAATGCAGAAGAATCATAAGGATTACAGTGAGGCATGTAGGACATTGAAGTCTTGTATCATTTGCATGTTGCTGTATGAAATACAGAAAGGTTTAATCCTGTACAGTGGCTCTTTCCTGCCCCAGGTATTTTGCAACATGGAATTACATACCACCAACAATGGCTTCTGCTAATTCATGGATGTATGAGATGCTGGTGCATTCTGCTGTTGGAAAGGGAACAGCAACTTGTGGGCTATTCAGGAGTTCCTGAAGGGAGTTTTCCTGCCTTATCTTTATTAACTGTGAATTTATCTCTCTTCTTAGATACGGTGGCAGGAGACAGGGTGAACTGGAGGGGTGATCCTGGCTGTACAAGGATCACATGCAATAAATAGGCCAGAGTGTGACTGCATTCATCCATGCCCTTTTAATTGCCCCCTTTAAAGCACACTTTAAACACGCAATCCTTGTGACCAAAGGTAAGAGGGAGTCTGGGTGTAAGCGAGCAATCACTTGATAAGACAACAGCATTTCAAAACACCATAAATTAATTCCCAGGGCTAATCTGCCTGAGAGCAATGGAGATAATAAATCTCACTGCCGGTGTTAAGGGTGACTGAAGAATCTGCTTCATGTGCCTGCCAACACGCTACCGGAGCAATGCCATGGGCTTGCAGCATGCTGGCTTCTACTGAGGGGGAAAACGGGGTCTGTGTAAAAACGTGCTGCAGCCTGTGCCAGTGCAACTGAATACATCTATGAAGGAAAGTGGGGGGGGGCGGAAAGAAAAGGAAGTGTTCATTTCACCAACGTCTTAGAGTTAAAAAAAAAAAAAAAAATGGCTGGAAAATTTCACATGGAAAAAGGCAAAGGAATCCCAAAGGGCTCAGGCAGAAAATCATCCCTGAAGGCACAAGGCATAAATCTAAATTACTGTGGATTAATGAGCCAAGAGAGGTGGGACCCAGAGGTGAATTTCAGGCTATGCACTACCCTTGATCAATGCATGGAAATCTGAGGCCTGTATGTGGCCCATGAGGATGACAGCTCTCTCTCTCTCTCTCACAGCACACCATAACACCACAGAAGTATGATGCTACTGTCCAAGATTCCAGTCTTACATTATATTCTTCCATACTACAGGATTAACATTTTTAAATTACCTGTAAGGTTAGGGACAGACAATCCAAAACCCTGAGCCTGAATTGATTCAGTCTTTGCAGGAAAGCTTAAACCAATTTGGAGGTGTATCGACATTCTCTTTTCATTCCAGAAATGCAGGCACATGCCTTCAGTGGCTCAGGCTAGAAGTCAGGAGTGCTACAGCAGCCCTCTCCTCCCTTCCACAGGGCTGACCTAAGGGGGTGGTGTGGCCAGACCCCAGCAGGATGCCTTGATTAGCCCAGCAGGGAATTGATAACAGTGTTTACCACCCCTAAATCAGTGTTTATCACCCCATTAAGAAAACAACAGAGGGACATTACCGACTACCTGTTGATTCTGCCTTTGTCACAGCATGGACCAGAGCCAGCATGTGGTCTGCTAGCTAATACACAAATATCTCTCACCAAGGCAGAGGGGAAGGGGGAATTCCTGCTTAACAGGGAGTGCTGAGGGGGGTGGGGAGCAGCCTGCAAGTCTGTCAGAGCTGCAGCCAGGGAGCAGAGGGGAGAGGCCAGTTCTGCTGTGGAGCAGAGAGCCCCGCCCATCCCAGAGAGTATGCCAGGATGCTGGGGGTGTCTGGTTTAACTTAGACCAGCAAGGGGTCTGGGGCAGACATTGCATAAACCGGTTTGACCCAAATCAGTTAAGTCTGATACTACATTCAACCAGGTTTCAAACTGATTTCAGCCACTATCAAACAAGTTTATGTGCAGTGAACATCTGTTCTATTACAGGTTTAAACCAGTTTCTGGTTACTTAAATTGGTTTATCTGTAATGTCTGTCCCTAGCCTAAAACAGGAAACAACTCAGAAGAATTTAAGGCTTAGAACACCAAAATGGAGCACAGGCAGATACAGCACCTGAGAATATTAGGCCACTTGCACCAGGACTAAACTGGTCCCATTAATTGTTGCTTCTCAGTGGCTTAATAAAATTTACCTAGATACAGTATTCAAGCACTGAGCAAAATGTTCAAAAACTGCCTATCACTAAAAAAGACCCGTACCTATCAAATGAAAGGCTTAATTCTAATCTGTTTTACCCCAATCTAAATCTCAACAGCTTAATTAGTGGTGGGTAACTGGGACACAAGCCCCAGGTCTGAATTAAAGGGGGTCCTTGTAAACAGAGTCAGACTTGCACTCAGAGAGAGAATGGAGTTTGAAGGCAGCCTAAGGGTGGATGCCACTAAAATTTGTGTAGACACAGTGTGGTGGCAACAGAAGTCAGCAGCACTGGGTCAGAGAAGAAGCAGTATGGGCATTAACCCCCTGGGTGATCACTGACACTTCTTTTCCCAGAGGGATTTCCCACAGTACTATTGGGGTTTGCACCCAGGGTGCAAATCTTCTCAGTTATGCCTCTGGTAAATTTGGAGTGACTTCACTGAAGTTAACCCAGTGGGATAGTGGATTAGACTCAGCCTATCTGATTCTCCTCTACTGTCCAGACTGTAACCATTTGTATTCTGTACAAGCAGCTGGTAAAAGTACACAAGACCACCTTGTTACTTTGTTCCTTCAATAGAATATTTTGGGAGAGCAACAGCTGGTACTTTCAATTCAGTTTTAAGAGATGTTAGAGCAGGGTGCAGTAGTTATCACATCTGATCAACGTGTTAATTGCTGAGGTCCAAACATCATGCAAGAATATTTACAGACTTGGTACATTTTGTACAGTGAATTATATGATCATCATACAAGGAATACATGGAGTCTTACTGAAAATGCATTAATATATTTCACCCTGAATAATCTGGATTTAAACTTAATTTAAGATCACTGATGTTGAGGATTAAAAGGTCTTAACCTAGTCCAAGATCCAAAACCACCACAGAAAACGTAACTGTCAATTCTTTGTTCAAGAGAGGCTGTAGAGTCCTACAGATCAATATATTCTGAGGACTGAAGAGAACAGTGAGTGCTATGACTCTGTTCCTAACACTTCAACCTACTTCTTTCTAACTCTAGATATCCCTTAAGTGAAGGGAAAGACAATAAACCAGCAGTGCCACCTGTACACCATCAGATGATATCTCTGCAAGAGGGGGAGTCTTGAATGCCCAAATAAGGCAGCTTTCCAGCAATTTGTGCTGCAATTATTGCACTAGATTTTCCAGCAATTATTGCACTAGATTTGGAAACCAGGAGACTAGAGTTCTGTTTTTGGCTCTGCTGTACCCCCTTGGGCAAATCACATCCCTTGCTGCACCTCTGTTTCCTCTACCATCATTTTTCTGTTTTGTCTATTTAGACTGCAGTCTCCATGGGGCAGAGACTGTCTTTGGGGCTAGGGACAGAAGTTACATGTAAATTGGTTTAAAGGGATCAGAAATTGGTTGAAACCTGTAACAGAACAGAAGCTCAGTGCACATAAACCAGTTTCAAAATGGCTAAAACTGGTTTAAGATAAACCTGGTTGAATGCAGTATCAGACTTAACTGATTTGGTTTAAACCAGTTTATGAAACTTCTGTCCCGGACCCCCACCTCCCACCCCCGTGCTCCCCCTACGTATTGCCTATGCCCGTATCAAAGGTAAATATCTGTTCACTTCTGTTTCAATCTGATCTACACCATTTAAACTAACCTGCAAAGATTGAATTGATTCAACCTCAGACTTTTTGACTCTCTGTACCTAGCCTCATTGTGCTTTTGTACAGTGCTTAGCACAATGAGGTTTCTTTATTGGTGAAGGCTCTAATGATTATTACTAACAACTGGCCAGACTAAAGACTAAGAACTGAGGCCACTATGTCCAGGTCCAGACATAGTATTGCCAGGATTGTGTGCTGTCAGAGCACAGAGCAGGAAGACAAGCCACAACAAAGCAAATCTACAAATACATCTTGGTTGCAGCAGATTCTCCAGAGAACTGGAGGCTGGTCCAGATAAGTAGCCAACAGTGCAGATGCTTATTCAAACTATCCTGAACCACGTTGGCAATGACTTTGATTTTAATATGCAGTTTGTTTTACCTGGATTATTAACATCATCATTAGGGGTTAAACCACCCTACTTATTTGACATAAACACATAAGATCATCTGTGCATCAGTGAATAATTACAATAACCAAAGTAGAAAAATAATATATATTCAATGTATGTATAAACACACATGCATGGGTATATATGTCATGAAATGCACTGCACATATATTAGTTATAATTCTATATGTGTATATCAGAATACACTAGATTTTAAAAATTAGAAAATCGGCCAATTTCCATATCATTTAACCTACATGGTACAATATTATTTATTATAAAATACCATGGAAACTGGCCAATTTTATAATATTTAAATATCTATATCATCACAAACATTTTACATAAGAAACATATGGCAAATATTTTATTCATTCCAGATGGGGGATAGTTAAACCCTTTGATATATATGAATGAACTCCAGAGAGTTCTATTTTCATTCATTTGGATGTTTGCTTCTGGATAAAAATGAAGAAGAAATTCATTAAGTCTATGTCATCTAGAGTAAAATGTCATACCTTTGACATGAAAAAGGGTCCGGTGAATGGTTTAGCAATGATGAATGAAATAAGCTATTCTTTAAGAAAAGATTTTGGTTCTGTGAAAAAAGATCCAGTTCTTTTGTATAGAGCAAGTGCTGAGCTCTCCTTTCTGTCATTTAATTCTCAAAATTAGTCATCAAGGACAGGGAGTCTACAAATTAGCCAAGATTAATGTCTTATCTCAGGTTTACTTTAATTTTAAAATACAGCACCAATTATTTTTTAATAATGTCATTCATGCAAATGTAATATAGAGCCATCCATAATTACTTGCAGTTGTGCAAATATAACATTAATGATACACAGCACAATAAAGTACAGGTAGCAAAGCTTCAGGTAGGGGAAAGGATGAATAATGGTAGAAGGTCAATTTTCAGTCAAAAGAAGGCAAAAGAGCCTGGTAAGCTTGGGAACTGGGATGTCAGTATTTATCAGAAAGGGTTAAAAATCATAGGCCAAAAGAGGAGATGGAACTTGTCTCAAAATCAGTCTGAAAAAAAAAAAATACTTCACATAGAAAAAAATCTATTTTTCTCAAAAAGCCTCAAAAATGGATAGTTTGAGGGGGGAAAATTCCACTTTGGTTTCTAATTTCCTAACACAAGTTTTTGAGGCAAGCAGACCCTCTTCTAAGAAACATTTAATTTTGCCAAAAGCTCAGTTGTCCACAGAGGGAAAAAAAAGAAAATTTTAAACAAACTACATTTTCTATAGTGTTGGATTATAGTGTACTGGTAACATAATAGTGAATACTACAGGTAAAGTTGTATGCATGACACTGTAGAAAAAACCATTCTGCCCTCTACTACAGTCCATGAAACTACATTTTGACTAAAATGCATGGGCATAACTGAAAGCAGCATTTAGAGAAGAGAGGAAAGGATACTTTTCAACAAAGCCATCCCTGTTGAGGAGCATATGTGAACCTGGTAACTGACAACTACATAGACTGGGCATGTTTATGTGTGACCTGTTCTTGAAGAACTTTTGAACTCTCTTTTTCATAAAGAGCTAAATCTAGGGTTACTAGTGTGCATTGAGTAGAAGAGCGTGACCTCAGTCAAATCATGTTCTGACAAAGGCTTGAATTAACCCTGGAGCATCAGGGCAGAAGGATGAGAAAATATATCTGAGAACCAGGGTAACAAAAAAAAGTTGAACCGCAAATTATGAATCTTTGGTCAACCTTGAGCTTCCATGCAGACCAATGCATCAGCTAACAGAGCAGGAGTTAATGACAGGCTTAGCCTTGATATTTTGCTCATTATATGGTAGGAAGTCAGAATATACTTACAAAATGCAAGCCAGTGCTAGGCAATGGGGCCAGATACAGAAGTTACACTTACTGCATGGTAGGCACACAGAAAGCACTATATAGCCATAACTGAACAGACAGTCAGGGTACATAGAGCGCTGTAAAAGTGGCAGATCCCACTCTAAGATAACCCTGGATGGCTATAGCATCACACTTCGGTGCTGTAAGTTAGAGCACTATAACAACCATCTGTACCAGATCCCATCACAACTCACAGTAGTGAGAGCGACGTTCCAGCCTCGGCCAGAGCTCAACTCCTCTGTGTGAGCACCAGGGTAGGCCCCACCCCCTCTCCACCTGCCCCCTCCTCGACCGTCACAGATAAGAGTTAGTGAAACCCCTGTCCCCAGGCCCTCCTGCATCCTCCCCTCAGGTAGCATAGATCCATCCACACAAAGAAAACTGCTTATTGCTGAATTTCTCTTACTGCATATTACCATGGGCACAGGTGAGCAAGTGCTGAATGTGGGTCTTTTGCTATTTTGCCCCTGCTCATAATTAACCTTTCTTAAGAACTAATTCATCTGCACTGATTTCTGGCAATGGGCAAGTTACCTAATGGAAATAAAAACGTACTTGAACACGCCCAAAGTGTACATCAGCAGACCTACACATGTTAATATTAGCATCATTGGATTTATGACACATCATAACCTGTCTGACATCTGACTCCCCAGGTCCATTCACTCCCCTTCTTCCCCTCCCCCCCCCGGCCTGTCTCTCACCCACTGACTCCTCAATTTAAATTTTCACTGACTGCCTGTCTTGCTTGCAGCCCAGCCCAGCCTCTGGCTTCTTAACTTTTCATTCCATCCAGGAAGAGCACACACCAACTGCTGAAACTTCCTCAGCCTGATGAAAGGTTTTTAAACCCGAATCCTTGCTTAAATTTTTTTTCCCAACTATATAAGTTGGTCTAATAAAAGATATCAGATTCACCCCAAGAAACCATGGATTCATTCACTAGCTCATAAAGAAGCAGACAGTGTTTCTCTGTTCTAATGTCTTAAAATCAATATTGAATAATTCTGGTCACTAGAGTAATGGTTTTGAACCAAATGAACTTAATAGAAAGCTGGCTCTGACAGTCTGTCACAGAATTTGAAGTATGCTGCTGGGAGTCCTATAGATACATACATAGCTTTTTTGTCAAACTCCCACACTGTTTGTTGTATTAGTTACTGTTTTACAGTTGTTGCTTTTCCGGGCTATATGAATAATAATATCTAATGATCTTGTTAGTCTTAATGTAGTGTTCCTTTCTTAGATCCACTTAGCAAATAAAAAAATAAAAAGCCCTCTGGGACACAGCGGGCACATCTACACAAGATGCTATGTTGCCGTAGCGCCAGTGGGCATGAACCATGATGCCATTGCTACTGTGCAGCGGCTGCTAAAAATAGCCATGCAGTATCAGGATTGTGCAGTAATGCCAGTTACTGCACAGTCACAACTATGCACTCCAGCACACATGTAGATATGCCCAGTGTCTGCAATATTCCCATTAGGAAACACCTCACATTCTTCAAGGAGAGGTAAGGAAACTCTTTTCCTGCCTTTCCAATCTGCTGCCTACAAAAGAAGCAGTGATTTGATTTTCCCTTCTGAACCCAGTAAATTCCATAAAATCTGTACAGCATTTTGGAAGCATTTTGGGGTCACTCTCCTGAAGCCCTAGTGAATAGAGGTAGTCAGGTTGCCCCATTTGCCATCTCATGCCCCAGAAAGGATGATTTAGGAACAGCGGGTACTTGGTACCGTGTCAATATTCCATCAGTTCTTTTTTAATTGCCTAATTAGCTGGAGCCCTAACATTACCAGCCAATCAAAAGCATTGTGCCTTTGCAGGACAGACAGTGGAGCCACAATCCCCTGGCCCAGGACAATACACTGTTTACCAAGAAATTGTTCGAAGGTTTTAAAGGTATTGAATGTTTGCATTCAGGGCAATTACATTTCCAAGTGTGTGTTTTTTGAAGTGGTCTGATGGGTTGTGCAGTGAATTTGATGGGGGTGGCGGTTACATTTATCACACAGTCCTTCAGTCACATGCAAGTTTTTGAAATGTAGTGATACTTAAATCTGACATTGGGTTAATTCTACCTTGATTTCACGTGAAGCAGGATTGCGTCTTTGTACTTTACTACTTACTCTATAAAGATATCTCTAGCCTTCCCTTGTTTTGTCTCCTTGCAGTGCATTAGAGAAATTGCCTGAGCTGGGGGAAATCACTTCCTCAGCAAGGTAATCATTAAGAGCAGTTATAAATATGCAAAAATTCTACAGTTTGGCAGGAAGGGGGAGAGAGAAAACATCACATGCAGGGGTGAATGAAGCCAGCTAAAGCTTATCAGGTGAAGCTGCTTATCTCTATACAACTGTAAAGAAAGCATGAATAACAGCCAGCTTTGTGTGTGGGTGTAAATTAGAAAGCAAAAGCTTGCCTGAAATATTTTAACAGAACTCCACTTTCTTCATCTGAAGGCTTCTGTGCAAGGGGTGGGGGGAATAATAATAAAGTAATCTCTATTTCTTGTTTCAGTACCTACAATTCTATAATCTACAATAATATCTACTCTTGCCATCTTGTATTCTCCAAAGTGATTTCAGCTGTATCTCATTCAGTAAGAGGCTGCTTACACTTATAAGTATTTTGTAATGTCCTAACACAGACAGTGTCTTGTTCAAACCAGGTTTATGTTTGCCTGAATCTTAGGTTAGTTCCCAGCTCTGAACCAAAAACTCTCTGGACTTGCCTAGTTCATTCAAAAATCACTCTCACATACAGAAGGGATAACACCTTAAATATGACATTTCAATTTAAGTGTGTGAGGAAGTGTTTGCATCGTAGTCTCAGATCTGAAGCTGGCATGTGGTTTTGGTTCCAGCACTTGAATAGTTCTGCTTATATCTTTTCTTGAAGGGTTATAGCTCCAGATGATGGAAAGTCATGAGAGGAGATGATTTCTCTTTATCTCTGTCTCAGACCTCCTCTGTAATCTTGTTCCTTTTAAAATCTCATACCTTTCTACATTGCGTCTGCCACCTTGAGTCGTCCAAAATTTCTACGGTGCTCAGGTATATAAAACTACATATCTAGATGTATTTATTTATCTTTAAAATATCAACATCAATTTGTAATAACATAAAACAACCACTTGGCAACACTGTCAAGTGCCTCCTCACTTGTGACATCTATGTTTATATTGAAATCTCCTCAAAGTAGGACTTTATACAGTGCCAGTTAAGGGATGGGGAACGAAAAAGTAAAAGTGAAAAAATGAAATCTAAAACAATTTGACAAGTACTATTTGAGGCTGAAATTCATAACATCCCACTAATAGAATCCACTATACTAAAGTCCTCCATGTTATAAGGGTGTGAAGTACAGGTGGTTGCATTGGGCCCTAAATATTTGCCATCCCTTACTTTTTTGTTTTTTTGGAGGGAATGCTCCTGCCAAGTCCTTCATTCTCATTTAATGCAGATGGACTCCCCCTCCTCTTCCTCATTGAGCAAACAGTTGGTAAATGATCATCTAGCTTCTTGAGGAGATTGGAGGGAGGAGGGGGCTGAACTGAAAAGCCAGGGCAAACCCAAGAGATGCCCTGTGATCCTAAAGCATCATGTGGGCCACAGACCCTTGAATTTTACAGCCCAAGCAGTGTGTGGCATTGCTAGAATCACAGGGCATCTTCTGAAAGCCCCTGGGAGTTTCAAGGTTGTGGAGGTGGCCTGAGCAGCCAAGTCCAGGTGAAATGCGAGCAGGGGCCCCAAGCCTCTGAAGCGAGAGCAGGAACCACACACCTGCACCCTCATAGGTCCACCATTACTTCCATCCAGCCTTCCACCCACCCCCTTGAAGCCAAACCATCACGCACCTGCAGACACCAAGACCCCAGTGGGCACCACTGTGAACCATGGACCAACCCAGCCCATCTGCCACAACCACCCAAATCCAAGCACAAAAGTGGAACTACAGGGAAATAAAGGAACTCATGGCCACCTGGGGCAAAAAGGACATCCAGTACCAGCTCCAGATAGACCATTGAATCAGACACATCTTCAAGCTTATTGCCAAGCAGATGCAGATGAAACCTCACAACAGAGAACGGGAGCAGTGCCTCACCAAGACCACATAGATGAGGAGGCATTATTACTGCATGCTTGACACTGAAGAGCGGGCTGTGGGCAGACCATGCTGTTCTACAAGGACCTGTCCTGTATCCTCACCAAGAACAAAAGCCGCCCCCCAAAGGCCACAAGACCAGGGGTGTTCTGAAGGAGTCACCTTCAGGGACCCCACCAGAGAAGAAAGTGGAGGGAGGCCCCCAACACTGTTCCCCATACAGGGGCTGCAGCTGTTCCAGACCAAGTCCCCTCACATGTCTCTCTGCTCCTCCCAGAGGCATGGAGTATATAACAGCCCTTCCCACCCCCACAAGACTGCCATATGATCTGCAGAACTCACCACCTGTTTTCCTGACACTTGTGATGAGTCAAGCCACATGTGAGAACTCTGTGCAACCCATGACGGCAAAAGCTTGCCCCAGCTCCACGTGACTACGATGGGGACTCAGGTTCCAGGGAAATGCAGAGACCCTGGGGCGGGGGGCAGGAGGAAGAAAGAGACAGGGGGAGCTGAGGCTGCAACAGGCCACCCCCTGCAGTCATAGCCTTCCCCCAGGCCATTATAGCCAAGAAGGTAACAAAGGGGTTTGGGCCAGCAGTGGGGGTGAGGGGGCACAGGGGGAGGGTGAATTGTTCACTTTCCCTCCACTCACACCCTCTCCTCCAGAAGCTTGGAGCCCAGCCAAGGCACAGGTCCATCCCCCATCTCCCCTTGGGTGCTTAAGAGAGCACACCCCATTCAGTGAGATAATAAATCTGCCTTATTGATGTGTCCTTGCCATTTCTGTCAGGGCTGCCACTGAGGATGCATAAGTGTTGATTGTGGGGAGGTCACAACTCCGTGCCATGGTCACCCGGCAGCTGCTGGGTGCTGGCTCTGACTGGGCTGGAGCCCCACAGTCAGTGCAGAAATTGCACCACCACTTGCTGCCAGGGCCTGGCTCTGGCTGGGCTTCAGCCACGTGCCCTGTACCTCACCATCAGTACACAAATCGGGGGGGGGGGGGAATGTGCCCTCCTGTGCTCCCCCAGTGTGTCACCAATGCTGTGTCCCATGAGAGCTTTTCACCTCCCCCCAAGGTACTCGTGGAAAGGCATCGAAAGCATTTATTGAGCTCAGCAGGGAAAAGGGTAAACAGCAGGTTTTTCAGGGAGCACCCAGGGACAGAAGATACCATGTAGCTATGTCTCACAACCACTGCAAGAGCAAGAAAAAATTCCCCCCCTTGTCAAAAAAAACCCAGACCTCCCTTCATCTCTCCTAGTCCAGGAAAGGAGCACATGTGATGGAAGGATTCCCACATGGGAACAGTTATTTCAACCACTCAGCTCTCAGTGCCAGGGTGACTCATGGGTTTTGCATTTGGACAGGCTGGCAAGCAGCCCAACAGCACTTTACCCCCCTCCCCTCTGATCTGATCTGAGGGTGAAGTGGGCGCTGGCTAATTCTGATTTTCACAGCACAGGCACTCACTGTATTGACCCCTCAGGACAACCTCCAACTCTCCACCTTCCCCCTTATCCGCAGGCTCCACATCTGTGTGCAGAAGGGCAGCTCATGGTGGCCGCAGTGGTGGGTCTAGAACAGGTGGCCAAACACCTGATGAGCAAATGAAAGATGTGTGGACGAAGCACTGGAGAAATGAAGGAAGAAACATTACAAGCTGCTGTCGCAACCTCTGAGCCCGGGCCATGCACCATGGACTCCTGTTACCAGGGGCTCCGAGACTGGCAGGGGGAACAAATCAAACTGTGGTTGAGGGAAATGAACAGGCCAGGGTGCGTTACACCCGGGTTGCCAAGTCATGTGATTAGGGACTCCAGATTGCCACCTGCTGCTTGAAGGAGACACCCCGGTGTGCAGTGGAGCTGTCCATCACCCCGGGGAACAGAGGAGGGCAAGAAGCGGACATCATCCTCATTGGCCACATGTAAGTTGGTGGCCCAGTCATGCCCTGGATGCCTGGGTTCTGTGTGTGTGTGTGTGTGTGTGTGTGTGTGTGTGTGTGTGTGTGTGTGTGCGCGCGCACGTGTGCGTGTGTGTGTGTGTGTATGCGAGTGTCCAGGATTCCTGGGGTCTATGTATGTGTGTGCGGGGTGCATCCTGAGCACTCAGACACACACAAACACAGACAACAGGCATCCAGGACACACACACACACACACACACACACACAATGAACCCAGATGTTTGGGACTTGGACACACTCACACACACAGAACCCACATGACACACACACACACACACACACACTTGCTGGGTGCAGGCTGTGCTGAGTTGACAGATATGGTATGGCTGGCTGATGGCTTGTGGCCATGATGAGCTGCTGCTGCCTCAGGTCCAGGTAGCCAGCCGTGATGTCCGTGCCAGCTAACCAGGTGGGATCAGCCGTTCGACCGTGGGTCCCTGCTGCAGGCTGTACCACCCGCCACTGCTATGCCCACAGAGGGATCTCCCCTCCAACCCCCACCAGCACCACATGTGGCATGAGGGCTGTGCCGCTATGAAGACCCTGGCCCAGGGACAGCCCCGCACCCAGCTCCTCCACAGTGCTGGCCCCTGGGTGTTGAGGGGACAGGGAGGAGCAAAGGGCATGACCAGGGCCAGGGGGTTGTTAGCAGGGGGGTGGGGAGGGCACCATATGGCACTGCTCCATGGCCTATGGCATCACTCCCACAATGCACTGCACAAAGCAGCTAACTGCAGGCTTCCACCACACCAATTGCATAAGAGTGAATTTACCTCACATATAACAAATTTTTAGTATAAAAAGGGTCATCGTATAAGAGCGAACCCACACAAAGCAAGAGAAACCTGTATTCTCTACATTACTCATAATTACTTAAGAGCTATACCTGGAAAAACCTGGTACCAAAAACAGTGCACTTTCAGTTCTGATTTTAAATTCCCTGAAAAGTCATGTTTATAATTTGTACATGCCCATGGAAGTGGCTAGTTTGATATCTGACCATATATCAGCAGTCTTTTCTGCCCATGTACAGCGGGGCTGGACACAATGATCTGTAATGTCCCTTCCAGCTCCTAACAGCTATGAAATTGTCTTTGCATGTGGGATTTTGCGCTCTGGGAAAAAAAATCAGCCCATCAGTGTATCATACCCATAAAAGTACCAGTTTCAAGGAGTTAAGAGAACACAGACTACACTTCATGAAGGTCAGGGAAAGATAAAGACAAATAATAAACTAAATGAACTCTTCAGAGACTTAAAAGGAATGCAAATCTTCAGTACCTCTGTGTTTCTAAGGGCAAATGTGGCTTCAAATCCAGGCACAATGTCTGTCTTCATACAAAAGGGATCTCCAGTACCATTCATACTGTTTCCAGACCTGCTAGAAACAATGGAAACCAATGGGAGAATGAAAAAAGTCCACAAGAATATTGCTGAAAAGCCACAGTAAGACTCAGTTCAAACTCTTCTTAGAACATGGAATTACAACATGAAAAATAGGACGGAAATAGAACATATGAGTTAGAGTCACAGAGGCAGTGAATCCCATTAACAAAAATCCTTCCTAAAGGACTAAAACCTGCTAAAAAAATCATATTGTCTGGGCACCACACCAAACCTTCCAAGATGTATAGTGGAACATTTTAAAAACTCAGGAGCTGGTAAAGATATTACCCATTTTGAAGAAAAAAAATTCACTGCATCAGAAAAGAACACGAAAGAGAAAGCAGATCTGTTAAAAGAATACATTTTGCACATACCAAATCCATTTATTCCATTTAGACTGTCCTTTGAAGCTACAGAGCTTTCCTACATTATCAGAGTGCCTAGCAGAGGAACACTGTCCACCTGTTAGGAGAATGTAGAAGATTTTTTTGAGCCACCCAGTTATGCCTTCAACATGCTTTTACTTCATTGATAAGGGATGAGACAACTCCTCATACTGCAGCAGCTAGTTCCTCTCTACCTGCAATCATCAGCTTACATGACATCGCAAATGACAGAGCTAAGACATCAAGCCTTCCAGTCAGTTTGGCAGACCTTACTTGGCATGATAAGGACCTCAAGTCTCCCAATCCTTTTCCTAAGAGGAAGAATTCAATATATACCAACGCTTCTTTTTGTATTAGTTTGATTCTATCTACCCACAAGACTGATGCAGCACAGGCAATGATCATGCACATTTTCAAGTAAGACAAATATAAAATGAAGTGGAAAAAAAATTCAAAAGACTTTATCTGTTACATAAATAACACTAATAGATTACAAAGGCACTAATCACCGATGTTCTTACCAATCATCTGTCCAAAGAAACAGTCAATGTGTAGTTATCCTAACTTCCCAGATTACCTTCAACAGCTAATCCCACTGGCTTCAAGAAGGATCCAAATTAAACCCTAGGGAGATGGTCATTTCACTAGCTGTGAAAATGCAACAATCATGCTATGGAAATTGTAGCAACTGTTAACAATGCACAATAACAATTCAAGTACATAACAGTTTAAGACAGGAAGTGAAGAATAACACTGTAAATACATGAAAGTACAGATGGGGTTTAGGAGGGGTATCTGATCTAGAATTTGTCTTAGATAAAAGCTATAATTATTTTTATGACAAAAAACATGGAATCTTTAAAAGCCAAAAATGAGCAGGACTTTAGCTTTATTCCTTTTTTGCAAGAAATTGCATCTCTACTGGTACAGTGTCCCTTAGTACCAGGCTGGGACTCCACACCAATACTGATAGAGAGACAGACAATGTCACTTATTAAATTCCAAGAAGTGCCCATTCCCGAGTCTCCCACCAAGTACAGAGACAATTGAGCCCCTTTCAGCTTAATGAGATCTCTTGATATAATTGCATCTAATTTTTAGAAAAAGTCTGCTAGCTGTACTATGACTTTCACAACCCTTTCATTTTTGTGAAGGGTTACTGTTCACAAACCCTTCCTAAGGCTCCCAAATATCACAGACAAGGTTCACCAACTGTTTAAGCAAATAGCTTGAGTTGAAATGTTTTTGTTCTTCTCTCAGGGAGACTTTCGCTGTACAGGGGTCATTAAGCAAGACAAATCCCAGGCAGCAGCCCCATGCCCCTCCTAGGCCTCCCCCACCTTGACCCCTGGAGAGCACTGGGAATATGACTTTAAATGACACTACCAGCTGAGATGTAATGGGTGTTGGAGCAGTAGCAGTTTCCTGTGTAGCAGGAACCTGAATGTACAGGAATGTGGGAAGACTCCAGAGAGCCTCCTTAAGCAGCCAGAGTGGGCTGGGAACTGGAGAACAGATAAGGGGTGCCCTTTCCTCCTCCACCCACTTCAGAAGATAAGCATCATATGCCTCAGACATCTTGTCCACTGATCTGGGCTTTTCAACCTGGCTCAGTATCTCTGACTCTTACCTTCCTTCCTCTGCTCCCGTCCACACCCCCTGCTTAATGAGCCAGTCAGTGCCAAATGATTGATAAGGAGAGAATAGCGACTGCCAGGGAGGGAGGAGCACAGACCGTAAAGGCTTCACAGCCAGGAGACACCTGTCTCTTCCTGGGAGGGGACTTGGATAAGAGGCTCTCAGCTCTCAAGAAAGCAAATCTGTGTGTTTGAGGAGACAGGTGTGCTGCTCACTGATGGAGACAGAGGCTGTTTATTCTTTCCCAGTCACAAGGCTGGGCTCTAAAACTACCGACCCATAGTCTGTTTGGAGACAAGAACAACCATATACAAATAAAAAGTTGAGACTTGTGAAATGCCTAGCTCAGTGTATTGCATCCAACTGGTACTGCCCAAGCAAGGCTAGACACTCAAGTGAACTGAGAAAGGGCAGTTGTCATTGCTTGTATTCGAGTAGCCCTAGCAGCCCTGCTGAGCTAGGTGCTTTACATACAGAGAAACTCCTTCCCCTGAAGAGATTCTAGTCTTCATGGGCAAAGCAGACAAGGGGTCAGAAGGGAAACAGAAACATAAAGAAAGGAAGTCACTTACTTAAAAATCACAAAAAGACAGAAGCCGAGCAGAGAACACAGATACCAGGAGCTGTAGTCCATTGGTCTAGCCACAGGGCTTCACTGCCTTTGAAAGATAAGTGCTTTAGTTCAAAATGATGACTATAGTACATACAGTGTTTTACTCTAAACAATATCAAGGCTCTGGAGCAGCCTGTTGGACAGCACTGAAATTTTGGCTAAGAGTTGTCTCTTTGGAAAAAGAGACTTGGGACCTGTAGACTGTGTCTGCACTGGAGTGACTGTCCCCCAAATCCTATGCAGTTCTAACACTGGTTGTGTCAAAACAATTCTAAGCCCACTGCATAGTTGAGGCATTGGAGGATGCCCACCTCAGAGGCTGCCTGTCCCCTTCTCTCCCTGTCTTCCCCTGCCCCCTTTCTTTATTCTTCAACCCTAGGGCTTGGCTGATCAGGTCTTCCTTCTACATTTTCTTTAGGGTTCCTCAGTGTTAATTACATGGTCAGGGAGAATGCACACTTCACACCAAATGAACTAATACAGAAAACCATCTCTACCCTGATTCTGGCTTGAAAAGAACAAAAGAGCATGGAGATATCCCAGTAACAATTCTGTTTAAGGACTGGGGTCTCCTTCTGGAACTGAGTCTGCTGGGTGGGGATGGAAAGGGGTTCAGGGTTTTTTTGTAAAAAATAAGCAATGTGTGCAATAAATTCAGGCATTTTTTTCTTTGGGGAAGGAAGGTGCCTGGTCCCTGAGGCTGTTCCTGAATTTCACTTTAAAACCACCTCTGAGCTTTCTCCCCATAGCTTGTCTCTCCCACAAGATGAAGTACCAGAGTTTCATCTTTAAATCTGAGGCTCCCATGCTGATCAAGTATTCATCACTACTGACTAGAGGTGAGAAAACAGTACAGAAAACGCAAGAAACCTTCCTTACCCCTTGTTCCTAAATTTGAACTGAAACATCTTAATATTCTGAAATTACCTTTTAACAGTCTCTTTATTCTTCTCCATCTCTTTATTTATTTATTTATTTATGTGATTTATATGCCACAAAGGTTCAGGGCGGCTTCCAGTAAGAACAGAACAACTTAATAGGGCAACTAGAAAATAAAAATAAAAAAAGAGATCCGCTAAACAACATCTCAGCTTAGCTTTGTTTGCTAAATGTCTGCCCAAAAGCTAAAGTCCTGGCAGACCTCAAGAGAGAGGGAGTTGCACAGCAGAGGAGCAACTGTCAAGATTGACCTACTACACATGTTTGCCAAGCAGACTTGATGTCCTGATGGTGCTTGTAAGACGTTGCTTTCAGCTGACTTCAGGGATCACGATGGGGCATCAGGGAGAAGGTGGTCCTTTGAGTATGCAGGGTCTATGCTGTTTAGGGCCTTACAGGTCAACAAGCTTTACCCGTATAGACCAGAAATACAATGTTTCTGCTTCCAGCTGACAGCAGAGGAAGAAATGTTGAAATATGGTAAAGAGGCTGGCCTTGACAAATTTCTAAGCAGATTTTGCATAAGTCAGACACAAACTGAAGGTGGATTTTCTTCCATTTCACTACCACTTACCCACAAGGAGTTCCTTGCCCCCTTCTCAGAGGCAACTGGTACTAGCCACAGCCTGCAATAGGATATGGGACTACACAGACTTTTATTGTGACTACATGTTGCAATTCCGGTGTTGCAAAGGCTCCTGCATTTTTAATTGGCACCCAGACCTGTGCTGCATCTCTAGCCAGAACCAGAGCCATTCAAGGTCCAGCCATGCCTGTTACTGATGCTAATGACATAATGTGTTTGCTCTTCCCATGCCAGCCCACTCCTCGACTGCCTGGCAGCTTGCAGCTCTCCCCTGAGAGCTAGGACAGTCAACAATATAGTTGACAATGGGGGGGGGAGGAGGTGGGGGGGGGCGGGTTCTGTCTTGAGGGCCCCTTGTCCCTCAGTGCACAAACACCCTTCCTTGTTAGCTTGAATGTCTTTGCTGGCTGTGATTGACAGACTCCTGAATTATGAAAAGGCAGAGAGACCATTGGTGGAGCACAGAGGTATTTTTATCACAGTTTGTGTCCATCCCCCCGCTATCCCCCCACCCCTGTCAGAGCAAGAATGCTTTTAAACAAGAAAAAAAAAATCTATAGAGTCCTCGAAGGAACAATTTTTCTGCTCCTCTCAGCAGCCTGTCCTCAGCTTGGTTCCCCTTTCAATGGGCTGCTGGCTCCTAGCTGTCTGCTGATGGAAAGGATTAGCTACTGAGATGGCATGGGGAAGGGGAGAGGGAGGGGTCAAAGTTAGAGGGGAGTCTAGTCCCCAGCCCACCCCCACAATTTGCTTGCACTCAACCTCAGTCCACAGCAAGAAGTGAATATAAACATAGCTTATTTCACCAAAGCCAGACTGCCAGTGCCAGGTGCTCAAAAATCACAGGGCAGGCCCCAAACTTATAAGCTTTTCTTTAAAAGTCATAAGATTAAAAAAAGCTTCAAGATATTTAGGGTTCTTTCTATTTTCATCATGGGTCGTAAGCCTTTGGCATCCATATTTTCAAGGTTTTCTTCTCAAATATGAAAACTAGGCCTTACCCTTTAAAAGCAAGAATACTAAAGTTTGGAATTTTCAAATTCAGTTCTCTAAAGTTATACATCATATTTTGGAATCTAAATAAAGTGGCATTTATTCTCCAGGCTACTGGGTACTCTCACCTTCCAATGACTTCCTTTGGAAACTGTCTTTTTAGAAATTAGGATGCCTGGATATGAATTTAGGATTCTAATTATAGGCAAGAAGGTTTGGAAATTTTGCTTAAAGTTCTAATAGAATCAGGAGTACAGAAACTTGGAGAAAAAAAAATAAAAAATCCACACCAAATATTGTGGTGTTCCTGATGAAATCAAAAGAGATGGCAGGACAACTAAAGCACTTCGGAAATGATTCAAACCTTTCTATGTGATCCAATATTTCCCCTTCACCCTCCTATCCCACCTGAGGCCAGAATCAGTCCTATTACGTTACACCTTCTTCCCAGCAAGGAATGGCAAACAGTAAATCCTCCCCTAATCTTCTGCCCACTTAGAAAAATGTATGTACACTTTTAGTTTTGCTTCTGTCCTTCAAAAATGCTCCCAGACCTGAGTTTAGTGACTTTTTCCAGCGCAGAAGGCATATGATGCAACAGATTTTGTGTGAGGACTGAAATTTACTGCACAGGAAATTTCCTGAACAGGTGTGTAACATGATAGACAGGAGTACTGTACTGATCCCAAGCATGTGATGTGCTGCACTAGTAGCCAAGCTGCCGTGGAGGAGGTGTTAGACAGGGAAAGAATCAACCTTCTTTCTTGGAATTAATGGAGCCTGATTCTGATCCGACTTAATGTACTGTAAATTAGAAGCAATTGCACTGAAATCTACAAGGTTCCAATCAATCTTAAAAATCATGTAAGAGGAGGATCAGGCCCAGTCCGTATTATTTGCTGCTTCCAAAAATTGTAACTCACTGGGCACACGTACACAAGATGCGTTGATGCACCTTAGCCTAATTTACTAAGGGCATGCGTCTACATGTACACATCCTTACTGCACAGTAAAAATGGCGAATCATGACTACATTTGAAATGCAGTTATCAAATTTAGTTGTGATTAGTTAATGCACAGTAAAGTATGTGTAGAGGTGATGCAGCATTAAGTTTAGTGCTGGGTCTACCCAGCCACTTGGGGACTGGCCTAAGCCCAGCATCAAGGCTCTTGGCCGGGAGCCTCTCCTGCCCAAGGGCTAAGCTGCCTCTGTGGCAGCCCCTAGCTGCATGCTATAAAAGCCTGCAGCCATTTTGTGCCCTGGGGAACACATACCAGGATCCTAAAGGAGCCTGTGCACTCCACAGGAGCACTGAAGGAGCCAGAGATGCTGCCCAGCCACTGCAGGGCCACACAAGTGCCAGGGCACCCGCTTTGGGACAGGCTGGTGCTGAAACAGGCTGCAGCCTGCTGCACCCCCTGGCCAGCCCTGAAACCTGGTCAGTGCTGCTTGCTGGCTGCCTCTAGCAGCAGGGCCAGCACCAGATCCCTGCTGCTCACCCCCAGCAACGTGTCCTGTTCCCATAGGTGCTGTGGGACATTGCTGCAGCCATGCAGCTTCCAGTCCTCTGTTGTGCCCCTGCATTGGGCGCTGCTGGCAGCTGCCCAGGGTCAGCAACACTGGGACAGCTGCATGGGGGCCCAGAGAGTTGGCAGGGGACATGATGTCATCCACATCCTTCCCGTCAAGGCCTGGCCCCACCCACGTGCACATCTCAGGCCCCAACTGGAGCCTGGAGAAAGTTAGGGACCTTGTGGTGCAGAAGCCCAGAGGCAGTTCATGCAGGGCGGGCACTCAAACACCAACATTTATGAAGGTCTGTTGGGCCTCAGGATGCAGGAGCAAGTGCACTCCTGGTCAGCATGGCAGCGCTGCATAAAGATAAAGGCCTTGCAGGCACAGTGGGTGGCTGTGAACAACCACAGTCACTGGTCTGGTCGGGCTCGCAAGACTATGCCCTTTATGCAACAGCTGACCAACATTTTGGTTTCCTAGGACCTAGGCTCCAACCCTGTTTTCACCAGCAGAGGCAACCTGCCTGAGCCCCAACCACACCATGACCCCTCCAGTGACACATCACCAGAGAAGGGGCCGTCAGGTGCTCAGCACCCCACCTCACCCAGCTGCTATATCCACTAGCAGCTCAGGGAGCCCTGCCCTGTGGTTAACTTCACCACTGTATAGCCCCAGACTCTGCCACGAGGAGTGGCCAGCCATGTCATCACCAGCCACCAGCAGCACCAGCACCTCCCAGGGGGTGGAGTGGGGGGCAGGCCTGGCAGGGTGCCAGCCCACAATACACCATGGGCTGCAGATGTTAGGTGCAGCCAGACACCATTACTGGCAGGGAGGCCCATGCTGAGGCACTAGCCACATCAGCCTCAGACACGTGATAAGTCCTGCACAGGGGGGATGGCCCTAATCACCCTAGTCCCCACCCGTGCCCTGGCCCCCATCCCCACCCAATCTGCCTGCATTCCCCTGGCCCTGGGTTCCCCCCCCCCCGCGCGTGCGTGCACGCGCACACACACACACACACACACACACACACACACACACACAGAAGTGAGACACAATTCAAAACTTTATTCAGCAGCCCATATCCCTACAGCTGGGCAGGCACAGGCCTCTTATACCCCAAAAGCACCTCTGTTGCTGAGGAGGACATTGAGCAGGGATGTATAATGCTGCCACAGGTAGCTCTCCAGGCAGCAGCAGAGGTTGTGGGGCAGCCTGGGCTTGCCTCTTGGGCTCAGGGTCCCAAATCAGGAACATAGGTGTGCCCAGGGCACCAGGAGGATCATTAGCACCAGAGCATAGTGGCTTGGGCACCCCTCCACCTGCACACCATCCAGGACACATGCAGCAGGGGCATGCTTAGAGCACAGCAGCAGCACTGGGAGAGGCCAGCCCCAGGGTCCCTCCCCAGAGAGGCCCCCAGTGGGGAGGCTGAGAGCATGGCCAGCCTCTTGCTTCAGTTATCCATAAGCCCTGTGCGCCCCAAGCCTGGG
The DNA here is from genome assembly GCF_052110815.1 of Crocodylus siamensis. Lineage (NCBI taxonomy): Eukaryota > Metazoa > Chordata > Crocodylia > Crocodylidae > Crocodylus > Crocodylus siamensis. Next base: position 51,938,285 of record NC_143403.1, read on the forward strand.
TGCCATGGGAAAGGAGTCCCCCTACCAGATAAGCCCCTGCAACTTGATTGCTGTAGTCTCAGGGACTGTACTAGGCCTCCCTATGGCAGGGAGTTTTCTTTTCCACCCCTTCCCCACTGCACCGTTCCCCCAGTATAGTTCCTGGTGCAGCAAAAAGTGGTGCAGAGAACTTGCATGGCTGCTGCCTGCAGCTGGGGGAAAGGAACCGCCCCCCCCCCCCCCCCCCCCCAGCTGGGCTGCAGTGCACCGTTGGGCCAGAGCAGCTTTGGGGATAGAAACCCCCACTTCCCATGCCCTCCCCCTCCAGCCATGCTGCGACTCACTGCTTGCCAAGATCAGAGGCTGTCACTGACTCAGGTCAGTGGCAGCCAAGGGGGCAAGGCTGGCTCAGCACAGGCACAGCAGAAAGGTTCTGTCCAAAGTGAGCTTGCCTCCCTGCATGGGGCCCCTGGGATGCCAGCAAATGAGACCTAGCTTAACATATGATGAATGTGGCACAGAAGTTTAAAAGGCATTCTAACCTAAAGGACTTCAATCTGATTGCACATCCGTCAAAGTCTTAAATTAAGGTGCAGACAGAAGTAACAATTTTCACTTAATCTGGCCACAAAAAGCAGCTCATAGCTGTGACCAAACACAAGTGCACAGCTACAAATTAAAAAGTGGCCAGTCAGATGAAAATCTAACCCATCATTGCATGAGGTATCAGATAAGGATGTTTCAAAACATGAACAGCATGTGCCCCCAACAGCTGGAGGGGCACAGCTGCGGCAGTGGCAGCGGGAGCACAGCAGCAGCAGTGGGAGCCCAGCGATGGTGAGCGAAGAGCTGTCGCAGATGCCGCCAGCATTGTCGGCAGTGGGAGGGGGGCTGCGGCTAGCAAGCACTGACCAAGGGTCAGTGACCACCCGCAGGCACTGCTGGCAGTGGCCAGGGGCAATCATGGACTGCCCGCAGATGCTGCCAACAGCCTTTTTGCAGGTGGTGCACCACCATACGCAGGGGGTGCACGTGTACCCCCTACATGTGGCCCCTGTTTCAAAATGTAGCATCTTTTGTAACTTGTGCCTGCAGAGCTCTCAGCCTGTTGCTGTTTTCAGAATGGGAGTGGGGAAAAGGGAATGGAAGGAGTTTAGTCTGGGTTTTTTCAGCCCCCCCCCCCCCCCCCCGAGGGTGGGGCAGGGGTATTGGAGCCCCACCCCCACAGTACAAGGACTCCAATTCACCCACCCCACCCTTCAGCACTGGATGGAGAACCTGAAGAACAATCTCCATCCGCTATCTTTCCCCGTCCCATTCTAAAAACAGCAAGCAGTGGCAGAGAGCCATACCCATTACTATGGGGAAACTGGCTGCAAACCCCCAGCCCCAGCTAGATTCCTCCCCATCCAACAGTGAACTTCTGTTTGGTCTGGGGTAATGTTGTAACTCAGAATGCTTTGCAGAAACCGGTCTGAGTTCCAGGAGCTGCACTTCCAGCTGGGAGCTGCACTGGGTGTCTGCCCCCCTAGAGTGAAATGCAGCATTTTTAAAAGCACTTTAAAGTACCAAGAATATTTGCTCTGTTACAACTTTGAAAGTACTTTCTGTGCATTTAGCGAGTGTTAAGTGTAACGTCTGTACCTAGCCAAATGTTCCTGCATGAAGCTTGGATAGGCAATTAGCCATAAAATCCATGGCATATTATAGTGACCTACATCTACTGCCTTAGAAAACTGATTCTTAAGAGCTGAATCTGAACTGGATTTTCTGTCCATTATGCAAGTAAACACACAGGCTCCCAGTTCTCAGGGCAAAGTCAAAACAACTTTCCTCTTACCTATGCTTCATCCCAAACCCTCTTTCTCTCTCTCTCTCATTCACACACCACAAGTATTTGATTCAGAGATGCTTTAAGCCTCAATTAAAAGGCTGAGTAATTTAGGTTAGAATTCAGGCTCTCTTAAATTAAGCCAGAACCCACCTACTTTTCAGTGGAACTGCAGGAGAGATTACTGAAATGCTCGTAATCCTCCAAAGCCTTCCCACAGTTTTTCCTGAAGGACAGTAAATTTCTCCGACAAGAGACCAGGAAAGAATCCTAGAGCATCTTGGCTAGAGTTACCATATTTCCAGTTCCAAAAAAGAGGACACCTGTCATGCGGGGGGTGGGGGTATACGATTGTGGGAGACAGCGATATGCTGATACCCTGCTCTTGCCCATTCTATTGCCCCTCACTCCCAAGCCACAGCCCCCCCATTGCCCCCTCTGCTGTCCCTTACTTCCAACCCGAAGACTGCTGAACACCTTCCCCCAGCACCAGCAGGCACCCCCCCACACACACCCAGCCCCTCTACACACCCCTCCCACACACCCCACACGCATATACACACACCCTCTGAACAGTCCCCAAACCCGTCCCTCTGCCCCCCGCCCCCCCACAGACTTACCTGCATCTAGCTACTGGGGCTGCTCTTCCCACGCCCCACCTGGCTGCATGCTAGCCATGTGGTGTGCACCCTGCCTCCTATCACCCTCCCTCCACTCCCCCCAGCCTCAAGTAGCTCCTTGCTAGGGCAAACTGGAAAAAATTTCAAAGCTGAAATGAACAAAATCCTGGATATTTGATCATTTTTTAAAAAAAACACCTGGACAGAGATGGGAGGACCCCAAAACAGGACATGTCCAGGAAAACCTGGATGCATGGTAACCCTAATCTTGGCACAAAGGACAACGAGCAAAAGCAAGAACATTAATATGGGTATGAAGTTGCTATAAGAATGCTAGCAGCTAGGTTAGCGTCATAATCAGCTCTAAATTGTCTGGGTTAACTGTACAATGAAGACATACCCTTAATGACTTGTTCAGGGTCATCTGGCAAGTCAGCAGCATAGCCAGAAATAGAAAGCAGAAGCCCAGATTCCAAAGCCTATACCTTAAACCCCAAAGCCATCCTTTCTTCCTAATGTGCTGCTTTTTTATATCATAGTCCACTCTTAATTGTTTCATCAGCAGTCCAAGTGGTGGCCTGTTTAACAAGACACTCCAAAAAAAACTTTGAAAAAAAGAACTCTGGTACCGAACTCATTCAGCAGTTTAGCAAAGAGCGGATCTCTGTGGTAACCATGCTATAAGCCACCAGTCATTCTGACCATTACAATCTTCACTCTAGTATACGTTACAGCTTTTCCAAGTTTGTCACAACATTACATGGCTGAATCAGCTATTTTGCAGATTTACAGGCAACCCTGTAATTTGATAGACAGAGACATTCTAAGACAAGGTTTTCATAAAGGCCAAATGGGAATCTTTTTCTGGTTGAAAGGTGGCAGGAATTAAGAGCCTGATTCCAGTTTGTGCCTTTGACATTTTCTTTTTTAGTCTCAATCTCATACATACATGCTGGGCACTTTTATATTTATTTCCCAGCAGTGTAAAAAGTCAGCTTCTCACCCATTTTAAGCATACAAGCACAACTAGGCCAAGGCCTACCTTCCTGTTTTAAGAAGTGAAAGCGCTAGGGCAGACAGCCAGAGGACTTAATATAGTCTCAGATCTAAATATAACAACAATAACATGGCTCCAGTCTGATCCTACAAAGAAAAGTTTGAAAAAAAAAAAGAAGCAATTCTTCACAAATTAAGAAAACAATAAAGGTCCCTTTCAAGTGTCAAGGAATATTCTTAGCCAGCCCGCAACACCTAAATCAAGAGGGAGGTTGTTAAAATGGCATAATACCAGGAAACTCGCCTACAGGGCCTACTTCCTCCTTGGAGATTCCAGCCTGGAGTACAGGAGTCAGCATGCTGGTGAGGGAAGGCGGGTGAAAGGGGGAGTCAAGATGTGACCAAAGCACCTCTGCAAGAAAAGTCAGAGCTGGACATCAACACCAAAGCACCTAGATCTGAGATGATATGATAGATCCAGCCTTCCTGGCCTGAGAGTCCAAGTCACATCAATAGCCTCTTTAATCCTTTCCCACCCAACATTTCCTGACACCATCTGCAGGAATCAACAAGTTCAAACCCAGGACAGAAAATTAGCACTCGCACACAATACAGCCAAGTGATAACGTGGCTGTATTTATAGCACAGAGGCAGCCCCCCTCAGAGGAGTTATTAAAGATCCTGGTGAGAAGAAAACAGAGCTAGAAGACGGTTATTCAAGTAAGTTAAAGATACACCTGAACCCTCCCTTCCTCTCCCCACCCCTCTCTGAGGTCATACCATCACAATATAGTCTCCGAAGTGAAGGACATTCCTCCTGGACACTCTGATAGGGAAAGTGTGAACAACAAAAGCCCATTGTTAACAGGGAGTGTTGGTGCCACTTAGACCCTTGTTAAGTTCCCCAGGGGATATGGCTTGCATTATGCAGGCTTAAAAATAAAGGGCATTAGGACATGGGACAAACAAATAATGAAATCATTTCCATTTGCCTAAACAAGAAAAGGGCTTGCCCAGCAGGGTAAGCGGTAACAGCTGGGTGTTAGCAGCATCCCCGCTATCCCAGCTCCTCCACATCCAGTGTTTCCCAGCTGATTCTCACATTAACTTAATTGTGCTGCCATTTAGTTGAGCTCTGAGCCACAAGCAGCTTTTGATGGTTTACTCAGGCCAGTATCATGTCATCAGAAGAATTCACTCCTTTGCTTTTATGTCAGAATTTTTATCTTAAACTTTGCCCCTCTGTCTCCGTGATTAACCAAATATAGAGCCCTGGAGCCATAAAACTCCCTTAAGGGAAGAGAATATGCCTTTTTAAAAGAACTATGTGGCCTTCAATAGAATTCAGTCACTAAGGCAAAAGAGATTTTTATGAGAATATCTTCCTGCATTTTTCATGCTATTTAGTTGTAATCAACTTGCTTCACTCAAACTAGCCTAGCTTAAATGAGAGCAGCATCCGTGGCACATTTCCTAGTTTTTTGAACCACAGTAAACTGAGCCCATCTATAGATTCTTTCTTGCTGAATTGTGGGACAATTTCTGCCCTTTCAGGCACACAGAGGGAATTGTGAGAAGACACTGGAGAATCAAAGGTATCCGAGTAGAGCTGCATCACCACTACAGTGTTTGTGCAAGGAGCTGGTAGATTGTATTAACTTAAACTTTAGCCTCTCAGACCAGCCAACTGGATAGAAAAGCATGACCACAAATAAATTAAGCGGTTTGGGGTGTGGATGTGGCTCAAGTGAGGTACAACGTTCAAGGTACAATGAAAATTAACTTTGCAGTGAAAAGAAGCCCTTACAAGGCTAGTACAAATGACATCTCAGTTGCAGCCAAATCATGTCATTAAAGGTTTGTGGTCACCACTAAAATGTCAATTTTACCAGCAGCCTCCTAAATACTTAGCTCATGTCATACCACTAAATTTCAATATTCCTTGCCTGATGTCATATACTGCTATTGGAATACCAGTGTTAGCAACTCTTGTGATTTTACTGTGTCCATTTCTTAAAGCATCAGCTCTCCAAGTCATATGATTGCACAAGAATGTCAACCTTAATTTAAAAGTTTCTAACTCTCAATAATTTAAGATGAATCCTTAAAACAAACTTGAAAATCTCAAAAGTCAGACGGCAAATAAAAAGAAATCCCAATGTTTATACACACACACGAGTTCTTATATGTATATAATATAAATACATGCATGTAATATATACACATTATTTTTAAGTTAATCTTATGGTTTTGGAGAGGCTGACTCATGGTTTTTGATTATAGGGTTACCATATTTCCAGTATCAAAAAACAGGACACCTGTGGTAGGGATACAGGAAAGAAGTGGGGGGAAGAGGAATATGGAGAGAGGAATATGATTGGGGGGCAGTGATATACCTGCATCCTGCTTTTGCTCCTCACTCCTAAGCCACAGCATCCCCAGCCCTGCTGCTGTCCCTCACTCCCAACCCACAGCCCCTACCTCCTAGCCCTGCCAGTACCCTTCACTTCTGACCCGCAGCCCCCTGCCCCCCCAGCACCCCTCACTCCTGACCTGCAGCCCCTGCCCCCACAGCTGTGCTGCCCATGCAGTGCATATACGTATGTACACACACACACACACACTCTCTCTCTCTCTCTCTCTGTCATTGTGTCTCTTCTACCTGCAAGCAGCTTCCGGGGCCTGCGCACAGAGCACATAATCCCCCAACAGCCAGTCACTTTGCCCAGCTGCTCCCAGCCCCAAGCAGCCAAGCTGGAAGCGCCTGGGAATGCAGAAGCAGAACAAAAACCCAGACATTTGCTTGCATTTTAAAAACCCTCCCAGCTAGGAGGACAGGGGGCCAACAAAGAAGACAAGTCCAGGAAGACCCAGACATATGTTAACCCAATTTTTAAATGCCTGAGGTTAGCAATAATGTCATGCTAATGTGCCAAACTGGCTCAGTGAGTTCACACAGATGTGCACTAGTTGTATGGTGAGGCCAGAGCTGGATCATGTACAGACATTCAGTTTCTCCTGAGAGAATCACTGCTGTCCCAGGAGAAACCACAAGTGTACAGAACAGATGTTCAGGATGTTTCTTCCAGAGTAAGAATGGCTAATCTAGCAGAAAAATAACTTGGGAACAACCAGGGTTAAATCACTCCCAGGCAAGTTTCTCCTGGGAGAGCAAATGTCTGTGCACATTATCAGGAAGTTCTGTATCCATAGAATCATAGAAAATTAGGGTTAGAAGGGACCTCAGGAAGTCATCTAGTCCAACCCCCTGCTCAATGCCATACCATCCCCAACTAGATCATCCCAGCCAAAGCTTTGTCCCCCCTCCTGGTATGAAAATTCTTCTTAATATCTAACCTAAATTTTACTTGCTGCAACTTAAGACCGTTGTTCCTTGTTCTTTCATCTGCCACCACCAAGAACAGTCTAGCTCCATCCTCTTTTGAGCCCCCCTTCACATAGTTAAAGGCTGCTATTAAGTCACGCCCCACTCTTCTTGTCTCTAGACAAGAAAGTTTTCTCAGTCTTTCTTCATAAGTCTTGTTCCCCAGCCCTCTCACCATTTCTGCTGCCCTCCACTGGACCCATTCCAATTTATCCACACTCTGTCTGTAGTGGGAGCCCCAAAAGTGAACACAGTACTCCAGATGTGGCCTCACCAGTACTGAATAGAGGGGAATAATCACTTCCCTTGACCTGCTGACAATACTCCTACTAATGCAACCCAGTATGCCATTAGACTTGTTGGCTAATTCAGTTTATTGTCCACTGTAACCCCCGGGTCCTTTTCTGCAGAGCTGCTGCTCAGCCAGCCAGCCCCCAGCCTGTAGTGGTGCGTGGGATGTTCCATCCTAAGTACAGGACTTTGTTCCTTGTTGAACCTCATGATATTTCTTTTGGTCCAATCCTCCAATTTGTCATGGTCACTCTGAATCCTAGCCCTACCCTCCAGTTCTATACCATCTTCCAAGTCATTGATGAAGACATTGAACAAAACCATCCCCAGGACCAACCCCTGGGGATACCAGTTAGCAACTAAACATCAAGCCATTGATTACTACTTTCTAAGCCCGATGTTCTAGCCAGTTTTCTATACACCTCACAATCTATTCATCCAGCCCATACTTCCTTAGCTTACCTGCAAGAAGGTTGTGGGAGACTGTATGAAAAGCCTTGCTGAAATCAAGGCATGTCACATCCATTGGTCTCCCCACATCCACAGATCACCTCATCATAGAAGGCAATCAGGTTGGTCAGGCATGACTTACCCTTGGTGAATCCATGCTGACTGTTCCTAATCACCTTCTTTTCTCCTCCAAGTGCTTAGAAATAGGTTCCTTGAGGATCTGCTGCATGATTTTTCCAGGGACTGAGGTGAGGCTGGCTGCTCTGTAGTTCCCTGGATCCCCCTTCTTCCCTTTCTTAAATATGAACACTATGTTTGCTCTTTTCCAGTCATCTGGGACCTCTCCTGATTGCCATGAGTTTTCAAAGATAATGGCCAATGGCTCTGCAATCTCATCAGCCAACTCCCTTACCACCCTTGGGTGCACTCCACCTGGCCCCATGGACTTGTATATGTCCAGCTTTTCTAAATAGTCCCTAACTGTTCTTTCACCGCTGTTGGCTGCTCATTTTTTCTCCAAACTTTGCTGTCTGGTGCAGTAGTCTGAGAGCTGACCTTGCCGTGAAGACTGAGGCAAAGAAGGCATTGAGTAGTTCAGTCTTATCTGCATCCTCTGCCACAAGGTTGCTTCCCCCATTCAGTAAGGGATTCTCCTCTTGCTACCAACATACTTGCAGAAACCCTTCATATTTCTTCCTAACTGCAACTCCAATTGCGCTTTGACCCTCCTGACTTTATCCCTGCATGCCCAAGCAATGCTCTTATACTCCTCCCTATTCATTTGTCCAAGTTTCCACTTCTTATAATCTTCCTTTCTGTGATTTAGTTTACCAAAGAGTTCCCTGCTAAGCCAAGCTGATCTTCTGCCATACTTGCTAGTCTTCTTGTGCATCAGGATGATTTGTTCCTGCACTCCCATTAAGGCTTCTTTAAAGTATAGCCAGTTGTGTTAGACTCTTCTCTCCCCAAGTCTGGCTTCCCAGGGAATCCTGCCCATGAGTTCCCTGAGCAAGTCGAAGTCTGCTTTTCTGATGTCCAGGGTCCTTACTCTGCTGCTCTCCATCCTTTCTTTCCTCAGGATCCTGAACTCAATCATCTTATGGTCACTGCTGCCCAAGTTGCCATCTACTACTTCATTCTCCACCAATTCTTCCCTGTTTGTGAGCACCAGGTCAGGAAGAGCATGGCCCCTAGTTGGCCACTCCAGCACTTGCACCAGGCAGTTGTCCCCAGGACTCTCCAAAAACTTCCTAGATGGCCTGTGCACTGCTGTATTGCCCTCCCAGCAGATGTTAGGGTGATTGAAGTTCCCCATGAGAACCAGGGCCTGTGATTGGGAAACTTCCGCTAGCTGGCTGGAGAAAGCCTCATCCACCACTTCGTCCTGGTCTGGTGGTCTGTAGCAGACACCTAACACAACATCACCTGCATTGCTGTCCCTCTAACCTTAACCCAGAGAACTCTCAATAGGCTTATCTCCAGTCAATCATATGGCTCTTTTACATAAAGTGCAACTCCTCCTCCTCTTCTTCCCTCCCTGTCCTTCCTGAACAGCATGTACTCATCAGTGACAGTGCTCCAGTCATGAGAGCTCCCTCCAAGCCTCTGTTATTCCAATCATGTCATAGCTCCATGACTGTGTGAGGACCTCCAATTCTTCCTGTTTATTTCCCAGGCTCTATACATTTGTGTACAGGCACCTGAGGTAAGTAGTCGATTGCACTGTTTTTTCATGATGTAAGATAACACATCCCCTGTTGCCCCCTTGCTCTTCCTCCAAGTCTCCCACTTCCCCACTTACCTCAGGGCTTTGGTCTCCACCCACCAGTGGAGCCCTCCTCACTAGCACATATGTACTATTGATAATGAGGGCACAAGGCTGTTGCTGATGCAGTGAGCCCGTGCTGGAAGCAGTTGGCTTGTAGCTCATCAGGCATGCTGTTTTCCATTCATGTGTATTTAAAACAAAATAAAATGAATATTTACCACAGACTATTTGTGAAGGGTATAGAAATTTGATTTCAGTCCAATCACAAACCACTAGTAAATCCCACATGCCATGTCTGTTTCCATTTGATGTATGGTTGCATATTTTAACATGTGGTTATTTCTAGCCGTAATTGATTATCAGTAATCATGAAAAAGCTGTCAGCTTCCAGCCTTAAAGTAAAATAATTCACAGTATTTGTTTTACACAATCTATTTCTCCTTTTCCCCAGGGTTATACACCTTCCATGTGAAAAGGACAATACTGATAACTATAGGTTTACTATGATAACAACCAAAGAGACTGTCAGAGAGGGGTCAACAATGTGTAGTCTGGTATGTTGTGGACTGTGGGTAGACTCTTTTCTCAATCTTTCTACATTATTTCCCCATCATCCCAATTAATTGTTAAACAAATAATGCTTACTTATTTACTTCACAGGGACAGCATCAGAATTAGTGTTACCATGCTTTGAATATGAAAATAGTTATATATATGCTGAATATTATTATTACTATTTTAGTTACTATTATAGAGGTACAAGTGAAGGATGCTGATGTTGTGCAGCATACTGACTGCATACATACTGTGGTGTTAATTGTAAAAGCTCAGCTGTGCTGGGCTGGATTTCTAGTGTGGATGGATATATGAGACATGAGTGTCCCATCAGCTGCTCCACAGTCAAAAGCTTTACAACAAGAAGCACTGCTGCCCTAGGATGTGTTCTAAGGATGCTCTCAAGTGGTGCTTGGTACAAAATAACATGCTAGTTAATGGGCTGCTGACTGGCAGGAACCATGAAACAAGTAAAAGGCAGAAGTGGAACCATTTTGAATACATTTTGACAACATGCCAGTGTGTCAGAAAAACACATACGGCAAAAGCAATGACAGTAGCAGTGGGCTGGTTTACAGGTCATAAGGAAATGCAGAAGAGATTGTTGCAGCACACTGACCTTTGTGTGTACCCAACTTCCTAGTCTCAGCCCTGTCACCCCGATACAACCACCTTCAACTAAAAGGAGACGCAATGACAACCACAATATGCAGATACCTGGCGTTGCCTCATAATTAAGATTGCATTGAGATTTGGAATTATAGCAGCACTTCACCTCTTCATAATATAAGAAAATTATTGCATATATAATCGGTAAACTTACAACATTTACTACTAAATTCTAAAGGTTTGATTTTCATTTATACCACATCTCTTTGATAACCCTGGAAGTGTAAGAGCCTTAAAGTGGATGTAACACATCACATTGCCTGTAAAGGGGCCCATAGTGTAAAGGTGAACCAGACCCTGAGTGTTTTTGATAGTTCCTAATAAATCTAGGAAGACGGATGAATTAGAAGGAGTTAAAAAACAGCAGTTCACTGGAATCTGAGCCTGCACTTTTAACTTATTTTTGGATGTCTCTAGCTAATAAATGGTTTGGTTGTAAGATTCAAGGTTTCAACCCATGCATCTGGACACAAAATCTAAAACATAAACTACTTTTATAATGAAATAATAATAGTCAAGTGAATATCTTCATTCATCATAACTTCTATGGCAGCAGATCTTGGCAAAGATCTGAATTTTCAAAATTCTCAGCTAGCCACCTAAACAAATACATTCAGAATCTGTAGGTGCTGAATTCTTTTGGAAAAAACTTGCAATATTTGGTCCTAAACTTTTTTGTCCCCTGCAGAACCAGGGAATTTTATCAAAGGCTGTATTTTAAGAACCACTGTGTGGATGCTGTATCTGGAATAGCCATTCTTCCAAGTTAGAGCTGTTCAAGGGATGCATGGCACTGAAGAAGTGGGATTTATTTAAACATCATTTACATTCTCCTCCTCCCCCCACCCCCCAAGGGACAAAGTTTCTTCTGGGAATAAGCAGAGTGTTTTGGACTCTTCTCCAAACCAAGTATTTTGTGTTTTCCCCTAGCAGTAGTGTGGCAGCCTTACAGAACACTCCTGGATGGTTCAGGATTCACATGCAGTTCCGGATATGAGGATCAAATGGGCCACACAATGAAGCAAATTTGTTAAAGAAATTGGCATAGCTAAAAAAGAAACACTCTGCAGAGAGCCAAGTAACATCTAAGGCTCTTAACCCACTTAGCTAAACACTCTAAACTGCTGAAAAAAATACCATTTGGAATTAGGATAAGTGAGTTTGGGGGTAGAGAGTGTGTGTGCTGAATAAACCCAGGGTTTCTTAGCCTGCCAGAGCCATCAGCCAAGCGTCTATTGAGTCTAGACAAAGGTTTGATTTTGAATTGAAAAGGGAATAATTTGCAAAGGGTAAAGCAATTTAGGTTTTGAAAAAACAACCATGAATTTTTAACTATTAACCCGAAAGAGAGACAGGGAGACTGTGCCAGCTGAATAAGGCTTTTAATATTCCCTACTGCCATGGAAGGTCACTGAGATTGTACTGATTTAAGATCAGAGAGCTTCATTAGGCCAAAACATTTAATGTGCCCCAGGGGTGGAAGGAAGGAAAGAGATTGGTGGAGCTAGAGAAGAGGAAGGTTTGTTTTGTACTCACATAAGTGGCTGAAATTGTCAGTTCTGCTTGACAGGATGCTAACAAACAGTGGGTGATAAAGTCACGAACAGTGAGGTATGGCTATAAACATTAGCGACCAGATTGTGCCCAACCCTTGCATGAATGTATAGGGGAAGATGGGATCAAGAACTCTGCTCCTCCATTTGAATCTCAGAATTAAAAAAAAAGGCACAAACACAGACTCTATAGGGAGACTTCTCCCATGAGGAACAACTGACTCAGAAGAGCAGGCTGGAATGAGAGCCATAGTTTTTGCCTCTCCACCAACTCAGGAAGCAAAGCTGGCTAGGCACACAAGGTAGAATATATTGCATATCAGCTTACATTGTGGGGTATTCTGTATGTTCCACCAATAAACTCTGGAGCTACAGGAGGAATTGTGCTTCCTCCTAGGGCTCAATATCGACTGGAGTTCAGCCCTAGGGTAGTGACCCCTGCTTTAAATAAAGTATGCAATCTGGCCCAAATGTAAAGGGATCTGAGTGGACCCAACAGACACATATTGAACTCAGAACATAATTTTCCTCTAGGTCAGCACATTACTATATTTTTGTCAGTACTGGAAAATAACTTAGTGGAGGCTATAAACATGACCTGTGGCCCACTGCATTAGACACTAAACATGCACACAGTAACAGAATGCCCTTATCCCAAAGGGTTTGAATGTACAAGCCACAGAAATGGTAGCAAAAAAATGAAGGATTATCTCCATTTTACAGATAGGGAAACAGGCAGAGTGATCAGGTCACTCTCAAGTCACACAAGGCATCTGTAGCAGAGCTCACATTACTCAAGTTGCAGTACAATTCTTTACTAGCAAAAGGGACCCAAACTGCCTTATTGGGAACATCTTATCTTGAACCCAGTGGTTAAAGGAAGTGGGAATTAGAGGGAGAAGGGAAAGATAGCTTTAGGTCCTCTGATAAAACAGATGAGCATTCCCCCGCCTCACCCTAATTCAGGACAATATTGTCTCTTACCCCCTTTGCCAACCCCCACTACATGTCCACCACTGGCGATGCGAAGGGGTGCACATGTACACCCTGAGATTGGCGGCGCACCCCCTGCAAAAAGCGCCACCAACATTGCCAGCAGTGCTTGCAGGCGATGCTCACCACCCTCCCGTCCCTCGCCGCTGACACCACTGGCGGCATCTGCGAGCTGTCCCCGATGCTGCCAGTGGTGTCTGCAGGTGGTTGCTGACTGCTAGTTGGCGCTTGCCACCCCGATGCCAACACCATTGTGGCTGCCTCTGGGAGCTCCCCACTCACCACTGCCATGCTCCTGCCTCTGATACTGCCGCCACCACCTGTGGGAGCTCATGGCACCTCCCCCAGCCTTCAGGGGCATGCAGTGTTCATGTCTCTTAGACAGCCACTGGAGAAGTCCTCTCTTGTTTCAATCAGTTTTAAACCATTGCTGGTATCTAGAGCTGGCCTTAGCGGTGGGTAACTCAGTCAGGGGTGTACCCAGTGTTGTAACTGGGGGGAGTACCACACACACACACACACACACACACACACAGACGCCGCAAGCAGCAGTTGGCAGTGCTGGCCTGGGGCACTGCTTGGAGCCCCATGCAATGCCAGGGCTGAGGGCGGGGGTGGGGGGGGCAGAGCAGGGGAGGCTGCCCAGGATTGCATGCACGGGGTGAGCTGGGCCCTGGAGGAGCCCCATGGTGGCTGCAGAGCATTGGAGCCCACGTGGCAGCATTCACAAGCCGCTCACTGCAGGCTCCTGTTCCCTCCACTTCCATTCCATGAGGATGCAGCTGATGGTCCCTGCCCAGTCCCCCAGCCCACTGGATGGATCCCCTCTGTGGCAAGGCAGCAGTGCTAGTGACTTGGGTGGGGGCACTGAGGGAGGAGGGGACTGGTGGAGGGGCAAAATACAAGTTCACCCAGGGTGGTATTTTTCCAAAGACCAGCTCTGCTGGTACCTTTCCAGACCAAGCTCTTTTCTGCTCTGTTACACACTCTTGATTGGGATTTCTGTAGTGGTAACTAAGTATTTCAATTTCCACCTGTCTCCGAATTGGAGGCATTCAGTTGCAAGACCCTACTGTTCCTTGTAGACTTTTATTTTCTTTAACAGAGGTGTAATAATTCATCAGGGGACCCGAGGCAGCTTTGCAAGCTGCCGTACAGGCTTGCAAAGGTGATTTCCAGCTGCCACCAGAATGATATAGCTGTGGCAAGAGCCATTGTTTTCTATCCCCTCTCCTGCCAAGTCAGCACCTGGCCTAGGGATAAAAGTTACACATAAACTGGTTTAAGTGATCAGAAACTGGTTTAAACCTGTAACAGAACAGAAGCTTAGTGCTCAGTTGCTCACACAAATGAATTTCAAACTGAAACAGTTTCAGTTTTCAACTGATTTAAGATAAACTGTTTTAACCCAATTCAACCAGGTTTATAAAACTTCTGTCCCAAAACCGTTCCCTTCCTGATTCAAGTTAAATCACAGTCCCCCAGCATGTTTTGCAGCCCTGGGCTGGGCTGTCTGCTCCAGAGAGCAGGGCTGGCCCCACCCCTCTGCTCCTTAGCTGTAGCACTGGGGTCTGGTTGACAAGTGGGGGGACATGCCCAGCTGAGGATGCAGCCCAGTCTGCAAGGGGGAGTGGATGGGACTGCCCCCCACAGGCAAACCCTGGCTGGGGGCTGGGGCCAGGGTGGTGGGTTAAATACTCCTTCCCCTGCTCAAACTTACTGCTGGCTGCAACTGTGGACTACAAATCCCAGAGGCACCTAGAAGCAGGAAAAGGAAGTGATGAGCAACCCTGCATAATCCTGCTGCTGTGAGTCTGGACTGCAAATCCCAGAGACCTCAGCGGCAGCAGGAAGAGGAAGCAAACACACATCCCATACTGGCTACATGCCAGAAAGCTGTGCTCTAGCACCCTCAGCTTCTGGCCTGAGCCACTGCAGGTATGGACTGCATTTCTTCAATGTCTATTCACTTCCATTTCAATTTAATCTTGGCATCTTAGACTAACCTGCAAAGACTGAATCAAATCAGCCTTGGGCTTTTTGACTATGTAGCCCGGGTGCACCAGGATAAGTGCTCCCTCCTCACATGAAAGGGAAATGTTGGCCAGGCAGGAGTGCTGTGAACTGGATCTGTAAGTACTGGCCAGTTCCCTCTTTTCCCTATAGAGTTAGGCCAGGACAAGAGATGACTTAACTATGTTAAAATATATTACATACAAGATTTAAATACAAGTAATATTAATACACATATTTCCAATATACAGTAGTTATATAACTCTATATATTCATATATACATATATATGAATAAAAGAGAAAGAGAGAGAGAGATATTATTATTAAATAAAGGCTATGCCCCCTCAGAGGCTTCATACCTAGCACAGGTAAGTGAATAAACTGAAATAGGTAAATAAAAGGTAAACACATGCAAACAACAGGTAAGTACAGGTGAACTACTGGTGAGGTTATTGACCAGGATTCCTATACGGCATCTATGTATATGAATCAAATAACTAACCAATCACAATGTGGTTAACAAAATGTAAGGCACTGGTTTACAAAATTTGAGGCAAATACACCAGTTATAAAACTGATCTGATTAAAGGTTTCCAAAGGCCTAGCAGGTTCCAGGGATTAGTGTGGAAAACCCAAATACTACTTTTGGCCTCTCATACCTCCAGAGACCCTCTAAACATCGGGGGGGCTATCCCGTGGCTCCCCACCCTCCCCCACTAGATATGGAGATTGTCCCTCCCCTGTGGGGCCTTTTCCCCTAGCAACTCACAACTCCATGGCCTTGGATGGTTGGTCCTTGTCTTTTAGCATGCAGGACCCTCCACATGTGAGGCCCTGGGGCTCCTGGATCCTTCTTGGATCCTCCTAGATCCTTCCTGGAGGCCCTGCGCACCCTCCCCATGCATTGTGGGCTCTGCCTTCTGCTAGGAGTCAGAGGTCCAGGCCGCCTGATGTGGCACCAGGCCTCAGCCCAATCCCAGGCCCTCTGCACAGCATTGCCTGCGCTGTGTCTGGACCCTGGTGGTCCTGTGCACTGTCATGTGCACTGGGGGTTCCAGCCTCGTGCTGGGGTCACAGACCCAAACCGTCTTGAACAGCTACCGGAATTGCAGACCTGAACTGTCTTGAACAGCTCCCAGGGTCTGGCCCCATGCACTGATCATGCATCGAATGGCCAGACACCTGAGCTGCCTCAAACAGCTCCTAGGGCCTCACCCTATTTGCCACACTTCACATCAACTGGGGCCAAAGCTGGAACTGGCCATCGCTCCAATAAGGTCAAGAGGCACCTTCAGGGGCTCTTCAGGTTATCTGCTTTGCCCTACTGGGCAGCTCCCCCGGCTCTTCCTAGCCTCACTCATCTCTCTGTCCCCTGACATATCTCCTGTGTGCTGAGCACATCGCTCCTTTTATTCTCCCTGGGGGCTCTGCCCCTGAAGTCTGTCAGACCTGAAAAGCACAGTTCAAAATCAGGTCTGGATTCTCAGTCAGGCTTCTCCCCATCCCCTCCTGATTGGTGGAAATGTTCCACCAATTGTGTTGTGAGTTTTCATTCATCGTCAGATTGATGGAATTGCTCCACCAATCACATGGGAGATTTCTCAAGCCCAATGCATTGGACTCTGTTGGTGAGTCCACCACACTTTCCCCCATGGAACCCTTCTACTTCCCTGGTGAAGGGGGCATTCCCAGGCCCAGCACTCACTGGGTCCATGGGGTGGTTATGGGTACCTCTCCAGGTACCCCAGGGGCATCATAAGTGAATCAGTGAATGGGAAGCTGATCCCACTTCGGCTCAGAGGTATTGCGACGTGTGGGTCTCCATGAGGGTCCCAGTGACGCAAATCCCCTGCCACTTAGGGAATCTCCTCTGCTCACCTGTGGAGATGGCAGTTGGGTGTCCTCCCCAAAGCAAACAGGTGAATCATTCCCTCTTGTTGGCCAGTCAGACGGGGCCTCCCTGGGAGCAACCTCTGGCTCTCTGTCCCATGCTGGAGCAGAGGTCCCCAAGCTGGGGTGGTATTCCATGGAGTACCACCCATCAAAGTTGGAATCAGACTCCACCGTGGATACCAGAGATGTAGGTTCTTTTTCATGTGGCTTTGTCTGCTGAGAAGGTCGAGGCCTATCATACGAGGGACCTGTTTCAGGTTGGCAGGGCCTGATAAGCTCTCCCACTGGCAGGAGGAGCTTTCTGTGCACTACCTGGTGGCATCCCAACCTCGTCTCGGGGTACTTCATACACTGGGAGGTGCCCCATCTGCTTGACCACAGTGAAGGGTTCCACCCTCCAGTGATCCACAATTTTATGCTTTCCGATCAAGCCCTGGTTCCTCAGTAGCACCCTGTCCACTAGGTTTAATCCCTACTCCCAAACACTAGTGTCGTAGTTTTTCTGATCAGCACTGCTGATTTTGACCCATCAGATCCCGTGCCAGATGATTGGCCCACCTCAGACAATCCTTCAGTTGTTGTGCATACTGCTGCCCATATGCTTTCTCTACCCTGAAACAGATATATAGGCATTTGGGGTAGCCTTCCAAACAACAGAAGATAGGGGCTGACCCCTGCGGCGTCGTTTCATGTGGAATTATATGCATGCACCGAACAGGTCAAGTGCTGATTCTAGGAGACCTTATACTCTTGAACGAGGGTGCAATTAAACTGCTCCAGCTGTGGGTCCCCCTGCAGGCGGTATGAGACTTCTTAATTCCAGCCACAGTCAACAGTTCCTTGAGCAGCTTGCTTTCAAAAGCTCTCCCCTGGTCAGAGTGTATCCAAGCAGATAGTCCAAACACAGAGAAATATTTTTCCCACAGTACCTTTGCCACAGTCTTAGCTGTTTGATCACGAGTGGCAAAGGCCTCAGCATATCATGTGAAATCATTGGTTATTACAAGGACATTACCATTCTGGTTTCCTTCCCCATCGATAGACAAAAAATCCATACAAATCATCTCCAGTGGCTGCAAGCTTTGTATGGTGTGCAAATATGCAGTGCACATGGGTAGGGTCTTGCGCTTCACACAATGCTCACAGTTGAGGCACTAGTTCTTTATGTCCTCAGCCGTCCGTGGTCAACAGAATCACTCTCGAGGCAGAGTTAAGGTGCATTCTGCACCCAGATGTCCAAAGTCATCATGTACGGCTCAAAGCACCAGTGCTCACTGCTCCTTGGGGAGAACCAGTTGTAATACCTCCTTCCTTTCCGCACCTCATGATGTAAAACCCCATTGAGAAGCTTCAGCTCCTCCAATTCTCTCAGCAGAAGATGGGCTGTGGGGTTGACCTGCTGGGTGGTAGTGGGTGGATGGGTCCCTCTTTGCTTAGCCCACAGCACCTTGTGGATGTCCAAGTTGCATTCCTGAGCAGCCTACCATTCTGTAGTGGTTATCTGAGGTAACACCAAGGGGGTCAGTGCAGTATAATTTACCCAATTCTGTGGGATCCCCTAAGGAGGTACTCCCAATACTTCAGCCACGCAGGCAGCATTTGTCCCTTCTGTGACAAAGCCTTGAACAGGCAAGTCACAAAGGGCCTGGACCACCTCAGGTTTCAATACATCCTCGGGAGCAGGGAAAGTCAATCAGGACAGAGCATCTGAATCTACATTCTCCTGCCCAGCGCTATAGCACAAACTAAAAGAATAATCCACTAGAGCAGCAACCCATCGGTGCCTGGTTATATCCAATTTCACACTAGTCAATACGTATGTCAATGGATTGTTATCAGTCCCTACCTGAATGGTGGTGCCATATAGATTATCTTTAAACTTCTCAGGGATGGCCCATTTAAGGACCAAAAACTCTAATTTGTGGGCCAGGTACTGGGTCTCACTAGGTACCAAGCTTCAGTTGGCATAATCAGTGGGGCGTTGCTGCCCCTCATATCTGGTAAAGCACAGCTCCAAGCCCCAATAAACTGGCATCGGTGTACAATATGAACTGGTGATTCAGCTCTGGTATGCCAGCACGGGCACATTCATGAGGCACCTGAAGACCTCTTGGAAGGCAGTTTCACATTGAGAATCCCACCATGGCCCAAAGGGTTCCATAGGAGTACACACACCACGTGTTTTGTCCGCCACGTCTTGTTGGAAATTAGTATGTTGTTAAATAAGGCAGGAGGCTGCCCATTTTTCTCCACACCCCAATACTGGGAGGGGGGGTCCGCAGCTCCATACCACCCCTTACACCATGGCCCAAGCCTTTCAGATGGCATTCTGATGTTAACGCACACCCCAGCCCCACACTGGGCTCCAGACTCTTCCTAATGGGACCCTCCTTTGAACCCTCCACTCAGGCGGCCTACGCCACCTTCATCCAGGCTTCCAAGCTCCTTGTAGCTGACTCCCTCTTGGGTATGGTCCCCTGCTGAGGACCTTCAGCCACATAGGCCCTGGCCTCACCTCCAAGGTAAGGCAGGGTCCCAGGCCCATGACCTGGGGTGCCCCTCACAGTGAACCCCTGGCCCTTTTGACCCTCTTGGCCCTGGCCCCTGCTTGGAACAGTCGAGGGGCACTCTACCACCAGCCTCACTACCCCACAGTCTCTCCCTGGGTTCCCCTTCCTGGATGTGGGGAGCTAGGGTACCTCACACCACAACTGGTGCCCCAGGGCCTCACAGGGGATTCTCACTCCCCGCCTGGGGAAGCAGGTCATGGTGCTACTACAAATATTATTCCTACCCACCTGAAGGTGAGGGCTGGGGTTAAGGCGCCCCAACCCACCTTTCACTGGGGTGGTCATTGGCCTGGCATTTCCTGGGGGCTCCTGCACCACTGAGAGCCCCACCAGGCCACCCACTCCCGGCATGGTGCAGTTTTAGGTCATACCCAGGACCAGGAGCCTCCAAAACCATCCCCTACAGCTCCTCCCTTACCTCCAGGTAAAACCAACAGCCCTACAACCAGGCAATGTTGCCCAGCCTCTAGCAGCCAAACTGCCCTGGTTATATGGGCAGCCCTGGGCTCAAAATGTCTGCCCTCATCAGGCACCTGACAGCTTCCGGCTCCAGGCCCTTAAAGTGGCAGGCACCCACAGTGCCCTGCCAAACCATGCTGACCCCATCTTGGGATACTGTGTACCCTACATATTTGAGTGAGGCCTGGCAGAATTTGCATTTGTCTAGAACCAGTTTAAGCCCTGCAGCCTCGAACCAGTCCAGCAGATGTAGGAGTTATTTGTCATGCTCTTCCAGGGTTCTACCTGTGGCAGAAAGCCACCTTGGTTTCTCCCCAAAATCTCTGCCCTGTGACAATGTAATTAAATCTCTGTGCTGTGACCATTTGATTAGGATGGGCCCAGCAGAGGAGGCACACCCTTACCCTATCTCTTTAGGTAACCTGAGCTGGCTACATTCCTGACGGAGGGGGGAAACCTGCTCCCTCTGCCTACGTGACTGGTATTGGCTACCTAGGTGAGGGGCATCTACCTGGTGGGCTGGAATCTGCCCTGCAACTAGTGATGTATTTCAAATTGGTTGGCTGACAGCCAACCACAGCTGGCCTCCACTGGACCAGGTGAATGAGGTCACAGGGGCTATATAAGTTAAGATTGCCCAGGAGGCGGGAGCAGCAGCCATGCGGGGGACTCAGAGGAGCTCTACCATCTGAAACCGGCTTTCTCCCCCAAAACTCACGAGCTAGAAATGGCCTGCCTCCAGAGGGAAACTTCACCTGCCTTTGGAAGATGCTTGTGAGTAAGCTACTCAAGATCTGCGTAAATATCTAGCTGGTAGTAACTCAGATGCATGATCAAAAGGCTACCTCAGCCAGACTGTTTGCTCTTTAGGATTTCTAGGATATTGCTCAATCTTGTACCCTATTTTCACTCTACCCCTGTAATCAATAAAGTTCTCCTTTGTGACCGGTGTGGGAGATTTATTGAGGGGTGGGTCTAAATTATGCCTAAGAGACCCCTTAGGTCTGTGGACTAAGGAAGACTTTCATTTTTGCCCCCTGCCCCGACTTGGGGAAGTGCCCCCAAGTGCCTGTACTGTGTCGAGTACTCATAGGACTTTAGGCCTGTGTTTCCCCAAGGACACAGGGCTGAGAGTGAGTCCCTTCTCGGGGTGGTGGCAGCTACGTTACCCCCTGG
Source organism: Crocodylus siamensis (assembly GCF_052110815.1). Taxonomy (NCBI): domain Eukaryota; kingdom Metazoa; phylum Chordata; order Crocodylia; family Crocodylidae; genus Crocodylus; species Crocodylus siamensis. The sequence goes on from NC_143403.1 coordinate 51,959,487, forward strand.
CTAGCGAGTGTGCTCCAGGAAGAGGGTCAGCCAGACGTGAGGCACCCCTAGGGAGGCATTCGGAGCCTGGAAGGTGGGTGGGTGTAGGGAGGTGAGCGGCTCAATGTAGGGGTGCCCCCTACTGGCCCGCCACATGACCAAATTTGATAATATCATCCAGGTAGACCAGCACCTGAGTCAGGTGCATATCCCCAACTCTTTTTTCCATTAACTGTTGGAAAGTAGCCAGACTGCCTGAAATTCCTTGGAGCATCCATTCAAATTGGAAGAACCTTGGAGGATAGATGAAAGCTGTCTTCTCCTTATCAGCCTCCCTCAATGGGATCTGGTAGTATCCACTCCTGAGATCCAGCATGGAGAACCATTTACTGCCCCCCACAGAAATCCAGTGCCTCCTGCACCTGGGGAACTGTATATTGGTCTACAACTGTGCAGGCATTCAATCCACAATAGTCTATACACATCCACAACTTCCCATTTTTCTTATGAACTATAACAATGGGCAAGGTATAGAGGCTCTTGGATTCAGTGATAATCTTGTGGTCCAGAAGTTCCTGCAGATGGCATGAAACTTCACCCATCTCTGCCAGTGGAATGTGCCAAGACCTTTCATGAAAAGGGCATGGGTTGTTAAGCTGAATCTTGTGCTCCACACCTTTAGCCTCCCTTATGTTCCACTCATGTAGGGACAAGATGTTGGTTTGACCCTGCAGTTTCTGGCACAGCTGGACTTTCCATGACTCCAGTGGAGGGGAGTCCCCAAAGAAAAACCTGCCTGGATCTATAGGTGGAAAATTGGGCTTTGTGATAATGGCCACCATTTCAGCCTGACAGACTGCAGCTACCTTCTGCTCAGAGTGTACCACTACATCCCTTAAGGTGGGATTAACAACTACAATGGTGGCCTGCTTTTTGCTCAAAATCTCAGGTTCAAACAACCCATCAGGGACTCTCAGCGCTTGGAGACCTTCCTTCCCTGGGAAAGTCCTTATCACCACTGGCCCATGGATGGGCGTCCATTCTCCCATGTGTACATGATGGGTAGGGCCCATTGGACCTTCTGAGGGGTCATCCCTGAATAATGCAGGGCCTCAGAACCTAGGATCCCTGTCTCGTATTCCTTTCCTCTCACCTCCTATAGGCCATGGAGTAAAAAGCATGCATTTTCAGCTGCTTTTGGTAGCCTGGGCCCACCTGCCACCAGCATTATTGGGCCAACACCTGGAATAGGTTCCAATAAGGAGGGAAGCTCCCTTCCTTCACCCGGGATTGGACTATACCAAAGCAATAGTTGCCACTTCTTTATTTATTCTAGCTACAGTAACAAGGAATTTAATTCAAATTCTAACATACCCGCAATAAGGTCCCAGCATTCGTTCCTGCCCAAGGCAGGGGGTAGGACTTGATGATCTGTTTAGGTCCCTTCTGACCCTAGCTACTATGATACTATGATAAGGGTACTGATCCTGACTCAGACCACACAAATCCAAACCAGAAAGAGGGGATATTGGTAGATGCTGGAAACATATTTTATAAAAAGACTCAAAAGAATAGTCACCTGTGACCCATTATCCAGGATGGCTGTACACTGGTGACCATTCACTGTCACTGGTACCTCTGCTCTAGGGCCTATCAGTCCTTTGGGTATTGCAGCTAGGGCTAATACTCAGGAGTCTAACAGGGCCCGGGGCAGAGCCGACTCCCCCACTCCATCCCCGCCTCATTTCCCAACCCCCACGGGCCTTCAGTTGCTGAAAAACCAGATCTGGATTTTCAGGTCCAGTGCACTCTTTTGCCATGTGACCATACTCCCCACATCTATAACAAAACCCAGAGACCTTGGAGTGGGCCTGTGCTTTAGTCTGGCCCAAGGCATTCAGATTGGGCTTAGGTATCATCCTAGAAGTGCTGGTGACTGCGGCCACTAGGACTGACCAGTGGTGAGGACTCTTCCTCAGCCTCAAGAGGGGTCCTTCCAAATGGGGTAGTCCTCCAAGACCCACATAGTTTCACGTAGCTGATAGATCTTCTCCTCCTCCCTCACCTCCTTCATGAGCTGACTGAACCCCAGGGGTTGTCCTTTCCAGCTAGATTTAAATCCTGAATAAGGACCAAGCTGTAACAAGCCCTTGTTGAAACCTGTCAGAATCTTACATGGTTGGCCTCTGCCACTCTAAGAGCCCCTTGCACCACTACACGTTGGAGCACTTGTTCCAAGTGAAGCAGGTATGAAGAAGCAGTCTCACCCTTATTCTGAAATGTGCTGAGTAACTCATAGTAGGCTCCTCCTCATTGTGAAGGTCATCCAAATACATCCTGCAGGGTTTGGAGGCACCTTGGAGTTTTGAAGTTTGGCCATCCAAATGATCTTGAATGCAGGCTGTCACAGCACTTGTAGCAGGCGCTGACGCTTCTCTTCATTGGGTATTGCCCAAATCAACAAGGTCTCCCGTGTATGGGCAGCCCGTGATTCAAAACCTTCCTCTCCCACCGGGACTGGAAGGTTTCCTGAAAAGGTCCTCAATATTTTATAGGCAGGTTGGTCATTCAAGCAGCTTATCACTTCCCTTATTATTTCCCATAAGGCTGTGACCGACTCTGAGGTGACATTGGGTAGGGCTGCCGCTCCTCTGGGCCAGAGGATTCCTGTGTATCCTCTTCCCCTGATACCTGCGGACTACCAGGGTTTGACATGTCTTCCTTTTCTGATTCTCTATAGGAATGCACAGCACTTATAAGGCCAAAACACCTGCCAACAAACCCTCTGCAAGCCCCCAAAATGTAGCCCAGGTGTACCAGGATAAGTGCTCCCTCCTCAAATGATAAGGAAATGCTGGGCAGGCAGGAGTGCTGTGAGAGGGATCTGTAAGTACTGGCCAGTTCCTTCTTTTCCCTATTGAGTCAGACCAGGACAAGGGATGACTTAACTATGTACAAATTTATTATATACAATATTTAAATGCAAGCAATATTAATAAACATATTTCCAACAAGAATAGTTATACAGACATATATAGAGAGAAATATATTATTATTAAATAAAGGTTAGAAGATTATGTCCCCTCAGAGGCTTCACACCTGGCACATGTAAGTGAATAAACTGAAATAGGTAAACAACAGGTAAACACAAGCAAAAAACAGGCAAATACAGGTGAATTTATTGACAAGGATTTCTATAGGGTATCTATGTATATGAATCAAACAACCAGCCAATCACAGTGTGGTAAACAAAATGTAAGGCACTGCTTTACAAAATTTGAGGCGCACACAACCGTTAAGGATCCCCAAAACTGTGGCAGGCCCCAGAGATTAGTGTGGAAAACCTAAATACCGCTTTTGGCCTCTCATACCTCCAGAGACCCTCTAAACATCAGGGGGCGCTATCCAGTGGCTCCCCCTCCCTGCTAGACATGGAGATTGACCCTCCCCTGTTGGGCCTTTTTCCCCAGCAACTCATGTCTCCATGGCCTTGGATGGTTGGTCCTTGTCTTTCAGCATTTCCCCTCCACATGTGAGGCCCCAGTGCTCCTGGATCCTTCTTGGTCCACTGGCCACTGGAGGCCCTGTGCACCATCCCCATGCACCATGGGCTCTGCCTTTTGCTAGGGGGTTGGAGGCCTGGGCTACCTCATGAGTCACCGGAGTTTGGCCCAATTCTGGGCCCTTCATGCAGCATTGTTTGCACTGCATCTGGGTGCTGGTAGCCCTGTGCACCTATGTGCACTGGGGATTTTGGCCTCATGCTGGGGTTGCAGACCCAAGTTGTCTCAAGCAGCTCCCAAGGTCTGGGCTCAATGCACAGATCATGCACCAAATGGCCAGAGACCCAAGCTGCCTCGAACAGCTCCTAGGGTCTCATCCCATGCACTGCAATGCGCACCTACTGGGGCCAAAGCTGGAAATGACCATTGCTCTGATTGGGTCAAGAGGCATCTTCAGGGACTCTTCAGAGCATCTGCTGTGCCCAGCTGGGCAGCTGTCCCAGCTCGTCTCTCTATCCCCTGATGCATCTCATGCATGCTGGGCACACTGCTCTTTTTATTATCTCTGGGGCTCTGCCCCCGAAGTCTCTCAGACCTGAAAAGTTTAGTTCACAATTGGGTCTGGACTCCCAGGCAGGCTCCCCCCTGACCCTTCCCGATTGGTGGAAACACACTACCAATCATGTCGCAAGTTTTCAATCCATCATCAGCTTAGTGGTAATGCTCCACCAATCTCATTAGAGATTTCTCAAGCCTGACACACTGGGCTCTTTTGGCGAGTCCACCACAATTATCTGTACTTAGCCCTGGAGCGGTTGGCCTGGTTGCCACACCCTAGTTACAACGCTGCTCTGAAAGGTCACTCGTGGGTGGCAGCAAGTTACAAAGCAATAGCAAAGGGTTACTATTTGGTGCTATAAAACACAGCTCAGGTTCCTCTTTTGCTTAGGAAAATAGGTTTGCTTATGTCAACACTGTTATTTACAGTTGACTCTTAGTCACCCTCAACCACATACCCAATGACCAGCAACAGTTAAAACCTCTAAACCCAATCCCAGTGGCAGTCCAACTTGACCCTGAGAACTCTCCTGAACTTCCAGTTTTGCAGTCAGTTCCCCCTGTCTTCTTCCCCACCTCCATCTACAGTCAGTCTGGAACTCAGTGGGGGATACAAGCCTTGAACAAAGAAAATCTACTGCTAGTACCAAAACAACATTTTTTGCCTTGGTTTTTAGCCTTTCTGCACACCACTTCCAGTCTCTGTTGCCTGTAAGTAAAGCCAAGCACAGGAGGAGACAAGTGCTGGGCACACTAGGTCTTAGAAAGGCTCTATATGAGGAACAGGCCAGCATTGTGATGCAAGCTGTAAGGTACAATACAAACATAGACATACCTGCATGTCAAAGATGAATGAAAGAAGACTTCATATCAACCCCACCCAGCTTGTATAATGTGAGCCCATTACTCTGAGATTCTTAGCCTTATGACATTTTTGCAGCCTTCTTTTTTAGAGTTGGAAACCACCTGGTTTGACTGCAGGTCCGGCCTGTAGCTGTTTTCAGAACTGAAGGAGAGAAAGGGAGCAGAGGGAATTCAGTCTGGGGGTTTTTCAGCCCTGCCCCTAGAGGGTGAGGTGGGTATATTGGAGCCACCCCAACATGGGGGGCTCCAATTCACCCACCCCACCCTTCAGTATTGGCTCATGAGCCCCAAAAATGAACTCCCCCACTGTCTTTCCCTCCTCCCATTCTAAAAACAGCAAGCACTGGCAGAGTGTCATGGCCATTGCTATGGGAACCTAGCTGCAGGCTCCCAGCCAGCAGCTAGATTCCCTTTCCTCCTGGAACCAATAATGAACTTCTGTTTAGTCTGGGGTAAAGTAACTCAGAACACTTTACAGAAAACCTTCTGAGTTACAGCTGCACCCTATAACTCAGGATTACTGCTTGGTTACCCCCAGTAGTATGTATGTATTATTACTATTACTACTAATAATTATACAGACCATGGCAAACAACGATAATACCCAGCTGTTCAAGCACCCTTTTCATTTGCAGATCTCAAAGCATTTTAAAACAAAACCCAGTATCATTATTCCTGTTTTGCTGATGGAGAAATTGAGGCACAGGAAGGGGAAGCTTCTTAATGTCACTCAGCAAGTCAGTGGCAGAGGTAGGCATCAACCTGAGCATCCTGAGTTCTAGTCCAGGGCTCTATCCACTGTACAACACTGCCTCCTAGTGGTTAACTAACACCTTTTTTCAAAGCTATACCACATGGAAAGAGTGAAACATGAAATTCATTTTTTTAAAAAGATATTTTGAATTAATCTTCTATAGGACTCTATGTTAGTTCTAGTTCTCTAAGAATTGCTTTGAATCAGTTAATTCATCTTCACTTATTACAGACAATTAGATGAATTATGTCAGATAAAATAGAGATGCTCTGCTATATTAGATGCCATGAAAATCATGCCTCAGGAGGTTCTGAGCTCTGTAGCCAGTGCCAGATCAAGTCACAGGCCCTTCCACAGGTCACAGCAGTGCAACTGGACAGCTACATTTTGCAGAAAATATAAAGCACTCAGTTTCTGCTTCCGTGTTCTCGTGACAATAATTGCAATGACGCAGTCAGAGTGGGAAATGGCCCAGCATAAATCCTTCGTTGCAACAATACTTTGTAACAAGAACTGTCAATGATGCAGGCATGTTTAGGACAAATGGAAGATTGTAATCTGGGTATTATTCAGAAATCCTAGTCAGACACTGCACCAAGAGAATCCTTATTGTGTCACCTCTGTCCCACATTGTGGACATCCTCTGCAGAAGAACAATGTAGGCTAGAGTCTTTTGACACACAAAAGTAAGTAAGAGAATTTTCAAAATGGGAAATTCCAACATGTCCTGAGTCTAGCCATGATTCTCAGTAGCCCTGTATCATGTAGCAAATGATTTATAAACCATAAGCCAGAGCCTCAGCTAGCCTGAATTGACACAGCTCCACTAACACCAATGACGTTACAGAAATCTACACCGGCTAAGGAGTTGGTCATAAAAATATAAGTTGCTCTACTATCTTGCAAGTGAACTGGGCTTTGGATCAGCCAAGGGAATAGTGACTCCTCGTTCCTAAACCAAAGACAAGAAATATAGCCTCAAATTGAGGAAATAACTTTACTGGCCTGGTGTAAAAGAAGCATCAGAGTGTTGCTTTTACTGCGATGATCCAAAGAATGTGGGAAAAGCAAAGTTTGCTTAGCAATATCCTTTACTGAATAAACTATATAGCTGGGGGAGATGTTAGCTAAACTTTTGGACAAAAAATGCCTAACACATCAGGTTGCATTCCACAGTTGAGAGACACATCACAGCAATTCAAAGTTAGTAATAAACATAAAGCTGTTCAAAAACGTTTTGACAAACTGATTTTTCATTGGAAAATACCTACTTGTCAAAACCAAACCTTTTTGTAGTAACATACCAGTTTGAACAAAACTGCTTTTGGAAAAAAAGTTTCTCTATTCCAGGATGGAATATCTGGCTGGATAAAGATAGCTAGAGGCAAGAGTAGCCAACCTGGGGCTTAGAGCCTCATCCAGGCTACCTGAGGCCCTGCTTTTCCATCCTCCTTCATCCAAAGTGACTGCCCTAATCACCTGGCTATTGGTTATTCTGGGGTTGGTCTCTCAGGGTGCTTGTACATGAGCACAGAGCATTTGTAAGTGTCATTAGTCATTCCTCTTGGAGCTGTTCAACTATGTATAATCATCAAATATTCATTGGAGCTAGAATCTGAATCTGGGTTTCCCAAAAACCTTTTCAATGTCCTAAGCAACTGGCTTCTTGGTCATTCTCATATCTCTGACCAAAAGCTCCATCCTGGATCTAAGAAACCCTTCCCTAGGATATATGTCACTTTGGAATTTTAAACAAGTGTGGAAGAAAAAGCTGCTTATATTTCAGAATAGAGTATCTACATAGGGATAAATACCAGTTTACAAAGCCATTAGAACTGAAAATGCTGGTAAAATTGAAAATGCTTCTTATGTGGACAGGGATAGAAGTCATGGCTATGCTGGTTTAAAAGTACAAGCAGTCAGTGTAGTAGAGGAGATATCTTTTATTAACCAACTAGACAGTTGCAAAAAAAAAATCTTTACTTGCAAGCTTTTGGGCATATGTACCCTTCCTCAGGCATAGGAGAATTCAAGGATTGTAAATTTCTCCCAGGTAGAAATGAAAATTTCTAATGCACAGGAGTGTTGGAGGGTGGTGTAAGTTCTCCTGGCTGGAAACATTCATTTTATGCAAATTAAGTTTGGATAAAAGTTAGAGCAGTCTAACTACCTCAAAGGTGTCTGATGGCAAGCAGGATGTTGAATAATGCTTCTTTCTTGTTCAGATGTTTCATATTTCCCAGGACTGATGATGGAAAGATTCTCCTGGACAAGGAATTTCTGTTGTGTTGAGGTTGCTCTGCAAGCATGCAAGTTTGGCTCGAAACAAGGCTCAAGCAGGGGTGTTAGCTTCCATATCCCAATGTGTTGAATTTTGCTTCCTTCTTGTAAAATTATGAAGTTTTCATTTCAAAATGGCTAATTACGATATCTTCCATGTTTCAGGGATACAGGTTATAGCCATGTTGGTCTAAAAGTAGAAGCATTTAGTTGCACATGGGCAGGCATTTAGTCATAGGCAGGCAGAAAAAGTTATTAGGTGACAGCTGAATCATCACGGTAGACTTGCCATTTGCTTCCAGATATGAAGTCCTAGTAAAATTGGATAAATTTCTTCTTCTTCTTCTTAAAGAATGTATATACTTATAAATTACATAAAATGCAGTTAAACAGTATGTCTAGGGTCAGAAATTACACATAAACCAGTTATAAGTAATTAGAAACTGGTCTAAACCTATAACAGAACATAAGCTCAGTGCACACAGACCAGTTTCAAAACAGCAGAACCTGGTTTAAAATAGACCTGGCTGGATGTAGTGTCAGATTTAATCACTTTAGGTTAGAATTGAACTTCTGTGCCAGATCTCCTCACAACTCCCAGTAACTTAACTCCCTGTAATCTGTTCATCTGTCCATACCTGAAGTTAGGGGACACAATGCTAAGGCCAAGACCAGGAGTGCTTATATAGGAATACCGATAAGTAGAAACCTACCAAATTCATGATTACATGATTTACATGGAAACCCTAAATTTGATAGGTCCCCTGTGAAAAAGCCCAGTCCTCGCAAAAAAGCACAGGGACCACAAAAAAGCTGGAAAACAGCAGGCAAGTTGGGGAGGGTGGGGTGGGGAGAGGGGAACTGAAAACAGAGGCAGGAAGCCCTGGCATCCTGAAGCACTGTGGGGAGGGGAGAGAGGGAGATATTCACAGTGGAGCATGAGGGGTCCCTCTACACCTCTGATTGATCACCTGTCAATCTCTGGGGAGGCGTGGAAGGGCTTCCCACACTTCTGATTGAATGAAGGCCCCTGGAAGTCCCGCCCCTCCCCAGAGATTGACAGGTGCCAATCTGTCAATCTCTGGGGGGTGGTAGGGAGTCAGGCTTCTGGGGGCCCTTAGTTGATCAGAGGCGTGGAGAGCCCGCCACAATCCACTACGAAAATGGTGACTGGTGCCAGGCCAGGATTATGAAATCAGGGGGCAGTCCCCCTGAATTAGGTAGATCCCTACTGATAATAGACTATCCTGGCAAAGGTCTCCTAAGGCACACACGGCTATACTACCAAAGCTACACTTTGTGCCAGGATACTGAACCTACACAGAAGAATGACACAAGCTATAACAGTAAAAGCACAGTTTTCTGGTTCAACTATACCTACACTTGGAGTCAGGTGGAGTTATGCCATCAAGGATCATCCATTTTTATATCCCTCTGACACTCTTATGGTAGCAGAAGATTGTTAATTTGGACTTAAGATAAAACTTTTATGCATAGAGTCACAGAGAAATAGGGCTGGAAGGGACCTCCAGAGGTCATCTAGTCCAGTGGTTATCAACATTTTTTGTACCAGGACCCATATATAAACATCAATGTCCAGTCTTGACCCAGTGCCAGTAACTCCCAACCTGCTGCCCACAGCCCCAGGCCCTAGCCCCACAGAGTGTGGGGCAGGGGGTGGTGTATGGGGTAGGGGTGTGTGGGGGGAGGCACAGGGGATGCCCAAGCAGCCCCTTGCAGGTCAGAACTCTGACAGCCTGCAAGGGAAAAGCCAGTTTCCCATGTTTTTCTCCTTTAAAGGAAAATCCATTTTTAAAGTTTGTCCACAACCTTTTCATATATTCTTGTGACCTGCTTTTGGGTCATGACCCAAGGGTTGAGAAATGGTGATCTAGTCTAACCCCCTGCTTGAGGCATTATCATCCATATCCAAACCATCCCATACAACCATAATCTAAACTCTACATAAGACTACCCTCAAGCCTGACACATGAACCTAACACCTTAACTTGCCACAGGTAAAGCATGGGAACCATGGCAGCCAATGTCCTACTTCTATAAAATGTTGTCAATATATGTTCAAGAGGTCCTAGGCAGGTATGACTAAAGCAAAGCTCTCTGTATAATGATTTCAGCTAGGGCTGTGAAATTTTTACTTAGCATAGTTACAGCAATACAAGTCTGCCTGTGGACACCATTATGGCAGTAGAGGACATGCTTTATGATAAAATATTTAATTCTCCTTCCCATCCAGGAATAAATATACTGGTATATAGCACATTGTTACTGATATAACTGCACCCACTCTAGAGAAACCGTACAAATTTAACCAGAACAAGTTATAACTGTACACGTTTAACCAGAACAACATAGCAGGAGTGGTACAACTTTCTATAGTAGACCTTTGTACAGTGGTTATTAACTTTTTTAAATGCAAGCCCCCCTCCCCCACAAAAAAATGCCAGCTCCTAGTTTTGACTACAGAACAATTATAGAGCAATTCTTCTGTTGCTAAGAATTCCGAAAAACCACAATAGGACAAACTGTTTTTAACACTATGAATAAGTAGCGTAACTAGGGGTGGGGGAGAGGGGTGCCAAGTTAGAAGGTGTGCCAGAATCGTTGCCCACTCCTTCAGTCTGCACCCTGATAGCCTTGCCATGCTGGAAACTTCAAAATGGTCCCCAGCTGCTGCTGCCACTTTAAGAACAACAGCCAGGGCAGGCAGAGTGCGTATGTTGGCAGCAGCAGCTTGGCTGGGATTGTGGAGTTCCCAGTGTGGGAAAGAGTGCTGCCCCCACCCCTCTCAGAAGCAATACATGTCCTTCCTCCTCACCCCCCACCCCCCAGCTGCTGCTCTCGGATTCTGTTCCTCTCCCCCTTTGCCGAACCCGTACCCCCCACTCTAGAACCCATGCCCCCATTCCCTGCTCTCAGAACTGCATGCACCTCCCCACCACAACTCTCCCATAGGGTTTGCCCTGGGTGGCAACTGCTTGTTACACCACTGCTATGAATTCCTTTTTGAAATCTCTACATTTAACTTGTGAATCATGTTTGCATGCCTAGCATAATGTTTGCATGCCCTACTGAACCCTCAAAGGACTCTCAAGGCACTCCAGCAGCTCCCAATAACTTGAGCCACTGGATTTTGAAAAGTCAAGCCATTTAATTTAGGCCTTTAAATCTACATTTAGAGTATTTTAGCTCACTGATTTGCCACATTGAAAGAACTTCCTGCACACTGATGAACTACTCTTCATATAGATTTAACCCAATGTAGATTTGGCTAACAACCTGCACTTTTGTTATATTAGAATAGCAATACCACTATACTGCCATGTAAGTCTCCTTAGTGAAAGCCAAGACTTGGATACAGTAGCAGGATGACTGTGGCTGGTCCGATGCAATTGGTGGCTTCTCTTTACTCCAGTGCCTGAAAGAGCCTGCTTCCCCCCACTGTATGAAATATTCCAGAAGTATAAGTGTGCAGCCTACCTGCCACACACTGAACTGCCCTGAACTGGCAAACTGAATAAAGCCAATGGGCCAAACTGGGCCCTCTATGTAAAATAAGTGCTGTCATTTACTCCAGAGTGAGTTAGGTGCATTCTGCCCACAGCAGAATATACCCACATATTTTAAGCCAAATCTACATACCATGACTTTCTGCAAGGGTATATTTACATGCAGAGTTTGTTCCAGTTGATCTGTATCACTTAAATTAATAAAATTAAATTGATACAAACCCCAACATGAAGACTGTTACACTGGTATAAAGATTTTTATAGCAGTGCACCCTATTTCAAAAATAAACTGCAAGATTGAAAGGTTTGCATGCAGGTATCACCACTTCCATGCTGAATGGTTGTACTATATTGGTTTCTAACCTGATATGGTTAAACGAGTGAAAAAACAGTCCCAAGAATGCGAACTATATGATCCATGTTCCTATAAACTTCCTCCAAGATGCATTAGTTTGTCGCTGCCTCCATGGTTTTGAGGTTGAGCCCAACATCCAGAATGATCCTCTTTCCTAATCTAGCCCTTGCCCAGTGCCAGGGATTAATTCCTCTGGATTTGCATTGTACACTCCCCTGTTGCCACCTTTTGCTCCTTTGGCTGTGTCCATTGTGGAACAGAAGAGGTGCTAATCCTCTAGTAATTAGCACCTCATTGGGAGGTCAAGATGAGGTCAAGAGACTGAGTTTGTTTATTTTTCAGAAGAATTCTGGTGAATTCCTTGTTTTCATTAAGGCCGCGAGATCTTGAGGAGTTCCAGGCTCACGGAGTGCTGATGGGCTACAGGAGGAGAAGAATAACTGCTATTGTTGTAAGCATGTAGACTATTTTATCTGACAGAGAAGCAAGCCTCTGGGAAGAAGGAAACTACTAGTCAAGCAGTGATTAGCCTGGGTTTTGACAACCATAACCCTCATTCTTCTTACAACTAGATCTTCTATACAGAGATATACAGTTCTTTCATTTGCCTGTCTCAGACCAGTTTTTTCCACTCTTGGTCTTCTGAATAACTGTTTGCATGTGGTTAGCATCCTCATTATCACAAAATAATGTGTAGCAATATACTGATTCAGTCAATAGTATTTCTAGGGTTCTCATCATCCTAACCTCTGGCCACTGATTTGCTCTTGACTGTTGTCAATAAACTGTCATGAATTATCCATGACATATAAAAATAACACCATAAGCTCAATAGTCATTGACATCCAAATTATAGAGCGATCAGCAAAACGGACTATCCCCAATCTCCGTCACACCAGGAACAATACAAGATAAGCATATTTTGTGCTTACACTCTCCTTTGTTTAGGTGCTTATAAAAACTATAAAGAACAAGTAGGGAGGTAGTGCTCTGTACCTGCTGCTTATCATGTGATGGCTACCATTGTCTCATTATTTCCTTGGGCTCCCCTTGTCTATGTGTATGTGTATCCACCTGTTGTCTGCTATACCTACTTTGCCGGCTCTTTGGGGGAGTGGCCATCTCTGTCTGTGTTTTGTACAGTATCTAAAACATCAGGCATTAGTCATTGCTTGGGCTTCTAAGTACTACCCTAATAAAAGTTATTATTATAATACATAACTTGGGTGACCATATGGAACAATGTGAAATCCAGGACACTGCTGCCTGCCTCCTCCCTCTCCCTGCCCCCTCCCACCCCCCCACAGGCAGAGGCTGGGGTGGGGCACCACTGATAATGTGGCTAAGGAGTCAACAGCTCATTGTTTTCTTCACAGCTGTTAACAATCCCCTTTTTAATGGTCATTCCATTATCAAGCTAACTTATTAGGACAATTTTACTGTTGTTAGGCCTTCCTGCCAATTTGCCTCACTGCCTTGCACCCAGGACACTCATTTTAAATTTCACTGGCCAGCCAGAACCAGCCTCCAAAATCCAGGACCATCCTGGCCAATCCAAAATGTATGGTTACCTTGTACATAACAAAATGAGCAAATATCACACGTTGTATCTTACTCATCAGGAACAGTTCTAGTGAAATTCATTGGACAAGGTGAGTTTTAGGAAGGGAAAGAATAGAAAAATAACAAATATTTTGCTTGACAATGCAAAGGCATTCTAAACAGAGCAGCATAGCATGGGCAGAGACCATTTCTCTATAGGTGCTTGTGCAATATTTAGTCTGATAATGCCTCGAGTTGGAAAGACCATTAGGTGATGGCAGAGTATAAAGAGAACATAATAAGCTTGGGGACACCTCTTAATTCAGTATGGAGTTTGTCCTTTTACTCTCCAACACATCATGACACAAATGGGGCCTACCCCACAGATGTCTGACATAAGGCTATACACTTAATGGGGGTTACCATGGTTAGGACAACTTTACCAGCCATAATAAGGGAAATTGCTGGTGTCTGGGGAGGCCACCACAGAAGCTTATGTTCACCATTCACAGTTTTCCTCAAAATTAAGGGAGGGGACTCAGAGCATTGTAAGTGTTAAACTAAGAACATAGAAAAAATACTGGAGTTTGTTCCTGGTTGCACTGTATTTTAAAGTCTGTTCTAACTACATATAATCCTGTCAGGTTATGTATTATATCAGGGAAAAAAACACTTCCCTGAGGGCTGGCAGCATTCAGCCATATCTGCTGGACTCTTGATAGCACCTGAAAGAGCTAACAGTGAATGAGGATTCTTGCTTATGTGCAAAAGTAACAGGACAACATTTTCAGAGCCCCAGTTCCTGTCCAAAGATACTTTTCTTGGGGACTCAGAATATCTCTCTGGGTCCAAACACTCATATCTTCCCTTGCAGCTATTGCCATCTGATGCCCCATGGTCTCAAGCCACCACAAAGAAAGTATGGAGGAGAAAAGGCCATGCCTTAATTAACAGAAAGGAGTCATTACTAGGCCTGTGCAAAGCGGCTAGTATTCGCTTTGCATTTGGATTCAGCCCATTCAGGGGACAGTGATTCAATTCAGTGATTCAAATCACTGTCCTGATTCAATTCAGCTGAATCTCCGAATCAGCCGGGCCAGGCCCATCGCCCTCCCACTCTCCTAGCCTGGCAATGGCTGCCCCGCCCACACCAGCTCCTTGTACTTGTTAAAAAAAAAAGCCCCGAATCACCGGCTGCTGCCAGGCAGGGGGCAATTGCTACTGATCCCTGCTGCCCCACGCTGCAAAGCCCCCGACCCCATCTCACTCCCCCAGCCCCACCACGGGTGCCCCACGTGGACCAGCTCTGGTCCTTCAAGAAAAAAAAAAAATCCGCTCCTGCTGATGGGGGGCGATCTCTCCTGCCCCCATGCTGCTCCACGCCACATGGGGGGCTCTTCACAAGATTCCCGAAGCACCCAGGGCTTTTCTCAGGTTTTTTTTCTTAAAGGGCCAAAGCTGATCCGGGCAGGGCACCCATGGAGGGGCTGGGGGAGCAGAGGGATGTTAGGGGGGCTCATGACAGAGCCCCGCATGCAGCATGGGGCAGTGGGGGCCATCAAGGCAGTGGCTTGGCAGCACCCAGTGAGCACCAGGGCTTTTCTTTAAAGTACTGAGCTGGGGTGGGAGGCAGCCATGAGGGAGCTGGGGGAGTGGGCGGGGGTCAGGGGGCTGGGAGAGCGGGGTAGCTGGCAGGGGCCTCCCATGGTGCCCTTCCCCTCCCCCAACCCCCTCACTCACCCCTAGTACTTACCAGCTTGGAGTCAACTGCAGCTCCCTGCTGCAGCCACCGGGAACTGCCCAAACCATCAAAGCTCTCCAAATCTTTTCCGAAGATTCAGAGAGCTTTGAATCAATTCAGACCTTTGAACTGGTCCCCTGATTCAATTCAGATTTGGAAATTCGGCCACCAAATCGAGCTGAATCTCCTCCGAATTGAATCACCACCCAAAGCTTTGCACAGCCCTAGTCATTACCATCATAATTCCAGTGATACCAAAAATTCTCCATTGAGATCCATTGTGCTAGACACTGTATACACAAGCTAACCTTATTATTTCAAAATGTCTATAACAATCTAGCATTAGTGCACACTGGTTCTTGGCACCATCAGGAAAAATAATATATGATTATTATTTCCCATATCATTGTAATAGGTTTCCATGCTATGCATTAGTAAAAATGATTTTTCATATATATAAAACAGACTTAAAATATTACAGAATTGGCTGGTTTTCATAGTATTTCAAATGCAGCAATGGCCCAAATATGTTTTCAATATATTTCAACACATTCAGTTGTCATATACGGTCCTGTATATTTTAGATATTAGTAAAACTGGCCAAGTATGTGCTATTTTTCAATATATTTGCTCTGTCGCCTCATATATTTTAAAGACATGATTGCACGGCACATTTTAGGAAAGATATTACCAATGTAAGGAGATCATTTTTCTCTTACGGAAAGGATGTGGTTTGCTAATTCAATTGGAACCAGGAAGGGAACCTGAACTGGATTATTGTCACCCGGAATGGAATCTGGGTGCAGTCCCCGGAAGAAGCACTTGCAAACATATTTATGTGCCAACCTAGAATGGATTAGCTATGCAGCACCTTTTATGAGCAGTCCCGGACCTGGATTTCTGCAGCACTTGGAATGAAATCTAGGTGCAGCCCTAGAGAGAGGAAACTGACCTGGTTTTCTCAACCAAAATCTCTGGATTCAGTGAATACAGAAAAATGAACTAGAGCAGTGAGGATGTAAGTTAGATATATCTTTATCTCACTTATATTCAAGTGAGTAACTAGGTGTCACAGGGTAGCTGGCCCTTTGGAAGTTGAGCCCAACTTTACAAAGCTGTCTTGCAGGTGAGTCTGATGATGAAAACCAGCAAGCACCTCATCAGGGCTAGGGACAGAAATTACACATAAACCAGTATAAGTGATCAGAAACTGATTTAAATTTGTAACAGAACAGATGTTTAGTGCCTATAAACCAGTTTGAAAATGCCTGAAACTGATTTGAGATAAACTTTTTTTAATATAATATCAGACTTAACTGATTTGGGTCAAATCAGTTTATGCAATATCTGTCCCAGACCCCTTCCTGCTTTAAGTTAAACCAGAGACCCCAGCATCCTAGATGCTTTGCAACCCTGGGCAGAGCTCCGCTCTGTGCTCCAGCAGAGCAGGGCTGGTCCCATCCCTCTGCTCCCTGGCTGGGGCTTCAGCAGAGACTGCAGGTACAGTGGGGTCTGCCTGCTTCCCCCTGGCCTGCCTCCCCCTTCACAACTCCCTGCTGAAGCAGGGATTCCCCCCTCCCCCTGCCTTACACAGACACCTCTCAGCATTAGCTAGCATACCACATGCTGGCCACGGGCAATGCTGTGGGAGTCAGGACAAAGGTAGACAGGACAGTATCAGTTTAGGGCTTTTTGGAGCTAATCAACAGCTAGCTGGTAATATCCCTGTGTTCCTTTCTTTGAAAAAGTTATTTAAGAAGAACTTGAACGAATGAGAAAGATTTTTATTTTGTTTGATGGGCTGATAAATGCTAACAACTCCCTGTGTAACCTCCTGCTGTGTACCTAAATGCTCTCTTATCAAACCCTTCCTAATCAAAGCATCCTGACAGGGGCTGGCCACATACCCCCTCAGCTCAGCATTGTGGAAGGGAAGGGAGGGCTGCTCTAGTGCCTCCCATCTTCTAGCCTGAGCTAGTGCCGGCAAATACCTGCATTACTGGAATGAAAAGGGAATGTCTATCTACCTTCAAACCAGTTCAAGCTTTGCAGGTTAAACTTACTTGTAAAGATTGAATCAATTCAGGCTCAGGTTTTTTGAATGTCTGTCCATAGCCCAGAAGTTCAGTGCACATAAACTGCCATCAAAACGTCTGAAATCTGTTTAAGATAAACCCAGACATAGTATCAGACTTAAGTGATTTGCATTTATTGAACTTCTGTCTTAGATCCCTTCCAGTTTTAAGTTAAGTCACAGGATGCTTTGTACCTCCCCTGGAACCTCCTGCCCCTCACAGGAAGGTCAGGCTAGCTTTGGCCCAAGCTGTCTGCTCCAGCCAAGCAGGGAACTCTAGTGCTCCCACCCCTGCAACTTTTTGCAGGCATGTGGCTGCATTTGTGGAATGAAAAGTAAATGTTGGTTCACTTGCTTATCAATTCAATCTACATAGATTAGACTAACCTGTGAAGATCGAATTGATTCAGCCTCAGGCTTTTTGACTGTCTGTACTTAACCCTGGGGATCTACAGAGAACAGGACATGGCTAGGAAGAGCTGCAAGAAAGAGGGAAGGCTGCAGGGTCCAGCATGCTGCTATGGACAGAGGAATAGTTCAAGCTTGGTCTTGTGAGTTTTGCATAAGATGAGCCCTCAGGAAAAGGGGCTACTCCAGATGCTGGGTGCAGCATTAGTCCTTCCTGGAATAGCAGAGACAAGCCAGCAGCCTACTCCTGCTAAATGAGGTGCAACCAAATACTATTACCACTCTTAAAACTCTTCAGTACCTTATTCCCAAAGTACCTCCACTAAAATCAGGGGTGTAGATATCGCCTTGCCACATAACACCTGCATGAGGTGCAGCATGAAGCTGTGCCCATCCCATGGCAATGCAGGGAAGTATTTGATCTTTTGACGGGACCTGTTTATTCTTTCTTCACTTCCCCATCCACAGGTTACAATGTATCATGCATCCCACAGGATTAGGATTAATGGATTGTGGTGGGGTAGCTGCCATGTGCACAGGCATTGTTACAATGGCTGTGCCCTGCCAAGGGAGGTAAGACTTCCCACAGTCTCCTTCACATACTGCACATCTGCAGTTACAGCTGCTTACACTAGCCCTCAAAATGGCCATTATGTTAGGTTTTAATATCATCATTTTAAATCAGATTCCTAGATGTAACAGTAGTATACAGAATAATGAGAGACTTAAACTTTGCAACCACAGGCTTCATGAATCCCTTTGTACAAGCCATTCCTAGGAATTTTCAACTGAAACAAGGCCACCAAACTCCTGGAAAAAGCCTGCTCTTGTCTAGTATTCAAACCTCAGGCATCACTCATTGGAACAATGATTGCTCAAATGTTACCAAAAAGAAGTGTTTCATTTAGCAGTAAATATTATGCCTTGATTTCATTTATTTTCTCCTACTGCCAGTTGAAAGATGATCCTTTGGCTGTCCAGCAAGAAATGCATTGGAGTGTGGGAATTATACAAGTTTGGGAAAGAATATGCAAAGACAACTTTTCTTCTTAGAAGCCCTAGCCCCGTGAATGAGATTTTTTATTAGGCTTTTGAGTTGAACACCCAAATATATTCATGGCAAATAGTCTCCTCTTTAAAATGCAGCTGTGTTAGAAATTGCAAACAATGAATTTGGAATAATGTTACAAAATACAAAACATGGTGCTCAAATTTTGCTAATAAGCTATTTTCATTAAAGGGAAAACTGGAAATGCTCTGCCCTATTCTCTTATTACCTTTTTGCTTAAATGTCAAGCTGTGTTGTGATTGGTCCATGGGAGAGTTTTTCAAAAGAGGCTGACATACTAAGCTACTTTGGAGAAAAAAATCTGGTTGCTTACTTTCCTGTTAATGGTATTGAATAACTGAAAACATAGCACCCCTTTTTCCAGTTGTATTCTTCAAAGAGAATAGTGGCATTCTGTGTCCTCTCTCAGAGCACCTGCCTTCTGAAGTACTTCTAAAGAGAAAACTATTTTTTCTAGGCATATAACACATTATCCAGAAATTTATAGCAGATACATGGCAATGCTTTGCAATTCAGATACAGAACCTCTCTATGCTCTAGAAATGTGAAGAGGATGCATTGTAAGCTGCATCAAAGCATTCATCACTCTACAGAGGAAGATGAACTTGGGAAAAGTGATAGACCTGTCCCTAATAGTCTTTGTCCTGGATGGAGTCAGAGGAAGGGGATGATGACCTGGAATCTTAACTCTAATCTTACCCATACCAGTTGGCTGACCCAAGGCCTTTAGATTTTAATGAACTGAAACTTGGACTCCTTGAACATCTGAGTATAATTCAAGTTCTCTCTTGTCCTCTTGCTCTCCTCAGGCCTGCTTCCCTTTTCTAGGCTGACTGGAGCAAAGCCTGTCTGACCACAGGCCTCAGAGCAATGTAATGACCCATGAGATAACACTGTTCCTGCAGGCTTCTGCACCCCAAAGGGAGCAAAAGGTCACCAGAAATCCAATAATAATGACTCAGAATAGCATCATCTGAACAGGTAATGGGGCAGCCCAGGGGAAAAAGACAGAAACGTGATCAAGAAAAGGAGGAAGGATGGGATAGCAGGCAAAACTCGTTTCCTATTGTTTAGCTATGAAACATCATTAGAGTCTCCTCAGAGTTCACTAACTGTAAGAGCAATTAAATATCCTAATAATATAGACAGAAGAGAAGAGTAGCTTACAGTCCCTCCTTGCTAGTTGGCTCCATTTGTCAAATAAAATAGCATTTAGATTTGAAGTTGAAAATCAATTTTCTTGCTACTCTGTGGACAAAGGGGGGAAACATTTGATACCTTTCTTTGCAGAATTTGTGTAGGAATCTCTGGGAGTGTCTACATGAATGTTAATGTGCATTAAATCTAGTACTTCCATTGTGAGGTACTAGGAAAGTGCATATTAGCCCACCTTAATGCACATTAAACTAAAAAGCATGGTTTTTAGGGCACCTACACACGTGCTGGATGTCTGATCCAAAGCATTCTAACTAACACTTGTTAGATCAGACTCAATTAATTGAGCTGCAGCATATTAATTAGCATGCTCCAGTAGCCACCATGTCATATCTATTCAGTGTTCCTGTGCTTCAGCATGGTGGCAGGGATGCTTTAACTAAAAATCATTGAATGAACTTTAGTTCAAGCACCCCCGCCACCATTTTGAACCACAGGATGCTGAGCACATGTGACACTGCAGGTACTTTAATCAGAGTGGCTTTTGGAGCCACTTTAATTAAAGTGCCTTTCTACCCCAGAGCATGTGTATAGATGCTGTTAGTGATGCTTTAATGTGCATTAGCCTATTTTAATGCTCATTAACTAAAGAGCACAATTTTTTAAATGCCGCTTTAATGTGCATTAAAATATGGTAATGCACATTAAAGCACACAAGTAGATTCACCTTCTGGCTATTTTTTGCCTTTCCTGTATTTTACCACTGTTGAGTTTTCCTGTGCCTGGTAATACCCAAGAGATGTGTGGTACCTAGTAAAATCAGGGTACAAAAGGACACTTGGGAAAAGCTACAGGGCTAGAAGTTCTGCTGCCTGGAACTAACACAGCTGCCTTTCTGAACCAGGCTGGCTGTTTTCACACCCATAGATGACTGGTAGGAGAGACACAGGGAGGCATGTGCCCCCTTCCCCCTTCCTTCCCCCAGCAGGGCCATCCCCACCACTAATGCCACTGGCAGCTTCTGTGGGTGCTCACCAGCCCCATCCCTGCCGCCGCCACTGGGTTCTGCAGATGCCCCCCCCAGACTCAAGAGGTACCAGTCACCCATGCCCGTACCTGTCCAAAAAAACTATGTCTGGTCCACAAACAAGATCCTAAAACCTTAAAATTTAAAAAAAAAGACTTACTTCCTCACTTGCAATAGTAGCCATCCACTCTCTAACCCCTTGTAAACTGAGGCATGAAACCAGGAGAAGA
Source organism: Crocodylus siamensis (assembly GCF_052110815.1). Classification (NCBI taxonomy): domain Eukaryota; kingdom Metazoa; phylum Chordata; order Crocodylia; family Crocodylidae; genus Crocodylus; species Crocodylus siamensis. Next base: position 51,980,553 of record NC_143403.1, read on the forward strand.
GTGTCTCCTTAACACTGACTGAATCAGAACAGTAGGTCTCTGCAAGCAGTGTCTACAGGGCTTTGATTTCAGTTCCTTCTCTAGTCACTTCAAAGTCTCCTGTAGTTGTACAAATGACCTGACATCCTGGCAGTTGGCCAAATTTCTCTCCTTCAACCTGTGCTCCTTGCTCAAGTTCTGCCATGGTACCTTTGTGCAGGCTTGTTTGACTTGGGGCCAGAGATTATTAGTACATAGTCCATCTTATGGACACAAACTTTACTGTCATTTCACTGTGGCCTATTGAGCCTCATAGCATTAAGCAAGTATGTTGGTCTTCCAAGTCCTCACCCTAGTCCTGTTTGGGTTATTTCTATTGGTAAGAGACTTATTTTCACTTTCTTCATGCCTTCCGGCTCAGCATATCCCCTTTCTGAGTCTGCTGGAGCTCCATCAGCAAAATCTATGGGATGTTAGCTTTACAGCAGTGCTATTAGGACTCTGTTTAAGGTATCACACAGAAACTCTAGATGCTCCACAGAATTTCTGGTAACTCACTTCCCTTTACTCTTTCAAAAGCTCTCAGCTATAAAGACTTCAAAACTATCAAATAAGTGTGCACGGAAGACAGGAAGATAACTAATCACTTCTATAAAACATGAGGCATTTTTCAGACTGGGCTCTCACTTTCTCAGGGCCTGTCTGGAGTCGCTCAGAAGTCAGACACTGGATCAAATAATGCCTAACTCTTACTGATGCTTTTCATCAGTAGACTTTAGAGTGCTCTACATAAGAAATAAATGTCATTATCCCTTTTTTCCAGATGGAATATTCTCACAAAAGAAGTGAAATCACCTGCTCAAGGTTCTTGCAGATTGATATCAAGAGTCTTCCAACCTTCATGCTTGGGAATCCCTGTAGAAGTGTCTGGTTCAGTTTGCACTGGAACATCCCTAGACCCTGGCTGATGATCCAAAGGACTGGGACAAAGATTGCTGAAGCCAAATAGTTCATCTAGTTCAACATACCATCATAACTGAATAATTTGCCCTGGAAAAAAAAATCAGGTAGCATGACATCAGCCAATGATCATGGATGGCAAATCCTTTCAATGCTCTGTTCAGTGTTTAGGGGCCTATTTAATTTAAGGGTTTCTTCACCGGTATGAGGCTGCTGATGGTTACACCAGTTATATCACATAAGAGATCCCAGTGTCAAAAACCCCACACCTTAAAGAAGTGGGGTAGCACATGTGGTGACAGCATGCACCACTGGGAACTGGAGCCTGGCCAGCCAGAGCCATGGTCCAACTGTCAGACAGGCTCCATGCTGCTGGATTTCTGTGGCTACAGCCCCCAGAGGCCCTCCGAACCCCAATAAGACTGCTGGGGCAAGCCCAGGTCCTGGTCCCAGCCTCTCCTACCACACTTCGGGCAACATGTGCACAGGCATTTCCCAGGGACAAGCAGCAGTGGTACATATTGAACCTGAGGAAACATATGTTCTCACTCATTGGGACATGCCTCATGGGCACGTCTACATGAGATGCTAACTGTGCAGTAGCCCAATAACACTGCACAGTAGCATGCTGGGCAAAACCCATGCTAATCACTACTAAGCAATAGTATTAGGCTACTGTGCAGTAAGCGTCACTAAATAGCCATGTGCTGGTGTTACTGTGCATTGATTTAGTACTTGGTTAACCAAGTACTAAACTTAATGCACAATAACTACAATGTATTAATGAATACGTAGATGCGCCCCATGTGTATCAAAAGTCTTGGATCTGCTGAAGTCACACTGCAAATATCCTCCTCTTGATCAGAAATCTCTGCATTTTCAATCACTTTGTGTACTGCTGCTTTTTTCTTCTTTGAGTAATTTAAGCTACTGATTGGTTTCCCACACCCCTGGCACTCTTGCCCAAAGGCTGGATCCCCTTTTTTTTTTTTTGTCTCTCATGTTACTATCCACAATAGATACACTAGGTCACAGTACCTTCATACATAAATGGTCTGTCTCTGTCCTGTTTCCTGGGGTCTTTTAGCATGAGGCTGTGTACCTGTTCTGCAGTAGTGATGGTCATTATTTTGATCCTCCCGGACAATTCAGTTGTCTTTTATCTCCGTTTTTTTCATCCCAATATCCCATCATAAGTTCAATATACAGTCTAAGTTCTTGCTTCCATGTTTTCACGTTTGCCTTGACATCTAGCTTTCCTCAGTGGCAGCTCCATGCTTCCTCTCTGCTGTCTTTCCCAGGGCTGTTTTGTTTACCTGTTAATCAAAAACTTTATCTTGGCTGTGGATCTCACTACAATGACCACTGATATCGTGTGTTATATACCTTGTACTGCTTCATAACATGAATGGACCACATGTTTTGCAAACTAAACCAGCTCTTTAGAAGAACCATTTAACTTCACACATGAATAACACGGGCCCCCGGAGGCTGGGGGGTGGAAATGGTGACCGCCTGAAGGTAGTGGCCGTGGTGTCAGTGGCGGGGGCAGGCCGAGCGGGGACCTCCTGCAGGCAGCCATGGCAGTGTTGTCAGTGGGGGTGGGGCCCGTGCTGCCCAGCAGTTGGCAACTACCTGCAGATGCCGCCGGCAGTGTCGACATCAGCCAGCAATGATTAGCAACTGCCCGCAGACGCCATTGGCGGTATCAGTGGTGAGGGTGGGGTGGCGAGCGATGACCACCTGCAGGCACCACCGGCAGCATCGGCGGTGCTTCTCTCAGGGGGTACACCACCAATCTCAGGGGGTGCACATCATAGCAATGAGGAGGGATATTAGTACAGCAATCAATATAGCATAGCTTTGCAAAACATAGAACTGTGATGGAAGGAAAGAGAAGGCTTCACTGGAAGCTTAAAGTAAGAGACTTTTGCAGACTTGGATCTTCTCATTTGAGGCTGAGAGGGAATGTGTTTAGAGGCAAAACACAATTAAAAGGAAAGAGGAAGAAAAAGAAAGGGATGTCTTGTTTCCAATCCATTGTTCAGCAGAAGTCACCTTCAGGAGCAGAACCAACCAAAGAAAATAGAGAGCAAAAATAAAAGATGTAACCCACAAAAACCTCAACCCACACAGAGACTATTTAGAAAGAGAAACTCATAGGGCTTCTCCATTCCACTCATCCTGCTCATCAAATATTGATAAGAAACAGCAATGAAGGTTGTTAGCTGCAGTTTGTAACGGAAGCATGAAAAGAAAAAAAAAATCAATGGGATTTTTTATTTTGACTATGGAGAGGGAAAGGGGGTGTTTATTTGTATATCTTGTATGTGTATAGGTGTGCATATGCTGAACACATGTCCCTCTCTGTAAACATGAGTAGAAAACATGTATATTATTGTCTATACGTACAAGCCACTATCTTTGAGGCCTTGATTCTATATTAATTTTAAAGCAATGGTAAAACAGATGAAGGATCAGGCTCAAGTGTCTTCAGGCATTTTTGTGCCTGTGGGTTTTGGTTTTTGGCTTTTGGGGTGGGGGGGGTTGACTCTTTTGTATGTCTGGGGAAGACCATATGTTCAGGCATAGCTGGTCTTTTTTTTTTGTGCTTAAATAAGCTGGTAGTGTATGGGTGGATTCAGTGTATTTATGTAAGTACGTACCTGCATGCGTTTATATATAATAAATGCCCCCAGTTTGAACAACAAGTTATATAGTTTCTTGCCTTCCCTCCAATGGTCTATTTTAGCATTGGTGGTTTGTGCAGAACCATGGGAAACTTTAAGGTGACCAGTAATGTTTCCATGGTGGCCTAAGGGTTGCTGGGGCCCTGGGCAAGAGAGTCATTTGGGGCCCCTTAGAGGCTTAATGTTGATTACCTATGAGCAAGTGGGATATTTTCTGTTTCAATTTCACTTTGCCCTATCCATGAAACAAGATACTTTCATTGCTAATACAATATTTATAATACAAAGAAAGAGGGTTTTTTTACATTGAGCTAGTCTAAGTTCATTCTAGGTTCAAAATTTTGGGGGCCCCTAAAGTGTGCGGCCCCAGGCGGTCACCCCGTTTGCCCTCCCCTAAGGCTACTACTGAGTGTCTTCTCAAGTAGGCTGTGAACTCTGTTTCCTACTATGTATTTGTATGGTAGTGTTGGAGTGATATTGTAGCTGTAATGGGTCAGCAATTATGCGAGAGGCAAGGATTTCTTAGGATGATATTTTTTATTGGACCAGCTGCATAACTGAGATAGTTGGCAACCTGATGAAGAATGTCTTGCATTTGAAAGCCCTATCCCGATTATACATTTGGTCCAATAAAAGATACCACCCTAATAAAGCCTTGCCTCTTGCATATGTATTTGCCTCAGCATTTAACACAAACTCACCTTCCCTCATCCAACTTCTGTTGGGGCATTAACAGATTAACAATAGCACACTAACAAGAATTAGTTTTGTTCTTTTATAGTGAAACTTAAATGTAAGGAAAAGTTTCAAAGTTAATTGTAAGTTCACATTTTTGTATTCTAAGATATTTTAACTGGGATATTATGTTGCTTCTGCATAGAAATATTTTAACATTTCCATTCTGTATATTTCATCTAAATAATCATAACAAATTTCAAAACTTCAGAATTTTCCCCAGCACTAATTTGTTCCCACCTGACATAAAGGACTTCAAGTTTTAATTGGGAAAAAGAAGTGAATATAAAAAAGTGGTGGAGGGAGGACCTGGCCAAGAAAATTAGAGTAATTCTTGCTGCACATACACACACATCAGTACCGCTATGGACAAAAGCTGTTTCTATGAACTACAACCCTTGCTTCTTGCAGTCATTTGTCTTGCATGATTTGGAATTCTATTAAAATGTCATCATTCTGGCTGCTTTAAAACAATAAAAAGCCAGCTGAAGGGTCTCGATTTGTTCCATTCCAATTTTTCTTGAAAAGTGCATCAGCAAATTATGGCCTCTCTCTGCAAACTGCTCTAATCTACACCAAAATAATTACTTCCTGTGGAAAGCATCCAGCAGAAACAAGGAAAATTCATGATCTAGCATCAGATGAAGAGTAGGGGGAATCTCTGACATGACAACTGCCACAATGTTCTACAAACAATACACATAAAATTGTTACTAATTTAGCTTTGTATTTTGAATATGCCAAGAGGATCAACTAAAATCTGAAAATAATGGCCACTACTGCAAATGTTGCCCTTGAGGGTTCTTTTTTTTTCTGTTGCTTTTTTTCTTGTGAGTGAGATGGGGATAGAGAATGAAAGAGAATGAAACAAAGTAGGACAAGCCTGTTGATTTACTTCCTATGGGAAAGAAGTGGAAACCTGGGTTTGATTTCCTAGCCTGGCCTTTCACTCACATATTGGCAGAAGATGGAGGTATTGCAGAGGTCACAGCAAAGGCCATGCCTGAGATTCCAGCTCTGTTATCAGTCAAATTTCTGCTTAACCAGAGTGGTTTCATTGGTTTCAAATGGTCTACTTATTTGGAACCAGGTGCTGAAGAATAGTGAGGACATCACAGGGGCCTTATTCAGAAATCTTTCCAGCCAGTTAAGGTGCAGTTGCTGATGGCCTACAAAGGAAATCCAGTTCTATGTCCCTATAACTGGAGGGTATCTTCAGGGAGGAAGCAGACAAAGACAGAAAGCATTTACAAGTATGTGGAGCCTCCACTGGGGAAAAAAATTAAGCAATATATGTATGTCATTGGTAGCATGATGGGTCTCTGGCAGAGGCCCATACAGGTGTTATGTTTCCACCAAGAGAATTCCTGCTCTCCAGGTAGAAACTAGCAGCATACAAGCATTCATTAAGTTTCTCTGGGAGAAAACATACCCTTTTGCAGAGAAAGATCTTCTAAGTTGATATATGGGACATCTTCTCTGTGAGGGAGTTTCTTTTGCTAGAATGAACACTTCTGCTTAACTCCTTTGTGATCAGGAAGAGTCAAGCAACAACTTCCTCTGTGCTTTCTGAAGTCTACATAATGCCAGTCTGGGGAAGGGGTGAGGTGCATTTCCCACAGCTCAATTCCTACCAAGCATGGAGTTGTTGAGCTGCCACTGTCCCCTGAGTCTTCCTGCAGCTGGGAACATCCTGGCCTGGAAAAAGCACAAGGAGCATTGCCCTGCTTCTCCCTCCCTTCCTGGGGACCAGAACCTGCTGCTCCCCACCTATTCCCCAAACTGGGGTGTTCCTAGTCTGGGGAATGGGCAGAGGGTGCTGCCCCACTGCTCCCTTTCCTCCCTCCAGTCTGAGAGAGGAAGGAGGAGTAGGCAATGTTCCCCATGCTTCCCCAGACCAAGAGAGCCTTAAACATCTGTAAACTTAAAAATGAAAATAATTTTGTTTGGTTTATTTGTTGGCAGTAAATAAATTAACCAAAATTTATTTCAACTTCTATTAAAATCAATAACAAACCTGGGGAGAGGATGGTGCACCTGGAGAAGCAAGCCCAGGTGGGGGAGAAGGGGGCACAGGGCAAAAATATCTGTTGCTGCAGTGGCAGCTGAACACACCACTACCATCAAGCACAGTAGCAGCAGTACTGCCCTCTGCATTTTGGCTCCCTTAGGCACAGAGCTGCCCTGCTATGCCTCTGATCATAATGATTCACCAAACCATATGGTAGGGTTGATTGATCAGGATTAGCTGTTGTCATAGAACAACTGGGATAAGAACATTATCAAGCAGAATGAAAACTATGCTGCATAGAGGCCTTTTGTACGCTCCATGCAAACCACCATGAAACACTGGCTGATAAATAAATGCCAGATTATCCAAGAAAAAAGTCTGAAGCAAAGCAACCATTGATGAAGGTCCCACAAACATTCTGCTGTTTGCTTTTGTGAACAAATGCAGTTCACCTCAATCTAGTGTACTGCAGAAATGTCAGATGAATTCACTGTGTATTGATCTGAGTGAGACATGTCAAAGCACAGTATCCTCTTGAATATGGTGCTTGCAAACATAAAAAACAAAAAAAAAAAGGTGCTTTACTTCAAACTCAGCATGCTCCCGCACGAAGCCCAGCACATGCCCAAAAGAGTCAATGTCTTAGTTGGACCCAGCTTGCCTGATGTCTGTATAGATCAGACACTGTAGTGGGGCTTTTTTGGCACTTTTGTCAAATCGCTGATTGACTCAGCGATTAGATAAAAGCCCCACTGAAGCACCCAGTCTATACAGACACCAAGCAACTGGGTTGAAGTAACATGCTGTTTCTTCCAGTAAAGCATGGTTTTGTTTTTTGTTGGGTTTTTTTTGTGGGGGGGTTAACATCTGCTAGCAGCCTCTGTCTTTGATTTACAATGCCAAACTTCTCAATGATTTTCAAGATGCCATATTCCACTGGAGTGTACCCACGTGCAAAGCAATTGCTAATGAATTTGGGATTTGGAAATCAGGTTTTGAAACAGATCACTCTGGAGCTTTCATTCACTTTCACTTCCTTAGTGCAAGTGACTGCTGCCAAACAAGTTTTGAAGTCCTCACACATCAGTCCCATTATTGTTTTGAGAGTCAGAGAACATACTTCCATATAATCATACTTCCTTTGTCTATTTAGGGGCCAACAACATTTTGTCACCACAGATCAGAGCTTGCAACCCAGCTCCCTGCCACCGGTTCCCCTTTCCCTTGCTGTAAGTATCTGGTCCCTCTGCAGAAAGGGTAAACACAGGCAAGAGGGAGCAGCAGGGAGGGCTGCTGAGGAAGAGATTGGGTGGCTTGGTGCAGCTGCATGCTGTCCTGGGACATGTGTGACTTTCCTTGACAGGAGCCAACCACTTTGTGGGTCAGAGCTGGCCCAGGGTCCACAAGTTGCTGACCCCTGAGTTAAATCAGGTGTTTTGGAAAAGGACTCTTTGTATAAATAGTGCCTACCACAGTGAGGGTCTTGATCTCAGTTGGGACTTCTAGATAAATCACTAACTTAGTACAGATCTCTAGGAAAACACAGATTACATCTTCAATGGACTAATATGAGTTCTACACTGCATAACCAAAGCCACTACTTGACTGGCTCAACTCTAAAACTAGGTATGTATTTTAAAATGTGAAAATATATAGTCTTATGTGTTGTTGGATGTAACTTCCTGCTTTTGCCAGTCATAGCTTTATGAAAACAAATGATATGCCATCAGAATGTTTTTGAAGCCCTTTATGTCAAAGACAAAGGCTTACTAAAAAAAGCCAAAGGATTCAGGGATGGTGAGTCACAATAAAACAAAGGAGCTGCTCTCAAGGATCATGGATTGGTGAAGGCTGAGAACCAGTCTTATCCTGCAGAAGAAATCATATAAATGGAGTGTAATCAAATCAGTTCATGTTTGGCCAAGACACCAGTGTTAACAAGCTATCTCCTGCAAATGGACCTATGAGGTTTTTAATAAACAAGCAACTTGTTTTTATGTCTTGTTTCAAAGATGGGACTAGCAGCAGCAGAACACTGAGACACTGGGGTTTAATTCTAATTTACAGGTGGTCAATCTTAGAAATGTTATACTAGGATAAGCTGAAGGTATGTTTTTTAACTGATGTAGTTATCCCAGGATAAGACTTAATGTGAATGCGTTCTACTAGGGTGAAAGTGCCTTAAGGTGCCATATAGCCAAACCAAACCAAGGTAAACTGTACTAGTGTAAGCACTTTTTCACTGGTATAATTGAATCGGTTTCACGGACAGATTTATACTTAATACATAAACATATAGACTACGTCCAGACAAATGTAGACATGCGGTATGTGGCACCTCAGACCCACATGCAGCACTATATGCTACACATGCAGGCATTCCCTGCACTACTACCTTGCAGTCTGGGGAGGGAGGGGGTGACCCCAAGAGATCCCAGGGTAAAAAAAACCCATGCCAAAAAAAAGTGGGGCCGCGCACATGGTGGCAACGTGTGCCACCCGAAACTGGAGCCTGGCTGCTAGAACCACACTCTGGCTGCCAGCCACGCTCCCAGCTGCAGAAGCACAGCAGCTGAAGTTCCCAGAGGCCCCTAGGGCCTCAGGTAAGTCTGCTGGGGCCAACACAGTTGCCGGCCCCAGCCTCCACTACAAACATCAGGAGTAACCTGCTGTGCACCAGAGGGCTCATGGCACGGGCATTCCCCAGGGACAAGCAGCAGTGGCACAAGGTATACCACTGCTACTTGTCCCTGGGGAAACAAGTGGCTGCGCTTGTGTGGACACAGCCATACATATGCGTATTATACAGACACACACAGTAGTATATGCTGTGGTAAACTTTCTAATGTAGGCAAGTTCTACTAAAGTATTATTAATCTGCTGCTGAAACCAATGGGAGTTGGATTGTAGCTTTAAAACGAACATCACACAGATTCACCAACTCCTGGTTTTCTTGTGCCTGTCTAATAGCCACATAGAAATCGCTTCTGATCCTCTCTCTTTCTGCTCAGAGGAAACTTCCTAAATCCAGAAAAAAATCAGTAAAATTTTGGCCAGAGCAAGCCAGGAAATGCTGAATTTCTGAAATCAAGTATCAAAAAATAGCAATGACAGAAAGCAGAAAGGGAGAGAAAAAAAGATAGAAGGCCATTAGCGATTCATACAATTAATTAAACAAAGCTGGGGGGAGGAGGAATGTAGCACTCTTGATAGCCCATTGTCAACACAGGGGGCCTTTTCTCTAAGGCCTTTTGTGGGTTACCGCAAAGAGTTCACAGATCTTCCACTCACTCACTTAAATATTTGATATGAAATTAAAGCCCTGTTCCAACTTTTATGATTACTGTCTCTTTCTCCTCCCTCCCTCCTTTCCCCAGCATACCCCTTCATCCTTCACATGCTTCTCCTTCAGACCAGGAGCATTAGCACAATTAGCACTAGCCCACTGGCGCCAATTATCAGCCAATAGTGTCTATATTATGGGAGGGGGAGATGGAGGAGCGGGTCCTGTGTCTCCAGACTGCCTTCACACTCAATTAGATTAAGTGGAGTCTCCTAGCTGTGGTTGGTTGGACAGTTGTTGCAGTAATTGTGTCTTCTCTGTTGCTGCAGGCAATCTTCTAGGCTCTCTGATACTCTCTTTATTGACTCCCTGCCTTGTCCGCTTACATCAACACACACTTCTTCAAGGAGAGGCGGGGGGCGAATTAAAGGGGAGAAGGGCCCAGTGCCTTGATTTGAAAATATAGAAATCATTGAAACTCAAGGGTTAAGTGTATTTGATATTCCAAATGTCCCACTGTGTTCTCCATCTCCCTCACATGTCCCAGCTTCAAACAAGGAGAGAGCTGCAGAACTCTAGTAAAAAGTCTCACCAGCAATTAAAGCACAGATTGATGTGTTGGACTCAGGAATAGCTTGTCAATGACATCAGTTGGTGGTTCCCTGTTCCTACTTTTAGCTAGTGGTAGCAAAGATGAAGACAGACTCTTGACTGGAGCCCGACACATTTATTTACAAATCAGAACCGCATAGGCAGTGCTAGCTGAACTAAAGCATCTGAACTGAAGGATTTTAGAGTAGCAGATGGATTATTTTTTATTAACGCCTCTCCTCTCATTGGACTTTCTGCTGAAGAGGCCAATAAGTGAATGTTGTGCACACAGGAAATCACATTTGGCTTGTTTTGTAGTTTTCACTGAGTTCAAGAACAAATCAAATATGAAGAAAACTGGAATAGTTTTGAAGCTGGGAAACTTTCTCATACAGTCAAGAGTTTTATTTTTAGCTGGCTTTATTTGCTTTAAATTTAAACTATCAGTTATGTGTACTCACAGGAGGCTTTGCTGTCTGGTTTCAAAATCAGTCTGCAGTGACTTTTAAAGCTGGTGACCCCACAAAGATAGTCAGTACACTTCAAACTTTCAAGGGCTTCAAACACTGAATCAGCCTTAATAAACAGTTCAGTAGTGATGATTACAGAGGACCCTGTGAGTCTAACAGCCCAAAACTTAGGCATCATGAAAATGCCTATAACTTTGTCATTTCATCCCTGATTCAGATAAAAAATTTTGATGGTACTCCCTTCTGAGTGCATGAAGTTGGCCAAGTTTCAGAAAGATAGGTGCAGGGGTTTCTGGGAAACTGCACCTCAAATTGTTGACATGCAAAACTCACGTCACTTGCTGACAGCGGCAGGCTCCTGTCATCCTGCATCCCTCACCCCCAGGAGGGCTGTGGGGCTGTGCCGGACTCCGCCTGGGCGTGCGGGCCCCTGGATCTGTGCTCGGGATGACAGGAGGCTGCCGCTGCTGCCTGGGACACCTCCTGTCATCCTGCATGCAGATCTGGGGGTCCACATCACTGGGAGGTCTGTGGGGCTGGGGTGGTGGCTCTGGCTAGTGACTCCCCACCGCTTCCCGCTGCCGGGCTGAGCTCTATGGGGCTGATGGAGCCACTCGGAGCGCAGCCCTGGCTCTCCCCTGCCACCCACCGCCAATCTGCACTCCAACCAGCCCTACGGAGCTGAGCCTGGCAGTGGGAGGCAGGGGAGCGCCACTGGCCAGGGCTGCACTCCGACCCAGGGCTGCGCTCCGAGCAGCTCCACCGCTGTCTCTCCGCTACCTCCCGCCACCAGACTCAGTTCCGTGGGGCTGTGGCGCCTCCAGCCACCAGGCTGTGCTCACCAGGGCTGCGCCCCAAGGGGCTCCTCCAGCCCCACAGAGCCCAGCATGGTGGCAGAAGGTGGGGGAGAGCCACTGGCCAGGGCTGTGCTCAGAGCCAGGGCTGCTCGCGGAGCATCTCCGCCACTGGTTGTCCCCTGCCACCAGCTCCACGGGGCTGGCGGAGCACAGCCCTGGCTCTCCCCCGCCTCCTACCACCCAGCTGCACGGAGCAGCTCTGCCAGCCCCACAGCCCTCCTGGGGGTGTGGGCCCCCAGATCTGCACATTGGATGACAGGAGGCTGCCACTGCTATCTGGGACGGGTGGTAGCAGCTATGTTCCCAGCACTGGGCATGGGCTGTGCCCAGTGCTGGTCCCAGATGGCAGCGGCAGACTCTTGTCATCCAGGGCACAGATCCAGGGGCCTGCACCCCTGGGAGGGCTGCAGGGCTGTGCCAGACTCCTCCTGGGGGGCATGGCCCCTGGATCTATGCGAGGGATGACAACAGGCTGCCGCTGCCGGCTGGGACTGGTGCTGAAGCCAAGTAAGCCCAGCTTCAAACCTCGAAACGTTTCATTTCAAAGCTGTTTCAAAGATTTTTGTATCATTTTGATTTTGCTGTTTCAAGCTCAAAACATATAGAAAGTTTCAAAATGAAACACCTGGGGAAATTTTGCACAGCCGTGTCATACACAGCATAGCCGCTGACCCACCAAAGCTCATAAAATGCAATCCAGCTGAAGTCAATGAAATTATATATTGCTTAAAGATAAGCAGGGATCCTGATTTTCCCTGATAAAAAAATTGCAAATTCTCTGATAAAAACCCCAAATCTGTAATGAAATGAAAAACCACTATAGAGATAGGTATCAGTTGAATACAATATTTTCTTGATATATTTACCATTTTAAACCAATTTGGAAGACTGACAGTGTCTCAATCACTGTAATAAAATAAATTCTAAATACCTATAGATTTTGGTATTTGATTTGGGGGTTTTTTCCATGGAAAATCAGAGTACCCCCTACCCCTTTTGCTCACAGAATGCAGATCCAGGCCCCTCACTCCCAAGCCACAGCCCCCTGGCCCTACTAGTGCCCTTCACTCCCCCCCATTCATAGCCCCCAGCCCTGCTTGTGACCCTCACCCCCTCCTCACAGCCCCCTGCTTCCCCCAACCCTACCAGAGGGGACCCTCAGCTAAGGCCAAGGACCCAGGTCCACAGCACCCTGCCCTCCGCAGCCACACCCAAGCCCTGGCTGCCACCTGCAGGAGGCAGCAGCTGTTGCAACAGAGCCGACCCACCCTCCCACTGCTGCCTGCTCACTGTGGGCTCAGGTTGGGCTTGGGGCCAACTCCCCACCACTGCACACACTCCCAGGGGCACAGGGGGAACCATGCCCCCAGATCCGTGCAGTGGGGGCAGGTGCAGGCTGCCTGCTGTGGGCTTGGGCTCCCTGTCCTGATGCTTTCCCCCAGGGCCTCCACAGTCCAGCGGGTCTGTTCTGCCATGACACGGCAGAGTGGGGCCAGGTGGGGAAGCTCCTTGCCACTGTGAACCCTGTGCTGCCATGGCAAGTCATCCCCTGCCCATGCGGCAGTAGCGAGGGGCACAGCTTCTCTGTGCAGCCCCACTCTGGGCTGCTGTGCTGGGTCACACCTACAGCAGAGGCCCAGGGGAGGGCAACAGAGCAGGGATCCTGAGCCTGCAGCAGGCAGCCCACATCCACCCCAGCACCATGCACAAATCTTGGGGACCTCCTCGAAGTGTGCAGAGTAGCAGGCAGCCAGCCCCACCACCCATCCTCTGGACAAGCCACCCATGGCCCCATCCCAGTCCCTGCCGGGGCCCTTCAGCCACGCATTCTGGCCCTGGGCCTCATGCCTCACGTACCTCCTAGCTGGGCAGCCCTGTCCAACTCATTCCCTCCCTCCCTGTGGGGGCCTCAACCCCCACCCCTCCTAACCTACCCGCGGGAGCTGCTCTCCAGGCTGCCTGGCAGCCAAGTGCACATACACGCACATGGCACCCCCTGCCTGACTGCCCTCCTCCCGCTCCTTCCCCCCCCGGCCCTTTGCAGGATGCAACTCTGCCACCCTGCAGAGAGCTCGCTGCAAAAGTGCAAAATCTGTGGATTTCTCCATTAACATGAGAAATCTGTGTTTTCCTCGGGTAAGGGGATAAATCTGCATTTTCCTCCATGTTTCCATCACAGATGGAAAACCTGGATTCCTGAAGATAAATACTGGCTTATGTGAAGAACAGTAGCAGCATGATACACTGGATTCCTGAAGATAAATACTGGCTTATGTGAAGACCTGGCAGCATGATACACTGGGCTTAGAATTTTGAAAAGAATTCTCTTCAGGGAATGATTAGAAATGAATATAAGGCTATGGACAGAGTAGCAATGGAAATGTTAGGATCTGCCTGAGGGAATGAATTATTGGTCTAAATATCAAATATGTGGTCTTCTCGCAAGGAAAGGTTCTGACCCAGGAAGGATTAGCTCATCCACTCATCTCTAAATAGCGGGGAGGGCATGTTTTGCTTTGGGTTTTTTTGAACTAGACTTATTTGGAAGATCTCATTGATAATTAAAAAAAGGTAAGCTGGGTTTGAAGACTGCATATATGATATCATATAGGACATGAGGCTGCATAAGAAATTCCACTTGGAATGATATTACATACTGATAAATAATTTCTAATGAAAGAGACTTTCTGAAAACATAGGCACAAGCAGACTAAATTAGCATTCAAAATATTTTGGTCTGTAGATTGAGTCATTCAATAAAAAATATACAATGATATACTCTCTTTATTCTCATGAGTCAGGTGATATTTTTTCCAGTTACTTATGTAACTTATCAACAGAAAGGGAATTTTGAATGGTAGATCCATTTGTAAAATTCATGTTTTATTGGGTAATTCTGTCCTCCAGCAAGGGGAACAAATACAGTACCATATGACATATGTAATACCATAAGCATGCAAATTTTAGTTCTAGTCCTACAAAGCGTTCATGATGGTTTCTTATCAAAGCACTGGCCAAATTTCAAAGCTGCTCAGACCTTCGTTGTCAAGTTCTTTGCACCCACAACTGGGCCCAAATTTTCAAAAGTGCTCAGCTCCCTGAAGGTTTCCTTCATAAAATTATTGGCCATTTTTTTAACAGGGCTCAGCTCAAAATGTGCATCCAACATGGTGAAGTCTTGACAATTTGACCGTTTATTCTGGTGGCTCAGTGACAGTACCACTCACTCTTTTGAGCATTCTGGCCCCATTAACTCCTCTGGCAACAGATACATTCATACAGATTCCTTTGATGGACAGCCATAGATCTCGCCTTGTGTTGTCTTATTTAACATGGGTTGTGAATATTACAATCACAGTTACAACTCCTATCTACTTGCAACACGTTAAGTGAACTGCTTCGGTGAATATGCTCTGTGGAGTCCAGTAGTTCCCAACTGTGGAGTTCCCATATGGCTTGGGAAACCTCTATGCAAGTCTGGTTCTCCCATATTTCTTGTATATCCTTGGGCAAGTTACCTGGTCTCTCTATTCTTTAGCTCCATATCAATAGAATGGGGTTAGCTCTATCTCACCTAATGGAAAAGGGTAGGTTATAAGTAAGTACATTACAACATGATATGTTCATTATTCACATTATTATGGGGATGGATAGCTATGTAAGAACAGACACTATCTAGCTATCACTAAAATATGTTGATCTGCTCTGCAACTGACCTGGCGTGCCTTCCCTCAGATTCTGTACTGGAAACAAGGAAAGTGGTTTCCATAGAGGAAGGAGAATTCAGAATACTTGGAAGTACTTACAAGTACTGTGCCAAGAACCTTGCTCTAGGTAGATGCAGGGGGAGGCTGTGAACACTCTCCTTTTTGGTTTAATTTCAGTGATCCATATGCCAAAAATTCCCAACTACCTAAGGGTTGGGATGATATGGGAGGCACTATTACACCACAGACAAGACTCGATGGGCTTGGTAGTCAGGAGGCCTGGATACTATGCTAGGTTCCATCAGTCCCCAGCTGTTTTGAATTTTGGCGATTCACTTTCCTGCCCTGTGGCTTAGATTCCACATCTACAAAATGAGAGTAAAGATACTGCCCCATCATTGCCAGGACTTCTGAGAAACATTGTACACATGGAAAAAAAATTATAACAGCATGCAAGGAGGATCCGGTCATCAAGGTAGTGGGGTTTTTTTGCAAGCTTCTGACCCACTGTTCTACCCACACAGCACCAGGATGACCTTCAGTATCCCAGAATTGATGTTTTCCTCTTTGCCAGCTGCACTACTGTCCCTGCCAAGCAGCCAGTGTCATACTAGCATTGTTCAGTACCTGGGACCTGTTAAGCACATACCCCTCCATCTTCCTCGCCCTTCCACTTCCTTTCTCTTCCATTTTTGATTATTTTTCCTAGCTTGCTTCTCCCAGGTCATCATCTTTCCATTCCCCACCTTTCCTTTCTTTCATCTGTTTTATCCATTTTCTGGCTCTAGCCATCTTTTCTCTCCACTTCCCATTTTCCTCCTTTTTTGCAGCCTCTTGATTGCTTCCTTTGGTCAAACTCTTTCCACTCCTTCTCTTCTCCCATCTTCCCTCATTTCTGTCTCTTTTACTGCTTCCCTCTTCATGTTCATTTCTCTCTCATTCCCCATATCTTTCACTCCTCTCTTGTTCATGATGGGGAGATTACTGATCACAGCCCCTTTACTATGCTCAGGAAACATTTATTGACATCAGAAACATCCTCATTAGCTCAGGACAGGTGGGAACCATCTCTGTTTCCTGCAGGCACCATCTCCTGTCTATCGGGTAACCTAGCTTGACAGCTGCACGGTTCTGACGTGAATCTGTATCACTTTCCCTCCGTCTTTACAATCCTGACCACCTAACCAGGTGACCAGAGGGAAGGGGTTGATGGGCAGAAATGTCCCCAATTAAATCTAGTTAAACTTCTTTCCTCTCCTTTGGTTTTTACAGATATGCAAGGTCAGGCTCAAGGGCTAAACATTGGAAAAATTTCCCAACTGACTAGAGGGGAAGGATGGAAGTCAAGTAATTAAGAGTGTGAGTGATGAAAGAAGAGAAATCAAAGCTGACTCAAATTTCTTTCCTTCTAAGAGCAGAGGAAAATCCCAAACCTTTACCTTGAGTCTTCTGTGGTCAGATCAATAAAGATTTAAAGGGCTGGCTCTGATCACAGTCTATCCCAGTGTAAATAAGGAACAATTATAATGAAGACCATGGAGTTAGTTATAGTCAAGCAAAATGAGATCAGAATCAGATCCTCATCAAAACGAGGCTTGTTTCGGTACTGCTTGAGTGGGTACCCTCCTTGGCATTGGGTGTACAAACTCAGATGCAGCTCAACTGTGAGTCCTGGACACATCTAAAAAGGGGGCCTACAGGCAGTACCTATATAAAATTCCATCTTTCCTGCAAAAAAGAGAAATTCAGTGATATTCAGTGAACTTTTCTCCAACTACTCAGTTGGTCTAATAAAAGATTTCACATCTACTTAAAGAGACTTGCCTGCCTATGTCCTTAGAATAACATGGCCACAACCAAAAACTCAGTGATATTTAATAGTATTCATGTTACTATGGGACAAGCAAAATCCCACCCCCTCCTCCTCCATCCTGACTCTCCCTGCTGCCCACAGGCTTATGGGAAGTTCCCCATATGCATCTACAAAGGTTCACTGCTGCCCTGTTTCAAATCTGTATTCCATTAAATTCTGTATGGTTGGGATGGGCAAATATGATTCTTTAAGAGGAGTCATAAGGGAAAGGCATAGCAGCCTAGGGACCAAAGGAAGAAGAAAACAAAAAATGTATCAGTAGCTGCCTATACTCATGCCCACTGGCATTTTAATTAGAAACTAGCAAAGCAAAATCTGCTCCACATTCTAATTAGAAGGCTGTAGCATTATGTATATTAAGCCCCAACACATTTTAAAATGGCTGAGAGGAACTTTAACACAACTTTATTGAATGAGTTTTAGATATGGCATCCCATAGCCACTTAAAAGGCACAGGGGCTTAATACAAGTGCTGGTGAAGCATTTTAACTACAGAAGATGCCTGAGAACCACTCTAATTAAAACATCCCCCCTCCCCTCACGCCCCCAGCAGGCAGATCTTCTCCTTCCACCAGGAAGGCCAGAATCCTACAGGGAGATCTGAGGCAGATAAAGGCAAAGCTGAGATTGAAACACAGCTGTTCCAGGTATTTGAACTGCAATTTGAAAGAAAAAGAGACTTCATGAAAATAGGATAATGGTAGGTCACATTCTTGACTAAATCTTGGATTTAGTGTCTTCATCTCTGTTCTTCCTCCCTAACACCTGTATAATCAGACCCCACAGCACAAGGTTAAAATTAGCCCGGGTATAAATGAACACAGCTCTAATAAATCTGCCTCCAGTGATTCTGAGCTATCATTTCCCAAGATGGTCTTAGGTACAAGGTAAGCCTTTGATTTTACATTGCTGGCTGCCCCATCTTAGAACTGCAGTTGCCATGATCATTTACTAACAGGTTGGTCCTGAATTGTTCCTCCCCAGAACCGTAATTTCACTTCTAAACTGATCCCTCTGTTTCTCTCCCCACCCCTGCTGTATCTTTGATCTCACAAGGACCTCAGAGACCTCTGCAACATTTGTTACCACACCTCTTTGAAGCCGGCTTCTAGGTTGTGCTCAGAGACTAAGAGGCATACTTTGAAGGCAAATGATCCATCCCAGAGACATCTTTCTAGATTTAAAAAAAAAATGTACCATATAGAATTATGTATTTTGTGATCTGGGAATTTTGGTGAAATGGAGCCCAAACCAAAATCCACTAAAACCAAAGAGAGTTTCTGTTGATTTCAATGGGCTTTGGATAACATGCATGGCTTGCAGGAGATGAGTGTGCTAAATCCCTATGGTTACCTACTGTTTGGTTCAGCAAGAGAAAAAGAAAAAAATGCCACATTTTTCAAAATAATTTCCCTCCCCTATTTAGCCATAACCTGCTGCTACCTTCTCCACTATGAGCTATGCCAGCAGACTCCCTTTTGAACCATGAAGCAGGAGAAAAAGGGAGAGAGATTACAGTACCGTTTTCCTAAATGCACTGTGAGGATAACTCTGACACGTCTTATCAGCACTTAAACATCCATGACAGCCTCCCTACAACATTTTCCAGGTGAGCACTCTCACCCCCTCTGCCATGTCACACACTCATCATTCACCACTCAGACATGACGGGAGCAGCCTGTTGACACAGTTTCTCTCACTCTTCCAGGCCCCTGGAGCTGACCTCTCGTATCCCTGGCTAGATCAAATCTAGGAGAGTGTACTTAGAGCCGGGTCACTGAATGGTGTTAAAAGCCTTTCTCTTCTCCTCTCAGCAACCAAAGTGGGAAGGTGGCAAACAGAAGTGAAAACATTTCAGGCTGATTTCCCTCCAGGTGCTGTTCCAAGTCAGGTGGGGAGAGCTCAAATATGGAAGAGGAACAGGAGGGATTTGAAGTGCTATTCATGCTTTTGGAGTCTGAGGAGTTATAGCTGAGAAAATGTGCAGTCAGTGACCACATTACCAGATTTTCTCCTCCCTCTTGATAGCTTGTACACAGCAAAGGCAGGGAGAATGTTGATAAATGGAGAATTGCCTCTCCAACTACCTCTTAAAGCCTACAACACATCCATGAAAATGCACTTTAGTAACTGATTGGAACCCAAGTTATGCAAGGGTTTAAGAAAGTAAAAGTGGTGTAGTTCTTCATTACACAAAAGTAAAACAGCACTAAGTACCTTGTGATAAGATAAATTGGAATTGCCGTATACAAGGCTGGAACCTGGTGCTGAGGCTCAGCATCAGAGTCCACCACCCAACAAGGGGTTATATCTATGCACCTTTGCAATCAAACCACAGATCTCTGTTGTGTCAGTCAGGTGTCTTAAACAATGCTGTATCAAAGTCAAACGCCACTTCTACCTTCTCTTTATGAACAGACAAGGTCAGTGTTCCAAGGATACAGACCCTAAGCCAAGGACCCAAATTCATCCCCTTCTCAAAATATTCTGGTATTGAACTCTCAATAGTAATACTAATTTAACCTACACCTAAAAATTCCTTCTCAAGCTTTGCTGTTCCTAGAGATTTCCTCCAAAACCTAATGTGTACTCATTCCCCAATCAGATAGCACCTTCATCTCTGCCTAGACCAAAGTCAAGAGCAAGGAGTTGGGGCTGGGCCACTGAATGCTGTTAAAAGCCTTTCTCTTCTAAGGCAGACAAGGTTCTTTGGGTGAATCTGATATCTTTTTTAGACCAACTTAAATAGTTGGAAAACGATTATTAAGCAAGCTTTTGGGTTCAAAAACCCTTTGTCAGGCTAAGGAAGTTTCAGCAGTTGGTGTGTGCTCTTCTAAGCAACCCAAGTTGGAAGGTAGGAAACTGAAGTGAAAATATTGCAGGCTGATTTCCTCTCATATTCTATTTGGACATAAAAGGGCCTAGCTGCCAGTGTGATTCAGCTATAAATTACCTTACTCTGAATCAGATCAGAAGCCTAAAGTGACTCAGCAAGAGAGCCCTGAATCCTTATAAAGGAACTGTGAGTCTACAGCTTTACTACAGTACTTGTTTTGTCTCAGTGGCAACTCACAAGCCTACATTATAAAGCCATGCATGATTAATAATACAACAGCAAAATCATGAGGAACACTGTTTCAAATCTAGCAATGAATCAACTAGAGCTAGTTGAAAATTTAAAACTTTGCCAGCAAAAAATCAGCCTCAAAATAGTGGCAGGGTGCTGATACACAAGACACTGGGCACTTTAATCAGAGCAGCTCTTGAAGCTGCTCTAGTTAGAGCACCCCACCCACACAGCACATGTAAAAACATCCTGTACTCCCAAAGGCTTAAAGGCAAACACCTCCAAAGGTTAGCGAAAGTTTGTATCTTAATTTGGATCTGCTGTTAGGGACCAGCTCTTATTTTCCCATTTTAGATTATATTCTTTGCTTATTAAAAAGATCCTCCCCCTCTATGCAGCACTGGTCAGGCCACAGCTGGAGTACTGCATCCAGTTCTGGGCACTGCACTTCAAGAGGGATGTGGACAACATGGAGAGGGTCCAGAGGAGGCCACTCGCATGGTCAGGGGGCAGCAGGGCAGGCCCTATGAGGAGAGGCTACGGGACCTGAACCTGTTCAGCCTCCACAAGAGAAGGCTGAGGGGGGATCTAGTGGCCTGTTACAAACTAGTCAGAGGAGACCAGCAGGCACTGGGGGAGTCCCTGTTCCCCCGAGCACTACCAGGAGTGACTAGAAATAATGGTCACAAGCTGGCAGAGGGTAAATAAAGATTAGACATCAGGAGGTGCTACTTCACTGTCAGGGCAGCTGGGATCTAGAACCAACTTCCAAGAGAAGTGGTGCTGGCTCCTACCCTGGGGGTCTTTAAAAGGAGGCTGGATGAACACCTAGCACTTGTTTGACCCCAGCACTTTCCTGCCATGGCAGGGGGTCGGACTTGATGATCTGCTCAGGTCCCTTCCGACCCTACCAGGTATAAAATAAATAAATAAATAATACCCATCTGCTTTGTTGCCTTCTCCTGAGCAACTGAGACCCATCAGGTTATTCTCTTTCACTCCTAGAAATGTCATTCAACAGTGGCTGGTATTTCAGGCTCTCTCTCTAAATTGATACAATCCCCTCTTGTACAGTGGGTCCATACAAAGTCTATACATCATTTAAGATCTGTAGGGTTCAGCCATGCATTGGCCATGTGTTAGGTCTTCTTCTGCTGGGCATGCAACTCTGTATTTTCCCTCTACAATGACCCATTTTTGTCCACAGACATTCTACATGCATTCAGTTTGCAGTGAACATTATGCTGCCCTTTCCCAGCAGTTGTACTCAAATGGCTTATTTCTGTTGTAGCCATCTGCTTACTTGTGGCTTCCTCTGTATTCAAAATGATGTGGTTGGGAAGCTTCAGCCAAGCCATTGATCTCAATGCTTTACAGCAGAAGCCATAAAGCAAATAGGCAAGTGAGTGAGCTGCAAACACATGTCTGTGAGCATCCAGCATGTCAGATCCATAGTGGGTTGGCATGAAAAGGGAAAGTAAAATACTCTCATCATTTCAGCAAGTACAGATTTCTCAAGTGGTTTTTTTTAATAGGTCATGTGCCTCATTCAGCAGCTCCTGCTGATGTTTCCAAAAGAAACCCATTAAAAGTCTCCCATGCCTTCCCCCATGTGCTTCTTATTGCTCCAACAACTTTAATGGGCCCATCTGGCATCATCTTAAAACCTCCTGTACAAAAATGTGTAGCAGCTTCTAGTTACAAATGCACAGAAAGTTATACTCACTATTCCTCCCTCTTCATTTCCTAAAACAATCACAGCCTCAAAGTTGAGCCCTGTAAAATGATTTGGGGGGTTCAAACTTCCAGGCTAGATAACCATTGCAAAGCTTCTGTGGAATTCAAATTAAACTCCTTTCCACTTACCTAATAAGGGTCATAGACTGTATCAGACTCCTACACTGGATGCACAGACCTACTCACTTGTAGTGTTCAGTCAAGAGCTTATAACACTGCATGCTGATGAGGAAATGACCTTCCAAGCTTTTCCTTCCTGTCTGGAACATGGCCAATGGACCAAGTTCCTTGAAAAAAAGGGGTACTAGAATACAGACAAACTCAAGGGAGACTCCAAAGCTTTAGCTGATTTGCATGTTCAGCAGGGCAGCCCAGATACAATATAAGGATACCCAAGTGTAGAAAGTGCCAAATTCATTTCCAGACAGAGACTCACTCAAGTTCTGCAGTCATCTTTGTGGTGGGTACCCATTTTATCTTGAATACTCACTCAGTGAGGTTTGGCCTTCTACTCTTTATTATGCATAAGGCCTGGCTTAAAT
This sequence comes from Crocodylus siamensis, assembly GCF_052110815.1. NCBI lineage: Eukaryota > Metazoa > Chordata > Crocodylia > Crocodylidae > Crocodylus > Crocodylus siamensis. Next base: position 52,003,055 of record NC_143403.1, read on the forward strand.
TGCAATCACACATTTTTCATGAAAATCACAAAATTCAGGGATTTTCATGAAAAATACAATTGGCAATTAAATGCCACAATATGGCTACTTGCTGGGGAGTTTCCCAGCAAGTGACCATATCCATGGCATTTCATTGCAATGCTGATAAATGGCAAGGGGAAACAGTACTTTGCCAGAAAAGGAATCGTTTCAATTTGAACTGGCTCCCCAGTGCCTGTATAACTCCTGCACTTCAGCAGGGCTTTTTGGCTCTTTTATCTAATAATTGATTCAATCAACTCTTAGGTAGAAGTGCCAAAAGGCCCTGCTGAAGCACAACAGCTACACAGATGTGGGGTGAGCTGGGTCAGACTGACATGATTCCTCTTCTGGGCATGCTTGGTGCAGGGGCATGCTGAGCTGAAAGTAAAGTGCTGTTTGGTTTTTTTTCCCACATCCATAAGCACTCCTGATCCCTGCCCCCAGCCTGGCACTGGGAGCTGGGCTCAGACAGCCCTAAGCCTGCCTCCTTCACCAATCAGGAGTCATGGGGACGCTGAAAATGGTAGCGCCTGCCATGATATTTGTTTGAGATCCTAGACAATCTGGTCTTTTATCTGTAATAAATTCCCCCCAAATTGTAAAAGTCTCTCGCAAACAAAATAAAATCTCAAAGGCTGTATGAGGATCCAGAATTAATCCTGGTATATGCCAGGAACATACCAAGCAAAGAAGTTACCTAGTCAAGACAAAGCTCATTAAAAGTACACATTGCTCTGATACTGTGGCATGATAGAAAAAAAATCTAAAACATTAAAAGAAAAAAAATGGAGTGAGAGAGACATAGAATTTAAAGTTTGAGACAACAAAAAACATCAAGTAGAGTTTCAATTGCTATAGGAAGACGGCTCTTGGCATTTGGGAAAAGGTGCCAAATAGGTGATGTTATTGAAAAACTCTAGGAAAAAACAATCCAAGTGATGACAACATCACTAGTTCAGATGAATTTCATAAGAACAATGAAGAGAATTACAGCTGAAGGTGAACTAGCTAGCAACCTGACAGCCAGCTGGACGCTGATGCAAAAAGCCAATGCACTGTTAGAAACACTTAAACAGCTTCCTATGGAGAAATCTCATGGAAGCTGTGAAGACTTACCATACATGCCCAAACTACAGGCTAAATCAAGAGCCCATATTGATGAGAAAGGAAAAACTGGCCTCTTGGAACAAAGCAAGCATCGATATGTCTGCAATGATTAGAAACATAGGACTTAACTGATAATATTTCACTTGAGGTGCCTAAGCTGCTTGTACATAGCCAGGTAACTGCAGGTTTTGGCCCTTACAAGTAGTTAGGGATTCAATCTCCCCTGGCAAAACAGAACGCATCGCACACCTGCCTGCCAGAAGTAAAACAGAGGACCCTTCACACACAGAGACGCAAACTTGTTCTCTTCCTCCTAGCCCCAGGTATTTCCTTCCCTTGGCTGCCCAAGGGGTGATTGTAAGCAGGTCATTCACCCAGCTTCATTACCATGGCCAGTCAGCTCTGTGGTCAGGTTTACGAAACAGGTTATTCTACCTGGGCAACCTACCCCTACAGTAAAAGAGAAATAATCAAACAAGCAAGTGCACAAACAAATAAACAAAATTCTAAAAGCTGTGATCTTTATTCAGACCCTAGCAAGCATTACACATGCTTAGTACTTCCCTTAAATCTCATACCTTCTCCTTTTCTACTCTGCTTCTGGAGCTTTTAAGCCACTTTGCGGCTCCATCCTAATTCCCCCATCGGTTACTATTGCTGTCAACTTTCCAAGGCAGGCAGATACCTAACTGCTGACTACCTGCAGCTGGGTCTCAGGCTAAACAGCTCCTGAAAATAATCTTCCAGAGGAAGGCTGGAGAAGGACTTGAGCAGTTCATTGCCTATAGCATGGCAATAGAGCATTTTGCTGGGAAGCAGAAGCTGAAGATTAAACATTCACTTTCTCCAAATCTTAGAAACAAAGGGGAAAGGTACATAAAGAATCAAGGACTCTTTTTTTTTTTTTAGGGGCTTAGCTTTCCTGACACTCTGGACACTGTACTGTGATGCTCTGCTGCCATTTTGTACAGCCATTTAGAACTGGACTCAAAACAGAGGTTTTGCAAGCACTTTAGGCACTAAGGCCTTGTCATATGGGACATTTAATATGTGTTTTATATGATGTTAGTAAACATTACCATGCTGTTTTAAAAGTCAGCATGCATTCTGAAAAGGCACATGGTAGTGCTTAGTGCAATTGAGGATTTTCAGTCTTAGCCCCTGTATCATACCAGTCTGGAACCAGCTGCTATGCTGTGCTAGGGTCAAATCAGAAAATTGTTGCTCTCTGTGCCCCCATCTCCACAGCATTACAGGCTTGGACCGGCTCTGCTGGGGTTCTGTGGCTGGGACTGACAATCAGCTGATTGTTGATCTCAGTCCTGGGACCTCAATAAAGCCAGTGACAGACTCTTGTGTGATCCCAGGGTTGGGACCAACAATCAGCTGATCATCAGTCTCAGCCCTGGGATCACACAGGAGCCAATTCAAGACTCCTGTGAAGATCTAGGGCTGGGACCCACCATCAGGGGATAGTGGGTCCCAGCCTCAGTCCTACAATTGAATGTATTATTTCTGTGGAAGCTCATGTTAGCTTAATATGTTGTTACTTAACACAAATGAGAGATACTCCTCCCTTGAAAGGCATAACTTTACTACAATAAGACAAAAGACAATGGCACTTAACATGTATCATCCTGCTTGAACATGCAGACACAGGTGTTTTAAGTGCATTTAACATGGGCTAAGCATCTTGTGTGACATGGCTCTGAGTGATCAAAGAAAACCACAGCGCTGGCACATTTCAGGCCTGCTATGGAGTTGGAGGGGTCCTGCAAAGACAGCAGGCACTGGACCTGGAGCCTCTTGTATCATGCATGAGGGTCTGCTCCAAATGACTCTAAAGCAAAAAAGCTCATGAAGGTCACTTGTTCCTCCCCTGTCAGCTGAAATAACTGGTCAAGTTAATACCAGGCCTTTGAAAAGACACTCGGAGGGATCCTATTCAAATTCTGGAGGACTGTTCCTCTAGAAGAAAGAAAACCATTGGATAGTATGAAGAGGAACATAATTCTTCTCTCCCCCTGAAATCAGTGGTTGGGCAGGGTTGTTGAGTAGTCACCAGAGCCATCCCTAGGGGTGTGCAGGGCCCAGGGCATATCAGCCTGTGCAGGTCCCGGGTGGGGGAGGGTGGTGAGCGGATGGAGCCAGCAGAGTAGGAGTGGGGGGGGAGGGGTGGCCAGACCCGACAGAGTGGGGAGCAAGGGGGGTGACAAGCAACCAGAGCCAACTGTGGTGGGGCCTATATGACACTGACCATGGGGCCCCACCAAGCATGGGGCCTGGGGCAGTCACCCCAATTTGTCCTCCTAGGGACAGCCCTGGCAGTCACCACCCCTAGACCCAGGAATACAGATTTTTTCCTAATCTCTTAGGGTGCCCTTATATAAGCAGGGAGGCTGTGCCAACGTGCTGTAATTCCAGCACATCGGAGCAGACTGAATTAATTGATGGAGTCTTCTGGAGCATGGTAATTACCATGCTCCATCAGCCTCCTGTGTCTCATTTATCAGTCACTGCCCTTCAAAATGGCAGCCGGGGCGCTTTATCTAAAGCTCCTTCAACAAGCTTTAGACAAGCTTTATTTATTTATTTATTTAAGTGCCCCTGCCACCATTTTGAAGTATGGGGACGCTGATACATGAGACACTCCAGGCGCTTTAATTACAGCTGCTCTCAGAGCCAGCCAATGAAGGTGTGATTGTAGTGCAGGTAGACATACCCACACTAGCTTTAGTATAACTCACCCAGGCTTGAAGCCATAGTCTCCAGAGAACTTGTTATGTGCTTGCTGGTATCTGTTTGCTGAAACATGGACCACTCCTTTTTCTCTGGCACTATTACCCAGACTAGTTAAATTAAGGCTACCATAAATATATATATCACCAGGTGGATCGGAGCCAATGGGGGTGGGGAGTGCAGTGGACTTGCAAATGGCTTTGATTCCTGCTCCACCCAAACTTTAAAACCAACCGCCTGGGAGGAGCACCAGCATTTCTATTTAAACAGTGCCGAGGAAGTCGACTGACTTCATGACTCCTTCTAATCTACCTAATTCCTGCTAATCTCTCTTCACTCCACAGATGTTAACAACCCTCTCTCCTTTTTAATGGTGTTGATGTTCCACTATTCAAACTATTCTTTCTTCTGCAATTTGCTGTCTGTTATCCATTCCTGGTAATGTCTCCCTTCTAGTTCACAGCCCTGAGGTCTATTTTTAGCTCTAACTACAAACTTTAATTCAGGTGTGGTAACATTAACTCAAGTATAGAACAGTGCAATATAAGAGACACTATCAAGACACTCAAGAAGACTAGATTTTGTTTTATAAATAAGAGAGAAGAAGAGATGTATATTTAACTAGAATGACTACAGGATCCCAGTGAAACAGTACATTTAAACTATTTTGCCTAGTTTGTTGTGTTTATTAAACTTAATATATAATATAGCTAATTAGTGCACTTTCCAATGAAGTTAGGTTTGATTTTTTCTTCTATCTTAAACTGAATAATATAGTGGTAGGCCCTTATCTTATTAGTAAAGCTTGTAGTTTGTCTTTAACTGGAGAAAAATATGTTTCATAGTTAGTAGGGTCGGAAGGGACCTGAACAGATCATCAAGTCCAACCCCCTGCCATGGCAAGAAAGGGTACCGGGGTCAAACGACCCCAGCAAGGTGATTGTCAAGCCTTGTCTTAAAGACCCCCAGGGTAGGAGCCAGCACCACTTCGCTTGGAAGTTGGTTCTACATCCTAGTCACCCTGACAGTGAAGTAGCGCCTCCTGATGTCTAATCTGAATTTACCCTCTGCCAGCTTGTGACCATTATTTCTAGTCACTCCTGGTAGTGCTCGGGGAAACAGGGACTCCCCCGATGCCTGCTGCTCCCCTCCGACCGGTTTGTAACAGGCCACTAGATCCCCCCTCAGCCTTCTCTTGTGGAGGCTGAACAGGTTCAGGTCCCTTAGCCTCTTCTCATAGGGCCTGCCCTCCTGCCCCCTGATCATGCGGGTGGCCCTCCTCTGGACCCTCTACATGTTGTCCACATCCATCTTGAAGCGTGGCGCCCAGAACTGGACGCAGTACTCCAGCTGTGGCCTGACCAGTGCCACATAGATGGGGAGTATAATCTCCCTGGACCTGCTTGAGATGCATCTGTGGATGCATGATAAGGTATGGTTGACCTTCCTGACTGCATCCCCACACTGCCTGCCCATATTCATCTTGGCATCAATGATGACTCCAAGATCCTTTTCTGCCTCTGCACTGACAAGGAGGGAGTTCCCCAGCCTGTAGGTATGATGCTGGTTCTTCCTCCCCAGGTGCATCACCTTGCACTTGTCCATGTTAAATCCCATCCTATTCTCATCTGCCCACCTCTGTAACCTGTCTAGGTCCAACTGTAGCCTTTCCTTCCTTCTAACGTGCCCACAACCTCCCATATCTTAGTGTCATCAGCAAATTTGAACAGGGTGCTTTTTACCCCCTCGTCCAAGTCACTGATGAAGATATTGAACAGTGCGTGCCCAAGGACCAAGCCCTGTGGAACCCCACTGTCCACATCCCTCCAGGTCAAAAATGACCCGTCCCATTCTTAATGAGAATGGGGTGAGAGACAGTGTCGAAGGCCTTCTGGAAGTCCAGATTATGTCCACTGCTACCCCAGAATCTAAGGATTTGGTGACCTGGTCATAAAAGGCCACCAGGTTGGTCTGACAGGATCTGCCTCTAATGAACCCATGTTGGTTGCCCCTAAGCATAATCTCCCCTGCTGGCCCCTCATGGACGTGTGCCAGAATAATTCTCTCAAAAAGCTTTCCCAGGATCGAGGTAAGACTGACTGGCCTATAGTTTCCTGGGTCCTCCTTCCTTCCTTTTTTGAAGATGGGAACCACATTTGCCGTCTTCTAGTCCTCTGGCACCACACCAAAACACCATGAGTGCTCATAAAGCCATGTCAGGGGTCCCGCAATGACCTCAGCTAATTTCCTCAGCACTCTGGGGTGGAGAGTGTCCGGACCAGCTGATTTAAATACATCCAGTCCCTCCAGAAGTTCCCTGACTCGATCCTCCCTAACCCTTGGCCTAGGTGTGCCTCCCCTGGGGCCTGAGGGAGGCCCAGTAGGGGGGCTGATCTGGTCCCTGCTCAGCAAAATGGAGGCAAAGAAGTCATTAACTAGTTTAGCTTTGTCATCTGGTGTGATGACCAAATTTCCTAGTGTGTCTTGCAGGGGCCCCACGTTACCCGGTTCCTTCTTTTTGCCCCCTATGTATTTAAAAAAGGAATTCTTGTTGTTCTTGATCTGAGAAGCTAGTCCCAGTCCCATCTCCGCCTTGGCCTTCCTGACTGCCCCCCTGCATCCACGAGCAACCGCAGTATAGTCCTCCCTGGTGATGGCCCCTCCCTTCCATTGGGTGTACGCCTCCCTTTTAGCTAGAAGACATTCCCAGGTGCTTTTGGTGAGCAATGGGGGCTTTTGTGCCCTCCTGCTCCCTTTGATCCGTGTTGGGATTACCTCCCTTTGGGCTTGGAGGATCGTCTCCTTAAGGAGCAACCACTCTTCTTCGACACCTGACTCCCCTCCCCTCCGGGACCTCAGTGCTTCCCTGACTATTCTCCTTAGCTCATTGAAGTCTGCCCTCCTGAAATCTAGGGCTGCTGCCTTGCTGCAGGCCTTTGCCACCTTGTGCTGGATGGTGAATTCCAGCAGGTGATGATCACTGTCGCCCAGGTGGTCGAGCACCCATAGCCCCCTCACCAGGTCATCACCCGTGGCCAGCACCAGGTCCAACAAGGCGTCTCCCCTGGTGGGGCTGTGCACCTCCTGGGTTATATGGAGGTCCTGCCTTTGGGCTAGGAACCTCTGTGAGTGGTCAGACCTGGCTGACTGCTCTTCCCAGCAGATGTCTGGAAAGTTCAGGTCACCCTTGATGACCACATCCTTTGACTTAACTACCTCCATGAGCTGACTTCAGAATTCCTGGTCTAGCTCTTCCCCTTGGTTGGGAGGTCTGTAGTAGACCCCACCATTAAGTCTCTTTCCCCTCAACTGCCTTGTATTCTAACCCAGAGCACTTCCGTGTGCCCCTCCTCCGACTCTGCGCTACCTGGTAAGGATGCGTATTCATCCTTAATGTAGAGCGCCACACCCCACTTTCCTCCCTGTCCTGTCCCTCCTGTTCACCCTTGATATTCACCACCCAGTCATGCACTGGGTCCCACCACATTTCAGTGGGCCCCACTATGTCTGGGTTGGTTCCTCCTGCTTGTTTCCCATTCTACGAGCATTTGTGTAGAGGCATTTGAGGCCTCCTGTGGATGTGTGCACTGGCCCCCTAATCACAGCATTGCCCTGGCCCCTGTTGCTTACCTGTGTATATGTTCCACTCATCAGTCTAGGCTGGGCTGTACTTGTGAGTGCTGCATAGGTGGTGATAGATTGTGTAGCTGTATAGGTGGTGATGTACTACACAATCTGAAACCCCCCCCACCTTCAAAAATCCTGTATCCACCGCTGCCAGCAGAATTACAGTCTGACCTATATGTAACTGCATAGAAATGCCCCTATTTGGGGCACCTGTTCTACATAGGAGATCTCTTTTAGGCACTTGGACCACCAGACAAATAGCCATTCCTCAATAACAAATCTATTCGGACTGCCTAAGACATTGCCCTAAACACAGCCACCGCCTCTCCTATCAGGAAAGCTATGCATGCCTTCCTGAGACTGGCAACAAAGCAGCACATGTTTTATCCCTAAGCTAGCAAGAATTCCCACTGAAGGTCAAAGCCCTTAGGCACCATCTGAAACCTTAGGCTCTGTGCCATTAAGAGACTTCCAGTGTGTTTCTGGGAAGTGCAACCAGACAGCGAGGCTGTTGTGAGAGGGAGAATCAAGGCAGGAAGCAGAGGAGATTTGTTTTTTACCCTCCCTCCTTTCTTTTAAAGAACAGCCTTGCCGAGAGCAAGTGAAAGGGCCAGAGACAGTCTGCAGTCGCCTGCTCTTTACTAAACAAAAGTTTACTTTCATCCGTTATGCCACAGCCGCTGGAGTCACTTCCCCCTTCCTCCGGCCTTTCTTAGAGGCGAGAAAACAGTCAGCTCTTTCACCACGTTAAAAAGCCCATTACAATCAATTTAGCCAGTGCGCAGACAGACTCCGTGTCTACTGTATTCTGTTACCATGGGCTGGTTGAGGGGGAGGAGAAGACCCACTCCCTGGCCTCCCCTCACACTCCTTCCGTAATGGAAAGGATGCCGGCGCCACCAGCTATTGGAATCACACTAACAAATGAAGCTGTCATCAAACACCTCTTGGGGAAAGCAGTGGGCAGCAGGGGGAGGGCATGTGCCTGTGGTAGAGTTGCCTTCACTGCAGTGGTCCTGCTGGCTAATTGCTCAGTATGGAGAGCACACACTTAAAGTACTATCGTCCTCGTCAATAATGGGGTATTAGGTGCCTCCTGTTCTGCATGGCATTGATCCGTTCCAGCTTTCCCCTGTTGTTGTTGTGTTGTTTTTTTTTTAAGTGTTTTCTGAGCCTGTGTTTAGCGTGAGTGGTGCTTAAGTGCTAATTGTTACACCACAGATTGATTGGCGACAAGATGGCTTGCCAAGTTTCTTCTCCCATCTCCCAGGGAGGGATATGTAGGAAGGACAGGGAAGGGGGAGGATGGGGGGGGAGGTGGGGGGAGTGGGGAGGAGAAAGGAAAGAGGGAATCCTTTTACACTCACTGACTTCCTCTCTCACTGTCTTACTGGGCTGGAAACTTTTGGCCTTTCAGAGTTCCTCCTGCCAATTTCCACTCGTGTGCTAAAGCTTTTCTCCCTGCTGCAGAAGCTATCTTTGTATTTCTGGGAATACATCTTGGCATTGGAAATGCTCTTCATATGACATCGTCCTTCAGACCTGATGGGTAAGAAGGATGCTGTGGAGCACAAGCATCCTGCCTTGCTTTAGAAAGAACTAAGGGCAAGCAAGGTACATGCACCTCAGTAAGGTCTGCATTTCCCTTCCTACTGAAGCTTGTAATCCTGAGCTTAGTGGCAAGCTAAAAAGGGAGAGCTGTATGAAAACTAATAGAGTACAACCCTATTTATCTTGAAACATCCAGGGAGATCCAGGGGTAAAGACTGGAAATCTAAAACATAAAGGAGATTTCAGAGGGTTGCTCTAAAACCTTTAGAAAGCCAAAATATTCAGAGAGACCCAGGAGAAGGAATATGAAGCATTCAGGGATACCCTGCCTAAGTGTACACAAGGTGTACATTTCACTAATTTAATTTCAATGTATTTGGCACTTTTTTCATTTAAAGATGTGCCTCCATCCCGAAAGAAAGCAATTTGGGGCAGGTAGAAATGTAACAATTGTACTGATATCAAATATCACAAATATAAGTAGGGACCTACCAAATTCACAGCAGAAGTGGGCTGCACAGTGGCTCCTTTAATCTTGCTGGTATCCCTGTGCACCCTCCCCCCCACCTTGCCAATTGGCAGAGGGGCCCTACCACTCTCTCCTGACTGGTAGGGAGGTGAAAACTGTGGTTTTAAATATGACGCTGTTTTTGCCTCCCAGCCTGTCAGCGGCAAACAGAAGGGTCACCAGGGCCCCTCAACCAATCAGCAAACAGTGGGGTGTGGGAGAGGAGGAATCCGCAGGGGAACCTGCAAGATTAAAGAACCTGCCATATGGCCCACTTCCACCGTGAATTCGGTAGGTGTCTATATATAAGCTATTATAGTATTGCTGTTACATCTGCATGCTTCTGTAGATACATATGTTGCAAAACAGTTGTAATTTTTAACCCTATTTCATTCAGGGTTAAAGTTTCAGTGATATATCTAGCTTGCATCACTGCAATATGCAACAGATACATTGTTGCAACAGATATGCAACAGATACATGGTAGGCCTGTGGTGCCAACCGGCTAGTATTCGCTTTGGATTCAGCCAATTCGGGGGACGGTGATTTGATTTGGTGATTCAAATCACTGTCCTGAATAGATTCGGTCTAATCTGATTCAAAGATTTGGCTCATGCCGAATCTCTGAATCTCCGAATCAGGCAGGACCATCCCCCGCCCGCTCTCCCAGCCCAGCAATGGCTCCTAGCACTTTGAGAAAAAAAAAAGCCCCAACTCAGCAGGTGCTGCCAGGTGGAGGGGCAAGCCCTGCTACCCCCCACTGCCCCACACTGTGTGGGGGGCTCTGCACAAACCCCCTGAAGCACCACTGCAGGAGTGGTGAGTCCTGGGGCTTTTCTCTGTTTTTTTTCCTTAAAGGGCCAGAGCCATGGGGGAGCAGGGGGGGTCAGGGGGCTCATGCAGAGCTCCCCATGCAGCATGGGGCAGTGGAGGGGGCAGCAGGGATTGCCCCCCTGCCCAGCAGCACGTGGTGAGCACCGGGGCTTTTCTTTAAAGGGCCAGGAGCTGGGATGGGAGGGGCAGCCAAGATGGGGCTGGGAGGGGTCCCCCCAAGGTCCCCTCCCCTGGCCCCCTCTCCCCCGCCCCTAGTACTCACCAGCTCGGAGTCTGGCTACAGCTCCCTGCTGCAGCCACCGGGGACTGTCCGAATCATCGAAGTTCTCCGAATCTTTTCCAAAGATCTGGAGAGCTTTGAGTCAATTGGGACTGTTTAATTGGTCCCCTGATTCAATTCGGATTTGGAGATTCAGCCACAAAATCAGGCCAAATCTCCTTCACATCAAATCACCACCTGAAGCTTCGCACAGCCCTACTGATGAGCACTCCTCAGCAGCAGCCACCACTCCCCTTTTAAAGCAGTTAAAAGATACAGTTATCCTGGTGGCTGCAGACCTCTTTATGCATCCCACTTGTTCACAGGTGGCTTCAGCCTAAAAAGAGGAAATTTCCCCCTCATGAGGTAAATAAGCACATAGTATGATTCCTGCTTCAAAAATAGAGAACTGTGGTAGGTAATTAAGCTGATTTTGCTAGAGCCACAAAGCCGTTCAGTGTCAGAGCTGGAACTACAACTCAGGGTTCCCCCATAAGCATAATCCTCTAAATTATACTCATCCCGTTCTTACCTTCTGAAAAAACTGCTTCAAATTTATCACAGTGGCCATGTCTACATGAGACACTGACTGAGCAGTTGTTACTGTGCAGTCATTTAGTACTTGCATACCCAAGTACTACATGACTGCACAGTAACTGGTATTACTGAGCAGTACTGTCCCTAAACAGCTTCCTGGTGATGCTGACTGCGCAGTAGCTTGTTCCTACTGCACAGTAGCATCGTGTCATGTGTTTGTCCTCCGTGACACTACTATGCAGTAGTAACAAGCTGCTGCTCAGTAAGCATCTAGTGTAGACATAGACACTGTAACTGGATTTTCATCCATCTGTGGAAAGTGGTTTTGTTCCTAGGCCTTATGGTAAACTATGAGGTAAATAATATACCACAGATGATTTATTCAACAAATTTTACCATTTTTTCCCAACTGAACCAACACAACACATAACTGATGGTAACAATCACAATTTTCACACTGTGCTAGTTAGTCATCTCATTGTGAAATAGGAACAACATCATGGACATGCCTAACCGTGCAATTAAAGCAAAGCAATAAACTCTAACGCATATCGAACTGGAGTTTATTGGTCCCTGGCGCTGTGTTTACATGTGTGCCCAGGGCCGCAGCATGTTGAGCTGGGTTGGAGCAGCCCCAGCTGGCAGGGGACCCTGGGGGTAGGGGGTGTCAGCCTGCTATCCCGGGGCTGCTCCAACGCAGTTCAGCATGTTGTGGAGGGGCTGGCTGGGACATGAGGATGTTCCAGTGAAGGGCTAGATAGCAGGCAGCCCCAGCACTAAAGCAACCTCCTGCTCCAGCCAGCTGGGTCAGCATCTACATGTGCACTACTGCACATGAAAAAGCTTAGCACCAGAATAGTATTTGTCTTTATAAGTACTATCGTGCTGCAAAGTTAATTAATTTATTGCAGCCTAATAGGGCCACACGTGTAGATATGGAAACTTTACTGTGGCACTAGTAGGCAGCTCCACAGTAAACGTCTCATGTAGACATGCCCAATGTGTCTTGTATAACTAATCAATACAGGAGCAAATTGTGACTTGAAACCTGATAATGCAATGTGTCATTTTAACTTTGCTTTTGTTAGTTTTGTGAACATTTTCACTCTGTTTCATTGGTTGGCATTGATTTCCATCATCCTCATTTTACTGGAGTTACAATTATGTAAAACTTCGTCCTGTTAGATCAGATCTGGTCCTAAATTTTGTTTTCATGAATATTGCACTGGTAAGTTAGTACATAAGTGAACACCAGAACAGTGTGAATACAGTTGAATTGAATTTGCTTTTGAATTCAAATACACAGACATTTTTTTTCGTACTGTTCACTCAGCATTATTAAAAATGCTGAGGTCTGGCACTGGCCCAGACGTGGGAGCACTGCAAGAAAGAGCTATAACTTTAACACCACAAGCAGTTGTTCTTCTGTGGTAATATAACTGACTTGCACATTCAGGGATATCTAGCACTGAAAGACTCCATATCCCAAAAAGGAATAGGAAACACAGCACACTACTTAAAACACAGGTATAATTGCTGATACAGCACACTACACTGCAGGCAAGTATGAAAAAAAGGATCCATTACACCTCCTGCCAACTTTATTGCCAAGGGAAAGTGTGATTGCCCCCAGCTCTTGTTGCAATAAGGGGCACCCAGAAGAGACCTGGGTGAGCTATAATCATTACAAATAAGCCCACCTACATTGAAAAAGGACTGCATATGGAACAACAATTTCTTGCCAAATCTACCATGCTTCCAAAGCAAGTTAAGTATGGCTCCCAGGGGCCATGAGGAGCTGGATGGGTGGGTCATGGGCACCAAGGTGTTTTGCAAGGAGGGAGGACTGTGGAGTAGAGGGGTGTGGGGTGAGGAGGGGCCACAGATTCCTGGGGATGGAGGGGTGAGAGGAAGGGCTGGGAGCAAAAGGGAGTGTAAGGAAATGGGGCTGGAGTGAAGTTTGGGTGCTCAGAGAGGTAGAGGAGGGCTTAACAGAGTATGAGGGAAATGGTGAGGGATGAAGGGGTATGATAGGCACATGTCTGTGTACTGAGTGGGGGGGCAGGGTAGGGTTCACTTGCTTATGAAGGGAATGGTGGGGTCTGATGGGATATGAGACATAATGGGGTGGAGCTGAGCATTGGGTAGATATGTGGGGTAATGGGGGACAGAGTGAAACCAGAGAGGAGCTAAGAGAGATGGGGCAATGCATAAATGAGAGTGAGGGGAACTTTGGTAGGATCTAGGGGACCCGTGAATGGCAGTTATGAGAACCATTCTGCCCTTGGTCAGGTTGGAGAGGGAACAGCTATTCTCCCGAGGATCTGGTGCCTACCCCTGCCCCTGGAACTGGCCATCAGGCCTCCCAAAACCCAGTTATATCTGCTTTTAATTTTGCTTGGCTCATAAACTGAATATAGCATATTAGTGAAGTTCTAGTATTTTTTTAAATCAGAGAGAGAAATGCATTGTGTTATGTGAGGATGCACCACACCATCTGGACCCTTCTTTTCCAAATCCCAGATCTGCACGTGCACATGCGATGAAGGAATTTTAGAGGGCCTTGAAAGTATGCTTGGCACATCAGAGGTATGGAGAGATTTTACTGGGAAGGGAGGAAGGAAGGAAAGAAGGAAAATATTATACACATAAAATAAAACACACACAAAAAGGAAACAAAGGATAAAGTGCACGCAGAGAGGAAACCCTTTTCTGAGCTACTTGTGTCCAAAAACCACAGAACAAATTGCTGAGGCCTTTCCCCCCACTGCACAAAGTGCCTTTTAGCATCTGAGGTTCTCTCCTGGGGGGCAGGAGAGAAAGGGAGAGACAACTGGCGTCGAACTGCATATTGTCTGAAGATGCTGTCAAGAACATCATAAGGAAAGAGCTGTGTCTGAGGTCATCAGATTAGAAAAGCACCAAGGAAAGAAGCGGGGGCTGGGAATGGAGAGAGAGGAGGGAGGCACATTGACCTGTGTGACCTCTGCTTGCACTAACTTGATATAACAAATAGTTCTGAAAAACCAAATACTGTTAACCCTTTTAAACTGGGTCATTCCCTGCTGTGGATGGCTTATAGAGTAGGAATCATTAACCCTTTCATTCTCACATGCTTTTAACAGAAAGTGCATTGTACTCTGTAATTGACCACCAACAAAAATCCCATTCCATGCGAATCAAAATATTTTGTGCGTTTACCTGACATTTTCAGCCAGTTACTTCAAAGGCAAAAAGCCAGTTTCTGCAGGCATAAAATCACCCCGTTGCCCCATGGAAAAGTTCTTGGATGGGAGAAGAGGACAGCCACTCTCCTCAGCGACATTTTTTTTGCCATGGAAAAGTGGAAATTCTCTTGAAGCATTATCACATCCACAGTGAAAAGCTCTGTTCACTCATGAAAATGGAAAAACCCTCATCCTGAATCATAGCCTCGCATTCTCGTGAATCATGAAAATAAGCAAGAAGTGCAACTTTTGGAAAGTCACAACTTTCAAGGCTCTGGTCCTGCAGGAAGTGTTTGTTATATACAGAGCCCCAGGCAGACAGCATTACTTGGAAAATCAGGCCTCAAGTTTGGCTCAGATAAGTACCCACATGTTGTCTTGCTGGACATTGATGCAAACTAAGCAAATTTCCTAACTTTGCAAAGCCGGACTACAAATCTTATGTGGCTGTAATTACCACATGTGATTTTTGGTACATCTTACTTTTGCTTACAGCCACAAATGCTAGGAAAAAAAATAGTCATTTGCATTGGTTGCAGTCCTTGCCACAAACTGAAAGGGAGAAAATCACCCACAAATTTCAGACCCTTAAAAAAATCTTCAGTCCCACTTTGTTTTTGAACACAGGCAACCATTTGAACAGGGTTACTTTTTCCATAACTGTTTATGGAGTCCTAAAGAAAAACCTTAGTTTCCTCACCCTATTATTACTTTAACCTTTTTATGTGCCAGTCCCATAAATATGTCCCACATTACCATTTTGGTAGTTTAAATGAATCACTTAGAACAAAGCCAAAGTACTAGAATTCAGAATTTAGACAATCCTCTTGGCTACAGCTTCAGGAGCAAAGCAATATTTAGAGTAGTGAGATGGTGGCAGTGTTGAATGGGTCTGAGCAGGTGATGGAGCCATTAATGGACAGGGACACAACTAAGCAGACCTTTGCTGTAGTTGATTGAGAATGGATGGTGGATGCACTGAGGCTCAGAATGGAAGATGATGGATGTATAAGATCTACGGAAATGTTTTCTTCCACATGGATAAGGTATAAAAAGTTGACATTCTCAGCAACCTAAATTCATAACCATCCTTGATATAAAATAAAAACAATAAGTGCTCCGTGATCAGAAATGTGGCCTTCCAAACCCATTGTGACACTTGCACAAAAACCATAAATTGTCCTCCAAATAGCATGCAAGTACCAGTGAGATACAGACCACTGGCAGTCCATTTCCAATGAGAGCCTCTCTAGTTTAAGTATAGCTGGAATTGTTCAGTTGACAGAGAAGCAAAGTTCTATAAACAAGATGGCAAACTGGCCTCCATTGGCCAGCAAGAAAAATGACCTGCCATTTTCTACGGTACACTTGACACTCACCTGTAAGAGGAGGCAGAAGTTGAAAAGCAAGGGAATGATAAAGCTACAAAAAAGTATTTAGATTTTTCTTGGCAATGCAGGAACTGCTTTCTCTGCGTGTTCTGTGACACACTGTCCTGTGGTAGAGTTGGCTGGCGATGCACGGGTTGACACTAAAGAGTAGTTTTTGTTTTGAAGTGCTCTGATCCGTGGCTTTTCTGCTGAACCTTCCAAAAACGGGAGCCAATAAAAATGCTGGACAGGAAGACATTCATAAAGAACAAGAAGATACTCATCTACTTTCTTGGAGGCTCATTCAGTATTGGGGTAGGATGGGCATGCACCACCTGGGGAGCAAAGTTTTAATACATAAGCTATTGGATAGACTCAAGGTCAAGATTTTCAAGAATTAGCACTTTATTATTCCAGTAGTGCCCCTACCAGGAGTAGGCAAATTCTCCCAGCCAAATTTTCAGTTCCAGTTGTTACCACAAGTGTGGCAAAAATCCATCACCAATACTTCCTTTGACCCTGTCTCCATATTATGTTCTTTATGGACCCTCTTCCTTGATCACCAAAAAAAAAAAATTGAACTCAAGCTTCAAGCAAACTGCAATGTGAGCTGCACATCCCATAGAATACATTGGCTGGGTAAGCACTATTGAGGGACTGTATTGGCATTTCACCAAGATTGCTATTGCAAGTTAATGGGACATCAAATGGTTGTTAAAAACACTAATTGACATTAAATAGGTGATGTTATCAGATAACTTACTGGCTCGACTGAAGCTCTCTAAAACTGTCTGAACCTTTTATATATCAAGTCTCTAGTATGCCCTGTGAAATCCAGTGTTTAAAGATTCCTAGGTCTTAATTTTGTGCCAAACACTGCCCAGGGTGAAAATACTGAAGCTCCATGTAATGCTCTCCAAGGGGATTTTTTTTTTTGGTTCATGAAAGATCTTGAAACAAGCCCTCTGGAAGGTAAGCCCAGTGGCAACCTGCACTGCCATACAGGGGATTCTGACAGGGTTTGGGGTTACAGTTTCTGGATTCTGGGACCAGCAAAGGAAAGGAACCTGCAAAGGGGGAAAAGAAGCATCTCCAGGCATTCAGTAGTGACAGTTCTGCCTACTAAGGTTTCCAGACATCCAGAATTCACAGAAATATCCCAAATTTCTGGAGTGGTCCCACCATCAGGGAGAAGTCTAGTAAACCTACCAGTGGAGGGTTGTCCCAGTCCCACTACACACCCAGGCAAAGGATTATAACTCACTCACACTTCTTCTTCTTTGCTTTCTCATCTGCTGCTTCCTCCACTCATCAACACCACAGGATACACATAGCTGGTGATGATGTGCATTCACCTGCCTCTTTCTGCCCTGAGCTACTCCCTTTTCTTTCTCACTTAAAACCACTGTACTTTTCTTAGGGAACATGAGACATCATGGACCAACCCCTTATTTCTACACATTGCAGCACAGCAGGTATATTGGGAACTTGACAGAATACTACTATGTCCGCTTTCTGTGCAGCAGTTCTGAGAAGGAAGAGATTGTGTATGCCTTCCTCCTCCTATACACACTTGCTGTGGTGACTGTAATTTGGTCTCTCTTTGTAAACCTACAGTTCTGCTCAGTGTGCCTTGAAACTGGGCTTGGATGAAGGTCTACAGACCTTAGGAAACCCAGGCTGTTTTCAATAGGAGACAGAAGTCAAACCCTGGTAAGAGCAACATTTCTGTGCAACACCAGGCTTTAGCAGTAAGAAGCCTGACACTAAGTGGTCCACTGAAGCCAGTGATCAGTACTTGACAGGATTAGGTCCAATCTGACTAAAACTCATTGCAAACATTTCTAAGTTGGATACAAGAACACTGAGCAGGCTAAACAATGCCCAGGTTAAATGCCATAAGCTTACGCCTCCAGTAGCCAGTATGACATTAACAGGGCCCTGCTGTCTTTGATACTCATATCGGTGCAAGAGCAGCAGTAAATCTCATTGATTGCTTGCTGACTGCATTGAAGCAAAGACTGGGGGCTGTTTGTTATGGCCTTAATCCCCACCCTGCATCCTTCTCTTGCTTTCATCAAGAAATGTCTTCCAAGCTTGGTATATAAGAGGATCCCTTTGGCCTTGCCTCTCTAAATAAAGGCAAAACTTTTCAGCCACCCATAACAGGATGATTAGGAGGGAAATCTTAAGCAGCTGATGGGAATTTACAGGTCGCTGGCTCCCTCTCCTGCTGTCGACCAGGGGACAGCGTGAGTCTTTAATGGAGTGAAATGGCTGCAGGAGACCACAGGGCTCACTCCTCAGTTCAGCTCTAATGAGGGGCCATGGTTTGGCTAGGTCAGCTTGTTAGGAGTGGAATAACGCTGGCATACAATGAGAGCCAGGGATGCAAGCTTACAATGGTTCTTTAGGGGCCTTGTGCATGTGTACTGGAGCCCTGAGGGGGCATGGGTGACCATGTCGTTTGAGTACTCCCTGGCTCTTAAAATCCCATTACCTTCCTTTTATTTCAGAGTAGAGACTGTTGGGGGAGTTTCAGTCTATTGCCTTCCATCAGCACAGGTCTGGCCCAAAGGATCAATTTTTCCCCGTGTATGTGATTTTCCTGTCTCTCTCTCTTTTTTAATGAGAATACGGGCGCCAGGCTTACAACAGGTCCTCAAGAGCTGTCAATCAGGGGCATGAAATATTCAGAGAGCTTAATCTTCTTAGGGGATCTGCAGAGACCCCTGATGGGGTCTGAATGCTCTTCATGAACTTGTAAAGAATGGGTAAGGGGAAAGAGGAAAATAAACATAGATGAAAAGAATGGAGAGAGAGACATCCTTAGATAGACACACTGATACTGTGGAGATGGGCGCAGTGTAAGAATCTAAACAGAGTAGGAAAGTCCATTTAAGATCCAATTAGCCAGACAGTCTTCCTTATGACTCGAGCCGAGCAAACACTGCATACAAATTTTCACAAAGATGCTGTTTTCTTTCTCTCCCTTTTTTAAAGAGGCAATATTGTGCAATGATTAAAGTTCTGGACAAGTAGTCATTACACCTGGGTACTATCTCCAGCTCAGCTGCACAACCATAGGTAAGTCACTTACCCTGTGTTTTCACTCTTATGTTTTGTCCCTACTTAGATTTGTCCACATACAGAAATTGCACTGATTTCCCTACTTGTCTTGTTAAACCAGTTTAGTTAAACAAATGCATTCCCCCTTCATTGGATACAGAAGTGAAACCTAGTTCAGAAGTGAAACCAGTGCTTAGGGCACTGGTTCCAGGGCTTTGGTTTGACTTCCGGCCTCACTACAGAATCTCTGTGTGCACATCTACACATGCATTTGATGCAGGATCAGTTTACTTACGAGTAAACTACCTGCAAGTAAACAGTCCCAGGCAGGCATATACATGTGCAGGGAAGCAGGAGCAGATTTGCTGCCAATGGCAGCAAGCTGCTCCCGTATGCTGGAGCCCTGCTAGCACCAGAGGGAGCCCCAGGCTCCAGCTGCAGCTGCCTTTGGCTGACAACCCTCTTCAAAAGATAGCTGTGCTCCCTGCTCCCTGGCCAGCCACTTCCCTGGTCAGAAGTGGCATGTGCAGCACAGGGGCAGCACATGGCAGTGCTCTCCTTGCTGCCCCTGCCCCTGCCCCTGCCCCTGCCCCTGCCCCTGCCCCTGGCAGCAATGGCCAGTGCTCTGGGCTCCTGCTGACCACTGCACTAGCCCTGATGACTCATCACCAGCTGTCCCACAGCTGTCTGGGCTCTCCCAGCTCCCCCATGTGCAACGAGTGCCTTCCCGGCCACCGTACACTGGCCTAGGGCCTCTGCCGCTAGCACTTAGCTGCCACCTGGACCTTGTCCAGCTGGCTAGACCCTGGCAGGAATGCTGATGACTTGCTACTGGATGCCACCACCGGGGCCATCCTTGCCCTCCTAGACTTCCAGCTCTGCCACCTCTGGGCCCACCAGGCCAGCCAGGACTGGTGGCTGCACATTGTTCAGCATACCTGTACCTGGAATGACAAGCAGGGGCTGGAGAAGTTCAGGATGACTCAGGCCACTTTCCTGGATCTCCTGGAACAGCTCCAGCCACACCTAGAGTGGCAGGACACTGGCATGTGGCTGCCCCTCCCTGCAGATGCCGGGGTGGCCCTCACCCTGCTGAAGTTGCCCACACCCGCCAGCCTGCAGTATGTCAGCCACCTCTTTTGTGTGCAGGACCACCACTGGGGAGGTTGTCTTGGAGGTGTGCAGTGCCCTCCAGGACATGCTGGAGCACATGGTGCTCTGCGTGCATAACCCCCTTGCAGTGGTGGTAGAGTTCTGTGCCCTGGAATTATTTTCCCAGTGCACTGGGGCCCTGGACATGGCCCACATTCCCATGTCCTGCCTGCCCTATGGCAACTGGTCCTACTACAGCCAGAGGGGCTTTCACTCGGTGGTGCTCCAAGCCATCATGGACCACCATAGGGCCTTCACACACATGAATGCTGACTGGACAGCCAGCACACATCTTCACGAACTCAGCTCTGCCAGCCCTGGTGCAGAGTGGTCGCTTCACACCACAGGTGCTGGGCCTGCAGCTGGGTGCTATGGTAGTCCCACCCCTCCTCATCACCTATCTGCTCCTACTGTGGCTCATATGGCCATACATTGGCCAGCTGGACCCTTTCCAGGTCCACTTTAACTGGTACCTGGGCTGGACCCACGCCATGGTGGAGCGTGCTTTCAGCCACCTCAAAGGATGTGAAGGCACCCTCACCACCCTCCTCAAATTTGCTGAGGACAACCTGCCCCGGGTCATTTAGATACTACAAAAAAAGGAACCATATAAGTAAATGAGATAGATATATACCCTATATATATATATTTTAATTTAGTACTACAACATTTTCCAAAATGATTTGGTTAACTCAGTGCAGTTCTTTTATACAGAAAAGTTCTCGGAGTGTAATCTCTTTGGGCAGAGACAGACTTTAGTCACCTATATAGTACTGAGAAAATGGGGCCTTGATCTTACATGGGGTGCTGTGAGCTACTAAGATACAAATAATATATAGCCATAATTTTAAAGTAGAGCCCCTTCACCTATCTTGCATTGGATAGTCCAGGAAACAAGGTCACTGAATTTTAAGCATAAATCAGAGAATATTTTCACAAAGCTAATTTTGTGCATTTTAGTTCATCACTTCAAGTATTTGCATTAGAATTCTGATTCCAAGTCTTATTCTCATCCCATCGAGAAACAGAAACAATACGATATATCTGGTGTCTCCAATTTTCAATATTGATATAAGCAGAAAATTGCTTGTAAAAAGCTACAAAAAATTATTAACCAAAATTCTTTAGTGAATCTTTTACAATAATGGACAAACTTAAGTAACCACGATAATTGAATAGACAGGTTACAAATGGAAAACAAGAAAAAATGTAATGACTAAATGATTCAGCACAGGTTAGTTGCCTAATATCTTTCTGACTAGCTACTTAGAGGTGAATTTTCAAAACATTTTTCCATAGGACCAAGGGGCTTTTTTGTAACACCAAAGCATGAAAATAAAGATCTCCTTGAACAACAGAATGTCTCTTTTGTGCAATGTCCTGAATTTACTTTTAAAATTGTTTTTGGTTCTGAATTGGAGTGAAAAGTCAAAAACTAATCATTTTTTGGAAAATGAAAAACTATAAAAGTATCTAATCAGAAATAGCTAAATGAAGAAGTTTATATTTATTATTCAGATTAAAATACTGAAATATATTGAAAAATTAATATTTATATCAATTCTTCCAAACCAAAACACTGAAAAAAAATTAATTTTACATTGTCCTGACAAAAATGTTAATTTTACCCACTCCCTTTTTATCAGTGATTTTTTAATACCAAAATTAGAACCAGCAATCAGGATTTTTCTTTTCTTTTCATTTTCACCAGAGATTTTCCACAGAGAAATATTTCTTAATAAATGAAACAAATCTTGCTTGTTTGATTTCTAAATCAACTCCACTGGCAATCAGTCTCATCTTGTCAATGTGACGTTGAACCAAAGCATGGATGTCAAGGTGGGGTTTGTTTGGTTTTTTAACAGATCTAGCTCTCTAATCTATCTAGGTATTAATATGAATATAGCCCTTCAATGCATGGAATGGATACAGAATATAACCTAGTTTGTATAGAAGTCATGCAGTATACTATTGCCCTCAGAGTAAATAGAAAGTGAATACAGGGTATGATGATAAGATGTGATATGCAATGAAAACCAAAAGCTTCCCATTAAAAACAGCACATTTTGTAGCTGTATTTGCAACACACTGTTCAGCAGCAAAACCACAGCTCCCACAAGCTCTCACACATCAAGTCTTGTACAGATTAAATTGTTGAAAGCAAAGAAGAGTTTCAACTCTGCTGAGGTCAGCCAGACCAAAAAGGATCAGTCCAAATCATTTTCAGCCAAGGTAGCCTTTATGGGATGGACAGCATTGAGTTTCCACTATGTCCCGGGCTTCAACTATGGTTTGTAACAATTTATAACAGTATTTCATATAGAAACAGTCCAACCTGTTTTCCATTGGTGAGACAGGCAGCCCTTTTGGAAAAATCCTAAGGAAAGGAAGAGACACTGAAACATTTCTCTAGAATGTTTTTATACCAACCTATGAAATGTATTACAGAAGAATGGCCCTCCTCCAAAATGTTACAGGTGGTTCAAAGATGTGGCTCATAGAGGAAAGACACTAGCCTAGCATTTGGGAGATGTGGGCTCAAGTCCAACCTGCCACACATTTCCAGTGAGACCTTTAGCTTAGGGCTAGATCCAGTAAAGGACAGAGGTGCCTGAAAGTCAAGGTTGTATTTGGCTGCCACAGTGAAATCCAGAACCCTGAGTGGGGCACCAGGGTTCCCAATGGGGAGAGTTAGATACATCCAAATGGCAATACAAACAATCTATGCTCTGGGCAGTCAGACACCTACCACTGGAAACAACAGCTCACACAGGTGTGTATTAAACCCACTCCTTTCTATAGTTTAGGAGTTTGCATCAGGACAACAAAGAGACACTTCCATCAACTTGAAATCCACAGCCCTGTCTTGAGAGTGGGCACCTATTTTTTCTCTTAAAAAGAATGGAGCATGGTTTATTATTTTCTTTTAAAACAGCAACTGGAAGAGGAGGAGGAGGAGGAGATTATGGTGGTATGGTGAATGAAACATTTTGCTTGACCTAAAATGTTTTTTTCTTCTATTTTTCATTTCAGCCAGTGAACCAGAACAAATAAGTTACACATATCTAGTAGTACCATATTTAAGGTACCTCTTTAGTGAATGAGCATTTTGCAGCCTTCACTGCATTTACCTGAAGGCCTGAATACTGGACGCCTGGGAGCCACGCCCAGTATAAGGGAGAGTGTTGGCTCTGGTGGTCAGGATGAGCAGGGTGGCAGCACTGGAAGAGAGAGAGGACAATGGAAAAGCTTAAAAAAATAAAATACCAAAGAAATATTGATTTTTACTGTTGGAAGAAATCAAGAACATAAGAGGAAGCTTTCTCCTCTTCCTTCCCCCAGTACCTGGGGTCATGATGTGACCTTTTACAAAATGCGATGTTGCAGTGACCTTTGTCAGAGGGCGGCTGAGCTTTCTAGCTTGGGCTTCCATGAGCAGACATGGGAGGCCTGCAGGCAAGTGCTCCTCTCACGAGCAGAGGTCCTGACCTACTGCAGCACACACAGAGCACTGTCACTGGCAGACTTGTCCTTCCCTGGCCCCTCCACACAAAGCAACACTGATTAAAAGAAAAACTAATAAAAGACAAGGAGTCTAGCTTTAAAACTATCCTCTCTTACCTGTAACATGAGTGGTGTTGTTTAAGGCCTCCGAAAGCAATATTGCTCTCTCCTTTCCCTTCTGAGTCCTTAAAGATCTTCATGATGATAGCCCAGCCCTAATCCTCAGTCCTCTTGTGCTCCCATGCAGAAGCCACAAGCACAACCGCATCTGCCACATGGAGAGCAAGGAACAATAGAAACTACAGGGGGCACTTTAACTAAAGCTCGTCAATATGCTTTAGTTAAAGCGCCCCCGCAGCCATTTTTAAACATGCAGGGGCTTGATACACATGATGCTGCGGAGTTTTAATTAGAGCAACTCTCCGGGAACTGGTGTAATTAAAGCATGCCCCACCTCTACCCCTGAGCGTGTGTATAGGCACCCTTTGATCCCTCACTTCCTCAAGCACCAGGATCACACAAAACCAACCCGTACAAGAAAGAATTTGTAGCATCTCACACAAGGCTGCAATGGGATAGCCTTCAGCTTGCTGCCTGTGGATCGGCTCTTTAAACCCAGCTCCACCAAGGCATCCTGGACACAAGAGAGAACAAACACAAGACACTGACACTGGGTCACCTCACACAAAACACAACTGGTATGCTGACACTAACAGCAAGAGGCACTTCCTCTCACCTCATGCCCACTTCCCGCCTCTGGGTAAGACCCAGCAAATATTCTGAATAAACAGACCTCTGTTGGAAGGAGGAACTCAGGTGCTGCGCACTCCAGTTGTGGATCTGTAGTCTCTCAGTGATGCCCTGGAGGTATGGCAGGGCAGAGGAAATGGGGCAGTCCTCCAACTCTGTCTCCTGTTCTCCTGTTGCCCCATGACCTCTGGGCTGCCATTCTTGACCCCTGTGGGGTCACAGAAGGTTGACTAATTTGGACACATCGGGGTGATTGCTGTCACTCGCTTCCTGCTTTGTCGACCAGGGAGGTTTGTGCTGTTGGTTGGCAGCAGTCAATTATCTGGCAATTTCAGGATGATCGGAAGACACTATTAGAGCCCAACATTTTAAGAGGAAATGGAAAGCAACCCACCCCTTCCCCCAGCCAGTTTGTATACCACTCATTATGTCCTCTGGCAAATACACATGTGCCTAACAACTGCTGCTGTTTTGCTGTATGCTGCAATGTCAATGAACTATCTCCATTAAAGCAGCTTGGCTGTGCTTCCCAACTTACTATCGTGAAAAATGGCCCACGTGCAGCATTACGTGGGACAGTGGTGTTCTGAATGGAGATATCATGTATAAAATATCAGTTTCTTATACTACAGTGAAATCCATGAAGTATAAGCAATTTTCGTTGCCTGATCTGACAATATGTGGAGTAAACATGTTTCAGTCATAATCCTGGAGTTATTTGGGGAGTCTGAGCAGGAGAAGGGCTGTTTGACAAACCTTTGTAACTCATGACAAAAGCCTAAAATAAACTTAGGCACTAGCCTGGACCCCTCTGAGTTCCTAATTGCAGCTTCTTTGTGGGACATGAGAGTTAGCCATATCCTTTGAAGATTTCTCTACAGTGATCTGCTCATTTAAACATTTGCACCACTTACGTTTCTTCTGAGGGGACTCTTCGACACATCCAGATGTACACACAGAGAGTACTATTTTAACATCTGAGCTCCTACAACAGGGTGCCCTGTGCTGCTTCTGTGGGTAAAATTTATAAAATGTTTTAATAAGGAGCATAAGCCCCACTGGCATTCAACAGGGCTTAAGTCACCTTGGTACTCTTGAAAACTTTGCCCTGTGTATTCAACACGGCACTTAGGTAGTTAAAAGGAACATGTAAGGTTGCAAGTGCTGGTCTAAGTTTCCGGAGTGGAACTGTGGCCCCTGTTTGTAGACAATGGCATTTAAAAATTGATCCTTCAGAGAAAAGGTGGAGGGGCTCCTTAGTATTGAGGATGATGCTATATTGCGTCACTCAGATCCACATACTCTCCATGAAATTAAAAGACTCTAGAGATGGGAAGAATTTTTTTCCTCTTGTCCATTGAATTTAACCTGCAAATAAGCTTGTGTATGTCCATACTGTCAGGGCAAGCACTTCGAATGAACCTGGTCTCAGCTCACCTGATAAGCTCCCTGATCTGTTCCATTTCTCTTAGAAAATGGCTCACTGAAACAAAAATACTTTCTCATTCTTCAAGCTCTCACTTTGTTCAGTGCAATCAAACATGGCACCTCATCATTACTGTGCTCATATCAAACAAGTTGTGAGGCTCTGACTCCTGTAGGCAGCCTGTGATTCTAACAGCTCTGCATACCCATACCTTAATGACGCCAGGATGTAGGCAGAGACACGCTTGAATGACATCTTCTATAACTGCTCCTCTCATGATGATCTTTCATGTGCAGAGGCAGCAACCAAATATGCCATATGGTGGGGTGGTTTGTGGTATGAAAAACCTTCTACCAGGTGCTAGGCAGCAACATCCAAATTTCTTACACTTGTGATATTAGTTACCAAAGTGCAGTCTGCATCTATTTCTCTGAAGAGCATTAAATTATTGCAGTCACCTAACATCTCCCATAGATTTCTCCTTACATTTAATGAATGCTGCCATATAGTGACACGCAGTCTGAAAGCACCAGGTACAACAGAGGTATCAGACATCCTGTTACTATCTCTTTTCAGAATGGAAAAGCATTTCAGCTGTAGATATTATATTTCAAAGGCTTTCTTGTAATAGGGGGCATTTTTGCCCATACATGAACCTTTAAATGTGCCATAAACATTTTCCCGACATGGCACGTTTCTGTCTGTCGGCTTTTGCTTTGTGTTGTGGCAAAGAATCAAACAGATTGAAAAAGTATCTTGCTACTTACAATAACCCTAGGATCAAATTCTGCCACTTCTGAATAAGACAAATGCTCCCTGGAGGCAACAGGGTTTACTCATAGTTTAAGGTAGGAGGACCCTTCAGGATCCCTTAATGTCTTTACTCCTTGGGCACTGTGCTTATGCCATGTACTGTTAGCAGAACGACAATGCAAGGCATTTATTTGCAATTATTATTTGGCAGATATGGTTAGATGTTCCAGTCAGAATTTGGGCTTAATTTTGGTACGTGTTGCACTAACCTATGGAAAGCCCATAATCTTCCAACTGCTTTCATAATAGTATTTGAAATCTACATGGTAAACTTCCATTTCCACAATCTTTTGCAAATTATATCCTCACAGGCCCACTAGGAATTAATGAACCACCATTGTTTTCTTTTTATCTAGATATTAAATGACTTTCCCAAGGCCACAGAGTAAGTCAATGGGAGAGCTGAGACTGGTGCTCTGGAGACCATGTCTTCCAATAGCAGAATTCACTGGCAACATCCAGTGCACTAACAAAAAGTTCCTGCACCCTTGCATGTACAAACCAGTTTAGTGGAGAAATTCAGCCTTCAATTTAGACACCATAAACCAGAGAGAGGAAGACAACAAAAATTTCAGGATTTCTGATTCCTTTGCTGTCACGAGTATAAGCATTCACCTCCAAACAATGTCCTTTGTGCTGTTAAAGAATAATACACGAGAGAGTCTAAAAAGGGGTATGTTGTTGGAGATGGCTTGCATTTCCCCTCCCCATTATTAATGTCAGTATCTAGTGGACCAAGCCTCCCCTGGGACTGCCCGGAGTTTGTCTGTATGCAGAAAGCTCTGATGTGGCAGCAGGGCAGACTCTAAGCAGTGGTGTGATTTAATAAGCAGACACTTAAGGCAGTTTACCATGGAGTCAGTCCACTTTGGATGGCCTTCACTAATTTAACACTGGCTGCAGCCCCCAAGCTGGCGTCTCCCTGCTCATTAGGGAGTGGAACGGAGGGCGAGCGGGGGAACAATTCTTGCGTTACATCGATGCTCCAGAGACTTTATTACACAGGGCAGCTCATTTCACTTGGTCCATTGTAAAGAGTTTCAGCATAGAGGGGAGGGTGTGCTTGTTAGGATCCTTCAATGTTGTTATTTTCATTAATTTTCCTTTCTTTCATTTTGGTTGGGGGGGAATGTAACAAAAGGGGACAATAATTGCTATTTGCCTCAGACTTTGAGGAGTCCTTTTCAGCCATTACAGATGAAATTGCATTCTGTACAAGTGTCCATCAGATTTCAGTTCCGGACTCCAGGCTGGTTAGAGGGCAGTGAATTCAGCTACAAGAGTATTTTGCTCCCCTTTTGGTCTGTCCTACTTACAAAGGATGTTCGTCCTTTTAACCCCTAGACTTCTCTCTTTCCCATCAGCTGGGAATACTTCTTGAGCCAAATAAAATGACCTACATTCATTGTTACCAGTGAAGCTATGCTGCTTTTCACCCTCTGAGGCACTGGATCTTAAGTTCTATTCTCTTTTCTTTTATACCAAGGTTTTCAGTTTACTTATCTAGAGACAGACAAAAACAGGAATGGTTCACGGTTTGTAAATTCTTCCTGGGCAGCTATTAGATTTGCAGAACCAAATCTAGAATTAGAAAGACATCTAAACTTTGTCTAAAAAGTAGACACACCTGAACTAGCCGTCAGCTAAGTAGTTTGGATATTGATATCCAGTGGCGTAACTAGGGCAGGGCAACCAACCTAGATGCTGACTTGGGAGCGTAGGGGGAATGGCTGCTGCTGGCAGCTGTGCAGTCACAATCATGATCACATTTGTGGCACAGTGACAACTGGAAGTCACCGCTGCCTGTGTGTCCCCATTGCCCAGCCACATCACTGCATGCTGTTGATAATAGTGACACCACAACAAGAGAGAGTTCAGTCTGAGCTACATCTACCTGAAAAGCTGGGTAAATACACAGGCATTTAGCCCAGGCTGCTCTAGCTACACTGTTTTCAGCACCCAACTTAGCTAACTTGGGGTGGATATATAATGTAAAGTCACATCTTTGAATGAAATTTAAGCATAGTCTAAGGATGTTTGCAGTTGTGTTCAATTATATCTGAAAACCTTTAGAAGTCCTGCCCAGGGTTCAGGAATTATTTTCATTAATGACACTGCCCTAGGCTATACTGCTGTATAATTTCACTCTAAATTAAGCTGGGAATGGCAGCTCTGCAAACTTATTCCCTCAACATACCTACAAAATGGGAGGAGCACAGACCAGGGCTGCCCAAATTTGTGGGCCCCAGGCTACACATCACATGGGCCCCTTGGGACATCCACTGCACAGGCAGTGTGAGCCTCCCTCCCACTCCTTCTGAATCTGCATGAGCAGCATGAGCACCCCCACCACCACCACCACCAGGTGGGTAGCGGACTTACCAAGCCCCTCTGACTGTGCTGCTTTGCCCCAGAGATCCCAGCCAGTACAACAGCAGGAGCCAGAAGGCAGTAGCCGCCAGGAGGGAACTCATGAGCCATTAGTTGGACAGACCTTGCATAAATTATTAAACACGCCATTGATACTACTACATGCCACTGATAATATTAGACTAGTACACATCAACCCACCCTCATGCCTTGACCCAAACCTTGCAAGACCATATCCATTGGTCTCCATTTTCAAGTTACTGAACATCTGTATCTTCCCTTGGCATCTGAGACTGACACTTCCTCAGTATTTTTTTAAAATGAAGCATCAGGATACACAAGGAGGCAAAATCTACAGTATCTACAGTCTGCTTAGTCTGTTGGGAAGAAAGTACCTTACTGCTAACTGAGATGGCGAGCTTCCCCCTATGTGGAATGGGATCTGGACTGAAAACCAAGTGTCATCTGGTAACAGGTGTTGATTTAAAACCTCCTTTGATAAGTTTTTCAGTATGTTTTGTTAGAAATGGGACATAGCTGGGTTAAGAAAGCAATATATTGGCCAAATTGATATTACTTCAATACAAATCTTGTGTTAAGTAGTATCAGCCTTGATTTACACTGGCATATGTAAAATCAAAATTCATCCCTGTCTGATTCTGTTCTCTACCAGTTATAATGGCCATGTTCCTCACTGGATTTTTCTTTCCATTTTAGATCCTTCGGCCTATTTACAGCTAGAATTGCTTTTCATCCTCTTTTCACCTTCACTCTGAAAGAAAGAGGGAAGGTACCTCTTGAAGGGTGCATTTACATAAGGCACTTTACTGTGCAGTAGCATAGTTTGCTGCTCAGTAAGCATGTGCATCTACACGTGCACATGCTTACTGCACAGTAAACTTCACTAATCAAGAATAAATTTGCTACCTGCAAATGCAGGCAGCAAATTTAGTTGCAATTAGCTACTGTGCAGTAGCGCTCTTGTAGATGCCTGACCAGGAGCAAATCTGCTCCCAGTCAGTTGGCCAGCAGGGGGTGGAAGATATCCCTGCTGCCAGGAGCCGCTTACTGCCAGGGTGGACTTTGCCACTGGAGCCCAAGCAGGGACTACGTCCTCCTGTCCTGACAGCAGGGAGCTTCTAGTCTCCTGCTCCAAGACTGTGATTTTGGGGCGAGACCTGTGAGTTCTTTATCTCCCAATGCCAGCTCTGCAACCGTGGGGGCAGCACTGGGAGATCCTTATCTATGGTCATGGAGCTGGTGCTGGGAGTTCCCTGCCGGCAGGAGCTGGGGATCCTATTCCCCATCCAGCTTTGCGATCAAAGAGCTCAGCAGGGAACAGGCTCCCCAGCCTGTTCCTCACCTATCTTCACAAACACAGAGCTGAGCAAGGAACAGGATCTTCAGCCCCTACCCTGTGATCACAGAGCAGGGGCTGAGAACTGTCCCAGTCAGGGGTAAGTTCCAGCCCCTTTCCTGGTCCACTATTGGGGCAGCTAGCAGCAAGACCCCAGCTGGGTAAGAAATCCCACCTCTGTGTCCCTGCCCAGTCCCCCCACCATCGGGGGGGCTCACTGCTAGCTGCCCCACTGATGGATTGGGACAGGGGGCTGTGACCTGCCCCTCTCCTGCAGCTCTTTCTAATTCCCCTGTCCCAGATCAGGAAGCCAGAACCAGGAGCTCCCTGCTGCTGGGGACAGGGGAGGTTGCTCCCCCTCACACCCCAGCAGCAGGCTGGGAGCCTAGAGCTCCCCCTGGTGGTGGCAGGGGCCCATTACAGGGTCCTAGAAAGCAGAAGCAGTTTGCTGCTGCTTCCCTGAACATGTGGATACCTGCCTGGGAGCACTTGTTCACAAGTAGTTTACTCATGAGTAAACTGGTCCTGGATATCATGCATGTGTAGACACACCCGAAGAAATGTATTATGTTGGCACTGCCAAGGAACTCAGAAAGACACACCTGGC
Organism: Crocodylus siamensis; assembly: GCF_052110815.1. NCBI lineage: Eukaryota > Metazoa > Chordata > Crocodylia > Crocodylidae > Crocodylus > Crocodylus siamensis. The sequence goes on from NC_143403.1 coordinate 52,033,883, forward strand.
ACATCTACATGTGATGCTATAGCAAAGTAGTGGCTAAAAATAACTGCACCTGGTGTACGGTGCAGTATGGGCTGCTACCGCACCATGCTTTAGCGCTTCCAAAAGGAAGTACTAAAGCATGGCACAGTAGCAACACTGCCATACATATATGTGTAAATGGGCCCACTGTGACTCACAGTACTCTTTCTAGGTCTGCAATTATGCACAAACAAAGTAAAGCTATAGCTTAATACCACAATCTAGCAGTAAGTGTTTTCATAGATTCATAGATTTTAAAGCCAGAAGGGACCAATATGATTCATTAGTCTGACCTTCTGCATAAAATACGCCATCCAGCAGCTCCAGTAGTGGAGGGAACTACTCTTCGCAACTATGTTAAGTGAACATTAACAAGACCAATATCTTGCAGTTCAAATGAAGGCATATTTTAAGAAAAACACAGTCTCAATTTGCAGACTACAAGTGATGATGAATTAACCACATTCTCTAGAAATCTGTTCCAACAGTTGATAACCCTGCCTGCTAAATTTTTGTTTTCAATTTAGGTCCACCTAGAGTATAGCCAAGCTCAGTGCTCAGAAGTCTGTGCCCTTGGAGATACTGACAGAGTCAAGCTGCTCAGAATGTGCAAGAAAAGAGGATGATTAGTTGATTATCAGTGGTAATACATACAATGGGACTGAAATGATCAGTAGATCTGGAATTCAACTGAATAGTCCCCTAGTACATATTGTCAGGGATCTTGTGAGGTAGCTTCTTTCCTTTGGGTTGTTTCCCAGGAAACTGGAGAGATCTCATATGATCAATACACTGTGACTACAAAGACTGTGGATGGGGTGCTGGGAGACTGAAGTCTTTCCCTATACCCTGTATATTATCTAGCATGGAAGAATATGGGAAGGACTTAGTGCTTCATCCAGTCATTGTACTTTAAACGTGTATTTCTAAAGGTAATTATGTGCCTCTGATTCAAATCAATGGGAGTTATAATTGTTTGAATAACGTTAGAAATCTGCCATGTGGTGTCCACACAGATGTAGTTTAGCCAAGTGGTAGCAGACAATGTAGCATTTTCCATGAAAGGAGCTGCAGCCAACTCTGAGCTGCTAAGTACTAGGAGTGGGGAATGGGGAGGGGACCATGGGAGAACCTCTGCCCACTCCCCCAGCACCCCACTCCATGGCTGCCCCCACCAGCCCCAGCTCCCTGTACTTTAAAAAAAAGCCCCAGCTCACTGGGTGCTTCCGGACAGGGGGGCAGTCCCTGCTGCCCCCCACTGCCCCACAATCCACAGGGGGCTCTGCTTGAGCCCCCTAAATCCCCCATAACTCCCCCAGCCCCCGCACAGCTGTCCCACCTGGGCCAGCCCTGGCCCTTTAGGAAAAAAAAGCCGAGAAAAGCCCCAGGATTCATTGCTTCTGCAGCAGCCTCAGGGCTTCAGGGGCTCATGCAGAGCCCCGCCGTGTGGCGCAGGGCACCAGGGTCACCCCCCACTGGCAGAAGTGGTGAGTTTTCTCATTTTTTTTTCTTAAAGGGCTGGAGCTGGCCCAGGTGGGGTACCCATGGAGGGGCTGGGGGAGCGAGGGGGGCTTTGGGGAGCTTGTGCAGAGTCCCCCATGCAGCATGGGGCAGTGGGGGGCAGCAAGGATTGCCCTCCACCCAGCAGCACCTGCTGAGTCAGGGCTTCTTTTTTTAACAAGTGCGGGGAGCTGGGGCAGGCGGGGCAGCCATTTCTGGGCTGGGAGAGCAGGCAGCGGATGGGCCTACCTGATTTGGAGATTCGACAACAGCCAAATCTCCAAATCAGATTCGGCTGAATCAAATCGGGACAGTGATTCGAATTACCAAATCGAATCACTGTCCCCCAAATCAACTGAATCTGAATCCAAAGCCAATACTAGCCACTTTGCACCAGCTGGCACCAGCCCTGTTTTGGTGAATACGGCACCAAAAATGTCATCAGAAATCAATAAACACAAATCAAGAGGCAGAGTACAAATCAAGAAAATATACTAATATGTCAATCAGCATGTCACAGAGGGTTCCAACAGGGTGCTCAGCAAGTATTTTGATACTATTTGCCACAGAATAGTGGAACATCATTATGATAAAAGAGTGGTGATATTCACAAACCAAACCCAAGTATAATGTGAATACCACCAAATCCCTGCAGAAGGGGCATATTCACCATGGTACACACAGTAGAAATTATGCCTGCAACAATTTCAGCTGGTGCTGGCTGGCTGTATTAAATAACTGTATGACCCAACTGTCAGTGAAGTGTGCACATTACTGCTCTGTAATCACAGATACACAACCACTTGGGAACGATCTCTCCAAGAGAATGCCATTTTTCTGTCACAGAGGATATTTTCATGCTATTTTGTACATATTCTACCAGTCTGTTTTGTTGACCAAGAAATTTGAGGTCAGACATAGGAAAGCGGGGGGAGAAAGTGAAGTAATGTAGAAGAGACTGAAGAAGAAAGAGGGAGAGGAAGAGAGAGGGAAAGAGAAAGGGAAAGAGAAAGAGTACTTTGAGACAGAAAAGACAAAAAATCTAAAAATGAAAAAAGGAGTGATAAAAGCAGACCTTAGAGGAGGAAAGAGTGGCAAAGAACATAGTTGATGATGGCAGTGATGAACACAGTCTGCAGATGCCAATCAGTAGGGCTATGTAAAACTTCGGCAGCTGTTTCATTTCAGAGGTGTTTTGGCCATTTCAGCGCCCAAAACACCAAATCTGAATACGAACAGAAGGCTCTGAAACATCTCCGAAACGAAATGGAACCATCCAAAGCATTTTGGAATGTTTTGGACATTCTGGAATGTTTTGGAGGTGGGCTTGCAGGAAACAGAAACTCAAAAGAGGGAGGGGAAAGGGGGGGGAAGGACTGCTCTGATATTGATATCTGTAGCTAGCCAGTGTCTACGATCTGTCCTTGAGGTCCCTTCCAATCCCAGTGCTCTGGGGGAGGGATGGAGAAAAAACATAGTAGGTTGTGAACTGCTCTCTGCCTTGTGTGGTATCTGTCTCTTGCAGCACAAGCAGCAGAGCACAGCATCTAAAGTGTCTAGGCTGGTAGCAGTAGGTAGACAGTTGCTACCAAGTTGTAGCCAGCCATTAGCCAATCCTTTCTGAATTACCCTTGCCTACCATCCCTATTGTTAATCACTTTCAAATATTTCTTCCCAAAAATCCTGTTACTTATTGTTGTTATTTTTTTCCCACCCCAAACAAAAGGAAAGCTGTGCTTTGCCTGGTAGTGTCTCATCACTGTGCACAAAAGCACTATACATATATACACACAGGCACACATTTTTCAGCACACCAAACATGAAGCATGCTAAAAAGGCAGGTGCCCAGTCTTCTGGCAGGGAGGGTAGCGGGGGCAGAGGGGCCAGAGGGAGAGCTGCAAGTTCCTCCCCCCCCAACATGGACACACTCTCTTCCCTAGCAGTCTGAGGCTTCTGCTGCTAGTGGGAGCAAGAACATGGGAGCAGTGTTGGCATCTGCCCCACCTCCATTAACACCAGCAACAATAATAACCCCCAGCACCACCAGCATGACAGTCTCCTCCACCCCAATTTCAGTTCCCAGCCTGCGCCTTCCAGTGCCAGAGGAGAAGCTGGATCTAGAAGCAGTGGAGCTGAATGCCATAGCCAGAGAAGTTCTAGGGAAGGAGCAGGAATCTGAGTTTGTGCTCCACACTCCTCAAAGTTCACCTACAGCCGGGTCTCCTTCTCCAGAAGGCACTGCAGGGGAGCTTGTGGGGGCAGGTGGCTCAGCTTCCCCTGTCATTGTGCCTCTGTCTGCTGAGGATAAGGCAGGATCTGCACCCACACCTCAGAAGTGAGGGGGTAGCATAGTGTGGGATAATTCTGAGGTGATAGATGATCCCACATATGCTATCTGCCTGCACTGCCGATGCAAGACCAGCCAAGGCAAGGAGGTGAAACACTTCAGCACTATGGGGATGCTGATGCCCTTGCCTTTGTTCTCCCTCAGCCTAGCACCAGTGGGAGTGTGCCCAAAAGGAAGTCTCTCTCTCACTCCAAAGCCCCCAGAAGCAGAGGCAAGCCACCCTGGACCCGTGGTCGAAAGGCAGAGGGAAAGGGGGGGTGCATTCCAAAGGCGAGCGAGGTCATGCAGAGAAGTGGGGAGATGTTTGCTCTGGATGGCCAGCCCTTCTCTTTCGTTGAGCAGCCAGGGTTCAGGCAGCTCATGGCCCCATCATACCATGTGCCCTCACCAGCCAGTCAGTGAAAATGTAAATTGAGGTGTCAGGGGGTGAGGGACAGGCTGGGAGGTGTGGGGGGAGGGGAATATAGCAGGTAAAAATAGAGAGGTACCTGGGGAGTTGGATGTTGGGTGGGTTATAGTGTGTCATAAATCCAATGTCTATACTGAATCCATGAGTTTCTATATCTAGGAGGTTGATGAAGTGAAGTTCACAGGCTCATCTGTGAAAAGTGGTTTGTAAATTCCCTTTGAGGATCAGGCCTGAAAGACTGGATACAGAGTGGCTTTCTTGTGAGAAATGTGCCCCCACAGGCGGTTGGGTATTCTTGTCTGTAATAGATTTCCAGTGTGCATTCATTCTGGTGAGCAGTTGTTGCTTGGTGTCGCCTATGTATTTTTCATCAGGACATTTAGTGCGCTGGATGAGATATATAACATTTCTGGATGTGCAGCTATAAGATCCAGGAGTGGTGATGGTTCTGTTGTGGAATATAGTAATTGTGAGTGTACTGGAGATATGTTGGCAGGTTTTGCATTTCTTGTCTGGAACCATTCACCATGATTTGGGCTGTAGGTAGTTTGCTTCTGGTGATGAGGTTAGTGAGGTTCAGGGCTTGTTTGAAATTACAAACCACTTTTCACAGATGAGCCTATGAACTTCACTTCATCAATCTCCTGGATACAAAAACTCATGGACTCAATATAGACATTGGATTTATGACACACTAAACCTGCCTGACATCTGACTCCTCTCCACCTTTCCAGGTACCTCTCCACTTTTACCTGCTACATCCTCTTTCCCACCGCCCCTCCCCCAGCCTGTCCCTCACCCCCTGACACCTGAATTTACATTTTCACTGACTGGATTTCTTGCATGCATACCAGCCTCTGGATTCTTCACTATTCATTCCATCCAGGAAAAGAACAGACCAACCGTAGATGCCTTCTCAGCCTGACAAAGGGTTTTTAAACCCAAAAGCTTGCTAAGATATACTTCTCCAACAATTCAGTTAGTCTAATAAAAGATATCAGAGATACCCTGGACTGCTGCATGCTGGAACCAGGACCCAAAGCAGGGTTAAAGGGCCAGGGGCCCACTGCAAGGAATGCCCAAAACAAGAGACTCGGGATTCCAACTGGCCTGAAGGTGGGGCCAGGGCCTAAGGGAGAGCCAAAGGTCCTAGAGAGGGAACTGCAGCTGGAGAGGATGACAAATGCAATCTATGAGGCATGGGCTACAGTGTAGGGGAGGTACGGAGCTGCAGAACGGATGTCACCCCAAGACACTTAAAAGGGCAGCCTCCTGCCCCAAGAGGGATGGGTGGTTGGCCCAGAAACAGGTGGGCAAGTAGAGATCTAACCAGCACTAGGAAGGCCCCCGTTACAGGCTGCTATCCCTGCTGGTTTCATCCCACTCTGCCTACACACACCCAAGTGACACAAGTTTTGCTTTTAGAAGCTTGAGGTGCAGTTTCACAGAAACCCTTGCACCTATCTCCTTGAAACCTGACAGGCTTCATGCCCTGGGAAGAGGCTACCATCCTGGCTGTTTTCATCCTGCTCTGCCTTAACACACACACATTACATGAGTTTTGCTCTGAACAGTTTGAGATGCAGTTTCACAAAACCCCTGCACCACTCTGCCTGAAACCTGGCAGTGTTTATGACCTCAGAAGGGGCTACCATTTCGGCAATCTTCATCCAAATCAGGCTATAAATGACAAAGTTATACGCATTTTAATGATTCCCCATTATAGACTATGGCTGAATTACCAACACAGCGTCAAAACTATGAAACAGATTTGGCTGAATTGAAAAGGAACAGTGATCTGAAACACCAAAATGAATTACTGTCTCTCTGAAATGGCCAAATCCAAAACTGAATCAAAACATAGGAGTTTTGCACAGCCCTACCAATCAGTACTGGGATCTCCTTGTGCTAGGGACTGTAGAAGGACTTATGAAGATTCATTCCATGCCCTGAAGTCTCTATCCCTGCAATCTAATGTTTGGAGCTTGCAAGCCCCATTGGCTTCAAGAACTAAAGAAAAAAATGTAAAAGGAGGAAGAAATGAGGACAGTTTATTACAAAAATAACACAGGTAGAATATAAAACACAAAGAGAGAGAGAAAGTAGAGAGAATATCAAAGAAAATTAAATGGCTTATTTGAGTGCATCATCAGGATGCTATGCCAAAATATAATTCAGTGCCAAGAAGTTTTTGCTTCCCAAAACCTGTGTGCACCTCGCACTAAGCTCATGCCTTCCACAAACCCTGTCCCTGATGCTCCTGGGTGCTCTGGCTTTATATATCATCTATACCACGAAATGTACAAGATTCCTCCCTCAAAGGAGGAATCTTTCCTGTGAGCAGTAATAAATACAAGAAAAAGCATCACAAAAGCAAGTAAAGTAAGAAAAGTTCTCACAGATATTCATGGAGCCACAAACAAATATATTCTGATACTACTGTAGAATTGCAATTAGGTCTGTACATTTAACTGAACAGTTCTTTCTGCAGCTATTTAATGGTATGACAGTTAGAAACTAAAAACATTTTATAAATCATTATGATTTTTAGCAAAGACAAATTGTAGGTTCTATTGTTCACTGGAAATGAACTTTTAGAAAAGATTATGGGGCAAAGCAAAACAACAACAACAAAAAGGCAAAGAGTAAAAAAGGAAGGGAAGGAGGAGGAAGGTAATTACCTTCTCCAAGCCAGGACTGGACAGCTCCTGCTGAAATTAAATTGTCATTAACAGGCAGGGCTGCTCATAGGTAGGGTGACCATATTGGCTGCTTGCAGACATGGAAAAAACAATAAACGGCACTTTACTGGAAGAAGTGCATTAGTTTGACTCAGCTCCCCAGCAACTGTACAGATTGGGTACTTCAGCAGGGCTTGTTAGCACTTTTATCTAAACCTGATTCAATCAGCTATTAGAGGGCTTTTCTGGGCATGTGCAGCACTTGACATGGGGACAAACCAAGGAGCTTAAGGGGCTTTGAGGGGGTGGGGTTCATGTCTGCAAGCAGTCATTATTTTTAAGGAAATCTGGGGCACTCGCCCTTCCCCCGACCCCCCACTGATCCCTGCCCTACGCATGGGATCTGGTGCGCAACCCAGACCACCCCTCACCTCTAGCCACTGCTTTGGAGGGTGCCAAAGGGTGCCAAAAAAAGTTCACCCAGAGTGCCCCATGCACATGCACAGACATGCTCACAGCAGTGCTCTCCCCCAAACCCAGTCTATCCCAATGCCAGGCAGAAGGAGCAGTGCCCAGCCCAACCTGCCCCCTACCTCCAACTGCTGCTCAGGAGGAGCCAAGCCAGGCAGTGTGGGTGGGGTGGCACCACTCTGCGACTTTTTTTCCATTTTTCACCAAACAGCCAGGACAGCCTACAAAATCTGGGACTGTCCTGGCCAAACCAGGATGTATGGTCACCCTACCCATAGGCCTTCTCATGTGGGCACAGGGATTCTTTTAATGCTAATTTGTAAAAACACTGGTTGATTAGAAACATTTCAGTCACCATGTTGGTTCAGACAGTGATCTAGCTAGCTCAGGAATCTCTCACCAACCGTGACCATTTCAAGATGTTTCAGAAAATGTTGCAGCATAAAATTAAGAAATATTACTCCTATAATTGAAGCTTCTCTCTAATTCCCATCAGTGAGTGGTTGGGTTGTGCACTGAAGGAGAAGTCTGGCTTTTAAAGGAGATACTTCAAAAGTAAACAATCCCAATCTTACAGATGTCTCTTCATATGAAGAAAGGTTGGATGTTGATGGCTGGAATAGGAAAATACAAAGGAAAAAGTAAGAATGGAAAACAGAAGAAAAGCAAAGAATGTAAAGGAAAGAGAAATGGTTGCCCACTGGAATTGGTCATGGTGCCTAGAAGAATGAAGAAGCAATTAAAAGTGAGTTAACTTGGAAGGTGAGAAAATAATACAGTAATCATAACTACCCACAGCCTCTCATGTATCACTATCCCCACACTTCAAAATGGCAGCAGAGGCACTTTATCTAAAGCTTGTCAATGAGCTTTAGTTAAAATGTCCTTGCTCCCATTTTGAAGTGGGGGGATGCTGATACACAAGATGCGGAGACTGGTTGGAGCATACTAATTAGCATGCTCCAGTAGGCTCGATTTGTTACACATTGAAGTAGCCTCCCAGCTCATGTATAGACACCCTAATAACCTCCATTATTTGTCATTGCCATTCTACAAATTTGATTGGGAATTAAATTTTTGTTTAGTTTAGATAAGTAACTTGGACAGAAAAGATACCTATATTGGGCAGAAGAGCCTCCAATTAAAAAAAGAAAATAATGACCAGGCATGCAGCCATTTTGTGTAGCAGTTCCTAATGTCCTAATACTATGTCAGTACTCAAGGTCTCCAGAGACAGTAATCTTGTGTGTTCAGAGAGGCTTTAGTTCATGCAAGGTCAGAGTAATTGTGCATGATTAATGGTTTATCTCTTCCTGAAAGCCTTACACAAAGGCTCCAAACCAAGTTAGTCGTAATTCCATACTCCTTATAGTCCGTTTAAAGGAGCAGAATCCTATTTCCTGTTGGTGGGGCCAAGAAGGTTGATTTTATCTATCAGAGCTGGCAAAAGGACATTAAAAAAAAAACCCACTGCCTTGGAAATAGGTCCCCCAAGCATCAGGACAGGTACCCACCATACAGCCTCCTGGCAATGTGAATATATCATCCAGGAAAAAGAAAAGATGCTGCAATACATACTACAGTATTTTTAACTCCTAAAGCAAACATGGCAGTCCTGAAACCCTCTATCTTTTGCTTTTTCACAGCATTACTATAAATCCTAATTCAAGACTAGGACACATGCTAAATTAATTCTCCTTTCTGTACAGTGCTAGAACTCATTTTAAGATTCTATGTTTAGTCTATGGCCTTACTTACAGGAAGGTTAACTTTTAAGCAGTTATGGCTTCATTCATAATCATTAGTAGCCAATCATGCCAACTGAATTATTCCTGAGAGATATCTGAAATGATAACCCTTTTTTCAATTCATGCATCATTTGCAAGTAGACCCTAATTTCTGTAAATGTTTTTGTCATTTGTAACTATTCACTGGAGAATTTTGCAGATGATGGACTATTTGTAAAGTGTTCAGTGGAGAGCTATTTACATATTCATGTCATGTAATTGGACACTTAAGTCAGATGCCATTGTTTCTCATTTCTGATTGGATGACCAAAGCCATTTAAACAGGAGAATAATAAATGTTTTTGTTTATACCCCATAACCCTTTGTTCTCCCGTGAATATAACATTCAGATGAAGCGTAACTTTCCTGGTGGTTTTGTGTAAATGCAAATCCATTTGTTTCAGCATTGTTCACTAATAGCAAGTAACAAGGGATCACAGAGCTAAATCAAATAACAGCTTGCAAGTCAAATGCTTTTTTGCTTTTTGGCAAACACTATATTCCAACATCACACCAGAACTAGTTTCAGTCTGTGAAACTGAAGCACTCTGTATTTTATTTGGAGAAATAGCAAAAAGTTGATAGGTCTTCCAAGATGCTCAACCTTAACAAACTAGGTTCTAGTCCCCCTATTAGACATGCAAGTGGACTTAGGTGCCTAAGTTCTGTTCATTTTCAACCTGCCTGAGTTTCTGAAAAAAGAAAAATAAATAAAGTGGGTGAGGCCTTCCTTTTCCTTGCTGCTTTTTTGTGACTCAATATTATGAGTCAGTGGATGTATCTTATAAAAACAGATGTATTACAATTTTCAGGGAGCTGAGGTGATCAACTTAAATTGCCACATATAAAATTTAGGTTATATGCTATGACTAACTTTTTAACTATAAGTATAGGTAAGCATTGGAACAGGCTACATAAGGAGGCTGTAAAATCCCCTCCACTGGAGGATTTTGAGAACAGGTTGAGTAAACATCTATCAGAAATGAACTAAGAATACTTATCCACCAACGAAGCAGGGGGATGGACTACATGATCTCTTAAGATCTTTTCTAGTGCTACATTGCTTCTATTCCTATTTGTCTGAAAAAAAATTGCCCTGCCCTCAATAAGATAACTACATCCTATGCATTCTGGTCATCTATGGATTTAGGCCTGTTGTATAATTAACAGCTTTGGAGAAAAGATGATCTAGTAGTCAGCTAGCAGTATTTCTTAGCCAAGTTTCTATCACACAGACATGCTCAGAGACCTGTACTGTGATACACTCATGCTCAATAGAGTATTCTCATTACAGGTCCTGATAATGGCTGGGGCAGTCTCTTGAATTCAGCCTAGACTGTAAAATGACAGTGGACTGTCTGTGCTTACTTATGCCTGGTTGAAACATCCAGTAATAAGGTAAGTGCAGCATAGCTAGGTGGACCTAGACTGTCCAGCACCAGGTAGGTACACAGGACACTAATCTGAGTGACTAAGAGATAGAGACTTGTAGGCTTTGCCAGGGCTGGGAATCAGGTGTCCTGATAGCCCTGGTTTCTTGGTATCTAACTAGTTTGTTTTCTTCTGGGTCTGAAAGCACGTGACCCATGAAGTTGAATGAGATGCTGCAACTCAGCTCACCTTCCCAAAATCTGTGTTACTTCTCAGTGTCAGAACACAGCAATGTATAGGACAGAGTCAAACCCAGGTAAAACAGTGACTTGCTGTGTCAAATATGCCAGTCTCTAGCTTTTTGATCAACATTGATTCCCAGAGCATTTCCACATTACCTACATTTCCAGTACACACTATCTGAAAATGACATGAGGATATAATAATCGCCCACACCAAATCCTTTGCTACAGATTTAAAACCACAGGCGCTGGTCCTGCCTGCCTGCCCAAGTCTGTTGTTTTGCTGTTCCTCGGCAATGACTGTAACAGTAGGAAACTGCTCTGGCTTGGGATACAGAGTCTCTGCCAGTATGGTAGCAATATATCTTTCCAAACTTTCTTTGCTGGCTCATGTTGTAACTGTAATTCAGTCTAGCTTGTGGTTGCCATGGAGCTAAGGCCTAGATTTCTTCCCTCTTGACCTCTTTTCTCCAGAGATGGGGTGGAACTGCAGTGTCAGGTTAACCAAAATGCTGATCTACTTTGATCTGCAGCCCAGGCCACAAGCCTGACTTGGGAAGGGAAAATAATTCACAAGGTAATCCTAAAAGAGAGAAAGCCAAAAGCAGTTTGGTTTCTGAGGCTTCCCCTATTTCCTTTTCAAATGTGACATCATGAAAATGGTAACAAGTAAAAAATGTTGAAAGGTCTTTCTATTTTGCTCTTCATCTCCTTTTTTCTCCCTGACATTTCCTCTACAAATGATACTTGAATAAATGCTGAACTACTTAAAATAAGCCCAGGAAAGTACCAGCAAGATGTGTACATAGAAAAGCCAAGTAATCCCTTAATTTTATTTTCATGGCAGTCATCCCTTTCCCCATCCTCCCCAACAATTTCTTGGGCAAGTTGTTTTTGTGTGAATGGGACTGGTAGACTCTAGGCCCTGTTATATCAAAATTAGATGCTAAATTCCCTTGGGCTTACTTACTTACCTTATTCAGGTTAGGTTATACATTGCTTATGCTAGTGAGGACCAACTTGCACTAGTTTATTTTTGAAGTCAGCCTACTCAAGTGAATTTACCAGTTTTTAAGGACAAAGAGCACTGTTATGAATATCTGCCCAGTGTGTCACCATCTACCTGCCATAAATTCTGATTGAGTTAGTATATAGTATACCTCTTGGAAAGACAATTCCACTCTTAATTTGAAGACTGCAAATGACCATGCATTCGCCATTTTTTGGGCAAGATGTTCCAGTTACCATTTTGCCTGGGTTGGACCCTATCCCATATGTTGTTGTGTTATGACACTGATTGATGATGTAGATTATGGAGGGAATGTTGAATTGTGACATCTCATTCAGGTTCATGGGCCACATGCTTTCAAATCCAGAAGAACACAAAGTTGGCTTTCATTTACAGCTCATGAAGCCCCACTGAATTCCACAAGATGAGATCACATATTAGAAAGGAAAGGAGAGTCAATAAGTCAGTCAAGAGTAGCTGTGTAAAGGAAAGAAAGGTAGCACTGCCTAATATTATTTAGTGTGGACAAGTACAGTAAATGCAGGATCTTTTTCCACAGTGACCCATCAACAATATGTCTCAGAACCTAGATGAGAGCATGTTATTATGGGTCTGGTACCCCACTTTTCCTTCCATTGTTCTCCCAGGGAACCTCACTTTGGATCTAGGTGCCTCCTACTACTTCAGGTTGGATATGCCACACAGCTTAGTCAACGTGTCCACTGCCTAATGGTCTACTCCAATTGTTGACTGACAAAACACACACACACATACACACACACACACATTCACCGCACGTATGCACAACCCACCCAATCCCAAACTGCAGTACCAGGTGCTTCTGTTTTTGAGCTTTCCATAGATTGAAACTGCTGTCACTTGTTTAGTGTTCTTATGCAAAGAGGCACTAGGAGGGTAGATCTATATAGTCAAATGATTTACAGTGGATTCCACTTTATAGAATCGCTGGTTAATAGAATCAGCTGCTTATTTGAATCAATATGGGAAAACCAAAACCATTTGCATATTATTACATGTAAAAATTGCTCATATTATTATCACAATTTTTGGGTTTTGGAATCCTTTTACCAGAGAAGCCTGGGGATTTTGCAGTTTTGTGAGGAGGCCTCTGCAGGCTGGCAGAGTTCCAGCCTGCAGGGGGCTGGGAGGGAGCAGGAGGAGGGCAGGCAGGCGGCGCCATGTGGACGTATGGTACATGCACATGGCCCCAGGCAGCCTGTAGGGACTGTGGGGGGGAAGGGGAGGGGGCCAGGGGGCTGTGGGGAGGACTGAATATCTGGTTTTTTTTAAAAACAGGTCCTCTTTTAATGGAATCAGCTGATTAATAGAATCAAATCACCATTTCCCAAAGTGAGTCCAATAAGAGGAATCCACTGTAGTATGGTTTTCTTGCCATCTGCACATAAACAAAGGATCTATTTGAAATAGGCCCAAGTAATGCTGAGGTAGGGGAAAGGGCTGCATCTTCTTCATAAAAAAATATGTGTAAACAGGCGTGAAATGATGAGCATGCAAGGACGTGAACAGGTTTTTCTTTACTGGCAAAGCAGTGTATAGAAGGAACTAAATCAAAGGTGATCATTGAGCCTAAAGATTTAACTTTTTTATCCTCTTGGAAGTCAGCATAGGAGGTTCTTGAACATGTTTTCTGAATTTACAGTTAAAATAGACATGCATGTAGCATAAAACATGCTATACGTAGATATGCCATGGTGAAAGGATCCACACATAGCAAGTTACAGGTAACTGAACAAGGTTCCTGAAGCATCCTTCCAGTCCAAATCCCTGCTTAGTGATGTACAAGCAAATACTGTATGTACATATTATATCTCACATTTGGTACATGACACAGTAAGGAACTGGTTAACCAAAGAACAGGAAACCTCTCATAAATTGGTATTACTTTTAGTAACTTAAAGGTTGTCACTTGCTTGTTTGGACTGGTGCTCTAAAACCCAGCATCCTGGTATACAATCAAGTGACTAATAACTTAAACTGGGTATGTAAGAATGTGAAATACACTGGACCAGAGCCATGACATACCTACATCTAGGAGAGAGTGGGCACATCTACACATACATTTGATCCAGGATCAGTTTACATGGAGCTGAGCAGAGAACAGGCTCCCCAGCCTCCACCCTACAATTGCGGACTGGGGAATAGAACTGTCCTGGTCAGAGGAAGGACCCAGCCCCATGCCCCGATCGGTGATCAAGGCATGGGCTTGGAAAGAGCTGCAGGGGAGGAGGAGGTCCCAGCACCCTGCCCTGAACTGCCAGTAGGACAGCTAGCAGTTAGTCACTGCTAGCTGCCCCACTGGCAAATGGGGCAGGGGGCTGGGACCTACTCTAACCCTGCAGCTTATCACCCAGCAGCCCCACAACCATAGAGCTGGTGCTGGGAGATAAGGATCTCTTATCCCCCCACTTCCCAATCATGATGGTGAAGCAGGGGCTGGAAGATAAGGATCTCCCAGGCCCCACTCCCCGATTGCAAACTTGGTGTAGGGGGCTTGCTGCCAGGGCAGGGCAACATAGTCCCTGCCCAGACTCTGGTGGCAGAGCCCCCCTGGGCAGCAGGCAGCCCTGGGGCCAGGGAGCAATCTCCCACTCCTTGGTAGTTAATTGATTGGGAGCAGATTTGCTCACAGTCAGGTGTCTACACAAACGCTACTATGCAATTACTAACTGAAAGTAAGTTTGCTACTTGCATTTGCAGGTAGCAAATTTACTCAGGATTAGCAAGGTTTACTTCCCAGTAAGCATGTGCATTTATAGGCACACACGCTTACTGCACAGTAAACTATACTACTGCGCAGTAAAATGTCTCGTGTAGACACGCCCACTGATAAATAAATGCTTTTCAGACATACAAGTTTGATTTTAAGACAGTTTTGGGAAGTGCAGTGTTGAGAGGTCAGTTTAACGAACTGGAAGTATTTGAGAAAAGCTTCCAGTGAGGTCAGTAGGAGTTACGCCTGGAAAAGTTCAGAGCAAAAGCTGCTTAAGAACTTCAGCATTTCAGAAGTTTTTCAAAAATACTTAACCACTGGACACACAACACATTTATCCTACTGTAATTTGTCTTTTTGCTGTTACTTAAAAAAGCAGCAAACCCAGGATATATGCTGATACAACTCATTCAATTCCAGTATAGCATTACTCCAGGAAAATTAAGGAGTGTAACTACACTAGTACAAATTGCAGTGGTATAGGTATTATCTGCTTCCCTGACACCTAGTGGCAAAACACTATGATAGTGCTTACTGGAAGGTAGATCATCTGTCTGCTTACCATCCTGTAAATTACATCCATCTATGAAACCCATGTAAAACATACAAGTATCCACATGCTGTGTGTCCATGACCTTAGAACACAGGGGGAAATTTCAAAATGCATAATGCATTTAGACACCCTTTTTTCCCTCATTGGGAAATTGGTACCTAACAATCATTTGTACCTTGGCAAATCTCCCTGCATGTTACTAAGTCAATTAGATATTTCTTAGCATCCAAACCCTGACCTATGAAGCTTAATATAGGAGTCATTGATCAGTACTGGACCAGTTTTTCCAAAATAATCTGTTACCTCAGGTGCAGTCTGGGTGCTGAGTAATTTTGAAAATCTGGCTAGTTATTCAGGAGCCAAACAGGGAACTGAGCTCTGCCAAAATATCTAGCAGCGGTTATGGGTGCTGAACACTTGCTTTTCTGATACTGAGCTCCCTAGAAAACATGATTCATATTGGGCCAAACATCCCTAATGTTAGCCCACACTGAAGTCAGAGTAAAGATAAATCTGGACCACTGCATATGGTAAAAAAAACTATTTGTGTTTCCCCTGCTCTGCACAAACAAATACATTTTTTACTGATTTTCATAGGAAACACACACACATATTTAAAGACAGTATGGTTGTTTATACATCATGGAGAAGAGGTGAGTAGGATGAGAAGCAAGCTGGAAAATACCCTGAAAAAGCAATGCTTTAAACCAGATGCTTTCACATCATAGTTCAATATAAACTATGCAGTCTGATGTCCAAGGGACAGTGTGTCATATTTCAGTGTTAGATTTCCCTCCCTACGGCAGTGTTTTACATTCCAACCTTACAACACAAACCCATACAGCCATTATAAATAGTAAAAGAGTGCCTGAAGTGTCTCTCAGGAGTGCTCAGAGACCCTTGAGGGAATTACAGCATGGTTTTATTCTGGGGGACATCACTTATCTGATCAGCTGTGCCACTACTGGACATCAGCACTGACTCATGATATGATAAGGTATACAGCTACATCAGGGAACCAACATGGCTCAACTACACTGCAGTGAGGCACCATGACCCTTCAGTCCCTGAAAACAGCAATTATACTCACATAACTTCACTTTTACAAATCTTAATTTTACAGGTACCTTTCTTTTTCTAAAATGAATGGATTCCCAGTTCATAAGGAAATCTCTAGGATTCAGACCTCCCACTGCTTCTCCTCATTCCCATCCTAAGGAACCCACCACATACTTTCTGGAAACCCTATAACTCACACAGAAATATCCCTAATCCACATGTACATATCAACACACATACACAGGTGCATCCTCACACCCATACTGCAGAACAACACAATCTGCACTGCCCATTAATCATTCACATCACTGAATGATGCTTGATATCTGGGGTAACCAACGACAGGGTCGGTTGTAGCTGCAGTCCCAGCATGTCTGGGGGCA
Source organism: Crocodylus siamensis (assembly GCF_052110815.1). Lineage (NCBI taxonomy): Eukaryota > Metazoa > Chordata > Crocodylia > Crocodylidae > Crocodylus > Crocodylus siamensis. The sequence goes on from NC_143403.1 coordinate 52,050,465, forward strand.
CAGGGATGTTTACTCTATGTATCCGTAGTGATATTCAGTCTCCTGAAAGTGGGAGGGGAAAAGCAGAACCATGGTCATGAGCCCAGCAATTCCCTTACACCCTAGTCAGGCCACACAATGTATGCACCAGGATGGTCAGTTAAAGGATTATGCCTCATTAAGCACAGTGACTTGGCTCAATTTGCATAGTTTCATAGTTAGTAGGGTCGGAAGGGACCTGAGCAGATCATCAAGTCCAACCCCCTGCCATGGCAGGAAAGAGTGCTGGGGTCAAATGACCTCGCCTAGGTGTTCATCCAGCCTCCTCTTAAACACCCCCAGGGTAGGAGCCAGCACCACTTCTCTTAGAAGTTGGTTCCAGATCCTAGCCGCCCTGACCGTGAAGTAGCACCTCCTGATGTCTAGTCTGAACCTACCCTCTGCCAGCTTGTGACCATTATTTCTAGTCACTCCTGGCAGTGCTCGGGGGAACAGGGACTCCCCCAATGCCTGCTCGTCCCCTCTGACTAGTTTGTAACAGGCCACTAGATCCCCCCTCAGCCTTGTCTTGTGGAGGCTGAACAGGTTCAGGTCCCATAGCCTGTCCTCGTAGGGCCTGCCCTGCTGCCCCCTGATCATGCGAGTGGCCCTCCTCTGGACCCTCTCCATGTTGTCCACATCCCTCTTGAAGTGTGACACCCAGAACTGGATGCAGTACTCCAGCTGCGGCCTGACCAGTGCCGCATAGAGGGGGAGGATCACCTCCCTGGACCTGCTCGAGATGCATCTGTGGATGCATGACAAGGTACAGTTGGCCTTCCTGACTGCATCCCCACACCGCCTGCCCATGTTCATCTTGGCATCAATGATGACTCCAAGATCCTTTTCTGCCTCTGCACTGAAGAGAAGGGAGTTCCCCAACCTGCAGGTATGGTGCTGGTTCTTCCTCCCCAGGTGCAGCACCTTGCACTTGTCAGTGTTGAATCCCATCCTATTCTCATCCGCCCACCCCTGTAACCTATCTAGGTCTGATTGCAGCCTATTCCTCCCTTCTAGCATGCCCACTTCTCCTCACATCTTAGTGTTGTCTGCAAATTTGAACAGAGTGCTTTTTACCCCCTCGTCCAAGTCTCTGATGAAGATGTTGAACAGTGCGGGCCCGAGGACCGAGCCCTGGGGGGACCCCACTGCTCACACCCCTCCAGGTCAAATAAGACCCATCCATCACCACTCTCTAGGTGCAGTCCTCCAGCCAGTTAGTGACCCATTTGACTGCATAGGTGTCAACACCACAGTCCCCCAGTTTTTTAATGAGAATGGGGTGAGAGACAGTGTCGAAGGCCTTCCGAAAGTCCAGGAAGATGATGTCCACTGCTACCCCTACATCTAAGGATTTGGTGACCTGGTCATAGAGGGCCTCCAGGTTGGTCTGACAGGACCTGCCTTTAATGAACCCATGTTGGTTGCCCCTAAGCATAACCACCCCTGCTGGTCCCTCTTGGACACATGCCAGGATAATTCTCTCAAAAAGCTTACCCAGGATCGAGGTAGGACTAACTGGCCTATAGTTTCCTGGGTCCTCCTTCCTCCCTTTTTTGAAAATGGGAACGATATTGGCCCTTTTCAGGAGTCAAGTTACAGGAGTCAATGAGTGAGCGTAAAACATGAAGATCCCTAACTCTCAGGCTAGTGCTCTTACCACTATCTTAAGCCTGTCTCTTTAGAACATGAATAACAATGTGCTATAAGGAATCATCCTGGCATAAACCCATGAGGAATGCAAATACATGTGTCGTTTGTGGCACTCTTCAGTCCAAGCACATGCTGTTTCTCTCAAAGGTGAAAACTCATGCACAACCAGAACCAGGAAAAATGTGGCTGTTACTCTTACATGGGATATGGGCGAAACTTTTGGCTTGTGGAATCAACCTTTGAGCTCAAGGGACTGAAGCTCATATGGAAGCACTGAGTCTTGCTTGCTTTTGTTGGGTGACACCATGTGTAGCCAATAATTGACACAGGGGGCAGAATCCTGTTTCACTTTCAGTGCCCAAATGGCATTTGCACAGCCTACAACTGAAATTGTGGGCACTAAAGCACAGTTTTCAATCCTATTCCATTTGCAGTGTCCACACAGCTACTGAGCGTGCACAGCTCTTTTTGAATATGCCCCTGGAAGCCAAGAGAGGGAGATAAGTGGGTCCAGGAGGAAAAGAACCAGGTGGAGGGTATGTAGATCTGTGAGCAGAGCTTTGCTTTGCAAGGGAGGGGACCCTGAATTCTAGTTTTGGCACTGATTCCCAAGGAGCAGCAATATCCCCACTGCTTTATATTCATTTTATTGAATGAATCATAAATACAAGGTGTAGTAGCTCAGCTTCAAGAGGGTAACTGAGGAAGACACTGGGCACGTCCACACCAAACACTTCAAGCGCAGTAGACTAATTTTACTGTGCATTAGAGAAGCAGGCAAAACCTGTGCTAATGCACTAATGCATAGTAGAATTAGTCTCCTGCACACTAGCATCACCTAAGTGCATGTGCCAGTACTACTACACAGTAGCACCGGTCAATGTGTATTAAGTTAGTAAATGTTATTACAGGTACATACTAAACTAAATGCTCAGTAACCACTGATCATTAATGTACCTGAGATGTGCCCAGTGAGTGCCTAACCTGTGGTCCAATAGGCTGAGAACTTTGTTGGGAAGTCAGAGGTTCAAGCCATCTCCAGGTGAGACAGGCCTAGAACCTAGGTCTCCAGTTTCTTGCACAAGTAAGTGTTCTTACCATTGGGCTAAAACATGGGAGGATCTTCCTCTGGTGTCTAACATCTGCTAGTAATGTTTTTTGCCAAACAACAGTTTTGGGGACTTATACTTGCCCAGGTATACACATACAGAGCCATGTACGTGCTCAGCCAGAGTACAGCCTACTGCACATGCTCAGTAGTGGACACTTGCATATCTACACTGTATGGAACTAAGGTCACAAAGTGTGTTTAAGTGGCATAAACAGGAACTATTTTGGGTAAATGTCAAATTAAATAGGATTCTACCTATACCTTCCATCCAAAGCAGGAAACCTATGCTTAGTACTATAAACCACGTCCAGGGCTTCCCCAAAACTGGGCCTACACTGTGCTGAAAATCCCTCCATGATGATTTCATGGATCTCTCCGAGAGCTGAAACTAATCACCACTGAGGCTTTCTGGATGCTCCAGCAGCTCTACTCAGAGGTCTGACTTAACTTCTAGTCTTGCAACAAAACCCCAAGCCACAAATTCCAGGAATATCTGTTTTCTGCAGGTTTCAAACAGGCTCAAAAAGTGCTAATTGTTTGCAAGCAATACATTGAGTAAGATACAATGTGGGGTATAGCTACTGCAGGTAGGAGCTCATCTTTAGGAAAAATAACCTTCTTCTGCCCACCAGATTCCTTGACATATAGCCCTGTGTAAGTGTGTATATTTCCCTTGCATGCTTGGCTTATGGCTTAGACTCTGCAGAAGGCAACAGCAGACCAAGTGTAGTTTCCTTCTCACTGCTTTAGCACAATTTTTCATCCTCGGGCAAATAGAGGGAGCAAATCTTGAAGTCTCCCAGCAAGCAAACAACAACTATCCTTGCACTTTCATCATGGGATTCTGTGACCTAGCATGTCCCAACTTTCTCTAGCTTCTTCAAAGAAATTCAAATAAATATGTGCAATTGCTTTTAAAAAATCTAAATGGATTAAACAAGTGAAAGATGTAAGAGGAGAGAAAAAGAAACTTTCATAAGCTTAAAAGACTTTTCCAAATAGGAGCTTTACCTTTAGATTTTAGTTTTGTGTTAAAGAAAGACTGATTGAAAATGAAGCAATAATTTGATGCACCATAGACAGTAAAATATTATTTGCTCAAGGTTTAAATTAATCTTCCATTTGCATCAATATCCCCTCCTCTCCACCCCAGTCATTCTGGAGGCAGCTAAGACTTTCCTTAAAATCAGGAGTAAAAGGGAAAGTTGTTTCCCTGTTGCCCCTGCTCCCTCCCCTTTCCTCCAGGCTCTTTGCCTTTCATGTCTTTGTTTGACATGTAAGAAAGAATCATGAGGTGCTGAGTATTATTAACTTCTAAACACCTAAGAAATCAGTAGGAAATCGCAAACATTTCGGCCCCCTGACAGTCTCCATAAATGACCTGTCCGAAATCTCTCCCCTTCTGAGATGAAACAAGGGAGCCAGGCAGAATGGAGGAGAGAACAGGGAGAACCTGGGAGTAAGAGGAACCAAAAATAAATGAGAAATATGATTAACTTACTTCCTCAGCTGGGTCTACAGCTGGTTCTGGGTATTTAATAAACAGGTTGACACTCCAGGTTCCCCTCATTAGGTGATCACTAAGGCCTAGGCTGTCATAAATCAAAGAGCCAGGTTATCAAGGCCTGTGATCTTTAACTGTACAGGGGCGCCCAACTGTCTGCTATAATGAGGGCTAAAAAGTGCAAGCTGTAAAGAATTAGCCGGCTGCGGCACTTTAATACACACACGCAGAGGCATGGATGTCTATGAAAAAGTTATCCAGGTATATATGCAGGCTCTTAACCATGGGCAGGGAGCAATCTCAGCCCTGGGTACGTACATGAGATATGGTATAGGAAGTTAAATGCAGGGGAAATTATGAAATAGGTCATAAACCTTGTAGGCCATGGGAAGAGAAGATATCAGGTATTATTCTGATATTAAGCATAATTTCAGTCTGACCCACTTGGAAAATTGGAGGTGGAGTCTGATCTGGGCTGTGTGGCCCAGAGCAACTTCATTTATGTTTGTATTAATCCACTAGTAGAAGCATGGTTTTCATTAAAAATAAATCCAGCCATCACAAAAGGTACATTTAAAACTCTGCATCCCCAGTCCCCAAACATGGGTCCAGATTCAATGCCAACTGAAATCAGCAGAAGTCTTTGCTTCCACTATGGCATATCAGTTTCCTGATCTGGAAGAGTTTCACCAAATAAATATACCTTACACTGCACACTAGAGTTTGTTCATGCCAGGTCCTGGTAGCTCACAAAAAGGTCCAGGAACTGGACTGCAACTGAAAATGCTCAGCTTCCAGATTCACGTGGCCGAGTCCAAGAGCCAACATCACGAGTGGCCCAGATTGTACACATTTCAGTAGAACATAAGAAGCAATGTGCTCACCCAGATAAACAAGTCTCAGACCATTAAAAACTTATAGATCAGACCCAATGCACTGGACACCATTAAGAAGAGAGCAGGCAGCTACTGCAGAGCACTTGCTGTTATGATTGTAAAGATTTGCTCTACTGAAGAAATGATTCACTGCATTTTGCTACAGCGTGTTTTTTAAATGCCACCCCCATCAAAGTGCTTGGCTGGAAGCTAGCCTTGACATCTCAGAGCTGCAGATTCCAGTGGACAGGGCCACAGCACCCAGGGGACACTCACATTCTGTGGGTTGCTATAAATGAAAAAGTATAAAGTGCCAGTGCTGTAACCTGAGCACCCAGGATCAACAATGCTTGTAGTATGAACCTCAGCCTTTGGGTGGAGCAAAAGTCAGATATGCATCTTCAAAGAGAGATACAACCAAACTTCCAACCCAGAAACCTTCTTTATCCTTCTCCATGCCTCTCAGCATCCTCCTATGTAATTTGGGTTGCTCTTAAACCACTTTGCTCCCTTTTGTGTCCTGCTTCTTTCAGACACTGGGAAAGGAGTACCTGGCTTGGTGGAAAGCAGACATGAGTCTGAGTGTCATCTGCATACTGATTTGTCATATTTTAGCATTTTGACATAAAGCAGATGTCTTTGAAAGCCTGCAAGCAGTATGCTCACTGTCTCCTCTAGTAGCTCTCGAAGCACACTGAACAAGAAGAGAGACTACAGTCGGGGAGCCCTGTAGGCCCCTAAATGGGAGAGATCATGGAACAAGGAATATTTAGAATAGGTACCCAGCACTCCTCTTCAATGTCTCTCAGTGTGGAAGGTGCACACCTCCTGAAATGGCATCCATCTACTTTGCAAGATCCCATAAGTAAGTCACCAAAACCTCTAGGATGTTGACAATAGCACAGGCTGTTGTTAGCCCTCTTCATTTATCCCTTTAAAAAAAAAAAAAAGAAGTCAAAGATTTGGGGTTCCTACATTTGTGGGTGCTTAACCTGAAACACCTTCCAGACAGATTTTCAGGGATGTTGAATACCTGCAAACTGTACTGTTTTTAATTGGGACTATAAAACTTGAGTAATATTGCAATTCAGATCCAGTGTCCTCCAAACTCAAGGCATGCCAAAATACCATACATCAAACAATGCTGGCCAAAGGCTGTGAGCACCTCAGATCAGGATTGTATCTCCAAAAATGTTTGTGAGCATCTAGCACACTTAAGAAAGAAATAATGTTATAACAAAATCAGATAGCACCAGTCAGTAGAAAATCATGAACTATAGACATCATCTCCAAACTGTACCAGATAGACATCAAGGACTGTGATATTAGTATGTATGCATTATGGAGCTGATGTCACATCACCTTCTCTCTCACCTTCACTCCAGTAGAAGAAAAGCCATGAAATCCACTGTTCTGCCTCCAGGCAGGCATCCCAGTCAAAGAAGCCACTTGTCCCCCCTCATCCTGGCTCAGATGGCAGACCGCTTTGGTACTGTAAAGCACACAGGAAGTTACACAGCTCAGAGTCTTAAACAAGCAAATGTCTAAGGGCAGCAATTCCACTGTGAACCATTCCTCACAACTTGAAATATGAAATCAGTGATCCAAACCTTTTCAGCATCCCTGAATGACAAGTTCACCAGTTAAAACCTAGGGTCTGGCTACTACCATAGTTGAAGGCCCTGAGTAGCTAAATTTCTGCTCTAGACTGCACAAGATCTGCCTGAAGCTCCACTACATCTTAAATGTTTTTTTCTGGGCTGCATGTGAAGTAGGGCCAGCCCTGAGTGCATATTCCCTTATAATTTATCCAGACCAGTGAGAAATAATGTGGAAACCCATTTGGTAGCTGCAGAACAACTTGATTTTAGCTTTACAGAGTTTTATCCTTTGCTTGGTTTCCTTTTACATGACTCTTTATCAATTTACATTTAGCCTTGTTCTTATATGCGGTTTCTAAGTCTGAGCTAATATTTGTTACCCAGCACCCAAAGGGGATCTTTCAGTGCCACAATCCTTCTTCCTTCAGGCTTTGCTCATGCTCTCTGGCTCCCTTCCTCCGAAACAGCTACCCCTCTGGCTGCTGCCACCACTGGAGGTAAGATATCTTGAACACATTACATCAAGCAGTGCTGCAGAAAATAGAAGCGCATCCTGAAGGATGCCTGTATCTTTATATTTATTTAATTGATATGCTCTTCACTTTCCGTTAATAGAAATTGTCAGCAGCAGCAAGTGAAATTGCCTCTTGCAGTTTTCAGGGTCTCCTGAAGCAGGCAGGTAGCAGATGGGAATGGGATGAAATTGCTAACTGGCCTTATTGTGTTGAAGCGGCCCTGTGAGCACTTGCAGAAGGAATATTTCAAGGCTCAGCTAAGAAATAATATTCTGGGCATTGTTGCAGGCAGCTGAAGTGGGAAACAGGAGAGGTTTGCATTCAGAAGGAACTTGAAAGGAAGAGAATGTACCAAGGAGCTGCTCACATCTGGAGATAGGACATGTGGGTGCCCAGCTTGGTGAGTAGTGAACAGGGAAATGTTTTGCTTTTCTCTGAGGACCCTGCAGCCAACATGACTGGCACCTGCCACTCATCCGCATGTCCACTGTACTCTCTTTCACTCAGACGCCCTTATTGGCATTGAAAAGAGCAGACTGTAAGCAAGCCACTCTGGGCAGCCACTGCTGCACATCTCCTCAACCCTTAAGGCAGTGGAGAGAGAGAAAGAGCAAGCACAACACAGAGCTGTCACTGGCCTGTTGTCAGCTGGACAATCACAGCTCTGAAAAGGCTGTCAGATCATGGTGGCTCAAAGGGGGCAGCAAGAATGAGCCTCCCCCACCCCTCAGTCATGTTCCCTGTCTTTAATGTTTTTGACTGGGGTGTAGCCACTGAGGAAAGAAGGGCCTTGTGGCTACTTATCCCACACTCCTACCACAGTGCAAGGTAGATGGAGGAGACCAGTCTAAAAGTAACCCCCATGCCTCTAGGTCTGGAGCAAACCTATGTGACTAATTCACTGTGTGATGAAGCCTTCCTGTATAATATGCTTTACAGATCATCATTCTTCCTCATTTTAACCCCTCAGCAAGCCCCAGGGGGAGAGGATTTTCCATACCAGATTAAGCTCCGGGTTTATTTTGTCTAATCTCCAGTGGCTGGAACGAAGAATAAAAGCAAACCAGTTAGGATAACGGGTCAATACTGGAATCTAGAGCTGAGCCCTTCCCCCCAACCACAACCATTTTCCATGCCTCCAGCAACCTGGTTCAGGCAGGACTGATGGCAGATCACCTAGACACCACATTGGATAAGTCTATTCCTGTGATAATGTTTTTGTAAAATAGCTGGATACGCCTCACAAGAAAAGGCTGTTCCTGTAAAATGCACAGCCCACTGGTGTGGATCTGGGGCTTCATACGCAACCCCATTCAGTACTTGCAGCCAAGGCTTCCTGCTGCTAGGAGGAAAATGTTCTGAAGGAAGTATTTAATCTTTCACAAAGTACTGCCCTACCTGCCTCTCCATTCTCATATCTTATTAACACCTTTCTTTCTCCTTGCCCCATCACTGAATTCTGCCTCATCTTTCCCTATATTCTTTTTCCCTTAGGACATGTCAACACTACAAATCCTCTGTCACTTTAACTGTTCCAGCATAGCTATGTCAGTAGAGTCCTGCGGAGCCTGGAAGGTGAAAGTAGGGTAGTTTCACCACAGACCAAAGCCAAGGAAAAATCTCCTGTGGTGAGTAACTATCTATAGCTAAATCCATACCAGTGGTTTTGCCAGAATGGTTACATTAATTAATGGTTATGATCTTTCCAGGCCAATGCAATCCTGTTATCCAGACTTTGTAGTGTAGACCTGGCCTCATTTTCATCCATGTACCTTCTTCCACAGTAATCTTTATGCCTTTCCTTTCATAGCCTCCTACACTCTACTAAGCATCTTATCTTACCACATCGAAAGCCTTTACTCCAGACTTGAGGCAGGGATCCTGTTTTTTCTGTCTGCTTCAGTGCTGTGTATGTTGTCATAACCTGGTAAATAATAAAGGTCCCAGTCAAACAAAGCACTTAAGCATGGCCTCATTTTCAGCCAGTGAGTAATCCCTATTACTATGAAACCCCTCTGTCCCACTTGCCCCATTTGCTAACTGGAGATAAAGATGCAGACATCCACAATCACAATTTGGCACCGAATATGCTCAAGTACCTTTATAATCCCTACTAAGCAGCTATTTGCATCTTTAGGTGCATAAATGCACTTGTAAATCTGGCCTCTAGGTATCTCAATTTTCATGGATAAATGTTTCTGCACATGGAGTTAGTGGTGCTGCAAAGAGGTTTGCAGTGCCACAGACTGCACGTACCTGCACATCTGCATCCAGTCTTAGTGCATTAGTCACTTTTGAAAATGGGTCTTGGGTTCCTATAGTTTCATAGTTTCATAGTAGCTAGAGTCGGAAGGGACCTAGGAAGATCATCTAGTCCGACCCCCTGCCTTGGCAGGAAAGAGCACCGGGGTCAGATGACCCCGGCAAGGTGCTCATCTAACTTCCTTTTAAAAATCCCTAGGCTAGGAGCCTGCACCACTTCCCCTGGAAGCCGGTTCCAGGCCCTAGCCGCCCTGACTGTGAAGTAGCGCCTCCTAATATCTAATCTAAACTTACCCTCCGCCAGCTTGTGACCGTTATTCCTGGTCACTCCTGGCAGCGCACGGGGGAACAGGGACTCCCCCAATACCTGCTGATCCCCCCTGACCAGTTTGTAGCAGGCCACAAGGTCCCCCCTTAACCTTCTCTTGTGGAGGCTAAACAGGTTCAGGTCCCGTAGCCTCTCCTCATAAGGCTTGCCCTGCTGACCCCTGATCATGCGAGTGGCCCTCCTCTGGACTCTTTCCATATCGTCCACGTCCCTCTTGAAGTGTGGCGCCCAGAACTGGACGCAGTACTCCAGCTGCGGCCTGACCAGTGCCGCATAGAGGGGGAGGATCACCTCCCTGGACCTGCTCGAGATGCATCTGTGGATGCATGACAGGGTACAGTTGGCCTTCTTGACTGCCTCCCCACACTGCCGGCCCATGTTCATCGTGGAGTCAATGACGACTCCAAGATCCTTTTCCGTCTCCGTGCTGGCAAGAGGGGAGTTCCCCAACCTGTAAGTGTGGTGCCGGTTCTTCCTCCCCATGTGCAACACCTTGCACTTATCAGTGTTAAACCCCATCCTATTCTCATCCGCCCACCGTTGCAACCTGTCAAGGTCAGCTTGTAGCCTATTGCACCCTTCTAGTGCACCCACATCCCCCACATCTTAGTGTCATCAGCAAACTTGAACAGGGTACTTTCTACCCCCTCATCCTGTGTCACTCAGGTGCTTTAGAAACATTGGGCGCCTATACAGGGGCAGTGAGGCTGCCCCAACATACCGTAATTACAGTGCACTGGAGCAGACTCAATTAACTGAGTGTGCTGGAGTGTGGTAATTCCCACACTCCAGCAGACTCCAGCATCTTGTGTATCAGCGTCTCAGTGCTGAAAAATGGCAGTGGGGCGCTTTAACTAAAACTCGTTCAACAAGCTTTATAGATTTCACAGATTTCATAGATATTAGGGCTGGAAGGGACCTCGGGAGATCATCGAGTCCAGCCCCCTGCCCAAAGAGCAGGAAGTCAGCTGGGGTCATAGGATCCCAGCAAGATAAGCATCCAATTTACTCTTGAGTTAAAGTGCCCCTGCCACCATTTTTCAGGGTGAGGACACGGATACATAAGACTCTCTGGGTGCTGTAATTAGAGCGGCTCCCAGAGCCGCTCTAATTACAGCACCGTCCTCCACTTATGGAGCACGTTTATAAATGCTCATTTACCTCTTAGCTAAATCCAGTGCACAAGTAAATCTAAACACATTTATGCACTCTGCAGCTTGCTTCTTGGTAAACATTTGTGTAACCAGGATTTGCTCATACAAACATTTGAGGGAGTTTTTATTCCTGAAATGCAGATATTCATGCATTAGCCAAGGTAGTTGCCAACAAAACACTCCCCTGACCAACTTATATATACACACAATTACTTTGGGGAGTTGTGACAACAGAAAATTATATATAAAGCCTATTAGGCAGCTAATAAATCTAGTTCTTTTCTATTTCTCTCCCTCAGTCAGGAAGGAACCCAGCTATTTTTAAATCTGGACTTCATGTACACAGCCAAATATAATGCTCTTTCTTCTGCAAAAGAGAACAGGAAAAGATTTTAAATGTCCTAACATTTCCTAGGCCTCCTTATCTTTATGTTACTCTCCCTGAGAGAGTCAATGCTCACCCTCTGCTTTGCTTACTTATCTTGTAAGCTCTTTGGGGCACCTGCTGTGTCTTACTGGGCACATCTATATGAGATGTTTGCTGTGGAGCTGATGAACTGCTGTGGAGCTGACTACACATGTGCCCCTGTTTGGGCACAGGAAACTAATAAACTCCACAGCAGGGCAGTACTGGTAAATACAAGTACTAACCTGCTGCAGGGTTTTTTTCATGCAGAGCAGCACATGTGTAGATGCTGATCTGGCTGGCTGGGGAATGGGGGTGCATCAGTCTGGGTGCTGCCTGCCAGCTAGCCCTGTACTGAAGCACCTTTCTGCCCCAGCCAGCCCTTCCACAGCACAAGCCCAGTTGAAGCAGCCCCAGGCTGATCGGCTGATCTCCGTGACCCCCTGCCAGCTGGGGCTGCTCTGACCGGGCTCTACATGCTGTGCAGGAAAAAACTCTGGAGCTGATTGCTTGAGTGTCAATTGCTCCCAGGCTTGCATTCAAGCAGTGCACCCGGAAGCAAAAAATTCAGGAGCAATAAGCTCTAGAGTTTATTCATGTGCACTAATTGCACATGTAGACATACCCACTGTGCGTTTGTACAGAACCTAGTACAACGGGGATAGTTTTGTTTGGGATACTACTATAATAGAAATCATTCTGTTCTGAGAATGGATCCCATTGCCATCAAGCAGGAACAGACAGACAGACAGCCTATATCCAAAAAGTGTCCCAAAAAGGTCAACAGTGATAGAGCTTGCCCAGATAGATCGAGGGAACCTTGCAAGCACACAGTTACAATATGCCGGGAGCCCAGCATAGCAGTGTGGGTGAGCATCAGCATCATGCCTGAAAACAGAGCCCACTTTCAGAGCACCTTCCGTTCTCTTATCTCTCCTTGCTGAATGTGGAAGGAAGGTTGAAGACAGCTGGGCCACTCGCATATAGAGCATAGCATTTCAGCACATGCTGCACTACTGACTATGGTGCTTTTCACATACTTAAAGTTAAGTATTTACTTCAATGCTTTGCTGGACCGGCAGACTGATAGTTACTAATGCCGTTGAGTACTGAGCATGGTCTGTAAAGCTAGACATACAGGTGGCCAAATACAGGGGTTTTGAAACACAGCCCGGTATGTGGAGGTGTGGTGGGAGGGGAATTCACATCAGAAAGACACACCCAAGCTTACCACATTGTGTTCTAATTTTAACACTTATTATGACCCCGCAGCAGCAGCCCCTTGGCTCTAGCTCAGAATATCCCCAAATCCAGGAAGCCATTATGATTCGCTAGGGTCAAAGGTTGCTCCCATTGTAACCCACTTCCTCCTTCAGTGATTTAAATTTGGAAATATTTCTAATTGCCATTGTACATGACATCACCTCTCAGATAACCTCCAAATGATTTTAATTTGTCTGCTCTGACTTCAACAGCCAAGACAAGAGAAAAATAGCCAGCACACAACCTTCCTCAGAACAATTGGTTAATAGCAGCCCTCTATGTAAGGGCCTATGCAATACAATTAACATTTGGCTTCACAGAGTCGAAGGGCAGTGTCTCTAATACCCTGTAGACCTCTGAGCAAAATTCCATTTAACTCTATTTTTAAAACAGCATATTTGGGGGCGTCTCTGTAAAGTTTGCAGTAGGATGGAAAACTCCGTAAGGAAGACATTTACTGAAAAAAACAAACCATCTGGCACTCAGCAGAATCTTTCCAGTCATCTATAGTGGTTGTATAATGAATGAGTCCCCCTAGTTTCTTATCTCAATGACTTGATAACTACATTATTAGAAATTTCTGAGGTACTTAGGCGTCCCAGCTGGGACCACGGCTCTATTGTTAGGTGCTGCACATACACATAGAAAGACCCAGAGAGTCTTCTGTCCCAAAGAGCTCACAAGCTACATAAACAAGGAGTGCAAGGAGAAACAAAGGCAAAGTCACTTGCCCAAGGTCAGACAGCAAGTCAGCAGCTGATCCAGGCATAGACCCTCATTTCAGTGTTCCTGTTTATTATACTGATAAATTGATCAAACTTCCTGAGCAGCTCTTTGGATATGAATAAAATGCACTGACAAATAGCATTTTCTTACAACCAGGGAAGAGTAAGGAAGAAGAAGACAACAAGTCTTTTCATTTCTGTGTCTTAACTCCCCATCTATGAAATCGGGATAAGAGCTGCTTCCTCCTATACCGTGTCTTAGAATCATATAGGAAAGAAAGGCTGGAAGGGACTTGATGAACTCAACTAATTCAGCCACCTACTCAAGGCAAGATCATCCTTGACTAAACCATCCCAATCAAATATCTGCTCTTGAAAATATCCAGGGATGGAAATGCCACAACTTCTCTAGGTAGCCAGTCCCAATGCTTCACCACCCTCATAGTCAGAAAATTCTTACTAATCTCCTGGGATCCTAGTTTTCAACAGGAAAAAAGCAAAAGATCTCTGTTTAAAAAACACAAAAATCCACTTTTTTATGCAACCTACCAAGAGCACAGTGACATCCCACAGCAGGCCGTTTCTGCTCTCTTATTTTTGTTGCATTTGTGTTGCATCTCAGACAATCGGCAGTGGGGGAAAACAGGCATACCGCTGATTGGACAAGCAGCAAAAACCACAGCAAAAATAAAAGAGAGCAGAAAAGGCATCGCTCGCCACCGGATGCTGCCATATTTTCAGTAGGTCATGGAAAAACATGGGTTCCATGGCTTTCCATGCCAAACAGAAAACCAGGATCCCTGCTAATCTCCAACCTAAAATTTTCTCTGCTGCAGCTGGAAGCCATTGCTCTTAGTCCTGCCCTCTGCAGCCACAGAGAAAAGTCTATCTCCATTTAGTATGCAAAAGTCTTTTCTATTTAGTGTATAATATCCTCATAGAAAACACAGATTCTCAGTTTGTTTACATACAGGCCCTAGCACAATAGGACCTGAATCTTTTGGGGTCATTAGTGGCTATTGTAACATCATTATAGTTTAAATTGTAAATCTATACATAGGACTAAGGGGAAAAAATGGAAGAAATTACAATGTTATCCAAAAAGATTCTTCTGTGCCTGTGACCTATTCATTCTGTCAGCATTCAAGTCCTAATGCTTTACCCGGCAAATTCTTCACCCACTGAAACCATTCAAGTGCTAAAGCCCAAATCCTCTTAAAAAAACAACCCAGCCCCCCTCTCCCCCCCCAAATTTTACAATTAATAGGAAGTTGCAAACTTTCAGAGTGCTAACTGCCAGCAGCCTGCCTGGCTGAGTAGTTGGGACAAAGGAGGATTGACAGAGAAAGAATTAAAACACTTCCAGTTCTGTTGACAACATGAACCAAAAAAAAGTGTTAGGCAGAGAAGCAGACTCTGCTGGTGAAAGTGTGAATGAGCCAATTAAATCCTGGCACTTCTGGACAAAGAGATCTCTTAGAAACAAAGAGATTAGCACCTCCTGTTCATCAACAAAGGGCAGCCAGCCCAGCATATGCAGGCATGGAGGCATCAGAAGTATTTCAGGGGGTTGTAGAACTGGCTAATATATCTGAAGTAGTAATGTAAAGGAATTCCTGCCTCTCCTAGTAGAAGGACTGCTTGTATTGTAAGAAGCCAGTTTGCCACTTACAGCTAATGCACATGTAAAGGAAAGTAGGCTAGAAAAGATATTTCGTCAGATGCTGTCATTCTGTGTTGCAGTGAGGTCATTCCCAACTTCATTCCAAATTTTCCTTCCATTAATTATTTCTATTCCTTTCACCTGCCTGTCTTTTCCTCAGGCTCACAGTCAGCAAAATCAGGACGTTATAAAGTCCTATATACAAATTTCAAAGGGTTTTTGGATCAGTATGTTTGGCTCACAATCATCACAAGAGTCATTTGCAAACTCTGAATCTGGGTTCAGATGATCACATGATTGTTGTGGTGGGCCATGATTTTCAAAAGCACCAAGCGATTTTAGATGTCCATAGGTTTTTGTTTTGGGGGGTTTGGGGGTTGTTTGGGGTTTTTTTCCGTGGTGTGGGGGTTGTTTGTTTTTGGTTTTTTTGGTGCCTGGCTTAAGACAGCTTAAAGGGACTTGACTCTGAAAGAACAGGCCCTCAGTATTTCTGTAAGACTAAGGCCTTTTGAAAAGTCTTTCTTACAGTACAAAAAATATTGAGCAAGCCAAGAGCAGAAATCACTATTTGAACAAGGATTTTAAATTCTCTCTCCTTTGAGCATTTATGGTATATCCAAGGGTTTGATTTCCAGCATTAATGTAAGTGACACCACAGTGGTGCTCTCCTTTTTCTCTAGGAAACTTTCTCTCCATTGCCCTTGCAACTTAGCTGTCTTTTATACACATCCACTTTCCAGATGCCAGATGTTTTCACAGGGGCACTTGCAAATCTCACCAGTTGTTTAAACAAGCCCCAACTAATCCTGTGTTCCAGACTTCAAGAAAAACTGTCCCGCATTTACACAACCAGTACAGTCACAAAAACTTGAGATGGTGATTTGGCCTTTGGAACCTAAAACACAAACACACACTCACACACTTTTAATTTTGGAATGGGTGCTGACAAGGTATCTTTAAAACACCTGGTAACCATATAACGTATTACATGTCTCTTCCTCCTCTCTGATACCCCACCACTGATACCAACAGGATTCTATAGAGTTTGAAAGAGGGAACATGTGGCCCCATTTCCCTGCTGTCAGCTCCCACTGTACAAAGTAGGTTGCCAACCAGGTGAAACCTAAATTGGGTATTGCTAAGTAAATACAACAGTTATTAACCTTTGATTTCATTCAGCTTAATACAAACACTGCATTGTCCTTCAATGCCTTGCTCCAGATCCTGTGTTGATTTGTAAGACAGGCTCAAATTCTAGAGACAGGTTCAAATTCTGGTTTAGATCATAAGTGAAAAGAATTTTCTGCCAGTGTGACATGCACTATTTTATAATTTCCTTAAGCGCTTTCCCACTGTGTTCTTCTCAAGGCATATTATTAGGGAAAGCACAAGGAATGAAGGTAGGTTATTAATTCGAGTAATCAGTGTGAAGCAAGAAGGCTGAGCCGTAAGTTACTAATTAGCTAGCTGAATGCCTGAGATTTTCTGTGGATATTCAACCCATGAATTCACTCTGCTGGTGTTCGTGTTCCTTTGGGGTTCACTTTCCACAAACATTCCAGCCGACAAGCTTCTTGGCAGAAATGTACTCAGAAGCAGCCAAGTTCTAAGGAAACATTTACAGAATATTTGTGGAAACAAAATTTTCAAATTCAAAGACATAACTTTTGAACCTAGCAGCCAGATTCTGAGGGTCATATTTATCCAATCAAGGGACAGAAAGATGTTGTGTGAACTGTATGTTCAATAAAAATGAGTTAATGTCTCTGAATATTGATTATGCACTTTCAGTTGCCCAACTAACAGATATTCATAAAAGACTGATCAAATTCACAGAAATTGCCCAGCAAATATTTTGAAAAAACAAAATTAAAAACTACGCATCATATACAAAAAAGGACAAACTAAACAGGTCAAGTCTTCCTTTAAGATATTAACTCTGATTTACTCACCAAACTTGAAAACTCTGGTCCAAAGCTCAGTGAAATCATCAGATAGAAGTCTATTGACTTCAAAAGGCTTTGGGTCACACTAAAAGGACTTGTCTTAACTGTATGGTTAACTTAAGTAGTAAATTGACTGTTACTCCTAACTTGAATTGCATCCACACACAAAAACTCTTCCCTCAAGCATAGTTATGCTTTTAATTTAAATGGGCTTGTCCATCAGAGCTAGGGACAGAAGTTACACATAAACTGGTTTAAGTGATCAGAAACTGGTTTAAATAGAAGTTCAGTGCACATAAACCAGTTTCAAAATGGCCAAAACTGATTAAGATAAACCTGGTGGAAAGTAGTATCAAACTTAACTGATTTGGGTCCACCAACGGGTTTATGCAACTTCTGTCCCAGACTCTTTCCTGGTTTAAGTTAAACCAGAGTCCTTCAGCATCCCAGCCTGCTCTACAGCCCTGGGCTGGGCTGTGTGTGCTCCACAGAGCAGGGCTGGCCCCATCCCTCTGCTCTCTAGCCCGAACTGTGGGCCAGATGCTAGACTGCCATGGCCCACTGAGGAAAAGAGAAGAGGGAGGGGGTTTATTCCTCTCTCTCACCTCTCTCTCCCCAGGGAACCCCAGCCAAGGGCTGCCAGCCCCGACCACCTCCTCCACTGCTCACCCACAACCAGGCAGGGAGGGGGTTAATTCCGCCCTCCACCCCCTCTGCCCCAGGGGACATCAGCCCCCTGTCTGCCAGCCCTGGCCCCTGCCTCTGCCAATTGCTCCCTGCTCAGGCCAAGTGGCAGAATAAGCACCCCCTCTGCCCCCTTCACCAGACACCGGGGGGAGGAAATAAACCCCCTCTCTGGCCCCTTTGCCCAAGGTGGCCATACCAGCTGGCCTCTGCCATAACCCTGCCCCTGCTGCTGGAGGAGCAATGGGTCAGGAACCCTGATGGGGCAGCAGCCCCTTTCACGGTGTCCTAGGGAGAGCAAGCCTCTCCCCTGTGTGGGGGCTGTACTGCGGGCTGGAGCAGGGTGAGCAGAGTTGCCACCATCTGCACAGGGCAATCAGCGGCACTGGGGCTCAGAAGGATGACCATAGCCCCCCAGACCCTCCCTAGCATGCCACCTCTGCTTGCCCTGTGCAGTCTGCAACAGCTCTGCCTGCCCAGCTCCAACCCCCGCCTAATGCATGTGCCTGCATTTCCTGAGTCAAAAGGGAATGTTTATTCACTTGCAAATTGGTTCAATCCAGGCAGTTTAGACTAGTCTGTGAAGACTGAATCAATTCAGGCTGAAGCTTTTTTAATTTCTGTACCTAGCCCAACAGAGCTAAGCCACAGCTCAGGTTAGCAGAACTCATCAGCTGCTAACAGAACCAGACTGGTGGGAGTCAGGCTAGTCTCACTTGAGCCTGTAAAACTCCAGTGTTATTTCACTGTTCCAACCATCTTCCCGGAAAGGAGAAGAGTTCTCCCATAATCCAGGAGAAAGGAGTTCAGACAGCAGCCCAGCTTACTGCAACACAAAGAATCATGCGATGTTCCTCCCTTATCTTTAGTGCAAATACAGCACTATTGTGAACGCAGCAATTTGTACACTGCTGTCTCTCAAGCTAAGCTAACTCTAAAGAAATAACTGATGTGTGTATAAGTTAAGGGAACTCTTCAGTGAACACATTCTAGTTCTGTAGGTCTATCCTTGCAGCCTCTTAAGGGATATGATTTAAACCCCATCAAAGTAAAAGACTTTCCAATGACCTGGTGGACTTTGGATCAAGTGGGTACAGGGAAAGAGTGGAAGGCATCCTTTAATACTTGTAAGGACTTCACTAAGGGAACCTTTTCTGCCTTTGAGCTGAACCAATGGACTGTTATATCAGAGATTGTTAAGTAAAAACTGAGTTGGTTTGGAGCTGCTCAACCACTCTATCCCATTACTAATAATAGTATACTGATTTAAACTCTTTCAAGTTGTTCTTCTTTAAGGCATGTAATCAGTGGAGCTGCTGGTTTGGTTCCTTTTTTTTTTTCTTTCCATTTAATCCTGACATTGCCACTTTTTTTTGTTTTTTTTAATGAAAACAAAAAAGAAACACAAGCTGGGCCTTGCATGAATTAGGGACCAAGTAAACAGTACTTAACAGTTCTAATTGAAGGTCAGTAAATCCCCAAGAGATTAAATGAATCCTGCAGTGAGATGTGTAAATCTCACTGCCTTTTATGGTGTCCCAGCCAAGCCCCTGCACTCAGTTGTGCAAGACTTAATAAACATGGTATGCGCTTAATCAAAACCATTTTGCCACCAAAGGGGTAAGGGGTGTAAATCACAATTACTCTTGGCACTAAACCACTGGCACAAAGAGGCCCAGCAATGCCAAATACCATCAGGGGCTGACTTCTAGCGCCTAGTTAGCTGTCTGGCACTGCTCTCAGAGTCTAAACGCCCATTTTGCTGCTCTGCAGGGGAAATCCAGATGGGGAAAATAAAACACTAAAGAGGATAGCAAATGCATAAGGGCCTTGCTTCTCTCCATCTCTCTCTGCTTGCCCTCTGCCAGCTCTCACCCCAGTTTAGTGACTATTAATAAGCTCAAGCATCAAGCTCTGGCAACATCCTAGGCTTTTGCAACTAAACCTTGTAGATTTAATAATCCCATCAAAGTTTATGTTCCGAACTGTATTTCAAGGTTTAATGGCTGGTGCACAGAGAATAAATACTTTGGAAAAGGTCTTTGAAAGCTCAGTTTCCATTTCAGCCAGTTGGGAATCTGGAACAGGCAAGGGCAAAACTATCCAGTGATGAGGAGATGGTCACCTTTAACCTTTCACCTGCAGAGAGTTCCACTTCAACTGATGATCTATGGTGAAAAGTGTATGGTGGTCTGTGCTCAGACTCTTGAGAGAGAAGGCATAAAAATGAGAGAAATAGAGGAGGTGAAAGACATAATATTCAGACCAAGTAGTAAAGTTCATAACAGCAAGAGGGAAATGTTATTCAGAGAGGCTGCATGCAGGGAAGGTTATTAGGAACACAAGCAGCTGGGAAAAAGAAGACAGGAGAACCCCAAACAAGGTCAGCAACACCAAAACCTATGGCTTCAGTTCCTGGCTCTGCCACAGACCCCTTGTGTGGCTTTGAGTAGCTCTTATAATCTATCTAAACCTATTTCTCACAAGGATAATACTATTTCCTTTGTATTTCTTGATGTCTCTCCTTTAAGGACAATTATCATCACTATCACCTTGTCCAGAGTAAACCTGTCCCTTCCAATACTGTGATTTCTTTATCAGATCAATAAGCAATATTATAGCATTACTTTACCACGTTTCTTTACAGCATCATGTACATGCAATATCAACATGCCCTACAGCAGTGAAGGCTAAGGTTTTTGGCAGGTGTGCCACAAAACTATGTATCACAACCCATGGTATGCGTACCCCTGGGGGTACATGAGACACAGGCAGGGGGTACACAGCTGCTGCTTTTTGGTCTTTGCCTGCTCGGGCCGGAAGTTCCAGATGCTGCCCCTCCTGCTGTGTCCAGTGCACTGGGGCTTTCACTCCCCGGCATCAGTGTGCTAGGGGATAGGTAGGGAAGCCCTGCGCAGGCTGCTTTGCCCTGGACCACGGTGGAAAAAGGGGGACTTCGCCTACAGCGGAAAACCAGAAGTGCTACGGTGGGACTTCCAGTTTCACTTTTGCTGCATCGATCGGCAAGGGGTATGTAAGGTACCAAACATTGAGAACCACTGCGACACAAAATACCCTTGCACCCTGCCATTCCCCCTTTTCCCCAAGTGCCATTCAGGTTCCCTTCTCCTTCCCCCCCCAATCTGTTGCTCTGGTTTGTTCGCTGCTCTGTGCTCCCTGCCCAATCTATTGCTCTGCTTTGTGCTTCCTGATATTCCCTGCGTGATCTGATGATCTGCTTTCTGCTTCCTGCCCTATCTGCTTCTATGCTACTTGTCCCATCTGCAGTCTGCCACATGCCACACAAAGAGGCTGCCATCCTGCCTCTAACCCTACCCTAGAGCAGCATTGTTAGTATCACATGACACTGTCCACTCAAAATGAATGCACTATCATAGTCAGGAAAATAGGTACAAAAAAGGGACACAGTGGGTGCACTGACACATGCATTTCCTGTGGCACCAGTTTACTCGTGAGTTAATTACTAACAAGTAAATGGTGCTGGGCAGGCATCTACATGTGCAGGGAAGTGGACTCAGATTTGGTGCAATGGGCCTCTGCTGCAACCAGGGGGAGCTCCAGGATCTGGCTGCAGCTGCTAGCAGCCCTCTTGAAAAGGCAGCCCTGCTCACTGCCCTCTGGCCAACCACTTCTTTGGCCAGGAGCAGTATGTGCAGCACAGGGGCAGCACACAGCAGTGCTCTCCTCATTGCTTCTGCTTCCCTGCCCTATGGTTCTGCCCTTGCCCCTGGCAGTGATGACCAGCCTCCCGTGCTCCTGCTGGCCACCATGCTGGCCCTGCTGGCCTGCTGTGCCAACCACTGGCTGACCCACAGCCATTTTGCCCCTCTTGGCTTCCTCACATGCAGTGATTGTCTGCCAAGCTGCTGCATGCCAGCTCAGGGCTCCTGCCACACACCTGCTGCCTTTACTCTGTCTACCTAATTGGACCCTGGGAGGGATGCTGACAACAGGCTCCAGGATGCCACCACCAGGGTCACCATTGCCCTCTGGGGGGACACCGTGCTCCACATGTACAACCCCCTGGCGGTGATGGCAGGGTTCCATGTCCTGGGGTTCCCCCAGTGCATCAGGGCCCTCAACAGGACCCACATCCCCGTCACCTGCCTGGCCCATGGAGACCACCCCTACCACAGCCACAGAGGCTTTCATTCCATGGTGTTCCAAGGCGTCATGGACCACGTTGGGGCCTTCATGCATGTGAGTGCCAGCTGGGTGGGCAGTGGTCACAATGCCCAGGTTTTCCAGAACTCCAGCCTGTAGAGCCTCCTGAAGAGTGGGTGCTTCATGCCAGGGTGCTGTACCTGCAGCTGGGCACCATGGTGATCCTGCCCCTCCTCATCAGGAACCCCAACTACTTGCTCCTGCCCTGGATCATGTGGCCCTACACCAGACACCTGGACCCCTGCCAGTCCCACTTTAACTGCTGCCTGGGCCGGACCCATGCCCTGGTCGAATGTGCCTTTGGCCACCTCAAGGGACACTGGTGCACCCTTACTGTGCACCTTGAGTTCACCAAGGACAATCTACCCTGGGTCATCATTGCAACCTGTGTGCTGCATAACATCTGTGAGGCCCAGGGGGAGCTCTGCCATGAGGCCCTGGGGGAACTGTTTTGCAAGGCCTTGGCAGAGAAGTTGAAGTAGGTGGAGGACATCTGGCAGTAGAAGCACCACCTGTGGCAGCAGCAAAAGTGGCAGACCCCCTTCCTCCACACCTACCAAGACTCCAGGAGAGCTGCACGCCACCAGGGGTGCCAGAGTACCTGGTGCAGGAGGCACTGACCAACCACCTCCTCCAGCACTCCCCACTCTATTCCACCTGCTCTGCCACCTATGGACCACCCCCCACCACCCCAGCACCATGCTCACTGCAAACACTCCTCACAAGTTTGTATTCCCCTCACATCAACCACAGCCCCCTCCTTCCCCAATAAACAGAGTCCCTCCACCACCCATTACACCCACCAACAATTAAATACCTTCTTCCTCATGAAAACTTTCTTCAATGTCCTTTGTGTGCCATCCCAGGGTGGGGGACCATGGGGTGGAGATGCCTAGGGGCCAGAGCCTGGGCACAGGCTGTGGGTGCACATGCCACAGTGAGTCTGGTGGGAAGGGGCCTTGCCCAGGGGCAACAGCAGCAGGTCATCCTCCTGTGCAGGTGGATCCCCTTCCAGCAACAGGAGGTGTCCAGGGCCAGTAGGGCCAGATCATGGTCCTGGCCATGTTGCAAGCAGTGCCAGCTTTGCGCTCTTGTGAATCCAGAACAAGCAGCAGGCCTGGGCCCAGGCAGGGAGCCAGTGTGGTGGGAGAACCAGGTTGGGCATAGGGACAGGGGCTCCTCGCAGGCAGAGGTGGTATCCAGGCCCAGTGTGGGGCATGCAGCTGCCAGGGGGGCAGGCAGGGCTAGGGTTAGGGGCCAGGCAACAGGTGACATAAATGCAACTGCCACAGCCAAGACAGGTTCCAGCACCCAGTAGCTGTCATCCGTGGCCTATACTGTCCTGCCCAGGACTGCGGCCTGCTCCCACAGGGCCTCCACCCAGTTGCACACCAGGCCCAGGAGCTGCACCCGGAACTCCCGGTCTGCCTGGTCCTGCACATCCTCACAGGTCACGTCCTCTTCCCACCAGGTCTGTTCATCTGCCAGTCAGTCCTCCAACACCATCATCAGTTGGGTCAAGAGAACAGTGCAGTACTTGGTCCTCCTCAGGTGAAGCAGGCACATCTTCAGGGCCCTAGCTGTGGGTAACAGCAATCCTGAGCCCGCATCCCACTTCCAACTTCAGCCTCTCCCCCGCATGCAACTGCAAGGTCTGCAGAGCCATGAGAAAGAAGCTGTGAGAGTTTGCAACATTTCTGAGATAAGATGCTCTGTACCAGGGGGCCATGTGCTGCCTGGCCTCAGATCAGGGGTTGAACATGCCCAAGGACCATGGTAAGTCATCTGGGCAGGCCCAGGCCCAGGTGGCTGCTAGCCAAGCCCCCTGTCCCTGCTTGCTCCCCTGAGGCAGGTGGGCTGCTGGGTGCTAGGACACACCAGGCTCCTGGCAGCACCTGCTGCTATGGCTCCAGACCCTGCTGCCCCCCACACTCCTCCTACAAGCCAGCCTGACTCCTGTGCTTCTGCCTAGCCCACAGGCCCCAGGCTTGGGGGGCATGGGGCTCCTGGATGACTAGGTGCCCCCACTCTCCCCACATAGGGCCTTTCTGGGAAGGTGCCCCAGGGCCAGACCCCACCCCACCAAGCCAGCACTCCATCCCAAGCATGCCCCTGCTTCATGTGTCCCAGGTGCTGCGAGAGGAGCTGTTTGTGTGGACCAAGAGGGTGTGACTCACTACACCCTGCTGATGATGATCACCATGGTGCTTTGGCATATTTGCACAACCAGCATGGGACCCTGAGCTTTGATGGCACAGCAAGCAAGCTTGAGCTGCCCCACAGCCTCCACTGCTACCTGGAGAGCTACCTGTTACTGCACGACACATCTCTGCCTCCCACAGCTGAGGAAGACATGACTGCTGGCATCGATGGGTTCCTCAGCATGTGAGAGGCCCATGCCTGCCTAGCTGTGGAGGCACAGGCTACTCCAAGTTTTGCACTGTCTCCTACCTCTGTGTGTGCTATGGGGAGAAACCCAGGGGCCAGGGGATTGCAGGCAGGCTGGGCAGGGAAGAGAGAAAGAGGAGGGGCCAAGGACAAGGCCCAGGCCTGGGGCAGGGGCAGAGGCTGGGGCAGGGAGGGCCCTCCCCCCAGCAGTGAGGAGACCCCGGCATGGATCTCTGCTCCCTGCAGAGCCAAGTTGCATGGCAGGGACCAGCACTGCCCTGCCATGTGACCTGGCTCTGCCAGGAGTACAGATCCATGCCAGGGGTCTCCTCACCACTGTTGCCTGCCCTGTACAGCCCCACATCACTGGGCCAGCGCAAGGTGGGCAGCAGCAGAGAGGAGACCCTTTGTGTGGAACTCTGCTTCCTCTGGAGCTGAGTCACGCAGCAGGACAACTGTTTCCCTGCAAGCCCAGCTCCAAACCTCCAACATTTTCCAAAATATTTCCAAAATGTTTCAGATGCTTCATTTTGTTTTGGAGCTGTTTCAAGGCCTTCTGTTTTGATTTGGATTCAGTGTTTTGGGCATGGACTTGCAGGTAACTCCTCAACCAATGATTGTGGTCGGTGATGGTGATCCACTGTGCCCCCAAGGCCTTCACCTTTATGCAGCACTGCAATGCCAACCAGTTGTGTTCATGCTCCTGCATCCAGCCTGGGAGCCCCTCATACACATGAACGTTGGAGCACCCACTCTGCATGAACTGGGACTATACCTCTGTCTCACCCCATAGTGCCATGGGGTCACCAGTCTCCTCCATGGACCAGTTGGGGCCCCAAGCAAGGTGCTTGAGGTGGGCTGTGAGCAGCTGGAGCTGGTCCCAGTGGCTAGGAGCTGGGTGCTGGCAGGCCTAACTGGAGCCTGCAACATCCTGCAGGCCTGGACAGCACTGTGGTGCCAGGCAGTGGCACCGGGGTGCAGGCAGCAGGCAGGCTAGTGAAGCTGCCCAGGGAGACATAAGAGGCCTGGAGTGGCCCCAGGCTGCCTGCATGCTTTTAGGGGCCTGAAGCTGGGATTGCCATAGAGCCAGCCCAGACCTGGCACAGTAGAGGCTCTAAGCCCCAGAGCCCTCAGGCTAACCCCTAGTGGCCGGGTTGGCATCAACATGTGCGTTACTGTGCAGTAACTACTAGCAAGTAAATTTGCTGCTTGCATTTGCAGGTACCAAATTTGCTTGTGAGTGGCATCATTTATTGTGCTGTAAGCTTGTGCACATGTAGATGAGCATGCTTACTGCACAGGAAACTATGCTACTGCACAGTAAAGCATTTTGTGTGGATGCACCCAGTTATCCTTAAGTTATGTGAAAGTATTTGCATATCTATGCATAATAAATTAGGGAAATGGAATGTTATTGGGTGCTTTGTATACAAGTTAAGGTACTTGGGAATCCTCATTTCCTCCTAACATGTTAAATGTTCAAGATGGAATAGGGGTCATTTAGGCTAGCAATTAGGAGAAACTTTCTGACTCTAAGGGTGGCCAGGCACTGGAACAGGCTACCCAAAGAATCTTTGAAATCTCCATTGCTTGAAACTTTCAAAAGCAGATTAGACAGACACTTAGCTGCAATGGTTTAGTCAGGGCTGATCCAAGGAGCTGGACTAGATGACCTCATGAGGTCCTTCCAGCTCTATTTTCCTAAAATCCTATGAAATAGGATACACACAGAATATTTGTCCCTTTTCCAGAGAGAAAATGGTTAGTTCACAGTTAAATACCATATATTTACAAATAAGTATGGACTCTGATTAATGTAATGGAAGTTTTTAAATAATTATTTTGGTAGGATAAAACTGCTTGGCATAATGAAAGGTTGTGTATAAACTACTGACCAAGTCAATGATCTACAGCTGAAGCAAAAGATTTCCTTTTGATCAACAAAGCCTATTAAATAAGTCTTGCAGGAAAACCTGTAAGAATATAGTTTTAGTTGCTGACTGGGGAGTTGTTTTTTCTTATCTCATTTGCTATTGTAAGCCACTATCAGCCTTTCTGGATTGGGCAGGATATAAATCTAAATCTAAATAACAACTACAACTAATACTTCCGTTGCAGTTGTTATTGTTGTTGTATGACAGAATCATTATTTTCCTCTTTTTCTTATGCTCTTTAGTCACTTATAAAGCCCTTTTTATTATGCCTGTGTTTTCTGTCCCTCTTCATGTCCAGTGCAGAATACCATACAGTGTTTTACCTTTTATGCCCTTTGTGCTTTATGACCTGAAATCCCTTATCTTGCCTCTTTTCTTAATTATGGCATCCTTTCCTAGAACCTGCACACAGAAATAATTGGAGCATAAAGGCTTTGTAGATCTTTACATGTCCTTCACTGGTACTTTGCAAAACACTTAGGAAAGTTCTGCAAAATCCTTGAATCCTTCTAGTGACAGCTCCACCCTCTCTGTCTCAGCTCCTGATCAGCACAACATTAGGACTTACCAGTCTAGAAAAAGCTTCTCTTCTTGGCCTTATGCATACCAAGTGTTAAAACCAGAACCGATTTGCATTGGGTGGTCTTTGGAAATTAGGGGCTCAATGAACCTCTAGCTCTCCCTTTTACAGGTATACACACCACTCTTCTGCTCCCTTTAGCCAATGTTTAGGTAGCTCAAAGGGCAATTGGCTGTCCCAGCTTCCCTCCTTGCCTTGTGTTTCTTCATCTCTTGTATGCTCTCTCTTCTCTCCCTTCACCTCTCTGCTACTTTCTTCCTTTCTTCTCCCTTATGCCTTTTCCATTGTATTTCTTCCCTTCTATTTCATTCTTGCGTTTCTCCTGTGCACTCTCCCACACCTCCATTTCATCCCTTTTCATCTCTCTCCCATACTTCTCCTTTCCTGTCTTGTCTCCCCTTCCATTTATATCCCCTTTCCTTTGTCTTCATCTTGCTCTCACCTCCCTGCTTTTATCTCTCCTTTTTGTTACACCTTCTGTCTCTCTGTTTTCTCCCCTAGTGTGCCTGGAGCCTGAGCAGGAAGAGTTGGCTGGAGCCTTAATTGCTGCTCCCCTGCCTGATGTCAATTGGAGGTGACATCTTCTGAACACAGAGCTGCAGCCATCCTGCTGCATATTCCCTCTGTCTGAGTGCATCAAGGGAAATGTCACAACCAGAAAGCTAGAAGCCATAGGAAGAGCAGGGAGCCACAGAGATCATTGTGAAGCTAGCATGAAACATTGAAGAGGTTGATAAACCTCGCTTCCACAACGGGTTCTTCCAGCGCTTTCTGCACTGTTGGTCTCAGGCTCAGAGCACTTATATGAACTGACATTTCAGGGGTTATACAGCAATGTTACACCAGGGTTTTTAAACAAAACAAATGTTTGTATTCAAGCTCCCCATGGGAGGGTCGCTTTCCAATAACTGAGCACGGATGGTGTTTGATAGGATAGAAGGGACCAGATATTTAAAAGGTGTAAACCTTGTCTTTTTTCATGGAAGTGAGAAACTCAGCATGTGCTGAAAGGGCAGAGCAAGCAGGAGCTGTGCAAACTCCCTCCCTCTGCTCTGTCAACCAGCCCATTCCTAAACTGAATTGCAATTGCTAATCCCCATGTGGGCAGCTCAGAGCTCTGCAAGCACACATCAATCCATACCTGCAGCTAGGAAAACATGGACCATAAAAGGTTCAGACCCAAGTCTGGTTCAGGTAATAAAGTTCAGATGCTTAATTGAAGCCTGGCAGAACTTTTGGGCTAGAGACAGACATTACACATAAACTGGTTTAAGTCATCAGAAACTGGTTTAAACCCACAACAGAACATAAATTCAGTGCACATAAATCAGTTTCAAAATGGCTGAAACTGGTTTAAGATAAACCTGGTTGAACGTAGTATCAGACTTAACTGATTTGGGTTAAACCAGTTTATGCAATGTCTGTCCCAGACCCTTACCTCATTTAAGTTAAACCAGAGTCCCCCAGTATCTCAGATGCTTTGCAGCCCTGGGCTGAGCTGTCTGCTCCAGAGAACAGAGCCCACCCCACCCCTCTGTCCACTAACCAGAGCTCTGGCAGAGACAGCAAGCAGAGCAGGGTCTGCCTGGCTTCCCCCTTCCCCCTCGCTGCTTGCTCCTCAAGCAGGGATCCCCCCCTTCCTCTCTCCCATCTCCCACAGCATGGACCCCAATCCCTGGGCACGCAGTCTAGCTAATGCTGAGAGGTGTCTGTGTGCGTGTCTCCAATTTCACTGGAACAGGCAGACAGAACAGTGTCCACTTAGAGATTTTTGGAGCTAATCAGCTGGACAGCTGGTAATGGTGCTCCTTTCCTTCCTTGGGTAAAGCTGCTTAAGAAGAACTTAAACTAGAAAGAGGGGCTTTGTTTTGTTGATGGGCTGATAAATTATGTGTTATCAGCTCCCTGCTGGCTCCCTCATCTGTCAGGTTTGCAGACATTATAAAGGATCAGGGAGAGGGAGATTGAAAAGCTCAGTGTCATCAACAGTTGCATGCACTGCACACTACCCCACCCCCCACCCCCGAGGCTAGCACATTGCCTCAGAGTGTTAGCCAGGGGCTGGAGTCTGGCAACACTCCTGGCCTTTGAACAGCAAGTGGGGAAAAGCCTGGGCCTGTGCAGGCAGGGTGTGGGTTTAAGCCCCTCCCTAATCAGAGGTCCTGCCAGGTCCTGGCCATCCCCCCATGCTTCATCTCAGCACTGTAGAAGGGAAGGGAGGGCTGCTCTAGTACCCCCCTCTGCCCCCCGCTGCTTCTAGCCTCAGCCACTGCAGGCATGTGCCTGCATTTCTTCAGCCCAGAGGGAATGTCTGTGTAGTTGTAAACTGATTCAATCCAGGCAGGTTAGACTAACCTGCAAAAATTGAATCAATTCAGGCTCAGGCTTTTTGAATCTCTGTCCCTAGCCTTGGAAATCTTTTCAATCACCCCTTCTTCTACTGATCACTCTTAACCACCCAGCAGACTCTAACAGCACCACCATTTTAGCTAATAGATGGTGGGCAAGGCAGGGACTCAGGAAGTCTGGAGCCACAGAAAAAACATTCAGCTTTCTAAACTAAAGAATGTGGATGCAATATAGAACTAGGGATGCAAGGCCAGGAGTAATGCTAAGAAAAAGGGTACTTTGATTGGGTATGAGGACTAGGCAGTGCTAAGATGGGAAGGTAATAGAATGGCAGACTGCAATAACTATTCCAGAATTTGACTCATTCAGTGAAACAGTGCTACTGAAATTTTTTTTCATTGATATTAGTATATGAAAGCATGTAACTGTGTGATAAAGTTGGAAGGAGCCTTGAGTGGGATTCTACACAGGCCAGGGTAAATCAAAAATTACTTTGAAAGAATATGATTTTATACACATACACATAAGAAGATGAAACTGAATAGTCATCCCCGCCTCTGCAGCCAAAATTTGAGGTTAACTTTGGGGTGCAAGCCAAGATTCATTTGAATTTAAAAAAAGAAATCCCTTTTATTTGTTGCCTAAAATATTTGACCTAAACTCTTAAACTAGCACTGGCAGTCATTTTCCAAAGTCATTGTTTTAATAATATTTCATAACAATAAGTTAAGGTCTGACTAAAAAAAACCCAACTGCTTTTCACTAACTGTGGACAATTCACTAACCGTGGACAATTTCCTTATTTTTTCTTAATCCTTTTATTTATATCTATCTATCTATAGACATATATATATGCATTGTATTTCCTTAGCAGAGACTATATACTTAAAAAGAGAGCTTTAGATGATGCTTCTTTTCTGAAGGAACACAATATGTGGAGATAATAATAGTTAGCTTTTACATGGTACTTTTCATCTCCAGATAATGAACGGCTTTGTAAATCAAACTATGAGTCCCAACCTCATTTTACATACGAGGAAACCAAGGCACAGCAAGGGGAAATAACTTGCCCAGCATCACACAGCAGGAAATAGAACCTATTCCTCCTGACTCACAGTTTGGTGTTTTGTCCACATTATCGACCACTGAATAACTGAATTACTCCAGTCAGCAGAGGCCCAGGGCTGGTGCTTTAGATCTCAGCTAAAGTGTTTTGCTGGAGCTGAGTGAGGGAAGCTTACATAGTGCCTGTTTTTAAATCCCAGCTCCCACCTTACTTTTATAAGTAAAAAAAAAAATAAAATAAAATTTACCTAAATAAAATTAAAACATTTTCAAAGCATCAGAAATAAATCTAGCTATTAAATCATGGTTTGGGGGCTAGTGATTTGCTCATTTTTCCCCAGCTCCATTCTGTTCTTTCCAGCATCAGCTGGATTTTATTATTAATAATAAAATCAGCGGCAGATTTATGGAGCTCTGCATTGCTAACAGGCTTAGGCTCCGTCCGTTATCAATATAAAAATCAAACCAGCTACCTGAAACCCAGGCAGCTTGGCAAGGCAGAAAGGGAGAAGAAAAATGACTGGGAGCTACGGCAAATCACCACCTCTTAGGGAAGTGGTTAAAGAAAGAGCTGATGCATTAGTAATGTTTAGACTCCCCGTAGCCCCATAAAGCCATGCAGGTTAAAGTAATGTGTATTGGTAGCACACGTAACATGGATCCTTCTGCAGAGGGTTGAGGTCAAGCCCTGCATCCTTTGTGGGAGACAGCAAGAATCAAAATCAGAAGAAGATTCGAAGCATTGAGTCTCTAGGCTTAAAATTCTAGAAGATGGTCACCAAAGCTGAAGTTTCCTAAAGCATCGCCCATGTTTGCGTTACACTAGCTTATTTTGGGAAACTCATTTTATTTTCAGAGTGGAAAGTTCTAGGAAACTAGGCAGAAAAATACTAGGAAACAAGGCAGGACTGGCATACCATTATGGAACACAGGGCTTAAAATGCTGTTGCCTTGCGCTTTCAAGTTATACCACTGGCAGCTCTGACAGTGGCAACTCTGACTTTGAATTCACTAAAGAATGAAGCTTACTTATTTCAGGGACTGAAACTTGTAAAATGATGAGTAATTCCTGTGAGATTAGACACCTCCCATGGATCTCAGTGGCTCCATGGTTTAGAAATTATAGCATAGTTTTAAAATTGTCATGCAGACAAAAAATCCCTCTACCTACTTTTAAATCATGTCATACAGGACAAGGGTTTCCAGATTGTGAGTTGTGTCTGTTTGTTGACACGATATCAGACAAGCAAGGAAGGATTTCCACAGCCTGCTTAGGTACTGGAATAAAAGTGGACAAGAAAATGGGGGCAAAGAATGTTTAAGCTAACTTCCTATAGTTTCTTGCAATGGATCCCAGGACTACATGGAAGGGGAGTTCCACAGTTTTGAGGATTTGAGATAAAGAGATCAAGTAAAAAACAGTATGAAAACAAACTAGTACCATATGAGCCAGATTTGGAGGACACACTGTCTCGGTGCAAAGGAAGACAGACTTGGTTGATCTGAGTGAAAAAGAAGTTATATTAATTATTTTTATCATCAGTAAAGACAGTAAGAGAATGTGATCTAACATGAAGGAAGCAATTCACCCATCACTGAAATGCAGCTGTCTCTAACAGTGCAATAAGGCAGCTGCTGTGCATGCACACACACACATTTCAGACTACAGTTACATGAAAATGCAGGAGCAATTTAAGGAGATTTGAATTTGGGTAGGAATCCGACAGTTTTCTTGTCCTGAAGGAAGTTTTTACAACTTCAGTTTTTTCCCACCCTAATACAGGATGAAAAGTTGAAACACCAAAATACTGAAACATTTTGCAAACTGGGCATTAGAAAACAATTCAGATGAGGTCAATTGAAACACGTTTAAAGAACATTTTCAAATGTTTAAACTAGATTTTGAACATTTTTATTCTTGAGCTGTTTAGGTACATTGACGTCAAAATGTCAAACAATGTTATTTTGAACCAGAAAATGAAATGTTTCATTATGAAAACGTCAAAATGGGACAGTTTAAAACTTTTTTCAGATTTTTTTCTTATTGGGAGATTCCTTCAAACCAGCCCTATCCTAAGATCTTTCACTGCCAACAAAGCAGGATTTTCCAACAAAATCTGCTTAATCAAAAAATGCCAACCAGTCCCTACCTGACACTTTCTGGGTGCATCTACGTGTACTGCTGAGTTAACTAATTAGCTCTTCAGTAAAGCACCACCATTTACATGTATGCCAGTATTAGGGTGCAGTAAATTAATTAACTCCACTGTAGGATACTACTGCCAGGGAGTACTTATCGTATGGCAGAGTACTTAACTGGGACAAAATGCACATGTAGATGGCAAGAGGGGCTGGCTAGAGCACAAGGGTGCTAAAGTGAAGGGTTTGCCTGCTGCCAAGCCCCGCACTGTAGCATCCCCGTGCCCCAGCAAGCCTGTCTACTGCCCAATGCCACCACCTGGAGCCCAAGACTAACCACCCAGGTCCCCTGCCATCTCAGGGCTGCTCCGCCCCAGCTCAAAAGGCTGCAGTCCTGGCCACACATGTAGATGCCATGCCCAGAAGCTGCTGACTCTGACACAAACTGCACCTTAACAGCATATGTAGGTGCTCGCTCTGTTTTGCAAAATACCAGAATCATAACATCAGGATCTTTGCATTTTCATCTTAGCTAAAAGACAGCACCAACACCATGCTGGGAAATGGATTCCATACAGATCCACAGGAAAACAGGCCAACTACCCCCTTTTGTTTTGGTGTTGAAGTCTCTTCTTCATCTAGTCACCAGACTGCTGTGGAAGCTGCCTGTCTATAAACAAGACCTTATCTTTTCCACTATTCCATGGCCATGGAATTTGCAGAAGAATCCAAAACTTTCCCATACTTATGCTGAAAATATGAGGACAGCATAAAATAAGTGAAATTTAATAACAAAATCCATAATAGAGGGGTTATACCAAGTATGTTCCATTTCATATTTAATTCACCAAATCTCTCCATTTGTAATTTAAATGGAGCTGCCAAAAATTTTCCCATATGCTATATCTGAATGCTGTAGAAGCCAGAAACATTGTTACACAGTTTAGAGCCAATCTGACAGAAAACTGACAAGCTTTCAACCTACAGTAAATGCATTTGGGTCTGTAACATTCATGCATCAAGAATGAGTGATTTGCATTTGATATATGGGGGCCTGATCCAAACCCAGTGATGTCAGTGAGAATCTTAGTGTTGACATAAAGAGGCTTTGAATTGGACCCTTATGTGGTTATTAGTTCACATGCTCAAACTGCTCTGCAAAGTCCATTAATGAAAGGAACTAATCACAAAGCTGATAAGTTCTCTAGTGGGTTTTTGGGGTGATTTGGGCCAGGTGTCCCAGTTCAGGCCTATAAACAGGATCATTTCAGTTGCAAACAGAGCAGTCAAAAAACTCCAAAGAAGTGCTGCTCTTTGAAATGGGAACTGGTTCCTCTTGCCTTTCATAACCTTGCAGCCTCTGCACAATGCACTGCCTTGCCAAGGCACTAGGTAAAATAAGCTATGCTGTGGAGTGAGTATCTGGTCCCTGAGCTGAAAGATATCATTAAAAAAGGAAAGGCATTGTTAATTCTGGCTGATTGTTCTTGCCCGCTGTCTATTTCATGGCAAGAATTAAACCTGCCTGTGGCAGCTCCAACTTAGTCTGGCCAATGGACTTGCTTGAACTTCTGATAGGATCCAGATCACTGCATACCAGGTATGCACTCTGGCTTGGTTTCTCAGTGGAGAATCCATTAAATACAGCATGGTTGATTGCTGGAAATGTTTATGAGGCCTTCTCCTCCTCTTCTAAGGAGAAAAGAAAGCCAGAGAAAAACAGAAACAGATTTTTTTTTTCTTTTAACTTCCTAAGAGGGGAAGAAGAGGCTTTGCTTCTTAGTGAAGGGAGCATTTTAGCACCTTTTACATGGATATGAAGCATCCAAGAAGTGGGTAAAGGAAGAGGAAGAGTATCCCAAGGTCTGACAACTCAATGTCAAGACAAGACAGTTTGAAGATCAGGGGCACAGACCAGTATATTCTTGAATCAGGAAGAGGATGCAGGCAGCTGTCTGAAAGTGTCTTGGAAATAAGTCTGGGTGAATAGTTAAGTTAGCCCAACTGGCTGGATTAGCAAGACCACACAAAAGAATGGTTGTTTGGGATCCAAGATCAACTCCTTGATCTACAGCCATGTTGCAAATGGAGGTAACATGCAACATTAGGAAAGAGTCACCCATCACTTGTAAGGGACCCTTTTTCTGGTTAACTGAGATGACATCTTTGAATAGGGCCAAGGCAAAGCCCTCCTGGTTTCAGAGACAATCAATGAACTCACACCATGTAAGACTGCAGAGTAAGAAAGGGAAAAATATACACATGGCTACAAGGAAAAAAAGAAAATTCTGAACTTAGTCAACATAAAGGGAATGTTTTTAAATGATTTATTTTAATGGTTTACATCAGGATTTGAAGAGATGCACTGGAAGATTCACCTTCTCAACCACAGTTAAAATACTTTTTGCATATGAGAAAAGAAATTTTAAAAATTGTCATATTCCAACAGTAGTCCATCTAACCAAGGCTCTTGCCTGTAGCAGTGACCAATATCTGGTGCTTCCAAGGGAAAAAAATCAACTAACTAAATAAAACTGTTGTGCCTGACCTGTGCTATAACAAGACTCAGTGAACTTTGCTAGATGATCTCTTGAGGTCCCTCCCAGCCTTACTTCTCTATGAAATGGTCTATGTGGAACTTTTAACTTATTGCCATGACGAAGAGATTCCTTGGTCTTCAGCATTTATAGCTCCATTACCACCACATCTCAGCTATAGGGAGTACCTCTGTCAGCAGCACTGAGTTTCTGTTCCTCTCTATACATGATAACAGGCATTGCTAGATAGCAGCTCAGGCAAGCAAGGGGAAAAGTACAATCAGTGCAATCCCAGCTTCCATCCCTAGATGACTTTGCATCAGGAAGGATTGGGAATCTTTTATATAATGGTCAAAAGTACCTTAAAAATAATGAGTCTATGTAAAGCCAAGGTTGATTAGAACATTTCATTAGATTATATTATGTAATACATACTAATACTGTGCATCACCCTGTTCCCACAGCTGTGCCCTCCCATAGTCTGAATCCTCTGCTCACTGCTACTGTAACCTCTGCTGCTGACAAAACCATCAAAATGGCCTTCCATATAACTGGGCTAAAGCCCCCACACAAGTACAAAAACAATTCTTGTTCCATAGTGCTCCAATCAGAGTTAGAGAGAGCGTGTTCATTCTTTATTACTTCCTATCCTGTTTCTTTTCTTTAAGCCCTGCCTACCAGTTTGGGGAACTGGGTAAAGCACTACTGGAGAGCAGTTTTGCACTGGCATGACTGGTTCAGACCTTTTCCATCTCTAAACCAATCAGTATGCAATAGGTCTTCAGAGTTATACCCTCTTGAGTAGCTAGTGCAGAGCAGAAGATTACTGTTGAGCTTAAGAACCAGTCATCTCTTCAGAAATGTCACTTGCGTTACATTACAGGGCCTACCATGCAGCCGTCCATCCATATCAGGCAAAATGCCAGCATCTTCTCCATCCCCCTCCTCACATGCACACACACACACTCTCCCTGTCTCCTTTCCCAGCTCCCACTGTCCCAGACAGAGAAGCTAAAGACGTTAGCTGACAGACACAAAAGGCGGCAGAAATCAAATAAAAGGCAAACGCAGCAGCCGCAGGTCAGCCTTGTATAAATATTTATGCTGGAGGAAGGCTCGGTGCCTGAGTAATGACCTTGTGGCTGGTATTAATAGAGATAATGTGAGTCTGTAAGACATGCTGCCAGAGCAAGGGAGAGTTTGGAAAGCTATAAATCTCTGCGCCAGGCTGCAATGCTAGCTGACCTTTACACTCCTCTCTCTCCCTCCCTCTTCTTCCTTTCTTGTCAGGAAGAGAAATAGTGGAGTGTATTAGGTAGGAGAGAAGTTCACACTCAAAACCTTTTGCTCAGGAGAATCTGTATATGGACAGGATGGTTATAACAAGGAAAGTCAGAGCTAGATGAATTCAACATGCATGTACACACATATGCACTCACAAGTGTATTCTTGCACTCATACACAGACATGAACACACATGTGCACTCATATATACATACATACCCAGGTACAGACATAATCACTCACAAGCACACGCATGAATAGAAATAGGCATTTATCCTCATGTGTACTTTTGCACATAAACATACCCAGATAAGCACCCACAAATGTACATGCATATAATCAGACAATGTTGTACACAACTTAGGGAGGACTATGAAAGGAAGAGAAAAAATTTAAGGAAAACTATTATCTAAATTGAAATCTACAAGTCTCCTCTGTGTGTCTACCAAGCAAGGCTCTGTAGGAAGCATTAGTTAATAGACCTGAAAGTCCAATAAAATGAACAAATTTAGTTGCCTCGCCCTATTCTGAACCCAAGGCAGCTATGGATATTTTCTTGAAGCATTTGCAGCAGTAGCACTTGGAACCAAATATCTCTTATGCCACCTGCTAGGACTGGAAATGAAGTCACTTGAAGCAGAGGAGGAAAAGCAAACCAGAAGTTACCAAAGAGTAGCTCAGGGTGATAAGGGTTCTGTGATCACAGCAAAGATGAACAGCTTCATTAACCATTAGGTATTTTTCTACTGAAAGTCAGTGTCCAAAGCGCATATTTAATTTCTACACTACCTTCTTTAGAAAAAAGAAATTAAATGAAACATGCTTGCATGAGGCCTGTGTTGAGAAATTTGGACTAGGCACATCAAGCCCCCTCAAGAGTGAATTATTCTAGCAGGGGGAAAAGAAGGGGCAGAAAGAAGGACTTGGGTTGTGTGGTGAGATAGAGTAGATTCATGCTAACATTAATCTCTGCTGTCCCCTATACCAGACTAATCCTGGTGGTATTGAAGTTAATCAGAAAACTCCAAATGATATTAATGCAACTAGGAATGGGCCCAAAGCAGTCATAATAATTCCCTCTTGGGTGTGCGTTATTGAGCCATTAGTCCATTTGAGTCACTAGAAAGATGTGGCCTTTGGCCCTTGTACATCACATGGGTCTGAGTCATGCATCCAGGGACACACACCCCAGAGCATCACAGTGTTTAATTAAAATGGATTGGCTGATTTGGGTATTACAAAAAAGAGGGGGAAATGTTATTTGATGGTTTCAAGCTGTTTTCCTCTACAACAGTGGAATAAAAAGAGAGAAAAACCATAGCAGATTTGAACATTTCATTTGGTAGGTACTTAGTCTTTATTATGGATTTATGCCTCTTGGTGGGTTTTTTTTCTTTAATAAAAGCCCAGTTATTAATATTTGAAGGGTCAGGCCTTACAAACTGACCTATTCATAATGTTTTTAATTTAACACTCAGAATAATAATACTTGTTATTTTATTACAGACTGACCTAGAGCTGGATCCAGGTTCTGTCAGGTCACATGTGAAATAAGACATGGGAAGTCTCAGTCAGGAGTTCAGACCATATACAGCACATGGTTCTGCTGCTGGGGGTTTGGTAGCTGGAGAAGAATCAGGTGACACTTGTGAATTAGGAACAAGGTTGCAGAAGCTTGTAGACTATGAAGTTGGTAAGTGCACTTGTCACTGAGGCCCTTGTAAAGGATTACCTATCTGAGACAATCTTTCAAGGTGAGGGCAGGCTAGGGAGATCAGACATACAAGCTGAGAAAGGCTGTTGACAGAATAGAGCAGAAGAATCAAACTACATAAAGAAGTTCAAAAAGCCCCAGGTGGAATCGATCAAACGTATGCGGCTTTCTGTAAGTGGCATTAAATTAGTTTGGGAGTGAATAAAACACACGGTCGCCCTTTGGGGGGAGGGAAGGGGGCATGCAGGCTGCCTACAGTGGCTAAGGCCAGCAGGTTGGGGGTGCTCCTGCATACTTTCCAGTGGGTTCCCAGGCTGCCAGAGACTGCTGAGTACAGCTGGGCAGCTGGGCCACCTCTAATTGGCTCCCAGGCATGGGCGAGCATGCCTCCCTTCTCCTCCCCACCCCCGCCAATCACCATCAGCCACAGGCATCCATCAACTGTAGGCAGGCAGTGGAGGCAACTATGCTTGTGCTCACCCATCCCCTGCAGTCCAGTCATCCTCCCTGCTCACTTGCAGGTGCATTAATGAATCTCCCTAGGTAAGCTGCTGCATAACCACCCAAGGACCCCTGTGCTCCCATGAGAGGATGCAGCCTCAGGGAGTCCAACCAGGCTGCAGGGCATGGCCAAGCATCCCTCTCCCCACTGCCACATCATCATCAGCCACTGTGCTGACTCGTCTCTGGGAGATTCTAAATTTGTGGGAGATCTGAATATGCAAAATGTCCTGCCATATTCCTAGACATTCCTGGCTCTTGTGTGTTTCAGGAAGCTACTACTTACATTGATGACTGTGGTAGATCTGATTTTGTGGCTGATGGATAATATATAGTTAATGCCTAATTAGCCTATTCATGGATAATTCATTATTAGTTATTAATAAAAGCAAGAACAAACAGGAGTGGGATGTTAAAGCTCTAAATCATGGAACTGAACACATCATACAGAAAGAAGAGTGCATGAATTATTCAGGGGGGCAAATGTGAGACCAGGCCACCTCTGGAAAGCATAAAGCACCTTCACTGAAAGATGTTAAATACATCAAGTACATTTCATCCTTGCTATATACATACATACACACAAACACACATTTTTCACAGTATAACCGTCCAGGACAGGTGGCTATTTCAGACTAATGTGGACATGCGGGCTCAATTCTGGCTCTTTCTCCTACATACTCATAGGGGGGAATACTACTGAAATGGACAAATAGAGAATCTATGAGCCACTCCGAGCCAACCTGTCTTAGGAGATCCTGGAGGCTGTATGCTGGGAAGCGTTACTTAGGATCCATGTATATTAACCCTAATGTCTCAATTTGGATTCCAACATTTGTGCAGGCAGATAGGACATGGTCACATTCCTAACCTGCCTTAGGATCAAGCAGCATTAATGGGTATACTTTGTCAATACCTGTTCAGAGCTTCACAAAAACATTTTACCTAGCTAAAACACTGTATGTAGCCCTTTGCACCTGCACCATTCTAATAGAACAGCTTATTCACAGGGCAACTTGAAGCAA
Source organism: Crocodylus siamensis (assembly GCF_052110815.1). Taxonomy (NCBI): domain Eukaryota; kingdom Metazoa; phylum Chordata; order Crocodylia; family Crocodylidae; genus Crocodylus; species Crocodylus siamensis. The sequence continues at coordinate 52,089,874 of NC_143403.1, forward strand.
CACACACAACCTAGACATGGCTCAGAATGCATCAGACAAACACTAACCTGTAACAAAGAATATCTCTATACTATCCAAGAGATAGCTGATGTTGCCAGAAGCTGTTCTGCATGTTTATAAAATGAAGAATAAATGAGTGTGTGGGGGAGAAGTTGCTTCCTTTGGTGCTGGCTCGTCATAATGCAGTTGGGCTCTATCACTCACCCTTCTCAGGACATTCCATCCTCTGTCTATGGCCATCTCCTTTCTTCTACCTATGGCACAATGTAGCTACAGCTGGAAGTAAAGCTGGGTGAAATCTTTTTGGCAAATAGTTCACCAAACCAAATCGTTTCAGATGTTCAAACACAGTCTTCAAGTTCAGAGCTAACGTGCCAAATAGCTCAGGTCCTAAAAAATGTACATACGTGTTGTGGGGCAGAGAAGAGATGGAATCTCCTCCTTTAGCTCAATGGCTCACCATGCAGAGTATTCCCCCAAAATGTAAAAGAACAATTCTCCAGGAAATTCAGGTATTTGCAGTATGTTCCAGATAAAACTCGCTTCTTTATAAAGTTTCAAGCAACCATTAGAAGCACAACTGTCTGATTTCAGTAACCAATCACAGTATACAAAAAACAAATGACAAATAGCTAAAGACATGTCAAAAGCACATAAGGTGACAGGATCCCCCATAAAATGAAGTGTACTCATACAAATCTGCCCTGAAGTTGCTGAACAATTTCAAATAATAAATACATTCCTAAAACTGAAATCTTTTATAGATCATTCATAAAAAGAATAAGTACTACACCTATTGGATAAATTGTGGGCTACTAATTATTCCCTTAATCTTAATTATAATTTCATCTCCTCTTGTTATACTACCATAAAAAAACGCATTTCAGCTTTGTGGTTAATTGCCTCATTAGCTCTCTTTTGAAATAATTCATGATTGTCAATTTACCTGCACAGAGTTTCCATTGTGGCTAAGAGTCTGAAGGACCAAGAACTCTCACTAAAATCAATAGGGTGTATGTTTGACCAAAGACTTCAAAATTGTAAGCTCTTTGGGACAGGATTTTTTTAAATATCTTATCTGTATAACATCTGGTAGACTAAGACTACTGTCCTTGACTGGGGCCTCTAGGTACCACAATAAAGTATGTAAGGATATGAATAAATATAAAATGAAGATGATGAGGGTGGTATCAGGATTGTTATTTTTTTATGCTTCTCCCCACCAACTACAAAGATAGTCACCTATACACCTGCATATATCTCTTTACATTAATAATGAGCATAAAGAGTCAGAGCAGAATAGGTCAAAGTTCATGTTGTAAAGATAGATTTGTTGGAGATAGTTTCTCTATATCTTTCACCCTTCCCTTTTACTGAAACCAACAGGAAAGCTTCCCATTCTGTTCCATAAAGAGGGGAATCCTAAGTCTGGCTCTAGAAAGCTTAGCCAAACCCATCATTGGACTCAAAATGGACCACACGCGAGAAATTAAATAAACATCATTTGTCAAAAGCCTTTGTTGGCTCACAGCTGTATTTATTTATAGGCTCACTTGTTATTTATAGGCCCTTGCGCTCTATATAAAAGCTTTGCTGAGTAAAAGTGGTGATGATTGGGGGCTAAGTGTTTTACTGCTTATACCAACACTGGAGTTCATTTCCAAAGAGATCAAACAGCAGAGTGTCTGTCTACCTCATTTCCCTTCCCCTTTGTGTAGCCCAGCAAAGCAGTAACTGCCAAAAACTAACCAAGCTACACTCCATTTAGTTACCAAAAACACTGGTTTAAGGGTTTTCATATACTGTCATAGTGTAGACCACTTCTAATTGCAAAGGCCTTCTTGTTGACACTGTGTATCCTAGCTGCCTTCTCCCATCTAATTTACAGCTGTCACATTAGTCTAATAATTATTTATACTGTATTCATCACAGTTCCATTCTGACCCCCAAATCTTCCCTGCAACAAATATAAGGCATAGCCTGGAACAGTGACTTAGGACAATACTGAAGATACAAGGTAAAACTAATGTGATATGTACAGCTACTTAGTTGCATCTCTTCATATTTTAGTCTTTCTTTTGATTTGGGGACTTATGTTTATTATCTGTGGATCGCCTCTACAACCCCTGCTGCTCTCACTTCCAGGGGTCACTTACCAACATTGTTCTACACCGTTATCTATTTGTTGCTAAAAAAAAAAAATCCAAACCTAACCCCAGATTGCAATGCAAAATGTATTGGACACTATTCAATTTTTCCCACCCCTGAGTTAGACTGATCCTCCTGACCCAACAGATGTCAGCTGTTGGGTCAGAAAGGCTAGAGATTAAGCTCCAATTTGCAGCCAATCCAGGTACAGAGGCTGCATCTCTGCAGTGTCTTCCCCTAGCACCACTCTGCCTCTCCTGGCCCCCAGTGCTGTCTCAGGATAGAAGGAGAAGTCAGGGGAAGAAAGTCTGTTCTAGGGTTTCTCCGGCCTACGCTGGAGTGGGTGTGGGGGTTGGATTGGAGTCTTGCCTCAGGGGGGCTGCAACCCACCCGCCCAACCCTCCAGTGCTGGCTGGACAACTGCCAGAATGAGCTCCTTCCCCTCCGTCCCCACACCTCCCCTCACCCATTCAGAAAACAGTACTGAGAGCTGGGCTAGGCTGCATCAACCCAGCCCTGTTCCCAGTGCACACAGACACAAGTTAATGAAGGCAGTTCACTTTGGAACACCTTCATCTGAACCCTCATGTAATAATTGCCTAGGATCTGGCCCTTTTAAAGCCCCCTGGAGATGTGCACTTGTGTTAGGTCATGGCTGTAGAGCACTTTCAGTGGCCAGATCAGGTGAACATTGTCACTTCTGCCTGCACCTAGAGGTTCTAGTTCACCCTCTGATAAAGATGCACAATTGGGATGCTGATTTCAAAGTCAGAGACAGGCTTTTTAAACCCACTTTGAACAATGTTTTGTAAAAACAAAAAATCCTATAATGATCTTTTGCTAGTTTTGTAATTATGTGAAAAATAGGCACTTCATATTTTACATTCATGGAACTCAGAAACATCCTTGTGGTTTCAAACAACAGTGTGTGGGAGATTTGCTCCCAAGAGGGTTGAATGTAGCTGTTCTTTGAGAGTAAAAGATAAGCCTATTTCACTAGTCGTTTCCATCATTTTTAGCATATGACCTCTTCTTGAGTGTGCTCAGTTGTCACGCTGATTCAGCATGGCTCCAGGGGAACAGGCCAAGGATATACAAACTAAAAAATATGTTGCAAGCAACTTTTGTTTCAACAGACTGTAATGACTACATTGGAGACAGCCTAAGAAGTGTTTGAGTGGGGCACTAGTACACATAAATAAAAACCATTCTAATGAGTCCCTAATTAGGAATTTACATGACAATCCAATTACATTTCTGAAAGAGCGGTTATAGACTATTGGGTAATTAGGCAGATTTTTTAAATACATTTTCAACCACAAAAAATGATGTTTATGTGATGTTAAGGGATTGACTTAAAACCACAAAAGCATTCAGTTAAGTCAGGGCTGATACATCATCATTAGCTCAAGGCACCATGGCTGTTTAGATGCCTTTCTGCAGTACAAGAGCACTGGGTTTTCAGCCTTTTCTAGCAGTTCCCTGCTCTTTTGTAAATTTTAATCTTTTTTCTTAAAGTACACAGGATGAGGGGCTCCTGGCTTAACTAATATATTTGGTAGCTAAATTGATAAGGAAGGACAGATGAACATAAGTACATTCCAGTCTTCTTTTCAGCTTCACCTCTTCTCACTACTCCTTAACCCATCCAAACCATCCTTACTGTGTTTGTCTGTCTGTATCATGCTATGTATGGCATAGTATTTTGATTCCCCTAGATCAAAGGTGCCAAACTCAACAAGCCCGTGGGCTGGATGAGTAATGCAGGGCTGGTCCACAGGCCAGAGGAATGATACATGGCTGACCCTGTGAGCTGAATCAAGCACATGAACCCACCCCTCCCATCTCCACACGCCAAGTCCAGCATATGTGACACTTGCCTCCAGCCAGTCTGGGACTTCACTGTATGCAACACTTGTGCAGGACCGGTCTGGGACATTTACTGCATGTGGTACCCATTCCAGACAATCCAGGACCCACGTTGTATGCAGTGCCCATCCTGGCATGGCTGGGGGGATGGGGGCACTGCATTTAATACAAGTCCTAGACTGGCCAGACCAGGTGTTATATGCAGCATGTGTCTCAAACTGGCTGGGGCAGGTGCCATGTGTAGTGTATACCTTGGCCCTGTGCCAGTCTGGCATGTGCCACATGAAGCATGTGGGTCAGCTCCAGAGCGAGGGGCAGCACTGGGGCCTGAAGACGGGGTTCTGCTGCAGGCCAAATCCAGTCCACAGACCGTAGCTTTGACAACCTTGCCCTAAAATGTCAAAGTACCATGGCTTTAATAAAGGTGGTCATCTCTGGTGATTAGGATTAGGACAAGGCTTAAAGGGAGAATTTACTTCAGTGCTTGCCTTTATGAAAGACGTCAATACTAGCAACAACCAACACAGATCTGCTAATTCTGTAAAAAGGTGTTGCAGAGCAATTAAGAGAGATAACGTCCCTAATCAAAGCAAATTTCAGATTAAAACAATCTGTCAGGATAGAGTAAAGCTTGCAAATAATCTAACTTAAGATATTTTGCCTCTAAAGCATCCATCCACCCCTGCCACTGTCAGAATCCAGATAGATGATGGACTGTTGGACTGACCCATTATGGCATTTTTAATTTTTTTTATCAGTTATTACATGGGGAAAATAAGATAGCTTTTAAAGCTTGCAACTTAAAAATCAAAACAAAAAAAAGCACATAGCTAAAAGCCAGAACATTAAATTTAATGTCACTTTAAAAAAACACCATGCGTTGTAAAATATGAAAGTACAGTGCAAACAATACTTAAATGCACACTGAAATCTGAGTCGTAACTATGCCCTTATATTTCTATTGTTTCTACTCCTAAAATCCCACCTCGAGCACCGGGTATACACCTTTAATATTGACAAGATAGGCTATGTAATGCAGCTGGCCAAAATATTTTAAGCAAAAATGTTTTTCACTGAAATTAAACAATCTTTTAAGAAAACAGGTGTTTTCAGCAGATGGGGTTTTTCCCATTATTCATTTTGCAAGTTTTTTTTCTATAGGAAGTTTGACAAAAGACAACAAAAACATAAGTAAAAGCATGACATTTATTCTCACACATTCCAACATCTTGTTTGGTTTGGTTCTAACTTCAAAAAAATTATCCATGGGTAAGGCCATATATTACACAGTTGACTTCTGATACACACTGGGCATGTCTACATATATACATTTACTGTTCAGTAACTGAAATTACTGCACGGTGCAGGCACATGTCTACATGTGCATGCCTGCACTGCACAATAAATATGGCAGCTTATGCCAACTTGAGCATAACTTTGATATCTGCATCATGCAGGTATCAAATTTATACCTGATCAATTACTGCACACTAACACATGTGTAAATGTCTTACTACGCAGTAACACTGTGTGTGCGGAGTGATTTGGGATTAACTTTAGTCCCAAATCAGTCTACACACAGTGTCAATGCGCCTTAACACCTGTGCATGTAGTAATTTACTGCAGAGTAAATTTAAACCAGTGTAAATGCACACATAGACATGCCCACTGGCTTCTGTTAGAACTTTGAAATGAAAGGACAGTGGAAAACTAGAATTACCAATCCCCATGGACAGAATCAATTCATGTCTCTTCATAATATCCAATTTTCTGAAACAAATTCAGTCACCTGAAAATTGTTGGAGTTGTAGGCTCCAGATTTTCAGTATGTTACACTACATAGAGTAGGTCCATACAAGATTATATTTAAAATGAAGGGAATAGATCTTCTTTACACCACCTCCATACAGTGGGACCAGTTTCTGATATGTATAAAATTTTACATTTCGCAAACTAAGGTATATATTTCAGACTGTATACACTGGCCTCAAATTGCATTTCTAGATGTCACTAAGGTCTGCCCATATTAATATCACAACTGTTTCCATAGAAACTGGTATACTTCAAAGGGCAAAAAGCAGAGGGAGGCTTAAAACAAGGAGACAAGAAAAATATTACTAATAAATTATTAGATGGAACAGATGAGAGATGGGTGAGGTTCACTGCCTATTGTTTTGAAAGAGGGGCAGCTCAGATATGGCTCCACCGTTCATGAGTAATGCAGTCACCCCTAATTTGGGGTAATACATAATATACTCCCCCCTACTGTGCCTGATATATTAGATATAACAGAGTGTTTGCACTGATTTAGAATGAAATTATCTAACCAGAGGGAATGATAGTGATAGGCTGACAAGTGCAAAGCTAGGCTCAACCCCAAGGTGGACTTAATTCTACATAGCTCTAAGATCACAGTTGCTTCTTTTCTAGTTTAACGTATGGGACCAAGACCCCATATACATTTCAAAACGGTATCATATTCAGTGGCTTAGGAAGCGTTTTAAACAACTGAACTATTAGCAAACAGTTGTTACTATACAAGGAAAATAAAGGAATTTCAACTGAGCTAGAAACCAGTTTCTGGATTTTCTGGTATAATTTGCACCAACACATGAACTGCTAATGTGCAGAGCTGCTTCTCCAGTTAGCTTGTCTGGTCAGGGTCAGGTAGTTGCTACAAATACCCCAATTGGTACATGTAGCTAAACTGAGAGGAAAAGCAAATGGCTCATTTTAGTTCCTTTCTAAATAAAGGGTTTAATCAAGGTAATTTAAATCACATTTCCCAGAATGCTCCTAGGACTGACATCTTTCATCAGATTTTAAAGGTCACCTATGGATCAGTGCTTTTCAAATTATCACTGGCCACATGTTAAATTAATGGTGTGTTAGGAATGAGCTATAAACTTATACAATTTTGTGGAACAACTTTGTGGCTTATTCCTCATTTTATCATACAATTAATTGATTGAACATGTGGCTGGGTCACAACTTAAGGTGTGATTAACTGGTTAATTAATATCTACATCCTTTCATTAGTACTGCACAACTCTCTCTAGCTGCCATTCCACTACTATAAACTGTCAAAAGGAAGGATTTTAGTGTAGAAAGGGCATTGGCTGGAGATTGAAGGGATCTGAATCTAGTCTCAGCTCTGCCATATGTTCTGTGTCTGACCTTGAACAGGACTACTGACAGCCAGTTACACAAAGGAAGCTAAATCAATAGAAGTCCAGCCCTAAATACTCTTAAGAATCTGCTGCCTGTAAAACAGGTATAATAATACTGCTTTGCCTCTCTTGTCCATTTATACTAGGGCTGTCCAACTTTAGAGTGGCTGGCAGCTGCACACTACAAGGGCTCCCTGGGACCCACTGTACAGGCAGTACACCCACTCTGCCCTTGGCTGCCATTGGGCAAGCGCCCTCCAACCGCCCAGACCTAACTGCTGGTGCTGGTGCTGGTACAGGTGCATAAACCCATACCATTGGCTGACCCTACCATGCTGCCCTGCCCCAGGAGCAATGTGGGGAGCAGCAGCCAGATGGGACACTGTGGGCTGCACAATGACCCCTCACAGGCCAGGTATGGCCTGCAGGCCACCAGTTGGACAGGCTGCATTGAGCCTCTTTAAGACAGAGACTGTGAGCTAATTCCTATTTCCCTTCACGCACTTAAGTGGCATGTACACAGATCCATAGTTTACATGAAGTTTGTGATTCAGCTCTTTGTAGGAACTCACCAGATGTTCACTGAGCTGCAAGCTGAAGGAATATGGCAAATCTTCAACTTTGGGCACTTATCCAGGGAGGAAGAGACCTGGAACCTGCATTTCATATATCTTCCAAAGTACTCCAAATACTAGGTCACAAAGCAAGGTATTACAAAGACCCTTTTCCAACTGTCCTCTTGAAGATAGCCTCCTGGTCAACCAAGAGAGGGTGAAATGGGGGGCCAGGAGATCAAGCCAGTGATCACGTGGCACAGTGCAATGGATGCTACTCTGGAAGAGAGAGGAACATAGAATCTATCTTAGACACTTGTTCCTCACAGGGCAGAAACTTTCCCAGAGCTATGTACCTAAGAAATGTTAACTGTGGAGTGAGCCAGGTTCAAGAAGAATGCTTGAGTGCAACACTTTGGTGTTTAGAGTCTTTTGCTGATAAGCAGGACACAAAGGTTCAAACCCTCTTTGGATAGAGTGGGAAGTCTAGACCGCAGGTTTCCTGCTGTCTGGGCAAGTGCCCCAACCACTAAGCTTTTGTCAAGTCAAGCCAAGTCAACCCTGAAGCCTCTGCAACTGTTGGGGCACCTTAAATGCTGTGCATCCTTGGTGATTCTTTAGACAAAGTAACCTAGTGGCACCCATCTCCTCTCCAGGTATGGATAGCTGTTGGCCCACAGAAAGCTCACCCACCCTTTGACAGGTCTTGTTTTCAGTCCTGCTGGGTGTCCACACACCCTCCTCACCGAGGCTAGCCCAGGTGGGAGAAACAGTTTAGATGCTGATAACCTGACCATGGGTGGGAATTACTATTACATAAATCCAAAGTTATTTCCACCAAGACATATTCTATAGTACCACCTCAGCGATGGTAGTGCAAATCCAGGCTGGACCCAGAAATGCAGGCCTGTGTGGTTTGTGGCACTGCAAATCTCTTTGTGGTGCCACAAACTTCATGCCCAGCGTGTTAAAACACTGCAAATTTGCACCACAGGGGCAAAATTTGCTACCAGGAAATCCAGGTAGCAAAAAAAAATGCTGCAAAAAAAAGCAGCACGTCACATGCAGGGGGCATTTATACACATATCTTTTTTCCCACAATGTGCTGGAGATCTGACGCTTTGGAGCAGACTCAGTTAATCAAGTCTACTCCACACGTGAGCTGAGGTGAGCTGTGCTGCACCACATGCAGTTGTATAAGCAGCAAAATGTGCGTCAGCAGAAAATAGCAGCGCTGCGTTTTTTAACTAAAGCACCTCCAAGGTGTTTTACTTCAAAAGTGTACTGCCACCATTTTCTCAATGTTGATGTGCATTTTGCCACTTATACAACAGCAAGTGTTGCAGCATCAGGCACTTTTCAAAGTGCCCAGTGCTGCAGCACTTACACATGTAAAAATGCCCAGGAGTGTGTGCCAGCAGACACAGATGCTTTGTCCTCTTAGGAGATGCTCTGGCTGCCAGCCAGAGTGTCTCCCCTCCTCTAGTTTCATTCTGCCTCTAACATACCAGAAGAAAGGAGGAGGAAGGAAACTGCTGTTTTCCCGAAAAGGGGCATTTTGCCCTACACAAAACACATGTGCAAGGGCACAAGCAGTGGCAAAAAGTAGCTGCACGTGCCACTACTTTTTTTGCCTCTGCAAGCCCATGCCCCTGCATGTGGGGACATGCCCCCAGAGTTTCTACTTTTGTGCCAGATTCTAATCCCAGTTACACAAAACTAAGTTCAGAGTTACTCCTGTAAGGGCCAGTTGTCAGCCACAGTAAATTAAATTAACAACAACCCCACTGAAGTCACTGGAGATATTCCAGATTCACACTAGTGGGCCTGAGATAATAGGCCAGCCTATTGCTAAGCAGCAATTTGGCTTACCTTGCATACATCCCATTGAATTACATATCCCTGCACTCTATTACTATAAGAGAGATTTCCATGAAAATGGGTTCTTTGTTCTTTGAGGATTATGTCTTTCTTTTTGGCCAACATATGTCAAGCCTCTTTCGTCTAGAAACTTAGTAGCAGTTCCTGAATTCCCCGCTGCTTATATCCATTGGCAGAAGTTGGCAGCAAGCAACATGAAAACAGTCTCTGGAAGGGATGCAAAAGAGAAGGATCACCATTTAAAGAAATACTGGCTGGTGAACCCTAGTGTTATTTTTGGAAGGTGATCATCAGACTCAAACAAAAGGCTTAAGTAGACACCGCAGGAGCAGTGCAGCCTGTGATCTCACATATTATGGGACACGTCAGAAGCTCTGGTACATTTGTTTAGCAGTAGATATGGATCATTTCACCATTGCTACTGCAGCGTTTACAGATGGCTGCAAGTGGTGACTAAAGTGGTGGGTAAAGAACCATAAAGAGCCCACTTGTCCTTAATAAAAGCCTGGCCTTAAAGCGTGTACTGTTAAATCTTTTATGGGGATATAGTTGCACTGATGAACAAATAAGTCTTAAGGAATTAGCTACTTGGCTGAACCACCTAGTGCACAAGCCCTGCAGTGATGTAAACCCTATTTTACATGTACATGTATTACACTAATCGAAACTGTATTACAACAGTAGAAATCATTCTCAGTATAAAAAGATAATTCCCAAAAAGGTAGCTTCTAAAATCAGCTTCCAGCAGCTTCTCAGAATTATTTTTTCTTCCAGATTAAACACACTGGGCATGTCTACATGTGCATTAATGCACTTTTCCTAATGCACCTTAAGTTTAGTACCTCCAATGTGAGGGCATTTGTACAAAAGCTTGCACCACAGCACTTTTAAAAGCGCCTGGTGTTGTGGCTCATGCAATTAGATAAGCAGTGAAATGCACATCAGGGCTGAGAAAATGGCAGTGACATGCTTTTAAACTAAAACAGCTCAAAGGAAAGAGAAGCTCATGAAAACTGGAGAAGAAAGAGAGGGGCTGTGAGAAACAAAAGGAAAAAATCAAGAAGTAGATTGGCATGTTCTTGAAGGAAAAGCAAACTGAGAGTATGGTAGCAAATAGACCAGCTGGGGAAACCTGACAGAATAGGATGAAAAATGGGGGGGATGAAAAGGAAATGAGCCAACGAAAAGCAACAGAGAGAGAGAGGGAGAAAAGGATCTGAAGTACATGGGATGGAGGAAAGGACATGAATGAATAGAAGAGGTTAAAGGCTAAGTACAAACATAACAGGTTCTAACTACAAGGTTAAGAAATATAAGTTATTTTTTTTTACATTTTCCAAACCAGAAACAAGAACAAGAAACAAGAAGAGTCCAACAAAAGCTCAGTGCACTGAGAGGGGGATTTCTTTGCTCCAAAGCAGTGAGCCCAAAGAATTTTAAGGACCTACCATCCTGGAATGGCCTCATTTGTTCAAAAAAGTTATCAGAGACTCACCTGGCCCACTGAGTACTATGTCAAGCAAAAACCATGGGAGATGTAGACTGCTGAGTACTTTTGCAAGTCTGTTTTAATGTGTTGTTTCTAGGTGCATCTACATATCCACCATATAGCAAAGTTGCTATGGCACCGTGGTTTAGTATTTCTGTTTGGAAGTACTAAACCACAGCATAGTAACTGCCCATACTGCACTGTGTGCATGGCACATGTTGCATTTCTACTATGTCACTGTAGCGGCATGCTAAAATGAGGGAGTGCATTGCTACAGCAACGTAGCTGCCAATCACATGTAGACCCATGTGATCACTACGTCACCATAGCGTGCCATATGGTGACATAGTGCCACTACACTGCAGTAGGGCAACATGTAGACACACCCTCTGTGATACAAAACTGCTGTAGAAAATAAGTCCAAAGCTACAATGCCCCCTTTCAGGTCTGGGAGATACAGGCAGACACAGGTGCACTTCTCAGCCATCTTCCTCTGCTGTTTTCCAACAATCGTCAAATTCTCTGATTTCAGTTACTGTCAGGCCTATGAGCAGGACGTAAGCCAGTGGTTCTCATCCTTTTGAGAAGCAAGACACCCCACCACCACAGTCTGGCATATGGTGGCACCCCTGGCTGAGAACCACTGTTGATGCCACCTCACTTTACCTGAGTCCTTCTCAGCTGGGTTCTGCTGCTGGGATTGGGTGTACAACTACGATGAAATTGCCCCATGCTGCAAAACCTAGGAAGGGCTGTGCCATGTGTGCATGCTCCTCCTGCATTAGGGCTCTGATCAACCTAAACTAGGAAGCAGTAGCCTTGAGCTGTGCAGCTCTTTCTGGTCTGGCACTCCCAATGGCCCTTTGAGAAACAAGTGGATGGAACAGTTCCACCCTCACTCTTTTCGGGGAGGAGCATAGTGGGGGAATACCAAAAAGAGCTACACAGCATGAGGAAGCTTTGCTGGTTGCTTTAGACCAATTAGAGATCCCTGATACAGGGAGGAGTGCATGGGGCAGTTATATCTAGCAGCAGCAGTTTAGAACCACTGACACAGACAGTCTAGAGCAGAGGGAGGGAGGTCAGGGAGCAAGCAAAATAGAGCAAAGGAGATCAAAAAGGCAGAAGCAAGGAAAAAGCTAGAAATTCAAGAAGCAGGACCCAGGGAAAAAGAAATCATGAACAAGCTAGGCCTGAAAAACTAGACCAGAGCCACAGAGGTATCAGAAAACAGTAGTCAAAGCCAGTTGCCAGGATGTCAAGTCAAGGTCACAGTCAGGGTAACACTTGATAAAGGCCAAAAGAGTCCAAGACCTCAACACCTAACAACATTGTTGCTGGAAAGGGGCCCTAAGTGACATGGGAGAGTTATGACACCTATCTGGAGCTTTTGGCTCTTATTGGTTCACACAGGTCACCTGGTCCTTCATTGGGAACATCATGGAAGGACCTAGGCTGAGTTGAGGTTGATGTTTGGCCTGCTGCTTAGTGTTACTGTAGCCTAGCCTTCTGTCTGTGGATATAGAAAATTTGGGTTTGAATCTCAGGGGTCCTAACAATTATATTCACCTGAAATAGGACATTTATAAACCAAATGAATAGTTACTGATAAGGAATTCTGCCTGGGAGTCCATATGTTAAGGAGTCCCTGTGTCTATATTTGTATAGTTTTAGATGGACTGGGGATGCATATATGTCTATCTGTGCATGATTTTAAGTCTGTGTGTATGTAAGCATATGAAGGTAACTACAAAGTTAGCATCTATAACCTTGCATTTGTATTGGTGTGAATTGATCCCTTTAAGTATATAGCTGTCTGTGAATGTGAGTGTAGATGTGTAGACCTCAAGCTTGCTCTGGCCTTGCCGCTCTGTGCCAGAATTATTACACATGTTCAGTTAAATAAAGAGCTGGAAGGCTCTAGCCCAGCTAACCTTTTGAATTGGAGGACATCTTGACCTAATTTCTCTATTGTGAGCATGGGGAACTGGCTCTTTATTGCATCAAAGTTTTGGCACCAATATGGCAAGAGACATGAAGCTCACCTTTGCAGCAATCAATATTGTGACTGGATGAAGCTTGAGAGATTGATAAATGTGTATCAAAGTCATGACTGACAAGCACACCTGTTGGTTGGAGAAGTGATTGATACAGCCCCTAAGAATATGATTGGTTCAGAGATGTAGTCTGATTAAGGCCCATAAAAGAGCCTGAGCCCCAGCCTCAAGGTTCGAATGTGGGCTTGGATATGGTTATGGCGGGTGGGGTTCGTGTGAAGCTGTGTGTGAGATCATCATAGTGGGTGAGGACCTGGGGGGCAAAGCTCCTCTGCAGTGGTGTGTGTGGGACATTACAGACTGAGTGATCACCTAGGAGGTCAACATCTCATCTGTGTGGCAGAGTGAGTGAGGACCCGGGGGTCATTATCTCACTAGCTAACCACTATTTGTCACCACCACTGCCATTAGGCGCGTAAAGTATTGCCCATCCCTGGTAAAGGAATTGAGCCTCCAGGTGTGAGGGAAATTCTTGGGAGGGAGGAGGAAGGTAGTGCAGGGTGCCTCACTAGTTTGGCTGAAAGCCTGTGAGTCTCTGTGAAATTAAAACTGAGCCTGCAACTGCAACAACATTCCCAGTCCAGAGCGAGAAAAGGAGCTTTGCTCTCTATTTCTCTCCTGTGTTCCCCTTGGTTCCTTTTTCTTCCTCTGTCATTGTATTCTGGTATTGTTCACTGTTGTTTGTTTATTGGTAATGTTGTTATAGTAGTACAGTCTTCTGGTTTTGAATTTAAATTGAGTCTACTGAGTTTTCTGAGCCCTTTGTAGCTACAGGTTAGAGCCAGGCTGCAGGTTTAGACCTGGTGAGAGCAAACCCCCACCCCTTTCATTTACTGTGTGGTTGTGTTAATTAGATTAATCAGCTAATTTTCAGTCTGCCTCTGACAGATGAGTGTGTTTTTATAGACAGAAATCAGTGCAAGTGTATGATGAAGAGTTTGTCATATACATATTCTACCCCAGCAGAGGAATTAAAACAGGATCTTTCATCCAAACTTAATCAAAGGAACATGAACTTGGGAAACTGTTGGAAAGAAAAATGCAAATGGTTCACTTGCAATTTGCTAGTTCAGTTGTTTACACTTGGGTATGAAATTTTCCTGCAATGACTCATTTAAAGAAACCATGCACCCTTGACCAAAAATCACACTTCAGTCAAAAGTTGTATGCACTATTGTCACAAGTGACAGCTATGATTCCTAGAGATTAGAGAAAAACATTTTTTTGCTATTTTTTATTTTGATAACTTTGTGTATCTGACAGGACTTTGCGTCAAGTTAGTTTCCCTGTGCATCTACACAGACAGAGTTTTCCCTGCAGCCTGTGTGGAATTTCACAAGCTGAAGGAGAGAGAGAAACGTGTAAAGATATTTTGCGGGGGAGAGAGGAAAGCAAAAATGTCATTGTAATACCACAAAAATCAGCAGGGGTCTCAGGGGCAGGCATGGCCCTAAAACTACTTTTAACTCAGTTCTTGAAACTGAAGACATTTCAAATTATTGGAGTCACTTCAAGTTCAAAGTTTAGTAGGAATAAAAGTTGAGAAACTTAGACTCTGGCAGACAATTACACGTAGAAAAGTAACTTTTCTCATGTATCTAGTCCAGTCAAGGTTATTAGAATGGTTCATGTGCATAAGCATCTTTACAGGAATGTGGCAATAGTTACAAGCATGTTACACTTAAATAATCTCTGTCCTTTGAGTTTGCTAATCCCTCTGAGTGTGAAGTGTGGCAACTGATGAGAACTGAAGGTACAGCAATGATGTTTTGAAGGGGGCTGACAAGAATTGGGATTTTGAAGCTTGATGAGGTTGGTCAACAGAGTCCCTAGAAACTCTAACAGGGTAAAAGCAGGATGCATCAGCACTAGGACCTTGATGGATGTTGTACCAGAATTGCAGCCCCTGTGGATGTGGTTGAAGACCAGCAGAGATCTAGAGAAAACAGATGTCTGATTCTTTATTCCTCAGTGGGTGCATCTACATGTGAGCTTTAACATGCAGTAGTCTATTTTACTGTGCATTAAAATGGCACATCAAAAACATGTTAATACGCTAATACACAGTAAAAATAGGCTACTGAGCATTAATCATCACTAAAACAGTATGTGTTTTTGCTAATGCACATTAGGACAGCCTAACACACATTTATTTAGTATCTCACATTACAGGGCACTTTTGCACATATTCCAGGGATGGGATGTGGCACTTTAATTAGAGCAGCTCTAAGAGCTGCTCTAATTAAAGCACAATCATGTTTCATATATCAGCATCCTCACACTTAAAAATGGCAGCAGGGGTGCTTGAACTAAAGCTTGTTTGATGAGCTTTAGTTCAAGTGCCCCTACTACCATTTTTAAGGGTGGGGATGCTGACACATGAGACACAGGAAGCTACTGGAAGGCAGCAATTGCCACAGTCCAGCAGACTCGATTAAACATGCTGGAATTCCAGTGGATCAAAGCAGCCTCCACACTCGTGTATAGGTGCCCATAGGTACTACATTTAATGTGCAATGACAAAAGTGCATTAATGAACATGTAGATGCACCTAGTAAGGAGGAAATAAGCCCTGAAGCAATGACAACTATAAATCTTAGGTATTTATGGTGTGAGTCTTACTCCCACTTAAATCAGTGGCAAAATGCCCACTGTATCAGTGGTATAATATCAAGCTTGTAAATATATACACTACAACTCTTACTGAAGACAGCAGGAGTTGCAGGTATTCAGCAGCTTTCAAGATTCCCCCCTATACTTGCTAAAGCTTTAACTAACTCCAAGATTCCCCTGTAACATTTGTAGACAGGGTATATTGTTAATGATAATACCCACTATAAAGCCAAGAGGGAACTGTGCAGCCTCACATGGGTAAGAGGCCAAAAACCATTCTGCACACGTCAGGCAGAGAAAGCTCCTTATGTTTTCCTCTCCAATGGGTTTAACATATAAGTGTAGCCAGATGGGCTATATAAGCAGAGGCAATAACATGCCCGATGAATCTGTCTCATGGAGTTTCCCGCCCTGCAGAACAATATAATGGGAATAAGTTTGGATGATTTGTATATATCACATAACTGCTCAGAGATGCAGCTTGGAGGAGGATATGTTTTATCAGACAATTTTGGCAGTAGCTTTCTAGAAAATATTTCTAAACCCTGTCTCCTTGTTTCTCCCCCTCCTTCTCCTTTTCTTTCCTCACTGTTTAGCTGTCTCCTTCCCTCCTCCCTCTGTTAGTGTCTGTTTCCTCTCCAATTAACATACAGCTTCCCCTCCTTTCCATTTCCCTTGGGGTCATTTTTCCCTTCTTCCCCTTTCCCTCTTCTTTGGTCCCTGGTGCCCTTCACCCCTTGTTCTACCCTGTCTTCCCTAGGCATCCTATCTGCATCTGCCCCTCCTATCTTTTCTAATTTTCTATGTTTCTGTTATTCTTTTCAGGCTTTCCTCTGCCCCCACTTACAGCCAGAGATGAAAGATATTTCCCTCACTCACTGCTCCAGATCTTAAACTCTAAATCAGGTATGGAGACACTCCCATGCTAATTGAGCAATGAGGAAATATGAAATTTTGCATTGGTATTTGGTAAAATATTGGTATTTTCCTTTTTGGTTTTCTCAGTGGGGGTCCTAGCACTACAGCATGATAGAAATATTTTTCTAATAATCTATTTTTGTGTGTCCTTTCAATTAAATAACATGGATAGCTAATACAAAGAGTCACATTCATTTGACTAAGCAGATTTCAAGTGTTTTGCTTATCTCCAGTAAAAATTGCAAGACTAAAAATTGCCAGGATACAATATCATTGCTTAAGTTGTGAATTTATCTAGGACACAGATGCTAGTGGATGTTTAATGGCTGTAAATGAGCAGCTGCTAAGTTTGGGGCTTTCTCTAAGTGATGGAAACTCCTGGAGCTGATACTCTGCAGTATGTTTGATCATCAGCTTTGGTGATGACTCACCAATACTTTCTTCAGCACCACCTGTCTTTTCTTTGAAGGTCTGGTAGCCTGCAGTCACCAGAAAAGCAAATCCAGGTTTTAGCTGTATTAGCAGGAGTGTTGTATGTAAGACATGGGATGTGATAGTACCACTCTGCTCAGCAATGGTTAAGTCCAAATACTGTGCACAGTTTGGGGCTCTGCGGTTTAAGGAGGATATAAAAAAACTAAAGAGGATCCAGAGGTGAAAAATGAAGTTACTAAAGTGGTCAGAATGCATCATGTATGAGGAAAGGTTGAGAAAAACACATATGTTAAGTTTGGAGAAAAGGAGATTAAGGGGGCACATAATATAGCAGTTTTTAAATATTTGAAAAACTATAAAGAAGAGGTAGCCTTCTCATTTGCCACAGATGGCTGGACAAGAGGCTATGGGTATATGCTGCAGAAAAGCAATTTAGATTCAGTGTCAGGAAAATTATGTAATTGTAAAGAACAGTGGGATAGCAAACAAGATAACCAGGGAAGTTGTTGAGTCTCCTCTGCAGGAGGTTTTTAAGAAAAAACTGGGTAGATATTAGGGCTATGAATCAGCACCTGAAGCTTCACAATCTGGAGGAGATTTGGCCTGATTCGGTGGTGGAATCTCTGAATCTGAATTGAATCAGGGAACCAATTAAAAGCGCTGAATTGATTCGGAAAAGATTTGGAAAGCTTTGGTGATTCAGGCAATCCTCACCTGCTGCAGCAGGGAGCTGGACCCGGACTCCAAGCTGACGGGTGGCCTTGTGGCTTCTGGAGGCTCATGCAGAGCCCCCCAGACAGTGCGGGGCAGTGGGGATTTCCCCCTGGTGGGCAGCAGTCAGTGAGTCCAGGATTTTTTGTTAGTTTTTTTCTTAAAGGGCTGGAGTTGGGGCAGGCAGGGCAGCCATGGGAGGGGAGGGGGGGCTGGGAGAGCAGGGAGGGTTGGGGGGGGTCATGGCAGAGCCCCCCCCAGGTGGCATGGGGCAGTGAGGGGCAGCAGGGATTTCCCCACTGCCAGGCTTTTTTTTTCCAAAGTGCCGGGAGCTGGGGTAGGCAAGGCAGCCATTGCCAGGCTGGGAGAGCAGGTTGGGGATGGGCCTGTGAGATTCAGAGATTCGACAGCACCTGAACGTCCAAATCAGATTCAGCCAAATTGATTTGGGACAGTGATTTGACTCACCAGATCAAATTGCTGTCTCCCGAATTGGCTGAATCTGAAGCGAATACTAGCCACTTCACACAGGCCTAGTAGATATTTGTCAGGAATTGTATAGGAATAGCATGTTCTGCATTTATGCTGGGGGCTGGACTATATTCTCTGAGATTCCTTGTAGCCCTCTGATTCTGTAACTATTGATCAGTGTCTGATCCAACTTAGTCTTAAGATCTGAGGGCAGCATGACCCACAGTGGTATGACCACAAACTTGCTGGGACACCAGTACTCATTTACTCGCAGCTGGACTTTTCATTATCAAAATCCTTACTTTTTACTGAAAATAACAACAAGAAAAATGCAGACAGGTAGAATGACTCATCAGAAAAAAGAAAGAGACAGTCAGCAAGGTCTTTTCCTCATGGCACAACCTTTATAACCAAAAACTGAAGCTGACATAGGTAGAAAAAAGAAACAAATGATCTTCCAAGGTTGGGGTTCAAAACGCATTTACCAAGCTGAGTATGAAGCCCATCCTTCCTAAAGACAATGTACTGACCTTCAACCTCCCAAGCAACCAATTGTTGTTCTCTCCTTGCGCACCTAATATAAGAGAGGGGAAGAGGCAAAACTCAATTTAACCCCTATACATCACTGCCTCTGGCCACTGTCACAAGCACTTGACTACCATAACTCCTTGCAAGATATACGTACTGCAATCATACTCAAGAGGAATAAGCTGCATTAGAGGGTGAAAATAGCACCTTGCTTGCCAGCATTACTGTATGCTTAGTACTAGTAAGTGCTCTTTGTAAAGGGCACTCAGACCAATAAGGGAAAAAAAAGAGACAGAGGATGAGGAGGCAATAACTGCTATACCATCAGCATTAAAAAAATTGTTCTGGGGATAGAAATATTATGACATATAGCAGCAGAGAAAACAAAACTATGATGTTAAGAAATATTCTCAAACTGTGACTGTGCTCTGCACCACATGTACAGTCCAATGTACCACACAGCTGGAAAACATGAGCAGAAATTGCTGCTATTATTGAAACGGAATCTCTTTCTTCCTTTCCAGTGTAGCTCATTTAACAAGCACTTGTTGCTGCAGAAAAGCAGATGAAAGAATTTATTTACCTCCATGTCAAGCTAGAATCAAGTACACATTAAAATGCGGGCTTTGTGAGAACAAAATAAATTTAACAACAGAATAAACTTGCACCCAGCACAACAGGGTGTCATGATGCTTCAGGTGGCAGTGGGTTTGTCAGAGGCATCTAATAAAGCACAGGGCTTTTTTGTTAGTTGGGCCAAAGGAAAGAAATAAAGGTAAAATTTTCAAAATGACTTAAGTGCCTTGAGAGCCTAAGTTCCATTTTAGGAAGTCCCTGGGAACCTAAGTCTAGATGAACAAGGTATGGAGGCACTTAATAACCATAGAAATCAATGGGAGTTATATGCCTTTGAAAATCCACACTTTAGTACCCTAAATCCTACTGACTTTCCATGAGACTTAGATTCTTAAGGGTTCATCTATACTGAGGCACTGGCACACCCAGCTAGGCAGGTCCCATGGATATCCACCTACCTGTGCTTGCTGATGCCCTCCAAACTGGAGAACAGGCTCCAAAGACACTCAAGGATTTTCCTCTATGGCTGCTGATGAGAACTCGGGCTCTGACTTTATTAACAGCAGCCCCAGAGTAGCATTGCAGATGTATTTCCAGGTTAGAGCAGGTCAACAGGCAGGGGGCTCAGGAACAACCCAAGAGGGATGTGCTGCTGCCACCACACTGTAGAGGGGTGCTAAGTGACTTTTGATAACAGGGCTTATGTTCCTACATGTAAATAAATTGCTTTGAAAATGTGACCCTAATTCTTTTTGCTGACAGGAGTGACAAGCTCATGGAGTTTATCTGCACAGATACTTGGGTCAACACTGAGGGTTGCCCTCTAACTAGCCAAAGCCATGTGAGCTGCCTCTCCCTATCTAAATCTTACCTTGAGGCCCACAGCAAAGTTAATCCACATTGAGCAGCGAGTCCCTTGAGCTGAGCCTTTCTAGCAAGCAGCTGCCCACTGCTGTTCTCTGTCTCTCTGCTTGACCACTTGTAGGCAGTCAAGACAGGAAGATCAACCAGGGGGTCATGGGATTGCTGTTCTCCGACTTCCAGTGCTGGAGACTTACAGT
The DNA here is from genome assembly GCF_052110815.1 of Crocodylus siamensis. Lineage (NCBI taxonomy): Eukaryota > Metazoa > Chordata > Crocodylia > Crocodylidae > Crocodylus > Crocodylus siamensis. The sequence goes on from NC_143403.1 coordinate 52,110,355, forward strand.
GCCCTGGTGAGTTCAACACTTACTGGAGAAAGGGACTGGTGAAGGATCAAGGAGGGTTGGGTTAACACAGGGACGGGCAAAGTCCGGCTCATGGGTCAGATCCTGTCAGCCATTGACTCCATTTCCCAGCTGCCCCTGCCCGCATGGTTGTGGCCAGTCTTCATGGAGACCCCAGCCGCACCTGCACAGGAAAGCTGAGGCTGGGGCTGCCATGGAGACCAGCCTCAGCCATGTGGGCAGCCCCACTGCAAAGCAGTGCAGGGGGCTGCTCTGGAGCTGCTGAGAACTTGGGAGGGGGGCGGCTTGCTCCAAAGCCAAGGCAGAGCCACAATCTGTAGCCTGCATGCTCCAGGTAGGGTTGTACAAGCAAGAGATCACGGCTCTGCCCCAGCTCCACACCAGGCTGTCACTAGCGGCTCGCCGCTGGATCAGCCATTTTGCCCACTCCTGGTGTTAACATCATTCCTGGAAGTCCAGCAGAGCTTCTGGGACCAGACCAGACTGCTGCCAGCGGCTGAGTTTAGGGTGCTACTGGGTAGATGGTCAGTGGGGTGAGAGGGGTATTGAGAGTGACCTTAAAGCTGACCTTCATTAAAAGCAAAGCTATAATCCTCTCTATACAGCGCAGTCTGGGCATGGAGACAAGGAGTCACCGTGTTCTAACATGAGTTACATGAAGGCAAATAGAGTACGGATAAATGCTGTGAAAAGCTGATATCCATCAAAAAGGTCTGTTCCATCAAGGCAATCCAAGTAGCTTGGGAAATATCTCCTACTTAGTAGGCAACCAATGAAGATGGATTTGTTTTTTTATCTGGCACAATCTCTGTCTTTAATTGCTTCCTTATACCCACAGAGAGCTGATATTCTCTGGCACTAGAAAGCTGGATGCTGGAAGACTCCTAGGTGCCAGTTCAACTGCTAGGAATCTGTGCTTTTGATGTGCTGTTGATATGTCAGTGCCAACATAAGAAAGCATTCACTTAAGACAAGCTCCCAGAACCAAGATCCTAATTTCTGCCCCTGTCTAGGCCCATTCTTCTTCCCTTTTTTTATGGCTAGGGGCAGAAGTTACACATAAACTGGTTTAAGTGATAGAAAACTGGTTTAAACCTGTAACAGAACAGAAGTTCAGTGCACATAAACTGCTTTCAAAAAGGCCAAAACTCATTTAAGATAAACCTGGTTGGAAGTAGTATCAGACTTAACTGATTTAAGTCAAACCGAGATCTCTTCCTGGTTCAAGTTAACTCAGTCCCCCAGCGTCCCAGGATGCTGTGCAGCCGTGGGGTATGCTGGCTGCTCCAGTGGAGCAGGGACTGCCTTGCCACTCTGCTCCTTAGCCTGCTTCCTGCCTGTGTCCGCCAGACCATAGGGATGGGGGGCAGGGCAGGGGAACAAACCCCCAGGCCCTCCTAGCCAGAGTCTACACAGCACATGGGGGGAGGGAAATCCCCTGTGGCAGGGGCTTTTTAACCCTCTTCAGCCCCCTCCTCTCATTCCTCCCCCTTCCCAGCTGCTGATTGCTTCAGCAGCTGCCACAGGAGGGGAAGAGAAGAAGTCCTCTCAGCAGGGTGCCTGCCCATGCAGCCCAGCATGGGCGCACCAGGGAGCCCACACCTTGGGGGGCTTCTTCCCACCCCACCCCAGGGTCCCCCAGCCCGGGGCAGCCCCAGGGAGCTGAGGGGAATTCTTCCCCTCCTGAACCCCAGAGTTGCTTGCCTTGGTCCCTGAGAGGCTCTGGCAACCTCAGGGAGCAGAGGGAAATTCTGCTCCTCTGCAGCCAGTTTTACTGCAGCTGCTGCAAGTCTGAGGCAAGACTAGTTGTGGAGGAACAGGAGACTTTCCCTTCACTCCCTGAGGCTGCCCTGGGCTATCCCTGATACTAGCAGCAACTAAAGCAAACAGCTCTGGGTCTCGGGAGTGGAAGATTTCCTCTCAGCTCTCTGGGGTTGCCCCAGGCTGGGGGACGCTGAGCTGGGGTGGAGGGAAGCCCCACAAGGCAGGGGCTCCCCGGTGCCCCCATGCAGGGCTGCATGGGTAGGCACCCAGCCAGGTGGACTCCTTCTCCGTCCCTCCTGTGGCACTGGCTGAAGCAATCAGCAGCTGAGAAGGTTGCAGGGGGCAGGTTTTCCCCTAGGCTGGGGAAAACCTCCTGAGGGGGAGACTCCCCCCAAGGTGGGCCAGCACCCAGACAGGGGTCTCCTTAATCTCCTGTGAGGGGACAGCAGGGAGTTGGGGGCATGTACTGAGAAGCCAATCGGGGACACTTGGCTGGGCTAGCAATGGCCAGCAGGCTGGGAGACATGCTCTAGCACCTGCTGCCTACTGGCTTGGGTCAGTGCAGGCCTCTCCCTGCTTTTCCCAATTGAAAACTGAACATCAATTCAGTTCAACTTATCAGTTATCAGTTCGACTTATGTAGCTTAGAAGAAGCTGCCTAGATTGAATCAATTCTGCCTCGGGATTTTTGACTGTCTGTACTTAGCCTATGAGAACAGCCCCTGTTTGCCAGGAGCAAGAGACATCACCCTTCTTATGGCCTAATCCCAAATCTACAGCATTCACAGAAAGATTCCCATTGACATCAGCAGGCTTGAAATTAGGGAAGCATGAGAATTGCCATATTGGATCATACTTGTGGTCCAGCTGTTTTAGTACCCTATCCTTATTAATGGCCATTCTTGGTATAAAATTTGATGCTGTAGGAAGGCAGAGTAATTCTGGCCCTTGAAGTTCTCATCCTAACCCCTAATCAATAAAAATTATCATAAACTCTATAGCATGAAGTTTTATCTCCCTTCCAAGATTTTTTATTTGTTAGGGATGAGATCTTTGGCTCTCTGCAGGGAAAAGTTGTCTTTTGCAATACTAAGGAAGTTCAACAGCTATTCTAAGTGAGGAAAGTAACGCAAAGCCTGGGGAACCACTCAGGCAAAAGACATTTGGCAAACCCTGGCTTTTCCCTGTACTGGGATATTTCCTGTGTTAGAGGCAAGATGGGGATAATGCTGCTTTTGTACCTCACAGGGGTGCTGTGCTGGTTAGTTGAAAGTAAATGCTATTATTATTGGAGCATGCATTCACCTACTACTGAGTTGTCTTTCTTGGTAGAATCCATAATGCTAAGTGGTAAATTGCAAATGTAACATTTAATAGGCTTATCCACTTTACAAGTTACTTCACTGTTTTTCTTTTCAGCTGTCAAGCGCCTTCATAAAAAAGAGTTCATTTACCCTCACCCTTTTCCAATGTGGTTTTGTTTGCTTCCTAACCTAGTTGAAATAGGTCTCTCTTTTCTCTGTTTCATTTCCAAGCCAAGTCTGAAAAAATATGTATGCAGAAAATCCCATAATTACTGGATCTGATTTTTATTCGAACTTTGCTTCTTTCTTACGCCACCACCAACTTTCAAAATTCAATGGAACTAATGTGACTCTAGTTTATGTGCAAGAGAGGAAATATTTGGCAAAGAGCATGCACGTGATAGAGTGTGCGTGGGATAGAAAATGTAACTATATAATACTTTTTCTGAGTTTGTAATGTATGGGCCAGATTTTTAAAACAGCTCAGCTTCCACTTAGGTGCCAAAATAAGTGGCTTGATTTTCAAAATTCCTCAGCTCCCAGCATGCTATGCTATTTTGAATTTCTGACCATAAAAATGTCACAATGGGAACAACTGGGTGCCAAGTACTTCTGGAAATCTGGGCTCAATTGTGGGCACCAAACATTTGAAAAACTGCCTCTTAATGTAAACAGGGATTGTATGAATGCTTAAGTGGTAGGGAATGTTTGTCAAATGAGAGAATATATATGAAAATGTGCTTGTGTTTGTGAAAGACAGTATGTACATCTTTAATCTTTCAGTGCAATTTGTAATCTGACCCATCTCCTGTTTCCCTTTCACATACTCACAAATGCAGTCACACAAACACACTTTCAAATTTTTCTTTAAAAAAAAGGAACCCACAAATGAAGCAAAATGTGTCTGAAATACCTATACATACTCAGTCTTTAAGAGGAAAAATATGGTGATACTCCTTAATAAATTATACAGGATGGTGCCAGCACTGGATACACTTAAATTACCAGAGGATACAGAAAGCCAATAAGAGCCAGATTATGATGGACAGAGTGGCACTGGCTTCCTGGCCCACTGGGAAAACAAAGGCTTAAGGAAAGAATATATATGATTTGCCATGATAAACAACCCTGCATGTTGAACTGGAGCTACTAAGTAGTTTCATAGTTAGTAGGGTCGGAAGGAACCTGAGCAGATCATCAAGTCTGACCCCCTGCCAAGGCAGGAAAGAGTACTGGGGTCAAACGACCTTGCCTAGGTGTTCATCCAGCCTCCTTCTAAAGACCCCCAGGGTAGGAGCCAGCACCAGTTCTCTTGGAAGTTGGTTCCAGATGCTAGTCACCGTGATAGTGAAGTAGAGCCTCTGATGTCTAGCCTGAATCTACCTCTACCAGCTTGTGACTGTTATTTCTAGTCACTCTTGGTAGTGCTCGGGGGAACAGGGACTCCCCCAATGCCTGCTCGTCCCCTCTGACTAGTTTGTAACAGGCCACTAGATTGCCCCTCAGCCTTCTCTTGTGGAGGCTGAACAGGTTCAGGTCCCATAACCTGTCCTCATAGGGCCTGCCCTGCTGTCCCCTGATCATGCAAATGGCCCTCCTCTGGACCCTCTCCATGTTGTCCACATCCCTCTTGAAGTGCAGCACCCAGAACTGGACACAGTACTCCAGCTGTGGCCTGACCAGTGCCATATAGAGGGGGAGAATCACCTCCTTGGACCTGCTTGAGATGCATCTGTGGATGCATGACAAGGTGCACTTGGCCTTCCTGACTGCATCCCCACACTGTCAGCCCATGTTTATCTTGGCATCAGTGATGACTCCAAGATCCTTTTCTGCCCCTGTACTGACAACAAGGGAGTTCCCCAGCCTGTAGGTAGGGTGCTGGTTCTTCCACCCCAGGTGCAGCACCTTGCACTTGTCAGTGTTGAATCCCATCCTATTCTCATCCACCCACCCCTGTAACCTGTCTAGGTCCGACTGTAGCCTATTCCTTGCTTCTAACGTGCCCACATCCCCCCACATCTTAGTGTCATCAGCAAATTTGAACGGGTGCTTTTTACCCCCTCGTCCAAGTCACTGATGAAGATGTTGAACAGTGCAGGCCCGAGGACCGAGCCCTGGGGGACTCAGTGCCCACATCCCTCCAGGTTGAAAATGACCCATACACTACCACTGTCTGGGTGCAGGCCTCCAGCCAGTTGGCGACCCATTTGACTGTGTAGGTGTTGACACCACAGTCCCCCAATTTCTTAATGAGAACGGGGTGAGAGACAGTGTCGAAGGCCTTCTGGAAGTCCAGAAATACTATGTCCACTGCTACCCCTGCATCTCAGGATTTGGTGACCTGGTCATAGAGGGCCACCAGGTTGGTCTGGCAGGACCTGCTTCTAATGAACCCCTGTTGGTTGCCCCTAAGCATAATCTCCCCTGCTGGCCCTTCATGGACATGTGCTAGAATAATTCTCTCAAAAAGCTTACCCAGGATCAAGGTAAGACTGACTGGCCTATAGTTTCCTGGGTCCTCCTTCTTCCCTTTTTTTGAAGATGGGAACCACATTGGCCCTCTTCCAGTCCTCTGGCACCACACCAGAGCACCATGAGTGCTTATAAAGCTGTGCCAGGGGTCCCACAATGACCTCAGCTAATTCCCTCAGCACTCTGGGGTGAAGATCATCTGGACCAGCTGATTTAAATACATCCAGTCCCTCCAGAAGTTCCCTGACTAGATCCTCACTGACCCTTGGCCTAGGTGTGCCCCCTCTGGGGCCTGAGGGAGGCCCGGTGGGGGGGGCTGATCTGGTCCCTGCTCAGGAAAATGGAGGCAAAGAAGTTGTTAAATAGGTTAGCTTTGTCGTCTGGTGTGACAACCAAATTTCCTAGTGTGTCTTGCAGGGGCCCCACGTTACCCGGTACCTTCTTTTTGCACCCTCTATATTTGAAAAACGACTTCTTGTTGTCCTTGATCCAGGAAGCTAGTCCCAGTCCCATCTCCGCCTTGGCCTTCCTGACTGCCCCCCTGCATCCACGAGCAACCGCAGTATAGTCCTCCCTGGTGATGGCCCCTCCCTTCCATTGGGTGTACGCCTCCCTTTTAGCTAGAAGACATTTCCAGATGCTTTTGGTGAGTCATGGGGGCTTTTGTGCCTCCTGATCCCTTTGATCCGTGTTGGGATTACCTCCCTTTGGGCTTGGAGGATCATCTCCTTAAGGAGCAACCACTCTTCTTCGACACATGACTCCCCTCCCCTCCGGGACCTCAGTGCTCCCCTGACTATTCTCCTTAGCTCACTGAAGTCCGCCCTCCTGAAATCTAGGGCTGCTGCCTTGCTGCAGGCCTTTGCCACCTTGCGCTGGATGGTGAATTCCAGCAGGCGATGATCGCTGTCGCCCAGGTGGTCGAGCACCCACAGCCCCCTCACCAGGTCATCACCTGTGGCCAGCACCAGGTCCAACAAGGCGTCTCCCCTGGTGGGGCTGTGCATGTCCTGAGTTAAATGGAGGTCCTGCATTTGGGCTAGGAACCTACATGAGCGATCAGACCTGGCTGACTGCTCTTCCCAGCAGATGTCTGGAAAGTTCAGGTCACCCTTGATGACCATGTCCTTTGACTTAACTACCTCCATGAGCTGACTTAAGAATTCCTGGTCTAGCTCTTCCCCTTGGTTGGGAGGTCTGTAGTAGACCCCCACCGTTAAGTCTCTTTCCCCTCGACTGCCTTGTATTCTAACCCAGAGCACTTCTGTGTGCTCCTCCTCCGACTCTGCGCTACCTGGTAAGGATGCATATTCCTCCTTAACATAGAGCGCCACACCCCCGCCTTTCCTCCCTGTCCTGTCCCTCCTGTACAGCCTATAGCCCTTGATATTCACCACCCAGTCATGCGTTGGGTCCCACCACGTTTCAGTGAGCCCCACTATGTCTGGGTTGGTGTCAGCTAGCAGGAGGGTAAGTTCCTCCTGCTTGTTTCCCATACTACAAGCATTTGTGTAGAGGCATTTGAGGCTTCCTGTGGATGTGTGCACTGGCCCCCTAATCACAGCATTGCCCTGGCCCCTTTTGCTTACCTGTGTATATGTTTCGCTCGTCAGTCTAGGCTGGGCTGTACTTGTGAGTGCTGCTTGGTTTAGCGGTCCAAGGCTTCCTCCTCCCTCGTCTTCCCCTTCCCCCGATGAGCCTAGTTTAAAGCCCACTGGAGGAGATCCACCAACCTAGAAGAGAACACATGCTTACCTTTAGGGGAAAGGTGCAGCCCATTCCACCCGAGCACGTCACTTGTTGTGATGTGCAGGTCGTTGTCAAGGAAGCCAAAGCCCACCTCGAGACACTGTTCCCGAAGCCGCCAGTTGGTCTCTGCGATGCATGTCTTGTGCTGTCTTCCACGTCTGCTCACTGGCAGAACAGAAGAAAATACTACCTGTGCACATATCTCCTTCAGCACGCCCCCCCAGAGCGTGGTAGTCCGCCATCAGGTGATCAGGACTTCCCCTGGCCGCATCATCAGTACCCACATGGATTAAGACCATGGGGTAGTAATCGATGAGCTGGATCAGTACCTGGTGCATGCTCAGAAGGCAGTGCAAGGACTCATGTTCAGAATGTAGTTGTCTTTTATTGCAATTATAATACCAAGGATGGATTTACACTGCGCATAAAGCAATGGTGCCTATTCACCACAGCCCCTTCAACAAATAGTTCTGCTGATGCTATACAGCCCTCTGTTGACATCTGTGGATTGCCCCCCAGAGAGTCTGAGACAAAACATTGTAGCTCATCACTTGACACTATTCAGGGAGCTTTTATAGCACACTAGTCTCTATTGTACAGTCTGAGCCCAATTTTGTACAGGTGCATGAGATACTAAAAGAGTATACATTTACCTCGTTCACACTGGTGCATTGAGCCTAACACTCACCAAAGTTACCACTCCAAGCCCTAGCTCCTATAAAGTGAATATAGGCTCATGAGCTCACTCTGACCAACAGAGTTTTCTGAGTTTGCTGAACTCCTGCAAAAGGTATTTGTGAACAAACCACAAATTCAGTTCAACAGTAATCACAAATCCTTTGACTCATTTTCCACAAACATTTATGCCAGATAAATTTTGTTTGTGGGAAAGGAAAATGTTACGAGGACACATGCAAATGTCTTTGCACAAGGATTTGAGCTTGAAACATTCATGTGGCCTTACTAAAAGTACTTTGTGAACTAAGGGTCCAGCTAATCATAGAGCAGAAACAATATCATGTGACCCAGATGGCCAATCACATAGCATATTATGAACACTCAAAGGACTAGCCCTGGCAAATTGTTTGTAAACAACCCACAAGCTGGAATATGTTTGCATAAAACATTCCTTGAATAATTTGCGATAATGAACAAAACCGTATAAGTCAAAATCTGCTCATGGAATATTTGCAAACAAAAGGGAACTAGAGTTTTCACATAAATTGTTGTCTGCAAATACTTTTCTAGCTCAATTTGCACTTACATACAAGAATATTATGCTACTGTCATGGTCTTTATTCATACAAACATGGGTTCAACTGCAAGGAAATGAATCATTACCAACAGATCCAGAAAGGTTCAGGGTAACCAGTCAGTAGCTGTGTCACTAACATAAAGATGATACGATATACTTAGGTTGTCTCTTTGTCAATGCCCAGTGAGATCTGTTTACTTTGTATGTGCATAGCTGAGTTCAATTTCTAAGCTGGGATCAGTGTAAGAAATCAAATGGCCCATTCAAACACAGTTTCATTAGCTATTAATTTGTGCTAGCATAAGTTAGAAAAACGTGGGGGAGCAAACCATTGAAAAAGACAGACGGATGAGTTGAATGAAAGGAGGTAATACAGGAAGTCATAAAGAAAAATACATGGAGGGAGGGGAACAGAAAGAAGGAAAAAGTTTGAGAAAGAAATACAAAAAAGATTAGCATACATCCTTACATACGATTTTCCTTCAGTCAGCTTCCATGTTTTTCAAGAAGGAATACACAATTCAATCAAATAACATTTGAATAAAGAGCATTTTTTGTTCCAATAAATGCTTCAGTTCCTTCAAATCTGGATAGCAATGTTTCTTCTTTCAAAAGTGCCTCCTGTTGATTCATAATAGATAATCCCCTGATTTCTGAGTTGGCTTCCTCTCCCTCTTTGCTGAAAAATTGAAGCAAAAGTTTTTGTTTCTTGTTTTGCTTCTCCAACAATGCTTGGAAAGCTACATTCCTAAGGGTAACAAGGTTTGTAATAACTGCAATTTAAATGTGCTAATGGAAATGCCAAAAAAATTGCATCTCATACAGATGAGGCTTGTTCTAAATTAAAACAAAGAAACTTCTGCAGCAGAGGCTTAGGGAAGGGAGGGGTTCTTTGCTTTTTCTCTCCCTTCTTGTTAGATGCTTAAGAAATCAGGCATCTGTTTTGTGCTTCAGTGCAACAGCCTGTAACTTGGATGGATCAGATAGTACAGACTCTGCCCTTCAGGCCTTAATAACCCAGAGCAATTTTTCCTTGTTAACAGTATAAAATGAACATTTTGTCAAAGCACAAATAGTATTAAGTTGCTTCAAAGCCCTTTTGCCTATATTAGTCAGAAACAACCACATCTGCCTGAAGAAGAATGGTGCTTTCCCACTCACATCCTCTTATTAGGATGAGGAATGGGTCTGAAGTTCAAGTGTTCAGATAGTTTAAAAACTCTCTGTAAGCAAGTCTTATTTATGTTGCATAACTGTTGACAATACTGAGTATTATTTTAGTAAACTATGGGTTACAGATTATAAATGATCACCAGCAAAGCTCCAGAGGGCACTTTGCATCCTGGAACTTGTAGTTTCTGTAGCCTGTATATTCTCGTCAAAGGTAAAGCTGTGACCATTTTGTTTGGTTTTAAGAAGGGCTCAGCTCTCATTTAACTATCCAGATCTTGAAATAAGCTCAGTCTGATGGATGACTGTTAATACTGAGCATCTTTGAAACTCAGCTACCTACATGAAAGCTAAGATCTTTAGAAAATCTGATCCCATGACACCAAAAGTGAATTTGGTGCTTTGTTTTCGCCAAAAACTAAGTGACTTCTTTTGGTTAGGGCTGTTTAAGTTTAATTTAGCTTCCAATTTTTACTGGAATGAAATACTCCATAAAATGAACGTACTACTTTCAAAAATTGATTGTTAGGAACAGTAATACTAGTGCCGTTCCAAGGTAACGTCACCCCACAACACTAAATCGTATTTGTAGTTTCTTTTAAATGCAACAGTCTATTTTATGCCCTGCCCGAAGCTGCTGAAAAACTGTGCATAGCCCCACACATGGTTGCATTTAAGCAGTGGAAGAAGTGGACCTCAAACAATTGTATTCTACATACAGCACCACTTGCTATGGTAGCTCTCCACAGAATCCCGGTCCCCCGCCCCCTATAAATTGTTGAGACACAACTAAGTGGTTATCTTCACCGCCTGTCAGGAAGGAAGAATATGGGTCAGCACAAGGCAGGAAAGGGATCATGAGTGGTGAAATCAATTCATGTAGTGGCAAATATGCACAGATTTCTGCCCATCCTGGTGGACAACACAGCTGACTGGAATCCATTTCCCTTTCATAATGTGTCTTAAAATATGCTGAGGAGCCATTGCCTGCCATCCCTGTGCCCCCTTCTCTGAGGAGGAGAACGCTGGCATGAAAGAACCATTGTCACCAGTATCTGCCACAGATTCCCAATAAACATCTGGGCACAGCAGAGAAGAACGCATCACCAATCCTATCTATTCCCTCTGTTTTACTGCCTGGGTGATTGCCCCAGAGCCCATCACAAGCTTGTGCCTCAAGTTCTCTCATTCTCTTGCTGACAGTCTTTGCCTGTGCCTTAGGCCAGGCCCTGCTGACTGCCATTGATGTCTGGGAGTTTTCTCTGCCATGTTTAATTCCTGCTGCATTGCACAGCAGAAAGTAGCATGAGGCTGTTAGAGGTCAATCATACAAATATAGTCTATCAATGCTTGTGCTCGTTAATATGAATGATTCCAACAAACTTAGGAGAGTGACTCGCAAGTAGTAGGTACTATGTTTGCAAGACTGGACCTACGGTTTTTAAATCACTAGAAGAAATCAATTCTGTGGGAAAGGTGATATATTCTCATTACTATTACTATTGTGGTAGTGGTGGTTTGGTTTGGTTTGGTTTGGTTTTCATGCTAAGGGCATTAAGAAAGGCACTTATCTTTTCCATTTATTTGTTAAGACATTGTGTCAGAGTCAAAAACTCGAGAGTGGTTCCAGATTTTTTTTACTGTATTAATAAATATTATTAAGAATGAACTTTATGGAATGACCATTATGCAGTATTAATTAGAACATCACTGTGGGCCCAAAGGGGTTTTACTGGATTTATGACATTTAAGCACACACAAAATTACCGGGCAAAGTTGTAAGAGCAAAGCTATTTCCACATATCATCAGTGGGTTAAAAGTGTGTGTGTGTGCGTGCGTGCGCGTGTAGGATGTGTGTGTGTGTGTGTGTAGGATTTTTAAAAGTGATTTTTTGGGAAACACCTCCATGGGATACTCAGAAAAAGTGCTGAATGCTTTTGAAAGCCAAGCCCTTTGTGGTGTCTCAAATTCACCACCTGGAAAGTAGGGAACTGCAAGTCACCAAGTTACTTTTGCAAATCTAAGCATTGGTGTGCATATAATTAATTTATTTTCAGTATGTAGTATGCTATTCTATCTTCAATACACAATTTCAATTCTACATCACTCTATGCATCATTCTCTTGCTGTGCCTCATTTTTCATTAATTACATAATTATAAAAATGCAGTCCTTACTTAGAAATATTTCAAGAAGCATCTGCCCAAACAAAATATAAATTAAAGAAACAAGATTGCCACTGCACAAGAAAAGGTTAACAAAAACATGTTAGAAATTGAATTTGCGGTAAGTCTAAGGTGGTGTGTTTTGTTTGTTCATTTGTTTTTCTTTTGTCTCAAGTGGATTGTTTTAAACTATACTTTCCAAACATCCTGGTTTCTTTTTTGTTTTTTTTATCACGCACGTCTCTGAAGCATGATTTACAGGATTGGACTAGTTCTGAAAAAAATAATTACAATATGAATTTTATTTTAAATCATCCACAATGGATAGCTATAGAAGCATTTTGTTCACCAAATAAATATTGCAGTTACCCAAATAGCACTGTACATATTTATTTTTAAATATATTGACATGCACAGGACCAGATTTTGCACCCAGAGACTTCTTGGAAGCAGCATCAGGCTCATTCACTAGCTAGCTAACAGGAGATAGTCAAGATGGATTTTTAGTCTATATTTATTTGCATCTATTTTTGCACACTGTAAACATTGATGCTACTTTTGAATTTGATTTCCTCTGTCACTAGCTTTTAACCTGAGAGAGAAAGCAATATGAGCCCTTGTCTCTTGTGTACTTTCATGATTCCTAAACCCATTCAGATCTGAGATACGTGGAGGCAGAGGGTCTGCTTAATAGGAAATTATTTCCTAGTATTTTCTGCCTGGCTTGGATTTCCTTTCTTTCTAGTATTTTTAGTTCCTGAGATAAAAAAGCCCTTCGTTTATTTGCGTTGTAAGACAATCCACCAAATAAAGCATGGATCACTGGGAGACTTTTTTCAATGAAAGGTCCAGTTTAACTGGTTCACTCTTAATTTAATGAATGGCTTTTTCCTTCAGACAGGGGGAGACAGCCACAGATATTTAAAAAGACACAAAAGCCAATACAGGGCTGTTTTATGTTAGTTTCTTTTCTTAAAACATTTGTTTTTAACTTGAAATGTTCAAGGCAGAACTTGCAGAGCGCAAATCCTTCCTTTATAGAAACAGAAGTGTTTATATAACCCATGATAAATAATGAAATGTATCCATCAACTCTACTTCTTTTCTTTCATTTATTATTTGTATCTAGAATCTAACATGCTATTATTTGATTAGGGCTCAAAATTAAATCTTTATTATATATTGAATTTCTTTCTTCCTTTCTTTCTTCCTTCCTTTCTACAGAAAGCTGTAAAATCTAACCTGTTTGTCTATTTCTATGTTATATAAAGAGCTCCATACTACCAGCTTTAGTACAATTTTCTGCCCTGCTTGAAAGTATTTCGACATAAAACATGACCATTTTCTGCCATCAGCTTCTGCCTACAGTTCCAGACCAAATGGTAATTGCTGTGTATTTCTACCAAAGACTATTTCCTCTCTTTCTCATTCTCCAACATTCATTTTAAACAAACAAAGCAAAGAACATAACAAAAATGGGGGGAGAGGGGGAACCAAAAAAACAAATCATCTAATATATTCCAGAATTTAAAAAAAAAAAAAAAACACAACAAAAAACACTTTACAGTGAAAAAAAGAAGGGAAATTTCATATTTTGTTTTCTGCCTTTCTGGTGGTTTGTCCTTGTTGTAGAAATAAAATATTACAAATGGAAAACAGAGAGAGAAAAAAAAAGCTTGTTTGATTTCCCCTTTTCATTTCCTTTGCTGAAATACTGGTTTGGAACATCTGAAGAGAGAAAGGTTTGCAAAGTCAAATATTTGTTGTTGTTGTTTAAATGATGAATTAAACTAGTACTGGTTATATAGGAGTTTGTGGTATAACAGTGCCCCCTGGAGCTCAGGATGGAATAGTTCTGTCTTTCTTTGATTTACCTCTTTTTAACTTGTTTTTCTTACAGCACTGGAGAGAGAAGGAAAGGGAACTTTTCAAACACTCTCAGGACCTTTGCTGCTTAGTGCTGGCCTGGGTAGAGGAGGTTGTAAGAATAACTTCCTAGTTATTTCAGTTAGTTAAAAAAAATTCCACTTTTTCCTTCCCTTAATCCCACTTTACTTAAGATTTGACCTTGGATACTTCCAAAAGACTTTAATCTCCAATATGCTTAAATTGCAGGGGAGGAGGGGAAAGGAGGGGACAGTGAGTGAGTGAGTGTGCATGCACGTGTATATTATTTGGATTTTTGTGATAGTGACTTCCAGACCTCAGTTTAAAGAAAAAAAAAATCTCTTTTCTGCAGAAAAGTAATTTTATCTTTAAAACTCAGCCAAGAAAAGTTAATGAATCTAGTCTGCCAGAAGCTGTGAACAAAAAATGTGTTGTTGTTTTTAAATGTGTTGCTTTGCAATAGAAGCCAGTATTTTTATATAATTCTCATTTTTAAAAAGTAGGGAGAAACAAGCTAGTGCTTATATTCCGCTCTCTGTGCATTGTTATAACTACAAATATACATTGCTATAACTCCAAATATTTCAGTGGCATTTCAGAGTTGTAAAACAGAGTTAGATTTGATTTGATTTGATTCTAATAGTGTTTCTCAATTTTAGAGTGTAAGATTCCATTTCATTGCTTCATTAGAATGAGTCTGTTCTTTAAGTGCAAATCAAACAATAGGCTATACTTGTTACTTAGATGGAGACCACATATTTTGCTTATTTGATTAAAAGGGATACAGAGGTAATATTAATTAATTTTCTATATCTGTTCAAATCCGTTATCATATATTTGGTCAATTAAGCGTTTTAGAACATGTCAGATTGATGTTATTCCTGCACTGTGTATAATTCTAGTGTTACTGTCCTCATTGAATTTTATGAAGTATTACATAAGTATTCTTCCTTTATAAACCTATTTTTTTCCATGGGAGCCTGGGTGGCAAAAATTTACTTCAGCATGAAACATGAGTATATATAAAGTCTTGTTCTGCTAGTACACACATTATTCTTTGTAAAAGGAAATGCTGATTTGCCAATTCTTAAGTTATTAATGCAAGATGTTTATTTGCATTTTATTTTTTTTATTTTAGTTCTGAGCACTTTTCCCCCATTGTGTAAATCTCAAACTTTACATTAAAAAAAACCCCTTGAAACATCTCAAGTGATTCCAGTACTTTGCAGTTTAATTTGTTTTGGTATTTCAGCTCCTTGAATGAAATGTACCTAAGAAACCCAACATCAGCATCATAATAATAGTTCAGAATGGAAATGTGTATGGATATCCTGTACAGTGAAATGTATGATTATTACTGAAGACAGAGGCATGATGAAAAACAAAGAACAAGAAAAAAAAGCAGCCAAACAAAGACTCTTTTCTTAGAGAAAGATACAGTCTTCACCCCTATGGGGTAAAAAAGAAGTCAAAATTCTCATGCTAAGAATTTTTCAAATCACTTTTCAGAAGGATTCTTACTGAGAGTTTACTACCCCATTGGTGAGGAAGGTTACTTTCGAGTAAATAAGAAGTATTTGTCAGATGTGCAGGGAAATGCACATAGAACAATTTTCAACTTTTAGTGAGGATACAGCAGCATAACATGCATCAGGCAAAAGGAATTGCAGTTTATAGACTGCATACAAGCACACATACACAGATATACACATAGATTACATACACACATAAAGATTATGCAGCCTGACAATTTTATCGTCAATATTTCTTCATGCTCTCTATGAAGTAATAGCCTTTCAGTCAGTACACAAACAGGGCCTTAGCCAATGCTTGTGAAAACCTTTCCATTGACTTTCATAGAAATGGGATCTAATTCCACATAATGGCTCCTGCTAGGAAGCATGAGGCCTGATTCTGATCTGTCTCATACACATTTTATACAAACTCACCCCACTGACTTCAAGAGAATTACTCCTAAATTCTGATCTGAGACAAGAAACTGGCTAACTGGCTCCACAGTCAGTCTCTAAAATGCTGCACTGTCAATGACATTTGAAAAATGATCCTATGTATTTAGTCCAACGAGATTCCTCTATGGGGGAAAGGCATTTCTTGGTCCAAAACAATAGTTTAGATAATATTAGTTGGAAATTGTAAACCAAAATAGTTTTATTTAAAGCTGCCTGGAAACCACAGTAGATTTTCCTAAGAAAAATTCTTCTCAAACACAGATAATATTTCTCCAATGGCTGATGTCCTGGCTGCAAAAATAAATAAACTTTGTGCATCTTACAGCATTCTGGGAAAGATATCTTACTATTCTTTTTATGGAAATTAAATACAATTTTGAGGGTTGTGGCACAAATCAACAAAAGTCAGGAAATGTAGACTTAAGGCTGACAGTCCAACCTTATCGCTCTCATGATTGTGCTTTTTCCCACAAACTCATTCACAATAGTGTAAGGCAAGGAGGGAATATCAACCCTAACTTACATTTCCTGGCTTCTGCCAGCTGATGTCCTAAACCTCATTGTTATTTAAGCATAGGCTGGGCTGTTTTATGTTCTAGGTCTCTACTGTGCATGCATGAACACAAAATATATTTAATTACAAAGAGTATTGTAAGATACTAAGCAATGAGTCTTGCACGATTAAAAAAAAGATGATGTTTTCACTTCTATGTTAAGAAAGTAAGGATAAACTAACAGGAATGGAGCAGAGAGAGAGAGAGGCAGGCTGCATTCTGTCATTAATACTATATAATCTGTTGTATTATTTACCCTCACAAAGCGTTTTGGGTTACAATGTGTGCTAAGGACACTAACATTATATAAAAAGAAGGCCCCAATCCTGCAAAGTTTAAGCATGTGAGTAACTTTACTCAACCAAATAGTTCCACTTCCAGCATTTCATCTGAAACTAGTACTACATAAAAAAGAGAGAAAGAGAGAAGCCCAGAGAGCTTGCAGTCTCTTGCTCATTAATTTGGTGCTGAGCTCTTCATTATGACTAAGTAATGAAAGATTGAACCTACAGGTTTTGTCCATTTTGATTCTATGCAAGTCCTGCACATTTTCTCTAGCTAAGTGTTTAAAGTTTAACTGTATTTCAGCATCTGTGGAATGGCGCTTGTGCCTGTAGGAGTTCCCAGTGTGGAAGTAGTTATTCATTAAAACAGGCTCTATTGCACTCACAATTTATTTCTGCATTTTTTAAAATACAAGCAAAGAGCTTTTTTAAATGTGTTTCATTGAATCTGTCATACACCTTGACGTTTTAGTTATTTAGCAGAGGGTTTTCTTCACTGGAGAAAAGAAGCTCTTTCTTGAAAGAGAGGTTTAGAGGAAAAAATCCTTTTAGAAAGGGTTGTGGCAAGGAGAGGAGGGGGGCAGGGGCTTTATTTTCTAAAGCTCAAATTCCAAAGGAGGAAGACGGAGAGAAATAGGAACTGAAACTAATTTACCTACATTCCTTTGTCACTGCTTGGCCCTTGACTAGTAAATGATTCCTTTCACTAGCCAATAAAACCAAATCAAAAGCAGGCTTAGGGAGCAAGGGGGGTACAAGAGAAGGGGGATCAGCTTAAACTTTGACAAAAAAAAGCAAACTTGCTACTCTTGCCTAGCAGAAGCTCTTGGGAGCTACAGTCCTACCCCATAGTGTTAAGTGCCCAGCATTAGCACAGTGGACAAGACAGACTGACTCTACCTGATACCTTGCAGTTAAGGTTCAAAGAAAGGCATTGCAGCTATGCCATTGCTTTAAATTATGAGGGACGATCACAGCTTCCTGTCCCAGCTTGAATGGCTGTCCCAGAAGCTCTCCTGATTTAGACTAGCAGCTGTCCCATCTAACTGTTTTAGAGATGGAGTCTCTTTTTTGGAGAGCATGACTTACTCCAGTACCACTGCTATCCATCCACTCAGTGTATCATAGAGATCTAGTCAACAACATCTTGCGATTAGTTAATACAGAAAGGTATAACTACTATAATGCTGAAGGGTCCAGAAGCTCCAATATGGAATCGGCCCTGTCATGGTAGGTGCTACAAAGATATCCAGTTAAAAACAATCCTGCCCAGAAAATTTACATTTTAAACAGACAAGAGAGTTGGAGGGTGGGGGAAAGACCAGGGCAGATGCACCGACCAGGACAGATGTAGAATGGGTAAAACTGATGCATGGAAATAATGCATGGAAATGAACAGTGTTCAGTTCTAAAGTCTAATGTTTCAACCTTATGTGTATATGTAGCTATTATCTGATGTAGCAGGAGCAAAGATGTGATCAAAGCATTTAGGATTCTAGGTATTAATATTTTTTAAGTTATTTTTTTTTTAATTTGACTGTACCAATCCTGCTTTAACAAAAAAGGATCTCAGGCAAAGAGAACGTAGCTTCCTTGAGATCAAACAGGGAGCCTGTGGGAGAAATGGGAGATGGTGCTAGATCTGTGGAAGTCCCAATCTAATGCTTTACCACTGCTAGACCTTCCTGCTTGTTAGCAAAGACCTATGAAGGGCTGAGCCCACTCAGTACTCACTGAATTCAGTGGGAGTTGAGGACAGTCAGAATTTCTCAGATTCAGACCTTGTTTTGTAGTACATTATTGGAAGAGGCATCTTCTACCTGATTAGAAAGAACATGTGGGCAGCTGCCAGATACAGTATTAACCAGGTAAAGAATTAAACGAATTATAAGGTCAGCTTCTTATTTCTTCTAAGAATATAAACTTGGATCTAAACAGGAGCTGCCAAAGAAGTAAAACAAATCTGATCACTTCAGCTAAGGAAACACTTTCAATCTTCCAAGGAGAAACTACAGACATTTCTTTTTCAATCCGTTCATGTGGTAGGTAAGCAGGAATAGTTACCAGCATATTATAGCTAAATAAAGTCTCCAAGATTAAATGAGTCTATGGCAGAGTTGGACTTGGAGCACAATGGTTTCTGGCACTCAGTTCTGCACGCCATCCATTGGGCTGTGCTACTTCTGGTCTGAGTGATAAAGAGACATAGTTAGACATATTAATCTGAAGGTAAGCAGAAGGCAGAGTAGATTTGCACCTTATAGATTTAATGAGAGAAAGAGAGTATACATACATGTATACAAACATACATGCATGCATACACATATACATATATATGTATACACACACATATAGATATATCTGTATGTATATTTGTGTGTGTGTGTATATATGTAAATGTGTGTGTGTGTACTCCCTCTCTCTCTCTTATTATATATCATAAACTTCATTGGGCTGAAGCTCACTGTATCAGAGTGGTAAAGACAGAAACAAAGTGAAGAAGAACACTTATCTGAAGAGTCAATGGTGTATTTAGAGGCAGCTGGGGAAGATCTCTGGTGGCTCTCCTGCCTCTGCAGAATACTGCAAGCGATAACCTGCAGTCATTAATTGTAGCCCCAGAATGGCAGGCAGCAAGCACTCCGTTTCCTATTCTAGGGCTGTACCTAATGCTTCTGTACTCCAGCAGCCCAAACAACGGCCTGGAGGCTGGATGGCAGCCCAACTCACTGCTCCATAGAGAACATAATTATGATCCAAGTATGACAGTGCTTCATGCTGTCACTGGACCATTTGGCCATCCTTTTTCTTTTGCATCAGATGCCTGAATCCCATATTCATCCTAAAAGTATGTCTATATCTCTAGTTTGGGTCAAGATGAAATTTGAAATTAAGCTATCTTAAGTTGTTCCTTCCCATATACATTATATTGCAATGGCAATATGGGAAGCACAGAAAGAGAGACAAGTAGATTCAAGACTGATTCCTAGAAGAACAAGAATAGGAAATTCAGGTGAAGCCCTTCTAAAAAGTACTTGCTTCTCCATCTGTGCATCGTTCTAATTTTTGCAGTAGAAACAGGAAAAACCCTATACCTCAGAAGTACCCCTGCCTGTAGTATAGCCAATACATGCACAATAGCTTCAGCATCATCTTTTTCCCAAATTCTCAAGGATCACTGTAATGAATACCAGCAACTTGTGATCTCCAGTGTGACCTCTAGGCAACATGTGAAATTCTGTCCCAGGGTAGCAGCAATACCTTTAGAACTGAACCTTGATACTTTCTATACATCCTTACATCAGTTCCTCTGTATTTCTGTTAGACAAACAGGCAACACATTTGCAGCCAGGGAACAACATTAACAATATGCTTGTGCAAAGTTCCTATGGCATGACCTGGTAGCTTCCTTGTAGAACCAGTTGCCCTGTTTAGTACATGAGATTAGCTTCTCAGTGGCTGCCTCTGCTGACTTTCTCCCTTTTGGTTCTCCAGTTATATTGAGAGGTAATGTTTTATATAGGGGTCCTATTTCTAGTCAAGTGATATCAATATATGGTATGCTTTATTCTCTCACATAAAATGTAAGCCCTTTTTTCCTCAGAATCACACCCAAATTTGGGGTGCATGTTTTAAGCAGGGAAGCTGTTTTCTTCACTAGAAGAGAAGCATATTTGGAGACATTGTGCATAGCTATTGGATAAGCACCGTAGCTTGTGCCCAAGATTGCCAACCCAATAATTTATTTTTACTGAAAATCTTCTAACTTTTTTCCGACAACCAAATTTTTTTTACTGACATATGTTTTACATAAGGTAAATGTAACCTTTCTGTCAGGCTCTGGGTGACAGTAACAAAGCAGATTCAGATTTACGGGTTTGACACCAATTTTCTAAATTTGACTTGAGCCCCCACCCTTACTCCTTGATACCCCTAACCATGCTGCCCCCACCTCTACCAGTCCCACTTCCCCTGGTTCTCACATGGACCCCCACCTGCCGCCTCTCCCCTTTCCCAGCCCCATAGATCCATCCAGGCCATGCTGAACACTCTGTGTTTCCTGAAGGACTTATTCTATGTTACAGACTCACCCATGACTCTGGAAAAATCTCTTTTTCTACATTCTGCCTTCTAAAAATAATGTGCATGTTTTATTTGGGGTATGTTGTACGTGAAGAACCAGAGGAAAATTCTTAGCACTTCTGCGGATGGATGGTCAAATAACTGGATAGACAGACTGGAAAAAATGATCAGTTGATTAATTATATACTGCTTAATCTATTATTCTCCACTCGCAAAGTATCCTAGGTAGAATCCTCCAAGGTAGACATAGCATTATACACTATAGTCACTATTTCTGAATACTAACAGAATTCTATCAGAAGACTAAGAATATTACTTCTCTTGTAAATGTCTTGTTACATTTTCAAAAAATCTTACTGACACAATACAGCCCTAAAGTTTGAAAATGTGTCGGTAAGGAAGAATGTCCTATTTTTGTCACAAGTATTCGGTGTTACTCAATGGACCTATTCCTGCAAAGCATGAAAGCTCCTGCAAAACAGGTGAGATTTCAAAGACAAAGGAGTGTGCTGAATGCATAGCACTCAGCAGTCATTTTTATCCATAGATGCCAAGCTGTTTTGCAATGATTGTAAATGTTTTTGTCCAATATTTGACAAGTGGAAATGGAGGAAGAGAAGTGAAGAGAATTGCCCAATGCCACAAATCTAGTTTGTGGAAAAACTGTAATTTGTGAAATTGCTTTTCCCCATATTCCTGAGATGGAGCTTGCTCTTTCTTTTAATTACAGTGCAAAGAATTTTAATTGTTTTATGGAGTTAGCTTGAGTGTATATGTGCTAGAATAACAATAAAAAAACTAGCTGAAGGCATGGGTAATGCTGCTCAGATTCCTTGTTCTTCCCATTTGACACCTCTCATTGCCCTGTGTAACAGAGTGGTCTGCCCTCTTTAGGTCTGGTGGTGCTCTCACTCACTTCCATTTTCTGCTTTATAACTGGAATTTTTTCAAAGACCCCTAAGGGGAATTAGTTGCCAGTCTCCTGTTATATTTAAATTTTGGTTCTTAAATTCTTTTAAATTATTTGAAAATCCCAGTCGCCCTGTTTTGGGGAATTGTTGGTATTCATGAATGTGAGGAACTGAACCAAAAAGCCTAGAAGGCAGCACAGTTTAGAAGCACTACCTCAGTTTCCTATTTACAACTGCAAACAGAGTGCAGGAGTTAACGAGTTTTGGCCTGGGATGATTGCTCAAATATTAGATATATAAGGCCATGTGGTATGATGTATTTCCAAAGAGTACAAACAAAAAATACTCAGTAGAGTCCTAAAATGTCAGGCTCTTCATGGTGAATGTTCTGAGATTGATTTAAATTTGCTGATGAAATCTGCTTGCATATAACTGATTATTATTTTGAATGCACTGTGATTTCAAAACTAGCAAATACCAACGTGGATTGGAAAGCTTCTGTTGTATTGCAGCATGGAAGGTACATGTCACTAGAGGTTCTGTCAACTGATATTGGTTTTACTGTGACATTTCAGGAATTTGCTAGCAACTACCAGTATAGGCTAAGTCCTTCATTAAATTATCCACACAGTAACAGGGTGGATAGAAGAGCTGTTTTCAAAGAATGAGCCATCTCATAGTGATAAAAAACAGACAGCAATTAAATTACCTGTTATAGATATTTTATGTCTGGCCCTGTTGGGTCTTAGAAATATATCACTTCTGACTTCCTCAGTAGAGATGCTAATGGGCAAACAAGCAAGGACTTTACACATAAAAACTTCATTATGTGCCTGTACCTTACGTACCTGATATTCAAATTCACTTGGAGAAATCAATGCAAACCAAAATTTACTATGCAAAACAAATTAATTTGCTGTCCAGCCATGCAACACGGAGACCTGGAAAGAAATTGTAACAGCTAGATTCAAGCAAAAATCACTATCCCCCAACAGAGCCATAATCATATCATAGAAACATACAGTTAGAGGCCTCAGAGAAATCATAGCAAGACATCTGAAACATTGGAAGAATCTTAGCTGCTTCATGCAACGAAAAAAGGTGGAGAAAGCTAGATTCCTCCAGGAATGGATTTTGAATCCACACAAATCTGAATTACAGATAGTAGTCTCTGCAAGGACCAGGTTCACCCAGATCTCCCAATCTAATCAAGATGGAGCAATAGTGTAGCAGCAGGATAAAGGAGCACTAGTCACAGATGCCTCTTTGGAGGTTGGTAACTCCAAAATGGCAGCACCAAGGGAACCTGAACGCCAGCAGCTGCAGCCAGGCAGGATGCATGGAACCAGTTCCAGCTCCAGCCCCCGCAAGACAGCATGCAAGGACTGAACTGCTGTCGGGTAAGACCCTCCTGATCTTTGCCCCTGCTCCCCTTAACTCTTCCTCCAACCTCCCCTCCACTCTCCACTTCTCTCAGGTGCTTCTCTCTTTCCCTCCCACCTCGTCTCTGTCCAGGGTGCAAAAATCATTCACCTCTGAGCTGGAAACCTTATTGTGCTAGATGATGCGGTCTTTCCTTGACAAACTTTGGCTGAAGCAGACAAATAACAAAAGAAATTCACTACTATTGTTAAATTAATACATTTTGAGGTGTATTTTTTTTACAACGTATTTGTAAAAAGTTCCTGAAACAGACATGGGAGAGGGAAAAGGAGCTTTTCTATCACATTAATACAAAGCCCACAATTTGTTCCCCAAATGTGACAATGGAAAGATAATACAAAATTCCTTTCCTGAAATGTTTACATCCACTGTCTTGTTTATTCTCAGATCAGAACCAATAAGGCTGGTGTCATTCAATCTTATCTGGTCATAGAAACTTTGGAATATTAAAGCCATTTTGTTATCCAAACTTAATTATACAGAACTTTTAAAGCTAGAAAATAATGACAATATCCCTGAATATGGACTTATCCTCCTTGCCCTCCCTAATGTTCTTTGTCTCTACATTTGTTAATCCTGGAGCCTGTAATTTAATGGAGCAAGACACATCTCAAGATTTTGCAGAGGTCATTATCTCCAGTGATATTTGTAAACTTGCCTTCAAGACACAGCCATTTTAATATCATCACATGCATACTCTACAAGATAAATTTCATGTGGAAAGTACTCAGAGAACCTTAGCCCCTGGGGACAATGTTTTAATATATGACACAGAACAAAGAATGGGTAATTCATAGAAGATGCACGTAACACAAAAGTGTTCTGTGCAGCTAGTCATGAAGCTGTACAATTCCTTGAGCAAAAGGTTGGAAGGAAATGTCTTAAACAAGCCAGTACTGGCCATGCAGTGTCAGCTGGGAAGGAGTTCCTCCCTTTATGTGGGGAAACCATGAGTGTTAGGTTGACATGGGACAACCCCTGGCCAGAGGGCTTGACTGAGGTTATGGAAGAAGAGTTTAAAATCTTGTTGTTAGAATACAACATTGGGGGGTGGGGGAACTGTCAGCGCCCAATGAAATTATGCACATCCATTGTTGTCTCCTCCTCCTCCTCTAATCAAGGCCATCACTGAAGGGAATAAAGCAGAGAGTGTATGCACAGGAGTGCGTGGATTCAGAAGGTCATGCTTTTCTCTGAAGAGTATAGTTTTGTCCCATGCTGGTAAGCTGAGCACTGAGGATGTGAGTGAGGGGAAGGGAAGGCTTACTTCTGCCACTGTCATTGCTCTGAAACAGCAGTCCCATGACCAGGCTCCTGGGGTGCTAACTCTGGTGCCTTGTTTACTCCCTCTCCCCTGCTCCATCCCAATACTGGGCTGTGCCTGCTCTGATAAAGGCTCCTCGGGGGTCAGAGGTGGAGGAAAACCTTTTCTCTTGCTCCAGTCCTTCCTGGCCCCTCAGACACACTGCTTGGTGTGAGGCTGCCCTACCCAGCTCCTACGGGCAGCCCTGCTGTGGCAACGTCTCCTAAGGGATGACTGTGGTGCCCACTCCTAGTCAGCACCCAGGGCTTGCGTCCCACTCGCTCCACCCTAGTAACACTACCAAATATACAAACTTAATAAATTTACTATATATTAACACTGGAATTGCTGGACAGGGAGGCTAACATTTGATCAGCCATTACCATCACTGTGTTTTTTCAGTGCCAGAAAATTAGAGGTCTGATACAGTCCTTTCCAATCATCCCTCCATGGAGAAAACCATAGTAGATTACTGCCTTAACCTTTTGGTACCAACTATGGTCATGAGTTCATATTCCAGAAACATAGTACTGAGCAAAGCATCCTAACCCAAGCATCTAAAACTGGCCTCAAAATGATGATGCTGTATACCAGACACATGCATACTTCCTTAGCCTTAGAACTGGTTAGGTCCCAGACACTCAAGGTTCCCTAGCAGATTTTTTTTTATACCTTGTAATCAGATGTGTTTTCCTGCTGGCTGCTCACTCAGTTGTCAGAACATTTGTTCTCTTTTTAATCCCTTCTGCAGTATACAATATGCCAAGCCAATTCAGAAAGCAAGCACTGCCATCCCACTCCCATTCTCCTGCAACATGGCCAAGGCTTACTTAGGACATCCTGATACCCCATTCATATGAATAGAAGCCTGCAATGTAATATAGCAATAGCAAATGATTCCCATACCAGCAGTGTGCATGGGCTGTTTCTCAAACTCATGGTTCTAAACTCAAGGACACCAGTTACCAATGCACTCCCCCACTCCTGAGCTGCTGCTTCCATTCTACTTGTGGCCAGTCCCCAGTCTGGAGGGACCACACCTGAGGAACGAAAGGGAGTTCAGATTCCATCCTTAGCCTTCGGTTGTGATGGTCAAGGAGGGCGCTGGCAGTATTCCTTGAAATATGAAAGCCTTTTCTGCTAGGAATTGAAGAAAATTAAATGAGATCTCAAAGAACCAGCCCAGCAGATAGGCAGTAGGGAATGAGAGATGTCCTTTTAACTATTTCCTCCTTCCCTATTTTAGCACCATCATCTGGACCACCAGCGTACAGTCCCTAAATTGGGTTGATAGGACAGGATAGACCTTCTGGTAAATTTAATTAAATTAATGTAATATCTGTCTCTCTCTGTGCCATTCTTGTAAGTCCATTATAAAATCATTATGGATTCTATAAAGCTGGAGCGAATAAAGGCTTTAAAATAAGTAAACATTATGCAGCCTTTACCTAAAGCAGGGACTACCGTCTGTGGTTTGCAGTTTCCATGCCTTGCTTTGGAAAGTCATTCTTTTCTTTAATAACCAGGGGTAACAGTTGGGGGAAAGTAAGGGCTACTCGATCCATTGTTTGGCCCCCAGCCAGGTCTTTCTGGCCCCATTCTTTGCCTCTCAACCCCCATTTTTGTATCGTTCCTGTAATTTGGGGAGATTAAGATGTATAGCCTGTAAATTGGCTAAACTTTTCCAGGCTCCTTTAATGAGGTTTCCTATAATGGGGTTGGTTATTTTATTTTTTTTTAATATTTTCCTTAACGTGACCCATATGGAAATAAAAAGATATATTTTTTAATGTATGCTAGATTATGGCCGACATTTTCCTCAAATTAAAATCCATGCTTCAGCAGCAGCATACATTTTCAATGATGTCAAAGATATTTTTTCAGCCAACTGGCTGGGGTCACCCTTATAACTCAAGTTTAAGTGTGCTGGATAATCAAGAGAACATGTGAGCCTCTGTAGGGCACTGTAGCTGCCTCAGCCTAACAGCAGTGCCTGCTAGGAAGCACACTGTGCCTATTTTGCTCTACGGCTCTTATGGCGGTAGTCTTTGTACAAAAGAGTACTGGGTCTTTGGCTCACAGTGAGTGGACAACCATAGTCTCGCTCAGCAAGGGAATATTGTAAATTCCCTGGAATGTGGCATCAAGCTACTTCAGTCCTAGCATGGGTCACCATAATGCAGTTACTTGACTGCAGTCACCGCAATTAACTCCTAGCATTTGGCAACTGTTGCCACACTGATAAATGAGACACAGAAGATGCCACAGGGCTCACTTTTTTTCTCATTTATAAAGGAGCAACTCCCAGTGGAAACAGTTATCATCTAAACAATTTGGTTCTTAATATTTACTGCATCAAAGTATTTACTTGTGCTAGTACCAAGGGGTCAGCTAAACTTCCCATCATTAAAAGGGGAATATTAGAAATACCACAGGAAATTTAACTGCACCAGTGGCAAATGTCAAGACATTAGTGACACATACTGTATTACCAGTATGTTTTTAATGTTTTCTTTCAAATAGGAAATAAATGCTGTAACTGTGCGTATGGGTCAGAACTTAAATGAATTTCAGATGGCAATCTGAATCTGACTAAGCTGGCACAATTCAGAGAAACATTTACAAATATAATAAAGTAGGCAAGAAAATGGTAATCATTTACTATAAAAAAGTTTCACAACAAATTTTTTCCACTATTTGGCAAAAAAATAATCACTGCTTTGCCAAAAGAAAAAAAGCTGAAAAAAAATCAAACATCTGTGATTTCAACAAAGTCACAGTTTTAGTTTTCAGTATCATTTTTTTCATTTTCAATTCTGGCTTTTTATGGAAAAGCTGTAAGTTTTCCAACTCAATTAACATTTTTCACAAAACTTTCCATTTAGAATAGTGGTAAAATTTCATCAAAAACAGTTTCAAAGGAAAATTTTAAATAGTCTTATTGTTGCACTTGAATTTCAATCTTTGATCATTATCTGATGTTTTGCACAAGATTGGTTTGTAGTGTCTTGTATATTTAAAGTTCTTTGAGGCATGGAGTATTCCATTCTGTAAGTTTGTAGACCAGCATGTAAATGTATACCCTTTTCCCAGCCTATTTTTCTTGATGCAGAAGAGATTTGTATAGTTTAGAAACTAGTGTGAGAAATATTTGAACTTTTAGGTGTTCAGTGGACAATTCTCAGAATTATACAAGGTTCTATTGCTTCCTTTTTGCATGTTCTGTCTTTAAGAATTTACAAGGGAGCTGAATAAATAATAGATTTTTAATTTTGGTGGCTGAACCAGAAAACAAAAAGAAAAGAATAGGCTCAAGTTCAACCAAAACAGATATTATTATCGTGTGTGTGTGTGTGTGTGTGTGTGTGTGTGTGTGTGAACTTACATAATATATTGGGGGGAAGGGGAAAACCTCTAGCGCTTTATTCAACCTAAAGCAAAAATGGTTTGGTCATTGTTGGGTTATTAAACCCTGTATTAAGTTAGGTCAATTTTAAAATAAAAAATGTTTCAAAATAAGACATCAAATTGTTTCTTTTTAAACATGTCAGAATAAGACATTTTGTCATTTCAGAAATTAAACATTTCACTTTTAAATTGTCAAAATGGAACGTTTCAAAACCTTCAAAATGTTTTAGTCAAACGTATGTGCTAGATTTAGATCTAAATTCATGTAAAACTTTGGTCCGTAACAAACTTGCTGTTTGTCTAAAAATATTCACCCACTCTAATTGACATCCTCATTGCCTCACTTCTTGAGAGTTTTGAAACAATATTTCATGACAGAGATCCAAATCCTGAAATGTCTCTGCATCAGCAGACCCCTGATTGCTTTCTATGCTGAGGTGACTGGTTCTGTGGATGCAGGGAGACCAGTGGATGTGGTGAACCTTGATTTTAGCAAGGCTTTTGATACGGTCTCCCACAACATTCTCCCAGGCAAGCTAAGGAAGTATGGGTTGAATGAACAGACTGTAAGGTGGATGAAAAAAAACTGGCTGGAGCATCAACACAGAGAAGTAATCAATGGTTCAATGTCTAGTTGGCAGCTGGTATGAAGTGGAGTGCCCCAAGGGTCAGTCCTGGGGCTGGTTTTGTTCCATGTCTTCATCAATGACCTGGAAGATGGCATAGAGTGCACCCTCAGCAAGTTTGCAGATGACACTAAGCTGGGGGGAGTAGTAGATACACAGAAGAGTAGGGCTAGGATTCAGAGCAACCTAGACAATATGGAGGACTGGGCCAAAAGATGCAAAGTCCTGCATTTAGGATGAAACAATCCCATGCACCAGTACAGGTTGGGGGCTGACTGGCTGGGCAGCAGCTCTGCAGAAAAGGACCTGGGGGTTACAGTGGACAATAACCTGAATATAAGCCAACAGTGCGCCCTTGTTGCCAAGAAGGCTAATGGTGTACTGGGCTGTATTGGTAGGTGTGCTGCAAGTAGGTCAAGGGAAGTGATTCTTCCCCTCTATTCAGCATTGGTGAGGCCTCATCCGGAGTAGTGTGTTCAGTTTTGAGGCCCCCCGTTACAGAAAGGATGTGCACAAACTGGAGAGATTCCAGCAGAGGACAACAAAAATGGTGAGGGGGCTGGGGAGACATGATTCTGAGGAAAGACTGAGGGAACTGTGCTTATCTAGGCTAGCAAAGAGGAGACTGGCAGGGGTCTTAATAGCAGCTATCAACTACCTGAAGGAAGGTCCAAAAGAGGATGAAGCTAGATAGTTCTCAATGGTGGCAGATGACAGAACAAGGAGGAATGGTCTCAAGCTGCAGCAAGGAAAGTTCAGACTAGATATTAGGAATGATTTTCTCACTAGGAAGGTAGTAAAACACTGGAACAGGTTACCCAGAGAGGTGGTGGACTTTCCATTCTTGGAGGTTTTCAAAACCCAGCTAGACAAAGCTTTGGCTGGGATGATCTAGTTGGGGATGGTCCTGCTTTGAGCAGGCGTTGGACTAGATGACCTCCTGAGGTCCCTTCCAACCCTAACTTTCCATAATTCTATGTTTAGTCATGCATGATTAGAGCCACTAAGATTTAGATTGCAGTAGAGTGTTCAAAGCGCCACATGCATTGTATAGCATCATGATAAAAGGGAAGCCATGAACTGCATTTCTGGTGCAACAAACTTGAAACTCTGTCCTGCAAATTATCTGCCTCATACAGAGGCTCCAGTGAAACTTCTTCATATGTATAGCTGTCATTTGGCAGAGTAATAGGTCTGCAAAGTTAGGGCAGTCTTATAAGCAGAGCAGCAAACTAGAAGCCAAGGAAACAAATTCTTTACCCAAATGTGCCACTGCATTAGTAGGTCATTTCTCTCTGCTGTCCAGCATATAGAGAGGCTATAAACATATGCACATACATCACAGGATTCAGTTATGAGGATTAACTCAAAAATGAATGTAACGTGCTTTGAAGTACTTGCATAGAAGAAGCAAGCAGATCCTCTTGCTAAAAGCCTCTCTTCAAGGCATGAAAGATCCCATGAAGAATAGTAGCTTTCACTTTCTATGAACAATGAAGGGGCTGTTCTTAAGAAGATTGTGGACCAATATTGCCTGAGACACTTTGGCTGGATTGTGGTCTAGTCAAGATGGTGGGAATGGAGAGAATGGACAATGGACTGAAAAAATTAGTGATGTTTGTAAGCTACCAGGACAGTCCAAGCTGGGAGTTCTGAATCCCAGACCTGTAGTCCTTTAAGCAGGGACTATCACCCATCCTCAGCTGGGAGAACAGGCTCACTTAAAGGGATCGCCCTATCATTTGGCTTACGTAGCTAATTACTGTGAATTTTGAGAAGAATATTCTGCCAACAATGCATTAACTCCACTGGCATCTCTAACACCTTCCACTGGGGAGCAGTAGGGACAATTAATTCCTGAAAAGTAAATCAAGCTTGACAGATTTCTGTTAAGCTCCCTCTTTCTCTCAGGGTAATTTTCCTTTCCTGAAGCAAAAATTACACAGTTTGATTTACCTCCCACCAGTATCAATGTATTTCCATTGGCTTCAGTGGATTTATTCCTAAATTACACTAATGTGAGTTTTAGGAAAACTGGGTCACAGTGAAAAAGCAGGTACAGAAAACCTGAGTAGCATTGGGAAATAAGGAAAGACTTTTCCCAAAAGGTTCATGGAGACTGATATTACCATGGTTGTTTAAAGAAAGCAAAAATACAGTAGAAAGTTAACATGGACACTCACCACAGGCAGTTTATAGCAAATCTCTGAAGGAAATAAATCAGAGGGAATCTGACACAATGATTTGTGTTGCAACCTTCTAGGGATTTATCCTATTGTTCTCCTGTTATTTGTTCTCAGGTGTCTCTTAAGCCTAGACAAGTCTGGGCTTAATGGATCAGGTATCAATTGCACTCTTGCATATTGGGTGAGGCAGTAACATACAATCTTTGGAAAACTTGGAGGTTCTTTTTGAAGAAACATTCAAAATCTTTCTTGCTTTCTTGTTATGGTAAAAAATGTTAGTGGCTTTTGCACTGGGGAGTCCTGGTGCATTGGTGTATCATTCAGGGCTGGGTAGAACCATGAATGGTGCATGACTCCGGAGCATGGCAGTAGCAGTGGGAGCTTGGCAGCAGTGAGCGGGGAGCCCCTGCAGACGCCACTGGCACTGTCAGCAGCAGGGGAGTGGCAACCACCTGCAGGTGCCACTGGCAGTGACAGTGGTGGCCAGGGGCAATCATGGACCGCCCACAGATGCTGGCGGCGGTGCCAGCAGTGTGGTGGCAACTGGCAATTGCCCACAGGCACCACCAACAGTATTGGTGGCGCCTTTTTGCAGGGGGTGCACAGCCATGCGCAGGGAGTGCACGTGTATGTGCATGCACCCCCTACGCATCACCCCTGGGTAGAACTGAGAAGACTGTGAAGAGAGAGACTTATGTGAGTTCTTCTGGGAGACAGACTCATGGAAAGCACTTCCAGGGATGATTTGGTGCATCTGAGCTATAGGTTCCACAAGCAGGGGATTTCTTGTGTACTGCCTATTACCACCCCTGTTCTTAACTTCTTCAGAGTCCTTAAAAACACAAATTTCTTTTATCCTTCCTACATCATTATTCTTTTCTCTTGTACTGACTTCTCTGAGAGTTTTTGACTGAGAAATGTGGCTGAAAATCTGACACACACAGACACTTTCATGAGATTTTCAGTATATCTGGGCTTTGATCTGTCCACTATATCGTTTTTCAGGTCTTCTATCTTTCCACTCCCAAGTGAAACTGGAAGGTGCAAAGATGCTGAAAACGACACAAAAATGGTTTAAAAGTTCATTTCAAACCTAAAAATGTGTTTTTTATTTTAGCCATGGATGTTGGAGATCTTATTCTTAGGATCAATGCATGTACCATTATCCCATTTTGAAGAGTTAAAGGGATAGTGGTATCTCAGCCTCACCCAAGTTTTGGATGATTGCTTCTCTCCGACCCTCAGCCTTCCACTGTGACCCTGATTTGTAGAGTTTGAATTCCTTTTTAAGTCAATGTACTTGGCAAACTCTCAGGGACATTAGTTGAAACTGAGGCTACTCATTCCCTTTTAGGAGGTTCTCACTGCTCTGCGGAAACATACTTAACATAACCTATCTATTCATCTCACCTGTAGGTAATGTGGAAAACCAAAGGTCTCTTCACAGCTGCCAGCACCCCATGCCATAAATTTTAGAAGTCTGAGATTAAAGGAGAGGGTTAGATCACCTTGTCCTCAACCTGCTGCTCAATTTTTTTAGTATTTTGTCCAGTATAATTAAAAATTACTCTAATGACGGGGCCCCCACCTCTCCCAGTGGATGATTGTTTCACTGTCTAACAGATCTAATAATCCAGAAATGTTTCTGATGCTCAGCCAAAATTTTCCTTGGCCTAAATTTCCTCCTATTAATTCTAATTATATTCCCACTGTGCTTTCCTGTACTGCCCTAAATAATACTGTTTTTTTCTTGGTGGATAAATCAGACACTTTCAAGTCATTAGAGTATGCATATCGTTTGGTTGGACCAATGATCCATATCATTTGGTTGGACCAATAATGTTGAAGGAAGCAGAGTTCAGGTAGTAAGAACTCTGCTGTAACTCTGCACACAAATACTAGATTCCTCTAAAATGTAAGCTCTGGTAATTGAAGGTTATGTTGCTAAGATGCCAAGTGTGCATTGTGAATATGTCCTTTGCAAAGAGAACATACTAAGATTACTAGTTAGCTGTCCTTTATTGTGCTACCTTCTCTTTGTTACTGCCTCATGAAATCCTGCTGTCCTCTTTTCAAGCTGCACACAGCTGGCAGAGGTAAAATCAGTGCTTGGGATATGCAGGTTGATTTCCCTCCTGGCACAAAAAGGAATTGGCAGTAGCCTTAGGGGAAGATTTCTGCAGATTTGGTGTAATGAAGTACAACAATCTGTTTTTCTTGCTGCACATGGAATAAGTTGGTGGACTCATTCTAAGCAGCAAAGCCTGTTAAGAATGGAGTTTTAGGGCAAAAAATACAGCAAGGAAGACAAGATGGCAAAATAACAATACTTTGTATTTCTATAGCACTTATCATCCAAGGATTTCAAAATACTCTATAAAAAGTAGTCAAAGAAACTTAAGAACCCCCACTTAGAAGCAGGGAATCATCATTTTCCCCTTTTATAAAAGACAAGTGTTATACCCTGACTCCATGCGGTGCCCAATGGCTAGGGAGATGACGATCCAGTTGCCCATGGATCCTGCTACTCATTAGCCAGAGCAAGCAGGGAGCAAACACCAGCACACATTGCTCACAACAGGTTTATTCAGAATGGAGACAACTTTGGACTAGCTCCCAAAAACCAACCAACTGGGGAGCCGCACTGAACAATAGTTTTTTCCCACATTTATACACTTTGGTTTATGCTCATTACCATTTATATTACCCTCGCTCCTCCTATATTCCACCCATTTCTTCTCCCATTTCAAGCCCCACCTCTGTTTACTGTTTGCTTCATTAACATGGAATTGCCTATGCATTTCACTCATTTACATGTCTTTTTGCTATGAGCACATGTCTAAGACTTTGAATCCTTTGCTTCGGTCAATGGGCAGACTTTGACCAAAACCTGGAAGCTTCTGGAGGCTTCTTCACCAATCACCATTTACCTTTTTGCAAATGTTCATCTCGGATACTGTTACCAATTATGTGTTGTTTTTCACCTTCCAGTCTGTTTTTCTGTCTCATGTTGTACCATCTTCCACATTCCTAAAACGTCACCTTATTCACAGCACACAGACTCACACAGATTCACTTGCTGCTTTTTCCTCAGAAAATGGTTGACACAGTTAAGATGGTTACTTAGCATAAGCAAATTGCTGGCTTAGCTATCATTCTGCCTTGTGGTCAGCAGCTCTGCTAGGCCACAGGTTAAAGCCTTGTTCCAGCTGCAGATTCAATGCTCCCCGAAAATCCACATAGTGTTACCCTGACAGCAAGGAATAAAGACCAGCTTTTTTCCAAAAAAAGCACCCCCTAATAACAAACACCTCATATGAAACACCATAAGCATAATTATACATTGGGCTGCCCAGCTACAGTCTACAAATCAGTCGTGTCTGCAGGTACTCAGCACCTCTGGAAATCAGGCCACTAAGGGCTTGCCTACTCTGCAGCAGCAGCATGTCTACACTATAGCACAGCAGCAGCTGGGCCATTCCTGAGAACATCTTTCCCACTCAGGCCTGTCTATGCTCTCCAAACTTAGGAATATACCACTGAAGGCACTCTGGGACATCTGTTTAGCAGCTCTTGAAATACTGATCTCCAGCATGCTTGAAGGCAGCTTCTGGGGACAATTCAAGTGTATTCTCCTCAGTGCACTTCTGGGTTTGGGGACATCAAAGTGGGAGTGGAAAGGCAGGACATACTCAGGTTTGTCTTGTTTGAGACGCACTTCTGCAGCAATATAGACAAGGCCTGGAAGCTTCCAAATGGGCACCCAGAAATGGAGAATTAGTGGGTGCAACATTGATCTGAGTGACCACGGCAGAGGTCAGAATAGAAGCCAGACTTTTTACTCTTTGTTACTGCATGCAAATCAAAAGAGCAGCCTTTTTATTTAGCTAGAGTTAAACTAATTTAACATGCACTGATTCTACAGGGCAAATATAGCAACATCTAGCCACACAACCATAGTTAGATTGACAGCATCTCTCCATTCTGATACAATGAGGTCACAGCACACACCATTTACTTTTGGGTTGAAGGTGGCTTTGTCCCAGAGTGGATCTTATCATCAGCACTTTCAAATCAGTTTTATCATCTGAAGGAGGGAAGTGAGGGATGAGGGCTGGGTTTTTTATTAGATTCAGCTGGGAAGGCCGACGTCATTTGTTCCTAAAACTAGGGCCATCTTTCATATGAAACTATTAGCAGTGGGGGTGGAGGGTGAGCATGGGGAATCACTTGAAGTAATTTTAGCAGCTGGGGGTCAAATTATAGGGAGAAGTGGAGAGAAGTGAAATTTATAATCTATAATTTGAAACCAAAATAAGAATGAGAAAAGCTTATTGGAGGAATGGAGAGGGAAAGAATGTGATATATTACCTGATATATCCAAGCAAAATGTATGCTGCCATTGCACTATTATGTTGTGGACAGCCCCAAAATCAAGGGAGCCAATTAAGGCTGTCTCTGTGGAAATCTAATTAGGTCGTGAAAAATCCCTGATGCCATTGGGCCCTTTAACTGGCATGGGCACCTCAACAAATCTGTGATGTGTAGTAAAAGGACTGATCTGTGAAGAGAATAAGCAGAAGAGCAGGGTAGACAGGGACCCTCTAATTATAAACTGGCATTGGAATAAAGGGTGTCTATCAAAAAGACAAATTCAGGGAGAAAGAGAAGAGCGTAAGAGCCAAATTTGTCCCCAGTGTATGGTGCTTTGGACCTCTTCTATTTGCATTAAATTAAGGAGTGGAACATGACAATTAGTAGAAGTG
Organism: Crocodylus siamensis; assembly: GCF_052110815.1. NCBI lineage: Eukaryota > Metazoa > Chordata > Crocodylia > Crocodylidae > Crocodylus > Crocodylus siamensis. The sequence continues at coordinate 52,145,676 of NC_143403.1, forward strand.
ACTGCCATTTCAGAGAAAACAAAATTAAAGAAGTTTGAAGAAAATGGTAGGTAAAAGAATATATTAAACCAATATAATTTTGATAGAGTCTTGTCAGTGAGTGCATGTCATGTTCCATTTAATAATGCATTAAGGATAAATGACCAAAATTCAGCCTTTAAAGTAGAGTCTAAATAAAAGAACAATATAGAAGGTAGGTAGACATGTGCAGACCACTGGACATCTCTCAAAAAGCTTCAGTTTGTCTTACATGAAAAGCAGTTGAGGTGGACTGCAAGATATTTCAAAACAAAGAGTTTGGTTCTCATGTGGTGTAAACAGACTGACTTAAATAGAGGTAAGCCAGGTTAGACCAGGTCTTTAGCTGGCATAAGGAGTTTTGAAATTAGATGAGAATGTAACCCAGGAATGGTGAAAAAGACAATCATAGGCTAGTAAGTTCTACATCTGGGAGCACTGCAAGACAAAATGAAGATCTGCCAGCTCTCATACTGCAGCTAAGATAGCCCTACGTACACGCTTGTCTCGCTCTTTCTATCCCCAGATCCAGGATGACATATGACTATTTATTATCAGTCACTCCAGTCTGTATCTGGATAGGATTCTGAGCACCTTTTTCTCTCTGTGCATGAGAAAAAATACCCTTACTTTATTATATGTAGATGCACTGAGCATGCAATGGGACAACATTTCTGTGAAAATTCACTGGAATTTGGAAGGGAATTTGGATTTAACTGAGTTGGATACAGTTTTAAATTTAATTTTCATAGGCATGCAAGTGTTCCCCCCAAATTTTAAAACAGAAACATTCTCAGAAAGGGCATTTTATACTCAAATATTTACAGAAAATAAATTATGAACTGCAGATTGGATTGTAAAATTCTCAGCTTGTGCTGCATTGTTTTGTTCTGTGTGTAAACCAGTCAGAGAATAGTATCTGTACCACCTCATTTATAACTAACACACATTTTGACATTCAGGCAGTGCTGTAGCAACAAAGTTTGGCATCCAGGGGAAAGCCCACAGTGGCAGCCCACCTGCACACAGATCCAGAGGTCACCCCCCCCCACCAATGCAAGCAACAGCAGGAGCCACCCTTCCCCTGTCCCTGCACCGCCCCCCCGCAAATGAGCGGCTCGTAGCTCCTTCCCATGTCCTGCCCAGGGTGGGCAGCTCCTGTTGGAGCCCCTTTGTTTCGACACCGAGGGCAGCCTCCCTGCTCACCCCGCACTCCCTTTGCTACAGCACTGCATTCAGACATTGAATATTCACAATGAATTAATTGTTGAGGTATTCACAGCAAGCAAAATGCTTCACAACAAATTTTGCAACTACAGTTGGAGAATGTGTATATTTCAGAATGCCATGATCTGCTTGCTAACAGTTCAGTAGCAGAAAGAAAAAAATTCAAAAACATTTTTTTCATTCATCGCTGCTAAATAACCACATGTATCTTACTCCAAGACAGGGATCTCACCAAATGTTACTGACACCATGTGCATCTACACATGCAATTGATGAGATGTGATAAACCCCAGTTCAGTTTGCTCCAGAGAAAACCGCTCCCAGCTGCAGTGTCTGCATGCGCTCCTGGGACCACAACAGTTTGAGCCAGAGCAAAGCACCTGGGGCCCCAAGGGGTCAGCCCCAGGCTCTGGGTGGCAGCGGAGGGCAGCAGAGGGACTGGCTGGGTCACGAGGGTGCTAAAATGTGGGCTAGGTGGTAGGCAGCCCCCTCATTTTAGCACCCTTGTGCCCCACCCAGCCCTTGTCACCATCTACCTGTACATTTTGGTGGAGTAAATTACTTACATCAAAGTTAATTTACTGCACCCTAATACCAGCACACATATAGACTGTGGGCACATTTACATGTGAACTTTAGTTAATGCGTAGCTAGTACAAACCCAGACAAAGTAGGACACAGAAACCTGGTGGGATTCATCCTACAACCAGGCAGTAAACATTAGGGGCTACAGACTATACAGGCAGGATAGAATGGGAAGGAAAGGCGGGGTGTGGTGCTCTATGTTAAAGAGCAATACACATCCTCAGCTAACAGGATGAGGTCAGAGGTGGGGCAGGCTGAAGTGCTCTGGGTCAGAATACAGGGGGGTCATGGGGAAAGAGACTTAACGGTGGGGGTCTACTACAGACCACCCAACCAAGGTGAAGAGCTTGACTATGAATTCTCAGGCCAGCTTGTGGAAGCACTTAAGGCAAGGGATGTAGTCATCATGGGTGGTCTAAATTACCCGGACATCTGGGAGGAGCAGTCAGCCAGGTTGGACTACTCATGAAAGTTCCTTGCTGAGATACAGGACCTCCACTTAACCCAGGAGGTGCACTGTCCCACAAGGGGGATGCCCTCCTGGACCTGGTTCTGGCCACAGGCGATGACCTGGGGAGGGGACTTCAGGTTCTTGACCACCTGGGTGACAGTGATCATCGCCTACTGGAATTCACCATACAGCGCAGGGTGTCAAGGGCCTGCAGTAAGGCAGTAGCCCTTGACTTCAAGAAGGCCAACTTCAATGAGTTGAAGAGATTGGTAGGAGAGGCACTGGGGTCGTGGAGAGTTGGGGAACTGGTTGTCCAAGATGAGTGGTCATTCCTTAAGGAAACAATCCTCCGTGACCAAGGGGTGACAGTCCCAATGAGAACCAAAGGAGGCAAGAGTGCTCAAAAGCCCCCCTGGCTCACCAAAGGCATTCAGGAATGCCTGAAAGCCAAAAAAGAGGCATACACCCAGTGAAAGGGAGGGGCTATCACCAAAGAAGAGTATACTTCCATCACTCGGGCTTGTAGGAAGGCTGTTAGGAAAGCTAAGGCAGATACGGAACTAGGGATAGCATCAAGGATCAAGGACAACAAAAAGGAGTATGAAGAAAGCACCAGGTAATGTGGGGCCCCTGCGGGATACACTAGGCAATCTGGTGGTTGCACCAGAGGAAAAGGTAGACCTTTTTAACAATTTCTTTGTCTCAATTTTTTTGTGCAGGGACCAGGACTCCCCCACTGAGATTCAGGATGGACTCACAAGAGACTCTGACAGGCCTAGGGTCAGGAAGAACCAAGTTAGGGAACTTCTAGAAGGGCTGGACGTGTTCTAATCAGCAGGTCCAGATGTTCTCCACCCCAGGGTGCTGTGGGAATTGTCAAGGGTTATCAAGGGGCCCCTGGCATGGCTTTACAAGCATTCATGGTGCTCTGGCCAGGTGCCAGATGACTGGAAGAGGGCCAATGTGATCCCCATTTTCAAAAAAGGGAGGAGGGAGGACCCGGGCAACTATAGGCCCGTTAGTCTTACTTCGATCCTGGGGAAGCTCTATGAAAAGTTTATTAATCTGGGAAGGACCGGCAGGAGGGATGATGCTCGGGGGCAACCAGCATGGGTTCATTAGGGGCAGGTCCTGTCAGACCAACCTGATTGCCTTCTACAAGCAGGTCACAAAATCATTGGATGCAAGTGTTGCGGTGGATGTAGTCTTTCTGGACTTCAGGAAGGCCTTTGACACTGTCTCCCACCCCATTCTCACTAAAAAGCTAGGTGACTGTGGCATTGATACCTACACAGTCAGATGAGTCACAAATTGGCTGAGGGACCACACCCAGAAAGCGGTGATGGATGGGTCATATTCAACCTGGAGGGAGGTGGGCAGTGGGGTCCCGCAGGACAAGGGGGTGAAAAGCACCCTGTTCAAATTCACTGACAACACCAAGATCTGGGGTGAGGTGGGCACACTAGAAGGGAGGAACAGGATACAGCTGGACCTGGACAGGTTACAGGGGTGGGTGAATAAGAATAGGATGGGATTCAATACTGACAAATGCAGCACGCTGCACTTGAGTAAGAACCAGCAGAATACCTATAGGCTGGGGAACTCCCTTCTCAAAAGCACAGTGGCAGAAAGAGATCTTGGAGTCATTATTGATTCCAAAATGAACATGGGCCGCCAACGTGAGGGTGCAGTCAGTAAGGCCAACCACACCTTGTCATGCATCCACAGATGCATCACAAGCAGGGCCAAGGAGGCGATCCTCCCCCTCTATGCAACACTGGTCAGGCCACAGTTAGAGTACTGCCTCCAGTTCTGGGCGCCTCACGTCAGTCAGGAGGGATGTGGACAGCATCGAGAGGGTCCAGAGGAGGACCACTCACATGATCCGGGGACAGCAGGGCAGATTCTATGAGGAGAAGCTAAGGGACCTGAACCTGTTCAGCCTCCACAAGAGAAGGCTGAGAGGGGACCTGGTGATCATCTACAAACTTAACATGGGGGACCAGTGAGGAATGGGAGAGACCCTGTTTACCCGTGCACCTCCCACAGTAACAAGGAATAATGGCCATAAGTTGTTTGAGAGTAGGTTCAGGCTGGACATTAGAAGATACTATTTCACAGTCAGATCAGCTAGGATCTGGAACCAACTTCCAAGGGAAGTGGTGCTGGCTCCTACTTTGGGGATCTTCAAGAGAAGGCTTGACAATTACCTAGCTGGGGTCATATGAGCCTGGTATTCCCTCCTGCCCAGGGTAGGGGTCGGACTTGATGATCTACTTAGGTCCCTTCTGACCCTACATCTATGAATGTGCATTAAGTCTAGTGCCTCTGAGTACCTACACATGAGAGCCAAGGCTGCTCTGATGCACTGTAATTCCAGCATGTAGGAGCAAACTCAATTAATCAAGTCCACGAGAGCATGGCAATTGTCATAATCCAGCTGCCTCCTGTGTCTCATGTATCAGTGTTCCTGCGCTTAAAAATGGCAATGGAATGAGCTTTAGTTCAAGCACCTCCACCACCATTTCTAAGTGCAGGGATGCTCATACAGGAGACATGGCAGCACTTTAATTAAAGTGGCTCTTGGAGCTGCTCTAATTAAAGCTCCCTCCCTCCCCCACCAGAGCATGTGTAAAAGTGCCCTCCACTGTGAAGCACTAGGAAAATGCACATTAGCCTTTTTCAATGCACATTAACTAAAGACCACATGGGACATGTATAGACATGCTCCAGGAGGTGAGGGCAGGTGCTTTAATTAGAGGAGCTCCAGGAGTCACACTAATTAAAGTGCCTGGGGCATCATGTGTATCAACGTCCCCACACTAAAAAAGGCAGTGGGGGCACTTGTTTTAAAGCTTGTCGAATGAACTTTAGTTTAAAGCACCCTGCCACTCCAGCAAACTTGATTGAGTGCTATATTTACAGCACATTGGCACATCCTCCCTGCACATGTATAGGAGCCCATGGTTTTTTTGTGATGCTTTAATGCACATTAAAATAGGCTAATGCACATTAAAGCGCACTTGTAAATGTGCCTGTGGCTTATAAGTGACAGTTAATGCACATTCACCTATTTTAATTCACCTCAACTAAACAGTACAGTTTTTAGTGATGCTTTAATGTACATTAAAATAGACTAATGCACATTAAAACTTGTGTGGACGTGCCCTGTGATGTTTTATTGCAGAGCTAATTAGTCACTTCCACAGTAAAGCGCACATGTAGGTGGACCCACTAAGTAGTTAAGTTCTACAATACCCTTATGCTGTAGGGAGGAATTATTATGCTTAGTTAATTTGATATGACTAATTTGCTGAAAGCTGCACAGTGAATCTTTGGTGAAGCCTCCCAGAGAAACTGGGAGTCTGGATTCAACATCTCTTTCTCTAAACACAAAACAAAACAGCCTCTGAAACTTTCCATAACTTTTACACTTCTCCTCTTTGCCCAAGTAAAATTCCTAACTATATCCATATGTGGCTGCATTAGAAACCCTTAGGAATATAAGAGTTGCTTCACAAATTTTAGATGGGCAAAAATTGGATGCTGATTGTCAGAAGAGATTGTGAAGGTTAGCAGTGTTGCAAGATTTCCATAATTCTAGCTGTATGAGGCAGAGTATCTTCATTGTAAGCTATGTCTGAATGATATTTTAGAGACACACATTCTCACTAGAAATGCTTGATTTATCCACAGGTTTCTAATTTACTATTTTATCTGTAACCTCATCCCATAAAAGGACTGGCCACTGAGCTGCATGAGAGTTAAGTTTGTCACAAATGGGTTGTCTTTCACTTTGAGTAAAAGTTATTTACAGTAGGTCTATAACCATTTCAAGTGAAAGTGAAAAAGTACGTAAGCAGGAGCTTAAAGGAAGGTGGGGAACCAAGAAAGAAAAGCTATTTTTAAGCCAATAAGCATTTATAAAAATTAAGCAGTATATATGCCTATTATATTCAGGCACTCTATACATCAACAGGTGCCACCGCATATAGGAAACTGCAAAAAGTGATTTGGTAGCAAGCCTAACCAAGTTGATATGGTTTTCTGCAGGCTTCTATGACATCATCACTGCTGGACGGCTCTTTTGAGTAAATAACCTCTTCCACATGTCCCCAAGCGTGCAGCTCCTGAAATAAATTTCAATTGATATAAGGCTCAAAGACATTCTAAATCACCTTGGGTTAATAGGCAGCAGAAATAGAGGTGGAGGAAGAGATCCAGTTTTCATTTTCATTATTCTATCGGAAACATTTCAGATGAAGTCACTGCGAATCATGGTAGATACAGTGCAGGGCAATCAGAAAATAAAAATCTGAGGATGGGGGAGATGTTTATATCTGATTTACATGCTGAAAACCTGGCAGAGTGTTGTGTTGTAATTCATGCAGTATGAACGGGGTTATACTACAGAGAAAGGCAGGGCTGAAGGATGCCTAGGCTGACACATGTTCTTTTATTAACAAACCCTTAAAGAGCAGACTAACTTGCCAGGTATCACCACAGAAAGCTCTGTTAGGAATTGGTTTCAAGAGAAGGAGTATTAAAACTATCCTGAAAACAGGCCATATGCTAGGAAAGGCATATGGGAAGATTTGGATCCTAGATTCCTAGAGGTGAAATCACTTCTGGGTAGACAGTACACCTGTGCAAAATGACTAGTATTCACTTTGGATTTGGATTCAGCCGATTCAGAGAATGATGATTCAAATCACTGTTGAATCTCTGAATCACCCAGGCCAGGCCCATCCCTCACCTGCTCTCCCAGCCCTGCAATGGGTGCTCCACCCAGCTCCCAACACTTTGGGAAAAAAAGTCCCAACCTACCGGACAGGATGTGATCCCCATTGCCCTGTGCCATGTGGGGGGTCTGCACGATCCCCCTGACCCAGCCCCCGGTCTCCCAGCCCCCCATGGATGCCCCGCCTACCACAGCTCCGGCAAACCCCAGCCTCACCGCTCCTGCTGGCAGGGGGTGATCCCCGCTGTCCTCCACTGCCCCATGCTTCATGGAGGGCTCTCCATGAGCCCCTGAGGCTGCTGCAGGAGTGGCGAGTCCTAGGGCTTTTCTCAGGTTTTTTTTCTTAAAGGGCTGGAGCTGGCCTGGGTGGGACAGCAATGCGAGGGCTGGGGGAGTGGGAGGATTTTGGGGAGCTCATGGAAGAGCCCCCCATGCAGAGTGGGGCAGTAGGGATCGCCCCCCTGCCTGGTAGCACCCAGTGAGTGGAGCTTTTTTTTAAAAGCACCAGGAGCTGGGGTGAGTGGAGCAGCCATGGTGGAGCTGGGGGAGCAGATGGGGTCATGGGAGCTAGGGGAGCAGGCAGGGGATGGGGCCATGCAGGGGTCTCCCCATGGTCCCCTCCCCCCTCCCCCAGTTCCCCCACCCCCTCCCCTACTTACCAGCTCCAAGCCCAGCTGCAGCTCCCTGCTACAGCCACCATGGACTTCTGAATCTTCAAAGCTCTCTGAATCTTTTCTGAAGATTTGGAGAGCTTTGAAATCGATCCAGACCTTTTAATTAGTCCCCTGATTTGATTCATAGATTTGGCCACCGAATCGGGCCAGATCTCCTCCAAATTGAACCACCACCTGAAGCTTCACGCAGCCCTAGTAGACAGGTATATATATACAACACATAATTCCCTCTTTGACCCTACTGCAGTGATTAAAATTTTAAGTGGCACCTTTGCTTTATGATCATCACCCTCTGCATAGGGAAGAATTTAGTAACATTACATTAATACGTTACGGTTGAATATTTAAGTAAAGAGATTCCAACTTAATTGAACACGCCCAATTTGGTTGGATGTTTGCACAGAATTAACACCCCTAATATGTTTCCTGTTCCAATACAAATGGGGTCTTGTGTGAAATATGGAATGGATCATTGTAGAACTGTCTTTGGTTGCTGGTCAGGAGCACAGAATGAATTGTCTAAGAAGTTCTAACTGGTGACTACAGTCTTTATTTGACTGACCTACCATTAGACCTAGAGATGGACTGTATCCCAGATCATGAAGCTGGACCTGAGTGTCAGTTAAAATGCTTGGATCCAGCTTAGATCTTACAGAGCTGTATAATGGGCCAAAGACAATAGGACAGCTGTAGAGCCTTAAACTCAGGGTAAGTTTGGATCCAAATCCAAGTTTTACAGTCTAAACTAAGCTGTAATCAGAAACACTGTCAAGGGTCATTTTAGTGACAGCACAGAAGGAAATACCTCCCACAAAAACCAGTACCACCAGACATGAAGTCACCATACCAGACAGCTTTGTTTGGCAGTACTTTCAGGATCGCAGCTGCTCTCCAGAGACTCAGCTAGCTTTCTGCTCATAGTTTCATGTGCAAAGCATGGTGCTGATTTTGATTTGCAAAACCTGATACGTTTTGAACCCTGGCGATGTGAGGAATTGCAGTACCTCTCCCCAGGTACTGCAGCAATAAAACACTAGAGGCTCTTTCTATAATACTTCATAGTTTTCAGTGTCCAGCAGCTAGAGACAGAGCCACTGCCTCTGAAGCTCTCTCCCCATGTTGGACCTAATTCTATTGGCCATCAGAAGAGCAAAATGCTCTTTCCTGTGTGTGCCAAGGAAGGAGAAACAGATATTCCATTTTGTTAGCACTAAAGGGCACCTTTACACATGCTCCAGGGTCAGGGGGAAGTGCGTTAATTAGAGCAGCTCTAAGGAGATGCTCTAATTGAAGTGCCTACAGCATCTTGGCTAAGGACAGACATTACACATAAACCTGTTCAAGTGATCAGAAAATGGTTTAAGCCTGTTGCAAAACAGACATTCCATGCACATAAATCAGTTTCAAAATGGCCAAAACTGGTTTGAGATAAACCTGATTGAATGTAGTATCAGACTTAACTGATTTGGCTCAAACCAGTTGATGCAATGTCTGTCCCAGGCCCTTGTGTATTCAGCATCCAACAATTCAAAAAGGTGGTGGGGGCACTTTAACTAAAGATCATTTGACAAGCTTTAATTAAAGTGCCCCTGCCACCATATTGAAGTGTGGGGATGCTGAATACACGTGACACCAAGGTTGCAGAAACTTGATAATTAACACGCTCCAGCAGACTTGATTAACTGAGTCTGTTCCAATGAATTCTCATTAGAATACATTGGAGCAGATGTTGGGCAAGTTTATAGGTGCCGAAAGAATGTAATGGTTTAAATTCTCTGCAGTCAATACCAAGAGAAATATAAGGTCTTTGCTTTTAAATCCTTCTGCGCTAAGTGAGCTCAGGGACTTTTGACTCTCTGCAATCCTGATTTTCACAAAAGCAGTATACCTTTTGTGCAATAAAGTCAGAGAAGGAACGGCTGATCATAAGCAGCCAGAATGGATTTATGAAAAACAAATTGTATCAAACAAACTAAACCTCCTTTTTTGACAAAGTAACTGCTTGGATGCATGAAGGGAATCTTGTGGATATAGTGTATCTGGACTTCAGCACAAAGTCCTGCATGACCTTCTCATTAAAAAAATTGGAGAAATATGAGCTAGATAAAACTTCTATAAGATGGATAGATAACTAGCTCAATAGCCACAAGCAAAGAGTAATTATTAATGGGTCCATGTCAAAATGGCAGGAGATTTCAAGTGGAATCCCACAGGGGTCTGTCCTGAGCCCGGTGCTGTTCAGCGTGTTTATTTACAATTTGGGTGCTGGCATAGAAATTCCTTGATAAAGTTTGCAGACAAGATGAAATTGGGAAGGCTTGTAAACCCACTGGAGGATGAGAGCTCAATTCAGAAAGATCTCAACAGCATGAAAAGTTGATCTAGAGCTAATAAGATGAAGCTCAATTATGACAAATGCAAGGTGCTACACCTCAGAAAAAATAATCAAAAATGCAAATATAATATTGGTGACACCTTGCTGGATGGCAGCACTATGGAAAAGGACTTGGGGATCTTGGTAGATCACATACTCAATATGAATCTGCAGCTGCATAAAAGGTGAATGAATTTTTGGATTGCATCCATAGAAGCATTACGTGCAAGACACAGGAGGTGATAGTGGCTCTCCTCAGCACTTGCTAGGCCTCACTGGAGTTCTGTGTGAGGTACAATGGGCAGTTCTGGGTTCCACATTTTAAAAAGGACCTGGAGAAGCTAGAGAGGATCCAAAGGCAGGCAACAAAGAAGATCAAGGGCTTGGAAAGCAAGTCCTAGGAAGAGAGGCTGAAGGAGCTAGGTATGTTCAGCTTGCAGAAAAGGTGCTTAAGAAGGGAAGTGATAGCAGTCTTCAAATATTTGAAGGGCTTCCATAAAGAAGAGGGGAAGCCCCTTTTCCCTCTCACTGCAGAGAGGAGGACATAGACCAATGGCTTGATGTTGCATAGGGTTGCCATACATCCAGGTTTTCCTAGACGTGTCCTCTTTTTGAGCTCTCCAATCTTCATCCATGTGAGTTTTTTAATTCTGATCAAATGTCCTGGATTTTGCTTCACTCCTCTGGTGGGAGCAAGGGAATGGTGACTGGAGGCAGCCACATCCCAGGGCAGGGGGTGCCACAAGCCTCCTATCCTTTTCCCTCCAGCCCATGCTGAGGCCAGAGACACACTGCTTCTGCCTTCATGAATCAGAGCCACCGCGCTCTGGCCCAGTCAGGACGGAGACAGCTGGGGACCATCCATCAAGGCTGGTGGACCAGGAGGCTGTGGGTCCAGAATGAGAGGCACTGGCAAGGCTGGAAGGAGCAGGGTCTTGGGAGTGAGGGGCACCAGGGGAGGCAGAGGACTGTGGATTGGGAGTGTGGGGTACCACCATGGCCCAGGAGGCAGGGTACTGCAGTTTGGAAATGAAGAGCACTAGCAGGGCTGGGGTCAGTGGGTTGGAAGTGAGGGGCAAAATCAGGGCTGGTGGGGTGTGGATTGGCAGTGGGGGGCAACAGAATGGGCAGGGTTAGGGCACCAGCAAGTCACTGCTGACCCCCACCATATGGTAGCCCATGTTGCAGCAAAGTAAGTTTAGATTGGATATCCAGAAAAAACTTCTTCACTTTGAGAAGTGAGGCAGTATAAAAACTGCTTTAGGAAAGTATAGAGTCTCCATGACTGGAGGTGTTCAAGAAGAGGTTGGACAGTCACTGGTTGGGTATAATCTAGGCATAGTTATGCCTATGTTCTACTAGGGGTATTTCCCATGCTTCTAGGCTTTCCTGGTTGCCCCCACTATGCTATGTGTGTCAGGGTTGTTTTAAGTCTCCCTTAAAGGCACTGACTGCTGGCTATAGCCAAGGCTGGAGACTTTGACTGTGTTGGCACTGGAATTATGGCCCATATACCTTTTTCTGGGTGGACCCAAACCCTCAAACTGACCATGACTTCCCTATTCAGTAACAGGCAAATTTTATTGATACACAGTGATAGCAGATAAGAATAATGCAGGCAAGGCAAACAAAATAACCTCTCCAATTCTATATCCACCAGTCTTAGGGCTGTCACAAAGGTAAGATATGTCTGGCCAGTATGTGAGTTTCACCCTGTGGTTCTTTCTTGAATTTCAGATGTCAGCAGCCTAAAGGTCAAGGTCCAAACCCCACCCCACTCCCAGTGGGGTGGGTGAGACAGGGATGGTGATATGCCCTCTGTCCATAGTGGCCCTCTCAGGGACCCTTTGCTGCTCTGAAATCCCTTGTTTTGTATTCTTTCTCCTCCTCTGATGACTCCTCATTCCCAGGCATTGTTGATTGGTTTCCCTGTCATCACCATACTACCCACGTTCTGTCCTGTCAGCATATTCCTTTGTTTCCCAAACCCATCACATGCACACATTTTAATTTGGCTGTTTACCAGTGTCTTAATTTGATCTGTCCACCAAAACTGGAAATTGCAAGGGTTCTGCAGTTGGTCACTGTGACCTGGCCATTACAGCAAAGTCCCCCATCTAATGTTATGTAACTATGTGCTATATCCCAGCCTATGTATGCCTGCTTGTCTGTTAGCCTCAGACACAGTTTCTGCTGGTTCCAGATTCAGTGGGCCTAGAAGGAAACTGTCAGAAACAGGCTTTTAGAACTCAATTAATCCTTGCTGTTCTCCTGGACCATTGTTCTAATGAATATCTACTTTACCTAAAAGCCAATTCCCAAAAGCAAACCTATAAATACCATTTTCTAGCCATTAACTGGGGTGTGCCACTGTTCCTTCTAGGACCAAAACTGGAGGTCCCTGGCTAGAGAGTATTGCCTATCCACTTAGGGTCAGACCGGTTGCCATATTTGGGGTCAGGGAGGAATTTTACCACATGGTTAAATTGGAATGTGCTGTGAGGTTTTTTGCCTTCTTTTGTAATGGGCAGCATGGTCCCTTCCTGGGATATCTTAAGCATATATTGATCAAGGAGAATCAGTTAATCTGAGCCTAATAAACCATGAGGCTAGCATGATTACAGCACATAAGCAACAGGACCAGCAATGCTTGACTGCAGCCCAAATGACCCAATACTCATTTACAGCTAGGTCAACTACTACTAGGGCTACTAGGACAATCTTTGGCACAAGTCCAGGGAAGGACTTGATCTCATGCCTCCAAAGCCATAGCAAGACAACTTAACCACTCTTCTACTACACTCCTACAACCTGCCATAATATAAATACCAATGGCTTGGTAGCTGGACTGATGTCTGGATGGATAAATGAAGATTTATCTGCTTAGAATGAAGGAGTCCATACCCACTCCCTTTATCCTACATGAGCAAAAGAGTCCTGAGACAAACAGGGACTCAAATGAAGAGTGGGGTATCAAAAAACATATTTAGTTCTTCCTCTATATCTGTCAGCCCCAGTTCCAAAAACTGATGAATCTGCCCAGTGAACTATTCATGCACAAACCTCCCTTTCATTCCTGCTTGGCTCATTCTCATGCACTTTCTGACAGTGGCCTTGCTTGTTGCAAAAGGAGCATCCTTCAACAGGATGTTCAAGTGCCTCTCACCTCCTTGCCCTTTTTCCTCCCCTTTACTTTTTTACTCCTTCTAGTAAAACGCCACCATAATGACTTCCATCTGGGCTGACTAGCCAGGCGATAGGCGGACAAAAGCGAGCACACACACAGACAGACTGGGTTCTGTCCGTCTAAGGAATGAGAATGACAGAGGGATGAATGAAGTTGATGGGGGGGGGGGTGGGGGGGAAAATATGAAACAAACTCAATTTTGTTAATAGACCTGTGGGAAGTGTGGCAGGGGCAGTGAGGGAGGTGAAGAATGAGGCAAAGCTCCCTAAATGCCAGGGGTTTATTTTGTTCTTTTTAATTAAGTACAAATTAACAAATAGCATAACATTGGTATTGTTTTGTCTGCTGGACCAATGAGGATGAAGCCCCAAGGAATTGGGGCTCTACATACCATGATAGAAAAAGCTGGCATTGAAGGTATTATAACAATTTATCTACCAGTACTTCGCATGGGAAAATCCATGGTTTGCTTGTGAGTGAGCAAAGAAATGCAGACAGTATAAAATGATGCTTATCTTTTAAGTGAAGCCATTAGATAAATAGCAAGAAATGGAAAGTCTTACCAATCATTCTGTAGGGTGACTCTTGGATAGAAACCATTCAGTATCTCAGATTATGTAAAACAAGGTGGTCTAATAGCAATTGCAAGGAGCCCTTGAACCAGAGAAATTTAAGGTGAACAAAGGTCCTCCATGAGGCCTCATTTTTGAGTGACATGAGTGACATTTTTGTTGCTGCAGGATTGTTCTCTATAGTAGTGCATTTTTATAGTCTTTGGCTCAGTGGTTTCTGAAAAGACTCTAATAATTTGTAACACTTTTCTTTTGGAGATCATCCCACCATATCAAATCTTTCATTGTTAGGAATTGTTTTCTGCCTTTCTTTCATCCCATCCCTACCAGTGATACTTTTGTAGAGCGCCATAAGCAGATTCTTTCCCTGCTTGGTGGTTACACACTCTACCCACCACAAAGAGGTCTGTTGCTGAAGTTGGACATGAGTAAAAAGAAGAGAGGAAGTCTCATCCCGTCTACTCTCTTCACTGTGGGCACTGGAGTGGTTGAGGTATCTGAGAAATCTAGCCTATCACTTAGAAAGCATGAACAAGCACTGGATGTTTTAAGTACTTCAGTGGCATGGTACCTTTAAGCCACATCTTGATAAGTATCCATTTTCAAGTAAAATCTTCCTTTAGGGATGCCATTCTTGTATCTTAGATCAGGAAACAGTCAGACTTTCGCCAATAGGTGGTTCATAGAAGGGTGCTCCCTTCCTCTTCATTTGAATCTCAGACCATTCTCCAATTATTTGTAAAACACCTTTAAACTATCTCTAAGGTTTTTATTAATGCAACCCTTCAAAATGTGGAAGCTCAACCACAAATTAAGTGCATCTGATAAGACTCTTCCTGATTCCAAGTTGCCTTTAATAAAAACAGCAGTGTCAGAGACAGGAACAGTCTATTTCCAACAGCATCTGTTCACCCTCCAATGCTTTCAGGACTACAGCATGAGTAAACTGTTGGCAACATGGCCTGAAGGAGTAGCTTTGTATATTCCTATCAGTGCCAGCCAACTGCTCTGCCAAACTTCCAGCTCCAAAAAGTTCCTGGCTTAGTTGGCTGCTGGTTCTCTTGAGGCTCATGATACAGGACTGCCTATGTATACTAAGCATGCCAAGTTGAGCCTCAGCTGTCATAATACAGTTTAAAACATACACTCAGAGTCTAACCCAAAGGAGAACTCCACTGTTGATTAAGTCTGCAATTCAAATGGCTCCACTGAGCCACATTTTTTACAAGTCCTTAATTCCTTTCCTCAAGAGGACCAGATCCTCCTTTGAAATCAATGGAAATTTAGTTTGGGTAGGTTCTAAGCCAGCACTGCAAGATTTACCCAAGGATTATTACCATGTATACTCATCTACAATGAGATCGATAACAATGTCTCCCTTCTGCCTGATATGTCTGACCAGCAGGGTCAGTGGTTGACCTGTCCATGCTCCCTGACCCCCCAAGAAGAGAGCCCAAGTGAGTCACTAACACATCTCATCCTTCACACCCCAGAGACCTTGCTGGAAGCACTTTTTCTCTCCAGACCAGCCTTGGCAGCAAGAGGAAAGTTGGGACAGAAGACAGCAAGCCCAGGAACATTTAGTTTAGCAGGCTATAAATCCCCCTTCCCCTCCTCCCCTCTTTATTGCCTGTCTTTGGAAAACACAATCCGATATAAACCAGAGAGAGTGGAAGCAGGGCAATAAAACTGTATGGCAGGAGTGCCGAGTGTCGCAGGGGTGTTATATTACTGGCATTCCAAGTGGCTGATGTCAGGCAGCATGCAGCAGGGCCCAAAACCCAGGGCAAGGAGAAACGATGCCACAGGAAGTATCCCAACTGCCCCTCATGTTCCCATGACATCCTTTCTGCTTGGATCCATTCTCAGCCATTACTCCATTCATCTCCTTTGCCCTTTGATACTTTCAAGTGCTTGAATTATGATATGAAGGGCTCTGGTTTCAAAGCCTTTGAGAGTTGAGCACTCAGCCTTTTGGCCCTAAGGCTGAGTTAAGATGTTCTTGAAACCCAGAGCACATTGATGGTGCCATATATCACATCAGCAGCATTGTCCCTCTGTGCTGGTAAATATGTTTCCAACATGTGTTGTTTGCTTTAAAAAATATATACACAAAATCTAAAGATCAAGTAGGTTTTTTGGAACTAGAATAGAAATGGGCCCATAACGCCAAGATTTGAACCTGGATTTACATTTTGGGTGTGCTTAGATTCAGGTTTTTGGTTTAGATTGACTAGCTTATAGTGGGGGTCAGAAAAAGAGAGTCCTGAGTTGCTTTGATGCAGTTGCTTTTTATAGTGAAACCTCAGCATGCATATGGCCTACGTGTTCCATGGTGACTAGTAATTTGGAGTGCTTGAGATGCCTTCCAGGGTCCTGAGATCTAGAATTGCGGTTTAGCAATTTCTGAAAAAAATCAAGCCTTCTTAAGATACCTGAAGTTTGACACACGTTAAAACAGTCAATCTCCAGTCACTTTAGACAACCTCAGCCAGACCAAAGCTGTTTTGTTTTACCAACTGCCTGCACTAGTACAATTTACCAGCCTGCACTCCAGCACTAGTACAATTCATTCATTCTTTAGTGAAATTGTATTCCAGTGTTGAGGAACCCACAGTTCCCCTACCAGTGCTCATGGGCACAATGTATTGTGTAGCCATAGGCAGGTTCCTTTCCTCCAACCTAGACTCTGAGGTTGTACCATATCACAGATTCTCTATGGCGTCACTCAGGAAAATAAATTTCAGTGGATTAACTAAGCAATATTAAATCCTCTTGAAGATATGCTTATTCAGAATTGAATTGATTTTAGTTAAGGTTAGCTTAATTTACTTTGGAATTGAATTAAAGTCATTTGAATTCTGAATGAATGAGTGTGCCTATACAAGAATTTAACATGGTTTAGCAAATTCACTTTGTATTCACGCACAAAGCTAATTTAAATGAACTATCCTGAATATCCCCCAAGTAAGTAGCCCTCTGTTACAAACAAGCCTAAATTTCATAACACATTTCTAGCAAAAGTGTAAGAGGTCTAGATAGAAATTGCTTGTGAAAGAGAATAATCTCTTTTATAAGCTTCTTGGACTATCCTTTAGAATCTGGTAGTAAGGTATAACTCCATTCAGTTGCAGAGAATGGTTACGCATTGTATAAAAGAGTTATTGTGGTCTTATAAATTCTATAAGACTTTCCAAAAGTGACTTCTGGGGTTTCTTGGTGACTCAGAAAGGAAGAAGGTAATTTTTTGTACCTTATTACTGTAGATCTCCATTTTGCTTCTTTATGATTTATTCCTATATGCTTTCACACACATGCACATGTGTATACATTGATTCTTAGGTCTGGACTAGCTTTTTGGTCCATGTAAATTCATCCTTTTCAACAAAAAGGTTTCCAATGTAAGTCTGCCATTGAACATAGTGGTAAGAGAGGGACTCCTTTTCCATTGTCCTCCCCTTTCTACTCACACATTTTCTCATTTATTTATGATAATATTTTCCATTGGCACATAACACTTTTGGGATGGAGTGAATGGTTATGGTTTCTTGCTAGGGGTCCAGCAGCATGAGTGCAAGACTTGTACTACATTTGGACTGAATTTTCCCCCCCAGTCAAGCCAGCTGTAAAAGGGCCCCTAATGGCTATATGTGAATGCTGGCCAGGTCACTATCTTGTGTGCTGTTGACTATAGAAGCTGGCATGTCCCATTAATGCTTGGGGAAGAATGAGGGCAGGGTGCTTCTGAACTCAGCTGAACAGTGACTGACTGATGCAATATTTTCAGTCCAGTGATCCCCAAGTGTTTACAAAGCTTAATCAAAGCAGCTTCTCATACTACCTTGAGAAATAGGTTAGTGCCATTATCCTACTTTTACAGATGGGAAAAAGGAGAAGAGACTTGCCAAGACCCTGACATGGAAAGGAGATCAGTTCTCCTAACTCTTTGTCCTGTGCCTCTGTGGCAAGATTTATCTCCCTCCCATTGTTTTATTAGAATGATTTATTCCATTATTCACCCATCCACAAACTCTTACAAGGACAGGCCCTACTGTGAAATCCACATTGTCCAGAAGTACATGTTAAGACAAACCATATAACCAATAACTTCTCTGTTTTGGCTGCTCAAGCAGTACAATATGGTGCGTTCTTACTGTTCCTAATCCATCGTATTAGCTTCTGGCAATTCAAACACCATCTACTGAATTGCTAAGGGTGAGAGGTCAATGCATTAAGCATAGCAGATTAATACATTGTAGTAAATCCCAGAACCAGCACTTTAAGGAGCCAGTAATATTTCACACGTGATTGTTCTACCAATTGATTGTGCCGTCTTGTGAGCGTGTGTGGGTGTGTGTGTTTCTTTTACTCCATTTACGAGCTTTCCCAAGCTCCCCTGTTTAGTGGGGATTGCTGTGTCCCACACTGGTTGCACTTTGATCAGGGAAATTCAATACCTGAGGTCTGGGCTTTATAGGAAAGCAAGGTCCAGATTAAGGGAATTAGCCACAGTATATCACAACTAATAAAACTGTGATTGTGCCCCACCGCAGTGCTGCCCCAGGGGACAAGAGGGAAGGGGGGTGGCTAGTAGGAGAGGGGGAGGAAGATTTGCAGATAGAGTCATGGCCATAGTTAGAATTGAACAAACCTGCTTTCCCACAATGCCTCTTGCTGTCCTACTAACCAAAGCAAGAGTTTAACAAACTTTCAGAGCTACCATTTGTTTTTCTTTGTTAGTATCTGGATTCCTTTTACTTCATTCTCTCTCTTCCTCTTTTTACATCTTCCCCTACTTTTCACTATAACAAAATTACAAGTCTTCTTCATAAATTTTGTGGAAAAAGAAAAGTACACAATCCATCATGTGAATTGTCTTGTGGAAGTTAACAAAATAACTTTCATGAATAAATGTTATAGGATTTGACACCCATGTAAAAGGAAAACGTGGATTGAACTATGTCTCCACACCTGACTTTTAGTGGTTTTAATCATCTGAATCAATATCAGTATGAGATTCTTGCAAAATAACAGTAAAATAGACCAACTCAGTCCTTGAATTGTCCTTTCTATTGGATATGTGAAAATAGACACAGGGCCTGAGTTTTGTCATTTGATTTCTAAGCCAAGTATTGTTGGTGTAACTTTGTCTATAACATTTTTGGAATAGTGTGTCAGGATGGAGAATAATAGCATCTATACAGTTAAAAAAGAAAAAAAGTGGTGATATGGGGAGAGAGAGATCTATCCTACCAAAGAGGATCTGTACAAACTATTCAGATTCCTGAACGAATAACTGCAATTAAGCAGGGGGAAATTTTATATATGGGCCACCTACACCCAGTGATTTCATAGACATTAGGGCTAGAAGGGACCTCGGGAGATCATCGAGTCCAGCCCCCTGCCCAAAGGGCAGGAAGTCAGCTGGGGTCATAGGATCCTAGCAAGATAAGCATCCAATTTGCTCTTGAACATGTTCAATGTAGGTGCTTGAACCATGTCTGATGGCAGGCTGTTCCAGACCTTGGGGGCTCAGACAGTAAAGAAATTCTTCCTTATGTCCAGCCTGAAACAGTCTTGTAGTAGTTTATGACCATTCAACCTAGTCATCCCTTGGGGCACTCTGGTAAACAAACATTCCCCCAGATCCTGGTGGTCACCCCAATAAACTTATAGGTGGCCAAAATCAGGTCACCCCTGAGCCTGCGCTTTTCCAGGCTGAAGAGCCCCATGGCTCTCGGCCTGTCATCGTAAGGTCTGTTTTCCCAACCTCCGATCATGCGCGTGGCTCTCCTCTGGACTCTCTCAAGCTTCTCCACATCCTTTTTGAATTGTGGAGCCCAGAACTGGATGCAGTACTCCAGCCGCAGCCTCACCAAGGCCGAGTACAAGGGAAGAATGATGTCCTGGGATTTTCTTGAGAAGCATCTATGGATGCAAGCCAGCGTTCTGGTCACTTTACTAGCCGCAGCATCACATTGCAGGCTCATGTTCATCATGTGGTCAATGATGACCCCCAAGTCTCTTTCTTCCGTAGTGCTAGCCAGCATAGCACTGCTGAGCCTATAAGGATGCTGCAGGTTTTTCTTCCCAAGGTGGAGAACCTTGCATTTTTCAGTGTTAAACACCATCAGGTTCTCACCTGCCCATTTGCCGAGCTTGTCCAGGTCTGCCTGGATCACCCACCCGTCTTCCAGTGTGGATGTTTTGTCCCAAAGTTTGGTGTCATCAGCAAACTGGAGTTGGAAGTGGACTAGCCAAACGTCCACATCATTTAATGAAGATGTTGAACAAAATGGGTCCAAGGACAGAGCCGTGGGGGACCCCACTGGTCACAGGACACCATGATGAGTGACTTCCATCAATTACCACCCTCTGTGTCTGACCACAGAGCCGGTTTTCCAGCCAGAGGATCCTGGTGGACCCAAGGCCACAATTGGACAGTTTCGCCAACAGGTGATCATGGGATACCAGATCAAAGGCTTTTTTGAAGTCAAGATATATGACAATCTCTTCTCCCTTGTCCAGGTGATAGGTCACCTGGTCATAGAAGGAAATGAGATTGGGCAAGCAAGACCTACCCAGAACAAACCCGTGCTGGCTATCCCTTAGGATGTTGGCATCAGCCAATCCATTAAGGATGGCCTCTTTGATAAACTTTTCTAAGATCTTCCCCAGGATAGAAGTCAGTGATGAGCTCATTTATACCTGGTTAACATCTCCTTTCCCACTTTTTCTGTCTTTAATTCAAGGAGAAGTTCTCCAGTGGGGAAATCTACATATTCATTAATGTGCAGTGGTTACTGAACATAGAATTTAGTACTTGTGTAACCAAGTACTAAATAAGTGCGCAGTATCCAGAGTTACTGAGCAGTAGGCCCGGAGAATGCCTTTTTAGTGATATTACTGTGCAGTAAGGCTGTATGAAGCTTTGGGTGCTGATTCGATTCAGAGGAGATTTGGCCCAATTCAGTGGTCAACTCTCCAAATCTGAATCAAACCAGGGGACCAATAAAAGGTCCAAATCAATTCAAAGTTCTCCGAATCTTTAGAAGAAAATGTTTAGAAGAGATTTGGAGAACTACGATGATTTGGGCAGTCCCCCTCCACTGCAGCAAGGAGCTGGAGCCAAACTCAGAGCAAGTAGGGGGTGGGGGAGGGGATCACAGGAGGACTCCTGCCAGGCCCCATCCCATGCCTGCTCCCCCCCACAACCCCTGCCTGTTCCCCCAGCCCCTCCCAACCCCTGCCCAGCCTCTCCATGGCTGCCCCACCTGCCCCAGCTCCCAGCACTTTAAAAGAGAGCCCCAACTCACTGGGTGCCACCAGCAAGGGGCAATCCTTGCTGCCCCCCACTGCCCTGTACCATGTGGCAGGCTCTGCCACGAGCCCCCAAGCCCCCTGCCACAGCTGTCCTGCCTGCCCCAGCTCTGGCCCTTTTAAAAAAAAAAAAAAATCTCTGGGACTCCCCCGCTCCTGCAGTGGCCTTGGGGGTTCAGGGGGCTCCTGCAGAGCCCCTCACATGGCAGGGTCAGCAGGTATCACCCCCTGCTGGGCAGGAACTAGTGAGTCTGGAGGTTTGGGGAAGGTGTTCCTTAAAGGACCAGGGCTGGGACAGCAGGGGTGGGGTGGGGCAGGGGGCTCTTGCAGACTGCCTGTGGGGCAGTGGCAGGCAGTGAGGATCACCCCCCAGCCAGTGAGTTGGGACTTCCCCCCACCCCCAAAGTTCTGGAAGCTGGGGCATGTGGGACAGCCATTGCAGAGCTGGGAGAGCAGGCAGGGGATGGGCCTGGGTGATTTAGAGATTTAGCCAAATCGATTCAGGACAGTGATTCGAATTGCCAAATTGAATCACTGTCTCCTGAATTGGCCAAATTTGAATCTGAAGCAAATACTAGCCACTTCACGTGGGTCTACTGCGCAGTAGGCTAATAACACTGTTGAGTAGCACTTCACAGCACAGACAGTGTTAATACACTACTGCACAGTATTGTTAGGCTACTGCACAGTTAGCATCTTGTAGACACACTCAGTGAAAGATTTGTTGGAGCCGTAAGTGAGTAAACAATGGTAAATACTGAGTAGGGCCTTGGGATCTGCTCAACCTTGTTTTTGTAAATATGCCTGAAGTTGAGGGATGGGAGTGTTTCTATGCACAGCATTTCCTAATTTTGAGTGCTTGACTTTGAAACCTTTATTGTTCATATTTACATTACACATGCACACATAAAACACTCTAAGCAAACAAACTAACAGTAAAGTATCAGTTTACTTTTGAAATCATTTTATGGACAAGCTGGTAGTTGTTTGTCATTTTATGCTTAAACATATGCTTAAGTGCATCTCTATGCAGAAAGAGAACTTAACCATATGCTTAATTTGTCATTAGTGTGTCTTAGGAACTTGCTTAGAGTTAAGTGCATGCTTCAGTGGTTTGGTGAATCAGAGCCAGAATAATTTATTCAACTGAAGATCGGAAAGAACTAATTTATTAATTACACTTAGGACATCTACAGTTTCAGACTGCTGAAGAGTATTGCCCAATTCTCAGGATACTCCTGAGAGGCAAGCATCATTCTGCTTACGCAGAGGGAAACCAAGGCACGAACTACTCAACTGACTGGCACAAGGCCACACATCAAGTCAGTGTAAGAGCCAAGACTAGGGGTTAGAAACATTTGCCTCCCAGCCCTGTCTGTTCATTATACTACCGTGTCTTAGGTGAAAGTAGCTGGGTTGCCAAAGGTTTCATGCTGTATAGATACCCAGTAGAGCTTTGTAACGAGTTTCTTATTGTTCGTGTCTTCAAGTGTGAGTGTCCAGTTTCTAGCTCAGGTTTCTTTATGTGAGTGTTACAGAAATGTAGCAAATATAAAAACAGTAAGTACACATGAGATAGTACAGGAGTACTGGATTCCTACAGTGCTTATAGGGTGACAGCACCTGGCCTTCAACCTCATGCTTCATAAAATACCTTAAGCATAAAGATACAATGGAGTCAACTCTAGTAGGTATAATATGTGTAGCCCTATAGACAGCCACAGTTTTGGCAGGCCCAATTTGTCCTGAACCCGTTTCAATTCATACCTACCACAACCCCAATCTTCTCTCCTGGTTTACCATGAACTTAACCCACTTTGAAAGTGGAATAAAAGGGCCCTAATGTTGCTGCTTCAGCAGTGACAAATTATTACATCCTTCTAGTAATTCTTTTCACATACTGGGCACATCCACACATGCTATTAATGCTATAGAGGGTAGCAGGCACATCTACATATTTATTAATGCACTTTTGCTAAAGTGCATAAAATTGAGTACTTCCATTGTGAGGTGCTAGTAAAAGGTGCATAAGTCTATTTTAAGGTGGATTAGCAGAAGTGTGTGATTAATGTGTACTAAAATGTCACAGAAAAGTACATGTATAGATGTGCTCCTAGGGAACGGTTACTAGGCACATCTACACATGTTCCCTATAGAAAGCAAATCTGTTCCTAGGAAGAGCAGCCCAGTACAAGGCTGCTTGCACCCTCCTCTGGGCCCCTGAAGCAGCCGGGGGAGCTCTCGGCTCTCACAAGGTGCTAGATGGGAACTGGCCTTGTACTCCCTGCCAATCCCCCATCTGCATGGGGCCAGGAGACCTCCATCAGCTGCAGCAGCAGAGGTCTCCTTGTCCCATACACACCAGAAGAGGTCCTGATGTATGTAGGGCCAGAAGACAGCTGCCACTGCAGAGCAATCCCATCCCCACATGCATGGGGACAAGCCCCATGTCCAGCAGGGCTTCCCCATGCAGCCTGGGGCTGGCCAAGGGCTGGCCCACTTCTAAAGCAGCTCCCTCCCATGCAGCCCAGAGCCATATGGGAGCTGCCCCAGAAGAAATAATTCCTGGCCAGCCCCGGGCTGTGCAGGGAAGCAGGGAGCTTCCGAGTCCTGGTGCTGCTCAGCTCCCAGCTCCTGTGGGGAACTAAGCAGCACCAGGTCAAGGAGGGGCAGAGAGCTACCCCATCTGGGCATTGCTTGCTCCCAGCTTCTGGGTGGTGCTGGGAGCCGAGTAGTACCAGGACCAGGAGAGTTCCCCATTCCTTGTGGCCCCCAGTGTTGGGGCTGACCAGGAGTAAGTTTGTTCCCAGTCAGCATCTACATGTGCTACTGCACAGTATCTACTTCACAGTTAGTTTACTACCTGTATTTACAAGTAGTAGCTAACTGCACAGTAGACTAAATTTACTATGCAGCAGATGGACCACATGTGTAGCCACAGACACTTTACTGTGCAGTGGGTTAGTCTACTGCACAGTAAAGCATCTTGTGTAGACATACCCACTATCCATCAGCAGTTTGGGCATTATCCATTTTACAATTAAACGATTCAATTGATTTATATCTCTAGTCTTAAATCAGGCATTTAGATTAATGATGCCTATTGTGATTAATAATATATAAAGCCCTAAGAACGAATGAACAAACAAGTGAGCAGCCTAGGTTACATAGACTGCCTAAGATCTCAAACATCTTCCTGAGATAATACGTTTCTCACCCAGGCCCACACAAAAATATTAACAAATCAAAACAATACTTAGCACTTTTTTAGACATTTTTCTCAATTGATCTTAGAGAACTTTGTGAAAGTAGGTATGTTTTTTCCCTCCTGCATAAGCATTAGGGTAGTGCAGAGCTTCAGTCCCCGATTCCAATTGGCAGAGACTCGGCCCACTTCGGTGGCCAAATCTCCAAATCCAAACTGAATCAGAAGACCCTTTAATCTTTCCAAACCAAATCAGAACCCTTGGACTTGATTTGGAAAGATTCAGAGATTTAGACAGAGACAGCTTTAAATGTTTTTTCTACATACCTGTAGGTAGCCGGCACTCGTGAATGCTGTAATGCTGGGGCACATGGAACATCCCACAGAAGCATAGGGGGGCTCCCCAGCGCACTCAGCAGCAGACCTGGAAGTGGACAAAAAGCGCTTCTTATCCACTTCCAGGTCCTCCGGGAAGCGCACAGGGGCCCTCCCACTGCCCCCTGGCTCAGTGACTGGTGCCTCCTGGGTCTGGAGGGGGGGCAGGGGAAGTCACCTAGGGTCCCCCACATGGCCAAGCCAGGGAGGCATGGGAGGGCCCCCCAGCACACCCAGAAGTGGACCAGAAGTACTTCCAGGTTTGCTGCTGAGCACATGGAGGCCACCCCATCCCCCACTGCACTCCTGTGGGATGTTCCATGTGCCCTAGCATTGCAGCAATCACAAGCCACACTGGTACATCGAGGTATGTAGAAAAAACTTTTAAAGCTTTGTCCATGTCCAAATCACTGATTCTCTGAGTCAGCGTTGAATCTTCAGATTCAGACCAATTGAATCAGGGACAGCGATCCAAATCAATAAATCGAATCACTGTCCCCGATTCAGGCTGAATCCAAATCAAATAGGGCCTGCTTTGCCCACCCCTAGTAAGCATGCCCTGTGCTTATTAAACTACCTCAGCTTCTCAAAAGCAAAGAGCCATAATAGGGCATGTCTACACATGATACTACATTGTCATAGCAACATGCTATGGCAATGCAGTGTCCACAGGTGTTTATGCATGACCAGCAGCTATGTTGCCATAATGGTGCATCCCCCCCATTATAGCACACTGCTACAGCAAAGTAGCTGCTAAAAATAACCACGTGCTGTGTGTATGGCATAGTATGGGCAGTTGCTGCACCATGCTTTAGTACTTCCAAAATTAAGTACTAAAGCACAGCACAGTAACAATGTCAGTGTAGGGCAACATGTAGATGTGCCCATAGAATCATAATTTCTCCCAAGATCAATGCCTCCTACTTCCCTGTCACTTCTATAACAGTGGGAGCCCATTATACAGCAGTAGACTTTCTACACCAGTTACATTCCCTCTTAAGTAAACTATATTCTCAGTTGAGTCACCCTTGATATTCCCAAGCAAGAAAATGGTGTTAAACTGGAATTAAAGGGTTGCCAATTCATATGAATAATTCAAGGGGAAATGGCTTCATGATGAAGTCAGAAAATGTTAGTTAATGATCATTCTGTTTCAGGAAGTTTCCATCCTAAGAGAACTGGGACATGGCCTTGAAGCTGCCTGTCAAGAAATACCCCTGTATCAATTGTCATAAGAACATCATAAACTAGCTCTCAATGATGGTGACAGCATGAAAATGTGTTATACTTGACTTGGTAGGAGCAAACCCACTTTAATTTGATCTATGAGGTGAAGTACTGATGAAAGTATTATCAAAGATGATGTTGCAAATAATTGGACAAGGAAGATAACTTCACAGGTCTGCAATCACCTGCCTCTGAGACCTTTATGCAAAATCTCATGCCAGCGGAGGACAGTTTATTGAATGAATTTCCTCTAGAAATTAACTCCCAGAAACAAGAGACCAAATTGAATGATATATTGTCAGTGGCAACATAATCCCCATCTCGGTTTAATGAGAAAATGGTCATTTTAGTAATAATATTTGATTTTTTTCTAATATTCTGTCCCCATGTTCTTTCCTCCATGATGTTATTAGTTTTATCCTGTGCCATTGCAGATCATTGGCTTTGTTTTATTATTCACCTGCTACATAAATGAAAAGAAATAAAGGTACTCATTCAGCAGTCATACCAGACAGTGTCATTAAAACCAGTAGACCATGCACCAGGAGGTCCCATCACCTCAGAAAGCTGTGTGTCAGCAACTACTGAGGTGAATCATTTCAATAAACAAACCAAACAAACTACTTGGTGCAAATTTAATTTCTGGAACAAGACAATCTACAAGCAAATCCTATTTCCCCTTTACATGCTTAATTGGTATTTACAGAACCATGCAGGTACCATTTTTAGCACTTATGCAGCTTTTAGATTCTGTTTCTACCTGTGGCAGAACAGGATTGTCCAGGCATATTCATAACAACCCAAGGTAAAGCAGTGGAAAAGGAAGGACCACCAACTTTTAGCCTAAGGGCATTTATAGATATATATTTGGATTGGGGGGGGGCAGGGGGAGCAAGGGTGTTTAATTTGCACAGCTGTGAGAGCCGAGCTAATTAAAGACACCCAGAGCATCACATGTATCAGCATCCCTGCACTGAAGAGTGGTAGTGGAGCGCTTTAAAGCTTGTTTGACTAGTTTTAGTTCAAAAGCACCCCGCTGCCATTTTTCAGCCTGGGGACACTGATACACATGATGCTGGAGTCTGCTTGCAATTTCCACACTCCAGCACACTCAATTAATCAAATCTGTTCTGACACACTGAAACTCCAGCACATCGGAGCAGACTCCCTGCATGTGTGCAAGTGCCTTAAGAGCCTAACAGTTAGGTCACTGGTCTAGGTAAAGGGAGTGAGACCCCCAGGTTCTCTCACTCCCCTGCAAAATGCTCCAGCCACTTTCTACCAGATCAAGGTGAAAAGGTCTGGTTTCCAATCAGGTAGAAACTATTTCATTGTTGCTTATGTATTTTATCCAAAAATATAAAAGTTCGAGCTGCAGAGGAGCTACTGGGGGCAACCACCTGAACTAGGACAGGGTTCCTCTCATGAAGTCAAGTTCCCTCTTTCTAAGCCCCACGTATCTTCCTTTTTGGGCTGCCTAGAGAATTCTGGAAAGCACCTAGCCTGTGTGCTGGTGGCTATAGCACTTGTGGGAATCACTACCAGGACCACAATGAAGATCTGAAGTACCGTATAATTTTCTGCTTCAAGAGTCTCCATACAGGACTCTAAAAATTCTAATGCTGACATCTCTACATAGCCATTGAGATTGCTCAGCACCCTTGTAGAACTAGAGGCATGTCCCATTGGCTTCCATTATTAACCTCATTTCCTACCTATGCAGTGAGATTGACTGCTCCTCTCCTCTACCTAGACAGTGTATTTCAGTAACACTGCGTAATGCAGTCTCAGTTATCACTTGTTAACAACTGGTTGTAACTCTTTTTCTTCATAGATTTCAAAATGATTTAGAAAGACAGACATCAGTGTAGGCCTCATTTCATATGTGAAAAAAGGAAAAGAGGCAGAAGGTGACTTACCCAAGATCACAACACAGGTTAGTATCAGAGCCAGCAATAGACAGAATGAAAGTTTGTTTGTCAGCACAGTGCTATCCATACTGATCCACACCACCCATAATCCTTTAGCAGGAGCATATCCCAACCCTTCTGTACATTATATACAACATCCCTCCTATTAATCAAACCTTGACTGTTTGTTGTACAAATAATACAGAATTTGTAAAGTGCCTTGGAATCCATCATGAAGACTGGCCCTGTGTAAGTATTAGGTATAATTAATTTTCCTTGATTTTTGGTTATTGCCCCCTGTAACAGGGGGCCTACTCAGGGCCAATCCAACCGTGGCCTGCCCACCTGTTATTGGGCTAACCGCCCACTCTCACCCACCATGCCTTGATCTTAATTGATTAAGGTTGATACGTGTAATTAAGCAGGAGGCCACCCATTTACTGCCCCACTGCTAAGGAGTGCTATCTGCAGCTCCATTCCTCCTCTACACCGCAGCCCAAGCCTTGCAGATGACCTCATGATGTTCTCACATGCACCAGTCCCACACGATGGGCACCAGAATCCTACTGTAGGACCCCACTTGTTCCTCCCTTCAGGCAGACTCTGCTACTGTCATACCGGGCCATATATCTCCCTGCCACTGGTTCCCCTTCAGGTGTGGTCCCCTCACTGGGACCTTTGGCTCCTCTATCCCCTGCCCACCCCCAGGCCAGTTGGGACCCCAGGCCCCCAGCTTTTGGGCATCCCTCTTGGTGGGCCCACTAGCCGTTTTTACCCTCCTGGTCTTGGCCCCTGCCTGGGCCAGTCAGGGGAAACTCTGACAGACCTCAACATATAACCCTTACTTTTTCCCCAGGGTCCCCCTCTCTGGGTCCTCCTTCATGGATGTGGGGAGCTGGGGTAACTCGCACCATGACTGAGGCCTCAGGGTCTCACAGGGGACTCTCACTCCCCCCCAGGCAGCAGGTCACAGTGTTACTACCAATGTTATAATTGACCCAAACTCTGCCTCCCAGCATTGGAGGACTTACTGGGGTCAGGACTCAGCTCTCACCCTCTGGCCGAGCCCCCATCCTCACACTGGGGACTGCTCACACTACCCTCCTCATGCTAGGGGCTGCTCATAACACCCCCTCTACTCAGGGTCTTGGGGCTTCCCTCCTCAGGGAGCTCAGACCATAGCCATACCTAGCCCCAGCTCTCCCCCTCAGGGTCTCAAACCCCTACAGGGCTCAGGTAGCTTTAACCATACTTGTCCTCCAACTCCCCACTCTCCTTCTCAGGGCTTGCACCCCCACAACTACCTCTGATGGAACACAACCCACCCAAAGGTGGGGGCTAGGAGTTAAGGTGCCCTAACCCACCTTTCACCAGGGTGGTAACTGGCCTGGCATTTCCTGGGGGGCTCATACACCACTGGGAGCCCCATCAGGCCACCCACTCCCAGCAGGGTGTACTTTTAGGTTGTACCCAGAACCAGGAGCCTCCTACCATCCCCTACAGCACCTCCCTTACCTCCAGATGAAACTCAACATCCCCCCAGGCCAAACAATATTGATACCTGACCTCCAGTAGCCAAACTGCCTTGTTTATATGGGCAGCCCTGAACCTAAAATGGCTGCCTTCATTAGGCACCTGGTGGCTGCCAGCTCCAGGGCCTTAAAGTGGCAGGCACACACAGTGCCCTGCCACACACCCCTATTCATATTGTACTTCCCATGCCCCTTCCATCCACCCAAAATATTAATCTCATTATAAGAATTACTCAAATAAAATACAAAAGCTACCAAGTGTAATAAAGAAAATAATCCCATATGCTTTATTTCCCTAAATAAGAGCTTTTAACCTACCAAGAATAGAGTTCAAAATTCTGAATTCTCTTACAGTGATTAATGAGCACATTCCCTAGCAAAAACTAAAGCAGAAAAAGCCAAAAGGATGTGTATCTTACATGATTCTAAGTGTTAGTAAATTCCTTTATCATTGTAAAGGAAATAACATCTTGAATTTAGGCTTTTGCAAGTAAATAAAGGAAGAAATAATGCACTGCATTTTGCTTTGGATTCCACTAATACATCTACAACTGGGCCAGTCTGCTTCTGTTCCACAGTTGGCGCTGAAGTTATATTTTCATGATATTCTTCTGATTTCTTATACAATTGGCCCATCACATAATGCAGTCATATCTCACAGGAAAATGTGTTCCTGTGACCAGTGCTCCGGAGCTCTGTGTTAGGGATTTATAGAGCTCACTGTGATATCTTAGGGCAGATCTTTTATCCACAGTGCAGATACTTGTGCCTGTTCTCAACATGAGCGATCCTGCAATGGTCAATATAATTGCCAACACTTAGAGCAAGCACTCAGCATAGGGAAGCCTGGTCATTGGGTTGCTCCTTTTTAACTGTCTGTGAATAGACCTCAGGTTTCCAGGGGAAAAAGGAAAACAAAATCCAGGCTCACAGCTGATAAAAAACAAAACAAACAGCTTCTCAGTGTCTCAAATTGAACAAGATAAGAAAGCTTTATTATGCTATTGTGTTTTCTCTCAGATGTGAAAGGCAAACATGTTCAATATTTTCTCATTATATAATTGTTACACAATGACACAGGTCTGCATGCAACTTCTCAGGCAACTATAAAAAAATAAATTCCTGTCTTGAAAACACTATGCTGGCAACAGCAGTCTACTATGAGGACAACAATTATTTAATGCTTCTTCATCTTGTTCCAGTGCTGTAATATTCAGTGCATCTCCTTTTCACCGTCTTGCAGTATTTGATCATCATAGTGCTTAGCATATTCAGTCAGGTTGATGGAGTAATGAAGGGTCCTTTCCATGCCCAAGGATAAAGTGAATAGGTGTACCGATCAGTCTGAACACAGCAAACATACAACAGGACAAACCATCAAGGGTGTTGAGACAAAAGCATATTACCCTTCATCAATAGTAATGAAGCTAATCCTTAACTGACGAAGAAGACACAGCACTATTTCTGGGTATGCTGAATATTCCAATGTTAATACTTTCTGTCCCTATCAGGAAACATGAATATGCATTCTTTAGCAATAGCAATTCTTTTCTCAATTTTTTTCTAATCCTTGTGTTTATACCAATCTATTCATGGTGAAAACCAAGGATGTATGTGAATGATCCACAACCAAGCCTCAGTTTTCACATCCCTCCTATTCTGCTGAGGGGCCAGCAGGATAGTGGATTTGAAAGAGCTAGGGAAAGAGACACAAAAAGGTAAAGTTTCCATTTATTATCTTTGGCCTTGTGATACAGAATCCAAAAGCATCAATACAATTCTGTGCAGAGGTTCTGGAGTGGAATATACTACAGACATGCTGTGGAGTTCAGAAAGCCCTGCACACCTCTGATTGCCATTGGCAGTTCACAGTAAGGGGTATCAGGGCTTTTTCGGCTATACCAAATGGGGGGCTAGATGTGAAGCAGTTTTAAGAGGAGTGTTTGAACCCATCTCCATGTGAGCAATCTGTGCATGGGGTATTAGCAGGCCACGGGAAAGGCAGAGAAAAGATTAGAAGACTCTCTTTTGCATAGATCCTTCCATTTGCTCCATTCGCGTACTTTCAATAAGTGCCTCAGGTGCTATTCTTTGAGCTGTGTTAACTCTGCAGTGCTTCCCCACCAACTCTGTGGCATGGGAAGGAGGCTTCTTCTCTCTGGGCTCCATGACCAGCAGCTTAGTGCCTAGCCTAGCTGTAGACTGAGGATTTACCCCTATAAATCCTCATTCTCCTGTCTGATTTGTCACTGGTGCTCCAGCAAATATTTTCACCCACCCTTAAGGCAGGTCCTTAATTTCCTTCCTGCCCTGCATGGTTTCTTGCCTTTTCTTGTATTTCCCTCTTTTTTTTTTTGGCAGGGTTTTACAGTGGTTGTGTTAATCGTATCCCTGGCAGTTGGAGGGAGTTTAATAAAGGGTTTGGGTGACTGGTTTAATTATTTTTTTTCCATCTGTCTCTGGAGAAGAGTGTTTTAAACAAATAAAGGACGTTTTGGAGCAGAGGGATTGAAGGAGCAGGATTTCTCTTTGCCCCCCATTGCCTTAGCTTTATTTCCTGCTGTGGAAACAAGTGACTTAATAAACTAGTATTTATTTTTTTAACATGCCTTTTTCCAGCATTTGCTTTCCTGCCTGGGAGATGAGTGCTTATAAAATATTTCCAAAGGTGGCTCCTTTAAAGAACTACTGAGTTTTCCAGCCGCACTCTCTGTGTCCTGCTATTATAAAGTTGGCACATGTTTATTTTTCAGTGTCTGTAAGAAACTGGTGGTGGAGTTGGATGGGTTTACTTGCCTTCCCAATCCCTATTTTAGAGCCTCAGTCCTGCAAGCGATGCCTCACAGGCAAACTCCTCAGCCAATCCTGAGCCCTAACATGGTTAGGGAGCTTCTACTTCGACTCAAGTGTCTGTCATGTGGATCATCTAGCAGGACAGAGACCCTAATTTTAAAGATAATATTTTCTGCTATTGTTGGAGCAGAGAAACTATCATCCAAACACTGGGTTTGAAACCGTTGAATGCTTTGGTGCTGCAAGTTCAGATCAGGCAACTTGGCTTTTATGCCTTCAAAGAAGATCATAGGAATGTTCTGCATTTGCTAAGAGAAAATATCTTTTGGAGGAGGCTGATGTGATGAGGTTGTCTGTTGGGTAGGGCATGAAGGACCCCCTGTCACTTCATGTTTTAAACAGCAGAACAGGCATTTACTCCAACAGCCCAGGCCAAATATCACTCATTTCTGTCACTTTTCAACTCCACTCCTGTTATCCATCTGCTTCACCCATGAAGGTGGATGCGTTTCAGTCATGCTCTGTGCACCACTCCACAAACTACTGCAGGAAAAAAATATTCTCTTAAGCACCTGAGCTGCTTCTGGGTTAATGAAGCAGCATGCATAATAGACCCTCCCTTTACAGGATATCTACACTACCACGCAGGCAGCCTCATACCCCCTGCCTTAGGAACAATGGTTTTGTCACAGTATCTCAGTCTTTGAAGCCATCCCAGAAGCATGTCACTGTGCCCTGATGAGCTTGCAATACCCTCAAAGCTAGGTAGGAGTGCAAGGTGACTTCACCTCAGCATCAAGCCTTAGCAGGACCAAAAGAGTGATCATCAGGGCAGTGCGAAGTTTCAGGTGGAGATTCGATTCAGAGGAGATTTGGCCCAATTTGGTGGCTGAATCCCTGAATCCGAATTGAATCAGGGGACCAATTAAAAGGTCTGAATCAATTCAAAGCTCTCCAAATCTTCAGAAAAGATTTGGGCAGTCCCCAGTGACTGGTAAGTACTAGAGGCAGGGGAGTTGGGGGACAGGACCATGGGGGGACCCCTGCCAGCCTCCATCCCCTGCCTGCTCCCCCAGCCCCCCCCATGGGTGACCTGCCCACCCCAGCTCCTGGCCCTTTGAAGAAAAGCCCCAATGCTCACCACATGCTGCCAGGTGGGGGGAATCCCCACTGTCCCCCACTGCCCCATGCTGCGTGGGGCGCTCTGCATGAGCCCCCCTACCCCTACCCCTTGCTTCCCCAGCCCCCCCAGGGGAGCCCCACCTGGGCCAGCTCTGGCCCTTTAAGAAAAAAAAACAGAAAAGCCTCAGGATTCACTGTTCCTGCAGTGGCCTCAGGGATTCGGGGGCTCATGCAGACCCCCCCCCCATGTGGTGCAGGGCAGCAGGGATCACCCCCCTGCTGGCAGGAACCGTGAGTCTGAAGGGTTTTGAGGGAGGCGGTTCTTAAAGGGCTGGAGCTGCATTGGGTGGGGCAGACATGGGGGGGCTGGGGCAGTGGGGGAGGGGTTGGGGGGCTCATGCACAGCCCCCCACACAGCGTGGGACAGTGGGGGGGAGCAGCGGAGATTGCCCACGACCTGGCAGCACCCGCTGAGTAGGGGCTTTTTTTTCAACAAGTGCCAGGAGCTGGGGTGGGCAGGGCAGCCATTGCCAGGCTGGGGGTGGGATGCACCCGGCTGATTCGGAGATTCAGCAGCAGCCGAATCTCCAAATCAGAGTCAGCCGAATCGATTCAGGGCAGTGATTCGAATCACTGAATCGAACTGCTTTC
Organism: Crocodylus siamensis; assembly: GCF_052110815.1. Taxonomy (NCBI): domain Eukaryota; kingdom Metazoa; phylum Chordata; order Crocodylia; family Crocodylidae; genus Crocodylus; species Crocodylus siamensis. Next base: position 52,179,640 of record NC_143403.1, read on the forward strand.
CCCTGAATCGACCAAATCTGAATCCAAAGCGAATACTAGCCACTTCGCACAGGCCTAGTGATCATGGACCAGAGGTGCGTGGCATGGATGGACACCAGATTTGGAGTTCGTGGGGGGAAGGGAGGAGGGCAGGCAGCTCTGGAGGGAAAGGAGGATCAGGCTCACCCAGCTGCATCCCAATTCTTGGTGACGGGGACAATGCCATGGACTCAGCCCTTCCCCTCTGCAGCTGCTCACCAACTGCATCTGAGGGGATCGCAAGGCTGTTGTTTCCCCACTGGCTGCATTTCCCACCTGATGCAGCAGAGGACACCCAAATGACCCTGCCAGGAGCTGCCCACTGCATGTGGGGCTGCAGACCCATGTGGTGCCCTCCAGCAACCCTTGTTGAAGGCGTGGGATACCTCTGCCCTCACAGAAGGAACCTGCTTGTGTGGGGCAATGCCTTGACTGAGCCCTGTGTGGGAGCCAGTCTGCCAGGCTTTCCCTACTCTAGTCCCCCTGGGGGTAAGTCCTGTGCAAACACTGCAGCTCCAGACCTTTTTTCAAAGGATTTTCCTCCCCGTCTCCAGGGACCTTGGGGAGAGTCCAGTAGAGATGGGCACATACTGTATGGGGATCATTAGGGCTGAGGACACAGACAAAGTCCCTTGCCTCCCGTTTCTGGTTTGCCAGCTCACAGCTCCAAAGTGGCACACAGACAGAGGGCAGCAACCACGGAGAAGCTGCACCACTGGTGCGTGGAGTCAGGGGCTCTCTGCTGGGCAGGGGCTGGGAGACTTTGGAGGAGTGTATGGGGGCAAAAAAGATGCTGTAGCAGGAAGCCAGCAAAGGATGTGAACTACAGTAGCCAAAATACCAACATCACTGGAAGGTGGCTGGGAGCAATGGTCATAGACATACCTTTCTACTGCTCTTTCTGCCCTCTGAAATGTCTGCTTCATATGGAAAGTGCTCAGACCCTGCAGCAGGACACAGCCCTGCCAGGTAAATACCTGGGAGGGGGGAGCCACAGGACTTTTTTTACAAATGGGAGGAGATAGCCTGCACTTGTAGGAAAAGCCGTACGTTTCTGCCTTGGGAAAAGATTTTTTTGCTTGTGTATTTGCAGAGGTGGTTGGGAGCCATTGTATGCACAACAATATACTGTTTTGTCAAATAAAAGGTCAGGGGGGTTCCTGGGCATAGCTCATTGCAAGAAGGAAGTCTTGTGTTTTTGTCTTTAGGAAGCAGGCAGGCTTGCCTCTGCCCACTCCACCTCTTTGGAACAAGTGGACTTACATAGATTTCATAGACCTTAGGGCTGGAAGGGACCTCAGAAGATCATTGAGTCCAGCCCCTTGGCCCAGGGGCAGGAAATCAGCTGGGGTCACAGGATCCCAGAAAGATAAGCATCCAATTGACTCTTAAAGGAATCCAGAGTAGGTGCTTGTACCACCTCTGGCAGCAGTCGGTTCCAGGACTTGTCACTTTTGTTGGTATTTTTTGAGGAACACCTGAGCTTAGATCTTCCCGTGACTACTGAAGGAGCCTGGGGTTTGAGGTTAGGGCCCCTAATACATGCAGTGGGTGTGAGAGGGTTCTGTACCAAATTATACACATGGCATGATTCAGTCCAAAACTGAAAATCAGCTACTATTATCCAAGTTAGAGAATGGGGAAAATTACTGTCCATTTCAGTTTGGGAATGTTAACAGCCATGAACAGATAACTCACTCCATGGGGTCAATCATAGGAGTAGAGGAAGTTTATTGAAAATAAATAAAACATTATTTTTACTTGAGAACCTAAGAGAGCAGGAAAAGTACATGTGCAGAGAAATGTTGCAGAAGTTACAACATCCAGCACTGTTTAAAGCACAGCTTTCTTTACTGTGGCAAGAGAAAAGTAAGCATGCCAGGTTTTGTCAATCTCTTCCTTTAAAAAGAAATGGCCATGAAAGATCTTCGAAATAAAATTGACTTCATTCTATCTCAGTGCAGAAGGAGAGTTCATGACACTAGCCAGATTGGTTTATCTGAATCACATCCTCCTTTCCCCTAGTTCAGCCTTCTTAAGTAAGTTACATTTCTCATTAAAGAGTTGAAGAATTTTTACCAGCAGTGCTGAAGCTATTGATGCCTGGACTAAACTTGAGAAAGTTGCCTTGGTAGCCTTTATCAGATCATCAGACTGATTGAAAATCAGTACCTTTTTAATGACTGAACTGCAGTGCTGCTTACCTTTTAGGTCAGGTGTGATGCTGTTGGTTATTGATACCAACACAGCCATAAACACCAGCTGTGATTTGGAAACTAGATGCACATGCCAAATATTTTCATGCTTGTGGATCATCAATAATTTGCAGGAATCGTTCTCTCTTGAGTAACTGAAATAACTGGGGTCTTGTGCATTTCATTATTACCTGGCTTGGAAGTAAAATCAGGCAGGAACAGCAGAGACTCAGCCTGTGGCGTAACCCGGAATGCTTTTGTTGTAGCTTTTAATCTTGCAGAAGAGAAATGAAATTCTGGATCCTTGCCTCAATGGCCTTCTGAGGAAATGCTGCAAATTGTTTTCAAACCACTTAAAATTCTGGGTCCATCATCCCTGATATTGTCTCTGGCTTGACCTGCGTAGTGGCTTACACAGAATTCTGCAATCGCGTTCTAACCACAGCTCTACGGGTGTGAATCCAGAGCATTTTCATTAACGTTAGTGGAGTTATTATACATTTACCTCAATATAATTTGAAATTAGTAACTGGCCCTAAAATTTAAAAGCAGGAGTGTTATACAGATCAGACCATAGGTCTGTCTAGCTCACTGTCTCATAGTGGCAGAGAGTGGATGTTAAGGGAAAGATGACATGTACAGAGCCTATCCTGACCAGTTGATCCCTGCTCTTTTTCCATTATAGCTTTCAGCAATCCAGTAATATCTGTTCTGTGAAGCTCCTATTGACTACAGTGATAGTCATGCTTGAATAATCAGGTAAAATCTTCTGTACCTGATCCATAGAAATAATAATTAATTAATTGTTTGTTTGTTTCTCAAGAGCCTGATTTTACATACACTGAAGTTTAATGGAAATGTTGCCATTCAACTTAATGGAGAAAGGGCTCATCCCAAGGCCAGTTTTCTCAGGGATGCCAAAGCAATCATTTTCATTGAAAGGGTTGGAAGGGGGAAGGGGGAGTTGCTTTTTAAATAGAAAGTAAAAAATAGTATTCAGATATTTGTACTGAGGGCCTATATCTCAATGCAGGGCATTTCAAATCAAATCTTGTTTGCTGTAACTCTATTAAATAGCTGTCAATCTGTGCCTGTTAGGTTGCTGGATAATATGATCTTATTTGCCAGTAAAAGTTTAATCAGGAACAAATTTAGGTACATGTTTTTAAAATTTTTATCTATAAAAAGGGAATTCTTGATTGGCCGAAACACAAAGCAGCTTGGTTTCAGACTTGAGAACTGAGTGGAGTTTCTCTGGATTATCATTGGGCTATTTAACAACAGAATCTGACTAAATAGGGGTGCTCCCTAAACTAATCAGGAAGTGATATAATGCTAATTGACATAGGCTTTAGTCTGTCCATCCTACAGAAATATTACTATTATGAAGAATGTAAACATTTGGTGGGAAGGGACTCTGGGACTTCAGATCTCAGGTTAAATGGTCAGTGTTTAAAACTGAATAAAAAATAGCCTTGTAAACTGAGCAAATTGAGCAAAGTCTGGAAGCTGGTGGAACAGAATAATTATAGGAACCCCATGCTGTCATTCTTTTAGTCTCTATTCAGACTAAAACCACGTGCTCATAAGTTGCTGCTTGATTCTCTGAGGCATGGGCTGTCTGTGACCCTAACAGGTTTCATATAGTATGAACTTCTTTATCTGAGGAAGAATTCAATTTTTTTTGGCTCACACCAGGGAATGGTTTGGCCATCCTAGTGGTCTGCATATACGCCACTTAGAGGAGTGCTGCAAATAACCCAGTGTTCGGCATGGGTGGCTGCATTTGTGAGAGACAGTGGGAGTGAGAAAGTTCGTGCACATGCACTTTTGTGTGAGTGAGGAGTGGGCTTCTCTCTATCTTGTTTTTCTCCGAGATTTCTTTCCAGAGGAGGTTAAGGGAACTCTCTAGGTTTTTATAAGCTGATAGAACAGGGTTGTCAAATAGTCTTTATTAGAGAAGAAACAGGAAGATGGCTTGTTTTGCAGACAGAGGGTTATTGGGCAATTATGTTTTTTATAGAGCTGTTGTAGGACAAATCACGGGCCTGCTTTTGCCTTTGATGCTACAAGGCAGACTGCCCAATAAAGATCAGAACAACGGAGGGCAAAGGGGGTCAGGGACAGAGCCTTCCCTTGGGGTCCCGCTTCTGCCTCTTGCCTCAGAAACCAGACACCTCTTCCAGATGCACCGTAGCCACCCATCACAGGGCTTCGATGTGACATTCTGGCTGGACTAAGCAACAGCTAGAGTCACTGATCTATGTCCTAGGAAAACTGAGGAATGAGAGAGGGCCATGTGCAGCTTTTTGGAAATGTGTACTGCTGGGTGGTGACAGCACAGCTGTCTCCTAATTTCCAAAGTAAGGCATGTTGTTTGTGGTAAGGCACACAAAAGCCTTTCCTTCACACTCTTAGAAAACATCCACCAACAGCTTTGAGAACAGGATGAAACCTCCTCAGACAGGAAATGAAGGAAAACCTGTTAGCAAAATCTCTCCCCACTCCCAGTCACTTTCTCCCCGCTATTCCTGCATAAAGAGTATATATATGTTCCCTCATCTGTCAGGGCACAAATCACTCTAACAGTTTTAGGGGGATAGGAAGAACTTCCTGTGAACAGGTTATCCAGTAAGTGCCTAATGCTAGACATCTTGCACCTTCTGGGTGCATCTACACGAGATGCTTAACTGTACAATAGAATAGTTTACTGCACAGTGAGCATGTGCGCCTACACATGCACATGCTTACTGCATAATAAAACCCCCTAATCATGAGTAAATTTGAAACCTGCAAATGTAGGTAGCAAATTTACTTGCAAGTAATTACTGAGCAATAACACACGTGTAGATACAACCTGGGAGCAAATTTGCTCCCAGGTTAGCCCTGCCAGTAGGGGGCAGCCCCAGGCTTGCCCTAGGGCACTGGGCTGGAAGCCTCTCTTGCCCCAGGGCTGGGCTGCCTCTATGGCAGCCCCTACCCTCAGGTCTTTAAAAGCCTGCAGGCACTCAGAGCCCTGGGGCAGACCAGCAGGGAGGCTGAGGTGACTCCAGGCCCTGCACCTTCCCCTCCGGGCAGGCTACAGGCTAGCCTCACTAGCTTGCATGTACCCTGGCACCACTGCCAGCACCAAGACCCAGCTACAAGCAGCTTCTGGCTGCTGGAGCTAGCTTCACCTGCCTGCAGCCCACCCCCAACAGCCAACCCTGAGCCTCCAGGTGCTGTGGGGCATTGCCTTAGCTTCGTGGCTACGATTCCCATGTCATGCCCCTGCACTGGGCACTGCAAGCAGCTTCCCAGGCCCAGCAGCACAGGAACAGAAAGAGATTAGCAACCTTGTGATACTGGGGGGTGATGTGAAGGTGCAGCACCAGTTAAAGCATGGCAGGTACTCCAATGTTCATGTCTATGAAAGGCTGTCAGGCCAAGTGTCAGAGTGTGGGCACAACTGGTCAGTACAGCAATACTGCATAAAGGTAAAGGTCTTGCAGGCACAATGGGTTGCTGTCACAGACCACAACTGTTGGTCAGGGAGTGTCTGTAAGTCCATGACCTTTATGTGGCACATGATGGACATATTCACTCCCCAGGACCCAGGCCACACCCATGATGTATACAGCAGCACGGGTGGCCTGCCCAAGCTCCAGCCTTGGCCTGGCACCTGTGGTGACACTTCACCAGGCGAGAGCCCCTCAGGCATCCACAGCCCATCCTGATGAGCTCCCTGGCTATAGCCTCCACCAGAAGCTCATGGAGCCCAGGCCAGTGCCTGCCTCAATAGTTCCACAATCTCAGCTCCAGCCAGGAGGCGCAGCCCACCATGACACCACCAGCTGCCAACAGTGCCAGCTCCTCCCCGGGGGAGGGCCCTGGCTGGGCACCCACCCACCATGCCCCACCATCCAAGGGCAACACCATCACTGACAGCCACAACCATGTAGAGCTGATAGCCATGCCAGCCCCAGTCACATAGTAAGACCTGCACTGGGGGAAGGTCCCTCCCCACCCTAGTCCCCAGGCACAGGGATGGAGGGCTTGGTCAGTGGCCGCCTAGGCCTGCCTGGCTGACTTACCGTGGTCCCTAAGCACCTGCGTGTGCCCAACCCTGATCTGAGGCCTGGTACTGCACAGCCCCTGGTACAGAGCACCTTATCTCAGAAATGTCGCATAATCATACAAACAGCTTCTTTCTCATGGCTCTACAGGGCCTGCAGCTACATGCTGGGGAGACGCCACACTTGACAGGTAGGTTGCAGCCTCAGGGTCACTACCACTCACAGCCAGGGCCCTGTGGATATGCCAGCTCTGCCAGAGGAGGACCCTGGACAGGACCCTCCTCCTGGACTGCACTCCACAAAAGTGCAGGTCTGGCCCAGGCAGTGGTTAAACAGCAGGGGTCCAGGTGACAGGTGTAGGGCTGCATAATCCAGGGCAGAAGCAGGTCAGTGGAATTCCTGAAGAGGAGGGACAGGACTGCCATGGCACCCAACTCGTGGTTTGGCACCCCCAGCATGAAGTGCCCACTGTCTACCAAGCCCAGAAAGCCAGAGTCTTGGAAGATGTAGGCATTGTGGGCACTACCCACCCAGCCGGCACTCATGTGCATGAAGGCAACTTGGTGGTCCATGATGGCCTGGAGCACCATGAAATGAAAGCCTCTTCAGCTGTAATAGCAGCAGTCTCCAAAGGCAGGTGAAAGGGACGTGGGTCCTGTCCAAGGCTCCTAATGCACTGGGGGAATCCCAGGGCATGAAAACTTGCCACCACTACCAGCAGGTCATGCACGCAGAGCACCGTATGCCCCAGCACATCCTGGAGAGCACCAGACACCTCCAGGACAGCCTTCCCAGTGGTAGCCTTCCCAAAACAAACAGGTGGCTGATGTACTGCAAGCTGGCAAGCATGGTCAGCTTGAGCAGGGCAAGGGCCAGTTGGGTGTCCATGGGGAGAGACAGCAACATGCCAATGTCCTGCCACTCCAGGTGTGTTCTAGGAGGTCCCAGAAGGTGGCCTGGGTCATAAGGAAGGCCTCCAGCCATTGCTCATTGTCCCAGGTGTCCTGGCTGGTCTAGTGGGCTCAGAAGCAGTGCGGCTGGAGGCCCAGAAAGGCAACAGCAGCCCTACCAGTGGCATCCCAGAGGCCATCATTGGTGTGCTTGCTGGGGTCCAGCCAGGCAGACAGGGTAGATGTGGCAGGTGCACAGTGGTGGTCCTGGGATGGCATGCAGTGGCCTGGCAGGTGGCTGCTGCATGTGGGTGAGCCAGGAGGGGCAAGGCAGAAGTAGGCCAGACTGGGGTTGGCATGGCTGGCTAGGGAGCAGCAAGTGAGACTGGCTTTTGAAGAGCTGCCAGCTGCTGGAGCCCGGAGCTCCCCCAAAGCAGGGCCCTGGGAAGCAGGACCAGATTGGCAGGAAATATGCGCTCCCACTTCCCTGCACATGTAGACGCGTGCACAAGAGAGTTTACTCATGAGTAATATACTCATGAGTAAACTGGTGCCGCCTCAAATGCACAGGTAGACTTGCTTTCTATGAAGAAGCTGGGAACTGGCCACTGTTAAATCCAGTACTGAAACTCAGTAGGTCTTTCCCCATTTCATTTACCTACGAGCATTCATTTTTACATCAAAATACATGATGTTTATTTTCCTGATTTTCAAGGCTGTTAATACAGCATTATTCCCAGGCTGTGGCACCTTTGGGAAATGTGGTGTCTGGAGGTGGAAACAAAAAACATGGTTCCCCACTGGATCCTATCTTTCTCCCTGTTCAGTGTTCTATGCAGTAGGAAATTCTGAACTGTTACTGTTATCTATCTACCCATCTACTGATCTGCCACCCTTCCCAACAAAAGTGCAATGTCGCTTGCAGCAATAGAATGAAATAACTTATAAAACAAGAAAATAAACCAACTTAAAAAACAGGTAGAATATAAAAAATAAAATAAAGCAAAATTCTCTAAGCATACTGTTTCTCCTTCTGGAGACGTTGATGATATTAGACGGTAGAGCTTTCACATCATAATGTAGTGTGCAGCTTGATGTTGTGATGGCTGCTAATAGATACTCCTAGAGAATATCTTCCTTTCTGTCAGACAGGTATTAGAGCTCAGAAAGAAAGACTCATTGATGCTTATGGATTTTGTTTCAAAAGCACTATTCCATTTTGTTTCATCAAAACTCTGCTGCTGGCCCCAGGTGGCAGCACCTGGCTGCCTCCTGTCATCTGACAGGCAGATTAGGGGCCCGAACCCCAAGGAGGACTCTGGCACAGCCCCTGCAGCCCTCCCGGGGGTGCAGGTTGGCTCCTGGTCTGCACGCAGGATTACAGGAGGTAGGTGCTGCCACCTGGGACCAGCGGCAGCACCGATCTTCCTGGTGCCGGTCCCAGCTGACAGCACCCACCTCCTCTCATCTGGTAGACAGATCAGGAGCTCGTCCGCACCCCCAGGAGAGCTGAGGGGGCTGTGCTGGAGTCCTCCCAGGGCTGCCGGCCCCTGATCTGTCTGGCAGATGGCAGACTGGCTCTTGGCACAGCCCACACCCAGTGCCGGGAAGATCATTGCTGCCTCTGGCCCCAAGCAACAGCAACTGGCTGCCTCCTGTCATCCAGTAGGCAGATTGGGGGCCCACACCCCCAGTAGGACTCTGACACAGCCCCCACAACCCTCCTGGGGGTGCCAGCAGACCCCCAGTATGCCAGCTGGATGACAGAAGGCTGGTTCTGCTACCTGGGACCGGCAGCAGTCAGGGCCTTCCCTAGGGGGGGCAACTGCCCCAGGCCCATGCGGGTGACTGCCCTTGGCTCCGTGCTTTGGGGGGCCCCACAGAGCCACCACTGCTGGCTTTGCATCAAGCTGCTCCCTCCCCTCCCCACTGATGGCGGCACTGGTGCTGGCTTCTTCACATCCAGGGTGCACAGGATCAGGGTGGGAGCAGGTCCCTGCACAAACTGATTTGCACCCTCCTTGGGTCAGCTCTGGCAGCAGCCTGATTGGATGTGAAGAAGCCACCATGCGCCCTGGTTGCAGAAAAGCCATCACCACCAATGACTATGATGGCAGTAGCAAGGGGAGGTAGTGAGTGGCCAGACGTGAAGCTGGCAGTGGCAGCAGTGCAGTCTCCATGGCCACTCTGCTCAGCTCTGCAGGGGCCCCCCCCCAAGCACAGGACCTGGCGTGGTCTCCCTGATTCACCCCCAAAGAATGGCCCTGGCTGCCACCGGCCCCAGGGGGCAGAACTAGCCTCCTGTCATCCCAGGAGGGCTGCAGAGGCCATGCCAGAGTCCTCCTGGGGGTGCAGGCCCTCTATCTGATTGCCAGATGACAGGAGGCCGCCAGGTGCTGCTGCCTGGGGCACCCAGCACCAGTCTGTCATCTGGCAGGCAGATCAGGGGCCTGCTGCCCCAGGAGGACTCTGGCACAGGCAACAGCTAGTCAAAACCACCAAGCACCATGTTGGGGACATCTTTAAGACTTCAAGAAATTCTAAATGCATGTACCCTGACCCCCTCCCTCCAGCTACAGCCTCTGCCCCCAAGTTACATTTGACTCTGTAATTCACCTGCCTTCAGAAACCTGCAGAATTTCATCTATGACAGCTCTACAGACAAATGGGGCAGATCAGAGACTTTCATCTGCGTGATGAACTGCCAGCCTGTCAGAACGGCAGAGAATCTGTACTGTGCTGAGACACGTAAGAGCTGCCGCGGGGGGTGAGGGCAAAAGGATGCTGGTCTGTGTTCTGACCTTGGGAAGCTTTCAGGAGAGCTCTTTGCTGTACATGATAACTGAGAGTGCATAAGAATATGTGTAATGGTATGCAAGAGAGACTGTATGACATAAGAAATTGGAGTGAGGTTGTGCATGTGTGTAAGTTCAGTTTTCACGTAGACCTGTGTGATGAGAGACATGTGAATATTTAAAATTGTTAATTAAGCAACTATATTCAGGGGGCCTCTGAGGCAAGAGACTCTGTCTGTGAGGAGAGGCACATGTGTCTGATTAGGGGCATCATTAAAAGGCCATAACTCTACCCACAGTTCTTATGCAGTACAATTGACATTATGCGGTATTTCTCTAAATTTGGAATAGAAAGTGCCTATAGAGCTTCAAATTCCAAGGTGTGATGCCAGTTGGTAAACGCTGATGTTCTGATGGTACTACTGTACAAGAGAACTGAGTATTTGAGAGAGAAGTTTTTTGTGTTGTTGATAGTATTGGATGGGAGACTCACTTTACTCTTTAAATGGAAATAACTTCAAGGAATCTTTAAACTTCTTGTAAACTGGATGAAGAGGAAGACGTCCTACTGCCAGTAGGTGCATCATTTTAAAGTACAATATAAGACCAAAGGTTTTGCTCTGTCATTGCATCATTGTATTTTTATGACAGTTTATTGTAGTCTTTGGTATTCCAATGACCCCATCTCATCCCTGTAAGAGTCTGTTGCTACTTTTAGATGCTGTCTGGCTGGCTGGCTGGCTGCGGGGGGGAGACTGGCAGCGCAGGGTGCTAGCAGAGGGGGACAGAGGGGATGGCAGGGCAAGCTCCCCGCTCTCCCCTGCATCCCTTGCTCCTAAGAGGTGGCATAGGGTGGTGGATGGCCGCACTCTGTCCCTGCCCCACCCCCATCATTCTTGATGGGCAGTTGGCTAGTACACACACACACACACAGAGCCGACTTGTCCAGTAGAAGTCGAGAACTGATATCTTACCACATACTTCAGTTCAAAATAAAGCTGTTAAACTACAGCAGTTGGAGATAGGTAGTGAAGGACTTAAAGTCTTGTTTTAAGGCTAAGTACAGACCATGAAAAAGCCTGAGGCTGAATCGATTCAATCTTCTCAGGTTAACCTAAGCTGTGTAGCTTGAACCAATAAGCAAGTGAACAGATATTCACTTTTGATTCTGGAAATGCAGCCACATGCCTGCAGTGTGCAAGGTTGGAAGCCAGGGGGTGCTAGAGCATGCCTCCCTGCTCTGCTAGAGTAGATAGCTTGAATCTGGAGGGGATCTGGGGCAGAAGTTCAATAAATTGATTTAACCTAAATCAGTTAATTCTGATACTACATCCATCCAGGCTTCTTTTAAACCAGTTTTGGTCATCTTGAAAGCAGTTTATGTGCACTGAATTTCTGTTGTCTTACAGGTTTCAACCAGTTTCCAATTACTTATACCAGTTTATGTGTAATTTCTGCACCTAACCTAATAGTATTTAGGACCTAGTGGGATTTTCAGTAGTACTTGCCATTCTGGTTTCCTGTCTGCATCCACTGGCACTCAAATGTCTTTAAAAATCTGGTCTAACTAGATGTTGCTAACTCGATTTGATTGGACACTCCCTAGGCATTATTTTGCCTTCAGTACTTTGTTCTGCTGTTTGATAATTAGGCTACTGTAAAACTGTAGGATGTGTTTGTAGTAAATTATGAGATGAGCAATAGGTTTGTTAATATTAAAGTGTTGTGACCTTGGTCACCAAAAGCCTAGAATTAATGTTCTAAAACTAGCCATCATTATTGCATATGGCTCTAACAGCTTACTCGGCACTTTTCAAGTTTGAAGACAAGGTCACTGTTCAAATGGCTTACAATCTAAATGGAATAAAATAAACCATCAGCTTTACTGAACACATCCATTTAGATGGATTATAGAACACCTGTTAAAAGGAAAGCCCATTGAAACATGGACTCTTGAGTATTGTTCTGTATATCACTGTGCAAAAAGTACTTTGTGAATATTTAATATAAGTTCTCAATGTCCTGTCCCAACAGCATTTGGTCTTATGTTCCAAAGACCTCGTCTCAGATAAAAGGAGGCTTGTGCCAGAATATTATACTTGCAGTTGCCCATTTTTTCTGCCAAGAAGATAGCATTGGGTTTATGATTCTATAGATCCTACACTATGAATATTGCATTGAATAACTCCTTGAGAGTTACAGAACGCCTCGAGTTCAAAAGTGTTTTGATGACTCTTCGTTAGCCTTATTTCAAAATGCATAAATACACTGATTTCACTGAAAAGGTGGTAACCGTGATTAGCTATGTTACCTCAGGCTGTTGGCTAGAGCCAACTATCCTAGTGGTTGAATTGAGGTTAAGTAGCAGCCAATAGCCTGAAAAGCCAATAGAAGGGATAAGAGCAGGGAGCAGATTCAAGTTACTGGGCTGAGATTCAGTGCTGAAGGTCTACAACCAGGATTTTGGTCTACAACTAGGACACCAAGGGAGAGGGACAGCAACAAACCAAAGTCATGAGATGATGCCATGTGCGCAAGTCATGGACTGCTTGCACAGACATTTAGAGTGTTGTGCAGGAGAGTTCAGTGGCTGGGAAGTTCCTTGAATGTAGAGCCATGGCCATTGGGGAGGTCACCTGGGTTATCAGGAGCTAATTAAAATTCATATGGGCCCAGTAGCTCTTTATACCCTGAAAAAGGGACCAAATCCTCATAAGTGTCAGTATGTGTGTGAACAATGAGGACCTGCTCAGTTGCCATATCATCTCTGCAAGAATTGTCTAGATAATGGGTAAGAAAAAAAAGTCTTTATGATGAAAGAAAGCCCACCAGCCATTCTAGATCATGTCCCTTAGAAATCCCACCTGCCCTAGCCCAGGAACTATTCAAAGTTTTTACTGGGAGGGTATTTTTATGCAGATACCAATTAGTATCTGTCAATCTGTTTTTCTGTACTGCTGGTGATATGCGCTACATACCACTATGAACCTTGTGGATAACGCTGAGTTTCAAACCTTATTTTGAGAAAGACTCAGGAGCCTGTCTATCTAGATTAGGTTGAAGATAATAAGAAGTGGCCATACTTATAGTTTAAATTTACTGGGGGGTGGTATTTTAATTAAGATCAAACAGAATACAAAAGAGAAATGCAACAGCTTGCTTCCAATATATGACAGATTCCTAAAAATTTAAAGTGCAATGCAATACATCTTTATGCCTCAAGTATGTTTCAATGCATGCTACAGAAATGCCTCATGGGTAGGAACAATTCACAGGAAACAAAAGTGTAAACAGTTAAATAGCTCTTTATGTGCCAGTAAAGATTCTGACAAATTTTGGTTTCAAGGCTGAATTAGGGCTCAGTTTCAAGTTTTAAAAATTGTTAAACTAGGCCAGGGCTATTTTGGAGAGATTTTCCTACCAAATGGTGATGATAATGGGCTATTTGAAATGGAAATAGTGATAATCTTTCTGCCTGTTGAGACCAAATAGAGTTAGACTCTTCCAGATTTAATCCAACTCAGAACCAGAATCCATTTGAACTCACTCAAATCCAAATGCCATGCACTACTCAAAATTCCAGAGAGGGATTTTATTTAATTTTCCATTTTAAACTTTTTTGATTCAGAAAATATGTGCATGATAACAGGAAAAATTGAAAGTGCTTTGAGAGTAGAGCTGAAATTTTAAAAATTAGAGATAAAGAGAGTGAGACTTCATTCAAGCAAAAGAGGTAGTTACTACAGCTATATCCATTTTCTATTGTGATCCAGACAGAAAGTTATAGTTAGCCATGTTAGTATAAAGTGGGATAGATTTGCATGGTATAGACTAACCAAAGTAGGTATATATAGCAAAGCGTTTGTAATCTGAAGCTCACTTCTTCAGATGCTGTGAAAGGACGCACACAAATTTGAGTACAAAAAAAAAAAAAGAGCGAACATAGACTACAAAAGACAAGACATGATGCAGACTCCAAAGCATGACGTTCTATTCTGAACTTCTGAAGGAGAGCAAAGCTGAGCTGGCTTGGACCTGAAGTAGTCATGCAATCAGGTTGGATGCAAGGGTAGTGACTTTGCTTTTGTAAAGTACAACGGGGAGGCTTGCTTTCTCTCTGTCTTCTGTTCTCCCTTAACAGAAGCTTTTGAGAGATTGCACTATTTAGGTAACTTGCTGGAGGTCAGAACAATGCCTGGGGGAAGCAGGGGGACAGTGGGGTGCCCTCCTCTTGGAGAAAGTCTCATGTCTAACTAGGTGGTGCTTCCCCAGTGCTGGAACTCAATTCATCGCCGGGGAAGCCAGGAATTCCCTTCCTAACCTACCTGTGTTAGCCAGCTAGAATTGTTCTTTTTATTCCTTTCCCCACTATCCATTTAAATGCTTTCTTACTGTCTTATGGCACACTACTTAGCTGCTGCTTCGAGGCATTTGACTGTACCTCTGCGCACACAGGAATTTCACAAATAAGTTGCTTCATAGCCTGAGAATGCAGGGTTTCTTGGTCCAGTAGTGAATGTAAAAGAAAATGGAGAGGGATCTTTGAGATAAGAGTTTAGTAGAAGGGAATTACTGTGACCAATAAAAAGGCAGAAATAGAGGAAAACGGTATGCATGCTTGCTGCAGCTGCTCCTTTTTGTATCTTTTATGCTTTATGTTTCTTGGTAGACGTATCAGACAAATTCAGAGGAAAATATAAAGTGGAGGAGTCTTCAGAGGAGAGTATAACTCATATCTTCCAGGCACCTCCAAGTAATCTGTATGAACTGAAAATGGGAAGGCAGATTCTTCAATGTGTTTTTGCCCCTTGGCGTAACACCAAATTGTGAAAAGGCTTCGAAAACTAGTGGAAATGGCTCCAAAATAAGATGATTCTCCATATAGCGCTGGGCTGTCAGAACAGTGCTATGCCAACCTCGCTTGTCATGGTTACAAGATGGGTTGTTGCGGACTGTAGAACAGCCTCTGGCAGGTTGTTGCATCTGATTGTAAATTCGAATAGCCTGAGGACTGGACAGACAACACAGGAGGCAATATGTGGACCCTGCGTTGTGGACCCTTCCACTGCATTTTTGCCAGTGTGATCTTGATCAAAATAGAAAATCCCTACCTCCCTTAGACTTATCCTCTTCACAATGGACCCATCTACATGTGACACCACATCTACATGTGACTGTCACCATAACAATGCAGTATGACGATATAGCATCTATGGGGGTCTACACGTGACCAGCAGCTACTTTGCTGTAGAGACACACTCCCCCATTATGTGCCACTATGGCAAAGTAGCTGCTAAAAATAACTGTGAGTAGTGTGTACAGCGCAGTATGGACTGTTACTGCACTTTTAACAGGAAGTACTAAATCACAGCACATTAACAACGTTGCCATAGCCACACATGTAGACATGCCCAATGTGTTGCCACCTCCATAATGCAGTCCAGTAACTCCAAAGATGTTTAAATGTGTATCACTCACTTGTTATGGGGCCATACAATAAAGAACTGACACCTGCTTACCCTTCCCTGCTTACTCCTATCCTTTCTGGCCCTGGGGACATGTAAATGACAACAGGTGAGACTCCATTCCTCTTTGGGGACCAAATTGAGTTGATTTACAAAGGTGGGGGATCAGTTATATTCACCCACCCCTAAAACAAGCAGTGTCAAGCTGGTATAACTTACCCACAGAAAAAGGCTGCAAGCTTAGTCACTCCACTCTGAATTCCCTTTGCCACTCCATGAATGGCTTTTCTGTGAACCACACTTAGTGCTTGTTCTGTTTTGATTGCAGTCACAACACAATCAGCGGTATCCTTTATTCAAGCCACACTGACAGACACTTAAGCAGATCCACCTATTTGTTTTCTTCCATCACCTCTATCTTTCCACCTATCATGCTTCAGTATGCATTGCACTTACTCCTGTGTGCCCTATTCTGTTACCATTAGGTATTTGCTCTCCCCTGCGCCCCTCTTCCTCCTCCCTACACCGAAGGCCCTGAGGTCTGCTCCCCCCTTTCTTCTGAAAGTGTCATTATTGGCTACAAGAGCGAATAAGGAGAGAAGAGCACTGGGACAAATCAAAACTCATTTACAGGATGTGAAAGAATTAAAAGGGAAAAGGTTGCAGGACTCATCAGTTAAGTGGACCCTGTTCTCGTCTCTCAAAAAAATGGTAACAAAACTGCTCCCCTTCTTCTGTACAGGGGTTAGGGCTTTTCATGCCACCTGAGCAGATGGGGACTGAAACCCTGATTCACTTTCTCAAGGTTGAGTTCAGGACTGCCTGTCTGTACCTGCTCCTGTTGCCTCTGATGCATGAAAGGCTTTCCCTGCAATCCTCCCTGAACTTCTTCCCTGTCCTGTCTCTCATGGACTTTCTTTTATCAGAGCAGGTATCTCAGCAGGCCACTGTGATTTACTGTCCAAATAGTGCTGTTACTTGTCAGAGATTGCGATCGAAAAGACTTATTTTGCAGCTAATAAGAGTCTTTCTTTACTTCCCTCTCTGTTCTTTCTTCTTTTTTTTTTTTCTTCCCTTCTTCAAATATTGTTTTATGAGCCCAGCACTTACTGTCTCCCTGACAGAGAAGTTATGCCTCAGGGGATAGTTTTCTCACCTCCAAGCCAGAGGGTTGCTGCTTTGATGCTTAGTTTGAAACGATTGGAACAGCTCCACATTGGGTGTCTACCTTTCCCTCCCCTCCTCCAGGCAATGTACCATGAGGAGGAAGGGTCCTGCATTGCTGAAATTGGTATCTCACTGACTTATCCAGTTGAGACAAAAGGAAGGGAGGTTCTCATTGCTCTTAACTGAGCCGAGCTTCCAAGCAATGAATATTTTGACCTGGGAACCTTCTGTTCTTCTAGAACAATCAAAACCTAGCAAAATTAAATGGATGACAGGTTTCTAAAAGAAGCAAACACAGTACCATTATATTTGGATTTGTTTTAGGCACAATGTAAAATCTGCTAGAACGGGGTGTATCAAAACAAACAGAAATTTCAAGTATGAAATAGCAGACAGTCACAAATCCTTCCTTCAGGGTAAAACACTCATGGCTGTAGTAATGACTCTCAGGGTTTTTTACTGATGCAAAATTTAAATCCTAATCTGGACTGAAGGCAAAGCACTGTCAGTTCAGGATATATGAGTTGGGCCTTTATTTCAGCCTCGTGGCAGGGACGGGGGAAACAAGTTTGGTTCTGGGTGTCTGTCCGGACGCATCTGAGACTGTTTTGTGGGAACAAGGTTTTAGGTAGCTTTAAAAAAAGTCAACCAGTATGCCAGTCCTGTAACAACAGGAGTTGCAGCACCACTTTGCCTCTAATAGTTTCTAGTCAGCACAGGGCTCTAATGTCTTGTCTTTATTACAGAGTTAACTCCAGTGTTGCCCCCATCTTGACTTCCATTCATACACATAAACCATTAACTCTGGCAGGGTGGTATGTGCTAATCTGAGATGAATGGCTCACTCCGCATCTGTTGTATTCACTGGCCTCTCTAGCTAAAGTGAGGTTACCCAGGGAGTGATAATCTGAGAAGGGAAGAGCCACTGTAGGCACATTTACCATTTTTTGACACTGATGCAACTGTCCTGTGCATATTGCTTATCTGTCGTCTTAAAGGGTTAGCTCTCTGCATTTAGTATCTCATGCTGTTTTGGGAAATGTTTTAGATGTCTGTTTTTGTGTATACAGAACAAACAAGACAGACAAGGGTGGGAAGTACCCTTATGATCAGTATTGGTAGGGATACATTAGGAGATGATAATCTGCAATTCACATCTGTTAAAGGTTGAGGAATGAGAGCCCTCATGGAAATGGGAAAATGTCACAAGGCACAGTTGGTATGGTGATCTCAAAAGTAATTAGTGTTCACCAGAGACTGGTGTAGTCCTAAAAAATAAGAAGCCTTATTCTCCATCGAGTCTCTAGCCTGCAGCCTAAACAGCTACCTACCTGCTCTGTACTGTATTATTTACTGCATTAATAAAGGTGGTGATGTCTTTGTCACATTCTCAAAGAAGTGAGGGAGAGAAGGGGGGAGGAGGAAGGGAGGTCCCACCATTCAATCTATTATTACTTTACTTTTATGATTTTACTCTTACCACCGTGACCTTACCTTGTGTCCTTGCTTAAAAATTCACTGATGAAATTACACCTCTATCTAGCCCACAGGTTCCCTGCCTCAAAGCTTACAGGCCAGTGGCCTGGTGCAGAAGGTCACTGAGAGTAAGTGAGTTCCAAGTGCTCACCATCAGGTGCAAATAATATGGGATGGACACATTCAGCAGGTGATGACTTAAGCACAAAGCAATGGAGATGTCTAAACTATCTTTAATTTCTGTTTAGATAGAATTTATTCCTTTTCCTACTTATAAACAGGGCGTGCACATGCCTCCTGCATTATCTTTATAAGGTTGCAATATGTATTTTAGATGATCTTCACTCTTCTCAGATGCTTATTATCTTGGCATATACCTTAATGGTGACTTTTACAGCCTATGATTTTGTCATGTTAGAACCTATTTTAAAATATCTATTTAAAGAACCTGTTCTTAGCATTGGTGACATTGCTCTTTGGGAGGACCGCTTATTAATCATAGTTCACGTAAAAAGTTGTCTCTTTTGATTGTCTCTTGTGATAATATTTCCCCCACAAAGGACAAAAAGGTAATGGTCTTTCAAATGTAGTTAAGCAGATATATCTTCCATACCATCTCAAGATGGGATATTGTAAAACATCAAAAATGAAACAGACTGGGGGGGAACATTTGAAGAGGAACTCTTCCTCCCCGCCTCCAAAAAACAAAAAAAAACAAAGGGTGCAGCACTGAGTTGTCTTAAAGTAATTTGGTGGGTACAGCATGGTTACTAAATATGACAACACTGCTTCCAACAACATAGGTAGGGATGTAGTGATTCTGGCCAAGTTTCAGCATTTACATTGTTTCTTCTAATACCACCTTGAGTTTTGAATGGATACAGGATTCTTCTTTGCCTCCCATCCCATCCTAAAAAATTGCATAATGCTACTCTGCATTCAGCCAGGGAGCCTCTGCATTGGTCAGGAAATTTGGCAGCAGGGGAGTGCTGGCAGTATATACTGTCATGACTCCTCTGCTGCCACATACCCAAGACCTGAGCAGCTGGTTGGAGCCAGGCCATGCCTCCTTTCCCCGCCATAGCCAGATAAGGGCTGGGCCATGCCCCCTTCCCTCAAGGCAGCCAGGTTGGGGCCAGGCCATGCCTCTTCTTCCTGCACAGCCAGATCAGGGCTGGGCCCACACCCCTTTCCTCCAAGTGCCTGGGTTGAGGATGGGATGACCCCCCTCTCCACACAGCTGGATGGGGCTCTGGAGCACCTGAGGCACCCAAAGCAGTCTGCAGCGGGACTGGATACTGCCCATCTGGCTCAATGGGGAAAAAAGGTTGAGGACCAATGTTCTGATCTGTGACATTAAGCAACTGTTAAATTCCATGCAACAGCGCGGGGTCCTAGGGGTGGCCGTGATCTCCCCTAGCGCCCCCTACCGTGCCAAGTCAGTGTTAAAGCACCCTCATATCTCACCCGCCACATCTTTGATTTCAACTATGTATAAGGGAGGCTGCCTTTTGTCCCCTTGGACACGGTGCTCTGATGTATCTCGGTCCCTGTGCTATTTCGGGTGACTCAGTGCACCCCAGCCTTATGGAGGCTCCAACCACCCCTGTACCATGCCCCAAGCCTCACAGATGTGCCAGATGTTGTTGGGTTGATTTCACTCTCCGTGCCCCACTGGCGCTCTCTGGCTCGTCTCGCAGCCTGCACCCCACCAGTGCCCTCTGGCTCGTCCCCTTTTTCTCTGGGGCTTCTCACGCTGCCCCCTCTCTGGGGCTACCGCCACCTTGGGGCTTAGGTGGCCATAGCCGTGCCTGGCCCCAAGTCTCCTCCTCAGGGTCTCAAACCCCCTACAGGGCTCAGGCAGCCTCAGCCCTACCTTGCCTCCATTTCTTAGCTCCCCTTTCAGGGCTGGGGTCAGTGCAACCCCGAATGCTGCGCCCTCTCTGGTGCCAGGGTCCCCATGCTACCGTGGAGCCCCTATGAGGCCTCCTCCAAACCCTAATAGCCTCACCCAATCCTCCACTGTTACCCCAACAACAACACAAGCCCCTGGGCTATAATATAAAACTAAACCACTTGGCTAACCTCCTTTGAGTCACCCTCTGCGGATGCGCCATCCTTCATTAGTACAAGCAACTGTTTGCAGTCAGGCCTTTCTCTTTTGCTTAGTCAAGCAGTCCTCCTCTCTAGCTGCCTCCAGCCTGTGCTTTATAGAAGTCAGCCCTGCCCCTTCCGGTCAGCTGACTCACCCGGTGTGGGCCCTTAGCCCTCCTGGTTGCTCCTAGCAACCAGCACCTGAGCCAATACTCCTGCTTTTCAAGTAGCAGGCACCTTAGTGCCCAGCTACGTTCCACCTTAGAAGTGGCTGCATTGAAATGGGTGTGTCAGAGCCGCTCCTTACACTGTGAAAGAGTTCATCGTTCATTGGGAAGGAATTATTCTGTGAGTAAACTCTACTGTGCTAGCTTTTGGAGCGAGAGACTGAAATTCGAACCTAGTTTTTCCCTAGAGCAAACATAAAACACTGGCAGTAAGCAGGAGCTCAACATTAATCTGAGCAGGTGCTTGGATTAATTATACCCCTTCAAAAGGCCATCCACTTTTTATATGTATAGAAATATATATGTATTTGCAAAAGAAAAAACAGATTTCTTCTCGGCCTTTTGGCAAAGATGAAGCAAGCCAGGGGGTATCTGAACCTGAAGGTCTGAGGCTTCCATGGAGGATGCCTGCCCAGATGTGAGGAGTACCCAAAGCCCTGGACCGGTGGGTCTGGGGAAAGGATACTTGCCTGGTGATGGAGGCACACGGACTTGCCAATTGTGTTCTGCTCAAATTATGGAACTTGACTATTGGGGTTTGCCCAGTTGAATTTGGAACTGATTTGGCCTTGATAAAGATTTTTAAAAACATATTTTCTACTATATATAAGTAGGTACAAAAGTGCTGCTTAAAATGTCCTTATGGAGTACCTATGTTAAAACTTGCATCAGTTTTTAAAAAAGTAAAATGCATCACTTCTAGATGATCTATGTCTATGGGTATGTTCATTTCAAAGTCAGTGTTTTGGGGAGAGCAGGGTCTGACAGTACAGGTTGTGGGAGCAAGGGGCTGCAAGACTAAGAAGTTGAGAGGGCGTGGGGGTCACCTGATACCCTCGTCCCCGCCGATTTATTTTCCCTGCTGTAGCAGGAGAGAAACAAATTCCAGGCAGACCTCCAATAATCAGATTCTATACCTGGAAAATGACAACAAATTTATATATTTTCCATCTATAAAATCTAATTATTGGAGAGATGTCTTATACTCAGGCTCATCTTATATTTGACTAAATATGGTAAGTGTTATTGCCAGCAAGTGCACATGCAGATCCGAATAATACATGTGCATGAAAGGAACTCACTAACTTTTTCACATAATGACTTTAAGCTGGTGGTACACAAGAGTAGGGCTCAAGGAAGATGGAAATGATTGGGATTTGAGCAAGTTACAGTTCAAAGAAGGGAAGACAGTTCTTGGAGTGGTGCATGAAGAAAGGGAACTTTGATTAGACTTAAAGCATCATCAAACAGGGTTAACCTTGCCTGATGCAGTGTCACTAACCCATAGTGTTGGGAGGAACAGAAGAAGCATGTTGCTGTGACCCAGAAAGTGAGAATTGTTGCTTTGCATTTCTGGTATTGATTGATGCAGCCTGGGACAAGCTTTCTACCCTTTGAGGAAAATAGCGTAGCCAGGAGGATGGCTTATATTGGAGAAAAGAATTATACTATATGAAAACCTGTCAAGGATATTCCAGTACATGGATCTAGGCTGGATCCTTTAGACCTGTATTATTCAACCTCACTACTCTGTGTGTGTGTCTTAAATACAGTAATTATGTCTTAGAAATTTTAGAATTGAAAGTTAATTCCTCCATGCTTTGTCACTAATTGTTGTCCTCAGTTATGCAAGAACTACAGCAGAACATACCTGTATAATACTTTCCCACCAGAGGGAGATTACTTGATATAATGTCCCTGCTTTATTGATGTGGTGTTCAGGCATGAAGATGGTAAAAGAAGTGTGGGTTTCAATTGTGATCACCCCCACACTTTGTAACTGTGGAAAATAGAACAAAAGGGACATGATCCTCCATGTAGCATATAATGGATGCGCCAAAGGAAAATAAAGTAAAATGAAAAGTCTTTCTAGTCCTGACCATGTGTATTGGAGAGGAGTTTTTTTTCTCCCGCCCTTTAATCTTGCTCTTGGAAAAGTCTTATGGACTTAATGGAGTCCTGAGTCTCGTCAACTACTTTGGGGGTTTGTCAAACAAGGACTGATTTGACTTTGTGAAACCTGTCTCTGTATAATTAAAACAAGGTCTCTTGCTATCCCTTTCCCTCTGGAACATTTTTCTAGCAAAGAGAAAACTTGTTATATATTAGGGATACCCTTAGCTGGTATAACTAAAACCTGGAGGTTCCTGGTTAGAGGGTTTTGACCCTCTGCTCAGGGTCAGAGAGATCACCACATTTGGGATTAGGAAATAATTTTGTCCCCATTGTCAGATTGGTTCAGATTGTGGAGTTTTTTCCTCTTATCTGTAGCAGTGGGCATGACACTTTCTTGGATCTGTTGAGAATATTTTAACAGCCCTTGAAGCAATGGGACACTGGCGGCCTTCATCTTCCTGCTTTACCTGTGGCAGATTAGGTGCTTTTGGTGTCTTTGTTCAATGTGTCTTCTAGTTGTGTGACAGGGTTGATTGTGTAGTTTTAGAAGCAGGTTAGACAGAGACTTGTATGTGATGGTTTGGATAAGGATAATCTTGCCTTGAGCAAGGGGTTGGATTTGACCTCTGGGGCTGTCTAGATGAGTATGGACATTTGGTTCCTCAGGGGCAAGTAGCAGTGCCACATTTTGTGCCGCAGCTACACATCCCCAGGAAATGCCCTTGCCATGCATGCTTTGATGGATCGCAAGGTACCTTTGGGGGCAGTAAGGGAGGCTGGGGCCAGCACTGTACTGGCCCCAGCAGCTGGACCTGGGATCCTAGGAGCCTCCTGGGTCTGCAACAGCAGCAATCCTGACGGGTAGAGCCTGGCTGGCAGCTGTAATGCGGCTCCGGATGGCCCAGCTCCGCTTTTCAGGGTTGTGCGCTGCCTGTGCGTGAGCTACTCCATTCTTTTTCTGCGGGTTTTTTTTTAACCCCTGGATCCCACAGGGAAAGAGAAACGGAGCAGCGCACACACAGGTAGCATGCCTTCGCCGTGCAGCGAGCACCTGATTGTGTAGTATATGGTGCTGCAGACCTGTTTGCAGTGCCACATACCGCATGGTCGCACTCATTTGGACGTGCTCCGGAGGTCCCTTCCAGCCCTAATTTTCTATGAGTCTGTGATTATGTGTGTCTATGCCCAAGGTTTTCAAACTTAGGTGCTTAAACTTGGGCACCAAATGTGGGCTTGGGTGGTTCAATTTTAAGAGAAACCGAGCTCCAAGCAGCTGCTGTTTAATATGAGAATAACTATAATTAATCAGCAGTATTTCCACAGTATTGTTTTTGGTATTCAGATAGTTGTCCCTTATAAGCAAACAAGAACATTGATTGTGTGTAATTGTGAGATTTGTGTATGGCAGAAGAGGGAAAGCAAAATGACATTTGAAAATTCAGTATTTAGCAACACTTGCTACCTGGTGTAATCCTGTCCCAAGAGTGGGAAATCCTGTTAGCTTGGACGCTATTTTGCACTAACTGCTGAATTTTTAATGAGACTACTGCTCTCTATGGGTCCTGTTATCAGAGGCTTATAACATCAGCTAACCTAGCTAAGAAGGACCATCACAAGCTTAACTGGGCTTTTCCAGCATACTGGTAAATAAATACAAGCTCCGTAATAGGCTAAACATCACTCTGAGGGAAATCACTCTTACTGAACACTACAGTCAGAAGTCACAGTTTCTTCTTCCTCTATTGGAAAGTCACTTTGCCACAGGGCCCCTAGAAAAAGCTGACTGTGTGGAAGTCTTTTCAACCTTGACTCAGTAGGTGTCTCTGAGCCCACACGGCGAATGGCAATTTGAGAACTCACAATGGCAAAAGCCACTCTCAGGCACCAGTAGCATACAGCATGCAGAGACCCTGCCCCTTCCTCTTCTACTTTATACCCTGTGTGTTTCTGTGTGTGACATTTCAGAAGGAAAAAACCCCAGGTAGAGCTAAAAGTAGCCCAAATAGGTGCTCTGGCTCATTTACTACTGTGCCCCTTTTATCTCAATTTAAACTGTCTGTCCTTATTCGCCAGCTGCAGATCAGACACCCAGATTATTGCAGACCATGGTGTACAGAGTACAGCAGCAACTTGGAGTCCTATTAAAAGATTTTTTTTTTTAAACAACCTTGGAGGACTTTATTTTTTCTGCATCATTCACATTCATCACCTGCCCCCTGTGAAGTTAAGGAGGGATTTCCCATTTTTCTCTTCTCTGAATTAGGCTTCTTTGGAGGGTAACAAAGTGGTCTGTGCAGAAGTAGAATTTTACCACCATGCTGCCTCCAAAACCAGTTGCCCTAGAGCCAGAGCTGGAAGCCCTCCAAGTGGTTTTGTGAGGAATAATTAGTTAATGTTTATAGTACGAGAGGCAAGGATTTCTTAGGGGGCTTTTATTGGACCAACTGCATAGCTGGGATGGAGTTAGACAAGCTTTCAAACTTTAAGGCATTTATTTTGAAGGGGGTGGGCCTAATAGAGAGCTCAGGCAGGCAGGGGCAGCTCTTACCTTTGAAGTATTGCCTGTTCAAACCAGGTCTGAATGTGGTCCATAGAATGCCAGGTGAGAGTTAATTATTATATGATGAGTAACTGTACTTTTACATCAGGAATTTTGGTTCTGAGAGAGAGCTGCTTGTGTGGCCTTCAGAGCAGTCAACAGAGATGTGCCACTTCTCACCATTTACTAATTCTGAGAAGCGTTTGAGACTTGAATTTTTTAATTAGCAGTGGCATCTCTCCGCCAGCTGCTGGTGGGCGCCATATTGCCGCCAAGTCCCTTGCTTCAGGACACTGATAGCAGAGAAGGGGGAGAGACCCGTGTGTAAAAGGCTGCAAGCCTGTTTTCTTGCTTTTAATTATGGTTTAACAGTTAGAAGACCTGTACTGTCTAGGCGCTGGGGCTATTTAATGTTTTCAGGATCCTAATCATTGAATCAGAACCTCAGCATTTCTGTTTGTTCTGCAGCTTTCATGTTGCCAGTGTCAAAATGATGTTGTTCATCAGGCAAATGGCTCCTGGCACAGGCAGCAAAAGCCCCTGAGACGCCAGCTGCAATTAGGTGCTTCTGTTGTGAAGTTCATTGCATGGCTTTGTACATGGTAAGAACAACTATTCTCACTTTGATCCTTCAGATCACTGAACTGAGTAACACAAGTATCTCTTCTTTCACTTTTTTTTTTGTTCCTTTTGAAAAATTTTGTTTTTGGGACAACACCCTATCCAAAAAATGGAAGCAACAAAGCCAGCAATGCGACTTACTGTGTGGCTCTAAACAATGCACAACTCTCCTGTACACCAGTTCTGTGTACATTCGTTTGTGGGGAACCGAAGCAGAAGTGAAGTGAAGGTGTGGTCCGTGGAAAGTTGCTGCAGACTTGCCGGGTTTGCTGTCTCTGCTTATCAGCCATACCCCTGGACTTTAAGGGACATACCTATTCTTACTCCTTTTAATCCTGCAGGGTCCAGGGAGAATGAGCTGAACCCTGCTCCTTGTTGCATAGACTTGCACTTACAGTACTGCAGAGAAGGCACAAAAATGTCAGTTCTTTTCCTCAGAGCTGACATGCTGAAGAGACTCCCCAAACCATTAGCATGTAGGAACTTGGACATACAGTCTTGAGGCTTACTCAGTCGGTTGTATTTTCCCCCTGCACAAGTAGAAGGGGATTTTTTTTTTTTTTTTTTACAGAGAAAGGAGATTTAGATGGTGCTGATTTGCCCCTTTCAAGGATAAGGGAGAGAGGGAAGGCTCTAGCAATAAAATCCATTAAATATCTTTTGTGCCTCCTTGTCGTGAACTTCTAAGAAGAGGAACTGAGAGAATCGGTACTGAGAAGAGCTCTGTAATTGTAGCTCCTGAGCACCGTATATAGAAAATTGCCAAGGCAACCAATCATTTCATGGCAAGGGTAGAGGTAGTTTAGTCAAGATGAGGTTGTTACAAACCCCTGTTGTGCGTAATCATAGAGTAACCAACATTTTTAAAAGGCTCTTGTGTAAAACAGGAGAGGGGGAAAGGAATGAAAGAAATTAATTTCCTCTTATTTTTCTGCTTGCTTGCTGATTGAGGTACTAGAACAAATTGTATGTGTGCCCTGCACCTGGGGACACTGGGGCCTGGCAGGGAAAGGCTAGCTTCTTGACTAGCAGATGCAATGCAGATCCTATGACAGGCATGACAAGGGGCCAGTTTATCTCGAAAAGAGATAATATGCTTTGCAATGTGTTTTCAAACAGAGAGTGATGGATGTCAAAAGTGCTCTCTCCTGACTCACAGGCTTTTTTAGTCTTGGACACCTCTGCTGCTACAAATTGTGCTGTTGGGGAGACTCTTGAAGTCAATGGGGTCATTTTGCCTGAGTAAGATCTCCTCATGAGTATGGGTTTTGTGGGATCAGGACCTTAAAATGAATGAGGGGCTCGTTACTCACCTTAACCACACGTGCAATGGAGGCTGAGTTTTGGGGCTACAGCAGTGTGAATAAAAATAGGGCTGAGACTTGTTTTTAGATGCTGTATGACTTTGTGCATCTGATCCGTGTCTGGTTCCACCCGCTTCCATTTCCAGAATTAAGCTACGTGCAGAAAGTGGAATTGCTAAACAACCTGCACCCACCCACCTGCCTGGAGCTCTGAACAGAGGTCAAAAAGGCCTTCTGTTTCTAGTGGTCCTTTTGCTGTCCTCCCTACAAGTGACAAAAAAAAATTCTCTAGTACAATCCCTCCTCCACGTATGTGAATTGCAGGTCACTGGCATCAGAGGTAAGAGTCATACATCTGACCTCCCTGCTAAGGGGCAGTGAGAACATTGCTGGCACCAGCCACTGCTTCCAAAGGAAGCAGGAGGATTTTGGTGAAACTAAATATCAACAACTTCTCCAAAAGTGGGATTTTTTTCCCCGCTTGGCATATCTGATCACCACAATGTACTCTCCATTGTGTGAGCGATGGAAATCTGCTGGTGACCCTATGTTATGTCCTCTTTCATGATGACCATGATGCTCCCTCTATTTAAACAATGTCTCAGAGTGTTCTAGCTGCTTTATAGGTTAGATAAATATAAGATGAGGGGGTTTTTCCCCAGTCAGCATGGGGGGTGGGGAAGCTCCTAATCTTACATTTGCATACAAGGAAACCTCTTTAAATACACTGCTGCCAAAGCAGCATGTGCACAGTAATGGAAACCAGCTACAAAGTTAATTAAATGCAGCCAGCACTGAGCATGGTTATGAAACATATGGCCTAAATTGGGCAAACATACTGATGGTGGGAGGAAGAAGTTGGGGAGGCAGAGAGCATAGGAGCCACCACACTCTTCCCCCACCCCCCAATTTATTTTCCATGCTGTAGCGGTGGACGAAGGAGAGATTCAAGGCAAACTTCCAATAACTTGATCCTATACCTGGAAAATTTTAACAAATTATAAATTTTCCATATATAGAATCTAATTATTGGGGTCATCTTATATTTGGGGGGTCATCTTATATTTGAGTGAATACAGTAATGAAGAACAGGTTACATACTGAATTGTCAGATCTGTTCAACCTATTCAATTATTTCTAAATCTGAAGTGAAATGGTGGAAGCCCTTATATGTCTACAGTTGGGTAGAAGTAAACCACCTGTGGTTTGTTCCAGGGAGTGGAGTGTGGGTAGTTGTTGGGTTTTTCTCACCAAATAGTTCTTTTATGTCTCTGTCCCAGCAATAACAGTGAGACAATACTAGTATGTATTTTTACTTTAAAAAGTCAGCACTGAAATTGTTAACAGTGCTGATGCAATGGTCACTTGTGTAGTAACATGCCCTGATGCTCTGATGCTTCAAATGGCTGCTGGTCTTACAGGGAATGGCTGAATACATGATAAGGAAATTGTTCCTGAGGGGATGCTGTTGGCAAGCATCTGTTGCTTACCGGGTTCCCTCTGCACTGGCAAGCAGTAATGGTAAGCATGATGGGATCTGTTCTCTAATCCTGACCATCGTACCTCCTGCCATGTATATGAGACATGGCAGGAGGTATGGTTATTGGGATGGGGAATCAGATCCCATTGCACCATTGAATGCACATATGCCAGGGGTCCAACCAATATAGATAACTCCACAGTCTCAACATTTTAGGAATTTATATGACAGTGGATTTCAACACACCGAGAAAACAGTCAAGTTCTCTGGTTTTGAGAGAGGACACTTCTAACAGCTGATTATCTCTTGTGGCAAACCTTAAATGCATGTCCTGTACTTTTAGAAGTACTTCTTGGAAATTCCTCCCCCCATTACTTGATGTATTAGAATACGGGGCTGCCCAGGCTATGGGCAGGAGTATATTCTCACTGTATGGCCGAGGACATTTTGCAGAATGCCCTATTATCAGTGGTGTCCAACTCATCTGGCTTTGAGGGCCTGACAGGTGGCGTGGGGCTGGTCTGTGGGCTCGATCCAGAGTGCAGAGCCATGTCATATGGCCCACAGGGCTAGAATTTGGTAGTAGCAGTGGTAATTGCTGCAGCCTCTAGACCCCCAGCAGCCACTGGTCCTCCCCTGTGGGTAGCCCCGCAGGTCAGATGATATAGCTTCTCACTCCAAATCTGGCCCATGAGGTTACTGTTTCCCCACTGTCTGGAAATATGGTGGCAGAATAAATGGCAGCAGCATTAATAGCTGCAGTTGTGAGAGCTCCAGCAATTAACACTGCCACTGCCAGCCACTGCTGATTTTCCCGACCTGTTGGGATCCCTGCAGGCTGTATTTTGGTCACCTCAACCCCATTGGATTATACTGCTAACATACAAGTTGTGCACACACAATACCTTATTTAAAAAACAATAGCCAAGGGGGCTCTCTTTTTCTAATTAGGGCTTTTTAATTTGAAGGTCAGGGGATTGTGGGGTATGAAGGGCCTGTGACAACTCTGACTTTCCCATATTTCTAAATGGGCAGAGAATATGAGGAGAGGAGTAGAAAAGGGGAATCCTGGATCCTGGCATGGCTGTAGTATGGAAGTGGTGAGAAACACCTTTATGAATGAGGTTTTGGGAATTTTTCCTTGAATAAACTCCATGTTTTATGCCTTTGGGAACATCTTCAGATGTTCTCCTTGTTGTAGTTTCAGTTTCCCTAGGCTCTTATTGATGTTGACTTTGTCTCCCTTTTTTTGATCATTTAAGTAAATTGCTTGTCTTCCTTTTATCAGTGAGTCTTATTCAGCAAGCTTTTCTCTTCCTTTAATAGCTTAATAATGTCTTCTGCTGCTTTTACCATCAGCCCTATTATCATCTTGCTGCTCTTTTCTTTTTTTCCTTTCCTCCTAGCTTATAAATTACTTCAGCTTCGTTTTCAGTCTGCAGTACAGCTTCCAGGCTTTACTGGAACTTTTTTGGTTTCTTTAGCATTTCCAGTTAGGAAGGACGCTCTGTAAATTGAAGCACAGGATTGCAATTCAAGTTATTTGGCTTCTGTGCCAAGATATGTCACAGAATTTCAGCATAGCTATGGACAAGTCACTTAAACCTTTCTTACCTTTGCCACTACTCAGGAGTAATAATACTTGGCTACTGAAGACAAATATTTTGAGACCAAAATAAATGTTTGTAAAGGATTTCATAGATTTCATAGACATTAGGGCTGGAAGGGACCTTGGGAGATCATCGAGTCCAGCCCCCTGCCCAAAGGGCAGGAAGTCAGCTGGGGCCATAGGATCCCAGCAAGGTAAGCATCCAATTTGTTCTTGAAGGTGTTCAATGTAGGTGCTTGAACCACCTCCGCTGGCAGGCTGTTCCAGACCTTGGGGGCTCGGACAGTAAAGAAATTCTTCCTTATGTCCAGCCTGAAACGGTCTTGCAGGAGTTTGTGACCGTTCAACCTCGTCATCCCTTGGGGCGCTCTGGTGAACAGACGTTTCCCCAGATCCTGGTGGTCACCCCGATAAACTTATAGGTGGCCATCAGATCACCCCTGAGCCTGCGCTTTTCCAGGCTAAAGAGCCCCATGGCTCTCAGCCTGTCATCGTAAGATCTGTTTTCCTGACCTCTGATCGTGTGTGGCTCTCCTCTGGACTCTCTCAAGCTTCTCCACATCCTTTTTGAATTGTGGAGCCCAAAACTGGACGCAGTACTCCAGCTGCGGCCTCACCAAGGCCGAGTACAAGGGGAGAATGACGTCCCGGGATTTGCTCGAGGAGCATCTATGGATGCACGCCAGCATTTTGGTCGCTTTATTAGCCGCAGCATCGCATTGGAGGCTCATGTTCATCTTGTGGTCAATGATGACCCCCAAGTCTCTTTCTTCTGTAGTGCTATCCAACATAGCACTGCCAAGCCTATAAAGATGCTGCAGGTTTTTCCTCCCAAGGTGGAGAACCTTGCATTTTTCGGTGTTAAACACCATGAGGTTCTCGTCCGCCCATTTGCTGAGCTTGTCCAGGTCAGCCTGGATCACCCGCCTATCTTCTGGCATGGATGCTGAAATCCCTAAATGGAAGGTCCAATTGAGCCATATTTTGTGTGTTTATATATTTTTATTGTATTATCCATCTCTTGAACATAGTGATCCAATTTGTGTTTTAAACTTAGTCCTATGGTTATCTTCTATTGACTAGCTAGACCTACTAGAAGCACTAGATTATATTACATTTAAGAAATCACTCTATTTTTCTGTTTTAAACTTTAGGCCTTTCCATGGCCTGTTTGACGGACATTTAAATTTAGGAAGAGGATATTCATGACCTTCAAAGCATAGTCATCAATAAGAGTATCTCCATCCTTGCTGTCTTCCTCCTCTAACCCTCAGTGACTTACAAACATCTTAACCTCTTTTATTCTCAACCAGTTTAGCGTAAATGCCCTTCATTGTGACATTGAACCTGACTCCTCCAGCTTAACATATTGTGGTTTAGCTGTGCTTCATAATTCAGTGGGTGAACACTAGCATGTGAAACTTACAGTAGGCCTAAAAATGGACTGATCTTTTAATAGACAGCATAGTCCGCCTTGCACCTGAGGCTAGTTGTTGCAGCTGTGTTGCATTCTGGCTGGCTAAGACAGGTCACATATTAAACTGAGATTGACAGAGGGAGTCTTTCCCCACAATGAAAGTGTTACTTGTAGCATTAGGGAAGGCGCACCACTTCTCCGGACTGCCTAATTTCTCACTCAATGACCAAGACAGACCCATGTTCTCTGGGACTTTTCTGATGCTGAGCCATAGCTTTTTTCCTGTTCTTTCGTTTTCTGGCAGGAATTTGATGGCTTGTTTGTGCTTTATGCAAAGTATGCGTGAGCTTAGCAACAAGGCTCACACACAGTGGAGTAGAGATGTGTAATATCTTTCCCTGCCCTCACCCTGCACATACAAAGTCACATTGTAATTGTTTTTCTAATGGTCTGGACTAAAAGAATAGTGTTTGGTGAACCATCTTGGCTTATACACAGGGTAAAGAAGAGCACTCCTGCTACTGGGGCTATGTTCAGTGTGTTCATTTCAGGGAGAAAGCATTGAGAAACAAACCCAGGTCTTCTGCATGTCAGTATAGGGCATTTTACCTACCCAGCATCTCTGGGAGCATTTTACACTGTTGCCAGTGAAATGAAGAGGAATTTTTTTCCTTAAATCTGAAATAATGCAGTGGGAAACTTCAGCTTGTTTTACTTCATGCATGTGACAGATGTGTCCATTGCCACCTGGACGGTACATGTTCTGGCACTTCTCATCTTTAGCTTCATCTCCTCAAAAATGTTGGTACAGGAGGAAAAATTATTAAACTCCAAGGGGAAATCAGTTCATTGTGGAAAGATTTTTTTCCCCTTTTTCCATTTCCAGTGAGTGTCATTGTATCTGCTGTTTGCTGAGCAGGAAATGCATTATTAAAGCAGTTTCTCCTCCATAAACTGCTTTGCATCTGACTTTGTAACTATGAATTTACAGTGAAACAAAGTCAGGCCACCTTGGGATAACCCAGTGTGAAATCCGACCTGATGAAAATGCTTCGTGCCTCCTAGTCTGTGCTGCAACCTGTGAGAAGGGCTTTTATTATTTATTCAAAACCTGTTTAAATCCCCCTTTTTCTGAAACAACCATTTTAAAAATATTAAAACGCCAGGGCTAAGCTGGGAGATTAAACAAGTTTAAACCTTATCATCTCAGGTGGGAGATTAGTTCCAATAAAATGAGGAGAGATGGCAGGCTGCGTGGTAACAGGACCCCCCTCTACTCAATAACTAATCATGGAGAAAGCATTTGGTAAAGGAGGGAGAGCGGATGAGGGATGAGGCAAACAATGCATCCAGGCTCCTGGCAACCCTCAATGTTTGCCATGGTGATGCACAAAAGGAAAATGCCACAGACTGTAGCACACCTGAATCTGTCCCCAAATGGCTTGCCCTGGATTCAGTTGCTCCTAGAGACCCAAGGAGCAAATCTTCAGGGGTGCAAATCTAAGTGATGTTGCAACTGGGAACATCCATGTTGAGTCCCCTAGAGTCTCTGGAAAATGTGTGATTAACAGATAATATTCAGTAAAATGCCTCTCCGCTTCAGAAACATCAATTGTAGCTCTCAGTTTTAAAGGAAATCACTCTTCTTAAGGGTCCTGGTATTTGAAATCGCTGTTAATTCATTAAGGCGTAGGTTGTCAAAATATCATTTACTAACTGCTATTCTTATGTGTGTGTGTGTGTGTGTGTGTGTTTTTAATACTGCTTTTGGCACTTCCCATAGGAAAAATACACACACACTTGCAGGAAAATCCTACAACTTGCCCGTTACAAAAATTTGGAGGCTCTTGGTAGCACAGGTATGGACCCATGGGTCACTTATAGACCCATGAACAAACTGACCTCGGACCCCTGAACAAAGTAACCTGTGAGAAGCAGCGCTTGAGGCATATGCTTTGCATGGTGGCAACTGCACAAAGGAACAGGTTGTGTTCAGCTGCTGCCTGAAACCCATGCCCTTTGTTCACCTAGGACAAAATAGCTCTTGTTGGGGGCAGCACCCTAATATACACCTTAATTCCAGGAGTCTTTTTTTAAAATAAAATAATTGGGACAACCTGAGTTGTCATAGATTAATCTGTTCCTGTGAGTGACTGTGGCCAAATTAAAGATTAGATAGTTTACTCCTAATCGAAGTGGCATTGATTGCTTCACAGCTGATCTGTCTACATCCTTAGTCATTGGAATAGGTCCACTTTTTGCTTCTGCTCCCACAGATGGGCATCGAACTCCAAACCAAACTAGTCTGTGGGGAGTTGGGGGATTGTTATGGTATGCTGGAGATGGATCATACATAGCTACATTTTCCAAGGGGCTGATCTGGTGAGAATCCAGGTGTGAGAATACCAGCCAGTGGTAGAAGCACATGAGACCTGAACAAGAGCATCACTGGGAACCACAAAGGTTGTGGCTTACAGTAGTTCAAGATAATCTCCTGAGAAGAAGAGGAAAGAAGTTTCTCTCTCTTCCCTCTCCTCCAACGCCCCCTGCTTTTCTTCTATTCTGAATAGCCCTAATCTGTTGACCTTCAGGACACTGTAAACTTTCCTCTTCTTCCAGAGTTTTTTTTGAGGGTTGTTAGGGCTCAGTTTTTGCAGGTAAGACTGAGTTGGCTTTAGTTTTTTCTCCTGTCTTTAGAGTAGCTGCTAGGGAAGCATCTTTTTTTTGCATTACTATTTGTATTTTAATGTGCTGACAGCACTTGTTAAAAAGGCCTACACAGAGCACTATGATTTGCATAGATCTAAATCAGCACATTAAAAATAATTAATGAGCACTGACAAAGGACTGAAGTGAGATAGGAGCTTGTCGTTTCTGAATCTGTCTACCCAGTTCCTCAAACCACTGACCGGGAAGACAAGGTTAATAGAAATAGCAGCCAAAGAGCTAAAGTCCAAGTAGTGCCTCTTAAAAGGCAGGAGAACTGCCTTGAGAGTTGTACCCAGACACAGGTAAAAATATAGAAAGGATTCTGAAAGCAACCAAGACCCTGCTTCAATATCCCAGTTTGTCAAGATTAACCATAGGATTGGAGTGTCGTTATCGCTGTAATGGTCTAGGAAAAGTTGAGAGGCAAGCGTTTTTGTGATATCCTTTATTGGACCAACTGTATAGTTAGGAGAGCTGTTAGACAAGCTTTTGGGCATCCAGGGCCCCTCCTCAGGTCTAAAGGGAAAGCAGATACAGGCTAAGCTAAATATCAAAGAAAAGATGCCATGGAGACGCAGTCCGCTTGCAGTCTGTTTGTTCTCCCAACTATACAGTTGGTCTTACTTTTCAAGATTAACCATGTTGTTTGACCTCAGTTGGCAGTGCTTGCTACAGGGCTTACTGTGTCTGGCTGTATGTAGCAAAGGGCTTGGGGATAAAGAGATCAAAGTGTATTGGTGCAGCAGCATGGGAAAGCCCTATGTCGTCCCTGTCTGGCTGTACTCAAGAAACTCGG
This sequence comes from Crocodylus siamensis, assembly GCF_052110815.1. Classification (NCBI taxonomy): domain Eukaryota; kingdom Metazoa; phylum Chordata; order Crocodylia; family Crocodylidae; genus Crocodylus; species Crocodylus siamensis. The sequence goes on from NC_143403.1 coordinate 52,214,393, forward strand.
AACCTGAACAGCAAAGGTAATACGCTGCTAGTCCAGGTGAGTGTTGGTGCATTAACAGGGATGTCTGTACAAGGAGCATGAACAGCTGTTGCCCACACTCTGCCAGGCCCTGGGCAGTGTTGCCGACCATCCATTTCACTAGCATACACTTCAAAGAAACAAACACACTGTGAGGGGTGATTCAGAGAGTGCCAACAGAGGAGGGGGAGAGAGGAACTGGAGCGATTCCCATTAGCTTCTAGTGGGTTCCCCCAAAAAGCGGTAGCCTCCACAGGAAGGTCCTGTGCCCCGTTTGTGGACCAACATCATCTTCACCCCACTAGCCCTCAGGAGATGGATCTTCTATTCAGTTTGTTGTTTTGGCGACATCCCGGTGGACAGCCCCACAGGATCAGCCAAGTTGATCCACAGCACGTTTAAATTCTTCAGCGTTGAAACATCCATGCTCTGTTTTCATGCCTGGGCTTAAGGAACGGTACAGAATAACTTTGAATTGGATGAATGCTGGGTGTAACCAGTTACTCCGCTTGTTTATTTGTATTATGGTAAAACGGAGAGACTAACCAGTGCTGGGCTCTTTTGTGCTTGGTGCTTTACAAAAAATGGGTTCCTACGGACATGCAGGAAAGCAGCTCTGACGTGCTGGAAATCCAGCATGTCGGAGCAGACTCGATTAACTGTGTCTGCTGGAGCATGGAAATAAATGCGCTGCAGCAGACTCTGGTGTCACGTGCATCAGCATCCCCACACCAAACAAATGGCAGTGGCGTGCTTTGAGGTAAAGCTCATTTCATGATCTTTAGTTTAAAGCTCCCTGCCACCATTTTTCAGCACAGGGGACACTGATGCATGTGACGCTCAGACAGTTTTAATTAGCATGGCTCGGCACGCTCCCAGAGCACGTGTAAAAATGCCCAATGATCGTGAAACCTTCTAGGAAATGATGGTTTCAGTAATGAAACTTGGAACTTTAATTACAAATAGTGGTGATTTTGAACGTGGTAGTTAGCTAGGAATCCTTGGGGCTGCAGGGCTGCCCTAGAAAATGATCGGTTGTTCCAGCTCCCGGAGCACGACACCAGTTCTAAGCCAACTAAGGCTTCAGTAAAGACAAAGTACTTTAATTTCATGCCTGCTTTATAATGGATGCAATTCAGGGGTGCTTATCTGAGTTCTCTTCCTTAATTAGGTGGAATCCCAATCCTTTGTCAGAGGAATTTTGAGGAGCGATTTGAATGTTCTTTGGACTCCAGTACAAAAGATACTGAATGGACTACATCCCTACAGGCTCAGCCTGTTGAACCCTGGCTTGCCTGCCTTTGTGGACGCACATCCTGAGCATAACCTGCACTTCCACTCAAGTCCATAGGCAGTGTTCCTTATTTTGTGTATGCAAATGCAATTGTGCGCCTGTGTAACTCTGTCCTCCTGTTGACAGGAGCATGACAAAGACAGAGAGCAACTCCACAGAGCAGCCTAGTTCTGGCCTCAGAGCTTTCTCTTTAGCAGCCCATTTTTCACATCAGACCAAGTGTCTACATTAAAGTATGCAAAGAGAGAGCTGCTAGCGCACACCTGGGGAGCTGTTCAGCTCCGGTTCCACAGGTTCTCCGCTTGTATAAATGGTTGCTTATCTGCAGCTTTGTTCATGGTTTGTTTTTTCTCCCCCCTGCTGCTTTTCATCAAGACTGGTCTGTGGTGACACCTCCTGGAAGCTGGTGGGAATGAACTTACCATAGGCTCTGGCTTGGATCAAATATGTCTAAGTTAGCTACTGCCAAGCAAGATGCCTTGCCAGTGGTTGAGGAAACAACTCTTTCCGCATGGCTGTGCTTCTGACTATGATACTCAGAGCCAAAGCTACCAACTTGCTAATTCCAAAGTGAGGATGGCTGGAATAGCAGTTAGATTATAAACTTTATCCATCCCTGAATTTGCTTTAGCTCAGCCCTCCTGAGACTGAATAATCTGTCCTTCCTTTTCTAACATGTACTTCACTGGCACATGGTATCTGACTGCCAGATTTTGAGGATGATCTATGTTAAAATGTTTTATACACTTAGAAAATTTGTTACCGGTATTTCGGCAAGACCCAGTGATGGTGCATGTGCAATGCAACTGGTATCATGATTGTATGTAAAATTCCCTGAGACCTGTCCAGCAGCATAAAGCTGGGGTAGATGAACATCTGTGTGTAATTGCTAGAAAAGGATCCTGAGTTTTCAAGTGTACAGGAAACCCTGTATTCACAGGTTTGGCATTCGCAGTTTCAAATATTCGCGAACGCCAAACCCGCTTCTTAAATACAGTTAAAAGAGGTCCTCAGGAGCGCCGCACTTGCTGCTGCTGAGATCCCGCCACTGCTGCCATGCTTCTGCCACCGCCATGCTCCCAAGTCACCAGAGCAGCCATGCCCCCCTACCCCCCGCTGGGAGCAGTGGTATCACTGGTATCAATAAGGCACTGCGTTTATGAACGCCGTCTGCGTTCATGAACACAGTGCCTTATTCGTGGATTTCGCCATTCGCAGGTGATACAAGAACAAATCCCTTGCAAATGCTGAGGGTCAACTGTACCTGCAGCTTAACACTTTGTTTCAAGCGAACGTGCCCTGCACAGGCACCTCATTGTAGCCATAAAATTAGGAGGGAGCGGGATGAAGACTTTGGGGAGATTCTGTTAGCTTTTTATCATCTCCCTGTATTCCCTTTGGTTTTGGAAAATTTATTTGCAGTCTCCCTCTAAGTTATTTGGTCCAGCATGTCACCACCAGCCTAGCCCTAGAGGGATGGCTTCCTGTTGTCCCTTATTAAGGACACTTGAAAATGAGAACTTGTACCACAAATGAAACCACTTCCCAAACTTTGGGCAGTAAGGGAAAAGTGTTTATTATGCTTATTTTGCTAATGAAAATGTAAAATTCAATTATTTGTTTAACCCAGTGAGAATACTGGAAAACATCATGTTTCACTGGCAGCAGTATCATCAAGAGCAGCAGTTCATGCAAACCAGGAATCAGGGTGCCTTGCGTGTAGGAAAATAATGGCTCTTGCCAAAGGCCACTTGGGCTTCAACTATCTTTGCCTGTGATGTTTTGGGGAAGTTAACAATGACAGATGAAAGAGAAGTTCAGCCCTAGCACAGGTGCCAGCTGCCTGCAAGTGGGGACTGAACTCCATCTAAAGGTTGCAGGCCGTACTGGAAGTACCTGCCCACAGACAGGACATGGCAGCTTGGAGTGGGGTGCTCTGTCTCTGTGCAAAACCAGTGTAAGATTGCATTTTTGCAGGGGGGCCGGGGTTGCATTTGTAGGTGTATATTGATGGCTAAACTAGTGTAAACTAGTCCTGGTATTTTGTGCAGGTGAACTTCAAACCTCTCTCTAATTCCACTGTAGGTGAAAGGATATATGATAGCTCAGGAAAGCTGAGAATGGGCAACATGCCATTCTGCACAACGCTTCCATGCCTTGCCTCTGCTGCTCCCCCATCAGCAGAGGGCACCGTCCAATATGTAGCTTCGTTAAACACAGATACAGCTTATAAGCAAGCTGCAGTTTTTAAGGCAGCCGGGGTGAATTCTAAAGATTTCTTTGTGAGCAGGGTTGCTTATATCATGGTGTTGCTATAGTGGAGGGTGTAGGAGCACTGGGGGTGGGCTTTCCAGATATTCCAATCACGCATTTCCTCAACAGAAGGTGCTGCAGGCAATGCTGTAGGAGGGTTGGCTGCAAGAGAGTTTTCAGCTACTTGCTCCAGTCCCAGCCTTTTTCGTTAGAAGATGCTGTACAGAAATGGGGGCGGGGGGAACAGGGTAGGGGAGGAATCACAGCTCCTCTGAGCCTCCTTTGTAAACCCATGGCCTCTGACAAATTCCAAGAAGTAGAAGGTCTTGTATAGTTAATGATTTTAGAGAGATACATATCAGCTAGCAGCTGGCGAGAGACAGCAAGGGATGAATATAGAACTGGCTCGGGCTTTCTGGAACCTCTTCTCAGTCGTTGTCCTCCTCCTCCCCTGGTTCCCATCTTCTTTGGAAAATAAACAGCTCCAATTGTTGTGCACTTGAGATTATGAAAACATCAAGTCCATTAGTGTTTGGCAAAGTGCTCTCTCATTTCCTTCTGATGTAATAATTGAGAGGGAGGGAGTGGGGACTGCAAAGATAGCACAAGGCACTAGTTAATGACCTTCTCGCATGTATGTGTGGGCTCTATTATACTGAACCTTTCCACTCCCCATCTCGCCTCCTCTTGTAGTGTCTCCGCTCAAATGCTCCTTCAATATGGCTTTTATTATTTGCTCTGATGTCCCTTGGCTGGCCTTCAGAGACAGCTAAATAGCAGGCAGGTGTGGGGGTCTAAGGGAGACAAAGTGAATGGAGCTAAAGAAGTGCTTTGGAAGCTGTTGCACAAACAGACGTTTCAGTCTTGGTGGGTGATTGCCACTGTCACAGAATTCCTGCCTCATTTGGCTTATATTGTAACTTTCCGTTCAGGGCATTATTTTCCCCCTGTGCCTTGGGAGGGCTGCTTGGAGGACTGAAGACCTGGCAGTCTGATGATGTGAAAGGAAATTCAACAGTGTGGAAGAGGACTTCTAGTCAGACTGCTTGGGAAATAGTCTGCCATCTTTTGCGGCTTGTGACTCCCAATGATGTCAGTAGGCACTTCCAGGTGCTCAGAACTTGGGAGTATCAGGCTCTTCTTTGAGTTCTTAAACACGGAATTAGGCATCTTACATCAGGAACCCAGTTTAAAAATCTTGGCTGATACTTCAAATTTAAGGCGGAAAAAATCCTTCTGACTCTTCATGTGTGGCAGACAATGTGGGTAGAGGAGAAAGAAAGGAGGAGAGGAACCTTTCTGAGCTTTATTACAGGCAGCAGAAAAGGAGCATAGACTTTCTTTTTCTGTGCAGTTTATTGAAATGTAGTTCTTCACTTGTGGCTTTTTAGAATAATTCCTGGGCTTGCTCCCTGCTTTCCATATGCTTTCCAAGTGGAGAAGACTTGCCAGATACAACATTTTTTGGATTTATATTGGTCCTTCCTCAGGATCCTCCTTTCCAACCCACTTTGAAACCCCTTCCCTCCTCCTCCTCTTCCTCCTTTCCATATACCCATGCTTTTGCAGAAGACCAGTTGGGTTACTGCAGTGGTCCATCCTTTGTGGCAATTGCTCCAAAGTGACCTCTACATGCATCTGTGCTCCGTATGGCAGTGGTGGGTTGCCGGTCCTCCTGTGCCAGACAATGGGCTGGGTATTCTTCCCCAATATGATGGAGTCTATACATTAGACTGGGACCTAATTCTGCAAGGTACTGAGTGTTCTTGACTTCCATTGAAGTCAGCAAGCTGAGTGTCATCACCACTTTGAAAGGTTAGGCCTATGGGGGAGAAGGAAGAACACAGGTGGAGCAATATTACACTCTCCTCTAGGCAGAGGCTTAGGTAGAGGCAGACTGAGCACAGTACTAAGATGCTGCCTGCTTACATTTCTTGTCCTCTAGGACAATAAACTGTTGCCTTCTCCCTTCCTCCAATGTACATGTGAGAAGCAAGGTGTGCCTGTGTTGTCTGTCGGTTGCATTTCTTGACCTCCTTAATAAGACGGTAATGGTTCTGCCACTGCAGTTTCAGGGCAGTTTTCTAGGAGGTTTCAAGCCATTAATGCCATTTTGCAGCCTCAGCAGGGGGCTGTGGTACTCATTAGCTCAACAGGAGGCTTGGGTTTTGAATGACAGCAGAAGATTTCTGGAACCTAATTTACTTTCCAGGCCAATATGTTCCTTGCCATAGGGAAAGTCATTTGTATAATGCAGAGCGGTATGCTAAACACATTCAGATGAAGGGCCTGGGGTGCATGTCTCTGTGGGCTGAATCGGGGCCCACAGGCTGGCCCCACACACTGGAACCAAAGCACAGGGCCAGTCTGGTGCAGAACCAGCATTGCATGCTATATGCATTGCACGCTGGCCCTGGTGCTGGCTTGCACATGAAGAAGGCACGGCACATGCTGCATAAGGTGCCCATGTCTGACTGTCTTTGCATGTTGGCTTCAGCACATGGGGACAGTGTGTGGGCCCAATCCTGACCCGCCTTGGAGCCAGTACACAGGACAAATCTGATGCTGGTGCTACATATAGCACATGCCAGTCCGACTCCACACACCACATGCAATGCACGGAGGCCAGGGGCAGTGTGTGCCATATGTGACACGTGGGGTCTGTCTGAGACCTGTGGGCCAGATCAGAGGGGTCCATAAGCCGTATCTGGCCCACAGGCTGTCTCTTTGACACCCCTGATGTCGAGTAAATACTCTTCTTTGGAACTGACTTGAAATACAGTTCTGCCCCCTCCCATTTCCCCCCTTCAGCCCTATCCTTACACACGCGCAGACACACTCTCCCATGCCCCTATGTGGCTTCAGTTTTGATTTCATTGATTGCACGCACCAGTGTCTGCGGAGCTGCCTTAAGTAAGTTGGATCTGCTGGGAATTCAAGGCGATTACATTTTTCTCCTCCAGATACATTGTTTTAGTTAAAAGCCACTCTGGCTGCTCCATAACAAAACCAGACACACTGGGCCCCATTGTCCGACTCTTGGCCAAGGTAGCGTGTATGGATTAAGTGATGAATTGCAAAAAGGGCCTAAAAGCCAAGCTGTAACTTCACAAAAAGGCCATTAAAGGTGAGCGGCTGTCGGTAAAGTGCCCATTTAGAATGGCTTTTATGACCCTGGGTCTTCCTGAGACAAGCATGAGCCACAAATCGCTCAGTCTCCCAGGCTTTCACTGCAGCAGTGAGCTGCCCAAGAGACAGGAGGGGTCTTCTGCACCATGACATGTTCCCATCTTATTTCAGCTGGGAGAGCAGCTTGCTTCAGGGAGACAGTATCCCCCTTGGCGCTGGGGACAAGACACAGAAGCTTTATAATGCTTAGAATCTAGGAGTGTGTCTAATGGCCATGACATTTCAAAGTTGAAAGCAGATAAAATTAACATTTTTCTGAAGCTGAGAGAAGTGAGTATTACAGAAGAACGTACATATAAAACCATGTGCATTTGAATTGCTCTGCAACAGGTATTAGATTCCCTGCCTCCTGTTCACCTAAAACGTATGTGTGCGTGCACGACTTACTCTTCCTTCATTTTAGCTTCTCCACTGAAATAAATATTCTTCTAGAATGTTTAATGGGACCCAATGATCAGAGTTGCTCAGCACTTTTCAGAAGTAGAGACATCTGTGTGCGTGCGTGCATGTGTGTGTGTGTGTGTGTGTGTGTGTGTGTAAAAGAGAGAGAGAGAGAAACAGAGCAATTTCTGAGAAATGCGGCTGTCATTAAGCTGTGTCATAATCTTCTTTACAAACTCTTGTTGGCAGGAACTTGATTGTAAAACTTTGCTTAAAAGTTGACATGCAAATGTTTATCTCCAAAGTTAATTTTCCTCCTGATTAGGCCTGGACAGGAGGGATTTTTACTTGAGGCATGAGCCTGGAATCAGGACACCTTGTCCATGTCATACAGACATCCTGGGTGACCTTGGACAAGTAGAGTCCCTTCTTTTATACCTCAGTTTCTCCATCCATAAAATAGACCTGAAACTGCTTCCTTATCCTAAAGGGAGGTTTGTGGGCTTAATTCAGGTTTACAAAGTGCTGTGAGATCCCTGGATGGGATGTGCTACTGACAATCAAATTGTTATTAAAGAGCAAGTCCCTTTTGAATGATTCCAAGGCACTTCCTTTTTCTTTCCCCTTTCCAGAGTGGGAAGTGCCATGTTGGATCAGAGCTAGTCACAGAGGTCACTCCTGAGCACTTCTGTGATTCTCACCCCAGGAACATAAGCCACATCGGCTGTCTGGCAATGCAAGAATCTAATGTGCTGCTGGACCTGACCACAGTCATAAACCTGAACCAGGCATGCAGCTGTGTATTTGCTGCTTGATGATGATGATGTTTTGGACAAATGTACACCTGGAAGTTAGCAGGTGCTAGTAAGAAGCTCAGCTTGCCAGAGGCTGTCCCCACCCACATCTTCTCAGGTTTAGTCATTTTCTAATCTGTAGGAAACTGGTCCGCTTCCTGGTAGAAAACAGGTTTTGGTGGAGAGTGGAAGCCAGAGAGGAGTGAGAGTGGCAGACACTGCTAAGGAGAGATACTTTCTGACTTACAACCTAAAAAACAGCTTTCTGCTGCAGGGCAAGTGTAGGTATGTGGTATGTCTGGGGCCCACTGTCTGGCTTGGTGGGAGTCGATATATGAGAGCCACAGAGGGCATGGGAAAAGGGAACTACAGGGCTAGGGACAGATGTTCCAAAATCTGGAGCCTGAATTGATTCAACCTTTGCAGGTTTGTCTATCCTGCCTAGGCTGAACCGGTTTGTAACAGAACAGTGCCGTTTCTCAGGCCAGGAGCCGGGGGCCCTTGGCTGCAGGGAAGGTGTGGGAGTGGGGCATGGCCAGTCCAGGCTGAACTGGCCACAGAGGGATTTAATTTTCCTCTCCCAGTCCCACCCCCACGGACCCACAACAGTGGGGCACCATGGCCCCTGCGGGGGGCAAGGAGGGGACTTAGTCTCCCCTCTCCCCACTGGTTGACAACCTCATCATTGTGCTCGCTCCCTGCAGTGTAGTAGCCCCCCTGATGTGCCCTCTACCAGACCCCAGAGGGAGAGGGAATAACCCCATCCCTGAGCCCTCCAGGGAGCCCTTTGGGCTGGCGTCTGGCCATGCCCCTGCCTGGCTGCTGCAGTGGGAGGGGGCAGGACCTTTGGTGGGGTCAGCAGCCCCTGTCATAATGTTGGGAAGCACACGTCCCTCCCCGGTGGGGGGCCCCGCTACGGGGCGGGCAGAGTTGCGATGGACTGCACGCGGCAGAACTGGGCCCAGAGGGGGCCAGAGCCCTGCCTCTCCCCACCCAGCACCACCTCCACTGGTCGGATCTGCCCATCCAGCAGCATCTGGCCATGTCCCTGCCTGGCTGCTGGAGTTGCAAGGGGGGAGTGACCATGATCGGCGTCGGGGGGGGAGCTGTGCTGAAGGGTGCGGAGAGCTACTGCAGGCTGCGGTGGCAGTGGCAGCTCTGGGGGGATGTGGCCCCCACCGGGCCCTGGTGCTGCTGCACACAGTCCACCGCAGATCTGCCTGCCCTGCTGTCGAGACCACCTTCCCCCCCCCCACGCTGGGAAGGGGCTCATGCTCCCCAACATTGTGTCAGGGGCTGCTTCCTCTACCAAGGGCCCTGCCCCCTCCTGCTGCAGTGTCCGGGTGGGGGCATGGCCAAACACTGACCCAAAGAACCCCTTGGGGGGGACAGGGACAGGGGTTATCCCCTCTCCCTCTGGCATCCAGGGGAGAGGACAGCAGGGGGTCTATTCTGCCGCATGGAGTGAGTGTGGCAGCAAGGTGGGGCTGCCAGTGGGGTAGAGGGGAGACTAACCTTTCTCCCTGCCCCTCTCTGCCTCAGGGGCCATGGTGCCCTACTGCTGCAGCAGCGAAGGGGGAGCACCTGGTAGACCTGGCTCCGGTCCCTGCTGGTAGAACAGGGAGGGAGGAATTAAACCTCTCTCTGGCCAGAGCCACACCCCTGTCTATCCCTGCTTGGGCTGGGGAGCAGAGGGGCGGGGCCAGAGAGCCCAGCCCAGCCAGTATGCTGGGATGCTGGGGGAGTCTGGTTTAACTTGAACCAGGAAGGGATCTGGGACAGACATTGCATAAACTGGTTTGAGCCAAATCAGTTAAGCCTGATACTACATTTAACCAGATTTATCTCAAACCGGCCATTTTGAAACTGGTTTATGTGTACTGAACATCTGTTCTCTTATAAGTTTAAACCAGTTTCTTTTCACTTAAGCCAGTTTATGTGCATTTTATATATAATGTCTGTCCCTAGCCCAGCAATAGTATGATAGGGTGGTAGAGATAACGAGTCTGGGTGCTCCTTCTTGAGTATAGAATTGGATAGCACAGTAGATTGATGTATTTTTCCATCTTTGGGAACCACCTAAGATTGAGAGAGAGAGAGAGATTATGTATTCAGTAAATGCAATGGCTCCTATATCTTTCTGGGCACAGTGTGTGATATGGCACAGTGTGCTGAAATGGCCTGGCTCTGCTCAAGAAATCAAAAGGCATTGGCAAGGCCCAGGGGGATTTACTTGTCCAGCATGTGCCTATACTGCATCTTGTTCTGGACTGTGTTCTTGATACCTCTCTCCAGAAATATTAATGTTTTGTTGTAAGGGAGACTTGCAGAATTATGCTTCTCACCATAGGTGCTGTAATTGTGAGTCTATCTAAATACCTGGATAGACATAATTTGGTCAGGAGAGATGACTCTCAATCTGACAGATCTAAGCTATCTGAGTAATTCTGTTTTATTTCAGTATGATAGCTTGGAATGGATAAAATCTGCTTCCAGGAGCAAAACACTGGGCCCTGTATTTTGAATGCTTTGGTTGTCTTTGCCAAAAAATACATCTTGAGGAGAGGGTAGAGGAACACAAAGCTGCTGAAAAGCAAAACAAAATAGGCTCCTAACTAGAAGACAGCAAACTATTAGCAACCTGATACATTTTACAATCTGTGTACAACTCCCTGAGAGAGAGAAGGCAGCTGCCTTCTGCCTGGCACAAGCCCTACTGAATAATTGAGGAACAGAAGTAAAACAGTAAAAGAGAAATGCCAACATGGCCACAAGTACGGAGCGAGTCTACCAGCTGGGGGAAAATCTACCCTTTCACGCTTCTGGAACGAAGACCCTGTTCTAGAAGCGGCTGACTGCTTCGTACGCACTGCTTAATTAGAGAATCAAAAGCAACTAAAGTGGAGGCTGGCGCCGGTCAAGCAGGGATCTTTGCACACTTTCAGCTGCATGGTTTTTCATGGAAGGGTCAATGTTGCACCTCTCTCCTGCTCCAAAAGGCATGTTGTTAGTTTCCAGAGGCTTTGATAGGAGGGTGAAAGGTGCCAAAATGAATTAGTTGAAATCCACTTTGTTGTTGCCTCAGCCAGCTGCAGGGTAAAGGACCTCTCTACACCCATGCCTGTAATAGTTAGCAACGGACTCAGGGGACCTGGCTGTCCTCCTTTTATTTTTACTTCAGTTCCATTTTGTAATTGTTGTAAGGCTCCACAGGCTGCACAAGAGTGGCACCATTGTGCTCAGGTGGCTAAAAACACTCGGCCTCATGCTTCATAGAATCAGAAAAGTACAGCTGCAAAGAGACTCATCATTAGAGTAGGCTGAAATTTGGATGGTTTTCAGAATATGCAATTCTGCTGAAATGAGATGTCTTCTCCCAAATTGGGTAGGTTTTTGTCAGATTTTTTTGGAAAAAAAACCCCAGGGGAGAAAATTCCAGCCTGCAACCCACCTCCTCTGTCCCTAAAAAAAAGACTCGTTTAACACTGTAGGACTGAAACTTTGCTTTTAAAGCTTAAAAAAAATAATATAACATTTGAAATGAAGTTTTGATTCTTTGGGGGAAAAAAAACATGTTATTAAACGTTTCCCACAAAGGAAAATGACCAGGATCTGGTCCTGTTTAGAATGAGGCTGAATGTCCTTTTCTGTTGTGAAATGGAACTTCTTTCTCCTGAACAATTGCATTTATAAGCCTCTCTAAGGCATGCTTTTGTTGCCCCAAAAGATATAGCCTGTTCCTGTCAGGGAAGGAGTTGTAAGGTTTGTGTGCCAGCTGAATAAGAGATTGAAACTGAAGTCAAAACCTGAGTTTCATGGCCTAAGCCAGAAGCATAGCAAACTCTTTCAGTGGCCTGGAGGGGAGGAATTATGCCAACCACTGGATAGCAGGAAATGGGGAAGTGGGAGGTAGAGTCTTACCTGCTCTGGCTCTCTCCACTCTGGTGGCTGCTGCTACTGCTGTCGTTCCTGCTGTAGCCATTTGGGCTTAGGCTGCTGCAGCTGGAGGACAGATTTACCCCAGTTACTTCCAGGGGACTTTTCCTTTTTAGGGGATAATTCACAGTTTTGGCTCTGCTGTTTAAAGTTCTAAATAGTCTGGACCAAGCTCTGCCTGAATCTATTTCCATCTGCAGCACCCAAAAACAGATGTGCCAGGGTAAGGCATGCAAAGAGACGTGCATCCACACTGCAGTCCAGAAGGGTCACTGTAGCTCATTGGAGCTATCTTGAAAATTGCTGGCTCAACCCTGGAAGTAGTGTAGCTCCACCAGTTGACGGTCCAGCCACTGTGTGCTCAAGGTCCCACACTGGCTTGCAGGGTCTGGGCTATAGCCTATGTTACTACAGCTAGGGTTGCTTCTGGTTCCCAAACCAGCTCCACTGTGTCAACATGAGCTGCAGTCATCTCTGGACTGCAGTATAGACGCATACAAGGTGTCCAGGGTGAAACTTCTGGAAAGCTGGGGAATGCCAGCTTTTCCACAATGTTGGGCCATAGGTAGTAGACTATCTTAGCCCAGGAGTTGGGGTTGAGCTGTAGTGTGACTTCTTTGAGAGCCTGTGGCAAAAGCTCTCTTGATTCCAGCATTTGTGTTTACAATTAATAGAGGTGGGAAGATCCAGTTTAAACAGCTGAACCATAGAGGGCTCAATATTTGTGATTCTTGCCCAACAGATACCTTTTCCTTCCCAGGGATGTTGAGATGACTAATTAATCAGCAGTTGGAAAGAACTTTGAAATCCTGATAGGGACAACTCTGGAGACTTGCAAAACACTTGGACATGAAAGTGCAAAATGCTGACATTTGGACTAGAAAGTAGAGTCCTGTCTAATGCATGAACTGCGTCAAACAGGAACTGAGTCCCATAGACATCCGTTATGTGCTGGAGAGCTGCATATAGCTGCTTTTCACCCTGGGGAGTAGGAGGTAGAAAGTGGGAATCGGATCACTTTAGGGACATTAGATGACCTTGTGTTCTTCAAGCATTAGATGAATTTGGTGCTTTAGACTCTGAGAGAAGGGTAGTGCTTGCTAGAACCAGGATTTGTGCGAGCTTCCCTTTCTACTACTCCACACTGCCTCAATCCAGGCCTCCAGCCCAGGGCTCCAGACTAGCACTGAGCCCTGCACACAAAGCACAGCTGATGGCCCTTAACTATGGTGCTGCATCCCAAACCCCTCCATGCCATTTGAATGACATGCATTTGCTGGTGCAGTCCGTTCATTGTGTGTTTGGTGTTGTGGCCAAACGTGCTAAATAGAAACAAGCTCCTCTGCTTCCACCTGTGGCTGAGAAGAATGTGAGGAAGGAAAATGTTGTGTGCATTCACCCTTGCAAAGGACTTGGGGCCTTTGCACCCTCTATGAGCTGCTTGCATGTATTCACTCTGCTACAGTTGCCTCTACAAGCAACCACCTCCCCCAGCACTCCCCCTTTTCTGGCCTGTCCAGGCCAATGATTTCGGCACAGTGCCTATGTGTACGGCTCAGCTTTGACATGTTGTAGCCTCACACATTGGTGTGAAGGTGTTGGAAAGGCACAGCAGCCTCTCTCAGAGCTATGCTCTTTAAACTTTCTGCTGATTAGGGGCCTTTTAGCACTCAGCTGGCTCTTCCTAATGGATTTTTCCTTTTCATTGAGATGCCTTTTTGCAGGCGCTGCCAACGTAAACAATCCAGGATGTTTTTTGGGGGGAGAAGGGGAGGGCAGAGAGTCAGAGCTAGTCCAAATGTGTCCAGACAAGCACCACATACAAATCAATACGTGTCAAAGGCAGAGTGCTGCTGGAGAGGAAAATCCAAGAGCAGCGAAGCCTGTTTGCTGGAATTCAACCTGTGTTGCAAGTGTGACAGAGACAGTAGTGAGCTGAGCTGCTGGACCACAAACCATACCTTCAGCTCTTTGCTGCTTTATGGGTGACTTGATCGGGTCGGGGGGGCGGGGAAGAGAGCAAGGAAACTTCTAAGCATTCAGTTTAAACATGAAATGTTACACTGGAGCTTGATTGTAGTCATTCTCCCTCTTGATGTATTTCCAATCCCTAATGACAGAGGAGGTATCAGAGAGTTCAGGCACTTCAACTGATCTGTTGAGGTGGTTCATGGCTCTGAAATCACGAACCATAGAAAAGTAGGACTGGATGGGACCTCATCTAGCTGCAGAACAGAGGAGCCTCCACTCAGTGGTGCTGTGGGTTTGCAGCCTTGAATGTACTTGTAGGTGACACGCACTTTATCAGAGTAAATATTTGCTCCTTCTGGCATGTTTTTTTCAGTGTGAAGCTTTGATGAAGTGCCCTAAACACTCCTCTGGTTTCTTGATGGCAAGCTTGGGAAGGGTGGGCAGGTTTTTTGGTAAGCAAGCATCTTCTCCCTGTCCCACCTCTGCATTGCTTTGGCCGCTGGTTCAGTCTGTTCCTGACAGAGCATCTTCTCCTTCCTGCTCTTGCCAGCTGATTGTCGTGGCATTAAACTCAAGAGAATTTGAATCTCCCATTTAATATAATCAGTGCTCTTCTGAACCTGGATATTGCTTATGGCTCCAGCTCCCATTCCTCTCTAAGTTTTGAAGAAGCCCATAGGTGGCACCTGCCTAAAAGATGTGCAGAAGTACAACTCCTGTGCCTTTTGTTCCCCCAGAGGCAGATGTGTGGTGCCCTGAGAGCTGAACTGAGGCCATTACATAAAGATTTTGTTTGGTTAGATTTTTGCTGACCAGGTGTAAGTGGCTTGCTTTCAGTCCTAGACATTTGACTGCCCAGTTGGCCCACTTGCTCTCCTCCCACCCCTAAGTCGCATCAACCCTCTTCCACTGCAGAGGATATGGTACTATTTTGCTCACCTAGTATGACAGTATGAATCCTAAGATTTTTGGCCTTTTCATGCAAGGGTGCCTCTTTGGGGCATGACCTGGATAACCACGAGGTTCAAAACTAGCTCTTCTGAATTGTCCTACCTCTCTGGGCCTGCCAACCCGAAGGACAGAGTGAGATGCTAGATACCATTACACTGGGTCTGTGGGAAGCCATGACATGGAGTCTTCTTCCTCCTTAACTAACCTGTTGCTATGGGAGTTTCAAACTGTTGATTCAGGATAGTGCTCCTGTTTGTATGAGTCATAGGGAGATGCTGTTGTCTTGGTGTTTGAGCCTGAAGTTTCTTAGCATCTGGAGTGTTTGTGGACCTCAGAGCAGTGACAAGGAATCTGTCCAGAAGTGATGGAGGATGGTGGCATCAAGGAGCCAAGTGTCCCTAGCATTCCTGGCACAAAACGCCTTGTAATGAGGAACATAATAGGGAGGGGAGGGTTTGTTACTATTGCCAACCCAACTCTTTAACACTCCTGAGGTTTAGAGGAAACTAGTTTCCCTCCTCCTTGTTTTGGCTTGAATATCTAGGGTTCGTGCTTTTACTTGTTTTGATCTGCAGCCACAGAGGCTAGAAACTTTGTTTCATGATGAAAGCTGGAATTTATAAGCAATCACATAGAACTTTAAAAGAAATGCCAAATATTATGAGGCTTGTAGTAGGAAGAGCTGAGAAGCATGACCCCACTGAGATTCCCCATGGATGGTAAGCATGCAGCAGTTGCACAATAATAGTTGATGCTGTTCTTCCTCAAAGCTCTCATGGTTACTGGCATTTGCTGAACAATGAGGGTACCCAACTGACATGGGCAACACGCATGAGAGCTGGTTATAGGACAGGAAGAGGAATGGTTGGAATAAATCAAAACTTATGTGGTTCCGCCAGGTAAGAGAGGGTGAACTCCTTCCAGCTCTCCATGGTTAGTGCATTGTGCTATTACTTTCCCCCATGATGGAGAGCACAAACCCATGGAGGAAGAAAATATTGGCATATTGATGCTGGGTTCCCAGTTCCAGTGAATAAGCAAGCAGCCTTGAACTCTCAAATGGTTGATGCTAAGCCAGCCATCTCTGAGCCCACAGCAAAACCTCCCAAACGTCATAGGGCTGGCGCCCATCTGACTTTGATCCATGCCAGGGATGGATTCCAGATGGACACTTCCCCAGAGCTGGCCTACGGGCTTGTTTCACATGCGATTGATGGGGTGTTAATGATGTTGAAATTTCAGGCAACCTCTTTAGACATGCTCTGTTAGGAAGGGGGGAGGTAGTGTTAATCAAATGCTGATGTTTACCAGAGACCTTTGCAGGTGACATATACTTTCCTTGTACCCAAGAGGATTGTCCATACGCCTGAGAGAAGGGACAAGCAGGGGACACTTGCTTAATAATCAGAAGATACTGCCAGAAATACTTGTTGGCCTCAAGATTTCACATTTGAATTGTTCCCAAGATGATCCAATTCCTGCCCTGATGTTGCTGCACTTTTCTGGACATCCAGTTTTTTTATGAAATCATTGTGCCTTGTCCAGCACTTAAAAGAAAGAAATCCAGTAGCCACATGGTTGAGATCCAGATCTAGGTTTCCCCTTCAGCTCACAGGCATCCTGACATCATTGCTAATCCTTATGCCTTTAAAGGGAACAAGCTCAGGAGGTGCTGATTTTTGAGCCCTATCTAGAGTTTTGCCTTGATGATATCCGGCTTTCATTTGTCATTTACAGACACCATTATCTGCCAGAAAGCACCAGCCTCAGGTTTTTATCTGACTTCCAGCTCCACTGCTCCCTCCCCATGCCCAGGCCTCCAGAAATGCAGATCCAAGTTTGCTTGTGCTTTTAACCCCTCGTAACTTGACAAAAAGTGCTCCAGGATTTTCCCATCCCTTGCTGCTGTCACCTCTCCTTAGCCCAGTCTCCCTAAATGAAATGAGCATTGGTGAATACTGTTAGCAGGTGATCAGTAGATTAAGTGACAGCCACCAAGGACACAGGTAAAAGGCATGCCGAGTGACACAAGTCCAGTGGCAGGGCACCGCAATAGTCATGGTGCCTTTATGCTGCGTATCATGAACGATATTAATGTTCTGCAGGTCTCTAGTGCTATCTGTCTGGGAACCTCTAGGCTTTACTGAATTTAGCTCTCTTGGTTTGTAAGTCAGTTCATTGCAGGAGTTACATAGATGGGGTGTAATTAAGCACAGGGTTCAAATAGTTTGCCCATAGAACTGGGATTTGCAGATTATGCTCTGCCCTGTCCTTTAGCCCAGAGATGGCCAAAGTGTGGCTCATGGAAGATTGAGGAGGATACAGGCAAGACAGCAGCAGATGGAGCAGGAAGCAGAAAACAACACAGCACAGTGAGCAGGGAGCAGGTAGGGAGGACAGGGCTGGGAGTAGAAAGCCAGACCAAGAAATTGGGCAGGGGAAAGCAATTGCAGTAGTACTGGGGGAGGGTGTGGGGCTCATTTGTTGTATGCGTGCCAAAAAGGTAGGGCCCCACTGCTCTAGCCATTGCCCCTCTGTCTCCTTGTTGAAGCTGGGGACTGTGCTCCTCCACAAGACAAGGATGTGGGCAGGGCCTTTGTGGGAAGGGCTGGGAGGCTGAACTGTGGGTATTGGTTGTTGAAGAACTCGTATGGTGGTTCTTGTTCCTTAGCTGCCTGGTCCCAGACATATTGGGATTATGTATTAATACTGTGGGACGCCCCCTGGGTACCGTAGGCCACCTTCGGCCTGCCCTGTTAGCCAACTGGGAGGTAACGTCCATGGAACCAAAGCCCTCCTGCTGCTGGTTATATGTTGCAGTGAGAGATGGAGGCAGGCAAGGACAGAGGGTAAGCTGGGGGCTGCAAGAGGAGGCAGGGTGTCTTCTGCAAACAGATACTGTACAGCTTCCATCCAGCGCTATAGCATGTAAAGGGAGGACTTTTGCCTGTCTCTGTGCGGTTAAAGCAGCTTCTGTGATATCAAGCCTTGTGTAACTTGAATCTGAACTGAATGACGTTGTTTTTTAAGTCATATTAACTAATAAGAAGAAGCCACCCACATGCAAACCAAATCAAAAAGCACCTCGTTCCTCCCCTCCCTCGTTCCCTGAGGCTTGGCCCTGTTTGAGGCATCCTGCTATTCTGCAGCTTTTCTCACTCTGCTTGTTGGATGCACAGCTCCTTCAGTGGTATGTAATCTTCTGCACACAGAAACTGCTACCAGCCCTGTCTAAATATGTTGCAGTGGGTGATGAAGAGAACCTGCTGGCTTGTAAGTATTCATTGCCCATTGTGGGGAAAGTTATTTTTGCATCAATTCAATGTATAAAACCATAGCTTGGAAGGGGAAACGGCATTCAACCAAAAGTGTTTGAGGTAGGACCTGAAAGGAATCCTTGTGGAAGGACGCATTTTCATGGAATAACTCTCCCTCCACGCAGATCTTATTCCTGTTTGTCCACTGTGGGTCCCAGAGCTGAGGTCACTGCTTGGTACCAGTTTCTGGGAAGCAGCAGTATGCTGAGGCATCCCAACCAGGAGGAGTGCTCTGTTCTGTGCTGCTTGCTTAAAATATTAGGAAGTATAAATAGGTTGAAAAAAGCAGCTGTCTTGGAGAGTTCCCCTTCCCCCTCACTACATGAGGTCCTTGCATGGAGCAGGGGAGGTCTTCCTAAAACTGTTCTCCCTTCAAGCAGGAACCTCAGCGTTACGGACTGGGCACGTATCTGCTGTCTGGAAAGCAGTTACCCATCCTTTTTGCTTTAGTTACTTCTTAAAAGCAAAGATATAGCCATCCATGGGGGAATGAAGTCTGTGGGAGGAGAGAGAAGGGGGTGCTGGGAAGGATCCAGTTCCTTGTAGACAGCCTGGAGAAGCACCTTGTCCTGTCCTCTCATGACATCTCTTTGCCTGATGCTCTGCTCACTAGGGAACAGTAGGGAACTCTGTTCATTTCTGGAACCAGAACTGAATGAATAACTGAAATATATTCCAGCGTATAATGCACACCTCCTTCTGCTCTGGGTGCTGAACGCCTCTAACACAGCTCTTCGTTACCTAAACCTAACCCAACATAAAAGAAATGAGAGGTGACCTGTCTCCCTCTTCAGTGCCCCAGCAGGAAGGAAAGACGTGGCTGGCTAAGGACATGTCAGTACAGCTCAGCACTGGGAATTGCCTTCCACTTAGTCACCTTGTTTATGCCTTTTGTTACGACAGCGCCAAGGCTCTGGGCCTTGCCCGCTCCGTGTGTGCCCAGGTCAGATTCCATTGCCCAGTCCTGGAAACCCATCAAGCCTGCAGCATGCTACATAAAATTAAGCACTAAAGCATTTGTCACTGTGGCTCTAACTCCTTCCCCACACGCTCCTAATTTCCAGAGGGGAAAAGAAACACAAAAGCAATTACACTTTAATTCCTAAACTACTGCTTAACCCAGCAACCATGGGAGTCACTTGCAGCACCTTTCTGTTAGCACTTCCATGGGTCATTACCTTGCTGGGATTAACAGCCTCTCCCTCCCCCACATGTGCACCTTACCCCCATCACGCACAGCTCTCCTTGCTTTTCCTCAGGCACTAATGAGATTACCACTGAACCTGATTACAAGCAAAGGTGGAGCACTTTGACCAGTGAACCCATACCTGTTCGCGTGGTTGACCTTTAATGATCAAACTCAGTATGTGTGTAGTTTAAATTTTAAAAAAAACACGCTAGAGGCATCCACAAGGAGTACGGCCTTATTTGCCGTCAAAGCCTGACCCCTGGTGGAGAAACAGGGATATTGCCTTAGGTGACGTTGGACACAGGGTGTATGTTTTATTAATATTAGGGTTCAGAAGTTTGATTGTCTGAGATTGTAGTTATGATTTTAAGAAAATGGTAATATCCAACCCTCTAATTGTTTTGGAAATGTATGCAGCTCTGTGCAAGAGCTCTTCTTCCACCTTGCTGCTCCTTCATGAGTGCACAGTTTATAACAGGACAGTGATCCAGGATAACTGTCTATGTGCAAGAATAGACATGGAATAGAATTGAGATTCTCGGTGTCTGCCTGGGATGCTAGGGATCGCCTGTAAAAGGTCAAAAGTAGCAGCATGCGACTTGTATAAATGTGTGTCCTAGGAAAGGTGGTTTTTGTTCTTAGATTTGTAACAAAGTTTTGATGCATTTTCTCAATTGCACATTTCTCTCTCTCTCTCTGTCTTATAAACAATTTAAATAACCTTTATCAATAATTGGACTGTTCTGTCTGCTACTTGCCAGCAAAGGCAAAAATAAAAATTGCCCATTGTTTCATCATCATCCATATGCTCTCTGGTTATGTTCCATCATTCCTCCCCACACACATTTATGCATATGTGTTTTTACATGAAAGGGATGTGATGGATCACTGTAATTTGGTTTTATATAACATGCATGGTTCAAATATCTGTACCAGCCATATAACAAACACTAGAGAGGTCTCAGATAAAATCCCTCTTTAAACCGAACAAATCTGAAAAGCAAGGAGCTTACATTTAAGGCACCTGACTGGGATTTAGACCTGGGTTTAACTCCTGCCTTTTGTCACAGACTCTCTTCTGGGTAAGTCGTTGCCTCAGTTCCCTACCTCTGCAGTGGGATATTAGTAATCCTTCCCTGCAATATCTTGCTGGGATGTTGTAAAGATACCCCTATACCACACTGTTCACAATGATGGTTTCACATAAATGGCCAGTTTAGAGAGAGGCAACTTTTATACCAGATCATAAACAAATCACTCCAGTAGTTCAGCATGTTAAACATTTTGCTACACAACTAGTTTTTGTTTGCATAGCTGTTGCATAGAGCATGACTACTGAGAAAAGATTACCATTAATAATTCTTCATGACATCTTGCCTAGGGAAGAAGACCTGTGATGGGAAAATCCCCTTGTAGTTGGCAGTACCCGTCTACTGCTGGATTGCTACACTCCTGTACAATAGCTGAAGTGTGCCAAACCAGCACTGGGCTCCCTGCACAGACAAGTTTACATGCTAAAGGCAAGAGAGAGTATAGTACGGTAGATTTGTCTGCAAAAAAGCACAGTGCTTTGGAGATGGGAGGATGGGGGGGTTTAATGACCAGAACTTACAGAAGTACTTGAGTACTCGCGAGTCTTAGTAATCTAATAGCAGCACCTATTGTACTTAAGGATAAAATAAACACTGTGAGTGGTGCTCACAGTTTTGGCCAAGTGGGGTTGGTCCATGGGTTAGATCATGCTCCACATATCAGAATCGAGCCCCAGGGCCCCATGATGCCCTAATGGCTGGGATCTGGCTTGGAGGCCTGTGCTACCACTGCTCAGTTCCCAAGTGCTAGGATGAGGCTCTTTGCTGCCCTGCATGCCCTTCCAGTGTGCAGGGCCATGGCCTGCGGGGCTCTCCACCAATCTGTGGGGAGCCCATTGGCCAAATAACAAAGTGCCAGGGACTGGATCTGGCCCGTAGACCAAGGGTTAAGCATCCCAGCTGTAGCTTCTCTACTTCTGGCTACTGATACTTGTCTGCAATTGCTGAGACCTTATGAAAATGCCAACAGAATGAAAGATGTTGGGGAAGATTGTTGTTTTTGTCTAACCCTAACACTTGACTCAAACTTTCAAAAATAAGCGTCTAGGTGGGAACCACATGTGTGAATCAAAAGGTAGAAGTCACCTTTTAGAGCTTAATGGCTAGGGACACAAAGCCTGAGCCTTAATTGAGTCAATCTTTGCAAGTTAGTCTAACCTGCCTAGGTTGAACTGGTTTGTAACTGTGCTGACATTCCCTCTGGACTGGAGAAATGCAGGCATATGCCTGCAGTGGCTCAGGCTAGAAGACAGAGGACACTAGAGCAGCCCTCCCTTCCCTTCCATAGTGTTGAGCTTGTCAGGGGGTGGGGATGGCCAGGCCCCAACAGGATGCTCTGATTAGGGAGGGGTGTACACCCCCACCCTGTCTGCACCATCCCAGACTTTTCCCCACTTGCTGCTCAAGGGGTGGGGGTGTTGCCATACCCTAATCCTCAGCTAACACTCTGTGACAAAGAGGGCATGTGCAGTGCATGCATCTGTTGATAATACAGAGCTTTTCAATCTCCCTCTCCCTGCTTGTTCATATTGTCCGCAAACCTGACAGGCGAGGGAGCCAGCAGGAGGCTGATCACACAGCTGTAACACAGCCCGTCAACAAAACAACGGCTTCGTTCATTAGTTCAACCTCATCTTAAGCAGCTTTTTCCAAGCAATGAACGGAGGGACATTACTAGCTGACCTGCTGATTAGTTCCAAAAAGCCCTATTTTGCCTGCCTGTCCCAGTGAAACTGGACACACACCTTGCAGCATTAGCTAGCATACTACATGCCCAGAGTCCGTGTGCCTGGGATCCCTGGTTATGGGAGATGGGAGGAAGAGGGTAATCCTTGCTACTCACCCATTTGTAGCCAATCAGTGGTGAAGGTTCCAAAGAGACCTTGCAATGATTGTTTTAGTGAAAAATATTCCATAAAGCTATAACCACAAATTAATCCACTTAAGTTCTTAGGTTACTAAGACACTACCTCTTAGTGTCTTGCCCTTCACCACTGATTGGCTGAAAAGGCTGCTTGTCATAAGACTTCACCCCTCTCCACCAATTGGCAGCAAGGGGACTGGGCCACATGACTGACAGCCCTCACATTGTTTCATAGTTGGTAGGGTCAGAAGGGACCTGATCAGATCATCAAGTCTGACCCCCTGCCCTGGGCAGGAAAGAATGCTGGGGTCAAACATCTAGCCTCCTTTTAAAGACCCCCAGGGTACGGACGAGCACCACTTCGCTTGGAAGTTGGTTCCAGATCCTAGCTGCCCTGACAGTGAAGTAGCGCCTCCTGATATCTAGCCTGAATCTACTCTCTGCCAACTTATTGGCATTGTTCCTTGTTACTCCCGATTGTGCTCGGGGGAACATGGACTCTCCCATTGCCTGCTGGTCTCCCTTCGCCAATTTATAGATGGCCACCAGATCCCCTGTCAGCCTTATCTTGTGGAGGCTGAACAGGTTCAGGTCCCATAGCCTTTCCCCGTGGGGCCTACCCTGCTGCCCCCTGATTATGCAAGTGGCCCTCCTCTGGACTTTCTCGATGTTGTCCACATCCCTCTTGAAGTTTGACACCCAGAACTGGATGCAGCACTCCAACTGCGGCCTGACTAATGTCATATAGAGGGGCAGGATTACCTCCTTGGACCTACTCGTGATGCATCTGGGGATGCATGACAAGGTACGGTTGGCCTTCCTGACTGTATCCCCACATTGGCAGCCCATGTTCATTTTGGAGTCTATAACAACTCCAAGATCCTTTTCTGCCTCTGCACTGACAAGAAGGGAGTTCCCCAGCCTGTAGTTGTGGTGCTCGTTCTTCCTTCCTAGGTGCAGTACTTTGTACTTGTCAGTATTGAATCCCACCTTGTTCTCATCTGCCCACCCTTGTACCCTGTCCAGATCCAGCTGCAGCCTGTCCCTCTCTTCTAGCGTGCCCACTTCTCCCCACATCTTGGTGTCATCTGCGAATTTGAACAAGGTGCTTTATACCCCCTCATCCAAATCACTGATGAAGATGTTGAGCAGTGCGGGCCTGAGGACCGAGCCCTGGGGAACCCCACTGCCCACATCCTTCCAGGTTGAAAATGACCCATCCACCACCACTCTCTGGGTGCGGCCCTCCAGCCAACTGGTGACCCATCTGACTGTGTACGCATTGACCCCACAATCTCCTAATTTTTTAACAGGAATGGGGTGAGAGACAGTGTTGAAGGCCTTCCTAAAGTCCAGCAGACTATGTCCACTGCGACACCTGCATCCAAGGATTTTGTGACCCGATCATAGAAAGCCACCAGGTTGGTCTGACAGAACCTGCCTGTAATGAACCCGTGTTGGTTGCCCCTAAGCATACACTCCCCTGCTTGCCCCTTGCAGATGTGCACCTGGATAATTTTCTCAAAGAGCTTCCCCAGGACTGAGGTAAGACTAACAGGGCTATCATTTCCTGGGTCCTCCTTCCTCCCTTTTTTTGAAAATGGGGACCACCTTGGCCCTTTTCCAGTCCTCTGGCACCTCACCAGAGCACCATGAATGCTTGTAAAGCTGTGCCAGGGGTCCCTCAATGATCTCTGCTAATTCCCTCAGCACTGTGGGGTGGAGATTGTCACGACCTGCTGATTTGAACATGTCCAGTCCCACAAGAAGTTCCCTGACTAGGTCCTCACTGATCTTGGGCCTGGCTGCGCCTCCCCTGGGACCATCGGGGCTGCCAGTGGGGGGGCTGACCTGGTCCCTGCTCAGAAAAATGGAGGCAAAGAAATTGTTAAATAGGTTAGCTTTGTCATCTGGTGAGACCACCAGATTTCCTAGCGTGTCCTGCGGAGGTCCCACGTTACTCAGAATCTTCTTTTTACCCCCTATGTATTTAAAAAAGGATTTCTTGTTATCCTTGATCCAGGTCGCTAGTCCCAGTTCCATCTCCGCCATGGCCTTCCTAACAGCCCCCCCCTACAATCCCGAGCAACGGAGGCATAGTCCTCCCTAGTGATAGCCCCTCCCTTCCATTGGGTGTACACCTCTTTTTAGCTTTGAGACATTCCTGGAGGCTTTTGGTGAGCCATAGGGACCTTTGAGTACTTTTGCCCCCTTTGATCCATGTTGGGATTCCCACCCTCTGGGCTTGGAGAATCGTCTCCTTCAGGAACGACCACTCTTCTTGGACTCCCAACTCTCCACCCCTCTGGGACCTCAGTGCCTCCTCACAAACAATCAGCAGTGGGGTCAGGGCCACTTGACCAATCCAAGGTGTGGGGCAGGTCCACTGTAATCAGCCCATGAAAATGGTGGCTGACTGTGCAGTCTCCCTGTGAAATTGGTTGGCTACCTCCTCTAGTTGGACAGAACCGTATTCGTGAGCCACCTAAATTGATTCTGCATCTAGCAAAATATGGATAGATGCTTTCTGTTTGAAGGATACTGAAAAGCTCTGCATTTGTAAAAACCATGGTATAGGTGTAATATCTTCTGGAAACTGGATGGTTCAAGTATTATGAAAGTTGTATGGCCGTATGTTTGTCCCCTAGTAAATCCTAAGGGGCTACTGCTTTGATGACTGCTGGTTGAAAGGCAGCAATCTGCTTTCTTCTACAAGGATAAAATAAAGTCTGTCCCATATAAACATTTGTTGAAGTGTTAAGATTGTGTTTCAAAACGGAAATGGAAGCAATGTAATTTTATAAATACAGCTTTGCTGTCAGAGACAAAGACTTCCTGTTTTGGGATGTCAGGGGCATGTCTCTTTTCATTGTAAATGGTGAGAGATTTAACATAAAACTAATGTTTACTTCTTTCACTGTGTGCAGCACATTTCCCATATGACTACAGAGCTCTTATGCTTCATACAAACGCACTTAAATCTGTTTTTAGCAGGCCACAATGTTCTTATAAAAATAGAAATATTAAAAAAAAAAAGCAAATTTTCCTCTTACTTTCCAAACCACTCAGTTAGGAGCCCTGTCTCACCAATCTGAGTAAAGAACATCACCTCTAGAACTTGTTTAATTTGTCATGATTATTAGATGATAGTTACGAGAAACTAACCATAGTTTACCACTAACCAGCTCAGATTAAATTGCTTTTTATGCAGTTCCTTTTTTGATGTATTTTACTTCTGTTGTAAAGTGTGTGTGTGTGTGTGTGTTTTAATGCAATTGTCTCCATTTAAGAAATTAGTTCCTGCAGTACAATATCTGACCATGTTGCTTTCAAAATGAAAGACAAAAGAGTTAACTGTACTGACTGGAGATTTGGTCCATGATCATAGAGTTGTTTCTCAAGAGCCTAGTGTAAGAATTTATAAATGTATGTTAAGTAAAATAAACTAAAAGATAACATTTTTTTCTAATGAGGGTTTAATGTTTAAATAAAAATTTTGAAAGAGAAGATTTATGATTACCTTAGTTTATGATGCATTTTATCTCTAAACATTCAAAATTCATACCCAGAGCCAATTTCATGAACATAGCAGTGAGTTAGTTATGAAACCTGAGTTAGCGAGTGCAGCAGGAAAAATTGAGTGGTAGCTACTCAGTCTCATCCAACCAAAGCTGTGACTGCATGTAGAGATGAGCTCCGTCTCCCTTGAGATAGGATTTATGTTGGGTCTGAATCAATAGCTCTACTTGGAAGAGTGACCTTCATAGCTCCCTTGTAAATCATGGTTCAACACTCTGCACACTTTCCATCTGATTTGAAGGCACACAGCTGTTATAAATGAATAGACTCCTTGTCAGCGTGCAGGCCAGCTGCAGTAGATGAAGATGTCCATTAGAACTCATTAATGTAGTGTGGTAGATTATCAATTTCTGTTGTGATTTTTGGGTGGACTAATTTTAGCAATGTTGAAACAATGAAAAAATGTCCCATTGAATTTTATAAAGGCTGAAGGCTTTAATTTGCTCATTTTCCAAAAACTCTTTTTAGAAAAACACCAAAAGTTCTTCCATTTGTTTTTGTATGACAGTGTGTAAAAATACAACATTAAGTATGACAAGTGAAACCAGTTCCCAATCAGTTATTTTCCCACCCTGTTGGTACTGATCGGGTTTATGAATGTTGAAGGCTAAGACCAGAGGTAATTCTGGAAACTGAGTAACAGTTCACTGGACTGAAGACCAGAAGGTTTGATCCAAAACTGAAATATTTCATGTGATACCAACAACCTGGGCACAATGTAGTGGAGGATAAACTTCATGCTGCAGAGATGTTTCTCCCACAGTAGTGCTCGTTTCCCTTTTTCTTCAGCAATGAGTAAGCTAGATACCAAACTGGAACAAACAGGTTCAAATGGAAGTATGGTGTAACTGATACAGTTCTATTTACCTCTGAATTGGGCCAATCTCCTTTATTACCAGGGATCCAGGTTTTCTAATTTCCCACAAAAAATGGAAAAAAAATGCAGATTTTCCCCCTTACCTGAGAAAGACAAGAGATTTTTCATTTTAACAGAGAAACGCACAGATTTTCCACTTTTGCAGAGAGCTCTCTGAAGGCTGGCAGAGTTGCAGCCCATAAGGGGCTGGGAGGAGAGGGAGGATGGCGGTCAGGCAAGGGGTGCCATGTGCACACATTCACATGGCCCCAAGCAGCTTGGAGTAGCTCCCATAGGTAAGTCTGGGGACGGGGAGTTGGAGGAAGTTGAGCAGGCTGGGGCTTCTGCCCAGCCGTGTGGTGCATGGTGCTTGGGGTCTGGAGCCACGTGCAGCTGCAGGGCCCTGGTGGGGAGAGGGACTGGGCTGTGGGCAGCTTGCCCAGGGGGCAGGAGTGGGCTGGCTCCTTGCCACTGTGCACACTCCTAGGGAGGCCAATAGGGCATGTGCCCACGTGTGCATATGGTGGGGGTGGGTACAGGCTGCCCATGTGGGCTCAGGCTCTCTGCCCTTTTTTGGGGGCCTTCGCAGCCTAGTGGGCAGGACCCAGTGTGGCAGGGAGAGTGGGGCCAAGTGGGGAAGCTCATTACTGCTGCAAACACCACACTGCCATGGCAACGTACCCCCTGCTGGCCTGGCAGCAGGAGTGGCGGCGGCATGGAGTTGTGCTTCTGCCAGGCAGACTGGGGTGCCTCACCATGGTAGTGCTGGGCTTGCAGCAGCAGCAACGAGCTTCCCAACCCAGTTTCACCCTGCCTTGGTGGGTCCTGCTTAGTGGGCCACAGAGGCCATGGGGGAGGGCAGCAGGATGGGGAGCCCTGAGCCCACAGTGGGCAGCCTGCACCTGCCCCCACCCCCATGAGCTTTGCTTCAGCTGTGCTGCCCATAGGGGAGGAGGAGACAGCCTCCACACATACGCTCCACTGGAGCAGCAAACTGCTCCCGTGGGCAAGAGCCAGGGCTTAGATGCTGCTTCAGGGGGCAGAAGGCTGTGGACTAGGCCTGTGCAAAGTGGCTAGTACTCAATTTGGATTCAGCCAATTCAGGGGACAGTGATTCGATTTGGTGATTCGAATCACTGTCCCGAGTTGATTCAGCCAAATCTGATTTGGAGATTTGGCTGCCAATGAATTGGCCGAATCTCTGAATCCAAACAGACCTTGTGCCCTGCCTGCTCTCCCAGCCCCGCCCAGCCCCAGTGTGCCCGCTCTTTAAAAAAAAAAAAAAGTCCTGCAATTACTGGCTGCTGCCAAGTGGGGGAGTGATCCCTGCTGCACCTCACTGCCCAACACTGCATGGGGGGGCTCTGCTGTGAGCCCCCAGAGGCCCCAGTGGCTGCTGCAGCAGCTGGTGAGTGCAGGGCTTTTTCTTTTTTTTAAAGAACCAGGAACTGGGGCAGGCGGGGCAGCCACAGGGGAGGGCTAGGAGAGAGGGCAGGGGTTGGGGGGCTTGCGGCAGAGCAGCACAGGGCAGTGGGGATCACCACCCTGCCTGGCAACAGCCGGTGAGCACAGGGTTTTTGGGGGTTTTTTGAGCTGGGAGCTGAGGCTGGGTGGGCAGCCATGGGTGGAGGGGGGCTGGGTGAGCGGGTGGGGGTTTGGGGGCACAAGCAGGGTATGGGACCTGGCAGGGGTCCTCCCCATGGTCCTCTCCCACACCCACCCCCGCCCCCTACTTACCAGCACAGAGTCCGGGTCCAACTCCCTGTGGTGGCGAATGGGGACTGCCTGAATCTCTGAAGCTCTCCAAATATTTTCAAATTGATTTGGAGAGCTTTGAATTGATTTGAAACTGTCCCGGGGATACAAGCACGGGGGAGCAAGGAGCCCTGCCCATGGGGGAACCCAACCCTCCCCCCCGGCCAAAAAAACCCCCACTAAAAGGAGAAAACTTACCTCTCTTAGGATGCCAACAATCAGAGAGAACAAAGGAAAAACCCACGCAGTTCATTAGCTGTGCTTATCTGCAGCTGGAGCCAGGTGATGTCAGTGAGAGATGCTGCCTGGCGGATTCAAAAGCCGGCTCCAAGAAGGAGCGAGTGGGGATGCCGGGAGCAGAAGCTGCAGAGATCCCCCATGCCAGGTGCACCGAGCACTGATAGAAACAAGAAGATCTGACACAGAGGCTGGCGTCAGCACCAACAGGGTCAGAAGGAACGTCCCACACCTGCAGCAGACAGCATGGGAGCGCAGGACCCGAGGTGGCTCAGTGAAGAGTTGAGGAAGTGGATCCTAATCAAGGAGACATGCTAGGTTAAGGCTAGAGTTTGGTGGAGGGAAGAGGGCTGTACAGCCTGATACCCCCCTCCTTTTTCTTTTCAGTCTCTTCTTTATTTGACTGTAATTATAGCTGGGTAGGGTAGTTCCTTTCCTTTTCTCAGTCCGTTGGTTTTCTTTTCTCCCTCTTTTACTTTGATGCAGGCTCTCACTGATTACTTTGGTGTAGATATGTCTTAAGGGGACAGCAAGGAAATTCTGGTGGAGGAAAAGGGCAGCAGTAGCATACAGCTCCGGATGGAGCCACTGAGACATCTCTGCAGGCAGAACATCCAGAAACCCCTGGGTCAAGACAAAATGAAGGTCGGACTAATGAAAGCATAGGGAGAGTAAAGATCTGGAATTAACATCACCGGAGGGCAAGCTGCACTAAGATCTTGAGGCTTGTCTCAAGGGATGGCATATGGGCGGGGTGTAGGGGACGTGGAGCCCCATGTACATCTGCCGGGAGACGCGACAACTCCAGAGGTCCCCTCAACGGGAGTCCTCACCACTGAAAATCCATCCAAAGTTGTGGCAGGCGAGTTTTGGGATTTTCCCCGAAGTGACCGAGGGTCTCTTCCAGGATTGTACGAGGTCCCATCACTTCCAAAACCAGGTGCATGTGGTAAAGCTGCATGGCAGTGGATAACTGAACTGAGATGGGCACAGAACCTTTTTATTGGTCTCCTGATTTGATTTGGAGATTTTGGCCACCGGATTGGGCTGAATGTCCTCTGAATTGAATCAGCACCCGAAGCTTCACACAGCCCTACTGTGGACCCAGGTCCCTGGCCCTATAGCGTTGGCAGCTGGGGGCCCTGCTCTGGCAGGACTGGGAAGGGTGAGGAGGGTTGTAGGTGGGGAGTGAGGGGCCTGGATCTGTGTCCTGGTGAGCTAGGGGAGCAGGGGGAACTGATTTTCCATAATAATAAATCCAAAATCAAATACCAAAATTTACAGTCACTTAGAATTTATTTTATTATAGTGATTGAGGCACTGGTAGGCTTCCAAATTGCTTTAAAATTGTAAATATATCAATAAAGCATTGTATTCAACTGATACCTATATATAGAGTGGTGTTTCATTTTAATTGTGGATTTGGGGTTTTTAATCAGAGAATTTGCGGGGGCGGGGAGGAGAGGTTTAAATCAGAGATTTGTGGTTTTTAAACAGATAACATCAGGATCCCTGCTTATTATGTATACAGGATTTTGATAATGGTATATGATACTGTCAAGCCTGAAGTACTTAGTGGTGTGGAAGCATCAAAGACCCAGTTCTGAAAGTTAATTTAACTCCTGCTGAAAGTGATGATGCAGGTAAAGTTACATTTGGACTGTTTCAAAAGGACAGCAGCTGTTATGTTGTAGCAAAGAATAATGCAAATATAGCAAAAACATTCCAGCTTTAATACCAACTTTGAATACTTTAAAGGTAAATGGAATACCCATGCAGGTTACTATCACATATCTGCTATATGGGATCTTAAAAACCAAAGTGAGGTGTCTGTCTTCTTTTCAGTATCCCATGGTGCTTTCTGTAATAGGAAAGCACCATGCTGTGCAGTGAGTTGTGTTGTGAATCAGTGCTGTCCTCTACCATAGAAATGGTTATATTTTAGTTATTTTACACATGCAAGATGACCCCTTTGGAGACAAGTATGAATTAAAACCTAACATTAAAATGACACAGAAGAATACATTTAATTTGTAGCTTGTACAGGATTTGGTTCTAAAGATGATATTTAAAGAATGCCACCAGGTTTGCCCTCTTCCCCATGCATAATGTTGCAATAGAAAATCTGTTCGCATTTACTCTTAAAAGTATTGCCACCACCCTCATACCACCAGGAAATGATGCCACAACCACAAAGAACAAGTCTTCCTTTAAAATTCTTTTGAAAAAGGGAGCTAACTGCAGCTTCGAACAAGCTGTATTACCCTGAAAATAGGCTTAAGAAGCCTACTATGTACTACCTGATGCACACCACACCATACCAGGCGAGGTGGATGATATGCTTGTGCTGGAGACACTTCTGTCAGTAGATTTACCTCTAAAGTAAATTAGTCTTAAAAGTGCATATTGTACTCTTTAAATGGGTCTCAGCTCTACTTACGTTGCTTATATGCAACCTCATACACTATGAGTACATATTAACACAAAATCACCCCTCTCAAGGCCAGTGATTCTCAGGCAGGATACCAGGGCACCCAGAAGTGCCATGAGAGCCTTTTAAGGGAACCATGAGGTGTGACAAGATAAGCAGATAAATGCAGGCTCAGACTCTTAACTCAGGACCTGTCTGGCCAGTCTCCCGCCCCCACTGCAAGGAGGTAAGCATTGTAATAAATAAGTGCATTTTGTAAATGGGGTGTGCCAACCAATTCATAAAAGTTATGGAGGGGTGCCTCGAGCCTAAAAAGGTTGAGAACCACTGCTTTATGACAATAGTCAGAGACTGCAATAAAAAGAATAAAATTCAACTCACAAGCTTCAGTAATTCAATAATTTATTCATCTAAAAAAGTGTGTAAAAGTATATAGCTCTCATCCACAAGGTATATATGAATGACATTTAAAATGGAGGTCTTTATTATTATTGTTTCTTTTTATCAAAGTCTTTTTAGTGTACTGTACCAGCGATATACTGTAGATTTAAAATGAACTTCACATTTTTTTTTTGTTTTCTTTCAAATTGTTGGCTATATATAAAAGAAGCTCACTGCAAAATGCTCGGAGAAAAAAACAAAACAAAGAAATTCAGAACTCCCCAGAAATGTACAGCTTTTACATTTAAAAAAGGTTCTGAAATATACATACAAGCATGCTGGACATTCCCCGCCCCCTCCCTCCCTCTCCCTTTAGCTCAAACAACTGTAATAATAATAATTCTGATTTCAGCATGATTTCCAAAATTAGAAATAAAAAAAAAAATAAAATAACTTTTTCACTCTGTAGGAAAGCCAGGGCTTGTACATTTCAGATTAATTCAGTAAAAAACTCACAAGTAAAATAATGCATATTTAAGGGAAATATTATACAGACTTTTTCACACTGAAGTACATAAGATTTTTCTTTAAAATCTATTGCCATTCATTTATTTTGCACAAAAACGTATAAATATGTCACCAGCTTCTCTTAACTTAAAAAAATTAAATAAAAGATACCAGATGAAAACTACTCCTTGCTGCCCTTTTTTATTTTAAATTTTGCTTAGAACTGGGTTTCTGGGGAAGAAAAACCCCTAGATAAAAACAGCCTATTAAAAAAAAACAAAAACAAAATAATAATCCAAAGTTCAGATGAATCCTGGGAACAAATAACCCCAAAGTGGTAAAAGATTACAAATGTCTACTTTACATTTTTTCCTCCCCAAGTTAGATTTTTTATACAAGTTTACAATCTTCATCTTTTATGCTCTTCAAAAGGCCTTGAGAATTTTCTTTTCTGATTTAAGAAAAAATAGTACTGCAATATTTTTAAAGTCAATTTTACACTGTACACATTAGATACAAATGCTTTTTGATATCAGATTTTTTTTTACCTATACATTGCAAAGACACACCCACATGGGTAGTTTGAAGCAGAGAATGAAATTATCCATTTACAGATTACTCCTCTGCCTTCACCTTCCCATCCACACAAGTGTTTTTTTTAATATAATTTGTTTTAAACGTTACATTATCTCAAGAAAAATATTTTTTAAAATCATAGAATTTCATTTTTTTAACCAGAACATGAAAGTCTTTTGGAAGAACTTTAAAATTTGTAGGATTTTCTCCACAGATAACTAGAACGCCCAGCCTGATCAAAGTGCCCTGACCCCTCATAAGGAAGTCCATGCCTGCTGCACAGTGCAAGAACAAACATTAGAAAAGGGAGTTTAAATATAAACCCCTTGAAGCCTGGAATGAAGGAGTCATAAAAATACTTCAATTAGCCATTAACCTTTAAAAATGGCAATCATTTTACTAAACAAAGTAACTTTTCCACCACAGTGGCATAACTTCAAGTACTAATTTAATGATAATAATTTTAAAAATTATTTCTTTGAAATAATATTCCTATAGTCAGAAAAAATACACCAGATTTGTAACTGATTTAGTGTAAACAAAAAACCGTATTTTTGGATATGTACATGGACTAGTCTCCCCAGATCTGTGGGCGACTTGGGTTTCAGTAATAGTTTTCTAGCATCATTAAATTCACTGGAAATATATCTCAATCATAGCTCTACAATAGATTCATTTACCACTTGCAATTTGCCCTTATATTGGGCTTTAGAGTGTTCTCGCTCCCCATCCCTCTCTTCTTCCACCTGGTAGTGTTATCCTTCATTAAACACCGGTCATTTCTCGCTTTAATCAGGCTAAACACAGTTGAGAATTCCTTAAAAAACAGTGTGTTCTTACCAGAAAATGGTGACTATTTTGGAATTATGACCGTGCTCCCTATTTTGCAAATGTCTTCCTAACTGTGATTGTTATTAGCTCCATTCATGATTTCTAGGTCAGAAGAGTGAGAGGTATGTAGATATATAATCCTAATGCTGGAACTGAGCTGGGTTTTAGGATCATCTACTGTACCTGGTCCTTTATCATTTAAAACATAACCAAACCAAAAAATAAATAAACAAAATTAAAATATCTCCAGACCATTCACATCTATATGGACAGGTAACAAATGCATGCATTCATCCCAATCCACTCTGACAGGAACTCCAGGTAGACAAAAAACTCCATTAATTATGAGAGACTATAACTGTTTCTTCTTTTCTGTTAAGTCCCAGCTTATCATGATCAAAGAGCAAAATTACCTTTGGACAACCCAACCTGGTCGCTACAAGATTTTTACTTGTAGGGCTGAAACTGCTCTTAAATTATAAATCAGAGTTCCCAATGCAAAAGACATTGTCTTCATGTTCTTCTTTTCTTTTATTTCACATTGACCAGTAATTACTGGGCCACCAAACTAACACTGGCTTGAGGTTACTGTATATTTACTGTTTCTTGATTGAAGCTGCCAGAGATGTCAATGGGTAGATTAGTTTTAAACACTGAAGAATTCACGTGTGCTTATGGAGGAACAGAAGTACAGCACAGGACTGGTCTGAAGAGAAGCAAAGTTGTGACTTTTGCAGACTGTGGCACGTTTCTCAGATTGAGGGGAAAATAAAGCCAGAGGAACAAGTGCTTTTTTTTGTCTATTAAAGTATATTCATGATGGCATTGTACAACTGCGTGAGCACCACAAAGTGAACAGGAAGGCAGGAGCTGCGATCCTGAGTGGCAGGGTTGCATGTGAGCCAGGACAGTGCGTTGTACTGCTCCAAGACAAACCTGCAAAGGAGAGAGAAAAAACAAGAAGCATATTCCTACCTGAGGTAACTTTTTTTTAAAAAACGTATTCCTGACTTGCACACAAACTGCATGAGAAGAGGAAGGAGATTTGGCTGTAGAACTCTGATGATTTTTTTGGCAAATACCAAATTTACTAAACGGTTTTGGCCAACCCAAAACATTTTGAATTCAGAAAAGAAATTAGAGGGAGGGTGGAAGAGTATGGCTTCTCCTTTGGTGTCCACAGGGGTCTGGATACATACAGCCATTGAGTATTGAAAAATATGGGGTGAATCTATGTGATTAATTGAAATGCCTCCTCAGTGTTTCAGCAAGTACTTTGTTCTCATCACCTTAGGAAAGCAAAAAATTCAAAGCCAGAAAGGTGTTACCTCAAAACATCTGATGTTGTTTTTGAGTCGAGCGGGTGGGGAACCCGCTGAGAGTTCCTAGCTGGGAGAAGTTCATCTGTCTGAGCTACAGAGATATGGTGATGCAGCGAGGCCTATGGAATGAGAAAGACAAATGTAACGATTTCTGTAACAGAAGTTTCTGCAGATTTCACAATGAACACTGACTCACAAGAACATTTCCGAATAAGCAGATAGCTACATGGTGGGACAATTGCAACGCTGGTTAGCTGGCTTTAGAGTCTAGGAGCTGGACAGACTTCTCTATTGAATCCCAATCTTCAATTTGATTCTTGCATGCATGTCTGATACGATTCCAAGGGTCTTTTGTTTTGTTTTGTTTTTTGCAAGTCAGATGTCTCTGAAAAGCATGTTGGACCATGTTCCCTATGGCTGCAGGTACCAAAAAAAGTTACTTCAAGCACTGAAAGGCAGATTTTGGGACCAGTTAGTACCAGGACTAACATCCAGTGCACTGCTGAATCTCATAACGGGAGGTCTAAACTAGGGCTGGATAAGCAACCAATTGAAGTCTACAAAAAACATTTTGTTTCTTTACACAAGATTTATAAGGGGGCTACAAAGCATAAACAGCTGACATGGAGGAGACTGAGATGCCTACCCTAGAATAATTTACAGCCTGGGGGTTAGGGTTTTTACCTGAGAGATGAGAAGTTTCACCTCAAATTCCTGCTTTGAATCAGAGAGAGAAGATTTGAACCTGGGTCTCCCATAGCCCAGGTGAATATCTTAATCATATAATTAACTGTAATTATATGGCAAGCACCATACCGACCTTCAAAAGGCTGCCTTTGTGAAACTAGACCTTTTTGTTAAGAATGGCCAAAGATGAGTCATTTACTTCATAAAACAATGTTTCTGGTCAACCAGAAACTATTTTAATATTTCAGTTTGGCTTCCAAACCAAAAAATCAATTTTCTCACAGTCTTAATAAAAGCCCAATATAGGTTTCAGACAGGTTCTGTCTAGCCCCCATTTTTTTGAAGTAGCTAGGATTGAATTCCAATACCTGTATTATTTATGTTAAACTTTTTAAGTTTAATTGTCATGCAACCTGATCTCTAACTCCACCAATAGACCATTTCACTTTTCATGCCACTTCAGAATTTGAGCTCAAATTTAACAACTCAAACCAAACAACATTCTTGGTGGAAAATCAGAATAGCTACAGGAAACAATGTTTGTTATTCAATAAGTAGCCTCTTTTAGTGAATGCTAAGCAGATACCCCTCTTACGGTATCAGGATGCTGAATTGTTGGATCTGCCAAATTTCAGCTGACACACAAAAGACAGTCCTTGAAATGATTAAACTTAAATGCAAAACTCATGTGTTTAGTATTCTTTTGGACATCAGTGCTCATCCTTGATAGTCAATCAACAGCCTTACACTTGTTTTTTTCCCTGATGAGGAAAAAATGGGAAATAATGGTCACTTCAACAGCAGAATTACAGGAATGAATGTGATACCTTTGATAGGTAAAAAACCTCATGGTACTTGTAAAAGAGTTCAATTGTAATACGCAAACAGCAGAAACCATGATTATTCCATGTGTTGCTTGCTTAATTACTTGGAAGTTCTATTTGGGGTACATTATTCACCCTGATTCCCTGAACTTTAATATGCATAGCTTTGCTCAGGAGTATAGTTGAATCACATACTAAGCAAGCACTTATAAAATGTGTCAGTACTTGGATCTTTTGTAATGGGTAAGTTTTAGATTATGATGATTATTTACATCACAAGACTGGGATTTATAGAAATATACACTAAAGGAACTGAGTCCATGTCTTGCCCATTCAAGTTTTCACACTGTGTCCACTGTCATAC
The DNA here is from genome assembly GCF_052110815.1 of Crocodylus siamensis. Taxonomy (NCBI): domain Eukaryota; kingdom Metazoa; phylum Chordata; order Crocodylia; family Crocodylidae; genus Crocodylus; species Crocodylus siamensis. The sequence goes on from NC_143403.1 coordinate 52,250,991, forward strand.
CAATTAGCCTACATTTCTGGAGCTATTTAACCTGAATTTTTATTTTTTTGTGTTAACCGCAGCATGAGAACTGTTCCCTTTCCCTTAAGTTGCCCAAACTTGGAAACTGACAACCAGTTTGCTTTCCTTAGTTTTGCAAAGAATGGGAGTGTTTCAGTGTTTTGAAGTAGTCCTATTCCACTGTGCACTTGTGTGGTGCAGTCCAGCATTATGAACATGAACCCTGCAGAGGGGGAGCTCAGATTTGGGTTTCTGTAAGGAGGAGAGATGATGAAGTTACAGGAGGAGGCAGAAGCCCAAGCGGAAGAGGAAGTATTAATGGAAATACAGCCAACCATGTAATAGAACTGAAATGATAAAACAACTATTGAGTTTCAGACATAATCGTTTGAGATGCTGAACAAAGTTAAGGCTCTTGAGTAAAACTGGGTATCTGTTTTCCCTCCCATTTCCTCCCTCCAAGGATAGGATGTTAAGACAAACCTTCAAGAAAAGGGGGCACTGGTTTTGTGCCTGTGGACAGGATGACCAGAACCACTGTGGAAGATTCTCAGCTTTGGCAGTTGATACAAAATATCCTAGAGCAAGAGGCTGCTGCTTCAGCTCTTCAGGGGCTTCTCTAGAAAGAAGACGTTCTCCCTGGCTCTGAAGGAGGGGGGGAAAAACAAACCCAAAAGTGCATTATTACCAAGAAAATCAATCTGTTCATTCCTTTTTTCACTCTGTCACTGTTCCTTTTCTACCAACATCCACAGATATTCCCAGTTTACTCATCCCTCAGTTTTTAATCCAATCTTGACTAGTCACCAATGAACTATCATGATAATCTTAGGCTTTGCAGCACCTTTCCACTAGCTATTAATAGAGCTTTGTCAGACCAAACTATTTCATGCATATACCCTCATCTCTGGTAGTTGGGTTCTTCAGGGTTATGTTCCCAAGCCTCTGCTAGGCAGGGGCTTCTGGTTGTGGGGAGTAGGGCTGGGCAGGCCTTGCTGCTGCTGGGTCCTGCTGCCAGCTTCCTCTGGGTCCTACTGCCCTGGCCCCTGTCAGCAAATTGTGGCCAAAACGGTCTACTCCAATACCAACATGCTAGTAAAGACTATTAACTTGGTGTTTGTACATGACGCTTCTTTTCACTAGAATGAATAGTTCAGATATAAAAGAAAGGTTGGCATCTTCCCATCTGTGACTTACGGGAGGAAGGGAATGCAGGATAGAGACAGCAGTCTGACTACTCAGTTGTGAAGTTTGTTAAAAAAAGAGTACAAAATTGAAATATTTTAGCTTCCATTACCCTCTTGATAAGCTCCATACATCATCACATTACTGAATGGACAAGAAACTTTCTAAAGCTGAAAGATTGCCTTATCTTGCTAAATATGATAATTGCATGTAATGAGGTACTTGTAGAGACCTTTGCCTTTAGTAAGTATTCTTCCTCAATCACTTCTTATTCCTTCCACAAATTCAAGGAAGGTTACCTAGCGAGTTGAGAAATATTTCTAAACTGAACCCTATCACAGAACAGCCTACTAAAGCAATACACGTTTTGAGTCTGGAGGAGGAAAAACACCCATCAGATCCCACTCAACCCAAACTTGTTTAATAATGAAACGTTCAACACTAGCTTTTGAAGCAGCCTTTTATCCAGTAGTAATATCTCATTCAGGCATCAAAGAAAGTTAAACAGCCCATAAAAAAGTGGTTATGCTTGGAGAAGGCTGCAGCCTACCTGGCTGCAGGCACTTGGAAAATCCAACAGCAGACCTTGAAACTAGCTGCCGAGCAGCTGGACGCATACTGGTAAAATGCAGCAATCAATTATGGGTTACATGGGTGAAGGCTTGACCTTCCCTGACCCAGAAGGTAATGATCACACGCTGTTGCTTTTTTAAAACCAAAAATTACACCTCAATTACCAGGCCCTCGTTAATGGTTAAATGGAATTACTATGACAGGTTCACCCAGAAAAGATCTGTCCAGCTTTCCAAGCTTGCTGGTCGTTAACATTATGGCGCTGTTTCTACGTCAGTTTGACAAGAGTTTCCATTGAGGGTGAATAGTATAAAACCTCTGACAAACCCACTGTAAAATAGTCTCTAAATTCAATAAACGTGAGAAAGAAATCTACTGTTTGGTGCTCAGTGGCAGGAATGGATGGCTCTAGGAATGGGTAAAAGAATTTGGAACTTTTCCTCTTCTGTTTGTCAGTGTAAAACAACCCAGTGATTGAAGTTTGTAACTAACAGTCATTTGAGAAGTGAAATGGGGGATAAGTCTGTAGTGAACATGCATCAAGATAACTAAATACTACGGCTGTGCGAAGCTTCAGGTGGCAATTCGATTCAAAGGAGATTCGGCCTGATTTGGTGGCCAAATCTCCAAATCCAAATCAAATCAAGGGACCAATTAAAAGGTCCAAATTCATTCAGAGAGCTTTGATGATTTGGGCAGTTCCCAGTGGCTCCAGCAGGGAGCTGGAGCCAGGCTCAGAGCTGGTAAGTAGGGGATGGGAGGCCTGGGGGAGGGGGGAGAGGACCATGGGGGGGACTCCTGCCAGCCCCAGCTCCTGCCTGCTCCCCCAGCCCCCCCAACCCCTGCCTGCTCCCCCAGCCCCCCCATCCCAGCTCACTGGGTGCTGCCAGGAGGGGGGTGATCCTCGCTGTCCCCCACTGCCCCATGCTGCATGGGGGGCTCTGCAAGAACCCTCCTGACCCTCCCCTCGCTCCCCCAGCCCCCCCACAGCTGCCTCACCCGGGCCAGCTTCGGCCCTTTAAGAAAAAAAAAAGTGGGCAGGGAATGGGCCTGGGTGATTCAGAGATTTGGAGATTCAGCAGCAGCTGAATCTCCAAATCAGATTTGGCCAAATCGATTCAGGACAGTGATTCGAATTACCGAATCAAATCACTGTCCCCCGAACTGGCCGAGTCCGAAGTGAATGCTAGCCGCTTTGCACACACCTACTAAATACGCACTACAATTGGCACTCTGGCAACAATGGCAAGGAAATTAAATTATCTTGTCTTCTCATGCAGATGATTCATTAGGAGTCAGTTGAGGCACACTGGCAGCTGGGAAATACGACAAGCCTAAGATGTAGCTGTACCTGTTCTTTGGATAAACAAAGGGCTTTAAATGTCCAGACTGCCAATTTGGCACATTTTCCAACATGAAAATCACTGACTTTGGGTGGACTGAACGACTCTAAAGAGGAAAACAGTCACGTTTTGAGCACTATGCTACTGTGTCACACTGAATGAATTAGTAGCAGTCAAACACTGTTCTGGACTTTATATCATTCCAGATTTACAATTTCACTTCTTTTAAAGTGAAAAACCCCAGCCCACCAATGGTTAGGAAGTGAATAGATTGCCTGATTCTAAGCATATACACTGATTGTTACAAAGCAACCTAAATGTTCTAGTGGGCAGATTAATCCCCATTAACTTAGTTTATTTATAAGTTTAGTCTCTGACTAAAAAATTCTTAATTTTTTTTCTGCATGTTTCATCTTCAACCAACACTTTCTGAATAAAAGCCTTCCTGCTGCCAAATTACAAATGCAATACCTGCAGTTTCTGCATGTTTGGCATGGAAAGGATTCTGATAGGCATAAACAAAAACACCAGGAAGTCTCTTTACACAACAGAGACAGCCTGAGGAAGAGCCCTGCCAAACTCGCTTCAAGATTAGGCTAAATTTAATTCAACAGTCAACAATTCTTTCTTAAATTATCAAAATATAATTTGCATTTTAAATAAGCATTGATGCTGGAACCAGCTTCTCAAAAGCCACTTGAAGCAAAAAATATCTTGTAAGCAGCATGAGCCCAAGACTAATATTTTATTGAAGAAACAAAATTAGCATAAAATTCCAGCACCTGCAGAGTTTATGTTCTGACAAAAGTTATTGCTGGGAGAAATATTCTATTCAGCGGTTTATCTTTGAAAAAACTTCACAACCAGCTCAGGTCTATAACTGCTTTCTCAAATCCAACTGGCTGATACCAGAAACAGGTACACCCCAATATAATTTAGCAAAACAAAAATGCACTGTGCCACATCAGCTGGCTTTACACTAGAACCAGGGTGGGCAAAATGGTGGATCCAGGAGGTGGCCAGACTTCATTTCCCAGCAGCAGCCAGTTTCTACGGAGACCCGAGGGTGGTGGGGCCATAACAGCATGTGGGTAGGGTTTCCATGGAGACCGACCCAAACAGTGCTGGCAGAGCGCATGGCTGGGTGGGGAGCTGCTCCGGGGCTGGGGCCAGGGCCAGTGATAACAGCGTAGTCTGGAGCTGGGGCAGAGCTGTGATCCGCTGCCTGCATGCCCCTGCCCCGGGTGTGCAGGCAATGGATCACAACTCTACCCCAGCCCATACTGTCACCACCACAGGATCCCAGCCCTGGCCCCAGCCCCAAAGCAGCTACCTACACAGCTGCGTGCCCTGCCAGCACCACTTGGGTTGGTCTCCATGGAAACCCTAGCCCTGTGCTGTCATTTCCTTGCTGCAACTTGAGACCATTGGTCCTTGCTCTGTCATCTGCCACCACTGAGAACAGTCTAGCTCCATCCTCTTTGTAACCACCCTTCAGGTAGCTGAAGGCTGGCATTAAGTCCCCCGAAATCTTCTCTTTTTTAGACTAACTAAGCCCAGTTCCCTCAACCTCTCCTCATAAATCAGACATGCAGATGCCTGTAGATTGCAGACTGTGGATTTTCCTTAGCAAACAAAAGCTTTTGCAAATCCAATCCCACTGTGACTCACTCTGGAGTTGGCAACATAGAAAAATACAAGGCTAGAGGATGGTATCTAGCTAACACCTTCATTTTTTGTTAATAAGAATGTTTTTTCCTCTATTGATACTGTCTGCTGTTGGTTTGCTCAATTTTCAAGAACTGCAGAAAAAGCTATGTTAGAGTATGACTGTGTTTATGTGTGTGCATCCTGAAAGATAGAGATCCTTACCCTACTATGCTGGAAGTGAGATCCCACTCCAATCCCAGGGGAACCAGGAGAAGGGACTGGGGAAGAATTTGGAGGAGAGTGAAGATTCCCTGTGATTAAAATTCCAATGTCATTGTCCATGTCCTCTGGGAATGGGAGGTCAAACATGTCATCTGAAAGAAAAAAAAGAAAGCACCACCTTTAATCTGCTGTGCAGTTAAAAAAAAGACTTGAGTGCTGTTTACTGAGTCTAACATACGTTATACACAAAGTCCTTTTCCAGGATGCTCTTAAGACATCCTTGTGCTATACACTGAAAAAGCTGCCAAAGGTAAGCAGTACACATTTCATTATTTTACCCCGCTTAGTCAGCCCTTTTCACTTCAGTACTGGAGAATTAAAAATAAAAATAAGGTTGACACAGTGGATGATGTCTGCTAAAATTCTGCATTTTAGTGCGGGTCATATATGGACCAAAAAGACTACTTTTTGTGAAATCAGCTTGGTAGCAATCCAAATGGATGTAGTTTAGATTAAAATGAATTACATCTCCCAGCAGTTGGCCGCTGGGTGCTCTCAGCAATTTAACAATCAACAATATATTTGAAATAGGTAAAATGTAATTAAAATATACATCTAAAGTTACCTGCAGCAGGCATTGCACTTCTAAGTATGCTTGAGCGGTAAAAGGCCAGGGCTTCCGGAAACTACTCACAATACCTTGTCCTGTGACCTATCCAACCGACTTTAAGGCTAGGGACAGACAGTCAAAAAGCCTAAGCTTGAATTGATTTAATATTTGCAGGTTAGTTTTATCTGGCTAGGAACAAGCAGTTTTGTAACCAGACAGACATCCGAAAAATGCAGGGACATGCCCGCAGTGGCTCAGGCTAGAAGACACGGGGTGCTAGAGCAGCCCTCCCTTCCTTTCCACAGGGCTGAACTGAGGGGTGGGGTGGGGGGGAATGGTGTGGCTAGGCCCTGGCAGGACACTGTGATTAGGGAGGGATCCCCCCATCAGCATTTAACACCCCATAAGAAAACAAAGCCTTGTTCTTTACAAGCTCTTCTTAAACAGCTTTTTCCAAAGGAAAATGCACACTAGCCTCTGGCTTCTTTACTATTCATTCCATCCAGGAAGAGCACACACTAACTACAGATGCTTCTTCAGCCTGATGAAGGTTTCTGAAACCCAAAAGCTTGCTAAGAAAATTTTTTTCCAAATATTTAGTCTAATAAAAGATACCAGATTTACCCAAAGAAACTTGTCTGCCTTTTCTAAAGGAAGGAATGCAGGGATATTACACTACCTGAGCTGTTGATTACCTCCAAAAAGCCCTAAGTGAACACTGTCCTATCTGCCTTACATAGCATTAGCTAGCACACCACATGCTGGCTACAGTCTGTGCTATGGGAGAGAGGAGGAAGGGATCTCCGCTTAAGCAGTGAGTGGTGAGAGGCAGAGAGCGGGGCATGGGGAAGCCAGCAGATCCTGCTGTGCCTGCAAGTTTCTGCTGGAGTTCCAGCCAGGGAACAGAGGGGAGGGGCCAGCTCTGCTGTGGAGCAAAGAGCCCCGCCCAGCCCAGGCCAGAGAGCATGCTGGAAAGCTGGTGGTGTCTGGTTTACTTTAAACCAGCAAAGGGTCTGGGAAAAACACTGCATAAACCGGTATGACCCAAATCAAACTACCTTCAACTAGGTTTATCTCAAACTGGTTTCAGCCATTTTCAAACTAGTTTATGTGCACTGAACATCTGTTTTGTTACAGGTTTAAACCAGTTTCTGATCATTTAAACAGGTTTATGTGTAATGTCTGTCCCTAGCCTAAGGGTACTGCCCCAAAAGTTAAATACAAATCAGTGCTAGGGTAGCAGAATCTATAAACTTCTAAAATACAAGCGTGCAAATTAATTGTATAATCATTTTATCACTATATGTCATTTTGCTAGGGCTGTTTTTAATGATTTGCTTTAATTTACCTCTTGGACCAAAAGAGCAAACATGAAAACCTGAGAAGTTTTACTGGTTTAGCTCTTAAAAATTAAATAATGCGTTCATATCACTATTGTACTCTAGATCATACCAAATGATATAAGGGCACAAGGAAATCCTGGATTATTAAAAGAGAAAGGATAGTTTACGGCAGATTTCCACACCCCTCACCACCTGCTTGGAGAAAGGCCCATTCCTCTGTAACTGGATTTGCTCCCCAGGTGGAGCAGAATGAGGAATTACCCATGGAAGGTTTTTTTTAATCACTTCAACAAAAAAGGCTCTAGTGCAGTAAAGAGAGTCAATACCTAAACAATGCCCTGATACTATTTTGCCATTTATGCATTTGCTGTGGCTGCTACAGAAATGTGACAAGACACCAAATGGAAGCTGGAAATCATCCAGTTGAAAAGAGGAAAGGAGCTGGTCCGTGAAGCATACTCTTAAGGTGAATTCATTCTTAGGAGATTTTGGAAGTAGTTGGGAAAAAATCATTGGTTTTGAGAAAACACCCTAATAAAAAAAAAAATCACCTCTCCAGGGTTTTAGTTGGTATATAGACATTTTCTCATGCAAGTCAAAAGTCTGAATAGGTTGGGCCTAATGTCAAGTCCACTTAAGCCACTGAGCTGCCATACCATCTGACAAAGTAGGCTAACACCTATGAAAGCTATGCCTCTTTGAATCAGTCTCTAAGGTGCAATACTGCCCTGTCAGACTAACACAGCTAACTAGCCCTTCTCTGAACTCCCATGAGGCTGTAACTGTCACCCACATTACACAATTCCCATCACAAGTTGTCTTTCCTTTGAGTCTCAATTCAAAAGATAAATTGGACACTGAGAATATTTGTTCTCCAGAACATGAATATGCCATGCTGGCTAGACTGGAAAACTAGAATTACAAATCTTCATCTTCCTATTTTTTCTATGGCAAAAGATAGCAGTTTAGTCTTCTAAGCTAACAACCCAGTCTGTTGTTTCACTTAATTTCAAACAAAGACACCAGAATACGTGTTGATTTTCAGTACCTGTTCTTTTTAGCCAACAGTTGATTTTAAAAGGAAGTGTTTTCATCCATTTATATCTATGTTTATGTAATTATACATTACTTAATTGCTGGTGAAGATCATAAAATAATCTTAGCCCTTTTGACTTCCTGGTGGGAGGAGAAACCTTAACTCTTTTGCAAAAATTTGTACTGTTACTTTGAATTCTAGGGGTGTGTCCATGTCAATCTGCAGCTTGCTAAAACAAGTCCTCCATAAATATGGGAAGCATCTCTCTGATGACTGAACCATGTTAGAAGTACTTTTTGGAGCCCACAACAGATGCAGTTCTGGCAGGCTACCTGTCTGCTCTCTAGAATCTTTTAGGCTATAAATTTGATTTACCTGGAGTTCTCTGACAAATGGCAATCTGTCTCTTTTAAAATACTCTTGATAGTTGTTTGCTAAACTCAACTGAGCCTGTACACTTCTCTTTGCCATTAAAAGGGAGGGACTGATGTTACATTAAGGTTTTAGAGAGACTGAAACAATTTTGCTTACAGGCCTCAAAACAGTGTTGACTTGTTTTTTAAATTCAGCTTGTTTATGGTAATATGCTGGAAAGGTGGAAAAAGAGTCAGCAAATAAATTATGAAAGCACATCCTCATTGTTCAGTTGATAGAAAGACAAATTATGATACCGTGACTGATTCAGATGATGGAAAGTTACAAGAGTAAAAAACAAAGAAGAAAACATTACATTAAACGTCACCATGTATTTTCAAGGTATTTTTCTTACCCAGCTTTTTCAGGTAACAGAGGCACTAACAAACAGACTGATGATCTTTACAAGAAGGTCAGAACTACTACAAAAATCCTCTGCTGTGGGTGTGCACAGAGGATAGAGGAAGCCCAAATGCATTAATTAGAACAAGAGCCAATTATCCTGTTTTTATAGGCCAGAGTAATGGCACTGTACAAAAAATATATTTCTAGGTAGCTCTGCATATTCTTTAAAATATACAGTTGAAAGCAAAGAGAGAGTTTGTTAATACTTCATTGCTACACATGTGGTGTTTGAAAATAAAGACTGTAATTAACAAATCCCTTTCATTCTGATTAAATGAAAAAACAAGAGGACTTTTTGTCTTGGACTACTTGGACTAATTTGAAGCTGGCTTGCCGTGTTTGTGTGTGTTCAAACCCACATGGGCTGGTTATTTTCCTTCATCTTCTGCAGAGAGCATTAGATGGCAAAAACAATAAATTAATCTAGTTTATTAACTTCCCTCCTACAACCTCAGTAAACAAAATAGAACTAACGTCATGCTCTGCTTAGCATCCAAACCACAAATGAGATGCCTAATAGCTTAGGAGGCAGTTTAATTATTAAACACAGAACAGAGTTAAGAAAATTAAATTTAGCACCATTTTGGAAAACGCCAGGTCTTATACCTGATTCTAATTAGCATCTGAAGCATTGAAGGCCAGGTTAATGCAGGTTAAATATTTGTAAGCACTGCATTTGGTCAGGATTTGGGGGCCTTGAAAAGACAGCTGCATCTGTATTGAGGAATAGCTTCCCCTTCGTGAGGCCCACTGAAATTCCAGGAGAAGTAGATCAAAGGCAGCTACTTCATTAAAAATAGAGCAAGTATTTCTTTTCCATACTGTAATTTCCCCTTCAATATTTTTATCGTAAGGTTTTTTTTGCAACTATTCATTTAAATTGTTTTAAAGGCATTTTAAGACCCTTTTCAATATTAGTTAGAAGAAAAATTATTTGATAAAGTATTAAAATAACTAATCCTGCTGATTCAATACATAACAGGCTATGCCACCTCTTCTTGTTTCCTATGGGGCTGGTCTTGTTTGCCAAAATTATATTTAAAAAAAAACAAACAAGATCCTCTTTATGCATTGTATATATGGCACTATTGTTTTAATTACCTGGATCTTTTTAATTAAAATATTGTCCCAATCAACTAAAGGGAAATATGCAATTAGGATACAGTAGATACAAAGTCACAACAGGAAAGAAAATTCCATGTTACAGGTACAAAAAACTCCCAAAATACAAACTATCTGCAGTTTTGCCTTCAGAGCCATTTATACGTTGGGCCACTTAAAAAAGTTAAATTTGCTTGCTGACTTGTCAGAAGAAGGGAGAGGTAGTCTGTAAGGTACAAATCTATCTTGCCTTCTGCTTGTCAGAAGAAAACATGGTTATTGGCTAGGTTACTAAAGAGGCTGCTCAGAAAGATACTGTTTTCCACCACTCCCATCAGAGTTATTCCTATTCAAATTAAAGTGTTCTGTGACCTGTGTAGAATTAGTCTCTCCATAGTTTTGGTGCTGTCAGACACAGTTGTGCTCTAGACCTGTATTTTTAGTAAGCCATGGGCCTACCATACATGGCTCATGAGTGAACTTACCATTGTTGGGGCTGAATCCATCTTCATTGGGATAATGTGCTGGAGCTACCTGGATAGTGGCAGAGGTTGGAAACACCAGGATGTGTGTACAAGAAGCATCCTGAGGGGTATTCAGCTGAGATGACTGCAGATTCAGTGCAGTACTGCGCCCAAACACTGATCCCATAGTGACAGCATCTTTCAGGACAAAAATACAGGGGAAACCATTTATAGTCTTTCAGGTATGAGTATTATCTTATATATGCTCTCTCTCTATATGTGCACTTAGTTAAGTTGCTGTGCATCTGACTTAGTTTGGCATTATAACATGATGGTTAAGATTTTTTTTTATTTTTAGTTTTAAAAGGATATTTACTAGTAAAAGCATTAAATTAAGGTGTATAGAGCTACGTGTCACCTGAATTCTTACACTATAGCTCATTCCCCATTTATTTCTGTCAAGAGTTCTGTCCCTTTCTACTGCTTCTCAAGGGGAAATGGACAAAGAGGACAGAGGAAAGAGAGATTTAAAAATCTGCCCCTCAAAATTAGATTTCTAAAGCAAGACATTTATTATTAAAATGCACCACCACCTTTTGTTTAAACCTGGGTATTATTTGTATCATATAGCACCCCATGCTGGATGGCATTAAAAAGAGTAATTTGCCTCCCACGTTTTGAGAAGCATTATATGAGGGTGAATGGTTTTAGAGTCATTGTAGTTCTTATGTACTGGATCTTATTTTAGCAAGAAAATCTGACCTAATCTGCTCTTAATAATGATTTGTAAATTAAAAAACAAAATTCAAAAAAATATACAAAATGTCAAATGCAGGAGTTCATATCAGACAGAGAAGACATGCATACACAAAGAATGATGACAAAAAAACCAACTAAAACTATACTTGAAATGAGGCAAGGAAGAGGGAAAATACTGTTAAAACTAATTAAAACAGGAAAACTTCAAAACAAAAAACTATTCCAGACTTAGCAACTGCTCTCAACTATCTACAGGGAAGCTTCACAAATGGAACTTCACTATGGTTTTCTAGTGGATGGCTGAACGTAATAATTTTTTCAACACTTTAGGAATATGAAGGCTGTGATGGCTTTCGTTCTAGATTTCAATGAAATACACTCAACAACCCAACCTAACCTCCCCTCCTCCAATTCCTTCATTAAAAATGTATTCCTAAAGCAGGAGTTTTTGCAGTCCTCCTTGCATCACAGTCTATACAGCTGTAACATTTTAACTGAGAATTTGACCCAGCTTTTCTTCAAAGCGTCATTTTCCCATTGAGCAAACCAGGACCACCATCCTTTTGGTAGTGACACAAAGCAGTTTCCTTCCTAGCAGCAAACTGCTCCAATGTAACCACTGGACTCCATCTGCTACTATAGTCCACTGGGCTGGTCCAAGCTGTACTTTATCATGCTCTTCCCATTTAAGCAGTGAAAGGTCTTCCAGCTTGGCACGCTTCCAATGTGGACTTCAGGCCAAAAGAAGAGGTCTTAGTAGCATTTCTATCTGCTAGTGTTTTTGTAGTTGGCTGAAATTTACCTGGCATCACAACAAATGACCCCTGGGGCTCCATGGCAACCAGGCAGGCACTAAGGATAGAAGGAGAATCTGCTGATGAAATCCCACACATGCGGCACACCTCCTTTAGCTGTTTGCTGATTGTCTGCAGTGAACACTCCCCAAGGAGGATACTCCAGTCTGAAATGCAGAAATGCAAAATTAGCTTCAAGAGAACTGAATGAAAGCCTGGTTAACTATCAGAGTAATGTTTTTGTTCTGTGAAATATGCCACAGCTTGGGAGAAAATACCGCATGTTAGTAACACTTCCTATTTCTATAGCACCTCCTATCTAGAGATCTCAGTCACTAAAAATGTTAACTAATTAAGCCTCAAAGCACCCCTTTGAGATAGAGAAATACAATCCCTATTTTATAGGCACAGGAGGAACAGGCACAGACTGTGACCTTGAGCAAGTCACTTAAAGTGATTGCATTAAAGTTAGGAACAGAGCCAAGGTCTACCGGAAGTTGAACTTTAACCACTACAATACATTTCCTCTTATTGGGAAAGGAAAGATGACCAGGAGAGCACCAGGAGAGATGTGGATAGGGATTTAGAAAATTATTGTAAAGTGTGTGCTGATTTCTGGTTTAGGAGACATTGCTTCACTTGTTCTACTGTATCACCACTCAGAATACTTTTCAGTAACAAAACTAACAATGTTAGTATTAGCAAGCTCTTAATTTCTAACATGGGCTTTTAAGTCAAATACCCCATCTTGGTGGGAGAGGGGGTATTCCTCAGCTGTTGGTGCTGGATCCTTAAAGATTCGTTCGCTTTGCTGTCATCTAAACCTCATCTCTTATCCCTAAAGTCTTACTTGTCTGCACATGGATCCTACTGCAAAATAAGATTCGGTGTAAATGTAATGTATACACATTTATTCTGCACTGTGAACAAAAACAAAGTCTGTAGTTTACTAAACAAGGTGATTTCTGGCATTGCATTAGAGACCTATTCTGCACTAAGTGTGGTTTCTGAAGTTTAATTCATTTCCCAAGTGGACCAAGCTAAACTGTAACAAAGTACCCAGTGCATAAGAGTATCCACACAGAGAGGTGGTGGGAAATGCCTATTGCAGAGCAGCTGTTCTGACCTACCTCTCCTTATAGAAAAGTTGTAAGTGCATTACTGCAAAGCAGCGCTGGAGTTGAGCTGGCTTAGTAAGCAAAAAATTGTGTTCTTATTTGCAGGTTTCTGGTCAACAGAATCTAACACATTGCTCTGTGAAGTGGGTCAGCCTAATATTTATGTTTTTGCAAAAGATTAATAATGTGCAAAAGGAAAATATTTAGCATTTATAAATATAAGTGGCATGGAACTCTTGAGTCCAAAGATCAGTTTTACAGGTCTGCCTATATAATCAGTCATACAAACAATTTTTCTTATGAATTTTTATTTGCTTATAGCAATTCACAGAACCAGTATGACACTCTAAGCACTGTGTCAGTGAGGGATTACAGAAATTGGAGTGGCTGAAAGCTCTTGGCCTTTGGCCTCTTAACTCAGGATGCACCCAGAACATGCAGTAATCCTACTGAAATATACTGCCTGTCATGCCCTATTACTTAAATATCACTCCTGAGCTAGCGTCTTTACTTCAAGATCTCTTCTCAACTATACTGATCCTTTTCCAAAAGAGGAAATGGAAATAAGCCTCTTTTCAGATGAGCAGCATGCTGCAAAAGGGAGTGCTTAGAATGGGAGTGCTGGGTCAACATGAATTCCATGTAAAAACCCTCACAAAATGCCACAGTTTAAAAAAAAAAAAAAAAAAGCAACCTGTCTCTTCTCAGAGGGTTTTCATTGGGATTATTGATCCAGCTTTTTAAGATTGTGACAGAGGATATTCTATAAAATAAAAGCAGACAAAGACCCCAAGTCTATGGACAGCAGTTACACATAAACCAGTTTAAGTAATCACAAACTGTTTTAAACCTGTAACAGAACAGAAGCTCGGTACACATAATCAGTTTCAAAATGGCTGAAACTGGTTTAACATTTCATAGATTTCATAGACATCAAGGCTGGAAGGGACCTCAGAAGATCACTGAGTCCAGCTCCCCGCTCGAAGGGCAGGAAGTCAGCTGGGGTCATAGGATCCCAGCAAGATAAGCATCCAATTTGCTCTTGAAGGTGTTCAATGTAGGTGCTTGAACCACATCCAATGGCAGACGGTTCCAGACTTTGGGGGCTTGGACAGTAAAGAAGTTCTTCCTTATGTCCAGCCTGAAACGGTCTTGCAGGAGTTTATAACCATTAGACCTTGTCATCCCTTGGGGCACTCTGGTGAACAAACGTTCCCCCAGATACTTTTATAGACAGTCATCAGATCACCCCTGAGCCTACGCTTTTCCAGGCTAAGAGTCCCATGGCTCTCAGCCTGTCATCGTAAGGTCTGCTTTCCTGACCTCTGATCATGCGTGTGGCTCTTCTCTGAACTCTCTCAAGCTTCTCCATGTCCTTTTTGAATTGTGGAGCCCAAAACTGGACGCAGTACTCCAGCTGCGGCCTCACCAAGGCCGAGTACAAGGGGAGACTGATGTCCCGGGATTTGCTTGAGAAGCATCTATGGATGCAAGCCAGTGTTTTGGTCACTTTACTAACCGCAGCATTGGATTGAAGGCTCATGTTCATCTTGTGGTCAGTCATAACCCCCAAGTCTCTTTCTTCTGTAGTACTAGCCAGCATAGCACTGCCGAGCCTATAAGGATGCTGCATAGTTTTCCTCCCAAGGTGGAGAACCTTGCATTTTTCAGTGTTAAACACCATCAGGTTCTCACCTGCCCATTTGCTGAGCCTGTCCAGGTCTGCCTGGATTGCCCTCCTGTCTTCAGGTATGGATGCTTTGCCCCAAAGTTTGGTGTCATCGGCAAACTTGGCCAGTCCGCTTCTGACTCCAATGTCTACATCATTAATGAAGATGTTGAACAACATGGGTCCAAGGACAGAGCCTCGGGGGACCCCACTGGTCACAGGGCACCATGATGATTGACTTCTGTCAATTACCACCCTCTGTGTCTGACCATGGAGCCAATTTTCCAGCCAGCAGATGGTGGTGGACCCAAGGCCACAATTGGCCAGTTTCACCAAGAGGTGATCATGGGATACCAGATAGAAGGCTTTTTTGAAGTCAAGATATATGACATCAATCTCTTCTCCCTTGTCCAGGTGATAGGTCACCTGGTCACAGAAGGAAATGAGATTGGTCAAGCAAGACCTACCCACAACAAACCTGTGCTGGCTGTCCCTCAGGATGTTGGCAATGGCCAGTCCATTAAGGATGGCCTCTTTAATAAACTTTTCTAAGACCTTCTCAGGGACAGAAGCCAAGCTGATGGGCCTATAGTTAGCCAGATCCACTTTCCTCCCTTTCTTGAAGATAGGCACCACATTGGCCTTCTTCCAGTCTTCTGGCACTACACCAGAGTGCCAGGAGTTTTCAAAGATCCATGCCAGAGGCTGGGCTATGATGCTCGCCAGCTCCTTGAGTACCTGGGGGTGTAGATTGTCAGGGCCGGCTGACTTGAAGGTATCCAGCCTCTCAAGGTGTTCCTTCATGAGGTCAGCATTGATGGAGGGCAGGGGATCTCCCTCACTCGGACCTCCCTGTCCCGTGGTGGGCATGGGCGTCCCATGGGACTGACGAAAGACTGACGCAAAGTACCCAAGTAATAGGTTGTTTTTTCCTGGGCATCAGTTGTCCCATTTGGTTCAGCAGGGGTCCAATGTTACCCCTGCTTTTCCTCTGGCTCCCCACATATCTGAAAAAGGACTTTTTATTGATCTTGATGCTGAAAGCTAGTTGGAGTTCAGTTGCAGCCCTGGCTTTCCTGGTCCAAGATAAACCTGGTTGAATGTACAATCAGACTTAATTGACTTGGGTCAAACTGGTCTATGAAACTTCTGCCCCAGACCTCTTCCAGGTTCAAGTTAAATCACAGCTCTCCAGCATCCCAGCATGCTTTTCAGCCCTGGGCTGTGCTGTCTGCTCCAGCAGAGAAAGGTTAGGGGGTAGGGGGGGAGAGGCAGGGACTCTTTCTCCCCCTTCCTCCAGGTAAACCCCAGTTGGGGTCTGGAGCCATGGAGGGGGGTTAAACCCCCCTTCCCCCGAGTATAGACCTGTCTTGCTGCTAAACTTACTGAAACTTACTGCTGTCTGCAACTGTGGACTACAAATCCCAGAGGCATCTGGAAGCAGGAAGAAGAAATGATGAGCAACCCTGCTCAGTTCTGCTTCTATGAGTCTGGACTGCAAATCCCAGAGATCTCAGGGGCAGCAGGAAGAGGAAGTGAACATGCAACCCATGCTGGCTACATGCCAGAGAGCTGTGTTTTAGTGCCTCCCAGTTTCTGGCTTGAGCCACTGCAGGCATGTGGGTGCATTTCTTGAATCAAAAGTAAATGCGAGTCCAGTTGTTTCTCAGTTTAATTTCTGCAGTTTAGCCTAAACTGCAAAGACTGAACTGATTCAGCCTCAGGCTTTTTGACCATCTGTACTTATCCCAAAATTCTATCCTCACAAAACAGTCTGGAGGAAACCTCATCTAAGCAAACTGACATTCACAGGTGAACTAGAGGAAGGGAACTGTTGATTTAAAAATCCAGTTCTTAAGCTGTCCTCCTTCACCCAACATACTAACTCCTATTCCTGTGGTTGGTAACTTAATCACTAACCAAGTTAGAACTCTTGCTTCCTGTTAAGGCCACATGTATATTCCTCCTTTACATACATTAGCTGGAAGACGGTAGTAAATTTCAGCTGCCTTTTTGTTACACTGACTGAAGCATCAGGTTTCTAAGCAGGTGCGCTAGTTTACTGTACAGAAGTGCAGACTCTTCAGTTTTAATGTTTTAAAATTATCCCCAAGCCCACAAATCTGGGATTGCTTTGAATGTGTTAACACAGCAGCTACATTTGCCTTTGGTGACTGATCGAAGAGGAACACACATACTGCTTAACTGATCTTTTTCCTCTTGTCTAGATTATCTTTGTGCTCCAATTCAATAGACACAGCACTAAATCCCTTATCAGAGCCCTAACGCTCACTCTGATTTTCACTACCCAGTCACCCATGCAAATCGGCATACAAAACAGCATCCTGATTCACAGGAGACGGTATGGAGCTCCTTTCAGAAACCACATATGCTCATAGTAAATTAAGAGGGTGAATTGCTGTTGAGGCACTCCTCTTTCAAACCATGTGCTTCAAATGTGTAATTTATCTCCCTGTTGGCTCAATCATGAGATACCTTGTCCTCCGAACAGAATCATCCACATGGCAGCATCAGAGCACTGCCTTATTGCAAGCCTCAAAACCTTACTTTTAAGACTGCTTCTGGTAATCGTTTCTTAAATGTTATAATAACATCTTAGTCCATTACATTCACAAGCCAATGCGGCTTTACTTCAACTGAGAGAACAAAGATTTATACAGAACTGTCATTCAGCTGGATTCCAAAAGAATTATAGATCTAATGGATTATAATCCATGAGCTACCAAAAACATTTCTGAGAGCTAACATTTTCATTTGATTTTCCAGAAAACCAGCAATGTATGAGAAACCGTACATTTCTATGAATTTACAAAATGAGATGACCTGCAATCTTACCTCAGCATATTTTAGTAACACCATGTTATTTGATCACTCTTTTATAATCCTGATCTGAATTTCATCTAGATTACTGAACATATTGTTCAGTATTCAGTAGCATAAGTTTCATCTGAAGTTTTACAAACAGTAATTCAGTACTTACTACTCCACTGTGGCAGATACTATGGGCCAAAGCCTTATTTTACATACTTCTAGGGTCAAACTTACACTATGATACTGTATTACAAAACCCAATATACTACAGAATACTTCAGTCTAGTATTACAACTCTCTTTATGATTGTTTTCATTATTGTGCTTTCCTCATTACTGCTAAACTTAAAACTGCACTGAATTACATTAGTTGCTTTATGCACTATAGTAGTAACTTTTAAATATGGATTCAAGACTGTAAAAGCAGATACTACAAAAGGAACTAGGTATTCTAAAGTGTCTTGATCTGTTCTGTCTTACCGGCGGAAGTGCCCATGTAGTGTGTGGACAGGGATAATGCTTAAGCCTTTTTAAAAGCTGTTTAAACAGCAAGCAAACAAACATACAAGCCAATTTAAAACTGTTTAAACCTCCTGAAATATTTCAAAAGTATACCTAGTTAATCAAATATCGAATTATTTTGAACTGGTCCTCCTTGAACCTGTTCAGTGTCATGTGAAACCAAGCTTCCCATGACTAGTGTGTGATCACTTCTCCAGGCATCCCATGCTGCACCGTTCCTCACTGCCCCAATCCCTGCACAGCAACTGGCTACTCTGGCATGCAGTTTGGTATGCTCCAACCTATGTTGCCTGCACTTGAACCAGTCCTGTTCCAGGCAGACTTGGGCTGGGAGAAGGGAGAATGGTTGTGGGGGTAGAGAAGATCCCCTGCTTCTGGGTTACCAGGGTTCTGGGTGCTCTGAGGGGTTACCAAATGTCTCTGCAGCTTTTAAACAGCACTATTACCAAGGCCAAAGTCAATTTGACTCCATTCCTGGTACCTGATGTGGAGAATCCTGGGTAACCCCACAAAGCACCTAGTACCCTGGGAATCCAGAATCAAGGATAACCGCTCTACCCATCTGGCCACCCTTCCCCTCACCTCATATCAGCCCATTAAGCAAGTCTTATACCTCCACTTAGCTCAAAACAAATTTCAAATTTTCATACCTTTCAACTCGCCATGGCCTAGTCGTCCAAGTCGCCCAATTACAACTCTCCAGGGAAGTGATGTCATTTGTACTATCCCAATGCACCATTCCCACAGCTTCTGCAGACCAATTTTACGTGCAGACAATTTGCTCCTCCTTGATCTAGAGATAAAAGGAGAAAAAGAATGGAAATGAAATATTTTCAGATTTCTCGTTCATATTTATTCCATTTCTTACTACCTACTCAAATTATTATGCTGTCACCATACCTACAAAAATGAGTTGCCTCACAGTTAGATATCAGAAACTGGTAAGTTTTTTTCATCTGCTTTTATTACTAGTACTGCAATAGTACCCAAAGATCCCAGTCAAACTGAGGATTGTACCAAAAGCACTTGAAGGTACTCTGTAGGCATTCATAAAACAAAACTAGAACTTCTTTCCTCTGCGCTTCATAAGCTGTGATAGAAAGCATCATTTTAAGAGTAATTCCCATCAACTGTAAGAGAGGTTACTATATAGTGGGTGCATCTACACATGCATTTGAACTGGGATCGATTTACTTGCTAGTAAACTACTCATGAGTTAACACGCCTGGGCAGGGACGTGGGAGTGGATTTGCTGCTCCTAGCAGCAAATTTGCTCCCACTTCCTGTGGCTCTGGAATGAGCCCTTTCTGCCACTGGGGGCACTCTAGGCTTCCCCTGGGTGCTATCCCAGGAGCTGGCAGGGAGCACCTGCCCTTGGGGGGCTACCTGCTGCTGGGGCAGGGACAATGTCCCCCTACCCCAGCAGCAGAGAGCTCCCAGCTCTGGCTCCCTGACTGGGACAAGTGACTTGGAAAAAGCTGCAGGGGAGGAGCATGTCCCAGTCCCCTGCCCTGATCTGCTGGTGGGACAGCTAGCAGTTAGCCCCTGACTGGGACAGTTCCTAGCCCCGACTCTGAAATTGAGAGGGGAAGGGGCTGGAGAGCCTGTTCCCTGATCAGCTCTTTAATTGTACACCTAAGTAAGGAACAGGCTGGAGAGCCTGTTCCCCACTCAGTTCTGTGAGTATGGAGCTGGATGGGGAACAAGCTGGGGAGTAGGTTGGGGAGCTTGTTCCCTGCTCAGCTCTGTGACCGCAGAGCTGGATAGAGAACAAGCTCCCCAGCCTCCACCAGCAAGGAGCTCCCAGCACCATTTCCGCGACTGTGAGGCCGATGCTTGGAGATCCTTATCATCCAACGCAAGCTGTTGTTATTGCTAGATCCTTATAAGGATCTCCCAGCCTGAGCCCCACAACCACAGAGTTCAGGTTGGGAGATAATCTCCTAGTGCGGGCCCCGCTGTTGTAGACCTGGCACTGGGAGATAAAAATCTCACAGCCCCCCATTTCTTGATCATGATGATGGAGTGGGGACTGGGAGATAATGATCTCCCTGCCCCTGCTCATCAATCGCAATCATGGAGCAAAGGGCTTGAAGTTCCCTGCTGCCAGGGCAGGGGGACATAGTCCTTGCCTGGCCTTCAGTGGCAGAGCCCACCTTAGCAGCAGGCAGCTTCCAGGGGCAGGGAGCAATCTTCCGCCCTCTGGTGGCTGGCTGACCAGGAGCAGATTTGCTTCTGGTCAAGCATCTACGTGTGCACTACTGTGCAATAACTACGTGCAGTGCATCCTTACTTGCCGTTGCAAGCACATTTGCAAATACATCCTTACTGGCAGTAAACTAAGCTACTTCACAGTAAAGTGTCTCATGTAGATGCACCCAGGGATGTACAAACACAGTGAAGAATAAGAAATATCAGCCCAGACTCATACAAAACTTAAAGGTTTTTACCTATTTGGCAAATCAATATTTACAATGCAGGTTTCCAACAGTTCACCATGGAGGTCAGTGCAGGATGCTAGGAGCCAGCGCTGGTCATGGGACAAACAATATCCAATGAAGAGCACGTTGTATTTCTGACTGGCTTCTCCAAATGTTTCTCCCAGTTCAGTTTGTTTGTCTTTGATGGGTGCCAGTATAAAAGGAGGTGAGTAGAGCTGGATTGCACTGGGTCGCTATGAATAAGGTCAACATCATCATCAATACAGCTATTAAAATTGTGTGCCAAAGAATACATAATATGGATTAGTGATACGCATGGAAAAAACATGAAGATAAAATAGACAGAAGCAGGTGCAAATGCTTTTTTGTAGGAATAATTTAGGCGAAGTGGCTGGAAAATGCGTCTCCTAGGTCTAAAATGCAGCATTGTTTCTGTACAACTGGACATAATACCAGTATTTACTTCTGTGTCTCAGCTACTATTCTCCATAATTTTATAAACATACAGCTCAGAGTTTTGTTTTCACTACATAAGGGCTGTTCAACTGGCTGCCTGAGGGCTGTATGCAGCCCCCAAGAGATTAACCATGCACCCCTTGGGTTCCCAGTACAAACACTACTCCCTTCACTGCTCTCCTGCTACTGCTGTCAGAGTCTTCAGGCTTCTCCTCCCTCCTCTAGCTTCTACTTTCTACCCCTGCTCCCGGGGGTAGAACAGGGCAGGGCAGGGCAGCAGTGTGGCCCATGGAGCTGAAAAAGCCTGTTGCTGGCAGGCTTGGGGGACCCTGGGGCCTTGGCATGACAGTGCCAATGCAGCGTGAGGAGGGCTGCCGTCTGCACTGGGCATGGCAGCACATCAGAAGTTGGACACCCCTGCACTATATCATCATCTCTAGTACCTTGAAAAGAATCAGCTGCTGGCTATTCCAAGTATTTCACATGCTCACTCTTTCTGATTTCCAAGAACAGTGAATGCATTTCTTAAACAGGACTCCTTGGCCCCCCAGTACAGGTACTAACCTCTGGGTTCTTGAGGGTCATCTCAATGCTGGCAGCAGGCCCAAAGCCAGTAAGAGACTTAATATGGATCTGTGTGGGCAATGGTCTTCTGCACTGGCAGTACACTGAAAATGCCAAAGACTTCAAGTGTTGAATGTAGAAAACCTGCTCATCCTTCATTGTCTGCAGCATGTACTGGCAAGGCACAATCTGTACATTTACATAAAAAACAATAAAAATCAGTATTAAAAGCTTGTTTCTCAACCCCAAAAGTATACCACAAAACAACTCAAATTAATGTTTATTTAAAGTGCCCTTCATTAATGACTTAGAAACAGAGACTTTCTATGTTCGTTCTCTATTATTTATTATTTGTATCATGGAAGTGACTACAAGTTCCTGTCAGGATTATGGCACCATTTTGCAAGGTTCTGTGAAAACACTATTTATTTTACATAATTTATTTCAATATTTAAGGATGTAAACTCTCAAGAGCACTTTAGAAAAAAAATCCTGTTGTCTGGCAGCTCACGACTGCCTAAATGCTGTGAAATAAAATTATCTGTGTGCTAAACAAGCAAATGTATTTAAAAATCTGGATGTGTTGAATGACCAGCATGTCCTACTGCATACTTCTCATGTTGATGTCTTCACAAATGCTACTGAACATAAAATGGAACGATTGACCCACCCAGGTTTCTACTACATTTCAGGTCTCATGTAGCATTGGCCTTACATTGTACTTTGAAAGGGCATTTGACTAATTATGTATGTTTGCTCTGTGGGGAGTGCACTATACAAAGAGCCTACTGCGCTATACAAAGAGCCTATTGATTGGTGGGATTTAAAAAAATACCCTAAGACGGCAGGCAAGTTTTTATTTTTAACTTTACAATGAGTCAATAAAACCAGGATTGCAAAGTACACGTCACGTTCGATCAGATCACTAGCTTGTCTGTAAGGGGAGGACAAACTTTACTCCAAGCTCACTAAACGTATGACAGTAAAGGTAGACTTACACCAAAAGCCTATACCCAAATATTTCCAATATACGCAAGAGTTTTTGGTTTATATCTGACTTTCTGGATGGCCCTACCAAAATCCTGGAAGCCTGAGAACTCTGATTCAGAGACAGCTTTCCAATTGCCATTTAGTTTAAAAACAAAAAACAACTATGCTTCATTCCAACTATAAAATAAATCTGGAACCACTAAGTCTTGTGATTTGACAATCACGTTTGAGATCCGGGTTGCCCGTGGACATGTGTATACCTCCCTCCCTCCTTCTCTCAAACATCTCTTCACCATGTATTCCATTATGAAACTAGCCCCCTAACTAACATGGGGTTGTATGGATGTTTGCTGCAGTAGTGTGTTTTGCTAGGAACATGTAGTTTGGTAAAGGACTTTTACTAAAGCCTATCAATGAGAGAGACAAGGAAAGAACTGTGATTTGACATTACCAGGACCCACTTCTTGCTCTTAAAACTATCTGCTGTATCCGTAGTCAAATACACAGATCATGGATTGGATGCCTCAGCCATTTTCAGACTCACCGACAACTCCCGTTTACTGGAAGACTGTCCTCTTATCGAGGGACTGCTGTCACACTGAGTTTAGTTAAGTGAGTGGCATCTTTAGGGAGGTAAAGCTAAACTTTCAATGCATCAATTTGTGAGATAAAGAGGTCCTGGCTCTTCTATTCTTAATTAAATAACAATTATGACAGTTGGTACTGCTCCTCTTATTTTGTTCATTTTAATTTCTCCTTTTTTGTTTTAAATGTTAACTGCTGCTCCTAGGACTCTGGAATTGCTGCCTTTACACAGAGAGCTGCCTTGTGAGATAACTTGTGCCTGCAATGCTAAATGGCATTGCTATGACCCACATAGTGGTTAGTTGCACATAAAGCAGTGCAACTAACCACTCGTCCCTCTCCCCACCCAGTACTGAAATGTTTCTCCAGAAACAATATGGACTTCCAGTGATGAAGATGACCATATAAAATTTGAGTGGTTGAGTGATTTAGTGCCAACTTGCATAGCAAGTACAGGAGAAACAAACAAAGAAAATGGCCTTTCAGAAATAGAATAAGTGATTCAAAAAGCATGTTTTAAATGAAAATCCCTTTTATATTCAGAACTGAGTTTACAATGTCTAAGATAAGATCTTAGGGGCAGAGGCTTGTTGTTCACTAGGTTAATACAGTGCCTAGAAAATGGTTCACCCAAAAAATAGACATCAGAGAATAACAATAAAGCATGTGATATCTGTAGTGATGACCATCTGAGCATGTAGATAGATATATATTGTCTGCCATGTGTAATTACTACTTTTTTTTTTACAATGCGTAATTTGTTTAGCACAGTTTTAGTAGAAGGCTCTTCTCTACTGTACTGCAATACACCTATAAATATCTGCTTGGTTTTTGTATTTTAAATAATAATATTCTATATACCACACAGCAGCAATGGAGAAAAGGTGTTGTGCGAAGTAAATTCTGTTACTTTTTATTTAAAGAGCTGTCTGCTGTTTTGACTTTCATTGGCAAAATGTCATAAGTAAACCGCACTTCAGGTGCCCAGAAAATAACCATGATGCAGTAAAAACTGGCAAGCCCATTAATCATTTTACATAAACTGAAATCTAACTGTACTATTGATCTTCAGTAGCACAGCATCTTTTCACATTTCAGTCATTGAAATGAGTATGGTTTTTTGTATTTATAATTTTTTTGGTTGGGCCTAAATATTTCCTTGGAGTCGAACAGAACAAAATACTCAACTGTGATACTGATTTTATGTCAAACCTGTTCTGGTGATAGATGACTACAGAAATCCTTTAATACTACAATACAAATAAAGTAAAAGGCCAAGATTATTAGAAGTGACAAAAGTATTTTGTGCCCAATATATGACACCTTAATAGAATCCAGTTGTCAGAAAGGAATAAGAACCATCCTTCTGAAACACAGGAACCATTTAGGCCCCAAGGTGTCAAAGATATGGCCCCTGGGCTGCACCTGTACACAGGGCCATATTATCCGGTCCCTGGCACTGCCCATGGGTCTTGGAGTGACCCACAGGCAGCATGCAGGGTGCACTAGATGGCCTTGCACTCTGCAGGCTCTGCCAAGCTGCGCCACACAGGCTAAGTAGCACAGCAGGATTGAAATGCAGAACCGATCTGTGGGTCTGGTGCAGCCCATGGGACCAGATGAATTTTGGCAGCCCTGATTTAGGCTATCAAACTGAGGACTGAGAAAAAGACAAGCTGCTTTTGAAAATTATGGCAGAAGGTTTCTGCCTTTTTTCATGTGCATGTGCATACATGTATATAACAAGCTTTCTTCTCTTTGCATTCACTGGCTTACTCTGGTTTCGCATATATATTATAGTGGGTGGGTCTCTGAAAAAGATGTACGTAATCCATGGCAAGTGGTAGCAGCAACGGGCCAAGTACTGTTCATGATGATACCAATTTAATCCTTAAATAATTCCACAGTCAATAACTACTCCTGTATACAAAGAGTGTATGGCAATATATTGTTAAAAATCAGGTAGTAATAGAGTAGCACACCTTATCCAATGTAATGCTTTAGATATATGTTAATACATCATATATTAAATAATATGCATTAAATAATATGTTTTAAAAGTGAATCTAATAAACAGGCTGAGACATAGAACATACAGGCTAGGGACAGACATTCAAAAAGCCTGAGTCTGAATTGATTCAATCTTTGCAGGTTAGTCTAACTTGGCTAGGCTGAATCAGTTCATAACTGTACAGACATCCCAGAAATGCAGGCACATGCCTGCAGTGGCTCAGGCTAGAAGCTGGGGTAGGGGTGGGGGCATGGGGAAGCCCTTCCTTCCCTTCCCTTCCACAGTGCTGAGCTGAGGGGGTGCATGGCCAGGCCATAGAAGGACACTTTGAATAGGGAGGGGTCCCCCCACCCCACTTCTGACCAGCCCAGTAGGAAATTGATAACACAGTGTTAATCACTCCATTAAGAAAACAACAGAGGGGCATTACCAGCTATCTGCTGATGCTGCCTTTGTCCCATCTGCCACAGCAGGGACCATAGCCAGCACATGGTATGCTAGCTAATGATGAGAGGTGTCTGTGTAAGGCAGAGGGGATGGGGCAATCCCTGCTTAGCAGGGAGTGGAGAGGGGAGGGTGTAAGCAGGGGGAGGCCAGGCAGACTCCTGCAGTCTCTGCCAAGCTCCAGCCAGGGAACAGAGAGGAGCAGAGAGCCCCACCTAGTCCAGAAAGCATTCCGGGATGCTTGAGGAATCTGGTTTAACTTAAACGAGCAAGAGGTCTGGGACAGATATTGCCTAAACTGGTTTGATGCAGATCAGTTAAGTCTGATACTACATCCAACCAGGTTCATCTCAAACTTGTTTCAGCCATTTTCCAGCTGGTTTATGTCTACTGAACATCTGTTCTGTTACAAGCTAAACCAGTTTCTGATCACTTAAACTGGTTTATATGTAATGTCTGTCCCTAGCCACAACGTACAATCTTTCTGTAACACAATGCCAACACATACTATAGGCTAAGGAACCTAAACCATTGTTAGAAATCGTTTCACAGAGAACACAGGTGCTGGACCATGCACAAAAGTTTTATTTTAAGAGCACTAGAACACTATGTCTTTCTTAGCTACGTTTCCTGCATTAAGTCGCAACTAGGACATTATTTTAACATCGCATCGTATATACTCGCACACCACACGGACCTTCTCTCTCAAAAAACAGCCCTCCAAAATTGGGGTGCATGTCTTAAGCAGGGACGCTGATTTCTGCACCAGAACAGAAGCATGGGGACACTCTGAGGGCAGAGTGCAGCATGCAGTATCACAGTTAATTTTAACACTTTCACCATTGCTGCCAGTTTGGGATTGGATGCAATGAGGTTAAAGCTGTAGTTTTGACTGAGCAGTAGTGGTCAGGTTTAAGTCAGGATCTAGCTATGACTGGAAAAAACCTTTCAATTTGTTCTCCCACAATAAGGTGCATGACCTATTTTGGGAGCATGCCATAAGAAAGGAAATACAGCACTCTGTACATTTAATAATAATGTTGCAAACTTCACATTAACCATGTGCAGTTCCTGTCTTCCATTTCACATCATTGTCTCCTGCGGGTAGGAATATTATGCTATGCTAAAATGAGTCTGTAATGTAAAAAAAATGGAGTGAACAAGAATTACCTGGAGAATGAAAGAATTCCTCATGTTCTCAGGTAAGTTATCCAGCATTTCTGTGTAGCATCGCATCAAACTTAACAGCCAGAAATTGGCTGAGGCAGATTCCTCATCTGCGGTGTAGGTAAACGGATCCACCATATAGATGACAACTGCTGGAGGATAGGCATTGCTGTCTGCAGATTCTGGCTCAGTGGGAATTCCTATTCTCTCCCTCTCTGTAACACTAGAGACATACCTATTGTTAAGTGCAAAAGCAAATTACAATTTTTCTTTTCTTCATGTTGCAAGGGCATGAGAAGGTAAACAATGAGTCAGAAGGGAGGACCATTGAGTTCTTCTTATATTTATTTAGCATATGCAGCTTTGGAATATTGTTTCAGCCATCTTAAGGCTACCAGGTAGCACAGTAAATGGACGTAAGTCCACAATGTGGAACATGGTTTGAACGTGTCCACAAAGGCATTTGTTGTCACTGCAAATCTCCACTGGTATAGGTTTGAGGCACAGTGACCCTATCCAATTTGAAAATGGTTGAGAAGTACCCAATAACCGCGTGACCATTTAAATCCTGGTTGACTGACTGTAGGGTCAGAGACAACTGGTGATTGATTAGTGCTTGTGCTGACCCTTTTTTGTGCCATCAAATAAGTAAAGAAAAGCTGAAGGGTTTTGAAAGGGTAGACCATATTGGACATCTTCAGGAGACCTGAACTATTGGTGGGTTGAATATGTCCCAATGCACTGACAGCATAGGATTATCATGGACTCTGGCTAGTACGTTTACTTCAGCAACTGTGCAGCACAGATGAGGGGGAGCAATGTTACTAAGGACAGGTAACCATGAAAGTGGAGTGGGGTGCAATGTGCCTGATACAAGACACACTGTAGCATGCAGTGGGGTGTCCACTAGTACGCTGTGTGATGAACGAGTCCATACATGGGCACAGTATTCTGCAACTGAATAACACAGTGCAAAAGCTCTCTTGTTATACTGACAAAACAGAACTAAAAATGCAGCCCAAGAATAGTCACTGATAAGGAACTATATCTCCCCACAGGAGTACACTATGCCAGCATACTTCCTAAAAATAGTTTGTTAAAGATATTTTCCAGAAGACTAACACAATCCCACTTAATAGACCCAGAATAATCCAGCCCTGAGAAAATGGCCTAGTACCATGTCAGTAAATGACAAGATCTCTTTTTTTTTTTTACTTGTACTCACATATGCATAGTTTTTTAAGCTGAAGAAAGGTACCTGAATGATGGTGAATGGGACTGTGTGCCCACAAAAGAAATGCCACATAAGTAGTGATTTTTTTTCCAAGTGCCTCCCCCGTGACCATTAGCAACCAACATCCACATGTGATAAAATAGTCCAGATGACATTTTTTTCTGTTTGGACTGGCAACTAATGCCAGCCACAGTGAGGTATTCTGTGCAAATCACTGAAGTCATAGCAGCTTCAACCAGGGCTGGATTAGAACTTGTCACTTAGGAGTATGTATAGAAGCTGTTTTTTTCACCATTTAAAGCGCTTTAGTGCTGTAACTTAACAGAACTGCACAGCTTTACAGCATTTTAAAAATAGGTACAGCACTTTAAATTAACCCTTGTTAAATAAAGTATTAAATTTGAAGCACTCTATTTTACCGCACTTTAGCAACATATAGTGCTTTAAATAACTTCTGTATTCTGGTTAAATTTCTGGTGATTTTGCCAGTAATCCATGGGTTTTGCCAACTTGGTTAGTGCTCCCTGGCAGTGCCTGGTCCCAGCAAAGGGAAGGGGGTGAAAGGGACATGCTGCGGGTGGGACACACATACATATACATGCACACCCTGAGACCCTGCATGGATAGGAGGGGCCAGATGCTTGGATATACTATGGGTAGGACACATGCATGCATACCCACACATGCCCTCCACCCCCACATTCCCTGAGACCCTGTGTGGCTGGGAATCGGAGGCTTGGAGCAGGGCTGGGCACATGTGTGCATGTGTGTGTCTGTTGACCAGCCTTGTGGCAGATGCAGTGTTCACTCCCAGTGATGGGGACATGCCACGGGTGGGACACATACACATGCTTCCTGAGACCGTGCCTGGCTGGGGACTAGATGGTTGGAGCTGGGCTCTCAGCCTGGGTAAGAGCTGCTGTCTGGCCTATAGCAGAAGTGGTGCCTGCTCCTGCTGAGTGACAGCCTCTCATCCCAGCTCCACCTTCTTCACTGATCTGCTGCTGTCCAGAGTCTGCTGCAGCCCCAGGAGACTTTGGAGCACTCCCTGCTACCTAGCCTGGAAAGTACAGGGAGCCTCAGAGGCCTCTCCCCACCAAACACTGTTCTTCTGTCATGTTTAAGAGCACTATAAAGTTACAGTGCTATAAAAAGTGCTCTAAACTACAGCACTGTAAAACATGCATGGAGCATTTCTGTACACACCTTAAGAGATGAGAGTTCCATAACCTATTACATTTACCTATAGCCATTTATGAGCAGAACACCTATTTTCTAATGTTGTCACTTTCCTACTGAAAGCTGTATGCCCCTAGCAGACAGCATTTATAAAATATTCCTAAGTGTTTTTCAACATTTTAAAGTGATATTTGGTTCACTGCTATTTATGATGGCTAACAGCACCAAGCTGCTTACCCCTCTATTTCCGAAAGTGTTCTAAATAATAAAAAACACTCACTAGTTTTCATTGGAGGGTTGTTTACTAACAGAAGATATTAAATAAATAACAGCAGTACTATATTTTCTTTTAGTCCCTAGCATCCCACAGGTGGCATCTATTTTGTTAGGTAAGAAAAACACATGAGTAAAATGCTGGGCCTATTAACATTCCTGTAATTTCAGGAATTTATGAGAGGCTTCAGGCACAGGAATTGTATGGCTGCAGGATTATAAGGTATGAGATTGGTAATGCATAGGCTCACTAAGATATTGCAGTAACTTACCCTTCTTGTCCTTCTTGCTGTGATTGCTGCTGTGATGAATTCTGGCCAGATTCAGCATCTCCACCAGAACCTGTGTTCCCCTGGGGTCTGTCTGCAGAATTTCCCCCAGTGCTGGTGTTCTGTCCTGGACCTACACTTCCACTAAACCCTGAAGAAGAGGTAGTGCTCATCTGGTTAATGCTGGGTGTTAAGGAAGATGCCGACAACTGTGGCACTGGGGGTCCAGATGCTGAACTACTTCCTGCTGCAAGGTTAGTGTTCCCACCACTGGGTGTGGAATTAAAGGAATTGCCTGTTGGTGGTGCCCCAGGAGCTGAATGACATGTTGAATTTGGGGGCACAGATCCACTGTTCCCAGGTATTGTTTGTCCTTGGCTTGCTGATGCTGGGGTTTGGTATTTAGGTGGTAACAATAGGCTGCTGTCAAGCTGCAGAGTAGCTAAGTAAGGTGCTGAAAGTGTATAAACAAAAATTGAGGTTAATGATGGCATATCAGTTCTAAGCAAACAAAGCGCTGTCAAGTCATACAATGTCTTTTAGATTTCTAGAACAGTTGTAAGGCACACAAATATTAAGATAATATAATTTCCATTATAAATATTTAATTGTTCAATCAATTATGCAAGGGGTGCCTTTTAACTAATGTAAATCAAATGTCTCATACAAAGAACTGACTCTGCAGAGTTCCTGCAGGGTGAGGAGGAGGGAAAGAGAATCAACAAGACTACTGGCATGTGCCATTACTTCTTCGTAGATTGTGCTGTAATAATCATCTACTTGTGGCTGCATATGGCATTCACCTTTGCAAACTGCTGGATGAATTATTTCAAAGTTCACAATGAGAATTTAACAAAGGATCTTTGTCATAGCTGAAGTCCAAAGGCCATTTTTAGGTGGGCTATAATACTGGTAGATTTAATTATTGTAACTCTTTAGGCAACATCACGAACTCTGCCTGTGGTACGTCTCTGGCAGTGAGTGTGGAATGCCTGTCACATCAGGTAGTACGGTAATAGTTCCATCTAGGTACGTGGTAAATGAAGACTAAAAGCAAAACAAATGAGGTAGTGTGACACTAGCAACTGTTCCAGACACATAAATCAGGTTCTAGACCCCTTGTGCTTCTCTCAAACATAGGGATCACCAATCAGAGAATTTAAAGGACTATGCTATCTGGAGTTATTTAACGGCCTAATGTCACTGCTACTAAGTTATGGCAGAGCCAGACTGGGCCAAAGTTTGAGGGAGCTACCTCCCCCTGTTCGCTCATATAAAGCAGGCCCTGTTTCCCAACTGAGAACAGCTAGACTGGAGTCAAGAATGTAGAGCTCAAATTAATCCAAAGCTGCTTTAATGCTTCACAATATAGCCAGATTAGTACAGAACTCCCAGTCATGCTCCAGCTTCCAGGTTTATCCCCAATCTTCATAACTCTCAGAAATCTTCCCTTCTCCAGAGACTCTCAGCAGACTCTAACATGGATAGCTACTTTCAGAGCAAAGGTGATTGCAGAGTTGAATTTCAAGACTTCACTGAAACTGCCTGACCAGTTCCCCAGCGGTGCTAAATCAGAGCACTCGACACGTGTATATCTCAGGTGATCAAAACTTGGGAGCAAGAAAGCAGCGAGTGTTCCTAAGCCCATTGCCAATCATGCTGATCACACTCTCTGTTTCCTTGTGCTCTCCTGTCTGTGCGTTTCTGTATTCACCTCTTTTCTTTTCTTTCCTGTGGCTAGGCCTATTCAGTTTAGAAAAGAGATGCCTGAAAGAGGACATAAGGGTTTAAAAATACTAAATGGTGAAAACAAAGTAAATAGGGATTTATTATTTACTCTCTCACACAATCTAAGAACAAAGGGTCACAAAATGAAACAAGTAGGTAGTAAGAATAAGATTAACAAAAGGAAGCTCTTTTTCACTTAGCATGTAATTAAAATGTGAAACTCTGCTATCACATGTACCACTGTACCCCTCCCCCACCCCCATAACTCTAAAGTATCTACTGAAGCCAATCTTCTACCCCAACCAATGTCACTCACCTAGGTGATGCCGGCAGACTTGCGCATAAAGTTTGAGTTTGGAATGATTGTCACACTCCTCAGTACCCCAAGGCTGGTTAAACCATTCGCTCACAAGTTCATCTGTCAGCTTTTGCGCCACAGTCTTTCCCACCCGCATGATTCCATCACGTAACACTTTGCAGATCGGTTTGTGCTGGCCAAGCCTACACATCTGGAGGGAGAAGAAATACTTGTAACAGAACAAAATCAATAACTTGATATGCAGACTACTTTGTGGTCTCATATCCCCCTTCCAAAGCCAATACAAAACCTGCCAATTTTTAATAAAAAAAAAAATTGTAAAAACAAAAGACTCCCCCTGTTCTTTGTCTGTTGACTTTACTTACGTTTACAGTCAAAGTAAGACTATAAATTACAGTCTTCCTTATATATTTTACAGTATACACAAGGTCCAAGAAAAAAGTATCTGGCTTTATTTCTGAAATCTACAGTTGGTTAAATTAACTTACTTCCTTACAATCCTGAGATGGCAGGCCAGGATGAAACACGTTGTACAAGACACTCTCTACTAAGCCATACTGCATTTTAGTGGCAAGTGGAAGAATTACTACTATTTTGGATTGGAAAGTAGGCACACTCCAAATAAATACCCCTCACCTCAAAGTGAACAGAAGCCATGCAAGTATAAGGATCAGTTTCCCTTCCTCCCCAACCCTCCTAAATTCAGCAGCATGGGAAGAGAGGAGAGAAGCAGTGGCACTGCTCAGCCCATGGACTCCAGAGCCACATGAAAGCAGGGGCTGAATGCTACCACCATTCATCCATTTTCTCCTGCTGCTTAATTAGAGGGGTGGGGGTGAAGGAGAGAGGGGAGGCATGACCAGCAGTAATGTTCACCCCCTGGGCTCAGGGCTGTATGAAAGCAAGGGATCTGGTCAGACCCTGTGTCAACCAGCCAGCGAACTCAGAATGCTCTCTGAGCTCACCGGCTTCCAGGACCTTGGCAAGGGAGGGCACCCCTTCAGCTGCGTGGTGCGTGCAAAGTGAGCTCTCTTCGCTGTACATGCACCACACAATTAAAGTGGGAGTGGCCACATACTCCTTGACACAATCCTGGATCTGCCCATGTAAGCAGCATTTTCTTTTTCCCCTCTGTCCAATCTATTTGTAAGATCTCATTCCTCCAAACAATATTCCTCA
Organism: Crocodylus siamensis; assembly: GCF_052110815.1. Taxonomy (NCBI): domain Eukaryota; kingdom Metazoa; phylum Chordata; order Crocodylia; family Crocodylidae; genus Crocodylus; species Crocodylus siamensis. The sequence goes on from NC_143403.1 coordinate 52,283,869, forward strand.
GTTGAACAAATCCTGTCATTTTTTACTCTACCAGATAATGTAGTGTAATGGAGCCATTTGGAGAAGAATGAGTTTTTAAAAACCTTTTTTCATGGTAGATCTGCTCCAGCTCAAGTATATGCCCATGTTGAAAAGGTAGAGTTTTTCCCACCCCCCATACAAATGAAGCAGTGTCACTCTACAGCAGCACTTCTTTAGGACTATAATTAGTAACAGCTATCTCTTATTTTATTGTTAACAGGTTCTACACTTGCTTAGGATTATTTAAGGTCTAATCTATTCTCTTTCTAAACACGGTGTCATATTTTAAGATGCATAAAGTGATTCAGAACATAGGACCAATCTTCTAGAAAGGAATCATATTTAATCAGTTCTGGAGTATGGAATTAGCTTTCACTGTGCATTCCTATATTTAATTCTGACTTCAAAAGAAAAGGCATTTCTGTATTTAGAAGAAGAGATTTTTAATGGTTTTCACTATATTTTTACTGATGAACGAACGTACTAAAAGAGTTTCTTGAAATAGCACAATCACAGCCTGTACAGCACTGCATTAAACATAAACATTTTTATCTGGGTCATTTTAGCTGTTTACTTTGGCTGCATGTTCCTCCTATATAAAATCACTGAACATTTTGCCAGTTCAGCTTTCTCAAAAACCTGTGGCATCACTCGCTGATTATGCAGGTGAGTGGTGAGACGGGGGGCGTGTAGTGTGGATATTAACACTACGAATAAGATGGAGTACCAGCCAATGCAATCTTTGCACCTGGTTGGGATTTTTAAAAGTGCTCAGTTTTGGTTTATTTCTAGACTTACAACATTGATCCCAATGGGAAAACAGGCAAGTGCTGAGTGCATCTGAAAATCTCACTGACACTGCCTCTGTACCTAATCAGTAAACAGACCATCTGTCCACTATGGCAATTCAATTGACTAAGTTGCAGTGCTACCATTGGTCCAAAGGTTGCAACCATACAAATGTGACTCCTGAGGATCTAAGAATCTGAAAGAGAAGAGATCAGCTTAATTACTATGGTAAATGTTTGCTGCTTTGCTCCAAAACTTGCAGTTTAGCAATGCTCATCCCTCACTTTGCTCATTCTCACTAGCTACTTCCCATCTATTGCCATAGGCTGACAAAGATTGCGGAAGTAACACTGGATGTGTGAGAAAATGCAGGCACTGCTGACCTGCACAGTAGTTTCCCAGATACACTTCATGGAAATCTGCTACAAGATGCTGCCCTTTTTTTGCGACTTTCCAGACTTTTCTAGTTTTCAGACTATGTCTACAATTGTTCCTTCCATGTCTACATTTTGATGCATCATGCTGTCATTCTAAGAGCCAATTTCAGTCTTCAGATGGCCTTTGATTTTAACAGCAGTTGCAGTTAAGGGTTGATCCTAAATTTTAAATCCTGAAACTTGCCTTAAATGGACATTGATATGGTAAGGACTAAGTGTTGCTTTATTAGGTGACATTTTTCCTGTCATTTGAAAGTGGAGAAAGTCTTCTTAAAGTGAAATAACAATAATTTAAGCTACAGTATTTCCTTAAGACACTTATGCTACAAACAGAAATTAAGTTTAAAAAGACCATGGATTTGTCCCAGTTACGAAAATGCTGTAACATATCACAGTTGACACATGACAGTTAAAGCTAAACACTTCACAGCAATTCCTCATTCTGACCTCGTATACAGCACTCAAGTCCCTGAAGAAAGTTTTGGCTCCATCGAGCAAGGCCTCATTTTCTGGACACACCACGATATAGGCAACATCCCGATGGCCCCCGTATGGGTCTAGCAAAAGCCTCTCCCAAAACGGCAAGGAGAATGGAGAGATTGTCAGAAAGTCCTTGTCGTAACCCACTAGTAAAGTGGGGATTGGAAGAGGCTCAGGAGACTCTTCAGAACCTAATAAAAAAAGAGTAAGCAGAAACATTGTAAGTGTAAGGCATTCTGGTCCAACACCAGAAGAACTTTCTGTAAATGAATTGTGTATGAAATGTGAATCAGTACCTTTCTTGCCATATTTGTTTTCCAAAGGCTTTAACATATTATGAGCATCAGGCATGATGCTGCCATAGTACGTATTAACAATGTCCTCCCACAGCCCTTTCCCTCAGATAAGGGTCTTGAATTACAAGGCAGAAAGATTTTATACTTATAAGTGTTGTAAAATCAGAGGTCAGTCAGCTGAAATAGAGATAACCACTCCGAGGATCAGTACTATAATTCCCCTAAAAGATTGCAATAAAACATCTTCTAGTGTACTGTATAGATTCTGCCAAAATTTCAGGGCTCTCCTGAGTATTGAACTCATGGTCTTAAAAAGAAGAGATTTCACTTCGTCTAGATGATATAACCATATAATAACCACATTTCACATGTGTCCATTCAATTTACAGAAAAGTGATGACAAGAATTCATGAAAATTAAATTACTATTTCTTGCTTTAGTTCCTGCTGGCTGTGCAAAATCACCAGCTGTAATGGGTCAGCAAACTGGAGCTCTCAAAGTGCAGGAAAAATTCCAAGGCACTCACCACCACATGTGAAAGGATTATCACAAAGCTGAAGCTGAGCCCTCAGGCAAATAGTTCTATTAGGGATTATACCACTTAAAAAGAAAAAGTCTCCTAGCTTGCTGGTGCTTGAATAACATGAGTGCAAATGCACCTTGGTAATTCTGACCACTATAATACAAAAAAGTATAAAACCAACATTCACTAACAATTGCCATACCTTTACCACAGGTATCTCCAGTTCTACAGCAGTAGGAACCAATCTTTTCGGCAAGTGTGCTATAAATTAGCTCTCCCCACCCCGTCCCCTCCCCGAATGCCACCCTGATCCCTTTCTCTGCCCAGACTAATGTTATACTTTCTGTTCCCTGCCCCATCTCTTGCTGTACTGCCTTCTCCCTTGGCAGTCTGCTGCATGCCACACATAAAAACTGCCCGTGCCATTGTGGCACATGTGCAATAGGCTGGCCACCCCTGTTCTAAAGCATCATGGAATTGGGACAATTTCAGTTACAGCATGTAGTAACTGCTGGTAAATCTTACTATACACTGTAGTTACAAATGCTAAAAGGCTGAAGGTATTGCTTATGTGAAAGAGCAGAAACAAAATAAGAGAGCAATTACTGCAACCTGTCACTGCCCAAACAGATTTCAGCATGATATCAAGTATAAGTGCAGGGAAAGTAGAGAAGTGAAGCACTATAATAAGATTGTACAGACATGGATTAATATAGGATTTCAAATAAAATGCGAGAAAAAATGGCAAAGGGTTAAACGATGCTTAAAGGGCAACCATTAGTTTGGATTTGTGTAGTCTGTATTCCATTAATGAATATTCTTCAATGATAATTTTAACTTGAAATCAGGAGGTCTGTAATGCTGGATATATTATATAAATGACTCAGTATCTTATAATTAGGGCTCTAAGTTTATTAAGCAGTTTCACTGCTTCATGTTGTTAATAGTACTTAATATGCACTCATGCTAAAATTTAATCTAGACAGGGATATTTAACTCCACCCAAGCTATACAGGTGTTTATATAGAAATGGGGTCAGGATCCTTCCTTTTGTGTACAAAGTCTAAGAAGATAACCCCCCCACACTAAGTTATTCAAGAGTATACTTCAATGGGAATGCTATGGGAAATTATCTGAGGAACCAGTTGTTCTCATGCATTGTCTAGCAAAGAACACATTCAAGTGCACATCTGTAAGGAATGCTGCTTCACAACAGACAGTACCATAGGTTCCCCGTCCGGCCATTTTGTGGAACTGTTGCCAAGTAAGTGGTCCCTGCACATGCTGAATATTTTCCCAGGTCCTGCCCGTCCGCTTCTTCTGGATAGCATCCTGAAGAAACGGCTGTAGGGATAGCAGCATGCGCACGACATCCTGGGAGGACAGCATGCTGATGTCCAAGACTGCAAATGACAGAGGCATGAATCATACTTTCAATAAGGACACACTTTAAGGTGGCATAATTGCTTGGCTTTTATTCTTTTATGTTGCCATTCATTGTGTTCACAGGGCCTGCACAACCCTATAATTAACCTAACAGAATTTCACATGCTTTTATGAAACTATATTACTAAGCTTTCTATCAAGGTCTTTTCAACTATCCTTCCACAAAATTATTAGCTAAACCATAATGACTCACTGCAAATTTGCTAAAGATTAAAAGTTCCTTAAAGCTCCATAAAGTAATCTTATAATAGCACAGCCCATAAAAGATTGAAAGTACTTCAGCAAATATGTACATTATATTTAATGCACAAATTTACATCTTTCCCAGCTAGCTACATTTCATGAAGAGCAGTCTCCATACTTCCTGCTCCAAATAAGCCAGAGTCCTCCCTAAAGACAGCTAGAGTGGACTCTGTTTTCATGCCTACTTTCCTCCTTTCCCCTGCTGGCACTCTAATTAAAGCACCGGCAGTATCACATGTATTCAGCATCCCATCCTTCACAATGGTGGCGAGCTTTACAAGTCATTTGGCGAGCTTTAGTTAAAGCACCCCCACCACCATTATTGAACATGGGGACGCATGAATATGCTAATTAGCACGCATTGGAGCAGATCTCTGTCATGTGCATAGGTGCCCTTTATGACTCCGAAAAGCCTATAAAATGCTAAAGCAGCAGCAAACTTACTAGTACCTTATCTACCATTTTCCAAAGCCCTGCAAACTGTATTTTCTATCTGGGTACCTCAACTGCCTATAAAATTTTCCTTTCCCCCTCAATGTTAAATAACTACGTTAAACATGAAATTACAAAGGGATTTTTTTTTTTTCTAAATGAAAGGAAAAACAGCCCCTCTGCCAAGTACCGTACCATTGCTGTGAGGCCAAGAGTGTACAGTGGCACTTCTTACTAGAGCTTCATCCACTTTTCCACCAGTGGGGTTATCCACATACTGCCTTCCCTGCTCCAGGGCATTGAAGCATTCTATCCAGGAATCATTACTCTCTGCTTGCAGTCTGTCATAGCTCCAGTTCATACAGGGAAGTGTCTGCCGGTTATTAGAGGACATATAGTCCAAGCAGCTCAGAGAGGTGAAAGGCTGAGTGTGCTGATTTTGTAGGAGGAGGAGGAGACTCATAGGGGGTTCCTGGGTCCTCCGGCCTCCGTCTCCCACCTGAGAAAGTAAGGTGGTCTGACACATCATCAGTCTTCTCTCTGCCGCCTGGCCAATGTCTGACGTCTTGCCAAAAATATCCAATTCATCTTCAATAAAGAGCCCAGAGTTGTAGCCTAGTTTGCGGTTCATGATTGCACTAAATCCACAGGTGCAGCGGTATTGATCCTCATTAGATGAATCTGGGATGTACAACCCTACGTCTGCACCTTTAATATTCATATTACAGGCGCATATACAACAGCTGTCAAAGTTACGATCTTTGAAGATGTTTAGTACAGAGTCTGACAGAATCAGGGTAACATACAGGCTGTGGGCTTCTGGGATTGGTTGTACAGTGGCTGGCTCCACAGAATTAAGTGGTCGTGTAGTGGAAGGGGTAGAAGCTGGTGAACCTTGATCTGTGCTGTCATATTTTACAGATCCTTGCCCACTGGCAGTCCCCCCACCTCTAGGAGTCCTTGGAGTTCTGGGCGTACGTGGCGTAGGGACGGAGAAGCGGGGAGTTGCTGGGGATGGCAGTACTCCTGCCCCACTGTTGCTGGCTGGGGCAGCACTGTTTAATGTCACTGGTGTATTCATCTGGGGAGTGTTCATCTGAAGATAGTCCTGGTCTGCAAGGCTCCCAACACTAGGCACATTGCTACAAAAAGTACGAGAGAAAACGGTTAGGGAAAAAATTAGGGGACCACATTAGGACACAAATTGTTGAGGTTTGATTTACAGAACCCTCACTTAAAGTCATTTTAATATAGAAAGAGAATGAGTATTAGAGGGGTTCACTGCAGACAGGACTTAGACACAGTAGCTCTGTAGAGACCAAGATATGGTACAGCACCTTCATGGGCTTCCTTTGATAAGTCTGTATTCAAGAGACTTTCTTTTTTCTCTCTAAACTTTCTAGGTTTCTCTTGACAGAATAATAAAAAAAGAACGTGGGTTGATCAAACCTCTAGGCTCACCCTCATAACTTCTTTTAAACATTACAAGGTAAGACCTTGTTCTGCCCTAATATTCTTAAGTGCTTATTTAGAAGAACCTGAAATTATATTTTTTGTACTTTTTTTGGGGGGGGGGATGCAAGGGGAGAGGAAAGAAATATTGGGAGTTCTCTTTAGAAATGATTAAATACCTTTATTTTTAAAGTGTCTATAACAAATGATTATCATTGGTCCTTGTTATAAATAATTTATTTGCTGCTTGTTGGTGAAGTTTTTATTTCCCTTTGGTGGTTCACTGTTGACAATAGTGTCTCACACACAGCAAAAAGGCAACCTTTATCTGGCACTATACAGCTGACAGAAGAAAGTAACACAAGCCATTACAGACTGTAGACCCACCAAACCAAAAAGTGGTATTTCTAGGTCACCTTTTGTCATCATACTCCTTTACTTTTCACAGTTTTGCCATTATCTGACAAATTTCAGGAACCAGAACATAGTTCATACAGTCCCATAAGAGATTTCTCCTCTTTGGCATGACATTACAGCAAGGAACAGATAATGTGGTCAAAAGGCTTCATATTAAGGACAAATTCTTGAAATGTAGTCATTAAAAACAGCAAATAAAACACAAGAACATGATCAGTATCTTGAGGAAGGCCTAGAAACAAATGGATTTTTAACCTGTATTTGGTATTTTAATTTAAGCCGTATATTTCACTAGCAGCTTGAAAATAAACTAAAACAGGGTAATATGCCCTGATTCCATTATATACATATATCTGTAACTGATTTGTGCCCTGGTCTAGCAATGGAGAAGAAAAAATGAACAGAGATTTATAGAAGTTATGAATCTGAGGCACACTGAATACCTTAAACTAATGACAAAAAGTGACCTATAAAACTTGACTGGCAATCACCACTCTGGGTAGATGTCTACAGTAATAATCTTCAATCTAATTGGATTATGTGAAAAATAAAAGATTTTTTTCAACAAACACATGAAATTAATAATCAGTTCAAGTCTGCTGAAGCAGTTACCATTACAGAAAACCCAAGAATTAAATTGCTCCCTAGGTGGTACAGAGGGTTTACAATTTCTTTTTTGCAACCCTTCTGAGAGTCCTGGAAGATGCTTTGGAGCTGGGAAGGGACTGATTTAAAGATGCATGTTACTTCCTCTGTAAATTAATTTTCACTGCAGCAGGAGACCTTTATCCTGTATTATACCTTTTAAGAGGTTTCATGTATTTAACAGTCTAAATTATTGTTATAAAGTCTAAGATCTGCAGCTGTAGATTTCTTCCATAAAGAGTGTTAACCTATGAAAAAGTGAGTAGGTCATATAAATTTTACATATAATGGCATAACTGCACCTGCGGCACAGAACCATTACACCTTATCATGAGGAGAAGAGTAACAGTTTCAGACTGAACAGGAACAGGAAGCACAGAGCACATTATATTGTTAACTTGTTACGTTGTCTCTTCAGATAAAACCAGAGGATTAGAGGGCATTTATACACATGCTCCAGGAGTGAGGTGCTTTAATTAGAGTGGCTCCAAGAGCTGCTTTAATTAAAGTGCCTGGAACATCTCATGCATTAGCATCCCCATGCTGAAAAACGGTGGTGGGGACACTTTAACTAAAGCTCATGACACTGCATTAATTACCATGCTCCAGCAGAGTCAATTAAACGAGTGTGCTCTGACACGCTGTAATTACAGTGCATCAGAGCAGCCTCACTGCAGGTGTATAGGTGCCCGAAAGACTAGATTTTACACTCAAGTCCCACATCAGTCCTCAAAGGCTGAAGTCATACTGGCTATCGGCACAGCAATGAATGCCACCTGCCAACACTGAAGTATAAGCTGATTATGCGAGAGAGATGTTTTGAGTGATATGCATTTTGAGTGTAACTTCTGTCAGCCGTAAATGATAGAACAATCCATTATTCCAGTCCATTACACAAAATGTAGGCCAAGACCATTAGCTGATTACTTGGGCATTTATATGTTGTTCTTTCCCTCTTAATTTACAATTTGCAAAAAGCATGACTTAACAACTACAAGCCCTCTCAAAATTTTGATATTTACCATATTTTCTCACATACAACATACCCCCAAGTGAAACATGTGCCTTTTTTTTTTGGAAGGGAGAATGTACAAAAATATTTTTTTCAAAGTCATGGCCAACTGTATGACACAGAGTAGGTACTCCTGGGAACACAGGATCCAGAGAGAAGTGGGAATTTTCACCTGATCTGGCCATGGAAAGCTATCTCTACAGCCATGAGCAAACACAAGTGCACAGCTGCAGACTGCTGCAAAAATGGCCGATCAGGTAGAAGTCTGAACCCTCACTGCACAAGGGTTCAAAAGAAGACGTTTCAAAACACAGCATCTTCTGTAACTTGTGTCTGCCCACCTGCCAACCTCCGAGCTGTTTTCAGAATTGGAGAGGCGAAAGGGAGCAGAAGGAGTTTGATCTGAGGTTTTTTCAGCCCCCACTGGTGGGGCAGGGGATGGGTGTACTGGAGCCCACCCCAAGTGGGGGAGCTCCAATTCTCGCACCCCATCCTTCATGCTTAGCTGGGGAACCCCTAGAACAAGCTCCTTCTGCTTCCTCCCCCCTCCCCCCCGCTGGCTCAAAGCCAGCAGCTAGATTCTCCTCCCCCCTGAAACCAAAAGCCAACTTCTGTTTGGTCCAGGAGATCGTTGCAACTCAGAGTGCTTCCTGCAAAACATTTTGAGTTACAGTAGGGAGCTGCACTTTTGTCTGTGCCCTCTATGTTCCCAAGAGGACTAACTCTATGTCATACAAGTCTAGGCAAAAGCAGTGGCAAGGCTGTTACTTCTTTACTGTATGTAGTTCTTTATATAAATTCCTGTGAATAAAGTTGTTGTTTCAATACCACAGACCTCTCAAAATACTTCCAACAGCTCACTTGCTGCTTTGGACACAAGCTATAGTGCTCAGCTAAATAGCTAGGGCTGTGAGAGGGTTTACACAAGACTCCATCCCTTCTGTTTTCTGAGCAAACACACACAACAGCTATTTAGGTTTGGGGGAACAGTCGCATGTTCCATGTATGGTACATTTCCATGAGACTAATGAGGGAATCAGAAGCTAAAATGATCAAGTAATTAACAATCTTGTGTTCTTTGTAGGCCCAGAGCCCATGGCAACAGTTTGATTTTCTAAATCCGGAACTCCTGATATGTCAGATAATAATTTTTACATTAGTGAAATGTGGAAAAGAGTACATTTTTACATCTATCCTAGTTTTACTGAAAACTGACTTGCAACTTCAGCATTAATTTTATAGTATTAGCTCCAAATGGTGGAGCTGACGGGAACCCTTTGCTAAACAGCAGCAGGGGGAGCTCCAAGATTAAAGGAGCCATCATGCTGTGAACTGGGCCCATGATTTAAACCAGGCCCGACTTGTAGGTGTAAGCATTCTATTGCTATTACTTACACAGCAAACAATCTTTACATTCATACACCCTTTTTTGTCTGGCTTGAAATACCTTTTTACACATTTGGCATCACATTCGGCATCTAAAAAAAATCTCCAACAGAGAGGGTAAAGTAGTAACTAATTTTGACCCATAGGCCCGTAGGCAAATGTTTAAGGGTCTTTAGGTTTTAAAGGTATTTAGGTATTACTGGGCATGTCTACACATGCATTAATACATCATGGTTACTGCGCATTACCTTTAGTACCTGTAATAACAGGTACTAACTAAATGCACAGTAAGTGGCACTACTGTGCAGTAGCACTGGCGCATGCCTTTTAAGTGATGCTAATGAGCAATAGACTAATTCTATTGCGCATTAGTGCAATGGCACAGCTTTTGCCATGATGTGTTAATATGCAGTAGAATTAATCTACTGCGCATTAACGTCTCATGTGGACACACCCAATGACATGCCTAACTTCCTTTAAAAATCTGGATGCTAGTACTGAGAGACTTGCATCATGAATCTTAATCTCTGTCTACTGAATAGCATTATTATTGTCTATTGAATGACAATATTTTTGTAAATTATATTTTCTAGAAAGTGATTAATTTTAAATCAAAAGTCATTTGTTTACTCTTTTAAAAACTATTAAGAGCTTACTTAGAAATATACTATGGCAAAAAATATGGTACTTCATGCAAATTTTCCAATAAGAAAAATTATTTCTGACTTTATAAACAATGACCGTTTTAGCAGATTTAAAACATTTTTTGTAGTTAGGTTCACCTCTAATTGTATCACGTCACCAGCATTTATTGTAATTTGGTATAAACTCAGCAGCACACGGAATAGTCATTATATGCAAATACTATTTTGCTTAAATGTTATTGTACCAAATAAGGCATTACAACATCTACTGCAGTTCTTGTACTTACTTGTAGCCATCTCTGATGAAAGTGGCTGCAGGTGGCATAGGGAGTTGTTCAATTTTAGGAGGAACAGCCCAAGACGGCCTGAAAATACAGGCATCTGGCAACTTCAGAGGTAGCAGGCACTGACTTGGCAGTATCTTCAGTGGAGCAAACATGGAGGAGCCCACAAAAGGTTGAAACGATGGAACTTTGTGCACGTATGAAAAATCCTGTAAAACCAAAGTTACCTTAGTGCTCACAGCAAGATGACAAAATAATGTTTTATATACAAATATCTATATCTCTATATGTGTGTGTGTGTTATAGCTAGACAGCTGTATAGATATAGAGACACACACAAAAACGATAAACTAAAACTAATTAAACTACGTCTAAGCAGATATAATTGGATTTCCTGCCTCACAATTCAATGTCTGCAACTTTACAACACCTAGAGCCTGACCCTATCCACTTTAGAGGCTTCGGGTTACATTCAGAGTTGTACATATACTTCAGAACTGCAATGAGGTCGAAAAGATAACATTTCTGACTAAGACTGTAACTGTTTTAGGACAAGGACTCTATATTGCATGTTTGGAAAGTGAACAGTGCATTGCGGGCACTCTGATAATGCAAGTGCTAATAATGGCAAGAAGAGGAGATGCTAATCAACAGCAGAGCCCAATAGCATCAATTATACTTTTGTTTTGTTTTCAGAGAACCATAGCCAGGACACTTCAGTTACTGTTCTTCCAGGTATTCCAGGTCTCTCTGGGTACCTAGACATGTGCTTGGGGGGGGGGGGGGGTGCATTTTATCTAGCTGTCTGGGAGCTGCTCTCAATAAAACACCACAGCGGCATGTTTTTTCAGAATTCCATATTTTAAAATGGTTGCAGGGGGTGATTTAACTAAAGCTTGTTCTAATTATAGCATGTTGGAGCACGTGTACAGGTACCCTCTGGGACTGGGACTGTTTCCCTTTGTTAATAGAAAGCACATAGCATTACTGGGATGTTACTAAAATATAAATATTATTATTACTATAGCAGTAGTAACAGAAGTTTTTTCTAGGAAATTCAATGCGTTACCATAATGTCTTACCTCAATGCCAAAATTATCTCCCTAGTACCTTCTTAAAAGTTAGGAGATTAAGCCAATCAGGATTCCTACCTACAGTGCTAAATAATCAACCAAGAAATCTTCTTGCATTCTTGAGCAATGGGGAGTTTAGTCTCAAGATTCCTATTAACATGCATCAAAAGCAGGAGCTGTATATATAATGATCTGGCACAATTGTTGGAAATGTACCTGTTACTGTCGAGGCACAATAAAAGCTCTTTATACCTTTGGTACAGATAATTAACATATTTTCAGTGCAAATTATTTCTTAACATTTCCCCACTTATCACATCTTTTAGTTCATCAATTAATTTATCAAATCCTGATCTTGAAGCAGATTTCCTCCTGTTGCAAAACTAACTTGTTTTGCTCTTAGGAGAAGCATGATAGTAGTCTTCAAATACGTGTAAGAAAAATTACTGCAAAGAGTAAGATTGTAACCCGTTCTTCTCTGTGTCCACTGGGGATAGGACAAGAAATAATGAGCTTAAACTGCAGCAAGGGAGTCAAGCACTGGAACGGATTACCTGAGGAGGCTGTGGCATCTCCATTTTTGGAGGCTCTAAGAACATTTTTAGAATAGTATCTATCTGTCAGGGGTGGTTTGGGTGTAAATGATCCTGTCTTGCCCTGCCCTTGGTGAGGGGATAGGTTGATGACCGCTTGATGTTCCTTCCATCTCAATTTTCTGTTATTCTCAACAGAATGATTGTATCTTCTAATATCCAGAGTAAGAGAAAAACAAATAAAGTCTCTGACGTCTGGAAAACAACTGATTTTTCAATATTTTCATTAGGATATGTAAATAATAATCAACATTCCAGAATGCAGCTTTTAAACTTTTAAAATGTTGCAAAAAGCTCACAGAATACACTCATACAGAGACTATAATTCTACGTTGCTGTAATCAGTATGTCTCATACGAACATGACTTTGAAATTTGACCATTATTGTGAAGGCATCAAGGGTCATCGGGTTAGGAGACCAAGGCCCCTGGCAGACATTACACTTTAAAACGTGATTAGTTCATTAATCATGTCTTAAATAGTAACCCAGGCACACATTCAGGGAATTAATGGCACCACAAAAAGGGAAACCAGCCACAAAAATATTGCATAAAATATGTGTAATAGTTTTGTGGCTGTTTTCCCTTTTTGGCAGGCCATTAGCTGACTGTCAGGTACCCCGCTTCCAACTTGCCAGTGCAGAGGGATTGGCAAATAGGGCAGAATGAGGATCTGATCCCCAATCCTACATCCTGCCATGAACATGGATCAGATCCCATTATGCCTCTAAATGAACATCTGTCAGTGGTGCAAGGTGAAAGACATCTTATAACAATAAATTATAGATGTCTAGCTTGCCAGGCATTTAACGATCTTCTAAATGAGGACCCTATCAGACCTAACTTCCTAAACCAGGGACAGGCAATTACTTCGCGTGGAGGGCCACTTACTGAGTTTTGGCAAGGGCTGCATAACAGGCAGTCATGGGCAGATTAATGTTGATTTTCTAAATTTTTAGGGGCTCCGCGGGCCAGATAGAATGGCCTGGCGGGCTGCATCTGGCCCATGGGCCGCATTTTGCCCACCCCTGTCCTAAATGTTCTCCTAAAGGCTAAGTACAGACAGTCAAAAAGCACGAGGCTGAATTGATTCAACCTTCACAGGTTAGTCTAAGCTGTGCAGACTGAACCAGTAAGCAAGTGAACAGACATTCACTTTTGATTCCAGAAATGCAGCCACATGCCTGCAGTAGCCCAGGCCAGAAGCCAGGGAGCACTAGAGTATGCCTCCCTGCTCAGCTGGAGTAGACAGCTTGGGCCAAGGCCCACTCTGCAAGCGGAAGGTTTGCAGGGGGATAGGAGGCAAAGCATCCTGGGATGCTGGGGGACTGTGAATTAAGTTGAATCTGGAAGGGATCTGGGACAGAAGTTCAATAAACCAATTTAACTTAAATCAGTTAAGTCTGATACTACATCCATCCAGGTTTATTGTAAACTGGTTTCAGCCATTTTGAAAGCAGTTTATGTGCACTGAACTTCTGCTGTGTTACAGATCTGAACTGGTTTCCGATCACTTATACCAGTTTGTGTGTAATTTCTGTCCCTAACTATAGAGACCTTCTCCTTCTCAGTTTAATTTCTTGACGCTTTACTTTAAATTCAGCACGCTCCTGTGCTGAGTTCAGTGCATGCCCAGAATAGGCAATGCGCTAGTTAGACTCGGCTCACCTGACATCAGTATAAATCGAGTGCTTTAGTGGGGCTTTTTGATGCTTTTATCTAATACCTGATTGAATCTCAGATTTAGCTAAAAGCACAAAAAACCCCCGTGATGAAGAGCCCAATCTATACAGGCACTGAGGAGCCAAGTCGAAGTAATGTACTACTTCTACCAGTAAAAAATGTTTTTGTATTTAGGGGCATTTTTCTTAACATCTGCAAGCAGCCCAAGTGACTTTACCTGTTTGTAGCACTTTGATCTGTTAATTTCCAGTTCTAGCAATACAAGCTTTGGAAGTCCACAGAGACAGGGTCTACTTTCAAGTGTGTGCTGGAACATTACGTTGTAAGGCTTCCTGTTTGCATTTCCCACAGCTCTTTATTATTAAGCTAGATCAGTGGCACCCAGCCTTCTGACTTGGTGGGGTTGGTCTGTGGGTGTGGGATTCAGCACATACCCCACCCCACATGCCCAAATATGGCCACATGACAGATAAGCCCCGAGTACCTGGATCTGGCTGTGCACTGGTGTGCTGGGTCACATTATCTGGCCTGTGGGGCTTCTCACAGGTCCAAAAATGTAGCAGCAGGGAAGTGGTGATTAACACTGCCACTGTTCCCTTGCTGCCAAATTTCTGGACCTTTGGAGAGCCCCATGGATGGCTTACTTCACCTAATGCTAAGTGATGAAGAAAGCCAGTGCTCACTAAAGCTTATGCTTCTGTAGTGTAGCTAGACTATAAGGTGTAAATCTATCCTGCTTTATTCACCAGTACTACAATGCCACTGCTGCCTTACACAGGTGGAGAGATCTATCTTCTCTGTGGAAGCCTAGTACTGTGGTGGTACAATACTGTGTGTTGTGATTTATGTGCTCAGATGTGTGAGACAAAGGCCATGCAGGTTCTGCACTATTCTGAGTTCCAGCACATTGATATGTAGTCTCATTTTCTCCTCAGATCACAAACCTTGAACTCAAATGTCCCCTAAATGAACTTTCCAACTATTCCAGAAGGTATCTGTCACTATAGTCACACAGGGAGGGGGGTTGCTAAAAGTACCTGCTTGCATGAATTGATCATATTCTTCCACCATGCCAAGTACGAAGGATCACTTTCTGACCCTGAATGGTAAAAATCCCCCTAGCTATCATCTGTGGGGGCAGGGGTAAACTGAAATTCTCTGCCTAAGTGCACTGCCACTACTGATAGCTCTTTGGTGAAACTACTATGGAGATAGTTCCTATGTGACTGCCTTATAGCAATGTGGAAGTAAGAGTTGCACAAGTTATGATATCTCAACCAGTCCCCTTGATGCAATGAGGGGAATAATGCCACCAACACCGATCATCTTGAACTGGAGCTTACAAATGAATACGCTGACCTTTATGTTCAGGACTGATCTTCAACCACCCTCACTCTTTGGAAGTGGAAAGTAACCATTTTCCCCTTAGATGTCAGGGACTAGTTCTACGGTTCTTACTGCCAGAAGGGAACAATCTCCTTCCTGCAACAAACTCTCGTGAGAAGGGTTCATGAAAAAGGAGGGGGAAGATGGGCTGTGAGTGGGTTCATAACTAGGATACCTACCATAACTAGGACACAATAATAAAAGTCTCCAGCTAAAGCATGGGATTTAGGATGTACCCCAGATGTGAATGTGCATGTGGACGATTACTCAAAGGAGAACCAAACATTTATTATATATCCTTTTTCATAGATTAGCACAGGGGTGGCCAAACTGCAGCACGTATGCCACAAGTGGCACAGGCATTTACAGTGTGTGGTATGTGGCAGATCAGGGAGGGGACAAGCAGCACAGTGTCAGGTAGAGCAGGAAGCAGAAAGCACAGCAGCAGATGGGGTAGGGAGCATAGAGCAGGCAGTAGAAAGCAGAACAGCAGATTGAGCAGGGGAAGGGGATTGTAGTGGCACTCAGGGAGGGTGAAGGATAATTTGTGGCATGCCTCCCAGAAAGCTTGGCCCACACTGGATTAGCACATGGCAGATTCATTTGCCCATCACAGATATCAATCACCTAAAATGAATGTAAAATCACTACTGATAAAATCTGCAGATTGACAGAAAGATGGCCCCAGTAGCCTGGTATGGTGAGCCCATTCTAACTAATTAATTTTAGTGAAAGGTAATAGACCTAGAAAGAAAGAATGAAGCCTATACCCACAGAATGGAGAGCTCTTGTCTGGAAAGGAGCAACTGAAAAAGTTTTAGGGGTTAGAGCAGACAAGTCACCATAAACTCTCATTGTGATTCTGCGGCAGAATGAACAAATCTGACCACTGGATATAGGAACAGGAAAGATGGTGCATAGGGGATGATTTTACTTTTATATGCGGTGCTGATGAACCTGCTACCAGAATACTGTCTCTAGTTTAGATGGCCACATTTTAAGAAAGTTTTGAAAAATTGGAGAAGATGCAAAAGAGAGCTACAGAAGCTGAGGACTGGAAAAAAAAATCTTACAGTGAGAGACTAAACAAGCACACCTGGTTTAGCTCAGTGGTGCTCGCGCTTTTGGTCTCATGGGCCAGATGAATGGTATGGGGCTGCTCTACGGGTCAGATCAAGCCCTGTGTGCCTAGATCAGGGCCCAAGGCCCAGTATTGCCTCCATGCACTGGGACTGGACCCTGCGGCTGCCCTCCCTGCCAGGACTAGGCCCTGGGGGCTAGCACCACCTTCGCTGTCCCTTCATGTTGGGATCAGGTACCTGATCCAGTGTGCGGGGCCTAGGGCTCCGCACAGATCCATGGGGAGTCCCATGGGCCAGATGACATAGTGCTGGCAGGCCAGGTCTAGCCTGTGGGCTCAGGGTTGAACACCCCTGACTTAGCTTGTTGTAAAGATAAGAGGTGACCTGGTCATGGCATATAAATATCATCAAAGGCAGGGGTGGGCAAAATGTGGCTTGTGGGCTGGATGCGGCCTGCCAGGCCATTCTATCTGGCCCATGGGGCCCCTAAAAAATTTAGAAAATTAGTATTTATCTGCCCCTGGCTGCCTGTCATACAGCCCTCAATGGCTTGCCAAAACTCAGTAAGCGGCCCTCTGCCCAAAATAATTACTCAGGGGCAAAGGGCTTTCTAATTTGGCAGTAAAAAAGCATAAGAACAACCTGTGACTGGAGGTTAAAGACATACAAATTCACATGAGAAATACAGCACAATTTTAGAGTACTGACATAATTAACCAATGGATCAAATTACCACAGAAAGTGGATGTTTCACACTAAGAAACTTTTCTCAAAGACACACATCAGCCATATAAACACATAGGAACACTACAGGAGTAACTGGGTGAACTTCTATGGCTTGTGTGATACAGGTCATATCAGAATATCTAATAGTCTTGTCTGACCTTAAAATCTTTTTAAAAAAAATCAAAGCACAAGAAGCAGCATTGAGATTTTCTCTCTCATAATACTCTGTCAATGATTTTGAACCCTAGCCAGTAGGATGACCTCTAGATACAAGTGTTCTTCCTTCTTGGTCCTCTCTAGACAATGCCATACAGCCCAGTGATATATACTGCAGAAAAATCTCTGGCAAACAAGTATGTGCCAATTAGTGACAACACTGACAGTGTTTGTTGAAGTATGAGCTGACATCCACTAGATACTAACCGAAAAAACAAACTCTTTTCACATAGGCACCAAGCAGCTATCAGATGTTCTTATTCTGAGACCAGAACCTCAAATCTATAAATAAATTATATAACTATTTATATAGTTATAAGGTTAAGCAACAAACTGAAAACTTCTTTCATAAAATGGGAATTTTACCCACTGAAAGGTTACTGCATACTTTGTATAAATTAATTTCAAATCTGTTAGAGCAGTCTTCCAGGCATCTCTACAGCACCTTACTGCAAGTTTTTTTTATTAAAGAAAAACACACATATAGACAGGGTTATAAAAGTAATAGTAAGTGCATTACCTTTATTTCTTCAGGTTTTGGGCTACCTAATCCATCTTCCACCTCCATTTTAAACTCTGTTAGCTGTGTCTGAACCATGTTGACCATGGGACTTTCCATCATCCCCAAAGCTGTCACTGTTTCTGAACTTATTCCATCTTTATAATTCATTACAGGGGAGAAAGCAGGGTGTTGTTCCAAGGATGGGGGTGTTGGAAACATCCGTTGCAGATCTGCCACAGCTAAACATCACAAAATAAGATTCTGTTAATTATGAAAAATAAACTCTTCATAATCCTCTTCAGAAAGAGACCGAATCCAACTCAGCTTTGGTTTTTTATTTTGTTAGTTAAAACCAAGGGAAAAGACTGCAGTTCCATGGCTGCTTTCACACTAATGTAAATCTAGACTAATTTAATTGAGTTCAATTGGAACAGAGTAAATTTCCGTGGATATTTTCAAGATTACTGCCCAACTGAAAAAACACATTTGAAGATATGCAGTATTTAATCACAATAACAACGATTTCTTTTTAATGAGATGAAAGAACCACAATGGGGTTCAACCCCAGGTATTGTTAACTGAGTGGATCTAAAATAGATGTCTTTCCTTCTGAAGATCTGTGACACAAAATCCTAAAACAAAGACTGGCTACACTTCTGACGGAGAGAGCCAAAATGCTGCACTGACTTACAGCCAAAGGAACTTTATTTTGGCCCATTCTGTCAACCCTTGGAAGATATACTGAAATGCTATTGCTAGCACCAACACAGAACTGCCTTGATTAGAAATCCTGCCTCCAGGCACCTAAAAAAATAACAGGCAAGTCCCAGAGAATGCTGCAAAATACGCATTTTACAGCTGAGCCACCAAGGCATGGAAAAATTATCCAGGATTTAATTATCTCTACATAAATTAACATACTGTAACCATCAATCTTTTATTCTGCATTAATTTTAAAGAAAAAATGCTGAAATAATTAGGTATGTTGTATGAACTCAAATTCAAATCAGCACGGACATACTACATTTTTCCCCCAATTACCTTCTTTCCTTTTTGTGCTACAATGGATTTGCTTTGCTTCAAATTCAGAATACAGATTCTTTCCCACCCTTATTTTAAGAAAAGAGGAGTCCGTTTGACATAAGGTTTTACTTTGATAAATTCATTGTTAAAAAAACTTACTGCCCTCACAAAAACATGCACTCAAGCAAGACATACAAAAAACTAGAACCCTTGGTTCCAAAATGATACCTTTTATTAGACCAACTGGAAAATGGCAAGAAAACTGTCCTTTTCTGCAAGTTTTTGGGATCAAAGTCCCTTCGTCAGGCTCTGGGAAAAGTGTAGATGATACATTTTGGAACCAAGAGTTCTACTTTTTGAATGTCTTTTTGTCTCAGATCAACACAGCAACCGTGCACTCAAGCAATGTTTCTGACACTCCTAAGTGCATGATTCTATTTGCACCCCTATTATATTTTTTTAAATTTCTACTTTATAACTATTTTGGACTTTGTGCAGTCCAAAGATAGTAGTTATGTTTAAATTAACATGGGTATAAAGGACAGCTCGTTGGGAATTTTGTGACTGAAGTTTTCTCCATAAGAATATACTGATGTGGGACTCTGTTGGAACACACCAGATTTCACAACATTTAACTGAGAAGAAAGGAAAGAAATGAGAAAGAGGGAGACACCCTCCTATTGAGGGACTGATTGAGGAACCTGAATCTCTTCAGCCTCTGCAAGGGAAGGCTAAGAGGTGATCTTGTGGCCGTCTACAAACTCACTGGGGGAGACAGCAGGAAATAGGGGATACAAAGTTTACCAGGACGCCCATCGGGGTAACTAGAAACAATGGCCACAAACTGAAGGAGAGCAAATTTAGACTGGACATGAGGAAAAAATTGTTTACAGTGAGGGTTGCCAAAATATGGAATACACTTCCAAGGGAGGTGGTAATGTCCCCTTCCTTGAAGGTATTTAAGAGGAGATTGGACAAACACCTGGTTGGGGTCATCTGACCCCAGCACTCTTTCCTGCCTGGGGAGGGGGTCAGACTTGATGATCTAATAGGTCCCTTCCAACCCTAAAAATCTATTAAATCTATGAAAAACCTAGAATAGTCAAAAGCCCATGATCAAGGCACTGTGCGATGCAGGATCCCCAAATTTAAGGCCATGTTCTGCCTGATTCATAGAAGGCAACTGAACGCAGGCCTTCCACGCTGGACTGGAATGGCCTAACGGGTGTTAAGTGGGGGTATAGTCTGGTACACCAAGTATATAATTATGTACACTAGTGGTGTCAAATACATCTGGCCCTGCCCGCTGGGACAAGTGGCATGGGCTTGTCCATGGGCCAAATGAACAGCATAGAGCCAGCCCCACAGGCTGGACTGGGCCCACAGACACCTCTCCTTCCCTCCATCCCACTCCCTCTCCCACCCACGTCAGATTCAACATCTTCTTTGGCAGGTCCAGGACTACACTGCATGCAGTGCCTGCTCCAGGCAGTCTGGGATGCGTACCACACACAGTGCTCACTCCAGCCAGTCGAAGACCCATACTGTACGTGGCACCAGGCCCAAACCAGCTGGAGCAAGCACCACATGCAGTTTGTATCCTGGACCACCTAAAGCAGGTACCACATACAGCCTTGTACGGGTGCCACATGCAGCACACATTTCAGAGCAGAAGCCGTGTGCAGCATGTGTCCTGGGCCCTGCATGTAGGCTGGTTTCACTCATGCCAGGTGTGGTGAATGGGTCAGCAAAACCTAGGACCAGCACCAAGGACTAGATGATGGGGCTCTATGGCTCAGAACAGACATTCAAAAAGCCTGAGCCTGAATTACAGATTCATAGATATTAGGGCTGGAAGGGACCTTGGAAGATGATCAAGTCCAGCCCCCTGCCCCAGGGGCAGGAAGTCAGCAGGGATCATTGCAGGTTAGTTTAAGCTCCAAAGCTTGAACCAATTTGAAGGTGGATAGACATTATCTTTTCATTCTAGAAATGCAGGCACATGCCTGCAGTGGCTCAGGCTAAAAGCTGGGGGATGCTAGAGCGGCTCTCTCTTCCCTTTCACAGTGCTGAGCTGAGGGGGTGTGGCCAGGCCCCGGCAGGAGGCTCTGGTTAGGGAGGGGTTCCGCAACCCTCCTGACCAGCAAGAGAGTCAGTAGGGAATTGATAACAGAGCACTGAGTTACACAGGGAATTGTTAGCATTTGTCATCCCATCAAACAAAACAAAGCCTCTCTCATTAGTTCAAGCTCTTCTTCCACAACTTTTTCAAAGGAAGGTACATTACCAGATACCTGTTGTTTAGCTCCAAAGATCAGCCCTAAGCCAACATGTACTGTCTGCCTTTGTCCTGTTTCTCACAGCATGGACCATAGCCGGTATGTGGTATGCTAGCTAATGCTGAGAGGTGTCTATGTAAGGCAAAGGGGAGGGGGGAATCATGTACATGTAGTTTCTACTAGAGCTGCAGCCAGGGAGAAGAGGGGAGGGGCCAGCCCAGCTCTCCGGAGCAGAGAGCCCCTGCCCAGCCCAGAGAGCATGCCAGGATGCTGGGGGACTCTGATTTAACTTAAATCAGGAAGGGGTCTGGGACAGACATTGTGTAAACCACTTTGACCCAAAGCAGTTAAGTCTGATACTACATCAACCAGATGCATCTCAAACTTGTTTCAGCCATTTTTAAACTGGTTTATGTGCATTGAACATCTGTTCTGTTACAGGTTTAAACCAGTTTCTGATCTCTTAAACTACTTTATTTGTAATGTCTGTCCCTAGCCTATGACTTGGATCCAGCCCACTGGATCCAAACTGTGACACTTCTGATTTATACAAAGTGGAACAACTCTAAAAGGAAACTGACAGGCTAACCCCAAAATAGCTAATATCCTGGTAGCTACAAAACTCATCAAGTATATGAAAGACTGAGGTTAAAATCTTTTGTCTGAATTTGGTCAAGGGATTTATACCTGGTCTCCTATACCTGGGGACAGTACCCTAACCACTGATTATCAGAATACTCTCTTCTTTTCTTCCCTCTCCAACAAACAGGTTCAAAAGGATCCAATTTTTCCTAATATGGAATGGAAAAAATGTGAACTTCAAAAAAAAAAAATTGTAAGATGGGAAAACAATGTCCTGCCCGGCTCTAATGCTAACTGAAATCATTCCATGAGGTTGATCTGCAACGTTGTGCTCTTCAAGAAGCAGGAAAAAAGGAGTTGCTTATGAGTAGTGCTAAAATGACTAAGTCAGCAGGCCTTTACTATGGTGTGTCATTCATTTTAGTTTCTCACAGATGTTGTCATGTTTCAGCAGCTAGTGTCAAAGCATGATGGAGAGTAGATTAAGAGAAGAAAATGCAAATATATCTAGTTAGTTTATTCCAAACTGACCTGTGTTATGCCAGGGGTATATGACCTGTGTTATGCCATGCTGGTTTAAGGCCATAGGCAGACAAGGTTATTTGGGTAAACTTGATATCTTTTACTAGACCAACTAAAATAGTTGGAAAAATTCTTCTTTGCTTCGAAGGTTGTTTGTACCCAAAAGCTTTTGAAGAATAATTTTTCCAACTATTTCCCTACAGAATCTTGTCTGCCTGTATTATGCCATACACCTATACCTTTGAGTTCCATTTTACAAAATTCTGCAGTGCAGATTTATAAAAAAAAAGAAAAATGCTTAATTAAAAAAAAGCTAAAGAAACTGGCTGGCCACCATTATTCATTTTCATATGTGTCATACTTGAGAAAGCTTTGCATATTTTAGAAAGCTATGGATCTACTAAAGCTGTCAAAATCCAATCTCTCTACACTTCATACTTCTACATTTGAGTAAATCAGGACTACTTTTATGGATCCATAAAACTCTCTGACTCATCCCTGTGACACCATGGTTTTTCCCCTCAATTTGTTCTCATTACAAGCTGAAGTTAATGAGCAGACATTAACAAATGATTTACAAAGAAATTTGACTTCTGCTTAGAGTAGCCACACAGTCAAACTAGTTTTTTCTGTCTTCTGAGCCAAAGAATGTCATTCACAATTTGAATTCTTAGTATTGCACCAAAAGTTATTCCCCCCCACCTCATGCACACACACAAATAATAATTAAAAAGAAACGACATCTACATGAATGATGGACAGAAACACCCATAGACTTCAGTGTAAAACCTACTATTCCCTGTAGTAGCTGGAACAATCTTCATGAAAAAAAATATTGTGATTTTAATATCCATATTAAGTTCTCAGTACACTAAGCCCCAATCTTAAGTTGTTACACATCCATAAGCTTCTACTGATTTCATGTGCAAAACTGAGTTCTTATCAAAGAGTACTAAAGGCAGAGTTATCTGAGCTGAACAAGAAGCATATCTCCTATTGTGAATGTCTCTTTAAAATTTACAGTGCACTTTCAACTAGAAGCCACCACTTCAATTACATTAAGTATTCCATGCCCAGATTTAAACTGAGGGTGGCTTCAGAATTAAGTCATCTTACATTAAATATAATTACTTTCCAGCTAGACCTCACCGTAATAGTTGGGGGGGGGGAGGGGGAAGTCTCAGCTCTAAATTCTGGATGGTTACTAAATTTAGCATGATTCTGTTTTAAAAATAATGACACGGTAATGGTGCAACTCCTAATTAAGGATAAACAATACAATGAGGACACTGGGTTAGCTTCCACATAGAGGTATGTAACAACTTCCTTCTGTGTTTCTAATCAAAGGTGGAAATATCAAGCTAATGGCATCTTGGATCGTGGGAGATAAATTTTAAAAATATTTACCTGCTGCCATTCAAACTTTCCTCTGGGGCAATTGATTAAAATTCTGTTGCCTTCATTTAAGGGTAGCCTCCAGTAAGTACAGAAACAATGGCACATACTGGGTCTTACCCCTAGGACTGACATGACAAAAAATAGGGATATATTGTACTTAGGAAGATATATTAGCTCTGAACAAAACTGCGCACAACATACTTGGTGGGTAAGGTATTGCTGTTCTCCCATCCTTCCCCAAAGGGCGTTCCTCAGTCCCCACTGCAGGCATTTTTGATGATCGCAGAGCTGGTGATACAGCCTAAATACCAGACATTCATGAAATGCATTGAAAAAAGAACAAAGACATCAGAATCTAATAAGGTATTAAGATTTCTGAAACCACATTAGCATTAGTTGAAGGATTTTATTATCTTCCATTCTGTATTGTTTTATTAAGTACTTATTTTTATGCAATTGGATTTTATTTTTATCTTTCTTTCAACTTTAATAGGTAAGTCACATATCTCAAGCTTTAGGTGTCTAACATAAAATGATCACATACATTTAACTTGGTATTAACAAGACTATTCTATTTGCTTCTCTATTTGAACATGTCAGTAAAACCCTGAGAATAAAGTTCTCTAATGAGCGCGTGCTACCTCTGTTGTAGCAGAGTACAGAATACTAGAGCATACACGAAGGACATGGGCCACAGCCCACAGGGCACAGGCTAAGAGATAACAGAAATCTTTAAGACAGGTTAAAATTCAGATTTGGACCACCCAAGTCAGATATTAAGAGAAATGGCACTAATATGGAATTTAACAGCAAAGTCCTCTATAATTGGTTGGTTCAATAGCCACTGTAGCTGAAGTGAAATGGGTGAGAGACCTTGTAATTTTCTCATATAATGGTAAAAAAAAAGGGGAATTCAACACTGATTAGAGTTCACTTTGCAGTCACTTGCAGAAAGATGGCTGACAGCAGTTAAAATAAATGTAACTCATTTCTGCTTGTTCTCCAGCTTTTCAGTTTCAACTAGGCCTGGCAAAGCTTTAAATATTTGAAGAAGCAGATGCTTCCACATCAAAAGCTTTGCATGATTTTTGAAGGCTGCTATTTTACTTCTGCACAACACTCATTGGCATCTCTGAAAGCACTACTGAAAATACCAATGCATCATGGCAGGAAAGAAGGGCCAACAGGCAGGAGAGCACTCACTTTTATCTGTATATTCAGCTATGTCATTCAGGACTAAGGGTGCAAGAGGAAAAGTGAAGCATGACAAGAAGGTGGTAAATAAACCCTGCTTTTAAAAGAAAAGGACTTCAGAAAAGGGGGCAAAAGACTTTCAGAACATCCCACTTACCTCTAGTAAGCTCAGGATCAGCTTCTGTGCCATTATGACTAAATTAGATTACATTTTAAGGCAGTAATTATTCTTAACTCTGTCTTTCATTATAATTTTGATTTTTCAAGTGATCAGTGTAACTTTATGTTCTTTTACCTTTCATAACAACCCAGTTATCATATTCCTTTTATTAACCACTTTACTTTTGTACAAGGAATACTGGGGGTGGGGGGGATGACAACACTCCTGCTTCAAGGAATAACTGGAACAAAGTAAAGATGATTTCACTTTTTCCTGTGGTGTCTTGAGTAAAACAGAGGAACAGATTCTCAGGTGGTGGAGCTAAGATCTTTTCTACTGTGCACAAACACATGAACAACATAGCTGAGGATGCAAGCCTGAAGTGTCTTCAGATAAAAACTACTCAGTCCAAAAATACAGTATTTTGTCTGGGCAAATATTCCTGTAATCTCTCTCTGCAATGTTTACGGGTAGCAAAATTTGCCATACTGCTATCTAAATGATCTGACTACAAATGTTGCTGAATTTTAATGCACGGATACTTTCCTGTGTGAGGGAGCTTCTTAAACAATTTGTTTTCTGGTTGCTGGCATCTCTTCCCACTGTAAATGTCGGTCTGTTTACCTAATAACTCCCTCCATCATCCCCATGCAATGACTGCTTCCTTCTTTTATCCCAACAGCATTTTTCTTTAGCTGTTGTTATTCAAAGTGCTTAATGCAGCCCCCCAGACTTACGCCCAGCTCATCTTCATCAGAATTATCAAAGATGTTATCTAAATCATGAAGTGATGGAGCCAGATCTGTCACCTGTGTGAGGCTCCCAGAGCCAACTCGGCCTGCAGCACCATCCTGCCGGGTATCTGTGGAAAAGGGTTGAAACAAAAAGCTTGAGAAACAGCAAGAACCCAAAAGTGGAGGGAAAAAACACTTCCTTTTAACTTCACACCTCACTTTAGCCGGGAGTGAGACAAGAATCATAGAAATCAATTTTGTGCTCTGAGATTAACTCTAGAAGTAATATTCGAGTACTTAGACTTAATATGTAGGTCAAATGGAAGTCAAATACTGAAGACTACTCATAAAATAATACATTTCCATACTGATAGACTTTACTGAACTCCAAGTTGCTTTCTTTTCTTTTTTTACAGTAAAAAGAACAAGGCTAACTATAAATAAAATGAAATGTATTAATTTGTTAGATGGCTTTTATTCTTCCTGCCTCTTGTAATAGGTCACCACAAATATTTTTCATCCTGCATTAAAGCTTTTGGAATATGAATCTCTTCTGCAATTTAAAATGGTAAGAAGAATGGCTTTCTTTTAAGCAGAAATATTAAAAAAACCAGCACCCACCTGCTTTAGGAGCAGAACTGAAAATAGACATGGCATCTTTCCCATCAGGCACCGGTGTGGAATGACCAGGTGTGGGGATCTCCTTGGTACCAATTCCATCTTCTGACTGCATACGGAATCCAGACACACACACAGAAATTTGATTATTTATATGCAAAAACATTGGAAAACACAGGAGAAAAGAAAAATGAGATGGACTGAATAAAGCTTGAGACTTACAGTTCACTACTACTGCTTTCTGTCTTTATTATAAACTAAACACTTACCGTCAGTGGTCAAATGGCCATATCACAAATCCACTGCACAATCCTGCATAAGTGGTCTCTGTGCAGAGAGCCAAGAATTGGAAGACACAACATGCTGCATGTCATATACTGAGCATATAATAGGTTTATAAGAAAAAAAAGCCCTATTCTTGTCTCTTCTATTTTGAATGTTACTTAGTGTTATCAGGCCTTTTCTTTGAAGAGTGCAAAAAGTCTTTAAAAATGGGGAGGGGTGGGGAGGAAGACAAGAACATTCATATACGAATCTTCCATATTAGGAAAAACATGAAATAATATTCCAACATTTACAAATGATCCATCAATATCCATCTTTTTGGGTAGCTAAAGAAGGTAAGACTGTTCCATTTGCATAGAATATATGCATCCGAAAATTTTAACCATGGTGAAGAAATTACCTACAGAAACAAATGAATGAAGTGAACAGTCAGACAATGAGAGAGGATTACAAAGAGTAAGATGCACCGGGAAGGAGAAATTTCCTGCAGGTGTGAAGGCAGATGGCCCCAGAATAGTGATCACATCATTCTCTCTCATGTGGAAGAAAAGCTGCGAGGAGATGTCAAAACCAACATAATATCGATATTACAAACCCATTCAACAGACGGCTGGATGGTCTTGCCCAAGGCAAAGATGATGATTGGGGATAGAGAGACCTGTGTTCTGCAGCAAGCTGAATGTGTCAGCTGTAGCAGACAATACCTTAAAAAAATGCCGCAAATTCCTTCTCTATAATTAGAGCCATAAGAATATATGGAAATTAAAAGCTTTGGTCCTTTATTTTATTCTGTTTGACTGTGTTTTGCTGATGGTCAAAATTAAAATATGTAAGTATGAAACATAACTATAACATCATCATTTTAACACAATTTAAACAGGATTAAGTCAGAAGGATTAAGTCAGGAACTACCAACTCAACCACATCAGATGGAGACAAATATTTTCCTATATGCATAATGAGGTGTGAATTAAATGGGCGTGTCCATATATGCAAGTACATGCGCTTGCAGCAGCTCAAATAGATGCAGTGCAAATCTGAGCCGGAGCTTTTTGCCTCCACTTTGTTGTGGAGCAAACTGTGCCACTTGGGGCAAAATAACACTGGCTGGCTCCTCCTGGATCTGCAGCCAGGGGGAGCTAGAGCAGTATAAAAACCTGCCCTGGCCAGCAACTCAGGACTACTTGCCCTCAGGAGCTTCTGAGGCCCAGCCACTTAGTATCTGGGGACACTGGCCCCTTGGGTCAGCTAGCCTTCTGAAACAGCATCCCAAATTCACTTTTTAAAATACCCTAAAATCCATATTTTTCCACAATTAGAACAAAAGAGAGGGAGTGATCAGATGGGTAACGTTTTATTGCTATATTTAAAATGTTAAAGCAATTTGGAAGCCTACCAGTGTCTCTAGCATCACAATAAAATAAATCCTAAGTGTCAATATCTTTTACTGTTTGCTCCTGGTTTCCTTATTGCATGGTGGCTGTGTGATGGGGGAATGTGGGGTGGAGGGATGCTGGTCAGTGTGTGGGAACTGTGAATGTGGGGGCTGCTTAGGAGGGATGGGCCCCTGTCTCCCACAGGGAAAAGCCCCCGACACACAGCATATAAACTACCCCGCCTGCAGGGTTGCAGCCCCCACCACGGGCTACAGCTCCCCCGCAACCCTCCACTGGTCTCCAGGCCCTGCTCATTCTCCTGATCATCTCCGGCCTCCAGGGACTGAAATCGAGCAGAAGAATGAGCAGGAGGCTGGAGAAAGCATGAGAAGTCTCGAAGCTCATTTCCAGGGGCTTGTCTCCAGCCTCCTGCTCATTCTCCTGCTTGTCTCCAGCCTTGGGAGTATTGCGTGGGGGGATATTGCCCTTGCACTGTAGATCTGCAGCATGGGGAATGTTTTTTTATTTCCGCATGTGCCTCTTGCAGCATCTCAAGGGGTTTGAGATGCTGCAAGAGACATGTGCACTCTCATCTGGATGCACCCAATAAGTTCTAAAAGATGGATCTTATTATTGTTCTCTTGAACAGAGATCTGCATCATCTTATGAATTACTACAGCACACCAGGTGCTATTATACTATTACAAACAACAACAATACCAGTAATAACAACACTCTGGTCTGATACAGTACCTTATTCTTTTTCAGAGGATCTTTATCTGTTCCAAGTTTGCATTTTTTAGTGCCAGTGAAGCTGTACTTTATATCACCATCTTCAAAAGTATAAGGATCACTAGCATCTCCTAACCCTTCTCCAGGTTGCTGTATTAGAGGCAAGGGGTCAAGATAGTTCACTGTCTGCCCTGGTTTGACGTCTTCCAAAATTTTAAACCGTTTATTAGGTTGCGCTAAGAGTCTGAAAAGTTAAACATAAAAAAACCCCAAAAAACAAACAAAAAAATCACTATTAAAAGAACACGCACTTTTTTTTACTAAAGACAAAAGTAGCAACATTGCAGATTTTCTTACGAATACAGTGACTTTTATGTTTTTCTCTGTCTGGTTTGAAATACCTGAAACATTTTTTTTCCTTCTAACATTAAACACTTGCTCACTGCGCTGTCAACTTTTCTGTTAAGCCAATGAAAGAGACTGAGTTTGTGCACCATATTTACTCAAATATAAGACAAGGTTTTCTCCAATCAGCATGAGGGGAAAAGACCTGTGTCTTACAACCGCATACAAGGAAACCTCATTAAATACATTGTCTATCATTAAACTGCTGCCAAAAGCAGCATGTGCTCAGTATTGTAAACTAACTATGAATCCGATAAAGTGCAGCCAACACTGAGCATTAAGTATAAAACACATGGCCCATACGGAGCAAACATACTGATGGGTACGTTATTTATTTATGGCCCTTAAAAAAATTCAGGTAGGTGTTCTCTCTGCAGGGAAGCACTGCAATACCAGGCCAGCATCAGGAGAGCTAGAGCCAGCCCTAAAATCCTACCTTTGGTGCCAAAAATGCTGATCTTAGTCAAAAAGTCTAATATGCTGATAGGAACCTATCAAAAGGACATCCCACCTGAGTAAGATATATGGTAAAGTCCATTGCATGGAGAACCCCTCAGTGCCAACTCTTTTTCAAGTCATGGTGAGCCAATACACTTAATACATTTCAATTTCTTCTTCACTCCCACAGCTGAGCTGTGCCTCTTTCCCATTTTCAGTCATTCTTGTTTCCTCTCTCAATCTGTTGCATATGATTAGTGTGGCCATATCCTCCACGAGGTGGAACTTGTACCAGGCTGCCCCAGCCTCATTTAAATATACATTTTTGAAGGATCCCAGGACTCGTGACAAGAACGCTTGGTTCCAGTTATTAGTGGGGGGTTAATTAGCACATGGATCCTTTGTGGGGGGTGGTATCTGATGTACACCCACACAGTGAGCAATGCTGAGCTGTGGGGTCACCATGGCTTGAAATGCTGTAGACTCTGCTGGCGCCCATCCCTATGAACTGTAAGGTCAAACATGAGCCTTTTGGCTTTGGACTAACATCATGCATACGGACTTGAAAAAAAAATCCTTAAAAAAAAAAAAAGAGAGAGAGAGAAAGAGAGAGAGTGTTCACGTATTCTTCCTGGTAATGACAGGGTTCATAACCCTGACCAGAGAGGTGGTTCTGCAAGGGAACTTGACTTGACTAAGCAGTATGGGTCTGACAGCCCACTTTGATGAATTCATCTCTTGCTTCAGAAAGCCCTGTGGAAGACCAGGAACTTACTACAAACAGGCACACAAACCTCACAGCTGAGGTCTGCATCAGAGTGAGCCTGAGTGAGATGTACTGCTACTACAGGAAGACAGTAGAGGAGGACAAGAAAGAGATGGTGGGCATCATATGGAAGAAAGGGGACTGGCATAGACTTTTCAAAGAGAGTAATGAGGATGATGGCAATGAGTGAAAGGACTGAACAAAGAGAAGGGGGATTTGGGATGTGGGAGGGGACTGAGGTAGTCCTTTGCACAACTCTGACTGTTTCAAGGCAATGGTGATGGACGTGCAAGTGTGCAGGAAAAAGGGTGTGCAGTGCGGTCTTTGTAATGAGGCTAAGAATGATGTGAAACACAGCAGTCACAAGACAGCTTGTTAGAGATACAGTTATAAGATATATCAGTGGAAGGGTGACAAATTCAAGGCAAATCTCCAATAATTAGATTCTATATATGGAAAATTTATAAATGTGGGGAGGGATCTTCTTATATTTGAGTAAATACAGCAATATTTGCCTGTTATCTCATTTACAGTTGTGACTGCTGGAGCTAACTTTGTAATAACTTTAAAAATGTTTCTATAGTTATCTTTTATGAAACACTCTGACACTTTCCACACTGCCCAAATTTGTTTGTTTTTTTAATTTGCACAAAATTAATTTATACTCTCAGGTAAGAGGAAAAGGAGACTTACTTCAAAATCAAAAACATTTTAATGCTTTTGAAGGCAAGCAACTAAAAATGCTTGACCATTAAAAGCTGCTTATATAGCAAATATTCTTTGCCAAGGGAGACACGTGCCATTTACTTTTTCTAAGTAAAAAACCTCCCAAATGTATATTATATATTTGCTTTTGTGCATGCACAGGAAAGGAAATATGCTATAGCTCAGTCTTGATCTTGTGCCCACTGAAATTAAGAAGATAACCTTCATTCACTCTAATGGTGCAAGATCAGGTACTTACTGACAATATTGATTCCATTACAAAGGAACTATACAACTCCACAGTGTACTGATTAGGTTTTATGAATACAATATGAATAAATTTATGAGTACAATTTTAAAGTCTACAGAACTGGGCAAATTAAAATTAGGAAATACAATGTTATAACAGGGAGAGTCCTATCCTTCTTGTTGAAATCCAGCATTAATTAATGAAACTTTTGGAATGCATTACATTAGGAAAAAAAAATCACCAAATTCAAGAGGCAAGACTCCAAGGGCACCATTATTTTTGAAAAAGATGAATTAATGTAGTTTTGAATATCTATTACATCACTGATATTGTCCAGCACAAAACTACAAGTGATAAAGAGAAACCAGATTATAATTCCATCTATGTGTTTACCAACACTGACAACATACGACATCACTGAGGCTATACTGATATCATGCATCATCTGCAGAAGTTTAATGTAGTGGTATAAAAGTTATATGAGGAACTGTCATTTAAAATACAGTTAGTTTTCTACTGTGTATCACTACCATATACAATCCCCCTGAACTATGTTCTGTTGTCAGTTATACTAAAGGAGTCCCAAAGGCTTTCATATCCCATGTGGCTACCACTAAATGTAGAATTCAACACTAATTGAAATTTGGTAAGACACTGGTAACTAGATATTGTTTTTACCTTTTCAGTGCAGTACTGTCTGAATTTACTTCCATCTTTGCATCACATCTCTCACGTGGGAGATCTGGTAGCCTGAATTCTGGATCTTCACTTGATGGGAGAACATAGCTCCGCCATTTATCAGATGACTCACTGTTATGAACTATCCCACAATATAATGCTGTCTCACTGACCTCTGCCATCAGAGGTAGCCTCTGACCAACAAGAATTGTCCTATCGTCTAGACTGGGCAATGGCTGGAGCTCTAACCCATTTCCATAGAGTGCTGGATTCACAGGTACTGATGGTGGGTCCAAATTCTCTGCTTCCTGCCCTCTTGGCTGGGGACTAAGTGTAGGAGGCAGAGGGGAGGTGGGGGAATGGGGTGAATCCATGGGATTCAGATTCATTTGTTTGCTTGGATTTCCAGTGGGGATAGATAGCTGCTTCTCATATTTTCTGGAGTTTGGAACTTCCAAAGAGGTCTCCATCCCTGCCAACCCCAGTTTCTGTCCTGATGCATCCTGCTCCATGCATAGTTCTTCAGTCACAGATGGCCGATGGTGAAATGGCATCATAGGCCTTTTTTGCAGCTTGTCTCCTTTTTCCTGTCTTTCTGTTATTTTGTGCTTAGAAGAGGCAGGAGGTGGCAAGGAAGCAGACGTGGAGGAGGATCCCACACTGAATCCTGGCTGTGATATCGTTGGGGGGCGGCTGGTGCCAGTAGCACACCGCTGTTTGAAAAGCTTGTGCCTGAAAGAAGAGAGGAACAAGTCATCACATGAATGGAGAGACTAGGATCTAATACTGCAAAGAACAAAATAAGAAATCCTGGCTCTATTCCTGACCCTATCACAAACTGCAGAGTGATCATGGGCAGGTTTGTTAGCCTCTCTGAATCAGTCATCCTTGACAACATACCCAAGATGGGGATAATGCCATTGTTTCACAGGGCAGTATCCCAGGAAAACGTATTTAGGTTTTTAACACTCAGAAATCCTTAGATAGAAGATAATATGAAAATAAGCAAAGCACTGTTGCTTTTTGCTATTGCAAAGCTATCCTTTTTAGAACCAGCAAGGACCTTTGTGAAGCAAAGTGACATTTGTTGCAGATTTTGAGCATGTGTTAGGAATGACAGAGGATTTTGTATTTTCACTGTGCTCACAGATGCAATGCACAGCAGGTTGCTTTCATGAAATTTTTCCTCCAGACCATGTGAAGGAAAGGGATATGACTCATGCCAAACAAGAAGTGCTCAACAATTGATACATAAGGCAAGAACAAATATTTTTAAAAGAACTTTAAAAAAACAAACAAAAAACCCTAATACAGCTATGCCTTATTTAGTAATACCATAACATTTAAGACATGATTTGTTACAGCAAGTCCAGTATCTTTTAAAACGTGAAGGACAAGAATGTAATTCAATATGCTAGAGATTGCAGCCACAAAATGGTGTTTTCATTATAATCCCCCAGGCAATCAAGAAGACCTTGAGACAGATACCTGTGCATGACATGACAACCTCTCTGATACTACAGCTTAGAGCATCAGTAGATCATACCATGGGTTAATACACTAGGATCTTCCCTCTGGACACTTTGGTTAAATAGAATCAAAGCAAATTTTAAAAGAAGCTAATGCTTTTTGGCTGCTTTTGATATGCACTTGATGACAAGACTATTATAAACATATGGACAGTTGGCTGTATCACCTAGTTCAGAGATGGGATAGTAAGGATACTGAAGATTAGGATGGAAATGCACTTAATGAATAGTGTAAGCAACTTTGCCAAGTACTTGCCCACAACAAGGTTCTAGTGTAGATTACTGGTTGTTGGCTTATATGAAATGAAGCCCAGCGTATCTATCCAAAAACACCACTCTTTCTGTAGGCAGACAAGGTTCTTTGGGTAAATCTGATATCTTTTATTAGACCAACTCAAATAGCTGGAAAAACAGAGGAAGCATCTGCAGATGGTCTGTGCTCTTCACAGACCATCTGCAGACACTTCCTCAGCCTGATGAAGGGTACCTGAAAGTTTGCAAAGAAGAATTTTTCCAACTATTTGAATTGCTCTAATAAAAGATACCAGATTTACCCAA
Organism: Crocodylus siamensis; assembly: GCF_052110815.1. Lineage (NCBI taxonomy): Eukaryota > Metazoa > Chordata > Crocodylia > Crocodylidae > Crocodylus > Crocodylus siamensis. The sequence goes on from NC_143403.1 coordinate 52,317,868, forward strand.
AGAAAATCTGTCTGCCTATGTCCTTAGACCAACACAGCTACAACCTATATCCATGGAACTCTTTCTATAGTTACTATATATAGCAACAATGTCAGGTTACAAACAAATTTAAAAAAAAAAAAATCAGGAGTGTGGCAAGGGTTGGCATGCAGCTGTTGCTAGTTCCCTGAAGGAGGTACTGGGCTGGTGGGAAACTTACCCAGTGGGGTCCAGGCAAGCCATGCCCCCCTGCACACCAAAGAAGGACATCTGAGGGCAGGGAACTCACTCAGCGGGGCTCAGGTGAGCTGTGCTTCCCCCATACACTGGGGACAAGCTCCAGGGGGAAAACTCATCCGGCGAAGTTTGGACAAGGCACACTTCTCAGCACACCAAAGAAGAACACTGGAGGAAGGGGAACCCACCCAGTGGGGTACGGATGGGTCACACTTCCCCAACATGCCAAAAAGAGTTCCAGGGAGAAAACTGAAGCAGCACACCAGGTCCAGAGAACATATGCCTCGGGAGTCGGTGCTGACTGGCCCAGAGGAAACCCATGGAGTCTAAAAGGAGGATGCTAAGAGAGGTTTGGTGTTTGGCATCTAGGGAAAAATGCCAGTGCAGCATGACTGGGAAGAGGACTCCACTGCAACAGAGACCCAGCCATCTGAACCCTCATGGGACTCCGGGATAGTGCAACCATGAGTGAGCCTCCAACCCGATCCATTGAACAAGATAAATAATGCCAGCCAGCGGAGCAGCTGTGGGTGGATCCACAAGTCAGAGGGATGGGGACATACAGAGACAGTACATTGTGAAATGCTGGTGAGCCCACTGGAAGAAAAGGCACAAACTGACACCAGATGCAGGGTTAGCTTTGGGGAACCCAGATAGCTCAGGCAAAGGAGAGATTTGCCTGCAGGGACTGCATAAACGGTCACCAAGTTCAGACCAACTACAGGGAGCTAAGCTGGACCTCCAAATGCAGGTTCCAAGTTTTTTTCTTCCCGAGAAATAATACAAACAAGGGAATGAGAGCCTGTTTTCTTTTATTTATTATTCATCACTCCCAGACAAGGGAGAGAGAGCAGGGGAAAGTTAAATCCCCATGGCACCTAAGTTACAGTTAATTAAGTTATAGGACATACATCTGGGAGCTATTAAGCTGCCTAGTTGAGGATCTTGGAGACTGGCAGGTAGAGATCTCACCCTCCCAGGATCTACCAATCCCAGTGAGAAAGAAGATGGCCACAAGTTACACTGGAACATTAGACGGAGACCCGTCTAGAGAGGACAGCCACCAACTCCTTGTGGAGTCGGTAACTGAAGTGGGCTGGGGAGAAGCCGAGACCCAGTGACTCACACTCATTGTCAGAAGAGAAGGACTAGTCGCCTGAGAGGAAAGGGGCAAGGTGTAGGGATGGTGGAGCCCTGCAGAAGACCCTCATCAGTCTGACCATCACTCTAGACACCATCCATCCTCCCAAAAAATAGCGTAACATCAAGATATGGCAGGCAAGAGAGAGTAAAAATGAGGCAGAGGTTGTGGTGATTACAATGTGATGAAAGGGAAGTGAGTAGACGCACCCGTTCATAGGGAGATAAAAGAACAATTATACTGCATAATTAAAAACAATACTAATAGCATAATGAAGTATAAATTACTTGATAAAAAGTTCATAATTTCAATTTACAGTTCAGTATATTGTAAAGTAACATTTTAAACGTCTGTGATCAGACAGGCAAGATAAATTATCAAGACAAGACAAACTATAGCTAACTTAAGAAACTGTCTGACAGATCAATTTAACTTTTCATTTATATAAGGGAACATCCTATATTTCAGTGGTAATTAGTAGCTCTATCCTTATTTTCATGATCATCTCTCACACTCAGGATTATAAATTGTGACGTTAACTTTAAATCAGCAAAAGAGCTATATAGTTCCATATACATATGTTCCTACAACTCATCACATTGCATACATTCCTATAATCTACCAGCTAGAAAGTTCTCTTTGTAGACTTCTGTACTTTCTCTGTGCACCATATGAGCTTGGGCAAGAATTTCTTGCCAAAATGCTTTCAGGTGTTCTGTTTGGGCTAATTAATCGAATGATTTCATAAACAGTAAAATTATGCTCCTTAAATTTGTTATCAATTCACTACAATTAAAAAGTATTATTTTGTCAAATGTTAATAAAATCACTAAGCATTGTTTTTATACTAATAACGTCATCTGGAAAAATTCTGCCAAATACTACTCAAAGTTAAAAGGAAAGGTCTTAAATACTGTAAAAGTGAGCAGGCAATTATTTTTTGCTTTTTCAGATTCCCACTATTTATATTTTCTTTTACACAAGAAAAATGCTCCAGAAAATGCGATGGACCCCATTTAAAAATGAGACAATCTTTATTAAAAAGTTATAGTCGTATAAGAAGAAATCATTACATTCTACACTGGTGACAAGAGTTAATTACATTCTTGTCTCTTTTTTTGCCATAAAGAATTAGATAATAGGCCAGATCCTCAGCTGATATCAATTGGCACAATACCACTAACTTCACTGGCATTAGGCTGAGTGTATCATTTGAGAATCTGGCCCTATATTTTAAATAATATGTCTGCTTGCTGCATAGTGACCGTGTCCAAGTTTATACTGTCCATGAACTCAGCAGTCTTCTTTCAGACTGACACATTAATTCTCTTTGCTACCCACCTGGAACAAGAACAACTGACTCTTTGGACCGGATCCACAAAATCCCAAGAAACCGTGTTGCTAGGAACTTCTTCCTCCATATTTGGAGTAGCAATCTGACTTCTCCTAAGGGAAATAAAGTATATTTATTTTATACTTTAAATATAAAAAGCACCCTGTTCAAATTTGCTGATGACACTAAGATGTGGGGGGATGTGGGCATGCTAGAAGGAAGGAATAGGCTGCAATTGGACCTAGACAGCTTACAGGGGTGGGTGGATGAGAATAGGATGGGATTCAACACTGACAAGTACAACGTGATGCACCAAAATAATTCTGCACTTGAAACTAGTTTCTATCTGAGCCAAACCTGAAAACTTAGCACTTAATTTTTACATGGAAGTATTACCTGAGTATCACAAAGCTTGTATCTGGAGTTTGTGCACAAATGTCTAAGGGCAGGTAATAGAGGTACCAATTAAAATTGCATCTGGAAATATGTATTGAAAGGTCCAATGAGGAAATAACATGGAGATAATGAAAAGACAAAATCTTCTTGGAACATCTGTACATCATGCCAGAGCAGGATAATTTAAACCTCTAGAAATGAAAAGCACTAATAACAATGCACTTCCATGCCCTTGGCAGTCTGAGTTATGAGTTGCCAAATGTAAATATATCCTTCCAAATGTTTACATCTATAAATAAGTATAACCTTATAAATATAAACTTAGAAGGTTATTTGTCCTTAGATCATCTACCTTCCAAGCCAAGAAAGTCTTATGTGACCTAGTATCTCTGCAGTCAATGAGAGCATGTGTGTGTAACTGACACAGAATTTGGTTCTCAAAGAGCCACAAATGAAACGGACCAAACTAAGTGCACATGTAATCACTATTACTGTTAATATTTTTCAAGCTAAAACAACTCTAAAATTGTGTTTGTTAATGTTACCTCAAATTTTCATTATGATTACAGAGCTATAAGAGTAATGCACACAGTGAGGTAACATTATGTAAGGTCAAAGACAAAAGTGTTTAAACAAGACAGTTATACTATTGTTTGCAAACAAAACAGCCATAAACATCCTCTTACTTAGACTGTGCCCTGTTGAGGATGCATTCCTTCCAGACTCTGTGGACCATATGACTGTGGAATTTTGGAGGCATCTTCCCTGACTTTTTTGGGCTGTGCACAGTGACCGTCCCTTCCTGTGTAGCTGAATGGCTGACAGAGTTGTGGGTACCTCCGCTTTCACCTTCAAGAAAAATCAAACAGTACTGTAGACAGAAAGTAGCAGCAACTGCAACATTACATATTCCTGAAACACTATATCAGCTGATGAGCATTCGTAAAATCAATGGTTTATGCCAGGGGTTGTCAACCAGGGGGATGTGTACCCCTGGAGGTACTTAGGGGGTATGCAGCAATGGCATGGAGAAGTGGGGGTACTTGGGAAGCAGTGGCATGGGGCCACCGCTGCCATCCATCACTTTCCATTGCCGCCATGCGCTGCTTCCCCATACCCAACTACCTTCACTTTTCCACACTGCCGGCTTTGCGTCTGACCAGCTGTGGGAGAGGAGGGAGGAGAAGCGGGGGGGGGGGGGGGGGGGGGGGGGTGCTCGCAGCTAGCTGGATGCAAAGTCAGTAGTGCAGAGAAGTGGGGGTACCTGGGAAGTGGCAGTGTGGGGGGCAGGGCCACCGTTGCCATCCATCACTCCGGGTGCCGCTTTCCTGCGCCCAAGTATCCCCACTTCTCTGTGCTTCCAGCTTTGCACCTGGCTGGCTGTTGGCACCACCTCCTCCCTCTGGCAGCACTGTGTGTATAGATGGTGGCAGGGGCGGCCACCCTGTGTGAGCTCCATGTGCTGCAGCCGCAGGGGAGAGGATGCTGACAGCTGGCCAGACATGAAGCTGGTGGCACAGAGAAGCAGGGATACTTGGGCACGGGAAAGCAGTGCCCGATGGTGACATGAAGTGTATAGATGGCAGCAGCCTCATGCGAGCTCCCCAGCCATCTGTCAGCACCCTCTCACCACACCGCCACCCAGCTGTCCATTAGCACCCCCCACCCTACATCCAGAAGGAGTACCCAGCTTAAAAAAGGTTGAAAACCCCTCACTTATGCTTACAGATTTATACATAAAAGCTCTGATGCAGGCTGGGGATGGACCTGTGGGTATGTGTATACAATAAATACAGTGCTGTGTATAGGTACCTAAGCTACCTCCTCTTGAGCTGATGCATCGTCTTTTTGTTCAGAGCTAGTTTTGTACCTCTATGCAACACAACTGTGCTATGCAGACAAACACCACCACTGGTTTTTTTCATGTCCTTAGCTAGTATATTTACCTTGTACATTCTTTTGTGTGGTTTAGTTACAACAACAAATTCATCATGACATACCTGATTCTAAAATAAAAGGCATGTATTAAAATATAACAGATCCTTTATTTGTGCCATATGTATCAAACACAAGAAGAGGAACTAAGTTTTCATATAAGAATTAAAGACATGATTACTAAAGGACCATGTTTCCCCATATTTAGGGATGGAGTTTCCAATCTCCTTTAGTTTCTAAGTTGCTGTATTAGTACTAAGATTAACATTTAACTGACCTTCTTTTGTATATATGTATATATTTTTAAAGGTCCCAACATATACTATTAATATAGGTACATGCTATGGACCTTAATCAGGCAATACTATGAACTGGAGGAGAAATATCAAGTGAAAATGTTATTCCAAAATTGATCATTATCCCCTAAGTCTTATGATAGTCATCTTTTGTTATTTCTCTCCACCACTGATAAAAATCCTGTTAGTCACTGTGCAAGCAAATGCTTCTGTCATTATTGTGAAGACAACCAAACTCTGAAACTCAAATTTGAACAGCAGAGGGAGCTTTAAGTTCACTTAACCTGCTGGCTGCATAATACTACACACTGTTCTCTGTTTAGGAAAGGAAGTAATAATATGAACGTTTTAACAAGGTCATATCTGTGTACAGAACTGTTTGTCCTTATGTCTGACACGATTTAAGAAGCCTTCAGAATACAACAATGAAAGCAGGCATTGCCATGCTTTACTACATAACAGGAAATAAACCCACTGGTTTCCCTCTCAACTGTTTTCAAGCCACAGCTGTTACACTGTAAACAAGGTTCCTAACTCAGTTTCCTCTGTAGGCATCTTTACATATGCTTAAGGGTTGGAGCAGGGTGTGTGCGTTGGGGGGGGGGTGCTTTAATCCGAATGGCTCCAAGAGCCGCTCTAAAGCACCCAGAGAGTCATGTGTATTCAGTGTCCCATGCATCAAAATGGCAGCAGAAGTGCTTTAATTAAAACTTGTTTGATGAGCTTTAGTTAAAGCGTGCCCTGCTGCCATTTTGAAGGGTGGGACGCTGAATACACGTGATGCAGAGGCTGCTGGAGTGTGCTAATTAGCTTGCTCCAGCAGACTCGATTATTCGAGTTTGCTCTGATGCATGCTAATTAGAATGCAACAGAGCAGATGTCCAGCACATTTATAGGTGCCCTGTGATTATTAGTGAACAAAGATGTCTTCCTAGTAAATTCAAAGCTTGCATCTTGTTTGTCTTTTCTTGAAGAAACTGGAAAGAAGGGAACAATTTATTAAAATCCAAATCTTCACATATACATTAAAGTCTGTGGCTGTAATATAGGTAATTTATTTTGGAATGCATCATAAGATTGTTTATGAATTTGATAGATTTGTGATGAAAAGCATCTTGACTGAATTGAATTAGACTAACAAATCCGTTCCACCTCTGGCATAAGAAAGAATTTCCATAAGGGACTCTCAGTTACAGAAGCAACTAATAACACAATAGTGCCTAGGTTATCAGCCCTCTCAAATTATGCATCTGGGTATGTGAATAGATATGTTCCAAAATTTTGCATTTGTATTATATGGTATATCTTTATGATATTTGCATTTAGCAATGCCTCACAATAGTGAAAACTGATTTGTTCTCACATACTAAAGCTGGAATTTAAAGTGGAAAATTATTGTTGAAAGTATTGGAACAAACAAAAACAGAAACCCCCAAAACACGAGTTAAATGCCAGAAGACGCACATTGAATGCATTATTACCCAACAGCGGCCACTTTTCAACCCTTAAGTGGTAACTTTTTCCTATAAACTAAAAATCTCCTTCTGTTTACCGTAGCATTTTCTTTTTACTATCTATACTTTAAAATTTCTGTTTTTTGTTTCAAAATAATGTTGTTTGTATTATTCTCCGATGTATCACATCTCTCACTGTATAGGGTCATGCAGCCCTTTCAGACAATAGCAGGGCTCAAACAGCAACAGCTATTCTCAGCTTAGACTAGAATCTTTCTCTTTAATTTTAAAAGCTTCTCATATTCATTTATAAATTTAATTATGATGTAAAACATCTTGGCAGATCTCTTGAGACCCTGCATAATTTTATCAGGGATCTAAAATGCTTTAAAATGCTGTAGTAGTTTAAGATTTTATATCAACAAAATACAGGCATAGCATATCAAATGTTTATTTTAAAAAGATATACTTTCCCACCCTGACGTCTGCTACTCAGGACACCCAACATGCTTTGTAAAAAAATCAATTTAGAAGCAATTCAGCTATTCCATATATTTTTTCTATGTTCTTTATTAAAATACATATTTGCTTATAAATATTTTGTTGATAGCCCTTAAATAACAGGTTGGACTACATGACCTTGTGAAGTCACTTTGTCATATTTCTCTATGATTCTACACTGCATAGCTCATTTGAAGTATAATCCTCTATGTGACATTATAATCACATTCACAGTAATTTACTGTAATGTTACATAATGCTATGATTTCAGAAGATAATCAAACAGCAGATACCTAGAAATAAAAGTATGATTTATGTAGAAATGTATGTAATTAACGTATATTCAAAAAGATAAATAAAAAATACATCATATAGCAATATTATATATTACCTATGTTTTAGCAGGGTAAATTACTTAGCTCCATGTAAGTCAATTCTTTTTAGATTCGAATTGCTATGGATCTCAGACACCTGAGATGAACTGCCTTGTTCCACCAGAACTATGCAAGTGACTGGTCAATGTGGGTGAGGTAGCACCATCCTCAGAGGATAAGTCCATTATAGCTTCGTGTTACAGATTCTGGTTATTTCTCTTATATTGCAGAGGCAGATTAATATCATGTCTAAGGTCTCTGATTCAATCTCCACTGAGTTTGCTCATATTAGTGCCACTATCATTTAGTCAGTGGCATCATGTCAATATTAATGCTTATTATGGCATACCGTTTTTTTCCATCTCTGTGCCACTTCACAATCATTAGCTAACATTCCCCTGTACAGCAGGAAAACACCTAGCTAAAAACCACTGACTAAGCCTGTGCCTTTCCACAATCTCAGGTGTCAATGCTATTTCACGAATGTAGCAGACTTCCAGTAAACTGAACTGAAATGAACTCTTACACAACTTGCAGTGTTTAGATTACAGAAGATACAACTTTTGGTCAGTCTTTTGAGCTCTATGCATTCCTGTACAAGTCAAATCTCCCCTCTTCTAATCAGTCGTTCTCTTATTTCTGCTGTTGTTCATGCAGTTACCCCTAGCAACCATGAACTGTGAAAAAATGAAAGGTACTTGCTCGATTGGTCCAAAGATGAAATTTGCAAGAGTTTATGGAATAGTGCTATGCAGTTAAAAATATTTAAAGTAAGATTTCAACAGGGTGACTCAGGTCTCTGTTAGGTTCACTGCTTACTTATGATAGCCTGTTCTGGAGAAGTGGGTGGAGTGAGTGGCATCCCACAACTGCTGGGATCTTTCGTGCTTCCAAGTCCTGGTTGTCCCACATTTATATGGCCCCCACAACTGGCAGCACTCTGAGCCATGGGGATATCACTCTGAGAGATGAGAACAAAGGCTGAAGGATACACCATTCGCACACCACCTATAAAGGAAGGAACATGAAGGACAAAAGAAATCTTTTAAATTCTCCATTTATTATTCAGCAACCCAAGTCACCTTTACTGGGTCTCAACATCCACGAAAGAAAACTTTCTTGTCGAATATGAAGAGTTAAAAAAGTTTATAGTCTGATACCCTACATATCCATCCATCTATTTATGACTAATAGGGAGCGGAAGCAAGTAGCCTGATACTGCGATAATAGCATCTGGGAAAGAGGGAGTACAAAAGCTTGAGGCAAGATAACTAGTCAGAATGCTCCAGTGTCGAGAGAGCCACAAAACAAGATAGGGAAATTACAAAGGTTGCTTCTGATTAATTAGGTTTTTTTTAATTATGCAGAAGGAAAAAGTTCTTCAGGCAAAATACTGAATCTTACCAACAATGACTTCAACTGCCACCGGAAAATCATCGTCATATCCCAACTCTTCTTCCTCTTTCATTCCCTCCTTCTTCTTCAGCACCATGGGATAGAAATACTGCCATTCCTCCATCAATTTACGAGTTGCTGGGTCTGACATCTTGTATGCCTGTCCCGTCAATGTACCATTTAAGCCGTAAGGACTCACCAGAACTGCAAGATAAGATACCACTACCTATAGCAGGTGGATTTAAACTTCACAGAAAACCTTCCCATCTCCCACATACTGATTCAAAATTCTGGCTGATGGCAGTTTAAGAACCTGTCTAAAGAGGAAGGTTTCTGCAAAGTAAGATAGGTTATAAATTTAAAGCTTGAAAGTTATCCCACACTAGTTCCCTTGTGTGGGCGTTCTTATTCAGCATTAGAAATGCATTTTTGGAGTTTAGCTTAATCACTTTCAAAGGGGACTACGCTGAAGTGCACAAAAACAACCCTTAGTGTAGATTAAGAATCCACATAAGGTGGCAGTAGGGAGTAGCACAATAACTTTGGCACCATACAGACAGCCCTTAATAGGTCTTTGCTTTTTGTTTTGTTTTTTTTCAGGATATGCTAAAATAATGGGGTAAATAGCAAAAGGGACTGAAATAACTATGCATGAAGATAACAGAATCATCACCAACAAACAGGGTAAACTGATAAATCCATCTTTCCAAATTGCCCTTGGTTATAGTTTTGCAACACTGATGACTGGAAAGCAAAATTTTACCTGCTGAATTTAAATAATGAACATCCTGAATATATGCAAGTCCCTAAAAAAACCCTGATAACTTTTAACAGAAATGTTACTAAACAAATTATACCACCTAATATTTTCCTTAAACAGGTAGGCCTGTTTGATTTTCTAAATATTCCTTACTTTTTTAAATTGGGCATTTCCTAACGCACGATGTCAGGCAGTAACTACAATGTTTAAAAACATTCTGAAGAGTAATATTTTCTTATGCAACTCTACAGTCAATTCTAATGTGACACTCACTGTACCATGTAGCCCTGTACTTTCTTAAAGAATCTCAGGTATACAGCCAATCCATATATTTTAAATGCTATTTATTCTTTTTGGTTCTGGTGAAAGTTTTTAGTGTTTAATTTTCATTTTTAGCAGAAAGCATCTGAATGGTTATAAATGCACTGCATCACAAAACAGCACAATGAAAGGGTTGAGGGTGGAAACTACCACTCAGACACAAGAATTCCAGTTCAAGAAAACTGTTATGAGCTCTTTTGTGAAGTGCTTTGAGGTGTATGAAAGAAAAGTGCTATAGAATAACTATATATTATTATTTATTTGTAAGTATAGTGGCATTAAAGAGCACCAGTTATAGTCCAGAGCCCACTGTATGAGGCATGGTGGAAAACCAAATTATGATCACATATACCTTTTAAATAACAGGTCTTATAACAGAAAAAAATATAGTTTGTTTTGGTATAGGTATTTCACAGATAATATTTGCACATAATAAAGTTAAGAAATAGAAAGACCTTGGAAACACCAGCTAGGGTAGCTATTGTGTTAAAAGTCATTACAGGATTTTCCCCCAGGACCACAGTTTTCTTAGCATAACTTCAATTCTATTTTAAGAATAACATGGCATATTTCTATTAATTTCTGAAACAGCTTCCAAGATATCATTACTGAACTAAAGTTGGGGATTTGGGAGTATTTTATCAGAGAAAAGTTAAGCACATAAATCCTGGCCCATCAAAATATACTTACCTTGGAATGGTGTAGGTGAAGATTGGGCCATGTGAATATGTTCCTCATTTATCAGATAGATTGGCTGGTGCTGGGCAATCTCCACACTTGTGCACACGTTACTTTCCCCATGAAGGAAGAATGTGAAGGCGCAGGACAAATGTTCACTGACGAAAAAAAGAAACAGATTTATTAAATTAAACAGGGAGTGCAGTGTAAGAGGCCAGACTGGACTGAAAATCCAGTTCAGTTTCTTCTGTGCCAAATAAGCTCAGAACCACTGACAACTGATGAGTGTACTTAGCACAATGCACAATTATGGAACATCTGTCTTAACAATGCACTTTACCAATTTCATTTCTGGGAAGATTACTATAAAAAGCTGTCTAGAAGGAAGGTAAAAATGACCCTAAGGATGAAAATGAAAGGGAACTCTACAGAGTTTATGTAAAAATGACTTCAACCAGAATAGAAGAGTGAAAGTCTTAAAAGTCTATAAAAGAAAGCACAGGTTTCAGACCAATAGTCCAAGCCAGCAGTCACTCGGCTATATACCATCAGGCAACGTGTTCAATATACAATACATGAAACTAAAATGTTCCCATTTAACCTAGAAAATAGAAGTAGCCATTAAATCTAGCCATTTGCTTAAATTTTACTAACCACAAGCCACTTAAAAAAAAAACAACAACAAAAAAATCTTTTTTTATCTTCAATGTAATCAGCTAAAAATTTACTGGGCAGAAGTGGTATTGTTCAGAAAAATTATTGCAGAATTACAATAGCGTTCATTCTTTCATAGTTGCTGGCTTTGGCATAGGGCCAGCAGTAACACTAACATGGCTTTCAGGACAGCTTGTAACTACCTTCACCTAAGGAAATAACACAGGCAACAGTAATAATTTCACTTCATAGTTTAAGTCAACCAACTGCATCGGTGCTGTCAAGTATTTTTAAACAGTTTCAGTAAGTCTGAAACAGGAAGCTGTTTAACCTCACTAAAACTTTTGAGTCATTCTCTACTTACTGTAAAACAAAATTTTTCTCCTAGGAAAACAAGTTAAGCTTCTGCTTCAAGCTCTTATAACTGATACTATAAAAAGAAAACATTCCCTCTAGAAGATCTGGGGGCAAAAAGGTTATTGAAGAAAACGTCAAATGGAAGGTTGAAAAGCTTTAAATCAGCTTCCTCAGCATTGTATATCCCATCCTTAAAAGCACTCTGTATCTATCATCTTGCACTGGGAAACAGCAACTTTTACCAGATTTCCATCTTACAACAGGAAAAAAAAAAAGAAAGGAGGAAAAAAAAACGGTTTACTGCTCTATTACCTGGCACAACAAATTTAAACTGGTCACTAAATTTATACAGTGAGGTGTAGAGAGAAAATTAAATGGGTCATAGATTCAGGATATTTCTATCTAGCAACTCTGATCTGGGGAGAACGATCAAAATAATAAAAATTCCTTTGTGCATACAACAAATTCAACAACAAGCGAGCCCAAATTATTTAATAAAAAGGTATTTTTAGCCTCATAAGGGATGATGCCCTTTTATATATGTACATAATTAACAGAGATGATGAAAAGTTTTGTCTAAGATCAAGTCGCAACAGTCTGCAAAGAGTTCAATGAGCGGCAGGTGAGACTTTCTAAAGCAGAAAGTAAGGCTCTTTGTAAAAAAGTAATTTTGAATTCCTGTCTTCAGGATATTACACAGCAATCCTGATTCTGCATCTATCCTACAGTTCTGACTGTGGAAGTCTTGCTTGCCTTCTATGGAGCATAAAGAAAAACAGCCTTCTGGGACTACACAGAGGCTTTTTCAAGTCTTTTGAAAAGCAGCATGTTATGAACAAGTCATGTTCAATCTTATGCAACATTCACAACCTATAAACACTGTCAGAGTAAGAAACAGACAAAATGGAAATCTGTGAAATTAAACATGAATTTGTTTCCAGAGCAGAGAGAATACAGACCGTTATAACTTTAGCATCAGTTAACCAGCTGACAACAAAATACATTATTAACCTTTAATATCAGCAGACTAAATAGGTAATAGCTTCAGGCAAAAAAAAAATCATTTTGAAACACTAATTACATAAAAATGTGTAAAAATCTAGGTTCAATTTTATATGCCTGGAAATATAACAGTAGAAAATCATAAGGATATGATATATAAAGACTGGCTAACAGTAATACAAGTTTGATTAGCGACAGCAGGGTCATTTACAATACTAGATCTAGAATAAATATGCTTGAGGAAGGTGAACAAGAAAGATACAACCTTGCATAGCCAAGTTTCGGTTCTCTGTATTCAGCCCTCATCAGACTTAATGAACCCCAAAGGCAGAACCATTCCTCAGCTGACCGAGTACCCAATGATGGTAACATTTTGTCCGTACGTGTACAGTATCTGTTTTCTCTTCTTTTTACTGTTCCTGAACCTTACTCCAGGGGGCTCTCTTGCAACACTTTGCAAGGAAATAAACAGTTACATAAACTAAGTGTTCCCTCTGGCGACAGACCCACTGCTTAAGTTCAGCTTCCAAGCCCAAAAAAACAAAAATCAAGGCTTGGGAACTCCACACACCCATGGTAAGCTTCTGGCAGATTTGGTGTAAAAATATTTGCTTTAGTAACAAACTTAAATTTCGTTTCAAGAAAATAGTCTCAGTACACATTGTAATGTATTCTTCTTAGGCATGTACATCTCAACTTACTGACATTCTTGTCTTCAGTACATTTCACACAATTCCTTAAATACCAAGCTGTAGAAATCATTCTTGCTACAAGTGTAAGACAGATCTCCAAGTAAAATTCAACAGAAGGGGGAGAAATGAGCATACAGAAAAAGTCAGTTTTCAGAAACAGATTTAGTAATAAGGCTATTTATTCTTGTAACTATTTATCATCTACACTTCCATGTATTCAGAAAAATAAGGGACTTTGGTGAAATACTTAACTTTGGTCCATGTATTTAGGACTAATTTGTAAGGAAGAAGAAATTATTGCAAAATACCCTCTTTTCTGTATTTTTACGTAACTTAACTTACATGATATTTTATCAATATCCAGGTCTCTTACTGGTGACTGACTGTCTCAATTATATGCTTTTTAAACTACAAATATACCATAAATACTACTTTTCAAGGGTGCTGAACAGGTAATTGAGCTTGATTTTCAGAAGAATTTGGTACACTGGGTAATCTATCTGTATTCGTAAGTTATCTACATTTTCATATTTTTTCCTGCTTGATGTACATGTTAAATAATCTTCCAGCCTCTCCTATGGCGACTCCAAAAAGGCAACTGGACTGCTTCTTCACTGACGGCCTGGGTTTGTCATTTACATCTGTGTAAAATGAGAGCTATGTTAAATATAACAGAGTCAGAAGAGTTGTATTTCACTTTGGAATTGCTTTGCAATAATGGACCAATCAAAGGATAATGTTGGTACAAAAATCAAGTGCTGCGTGTTTCTGTAGGGTGCTTAAAGCTTGCAGCTGTTCAGGGGAAAGAGTGCGGAAATGTTAATACAAGAAGAAGTGACCTGGAGAGATGGGGCATGTGAACGTAGGGCAATTACACACTATTGAGCTACTAGATATTCCTAGTTGATGTCTGACAGAGAAAGGGTATACAACTTCTACCCTAACTGGACTTAAGCACATGGAGGAAAGTTAATAATCAGATGTTGGAAATACCACAATTAAATGTACATAAAGATATGCAGTTTGGAGCATTTAAATCTATTACAAGCATGTGACCACTGCCAAATAAACTATGCATCTATTTATTATGTGAACCACATACTTAGGTCAAATGTAGGTTATACGGCTTCTTATTCTTCCACAGAATTCTGATATCACTAGATAAGATAAAGTCTTCTGTATGTTTAGGTTTATCATTACAAAATCAGTATAGATGGTACTTTAAGTAAACTGATCCAATTTCCCACTGTTCAGATTTTTATATCTGAAGATCTTTCTTTCACATTACGCATATGTACATACAAATAAATACAAAACAGAACAACTTTCCAGATGCTAGGCTGTAAAAATGCAAAGCCATGCCTTATTGTGTCACTGGAGTGTTATATTTCACTAGGATATTTTTCATCTCAGTTTAACATTTTAACCAGTAGGACTACAGTATACAAATTAAAAAAACCTCAGCTATGTGATAAATGCCTCATATCGGACTGTACTCCTCCCTTCAATGAAGAAATATGCCTATAAAGTAGGTAGGCAGAAATCAAAAGGGAAGTAAATAATCTGAAGTTTACCTTCTCATTTTTCTTTGTACCTTTCTTTACTAAGACAGTATTACAAACATATTATAGTTGGAACACCTAGATGACTCCAATCAAATATGTTCTCTTGATTAGATTTTATAAAAATAAAAAGACCCACAGGAAAACTGAAAATAAGATTATATTTGTAGTATAGCTACATTGCACAAGACTTTAACCCCACTATCATAGTTACTACTGTGCTTCCTTTTCCTTTCTACATAAATGATATATGGTTGATCTCAGTTATATTTATCTTCATGAGTGGGGGTTGGGTAGATCATTTATAATTCAAGGCAGTAATGCCTGATCTCATGAGCAAAGACTAACATTATAAGATTTCAATCATCAACAATTACATTTTAGATAGATAATTAGCCAACATAATATTGTTCAATTATTTTATATAAGCTATAAACTAAAGTTGCTTTAGGGTTCTGTCCTGAAAAGTGCTGAACATGCTGGCACTGACCCAGCAGAATACTTAAGCCTCTACTTTAACTTCATGAGTAGTATCATTAATTTTACTGAGACGACCCATGTTCTTCAGTCTAAACACTCCCCTGCTATCTCAGGGTGAGTGTTCACTACCATGTAGGATCAAGCCCTGAGAGATCAGCTGTTGCCAGTTGCTTAAAAATGATGCACATAAGAACACCACAAAACTGTAAGCAGTGATAACATTTTACTGGACTACTGATGGACTTCCATTAATGGGAGTCTAAGAAAAGAATAAATATACATATATGTATATGCACACACCCAACACTCACACGTGCATGCACGCACTCTCATCTCTACTTTACATCCCATGACATCCCTCTATCAAACAGGTAATTTACTTTGACGCTGCTCTTGAAAAAAAATTACCAGTGAAAAGACCTAAGAAGAATCAGTGAAACTTCATAATGGAATAAAAATGCTCATGGTCCTTGTGTAGACACGAAGTTTCTTTCATTTTTGCCATGCAGGAGAAAGTATGTCCATAACATGAGCACACAGTTCCTACAGACTGCATTTGTGGTGTGCCAAACACCTTGGGTTCATCAAGGTATTTATTCACCTACATAAACTGCCTCAGAAGGTTCCACTCTGATCTTTATTATGTAGACTAAACTGTGTGCTAACAAACCATCTGCATTCTCTGTAATATCTAGGCATTCCCAGAATTCACTTTCTCACCTTAATCTATAAGGGAACTATCAGTTCCAATTTAAAGTAGGAAAATACATTACAAAGAAATAGGCAGACAAAATGTGGTATCTCTTATTAAACCACCTAAATAGTTGGAAAAATTGTTCTTTGCAAGCTTTTATGCACAAACGCCCTTCTTCAGGCATAGGGAGAGTCTGCTGGTGTTTGTGTTCTGGATGGAATAGAGGCCAATATGCAAAATGCAGATTCATGGAGATGCAAATGTGTGGCAGCGAGGATCAGAGGCCATGGGAGACCGTAGGTATGAGACAGACAGGTGAGGGAACAGGGAATGTAGACCAGGAATGAAATTCATTTGGTACTTTTTGATTCTCGTCCTCATTCCCTGCATTAGTTTGCTTGGACTGCACAATTACCTGATGGAAGCTGTGCTATCCTGCATTCAAACTTGAAAGCGAGTATTTTGACAGAATTAAGCTAAGTGGAAAAGCTATCAAGGGATTACATTTCAAAGTCAAGTTCTGAATGCATGTGCTAAATGTCAGTCTGTATGCAATCAAAGCCTAGTTTTCCTCACAATCGTACCCAGTACTTCTTAACCCTTAACTCTGGAAGGAGATTCCTAGATAACCAAACCTTTTGTTACAAATTTGATACCTCCAAGTTTAAATTCTACAAAATGTGAAAGGGGAAAAATTGTGATACAGTTATCACCATCAATATTAAAGGACTTTCAGATATACATACTGAGAATTCCATAACACAAGAAAGATGTAAGGCCCTGTAAAAGGCAGCTACATTTATCTTGGGGGGCATACAGGGAGGGGACAAGAAAGAAAATCACATTGTTTTTTAAATCACATTACTTGATAAAAACAATAAAAAGAAATACATTAATCTATTCTTTATATACTACTTTACAGCTAAACAGATAGCAATGATCAATCCCATCATCAAATGCACCTTACTATGATAAAAAACAAACAGAAGAAAGATGTTTATCTATAAATAACATAATACATTACCAGACAAGACTGAGGCACTAATCCTGTGAACCACTTATACACCACCTAATCTGACACACTCAAATACTGTAAAACCAAGCATGTATATATGTGTTCACAGAATCAGGACCTTAGCTGGGAGCATTATAGTGAATACATGTTTTCACATTTATTATTAAGTTATTAATATTAAATGACAAAAAAACAAGTGCAATTACTTCTCGGGTGCAATTTTATTGAGACATTTTTAAAAGTATGTTTAATATATTTTTTCCTAATAATTCAATGTTTCCTTCTTGGAAGGATGTTCCATAAAGCACACTAAATGAATCACTTGAAATATTTTTACTCATTTGCAGATCATTTGTTAGAAAGCACTTTCAATTCTGTGAAGTACTTGCAGCTGTACCTCACAGTGCTCCTAAGCTAATTTTCTCGCAAATCGCGTAATGTCCTGCTTAAATCAACAAACAGTAAATCAGAAGTCAAAAGGAGAGCAGAGTAAGGATATCGCTACTACAAGGAGTATGTGGTAGATCTCCTGAAATCCTGCCTCTGTAACTGTTTCTCCTGTTTTTCAGATTTACTGGCATGCTGTAGGTGTTTAATTGGTCCTCTACAGATGAGAGCTGTTGTCAGCAGCCTACAGCCTGTAGGTCAGGTGTGTCCCATGGAGCCATTTGATCTGGCCTGTAGACATGGGGTTTTGGTAGCAGTCACTTTCCCATGCCACCCTGGGGAAAAGTGCTGGCTCTGGGTGTTCTCTCTAGGTCACCACAGGGGAAAGTAGCAGTGGTGGTGAATAGGTCTTAATGCTTGCCTTCCTCTATCTCAGGTATTTATCCTAGGTATTTCTGTGGCCCCCATTACCATACCTGAGTGCACCATAACCTTTAATGCATTTAGTCTCAATCTCTGAGGTTGCCTGAACTGGACCAACAGGTTGCCTGAATTGGAACAACCTATCCTCCAGCCTTTAAGATTGCTGACTACTGGATTAAGGCAGGGGCATCAAAGATATGGCCTGTAGGCCTGATACAGCCTGCACAGTAGGCCTGTGCAAAGCAACTAGTATTCACTTCAGATTCGGCTGATTAAGGGAACAGTGATTTGTTTAGGTGATTCAAATCACTGTCCTGAATGGATTTGGACAAATCTGATTCAGAGATTCGGCGTTGCTGAATTGGCCGAATCTATGAATCGGACAGATCCCACCCCCTGCCCACTCTCCCAGCCCTGTACAATGGCTTCCCAGCCTGGACCCAGCTCCCAGCTCTTCAAAAAAAAAAGTGCCTCGAACTCACTAGCTCCTGCCAGGCGGGGGTGAGGGCAATCCCCACTGCCCGCCACTGCCCTGAGCTGTGTGGCAGGCTTTGTCATGAGCCCCCATTCCCCACTCACTCTCGGCTCTTTAAAAAAAAAAGAAGAAGTCCCCACTCACCAGCTGTTGCTAGGTGGGGGGGAGGGGTGATGCCTGCTGCATGGGGGGTTTTGCCCCAGTGAGTGCAGGGCTTTTTTTTTTTTTTTTTTTTTTTAAAGAACTGAGAGCTGGGGGGGGGGCAGGGCAGCCATGGCGTGGCTGGGGGGCACTCAGGGAGCCTGGGAGAGCAGGCAGGGGATGGGGCCTGGTGGGGGGCCCCCATGGGCCCCCCTTACTTACCAACAGGGAGTCTGGGTCCAGCTCTGCACAGCAGGGAGTGGGGACTCCCTGAATCTCCAAATTGTTCTCTGAATCTTTTCCGAATTGATCTGGAAAGCTTCAAATTGATTCTGACCTTTTTTTTTAAATTGGTCTCCTGATTTGATTCGGATTCAGAGATTCGGCCACCAAATTGGGCTTAATCTCCTCCCAATTAAATCAGCACCTGAAGCTCTGCAGAGCCCTACTGCAGAGCCCTATCATCCAGCCCTCAGTACTGCTTGTGGACCTCCAATCAGCTTCATGTGTGGAGTTGGTCTGGTGTATGGTGCAAACGCTGCAAGTAGGGTGCAAGACTGGTCCAGGATACTTTCTGCATGCTGTACACAGGACCAGTCTGGGTTATATATTGCATGTGGTGACACATTGGATCGACCCTGCATTCCGAATCCAGAGTCAGTCCAGATGAAGCCCACAGGCTAGCCATGTGTGCCACATCCAGTGCACAAAGCTGGCCAGCAAAGGTGCCATATGTAGTCCAAACCACAGACTAGTCCCACCCACTCACCACATGAAGCATGTGTCTCAGACTAGCCTTGTATGCCACACACTGGAGTGGAACCAGCATGTGCCGCATGTGGGGCTGAACCACACATACACATACACTGGCTCCAGTGCACACATACACATACACTGGCTCTAGTGCACAGAACTGGTCTGCGGGCCTCATCTGGCCCACGGATTGGCCAGGGGACCCTCATCCAGCCTGCTGGGTGACATAACTTTCATAATCTTGGATTACAGGATCCAAATTAAGCAGGGGGAACCATAGAAGTTTCTTAGTCAGAACAAATCACTGGGCATGTCTACACATGCCCCTACAGAGCCGTTGTTACTGCGCTGTCATTTCGTATTTCCTTTATGATGGCGCAGTAACAGCTACTACTGCGCCATGCCAGGGCACATGGTTATTTTTAGCCACTATGTCATAGCAACATGCTATAGCAAGGGAATGTGTTGCTATAGTGCCATAGCATCTCATCTAGATGCACCATTGCGCCCACTGAAACCAAACTGGAGAAAAATATACCTGTAAAACTGAAAACCAGGTGCTATAAAATGGGAGGAGAAAGGAAGCTGATGAGGAGCAAATCAAGCAAGAAGGCAATAGTCTCTCTCACTTCGTGTTACCTAATCTAACTACAATATCAAAAGCTCCCTCTGTGAGAGACTATAGCATTTTTATAGAGATTATTCTGTTGCTTGAGCTTGCCTTCTTCCTTCCAAGACACTGAATCACTTATTTGCTTTTCCTCTTCAGTGGCCACATCTACATGAGATACTGAACAAGCTCTAAATGACTGCGCAGTAACCTGCATTACTGTGCAGTAGCACTGATGGATGACTTTTTTTGTGACACTGACTGGGAAGTAGACCAAGACACAGTAATGCTGTGTCATAGTTTCTGCCATGCAACGCTACTGCACAGTAGTCTCAGGTTAATGGGCAGCCAACATCTCATGTAGATGCAGGCAGTTGAAAAGGTGACTTTCTATACTGGCCAATAGTATATGCTACCTATATTTTATTTTAAAAATTTATTCTTTTGGGTATTTCCTGTGTCACAGAATGTATCATCAGTCTCTATACACTGTTCTGAATCCAGCTCAATATGAAATAGGACCAAGTGAAACAGGTAGTAATCTTAAATTCAATAGATACAACAAGCAGGACAATTTTACCTGCTTTTGCAGAGGCCGGATGTTAAGTCAACAAGTAACACAAACTATGCAGTGCTCATCTAGTGACTTTATATTGTGAATACCGGGCTACTCATTTGTGCTTCTTATTTATCCTAGGTATTTTTGTGGCCCCCATTACGATACATGAGTGCACCATAGCCTTTAATGCATTTAGTTTCACAATCTCTCAAATAAGGAAGGGCAGTACAGGCAACCCTTGTTTCCCTTAGCACTATTTTGCTATAACACTCATTTTAAATTGATACCCGATTTCACTTAGCGCTCAGCGACTTTCGTTATAATGCTCACAGTCACCATCTTGGGTCATTAAAAACATTTACAGTCACCATCTTGGGTCATCAAATACTTCCAGTTTCACTTAATGTTAGTTTTGCTTAATGCTCAGTTTTTCAGAAAACAATTAAGAGCGCTAAGTGGGGGTTGCCTGTACTCTCATTTCCATTTCACAAGTGGGGAACAGAGAGACTAGATAACTTGTTCAAAATGACATGGGAAGTCTAGTAATACATTACACAGAATCTAGGGATCCCAAGCCCCAAGCTAGTACCCTATCCTTTGAGCAATACTCCCTTTTTCTTCCATTAACAGATGACTTCATTTCCCAGAATTGTCAGTTCTAGCCCATTCCATGTCCATTATGTTATTATATCATTCACAAGTCTTATTTTTCTTCATATAACTATATTGCTTAATAACTTGCTTGTAATTCTTTCAAGCCATGTAGGAGATGCTCATACAGTGCAATCTATGAATATTAATTAACTCACATTTTTTTCTAGTGGTGAGGAAAGCATTGAGATAACACATTCATAAGGCACGAAGTGTTTAGATAGCATTATCTAAACACTTTATGTTATGAACCTATTATCTCAACACTTTTTAAGTTGTCACCAACCAATCCTCTTGCTAGAACTAATTTCTTCACTCTAGAGATTCCCTCAATTATTGATCTTATCTTTAACAGTCTCCTTCTATTCTCACTACATAAAATGTATGCATAGGATGATCTGGTAGTCTGTGAGGGAGATTAGACTTTGGGTCCCAAGAGTACATTTATCACTCACCAGGCTGACAGAACATGGAAAGCTACAGTGACAATAAGAGCACCTGTATGATGGCAAGGGGAATGCCTTAGGTTCCACTTGAGCTAATATATTTTGAGCAGTGTTCATACTGTAGACTGTCTTTCAGGATTAACTTCCAGTCTTTGCTGGAGGAAAGGTCATTTACAACATATGTAACCTTTAATGTGAACACATTACATATACTGCTCTGCATTTTCTACACTGGCTGCTCATGAAGCTATGAATAAAATGATCCTGTTTCCTTTAATGCATTTAATGGACATGGATCAGGCCATATCCAGGACAAGTTAATTCAGACTCTTTGCTGCACATGTACCACACAGTGATGCTAAGCATACAAGGAGGGGTTTTAATGCATGTTTGAGGACAACAGGTGACCAAGCTTTAGTTCCTTCAGTGCTAATGTCTGAGTAGTATCAGACCAGTATCTGATCTGATGAGAATTCTGATAAATTATTTGTCTTTGTAACAGGACATAAAATGTGGACCAATGTAAATCGAGTTCAAACAGCACTGCTAAGAGCTCCTAAAGAACTTGATTTATAGACTCATTCATTCCTTGTCATTCCACAGTACCTAGTTTTAATAAGATATTGTGACTCTGTTTTAGAATTTTGCTTCTTTTTTTACTGGGACAGAGACAGAGGAAGTGTTAAATTATTACTTACTATATTGAAATGTCTGGGTGGTTCTGCAATCTTCTTAGCATTGTTGGGTCAACATGCATACTACTGAAATGGTAATGTCAGCCTTTTTATTTTGCTTTATTCTTCTGCTACAGTATCATACTTAAAGTCAGATAAAAAAAGCTTGTGCGAAGGCTTCACCTTCTATAGATCCTCTCTCCATATATTTACTCTTATTAAAATTCTGATATTGCAGTCTTTATGAATTTCACGTGTTTATATTGTAAGGTGGTGAAAATATGTAGATTTTCCCCTAGCTGCATATATGCATACCATGTGGGCTATCAAAATATGCTGCCATGACTGAAAATTTAAATTCTTGGAATACCAGCTGACGGTATTTGGCTGTCTTAGTGACAGTTTCTAAGGAAAACATCTTGATGCTAGAGCAGTGGTTTCCAAACTACTAAACATCCCATTAAACTCCCATATCTGATATTATGTACTTCCTTTCCCAGGTTCAGGAACAAGCATGCTTCTCCTGCAGTAGATGCCAGAAAAAGAATGAAGGAGGGAAGAGGAAGGAAAGAAAGTCTCTCAACAAAGGGGTATGTGGCCCTAAAAAGTACAGTAACTTTGAAAAATGACAGATGGTCGAAGATCTGCAAAAAAAAAATTATTCACTAATTAAATATCATCCCCTTATCAGAGTGCAGCAACACTACTTATGTAGGCTAACACAGTCCGAACACTTGTACTTCTTGGTCAGAGGAAGATTGAATTGGAACTGCTCAGATTGGGTTGCAAAGTTTGGCAAAGGGAACAGGAGTTAGCACGAGGTGTATAAGGCGATTCTTAATTTTGGTCTCCACTCTATTACAATAATCTCCTCTTTTTGTGCAGCCTCTCATGAAGAAGGAACACCTGCAATTCTATTGCAGTAGTGATAGCTCCAAATCCATTCCAAGACATCAAATGCACAGGTGGGATAAGGCAGGAAGTTTCTGATTTAATGAGAACTTGGATGAGCATGGACAGCTAAGCCTGAATTATTTGTTTTGGCAACAGGCCGCAAAATGCAGACCAATAAAAATAGAGCTCAAACTGCACTGCTACCTAGATTAGAATTATGTCTTGGGGATGTTTAAAATACATGAACTTTAAGATAGTGTTTCCAAAATTTCAAATCATAGTAGTTTCTCCCATCAGACAATGAAGACTAAATAAACTGATATGCACAAAGAAAAACAGCACTAGAAAACGTTTAAGTGGATTAAAATGGAGACTTTTTTATCATACCTGGTTATCCTGGCATTTAACGGTCTCTCTCTGTTGCTAATATACTAACCAATTCCAGATGCCTTGACTTTGTATTTTGTTAACTATCTTAAGCAATCTATAAAATAAAGTTTCACAATGAGGAATCACAATGGAAAATTTCTATCCCATAGCAATGTGTAATTCATTTAGACAGCATTTTATTTTCAGACTCTACAAAATATGACGTTGGCTTGAAGCACTAATGATTTTGAAGGCACTTATTTTTTACTCATATTACTACATTTCAGAATACTGATGATTTAGAACTGCAATAAACATGAAACATCAGGAAAGTTTATTGTACTCATTATGAATACAAATTCACACTCTAGGAATCTTTATTTTGCTCATTTACTGACCCAAAAAATGACTACCAGCACATTTCTATTGTAATTCACAATGAAGAATTATGCTATGTTATAAACAGCAGAGTAGTTACTACAGACAAAAAAGAAAGACTAAAGTACATTCCAGGCTTATTCTGAGAAAAGAAATCATCTGTTTTTCTCACGGGAAATTCTAAGATCCTTCAAATAAAAATCTGTATTTCCTTTACTTAAGTCTAGAAACTCATTCATCTCTGTATCAGTATATATTAATTAATTTTATTACCAGTGTATACCAACTATTAATATGACAGAATGGTCTCAGCTACTATTATAACCTTCCTTGTTGCAGAATACCCAGAGCTAACTACAAAGGACTAAAAGCCTACAAAGAAGAATATAGTATCATCACACTGAAATCTTGTGCTGGCAGTCTGTTCCTAAGGGGTAGGGACAGAAGTTACACATAAACTGGCTTAAGTGACCAGAAACTGATTTAAACCCATAACAGAACATAAGTGCAGTGCACATAAACCAGTTTCAAAGTGGACGAAACCAGTTTGAGATCAGCCTGGTTGAATGTAGTATCAGACTTAACTCACTGAGCTCAAGCCGGTTTATGGAACTTCTGCTCCAGACTCCTTCCTGGTTTAATTTAAAACACGGTCCCCCAGCATCCCAGCATGCTCTGCAGCCCTGGGCGGGGCTGTGCTGTCTGCTCCAGTAGAGCAGGGCTAGTCCCACCCCTCTGCTCCCTAGCTGGAGTGGGCAAAGGCTGGGTGTGGCCAGACACCAGCTCCCCTCTTAAGGTGAAGGGGGAAGAGAAGAGGTTTATTCCCTCCATCCCTCCCCTGTGCCACCAGCATGGACCTGCCAGGCATTCATCAGCTCACTGCTCCAGCAGTAGGGGCATAGCCAGCCCTGGCAGTAGCCTCAAGTGAACTGGATCTGCATGGCCTCTCCCTGTCTCACCAGCATGACCTCGAGTTAAGGTCCACCTGGCGCCCCCCGCTTGCTGCTGCAGGGATAGGGGCCATGCCTGCCAGAGGCTGGCAGGCATGGCCCCTTGAGGCAGAGGGAGAGGGTTTATTACCCCCTCCACCTCCAGGGGACTGCAAATGAGGTCTACCAGCCCCAACTGCCATCTCCGCCAATCACTCCCTGTGCAGGGCAAGCAGTGGGATAAAGAAATAACCCCCCTCCATGCTCCCTCCCTCACATCAGCCAGCCTCTGGCTGCGCCCCTGCTCCTGCTGTTGGAGTAACAAGGAGGCAGTGACCATGACAAGGCAGCAGCCGCTCTCATGATGTCCCAGGACCAGAAGCCTCTTCCCAGTGGGGGGGGTCCACTGCAGGTGGGAACGGGGTGAGGTGGGGTGGGGTGAGGCGCAGCAGGCAAAGCTGCTGCAGACTGTGTAGGGCAAGCAGTGGTGGCACTAGGGGCAGGGGCTTGGGAGGCTATGGTCACCCCTCCAAGCCCTGGTGGCACCTCTTGCCCTGTGCAGTCTCTGCCAGCTCTGACTGCCCCACCCCACCTGTGTCCGCAGCGCAGCTCCCCTGCTGGGAAGAGACTTGTGCTCCCTGGGAAACCATGACAGCGGCTGCTGCCATCACGGTCCCTCCCCCTTCACTGTTCCAGCGGCAGAGGCAGGGGCGTGACCAGAGTCTGGAAGAGAGTCAAGTTATTTCTCCCCCCCCTCTGGCATCTGGCAGTGGGGGCAGGTAGGAAGTTTATTCTGCTGCTCCCCTCATGCAGGGAGCAATTGAAAGAGATGGAGGTTGGGGCTGGCAGACCCCAACTGCAGTTACCAGGAGAGAGGGGGGACAGTGGGGAAATAAACCCCCTCCCTGCCCCCTCTGCCTCAGGGGCCCATGACAGCTGGCGTCTAGCCATTCCCCTGCCCCTGTCACTGCTGCAGCGAGGGGGGAGCACCAGCAGACCCTGGCTTGGGTCCATGCCAGTGGGACAGGAAGGGGAAAACTAAACCCCCTCCCTGGCTGGCTCACTTGATGCTACTGCCAGGGCTTGGCCATGCCCTGCCCTCTCCCACACCCTCCCCACAGCACAGCTTCCCTGCAGTCAGGGGCATGCTCTAGCACCTCCTGGCTTCTGGCCTGAGCCACTGCAGGCATGTGCCTGCATTTCCTGAGTGAAAAGGGAATGTCTATTCACTTGCAAACTGATTCAAACTAGGCAGGTTAGACTAACCTGCAATGACTGAATCAATTCAGGCTGCAGCCTTTTGAATGTCTGTCCCCAGCCTAAGATTTGCACAAGCTGCTTCCAAAAAGAAAAAGCCCTCTCTCCTTGTGCTCTTATCTTAGTACTTCCCTGGATATTACACAGGAACAAAATCACCATGGAACCGGCAGGAGCAGTTTCTTTCCTGAGACGAGCATTAAAAAAAATCCTTTTGAATATTAATACTCTAAAAGTCAAGAATAAACCTGACTAACACTGATGGCATTCTGCCAACCTAGCATTTGATTCTTTAGCCTAAGGCATAAACTGACCTTTTCTTAACAGCTCACTACTACAAAGTTTAAGCCCTGTTTCTTCTCAAATTAGACATTTCATAGTAATTGCATTGTGGCTCTTACAGTGATCAACTACTGTTTCTATTTAACAAACTTGGCCTTTAACTGAATTTTTCAATAGCATTATTGTTTATTGATTTATCTACAGTTGTGGACAAAACCACAGAAAAGCAGCCTTTTTTTTTTTTTTAACTGGGAGTTGCTTTCAACAGTAATCAAGTTAATAAAATGTTCCTTTTTCTATCATACTCTTCCAGAACTACCAGCTGTCATTTTCTGTGGTTTGGCAAGGTACTCAGAATCCAGTATTTGGCACTATACTGGCAATGTACTGTGCCATACACTTTCACAAAATTCTCACCCATCAAAATCAAAAGGAAACCGTCATTGTTCTCCAACAAAAAACAGGGAACTAAAATCCATTTAGTTGCTCACAATTGCTGCTATGCACAGATCATACCAGGAGTGTGCCAAGATCAGTGATTCTCAGCCAGGGTGTCTTGAGACTCTTTCAAGGGTGCAACAAAGTGCCACACAATGTTAGCACTGTTAAGTGAGTAAACATGATTCCCAATATAAACCCAGAGATTTCAAATAGGAGTCTATAGTATTAAAAACTTTCTAAACTGTTGGGGTTCAAGTTGTTTGCAACAGCAAATTCTTCTCTTATTTTTCTGTAAGTGAAAAAACTAAGAGCTAAAGGTGCACTGATACATTGGTCTGATATTGAATCAGCATCAATATAAAGAAAATGTTCTGCATCGGAAACTGGCCTGATGCTGATAATCTGTCCAATAAATGCCATGCATGTGCACAGCTGCAGTGCAGCATGCAGTGTGAGACACAGAGCCCACAGCATGGAGTGATGGGTGTGGCTGGTAAGTCTTGTGTGCTGTAAGGGGAAGAGGAAGGGGGCATGGACAGATCAGGGCCCCTGTGGTGAGGGAGGATGTGAGGTTGGGGCCGGGGCAGGGACTGCCCAGTTGGGGCTGGGGCTGGGCAGGGCAGAGGCGCGGCTCATTGGGGGTGAGGAAAACGCAAGACGGGAGTGGGGTGTGACTCCTGCCACTCCACAAGGCTCATCTGGTGGCTCTAGGCTGATGCACCTGCTGCTCATCCAGGAGCAAAGGGGGGCGTGGCATGTGCCCCCGGATCTGCACAGGGCAGGGCAGGGTGGGCTGGGACCAGGCTCTTCCCAGACACACAGATCCAGAGGCACCCCCTCCCGTGCCCTCCCAGACGAGCGGTGGGAGCAGCAATGGGAGCCACCAGATAAACAATGGGCGAGCCACGCGCAGTGGCGGGAAACACCCCCTCCTCTCTTCCTGTGCTTCCAACGAGCCATGCCTCTGTCCTGTGCCTGCCTTGGACTCATCCTGCAGCTGATGCAGATCCAGTGGGTGTACCCCCTCCCCCCCAACACATAAGCCACTTGCAGCTCTGTCCTGTGTCCCTTCCCATCCCGGCTGGTCAGTGCCTGCCCCTACCCCGGGCCTATTCCCTCCCTCTGCACAGGGCCCTTGATCTGCCCACACCCATACCCTTTTCCTTCCCTTCCACCACACCAGCCGGACACAGCTTTTCAAGCTGATGAACTGTGTATTGGAAATCAGAGTGGTTTTGGCTGAGATGCCTCCTTAAAAATCAGATATCAGTATCAGCCCCAAAATTCTCTATCAGTGCACCCCTACTAAGAGTTGGCTTTTTAGCAGGAAAGCCTAGAATCTTAAAAAGGATGAGAACCACTGGCCTAGTTGGTGGAAGAACTACTTTTTAAAAATCAAAATTAGCTCATATAACTTCAAGCACTCCTTAATGAATAATCACTACTGTTACACCTTTAAAGTTGTATTAGCTGGTCATGTTGTAAACTAAACGTATAAGTAAGCTATAATGCAAAAATCTAACATAATTTTAAGTGTTACAGTCTATTTTCACTTGGGACTTTATTTTCATTTATTCTGAGCCATTTATACCACAATGGCCAAGTAGAAAAGGCTTCCAATGGAATCAGTCCTTGACAATACAAGGTTTTGCAGTTAACAGTTGCCAATTTTTTTGAAGTAGTTTTTTCATCTCTATGCAAACTTGCAACAGGGTACATGAGCTAGATCTGCTTTTCCACACACAAAAGCAGTCTTTGCTTTGAATACCAAATACAAAGTTTGTGACACACAAAATATATAACAAATACATATTCTGATAAAGGAAATAAGCATAAAAAGGAACAGATTTTATCCAGATAGTCCTAAGAAGAACAATGCAGAATTTCATTTATAGTCAGGAGTTATCAAAGAATCCTCCAAAAATAGCATGATGACAACATCAGATATTGAAAGCCAAGAAGAAAACGCACAGTTAAGTCACAGTTAAGACAAAACGAAATATATATGCCAATAGCACTCTGCTGCAGCGCTCTAGAAGGATAGATGTCCTTTGTCTTGTTGACCTTCATTAATTCTTCAAGCTGGGAGCAGTTGAAAGTTTTGTGGATGAAGCTTGCTCAATCCTAGTTATTTGGGAGGTGGGAGTTAGGGAGGGGCCCAAAATTAAAAAAAAAAAAAAAAAGACCCAACACCCACTCCCAACCCAAAACAACAAAATCCCTTTGCACTTTACAGCACTGGTTCCTGAAATTTTGCATACCACAACCCCATTCATTAGATGCTGGAATGGATTGTAGTATTTGATAAAACAGCTGATGAAGGAGAACGTGGCCTACAAAAATTCATGTTTCTATGAACCTGTTAGTTTCTAAGGGCCTTTCTACACATGCAGGTAAAGGCATGATGGGATGTAATGCAAGATGTACAAAATCATGCTTCCTACTATGCCATGTGTGCATTGCAGGAGGAGTGACTGTGGGCTTGTACATTAGATCCTATTGCACCTTATACTGTTGGTGTGGGAGGAGCCCAATCCTGGGCTTCCTCTGAACCAGCAAGAAGCAAGTTGCTGAAGCTGGAAATCCCCATAGCTGATGGAAATACATCTGTGCAATGAGCAAATCTGTTAATTTTACTGATAGTTAAATATAGTTAAATTGAGGTGAAAGCTACATATACAAAGGCTCTTAGAAACAGCTAAAAATGTAAGGCAGACAGACCAGAAAACAGAGAGAGAAACTGTTTATGGTACCATGCAACTGCAAAGATTCAACAAATTAGCAACTATGAAAATAAAAAAGTTGTAACTGCTGCATACTAAAACTAATTAGAAGAATGAGGTTGAATCACAAATAAACAAGAGGTTTTGAGACTGCCAGCCAATAATAAGAGAAAAGGAGCTGATGTGGGTTGAGAACCATCATCTATTACATACTTGTTGCATCAAATATTTAAATCTAGACAGAGAATGCTTATAAACCTGATGCTACAGTTTTCTGAAATTTTTTAAGATCATTACATTAAAGTACATAAGCCTCGGAAAGAAAATCTGCAAAGGGGAATTTATTTCCTCAAACATAAAAAGACAAAAACAAGCATAATATTTCCTAATAATGTTTTGCCAGAAAGAAAAATGTCTTCTCTTGTTTGTTTTTTGACCAGTTATATATTTTTAAATTAAATTACATTGGTAAGGTAAAAATAATCCATAGGGGTTTTTTTCAAAAGTCAATAGAACTAATTTGATATTTGTAAATTTAAATTATGTTTTTCAAGCAGTAGATCACAAAAATGCTGATACACACATGCAGTGACACAGCGTAAATTAGGACAAAGCAAACAAAATACTAACAATATTCCTTAAATAGAATTTATATAAAAAAGAAAAAAAGATTGGCTATCACTCCTCTTTTCAGCAAAATGTTTGAAGACATTCATTTCTGCTATCTGACAACACAAGCTAATGCATCCTTTTTCCTAATGAAAGCTAAATGCTATTATCCTATTAGATTAAGCCTATTCAAAATGCCTGTCTTCTGAAGAAATGTTTTAGGATGGGGGTGGAGAAAAAGGAGTAAGTACCACACCTTTTCATTAAAATTGTATGAGAGCTGAAGTCCTATTTATTTGTTAATATACTTTCCTTGTGATATAAATGGCACATTTGATTAATATAATTACTTAAAAATAGAAAAAAAAGGATAATAGCTATTCTGAGAGTCTAAATACTGCACTTTTGGTTTCTGCTTTCACATAGTGACTTACAATGTGAACATGGTGTGTGCCCCTCAAGTTTAAAAGTGGTAAATACAATACATTTTATAGAATCACTAGGCATCTACTTAATCGCACAGGCTGCTGATTACTTTCAGGCGGCCATCAATTTCAGATGCTTTTCACACCGGCAGCTGCCTTTTTTTTCACTCCCCCCTCACACTGCTCATTGGCTGAGAGCCCAGTGGTGTCCCAGTCCCTCATCTACTTTTTTCCCCCTCCCAACAGCTGGGGGAGTGTTCAGCACCCAAAAACAGCCACTGAAAAGAAAAAAAAAATCCTGCTAGATTGGGGGACTAACCTGAAGTGGCAGGAGCTGGCGGAGGGACGGGAGATCGGGAGTGGGAATGGGGATGCCTGTGAGATGGGTAACCAGTACAGAAGGAGCACCAGGCTCAACTGAATCACAACTGTTGCTGCTTTCTCTCTATGATCCAGAGACTATTTTTACTAGCAGTTGTTAATACTTCTGTGTACTTCACACCCCTATACTGCTGGTTACATAAACTGGCAATAGAACCCAGTTTTCTAACACTACAAGTATAAATATAATCAATTTATTTACACACCAGGCACATCTACATGTGCATATTAATGCAGTGCAATAAACTCCGGTGCAACTTTATTGCTCCGGGACACACACTTACACATGTACCTGGCATCACAGCACACTGAGTTGCGTTGGAGCTAGGATTGCCAATTCTGTTTGGCCAGGAACAAACATTACACACAAACTAGTTTAAATAATCAGAAACCAGCTTAAACCTGTAACAGGACAGATGTTCACTGTACTTAAACCAGTTTGAGAATGGCTGAAACTGGTTTGAGATAAACCTGGTTGAATGCAGTATCAGACTTAACTGAATTTGGTCAAACCGGTTTATGCAATGTCTGCCTCAGACCTCTTCCTGGTTTAACTTAAACCAGAGTCCCCCAGCACCCCAGATGCTTTGCAGCCCTGAGCAGGGCTCTCTGCTCCAGAGAAAAAGGCTGGCTCCACCCTAGCTGGAGCTCTGGCAGAGACAGCAAGCACAGCAGCATCTGCCTGGCTTCCCCATGCCCTTCCCCTACCCACTGCTCAAGCAGGAATCCCCACCCCCCAGCACAGACTGCAGCCAGCATGTGCCTCTTGAAGGCTCAGATCAAGTGTAGCTAAAGCTGAGAGGTGTCTGTGTAAGGCAGACAGGAAAAAGGCAGACAGGGTAGTGTCCACTTAGGGCTTTTTGGACCTAATCAACAGGTCAACTGGCTCCTTCCTTGGAAAAAGTTGTTTAAGAAAAGCCTGAACTAATGAGAAAGTCTTTTGTTTTCTGGTTGGGCTGATAAATGCTATCAGCTCCCTGTGTAACTCCCTGCTGTGTAACTAAATGCTGTGCAACTTCCTGCTGGCTCCCTCACTTGTCTGAAGCAGCAAAAGGGGGAACCCCTCCCCAGCCAAAGTGTCCTGCCAGGGTCTCGCCATGCCCCCCTCAGCTCAGCACTGTGGAAGGGTGGGAAGGGAGGGCTGCTCTAGCACCATTGACTTCTAGCCTGAGCCACTGCAGGCATGTGCCTGCATTTCCTCAGTCCAGAGGGGATGTCTGTACAGTTACAGTTCGGTTCAGCCTAGCCAGGTTAGACTAACCTGCAAAGATTGAATCAATTTAGGCTCAAGCTTTTTGAATGTTTGTCCCTAGCCTTTAAGTCTATTCCGGAAGGTTTTATCACATGACGTAATGACATTAATTACGGTGCACAGCCTTTACGTCAGGAAGGCAAATGCATCTTACTATTACATTTTAAAAACCCAAAGGAGTACTATATAAATCAGATTCAACGTTTAATGATTATTTTAATGAACGTCCTATCATTTATCTCCTGGGTGACTCTCAGCAATCTCCTGGAGATTTATATCCAATTCCTGGAGACTCCAAGGCAAACCTGGAGGGTTGGCAACCCTAGTCGGAGCAGCCCCGCTTGGCAGGGGAACCAAGAGATCAGCCTGCCAGCCTGGGGCTGCTGTCCCCAGCTCAGCATGTTGTGGAAGGGCTGGATGAGGCACAAAGGTGCTTCAGTGTGGTGCTAGCCAGCAGGCATCCCCTGCACTGAAGTACCCTCATGCCCCAGCCAGCCAGGGCAGCATCTACATGTGCACTGCTGATGAGTTTATTACTCCACAGCAAGACAGAACTTGTATTTACAAGCACTATCCTGCTGTGAAATAAATTAATTTACTCCATCATAACAGGGTTGCACGTGTAGATGTACAACATTTACTGTA
Organism: Crocodylus siamensis; assembly: GCF_052110815.1. Taxonomy (NCBI): domain Eukaryota; kingdom Metazoa; phylum Chordata; order Crocodylia; family Crocodylidae; genus Crocodylus; species Crocodylus siamensis. Next base: position 52,350,828 of record NC_143403.1, read on the forward strand.
CGGTTAATTAGTCTACTATGCAGTAAACTTCTCAGTAGACATGCCCACTATCTGTCAGAAAGAACCTGTAAAACTTGTCTTTAACTCTGCTGTCTGTAAAATGGAACTGCTCTGGCACAGTTAAAGCACTGTTAAAGGGTGCTTTTGTCCTTCATAAGACAGTCTATGGGAAATTTTAAAAAAGAAGCAAAACTAGTACTAAATCACATCACATGAGCATATAATTACACTCACACATGACTTGTGCTTCCATAATACTATCTGCAATATGCAATTTATTTAAAAGCTAAACTTCAGAGTCACTTGATCATAAAGGGCTGAACACATCACTGAAATAAGAAAATCTTGATTTCCTGGTAAAGGAGACTGAGAACCTGACAGCCAAAATGGAAGCACCCAGATGCAGTAGTCAGAAAGTCCAAACGCGAACATGTATTCTGAGAGAACAGATTATTAACAGAATGAACAAAGCCGTTCAGTACGTGGAAGCATTATAACACTTGTTAATACTATTCAAAGCCTTTTTCATATTAAATTAAGAGACAAATCACCTGAAAGGTCAAATCAGTACTAATCAGTGAACTGTTCTTAGGGCAGGCAAATTGTTTTAAAATTTTGTAAAATAGGAACATTGTCATTTTTTGAGCGTAAGGCTGACTCCTTTATATTTTTCATGCTGAATTTATATTAGTCAACTGGAAATAACTGATAACACTCAATGCAACCTATTTGGGTGGATCAGGGAACACAGCAAAGTTTTTATTATTATACACTGCACCCCTTGCACACTGAGATCCCAATACATGGAGTACATCAGAAGACACAGAACTTTAATAAGAAAAATGTAGAGAAAAGGTTTAAGGACATAAAAATGTGATTAATTTATTTAGTGTTATGCATTTATGATTCTCCCCTTTTCAGCCAAGATCACAGTAAAGTTGAACAGGGTGGTTCAGGGATCAATTAATCCTTTCATATTTAAATCAATCACTGACTCCTCTCCAAATAATTTAGCTTCCATATGCTGACTCCCATTTCATGCCCTTCGGGAGCAAGTACAGTTAAAGCCATGTGGCACATTAATCATGTTTAGTAATACAAAAAGAACTACATTATCACAAAAAATCGAATACCAAAACCAAATCATGCAATTAAGGTAATCATATTCCCTGGCTGAATAACCAAGGTATACCATTTTCTCCCAGCTCCCACGCTATGGTGTATTTAAACCTTAATTTCCTACGTACTTTCTTCTTTAACTCCCACTCTGTGGATCCTATGGTATTCTTAATCTTTATTCCCCTCCACAGCCCACCGTATCTATTGTTCCTCTCATACCTAAACACTCTTTTTCCCACTAGAATTACTGTTCTGTTCTCTTTCATTTTTCACCTAGTCTTCAACTCTGTTCTTTTCTTCTTGTTCCAATCTAATGCTAAGGTAACTACCCTATGTCATAACCACCTTTGGACTCATCTGTTTCTATTTCACATGCTGATTTTTTTTTTCTGACCATGGGGTCACAACTAGCTTGAAGACCTTTCTCAAGCTATGTTCATTTGCAACTTTTCACTGTGTGTTTGGAAGGCAACTGCTCTCATTTCAATTCTTGGTGAGACGCTGACAAGGGATATGGGCACTTAGATGAGGAAAGGTATTCCAACCTGTCAGTCAAGAAGATCATCACTGTGTACACAGTTGGATAGCAAAATATGGTACCTGACCACAAACCCAAGGTAAAAAATGGAGACTCCTGAAATCAATGGTAAAAGTTACATTGACATTGAGGGAGGATTCTGTTCCATATTCTGATGGTCTACTAAAGCTAGTACAAAATAGCATTATCTACCAATAGGGGCAGGACACAAAATACTACTCCTCAAAATAGGACATCTGGTGATACTACAGTAGGTTATTTCTTTATTAAGAGAGATGAGTATAACCAACTCTGAATCAAAGACTTAACTCTTCCACGTGAACAAATAACACACACATGAACGAAAAGTGCTAGCCCAAAGAAATCTGATAATTAAAACCAAAAATGCCTCAGTCCTAAATCTTCAAACCACTCAAAAAGTCATCTTATAATACCAGATCATAAACCAAAACCTTTTCCTTCAACAAATTCAAAATCTAACTGCTCTACCCTTAGACAGGCATCAAGAAATAGAGTTTCTGAAACCTGAACAAAATATATCTTGAGAAGACAATTCAAGAAAACAGCATGGGAATCTTCCTCTATTGCACTGTACTGAGTCCATGATTTTTGCTGTCCATCTCACCATTTCTTATAAAATAGCAGACAGGACTATCTAAAATGCTTCTCCTGCTTTTCTCTACAGCAGTCAGAACAAATAAATCCCTAATCACAAAAAAAGCACAAAAACAATTTTTATGGTAAGAAACTTTCTTTTTAAAAGCCTGGCAAAAGCAAATGCATGTCCTTTTACAAAAATGAAATGATTAGTAATTTTAGGAATTAAGTACTCTCACCCGGAGACTACTTTCTTTTCTCAATGAAGTAAAATAGCACTGCTACAGAATATGGCATTTAGAAATCAAATGCCCCTGGAGAAGAAAAAGTGGGCATTATTTACTCATATTTAATCTACATTGGTTGTGCAGCTTCAAAAATAAACTAATTAAAACGATGACTGAATTCTACAGTTCTTATGAAACCGTCAGCAGTTAAAAGCAGGCTAAGCCCCTGTAAAAACAGAGTCTGTGTCTTGGCATATATTCCTGAGAGCATTGCTGACTCAGGATCTTTGCCAGTTCAAACAATTCCACAGGAAGGAATGTCCTGTGAGTGTTAGCTGTGTGTTGAATTCTCACCCACATAGAGAAATGAAACGCTTGAAGCTTAAGGTCAAGTCCTGTGACATTAGCTGCTGTGATACTGTGTGTGTTTGTTTGCAGGTGGGGATCATAAGCTGTTTTAGCTGACTGCAATCTAAAATAACAACAAAACTGAAGATTAGACCTCTAACAGCTGGCCAAGTGCATAAATTACCACACTAAAAGCACATTTTCCTATGCATGAACACACAGACTTGCATAACCTTTGATCTTAGGCTGAAGAAAACTGATCCAAGAATGATCAATGAGAGAGAAGTTACTGTTTCCCTTTGATCCTCATACCAGCCACACCAGGCAAAACATTGAGTCATTGTCATAGCACGATGAAAAACTAAACTTTATGAACAACGTTTTTAAAATTTTATTTACGTATTTCTGGGGAGGGGGTTTATAGCTAGCACGGGCACCTACCCCAGGATTCAGTTTTTATAAGACACAGGCAAACTTCTTTTGAGACGCACTAACAACTTTACTGTTTCTGGCAGACCTCTGAAATTCAGCAAGGGAATTAAACAAAGCCAGGGATGTGTAATGATCACAAGGTTCAATAAACAGACATACATTAATAAGAAAAACTAACTAAAAACTCTAATTGTGGAGCAGCAGGCATCCTCTGTAAACCTTTATCAATCTCTCTAACTAGCTAGCTGCTCCCTGAAACACTATTTCCCAATTTACTTCTTCATTCTCCTGTTCAGGAGCATCTAAATTATAACTTCTATCACTACAGGATGTTCCCTCTGCTCATCTAATTAAAGTTTCATAAGATTTGACTGAGCTGTAGTCTGTCAAATAACCCATCATCTCCCATATCTGCCTTAAACTGATTAGCACAGTAATGCTCAAGCTTTTGGCCCAAGGGATCAGATGAGAGGTGTGGGACAAGTTCACAGGCCAGATCATACCCCACATATGCAAATCTGGCTTTGGGGCTCGTCATCACCCCTGCACCTCACCAGCACTGGGCCCTGAGGTCTGCCACCACCCCCACCTGGCTCTGGGTACTGGGATTTGGCACCCAATCTACTGCATACAGCCCCAGGCTCCTCATAGGGCAGGAAATTTGGCAGCAGGAGAGCAGTGCCATTGCCCCTCTCCTGCCAAATTCCTTTCTGGACCCATGAAGAGCTCCATGGACAAGATGACAGTGCTGGGAGCTGAGCACCCCAGGTTTAGTACAAACCCTAAATATACAAAACTGCACCCCTACCACCACCACCTGCATCCCAACATTAGCTACTTTAGAAAAAACATTGAGAGCTGAGAAAGCCCAGAGTTAATGAAGCAAACATAGTGGGGGTGGGGGAGGAACATGAGCCAGGTCAAAGTCCTGCTCAGATCCCTGAAATCTAGCACATGACTCTTGCATCCAATTCTCCCATCTAAACTAAATAAGAGACTCTGAAGAAGAATCAACAACTCAGAACCAAGTGAGCGAGGGTTTCTGAGTTGTTCTTTCTAGATTTAGCTTTTCTACAGGTAGGTATTAATGCTTCTAACTTACCTTATTAAATATGGTCTAAACTTCCATTCAGACTGTATACAAGCTATCATTAAAACCCACATCTAAACACTATCTACTCAGCTAAACTGCCTCTCTGAGAGAGGCTGCCATTGTTTTGTTCATGATTGTCATTTGTTTAAATTGACCTATTTATTCTTAAGTTACCTACTGTCCCAGCATGTTACGCTTCCTCTACCAGAGGTGGGTTGGTTCACTGGGACCAGACACATACAGGCTTGATCTATGCAGATAAGTGTGTGCGTGTGTGGGGAGGGGCAGGTACATGCAAGCCTGCTGACACCTTTTTTGACTGGGAGTTCAAAATTCGTATAACTTGGGTAGGGAAGAATTCACTAAGGAATCACTCCCGGGATCTATTCCACAACTTTTATTAGTCTGTAAGGAAACCATCACTACAGAAAAGAACCATTAATGGAGTATAACATAAATCTGAGATAGTCAATAAAATGTGAAGGGTAACAACAAGGGTTTCTACAAGTACGTTAGCAACAAGACGAAGGTCTGGAAAAGTATAGGTTCCTTACTGAATGGAGGAGGCAAACTAGTGACAGATGAGGAGGAAAAAAGTGAAGTACTCATGCCTTTTTTACCTTGGTCTTCACAGGCAAGGTCAGCTCCCAGACTGCTGCATTAGGCAGCAGAGTTTCATGACATGAGCAGCCCTCAGTGGTGAAAAAACAGGTTAGGGACTGTTTAGAAAAGCTGGATGTGTACAAGTCTATGAGGCTGGATGCAACGCATCTGAGAGTGCTGAGGGAGTTGGCTGATGTGACTGTAGTGCTGCTGGCCATTATCTTTGAAAATTCATGGTGAATGGGGGAGGTCCCAGACAACTGGAATACGGCAAGTATAATATTCACCTTTAAGGAACGGAAGGAGGAGGATCCAGGAAACTGCAGACCAGTCAGCCCCACCTCAGTCCCTGGAAAAGTTGTGAAGCAGGTCTTTAAGGAATCCATTTCTAAGCACTTGGAGGAGAATAAGGTGATCAGGAACAGTCAGTATGGATTCACCAAGGGCAAGTCATGCCTGACCAACCTGATTGCCTTCTATAATGAGATGACTGTCTCTGTGGGTAGGAGGAGACCAGTGGATGTGATATACCTTGACTTTAGCAAGGCATCTGATACCATTTCCCACAGCATTTTTGCAAGCAAGCTAAAGAAGTATAGGTTGGATGAATAGACTGTAAGGTGGACTGTTGTGCTTACTGGATCAGACTGGCTGGATTGTTGGGCTCACCGGGTAGTGATCAATGGCTCGAGGTGTTGTTGGCAGCTTGTATCAAGTGGAGTGCCCCAGGGGTTGGTCCTGGGGCCAGTTTTGTTTAATATCTTCATCAATAACCTAGAAGATGGGATGGACTGCAGCCTCAGCATGTTAATGTATAATACCAAGTTGGAAAGAGTAGTAGATATGCTGAAAGGTAGAGCTGATTCAGAGTGACCTTGATAAACTGGAGGATTGGGCCAAAAGAAATCTCATGAGGTTGAACAGGACAAGTACAAAGTACTGCACTTAGGACAGAACAATCCCATACAGTGGTACAGGTGGTAAGATATCCATCCTTGGAGGTTTTTAAGGCTCAGCTTGACAGAGCCCTGGCTGGAATGATCCGGTTGGGGATGATTCTGCTTTGAGCAGCAGGTTGGACTAGATGATCTCCCGAGGTCCCTTCCAACCTTAACTTTCTATGACACTATGTTTGAAGTTTAAGGTCAATCCTATGATACTAGCTGGTCCGTTCAGTATAACGCCAACAGTAACAGTCTCTGTTGTCTCTCCAACTTTGCTCCCCTCAATAAAGCACCTCTCTCCCTCTGGACAGTGGTTAGTTTTTATATATGGTGTGCATGCTCATAAGGACCACACACTTAAGATGGTCCCTGAGTCTGTTTTCCAGTCCTGCTATGTCCACGTAGTTACATTTTGTGGTCTCTCCTGCAACCCACAAGGTCTCTTAGTGAACAGCACTCTCATCCTCCAGTAAAGGAAGAACTGGCACCAGAAAAATATGCAAAAGACTTCTGGCCAGCTCACTTGTCAACCAGGACCTTGGAAAATAAGGAGATACCAAATCACCTTATTTGCTCATCCCCTAAATCAGGCCTCTTAAATTACAAGCCAGGCTTGTCAGCAGTGCTGCTAACAAAAGTCTCCACGACTGTTTTAAGGATATTGTGGTGGTACACTGCTCACAAATCTGATAACTGAGTGGGGCTGGGTGGGGAGGGGAAAGGGGGAGATAAGGGAGGTTTGAGATGTAGGCATGTACTAACGGAGGTGTGGGCACCAGAAGATTGTACCTGAATCTTAACATTGCCCCTGTAAGGATGACAAACTTCTATCAGCCACTTTATCTGCTTTTCAGATTTACAAGATGTATTAAGATACGGGAGGAGAGGAGCAGTACCCCACACATGGTAACTACATTGGTACACAGTGGTAGGATGTTGAAGGAGTTTTAGTCATTCTGTTAAGCATGTGGTCTACATTTTCCCAAGATAAAGCAATGCTATGGTCTCATGCAAAAAGAGACACAACCTTATGCATGGTAACCACTTTAGTACATAGTTACAGGATGGTAAAGCTCTCTTAGGTGTCGTCTTTAGCATGAAGTCTACATTTGCCTGGGGCGAAGAACTGCCTGTACCATTTGTAATCTTTATTAGAGTCAATGGAATAAAGGGGCGGGGGGGGGGGCAATGTCTTTTTCCATTCATCCTCCTACTCTCGCTTCTGGCAGGTAGTCTTGGCTAGCTCTCTTTATACCAGCAATGGCTCAACATAAATGTACCATGACCATCTGATGGTGTCTGATACTATGAAGTGCCTCATCAATTTGTGGTGCTGGGGTAGTCTGCAGGCTCTCATCACCTGGATCTCATGGGCTAAGTGCCCTAATGATTAGAGCAGGAGTGGGCAAAATGCGCCCCCCCCCCCCCCCCGGCCATTCTATCTGGCCCGCGGGGCCCCTAAAAATTTAGAAAATTAATATTTATCTGCCCCGGCTGCCTGTCATGCGACCCTTGATGGCTTGCCAAAACTCAGTAAGCAGCCCTCCATCTGAAATAATTGCCTGCCCCTCGATTAGAGCCTGCACCATTACATCATATCCATTCTCCCTTAACCTGCCAGCCAGTGGGCTGTATGTAGACAGTTTCACTTCTGGCTTCAGCAAAAGCCTGCCCACAGCTCTCCAAGGGGACAGTCACATCAATTCTCAGGATCTTCTAATTGTTTTCATTCATTACAACATCCAGATAAAGCAGCCGGGGATTATGTTGTTTATGTCCACTCTCCCTACTGTTGCTGAGATTGCCTTGACCAGCCAATCCTGTACAGTTTGGGGCTGAGCTGCTACACTCATATAGGGTTTTCAGCAACACAGGATGTGCGATAAGGTCTCATTTTCACAGATGCATCTGTGGAATTTCTTCTCCCAGTTGCCATAGCAGATGACACCACTGAGTGGGAGGCAGTTGAGAGAGGGCAAGCGGGTATAACGCTAGTATACAAAGAGTGTGAAATTGCCTGGAGGCAGAAAGTGGTTACAAGCATCCAACTGCGAGGTAACCTTAAGGACTTTGCCCTGGTTGGTTTTCCCCTTCAAGTCACTGATATCACCCACATGGTATCCTTCAGGAACCTCTCCAGACAGGTGCTTAATTTGGGGGTGAGAGTGATCTGGTGGGCAGTTGGGGCTGGGAGCAGTGAGACTTCCCCAAATCTTGCCGCTCCTCCACCATATCCAGAAGCAGCTGCTGCACTTCCCAAAGCATTGTGTGGTATGGCTGACATGGGTCCATAGTGAGCTAAAGTCCCTGCCATGTTGCCTGAACTCTCCAGCAACATGCTAAAGAATGTGGCCAGGCCCTTGCTGCATGGTAGCTTGGCAAACCTCCTTTTGATGGCTCCTTTGAGGCTGCTCGCCAGTTCATTGGGGCAGGTCAGGAGCTGATGTTGCAGAGGTCTCTCACGGAAGAGACACTGGTACTCCTTGCCAGTACGGGATGTAAGGGAGCTAATTTCTGGCCCATAAAGGCAGTTTCATCTGCTTCTTCAGAGCCATGTAATCTTGCTGTCTGTTTTCTTGAGAAACACCTTTGGCGCTCCTGAGTGTCTCAGGACAAACAAGATGTGGGGAGGCAAAAGGGGTGTTTAAGGAGTCAATCTTGTACCAGCATTCATCAGGAAGGACTCAAGTGTGTAGGCATCCTGTACAATTCCCACGATGGCGTCCTCCAGTGTCCGTCTTGCACAGAGCCTATGAATGTGCTTACACGGAGGCACAGTTAGAAGCCTCATTTAACTGATTATCTCCTTCAGGTACAGAACCAGAGGTCTATGTTTTTGCAGCATCAGGAAGTCCTGCTCAGGAATGATTATCATTGTGTTTTTGAAGACTATGGACACATCAGCAAGATAAGATTTTGAAGAAAAAGTATGCTTAGCTGCATGCTTAATGAGCTAGGATCCTCCAGACCAGTGGGAGCAAATCTTTTTGGCAGGTCTGCCACAAGTTAACCCTGTACCCTCTCCAAGTGCCACTCCATTCCCTTTCCCCTGCTTGATCTGTACTCTGCCTTCTGCTTCCTGCCCTGTCTGCTGCTGTGCTGCCAGATCTACTGCAGGCCATATACAGAGGCTGTCCATACTACTTGTGGCAGGCATGCCACAGGTTGGCCATCCCTGCTCCAGACAATCTGCTTCCTAAAGGTCTTATCTTGGATCTTGATGGTGGTAGCCATGAAACACACTTTCATCAAACTATTTTCTCATCCCAACTAACTACTGCATCAGACCTCTACCACTATTAGTGCTGAAGGAGAGAAGTTGGGCCTGCTGAAGACTGTATGTAGGGAAAATAGACAGCAGAGTTAAGGTTGAAATGTTTAGTCAGTTGTGTATGGTAGGTACTTAAGGTAATGGTCAGATGTGTGCTTGTGGTAGAGGGAAAGTGAAGAGGATATGGAAAGGATTTAAGACGTTTAAGACATTCCTCTCCCTTCTTGCAAATAACACTGCTCAACACCCAGGCACCCACACAATATTAAATGGCTGACAAAGACTGTTTTAAAGTGAACTATTTAGCTGTTTCATAGTAAAGTGAAATTGCTTTCAATATTTATGCAAGATTTAAAGAAACATAACATAATTTGGGGGGGAACATATATAAAAACCTACAAAAGATACTTTAACACATTTCTTTCCGTATTCATAGCTTTTTTGTGCTGATTGCCATGTGAATGCTACAGTTAAATCACTGGATGACTCCTTTAAAATAAAAAGAATAAATCTGCATTTCTATATTATTTTGGGGGATACAAACTAAAATGAAAGAAAAATAATTTGCATTGAAATTTGGGAACTTGCTGTTATTTCAAAATTCCAAGAACTGAAGAAAACTTTGCAACACTATTGCCGCTATTTATGAAAAATCTGACACTTTACAAGAAATACCATATAAAGGTCTTGAATCATGGTTTAAAAACAGAGTTTGGACCTCTGTGGCACAAAGAAATGTTCTTCTAATGGAAGGTAACCATTATATTTAAAAGAAAATATAGTTAATGGCACAAAGCACCTAATGAAAAAAACCCTTATACCAAAGAAGAGCTTAAGTTGCCCACTTTAAACTTGAGGTCCCTTTCAACCGTATTATTCTATAACATTTTTGGGGTAACTCAGAATAGCGTGTGCTGTAGAGCAGACAACAAAATGTTGCAGAGAAGGGAAAGAGAAAAAAATACAAAGTTCAAAATTGCTCATTTTAAACTTCAATCTCAAAATGGAGAAGGAAACACCAAGTAATACTGGAAAGAAAGCTAAAGATCTTGTCACAATCCTTATGCCTAAAATATCTGTAAATTCAGCCTGTTCACAACTCAAGGGAAAAACACAAGGCAATGTTTCCTAGTGACATCATGCCTGCATCTTCCCTACTTAAGGCCTGTTACCATGGCAACAGCTAATGTCTCAATGTCACTCTATGCATAATTACTGACTGAAAATGAAGTGTGTCACAATCAGAACAATTATATATTCAGAGAGGAAAGTAGTCTTATTTTACCTTGTTATGAAACAAAAGACCTCTACTCTCTCTCAGTCTTTTTTTTTGTAAAAACACACCAACAAGAGAAATCTATAAATTCAATATACTATCAAGATGCAGATTTACTATTTACAGCCACATGCTAATCTAGGTAAAGAACAAAATATTCATGGATAGAAGCACCTTTATATCTAGGAAGGGTGCCTACTGCATCTTAGGGAACAGCTTAGGCTTTGAAAGCATTCGTACTGAACAACAAAGAAGAACCCACTGGGTTGAATGCAGTATTTTCACATCTTTGAGAGCTATAAAAAATGTCATACATACAAAAGCTTGGAGTTATCAGTGATTCTTATTATAGAACTGCTTTTATCCTGCATATTTTGAAGGGTATACTTATTCTGGAAATGCTTATCCTGTATATGCTCAATACCCAGCAACCTTAATGAGAGATTCATATGCATGCTGAGGAGAAAACAGCCTACCAAGTCTGGCTCTCCACACTCACTGGTCTCCATTCACTCCAACCAGGGACAAAAACATGCTTTCATTATAAAACATTCAGTTTGGGGCTGACAAGGAGAATGTATGTGGGATAATGTTTTTAAAATAATAATTATTTACAGAGGAGCATGGCCTAATGCTTAGCATAAAGAATGAGGAGACAAGATACCAACAGCCTATTTCTACCCCTGCTGCTAATCTGCATTATAACCTTGAGCAACTCAATTTGGCAAACTTTTTTTTCAGTATATTGCAATTATTATAGCCTCAGTTTTCTGGGTGTCTAACCTGAAACAGCTTCAGTTCTCACAGAATGCAAGTGCAGCTACAGGTGTTCGATCTCTCTGAAAATCAGCCCTGAAGCAGCTGATTCTTAATACACGTTTCCTTTTAACTTGCTGATATGTAAAATGCGGGTAAGGATACTAACTTTACGCAGGTAAGGCTTCATTTTTGAAAGATAAACAATCAACTATTATGAATTAAAAGCGGGAACCTTCAGAGGACAACACATTTGAACCAGATTTTACTGACCAGTATCAACAAAAAAAGGTTATGAAACACTTCCTAGGAACATTTCTGTATAACTTCAAAGAAAAAACACCTTTCCGCTGAATTTATTGAAGCCCCCCACCTCTGCCCTCCCCAAACTCTCAGTGTGATGGACTTTTAGAGGAGGCTGGATGAGCATTTGGCTGGGATGGTGAAGGGGCCTGAACTAGTTGATCCTTGACATCTCTTCCAACCCTATGATTCTGTAACTTTTGTTTTCAAGCAACTGAAAATAACATGCGTTGCAGAGCAGCCCATAACAGATTTGCAGAGAGAGGGAAAAGAAAAAATACAAGATTATAACACAGCTTTCTCCCTTCTTTTCTCTGAGAAAAGGAGCCTGCTGGGTTCCTTGTTTCCTAAGAGTCCTTTTTTAACCCTTTTCTCCAATGGGCTCTAGCCAAGGACTTATCTTTACCTAATCTTTTCCATGTCACCTGCACCCCAGCAAGTCAAACAGTCTGACCACACCATATTTTTCTCTGCTTGCCTAATAATGGAATTCACCTCTGTGTAATGCACCACGAATGGCCTACATAGCCATTTTAGATCTCAACTGCAGAGTTCAGGCTGGACTACAAGCAGTGCACAAGCCCCAAGCTGGTTCAAATTTTACCTAAAGCAAAACTAGAAAATTGCTATGCAGTATTTTTCAAAGGATGAAAAGTAGAAGATATGTATTGGAAGATAGTTGTATTAGTAGTTAAAGAGCTTTAAAATCTTTAGATGACAACTTGAACTACTACCACTACTTTTGCACTGACAATACAGATTGGGTTCCCTCACTGCTCAGAATAATAAACCCAATTACTGGCAGACCTGGTAACTATGGGCTTTCAGACCATCCTAGAGGACAAAGTTCTACAAGGCAGCGTGGTTCCAAATGAAGTGGGGGAGTACATAACAGACTGACGGGGCATGGCTAGATGTGCACAATTTTGCAAGGGGCTGAGAGACATGCAGACATGATGCAAGTAAGTGTAAAAGTGACTGGTATTTAAGAGTCAGGGAGAAGCTGCAAGTCCTCTGTGCAATCAGGCTGGAATTTATACAAATTTGCGTAATTTTATACCACTTTCTGTTGCTTTATGCAAATTAAATATAGGTTTTTTTAATCACAAGATGCTGTTGGCAGGCATGCTTTTGGGTTACATTTTTATCCATGAATAATATGTATGCAGATTCAAAATATATCTAGTGTTTGCTAGCAACATGTTTGCAAGCCTAATATACATGGACATGTTATTACGTCCAAGAGTAGGGAACAGATAAGATGTCAGAAACTATAAAAGATTTTGCTGCATTGCTGCTGGTAACCCAGCTTCTGAGACACTGCTTTTATGCACTCTCCATAATATTTATTTGGCTACCTCTCTAATATGAAGAGACGGAAATAAGCATGTACTTAATTACTTTTTTTGGTTTAGCAGGCTATGTAATAAGCCATGGCATTTTATTACTTATTAAATATGTAAGAAAATACATTTTTGATATCTTTTGAAGAATATAACAAGGAAGAGGAAAGAATAAAGTTTCACCTTAACCAGAATGATTTTTCTTCCCCAAAACTTTAACTAATATTATTTTTCAATAAAAGTGTTTTTATAGGTTCAAGCTATATTTAACAGCAAAGCAACTTTCTTATTTGTGTTTTCCAAGAAAAAAAATAACAATTCACACTTACAAGCTGCCTTCATACATATATAGGGAACAGTACCCTGAGTTAGTTTACAACCATGCTACTCCTGTGAAGTGCAACAGATGCACTGATGGGAAACAGTGAGCAAAAATAACAGTTTACAATATCATAACAGTAAGTAGAACAAGCTCAAACAAGAAAAACAATAGCGTAACTGGTGCAGAAACGTTTTCACATAGATAATATATTCTCATCTGAGGTAGAAAAGAACTGATTGTTCTCTTTGTTTAAAATTTCCTTCCATTTCTGTCATTTTTCTTCCTTCAGGGTGAGACGGTTTTTCTCAAAGTAAGATGCCCCTTCTCTCACAAGGCATCACCATGTAGCCCTGCCCCAAGCTAGTTTTTCCCAGTTTGTGGAATCTATGCCACACTTCTTTGTGTTTACATTGAGGGTATCCTTGAAGTATTTTCTCTGGCCCCTGCATGTTCTTTGTCCTTGGCTGAGTTGGGAGTATAGCAGCTGTTTTGGTACGTGTACATCAGGCATGTGCACACAACATCAACCACAGCTGATGCTGAATATAATAATACTCCCGTGTTGGTGTGTTGGCATCGATAAGGACACTGGCATTTGTGGAATGATCCTCCCACTTTATGCCAAGGATCTTCCGGAGGTAGCACTGGTGAAGGTGTTTCAGGCTTTTCAGGTGGTCCCTGCAGGTCACCTAAGATTCACAGCCATAGGGAAGAGTTGGGATTACCACAACCTTACATAATAAGAGCTTTATTCAACCCCGGATGTCATGATCATCAAACACACAATGATACAGTCTCCTAAAGACAGAGCTGGCACATCAGATCCTATACTGGATCTCCTTGTTGATACTGGCCTTTATTGAGAGATAGCTGTTGAGGTATGCAAAGTAGTTCCTGTCCTTGCCTGGGGAGTTAATTGGTCCAGAACAGGCTGGTGAAGCACCTTTGTTTTTCCAATATTAAAGGTCAGTTCCTGGTACTGGTATGCTTGAGAGAAGCAATTAAGGGCTGTTTGTAGTTCCTCCTCAGTATGTGCAACAGCAGCACAATCATTGGCAATCATCCACAATTGAGGCCGATGTAACTTTGGTTTTGGCATGGAGGTGGGAAAGATATAAAAGATTCCCATCCATCCTGTACACGATGCCGATGCCATGTGGACGATGGTCATGGATGAGCATCTTGATGACAAGAAAGATGGAAAACAGAATTGGTGTAATTATGCAGCCCTTCATAAAGGGCTCTGTAGTGGAGCCATTGCATAGGATGGAGCAGTCATCTGGTCATGAAGCAGTCTTAGGATGGTGATAAATTTTCCTGGGAAGCCAAATGTCAATAAGATCCTCCACAGAGCCTCATAGTTAACAGAGTCAAAGGTTTTGGTCAAATTGGTGAGATAAACCTTGTTGAATATAGTATCAGACTTAACTGATTTGGCTCAAACCAGTTTATACATTGTCTGTCCCAGACCCCTTGCTGGTTTAAGATAAGCCAGACACCCCCAGCATCCCAGCATGCTCTCTGGGCTGGGTGGGGCTATCTGCTCCATAGCAAAGCTGGCCCCTCCCCTCTGATCTCTAGCCAGAGCAGAGACCAGCCCTAGCAGAGACACCAGCAGGCATGGCCCCATTAAGGCAAGAGGGCAGGGAGGGAGTTAATTCTTCCCTCCTTCCCCTCTTCCCCCACTACAGCTGGTGTCAGCCTATCTGCCAGGGAGCAGAGGGCTTCCTGCCCCCTTCACCTTAATGGGGCCATGCTCAGTTGGTTGTCCCGCAGGGTGGGGAGGGCGTCTTTCCCCTCCTCCTCCCAGGGCGAGGAGTGGGACTCTGTGTGGTGCAGGATAGGGACTCTTCCTCCCCCTCCCTCTGCTGTCCTGGGGCTGTGGGGAGGGGCGCTACATGCTACGCTGCCCAGCCCCAGAGCAGGAGTAGGGGGCAGGGCGAGGCTCTGTTCCATGCTGAGGGGAACTCTTCCCCCTCCACACCTCCTCCCCCTGGAGGGGCAGCAGGAGCGCAGCGCTCAGCTGGGCAGGGTGTGGGGAGTGTAGGGACCCCCACACACTCCCCCCATGCTGGGCAGCCCCCACTGCCTGGCAGCAGCAGCAGGCAGGGACGTCAGGGTGCTCATGCCTGAAGCAGGTGCCGTTCTGGCCAGCACTGCGTGAAGGAGGCAGCAGAACTTGCCTTATCTCCAGGACTATGCTCCCTGAGCCTGAGCCTGCAGCAGGGAAAGCCCTGCATTGAAGCCTGCTGTCTCCCCCGGTCCTGGCTGCGCAGTCCCCATGCTCTGCCAGGAGTGGAGGGAGCCCCGCCCCTTGCTTCCCTGCAGAGTCCAGCACGGGGCTTCCCCTCTCTGAGTGCAGAGCTGAACGCACGCCGCATGGAGCCCTGGGAATAGAGGCAGCCAGCACTGTGCTGGGGGTGAGGAGCATAGCCCTGCGCACCCTGCCTGGCCATCTCTATCCCCAGAGCTCCATGATGCTGGAGCAGTGCCTGCGTCAGGCACAAATGCCTGATTTCCCCACCTGCTACTGCTGCCAGGCAGCGGGGGCTGCACACCATAGGGGGGAGCATGTGGGGGTCCCTACACTACCACCCCCTGGCCAGCTGAGCTCTGCACTTCTGCTGCACCTCTGGGGGGGAGGAGGAGGAGAGGGAAAAGTTCCCTTCAGCATGGAACAGAGCCTCCCCCTTCTTTGGGTGGGTGGGTGGGGGAAGAGTCCCCCTCTGGGACCAAGCAGCCTCACAGAGCCCCCCTCCCCACCCCATGGTGGTGGAAGGGAGAGGAGGAGGGAGAAGAGCCCCCCAGCACCAAGTAGGGCCCCCTCCCAGCCCCACAATGGTAGGGGAGAGGGAAGCGGGAGAAGAGTTCCCCTCTGGGACTGGGCAGCCATGTGTGCCAGGATTGCACCCAGCTGTCAGGGAGCTGCTGGGGTGGGACTGCCAGAACCTGGCTGTCCCAGCTGCCAGCAGAGGGTTCAGGATCAAGAGTGTGGTTGGGAGTAAAAGCAAGAAAAGTTTATTGACTTAACAAAAACATGACTACACGTAGTATAGTAAGATGGACAATGACAGACAATAATAATTTGCATTGGCAACTTATCGGCAGTCCCCTCTGACGCTTGATGTACAAACAAGTTCTTTTTCCACAAAGCTCAGCGAAGTAAGGTGCCCCCAGTCAGCACAGTCCAAGGGGTACCGGGAAGGACCCTGGTATTCAGTCCTTCAAGATCCACAGGCCCACTGAATCCAGATCAGCAGCTAATCTTAAATCAGTAACTTCTTTCACAGAGCTACATCTTCCTTCTGAATGATTTCTGGATGTGCTAGCCAATTTATAACTTCTGAGCTATGCTGATAACTTACAGCCATCCAGATTCTCCCATTATAATTATTCTTAGGATTGACCAATAGCAGTACAAGCCTTGCATTCTTCTGATAAGGTTAATTTTTACTATGCCACAGGGTCTACTACTTTTATAAGGCTTTGTTAAATTTACTAGGCCTTACTACATACAAGGCCTCTCTACATCTTTGACTTTAATTAGGCTCTTAACAACAACATATAGCTTAATATCTGAACAAATGATAGAAAAACACTTGGTTTAATTTTCACAGAGTTTTCAGCAAGCACTTTTATCACACAGACATAATTTCAGCTGTCACAGCTGGCTATGCCCCCCCCCACACACACACACACACCCTGTAGAAGGGAGGGCTGCTCTAGCACCCCCAGGCTTCTGGCTTGAGCCACTATAGGCATGTGCCAAACAGCTATCCACTTGCAAACCGGTTCACTCTCTGCAGGTTAGACTAACCTGCAAAGATTGAATCAATTCAGGCTCAGGCTTTTTGAATGTCTGTCCCTAGCCTCGATGGCTAGAAGTGTTCAAGAAGAGATTAGACAGTCACTGGTTGGTGATGATATAGGCATAGCTATCCCTATTTTTTACTATAGGTATTCCCCACGTTTCTGGGGTTTGCTGGTTGCTCCTGCAACCCATCTTTCCTTTTTTCTGCTATATGTGTCCGAATTTTTTTAAGCCTCCCCAGAGGCATTACAAGTTGGCTATTCTTTAAATACAGTGGTTCTCAGCCTTTTAGAATTCAAGGCACCCCTCACACCTCAAGCTACCCCTCCAAAACTTTGAAGAATTGAGTGGCAGTCAATTTCAAAAACTCATTTATTATAGTGGTTACCTCTTTGTTGAGGGGCTGTGAAATGGGTATAAGTAATGGCCAGATAGGGACAAGTCTGACCCTGTGCTTCCCTGCTTATCTCCTCACATATCAGGACACCCTTCAAAGGATCTGGCAGCACATGAGGATGCCATAGCACCCTGGTTGAGAATCACTAGTCTAATATTACAATGTAAATCCATCACTTTACTCTTAATATTGGCACATCTTAAAATCTTACTTGAAAAATTGAAGCTAACTTGTCTGGCTATAAAAAAAAAGTCTCATACAGGTTGAAAAAACATGAATGGTTATAAACAAAGTCTGATGATGAATTTTAATAAATTGTATTTTGGGGGTGTGGGTAAGGAAGTGTCATGTAAATCAGGCTTAAGAGTATATCTATTAAAAAAAAGGACAAATTATGTATTGATCAGCCTCCTGGATGATACTAAACTAGAAGGTGCTGGGTACCAAAGACAGAGGGGCAAAGCTATCTAAAGAGGCTAACATGTAAAAGAAAGAAAAAGTAAATTAGTTCCAGATCTTGAATGCATCTATACTGAAAGAAATATAAGAGTATCATCCACATAAAGTTACATATCTGTCTGCAGTGCAACATGGCTGCACAAAAGCATATTAATTATATCACAAACCAGGTGATATAATGCTGTACCCTAAAAACTGCAAATCATATAAAGGCATATCAGTGCCACTGGGATGCACATACTTGGATAGAGTTCAAAGTAGAATTGCAAATGCACTTAAAAGACTGGAAGTATTTGTTTCTGCAGAATTAATAAAAGAACTAAACTTGCTCAGGTTAGCCAAAAACAGACTAATAGAGGATTACTGACGACACATATCCAGGAAGTGTGAAACCCTTGGAGAATGCAGAAGAAATGCCAGATCAGATCCTCAGCCAGCCACTGTGTACAACTCCATAAGTATAAGGGGCTGCACAGGTAGATTATCTTGCTTTCTGAATAGAAGAGACCTCCAGGAGTGGAGTAGTCATAACAACTCCTTACAACCCTCTCACAAACACCGGGAATGCAGCTGTGATAAAGGGAAACTGTCCAGAATGCTGCTGTTCTCTGCTTATCTCTTGATGTCAGAATAATTCCTACATGACAGAACAACCAGGCACAGGTTCAGGTCTACTCTAAGTTGCACCCAGATGAATTAGCCCCTGGCTGTCTCCAAGGTCAGGCTAATCCAAAGATGGGCACCAAGCACAGCTCATTCATTGAATAAGAGAATCCAGATCACAGAACTCACATTCAGTTTTTAGCCCCCCTGTAACATAGGGGACAGAGATAATTGGTATGTCAGCAACCCAAGAATAAACAAAAAAAATCCACAAATATAAACCAACATGAGGGATGCAATCATGTTGTTTTCTTCCACTCATTACCAGTTCTAGGAGGAGGGAAATTTATGGTGGGGGGGTTACTGTTGTTTTTGTAATCCCTTTCAAACAATAGATGTGCTAGTTCCAGAGAATGGATTCAGTTTCAGAGGCACAGGATTTGGTTTTGTTGTTTTTTTTTTCTCTCTGCTGAACTCGCTCTTTCAGCTTTGGGTCATGTAATGCAGAAAAAGCAAAGAAGTGGGAAACAGCTGGCTAAATGATATGCATTAAAGAACAATTCTACATTGCTTGGAAGACAGACCAGATGACTTAAACAGATCTCTTATATCCCGACTGTTTTCTCCCTCAACTGGTTAGTTCAGCATTATCCATATGATCAACAAGGCTACCTTGCTTGAAGCATCAATCACCTTGATTTTGTTAAAAGGTAATAATTATGTTTGCAGTGTTTGTCTACTTTTTATTACTTCTGTGAATCTGAATTGGTAGCAAAAACCTTTCATCAGTTAAACGAAAGCAGCAACAGCAGAATCTGACAGCTTCTGGCACCACTGTTAAAATCCTGTATTTTGTGGACATTTCATCACACTTGTTGACTATACTGACTAAATGACATCACAATCAATACATTCCAAGCTGCAGCTTTCTTGAAGTGGCAGGACTACATTTTAAAAAGTGATCAATTATTTTAGTGTCATGATTTTAAACACGTTAGAATAGGTCTGATTTTCAGAAAGTGCTCAGCATGCAACAAAACAAAACAAAACATCTCACCCCTTCTACAGGCATCTCAAACTAAGTACCTAAAATACTAGTAATTTTTCAAAGCAGAAACAGCAGTCCTAAAAGAGTTTCTTTCCCATGTAAGCTCTGCCAAAAACTTAGTTTTATGTATCCAGAATTAAAGTGCATCCCTCTACGGCTTTCAGTATCAACCAGCAACTTCCCTTTAAACTGCACTATAACTGGTGTAATTTCACAATTTACAGCATTGCTGTAGAAGAATCCTGGTTCTTTTTCCCCCACTGTGTCATCTAGACATGAATCCAACTACGGGAAATAACGTTTAGATAGAAATACACACATTTTAATGGAGTGGCACCATGGAAGAACAACAACGGAAAGCTTTATGAAAAACTGCTAGAACAGATGAAGCTCTGGCATTTTTAATAAAATATTAATTAATATTGGCCATGTGATTATGAGAAATGTATATGTTTTGCTGAAGAAATGCATCCAAGGTTATACTTTAAATTTTTGCCCAGTGGTCAGGACCTTAATTTTTCTGTACTGATGCAAAAGTATTATAACTACAAATAAATAAAAAATAATAATTTCCTATGGTAGGCTATTTTCTCCTCAGATCGGACCAGATGAATATGAAAAGTTAAGGCTAGGGAAAATGAAACAAAATATGAATCCTTGAAGTACAGGTTAAGCAAAGATATTAAAATTAACAATAAACATTTAAGCATAGTATGCAATTAAATAACTTGAGTTAGTCCACTATGTATGGGTTCAAAGCCATAGTGAATGGTTTCCTATTCCACATCATACTCAGCCTGCTTTCAGAACATGAAATAAAAAGCAGTCCTAGAAAAGATTTTTGTTCAGATACACTCATAAAAATGTTTATATCTGTCTTTGTTTTCATACAATACTAGCATTAATGCAGAGATTTCTTTAAGACAAAGCATGTTTTGCATATGTGTTTATTGCTTGTTCTTTCCACTTCTGCGTGACAGATTTTGTTGTGACTTCACTCCTATTTTTTCCAGTATGCTTGTACTATTAGCTGCCAGTACTCAAGGCCAGATCAAGGCAAGCATCTCTCCTCTTACAAACAGCCTGTAATTTCAACACTTTCTACAAAGTGTAAGTGGTTTTGTTAAGTAACAGCCTATCCCATCACTTGGAAATATCAAGCAAATAACTGCAGTGTCAACCAAACACAAACCTATCCTACACACATGATTAGCATACCATGGTACTTGTGTACTCAGTTTCATCTATTGACTTCACAGCCTTTGCCTGTACTATGATCTGGTTTCTACCAGCACAGAACTCTTAGTTTGATTTTTTTCTAAACTAAAAATTATTTCATCTTTAAAAATATTTGCAGCATAGTAGTCATTGTCACAATTCATAATGAAACCACATTTGCTGCTACTGTAGCACTAGATAATTTACAAATGTCTTCCATTGTGGTCTGTGCAGCAGGCCAGTTCCTAGAATGAACCGAAACAGATACACAAAAGAGACTTCTATCCAAGGCATAACTGGAAGTATGACAACTGCCGTGACACTTAGTGCCAACTGAAGAAAATCCAAACTAGCATTCAGTTTGCATGCACTGGGTTTAACTCCACTGCAATGACTTGGAACTCTGTGCTGTAAGACTGCAATGACCTTTTACTTTCACTTTTAATTAATTTAAAGTTGATGGGGAATCAAGTGTCCATATGCAATCGAAAAAATATTTAAACAGAAAAATCAGTAACAACTGTAACCCACAGATTGTTAACTATAACCATTTAGGCTAGGGACAGACATTACACATAAACCAATTTAAGTGATCAGAAACTGGTTTAAACCTGTAACAGAACAGATATTCAGTGCACAAAGACCAGTTTGAGATAAACCTGGTTGAATGTAGTATCAGGCAAAATGGATTTGGATCAAACTGGTGTATGCAATGCCTGTCCCAGACCCCTTGCTGGTTTAAATTAAATCAGACTCCCCCAGCACGCTGTCTGGGCCGGGCGGGGATCTCTACTCCACAGCAGGGCTAGCCCCTCCTCTCTGCTGCCTGGCTGCAGCTCCATCAGTCTCTGCAGGTCTCTGCCTGGCTTCTGCTCCTGTCCCCCACATCTGCTAAGCAGACAGTCCCCCATGAGACACCTCTCAGCATTAGCTAGCAAACCACATGTTGACTATACGCCTCTGCTGTGGCACACGGGACAAAGGCAGAATCAACAGGTAGCTGGTAATGTCCCTGTTTTCTTAATGGGGTGATAAACGACAAGTTAGAGGTGATAAAAATTTCCTCCTGGGCTGTTGGGGGCCGGGGGGGGGGAACCCCTCCCTAACCACAGCGTCCTGCCAGGGCTTGGCCTGGTCACGCTCCCCCTCAACTCTGCTCTGTGCAAGGGAAGGGAGGGCTGCTCTGTCCCCTACCCCCTGCTTCTAGCCTGAGCCACTGCAGATATATGCCTGCATTTCTGGGATGTCTGTCTGGTTACAAAACTGATTTAGCCTAGCCAGGTTAGACTAACCTGCAAAGATTGCATCAATTCAGGCTTAGGCTTTCTGAATGTCTGTTCCTAGCCCTAGAGACTTTCCTCAGACGTGGCAGTAATAACAACATACATATTGTTGAAAATCTAGAAGATGGAACCTAAGCATTTAAATCCAAGGGGAAACTGCAAAAAGGTAATAAAAATATGGACTAAATGAGTGAGGATAAATGAATTCAAGGATTTTCTGCTGAGAGAAAGTACTGATGGCTATGATAGAAAAATAGGAAGTGCCACACAAGGGCAAAAGAATCTAGGATTACAGCAAAACGTTAGTAATCCTGAATTGTATTCCCATGTCAACACTGAAACTTTAGATGGCCCAGGCCAAATCACTTAATCTCACCTGGTCAACCTTTCCGATCTGTCAAAATGCTGACAATACTTATGAACTTCTTAAAGGCCTTTGAGGACTCAGAGGAAAGAAAGTAAATTCAAGTACAAAATGTGATGATGGTCAGGTGGAAGCAAAAGAGTAATACACCACATTTGCATTTCACAACATGAATTCACAACACCAAAACTGATGCTTTGATGCATTTAAGCTGTGGTTAAATTCTGTTTCAATCAGTCATATGTCACAGAAGTCGTTCAGATTTCTCAATATTTCCCAGTTAATTTATCAAATTAACTGATGATCTAAATCTGAGGAGAATATTTAATTATTCAGACTCCATATTATGTTGGTACTGTACTACTCTACAAGTATCCACACATCACCATTTCTCACCGTGGCATCCTAATTTTTAACTCATCCTGCTAATCTCAGCCCTTATCTGGCAGACATACTTAAAAAGGCTTTTCGAGAGGTGACAGAAAATAAAGCCTCCATAGCAAAACTTTTCTGCACAATTCAGTAATGTTGAGATAGTTAGGTTTGTTTTTATGCAACGCAGTAAGGCTCCTAGGACGAAATTCTTAATCTTTTACATTTATTATGTCTGTGACAAATGTAAATAAAGTGAGAATTTGACTCTGAGAAGGTTACAAATAGAGAAAATACTTGTATATTTAATAAGTGTTAAATCCAGGAAGTACTAGAAAATCTATTGGGAGATAAATTATATATATTAGATTATATACAATATATCTCCTGATAGGTATTCTGGTACTGCCTTTATATTTTACATATATACACATACAAACACACCAGTCAGAGCCTCAAAACTAGAACAGCACTGAAAGGCTGGCATGTGTCTATCATCAGCTTATCCTGGTAGAAGCACCCTAGATAAACCTCTGCAGATCTTAGAAGCTACATAATAGCTAGCAACTGTCAGCAACTGAAGGGGTTATGCACAGTCTTATCATAGGAAAGTTACAGTACCTGGGTGATGAAATATTGTATTCTTCCATCTTCAGCCCAAATGTAATCTGCTACCAAACTTAAAGCAGCACTGGAAAGAATAATTTCCATTTAACATGCTGCAGTTGGTGAACATCTTGACTGGAGATAAGAAAAGCAGAAATTGCTTATTTCATCTAAGGTATATGTAATCACTTCTGCTGCTCCTATTTCACCACTTTCTTACAAAAGGAAAGTCTTCCAAACAGAACCCAACAGAGCACATATAACTACTACTCTTAGATTATGTATTTATCTACACATTAAAGTGCATTAGACTCTAAAATAGCATGGAGCACTTAGATACGACTTTCAGGTACAGGAAAAACTTACTAAGACCTGGTCTACTCATAAAAGTTTCACTGGCAGAGTATAGCTTGTTTGATCAGGGGGCTTGTTACTAATTTAAAAAAACCTGATGCATCTCCACGAAGAGAGGCTACTGGTACAGTTATAACCAAACATTTTCTAGCAGTGGTAAGTCCCTAAGCAGTGCTGGCCCTTTGTCTTCAACCTCAAGTTACTGGTGCCACTATGGCCCACATATCAAGGTGTGGAAATTCAGCAAATCCAACCCTCTGTTATTTCATCTTACAAGTTGGAAACTCAAGAACTGAGGCACTTAAAATAATGTCACTTGAAAACACTTATACATGTGTTAGTTTTTTTAAAAGCTTTTTGGTTTTGAAATATTTTTAATCACTTTTAAAATTTAGAATGAAGGGACTAGGATATATAATCAGATATTAATTTAAGGGAAGGAGTTTTACCACAAACCAGTAGCAATGGATCTTGTACAGTCTTGCCTCACTAGGAGTACAGGTGACAAGACAAAAAAACTTTTTACACACCTAAGCTACCACAGCTATGTATACAAGAACAGAGCGATCTGGCAGGCTGGGGGAATGGGCAGAGGATGGGGCCAGCGCAGGTCCACCCATGGTTCCCTCCCCCCTCCCATCCCCTACTTACCAGCACAGAGCCCAGGTCCAGCTCCCTGAAGCTGGTACTCTGCCTGCCCTGCACAAGCAGGCAGCATGCTTCAGCACTGAGGTGAGGGCCAGCCACAGAGATGCTCTGGCAGCCAGGCTGCCAACAGTCAAGCTCCAAATTTTGACCTAGCTCAATTGTTCAAGCCTGTGTTTGTGGCTCTACCATCAGGCAAGTATCTTCCTTCCCAGACCCATCAGTCTTGGGCTTTGGGTGTTCCCCAAATCCATGGCAGGCATCCTACATGCAAGCCCCAAACCTGGAGGCCTCAGGGTTCAGATGCCCCCTTGTCTTGGTTGCTCCTAGCCAAAAGGCCAAGGAGTAAGCCATGGAGGAAGCATGAACACAGTCCCCATTGTCACAAAACTGTGCAGTTGAGTTTCCCGCATTCAGGGGATGCAGAGAGCAAAGGACTACCTGATAGCCCAGATTTATTTTTTCTGCTGTAGCAATGGGAAGGGGACAAATTGAAGGCAAACCTCCAGTAATTAGATTCCATACCTGGTAAACTGCAACAAATTTATAAATTTTCCATATATAAAATCTAATTATTAAGGGGTCATTTTATAATCAGGGTCACCTTCCATTTTGAGTAAATACAGTATTTATCATCTCAAATGGTAGTTTACTCAGAAAAAAAGTCAGTATCATTGGGAATGGATCCTAAGTAGTAGGTTTTAAAAAAAATAGCGAGAAGAAGCAATACAAGGCAAATTTTATCAGATACAATGGAATTATAGTCATAGCTTTAGTAAATAAAAAGGTATTGCTCCTCTGCAATATAACAGAAGCTAACCGTTAGATCATTAGTAGCAATGTTTGCCTGAAATAACCAAAAACTTTTTTAAGTTGTTTTTTTTTTGGTTTCTGAACCTCTTCCCACAAAGTGGAAAGGATTCAATTTCTTCTCACAACCATGAAACCTCCATGATTACAGAAACAGCCACCAACTTTTGAGGAGCACTATGAGAGACATTTTAATGAAAATAATTTAGTCAACTGCATATAAACTCTGGGCTTACGACTGTATGGACCTAGCTGATGAAAGGCATGACTTTCATAGCCCTGATGACTGGTACTTTCTTTATCTATGAGCCAACAGCAGGGTCCCCTTGTATATTGGTAAGTCTTAATTCTAACACTGAGTAACAGGGATACTTAAGTTTCTATGCCTCATTCATTTCTAGGCCTTTTTTCCAAATCTGTCAATTAGTGTGAAGTGTGGTAATGGCTCTGACTTGGGAACTCAAACTGAAAACTGCCAAACATATCACATGTCGGTTGTAAATATCCATTAGACAGGAACAAGTTTTAAACCATTCTGAACTGGGTCAGATTTACACTGGTGACTCATTCAGGCAAGTCTCAGGATTTACTTCTAAATAAAACATTTGGCAATATAAAATCATTTAATCAATTGTTCAAGGATCCTTAAAGTATCATATTGTTACCTCTAACGTCTTGTTGTTAATCAGTGTTTGAATCAACAACCTGCAGCTCCCCAGCAGATCACTTCTGCTGTACAAGTGACAGAAGGTAAAGGTAGGCTGTTATCCTCCACCACAGGGTTACTCACCCAACTGTGATGCAGTATTAAACTGTTCAATTCCTGGGTTCTAGTCATGGCTGTGCAAGGGTTGCAGACTACACAGTCTATCATAATGACAATTATTTGAGTCACCCACAAGTGTAATTTCTCTGGTTCTAAAGAGCAAAAGTCCCTCTTTTTCACCTAAAGGACCACCCCATCTGTTAAGGTGGAAGCACTACCCTCAATAAGCACCTGGTCACTGGAGAGGTGCTGGGTTTCATAAGAACATAATTTGGCTTTTTTTTTTTGTTCTGAAAGGAACTATGGAAAAATGGCAGGGTCTTGGCTCTATTACATAAGAGACAGAGATTTTATTTTCAGGTCTGCCTACAGCAACTTTCTCCAACTTCTCAATTCTCTTATCTGTAAAACAGGTAACTGATAGCTGTCTCCTGCTTTGCCTCGACTAGAAAGCCTAAGTTAATGACAGCTGTACAGAAAATAGCATAAAGTATTTAAGAGAAGTGAGAGGCAGATGAAGGATTCAAATCCATGGTCTCTTGGCTTGCAGCTTAGTGCATGGCCCTTTGATCTCCCTAAATACGTGAAACTTTACCAGCTGTGTAGAAATAGCAAAGACCTGCAAAATGCACGACTGTCACACGAGTTTCATGACATTTGACAGGTCTGTATGTAGAACAGTCAAGTTTCTGTTATCCAGTCGGTTTTTAAACCCGATTTCAAATATGTAGGCATGTTTTGCTGACAATAAAGAATGCTGAGAAGGCAGCATTCCCCTCCTACTCCAAATAAAAGTTTACATATGTTCTATGAACCTCAAGCTTAACCTCTTTCTGAAACAGGAAAAGAAAATGAGTTTTTTTCCCCCCAGTCCTCCATGTCTTTCTTCAGGTTTTCCTCCTTTTTTCTAGCCCTAGTTCTCACTGATGCTGATGGAGTTAACAAGCAGCATCTGCTGCAGTGGGTCAGCATAAGTGACTCAGGTTTATACAATGTTCTAACTCCTGCTAACAAAGGGGGTCAACAGAACAGCCCCTTACACAGGGCTGTACATTCTGCTGCCCTTTTACAGAACAGATTTTCTTTCAGCAGCAGAATAAACTCACTGGAACTGCTATTTTCTTTTAACCAAGTACCTCATAACAGTCTCTTATTGATGGAGGGGAAAAGTCTTATAATAAAATGCACCTTGCCACCCGAATACAGCAATAGCTCTATTAATCACTGAACTAGACCAAGTAGTGCCAGCTATTTAGTACTGCAGTCACTCACAGAGCAGGCTTTTAGAAGTCACACAAAGTGAGGTATTACAGAAGCAAAATAGAAAATGCAGTAAAAACAAACAAACAAACAAGGGACTCACGTATAAATTTACTTATTAGCTCTGTCCATTACTGTTAGTCTTTTTATTTTCAGTCTTAGACCTGAAAATTCTGTTCTTGACAAATGTTATGCTGCTGTTGAGCTCGGGCCATTGCCTATCATGCCGGTGTACAGTATATATTCACAAAAACTGAACACATACAAAGTGTACAGGGTAAAGTACACAATGCTTGGGGTGGTAGCATTCAGGAAAAAAAAAAGAAAAGTGGAAACGTATCGTTGGCAGGTTATCTGCAAGGAAATAGCATCTCTTTGAAGTTGCTGCTGGGTTTGGAAAGCTGGAAGGAGGATTAAGCCTTTCTTCAGCCAGGGCACTGAAGAAAAAGCGTAAGTACAAACGTTCAAGTGGTTTCACTGACTTCAACAGAATTCTTGGGCTTAAAGAGATGTACATATTTAAGCATCTGTTGCAGGTGAAGTTGTCAAAACAAACAGTAAGTGGCAATGATAAGGGATACAGTACAACAGGAAATTAACCGTTACTTATGTGATATTATTTTAATACTGTACTATACAGTATTGCATACAACATGTCTCAGAATAAGATGCACCTTGTTTTTGAAAGGCAGGATAAAGGAAAAGATCCTGTTTTTTGTAACAAGTAATGGAGTAGCGGCAGCTAAGGAGCTGAGCCTGCCCACTGCTCTGCTCCCATCCATGGTGTGGAAGTTATTTTTGCTTTCACCCAGCAGAAGCTTAAAAGCTGTTATCATAGCTCCTTGCTTATAATGCACACCTCAATTTCCAGCAGCTGCTTTTTTTAAAACAGATGCATGCATATGCAAGAAAATACAATATATAATGTATTCATTCAAAATTAAGATCTAATCTCATCATTCACCCCCATTCATTACATACACCTATTATATATACTCTCCTACGTTACAAAATGCTTGCTCCTTCACTAAAATGCACCACCATAAGATGGTACTCCACACAAATGAACAAATCAATTCCATATACTATGTACTCTTTATACAGAAACTATGCGAAATTTAATTAGCTAACATATTTTTAAAACAAGGTATTTTTATGCCTCTCTCACCCACTAACCTGCAAATTATAAATTCCCACAATTGCTACCTTCTCTTATAAGCACTGAGAAAAGAAAGAGATGATGACTCATAACTTTTTAAAAACAACCACACTTATGTCATGATGTGTAAATTGACTTATGCCACATATAATATTAAATATGTTTGTGACTGGTTGAATAGAGCTATCTTCTAACAATTTATATAACAGACTGGAAAATGGGAACTTCCTCATTGGTATCAATGAATGAAATACATTTTCATGCAAAAATATATTTTCTACCACCTCAGATTCTAGCTGTAGAAATTTTACAGGCTGTGATTGGTAGTCAATCCTCTGATGAAATGAAAAATTGGGGAAGCATAGACATTACTTACCTTATAGTGGGCAGGTCTACGTGTCCAAATGCTGCCGGATGGGTTTGCTACAGAGTAATTTACTCTGGAGTAAACCCACCCTGCGCAAACATCTACATGTGTGCCTATTTGGGAGCAGATCTGCTGCTCCTGGTAGCACTCTGCTGCCACCCCTTCCAGCTGTGCACCAGCTACCTGCAGCAGCCAAGGGCTGGCAGGGAGCACAGGGCCAGGAGACAGCTGTCTTCTGGGAGGGGCTGAGACATTGTTCCTTGCCCCTGGAAAGTGCCTGCTGCCTGGGCAGGCTCCAGTGGTAGAGCCTAGGCAGGGACAATGTCCCCCTGCCTGAGCAGCAGGGAGCTCCTGGCTCCAGCTCCCCATTCGGGGACAGGAGGCTTGGAAAGAGCTCCCAATCAGTCAAAGGCAGCTAGCAGTGAACTCCCAGATGGATTCCCCGCCTAACTGAGAGCTCACTGCTAGCTGGCCACTGGAGGATTGAGGCGGGGGCTGGGACTTGCCCCTCCCCTATAGCTCTTTCCAAGCCCCGTGCCTCAACTGCCAGATTGGAACATAAGACTGGGAAAAAGCGGCAGGGCTGGGATCTGCCCCTGACAGGGAGAGTTCCCAGCCAGCTCCAGGCTGCATGTGCAGATTTCCATGAACAGCACAAGGCTGGCTGGGGGTTGTCCTGGTCTGAGGCAGGTCCCAGCCAGCTACAGGCTGGGCAGGGAACTCTTCCCATACAAGGAGCTCCCTGCCCCAGCCCAGTAATCATGGAGCAAGGGATGGAAGCTCCCTGCTGCTGGGGCGGTAGGTGACTGTCCCCATCTGGGCTCTGGTGGTGGACCCTGCCCTGGTAGCAGACAGCTCCCAGAGGCAGGGAGCAATCTCCCACCCCCTGCTGCCCAGAAGCAAATTTGCTCCCAGTGATACTTGGCAGTTAATTTGCTACTTGCATAATTTGCTCTACTAAGCAAATTAACTGCTGAGTAGAGCAGATTACTGTGCAGTAGGAGTCTCCCTGTGTAGATGGTGACACTATGCAGTAATTTGCTCTACTGCACAGTAAAGAAATTTGTGTAGATGTGCTGAGTATCGTGTATTTATTTATATGCAACACTTCCCAACAAAAGCTCAGTAACTCTGGTTCTTTGGGATGCTGTAGTCAGTGACAGTCACACTGAAGATGTACATGCACCTCAAGCATGCAAGACTGAAGTCTTTTGAATGGCAGTGTCAAAGACAGATCCTGAGCCTTCTTGTGCTCTAATAGAAAAGCTATGGCAACAATAAGGGACTGCAACTGTCCTTCCATTCCCTATCACAATTCAAATTCCAAAGTTCAATTCAAAGGACTCTGAAAAGTAGAGAAGGATCTATGGCTTGTGGGAACTATGATGCTGAAATCATCTATTTAGAGTCCTAGTTACTCCAAGTACCACAGCTGTTACAAAGATAAGGTGCTTTACTTTTTCTTTGAGTATGTCAGTGTGGATGACCACTCTGTAGATGAGGCAAGTAGAGCGTCTATACACGTGCTTCAGGGTGGAGGGACAGGCACTTTAATTACAGGGGCTCTGAGAGACGCTCTAATTAAAGCACCTGCAGCATCATGTGTATTCAGTGTCCTGTGCTTCAAAATGGCAGCAGGGGCTGTTTAAGTAAAGCTCGTTTGACAAGCTTTCTTTAAAGCACCACCTGCTGCCACTTTGAAACATGGGGATGCTGAATACATGTGACACAGAGACTGCTGGAGCGTGCTAATTAGTAAACTCCATCAGACTCTCAGCAGACTCGACTGAATCTGCTCCAGTGCATCCTAATTAGCAGACATTGGAGCAGAGGTCCGTCACATGTATAGGTGCCCATAGTGTCCACTGATAGTCTGAAACAAAAGTTCAGATGAATTAGTCAAATAAGCACTGCTCAATAAACTCCATTCAGAAAACTAAGAGCAACACAACATATCAAATTCACACTTTTCTTTATAAAGTTTTTATCATAGCAAAAATGTTTTGAAAAACTCCATTATACCTATTTTCTGTTCTCTGTACTTTTGGTGGCTTCTTCCTTCTTAGAAACTGAAATACATGAAGATTTTACTGACAGCAATTTGGTTACAAGGTTTATAATACACTATGGTTGCCTTTTTCAAGAACCATGACTAGAACTGTCGTATCAAATTTCTGGCTTGTGACTGTGAAACTCATTGATAAAATGAGTTTTTCCTAAATATTTTAATCTTTTGTTATGGTGTTCTTATAACTATCCCACTTTCCCTGCATAAAATGAGTTCCTGAAGTATGAGACTTCAACTGCCTATTATTTATTATCATTTTATTTCACAAAATAACTAATTCTAAGAAAAGCTACTAAATTATTGTTTCATTGTTTCTTGTACTCCCCTCTTTTTCTGTAGTATCCACAATATCTTGCATCTCACATTTAGATTCCAAGTTCTTTACAGCAGATATTGTTTTCTTGTTTTCCTTCTACAATTCCCAGCAAAAAGCAATCTTGAATTCATTACTGGACTTCCATAGTGCAAATGCAATATATGTAAATAATAATAAATTCACAGATTTATGTATGTGCTCAACTTTCACTCTTCTGAATAGCATCTTTGCAGGCAATGGAACTAATCACGTAAGAAAAGTCAAGCACCTGTAAAAGTGTTTGCCAGACCTTGGTCATAGACAGGGTCAGTCACATTTTCATTAGGCTTTTGCCAGAATTTCCCTCATGCTTTTACAATAAAGACATTGTAACAATAAAATACAATTGTTTTTTCAATATGTTTACTAGATTGTATTTTATCAAAGCAACTTTGTGTGCGCACTTCATTTTTTCCATCAGAAGCAATCCACAGATATATTGCTCTTTTTAAACATTAGCTATTCAAAGGCATCCAGCGATAAAGAACAGTCCAAGTAAAAAATAAATAAAACCTCTTTCTTATGTTTATTTCTACAGCAATTCTATGTGGCTTAAAGAAACCACAAAGAAAGCATGCAGGCATTACTTGATATATTTTTTCAGTCTGATAGGCTCTCATAAAAACTCCTGTGAACTACACGTTAACAAGACACTCAAGTACAAAAAGGTGCCATAAGTGAAATCTATAGAGCTTTAATGCCATTTCTGTATCTTGTACACAGAAGGAGCTATCTGCGATCTGGACAAAATCATTACAACAAACTCTCTCCATTCCCACCAACAATTTAGTTAAAAGCCTGCCCCAATAAGATGAGGTTTGCATGGTCAGCAGAACAGAAAGTGAAAGTTCTCCACTACTCTGCTTCTCTAGGGAAGGACGTATATTATGCTATTAAGCAGTCAGATACATTATTTTATAGCTGAAAAAGCCCCTGGGTAATAGAGAATGAGCACAATTGCCACAGGCAGCTTAACAGGAAAAACAGAACTGTGCAAAATAATGACAGATGCTCCAGTGTTGTCTCAGTACTATTGCAGCCAAGTGCAGTGCATCAGCTGAGCCATTTCTGTTCATCAACTGCATCTCCTAACAAGTTAATGGAAGCTGTGCATGCAAAAAAAATTATGCATAGATATAGAAAAAGACAGAGACAGAGAGAAAAAGAATAGAAATAGGACTTTTATGCAACACTAACACATTATTACATTTTTGCATCTGTATAGACCCATGCTCATTTGACAGACAGAAATAGCTTTCACATAACAGAGATAATTTGAGAGAAGACTGAAGACAAACTTACATTAATAATGCAACTCCCCCCAAAACCCCCCCCACAAAAACAAACAAAAAACAGAGACCAGGGGTAAACTGTTCAAAAGTAAATTAGGCACTTACAAACCTGAACCCACTGAAAGTCTATGAGGTGGCGACCTGATGAGGGGGCTGCGGGTGCTCCACCACCTGGGCGACAGCGATCATCGCCTCTTGGAATTCATCATCCAGCATAAGGTGGCAAAGGCCTGCAGCAAGGCAGCAGCCATAGATTTCAGGAGGGCTCCTTAATGAGCTAAGGAGAATAGTCAGGGAAGCACTGAAGTCCCCAAGGGGAGGAGAGGGGAGCCAGGTGTCCAAGAAGAGTGGTTGCTCCTTAAGGAGATGATCCTCCAAGCCCAAAGGGAGGTAATCCCAACACGGATCAAAGGGGGCAGGAGGGTGCAAAAACCCCATGGCTCACCAAAAGCATCCGGGAATGTCTCCTAGATAAACAGGAGGTGTACACCCAATGGAAGGGACGAGCCATCACCAGGGACGATTATACTGCGGTTGCTTGGGGATGCAGGGGGGCAGTCAGGAAGGCCAAAGCAGAGATGGAACTGGGACTAGCTTCCTGGATCAAGGACAACAAGTAGTCCTTTTTTAAATACATAGGGGGCAAAAAGAAGGTACTGGGTAACGTGGGGCTCCTGCAAGACACACTAGGAAATTTGGTAGTCACACCAGACGACAAAGCTAACCTATTTAACAACTTCTTTGCCTCCATTTTCCTGAGCAGGGACTGGAACAGCCACCCCTCTCTGTGGGCCCACCTCAGACCCCATGAGAGGCGCACCTAGGCCAAGGGTTTGTGAGGAACTAGTCAGGGAACTTCTGGCAGGACTGGATGTATTCAAATCAGCTGGTCCAGATGATCTCCACCCCAGAGTACTGAGAGAATTGGCTGAGGTCATTGCGGGACCCCTGGAACAGCTGTATGAGCACTCATGCTGCCAGAGGACTGGAAGAGGGCCCATGTGGTTCCCATCTTCAAAAAGGGGAGGGAGGAGGACCCGGGAAACTATAGGCCAGTTAGTCTTACCTCAATCCTGGGCAAGCTTTTTGAAAGAATTATCCTGACACATGTCCATGAGGGGCCAGCAGGGGAGATTACGCTTAGGGGCAACCAACACGGGTTCATTAGAGGCAGGTCCTGTCAAACCAACCTGGTGGCCCTCTATGACCAGATCACCAAATCCTGAGATGCAGGAGTAGCAGTGGACATCGTCTTCCTGGACTTTCAGAAGGCCTTCGAGACTGTCTTTCACCCCATTCTCATTAAGAAACTGGGGGACTGTGCAGTCAACACCTACACAGTCAAATGGGTCACCAACTGGCTGGAGGGTCGCAGCCACAGCGCGGCAGTGGACGGGTCATTTTCGACCTGGAGGGATGTAGGCAGTGGGGTACCCCCAGGGCTCGGTCCTTGGTCCCGCACTGTTCAACATCTTCATCAGTGACTTGGACGAGGGGGTAAAAAGCACCCTGTTCAAATTTGCTGATGACACTAAGATGTGGGGGGATGTGGGTATGCTAACAGGTAGGAATAGGCTGCAATCGGACCTAGACAGGTTACAGGGGTGGGCAGATGAGAATAGGATGGGATTCAACACTGACAAGTGCAAGGTGATACACCTGGGGAGGAAGAACCAGCACCATACCTACAGGCTGGGGAACTCCCTCCTTGTCAGTGCAGAGGCAGAAAAGGATCTTGGAGTCATCACTGATGCCAAGATGAATGTGGGCCAACAGTGTGGGGATGCAGTTAGGAAGGCCAACCACACCTTGTCATGCATCCACAGATGCATCTCAAGCAGGTCCAGGGAGGTGATCCTCCCCCTCTATGCAGCACTAGTCAGGCCACAGCTGGAGTACTGCATCCAGCTCTGGGCGCCGCACTTCAAGAGGGATGTGGACAACATGGAGAGGGTCCAGAGGAGGCCACTCGCATGATCAGGGGCAGCAGGGAAGGCCTTATGAGGAGAGGCTAAGGGACCTGAACCTGTTCAGCCTCCACAAGACAAGGCTGAGGGGGGATCTAGTGGCCTGTTACAAACTAGTCAGAGGGGACCAGCAGGCACTGGGGGAGTCACTGTTCCCCCGAGCACTACCAGGAGTGACTAGGAATAACAGTCACAAGCTGGCAGAGGGTAGATTCAGGCTAGACATCAGGAGGCGCTACTTCACGGTCAGGGTGGCTAGGATCTGGAACCAACTTCCAAGAGAAGAGGTGCTGGCTCCTACCCTGCAGGTCTTTAAGAGGAGGCTAGATGAACACGTTGCTGGGGTCATTTGACCCCAGTACTCTTTCCTGCCATGGCAGGGGGTCAGACTCGATGATCTACTCAGGTCCCTTCCGACCCTACTAACTATGAAACTATAAGATTAGGCTCCCAAATTCCTTCTGAAAGCAGGATTCAGGCTCCAGACTTAGTTAGGGCAAGTTTATTTTTAAAAATATTTAGGTGTTTAAGGATGCAACAACACATCAGAAAGGATCTTCAAAGAGCATTGGCACCCAAATACACCTGTCATCAATGAAAATCCCATTTGCTGATTATATGCATCTTATAGTGCTTAGTAACCTTTAAAAAAATCTGTCCTTTAGGCACTTCTGAAAATTTAACGTTAGATTTATCATGATAACTTTTTAAAAGTGATTTACACACAATCAAAATGAGTTGCTGGTTAGCTAACTGCTTTTTATATATTACCCTAATATTATTCTGTATGGCTAACAGACAGAGTTTCATATTTTTTAACTTTTAATAAATGTAATTGAACATGGTCTTATTCTTGCTCAGTAAACTTTATCTATTTGTTAATTCTCCTGCTTCAAACAGGTATCTTGGTAATAAAGTCAGTCAAGTACTTATTTTTTTTTAACTATTTCACTAAAGATAAACAGAGATTTTGACACACAAAGTACAGAGTGATATAAAATTGCAAGAGCTTTACAAATTTGGGTAAGGATTTGAGTTTCCATGTGATTCCACACTTCACTTAAAGCTTATATAAAGGCTGCACTCTTTCAAAAATGAAATATATATCTGTAATATTTCATTTCTTCAAATAATCCACTTTTCCCAATTTAACAGTAATACATAGACCTTTTTACATAGTATTCAGCATCTTCAGTCTTCAGCCCTTGAACGAATTAAACCTCATACATCATTCCTGTGAGGTTGGGTGGTGAGAGAAATATTGTTACCATTCCCATCTCTAAGATAGGAAACACATGTTAAGTCATTGCCCAAGGTTTATTTATTTATTATTAGATTTTTAGCTGCACTTCCCAAAAATGCTCAGGGCAGCTTACAATAATAGAAATTAACTGTTATAGAAATGGAATAAAATATGAAAATAAGACTCCCCTCCCTCCCCCAAGAGGGGGGAAAACCCAACCACATTCAAAAGCAATCTACTCCACCATCTTCCCTGCCACAGCTAACCTTCCTAACCCACATTCAATACCTCCATAAAATCAAACAGTAACTAACCCTACCCATATTCCCCTCCCATGCCTACCCATGCCCACTCCCTTGCCTCTCACTCAGGGGAGTCCCTCTGCCCTCTTACTTTTCCTTTAAAGCCATATTCCTCTCTTTCAAAGCTGGGCCATGGCTGCCTCCAATACCCATTTGTTATGGTCTCTGGAAAAGGAAGACACATTGTTCAATTAAAGCAAAAAAGCAAAAACAAAACAAATAACCTCTGCATACTTCTTCACCCCACCAAACAGTTAAAGAGAACAAGTCCTAGAGTTTTAAAATAAAAGTGCTATAATTAGCCTATTAAGTCATGCCACTTTAGTATAATACTGGATATCAAAGTATCTTAACCTTTTTATTCATCAGCTTACAAACATTTATTCTGCAATGCTTATATTCATTCAACTGGCATAACAGAACAGCACTGTCCATCTCAAGAATACAAAAAGATAACTATTGGATATAACCACAATATCTAGAATGATACTCTATCTCCACCACAATTTTACTCTCCTTCTGATGCTTCTACTTGTAAGGAAAGCTGCCCAACTTCAGTCTGTGTGTGATCACAGCATTTACAATTCAACACATGCACAAAAATGCAAGGCTCTCTTTTTGTTTCTCAGAGGGCACTGGCACTTACCCATACCTACTTTCTGGGCTGTATGGAGCTGCTATTCTATCCCTATCAACCCCACTGCCTTCAAGGCAGTCTAGATAGATTTTTCTCTCCAGATTATCGTGACATTCATTCTCCTGTCACTTCCCTTACTATTTGTTACCCATCACATTCTCCCTATTATCCCACATTCATCATGCTCCCTCCATCTGCCTCCTTTTCCCCACATTCTTCTGTATCCATTCTCCAAACTCCTTTGCTCTGTCAATTTTTCCTGACCATTTTCTTTAACCTTTATTAATGAATCTAAACTAAAGTAACAGATCCAAGATTCAGAAGCATATCCAAGTCCTGAAAATATACACAAAGACAGATACCAATCTTGCATTAACTTCTTGACTGGTTTCTTAACATATTCTTCCATTCTTGTTAGCAGTCATCAGGTCAATCTCCTTTTTAGCCTAAGAAACCACTATCTTCCTTGAAGGCTGCCTGACTTGAGCCCCTTTGGAAGCAATGGCAGATGGCTCCCAACTTTGGTGGGTCAAAAAGACATCTGCAAGGATTAAAGAGACTTGAACACTGACAGTAATGCATGATAAAGGATATTCTGGACAATGGTAAACATAAATCTATTTAGGAAATTTGAAAACCATAAGAAGCCTTAAAAACCCACAAATATTATGAAAACTGGCAATCCTGTAAGAGCATATTATTTGTGTATGGCCAAAGCGTATTAGATAGTGGCAAATGTTTTCAAATACCAAGAAAGCATGCTCCATGGTGCCTGTTTTGAAATATGCTCTTGCTCCTGCCTGTTATAATAAAAATGTTTGTACGGCATTATTAAAAATGTAGTTAAACTTCAAGTTGAAGTAAGAGGAAGGTAGAAGTCTATTATGCACTAGAGGCTGTCTGTACAAGAGCTCCCACCAGTATAACTGAACCAGCAGTAAAAAAAAAAAAGAAAAAAAAAGGGGGGGTGATGGCTAGAACCAAAAGGGTTAATGAGCAACTTACAGCAAAAAAGAAATCTGCTTTTTGAGAGTATCTAATAAAGGCACAGTAAAAATAAAAATAAAAAGGGGGGGATGCCTTTTGCGCTATTCAATGATAACTTCAGTTAATGACAGTTTAATCAGCACAAAAAGGGCAGTATTCCATTCTCAAAGTTTAATACAATACCGGACAACTACATCTTCATACTATCAGTTAAAATACTTAGAAGAATTAGACACAAAGGTCATATTTACTTTTCATAACACTATACAGATATGCTGATGCAATTTAAGTCATGCAGTTTTGCTAATTACAGACAATCAAAAAGTCTGAGGTGGAATCGATCCAATTTATGCAGGTTTCTCTAAGCTGCATAAATTGTACCGTTAATGAGCAGAACAAATGTTCAGTCTTCCACTAGACAAGAAAGGCAGATGCTTGCACTGGCCAAAGCTGGAAGGCAGGGGGTGCTGCCACATACCTCCCAGCTGCATTGGGCTCTGATTACCCTAGCTCCGCCCCCTTGCCAGACCCCTGAGAAGCAGGGGTGGAAATGAACCCCCACTCTGCCCCAGCTGGCCAAGAATCCATTCCTCCCTGCTGCACCTGGCTGGGGTATTCACAGCCTGGCAGAGCCACGCTGGGGGTGGGAGACTTGGAGGGGGGCAGAAGCCCCTGCCTTGGGGGCTTCCCCCCACACACTTTGCATACCCCAGTTCAAGAGGAGCCTGGGACAGCGGGGTGGGGAGGACTCCATTTCCCTGTTCCCACTTTACCAAGCTGACAGGTGAAAGCAGGACACAGGCTACGGAGGAAAGGCTTTGCTGCCTCAGCCCTGTGACCGGCACTCTAGATCAGGGGGAGGGCAACTGTAAGCACTGTGCTGGTACCGTGAGTGATACAGTTGCCCCCTGGCATTTAGTCTCATGGTCCTTCCTCACAATTCCTGCCACGCCTTGATGGAAAAATAGGTGTATTAAGAAAGAACACAGAGCTTGGGAGGTGATCTTCCAAATATACTTTCCAGAATTGACCAGAGTTTCTTCCCAGGGCTCCTACCTCCCCTTCACCCTGTCCTGACCACACATGAGATGAACCAGACTTTGGTGTTGCTCAGGGTGTTCTGCCACTCTTTCTCCTTCGGACGGGCCTCATGGTTACAAGCAACCCTCTCCCCATCCCTTTCTTGTCCAGTCTCGACTGTCCCTAGGGAGATGGCATTCCTTTGCCCTCCCTAGGATGGGAGCTGTTCTAGTCACAGACCCCACGAGAATTAAATAGCAGTCCATGGCCTGTTGGCCCAGGAGAGCTGGCCCTTAGATCCTCAGGGAAGAGCCTCCATGATTCTCTAGCACTTTAGGTAGATGCCTACAGTTTTACTGTTGTCCCAGTTCCCTTTCCCAGAAATTCCCTCCAGGTAACAAGGGTGGAGGAGCTCGTCTGACCCCCTGCTTGTGTTCTCATCACCCCACCCCTGGTGCTTACTGCCGCACTAGGACCTGTGACTGCTCTGGAGAGCCCAGAGGAGCAACTTAAAAAAAAAAAAATTAACATTTTCTTCAGCCCACCTCCTGGCGTGCCAAGAAAAAATGTCTCCGCATGCCACTAACTGGCATGCATGCCCGGGTTTGCCTATCCCTGCTCTAGACATACTCTCAACTTCTCCTGCAATATAAACAACTATCATTATCTCCTTAATACAGCTGGGTAAACTGAGGCACACAGTGTTTACAATGACATGGAGGAAATAGAGATCAAGATTAAGTACTCTTTGCCATTGCTGACGTGGACAGATATAGGAAGATAATATATGAAATACTCCAAGGACAGATAATTTGTGTATGTAAAATAACTGCTTTTGTCTCCATAATGAAGAAAAAGAAATGACAGTTTCATACACAACTACTTCAACCACTCTGAAATTGCATTAACATGGAACGTGTACTTTTCTGAATTTAAGATCCAATCTTCATGTAAATTTTTTTGCCAACCTGATATGTACATATAGATATTTCTAACAGTATAGCTCAATATTTTCTAAATGGACAGGAAAATCATAAATATGAATTGTTTGTTAGGTATGATATGTTAAGACTGGGGTTTATTTTGTGTTATAGACTAGTTGGCACAGTCATGTCTATAGACTAGTTGGCACAGTAGAGTCTCACAAGGTTTTTAAAGTAATAACATTTAGGGGGTTAAAGACAGGTTTATTCTGTGTTATAGATTAGTTGGCACAGTGGTGTCTTGGACTAAAGTCAGGGCTCCTATGTTTTATTATTACCATTATTCCTATTCATAATACTAAATGAATGGTTTGTAGACACACCCATAGTGTAAAGGTATTTCATCATCTGCATTCATTCATTCATTATCTCAATTTATTAACTTATTACAAATATTATGCAGTAAATTAAGAAGCATTGCAAGTGTGTATTCAATAGGTCTTTTCAAATACATTACACATTATTCAATGACTAATTACATTGAACTGAACAGCATGTTTATTCTTGAGGCAAATTACAACAACAATTACGTGATCATACTTCTATCTACCACTTGTAATCTTGTTCTCTTCTAGAGTGCACCATCCCTTTAAAATGGGGAGTAGAAAGTGCCCTCTACCCCATGAAAACTATTAACTTAGAGCAGTTATGGCTTAGGATGTCTTGAAAAAGAAAGTAAGCAAATATGTGCAAGTGAACATTATGTCACTTTGTTTTAAGGTTGACATGCACAAGAACAAATTCTACTCTATAACAGATGTACTTAAATGATGTACTTAAGATGAAATTACATAGAAATCAGTGGAGCTATGCAGATGTAAGTTTGGGCAGAATCTGTCCCCCCACAAAATTCATTGTGTCATTACACATATTTTGGCACTATTGGAATATTCTGTTCTCTTGGTACTACTGGTTTCTTTATCAGAAGAAACCAGTAAGATTTAGGGAAGTACTGATTTTTGTACTTATTTTCTCAATATCAAAATTCTAGAAATTGACTATTATGAATTATCTGATTAGCTGAAGCAACTACAAAATTCAAGCAACATTAAGGCTCTATTTTTCTACGCACTACACAAGAAGATAAAAGGCCAGCCCCTACAAAAACCATACAGTCTAAATCAGTGGTCTCCAACCTTTTTATGGTGAAGATCACTTTCAGTAAATAAAGGACACCCCAGGATTTACCACCCTGCTCCACCCTGCAGCCCCCATCGCCCACCTCCCAGACAAGCCACCTGGCCTCTGACCCCACTCACCCAGCCCGGCCCAGGCAGCAGAGGGTGTGGTTCAGCCCAGCCACATGCACCCTGCCACTCCCAATCGTGGACCAGTTGATCAAGACCGACTGGTTGGTGACCACTGGTCTCAATATACAAGACAGACTCTGAAAACTGGAAGAATCTGTTTATCTACAGCTTAAGAATTCCAGTTTGATTTAATGAACTGTCTATATTCTGATGATTTATAACAGTGTTTTATTATCCTCTAGCTCATGCTTCTTGGCTAAAGAGAGAGGATTGGCACCAACATATCTATTCATGAATATCAAGCATTTAAGAATATCAGCACCTGAACAGATCTTACTTGGGGGAAGCAAGAAACTCCACTCTAGAGAAAGTCAGCTTTGTCAAACTTTTCTGCAGTGCTATTTAAAGGGGAAAAAAATTCCCAGAAACAGGACAATAAAAATAGGTGTTATGTTAGGATTTAGTAACTCAAATGGCTCAGCCATGTCTAGACTGTGATCTTACCCAGCCCAGCACAAACACATCGAATTGCTTAACCTCAAACACATCGAATTGCTCTATGGGGGCTACTTCCTCAACCCAAAGCAGTAGAGCTGGCTCTGCAGGCAGGTTAAATAGCACTGCTGAGTGATAGTGCCAATTAGTTCACTGGCAGAGGTACAAAGATGTAGTTACACTGCTTCCAGTTCAGGAGACAGACTGGATGGAGCAGCTGGGAATGGGTGACGACATTACTGCCAGACATGATAAGTTTGTGGTCCAAATAAGGCCTCACAGACACAAAAGCAGCTGGGCATGCTTTCAGTTGTGCTGAGGAAATTATAGCAGAGAGAGTATACAGGTGTTTTAATGTTTCGTTTAGATCTGTGCAATTCTTGTGCCATTTAAACATTTTTAAAAAATGATTTGCTTAAAAATCTTTGCCAAGCCAGTATGTTAGATACTTCAAATATCTTTTGGCTCTAAAGAGGTAAAGTATAAACCAAGTTACCTATGAAGTGGAATTCCAAGAAAAAGTATGCTTAAGCTACTGGAGCAGATAAAGGAATGTAGCGCTAGTCTCAGGGTCTCAGTTCTCCAAAAGGAGGAGACTGGCATTCCAAGAAATACCTAGTAATCAGCATTGCCAATACTCTGCTCTGACTCAGAAAACTTAAAACTAGGAGTCTCAAGTGTTAGGACCCAAATACAACAGCCAGGTGAGCATCTCAGAGCTTTACCAGAGCTGTGACATAGAGGACAGGAGAAAGTTAGTATCATCATCCTAATTTTACACATGGGAATTGTACAGAGCGATTAAATGACTTGTCCAAGGTTAGACAGGGCAGAAATAGACCTTTCAGTACCTTAAAACACAAAGGACTAACCCTTCACTAGTGGAAGAATAAAGCAAGTTCTGAAATAGCGGATGAGCAAACCGTGAGCAAGAATACAAAAGGAAAATAAAGACTTTTCACAGGAAGTCCGTAAACATCACAGGAGAGTGACTTGCATTCCAGGAACCTCTCAGATGGTATCTCTATTAATAATTATTAAAATGTAACCTTCTCAAATGTGTTAATATAATTCTCCTACTGCATATAATTAGACTATTTTCTACAATAGGGACTGTACTCAAAGTCCTTCTGACAATTACCAGGAGCTGTCAGTCTGAGTATATTTCAGCCAGCTGGCTGGGCCAGCAGCCATCACCCTTAACATTTTGTGTCATCTCCCATCAACTCTTCAGATCATACAAGTCAACAGCACATTCTCATTAATATACTTGACAATCCAGTTACACTGCTATTCTGTGTGAAGAGATTAGTCACAGGGAGCCAAATCCAAACAAAGATATCAGAGGCAGTTTTATTCTTAGAATTTTCTTAAGGTCCCTTGTACTTCATCTATCTCCTGTATCTGCCTATCTCCCTACCCACACCACAACAATCTGGAGATATCATTCAACTGAAATATTCCTTTGTTTCTGCACCTGTAGAAACCACTGAGCTTCTCTCTGTATATTTAGTCTCGATATTGGTACTATGGCTGTCATTATCTTTTATGTGAGCATCTGCTGACCTCCTGCGGTCAGAGGTTACTAGTACATAGCCCAGCCAAAGAACATGGATTTATGCATTGTGGTTTTTAGGCCTTATATTCTATTATCATTATTGGTGGGACTAGTTCCTGCCTCTTGCAACTTTGATTTTGTTGAATGATGTCCTGCTGGCTCCTATATCACTCATATGCCCTATTGCTTCTTTTTTTTCCTAAGTCAGTCAACCTGATGGCTGAAGCTCTAAGTCAGTAGCTCCCAACCTTTACAAGACTCAAGGCACCCCTCAGAAAATGCCAGGTCCTAGCTTTCACTCATTTTTTTTGACTAAAGAAACATAATACAGCAATTCTTTTGTTGCAAGGAACTTGCAATAGATCAGAATGTTTTTAACACTATGGATTCCTATTCGAAATCTCTTGGTTTATCTTGT
The DNA here is from genome assembly GCF_052110815.1 of Crocodylus siamensis. Taxonomy (NCBI): domain Eukaryota; kingdom Metazoa; phylum Chordata; order Crocodylia; family Crocodylidae; genus Crocodylus; species Crocodylus siamensis. Next base: position 52,394,097 of record NC_143403.1, read on the forward strand.
GAATTATATAGGTGTTTGCACAACTGATAGTACCAATTTTGTATGCACCCCATGGCACCCTAAAAAATCTGGGATGCCATAGCACCATGGTTGAGAATCACTGCTCCATGTCCTCTTTCTCTTAACCTTATCTTCTTTTATCTACTATTATGCCATCATTTTCTTCAGTTTCACCTCCACTGTCATCCAGTCTGTAGCTATCTCCTATGTATCAGGTTTCACTATAGCCTGGTCTATAGCCTTTGCCATTGCACTACCTGTTGCCTTTTCATTTGCCCTAAACTAGTGGCTGTCATTGTTTTGATCCTTTTCTGACGCAGGACTGGGCAGTACCAGGGGATTTCAACTGTGCAGTTTCTCACCGGAAAGACATTACTTCAGGACACAGACTGTCCATCAAATGTGGACAGGTGAAGGAAGCTACTTGGGGAGCAGCTACTTTAGATCTGGTTCTGATTAGCAGAAGAATTGAGAATCCAAAGGCAGCAGGTAATTTTGGTAACAATGACAGAAAATGAGAGAGAGCATTACTCTAAGGAAGCGAATATGTGAAAGCATCAAAATAAGGATAACCGGCTTCAGAAAAGAAGGCTTCAATACATTCTGGTAGGCAAGAGCGCTCAATAAGATAATCTCAGAGATAGAGGAGTGCAAGTGACCTGACAACTCCTGAAAGAAATTATATTAAATGTATAATGTCAACCTGTCTGGCTGTATGAGAAGTTCTTCAATCAGAAGTGGCACACAACTAAGGATGAACATAAAAAATAGCACAAGTGTGCAAGGGTAAAATCAGGAAGGCTAAGTCACAAAGAATTTCATTTAGCAAGAAGAAAAGTTTTATACATATATTAGGAGTCATAAAGGTCTATAACTAAATGGGAAAGAGAGAAAATAATGCAGGAGCCGGAGAAGGGTATTCACTTCTTTTTTTGCTTCAGTCTTCATAAAAAGGATAAATTAGCACCAAACACTTGACAAAATGAGTTGTAACAAGGAGTTAGGAGTACAGGCCAGAGTAAAGAACAGATTAAAGATTATTTAGATAAAATTGATATGTTCAAATTAACAGTGTCTGATTAAATTCACTAGCTAGTCTCACAATATGGCTTTGTACAAAACAGACTCTGTCAATCCAATTTAGTTGTTTTACTTCATTGACAGAGCAACTGGTTTGCTGAATAAAGAGAAGTACGGACAAAGCATATCAGATGCAACACACCTTGACTTGAGTAGTGCTTTTGACACTGTATTATGTGACACACTCGTAATCAAAGTAGAGAAATATGGTCTCAGTGTAATCTCCATCAGGTGGGGCACTACTGATTATTATACCACTGTGATGCAGTATATTTATCAATGGTCTGCTGTTCAGCTGGGAGGGCATATCAAGCAGGAGTCTCACAAGGGTTTTCCTTTGCCTAATTCTATTCAATAGTTTAATTAACAACCTGAATTAAGGAATCACAGTATATTTATTCAATCTGTTGATGTCAGCAAACTATACCCAAGGGGCAGAGAGGGAATGGACAAACATTTTGGAGGACAGAATGGGCATGTCAACATGTGTATTTAAGCATGACTAAATTTAATGTACATTATGTTAATGAGCATTAAGCGATTTTTGGCAGGTGTCTACATGTTCAGAGACGGGACTAAAGTTAGTCCCAAGCCCCTGCAGCCCTGCCATATTCCCCTGTGGTCACTGGGGGGGAGCTCTAGCCTCCGGCCACATGGCTGCCAGCACTTGGCAGCCATAGCAAGCCAGAGCCAGCTGCAAGAACCTGGTAGCCACCGGGAAAATTCTGAACCCTGACTGGCCCCTTTCTCTGCTCAGAAGCCACTTGCCCAACACAGGGACAGCATACATCTCCCTCTTTGCCCACCCTGCCTCCTCGCACCAGGGCTGCTTCTGCCCCTGCCACTACCAGGGATGCCCAGCAACCCACAGCTCTAACTCAGCCCCTGCCAGTGATGACCAGCACCCTGCACTCCTGCTGGCTATGGTGCTGGCCCTGCTAGCCCTAGCAGTCCCTCTCCTAGGCCCCAGGACAACCATGCACTTGCAGGTATCAAGTTTAAGCCCGATTAGCCTATGTTAATGCACATTAAGGGCATGCATATGTAGACATAAACCCATAATGCACATTAACTTAGGCTACTGCACATTAATGCAACTTGTGTGGACACGCCCAATGAGAATTAAAAATGATCTTGAGAACTGGAGAGAGGATCTAAAAAAGTCAACAAAATGAAATTCAATAAACACAAGCAGAAAGTACTGTTCTCATGGAAGAGAAACTCAAGAGCACAAATAAAAAACAGTGGCAGTCTGGATAAGAAGGTAGGGAGAAGAGAATCCAAGAGAACAAGAAGAACGATCAGGTTTCAGGAAACATTTCCTAGGAAAAATAGGAGTTAGATTCGGTTACTATTAAAATAGAAAACTGAGTACAAGCAACATGGCAACAATCTTAAAATACATTAAATGTTGTTAAAAATTAGATAGTAATCAATAGGTCTTATCCCATCCCAGTTGCCATGGAGAAGAAATCTGTTCGGTTTGCAGCAGAGACTTAGGTTGGAAATCAGGGAAAAACTTTATTAGAATGCTCAAATTCTGGAAATTCTGGAACACCTACTTAGGAAGGTGGTGGAATCTTCTTCAATAAAGGTCTATAAAAGCAAGTTCAACAATCACATGTTGGGAGCCATCAAACTATACTTCATCCTGCCTATTGGAGGTGGCTGGACCATCCAGTCTCTCTAACAAAAGGGTGCCTGGGGCAACAGTCTTAGCTGTCAACCTAGGGCTGGGAGCGGGCAGTAAAAACAGCAGCTGCTGTGCTGCTGGACCAGATGCCACTTCCAACTAGGGCACATAGCAGTCCAGTTGTACCTCTGTTTTTAAGGGTCCTTACACCCTTTTACCCCTGCTATCTGGAGGCATTTCTCTTGTGTTTTATAGTAGCTAGGGTCAGGAGGGATCTGAACAGATCATCTAGCCTGACCCCCTGCCACAGTCAGGAATGAATGTTGGGTTCACAAGACCCCAGACAGGTGATCATCCAACCTCCTCTTGAATTTGCCCAAGGTAGGGGCAAGGACCACTTCCCTGGGAAGTTGGTTCCAGATTTTGGGCACCCCAACTGTAAAATATTGCCTTCTGATCTCCAACCTAAACCTATTCTCCATCAGCTTATTACCATTGTTCCTTGTCACCCCAGGTGGTGCTGGGAACAAAAGGGCTCTATCTGCTATTGATCTCCCCTGACGAGTTTGTAGGCAGCCACCAGGTTCCCCCTCAGCCTCCTCTTGCTGAAGCTAAACAGGTTCAGGTCCCTTAGTCTCTCCCCATAGGGCCTGTCCTGCTGCCCTCTCACCAAGTGGGTGGCCCCCCTCTCCAGGCTGGCCACATCCCTTTTGAAGTGCGGCACCCAGTACTGGATGCAGTACTCCAACTGTGGCCTGACCAAAGTAATATAAAGGGGGAGTATCACCTCTCTGGACCAGCTTGAGATGCACCTTTGGATGCATGATAAGGTATGGCTGGCCTGCTGGCTGCATCTTGCATTGGCAGCTCATGTTCACCTTGGAGTCAATAGTGAATCCAAGATCCCTTTCTACCTCTGTGCTTTCAAGAAGGGAACTCCCCAGCCTGTATGTATGCTGTGGATTCCTTCTCCCAAGGTGCAGCACCCTGCATTTGTCTACGTTGAACCCCATCCTATTCTCATCTGCCCACTTTTGTAGTCTGTCTAAATCTAGTTGCAGCCTCTCTCTCCCTTCAAGTGTGTCCACCTCACCCCACATCTTAGTGTCATCAGCAAACTTAGACAGTGTGCTTTCCACTCCCCCATCCAAGTCACTGAGAAAAAGTTAAACAGTGCAGGCCTGAAGACTGAGCCCTGGGGTACCCCACTGCTCACATCTTGCCAGTTTGAGTACAACCCCTCCACTACTACTCTCTGGGTGTGCCCCATCAGCCAATTTTTTACCCATCCAACTGTGCAGGCATCAAGCGTTGCTCAACCCTTTGTCCTGTCAGCTGGAATCATGCATCTTACAAAAGACTGCATGTCTAATTAGGGACTCTTTTAGGTCTCCAAAGTTGCATGTGCATTCTAGAGTGCTCTCAGCTCTGTAATTTAACCTGTCATTTGTATTAAGGCACAGGAGACTTGGGAACAATAGTAGTTAGAGTACTGAGATTCTCAACTGTGCAATAGTTTAAAACTTTAGAACACTAGTTCTGACCAGCCATAAGCTACCAAAAATTAAAACAGCAATATTACAGTTTACAGAAATAACGCTGGTTTTAATTTAGTTCCTTTTATAAATTCTCACTATTTTTTGTTGCATGTTATTATACTATTACTTAATGTGAAGTGGTGTTTGAAAGAAATGTGAATAGACAAAAATAACAACTGTAAAAATAACTACTTTATAGAGGTGCACCAATAGAGATTTTTGGCGCCGATACCAATAGCCGATATTTAAGGAGGTGTATCGGCCGATAGAGATCCAATATCTGATGCAGCTGCCTACAGGTGGTAAGTCCAGTGTGATGGAAGGGGAGGGCGGAGAGAAGGGGCATGGGAGGTGCAGATCAACACCCCTCACGGTGCAGGAGACGGCAGGGGCAGGCACTGCCCAGCCGGGGCGGGGCAGGGGGTGTGGGACAGAGGCGCAGCTCCTGCGGTGGGGGCAGCTCCCACCACTTTTTGCACCCCAGAAGGATGGGGGCTGTGCCCCTGGATCTGTGCAGCACTCAGCAGGCTGCAGCTGCGGGGTGGAGCCAGAGCTGGTGCTGCGCATGGCTTTTCTTGCCAAGGGGTGGGTTCAGAGCAGACTCCAGTGGTGCTGGAAGGAGGCTGCAGCCACCCCAAATTTTGCCGCAGCTCTTCTACCAGTCCTGCACCACCAGTTCAGCCATGACTTTTCCTGGTGCTTGGGTGGAAGCAGGGCATTCAGCCAGGACTGCACCAGGCGATGGTGTGGGGCAGGAGCAGAGCTGTGGCAAAATCTGGGATGGCTGCAGCCTTCTCAGAGTGCTGCTGGAGACCATTCTGAGCCCAGCCCCCGGTGTGAAGAGCAGCACAGTGCCAGCTCCAGCTCCACCCTGCAGCTGCAGCTTGCCCAGCACCGCACAGATCCACAGACACATGCCCTCCCTATCACTGCCCTCTGGGGGTGCAAGCAGTGGTGGGAGCCACCTCCACCCCATGAGACACACTTCAGTCCCACACCTGCCCCTGCTGCCTCCCTCACTGCAGGGGGTGTTGATCTGTTCCCCCATGCCTCTTCCTTCCCAACTTACCAGCTAGAGACAGCTCTCCACACTGCCAGTTCGGCTCCATGCTGCGCTGCAGTTGCACACAGCATAGGCATTTATCGGCCAAATTCTCAGTCCCACAGGGCCGATATTCGATATAGACAATTTTCTTCATATCAGCACCAATCTGATATCAAACCAATGTATCAGTGCACCTCTACTAATTTATCTGCAGGAAAACTGAGACTGTCAGTAATCCAAAGTTAGGCAATTTACTTGGGGGCCTACAAGACAGATTTCATAATTAAATTCTAGGTACCACATACTGAAAAAAATGTCTGACCATGCTTATGGCATATTTAATAATTTTATTTATTTTTTAAAGGTACACAGAGTCATGCACATCAACACAAATACGTATTCATGCTACTTCAAAGTCCATCAGGCCTGCATGGGATTGTCCTCCCCTACAAGGTAAACTCGCTTTTTCTATTGAATCCCTTATGTTATTCCATCAAATTGTGTCAGCAGTATGGACTACAGATCTATATACTGGATTTCTATAAAAAATATATACATATTTATTTTGGCTGAATATGACCACCACTAAACCATACTACTACAACTAGAGAATAAGTTATACAATACAAATAGCACTCTGGTTCTGCACATTTCAGCAGTACCTGAACAATGACAAGTGCCACTATTGCATTTTCAACAAGCACTTCAAAAATAATATATGATGATTTGTTAATTAATATGTTGTTTTGTAACTAAAAGAAAATGCCAAAGTAAAATAAATTAACACAGTAAAGCAGTAAAACTGTTAAAAAGGCTTTGACTGAGAGACGAACACAGTGTTCCTTCAGAGGAAGGATTATATCTGATGACTGCATTTAACCTAAGGAAAATGAATCCTTTTGGTCTGTGAAATGACCTACTTGTAAGATATGATGCAATAAAGAAGAGCTATTTTTGTGCATAAGTAAAACTGCATGAACTAGGAGGGTGTCTATACCCATGCTCCAGAGTGGGGGTGGGCGGGATTAATCAGAGCAGCTCTTAGGATTTTCCCCATCAAAGGAAAAAAACCCAGGAAACCACAGGTTTCCCCTTGCAGGCTGGTGAAGTTCCAGCCTACAAGGGACTGCTTAGGGCAGGGGAGAGCAGGGGAAGGGTGATCAGAGGCAGGGAGCCACATGCATATGTGTGCGCGCACATGCACATTGTCATCAATGCAGCCAGGCAGCATGGTGGAGAACAGCTCCTATAGCTCCCTGCAGGTAACTCTATGGTGGGGGTAACAAGGACACAGGTGATGTGTGGAGTGTAAGAGGGATACGTGTGCCCTGGATTTCTGTACCCACAGTGGGGCACAGGACTGCAGCCTGGCCAGGCTGGCACCAGGCAAGAGCTGCCTCTGTGACCCAGCAGGTAGGACCTGGTACAGCAAGGCAGAGTGAGGTGAGGAGGCTCAGTGCTGCTGAACACACACACATACACATCGTGGTGTTCCATTTTAATTGCGGAAAAAAACACAGATTTGGAAGAGGGGGGTTAATCAGAGAATTTATTATTATTTATCAGATTTTGGGATTTTGGAGAGAAAAAAACAGGATCCCTGCCAATCACAGTCATGGTAGTATGTAACTAATATAAAGCATGGTGTCAACAACAGACAGCTAGTGTTCTCTCAAAAATAGAGTAACACTTAAAAAAAATTGCTAGCAATGCGCCTGAAATAGTTTCTAACATAAGTAAATAGATTTAGTCAAGAGTTTATTCATCCATCTGTTCCATGGGATTACATTGGGCTCTTTCTACAATATTACATGAATGACAAAGCCACAGTGTTTAAAACTGTTCTCTGAAAACAAAAACATCCAGCAATTGTTCAAAAGAATCTCAAAACATACCACTAAACAAAGCCACTACAACCCAGTCTTAGAACAAAATGGTTTAGAGTATTTATTTTAAGCAGGACAATGAGGTCATTGGCCTAAATACATTTATTTGTTAGCCTTTGTTATCTTAGTATGTTAGACAAGGATTGGCTAGTGCATTTCAAATTTGAGGACAGTGAATTGTCTCTAGGAGAAATGTCTTTTCAAATTTGAAACACTAATTGTTCTTTTATAACTCTGAATTAGTAATTTACATTCCAAACAATTTTTCTAAACCTGTAACTGTTATATTAAAGTAAAATAAAAACAGAACCAGAATTACCAAGCATAGATTGTGTATGATGTTAGCAGAACAGGACCCACAATGAAGAACACAGCACCAATATAAGATGAAATATTATGGGCAGGACCAAATGTTAATGACGTATAACATAAACTTTGCCCCAAATCATCTCCTGAACTCTCTGTTTTAGTCTGAAGAAACACCAAAGCAACAGAAAACATAAGATTTAAATGTGCTGTTGTGATATTTGAATATGCAACAAGAATGTGCTATATGAATGTGCTGTTGTAATATTTACTTCTACCACACATAAAAATCAAAGGTATTAACAATAACTGAAAGATTACAAAAACTACCTAGTGAAGTTCATTATCAGAGTCCAGAAGTTCCAGCTGTCATTTCCATTTGAACTATTATTCAGAAGAGAGTTTATTGCATATAAGCCTCACAAACCAAAAATGGTTAACTACTGAATTTTACAAGAAATACAGGACAAAAATAACAGCTTTTGTAGGTCAGGATTGAACTATATTAAGCAGAACTGCATGGGAAGTTTACCTGCACCTGGGTTAGTCAGGGTACAGCCTCAGGAAAAAACAATGACAGAGGTTGAGTCCTAGCACCCACCCTCTGGGCACCAATCCACCACTGAACTGGATCAATCCAGCTGCTGGAGCCCCACATGTGCAAGCTACATCAAATGGTTCCATGAGCTAGATCTGGCCCATGGGCCACAGGTTTTCAACTCCTGACTTGCACCATATTTACTCAACTATAAGACAAGCCTGAATATAAGACAACCCCACTACAATAATTAATTCTATATTGGAAAATGTATACATTTGTACAATCATCCAGGTACAGAATCTAATTATTGGAGATTTGTCTTGAATTCATTCCCTTCCCATTGACAAAGCAGAGAAAATACATCTAGGGATGGAGGGGAAGCAGGTAGCCCCTTGCCCTCTGCACCCCACAACTTCTTCCCCCTCCCCTTACTGTCAGACCCTGCTCTCCAGGAGCACATGGAAGTGGTGATAAATCTGAAAACACTGATTTTGAAATAAACATGTCTGTAGTAATGTGAATTATTTCAGAATCAATCCATTTTACCTTTTTTTAACACAGGTACTCAATAAGGAAACTTTTAAGCACTACCTTTGCACCTACTTGTATATAGTACAAACTATGCATGCTATTAGTCCAAAGCCAAAACGCTCATGATTTACCATACTGTTCATAGGGCTGGACCCCAGCAGTCAACAGCGTTTCAAGCCATGGTGACCCCACAACTCAGCATTGCTCAGTATGTGCATGTATTCCAGTTACCTCCAGAAAGGCTCTATGTGCTAATTAGCTCCCTGCTCATGACTAGAACGGAGTGTTCTTGTCACAAGTCCTGCCATCTACCAAAAGTGTACATAAAGATGAAGCACAGGGCAGCCTGGTCCGGCTCTTCCTCATGAAGGAAGGGACCATACTAACTGTATGCAACAGCTTGAGAGAGAGGCAGCAGAGACCATGGGTGAACTCTTTGGGGCCCCATTTGGTGTTTGCCAGACATTTAAGGCTGGTGAAGAAACAGAAATCATTGGAAATGGGAAAGAAAGGCACAGCTCAGCTGTGAGAGTGAAGAGGAAGTGGAAATGTATTCAATGTAGTGACTCACCATGACTTGAAAGAGTCAGCTATGAATGGGCACTATCATATATCTTATTCAAATGGGCTGCATTAATGTATCCTTGTGGTAGGTTCTCATCAGTATGTTTCCCCAAAATGAGTCGTGTGTTTTGTAGTTATGCCCAATGTTGCCAACATTTAATCAACTTCATAGTTGGTTTCCATTAGCAAGCACATACTGCTTTTGGCAGCAGTTTAATGATAGACAATATATTTTAATGAAATGTCCTTGTACACAAGGATGAGATGAGGAGCTTTTTTCTCCCCATGCTGACTGGGGGATAAAAACCTTATCTTAGATGCGAGTAAATATGGTAATATATACCATATGTATAACCTTGGGTGACAAGGCCATTGCCAATGCCCTGCCAGTACAACAAACGGAAGCAGTTACCTCATATATACTCAGAAGATTCTAGAAAAGGAAACATAGTTCCATACTATGGAGGAAGGCAAATTCAGGCTGTGCCAACCTCAGCTGTTCTTAGAGAATATGAGAATAAGTGTGTTTATGTCTGTATGCTTAAAACAAAGTTTCTACAGACTCACAAGATAGAAAAAAATCAGATAGATATATTGGGTAACAAGCTTTGCTGCTTCTCTTCCCAGAAGAGGGAACATTTTTATTAAATTAAATTAATGCTCTTAGCTATCTGATTTTTCCATCTTGTGATTCTGTAGAAACTTTGTTTTAAGTACACAGTCATAAACACCACTTATTCTCATATTCACATAGTATAGTTTCTTCCCACCAGCAGATGGAGATTATACAATTAATTGTATAATACAATCATATAATCTTTTGATAATGGCACTGAAATATTATTTGCTGTCCACAAGGTGTCTAACAACCACAGTACTGAAGAGGTCAAGGTGGGTGAGATCTCTTTAACAAACACTCATAGCTTGCCTTCCTTCAAAATTACGATTGACAGGAAATCCCCTTCTGTAATTTGAAGTCCACCTTCCACGTCTTCTGGATTTTCTTCCTCTTCCTTCCTAAGGAAGAGTCTTCTCCCAACAGTACTTTCATCCTTCTTGTCTGACTAGGGGCTGTCAGTGTTGCTCTGTTCTCCCACCTGAGCTGGTGAAACATAAGAGGATATATATAGGGAAGTGCCTAAATGGTGCACATAGTCGAGCTTGGGTCTCTATCACTACCATCCTATGGAATGAATGCTCCTTCCTTAGAGAAAGAAGTTGTCTGAAAATTACCATATTATCTTCTATACCAAACCTTCCTTCCCCCAACATAAGGTGTACGTTCTGTTTTGGAAAGGCAGAATGAAGAAAAAAAGATTTTTCCAGTCATGGGTGAATGGTGACCACAGGGGATCCTGATTGCAGTGGCTGTGGCTGTGAAAGGAATAACACTGTAGCCTTGACCCTAAAGAATGAACTCCAGTGCTCCCTTCCCTGAGGCTGAGAGAGAGAAAAGCATGGCAACCACTCCGCAGCAGTGTTTCCCTAATTATACTCCTCCGTGCTTCTTTTTCAACAAAGAAAAATCAGTTTGCCGACTTAAGACACATGCCCTAATTTTGGAGATCTGAGTTTTGGGGAAGAGGTGCATGTGGTATGCAAGTAAATATGGCAACTTCAGAGATCTAAAAGAAACTGCCATTACAACCTTCAGAGAATAATACAAGTAACATGAAAGGATAAGTAGGTTCCTCATAACTTGTTCACAGCTTGCAGGATTACTGGTGTATCTGACTGATGGGCCAACGGAGAGATAATCTACTGTGGCAATGAGTTTTGTAACACTTGTAGAACATACCTGAACAGAACTGGGCTCAAAAGCAGGCTAGTTTCAACAGCAAATCAGTCTATTTATCATTCTTGCAGCAGAAGAAAAAAATTGCAGCCAAGGCTGCTGATGTCCTAAAGAGGTTCAGAGCAAGACAGTTTACATGACTGCTAGGATAGTAGCTTTAAGTACAAACAAATTCAGCAAGGTTATAAGTTTTGCAAGGAACTCCTATTCTCTTTTAAAAGCCGCTCTGCAAGGACAAAAAAGGAAGAAGGGTTACAAGTGTTGCTCACAGAATGACCTGAGAGCAGAACTTACTGGCATGTTTTGGGCTTGCCTACATCAGTAAATTTACCCACACATGTATGCCGGTAGGCAGTCCTTGGACTTCTGACACAATTGGTTCCTGAAAACCACGTCTTAAGTCAAAACGTTGCAACTCAGAACCAATTTTCCCATAGGAAACAATGTTAAAAATGGGGATTGGTTCCTGAACCAAGGTCTGATATCATATTTTCACCAAAAATAACCCAGAATTTTGTACTCAACCAATTATAGATGAGTAATATAGCTACATTAATGTATTTATTTTGTACTCAACCAATTATAGATGAGTAATATAGCTACATTAATGTATTTATATTGTAAATAGCAATCATATTGATTTGGAAGGACTTCTTTGAGGTGACTTTGCTGGACTTGTTGAAGGGTTCTTGGCTGCATTCTTCTCAGGAGTCTTGGCTGCAGGTTTTTCTGGAGTCTTGGCTGCTTTCTTTAAAAAAGTGTCCAAGCAAGTTCGGACAGATGTTCTCCAGGGAGATGGGTAACAAAGCAAGCTTGTTCACTGGCAGAGCGTGGCATCAGATCAAGTATTGTAAAGTCCAAACTGACATCAGAAAGTTGAAACAGGGTGTCAATTTATAAACGTTGTAAGTGCGAAATGTTGTAACTTAAAATGTTGTAAGTCGAGGACTGCCTATATAACATTACAGCTATGCTGTTAACTTGCCATGCACATGCTGTCAGAATTTAAACTGCCTTTTCCAGTTTAGTTTCTGGCTTAGCTAAAGTGATATTATACCATTCAAGTTCTGCCAGTACATTTCCTCATGTAGACATATCCTCAGCTTGGTCTCAAGTACCAGAATGCCAAATCAGATCCTCTGTTGTGATGCCAGCATCTGACATCAGTATATGACAGCATGAAGCTGGTTACTGGTAAAGGAAAGGATCTGCCTGGCATTGCTCATAGTTAGGCTCTCCACTTTGAGGAGGAAGGGTTCCAAGTGGGGACAGCTTTTACGCTTCAGGGTTCACTGTGATTCTCAGCTTCCCATAGTGTTAGACAAATGGAGCCTGTGATACCTGCTGAGATGGGAAACATCTACAGCAAACAGGCCAATTCTGATAGCAACGTTAAGTATATAAGCCATTTAGCCCTAATACATCATTGATATAACCAAAATGTTGAACTGCAAAGTCTCCATCTGCTTGTGAGGAACCATTGTGAGAAAGTAGACAAGTGGTTCTGATGATGAACCAAAAGGACTTTACAGCCAGTAACAGGCATTACACAGTATAAGTGAGCAGAAACTGGTCTCTACCTGTAAAAGAAGTTTGGTCCACATAGACTGGTTTAAAAAAGGAAGAATCTGGTCTAAGATTTGCACCCCTTTCCTCCCCCACCAAAGAGCTATGTGTGTTCTGTTTGCTACTGATTTAAACTATGCTGCTGACAGAAAACCACATGATTTAGATGAAGTCTGCCTTGGGCTTTTTGAATGTCTGTACCTAGCCTGCATTGCTTTTTTAAGGCTGATTAAGCCAACTGTTTCTTTAATTCTAAGCTCTTTACTCACAATAATTTAAATAACATTTCTGGAGCTGTACATTTGTGCAATTAATCAACTATTATGCAATCTAAGGAAGAAAATGTGAATCCCAGCTCAACTATTGCCTATGTAGTTCCAGCTGCATGTTGTTCACTCAAGTAAAAAATACAAATCTTCAGTTAGGACTATATATATAAAAATATATGTATGAATATTTATTTTTCAATTATCATTTAATAGCTTGTGAATACTGGGTTTTTAAACAAAAATATTAAGGAACATGTACTCTTGAACATGTACCGTTAATTTTATGCAGATCAAATAATTTTTCTTTTTTTAACACACTGAAAATAAGCTTAATTTTTTTAAAGTTCAAGACTACATGTTTTTGAGATGTTTCTTTATTTTTATTTTTGACACGGTTTATATAACACTCCGAAAGTACATGCATGCGTGTGTGTGTGTATTTATATATAAACATGTATCAATTTGATAAAGCAAAATTAATTATTCAGACACTAATTTATCTATGAATAAATTTGTATTATCTATATGAAACAAGCATTCAACGTATTTCCCTAGGCACTATATACAGGTGGAACATAATCAAATAAAATTTGATTATTTGTATTCAATTAGCAGTCATTACAATAAAAATAATCCTTGCTATTAATAACAATAAAACACTACTCAATATTCAAAAAATAAAAAGTTCAGTTAACCAAATCAACTCCTTTAGCTCCATTTGTAATATCAAGGGAATTTAAAAAAACCCTAAATTTCAGCTACAGGTTTTCCTTAGAAAGTCATTGATTTATAATATCTTTTTTTCTGATTTAAAAATGAAATGAGGAAAAAAATTGGTAATACTCTTTTAAATATATATTTTACTGACACTCAGAAGTTTGATTCTCCCTCAGGGCTGTAAAGGGAATCTCACACAATCATCAGTTAATGTTCCCCTCATATAAGCTCTTAACAACTGAAGTGAAGAACAAATGAAACTAATGAAAATACGTATTAAAAACACACCCTAAACATTGCACTTTTGTCTTTGAGTCCACAAAGCAATTAAAATGCAGTTTTAATTCATTCCTTCCATTTGCGATAGTAACGTGCCACTTAATTTTCTGTTGATGACAGCTTCTTTCTTTAAAGGCTGAAAATAGGATTGACATTTCTACTTACATACATGTTATTTCCTAGTAAACAGAATAAATTATAGTTAATGCCCCTTAATAAGATAAGAGTTGTAAAGACAGAAATTTATTTTATAACTGTTTTTAAAAGTGTTCATGAAGAGTTTTAAATAATAATTTAGGATATTTAAAGTCACTGAAATGGTTAAAGTCCAAATATATTTTTTCTTAGAATTAAGTTTCCTTCTTATATTTCCTCATTCTAACTTTGACACTGAGAAACTGTGCACATATCTACCGTACAACTGTAGATAAGGTAGCTGTTAATGTGTAACTATTGTACCAGTAGATACTCAAGTTAGCTTTAGTGTAGATAGCTCGGGTACCAACAGCACAGTTAGGACTGTGTCGGCCCCCACACAAGTGCATATCCAGAGTCCTAGGTGGAAGAGCAACATTTAACAAAGGATCTTGAAGAAGAAACTCCAGTTTATAGCTTTTTTTTAACTGGGTGATATCAAGTAAGTTCTCCTGGAAACAAAGAATGTCCAGAAAGTGTGGCATTTAAGGAGATAGTCCAGGTGTGGCATCAGGAACTTCCTGGTGTGGTAGGGCAGCAACAAGGCTAGGCCCCAGACCCTTCCAAGGGCAGGAGTAAGACTGCTTGTTACTTCTTTATTGTAAATACTTCTTTCTGCAAGTTCCTGTACATAATAAAGGTTGTTTCTATGCCACATGCCTCATCAAGATATACAAGCTGCATGTGGCATCTTACTTGCCCTAAGTCAGCTCAGTTTCTCTTTCAAGCACAAGCTACAGTCTCAGCCAGCAGCTACAGCTATAAGATGGTTAACACAGGACTCCACCCCTTTTACTTACTGGGACAGAAAGAAGTGGCAGACATCTTGGCACTTGGCAGCTATCACAGCACAGTTTCTGTGAATGTTTCCATTCCAGTGACGTAAAATCAGCTCTCCCCTTTAAAATGCACACCCCAATTTTGGAGGCTGATTTTGGGGAAAGGGGCATGTGTGGTATGCAAATAAATATGGTAAATTACATGCAAAACTTAAAGGTCAATCCCAGCTGACAAATACTGTTCAATTTTATTGATTTTCTTCTCATGGGAGAATGGGGCAAAAAGTAACCTGACCCAATTGTGCTCAAGTAATTACCTGGCCCCAGTTTCAGCACCCATGGAAGTGATGGGGCAGGGCTTGGGGTTTGGTTTTTTGGTTTTATTGGAGAGGAAGGATGAAAGGAAGGAGCATCCATACAGGGTGGCCTACATATGCTGCCTAACCTATAAATAATATCTACACACTGCAGAAAGCCCTTGCTTAACTTGTGGTGTTTTGTTTTGGTTGGGAGAGGGGGCTTATTTGTCTGCTGGTCAACTACCACGTAATACTTCTTTTGTCATGTGATTCTGCATTTCTTTGGGAGCAATTATACTAATCGGAATTTAACCCTGATTTCCTGGCTACAATAGGAAACTGACCTCTTGCTGACAAAGTCTGTAAACAGGCTCACTTAAACCTATTCAGTGCTAGCTTAGGTAAAATCTTTTATAGTCACTGCAGCTTGATTAACACTTTCTGTATGTAATTTATGTGCTGCATACACAAATTGTATGGAAATATATGCCTAATGCAAGTGGAATGACAGAATAAACTTGCTTTTAGAATTTTTACCCTCCTTTCTTTGGTTTGGACCTTCTGTAAAGTATCAATTTCTATCCTGTGTACACTTCATATAGCAAAACTGTAGAGAAATGTCAGACATGCCATTTACAAAGTGGAACTGCCAACACTGGTGAGTTCTCAAGCACATGGATCTACTGTCCAGAATCCATGACCATGTAGTGGCACACTACTACAATCTAGTATAATAGTAATCATGGAATTCCAGTACATCCACGCACTAGCAGGGAGGAAGGGGAGAACTCTTGATCACGCATAAAAATTTCACTTAGTCTGGCTTGAGAGGAGGAGAATATGGATAAAAGCTTGAGTGAAGAGATAAGAAGAGAGAGGGGGTTTTTGTTGGTTTGTTTTTTAACTTCACCTCAGTTAATATCATTTCTAAAGTTAGGACAACTGATTACAGCCATTCTGTAAGACGTGTTTGGTCTTATCTCCTTGCCAAATATACTAAGGCCAACAGTGTTTATTTTGTATGGCTATGTTTGAAAATGTAGCCATGCTATAATTACTGTGCATCAACAGATGGACTCTGAAATATTCAGTGTAGTCATGAAAAGGATGGTCTCTGGCTCAATGATTCATTGTTAAAAGGAGGAACGTAGCTTTATTTATATTACTAATGCCACATGGAAGAATTGTTTATACAATCCTATTTAAAGCTAATTTATGATACAGCCAGTGTTCATTTCGAGTTCCCCATCTTCTAAACTAGTAGCAATTAATATTTAATACTAAAGACTAGCCATTTAATACTAAAGCCTAACAACTCGGTGTGTTGTTATTATCTTGACCCTATAAATCAAATCAGCCAAAGCATTAAAAGCACTCAAACGATACAATAATTCAGTGCTCACATCACCTTTAGAAATGGCTCCCTTTACTTCAGCCAATTAACTTGCAGAAGTTTGCATCTCTGCAACTTATTTGATTTAATGTTAATCAGACTACAGCTGATTTTTATTACATGCTCAAATGATTTTCTAAGCAAGCAACCTGACTGTACTGTATAACTGATACTGCTGTGAGCTGCAAAGAATAAGCTATTTTGCAGTACTTTAAACAACCCATTTTACTTTTTCAAATATTTTGGCATGCAAGGTTGCTGGTAAAGACAGACAGGTATTACTGATGTCTTCAATCCAAGTTCATCAGTGACATCTTGAGCAAGTCTGTCTGTGTCACACACCTGCATATGAATAAGGTTAAACATGCAGATACCAGACTGCATACTGCTGTCTCTCACACTCAAAAACCAGTTAACATAAGAACTGCTATTTACTGGGTCAGACTATACGTCCATCTTGACCAGCATCCTGTGTCACACAGGGCACGTCTACACATTCATTAATATGCTGCAATTATGGCACATTAAGTTTAGTACTTGTAATGACAAGTACTAAATTAATGTGCTGTAATCAGTACTACTGCACATTAGTGAAGATAAATGGGGGGGTTTTTAGTGACATTAATGCACATTAGACTAAATCTACTGTGCATTAGCATGAGTTTTGCCTGCCATGCTAATACAGAGTAGATTTAGTCCTCTGTGCATTGTCTTGTGTAGACACACCCACAGTGGCAGAGAATGAATGGTGAAAGAAAGAGTAAGATCAGTGTCTTTTTCTACTGTTCCTCTCTCACTTGCAGACTCTAGCATTTAAGGTCTGGGAAGTTTTGATTAAGCGGTTATACCCCCCAGCTCCTATGCTCAATAGCTACTGATGCACCTTTCCTTCAAGAATTTGTCCCATTCCTTTTTGAATCTAGCGAAGCTGTCTACTTCCACAAAATCTGGAGGCAATGAGTTCTGCACTTCAGTTACATACAGTGTTAGCTTTAAACTTACTGTCTACTAGTTTCATTCTGTTCTTGTATGTATTATGAGTACTGTGATCATATTATTTCTAAGGAAATCCAGGACAATGCCTCCCCCCTGCTTGATCCCTGCCCCAGGCAGGAAGAACAGTGCCCAGCCCAGCCTGCCCCCTACTCAGGACGATGCCAAAATACAAGTTTGCCCAGGGTGCCCTCTTCCCCCCCACACCCCAACACACATACACACAAGCAGTCTGGACCTACAGCAGCGCTCTTCCCCTGCCTTGACCGATCCCCAACCTGGGGCAAGAGGAGCAGTGCCCAGCCCAGCCCGCCCCCTGCCTCCAGATGCTACTCAGGAGGAGGCAAGCTAAGCAATGCAGACTGGTGCAGTCCCAGGGTAGTGCCAATCCAAGACTTTTATTTCCATTTGCACCAACCAGCAGGGATGGCCTACAGAATCTGGGACTGTCCCAGCCAAAGCAGGACATATGGTCATCCCAGTTATGAGAGACTGTAAATAATCAAATACCATTTACAATCTCTTTGACATTTAGTACTTCGTAAACCATTATTATGCTCCCCCTCAAGCATTTCTTTTCTAGGCCTAGCCTCTTTAGCCTCTCCTCACATGGAAGCTCCTCCCTACTGCTAATCATTCTTGTCACCCTCCTCTGTACCATCTTTAAGTTTTTCTCTGTCCTTTGAGGTGTGGGGACCAGAACTGGGCAGTATTCAAGGTGTGGATGCACCATTATAAAGGGGCATAAAGATCCTTTAGGTTTTGTTTACAATTCCATTCTTAATAATCCCTAACACTTTTGTTTTCCTTTTTGACAGCTGCTGAGCACTGAGCTGATGTTTTTAGTGAGCTGTCTACAATGACTGCCAGATTTCTTTCCTCTGGGATAACAGCTAATGGATAGCCCATCATAGTGTAGGTATATTTTGACTTATTTTTGTCCAGGTGCATCACTTTACACTCATCTACTCTGAACTGCATTACCACTTAGTTGCCCATTAGCTCAACAGTGCCAGATCCTTCTGTAGTTCCCTACAGTTCAACTTGATCCACTTCGAATAATTTTGTGTCATTGGCAAATTTGAAGACTTATCTACTCACCCCCTTTTCCAGATCATTTATGAATATGTTAAAGAGCACTGGTTCCAACAGATAACTGTTTACTTCTTTTCATCTTGAAGACTGACCATTTATACTCACTCTTTGCTTTCTATCTTTGAGCCAATTTCTAATTCATGAATGGACTTTCCCTGTAATTCCACGATTACCTTAGTTAAGAGCCTCCAGTGAGGAACCCTGTCAAAGGCTTTTTGGAAGTCCAATATACAGTGTTAACTGAATTGCCCTGACCCAGCTGCTTACTGCCTCTCTAGTAGGTTGGTGAGGCATGATTTCCTTTGACAAAGCCATATTGATTCCTCCCCAGTAAGTCATGTTCATCCACATGCTGAACAATTATTTTTTTATTATTGTTTCTATCAGTTTTCCAGGAACAGAAGTTAGGCTCACTGACCTGTAGTTCCTCACATCTCTTATCCAGCCTTTTTTAAATACTGGAGTCACACTGGCAACCCTCCAGTCCTCTGGTGCCGTTTTGAGTGATAGGTTGAATACTACAGTTAGGAGTTAAACAATTTCCAATCTTAACTCCTTCAGGACCCTAGGGTGAATGCTACCAGGTCCTGGTGATTTGCTACTGTTTAGTTTATCAATTTCCACTATAACCTCATTTTCTGAAACATTGGTTTGAGTCAGTTCCACTGACTTGTCCCTTAGAGAGGAGACGATCTAGTGAAGGAATTTCCCTAACATCTTGCACCGTGAAGACAGATGCAAAGAATATTTCTCAGCGATGGCTGGCCCTGTTATCCTCTGGTGCCCCTTTTTCACCTGGATCATGCAAACATCCAACTGACACCCTGGCAGGTTTTCAGCTAACGTTACGTATGGACCCAGAGGTGAAAGAGTGGAAGAAAAAAGTGGGTGGGAAAAGAAAGAACTAAACCTTGATGTGAGGGAAAAGAAGTAAAGCAGCACTGAGACAACCAGCTTTAAAAGAATAAAAAGCATAGCAGCACTGAATAGGAACATGTGCTGGAAAACTAACAGGGCTTATAAAAAAAGGATGATTCCATACTGACAGATTCGATGCAGAGCACGGTCCAAAAATTACCGTCACTATTATTCATTACAGAATTTGGAGCAAGGTGCCACCCGCATGCTACTTAGGAGTATGTCATATTACCATTTTGCAAACATTTGTACACTTTACAGCAGGAGTGGGCAAAATGCAGCCCGGGGGCTGGATGCAGCCCACCAGGCCATTCCATCTGGCCCATGGGACCCCTAAAACATTTACAAAATTAATATTAATCTGCCCTGGGCTGCCTGTCATGCGGCCCTCAATGGTTTGCCGAAGCTCAGTAAGCGGCCCACTGCCCAAAATAATTGCCCGCCCCTGCTTTACAGTATCCAAACATACATTATACAAATATCCTAGCTGCTCTCTCAATGTTATTCTATGTGAAACATGTTTTTTGTGTGCAATGTCTTTCTAGACTTTTAGATTTTTTTTTGTCAGCAATTGTTCTTCTTCCATAATTTAATCTAGTTAAAGGGAAAAAAATGATTAACTCTATACTGCATATCTTGGCTTTTATAAATTCTTAACTGCATGTGAAGTTTAAAGAAAAAAAGAGAAATGCTGAAACACCCCTAAACAATAGTGATATTAATGAGATTATAGAGACCTGCACTTGAAAAAAGCTTGTGTGTCACGTGTCACATTCTACTGATGCAACCAACATCTAAAATTGCCATATTTACTCGCACATCACATGCACCTTTTCCCCAAAGATTAACTCTCTAAATTGGGGTGCATTTCTTAAACAGGAAAGTCGATTTCTGCACAGGAATTAAAGCACAGGGATGCTGTAATGGCTGCCAGGGATACCCTTCTCTTCCAGCCATAGAAGGGCAGAGAGCACTATACAGTTCACAATTCAGCAGCAGCTCTGAGGGGGTTAAAAACAGTAGATGTTTCTACAGCACCACAGGTCAAGATTCTGTCAGGACTGGAAAAAACTTTTTTCTTCATTCTGGCTTTCCAAAACAAGATCCATGTTTTTTTTCTTTGTTTTTTTTCTTAGGGGGTTGGGGGGAGGGGATGACTTTTCACAATACAGCCATGGATGTAAAAAGGATTAGAAGAAAATAAATATTTTCTCTATTTTTTTTCCATGTGTTTAACCTGGTGGGTTTAAGAGCACTTTGTCTATATTCCACTGCCGTTGTGTTTCCCCCAAAAAGTAAATTTCTTGTTTTTTAATGTGGAATTTTTATACAGGAAAAAAAGTAAGAGAAAATATTTAAATTAGGAAAATGTTTGTTAAACCAGGGCATATGAAGAGATAAAACTATTTTTAACTCATCTTTTTGCAAATTGTTTGGTTTAAAGTTAAAAAAATACAATTACACTCAATAATTATGATGTATCCTTGGAGGAGTAAATGTGTAAACAATGAAAGGCTGATGGCTTGTGTCTATAATACAGAGCTGATTATCTGGAATCTGATTATTCAAAAAGTCAATTTAATGGGAAGGTTCTATCTTAACAAAACCATCAGCCTGCAGTTTGGTTTGATTATCTGGAACAATAATGACATTAGTTTTTCTGGATAATTGACATTTTACTATACTTCAATAATCAGAAAGTAGGCTATAGAAGTAACTATAGTACTAAAGGATAGGCTTATATAATCACCTCTCCATTAATATGTTCAGATCTTAAAGTATACACCCATCACTCTTTTATGTTGGTAAAAATGGTTATACAATAAGTTGCATGAGAATAAGCATTCAAAACTAAGAGGACTGCTAAATATTTACAAATGCCCTTAAGTCAATTCAATACTGATACACTCAGTGACAACACTGTGTTTGGCAGGCTGTGAAACTGGAAGTCCTGACAAATCTAATTAACAGCACATCAGGGGCACTTAGTTTATTCTTTATATACAGTGCCAATAATGAGCGTATAATGAGAAAAGGAACTTAAAAATTCTTGGGACTAAGTGGTCACCAAGTTCTGATTAAGCCAACTTTCATATATAATTACTGAATTTCAGTCATTTGTATCCCAAAATATGTTTTAATAGGAACATTAATGATAACTATGACATTTATAAATAATGGAAAAGAATAAAATAGTCAAGTAACAAATTGAAATAAAGAGGAGACTAGAAATTTACAATTCCCACTCCCAGTTGCTATTTGCACATATCTGACTGTTTTGATTGTTTTAAGTATTTTTTGAATGACTCCAGTTAATAAATGTTTCATAAGTATAGAATAATTGCAATATTTATGTATACTCTCTATGCTACATAATTTAAATATTTTAAAGCAAAGTAGGTGTACACACCCTACATTCAAAAAGCACCATATATAAGCATCAAATATAAGATGCCCCTGAATATAAGACAACTCTCATTGATTAGATGCTATGTATGAAAAATGTATAAATTTGATATACTTTTTCCAGGCATAGAATGTAATTATTGGAGGCATGGGGGAGAGAGAGGTATCAGGTGGCTCTCTTGCCCCCAGCCCCCTACTTTTTCCCCACTCCATCCCCCTCCTCATCCCTTACTGTCATACTCTGCTCTCCCTGAGCATATGGAAGTGAAGGCCAAATGTGAAAACGCTGACTTTGAAAAAACATGTCTGTAATCATTTACATACAGGCAAATTACTATGGATGCACACAGACTTAGTTCATTCAGAATCAATGCATGCTACTGTTTTTGAAATTTCTGCAAGGTTTACCGCAGGCACTCCATAAGGACACTTAAGCAGAACTTTTGTACCTACCTATATACAACACAAACTATCCACAACATTTATCCAAATCCAAAGGGCTCACGTTTTACCACACAGTTCACTGGGGTGGGCCCTAGCAGGGTCAAAAGCATTTCTAGCCATGGTGACCCCCTAGCTCAGCACTGCTCTACGTGTATTCCAAATACCTGCCACAAAAGTTCAAATTAGTTCCCAACTCATGACTGTAACTGGGTGTTCTTGTCACGAGTCCTGGGATCCTGAAAAATGTATATGCAAATGAGGTATAGGGCAGTCTGGTGAAGCTCCACCTCATGGAGGCCAGGGCCACACTAATCATATGCAACAGGCTGAGAAATGGGGTGACAGAGGGATCCAGGGGGAACTGTTCACAGCCCCATTTAGTGACATTTGCCAGACACTTAACGCTGGTGAAGAAACAGAAATCACTGGAAATGGGAAAGAAAGGAGCAGTTCAGATGTGGGAATGAAGAGGAAGAAAAAATGTATTCAGTGTAGTGGCTCACCATGATTTAAGAGTTGCCACAGGTGGGGGGAGAAACTGACTAGAATGGGTATTACCATATATCTTC
Organism: Crocodylus siamensis; assembly: GCF_052110815.1. Classification (NCBI taxonomy): domain Eukaryota; kingdom Metazoa; phylum Chordata; order Crocodylia; family Crocodylidae; genus Crocodylus; species Crocodylus siamensis. The sequence goes on from NC_143403.1 coordinate 52,416,938, forward strand.
ATCAGGTGGGCTGCACTAGCCTATATTTGTGGTGTTTCCCCAATATTGGCCATGTGCTTTATAGTCATGCTCAATGTTAGATGCATTTAATTAACTTTGTAGTTGGTTTTCATTACTTAGAACATGCTGCTTTTGGTAGAAGTTTAATGATATACAATGTATTTAATGAGGTTTCCTAATATGCACATGTAAGATGGGAAGCTTTTTCCCCCATGTTGATTAGGGGGAAAAAGTCTCATCTTATATTCAAGCAAATATGATATAGATCTTCCATCTACAGGAAGAACTGGTGTCACCAAATAAGCACAATAAGAGACATGGAACAGAAATGCAATTTTATCTCATTATTTATATTTGTGGATAAAAGCTAAAATATATGAATATTTCAGACGCAGCTGACAGGTATTAAAATATGTATCGCAAGAAAAGCAAGTGAACATGACTTCAACAACTGACTTTTTTCCCCTACCCTATGGTTTCCCAGAAATTCTTGGGGAAAGCTATGGCATTCACAGAATGTCCTGAATATAGATGGATCACAGCTATTTCAGAACTATGGAAAGGAATTCCAAAGTCTCAGGCAATTCCAATAAAAACAATCTATCAGCAACTTCCTTTCCAGTAAGCCAATGGGCAATTTGTTGAACACTTCCAATGACTGCACCTTGTTGTCATGTGGCACAGGGAAAAAAATGCTTACTACAAGGCATGTCCAGATGAGCATGCACTAAGAGGCATATCTTAAGCTAACAGGCGTCACCCTTTTTACCAGGCATGCCCTAAGGTAAATCCTGTACTCTCCCCGAGTACCACTCTGATCCTCTTCCTTTGCCTTGTCAGCTATTCTGCTTTCTATTCCCTGCCCAACTTGTGACTCTGCTTTCTGTTCCCTCCATGATCTGCCATACAATACACCAAGGTTGCCCATGCCACTTATGGCACACACACACCACCGTTTGGCTACCCCAGCATTACAAAACTGAACAACAATGCCAGGTTTTAAGTCCATCCAATTGACAATATCTGTTTTGTTCAGGTCAGGCCTTGACCAGTTGCTCTTATCTATATCTCAGCCTGTACCTATCACCTAGAGCAGGGGCAAAGGGGCAGGAATACAGCCCATGGGCCAGATTCAGGCTGCCAGGCTCACTCCTCCTCCCCCCACACCCAAAGAGGCAGGTAAGGATCTGGCCCCTGCCCTTGTGTACACGCCACAGGGGTTTAGCTTGGTTTAATTCTCCCTAAATTGAAACATTGTTTTTAAAAACCCACCGTTTCAATTTAGGGAAAACTAAACTGAATTAAATCCCTGTGGCATGTACAAGCAGCCTTGGGATACTAATGAGAAGGCCCCATATTGCCACCTCCTCCATCCCCTCCATTTTACTTCAGGCAGGTCTATACTCAGGGTGGTTCTTTTCCACCATAGGTAGAAAGGGAATCTTAGTGTGTATGGTGAAATAAAAATTAGCCCTGGATTGGTAGTAGTTTCTGTGCTATACTCAGGTCTGTATTCAAAGTGATGAGGGTAAAGAAGATTTGAGGAATCTTGATATTCAAATTGTTTTGCCATAACCTTCCCAGTACTTTTGACAGAAAAAATGGAAGATGAAAGCCTGGCTATCCTTATTCAGTCTATGAATGCGAAATGGTATTTTTTTTTTATGAACAAAGGCCTCAATTATGTCTTTGTTACAACAGCTAGCACCCTGCCCTGCCTAAAGGATGCATTTACAAACTCCATCAACATTAGACCAAATTCTGAAACTGTTAAGACTGTGGGTTGTATAAAAAGTATTTCTCAGTAGCAATTTAATAAAACATTCTTAATTTAATAATATATTACTATTCTCACCTTTATCCAAAATAAACACAACAGTAACTAGGACATCCAGCCTTGTAGGTGTTAATATCTGATGTAATTCATATTTTGTTCCATTCCTCATGCTAAAATATAAATGTTGACTGAGCTCCTCTAGCCACTTTATCCCATATTCCAAAGTTGCAACTCTGTTCAGTAGTGCCTAAAACTCTTCCTTGCCGGCTTACCTTCCCATTATGTACAACCAATTGGAAAATCCTACTTCTTTCAGCATAACATGGTAAGACCACAAATGTGCTGCTGCTGTTTCTGCTAGAAGAGTTGCAATTCATGATCCAATAGTGCAGGGAAGAAACTATAGTCTCCTGGGTAAAATGTAGGCTTTCAAGCAAAGCAAACTATATGCAGAATAAGCACTGAAATAGCAGAACTGCTGAAACCTGAATAAATATAAGCCTCTTGACATCTGGAAACACATGAACAGCAGAAAACAAGACTGATCTTTTCCATCACAACGCTGAGACTTAAAATATGCTTCTGAATTAAAACCATGTAAAGTCAGATAATACCAGTAATCTGAGCTTCTTTTAAGGTAACTATTCAAATAAAATTAATTTGTCACTACCACTTGTAACCACTGCCCTTAACATCTGCAAAAATAACTTCCTTCAAATGTCAATTTTGCCCTTACTTTCTTTGCAAACAATGGCACTTTCCTATATGCCAATGGAAACCATAAATTGCAGCTATCTACATGAGTAAAATTCTGTCAATAACGTAATAGCCAAAGCATATTTCCTTTCAGTTCAAAATCAGTTTTAAGGAAGGTCAAATCTTGGGCCTGAATTGTTTGAAAAAGCGTCTTAGCGCCAAAAATTGGTACTTTAAGTGCCCGTCAATAATAACATTTCAAATAAAGATGCAGCATAATGAGAGCAATTTAAAAAACTGACAAAAACAAACAATCCCTAACAGAATGCATTAGACACCGGGGCACATCCAGATGAGCACGCATATGCATTTCCCTGAGGACAAACAGCAGCAGCACATAGTCATGCTGCTACTACTTGTCTCTGGGGAACACCCCTGCATGCATCCTCTGGCATGCAGCAGGTTGCACTGGGTGATGCAGGGGAAGCTGGGACCAGTACCTGGGCTGGCCCCAGCAGCCTTACCTCGAGTCCTGGGGGCCTCCCGGGGCTCCAGTACTGGTTATCCAGCATGAGGAGCCTAGCCAGCAGCTGGAGTGAGGCTCCAGACGGCCAGGCTCTGCTTTTGGGCAGCGCACGCTGCCACCACATGCACTGTCCCACTTTTTTCAGATGCGGAGTTGGGGTTTTTTTACACCAGGATCTCCCGGTGTCAACAAAATGTCCAATGCTGCAAATCAGCAGCACAAGGAATGCCTGCATGTCCAGCATGTGCAGTTTACAGCACTGCATACAGCATGCGCATGCTCATCTGGATATGCCCCATGAAACCAACTGTTTTTTCGCCTTTTGTTTTAACTCTTACTATGTCTTTATTCTGTAAGCCATTTAATTTGTTTTTAAAGGAACAAAAGAAAACAAATAAGGACAACCTGATTAAACAGCAAATTGCATTTCTGTTTACAAGATTTTTTATCTTATAAAAATCACAGGACTCTGGTTTTGTTACTTTTTGGGTGCAGTTAAATTCCTCCATGAACACAGATATCTACTAATTTTTAATCTAGGGTCTACCCTCAGAGGCCCTAAAGAAGAGTTATTATAGCAGACCTCAAATTATTACTAATGCAGAATGAAATACAATTAATTATTTGGCTAAAGACAGGGGGAACTGGGAAGGCACTAAGTGCCAAGCTATGCAGAGTTTTATGCATGCTAGGTAGTGTGCTTCATGCCACCGGACCCTTGAAATCGGAACAGAAGAACATTATGAATTGAAAGGAGAGTGTACCATTTGCCTGGGACTCAGATACTTGCACTGCAAAATAGTCTAGTTGTAAATCATACCTTGAAGAGAAAGGTAGTTAGCTGTGTTAGTCTGAAGTCAGGAACGCAGCAGAACAGAAGTGCACCTTATAGGCTAATTGACCAGAGATGCAACTTTGGTTCAGTAGGTCTATTAGGTGCCTCTTTACCCTGCCATCATACCTGTCAGATAGACAGTAGTATGGGCTTCCACCTTTCTTTTCTGACTCAAAACACATCTGGTGTGGTCCACTTGAACCAATATGAAAAAAATGGATTTTGTTATTAGAACAGCATATATGGAAGTGTTAAAGTCGCTTAAGAATCCAGCCAATGGCATTTTGAAGGTCTGAAATTAAGTGTAAGCAGCAGCATACAAAAACATATTCTGGATTAATAATTAGCATTCTGATCTAGCATGCTAAACCTATTCCAAAAAGCAAATGCTCACAATATATAAACAAACAAATCAGTCTATTGTGTGCAACTGGAATGCAAACATTTCAAACTCTGTCAAGGAAAGGGTATGCTTTGAAATGGACTTTAAAAGACATATTCTAGGGAAACTATTCATGTAGTAAAAGACCAATGCTGTCCGAACCACACCAGTCTTCAAAAAAGTTTCTTTCTAAATCAAGGCTGCAAAACCTTTCTTTTACACAAACCATGTAAAAAAAAGATACAGGATGTTGGCCTGAGCTAATGGGAATGGGAAAATACACCATATCTCTCTGACATGTCTCTTGCTGTGTGTTGTAAGTCACTGCATACAGGAAATCTGTCTCTCGCTCTCCTTCTCTAATTTGTGTAATTAAAGAGGTCCTTACGAATCTCTGGGGGGGTTTGCTATGGAGTCGTAAATATTTGTTTGTTCATTTGTTTTTCAACCAAGGTTTCTGGGTCTAAGAGGCTCAGCCATAATTTCCAAGGTGGTGGGAGAGGGAAAGCAGTTGCAATTTTTATCTCTGGGAGGAACTCATATACAATAGAGCCCAGAACTTTCATATCTGGGTGGCTCACAACCCACTTATTTTGCAACAGATTGCCAAAAATTAAGAACAAACTGATCAGCTGTTTGCTGTGCTTATGGCATCACTTCTCCATTCAACTGGAGCTTATCAGTGGTCCTAAGCAGCTGACTGGAGAGCAGCACCCTTTGAAATAAAAGATACAGCAGACAACTGGAGCACCTCCACAATCTCACACAGCCATTTGGTCTGGCTCTATACATTCCTAGTTACTTTGTAAACTCTCATCTTCATGGGGTAAGGTATTTAATTCTGTGAAGTATCTGGGTTCTGCTATACTATATTGAATATTAAGAACCTAGATAAATCTTCTCTTTCTCCTTTTCTGTTGTCAGTCTGAAAAAAGGAATTAAGATGACAATTAATAACAAGGAATTGTATATTTGCTCCATACCTAATAAAATAGTCGTGAAGTCATGGAATAGGTGTTCAGGGATAGGTTATGGTATTAGTTAATATCAATAAGACTTAAAATAATGGAGAAAGAAACTGATAATGTAATTCAACATGAGCCACTCATCAATAAGCTCTGGGATGTTTAAAAGGTTACAGTAACAAAACACAACAGTTTTAGGAAGTAAAAGAGGAATGCAGTTGTTATCGAAACTACAAGAAAAGTTTCTGTAAACAAAACTCCCTGATCTGACATTTAGCAAGCACACTAGATTTAATATTCCAACTCTTAAAAATATGCTATTGAATTTTCATAATATACCATGGTCAGAACCCCCATTTCTCAGTCTGTCCATGAACATGTTGGGTCATGGATTTAGTAGAACTACGGTGCAAAAAACTTACCAGTTAATGAATCACAAAAATGACTTCAGGAAGCATCTAGATCTCCTGAAAGATTTCTACTCCTAAGCAGCCAAAAGCGGCTACAGTTTCCAATAGTATCTGAACTGAAACAGTTCTTAAGGTATCTGGCAGTTCTAATCATCACCCTTACATTGTTCAAGGTCCCTATTTTCATGCTTATAAAGAAATGCATATGGCCATGGCCCATGCATGCCCGGACTATCCAAGTAGTGATCAAACTCTAATCAGCTGGTAAAATTTCTTGATTAGAGGAAAGTAGAGTATGGCTGCAGGCATGTATATACAACACTGCATGTCTTAGAAGACACATTCCCTATGCTCATTTATAGATCGCAGAAAAGAAGTCTAAACCATAAAGTTATGAACTGCAACAGTTAACTATAAATAGTAATTGCAGCTGTGCCTATGCAGTATTTGATAGGACTATGATTTGAAAAATCTTGCTTGAGGCTGAATGAGACAAAGGACTACACTTTCATCCCTGTCTAACTATATCTGCATTCTGGCACCTGCAATTGTTGCAGGTGAAATCAGGGTCTCTTGGATATCTAAGTATCTGATTAATCTCACATTTCAGCAGCCTTTACTAAAAAAAGGAGGGGCCAACTTTTAAGAATCTGAATCCAAAATATTTCAGTTGTGGAACAACTTTTTCTTACACACACTATTTTAGCACACAGTTTCTATAAACCACAAACAAGATTTTTAAGTATTTTGTATAGTTGGAGCAACTTTAAAACAGCCTATTTAGATTAAGGAGCTGTGCTTATTAGTTCATACCATAAACTAGCTTCTTTACCATTTCTCTTATTTAAGTTCCAAAAAGTAAATATTTCACTTTACTTCTCTTCACAGTGATGTATGTGTGATATAAAAAGTTCTGCAATAAGTTTCTAAGAATATTTTATGTTAAAATATATTGGCAATCCTTTAAGAAACCTATATAAAATCCAGATGCTCTCTGGAAGCTATTCTAAATAGATTTTTTAGTAATTTTTCCACTCCATCTAAGAAGGTAGTAGTAAGGCGTTTTATCAGAGTGAAATTCTGGAAACTTTTGATGCTCTGGGTTGGGGGTGTGGTGTGTGTGTACACGTGTGTGTGCGCATGCAGACGCGTGTGTAAAAATAATACTTAAATATATGTAATGCAGGCATTATAATAAACACTTATATTCCTACTAATCACAGTAGTCCTAGAACCAAAGACCAGAACATTTCTTACCATTGCTAACTGGTTGCCAAAATAAATAAGGGAGAAAGGCATACACTGTTAGATATTGTCTATCCACCTGTCTGCTCCACAAATGGTATTTTTGATACATCCCCTTTTCTTCTGTAAAAATAATTTCTGATTTCAGAAATAAAAATTAACCAAACTAAATTCATTGGGGCACTTCCTCTTCCTTAGTCAATTCTGCCCTCCCTCCACATCCAAAATGGATCTCTATTTTAATCTCCCCAACTACACCCTCACTCCTGGAGAGGAGCAGATAGTCTTTCCTCTGCTTCAATTCTTGCCTACCCTGCTACACAAGGCTACATAATTTTTTCTTCCCCCTGTTCAGTTCCTTTCCAGCAGGAAGTTCCATTGCCCTTCCTTTTAGTACTTCTTAATTGGTCACAGCTCCTCCTCTTTATTCCCAGGGTTACAGGCTCCCTCTGATCCTCTTCTTTTAATCCAGCCTCATCATAGTTCATAGATCCTTGTCTACTGATTCTCTGACAACTAGCCAGATGTTTGCTGCCTCTACTTTAGCTCCCTGCCCCTACCGACCATGAATCTCTGGCTGCTCATCCCTGCTATGGACGTTGAACCCTGAAGTGAGGCGTCTAGTCTTTTTAGACCTATTTTAATGTACCCTGAAGGGTGGTGGAAAATTACAGACAAAAAACTTCAGGGGTTGTTTTTTAGAGCTGTCCCAGCCCCAAGCCATGTTTTCAACAGGAAAAAGGTGCTTTTTAACATATATTAGCTGCCCCCAAGATTCTACCTTAACCAGCTTACATGTTAAAACTGCAGATTGCTGTGTCTACAACCTTGCATTTACAGTTAGTCAATACAACTTCTTTTCCTACATAAAGACATCACTTAGGAACAAACACTACCAATTGCTTCCTCCCTCCTTTTGCTACCCTCTATTAGATTATCTAAGGTAAAGTACAGAAATGCACAACCTAGAATAAACAAGAGTATCTATACCAGCCTTTACAAATATTTATGTTCGATCAAATGGGAGTCAATTAACTTGAGATAGAAATGACTTTGCGTAGACATAACCTATGGCACAATACTGAACAGCTAAAACCTGTCAGTTGCTCCTCCCTGATCCTAACTCACCTCCTGTTGGTCCTGTTACTATACTGCTTGAAAATAGGAAAAAAACGCAGCTTCTTCTTTGTTGAAAAAAGAAAAAAGCATTAGGCATTAAATAAGTAGGGCTTAGTCTCAGCAACCGCCTATTGGCAACTGTCGCTATTTGAAATCAAAAGTATTGCCAGTTTTTGTAGTCCCATCACTATATCTTTGAGCATAAAAGACAACATACTTGAACTCTTACCAAAACATTTACAGCGACAACTTAATACTGCTATAGATGTAATTTTTAAAAAGCACAAACACTTACGTATTCAACAAGATCTCTTCTAATATACAGATATTTGTCTTTATGCAAATATTTTTAATATAACAATTATTTCTTCAGGATAGGAATCCAAGTGTCAAACCTCTTTAAAGTTGTCAGTAAAGTGATGATACTATTGACATAAACTATAAAAGCTAAATATATTTAAGTTCACATTTATTTTCCTAAAATATGTTACACAATATGTATGTATATTTATGTTTGTAGGTGCATTCTGTTTTGAGCACAAGCTGCCAGATGCTTTAATACAGTTGATTGATGCTCGCTGGGAAACAGCATGAGACTGTCAAATACATTTCGTCTATGAACTAAATGAAAATTTTAAACTTGATTTCCAGAGGTAAAAAAACTATATTAAACTACTACAACCCACAGTCTCCAAATACTGTGAATGGAGAGAAATCCACATGCCAAGGAATGTTTTCATATTAGGAAAGTGGATAAATGCAACTTTCACTTTATTTTTGCAAGGTGATATGAAGTACTACTGCTTTGAGCTAACTTGTTAACATGCTGTCGAAAGCAACCAGCTGCAATACTGTGCTGTAACAAATATGAAGCACATTACTGGCAAAAGGCAATACAGTTAAAGAGAAAAAATACAAGCAAACAACTCTCAAATTGTAACAAATGCTACCGAAAACCCATATAGTCTTACAAGCTTTGGTCAAATGACTATACATGTGATTCTAAGGGGAAATTAAATATCTAAGTAGTTTTTAAAGCTAAAGGTTTTCAAAAACAGACAATATTTCACTATTAGAAATGTGAGTTTAGGCTTAGGGTAAAGCATTCAAAATTAAACAGCTGGTGAGCTTATAACTGTTTGGAGTAACAAAGAACTGCCACTGTTCAGACTTGTTATACAAACTATTGTAGAATCAACTTCACTTTTCCAGCCCAAGTTAGAATCAGTAACATAACCTTAGAATCTACTCAATTATCTCTGTGAACTACTGCAGCTACTGGCAAGCAAAGAGTTATTTACAAATGAAGAAAAGATGGTGCAGGAGAGAGATGCAGCAATAAATCTCAAGTCATCTTGAATTATGTTATCCTACCTTTTGTTAACAGGCTTCTCATCTTTTTCATAGGGCCTTATGAACCATTTTCCAATCCTTACGAAGTTTTTATCCATTAGGCACCTACAAAATAATTTTTACATCAATTATTAACTATATCTTAAATGTTAATTAGGCAATACATTTGAATATACAGCAAAATGTCCATCATAAATTTCAAAATTTCATTTTTCATGTTCGAAGTTCTAAATGATTCTTCTGTTCCTTTTTATTTACCTGTGCTGGTCTAGCCACCTCCCTAATCACTCTTTTTTGCATCATTAGTGATTACGTGCAGTCTTAATTCTCCATTTGATTGTTTCTCTTACCAAGCAATTGCTCTTGTTTCTAACCTACATGCACAAAATCCTTCCCATTGATCCATCATTCTCTTCTTCGTGTTCCTGTTCTAAAATAATGCTGATAAGTAATTCATAAATCAGTTACCAAGATGATGTCTGAAATACACAACAATACATCTAAAGGTGCACCAATACATTGGTCCCATATTAGATAGGCACTGATATAGAGGAAATTGACTATCGGAAATAGGCTTTTTTTCCCTTGATATGGCCAATAATGTGGTTCATAAATGCCCTGTGCATGCACACAGCTACAACATGCACAGCCTGGAAGCTTGGAGACCAGTGTTGGGCTGGTATGCTGATGTGGCCCCCACAGTGAGGGAGGGAGTGCAGCTGGAGCAGGTGATGCTCAGCCAGGGCCAGGCGTGGGACAGAGCCACAAGTAGCTTGTCCAGGGGGCAGAGGTGGGGCAGCTCCTACCCTGAACACACCCTGGGAGGGCATGGGGATGTGTGCCCTGGATCTGCACATGGAGCAGGGTAGGGTGGGGCAGGCTGTTGCTGCAGGATGGGGGCTGTGCCAGGTTCTTCCCAGCTTCGGGTGGGGCTGGGCCAGGCTGTGTTCAGGATGGGAGGCAGCAGTGCTGGGGGGGGTACATCAAATTCTGGGGGGAGCTAAACCCCCCCCATAGCCCGCTCCAAGTGCTGCTGCTGCCCGCCCCAAGCACATCACAGCACAGCACAGCACAGCCCCCCACCAGGAAGAGCCCAGCACAGCCCCAGCCAGCAGTGGCAGCCCACACGCAGCTCCAGGGGCACAACCCCCATGCCCTCCCAGGGTGCATGCATGGCAAGAGCCGCCCCTTCCCCACCTGCACGAGCTGCTCGTAGTTCTGTACCACACCCCATCCTGCCCTGACTGAGCAGCGTCTGCCCCTACCCCACGCCCTCCCTCACAGTGGGAACCTCAATCTGCACCCCACAATGCTTCTTCCCTGCCCCCACCCCTACTCCCACACCAGACTTACCAGCCCAAAACTGGTCTCCAACCTGCACAGCCACATACTGGAATTGGACTGGTATCAACCGATATGGCTCCTTAAAAATCAGCCATCAGTATCGGCCCAAAACATCTCTATATCAGTGCACCCCTAATTACGCCTTTTACCAACTCTCTTAATATTGCTTGTTTAACACTTAGTTCTTCAGGAAAAAAACAACTACTTTTCTGTGCATCTGGAGCATATGCTGCACAGTGTGGCAACTAACAGTATATAAATAAAAAGAAACAATAGTAATTAACAATTTAGGAATACATCAGTTTTTCTTCATATAACTTACATTATGTTTCATAGTATCAGACCTTATGATAACATTTTACTCAATGTTAAAAACGAATCTTATTTATTGTCCGGTATATAATAGTCTTGAGTTTTCAGCAATGCTTATACTTTTAACTGCAACTACTTTTCTAATTAGTGGGTCTCTCAATAAGACTTTCTTTCCTTCTATAATAGTAAGTTTCCTCAAAAATCTTCCCAGTTCATTGAACTGAGAACAATTCTCTGAATTACCTACTTTGTGCTCTTAAAATAAGTACGCTATTTCCTTATGGAAGTCATATATCCTGTGGCTTGAAAAAGTCAATGAAGGAAGGACACAGTGATGCCTAATGAGAAGGCTGGGAGGGCTTACGCAACAGGTCAGGAAACCTCCAGGGTATTGTACACAGTAAAATCCATACAGTGGTAGTAACAACTATATTTCTTCTCAGCACAATTTACCTAATTAGAGATTTCCAATACATTTAAACCACCATTTGCAGACAAACATGCATACATACACATACCTGCAAACACTGGCTAAATTAATTGAAAGAACTTTTATATTCTTATTAAAGGGAGAAATGTTTTGCTTTAAAAATGGTGTTCCCCACCACAAAAAATATTTGCTGTTAGCAAGGCTTAAATTATAAGGTTCAAGAGCAAGAGAAAGTATAAGAAAAAAAAGTCTTCACTGCCAACCCAAAAGCAGACAAGTTTTTCCCCCATTCAGTCCAAATCTAATCAATGCTTTATTTGTATAACCCAAATGGAAGGACTGATATTATGCTCCCTCCTCCTTTAAGTTCTCCAATAATATACTTCTACAAGGTGACTTAAGAGTAACCAAAGTTACCGATCCAATTGCCAATATGTGGCCCAGCAGCATGGAAAGCAGCAACTGGCTAGTAAGTCTGTTGAGGGGGACAGGGCAAGGGGGGAGGGAAGGGGCCTGGGGGGGCACAGATTATGTCCCCCATGTTGAGGGAGGGAGTGGGGGGAGCAGGGGCAGGGCACGGAATGGAGCTGTGGCTTGTCTGAGGGGCATGGGGGGGGAGCAGCTCCAGCCACTATGCACACCCTGGGAGGCCATGGGGGGACATGTGCCCCTGGATTTGTAAGGGGTGAGGAAGGGCTGTCACTGTGGGCTGGAGCTGGGGCCACTGCTGAGCTCTTCCCGTTGGGGAGAGGAGAAGGAGAGAGGGGGAGCTGGGCCGGGCTGAGCATGGGGCAGGTAGCAGCAGTACTGGGAGCGGAGGCTACATCGAATTTTAGGGTGACTGTAGCCCCCCCATAGTTCCCCCTCCCAGTGCCACCACCACCCACCCCAAGCACAGCCCTGGCCCAATCCCCATGCTGGGAAGAGGTCCCTGCAGCCCTGGCCCAAGCCCACAGTGGCAGTCCACCCTTGCCCCATGCACAGATCTGGGGGCAAAGGCCCCTACGCCCTCCTGGGGTGTGTGTAGTGGCAGAAGCCGCCCCTGCATCCCCCACATGAGCTGCTCACGGCTCTGTCCTATGCCCTGCCCCACCCCGGCTGTGCAGTGCCTGCTCCCTGCCCAAGCCCCACGCCTTCCATCACTGCAGGGGTCTCATTGAATAAGCTTTAGTTAAAGCGCCATTTTTCAGCACAGGGACGCTAATACACATGACACTGGAGTCTACTGAAGCACACCAATTAATCAAGTCTACTCTAGCATGTAATTACAGTGTATCGGAGCAGCCTCAATGTACACCCAGTGAATTTAGGCAGCATTATATATAATTAAGAGAAGGCAGCAGTTGTAGGCCAGGTACCTACTTTTAAACAACTGCATGATCTACACTTCAAAAACTTTTCTAGTGCAGACAAATAAAACAGGGAGTCAGGCAACCTGGGTTTTATTCCAGTCCCTCCCTCAAGCCTAGTGTATATTTCCAAAGCTAAGGGTCCTAGTTGAAGAAGATACCACTAACAGCTCAGTCTCTCTTAAATCAAAGAAAAAAATACAGTTTACAAGCAGAGGCAAATTTTACAAATTGACAGGTATCAAGTCCATAACAAGACTTTAAACTGAATTTGGAAACTAAACCAATGAAAACAACAAACCACTGCTGTCAGGCTTGAAGCAAAAACGAAAAACAAAAAAACCCCACTTAAAATAATTTTCTAGTATAGCTATACTGGCAAAGCCCTCTTAGTGTAGCTGTGCTTATAATGGCAAAAGAACTGTTATACAATTTACATGTTTCCCTAGTTACATAAACTGTACATTAGAAAGCATTTGTACATCAACACAACCATCAGGGCTTTAATAGTATAGAAAATTGTTGAAAGAAAAAAATTTCACAACCATAAGAAAAAGCACAACCATATCCTTAAATCAACAGTACTAGTAAATGTTTTTTATTACAGATTTGCTTTAGCAAGTGAACCACCACCTGGTGCTCTCAGAGTTTATATAAAATCTAGCCCTAAGCAAAATATACTGCAGTCCTTTAAATGTAATGGTTACAAAGTCATGAATCACAGTAGAAAGAGGCACAGTTTCATGAAATGGCCAAAGATAGATGACAAAGAAAGATATCTTGATTATTGTTGCCATATAATCATCTACCAGCAGCTGGTAAACTTCAGTAACAAAGAGTGGGCACTCATCAGCAAATCAATCAAGTAAAACAAGGATGCAGAGCTGGTACTCTGAACATACGGATCATATCGCCATTTTTGGTTGAGCTGCAATTTCTCCTTAAACAGTGCAACTGTTGGAACTTATCCATAATGTTATTTTATTTTTTATTAACTGATTTTTATTCCATTTGTTATTACTTTTTTATATAAAGGTGACAAAAACTGAACACAATGGGTGTGTCCACACATGCAAGCATATGCACTTGCAGAAGCTCAAGCAGCAGCAGCACAAATTTGTACCACAGATTTGTGCCTCAGCACACTTGCCTGAACATTCACTTTGGTGCAGGGCAAAATGTGTCATCTAGGGCAAACTGACCCTGCCCAGTTCCTCCTGGATCTTCAGCCAGGAGGAGGTAGAGGGATCCATCAAGTCCCAGGACCTCCTGGTCAACCTCCTCCTGCCCCTGGCCAAGTGGGCCCTGTATCTGACCAGACAGGAGACTCTGGCCAGGAAGGTGCCTGGAGACTGTGGGGCCGCTTTCCTTTCACTTGTCCATGCACATCTCTGGGCGGAGCACCAGTGGGCAGCATCCACTGGCTCCTTGGATGCCTTAGAGGATGGGTGGGTGTGGCCCAGGGGACTCCGCTTCAGGGTCCCCCTCAGGCGCACTTATTTGCATGTTTTGACCCTTTGACCCCCTATCCTGTTTTTTTCATTAGTTGTCCCAAAGTATTTTGTTGTAACATTCACCCACTCGCCTCCATAAAATAGAGACTACTCGTTAGCTGGGTGAGCCTTAGAGCCCACGCTATTTTGAATATTACAAATACACAGAAGCTTCTGAGCCTGGCCCATTAGTATCTGGGCACACTAGCCCTTGTGCCAGCTGGACTGCTGAAGCAGCCCTAACCTAGAGTGGCCCCTATACTCTCTACCCACTGCAGCAGTCTGGCAGCAGGGGATACTGCCTGGCTGTGACCTACCGCCATCTGTTACAGCATCCACCCCCTTGAACCTGCGGCCCCATGACTGCATGCCTGCCAGACCTAGATAGGGACCACAAGGCTCCCTGGGCTGTAGTACAGGCACTGCAGCAGAGATCCTCCACCTCTGGGCCAGCTGCCAGTGGGCCGTGGCTGCACAGCTGGCCTTTGGGCAGCACTGCTCTCATGTCTTCTGGTGTTCCTGCTCTGCCATCTGGGCAGCTATTGCCCAGATGAGCTCCTTGCAGTGGCTCGTTTTGAACTGTTGAAGTGTGTCCTCCTGGTCCCAAATGGCCAAGAGGTCAGCCACCTCATCTGTCCTCCAGCTGGGTCCCCAGTGCTGGCCCTGGGCAGGCTCCTCTACCCAGGTCCCGCCACTTGCCTTACCAGCAGAGATCCTGATGTTCCCCGTTTAAAAACTGCAGCTTCTCTGAACCACCCCCCACCCCCAAAATTCTCTCATTAAAATACCTAAAAAACATGTTCTTTCATGATTAAAATGAAATGCCACTGTATATAGAGAGATCAGTTCAACAATGCTGTATTGATATATTTACAAGTTTAAAGCAGTTTGGAAGCCTACCAGTGCCTCTGTCATCATAATACAATTAATTCTAAATATCTATGTGCTTTGGCATTTGATTTTGTTTTTTGCTTTTTTATCATAGAAAAATCAGAGCTGTGTCTGCCCCCTTCACTCACCAGGATGTGGGGCACTGAGCAGCACTTATATGCTGGTGCCCTTCCTCAGCCCATGCCCCTCACTCCCAACACACAGCCCCACCAGTGCCCCTCACTCCTGGCCTGCAGCCCCTGCCTGCCCCCACTAGCTCCCTCCTGGCAGCAGCTCCATCCTAGCTCCAGGACATGAATGAGGCAGCAGCACATGAGGGCACACATAAGCAGGCCAGGCCTGTGCATTATGCCATGTGCAACCCCACATCTCCTGCAGCTGTGGGTCATAAGCATCCCCATGGCCACTACAGCTACTACTGCTACAAGGGACAGGAAGGGACAATCCCAAACAGTCCCCCCACCTTCAGTGCCCCCCCCCCACATATTCCCCCCCCCATCCTATACATCCATACTTACCAGGGACAGAGCCTAGGTCCAATCCAATGCTGCAGCCTTGTCCCGCTTCTGTTTGTTCCAGCATACTGAGGCAGTGTGCTGGAGCAGTAGGGGCATGGGGCAAGCTTACAGATGCTCTGGCTACATGCTAAAGCATCTCTCTGGAGGAGCCAGCTGCTGGTTGCCTCCAGACATGCTCCAAGAGCATGCCCTGCACCGCTTTTTCCCAGGGTGGTTTGTTTTTTTTATACCGGGATTTCCCAGTATCAAAATTAGAGTCTGTGTTGCAAATATGCACCACAGGAAACATTTCTGTGTTCCTAGTGTGCCTCTTGCGGCATCTCAAACTGCTTTGAGATGCCCCAACAGACATGTGCTTGCTCATCTAGATGCAGCCAATACATCAAATCAGAGAGCAATAATGATAATATCATGTTGTTATTAAATTTACAAAGTGGTTTTATTGTTTGTTATTATGCAATGCCATATACTTACTAGAAATCTCCAATACATTTGAATGGGCAGCAACCAAAGTATCACAGAGAACAGGCAATACGTCTGCAATTTTCTCAGCTACAATTGTTTTCATTCCAAAGGAATGTTAGACCAGGCAAAAGTGGCTGAAAATGTTTCATAACCCTCAAGTCTGACTGGGGCATATATTAAAACAGTAGTTTTCAACCTATGGCTTGCAAACAATATGTTGCCTTGAAGAACCTTCCCAGGCTGCTTGTGGTAACAAAAAATAAACTGAAGTTGAGGTTTACAGGGAGAGCAAAGTGATGTTGATGCAGCTCATACTGGCTCAGTAATGCTGCCCAGGAACCCAGTAAAGGCTGGTGGGGGCCGGAGGGGGACACTAAAATTATAGTATTCCCAGGAATGCTCTTACGGTAACTGTGAATGGTCGCCCTAATGTTACTATGCAGTCAGTTATGAGAAAGCACAAGATGGCTGTGGCAGCTCAATGCCAACTAAGAATTTCTGTGCACAAAGGACATTTCTAGCTGCACCGTTAAAGGAAATCTTATGTCCACTTCCTGCTACTTCAAAATGCAAAGGAATTTAATGCAACACTCTAAAATTCTTGGTTCAGATGACACACCCTTTATTAGATCAACTAAGAAACTGCAAAAATATTATCTTTCTTTGCGATTTCTTAGTTGCTCTAATGAAAGGTATCATCTCACTGACACAGCTACCCAATACATCCCTGAAACAAGGAATTTAATAGAAATGAAGACCAGAACCTGTGTAGCAGAGATTTGTGTCCATTAGCACACAGCAGCTTTAAATAATGTCTAATATAGGGGCTTAACTTGGGCAGCACTAACATTTTTTAAACTTCTCCATTCTTTAATCAAATGAAGAGTTTTAATTTCAATTTTTACTCTTCTTTTTCTGATAGGATTATAACAAAGAGAATTTTTGGACATCTTTACTTTTTTCCAGTGTTATTTATTTTTAGTATTACTTAACAGAAACTTTCCAGGTTTATTTCTATTACAAAATGTTCAGAACATAATTTTGCCTCTGGCCAAAATTCAGAATAGACTTTTGCTTGGGTTTTATTTCTAACCAGATGATTTACAAAAATTATAGGAAAAGGGGGTCTAACATGATAAACTTTTTAGTAAGATAGAATGGAGAGGTTGTTCTGAAGACCTGTTACCTTTTACCATGTCAAAAACCCATATCTTAAAGATTCTCTAAGTAAGAATTGACACAGTAGATCATTATGGCCTTGAAAGAGCTGCTGTGTGTCAACAAGATGTATTTTAAAGACTGTTAAGGGAAATACAGACTCTAGAGAAGTCATTATAGTCTCAACTGAACAAAATGATTCCATTGATTCTGTCACTTGCTTCCAATTAAGTTAGTCTTTTTAAAACAATTTCTTAAACACAAGCTTGAAAAAGTTATAGTACACAAAAATCTTCACTAGAAAAAAGATTTAAAACCCAGGAAGCCAGTTTAGCTTTTTAGATAACTAAACTAGTTGCATCAGATTGACTTGTATTAGTAGATACACTTTGTCTCAAAACAATAAAGAGTTTTTATCTATATATATATATATTTTATCACATTTGCTGTGATCTTCAGTCAAAACAGAAATAGTGGAAGATGGAATACAAAGTTTTATATCTGAAATCCCTATTTCTAGATTGTGTGAATTTAACTTGTATCTTAAGGCACTGTGTCTACTGCAGAGATGGTAAACTCACCTTGTGCTCCAGGCCAGATCTGGGTTGGATGCAGCACAGAATACACAACAGAGGCAGCAGCTCCAACTCTGACCCAGGGCATGCTGCGGTGATGAAGCAAGCTCTGGCTACCACTGTGTGCCGGGGGCCAGAGCAAGAGCCAACATGTGGCAGCTGGGGGGCCAGTGGCCAAGGAGATATGGCTTTAAAAGTGAAGACAGACAAAGCAGCTGGGGTGCAGCTGGAGCTACGTCAGCTCACACTCACCCTGCTGCCTCCAAGCACTATGTCTAGAAGGGCTCAAGGATTGTGGCACAGGCCTCTCTCCTCAGTCACACCCTTCAACTTCCAGTGGCTCCTGGGACTAGGGACAGAAGTTACACATAAACCAATTTAAGTGATCGGAAACTGGTTTAAACCTGTAGTAAAACAGAAGTTCAGTGCAAGTAAACTGCTTTCAAAATGGTCAAAACCGATTTAAGATAAAGCTGGTTGGATCAGATTTAACTGACTTAGGTCAAACAGGTTTATGGAACTTCTGTCCCAGATCTCGTCCTGGTTCCAGTTAACTCAGAGTCCCCCAGCATACCAGGATGCTTTGCAGCCCTGGGCTATGCTGTCTGCTAGAGTGGAGCAGAGACTGCCTCACTCCCATGCTCCTATTAGACTGCTTGCTGCCTGTGTCCCCCCTAGCCAGGATCTACATGGCACGTGGGGGAAAGGAAAGCCCCTGTGGTGGGGGCTTTTCGATCTTTGGCAGCCCTCTCCCCTTCCCAGTTGCTGATTACTTCAGCTGCTGCCCCAGGAGGGACAGAGAAGCAGTCTTCCTGGCTGGGTGCCTAGGCGCCCGTGAAGCCCAGCATGGACACACCAGAGAGCCCCTGCCTTGGAGCAGGGGGTTCTTCTCACTGAAGCCCAGAGTCCCCCAGCCTCGGGCAGTCCCAGGGAGCTGAGGGGAATTCTTCCTCTCCCAGAGCCCCAGAGCTGTTTGCCTTAGCTGCTCGGAGTCTCAGGAATAGCCTGGGGTAGCCTTAGGAACTGGTGGGAAATTATTCTGATTCTTCGCCAGCTGATTTTGCCTGAGCTGCTGTGAGTCTGAAGCAAAACTTTTTGCAGGGGACTGGAAGAATTTCCCTCCACTCTCTGAAGCTGCCCCAGGCTATCACTGAGACTTACGGCAGCTAAGGCAAGCAGATTTGGGGCTTGGGAAGAGAAGAATTCCCTTCAGCTACCTGGGGGACCCTGGGCTGGGGTAGAGGAAGCCCACCAAAGCAGGGGCTCTCCTGTGCCCCCATGCTGGGCTGCATGGGCAGGCACCTGGCCAGAAGGATGCCTCCTTCCCCGTGGCAGCAGCTAAAGCGATCAGCTGCTGAGAAGGGGGCAGGGGGCATGGATTTCCCTCAGCTCCCCAGGGCTGCCTGGGCTGGGGAACCCAGGCTGGGGGAAACCTCCGGAGGGGGACACTCCCCCAAAGTAGGCCAGCAACTGGATGAGGGGCTCCTCAACCCCCTGTGGGGGGCAGCAGAGAGTTGGGGGCATGTCTTGGGGAGACAATCAAGGACACTTGGCTGGACTGGCAACGGCCAGCAGGCTGGGAGACATGCTCTAGTTCACCTGCCTACAGGCCTGGGTCAGTGCAGGCCTCCCTCTGCCTTTTCCAACTGAAAACTGAACATCAGTTCAGTTGGTTATTGGTTCTACCTATGCAGCTTAGAGAAAATTGCCTAGATTGAATCAATTCTCAGGCTTTTTGACTGTCTGTGTTTAGCCCTGTAGCCTGGCAGGACAGATAGATCAGCTGCACAGGCCAGATGCAGCCTGTGGGCTATACATTTGATACCCCAGTCTAACGTACATGTACAATTCTCACATCTTGGTATTATCTTTCAATCATTTTTAAAAAAAGTATACCTAATGTGTTTCTATCTCTGTCACTTACAGATCAAGAAACTCGCACCTGGTTCTTTGATACTGATATCTATGTAACAACTGAAGCTGCATGCATACATACCCACTATCCAAAAAAAGGAATGCAAATGACAGTCATATACAATCTACTATACAGACAATACATAACAAAATTAAAAACGATAAAAGGTTTTTTTTAACCAATTATTTTTCACGTGAACTTCAATATTCTGCAATACCACATACCAGAAAAATTACTATAACAATAAACAATAAGGGAGACAAAATGGAATGACTATATTCAGCATGAATTTTCAACACAAAAAAGCTTAGTCTCCATAGTAAAATTACCTTTATAAATTACTGCAGTGACTGATTCTATGTATACCAATAAATGCAGCTGTTGGAAGACAGATTGATATGTCTCCCTTGCTTCAGTTACACTGAGAAACACCTCAAGGTGGTAAACAAGGTTCCTTTTTAATTAAACATCTCCTTGTGAATTTTTAAAATAGAAGTGCAAACAATAAATCATCTTTTCAAATTCACTGACACAAGAAACTAAGAAAAAAGCTTCACAACATACAAACACATTCAAGAGTGCATTTTTGTTAATATTTTTGATAGATTTGTTTGGATTTTACACTGGAGCCCACTTAAAATGTCTGAATTAATAAAATCAAATCTGGCTACCCTGCACAGAAGTATATAACAGCATGACAGGTAACTGTTGCTAATATTCAAAGCATTCTTAGCACAAAATAAGTAACTGAAAAGTTAAAGCAATTCATACCATAAATAAGTGGTCCTCAACTTTCACAGGCCCATGGGCAACAATACTGGGCAAGTAATGTGTTATGGGTGGGCACACAATTTGCTGTCACTTGTAACTTTAATTCTCTGTGGCTGCTTGCAATGTAGGAGGTTTTATGGACAACGTGCCTAAAAGCTATGGATTTGAAACTTTTGCCATAAACTTTCTACTTCTGCATCCAGAACACACAATCTTGCTGTCAGAAATATATTACATAACAACAAATCATGTGGATTTTGACCTTCAAATAAATCCTTTTCCTCAAACTCCCCAACAGGAGGCCAGAATAGACAACTCTTTCTCTTCGTTCCTATGTTCAGAGAGTTCTGAAAAAAGATTATATACTCTCTTCTTTACTGTAACGAGCTCCAGTTTTGGCTTAAAAGCACATTAGGAGTATGTGAGAGCAGGAATAAGTTTGTACAAAGCAGAGGCCCCCAAACTGTGGTATGTGCACCTCTGGGGGCACACAACACATCTCTGGCAGGTATGCAAGAGAAATTGCATAATGATGGATGGAATTTTAATTTTAACAATAATTGCCATTTAAGGGGTTAACTATTAAACCTATGCTGGGGGGGAGGGTACGTGGGCAGCTGGTAAGTCTGGAAGTGGTTACACAATAAGAAGCATCTTGGGACCCTCTGTACTAAAGGATACAAAAGAAAAACTAGTGGAAGTTTTAGGAAAACAAAAATTTTGGCTGTGTTCTAAGTAAATGAGATATTTTATGCGTTTCATTAGCTAATCACTGGGCATAAGTATTCAGTTCTAATACATAATGCTACTATATTAAGAAAATCTCCAACCCAGCAATGGCCTCTTTTGCAAAGAAAAGGATCTGCTTCTAAGCCAGCCAGGCATTTTACAAGCTGTTTGTTGCAACTCTTATTCTTTGTGAAACTGACTCAAATGCTCCACTCCTGAATGGACTTAAGAGCTGAAAAAGAACAGGATTTTCAATGTTTTTGGCCACTACTTTCATGAAGAGCAGGCATTCCCGAGTCAGCTGAAAAGTTCCATAAAAACAGGAACCTTGACAGCGATTCTTTTGAATTGCTGGTCATCACAGAACTGATTCAGAAGTCTCGCTCCTGAAGCAGCAACATAGGAGGGGCTCATGGACAGGTCTGCAAGCCATGGATTTAGGACTCCTGCCATGAAACCCTCCCCCCGCAGCCCTGGCACCTAGGTCCACCCCTGCCCCACAGGGACCCCTCAGCCATGCTGGTGCCCATCACTGACCCACAGCCCCCCACCCCTGCCAGAATGGGTCCCCATCTGGCCCCCAGCAAGCCCCACTCACCTCAAAGGCTCTAGGAGGGAAAGTGAGCCTAAGCCGGGGCGGGCAATTATTCTGGGCCGCTTACCAAGTTTTGGTAAGCTGTCAAGGACTGAATGGGTAGTTCTGCCCCTTGACAGGTGCCCCACCCCCTGGTTGCCATCTTGTGACCAGAAATCCTGTCCTCTAACCCCTGACCTTTGCCACCAGAAGTCCCTTCTCTTGCCCCCAGAAGTACTCCTTTCAGCAAGGGGCTTTCCTGTCTTAGAACTAATATTAAACTATACTAAATTATATTCTAAAAATCAAGCATCTACATTAATTTATTTTCAAAAAATATTTTTGTTCTGATTTATATGTGTTTGTGTAGTGTACACAGAGGTGATTGTACTATAGCTTAAAATGAAGTCTTACTCTTGTATATTGTGGGGGATGGAGGGCATGGGCAGTGGCTATAGGCTTGTGGGGGGCTGTAAGTGTGTGGGGGAGGGTGTGGGTGTGTGTAGGGAGTTTGTGGGGGGCATGGGTGTAAGGGTGGGGGTATGTGTGGATATGTGGGGTGGGGTGGGTATGGTGTTTGCAGGAAGTTGTGTGGGGGGGACTGGCTGGGGTGTGTGAGGGTATGGGGGTCTCTATGTATGGCAGTGCAAGGAGGAGTGTGGGTGCATGTGTATGGTGGGGTATGCATGTGAGACTCACCTTATGAACACACACACACACACACAAGTCCCTCCCTCCCTCATTGCACGGATGCTCCCTCACCCCCATTCCTGGCCCTGGGGCACATGCTCCTGCAGTCTGACCATGCAGCTAGGAACCATCTGGTGCAGGAGCAGCCGACAGAGGGCAGGGAAGCACTGAAAGCGGTGGGGGGGAGGGGAAAACAGTGGCAGCAAGCAGGTGCGCACAGCACAGTCACAGCCGGATGGGAACACGGGGTCCATGCCAGAGTCCCAGGGCCAGTGCTGGCAGGGCCCAGAGTGGGACAGCAGGAGCACAGGACCCAGGGCACACCAGGGGTCTATGAAGCCAGGTCAGGCTACATCAGCAGAGAGAAGGGGGAGTCAACCCGGGTCCAGAGCCCCTGCTGGCCCTGCCATGAGCTCCTGCTGCCCCACTGGTGCAGATTCTGGGACACTGCATGGTCCCCACTCTGCTGCCCAGCTTTCATTGTGCTCCACACACCCGCTCGCTGTTACTCTCCCCCTCTCCCTCCCACCACCACTTCCAGGCAACCGGGAGCATATAAATATTAATTTTTAAAAATTTTTAGGGGCCAGACAGAATGACCTGACAGGCCAGATCTGGTCTCTGGACTGTATTTTGTCTGTCCCTGCCCTAAGCCAAGCCCTGGTTGACTAACAGCCTCAGGCCCTGCCCCTTCCCACTCTCCCTCCCCTTTGAGACAGGGCTTAGGGTTTGGCACCCTTTTTGCAAGAAGCTCTTGCAGGCTGGAGCCCTGCCAGCCTGCAGAAAGCTCTTTGCAGAAGTGGAAAATCCATGGGTATCCCTGTTAAAATGAAAAATCTACTTTTTTCTCTATTAAAAGGGAAAATCTGGGGTTTTTTCTGTTTTTCCATGGGAAACGGAAAACCCGGACCCCTGTTCATTTGAAACAAAGAACACATTTCTTCTGTTAATTGACAAAATGGCATGACCCCAGAAAGTGTGAACTATAGTTATATGTACATTTGTTAACTTTCTTTTAAAGACTGTAAATTGGAGAAGCCTGAAAACACATGAAAATCAGAATATAATTTTTGTGGGAGACGTCCTTTTGTAAAAATTGCTTAGCACTTGGAAACTAATGTATTTTTTTTTCTACCACGTAAAACTTGACCTTAAATTATGTGATGCAGATTTGGAATGGATTAACAGATCTTTTCATATAAAACACAGATGTTGAAGTTCCACTATAAGGAAGTTCCACAAAATATACCAAAACCTACCTCAGACATCACAACATATAAATTATAAGGCGTTATCTGCTTGAGCATCTCTTGTATAAAAATTAAAAAATGAACAGATAAAACAAGTTCCTTGTGCAAGCTACTCTTGCTCCAGGCATATTACTATCTCAGGTGTTACAATTTCTAGCTTGGCTGGCATTATTGGATATATTTTATGCGTGTGAATACAACCATAGCACTTTGCTGGATGGAACCAGTATAATTGAACTTTGAATACATTATCTGTATTTGCCAGAAGGGGAAAAACATCTTCTCAGTTTCATTGTGCCAGCAAAATCTACAGCAATACTGAATCTCAATTGGAAGTCCGAAGTCAAAGGGGAGACAGAAAGTGATGAAGGAAGATAAAACATACAAGAGAAAGTCCTTAAATGCTAAGGCATTAAAAGTTCAATTAAAACAGAAACAAATTTGAGAGCAAATTATTCAACATTTAAAATAATCACAACATTAAAAAGGAGAAAGAAAAAATATCAGTCTCTAGCAAGCTGTTAAAGATCCACTGAGGTGCATCAGTGAACAGCTACTAACATTCTTAATATATACAATTTAATAAATGGAACACAACAAATTAACCATCCATAGTCTGGCATAGGCACTAGAAAACTTCTGGGAGATCAGATGAAAAAGAAGAAACTGAACAAAGAGTAAAGTCCTGCCTTCATTATTTTTTATAGACAGTTCCTGCTATCTTTATCATCAGTTCACACACACATTTAGTAGCATCAGGAGTCGTAAAAGACAAAAGCCCTCTTGCTCTAGCAACCATTTTCAGCAACGTGCCAATTCAAGCGGCTTAGCAAGTCTAACTAAAATAATCATGAAAATGGCTGACAGAGCAGGAGAACTGTCTATACTAAGACGTAATTTTGCCAACAGCTGTGCAACTAAACCAGTATTAGAAGTGATTATTTTTGTGAAACTTTAGTGTAGATGTGGCTTAAATGGGTAACATCAATGCTATATCACAGAATCATAAACAAGTAGAGTTGGAAGGGGTCTTTGCAGGTCATCTAGTGTCCAAACCACTGTCTGATGCAGGATCATCCCTATCCAGCCATCCTATATACACTCTTGTTTTAAGTTAGTACTGAACTATAAAAACAACCTTGTCACACAAGTGCAAGGCAAAGCACCCTAACCTGCCACAGGTAAAGCAGGGGAAAAACAGTGGTTAGTGTCCTGCTGCTGCAAGGCTTGTTAAAATATGCTTGAGAAAGGCAAGGAAGAGGGCCAGACCCCAGCTACAGAGGAAGGCAAAGATCCCCCACAGTCTATCAATAGGACCATGGGGTAAAATTCCTTCCTGACCCCAAATATGGCAATGAGTCTGACCCTGAGTAGAGTGCCAGACCCTATAGTCAGGAATCTCTGGATTCAGACACAGCAGGAACATCATTACACCCAAGTCAAAATCTCCACAGACTAGAGTCAACACCCAAAGCTTCTGAGGAAAATGAAAAAGAAATCCTGACATGTAGCAATAGGAAAGGGGAAAAAGCACAGAAAGATAGGAAACACCAGTAGCAGAACATAGGCATAGCTACACCTAAGATCATCCTTAACCAATGCTTATCCAACCTCTTGAATATCTCCAGTGTAAACTTTGCTGAAACTTCAAGCCATTGGTCCACATTCTGCTCTCTACAGCAGAGAGAAAAGGTGTTCTCGTTCTTCTTTACAGCAGTCCTTCAAATATTTAAATACTGCTATCACATGCCATCTTAATAGCTTTTCCACAAACTGAAAACACTTATATCCTTCAACCTCTCCTTGTATGACATGCCTGCCAAGCCCTTTATCATTTCTGTCACCCCGCCTCTGAAACCTCTCTAACTTCTTCATGTGCTTTTTCAAACACAAAGCCCTAGACTGCACACAACACTGGATCAGGGGTGAAAGCTGCAGGCCAAAACAACCCCAATCCAGTGCAGGGCAGGACAGGTGGCTTCAGCAGTGTATCAGCAGGAGATGGCTTTCCCCCTGCCTGTAGCAGGGCCAAACAGCTGAAAACTGTGCCTGCGTCACTGCCACTTCCTCCAGCTCCACACTATCCACCTGTGGTGCTGGCACAGCTCCCACCCAGCCCTCAAGAACTATACTAGGACCAGGTATTCGCAAACTGTGTCCACACTGCTGTTGCTCTTCCCTACGCTCCCAACTGTGGTCTAATGGGTGGTTACAGTGGTGTGGCTCTTTACGGCCCAGCTCTGGCACAGGCAAAGCCTGCTGGCTCTGTGAGCTGGATCCAGCGATTCCACAAAAGCTGTTGCCAACCCCTGTTCTAGATGAGGCCTAATCAGTGCTGAGTAAAGAGGCCCTACCACTGCCTGTGTCTTACACTTAATACTCCTATTGATACAGCTCAAAATTTAATTGGCCTACTGTGTAGCTGAATCACACTAGACCAGGAACGACTCATGCTCCTGGCAGCTGGGGGGGGCACAGCAATGGCGGGAGCATGAAAGCGGCGGCAGGAGTGCAGCAACAGTAAGCAGGGGAGCTTCCACAGACGCCACCATCACTGTCGGTGGCGGGAGAGGGGACGAGTGCCGACCAAAGATTAGTGACCACCCACATGTGCCATTGACACTGTCAGCGGCGTCTTTTGGTAGGGGGCGCACCGCCCTGCTCAGGGGATGCACGTGCACCCCCTAAACGTCGCCCCTGCACTGGAGACTCGTATTGAATCTGTGATCCACCAAGACTTCTAAATCCTTCTCCATAATGCTGCCATCTGGCCAGTTGTTACTCATTTTTCATTTGTGTTTGTGATTACTCTTCCCACGATATAGCACTTTACACTTCTCAGCACTGAACTTCACCCTGTCAGCTCCAGCCTAGCTTTCCAATCTTGCAAGATCCTTCTGACTTACACTCCTGCCTTCCAGTGTGTTTGCAACACTTCCGAGTTTCATGTCATCTGCTAATTTTCTAAAGAAGCTCCCAATTCCAGCACCTAAATTCAATACATTGAACCACACTGGGCTCAGGACAGACCCCTCAAAACCTCCTGCCAGTCTGACATGGATATACTCATAATTACTGCTTGCTTACAGCTATTGAGCCAATTGTCTACACACCTTGTAATAGTTTTGTCATGTAAGTCAGAGGTGACAAACTTATCTAGCCCGGGGGCTGTACCAAAGACCAGACTGGGCCCTCAGACGAGAATCCACATGCCGGATCTAGCATGCGTCCTGGAGCAAGCACTACTTGCTGCACGTGTCCCAAAGCGCCTGCTCCAGGAGGACCGTGCTGCATGCAGCACTTGCTCCAGTCACTCCAGAACCACGCCACACGCGGTACCTGCCTCAGCACAGGGCTGTACCATGCTGAATCCACCATACATCACAAAGTTCCTGGAGCAAACACCACATGCACTGCAGCACCTGTGCTAGGACCACTCCAGGACCATGCAGGCTGCTCCTGCACTGCACCAGTTACACTGGCTAATCCAGGAGGCACAGAGCAGATGCACGGTCCTGGAGTGGCTGGAGTGATGCATGACTGCAGTGACAACATGTGATATTCCGGAGAGGGTGCTGTATACAGCACTTGGGGTCATCCAGCACATGCCACATGCTGCCTGTGGGACAGCTACAAGCCCCAGAGGCAACACCAGGGGCTGGATGATAGAGTTTCAAGGGCAGAATCTGATCCACAGGCCATTCCTTTGACACCTCAGATGACACTGAAGGGACAATGTCAAATTAAAAAAAACAAACTTTTCTATATGAGAAATATTTCACCCACTGGTATCAAAAACAATTCCTAAGGCCAATTAAACTGAAAGACATAGGGGAAAACATTATTCCACCTCTCCCCCAGTCCGTTTACTCTTTGTATTAAACAATCCATTCTCCGTATGCCATGCATATAATGGAGTATCGCCTAGTTTTGTGAGGTCTTTTACACAGTAACACAGAACAGAATAGTTACAAAGATGGGAATGTTGTTATACAGCCACACAGCCTGGCAAAGGGACATTGTTAGCTAAGACAGTATTTTAAAAACAATAAGCGCAGTTTTTAAAATGGATCAGATCACAGGACATCAGTATATTTTTTTCTCCAAAAATTCTTTCAGGCATTGTAACCCTACATGCTACTTGTCCCAAGCTTAAATTAAACAAAAATGAAGCAAAGACGTGACTATTTTTTTGCCTAGTTGCTAAACTGTTGGCTTTTTTAAGTACAATTCATCTTTCTAAACCAGGGGCAGGCAAAATGCACTTTCAAGCAGCTCACAGCACCTACCAACTAACTGTACCCCACCGAGCCCTTTTGCCCACAAGGGTGAGAGTGAGGTGCTCACATATACACCCCACCCCCAACATACCCTACTGCACCTCACTCCCACATTTGTGCTGGAAGGGCCTTGCCCAGCCAGCAAGCAACTTCAGTGGCTGCTGCCACTGCTGTAGCCACTGGGAGACCTGTTTGGCTTCCTAGCATCCCCCTCACTCTGGACAGCACGTAGGGAAGCAGCGGGGGCAGGGGCAGCAGGGGAGCTGCAGCTGGGTGGGAACACGGAGCATGGGGTTGGGGCTGGCAGTAGCGCAGTCTGCGCCAAGGGGAGCAGTAGCATGTGAAGTTTGGGTGGGCAGAGTGTAGGTGTAAGGGAGGATGGGGAGGTGTGCCCCCCTCCACAGCTCCCCCATGGCACACAGCCCCCAACACGGGTGGTAGCAGCCGCAACACTCGGAGACAATCGGAGCACTTGTGCCTGGAGCAGACACTGCCGCCTGGCGGTGCATGGCTTCAGCCAATGCTGCATGTTGCAGTGAGGGACGCAGCCTGGCTAGGCCATGTCTTATCACCCGGGGTCCCTGCCTCACATGGGCAATTCCCACACTCATGCACCACCCGAAGGAAGCTCCACACACTGGAGCCGGTTGCTTGTACCACCCCCTGCCGCGCAGGTCCCAGGGCTTTGTTAGAAGTGGAGGGGAGCCCCAGGCCCTGCTTTCCTGTAGTCCCAGGGCCCAAGCAGCAGGGAGCAGTGAAGGCAGCCAGCTCCAGTGCGTGGAGCTTCCCATCAGTGGCATGCAAGTGTGGGAACTGCACATGTATGGTGGGGAGCCCTGGTGATGGACGCAGCCCACCCTGATTGTGCTCTTTGGCACAACGTGCAGCACTGGCTAGAGCCGTGCACTACTGGGTGCCAGCGCTGACACCAGGTACAAGCACCCCACCTGCTCCTCCTACCAACCGCAGCAGGGGCTGAGCACGATGGGGTCCACACACCCCACAAACACCATGCACTCACACCCAGCCCTCACAACCACCCACATATACATACCACCCAACACACCCAGGCCCCCACACCCCACCACATGCACACCCCCACACAAGCATACACCCCCCCACACCCACATGACTTTTAGTGTGTGATTTGTCTTTTTTCTGGTTCTAAGATGGCAACCCCCTGCTGAAAGGAGTATTTCCAGAGGGCAAAGGGAGGAACTTCTGGTAGCAAAGTTCAGGGGTTAGGGGTGAGACTTCCAGTCCCAAAATAGTGACTGGGGGGTAGGGCACCTGCAAAGGGGGTTTACTCATGCAGCCCTTGAAAGTTTACCAAACCTCAATAAGCAGCCCAGCCCTCCAGCTGAAATAATTGCCTACCCCTGCTCTAAACTATCTTCATCATCATACATGACTAAAAATAAGCTAGATTCAATCTTTCCTAGCTTTGCATGTGCTCACATTGAATTTAAATGACAGAAAACATTAGGAAAAAATGTTTAGCTGCAAACCAATAAGTACGTTTATAAACCATTAACATTCAACTATGGATCACAAATGGAGTACAGTTTCTCCCCCATCCCCCACCCTCATTCTACATTTCTTCTTGGCCTCATTTTTTTGTTCAGTTGGCCAGAACTTTTAAGATTGGGACTATTACCCTGTCCCCACTCCACAGGACCTAATTTGAGGAAAGTCTCAGGAATTAATCTGAATGTACCCAAGCAATGAAGCTTTATTTTGTGGTTCATCTCAGATTCAAATTATTGGCACTGGATGCATCTAAACGTGCCCCTATGGCACCCATTGTTACTGAGCTATCCAGTGCCAATAATCTGAATCTGCACCGTCATTCAGTACTTCCAGAACAAATTACTACCTGATAGCTCAGTAGCAATGGGTGCCATAGGGGCATGTTTAGCAGTAACAGCCAGTACTGCACCACACAGTTATTTTTAGCTGCTATGTCACTGTAGCAATGCATAAGTGAGGGAATGCATTGCTATGGTGACGTAACAGTGGCATCGCAGTTTTTGCATCATATGTAGACACACACACACTATGTAGAAAATCTCTTGGACTTTTTATTCTATGAAGACCTACACACAGGTAAACTTTTTTCTGTTGTTCTGGGGTGCAGGAAGGAAAGGTGAGCAAACAAATAGTATTAATCACGTTCCTTTCAGGTTAGTGGGGGGAAACCTAGAAACCAAGTGGTTTGCATGAAACCCACCAAGCAAGGAAAGAACATGTCCTTCTGTACTTCCACTTAGCATTTTTTCTCCAACAAGAAAAGCAGCAGAAAAACAGATGTCAAATGGGTATTTCAGTCTGACTGCAGCTCTTGCCAGGACAGAACTCTCTGGAGAAGGGAAAGAAGCTGCAAGGGGACAGGCAACAAGAAACAAAGACAAACTGCTTGTTCCTGCTACCCAAGTATTCCTAGCAGCAGTAAAAGTTCATTCTAGCAATAGTAAAGACAGAGCTGCTGCTGCCACTGAATGTTTTCTTCTCCCTAAACTACTTGCTACTGTATATATTAGATGTGTATTTAGAGATTCCTCTGAAACAAAATAAAGGTGAAAATAATGACAATAAGGACAATTACCTTTACTGTGGGAGCAAAGGCCTGGTGACTAATGCAAATGCAGGTATAAAAAAAGAATAATACATCCCTTTCAGAAATGAAGTAAAAATCAAGCAGTTCAATGCACTGAGGGAGACTGAATAATGTACACCCCAAAATCCTGAAAGAACTGACACATGAAATCAAAGGTCTGGTAGTAAGTACTTTTAATACATCTAACAAGTCAGATGTGGTACTAGATGACCAGAGAATAGCAAATAGAGTACCAATACTAAGAAGGGGGACATAAAATGATTCTTGCTAATAGAGAATGGTTCATCTAAAATAGTTAGTACACAAGATTTAGAACAAGTTTTGAAAGAAAAATAATTAGGGACATGGAAGTAAAGTGGTAAAGTTGGATAAAACGTGACAACAGTTTATCAAATATAAATGATGTTAGAATAGCCTCATGTCAACTTGATATTTATGTGACAAATTTTCTAGATTGTGCTTGAATCAAGATAACTGATTTTCCAATCTTTCTGCACCTCAGCAAAGCATTTGATACAGTGCTACATGTGAAATTATTAGTTAAAACAAAGCTGGGAATTAGTAAAAGAACTGAAAATGTAAGTAACCAGTGGCAGCTAAATGGGAGCTGATAAATGGTTGCTTTAAAAAGGGAGGAACTGGTCCTGAATGACATTACTAATGGAGTCTTCCTCAAGGACAGAACTTAGGACCAAAGTTATTTAATGATTTCATTAACATTTTTTACATAAAATTTAGGTGCATGCTAATTAAACTGCTAACAGGCAAAACCTGGGAGGCCTTCTCAATACAGAGCATAATTATTTTTGTGAATTCTTTAAAGTGGTTTTAAACATCATAAACATAGAAGTTCAAGTATTAAAATGAAGCACTGAAATGGAAGAGAGTTTCTCTTACCTTTCCAACAGGTTGTGAATGGCTTTGAAGAGCAGAGTCCTACACTCATATGAAAGCCCATTCTCCCACAGTCCTTCCTCCACCACTGCAAAAATATGCAAAATGTCAGTCAACATGTTCAGAAGGGGGAGGTTTAAACAAGAAAAATAAACATATCTGTAACAGTTGATTTTTAAAGTATAGTTCATCATTCAAATATCTTCATTACCATACATATCTGAAAATAACCTAGATTCAATACTCCCTAGCTTTGCATGTATTTGCTTTGAATTTAAATGACAGAAAATGTTAGGAAAAAATGTATAGCTGCAAACCAGTAAGTACATTCATAAATAATTAATATCATACTATGACTCAGAAATGGAGTAACTTTCCCCCTATTTTGGGTTTCATCTTGGCATCATTTTTCCACACCTCTTCTCCAGCATGCCTGTGTGTGTTCGTAATCTTGTTTACACGGTGAAACCAGTAAGTTACAGAATCTCTCTTAGTTACATTGCAATTGGAGATGTAACACACAGCCACTTACAGCAGGGAAGCTGTGGCAGCACAGACTTGAGTATCGGCTACCCACCTAAGGGTCCTGAGAAACCTTATATATAGGACAACTATATTATTTTTTTAAGGACATACAGGAGACTGCACCCTCCCTCTCTCCACCAATCCCTGCCCCAGGCAGGAGGAGTAGTGCACAGCCCAGCATGCCAGCTGCTTCCCAGAAGGGTGCCAAAGGGCACTATAATACAAGTTCATCCCAGGCACCCCACACCCACCCACCCAACCATACATATATGTATGCACAAGCAGCCCACACTCACAGCAGTGGTCTCCTCCCACCCCACCCTGGCCGATCCCAGCCCCAGGCAGGAGGAGAGGTATCCAGCCCAACCCACCCCTCTGCCTCCAGCCATTACTCAGAAGGAGCCAGGTAGTACAGGTGGGGTGGTGCCAATCCAGGTCCATTTTCATCAACTGGTCGGGATGGCCTACAAAATCCAGGACTGTCCTGGCCAAACCAGGATGTATGGTCACCCTACTTATATAGTACACATTGAAGCCCACGCTGCTCCTGCTTTCACTGCTGCCAAGACCCGTAGCAGCTACATTAAAAAGAGCTCTCGGATGCCTACGTGTACCGCAATAAAAGCTGGCTACCAGAGAGTAAGAACTTATTCATTTAAGATCTGTCTGCTGATCAAATAGAAACATATTTTGCAGTCATGTTTTCATGTACAGGCAAATTTAAAAAGTACAGAATAAAAATTGAATACCTAAGCCATCTTGAAAAGCCATACTGTAACCTCTGAACAACGGCAGGGTAGGTAACATACAGGCTTTAACTAATGTGGTTTGCTGTATACTCGGAATGTTTGAAGCAAAGCTTCTGAAGAGTTCTTTCTGTACATAAAGTACCAGTACTACCAGTTACGGGTATGTGTAGCTCCAAAGTCTCAAATTTTAATGTTGATTTTATTTCCTCTATTCTTCAACCTGTATAATGCACTAAACATCAAAGGGATAGATCAGAATTCTGTAAAAGGAAAGACTAAGAGCCACTGACATCAATAAGAACAGAACACATTTTTAAGTATCTGAATCCATGAAAGGTTTATTGCTCAAAAAGCACAGCCTGTCAGTCCTTTCAGAGCATGAGTAAAGAAGGTAGTATCTGAAACCCCTCTTATCAAACAGTATAGTAAATTTCTCAGGAGAAAATGCAGGCAAGTGATTTATGGTCAAAATATATGCCACATGACTTCTGCTTCTCCCTCTGTAAAATCTATAGCTATGGACACTCAATCCTTAATGGAGATCATTATTATTTGCAAAGGCTTTGTAATTCTAAAGTCAATGGCACGCTACATGCAAAGTGCTGTTAAAATTGTTATTTGTTAGATATAGCACCACAATGCCCTAAATATCACTTAAAAATAGAACTATGAAACTTCACATTTTCTTAATATTGTCAGAACTGCTGTAAAAGCATAATTTAAATTATTGTGGTGTTGAAAGCAAGAGATAAAATTCAGTCTTTCCAAGTGCTGTCATATACACATGAAAAGCATAACATGCCCAAAGAATTAATACAAAGGACAGCAGTAGCTGATCCAGGATGCTGAAAAAGGGGAGGGTGGTGAAGATAGAGAACTCATTATGCATGCACAGTGAGGTCAGTGCACATGCATTCACTGGACAAGAGCAAAGCTCTAAGCAGCAAGGAGTGGGGAAGAGTGCAACCGCATCACCACATGCCCCCTGGATCTGCTCTTCAAACACAGTGAAAAATATTAGAAGATAAAACTTAATCTGCTGACTAATGCATTTTCTGTAAACATCAATATGGTTGCTAAATTAGCATTAATGTTATGCAAATGTCTAACAATAAAATAGTAAAGAATTTCCATTTAAAGTAGATACTGAAGAATCAGAGGGGGAAAAATACTTACCATATTTTGTTCCACAGAACACACCCCAAAATAATATGCACCTTGTTTTTGAAAGAGAGAATAAAGAAAAAGAGTTTTTTCCAGAGTTATGGCTGCAGAGAACAGGGACAAACCTTAACCTTCATCTAACTCAATCTCCCTTCCCTGCTTAATAAAATCCTAGCTACTCTTGAAGACTGGTCTCCACAGGTGAATCTATGTTTCTAAAAAGAACTAAAGATTCTCCTAGGGTGTAAAATAGGGGGAGAGAAATCAGGAGCACCTAGCAGGCAGCAACATAGCCCTAAGAAAGGTTAGCTTGATTAGTGGAACATCTAAACCATTAAACAGGTAAGATGATCATTAAGAGCTCTGGAGTAAAGATAAATGACCCATTATGCCAACTGACTCTCTCAGCTTCCCGACAGTAATGCAACAGCTCCTGCACTATGGAGTAGGAATCAAAACAAGTTCAGAAAATCAGCTTCCCTCCTTGGGGGGCTGATTTTGGGGGAAAGTGTGTGTTGTATGCAAGAAAATATGACAATTTCTTTTCTGAGACTTACTTCTTTTCCAGCTGCAGATATTTAGGCCATTTCTCCCTCTTGATAATATCAGACATAATATTTGACACAAGGCAGCACCATGTGCAGATATGCTCTGAAGCAGAGGTAACTAACACGTGCACAGTGCCACAAAATTCCCAGCTTGGGAGCAAGTATGCACAGAATAATGTAGCATGTTTCACCATGGAGCTGCCTTATGTGCTACAAAAATACTCTAATACAGTGGTTCTCAAACAGGGTGTCTCATAAGACCCTTTCAGGGGGGCCAAGTGTGCCTTGCACATAGCCAGATACCCTAAAGCAGACAGGAACCGTTGCCCTTCTTGGTCTGACCCCCACCTTCCTCTTGGAAACAGACTCACAGAGCAGGTGCAAGTGTTCTATTTGTTTCTGTTTCCAGGAGGAGCATGCGGGACCAGATTATGAAGGGTAACAACAAGAGTGGGCTTGCCTGCATTAGGGCTATGGACAGACATTCAAAAAGCCTAAGCTTGAATTGATTCAATCTTTGCAGGTTAGTCTAACCTGCCTAGGCTGAACTGGTTTGCAAGTGTACAGACATTCCCTCTAGAGTGAGAAAATACAGGCACATGCCTGCAGTGGCTCAAGCTAGAAGCTGGATGGGGATTAGAGCAGCCCTCCCTTCCTTTCCATAGTGCTGAGCTGAGGGGGGCTGTGGCCAAGCCCTGGGAGGACGCTCTAATTAGAGAGAGGTTTAAACCCCCATGCTGCCTGCACAATCCCAGGTTTTTGCCCGCTAGCTGCTCATGGGATGGGAGTGTTGCCAGACCCCAGCCCACTGCTAGCATTCTGAGGCAAAGTGGGGGTGTGGAGTGCATGCATCTGTTGATGATACTGAGCTTTTTAATGTCTCTCTCCCTGCTTCTTTATACTGTCTGCAGCAAACCTGGTTTATGTATACTGAACTTACGTTCTGTTACAGGTTTAAACCAGTTTCTGATCACTTAAATCAGTTTATGTATGTCTGTCCCTAACGTAGGAGTAGAGACCCACTCAGGCAAGCTAGGGAAACGTAACAGTCATTCTCAAATGAGGTGCTTCCAAATTAAAAGTTATGGAGAACAGACCTGAATCTAAAGTTCTGAGAAAACTGCCCTAAAATTTCATCAAGTATTACAGTCCTTGCCCACCCTGATTCACCTTTTGCATCAAATTATCCCCAAACTTCATTGAAAAACTGAATTTCTGCTTCTTGATCAAGTTCTTAATGACCCTGTTTCATCTGCACCCATTATATATATGGATTCATGAAAAGGTAATCACAGATTTGCAAAAGAATTAGGTCTGACAGCAAACAGTGAAGGAACAGTCAGTCCCAGAAATAAGTCAGGCAGGCAGGACACGCTGAATTCTTTCACAGCCTGAGACAATCTGGTATAAGAAACAAGAAAAACTACAACGGAAGAAAAATGATTATGATAAAAAGGTGGCTTTGTCTCCCAGACAACTTTAAAATTTAAAGTAGCCTTAATTTATTTTGCTGCATAGAGCACCTTACTTCTGTGCTTAGGACAGGAGATCAAGTCCTTACTGCTTTATAAAGCTGTTGCTGCATCCCCAGCAGCTTTTCAATTTCTACTCGTCTTTCAGACCCAGGCAGCAATATAGGAACCTACTAAGTAGGCTCACATCTTTTCTGGAATATATTTGTCTTTTGTTACTTAACGTTTTAGTGGAGACCAGTCCCAGTAGCGCTGGAAGGGTAGGGAGCTTCTTCAGGGCTGGGATCCTGCGGGGGTGACAGCACAGTCCAGAGCCAGGGCAAAGCTGCAAGCTGCTGGCTGCATGCCCTGGGCAAAGACATGCAGGCAGCAGATCGCAGTTCTGCCCTGGCTGCAGAGCACCTCCCCACCCAGCCATGTACCCTGCCAGCACTGCTGGGGCCAGTCTTCATGGAAGCCCTGGCTCCAAACTGTCACAGCACCTCTACTGCAAGGGTCGTCATGAAAAATGGCAACAGTGATGTGGGCAGGGGCTGCTGAGAAATGGAAGTCCAGCCACCGGCCAGATCCGCCATTTTTCCCATCCCTGTTCTAGTGAAATTTTTAATCTGCTTTGCCCAAGACCTGATCGAGGCAGGTATTACTGTGTTCAAAATGACAACCTGAAAAGAAGCCCAATCCATTCCTGAAACTTATGTGACCTACTCCCTTGGATTCTGAGTGCAGGTTTTACTTTTGGAATAAAGAAACTTTCCTCTAGTTCCTTTTGTTATGAGTAGGCAAATGTTGAGATTTTATAAGGGATTTTATTAGTCTGTCCTTCCTTGGATGTCACTGCAGTTACTTTGACCGGTTCTGTTGATTAATCCACTCAAACAATATTCCCTGTAAAACTTGAGATATACAGTATTCACTTTTATTATGTATCCTCCAAGGCTGAAATTAAAGAGTTGGTGCTTAGATACTGAACCTGGCTCTTGATGCCAGTCTAATGAAACCTATGCATAATATTATACATATATTAGCCAGGGGCATCATTTTTATTACCAGTTTGAATATCAGTTTAAATATTAAATTCTTTTCATTTCTGGTGGCTGCACACTTTTTATCTCTCTGTAGTTCACAGTCAGGCTTTCTAAAGAACTGAAGAAACCAAGTCCTTTGTGAAGATGCCTCCCTATCTTCCTAGCTGGATGGGAAGAGACCCAATAAAATTGATATTCTGAGGAAGAAAAGAGATGAAGGATGTTTTTTCTTGCTCTTGCCCCTAACCAAGCCATAAAAGCTAAGGTGACATTGCATGAGGCAGAAGTACAACCGAAGAGCCAAGAGAAAATCCTGTAATCCCTTGGGATATCTGAACTATCTCCAAGATTTGCATGAGCAGACCTTCAACCCAAAGTATCTCAGATTAAGAAAAATGTGAGAATAAATGTATTGCTTATCATCTTGTATTATGTATAATGTTGTACAGCACTTGTAAGTAATATTGCCAAGTTAGAAATTATTGTTTGTACCTATTTATAACATAAAGACTGGAAGCTTCCGCTCTCTAACAGGTCTTTCTAGAATATAATATAAAGTCTTGACGTGCCTGCTTTCGCTGCAGGACTACTAAGAGAAACAGAGAAACATGGGATCATGACACCAAAAGGAACTAAAGCCTGAACAAATGAGGCAAATTAATTTTTATTCAGAATGTTTAAAGCTTTGGGGAAGGAACTGGAGGGTGTGTGTTTATTTTTAACACCTATTTTACACAACATCTTGAAAAAGAGTCCACAGAAAAGCTCTCTTCAGAAACTGATCCATATCCTTGCCCCTTCAGGCAAGGGGGAGAGAGGGAAAAAAATAAATCACACAATTATTTCACTTATCTTTAAAGTCTGTACATTCATATATAACTTATTTGCAATCCCAGAAGCAGTTGGTATCAGAATTTGGTCTGATGCACATGCAAATCAAAAGAGAAGGTATATGGTTCAAACTGCCCCAAAAAAGTGCCTTGTACAAAAAGAGCCCAAGCTACTGCCAGTTACCCTGTTCAATTTTTACTAAGTAAAAATATCTACCTAAAGAAAATGATTAAGTGGTTCCTATTAGAGAGTTCGTATTTTAAGCTGATCTTTAATTTTCAAATCAATGTTAAGTGTTACAGCAGAGCTAGAAAACTATCTGGATCAATATTATGCATTATATCCTTGCAAACTGTGAATGTTGGAGTCAACACTGTCTTCCTAATATCAATAAGACACTGTACAAATTAAGGCGCCAAAAAAAGATTATGTTAGTTCACAATAAAGAATCAAAATGAAACTAACCAAAATAGATATACAGTACAAAGCAAAACTATACCGATTAATAATAAAGTTTTACAATAATATAGCATGGAATTATATCGCTATTTTTGATTTTTCTAAACTGTTGTTACTGAAAACCACATAGAACTCTCAAACATATTTAAAATTTTATCTTGTTACAGTTTAACATAATTACATTTGACTTCACTTAAGAAGTCAAGAACACAAACATCAGAATCCGCATTTACATTTAGAGAGTAATTCAAAATATTAGGCAATATTGACCGAATTTAGGAAACAGTAACAGTCAAGAGAAACTGTATCGAACTCACCTGTGATTTCATGCTATGTCACATTGTATTAAAATAACTTTTCACATGAAGTTCTTCAAAAACCGTTCTACCATTCAACTGATTACAAAAATGGGAAAAAATGTATAACCAGTTTTGATACGTTCAAGTATAATCCACTATCTCAGAATTGTTTTCTTAGGTTTTCTCCTACAGTATTCACAATAAACCATGCAACCCAATCTCATTCCTATTCAGGGAATTCTATCATTACTTCCGATCTAGATCAAGGACCTACTGCCAGAGCTGTCCCTTGGTGGGGAGCGAATCAGGGCTACTGCCCTGGGCCCCACAGGCAGTGCCACTGGCACTGCCAAGGGTGCTACCATTCCGCGCGGCCACCACGTGCCACCGACTCCCTGCTGCCACCCTCCCCCCAAGGCTGATATGCCCCAGGCCCCTCAGACCCCTAGAGTCAGCTTTGCCTACTGCCTTCTTTTTCCTAGGATAGTGGTTCTCAAACTTTTTTTTTTAAAGACCACTTGAAAACTGCTGAGGGTCTCAGGAGACCACTTAATCTCCATCGCCAGAAAAAATAAATCAAATGCAGGGCCAAGTACAGATATTCTCAATTGTTCCGCAACCTTTGTGCAGACCACCTGAATGGAGCTTGCGAACCAGTGGTGGGCCACAGTTTGAGAACCTCTGTCCTAGGATATTTATTTTCCTGGTAATCACATTAATATTATACAAAGACATTGGTATAAAACAGTCTCGGCTGAATTTCTACCATATACACAATTCTTTTCCAAGATTTTTTACCATATGTATAATTTTTTATTATATACTAGGTGCCTATGCAAGATGCTTCACTGCGCAGTTAACAAATTGACTGCACAGTAAAGTGTCACTGTCTACATGTGCAGGCATGAACTGCACAGCTAATTAATCTACTGTGTAGTTAATTAGCTACCTGCAAATGCAGGTAAAGATTAACCACGCCATACTCACTATGCAGTAACATACATGTAGACAGCAATCAGAAGTAAATTTGCTCCTGGTCAGCCCCACCACCAGAAATGCCACCCTCTGCCTAGCCTGGCCTTTTTAACTGTGTGGTGACCCCAAGGACCTGTGCCACTTACTTGCCTCTGGTCACGAGGTCCCACAGCAGAGGCTCCAGGCCATCTGCAGCACCCTGCCCAGATCCCCAGCACAGCCCCACCTCCTGCCTGCCTATCTCACACAATGTCCCTGCAGGTTCCTGCCCCGGCCCAGACTTTTGCCCGCAGCCCAAAGGCCATCAAAGGAGCCACACTGGCATTGTTCCCAAAGCCATACACCACCTTCCAGAGAGTGTAACTGGTCCCAGGACACAACCGCAGACCTCACTGCACAGTGGAGCAAGGCCGAGGTCCAAAGCTAGTTCACCCGGGGCAGATACTCCAATACCCACATCTCTGAGGGCCTGGTGCCCTGCATGTGGGAGAGGTGGCACAACTGGTCAGCATGTTAGTGCCATAAAGGTCAAAGCCCTGCAGCCACACTGGCTCAGTGTCAACAACTACAACTGCTGGTCAGGGGCTGCCCACAGGAACATGCCCTTTATGAAGTAGTTGGAATGCTTTCTCATGCCCCAGAACCCTGGGCATAGCTGCACCATGTTCTCCAGGAGAGGTGGCCTACTGGAGTCTCCGCTATGGCCTGGCAGTGGTGACAAGCCATCACCCATCCCACCATTATCCAGCAGCTCCAGCAGCCTAAGCCAGCACCTGCCCCGCCAGCTCTGGGTGTGCAGTCCCACCCAGGAGGCCCTGATGCATTGGGAGAAGCCCAAGGCATGAATCCCTACCACCGCCTCCAGAGGGTCATGGACCCTGAGGACGGTGTGCCCCAGCATGTACTAGAGGGTGCCACAGACTTCCTCCAGGATGGCCTCCCTGGTAGTTACCTTGCCCAAGTTGAAGTGGTAGCTGACATAGCGCAGATTCATGGATGTGGCCAACTTGAGCAGGGTGCTGGCCAGCTGGGTCTACGTGGGGAGGGGCAGGCTCATGGTGGTGGCCTGACACTCCAGGTGTATGCAGAGCTGCTCGAGGAGCTCCTGGAAGGTGGTCCAGGTCATCCAAAAGGACTCCAGCTCCTCCCAGGTGCTCTGGATAACATGCAGCCACTAGTCCTGGCTGGCTAGGCAGGCCCACCAGCAGTGGGACTGGAGCCCTAGGAGCTCATGAACAGCACATATGGAAGCATCCACATGCATATCACTGGTGTCCCTGCCAAGGTCCAGGTGGCAGCCCAGGGACTGGGCGGCATCAGTGCAGTGGCAGCAAGCTTGCAGACGCTGCAGTAAGCTTGGCCAGGTAGCTGTGCAGCACAGAGGTGGTGGGGAGGGGGGCATGCAGGGTTGAGACTGACGGGGACCAGGCAGCGGTCGCCATGGCAGCAAAGCACAGTGAGCAATGTGGCAAGCGAAGCCTGGGGCACGGGTCATCACACCTGGGGATGGAGTAGCCATCGCATGGTAGGAATGAACAGACTCTGGTGACAGTTGTAGAGAGCTGTGCCAGCATGCTGCAAACTGGTCTGGGCCAGAAACACAGGTGGCCAGGGGGCACCATGCAGGGCTGGCTTTTAAAGACAGCTCTGGTTGCAGGCAACTGTGGCTGGAGCCTCCAGCTCATCCTGGCTGCTGCAGGGGGGCAATGGAGGGCCGGAGGAGGCCAGAAGCAGGCTAGTACCATGAGGAGCAAATTTGCTCCCAAATAACTGCACATGCAGATGCTTGCCCAAGGCAGGTTTACTGCACAGTTAATTACCGCACAGTAAACCCATACAGCACTACCCACTGCATATGAATTTTTAGTATATGTACACCATACTTTTATTAGACACCTTCACAACCATCCTCTGATAGGCTTACTGTGCCTCCAACTACACTGAATGATGTTATTTTCTTTCCTCTAATATGTCTTTATCTTACTCAAAATGTTCAGTTCTGAAGGATATAACAATGCAAGTGAAATGTATGTATTCAGTTCTCATTATAAAAAGAAAAGAGTTCAAAACCTACAATACAATTTCACCACCTCCTATAATCTTCTGCCACCTTGTTCCAGAGTCATCATAACGAAAGAGTCTTAATCTAAATATGTGAGGTGATATCTTGAAGCTGTAACAGGCTGCCAGTTGTGCAGCTGGTTAGCAAAATGCTACCAGAGAAAACAGTCTAGGCTTCCAACAAAGAAGATCCTTGAGCTATTATGCCATACTTCAAATTTCAGCTGCATCACTGAACTACATGTAAGTTCAGTATTCCTTTTCTTAATAATGGTTGGGTTTTTTTTAAATCTAGAGCCTGGAAAGCACGTTCAAATCTACAAAACCACTTGTAAAGATTCTACCACGTAAATTTTCACCCGCCTTTAACTGCTGCCTAGCAATAATGGCTTTTACAGATATATAACAGGAAAGAAAGCAGGTGCTATAGAAACTCGCACAGAGTCCTACCAATCAACTAAATCCTGACCTGCTACACTGCTAGCTTTTCCTGTAGACAGACCAGCTACTTTCCAGAATACCTACGGAAAGCCATATCCTACTAACAGTGCCTAGGCCAGAAAAATACCACCAAATGATCAACTGAAGGTCCAGTTTGAATCAGTAAAAGAGTAGAACAAATCATTTATTTTTTTAATTTTTTTTTTTTTGGGGGGGTGGGGGGAAGAGGTTTAAGAAAAAGGAAGATGAGAAGGGAAAACAATGGATCTGGGAAAGAGAAAGAGGCATGATGAGAAAACTGACAACTAGTCCTGTCAAAGAGATGAGGTAGAAAGAAAAGGGAATTAAACTGTTTGAAATATGGACGTTATCTGAAGTAGCTCAAAAGAAAAAAAAAACAGTTACTGCATGCTCTTCATACCTCTTAACTGAACTTAAGGAAAGTGAAGTAGTAAGCAGTTGAGGAAGAGATTTGATAGCCAATTCTCTTGTTTATCCACCTGCCACCTGACCTTAAGAAATAATAAGGTAACACACTCACAGCCTAATCCCCATGTCCGCTTTGTGCAGAGCTTGCCCCCACACTGTTTTAAATTGGAATAGGTAGCTGCTTCAAATGGCCACTCACAACAGTTTTCAGTGGATGCTGCACTCGAGGACAAGACAGCAGCCCTTTGCACAGAGCAGGAGCAGCAGCAAGGCACTGGCAACCCACAGCAAGTGGCTGGATCACAAGCTACAGCCCACCATTAGTAAAAGGTTACCAACCCCTGATCTACACAAAGGTAGACCATGCCTGGAAAACAAATTTAAGTATTTTGCACAGCAGTGTGGAAAACTAATAGACTTGTTCCTGTGCAGCTGTTTTATATTGAAACATACATTCATCAGCTACCAGGCCAAGATTCCCAAACTCATTTTGCTTATGACTAAACTAAATCTGAATTTAGAACTGCAAAACACTTAGTCCCAGGTCCAAAGGACATAGGCCTGGTGATAGCTAAGTCAACCAATAGAAAAAGTGAAGAGGGATGCATCTGAGATTATCCTTCTCCTTGCCATAGATACCCAAACCAAGGCCTATGGGTAGGTGCCTATGTAAGAATGGGATTCGCCCCCTGAACTCCCTTTTTGATGTAAGCACTTAAATCATCCCTTTACAAATAGATGACAGAATCGTTTTACTTTTTAAAGAAAGTCACCAGACAAGAAGGCTATAGTAGGGATGTAATATCCTAATGGTTAGAACACATGGCCAGGAAGTGGGACTCTTCAATTCTAGGCCTTCTTCAGCCTGAGGTGGTAATACCAACATCTCCCACCGCCCAGGAGAGTGATCGAGGCAACAAGCCAAAGGACAGGCTAGGATGGGAACACTCTTTCCTCCTTCTGTTAAGTCTGGACTACTACAATACAATTTAAAGAAAAGTGTGGGGAGAAAGAAGATTTATGATGACAGAGATGCACTAAGCAAGAGGAACCATGACTCTACAGCCCAGTGATAAGGGCACTCCCTGGAAGGGAAAGTCCTGGGTTATGGTTTCTGCTTTAAGAACTGCATTTGCATTC
Source organism: Crocodylus siamensis (assembly GCF_052110815.1). NCBI lineage: Eukaryota > Metazoa > Chordata > Crocodylia > Crocodylidae > Crocodylus > Crocodylus siamensis. The sequence goes on from NC_143403.1 coordinate 52,460,619, forward strand.
TGCATTAAGAAATCATTATTTTGCTATTTTAACTTATACAATGTTCGTCCACTCTGACCCCCTAAAACCATCTCATAAGTACATCTTTGCAGGATATAGTCACTCTAATATGCAGCTATGACCTACAGCTTTTTTCCCAATTTGGTATGACCCTTTTTTTGGCTTATAAAGTGCATTTAAGTTTGAATGGGTACAGCTCGCTAAAACTACCCAGATCACTCAATATGATTACTTTGTTCTCAATATTAACTACCCCCCTCCACCAATCCATGCATCTTCCACATTTTATCAGTGCTGATTTTACATTTGCCTCCAGATGACTAATAACATTGTCAAATTGCATTGGGCCCAGCATTGATTTCTGAAAAATCCCAGAATAAAATACCAAACTTCTGCTCTTTGTTCCTCGTAAGAAATAACCTTCCTACAAATTTCATTTTCATTAACAAATTTAATCTCCTTTCACTATTTTTATCATCTACAGGTTAACCAGCTTTGTTGTCCTCAAATTAATTTTGTCTTCTCCTTTAGGAGGACAGAAAACTGAGGCAGAAGCAGAGAAAACAATAATGTGCATTTTTCAATAAAAAAAACTTTTCTAACTGTTTCACCTGGTTCTGTTTTGGGACATTGTGGGCAAAATGAACCCACTCCCTACATGTCTGGTAAAAATCAGATGAGAATCATGAGATCTACCCTATTATTTTTGGCCAGTGGTCCTCAACCCTTTATAGACTCAAGGCATTCCTCCTTAGACTCAAGCCACACCTCAGAAAATATCAGCTCTTACCTTTCCCCCTTTTTTTATTACAAAAAAATACTAGAGCAATTCTTGTGCTACAAAGAACTCAGATGGACCACAGCAGGGCAGAATATTTTAATGCTATGGATTCCTATTTGAAATGTATGGCTGCATCCAGACAAGAGCGGCCATCTGGTATGTGGCACCACAGACCCATCTGCATCGCCACACACTGCACATTCAGGCATTTCCCAAGCTGCTACCTTGAAGCATGGAGTTTTGGGGGAAATTTTTGACCCCAGGATATCCCAGGGTCAAAAAAACTGATGCGGAAAAAAAGTGGGGTGGTGCACATGGTGGCAGCATGCACCACCGAAAACTAGAGCCTGGCCAGCCAGGCTGAGTACAGTAGTGGGTGCAGCTTCCCCAGCCCCAGATGGCCCCAGCCTCCCCGACCCCATGCAAGGTAACCTGCCACGTACCAGAGTTTGGCACAGATGTTTTTTGGGGACAAGCAGCAATGGCATAAGATGTGCCAAACGCCCACGCACATCTGGATGCGGCCTGTGGGTTTATCTTGTGAATCATGTCTGCACACCTCCCCATGCTAACACTGGTGGCACCACATGGTAATCCTGAAAGGATTTCAGGGCACCATGACACTCTGGCTGAGATCCACTACATTAGACTGTTGATGTGTTCTTCAGCATGGACATGAGTGCATCTACACATGCTATGACAGTCATGCAATAAACTCCGAAGCAGTTTACACTGGAGTTAACTTCTCCCAGGTGGAGAGTCTACACATGCACCCAACCACAGGAATTAGAGCTGGGATGGAGCAGTCCTGGTGCTGGCAAGGGACACAGCAAGTCAGCCCTGGGCTCTGCATGGCAGCATCAAGTGGTGGAGAGGCTGACAGGAGCTGGGGATCTGGCCCACAGCTGGCTGGGCAGACCAGACACAATTTTTGCCCAGTGGTCACCATCCACACAAACTTTTGATTGTAGTTAATTACTCTGCCATAAGATAGTACTGTCCACAGAGGAGTTAATGAATTTACTGCACCCTAATACAGGCACATGTGGACAGTGGTGCTTTACTGCAGAGCTAATTAGTCAACTCAGTAGAAAAGTACACGTGTAGATGCACCCAGTGACAATATTATCTTGAGCAAGCCACTACCAGGCCCTTCCTTTAATGCACTGTCTCTTGATGAGAGCTGTTTCATCAAATCTTGTGCTGTCTCTAAACATTTTTTTAAAGAATCTTATCAAAAAGACTGGCAGGAGAACTCCAGCACCAGTTGGAGCCCTGTCAACTGAGATCAACTGCAATGCTGTTTAACAGTCCCTACTGCATCTGATAGCATGCCATTCACAGGCATAATGTCCTCAACTCTCAAATTCCTCAACTCTCAAATTCATTTTTTTCCTTGATTAAAGAGGAAGGAAGTCTGATTCACAGTGAAAATTATCCAGGCTGATATATTTAGTGTCCATTCTCGGAAGAAAATTATGTACACAGACACACATGCACGCACGCACACGTACACCCCTCTCAAATGGAGTACAACCTTTGCCATGCTCTCCAAGCATAACTGCAATCTTAGTTGGTCAGTTTTCCATGAAGCAAACAGTTATTTTAAAAGCTCTATAATTCTATTTTTGCCACACACAAAATTGTAATATTTGCACTGATTTTAATTTCTCTTTGTATGATCACATATTAAAACAAGTTTAAATACGCCATTCAAATCAGATATAAATTATATAGATTTAAATGTCAAGTGTATTACGTAGAATCCTAGTACGTTCCAATTTCACATTTTTTGTTTTGTTTTGTTCTTTTTTATTTTAAAATCTGAAATACTAACTTTATCAAGTGTGTATTATCTCATTAAGTCTTTGAAGCCAGCCTTGTTTTAAAAAAAAGCCATATAAAAATTTCAGGGAAAAAACTCAACAAGGTAGAAAATCAAAGCAAATACTTCAATAATTTTCTATTTCCCTGCAGAGGTCTCAGAGAGATCTCTCTTTTCTTTCTCAACAACCAAACCATATTTTACTAAAAAGAAGGAGAATGATGGGGAGAATGGGGAGAAAGAAAAAGAGAGAGAGTTGTGCCTGTGCAAGCATGGTTGGGATAGTAATACCTTTAAGAAATTCAACCACCCATGTTTTAATAATTCAGGTCATACAGCCTTGTGCAGTTTAAAAGTAGAATTACTTTTAAAGAATACATATTTCCTCGGAGCTATGTTACATATTTCCTTTTAATGTATCATATTGCAGAAACAGCTGAAATGAACGTCTAGACATCAAAAACAGTCTTTATTCCCACCTACTGCTTTTTTACCTCAGGCATCAAAACTAATGAAACCTATTATCCAGAACACTGAGTTCAGTAACCACATTGGCCACTGCAAATATGAAAAAACACTCTGGGACAGGACTAGTTATTCAGCCATTAAAATTACTGAAAATCAATTTCTTGCTGCACACTACAGAAATACTGACAGATTAAAGGCAGGCACATGGGACAAGAAGATTACTTCCAGGGAAGATTACTATGTCAAACTGCTAAAGAGGGTGTTATTCTGCATCAAGGGTTCATATGTGGTATAATATATGCTCCCTTTTGCCCTTTGATAGTCAGTTTCTTCTTTAAACTATGTAAGATAAGGAATAGTTTTTAAAAAATGTAGATCCGTTTTAAAAACCAAAGGCATTGCCAAATGATTGCATGGAACAAAAGCAGAAGTGTAATTACGAAAAGAAAACATTTATTTTTTCATTTTAATTTTTATTAAATATGCCCCCTGAAACTGTATTTCAAAAGACAAAGCAGCTTTTAGAACTACCGACATTTCTAAAAAAAGTGACTTGGAAAAAGTAACATAGCAGTGTAATGCTACATTAATTCTGAAATACTGGATTATACCCATAAAAAAATCCAATTAAATGCAATGCTGTTGATCGATCACTGTTATGCTCCCATTGATCATCCTGTAAAATTTGTGTTTGAAGTCATTAGTGGCTAAATGGACTTACTACTTACTTACATCAGATTCAACCCACTTAGAGCTTTAATTTCCTTGCACCAATTGTGATTACAGAAAAAAATTTGCATTGCTTACTCTTAGATTGAAAATATATTTTAACTCTCTCCCTTCTCCTCCAGGCACCTTTATCAGTCAAGGAAGCATAATATAAAATAAATGTTTTCCAAAATGCTCTATTTGTTTTGACCTATTTGCAAATAGAGGTGATGTGAAGCCCTGAGAATATGCAGTGCACACACGCTAGCACGTCACAATTTTAACAATGTAATGTCCTTTGAAGGTATCTTTAACAGCATGTGCTCAGCAACAGTTCCAGGAAAATCAGAATTTTAATGAAGTCTTCTTTCTGCAGAGTATTGCTGTTCAGACATGACCCGAGTTAGCATTTCAATGGAGTACAATTTTCTACATAAAGCCTGTAAACTTTCAAGCAAAGGAAACTATAAAACTGAAGGGGTCACATTTTTGGATAAATTAAATAACGCCTTCAATAGACAACAGCTGTTGAATATTGCCAGGATGGAACCTTAACTGGTGCAAAATGAGACACTAATTAGCATAATAGCTGTTGGCTTGAGAAGGAGACCATCTTTAGGTACATTCATTTGGATTATGTGAACACTATGTAAACTATTATTGTAATAACTTCTTCACTACTGTAATGTACCAAACGCAGTACTACAAAATTCTCCTTGGCATACAAGATATGTACTGACAGATTCTCTCCATTTTCTCACTCTCACATTCCCTAACTCTCTTCTCCTTCAGCACCTCCAGTATTTTTTTTATTAAGCAAAATAAATGACAGAGGTATATAAAATTTTGTAAATATTCAATAAGTACTTTCAGATGCATAATGCTTTAAAAACTGCCACTAGTGTTTCAGACATATAAAATATCCACTCACTTCTAGCTGTTTGGAGATTTACTGAAAAAAAAATCTGAAGAATAACTGGTTTATGACTTGAAGAAAACCAAACTTAATACGTATAAAATCACTGTTAACAAAAGGTCCTTGGAAAAGTAGAGTCAAAGTCTGCTTTCCATAATAGCACACAACATTAGGTATTCCAGAGAAACAACTGGCTCATTTAAGAGATGTAAAACAAAATGCTCCCAAAAAAGTTTCCAAAAAAAACCCGGTAAGTGTTTTGTGCCAAACACCTCTTACAGTCACCATTTTTTCCACAGGAAAGACTGTGATGCTTTTTCACCAAAAAAAAGTAAGATACTGCAGAACTGAACACCTCCCTTCTACATATTTCTAGAGGAGGAAAAACAACTGGGGAAAAGCATGTGGTGTGCAACAATATCAGACTCCAAAATCATTCTGCTTTTAATTATGGAGAATGAAATTTAGCAGAAATGTCCTAATGTAGAATATGTTTCCATCTACCCCAATATTTTACATTCTGTTTACAGTACTTTTCACTGAGAAATTATTTATGCTAGTTGACAGAGGCAGCTCTCCCATTGGGCAAGCCCAGCCCACCCATCCTACATCAAGATGAGCTAACAGTAAAAAGGTGAGCAGGAGGGTGGAAACAACTCTAAAGCAGGTAAGAGAAAAGGGATCCCTCTCTCTTTACAAGCACAAAAATCAAACTAATTTTGTATAAATGTACTGTTTTTGCCAGAATTTCCAGAAGCTGCCTATGCAATTGCATTTTCTTCTTTCCATTCCTCCTTAAGCACAGAGCAGGGAAGGACTGTTGTTAGAAAAAAAACGTGTTTATATTTATCCATATTTGGAAAGCAAACAAAATCATAAACATTTTCCTCAGCTATAAAGCATGTAAGACTTCATTATCAATTATAATGCTATTTGAGAAGCCAAGGCTGGTTAATATGTTTTCCCTTCTTCACTTATCAGATGCAGGTTTTTTTCAATTGTGTGGCCAAAGAAAAACCAACCACTTTTAAACTTAAATTCTGACAAGCCGAGCCCCTGAAAAGCCTTTTACTCTCGACCAGAACAGTTGTCAGTCACTAATGTTATAGCAATGGTGAGTAATCCCTGCAGCTGTACTGATTGAAATGCAGCTGTCTCATTAGCATTCCCTCACCACCCCCCACTTATCCAGCATTTCTATGCTTGCTACAATAATCTTAAAGAGCATTTTACAGGAGGTTTAGCCCTAGCTAAGGGCACTCTGCAGCGTGACCAAGAGAACATGGAAACACGATTCATTAGACACGCCTGGAGTGATAACAATAGAGCTGCTTCTTGCTGCCTTTCATTTCTTACACTGTGCTTATACTAATGCATTCTCGTTACACAACAAGCACATTTAGCGACAGGAAAAACTAGAATTACCTTTCAGTAAGACAGTATTTTTTTTGCTACCTAAAATGCTTGCAGGCCACCACAATTATTTTCTAAACTAACCTGTTAAAATTGTAAATGTAGCAAAACACAAAACCCCCAAAGCATCCAATAAAACTACTTATTTATAGGAAGGTCTCTGTTATGTCTCTATAATCTATTCAGTGCTCCTAACAACTATTTTCATCACCTTTTCCCAGCAAGCATGCATTTAGCAGAAGAACCTGACAAAATGCTGCTCTAAGCTAATATTTTTTGTCATTTAATTGTTATTAGCTTCCGCTTCTCCCTAAATATTGCAGTTAAATTTTTATTTCTCCTCTTTTCATTTACTACTGATCTTTCCCACAGTCTATAATCATTTCCTCCCCTGTGTAATGTTCATTTCCTTCTTTCCTTCCTTTATACGTTTCTGCCACAAAGATGTTTTCAGATTTAAAAAAATAATATTTCTGAGCAGAAAGCCTGGTGATTTTTTTTTAAAATATTTTAAATGTCATACCCTGACAAAATATGATTTTGATTAAAACCAGGAACAGAGAAAAAATAACTGTTTTCCAGAATTACATTTCAAACTCATATTACACAAGGCAACAGGTAAAGTTTTAGTTTACATAAAATCTAACGGGTTTTAAATTTGAAACCAAGTCATACATTTCATTACATAGACAAAATGCAAGGTTTTTTCTTCTTACATTTTGATCAGTTTTTTTTGTGAGAATTCAGATAACTGTTTTGACTGTTTTCCAGCTGATACATAAATATCATAAAGTATTACTTAAAGAATGCTCTTTTATGGGGCTGGGGCACAACTGGCATAAAAAGAAACGCTTTACACTTTATTAGTTTTCATTTACTGGACTATTGAAGTTCAGTGTAGCATTTTACATTATGAAAGAATTACAAAGAGGAACACTGCAATCTGCTTCCTGGAAGATGTGCTTAAACAGAACTCCAGAAATAAGCTAAATATAAAAACAGAATGTAAAAATTTAAGAAGTAGAACTTTAACCATAGCAACAGAATCTAATCCAACACTAATGATAAAATCTAGCTGTTTTGACTGACAGACTTAAGCAATAATTTTATTTTGTAAAGTTTCAATTTTATGTTTTAGGACCAGCCATAATGCAACATCCATCAATGAGGTGTTCTCAAGGTCAAACCGATGGCTTTCACTTAAAGTACAGCATTTTCTGAAAAGTAACGTATTATTTTTGGACCTGCAGTTTTGTTCCAGAAGTCTGTTAGAATTTAAAATACACTTTCATTTATTTACACATAAAAGGAATATTTGAAATATTTTTAAATTGCTTGTTATTTTTTAAAATCTCAGCTCTACTTTCATGCCTTCTCCTTCATGTGAATCCGCACAAAGATAATAAAAGATACTAACCATCATTACTGCACACACAAAACAGTCAAGGCTTTAGAGATACTGTCCATAATTTTTTTTAATTTTGTTTACTCTCTATTGTTGGCAATACTCCCTGAGAACCACAACAAATTATTTTGTTCTTTTCCACTGGGCAAATCTTGATTTTATTTTGTCCTACATAAATTGAGCTGGAATTGAAATAATAGTTTTTCTACCAATGCAGACTGAGGTTTTACCAAAAAATATACACTTTTGACGGTGTAACAGTAAAGAATATGAATTAGGTCTTTGAATGCATTTAATTAATTCCTGCTGGAGAGACAGCAGAGGACATTGAAAACATTTAGTAACACCCTGAAAAATGATTACTTTAAGAAACACAACATGTACATTTTAAAATGAAATGAAAACCTAGATAAAAATCCCTTTTCAATTATAAAGATGTGGGAAATATGTTGATTATTAGCAAGGACACCATATTACTTTCAATAAATACATCTACCCACCATAAAGATTTTATCAAGAACCAGTAAAACACAAAGGTCACAGGTTCAATCCTCGTTTGGACTAGATCTCTTGAGGTCCCTTTCTTACTTCTCTATGATCTATATCTAGAAGGTCAAACTATTCAGAGTCTAGTATTAAATCTGTAAAATGACATCATTTTGAGAAAATGGGCTAAACTAAGAAGACAGAAAGGCAACTTTAGATGCAAAGTCCCTGGAACCCTGGAGAGAGAAATTCTACCCAACCATTTAGGATTTCAGGATCTCCCCAGATTTGCATTTGTGACCTCCTCTACTTCAAACAAGCACATATTCAGGTCGAAATCTTGCCTTAAAGTAGGATCTTACACAGACTGCAAACTGTCCATTACTAAGGAACCTCTTAAAATTTATTCCAACCATGCAACTGGTAGGTTCTTGCGAAATGATTACTTGAACGGATATCAGAATTACCATAACTTTGGCAAAGTTCCTTTGTGCTATTGTTTTAGCTAAGGAGAGGGGACAGGTAAAAGAAGTCTTGCCCCACATGTGCAAAACAGGAAAGACTGGTGAAAAAAGAAACACGAACACTTAGAGCCCAATTCCCTCATGCAGCAATAGATTACAATATTTTGTCTGAGATAGCTTGGGAGTATGAACATTCTCTGGAAGTGGAATGCTAGCAGAAGATCAGGCTTGTACTCTATGACTAAGTAGAGACAGTAAAAAGCCCGAGCCTATCAATTCCATCTCTGCAGCTTTCTGTAAACCACCTAGACTGAATGGATAAGAAAGTGAACGGACATTCACCAGGCACCCAGACCCCTGCAGTGGCCTACACCAGGTGCCAGGGGTGATGGAGCACACCTCCCAGCCTACTGGCCACTGCAGAGCGCTGTGAGCTATGCCCCCTTTTCTGCCTCTCACCAGCTGAGGAGTGGGCATGGGGGGAAACCCCCTCCCATTAGACCCCCCCCCCAGCTGGGGTGTCCACAGCACTGGGAAAAACAGAAGGTAGGAAGACCCCAGTGGGGCACTTCTCCCTCTCTCCCCTGGTGCCCAGAGCCAGTTCCCCTAACTACGCCCCCTCCTCAAGTCAGGCAGGCTGAGGAGGGGTCATGGGGGGAACCATGCCCCATTTGGCACGAAACCCCCAGCTGGGTTCTCCCTGGCACAGAGGGAAGTGGGGAAAGGAGAACCTGTGTCCAGGAGGTGGGCTGATCGCTTGGCCATGCCCCTCCTTAGCCGGGGGGCCAGCAGTGGAACAAGTAAGGGGGAGGACTTCCCCTGCCTGGCTTTGGACACTCAGCTTGGCTGTATCAGGCACAAGGGGCAAAAAGCCCTCAGTAAGGGCAGTTTCCCCTCCCTCCCAACTCCCTCCTTAGCCGGCCTGGTGACTGCCCTGACTCCCAGATCAGGTGTGGGGATTAAAGCCCCCACTGCATGTTTCCCCATAGCTGGGAGCTGGGGTGATCACCCAGCCATGCCCCCTCCCCAGCCAATGGGCCAGCTGAGGAAGAAGTGCATGGGGAGGGTAACAAAGCCCCTCTGTCTCTCCCTTCTCTCCCATCCCAGACCCCCAGCTGGGCTGTGCCCAGCTCAGGATGAAGTGGAGTCTGCAGTGGGGGCTTTATTCCCCCCACCCAAGCTAGGAGCCAGGATCAGCTGGCCATGATTGCTCCCCAGCCGGCAGACCAGCTGAGGAGGGAGTCAGGGGAGAAATGCCTCCTCCCCCCAGACCTCCAGGTAGACTCTGTCCAGCATGGGGTGGGTGGGGGGCAGTGGGAGAGGTGGAAGAGGCCACAGTGGGGGCCATTCCCCTCCCCCGCTCAGCTGGCTGGAGGCTGGGGAGGGGGTGATTCCCCTGACTCCCAGCTTGAGTGGGGGAGTAAGGCACACCCTGCAGGCTTCTCTGCAACTGGGAGCCAAGGTGATCACCTGGCCACACCCCCTACCTGGCCAGTGGGTCAGCTGAAGAGGAAGTAGTGGGAAAACAGTGCTTCCCCGCCCGGCTCTGGACCCCCAGCTGGGTTGTGCCCATCATGGAGGGGAAGGAGCCCAAAGTGGGGGCTTTACTCTCCTCACCCCAGCTGGCAGCTGGACTGATTCCTCTAGCCAAGGAGGGGGTGGGGCCAGGGGAATCCACCCGGCTTCTTGATGCCAGGGATGGAAGAGCCCTTCTGACAGCTGGGGCACAGCCAGCCCTGCTCTGCTGAAACAGAGAGCACAGCCCAAGACTGCACAACATCCTGGGATGCTGGAAGAATGCGAGTTAAGTTGAATCGGGAGGGGATCTGGGACAGAAGTTCCACAAATGTCTTGACCTAAATCAGGTAAGCCTGATACTACATGCATCCAGGTTTATCTTAAATTAGTTTCAAGCCATTTTGACAGAGTTTTAAATGCAGTGAACTTCTGTTCTGCTACAGATTTAAATGAGTTCCTGATCATTTAAACCAGTTTATATGTAACTTCTGTCCATAGCCCGTAATTGGTGAACTGCAAGTTAGATCCAGAACAAGCTGCCTACTGGTGCCCCAAAATGGTACTACAGAAGCAGCTGAACACCAGAACATAGAATTCCTGTAAACGGAGTACTTTTTTCACCTTAAGTCTAAAAATCACAAAGATTCTATTCTGTCAAAATAACCATTTTATCCACCAAAAAATGTTGGTGTCCTGTTACCTGGCAAAATCATCAAAATATATTAGTTAGAATGTGTCCACCTTGTGGGTGGGATGGTCTCAATTTCTGGACTGGTATAGAAAATTGATGACAGAAAGAAAACCATTTATTCATGAGTATCAGAGGCACACTCTTCTAAAATGGAAATCCTCAGAAATGTACAATATTCCAAGCTGTTGAAAGTTTCCAAAATTATACCTCTCCCAGTGGAGTACAAAGGTTACACACAATACTGATATACCAACTATAAGATTTTTCTTACCCTAATCAGTCGGATGAAGAGTACTTGTCATATATTCTATTTTCCACTCCTGCTCCTTAAACAGAAAGTGCTCTCTGATTCCCTTGAGAGTTTCTTATATGGAGAGCACAGGACTGAAACAGACTTTTTTAATGATTATTAAGCACTGAGAGGACCCATGTGGAGAAAAAAATGGAATGGCAATGGGCAAATAACTACTTTTACAATACAAATGTTTGTGCGCAGAACCTTTTTTAAAAATAAGAATTTCTTCTAAAGAATTACAGCAGAAGGGTAGGGTAGCCCCTTTAGAAATTAGCTGGTTCAGAGGCATGACCTTTCTTGGCACTAACCTACTTGATGGTATGTAGAGAAACCAGACTAAAGCAGTATATCTTTAGCAATATGCGACTGTATCATAAACTGGGACAACTAATACAAAGATATTTGGACTTGCATTTAAAACTTGAAAGTTCATAAGATTTAGTGACATTATTCGATTTTTCATCTGCTTCTACATGTACAAAAATAAAAGGAATAAAAGCCTCTCTACCAGGGGTTGGCAACAAACAGCCTGCAGACAGGATCAGGCCTGCAGAGCTAGAAGGTTTTGCTTCTGGTCATGCCTGTGCTGGGCAGCAAGGCTATGGACAGACATTCAAAAGCCTAAACCTGAATTGATTCAAGCTTTGCAGGTTAATCTAACCTGGCTAGGCTAAACTGATGTGAAACCAGACAGACATTCTCTCTGGACTGAGGAAATTCAGCCACATGCCTGCAGTGGGTTCAGGCTAGAGCAGCCCTCCTTTCCCTTCTGCAGGGAGCTGAGCTGAGGGGGGCATGGCTAGGCCCCAGCAGGTCTCTCTCATTAGGGAGGCCTGCCTGCAGAGTCCCAGGCTTCCCCTACCGCCTTCCTGGCTGCTCAAGGGGCAGGAGTGTTGAAGCCCCCAGTAGCACTCTGAGGCAAAGGGGAGGGGGTACAGTGCATGCATCTGTTGATGATATGGAGTTACACAATCTCCCTGCCTTTGTCATACTGTCTGCAGCAAACTGACAGCCAAGTAAGCCAGCTAGCTGGGGGCTATAGTGAGAAAGTCTTTATCACCCAATTAACAAAACAATAGTCTCTCTCCATTACTTCAAACTTCTTAAACAGCTTACCAGCTGACCTGTTTATTAGCTCCAAACAGCCCTAAGCATCACTGTTCTGTCTACCTGCCCCACTAAAATTTGAGACACACACACACACACACACACACACACACACACCCCACCCCTTCTTGGCATTAGCTAATGTATCACATGCCTACTAGGGTCTGTGGTGCTGGGGTCCATGCTGTGGCAGATGGGACAGGGGGTGGGGGGAAATTTCCTGCTTGAGCAGCAAGGGGGAGGAGGTAGGGCAGGGGGAAGCCAGGGAGACCCTGCTGTGTCTCCATTTTCTACTGGAGACTTGCGCAGCATTAGCTAGCACACCATATGCTGGCTACAGTCTTTGCTGTGACACAGAGAAGGAAGGGATTGCTGCTTAAGCAGTTAATGGTGAGAGGGGCACAGGGAAGCCAGCAGATCCTGGCTCCACATGTCTGCCGGAGCTCTGGCCAGAGAGCAGAGGGGACAGGCCAGCCCTGCTGTGGAGCAGAGGGCTCTGCTCAGCCCAGAAAGCATGTCAGGATGCTGAGGGACTCTGATTTAACTTAAGGGGTCTGGGGCAGACATTGCATAAACTGGTTGGAGCCAAATCACTTAAGTTTGATACTTACTACATTCAACCAGGTTTATCTCAAACCAGTTTCAGCCATTTTCAAACTGGTTTATATGCACTGAATATCTGTTCTGTTACAGGTTTAAACCAGTTTCTGATCACTTAAACCGTTTTATCTATAATGTCTGTCCCTAGCCCAAGGAGCTGTGTCCATATCAGCTTTGGTCCCCCTCCAGCTTTCAGCTTTCAACCTGTGGGGAACTGAGTCAGGGCTGAGCAACTGTACCTGCACCTTTACTGCAGCTGGAAAGCAGGAGAGGGGAGAAGGGAAGCGGCAACAGTGTGGACACAACTTCCAACTGGCCAAGCCATGGTTCAGTTCCCACCAGCTGGAAGCTGTGTTTGCACTGCAGCCGGGGAACAGGAAGTGAGGAGAACCAGCGAAGGCACAGGCGCAACTCTCAGATGCCTGGCCCCAGTACAGCTCCCCTCTAGCTGGAAGGCATGCTCGTGTCACAGCTGAGAAGTAGGGGCTTGAGAGAAGTAACAGCAGCACAGGTACAGCTCCCAGTTGCCTGGCCCTGCCACAGGCAGTCAACCCTTCCCCTTCCACCTACTGGCAATGCACAGCCAAAGCCACCTGACCTGCACCAGACTATTTCAATCTGTGGCTTCTAAAGGTTGCTGGCCACTTCTCTATATTAATTTAAACTAGAAAAAACACCATCATACACATATTAATGTCATGTTGAGTTGCAGTTTATTTAGTACCCACACCCACACTCTGTTTGCTTCAGGCAGAAAAAGATCCTGGATTTTCTAACTATCAATTAGCCATAGGCTGTCATGATTTTTCCCCCCACTTGAACAATGTCCCCCCTTTTGAAGGTAAGTTTAAATCAAAAAGTATGTAGTATACAGATAGTGATTTGGGAATGAGGGTACATTTTTCCCTACCCAAACCAGTCACTCTGACCTGCCAAAGAACTTGCTAAATATCAGTATGACCATTCACATGATGTGAAGCATTGGCACATGACCAGTTGTCTCCCTAGCAGTCACTACAACATCAAAGTTTCAGCTAAGTGAAGAGTCAATCCCTTTGTCAACAGAGTCCAAGGGGCTTCCAACTGACTCTACTACAGTGATCCCCCAGATCTGCCATTCACTCTAAACTTGTGAATGTTTCTTTTCCTAGCCTATACAAAAAAGAACCTTAGTGCCAGCCTTCTTCTTTGAGGACCTGCAGTATTTTTATTCAGCTCTACATATTAAATTGTAAATAACTAATCTGGTACAAAAATTTGACTTAATGATGTCAATATTAACTACATATGTGCCTGTTTTTTCCCAAGGCATTTTTATGGGGGGGGTTTCAGTCACCTCTTCTGTATACTGTACAATGTCTACTCCCCCACAAAAAGTCTACAAAAGCCACTACCCTTAAACTCCTTCAAATCTGTCTAAAACCCATTTCCCAGGGATGCCTACAAAAAACTGACACATGAAAATGGCTAGACAAAATGTGGCTAAAGACCAGTAGTGTTTGCTATTCCATGGGAAAAAAAAAATTGTATTTTAGATGGTCTTTCTTCCTCCTCCTCCTCTCATCATTCATTTCACCCACCTATTTATATCTTCCCCTGTAAAATACAAAACTAAGCATCCTACTCCAGCTAAACAAAAATGGTTACTTACTATGCTATACTGTAACTCTGTAGCAGGCAAACTGAGTTATGCTAAGGTTTTTCAGCCATAGTCTAGGCCTTCCCAGAACTAAGCAACAAAATTGAACAAAGCGCCTTCTGCGCTCTGAGAGATGCGAGTGCTGTGATTGGCATGCTAGGTGAGCATAGTGCCTATAAGGAATGTGGCTGGCACCAAGCTAGGGGATTTGTGTACCATACAAGGAATACTTGGCACTGAGCCAGGGGGCTGGACAATTTGGGACGAAAAAGTTATAAAAGTAATGAACAAAGGAACATATATGTTCCTTGCTATGACCTTGGGAGGACAGACATGGCTGCTGGGTACCTGGTCGAACAGCTGGGAGCAAGAAACTAAGATCCCACACACCCAGCAAAGGACCCAAAGCCTGGTACCCCCGAAGGTCACTACTGTAATGTCTAAGGAACCACTTGCCAGGTCGTATCATGGGGAGGAAACCTGTAATATTGCCTAAGGATTACTATTAAAGTTCACTCGATGCCACATCAGACAAGTTGCTGTGTCAATCCTTGAAGGGCTCTGACAAAAAGAAATCCTACTGGTAACAACTCTGGGTCTTTAAGATGTTGTAATTAGTGTAGATCCCACTGTGTATATGGGTATGTCCCTCAAATATATAAAGTTTGGTTGTTTGGAATGACCATGCTCATGCCCAAAAGCAGCATTTCTCAACCCATTCTCACCCACCAACTGGAAGCAAAATATAACACAAGACAAACAAACAAATATTTAGTACTGTCAGAGCAGACCATAGACTACAAAAAGCATTTAGTGAGATAGCTGCCTTCTCCCGGTGCATGAAATGCAGCTTAGGGAAAAACATAGGCAAACAGAATGAGTGGTCTGAGAGAAATTCAGACATCATTTAGAGGTGATGAGGTCTCCCGAGGTCTCAGTACCACTGTTGAACCATGGAATGAAATTTAAAGAGATATTATGGGTAACATAATGAATGAAGCACTAATTAAAGAGCTTGAAGAAGAACTCAACAAGTTTCACAAAAGTGTTCTTTAAACTCCATATTGACTGCATCAGGCCATTAAGATATTTTGATGCTCTTGAATATCAGAAACAATTGAAAACTATCATCAAAATTTGATCAGAATTAACTATGATTGAATTGCGGGATAATCCATTATGGTTAGACCAGAGTAAATAATTCAGGATGGTTAGCATGCAAACCTGTTCAGATTCTGGGCTATGTTGGGCTTCCCTCATTTAAAAACATATTCATCTTACTGATAAAACAGAATCATTTCCTGCTTTGAACTAGGATCTCTTCAACAAAGGGATTGGCAACCTTTTGCAGTAGCAGAAGCACTTCTGAGTTTACCTCAGAGTGCAGGCCACTTACAACCTGGCTAGGGCGGTATGCCCCAGTCTAGCTGGGACAGGCCTGGATTTCAGAGGCCAGCCCTGGCCAGCTGCTGAGAACTATAATGGGCATCCCAAAATGCAGGGACACAGAACACAGTTTGGCCAGGAGTTGGAGCAGTGAGGAGCACCCTGCAGGCACCACTGCCTGCCCAGCATCCCATCTCAACCCTGTCAACTTGAGAAAGCAACTGGGGGGGTGGGGGGGCACATACAACAGCATCCCAGATGAATGTACCAAGATTTCCCTATGGTCAGCCTAAACCTGGTCCACGACTTCACAGCCCCTCCCCCACCAATGCTCCTGCTGCGTCTGGCAGCCAATCTGGTAAAATACCCGCTGCAAAAATACTACCAAAGCCCCCCATGGCTGAAATGCCACAGAAACTCCCTTGGCTCCATGGGCTAAATTAAATGGCTTCACAGACTGTATCTGGCCCATGGATCATAGGTTGCTAACCCCTGGTTTAACATGTGACAAGCAATTCTTTTCAACAGTATTCATCCAATCAGCGTTCCAACTATCAACTGTAGCGAAGCCAAGCCTTTATGAAATACCTGTTCCTGATTCTATGACAATAAATCTAGACAGTGTGGGAGCTTGAATGGGGGCTGTGAAAAACAGGTGGCAAGTCCATCTGCCAGATCCATCTCCATTCCTAGTTCCAGTAAAGAAGCCCAAGTAACAAATTCACCCAAAGAGCTCCTTAAGGAGTTGCTCTTCCCTTCAAAGGACAAGGCTTCCTTCTGGGTGAATGAAAAAGATGGTCCAGAGAAGTAGGGAAATAAAGAATATCTCCAAGAACGATCAGCAGCCCCACTCTGCTGATCATATCAGTGCCGAACATTGAGCCAGCAATGGAAGGGAAGGGGAGAGAGGATCTGTGAAGGCAAAGCTCAATGTTTAGAGAGACTTTTTTTTTTTTTTTTTTAATCAGCAATACAAAATATGAAATAATCATTTATGTTAAAACTGGCAGAGACATGGTCTCCTTGTTTCTTCTAGCCTTCAGGACCTTGACAACCTGTAGGTTTAGAGTCTTCCTTCCAATGTGACTGTGACATGCTTTCAGCAATATATTTCTGGATCTTGTGCTCAACATCCAACACAGAGTTCAGGGTCTCTACCCCAGACTGCTGCTGAGGACACAGTACCAATGTCTTCTGTCACAAGAAGCTTGACAGGCTCTGAATCTCTAGTGCAGAGAGCTGCTTTTCGCCACTTTCTTTGCCACTTTTCTCAACTGGACCCAGAGGTGCAGTTGAATTCTGTGGCACTCGCACACAATAGCCTCCTCAGTTCCAATCTGTACTCTCTCTGTCCTGGGATAAGATGTCATCTTCAAGGAAAACTCAATGGAGAGTGGTTGGATCCTTTCATCTCTCAAATTCTGGTTGCAAAGAGGAAGAGGAAAAACCCCCTAGAGAATTTATTGACATGGTATCCTTCCTTAGGTTAAAAAAAAAAAAGACATCTTCTATGTTATTTTATTGGGGCACAAATCCAACAACATGTTTTAAACCTTGAGGCCTGTTGAGACTTTATCCTCATCCTCTTCCTACAGTTCTTTGTTTTTTGGAGGTAAAGGAACATCCAACTCAAAACACAAAAATGTCTTCCAAAACATAGGCTTGAAATACAGAGAAAGTGGTGAAGTAGATTGGAAACCATCCACATCCCATTTCGTTGCCAGAAGGGGGAGGGGATTGAGGCAAGGCTGCATCTATGCTGCTTATGTTCTTGTGTGAGAGCAAATGGCAGCATAGGAAACGTGAGTTTAATGCTTTTTTTTTAAATCAAGACAAATACAGTTGTTTAAAACTGACAGCCTCACTTCAATGAAACAGAATGAGGTAACAAATAGCAAATGCCAATTGTTCAAGCAGCAGAATACAGCTGCTTTTAAAGGGTCCAGGACATAGAAAGATAAGACTACCACAATCCCAATAAGGGAGAAATACCAGAAATGAAAGATAAGATCAACCAGCAAGCCAGATAAGACTGTAATACACAGAGTGAAAGAAGATAAATAAAAGAAACACCCAATAGAAAAAAAAGTAAAATATTCACAGTGAAAAATAAAATGGGATGAGAATCTCTCACAATCTTAACACAAAGCTCTCAAATTTCCAGCAAGATAAGGTCTTACAAATTCACTGGCTATGATGACTTTACCTTCATGACTAAACATGGACAATCAGTTTTTTTAACAGTGAAGAGAAAAACACTTCATCTGATTCTAATGGAGCAAGAAACTAAGAATACATACGTGTTGCTTTCAAGGTACTTTCAAAAGTGCCACTAAGACGTACACTCCAACCATCTGCTCTTACTGGCATGCTCCTTACACAGAAATGAGGCAGCAAAGCCTCTTGTCATTGCTCTCAAGATCTCTGTCCCTGACATTAAGAACAGTAGCAAGAAACACCCTGAGGGCAGCTTCACTGACTTATTCTGGGGTTTAGCATGTGCAAGAGAGGAGTGTGTTTTTGGTGGCACCCTCCGCAGCATTGTGGAAATGGTATAGATACACCTAAAAGACACCTTATAAGATGTCTGCCAACAAAACCAGAGGAAAACAATGCTGACACCTTTAATATTCCCAAGGCAAAAATGAAAGAACAAGAAATCTAACACACACATATACAAACACACACACACACACACCCATGACCAGTCTCTTGTTATTTTGTTTAGTTTTTAAATGCAATTTAAAGCCTGGAATTAAACTCTGTTGTCTACACCTTACAAAAACCAAAAATGGTCATCTGAAATAATTAGCAGTTTAAAAAAGGTAAAACCCTTAAGTTACTTCTACATGAACATTTCTGCAGTTTAAAAATAAAGCACTGAAAAGAATTCTTTATTTTATTATAGAGATATATTCACTCACATACCACATGCACCTCTTCCCTCGAAAATTAGCCCTCCAAAAATAAGGATGCTTCTGCTCCAGAATGGAGGCAGGGGGTGCTGGAATAGATGGAGTCACATTGCCTTCCCAGCACTGCAGGAGGAGTGGAGTCCAGTTACCATCACTCAGCAGCTGCTGCAGTAGGGTTCAACTCCTAGCCGTGCAGTGGCAGGCAGAGGGTGAATGATGCTGATAACAGGACTCCACCCCTCCAGCATGTGGCCAGCATTCAGCCATGGTAAGTCCGTGCTATGGCAAGTAAGATTCTGAAAAACACCTTTCTTCATCCTGCCTTCCCAAAACAAGATGCGTGTCTTATTACATAAAAATACTGTGACATCATAGGAAAATATGGCTGAAAAAGCTCTCTCATGATGTCATCTAGCCCACT
This sequence comes from Crocodylus siamensis, assembly GCF_052110815.1. Classification (NCBI taxonomy): domain Eukaryota; kingdom Metazoa; phylum Chordata; order Crocodylia; family Crocodylidae; genus Crocodylus; species Crocodylus siamensis. The sequence goes on from NC_143403.1 coordinate 52,479,657, forward strand.
CACCTGATCAAGACACAATCATCCTTGACTAAACCATCCCAGCCAAGTGTCTGTCCAACCTGCTCTTAAAAATTTCCAGGGACAAAGACTTCACAACTCTCTAGGTAGCTTGCCTCAATGCTGGACCACCCTGAGTCAGAAAGTTCCTCCTAATCTTCAACCTAAATTTCCTCAACTGAGGGAATTCTTCCTGTTTATTCAATTCTTCCTAAAAAAATCAGTGTGATTCAGCCCACAAACACCTTCATAACTAAAACAAACTCCCAGTGGATGCAGAACGATGCAGAAAAGAATTATTAATGGGTATGTTGCTATCACATGTAACATCCAGCTACACACAGGCATGGCCATAACTGTGAATAGTTCAGTTTCTCATTGCAACATGTCACTGCAAACTTAATCTCTCAGGAAAGCAATTAGACACCACACTGCTCAGTACCTGTGACATCTAAAACTTGTAACAAGTAATGGAATTTTAAAGCTGGAGTATAACCCTGAGTCTTTCTTACAAGGCTTAAAATTATTTACATTTACGGAGATGCATCTGATTTTAAGGGAGAAGCAAATTTTGTTTGGTACTAGCTTTTACTGGACAAATAAAAGGTCCTACTTCATCATTAAAGATAGTTGAACACAGAATGCCAAAGGAAGGCCTGGATATGATTGTGATGGGTAGCAACTGCTCATTGATAAACTGGTATTACATTTTTTTCCACAAAATCTGATGATTTTTTGGTCACATGGCAGAAACTTCAGAAAACTTTAAAAACAAAATGCCTATATATTTATAGACCTTTAAAGGGCACAACTATTTATAGGACTTTTCTTTTATGTATATTATGTGGTCTCATTTTTGCCTATCGAAGATGCTGCCTGAACTTACTTTAGGTGGATTATACATCTCTCTACATTTGTTATCTTGTTTTTTAATTATTTTCCCCGAAGCTTGTTGCTTATGCTGAAAAGTGTTGTACTATATTGTCAGAGTACCTGAAGAAGGGTGATTGCACCCAAAAGCTTGCAAAGAACTTTTTTCCAACTACTCAGCTGGTCTATTAAAAGATATTACATCTATCCAAAGAACCTTCCCTGCATAAATGCTTATGATTTTTTTTAATTAGGCTGGGTCCACAGTACAAAGTTCTGCCTATCTAGCTATGTCAGGCAGGAGTGTAAATCAAATTTACCTACCATTGATGACATAGCTCTGCCAATAAAAGCCCTAGTACAGATGCTGCTATGCCAACAAAAGGATGTTTTTGTCTGTGGAGCAGTGCTGCCTGTGGGTCTTGGCGTGGCTGGCCCTATGTACAACACAGGGCACCTGTTCTAGTTCACTACCCAGAGCAGCCATGAGTAGCACAGCCCCAGCGTGGCTCCATGCTCTCCCCAAAGTGGGTCATGCTGTACAACCCTGTGGGCATAGCCTGGTGGCAGCAGCAACAACCCGGGAATGTAGGGCTGGTTTGTGGGTCCAGTGTGGTTTGTGGACCTTGAGCCAGATTAATTTGACACCCCTGAGCTATGCAGGCAAAATTAATCCCTCCATTGCCATATGCTACATCTCCACTAGGAGGCTCTGCTGACATAAATGTACCAGGAAAATTGTAGCAGCGGGGGCTCAATAATGTAGACAAACTTGTGCAGCATTCAACAAGAAATAGAGCAACATGGAATAAGGTTGAGAAGGATGTTCGTTTCTGTGATTAACAGAGGTTCAATTTTCCAGTCCTTCAATACAGAGCGTAAACCTGTCCATCCTGTTTTCATCAAAAACATAAGAACTACAATTAGATACCCTGCATAGGTCTCTAGCCATAGGTCGCTGGTACACAAAGTGAAATAGTTTAAAATTCATCTGAAAGCGACCCATTTCATCTCTTCTAAAATAAAATACAAAATCATCACTCTCAGACTGAAAGCTGGGTATTTATCACCTATGACTTTCCAATATTTAAAATTATACTGGAAGGAACATAGAAAGATTTTAGAAAACTGTAGCATTGTGGTAATTCCTGAGAAACAGAAAATGTATGCCCACAATAAACAAAACTGAAACTGTCCAAAATAAGTAAAGTGAAAGAGTAAACAAATAGAAAATGATGAAAAGCTAATGAGATTGTTAGGATTTAATTGTTTCTTTAATAATAAGGCTGTTTGGTAACAAAGGTTAAGAAAACTTGGGTTTAAAAACATACAATTATCTTTATAATGATGTTCTAATACATCATTACAATGCCAATGTAGTTGCTTTTAAAATCTCTCTAAACATTTCTATTACAAATCATCTCCTTGTATGCACATTCTGGATATATACAAAAGAAAGACCTTAGCTGTCAAGCAGAGGACCTATCTGCAGAAATCTCTGAAAAGACTTAATTGAAATCAGAGCTGACACTGTGATCCCTGCAATCTTAGTATGGCCCTAAGCCAAAACTCTTGTTCTGGCTGACCATGCAGCCCATGTCACAATGCATTAGCTTCAGATAACACTCAGCCAGCAGTGAAGTGTCTTGTCCTTCTGCGCTTGCCTACGGCCAGAGCTTTCTCTCATTCGAGCCAACTTCGTTGGGCACTCCAAAACTTTTACAACTAGCTTTGGACACTGACTGACTATGACTGGGACTCCATGGGATCACCAGCTACACAGAATCATGAGTATGGGTATCTTTCTAGTGACATCTAGACACCGTACTGGTGATGATAATTTTTATAATTTCAGCGTTATAAAATTACAATAGCACAAAGTGAATACTGAAATGTGTTCCCTAAGGACTGCTAACATTCTTCACCCAGTATTACAAATTTTCTCCTATTTCTGCATTAGAAGTTATATTTATATATGTTTACAATTATACAAAGCTCATAATCTATTTTCAAAACTAAGGAACTACATAGTAATGATGAGTAAAAATCAATCATTCCACAGATGTAAGAAATTACTTACTAATCACTACAAACCATATGTATGATAATTTTACCTTGCTAAATATAATTATATAATTTCACTGTTTTTTGTTTGTTTTTTACTGTAAATTAACAATAAAAAGCCCTCTGCTAAAATGACACAACCCATTTTGTCTACAGCCACTCAGACTTGTTCGGCCTAGGCTTGCCTCATGGAACAACTTAGCTATTAGATTTTAAGACTCTTGATTTAATCAATAACTTCTTGACAAACTGTCAAAACAGAGAGGACTATAATTCAAAATTCATTTTACCAAAGCATCTAAAGTATATCTAAAAAAAGATTTAGAAGGATATCCTCTTGTCAGTCAGAATTCCACTACTGGTGTGAGACAGCTAATCAAAAGTAGTTCTCAAATACAATACATCAGTGATGTACAATGTTAACAAAATAAAACTAATGCAACCATCATTTGGCTCCCCCAGCTCTTGGCTAGATAGGAAAAGTCTTCTCCAATGTGTGTATTATCTGCAAAAGGTCTTTGCTTGGGCATGAAGTAAAACAACCAAATTTAACACTAGTATGACCCCACTGCTATTAAAAATATAGTTATTAATAAATATTAACTTACTAAAACATATTCACTTATTTCAACATACTTAACAGGAATAATTAAAAAACCTCACAAAAATAGCCCCAGTTCAGTGATTTCAAATCTGTTGGCATTATTCTACCAAACTACTGCTGACATCTTACAATCCATGGCTAACCTCAGTGGATATTCACTGAGAAATGTAGAAATATAAAAATTCAGCTATATATAAGCAAATGGCCCAGTGCCACAGACAAATGAATGAGTTTACTAGTAAACATGCCCCAGAAGGAGAAGGCCTTAGATTTTCCTCTCTTTACAGTTTCAAAATAGAGTCCATCTTAAAATACTGTACTAGATGACAGTAGAAAAGATACTCTCTACCTCCCAAACTCAACCAATTAAAGGAACAGCTCAGAAAAGATTTGGAGATGAGTTATCAAGGAGGCATTAAGTGACATTAGTTAAGTGTCTATCACCATTCCCAACCCAAATCTCTTTACTTTAAATATTAGTCTTTACTCTAAATAGAATGAGAATAGTAAAATGGCAATGCTGCACCTCCATTCACTATTCTGCTAGTTCAGTCAGGAACAACAGATCCCTGGCTTTAGGGCTACGACTGAAAAAAGTGATGGAGACAGCAGCACAAGATGCTTTTCTTACCAGAGATTCCTCTCCCAATGCACAACAGCTATCACAACAGAGTTCCTGTAGTTACATGTCTGTCCCTCCTACCTCCTAAAAATCCCACCACCAGTTCCCTAAGCACATTGTATGACAGGAGCTTACCTGCCTCCCAACATCCATTTACCCCATAAAAGTTCTCTGCCATGCTATAAACTCCGTAAGTCTAAAATTTCTCATGCACTAGTTGTTCCAGCACCACCCCTATGAGCCATCCCCTATTTCTCAGACTTGAGAAAGAGCCCACCTGACCCAGCCAGAGCTGCTACAGTTTCTGCATCCTTCTAATCTACCCCACAAAGTGATTACATTTATAGTCATGTGCAAATTATCTGGAAATATACAAACCAGATCAAGAGTTCAGGAAACAAAACTCAGTAATTATGAATAATAATCAGGATTGTAAAATCACATATTTCCTACATTAAAATTGACTTATTTTATTTACATTTAACAAGCATCTCAATATTGAGAAGATTTGTGTCTTCACAGAACATAAGTGCATTATAGAAGCTGCTGGGAAACGCACATGGAGGAGCACAAGAGTTAGTTTGTAATTGTGTAAATGCCCTAATGGTTTCTTTGCAAATGATCAGCTCTAACCTTAGCACTGCTGTCATTTAACCTACTGTCTCAAAAATCAGAATTATTGTAGTCAGTTCACACTTTTCAATGCTATTTCAGGCGTTCTGTGGAATAAGAACACAATGCTGTATTGGTCTAAAATTTCCAATGTTTTCTTTGCAACTATTAAATTAAATATAAAGTATAGCAGTGACAGCAACTGTGAATTATACATGTGTAAGTTTTTCCAGGGGATTTGGCAGATAAACTATGCAGCAAGGTCTAAAATTGATCCCAAGAACCCTAGACAGATTTTTATATATTAATACTTCCTTGACAACCTGGCAGAAAACTGTAAAGAACTCACTGTCTTCATGAGGCACAACTTCACCACAAAGAAAAATTTAGGCAAAGTACTAAACTGAGCAGTTATTAATCAATATGCACAGTTGTAACATAACTTTACAACTGTGCTATGAAAGATTTTTCAAATTCTTTCTTTTATTATTGAAAATAATGTTTTATCCTGAATTTTGTTTACCCCATCAGGTTGTGGGGTAACAAAAAAAATGCAACTTAACATAAGACTTGGCAACTGCCGGGAGTCATGACAACTTTGGGCTTGTCACATGGACACTTAGTATGTGTTTTATCTGAAAGTATAGTAAACATTATTATGATGCATTAAAGTTAGAAGATGATCTAAGCAACCACACAGTACTGCTTACTACGATCTCACTCTGCTCTGGACAGGGCTGGAGCCTGGTGTCTCCCCCTTGTCCCACCTGCTGGCTATATTAGAAATATTACAAGCAAGGAACATGAAGTAGTAACTAATATGAAAGCTAAAGAAGTAACCCCCTCAGCTAAGTGGCAGCCACAAGGAAGGATGATCTGAGTGGCAGCCCACAGCCACTGCCTCACTGAACTGCACCACAGAAGCCATCTTAAAAGCACTGAGACTTCCTCTCCTGGGGTCAGAGGAAGAAATGTCCACAACGCTCATGCAGACTATCAGCTGCATACACTCAGAGCAGGGACACAGTGATGCAGGGTAGGTAGGGCAAGCGCCATGCCCACAGGGAGGCTCTGGCTCATCCCATGAGCCTGACAGCAACAGACCCTTTAGACTATCAAGCCCAACCCCACCCATGCCTCTGCCCCCATCCCCATCCAGAGATTGACCCCAGGTACAGAGTGCTGCAGCTTGCATGTCTACCCATAAGGAGATGAAACCCCCCTGGCCTGGAGGCTGTGTCTTCCCCACCACTGCCCAGGCCAGGAGTGCCCTGCCCCTTGCATGCCAGGCGTCAGCTGGGTCTCTGCCCCTGCAGCGAGTAGAGGGAAGCACCGGAAGCCAAGTCCAGGACAGGGTGCCACTCCTGCCACTGGATCCTACTGGTGCCAAGATGACGACAAATTGTTCATATTATTTCTCTGAAGAGGTTAGACAATAAATGAATGCATGCTATCAAGAGCTATAGGCTGTACAGGATGGACAGGTCAGGGAGGAAAGGCGGGGGTGTGGCGCTCTACATTAAGGAGGAATACACATCCTCGCAAGGTAGCACAGAGTCGGAGGAGGGGCACATGGAAGTGCTCTGGGTTAGAATACAAGGCAGTCAAGGGGAAAGGGACTTAATGGTGGGGGTCTACTACAGACCACCCAACCAAGGGGAAGAGCTAGACCAGGAATTCTTAAGTCAGCTCACGGAAGTAGTTAGGTCAAAGGACGTGGTCATCATGGGTGACCCGAACTTTCCAGACACCTGCTGGGAAGAGCAGTCAGCCAGGTCTGACCATTCACGTAGGTTCCTAGCCCAAATGCAGGACATCCATTTAACCCAGGACGTGCACAGCCCCACCAGGGGAGACGCCTTGTTGGACCTGGTGCTGGCCACAGGTGACGAACTGGTGAGGGGGCTGCGGGTGCTCGACCACCTGGGCGACAGTGATCATCACCTGCTGGAATTTACCATCCAGCGCAAGGTGGCAAAGGCCCGCAGCAAGGCAACAGCCCTAGATTTCAGGAGGGCAGACTTCAGTGAGCTAAGGAGAATAGTCAGGGAAGCACTAAAGTCCCGGAGGGGAGGGGAGGGGAGGGGAGCCAGGTCCAAGAGTGGTTGCTCTTTAAAGAGACGATCCTCCAAACCCAAAGGGGGGTAATCCCAACACGGATCACAGGGAGCAGGAGGGCACAAAGGCCCGCATGGCTCACCAGAAGCATCTGGGAGTGTCTCCTAGCTAAAAGGGAGGCGTACACCCAATGGAAGGGAGAGGCCATCACCAGGGAGGATTATACTGAGGTTGCTTGGGGATGCAGGGGAGTAGTCAGGAAGGCCAGGGCAGAGATGGAACTGGGACTAGCTTCCCAGATCAAGGACAACAAGAAGTCCTTTTTCAAATACAGAGGGTGCAAAAAGAAGGTACCGGGTAACGTGGGGCCCCTGCAAGACACACTAGGAAATTTGGTTGTCACACCAGATGACAAAGCTAACCTATTTAACAACTTCTTTGCCTCCATTTTCCTGAGCAGGGACCACCCACTCACCGGGCCTCCCTCAGGCCCCAGAGGGGGCACACCTAGGCCAAGGGTCAGTGAGGATCTAGTCAGGGAACTTCTGGAGGGACTGGATGTATTTAAATCAGCTGGTCCGGACAATCTCCACCCCAGAGTGCTGAGGGAATTAGCTGAGGTCATTGCGGGACCCCTGGCACGGCTTTACGAGCACTTGTGGTGCTCTGGTGTGGTGCCAGAGGACTGGAAGAGGGCCAATGTGGTTCCCATCTTCAAAAAAAGGGAAGAAGGAGGACCCAGGAAACTATAGGCCAGTCAGTCTTGCCTTGATCCTGCGTAAGCTTTTTGAGAGAATTATTCTGGCACATGTCCATGAGGGGCCAGCAGGGGAGATTATGCTTAGGGGCAACCAACAGGGGTTCATTAAAAGCAGGTCCTGTCAGACCAACCTGGTGGCCCTCTATGACCAGGTCACCAAATCCTGAGATGCAGGGGTAGCAGTGGACATAGTCTTTCTGGACTTTCAGAAGGCCTTCGACACTGTCTCTCACCCCGTTCTCATTAAGAAACTGGGGGACTGTGGTGTCGACACCTACACAGTCAAATGAGTTGCTAACTGGCTGGAGGGCCGCACCCAAAGAGTGGTGGTGGATGGGTCATTTTCAACCTGGAGGGATGTGGGCAGGGGGGTCCCCCAGGGCTCGGTCCTTAGGCCCGCACTGTTCAACATCTTCAACAGTGACTTGGACAAGGGGGTAAATAGCACCCTGTTCAAATTTGCTGATGACACTAAGATGTGGGGGGGATGTGGGCACGCTAGGCTACAATCGGACCTAGACAGGTTACAGGGGTGGGCGGACGAGAATCGGATGGGATTCAACACTGACAAGTGCAAGGTGATGCACCTGGGGAGGAAGAACCAGCACCATACCTACAGGCTGGGGAACTCCCTCCTTGTCAGTGCAGAGGCAGAAAAGGATCTTGGAGTCATCATTGATGCCAAGATGAACGTGGGCAGGCAGTATGGGGATGCAGTCAGGAAGGCCAACCGCACCCTGTCATGCATCCACAGATGCATCTCAAGCAGGTCCAGGGAGGTGATCCTCCCCCTCTATGCAGCACTGGTCAGGCTGCAGTTGGAGTACTGCGCCCAGTTCTGGGCACCGCACTTCAAGAGGGATGTGGACAACATGGAGAGGGTCCAGAGGAGGGCCACTTGCATGATCAGGGGGCAGCAGGGCAGGCCTTCCGAGGAGAGGCTACGGGACCTGAACCTGTTCAGCCTCCACAAGAGAAGGCTGAGGGGAGATCTAGTGGCCTATTACAAACTAGTCAGAGGGGACCAGCAGGCACTGGGGGAATCCATTCCCCCGAGCACTACCAGGAGTGACTAGAAATAACGGTCACAAGCTGGCAGAGGGTAAATTCAGATTAGACATCAGGAGGCACTACTCCACTGTCAGGGCAGCTAGGATCTGGAACCAACTTCCAAGCAAAGTGGTGTTGGCTACTACCTTGGGGTCTTTAAGACAAGGCTAGACAATCACCTTGCTGGGGTCGTTTGACCCCAGTACTCTTTCCTGCCATGGCAGGGGGTCAGACTTGATGATCTGCTTAGGTTCCTTCTGACCTTACTATGAAACTATAATGTAATCCAAATGCTGCTGCACATGAGTTTTAACTTGTAAGTACACTTAGCCCGTGTTTTACTGCTTGAACGAACGGACACTCATGTTTTAAGTACAGTTAACACATCTTAAGTGTTACATGCAACACGGCCCAAACTATGAGAAAACTACAACAAAACTGTCTATTGAGAAGCAATGCTATCTGTATCACATTCTTACTCTACCTGCATTCATCTCCTTCTAATAACTTATTTAGGAGCATTGGCATAAACTATGATTTTCTTGAGATCATTTGCTCTTGGTGTTTATACTACTTCAGAAGTCACATTCCTTGAGTGCAACATCATAACCATTGCTACAGCAACTAAATGCTGTACCATAAACAAAAGGGCTTGATCACCACACTGGTAACCAATAAATACTCAGTAATACTTGCAGTTATAATTCCATGCTATTTGATTTATCACAGTAATTACTCTTTTAAGTAAGGGAAGAACTGTGGTATTTCTGATATCACATGTGGCATTTGTCAGCAAATTAATGGCCTCCATTTTCATGTTGGGAAGCAGCAACAGAAACAAATGAATTCTTAAGGGCAGAGTTTATTTTCATGAAAATATTCTTCCAAATGAAAAAAAAGGGTGAGAAACATTATGAAAATAAACAATGGCACAACTGATTTTTCTAAACAGACCTTCTTCTCTCTGAGTTTTCAACAAAGTGCCAGCAAGTCTCTAAGGTTTGGAGAAAATAACAAATGCCTTGAAAACTAACAACAGCTCACATTCTGTCACTGCTTTCCTTTCTTGTTTTTCACTGGATCAATGTCCAATTGAGCTTTGAATTTCTTAGCTTTTGATGAGCTGTCATACCTAGAATATTTATTTTATTCTGTTGTAGAACAACAATTCCAAGTTGGTTTGCATGTATTTTTAAACCTCATTTAGAGCCACAAATTAATATAGGCAAAGGCAAACTTATACCATAGTTCAAGTGTGTTCCATATGGTCAAACGTTAGCTCACAAATGTGTGGCAATCTAGAAAAAAGCCCAGACTTTTGGCTTGAATATACCAAAGATGCTGAACCCCTCCGTGGTCTGTTTAACTAGTACAGTCAGCAGCATCAGGACTAATGTTTGGCATATTCTCATACTGAGGATAATTTTATTACAACTGAAAGTGCTAAGCTCCTGATTTTGATTATTTTAATTGACTCTTCCAGTCTCCAGCAATGCAGAACCAGAGTGTGTTCTCTCACTCCTTCCATCTGTTTCTCACTCCAAGAATATGACAGTTTTCAGGCTAAGACCAGCAAACCTAAGTTTCAGAAACTAATTTGTAACAGGAGACTTACTTTTAATTAGATAATAAAAGAATCAATATGCAGAATCAAATCAAAATAAATAACTCAAATTTTAAGTTCACAACCTGTAAACAATATTAATAACATTGACGAGCACCTCAAGAAATACAAGTACATGAATAGAAATGCACACTATCTGTTTCTCAGTTTGGAGTAAAAGACTTCAATTTACTCCAGGGGTCCAGGTACACTACACACTAAACAGAAAACCAAGTTATTCAGAGCAGGAGTCAGTGTCCCAGTGTTTGCTAACAAGCAAATTTGCCCTCTAACATAACAGTGAGGTATGAAATCACGTTAGAAAATAAAATATAGTATTAGTGAGAGTTCCCCTCCCAATATGTGCACCTATACTGAGATTCTTAACTTAATCCTACCACTTCATTTTCAAGAACTACTGAGAAAAAAAAAAAAAAAAAAAACATTATGAATTTTAGAAAATTAACAGCAGTTAAATCTAAATATTGTCTGCCTGATGACAGAGGTAATATCTTTTTGACAAGGCTGTCCCCACCTGAAGCATATTATGTGATTTTCAGCATTATGATGACCCTGAAACATTTTAGTACCAGTACAGTATAAGCTTTGTTATCCGGTATGAGTGGGGTCAGGGGAGTGTCGGTTATCTAAAAATTCCAGTTATTTCGGCTTGCATGCGGATGGCAGCGGCAGCCACATGCAAACTCTCCCTCTCCCCCACAGCTGACCGGGCTGTGCCTGTGCGGCCCACAGAGGGGAGCTGCTGCCCTCGCCCCGCTCCTCCCTACCCCCAGTCCTGGTCAAGAAATACTTGATGCGCATGCCGGAAATGCTGGTTGTTAGAGTATTCCAGTCAGTAAAATGCTGGTTAACATAGCTTTTACTGTAATACAATTTTAAAACAGCACACGCTTATTTTAAACACCTCCTTAAATCCTACGTTTCTGGACTTAAATATATACTTAAGTGGGATGCTGAAAAGAGGTGGGATTACTCCCATGCGTAAATGCTTTGTTGAACTGGACCCCCAAACAGAAGATGCATTACAGTTTAGAAGCAGAAGAATTAAAAATGATGCTAGGAGCCATGCATACAGGCAGATATTTGTAATTCTCACAGTTTGATCAAAAATGGGAATGCAAATAAATGCAAATATATCCCAGAACAACAACAACTATAAATTGCTATTTGATTCAGATTCTGAACTACAAAGCAGTGCTGCTTAATTACCATATTTACTTACATAACACACACATCTTTTACCATAAAGTTAGTCCTTCAAAATTGGCGTGCATATCTTAAAAGAAGAGTGGTTGATTTTTGCTGAAATAGAAGTCAGGCGTTGGGGATGGGAGGATGGGTCTTGATGAAGCTTGTAGTATGGAAACAACACTTTATTATTTACAGGAAATCACATAAAGAACTGTTTACAGTAAAGAAGCAACAGTCTTATTACTGCCTTTGCAAAGGTATGGGTCCTAACCTGGGGTGCCACACTTCCTGGACACTGTTTTCGGAAGGACTTACTCTATCACAGTCATCCACGACTCTGGAAAGCAAAGGTTTTCCTACATTCTGCCTTCCAAAAATAGGGTGTATACTTCATTTAGGGGTGTGTAGTATGCAAAAAAATATGATATTTTTCCCTCCAACAATTTAAGGCAGGTATCACACTTGAGGCACAAAGAATCAAGATATGCCAAGAGAGCAGAAATGTAAAAAAGGGGCATTTGTAAAGGAAAGGCTTTTTTTCTTCTTTTATCACTAACAATATATCAAACACTAATGCAGTACATGCTAATCATTATGAGAATGGGGAGAAGTGGTCCGTAATACTCAGTATTTTAGACTTCTTTGCCTTAAAATATTTATTGCAAAGTATAAACTCAGAAAGATAAACAAAAATGACAGGTGTAAGCCTGCAGCTGTTTTTTAATACTCTCTTGGCAGAAGAAAGCAGGAATAAACTGTAAACCCCCTTTCAAAAAAAAAAAAACCCCACAGAAATAAAAGGGAGTTTTTCCAACAGGAAAGCCTCACTTTTTCAAATATTAAAACATCAACTTACTTTTCAAGCAAACAAAGCTGCCATCTATGAAAAAAGGGCAAAATCAACTTAAACCCCGTTTTTAGATATAGTATAAAAATAAATTATATGCTCCAATGTTTACGGATGGTACCTTGAAATCTGTGAGATGGCTGTATCCAACAAACATCTGTTGAAATCTTAGGCAATAGAGACACCATGCCAATGGAAGTTGTTAAGTTAGTACTGGCTTTCTGCCCAGCAGACACCAGAATGCATTTCAATTCAAATGACAGAATATGGGAAGGAGGTTTAAAAGCAATTTTGAATCCATCAAGGTTGAAATATTACTACAATACAAAAGCTTATATCACTCACTTAACAAGCCCTACCAGGGAAAAAAGTGGTCAATTTACCTAAAAGTTAGAACTGTGCTGCTTTCAAAAGTTGTCATGAGTCCCCTTGTAGCTCATATGCACCTTGGTGTCTACATGCGAGTGTGGAGGCTGCCCTGATGAGCTGGAATTCCAGCATGCTGAAGCAGACTCAATTAAATCGAGTCTGCTGGAGCATGACAATTGCCATGCTCCAGCAGCCTCTTGCGTCTTATGCATTAGCACCCCCACACTTAAAAATAGTGATGGGGTGCTTTATCTGAACTTGTCAAACAAGCTTTAGTTCAAGAACCCCCAAAGCCATTTTTAAATGCAGGAATGCTGATACACAACACGTGGCAGCACTTTAATTTGAGTGTCTCTCGGAGCCGCTCTAATTAAAGTGCCGCTACCCCCCCACTACCGAAGCACATGTAAAAATCTTAAATTTTTATTCCGTCATTGCTTTTGTCTTAAAAAAAAAATTATTTCTGTCATTTTCCTCAAACAGAAGGGTATTACTTGTCCTCTGTGGAGAGGGCCTTCCATGGTATTCAACGTAAGAGGTACACATGCCAATTAGTGACATAAGAAGAGTATAAATCCATTTCCATGTTCTGTGAGATAAAGCAGCTTTACCTAGAAAACATCCCACTATAACCAAAAATAGGTGGATGTGATGTGTGTAACAGAGCCTGGGGCTCTCCGTTCCTTTAAGAGAACAGCAGCCCAGAAGGGAGCACTGCAGGCCAGGCAGGGCAACAGCTGCAGGGCACTGGAGCAACTAGGCAATGAGGTCAATAAGCAGGCATCTATAGAAATCCCAGGGTCGTCTTCTGACTGGAAGAGGGCAGAGTCCTGGGAGGCATAAGCCCAGGGCCTGAGCTAGCACGTTAGTCTAGCCCTGCAAGCTACAGGGGTAGGAGCTCCTGGCCAGGAGTGCTACCAGAGGATGCTAGAGGGACTGTTGTGCTGCCTGTGGATCCCCACACTCAGGGAACTTCTCAGGGATATAACCCCATAACTGGGAAGTTATGCTGGCATAAGAGGTGAGGAAAGGGGCAGAGAGCTGCTTTTCCTTGTGTGTTGATGTTGGTGGGCCCAGAGGGGACTGTTTAGTCCACGGGCTTATTTTCTGAGTTGCAATTTAGCACCAGTGGTTTGGGTTGGGAATGTAAGAGGCGGTATACCGAGGTCCCATTAATGCCCTGGTAACATGCAACTGCCTTGTGCCCTGATAGGCGCAGCCTCAAGGCCTGAGTGAATGTTGAGCCCAGCAAGGTAGAGCGTGAAACCACTGAGCCAGACAGGGGCCAAGGGCCTGGCACCCTAGAGGGGTGCAAGCAGACAGGGGCCAGGGACCCACAAGATCTAGACCAGAGCTGGTGTCTCAAAGCCAGGTCCAATACAATGTGCCTGGGCTAGAAGGCCTGGCTAACAGGAAAGGGGCAGCAGCCGAGGAGGCTGAAGCCCAAATAGTAGAGTAACAATACAGGAACACCTGCAAGGCTTGGGGAGGAATGGAGCCATGCAATTAGCAGTTAAGGCTATAGGTGCCCTACAGTGGCCCAGTCAAGAGAGGTCCAACAAGGGCCTGGGAGTACCGTAGTTGAGACAAAGTAGGGCGCCAGAGAACCCTAGTGGGAATTCAGTTGTAGCAGGGCCCACACTAAGGTCCATGGGCAGCCTCCCTTTTAATCCTATTATTACATTAAGGTGTAGCAGGAAAGACAGAAGGGAAGGCACCCTAGAGGCAAAGCAAAAGCATGGTTGCAGAGCTACCAAGGGACATCATGGCCAACCCTGGGACCGCAATGTGCTACAGTGTGCCCATGAGGGAGTACTCATGGAAAATGACCCTTTTTGGTCTCTGTAAACGGCCTTCTCCGAGTCCAAGCTAGCATGCACATAGGTGCCTCAATAGTCCCATCCTTTATGCCCTCACATGGAAGCATGAAGACGTACAAACGTGTAAACAGGTACAACAGATATGGCTACTAAAAACACAATCACATACATAGGAGACACATGTATACCTATAGCAGGATCCAGATTGACACAAAGGAAACAATGAAAGCTTATACTGCCTCTACTGCAACAGCATTTTATTATTTATATTTACAATCTACCTTTACTATCTATGTTTTTAAATTAATCCAATGTAACGGTATTTTTTCTTAAAAAGCTAGATTATACAAGATGTGTATCCAGTGTTTAAAAAATCAGAAAATATTTAAAACAATCTGCATAGCTGTGAATAATGTGCATGCATCTTTCTAGTAAGTATCAGAGAGATGGTGCTGCATCTGTGGATCCGTTATTTATAGACCAGTTGGGCAGAATTCACATATTTAATTCCAGCAGCTTCTCTTGCCTTTTAAATTAAAACTTGAACTTTACACTAACTGATTCTCAAGGGGAAGGCATTATAAATGTGCCACATCCTGTTCCGTATTTCAAAGCAGCGGTGTGAAATAATATAAAAGAGCTCATACGGCCCTGACACTAACTGCGTATTTCATTAAGATTCCTTCTCTCTTTGTCCCACTTAAAGGCTCTGCTCACTGCATGTTTTTGGCCATACGGACTCAGTTAAGTAGGTCCCACGATTACTTTTTAGTAAACATTATTAGGACTTCCACGGAACCAGTAACAGGCTAAATTAATATCATACTTCAAATATTTTTGTCAATTATATTTTAAATTCGTTTAATCTTAAAAATTACAAACTACCTATCACCTTTAAAATGTCCTTTCTTTTCAAAGCTTATCAAAATATATAATCCTTAGATGCTAGGGTCACAGGAAACTGAATATTAATAGGATTATAATATATTTTATTTACCTTTTCCCGTTATTTTTTAAGACATAAAAAAAAACTCTGGTACTTTTCAAAATGAAAAACATTTAATATCATCTAGAAGCAAATATACTACTAGTAGGTATCATAGGTTATTCATATTTTCCCCTACTGTACCCCCATGGAGCCAGCTGCACCACATGAAAACTTACCCCACCAAGTCCAGACAAGTGGTGCATCCCCAGTGCACTAGAAAAAAAGATGTGGGGAGAGCCAGGGAAACAGGCAGGCATCTGGGGGAGGCCAAAGCAACACATGCCCCACGGAGCCGGCTCTGATTTAAAGGGGGATGCTGAAAAGGCACAGCGTTCAGCATCTCCTGGAGCAGGGACTGGGCAGCTGGCCCAGAACACAGACCAGCAGAGCTGCAAACCTCACCGGCCAAACCCTCAGGGAGCATCACAGCACAGGCAAGCCCTGAGCAAGGAGCAATCGCACACTTCCAGAGATTTAAGTGTCCGGGGATGGCAGGTCATCACAGCAAGCACCTAGAGTTGGGGCCAAGTGGGAAAAATCCCAGGGGACGGTCAATAGAAGCTGACCGAGAAGAGGGAGAGAAAGGACCCACTGAAGGAAGTGGGAAACCTGGAGAAACTGAGGTAGCGAGAGTAAAGAGGAGATTTGCTTGGCACACCAGGGAGAAGAAAGGCCTGGCTTTAGCCAGAGCTGTTAGCCTAACAAAGTCTTTTTTTGGTACATGTGCGGGGATTAGAAACAACAGAGATGGGAACTGGGGAAATTCCCTACTGATTTGCGGTCACTGTGTAAATGAGGGTCAGCTAAGGGAGAAGGGATCCTGTGGCACTAGACCAACAGTTAACAGGGTCCCATTCCCTGCACCTGGGTCTATGGAAAAGACTCAGGCATAAAGGCCTGAAGTAAGGCTGGAAGAAAACAGACCAAGGAGAACAAGGTAATTCAGGAAAATCACAAAAACTTAGGATTCTCCAGACAAAAGGATGGAAACAATGACAAAGAGAAAAGCGAGAGACACAAGAGGGCGGGTGAAACATAACATGAGCAGTTCAGCCATGAAAAGGCTTCAGACAGAATAAATCAACATCAAAGAACTGTCAGGAAAATAACCCACCTGGGTCGGCACGAAGCCTCTATGAGGTATCTCACACTCTAGACCAACAGAGAATAGCAACCACCCATCTGAGAGGAAGGAGCAGGGTATAGGAGAAGTGGAGCCCTGCAGAAGGCTGCCGTTCCCACCAGACTGACCTCCACTCTGAGAACCACCCATTCTCCTGAATATCATCATACCATCAAAACGTGACAGGCAAGTGGGAAGGACAAGTCAAAGGTCAAGGTAATTCTAATGCAGCAGGGTGGTCAGCAGGATGCACGTGCCCACACTGCCATGCCAACCTAATTATGAATTTCAATATTTGCCATTTCATTTGTTGCCTTTTTTCTGTACAAAACCTGACAATCATATGAGCTGTATTGGATCATTTGGTGGCTTTGCAATGTGTATGGATGTCAAATTAGAGACTACTGTGTGACTAAACTAACTTTACTCATCCACTAAATCAAGACTGTTAGTTAAAAGCAATGGAACATAATACTGGCTAGCTCCGTTCAAGATAGAATCATATCACAGAATCATACAAGTAGGGTCGGAAGGGACCATGTAGATCTTCAAGTCCGACCCCCAGCCTGGGCAGGAAAAAAACTGTAGGGTCTGCCCTGTTGTCCCCAGATCATGTGGGTGAACACAATGGCTCCTTTCCACTGCAGAAAGAATTTCTCCCTGTTACTTCACTCACCCCAAGTCATCCCAGCTGGGACTTGAACTTAGATCTCCCACCTGGTAGCCAGAAACTCTAGCACACAGCCACCAGTGCTGGTACTGTGATTGTAGAAGGTGTGTGTAAATGCTATCAATTTCATTTTTTCTTATTCAGTCTCTAAAAAAGAACTTCAAAAGATCTGATATTACATTAGGCATAAAAGACACTGACTAACCTCTAGTCGCACCATCTGTTTCATTATCAGTTCAAAACTATATTATAGTTAAACATACCACTTTTTTAATGTATTAATCCAAACTGTTCTACTTAAGGCCCAAAACTCTAGCTTAGACTAAGAGAAAGAAAACGTAAGGGGCTGAATCTGAAAATATACTACTTATTTGCTCTACCCACCCCTATTTTAATCTGAGGTGCTTCATGAATACTCATTTCTGATGGATTTATAAACAGTCTCAAATAGAAAATACAACACTCCAAAATATTAATTCTGGTATAGACACAGACCAGCATAAATATCAGATACAGAAGAAAAAAATTAGCTTCCCCAAAGCTCTACAAGGCTCATACCACTGAGTGCTTATTTTTTTGACTGTCCAAATATATTCGATTAATTATTAATGTTTGTACAGAATTTGGGAAAGAAAAAAATGTAAAACCTTATTACTGCTTTAACAAAATCACGTTGGCAATTATGTTTAAATATACACTAGGCCCTTTAAAGTGCTCATTTTATTCATCCCTCACAGGCATAAAAGCTGTAGAGTTCCTACCACCGAGCACCAGAGAGAAAATTTCCTGTTCCACACAGCCCTCTCCCCAAGGGGCCTGAACAGGAGAGACTAGCTTTTCACCGAAGGCTGGTTCTTCACAGAATCATGATGTACTGAATCAGCCGCATCTCGTTGGGGTCCTTGGCTCTGCTCACCTTATAGACAATTTTGTCAAGTTCTTGGGGTATACTAAGAAGCTTTATGACCCCAGATAAGGGGTCCTAGGACATTGTGTGGGCACATGTTATAAATAGGCGATATAGCAGAACTCTACATATTCTAGCTAAGAAGTTTCTGTCACCCACATATAAATTTGTCCCATATACAGGAAGAATTAACCACATATTAGAAGTGGTGAATAAAAGGCCTATTCCCAAAGTACCCTACCACACTCCTGCTGCAAAGGGTCCATGGATGTAACTGTCATAGGTTTTCTATCCCAGGAACTCTTCATCTCACAGAAACTCACTGTTATTCTTATCCTGACATCACCTGAGCCTTAGATTGGATCTAAGATTTAAAATTTGTCCTCCAAGCGGAAATGGTTAAGAGAAGCTCTTACTATATACAAAAGCCACTGGCTAAGCAACTACAGTCCACCAGCACGAGTCATTTATTACTTGACATTGCAATAGTCACTTCTTTGAACAAGTTAAAATACCAGTTCCCTCAGCGCACAGTTTTGCTAGTTTTCATGGTGTGATTACTCCATTTCTCTTCCTATTTTGCACAGAGTGGTTAATAAACCTAGAAAGCAGTAGAAACGTCCTCTTGTGCCAACACGTGAGCAGAATTAACACTGCAGAGAACAGATCTTGATCCCTCTTTATGCACCTGAAAGCAGTATGTTTCCTGGAAATGGCCTTGTCTCTATCTTTCCACATACACCAGCAGAAATAAGCAGGCATAGGAAAGAAAGCACACTGCAATTTCTCTGGAAGTGGCACAGCTATTAAGTTTTGTAGACAATTCCAGAAAGAAAGCTAGATGAACTCAAACTGGGAACCACTGGCTGCAGCATGTTCTATCTGCACCACTTAATCAGCTCTGATACAACCTAGAATACTTTTGTGCTACAACTGGGATTAGACTTTCCTACCCCCAGGATATGAAGCAGCAGGTGGCTTCCAGCATGCACAAGATGATGAGCAAGTCAGTAGGTAAAAAGAGCTTGAAAAGTAAGGTGCATGGAATTCTGGGAAGGTCAATGCAGTACTATCTAAACCAAGAGTTCTCAACCCTTGTCAGATTCGAAGCATCTCTAACTTTTCTGATTTAGCAGTCCCCTCCCATTTTAAATACTAACTCATTTCTTATGGTGCTCATCTCCTTGCACCCTGTGGCCCCCTAAGAAAAATCTCATGGCACCTCAGGGTACTATAGTACTGCAGCTGAAAATCAATGTTTTAGACAACAAAGTAAGTGGCCATATGTCAAAAGGGCGTCAGACAAAGACCAACCCCTAGAAAAGCTGGTCCTGAGCTCTTTAGGAAAGGCTGGAAATGAGCATGAATCTCCCTATGGTTTTCCTTTATCCTTAATTTCTTTATCCTTAATCCTTCAACAATGTATCCCTGCAATAGGCAACAAGTGATGCATCTGAGGGTGTCATGAAAGAATCTGGATTACCTGGAGAGGCTATTTGGAAGGGAAAACTATAAGTAAAGAGAAGATAGAGGTAGGGATTAAATTTGGGATGCTGGCAAGAGCTACTCACTGAGGCAGATTGGGGAGCTTGGGGTGGGTCATCAGACTCTACAGGAGGCGCAAGGGTGTGCACGTGAAATGCTGAGGCTCGTGTCAACTGAGTGTAGTGTAGACAGGACCGCCATACCCTACTCTTTCCACATTCTGCCCCTTTCCCTTCCCTGCTCTTTACCTGAGAGGGCAAAGCACAGTTCCTGCCAGTGCAGCTGCTCATTTGGAAACTTCTGTGACAGCAACCAAAGCTATCTAGCCTCACAGCCTCTCCTACCATTACTGGGAACATGGGAGGAGCAGAAGAAGATAGGTTGAAAAGGGCAGTGGCCTCATGTACGCCAACCTGCCGGCCAGTGGCAAAGCATGTTGCTTAGAATGCACAGGATGGGGGAGGGAGCAAGAGCCCCTAGAGGAGCAAATCATGTGTCCGCAGGCCACTAAAGCACACACAGGGCACCCAGCAGGAAGAAAGCACCAAGTGGTTACCTCATCACTCAGGGGCAAGGAGCTGCTACACCATTAAAACCATCTTGCAGTTCTCCCAAGTTTAGAATCACTGATGTAAACCAACAATTCCCAAGTTTAATTCCACAAATGCCATTTCAGAACATCAGTCCTGGGAAACCAGCTGCAAAAGGGCTTGTGAGCAACATTTAGTTGTGGATCACTCTTCAGGAATCCCTGATCTAAACTTAAGGTTAGGTGACCATTTTTTTCCATCTCCACACAGCAAAGAAGTAAGAGGCACACATCACAGCTCAAAACAATCTGTCCTATATCCCAAACTGAGCACAACAGTTAACATTCAATATGCTTATGCTGAAGATCCCACAGAAAGCCCTCTTAGTCTCCATTGTTGCTTAAGCTGTATGATTAAACTGTTTAAAATGTATTTAGGTTTTATTTTTGTTCCAAAACAGAAATGCAAAAAGTCAACACATTCCTTTCAGTAAAGGATTCTGACACTACGCATGTGGTGTCAAAGACCCGGTGTGCTGGGAAGAGGTGCACAGAGCCCCAAAGGAAGGGAAAAGCAGAACCAGGAAAAAACATAATATCTACCTACATTTATACTGGTGTCTGTGTATAGTTAAGTGACTTGAGAGAAATTTTATTTCAGTTTTCAGTTAATAATTTTTAAAAACCTACACATCTTAATAAGAAACATTAAAAAAATGGTATTTAAAAATCTGATCTTCAGCAAAGTATCAACTCAGTGGATGAAGGGAATGTAGAGAAAAGAGTACAGGTGACCCTTACCATTTGTGGGGATACGTTCTCATGGTCCCTGTGAATGGCAAAATCCACAAATAAGGCACTGTGTTCATGAACGTAGTGCCCCCAGCGGCTGGGGGGAAGGCATGGCTCTGACAGCAGACGCCCAGGAGCAGCAAGCACCGAGCTCCTGAGGAGCTCTTGTAAGTGTATAAAGCATATTCAAAATGCGGGTTCAGCATTCGCGAATATTTGAAACCTTGAATGCCGAACCCACAAATAGCGAGGGTTTCCTGTAAATCTGGACTTAAAGTATGGCTTTTGACAAAGTCCCATGTGACCTTCTAATAAACAAATTGGAGAACTATAGGCTAGATAAAACTACTACAAGTTGGCTAGATAATAGACTCTAACTTCAAGCAAAAAGGAGTTGTTGGAATGGCAGGAGATTTCAAGGAGACCCACAGAGATCTATTCTGGGTGCAATATTGTTCAATGTGGGGGCATCTACACGTGCCCCGACAGTGCTGTTGTTACTGCGATGTCATTTAGTATTTCCTCTTGGAAGTACTAAACGACGGTGCAGTAACAGTCCATATTGTGCCGCGCTGGTAAAGCATAGTTATTTTTAGCCGCTACATCGCCATAGCAACACATTATACTGAGAGAGTGCGTTGCTACATCAATGTAGCTGCAGCATCACAGTTTGTACCTGCCGACATTATGTTGCCATAGCACATTGCTACAACGATGTAAGTCACATGTAGACACATCCTGTGTGTGTTAATTATTTGGACATAGGAAAAAAGACTTGCTGAGCAAATCTGCAGATAACATGAAACTGGGAAGGGCTGCAAAAACACTAAAGGACAGGCGTGCAGTTCAGGAGGATCCTGACAGATTGGAAAGCTGGGCTGGGGCCAACAGGGTGAAGTTCAATGCTGACATATGCAAGGTGCTATTTCTCAGAAAGAATAAATCAGAACACAAATACAAAATGGGTGACAACTGGCTGGATGGCAGCCCTGCAGATAAGGATCTTGGAGTCTTGGTGGATCACAGACTTGTATTAGTCTGAAGTGTGCTGGAACTGCAAAAAATGCAAGTGTAGCTTTGGGCTGAATCAAGAGAAACAGTACATGTAAGACATGAGAGGTGAGAGTGCCACTTCACTTTGTGCTGCTTAGGTCTCATCAGGAATGGTGTATACAGTTTTGGGTGCCACATTTTAAAAATGATGTAGAGAAGTCAGAAGGGGTCTAAACGCAGGTGACAAAAATGATAAAGGGCTTGGAAGACAAGCCATACAAGGCAAGCCTGGAAACAGGCAATTTCAGCCTGCAAAAAAGGTGACTAAGAAGGGCCATGATAAACGTCTTTAAATATCTGCAGGGTTTATAAAAGGAGAACACCCGAACACCTTTTTCCCTATTGCTGCAGAGAGTAGGACAGCAATGGCTTGATATTAGAGTAAAGATTAAATGTCAGGAAAAACTTCTTCACGATTAAAAAAGCAAGTCAGTGGAACAGACTGCCTAGGGAAGCTGTGGAATCTCCATCACCGGAGGTTTTCAAGAAGAGACTGGGTAAGGACAGGTTGTGGTGATTTAAGAGTAGCATTACCTGGAACGTAGTGTGATGAGTAACAGTTTAAAGCACAGAAGACTCTCCTCCTCTCCCCTACAACTTCTTGGGAGATCACAAAAATAGCTCTCTAGCACAGAGCAGATACAAATTGGAAAGAACCACATTCAACGGAAGGAGAATGAAGCAGAGCTTCACAATAGACTTTGTGAAGCTGGCATAAGTGTATGGAGGGAATATGTGGCTCTGGCTCTCCAATTAGGGGGTGTAATAGGTGGGCTTGTAATCCTCAAGTTGCAGAGCAGGGTGGACGGTCATTGTTTTTTTCCCTATGACTAGGCTCTGTTGGATGTTGCATGGGACTAGGAACGAATTCTCTTCCTGCTGCTACAGGCATCAGGTGGTTTTCACCTTCTTCAGAAGCACTGGTTGGTTGTTGGCTGCATTCAAGGCCAGGGATTTTGACTTGGGTGTGCTGATGCTTCTGCTAGCACGAAAAAATCTGGAGGTTTCCAATTAGAGAGCCTTGCCTCTCCACTCAGGATCAGTCCAATCGCTACATTTGGCATTGGGAAGAAACTTTACCCACGGTCAGATTGGCAAGACTCCCAGCTGCAGAGGTTCTGCCTTCCTCTGCAGCTGGAAGATGGGTCCTCTTCCTTAGATCATTCAAATATAATTTAACAACTTCCTGTCCTTGCAACCGCAGAACATTCATAGTGCCCTCGTGCCTCTGCTTTACCCTGGGCAGGTTAAGCTGTTCTTGGTGTTTTGAGACAATGGGTCTGTGACTGGTAGTTGTGTAACAGTTCATGCAGTTTTAAAAAACAGTTAGACAAACACTCCTATACGAGTGATTCAGCTTTGAGCAGAAGGCTGGACTCAATGACCTCTTACAGTTTTTTCCACCCCTGTTTTTCAATGATTTATCAAAATCATCTCTGAAGTTAAATAAAAAGCACATTTATAAATAATACTAAACAATACATATCATGGTATACTTTATGAATTTTGAGTACGAGATAATCAAATGTCAATCCTCTTCATACTAAATTAACAATTATATTGCAGAAATTATAACATTAGTTAGGGAGCTTAGTTGAATTATCTTGGCCCTGGCATGCTGCTGGTTTAACATTTTCTACGGTTTCAATTTTTAGAAGAAAATGGACAATTATATCCTTTATGGATCAATTTGGAGTGGTGCAAAAACAATGAATACCCTAATACTCTGAAAAAAGTTGTGTTTTTATAGTTTACTCTGCCTAAAAAAAAAAAGCATAACAATGAAATCTAGATACCCTTTATTTCCAAAACATTGGCTTACAGATTTGTATTTAAGTTAAATTAAATAAAATTATCACATATTGCCACAAAGTGATGGCAGATTCTCAATGAAGATAATTTCAACTAACTGAGCTTATATTTTCTTACATGTGATGCATCTTGTCATTTCATTTTAAGTGTTTTGTTCATATAATTAGCTTTGTTTTTTCCAGCCATGCATTCAGAATGGGATAATACCCCCAGAATAATTTAATGGGATCAAATGAGTAAATCAAAGTTGATAACAATAAATATAAACTGTTTTAATTTCACATGGTTTAGACCCATGATACCACTTCTTTCAAATCATATGCTAATTAGGTTTCTAGTCTGTTTTTTGGCTTGTTGTTGTTATATTCTTGATCTTGACTCAATGAGGGATAGATAAAAGTTAAAATAAAGAAGTTTACACAGAGAAGAATTGGTTTAAGAGACTATATGTGCTTATATACATAGAATTTTTTGTAAGTATGACAACAAGTCCTTTCTGCTTGTCATGAGTACGCTATATTAAAAAAAAATCCTGTGTAGTAGTGAACATACGTTTATCTAGGGGTATCTGCCCACAGGGTTGATATATTTTCTAGCTAACATTCAGAGAGCGTTTTCTCTCAAACACAAATTATGTTTGATATATCTAGGTTAAAACTGATCTGGATGAGTTTGATTTTCAAAACAAGATTTTCCAATGCATTTTTTAAGCAACTGACAATAAAATGCATTTAGAAGGACTTATTTGCTAAGCTGCATCCAGTTCTGAAAAAGGCATGAATATAAATTACGAGAATGTTTGTAAACAGAAAATAATATTTCATCTGAAATACTGGTTTGTTTGGTATTTTCAGTTATCACACATCAGGTATCCAACTCCATCAACATTCGTAAGTCAGAACAACATAGGTCCAAATATTGCTTCAAGGGAAAAAAGCCTTTTACATGACAATAAAATACTATTTCTCATACAGATTTTACTTAGAAAAAATCAATAATCATAAAACAAAAAAGCAAAAATAAGCCACATATAATATTAATATTTTTAAAGCTACATTATAAAAAAAGTATTAAGAAGCAACAGCTAGGGCAAAGAGTCAGGAAGCCTGGCTTTCATTCCTTTCTCTCCTGGCTCATTTATGACCTTAATTAAGTAACCTGATACTTGTAACTTCAGCCTTTCCCATCTGTAAACTCAGGAGAGTACATTTAAAAAAATACTTTGAAAGCTATGGATAAATAGAGTTAAGAATGTGCCAATACTTACTGTAAACACTAATTTTTTTTAAGATTGTCGGGATAACATTCCTAAGGCAATTCTCTAGCAGTGGATTCATAATGACCTAGAACTAGGAAATAAGACTAGCTTCAGTCAACATATCTAGCGTATTCTTCTACTCTGCTTACTTAGTAATATTTAATAGTATTCCAAATTGAATCTATGTAGGTCATTTAGTATACTGGACAGCTGTCTCTTATTTACTGCTAACTTTTATAACTACAGTTGCATCCCATAAGAAGCCAGATATATTTAGAAAACAGCATACTTTAAACAATCTAATGTTGTAAATAAGCCACTTCTACTTTGATTTAAATACAGGTCTGTTTACAAATCTGAGTGAAGAAATTCAGCAGATCAGTGATGTGAAACTCTCTTTCTTCTACACACAATGCCCCTGGACAAGGATTACATCAAACATGTTTTAACAAAAACATAAAATCAAATCAAATCATTGTTATAAGATCAACATCTTCTGCTCTGATCATGCATTTCCCCTGTTCTGTCTCATACGGAGAAGTTAGACAACATTACCTGTGAAGATATCTTATTCACTTAATGATATCATCACTTGAGACGGATTAGTTTTATTAATAATAAATACCTTGAGTTAAAAACTGACATGGGAATAGCTGTGCTCTAATGATAGACAGACAGATTACAGAGAAAACCAATGCTCAACTGCAGGAACACAGACTGAAATGTGGGTCACCTTTTTCTGACACCTGTACAAAATCAGCATAAAAACCACTACGCAGAGCCTCTGGAGCCTGAGCAACTCAGATAAATCCCTGGTGAGGAGACAGAGTCCATGCATTTATGAGCACAAACATCCTGACGTGACAACAATTGCTACAAAAAACCCTTGCAGGAAAAAACAGGATGTTACCTTTAGGTCATAAACCAAAACTGATGAAAAAGGCATGAATATAATTAAGTAGATCTGCTAAAATTTTGACTCTGAATATCAAGGAAGGGAACTGTATTTACATATGTGACTTTGTTAGTACAGAAGAAAATCTGACTGAATTCTACTGACCGAAAAATATGTTGAGGTAAAAGGCAAGAGAAACTCATGAGGTAGAAGGCAATATCATTTAACATATAATTTAAAGTGCATGTCAGAAATATTCTCACTATTGCCATATATTATACAGCACTGTCATTGCTTTATGCTTAGGGTGACCATACTTCCCGGTTTGGCCAGGACAGTCCCAGATCTCCTTAGCTGTCCTGACATCCCAGCCAGTTAGTAAAAATTCAAACAAAAGTCCCAGATGGGTGCTACCCTACCCCCACACATGCCTGGCTCCTCAGCAGCAGCTGGAGGCAGGGGTCAGGTGGGCAGGGCAGGGCAGGGCAGAGTGGGATGGGAGGAGAGCACTGCTGAAAGCATGGGCTGCTCATGTTTGTTCAACAATTCACAGCCTAGCAGAGTCCTGGTGAGGGTGGGGCTTCCCCAGGCTGGGAAGGTGGCTTGGACCCCTGACACGAGGGGAGCAGGAGTCCCTGCCCCCCATCCTGCTGCCAGGGACCCCATGTTTGCAGACGGTGAGTGGGGGGGGGACAGCTCCAGGCTCTGCCCAGGGATTGCAGCTCCTGCTGGCTCCATCCTGCCTCAACCCAGCTGCCAGGGGGCTGAAGTTCAGAACTCGACTCGGCGCTCTCCCTGCTACCACAATGTGTGCGTGTGTCTGTCTGTATGCGTGCGTGTGCACACATGCATTGTGGCAGGGGGGAGACAAGCAGGAGAGGAAGAGAGAGAAAGGGAGGGGCAAGAGAGAGAGGAGCAAGCAGAGGGCCAGAGAGGCAACAAAGGGACAGGTCTAGGGAGCATGGAAGTGACAGGAGGGAGCGATGGGAGGAGGGAAAGAAGGAATGAGTGGGGGTCAAGGAGACAGATGGGGGAAAGGGAGCCAAAGGGGGAGGAAGGAGGAGTACAGAGGAGGTTTGATGGAGGCAAGAGGAGACTGCCCAGGTTCAACCTCTTGCTGACATGATGGTCGAACAGCTGCACAAGGAACAGTGAACACACATGCTGCTACAATAACCTAGATCCAAAGCAGCTGCACGTGCGTGCGCAGGCACACACACACACACACACACACACACACACACACACACACAGAGTCAGCAAATATTAAAACAAGTGTTTCAGAATCACAGGGGCGCAGTCCAATGGGGGCAGTATGGTGCACTGGAGGGGGTGGGGGAGAAGCAATATCTTTGATTTCCTTAAAAATAATATGGTCATCCTATTTAGACTCCATAGATCAATGATTCCCAAATTTGCTGGAAAAAAGTTTTCGTGATTTTTTTTCTTGGATCACCATGCTTCTTATGATGGAGAAACACTGTTTGGGAACCCCTCCTACAAACGATAAATATTGTTTCTACAAATCTATCCATTTGAAGCTTCTGATGGCACAGATACGTCTGGCAGAGATCACACCTCTTTTCACCCATCTAACATACCTATACCTGAAGGAAGCTACAGTGCACACCAGGCTTTAAAGATAAGGTTTACTAAATGGCAAAAACTGCAGTAACTGATTTATGCTTAGCTGGCACAAGAAAATGTTGGTGTGGCTTAGAAAGAGGAAGAGAATCAGTAGCCCCTTCTGATAAAGCTATGCCAGCTAACTTCCTCTGCTGATCCTGTATATGCAATATACTGTATACCAACACTGTCCTTATGCCAGTACATCCCAGCATCGCTCTGTTCAAGTAATCTAGAAAACAGACTTAGTCACCACCTACAATTTAAATTGTACTACTTAGCTATGTGAATTTCATTATGTATTTTTTCTTAATCAATACATTTGTACCAGCACATACCCTGGTGAACGCAGTTGTTCCAGTGAAGGGATACAAGTCCTTTATATACCAGAGTATCTTATTCACTGTTCTGTATGGGAACAGTTGTACTACAATAAATTACCTTTATACAGATAAAGCTATAAAGCTTTAACTGCAACAGTACATCTAAAGCAACACAACTTTCTAGGACAGACAACTTGTCTGAGACCAGGACTTAATATCACTGTAAAAATTATCTAAAAACAATCCAAACAATTCTGATAACAAAGGGTAAAGCATCATCATTAAAAATAACTATGTAAAAGGAAAATGGAAAAACAGTAAAATACATGAACTTTTGTGAAACAGGTTCTATGCATGAAAAGGAGTAACCAATCACATGAAAGGAAACCACCAAGTATTTTGGTAAAACCTCCCAAAATTGACTAGGAAAAAAAAACATTACTGTGATGCTCTGAAAATGTCCTGAAAAAATAAAAGAAGAAACAAATGCACAGAATGGAAAAATACGTGCTTGATCTAGTTTTAGTAAAAGCAAAACTACATAACCATCATCTTCATTTGTATGCAATTCCAATATGGAAATTTTGCTCGCCATATATATTGTCTATTGTAATTCTGTCAAATAAAATAATGTGATGTGACCATTAATAACATTAAACTTCAATCAATAACTTGTTTTAAGGTTGGTTTATACAGTGTTTTAAATGTAACGTGTGGCCAGGGCTGGACAACAGAAATGTACCATAACAAAGCCACACATGGAGTAGTGAGGACCTCTGGGTAAGTTAAAAGCAGATACTGTTGGGACAGTACATTACTAAAAAAGTACTGCTTGTAACATAATAGGCCAATTCCCAGCTAAAAGATTGCAAAGCTAAATTCTATTACAGAGTATGGAGAATCTTCACCCAGTGGTATAATTTACTTAAACTGGATCTAGGCCACACAGCATTGGCAAAGGAATGCCAAGATTTTCTGCTTGCAATTTTGCTTAAACATTTGGAGTTTTAATTCCTTTCAGTGTACAGGTGACTATACTGAAAACCCTGAAGGCACTGCACAAGTTAATGGCTGTATCTTTAAACTGCACCTCTAGTTATGCATCTTTGTACAATGTTTGCCATGCCACCAAATTACAAGTCCTTATCTCAAACATGTAGCAGGTAGACTATAATAGGTACATACATATAGTGCAGTACAGCATGGAACAGATAGTCTTGTTTTGTTTTTATCTAGAATACCTCATAAAATAATTGATTTTCAGAGTATAACGATAATAACGTATAACTTATGTTCTGAACAGAAAATTGTTGACAACTAACATACAAAGACATCTGACAGTCATTCTGAATTATTAACGCTCTAAAATAGTTTTTAGAGAATGACCCTCGCACTGACAGAACTGCTAGCTATATAAAATGAGTCAATAATAGCATATTTGGAAAAAAGGATGCACCTCTCTTGCAACCAAATACAGTATACAGCACAAGTCTACATAAGATGCAACACTGCCACAGCAATGAGCTACAGCAACATAGCTCATCACTATGGTGATGTAGCATCAATGGGCACAAACTGTGATGCTGATGCTACTTTGCAGTAGGGTCAGAAATGATACATGCGCCGCCAGGACTGCGCAGTCAGGCGCCCGTGTAGATGCACACACTGAGTGGGAGAAAGTGTTTTGATGAAAAAAATTAATGGCTAAATGTGATTACTGAATTATTATTTAAACATTTATTCACTGCTGTATCAAACAGTGTGTTATAATTGGAGATCTTTGGAGTTACCCTGCAGTCACTCACGCTCGCATCATTTCACACCTTTTTGTTATGAAAGTTATTATGAAAGTTACTCAATCTATTGATGAAGTAGAACACAAGTGAGTGCTTTAAACTGATGCCCTTATCTAGATTGAAAGATTCATAACCAATCAATCTTGTGGATGTTTCCAGACACAATCAGAGACCTCACTTCCTTATCCTCTCATCTTCCTTTATGTACAGACCATGCAATATGCTAATAACTATTTGACCAGAAGTACTGAAGACAAGAGAAACATCATCTATCCAGAAATAAATTCCCTAAGACCCAAATGTTTTCTTCAATTCACATATATGAATTTGCAGCTTAAGAGAAAGAGGAGTTTATAAGCATCTTAACTTAGTTTTCCCTAAAACAAAATAGGTGAAAATACTTATTATGAGATAAATAGGCAAGTGGACATTAGTTTACCACTTTGTATATATCATAACCTAAAATTACAAACATTAATGCTTTAATCTATACCCCAGTTTCTTAAACATATT
Source organism: Crocodylus siamensis (assembly GCF_052110815.1). Lineage (NCBI taxonomy): Eukaryota > Metazoa > Chordata > Crocodylia > Crocodylidae > Crocodylus > Crocodylus siamensis. Next base: position 52,509,915 of record NC_143403.1, read on the forward strand.
AGTAACAAAGATTGCTAGGTTCATTTGTGGTTCATTGCTAAGATTCATTTGTGCAACAGTAAAATAACAAAAACACTCCATATTTGTAAAGAGCATCACTTAGCGTATGGCTTTATGAACATGAAAAGTACACATACGTAACAGAACAGCTCAAAATGAAGAAACTCAGTACACCAATTTTAAAAGTATAACAGTTATTAGAATTACAAATACATCTGTTTTATTTTCTTAGTAAATAAGATATGAGTTTGTCTATGACTATTAATTCTACCCTGTTAATTCTGCTGCTGCTCACCACGCATATTCCATGTAAAAAAAAAACGAATGATCATATTATTAGGCAAATTATTAACATAGAATCATAAAAAAGTAGAGTTAGAAGGGACCTCAGGAGGTCATCTAGTCCAACCCCCTGCTCAAAGCAGGACCGTCCCCAACTAGATCATCCCAGCCAAAGCTTTGTCTCGCTGGGTCTGAAAAGTCTCCAAACAATAGATTCTATAACTTCTCTGGGTAGCTGGTTCCAGTGCGTTACTACCCTCCTAGTAAGAAAGCCTTTCCTAATATCTAAACTAAACTTCCTTTGCTGCAACTTAAAATCATAGCTCCTTGTTCTGTTACCTGCTACCACTGACAACAGTCTAGTTCCATCCTCTCTGTAGGGGTAGTTGAAGGCTGCTATTAAAATCCTCCCTCAGTCTTCTCTTCTCCAGACTAAATAAGCCCAATTCCCTCAGCCTCTCCTTACAAGTCATGTGCCCCAAACCGCTAACCATTTTCACTGCCCTCGGCTGGACTCCCTCCAGTTGGTCCATATTCTTTCTATAGTGGGAGGCCCAAAACCAGACAGTACTCTGTAGCTTTACCAGTCCTGAATAGAGGAGAATAATCACTTCCCTCAATCTGCTGGCAATTCCCCTAGTGATGCAGCCCCATATGCCATTAGCCTTCTTGGCAACAAGGGCACACTATTAGCTAATATTTAGTTTATTGTCCACTGTAACCCCCAGGTCCTTTTCTGCAGAGCTGCTGCTTAGCCAGTTGGTCCCCAGTCTGTACCAGTGCATGAGACTGCTCTGTCCTAAGTGCAGGACTTTGCACTTGTCCTTGTTGAACCTCATGAGATTTGTTTTGTCCCAATCCTCCGATTTGTTGAGGTCTCTCTGAATCCTAGTCCTACATTGCAGAATATTTATTACTCCCCCCCCCAGCTTGGTGCCATCTGAAAACTTGCTGAGAATGTACTCTATGCTATCTTCCAGGTCACTGATGAAGATACTGAACAAAACGGGCCCCAGAACCGAGCCTTGAGGCACTGCACTTGAGACTTGTTGCCAGTCATCAAGCCAGGATTACTACCGTTTGAGCCTAACCACCTAGCCACGTTTCTATCCGCCTTACAGTCTATTTAACCACCCTGTGCTTCCTTAGCTTGCCTGCAAGAATATTGTCAGAGACCATATCAAACACCTTGCTATAGTCAAGGTATATCATCACATCCACTGTTCTCCCTGCAAAATGCAATCAAGCGGATGAGACATGACTTGCCCTTGGTGAATTCATGACCACTGCTCCTCATCACCACCTTCTCCAAGTGCTTAGAAATGAGATTCCTCAAGTGCCTGCTCCATGATTTTTCCAGGGGCCGATGTGAGGCTAACTGGTCTGTAGTTCCCCAGATCTTCCTCTTTCCCCTTCTTAAAGACAGGCACTATATTTGTTCTTTTCCAATCATTCAGGACCTCTCCCAATCACCATAAATTTTCAAAGATAACAGCCAGCAGCTCTACAATCACATCTGCCAACTCCCTCAGTACTCTCAGGTGCATCATGTTCAGCCCCATCGACTTGTACACACCCAACTTTTCTAAACAGATCCCTAACCATTCTTTTGCCATTGTTGACTGCTCCCCTCCTCCCCAAATTGTGCTGCCAGATGCAGTAGTCTGGAAACTGACCCAGCCTGTGAAGACTGAGATTAAAAAAGCACTGAGTACTTCAGCCTTTTCTGTCACTAGATCTCATCCCACATTCAGCAAGGGGCCCACGCTTTCCCTGATCATCTTCCTCTTGTTAACATACTCGTGGAAACCCTTCTTGTTAACCTTCATGTCCCTTGCTAGCTGCAACTCTAACTGTGCTTTGGCCTTCCTTATTTTATCTCTGCATACCCAAGCAATACTGTTATACTCCTCCCTCACCGTTTGTCCAAACTTCCACGTCTTGTAAGTTTTCTTGTTTTTGTTTTAGCTCACTGAAGAGTCCTCTGCTAAGCCAAGCTGATCTTCTGACATACTTGCTAGACTTCCTGTGCATCAAGATGGTTCAATGCTGTGCCTCAGTAATGTTTCTTTAAAATATAACCAACTTTCCTGAACTCCTTTCCCCCTTAGACTGGTCTCCCAGGGGATCATCAGTTCCCTGAGAGAATCGGAGTATGTTTTTCTGAAGTTCAGGGCCCTTACTCTGCTGCTCTCTATCCTTCCTTTCCTCAGGATCCTGAACTCAATCATCTCATGGTCACCGCTGCATTCCCCACCAATTCTTCCTTGTTTGTGAGCAGCGGGTGAAGAAAAGCACAGCCCCTAATTGGCTTTTCCAACACCAAGAAGTTGATCCCAACACTTTCCAAAAGCTTCCTGGATTGCCTGTGCATTGCTATATTACCCTCCAAGATGTTAGGGTGACTGAAGTCCCCTATGAGAACCAGAGCTTGTGATCGGGAAACTTCCGCTAGCTGTTTAAAGAAAGCTTCAGCCACTTCATCCTTCTGGTCTGGAGGTCTATAGCAGACACCCACCACAACATCAGCCTTGTTGCTCTCCTCTCTAAGCTTAACCCAGAGACTTTCAACAGCCCTATCCCCAGTTTCATACCGGAGTTCTGCGCACATCACACTGGAGCAATCATACTGAGCAATTATATTGGAGTTCTGAGCTCTTTTACATAAAGCGCAACTTCTACTTTACTTCTTTTCCTGCTGGTGCTCCCTGAACAGTTTGTACCCACCCATGACAGTGCTCCAGTCACAGGAGCTATCCCACCAAGTCTCTGTTTTTCCAATCACATCATACGTTTGTGATTGTATTTTCTAAATAATATAAAAACTTCTGTATTTTGGCAAATTTAAAAAAAGAAAGAAAAATTGGGGATAGAAAAATTGAGATGCATCTCCACACTTATGAAGAAAAAAAGGTAGAAACAGACATTCAGTCTTATAAACTAGTCAAAAAGGCTTTATCTCCAACCAAAGGATTATAAATAATGAACCTTCTAAATTTACAAAACCCATTCAACAATGGAAATAACAATTAAAACAAAAACAAGTGAAAAGACCCTACATATAGCTTATGAACAGACTGCTCAATGGGCATGTCTACATGTGACACTACATCACTGTAGCAACATGCTACAGCGATGTAGCATCCGTGGGCATCTACACATGACCAGCAGCTACTTCACCACAGCAACACGTTTCCTTGGTATAGCACGCTACTACAGCAAAGTAGCTGCTAAAAATAACTATATGTCATGCATACTGCGCAGTACAGGTTCCTACTGCACCATGATTTAGTTCTTCCTTTTGGAAGTACATCCGTTTGAAAGTAAAAACGTCACCATAATGACACATGTAGATGTGCCCAGCGTGTACAGAAATCTTAAAGAGATGTCAATGCAGCTTCCCTGACACAACACTCACGTGCTCCAAATTAGAGAACAGGGGATGAAAAATGGTTTGGCTATAGTGCAATTTTTTTATTTTATTTTATTTTTTTTACTCTTTTTGATATGAAATGGTTTACATGTGTTGATATTGAAAGGTCAATGTCTGAAGCAACGAATGAGTAAGTAATACATAACAACATGAAGTGTTGGTGGCATTACTGCACTGGCCTGATTCTGATCTCGAGTTTATGCAACTACATACAAGGTAAGACACAAATTTATGGCAAAAGACAAACCTTGCTATAACAGAAAGCAAGAAATTATTGTTAAACCAAATTAAATGCTTTTTGGCATCTGAAAAAATACAAATGATGCTGCTGTAGAGAGATAAGAATAGATTAAATTTGGTGTCCTCCTTTCATCGTTTGATATTTTTCCCTCAAAAGTCATTTGTTGTTTATGTACAATTTTATGTAAAGTCTCATGGAGTCGGATGGAAACTTTTCGTATCTATAACCGGAAATTAAATGGATACACAAAAATTTATTTCCCAAGCTAGGTTTCCTGACTTGAATAAAACCGTGTGTCATATAAACATCTTGCTTCTTGTGAGACTTACCTAGTGTAACAACAAAGTCGAGACAACTTTATTGTATCTAAATATGACAAACTCTACTGGAAATATTATATTTTGAGTTTTTACACATAATTTCTTCTACAGATTAGGCATACCCTGCAACGCTGAATAAATGTTCCTGTTGAAATAAACAAACCTCATTTTATCTCAGGTTTTAAGTAGTTTGCCAGGCAATGGGAGGACAGAAAACCTTGTCCACTGACGTCAATAGAAGCTCTGTCACTGAATTCAACGGAGCAGGATTTTATAGTGTTTGTTTTTGATATGTGACATTTGTATTGCAACATTCAAGCACAGCAGTAATTAGCCTTGTTAGTCTGAAGTCAAAAGAAGGCAGCATAGATTTGTGCCTTATAGACTAACCAAAATAGATAGCTAGAGCTAGCACAAGTTTTCATGAGCTGAAGCTCACTTCATCAGATGCTGTGAAAGGATATGCAGAAAGCAGAGTATAAAGAGAGAGAAATTAGAATACAAAAGACAAGATTGGGGGGAGGGGGAAAGAGAGATGGACAGACAGACAGAGATGTGGGGGAGGGAAGCAGTACTGGGAGAAACAAAGAAATAAGAAGTAAACCTACAGGAACAAAGGAGTCAAGGCTTACCCACCTAATGGGACAAGAACCTATAGTCCCTGTTTAAACCATACTCAACACAGCCCAGCCTGTGGATGATTTCTTGTTCTGCAATACCTGTTCAAATTGATTTTTTAAAAGCTTGGTCTCAGATAATCGCCCCCTTTTGACCTCACCTATGTCCAGTTATCTACTTCCCACATGATAGATCTGTTCTTGGGCCAGCATGTGTGTCAGATAACAACACTTTACACAATGGCAGTTTCAGAGGAGGAACCTCCTAAAAAAAAGGAAGAGCTGCTACATCAGAGAGAGAGAGACCAGATGCTTAAGTAATCACTAATTTACATCACAAAATATATTAAACATAACATAATCCATCCATTCTATCTAGCCTCTTTCACTTTCCAACATATGATATGCAAGTGGAGAATGCATTTTCTTGCACATCAGCCAAGTGTCATCTGATACTGGCATCGTGACAAGTCAATAAAAAGCACACATGGCTATCCCACACACCCATAAAGTGTACTTCAAAGCAGTCCTTTAAGTTCAGTTACAATTTAAACAAAAAATATTTCATTGAACTGCTTCAACGAACTGCAGGAGAGGCATCATGAATTATTCTTATTCTTACAGAAAGCCATTCTTCATGTATTGCCCTAAAACAGAGGTGTCAAAGACACGGCTCACCTGAGGGTCTTGGACTGGACCTACATACTGTATGCAGCCCAACTAGCTGATGTGCTGCATGCAGCGCACACCAGCCCCGGCTCCAGCCCCAGTCCCAGTGTGGTACGTGCTATTCCAAGTATGCAGAGCCAGTCCAGGGCATGTGCTGCACGTGGAACATTGGGCCAGGCCGGCACACACTGCACGCAGAGCAGAGGGCCAGTCCCTGGGCCATGTTACACATGGCATGCAGGGCCAGGGCTTGTGCAGGATGAATGCTGCATGCAGTGCAGGGAGCCAATCTGTGGGCCCAATACTGCATGGGACTAGTCCCATGGGGCCTCATGATATGATGCCCCCATCCTTAATGATATTCACAGAGACTACTTATACATGCAAATTTCCTTAGCTCTAATACCTAACATTACATATCTAAGCAGTTAAAAGTTAAAAACTATTGTGGTACTACTCGTGCAAAAGAGAAGAGATGACAATATATTGTAGAAGTCAAGCCTACTGGAATGAAACAGGGGTGACCAACCTGTGACGAGTGCCACAAGTGGCACAGCCAGCCTCTGTGGGGCACACAGAGAGGGTGGGGTTAATTTGCGTCACACCTGCCAAAAAGGTTGGCCCCCACCAAAATAAACAAATGTGACCAGAAATATCACATTCTGAGCTCTAGGAAAGAAGATTAACATGTTTTTCTGCCAAGCAAGGCTCATGTAAAACCTATAAAATATACTGACATTTAAGTTAGTGCTACTTGGAGGGAAGTTTGCTATCTCCTGTTGAGCTGTTGTAATACTTACGATCTTCTAATTTCTATGCTCTTTTCTACAACTTGCCATTAAATATAAATTCTATTCAATCTAAGTTGAATTGAGTTTTGACTGTTACATTTAAGGAAATTAGCTTCTGTCTGAACTGAGGATAAAACTCTGGCAGAAAAAAAAGAACATGACTGTGCTGGGATTAAGAGCATAGCAAATTGCAGATTTAAGGAGGCATCACAGAAAGATCAGTGGATATTTCTCTGCACAAGAGTCAGATGGCAAGGCATCACCACACACAAATAAGCAAGCACGGTTTTGGATTGTGTTAGTATTTTTGTTTGTTCTATGGCTTAAAGACTCCATGATATAACAAAGAAGGAACATTTTAATCTCCCCCATGAGATTAAAATATGTAGTTACTACTAACTAGTGGGGTTTAATTAATCCTTTATCTTTCCCCCTCATTACATCTTCACACCCAAGACCAACCCCAGAGAAAGGCAACCATAGAAAAAGTGGCTTCATGTTGTAGATAAGGCCTGCATTGGACAACTGGTTGAAGTCAGTTAAGTCCTCAAATAACCTTCAGAAACACCAGACTAAGTAATGGGAGAAATCACCCAAAGACTCTGAGGGCATCTGTCTATACACATGCTCTGGGGTAAAGGGGGAGATGCTTTAATTAGAGCAGCTCTGAGAGCCACTTTAATTAAAGTGCCCACAATGTTGCAGGTATTCAGCATCCTGCACTTCAAAATGGTGGCGTGTACGCTTTATCTAAAGCTTGTTCAACGAGCTTTAGTTAAGGCGCCCCGCCATCATTTTGAAATGCAGGGACACTGAATACATGTGACATGGAAGCTGCTGGAGCATGCCAATTAGCATGCTCCAGCAGACTCAATTATTTGAGTCTGTTCCCACACATGCTAATTAGCCCGTATCAGATCAGAGCTCTGTCACATGTATAGGTGCCCTGAATGATCAGAATAAAAGACACCACCAAATGGCAGTCTTAACTCAATTTGGAAACAGCATGAAAAATGACAACTCACTCACAGTAAGCAGATAGAATTCTTTCCCTGCTAAGGAAAGCCCGAAACAATGAAAAGCCAAAGTTAACTCGGCATTTAAGAAAAAATAGAGTAAAAAGCAATCAGGGATAAATATTGCACTGCTAGGGCCAAACAGTCTCCAGGAGACAGCATTCCAATTAGAAAACTGGATGCTCCAAATACTGCTGCTCAGTCACCAGACTAGCACTCCATATGCTTATGGTCTTTTCTAGCTGTAAAGACAGGATTTTTCCAAGATGAGGAAAGGTTTCCCGTAAAAAGTACATACTCACTCACACCCATCTGACACTGCAGACTAAACAAAAGCTACCTCTTAATACAGAGTACATTATATTGATAATAGAAAAATGTCCCTTTAAATTTTACATCACTTGTTCCTTTTTTAGAATTAATATATTTTGACACCTGGTTTTGTTTTATAATTTGATTTTATTAAATTGGTTAAACAATTTTAAATAAAATCAATTAACAGAGTACAGTGATAATATGCTACTACTTGTGTTTATAGAAACCCTCTCTCTAAAGATACCCCAACCTTAAATATGATAGGCATTGTAAAAATGCAAAGGGGGTTGCTCATTATATTATATTTCTTCAAGTATTTCAGAGTCAGCAACAGCATGACCTGAAACAAAGAATTTAAACACAAGCTGAAGACACTTGGATCATTCTGAGATGCTGAATCTATTTTTCCAATAACGACCACTTCCTCCCACCTCATTCTTCTTCATTCCACCTCTGCAGACCTCTTGAAAAGGAACTCTTGAACAGTGCGATTCATAGAATCATTCCACTTTGTGGTGACAAGTACAGTTTGGAAGTGAAAACCAAATTCTGGCTGCAAATATCTTTTAACAAGATAGGAAAGAAACCAACAAATGACTTTATAAGAAGATCTAGGGAAACTGAAGTGAAAAATAAAATCTTTACAAATGATTATATTCATTCTACTTTATTCCAACTACATAGTTGGTCCAGTAAATGATATCACCTTAAGAAATCCTCGCCTCTCATATACATTCACAGGAATCAAAAGTAAAATTTCCTTTGTTTCAGGTGACTACCATTTCCAGACATTAATATATAGAGAGCATAACCCAGATACTTCACAGCATCAGGCTCCAGACCCTCCTGCAAAAGTGAGGGTTTGCAAAGTAACAGGAGGTATACAGGAGCTGCAGCAGACAGCTGCACAGATCTACTGAGGTGCTCTAGTTCTTTCCTAAACCTTCACTTCAAAAGGGCACCTCTCTGATCAGCTGCCTGCTGACATGCTCCAGCTGATCAGAAAAACAGCACTCTTTCACGTAAAAGGGATTTCCAATAGCACCAACTTGTTTAATTTTCATTAAAATTTGCTTTTAAATAGTTTGTAAGTCTGGCCTGAGCACCCAATTGACACTCAAATCAATGGGTGTTATGTACCTAATCTGCTTAGGTATTTAGATAATCCACTTGTTACATATCTGCATCTTTAGACACCTAGGGCACTTTTACACATGCTCTGTGGCTAGGGAGGTGGCACTTTAATTAGAGTGGCTCTTGGAGCTGCACTAATTAAACCACTGCGACATCTCCTGTATCAGCATCCTCACCTCAAGCAACAGGAGCGCCTGAACTAAACCTCATTCAAAGAGTTTTATTTCAAGCATCCTCACTGTCATTTTTAAGTGCAGGGATGCTGATACATGAAACACAGGCAATTGCCATGCTTGTCCCAACGTGCTGGAATTCCAGCCTCTGCACTCGTATATAGGAGACCCTAAATAGCTTTGAAAATTTTTCAAACTGTAAAATGAGGAAAACAATTGAATATCCAAATGGACACATTAAAATTAGAACAACGGCTTAGAACATCGGACTGACCTGAAGTCAAAGGTTTAGGGAGCAAACCTAAATGATTTCCCAACCCTTTTTAAGATAAAATACAGTGTGCAACAAAGCTACTTTTCATTCCTAACCTGTTGAAGAATACGGGCTGGTATCTACCAGAGACAAAGAGCACCTACAGTAAAGCTCTGACATTTTAAATCAGAATTGTTGCAGAATCACAACTGTTCCCCCTTAAATCTGGTGGGACTGTATGCCACAGTCCCAGCATTTAAATGAAATGGTGGTATTTATGACACACCAGTTTCAACAGTGAAAATTAGAAATTTTAAACAAAAACTGTTTTAAGGGTCCATGAAATGCCATTCATCACTGAGCTGCTATGCTACATGGTAACAGGTTAACTGGAAAACAAAATATTCTTACTGGAAAGCTGGCATGATATCATACACATATTTTTCATTACCGTATTCCTTCATAAAGAGAAACATCATGCCATGGAAAGAGCTCATAACAAGAGAAGCACTTAACTTGTGTGCTGAAGATGCAAAAGAAAATGCAATTAACGACTTCTTTTCGAGTCAAAACTACAAAAGTAATACACAGCATCTCACTAAATCTCATGGTGCTCCTAGAGGAGAAAAAGGTTATCAGGAATAGTCAGCCTGCATTCAAAAACAAGTCATGCTTGACCAACCTGATTACCTTCTATGATAAAAGTGAAAGGCTCTGTGAATGAGGGCACAGTGGTGGATGTGGTATACTTTGACTTTAGCAAGGCTTCGGCACCATCTCCCACAACATTCTCAACACGCTAAGGAAATACAGACTAAACTAAAGCACTATATGGTGGATACATAACTGGATAAATCTTACTCAGTGAGTAGTGCTCAGTGGCTCAATGTCTAGTTAGGAGAAGATATCAAGTACAAGCAGGGTTCCCTGGGGGTCTGTCCTGGGTCCAGTATCGTTCAAAACCTTCATTAATGATTTGGATGATAGGATCGAGTACACACTTAGCAAATCTGCAGATGACACTAAGTTGGTTGGAATTGCGGACACTTTGAACGGTAGGGCTAGAATCCAGAATGACCTGGACAGACTGGAAAAATGGTCTGCAATTAATGAGATTCAACAAGGGTAAGCGCAAAGTCCTGTATTTGGGACAAAATAACCACATGAATAAATCTGGACTCAGGAATGACTGGCTAGATTGCAGTACTTGGAGAAGGAACTGGAGGTTATGGTGGACCATAAGCTGAAAATAAGCCACAGGTGCTCTTGTTGCCAAAAAAAAGCCAATAGCATTCTGGGTTGTATTAACAGGAGTGTCATTTGCAAATAAAGAGAAGTGATTTTTCCACTCTATTGGGCACACTGGTAAGGCCTCACCTCAAGTACTATATCCGGTCTTCAGCCCCATATTTCAAGGGCATGGACCGTTTGGAAATAGTCTAGTGCAAGGCAACAAAAATTATCAGAGCCCTGAGAGACAAGACTTATGAGGAAAGACTAAAAGAATTATAGTTATTTAGCCTGGAGAAGACAAGACTGGAATTTGATAACAGTCTTCAAATACTTAATGGGTGATTATCAGGGATCCACATTTTCCATTTGCTGCGGGAAACCACAGATCTTCTCCTTTAAACCACAGGAAATCATGGGTTTCACCTTGCAGACTGGTAGCCTTCCAGCCTGCAAGGAGCTGCCTGGGGCTGGGGGGGAGTGGAAGGAGGAAACTGGAGGCAGGGGGGATCATGTGCATGTACATGTGCACACATACGTGACCAGCATACAGCCAGGCACCATGGTGGGAGCAGCTCTGGCAGCTGGATACGTGTAACTCTGTAGGGGGCAAGTAGGGGGGAGGTTGGAGGGCAAGGGCCTGAGGACTGTCCAGGGGGCTGTGAAGCATATTTACGCATGTGTATATGGGTGGCATGGAGGAGGCTAAGGTGTCCGGGTGCTGGGACTGCAGTGGGACAGTGGGGCTAAGGCAGTGTTTGGTGCCACTGGTGAGCCCAGCTCCACACTGTTGCCAGCAGGGCCCACCCAGAGGTGCCTGCCCCTCCAGTGGGGGAAAAGGGCCATTCACAGGTGGTGGGGAACTGCATAGCCAGGCTGGTGGCTGCTGCCTGTGCTGCCAGGGGCAGGGCAGCTGGGAGACACTGCCCGGGGGCCCTGGAGCCCCTCCTCCTCATCCTGCCGCCCACTGCGTGGCTGGGCCAGAGCCATGCTCTGCTTCACGACACTGCTGTGAAGCGCAGCACTGGTCCTCCCTGCTGTGCCACAGCCCCAGCCCCAACCCCAACCCCTGCCCCAGTCAGTGGTACAGGGCAGTGTGTGGTGCCCCACCTGTTGCCTGTGCCTCCACGTGAAATGTACTTCATGCACCTCATGCTGGAGGCTGACCCCACCACGTTCCCATAGACCACCATCCTATAGTATGCACAGGGCCAGGCAGGGCAGGGGCAGCTGGGACTAAATTACCTTAATGAGGCCCTTCCAGCCCTCGTTTCCTATGATTCTGTATCAATAAATCAGTTAAACATAGCATTTAAATGATACCAAGTTCTTTCATAAACTTAAAAGCTAAGAAATAAGAGCTCTGTTAAATCTGGAGTGTTCAACCCTGAGCCTGCTGGCCAGATCCAGCTTGTGGCGCTCCCCAGGGATGCAAAAATTTGACAGCAGGGGTATAGAGACACACTGTTCCCCTGCTGCCAAGTTTCTAGACCCATGAGGAACCCCTGGCCCTAAGCACTAAAATCAAGTACCCGATCCCCGCACACAAGGGTGGACAAGCCTCAAATCTCTACCCTAGTGTGAAGAGCCAGGAAAGGGTGGTGCCAGGCTCTCCAGGGCTCAATCCCAGCATGTGGGGCAGCACTTGGCTCATAGGGCTTGATCCAGCCTGTGGACTGGCCTCATGCCTCTCATCTGGCATGTAGGGCCTAGAGCTTGAATACCACTGTGTTAGATCAAGGCCTCTATCTTTAGAAATGAAAAACAACTGTAAATATACCATAACTGTAAAGTCTGTAACAACTGCTTTGTTCCTATAAAAATACTATACTATCCAATTTAACAAATGCATTAGTCCAAATTATAAAACATTTACTCACCTTGAAAGTACAATGAAATTAAATGGTGAATATCCTTTCCAATATTTAAAATATTATATTTTAAGTTGTTGGTATTATTTAAGCCAACATTTTTCCTCCATGCACAAAACAAACACAAATGTGCATTCAGTAATCCCAAGGGCAGAGACTTTTGATGATTTAAAATACTTCTAAACTTTCTTATTATATAAATTACAATTAAATAAATGGGGCTGCCAAATTAGCAAATGTTTCCCACCCCCCCGTGCATAGTATCAGTCCCTGTATGAAAAGTAAAGGGCTGTCCAATATTTGTAGTAGAGATATCAAAGAACTGAAGGTATCCAGAAAGCAAACCACCACGTATTTATTTATTTATTTGCAAACAACTAAATAAAAAGGTTTTGCATGTCTAGTGGTACAGTGCCTAAAACTGAAAGAAATGGAGACACTGATGGGGAGAACAAGAGGGAGACAGGGAGGGACACAAGACAGGCAGACTACTATTTATGGGGATGGTGTGGGTACCTCAAACTGGTATGGTGACTGAAAAAACACTATCATCTTTGAATATTTCAAGGAGGCAGAAATACCAACTAAAAGTTAACAATTACTGGAAATTCTCTGCTACACCAATCTGGTCCCACATAAAGAAAAAAAAAAGACACTAAAAGCTCTGGTTTAGTAGGCTCAGAGCCAGGAAACCTGGAGTTCTGCTACCAAACCTTTCATTTAGCACAGTGTATATTCACAAACAAATGTGATATCATTATACACTATGTTTTGTTTTAATTTAGTTTAAACTGCTAGAATGTGTAATTTTACTGTATGCTTTTATCAATAACCATAGATTATATCTGTTATTATTGTGTTTTAGTAAGTTATTGTAAATTTTATGGTCCTGTTTTAGTAAATCCTGTAAATAAACTACTTGCAACCAAGTGACCCATGCCTCCATAAAAATGCCCAGTGCTAATTTGCTACATTGTAAAACACTTTCCATTTATAGAGCTCAAATCCTTTTAAAAATTGTATACAAGAAACCCCATTTAGATACTGTATGAAAAAGTGATGGTCATATTTTTTCATATTTTTATATGTTAATATGGGTGTGTATGTATTCCTTCTGTAATGAACTGTACAGTTTAGAATTCTACCAATGGTTTACTGAATTTGATATGTAAACATATTAAATATGTCATCATATAATTACTAGGCAACATTACATTTTATTACCTGTTATTCTGATATCCATTAAAACAGAATTACTTAGGGGTAAACTTCCTCAAACTAAAGCTTTACTTTTGCTGACAGAGATGGCAGATTACTTGAAACAAAAGTTTTCTGAGTTATTAAAAGGGTCCTTTGTCAAGGCATTCAAACAAGTCTCCTATAAAGAATATTTTTCAAGATAAATTTGTAACCAGATACACTGACAAGGCTTAAACAGAACTGTGAGATGCCACCAACTTTGATTCAAGTCTAATCAGACAAAACTTTACTGTTCCTTTATTCAATTATTATGCATTGTTCCTAGACAATCTCACTGGATTTAAAGATTCTGCATCTACCTAGATTCAAAGACTAGGTGCCAAAAAGGAGCTCTATATCTGCATTATTGTTAGGAAAAAACTGTATTGCAGTAGTGCCTAACGCCAACCAACTGGAGGCTCCACTGTGCTACTTACTATACCATATCCTGACAGTCCTTCTCCAAAGAGTTTACAATCTAAAATAGGGGTTGTTAATGGGGGGTACGCGTATCCCCAGCGGTACTTTGAAAGGTCGCATGGGGTATGCGCGGGAGGCCAGGGACAGAGTGGTGCCACCCCATGCCAACGCCTCACAGGAGCAGGGCTGGGGTGGGGCGAGGACAGCGGCACCCCTCTGCCACTCCAATTAAAACACTTCCCCCCACCCCCCCTCACTCCAAAAACACTTGTATAAATGCCCTAAATGTTTGCAGGTGCTTGTCCATGAAGTGGGGATAAGGGTGCTGTCAAACAAGTAGGATATTGTACAGAATATCTGCAAGTTAATAAAGAGTTGGTTCAGATAGTTTTAACAAATATCTGGAGATCAGTCATTAATGCAGAATTACTTTACTAGACAAGCAGGCTATAGGACAAATATTACACCTCTCAGAGAATCTGAACTTACAGGAATTTCTGCTCGGTGTCCTTAGCTTTGATATGTATAGCAAGCTATGAATGAACATTGGTTCTCAGTCAGTTACGTCACTGTCACTCAATCTATAAGCAGTACAGGACTCTCCTGGTTACTATGTGCTTTTCAGTTTCTAACTCTGACCTTGAAAGTGGACTGATCGAAAACTGATCAGTCTGTTCTTGAACATGTCAAAGTTATTCTACCTATTCTATTGTTTCAAGATAAAAAGCAACTAGATGACCTAATTGCATGAAGTATCCTCCCTCTATCCTGATTCATAGAAGAGAGTGCTAATAAAACTAGCAGGCCAAGTTTTGGACCTGACAGACCTTTTTTGGTTACAAATGATAGACGAAAGCTCCATAACAAGACTTTCCATAATAATATGCCACAATGACCTTTACAGAAATCAATCTTTGACACACTGTGGTTAAGTAATGGCACTGCAATTTAATATTTCTAAACAATCTTATTAATAAATAAATAAAGGACAATTAATCTGATCCCTCCAACAACTGACTTTCCCATATCCCATACAAAGTGTACAATACCGTGGGAATGAGAGAGGTCCATCTTTATTAATGCAAAGACTACAGCAATCATCTGAAACATAATATAATTCAGAAATGTTCAAAGATGTTTGCATTACACCTTTGCCTTCCAGGTGGTAAATGGAAACTGTATTATACTGCCAACATCTTATTTTCAATAAGATCACCAGGAACATTCTTCCTAAATAAAATTGTCAACATTAAAGCAATTGGCCTCTTGCTGCCATGCCTGGTTTCCACAATCATGCAGCAAATACACAAATTTCAATATATTTGTGCTGTAGGAAGAATAATTAATATAGTAATATAAACTAGGTTCTGAGGCATATAAATTCTAATGATTTGTGCTAATAATAGGGGTTGCATAGAGGTAAATATCTGCCATGTTAAATCTGGAATCTGCTACTGATCCAACTGTTCCATTTAATCACAAGCCAAGAGAATTCGTAAGAGTCCTCTCTCTGCCTGACAGCCAATTTCCCCAAAGAAAGAGCAACTGACTGCTAACAGACCTTAATAATCCACAGGACCCGGAGAGCTTTCGCTTTAAAAAAAAGCTTTCTTTTTGACATATATCAATGAATGGCCTCTTGAACACAGTGTCTACAGTGTCCACTGTGTCTACAATGTAAATCTCTACAGACCAGCAGTGCCAACAATAGTCACATTTCTTTTGTTCACTGAATTTATTACAGTTTTTCATGCTTACAATAATCTACGTATAGTGGTGCTCCAATGTTTTACCTTTTACAAAACAGATGTAACAACTTACAAACAACATCTTCACAGAAAACTAATGTCACCTCTCACAGCTGCTGTTGTTCCATACAGAGGGATTGTTAAAATCATGAAAGAAATTACTATCACAGCCAATTCAACTGACTGTTTTCTGCATGGCCAAGCATTTACTTTTAATTATTTTTGCATTTCATAGAAGTTTACTATAAATACTGTATTTTATAGAATGAACTATAAAATAGAACAATTTCCATTGCCTAACTCTTGAAAAATAAATCAGTGCCATCTTACTGGATATCTAATGACTGAATGAAGTAATGGACAGGCAGAAGTAAATACTGCTGCATTAGAAGACATCAAATAAAAAGAAGAAACATGGATAATGTAGAAGAGCTGTTTATATAAACTTTTCTCTTAGAAAAGTAGCACATTTCATTTCTTAAGATACATGCAATCTTTGCTATTTACTATATCAAAACTTTGCTATCTACCATATCAAAACCAGGTGTAACAAAGGAAGGAAAAGGTTAACTCACAATGCAGAGAAAATACAGTTGAATCTGTTCAGGATTACCGAACAATATAGAAGTTTACCATTTCATAATAATTCAAAACCAGACAACTTTTTCAGATGACTGCATAGACAAGTTGTAACACGAAACAATGCCACAGAAATTAAACAAAAGCCTTACTACAAATAGAAATGATTTTTGTATCTTTATTCTAGCCACTATACAAGCTAGTAATCTGTACTAAAATCAGTGTGCAGGAACAACATACACTATAATATATACCAACAGCTAACTAAAACACTTTAACATTTTCACTGAAGTTTATGCTAAAACTATAATGTAATGTATAAAATGGAGTGGTGCCAATGCCATGGTGTAAATAAAATGAAGTGGCTTCCTTGCATAGGAACAACCTCATCCCTTTCACTGAAAAGTCTCACACTGTTGATGAAAAAAAAGCATCCTGGTTCTGCAGCTAGGTAAATATTTTGCATTGCAAAACATTTGCAAAATGTTTGTATGAGTCACATGAAGGTGAACCTTAGTATGGAATGGACCTTTTCTGTAAAACTACAACAAAGAGAACAAAAATGTGACAATTATTTCTTTTACCTAAACCATCCCATTTACTTGCGCATTGCCCATCACATATATCACAATCCTGCAAGTTTATGGGCATTCAGCTTTCATTCACCATGCTTCAATAACAACTAGACATGAAAAGGGCTGTTTGGATACGGCCCAGATAGAAAACAGTAGAAACCTAAAACCGTATACTGGAAAGGAAGAGCCCGCTCAGTAATGTTACTGCCAGAAATTATTCTTCACAGCTAAAACATTTAGATTTAACATCCTGATATCTTAAAAATGTAAATGTAACGTCTAAGTAAAAATTATAAGTACTGAGTGTGTTAGAGTGGCAGACATCCTTATCTCACAGAAAAAAAAACTGACAGGTAAAAAAAAATTTGTCTCTTACAGGATACACAGCACACCAAAGGAAGGGGGAAAAAAATCAAATGCAAAGTAACAAATGTTCAGGAAGCCAAAAAGAAAAGCCCAAGAGGAAAAACCTCATAGGAAAAATGCTTTCAATAACAACAATAAAGCAAAGCATTTTTTGAATAATGGATCTGGAAGGCTTGAAAATCCAACTCACATTGCTATGCTAAACGTATGACAGACGTAATGTGCATGTCTTATTTTGTTGAGGTATATGGTTGTATTTTGTTTGAAACCCAAAAGATGGGCTTCTAACTTCTGGTGGATGAATCCCACCCTAAGCATGAATGCTGCAACCGGTTTTGTTTTTGGGGTTGTTGTGTGTGTGGTTTTTTTTTACTTTTGTACCTACATTAAAAATGTGGTCAAATAAGAGATTTAAAAAATGATTTAGCCGATAGGCTGACTATACTTAAGTGTCAAAGACTACATCCTGCCTGACCTCTATAGCTGATGTATAGCTCTAAGGGGTTTTACTTGGTACATGAGTTGCTTGATGCTTCAATACCTAACCTAACATACTTCTCAGCCTGAAGGTTTGAACTTATATCTAAAACAAACACATCTGAGTCACAAGAAACACTTTTAAATCTTTGGGGGCAATATCATCAATTGAAACTGAACTGATGTACCTCTCCAGCTTTTTCTACAAGGATTTAATTTTATTGTACGTTCCCCTACATTCTTCCATGAAACCTAAACAGGCAGGCTGTTGGCAAAGCAAGGCTGAAGTCTAAGTTCTAGCCAAGTAAAGAATGGAAGGGATGCCATAAAATATTAAGCAGGAAAGCTGGGCTCCTTGGATAATGGTAAAGCAGCTATCTGAGATGAATTATTTAATTCAGTGGTAAGCAATCAGTCAATCCTGATCAACTGGTTGATCCCAGAGCCTCTTCAGCTTGATCTGAGGCAGGGGGCTAAGCGCGTGCATGCATGTGGGTGCACGCCCTCCCCCAGCTCAGCAGGTGCCTCTGTGGGGGAGGGAAGGGATGGGGGCCAGATCATGGCCCTCGAGGTGAGAGACAGAGTGTGGCAGAGGCAGGAGCAGGGGTAAGGTGAGTGCAGCCCCCGGAGCCTGGGAGGCTCGTCGCTGTGCATGTGGGGTGGGGCAGGTTGGGGCCAGGGTGGTGCTGGACTTTTCCCAGTGCAGATGTTAGGCCGCGCTGCACTTGGGCCAGGCGGTGGTGGTGGCGGCAACGCTGGGAGCAGGGCTACAGGGGAGGCTGCAGCTACCCAAAAATTTGCCATAGCCCCCTGACCTCCTCCCAGCACTGCCACCACCCACCCACCCAACCAACCCTGAGCACAGTTCAACCCCCTCTCCCCGCCAAACCCCTGCCAGGAGGAGCCTGGCACAGCCTTTCCCTTCCCCCACCTAAAACAGCAGCCTGCCACCCCCACCATAACGCCTGCAAGGGGGAAGGCATGGGGGGAAAGCTGCTCCGGGCTCTTCCCAGCAGGGGTGGGACTGGATTGTGCTGTGCTCAGGGCAGGCAACGGCAGTGCTGGGAGGAAGCTGGGGGGGGCTACAGCATTTTTGGATGGTTGCAGCCCCCCTTGGGTATCCCCGCTCCCAGCATCACTGTCACAAACTACCACCTGGCCCGAGCTCAGCGTAGCCCAACACCTGTGCTGGAAAGAGTCCAGCACCACCCTGGCCCCAGCCCACCCTGCGTGCAGATCCAAGGGCACGCGCCACCTTTGCCCTCTTGGGCTGTTTCCCCCCACCCCAACATGCCCTGGATGATCTGCTTTTGGCTCTGTCCCGTGCCATGCGCCCACTCTGCAGGGCCTGTTCCTGCCCCACTCCCTCACCGACTGCCATGAGGAGTGGGGGGGCAGACGGAAGCCCCAGTGGTGAAGGAGGGAGCAGGGCACAGGCAGAAGCAGGGGGGAGTGGGGGACAAGCGGAGGCCTGGGGGGGCACATGCTCCCTGGCAGACCTCCTCTTGTCTCATCACCCGGCCCAGCCAGGGCCCCACTCCCCCCAGCCCCAGCTTCTGCCACTCTTCTCCCTCACTACTGGGGCCCCAATCTGCCCCGCCCCCTCCCCACAGCCCTTTCCCCTCCCCCCGACAGACTTACCTGCTGTGGAGGCACCCCCAAATAATTTTTTCTCGCCTTGATCTGCACCAGCAGGCCCTGCACAGCTGAACTTCTGTAACCAGGAAGATGCCACTTTTGCAAAGGCACCCAGTGCCTGGAGGAGCGGCATGCCCCTCATGTGGCCCCATACCCCACCTGCATGTGGCCCAACATCTCCAGGGCAGGCCCAGCACTCAGGCCCCCACTGTGTGTGTGGTATTGCCATGGGAGGGGCAGCAGCAGGAGCCAGTAACCATCCCTTGGTTGCTGAGCGCAGTGCCCTGGGACTGCTCTCTGGTACCCCCTCTACCTCCTGCTGCTCACCGGGACACGCAGTCTGCCACAGGCTCAGGCAGCGGTGGGGCATGAGGACCATACTACACTCACCAGGGTGCTCTGGACATACAGCCATAATTATCAGCTACAATGACCAAAGGAAAGCCAATAGTTGATAACACTGTTTCTCCATTTATCGACAACAAGCCAATAATCAACTGATATATTGGCCCACCCAAAATTATACCTCTAGACAAAAAGCTTCTCCATGTCACAAAGCACAGGTTCAAGGCAACATTCAATGAAATTGACAAATGATGAATTCAAAAATGATAAAAGGACACAATTTTTCATGCAACATGCAAATAAACTGTGGAAACATGAACATACAACAATGAGGCCAAGATCTGGTATGATAAAATGAACAGATGTTTCTAAAAGATTATTCAGAATACTAGTTAATGCTTTAAAAAACCCAAGGAGGTAGTTTTGGAACAAAGATTAGAACCTCATGTTGCAGAGTTTAACTAATCTATTTGGTAATAAGATAACTCTCCATAAGGAGACAGATTACCCCATTTGCCTACCACGGCCTTTCTTGAACCTTACTTCGAAGCATCCTTTGGTGGCACTAGATACTGGATTAAGCAGATCCAGCATATTTCATTTTTTCCTTTTTTGCAGCATAACTACTCCCTAACTGCAGCTTTTATTTTTAGCAATCAATTTTAACATTCACAGTTATGAAAATACTATTTTTTAAAGAAAGGATCCTCTGTGTGTGTGTAAATCAATGTGATGCGGTCTTCTGAAGTTTAAAGCTTGATTTACATACGTTAATTTACAGAAACACACACACACACACACACACACACACAACTTCATTTTTTAAAGATGAAGCCAGAAACACCCATGACCACTTTTCCGTGATACCTTTTCCTGAATGCCTCTCTCTGAGCTCTTTAATGTAAGGATCTGGCCTTCATAACCATTTGGAAAGAATATCTGACATACACTGCCTAGTGATCTGACATTCACACCCAAATGAAAAATAACAACTTACGTGGACAAAAGCAACAGATTCCTCCACAACAGAGATTCTCCTTAGAGGTATCCCCCCCAGGTACTACATCTGGGCCGGGCAAAATAATGTCCATGGGCCAGATCCAGCCCACAGAAGGACTTTGTTTGGCCTGCAGCAGGTCCCTCAGTCCTGCCTGGCCCAGGCACTGCCTGGTCACGGCATGTCCTGCCATCCCTTGGGCATGCAGCAGGACTGGGGCAGCTCCACATCTGGACTGCCTTTCTAGGCAGACCAGGTGGCAGCAGCTTCTTGCATTTGCTGCTGCTGCTGGCCCCTGCCCCACAGTACCAACAGGGACCTGCAGCCTAGCCCTGACCCAGTGCCCACACCTGCTCCAGACTCACCTGCTCATGCTAAACAGTACCAGCAGCAGCGCTCACCAGGCAGAAACTGCTGTTCAGCACAAGGGAAAAGCGGCCCCTCCCCCTTGCTGCTGCCCAGCATTCCTTGCTACAGATGCCCAGAGTCCACACTGAGCTGTCCTGCGGCTCCCGCTGTGCTGCCACCACTGCTCTGCGGGGAAGCCTGGAGGCAGCAGTAATGGCAGTGGAGCCGCAGGGCAGCCCTGCACAGGCTCCAGGTGGCTATAGCAAGGAGCACTGGGCAGCAGCAAGGGGTAAGAGCTGCTTTTCCTCCATGCTGAGCAGCAGTTTCTGCTTGGCAGGCAGGCACTACTGCTGCCACTGTTTAGGGTGAACAGGCAAGCCCCAGAGCAGGTGCAGGGTGCACCGGGTTGGGGCTGTGGTGCGGTTCTCCACCAGTACTGCGGGGATGGGACCAGCCATGGCAGCAGATCAAAAAAGCTGCCAAGTGTTCTGCCTAGAAAGGCAATCCAACTGCAGGGCTGGGGCTGCATGCTGCTGGCAGTGGAAGGGAGGTCCCAAACACACCCCACCATACCTACAACCCTTTCCCCCAAACTCCACAACCACACTCTTCCACACACACTCACACATCCCATAAACACTGTCCACCCACACCCTTCCGCAAACCCCACACCCCACACCCCACGCACCTCTGGGAGAAGCCCTACTCACTGCTACATGCACACACCCCACAACACATGCACACACGCACACACCCCAGCCACTCCCCATCCACACAACCCACAAACTCCATACCATCCAAACACACAGCCCCTCACAAACCTAATACCCACCCATACCCCCCCACAGCCCCATAATATGCAAGAGTAAGTGTCATGGAGTCACATGGGTGCCCCGTGAGTGTGAGGGTGATTGGCAGAGCTGTCAATCACCCAGGCAGCTCAGGTGCCTGGTTGCCGGAGCAACCAGGTGGTCACATGGCCGGAAGAGGGCAGGGCCAGGCCTTTATAACCAGCTTAGGCTGGAGCTGGAAACACAGTTCCTTTCTGGCTGCCGCAGGAGCAGGAGCTCTGCGGCTCAAGCTGAGTGGCCTGAGTTGGTGGTCGCAGCCTTACTCCACTAACAGGCTGCGATGATGCAGGGAACAAGATCACCCTGACTGGAGGTAGGACTGAGAGCCCTGGTAGGGCTTGGAGTTACGGATAGGCGTATGGAGCCTCTGTATTTATGTTGTAGCCAGAGGGCTGGAGTTTGAGTTACAGTTTACACCGGAGGACCGGGTGAGGCTGTAGGGGAGCGAGGAGGCCTCAGGGGAGCTCCCCCACAGCTTGGGGGTTCCCAGTGCCCAGTAGGGGCACAGTGCCAGGGGCACTATTGTCGGTGCCAAGGAGGCACCGTATTGCGCCAGGGAGGCGCGGTGTGCGGGGTTACAGACCCCGGCCCATCAGGGCGGTGTTAGGCCTAGCGAGGCAACCAGACCCAGAGAAGGGTCAAGGAGACAGGCACGGCTGCGAGTGCCTGTGCCCCTAGCACGAGGCGCGCGGTGTCAGCCCTAGAGAGGGCAAGGCCCAGAGCGGGGCCGAGACAGGGCGCAAGGCGCGGTGTCAGCCCCAGAGAGGGCAAGGCCCCAGAGCGGGACAGAGGTAGGGCGCGAGGCGCGCGGTGTCAGCCCTAGGGAGGGCAAGGCCCCAGAGTGGGGCAGAGACACGGCGCGAGAGGCGCGTGTCAGCCCAGAGTGGGCAAGGCCCCAGAGGGGCGAAGCACAGAGGGTGCAGTACAGGCCCCAAAAGGGGGCCAGGACCCAGAGCGAGAAAGAATAACCGCCGAGAGCGAGCCGGCCCAAGGGCGCCGAGGCTAGGGCGGCGAGAGCGAGCCGGCCCAAGGGCGGCGAGAGCGAGCCGGCCCAAGGGCGGCGAGAGCGAGCCGGCCCAAGGGCGCCGAGGCTAGGGCGGCGAGAGCGAGCCGGCCCAAGGGCGCCGAGGCTAGGGCGGCGAGAGCGAGCCGGCCCAAGGGCGCCGAGGCTAGGGCGGCGAGAGCACCCCAGTTGCAAGGCAGAGCCGACGATTAGCCAGGCGCCGGCGAGAACCCGGCCCAAGGGGGCGCCAGTATTAGGCGGCTCTAAGGGAGCCGGACCCAGGGCGCGCCAGCAAATAGCTGGGTGCCAGGGAGACAGGCCCAGGGCACGGGGAACGGGCTAGAGATTGGAGCCCGACCCAAAGGGGCGCCAGGTGGGCAAGGAGCCCCGGGGCCCGAGCGAAGGAGCGCAGGCACCCGAGGGGCGAGGGACTACACAAACGTCCCCCAGAACAGCTGCGAGGCTTGGGGCGTGCTAAGGGGGGAGGTTTGGAGGCACGCATAGCCCTTAAGGCGGGACGCACATAGATACCCCAGTCTCGAATAGGGACTGTAACTCCAGTACCGTCCACTAGTGAACCGGCAGCCTCCACAATATATATATTAACCATCAAAGTCGTGGCGGGCGAGATTCTGAGGGTGCCACGTTCACCCTAACGTGACGGTAGGGGGTGCTAGGGGGTTCACGGCCGCCCCTAGTCGCCGCTCCCTCGCAGTAAGACTTCATTTTGAGCTGTTATGCAATCACCTCTATACCCATGATGCAAACACACACAAATCAGGGCAAAAATATTTTTTTAAATAAAATTAAAATATGTTATTGTGGCTGTTTGATTTTTTTTATATATAAATTTTTTCTGCCCTGCCTCCCTCCCCCACCACCAGGTCCAAGATGGCAAACCCCCTTCCCAAATGAGTACTTCTGGAATGAGGGGAGGGACTTCCAGTGGCAAAGATCAGGGGGTGGGACTTCCAGTCCCCAGATGGCCACCAGGGGACAGGGCACCTGTCAAAGGGTGGGCTACCCTTGCAGCCCTCAACAGCTTGCTAAAACTCGTTAAGTGGCCCTCCAGCCGAAATAACTGCCTGCCGCTGTACTACCTCACAGCATTTGACTGTAATGTAGCAGTTATATCAGAACCACTTTGAACTAGTTAGTTCAAATACTGGAGTATGCCTAGCCACAGCAGCATGAAGCTCAGCCTGAGATCCCACCCAAGAAGCAAGATAAAATTAACTCTTGCAATAGGAGGGGAGGCAAGGTATTGTTAAAAGATGCATGTTATTCTCTATGGACTTGAATGGAGGTTAGTGGTAGAGTTTTAGGCTGACATTTTTCAACAGGGCCAAAGAGTGGTAAGGGTACACAACCTCCAGGTGACAGATAGGTCCTAAACAGAGAACTGAGGAATACATTGTCAAAAAAAATACTACGCGAAGTAAATGAGCATGCATATTCAGCAAATATTGATGAAACATATGTACTGTTGTCCTTTTCAAAATGTGCTTTGGAGAAAAGAATCATGCAAGGACATTTAGATGAAGCAATTTTTTGTAAGTTAGCATGTAGTAAAAGCATTGATCGATTTTTTTAATAACTATATGTTGACGTGACAGAAGCAGGAAAGAAGCTAAAATCTAATAACTTGTTAACTAGGAATTAAAATAAGACCTCTATTCTAACAAAGTGTAATCTAATACAAAAAGTTATGAAGTCCTGTCAATCGGGCTGTTTAAATAGAAAAAAGTAACAGACTCAGATAAGTTACTGTTAACTTTGGAAATGCACAGAATTAGTTATGAATTTATTTTCCATGAGAGAATGTTGTTTCCATAGAGATTTTCAGTCAGACGTTATTACCCCAAATTCCCTCACAATCTCAAAAAGAAAGCAGTACAAAATCATTAAAAATCAGTATGCACACCCAGCTCACTCTGCAGAAAAGCACTGGAAAATGCAGCAATTTTTGGTACATTAATATTAAGCAGAGCAGCAAAGCTGATCATTCAGCCTTGTAGTGCCCCACCTCTTCTTTAATCATTTATATTTAAGAGTACGTTGATTCTGATATCCCACATATTTAAATTTTAATTGGGACTTCAACCTGTCAACAAACAGGAATTTCTGGTTTGCTGCTGAGTACTCTGTGTAAAGGATTTCATGAATATGACAAACTAAGAATTACAGTTTATTGTTGTGCATTTACAATTTCGGAATCAACCAAAGGCAAGCAAGGTTCTTTAAGTAAATGTGTGATATCTTTTGTTAGACCAACTGAGTAGTTGGAAAAAAAGTTCTTTGCAAGCTTTTCGGCGCAAGCAGCCTTATTCAGGCATAGGGAGTCTCTATAGGCACAGAGACTCCCTATGCCTGAAGAAGGGTGCTTGTACCCAAAAGCTTGCAAAGAACTTTTTTCCAACTACTCAGATGGTCTAATAAAAGATCACACCTACCCAAAGAACTTTGCCTGTCTACATCCTTAGACCAACACTGCTATAAACAAAAACCCTGATTCAACCAAAGACCTTTTTTAAAACCTGCTCTGACTAAAGGCTGCTGCCTTCATGTGTTAATTAGACTAGTTAACCACCTTCTTCTCCTAAGACCTATGCTGAACCACTACTAGGGCAAGAAAATGTGGTTTAGAAGAACCAACTACATGGATGCAACAGCAGTAATAAAAGTCTAATTAGAAGTCAGTCGAATAAAATGCTTAGTGAAACATCTCAATTTTCTTGCTTCTACAGACTGGACAAAGCTGCACAATTAAACAGTTCCTGTCTTGAAATGAAAACTGTGTCAGGATACAACTCATTTTCCTAACTGCAGAATTATGAGAGCAATGCTTTATTTTTGTTAAGGATAAACATTCCACAACCTGCCTTTCCAGTGACTCCGTTTGTCCTTTCTCAGCCTCCAAAAGAGTTTGTTGTCCATATGGCATTATCTATTGTATTGGTTTTCAATTCCAACAGTAAGGCAAGCCTACAATAATATTAAAAGCCAAGCTTTTGGAGTACTTATAAGGAAGCAGTGGAGTCAGTGTTGCTTCCCCACCCCCATCCAAGCCTTTCTATTAACGAAGGATTTTTGATATCTTTCTTTACAAACCTCTAAATTACATAACCTGCAGAATACTGAACCTAACTCATTATATCCTTTTTAAAAACTGCTGATGTTCAGATGAGGGTTCTTTTACTCTGATAGAAAAAAAATCAAGGGACCAACATCCAGATGTAATCCCCATTGAAGTCCCTTACACATGCATGCTCAAATTGATCTTTTCTGCTTAATTTTCCACATTTAGTATTAAATCATCAATTTCTGCCATTTCTTTTACAATTTCAGATTTCACTTTTGCATATGTATTGCTTTGCTGTCAGACAGCAACCCCAGTAGGGCACAGGCAATTATTAGGTCAGCCATTATTGTCAGATCTTTTCTATTCTCCTTAGAATCACAGAATTACACACAGAAAAGTATGGTGTTCCACTAGATGGCATCATTATTTGTTGATCCAAGTAATACAGATTGCTTCCTTTTTTTTTTCTTTACTTCATTGCTATTTCTAAGTATCCCCCTTAACATCTAGATACAGGGAATAAATGGGATTTGCGTGGTAAGATACAGAATTTATTGTTTATTCATAGTATTTTTCCATCATTAGTTCACTTATTCAGAATCTATGTATGCTCCTTGCTTCAGACTAACAGACAGCAGCCCCCAAAAGGAGTTTGCAATTTTTTATGCCATATTATCTCATCCTTACCTCCATGATGACTTCTATAGTTAGTTAAAAAAAAGATTAGCAGGAAGATGTCTGATCACCTGAACTCCAGGAGCTAACGCTAAGACTGTATCCAGACTATGCTTTGTTTCAGCTTCGAATTTCATCAGATTTATAAGGAGGGAAGGGAACCCAACGCCCAAAAGCTTTTCCAACAGCTCTCCCAGCTATTAAGTTGGTTCAATATCACAAAGAATCCTTGACTCTTGTACATCAGGTTTATAAATGTATCATCTCAACCAACACGTTACATTAAAAAAGAATTTTACTTGTTATTTACTGCTTTAATGAAATATTAGATCAAAAGGTTAAGTGAAGGTGGATTTATAAAATGGATTATGAATGGACAATTTAGTGATCATATGATTTTACTTTAGGTGAGAAATGTTCTATTTAGTGCAGCAAGGAGGACAGTCGAATGGTTCCAGATACTGGTAAAGAATGGGTAAAATACTTGGTGCTTGTCCATGAGAAGGTATCTTGCGAGTCTGGTTGTAGCCATCTTGACAGTTGTGGATAGATCTCTGCAGCAAGAACAGCAGCATAAGCACTTGTTACCAGGATATTAGGAGTTTTTGCAAGTGAAGTTTGGAATCTCAGTACCAACACCCACACTGTGATTCATAAGGCAGAAAGACACGTCGCTGTGCTAACCAGACCAATGATAGGCCCATGAATAGTGCTGATTCAATATGATGAACATACAGAAGCTATTTTCTAAAGAGCTGTTTTTCAACAGGCTGCATTGAAACAGCGTTTTACATCTAACCTATGTGTCTCATAAATATAAATCTTAATCAACAAGTGCCAGCCTTACCAAAGTCCTTCACTGAAATGTTACAGGACAGGGGAACCATTTTAGCAATCTATGCACATACTTGGCCATGCAGAGGATGTCTGCTAGCTTTTCAGCTTCCCAAATGCACTACAATAGCCAACTAGCAACAAACTAAGAGGCGACAGGCCCACTTTGGGACCCTAGCCCTCTACAACAGGTTCTACATAAGCAACCTAAGGGCTCTACGAACCACAAGAAAAAAGTCAAAGCAACACCACAGAACATTCTGATTAGCTTAAGAATTTGTACGAAAGACATCCCGATTACGTGAGACAAAGAAAGTACGGTGAAGGGAATTTACGACTAGTAAATAAAACAGCTTTGTTCTAGTAAAAGATATTGAACAGTGTAAAAATAGGCTGACTTAGACCACAGATGCACAAATCATTTACACCAGTGTAAAAAAATGCAGGTGCATAACAGGCAACCCTACACCTGTGGAACTTAATTCCAGTGTAGAATTACCTCAGAAGAATAGGGGGTAAAACTACACTAATGTTAGTGTTGTATGTTCACAGCTTTTCCTAGTGTTGCTGTTTGCCCGAGGCTCCCTGCCATAAAGTGCAGATAGTAGCACAGGTATCTACCTTGAAATACCAGGTGCAGTAGTACAGGTATCTACCTTAAAATAACATTTGTTTGCCTGCTTCAGATCCCAATGTAATTTACATCAGTGCAAAGAACCCATCGAAATTATACCAGTGTATGTGTGTCAGAAAAGGTAAGGAAGTACTAAAATGAACACAGCAAAGCATCCTGTACTTAAGATCAGTTTTCTCTCCCTTTGTTGGATAGAAATTAACTGTTTTCTAAAAGAGTATCCATGTGGAGCTCTAGTCTACTAAGAAACCCTGTAGGTATTTTCTTGGCCTATCACATGAAGGGGATTGATAGAAAACATTATTTCTCTGCGAGGTGAATTAAACTTACTACCACAACACTGCTCACTAAGGAGCATGGTGGTTGTGGCAGACATGCAGCGGAGCTAACAAGGCTATTCTAACTGCCCTCAACTCATGAAGATTAATGCTGAACCCCTTTTCCATGTCAAGCAAAGGACCCTGCATCAATTAATTGCCAACATGACCTTCCCCATCCCTTTAACCTTGAATTTCTCTCTCTAGTAATTCAAATCCTACCAGTTATTGAAAGATGACGGCCATGGGAAGCATCTTCCTTTCTTTACCAACAAAGGAAGTAATTTTTAGCTCAGGGAAGGGAAGTCATTACCTGACTTTTTTTTTCCCCCCCTTTCCCAGTTATGACCTCCAGGATCAAGAGTAACTGGAGATGTGCAAGATGTACTTTTCCTGATGTAAACTACCAAAAGGGAATCCATCAAGCCTAAAGGCTCCTTGGGGTTTCCTGGCTGTGAATCTTTCCTGACATAATGTCTCTCACAAACATCTACCGTCACCAAAAAGTCTTGAAGCTTTAAAAAGAAGTTTCATTATCTTCTTTTTGTTTTGTCTGAAATGATCACTAGTCAATACTACTGACAGAAAATTTGCCTAGTCACAAGCGACTAAACTGAGGCATTTGTGGCCACAGTAATGGCATTTTTGGGCCATACTGTACAAGCAATCTGGTTCCTGGACAGAAAACTCTACTACTCTCTTGGGAAGAGAGCCTAATAGCTGGTCATGCAAATGAATCTTAAACAGTCAGTCTCTGCCAAGCTATAGGAAGCGTGCTTAAAGGGCAGCACAAAGATTTGTTTATAGAGAACTAGAAGCATTTTTAGTGTATGAGGCAATTGCTACAGCAATTTCAGGCAGACAGCTAAGCATTCTGGGTATCAGAAAGAAGCATATACTTATTATTGTACTAATTAGTACAAGAGAACATTGAGTACTTGAAAATAAGCAGACCATGATGCTCTTCTGATAATTTCTTCTCAGGATTTGAAGGCTTTGTAAGATTCTTTATTCTTCCTAATGCCCAGCAACAGGCTTGAGTGAAAGTATATAAATCAAAACATATTTGGAAGGAACAAGTGAAATTTCAAATAATCAATGGCCTCATGGTTTTGCAGACTTTTTAAGTACTGCCATTTTTAAAGCATTCCACAAAAGCAGCTCAGGAAAAAAAAACATGCATCTAAACCACATCTGGCCCCGAGTAAAAAACGAAACAAAAGCAAAAGTCACAGCACTAGTGTTACATTGCAGGCAATTCAAAAGTTATGCACTGCTCATTAGGTATACAAATAAACCTGGCATGGCCTATCAAGGGAATCAGTTCCATATGTTTGTACTTACTGTTCTCTGCTCTAAACAGGTCCCCTTAAAATGAACAATTGCTTATTGTCTGTAAGATAAGCCCTAGAACAGGTGTGGTGATCAAATCATGCTTGCTCTTAACTGAAGTACTCTTAGTTTCAATCATTTCATTTGAAATCATAGGAGAAATGTATCTCATGCATATGGAGTAACTCATGTCACAAGTCAATAAAGCGATATAAGGATAAATTTAGTCCCCTGCCTCATCTTTCCGTGTTAGCTAATGTTGTAGCAGCCTGAAATTTAATAAAATAGAAAATTCCTTAACAAATGGCAAATTGTAAATCCTTATAGTAGGCACACATGTAAAACAAAAGCATAACACAGCATTTCAATAATGATTTTAATCAAAAACGTAAATTGGATAAAAATTTAGGAACCCAAAGCTCATGACACCCTTTCAACTATGTTTCAAATTAGAGCTGGCTAAAGTTTAAAAAAAGTGTTTGAAACAAGAACAGGAACAGCCTAGTGGACTGCAACAGCTATGCTCATATACAGACAGATGGTAGGAGGCACCTTATATTTACAGTCATGTATTTTTTCTGCAGCATACTGAACAGCATCTCTTCACATTTCAGTTCTACAGAGTTTAGAGAGCACGGCCTCACAAATCCACATGTTCTAGAGCAGAAGTGCCCAACCTTTTTTCCCTGTGGGCCAGACGGACAGTACCTGGTCCATCTGCATGCCGAGTCTGGCTGGTGGGCCCTATACAGCCCATGGGAGGGAAGTCCAACCCAACCCAGTGGGGGGGAGGTGGGGGGCGGACACGGCCCAGCCCAGGTCTAGCTGCTTGGGGAAGAGGGGAAAAGGGTGTAGCTTGACCCCAATCCAGCTGTGCAGGGCTTGGAAACTTGGCAGCAGGGGAAGGGGTAGCAGTATTTATTACCACTGCTTCCCCGCTGCCAAATTTCCTGACCTGTGCAGGTTGGATGCAATGGCTCCACGGGCTGGATTCAGTCCATAGACAAAGCACTTCTGTTCCAGAGGGAAAGGATTCTTTCAGATCTGTTGTTAAGTCAGTCAATGTGGACAGTTCCTGCTTTAAAACAGTCTCCCCTCCATTTATCCTGGCAGGTCAATAGAACTTGTATTGCCACTGGCTGAGCCCCACTGCAGATGTTCAATAAAAGCCACAAGAGACCCTGAAGAAACAACTAGCATTTTGAGCTGCATCAGTTCCCTGAAATCTGTACATGAAAAGCCATGGCAGTGCTTATTGGGAACTATGCAAAGGATGACACTAAAGAGTGCAGTTACTTTCTTGATCTTTTGACCTCACATTTCTACATAGATAGGTTTTCAGGACTGGGGCTGATAGGAGCCATCCGTAATTATGGCAAGAGTTGTAAAAAAAGAAAACAGGCTTGTGAGTTTTAAGTGCAAGCCTCCTAAAATAAAAATGTTTTATTTCACTAAAAAAACCAAATAACTGGACCTTTTTTTTCCCCCACTCA
Organism: Crocodylus siamensis; assembly: GCF_052110815.1. Classification (NCBI taxonomy): domain Eukaryota; kingdom Metazoa; phylum Chordata; order Crocodylia; family Crocodylidae; genus Crocodylus; species Crocodylus siamensis. The sequence continues at coordinate 52,541,213 of NC_143403.1, forward strand.
AGAAAATCGTGCATGAAAATCTGTACACCACTTGTGCTTGAGAAAGTTTTGAGAAAGTTTTAACAGCCACCCTTGAAAACAAGAAATGAGAATTTAACACAGACATGTTGGTATCTTTTACCATAGCAGTTAGAATCACATCATTACAATACAGTTAATCTAAGGAAAATAAATACTGGAGAAAAAAAATCTCATGAGAAGCAAATTCAATTCAGATAAATTCTTGTTTTCAGTAGCATTATTGTTCAAGAACTTGGCAATACTGATAAAGCTGGTTTCCATATACCCACATCAAAAATTAATAAAAGCAACTAAATTGCCAACCACCATTGCATTTTAGATCATTTTTCCTATATTTTCAATAATTACGCAGAAAAGATTACAATATATAAATTTATAATCATCAATACAGTCTAGAAATGCCATCCAATATTTTTAACAGTAGATTTCAAATATCAGCCTAAAGAGTGGAATATTTAGAAAAGTTTTGAGAAACAAAGGAAACGTGTAAAACCGTTAATGTCCTGTGTCTTATTTATACAATTTAAGACAGAAAAAACGGTAAGGAAATCTGATGAATAAAATTTCACACGAGTAAATCCAGACCATAAAACACCCATTACAAAAAGAATCGGTGATTTAAACAGTATATGTGCAAATTCCTGAAATAACAGACATGCACTCCACAATTGAACCTGAATTCCTCTTGACCTTACTGGATTGGGATTCATCTAGACTGAAAAGAACACAAGAAATCCAACCAGGCTATATTATTTCAGTGGAAAAAAAAAATGTATTAAATTTTGAAAAGGTGATCAAAGTAATAAGCAATCTTAGTGCAAAAAGTCAAAGAAGCATTTTCTACAACAAAAAGTAATACTGCTTTAGTTGTTTACTGCACTTCAAAGAGGTCAAAACACAGTATATGGAATGTCTGTTGGCCTCCCTCTCTTAAAAATGAGCAATACATCTTAAAAGTTGCTTCTGAACAAAGAGAATGATTCTACTGATGTCTAGACATGTGCTTACTCGATAGCAATCTATTAGTCAAACACAGAAACAGGAAATATTTTGGCTTGTCAGAAAGCCTGAAAGACTGTGGCTTATTGGGAAAACTGACAAACCTACTTTGGCCTGCTGGAAGCTTGAAAGGGAGCCATTTGTTAGAACTGTTTTTCCACCTGTAACTTATCCTAGCTCCTGGAAACTTCTAACAGCTCTCATCACTCTGGTACAACACAGAAGAACTACTAACATATATGGATAGCAAAGCTGGAATTTAAAAACGTCAATTTTGTGTACTGAAGAACAGAAAAATTTGTGAACTGAGGAAAAAAATATTTAATGAGTTAAAATTCAAGCACAAGAAATGTTTGAAAATAAAGCTACGTATACAGGGATTTAATGGTCTGATCTAGAGGTGCGTGATCCAACAGTCCGATATCAGATCGATACCAGTATAAAGAAAATTTACTATATCAGATAATCGGCCATATCAGGTTGATAATTGAGCTGATAAATGGCCCATGCATGCAACAAGGCCCCTGCGGTGAAAGAGGCATAGGGCTGAGGCTGGAGCTGGGGCTGGGGCAAGCACTGCCCAGCCAAGGCAGGGCATGCACGGGACAGAGTTGCAGCTCGTCTAGGGGAGCAGCAGTGGCCCACTCCAACCCACACGGATCCGGGAAGACACACTGCACCCCCCTCACCCACACCCTCCTGGACGAGCAGTGGGAGCAGCAACAGGAGCTACCAAATGAGCAGGTGAGTGCCGGTTGAGCCACTAGACCAGCAGCTTCTAGCTGAGTGTCATGCAGCAACAGGAACCACTCCCCCCTTCCTGTGCCTCCTGAATGAATCATGGCTCCATCCCACGCCTGCCCTGCCTGGGGAAACACTTGCCCCAGCCCCTGACCCAGCCCCACACCTCCCTCACTGCAGGGGCCTTGATCTGCCCCGCCCCCATGCCCCTTCCCTCCCTCCTCCCCTTACACCAAACCAGGCTTACCAGCTGGAGGCACCTCTCCATGCTGCCGGGCTGGTATTAGAAATCGGATCAGTTTTGGCCAATATGCCTCCTTAAAAATCAGCTATTGGTATCACCTGCAAAAATCTCTATTGGTGCACAGATTCATTACATATTCACCAGAGTCATTTTTTGGCAGAACTATTTTAGTATCAAATAGGGAGACTGTTTATGATGGACCTCGGAATCTGCCCTAGAGAATCTTATTTGGAGACCCAGATACATAACACCATTAATTACTTTGAGATAGGAGGTCACTTTAGCTGAGCACAGGCCACTTCCAACTTGACCTGTACTACCACCACTACCACTGCAGCCCCAGCTACAACTCCCCTCCCCAGTGTCATGCCAGGCTGTGGGAAGCCAAGCTGAGGACACTTGGGAAACAAGGAGTAGGCATGGGCCAGGTCTAGAAGCCAGGAAGTCAATCCAAGAAGCCCAGTCAGGAAACCAAAGGGTCAGCCAGGTGACCCAAGCTGGGTATCCAAGAGATCAAGCCAAGAGTTGGATTAGGATGCTGAAGGGTCAAGCAAAACATGAAGTAGAAGGGTGAGCCAGGTTGGTAGCCAAGGTATCAGTCAAAGAGCCAGCAGAGACACAAGCCAAGAGCAAAGAGGTCAGGTAGGGATTGAATGCAGTTCCCCAGATGCTTCTTTTTCTGGGTCAGGGGTTTTTACAGGAAAGGGTGAAGGGTAAGTTGACTCTGGCCAGCCGCTCTGGTGGCAGGAAACGGACAGGCAGTTAGGCCCTGATGGAAGGTTCTGACCACCCATGTCCCACATACATGCTCAGCTGGGGAGGTGACAGGCTGGGATAAGCAGATGCACTGGGCAGGCCAGGGCCCTAGCTTCGAGGCCATGACCTGACACCCAGCCCTTCTCAGTCAAAGCCTTACACTGCTGAAATGCCAGTGAAGCCCCCTGGCTCTGCAAGCCAGATTTGGCCAGCAGGCTGTAGGTTGCCAGTCCCTGCTTTAAAAGTGTTTAAACAAGTTGATCAATCCTGATGCAATGCTGGGGTTATTAAAGACCAGGAGAGAGATGGGAGGCAAAATAAGAGCAGTGAGGTTCTGTGGCTCCTGATCCTTGCAGTGTTTGACAGCAAGAAATGAAAACACAATTCTTTGCTTTGTGTTGCTGAATTTACACCCTGGATCTGTTTGAGTCAGAAATTGAGTTTAGAGGGGTGTAGATTATCTTTTTAATACTGGTCAATGAATCATACTCTTTGGTTTGGCTTTAAAGTAAGGAAACACCAGAAGAGAACATTGTTTTGACAGTCCACGCTTTAGAGGTTAACAGAATCAACAAGTTACCGTATAGCCTTGAAGGGTAAAGCTAGCTGACATATCAGTGACTGGGTATTACTTCATTATAAAATGCTGCCCTCCACTATCAGTCTCCAGTTATCTTTTCTATCAGTTTGTCCTTATGGGTGATGGGGATTCTCAAATGACCTATAACAGACAAAAAAGATAAGAAATAGCCAGAGGACCAGTGATGGAAAAAAACATGCTATATCAGATACACTGTGAAAGACATAACATCATATATCAAGATAGAGACAGACTTTAAGGAAGCTGACTTAACATATCAGAGCATCTGAAAAGGCATACTGAATATTCCAAGTGACTTATAGGTTGAAGAACCTTAATTACCTCAATTCTTACTAGTTAGGGGTTTCCTAAATGAGAAGAACTGTTTACTCATACTTCAGGCCAAAAATTATACCAACCCAAAATGGCCTCTCTACTACCGCATGAATGGAAGCAGTAAGACAAATAGACTCATTTGCTTCTTTTGCTGCAAATACATCACTCAGTTGCATTAGGCAGCAAAGACAGCTCTGAGTTGCAACTTACATGATAAACACTTGTTCTTCATATGTAACAAAGGCCAGTGGGAACCTAGTCAGTCTACTGCAGGTTGAAAAATCAACTTCTCTAAGAGAAAGCTTTTCAGGAGAAAAATATATGGCTGAAAGACAGCTAAGATATGAGTTATGAGAAAAGCTACCAGATGTACTCCTAGATGTCAACAATCTGAAGCTCCAAGTTCAATTTTACCCAGTGTGCTAAAGAATCACACCCACGTACTGGCTATATTAAAAATAACAACAAAACAAAAACGAACCCAGTTCTGGTCTCCACATCTCAAACAGGATGTAGTAGAACTGGAAAAGGTACAGAGAAAGGCGCTTTGGAAAGGAGAAGGCTAAGGGGACATATGATAGAGGTCTATAAAATCATGAAAGGTGTAGACCAGGTGAACATGGAACTGTTATTCACCAAGTCGCATAATATTACAAGAACTAGGGAGCAACCACTGAAATTAGCATAAGACAGGTTTAATACTACCAAGAGAAAGTGATTTTTTATACAGTCCATAGTTAGCTTGTGGAATTCATTGCCACAGGAGGTGTGGGAGGCAGACAGCACAGCCAGGTTAAAAAATGACTAGAAATAGTAATGGATAGTAGATCTATTAACAGCTATCAAACAGGATGGTTCAGTGTTTTCTTTGGCCTCTCTAAACCAATAATGGTAGATGCCAGGGAGGATAATGAAGAGGGGAAAGGTAAATTGAGATCAGTGGTGCTCAACCTTTTGGCCGGCCAAATAAATGGCATGGGGCTGGTCTGTGGACTAGATAAGAACTCATACCTCAGAAACTGGCCCATCCACCTGGATCCAAACCATGCTACCTCTGCCTGGCCTCATGTGCCAGGATCAGCCTGCCCTGTGCACAAGATCTCACAAAGGGCCAGATGACAGGGCACCAGGGGCCAGACATGCCCTGCAGACCAAGGGTTCAGCACCCCTGCTCTAGACATATCCACGTCAATGTTCTGCCACTAAATCATGTACTCTTGCTGTTGTCAGGGATGGGATACTGGGCTAGACAGACAATTGGTCTGACCCACTGTAGCACTACTTATGTTCTTATGCCTTTATAGCCTGAGCAAGCAATACTATTATTTTCTCACATGCAAAAACACCTTCCCCCCCCCCCCCAAAAAAAATCAGCTACTGGAAATTGCGGTGCACACTGTATATGAGAAATATGGTAAGACTAGCTTCTGTGAACTTAAGCACAAGTAAAAATCTGCATGCTACTGACAAGAAGCAGAGCAATGAGCAGACTCTGCTCCTTAGCTCCTCCTATTCAGTTACTAACTAAAAGATCTTTTCTCCTTCATTCTACCTTTCAAAACAAGGTTTGCATTATATTCTGGGGTGTGATATGTGAGAAAATATGGTGTTCTTCTAACAATATATCCATTCAAAGCTATCCAACAGAAGGGTAGTACTTGCAAATACAGCACTAAGATAACATAGTGCTGAGAGTGAACCGAAAAAATGCTAGAAGAGCTCGCTTCTTCAACCAAAGATCTGGAGTCACATTCTTGTGCAAGTCAAAAAACGACAAAGACAATGGAAAATTTGGTTCAGAAATTGTGGCCCCACATTTCAGAAATACCATTAAAGGAAAAATGCTCTATTAAATGAGTTTCCTGCACTAACTGCTTTCGCCAAGTGCAAGGTAATGGAAATCTCCATCACCAGTCTGGGTGCCCAAGTCTTCCTCCTCCCTCTTCCCCACAATTGCCTTTTCCCTCCAAAAACAGGGAGGAAGGCATGCAGCGTACATCTTCTGTTGCAGCTGTTGTCTTTCTGCTTTTGCTTCTCTACCTTTCCCTTCGCTGATTTCCAGGATAAAACTACTAGGTAGAAATTGTTAACTTTGTAGTGAAGCTCCTTTAAAATTTTACTTGGTATCAGATAACTGGTGAAAAAGAAGAGAGACAGAGTAGGACATCGGGTTAGGCAGTTACTATCTTGCCTACTACAAGCCTGATACAGACTAAATCCATGAAAGTTATAAGGAGAATAATAAAAGTGGAAGGAACCTTGAGGGTTATGCAAGTCCAACCCCTTGCACAGATGCAGAATTCACTAATCCTAAATCATTCCAGACAGATGTCTAAACAGCCTCTTTTTGAAAACTTTCAATGAAGTACGTTTCTCAACTTCCTTAAGCAGCTTAATACATTGTCCTGCTGTTCTTCCAGTTAAGAAGTTTTTAATATCTGATAAATCCGCTTTGCTGCAGTTTAAACCTGGGGTAACCAAGATTCAACCTCTGCGCTGGATTTGGGCCGAAGAGCCATATCCACCCACTGGGCTCCCCAACTGGTCCACAGAAATTCTGCAGAAATTCAGCGGAGTATAATGCCCATTAAATCAACATTTCATTAGACAACAGGCTCTTTTATGAAAATAGAAACAATGGTAAAATGGAGTGAATATTTCTCACCAGTTTCAACAAAGTTCTCAGAATAAATGTTTAGAGTTTAAACTCAGGAATCATTTTTTATGGGTATCTGCATAAGAACCATACCCACCTGCTGTTCTTCCAGTTAAGAAGTTTTTAATATCTGATAAATCCGCTTTGCTGCAGTTTAAACCTGGGGTAACCAAGATTCAACCTCTGCGCTGGATTTGGGCCGAAGAGCCATATCCACCCACTGGGCTCCCCAACTGGTCCACAGAAATTCTGCAGAAATTCAGCGGAGTATAATGCCCATTAAATCAACATTTCATTAGACAACAGGCTCTTTTATGAAAATAGAAACAATGGTAAAATGGAGTGAATATTTCTCACCAGTTTCAACAAAGTTCTCAGAATAAATGTTTAGAGTTTAAACTCAGGAATCATTTTTTATGGGTATCTGCATAAGAACCATACCCAACTCTCAGTTGTTTCTGAAAGCTTAAAGATGGCTAAAAGAAGCTGCTACAGGATAAGTGACACACAAGTAATTTTATGGAATTGGGAAAATAACCATGGTCTATTGTCCCAACAGAAATTATTGATTATCTTGATATATAATGATGATTAAACAAAGTTCTACAAGGAGGGAAAAAAAAGAGTAAAGAAGCTACACACCAATATCTCTGATGTTGGGAAAGTTTGGAACAGGAAAAATAGGAACTCTGGATGGTCTGAACTGTCTTACACATCAAGAAATAAAATCTAAATTTCTGTATCCTCTATACACTGCATGTAATCATGCAATTACCAGGTTGATTACACAAATATATTTAAATCAGCTACACGTTCAAATTAATTATCATACCGTAAAAAGGTCCAACTAGCTATAAAGTTAGCCGTGGAACATGTGCAATAACTTTATAGCTGGTTTCTATCCAGCTTTAATTTGCACATGTAGCAAGGTCTCCTGTGGCTGGGAGCCCCATCAGCTGATGGAACTCACAGCTGTGGGAGCTTTTTATCTGCCAGTGGAGAGGGAGACTGAGATAGCAATCCAGCAATAAGGTATAATAGGATCTGACACTGGATCCCATAATCATGCCTCCTACCATGCACATGTGGCGTGGCAAGAGGCAAAATTGTGCGGATTATGCATTAGATACTATCACGCCTTTACCCAGGTAAAGAAGTGAGGAATTGTATCTGTTTAATTTAAGAGGCTAAAGCATGAACTTTCTACATCATTCAGCTTGAAGCAATAATTACTGTCCCCTTTTGCCTCAACACACATGCCATTCCTCCCCATATGTGAAACCTGCTCTAGGACAATGAAACCACACAATAAATGAATTTAGCAGAGTCAATGTGCACAATGAAAAAAAAATGGAGGCAGGTGCTGAGATTGCAAATGACTCCTTCCACACTGTTTTTTAATCATTAATGTGCCTCCTTCCCTCAGAACTGATGAAGAATGCTTTCCATGCAAACGCTTCTCTAAACTCTATCCCAGCCATGCAGTTGATCCAGTAAAAGATATTCCCTGCAACAATCCTTGCCTCTGGCAAACGGAGACATCTACCTCTTAAAAGTAACTATGCCTCTTAAAGATAAGATTATAATACTCAGAAGGGACATAATATTGCTGTTCTGTCTGAATGGAAAGACAACGCTCCTCCCAGAAGCCCGAGGGAAATTTTGCAACCTGAATGATGCATTTAGGCTTCTCTATGAAGACTCAGCCTTGCTTAAGCTTGTTCTCTCAAAATACTTGTGTAATATGTAACCAAAGATTTGCTCTTTTAATCTTGTTCAAAGAGCCACACTCAAAAGCAGTGGGAGCAAACCTTTTCAGCAAGTATGGCATAATTTAGCTTTACACCCGCCCTAGCAACCATCCCAGTCCCTTTTCCTCACCTGATATGCTTCTCTGCTTTCTGCTCCCTGCCCTATATGCCACACTGCTGCCTGTCCCCCCACTCAATCTGCTGCATGCCATACACACAGGCTGCTTGTGCCACTTGTGATATCCATGTTCCAGGTTGACCGCAACTGTTCTAAAATATACTTTAAAGAGGCAGCAACATTTGTAAACACTGGGAGGTACAGCTGATTAATAAACTTTAGACTAATGTGCTCCTTCTTATTTAAAGGACTGGATAAAAATGAATCTTATTTTACGTTAAAAGTAACCAAAGCAGTCAAAGTAGGGTTACTACTATTTTTTAACTACATGTTACAATACTGAAACTCTGTAAAACATCAATAAGCCATAACATGTATTATAGGAAATGGGTGTTTAAAAAAAACTCCAATTTTCAATGTGCTTTGAAAATGATGAATGGCAGACTCCTGATTGCTGCAATACCAAAATCAATTTTAAATTAGCTCTGAAATAATTTTATCCAGTTCTCATTTACTTATTTCCTTTTTCCATCCCAGGCATTTATTTATGCTGTAGTCTCTTTAAAGGCAGACATTAACAGGCAATCAAACGAAGCAAATTCTCATAAGCAAAGTAAAAACTGAAATGTAAACATAGTTGCAACACTGACTACTGGGGTGTTGGTTATAACTATGTTGGTCTAAGGACACAGGCAGACAAAGGTCTTTCGGTAAATGGGATCTCTTTTATTAGGCCAACTAAATAGTTAGAAAAATTGTTCTTTACAAGCTTTCAGACACAAATACCCTTCTTTAGGCATAAGGAGAGTCTGCTGGTGTGTGTGTACCTTCCTGGGTGGAACAGTAGATTAAACCAATATGCAAAATGCAGATCTGTGAAATTAAATAGCCTAGAGAAGCTTTCAGTACAATATTATCATACATTGACTATGTCACTTTCTCATTGTTTAACAAAACTGCAACAGTATACCCCCCACAAGCAGTTTTGCAATTATGTCTTAGTATTAACAGACCTGAGCAAGTGATGCAGAATGTTAGTGTGCCTCACCAACACAGATAGGAAATACCCTTTTTTATTTTTTTATTCTATATATCTATATCTAGAGAGACAGACACTTTTTTTTCTCTCTAAACCACTGAGTCAGAGTTGACTCGAAGTTTCTACAGATTTTAATCCTTTCCACATAAGCTGTTACAGGTCTTACAAAATTACACATTTTTGAATGACCGGTTGTTCTGTGAGTGAAACAAGGAGAATCTAACATTTAAGTTATCGAGAGCATTAACACAGCACCTATTAGGAATCAAGACAAGTTCAGAATACAAGATGAACTAACCCGCTAGCACCGCATGCACCTGAATTCAAAGCAAAGACAATGAATCATAGAAAGTTAGGGTTGAAAGGGACCCTCAGGAGATTATCTAGTCCATGCCCCCTGCTCAAAGTAGGACCATCCCCAACTAAATTATCTCAGTCAAGGCCTTGTCCAGCCAGGTCTTGAAATCTCCATCCTTGGAGGTTTTTAAGACCTCTCTGCATAACCTGTTCCAGTGCTCTACTATGCCCCTTGTGAGAAAGTTATTTCTAATATCTAACCTAAACTTCCCTTGCTGCAACCTGAGACTGTCTGTCGTTCCTCGTTCTATCATCTGCCATCACTGAGAACAGTCTAGCTCCATCCTCTTTGGAACCACTCTTCAGGTAGTTGAAGGCTACTATTAAATCCCTCCTCATTCTTCTCTTCTCCAGACTAACTAAACCCAGTTTCCTCAGCCTCTCTTCATAAGTCATGTGCCCTAGACCCCTAACTATTTTCACTGCTCTCCACTGGACTCTGTCCACATCCTTTCTGTAGTGGGGGGACCCAAAACTGGAAACAGTACTCCATATGTGATTTCACCAATAAAAACAGAGGGAAATAATCACTTCCCCTGACCTACTAAATCTTTTCTTGATATCATGTATTCACAGACACAGGAATATTAGGGCAATAAACTCTGAACTTATAAAATAAACCAATAAAATGAAAAACCATGATTAGTACATTTCTTCCACAATTTCTGTATTGAACTTCTGAACAATTCATCTTGGAAGAGGGCAGGTACAAGCCTGCACTTTACTTTAATTATATACTGGACTATAAAAAAAAAAAGTATGAAAGATCTATTATTTAACATTAGGAATAATAGATATAGTCCTTCCTTGATCTGGTTGATTGATAATTTGCATTTCTTACACTATTTTCATTTGAGGACCTCAGAGTACACTTTGTTTATTATTACTATTAATCCATCAATTGCATAATTAAAGAAAGGCATAAGAAAATGCAATGCTACAAGCCAAAAAATTCACTCAGGTAAGAAAGGCTGGTTGCTGATGCAATACTGTACAGGTTTATCATTGCAAACAGATAAGCATCTGAGGTAAAGCATGACATTTTGATACAATATAATTAACAGTTTCTGATTTAATCCCATGATTTGATAAAGATTGATTGCACCAATCTGCTCAGATATCAGTTTCTATAAAAATGTAGATCTGCAGATAAAAATAACACTTCCCCCCCCAAAAAAAGAAAAACAGTCAATATCTATATCACCAGGAGCAAAACTATTTCTTCATGGAGTGCTGTTGTACTACTTGGTTTAGATAAGCTGTTTAAATTCTTGTCTGTTCTGATTTATACAGTTGCTTCTTGAAGTGTCATCCTGTGTATTGGTGCACCTCTAATTTACATGCCCTGGTGGGTATTCATTGATGGGAGTTCAGCCTTCCCTTTTCATTCAGGTCTGCAGCCTTGGGATGCTCCTGGATCCACTGCCACCTTTAGATCTCCAGGTAGCAACTGAAGCTAGGAAAACATTTCATCAGCTCCATTTGGCAAGAAAGCATTGATGCTTTCTTTCAGATTCAGATCTGGCCACATTCATCCATACCTTCATAACCTCAAGGCTAGACTATGGAGTCATGTCCACCCGTACAAGCACGTGTGCTTGCAGAAGCTCAAATAGAAGCGGTGCAAATGAGCTGGGGCTTTTTACCTCAGTGCACATGCCCAGACATGCGCTTTGCTGTGTGGCAAATTGTGCCACTTGGGGCAAAATAACCCTGCCTGGCTCCTCCAAGATCTGCAGCCAGGGGGATCTATGGCCAGGGGATAGCACCTATGCAGTATAAAAAGCTGCCCCGGCAAGTAGCTCAGGAACTTCTGGGAACTGGCCAATTGGTATCTGGGGACACTACCCCTCGTGCCAGCTGGAGTACTGAAGCAGCCCTGAGAGTTCCCTGCACCCTCTACACACTGCAGCTGCCTGGCTGTGACCTGCTGCCACCTGCAACAGCATGTGGCCCCAAGGCTGCACACCTGCCAGACCCAGATGGAGACTGCACAGCCACTAGAGGCACCTGCCCCTCTGGGCCAGCTGCCGGTGGGTTGTGGCTGTACAGTTGTCTTTGTGTGGTACTACTACCATGTGTGCCCCTGCCCGGCCATTGGGGCGGCCATCACCGGGAAGATGTTCCCATGTAATGGCCTGCTTTGAACTGTCAAAGCCTGTCCTCCTGGCCCCAAGCAGCTAGGAGGTCAGCCACCTCCAACTGGGTGCCAGCCCCGAGTCCTGTCACTTGCCTCACTTGCAGGAATTCCAGTGTTCCCCATCTAATACTTGCAAAATCTCTGGGGAAAAAAAAAATTGCAAATTCACTCTTTAAAATACCCCCAAATCCATGTACCTCCACAATTAAAACAAAAGACCACTAGGGGAGAACAGAGAGAGAGACAGAAAGAGAGACAGATCAGTTGGGCAATGTTTTATTGATATATTTACAATTTTAAAGCAACTTGGAAGCCTACCGGTGCCTCCATCATCATCATAAAATAAATTCTAATTATCTACACAGTTTGGCATTGACTTTGGGCTTCTCTGTCATAGAAAAATCAGAGCTGCCCCTAACCCCTTCGCTCACCAGGATGTGCAGTGTTAAGCCACTGCCCCTGCCCCTCACTCTCAACCCACAACCTACCCCCCACCCTATTCCCCCCACTCCTGCCCCACAGGGCCAGGAATGTGGGTAAGGGGTTTTTGGGGGTGGCTTCGGGGTGTGGGGTTTGTCAGTGGATTGCTGGCGGAGTGTGGGAGGGAAGGGGACACAAGTGGGGAGCTGCTCAGGAAGGGTGGATCCCCCGTCCCTCACAGGACACAGCCCCGCTGCACACCTCAAGGACTGCCCCCCCACAGGGGTCACAACAACTGGGACCTGGGCTCCATATCACTTAAGTAGGGGTGGGGGGAGCTGGAGGAGTGGGGGGGACTACTGAGTGTGTGGAGGACCATGGGGGGGGCAGCTCAGGAGGGGTGGGTCCACTGGCTGCCCCCTGCATGACTCCAGCCCTTTCCCCTGCTCACCCCATGGCCAGGTGCAGTCCCCTGCTCAGTTCCAGCCCTCCCCTCAGCCCATGCCTGGCTCCAGCCCCCCACATCGCTCAGGCCATGGCTCACCTCCCTGCTTGGCTGCAGCCTGCTCGCTCAGGTCCAGCTCCCCAGCTCAACGCACGGCCAGGTGCAGCCCCCCCACATGCTCCCCGCCTGGCTGCAGCCCTCCCCCCCACCCTCCCTCACACATCAACTGACCAGCTCCAGCCTCCTCACTTGCCCTGAACCCAGCCCCAAGCCCCCCACCCCAGCTTACCAGCAAGAGCAGCAGTGTTCTTGGCCTCATGGCAGTCCCCCTGGGCAGCACAGCTCAGCCCCAGCTGCCAGGAATCTGCACAGGCTTTGCCACAGCACGCTGCTGCAGCGCGGGGCCATGCTTTCAGGTAGATCCAGGCTGTCACCCGGGCCCGGGTCTAGCGTGCACAGAAACGGCCCGGCTGGACAGCTCAGGGTTCATGCACACAGGACCTGAGCTGGTATGGCTGGCAGTCCCCGAGTGGCATGCAGCCCCAGGTGACAGCCCAAAGCTGCCCAAAAGCACACAGCCCCGCACCACACCGTGCTGAGCAGGGCTGCAGCAGCACGCTGTGGTAGAGGCAGCGCAGATACCCGATGGCTGGGGCCGAGCCATGCTGCCCCCCGCCGTGCAAAGGGGTTGTGCCACAAGGCCAAGAGCGCAGCTGCTGTTGCTGGTAAGCTGCTGGGAGGTTAGAGCCAGGTGGGGGGGTGAGCAAGGAGGCTGCAGCCGGGTGAAGAGCATGCGGTGGGGGAGGGCGGGGGTTGCAGCCAGGTGGGGAGGCTGTTGCCAAGCAAGGAGCTGCACCCAGCTGCAGGCTGAGCGGGCCGCTGGAACCGAGCAGGGAGGGGACCGAGGGTGGGGGCTGGAACCATGCACGAGCAGCCAACGGACTCATCCCTCCTGACCTGCGCCCCCATGGTCACCTGCATGCTCAGTAGTCATCCCCGCCACTCCTCCAGCTCCCCCCACCCCCTACTTACCTGCCACGGAGCCCAAGTCCAGGTCACTGCAGGCAACATGCTTCGGCACCAGGGAAAGTGCCAACCACAAAGACCCTCTGGCAGGCTACCAGAGCATCTCTGTGGAGGACCAAGCCTCTGGCTGCCCCACTTTTTTCCACCGCAGTTTTTTTTTTGACCCCATGGGTCTAAATTTGCAGTGCAGGGAACATTTTCTTGTTCCCACAGGTGCCTCTTGCAGAGTCTCAAAGGGCTCTGAGATGCTGCAAGACGCCCGTGTGCACTCAGGTGGACGCGCCCCTGTAATGCACTCTAGTGTAAACACCTCACCCCCCCATCCACTGCTCTCCCCAGTACCCCAGATTTCTGCTCACTCCTTCCCCCCACCTCACCCCGTGTACCTGTGGCTTAGGGAGAGCCTGAAAAAGGGTGTTTGCACCCAAAAGCTTGCACAAAACAATTTCTCCAACTATTTAGTTGGCCTAATAAAAGTGATCACATTTACCCAAAGAACCTTCACTGCCAAATAGGTGTACTCCACTGATAAGCAGTCAAAGGATAATCTACATACTCCAATAAACAAGGGAGTTTACTTATTAAAAGTGTCAAATTCTACTGCGTCTCTACAGATCTCAGCTGGCAACTGTGTTAGTGTAACAAAAGCACTTCCTTGTCCAGCAATTGCTCTCAGGACTCAACTTTTCAATAGATTTCACTAACATTTTTAAAAGGTTTGCCTACAACATATGTAAAAGCAGTTCCAAGCATTTGTGCCTAACCTACATTGGAGTTTTTGCTAAAACACAGATCTTATTTTAATTTGTTTGGTAAATTCCTCCTATACCACCATATTTTACAAGTTAAAGCAAGACATACTTTCCTATGAAGACATAATTTCTTATAAATGTGATGCCACACCCACCCTTCTCTCAACTCACCCCTCAGACAAAATGAGCTGCAACTAACTGCCCTCTACAACCATATTTACTCAATTCCAAGATGAGGTTTCCCTCCCCCATTTAACAAAGGGGAAAAATCCCTTTGTCTTGGAACTGAATACAAGGTGATGGGAGGACAGGCAGCTTCTGCAGCCCTGGCTCCAGGTCAAGGCTGGAACCACAGCTGCTATTTGCCCCCCACTCCCACATCTGCCCACTGCAGCCTCAGGTCCCTACCCCTACCTTCCCCAAGTTCCTGCCACCCCTGCAGCCTCTGCCCCCTGCCCTGCCACTTAGCCTTTCTCCAGCACAGGCTGTCTGCACTTCAGCCTGGGGCACTAAGCAGATGCTTGTGCTGGCCCCAGCCCAGCCTGGTAGCAGTGACAATGGCATAGCAGCTCTGGCCCTGGCTATTTGGGGCAGCGGAAGGGGGGCGGGGAGCAGGCACACAAAGGGTCAGGACCCCAAATACCAGCCCCACCCCCCTGCCACTGCTTTCCCTACTACTGCACCAAAAAGAGGTGCAAGTGGAACTTTCACCTTACTCTTTATTTTGTAAATTATTTTTGTATTCAGAGGCAAAAGAAACAAACACTCGTCCTATATTTAAGTGGACTAAGTTAAGGATCTTAAGTTTTGCTGAAGAAAGAACTTGAAAGAACAGGTATCAATTAGATTCTATTTTTCCCCTTTCACATCAAGAATCTTTTCCTGCTTATGTTAAAAAGTGAAAACAAAAAATGCAATTTTTCCTTGTGTTATAAAGCCAATAATCCTTAATTTGCTGTTCTTAAGAAGATAGAAATGTAGGTCCCCCCTGACCCACCAACCAAATTCCTGTTCCTGCTTAATTTCTTCTTTTCTATGCTTGAAGTCACAAGCAATTTGGTTGAAAATCTATTTTTCAGACAGGGATTCATAGCTGTCTTCTGGCTATCTCATTTGTTTGCCACTGACCTCTTGCAAGTTTTAATGATTGTAGACTGGCATATTTTATGGTGCTAATGTGAAATAAAAATGTAAACAAACATCTACACAAGTTACAAGCAAAGTCAGAAGCATTAATTTTGTGCAATTAAGAAAGAAAAGTCTAACTTGGGGTCTAATACCATCTTTACAATAATTAGCTTTACAATAATTAGCTCATTTTAGAAAAGCGCATTTCTGTCTAATAAAGATTTATGCAGTTTTAACACCACCTGTGAATTTATGTATGTATATATACACAAAGTCTCCAACATGCTCATGTTACATGAGTCTATTCTTACCCATCCAATCAATTCATCTCAATTCCAGTTGTCAGGATTCCCCTGGGTCTCTTCCTTTAAAGAGAAGACTGCTTCATTCTTTGGCAAAGTTTGAAACCCTTCTTTTCACCTGATCTTTAAGTTTTAGCTTTCTTTCTATGCAAATCAGTTTTCTTTAAAAAGCATGAGACTGCTACTTACAGCATAACTAGAATAGCTTTAGTGTTCAACAGAACTGCAGGCACTTGTGCATGAATCATGGTGGCCATAAAACTATTAGCAAAACATGGACTTAAAACATCAGAGATCATACTGCTGCTTTTATAGCTAAGAAAGGCCTAATGATGTACAAAAATAGCCTGTACTTCAAAATATTTACCAGAAGCTTTTATAAACGTTAGGAAGAACAACAAAAATTAGAAGATACCCGTTAGCCACCCTCTTTGTGCTTTCACTTGCTGCTGCTAGAGGACTTGTCTGCTTACCCTTTTACTGCATCTATACCTTCAGAATAGTACTCTTCGCTACGGCACTCGACAGAAGTAAAAACAGAATACCAGGAACATTGGACTGCAAAGCAGATCAGGTACTCTATTTTGCTTCTATTGCCCAAAATAATTTGGCTCATGATATGCAGCATGGAAAAAATGAACTCAAAAAACAAATGGAGTAAAAAACCTGGAGTCCTCCCTCAGCCGAAGCTGTCACTAAAAGAGTTGCAGAGCTTCAGTCATGGTGTGGAATTAACTAATTAATATATCATACAAAACAAAACACTAAAAATACTCTAAAGCAATCAATAGTTGCTTCTAAAATTGCAAGCCCATTATGAAAAATGAACACATGCGAATAGAGGAGTAGATACAGAGGAAAGTATAATGCAAATGCACATATTTTCCTTTGAAATAAAAATCCATTTACAGTCCCCCAAATCAGAGTTTTCCAATTACCATTATTTTTAAACAGTTTCTCTTATTCATTGTTATGGCAATAAGTGGCTTACATTAAAAAAATGTAAGTGCTTTACTACTACCTCACTATTGAAATAAATCTAGTTTAGATCAGTGGTTCTCAACCGGGGAAGCAGACTGCTGCTGCTATCACCACCACAACCAGGTGAAACTGGCCTGTGCACCTCATGTAGAGTTTGCCCAGGAAGAGAACCACCGAGGCAACACAACAGTGGTTCTCAACTGGGATACTGCTAAAAACTCAGAAAAGTTATGAAGGGGTACCTTGAATCTAAAAAGGTTGAGAACCGCTATTTTAGGTAAAAGATGGTATGCAAAGTGAAAAAACATCCTATTCCTCAATGTATTTTTTTTATAACTTCCACAGCCCAATGATTTTACATTGTAGTCTGAACTTCAATTCCTGGTTCCCTTACATAACAAAGAGAAAAAAAGTCCATTCTCTATGTTACAAAGACATCTGCAGTAATACAAGTGAACAGCTGCCTGTGGCTTTGCTGAATAGCACAACCATTTTGCAAAACCATAGGCTATTTGGATTTGTCACACTTGCGAGTACAGTATTAATGCATATATACTTTTGATGAGCAAACCAGACCTTTAAATACCACCAATACAGGAATAAAACGAGGGATTACTTTGTGGGGGGGGAGGAAGTGCTACATGTTTGCTGTTAGAAGCTTGGAGTGTATGCCCCACCATAAAAGTGCTCTGAGTTCCTAAGCTCTTTTATTTCACAAACCTTCACAGTGACTTTCCCATTTATTTTATCTAAAAGTTTTCATTTCATCCATCGTATCTACAAATAGAATCATAATTAGTCCTGAAATAGTAAATCATGGTGCCCTTCTAATACCTTTTCAATTCAGCAAATTAAAGTTATACAAAAAAAACCAATATGAGATTAAAGAGTAAATCTACCAGCAACTGCAAGACTTCTTGTTGACATAGCGATTCTAATGGATACAAACTTCTAAAATGATCCACTTAACAAATACTATGAGTTCACTATGAGCTGGTAGGTGGCATGTGTGGACACCAAACATTCTGGGACATGAGATGGGTCAGTTCTCCAGGCATCCCATACTGCATAGCTTCTCAACCCCAAACATACACTGCTACAAAATGGCTACCCTGGTCTGTAGCCAGAACTCTACTGTCCCCTTTTTCTTCCTTTTTTTTTTTTTTTTTTAGCAATTTACCAATAAGCTCCCTTGCACTGCTTATTCTTACTATGGCTACAAGCACAAAAAATTCAACTTATTCTTAGATCCTCCGATGCATAATTCAGTTCTTGGGGGGGGAAAAACCCCAAAAACAAATTTTGTGCAAAAATGCAGATTTCATTGACTGACCATAAGCAGAAATCTTTTTACAACACACTGCAAAAAATTCACACTAAACTAAGTTAGCGATACCCACAGCTGTGGGAAAATAAAGATGGGGTGGTGTTATAATCCTAGTATATCCAAATCCCCACAGTCTCTTAAAACTGCTCCAAGCTCAAAACAAAATCTATCACTTCACTCAAGCAAAATTCTGGAGTGTGCTGAAGTTCATTTAAAAATTAAGTAATTAGACTTACCACAGAATTAACATTTCAAAGTATTTTTTGTTTTAATTATACTCTCTATAATAATCAGTCAAAGAGAGGACAAGTTCAGTTGTTATAAAAATAGTCACACGCTCAAGAATATCAGTATGCAAGGAAAAACAACCTTAAAGGGAAACATATGTTGGGAAGGTTGAAGAGTTTCCCCTTGTCCTCCCATACTGGCCTTATACTCTCATCACTTATGATCTTGCACCTTAATCAATAGTCTTCCAGTTCAGAAACTAATTTCTTTCAGAGACTTGCATCTACTTGTTGCCAGGAGTGGTTACCAGAATTCAACAGATTGGCAGAAGTAACTGAATTTGGGCCTCCTGCCTAAGAACGCAGGGTGTTGTTGCTTTGCCATTGGATCAAACTATAAAGTAATATTTTACCATAAATTCAGTATAACTACTACCTCATTTCTCCTGTGTAACATCATGTTTTCTCAACATGTTTCACTAATATAAAATTGCACAATCTTAAATACTTAAATAATGGCACATATACTTAATTTGTTAAAAGGAAACAGATTTTCAGGAGGAGTTTGGGGGGCAGGGGCATTGTTTTCTAAATTCTAATCCAAGTACTTAGCTATGGAACGAGAGGGGAAAAATGGTTTCATCAGGTTGGGATCTTATGCTACTTTTCTTAACGTTTTTCACCCCAGTATACTGTTTGTTATGGACAGACATTTCAAAATGAATAATCTCTTCCAAAAAAAGGATGCTTGTTAATTTTCCCTCACATCTGGTACTGGCATGTATATATCAAACTCCTTTTCCTCAGCTGTCTTTGGGAACAATCTGTCACTGTCACTCATTCTACATAGAGATCTGACTGACCTCACTGTACTGAAGTTAAGCTTGCCTTTAAAAGGCAGAAAGGGAACAGAGACCCTAAAGAATTTTTGCGCATGGATTAAGGCAGCCTTGGCAGAAAAACATGATAAATTCCTATTGAATTACACAACATTCCTGAACTTGGTTGAAAAAGGGAGAGGACAACCAGTACAAGTCTGCTGAATAAGCACTCAGGAGCAGCAGAAACCGTCTTCCATATCCCTAGTAGCCTCTAGCTTAGACCAAAAAAAGAAACATCCACCATGTGTGCATATGAAGAAGCTAATGCTACAGCCTGTAACAATGGTAAATTAATCCATAAAATCAGGATCTAATGGTGGATAATGCTCCAAAGCACTTTTCCCCCCTACTGTTCAGTACTCAAATCAACCGGGTATCTTGAGTAAAATATATACTGTATATACAAAAGGAGTATTCTCACCGGGGTCAATATGGCATCTTTACAAACTGTAATAATATGGGACCAGTCTGGCATTGAATCTTCAGTAATAAGCTCTGTTTTGCTCCTCTAGAATCATCTACTCTGCTAATCAAGGTTTCTGCACCCCAAGGTAAGCCATGAGAGATGACAGCGTTTCTACTACGTCTCAGCTACAGGCAGGGATGCATGTAACACTGAGAATGGTGTAAGTGAAATTTAAACTTGAAGCAGACAGACATACAAGCCGATTAAACCAATTTAAATCCGCTTGGAACAACTTCAGAGTGTTGTGTCATTTTGCTTTTTATTTAATTTGTACTCATGGCCAAATTAGCCAAAACTAATTCCAAATCCAAGTGTCCAGAACATAAGTGGCCCTATTACCGATAAACATCCTCCACCCACACCTGGGGCTTCACATGTTTCCAAAACTTTTGATGGACATCCTACTTGCAGGCCCAAGCCCAGAGGCTTGGGGTTCAGACGCCCCCAAGTTTTGCCTGCCCTTAGCCATAAGGCCCTCGGACCAAGCAAGGGAGGAGACTCCCATTTCCATAGACTGGGCTTAAAGCTGCTGAACCTCAGCAGGTACTGAAACCATGCCAGAAGAGCAATTCTCCTGGGATGCACTTCAGGAAAACAGCCTTCTTGGACACAGGTACATTGTATTTCCCCTGCCAAGTTAAGAAGCCACTACGCTTGTCCTGAGCCTTCAAGAGGCCCAGGCACTACACTTGATCTGGGCCAAAAGGAACAACTTTAAAGTGTATCTGGAAAACCAAGTAATACTTCGAATGAGTTCACTATGAACTGGTCAGTAATTCACAGACTTACCTGCAGAGAACTGCTCTCCATGCTGCCCAGCTGCATTCCTGTAAATCGGTTGTTGGATTGGTATCGGTTGATATGCCTGGTGAATAATTGGCTATCGCTATCGGCCATGAAAATCTTTATTGGTGCACCCCTAGTGAACTGGTTCTCAATTATTTGGGATTGGTTTGATTGTTATGCATGTCTAGACCATGTCCCACAGCAACTGTGAACCAGTTCCCAATCTGTGACATTTTGGAATGGTTCAATTTTATGTGGGTTGCCACAACATGCTGCATTTTAAATAGTACTTTATGCCCCAGGCTACAACACTGGCATTGTACTAGAGTCAGAAGATGGTGTGCATCATAACAGGGCATGATTTCAGAAGATATTTCTAAGTGCATAAAGATACTTACGGCAACACAATAAGATTCCAAAAATGGTCAGGACACCTAACTCCAACTAAAGTTGAAAAAGATTGCATCTCCGAAACAACAAAAAAATCACAGTTAGGTCTGTGCAATGATAGCTATTTTGTCTGAAATATCGATTCAATAATGGCTTCCTTATCAACTTTCCAACAGATCTTGTTCAGCAAACAGGAACATCATGAAGATGAGTCATGTGCAGCCCACCAAAAATGCTTTTCATCACATATAATGCGTAATTATTAAAAACTAAAGTTAAAGAAAAGTAGCTTTTCATGACTAGAAACAAATGCTGTTTTTAAAATAAGGCACTGAAAATACGGAGAATAAAAGTTTACTTTCTTCTTCAATTTATACAGACAAGATATGTTAAATTAACATAGCATGGTATTCCACACATGAGGAAAACAGAGATAACACCATCCTGACTTCAAATTAGCCAAAATGGATCACCAAAATGCATACTTTGAATTCACACATGTTGCAGTTATGATTCAGCAGCCGTAATGGCCCAGGAAATATGCAAGGCAAGGATTTTTGTAGGTAATCTCTTTTTACTTGGTTGGTCTAAGTTGGTCCAATAAAAAACATGTAGCTGGCCCAATAAAAATATCACCTGCAAAAATCCTCGCCTCTCACATACTTTGAATCTGATAATATTTATATAGTACCATAATTCAGCTTCAGGGACTAACTGCCCTACATCAGACAAGCACAGAAAAGAACAACAACAGGTAAGTGGAGAGATAAGAAAGGGATGGGAAAAGTTTTTTTAAAAGACTATATGAATCACACAATGTAGTGAAGAGATTGTAACTTCTGTACATGAAATATAGTCACAAAATATAATACTACTATGTACTGCATCTCAAAAGCAGCAGTATACCATTACATCTATATTTCAAGCAGTCATAGAAAATAATATAAACTCTACAACTTCTTATGTACAGGATAAATCGTTACACAGAATTTCAAGTTTTAGCTTTGGAAAGATTTACACGTTGTATACTGCTTTAAATTTCTGGAAACTGTTGACTTAAGTTACTACTTTCTCATTAATGTTGTGGTTACAACCACTTGAAACACTTCAGTATACTACACAATAGCATGCCAATTCTTTAAAAAAAAAAAGAAAAAGACACAAAGCCAAAGAGAAAATAACATTTAAAATCATACAATATTTTCAGGAACAGACTCTATTTTGTTCAAGAAATAATACTGAAGTATAGCAACAAAGATATTTACTAAGCCACAAAGGGATACCAAAAAAATGGAAGATTGTGTGTCCCTGGATCACAGAAACAGCCGTTCAGCTAATTTGTTACGCAGATTCAATTTTTTTTTCGTAGACAGCATACACTAAGAGACAAATATTTAATATTACTCTACAGCAACACACACTGCTGAAAGCTCTTCTGTAAAACCAACAACTCAGTGAACTGGCCTCTGTTTACAACAAACTCATGCTTTCTATAGCAGACAGTCTGTGCTAACTCTGCAACACTTACAGTCCAGTACACTCTGTACTTGCTGGTACTTGCCAGAAATCCAGACTCCAAAAGCATTTCCTACTTGTTAGCTATTTATTTCAAGACAAAATAACTCTCATGCTATTTTAATGTTCTTTTCACAATTTGAACAATAATTATCTCTACCCACCAATATCAGGCAAAAAAAGTTGAATAAACATTACCAATAGTACCCAAAATATGAACATGCATTACAAAATCTGACTAGCATAAATTTGATCTGGTTTGGTGAAATTTACTTCACTGGCATAAGGCCAGCCATAATCATGTTATATAGGAATCAAGTACATGGAAACAGGAAGTGAAATCCATCTTTCTCTCTCTCTCTCTCTCTCCTCCCTTCACTGCTGCTGCTCCAATTTGTGGGTTAATGTTCAGAGCCTTTCGATGCTGAATGCATTAGTACATGAACTGGAAGGCCAGAGACCCCCTCTTCAGGCACCACCTAGTTGTTGCAATCTGTACAACCTCACTCTGGGGTCAATTAATATTTTCCAGAAAAGAAATAAGAAAAAATTCCTAAAATAAAATGACAATTAGAAGATTCATTTGGTGTCTCTTAGAAGAAGGACAGAAGGAAGTAGGAGGGGAGCACCAAAAATTAAAGCTGCCCATGTTGTAAATCAGTCATACAACTTCCATACATTATGCCCCCTGAAGTGCATGAAACCAAACAGTCGGGGCAAGACATGAAGTTGCTTTTAAGAGGTATACATATTAAACATCTTTGGAAATCTTACATGGCTACTTATAAATATATTAAACTCTGTTTATGCTTAAGGTGAGTGTGCCCTTATCATACATATCCACTTAGCACACCCTCATTACAGTATTGCAGAAGAGCCATGTCTCCAGGGCTGTCAATCTCAATAAGCTTCTGCTAAATACAAGCTATCAACGCATGTAGAAGCACTGAGATCTATGCAGAATTCTGGTTTTGTTAAATGTCCTGATATGATGGCAAGAGACTATTCTGCAGAAACATTATAATCAAAACTGCAAAATATATCATTTAATTTCTGTATATTTGACTGCCTCTCCTTTATAATTCTGTTACACTATAGAGAATTAAAACTAAAGCTCTAAGCACTGTGATAAACCACTGTTAGCTTTAATACATTCCTGGGACTGTATATATTATACATATACTTTACATATATTTTCTTTTCTTTTTTTTAATAATACTGTGTATTTTTGAAGTACTGTGTATTTTTATTATAATGTTTAATACACTTGCAGCAATGTTCAGCTTGAAACATCTTCCATCGCTACATTTTGTACTTTTATTGGGGATCTTCTGCCATAGAATGCATAAGACATCATTAGAATGTCTTAGGCTTTTCCTCCTTACAATTTATTTGCCTATTAAAAGTACAGAGCATACTGTTTTCTGTTTTTAAGCAAGTAATCATGGTCTTAATTATGGCACTGAAACAACCTAAATAATTTTTCTGAAGCAACCACATACATACAGGTATGTACATTTCCCTTCAATATGTACTGTACACTGAAGGAAATGGCCTCAGGAATAATTCGCATAAACTAATAAATATGAGGATACTTAGCCCATATAAAAACCTCTAAAACAATCTTTTGCCTATCAAACAGTAGAAGGCAAGGAAGCTGAGTATCTTCTATGTTTAAAAAAATGTCACTACAGATACTAAGCTGAATTATGGTATATGAATTTTACATCAGTAACTAAAATTAAAAGCAATGATGTGTTTGCTTATCATATATGAATTTATGTTAAGATGGAAATCCTATGTTCCCAAAGTTTCAAAGATTATCAAAAAATGTTTAAAAAAATTAGCTACACAGTATATCAGGGCTGTCCAACTTCTAAGCAACCAGGGTTTGCACACGTTGCACTAACGCAAAACAATTTGCTCCTCTCTGCTGCACTGCACACACCCTATGACTTAGCCTCACCCTTAGCTCCCAAGCCAGAGGCTCCCCCACTGCAACACACCTTGGGCTCACCCACCACCACAGGCTGTGCCACCCTGTCCTGTACCCACATCTAGGGCATGGGCAGGAAATGGGAGCCAGAGGATAGAGAAGCAGCCAGAAGCCATGAGAGCTACTGCAACTGAAGCAATGAGCAGAGCAGTAACTGGGTGGAAGCCCAAGGCAGGGCTGCTAAGTAACTCATCATTTGCTGCATGCAACCCAGAGGCTACCAACTGAACAGACCTGAAGTACATCAGTTACCCAAATCCCTGCTGGAAAGCCATTTGGATACATGAACTCATTCAGAAAAGTGAAACTGCAGCATCTTGTAGGGAAATATATGCACTAATACATATAACTTTATAAGGAACAATTTGTTATGCAATATTAGTTACAATGTACTGGACCAAATTTAAGATTAGAAGTACAGTGCTATATTAAATAAAGCTTTTAAGCAAATTGTTATATAATATCAACAGTTATGAATTAGCCAAAAATATTGCAGCTAGGATAATCAAGGGTTTGGGTAAGTAGTGGATATGATTGGCACCATGGAAGTACAAATGTTGCCACTTTGAAGTTAGTAAGAAAAACATGTTCCCCAAAAAAGGAAAAAGTGGCCACTCTGTATCTACTCTAACTTTATATATAGATACAGAATGCCCATTTTTAAAATTAGTATCAGGATTTTTCTACCCACAAAGAATCTATGTTTTTGTGGAATTAAGTACACTTTCAGAAAGAACTTGAAAAACAGTGATTTTAATCCATTCAAAGACGCAGGTAATCAAGTATGCACATCCTTTTCAAGACTTCTTTCACAGTTTAATTCAGTCCAAGTGAAATTTTATAGTTTTGGATGAATCAAAACTTGTAACTAACGGCACTGGCCTAGTATATAGAAAGATGTTGAGGAATTGCTTGATGCTAACTTTTAATTTTGTTAGATGTCCTTAAAATACCCTATGGCCCAGAATGATTCTGAACAGTCCTTGCAAATGAAAGTTCTTAAAATGGAAGAAAGGTTAGGATTAAAATCTAATAATTCACCATTCCTTCAGGTTGTCCCAGAAACTTGAAGGATTGTTCAACAAGCATGGCAGACTATCAGTCACCAAAGATGACTGTGCCTTCTCCAGAAAAGCACATAAGCACTAACAGATCTGGATATCTTCTGGTTCATCAGTCTCTTCCCAGGTTTAACAAGTTGATGTTTCTCTCAGGAGTGGATAAATGATTTTAAAAAATGCATTTTTTTAAGTAACAGAATTCATTCCCAGTTGCAAAGGTTAAAAACTACTACTGGTATGGACGTTCAAAACAAGCCTCATGCTGAGTGCACAAAATATAAGTAGTCCTGGATGCTATTTCTTGGATCAAATGGGTTGACACTAATTTTGTACACAAAGAGGATGAGGATATGCATGTCCAGTATCAAAAAAGACACACTCAAAATAACTTAAATTTTTCTGAAGTCATTACAAAGAACCTGAAATAAAAATATAAAGCCTCATTTTGATTAAAGTAAATTACTGCCCTAAGGGAAAGATATTTGCTATGCAGTCCAGAAACCCCAGTTCAAAGAAATATGTACAAATGAATAAGGATGAATCTTGTCTTTTGAACCAAAAGGAAGCAAGGACTTCTAAAATATCTGAAAAGGCATCCAAAATGGTACTGACCCAGGCTGCGAAGAAACTGAAATCTTCTACTCAATGAAAGATAGACCTGAACCAGAAAAAAACAGTGGTTTTCAGAGGTTTACCATGAAGAGATGAAACACTGGATTTGTATTAGAGAAGAATTTCCTGGCTATGACAAACTGGAACAAAACTGGAGGTTTCAGAGGACTGAAGTTGCCAAGAGCTCCTCAAATGTCTCAGTAACAGGCAGTTAGATATATATTTTACTGAACATGTGATGAGTCTGAAAGCTTCTTTTAGGGTCTCATTGAAAATAAATGATCTTGTCAAAGACAGTCTGAACAAGGTTGCACTGTAAGTGGTAAACACTACCCAATACCTGAAGGACACATTTCTTTGAACTGGAGTTTTGCAGAGAAGACATCAGGTGGAAAATGTATGATGCCTTTTTTTTCAGGTTTAGACATCATGACATCCCAAAAGATTCAGGCACTGGGAATAAAGATTTGTCTT
Source organism: Crocodylus siamensis (assembly GCF_052110815.1). Classification (NCBI taxonomy): domain Eukaryota; kingdom Metazoa; phylum Chordata; order Crocodylia; family Crocodylidae; genus Crocodylus; species Crocodylus siamensis. The sequence goes on from NC_143403.1 coordinate 52,567,740, forward strand.
TCACAGGCCAAGATGCCACACGTATTTCAGTTGGCTAATCTTGAGCACAGAATGGATCACGTCAATCAGGATTCCACACCTTTATTAGGGAATGCGCATCATGAATTACATGACAAAGTCCTCAAACGGGAAAATGGTTTCCTTTCTGTTAGCTAAGGGAAAGGGTAACTACAGCTTACATTTAAGACAAGATTTCTCAAACTAAAGTACGCGTATCCTTGTACACAGGGGAAAAAGAATGGAAGAGTGAAAATACAAATATAGGAAAAGGATGAAGGTTGTTCAAGATGTTACAGGCGCCGTAGTAATATCCAAGACAGAATTGGATGGAAACACAGAAGCGTAACAAGAGATACCCAATCTGGAAAAGTTTAAGAACCACGAATCCTCACATACAACAGCCCTGAGAAAGAAAAAGTGGTGTTTATGACCCTTCTGTAACATCTCAAAGAGAACAGGGGCAATGCGCAAGGGGTGCACGTGCACCCCCTGAGAGTGCCAGTGCACTCCCTGTCCGGCCATGCTCCCTGTTTAGCCAATGGGCAGGGGCCAGGCGGCAGCACCAGGGCCCCCCCTGCGAATGCCAACCAAGGAGCAGGGCCGCCAACAAAAGCAGCCACGCCACTTCCGGAAGTGGCTGCGGGAGATCTGGAAGCAGCATGGCCACTTTTACAGTCAGTGAAATAGGCCACGTGATCACCCGCTGGGGGATCGGCTGCCAGGGGACTCCCTCCCTGGTTGCTGACTGGAGGGGGGGCATGTGCCCCCCCCCCCCGACTCAAGAGGCACCAGACACCCATGAAGAGAAGGAAACCTTCCAGTCCTCCATAAATATAGTGAGATACAGAGAACAGAAAAAATTCTCAAAGGTGGTAAGAGGCACCTACATAGGGATCAGGAATGTCTGCATAGTTTGGCTTTGAAGGAAAACAGGCAAGGAGAGAGTGAATCTAGTCTCTGAAATCATCTTGCTCAGGCTCAGACAAACTGAGAAACTAACAAATAACTTGCTAATGGCTAGAAGCAAATTGTCCTTGGGCAAGGGGAACCTAGATAAATCTGCAAATTAACTGAAGGAAAATGAAATAAAAAAGAATGATAAGCATGAAAAGACATCAGCACTAGAGTACCTGCATGAACATCATGGGCAACACTACTGCGATTCATGGAAGTTAGACATTTCTTCCCCAGTTACTAAGCCTTGCCAGCAGAAAAGGAACTTGGAGCAAAAAAGTATTAATTGTGTTACTTTTTATTGTTGTAGCACCTACAAGCCCAAACATGGGTCAGCACCCCAGTTTGCTTGTCACTGTAAAAATATACCAGATGATAGCCACCAAAACAGTTTTCTAAAACTGGAGTTGGGTTTGGAGGCATCTATTGGCGAGGCTGACAACCTTTTAGAGCATGGTGAGCATTTGGCAACCCAGCCAGCACTGCAGGATGCCAATCCTCAACCCCCCGATCCTTTTCCTCCTCTGTGCTCCCCGTCACTTTCCAGACACTGCCATAAACCACAGTAAACACCAACAGGGAACAAAAAATTCAGCAGCAACGATGCAGAGCAGGAGATTAAGTATCTGCTTTAATGAGGCCCCTTTAAATTGCTGCTCTAACACAGCTCCTTTAAATTGGTGTCCCTGACCCTCCCCAGAATCAGACCTTCTTGAGCGAGATCCAAGCTCTTGGCAGGCAGGATCTATCTTGTGGGCCATAGGAGCTGCTAACTTAACGTCAAGTGGAATGCAGGAATAGGAACACTTTGGCATTACTGGCTGGGACCAGCTCAGGATCCCTGAGAGGCAAACTGACAGGAGGATGTGAGGCTGAGTTATGACTAAGAAAAAAAACTACAAATGTGCACCTATCTAAAAAACCATAGGAAAAAACAGCAGTTCCAAATTGAGAGTGCAAGAGTGCAGCAGAGTCCCACCACAGGCTCATATCACAGGAAATCTATACACTGCCCCCTCCCCGCCCCGCCAACGGGAAGATTAAAAACTCAGAGTGGAATAATGATTATAATTCTTAAACATTTCAAAATTATGCCCTGTAACAATTTTCAGTGACTGCATTACAAGTACCTAACCGGACTGTATAACCTAACAACTGAAATAATCTTAAATATATTTGGCATTCAGGAATGCCATTACTACTAAGCTCCTAACAAGATTTAGTGAGGCTCAACCCATGCCTTGAGCTAACACGCCTAAAAAAACAAAAAACAAAAAAACCCTCACAGTTAATGTTACATCAATGTATATTTAACATTAAGTACACACCTGCTAATTTTACTATAAAATAATTCATCTGGGTTGCTGTTTTAATATTTCTCTGCTTCAATTTAAATTCTGCTTTGCCCTAGTCACATTCCCAAGGGAAAGCTCTGAGCTCATTATTTACATAAACTGCTTCAGTATTCCCACTTACCTACCTCAGTAGGCCATCTAAATATATGCACTGAGTTTTGAAGACTGCAATGCAATCAAAGCATTTTTCCCTACAATGGCAAAGGTTACAGTTTATAGACTGCATGGTTCCGTATGCTTTATCAAGCTAGTTACTTGGGAGAAATTGTAGGCGTAATTATTTAATCCCATTACAACAAAGACAAATGATGACAGAAAACTGCACAGATCAGCAACTTGAACAATGAGAGATTCTGAGCAAATGTAATAATGAATCACACAGCTTTGATCAGTCTGCAGATCCTTCTACACTGCCATATAATATAGCCAGCTTTATCAACATCATAATTCCCAACACATAGTACAGAGTTGCATGATAATGCTACCCATCTTTGATGTTAAATAGCCACCATAGTAACTGTTCCATCAATAATAGGTCTCTGGGTTCAAGTCAGTACTGATGGGTTCAGATTCTGAAGTTAAAAGCTGTCATATTATATAGACAATTGTTTACACACACACACACACACACACACAGAAAAGCAGTCAGTCATAAGTTCCTGAATTAAAAATGCAAGAAAATAGAAAAGCTGAAGGAGTGTTATACAGTGCATTAGTAAAAAATATATTACATGTAGAAATGAAAGTTTAACAGCTGAGGTAGTGGGGGAAAAAAATCATCTTTCCTTGAGGTTATAGTCACAGGCCCAAATGCATTTTGCAGGGTTTAATGACTAAAAAGCAGCTGGGTTTCAATCATAACCATAGAAAAGAAAATAACATCATAACTTAAAAATAATTGCCAATGAGACAGCTCCCATGGCAAATATTCCAGTTAGTATCTGCCATTTGGCTAATACTGAAATCCAACAACAAAAGTTTGCTTTATGGAATATTTATCTTTCAACTGGAGGATAAGAAATCAGCCCTGACATTAATTTCCAACTAGCTCCAAACTATCAAAGGCTAGAAAAATCTCCCTGAGATGAGGTTTAAAATATCCTATCCCACACAGCTCTACAAAGTAAAGACAAGTCTTGTTTTCTGATATACATATTTCAATGGCTTACTACTCAAATCCACACTTTCCAGCACAAGATCAGGCATGAAATCACATACTATTAAAATTCTGATTCATCCAAAGAGGAGGAGTCAAGCACCTCACAATTAGGAAACTGAGGCTGCCGCCCTGCATTTCCAGGATTATTTATTTTAAAAGAGAAAAATACGAGGCAGGCAAAAATATTTTCTTCCCATACAATACGCCTTCCAAACTTGAGAGTAAAACCCAATTAAAAATACGCAATAAATACATTTATGTAAGGAACAAAAGGAGCTTGCAGAGGTTCAGCATTGAGACCACGGAGATCAGTGATAATTTAACGGTATACATATCTTCAGACAAAAACTGCATAAGTGTTCAAAACTGATTCACAACAGGTTCTTACCCCTAGAAATTAAACATCTCAAAGCAGACCTAACAGACAGGAGGAGCCAGGAGTACAGTCCAAAACCCAGTTGTATTCCCAGCTCTGTAGCTGACCTGCTGTAAGCTCATGTAAAATCACTTCCAAGCCTCTTTGCCGTTTCCCTTCCCATCTTTTGTCTGGCTTCTCTGATTAGATTTCAATACCTTCTAAGCAGGGACTGTCTCCTACTCCATGCATTAACTTAATGACACCTCTAGATACAACCATAAATATAATTTAATAAACGAATTTGTGACGGACAAAAATGAAGGTTTGTACACTTTGAGGTGGAGACAGAAACAACTGTTTAAGGTTCAACTTCTGAATTTTTTTCAACATATCTTAATCCCCTTTTCATTGCTGAAGTCTTTCTACCACACAGCTAACGAGTACGTTATCTACGCAACACAGTGTTTATATATATTAATTACAATTTATGTAGAACTGCAACATTCCTTTCCTTAAAAAAAAAAATGCTTTAGTCTCACTTAAAGAAATATGATACATGGCACAGACATGTAAAAGCAGACATCCTAGAGACATCACTCCAAATAAAGAAGCAGACAACATAAAATAATTGAAACTTGACATAATTCAGTTTTAATTTAATGCTGTCATTTATGTTGACAACATCTAGCATATACTATAAAAAGGGTGTTTACCTTCATAAAGGGCAAAAATATTAATGTATATTTAACCTTAAAAACAGAGATGTATGTTCTTAAGTAAATGGACAAATGGATAGCTGTGTTAAAGAAAAGCAAGTATCTTCCAAAAGCAAAAATAGCCTATCTGGGATTTCAATGAGGACTTCGTTTAAATTATGTTGTTTCATCTTACCAATTATTAGTCTTTAACAATGGTACTGAAAGTAACCAGTAATTAATTTAAGACTTCACGGTGGAAGCTCCAGAGCTCAGTGAAAGCTGCCTGCCGCGCTGATTCTACCATGGAACAGTCACGGACCTTGCACTGACACAGCCGCAGTCAGGCAATCGTTAGCTAATCGTTTCAGTATTCTAATATTATCAAAGCCTCAGTCCGTCTATCTGCCTGCCTGTCTGTAACGCTTTATTCACACTCTGATTGGCTGACTGAAACAGCCAATCTGAGTCCTCCACAAGCACCACCATGAGAACGAAGCAGCAGCAAGGACCATTTGGAGCATGGGGGAGACTGGCCTCAGCTCCCCCGCCCCACTCCCTTCAAGCGACATGGATGAGAACCAGGGGCAGGGGCAGATGCAGGGGGAGGCAGAGCCACTGGACCCCGAGAAAAGCTGGCAGGGAGAGTTGGGAACAGGAGGGGGAAGGGGGGCCATGGTGCCCTGCCACCACCGCTGTGCCTCGACAACAGCCCCGAGGGAAGCAGGAATGAGGCCCGGCCCCAAAGCGGCTGAGGCAAGGGTAGGGGGAGTGGGCCAATTCGCCCCTTCCCCAACCAGCAAGAAGCAGGGGTGCGGCTGAATGCATGAGTCCGCCCCACCCAACATGACAGCAGGAAGTGCACCACCACCACCACCAGGCCCTAACAAAAGCTGGCGGCGGGGGGGCACAGTGACAGTGCCCTGCCGCCGCCAGGCCCTGGTAACAGCTGGGAGGGAAGGGGGCAGGGGAGCAGAGGCAGATGGATGCAGACCAGGTGGACCTGGAGTGCAGGGGTGGGGGGGAAACAGGCCCAGTCCAGAAGCAGAGGGGGAGGGGGGGAATGGACCCAGAACTGAAGGAGAGGTAAGGTGAGAACAGCCTGGACTGGGGTGGGGGGGAAGAAAGGGGAGTGCTAAACATAGGTCATTCAAAACACAATGAATGTAACAATTTCTAAAAAACTCTTTCATGAACACCGTTGCCTTCTATGTTTTGGGGATTTTTTGTTTTGTTTTGTTTTTTTTGCAGCAATAAAAACACATTACTCCCTCTCCAGAGCCATCAATTTTAAAAATTAAGATTTAATTAAGGGTAAATCTGATATCTTTTATAAGACCAACTCAAATAATTGGAAAAATTCTTCTTAGCAAGCTTTTGGGTTTAAATAACCTTCATCGGGCTGAGGAAGCATCTGCAGTTGGTGTGTGCTCTTCCTGGATGGAATGAATACTAAAGAAGCCAGAGGCTGGGCTGGTCTGCATGCAAGACAGGCAGTCAGGCAGTCAGTGAAGATGTAAATTGAGGAGTCAGTGCGTGAGAAAGGAAGTTTTCCAACTATCTGAGTTGGTCTCATAAAAAATATCAGATTTACCCAAAGAACCTTTTCTACCTATGTTCTTATACCAACATGGTTACAAACTACACCCCTGTAAGATTTAATTAATACTTCCAGAGTCTTCTAACCTGACCTTCATTTCAAAAACACAATTACTGAAAAATAGCTTACTAAGATCAAACACACCACTAAGAAAACAAAAAACAAACAAACAAAAACCCACCATACCAAAACTAACAATTTTGAAAACTCTCCTATAACAAGATATTAAAAGCAAAATTTGGATCAGCTGTCTCTTGATAGTTGCATTCTGTTAAAGAAACCATTAGCAATTATTTATAAGAATGTATTTACAGAGTGACATTTTATTTATAATTTAACAATAACAGGGGAACCTATATGAGATGACTGCAAAAAACCTACAACATACTTTTCTTGCATGGGGAAATGATAAACACCATGAGTGTTGGTATCAACCAACAAATCAAAACTAATTTTACAGATCACAAATCCATTTAGTTTTAAAGACTAGATAAGGAACTAATCTCTGTTTAAGAGCCCATGCATGTACAAATGTTACACAACTTCCTTATTTCTAGGCTGCAAGTTTTGTTCAGCTTGCAAAACACGCTTATTATGCCTTTCAATATTTGTCCACTATTTGTTTTAATTCTGTTTATAACTTTTCAGTGCAATAAACTGCCACTAATAAAATACCTTAAAATATTCTCCTTTAAATGCCAAATAAAGATGCTCAACCACAAGACCAGACTGACCACTAATCCTCAAATAGTATTTCTTTATGAACATTTTATCTGAAAGGGGATTCTCCTACAATCCATGATTATGTAAGTCAAAAGACTAGTCATTGCTCCTTGATTCTTTCAAGCCCAGGCACTTTCTAATTTGAATCAGCTAGCTATTCTCATCACAGTACTGTCCATCAGCTCAGCGTAGCCAGAGCACAGCAAACTATTGTCTCTCTTCATCCCCCTACTACTGTATAACGTCATGTCTCCCTGTTGCAGCTGACCTATTATTTGTATTTCACACACCTTCCAAGTTTGAAAAACTCTCAACTCTAAAATTATCCATAAAATTAATTAATGAATATGAAAACCTAGTGAATTCTTGATATCTTAAGCCTACTCCAACTAAGAAATCTTATTACTAGAATTTCATAAAGAATGTACCCATGTGCTCCACTGAAAAACACCAACCTAAGACTAACATTTAAAAATTAGGCCAAATCAAGGATTTTTTTTTGGATGGGGAATGGAAAGGAAGGAGAGGTGGAAGATACCAACCACAACAGACAAAATACAAATTTTACATACCCATGCTTATAAATATATTCAATAGAAACTGGACTATATACTGGATAAAAAGCCAAAAAATAAAGTCAAGCCATCTGGCAGTACTATTTATTCCTCTGCAAGCATACTCATCTGCTGGTACCACAATTACACCACAAACAACACTTTACAATCTTACCTCTGCCACTCATCAGGATGCCATTCCCTTTAACCATCCTTCTGCAAAACTGTTTACCAAACCTACCTTTTCCTAACACAATCAACTACTACACCAAATACCCACTACCACTAGCATGAAGGGGGAAGTATATGATTACGAGTTTTATATAGAAAGGAGACTAAGGTTACACAGACAGAACATGGTTATGGTGCACAGTAATTTTAGAAAATGCTAGGTCTACTGGTGAAGGACTAGAGTACTATTAAATGTCACAATTGCTCACTTCCTTGCTTTTCTGGGTTTCAATCATGCATATTATACATATCGTTATACAGTAAACGTGTAACCCCTGTTATAGGCACCTTAAACACATCTGAAGTTGTTTTTGTATAAATGCCCTAGAATATTAACACATGCTTGGGGAGGGGGGGAGGTGCTTTAATTAAGAGTGGCTTAGAGAGCTGCACTAACTGAAGTGCCCAGAGCGCCTCAAGTATCAATGTCCCTGCACTTCAGAATGGTGATGGGGACCCTTTATCCACAGTTTGTCAAACGACCTTTAGATAAAGCACCCCCACTACCATTTTGAAATGTAGGGACACCGATACACAACATGTGGGAGGCTGCTGGAGCATGGTAATTACAAGGCTCTAGCAGACTCAACTAATGGAGCCTGATCTAATACGCTGTAATTACAGCACGTTGGCACAGCCTTGCTGCTCATATACAGACACCCTAGGTTTTATTTTTCAATGTTTAAACAGATTAGAAAGTAAGGAAAAAAAGGAAGTAAAAAAAGTTTCTGATGGAGATTTTTTTCATCAGTACAATGTCTTATGTAACTCCTGTTATAGGATGAAATCTGACAGAAAAAGTGTTTCTTCTGAAACAGACTTAATATGCATTCAACCCACCCATCAAAAGACATGTATGCACTCACCCTTACACTGAATGAGTTTACTTATACCCATCCCAATCAATCACACTGAGGTGCACACTGCAAACTTTTATTTGCAAGGGTAATTAATGTTTAGTTCAGGGGTTTCTAAACTGGGGATGTCCAAGACGCCCCTTGGTGGGTGCAGGAGAGAAATTATGTAATGGTGGATTTAACTGTCATTAGAATAATAATTAGCAGTTAAGGGGTTAAAATATAAAACGCATACTGGTAGGAGTACACAGGCAGCTGGTAAATCTGGGAAGGGATACACAGCAAGTTTGGGAACCTCCGATTTAATCAATAATGGCAATTCCTTAATGAGCTATTTTACCAAACAGGAAGATGGGAGGGACTTGTTTTGAATTAGGAGGACCCAAACTGAATTAATATATTCTTCTCTATCAAGTGTTGCTGAGGAAAACAGTGATTTTGAATGTGTACCAGTTAACAATAAAAACAGCAACACAGCAGCAAAGTTTAAGCTCAAACCCAAGTTCAAAAGACTTCCTATTAAAAATGCATTTTTTTTAAATTGCCTGGAAAAGCAAATGTTGTAAGAAATAATAACAAATTAGCAATTTATTTCCAGGGAAAAACATGCTACAATATGCCTGCATAACACACACACTTACAGAGAAAAGGGCAGGCACCGAAATAGAACAGCACATTAAGTTATTTATGGAATCTTAGGACTGAGCATAGAAATACAACTGTTAAACATTTATACAAATCCTATTTCATAAAAGCAGTCTCTTCTTCACTATAAAAGCTTACTAAAAAAGAAAGCAGCATGACAAACCGGACCATGGCAAAGTGGGACAAAGTCCAACAGAGCTACACATCTGTCATCATTTTAGCATCACTGTACTTTAACTTCCTTATTTTAAAAGAAAATGGCATTCAACAGGTTTGGTTTGGTTTTTGTTTTTTTTTTTATCAGAAAGTCAATATTATATCTATTGAGGTTTGAGTGATCAAAAAAAATATTTGTGCAAATATTCATCACAGGGCAAAAAAGCAAGTAAAATAAATTTCAATCAATCAACTGTGTAGTATTTTAAGAAAGCTCTAAATAGGAGCTGAAAATTAATTTTACTATAGAAATTTTAACCATACTATTACTATACCATGAGGATGAAAGGTAATGTTGCCAATGTCAAGATTTCTGTATATAATGTCTCCACAGCACCTCAGATGGTATTATAAGAATATTTGTGTGTTATGATTGCATCATCTAAAATTAACTGTGCTGAAATCTATGAAATATCTTAGGAGATCTAGAATATCTAATGCTCTTGTCCCACCTAAGCACCTGCAGTCATTCCAAAGTGCTGCTAAGTACTAAGTGCTGCTTCTTTCCATTTCAAATGCATTCAGCTATTCAAAGGATAAGATTTAGAGACAGTCACAGGAACAAGAGATGATAACCAGCTGAATCATACATAAATTTACTGAGAACCCCCCACTGTTTGTGAGTACATGAAAATCTTACAAAAAACTTCCCACTAACGTACCGTGCCAGTGCAATCTAACTCTGTGTTTTAAGAACAAGTTTAGATTATACAGTGATACTAGGCCCCAATGACAACTGCAGCCAGAAAAGGGCCCACCCTCTTAACTACTAGTGTAGCTACGGTACCCTAGATGGATATTTTCTCTCTCTTTCAAAAGTATAATTCTAAATAAGCCTTATATTCTTCATTGTATGCAAATAAGTTACATATGTTCAGGTTGATAATTTTGGGGATAATCACGCCAAAGTATTGAAATGACCTGTCAAAGTTAAAATTTGAAATCAAAGCATGCAGTTGGTAAAAAACATGCATCCTTTGTTGTCCAGGAAAATATGGTATTTTATTTGCCAGATGTTGAATCATTAGGGCATGATGCAGAGGAAAGAGAAAACAATCCTGAATCCTGTCTAGTATCTTGGAGAAAAGAATAGATCAAAGTGATATATAGCCATTTAGGCAGAAACAGGCTAATAGACTTTAATGCAAAAGCCTTATATGAATTAAGAAAACAATCACGAGATACTACTTTTTGGAACTACAGTCAGCGACAGAATTCTTCTTATTACTCAAAAATAAATTAACCATACAAACACAAGATAGTATAACACCAACAACCAATCTCTATAATTGGTACCGAGTATGAATATAAGGGCCCTGGCAGACATTACATTTACAACATAATTAGTTTGTTAATCGCGTCTTAAATACTAACCCAGATGCAGAGTCAGGAAATTAATGGCTGCACAAAGAAGGAAACAAGCCATAAAAATATTCCACAATAAGTATACAGTATTTTTGTAGCTGATTTCCATTGCACCTAAAATTGAACATGTGGCAGGGTTAGGACCACACCAGGTCTCCAACCAGCCCTCACAGGGTCTCCACCAGCCAACAATCAGCTGATTGTCAGCTGAATCTAGGACCACACCAGGGCTTGAACACAGCCCCTGAGATTCTTGCCAGCTGATGATCAGCCGATTGTCAGCTGAATCAGGGACAACAACAAGCTGCCTATTGCCCCTGGTTTTTAAACTGCTGTCCCAGAGGAAGACTGGGATCATGATCCTGGGCTCCCCTGCACTAAAAAGTAAGATGCTGATTCCTGATCCCAAAACCACACATTCTGCCACGCACGTGGCATGGCAAGAAGCACAACTGTTGGGATCAGATCTTATCATGCCTTTAAATTAACATCTCCGCAACCTAAAGCAGTGTTTATGAAAATGTGAGGCACATCTCCATACACAAGAGCAAAGCTGTTGAGATGCACAGTCCAACTACTTAACTCCCTTGTGAGGGGACAGAATTCCCAGGAATGCTCCTGTCATACCACTGGATAGCATGGGAGAGGGCTTTAGTGAATCTTTCCTTACTCTGACTGTGCCCCCGCAAAAGTTTGGTACAGTACTAATTACAGGATAGCTTCCAGAAATTAAGAGTAGTGAGCATCCATCAAAAGCAGCAACTGGTATCTGAGCCATATAGTCAGCTTTCAAACAGGAGACAAGTCACTGTCTTAAAAAAAGTATATGACAGCAGGAACACATTTTTTCCCTGTTTGCTTTAAAGGACAAAGCCAGCCTAGCCACAACAATCAGAAGGGTATGCCCAAACATGTTCTGAAGTACTGCGTGGAATATATTTTAGTGAACTGAACAATGGGCTGGGAGCCTGGAGATCTGCATTCCATTCCCTGATCAGCTACTGACTCACCGAAGCCTTAAACAAGTAGGAACCCATGCCCTTCAGTTCCCCTGTTTGTAAAAAATACATACCACTTATCTACCCCTTTTCTCCCAGAGTGTTCAAGAACTAACATCTGTAAAGTGCTTTGAGAATTTCAGTGAAAGGTGTGACTGAAGTGCAAAATACCATTATTGTAAAACAGTGTTTATGACTTAGTGGGTGTTCTCCTTGGCTGTACAACTTAAGCTGTTATTAAATATACCTTAAAGAAAAACAGAGAAACCAAATGTCAAACAAAGAAGCAACTTATTAACAAACTGCTTGTACATGTAAGAAGAACTTACATTTCTAACAGGTAATTTAAAAAGGGGGGGGCAGTGGAGGAGGGTGGTAAAGAGGTAAAAATATTACCCCACAGTAATGGCAGGAAGAGACATTTAATAACAAAATACACATGTATATATTTTTTTACATTACTGATTTGTATTTTGCTGACTGTCACACACAAATGGCAGAAGTGTCCCTTCCACAGAAAGATGCTTACAGTAATTCCCTCAGTTATAAGCCACTGCTTTAATTATAAAATTCAAGATAACTTTGAGACATAACTAGTCATAGATGCTAGGGTATAAGCTACAGACAAGGATTAGCAACTGCCTTGTGTAACTTTTAAACTGAAATTTAAAAAATAAATGTAAGTTGTATGTTTATTATAGACCCCTTTTTGTTTGCCCTGTATGAACTTAGGAGAATAATGACTTCTATCAACATCCAGAATATTTTAAAATTTGTAGATATAAAGCTCTACAACTACCACTTACACCTATTGCCTGGAACTTTTCATATATGTACATTGAGTGTCAAGGACCTGATCTCCAACAGGAAACCCACTGCAAGCTGCAATTCTTTGTAAGCAGATCAACTTAATTTTCATCTCCACCTAAACAGTTCCTTCTTCCGTAAGTAAAGGCAACTGGGAAGAAGATGCAACCATTAATACCTCTTACAAAAGTACCTGACAATGCGTTCTCTCACTGTGCCAGACATCCATGCATTAGGCACAGCATGAAGCACTCAAATGAATACAGACCTCCCTGCACTCCTGCTCTGCTTGAAGCCAGACAAAATACTTGGAATGCTCAACAGTAGGAACCAGGGATAATACTCCCAATACTTTCAACAATCTTTCCTCATTCGTCACGTTTTCTTGACTTGATCATTTCTGTTGCTCTCCTTTAAATCCTAATTGGTCTACCTGTAACATCTCAGTATGGTGTTAGCTTTTTCCCTTTTTTGCAACTGTATGTAATTGCTGGCACACGCTCAGTTTGTGATCTACTATAATCCATATGCCTCCCTCTACAAAATGGCTCCCTTGCCAGTGTTCCCCACTTTGGTTTTTCTTGTGCAGTAGATTATTCCTACCCAAGTGTAGTACTTGGGCTTCATCCTTGTTGAATTTCATTCTATTTCAGACCATTTTTCAAATGCATCAAAATCACTTTATACTCAAATCCCATCCTCTAAGTGCTTGCAACCCCTTTCATACTGGTAATCATCAGCAAACAGAAGAAGCGTATTTTCTATTCCATCATCTAAGTCATTAACAAAAATGCTAACTACTCCTGGACCCAAAACAAACACCTGCAGAATTCCACTTCATACAGCCTTCCCAGCTGAGTGAGCCATAGATAAGGACTCTTTAACAATGATGCCCAGTTGGGTACTCACTTCACACAATTTTCTCCATATCTCACTTTCCTAGTTTGCTTAATGATTCCCCTTGTTCTTAAAAAGGCAACTATATGCCTATTTAATTCATTTAATTTAACTATGAATAATAGATACATGCAACATTAAGATCAAGATGCCATAAAACTAGTTCTTTTCCCGAATCTACAGAAAGCCTCCCTGGTGTAAACGGTCTCCAAGTAGTTATATTAGAAGAAAAAAGTACTTTCACTCGAGTCATGTTAAATAAAAACTGACAAGCTTAGCCTGATATGACCAGTTCTTGCTCTGCAACAAACCCACCGCAGCCATTTATTTACCATCTTGGAATGTTAAAAAGTTATCAACAAATTACAGAAGCATCCTACAGTTCTGTTAAATAGAAGATTCAGAATTAACTACGAAGTAACTGAATTTCTGCTTTATAGTACTTTGTTATGTGTAGTATATCCCCAAAATTGATAGCCCTTATTCCTGAAGCACCCACCTAACCTCTATTGAGGCAAAACACCACAAACACCATTCAAATATAGCAATCGCAGCCGCTTTCACTGAAAAACAGTTGCTAGAGGAAAAGATGGTCATGATGGTAGTGTCACCCTCTGAATAATAACCTAGTAGTTAGAGTACTCAGGAAGGAAAAGACATGGGTCCTAGATCTTCCTCTACCTGAGAGAGTTGAAAGCCACATCTCTCATCTCTGAGGAAAATAATTCAAGTACCCTAACAACCAGAATACGCAACTGTCTGAATGGTGCTCCCCTCCCTGCTTGCTAGTGACGCTCAGCTACTGTTCAGTCAAGAGCGAAACAGCCGGGGGGGGGCAGACAGGGAACAAGAGGGCAAATTTAGGCATTCAGCCATCAGGAGCAGCCCTCTGCTCCAGTCTCTGCTCCCTGGGAAGCTTCTGAGTTTTATACTAGATGGTTCCTGAACGAAAAACAAAAACACCTGAAATTAGGGATCAGGAACCAAGTTTTCAGAAGCAACCTTCTGAATACCTTAATTTTCTGCATTCACTATAAATGTCCCTTCAGGAAGTACCTATTTCTCCCTCTGGAGGAAAAAAAAAAACAAAGCCTGCTTCCTTGTACCATCCCGCAAGGTACTGAAATGCCTAAACTGAAGCACCATAGGTGCTCTGTCAATTTTGTTCAAATCTGAGAATTTAAATAATTCAATTTACTTAACCTTGTGGAAGTTCAGTTTATCTGAAGATGGCAATGGCTAGAAAGAAAGGGCAGGCTATTTGCTTATCCGCTCAGAGCTGAGTTTGTGTTTTCCCTCAGTCAGAATGCTAATGAGGCCCTGGACTACGCATTTTTCAAGCAGAGATGTACATCTGATGCTTTTCTTGGGAGAGTAAGAAAATATGCATGAAACATGAAATTTTCCTAACTACAAGGAAATTAAAGTATGAGAACCAACGTATCACAGAACTAAAGTATGTAAATATATCATTTAAAAATTAAAAGAAATAGTGATTTTTATCCATCTTGAATACAGCAGTCTCAGCTCTAAGATCCTATTCATTCCACAGCACATCTGATTTAATTACACAATCTGGGTATTAATTAGAACATAGGCTTAAATTCAGAATAGTTCAGAAGTTAAAATCAAGACAAACATTTAGTGCAAAAAGGATTACATTTTCATGTTTTTATGCTACCTGTTTTATATTTCTCACTATGTTTAAAGGTTAACATTTGCAGCACTGTGAAAAAGGGGGCACAGGAGTTAAATAGTTTAACACAAATTTCACTGGGAGTTTTAGCCTTTTTCCACTGAAGTCATTAGTGGAATTTCCAGACGTATGTAAGAGTTGCAATAGGGCTTCTGAAAGCTGCAAAATAACACCTTACGTTTCAAAAGAGACTAAAAAGCAGACACCAAAAATAATGCTGCATTTAAAACAGTTTTGCTTTGTCCAAGTTTTTTGTGAGGCTCATCTTTCACATAAACTACTTAAACTGTACATTCAGAAGTTCTGGGCTCTGGAACTGGTTTACAAAAATGGCTCACTGATAAAGACAGGAGTAAAAAAAAAACACAAAACAAAACAAAAACCCTGGTCACAGGTCAGAGAAAAGGGGTAAGAAGTATTTGTTTCCTGCCCCATTGAGTTTTATGGATCTTTTATATTAGCTTTCATTTAGCCATTACAGATCTAAGCAAATATCAACTCATCTCCGTCAAACTGATAGATTTTAAGGCCCAAAGGGACCATTAAATCATCTATTGTGTCCTCCATTCATGGGCAACTGGTGCCTCCTGAGTCTGGGGGGTGGGCACCAGATCACTAATTGGGGTGGGGGAAAACGGGGAGGTCCAAGCAGCCAATCACCAAGCCAGCTGCGAAACTGGAACTACACTTCCGGTTTCAAGGCTGGCACTTCCAGCGGGTGCGTGGCCACACATTGCCAATGTCTCCTACTGTGTCCCACAGTGCACTGAATTTCACAATTGTATTGGGCTCTGGGCTGTTTAACCTGAAGTTACCATCTTCCAGAAAGTCACAGAATCACAGCAAAGAGGGGCTGGAAGGCATTAGTCCAGCCCCCTGCTCAATGCAGGATCATCCCTAACTGAACCATCACAGCCAAGTGTCTGTCCAACCTGCTCTTGAAAATTTTCAGGGATGGAGATTCCACAACTTCTCTAGATAGCCTTTCCAATCCTTGACCGTGATTATAGTAAGACTGTTCCTCCTAGGGTGCTGACAGACATGCAGCTCCTAACTCATGGCACTTCACACAAAACACCATGAGTTAGAGCGACCTCTCCTGCCCAACCGACATTTGCTGTTGGGTCATCCATCCACAGCAGAGCCCCTGTGCTGAGGCATGTGAAGACAGGGGAGCAGTCAGCCAAGGGTTGCCTGCTTCCCCGTCTCCAAGCACACTGCACTCCAGCCAGCTGGGAAGTAGCTGGCTGGGGCACAGGGTGCCTCAGCATGGGGGCCCCACAGCGCCCAGGGCTGTCTGCTCCCCCATCTCCCTGTTTGTCCCAGCACACAACACTTTGGCATGCTTTGTGCTGCTTTCTTTTTCAGGTGGGTTTTTTTGTTTTGCTACTAGGAAATCCCGGCAGCAAATGATTTAACATGCAACATATGCAGCTTGGGGTGCCACAAAGAGGTCTGTAGCGCCACAAACCACACGTGCCTGCACATCTGGATCCAGACCATGACTATCACTAAAACCACATGCAAACTACCTGTTAGTCACTCCTTTGTCTCTTCAAAGATTACACTTGATCTGAGCCTTCAAGAGGCCAAGAAACAAAAAGCTCATGCTCCGCGGCTTGCCTGTAAAATCAGTGTTTCTAAACTTTTTTTTTTTTTTTTTAAACACTCAAGGCACCCTTTTTTACACTAAGAACATACCAGCTCTTAGTTTTCTTTCTTTTTGGACACAGAAAATAATAGAGCAATTCTTCAGTTGCAAAGAAATAAGAAACACGACAGATCGGAATGTTTTTGACAGTGCTAATGTTATATGCAACCCCACAGGACTCTTGACAGGATCTCAAGGCATGCCAGGGTATCTTGTTGAGAATCGTTGCCCTGATCCTTTTCAGAGTCACTGCTTTCTCATACCTACAGTCTACATTCTGTATTTAAATAGATGATCTAGCTAAAACATATTTTGTTTGAACAGGTCCAACTCACCACACAATCCTCTTTGCTCTGATCCCATAAGGGCAATATGCTGTAGCTTAGACAATTTATACCACTTAATTGTATATTTTACATCTCTTTTACAGCTCTTAGACATAATACATTCCTCAAACAGCAGAGGACTTGCTACAATGCAGGGCCCACTTCCCAAGGAGGAGCTAAAGGAATACAAATCATAGTATTCAAAATGAATAAATAAAGTGAACATCTGGTTTTCTACCTATAAAATGAGACTAATCCAGACAAGATACGATTTTACACTAACCTAAAGATATCTAATTGCAAATATATACTTGAGATTATGGTTGATGACTATTTTCAGATCTGAACTAACAAAATTATGCTCATTTTCCCCTTCACTGCAACGGTTTCCCCAAAGACCTTTCACTCCTATAGTGAAAAGCACCAAATCCCGCACGATGTAAATAATTCCCATAAAACTTTGATGATAGATCTCCTAACCTGGAAATATCTGTTGCTATTGTCTACATGGTAAAAATGTCCTATGCAGACATCATTAAAATATCCAAAATACTTCAGGTCCTATGCAGACATCATTAAAATATCCAAAATACTTCAGTTAAATACAAACCTATCTTTTTTGCCTGCTTACTTCTCCTTGATGTTGGGTCAAATTTTGTTCCTCATCATACCTGTGCAATCTGACAAAATTAATTCAAAAGGCTGTAATAACCAACAGTCAAATTTGGTAGACTGGCCTCTGAGGCACAGGACAAGCAAACTTGAATTCTATATGCTCTAAAAAGTTTCACAATTGTTTGGAAGGCTAGATCATTTTTCTCAATTATTTCATTTATATTAAGAAAATAATAACAATAATAATAAATAGAGCCATGATGATAATATACCTCAAATCCATCTAAAAGATTAATCAGCAAGTCTTAGAATTACATTTTGACAGCTGAATTATAGACTGAAAAGATCTGCAGTTATTAGAATCAGAGAAGGACTCCTGCAATTGTATTTCTTTACTCAGATGAAGTCAGCCCTAACTCAAGACTCTTGGAAAAAAACAGAGAATTAGTTGAAATTCAGAGTTTACACAGAGACGGTACACGTTTGATACTTTCTCCACGATAATCAGCAGCTCTGTCATTAATTAAGGTCTTAGAAAGAATCCTAATAACTCATTAGTAAAATGGCATATTTATTTAAATGGATGGGAAAAACAGAGGCCGCAATCCTCTCACGAGTTTTTCTGAATTCCAAATTCTAGGTGGAAAGGTCTGCATGCTTTGTTTTACAATTACTTTTTCTAGGTTGGCAAACCGAAAGAGGCATTTGGTAAGCAGCCTGCAAGTCAGCAATTGCCCTGTTTAGTCATTCAATTAAATTAGGATTTAATAAACTTCCAGGGGAAGTCCTTGGCTGAAAAACACTGCCGTTTAGTGCATGCGCTCATTTCCCTCTGGTGTGAAGTCAAGCTCTCAGTGATTTGAAGTTGGGCTACCTGCCAAAAGCTGAGGAAGAGAAGAGCTGGAGGAAAGAAGGATTCTTTCTTGAAAGACTGGATAAGACAAAGCTGATCAGAGATTGGAAAGAGCCAAGAGCAACAAAAATGATCAGAGGCCTGTGAGGCATGATTTATGAGAAAAGGCTGAAAGAACTAAGGTTATTAACTGTAGAGAAGAGAAGACTGAATGGGAATTTGATAACAGTCTTCAAATACCTGAAAGGACAGAAAGTATGGAGATGGGTTTTTCTCTGTGGCTGAAGGAGGGGACACGACTAGAAGTAACAGCCTCAAGCTTCAGCAAGAAAAATACTGGTAGGAGACTGTAGGAGGAACTTTCTGACTACGAAGGTAGTTAAGCACTGGACAGGCTACCTAGAGAAATTGTGGAATCTCCATCCTTGGAAGTTTTCAAGAATAAGTTAGACAGACACTTGACTGGGATAATTTAGTCAGGGATGCTCCTGCATTAAGCGGGGGGCTGGACTGGATCACCTTGTGAAATCCCTTCTGGCTCTACTTTCCTATGATTCTATGTCTGATGCAAAGTGAAAACTCATGTCATGAAAATTAAATATGAATCTTCTGACTACAATCACTAAGGTTGGATGAGCTTTATCTACAATTTTTTTATACCACTCAGCCTTTGATGGCATTCAGTTCTAGCTGGAGGACAGTTAAGAAAATTGCGTATTTTGTGAAAGAAACAAACCATGGTGTTTCAGTGACAAATAGGAAAGAGAAACAGGAAAAGCTGATGTATTAGCGTAAGAAAGTTTCCTAGACTCCCAGCTTCAGAGGTGGCTATGCTCAGCCAGTCCTCAAGCAAAATCAACCTCATGTAACAAACATGAGCCAGCAAAATAAAACCCTTCTGCCCTGTCCCAAGCACTCTAGGCCGTGGACCTTCTGGCTCTGGCTCCCAGCACAGCAGCCTGACCTCCTTTTGTAGCAGGGAGTTGCCACCACTGCTTGCTTCCTCTTCTCAAACTGTTCCTTCAGTCTTCACTCAGCCTTCTTCTCTGGGGTTTTTAAACTCCCAGTGGGCCCATTAGCAGATGGCCCAGATCAATGCCCTTAACAGGGTACAGACCATCTATTACAATTAGATACTGCTTTATACGAGTAGGTTCAAAATTAGCATGCAGTATGTTCCTAAAGACTAGCTATTCAGAGTATAAAGCATCCACATGGTGATGCAACATCTTAAAACAAGCTTCCACGACTGACAGATAACTGTAGGGATTTGAGTGCAGGAGCAGAGTGAAGCGGACTTGAAGCCTGAAAACGGAACACCACTTGAATACCAAAATTGGCAATATTGCAATGAGTGCCCTTAAGGCATCTTATTTGATTTTCTATATATTGTACAATGATGTAGACAAGCCAACCACTGCACAAAATATTGTTCTTACCTTCCAACAAACAGTTTTAAAAGTTACAGGGAATGAAGCAGCTGCCACACAGAAAACCGTGTCTTTTCTCAAACAATACTGTTTTGTACTATATTTGTGGCACTGAAACATTTTCAAAAGTAACTGCTTTCAAGTCAGGAAACGTGACTGCTTAGAAATTCACTTTTATGTCTCTGGTGCTGTAATTTCTAGCTTTTGTGAAAAAAAATTCTGATGGTCCTCCAATGACTGACCTGCCTGGAGACGCAACAGGCAATCGGTATTCAGAACATTTCTAAAAGTGATTTAAGATTCATCGGGAGTCATGTAAAGCTGAATAGAGCACATCCAAAGGTGAAGTGACAAACTGAATGTGAAACTTGCACTTGAGTCACTATTTACTAAAAATCAAGTATCAGACCTCAGTACTAGACCTTCTGGGCCTAGCAATAGTTAGGAAGTAGAAGACATGAAGAAGATGGTTTTAGGCTACTTGGTACATAGGTTCCCAGATGTTGCTTTTGTTCTGCAAATACAGTGCTGCTAAGCCTATTCACTTGTTAAGGCAAATGTTATGAAGTGCCAAGGAGATCTTAATTCAAGCAGACTGACAATCAAGCTAAGGAAGGTGACTCCTATCAGTCCTGAGTTTGACTTGAAAGGTAAGGAATAACTGTTTTTAAGCTGTCAAAGATCTTCAGAATGTAGCCAAAATGAAAAAAATACTATCCACATAAACCTCTCATCTAGTTTTCACAGCATTTTACAGAAAAAAAAAAATCATCACTTCTGATCTACAGATGAAAAAAATGAAAGCACTAGAGAAGTGATGCAACTTAACCAAGGTCACCCTACCAGCCAAGGGTGAAATTGGGATAAAAGCCCGTATGTCTTTGCTCCCAGTCAACAGGCAAATCAATTAGATCAGGGCTGTCCAATTGGAAGGCCATGGGCCATATGTGGCACAAGGGATATGTGTGACCCCAAGGCTCCCACCTGGCTGCCACTACCCCTACTGCCTCAGGTGCCACAAGAGCCGGGGTCTCAATGCTCCCTTTCCCTCCCCTAGATTCCACTGCTTGACCCAGAGCCGGGGGAGAGGAGAGGCAGGGTGGTTCGGCATAGCCCGTGGTGCCAGGGCAGCCAGCAGCCCAGACTGCCTGTGTGACAGTGCCACAGGGAAGCCGACAGGAACTGCAGATGAGCCAAGAGCACCATGTGCTTTCTTTGTCTGCATTATCAGAATCACACCAGCTGAATAAAACGTAGGAGAAGATATGCCAGGAAAAAAAATGTGAATAATTAATGATGCTCATAAGTGCAGATCATAAAAAGATCTAGGCTGACCAGATGCAATGTAAAAGGAATAACAGAATTCCTGAGTTGTAAACAGCATAACTAAGCATAGTAGAGCCATTCCACAACAGTTACTGAATATTTCTGTATATCATCTTCTTTCAGTTCCACAAACGCACTCTCCCAGAATAAAATTCACCTTTGTGAGGATTACAAAAACAACCTGAATAAAATTTTTGGCTGAACCTGTGAACCTGGTATTATGCTACTGGCTTCCTCCATAAGACTCCTTTTTCTTTCTATCTTTCTTTCTACTATAGATACATTGTTATGAAGGACAAAGAAAAGTAAAACAAAATTCATTTTCAGGGCAATAATTTTAACAATTATTTTTAAACAAACAGTTAATAATTTAACTTGACTCTTGTATCTCTATTTTAGGTGATTTTAAAATACAGTTTATCTTCCTAAACGTTAGCACAAAAATGTTAACCCTATACAAACCTTGACAATATGCTGCTTTTACAGCCAAATCTATCACTGCATTACCCACAAATAAGACTGCCAGATCTTCATACCAGGGGCACCCAGGACTCCAAAGTAGTTTTGAAACTTTAATCCTGAACATTTAAGTTTACACAGCTTGAGCCTGTGAACTCTAAACTGATGCAAGTAATCTTTAGATGAACTGGATGTTCCTCTGAAATCTTGGAACTCTTTGCTTAAGTCAGAGTCCATCATTGCATCACTTCTAACATGCCTTCTTAATTTCCAGGTGATACTATTTTTCTGTAAATATGATCATTTCTTTATTGTTTTTTCATTACATTGTTGTAAACAGACTATTGGAATTAAAGACCTAAATGTAGTTTTTATATTTTCACAGAGTTTAAGGTGGCAAGGGACCAATAACAAGTCTGATATCCTACATATCATACCACAGACCATGAAGTCTCACTTGTATACATTACATGAAACCCAAAGATCCTCGGTAAAGCAAAGCATCTTAATCCTCAGGAAAATAAACTGCGTGCAGAGAACAGGAGAAACCAAAAACACCACCAATGCTCATGGATCCTTTTATGACAGGAAATAATTTAGTGAGATAAGCCTAGATGATCCCAGCAAACAAACTATAGCTCATTATGCAGAGAAAGGCAACTGCCATATCCTTGATCTCCCCTAGCCTCTGCAAATATGAGCTGGGGAAAACTATTTCCAAACCTCAAAGCTGGCAATCAACCATGACAACAAACCAACCTGACATCTAACTAGAAAGATTCTCTTTACCACCTTTGGGCACTGGTTCTCCCACTCAATGGCCAGTCTCCAAATGTGGCTGAACTTTGATGCTTCAGAGGAAGACAAAATAAGTCCAGATGCAATTTGCTAGCCAACAGCAAAACCAAGGGGTTGGATGAGACGCAAGATGCTCCTTCCTGATCCTGACAGGTGACCTACCAAAGCTCCAAAGCTTAAAAATGTATTATAGTCATTGTTTTAAGGCAAAGTAACAAGCATTATGGGGATATTGACTGAATATAAAATACAAGTAAAAATCTATGGGTGACAGATAAGAGAAGCAAAAGGAATGAATGGAATATCAATAAGCAATAAAGTTAAACAGTGCAAGTAGGTATTTTTTTTAACATGTTGCTAACAGGAAAAACCTAACAAGTATAGGTCCCCTGTCAAATGTACATGCTTAAATGTCAAATAAGGATGTTGAATAGGCATAATTTTTCAATAAACTATTCCTGTTCTGTATATGGGATGAAACAGGAGGATCTCCTAAATGATGTTAAGGATAGACTGCTTAACCTCTGAACAAAAGGAGGCTGTAAAGCAGCATAAAACGAAGTATTTTCAAATCAACAGGATTAGATAATTTACATCCAAGAGTCTTAAAGGAGCCAGCTGAGGACCTCCCTGAGCTACTAATATTAAATTATTTTCTGCGAAGAATTCTCCAGAGAAAACCTATATTTTTTAAATTACCATTGCAACTCCCACTCTCCTAATCTGAATACAGATGGGTGGGAAAAAATCATTATATACCGATCAGCCAACTGGAAATTTGTATTTTTAAATAATTTGCCATATGTCTTAATTTTAGAAAAGTACATTTTAAGGTCCCAATCCTAAAAAACACTTACAGATGGGCTTACTGTTAAGCATGAGTAGCCTCAATGACTTCAACAGTATGATTCATGTAAATTAAACTTAAATGTATTCAGGCATAGTATGTACATTTATCTATCAAGTATGGTCACTGAAGCCACTTAAATACATCTTTGATCTATAATTTATTTTAAAACATTTTTATTCCTTCAAGCTAGATTTTAATATTGTTTCAAGAAAATACTTGATTTTTTTTGTTTCTAGATGTGTAAACTGACTGCAGAATGAAAAGGTACCAATAGAAATAATGCCATTTGGAGATTTCCTTTTGTTTCTGATCATTCAAATGAATTCCAAGGTATTTATATGCTATGATGCATTTTCCACACAAATTCTCATGCCAGTATTCTGTATTAAATGATAAATATCAAAGAAAGAAAAATCTCCATAAGAACAGAATTCTGATCATTGTTCTTAAGGTAATAAGCTATTTTTATTTCATGATTAGTTTTCAATATATTTTAATCTACCACAACTGTTTTCAATAAACATCATAACCTTTTATACAATCCCAGCCAGGCCCTTAGGCTGTAACTAATACAACAGTGAAAGCACAGACTGTTTCTAAAAGAAGTTATTGTCCAAAAATTATATAAATTCCTTAAATAAGCAAATGTAATATACTTAATACAGCTGTACCAGATTTGCTACATGAAGTCTGCACTACCCATCAGGTTTCAAGGAGGCTGTAACAGGCTGCCCAGGAGCAATTAGCCAGCCAATAACAGGCCACCTACCAAAGGTGTCACAGCTAGCTCAGTCAGTCAGGAAATGTGGGGAAATTGACTGGCTGACCCAGAAATAAAAGGGGACAGGAAAAGGAGGACCTGAAAGGGGAACTATGTGTGTAAAGAGGCAAGGAAGAGTGCAGGGTGAGAACTAACCCACGTCTGTGGATGTTCTTTGGGGAACCTTTATCTTTTCTGTTGAACTCTGTGGGGCAGATTAATCCAGGGCTTGAAGTTTGTACTGGATTATTTATATTCTCAACTGAGCTCTGTGGGGCAGAAGAACCCAGGGTGCTACTGCCTGTGTTGTGGACCCAGGAGAAAGACTATGTTGCTGGGACCAGCTTAAAGGGCTTAAAGGCTGATTTGAGCTAGGTAGACCTGAGCTAGCTGGCCACCTACTACAAAAGCCCTGGAATGGTTTTACATTCCCCATCTCTTTAACCTGTCCTCCAAACACCAAAAATACTAAAATCAGCATAATCCTGCACATCATACTTTTTAACTATTGGCAATCATAGCCATCTTGTTTCAGTGCCAGGAACAACACTTACAAGTACTAATCTACCTACCATTCTATTCCAGATGTGTCTTTTACATGGTCAGAAATCGGCCTCCAGCAGAGCACTTAGACATCAACTGCCTGTCTCAGGAAAATAAGAAAATTGGGAGCCCAAGGACTGTTCTGTGCTCTGTTCCTAACACACATATTTTATAAAGCCTTGGGCAAATCACTTCATTCTTCTGATTTATTTCTCTATCTATATCATCATACCACTTACCCACCTAACGGAAGCACTGCAAGGTTAAATTAACATGTTTGTAAAGAT
This sequence comes from Crocodylus siamensis, assembly GCF_052110815.1. Classification (NCBI taxonomy): domain Eukaryota; kingdom Metazoa; phylum Chordata; order Crocodylia; family Crocodylidae; genus Crocodylus; species Crocodylus siamensis. Next base: position 52,592,748 of record NC_143403.1, read on the forward strand.
GTCAAGTTGCATACTAAAGGCTTTTCCAATCTCAAGTTTAACCTTTCTAGCACTTTTTTCTTCATTTCAGCCACTGAACACTGTACAGTGCTTCTAACATTACAGAAACCATACAAAATTATCAAACTCTGAGGTCTGGCAAAACTCTTACGACTGTATTCACTGATCACTAAATCTGTCCACAGAAAATACCTTTCTCTATTCACTCCTCTAGGTATGGAAACACACTGTCTGAATAAATAGGCTGCCATTCTTGCTCTGTCCTTTGCAAAATACTTTTGGTACTACTGGCAGGCTAAAAGAAACACCCTGTGCTTGTAATGCACTTGTGTCCATCAGGAAATTGAGAAACCTTTTGTCCACCATGTAAATGTTGATAGGAAACTAGAAGGCAGGATAGAGATGCATCTTTACAGAGGTGCTAGGAGGCAAGCAAACAAGCATTATACCCATAGGAACAAAGGAGTCCGAAAAATTAATCCAGGACATGAGGAAAGAATCCAAAGTCCCATGTAAACCATATTTAATACAGTCTGGTTTGCAGATTTCTCATTCTTCATTTTCCAGTTCAAACTTCTTCTTTCTTTTTTTTGTGCCTGAGAACAGCAATCCTAGAGTTTAGCAATGGTGTGTCCAGGGAGGTTGAAGTGTTCTACCACAGGCTTTTGCATCTTTCTAAAGCTGATATCAGATCAGCTTTAATTCATTCTTATACATAAGAGATTGCCCTGTATGTCCAACACAGCAGATGGGCATTGTGAACAGGTGATGACATATGTGACATTGGTGGAGTTGCAGGTAAATGAACCCTAGATGTTGTACTCTTTGTTAAAAGGTCTAGTGACCATGATCTGTACTAATGTGGGGACACAGCAGGCATTTGGGTCCACTGGGAGCCCTGGTGCCTCAGTGAACATGGGAGTTATAGTCTGTTGTGGTATGCTGAGAGATGCTGTTTGAAGTTGGGGAACTATATGTAAGCCTGACCAGGCTCGTCCTCAAAGGCTACGCTGAGGTGGTCATCCTTTTCCAGGAGGTACTAGAGGTCATTAATGATGCATCTAGGTGTTCAAGCTGGGGGCTGTAGGTAACAATAAAAGGAATTCTGTTATCTTTGTGCCGGGGCTGGTATAAATAGGCAGTTCTCATGTTGAGAGCTGCAAGCCTATTTTCTTGTTCGAGTGAAGGGATTATGGAGGGTAAAATGGTTGCTTTGAATCCAAGATGTGGCAGATGAAAGGCTTCTAACATTCTGATATCAAGATCCAAAGGGACAGGGAAAATGTACTGGGACCAGGCCACAGACAAGAGTTAGACTGTGTATCAAGCACAAGGAATTTCTAAAACGTGTTTGTCTGTCGTCGGTGTTTTCCACAAAAGTTTAAACAAACAGATGTACTGTATATTTTGAGTAGCAAAATAGGTGAGACAAACTTGACCTTAATGAAGGTTTTGACATGTCCTTTGAAGGCTAGGCACAGACTTTAAGCCAATGACTGAAGATGTACAGACACCAAGGAAACTGAAGAAGTTTTTCATTTGTTTTTGTTTGTTTGGGGTTTTTTTAGTTTTTGGCACTTAAGAGTCATGCGTCACCATGAAAGCGTTAATGGTAAAATGAAAGGGGAGTAGATGTGTCCTCGACTATTTCATACTTTAAATTATCCCCTGTTATAGGTATGTATATTCCTAATTAATAAGGCAACCCATGAATCTCTCAACATACTGAAGACATTACAAACAATATAATGCCCTCAAATAGTAGCTATGCTATCAACCCACTGGAAGGCCAGGAATCTGTTCCCAAGAAGAATCTCTCCTTAGCACACTGGTAGACAATAAAGGGTGAAATATTGTCAGATGCACACAAGTTTATAAGTTAGAGCTTGCCACTATCTAGCCTTCACTGATAATAAACATGAACTTATTCCCAGTATTTCTCTTGAAGACTGTCAGCAAAGTGTGTAAATTCATTACAGTCAACAATCACTATTTCACTATTAATATCTGATAGTGATGATTCTTCCTCCTAAGCTTTTCAGAACGTTCGTTTCTAGTAGCAGGTCATGTAGGGATCCCAAAGATCCAACAAAGCCCTTACCCACTTTAAGAAAGTGAAGTAGTCATCAAGAAGAAGAACAGCTGAAAAGCCATATGCAGCAAGTAACCCATAAAGCAGGGCTATCCAAACTGGCAGCTGGTTAGAGGCCTGCATGTGGCCGCAGACTCCTGTACCTGCCTCTCTCACTGTCACGTGGCAGGGAAGGGTCCGGGAGAGGAAGTCAAGTGGGGGAGTACACACTGGGGTACCCCCCGCCCCCAAGAGGATTCTGAGGGCCCACCGATGCAACACATGGTTTATGCAGTGTCCAGCCCAGAGGCTGCACTGTAGGTTCACATGCAGCCCCTGGCCACTCTGAAGTTGGACAACCCTGGCCTAAAATAATGCAAACGTCTAGGTCCCCTAATCCTTAGCTATGCCAGAACTATGAAATTTGTTAACTCTAAAGATGAACTATGTGCACTAAAGAAGCAAAGCTAACATAACTAAGAATTCTGGCACCTCATCTTCAGACACGAGCAGTGGGGAAGAACTGAAATGACGGCCCATCTCTTACAGTCCTGCACTCCACTGCTTCAGTGCATAAGGATAGCTAGGGTGCATGTGCAAACCAAAGGGGCACTGCTAGAAAGTTCTCCAACCCTGGTCACGCAGCATTTATGTGGTTACATTTTCAAAACAGAATTATGATTATGACTACGGAGTTGCTTTAAACATCTTGGTTTTCAAATGCCTATAGGTTTTTCTTGTTTTAAAACTACAAAATTCTAGTGCAATTCTCTGCCTCTCTCTTCTCCCTGCCCCCCTCTTTGATCAAAAGGTAGCAATACATATTTAAAGCTTTAACTCTTATTGTAATACAGCACTTGACTGAGAGTGCAGGTTTGTTTGGTTTTTTTAATTACTTCCATACATTCTGCTAGGATGTTTGTTGTTCAACTGCTGAAGACATTTTGTTTTTAAATAATACTCATGGGAAACAAACAGAGGAAAGTTTTACCTCATTTCTGGAGCAAAGTTCTGACTGTTCTGAAGTTTACATTTTGCTTTGCTAATTATGATTCCTCCCTCCCCACCCACCACAAGCTCGACACACAGATAATAAAAACACTTGCCACTGGCCACTGCCACCTTACACCGAGACATTCAGCTGGAGGGTGGACACTTGAGTTCAATTCCCTGTTCCTACAATTATTTCTGGAGGCCTTTTTTTTTTTTTCCTTTTCTTGTTTTGATTCAATGACCATGCAATGTAGAATGCATTAACAGCATTTTATAAACAGCAGGAAACAAGAACAAAAACCCAAGACCCTGCACTCCCAGATGAGTTTTATAACTTCTAGAGCAGGGGTTCCCAAACAGTGGCATGCATACCCCTGGAAATATGCAAGGTATCTCTGGGGAGTACACAGGAAAATTTTGTAATGGTGGATTTAATTTTCATGATTATAATAAATAGCATTTGCATTTAAAGGGTTAAAATAAATGTATGTGGGTAGGGATATTCAGGCAACTGGTATATCTGGAAGTGGGGTACGCAATAAGAAAAATGTTTGGGAACCTCTGCTCTAGACTGTACAGCAAGAGTCTCTCTTGCCTGTTTCTCTTCTTCTGAGATGCTCATTTATGAAGAAACAGTAGACCAAATTCAACAGGTGTAGAGGATGCCCTTCCCAAACTACTCCAGCCTAGTGGGTAGCACATTTCCAGGAAGACAGAGATGTGTGTCTGAATCCCCTTCCGACTGAGAGGTGCCTAAAACAGGTCTATTACCTAGGCAAGTACTACCTTATGTGAAAACTGGATATCACAATCAGCATTTCCTCCAGCTGTATTTTTTGAGCAAAAATGGCTACAGGTACAGCACTTCGTATTGAACACAATGTTTTTGGTGTCTTAGGTGTATTCTGACCACATCTGATAGGTTGCAACCTTCAAGGGATGCAGGCAGAGTTCAGGTTCCGCCCCACTTCATTCTGCACTGCAATAGAGCTTAGAAGCCTATCATGTATGTGCAAAAAAACACATCAGTCTGACTCACCAGAAGCCCAAGTTTAGGCATCTATGGAAATTCAAAGTTTAAAAGAGTGTTTCTCAACCTGTGGGTTCCAGTCCAAAAGTGGGTTACAAGAATATATGAAAGGGTTGCAAACAAACTTTAAAAATGGATCAAATTTCAAAAATGGATTCTCCTCTAAAGGAGAAAAAGGTGGGAAACCATGGCTTTTCCTGTGCAGGCTGGCAGAGTTCCAGCCTGCAAGGGGATGCTTGGGGCCCCCCACTCTCCACACACTGGCTGCTTTGTGGCGCTGAGAAAGCCCTGGCAGGCCAACGCCCTGCCCTTGCCATTGCCCGCAGTGGGCCAGTAGGGGGCGCTCCTGCGTTGAGCCGCCCACCTCCCTGCGCCCGACCACCTTCCAGACTCCAAATGCCTCCCTATGGGCGCCTTACGTCCGGCCGACCCCCTTCCTGAAGCACACTCGCTAGCCTGGGGGTAACATCGCCGCCACCACCCAGAGAAGGGACTGTCTCAGCCCTGTGTCCTCGGGGAAACACAGGCCTAATAGTCCGATGGGTACTCGACCCGGTACAGGCACTTGGGGAACTTCCCCAAGTCAGGGGGCAAAAAGTAAAGTCTCCCTTAGTCCGCAGACCTAAGGGGTCTCTTAGGCATAATTTAGACCCACCCCTCAATAAGTCTCCCACACCAGTCAAAAAGGAGAACTTTATTGATTACAAGGGGTACGGTAAACTAGGGTACAGGATGGAGCAATATCTTAGAAATCCTAAAGAGCAAACACTGTGGCTGAGGTAGCCTTCTGATCATGCATCTGTGTTACTGCCAGCTAAACATCTAATCAGATTGAGTAGCTTACTCACAAGCATCTTCCAGAGGCTGGTTGAGTTTCCCCTCTGGAGTCTTGGGGTGAGAGAGAGAGCTAGGTTCAGATGGTAAGGCTTCTCTGTCTCCCCTGCTTGGCTGCTGCTTCACCTCATGGCCAAAGAGAGAGAGCCTCCCTCCCACCCAACCTATATAGCCCCTGTGACCTCATTCACCTGGTCCACTGGAAGTCAGCCCCAGCTGGCTGTCGGCCAATCAATTGGAAATACATCACCTGTTACCAGGCAGATTCCAGCTCCGCAGGTAGATGCCCCTCACCCAGGTGGCTGATGCCAGTCACGTAGGCAGAGGGAGCAGGTCTCCCCCCTCCCTCAGGAATGCAGCCAGCTCAGGTTACCTAAAGAGACAGGCTGAGGTGTGAATCCTCTGTGCTGGCCCATCTAATCACACTGTCACCGGGCAGAGATTTTGGGGAGAAACCAAGGTGGCTTTCTGCCACAGCCCCTCACTCCCAACCAACCCACAGCCCCCGGGCCCTGCAGGTGCCCCTCATTCCTGACTCAATGCCCCTGAACCTCAGTCCCCCAGTGTGTTGGGAAGGGGGTAGATGTGGGGGGAAGAGAGGGTGTGGGCACAGGCGACACATCGGGGGGGGGGGGACATGCCACCCCTAGATTTCTGAGCACACAGCAGAGCATGAGGTTGCAGCCAGGCAGAACCAGTTCCAGGCAGAAGCCGCCTCCATGGTCCAGCAACTGCAGAACCTGGAGTGGGAAGGAGCATCGTGCCACCATGGCCATCAAGATGAGGTTCAGCAGCAGCGGCAAGGAGTTTCATCCTCCTACTGTTTTCTCTAAAATGTCACGGTGGAACACTAGTATGCTGCTTCCCAAACCCAACAACATAGAAACCAAAAAGGGTCACTCGCTCTTCTTATCCTGTATACAAACCTGTGATCACATTATATGATTACAAAACTAAAGACTATAGTCAGATCTTCGGAAAATGAGATGAATAAACATAACAGAGCCTATTTAACAAATGCAATAACCACATTGCTTTAGAAAGATGTCAAAATATAAGGCTTTAACAAGACAAAATAAAAGGACAGAAAAACAAGTGAACTATGTAATGGAAAAAATTGTCATTCAAAGGAAAAATTCTATAAGAACATTTCAAATGGGTCTTCTTGCTGTATTTCACTTTTATAATATACTGTCACACATGAGTCACTAAAAGGACATTAATTATTATTTACGTTGAATTAGGAAAATCTGAATGAATATGCATTCCAAGATAACTGTCTACTTTTAAGGATTAACTTAAAGCAGCAAAGCTGTGTCTTTGTTCAGAGGATGACTCAGTACATGAAAATACAGACATCGATAACAAATTCTGTTAATGCAGATTTCACTAGAAGCGAACGTTGATTTACTTTACACAGTTAAGTGAGTTCATTTCACAGAAAAAAGGATTCCCTGAAGCAAAAAGCATTAACTACTGTAGATATTGCCCAATGCACAGCAAAAAAATAAAATAAATTTTACTGATTAGATTTCATTTCCCCCCCCAAGCAACACTTTTAAAAATACAATCTTTTAATGATTGTTTAATTTTCATGCAACTAGAATATAAATCCTTTACATTCTGTTCTGCTGCAACCTCAGTATGTTTCATTTTTCATGGGGAAAAAAAACTAATTATGTGGTTCAGCGAGTTGCCTGTGGTAATGCATCGATTTTATTTACATTCAAGAGTTGGACTTCAGCTTGGTCTCAACATTCTAGTTAATTCCAAGCACTTTTTGCTTAATAGTTCTCTCAAATGTATTAGCAGTACTTCTTTCTAGCTTTAATTGAAAAGATTCTCAAGCTATTACGATCTTGCCCTGAATTTACAATTCATGTTTATTGCTTAACAAATTCATGCTACTGTATCCTGTTAAATTATGCTCCATTAAAGTATATAATTATCCATTAATTCTAATCGTATTGAAATAACTATGCTGAAGTATTATTTAGACAATCCAATGGAACTATTACAGTATTATACATACAGAAATTTATTCCTCACCTGCACTCCCCCCAAACAAGACAGAAAAATAGTAGGTAATATACTTTTTGTGCAACTAGTAAAACTTTTTAGATATCTACGATTCTTGAGTAATTATCCATTAAAACAAGGCCTATTCAAAGAGAAGCGAGGAAAGATCATGTTAAGGGAATCTGGTGTCAAGCATGATTTTTAGCCTCTATAAATATCACTTATGACTAATATCTTTCCTTCTGAAATTTCTCCCCTAATTGTACCACCAATTGCACTTGTTTAAAAAAAAAAAAAAAAAAAAAAAATCAACAAAATTGAACAGCACAATACTAAAAAGATCACAGCACCTTACATACCTTATGTAAGAACAAATATTAAAGCATCTGACAAGTTCTACAACTTGCAGGGAAAAATTTAAAATATTTAAATGGATTTTTAAGACAGCATTAACTAGAAGACATTGCCATTAGATTAATTAACAGGTCTCATAATTTAGTCTGTTGAGGAGACTTACATTTTCTGTTAATATGAAGAACAAAAATATTGAACTATGTAAAAGCCAGAAACAAAACCCTAGTGGTGTCTCGCTCCAAAATCAGATGAATTCATTTAAACAAATCATACATTGACTGCATGTAACCTAAAACCAGTTGTAAAGTGGAAAGAAAGAAAAACAAAATAAAACAAAAAGACTTATTTAAAGGAAAAACAAAACAAAATGAAGACATCTTGCCCAGACATAATAAAGCTCTTGTCAATTTCATGTGTGTAAAAGAAGTTGGCACTTTCCCATGAAGCAATTTCTTAATCCCAAACAGGAACACAATAGCCTCATTTAATATGCCTTCTTTTTAGAAAGTTTATTTTGTCTAATCCAAACCTTAACTGGCAATCATTAGACACCAATTAATAAGTTGCAGACTGCAAGGGTCACAGAACAATTTTGCAAGTTAATTACATTAGATTTTTCTTTTTAAATAAAAATAAAATCTAAAAATTTCAAAGCTACTGAAATAACTAAATGATCTGAGGAATTAAGAAAATAAATCACTTAATTTCTCATAATAAGTAATCTGCAAGCATACAGACTTTTCCGTAGATAATGACATTCCAGGACTGATTTATGTAGCTTTATCCACTGAATCTACTTGTTACTTGTCCTCTCATGATTCAAAACCTCTAAATTATTATTTTCAGATGCATGTTAATAATTTACATAAGAGTTTAAACACTGCCTTACTGTTTGGTCTTCCTAGCTTCTTTTTAAACACTGAAAAGCTTAATAAGAATTTTAAAGAAAGACCGAAAAATTCAGTTTCAGCACACATCACATTTCGGCACTTGCATTACATCTTTTATTCCTCCTTGGTAACCTGCTTTTCAATAAATCTGCTGATTTCATTCTAGATATTGAAGCATAATCACTAATTTTCATTATATGGGAAATGTATTAAACTTCTACATTTAAAAAAATATATATATTTTTAAAGGCAAAACATGTTTTCTGAACAAGCCCACCAAACCTAGAAGAGAAGAGATTCACTCCAAGAGTTATTGGTGGCAAATTGGGATGCAGCTTTTTGACACTAACCACCCCTATGGTCTTTCACTCTCAGTATTTTTTTCATAGAATTAAAGGCTAAAAATTCTCTAGCGTTCATTATTAAAACCTTTCCACCCAGGCATTGTTTCATATACTTTAAAATAAAAAAGCCTGAAGCATTCAATATTTTTGATACACTGTTACCCCAAGGAGCTAAAACGCACACTGAAAATTTTCATGTTCTCCCACAAGAGTCTTCTCAATCCCTCACAGTTCTGATGCATTAAAGTGCCTTGTGGAGTACCCTGAAGATGACAGTATATACTTGCATACCCCATGCACCTTCACCTCCCAGTCGGACATCAAAAAAAACCAACAAAACAAAACAAAACAGTGCATCATCTTAAGTGGGGAAGTAAATTTTTCTTTGCTGGAAAAGAAGCAGGGTGGAATACAGCAAGTGGACTCTGGGCGCATCTACCCAAGACGCTGATTGTGCAGTAGCATCACATGGCAAAAACTGTGTTGAGATGCTACTGCATAGCAGCATCACTTAAGGCATTCGCCATTGCTACTGCACAGTAACTTCATTTACTGCACATTTATTTAGTACTTGCTTATACAAGTATTAAATGAATGTACAGTAACCACTGCGCAGTAGTGCCTCCTGTAGATGCACCCACTGTAACACATCATTCCCAAATCAGCTGTCACTTCTCCCCAGAGGTGCAAAAAGCAGAGGTAGTCTGGTGTCAACCCTCTAGCAGCCACCAGTGAAGCTGCAGCTTTTGGCTGAAGAGCAAGTCACTGAGCCAGCTGAGGGCATGAGAGCTGCTGCATGCAGTCTGTCAGTACCTTGATGAAGCTTATGGTGTAGAAACAACACTATCATTTATGTAAGAAATATTTACATTAAGGAATAAACAGTTTTACTGCTGCTTTTGCAAGGATCAGGGGTGTAGCCTTTTTGCTGTCCTACCACACCCGGAAGTTCCTGCTGCCTCACCCAGACTGTCTCCTTGGCTGTCACACATCCTAGACATTTTGTGTTTCCAGGAAAACTTACTTTGTCACACAGTCAGCCATGACTATGGAGAGTTATACTGCCTTCCAAAAACCACGGTGTGTGGTATGAAAATATGTGGTATGTATTTGGTGGTATGTAGAATGAGAGAAAATATGGTGTTTAGGATCTGGCTGGAAAGTACAGGCAAATCCTAACCAACCTCTACAGACTCCCAAACAGAAGTCGCACAGAATTTAGGCTATTAGGCTGCTTATAGATGTGGAAAGCAAACAAACAAACCAACCACCCCAAAAATGGCACTTTAAACTCCACACACCACCCCCCACCCCAGCCGAATCCAGAGCATGACTGAAAGAGGCATGGCATTAATTGGACCTGGCTTGCCCAAAATCTGTGTAGACTGGACACTTCAGTAGGACTTTTTTGATGCTTTTATCCAACAGCTCATTGAATCAGCTTTAAATAGAAGTGCCAAAAAGCCCCACTGAAGCGTGCAATCTATACAGACATGGGCTGCCTCTTCCAGTAAAGCGTGTCCTCCCCTGTCAGCAGCCCGCCCTAAAGTTACACAGTTATTCTAATTGGCCCTGCTCAGTGATTGCAACCACTTAACTGCCTCCCCTTTCCGTCAGAGAATATTCCTAGGCACCTGAACTTGGGCTCCTGGGCACACACAAAAGGAATCCAGACCAGTCTATATTATCTAGACTATACTACCTATGCAAGAGCTCTTCTGTTTAACTACAAGGATGCACCACCACTAAAGAAAAAAATGGAGGAGTTCCAATACAAGGCAGAGGTACTCTGAAGCATGTAAGGTTGCTCCTGAACTGAAGAAGGCTTATAGCCTCATTACCAAAGGACTATGATGGGGCAATTAGCTCCGCTTCTCAGCACACATGAAACAAGTGCATTATGTCAACATGCTGTTGGCTTCCCCCATAAACCAAGCAGTGTAGACAGTGCTCCAGTCATGCGAGCTATCCCACCAACTCTCTGTTATTCCAATCACATCACAGTTCTCTGTCTGCGCAAGGCCTTCCAATTCTTCCTGCTTCCTTTCCAGGCTCTACGCATTTGTGTACAAGCACCTAAGGTAACCAGTCAATTGCCCTGACTTCTCAGCAAGAATGAGAACACCTCCCCTGCTGCCCCCTACTGCTTACTCTTTCTTCAGGTCACCCACTTTCCCATTTATCCAGTGATGGTAACATTGAATCAACAATTGATAGATCTGTGATAACTGGTAACTGTATAATGAAAAAAAAAAAAACAAAAAACAAAAAAAACTCTCGATTCCCCTCCCCCCCCATATTCCCGTGGGAAGGTTAACTGTGGAATGAACTAATGTTTTGTAATGAATGCACGGTGCATACACTACTTATGACATCTCAAATGGCACAGCACAGGAGTAGCTTCCTACTCCTTCCTAAGAGTAGTGTGATTTTGTATATGGGGATATGTCAAGTTTAATTTTGCAACTCTGTGGACTCATTGTCACTGAAATATTGTAAAGTTCCACTCAACATATTACTGCACTTTTCAAATTCACGTAGGGAGCTGAAACTTTGGAAAATACTCTCCAAACTGAAGTTATGATTCATGTCAATTTGCTAAAGGTTATTAACATTTCAAAGGACATTGCTATAAGACCCAAAATAATTTATTCCAGGTAAAATATATGTTTAGGGGTAGAGAGCTCACCTATGGCTATCAACACCTTTATTTTACACAGTTTGTGTGTAGTTATCTCATGTATTTTGAGAGATGGAACCATGGTTTAATCTTGTTTAAGAGTAATTGTGTTATAATGGACTTTTCTGACACAACTGTACTTTTAGTGAAGATATATTCTCTAGCATAAAATGAAATACAAGAACTTTTCTTATGAGAGCTACAGATTTTCCTTTATAGACATGAGCTAGATTGTATTTTATGCCTTTGCTATTGTTTCTCTTGGTGAGAGAGTTGGTAGGTGGAGTGGATTTTAATCCACAGAAAAACGACACACCAGACACGCTTGCAGAACTAGTCATATCCTCCTTGAAAGGAATGACTCACCAGAAACCAGACTGATGCATTCTCACTGTAGCTAAACTTGGATGACAGTTCCCTGTTTGGCAGCACATCCCTTCTGTGAAAGGCGTTGTCTACACTTGTATAATTCAGATTTCCCACAGTTGTACTAACAGTGCAGCTCCAACATGAGTGAGAGCACTAGTGTCAACTGTCAATTTGCAGTACCATAGTGCCTAACTTTGCTGCTCAGGCCAGGTTTGGATTATATGCTGCTTCTGAATAATAGCAGACCCACTGTTGTTAGAACCGGTTTAACCAAATTACCCTGTAATTAAAAACTTGCTGATAAGTTTTAATGGTGCTCAAGAAAAGAAAATCCAGCTCATTCCGATTTACTAAGAGAGCTAAAACGTTTTGCAAAAAAATTGTCTTCTACGTCCTCTAGTATCCAGATGTAATTTTGAATATACAGATGCACATCTCATGAATGCTATTACTGAAACTGCTATTTTTACTGTGGTCCTAGAACAGAACCATACCAGCAACTAGCAAGTTCTTTTTTTACCTGGCTTTGTGCATCATGTTTTGATATGTAATGTTGGAAAGATGTACATTTTAATTAGAAGAGTGTCCTTGCTCGTTTTTGTGAGGTTCAAATTTGATCTGGAACAGAGTTTTTATTTCAGTGGGTATCTCTTCATACTGGAAAGTACCACTTCCCCTCTCTCATCCTGTCACGCTTGGTAAATTCATAGAATCATAGAAATTAAGCACTAGAAGGAACCTTGAATGATCATCAAGTCCAACCCCCCTGCTCTAGGCAGAAATACTGCCAAGATCAAATGATCCCAAGCAGGTGTCTGTCTAGTCTCCTCTTGAAGACTTCCAAAGCTGGAGACTGCACCACCTCCTTGGGAAGTCTATTCCAGATTACAGTCACCCTTACCATAAACAAGTTCTTCCTTACATCCAACCAGAAACCATCCTCCAACAGTTTATGGTCATTGTTCCTTGTCCTCCCCTGGGGTGCCCTAGCGAACAATCTCTCTCCCAGCTCCTGATATTCACCCCTTACATACTTATATAAGGCAACCAAGTCCCTCTCCTCAGTCTCCTCTTCCCCGAGCTGACCAGTCCCAGATGCTTTAGTCTTTCCTCATAAGGTTTATCCTCCAGGTCCTTAATCATTCTTGTGGCCCTTCTCTGGACCCTTGCAAGATTCTTCACGCCTTTTTTTCCAAACGGAACATCTAGAAATGGACACAGTACCCCAGCTGGGGTCTCACCAGAGCCAAGCAGAGAGGAAGTATCACTTCCTTAGCCTTGCTCACAATGCATCAGCTAATACCTCCCAGTATGCTATTAACTCTGTTGACTACAGTGTTGGACTGGTGCTTCATGTTCATCCTGGGGTTAACCATAACCCCGAGGTCCCTTTCAGCCATTATGCTACCCAAGACATAAAAAAAAAAAAAATCAGCTTTTATCTTTAACCAAATCAACAGTTGATAGATCTGTGATAGCTGGTAACTGTATAATGAAAAAGAAGAGATCTCTTGATTCCCCCCCGCCCCATATTTAAAGATAACAAGTGGTATAAATAGGTCATAGATAAGAGCTGTCCATTAGTAGAATGCACAGCATGCAAAAAATACATTGGGTAGGGCAGCGTTTCCCAACCAGTGTGCCATAGCACCACAGTGTGCTGTCAGGTGTGCCGCAGTATTTTGGGCTGGAGCTATGCCCTCTCCCTGGATGGAGCCATGCCCCCTGCCCACTGCTGCTGCAGACACAGACAAACAGGAAACGTGGCTCCAGCCCAAAACGCCACCCAGCTGGCCATGCACCACTCCCCCGGTCAGCATCCAGCTAGTCACACCCCACACCCCCGCTCTGCGTCCAGTGTGCTGCCTTGGTGCTTTTTTATTTAGGTAAGTGTGCCGTAGGGCGAAAAAGGTTGGGAAACACTGGTGTAGAGTAGGGTCACCACCCTACAGCCTACGAAACAGATCAAATTCAGCCCTGTCAGACCAACCTGGTAACCTTCAATGACCAAGTCACAAAATCCTTAGACGCAGGGGTAGCAGTGGACATAGTCTTTCTGGACTTTAAGACGGCCTTCAACAGGGTCTCTCAGCCCATTCTCATTAAAAAACTGGGGGACTGCAGCGTTCACACCTACACAGTCAAATGGGTCATTAACTGGCTGGAGGACTGCACCCAGAGAGTGATGGTGGATGGCTCTTATTTGACCTGGAGGGATGTGGGCAGTGGGGTCCCTCCAGGGCTCAATCCTCGGGCTCGCACTGTTCAACAGCTTCATCAGAAACTTGGACAAGGGGGTAAAAAGCGCCTTGTTCAAATTCACAGACTACACTAAGAGTTGGGGGAAGTGGGCATGCTAGAAGGGAAGAATAGGCTACAAGTCGGACCTTGACAGGTTACGGAGGTGGGCGGATGAGAATAGGATGGGATTCAACACTGACAAGTGCAAGGTGCTGCACCTGGGGACAAAGAACCAGCACCATACCTACAGGCTGGGGAACTCTCTCGTCAGTGCAGAGGCAGAAAAGGATCTTGGAGTCATCATTGATGCCAAGATGAACATGGGCCAGCAGTGTGGGGATGCAGTCTGAAAGGCCAACCGTACCCTGTCATGAATCCACACATGCATCTCAAGCAGGTCCAGGGAGGTGATCCTCCCCCTCTATGCAGCACTGGTCAGGCTGCAGTTGGAGTACTGCGCCCAGTTCTGGGCACCGCACTTCAAGAGGGATGTCGACTACATGGAGAGGGTCCAGAGGAGGGCCACCCGCATGATCGGGGGCAGCAGGGAAGGCCCTACAAGGAAAGGCTAAGGGACCTGAGCCTGTTCAGCCTCCACAAGAGAAGGCTGAGGGGGGATCTAGTGGCCATTTACAAACTAGTCAGAGGGGACCAGCAGGCATCGGGGGAGTCCCTGTTCCCCCGAGTGCTACCAGGAGTGACCAGGAATAACGGTCACAAGCTGGCAGAGGGTAGATCTAGGCTAGATATCAGGAGATGCTACTTCACTGTCAGGGCGGCTAGGATCTGGAACCAACTTCCAAGAGAAGTGGTGCTCGCTTCTACCTTGGGGGTCTTTAAAAGAAGGCCGGATGAACACCTTGCTGGGGTCGTCTGACCCCCATACTCTTTCCTGCCATGGCAGGGGGTCGGACTTGATGATCTGCTCAGGTCCCTTCCTACCCTACCAAGTATGAAACATAGTAGAAGGAAATGACAGAGGCAGGGGACACTTTCTTTACCTTGTGTTTCTCTTCTGTATGCCCCTGAACCCTTGTGCAGAATCCAGCAAATGTTCGCCCTGTCATCCCTGCTCTTCCAAGGTCTATTCTCCCATGCTTATACTGCAGCCTATGCTTACCCTCACCACCAAAATTGGATGTACCCACCACTGTCAGTAACAGAAACCAGGAGCACCTGGTAGCAATTGTAAGTGGAAGCAATAGTAGGAAGGCATGAGCGCAGCCTTTAACTCAGGGCTGAGAGAACTATGGCACTATGGAGGAGAATGGTGGCCTACAGCTGCAGGCTGGTCACATGCAGCAGCCCGCTGCTTTTATATGCTGCTGACCCCTGGTGCATAGTAACAGTACAGCAATATAAAATTATATTTGGGCACAAATTGCATCCTAGAGTCCTACTGCAAATCTGTATCTGAACAAAGCAAACCAGAACAAAACAAAACTCAATACTGGGTGATAGCAGTAAAATAATGTTTCCTCTCCATTCCACTTCCTCTGCAGGGAGTAAATTCCAAGACGTTATTTTTTGTGAAATGTGGCAGCTGTAACATACTTGCCAACATGTTCAGGCTATAACATGAATATGCAGCATTTGTCCTTAGAAGACTAACACGTTCACAAATCACTGCATCTTAATAGTTTGCATTAAAGCAAAACTCTGAAAATGCTCATTGTGAACTCTACCCCATTTCCTAAAGTAAGCAGGAGGTAGCATGCACTTATGAACTGTGCTACAGATGGCAAATAAATAAGCTGAATATGGTCTTCGACATGCTTCGTAAGTTTCTCAAGGACTGCAGCGCACTTGCCAAGTTTTCCAGGCAGTAGTAGTTCATTATGCTCCTGAGATATCTGCCAGTTGCTGAAAAGCAATTATTAAGGTCTTACCTCAGCACACTTTTTTTTTTTTTAAAGGAAAAATTAACAATCAATTTGAAAGTGGCAACAATTCTGATATACAAAATGGAATGAAAGAGTACTCTTAAACACTGGACCATCTTCCTTTGAAAGATACAAGATAATGGGAAAAAAATTAGCTCACTTTTATCCTATTAACTTTTTTATTTTCATGCCACTAGGCCATTATTCTTTCCCATTTTATGGTCTAATTTTGTACGCATTTAAAATAGCCAATTTCCTAGTTTCAGACAATACACTTCAGTATGAAAACTTCTTTATCTGACAAACTTCACATTTAAACTGCCCACCATATGCTGGAAAAGAAGTCCGGGACATTGTGAACATCTTTATTGTACGAGGAGCACAAAAAGTTAAGGCTGAAAAGCAAGAGAGCTGACAATACATTTACACACTGAGCTTCCACGAAATCATGAAAGCTGAAATGCTTCAGCCAAGCTATATTCTTCTACCCAGGTTAGCAGTTTCAAAAGTACAGGACTTGTGATCCTGAATTCATTAGGTGCTCATGAAAATCTGCATAGCTGCCTACATAAACTTAAGGACCAAATTTTAAAACTTTTTAATATATTAAAAAATTGTTCCAAGTATACAAACAGGTCCACAATAATTCTGTTAGTCTACCAGGCCCCAAAAATTTAATAAAAAGGAAACTTTAGACCCTGATATTAAAACATGTGTAAATCCCACTGGATTCAGTGACTACTCATAAATCATTAATTTAAGTATTTACAAAACAGGATTTTAATTTTCAATAATTTTGTTTAACAGAAGAGGTGCCTATTGCAGTATTGGGATTTAAAACAAAAAAAAATTCTTTAATTCCATACATTGTAACCTTTATGCAATGTATGTAGCACATAGCAACAAAACTAGCTTCAGTGCATAACCTCAACCTGATTACCTTAAGATGCAGTTTTAAATATTTAGATAAACTTGATATACAAGTATTCTACCCTCTCTTAAAATGAAGTCATATGTGGGTTTTTTATTTTTATTTTTTTAAACCCTAGGTATTTACATTAGACAAAATATACCGTCCTGCCAATAAAAACTCTTTTCTCAGAGCCTAGACTGAACCAATGGTCAGCTTTGCACTTAGTTCCTTTATACTTTCAGTGTTACTGCCTTTCAGATGAAATGTATAAAACGGACCCCTCAGTAATTAAAAGGCCTCAAGGAATTTATCTCAGGAGTATAAGATGCTTCTTGTTTCAATTAAATCCAGGGGATTATATTTTATCTACATTCTCCTGTAGTTTCAATTAGAGTCTTTGGCTTTTGTCTTAAACAAATTTATAGTTCTATTGTGTGCCTTTAAACAGCTGCAGCACTCCACTCCAGACCCCCTTTCTATAATGGACATAATTATTGTTGCTAGATAAACTGAGCAGTCACTTTTGGATCCATATAGGTAATAGGTCTACTACAACAGCAATATACTGTGAAGTCAAAACAGTATAAATATAATTAAATACAATTAATAGCTAACCTGTTTGCGTTATATTAAAAGGACATTAAATCCTTAATTCCATGCCACTTAGAAAGAAAAAGATCCTAAAAATGTTGATGGTTGTGACTTCTCAGATTCTTGCTGCTTCTCAGTTAACTAATGCTTAGTACTTCTTTCCCTCGCCTCTGGGTCTCCTTTCTCCCAACTTCCGTCTCCATGCATCTTGTACCTGCCTCACCCCGGGTTTTTTTTTTACATTTCCCTTCCCTTCTCTACCACAACAATTTTGCCTGTTCACACTGTTTCAGAGACTTCCTTTTTTTGTGAGAAGCCCTTAGCAGTATATAGAATGATTGCTCAACGTGACTGTGCTTGTGCTCCAGCACGGTAGCACTTTTCTAGTAGCACTGGCAGCAGTAAAATGAACCTGACACTGCTCAGACAATTTAAGTCAGCATAATGCTACTGCTGTGGGCACTCAAAAGAAAAAGTGTCACTGTACAGCAGTGGTCTCCAACCTGTTTAAGTAGGAGATCACCTTTGGCATTTAAAAGCAACCCAAAATCTACCATGCACAGCCACCATCCTCCCTCCCCCATGCCCAGCAGGTACGTCTGTGGGAAAGGAAGGGAGGGTCAGATTGAAGTGGAGAAAGAAAAAATTATTTGGGGGTATGCATCCCCAGCAGGTAACCCACCCGGCCAGGGCCCCACTCAACTTACCCCTGCTCCTGCCTCTGCAGCACTGTCCCTCACCATGGGGGCCTTGATCTAGCCCCTGCCCCTTCCCTCTCCATGAACTGACCTGCTGGGCTGTGACACACGCAGGCATGCACATGGGCACTCAGCCCCCCACCCCAGCCTCGGATCAACTCCAAGAGGCTTCAAGATCTACCACAAGAGGCTCCAAGATCCACTGGTTCGTGACCACTGCTGTACAGAATTTACAGCTAGAATACATCATATTTATTGGCATACCACATGCACCTTTTTCCCCAAAACTTCACTATTAAAAATCAGGGTGCATGTCTTAAGAGGAGGGACTGGTTTTCACGCTGGTATGTCAGCAGGGGGCTGTGCTGGGCACTGGCTCTCACTGGGCTGAACCCTTCAGCTGCAGGACCAGAGCAGAGTCCAGTGGCCAGCATTACTGCCCCTGCCCCGCTGCAGAGACAACAGAGGGTGTAATTGCTGGTAGTGGACGGGTCGATGTTGACCTGGGAGGGTGCGGGCAGCAGAGTCCCCCAGGGCTCGGTCCTTGGGCCAGTGCTGTTCAACATCTTCATTACCGACCTGGACAAGGGTGTGGAGAGCACCCTGTTCAAGTTTGCTGATTACACCAAGCTCTGGGGTAAAGTGAATCCATTGGCAGGCAGGGACCGCATCCAGGCAGACCTGGATAGGTTGGAGAAGTGGGCGGATCTGAACAGGATGCAGTTCAACAAGGACAAATGCAGGGTGCTTTACCTGGGGAGAGGGAACCAGCATTATGGTTATAGGTTAGGGGCTGACCCTCTCGGCAGCACAGAGGCAAAGAGGGATCTTGGAGTCAGGATCGACTCCAGGATGAATATGAGTCACCAATGCGATGAAGCAATAGGCAGAGCCAACCGCACCCTGTCATACATCAACAGGGGCATCACTAACAGGTCCAGAGAGGTCTTGCTCCCCCTCTATGTGGCTCTGATCAGGCCGCAGCTGGAGTACTGTGTCCAGGTCTAGGCGCCGCACAAGAGGGACGTGGAGAACCTGGAGAGGGTCCAGAGGAGGCTACTCGTATGGTTGAGGGCCTCTGTGGCCAGCCCTATAAGGAGAGGCTGAGGGACCCGAATCTCTTCAGGCTCCACAAGAGGAGACTGAGGGGG
This sequence comes from Crocodylus siamensis, assembly GCF_052110815.1. Lineage (NCBI taxonomy): Eukaryota > Metazoa > Chordata > Crocodylia > Crocodylidae > Crocodylus > Crocodylus siamensis. The sequence goes on from NC_143403.1 coordinate 52,611,809, forward strand.
GATCTTGTGGCTGCCTGCAACCTTATCAGGGGCCACCAGCAGGGACTAGGGGAAAGTCTGTTCACCAGGGCCCCCCTTGGAGTCACCAGAAACAATGGCCACAAGCTGAGGGAGGGTAGGTTTAGGTTAGATATTAGAAAGAACTACTTCACTATAAGGGTGGCCAGAGCCTGGAATAGGCTTCCCAGAGAGGTGGTGCTCTCACCTTCCCTGGAGATTTTCAAGAGAAGACTGGATAGACATCTGGCTGGGGTCTTATGACCCCTGCCACCCCCAGTGCTCCTTCCTGCCCATGGCAGGGGGTCGGACTAGATGATCCATCTAGGTCCCTTCCCACTCATTGATTCTATACTCACAGCAACTGCCAGTTGGGCTCCCTACAGAACAGAGGCAACTGAGGTATGATGACAGGACTCTGCTCCTGCTCCATGCGGCTGAAGTGTTCAGCCCAAGGTGATCTGGTGCCAAGGCAGCCAAGACTGAAAAAAATCTTTTTTTCCTTCATTCCACCTTCCCAAAACAAGATGCACATCTTATTCTGAACTGTGTGAATAAATATTGCACTTATTTTTTTGAATTGTCCTGCTCAGGTGCTTCATAACAATGCCAGATATCACAGAATTGTCTTGATCCTGTGCAAAATTTAAAATCACAACATGATGCTCTTTTCAATTTGATATAAATAATTTCAAGCTATAGCAAACTAATGTAATTTTTCAGTGAGCTTAATGTCTCAATTTATTATTCTCTCTGGATGCAGTAAGTAATATAATGTTGATACCTGAATTGTGTGTAAATAGGCTACATCCTTTTAGAAAAAAACTGGAACTAAGCTACAATTTCTTTCTAATAAAAAGATCACTTAAACACTTAAGTTGTACACTGCATTTGAAATACTAAATTAACTACATTTCATAAGGGGAAAAGCATACATTATAGAAGCTTAGCTGAATAAGTAGGAATGTCACAAGTGCCTTCACTTAGAACAGGTGCCTCATAAAAAATTAACATCAGTGCAATAGCTTGATGCAGTACTTCTGAGCCATCTCTTTAATTATACATGAACGCATTGCTACCTGCATAAAACAGACCTAGAGATGCACAGAAACCATCTCAGTTCTGAGATTTCACAGGTTACATTGCCAAGTAAACAATCTGGTACTCAAAAACATAAATTTTGTAAAAACTGGAAGATGACAATCGTGGTGTATTTAAGCAGGATAAAGTGAGAATAGCACATCAATATACAATGAGAAACATCCAAAAATTATATGGAGAAAAAAAAAATGAATACAGTGGCATTTATCTGAACTAGTGTGCAAGATTTATTACCCTGTAGTCGCTCTGGTAGTAAAGACTACAAATAAAGAAGCTTATGATCCAAGCCAATGAGTTGACCTTGGTTTTGGTTTCTTACTGTATGTTTTTGATTCCACAGTGATCTGGAAATCCTGCAAGCAAGGCTTATGGTGTTAGGTAGCTGAGCAGCCTGAGAACATCAACAGAACAGTTTATAAGTGGTGTAACTGACAGTATTTATTAAGGGAAATTACGTCTGTACAGAGTAACAGTCCATTTTTAAGTGAAAAAGGGATCTATAACACAATGACTAAAACAGGAGAAAGCCACAATACAGAAAGGTTTGAATCAATGGACAACAATAAGGAGAAACTAAAAGGAAGTATAAGGGTGTGCAAGAACATGAAAGTGCCTCTTTATAGCTAAGCTAGAAATTTGAATCATATAAACTTCCACTGAAATTATAGAATACATAGGTATCAACTATATTACCAAAGACATTAGATTTCCATTCTTTGACAGCACATAAATGCAACAAACCAAAAATATGGGAAGAGTCAAAACAGACGCAAAACTTGAAAACACACCTTATGGTGCCATAGCCCAAAAAAACATGGATGCAAATGAACTTCCAAGCCTTGTAAACAGTCTCTTTTAATATGAAGTACTGAAATAAAAAACCACTCCTCCACTCAGGCTGCAGAAGTACATCCAGTTTGCAACTGAAAGGGCATGTTATTCCTATCTGCAAGCTCTGCAACCTAGATGTGGGAATTAAACATTATACTGGGTTCCAATTTGGGTATGTTCTTCAAGAAGGGAAATCTGATCTTATTTCAATTTTTGAGAGGCATACACTCAGAACCACCCAACAATCATTAAGTTGCATAACAGCTTATATAACTGTGATGTTATCCTTGTTACCATTGTGCTACCTCTCCCTTTCCTCTCTCCCTTTTCAAATCGAACTCACTTGTTACAGCTTGTCTCCTTTTAGGCTCTTATCCTGTAACAAGATCTGCATGGCCAATTCTCTTATACCGCAGAATCCCACAGTTTTAAGCGTGGCATTGTGGGCACTAGTTGACTGTCTATGGTAACTGACTCCACTCTCCCCCCGCCATTCAGATAGCTTCTAATTACTGGATTTTTCAATTATGTACATTAGTACATATTCTAATTATACAAGGAAGTCCAGTTTTCCACCAAAATTTAAAATCAACAACGGAAATCACAAGCAACCTAAGACCATTTTAATTCTGTTTTGCAGGGTTTTTTGTAACCCATGCAAAAGATTTCAAACACCTTTTCAGAGCTTAAATGCATATAGACTGTTACAACATTAACTGAAGCAGTTGCAATCTTTCACAGTAGAGTCAGTTTTACAAAAGAAGAACTTACTGTGCAGTTCACGATGTATCACATCTACTAGGTTTGGTTCATCTCCCCACCAGAAAATCCACAGTTCTTTACAATCCGGTTTGACATCACGACGCCACACGCACAGCAAATTGGCCTGCAAGCAGCGGATGAAGCTGAGCAGAATTGGATCATCCTGGGCTGGGGCTGAGATAATAGGACCACAGTCCCCATGACCTTCAAAATTGTATCTACGCCATTTGATGCCCGTGAGTTCAGCCTGAAAAGGGGAAAGAAAGTTAAAACCATTAGGTCATTTTATTTTAAAACTAGTAAATAATCATTGTTTTGTATTATTGCCTCATTGAGTACTCAGTCACTGTGGCCGAACACTTCTATAGCATTCTCTCCCTTGGTTCTAAAAGAACAAGGAAAAAAAAAAAACCCCAGACATTTTGGAAAAAATGCGAAGGAAAGAGTTTTACCCTTAAACTTAATTGTTTCAAAACAACCAGCTTCTTATAACTTCGAGTTGATTCACTGCACTTTTTAAAATATTTATTATTATCTATTATAACACTATCCAGAGGTCCCAAAAGGACTGTTGCCTACTGTGTGAAGTGCTGTACAAGACAGCAGCCCCATCCCAATGATTTTAAGGGTGAATGCTCCGCACACATATAATATGAAGCAACCCTGAGGATCACACTCTACCCTGAACTACACAATCAGTCCTCGCTGTCTGTAGTACCTTGGTATTCAGCACATGCAAAGCACAAAAAGAAAGCAACTAAGGAGCAGACCAATTCGTAGAATGGCCTCACTGGAAAGAGATCTGTCCTGCTCTATCTGTCTTATGCTTCGCCCACAATGTGAGCAGTAGACCTAAGTAGTGGGGAACAGAAGGACCACTGGCTGCCTTCTGAACACTGCCATCTTAATTCAGGTAAATAAACTGTAGGAAAGGGTGGACCAGGAAGAAAGTTTAGTCTCAGGACAGAATGCTCAAGCAAGTTTCTAGGGGACAAGAGAGAACTGTACTGCTGCAAGAGGCAAATCTGGAAAGGTTTTAATATAATTCGTTAAGGTGTTATGCCTACAGAGTGAGCTAGGAGCAGGCATAAACAGCAGTGAAGACACCCTTAAAGTCACAAAACTGGAAAATGTATCCAACAGGAAGGAAACATGCCAACAAGGAATATAGTGAAAAAAAAAACTGGTATAGCCTCTAGTACAATTTCACATATTATGGTTTGTTTCCACCCCCATAACACACATCCACTTAATTTGGGGTAACACAAGGAACAGTCGTAACCAATTAATTAGTAATACCAGGTAAATATAAAAACGCTAAATCACCACATCACCTGGCTAGTCAGGCACGTTTGTTATTTATCAATCACCACGATGAGTCTTAAAAAGGAGGACAGAATAATGGCTTCACAGATTTGAGTACAAGTTTTTTCTACACCAAAAGGGCAGCCCAGGAAAAAGGGGAGAGTTGTTTAAAGGTAAATACTGACTAGTGGATTATAGAAACTGTCACCTTTGCTCTTCTAGTATTCCCAACTTAAACAGTAATTACATTCCTAAGGAAGTTAAACATGGTGAGGTTAACTTGCAAGGGTTTTAAAACAATGAAGGCAAGAGGCCTGTGACTGATGCAGTAGCCAAGGGAGAACAAACAGAGACTCAAAGGTGTTGATGTGTTCAGACTGTTCACAACTGCATTTTGGAACAAATTGAGAACAAGTCTGCAGTAATCAAGGCCAGAAAGGAGGAAAAAGGCAGTAGTCAAAACATGAAATTAGTTTTTCAACAAGAGTTACAACTATGCTAACAGAAAACAAAAAAGGAATGATTTCACAGATGTCATGCAAAAGGAAGTAGAAAGATGTAGAGGTCTGAAAACTGTGGGCCTAGAGAAAGGGCAGAACTAAAAGATGACATCAAGTTTAAGGCCCCTTATTTCCGGGAGGACAGCAGTTCTGCCTAGAATGATACAGAAAAGAGAGAAAACAGATCAAGAGTTCAGTTTTCATGACACTGAGTTGAAAACTGATGATGGGATTTCTGCAGACAGATGACAGAAAGGCTGACATGCTAGATCGGAGGACGGAATATCTAGCTTTGTAAGTATAGAGTTAAGTAGTCAAACTCGGATCAAACACACACACACACACACACAAAAAGGTAAAAATCAGGAAGTCACAGAACCTAGGGAGTTGCCTTATGGAAAGGCAAGAGGGCCAAAAAAAATATATAGAACCCCTCCTTGCTACCCCCCCATCCACAAGTTAGCCCAAAACCCCAGAAACCAAAAAAGGGACAATTTTCAACAAGTATGGAACAGTCAGTTACAGCAAAAAGTTTCAGGAAGTTATGAAAAATTAGATTCGTTATTGAGATTTGAGCAAAGGGATCATTAGGCACTGGTGGAAACAATTTTAAGTGGCATACAGAACATGAAAATCAGATTGCAGACAGAAATGGAGAAAGGCAATGCAAGACAGCAGCTGTCCAAAACACATTTAAGGAGTTCTGAAAATAATGAGGCTTGCAATGAAATAAACTTAAAAAAAAGGTGGGGTTGGGGAAAGAAGAGAAGAGATGAGGTGCGTCTACATGTACTATTAATGTGCATCAATAAACTCTGGCACAATATTGTTGTTCCCAGCGCACCATTTGAACATGCACCTAGGACTGCAGCACGCTGAGGCAGGTCAGAGCAGCCCTGACTTGCAAGGGGCCCAGGGGGTCAGCCTGCCTGTCTGGGGCTGCTCCAAACCAACTCAATATGCTATGGAGGGGCAGGCTGGGGCATGAGGATAGTTCAACGCAGGGCTAGCCAGCAGGTAGCATGCCACAACCAGCTGGATCAGCATCTACACATGCTTTGCTACACAGTAAAAAAACTCTCTAGCAGGATAGTACTTGTAGTTACAGGTTTTAACCTGTTGCAGAGTTTATTAGTTTACTGCAACTTAGTAGGGCTGCATGAGTAGACACTGAGACATTTACTGCAGTGCTAATGAGGCAGCTCCACAGTAAATGTCTTATGCAGATGCACCCACAGAGAAGGAAACAAAAGGTAGCAAAAAGATGGCTATGTTGCAAGTAATGGACTTAAAGAAGGGCCACTTGGTTAAGATGGAAAAAATGGACAAAGTGTAAAAGCGCAGGAGCACGGTCACAGAAGTTCCAAAGATGCCCAGCAACTTGAGAACAAGAACTGAAAGCAGTGGATGGTACAAAGCTGAGAGGCATGATCTCTTAATAGAAAAAAAAAAAAAAAAAAAGGGGGGGGGGGCAGGAATGGAATCACATGTGGCACAGACAGAAGAGTCATTCAACAGTACGGTCCTAGTCTCCAGTTAAGTTTTCCGGACTTAGTCAGGTCAGTTATTGGATGCAAATTTCTTTTTTTGCAACAGTTACACCAGCAAAACGTGACAGTATCCTTTAGCTAAAACAGCTTATTTTGCTCTGGAAGACCAAAAAACTATGACAGCTAAAGAACTTTTTCCCTGTCTACATTTGGAGGGTTTACTAAAAACTTAACAATACCAGAAAACCTTTACGGCAAAAATCAAAACCAAGACTAAGACCTAGAAGAGAGAGAAAAGGTAAAGGAAACCACGATTTTAACTGTGGTAGCTCCTGCTGGCACTAAAACCAGAGGTTCCTGGTGACAGGATCTTGCCCCTTTGCTCAGAGTTAGACCACCTGCCTGCCACATTTGAGATCAAGAAAGAATTTTACCTCATGGTCAGACCAACATGAACGATGGGAAGGGGCAGCATGGTACTCTTTCTTGTATCTCTCATGTTCATTTTAACAATATTAGAGCATTACCCAATATTACGGCATTACCCAAAAATCACCAAGAACCTACAACAGGTAAAGCAGAGAGATGGGGATGTTCTCAATGTGCCTTGTAGTTTTTTGACAAAGTTGTTGGGCAGTTTTAGGAATAGGTTAGACAAGCACTTGTACAGGTTGGTTTGGACAGGGATGCTCCTGCCTTGGGGAGGGGGTTGTACTAGATCAGTGGTCTCCAAACTTTTTTGATTGCGCACCCCTATCAGTAAAAAATTTTTGAGCACGCACCCCCAATATATGTATATTTATATTCACGCACCCCATCAGTAAAAAAATTGAGCACACACCCCCAATATATGTATATTTATTTAAATATACATATAAATAGAAGTTCTAATATTTTCTTTCCGCACCCCAATGGATCATCTTGCGCGCACCCCACTTTGGAGACCACTATACTAGATGACCTCCTGAGGTCCCTTCCAGCCCTAGTTTTTGATTAATCTGTGAAGGAGGAGGGAGCTAACAATAAAAGAGCAGGGACAAGCAATAGATGTTCAAGCTGTGTCTTTTTAATGAACTTGCACTATATTTTGTGAAATATTTTCCTGTACTACCAAAGCTTCCAATTACAAAATGTAGGGTCAATGGAAGAAGCAATGAAAAATTCAAGCATTCTACATTTTTGGTTTCAGTTCATTTCATCAGTTCTTCTTACTCACAAAAATAAAGTTTCAAGTAACTTTAAAATATTATATTTCTACTATTCCTCCACAAATACCAAATAATATCTGGTGGCTGTTACTGAGGTAAATCAGTATTATGCAAGATCAGATTACTAGACACCCTGCTCAAATTATGTTAAAAAAGTGTAAATAGGTAACTGCTTCATATAAAAAGTACAAAAATAAGGAAAAGGATTAGTGGAAAACAAAAAACCAGCAATCTTGTTCTAGTAGCATAAAAAGCAGATGTGCATACTGGGACTAATGAGTTTTGTTGGCTTTAAAAACAATTACAAGGGAACAGAACTAAACTAAATTGGCATTCATCACAGTTTCTTTAAAATGCTAGATTCTTTTAACCTGTTACAAGTAAATTTACCATAGTTTGAGTTTAATTAGGATGTATACATAAACATGAATACTACTACCACTTTTATGCATTACAGTTGCAGCAAAGGCACATCCTTACAGTTCTTTGAATATAATTTAATATAAGACACAACAAGAGAAGATGCTTTGTTTTATTTAAATATGCAATGGAGGTTGAATTAACCAAGTCTCAATATGAGCATCCAGTGTCAACCTTCAGTTGGGCTATCACTTAATATATTTACGTATATGAAACAGGGTGGTTTCACTTCTGTGTTCAACTGAACATTTTTTTTGGTATTTAGTTTCTGATAAAAAAAACAAACAAATGTAAAAATAAAAGCACATTTAAATTTTTAAAAGTAAGCTACAGGCTCAGGCATTTATAGTTAAGTATTAGCTGATTAGAAGATTATATTAGAAGTATTCATTGGTTTAGTGCCTTAAACTGCTGCACTGAGAATGCAATATTTTTCAAAGTGATGCTTACATTAATACTTTTAGGGATATATTTTATGTACATAAATATTATTAAAATAGTAATAATAAATGAGGCACTATTAATATTTCACCATGGTCTTAATATACACACAAGAATGCTTATTATATTACAGAAGGCATAGTGCCGAGTAATATTTGAAATTTATTATAGGAAGCTTTTTTAAAAATAAAAATCTCTTCATAAAAAATAAGCCTTTCGGTGTCTTCAGAGAAGCCTGTAGTGGTGATAAATAGGTGTTTCCTGTTGCACTGACAAAAAAATCCCAATCATGCAAGTTGGTCCAATAAAAGGTACGCAAACAACTCCTTGTCCCATCTAGTTTCTTTTCGAAGTGTGTCTTATCCTAATCAGTGAGTTAGTCCTTGTTTTAATGACTGATGAATACTTCTAAGAGCTGCCAACCATACAAAAGAGCCCCCCAAATACTAGAATTATATAGGATTTAATATTTATTCAACACAATTTCAGTCTGCAATTTTTACACACAATGTTCCTTTGATTATATCCATTTCATAATGTCCCTTTGGCAATGTCCCCTTTCATAGGAATCAGTAAATACTTAGTATAAAAGCTTCCCAAGAGGTCATAGCCAGGGTTATCCAGTCCCACTCTGATGTCCAAATCTCCCTAACCATGCTGTAATGCCTACTAATGCACATCAGCAAGGCCCCCACTGATCAAGGTACAGTGCAGCAGGAGTTCTTTCTTACAGCACAGAGGCTAGGATTTCTCTCTTCTGAAACATGCCATTGAAATGAAAAAGCTAGAGTTCTCAGTTGATTCTGTCATCTATTTAATTTTAAATAGACATCCCCATTCTTCTGGGAACAGCATCCTGAAAGCTGATAGTAACTCCGGCCCAGGCAGTTCTACGTACAACTTAGAATTTGGTCAGAAATTGTGTACATAGCTAGACTAGAGGGTGTGTTGCCCCTACCTTTGTTTTTTTTTTAAACCCAAGTTAATTCGACTGCCAAATACCACAATTTAACCAGTTGGAATATGCTATTCTGGATGTTAGAATCACTTGTGAGTTACTAGAACAACAGGCAAAATGTGCTAGCTAACTGGAGTTAACTGATAACCAATTAACTCAAGTTGAAACTCCTGAGAAAGTTTCTAGAACAGTGGTTTTCAACCTTTGTTCATCTGTAGACCCCTTTGGAAATTTTGACTGGAGGTACAGACTCCTCTGAATGGTAAGTGTTGGTATCTGCACTTTTGATCACAGTCATCTTTCATGGACCCCATAGACAGTACGCGGACCCCCAGGGGTCTGCAGACCACAGGTTGAAAACCACAGTGGTTTCCAACCTAAGGTCTGCAGACCCCTGGGGGTCTACAGACTATGTCTAAGGAGTCCACGAAAGATGACTATGGTCAAAAGTATGCAAATACCCACACTTGCCATTCAAAGAAGTCTGTACCTCTAGTCAAAATTTCCAAAGGGGCCCACAAATGAAAGACGGTTGAAGACCACTGTTCTAGATCATTTAAAAAAGAGTGAACAGAAAAGTCCCAAAAACAGGGAAGTGGAAAGCCAGAAATGAGACATTGGAGGGATTTCTCAAGTTTTTCAAGACATGGGCTTAATGAAGACTCCTGGGAAGTTGTTCCTGTTTGGCCAGGAAAACTGTAGAGAACAAAACAGTTACTCCAGTAAATAGTTACTCATACACAAAGCTGATCCTACTGGGGACAGATCTTCCACCTCCACCCCTCCAGAGATCTGGCCCTAGGACGATCCAGTGTTTGCAACTATAAAAGATCTAGAAGAAAAACTAATGTTAGCAAGACACTGTTTGTGCATATAACTGTATCATATGTTGCATATACATTCTGGACATATTCTCTCTGACAGGAGTTTAACTGGTGAATCTAGGATAGGAAAGAAGTCACCTTCTTCACCTTTCCCCTTGCCCACCCCAAGCTACACCTCATACCTCGAAGTATAAGCAGCTCCTTCCAATAATAAAATCTAAGTTACATCATAATCTTTCAAATGTCTACTTCAAAATTCTCCTATTCCATCCACATTTCCTACCATTAGGTCGCTCAGGTGCTATGTCTGCAGCCTGTTACTGTGACTAATATAAACTCATGCTCATCTGTCTGTACCTTTCTCAACAGAGTTAACTGAAGCAGTTCTAGTATGGTCCCATGTTGACACAGCAAGTAAGGAACCTGGATCACAACTGTGGTTCCTGAGAATGAGCCCAGTACCACTGTCGGCACAGACTGCATTGTCCAGATTCAATCGGCTATCAGCTGCTTTGGTTTCTTTTGAAGGATGTTTACAGAATGCATGACAACCAAATACCACTGTTACTAACTTGGGCTTCTCTAGAGACTATAGCAGCAGGGGTAGGCAACCCCCAGCATGGGTGCCAGAGCATGGCACACAAAGGTATTTTGCTTGGCATGCATGCCCCAGGGCCAATGGCAGGGAAAGCGCTGCCACAACAAGGATTGGGTCCATCACGGCTCCCATACCATCTGCCCCAGCACACCAACATCTTACAAATCAGGGTTCTGGGTGTTTTTGAAAACGCTGCCAACCCTGCTATAGAAAAAATCTGCAAAAATGACCTGAAGACCAAAGCGAACACTTCTGGAAACCCAGTCTCTGTCTCATGATCCTAAGGATCCTGCCACCTTTCTGTTAGTGTGGTAGAAACAAAGCACTCTCCTGACCTCAGCTGTGGGCAAACTATTACAGCCGACTGCAGAGTTCTTAGAAGCTTCCTGCGCCTTTATTGCCACTCCAGTCCCAGTGAGCTGGAATGACGATATTCCTAACAAGCACCAGACCCAGCCTGTGGTGCAACTACAGAAAACACACTAGAAAATAATATTTGAAGATGACTTAAGGGTATATAGTGGTCATACAGAGCAACAATCCAAAGAAAATGCTCACACTCACTGCTTCAAAGCAGCTACTATAAGTCTGTCACGGGACTGTCAAACTTATCTGGCTTAGACAGGGAACATGTGGAACTTCTGAAACTGCATGAATAATTTAGTAACCAAGAGAGAGCAAACCATCTCAGCCAATCCCAATCTTGATGTTCCTGGCAGGAAACAATAAAAAAACCACATCAAATGTAAAAAAAAAAGCAAGGTACAGGAAGAAAGTATAGTACCTGATAACAGAAGCACTACACACACCTAACAACATGGCAACAGGGGTGAGCCCTTTGGCAACAATAAAGTCTAAGAAAGTTTAACAAAATGGCAATAAATGCAGATTGGCTTCACCTCAGAATAAGAAAGGTATCTAACCATTCTCCACTGAACTACCTGAAAAGTCTAAAACTTGGCCTGATTTCTCCAGAAATGCTACTACACATACTAAAGCCCAGTTTTTATGTCTTGTATCATCCAAAGTCAAATAAGACATGTGAAAAGTTAGTGCAAGCAGCTATTCCAAAAATCAGGACAGGACTGCTTCTCCCACCTAGATATCATCCAATATTTCTCCTGAGCTATTCTTGCAAACTTTTGGAAAGACTAATTTTTGCAAAGAATCATACCAGTTGTACAGCAGTTACCATTCAGCCATCTAAATGGTTCTTGCTCTCACCACCTTATTAGACTACAGCTTCAAATATTTCTAAACTTGACAGCAGTGTACAATAAGCATCTGACAAACTACCTGCTGGCCAAGATAGCAAAGATGTTACCTTGATGAACTGTTCAGGCTACAGAAGTAATGCTTCTTGATCACATTCCAAGTAATGTACAGCAATACATTTAGCAGAAAGGAGCCAGACAGGCACACTCCTCCAGGGATCTCTTCCGATTTCCCTGCATCTACCCCTAACGTAAGTAAGTAAGGTCTGTATCAAACAATCTCAAGGCTGTTCAAGTATGCAGATCTCTCTGGTTTTGAGATAGATTTATTAAAAAACCACAATATGGCACCCACTTGCAACCATTCCAGAAAGTAGAGAATTAAGTCCAATTTCTTAAAAACATCATTATGCCACCATCACTATCGCACAAGAAATTTAAGGAATCAACTTCTTGAAAGGATAACAAGTAGCACGTGATCCAAAGCCAACACACCAAGGCACAACTCTCCCATATATACTGACAAAAAACAAGTGCTACTTCTTTAAGGCAGGTAAGTAGATTTAAAGGGGCCTGCTAAATGAGCTTGCAGATTCACCTGGGGAAGTAAAAACCCCAAACACTGTGCAGATCAGCATTAGCTTTCTGGTACTGAGAGAATGCTGTACTCACCACACTAGTTTATATACAACTTAGACAATGAGAATTGCCAAGAGAGATTTTAAGATCACCAAACAGCTACTAGTCCTTTCTAATATACCATCCCCTAACATCAGGCATCATAGGTTAATAAAGAACTTCCTTCACAACATCCAGAACTGTCAGTTTTCAAAGATATGTGAAAAGCACCTCTTCATTGTGGGCAATAACCAATCTGTAACCAAGCACCTCCCAAAGACAAACACCATCACATTAAGACAGGCAAAATGGAAATTAGCAACTTACTTTATAAGAAACTTCCTCCTTGGCATATAACCTGATCAGTGACTGCCTAGCTTCAGATTTCCTCCCCATTTCTGGCACAAGTCCAATTTATTTCAAATGAGCAATGGTGCAGTATGCAACAAATGAACACACCTGAGGACAAGAACAGCTCTTTCACAGTTGCTGTGCAATTGAGGACAGATCACACCTTAACTGCACCACACTGCATGGCTATTCAGGGTTTAAAATACAATGGGGCTCAGGGAGGCTGAGTCCCTCATAAGAGACAAGAACTTCAGAAAAGAAGGGCATTTTATTTTCTACCAAATCACTGGATTGGGAAATCACGTTTTTCTTTCAATAGATTTAGCAACTACATTCTCCGAGACATCTTTATTTATTTCTTCCTGGAAAAAAAAAAAAGAAGAAAGGTTCTGATGTCAGTGTTTTTCAATCATGGACTTCCCTAATTCACCAAGAATGTGGAAGCTTTTTCCAACAATCAGCCTTCTGGGAAAGTAAAAACAATTGTGATCTTGTGTTTTCCTTAAAATCCTCATTGTATGAGACTACAGCTCATAAAATGTCAGTTGTCTGATTTAATGTAAATCATAACTGGATTAAGTAGACTTAACAGTATGCAGACAGAGATCATCATGGTTCCTAGGATCCACACAAGCACCAAATGATGTGGGTCTAACGCTTACAGCAATATCAACACTTGTTGGCACATTTTTTTATTTATCAGGAATCACTGTTGGAGTCAGAGGAAACTCAGTGGTGTACTTCCAAAAACATAGATAAGTCGCAGCAATTTAAAACAAACAAACAAACAAAAAACACCACCATGATTCATGCTAAAGTTTCATCCAGCATATAATGAACCTCCAGTATCATTAAAGTTTCACATTTCCAGAGTCATTTCAAGGAAATGTCCACAAACTGAATTTATTAGAATTCAAGGATGGATAGATATCAAACATACCTGAATAGGGGTGTACCAATAAAAATTTTTTTGGGCCGATACTGATGGCCAATTACTGACCCACCACATTGGCCAATACCAATCTGATTGCCGATATGCACAGCCTAGCAGCTTGGAGAGCAGTGTCTAGCTGCTAAGTCTGTTGGGTGGAGAAAGAGGCATAGGGGTTGCAGATCGAGGCCACTGCAGTGAAGGAGGGAGTGGGACTGGGACTGGGGCATGGGCTGCTCAGCTGGGGCAGAGCACAGGATGGAGCCAACAGCTCATGGGGGGGGGTACAGTACTGGGAGGAGGGGCTAGAGCCACCACTGTAGCCCCCCCCCCATAGCCACTGCCCACCCCTCCCCACCTGGCGCAGCTGCTAGGAACAGCCCAGCACAGCCCTCGGCCCCGAGCACACAGCAGGCAGCCCACCCTCACCCTACACACAGATCTGGGGGTCATATGCCCCCCCCATGCCTCCCACAGGGGCAGAGCCACCCCCATTCCCCCTGCAGACAAGCTGCCAGCTCCATCCCACGCCCTGCTCCAGCCCCAGCCCCACTCCCTCCCTCATCGCAGGGACCTCCATCTGCCCTCCCACCCATTCCCCTCCACAGACTTTATCAGCTGGATGCTGCTCTTCACACTGCCAGGCTGCACTCACCATTTATCGGCAACATTATCAGCCACATCAGTCAAAAAAAAGCCAACTGCTGATAATGTCAATTTTCCTTTTATTGGTGTCAATATGATATGGACCAATGTATCAGTGCAACTCTATACTTGAGGCTTTGTTAATCCTGCACAGCCTTATTGTAACATAGAACGTATTTCCTCAAAGCCATATTTCTTCCATCATGCTGTGTTGCCACAAGAAGCTTTTTGGGAAGGTACATGTGCCATTAATCACCTCATTTGAGAGTCTTCCACACAGATTTCTACCTTTATATAGTACATTTCAGAATGGACAATCTTATACAAAACAGTGTGCTTCTAGGCAATCAAACTCTGGACTGTAACACAGAAACCCAAATGTCTGAAGAGACAGCATGCCATGATAACCTCTTTTTCTTTTTTCTTTTTTTCGGTAACTACAAATGCAAGTTAGAGGAATGCTACATTAACATGAAAAGTGAATATAAACACAGATTTGTGTAGCATTTTGGGAAAAGTAAATTGCAAGGATTGGGCTTTATAAGAAGGATGAGCATTTCTGAATTACTAATTTTCTGGTCACTTAGTTCTGTCTCTAGATAAGCATGGGTTGCTAGATTCACTAATATTTTTATGACCTGTATTTATCAAAAAGCACCCAGAACACAGGATAGGTGAATCTGTTTTCCTCTGACATGTAAGCTGAAACAAAATTATATTTGCATTGCAGCAAATGCAGTAAACTGAAAAACTGCGGTTTTGCCAATTTCTAAATTAAAATTGGGTAAACATATCTAAGGAGCTATCTGAAACTCAAAATAATAAAAACAGCTTATTACAGAGACCTCAACAGAAACCTTAACACATGGGTTTTGGGGTTTCCATTCCATTCCAATGTGCTTCTTTTGACATTCTGTATAAAATTCTTAACCTACTACAAGGAAAGTGACAATAAACTATATATTCAGGTCACCCTGCCATATCTGTAACAATAAGAGAGTGTCGCTAGCTTTCTAAAGTCCTACTAAGTTTGCAACAGTTTAAAATTTGTCAGGTTGGGATGTATGTTAATAGAAACATCTTTAAGGCAGGAGTAGGCAAAAGTTCAGCCCATAGGCTGGATAAGGCCTGTGACAGACTCCATTTCCCAGCACCCCCGCCTGTACCACTCTGGCCGATCTCCATAGAGTCCCCATGACTGGTGGGGCCGTTACAGCATGGAGCCATGACAGCCCAGAGCTCTCAGGGTCTCTATGGAGACCAGCCCAAGCGGCACTGGCAGAGCTTGCAGCTGAGCAGGGAGCTGTGTCCAGGCTGAGATCTTGAGGCAGTGATAGCGAGGGTCAGAGCCAGGGCAGATCTCGTGGGCAAGGATGGGCAGGCAGTGGATCACAGCTGTGCCCCAGCTCCAGCTTGTGTTGTCACCTCCACAAGAACCTGGCCCTAGCTCTGGACACAGCAGGGTGCACAGCTGTGCACCCTGCCAGTGCCACTCAGGCTGGTCTCCATAGAGGCTCTGTGCTGTCATGGGCCCACCAGTCCCGAGGTCTCCATGGAGACCAGCCCGAGTGGCACAGCCAGGGGCTGCTGGGAAATGGAAGTCCAACCATTTTGCCCACCCTTGCTTTAAGGGATAAGCTCCCCAGGCAGAGTGGCAGAAAACTGTGAATACTGTCGTTGTGCACAGGCAGTTACAACAACAAAAGAATAAAGTAGATTTCTTGCAAAATGATGTAATACGTTGCATTTTTTTAATCTTTTCCCATGACAGGCTGCATCTCAGTTTGTGTTGGTTGGCAGTGCATGCAGCTCCTTATACAATATTTTAGACTCCTACTTTGCTTTTGTTTGAGTTTGCAGAGTGTTTGAGGTGCC
Source organism: Crocodylus siamensis (assembly GCF_052110815.1). Lineage (NCBI taxonomy): Eukaryota > Metazoa > Chordata > Crocodylia > Crocodylidae > Crocodylus > Crocodylus siamensis. The sequence goes on from NC_143403.1 coordinate 52,627,878, forward strand.
CTCTGAACTAACTGAACACTTTGCAAGTTTATTTATTCAGTTAGTTACAAGTATGTGTGTTGCTTTAAGGACAGAGCTTCCAAGACACGATATGGGCAAGGTACTGCGAAACTAACCTTGTTAAGCTCAGCCAGTTGGAGCTGGTATACAATAAGGCAGATATCTTGGAAGCACCTTGGCAACAAGGGCTAGATCCACAGAAGGATTCAGGTCCAGTGTTTAGGAATTTAAATCTAAAGCAACAATCCTTAGAACCCACAGGCACTGAATTCCTGCTTCTATGCAAGTTTTCACCAGCAAAGGTCCCTACGTACCAAGAGTTCTGCTTCAGCACGCATCTGCAAGATGCTGAGATGCTCAGTGAATTCTCATGTTTAAATTCCATCAAATCCTAACAACCAAGCGTCCATCCCTCACCCCAACAACCTACATTAGGTCCTAATATACACCTTCCACCATGAACACTAAGCAACAATAAATGCTCATTCTCTCTTGCCCACTGAAACTTAAATTCTTCTACACAAAGAATATGTTCATAGGCCAGTGGGAGCACGGATGTTGACAGTGTCCCCTACTCCAAAACGGCCTGCCTAGTGTTTAGGGGGATTTATATGGGAAAAAAGGTTTTGAACTTTGCAAGCAGATGGAAAAAAAAAAGAACCTAGGCCGTCCATATCTGGGGCTAGTGTTCCAACCACTAACTTTATGGACCAATGGACTTCTATTAACTCAGTATCTCTTATGAGCAGGGATCCTGGTTTTCTCTGATGAAAAAAAATAGATAAATCACAAATTCTCTGATAAAACCCCCAAAATCCATTCTTAAAATTAAAAGCCCCTGCAGCCCCCCTAGCCCTGCTGGTACTCCTCACCTGCCCCTCAACAACCCCCCAGCCCTGCTGATGCCCCTCACTCACCCCCAAAGTCTTCCAAACCTGTTAGTGCCCTTCATTACCCCCACAACAGCCCCTCACCCTACTCATGCCTCTTGCCCCCACCCACAGCCCCTGACCCCGGCCCTGCTGAAGAGGCCCCCCAGCTGTCAGGGCTATGGGACCAGGGACCCAAGTCTGCAGCTCCCTGCCCCCAACAGCAGGCAGCTGCAGCATGAAGCTAGCTCCCCCACTGCTCCGCCTGCTCGGGTGGGGGCGGGGCCAGCTCCTGGCTCCCCGCAGCCCTGCTGGTACCCCCCACCCATGATCCACAACCCCCTGGCCCTTCCAGAGGGGCCCCCAGCAAGTCCCACTTACCTCAGGCTCCAGGAGCAAAGAGTGAAGCTGAGCTAAGTGGAGCTGTGGCTGACTGAGAGCCTCAGGCCCTGCTCTTCCTCCTCCCGGCAGGGCTGGGGTTTCCCACCCTGTTTGCAAACAGCTCTTGCGGGCTGGACCTCAACCAGCCTGTAGAGCTGTTTGCAAAAGCATGGAATCCATGGGTTTCTCTGCTAAACGGAAAAATCCACATTTTCTGTTTTTCCATGGGAAACAGAAAACCAGAATCCCTGCTTACGAGTTACCATGCACCAAAACTGGGTGGACAAGTGGAGAAGAATATGCTGTTTATAAGCCATTTATCATATTTACCCTTTTAACAATGGAGGGGAGGGAAGAGTCCCTCATACTTGATTCCAAGATGAGGCAGCAAGGGGACACGCAGATGCTGTAGCTCTGACCCGGACCTCAGGTCAAGCCCAGAGCCACAGCTGCTGCCACCCCCCCTCCCAATGGTTTCTGCCCCCACCTTCTCCTTTCCCCCCTTGAAGCCTCAGGCCCCCAGTCTTCCTTCACATCTCTCCCCCCACCCCCCAGCCTGTTCCCTCTCTCCCCCATCCCTCTATTTCCCCTTGCTCTGGTGATGGCTCTGGGAGTTGGAGCTGCCATTCCAATGCTACCAGGCTGAGCTGCCACCATACAGCCTAGACTCCAAGCTGGAGTGAGGACAGAGCCTAACAGAGCAAAGATAAGTGGCAGAAAGGAGGAGTGGTAGCAGGGGAGTAGAGGGAAATGCAGAGGAGCCCAAAGCTGCAGGGAGTGGGCAGCAGATGGGGCAAATGATGCAGGGAGCCCACAGAAGTGGGCAAGTTGCTTGACCTAACCCCACCCCCACAACATGCTTCCTGCACGCCCTCCTACAATGACCTATCCGCTCCTGCATCCCCACCACAAAGAGGGGCACGAATTTAAGACAACATTCTGATAATTAGGTTATGGGAAGTTATAACAAACATAGAACATGTTCTATGTACAGAATCTAATTATTGGATGGTCATGTTAAATGCAGATCATGTTCAGTTAAATATGGTACCATGGCCTTGCACGATATCTTCAGTTATGTATGGTACCAGTCTGAGAACTACTTAGGGTAGGGTACATATTAGGTAGGAGAAGCAGTGCCCTGTCCAGCTTGCCCCCTGCCTCCAGCCCCAGTCACGAGAAGCCAGGCCAGAGTGATGCCAATATGGAACTCGTTTCCATTTTCACCAACTGGCTGGAATGGCCTATGAAATCTGGAACTGTCCCAGCCAAGCCAGGACATATGGTCACCCTAGAACTACTGCACTATTGCACTGCATAAAAATGGTGGCAGCATCTTCTCTTCCTGCTGCATTTTGACAGAAAGGCATGGCAACCATTACAGTTTTAAAGGACGGGCTTAGGTACCTGATTCTACAACAACTCAGCACTGTAAACCTGAAGTGGAGATAGTGGCCTAAGCCCCACAGAGAGGCAGAACCTGAAGGCATCCATACTTCTCCTATCATAATTTCTCACCAGTTATTTTAGGCAGCTCTGCACTCAGCCTGCTGCTAACTTAATTCTGAAGAGCATAAGTCTTCCCATGAATAATATAGGGAAGCAACATGCAGAGTTCCAGGCTGCAATAAACAAGTCTCTTTGTAGATACAGCCATAAGGCCAAGGTTGTCAATCGTTAAGGAATGGCGGACCAAAATAAAAGCAGCCGGGTCTGAAAGCAGATGGCAACCTGGCCATCGCTGCTGATCGAAGCCACCTGCTGCCAAACCCAGCCCTTCCCACTCTGTGGCCCCTCTAGGTCAGCCACCCACCCTTACTTACACTACTACAATCACTTGGTAGGCTAAATGAAGCCCATGAGCTGTAGGTGGCTAACCCCTAACCCCTGCTGTAAAGGATCAAATACCACACAGGATCAAAAAGAACCTATTACTAGCCTCAAAAATCCATTTCAAAATTTGACAGAACTATACACTGTTGAAAACTGCAACTCCCCATTAACATTTCACATAATTCAATTAGTACTGTGCATGCACTGCCACCGTGCCTCATTTCTGCAGTCTACATAGATAGGACACATGCAAAAATGCACCTTCCAGTTTCTTTTCCTACTCCTCTCTAGCAAATGCTCTTTGGGCTAGATCAAGGTGGTCAACCTGTGGTGCACATACCACAAATGGCTCAGACAGCCTCCATGTGTGGCTCACGGCATATTGGAGGTAGGCAGCAAGCAGCAGATAGGGCAGGGAACAGAAAGCAGAGCAGTCAATCAGGCAAGTGAAAGGGATCGGAGCAGCACTCAGACAGGGTACACAGCCTGATTTGTTGCATGCCCGCTAAAAAGGTTGGCCCTCACTGGACTAGATACAGTGCTCTGGGAAACTAGAGAGATGACCAATTCTAAACCAATTTCCCCAGATGACTTTTATAACTCTACACTTTTCACAACTCTGCAGAGCTGTATTCCTTTGAATGATCACATACAGCTACAAGTAGAACCTTGGGGTCTAACATGGCAGATTCAAAACACAGCCACTTATCCATACCTCTCAGAAAGAATAAGAAACATTTGTTCATGCCTCTGCTGTCTATTAAAAATGGAGCTACTTCTGCACAGTAATCTTGCTTGGCCATGCTATTTTAGTATGATCATATGCTATTTCCCTGACCCACTTAGTACACAGATTGACACTGCTCAGGCAAAGATCCAGAATTACGCAATGAACTAAGATGCTGTCTGCAGACCATGACCTCATTTACTCTAGAAAAAGTGTGCTAGGAATAAACTAAATGGCTGATGAGTTAGGAAGGTCTGGTGGGAAAGCCAAATGAATAACACTGTGATGCCTCAGTCTGAATCCTGCCTCAGATTTTCCACATGACACTGCAAGTCACTTTGCATCTCTCAGTTTCACCATATGCAAAAATGGGTTTCAAAAACTAATCCACTTACATACCAAAGGATGTGCCAATTAGCTAATGTGTGTATATAGTCCTCTGAACAAATAAAATACTAGGTTTTGGTTTTTTGTTTTTTTTTTAAGTAACTGGCCTTGGGTATCTATATATGGGATTCAACAACTGAATCCCACAGTGGGATTTAGTTCCCTTTAGTGGAATCTTTTAAAGTTTGGCCGCATCTCTGCCTGTACCTCAGTTGCCTATCTATAAAATGGTGATAATGCTTTGATCTCAAAGGGAAGTTCACTGGTGTCTGTAAGCCTGATACACAGAGAGTGATAAAAACCAACAGCAGAGCTTATAAGTGGAAAAAAAAAAGTCAATAGGAAGCTTGAAGGGTATGTAGTAAATAAAATACAAAGCCACACGATGTATGGAAGATAAAAAAAGTTGTCTTCTTCCTTGAACACAGAAGATCTTGTGCACTGAATGAGGCGGCGGGGGGGGAAATATGCAACCTATCACAGTAAGTGCACAAAAGGCGACCAAATTAAAAGTTGCTCACAGAACATTAAATCTTGTATTTACTAATTTCTGAAGTAACTTTAGGCTGGTCAGCTCTGCAACCTGAACATCACTGTTCCAATTTCAGCTCTATTTAAGTGCAAGGTGTGATGGTCATAAGTATGCATCTGTAGCTTTGTCTTTTCCCTCCAAATTTGAATCTAAAACATCTGAAATGAACAAGTGTACAAAGCATTTCCATTAAAACCCAATTTTAAAAGCAGTTACTCAAGTAAGTAGTCACAACGAAACAACTACTTGCACGAGTAAAGGTTTTCAATAAGCCCTTAGTTCATAGTCCAAGAATACGAATTTTAGTTCAAGAAAGGTGTCACGGGAATTACACCACCATTTAATTAAATGTTATAAAATCTTGCAGACAGACTCTAGATTAACACCATCTGTTTTGGTTGTAGAATTCAGTTTCACTACGTCAGCCTCATACAGCAACAGCATATCATTTCACACATCTACTCAAACAATTTAGACACAGTGGATAAATGTTGTCTGGTTCACAGCACTATTTGTTCAAACTTTAAAACATGAAGAAGTGAAGGAGGAAGGTAGAAAAAACATGCTCTGAAAGAGCACGTGCTCTTGGAAACCATGACCAATAACTCTTCTTTTCCCTACCTCTACCCACAAATTAACTATTTAGCAGTATATTCAGAAAAGGGCAGGAACCTGCAAGACAAAGGCCATTTTTTGTCCAAAACAACCCCAACAACAATTAAGCCTCCACACACATTGCCATTTCTGGTATCACAGAAAATGCATGCCCTCTTCTGGCACAAGTTCCCTACTAAGACTGGAAAAAGCTTCAAAAGGATCTGCAAGTTGATACTCACCAATATCCATCTTATTTTGGTATCAATTGTAATTGCCCCAATTTAAAATTTTAAAAAGCCCAGTCCCCCTGAAAATAAGTATTGTACTACAACAGGTATTAATAACCACACTCTATTCAAGTGCATGGTTTATGTTCCCTTCTACCAAACACACTCTCTTCACGAGGAGAAATTGCATAGCAGTGACAAAAAAGGTCAGTCATAAAATGAACCAGCTGTGTTTCAAGTTCACAAGATTCCTGTTAGTCATCTCACTCTCATTGTCCAAACAAAGCCTCAAAAAGAATTACACAACCAACACTTTTTTTCCATAAAAATTACTTTTCATATTTTAATTCAACAAAAGAGTGAAGGAGAACATACTGAAATTTAAATACTGATTATGACAATTCTCTTATGGCAAACTAAAGAAAAAACTGTACTGTACCTAACATCTCTAAGCACATACAACTGAGGTATATCTCATTCTTGTCATTCAAATTCTGTTGTTAGTGACCTGCATATTGATAAATTTTAACATATTTTAACCTCTAAAGCCTTCCACCTGATTTATTCAAGTAAATTGCACTGTATCCTTTTCCTAGGTGCTCATCACCTGCTTGGTTTACAGCTTCCCAGAAACCAGAAGGGCAACTGGCTGTCATGCTCACAGTCAACAGCCAGGCACCGTGCAAGAGCAAGTCAGGAACGTTACAGAAATGTGTCACGGTATGGCTTAGGCCGATAAATAACCAAGAATACGAACAAGACTAGATCTTGCTCAGTCTTCCTCATAAAATTTGGTATAAGAGGAAGAATGGGGGAAAAAATGTTTTATGGAGCCTATGTTAATGCCTGCTTGGGAACAAAACCAAACATCTGTGTTGTCCCTTTGGTAACAGACTGGTTTATCACAGCAACCCCACAGGAATTCAACCCCATTTGTTGAGTATGAGAGTTTAGATTTAGTTCTTTAGTTCTTGTGGCTGGATGAATATCAGCCACAGAGATAACATGCCTGAAAGGCCAAAGACAGTTTGTGAAGATAATACCATTTCTGCAGCGTGCACGCTTCCTGACAGAGGTGTAGCAGAGGCATCTTAACCCGTTACTCAAGTATGCAGAGTGCAGTGCTGCCAAGGACAGGCTGCAGAAAAGTGCAAAGAGCAGTCTGCAGGGAGGTGGACTGCAGAGCAGTAAGTCTGCAAGATTGCTTAATGAGGAGCCCTTGTGCCTGGTCTCAGTTGAATGGCAGGTGACTGGAAGGAGGCAGGGTCAGAAGGCTATATAGTCTGGCTCCTGGGCTGCATCTGGAGGGGAAAGGAATTCTGCAGGGAGGAAGGAAAGGAACTGTTGTTTATGGTTTGTTTCAGAGTCATGTTCATTTACGTTTCGTTACACAGCATGGGAATGTCTGATGCAAACAGGGAGGACACTGGGAACTTGAGGAAAGGTGCTGCAAGTGTATTTAGTTAACTTGGGCAGGAGACTGCAGACCTATGTGGGAGAGGCCTGAGAAAAAGGGTGGCGACTGATCACCCTGCAAAGGACTGCTAACAAGGGGCTAGAGAACAAGCCATGGACAACTAAAAAAGCAGGTTACCTGAGGACAATTAAAGGGAGAGACACTGCTTACAGAGTTAAAAGACTGAGCCAGACAGAAGTAGCCCATGAAGAGGGAAGAGTGAGACACCTAAAGGTTTACTCTGATTATCTGAAGGCTGCCACCCAAATTAACCATCAAGATATGACTGACAAAAACAGGGCAGTACCCTGGAGAGAAGAGAGTGAGAAAATGTGGTCTTAGGCCCCTGGCAAACATTCAGTTAAAAGGTGATCTACAGTTGTGCCTCCTGCCATGCTACACATACAGGGCAGGAGAGCATGACTGTGGGATGGGGGAATTAGATCCTTATTGCACCCTATTGCCAGTCAAGGGGGAGCCCAGTATCATGATCACAGCCATGATACATACACCAGCAAATAGCCACGGGCCCAGGACATCTCTGGGTCAGCTAATCAGTGCTCCCAGCCATAAGAGCGCACTGGAGCCCTGAAGACCTTAAATACATTCAATTCAAGACACAATAGGAACCAGACACAAAGTTAATACGCATATTTTGTGTAATAGCTTTGTGACTTATTATTTCCTGTTTATCACACAATTAATTGCTAGAATGCACGTCCAGGTTACTAAAGATGTGATAAACTGGTTCATTACATCAAGTGCAATGTCTTAGTGGTATCTAGGAAGGTGCAGATCCCACTGCAAGTGCAATTCAAGTTTCCCCCCTAACCAGTAAAATAATTTATTACAGGAACCACAGTGTGGTACACTGGAACCTGAATTTTTCATATCTGGGTGATTTGCAACCTGCTTAATTAACAGCAAGTTGCCAAATTATGGGCTAGGAGTTCAGCCAACCTTGAGGCTTTTATTTGACAGAGTGCCACTTCTCCACTCAGCTGGAGCACGTTAGCAGTCCCACTGCTGCTCAGAGAAACTGTGCCCTTTGAAATAAGTGCCACATCAAGCCTTTCAGGGGGTTCCTGCACAGCTGTTTGCGGCAGCTATATATACCCCCAGCTTATTTGCAAGCCCTCATTTTTGCCAGAGATAAAGAAATAAATTCTGAAAAGAATCTAGGTTCTACTTTCTCTCACAGGAATGGCAAAAAAGGCCCATAGACTATTCTAGTGTCCTTGAGTTCCCACATGTTGATATTAAACGATAACATGTTTCAGGATCATATGCCTAGGAATCTGAACTGACACCACTAAGAAGTGCACATATACTGCTTCACATGTTGATAAATGGATCCCATCTTACAGAAGGCAGAAATTAAACCTAGAAATAAGGATCACAAGTATACAGGACATACCAATCGCTTCCATGCAGTATAATAAACTGCAGTATACAGATACCTGAGGTTGTTCTGGTACCAGAAGTAGTCAGTATTAGAGGTGTACCAATACATCCGTCCCATATCGAATTGGCACCAATACAGGGAAAATTGAGAGCACCAGCAATCGGCTTATTTTGCCTGATGTAGCCAATAAATGCCCCACGCGTGCATGCTGTGGCTGCTTGCATGTGGCCAGGAGCACAGCCCAGAGGCTTGGAGAGCAGCACTGGCTGGTAAGTCTGTTGTGGGGGAAGGAGCAGGGGGAGGGAAGGGGCAGACCGAGGCCCCCGTAGTGAGGAAGGGAGCGAGGCGCTGCTGGGCAGGGTGGGGCAGGGTGTAGGACGGAGCCGTGAGCAGCTTGTCCAGGGGGTGGCAGCTCCCACCACTGTGCATACCCCAGGAGAGCACGGGGGGGGGGGGGGGGGGCAGGTGCGGGGGCATGCCCTCAGATCTGCACAGGGCCAGCTGAGCTGGAGCCAGGGTGGCATCAGGCTCTTCTGGGAGGGTGGCTAGGCTGGGCTGTACTCTCAGCGGATGTGTGGCAGGTTGTTCCAAGACTGTAAATCACCCCTCCCCCAAAGGAGTGCTTCCAGGGGCATGGGGAAGGACTTCTGGTGGCAGAGCTCAGGGGTTAGGGGGTGGGACTTCTAATTCCAAGATGGCAATCAAGGGGTAGGGCACCTGTCAAGGGTGGAGCTACCCTCACAGCCTTCAAGAGCTCACTGGAAGTCATTAAGCAGCCCTCCAGCAGAAATAACTGCCCACCCCTGCTCTAGATATACTAAAAAGGTAGTGCCTAGGATTAGTAAAATGTCATGTCCCACTGCAAATCAGATTGCCACAGGGTACTGTTATATTTTAAAAATTGTTCTTTAAAGTCATGAAAGACACTGATCCTGAATTTCCAGAGAGAAGATGATGAAAGCCTAGTGTCCTCAGTCAACCTTTAAGCTGACATATTAATTTGTTTAGTCCCCTCAAACCAATACAGGCCACAGCCTCCCATGGATTTTGAGAAGGAAAGATCAGCGCTAGAAATCCCTGCCCCAAAAATTCTTAACGTCCTATTTCTATCATTTCTGACTGAGTTACAGTAGTTCAGTTCTCACAGATGGGTTCCAAAAAAGGAAAAGGAAAAGGCAATATGTCACTGCTCCCAGAATCAGAACTGTAACCTTTGGAAATAACCAGAAGCTGCTGGTTTGAGATAAATTCCAGGATATGCCTAGGGAAAAAGCCAGAAACATGGTAAGCAGAAAGGGGAAGAGAAAGAAAACCCTGGATTGTTATACAGTTCTTGACACAAATATTACACCTGATCTTGTGATGATGAAGCATGTGAAATATGACAATAGAATGCAAGGCCCTTTTCTAGGGAAGTCAGCTTCCTCCTGGAGGAGTATTCAGCACCTTTTTTTTTTTTTTTTTTTTTTTGAGTAGTAGGAGAAAAGGCTCCAGTATCCAGATAGTTTCTCTCCATCATAAGATATAAGAACAGCCCTAAAAAGTTACAGGGTGCGTATTAGCAGTTTAATTTGGCATGGAGGAGGCAATCTGATGCTTCAAAGAGAAAATCCATTATAGCCATTTGGACATTTTTAGGGCAAGAAAGTGGCCCTTCTTGTAGTAATTACTGTAGCTATGGAAAGGCAGCTAGGAATTCAAGACTGCCTGGAGCAAGTTCTAACCACTTCCTATGCTGTGAACCATTATTGTCTCACTGGTTCCTTAATACTTCCACATCTTTCTATCTGTATTCATCAATTGTCTCATCTTATATTCAGATTGTAAGTTCTCTGGGATAGGGTGCATCTTTTTAGTCTGTTTGTACAGTATCTACCACAAATAAATTGGAAGTTATTTGCATTACTAGAGCTCAGAGTAATAAATGATTCTATAAAATGACAGATTCTTGTAAGTAACCCCTAGATTTCTGTAGGAGTTTTTCAATACAGGGTTAAGCTCTGTCCCACATTAGTCAGGCTGTATGAATGGGCCCTCTTTGTAAATGCACCCAGGCAAAATAGGCTAAAGGCATTTATATACATGCTTGGGGGGGGGGCTTCAGCACTCAAAGCATCATGTGCATCAGCGTCCCCACACTGAAAAACAGTGGTGGGGGCACTTCAACTAAAGCTCAAACAAGCCATTTTTCAGCCCAAGGATGCTAATACATGTAACACTGGAGTCTGCTAGAGTGCATTAAATTACCACACTCTTGCAGACTTCATTAATCAAGTCTGCTGCAAGACACTAACTACAGCGTTGGAGCAGCCTCACCACATGTCTATGGGGCACCCCACGTTTGCAGGACCTTTAATCATTGCGAGTACCTTTTGAAGGTTCATTTTACTTGAGCTTTTTCTATGCTACCAAACAAATGAACCAGAGTCCAGGAGTAAAAGAAGCACTCTCAAGCACTGCGGAATCTAGCACTGTACTTTACTGTACAAGTACGAAGAAACAAAAAAGTGTGACATTTTACATAAGCTCCAAAGCACTTTCAATTAATAGATGTTGCCAATTTACCTGCAAGGCAAGCACATAGTGTATCAAAGAGCTCTGAGACTAATGCAGCCCTAGAATCCTTTCCACTAACTCCTGGAAAGGTTTGAAGTTGACAGATTAGGAGTGGCAGGTGAAAGACAGCAATTTCCAGAAACTTTACGGTCATAATACATAAAGCAGGATCAAGTCCAAGGGTTACAATCCATGGCCATCCCTAGGTTCTGGGAAGGGTACAAATAGAATCAGCCTCAAGTCTGAAGTAGGATGAGGTACTGAATAGGGGTGTGTGAAGCGGGCCCTATTCAATTCGGATTCAGCCCAAATCAGGAACAGTGATTTGTTGATTCGGATCACTGACCCTGATTTGATTTGGCCGAATCCGAATCTGAAGATGTGATGCCGATTCAGAGACTCAGCAATTCAGCCATACACCCAGCTTTAAAAGCTTTTTCTACATACCTCGAGGTAGCAGCGCAGCTTGTGAACGCTGAGATGCTGGGATGGATGGAGCATCCCACAAGAGTGAGCAGGGGCCCTCCACGTGCTTGGCAGCAAACCCAAAAAAGTGGACCAGAAGTGCTTCTGGTCCACTTCCGGGTCTGCTGCCAAGCACACTGGGGATCCCCCCCCCACCGCACTTCTATGGGACACTCCATGCACCCCAGCATCGCAGCATTCACAAGCCACTTGCTACCTAGAGGTATGTAGAAAAAAAACATTTAAACTGTGTCTATGGCTGAATCAATTTGGAGGGTTCCGACTCAATCCAGAGATTAAAGGGTCCTCTGACTCAATTTGGATTCAGAGATTCGGCCACCCAAATCAGGCTGAATCAAATCAGGGATCAAGCACAGCCCTAGTACTGAGTCTTAGGCTGGAAGCTCTAATGATCTGTGGGGATTACGGGTGCCTTCTCAAGTCTATCATAAGGAGCTCTTATGCTAGAGTCTCTACCTAGGGGAGTGACAAAAGAATGAAACTTCTGAGAAGATAACATCTTCTGGAGTTAGATGAGCATGTTTCACAGTCAGATGCTCCTCCACTCAAGAACTACATCAACAACTAACTCTTTAACCTGCTGATATCCTGACAGAAAATGATCAAACTACCAAGAAATCTGGGGCTCTAACACAGGAAAGGATGCTGTGTGTTCATCAGAAAGAATGGCTGAGACCTTAACAGGCATGGCCCAAAGTGTGAAGCCAATGCACTCAGCTACAACTATTAGATCAAAAAGGTACCTTTCAATTCCAAGAGCACTCACGGTATGATACTCAAGAAGAATACACCCCACACACAAACACAGGACTGCCCAGAAGGCAGAAAAAAACCTACGCTAAAGCAACTGGTTTAAATATGTACACAATGATAAGACTACATGCAAGGAAAGCATGGGACAACAGAGGGCAGCCATGGAATCTTGCTGTCTTAAAGAGAGAGTGAGAAAACTGAGAGGTAATTACGCCCACAATGACCTAGTAAGCGCTTGAGTTTGTGTAAAAGACGCTCCAGCAAAGACGCACAAAGCCTGTAGGCATAACCCCAGTGGAATCTGACAGTGCCCGATCTTGCATAAAACAAGGTAAACTCACATCATAAATGGAATCCATAAAAACACCCACATTATTTTTTTTAGTTGGGGGAATTAAAACTGATTTGTGTTAGAACTGAAAAGAAAAAAGAAATGATTTATCTGAGGCATCAGGAGGGGGAGGGGTGAAAGGGTGCCATTAACAATTAATTATAGGGCTTGAAATCAAAGGTATTTCTCCCAGACTAGTAAATAATCAAGAATATTTTACAAGCCCTGACCTCAGATGGTTGCTTACCTGCAATTCTCCTTTAACAAGCATCTTGTAGGATTCTCTCTTTTGGTTTCATGCTCTTGAAAAAAACAACCAAATCCCCGCAAATTCCAAATCAGTCCCTCTGTAGGTCAGGTCTTAACCTACTCAATACAGTGTTATTGAGGTAACATACAGGAGGTTCCTCCATATTCCAGCTATTTTCTTCCACAAGAGGAAAACAAGGATTCCCTTAACCCCCAAGTTCAGAGCTAAATAAAACTCTCTCTGAAGATATTAAGCCTTCCAAATAATGAATGAGCTATGAAAACAGAATCCAAACAGCTTGCCATTTAAAAAAAATAAATCTCCAAATTCTAAAAAGATGGATGGGTGAGTAAAATCTGAAAGATATTTCTGATTCTGCTTTTCTGAAGGTAAATACTTATCCATTTTCCAAAGATACCATCTGTGCAACATTCTCACTCAGAGACAAAACCACATCCTAAGAAGAAAAACAGATCAACTGAAATGAGAGCAAAAACAAAGGCAAATTCACCCACCAAAAAAGGCTTTTTTTTTTTTTGCTTTTTTTTTTAAACTAAAGAAGGAAACTTCCCAAAAATGCTTCAGGCAGAGGCACACAGTGAACTATCAGCCAATTTCCCAGAGAAATTAATTCAATTTATGAACCAAAAAGAAGAAACACAGCATCCAAAACAACCAACACCTTGGAGAGAAGAGAGGGAAGCATAGGTCCTTCTTCCTCATACTGAACCATAAACACCAAATCCAAGAACTGCTTAGTGTTTGGGGATGGGAGACTATTAAACTCACCCTATGCCTGGGCCAGATTTGAACCGTGGCGCTCCCTGCTGGCAAGATCAATGGGACAAGCAGTGGCTGTGGCAGGACCAGCAATAGAAAAAGAACCAGCAGGGCAAGCAGCCATGGGGCAAGCGGCCACATGCCATGGAAGAGGCAGTGCAAGCAGCAGTGAAGGTGAGGCAAGCAGCTGCATGCCGGAGCAGAGGCAGTGCAAGTGTCAGTAAAGGGGGTTGGGGGGGAGGAGAAGAGGCCAGCAACCATGGATCAAGTAGCCTTAAAGCAAGCAGGGCTGTGTTAGAACAACACTCGCTCATCTCCCTGCCACCAAGAGCCATGTCCAGGAGGGCCCCAGGGCTCTTGATTCTGTGGCAGGCCATGCTCCTGAACTTCCTGGCCTACCAGTAGCCCAGTGGGCCAAGTGTAGCAGCTCCACGGGCCATACGTTCAACACGCCTGGCTTAGTCAACACAGATTGGAACCCACGAAGGGTCTGTCAGCAGCCTCTGTTAAGGCAAACTACTTTGGCATCCTGAGACCAAATGGGTCCTGACACAGAGTCCTAGCTCCAGGCTAACAAGGTCATAGCTATGTAGAAATGTGATTAGACAGCCCTGATCCTTTAGCATCAACAACCTCTACAACAGTGACATCAAATGAAGCTCAAGAGTTAGGTGGTCTGCCGAAGGGCCTTTGTCCACAAACAAACAAACGAACGAACGAACGTTGTTAATAGGCTTTTCTCCCATGTAAGAATTTATTTACTTTCTTCTGACTGAGCAGTCACATAAGGAAAGAAAGTTGCCATGATAATATGCCCCCAGATATGGGAACTCCTCTTTTCTCAGAGAGTTGATCCCAAGAAATTCCAACTCATCACCTCCTTTCAGAAAAAGGATAAGACAATGGTAGACTACAGGCCTAGAAAGCATGCCACATGGAATTACACAAGGTAACAGACCAGGCACCATTACTTGTTCAAAATTCTGTTTGACTTAAGAGGAACACAACATAATTCAACCATATATGCAAATACTAATCCTTCACTTATCTCCAATCATCTGATACAAATTTAAGAGAAAAAAGTAGCTGAAATACATATTACACTCTTTGGGACAGGGACAGCATCTTTACATTTGTCTGTACCTAGAATAAACAGGTCCGTCAACCTGAATGGGGCCTCTGGGCACTACTGCAAAAATGATTAACACATAATAAATTCCTTGTTTCACAGAAGTAAGTAGAATACCACCAAATAAAATTGAACTCATAATTCCATATCGGCTATTATAAAATGAATTACTCTGCAATGATTCATTTTGAGAAATAACACTGTCTAATACAGACTGAACTAAGGAATGAGAGTTATGATAATAAACTATTTGCCATTTACATATTTCTTTTCTTTGTACAGGAGCAATATTATTTATGCCAATGACTTCCTGAAAACTCAGTTCTATAAAGTAAAAAAATAAAAAGTCAAATTTAAAAACATTGTTTCATTTTAAACATGAAACAATGTTTTCCAAGATAAATTTAAGAAGCCGATACATTTAAAAAATAAATAAATAAAACTGTATTTAGCCCACCAAATATAGTGCATATTGTTACAGCAGTGCCACATTTAGAAGGACAACTTATAGATACCTTATTAACTAGATCTTTCAAGTTAAATGTTGGATCATTCATGAAATTCCTGGAATGGAGAAATTTAAACAATAATAAAAATATGGCACTCTCACATTATTAACAATCTAAGTATCAAAACAACTGATGTTTTCTTTCAGATTTTGTTGCAAAATTTTAGTTTTAGTTGCAATCAGAGTTTGCTGAAACCTTTTAGATCTGCGTGAAAACCCAAGCATCTGAATGAAAAAGCAAAAATCTAAACAAATGCTCGCACTAAAAATATGAGTAAATAAATATTTTTAAGAATGATCTTATTAGACTATGTTGAAAAGGTTTATCTTCATTCCATAACACAGAAATAATACTGTAGATTACATTAGTATCATTATCTGTCTGTTGTAAGTGAAATCAAAGCATAACTATGATACTAGCCATCATCATTAACATCAACATCATGCTTCAGTGATACTTTGGAGAAAGGGTAAATACAAAAGGTATAGTACAGCAGGGTATTTTTTGTAGTTTATTCATCTTTGAGCTTTGAAGGTCATTCAAATGTATTATATATAAATTTTCTCTCCCTTGTCAGTAATTAGTAGCTTTGGGGAAGAAGGTAAATCACAGCACAGAACCTGGAAAGAAGGATGGACATGGGCAAATACATGTACTTTGGGTATTAAAGATGGCATAAGACCAGATATACAACACCAGTATTATAACTAGTATGCTTCTATTAAAAAAAAAAATAGCTAAGCCTAGAGTTCACAATTCTTATTTTGTATAATCACAGCAATAAAGAGACCTGGCCCTGGTTTGAGACCACACTATGCTATGTACTGTACAAACACAGGACAAAAGGATGCTGTCTATACTCAAAAAGCTTAGAACTGAAATAAGAAATTAGTGGATAAGGACAGACGGCAGAACCTAAAGAGGAAATACAGCCCAGCAAGCGAGTCAGCAGTATCAGCATGCCAGCAGCCTGTCCACTGTCAAGTTTCCAGCAGGCATCACAGAAAAGGAGAATTTTAAAAGAGGGATCTGGAAAAAGAACAATGAAGTGGCTTGGGGGCATTTAAATAGACAACATATCTCAAACATGAGAGGAGCAGCTATATGGGAAAGCTTAGAGATGTTCATTTGAAAAATTAACAATAATGCATGCCAGCATGGTGGGCCAAATTGAAGTAGGAATTGACAGAGAGAAATCAGGGAGAGGCTAAACCATGAAGACCTTAAAAATAAAGACACGTTGCTATCACATCAAGCTAAGAGGAAAGCCAGTGAAAGAGAGAGGGGTGATGTGGTCAAAATGACAGACTAGAAAAGAGGAAATTGTAGCAGAACCGTGAAAGGAGATGAATGGGGTAAGGCTGTATTCAGCAAGGTCATTAAGAATATGTAGCAACAAACAAGATGCAAAAGAAGAGAAGCCTGGACAAGTTTTAACTGTGCAACAGAAAAAGAAACGTTCCATCTCAGATGTTCTGCAGAAAGACTTAATAAACATTTTAACTGACATGATCCAAGTCAAAGAATGGTCAAAAAAAAACCTGCCCTGTTTATGAGCCCAAGTTAAAGTTAAGACAGTGATGTTGTCCACAGAAGTCAAGAAAGGAAATAGTAGACAAGAACAAAGAGATCTGGGCTAGTGAATAAAAAAAAAAAAAAAAAAATGCTCCATCCAATAAAACGTGGATGCTTGGCTATAAGTTTCTTAGCAAGTATGGTTATCCCCATTGTACTTAATCTTTGGAATACTTGAAAGGCTAAATTACGATTTTATGTGTTGCTGCTGGTATAAAAAGGAGATCACAAAATACTGCAAATCAAAAGTGTTCAACAAAAAGATTCACAGTACACATACTGTCAAAATATACCAGATAACACACAAGATTTGGCATTTCCTTTGTTGCTGAATGATGCATCTTTTGACTAGCCAATTAAAAAAATTAAAAACAAATCTCATCTCCCCGAATTAAAAGCTATCCCTGAATTACCCTAAATCCAGCAATCACTCAAACAAAAAAACCCAACCAATTAAGGTCCCATACAGATATTTTCTACTGGATCGCTTAGCTTTTCTGAAACTTAAGACCAGTGGTATGGATTTTTAAAGAGAGATTTCAGTGCTCTCTAAATTGTAAATCCCAGTGCTAAACCATCATTTTGGTCTTAATTTTTTCTTAACATCTAACCTGAACTAACTTCTTACAAGTTAAGTCCATTAGCTATTGCCCTGTCCCCTGAAGACAAAGAGAACAAGCCACTGCCATCCTCTTCATAATAATCCATTTTGTATTAGAACACTATTAACAAACCCACTCCCCCCATGCTTCTTTTTCTGTAGACTAAATAATCCCAATTCTTCCAACTTCTCCTTGTATGCCATGTTTCCTAGACTTCTAACCATGTTTGCTGCTTTCCTGTGGACTTTTTCTAATTTGTCTATGTCTTTCTTTACTATTCCTTAGCTTTTCACAAAATTTACAGTGACATGAAGTAATTCTACAAATTTTAGGTAATTCAGAAGTCTACGATACTAACCATTAGTACACACATTATTGTCATTGTAAGTATACATTTTATGCTGGTTATTCAGCAGAGACCAGATCCAGAATGTCAGGACCACAAAACATAAGCATATATGTTCTGCCTAAGTCCAAGAGTGCAACCTACAACAACCCAGCCTAGACATTTAGGTCCCCAAGTGCCACAAGCACCTACATTTTAACTAGTAAGGTTTCTTAGACCGCTGAAGTCACTACTGTGCATACCTAAAACTAGCAATATCTCATCCCTGAAGTGCATACTGATTCACAGATGAGGTGTGTCTTCATCTCAAAGTCCCCCGAGGGCCCCAAGCCAGAAGGCATTCTCGGAATCTCTCTGACAGCACTGAACATGCCACACAAGCTACAGCAGTCACTGGCACTTTCAGTGAAAGGGAGCGCTGGAGGAAGTTAGGGTGTCCTCCTCCTCTTGTCTGACTCACAGGCTATTCTGTGAAACTCATCCAGCAAGTAGACCAAGATTCAATGCACTCCATAGCCTGAGAATATTCAAACTCACAGCCCCCACCATCCAGGAAAGTTCTCTGACCACTAAGATATAAGCTAGAGACTGTGTGGCCAGCCCCAGCCTCCCACCTCCACTGAACTGCACAGCAAGGAGTCAAAGACTCATAGTGCAGAATGACAGTAAACAAGCAGGCGCTGGGCTATGGGTGCATGTACACTGACAGGGCTTAGAACCACTGACAGGCAAAATCTGCCCATTAACCATATTAAAAACCTCCTACTTCACCTAATTGCAATGTAGCCCATCCCCAGAAGCTCCCCTGAGAATCAAATCTTGGGGACAGGTTTCTTCCTTGGCCTACCTCAGAACACAGTGTGTTCAGGACTCACAATGCAACTAAGATGGAAGAACAGGAAGGCTTGACACTTTTGCACTAGCCCTTCCCATTTCCCTTGGTACAGCCAATAGATAAAAGCACAGAAGACAACACAACCAGTAGTCATGAGCTACTTGTCACTGTTACTCTTCCCTGTTCCTGTACTGCAGAGAACTCCTATGAATCAGTTTGCCCAAATCTCATCACTCTTTCTGTGCTTCAAAATGCAAAGTAGCAAAGTAACACAGAAGGGGAGGGGTAGCTCACGTGGCCCAGGGTAGCTGAGGATTTTAGAGTTACCTCAAATAGAGGCAAAGAAATACCCTGCTGTCCAACTTTTAGAGCACTCATGTGGGAAAGAGAGACCCCAATTCCAGTCCCTGCTCCCGTAACTGCTTATCCATTTTATATTAGGCAACCACTGCATATAATGCATAAACGTAATTTGGAGCAGAAACAAGAACCTAGGTCCCTAACCACAAACCACATGAATGCCATCTCAGATTCATTCCTGCAAGACTATACAAAGTTGGGGACTTTCTTGCTGTTGTTGTTTGCAGATGACTAGATCTTTTTACAGTACATACATTCCATGAGGTTTAACAAAGGTTAAGGTTAAAATCTAAAAAAAACAAAAAAACAAACTGACTTATATTATTACATCTTCTTATTAAATTAAACCCAAACATTGGAAGTTTTATAATGAGAAGACATTTCTGTATTTAGAAAATAATCACCGCTCCTTAGCTGAAATGGACAAGATTCTACAGATACTTTATTTTTACATAAGTAGTCTTTAACATTAACAGCTGTCCATGTGAATAAACAACTATCTACGCAAGTATTTTGGACTGAGAGTACTGTTTGTAGCATACTGGTATACCGCATATGATTTCAAAATATTTTCTCTTCCCAAAAAAAAAAAAAAAAAAAAATATTAACCTCTTAGCTTACATTTGAGTAAATAATTAACAATAACCTACTAGATTACTACACTTTATCATTTATTTGGCTGTGTATACATACAAACATATTTCCTCACAAGAGGAAGCAGGCATTTCATTTACTATTATGCGATCAAATTTTTAAATAAAAATCTCTAACACTATGTGCTATGAAAACAAAAGGGTTACAAACAGAAAACACGTTTCAATAAAAGAATCAATTTTCATACCAAAGAGGATTATACCACAATACCAAAAAAAAAAAAGCACATCTGTTCTGTATTCCAAAGACAACCCTGTAAAATAGTATGATATTTTACTGTAATATCCTCCTATAATATACTTCGCATTTGAGTGGAGTTACTGAGTTCTCAGGGGGAAAACAACAAAAGAAAACAAAAAAGTCATAAAAATGGTAGGTTTTAAAGGGTTTTTGCTTGGTAGGCAATATGAATGCTAACATTTCCTAGAAGCATTGTGACACTGAATTTCTGCTTCAATCCAATAATGAGACACAGTGTATTCAACAAAAATCTTAAAGCTCATGTGTCCAGAACATTTCATAGACATAACTAATGTCTGTGATTACAATCAGCATCTAGAAAAACAGTCTAGTCAGATTATGAGAAGTATAACTCAAATGTTTATATTTTAAATACTCAAATTTTAGTGATCCCTAACAAGTTTTACCTTCTAGTCTAACCACACAAAACAGCACCCTTCACTTAATGCCATCCTTGAGCAAATGGTACAAAATCTTTCAATTGTTAGGAGAAAAAATAAATTACTATTTAAAGCAATTTCATTCAAAGCAAATAAAATCCCAATTTCCACATGATTTACAAGAACGTTAAAAGCTTATTTTCTACCAGAGAAAACAAAGAGACTAAGTTAATCCATCATGATACTGTGTTATACAAGTTAAGAAAAGGCTGGAATTTTTGTGAAAAGAAATACTGTAAGATCTCTGCAACTGATTTTAAGTACTTCACTCCTGCCATTTGTTTATGTTCTACTTAAATTATAATGATTAATCAAAGTTTAAGGTGAAGATTAGCATGGCACTACTAAATGACTTATTTTAATAACCATTTTGTCTTAAGTCAACATTGTCTACATGAGTCTTGTTCTTAAAGAGTGCTCCATTCCACAAGCAGCAAACAATTTTGCATAAATGTTTATTTTCTGAATAATCACAACCTGTAGCTTTTGATCTGAACTACTGTAGCAGTGGCACTGTAGTTTTAACACTTAATAAATTTTGAAATAAATATAGCAGCTTGAGGGTAAAGAATCACTGTCCTTGCCCGTACATTTTAAATTAATATTTACTTCGGGAATACTCTTTAACACTAAATGCATCAATAAAAGGTCTCACTGACAGATAACGCAACTGAAAAGACAGCACTTTTTATTAGTATGGTATTTGATATTCTGGGGATTGGTTATATTGTAATTGATAAAAAATATGTGTTGCCATGTACAAACTTGGGCACGGAGCTCCAAGAAGCTACTTGTATATTTAAAACATCACAAAACAGGGCCCACTGCTAAAAAAGTCCCACCACCCTGAGGGATTCAAATTAAAATTCAGCCCCCCAAATTTAGGTAATGCCCAAAAACAAACCACACTGGAGCCTGACTGTGCTGGGCACTGTACAAATAAATAGCAAATGACAGCTACAACACATTTGTTCTCTGACACAATAAGAGTCTAAAACAAACATGACTTTACCACAGTTAATTAACTTGTTTACAAAAAATAGTTGAGTCTTGTCAGTTCCTTGACATTTCAAGTGAAGTTAACACAAAATACATTGGAAAGCATAATTTCTTAATTAAAACATTAATCTGCAAATCACTGCTTAGAAGTTATTTGATACTACAGCCACACGAAAGCCACCAGCAAGTGAAGTTGTTAAGGTAGTTTTATAAGACAAATTAGAGGGCAATATTTTCTGGCTCTGCAGAATTTACAGATGATTAACAGGAATGAGAGGTGAAGAATTTAATTTTTTCATTATTCCGCATACATATTAAAAACTTACTACTCAATAGACGTTTATCAGTATAAATGGTAAACTCTTGGGGAAGGAGGGGATTTCTGAATCTTATAACTTTATAGTTTAAGATACCATATGCCAAAAACTATTTTAGTAGTAACTGACTACCACCAAGTATAATGTTACACAAGAAGTTATGCCATGCTAACAACTTCCTAAAATATGCTCAGGTTCCTATTAAAAAACCTGAATAATCCTCTTTTTTTTTTTTTTTTTTAAAGATACTGTATATTAACTTACTGCTAATAGTTCTAATAGTCATTTATCTTGTATTTAATAGCTAGCTTATCTCCATATGCAAAATTGATATATACGAATCACTGCTATATCTGCGCATGCACAGCCACATGCACACTATCATGGTTCAGGGGAAAAACCTTGTAAATGCATTTTTTTTTTTTTTAAACAGTGTAACCATTTTCACAACTACAGAACAAATCCAAAAGCCAAGAGCTTTTTAGTTTGTATTACGGGGTCACCCAAAAGCCATGACAGGCTCAGCACCCCAACGCACCACATGCTGTACACCTGCATAGGTAAATAAGACCTCACCGAAAGAGTTACATTCTTAATAAATTCGAGGTACACCAAATGCGAAACATACTCCAACTTAAGATGAAGAGGAACGAATGAAAGTGTGCCTAATATCATAGGTGGACAAGGTTCTTTGGGTAAATGCGATATCTTTTATTAGACCAACTAAAGGTTGGTCTAATAAAAGACACTGCATTTACCCAAAGAACCTTGCCTGCCTATGTCCTTAGATCAGCACAGGTACAACCAACAGCCCCAAAACATGTCTAATACTGTGCCATTTATACAACTTAGATATGACAAGGTTCTCAGTCACTTACACATCCCTCCCCCTGAACCAAGGATTTTAAAAAATGAAGACACATACACACGTGAACCGGGAACAAAGATAAAACAAAAAACAAGCCAGCATCACCACCTGCTCGACATTCCTTCCCTGCCTCTCCAGAAGTGAGACTTCTGACTCTCATGTTTTGCGCTCTTCCACCCCACACATTCCTCCCGAAGGCTGTTCCCAACCTCCCATTACTAGCTATTGTTTTTAGCTGAACCCAACTGCAGACTCTAATGAAGCCCTGCTTCCCTTCCTACTTGCTCCATGTGTCAGTGTGGGAAGCTCCCAGCTGAATGACTAAGGGAGAAGAACCCTTAGGTCTGCTCTCCAGCAAGCAGGGACAAGGTGTCTGGGACATTTTGAAGTGAAAGGTCACTGAAACAAAGAAGCGACAGCTCTTACTCTCTTTAAAGATCTGCAATTAGCTGAGTGTCTCACTATGAAAAACTGATACAATAACTGCTGCAAAATTAAACCCTACCATAAAATACAAAGTGAAAGTTGCCAGTTACCAGCAAGATGAGAAGACAGCATCTGTTTTAGCAAGATGCCCAGCCCAGCCCACTCTCAGCCAGCACTTCCCTCAGAAAACAAAAGTGAGGAGGTGTTGTGCCCCCTCCTTTCCTCTGAGCGGTGGGATGGGGACAGAGCTGCGGCCCCAGGAGGACAGCTGGTGCGTCCAGCGGCCGGAGCCCAAGGTGCCCACCCTGCACGGAATTGCTGCGCCCAACTGCTTGCTGCTGAAATGGCGTTTGCCGCTATGAGGGAGGCAGAGACATGAGCGCACATGCAGTTTGGGAGGCGCGAAGCACCCAGGCACGAAGCGCCAGGGCAGGCGGGCAGAGGCAGCGGGGGGCTGCTCCCGGCGGGCAGGGGCAGGGGACGGCTGGGCCCCCGCCCCCGCCCGCCGGGGAGGGGACACGCGCTCGCGACCCCGACGTCGGAGAGCAAAACAAACACGGAGCGGAGCCGGGGGAGGGGCTTGCGGAGGAGCCGCCGCGCCGGCCGGGATATAAAGCCCCCTGGCAGCTGCAGCCGAGCCGCGAAGTTGGAGCGTCGGCGCCCGCCGAGCAGCGCGTTGTGCGCCGGGGCCGGGCCGGGCCGGGCTCGCCCCCCGCCCGCGCCGGGCACTCACCAGCGAGAAGAGATTGGAGTGACAGTCCTCCAGGCTGGCCCCGTTCGCCACCCAGTTGGCCGCCGCAGTCATGATCCTCGGCGAGCCCGGCCGCCGGAGCGGGGCATGTCTGGAGAGACGGGCCCGGCGGGGCGGGGCGGGGCGGGGCGGCTCACGGGGGCGGCCGCCGCGGTGCTGGTCCCGGTCCTGCCCCTGCCCCGGGCTCGGCGGCGCAGGCAGGGCCGGCAGGGGGCGCTGCGCTGCCCGGGGGCGCTCGGGGGCCCGCGCTGCGCGCCGCGGCCGACACCCCCCGAGCCGCCGGGGGCCGCGCCGTCAGCACCGCCGGGGGGGGGCCCGCCCGCGGCCAGGTTGGGCGGCCGGCGCGGAGCGGCCCCGGCAGGACGCGGCGGGCGGCGGAGGCCGTGTCCCGGCCCGGCCCGACCCGGCCGCCCTCGCTGCTGCCGCCGCTGGCGGTGGGCGGGCGCTGCTTTCCTGCCGCCGCCGCCGCCTTGTTTACGCCCCGCGCGGGACCCCGGGGGCTGCGGGCGGCTGGCGGCGGCCCCCGGCCGGAGCGCGCGCGCTGTCCCCGCCCGTCCCCGCCGCCCTCGCGCAGCGCTGCCCGCCCGGCGCCGCCGCCGCTCCCCGCTCCGCCGCACGCCCGGCCGCCGCCTCTGTCCGCTCTGACAGCAATGGCGGCCGCTAGGCCCAGCGCGCCTCGCCATTGGCCGCCGCGACCCCACGTGACGCGTTCCGACGGGAGGGGGGGCAGCGCTCCGACTCCCGCCCCCCCCACCCGCGCCGGCCCGAGGCTCCGCTGGGGGCGCTGCGGAGTCAGGAACTGGCCGCGGGCTCGGGGGCAGCGGCTTCCACCGGCGCCGCCTCCAGCTGGAGCAGGGTCGGCTGCTTGCTGGGAGCCAGGTCAGGCCCTGGGTCTGGTGTAAGTGGGCCAGGCCCACTCTCTGCAGCTCCTCCCCTTGGAGACCTGAAGGTGGTTGGGTTTTTGGGGGGGGGCTTGGGGGTTTGGGTTTTTTTCCCCTATTTTTTTTGCACCGGTCCTGGAAGCACTGGTATACCAGGTCAATGCATGGAGTGGATGGAGCAAGCTCCGGTTCCACCACCCAACACCGAAAAGAATCTGCTCAATATAGACCTCCGATGGAGGACATATCAGAGACAATCACCTGCCCTGGGAAAACCACCTGATCGATCATGGTGTCTCCCATGATGGTGATGGTTTCCAGGCCAAAACCTGACTTCATCCCAACCAGGCCGCTGGCGCAGGAAAACAGAATGGCCCTAGGGTTGCAGCGGCTACCCAAACGTGGCGACTTGGGCACAAGTCTGGACAATCTGAGTCTTCACAAACCTCCCCTTCCTCAGCACTTCTCACTGGCGTGATACTCAGCCCTCTGGCAAGAGCGCAAGGTGCTTTGTAAAAAACAAACCAGGGCTTCTGCCCTGCTGGCAATATTACCTGCAGGCAACTCACTCGATATATTTTATTATTGGGATGCTTAGAGAGACCAAACTTCCTGTCGCTGCAGAGTGAAAGATCACGTGTTAACGGTGAATAACTGTGCTGGTCCATCCTCCAGCACAAAAAGATGATAATGTCCATCCAGATGCAAAAATAAATAAATAAATAAAATAAATAAATAGCCAGGGCCTTTTCAACTATATTGCTGGCACCAGAAGAGTAGTTGGAAGAGGAACCCAAATTACTCATTGCTTTTAATGTGACATACAGGGCATACCAGTACTTTGCTATATCTTAGAAAGCAAAACAAAATATTTAGCAGTAAGTGTATTTATAAATTTAAAAAATGCAAAAAGTAATTTAGAATTAAATTATTCCTTTTAACATTATAGTTTCCATGGAGATTGCCATGTTAAAAAGCTAAATCAAATTGCCCCACACTTTTAGGATGCTCTTTAGACTGATACAAAGTCTCTTACCTCATACATGTTTGTTTTTGTTCCACTTGAAACACCTCTTAAGACAAACATTTGCCTATCTTTAACAATAAACATTCCCTCAAATTAACTATACCTGAAAGTAAAACTGACTATAAACAAGTGAAACTGAGCACAATTGTATTCATTGTCCTAGGGGAAAAAACACATAAAAAGTAATCAAACAGCAACAAATAGCTATAGTTAATATTATTTCATTTTAATGAAAATATTTATTTCTACTTTAATGTATGTCTTGCAACATGAATAAAGAGCTGTATGTAAAATGTTAAAGTTGACAGTGTCCCTTTGAAACTTTCAGGTAGGAAACTAACTTAGCCATATAAAATAAAGCTAAACTACCTAGACTTCTCATTAACAAATGGAAAATCACCATTTAAAAAGTAAAGTTAATTTAAATTTGCCTAGCAATTAAAGTTGATATTGAATAACAAATAGAAAAAACATACAACAAATTTTAAACTATCTGACATAGAACAAAAGCAGATTATTTTATCCTATCTGGTTAAAACAAGAGCTTTCTTCATGTTTTTAAATAATATTTTTCATCATTTACTTTTCTTTGCAATTAGTTGTGGTGAGCAGGAACTAGTATTTTATTACACTGACAGAATAGAATTAGTAAGAACACCTGTTTCATTGTAGTAAATCTGGAGCCATATACTGGCACAACAGCCCCTGTCTAAACTGCACAGATGCACTGCTGTGGATAGAATTTAAATCCCTGGGGTCAGATTCTATTCCACCTATTGGGTGCATAAGTGGATTTAAGCATCAGTTCTATTCCATCCTCCCTGGAGTAGCTGAAAAACTAATAATAATAATAATTATTATTACTACTACTACTAGCAAATTGCCCATCAAAAATGAGGGGGGGGACAGAGGCCAGCATTTGGCCCTGTGCTCCAGTCCCCACCCCCCCGTGCTAGTCCCCGCCCCCTTCAGGCCCAACCCTGTCCCCCTCTCCCCCCCCCCGCAATCTGGGTTCAGGGGAAGAAGGGCCACTCCCCCTTCTTCCCCCGCCCCCTGCTGCAGGCTCAACCCCATTGCCCCCCACTGCCATGGCAGCCCTGCCCCCTCTCCTCCTCCCCATCTCCCTGCCAGATCTTGTTGGGGAGTGACGGGGGTGGTATGCTCTGGCCCCAAGGAGCAGATTGGGGGGGGGTAAGGCCATTCAGCTCCATCCCTGCCATTGCTCTCTGCCTCCAAGGAGTGGGGCAGGGGGGACCAAGCTAGCTCCATTGGCTTGGCACCCCACCCCAGCTCCTCAGTCCTCACTGTCACTCCACCATCTGTCCTATCTGTCCAGAGCATTCTGATTGGCTGCCGAGACAGCCAGTCAGGGCACAAATAAAGCGTTATGGACAGACAGACAGACAGGCTAAGGCTTTTATAATATTAAACTATCAAATTGCCCATCAAAAATGACAGGTGAGGTGGACAGAGGCCTGTGTTCAGCTGCCTCAGGCCAGGGCAGGGACACAGCCACTCCCCACATCTCCTCTGCTGCTTCAGTGACAGCCGCCACTGTGGCGGGACACAGCCACAAGTATAACCCCCCCTTCCCATTCCCCTCCCACCCCTCTTCCCCACCATCTCTCCCTCCCCGCCACAGTGGCAGGGGGAGGGGAGGGGAGGAGTGGGCTTGGGCCCAATGCAGGGGAGAAACGGGCCCAAGGGTAGGGAGGAGCCGGCCCGCTGCGGAGGGGGGAGCAGTGGGCCTGGGCCAATCCAGCCATGGCGGGGGAACGGAAAGAGTGGGCTCAGAGCCAATGGGGGGGAGAGAGAGGCAGGAAGAAGTTGGCCTGGGCGAGCTTGAAGAGAAGCCCGCCCACCACGGTGGGCAGGAGCAGCGGACCCAGCCCAACGTGGTAGCAGCTGAGAAAGGGGAGGAACAAGCCTCTTCCCCTCCTCGGGCCTGGGCCCATTTCTCCCCCACCCCCCTTCTTCCCCCCCCATCAGCTCCAAGCACGCTCATCCTGTCCCCCCCTCACCGCTGGGGCAGCCCGGGCCCGCTGCTCCCCCCACCGCGTGGGCCAGCTTCTCCCCCAGCTTGGGCTTGGTCCTCCTCCCCCGCCACATGGGGCCCGGGCCCACTCCTCCCCTCCCCTCCACTGCCACTCCCATGGCACTCCCACTATTCCCCCAAACCACATCTGGCCTGCTTCTCCCCCCACCGCTGATGCATCTTCCTGCGTTAGGCCCTCAGGCAGTGACAACAGAAGGGGCTAGGGGTAGGCTGAGATACTTCACCATCATCATCCACAAACTCTTCACCAAACAGTCAAGGCAAGAGTTTCCTAGGCAGTGCTGACAAACCTGAACAGCTGGAAGCAGGTAGCCTAGGATCTCCACATGAGTGGCTTAGGTGTGATGGTTGCATGACTCTCTCTCGGTGATGGGAACACAAGGTCCTACCTAGACAACCAGGCGGCCCTAATTAGGGAGACACCACCTGCCTCAATCCAAGGAGGCCCCTATAAAAGTTGGGGTAAAAAAGCCTTGCCTCTCACCGACTCCTGGCTGGTTTCCTGCGATCAGCAGGATCTCCTTTTTAAGTGGGAGAAACAAAAAGAGACAGAAACTGACAATTGGATGCTGGAATGTTCATACACTAAAAGGAAAATCGAGCTTGTAGAAGAACTGCATTAGTAGCAAAGGAGCTACACAGGTATCAAATAGATATCACTGCCTTATCCGAGACTAGACTACATGACAGCAGTGTGCCTAGAGAAAACAAACACACTTTCTACTTGTCAGGTTACAAGGCAGACCAAAACACTGGCCTACATTGGGTAGGATTCACAATAGCAAACTCCATTGCTAATAATTTATCACAGCAACCTGCGTTAATATCCAAGCACTTAATGACATTCCTGATACCACTGCCCCATAATAACTCTATGGCCATAATAAGCACCTACACCCCAACACTACTTGCTTCCAAAGACATTTCATAGATTTGCATAGATTTCATAGATATTAGGGCTGGAAGGGACCTCGGAAAATCATTGAGTCCAGCCCGCCGCCCAAAGGGCAGGAAGTCAGCTGGGGTCACAGGATCATAAAGACAGCTGAGTGACACTCTAAGAAATATCTCCAATAATGATAAAATCCTACTACTGGGTGATTTCAATACACACACTGGAGATGACTATACCATTTACAATATTCATGAGGAAATTTGGACATGGGTCTCTAAACACAAATGAAGAATTACTCCTAACACTCTGCACAGAGTTTGACCTTGCTGTTACAAACACTTTTTTCAACATGCCAGAAAAGTGGTTCTACTTTTGGAGGCATCCTCAGTCAAAACAATGGCACCTTTGTCAGTACAGAGGCGGAAAAGGATCTTGGAGTCATCATTGACTCCAAGATGAACATGGGCCGGCAGTGTGGGGATGTAGTCAGGAAGGCCAACCATACCTTGTCATGCATCCACAGATGCATCTCGAGCAGGTCCAAGGAGGTGATCCTCCCCCTCTATGCGGCACTGGTCAGGCCGCAGCCGGAGTACTGTGTCCAATTCTGGGCGCCACACTTCAAGAGGGATGTGGACAACATGGAGAGGGTCCAGAGGAGGGCCACCTGCATGATCAGGGGGCAGCAGGGCAGGCCCTATGAGGACAGGCTACGGGACCTGAACCTGTTCAGCCTCCACAAGAGAAGGCTGAGGGGGGATCTAGTGGCCTGTTACAAACTAGTCAGGGGGGATCAGCAGGCACTGGGGAAGTCCCTGTTCCCCCGAGCACTGCCAGGAGTGACCAGGAATAACGGTCACAAGCTGGCAGAGGGTAGATTTAGGCTAGATATCAGGAGGCACTACTTCACGGTCAGGGTGGCTAGGATCTGGAACCAACTTACAAGAGAAGTGGTGCTGGATCCTACCCTGGGGGTCTTTAAGAGGAGGTTAGATGTACACCTTGCTGGGGTCATTCGACCCCAGTACTCTTTCCTGCCATGGCAGGGGGTCGGACTAGATGATCTACTAATGTCCCTTCCAACCCTAGAAACTATGAAACTATGAAACCTTCTAGACTATGTCATCTCTCATAACAATACCTGAGGGATGTTTACATTACCAGGACTATGCAAGGCACAGAATGCTGTACAGATCACCGGCTTATCTGTACTAAACTGAACATCAGGATTCACACTCCTAGACAGAAGGTTGCTCCAAAAACAAACTGACATATCAATGTTTTGAAACTTTGCATGGAAAAAGAGAATACTCAGTTAGCAATTTCCACTCATGCTGCACTATCAAATTGTGCCAATGCAAGAGCAAGTGAAACTGTTGATGAAAGGTGGGGAGCCTTTTGAACTGCACTGCAATCAGCAGCTAAAGAATTGCTTGGTGTCCCATCTCGACAAACTCTGGACTGGTATGATGCAAATGACAACAATATTCAAGCACTCTGTAACAGAGCACATACTGAGGTGCCTGATACAGTTAGGAAAGTTCTTTCTGACACGGCTGAGAGAGAGAGAAATTTACCTGTATTTCACAAAGTGATTAAAGAAACAAGACAGCATGCATCATCATGGGCTCACGTGCCCTTGATTCTCTCCCAGTCCGGCCACAGCAGAGATACATGTGAGAGCAGAACCAGCTCTCATTGGTCTGGGGCGTGAACCCAGAAACTAAAGCCCAAATGGATCCAAAGAGTTGGCTGCCCTGAAGAAAGGATGCATGCAAGGGCTACTGCTCATGCACACCACATGGAGGTGCAGAAATTTACCTGGAAATCCTTGCTGTATGAAAGCCAGAACTAATCAAGAGGGATGAAAATGGAGATATTTACCTTGAACAAAGAGATGGCATGGGAGTCTCAAGATCAGGGTGAGAGCTGTAATCTAGTGAGTGGGATTTACATTGTTTGACTTACCTACAGGAGAAAAGAGACAATAAGGGGATTGTTGGACTGAGTAGGCTTAGCACTGGCACACCTCTGTTGACCAAAAAGCCTTAGTGGAAAAAAAGGCTGAGATCAGGCTGCATGTGTGAAAGACAAACCATAGCATATATGCAATTAGTATAAGCCTCTAGAGACTTAACTGGCAAAGCTAAGTAGAGTTGGGACTGGTGAATAAGTAAATCTTTAGGAGGGAGCAGGAGGGAGTGGGACTACTTAAATTAAGGCCAGAGAGACCACATACTCAGAACATCTGTGGTATGGTAAAGAGAGGGTGTAGGGGAGGAGGAGCCCTGTGAAGAGACCTAAAGTTTCTACTCAGTTATGGGTTAAGTAGAAGATCTCATCTCCCAACACCTAGTTCTCTTTCTTTTGTTTCCTTAACATCAAAGGCATGGCAGGAAAGTGGGGAAGATGAATAGACATGGAAGTCAGGTAGAGACAGAATCATCATCACCAATACAAGAAAGCTTTCTACAGGTCTTACACACTTCTTGTGGCCCACTGAGCTATATGCAAAGATAAACTGAACAACCCCCTTTTCTTTCACGGATGCACAAGCTGTTCAAGAAATCAAAACCTGTAGTGCAGAAAAATCAGCAGGAGATGGATGACATTTGGTGGAAAAACAAAGCAACTACAAGTTCTTGCTGATACTCATAACACCCAAGGGGTTTTTTTGAGAGTTAAAGTCCCTTTATGGACCACAAAGAGCCAATACCTCTCCAATCCTGTCCACTGCCAATACCATACTCCTGACTGAGCACAATATGATATTACAGAGATGAAAAGAATATTTTATGACCATCCTCAATCATGAGTCAAGGGCAAATGATCAAATGGTAGACTCAACTGGGCAAAGACCAGTTTGAGATGAACTAGAAAATCCCCCAAATCTGGAAGAGACTAAGAATGCACTTATAGAAATGGCAAATAGAAAAGCAGGTGAAGCTGACGAGATCCCAGCAGAAGTACTTAAATAAGGTGGTCCCACACTTCACAAAGCTTTGATAGACCTACTTACTTTCTGCTGGGAAAACAAGGCTTTACCCCAGGATTTCAAAGATGCCAAAATCATAACACTGTATAAATGCAAAGGAAACAGAGATGACTGAGGTAACTATGGTGGCATTTCACTTCTCTCCATCACTGGTAAGATCCTTGGTAAGCTGTTACTGAAAAGGCGCCAGGTTATTGCAGATTATGTACTCCCTGAATCCCAGTGGGGTTTTTGTTTATCACACAGTATTGCCAGCATGTTATTTAGCCTATGACAGTTACAGGAGAAAGCTGCTGAACAACAAATGCTCCTGTACGTTGCATTTGTCAACTTTAGTACGGCATTCAACTCTGTTGGATGGTCTGCCCTCTGGTGCCTTCTTGCAAAGTTTGGCTGCCCAAACACACTAATTAACCTCATATGCTACTTCCACGACAATATGCAGGCCCATGTGTTAGTGGGTGCTGACTCATCTGATGCCTTTCCTGTAGCCCATAGAGCTAAACAGGGTTGTGCGCTTGCCCCAACATTATTTACTCTGTTCTTGGCTAGAGTGCTAGAAGTCACTGCACACACTACCGCTACTGGTTTCACCCTAACAACACATTTTGATGGCAGACTTCTAAACCTTTGATGACTTAAGGCCAAAAACAAATCCCAACAAAGTGAAGTTGGGATTCAACCTGGAAGGACGTGGGCAGTGCAGTTCTGCAGGGCTCGGTCCTTGGGCCCGCACTGTTCAACATCTTCATCAGCGATTCGGACGAGGGGGTAAAAAGCACCCTGTTCAAATTTGCTGATGACACTAAGATGTGGGGGGACGTGGGCACATTGGAAGGATGCAACAGGCTACAATCAGACCTAGACAGGTTACAAGGGTGGGTGGATGAGATTGGATGGGCTTCAACACACACAAGTACAAGGTGATGCACCTCGGGAGGAACAACCGGCACCATACCTACAGGTTAGGTAACTCCCCTCTTGTCAGTACAGAGGCAGAAAGGGATCTGGGGGTCATCATTGACTCCAAGATGAACATGGGCTGGCAGTGTGGGGAGGCAGTCAGGAAGGCCAACCACACCTTGGCATGCATCCACAGATGCATCTCGAGCAGGTCCAAGGAGGTGATCCTCCCCCTCTATGCGGCACTGGTCAGGCCGCAGCTGGAGTATTGCGTCCAGTTCTGGGTGCCACACTTCAAGAGGGATGTGGACAACATGGAGAGGGTCCAGAGGAGGGCCACTCGCATGATCGGGGACAGCAGGGCAGGCCCTATGAGGACAGGCTGCGGGACCTGAACCTGTTCAGCCTCCAAAAGAGAAGGCTGAGGGGGGGATCTTGTGGCCTGTTATAAACTAGTCAGGGGGGATCAGCAGGCATTGGGGAAGTCACTGTTTCCCCGAGCACCACCAGGAGTGACCAGGAATAATGGTCACAAGCTGGCAGAGGGTAGGTTTAGGTTAGATATCAGGAAGCACTACTTCACAGTCAGGGCGGCTAGGGTCTGGAACCTGCTTCCAAGAGAAGTGGTGCAGGCTCCTACCCTGGGGGTGTTTAAGAGGAGGTTAGATGAACATCTTGCTGGGGTCATTTGACCCCAGTATTCTTTCCTGCCATGCCAGGGGGTCAGACTAGATGATCTGCTCAGGTCCCTTCCAACCCTAGAAACTATGAAACTACTATGGAAGGATCTACTGTATGCCAACAACTCAGCTTTTGTCATCCTTTCTAAGACCGACCTGCAACATTTACTGAATTACACTGCCTATGCTGCTTCCTTTTTAGGCCTCTGTATTAACGTAAAGAAAACCAAAGTCCTATACCAAATACCTCCTGACAGAAACCTATCACCTCCATCACCACCAGAAATACATTTGAATGGCAGCCAATTAAACAACATCAAGTCCTTTTGCTACCTAGGTAGCACAATTACTGATGACACCAGCATTGACAAAGAACTTTCAGGACACTTAAAGTCAGCTGCCTCAGCTTTCAACTTCCTACAAAAAAGACTATGGTCAAAGTGTCTACAAAATGCCAAGTTTACAGAGCTGTTGTGCTCTCTTGTCTTCCATACTCATTAGAAACCTGTCTCCTTTATTGTCACCTCATCAAAAAACTTAACTGCCTGCAACACCACCACCTACATAGCATAATGGGAATTAAATGATCTGACAAAATCACCAACAATGAAGTACTATGACTGGCAGCCATACCAAGAATGGAAGCCATGCTAGCATGGAAGCAAATGACCTAGGTTGGCCACGTCGTGGGACAACAATCAACTACCTAAGAGAGTTCTGTATAGTGAATTTGAAAAAGGCTGTAGAAAGGTTGGCTGTCCCAAACTTGCTACAAGGACTGCATTAAGCCGTGCATACAGTCTGCCAGGCTGGCCTTAAAGTCCTGGGAGGCTATGGCCCATGTTAGGCGAGTTTTGCACTCAGCTGTGAAGGAAGCAGAACAAGCAACAGAGCATGATTGCGTCACCTTGGCTGACAGTAGAAGGGAATGTAGACACTAGGGCTGTGAGAAGCTTTAGGTGGTGATTCGATTCAGAGGAGATTCGGCCTGATTCGGTGGCCAAATCTCTGAATCGGAATCAAATCAGGAGACCAATTTAAAGGTCCAAGTCAATTCAAAGCTCTCTGAATCTTCAGAAAAAATTCAGAGAGCTTTAATGATTTGGACAGTCCCTGGTGGCTGCAGCAGGGAGCTGCAGCCAACTCCCAGCTGATAAATACTAAGGGCGGGGGAGGGGGGCACTGTGGGAGGGGACCATGGGGGGACCTCTGCCAGCCCCCCCGACCCTCCCAACCCCCTCCTGTTCCCCCAGTTCCCCCATGGCTACCCCGGCCTGCATCAGCTCAATCCTCACTGCCCCATGCTGCATGAGGGGGGCTCTGAATGACCCCTCTGCCAATTCCTCAGTCCCTCCATGGTGCCCTGCCTGGGCCAGCCCCAGCCCTTTAAGAATAAAAAAAAACTAGAAAAGCCCTGGGACTCACTATTCCTGGTGCAGCCCTGGGGCTTCAGGGGCTATGCAGAGATACCCACATGGCTCAGAGCGGCAAGGGGAAGCAGGAATTGCCCCCTGCTGACAGGAACAGTGAGTCCAGGAGTTATTTCAGATTTTTTTTTTCTTCAAGGGCCGGAGCTGGCCCAGGCAGGGCACCTGTGGGGAGCCTGGGGGAGTGAGGGGGGGTCAGGGGTTCATGCAGAGCCCCCCATGCAGCATGGGGTAGTGGGGGGCAGCAGGGATCGTCCCCTACCCAGCAGCACCTACTGAGTTGGGGCTTTTTTTTAAAACAAATGCGGGGGACTGCAACAGCCATTGCCAAGCTTGGAGAGGGGCAGGGGATGGGCTTGGCCTGGCTGATTTGGAGATTCAGCAGCAGCCAAATCTCTGAAACAGATTCAGTGGAATCAAATCGGGACAGTGATTTGAATCACCAAATCGAATCACTGTCCCCTAAATGGGCCGAATCCAAAGTGAATACTAGCCACTCTGCACAGGCCTAGTAGACACCAGCTTGCCCTGGCAGGTCTCCTGAACCCTACTTGTAAAAACTGATTTCCAGTATCAGTAGCAGTCATACTCAAATTACAAGT
The DNA here is from genome assembly GCF_052110815.1 of Crocodylus siamensis. NCBI lineage: Eukaryota > Metazoa > Chordata > Crocodylia > Crocodylidae > Crocodylus > Crocodylus siamensis. The sequence continues at coordinate 52,662,965 of NC_143403.1, forward strand.
GACAGTCATTAACAATTAACAAAAGTAGTTGTGATATAGATTTGCAGGGCCTTGAACAGACTAGAACAGAATTACGCTTGGATGCCTACATCCATTGACGTGCCTAGTAGGTAGAACAGAATGAGGTTCTTTGTATCCAAAATCAAATTGAAGTCTCCACTAAGGGCAAGAATATTAGGATTTGCATTCATTTGTAGGTGGCACTCCTGAAATCATCCTGTATTCATATGAACAGATCTGTCTTTCAAAAGAGGCTGGAACAGTAGCCACTATACTAAATCCATGACAGCTTCAGAAAAATAGAAAATTACCCCATTATCATGGCCAATATAATTTCTCTCTCACAAAAGCCATCTAAATTAAAGAGATAAGGTATTTTAATGCTTATGCATATTAGATCCCTATTGCAGATGTAACAGCTGCAGTTTTAACACCTATTAGGTGGTCAAGAGAAACTGTAGGCGCACACCAGTTTTATTTCTATCCTCAAAGGGATATTAACATTATAACTGTTCTGAGGAAGACTTTCACTCTACTTCTACTGCTTTCCTCAAGGTAAAAGAATCAGAGACAAAAGTGGTTCCATGATGTCTTGTTCAGAGACCTACCCGCCAAAATTTAAACTTGCCATCAAAGTCTATCTATGTTATTCTGGAGGCCACTTCAGAATCACCAGAGTATATGGGTTAGAGTCATCTTAGCTTCCCATTCCTGGACTGCAAATTTTAAAGGCACAGCACATAATCTTACCCCCAGATTCTAACACATCAATTAGTATATTAGCCAACAAATGTTAAGAACATATTTTTTGTTTGAAGACAGTAAGATATTCATGCACTAACTTATTCTTCTAGTTACAAGCAGTCTTCAGACTTCGGACACAATTGGTTCCTGAAAACCACATCTTAAGTTTGTTGTCCAGGATTAAGGACAACAAAAAGTCCTTTTTCAAGTACACTGGGAGCAAGAAGAGGGCACCAGGCAATGTAGGGCCCCTGCAAGATGCAAACGGTAATCTTGTGGCTACGCCAGACAAGAAAGCTGAGATTTTTAACAGTTTCTTTGCCTCTGTTTTCTTGAACAGGGACCAAGACATGCCACCTACCAGAGGTAGGGACAATCTCTGGGATAGCTCTGTCAGGCCTTCAGTCAGCACAGATGTAGTTAGGGATCTTCTGGAAGGGCTAGACATTTTAAAATCTGCAGGTCCAGATGCCCTCCACCCAAGGGTGTTGAGGGAGCCGGCAGGGGTCATTGCGGAGCCCTTGGCCTGGCTGTATGAGCATTCAGGGTCATCTGGCCAGGTGCCGGGGGATTGGAAACTAGCTAATGTGGTCCCAATTTTCAAGAAAGGGAGGACCCAGGTAACTATAGGCCTATAAGCCTCACCTCGGTGCTCAGGAAGATCTTGGAGAGAATCATCAAGGAGCACATCTGTGGCGGGCCAGCAGGGGAGATCATGTTCAGGGGCAATCAGCATGGGTTTACCAAAGGCAGGTCCTGTCTGACCAACCTGGTTGCCTTTTATGACCAGGTGACTAAATCCTTGGATGATGGTGTTGCCGTGGACAAAGTCTTTCTAGAGTTTAAGAAGGCCTTTGACATTGTCTCTCACCCCATCCTCGCCAATAAATTAATCGACTGTGGCATTGATGCCTACACAGTTGGGTGGGTAAAAAATTGGCTGATGGGGCACACCCAGAAAGTAGTGGTGGATGGGTTGTACTCAACCTGGTGAGATGTGGGCACTGGGGTACCCCAGGGCTTCGTCCTCAGGCCCGCACTGTTTAACAGCTTCATCAGGGACTTGGACAAGGGTGTGGGAAGCACGCTGTCCTAGTTTGCTGATAACACTAAGATGTGGGGCAAGGTGGACACACTTGAAGGGAGAGAGAGGCTGCAAATAGATTTAGACAGACTACAAAAGTGGGCAGATGAGAATAGGATGGGGTTCAACGTAGACAAATGCAGGATGCTGCACCTTGGGAGAAGGAATCCACAGCATACCCACAGGCTGGGGAGTTCCCTTCTTGAAAGCACAGAGGCAGAATGGGATCTTGGAGTCATTATTGACTCCAAGACGAATATGAGCTGCCAATGCCAGACTGCAGCCAGCAAGGCCAGCCACACCTTGTCATGCATCCAAAGGTGCATCTCAAGCCGCACCAGAGAGGTGATACTCTCCTTCTATGCAACTATGGTTAGGCTGCAGTTGGAGTACTGTGTCCAGTACTGGACGCCTCACTTCAAAAGGGATGTGGCAGCCTGGAGAGGGTTCAGAGGAGGGCCACCAGCTTGGTGAGAGGGCAGCAGGACAGGCCCTATGAGGAGAGACTGAGAGACCTGAACCTGTTCAGCCTCAGCAAGAGAAGGCTGAGGGGGGACCTGGTGGCTGCCTACAAACTCATCAGGAGAGATTAACAGCAAATAGGTAGAGCCCTTTTCTCCCCAGCACCACCTGGGGTGACGAGGAACAATGGTAATAAGCTGATGGAGAACAGGTTTAGGTTGGAAATCAGAAGACAATATTTTACAGTTGGGGTGCCCAAAATCTGAAACCAACTTCCCAGGGAAGTGGTCCTCGCCCCTACCTTGGACAAATTCAAGAGAAGGTTGGATGATCACCTGTCTGGGGTCTTGTGAACCCAGCATTCATTCCTGCCTGTGGCAGGGGGTTAGGCTAGATGATCCGTTCGGGTCCCTCTTGACCCTAGCTACTATGAAACTATGAAACCAAGTCGAAATATTGTAACTCGGAACCAATTTTCTCATAAGAAACAATGTTATAAATGGGGGATTCATTCCTGAACCAAAGCCCGATACCCTATTTTCACCAAAAATACCCCAGTATTTTGTACTTGGTCAATTATAGATGAGTAATATAGCTACATTGATGTATTTATATTGTAAATAGCAATCTGTGGTGGCAAAAAGCCCCCGCAGGCACCAAGGGGCTGGGGGTAGCCCTGAGTGCCCCCACAGTAAATAAACAGGCCCCCTGCACCCTGGTGGACTTACCTCCAGGAGCGGGACCTGAGACGGAGACAGAGCTGCAGCCACACGAGCCGGCATTACAGTGGCTCTTCAAACACCTGGTCCACGAGCGGGGCAGCATCCAGCTGATTGTGGCAGCTGATGCCACTGCCACGGGAAGTTTAAAAGCCCCACCAAAAGCTGACAGGGGCAGAAGGTGAAGAGGAAGAGTGAGGCAGCGTGGAGCACACAAGTTAGGCAGCACCAACGGCTCCAAAGGCTGGTGAGAGCAACCAAGCAGACACTGCCCCGCTTCTAAGGTAGGGGGTGGGGCAGTGTCAGACATTAGGCTGGGGATGGACTATCCCCAGCCCAGCAAACTTAGAGTTTATTGGGAGTGTAAACCAAGGAGTGCAGTCCTTTGGGACCAGGGACTGCGGCTCAAGTAACGCTAACATCTAGGCAACCAACCGGTTGCCTGAAGCAGATGCCAGACCCCCATAACAAAGAGGGCTCATGGAGATCGGTGGAGCCAACAGGTGGAACATCCAAACGGTTGGCAAGTGGACAGGGTGTAGGGGAGGTGGAGCTCCAAGGAACACACAGCACGAATATGAGTACCCCATCACTGGGTCACCCAGGAAGAGGAACACCACTGAACCTCTCCTTTCATCTGGTAACAAGAAGTCATGGCAGGAAAGTTGGGGGCACCCCGGTAAAGGGAGATGGTATGGTACTCACAGTGCCCACTAGAGATGCCACAGAGTCACATTGATTTGGAAGGACTTCTTTGAGGTGACTTTGCTGGACTTTTTGAAAGGCTCTTGGCTGGAGTCTTCTCAGGAGTCTTGGCTGCAGGTTTTTCTGGAGTCTTGTCTGCTTTCTTAAAGAAAGTGTCCAAGGAAATTTGGATAGATGCTTTCCAGAGAGATGAGGAATGCAGCAAACTTGTTTGCTGGCATGGCATCACATTGGATCAAGCGTTGTAAAGTCGAAACTGATACCATAAAGTTGAAACAGGGTGTCAATTTATAAACGCTGTAAGCATGAACCATTGTAACTCGGAACGTTGTAAGTCAAGGACTGCCTGTATTTAACCTGTTACGAAATAATATAAGACGTACGATAGGTCCTTTATTAAAAGTATCCTACTCTAACATAAATGGGTCTAAGTACATTCAGCATAAATTATGAAAATTTTCTTAATTTAGAAATATTTTGAAAGCCAGAATGACATCACCTAATCAAGTTGAGTAGAATTAGACATGGTATAAAAAGGTGTTCAAGTTTCTTCTGCATGCTGTTCAAACAATGGTCCAACTGTCAGAATTCCTCTCCTGGGTCTAAACATTGGGTCTAATCTTTGGCTAATCATGCCTGATTTTGCCATGATTTTAGGTTGACAAATATTGACTAAAGCCTTGTAGTATTAAACTGGTTTTCAACAAGTAAAAGGATAATATACTCACACTGTGCTTCCTGAACCCTCTTTTCTGAAGGTTCTTCCACTAAAAAATGTCTTATTGCAGCTATTTCTCAAAGTACATTACTACTTTTATTCTACTGGCAGGGCAGAGTGTATCATTTTTATAAGCCATTATGACTGGGTCTTGTCCATTATGACTGGCCAACATCCCTCATTGGCCATAGAAGGCATATTATATAGAATCATCCCACCACAATAAAACTTGTGTCCAAAATTCATTGTATATTATTCATGTTGCTTTCAAGTTGTTCCATGTACAAATGCAATTTGATAAGAACTATGTATCTCATTTTAAGATGTTTCTTTTACTCAAATACAGAAATAGAGGAAAGCATTTCTTGGAGACAGCAATTTATTTGTTGCCAATATTGATATTTGGAGACCAATAGGCCTCAACCCCCTTTTTTTTTTCATTGAAAAATATTAATAATTAAGTTATATTTTACCTTCTGTTAGTTTTATATTTTACTTCCTTAAATTAATTTGTGCTGACATTTTAAAGTTTTTTGTACTTCATTTTATCAGGCAGCAAATATTCTGAAATTATGAGGAGTTGCTACTGGTGCCTCAGTATGTCTATTAGTTAAAATATTTTACAAGTGTCTTCACTGCAAAACCCAAATTGTCTTTAGATTGGAAAAAATAGCATCTCCCTACATGACTTGCCAGTGACCAGATTTTTATATTATATTCATAGTCAGATAATTAAAAGCCCATTTTGAGCTGTATTTTATTTGTAGTTTTATAAGGAGGTCAACTATTTACACAGTATGAACATCACCGACAAGAGAGTTCATTATAATCTAATCACTCACTTCACAGTACTAAACCGAAGAAAAGTTCCTTTGTTTTTTGTCCTGACAGCAGAATTACTTAAAGAGAAATCAGTCCACTTAGAGTTATTAAATGCAAGCACTATTAACATTGCACATGCATAATCATCCCAGATTGCATGTAGTGATATGTTTCCTAACTCATTCTATCCCAGGGAGTTTTATTCCCTGTTTTATTCATTTGCTTTTTAACAGTCATCAGTAAGCATGAACAATATCACTGGATTTCATGCTTTAACTTGATATCTTTTTTCCATAGGAATAACATATATAAACATTTTAATTTATTGTGCTGCATATTAAATTTCCAGCTGCAAGACCCAGGCTCAAGAGGATAATGCAGTTCCCGGACTCCTGGAGATCAGCTATGTCACACAGTCTTCAAAATGCAGAATTGATAAGTGCTCTGGGAAAGAGACAGTTGCCTGCCCATCCAGACAGATTCCAAAATTAGATTCCAAACAGTCAGAGACAAGACTGCTTCACTCCAGAATAATTTATCCTAAGCCTGTACTGCCAGGAGGATGGTGCAGCAGATTCATACCCCTTGTTTCTACCAGCAGGTGTTGCTTATGCTTTAGACCAAGTATACAGAAAGAAATAAAGGTTGCTAGAAAGATAACAAAGGTGAAAACAATACAACAATTTAGCATTTTCTATAGAACATTTTAATCAACTTTTCTCATTTTAAAGAGCAGTTATAGTTTTATTTTTGCCTGAATACAATGTTTTACAGTAGGGGTAGACAACATTTTCCAGCAGGGGTGCCAGAATGACTCAGCTCAGGTTAAAGTTGGGCATTAGGACCCAAGCACCTCCACTGCTTCTCCGCATTGCTTGGCTGCCACTGCATGGTGAATGCCTTCCTCTGCCCAAGCCTATGCTGCCTGCCTGCTGTGTGGCACAGGCAGAGCTTCTCTTCTGCTGGAGCCCCGGCAGCTGACTGCAGCACAGTACAAGGAGCAATCCCCTGCCACCCAGTGCGGATAAAGCCACAACTCCACAGGCCAGATCCAAAGATTTCATGGGCCAAATCCAGCCTGTGGGTCATAGATTCCAACCCCTGTTTTACAGGGCATCAGATTTTGTGAAGAGGAGAACCTTGTTCTTTTTCCACCGAACAGTAGCAAAATAAAGCAGCCAACATGGAATCATATCAAACATAGTTCTTTCAACTCTGGTGGGACCCAGTTTGACCTTTCCTGCACAAGTAGCCAGAACTTCTCAACCAAGGGTGACTATTTGCTAGAGGAAGCTGTTGTTTGACATCTAGTGTCAAATGCAGATTATTTTCTAGTGAAGATAGAGTTTTAGAAAGCTAGATTGAAAAGAACGTTTTTCCCTGCAAATTGTCATTCCCTGAAAAATGAACACTGTCAGTCAAATGCCCACATTTCATATAGGAACATGTCCAAGATCTAATTGAAATACAGTATCTTACAATGTAGAGATGAAGGTTATGCCACAGATTTTATGTGACTATCTCAATATATCCCTCTGTACAGTTTCCAGATTTTATAGAAATTAGACATGTTCTTGACATACAGATTTTACAAAGGTGTCATCGAATCCAAATTGCTTCAAAGAGCAAGGCAATATGCTGAATAAACAAATGAACAAACGGATATATACACACACACATACACGTATTTCAATGGCTCAAATTTTTCTTTGGCTTTATAAGTAAATTCAGATTGATTTAAAGAAACATTACTAATCAGACACACTTTAAAATAACCTACTAAGAAAAAAAAGGATTTATGTTCTTTTAATGTTAAAGAGCCCAAATTATTTTTATTTCTGCCTTTTAAAAACCTTTAGGCATGTCAAAATGTAAAAATTGAATTTCCTTTATTAGTCAGTTCATCTGTGTTTATTGAAACTGAAAGAATTTTAGAAGTCTTTTCTTTTCCACCTTTAATACATTTTAGTATTGTATTTTATTCAGCTGGACTAGTACAGCTGAACTTTTCAATTTCATATTTGTTCCCATTAGTCATCTGCATTTCTTGCTTTTCCTGAACTAGCATACAGTTTGGATTTACGAATTTCATATTTGTTCCCATTAGTCATCTGCATTTCTTGCTTTTCCTGAACTAGCATACAGTTTGGATTTACGACATTTCAGGAAAATAATTAAATCAAGAAAATTAGTTTTGTTCAAATTAAAAGTTTATAAAAATCATTCTAATCTGTAAGTTTTGCAAACTATAACCCTTGACTTGTTCCACTGCCACAAACATAAACAGATGGAGCTTAGAGTCCTAAACTAATAGACTGACATGTTTAAATTAAAAACAATCCAGGAATTAGTATTATTATAAATGTTTCCATAATCAAACTTGAAAAAAAATGTGTAGTGTAGGCAAGCCCAAAAGGATAGCTTTATACTAATTCACAAGAACCTGAAAGTCAGGTTAACTCAAAACTTATGAAACCTATTTAGGCATATACTCTAGTCAGATATGGAACTAACTACATTAGTTAAGGCAACGGATTCCCCAGAAAGATAGAATCATCACTTTAAAAAATGTGATTTGCTGATATTGTCTTAATGGGTGCTGGTGCCAGAGGTAAAAACAGAACTAAAACAACAACAAGCAACAACAATCAGTAATTTCACTTGCATAAGTAATTCCATTGAAGTCAGTGAGAATACTCACATGAATAAAAAGTTACTGACAAGCATACTTTTCCTAGGATCAGGTCTTTGTTCAGCATGAACATGGATCAAACTTTAAAAGTATATATATTTTGAAATAACTATGTAACAGGGTCCCTGTTAGGATCCCTGTTACTTGGAAAAATCCCGGACAGCTGGGGGAAGACTCCCCACCCCCCACTAGGTCGGCTAATGGGATGCCACCTCTGGGAATAAAAGAAAGGGGAGGTCCAGAAGAAAATGCCTTCAGGCACCATGGACGGAAAAGGGCTGTTTGAAACCCCAGAGATAGAGGATCCGGTGGAGGGATCCAAGGCCTAAGAGAAGAACCAAGACGGAGGGATCCTGGAGGTGGCGGGTTGGCAACACCGCCAACTACTTACGGTGGAACTCCAGAGGCTGCAGTGAGTCTGGGGAAAAGCCAAGGCTGCACGCTGGGCTGAGGCAAGGTATCCCTAATTTGAAAGGGGATCGCAGGGCAAGACCCGGAAAGGGATGCTGACAACAACCGCAGAGCTCGGGGTGGGGAAGATGACTCCAGGTCCTGTGGCACCACTATTAATGACAAGAGGACACCCTAAGCCAAGGCACCACAGATCACAGAGGGAGACACTGGGAGGCACCCGTAACAAGCCACTAATGAGGCAATTAGTGGCAATAAGCTGAGACATGGGCAAGGGGGAACTCTTTATCCCCTTTTGACTCAAATGTGACTTGAGATGGGATTGTGAGCGATTAGCCCGTACTGAGGGAAGCAGCCGGGGATGTCCTTGTCGTGAGTAGCCGGCGCGGAACAGAAGCCACCAGATGTGCGGATTACTAACAAGGCAATTAACCCCACGAGAGACCAGCTGGCACTTACCTTGAGGATTTCACAGCCAGAGATCCCCTCTTGAGCCTAGGGGTGATCCAGGGGGCAGCTTGAATGGGCTGCCGCCTCCAATCCCGGCCACTGTAAAAGAAAAGATAAGAAAAAGAAATAAAATACCTAGAATAATGTAACAGGTTAGGAATAGTCAATTAACATCCCCTCAATCTCTTTCCTTCCCATATAAGATCCAAGTCGTGGCAGTTGAGAACCAGAGGAAAAGGCGGTATCCCACTAACCCAATAACAAACTACATAGTAAGATACCCCATAAAATATTTTAAATATTTCTTTGGGGGTATTATATTAGATATGGGTCTAAAAGAAGAATTTAAATGCAGGGGAGGAAATGACTTGGAAAACGAATTTGGTGACTGCTTTCCGAACTTGTAGGGTAACAAGTACTGCAAAAGGCATGAACACTTTTAACAGGAGAAACAAATGAACAAGATAATCAAGGCTAGCAACCTTAGTGAAATAAAAGAGGCTGACAAGAGATAAGTGCAGACAGGCAGATAGGGTCCTAAAAAACAAGAAAATTGAATTTGATGTGGTTAAGTAGGAGGAAGCCCATAGGAGGACTTACAAAATGGTGGACACATGGTCAAATCAAAACCTAGAAATATGATCTTGGTAGCTTCTTGTTAGAGGGTATATTAACAAAATGCTATCTAAGATAAAAGTTGGTCCTATATGCAATCTGTGCAGTGCAACTGCAGATGGTACTTTTCTATGGTTTGTCACCCTTGGAAGGCAAAGCAGCAGGTTAGTAGCAATACAGTTGGTTTGTTTTTTAAAAAGAATGACAATGGATTGTGTACATTAGGGATATCTTGGGGAACAGAGGATAAGCATCAGAGGCTCATGGCCTAGATAGCAAGATTTAATTTGTCTCAGGAGCAAAGGCTAAAGAAGGAGCTTTTTGCATCAGCATCCCTTGCTGGTTACTGTGGGATGCTATTGTAAACTCTGCTGTGAATGGTAAGACCAAAGAAAAGATTTAAGATACCTTTTAATGGTAGATCTTCAATCAATAAGAAAAAGAAAAAAATTCTATCCACCCACTCATCCACATAATCTCAATAGTAGGTTTTTCAAAGTGTTTTAGAGGACAGAATTATGATCAGTCAGATATGTCATACTGCATTTATACAGATCTATTTATGGGTAAAAATAAACCTACCTGATTTTCAAAAAGGTTTAATAACCTATTATGAAGTACCTATTAGCCCCCTGAGCAGATGATGGACCTGTTGGGTCATGGTTTATACCATCAAAGGCATAGATTTGATCTTTCAAATGTTATTACACTTGCTCAACAAGAACACAGTTTATTAAAAGGCTAAACTTCAGATTCGGGCTAAAATGATTACTCTGAGGGAAAAATCAGAAAATTTCTTTTAAGATAATGAGTAAACTCATATAAAATTACAATTGATAAACATATTTTGAGAACACAAATACAAGTTACTTATCTAATTAAATGAGAAAACTCTAAATTGCTTGGTGTGCTATATTCCTGGAAGCAGCCAATCAGGCAACACCCTACTAGAACATGTGGAATATATAGCTTTTGGCACAAAGACTTAAATATTAAAATTGGCCCATAAATCTGAGTGTAGTTTTCAGGGTTTAAGAATCTTATTTTACCTGGATTCAAATCCCCTTCTCCTTTGTCATCATAAGGTGTTTATAGCCCTTAAAACAAGTATCCAAAAATATATCCCAGGGATATATATAGATTTATTTTGCCAGGCTTGCAAGGTTTATTTTGGAGCCCAAACCTTTTTATTTCATTATTAATTCTTCTTAAAAAATGGTATATCATTTATAGATATAGTACAGTCAGTCTACAGCTATACATTTAATAAAATAGCTCTAGAAGACTCAGGAGAAAGGGGGATGCTCCTTTTCATATATATGTGTCAGTGTGTCCGCGCTGAGTACCCCCACAAGCCTCTTGATTCTCGCCTGCCACGACTTGGATCTTAATAGAAATAGGAAGGAAGGGGGTGTTATTCAAGGGAGTATCCGCGGGAAGTTCCATGCTGGAGCAGGTATAATGCAGGTGCTTTTATTCAGCTCTTTTCTTTCTATTATTTATAGGACCCCCCTTTGGAGGAGGAAGCAGTCTGACAGATCGATCTCGGGGATCCCCCCAGGCCTCCTGGCCGATCCCCGCCCACTAATACAATAGGTAAGTACCATGCAAAGTCCCAGTATCCGCCGTTAATTATCTCATCAGCAGCTAATTATCCCATCAGTGGCTTGTTAGCGGAGCCTTTACTGTTCTCCTACTGCATCTTTTGCCAGAGTGGGGCTCGCCATGTGCTAGGGGTCTCTCGTCTCAACCCCCTTCTCTTTAGGTGTGAGGTGCCACATCCCTGCCTACTTGGGGCCGGTTCGGGCGTTCCCCGCTCCCCTTTTCTCCCGAGTACCTTCACCATGTCCTAGCCTGGAGCCGCAGCTTCTCCTGCTGTGTGGCTTCACTCCTCTCCGACTCACCGTCGCCTGCGTGGACTCCAGGTATGTAGAGCAGAGGTATCCAGTACCAGGATTCCTTCATCATCCTTGTAGAGACTCTTGTGTTTAGGATCTTTGGGATCCTTCATAGTCACATCCTCTGTGGTGTCTCCGTAGATTGCAGTGCCCAAAGGCAATTTCTCCTTTGCCTTCTCTCCCTCTTACCCTTCAGGTCCAGGCCTCATTGGTTCTCCATGGGCGGGGCCCACCTCCTCCCCCTGAGTTGTAATCGTCTTCGGCTGTCCACTTCCATCTAGTAACAGGGTCTCAGTCGGGGCCCTGTTACAATATGTATTAAAAATTGCTTCAGTTTGCTATCTTTTCTAATAGTATATAACAGGCTTGGTCAAAAGTCCTATGATGTTATAAACCTCATATAGTTTTTCTAGTTACCTCATTGATCTTTTCTAAATTATGCCTGTTCAGCTGATATAAGTTACATTATAGTAGGATAGATGAAAAATGTGCTTTATGGACTGTGATAACTTTGACCACATAAGAGGTAGTGCTGAAGAACCTCTCCTTTCTCCTACTTTTACTGTCAGCCTCCTCCCTCCCTCAAGATACAAACAATCTTCCTTTTCCTGGAATGGTTATGTCCTTCTTGTTGCAAGCTGTATTTCCTATGTTATGACATTAAGTACTTCTAATAAATAGCACAGTCCTGTGATGTTACTGGTAAACTCCATAAGAAGAAACTGATAACTCTCTCAACTTTGGGATGTTTTACTTTTATATTCAGGTAAGAACATCAAACAAGGGACCTGATCTGCAGTTACAAATTGAAACCAGTTCAAGGCAGGTTTGGCATGAATAAATCCTTGTAATTGGTAATGAGATAATTAAATTGCATTCTAGTATAAGTGTTTCCATGCAATGTGATGTATTACATAGTATTTCTTTATGGATCAAAACAGTCTAATAAAAACAATATCCTGTAGAAAGCTGAAGAGGAAAGTACTATTTTACATTAATGCAGTTTTTCCTTCAGAATCTAGAGCCTGCCTATAAGAGCTAGAAGATGTATGTATGGAAACAACTACAGAAATATGAAAATTTATTAAGTATAAAGTGCTGATGCAAGACAACAGCATTAAAAACTGCAGGCATTTAAGATCCAGTGTGCAGATTCCTTATAAGACACAGAGCATGTTACAGTTTTTCTACATCTATGTTCCACTCATATTTAAGTCCTCCTGGGGTCCTTGTACACACTATAAAATTGGCCTTTAAAGCGGCTTAAATGCCCTTTTGCACCACTTTAATGGCATTACTGTTTGCGGCGTATTCCACTTTAAATGACTTTGGTATGTAGCAAGATAAAACATCTCTGAGGTGTTTTAGTTAGTTTAGTACACAGGGCGCTGGAACCTGATGTACTCAGGGCTTGGTAGGCCCTGCACAGCTCAGGGGCTGTGGGACCCAGCAGCAGCCCATGCAGGCAGGCTCCACTGAAGAAAAAAAAAAAAAAGCAGCAAAATTTATCTTTTTTTTTTCTCTCTCTCCCTGGGGCCTGCCTGCCTGCCTGAGCTGTGTGGGGGGCCAGTGCTTCCCTCCGTAAATGCAGGGGGGCTAATGCTTCCCTCTGTGGCTGCAGCGCCCCCTGGGACTGCCCGGGCTGGGTGCCAGCAGGCAGGTGCTGCCTGCAGGGGGGGGGCCCTGAACAGCTCAGGGACCATTTGGCCAACCAGCAGCTCCCCTCCACCCCTGCTGCCGAAGAGGCAGGTAAGGATCAGGCCTCCACCCCTGTGTACACACCACGAGGGTTTCACTCAGTTTAATTCTCCCTAAATTGAAGCGATGTTTTTAAAAAACCACCGTTTCAATTTAGGGAAAACGAAACTGAATTAAATCCCCGTGGCATGTGCAAGCAGCCATGGGCTCTATTAAATAAAAATTCCCCCTCCGGTAGACCCCATTTTTTTCCCTTTTCTTTCATCCAGAATGTTTTTCCTTTCACCAAATCTACTTTTGGTTGTGGCACTTGCATTATGTACTTCTGGATTTCCAAGAGGTTAAGAAACCTATGTTACAAACCCATGTGGGCAGAGAACACACAACAAGCTTTGTATCTGAAAATGAGAGTGGGGCTGTTCTTGTTATAGTCTGAACAAAACAAGCAGTCACAGAGAATTTATGAGATGAAGAGGAACCATTTTAAAGAAAGATGTCCTTGTCTGAGACTTCACTATTTAAAGACAGATTAAGATTCAGACTTCTATCTTTGAAAATAAACATATCCAAAAACCAAACAGGCTAGTTGCCCACAGGTATAGTCTCAGGGATATTTAAGGTTAGGTTAGGTTAATGCATTTAGTTTTGGGTAGGTAGAGAAGCAGGCATTCCTGTTTTGATAGCTGTTATGAGTACTATACCTTAGTGTTTTTAACAATATAAGCATCGTTTCTGCCCTTCCTCTCACCCAAAATTGAATGAGAGCCCACTTGAGACCCACCAGTAACAGAGATATTCAATAGCATGTGTTCTACTTTATATTCTTTTACTGTTCTGACCTCATTAGGACTCTTTGTTCTGGAACCTAACTATCAGGACATCCCTTTGGCCATAAAGTTGTCATATTCATTATACAAAATCAGAATCAAAGCAAACAGCATCCTACAGCTATCAACTATATGGAAAATGCAATATACAGTAAACTGCATCTGCATAGGAAACAGAAAATAAGAAAGGCACCGATCACTTTGTGCAAGGCACAACTACTAAAAGAATTGACTGGATATCTTTGAAGTACATTTTCTTCAGTTGTAAAGCATTCGGCAATTCATGAAGCATTGATAAACTTTTTGTTGTGAGCTTTCACTGGGATTATGAGAGAGAAGAAAGGAATGAGAGACATGGAATGGGGAAGAAAAGATTCCATCAGCTCCTTGTGTTGGCACCTCTGCTTTCCACCTCTGGTAAATGAAACTTCCTTCCCCATGACTTCAAGCCTTCACAAGCCCTTACGTTAGAAGAGAGATTACAGAGGAAATCCTATTTTATTACCACTTGCTGCTACTGACAATTTAAAATATTATCCTTCTGAGGAGCTATACTAATAACTTATTTCAACTTCTTATGATTTAATTATTCAAGCAATTAGTAATGACTAGAAATAGTTGTTAAAAAGGAAATCTATCCTCCAGACTATTCCTGGTAGGTCAGCTGAGGGATATCTGTTTATCTTTCTGTTTTTCAGCAGTAGGTCAGTAGGTGATGCTCCCTTGGATTTGATTCAAGTAGGAACCATGGATCCCAGGAAGAAATGGATGCACTGTGGAATGATCAACGAAGAAGCCTAGTCAGTTAAAGTATTTATTGCTTTCATATCTTCTGGCCTCATCTAAGCTTACATCACAAAACCGGCATACAAGTACTGTGAGTTCAGCTGATAATCTTTACTTACTGAAGTTCCTGGACTGTGATACCAAGCAGAACAGCAAGTCAAGATTGTAGCGGTTAGCAGAGCTTTATGGGAGGGTTCACATATAATCTGATCATTATGCTTTCTTGTCCAAAACACACACCTTTAACCATTGTCTTCTGCTGACTCCCTGCTAAGTGACCATTTGAATCAAATTGGAGCTGTGTACATGGGCAAGTGTATTTTTTTGAAGTCTGCAATTGGTTCTGTTTTATGTAAAAAATAAGCATGCCTTTTAGTTTTCCAGCAGATTACTAGTGTGCTCCTAGACATGTGGAGTCCTCCGATTTAGACAAACCTCTCCTTTATGCTAAAAAATAAGTAAGGTTTGAGTTTGCTGATTATTTGCCATTTTTATTTGTATACAATCTGATTTTGTAAGGTGGTTTGGACAGTGCTATGCTAAGCATTTCTGCCTGAGGCTCAAAAATGGGCGATTAGAGGCAAAGAAGTCAAGGCATGAATTCAAGCCCTGAACTACACTTGTGCCAAAAGCTGCCCTCAGCTAAAAATGGATCTCTTATCATTTAGTCTGGGGAATCAAAGGTGGCTGGACATGATACAGGTGCATTGCTTCCTTGTGTGCTGTTGGCTAAGAAACTTTTGTGCCTTAACCACATTAGCTTAATGGCCCATTAGTTTCAGAAGGACTGGACTTTAAAAAGACCATAAGTATTTGGACTGCACTGTCCATATTCTGTTTTAGGAATCCAAGATAGCATGCTAATGGCAAAAATGCATTTGCATTCCACGTTCACATTTATTACAAATATTTTTGTCTAAATCTTAACTAAAATTCTAGTTATTCAGTACCTTGTTGATGTGTGTTGGTGAACAATGGTAGTAAGAATGTCATTTACAGCTCTGATTCATCAGTCTCTTGACTGTAGACAACTTTGGTAAGATTATGAATGTGAACTTTTTTTTTATTTAGAACTGAGAATACACTGAGTCCCTACTTATATACCCCACAGGGTGCACAGACTTTGAGTTAGCATCTTAACTCACTCCCTTTTTGTAATTTGTCCTTGGACTTATTAGTAACTCAAAAATAAGATACACCTCAGCTCTAAGATGTTCCTCTCCAGTACCACCCTAGTTAAAGGCTTCCTACAGAGCACTAAGTCCTTAACAAGAACCTCATGGAGTTAATAAGTCACAAGTCAATAATATGTTAGCAGATTAATATGTGGTTCTAACACCTGCCAACAGAAGAGCCCTGCTATTTCATGCACACTTTGCCTAATGTACAGAACTCTATTTGTTTATGAGCCTATACAATACAAATAGCTTATTAGCATGGGAATATGGGAAGACAATAACCTGATGGTGTTTAACACCAAAAAATGCAAGGTTCTCCACCTTGGGAAGAAAAACCTGCAGCATCCATATTGGCTCAGCAGTGCTACCTTGGCTAGCACTACAGGTGAAGGGGACTTGGGGGTCATGATTGACCACAAGATGAACATGAGCCTTCAATGTGATGCTGCAGCTAGTAAAATGAGCAAAAAGCTGGCTTGCATCCATAGATGCTTCTCAAGCAGATCCCAGGACGTCATTTTCCCATTGTACTCGGCCTTGGTGAGGCTGCAGCTAGAGTACTGCATCCAATTTTGGGCTCCACAATTCAAAAAGGATGTGGAAAACCTTGAGAGGGTGCAGAGGAGATCTACACGCATGATCAAAGGTCAGGAAAACAGACCTTATGATGATAGGCTGAGAGCCATGGGACTCTTCAGCCTGGAAGGGCGCAGGCTCAGGGGTGATCTGGTGGCCACCTATAAGTTTATCGGGGTGCTCACCAGGATCTGGGGGAATGTCTGTTCACCAGAGCGCCCTAAGGGATGACAAGATCGAATGGTCACAAACTCCTCCATGACCATTTCAGGTTGGACATAAGGAAGAATTTCTTTACTGTCCAAGCCCCCAAGATTTGGAATAGACTGCCAGCAGAGGTGGTTCAAGCACCTACTTTGAACACCTTCAAGAGACATTTGGATGTTTATCTTGCTGGGCTCCTAAGATCCCTGCTGACTTTCTGCCCCTGGGGTAGGGGGCTGGACTCAATGATCTTTCAAGGTCCCTTCCAGCCCTAATATCTATGAAATCTATGAAGCATGACCTTGGCATTTTGTGAACTTGGTTATATAGACCATGTACAGACATTGTTTCTACTGGGAGAATTGCTGTTTTCCCAATAAGAAACATTCATTCAGTTTCTCCTGGGTAACCATGCCCTTCTGGGACATCTGGGAAATCTCCCTTTTGAGGGAAACTCTCTGGCAAGAATGAACACTTAACACAGTCCCCTCTTGGTCTGGTCAAGGAAGGGGGGGAACAAGAGGGCAAAGCCTCAAGTCCATTTCCAAACTAGGCAGTCCCTGGTTTGGGGAATAGGTTGTGGGCTTTGCCCCACTGCTGGCTGCTTCTTCTCCTCTCCCAGAGACAGGGAGCAGAGCGGCAGGGGACGATGCTCACCTGTTCCCTAGACCTCAGTCTGGGGAAGGCACAGGGAGTCTTTCACCATTGCTCCACTTCCCCCCAGGGATTAGGAGTGGAGCAGCCACTGCTCCCTGTGCTTTCCCCCAACCAGAATCATCCTGGTCTGGTGAAGCCACAGAAAACAGGGACAGGGGGCAGCAGTAGGCGAAATACCTGTACACTCCCTCACCTTGAAAGATTTCTAGTGATAGAAATTCTAATGCTAGAAATGAAGCATTTGTGCCTATTTGTGACCATATCTTCTGGTCAGGGGCTAGTGCATACAGGGCAGTTCATCATGTTTCGGTGATTTGGTAAGTTTTTGTGATTTGGTTAAGTCAGTTATCATTTTAATGACAGTCTCTAAGACAAGATTAATACGTTTGTATAGTGCTTACAAACTTGTGGATCAGAAGTGTTCTACTAGTATAGCTTGTAATTTTTGAACAACAGTTTCAGAAGTACTTAAGTCACTTAGGAGCCTAAGGCTTATTTTCAATAGTGACTTGTATCATGGCTAGACCACATCACTGCCAAGCCAAGGACAACCACCAAGAAACAAGTCCTTCCTACTTGCTCCTTCTCTGTTTGTACCTACACCCAGCAATTAGGCAGAGTAGACAGCTTGAAAGAGTCCAAAGTGCACATGCCCTAGTGTCTTGCAGTGTGGTTAGCAAGCGGTCTGTCATGGGACTGGGCTTTACAGAGAGAAACATAGACATAGCCTTATGTCCTAAGTCTCACTGAAAATCACTGGGACTTAAGTTCTACTCTGTGTATAAGTTTTGTCTAAAAAGAAACCTTCCAAACTATTACATGAGTATTCTGAAAACTGTTGTTCAAATGAAGCAACTTACAAAAACTAACCCAGATACTAGCATCTGTTTACCTTTACTCCACTAGTAACTCATAATTTCCAATGCATCTAAAAGATGTTCATCCTCAATAGTTTGACTATTTTTTTTCTATTTAAATTTAAGTTTGTTAAATCAATGTTGAAACAAGTAACCTATGATGAGTTAGGAAGTTCATTCCATTTCAGGGTTTTGATGACCTGCATTAGTTTGACACCACCCAAATCCTTTAATAAACTAGGTGAATAATCACCATAGCACTGTAAAATATGGTTTAAACTGATCCCATCACTGCCACTCCAAACTGCTATGCATGTCAAACTAAGCATTTTGTTTAGAAGATTTTTAAAATTAAATTTCATAAGAAGGGATAAGTCAGTTGGACACTGCAGAATGAAGTGATTCCCTACCAGTATTGTCAGCATTGCTCCTGACTCTAGTAATTACTTATACTCCAAGACAGTGAGACCTTTGCCAAATTCTTCCCAGTGGACATATGGGCCCAGCAGGTAGGAACAGGCACAAAGTGCTTTGCTTGCACTGACGTCAGCAGGGAAAGTACGATTAAATTCATCTCTTGTGAAAATTAAATTTTACCCAACTGCTGCCTTTCTTCAAGGTATATTTTGGGCCAATTATTCTCAAAGTCTGCTAAGAGATCTTCCTTTCTATTTTTCTCCAAAGTAACAGGTATGTTTGCAATTAATTAGACGTTAATATAAGTTAAATTACTGTTAATTATTTGTATTTTTACTTAACATTTATAAATCTCATTCTTCAGGTATTATTACAAGCTAATATTTGACTTGTAAGATGTGTGAATCATTATAGTTAGTGCAAAGAAATGGATTAGTCATGCACAGATTCTCATAACTGAAGTACTCATGTCCCCTTTAGGAATGTAAGGGAGAGTAATTTGAGCCCTTTTTGCTCACAGGGAACCCTGATGCGTCTTCTCTACGCTCATTATTATTTCAGGCTATATCTCGGATGACGGTGGCTAGATGCTGTGCCCCTTGTAAAGTCCAGCAACATTACCAAATCAAAGAAGGGGCCTCTAGACTGAGAGTCTATGGTGTTTCTGGATATCTTATTTTCCTTTCTATTAACCCTTTACATTAGTCAATGTGCACCTACTTTGACTGCAGCTAAAAGAAATACTAATTTTCACTTTTATGGTAAAAATGTGTTGACAGGCTTTGTTTGGATAGTGAACAAAAAGGTTTATATGGTGTGTGAGAGGGCGTCTACTTAACCTTCCAAGGAGTAAAAGCTGAAAATTATAAAGATGAGTTGAAGTGATTCAGACTAGGATCACAAACTCCCTAAGCAATTCACAAGGGGTAAATTATAGCTGTAAATGACCTGGATGGACCAACTATGTTAGACCCCAAATTTGCTGATAGGCAATACAAAATTAAAGGATCTTCAGAAGCCCATGATCAGACAGTTGAATTACATTCCACTTAATCCTCTTCCTGTGCCTTTTGCCATGCCACTAGTATGCAGAGAACATCCTTCTTGCCGCCGTCTCATGCAGCAAGACACAATCTCTCATATATCCCTCAAAAAAACACTTCTTCTGAGATTCCAACAATAATGTTACTATTCATAGTATTTTTATATTGAAAACCAAAAAAGTAAAAATTTACTTCCTATTTTTGCACACAAGTACAATTCAACAACCATATTTTCACAGTGCATCAACCAATTCCTTCAGGTACCCTGCCCATGTCACTCTTTCTCATGGATTTGCATATAAGAGCACTACTATGGGGTCTTTCCACTAGCACCTGAACGTGCTCACTCCTCTCTTGACCTGCTCTTATAGTGGAAAGAGAAAAACACAGCTTTTTCACTCAATTAAGGAAACTTTCCTTCAATGAGCAGAAATAGTCAGGCTTCTAACCACACTGGAAGGTATCAGGAGCTGGTACAAAATGGATTTTTGGTTCTGTATTCAGATTGATTTAAAAAAAAATAGGCCATTCACTGCTGCCAAAAGAAATGGATCACTGGAGTGCAGCCCCACACAACTGATCTTGGCCTGACTCCTGCCACCCCCACACATAGTGCTCGAAGCATTCCAACATCCCTGCCAACTTCCCTCGCAAATATTTTATTCCTTTACGTGTATGCCTTGTTCCATCTGTTCCACATGCTCTTTATACCATTTGCATTCATTGGCAGAGTCTGTGAGATGACACCACACAATAAAATTTGCTGTGTTATAGAGTGACTTAGACATGGAGCAGAACACTGAAAAATCTGTAGTTTGCTGGTTACTTAAGTACATTCAGACCTTGGGCACAATGGTAAATTGCATGAGCAAGTGTCACTCAGCAGGTCTCCAGATCACCGAGAAGCTGGCTGTGGTATGCATTACATTATGTCCTTAAGCTCTGATGAGGAAAAGAACAGTCTGTTTTGTGTAGGGCTTATGAAACGACTGTATGTGCATGTATATTTGTGCTCAACCAAATGACAAAGAAAAGGCAAAAATAGTATAAACAAGGGATGTGGGGGAAAGTTACTTTAAAAAAATAATAGTCAGTGAGAGATGTAAAAACTGGTAGTAAAGAAGATGCACTGGTGTTTGTTGTGAAGTGACTGTCAGCAGCCTTGATTACGCTTCACAGGACCACACCACAAAAATGACCCTGTACATTAAGCACCCCACCCTCCACCTTCCAGATGCTTGCAAGCAGGTTTGGGGGTCTGCAGAACGGGTCACTCTGGGACACATTTAGCTGTAATTTTTTTCACTCAAAGCAAGGAGGCACCACTCTGCACATTTTGGATGTAAACTTCAGAGAAGTCCTAGGCTAGGCAGAAAAATCTACCTAGGGTTTCAAGACAAGCATTTGTGCAACCTCTGTGCCTGGCCACATTTCTTTCTTATAAATTAAATCCTTAAGTCTCTAGAAAAGAAGGCACATGCAAACACTAGCCAATGCATATTTCACATCTGTCTTTGCCCAGTCTCCTAAACAGCAAACATTTTCTCTCTCCTGCGTAAAGGCAGTTCAACCAGACTCAGCTGCGGCTAAACCCAGGGAAGTTCTTCCAGTTGGGATGCTGACAATGCCCCTCCTGCTAGGATTGAATCTGAAAAGCTCTACAATGTCACATGGCTTTGGAAGAAGCCACTCTGAGAAAGGGCACATTATGGCTGTAGGGCCCCATGTGCCCATTTCCCATGGGTGTATCGCAAGAAGATAGTATTAGTTACCTCCAGACCCAATCTTCCTGGCAGCTGTGGCTGTAGTCTCAGATTCCTCACAAAATCTCAGTACCAATGCTGAGTTTGCGTTCACTTCACACATTACAAGATCCAATTAAATGGTCACCACCTTGAAGGTAAAAATGTACCCAGAGGACAAAGATTTTATACTCCACCAACAGAGGTTGGGTAGCACTTCAAACATTTCCCTTCTCCCACAAGGGAGGAAAATAACCAGGACCTTGCTTGCTTTTGCATGTGAATTTTGCATTTCTCCCTCACTGTTTCTATCATTTTCTTCACTCCACATTTCCCTGCTTTACCTAGCACCCTGTTACCTTCCCTCGCCTCTCTCTCTCCTCATACTGCCGTCAGTACATTTTGTTCAATGCTCTTCTGTTCCTGTCAGTTATCGAGCAGTAGTTCCCAACTGCCACAGAACTTTTTGGTTCAAATATTCCAGCCTCCTCCTGTCAAAAAGTCATCACTGAGAAACCACCTGCTGTGGCTTGAATAACAGAAGCAAGGGAAAGATTGCCACTCTGTGCATGCCCTCACAGTTGGAAGTCTAGTGGAGTACAACTCATTTGTAAGGTATTGCATAGCAAACAGGGAAATGAACAAAACAATTCTGCACATGCAATTGTCTTGAACAGCAGAGGAACCTTGTGTTGCCTCTGCAGCACTCAGTAGTTCATTGGGACTAGAGTGATGGTCATTCTTGCAGTTCGTGCCATTTCCACCAGGGAAACGTGGGTGTAGAATGCTGTCACTGTGATTTGGTAGTATTCAACGTACACTTTGCACATGTATAAATGACAACAAGATGTAAGGCCATAGAAAGTTAGGTACTTACATGGATTCCCTCACCCCTACTCCATCCTTCTCAAAAGCAGAGATGGTAGGAATTCAGCATCCCCTTTAGGTGGATTGTCCTCATCCCGAGAGCTATGGAAGTCATCCACCTGGCACTGAGTCCATAAAGGGACTTACCCCTGGGAACAGTGAGCATTGCCACTGTTCAGAGTTAGGCACCTACATCCTATCCAGAGCACGGGGAAAGTGGCATTTCAGGCTGGGATCCATAACAGACACCAACTCTGGACTGAGAGAGAGATGGGTGGGGGACACCCCTCTAAGTCATCCCTTTTAGAAAGTGGAGTGGCTTATTCCTTTATTTGTAAGTACCGGGGGGAGGAGAGGCCCCATCTTTTACACAATAGCCTATTGATTAGGGATTCACCAAGGGACTAAGAGACCTAAGTTTAAAATCTTCCCGTACAGGAAAGGATTTGAACCCACATCTCCGCTTTTGTAAGGAAAGGTCCTAATCTATAGGCTTTAGGCTATTTTGAAGTAGTGGTAAGATTACTCTGCTGAGGCTGTGCCACTATGCCACTAGGAAAGAAAGAGATATTCTGTGACTAGGGAATCAGAAGCTGTGCTGCCACCTCAAGGTGCGTAGAAAAACAAACAAACAAACAAAAACTTTTAAAGCTGTGCCTGTGTCCATATCGCTGGTTCGACAAATCAGCATCGAATCATCAGATTTGGATTTAATCACTGTCCCCAATTCAGGCCAAATCCAAATCCAAATCAAATAGGGCTTGTTTCGCACACCCCTACTACCAGGTCAGGTCCCTCAGTGGATTTAGGCAGAGGAATACCCAATCTAAGGATCCCAAACAGGCTTAGTTGTGGGAAAGACACCGAGCTGCTTAGACTTACCCAGACGGTGTTCTTTCCGAGCATGTGCAGAAGCAGAACTCTAGGCATTTAAGGAACTCTACAGGGAAAATGATAAAGTGACAAAGAGATCATGCCAGGGTTTAAGCACCACACTGTTGGACATAAATGCCTACATTTCAGAAATGCCTAGACAAGCTTCTTTGGGTGAATCTGATATCTTTGATTAGACCAACTTAAATAGTTGGAGAACAATTTTTAAGCAAGCTTTCAGGTTCAAAAAACCTTCAGCCCTATAACCGACACCCCTGTAAATTTAATCTACATCTTGTTGTGGATATGGACTTCCCAAGGGAAATTGCTCTATATCCACACATATCAACAAAGAATCATGCTACACATGTATCTATGGGAGTAAAATGGAGAAGGACCATTCCACATTTTAGTCCAAGACTCTAGTGGTTAGAACTGCAGGGTGCAGAAGACCCAGGTTCTAGGGCCCTCACACCCAGAAGTGGTTTGAACCTGCTTCTCAGATTGCCCTCAAAGCTGGTCCAATGCATTTTGTATTTAACTGCAACCCAGGTGGTACTCCAAGATGTACCCCCTCTCCAATTGAAGAGATCAGAGCAGGTGCACAAGTGCCGTGGGAGGTGTCCCCTATAGAGCAGAGCCAGATCACCAATGGGGACTTAACCATATACCTTTTAATGAGGAAAAAAAACAGTAGGGGGAACATAGCCAGTATAAACCAGGGGGTATAGGGGACACTACAATGCCCTGAGGGGGTAGGATTCAATAATGGTTAGGCACTTACAATCGCAGACATATTCATTCAGTTGACAAAAGACAGGGTTAACAAAATATAAAACACACACAAACAAACAACACTGGTTGGCGAAATATAAAATGCACAAAATACAAAATGTTAAATAACAAGAAACATGGGGCGTAGGTACCTGGAGCAGGGAAAGAGGGAAGATGCAATGATCCCCTTCTACTGTAACAAGAATTTCTTCCTATTATTTCACTCACCCCCCAATTCTACCCAGCTGGGACTTGAAGTCAGCTCTCCCACATGGTAGGCAGAAACTCTACTACATAGCCACCACCAGTATTGGTATTTCTCTAAGTTGCTAGGAGTTTTGACCTTCAAGAAACCCCTGCTTCATGTCAAGCTTCCTGGTTTCTTGCTACAGCAGATGAAAGCAGAGCTGGGAACTTTTCAGGTCACTGCTCAGCTTCTTGCTGGATCTAGGGAGCCCCTCCTGCCAGCCACATGCTGCACTGCTGAGGGTCCAACTGCTGCCTGCAGGTCCCATTCCTTCAGGTTCTTCTGGGGCAAATGATCCCACCCCACTGGCCCAGCTTTTTAAAACTCCTTCCTCCTGGTTCCTCTCTAGTCTACTCTGAGTCAGCTGCGCTGCCCCTTTTATCCCCCTCCAGGTGACCCTAGGGCCAATCAGGGGACATGGAGGGTAAGTCTCTGGGGCCTGATTGGTGAGGAAAGGGAATCCCAAGCCCTCCAATCATCTTCTACCCTTTCAAAACCCCTGGGCCAAATCACCACCAGCCACCCCGTCACATCATATTTGTTGAATA
The DNA here is from genome assembly GCF_052110815.1 of Crocodylus siamensis. Taxonomy (NCBI): domain Eukaryota; kingdom Metazoa; phylum Chordata; order Crocodylia; family Crocodylidae; genus Crocodylus; species Crocodylus siamensis. Next base: position 52,687,579 of record NC_143403.1, read on the forward strand.
ACATGGATAAACAGGACTGGGAAAGTTCTGTCCCATTGGGAGGAAGGGCCCCAAGCTAGGACCTAGAGTGCCTTTCCTTCTAAGCCATACACACTCGATTGCACTCTTCCTCCCCACCATACTTATCCTGCCGTCTCAGCAGACTAGTTTCAAGAGGAAGACTGAGAAAGCACTCTGAGAAGTGCCTAGCCCATGGCTTAGCAGTTAGAGCACTTTGTTGAGAAGCAAGTGATGTAAATTCAAGTTTCCTTTCGAAACAGAGTTGAATACAGGTCTTCTGCTCCCTTAACCAGAGTTAAGTGCCCTAATCCTGGGACTAAAAGTTGGGGGACTTGTCTCTGACTCCTCTGTCTAACACCCACTTGTCAGGGTTTTTGCCCAATTAAAATTTTGGAACTTGCCTAGCCTTATATGCATAGCTAGGCAATACTATTTCCCTGTGCAGCTACCTGGCCACAATGCAGTCCTGCTGAACATGCACAGTAGCCAAGCACAGGCAATACTAAATCACAAACTGTAAAAGTGCCAAAAAAGTGAACTTACATGCCTATACATGTGCCATTTAGGCACATAAAATCTGCTACCTGGTACACAAGCCTGACTGGAGGGCAAGGGTTTCCTTCAATCTGCTTCTGTCATCCTTTTCAGTTACTTCCCCTTTCTTCACCTCCCTCTCTCACCTATTTGTGAGAGCAACCCCAATATGCTATCCACTTCTCACCAAGAAACGGCACGATTTGGACCTGCTCTGATAATCTTTCCTTGAATCTGTTCCACCGCATGCAGTTTACTTGGTCACCTCTTAATTTCCCTTCCCAGCTGCTGTTACCATGTTTTTGTTCGACTGCCTTCTCTTTCTTTCCCAGTCTTTACCAGCTGCTGTGGAATATTCATATTTGAAGACTGCACCCCTTATATAGGTGCTGTTTGCCTACTGATGGGATGGAAAAGACTCTTACCTCCTGTGCAAGTGTTTACACTACCTGGAATGGTGAACAGCAAGATTCAGTAAACAACTTAATTAAGCTCTCCCTATCTCTACCTCATCCAACATTGGTCTCAGTCTCTCCTAATTATGAGACATGCCCTCATTTTACACCTAATTTGTCTATGTCATAAGCAAATTGGGAGTTCTCTTCCTTATTCACATATACAAGATAGGAACATGCCACAGATTACACATGCTGCTATTTGTCCTGAAGTGATTAAGGCAACATCCTTTAAGGTCTCCTAAACTTTGTGACCTTTATTTTGGAGTTTGGGTTGTGTGACAGACTAAAAGAAAGTATTTTCTGTTCTCAGGTCAGGATTACCAAACATCCATATGGGAGAGGGAGAGGAGAAGGGGCAAGCTGACAGTTAATAGTATAAATATTGTCTGTAAAATTTAGACCATGGGCAAATAGTTTAGACCTGTAGATTGTTGCATCATGCTTTTGGTGTTAATAAGATAAAGCAACCTAAGTAACCTGCACTCTGTTGTTTGGATAGTCAGTGGTTTTTTTAAAGAGAATCTTTTTCTTTCTTTAAAAGCAATAAGAGTTGAACATGTTCTTCACAGCATGATTTTAATGAAGAAACAAGCATGGGAATAAACCCACTGTCCAATAAATAGCTTATATCACTGCTTCATATTTTATGACTGAAACTATCAGTAAACATATTCAGCATGTTAAAAGCTGACATATTAATACATTTAGGCTAGACTCCAATTTTGCTAACATGTCCTACATAAGAAAAATCATCCATAATTTTGCATAAAGTGAAGCACTTGAATGTGTGGCCAAAGTGTCAGGATTAAGACCTCCAGACCTAATAGGGAAAAGGGAAGGGGAAGGGGAAGGGAAGATATTACACAGACAAAGTAAAAACCAGCCACACAGCGTAGTAAACTGAACCTTTCTGAGATGTAAACCCAGTGGGATACAGGCCAAAAGGGTGAAAGGAATAGAGTTGCGGGGTGGGGGGCGCTACATCTTTCTGTTGTGATTCAAGACATCCTGGAATCTTTCCTGACCCTCTGGGTTGGAATTTCTTACTCATCCCTCTGCTTTGACTCAGAATAGGAAACTGTGTCCTAACTGCATATTTCTTTTTATAGAGCAGTCTTTATTGCCAACTTCCTATGGAGTCCAATATCATCCCTCATAGTCTTTAAACAATACGCCAATCACAGGACACAAGTACAAGAAAATGTGACCTCTATGCCCTGAACACAACACAAGCCTTATCCAGAAGAAAAACAATGGGACCAAAGCTTGGCTTTCCTCTCCATCTCAGTAAATACAGTGCTCAGTGATGGATTTTAAAAGCATCTGGCTAATCTCTCTCCTCCTCCTTCTCCCCCCTTCAACTTGGACCATATCACTATCCTTTCACATTGGCCAAGTAATGCTTGCCAGAATTATTGGCTAAATTGGCAATTACTTGTGTAATATAGTAAAGGGATGAGAAAACATGCACTAGTAGAAACACTGATCTTAGAAACACTAAGGCTTTCCAGCACAACTTGTAATACAACAGAAAGGTTCTAGAGGAGTGGTGACTGTGATAGCTTTGGTTGACTTGGCTGGCTTGGTTGGACATCAGAATAGATAATTATAGACAGTGTACACACAGCTATCATTTTGGGGAAATATTTAGTTAGCTAAGCATTGCTTTAGACCCTGCTCCATCTTTAAGAGTATTTTTGCCTGAGCCACAAGATACTTTGACACTCCTTCTCTTGCATTTGAAGAAAGAGATTATTTTAAAATAAATAAGTATGAATCACACAGGAAAGAGATCTCTATATCTTTTAGGTCCCATCTCAGGGGTGGGCAATTATATGTGCCTGGAGACCAAATAGGCTGTTTTAATGAGCTGTTGCGAGCTGGGATCAGCACCTACCCCCTCCACACCACATCTCACTAAAACTCCCTATGTGGGATAGGGCCCTGCACAGTGGTGTTCAGGATGGGACAGGTGGGCAAGGCTGGGGTTATAGGGCAGTGACAGTGTGAGCCTGGGGCCAGGTCAGAGCCATAATCTGCTGCCTGCGCACCTCCATGATGGGCATGGGTTACAGGGGCAGGGGCATGCAGGGAGCAGGTTGCAGCAGGTTGGTGAGGGAGGAGGGGAGATCTGGCAGTCACTCCATGCCCCGCCATGCACTTGCAGTGGCCAGGACTGGACTGGGGCCAGGGGAGGCAGGCAGTGCTGGGGCACCTCTGTCCAATATCAGCCAGAAGCTCACATTGGGATGCCCATGTGGCAGTGGCAGCCCCCAGCCCCACTGGCTTGGTGTGGGGCATAGTGGTGCAGAGCAGAGTGGTGCAGGGGTAGCAACAGTGGTGGGGGCCCTAGTGAGGGTGCTGCATCCAGGGCTGGTCTCCATGCTGGCCCCCAACCCTGGACTCAGCTCCTGGCCTGATTGCGTGCAGTCTCCATGAAGACTGGTTCCCAGCCCCAGCCCTGCCCTGGCCCTGGATGCAGTGCCCTCAGCAGGGCTCCCACCACTGATGCTACCCCTGCACTACTCCACTCTGCTCTGAGCCATGTGGGCATCTCAGGGTGAGCTGTGAACTGGCATGGGATGGGGGTGCCTCAGCATCATCCTGTGGGGCCAAGGGGTCTGCTGTGGGCTGGACAAAATCTCCCATGGGCCATATTTTTCCCACCCCTGTCCTATCTAGTATAGTTATTTGAGGCTAGGGAAAGATTTTTCCTTAAACTATATTCTCCGGTGTGTTATTTAGACTAGATATAAAAGTTACAGGTGACCGTTTTCCACTACTCTCCCAGGGTATTATATAGTCTACTAGATTTCACTCAATCTTGATATTTAGCTTACTTTGACCTTTGCTTAATTGGATCTCATTATGTAGATTTATATGTTGTATACCATCTTTAAAAAATCTCTTTTTCCCCAGTGTTGCTTACGTTGACATCTAGAGCCCATCTTTATGCTTTGATCCACCTTGCAGTATGAGTATAGATGGATACTGGTGATCACCACTTTCCTTGAAAGAAAAGAATAACTAATACTGCATTCCAGCATAGGATATATGAGTGGGATTGGTTATCCTGCATTTTCCTTCAGGATGATACCCTTCTATAGTGGCCTTTCTTAAACGCAAGTAGGGAGCAGAGTTACAGCTGGGAAAATTAAGTACAGCACGTGACTTTTCCAGTGTCGGAAAGGATATGCTGTAGTAGAATCAAGAATAAAAATCAGACTGTAGCTCCTTTTTAAAAAAAAGGGAAAAATGAAATCCAAATCTAAAAAAATATAGTACCCCAAGAAAGACTGGAGCATCTCTAGGCACCAGTGCCAGTGATAACTTTTCCTTAGTGAGGAAAGTATTTTTTACTATCAAATCAAGGATAGGGAACAGACCTTCTCAGTAAATGCTCTGAGCTTTGCAGGTTTATTAGCCAGAAGCAATTTCTTCTTCTTAATCCCTTCCCAGATGATTACAGTGGGAGATACTGCTTATTTTACCAGAAGTAGGCTATGTGATCTGGTAGTACCCCCTGGCAAACAGGTGAAAAACAACTCAATTATTTTTCCTTCTTCTATATATTCTTTTTCAATACTGGAAGCAATTGTAGGCCTATTCTTACAATTGGATGCATATAGACAATTAAGTCTGTGCAGGGACACAGTGAAATCCGTGGGGACTCAAGAGGACATAAGGTCCGCTTGCAAAAGTCTGATTGCAGGATGAGAGCCTACTGTGGAAAACGCATACCCCAAGAGCTGGGCAAACTATTTGTAGCAGACACATCATTTGACACATTTAGCCTTCCTCCTGTTCACAGCCCTTAAAAAGACTAATTGTGAATTTATTTGAAAGTTTTCCCTAGACAGATTTCCTTAGACTGGCACTGAGGATTTGTGAACAAATCCCTATCACTAAAACAAGTTTCACAGTCCAAAGCCCTATTTTCAAAAATGGTTTAGATACCAATACATTTAAGTCCTATTGGCTTTCAGTGAGACTAAGTGCCCAAGTCACTTCTGAAAATGTAATCTGAGTTACTACGCATTTTTTTAATATTTCACCCTGTCCCAGGGGCCTGGAAATCTAATTAGTTTTCCCCTTCTTTTTTTTTTCTTCTGGCCTTTTCTCACTTGCAAATTTTTATACAGGAGAACGAAAGCCAAGGAGATAGCAGGATGGCTGAGTAAATACTTTTGGACTTCCACACAAACACATTAGCATTAGCATTTTTAAAATCTTTACTTTCAGCAAGCATTTTTACCTAGCATGACTATTTATAGCAAACAAAAAGACTGTAAATCTGTCTAGAAGAGTTTATGAGTTTTATTTTTCAGGATGTCTATTAATTGGATTTATTAATCTCTAGTTACCAAAAATTTAGAGAGTAAATCCTGCTCCTATCTCCTTCAGGGACACAACAGGCACAACTGACATTGGAATCTGTTGATTTCCTCTAACAAGGGGAAGAGAGGCCAGCATAAAGATCAGCATTTATTGCATTTTGTATAGTGAGTTTTTATATATAGTAAGGGTGTCACATACATGGCCCACAGGCCATATCCAGCCTCATGGCTCCCAGAATGACTGAGAATTTGGGGTTGGGGGGAGAGGGGAAGAAGGACTACCACTGAAATCTGGGGTGCACAGTCCTACTGGGGACACATGTTGCAAGTGTTGGGGAGGAAATGGCTGCATTTCCACAGGTGCCACTGCTGCTTACACCACCACCTCTACCACTTGTCCCACTGCTGTTTCTGCCATGTCCAGCTCCAGCCCGCAAGGAGCCCTTATGGTCTGGATCTGGTTCAAGGGGCTTGGTAAGTTTGACACCCCTGGTGTATCATACTGGAAACTCAACAGAGGGAAGGGTGTTCATACTGAACACAGAGGGTCCTGTGTTCATACTGATCTACTACCAAACCACTCCACTTCCTTGGAGTGAGGGCAAGCAATCTTAGAGGCAACACTGTTGCAACATTCATTTCCCTCATCCAACAAACAACCCTGTGCCAGATCTATTTAAGCCGGGCTGCAGTGTGAATTTGTCTCTCGTGGTTGAGTTGTAGTTACTAGGCTTGTTGTGCTGTTCTCTTAATCAACATGGAAAAGAGATCTTTTTTTCAAGCCCTTGGTGACATATTAAATCAAGCCATGCTAAAGACTACCCCCCCCGCAGTAGTTAATCTATAGCAGAAAAACCCCTTTTTACATTGGGCAGGAAAGCATGCTTGAAATAAATGTGCTAAGATAAGGTTGTAACCAGCAAAATTTGAACCATAGTGCAGATAGGGCATGTGACAGTAATGGCAAAATTCTTCTTTCTGGCCTGCTCTGCATTGTCTAGTCTGCAAGGACTGCATGCACAGAACTTTCATGGATGTACATACCAGCATGTAAAAAAATGGAAATCTGCCTTGTTGCTAAGGTATTGCCCTAAGTGTCAAGTCTTATTTTAAAACAAGAAAACAAAAACCCTAAATTACACAAATGCAGAGAATAAATCATTCAGTTATTGAGATGAGTAATTTAAAAGCTGCAAAACTAGTTTTTTTCTCTTATTTTGCAAAATATTAAATATATATATATATATATCTTTGCCAGTTCATTTTTGTTCCTGAGCATTTTATGCCTCTATAAATTAAAATAAACAAAGGGATTACTTCATCCACTACAGAAACATAGCTAACTTTGGCAGGACATGGGTAATATTATAGCCAATCTTGGTTCCACCCAAGGCAGTGGAGATTTTGCAACTGACTTCAGTGGGAGGAGGATATGGCAGTATGATTACAGTAATATATGCAGCAGGTTAAGACAAAGTGAAAAATGTTATATAGAAATGCAAATATTGAAGTTGCAGGATGAATTTTATGTAGGCAACATGCAGTTAAGCCTACAACATTTTGGCAAGAATTCCGAATGACATATTTGTTCATGACCATGAAAAGGGACATGGGATCTTCAAAGAATGCAAATGATCAGGACTTCATAAACTTAGTAACAATAGATACTGGAGGTCATGGATATTGACCCTGCCACAGCAAAAAGAGGAAGATCAGGGAAAGTGTGAGTCCTTTACTAAGTGAAGCAACCTGGTGACAAAGGATGCAGAAAAGGCTGAAGTACTCAATGCCTTTTTCACCTCAGTCTTCACAGGCAAGGTCAGCTCCCAGACTACCACAGATGACTGGTAGGAGGGGAGACGGGGAGGGGTGGGGGAGCACGTGCTCCCCCCCTCCCCCTGAGATTGGTCTCTGACTCAGCACAGCTCAGGACAGGGCAGTTTTTTTGCTGTGCGGGCTGACAGCCTGTTGGGGGCGGGGCACTAAGCCACAGCACAGAAGTATAGGAGTGGATATGGGGCTTTTGGCCCACCCCCGGACCTCCCACAGGCCCATCCACAAATTGTACCCCACCCCAGCCTCAGGAGGCACCCATCACCCCTGCAGACTACTGCACCTGGCAGCACAGTTTGGGGAGAAGGTGAGCAGCCAACAGTGGTAAAAGACCACGTCAGGGAATGTTTAAAAAAACTGGACATGTGCAAGTCCACGGGGCTGGATGGGATGTGCCCGAAGGTGCCGAGGGAGTTGGGTAATGTGATTGCAGAGCTGCTAGTCATCATCTTTGAAAACTCATTGTGATTGGGAGAGGTCCCAGATGACTGGAAAAGGGCAAATATAGTGCCTATCTTTACGAAAGGGAAGAAGGAGGATCTGGGGAACCACAGACCAGTCAGCTTCACATCTGTCTTTGGAAAAACCATGAAGCAGGTTCTCCAAGAATACATTTTTAAGCACTTGGAGGAAAAGGTGGTGATTAGAAATGTTCAGCATGGATTCACCAAGAGCAAGTCATTAGGGGTGTGTGAAACAGGCTGTATTCGATTCGGATTCGGTCCGAATCAGGGACAGTGATTCAATTTGTTGATTCGGATCACTGTCCCCAGTTCAGTTCAGCCAAATCTGAATCTGAAGATTCGATGCTGATTCAGAGAATCAAGGATTCAGCCATAGCCAAAGCTTTAAATGTTTTTTATATATACCTCAGGGTACTAGGTGCAGCTTGTGAATGCTGCAGTGCTGGGAGTGTCCCACAGGAGCTCAGGGGCAGCCCTCCATGTGTTCGGCAGCCTACCAGTACTTCCAGTCCACTTCTGGGTCCACTGGAGAGCACACAGGCCCCCCCATCCCCGCCCCCCCGGAAGTATAGTGGATGTGATTCACCTTGATTGTAGTAAAGCTTTTGATATGGTCTCCCACAGCATTCTCATAGGCAAGCTAAGGAAGTATGGGTTGGAAGAATGTACTGTAAGGTGGATAGAAAGCTGGCTGTATTATTGGGCTCAGAGGGTAGTAGTCAATGGCTCAATATTGAGTTGGCAGCTGGTATCAAGTGGACTGCCCCGGAGATTGGTCTTGGGGCTGATTTTGTTCAATATCTTCAACAGCAATTTGGAAGATGGGATGGAGTGCACCCTCAGCATCTTTGCAGATGACACCAAACTGGGGGACAGTAGTAGATATACTGAAGGATAGAGATAGGATTCAGAGAGACCTCAACAAATTGGAGGCTTGGACTAAAATAAATCCCATGAGGTTCATTAAGGAGAAGTGCAAAGTCCTGCACTTAGGACAGAACAATCCCATGAACTGGTATAGGCTATGCAGCAGCTCTGCAGAAAAGGACCTGGGTGTTACAGTAGGCAGTAAGCTAAACATGAGCCAACAGTGAGTCCTTGTTGCAAAGATAGCATACTGAGATGCATCAGTAGGAGCACTGCTAGCAGATCAAGGGAAGTGATTATTCCCTTCTATTCAGCAGTGGTGAAACCACATTTGTGTCCAGTTTTGGGCCCCCCCACTACAGAAAGGATGTAGACAAATTGGAGAAGGTCCAACAGTGGGCAACAAAAATGATTTGGGGGCTGGTGCACATGACTTATGAAGAGAGGCTGAGTGAACTGGGCTTATTTAGTCTGGAGAAGAGAAGACTGAGGGGGGATTTGAAAGATGCCTTAACTACCTGAAGGGTGGTTCCAAAGGGGATGGAGCTAGACTGTTCTCAGTGGTGACAGATGACAGAACAAGAAGCAATGGGCTCAAGTTACAGCAAGAAAGTTTAGGTTAGATATTAGGAAAAACTTTCTCAATAGGAGGGCAGTAAAACACTGAAACAGGCTACCCAGAGACGTTGTGGAATCACCATCCTTAGAGGTTTTTAAGACTCAGCTGGACAAAACCTTGGCTGGGATAATCTCACTGCGGAGGGCCCTACTTTGAGCACGGGGTTGAATTAGATGACCTCCTGAGGTCCCTTCCAACCCTAAATTTTGATGATTCTGTGATTATTGTATCTTCCAGTGTTTAAGACATCAGTACTGGGGAAATATGCTAGGGCTGTATAAAGCTTTGGGTGCCGATTTGATTTGGAAGAGATTCGGCCTGATTCAGTGGCCAAATCTCCAAATCCAAATTGAATCAGGGGACCAATTAAAAGGTCCAAATTGATTTGAAGCTCTCTGAATCTTCAGAAAAGATTTAGAGAGGTTTGATGATTCAGACAGTCCCCAGTGGCTGCAGCAGGGAGCTGCAGCCGGACTTGGAGCTGGTAAATAGGGGTGGGGAAGGGGGGAGGGACCACGGGGGAACCCTGGCCAGGCCCCATCCCCTGCCTGCTCCCCCAGCTTCCCCAACCCTCACCCACTCCCCCAGCCCTCACCCCTATGGCTGCCCACCCCGCCCAGCTCCAGCCATTTAAGAAAAAAAACTCAGAGAAAAACCCCGGGACCTAGTACTGGACCTTAGCAACAAGTATTCATGCTTACAAAATAAGTTTATTGGAAGTCTGGTATTATCTCTTGATTGGGTATTAGATCCTTTATTAAAAATGCACTGCGTAGCAACACTAAGAGTAAAGAACTGCAATGGTGGAAACACCAGCAGCAGCTCTACAACAGCATTGTGCTTTAATAGCAATGACTATAGATTGTTATGGAACCTGCTTTTTCAGGAAGCACAGTAGTTTTCAGAAGGTTATGTGTTAAAAGAAAATTAAGTGAAAAATGTTTCCTGTATCTTTTGAACATTTTGAAATAGGTGATCCAAGCCGTTCTGTTTTGTTCACATCAGTTTTGATTCTGAAAGGTATTAATGAGTGTATGTACCAATGGCAAATGAAATTGTTAGTATATCTGACAAAACCAGCACACTAGAAACAACCTGGACACCTGCCCCTTCCCCAGCCTCAAGAGATTCTTCTGGCTTTTCAGATGAGCAGCCAACAGACTGTGAACTGTGACTCGTGTTGGGGATCTATTTCAGCAAACCAGTGTGTCCAGCAAAAAACAAGATCATGGAACCATAAGACATGTGCTTTGCATTGCTGTTCAGTGACATCGCTTTTCATTACTTTGCTTCCCTCCTCTTTGTCTGCACATGTAAATCTGACCTCAGATACAGATCTCAGCTATCAGCCTCTGATTTTAATGAAGTAAGACTTACTAATGTAACAGAGAAAGAAAGTTGGCCCTAGGATCAGACCTTATTTTCTGTCCATAAACAACAACCTATTGGCATGCCACAGAAACAGATTTCACATGTATTTGATGTAGAAAGTTATAGAATGCAATCCAGGTATATTTTTCTGCTTGATCTGGTTCTTCATTATTCACACCATGACTGTCACTGGTTTCTATGGAGTAAATGTTTGTGAGCATGAAAAAGGATGAGCCTTACCTACCATGTGGACATGCATGGTACATTGATAACCATGGAAACAATGACCTGCTTCAGGGGGAAAAAGAAAAAAAAAGAGGGAGTAGAGAAGAGCTGATCTGATTCTGACATACTTGTTTGGATGTTGTGTACATATTTCTTTCCTCTTGTGTCAATATGGTTAGGTCATGTTATTTTTCCATCAGGTTACAGTACATTTCACACAGCCAGCATGACACCATTCACTACAGAGATGATATATCTTCCTAGCTGAAATAAAGGAGCTTTTCATAATACTTAATAAATGTCTGATCCCAACCATATTCATCATTATTTGAAATTAGCCAGAATATTTAACTAAAATGAAAAGATCTGAATAGGCAAGTTGAAATGGAAAAATAAGCTCCAAAGATTAAGAAAATGGCAATGACCAAACCTCTAAGAAAGAAACATGTTATGACTTCAAAAGTTCCCAATTAAATGCTTTACTTATATTAGTTTTTCTTTCAAAGTCTTAGTGAGGTTAAAAAAAATGCTTAAAGGAGATAAATTAAAATTTAAATATGGTAAAATGACTTAAGAAATACTTACATAGGACTTTATATTAATCTTTCATTTGGACCAGGGATGATAATGATGTTATATGACATGCAATACATCAGGGGATGCACTGAAATTAGTGGTGGGGGGGGAGAAGTCCTTTCTCCTTTTAAATCAGCTCATGTTTTTTATTCAGTTTCTTCTATATATCTCTCATTTAGCATTCTTACTATTTTTGATTACCAGAATAATTTTAGGAATGTTTTCTAGCAAATAATGTCCACATCTTCTAAAATGATGTCTGTAATTTTGCGTGCAAAGGCAGTTTTGAATGAGAATGACCTAATTTGTACTCATGTCACTTTCATGAACATGTGCATTAATTTGCATGCAAGATTTTGAATACCAAAATAGTTCCTTCCCCTTCTATTGCACCTACCAGCAGATGATATTTGCAAATATTAATCATCCAGTGAGATAGGGAACTGTTGTTCCCATTTTGTAAATGCATGAACTAAGGTGCATATGGTGAAATGGCTGGCCCACTGGTTCTGTAGCAGTGAGAAGAATGATGCTGTGCATTTATCCACAATTTTTTTTAAAACTTGAAAGCCAGGTTGAAGATCCTTCTGAAATTCTTAAAGAGCTTCCAATTGGAGTTTCTTTCGATTTGGAGTAGATGGTGTATTTTCGTATTGCAGCCGTATACCAAAATGAAAGGAACAAGTGTGGACTTCGTATCAAATCCAGAATTGGATCTGGTTACATGCATACAACATCTCAGAGAGAGTGTTGATCCTACAAGATTTTGGCTTCAGATGACAGAAAATCCACAAGAACAGTTTCTCATGACAGTTTCACTATCTGGGCCGGAACCTGCACCCTTTCCAATATTCAGCTTCTAACCAGTCTGACACAGGTTTGATCATGAGGCAAGTACTTGATGTAGGATGTAATTTTATGTTTTTATTAGTAGAATTTCCAAAATGTATATTTAACTCTTTAGTATGTCTAATTCATAACTAACAACCTTTAAATTGTGTAAAGATTAGCTTTAAAAAGGAACCAGGAATAAGGAGCCAGCTTAAAACCTCATGGTTTGTTCTCCTCTTTTTTCCTTATGCCTTAAATCCCCAGAAGTCTCTTTTTAAGAGAACGGGCAAACCGTCTCTGGTCTTTCCAAGGATCAGCTTATTACTCTTATTTATGGAGCCTAAAAAATGATTTTCATTAAAAGCAAACAGCTGAAGTTTGTTTTTACCTGTTCCTGTTAAAATCGTCATGTTTTTACAGGGGTGGAAGATATAAGGCTCCAGGGAAGAAACAGCTCTGTAAACTTTGCATTTGTTTATTTCATGATGGCAATGCAGTAGTGTAACTAGGGGTGGGCATGAATATTAGGAGGGGTGCCAGAATTACCCCCATCCCCGAAGAGTCCGTGTCCTGGCATCACACCCATGACGGGAACTGCAAAATAGTCCCCAACTGCTACTGCTGCTGCTTTAAGATTAACAGCTGGAGTAGACAGAGTGAAGGGCAGGGGAGCAGCAGCAGCTGAATTTGTTCCTGATATGGGGAAGATGGTTGGCACCCCCTGTTCTTAAAACCCACGGCCACCCCCTCACCCCCCCAACACACACACACTTGTGGAACCCCTGCCCCTCTCCCGTGTGCTCAGAACCATGCACCCTCCCCTTCCCCACCCCCCGCAGGGTTTGCCCCAGGTGCCAATTCTCCTTCTTATGCCACTGTGGCAACGTCCCAATTAAGGGAAGTCCACCCTCCAGTAGCGGCGCAGAGAGAACACATTGTGTCCAGCACTCAGGAAGAAGAGCCTCTCCCGCTGCATTCCCCAGCTCGGTCTGAACTTTCGACCCCATTGTATACTCTAATTACTGGAACCAGCAGGATTAATTCCACGACCTACTTTCTAGTACTTTTTGCTGCTGCAGAGTGATATAGCCCTGCCAGTGCTAGTTGATGCTGTAGTTTTAATGTGGCAGAATCTGTTGAAATACCACATTTAACCTTGCATGTAATGGAATGGAGTGTGTGACCTCAGTACAGATATATGGTTGTTCTTTGCAGAAGAATGGCTTTTTAAAAATCATAATCTTCAGTGCTGGAGGGTCCCAAGACATCAGAGTAAAGGCTTTTTCTATTACCACATTGCACCTATTTCATAGCTCTCACTCTTACAGCCTGAGGGACTCATCATGGCCTTGAACTTGTAGGCGGAAGAGCCGGGGGTAAAGCCAACAAAGGGAATTTTTGCTATTGTTTTTCTAATCTGTAAATCAGTATAGCTATTCCCTCCTCCAGAGACAAATCTGTCTCCCACACTGCCCTAGATATAATCACTGTATTCTGTGCATTATACCCCTTCTTCCAGAGTGTCGCATTCTACTGCCTCCCCTCCACACAGGTATATGCACAGGTATAGCTTTAATGCTACCTTCTTTTCTTAAAACTCACTCACCCTCCCTGGTCTTAGAAGGCCAGAGACTGAGAAATGGCAAACAAGAATATAACAAGCTGTGCCATATGCTGTAGCCATGCCATGTGGTGACTTCCAGCTGTGAAGCTGGTGGATTATCTCTCTGTAATTTTGACCTAAGGTTGCTCTGTGTAGCCTGGTAATATTTTCACCATTACAGTTGGCTTTGCTTCTGAACATCTGAACCCAGGTGTCAATCCAAGTGAAAATCAGTAATGTGAAAATCTCTAGAGACAGATTCTGTAGGGCTTATCTCATCCAGGAGAAAAGGCTGAGACACTTTGGGCACATCTACATGAGCCCCACTGCGCAGTTGTTACTTCACAGTCATTTAGTACTTACTTTAGCAAGTACTAAATGACTGCACAGTACCAATGGGTACTGCGCAGTCCCAGTGGTACATAGGTCGTTTCCAGCCCTACTGCTCAGTAGCTTGTTGCTGCTGCGCGGTAGTGGCAGCATCATGGTTAGTGCCAGCTGCCATTATGTCGCCATAACTCATTGGCGTCTCATGCAGATGCACCCTTTGAAACCTTTTCCCTGAGGAGAGTAGGCAGTGGATATGCTACCTCAGAGTGCAGGACAGATAGTAAATAAGTTTGTTAATCTATAGAGACATGATTCTTCCCTCAGTTACACTGGTAGAAACAGGGCTGAATTAACCCTTTATTGGGCCCCGGGCAAACAAACTTATGGGTCCCTATTTTTTTCACTCAATAATTATAATACATAAAATAAGCACAACTGGGCCCCTTCTTCACGTACGGCCCTAGGCATGTGCCTAGTTTGCCTATATGTTAATCCAGCCCTGGGTATAAGCCAGGAGTAACTCTACTGAAGTCTCCAAGTGGGAGAAGCATGAGGTCACTTTTAAAATGGGACTTGCTCTAATAACTGGCGGTAGGGGGGAGGAGGAAGTCAATGGTTTCTTGAGGAGGAACCAAGCTGTAGCTATTTAGTTTTAAATAGGCCTATCTAAATCCCAGGAAGTCAGGCAGGAACAACCCCTAGCATAGCTGAGCTGTGTCATTTAGGCAGCTAGACTGACCTCGTCTCTTCATTATTTCACGTTGTTTCTGTTTGGTATCAATATAGTTGAGCTTTTGCTTGTAATTCTCAGCATAGTTTTAATTACCAACCAAGCAGCCTTCACCCAGCAGCTTCTCTACATTATTACCGCCTGACAGGACTGTAATACTAGAGATAAACCTGACTTTCCATAGCAGGAGGTCCTGCTGTCTTATCGGTCATTGGCTACATTAATTAACAAGCAGGGAGAAATAAAAACAAATACTGAGCATGCAGGGGAGCCAAACACTCCCTGATGCAAACTGCTCATCCGCTTTGACTCTTATTTGCAGTTTTGTTTCTTATTTTAAAAGGTGCCTCTTTCCTCCCTAGGACCCTCTGTTCCCTTCCTATATTTCCAGTCAGTCTCTTTCTCTGCACTGTGAACTCTGCCGCTTTATTTCCATTCCTTTTCTCCCTTCTAACACCTTCTTTTTCCCACACCTGCATTCATTGCATGCACCTGCAACATCTTCAGTCATACTATCTACATGGTTCATCTCCATGGCTAAGCACAGACATTCAAAAAGCCAGAGCCTGAATCTATTCAATCTCTGCAGGTTAGTCTAACCTGAGTAGATTGAATGGAGAAGTGAGTGAACAAACATTTACTTTTGATGCCGGAAATGCAGGCACATTTTGATGCCGGAAATGCAGGCACATGGCAATGTTGTGGCAGAAGCTGGGGAGGCACTAGAGCGAGCCCTCCCTTCCCTTCTGCAGTGGGAGGAAGGATGGAGGAAAGCTGGGAGGGAAGCCCTCCAGGCTTTCCCCCCTTCCCTGCTCGAGCTGAGGGTTTCAGTGGGGAATCATGCCCAGGCCCTAGCAGGCCGCTAAGTACAATTAGGGAGGGATTCAAACCCCACTCTGCCTGCATGGTCCCTAACTGGGGTGTGCTTGGAGGAGGAGGAGGGAAGCAGCCCCCTCCAGGCTCTTCCCCACTCACCCCTAGAGTGGCAGGGGCATCATTAGACGCTGGCTGGGGGCTGGCCCCCTAAGGTGAAGAGGAGGGAGGGAGGGGGGCTTAAACCTCCTCCCTCCTCTCTCCCGCCAGCATGGACCCCAATGGGGATTTGCCTGGGTGAGGCATAGCTGCCCATCCCCCTACACCCCACCCCCTCTCTCTCACACACACACTGCACTCACTGCTTGAGCGGCGAGGGCAGGGACATGGCTAGACGCCAACCTGTGCTGTGCCCCTGAGGCAAAGGGAGGGGAGGGAAGGGGGTTTTAATCCCCCCACTCCTACCAGCACAGGGCCCCAGTGTGGGCCTGAGTGGCAGGGGTGCAGGAGCCCCTGCCAGGCTTTTCCCCTACTTTGCCTCAAGGGGCTGGCCCAGGCTGGCATCAGGCCATGCTCCCATCCCCGCTCGTTGAGTGGCAAGCTGGGGGAGAAAGCCTGACAGGGGCTGCAGTCCTGAACAGAGTTTCCCACTCCTACCCACAATATTGCTCTAGCTAGGGAGCAAATGGGCAGAGCCAAACCTGCTCTGCTGGAGCAGACAGCACAGCCCAGCCCAAGGCTGTAAAGCATCCTGGGATGCTGGAGGAATGTGAGTTAACTTAAACCATGAAGGGATCTGGGACAGAAGTTCCTTAAACCAGTTTGACCTAAATCAGTTAGTCTGATACTACATTCAATCAGGTTTATCTTAAACCAGTTTTGGCCATGTGCACAGAACTTCTGTTCTGTTACAGGTTTAAACCAATTTCTGGTCACTTAAACCAGTTTATGTGTAACTTCTGTCCCTACCCTATGTTTCCTCCCATACTCTCTATATCTTCTTTCTACCCTAGGAAATTTGCATGTCCCTCTTGATACCATGAACATAAAACCATAATGATGTCTATGCTCTCTAAATCTAGGTTCAAACAGCACTGCTTGTGGACTTTTTCAAATCCTTCCTTATCATTCAGTTCTTCATGATGCCTACAAGTAACATAACTTTCATTAAAGTAAGCCATGTAAATGCATGCATATTTATCTTTAAGTTACATATTTAAACCGAGTAACTCATGTGTTCTCACTACCATAAATCTTGCTCACCCAATTTCCTTCTTATTCTTGCTCCCCTCAGTTCTTGTTCTCTCTCTAAAACTAGAATTCTTTTCTGCCTTGCACCACTTGTTATGACTCCCACCTGCATTTTATCTATAACCTCAATTATTAACTGCCTGCACATAACAGATGCAGTATCAAACTCTATCATAGAGCTTGCAAGATAAGTCGCGTTCATTCAATGTGTAGATGCACATTCAATTAATGTGATGCAATAAACTCCGTCACAGTTTGTGCTGGAGTCAGCTGCTCCTGGGCCCAGTATCTTTATGTGTGCTTGGGAAAGCAGCAGTTTGAGCTGGGGCAGAGTAGCCATGAACTTGCAGCAGGTTTGGTGGGGTCTGGGTGGCAGCATTGGACGGTAGAGGGGTTGGCTGGGGCATGAGAAAGTGCAGTTTTGAACCCTTGTGCTGTAGCTAATCCCCATCACTGTCTTCACATGTATTATGCCCTAATACTGGTGCATGTGTAGAGAGCAACACTTTACTGTGGAATTAATTAGTCAACTGTGCAGTAAAGTGCACATGTAGATTCACTTAGTAAGACCCGTTTCAGGCTTTTGCATCTTTCTGAAAGGTTCTTTTGACATGAAATTTTTTTGTGCTTAGTGTCTGTAACTTTTTTAAAGATTTATTTTTAATTTAGAAGAAAATTATTTCAATTATTTCAAGTTTGGTGAGCATGGAAGGATTAAAAAAGATGACTTCTTTTAAATGATTGTTAACCTGTTGTGCAAGTAGTGACTCCATTCTCTGTTCCTTAATCCTACACATCCATTTCTTCAATACTAGGGAAGTTGCAAGGTGCTCTTCTTATCATAACAGTAAATTGCTATGATATTGTTAAATTTCAAATGATATTTTGATTCTTCTGAAGAGACAGCCATATGTAAATTTAAGATAAAGGTATAAGTGACGAAAAATTTTGCTTTGCCCACAGGCAAACTGTTTTAAGTTGCATGCTTGCTTAAGGCATAAGAGAGTTATGCAAAAAGTTATAAAAATTGTATTAATTATTCTTCAAAAGAAGAAATGACAAACTACTTAGGAAATCTGTGAATAAAGGCAAACATCGTAGGGTTATGATAACATTAGAAATGCGTCATTTGTTCTCATGGGTACAATTCAGCCATGGCAGAGGGCCAATATAATATAAGCCTGAGGAAGGGGAATTCACACCATCAAGGTGAGATAACAGCACTAATGCCCTATGTGAAAAAGTGATACAACAACTTCTATAATGCCATAGTTCATCTGCTGTAAAATGGTTGTAAGAAGTCTCCTGCCTTGTATTTATGATTCCAGATTTGAGGATTGGTTTTGTCTTCCCAGTCTTCTTGCATAAAACATTTATTCAGGCTTTTGCAGGCAATTTGAAATCTATCCTTGGTTATGCTGATGCTGTTATTCACTCCATTTTATGACAGCACATCCAAAGGGTAGGTAAAAAGATTGGACTGTTGCACTGTGAGCACAACAATCTCCTAGGCTGCTTGTACATGCCACAGGGGTCTAATTTGGTTTAGTTCTCCCTATTGAAACTGTGGGTTTTTAAAAACACTGCTTCAATTTAGGGAGAATTAAACCAAACTAACCTCCCATGGCATGTACACAAGGGTGGGGGCCCGATCCTTACCTGCCTCTTCAGCAGCGGGGCCGGGGGAGTGGGGTGAGCTGCTGGCAGGCTGAGTGATCCCTGAGCTGCATGGGGGCCCCTCAGGCAGCACCCACCCACTGGCACAGAGCCCAGCAGACAGGCTCTGGGGAGAGAAAAAAAAAAAGATCAGGCTCACCACTTTTTTTTTTCCTTCAGTGGAGTCTGGCTGCATGGACTGTCGCCAGGTCCCACCACAGCCCGAGCTGCACGGGACCTGCCAAGCCCTGAGCATGTCAGCTTTGAGCACCCTGTGCACTGCTGCATTTTGTTAGGTAGCAAACTAAAACACCTCAAAGGTGTTTTATCTTGCTACATACCAAAGTCATTTAAAACGAAATACGTTGCTGAGCATGGAAAGAGCAATGCTATTAAAGCGGAATACGTGCCAAATGTGCAAACAGCAACGCCATTAAAGCAATGCAAAAGGGCATTTAAGTTGCTTTAAAAGCTAATTTTGTGCCATGTACAAAGGCCCCTAGACTTTATCTACACTAGATAATTGAACCATTGATATTTGATCCTTTTGTATATTGCAGTATCTTAAACATAGAGTTATGCTGAATCCCTGGCAGGTTTGCCCCATATTCATACTTATATTGTTTAAAAACCTTTCAGAGAGTGTGCTTACCAGATACCTATATCAATTCCTGGCACATGTCCAAGAAGCAGTACATACTGTGAGGTTTTGCAAGGCCACCATATAAGACTAGACGAGTTGTTTCAGTTAGCCTACATCCACACTGGCACCAACATAGGATAGGATGAAATAAAAGTAAGCCCTGTTGAAAGCAAATCTAATCCAAACAGAATCAGGCATGACTGTAAACAGTACAGAGCACTTTACAAAAGTGCAAGGAAACATGCTAGGAAGAACAAACAGTTCTTAGCATGGTACATATCTCTAGTGTAGAAAAATCCATAACGAGCAATTGAAAGCATCCAACATCACTCAGACCCTGAATAATGCAGATGGCACCAAGCCAGGATCAGCTGATCTGTAGGAGGCCCATCTGAAGATATATTTGGGCCTCGTCTTGACTGATCCACCCCCACTACTCCATTCTGCTACTAATAATGCTATAAAAAGGAAGGTTTTTCGGTTTTATGGAGGTGCTTTTCATAAAGGCTGGAGGAGAGAAAAAAAAGCACAGTCATTGCCACTGGCATCGACACATTCCTTGGCTTATGAGAGGCCTGTGCCCACTTAGCTGTGGGGGCACGAGCTGCTCAATAAAGTTTTACGCTGTCTCCTGCCTCCCTGCATGCTGTCGGGGTGGAAGCTGGAAGCCTGGGGAATGTGGCCAGGGGCTGGTGGGTGGTCAGGACCAGGGTGAGGAGGGTCCTCCATCCAGTGTGGGGCTTACCACATGGACTGGGCCGGCATGCCCAGAAGCTCTGGTTGGTCCCAGCTGACAGTGATGGCTCATCAGGCTGTAGAGAGCAGTGTGTGCCTGCCTTGCCACAGGGGCCCCCCAAGGGAGGAGTTGGCACTGCTGGAAGCCAGAGGTGACATAGCCAGCCATGCCTCGTGGCTGGGGCTGAGGTCACGAAGCTGTCAGGGTAGGTGCTTGCCAGGCTCCCTGAGCTGCTGGTGGAGGCTGCAGGCCAGGAGCTCAGAGGGATGAGAAGCAGGCACCCTGAGCCCTCCCCTCATGACACGACACCACGGGTGCCAGGCCAGATCTGGGACTTGGGCAGACCACCTGTACTGCTGTACACAGCATGGCTGCAGCCTGGGTCCTGGGGCACAAGGATGGCATCCAGTTGCTGCATAAAAGGCATGGACTTGTGGCACTCCCTGACCAATTGTGGTCAGTGATCATAACCCACTGTGCCTGCAAGGCCTTGACCTTTATGCATTTCTGCTACACTAACTGGTCATGCCGTGCTCCAGTATCAGGCTTGACAGCCCCTCGTAGAGGTGCACGCTGGAGTGCCCACCCCATGCAAACGGCCGCTGCACTTCCACCTCACCCCACCGCACCACAAGGTCACCAGTCTCCTCCATGAACTAGTTGGGGCCCCCAGTGGTGATGTGCGGCATGGGTGAGGATGCCATCAGGCCTCTTGAGCTGGCTCTCCGGGGGCCCAGTGCAGAGGCAAGGCATGGAACTAGGAGCCTCATGGTGAGGCAATGCAGGCTGCTGGGGCTTGGCTGTGGGCAGCTGGACCTGGCCTGGGTGGCCAGGAGCTGCCTGCAGCTGGGCCCAGGTGCTGGCAGGCCTGGCAGCAACCTGCAGGCCTGGACAGCATGGCCCTGGCAGCTATGTGGCACTGTGGTGGCAGACAGTGGCACCAGGGAGCAGGCAGGCTAGCACAGGTTGCCTGCAGCCTGTGCAGGGGCTGCAGAGGCCAAGAGCCCCTCTAGGATCTCTGCATGTGCTCCAGGGTTCAAAATGCCTGTAGGCTTTTAAAGGGCCTGTGGCTGGGGCTGCCATAGAGGTGGGCCAGCCCTGGGGCTGAGCTTAGGCTGGCCCCCTAGTGGTAGGGCTGACCAGAAGCAAATTTGCTCCTTGTTGGCACCTACACATGTGCTAGTGAGCAGTTACTACTCATGAGTAAATTTGCTATTTGTATTTGCAGGTAGCAAATTTACTCATGAGTAGGGAAGTTTACAGTGCAGGAAGCATGTGTGTATGTAGACGCACATGCTTACTGCACAGTAAACTATGGTACTTCACAGTAAAGTGTCTCATATAGATGCACCCTGTGGGTCTCTTGCTGAATGGGGAAACCAACCTAGTGACAGACAATGAGGAAAAGGCTGAAGTACTCAATGCCTTTTTTACCTCTGGCTTCACAGGCAAGGGCAGCTGTCAGACTACTCCACTAGGCAGTACAGTTTGGGGAGAAGGTAAAGAGCCCTCACTGGTGAAAGAACAGGTTAGGGACTATTTAGAAGAGCTGGATACGTACAAGTCCAGCAGCCAGATACCATACATCTGGGGGTGTTGAGGGAGTTGGCTGATATGATTTCAGAGCCACTGGCCATTACCTCTGAAAACTCATGGCAATCAGGGAAGGTCCCAGATGACTGGAAAAGGGCAAATATAGTGCCTTTCTTTAAGAAAGGGAAGAAGTATCCAGGGAACTACAGACCAGTTAGCCTCACCTCAGTCCCTGGAAAAATCATGGAGCAGGTCCTCAAGGAATCAATTTGTAAGTACAGCAAAAGCTGTGTTAACTGGCACCTTACAAGCTGCCATGCTCTGTTAACCGGCATGCCGGCTTGTAAGGGCTTGTGAGGGAAAAGTGAAACCGGAAGTGCCCACTGTGCTGCCAAGCCCCCATGGCCCCAGGGCATAGCAGGCTCCATGGGTCCCCCATCCCTGTCCGTCGGGGCCCATGGGGCCCAAAGGGGGGGCGGCAATGTGGCGGGAGGGGTGGCAACACCCCAGATGCAGCAGCACAGGCAGCAGCCCTGAATAGGCAAAGAAGCCTGTTCGGGCTGCTCAGTTATCCGGCATATTTTGTTATCTGGCACCCTCCATGCCCCGTGGGTGCCGGATAACAAAGCTTTTACTGTACTTGGAGGAGAAGAAGGTGATTAGAAAAAATCAACATGGATTCACCAAGTGTAAGTCATGCCTGACCAACCTGATTGCCTTCTATGATGAGGTGATTGGCTCTGCAGATCTGGGGATAGCAGTGGACATAATATACCTTGACTTTAGGGGGTTACAGGGGACAATAGGCTGGATACGAGTCAGCAGTGTGCCCTTGTTGCCAAGAAAGCTAATAGCATACTGGGTTGCATTAGTAGGAGTGTTGCCAGCAGATCAAGGGAAGTAATTATTCCTTTCTATTCTCCACTAGTGAGGCCACATCTGGAGTACTGTGTTCAGTTTTGGGACCCCCGCTACAGGAAGGATGTGGACAAGTTGGAGAGTGTCCAGCGGTGGGCCACAAAAATGGTTAGGGGGTTGGGGAGAGGGTGAGGGAACTGGGCTTATTTAGTCTTCAGAAGAGAAGACTGGGGAAGATTTGTCAGCAGCCTTTAACTGCTTGAAGGGTGGTTCCAACGAGGATGCAACTCCACTGTTCCCAGTGGTGACAGATGACAAAAAAGGAGCAATGGTCTCAAGTTGCAGCAAGGGAAGTTTAGGTTGGATATTAGGGAAAACTTTTCTATGATTCTATGATTTATTTGTCCCCCTTCTGTGTACTATTCACCTGTCACCACATTTTTGAATGACCTTTGCAAAGTTTGGGATCAGTATGTATAGTGAAGGGCAAGTCATGGATGGGAATCTGGGCAAAGTGCACTATATGCATCATTGACCAACAGAAGACATCAGTGAAAGACCTGCTAGGAAGGCAACACAGCCTGTGGCAGTTTCACCTTTTTCTACAGATCTTCTTCTGCCTATATAATGGGGAAGATGGAATAACAGGGCCAAGCAGGTGTGAAAACTCTACTTCAGTTTGCTGTCCAGGACTCTGACTTGAGAAAAGCCAGAGAAGGGGTCCTTATATGGTTTCTCGTAAGTCCTCCTACTGCCCATTGATTTTGATTTCTCGTTCCTCATTTAAAAAAAAAGTCTCAAAAGTTACAGGATCTGAGTTCCCACTATCGGCTTCCTTCCTTTTTACTGACATCGTCATCCTTCAAGGAGTCACACTTCCTTCCTAACAGTTAGAGCAAAGAGTGAGTTAGAATCAGGATTCCTGGTTGGGATCCAATCCCAGCTCCACCATTGATCTGTTGTGACCTTAGACAGTTGATTTAATGGTGTCACATCTTAATTTACCAATCTGCAGAAAGGGAATAAAACTATTTCACTGCAGATGTTCTTTTTTTTTTTAGGTCCTCTCTTTCCCCCCTCCCCAAAAGTAGTGGAATACTTTCAGAGCCCTGGATAAAGTTCATCATAATTATTTCATCTCCTGATGGGCATTCAACATCTCTAACTACTGTTTTCCCTGCTTGGATGCACAGCACAGCCACTTACGAAGTGACAAACTAATTTCTTCGCAGTACAGCACCCTCTGGAGCTGTCTTGGTTTTCTGCCCTCCCTTCTCTGACAAAAAGCCCTCTCTGAGCAAAATCCTCTCTTTTTCCTGAAGGCAGTGAACTCACATGTTTCTAGTTACAGAGCTGGGGCTGTTCTGCCTTCTTCTATCAACATATCAGGAGAGCTTTATTTCAAATAGAGATAAAATTGTGAACTTATGTATCTATCTTTAATATAACAGAGTTTGTTCATTCTTCCTTTTCTTTACAATCATTCTCCTCCTTTCTCCTTGAGGAATCATCTTTGATTTCACTCATTCTAGTGTAACACTCAAATTGCTAACAGCTGATTAAATAGCACAGTTTCTAAGCAATGAGCCCAAGCCTCGGGGAACCAGGGAAGACAGAGAAATGTGACCTGACCTGCTTAACCTTGTCTGACCCTCTCTGCCATGTAGTCTGACCTGACCTCACTTCTTTTATTTCTCCCAACACTATTTAATAGAATTCACCAGAGAAAAAGCAGAGAGGGGAAGGAGGTGATGGCTTGCTTTAACATCTCATTTCAGGGAAAAGTTTCCTTAGCTAAATGTTCTAACTCTCAGTAGTGATTCCCAAATTGCTGGAACATCACCTCCCAGGTTACTAATGTAACCAGTTCTCTGCCTTGTGCTTATTTCTGAGCATTCTTGAGCCACTAAAATTGCTGGGAATGGAAAAGTGCATAGAATAGATTCCCATTTACTCTACGACTACTTAGAAAAATCTTTCATCCCCAGGAATCTCCTTCATTCTGCAAACTGAAGAGGGAATTTTATTGCCCACTCCCCTGTGGATGTACACAAACCCGCTCATGTGCACTAGATCAATCAAGAAAGGAATTCCAAGATTTAGGAGGTTTCATATTAACTAAACATAATTTCTGTAAGCTATTGAAAAAAGCTCATCATAAACAAGAGTAGAAAGGGCAGCATATTCCTTTCAAAAAATGGATAGAATTAGCAATGCTAGTGCCAGACATTTTAGCCAGTAGATGCTCATTATCACTGTCTCCTCTCATTCATTGCTTCAGTTGCATGAAGCTATTTCTGACTCCTTAGGAGACCCCTTCCTATAAGCAAGTTTGCACTCTGGAAGATATAATACATGGAAGGACATCGTTTTCTACTTTCTTAAAATCCTTGCTCTTCTCCTAAGCTACATAATAGCAATTATACTGAGATGCAGACGGCTGAAATATTCCTGATTCCCCATCCCCATAATATAAATTTGAACTGTAAGTAGACTGGCTAGCATTGCTTCACACTTTCTTTCCAATCATATCCTGCATCATTTTAACTGATTCCTATGCTTCTCCACTTCCCTACCCTCCGCCTTGTAAATCACTGCTGCTGCTGAGCAGACAGTACAGCATAACTTTCAGTGTTGAGAGATATATTAAGCTCTAGAATCTAGATTCACCAACATTTTACAAACTGTAAAGATCACTCACAATTGAAAAAATATAAAAGCATGCACTCATAAAAGTGAAATAAAGCTCATGCTAGACAGTCGCAGGCAGACAAGTAATGCAAAAGAGACTCTGTTGTGTAAATATATAGGGGTAAAAAGAGGTTCTAGCACTGAAGTGAGGAGGAAACAGCAGGTAAGTACCAGTGATACTTCATCTAAAAAATCAGAAGCATGGGTCATCCTGTGCCACTGCTGGGCTGGCCATCAGGGTGATTCAGTCTGTCTCAGCATCACATGATGCATGGGAGGAGCTGGCAATAGAAAGCACTAAGAGCTCTCAGCTGGCATGAGACAGACCCCCTGTCTGGACTGGCAGAACTGGCTGACTGTGCATACCCAAGGCAAAGTCAGCTTGGGGAGACTTCAGCATACCTAAGAGAACAAATCCAGCACAGGGAGGACTCAGTACCTGAGAGAAGAGTTAGATATTTTAAATTATTACCAAACCGCACTCCCAAAATGAGGTGTGGGATACTACTTACCTACCTCAAAAGGTTTAACACACAGCATAAGCACAGAAAAACATATAAACAAGTTTATTGATCCCAAATTGTCAGGAATTTCTAACATCTGTGTAGTCAAGAAACCCCATCCAACATCCTTAACTCCAAGATAATGCATGCAGGATGTCTAACGTCATACTGCTAGCATAAGATCAACCCCCACTTTGAGGATTTAAATTGTATTTGTTGTACTTAGTCTCTCTACATGCATCAACCTGCTTGCCTTAAGAAAGGGGCCCAAAGATCTCATAATTTCATTTATTAGCAAAGTACCAGCACATTGTGAGTGCTACCAGGCATAGGCAATTAGTGTATCAACCTGCCATTTCCAGCCCTATTGGTGCATACTGTTTAGGTCAGCCAACTAGGGGTGAACCAACAGAGATTTTTTGGGCCAATACTGATGGTCAATTTTTAACAAGCCATATTGGCCGATACCGATCCAATTCCAATATGCAGCCAGGCAGCAGCGAGAGCGGCATCCAGCTGGTAAGTCTGTTGTGAGGGAAGGGGTGGGGGGCAAATCAAGGACCCTGCATTGAGGGACAGAGTGGGGCCAGGGCAGGTGCTACACAGCCAGGGCGGGGTGGGGCACGGGATGGAGTTGTGGCTTGTCCAGAGGCAGTGGGGGGAGGGGGCAACTCCTGCCACTGCACACACTCAGGGAAGGCATCGGGGACATGTGCCCCCAGATTGGCGCATAAGGCAAGGCAGGTTGCTAGTGTCGGATGGGACCAGTGCTACACCAGGCTCTTTCTGGTGGGGGGCTGGGCTGGGCTGTGCTTGGAGCACACGGTGGCAGTGGCACTGGGAAGGGGCTATGGTAAATTTTGGGGTGGCTGCAGCCCCCTCAGCCCCCCTCGCAGGACCGCCACCACCACCGCCACCAAGTACAGCCCAGCCCAGCACCGCTCTGAGAAGAGCCTGGCACAGCCCCGGCCCCAGTCTGTAGCAGCAGCCCATCTTGCCCCAAGCACAGATCTGGGGGCACATGACCTCCATGCCCCCCCGGGGTACACGCAGTGGCAGAAGCTACCCCCCACCACCTATGTCCCCTGGATGAGCCACAGCCCCAGCCCCACTCCCTCCTTTACTGTGGGGTCCTCCATCAGTGCCGCCATGCCCCTTCCCTTCCCCCTTGCCCCTTCCCCCACAACAGACTTACCAGCTGAACCCAGCTGTTCTCCATGCTACCAGGCTGTGCTCCTGGCCTCCTATGCTGTGGCTGTGCACATGCATGCAGCATTTATCAGCCACATTATCAGCCACATCAGATCAAAAAAGTGACTGTCAGTGAACGTGCATTTAATTTTCTTCCTATCAGTGCCAATCCAATATGGGACTGATGCATCTGTGCACCTCTACATCCAACTTGTAGAATCATAGAAAGTTAGGATTGGAAGGGACCTCAGGGGGTCATCTAGTCCAACCCCCTGCCCAAAGCAGAACCAGTGTCAACTAGATCATCCCAGCCAAAGCTTTGTCTAGCCAGGTTTTGTAAACATCCAAGGATGGAGCTTCCACCACCTCTGGGTAACCTGTTACAGTTTTTTTACTACCTTCTTCATGAAAAAAGTCTTCCTAATATCTAACCTAAACTTCCCTTGCTGCAACTTGAGGCACTTGCTCCTTGTTCCATCATCTACCACCACTGAGAACAGTCTATCTCTCATAATTTAATTTATTAGCAAAGTACCTTGCATTTAGGATGGATAATCCCATGCACCACTACAGGGGCACTTGTCGTTGTTGAACCGCAGGAGATTGCTATGGGCCCAATCCTCCATTACGTCTAGGTCACTCTGAATCCTAGCCCTACCCTCCAGTGTATCTACTACTCCCCCCCCAGCTTGGTGTTATCTGCAGACTTGCTGAAGGTGCACTCTATGCCATCTTCCAGGTTGTTGATGAAGACATTGAACAAAACCAGCCCCAGGACTGACCCCTGGGGCGCTCCACTTGATACCAGCTGCCAGCTAGACATTGAGCCATTGATTACTATTCCCTGAGTCTGATGCTCCAGCCAGTTCTCTATCCACCTTACAAGTTCATTCATCCAGCCCATACTTCCTTAGCTTGCCTACGAGAATGCTGTGGGAGACTGTATTAAAAGCCTTGCTAAAATCAAGGTACACCACATCCACCAGTCTCCCCACATCCACAGAGCCAGTCACCTCATCATAGAAGGCAATCAGGTTGGTCAGGCATGACTGGCCCCTGGTGTACCCATGCTGACTGTTCCTAATCACCTTTTTCTCCCCCAGGTGCTTAGAAATGAATTCCTTGAGGATCTGCTTCATGATTTTTCCAGGGACTGAGGTGAGGCTGACTGGTCTATAGTTCTCTGGATCCTCCTTCTTCCCTTTCTTAAATATGGGCACTATATGTTTGCCAGTTTCCAATCATCCAGGACCTCTCCTGATCACCATGAGTTTACAAAGATGATGGTCAATGGCTCTGCAGTCACATCAGCCAACTCTCTCAGCACCCTTGGGTGCACCCCTTCTAGCCCCATGGACTTGTACACTTCCAGCTTCTCTCAGTAGTCCCTAACCTGCTGTTTCACCACTGAGGGCTGTTTGCCTTCTTCCCAAACTGTGCTGCCTGGTGCCATAATCTGGGAGCTGACCTTGCCTGTGATGACTGAGGCAAAAAAGGCATTGAGGACTTCAGCCTTTTCTGCATCCTCTATCACAAGTTTGCCTCCCCCATTCAGTAAGGAACCCACACTTTCCCTGATCCTCCTCTTACTACTGTGTCAGTCACTGTGCATAGTTGAGGTTACACTTTGTGGGGTGGTTTTTCACTCTGTGACTTCTAGGACCTGACAGCTTGACTCACTGACCACTTAATAATGATGTGCACCCCTCATTTCACCCACCACATCTTGATGTAAATATAGAGAAAGAGGGAGGCTCTTTGGTCTAAAGATCCATTAGCTCTTATCCTAGCAATGTTCCTCAGGGCTCTGCCTCCCCTTGCACCCTGTTCTTCTGCCAACCTGATGTTATCAGTCACTTTTAGTTTATTTATTTATCCTGCTCTCACAAATTGGTGTGCCTTTGGCATGGTATAATAGCTTGGTTACCACTCAGTACACTGGCCTCTTAGGCCCTGTAAGCACCGTCACCCTAATAGTGAGAATAAGAAAATCCAAAGGGACACCCTTATTCAAAGGTTCCCAGGGAATATTCCCCTCCTGTCATGACTGACTCACAATTTTGCTGTTTTCCTCTCTTCAGCAGGGTGGTAAAGACCTCCCAACGTCCTGCCTACCTGCCAGCAAACCTTCATCTCCTGTTCACCAGGCTCTGGTAAGTAACTAGGCTCCTCTAAGCCTCATGGTGGAGGAAAAGCCACCACTTTCACCTGCAAGCCCCTGCCGGGGTACTTTTAGGTGGGAGCTAGCTTCTCGGCAGCCGTGCTCTCTGCTCCAGGATTCCCTGACTGGGATGGGACATGTCTTTATGATGTGTTCATCTGTGTGCTGGCACAGCTGGAGCCAGCACGAGCTTAAGTGGTTTCCCCAGCCCGCACTGCTGGCATCTCATACAGTGATTGCTTGTGTTGAAAGAAGCCCTGACCCTTGCTTCTGCGAGCAGGGGCATCTATGGGGACTTCATTCACGTCTTGGGGTTCAGCAGGGTGAGTCCTGCTGCCACACATCAACATACTTGTAGAAACCCTTCTTGTTACCCTTCACATCCCTTGCTAGCTGCAACTCCAATTGCCCTTTGGCCTTCCTGACTTCATCCCTGCATGCCTGAGCAATGCTCTTATATTCTCCCCTAGTTGTTTGTCTGATTTTCCACTTACAAGCTTCCTTTCTGTGATTTAGTTTACTGAAGAGTTCCCTGCTAAGCCAAGCTGGTCTTCTGCCATACTTGGTAGTCTTCCTGCACATTGGGATGGTTTGTTCCTGCACTCTCAGTAAGGCTTCTTTGAAGTACAGCCAGCTCTCCTAGACTCCTCTCCCCCTCAGACTGGTTTCCCAGGGAGTTCCTGCCAATGAGTTCCCTGAGTGAGTCAAAGTCTTCTTTTCTGAAGTCTAGGGTCCTTACTTTGCTGCTCTCCATCCTTCCTTTCCTCAGGATCCTGAACTCAGTCATCTCATGGTCACTGCTGCTCAAGTTGCCATCCACTACTAAATTTCCCACAATTCTTCTGTTTGTGAGCAGCAGGTCAAAAAGAGAATGGCCCCTAGTTGGCCACTCCACTACTTCTACCAGGATGTTGTCCCTAATACTCTCCAAAAACTTCCTGGATTGCCTGTGCACTGCTATATTGCCCTCCCAGCAGATGTCAGGTGATTGAAGTCCTCCATGAAAACCAGGGCCTGTGACCAGGAAACTTCCGCTAGCTGTTTGAAGAAAGCCTCATCCACCACTTCCTCCTGGTCTGGTGGTCTTTCACATAAAGTGCAACTCCTCCTCTTCTCCCCTGCTTGTCCTTCCTGAAGTTTATACCCATCCATAACAGTGCTCCACTCATGCAAGCTACCCCACCAAGTCTGTTATTCTAATCAAGTCATAGTTCTGTGATTGTGCAAGGACTTCCAATTCTTCTTGCTGTTTCCCAGGCTCCATGCATTTGTGTACAGGCACCTGAGGTAACTAGTTGGTTGCCTCGACTTCTCAGGAAATATGAGAGCACCTCCCCTTTTGCCTCCTCCTGCTTGCTCTTCCTCCAAGTCCCCTGCTTTCTGACTTACCTTAGGGCTTTGGTCTCAGTCCCTCAGTGAACCTAGTTTAAAACCCTCCTCAATAGGTTAGCAAGCCTGTCTGCAAAGATGCTCTTCCCTCTCTTTGTCAGGTTGATCTCATCTATTCCTAGCAATCCTTCTTCTTGGAACAACAACCCATGGTCGAAGAAGCCAAATAAATCCCTGCTGGTGACACCACCTGTGCATCCAGATGTTGATCTTCAGAACGCACCTGCTCCTGTCCAGGCCCTTTCCCTTGACCAGAAGGATCAACAAGAAAATAACCTGAGCCCCAGACCCCCTCAGCCTTGTACCCAGAGCCCTGTAGTCACTTTTGCTCAGGATGTCCCCTGGCAGTATCATTGGTGTCCACATGGATGATCAGCATGGGGGAGTAGTCAGAGGGCTAGATAAGCCTTGTTAGTCCCTCCATGACATCTCAGATCTGGGCTCCAGACCTCCCAAGATAACAGGAGGCAAGCAGCAGACCTCCTGAGACAACAAATCAGGTCAGCAGATGGCTCCCTCTGTCCCCTGCAGAAGGGAGTCTCCAACCACCACCACACATAGCTTCTTCTTGGTGGTGGTCATCTCAGTCCTTCCCACCATGGTGAGGCCTGGCCTGTCCTTCTCCACCAATGGAACATGCTCCTCCCTCTCTGTTGACAGGGCTGCATATCCGTTCTCCAGATGAACGACTGCAGGTGGAGGTGAAGATCTCTGTTTCCTGCCAGAAGTCACAAGCCTCCCGCTTCATTACTCTTGGGTGTCCATGTCCTCTCTCCTTGCTAGTGCTGCACCTGGCATTTCTTCTTCCACGGTCCTGGGGGTCTCCCCCAGCATCAAACTGATGAACACCTCATGCCAGAGGATGCTTCAGAGCTTCACCACCTCCTCCTGTGGTTCTTTTGCCTGTTCCCTAAGAGACACCACCAGGAGGCACCACTCACACCGCAGGCACTCCGCAACCTGGCCATCACTGGAAGGACCCTGCAAGTCACAGGCCCCACAGCACCAAACCTGGACATGGGTGGAAGTGTCAATGGTGAGCAGTCCTGCCTGGAGAGAAGCCTCACAGGTGCTAGCAGAGGCAGTGGCAGTGGATCTGGCATTGCAATGCCCTCTAGCCACTTCCCTGGGTCTCTTAATCTGCCTTCTCTCTTCTACTGCTGTTCTTCCAAGCGGACCTTCCCTAGTGAACTCACCTGGAACTGGCCTGTTTATTTCTCATTGGCCCCAAAGGGTTCCTTTTTTTCTTGCTTCCTCATTCCAAGCTGAAAGACTTGCCCCTCAAAAAAAGGGGGAGGGCCCACAAACCTGCCTGTGAACTGCCTGCAAACTGCTTACCCTGTTTGCAGCCCCTGTTCACTGGCTCCCTGGTCACTTGGTGAGTCTTCAGGCCCTGCTGGGCCTGGACTGGCTCTGCCCCATCATTAGGGCTTCTGTCAGGCCCAGGCTGCAATCTCTTAGCAGTCAGCAATCACTGTCAGCTTCTCAAAGCACGTGCCCCAAACACACAGCCCACCAAAAAAAACACTCAGCAAACCAAAGGCACAGGCAGCTGGATCACTTATTCCCTGGGAAACATCTGGCACCTGATTAGGTCTAAGGCTAGTAGCCTAGCTTCTCTCCCCATTGTAGCCTAGCTTTTCTCCTCATTCCTTCTCTTGCCCCCAGCAACTTCCTGCAGACTGCTTACCTTGTCTGCAGCCCTGGTTGCTGGCTCCTTGGTCACTGGGGTTTGCAGGCCCTATTCACTGGCTCCCTGGTCAGCTTATATGAATGACACCCTCTTGCTCAAGAGAGCTGTTAGTCACCCATGATATACATTGGCAAAACGTTGAGAGGAAGCCTGTGGATAAATTCCTAGGGCTTGCTAAAAGTAAATGTCATTTATTCTTCATTTTAATTTGAGGCACTTCTGTGAGACAGTTCCTGCATTTCCTCATTTTATCCCATTTTCACTCCATGGTTCGGCTGCTGGCCAGGATTCCTGCCATGGCTGCAGCCCTGGGAGGCCTCCAGGACCCCAGGTAAGGCTGCTTGGTACAGCATAGTTGCTGGCCCTAGCGTCCCCTACCCCACCTAGGGTAACCTGCTGCATGCCAGAGTGCCTGTGACATGGGCTTTCCCTGGGGACAAGTAGCAGTGGCACACATTGTGTGTATACACCGAGCTGACTACATTGTGCCACTGCTACTTGTCCCCAGGGAAACAAATGTCTGTGCTCATCTGGACGTGCCCTAAGGTACCATTCTGTCCTACCTTCAGCATATCATGGCTAATTACTGCTTTCTAATATTTAATAGAGTTTTGACTGAACTGCTTCTTCCTATGATGATTGACTATTTGTGCCAAATCTCTTGAACCTCAAATTTTCCAGTAGCTTCTTCTCAGCTTTACTCCAGACCTGCTCCTTGGACCTTTCTCTCCTTTGTCTGTTGATATGCTCTTTCCCTGTTTCTTGTTCTTGTTATACCAAATAACCTCCTAGCAACTAACATGATTTTTCTGCTACCACTTCAATCACACTACTTGTATTATCTAGCCTTTTCTTCTACGCTATCTTCTTGTTGATTTAGATTATAAGACTTTCTGGCCAGGGACCAACTACTATTCTGAATTTGTGCAGTACTTAAGACAACAGGGCCCCATCTTGGTTGGCCCATAGGCACTATGGTAATAAGAATGCTCAGTTAATTAAATCTGTAGCAGTTTTCAAATAATGTAAGAAAATACTGTATGAGAATTTAGGAACAGAAAGTGGCCATTCTAGCCCATAACTCTGTTTGGTTTTGCTTGTTCTTAATTCCACTTTATTTCTTTTCCAGGACACAGACATTCTGAATTTCATCTTCCAAGAAAAAAATACAGTAGGTAACTCTTGAACATACTTGCTTTCTCTGCTTCAGTGCCTTCTCTGGTAATTTATCATCCTCAGTGTGAAATACTTCTACCCATTTACTCCTACTTTCCTCATTTATAGAATATTTCCTCACAGATTTAATGTATTCTTTCTAGAGCATTAAGGGTTCCATCTCATAAAGGCCTGAAGTGTCTCACTTTTCAGTATCTGGCCTCCAGAGTGGAATCCAGAATCTTGCATTAGGCTCTTAGCTTCTTATATAGGACATGAGAGAGCCTACCACCTCAGCATGGAAATACAAAAACCCTGCTTGCTCAGTAAGGAGTTGTTAGGATTAGCCAATGGGAAGCACCAAGGTCAGGGCTTTGTCTTAATCTCCCTGCAGAGCTGAGGTGCCCGAGTCAGGGTTGCAGGAAGGCACTCTCAGG
This sequence comes from Crocodylus siamensis, assembly GCF_052110815.1. NCBI lineage: Eukaryota > Metazoa > Chordata > Crocodylia > Crocodylidae > Crocodylus > Crocodylus siamensis. Next base: position 52,721,067 of record NC_143403.1, read on the forward strand.
ATTCATCACCTGGAGCCCTCTCTTGAAAAAATAACTGTAGGTGCTCACTTTCAAGGAAATGAGAAGAAACTCTCTTTCAAAAAACTGTTTGTTTTGTTGGCAGCAATGCCCATTTTGTATTGATCGCCTGGTAGTTGGACCACTTAGCCAGGAAGCAGGAGATCTGTATCACATTCACTTCAATTTGACGGGGTTCAAATGTATATCTCTCACTTTCCAGAAGAGCGCCTAACCCCAGACTATGCAGAGTGTTCTGGAGTTAGGGTTGCATTCTCTACCCCTCGTGGGGGAACGGTCTCATTGTACAGAAAAGAATGGAAGATGCACTGGCCCAGACAGGGAGCTTGCACAAAACTAAGAATGACTGTTTAGGTCAACACTTCTTAATATTTTTATATTCAAGGCACCCCTCAGAAGGCACTTAGGTTTCACTCATTTTTTAGTACAGAAAACCCCCACTTCTTCTGTTGCAAACATCTCGGAAAGACCACCACAAGTCAGAATTTTTAAAAAAATATAAATTCCTATTCAACATCTCTAGGTTTATCTTGGGAATCATGTGTAGGTACAGAGCAGGCTCAGGAGTCTGACCTCAGCATGATGTCCTGAGGGGTCAGACTCACCTGCTGGCTCTTATCTGCCACATCTTGATGTTAGTGGGATTACCCAAGGAGTCTGCCTCTAGGGGCTGGAGTAACTTCTTCCTTGAGGCCACGCTTTTAGCAAAGTACTCAGGGTGCCTCAGGGTCTTGGCCCTGTGATGTCGTCTCTTGTGCAGGGCCCTGGCCCTACTAGTCTTAGACCCAATCCACTGACCTTCAGTGTGCCTGAAAGGCTTTAGTTGTGGCCTCTTACCGTTCCTATGGGCACACCCATGGCTCTCAAGTATTACTGTCACAGTTCTGTAGGGCCCCAACCAACAAATTTGACACTTCAGGCCTCAAAGCCTTTTTGAACTTCAGCCCTTTTCTTCAGGCTGAGATCCTCAGCCCTGGCCCACTCCCCAGACGTCAGTTCCTTGGTCTTAGTTCTCATATCCCTGCCCAGAGCAGGTCTCAACACACAAAGCACCTCCTAGCACTTTGCTACATGGCTACAAACCAGCCCCATAGCCACAAGCTGGTGGACCAGTCTTTAATGGTCTACAATGGAAAAAACCTCAACCATTGTCAATTGCTGCTGGATACCTTTCCAGACTCCTCTGTTTGGCTGGCCTCTCCCCAGCTCCAGCCCTCCTGGACCAACTCACAGTTCCCATCACCTCTCAACTCTGCCCAAATCAGACTGCTGGCTCTAGCCCTACAGATGAGCTGAGCTGAGCTGATATCACCCTGGACTGCACCCCTTCTGGTCACGTGCTCCTGACCAGCCCCAAGTGTGGCCCATCCACTCAAAGAGTAACCTGGTGTCCTGAACTGCATCGACTAGGCTGAGCTGCTTGGAGCTCTGCCCTGATTGCCTATTACCTAGCTAGCTCCTATGTTATTACAGGCAGCCCCATAATTTTTCTTTGGGCTTTCTTCTGGCTGCTTGCTCAAAATGCAGTGATACGTAGCTTATCTGTCTTTAGAACAATGGCAGGCAATTATTTTGAGCGGACAGCCGCTTGCCCAGTTTTGGCAGGCTGTCAAGGGCTGCATGGGTAGCCCCCCCCCCCCAACAGTTGCCCCAGCCCTTGACAAGTGTCCCGCCCCCTGGTCACCATCTTGGGTCCAAAGTCCTAATGTCTTGGGACCAACGTCCTGGGGCCAGCACCAGTGGGGTCCAAAGCAGGGTGCAGGCTGACAGGGGTCCATGGCACCAGGCTGGGCTGGGCTGCACCAGCAGGGAGAGTGGGGAGCTGGCCCATCTCCATAGAGCCCTTGCTAGTTGGGACCCCATGCTCCTGCCACCCTGCTCTGGGCTCCACCGGCACTGGCCCTGGGACACCAGTGCGGGCCCCATGCTCCCACTGGCTCCCTGCCTGCTCACACTTAGTGCCTCCCAGCCCTGCAGTACAGGCGAGAGGGCAGCACTCAGCACTGACCCCCTGCTTGTCAGCAGAGAAGAAGCTGGTTCTGAGTGCAGGGAAAAGTGGCCCCTCACCTGCCCCATGGCCAGCGCCCTGCATTGTAGCTGCTCACAGCCCATGTGGAGCTGTCCGGAGCAGGCACAGGTGAGCGAGGGGCAAGGGGCCACTTTTCCCTGCACTCAGCACCAGCTTGTAACCTGCCCCACTGTCAGCCTAGCAATAGGGCAGGTTACAAGATGATGCTGAGTGTATGAGGGGGAGAAAGCAGCCCCTCCACGCCCCATGGCCAGTGCATCATGCTGCAGCCGCTCACAGGTGGCCTGGGACTGCCTGTGACTGCTCTTCCAGCCCACGTGGGGCTTTCCAGAGCAGGGACAGACAGCCCCACGTGGGCTGCAAGCAGCTGCAGCGTGGGGCACCAGACATGGGTGGGGAGGGGCCACTTCCCTCCCCCACACTCCTTCCCTGTCCAGGGTCACCCCCACCTTCCTGAGTTCCCACGCAGGGCAGCCCCGTGCTTCCAGCCCAGAATCCCCAGAAGGGGCTTCTGGCTGTGGGGGAGGTGGGAGGCAGAGCAGGCAGGCCCTGCTGTTGTTGGAGCCTGCCAGGCTTCCCCTGGGTCCTACTGCCCTTGGTTCCTGTCAATATTAGAGAAATATTAGTTTTCCAGATTTTTTTAGGGGCCCCGCAGGCCAGATAGAATGGCCTCATGGGCCAGATCCAGCCTGTGGGCCATATTTTGCCCACCCTTGCTTTAGAAGAACGCAGCTCTGGCCCACCACCTTCTCCTCATAAAGCAATGGGCACCCCTAGCTCCCTGTTACAAAGTGTTTGCACACCTAACTGCACTAATATTACATGGCATCCAATGGCACCTTTAAAACTAACTCACAACACCCCAAAGCACAGCAAAGCCCTGGTTGAGAATCACTGCTTTAGCCTCATGGTTAGGGCATTCAGTTGGGAAGGGGAGTCTTGGGTTCTGTTACCTGCTTCTAGGAATGTTTCTGACTGTTATGTGTAGGTGCCCATCAAATGGCACTTAAGTCCTTTATTGGCTCTAGTCCTAAGTACCTAAATGATCTGGACCTTAGCTACCACAGACCAACTCTCTCTGTGTGTCTGAATATGGAAGTAGTGATGGAATGAGGCACTCAGTTTAATAGACCTGTGATTTATATGCAAGGAGGCTGACCACAAGGACAGTCTTGGTGAAAGATTCTCAGGTCTGTAAAAATTACTTTTGTGGTCATCCTCTGATTCATAAGAGCATGGGTTCCAGCACATCAAAGCATTTCTAACTTTTGAAGGCTTTTCTGGGAATGGAGAGAGAGAAATGAATGCATAAGAAAGGGACAAGAGTGTGCAGAAAGTTGCAGAACCTTTTATTTTTTTTAGGAAACTGATCTAATGTACGTGGATTACATTAATGTTGTATACATTTGTCCAGAGCTTTATATGGGGGCATTAAAACTAGTCAGAACTGGATATGTAAATCTCTTAGGCTTCAGTGAAAATCTTAGCTTAAGTTTCTGAGCCTCCATCAATATAAACATGAGTCATTCTCAATCGCTTAGAATTGTGAAAACTCATTTTATGTCATCTGAGAGTTCTTTGCTTGTCCTGGGGCAAGCACAACTTCCTTAAACCCCTTATTTAACAACCATTTTAACACTTCTCCTGCTCTCTCTCTCTCTGTCTCTCTTATCCTTAACTAGGCATTTTTATATATGTACATATACGTACATACTCTTAGAGAAATCACCTTACTCCACACTTAAGTGCATTTCTTTCTGGGAGGGAGAAGGGTACATGTATGGAGTTGCTATGTACTGTTTAGAATAAGAACAAGAGAGAACCAAATCCAGCAGGTATTATAGTGGGATGTATATAGGTAGGATATGATTATTTAGTGAAGAATGGAATTTGGCCCACAAACAAGAACCCCAGCTCCTGCAAAAAGGACTAATAGACCATAAGTGGTCAGAACTGTGCTTTTTATGTTTCATGAAAAAAAAAGGCACTTTCAGCAGTGCAAGACCCCCTAATGCATTTGCAGGGAAGAGTACCACTTATCCAGTCCCATTACATGTTTCCCAAAGCTTTTGCTTTACCAGTGTAAGTTCCACACTGTAACAGCACAGTTTGCTGGCACCAGCTGATTTTAGTTCTTCCCTTCACTGGCTCCTGCTGTGTTTCCAGCACCAAGGCACAGATTTAAAAAGCACAGCTGTAGAATTTAAAGTCAGTTTGTCAGGTGGAATACACTGAGCTGACTCCATTCTGCATAGATCAGATGAATAATTAGAGAAAAGGGCTTGAGGCAGTGCCTGCTTACAGAAAACCTGGTGTACGAGGATTTGTTCAAAGATGAAATTTCCTCTTTACCAAGGCTCAAAAATATCTTTTAAACCTTAAGCAAATAAACTGTCTAAACGAACTTGGTGTAAGGCTACAGGGGCTCAGTTCATATAAACATCTTGGGTTTGTATTGTACTGATTCATGAGTTATCAATGGGGAAAGAAACAGGATTTTTATTTTTCATTCTGTGCTACATACAGCTCTTGTTATAGAATGATGATTGAAATTATAATTCACCTCTGATCTCAAAGATAATACCATGGACAGACCAAAGAATAGGGTTTCCCTAGCTCACTAAAGCTCTTAAAGTGATCGGTAATAATTATAAGTAACTACTATTATCCTCATTTTATAGAAGCAGAAACTGAAGCAGAGGTTATATGAGTTGTCTAAAAACCCAGTCACAACCATACACAAAACATATAATACAGCCAGGAATAGAACCAGCATCTGACCTGAATGCTGCACATTAAGCCAGAAGACCAGCCTTCCTCCACTTTCCCACAAGGCACTTACTGTATGCTCATAAAATAAAAATTAATTATTAAAAGGCAAAACATGTCTTGGAGTTTAACAGCTATGAAAGACTGTTCAGCTACAAAAGGTATGTTCTTAATAATTAATTGCTGTTTTATTTAGCACAGAAGAAACTGTCTTAAACCTAAATTAAATTCTTGTATGAGTGGGTTCCTTTAGAAGACAAGCTGAAGGAGTTTAGTTTGGAAATTTTAGACATTCAAGAAAAAAGGACTTATAAAACTAAACGTTAAAAACCAAAAGAGGCTTTCAAGCTGTAAATATTAGGGCTCTGCAAAGCTTCAGGTGGTGATTCAATTCGGAGGAGATTCGTCCTGATTCGGTGGCCGAATCTCCAAATTTGAACTGAATAAGAGGACAAATTTAGAGGTCCGAATCAATTCAAAGTTCTCCGAATCTTCAGAAAAGATTCAGAGAGCATTGATGATTGAGGCTGTCCCTGGTGGCTGCAGCCTGACCCTGAGCTGGTAAGTAGGGGCAAGGGAGCAGGGGATGGGGTCAGGGACCATGGGGGGACCCCTGCCATCCACCTGACTCCCCCGCTTCCCCAGACCCCGCAAACCCCTGCCTGCTCCCCCAGCTGCCCGCATGGCTGTCCCCATCTGCCCCAGCTTGGTACTTTACAAAAAAGCTCACCAGGTGCTGCTGTGGGGGGAGACATCCCCGCTGCACCCCACTGCCCCATACTGCATGGGGGCTCTGCCACGAGCCCCCCGACCCTCCCTTCTCCCCCAACCCCCCCATGGGTGCCCTGCCCGGGCCAGCTCCAGCCCTTTTAAAAAAAAAAATGAAGAAAAGCCCCAGGACTCACCATCTTCAGAGGCTTCCTCAGCCTGACAAAGGGTTTTTAAACCCAAAAGCTTGCTAAGAAAATTTTTTCCCAACTATTTAAGTTGGTCTAATAAAAGATATCAGATTCACCCAAAGAACCTTGTCTGCTCAAAGCAAACAACTCTCCCACTGTCTCTACTCTTTTTGACTATACAGGCCCCAGTGCACCTTGGAAGCCAACAGCCATTTCTCTTCCTTTTTCCATGCACCATTGCCACCACTGCCACTACCACCACCATAGGACCTATGATGGCAGATAAAAGAAACGAGTCATTTAGGTTGGAAGGGAGGAGACAACATAACTAGCCAGTGCAGTGTCTTTCCCTGCAAGAAATTAAAGGAAGAAGAACTGGGGGAGGAAAATAGTATGAACAGAGCAAAATCACAATATTTTCCCCCCTGTTTCCAAAACCAAAACCAGAAGCCAGCTCACATCACTTACTTCTGTAATAGGTCTCACTTAGAACTGTTGCAATCAACAATCTTTTAATTACTGTAGCAGAGTTTGGGAATCAGAAAGTAAAAATGTCTAAGAAGTGACCAGTTCCCCTGTCTAGTTCCTCTAAATAGTTCTCTAATCTGAGCTGAGTGAATACAAAAAAGAAACAAACAATGTAAATAATGAGAAGAGCAGCATACATAGCCACAAAACTGTAATACTTCCTTTTCTGTGTAGTACACCTTTCAGTTTCCAAGAATTCTGTCTATAGGTGTAGAGATAACTCTAGGTGTTCCTAGAGTTGCTGTAGGCTGACAAAGCACACACACACAAAGTGCTTTTTCATGAAGACTTTAACACCGTTCTTTCCTGTTGTGATTTAGCTTAAATTAAAATAAAAAATTATTTTATTCTGAAAGTGGATGTTTATTCTTTGTGGTGGCACAAAAGCACAATAAAAAGAAAATAAGATTTAAAAGTGTTCCTTCAGCAATAAAAAAGTAATATAGCCATGACAGTTCAAGAAACTATGGGAGAGGCAAGGATTTCTTGAGGTGATATCTAGGGCTGTGTGAAGCTTCGGGTGGTGATTTGATTCAGAGGAGATTCGGTCCGATTCGGTGGCCCAATCTCTGAATCAAATCAGGGCACCAATTAAAAGGTCTGAATCGATTTGAAGCTCTCCGAATCCTCAGGAAACATTTGGAGAGCTTTGATGATTCAGGCAGTCCCCGGTGCCTGCAGCAGGGAGCTGGAGCCAGACTTGGAGCTGGTAAGTAGGGGGCAGGGGAGCAGGGGGTAGAGGATGGGGGAGGGGACCATGGCAGGACCCCTGCCAGCCCTTATCCCCTGCCGGCTCCCCCAGCCTCCCTGAGTGCCCCTCGACACCTGCCTGCTGCCCCTCACCCCTATAGCCCGCCGCAACTCCCAGTGCTTTAAAAAAATCCCCCACTCACTGGGAGCTGCTGGGCAGAAGGGTGATCCCCACTGCCCCCCACTGTCCCATGCTGCATCGGGGGCTCTTCCCTGACCCCACTGGCTGTCCCCCAGTCCCCCCTCCCCCACAGCTGCCACACCTGGCCCAGCTCTGGCCCTTTAAGGGAAAAAAAAGCCAAGACAAACCCAGGGACTCACCGCTCCTGCAATGGCCTGGGTGCTTCAGATGGCTCACGGAAGAGCCCCCCACATGGCATGGGGCCGTGGGTGGCAGTGGGGATCGCCCCCTGCCGGCAGGAACAGTGAGCCTGGGGGTTTTCTCCTTTTTTTTCTTAAAGGGCCAGAGCAGAGGTGGGCGGGGCAGCCATGGGGGTGGGCAGGCTGGGACAGCAGGGGTATCAGGGGGCTTGTGCAGAGCCCCCCATGCAGCGGGGGGGCAGCGGGGATCACCCCCCCACACATCCAGCAGCACCTAGTGAGTTGGGTTTTTTTCCAAAGTGCCAGGAGCTGGAGCAGGTGGGACAGCCATTGCCAGGCTGTGAGAGCGGGCAAGGAATGGGCCTGGCTGATTTGGCCAAATTGATTTGGGACAGTGATTCAAATCACCGAATCCAGTCACTGTCCCCTGAATGATCCAAATCTGAAGCAAATACTTGCAGCTTCGCACAGCCGAGTGGTATCTTTTATTGGACCAACTATGTAGTTGGGATAAAGATAGACAAGCTTTTGAATGCAAGACATTCTTCATCAGGCTTTCAGCAATAATAGCTTAGGCCCCATGCCTTCAGTTAGATCAGTCAGCATACACCCTTGTGCTTGTGACATGGTAAGCAATGGTGCTATCCATGTATAAGAGTCTTTGCTCAGTGGATCTTATTGAAGAATTAAAGCTTTAAAGTAAAATTTATGATACAGGGTAGGAGTATTTTAAAAATATATTTTAATTTAAGTGTCTGGTTAATTAATTTTTTGTATTTTTGAGAATGGTTTGTTTGCTACACAAAGCTCTCTCTCCTTCTGCTCCCAAAGTTGGATTTTCCGCTTAGAGTTCTGTTATGCTTCAAGGGTCTAGTAGTCATTAGTGTACTCTTACGGCTTTCTCAAAACCTATGGACAGATCAGCACAGATGACAACAAAGAGCAGATGCCTCTGAACATAGGGATATTAGAGGTCAGCAGGTATGTCACTACTTTGATGGATAAGGGACAACATTTGGCCAGCTCCTCTCTCTCTGCTTCTTTTTGATTAAAAGGTGTTTAGCAAAAAATAGACAAAGATACATGTAAGTCAGGACCAAGATGCACTCCCAGGCTAATCTGGAGTTCAGGGTGGGGATAGTGATTGAGGTACGGTATCAAAAATTATATGGGAAGCACAGTCTTGAAATATTAGGCATGCTGTAGATCACAAATTAATACATCTGTATAGCTGTGTGGAGGTTCAGTCCTGGTACAGAAGGGAATCTGCAGCTCACAAAGTAGCCGGGTTGCATAGGGAATTTAAACCTGCTTTTAGTCATTCAATTTCACTAACAAATAGTAAATAGGATAAATATAGTCCTTTGCCTTGACTGGTCATTTCACTTGTGCTGATTCCAAATGAGGCAAGGCTGGCTGCAGAAGAGGAGGAGTTTTACAGATGAGATAATTCTGCTCATGAGAAATAAATTAGAACCACTTGGAAAATAGGGTGTGTAAGTTATTACAGCCTCAGGGCAGCAGGAAATTATGGGAATAATAATGTATGCATGTTTTTTGCCATTATTTACTTTGGCATTCAGTAAGCCATGCGTAGTTGCCAGAGCAACTTCCATGTCACATGATACAAAAGCTACAGCATATTCACTCACTTTCTCTCATGCAGTCATCACTCATTTCAGGGAGGGAGGGGGGATTAATAGGACAATTTTAGAGGCAATCCTGAGAAAGATCCATTTCAGGTTTTTTCTCCCCTGTGTAATAGTAGAAAAACAGATTGAAGAAATCCACCGGCTGGCTGAAATGAGTGATGACTTTGGGTAAGGATATGCGTACATTTGGAGCTGTTTCAAAGGGGAATGTATCAAAAGCACTGCAGCTGTTAACGTGTGGACAAACCTAGAATCATACAAATTAACCAAACAGTTCTAAATTTAACACTGCTCCAAATGAACTTGTGTTCATTTCCTTTGGACTGAGTCCTGAGAGCTGCTAAGAGTCTTTAGTTGGGACCTGGGGGCACCCAACACTTTGCAGAGGGCAGTCAACGACCTGCACGATCAGGTCCTATACTAGCCAATATTTTCCACGTTTAACAGTCACATTGATTCAATCCTGATTTCAAACCAAGATGAAGCAGATCTTAGCAATAGACATCTTCCTGTTTCTTTTCCTTTTAGGTACTTACTCAGCTGATAAAAAAATACCAGAAAAAATGTATAGCAGACAAGGTTCTACAGGTAAATGTGATATCTTTTATTAGACCAACTAAATAGTTGGGGTGTGCGAAGTGGACCCTATTGGATTCAGATTCGGATTTGGCCCAGATCGGGAACCGTGATTCTATTAGTCCATTCAGATCACTGTCCCGGATTCGATTCGGTCAAATCTGAAGGTTCGATGCTGATTTGAACAATCAGTGATTTGGCCATAGACACAGCTTTAAATGTTTTTTCTACATACCTCAAGGTAACAGGTGTGGCTCATGAATGCTGTGAGGATAGGGCGGATGGAGCGTCCCACAGGAGTGCAGGGGGGCCTCCGGCATGCTCAGCAGCAAACCCAGAAGTGGACCAGAAGTACTTCTGGCCCATTTATGGATCCGCTGGGGAGTGTGTCCCCCCTGCGCCTCCCTGGCCATGGAGAGACCCTGGGTGGCCCCCAGATGCAGGAGGCATCAGTCACTGAGCTGGGGGAACACGGGGGGGGGGCGGTGTTCATAAGCTGCCTGCTACCTTGAGGTATATAGAAAAAACATTTAAAGCTGTGTCTATGTCTGAATCTCCAAATCTTTCTGAATCTCTCTGAATTGAGGGTTCCAATTTGATCTGAAGAGATTAAAGGTTTTCCTGACTTGATTTGGATTTGAAGAGTTGGCCACCGAATAGGGCCAAATCTCCACCGAATTGAATCAGGGACTGAAGCTTCACATGGCCCTACTAAATAGTTGTCCTTAGACCAACGTTGCTACAACCAACAACCCTAAAGAAAAAATATATAGTGTTTTACCTGATTCAAACAAAACCCACCAGATGAATGCCTTCAGTCCCCATAACATCATAAACATTTCAAATCATTTGATAAACTAACTTTGTACTGTACTTGTGGAGCTTCTGATTCCACAGCATTCTAATTTCATAGTATTAAATTCACTTTGAAGAGACAAAACACAGACCATGAAAAAGACAAAGAGAAAATAAATAAATATAAGAAATAAAGTAGGACAACTGCAGGGAAACCTGTATGGCAACAAAAGGTTCAGCAAAATCAGTTGAGCAATGGAGCAATTTATAGTTAGTGTGATGTCCAAGAAGGTGTTAGGGTGGTCTTAAAGAAGAAATTGCTTTGTAGGGGTCTTGATTATAGTTTACTGAATGCAGATTAAGCATATAACCATATGTAGCACGATACATATTATATAGACATGTATAATATATACCTATAAGTATCTCGTTGAGTGGAAAATGAAGCTAGAAATTACAACAGTGTAGTCAGAAGACAGGGCCACTATAGCAGTACACTGTAATGTTTATTAAACAGAGTGGGGAAACAAATGGGAAGCACTCAATAGAGCATGTGTGTTTATGAAGGAACAATGCAAGAGCTGTGCTCTGTAATCTGAAATATAGACAGGATAATTGTATTTCTCAGTGCAGCAGGTTGAATAGAGAGTTCAAAGGTGGGAGAAAGGCCTAAGTTGCTGAAGGTTAATCAGTGAGTCAGCAGCAGAGTTTGAAATATAACCCAGGGGCCTTGAGTCCCTGTCTGGATTTGGACTAATCTGTCCAATTAAAGAAGAGAAGTATAATTAAAGAAGTGAAGTAACATTTTTAGTAAAACCTAAGTCAGATTTCTTTCGAATAGGAACATTTTTAATTAAAGGTCCTCATTGTGTTCAAATGCACTGTTTCCCAAGCTGATGTTTATTCCAGCATGGAAAAGTTCACTTCCACATTCTAGATCTCACTACGGTTTGCACCTCTTCTCTCCGCCATCTCAAACCTATTTCCTTACTGACTTATCTTGACATTTTTTCTAGCAGTTTTCAGCAGGGCAGCACTAGAGAGAGATGCCACTCGCAACCGTCTTTCTGTTGCCAGCAGGAACAGTATGGTCTAGTGCAGAGGTGCACAACTCAAATATTATTGAGGATCTCTCACAAGATGCACTTCCAGTCTAAGGCCACCACTAGTGAAATCCACTCTGACCAGATGTGGGCCCTTAGCATGTTTGTAAGTAGGGAACTGGACGGCACCTGTAGTCGTACGCACAGAGTAACAAACCACTGCACAGCAAGGATACACGACTCACTGTTTTTCTTTTCAAAGCCTTTTTCGGTTAACCAAATGGTTTGATAAAGAGTTATGGCAGACCACTGGGATTGCCCTGGCAAGCCACATGCAACCTAATGGCCATAGGTTGTGCATCCACAATCTAGCGGTCGGTGCTTTAGCATAAAGGTCTGTCACAGACCTTTGTCCAACCAGGGGCAAATCCATCCCTCTGACTCTGTTTTCTCATTTGTAAATCTTCCTCATTGAACCTTAACTGACGTTTCCAGAGCACTTTTGAGCTCATTCAATGATGGACATTACAGCAGTTCAAGGAAATTTGTTCTTTGCCCAATCCTCAGAGTGCCTAATGCTGGAATTCCTGACAGCAGGAATTCAGACGTCCCTTCAGATACACACGCCTCAGTCAGCTTTACCCCCGTGCCAACTATCTTTTTATTCTGCTGCTGAGATTTCCTTTCAGAAAGGGTGGCAGAAAATGAACAGAGGTGCTTTAGGTTTTTTGTAACAAAAAAGAAATAAATACTGCCCTCCACTATGTTGAGACATCCCCACTGACATCATCTCTTTATTTCTCATTTTGAAATGGAGGTATATCTGGAAACAGGATTTGGATCTGAGAATTATCAAAGGCTTTAGCAAGCCAACTGAAAGTTCCTGGCTGAGGGATTATTTCAATGAATTTAGGATGTCTACAAGAGGATTGGATGATCTGAAAGGACCAGAGGAGTGCAGCAAGCACAGATTCTGTGGGCCGTGGCATATCTGGCATAGTTTTCTCTTCTTTTTTTTTATTTCTGGGCTACATAGATTTATGTGATAAAGAACTATATCAGAGAAACCCAAAACTCAAAGGCTTTAATTTATATTCACAAACCAGTAACAAGCCTGTTAAGGATCCAGGTCACTTCTGAAGCATCATCAAGTGGACAGCATCCCTTGTAAGAGCCAAGTCGCATGCAATCTCAAGTGCAACTGCCTCCTTCCAAGCCCACGAACTCCATGTGGCTCCTGCTCTCTCCGAGGTAAATATTACCCTCCCTGCATTGTGTAAAAATCGATGAAAGTGCTGCAGGGGACTGAAGCTAGCAGCTGAGAAACACTCAGGAGTGCTATTTACTGACAGAAAGGGGCCATTTTTCTGTCTCTAACCTGAAACTAAGGAGGCACGCAGGGCTGTTTGTGGAGCAACACAAGGCAGCACAAAGTGAGAGGTGTGTGAAATTGGTCGCTTAAGCCCCAGGTCTATGGGATGAATGAATTTACCTGTTATCTCCGTTCCTGTTAAAATACACGAGGGAAACATCCTGATGCAAACAACAGTGGGTCTAATTCTCATTTCACAGCAGTCTTATGCCAGGGTAACTCCAGCGTGGAGTTACTTCTGGTTTACACCAATTTAACTAAGAGAAATCAAAGCCAGTATCTCAGTGAGCTGTGTTGAAGGCAGCTTTTGAAGAAGGTACCTGTGACTGGAGAGCAACGCTCACTGGAGGCCACCTCTGCAGAGACTTTCCCATACATAAACCGAGCTCAAGCAGCTTGCACAAGTTCTTTTGCAGATGCTTTGGATGTACCAGCTAGGTGGAGGTTCCCTTATAAACTTGAAAGAGCTCAGGGACCAAACTGGAATCCCGGCATTATCCATTTGGCTTAGCCCGATGCCATGGAGAGCCTCCACCCTGCACATACAGCAGCGATGACTCATGCGGTCAAACTGGGAACCCCCAAAAGAGCGCGTGTCTACGTGCCTCTTTGTGCGTGAAACAGACACATCGTCCCATTTTGAAATCAACACAAGTGCTGTGGAACTGTACGTTAACATTTTTCCTGAGGAAGACAGTATTGAGAAAGGCAAGGGAGGGCCAGGACACTGCTCTATTTAACCCCATGACTAAAAGGGACCAGAATAAAGAGAAGCTGGTGAATCTTTAGCAGCTGAGGCTCTGGGAAAAGTTCTGGGTATTACACCAAATGGTCCTTTCTCTCGACCTTCCAGACTAGACAGCTGTTGGCAGCTGTACTAAGGTAACATGAAGACTGGTGGGCAGATGGGTTAAAAATGAAAACAACAGGTCCTCCAAAGCACTTTGATGCTTGGGCAGTTTGGAGCACAAGCAGAAGGGTGAGTATTGAATATCTATGCCCTTGGCATAGGGAACTGAGAAGTCTCAACACATCACACTAGTAGTAAATCTGTCAGTATCCACATTGAAAGCCCAGCACCAAAGATAAGGCCAGCCTCACTCCTCCACCTTCCACTAATTGCTTTATCATTTGATTCCCCTCCACAAGAAGGGGTTTTTCCTCCTTTCCAATCTTTAGAGGAACATGTGGTGCTTACATGTAATAAAGACTGACAGATTCAAGCAGAGAGGGTAGACGTTGAGCAAAATTCCCATACCAAACTGTCAGTGGCTCCCAATTCTGATCTACTTCATCGTTGATGTTCAAGTCACTGCATCCTCAGAAAGTTTTGGCAGTATACCAGAGTACTCATTTATAGTGCACATGACTCACTTCTGACCGAACAACCCCTATTTCATTCCATTCCCTATCCTTTCTTAAGGCAAAGAACTGGCATTCATGCTCAGCTGTCCAATGAATTGGTGAGACAGTCAAATATTGGTAGAGAACTGCCCAAACACATCTCTTTTGTGACCTACAAGAGATCAAACATAATCTTCCAATACTTTCCCTGTGTTTTCCTTCTCATACCCATGGCACCTTGTTTGGATACATGAGGAATAATTTATAAGTAATGAGTCTTAGGCATCAAAGGGCATGTCCATACTAGCTCCATACTGCTAATGAGACTGCTGCCAAAAATTAGCCTTGCCCACCAGCTCCACTATGCAGTCTCCAAACCTGGAACTGAGGTGGTGACAATGCTCCAGAAACACACCCTGCTGCCTTCCTTATTTTTGTTGGCAATCCTGAGTGGTGCGGTGCCAGGGAAGGCATGCCTTTAGTCACTAGGCACTTTGAAAATTTTACGCAATGTCTTTTGCTGTTACAACCATGTTGGGAATGGGGGACAACAAAAAAGGATAGCCCAGTAGTATAAACAGAGCACCAGACCACACCATAACAGCAGCAGCCCTAGCTCATGCTGTGGAAGTGGCAGTCAGGATCCTTGAGTCTCCAGGGTCAGGTGAGACTTGGTAGTTGCCTCTATCTCCTGTTCTTTGGCACTCAGCACAAGGCCCCCTAACCTCCACTCTTCCCAGGGCACTGAAAAAACAATAGCCATCATTGCTAGAGGCTTAGCACCTTGGGAGTGTAGAATGAACAGAATTCTAGTTCACTGTATGCACCTAAATGGCAGTTTTCAGCTACATATGCACAGTTTCAATTCTATTGCATGTGTAGCGTGGAGGTTTAAATACCACACAGTGACTGAGCATGTGCAGTAAGTTGTACGCTGCCTGTAACTGGGCAGGTTTGCGGCTAGGAACACACATGCATACGTCACAAAAGTCTACCCAGCTGTTCTACCAATGACTAGCGGGTATCAGATGCCAGAAGGGGGACCTCCTGTATTTTAACCCTAATGGCTGAGTAGTTAGGCCACTTGTTAAGAAAACAACTAACCCCCATTCCAAACCAAAACTCACTCAAATGGGATTGGGACCTGAAACTCCCTGGTTTACACTAGCACAGCACTCTGCTCACCAGGCCATAGGTAAAATGAACAAGTTAAAGTGTATGTGGTTCAGTAAGACAGATTCCAGTATAAAAGAGAGCAGGTCCAAGATCCTAGCCTGTACCTTCTGCTGTCCAGCCATTTTATCCAAAGACTATTAAATGCAAGGTGCAGTGGTTCAGCTTCAAAAGGAGTTAAAAGGAGTGAATTTTGTCCTAGGGTCACCAGGAGCTTGACCTTAAGAGCTCAGTTATTACATCCTTAAAATGACAAAGCTTGCACTCTCCTCAAAGCTGACCTCCAAAGACATAATGAATTCAGAATGAGGCAAATCCCTGGCATAACTACACCCTCTATCTCTGTATGGAGTGCTTTGCATTGGAAGAGCTCTGTTCTCCTTGCTGAAGATATACACAGTTGCCAACAATCACAATTTTATTGTGAGGCTTACAGCATTTGGGGTTTATCTTTATGCCCCTCCTCTTACAGTCATGTAATTAATGAGTCTCAGCTGTGGGTTAAAAGAAAAGTTTTGCTTCTACCCTCATGGTCTTGTACAAAAGCTTGATTCTGAAAGACAGAATCCAAAAAGGAGGACTTAAGCTCTTGGGAATCTGATTCATGATATTTGCACTGCTCCTGCCTGGCTTCAAATGCCCGCTCACGTGCCGCCCAAACTGTAGAGGATGTACACTCTCTAGCTTCGTGGATTCCCCAAGGTGGGCTTAAGTTGTCTCCCTGGCCTCCCCCCCGAAGGGGTTTGAGTATAAATCAGGCCAAAGGGGTATAAAAGACAACATTCTGGGTGTCCCCTCCACCAGCTCTTAAATGTGGAGCTAGAATGCTCAAATCCTTGTACAGTAATTAGTAATCAAGCTCTAGGAGCACTTGGGATCCCTGTACCCTCTTCTCTATGCTGTTCTCCCTACCCATACAGCCATGGAGAATCAGCCCTTAATAAATTTGGTCAGTGCTAATATATTTTAATTACATTATTGGAACACTTGAGAGAATAGTACTGACCACTAAGCTAACCAGTATTGGAAATCACATATTCACGCAAAGCATCAAAACATCAAACAAAACACCATAAATATTAGGGGTGTGCGAAACGGGCAGTATTCATCTGGGATTTGGATTCAGCCCAAATCAGGGACAGTGATTTGATTCATTGATTTGGATTACTGTCCCTGATTCGATTTGGCTAAATCTGAATCTGAAGATTTTATACCGATTTGGAGAATCAGCATTTCAGACACTGACACAGCTTTGAATGTTTTTTCTACATACCTTGAGGTGCCAGGCATGGCTCATGAACACTGAGTTGCTGGGGCGGATGGAGCATCCCACAGGAGTGCAGGGGGGTTCCCCGCATGCTTGGCGGTGAACCTGAAAGTGGACCAGAAGTATTTCCGGTCTGCTTCCGGGTCCTCCAGGGACCATGCTGGGGTGCCTCCCACACCTCCCTGCTCAGCGATCGGCCACAGGGGGACCCAGGTGCCCCCCCAGACCCAGAAGGCACCAGTCGCCAATCCAGGGGGACACTGGAGGGCCTCCAAATGTGCTCCCTGGCAGACCCAGAAGTGGACCAGAAGTGCTTCTGATCCACTTCCGGGTCTGCTACCAAATGCACTGGGGAACCCCCCATGCTCCTGTGGGATGCTCCATCTGCCCCAGCATTGCAGTGTTCATGAGCTGCTGGTACCTTGAGGTATGTAGAAAAAATATTTTAAAGCTGTGTCTCTGTCTGAATAGCTGAATCTTTCCAAATCTATTCAGAGGGTTTCGATTCGATTCAGAGAGATTCAAGGGTCTCCTGATTCAATTCAGATTCTGAGATTTGGCCACCAAATCAGGCCAAATCTCTACCGAATTAAATCGGGGACTGCAGCCTCTCACAGCCCTAATAAATATTAGATTTATTGCACTCTCATAAAAACAAGCCAAGCAACAATAGCATCAGGAGATAATAGTCCAGACTAGTTCACCATGAACTATCATAGGAGTAGTGGCAACAGAAGGCTTATCTTGAAACCACTGTCAACACTACTGTTCAGTAGATTTTTTTATCTTTTTTCCCTCACCCTAGATGAGATATTACATGTGATGGAAAATTCCTTTTTTTGGCCTTTGATTTCACTTTCATGCATGAATCAATTGCACTGCAATCTTCCTTCTCTACTTAGGGCTATATCAGTCTCTAACCTTTTACACTTGCACCCACCAACACAATGGTTCTCCCTTCTCCAACTAAAAATCTAATACAGGAACCATGAGAGGCTTATTAGCGATAAAAAAACCCAACAGTTGTGTTTATGTTGCTCATGAGACAAAAGGAAATTACAGACAGCCACAGGGTGCATGAATGTTTGAATCACCCCAGCTATTTTTTAAGGCTAAAAGGAAAGTTTTTAAACCTTCTTCTTTTGAACTGGTGGCATAAATGGTGGCTTGCAGCCATGGGCTATGGATTGCTACCCCACCCATTGCTTGCAGCCTGTACGGCTATAGATCATCTGGAAAACATTAAGCATTTACCTCCAGTTCTCCTTATCCTATGCCTGAACTGATATTGTTTTGGGGTTTTTTTTATCATGAGCTATAAAAGCAAATGTTCTATGTGCTTGCCCCACCTGTCCTTGTTTCTTAATAATTAGATTTGGGACAGAGCAACTCTATTTGCAGGCTAATTCATAGGCATTTAGGACCTATGCCTCTATTGATGATAATGCACCATGTGCAATTCACGCCTCTGACATTTTAATATTAAAATTTTAGCCCACTCTAATTACTTGGTATATCAACATGTATGGATCTTCCTCTGATGTTCATATTGTATTGTGGCATGACAAGACTACATGGAGCTATTACGGTTATACTGTGGAAGAAGACCAGAGTGCCCTGTATCAGCCAAAGTAAGTCTGAAACAGGGAAAGGACGAGAAGGAGACTGCTGATACAAGAGACCACTAAGACAAATTGGCATTTCAGGCATGGGAGTTCTCTTTGGTTTTCTTTTTTACATTAATTCTCCTATCTAAATCCCAGTCATCTCTTTGAGCTGAAAAGTAATCTTTTCTGAATAGGGGCTCAGCCAAGTGGGATTCTGGTTGAGGCCATGGTAATTAATTCATTGTAACACCTGCAGTTATTTCAGTACTTAAGAGAAACTCTACCACTCCTAACATGAAACTATTCATATTTTACTTAAAGCTGCAGCAAATCTTTCACCAAGCATAGAAGCTCTATGCATAAGATGCAAGGAATCCCAAAACAACACCGTCCACATTGTGAACTGATCTCCACCTCCACAAGGAGATGTGTCGAGAACATTAATCCATGCTCACCAGCACAGGCTGGGCAAACCCCAGCCCGGAACTCCCTCCCCTTCCTTTTCCCCGCTGCCATCATGCAGACAGCATTGGGGGCAGGACTACAACTGCCCAGCCTTGATCAGACAGGAGTTAATGAAGGCACTCTGCTTTGGATTGCCTTCATCTGAACCCTCATGTAATAAGGATTAATTTGTTGCACGATTGGGCACTTGTAAAGCATTCTGCAGCCTGCACTTCTGTCAGGGCACAGCTGTAGAGAACTTTCAAGTGGCTGAGCACATGACAAGTGTCACTTCTGTCAGTGCCCTAAGAGACATGCCTTCCCTGCTCATTTGTCTACACAAGAGTCAGGAGCCATTATTCCATACTGGCCTCTGTTCAGCATTTACCTCCATATGGGAATGTGTGTAAAAAGGGCTCATGGGGGGGAGGCACGGAGCTATAGCCATTGACACCCTGTACTGGAGCAAGGGGGAATTCAGGCTGCATGTGATTTTTGCACCAAATGCTCATGGAACTTTACCAAAGAGATGAGATACCTGGCTCTCAGAGCGAGCGTGGACTACAGTTGTAATATACAGCACAGCTTAGGTTTCCTTGGCAGGGTTTTGTGAGGGTCATTTCCTCATAGATTTTGCCTATATTTGATACTCTCACCATAACAAGAGCTCTCAACCCACTTCAGGGCAGTGGCCCTTTTCATCACTGGTCTTGCCTATTTTTCCATCCTTATCCACCATCCTAGTCTATGACCAAATGAAAGCTTTTTAGGTCAGTTCCTTGCAATCCATCAATGTCAGCTGGTTATTACCCAAAGACCTGCCCTTGGCAAAGATCTCTTCAGTGTTTCTCCTGTCCAAACATATCAGCCACTCTCAGTTCACTGCCCTGCCTTTTTATCCATGTGTCACTCCCAGCTGATGAGAATATGAGAAAGAAAAACTGAGGGGGCAGAGGAATTAATGATATTCTCTTCTGTGATACAGTTTTGAGAATAAGTGAGAAGAGGGAATAGGAATACCCTACTACTCTGACCTGTCATTCCCATTTCAGATCCCTTCAGTAGCTCCCTCTCTCATTCACGGATTCACCTCAATTTCTTTTCTAAGGATGCATCTACACGTGAACTTTGCTGCAGAGTAGACTAATTAGCTCTGCAGTAAAGTGGCACAATCTACACATGCACCGATATCAGGGACAGTACTATCTTATCATAGAGTATTTATGTATGATCAAACACGTGTGTAGACTGTGACACGGGCTGGCTGGGGCACAAGGGTGCTAACTCCATACTGTAACTTCTGGCTATCCCTTCACTGTAATACCCTCATGCCCAGGCAGCCCCTCCATTGCCCAATGCCACCACCCGGAGCCCGGGGCTGACCTTCAAGCCCCTTGTCAGCCCGGGGCTGCTCTGCTGAGGTCCTGGGTGCATGTATAAATACTGCATCCAAGAGCAGCCAACTCTGGTGCAAACTGTGCCAGAGTTTATTGCATTGTATTGATTGCACATATAGATGCACCCTAGCTTACTTTCAAGGATATCCATACTGATTGTTGTGTCACCTGTTGTTTGCTTGGCATACTAAAGCTGTGTCAGAATTGTTCTCCTCATTCTCTTTAATCTTGACTCCATGCCTTTTTTAATAGTGTGCCTGACTACCTGGAATGGCTTTATTTTTCCTGTGGCACAACCCCTTCCAGTCCCTCTCCTCCCCTCCCTCCCTGCCCCTTCTCCAGAAAATCTCTCCTTAAAAACATGTCTTTGCATTACTGATTAAAAACTAACTGCTCCTACTTTGTTCATCAGCCTATTTATTGCTTTCATAGTATACATCAAACTCCTCCAGGCAGGCACTTGTCTAACCTATGCGTTCTGTGAAGTGTAGATTAGGTTAGATTGAATTTTTGAGGTGAAGGAGAGGAAAGAGAGGCAGAGAATCATATGGAAAGCAAAAAATAGACACAAAAACAACAAAGAATGAAGGGAAGAAAGAAGAAATGAAGGGAAATATATAGGAGTAGAAACAGAAAGAGAGGCAGTGAATATATCTGATGAAAATGCAACATTAGCAAGCACAGTCTGATTTGACAAGTGTGAACAAGCCCATACCAATGTTAAAAAGTACTACATCTGGCAATGTATCAGTTTTTAAGGCAGCACTTTTCTTCTTCTGGAAAGGAATCTGGGCTAGGATTCTACATCCTTGGTATTCCCTTGGATCCACTTCTAAGCTGGCTAGCTCTAGAAGAATACACTTGAAGAGATGGATTGGACAGAAAACAGATATAAATGGGTATTAATTAAAGTTACTATCTCCTTTCCCATCCCCAGGTTAGCTTATTAACCGTATGGCATTTAACCTACCTGTCCCCTGGTGTATATTACTTTTACTCTAGCAAATATATGGCAGTGAGATCACTTGCCTTTTGGAATTATGCAACAGTTCTTGGGCATTAAATTCAGCAGCTGCAGAGCCTTAACTGAAGCAGGATACATACGTGGAAAGGAATTTTTAAAATTTCCTCTTAACAGCTTTCTTTTGGGAGCTGTATTGATACATCACATTAAAAAAATCTAAGCCTTCAAATTCTTAAATTATGATAAAATTATATGTTTAGGCATCTATATAGATATGCATTTGAGACTTACTTGGACTTGCTATTAACATACATGCACATATGCACAACAAATCTTTGTCCCCTGGGGCTAATCTGAGGTGACTGTCACTTATTCGCATTTGAAAACTCTCAGACATTTTGGGAAGGGGAAAAATAACAACAGCAGTTTCCAAGTGTGTAGGACGCGGGGAAAAATTCAGCTCTGAACAAACAGATGGAATGATCTTTGTCTTAACCAGAGTCACTGCTTGTAGCAGTGTTGAATTTGACCCACATCCTCTTGAAAAATCGTGGGCCTGATAAAACAGATTGATCATTTAGGGGGAAAAACGTTTCTTTTCATTCTGGACTTTGTGTCCTGAGCTGCTAAGGAATGCTTCAAAATCCCTTTGTTTTTGACAATAAAATGGTGCCCATGGCAACACCATCTGATGTCACAGAATCAAAGAGTGTGAGGTCATAAATCCTTCCAAGAGAAGAATAAAACCACAAAAGGGCACATCTGATATAAAACTACATATCTGTGTTTTGGGAATAATAGTGGTTTCTTGGATTTAGCAGACTTCATTTAGCTGTCTCTGTGTCTGTCTGTCTTTCTCTTTTTCCCTAAAAATAAAAATTAAAAAAAGAATAAAACTGAGTGGAAAGATTTGTTCCAGGAATTTCCTGTTGGCTGATGTCCAGGAAGCAGAGAATGCCAGCAATAATGTGAACAATGCAAGTTCCTCCTGGGCCTGCTTCAAGCAGCTTCTAAATTCCCCTAAAACTTGGCTGAAATATGACAGAGCTGTGTAGAGGCTGCTGGGCTCCATACCCAGAAGTTTGTATAGAAATATTCCAGTTTTCCTTCCTCTCATTCCCTCTATTCTTTGGGCTGCAGGTTAGAGGAATCCAACAAGTAGTGCCACTGGAAAAAAAAATCCATCCTGCTGCAGCCTAGTGAGAAACACTGACCACTTGAAACAACATGCTTCTCTAGGAAAATGTTTGTATCTGGTTTGGGCAGTTTATGTAATGTAATACAGGAACACAGTGCCAAGCTAATACCACACTGGGTCAGAGTAGTGGACCTTCTATTTGAATACCCTGTTTTTAGCAGTGTCCAGTTTCAGATGTTTCAGAATCAAGAAAGCTCCTAGAAGGCAATTAGTTATGAAATAACCTGCTCAAACTCATGTCACCCTAGCCTGCAGGAGGTGGTTGGCTTATAGCCTGAAGCATGATGACTTCTATCTCTTCCAAAACATTTTTTAAAATTTTAATCCTTACTGTTATAACTCTAGTTATTCTTATTATTTGTGTGATTATGCCCTTTTTAAAATCCTGCTGCATTCTTGGCTTCAATTTGCATGGTGCGGTTGGAATGTGAAATACCCATGTTCTTTAAAACAATTGGTAAATTAGCACAGAATAAGTATATATACGAAATGGGGAACTGAAGCAGCACACATGTGGCAGAAAGTCAGTTTGGCATCTGATTTATATTTGGCTCTAAGCTTTTGAAATCGGTTCTAGTGGTGTCTAGTTTAGCTGTCCAACAAGTACCTGATGTTACCAGCTTTCAGACTGCAACAAGCTACACTGGGCAGTGGCAGAGTCAGTACAGGAGGGTTTCTGAAGATAATTTAATCTAAAGTGGCTCAGCACAATAGAAAAAAAATAGTTGATACAAAAATCACAAACCAAGAGGAAAATGGGCAATTAATAATGCAGCGTAAATTTTACTTAGAGTGATATTCACCCTAGGCAAAGTGCCAGCACATGGCCTGTGTACTACTTAAGTGCCTCAGTACACAGATAAATTTACATCTAAAACTTTAGGTTCAGTGGACTGAGCGTGAGAACTGGATACCAGCTTTTCCCCAGAGTCCTACTCCTGACTCTGCCACTGATTCACTGTGATGATAGGGACATGATCTTTCTCTCCCTGTCTCATTTGCTTTGTCTTTAAAAATAAGGAGGTTGCAGAGGAATTTCTGAGGTCTGCTGTCACTGGTGCAGTGCCTTAAGAAACATTACTGCTGCATATTTACATTATTTTCTTACATTGTTTTCTTTTTCCTTCTGTTCCTCCACTGATCCTAGATACCTTCCTCCATAACAGTTGCTTCTTTCTCAATGTGATGCCCACGTATGCACACTGCTAGTGTTATCATCACACCTATGAAGCAGTGATGGCGAATAAATTAGAAAACTAAATTAACCGCATTGTGTGGTATATTTTTAAAGATATTTTAACCTGGCCTGCTTTAATAACAAATATTATAACAGCTTACATCCACAAATCGCAAGTACCTGAGAGATGTTTTTTAATTAAGATCCTGTTGTCTGGGCAAGTGAGGGGTTCAATTCACTACCACTGGAATTCAGCTTTATCTGGGATAGAAAATGGCAGCTGTTAGTAAAATTAGACAGAAGCTGTACTATTACTAACCCCAAGATTCAAAACTGATGAGTTAGTTTCTCAAAGACTGGCTTAAAATCAAGAATTTAAAAATAATACATCTTCAAAATTAACGTCTGTTTTTAAGCTTTAAGGGTGTATTCAGTTTGTATCTAACTCAAAGAGCTAAAAATATACCTTTCCTTAGTAAAAGTGGAGATTATCACCTATTCCATTACTCCGGGAGCTGGAACTTTAAGAAATACATAAAATATATTGGCAGAAGATGCAGAAAAGGCTGAAGTACTCAATGCTTTTTTTAGCTCTGTCTTCACAGGCAAAATCAGCTCCCAGACTACTGTACCTGGCAGCATAGATTGGGGAGGAGATGAGCAGCCAACAGTAACAAAGAATAGGTCAGGGACTATTTAGAAGAGCTGGATACATACAAGTCCAGGGACCAGATACAGTGCATCCAAGGGTGCTGAGGGAGTTTGCTGATGCGATTGCAGAGCCACTGGCCATTATCTTTGAGAACTCATAGCGCTCAGCAGAAGTCCCAGATGATTGGAAAAAGGCAAACATAGTGCCCATCTTTAAGAAAGGGAAGAAGAAGGATCCAGGAAACTACAGACCAGTCAGCCTCATCTCAATCCCTGGAGAAATCATGGAGCAGATCATCAAGAAACCCATTTCTCAGCATTTGGAGGAGATGGTGGTGATCAGGAACCATCAACATGGATTCACCAAGGGCAAATAATGCCTTACCAACCTGACTGCCTTATATGATGAGATGACTGGCTGTGTGGATACAGAGTGGATGAGATATACCTTGACTTTAGCAAGGCTTTTGATACTGTCTCCCACAGCATTCTTGCAAGCAAGTTAAGGAAATAAGGGCTGGATGAATGGTTTGTAAGGTGGATAGAAAACTGGCTGAATCATCAGGCTCAGAGGGTAGTAGACAATGGCTCATTGTCTGGTTGGCAGCCGGTATCAAGCAGAGTGCCCCAGGAGTTGATCGTGGGGCTGGTTTTGTTCAGTGTCACCAATGATCTGGAAGATGGATTGGAGTGCACCCTCAGCAATTTTGCAGATGCAACCAAGCTGGGGAGGGGTGGGGAGAGTAGTAGATAGACTGGAGGCTAGGGTTAGGATTCAGGGAGACCTTGATAAATTGGAGGACTGGGCCAAAAGAAATCTCATGAGGTTCAATAATGCCACTGGGCTTATTTAGTCTAAAGAAGAGAAGACGGAGAGGGGATTTAATACCAGTCTTCAACTACCTGAAGGGTGATTCCAAAGAGTATGGAACTGGACTGTTCTCAGTGGTGGCAGATGACAGAACAAGGAGCAATGGTTTCAAGTTGCAGCAAGGGAAGTTTAGGTTAGATATTAGGGAAAACTTTCTCATGAGGAGGGTAGTAAAACACTGGAACAGGTTACCCAGAGAGGTGGTGGAAGCTCCATACCTGGAGGTTTTTAAGACACAGCTGGACAAAGGCTTGGCTGGGATGATCTAGTTGGGGATGGTTCTGCTTTGAGCAGGGGTCCCTGAGGTCCCTTCCAATCCTAATTTTCCATGGTTTTATGATTCTATTTAAAAGTGCAGAAACAATACAATTATTACAGTGGGAATTGACAGGAGTGACATGTATGGGGTGCACATGGGTACACATGAACCCCCTGAGCACGGCAGTGCACCCCCTACAAAAAGGTGCTGCTGACACTGTCAGCAGCACCTGTGGGCGGCTGCTGCTTGCCACCCCGCCACCGACACTGCCAGCAGTGTCCGCGGGCAGTCTGTGATTGCCACTGGCCACTGCCAATGTTGCGGGTGGGCTCTGACCCCTGATTGGCAATCACCCCCACTCCCCCCCACCACTGACAGTGCTGGTAGCATCTGTGGGAGCTACTGCTTACCACCACCACACTCCTGTCACCACTGCCACACTCGCGCCACTGCCGTGCCCCCCCCAGCCACCGGGGGCATGCATCGTTCATGGGAATTGATCTGGGACTCAGGTGAACACTCCATTTCTTACAAAAAATGCAAAGAGGCCTTTGTTGATCATAAAAGGCAAATATATTGGATATACAATACATGATATACAAATTACAACACATCCTACAGCCAACTGTCTGTCAAATCATGCTGAGGCATCAGATCAGTACTGGCTGTGGTAAAGCAGTGCTACCTACTAAAATCACCAGCACTTTTTCCTTTAACAGTTGGAGTTCACACATGAAAGTACTGAACCAGATCAACCCTGTTTAGGAGACCTGACAGGATAAAAGCACAGTGTTACTGCTTTTATAAAGCCGTGAGATGTTATATAATAATCCCAAGAATTTTCGTAAATGGGAGAGTAAGGGCAGCTGCAATCCTTTACCAGCTGTCTGCTGTAGGTAGATGTAGCTGTAATTAAATAGAGAATATACACATTCATAAACCTATTCTATAACAGCTAAACATATTCGGTGGGTTAAAATTGAAGCTGCTGAAGCACTTAGATGCACATTTCAAAATGCTACATCGGGGACTAGAGTTACAGGCAGGGGTGTTACCATCTCTTGGAAGTTGGCAGAAGGGGGTAATTACTAATGATGATCTAAGAGTGCTATATATATATTTATACCACATATGTGGTCATGGAAACCACCACAGAAACTCCTTTATTTTCAAAACCATGGTATAAATTTCAAGCCATTATATAAAGTGGCTTTATAGTGCACTGCTGGGGTTCACTAAGCTCTTTCCATACCAATCACAGCATTGTTTCTATAGTAACTAATGTACTTTGAAAGGGGAAAAAAGTAAAATAGGCTAAACTCCCCCCCAACAAAGACCAAACAAAATGGCATAAAAATATCTGATGGGTGTGGTGAAGAAGTTTTTATTGCCATAAGTACATCTCACTCCTGACTGCCACTTGGATATAATTTGGCCACCCAAAGCCAAATTCTGTCTAAGCATTCTAATCTGCCCATTGCTATAGTATCTAAGCACACATAACCTTATGGCAATAAGGTCCAACTCAGTCACCTATCCTTCACAATGGATAGATAGGGTTGTGCAAAACTGGTGATGAATTTTGTCCAGTTAATTTCATATATTCAGTACTCACTTTCTGTGTAATTTGGAAGAATTGTTTCTGGGAGGGAAGTAGTAGTAGTCATTTTTCTGTCTTGCAATACAACAGAATTGTGCTGAGTGAGACATCAGCTTGCTGAATGTAATCCTTGCTTTAAAATAAAGTGAAGCTGGAGTGACCTCTCCAGGGCACAAAAACATGGGCATTGTATACAGAGACACCGAGCTACCCACATACCAGTGTCCCCCTCTTGACCTTGCTGGTTTAATCCAAAGGAAGCCAGGTGCCAGTATGTTCACAACTAGCTTTGAGAGGAGGGAAGATCAGTTTCTAAAATCCATTTCTGGCATCAAACTTCACATTTTCAAAATTTCACATTTATGTATCAAGGCAATCCTACTGAGGCATTTTAGCTTCAGGACAAAGGACTGGGAGTGACAGAGTAAAGCACAGAAAGTAGCATATACCTTTATACATTATTATAAATTTAAGAGGAGAACACCTACATTAAGACAAAGTTAAGGTTGCGAAAGATCAGGCGGCAAAAGATGCTTGTTTCCACCTAACAAACAGACGGCTACGTAAATAAAACCCTTTACTACTGAAGAGGAGGCTGGGGAAAGTATCCAGAGGTGTAGTCCAAACAGCTTTGTGTCTTTAGGCCAGGGTGTCAAAAACATGGTCCATGGGCTAGATCCAGCCTGTGGATCCCCATAATTCAGCACTGGTGCTACCCCTGGGTTTGAGTTGACCCACACATTGCCAGAGCAGCCCTATGCAGGGTCTGGGACACAGGCTGCATATGGCACCTGCCCCAGCCAGTCCAGGACTGTGCCACATGTAGCACCTGTTCTGGCACCTGTGCCACATGTGGCACCTACTCCAGCTGCTCCACAAGGGCTGCATGTAGTACATGTCCCAGACTGGCTGGAACAGGCACTGCATGCGGCTGTCCCAGGCCAGCCATTGGCGGAGGAGGGGGGTGCTACTGTGTGCAGCATGGGTCCTGAAGTGGGCCTGTCCCTGTGTTCAGTGTGTCTGCCATGGCGTGGGGAGGGAGGTAATGGAGTCTGTTGGCCCAATCCAGCCCATAGACTGGTCATGCACCACTCATCCAGCCTGAGAAGCCAGATAAGCTTGGCCTAGGCCTTGTTTTGGAAGTCTATGATGCATTTCAGAACTGCAGGTTATAAGGCAGGCAGACAGGAAAAAATAATTTCCCAGTCAGCCACACCAAACCGTATAAAACGCATCTCGCAAAAAGTTCTAAGCTTTTCCCAATGAACCTGAATTGACAAGTTCACCTGTGTTTCTCATTCCTTTTGATTTCTCCTCTCCCTCAGCACTCAGGAAAGATACCACATAGTCTTCAGACAGTCTGATATTTTTTTAATCAAAAGGAAATTAAAGAAGAGGCAACGATGTACATTCCTTCTGGGGAAAGCAGAAGCCTCATTCCCATCTTGTCTTAAAATAGCCTGATTGAACTACAATATTTGCATTACAATTCTGGGTCAGCTGTATCATGGGATTATGTGTGCAGATCAGAGGGGCGTTTAGTTTTTATTTTCAGCTCTGTAGGTTTTTCACATTATATCCATTCTGCTGCACATTCCTCTCAATATTATATATCTATGCAGTTTGGAACAATGGGAGAGATTTACTTCCCATATTTATGAAATAAGAAACAAGGCCTAAGGCAGTGTATTCACTGGAAGTTGAAATCTTTCCTGCCTGCTGTACCAGGCGTCAAAGCAGACAAAGAGTCTTTGATCCCTTTCAGACATTGATTCAGATTTTGATCTCACGTATTTCAGTATAAACCCAAAATATCTAAATTAACTTAATTTGGGCTATTCTGGATTTTATCTGGTGTATCAAAGATGAGAAGCTAGGCCACTGTGACAAATTAAGTAGCTGATTTAGAAACATGATTATGAAGAGTCATTCGACCCAGCTGCACAAAACCAGAGTAGCTGAGTAAATGTGTCAATTAGAGCTGAGCAAATAATTCACAAAGAATAACTTCAATTGATTTCACCTTCTCACTGATTGTTTGCCAAGTTCTTGTATGTATGTGTCATTCAGAATTACTCGCACGTTCTTCAGTGGGTCATTCTTGGCATGCTGAACACTTGTGGACAGTTTATTCTTCACCGGGCAGACTGGGATAGTGAGTTAGTTACAGAGGTCAGATGATACTATGTTTATATTCTACCTTGATTGATACCAATTTAAATGATACATAGACCTTGTGGCCTTTTCTACTCTGAGCTGAATTTCATGCTCTGTGCCTCACTTTGCCAATTTATGTTTAACAGGTAAAATACTGCTTGTTCATCTCAAAGGGGAATTGCAAATGTTAATTAAATCTCTTTTAAAAACTTTGGTAAAAGGTACAGTAGGAGTATGAAATATTATCTACAATACAATCAGTAAATACACGAAACCATACTAATTAGAAATTAAAAAGATTGTGTAGTCCAGAGGCCACTGCAGGATGGTTTCCTTCAGCATATTCTCAAGAACCTTGGCCAGTCTTAAATTAGTCAAATAACAGAGTTTCCACCAGATTGTTGGATGTGTTCCTCTCTGCACTGACCCCACAGTTAGGAACTTAGTTTTGATTTTCAGCCTCCTTTATTAATTATTAATAATTTGTATTGTTGTAGTGCCAGTCCAAGGCCAGTGCCCCTGTATGTTAGGTGTGGTATGAACACAAAGTAAAAGGGGGAAAAACAGGCTCTGACTGAACAAGCTTACCATTTTAAACTTATGAGAATCATTTCACATCTTACAACATGGCATTTTGATTAAGGAACTGGAATTCTATAAAAGTGACATAGCACAGATTTAAAACTAGCTAACTGATAGGTGTCAAAACATAACAGTAAAACAGATACTTTATTATTAAGTTGAGTGTTTTTAGAGAGCCATGCAGAGATTGGTATTGATTGAAAACCAGTTAATAATTTTTATCAGTGACATGAAAGAAAAAAATAAAATCATCACTAATAACATTTGCAGATTTTACAAAGATGGGAGAGTGGTAAATGATTAAGTCAGGTCTGTGATAGTGCAACTGAAATTGGTTGGTAAGCGGAGTGCAAGCAAACACTACATTTTAGTAGGGCCAACAGACCTATATCTAGGCAAAACAAATATAGGCAGTACATCTACTCTAAAAGACTGAGTTCAGCTGTGGTATCAACACCTGAAGAATGATTAGAGGACCAGAAACTTGGTTTATGGTGACAGACTCAAAGAGACCTGTCTGTTTAGAAAATTATAAGGTGATTTAATCAATGTCTAAGTATGTAAAAAGGAACAGAAATTTTATAATCGTGAAACAGACTGCAGGGCTCTGGGTCCTGGCTGCAGGTGAGGGGCAGCTGAGACCAAAGGCCCTGTGTGGGCCCAGACAGTTCTACGCGCTCCTGAGTCTTGGGGGTCATGGCTGAGCAGGGGTTGCAGCCAAAGAGAAGACCCTGCTATTCATGTAAATTAAAGCTTAATAGCAACCAGCTACAAAGTTAGTATACATTGTCAAGGTCTCACTTTATACCTGGTTGAAGTTTTTTATCATGATAGCTACTTTGCACTTGTAGCAGGTCTCAGGGTAATTGCACAATTAATCAATTAATTGTACAATGTCTGTAACATGTAGAAGGAGCCTAACAATAAAAAGCTATACATCTTTACTGTTAGATATATGTTTGCATAGCACCTGTCACTATAAGGTCCTCATGCAGCTGGACATATGTGCTCCCAATATATAAATGTTAAATAATAGTAGTAGTAATAATAGTAATAACCCAGTCAATTCTGGCTAATATTACTGAGTCCTCACAATTATGTGCTATCTAAGCTAAAAGCCAGGGAGCAGAGACCTATTACGAATCCTTCAACCTCCTCCCTGTGTCACCCTACTGGATGTATACCTTTCTTCTGAGTATGGGCATAACGCATGTTTTTTTAAAGCTACCCAAGCACACTGACACACAGGTTCTCTCTCCCTCTCTCTCCCCACCCCCTCCCCCTTACTGCCTCCTCTCTCTCATGCACACGCACACAGATGCATCAAGTGAGTGAGACCTGAGATGGGAAAGCCATGGCTACTACCTCATCAGATAACAGTAACAGCATTTCATGTATATTCATGAGGATTCATTAAACATCTTCCAGTTTGGCAATGTTTGAAACCCACACACTATTAAAAAGAAAAAAAAAAAGGAATAATATTGAAATATTACAAGAATGAACTGAACAACAGGCTGAACAAGCCAAGGGCAACAAATAGATTTTTTACTTCTTTCACTCTAGTGTCTGTAATGGAGAGAACGTATCAAAAGCCTCATCAAATTCTATATGCTGACTCGGACAAGGACACCTGAGTACTTTTTATGGTTTAATTTTGTGTAATGTTGTTGTTGCTAATACCCACTTAGAAGCGTGGAATTGAAACGGTTTTTGCTACCACGATCATTTTTTTTCTATTTGGCAGAGAGATTATTTTAGACTTCTCCATTTCTAATGGGACTTAAAATGAATATGATGCTTATTTTTTGTACACCAACATTTTCTTTGGTGTATTAAAAAAGGTAGTATTAGCTAACTTTTGCTCCCTCTGCTGGTGCCAAGGCAGCAAACCGTAATATAATGTTTTGTGTAGGTCCTATAAAAATGGTAACAGTTACATGTACTACTTTTTAACTTTTTTAATGACTAACCAGTAGATAATATTTAAAATGCTGATAGAATTTGAAGGAAATTACTGACATGACTCTAACTATTTTTAAGGTGGGTTGAATTTAAAGGACACAGGTTCTTTTGTGCGCCTTAGACATATTAGAGGCACTTTTAGATTCATTTTCACCTATAGTGGCACCATCACTTCTACAAGTGATTGGCTCTCATCTCACTGCAGGGCATATACAGCTATATAATGTCTAATGGCATCTGTGTTCATCATACCTTAACTACACTCCCTACTTGCTTCCACTCATTTTCATTTCAGATGTAGAATACCATAGTAGGTAAAACCACACACACATCCTTGTGGAAGCTCTCTGAAGGCACATCCCCATGAGTGTGCACATATTTGTGCCACTGCTACTTGTCCCTGGGAAACGTCCCAGTACATGCACTGTAGCACACAGCATATTGCCCGAGGTGTGGTATGGGAGGCTGGGGCCAGCACCTGGGCAGGCCCTAGCAGCCTTACCTGAGGATCCGGGGGCCTCCTGCGGTTGCAGCAGTGGCGATCCAGGCGCATGGAGCCTGGCTGGCCAGGCTCTGGTGTTGGGCAGCACATGCTGCTGCCATGTGCACCCTCTGCTTATTTTTTGGAGCATTTTTTGTTTAGATATCAGGATTTCCCAGTATCTAATTTTGCCCTGTGCTGCAAATTGCAGTGCAGCAAACAAATTAACATGCACTGCATGCACGTTGCAGCACCTCAAAAGCTTTGAGGCACCGCAAAGTGTACGTTCCCACATATGGGGACGAGGCCTCCGCATTCCTTCTTTGTTCCAGTTCTCAAGGGGTTACAGGTATTTTAGGCATGTTAGAAGATGATTTGATTGCAGACCCATGAGTTGGGCACATGTTCTGATAAATACAAGTTTGTAATAACAGTGGGGTTTAGGAGTACTGACAGAATATTCATCTTCAGTTCTTGGCCCTAGTTATTTTAGTTAATGTGCAAGTCACATGATTTGGGTTAGTATTCACTGGCTGCAGAGGCTGCAGCTGCAAGGTAATCTTCTGTTTTTCTAGCTCTTAACTGGAAATAACACATTCCCTGCAAAAGTGAACAAGTACATCTGATAAAGTCATCATAGGGCTAGAACACTGATTAGCAGGAGCGGGAGAGGCCTGTCTTGCAATATACTGAAAACAGCCCCCTTGTGGTAATAGATGTATCATAAATGCATTCCCTAGAATTAGAGGTCTTTGAGGATTTCCCTCCCCCCATTTCCCAGTCCTCTAAACGCAGTGGCCTTCCTAATATGAGATTATATAATTGCTAAATTACTGACTCTTCAGTCTTAAACCACAGCAGTTAGACAGGTGTAAACTCCCATAGTCATCCTAATAGGGTGTTAACTTTAAGCAATAAATTACAACTATTTACAATAAAAACTAATTAATAACTCTACTGCTAATAAGAAAAGTGTACCCAGTAAATACCTTATGAAGAGTAACTGGAATTACCTGAAGCATTTTGGCAATCATATATTTGAATGGATGATTTTCATAGAAAAGTGATAAACTGCTGCCAGACGCCCACACATTCCTGCTGAAATAAAGGCTGGGAAAGCAATGTTCAGCATTTAGCTTGGATTCAGAAGATCCATGCTGGAACATGTGCTAATAAGGACTAAAGGCTGCTAAGATGTGTGAATTTAGGAGGTTATCTATATTCCATGGTTAATAGTATTTTTTATCTATTAAGCTATGGTTCAGCTTCATGGTATAGATTCTGGCTTGTAACACATAGCTGTGTAAGAGAGTGAGAACTCCTTGTCTGTCCTTGCATGAGCTACTTGGACCTCATTTAGAGTAAGTTGTTGCTCCCTTCCTCCCCAGTACAGGCGTACACGGATGGGGCAGAGCTTTGGCTTCATTCTACTAATTGATGGCTAGTGCAATTGAATAAGCAAGCAGCAAATTACTATTCCCCTGAGGAAGCAGAAAGTAAAGAGGGAAATTTGACATGGATATGTCTGTGTGGCACCAAGCCTTCCAGGGCTAATCCTATGGGGAGGCCAATTATGCATAACCCCTTGTCTAGGGCTATGCCTAAAGGCATGATCTAATCCCAAATGAATGACTTGGGCAAGAGACAGAATTCTGTGCTTTTGCTGCAGGAAAAGGCTTGATGCCATTTGCAGATTCTCTCATTTTTATTGGATATTGTTCATTTACATATCAAATAACAATCTGAATATCTAGACACAGGTCTGAACCCCTTTCTCACTCTGGGGCAGACACCATTTCTCCCAGACCACAAGAACACGTGCTTAGCACCTGTGGTGAATCCCACCTGGGACATGGCAGGTCTTGCTGGCACAGTAGTCACTTGGAAATTGAAGCTCTTCATGCCCCAGGGTAGATATTGTTAGGCTTAGCTGACACTGTCTGTTTATTTCAATGGAGCTGAGGCTGCCTAGGTGACTGTGGCTTTGACCTCTAACATTTCCACATATTTTAGCTGTTCACTTATTTACATTTCTGAGAAATTTGCTTGCCAAACTGTAAAGCAGTTTGGATCTTTGTAAAACCTGGATGCAGATTTTGTTTTCCCCAGACAACTGCAGCTTGTTGTAAATAATTTAATGCCAGTGCAATGACAACCTTTCTAGCCACTCACACCTACTTTTTGAAAGGGATTATACTATGTGATGACTAAGGCAGCAGGGGACTGGACTCAAAGACCCAGGAGGCTCCTTCCAGTCCTATGCTCCTGTATACTTTGGACCTTAGAGAAGGGGGAATGGCTTGGTCAGCAGCACAATAAGAACTTCTCACCCCCATGATCCCAATCACAGTACTCACAAAGTATCATGGCACAATTCTTATAGGACCAACTTCAACAGGCAAGAGGAGTTTGTTTTCACATGCTCTATATTCAAAGGATAGAAGAGATCATTGAGATGAATAATAGGAGATGGATAGAAACCAAAATTCTAAGTTGAAACAAACATCCCAAAATTTGGGGAAGAGGGGTGCAGGGAATGGAGAAAGAAGTTGCAACCTAAATCCAGGTTTTTAACAAAGTGATCTCTCCCCCCATCTCCTTTCATAGGTTGAATAAAAGCTTCCCATCTGAAGTCTTCAGAATTTTGGTTTGTTTTAAATATAGAACTGGATTTTTCAGTTTGACCCAAGATGGGTAGGAGTCTGGGGTCTATCCCCAGCTCAGTAATAAATAGCTGAAGGATGAAGTTGCTTCTCCCAACACAGACTCCTTAAATCAGGGATTACCTGACTGCAGTGCTTCTCACTCATAAATATTGCTGTCATTTTTACTTTATTTCAAAGAAAATGCTTTGTTTCCTTGCCGTGATCCTTGACTAGCAGGAGAGCATTTGAGTGCAAGGGAAGAGAAGCCAGCACTTGGCTCAGAATGCATTAGTGCTCTATCACCTATGCTGCCAAAGTGAACCATTAGTTACTAAAAGTGCTCTTCAGAATGGCTCCTCCTGGGACAGTGGGCCGTCACTTTCTGAAGGGTAGTTTGGAGGATTCTCCCCCTTTTGTTGGGGAATCCCCTGGGTTTCAAAGCCTCATACATTATGGATAGAGACTTAATGGAGACTAGCTGCATAAGCACTGCTTGCTGAGCCTCTCAGCACAAGGCAGCCATTGCCACTCAGTGCTTTCTGCTTCTCTTGCCATCTTGTGCATGCCAATTAAGCTCTAATTTGATTTCTGTTCTATCTGTACGAACCCCATTAAAACCCAATTTTGCTTATTACCAACTGCTTTCTTTAAATGAAACTACTTTCCCTCCAAGGATTCTCCCAGAATCAGACACAAAACAATTTGCAATTAGCTGATGCACTGTCAGCCCATGCCAGTTGGATTGCCCTTATACAAAGGACCCCACTCTGCACAGACAGACAGTCTCATCCTCTACATGTCACCTCCTTACTACCTTGCAATCTGCTACTATGCAGTCTTTCATGGCCCCAGTTGAGTAATATAGTCAATTCCTGCTCAATGTCACTCCCTGTTTCCTATCACACACAAACTAGAATTGCTTCACTGTACTGTGGCCCACTATCAGAATATCCTCCGAAGTATTGACAAGTTGGGCATTATATCTAATAAGAAACAATCTTTGATAGCACAATAGTGATTTTACTTCATTGGAAAAAGAAAGTCTGCTTATTAAACATTTGCCAGATTCAACTGGCAATTAACATAAAATCTCAGTCTTAAAAAAAAGAAAAGAAACTTTTCAGCTACGTAATACCTTCCTTGGATCACAGGGGGTCTGTGACGGCCAGAACCAGAGGGATTAATAAGCAATGAATATGTGTTTCTCAGAGGCATTTGGTGTTTTGCCTAAACAGGTAATATTAGTTAACATAAACTTGTAAGTTTGTAAACTGCAAATGTAACTTGTCTGTCATAAGTTTAATCAAAACGATAAAATTAACTGTTCGTGGAACTGACTGGGCCCCATAGGCAAAGGTGTAGATGTGAGATTAGCTGACCTAACGGTTTCTGCTCAGGGTTCAACTTTGACGTTAAAAACTGACATGCCCAACACATTCCAGGAAAGCACATCCCAAGAAAGCATATTCAAATGAAACCTAAAAGGGGTTGGGGTTTAGGTGGAGCAATGTCAATTTCAAACCTAAAGGTGCTGCATTGTAATTTCTTATTGGATAAACTCGAGTCTGGGTAGTAACCTTGTATGATAATTTTAACATCTTTCAATCCCATAGGGTAACAGCTATAGGGCAACATTATGAGTGGCTCTAAAGCCAACAGATTAGCATAAGACTAGGTATAAAAAACACATGCATCAGGTAAGCTGCAGGAAGGAGGGAACAGAACAGTCATTTCTGTTCCACACCTGGACCCCGGAATCCCAGTGTGAGTGAGGATTGGATCCTGAACAAGGGACCTTCCCTGGTAATCCCTCTGACAGCATCAACTGGGGACACCTGACTTCGCTGGAATCACCTGACGCGCACCTGGCATTGAGGGACTGTTGATAAGTTGCCAACCCATGTCTGTCTACCTGTTGTTTTGAACAAGCCCAGTGGCTAATACCCTCGCAGTGCCCAGTTGGCCTGCGACAGAATTGATTTATCTATCTGTTATTATTATCTCTTATTTACTAGCCTCTTAAAGGCTTAGATCAAGTGTTAGCTCTTTAATACTACATTATCTGCTTATCACATTTATCTTTCTGTTGTGTGTGTACGCTATAATAAATTTGCCTTCACTTCACTCCCAACTTTGCCTCCTCAATCTGAAACTGAATCAAACAGCCCAGTTGGCCTGTGATAAAATTGATACACTCACAGTGCCCAGCTGGCCTGCCACAGGTTCTTATAAAAGTGGTAGCATACCATCCCCACTGTATAGATGGAAGAGTGTGAAAGGCTACATAACTCTTTCCTAGTGAGGTGGGAAAGGACAAAGGAGCATTTCAGTAGTATATTGTGGTCAAGGTATTCACAAATGTATTGATAATATGGAAAACTTTATTTTTCTTGTGGTGAAACAAAAGAAAGCAGATGAGTTCAGGCTCCCTTTTCTTCATGTCCTTATCTGAGAGTAACTACCCCTGCTAAGAAAAGAATGTTGTTGTTTGGGAGTGATGTCAGTTTGTTTCCTGTAGCTCTTGCCCATGTTATAGAGAACTAAACTGCTTCTACAGTGTGAACACTGTTCCTTTCTTTCTTTCTTTTCCATCTAGCCATCCCTTTCCTTTCCACTACAAGGATGGGAAAATCTCTCAGTTGCTTGTGCTTCTGTAAACAAACCTCAATTTTGGGATGACTTTCTGAAATGTAAAGCAATTTTGGAGATCAGGAGCACAAAGTGATATAGTGACGCTTGAAACAGGTTTTGTTGATGTGAACATTTATTTAAGAACACTAGCGTTGCTTCAGATAGACAGACTGTTCTTTCTATGATGCTTTGTTAGGGGGAAGGTCAGATGCAGGCACTTTACATAAAGTACCATGAGTTAGAGCCCTGCCCCTCAACCAAACAGATGTTCACCTGTTGGGTCAGGGTGGGGGGAGGCCTGATGTCTCCCTGCACTGGCCCTGGCCAGCAGATGGGTGTGCTCCTGCAGCCTCTGAGGAAGTTGCCAAACTTCCCCGGGTCCAGGGCTGTCAGCAGGGGAAGGAAGGGGAAGGGGAGGAAGCAGCCAACACAAAGCTTCTGGCTGGGTGGGGAGCAGGGTGGGATGGAGCCCTCTAACCTTGTGGGCCCAGTCTTGATCCCCCCCATTATCTCAGCTGGGGTAGCTGCGGGGGGCTCTCGAGGTGAGAGGGTCCTGTTCTACCCTCCCCTCCTCCCCTCCCTTCAGCTCTGGCCATTCAAAATCAGCTCTGTGCTGGTTGCCCCCTCACCTTTTCCCTCCCTCCCCTGCTGACAGCCCTGCGGGTGGGGTTGGGCTAGTGCTGCTGACTCAAGCACCAGCCCAGCCCTGTCCTCACATGAAAAATTAGGCCTGGAGGGATTAATAAATTCCCTAAGGTGCTCTACTTTAAAGTTCCTTAATCTGATACTTGATTTGATCAGGGTTAATTTTTCACAGGATCAGCCATTTTAAAAGTACTTTGCAGCTGTGCACGTGTGTTAAATTACAGCTGTAGACTGCTTTCAGAGGGCCAATCATGTGAAAAGTGTCACTTGTGTAAGCACCCAAAATGACCTCAGATAGTCATGTGTTAACTGCTGCAGTTTTTCTCCAAGGATAGTATTTTTGCTTTTTGTTAGACTCACCTAGACACTGGATCTATGTATAGCTGAAGGATGGGATAAGATTCTCTTACCCAAGGGCTCTCACCTGAGGATTTCCACTGGGAGGGATCTCCTCACTTCCTGCATCCATCATCCTTTATAGCAGGCCACCCGAAGAGACTGAAACACTTCCATGTTCCAATATACAAATGACATCCAGCCCTTCATGATAGCTGCTGTATCGCTACTGGGACCTGTCAGCAAGGAAGGAACATGGCTAACTTAAAATAAGAGAAGCCACAAAGGAGATATAGTAAGTTATTTAAATGTATTTTATAGAGACTGATAGTAAGTTAGTAAGCTCTTCAGAGCAAAGAGTGTATCTGCTCTGAATCTGTTTTGGGAAGCACTGCAGGCATTTGCTGAGCTATATACATGAACAGCAATAATATAGCTGTTGTCAGTAAACATCATGATATCTTATAAAATACACATTCATAAATGGTAGTAATGTCTATGTGATAAACTGCACAGCAAAGTGATAAATTGCTGTTATCATTTACCCTTGACCACCTCACCTGAGCTCGATGTACTCATTCATCTCCCTGAAGATTTTCCCCAATATACCAAACCTGGGAAGTTGTTTCAAACAGCTGCTACTTCAAAGAGAGATGGAAAAAACCACACCAGCGAAATATTTCTTCCTTCTCTTCCCTCAAAGTTGCATTGGTCTGAGGTGTAAACTGGTTAGTATTTAATTCTGCATCTTGGACACAGATAATGGTCTCATATCTCAAAATTCAGAAGAGCTGGAAATGGATGCTATACTTAGCTGATCAACTGAGGACAGAGACTCTTTAAAACAAATTCCAAAAAAGGAGGGAAAAAGTGACACTCTCAGCAAGGAAAAAACAAAAAACAAAAGTAGTCATACTGAAACTTCCTGGGCCACGGGTTCAGTTGAAACAAGGCCTCCCACCTCATTGAAGAGTCCACAAATGTAGGGCTTCTTCTTTCAGCCAAGTGTTCCACACAAACACAGTTCTTTTATACAACATCTGGGCATCAACAAGACCCTCCTGAGCTCAAGGCAGAGAGGTAATTCCCCAGGTAGTCTTTATCCTAGGTAGGGTCAATACAGGAGACCATCAAGGTGAAATAACACTTCTGTCTCTTACTATGTGTGACCACTTACTTTTTAGAAGTTTCAGCCCTTACAGGGCTTGGCTACATCAGGAAATTTATAGGCATAACCCCTTTGATAAAATTATACTGCTGTAGTTATACCAGTATCACTCCCTGAGGAGATACTTTATTCTGGAATAAGCATGTTCATGTACAGGTAATAATGGCATAGCTATAACTTTATCATTGTATGACTATAGTTATACCAGTAAAAGTCATGGTGCCAATGTAGTAATAAAAGTTGTAATTTGGAGAGATTCCCTTACTTGGCAGTAAGTTAGTTAGAGACACTAAAGAAGCACAGAAGTTTGCTTACTGCTCCATAAATAAAACTTGCCTTTTAGTTTTTCTCATTCGTGTGTGCCAGTATGATCTCTACAACAGATAAATCCTGGGAAAGGTATCAGCTCCACTGCAGGTAGACTGCTCTAGGACTGGCTGCACTGGCAGTGCTTGTGTTCTCCTTTCTACACAAGGACTATGCATATACAGCTTCAATGAACAATTCATTGTTTTCCAATGAAATATTTTTTTATAACTATGGCAGGTCCTTAGATATGGCATTTGTGTTTAAGTATTGTGTGTAGACAACCTTTTCTAGGTACATTTTAACACCTCTCAGTATTACTTGTTATAATTTCTGACTACGTGGTCAGAGTCACAGAATGACATTTTTAATGCAGTCTGGAGGACTTAGACACCTTTCTCAAATTTTGATGAAAGACAAAGGATGTGTCTAAATCTTCTAGACTATAATGAAAATATATCACAGTATGCCTGGTTTCATGGATGCTGAGACAGATGAAAAAAGGATCAATTAAAATGTTAAAACTCTTAAATACTTAAACATGTAGCATATATGGAAATTATAACTGTGTAGGTTATTGTTTTTAAATAGGACTTATCTGGGATGACCTGCAATTTGCATTTATGGTTTAGCAATCTGTGAGTAATACACCCCACAACTTTGCAAATGAAACCTTTATACCAGATCATCATTTTGTTATATAATATAAAACCTTATATTTGAATAATTATATACTCTGTACACTGAGTCAACTGGGCCAATGCAGAGGTGTAAAGGTGTAAATCGTACTTATGGGTATGAATCTGTGAAAAAATGTATAAAAATAAGACAGAGGCAACTCCTGGATATAGTGGGTGGTTAGGACTGGAATGATGAGATTGCCAAGAGATTGCAAAAGCCTACAGGAAAGTTATTCGGTGTCACAGTGGACAGCAGTAATGTCAAGCAGGCATCTAAAAAAATGGAAGACAAGGCAGAAAAAGAAAAAGTACTTATTTCAGCTACTTGCAGCACTACAAGGAATTTTACAAGGTCTTACTGGTAGACCAAGACAACAGGCCTCTGTGCAAGGAAAACAAACTACATAGCAAACATACATATAATCTCAGACATGCTGCTACATTA
The DNA here is from genome assembly GCF_052110815.1 of Crocodylus siamensis. Lineage (NCBI taxonomy): Eukaryota > Metazoa > Chordata > Crocodylia > Crocodylidae > Crocodylus > Crocodylus siamensis. The sequence goes on from NC_143403.1 coordinate 52,761,812, forward strand.
AAAAATAAACATTACTGGGAGGATGCATTGTGCTCATGAAGGTGGTCCTGCTACCAGTACTGTTGTACACTGTGGTAGACTCTTTCCACTCTCGTGGTGGACTCTATGAAGGATTCAAATAGCCACATGTGTTTTCTTTGGCGGCTGCAAGTGGGAACAGCTGGCAAGGACTACATTGTATAAGATGAAAATGATGAGGGGCAGGGTCTTCCAAATGTCCTTTTGTTCCTTGGGGTGAAATATGAGCCAGGTTTGTAAAATGGTGGTGAGAGGATGGTCCAAGGCAGCCTGTATGATCTGTTATTCCACAGGGGGCCTACTTTAATGCTGGCAGGAGTACACAGGACCCAGAACACACCCATGAGTCTGGCAACCACCTTGGATCTCCCAGATTTTGGAGAAATTCTGGAATCAATACAGTCTGAAAAATGGGGACCTGGTGATTCTACTGAACTATCAAAGGCTGCAGGTGATGATGAGGGTGAGACAGATAGGCACCAGTGGGCCTTCTCCCAAGGACAGCTCAAAGGTTGCATGAGAAAGGATATTGCAACAGGAATTTCAGAAATAGCACAGGGACCTAATTGGCAAATAGCCCACCAGCACTACCAGTGTGGACAGTATGGCAGAGAGGGGGCTTTCGCCAGCCCCCAGTATAACCCAGACAGGCATGTAATAAGGAAAAAATTATCACTGTTCATATGAACTGTTCATATGCCAGAGAGGTTTGGAGGAAAGTCAGTATGATCTTTCAGGTGGTGGCAAGAGTAACAAACCTGTCCAAGGAAGTCATGCTATATGGCTGTTTGACTGAAAAAGCAAAGTATGCAAACTATTCATTTTGAGCAGTTTGTTTCATTGGTGACTTATGCTTCTTGAGTTGGGGGGGCACATGCCCCACCCAGCAGCCAGTCAGTGACCAGGAGGGAAGTCTCCCTGTGGCTGATTACACTGACCCAGAAGCATGAGTGGTGCTCCTGGAAGTGCCAGTGGCATTCCCAGAAGTGCCAGCAGTACTTCTCCTGGCACCCCCACTCCCCAGCCGGTGCTTGCGGGGGGGCACCAGCACTCCCGTCTGCCCCCCCACCCATTGCCTAAGTGGGGAGTGCTGCCTGTCAGGGGTGTACCATGCACCCCCATGCATTCCCTACGTGTCACCACTGGTTTGTTTCCTGTTTCAAAAAAACTTTGCGGAAAACCAGGAATTTGTGACTGTATGAGAATGTAAGCTTTCTGGAAGAGGACTGTTTAAGGCTGAGTTTGAGTGAACTGCAACTGCATTTTGGGAAAAGGAGGATGAAAAGGAGGCAGAGGAGACAAAAGGAAAAAATGTCATATAGTGTTTTATGACACAAGTACAAGAGAGGACAGCTAAAGGTACAAATGTTGGTGCATGAAGCCTGGGCGTGGGGGTTCAGTTTTTGTTTTGGGATGGGTGATAAATGAAAAGTTAGGAAAAGCCAGAACTGAGGTTGTCCATGTCATCTTAAACACATTTATACACATAAACTACATGGTGGTGCCCCAAGGGCGCAGGACCAGAAAAGGGGGAAGCCTAGTTCAGAGGCAAACCCCAGATCAAATTAAAAAAAAAATAAAACAACACACCTGTTCCAGGGGCCAGGAGGAGCGAGGAAACATATGGCAGGAAACTGCCCACATAGTTTGTCAGCTGCGCCCATATCCAGCTGGGGCCAGGTGACGTCATGACAAGACGCCACCTGGCAAAAACGAAAAGCAGCTGCGAAAGCGCGGGAGAGAAAACACCGAGGCCGGGAGGAACGGTGGGACACTGTGAGGCGGAAGGCAGCAGCCGGAGCTATGAAGGATCCCTGACCTGGGGAAGACCGGCAGGGATTGGAAGAGCCGGCAGGGAGATCAGCAGCAGCGGCAGCAGCCGGAGCTGTGGAAGATCCTTGAACCAGGGAAGACCGGCAGGGATCAGAACCATTGGCAGGGAGACTGGAAGGGGCAGCAGGAGCTGTGAGGGATCCACATGCTGGAGGAGACCAACGGAGGAGCCAGCAGCAGCTGCAGCAAGAGCTGGCATGGGAGCTCCCTTCAGAGGCAATGGGTGCCGTGGCTCCAGGGCGGAGGTGGGTCCTGAAGGAAGGGAGAGAGAGACCCCGGCTGGGGTGAAAGCACAGACCCCGACCCAGAGGGTGTGCTAGCCTAGAGGCATTAGGGGCTAGCAGAGCACAGGATTCCCCCGCATGGGCATTCCCCTTCCTTTTGTTCTCCCTGATGTCGTGCCCCTTAGTATTCGCATGGTTGGTTCATTAATTTGTTTCATGTTGGGTCACTACAGGGAAAGGGGTTATGGTGAAGGTATTGTTTGTGTTCCCCTTTTAGGGTTTATCTATTTTAGTTTCCTGGCGAGGGTAGAATGGAGGTGCTCTTACCACCAAGCTAAGGTAACTGGGACGTCGCCCAAGGGGGAGAACGAACCATGGGAGAATGCAGTGAGGGCCAACGGCATCAGACATAAAAGGCCCATGGTGCTCATCTACAGGAGGAGATGTGGGGATCAGGGAGGATATCAGCAGGGGATTGCCACGAAACATGTGGAGGCCTGTCTCAAAGGTTGGCACATGGCCGGGGTGTAGGGGATGTTGGAGCCCCATGAACGTCCACCATGACATGTGACAGCTCTGGAAGCATCCTCACAGGGGACCCCCTCCACTGAAGGATCATTCAAAGTTGTGGCAAGCGAGTTTGGGGGTCACCCTGAGGGTTGCCGAGGAACCCTCTGGGGTCTGCATGAAGGTCCCTGGTGAGCAAGGTCAGCAGCTTGGGCAAAGGTGGCACGAGAGCAAACCATTGCAAGGAGGCAGACACAGGTGGCATACTACTTTTTCCACTGGATAGAATCAAAAGTCTCCAAGTATGCACACTACACACTCTTTAAATTAAAGAGCTAGTGAACTTTTTTCATGCTAATAAATTATGCTTTGGAATAAGACAAGGTTCAGAACCTGCAGGTTGCTTCCATTGTCTAATCACTACACCTGATTACAAAGAAGAGTAAAACATTAGAGTCACAAATGAGGAAGAAAGATCTTGTGGTTGAAGTAAAGGATTCACAGGCTGTGAAGATGTGGATTCTTATGATTCTTGGTTTCCTCTAAAACAATGAGAGCCAACCTTTTTTGGCAGGCATGCTATGAAGTAAGACCCACATCCTTTCTGAGTGCCACTCTAATCCCCTTCCCCTGCCCAATCAGCTGCTCTGCTTTCTGCTTCCTGGTCTATCTGGCACTGTGTTTCCTGCCCCTCCCTGGTCTGCCACATGCCACCAACAGAGGTTTCCTGTGCCATTTGTGGCAACACACCACAGGTTAGCCACCCTTCCTCTAGACCTTTGCCCAAATCACTAAACATTTGTCTAGTTCAAACATGGCTGTAAAATGAATAAAATAACACCTAACTCCAATGGGTTTTTGCAAGGTTTGGTTAATTAGTATCTGTAAAGCACTTTGAGGTCCTCATATAGCTTACCTATTCAGCCACAAAACAAAACAGATAGCTACCAGACAAGAAGCTTGTGAACTGCTGTAGAAGAACATTTGAAACAGGAAATTTTCAAAATTGCTGGAAGTTTTTATTTATTTATTAGTATTAATGTTATTTGGGGAGGATAATAAGTAATAAAGAGCAGAGGAAAACTAACACCTCTGAGTTTATTAAAAATTCAATCCAAGATTTTAATCAAATTTAATCTATAAATTCCTTCCAAAGCATCTTAATAGGATATTAGGACATCAATTATAAATATAACATTATCAGAACAGAAAGATTTTATTTGCTAATCAAACCTTCAGAGTATGACATGGTTTCCAGCCCAGCTCTTTAGTAGGCATGCTCATGTGCCACAAAGGTAATGGTAATTATATTTAACCCAGCAGTGGGCTGAAAGCCTGCTAGTGACAGAATCTGGCAGATCTTTGCCAGCATTCACAGACTCTAGCATCTTCTTTCTGGAAACACTGAGTTTCATATAAATGTTTAAGGAACACCTAGCATAAGGCATGCATGTTTGTATCCAAAAATACACACCCTGGGTGTGGTGTGAGGAACAAGGCCAAAGGACATGTGCCTTAAACCGTTGCTTCCTACTGAGAAGTGTCATTATGGTACAATAATGCATGCTTCTCTTAAATGTGGAATGGCAGACAGATACTTTTAACAATGATTCTGCTTTTTGACAGGTTTCTGATCAACTTCTGTACCCCCATTATAAGACTGGAAGTCACTGATAGCCAACCAGGCAACGTAACCATAATTACTCAGAGGAAGATTTTCAAAAGGTGCAAAAAACTGTTGAACATTCAACTCTGATTGAATGTTGGTAGGCATTGGCCTCATGTCTGGGAGCCGCACCCAGCACTGAGAAGATCAGTGCCATCGCTGGCCCTAGCCAGCAACACCAGCCTCCTGTCATCCAGCAGGCAGATCAGGGGCTTGCTCACACCCCCAGGAGGGCTGTAGGAGCTGTGCCAGACTGCTCCCTGGAGTGTGGGCCCCTGATCTGTCTCCTGGATCACAGGTGTTGCTGCCTGGAGCCAGTGGCAGGCAGGCCTGGGACAAATGAGCTCATGAGGGGACCTGCCCTCACCCCGGGATTGGGGCTGGAGTGGCTCCCCGCACGAGCTGATTTTCCCCGGGCCCCGCACCAGAGCCAATCCAGGGAGGTGGGGAGAGCCAGGGCTGTGCTCCCCATGGGGCTGAGCCACATGGAGCTGCAGAGCCGCTCAGAGCACATCCCTGGCTCTCCCCTGCCTCCCACCACTGGGCTGCTTTGAAATTGGAAATGTTTCAAAATTTTCAAAACATTTCGACTAGGCTCGTTTCATTTCAAGGCTGTTTCAAAGCCCTTCGTTTCGCTTTGGTTTCACTGTTTTGAGCTCAAAATTAGTTGAAACTGCATCAAAACGAAACAGGCGGCAAAGCTTCACACAACCCTACCAGATTGGGACCTAAGAAAGAAAACAACAACTAGCAAAAAGGCTACATTTGCGTGAAAGGCTTTGATTGCAAATAGCACTATTACTTGCAAAAATGTTTAGATGGATGTTGTTCTCCACATTATTGTGACAGGCTCAAGAACCCTCCTGCCCAGCCTGTTCATAGCCTGTGGTTCCACCATATAACTTTGCCAGAGGGTTTTACTGAATTACCACATCACCCGTGGAACTGGCATTGCATATCATCTCATGTAGGTTAGCACAGCCCACCCCTCTCTGAAAAGCATATAAACAACTGTGGAAATATGTTATACCAAAACTGAGAGGCAAAAATTTTTGTGGGTGATATCTTATATTGGACCTACTGCATGTTTGTGATAGATTTAGACAAGCTTCCGGGTATCACAGTACCCTTCCTCAGGTCTCTGGGAGAGAAGCAGGCACAGCAGTGCTAAATAGCATATGGAACAAAAACTTGTGTAAAGTTCCATAAGTAAATAAAAAGAGGATATAAAAGAAATTATCGGGTGGCCAATAGAAAAGAGAGATGTAGTAAAAACCTGGTGAATGGAGAACAAGAATATTCGGAAGGGTTGCTGGAGGACCTTGCCATTACAATCTACTTGATACTCACTAATCTATGGATTTACATGTGATAATGACCCTCCTGAATGATGCTGCTCTCCACTCATATATATCCATATATTTATATCCCACAAAAGATATCAGCCACAAAAACTCTTGCCTCTCTCATATTTCCTGGCCCATCACAGCTACAACATCATTCCACACTACCATACCAATGCTGAAACAGTTATTATTTTAAAACATATGCTCCTGGCCAAAATGGATCCTATATGGACTTCTGATCAAAAAGCACTGAAACATTTTTAAAAAATGATTGCATTTAAGTGTTATAACCTCAACCTGTTTTCTGCAGTAATGATCTGACCCTTTATAGCAATTATGTGATTGTTAATTTTTCTTTATGCAGCTTGATCTATTCCTGTCACCAGAAGTGAATGATCCATCTCTGTCTCATCATCACAGCCCATTTCCCAGGCGCAAGGAGAACACTAAAGCCCAGCTTCTGGAATTGAAAATGAGAGGGGCAGTCTTGGGGAAATAGCAGCTTTAAAAACACATCAAACCACACAAAGCCAAACAGAACAGAACAAGACCCCTGCAAGCTCACAAATTAAAAAAGAGAGCAAAGAAAGGATTCTATAACTCCTTTTGCTCTGGCCCCTCTCCTTCCCCTCCAGGCTCTAAACCTTGTGCGGACATTAGGTGAGGGAGGTTGCTCCCTTCCCAGAGATCACAAACGTATTTCACAGTGGGCTGAGAAGCCACTGCCCCCAAACAGTGAGCCCTCTTCCCCCAGCTCTTCAGTCACACATTGGTGCTGTTGGATCTTTAATCTTCTCCTCACAGCTTCACATACAAACTTTGGCTTGAATATCTGGATACATTTCCTTTCTTTTTTTAAAAAAATTGTCTTTTGAAGCCAAGTTGCTGAGTGAATCGTAAAGGGAGAGAATTCCAAGAGTGTTAGCTTCTCTGCTGTTCCCAGGGCAGCCACAGGCCAAAATAAACCTCTGCTTGCCAGCAGCAGTTACTTACAGTCAAGCCCCATGCATCACAGCACTTTGCAGCTTCTCAGTCTAAACTTTTCCCCACTTTTCCCTAATAGATCAAGTCTCTTTAAAAATCTGCCCCCTTTCCAGGCTCCACGGCCCCCCTTGTCATCCAGATTCTCAAAATAACCTTAACAAAATAAAACCTACACCCCACGCTGGAGTTTGAAGAAAATCCTCAGTCTGCTTCAGCCTGGCAATGTGGGATTAGAGCTGCCTGTGGAGACAAGTGAGCAGAAGAAGGTAGACATTCTGTCTAGGGGTCAATGAGAGAGACCTCTGCCATGAACACATCCAGCGTTGCTACAAAGCTTTTCCATTCCCACCCCTTTGTTCCTAGTTTGGCAAAGACCTGGTCTGAGTGCATAACTTTAACAGAAGAACTATGGGCTGCCTTACCACGGCTCAGCTAGGCCATGGAGCAGCAGCACAGGTCTCTGTGACTGCATCTACATGAGACGCTGACTGCGCAGTCATTTAGTACTCATATAAGCAAGTAATAAATGACTGCACAGTAACTGGAGTTACTGCGCAGTCACACTGAAGAATGGCTTTTTCATGGCAGGGTGTGGTAGCCTGTGACTACTGCACAGTAGCATTGTGTCAAGTTTTTTGCCATGCAGTGCTACTGCACTGTAGTCATAGGCTACTGCACACTCAGCGTCTCATGTAGACATAGTCAGTGACTCCTACTTGGGCTGCAGGTCTGAATAACCCTCCACATTATTTTCAACTTGACAGTGTGCAGTGAAAGACCCCATGATTTTATGTAATGGCAAATTGACCAGCTCTGTCTTTCCTTGGCTACCCTTTGAATTTGCCCCACAGATTCCTTCCGTTGGACAAAAGGGCTCATAGTCCCACACAGGCTCCCAAACTCTGTCTTTTCCTTTTGCAGTGTCTGTAAAATAGTCCTGCCTGTGGAGCAGCAACTGTAGGGCTTAGTGCTTTACACTGTACTTCTGCCTCCGTCACTTGTATGTATGCAGAGCTGTGGATGCTCAAATCAAACTCCTGTAAAAGAAGAATTCAAGGGGGAAAAGGGCTACTGATTCCCTGGTCCCTTGCAAGGGCTCAGATTGAAATGTGACCCCACGGGGCAGAGACAGAAGTGCAGCTCTTCGCTGTGACTCCGAACACTGCAGGAAGCATTCTGAGTTACAACAATCCCCCGGACCAAACAGAAGTTCAGTGTTGGTTCCAGGGGGGAGGGGAATCTAGCTGCTGGCTAGAAGCCTGCAGCTGGTGTCCCCTAGCAATGGCCCCCCCTCTCTCCCAGCCTGTCCCTGTTTTCAGAATGAGGTGGGGGAAAGGGAGCGGAGGCAGCTCATTCTAGAGGTTCCCCAGCTGGCCCTGGAGGGTGAGGGAGGTGAACTGGAGCCCCCCTACACACACACGCACACACCTTGGAGGGGTCTCAATACACCCACCTCACACTCTAGCAGGGGCTGAAAAAACTCCAGACCAAACTCCCTCTGCTGTCTTTTCACCTTCCCATTCTGAAACCAGCTAGAAGGCTGGTTGGCAGGCAGACACAAGTTACAGAAGATGCTATGTTTTGAAACGTCTTCACCTGATTGCCATTTTTAAGTGGTCCGCAGCCAAACTTGTGTTTGGTCATGGCTATAGACCACTTTCTGTGGCCAGATCAGGTGAAAACTATCACTTCTGTCTGTGCCCCTTGTGAGAGGAAGGAGAAACAGCCCAAACCTCAACCAATATATAAAGATTAATTCTATTTGTTTCCCAAAAAGAGACTAAATGCTAGGGCTGGATTAAGAGATCCCTAAAGGTATTTGATCATTTTAAAGTTGTTTTAAATTTGAGGCTTTAATGACATTTTTCACAAATTAAAAAAAATGGAAGCATGTTCATACTTGTAACCCATCTCTTTATATTTAACATGGCGACCACATCACTCTTCTGTTTGCTTTCTGGGAATACTGGTACTATATTCAGGAATATTGAGTTCTGGTGGCAAAAGTAGTCACAGAAAATACATTTTAAATCTGAATGTTTAACAATGTATACCAGAAGTCCTTCAGCAGTCATCCAATCAGTGAGTGCAAACAATAATAATGTGCCTGATCACAAATTAGAGGCACAGTAAAAATACTGCCCATGATCAGGTCAAAGTGTTAAAAACATTCACAGAAGATCTAATGAAATCTTTTTGAATGACTAAAATAATGACTAGCAGTGAATGACTAGTGGTCATGTGTTCATTGACTAGTGGTGTGATGTGTTCATTGATACTATACAAGCAGAGAAAAAAGATATGATACTACATAAGCAAATAAAAAGACAAAATAAATTGCATAGATTAATGTTGCAAATTAGTCCCACAGCTCTAGTGAATGTACTAACTTCCCCAATCCCTGCTGATCCACTTCACTTTGGAGGTAAAAGAAATCCCACACACTCGATTGCTTGGAGACCTGATGTAGAATTCAGCAAATAATGCCTCCACTAACTTCATTCTGAGCCAAAATTTCCCTACTTTGAACATTTTGGCATGTGGCATTGTTCTCACCCTATGTGCTCCAGGGATCAAAAATTTCACTTCTACCCTCGCCATTAGGCAATTCGGCAGCGGTAGTAGTTCCTAGATCCAAGGATGACAGTTTTTCAGTAAGTAGGGAAGTCAGCAAGGAGTCCACAGATAACTGAGGAGGCTGAATAGCCCCTGCTAGTGCAAGAAACTAAGATGCTGGACTGATCCAGAACTTCAGTCTCCTTTCCTTATGAAGGACTCATTATAAAACTGCTACAAGAAAGGTCTTAAATTTTTCGATAATGCTGTAAGCTGCTGTCATCTAGAGCAGTGGCAACCAACCTTTCAGCTGGCCAGATGAGTGACACATGGGCCAGATCCCATGTAAGGTCAGTCCATAGGTGTCATCTGGCACACCAGCCCAACCCCGTGCAGTTGAATCTGGCCATGCGCCAGCTGGATCCTGCATACCCAGATCTACTCATATGCTGGTGTGATCTGCACACAGGCCACATTCTCCAGGCCTTGGGGCTCTCCACAAATCCAGAAATTTGGCGGCAGAAGAGTGGCAATTAATGCTGCCACCGTTCCCCCACCACCAAATTTCTGGATACTTGGGGAGCCCCATGGGGCAGATGACACAGCTCTGAAAGCTGCATCTGGCCTGCAAGGTGGGGGTTGAGAACCCCATGATCTAGAGAAAATGTTTTAATATATGGAAAAAAGCATGTTCAGGTTAGTAAGTTTGCAAATGCACTCTCTCAAATTAGGACATCTCTGACTATGTCTGACATGGATTGGGGTATCTTAGCTTTGCGTGAGGAATGGACCTGTTCTCCCTCTCTCACACGTGCAGTTGTTTTTTGTAATTGGATCTGTCCTTATTACAGCTGGAAGGGCCTCCTCTTCTTTGCTCTTCCCTTTTACATGTTCAGTACTTGGAGAGTCTCCCTCCACACACCACTCATTGTCCCTTACAAAATCCCCTATGCCTCTCTCCTCTATCAATGGAAACTACTTTTCTAATCCAATAAATTCTACAGAAGAATTCAGCATTAAATCAGAAGGATTAATTAGTCTTTCTCCCCTGATGCAATTGTGCTAGCGCTCATTGTCCCTCTCCCTCCTCCTCCATGTTCCTCTCTTCCCCTTTCCCCCTCTTCTCTCTCCCCTGCATGAATTCTGAATCCTCATTCCCCTCTTTCACGTTCCTGCTCTCTCTCTCTTTCTCACTGTGGTGCTGGAACATTCAGCAGGAACATGATGGATGATCACCTGTCACAGCTTGTTTATTATAATTCAGACAATCAATTACACATCTCTAATGCTGGTTGTCCCACTGGAAATTTACATGCTCGGCACAAACCAATGTGAAAACAGAATCTCATTTGCCAAATGTCTTTCTATGGGTACAGCATGATGATTACAGTCTGTGTGTGTTTCAACAGTTGTGTATGTCTGACAGTGCTATCATTTACTGCCTGCCATAGGTCACATTGCTCTAAGGCATTATTTGTTGTGTTATTCAGGCCAAGGCTTTGCGAGGATGAGGATGCTGCTGATGCCACCGTGCTCAAAGCAGGCAGGTAAAATAGATCTCACAGAGGGCGCACAGCTCCACCAAGAATCATCTGCCTTTGTCCCCAAAGGCCACTGTCTCTGTGTCCTCCCCTCCTCCTTTCTTTTAAGGAAGGATGCCCTGTGAGTTTCTGTTGGATGGGATTTGGTAACAGAAAAATGCTATTCCCACTGTTCCCCAAAAGACTGTGGTTTAACAACTAGAAACAAAGGCTCGAAAAGAAATGGAGTGTAAAAGGCCACTGTTCAGATTAAACAAAACTGGTTTAACAACCAGACACAAAGGTTCAGAGAGAAAGGGAGTGTAAAAGGCCATTGCTTGGGTGAAACGCCATGCCATTACCAGGTGCTGATCCCACTGGGAAAGAGTTAAGTGGGTTCCATTGATTAAAGCCAGGGACATGCCTACATACATGCTCCCAGGCGCGGGGCAGAACATTTTAATTACAGCGGCTCTTGGGAGCCACTCTAGAACTCTTGCAGCAGCTTGTGTAGTCACCATCCTGTGTTTCAAAATGGTGGCAAAGGCACTTTAACGAAAGCTCATTTGATGTGCTTTCGTTAAAGTGCCCCCACCACCATTTTGAAATGCAGGGTGCTGAACACATGAGATGCTTTAGCAAGCTGAAGCGTTTTGATTAGAACACTCCAGCAGCCTCAATTACATCAGAGCATGTGTAAAAGTACCCTATAAAAGTTAACTTGGGTGCAAGTGAAGCTGTCTCAGTTTGCAAACATATGATGCAACCCCTAAAAGCAACGTAGTCGCATGCTAACAGTGGCAAATTTACCCCTGGAAAACTCAGGGACAGTTGTCCCATGTGTTCAGATGCCTGCATTTCAGTGTACAACCTGTTCATTTTTCACACTCTCAAATGCACATTCTGCCAGTTTTTGCACTAGTATTGCAGTGTGATTAACTTCCAGTTTATGCCTTGAGTTTTGCTTCTCTACATGTGTCCATTTTCTGACTGAGGCAGTTGGCATCAGAGATAGGCAGGTAGGAGTGGCTCTCTGGGGGAAGAGAATCCAAGATCTGGGTTGAGCAGTCAAGATAAGGAAGAATGTTTAAGATATGAGAGCCAGAACACCAGGAGGCAAGTGTGGGATTGTGTGCATGTGAGTTGTGTCTGTACAGCACCTTTGGATAGGAACCAGTGCACAAGAAGATCTATAGCATGCACACGCACAGACACGCATGCACAAATTGTAAAAGATAGCCAGTTCCCCTTCTCTCTGGGAAAAGGACAGGGAAGGGGAGCTTACCGTTCCATGTTGAGGTTGAGTTCTTTAGCTCTTCCTTTCACAGGGAAAGAACACATGAATTGTCCCATAAAATCATCTTGTTGATTGAAACTGGTGGTTCTTTCAGAAATCAGCAACAAGAGCCAAATGATTCCCTCCATATGCTTCTGCTGGACTCAGCCAAGTGGTTTAGCTTTGTGCCTCCATGAGCCCATAGGGATACACTGGCAATTCTAACACAGGGCATTCAAGATGAAATCGTACACAAAGAATGGGGAGGCAGGCAAATTTGTTATAGTGTGATTCTAGGCATAGGTTTCAAAAAAAGTTTGATTTAAATTTTTTTATTTCACAGGAGTGCATTAATTTAATAAAAATGTTATGTAACACTTTTGAAATAATCATAAAAAAAATATTGCATTTAAATGTTATCATTTTGTTTGGTTTGAACTTTCTTGATTTGTTTTGCTCAAACTTTTGCACGTTGTTTTCCTTTGTCTTTTAACTCACAAAATATGTTAGTATCAGGTTTCACTATCTGTATTTTAGGATGTATTTTATACTTACATATTATATTTCACGCTGCAACGTGTACATGCAAGGAGTGATTGGAAAGCAAGGCTTCTCTGTATAGTCCAGCTGCCACAACAGAGCACTGAGGGGTACATTCAAAAATACCTGAAATGGATTAATAACAAACACCAGTTTTTGACCTGGAACTTTGAATGTTACAGGGACTTAGCTATTATAAGTCTCACAATGCTCAGCGACATTAGAAGGACACACTGCTACAGTTTTCCTCCATAGGGAATTCACAGCATCATTGGCTCAGTGATGTAGATGCCTTTGAAATTCTAAGACTTCATATGGGGACCTTCTTGAGTTGCAAATGGTTTTCTTTTGTCTGACAAGACTGATCTACCTCAACACAAAAGGGGTTTAGGATGAATGCATCTGGCCACCTGAACAAGGAGGGCATATTTAATGATAGCTTAGATACTGAGATGCATAACAAAAGGATACAGCCCAAATGTTCAAACAGGAATACACTCCTACATGTGCTTGCAATCTAAGTACGCACTTGACAAACATGCAGCACCCCTATCCCCACTACCCAATACATGCAAAAACTGTGTGCATGAACATGTTTCTACAGATAAGTACTTAGGCACACACCTTGTTTGAAACTTTTGGCCTCTGTATATTATGCTTGGGAACAAAGGTGTAACGTGGCCAGCTGGAGCAGCTGCTACACCGGGGTGGGCAAAATAAGGTCCGCAGTCTAGAGCCAGCCCACCAGGCCATTCTATTTGGCCTGTAGGGCCCCTAAACAATTTAGAAAATTAATATTTATCTGCCCCGGATGTCAGTCAAAGTTCACAAGGCACCAGGGGCAGCAGGACTCAGGGGCAGCCAGCAGCAGGATCCAGCAGCCGAAGCAAGGCCCTCCCAGCCCCCGCTCCCCCCATGGAACCATGGGGCTGCTCCTGCCTCCCTCCGCTGGAGAGGGAAATTCAGATAAGAGCAGTGGGGGGGATGCAGGGGAGGACCACGGGCAATCACCCCAGTCTTTGAGGATGGGCCAGTTCAGGCCAGTTCCTGCAGGCCCAGCGCTGAAACTGGAAACCACGTGGTGTCGGAGCAGTGAGCAGGGTGGTAGAGAGGAATGGCGGTGGGCAGAAAAGTTGGGCAATGGTGGCAGCAGGTGTGGGGGTGAGTGGCCACACACAGGAGCACAGCGACAGCTGGGCAGGAGTGTGGGGCCCACACCAGGGCCAGAGCCAGCAGGGGCTCAGAGCGGGCTGGCAGAAGGGGCCTGGCAGAAGTGGGGCCTGGCCTGGCAGAAGTGGGGCCTGGGGAACTGACTCCCTCTCTCCCTGCTGACACAGCTCAGCTCAGCTCCGTAGAGCCACTGCTGGCCTGAGCCCCGCACTCCTGCCACCCTGCCCTGGGCCCCAGCCAGCGCTGGCCCCAGTGCACCAGCATGGGCTTCAAGCTCCTGCCCAGCTGTCACTGCGCTTCTGAACGCCCACTCACTGCCACTCCCCACCACCTGCCACCGCAATGTCCCTGCTTTTCTGCCTGCTGCTGCTGTTTCTCTCTACCCCCTCTGCCTGCTGCTGTGGCACCACATGGTTCCCAGCTCCAACACCAGGCTGCAGGACTCAGCAGGAGCCAGTCTGGCCCTGGTAATTCTTGGCTGGTTTTATGTGGTGTCTGCTGTGCTCACCCGGCTCCTGCTGCATCCTGTGGTCTCAGTCCTGCAGATGAGACATGGTGCCAGAGTGGCGGGTATGGTGGGGTGGCAAAGCAGCAGGAGAAGGGCAGTGGTGGCAGATGGGAGGGGGACGTGGTGGCAAGTGGGAGCACAGGGCCGACACCAGTATGCTGGGGCCAGGAGCAGCAGCAGTGCAAAGCCTGGGCTTGGAGTAGAGCTGGTGGGGGCTCTGCCTGCTACAGGGGGGCTGTGGGCAAACCATCTCCCTCCACACATATACCCACACCCCCCACATCTATCTATTCCCCACAAACCCCACACACCCCCACACACCACATACCCACTCACCTACAGCCCCCCCACACACTTACATCCATACAATATACAAGAGTAAGACTTCATTTAAGCTATTATACCATCACCTCTATGTACACTATGCAAACACAAGTAAATCAGAACAAAAATATTTTTTGAAATCAAACTAATGAATGTTGTAGTAGATGTTTGATTTTTAGAATATAATTTAGTATTTTTCTGGTTCTGAGACGGCAAAACCCCTTGCTGAAAGTAGTACTTCTGGGGGCAAGGGGAGGGACTTCTGGTGGCAAAGGTCAGGGATTAGAGGGGGCAGAACTTCCAGTCCCAAGGTGGCAACCAGGGGGTGGGGCACCTGTCAAGGGGAGGGGCTACCCTTGCTGCCCTCAGCAGCTCACCAAAACTTGGTAAGTGGCCCTCCACCTGAAATAATTGCCCGCACCTGTGCTATGCACAGGGGCACCAGAAACTTCCAATTACTGTCATACTGCTGGAGTGATTGTATGGCTATGGTGACAGCTTTTTTTTTCTGCCACCCAGTTAGCAACCAAAGCAGTTGCCCCAGTCACCCTGCATAACTATGGATTCTTGTAGGGACAGACCAAGTTTAGCTGGAAACTGATACAGAGATGCTTTGTTGAGTTTGGGTAATTGTGTGCTGGCTCTATCAATAATATACTGTATTTTCTGCCATTGCAGGCCAATATCTATTTAAAAGGTTAATTTGGGACTAAACAGTGCACTAACTTACATCTCATGCAATCCCATATGTTACATCAACAGAGGATTTGACTTACTGTAAATAAAATATCCAGTTTTTGTGTTCACTCCTCCCCTTTCAAATGCACTCCTAAAATCTAAATGTTCTTGTTCACTCAGAAATCTTGGTACAACTGTTTGCATGTTCTCTGTTTTGCTAGCTCAGTAGATACATGCATGTAATATGAAACTCCAGTTTAGAAGACACACTTTGAAGATACAATTTAGGATGCATGCAAGGATTTTTTAAAGAGAGACAATAGAAAAGGAACTGGCACCAAAATGTGGCTGAAAAACTACATTGCACATGTAAAATATTTTCTGAAAAGGAGAAGTTGCCTGTCGAATTTGAGAAGCACAGGATTAATGGGCTTTGGATTCCTTTGGACTGTCTCACGATGCTTCAACAGCAGTAATAATGGCAATAATCAGTGGAAATACCACCTAGCTTAAATCCTACACTGAATGCATTTATATCCAAGTGTAATTAAAGTTTATTCTCCATGTCCAACTGCTGACAAGTGGCAACACTTGTTTGTAGGACTGTGTGAGCGGGTCATATTCTTCCACTTCAGAACCGCGATGGGTTATACTGACCTCCGTCTGTCTCTCCCACTTGCCTGTCACATCTTGATGGGAAATGTGCGTTTGGGAGGATGAATGTTTTGACTTGCCAGTCTGTCTGACCCTGTGGTGGATCTTCTGCAGGGCTCCAGCACCCTGACACCTTGCCCCTTTCCTCCTGGACAGTCGTTATTCTCCACAGATGTCTAGTGGAGCCTATCCCGGTCTCTCTCTTTCCCTGGTCTTAACTCATGGTGCTTTGTCTTCTTTCTCTTCCCTCATTGAAATAAGAATGATCTTCATGAACTCATTAGCAGTTCCTCCCCTGTGGGTTACAGACCCTCTGACTTTGGGCCTCCACAATTGTTCCTTTCTGTGAAATGGGTGTAGCTTCTCCCTTAACTTTAGAGCAAATCTTGAGGCTAGGGTTCTTACCCTTTTTCACTGATATGGAAGAGTTAAATCCTAGAGAGGACTTCTTAGCCACTGTCCTCTTCTCCCTCTATTTCTTTTATAATTCAAAATTTGCAGGTATGCCTCCCGGATCTTTTCTCCTTTCTCCAACGGTATGCCCTGCTGCAGGCAGTGTGTCTCTGCTCAGTTTCTCTCTCACCAGGAGGATGGGATGTGTATAAACCTTTTCTCTATGCTGGCTGCCTCAGTTTTCTCTTTGGTCCCTGCTCCTCCCTACAGACCAGCTCTCTTGTTCTCTCTTCCTCCCTCCTTCTTCAGCTGGTTTACACCAACCATTTTCCCCCTGGGTATTCTTCCTCTGGGACATCAGCTGAGACATCAGTTTGGACTTCTGCTGGGGAAGATCCACTTTGTCCCTTTCTCTGTCCCTAGTTTCTTATGTTTCCAAGGAAGAGAATTGGTCCCTGCTCAGGGCTTGTCCCAATCTTGGCAGCGCCTGAGGGTCTGACGTGAAGATTTTCTTTGAGGCTTGTCCCCTCCTGTCATCTCTGGTGAGATTTTTCCTGCCAGAGATGCCAAACCCCATGCCCTCCTCAGTGTCCTCCCTTTAAACTGCCCACTTCTCGCTGCGGGCTAATCAAGGCTGGTTCTCTGGAACACGTGTTCTTCTGGTCCCAGGACTGCTGGCAGCTGCATTCCCCTGTGCACCGGGTCCGCACTGCATGTCCGGACCTGAACAGATGAGTTTCCACCTGACATGGCTGTTCCTGTGGGAGCGTGGCAGGGATTGGGACGCTGCCCCTGCCACAGACTGAATATGTATTTTTCTTGTGCCTTGTTTTAATTCTTCTATTTATTTCATTAATATTTAAGGGTGAACGAACAATGTGGGATCAGAGTGTATCCAGCATGGTAAGCAAATATTTCTCATTGGTACAGTCATAATTCAGGTAGTTTGCAATGTGTTATGCCCACAGTCAATATTTTTTTAATGTTTTTTTTTAAGTATGAACGGCTAAACTGGGAGGAATTGGAATGGAGGATATCTGACAGATTCAAATATTTGTCTCTCTCAAAAGTACCACTCAGATTTTGAGAAAGAGGGAAAACAAATATGGAGCCTCTTAATTTGGCACTCCACAGAAAAAATATATTATCTTCTTTCAGATTCTTGTTATCAATCAATCTTTAATATAAAGTCCATGACATACTTCCAATGGATTTGACAACTGACAGTACACACAACCCTTGATTCTTAAAAGAAATCTTTAAGGAGCAGTTTGAACAGATAAGGAAGTGTGAATAAGGAGACTCTCACCTAAGGAGAGTCTGTTCCTGTTTCTGCCACTACGTTGCCTTGGGAGATCAGTTAAGTCACTTAACTGCCAAGCTTCTGTTTTCCTCTCTTTAAAATGGGGTGCTGACTTGCTTTCTTGCTTACTAACATGACACTGCTTGTTCAAACTAATGCCTAGTGGTTTTAAGATTCATGGATGAAGAAGGGGTACAAGTATAAGCGCTCTCCTGTGAAAAAGCCCTATTGCTCGTGAAATGGAATTTAGAAGTTCGGGGATAAACCCCATTCCACCTTTACACATCTAAGTGGCACTTACATAGTGGTTTAATAGCAATTTTGGGATCTTACAGTTTTACCCCTCCTTCCAACTCCACATGCTTTGTTCTCTGGCTGCCCAGTAGCCAACTTCAAGAGGAAGACTGGGGATTTTTCTGGGCAATGTTCAGCTAGTGGTCTGGAGGTTAGAGTACTTTACTGTTAAGCAGAAGCTACATATTCAACCCCCCTCTGGATGAGTGGGAGTATAATACAGGTCTCACACACTGTGAGTAACTGCCTTATCTACTAGTTTCATAGATATTAAGGCTGGAAGGAACCTTGTAAGATCATCGGGTCCAGCCCCCTGCCCCAGGGGCAGGAACTCAGCTGGGGTCAAAGGACCCAGCAAGATAAATGGCCATATGTTTCTTGAAAGTGTCCAGAGTATGTGCTTGCACCACTTCTGGGGGCAGTCTGTTCCAGGCCTTGGACGCTCGGACAGTAAAGAAGTTTTTCTTTATGTCAAGCCTAAAGCGGTCTTGCAGGAGTTTCTGACCATTGGACCTTGTCATCCCCTGGGGTGCTCTGGTGAACAGGTGTTCCCCCAGATCCTGCTGCACACCCCTGATATCACCCCTGAGCCTGTGCTTCTCCAGGTTGAAGAGTCCCATGGCTCTCAGCCTCTCTTCATCAGGCCTGTTTTCTTGCCCTCTGATCAGGCTCTCCTCTAGACTCTTCCAAGCTTTTCCTCATCCTTCCTAAATTGTGGAGCCCAGAATTGGATGCAGTACTTCAGCTTCACCAAGGCCGAGTACAGTGGGACGATGACATCCTAGGTCTTGCTTGAGAAGCATCAGTAGCTGGAAGCCAGAGTTTTGTTTGCTTTGCCAGCTGCAGTATTGCACTGGTGGCTCATATTCATCTTAAGGTCAATCATACCCCCATTGTTTTCAGTCGAGGTGCTAGCAAGTGTGGCACTCCCAAGTCTATAAGTGTGATGTGGGTTTTTGTTCCCAAGGTAGAACACCTTGCATTTCTCCATATTGAATGCCATCAGGTTTTCATCCGCCCACCTTGCAAGCCTATCGAGGTCAGCCTGGATCCCCAACCTATCCTCAAGTGTGGACACTCCTCCCCAAAGTTTGGTGTCATCAGTCAAACTTTAGTTTATTGAGCTAAAATGTGAGAGGATCCTCCTTTACACCCTCCTGAACACAGTTTTTCCTGCAACTAAAGTTGCAGACTCTACACACATTCCTGGGCACCTATTTTCCTGGAGCAACTGCACTGTCAGAATGCAGCCTTCTGAACATGCTCAGTAGGGAAACACAGGATAAACTGTTGTAACCCGGGCGGTACTCCAAGAGGTACCCCCTCTCCAGCTGAAGGGATCAAAGCAGGTGCACAAGTGCTGTAGGAGATGTAGAGACTCTCCTCCCCTATAGAGCAGAGCCAGACTACCAGTGGGGACTTAACCATATACCTTTTAATACTGGGAACATAACAGGCATAAATCAGAGGGTATAGTAGACACTACAGTGCCCCAACGGGGCAGGATTCAACAAAGGTTAGACACTTGGAATCACTGACAAAAACAGGGTTAACAAAATATAAAACTCAAAACAGCAGAACAAACAATACAGGTGAGTGAAATATAACAAGGCACAAAATGCAAAATGTCAAATGGCAAGGAAATATAGGGCCTTGGTACCTGGAGGGGGAGAAAACACAATGGCCCCTTTCCACTGCAAGAAGAAAGTTATTTCACTCACCCCAGCTGGGACTTGAACCAAAACCTCCCACCCGGTAGGCAGGAACACTGCTATACAGCCACCACCACTGGTACTGATCTAACCTGCCAGGGGTCTTGACCTTCCCAGAGCCTTGGTCTCACCTCGAGCTGCCTGGCCTCTGACTGGAGGTGCTGGAAGCAGAGCTGGGAACCTCTCAGGTTGCTGCTCAGATCCTTGGTGAAGTGGGGGGAGCCTCTCCTGCTGACTGCAGCCTCTCCCAGG
The DNA here is from genome assembly GCF_052110815.1 of Crocodylus siamensis. Lineage (NCBI taxonomy): Eukaryota > Metazoa > Chordata > Crocodylia > Crocodylidae > Crocodylus > Crocodylus siamensis. The sequence goes on from NC_143403.1 coordinate 52,781,570, forward strand.
GGATCCTGGAGCCAGGTGGGGAGCCTCTCCTGCCAGCCACACACCACACTGCTGAGGGTCCCACTGCTGCCTGCAGGTCCTGCTCTTTCAGGGCACTGCTCCTGCCCCGCTGGCTCTGCTCTTACAGCTCTGTGAAACTCCTTGCTAGTTGTCCTTCACTGATCTCCCCTCTGAGACAGCCCATGCTGCCCCTTTTATCCTACTCCAGGTGACCCAAGGGGCCAATCAGGACACAGGGGGGTGAGTCTCTGGGGCCTGATTGGTGAGGAAAGGGAATCCCAAGTCCTCCAATCATCTTTTGCCCTTTCAAAACCCCTGGGCCACATCACTGCCAGCCAGCCCGTCACACTGTGCATGAGTGTCAAAAATTGCAGTTATGCTACTACATAAGTTCCGTTTGTATATGTGAGGGTGAAATAGCATTCAGCCCTCAGTGTCATATTATGAAACAGATTCTCACCTACTTTAATAAGTGGGTAACCCTTTAAAACATGAACAATGAGAATGTGCTGTTCAGAAGATAATGTAAACCATATGAACAGCGAACCTGAAAGCCAAATAATATATGTTCTCAGCCACTAGAACTTCCAGGTATAGATGACATTTTCCGACATCTCAGCAGCCACCTGCTGAGTGTCCTTTCATCCCCTATGCAATACCAGTGGAGTGAATGAAGGAGAAAGACAGCTTTTTACATGATACAACCTAACTAGTTTTAAGATGGGCCTGGATTGTTTATAAATAACTTACATGATACAGTTGTTTGCGATAGCAGGGGACTAAGCCAGATGACCCAGGAAGTTGCCTCCAGTCACTTTCTTAATAACATCATTCACATATTCAGAGAAGCACACTGAAAGCTTATATCACTGTAGTTATTTATTAATATGCTATGTTAAATTCCACATCTCAGCCGCACTGTAGTAGGTCATATTGGGTGTAAATTCAGCTGCGCCAACTCAAATCGTAGTCAAGAAGGCTCATAGACCATATTTATTTTTTATTGTGATGTTTTTTATTAGCTTGTTTTTAGATAGCACTCCATCAAAATGGTTAGATCATGTAGGCATCTAGTTTCACAAATAAAGCAGGAATATGTGGGTGAGTCTTAGTCCTTCCTTCTGTATAGCAAAACACTTCTTTGTCCCATCTGTATAGTTCTGTTTGAGCTGGTACATGATAATGTACTGGGATGGAGCGGGAAAGTAAATGGAACAAACAAATACGTAAAGAGTCATTGCTGGCTACGCAAACAAATGTCATTGTGAAGAAATTGCATTAACTCCTTAGCTCTTTTTTTTTTGCCCCTCCTCCTTTACTATTACTGTTTTACTCCTACTCCGACTGTATTAACTAAACACTCATCAAGAACTCAGTGGGTTCTATTATTACTTCAAGAACCTGATTTTATAACTGGAGTTGCACTGCACCACCACCGTGTGCATCTTCATGCTATTATGTAAGATCATGTTTGTGAGTTTCAAAATAGACTGGGGACTCTCTAATTCCCTGGCAAACTGAGTTCTCAAGATGAACTCACAGTTTTGACTGGGAGTGCCCTGGGAAATTTCTAATGGGGTTGCAATATAAACTTCCTGCTATCCAATGTAAACTCCAAGAGACTGGCTTTAAAGGATTCTAATTTTATTAGACACAAGATTACTAACATACTGGGGCTGCTGACTTGGGCAATCACCCAAGATATATGTTGTATACTCATCTGTGATCCTGATGTGAGGTGAAACAGACACTCAACAGGTCTCAGTGTGTCTATTATGGGATACAGGCTTGTTGTATATGCCAGACCTATAGTCTAGTCTGCTCAGCCTGAAACAGGAAATACTCATAGCCAGATACCACAGAGTTTCTAGGGGCACATCTGCCATATACCAGTAAGTGAGAAGATGTTTGCAGGCTCCTAATGAGGACAGCTCAGAATAGAACATGCTTACTCCTAAATGGGTGTGGCAACGTCGCTACGGTGCCATGCTTTAGTACTTCCTTTTGCAATCTCTAACGCATGGGGCAGTATGGGTGGTTACTGCACTATGCATGTGGCACATGGCTAAAAAATAGTGGCATGTTATACTGGGAGAGTGCACCACTACAGCAACTTAGCTGCTGATCACATGTAGACCCACATGATTGCTATGTCACTGTAGCATGCTATACAGCGACATAGCATGTTGCTACATCGCCATAGGGCGACCTGTAGATGCACCATGGTGTAAGAGCCCTACAGACTCTGGAGAGGCTCATCTGCTCCATGTTCTGAAGTGCTGTGGCAGACTATGCACCTATTCAAGAAGCTATTTCAATTCTAAAATACAATGATACTATTTGTTATCTTGTTAAAAACACACCCAAGATAGCTTGCTTACCATAAGGTAATTCCTTTTCCTGATGCCCTCAACACATGCACACAGAACAACTTCATTGTTACTAGAACTTCAGCTTGCTCATGATAATGGACTGAAACCAATTTAGACAGTTATTCCTCCTCACTATAAATGGGATATTGCTCTCTCTGTATGTGGGACCCATTATACTACTACAGATCTCCTTTATTTTTACTGCTTTTTTGCATTATAGTAGTTCCTAAAAGTCTCTGATCAAGTCAAGACTCCACCTAGTCAGGCACAATATAACCACATAGTAAGTGACAGTTCATATGCCAAAAACCTTACAGTCTAAACAGGCAAGTGCAAAAAGGGAAACTGAGGTAAAGACTTGCCCAAGTTCAACAGCAGAGTTAGGAGTACAACACAGGTCTCAATTCCCAGTCCAGTGACCTAGCCTCTAGGTCATAGTGCCTTTCCAGCCTGCAAAGGCATAAAAATGTCCTAGAAGCCACCAGCACAAACACAGGGGTCAAATCTAGTCAATGCAGAAGATATACTGAACATGTGTGGGAAGAGTGACTCAAGATGTATCTGAGGCATTGCGTTTGTCATAAAATTGAAGTATAAAAATTGCTCAGTTTGCACAATGAGAACAATCCAGCAAAGTGCTCGATGCCTTCACCTCTGACAGAGAGGCTCTCAGCACTCTGCAGGACCTTCATACATCACTGGATATATTTAACAACTATGCACACAATACAGTTATGAAATGAAGAACCATGTAGTTTTTCCTTCTCTGTGAGAGCATTCCCCTGGGGTAAATGAATCCATGCCTGTCACTGGAGCATCTGAACTCCTCTTACTATATAAATGACTTTATCTTTTCAACAGTTGTGGAAGGTGGTGAAGGGGACCCATCTTTTGGCCCACAGCATTCCCGGTCTTGCTTGAGCACACTTTTTGACAGTTTATGCTGTAGTTCTGCTGAGTCAGAAGGCTCCCCCAGCTGCTCACCAGAAACACAGCTGTTATGCAAAAATAATTATGAAGGCAAGGACTTGTGCATTTTCAAAAGACCAGCAAAAAAAAAAAAAAGAGCACACCAACCTGATAACTAACAACAAAACCCCCAAAGCTTTCTGTTTACAAAGCTGATATTGTACTCTTTTCTCTTCTGTTAGTCTGGATCAAGGTTTGTGTAGGGTGTCGTCCTGCTCTGTTCAGGACGTATGCTGGCAACAGAACAGGAGCCGAAATCATAGAACCATAGGAAACAAAGATTGGAAGGGACCTCAGGAGGTCATCTAATCCAACCCCCCACTCAAGATAGGACCTTCCCCAGCTAGATCATCCGAGCCAAAGCTTTGTCTAGCTGCGTCTTAAAAGCCTCCAAGGATGGAGATTCCACCACCTCTCTGGGTAACCTGCTCCAGTGCTTTCCTAACCCTCCTAGTAAAATATTCTTCCTAATAGCTAACCTAACTTCCCTTGCTGCAACCTGAGACTGTTGTTTGCTCCTTGTTCTGTCATCTGCCACCACTGAGAACAACCTAGCTCCATCCTCTTTCAAACCACGCCTCAGGTAGTTGAAGGCCACCATTAAATCCCCTCTCAGTCTTCTCTTCTGTAGAGTAAATAAGCCCAGTTCCCTCAGCCTTTCCTCATAAGTCACATGCCCCAGCCCCCTCACCATTTTTGTTGCCCTCCGCTGAGCCCTCTCCAATTTGTCCACAACCTTACTGTAGTGGGGGCCCCAAAACTGAACACAGTACTGCAGATGTGGCCTCACCAGTGCTGAATACTTACTTCCTTTGACCTGCTGGCAACACACCTACCAACGTAGCCTAGTATGCCATTAGCCTTCTTGGGAACAAGGGCACACTGATGGCTCATCTTCAGCTTATTGTCCACTGTAACCCCCAGGGCCTTTTCTGCAGAGCTGTTGCCCAGCCAGTCAGCCCCCAGCCTGTTCTGGTGCATGGGATTGTTCCGTCCTAAGTGCAGGACTTTGCACTTGTCCTTGTTGAACCTCATGAAATTTCTTTTGTCCCAATCCTCCAATTTGTCTAAGTCACTCTGAATCCTACCCTCAGCATATCTATTATTCTCACCAGGTTGGTGTCATCTGCAAACTTGTTGAGGATGCACTCTATGCCATCTTCCAGGGCACTGATGAAGACATTGAATAAAACCAGCTCCAGGACTGACTCCCTGGGACACTCCACTTGATGCTGGCTGCCAACTAGACATTAAGCCATTGATTACTACTCTCTCAGCCCAATGCTTCAGCCAGTTTTCTATCCACCTTACAATCCATTCCTTCAGCCCATACTTCCTGAACTTGCCTATGAAAATATTGTGGGAGACTGTATCAAAAGCCTTGCTAAAATCAAAGTATATCACATTCACTGGCTTCCTCACATACACAGACCCAGTCACCTTGTCATAAATGGCAATCAGGTTGGTCGACATGACTTGCACCTGGTGAATCCATGCTAACTGTTCCTGATCACCTTCTTCTCCAAGTGCTCAGAAAAGAGTTCCTTGAGGATCTGCTCCATGATTTTTCCAGGGATTGAGGTGAGGCTGACTAATCTGTATTTCCCTGAATCCTTCTTTTTCCTTTTCTTAAATATGGGGTCCCAATCATCGGGAACCTCTCCTGATTGCCATAAGTTTCAAAGATAATGGCCAATGGCTCTGCAATCTCATCAGCCAACTTCTTCAGCACCCTCAGGTGCATCCCTTCCAGCCCCATGGACTTGTATATGTCCAGCTTTTCTAAATAGTCCCTAACATGTTCTTTTGCCACCATTGGCTGCTCACCCCTCCCCAAGCTGTGCTGCCTGGTGCAGTAGTCTGGGACTTGACCTTGCCTGTGAAGACTGAGGTGAAAAAGGCATTGAACACTTCAGCCTTTTCTGCATCCTCTGTCACAAGGTTGCCTTCCCCATTCAGTAAGGGGCCCACACTTTCACTGATCCTCCGCTTGCTACCAACTTACTTGTAGATACCCTTCTTGTTAGCCTTCATGTCTCCTTTGCTAGCTGTAATTCCAATTGCACTTTGGCCTTCCTGACTTCATCCCTTGCACGCACAAGCAATTCTCTTAAACTCCTCCCTATTTATTTATCCACGTTTCCACTTCTTATAAGCTTCCTTTTTGTGATTTAGTTTACCAAAGAGTTCCCTGCTAAACAAAGGTGGTCTCCTAACATACTTGCTAGTCTTCACCTTGCTAATCTATCACCTCCCCGGTTTACTGGAACAAAGTGGGAAAATATTGAATTCACTTAATTAGGAGGGAGTGGGCAGATAACAGTCAGGCACATGATGCTGTCCACTGGCTGTATCAGGTTATAGAATGGCATGAACTATGCACTGTACAAGCTTCTGTTTTCTTGTATCTCCATCAATGGTATTACCAGTTGGGCAGCAGCACCTGTTACTTTGGATATGAACACATGCTGTCCCCACAGTGCTCCCACACATAAAACTCAGAACTTATCTATACAGCAATAACTTGGATAATGCCCTGATTTCTAAAAGCCTCCTGCTCCCCTGTTGTCAGTCGTATCAAGATCACCCCTTCCAGGAATAAGATTTCTCTAAAAACCTCCGGGAGAAGGTAATGATGGAGGAGTTTGCACATGGTGACAGAATTCAGAGGTAGAGGAGTCAGTAAAAGACACAATGCTTTCTTTAGAAGGTCGATTGAAGGACTATGAAAATCTCATGAATGTTCTACTGTTGCTGATACGGGCAGGGGAGCAGTGTTTATTTCTCTATTGCCTCCACTGCCTTTATTGGTGTCTCTGTAGGCCCTTGAAAGTATAGTAATTTATATACAAATACTCAGCACCCTCCTCTGCCTGGGGCAGTAGACTTGGTTCTCTTTAAATGCTGATGCTAATGTACTCCAGTGTGTGCATGTGTGTGATAAACAGTGATTCTAAGTAGGCCCCAAGATTTTTATTACCTGGCCCACTGTATCTGGACAGCTACTGTTCATGCCCTGAGCAAAGTGTTCTCTTTGCTGCACCTGGACACTTAATAGAAATGCTCTGAACAAGTTTAAACTTCACTTCACTTCATCCCACCCACCAAGATGAAGAGTGAGGAGTGATCTCCCACTTCCCTTGCTTTGGGCCAGAAGGTTACATGGGGACCTAGGTTTTTTTCTTCCAACACCTTAGCACTCTCACATGTTAATTCAATACGGGCAGAGCAAACTGATAAGCTGGGAATGACTGTGGGAAGAGTTCTTGAATACATAGTGTTAGTGACCCTAGAACCAAGAAGATAATTAAATTTGAGCTAGAGGTAGAACAGAAGGGATGGGAGAGGAGTTAGTGGTCAGATCCAGAAAGGCCAGATAACAGATATCAGTTTGCATAATTATTCTGTTAGCAACAATGGGCATCTAGGAGTTCTATTTAATGTCTGTAATGTTAATTTAATGGAAAAAATCTAATACAATTCCTTTAGAATTTTTCAATTAAATTAATGTGATGGGCTTTAATGGATATCTTAAGTAGAGAGTGTGATTAACAGAAACATTGCATAAACTATACATATATATTTTATACAAACTAGGCATATGGCCTTGCAAGGCAGGAGACCTTATTCCTAGTTCTGATATACAGCAATAACGCTGTTAAAAAAAATCATTGTTGAGACACCAAAGCACTTTCCCTTGGAACTTTTATCCTTCTCAGACTCTTAGCAGGAAGCAATGAAGTCTTAAGGGGCCAGAAAAAGCTGAAGACACCTCCCACCTTTTTGTCCTGTTTTTGTAAAGTATCTAACACAATGGAGTCCTGGTACATGATTATAGATCCTAGGTATGCAACAGTGCATGTAGTATAAATAAGACCAACAACAATGGCCACCCATAGGAGTATATCTTCCAATACCATACCTGTCCTGAGTTGGACATTGAAGAGTGCTTTCATAGCGCCAGTATTGCCAAAGTGAGCAATATAAATGCCAGCAGTTTCAACAATATACTGCACAGCAGCTAAGGCATTCCTCCACCAAAATGTCTTGGAGTCTTGGTTAACTTTAAGATAAGCTTTCAAAGCTATATACCCTAATACAAACCATAAAAAAGCAAGAAAATAAGCAGTGAAGTCATTCAATACCCAATCTACATGTACCTGAACAGTTCTCCTCCTCAACCTCAAGTACCTCCCTTTTGTCACCTACACCCCACATATCTTCTATCCTTATCCTTAGTAACTATAATTCAGCCTTAACTCTCAGCATGTTTACTAGTTATATGTTTGGAGAATTAATGCAGTTGGTGAAGATTTCATAAATTATATTGTATGAATTTCTTTCCTCTAGTTTTTGCATCATAGGAAACAGCGCAAAAATGTCTGTACATGGTGGCTATGAGATGTATTTTTTCTCTATGGTTTAGTATAATGTTGTATGAATAGGAGGTTTATGTTTGTGATTGCACCTGATATCAGTAGCACTCTTGACTTTTTGACATTTAATCACACCATGCCTCAGTTTCCCCATTTGTCTGGTGGGTCCAGTAATGTTTTCTGCCTCACAGTTTTAAAGTTTAATACTCTAACATGACAAAAGGCAGTTTCAGAGTCAAGGATTGCAGGTGATATTAAAGTGGTAAGCATTATAACATTCCCTGTGAAAAGCTGTCAACATCTCCATGTTGCAATATCTGGAAGAACAGATTCCAATGAAGAGAAATGGCTTGACACTCTTTTCTGCCTCAATATGCAAGATGGTTAAAGTTAAGCAGAAGCCATATTGCTGTATTTTATATTTCTTTCATAAAATACAAATAAAGTGCCCTGTGGAAATATGCGAACAAAAGTGACAGGCATCTCCTGAATGTTCTTAATTGCTGCCAAAAATAGACTGGAGCCCTTGCCAAAGTTAATGCAGACAGAATTTCCATGGAAAGCATCTGCATCATATGAACAGTGGGGTAGGCTATTTTACCAGTTAAAATATAAACAGCAATTGTTCTCTCTGTCCCCTCCATACAATTCCTTTGCCTTCTAATAGAAAACAAGGGTGCATTAGATGTGCTCTCCCAAATTTAGAGTAGCTGATGGTACTGTTAGGGCTGTTGTGCTTGATTCAGTTGAAAAATACCGTGCATTTGAATCTTCACTTGCATCCCCATGGAGTAGTGCTGTACCTAACACCAGCAAATCCTTCAGGTTTTATTATTATTATTATTATTATTATTATTATTGCTCTTGGTGCTATTATTGTGATAGCACCTAGATGCCCAGTCATGGTTCAGGACCTCTTTGCATCGGGCACTATACAACCACAGAATGAAGCTGCACTAGTTTGGCAAAATTAATATCTTTAAAGCCTCTAAAAGATTCAGCTTGGTGTTAAGTGAAAGTTCAAGGTCGGGAGTGTAGCACGACCCAAGACCCCACATATGGGTGCAGGTGAGGGTTGTTAATCCTCCAGGCCCCTTTGCTCTAGTTGAAAGGGTGGTAGGTAGCTAAACTCACCAGCCCAAGCTAAGGAGCCCAGTGAGGACTGGTGAATGGACCCAATAACCAATAACCACAAACTCCAATGACAGTTCAAACAATCAAGGTGTATTAATACAAACAACACTGCCAAGTCTATAACCAAATACAAAATACACCAGCACTGAACCAGTAAACCATAATATAACAAGACACAGGCGGCAACAGAGAGCCTGGATCTGCTCTCCCTGCTCATAGCGGCAGTGCTTCAGGCACCAATCTCTCACGCACAGAGGAGATCTTGGCCCAGGCCCTCGCTCCACATACACAATAAACAACAATCTACAACACCTCACCCTCTTACAAGCCAGTGTCTCACACGTGCCTTTGGTATGCCACACTCGCCCACAGTACCTCACACTAGGCCTGTGTGAAGCAGCTAGTATTCACTTCCGATTCAGATTTGTCCAATTTGGGGGACAGTGATTCGATTTGGTGTTTTGAATCACTGTCCCAAATCGATTCAGCCAAATCTGATTCAGAGATTTGGCTGTTGCTGAATCAGCCAAATCGCTGAATGACACAGGCCCCATCCCCTGCCTGCTCTCAATGGCTGCCCGGCCCGCCCCAGCTCCCAGCTCTTTGGGGGAAAAAAGCCCCGACTCACTGTCTCCTGCCCGGCAGGAGGTGATCCCTACTGCCCTCCACTGCCCCGCACCACATGGGGAGCTCTGCCACGAGCCCCCCAACCCCTGCCTGCTCTCCCAGCCCCCTCATGGCTGCCCCACCCACTCCAGCTCCCAGCCCTTTTAAAAAAACCCCCTGGTGTCACTGGCTCCTGCCCAGTGGGGGGTGATCCCTGCTCCCACCCACTACCCCGTGCTGCACAGGGGGCTCTGTCTCAAGCCCCCAGGAGCCCTGAGGTCACTGCAGCAGCTGGTGAGTCTGGGAGGGCGGTGTGTTGTTTTTTTGAAGGGCCGGGACCTGGGGTAGGCAGGGCAGCCATGGGAGGGGCCGAGGGAGCAAGCAATGGACTGGGTCTGGCGGGGGTCCCCCCCCATGGTCCCCTCCCTCCACCTCCAGCCCTCCCCTGCCCCCTACTTACCAGCTCTGAGTCCGGGTCCAGCTCCCTGTTGCAGCGGGAGGGGACTGCCTGAATTGCTGAAGTTCTCCAAATCTTTTCCAAATTGATTCGGAGAGCATCGAATCAATTTGAGCCTTTTAATTGGTCCCCTGGTTCAATTTGGGTTCAGAGGTTCAGCCAAATCAGGCCGAATCTCCTCCAAATCAAATCAGCACCAGAAGCGTCGCACAGCCCTTGGTGTCTCACACACTTCTGGTGTCTCTCACACACTCTTGGTGTCTCACACCTTGACATACACAATCACACCTCTTCCACACGACTCACGGGGACAAACCTGGACATCCCACTTGACCACATTCAAGGGCCCTGAGTCTTAGGACAGTATTATTTTATATAATCCAGTCATACCATGTCTGTCAGTCATTAACAGCCCTATCTCACGCTTGTGCACACACTCCCGCACTCGTGCACACAACACTGCACCCTTCCACACAGCTCTCGATCTATCGATCACTCCAGAGTGCTGCCCTCTCCTCACATTCATTCCCACCACAGCATGAGTTACTGTTGCTGGGGCACTGGATAGGGTTGAGGCCCCCGGTGACTCGAGACTTGATGGGAACGTGCCATGAGGGACAGAGCTTCCCAGATCCAAGCACTCAACTAACGTTGCCCAATTCTTACCCACCACGACTTGATGTTGAATATTCACACTATGGGGAGGTGGTCTATCTGTTGAGTGTTTGTTCTAGGATCTGTCTAGCCAGTTCTCTTCACAGGGCTCCTACCTCCCCTTTATCCTGTCTGTACACCAGCCAGTTGGGAATATGTGGATTCATAATGTGGGTAGACCCTGAGGCCAGCTAGCTCCCCCGTGCTGCTCTTAGTCGTGCACGGGCCTTAAGGCCAAGTCAGTAACAGCTTTCCCAGGGCCAGGCTTGCTCACTACATGGTGCCCAGGTCGGCCTCCCTGGAAGATTAATCAATTCTTATATTTTACTCTACATCAATAGAGTTTGTTCCCCACTTGGGGTTGATCCCAGGTAATTAATTCTGGCATCTCTCAAGCTGACCTGGCAGTAATTCAAGCATGGGGTTAGACCCCTTCTTAAACAATCAATCAACAACAATAAAGAGAAGGCAAACATGCATCAATTTTCCTTGCTTAATCAATTCTCAAGCATTCCTTCTGAAGAGGGGTCTTTAAGTCTGTGGCCCGTTCTGAGCCCCAAAGTCTTTAGCAAAAATGGTAATTAATTTTTAAAGGAAACAAAAACAGCAGGACTTCACCACACCCGGGTCCCCAGGCTCCTGCAGCTGCCCAACTCACATGCACTGCTCCCAGAGTCCCGGTGCCACTATCACATGACGCCTCTCACTATGTAGTTGAAGATGACAGCTAGCTGGAGACCTGGAGAGGTCTTCAGGCTGTGAAGATGCTGATAAACTTCTGTGGAAGCTCCTCTCACCACTTGGCTGTCGTCCACTCCTTGCCTGGAAACATTTCCCTCTTCACCACAGTTACTATTGAGCATGCTCCAGACCACAAAGTAGGTCAGTACCTCCTCTGGGGTCATAGATTCAACTGAACTCCACTGACCATATCTGCAGTTACTCACACTTATACAAACTATAAAACATAACATAGGCAACTGAAAATGGGAGACAATTCTTACAGGAGACAGTGGTACAATATTGTCTCTGCCATCTGTCCATCTTCCTTCATGATGGAACTTACTAGCAAGTACTCTGCAGGGCAGGTAGGGAAGATTTTTTTCCTCTGTACTGTGACTTTAAGTTGAGTTTTGGGTGCCAGTTTTGCTACCCCCTCCCAACAATTGTCAATAAATCATCAAGAATCTGGACCAGAGCTGTACAGAAAATGATTTTCCCATCTTGCAAAACACTTTGTGATTTCAAATATTTTCCTGTTCTGGGCAAAGACAAAACCAAGAGCCTTCACATTTTTCAACCCCTCCCCACACTCCACTGAAAAAAAAAAGAGAAAAAGAGAGCCTGGAATAGTGAGTGGTCAAGGACTCGTGTGCTTGATGCAGACATGAGACCAGAAGCAAGGTCTCCCACGCTCCAGTGAGCACCCTAACTACTTTGTCTCTTTTATTTTGACCAGAAATGCCTGGACCTCAGCGACCTTTCCTGATGATAATCTTGGCAAAACTGATACATTCCTGCCAACAGGTTCTGTTTCAACACATCAGCATTTCTGATGAAAAACCTTTTCATCACAAAATTCCTGATGAGCTTTATCCTTTGCATGCTGACATCCTTACACAAGCTGATGAATTCCTAGGATGTACATGGAATGCAGGATTGGGCCCCATGTGGTTAAGCATTACCCTTTTCTAAAGTTTTCTTTATTTAAATGTTACTTCCCTTGTATCCAGAACAAACATGCATCACCATGAAAAGAACCCATTAATACATCCAATACTTTCCTATTAAAACTACCATGATCTCACCACTTCCAAAGCCCATAGGAAATTTAAGCACAACTCAAGAGGACAGCACTGAAGGATCCAATTTAAAACCCACAAAAGCTGGGAAATGTCTGAGCAAAGGCTGCAAATCTGGGCTTGGATAGAAAAGGGGCTTGCAATGAGATGTAATAAAATTATTCCCGGCTGCAGCCTGCAAAGAGAAAGCCTCCCATTCAGCAAACAGGAAATCCCAGAATTTATAGATGACCCCGTTACAAAGCAAATGTTTTGGAACAAATCATTCCTTCTCCAAATGCCTGTTTTCCACTGGTTTCTCTCCCCTGCTTTCTCCCTGGTAAGGACCACAGCAACACCTTCTGGTTGTACTTGGTAGTGAAGCTTCAGTGCGTAACACCCATAAGCACTGCAACGTTCACTTCAGGAGAGTGTATGTGCGTGATATTTAGAACATTGAATCCCAGCTCCACCCCAAACTCTAAACATTTCCCCCATGTACAGCTTTAAAATGAAGACCACCAGATAGAGGACAAAGCCACTAGTAGTCTGCTAACTCCTACAAACTGCTGAGAAGAATTGGGAGAAGCAGGGAAATAAGGAAAAGCAGTAACTAAAGTAGAATGAAGTAGAAAGGGAAGCTCTCACCAAGATAGCCAAGCAGACGTGGGAGAAAATTGGAGGAAGTACTGCCCTGACCAAACCAAGACAGATAGGAAAGCTTTTATTTTATCTCACCTATCCCCACTCCTTTCTTTAGCCTACAGCCCGTGCTGGTAGGAGCTAACGAATGCATCTCATTCAACACTAGCTGTCCATAACCCCCCACAGTACACTTCAGGGAGAACAGAAACATTCAGCACTGTGCTAGGGTTTTCAGAACAGGTGGCATCTTACTCCAGTACTGCAAAATATCATGTCCTTTCCCTTACTGCCACAAAGTATATACGAGTGTGTGTGTTATGAACTACAGGTTCCACAAAGGTGGCTTTCTGTATCCTTTCAGATGAATAGAAATGCCAGGATGTGCCATGTATAGTATATCAAAAAAGAACAGAAGCATGTGTTCCCTGAAGAAGTGTCCAAATGCCCGCTAACATTTTAGTGGGGCTTATGGATTTAGCACCTGGTAGCACAGAAACTAAATATTAAAAAGTTTCTTTCTTTTCCTCTTGTTTTCTTCTCATTCCTTCTCACTCCCCTTATCAAATAAAAACAGCAAAAAATGATTATAAAGGGAAAAATAAAATAAGTTTAAAAAAAATCTCAACAGCTATCAAATTACCTGGATTTTCTACACACGTTTTTAAAGATCTTCAATAAATCTTTCTGTAGAGACTTTTTAATGTAAATAGTCTCCCATGGGAAGTCATCAAGGCTCAATCACTAAAGGTATTCAAGGGAATGTTAGAGTAATACTTACAGAAATCAGGAGAAGAGGATTTCTAGAGTGTATGAGGGGAGCATGTGCTAAATTAAATGGGGCCATGGGACCATCTCTAAAATATTATTCAGAAGTGGCTCTAAGATTATCCGTGGTTTATTTATTTATTTCTCCTTTTAAATCCTTTCTCCAGAGTCAACAACTTGCCTGAGTCAGTTTTTGTTAGCATCCACTCCCTTGCTTTTTTAGATGCCAAACGAGCAACTTTAAAGTTTATTTGGATGTAAAATAAACCCAGGGATAATATTAAAGTTTCTCCCTATACCTGCAGTCCTCAAGACCAGGATCCCCCCATTTTTCATATACTACACTCTCTCCGTGTTAATAGGCTTTGTTCTTTGATAGATTGTCTGTGAAGTCTCCGCTGACAGGTTGCAAGCAGAACGGTAAGCTCTGGTTTGAAATGGGCTAGAATTGCCAAGTTTGAATCTAGATTTGGATCCGAAGGGTCCTAACAGTTGGAGAGCGCAGAATGTGATTTCAAGGTCTGTTCAGAACCATTACTTAGTTTAGCAAGTACATTAAACTCTGTGGGACAAATTCTACCGCCATTTACAGTGGTGTAATTCTGTAGCTGATAGACCTATACTAGATTTACAGTAATTTTAGTGAGCGTAGAATGTGGCTCCATATGAACTGTTTGTAAAGCTCCATATGGCCCACAGAGCTACAGAAACAACCACCATGTCTTAAAAAAAATCAGTTAACCACCTTGCCTGCTTTCTGCCTTCCCACTTGAGTCCTCCCCCAGACACATACATATTCAAGATAATAAAATCAAAAAGAAAATGAAAGGGGTATAAGATCTCTAGAGCTATAACCAGTCTGTTGATATTGCTTCTTGCCAAATGAATCATCTATGTGATTATTGCCATCAGCTTAAGAATTTGATCAGTTTTTTTTAAGTTAATATGCAAAGAAATATATCAAAGTTTTTCAGTTTTGTGGCTGTTCTGAACAACTTGTATACGTTCTCAAGCTGTTGTGGGCCCGGTTAGACTTTACACAGAGTTCTTCCTACATGAAACCTGCAGGCTCAGGCCAATACTGGGAATTTATTTACATGTGCACAGCTGAATAAGAGAAAGGTGGGAAAAAGGCTGGAATTCTCAGGAAGGCTTAGCATTGTCAACTAAGGACAGATTTCCAGAAAAACTCAGCTTCCCTGTGTAAGTGGTCACACTTTCAAAAGACTCTAGCAAAAGGAGAGTCTGGCATCGCTTGAAGTTCTGAGTGTACAACCAATAAGCAGAGATGGTGAGCCTGTGTGGCAGGGGAAAGAGCCCTCCTTTGGGTTTTTCTCTTGTATGCCATCAGAAAATATGCTATGAGCAGGGATCCTGGTTTTCTCTTTTTAAAAATCGCAAATTCTCTGATTAAAAACCCCAAAATCCACAGTTAAAATGAAACATCACCACACACACACACACACACACACACACACACACACACACACACACACACACACACACACACACACACACACACACACACACACACACACACACACACACACACAGAGCTCCATTAACCAGCACCTTACAAGCTGGCATGCTCTATTAACTGGTATGCCGGCTTGTAAGGTAAAGTGAAACCGGAAGTGCCCACCGTGGCACTTCTGGTTTCTCCGAGCCCCACAACGCTGGGTGAAGCAGCTTACACTGCTGAGCCCCCACGGCCCAGGGGTATAACAGGCTGTGCAGGGCCCACCTCCCTGCCCCACAGGGCCTGCAGGGCCCATGGGAGGAGCAGTGATGGTGCGGGAGGGGCGGCGATATCCTGGACAAGGCGGGAGAAGTGGTGGCCCAAACAGGCAAGGATGCCTGTTCGGGCTGCTCAGTTAACCGGCGTATTTTGTTATCCATCATCCCCCATTCCCGGGGGATGCCAGATAACAGGGCTTTTACTGTATATCTATCTATCTATAGGTATCAATTGAACACAATGTTTTATTGATATATTTACAATTTTAAATTAATTTGGAAGCCTACCAATGCCTGAATCACTATAATAAAATAAGTTCTAAGTACCTGTGTGTTTTGGTATTTGATTTGGGGTTTTTTATCATGGAAAATCAGAGCTCCCCCTGCCCCTTCACTCACCAGGATGCAGGTCCAGGCCCCTAACTCCCCACCCACAGCGACCCTCACGCTGCCGGCCCTGCCAGATGGGGCCCTCAGCTGCCAGGTAAGGGACCGGGGTCCTGGGTCCACAGCCCCCTGCCCCCCCACAGCAGCACCCAAACCCTGGCTGCTGACTGTGGTAAGTGGCAGCTGCTGCAGTGGAGTGGAGCACAGAGCCTGGCTCCCCCTTCCTCATGGGCAGCACGGCCAGAGAAAAGTACATGGCAGAAGGAGGGCGGGTGCAGGCTGCCTGCCGAGGGCTTGGGCTTCCTGCCCTGCTGCTCTCCCTTGGGGCCTCAACGGGCCAGCGGGCAGGACCCAGCATAGCAGGGCAGCGCTGGGCCAGGCAGAAAAGCTCGTTGCCGCTGCTGGGAGCTCTGCTCTGCCATGGTGAGGTATTGTCTGCTTGCCCAGCAGCAGCAAAGGGCACAATGCTGCAATGACATGCCCACTGCTGCCGGGTGGGCAGGGGACACTTTGCCAGGCTGGTGCATGGCTTGCAGTGGCAAGGAGCTTCTCCACCCAGCCCAGCACTACCCTGCCACTCTGGGTCCTACCCATTGGGCTGCAGAGGCCCTGGGGAGAAGGCAGTAGGGCAGCCTGCACCTGCCTCCACCCTTGCCCCATTCACAGATATGAGAGGCACATGTCCCCTGTACCCCCCGCTCCAGGAGCTTGTGCAGTGGCGGGGAGCCAGCCCCACCCCATCCACCCCCCAGATGAACTGCCCATGTCTTCATCCTTCTCCACACCAGGGCCCTGTGGCCATGCATTCCAGCCCCGGGCCCCGGGCCCCGGGCCCACAGCCCCAACCCTGCCCAGCTCCCTCCTTCCCTCGCTCCCTCCCTCGGGAGTCTTAATACTCCCTCCCCCCCCCAGACTTACCTGACAGAGCTACTTTCCAGGCTGCCTGGTGGTCATGTGCATGTGTTAGCATGCACATGAACATGATGATCCCGCCTGACCGCTGTCCTCCCGGTCCCCACAGTCCCCCCAGCCCCTTGCAGGCTGGAACTCTGCTAGCCTGCAGAGAGCTCTTTGCAAAAGTAGAAAATATGTGTTTCTCCATTAAAATGAAAAATCCACATTTTTCTCTGTTAAAAGGGAAAATCTGTATTTTTTTTCTGTGGGAAAAGGAAAACCTGAATCCCTGGTTATGAGTCTGTTTTCCATTCTGTGTACCTTTATTAACAAAGCCAGACCCTAAATACTAACCATGGTATTATATTATGCTGGGTAGTCAAATCCCAAACTGACTGAAAAAGGCTGCAGAAAGATTTCACAAAGTTAAGTGAATGGGCAAAAAGTAGCAGATAAACAACAATGTTGACAAGTTCAAGGTAATGCACACAGGGAAAAGTAATCTAAATTATAAGTACCCAGTGTTGGGATCTGAACTAGCTGTTACAACTCAGGAAAGAGACCATTATAGATAGCACTCTGAAAACATCAGCTCAGTGTGCACCAAAAAACACACACACAATAAAATGTTGGGCATCACTAAGAAGTAAATTGAAAACAACATCATGACTCTATACAAATCCATGCTGCATCCACATATTGCATACTGGGTGCAGTTCTAGTTTCTATATCTCAAAAAGGATTCAGAAGAATTGGAAACCAAGGTACAACCAAGATGATCAAGGGGATGGAGCAGCTGCCATACTAGGAGAGACAAAAAAGGCTGGGACTCTTCAACTGGGAAAGAAAAAGGCTAGGGAGGATATGTTAGAGATTCATAAAATCATGAAGGGTATGGGCATAGGCCATAGGGAGGGCCGTCTCTAGGGGGGGCAAATTGGGGCAACTGCCGCGGGCCCCACAGAGCCAGGCAAAGCAGCTGCAGCCCCTCCTGCAGGGACTGCCTAGTGCTGGTGACTCTGCACCACTGTCACCGCTGTCTTTATGTATGGCTGCTTGCTACCCCCCTCCCCCTCCACAACTGGCAGCAGCTTCTTTGCATCTGGCCCCTGCACAGGCTGATTTGCCCCAGGCCCTGCACCCTGCTAGGTTCATCTTTGGTCATAGGGCATCTTTACAGGTGCTCCCAGGGGCCGGGGGGGGGCAGGCAGGGGTGCTCTCAGAGGTCGCTCTAATTAAATCACCAACAGTGTCTCATGTATCCAGTGTTCCACGCTTTAAAATGGCAGCAGAGGTGTTTTAACTACAGCTCGTTCAACGAGCTTTAGTTAAAGTGCCTCCACCACCAATTTGAAGCTCAGGGATGATGAATACACATGATACTGAAGCTGCTGGAGCATGCTAATTAATCAAGTCTGCTCCGATGCATGCTAATTAAAACACATCAGAGCAGTTGTCTAGCACATGCCCTGGTGCCCAAAGTGACTAGGGAACCGTTATTCACCAAATCTCAGAATACTAGAACTGAGGGGGCATCCACAGAAATTGCAGGAGACAGGTTTAAAACAAACAGGAAGTTGTTAGAGGCAGCTAGTATAGCCAAGTTCAAAAAGGGACTAGTCACATGAGTGAGGATGTGAGTTTGGCACTAGACAAAGTGCTAAATCATTGTTTTGGAACAGGTGGGAATTATACCTGCTCATGTGACTATTGGGCTATACTTTTATCTGTGCAACAAGATATAGCGATTGAAGGTTGGGAATTTATCCACAACTGCCACAAAACCTGTTTTGTATTTTAAGATGAAATTGGATGTACTGTACAGCACAGTACAGTACATGCTTCACCAGAGCAAATAAGATCCATTGATCTCCTTGTGGACGTTCAAACTGACACACGGATGGGATTCTCTCTAAACAGGGGCCTTGTGTGAACAACTTATTCCTGAACTGAAGTGAAGGTTTGAATGGGTCTCTGTCATATTTCTGTAAATATGTCCCCACATAGCATGGACTTATAATGCCCAGAGAAACACTCCATCCAGATTTCTGCATGGGACTTTGTAACTAATGGAAGATATTCCATTATAGACTTTACACAGAGCCCAGCAGATAGTGAGCTAGGAATCTGGGACTTTTTGTCAATGGTGTGTGACTATTCATATACTACTGACATGAACGATAAAGCAAACAACAGTGGCCACGTCTATGAGGCACTGACTGCGCAGTAGCCCCATACTATGCAGTAGCATGGCGTGACAAAACCGTGATACAACGCTACTGCATAGTAGTATTAGGCTACTGCACAGTAGAGTCACAAAAAAGGTGTTCGTTGGCACTACTGTGCAGTAACTCAGGTTACTGTGCATTCATTTAGTACTTGTTTCTTAGGGCTGTGTGAAGCTTCAGTCCCTGATTTGATTTGGCAGAGATTCAGCCCGATTCAGTGACTGAATCTCCAAATCCAAACTGAATCAGAGGACCCTTTAATTTCTCCGAATCACATTGGAGAGATTCGGAAAGATTCGGAGATTCAGACAGAGACACAGCTTTAAATGTTTCTCCTACATACCTCAAGGTATGAGGCAGCTCATGAACGCTGCGATACTGGGGCACACGGAGTGTCCCACAGGAGCACAGGGGGCTTTCCAGTGCGTTTGGCAGTAGGCCCAGAAGTGGACCAGAAACACTTCTGGTCCACTTCTGGGTCTGCCGGGGAGAATGTGGGGGTCCCTCCCGTAGCTTCCTGCCTCAGTGATTGGTGCCTTCTGGGTCTGGGGGGAGAACCCGGGGTCCCCTTGTGCCAATGTGCTCCCTGGCAGAAACGCTTCCAGTCCACTTCTGGGTTCATCACCAAGCATGTGGAGGGGCCCCCTGCACTTCTGTGGGACACTCCATGCACCCCAGCATCACAGCATTCACAAGCTGTGCTGGTACCTTGAGGTATGTAGAAAAAACTTTTAAATCTGTGTTTAAGTCAAAATCACTGATTCTTCAAATCAGCATCAAATCTTCAGATTCAGATTTGGCTGAATTGAATCAGGGACAGTGATCTAAATCAACTAATGAAATCACTGTCCCTGGTTCGGTCCGAATCCAAATCAAATGAGGCCCACTTTGCACACCCCTACTGTTTTTACAAGTACTAAATAAATGTGCAGTAACGACTGTGCAAGTGCGCAGTAGTGTCTCACTTAGATACAGCCAGTGAGTCACATTAGCTGGTCTTGGGGCATGGTGGCCAGAAGTTTCCAGTTCTCTAGGACACAGCAAAGCAGCCCTTTAACTTGCTCAGATTTCTCTGTCCTTCCCAGACCAAAATATCATTTGGATTTCTATGCAATTGCATCATGGAGTGATTCCCATGATCCCATGCTGCACTTGCACTGCTTTCCAGACAGCCTGTACCTAGAGAGTGTATTGCTATACAGAAAGGGTATTTGTATGCTTCCCTCTCTGATGGCATTTTGTCAACTCAGAACCACTACTCAAACTTCCGGCCATCTCCATGTTCCTCTCTGGAAGCTTGGTTGTTATTAAGAAACCAAATGGCACTGGTCAAAAGTCTCTGCATTGCTGCATATCACTTTTAAAATATTCTGTAGTATACAGAAAGGTGGACTGGGAGTAGAGAGAAAATGCAAAATGACTGGGCTGTCCTATTGCTTATAATGTAACTGTAGCTCTTTCTCTAATCTGAGTGATAGTAGATTTGAAAACAGAGCAAATAGCCTCCTCTCCAAATCCTGTAAACAAATCCACAAGCGACTCAAATTCATTGCTGAGATATAACCATTTGGGAGTCTGGGAGCCCTCTTCTCAATGTGCTGCACCTTTAAATGACTAACTTTTCTTTACTCATTTGCTGAAAAAGCAGCTGCTTTGTTCTTAGAGCTCCTACAACCTATTACAAAGAAAATTCACTCTCCCTGGAGGATTTTGTTGCTATTTACCTTAATTTAAAAGGAAGTTTTAAAACAAGTATTTTTAGACTGAAAGCACATGGCTGTTCTTTGTGTATGCGAAACAGAACAGCTACCATGGAAACAACATATATTAACTCTTAACATTGCAAGGCAGCCATAACTATAAAAATGACTGCTGTCTCTTCATAAGCTACAATAAGATCTGTAGTCTGGTCTTAAGATAAATACATTTTCGCATCAACCTGTTTTGGTGCCCAGACTAATGCTGAGGTTAGGAGACTAAGTGTCATAGGGAAGCAGCTTAGCAGCAGGACTTACTTTAGGGGTGGGGGACAGAGAGAGAGAGAGAATTTATGGTCAGAAAATGAAAATGGATTTTGAAAGGGGTTTACTTCACTTGTTATGCAAAAGTTACTGGTGCTAAATGGGAACAGAGGCCTCAGCTGGGAGAGGTTTCAGGAAAGATCAGGCAGTTGGCTATGCGTTTGGGAAAGTACTGTAAAGTCTATGAGGAAGATATGTCTGGGTTGACATTAGAGTATTTTGTTAATAATCCAGTTCCTAAGATGTGGATGGCTTCATAGTTTCATAGGTGGTAGGGTCACAAGGGACTTAAGCAGATCATCTAGTCGGACCCCCTGCCATGGGCAAGAAAGGATGCTGGGGTCAAATAACCCCAGCTAGGTAGCTGTCTAGCCTCCTTTTGAAGACCCCCAGGATAGGGCTGAGCACCACTTCCCTTGGAACTTGGCTCCAGATCCTAGCTGCCCGGACTGTGAAGTAGCGCCTCCTGATATCCAGCCTGAATCTGCTCTCAGTCAAATTATGGCCACTGTTACTTGTTACTCCCCAGTAGTGCTCAGGGGAACAGGGGCTCTCCCATGGCCTGCTGGTCCCCCTTGGCAAGTTTATAGACGGCCACCAGACCCCCTCTCAGCCTTCTCTTGTGGAGGCTGAACAAGTTCAGGTCCCACAGCCTGTCCTTGTAGGGCCTGCCCTGCTGCCCCCTGATCATGCGAGTGGCCCTCCTCTGGACCCTCTCCATGTTGTCCACATCCCTCCTGAAGTGCGGTGCCCAGTACTGGATGCAGTACTCCAGCTGTGGCCTGACCAATGTCGCACAGAGGGGGAGGATCATCTCCTTGGACCTGCTCGTGATGCATCTATGGATGCATGACAAGGTACAGTTAGCCTTCCTGATCGTGTCCTCACACTGTCGGCCCATGTTCATTTTGACATCAATAGTGATTCCAAGATCCATCTCTGCCTCTGAGCTGACAGGAAGGGAGTTCCCTAGCCTGTAGGTATGGTGCTGGTTCTTCCTCCCCAGGTGCAGCACCTTGCACTTGTCCGTATTGAAACCCATCCTATTCTCATCCACCCACCTCCGTAACCTGTCAAGATCTAGTTGTAGCCTCTCCCTCCCTTCTAGCGTGCCCACCTCTCCCCACATCTTAGTGTCATCTGCAAACTAGAACAAGATGTTTTTCACCTCCTAATCCAAATCGCCGATGAAGATATTGAACAGTGCAGGCCTGAGGACCAAGCCCCACTGCTCACATCTCTAAAGGTCGAATATGACCTGTCCACCACCATTCTCTGGGTGTGGCCCTCCAGCCAATTTGTGACCCGTCTGACTGTGTAGGCATGGTGGTTGTGGCATCTCAGTGAATGGAGGAGGGGGAAAAAAGGGTCATTGAGACATGAGCTGAAGAGAAAAGAAAACACCACTGAACCCCAATTTAAGATTCAGGAAAAAGAAGGGCCAATTGTGAAGCCTAGGTCTGGATGCTTTGCTGAGCCTTGTATAACAAAAAATTGTATTTACCCACTAATGCAGCTGAATTTGTTCTATCAGTGATGTAAGCAAGGATTTAGACAGGACTTGAGTTGTTTTACTGCTTGTGAGCTTTTCAGAGTTAGATATCACAGTGGCAAATAGATGCCTAGCTTCTATCTTCAAGTGAAACTATTCCAGTTGGGAATAATGCATAAGAAAATGTCTAGTGTAGATAGTTTTCCTACAAGTTTTATGGAAAAGCTGGGTCTCATAAAATCATTTTATCCTCCACAGTTAGTGTCTTGCTTTCCTCAAGCTCATCTGAAGTGGATAAGATCCCTCAAATGTGGATAAGCAAACCTTTCCCCAGAGATCTTCACTCAGACCTTGAAGCAGGCCTTTGAGCTGTACTGAAGTTTGGCAATATCCTCATCTAATCATACACTATTTCTCATGTTCCTCTGCACAAATAGGTTCCTTATGGGACTAGAAACAGAAAAAGCAAAATACCAGTGCTAGAGAGAAGGCTATTCACATGCTACTATTACCTTGACTAGAAACCAGGAGTGCAGTAGAACTGAAATTATTTGTATCTGGGTGATTCACAACCCCCATAGTTTGCAGCAATTGTCAAATTAAAGATGAGACTGTAGCAAGTGCTACATCCCAGGGGTAGTCACGGTGCCCCCTTGTGGCTGCTCAGCCCTTGCCAACCTGGTTCCCTTTGGGTGCTCTCCCTTTCACTCACCTGCTATACCTTGATGTTAACTTTTAAGGTGAGGGAGGCCCCAGGGCTTCCCACACCTGGTCTTACTCTTATGACTACGGGTACCAGTGATCATTGCCTTAAGGGCTAATTACATGGGCTATCTCCTCCCCAATACCTACTTCATACCTCACAGATGACATGCTAACACATGCCCTTCCTGGGCTACAGACTGCCACCCCAATCTTTGCTTTTCCTGGGCTATGGTCTCCTTGGCCACCTCAGTCACTATGACCCCCAGTCTTTGGCCTCTTGTTATGGGCCCTGGCCCTGCTTCTAGGTCAGATGAGATTCCTGGGCTCCTCTGGACTTGCCGGTCTCTAGCTGTGGCTCTGCTTAGCCTTCGGGTCCTCTCTGGGCCCTGGCCTCACTCTTGGACCAGCAAGACCTTCAGGCTCCCTGGCCCTCCCAAGCTACAGGCTGGGGCTGGGGCTGGGGTGGGGACTGGTGCCAGGAGCCCCTACCTTGCCTGTCTTGGGCTGCCCATGGCACTACTGGGCAGCAGGTGGCACCAGTGATGACTGCACAAGGCCCTGCAGCCCCACCTCCTGCATCATTTTCCCTTCAGCACATCTCTCTGGGGTAGAAAAGGGGATGTGAGGACACAAACTGGGCCACAGTGACCTGTGAGCCAGGGTGGGGAAGAGCAGGGGCATGTGTGTGTGAGGGATGGTTTGCCAAAATACAGGTTCACCCAGAGTGTCATATTCCCTAAGGTTGGTTCTGCCCATTTTTACAAAAGGCTAAGGGTTACCCAGCCCTGCAAAGTATTT
The DNA here is from genome assembly GCF_052110815.1 of Crocodylus siamensis. Taxonomy (NCBI): domain Eukaryota; kingdom Metazoa; phylum Chordata; order Crocodylia; family Crocodylidae; genus Crocodylus; species Crocodylus siamensis. The sequence goes on from NC_143403.1 coordinate 52,805,591, forward strand.
GCTTCTACCATGCCACAGTTCTCAACAATAGAGGTTGATTTTGAGACATTTTATATTCAAGAAATATGTACATATTTCCGACTTTTGGTTATTTATGTAAGCTAAGCTCAATTTTGGGGGGTAAAGCGTCTACCCCTGAGGATACGAGGGTGATCCAAGCTGACCTTGACAGGCTCAGAGAATGGGGAGATGAAAACCTGATGGTGTTTTACTGAAAAATGCATGGTTCTCCACCTTGGGAGGAAAAACGAGCAGCATGTTTATAGGCTATGCTGGCTAGCGCTATGGACGAAAAGGACTTGGGGGGTCATGACTGACCACAAGATGAACATGAGCCTTCAGTGTGATGCTGAGGCTAGTAAAGCAAGCAAAACCCTGGCTTGCATTCATAGATGCTTCTCAAGCAAATCCCGGGACGTGACATCATTCTCCCCTTGTACTCGACCTTGGTGAGGCTGCAGCGGGAGTACTGCGTCCAGTTTTGGACTCCACAATTCAAAAAGGATGTGGAGAAGCTTGAAAGAGTGCAGAGGAGAGCCACGTACATGATTAGAGGTCAGGAAAACAGACCTTATGATGAGAGCCTGAGAGCTATGGGACTCTTCAGCCTGGAAAAGCGTAGGCCCAGGGGTGATCTGGTGGCCACCTATAAGTTTATCAGGAGCACTCATCAGGATCTGGGGGAACATTTGTCCACCAGAGTGCCCCAAGGGATGACAAGGTTGAACGGTCACAAACTCCTCCAAGACCTTTTCAGAACTTCTTTACTGTCTGAACCACCAAAGTCTGGAATAGACTGCCACCAGAGGTGGTTCAAGCACCTACTTTGAACACCTTCAAGAGAAAATGTGGATGTTTATCTTCCTGGGATCCTATGACCCCTGCTGACTTCCTGCCCCTGGAGCAGGGGCTGGACTCGATGATCTTCCGAGGTCCCTTCCAGCCCCAATGTTTATGAAATCTATGAAATTCTAAGTCTCATAAGGTCCATCAAGTCCATCACTTGACTTCAGTCTGAACTTCGTCCCTCTTGCTGAATGTACCATTCCTCATTTGCTCTCTCAGTACAACTGACAGAGGAGAATCTGAAATACAGAAACATACCAATTGCATATCAACACAACAGCTGCATATTTTTGTAGAACATAGATGTAAGATGAATATGGGATGAGATGCCTTAAATATATTTGTTTTCAGGTACATTGTTAAAATGAAAGAAGATTCATACAATTCCAACGCTAATTTCCCATCCTTTTCAGGTAGGGTAGCAAACTTGCTATCATTGGACTATCCTTGTGTCTGAAATGGATCCATGTTTGTACACAAGCAATATAATGTCTTCCTATCTTTTCAGAAAACTAACAGCATCGGTTTTTCACTGGTCCTAATTCCTCACTGTCCTGAGATCTCTCCTCATTCCTTTTGTTCACACATCTTTAATATAACCGAAAACATTTGGTCTTGTCCATGCAGAGATATGATGGGTTAATGAAGTACAATTTTTAAGGCTGCAAAGGTCTATGTGAACAGTAAATTTTAGCTAAACTTAAATTAATTAGCAATCAGAAACAAATCAAAGACCCTCCTACAACAAAATTAAAATAACTACATGAGGGAAACCCTCTGCCTACCAGCCATATGTAAAACACTATGCTGATCCAGATGTTCAGAACTTATCCCATTGATGAGTTCTGAACCTCTGAAACTACTAAATATGCTGCATAGAACAGCAGGTTGGAAAGGTAACAAGCTATCAATGGGTACCCAAGAGAGCCAACCTTTCCTTTCTGTTTACAAAAAGATTCATGAGAAATAGATGGAACTCTTGCGTGGTAAATCTCAAACTCCATGTACTGGTTTAGAAAGCAATGATATGGGGGAGGAATGTATTATGACTCATCTAGAAGTAGAAATCTGGAGGATGAGTCCATCTCATTCCCTGCTAGCGATAAATCTATAGGGTATTTTTTTAATAAATCTTGATATTGGGTGGTAAGATTTTTCTTTTTAACTATGACTGTGCAAGGAAAATCTCCAGATTGCATATTGCTGTGTCAATCCAGTGTCAGAGGAGAGAAAGAAAAACTTCTGATATTAGGCTTCAGCTGATACTTGATTGCAGGTATAAACATTACAGGCTGCATCAGCAAAGCAGCAGAAAGTCAGTCATAAACCTCCCAAGAGGGGCTTTACAGGGAAGGCTGACAAGGCAAGTTCAGAGCCAATGTGTTACTCAGAGACATCCTGAGCAGCTAAAAATATACAGCAGTATTTATGGAGAAAGCCAAAGGGAAAGCCAACTCAAAGGAAGAGGGTAGGGGAACATAATAGAAAAATCCCAGACTGCCCAGTTGAGGGAGATGATGTGTGTGTGTGTTTAAGCAGGTTAGCCACCCATGCTGGTTACTGTGGCAGTAGGCAGCTCTTCACTCCTGATGCTGAAACTGTCTTTAGATGCAAGAGGGGTTGTAGACAATGGCCCATGGCAAACATTACCCAACCATCACCTTTAATAATCTCTCTATGCTTGAGCAGGTCCTGCCCCTTCATAGCCACTAGTAAAACCTGATCCCTTTCATTAATAAAATCCCTACAATTCCTTCTTTCATGCCTCTCAAAGCCATTCACAAGCAAGAATTAAGCCTCAGAACATTGCTGGTAAGTATAGGTACCTCAGAACTTTGTAGGTAACTGTTCCTAGTTTACAGAAAGTTAAAAATCATATCAAGAAGTCAAGAGATTTGCTCAGGGCTACATGCACAGTCTATGGCAAAGACTAGAGCAAGATGTCATAATCACAAGTCTCAATCCCCCTGCTCTAACTGCTAGACCACATACAGCCATGGCTAGAATATATTACTGGTGTTTGGACTTTTGAAAGCCTGCCTGAGCACCTAAACATCTGGCCTCAAAGTGGGAATTGCTCTTACTCAATTGGCAAAAAATGCCACCATAAAATGTAATATAAATTAGTTTGTCTTGCAACAGCTTTCGTATTGGTGATTGTAAGAGGGCACCTGATATGGGGCCTGTTCCAGAGGGGAAAGGGGATGTGCCACCCGGAGAAAAAAAAGAGGACTCACTTGCAGCCAGATCACAGCCAGAGAAGCAGAGCAAAGTGGAGCCCTGGGAACATAGGTGTTCCCAATGAAGTTCTGCCCTGGCTTTGGCAGGGTCACACTAGAGAGCAGGGTCAAGGCAGACTGGTTTTTGAGGAAGAAGCTGGAAGGTAAAAGGGGTAGGGGAGAGGAAACAGTTTGCTCCTGGGGCCAGGGTCAGCTGGAGAGGATGGAGCTGAGACAAGGAATGAAACTGGAAGTGTGAGCAGAGCAACTCGGAATGAAGTACTTACCAGGGGCCAAGGAGCAGAAGTGATGTCCAGGAAGAGCAGACAAGTGACGGTCCAGGTGAGTGCCAAACTGGGAAAGGGCTTCATCTGGGAGAGAGAAGACAGGAGAAGCTGGAATGAGGAGTTGCAGGGAGGTAGGCAAACTCCCCAACCCTCTTTATCCAGAAGGAATCCAGGGAAGAGGCCCTGTAATGAACTGTAGAACTATATGCATCTGCTTGAACTATGAAAGAGTCACCAAGGCCAGGACCCTGAGGATTTAAGGGCCAGCTCTCAAGGTCTGGTTGGCAGCAGGCTGCTGTTTAGTCCTCACTGGGGCTGTGAAGAAAACAGCTCAAGTCCAAGGGAGGACAGATGAATGCCTAGGGATAGTCGAGATAGGACAAGAAAGGAACAGGGGGATGCTTGTAACTTAGCTACTCACTCGAAAAGTGAGGCGAGAATGGAGGTCAGCTTCTACTAGTTACATAGGGTGAAATTGGGTAGGGTGTGCAATATACTTTAGAGAAGTGTTCCTAATACTATTTGATTAGACAATAACTATTTTAATCCATTGCTATAATGCAAAACCCCCATGCAATGTTCAGCACCCCCAAGTGGGCATTTTATGAAACTGTTACAGTAGTACGGATTCAGGCAGGATGGCAGTTTGACAAGGACTCAGAGAAACCTGTTTTGCCTTTCAGCAAAGCAGAGATACTTTGGAGGCTGAGGGAGATGAGAAGAGAAATGAAAGGTAGCAGGTCACATCCCAAGTGCTCAGCTATCTGGGAAAAACATTGTGAGTATTCATACCCCTGCATTTGCTTTAATTGTATCTGGTGATACACTCTGATAATGTAAGGTCAAGCTTCCTATTATGATTTAGGTTTTTCTAAAGTGCCCATTACTAGAGTACCGTACCACCAAGTAGGCTGTAAATGTAGCCAAGCAAATGGGCTTAGTCACTTTAGTGAATGCAAGATTATGAGGCAATATAGTACTGAGTGAGACACCTTGACATTTTGGGACATACAAGGTAATTTAGAATTATCTCATCGCAGTGAGGAATTCTAGTGGAAAGGAGAATGGATTAGTGCCTAGACTTAGAAACCAGTATGGCTGGAATCTAGAATTGCTTTTGCCACAGACTCTAAGGACATTTATAAACGTGCTCCAGGAGTGGGATGGGGAGGGGAAGCTTTAATTAGAGTGGCTCTGAGAGCCAATCTAATTACAATGCCCAGAACATCTCATGTATCAGTGTCCCTGCACTTAAAAATGGTGACAGGGGTGCTTTAACTAAAGCTTGTCAAATGAGCTTTAGTTAAATCACCCCCACCTTCATTTTTAAGCACAGTGACACTGATACACAAAAATGCTGGAGTCTGCTGGAGCACAGTAATTACCACGGCCCGGTGGACTCCATTAATCTAGTCTGCTCTGACATGCTGTAATTACAGCATGTTGAAGCAGCCTTGCTGCTCTTGTATAGGTGTCCTAAGGTTCCTGGTAGACATTATCCTTAAGACATGATTAACCAGATAATACCATCTTAAGTAGTAGCCTGGCCCCATGCCCATGCAATGAATAATGTGATAAAACAGGGAATAAGCCACAGTTATTATATAAAATTAATGTGTAATAACTTTGTGGCTGGTTCCCATTGCACCCAACTGGTTAGCTGATCGGAGCTCCCAGCCTCTGAAGTGCATCAGAGTCAAGGGCTCCAGTATGCCCCCAAGGTTGGGAGCACCAGTTAGCTGATCAATGCTCCCATTCTCTGGGGTGCACTGGAGCCCTTCACTCCAGTGTGTTCCTGAGTCTGGGAGCCCTGGTCAGTAGGTTGGCCTGGTCACACGTTCAATTTAAAGCATGAGAGAAACCAGCCACAAAGTTATTACACAAAGTTTATTGTACTGTGAATTGCATGAGCATATGGCTGGGTTACTGCTTAGGTTGTGTGGCTGGGTTACTGTTTTAGATTGGCATGTCTAGCCTTGGGAGCATAGTAAAGCTAGGGGCTCCCATGCATCCACAAGTCTGGGAGTGCAGATCAGTGGACTGGTATTCCAAGCTGGGTGTACCTGGACAGTGCAGAGGAGCCTAGGATCATGAACCTGGGCTCCCTCTACACCAGCAACAGGGTGTGATTGGGATCTGATCTCCAATTCATGATTGCCACTCATGCTATGCATGTGTGGTATGGCAGAAGGTGTGATTGCTGGGACCATGGATCAGATCCATTGTTCCTCTAATTGAACATTTGCCAGGTGCCTATGTCACCTTGAACAGATCACTGAGCCTCTCATTTTATTAGAGTATACACTAGGAATGATAACCTACCTCAAAGCTGTTCTGAGATCTAATTCCTTAATGTTTGTAAGACACTTTGAGATCTTACTGGGTGAAGGGCACAACTTTATCATTGTAATCATCCAAGCTAGTCAATAGATTTCACCTGTGGTAAAGAAAGACCTTGCACTGCTAGAAAATTTAATGCTACTGTTAAAGAACTATCCTGGGAGCGTGAAACTCATCGAATGAAGTCTAGAGTATAGAAAGATTGGGCTCTGGATAAGAACAATTGGGTGCAAATTTTCAAGTTATTGGCGCTATATAACTATGGAGCATCACGTATATTTTGGATAGTATTGCAACAGTCTTTGTGATCTTAAGTGGTCCCAGGTGGCTAGTCAGTCACATCATTAACCTGCCAGTCCCAGGAATGGATAACAGAGCTTGCTCACAAGTCAGGGTCAGAATATAGGCACGTGGGCAGAGCTGAGAGAGCCCAGCTAAGGTTTGACTGCAGGGACCTTTATAGAACAAGATGGGTACATTAACAAAGCCAAGTTGAAGAAATGTGTATGGCGCCTCTACAACCTATTTCATTCACATCAAAGCTAATCAGGCCTTATCTTCATAAGCAACAAATTCACACAAGTTCCAAAATAATGTGTCAACAGAACTGATTCTGAATATGACTGCATAAGATATCTTCCCTGCCCCCACTCAGTCAAATCCTTAGAGAGGATTTCAGTCCTTGTTTGCCTTCACTGTGGTTTCCTTGAAGTCTCAGCTGTTCGAGGGAAAGTAAATAGGTTTTAAAATTAATTATCAATTAAAATGAGGTTAATCGGCACCAGGCTAGTCATCTATTATCTTTGTAAGTGAGACAGTCCCATCTTCCTGAAAAACCATAGAAGGAACAAGGCCAATAAGACTCAGCAACAAAGCTTGTTCCCTCATGACCCTTGCTATGTTTTGGAAGAGCAGCTAAAATAAGCCCTAATCCTCAGCAACATCAAACAGTGTTAAGAACAGCTATATTTAACCCTTTGCTGTGCTATGAATATGCAGTCTGGACAGCAGGATTCATATATTGCCCTATACAGTAAATTATGCTAGCTTTAACAAATTAAATTGGTGGGATTTTACTACCCTATGAAACAAGGGTTTAACTACTCCAGGAATGCTAACTGCTGTTCAAAATATTTTATTACTTATAGTAGATTCATGTACTCTAGGCTTTTTTGGGGGGTCACAGATTGAGATTGTCTCAAAAATACAGCTGAAAGCATTTCAATTAGCTACAATTCTTCCCTTATATGAATTGCCTGCCCCATACCTCTGTCAATTGTTTGTCTAGTAAAGAAATTTCCCAATAGGGACCAGTAGGACTGCATTAGCAAAATGCCAGCAACTTTGAGATCCATACCTAATTTGCATACACTACCTACAATATTAGATAGAAAGTAAATTAATGAAAAGCTTAGAATATTTGTTTGCCTTATGTTCATTGTTATATTATTTTTACTGATGACACATGCAGTCTATGAAAACCAAAACCCAAGATAGTCTCTGTCCTACGTTAGAGCAATACCAGGCATGGACTTTGACCTAAAAAAAATATTCACCTTTATGGTTAAGAGAAGTCTTCTGAGCAGTCATTTAACTGTCTGTTTCCTTATCTGTAAAACAGGAAAAATGCTTCCACTATCATGGAAATTGTGAGGCATATAATTGTTTGAGATCATTAGAAAGCAGGTGTTGAAGAATGCAAAGTATATAGGGTTCGATCCAAATGCTACAGATACCAAAAGAATGACACCTGTTGATTTCAAATGGCTTTTTGTCAGGCTCCTCACAGATGAGAGGATGTCTGTGGACATAGAACAAGAAGCTTCACATGGCCCCTGGACTGCATGGGGGAACATCCTTCTCATCCTCTAGGGCATGTCTATACTGACTCACTGGTAAGCCTGGGACCGCCATTTAGTGCATCTACACGAGACGTCATAATGTGCAGTGGCCTATTTTACTGCACATTAGTGCATCATGGCAAAAACCATGCTAGTGAGCTAATGCACAGTAGAATAAGTTTACTATGCATTAAGCACCATAAAAAACCCCTTCACCTTTGCTACTGTGCAGTAGCATGGACTAATGCACCTGTCTGCAGTACCTAATATTAGAGGTACTAAATTTAATGCACAATAGGGGGCAGGATGGACATGCCCTTGGCCTTTTCTTGAAAGCTTAGTACTTGTTATAATGAGGGAAAGAGAGATTTTTCAAAAGCACAAGTGACAGTTATCCAATTCCCACTGATACTGATGAAAATGGGGCATCTTACTCTCTTATGTGCCTTTTAACACCTCCTTGGAATCAATACTGGACTTCAGAAAAACTCTAAGACAAGAGTTCAGGAGCTGCAGTGTGTGAATAGAGGAGACTCTGGTATATGCTAAACCTGATTATCTTCTACTGCTCTTCATTGCTTTCTAATCCAGGAAGCAGAATAAAATAGCCATGGCCCCCATCTTAAGCATCCCTTTGGCCTCTCTTTCCAGCAATTCTTTCCATCCCCATTTCAAGAGATCTATTAGTAGAGACAGTGTGTGCATGCACTAGACTCTCTTTCAAAATAATTATTAAAAAAGGAAAAAAAGACACAAGAACAATTTGTTCCAATCTGCTACTACTGCAAGTCGTTAGAGAAAGGCTCAGCTGTCACTGCCCTAATGGGCTTTATGCAAAAAGCTTCCTGCCAAGAACTGACATGTATTGCTGAGCCCTCCCCTTTGCTGAAGCTGGGAATGGGACTTGAAATAAATGGGGTTAATCTATATGATCCAGAGAATGGCATACCAGAGGACTCATAAAAGCAATAGAGTGCAAGATTGAAAAACCTTAATGCTCAGCTATGCACAAGGTGAATCTGGCCCTTACTAGTGATTAGGAGATACTATGGAGAAGCCTTGAGGGGCAGAGTTTAATGAGTCATGAAGTGTGTACACAATGGATATGGAATCAATTAACAGGATGGGAAGGCAGTGAGCTCTCTGGATTTCTCTCACACAGTGGCTTTACTCTGAGGAAGGGAGGCAGACAGAAAAAGACAGTGAGTTTGTGGTTGTGGAGAGGAAGGCCATATCAGGACCAAAGTTCAAACTCAGTTAAAACCACAGGGAAAATTCAGTTTTGGTAGCTTTGATCTGGCCCGTAGTAGATCCGTCTTAGGTGCCATATGGCCGTCCATCACACAGTATCTGGCTGCCTGGCATATTGCAAAAACACTCTGCAATTTGGTCAGATTAGTTTAAATGACAATCTCTTTTCAAGAGAAATCCTGGCATCCAGTAATGAAGGTATTACAGAATAGGACTGAGCTGTGTTATGAGTGTGGGAGACGAGGAGGAAGGGAAAGAGAGTCTGTAGTAAGATAACAAGAGGATAATATAGCGCTCAAGATTTGAACAGAGGTGAGGGTGAGATGCCATAGACAAATTGTGTTGGATGGAAATTTGTACAATGCTTGCTTATAGCAGTTGCGTTAATTCTCTCTCAGAACCCCAGAATTGCCACTTCAAAATTAAAAGGAAGAGGCTTATCTCTTGAACAATTTGATTTGCTCTGAGATCTCAAGCAACTAAGGCAGGAGCTGGAAGGCAGATGTGTATACCTGGAATGTCAATGTGACTTGAATTTCTGTATCCATTTATTGTCTCAACAAGTAGATTTGTAAAATGAAGCAGCAGAGAGGATGGGGGAGGGGGCAGACTGCATTGTGGCTGTCCAATCTTCATTTTTTTTAATATTCTGTTTAGATCTGGGTACTGTGTGCATTTCTGATATCCACGATACTGTAAGTTTAATCTTAATTTCAAACACTGCAGTTAATAACTAGGGGAGGCTGCTCCTTGATTTCCAAGTTCAAGATTTTTGAGCATGGCTATGAGTTTACAAGAGAAAAGGCAGAAGCAAGGTTAATTGTTATTTATGTGGGATGATAATCCCTCAGTGTAAGGCAGCAGCAGGCAATTATTTTGGCTGGAGGGCAACTTAATGAGTTTTGGTGAGCTGTCAAGGGCCACAAGGGTATCCTTGCCCCTTGACAGGCGCCCTGCCCCCTAGTCACCATCTTGGGACCAGAAGTCCTGCCCCCTAACCCCTGACCTTTGCCACTGGAAACCCCTCCCCTTGCTCCCAGAAGTATTCCTTTTAGGAAGGGGGTTTGCCACCTTGGAACTAGAAAAAAAACAAATTATATACTAAAAATCAAACATCCACAATAATGTGTTTATTTGGTTTTTTTTAAATTTTGTCCTGATTGGTGTGTGTTTGTGTTGTGTATATAGAGGAGATTGCATAACAGCTCAAAATGAAGTCTAACTCTTGTGTACTGTAGGGGGTGGGGGGGTATGAGTGGCTGGGTCTGGGGTTTGGGGGTGGGTGTGGAAGTGTATGTATGTAGGGTGTGGGGGAGGGTGTGGGAGTATGTGTGGATGGGGGGGTTTGTGCAGATGTGTGGATGGGTATGGAGTGGGGGGGGCGGTGGGGAGGGTGGCTGGGAGTGTTTGTGTGGGTGTGTATGTGTGGTGGGCTGTGTGCACATAGCAGTTGGTGGGGCTCCCCCCAGAGGCATGCAGGGGGCTATGTGGGGGAGGGAGAGGGTGGAGGCAGTGTTTGCATGTAGGGGAGGGTGTGGTTGTGGGGTTTGTGGGGGTAGGTATGAGAGTATGGTGGGGTGTGCATGGAAACCCCCTAAGCACACCCCCTTAAGCTGGTCAGTACCCTGTCAGCTGCCTGGGCTACCTAGAAAGGCAGTCCCACTGCAGAGCTGCCTAAACCCCACTGAGTGCCCAGGAGGTGACAGGATGCACCACAGCCAGGTGGTGCCTGGGCCTGGTGGGACAAAAGGACCCACCATGGACAGACAAAGTCACTCCATATTTTACCCATCCCTGATGTAAGGCCTTTTCTACATTAAAAAACATTACTACTGTACCTCCATGTCACAGGACACTAAGGTGCCTGCTCCTCTAAGAGCAGAAACTCCTGAGGAAAAAAGCCAGACAGAAGCCCACAGGTGCAGGTTACCATGCCAACAGGCTAATGAGCAAATTATCCTGCAGCTGCACCTGGTCAGCTGACCAGAAGAGGCAGGGCCCTGGGCATATATAAACCCCAGGGCTAGGACTACAGGAGAGTTCTCTGTCAGCAGCCAAGGGGAAAGGAGCTCCCAGAGAAACTCACCAGAGAGTTGAGAGGCTTGGCTGCCTGTTCTACTCTGGGTAGGATTAAGGGGCTCCAGGAACTCACCAGAGACCCTGGCTTATAAGGCACTTAGTGCTGTCAGTTTTAAAAGAACAGAGCACACCCTGAACCGCTTATATTATGTTATAACCCAGGGGCTCAGATTTTTAGTTGCTGTTTTACCAGTGGATTGGGCTGAGGCTACTGGGGAAGGAAGGGGCCTCATTGGGGGTCCCATGGTGGTGTGAGGACCCCAGTGCGGGGTGCCGAGAGAGAGATGGGGCTGCAGAAAGCCCAGCAATGACTGAAAGCCAAGTTAAATTAAGGCCTTGGGGGGAACAATGAGTGAATGCCATCTGCAAAGCTTGGGGCATGGTAAAGGGGTGGTTTTGGAGCCACGTCTCTAGCCCATAAGGCTGAGGGTGCCCATGAGTCATCCATTTTGAAGTGGGATGCCAAAGGGGTCTAAGAACCTGCAGGGTTCAGTGCGGTTCAGCAAGACCATGTCCACTATACAAACTCAAGGGCAGCCTCCTGATTTACTAAAATTACCAGCAAGATGTGGTGGGGGTGAGACCTGCCTGTTGGGCAGTATTGGCATAGTCAAGGAGCCCTAGGGGTATCACAGCCATCCCTGAGGACCCCATCCCATGACACTCCAGTAGAGTTGATGGGGCATAATTTTCCTAACGTAAAGACACTTTTACTTGTATAAAGGTGCTTTATACAAGCAAATGGGAAAGGAATTCTTCATATCTACTTCTTTATGGGAAAGGAAATACAACATACCAATATAAAACACTTTTTATACTACTCTAATTGCATCAGCAACAGAGTTCATACTACTTTGAACAGTTCAGCAAAAAAATTACAACCCTAACCAAATAGTTAAGTTACTGTATGACCTGCATGTAGATAAAGTAATAGAAAAAGAGCTTAGATTCTTGGACTGACCATCCCTTTTAAGTTAATTTATTCATTGTTTCTCAGACCTGTAATGAGGTATGTGGTGCCCTCTAGTGTCATAATCTTCTGAAATGCATCATTGTCTGGTACTTGACTTTTTCAGTTCTTTGTGGGGCACTTTCTAACATCACTTGCATAAACCAGCTGTAAGTCAGGCACTTGAGGTTAAAACTGTCCGCTATATCCCCACTACAGCCTACTCAGTCTTAAGGATGGGGAAGGAGAAGACTTATTCTATTTTGCTCTTAAGAGAATCCTATTACTCTGGTGGCTGCTGCAAAAAGTGTTGGCAGGTTATACAAAGAGCCCTATGCAGCCCTTCTCAGTCAGAACGACGGCTGCTGTAATGTAGCACCAATAAAGGGAAGAGTACCACAAATGGCTTAGATTTTGGCTGGTTAATGATTGGCCCTGGGGGCTCTGAAAGGAAGTTTTTTGGGGATAGTGTTTTTGTATGCTGGAATCTAATGGTGAAAGGCATGAAAAAGGGGGGTGGGGAACTGGGTGTCACCAGCAATGGTGCAGAGAAAATTGGAAGCAAGCAGCAAGCAGCTATCTGAGGGCAATTATTCCCCATCTACATTGACAGTGGTCATTGAAACCACGCTCTCCAGTTCAAGTTACAGGTTCACAGGGTGTCTATACATGTGCTCTGACGTATTCTAATTAGAACACGTCAGAACAGACTCCATTCACTGACACTGAACTGCAATCTAGTTAGAATACTCTAGCATCACCTCAATGTCATGTGTATACACCTCCATAGGCTTAAAATTGGCCTCTGGGGCACTAGAACTAAAGCTTGTCAAATGAGCTTTATTTAAAGCACCTTGTAGCCATTTTTAAATGCATGGGGGATTAATATATCCCCCATTGTGGTGGGTGTCAAGATGTGAGGTGTGAGGTGTTTTAATTAGAGTTCTCTAGAAACTGATTTAATTAAAAGGCCTCCCCCCACCTCCAAGCATGTGTATAGGCAGCCATAATCCTTAAACTTGGGTTACCTCGTGTTTTATAGTTTCCATTTGTTGCCATGCCTATAAGTCCTATTGGTGGGGGATGATATGTACACACTGAAGGGCCTTAGAACAGCAGATCTACAAAGCTGAACACAGTTAGACCATGGTTCCTTGCAGGACCCCAGCCTTCATGACCTGGATGGTATTCATTAAGGATCACAAGGCAACTTTTGTAAGGGTAAAAGCATTAACTGTCATGGTCTTGGTCACCCTAGACTCAGTATGATGTTATATCATGTCCTAAATGGTTGTATAGGTACTGTGAACAAATAAATGGAACATTCATTCTACCCAATGGAGGATTTAAGTGCTCTATTTATCCAAAAGTATAGGTTATTTTCAGTATAATTATTTGATACCTGCACAGTTCCACTAATGAGTAATGCCCTGGTTCTCCGCCAGACATTCAGGCAGGGGTTCCTGTTGCCTTCTCCTTGGCAACAGGAGCAGCATCACTGTACACAGACATGCTTCAGTCACACAAATAGCTTCCAGATAGTTTCCCTAAAATGTGTAGGTACGCAATGTGCATGCAATAGCTAATACAAACCTACCTGGATGACTACAAAGGCCATCTCTAAATGACTCTGGCTTCTACATAGTGTGACAAACTGATTTGGAAAGCTGGAACTTCACTGAATGGCCAGCATCTCTTTACATCTTCCAATAGTAACACTGGCTGTGAGGGAGTGAAGCAGGGGTGAAAAGAAAAATCCTTATAGTGGCAAAATACTCGCTTGGTTCCACCTTTTGTGTCTGCTGGAACCTTCATGATTCAGAACTTATGTCAAGCAGTAACTGCTAGAACAAATTCTTTGGGGGCAGTTTATCCCATAGGTGTCTACTGCAGAGTTTTTGTACTTCCCTTAAAGCACTGATAGGATGCCAAACTAGAATTACCACTAGCCTGATGCAGAAGGTGATCCCTGCATTCGCACTGGGATCCCTTCTGCAAAACCCTAATTTCTGATTCTCCAGTTGCTTAAGTTGGTCACATTACTCTTATGGACTTTTACATATTGACAGCTGAAATCACATATTGTTTTTAACAGGCTTTATTAGAATAGCATGCTTTTTAGCTCTTCCATAATAAGAGGGTTACATGGTAGTCTGCTGTCAGTCTCTCTCACCTGACAGTTCAAGGAATAGTACAATATTGAGGAACAAGAATGAGATCTATGGAAGGAACATAGACATTACCTATGAATCCACTGCAACTAGACTTCATTCAAGCTTTCATTAGAAATGTATAGCCATTTTGGGTATAAAGAAATGAGTGAAGGATGAGACTAAGAAATGTTTTTGGAGCACAGGGTACATTTATGAAAATTTTCATTTCTGAAATCCTTACAGCAGAAGTAAATCAATGTAGTGCTTTCTTTTTGAGTGTACAAACAGATTGAAACTCTGTGAGTCTGGAATTCCCCCACTAATTTAATTATTGTGCTAAACGTAAAAACTTGACATTTTAATGCTAACTCTTTAATGGTGATGGGTAGCAGAAGAGTGTAGAACTAGAAATTACTGCAAGAAAAAATATACAAAGGGAAGAAATGGGGTATGAAAAATAGAGGGGAGGAGAGAAGCAAGGAGAGATGCTGAAGAGATAAGAATACAGGGCACAGATAACAGTAGTTTTGAAAGTGAAGCAGACTTTCCCACCACATGAATCTGAACACAACAACAAAATGCTTAACAATAATAGTTATGATAAAGATTTATAGCTGGTATTTTTAAGCTACTTGCTATATTCAAATACTCTGTTTCTAAAGAGATGTATATATCAATTCCCATTAGAAACTGGACATTCAAAACCTTTACCCAGCTTTGAAAGTCTCACACTAAAGATGTAGTTACTACATAAATACTATATTCTGCCCTTGATGTTTGTTCAAGTCTCCCATTAATAGCAGTGGAAAGTCTGAAAGGAACTGAAATTAGCATGTGTATATATACAACCTGGCCCACAAACTGTAATTAAAAGCAATATTTGGTTCTCTTCATAGACATTTCAACCTTCTGACATTGTTTATCACTGTATTTTATTTTGTTGCTCTTTTAACATAATGATAATTGTGAATGGCTTGATATGGATCCAATTAGAAAGAGAAATCAGTTGACTTTAAAAAACAAACAAACAAATTTTTTCCCTTCTAATGTCCTCCCCTTCAAAGAAAAGGGGTGCAAAACAGGTCTTTCGAGAAGTATTACTCACAAACCACAACTAAGTGCTCACTT
This sequence comes from Crocodylus siamensis, assembly GCF_052110815.1. Taxonomy (NCBI): domain Eukaryota; kingdom Metazoa; phylum Chordata; order Crocodylia; family Crocodylidae; genus Crocodylus; species Crocodylus siamensis. Next base: position 52,820,684 of record NC_143403.1, read on the forward strand.
AGGCCCCCATCTACACATTACACTGAAGATGTAATTAACCAGTAGGGGTGTGCAAAATGGGCTGTATTCAATTTGCATTCATCCTGAATCAAGGCCAGTGATTCAATTCTTTGATTTGGATCACTGTCCTGATTTTGATTTGTCTGAATTCAAAGCTGAAGATTTGATGCTGATTTGGAAAATCAACGATTTGGCCATAGACAGCTTTAAATGTTTTTTCTACATACCTTGAGGTACCAGGCACAGCTCATGAACGCTGAGACGGTATGGTGGAGTGGATGCAGCATCCCACAGCAGTGCGGGGCGCTTCCCGTGTGCTCGGCGGTGGATCCCCCCATGCCCCTCCAGCTCAGCAATCTGCCATGGGGGGACCCTGGGTGCCCCCCCAGAGCCAGGAGACACCAGTTGCTGAGCCAGGGGCTGGGAGGGTGACCTGGAAGTGCTTCTGGTCTACTTCCGGGTCTGCCACTGAGTGTGCTGAGGACCACCCCTGCCCCCACGCTCCCATGGGATGCTTCATCCACCCCACCGTCACACCATTCAGGAGCCACTTGGTACCGTGAGGTATGTAGAAAAAACTTTTAAAGCCGTGTTTATGTCCAAAGCATCAAATCTCTCCGAATCAATTCAGAGGGTTCCCATTTGATTCGGAGAGATTAAAGGGTCTCTTGATTTGTTTCAGATTTGGAGATTAGGCTGCTGAATCAGGCTGAATCTCTGCCAAATAGAGTCAGTGACAGAAGCTTCACACAGCCCTATTAACCAGCCAATTGCATCTTAAGTTGCAACCCAGGCACATATTCAATCAAGTAATTGATAAAACAAGGAATAAGCCACAACATTGTTCCACAAAAAGTTTAATAAAACTTTGTGGCTTGTTCTTATCATGCCATTAATTGAATGTGTGGCCAGATGGTCTGGTGGCTGGAAGCTCCATCAGCTGATGGGGCTCCCATCCATAAGAGTGCACCATAGGCTGCCACAGCTGTGAGTCCTGCAGCTGACGGGACTTACAGAGGTGGACTCTCAGCCATGGCAGTGCATGGGGCACTTCCATAGCTGTGAGCCCTGTCAGCTGTGGGCTCTCAGCCGCAGGAGTTTGCTACTTACCAGTGCAGGAAAAGCCTGTGACTGTGATTCCCAGCTTCCCCTGTACCTGCAAAAAGGCATGATTGGATCTGATGCTGGATCCCACAATCATGCCTCCTGCTATGCAGATCCTATCACACCTTTACCTGAATATCTGGAAGCCAGGTTCAAAGCTGAATACCAGGTTCAAAGCTTATGAAAAACCATGTTCATCAAAAACATACTTGGGATTTATGTATACGTGAAGTTGAACTGAAATAAGTAAGTGAGCTTTAAGATACTTTTATTCCAAAGGATGTGTGTTGGCACATAGACTTGTATTGAAATAAACAGGGGTGGGAATTAATGAAGACTTAGTTATTTTAGTTGTACTTTGTGTGTAGTTCTCCTTTGTTACTTTTGAATCTCCAGTAGAAGAAGCAAATGAACCTTACTTCCAAAGAAGGTAGCCAACAAATATTGAGATGTGCTCAGGATCTTACCATGCAAGAAGATCTAAAATCCATCAGGCAGAATCACTTACCTCATTCAAATAATAACGGGAAAAACTCAGTGGCATTCATCATTTTCTTTTAAAACGTCAAATGAAGAATGCAAGACTGATAGCCTAGCAACACTGTGCAACTCATTTAATCAATAGAGACATTTATTCTAATAATGTCTTGGACTCCATTTAATTTCCATTACATCATCTTTTTTTCTTAGTAAAAGTGCATACTGCTCAGGTTTACAAATAAATGCTTTACAGTTAATCTCTCTCCTTTTTCTCCTACCATTTATACTTTTAATTTCATGCAATCTAATGTATCCTTTGGATAAGACTTTAAAAACTAAAGTATCTACATAAATGTATTGAAATTTATCCTGGTTCCCTGGTTAAGATTTTGCCCACACATACTATTCAGAATATTATACTTGCTTTGTCACCTTTCTCTCCTCCCCCCCCCCCGGCACAGCAATTGAAATGCAGCTATGAATTATTACTACTTCTGATGTATTCCATTCTTCCTCTCTCGGGTCTTTGGTCTTTTTCTCTACCGTTTACTCACCTTCCTACTCTAACACAAATACTCCAGGAAACTACATTGGAAACCAAGAAGAAAAATAATTCCAGACTACAAAAGTTAAATGACAATAATTTATTTGGTGTATTGCTCACTCAAGCTTTAGTAGCTCCTATGAAAGCAAAGAAAACAATACTCTTTATTATTTAAAGTAGGGATGTAATATATTTCGGAAGACTGGCAGCAGATTATTGCTCGTAACCTAATAGCTCTTCCTGAAGGATTATCAGCCTTCTCCGCTACTTACTCTCTACGAAATGAATTTGAAGAAAGGGATGTACAAAAGCAATCTTCCTTAGGTGAATGATACTATCTTCTGATACACGAATACAACCTAAAATAGAAAACTAAATACAGATGAAGTGTGCTCAGAAAGGATAGAGGGGAGAGGAGGAATAAAAAAAGTAAACACCAAATTGGAAACAACCAAGAATATTTCTTCACTGAAAAGCAACTCTTGTGACTAATTACTTTAAGACTTTTATAGCCATTCTGATCCTATCCCTGATCTAAATATTGGCAATTTCATCTGGAAAAACTGAATTATGATTCTGATCTCCATATTCTTTAGTTCTACTTTTAGATACTAATTTTCCTTTGTGTTTTAGTTCAGTAATTAATGTGCCAATTATCTCTCACTTTATATGTACTGATTAAAATGGATTCTGCTTTAGCTGCTATGTTCCCACTCATTAGAGGAGCCTGGAAACAAACACAAGTGGATACTGTTGTAATAGGAGTTCTAAACTGTACTGGGTTTAGAGACCCAGAAACTCTGTTGCTGTTCTGTGGTGGTGAAGTTTTCAGTTTAGAAAACCCTGGAATTTTTTTCCTTTGACTTCAAAAAAGGCCTTTTTGAAGTGAAGGAACTCTAAATTGGTGTGTGTGTGGGGGGCGGGCTGATCTTTGGCTCTTCAACATACAACCAGTATCCTGTGCTTGAGCTCCTAGATAATTGCCTGGGTTTTTAGTCTGTTATATATTTTTTACTAAGGTGCTACACTTAAGTTGTTCCCTGACTCTTATCTCTGACCAAATGAATGGTGCGGAGCCAGTCCACAGGCTTGATTGGGCTCCATACCACCCCCATGCATGGGGATCAGGTCCTGCATCACCTCCACGCAGACCATACCTGGCTCCTGCCCAGTTGGAATCGGGCTCCAAGGGCCCTGCCCTTGGGGAGATCGGGATCCAAGGCCTCACACTGTTTTTTGTCTTCTCTGTGTTTTATAAGCCCTGGGAAACACTTTGTTTTTTATAACCTGCAAGAGTGTGTCTTTCAAGGCAGGAAAGCCTTTCAGATAAGAAGCACATTACTGATGATGGGTGAACTGTATTGTTCTGGAAAAAAAAAACCCTTTAAAATGCCAGACCAGGAGTTGGAACAAGCCCAAGCTTTTTGCAGCAGACACTGCAAATGGCTTTTGGAGTTTCGATAGTGCTGCATAGATATTCAGACAGTATAGACATATTCAATACAAAGTGGAGAGCGTTTAAATTCAAGAGGTTTACAGTAACGGGGGACATTGGGTTAACTATTATAAGGTGTTGTGCAGATGGCCACTGTTATGTGCATGTCAGTTAAGGCTTAGTAAGCTGTGTGTCCAGTTTGCAAGGCTCATACTCCTAAAGATGCCCATCTTTCTCCAGCTATTAGCAACCATGTAACTTACTGGCTGTGTATTTCTGGAGGAAGCCTTTTAAAATAAGTGAAGTTCCAGACACTTTGCAAAGAGAATTGGGATCTATGCATCTCCAGCTTTGCTGAAGTCAATGCAAACTACAAGAACTAACTGATAACAAATAAAATTCTTTCTCAAAAAAGATATGCTACATTTCATGCTAGCAAGACGTTCTTCTCTAAGACTGCAGGTCAGATAGCTGTAGACTGCCAGTTGGTATGGAACTTGTGCCTGCTCTCTGCCATCAGTAGTAGCCTGAGTAATGACATCTACAGCTGTGAACTCATCTGGGCTCTTCCCCAGAACTAATAAGGCTATGGTTGTGGGTTCTTTCTCACCTCAAATCTGAGCCCTTGGCTGGCTATGAATAACCCAGGCATTTTAGAAAAAGATCAACAGGAAGGTTTCAAGCCTAATGCCTTCAGTCATTTCCAAGGCTGACATATTTTTTTTTAATGAAAACTCTTTGCATTTAACACTTCTGTCTCCCTACCAACAAGTGACTCACCAAGCTATGGACCTGCCATAGCTGGTCCCCCTTTCAGGAAGAGTTGCGTTTTTCTTGTATGGCCTCCGTTTTCCTCACTCTTAGTCTTGTAGAATGCACTATACAGTAGCTGGATCATAGGGCTGTGCAAAATGGCTATGCTTCGATTCGGATTCAGATTCAGCCATTTCGGAGGGCAGTGATTCGTTTCGGATCACTGTCCTGTTTCATTTCGGCCGAATCTTCTCTGAATCTGTTTTGAACTGCTGCAAGCTTCGCACAGACCTACTGCCCAGCCAGGTGGGGCTTGGGGCTGGAGGCTGCAGTGCCCCAGTAGGGAACAGGACAGGACCGTGGGTGCCTTGTCCAAGGGAGAGAGAGGGCCACTGCCCTCCATGCAGGTGAGGAGACTCCCGCACAGATCTCTGATCCCTGTTGCAGGGTAGGGAAACAGCGCTAAGTGGTGAGCAAGCCTTCTGGTCCCTGCCACGTGACTTGGCTCTGCAGGGAGCAGAGATCCATGCTGGGGAGTCCCCTCACTGCTGCTGCCCACCCCATGCTGCCCCAGCAATGTGGAGCTGTGCAGGGCAAGCAACAGTGGTGAGGAGAACCCAGCATGGATCTCTGCTCCCTGCGGACCCAGGTCACGCAACAGGAACCAGCACTGCTATGCCGCGCAACCTGCACGGCAGGGAGCAGAGATCCGTGCTGTGGGTCTCCTCGCTGCCGCTGCCCACCCTGTGCAGCCCCATATCTCTGCTCCCTGTAGAGCCAGGTTGCGCAGCAGGGACCAGCACTGCCCTGCCACGTGACCTGGCTCTGCAGTGAGCAGAGATCTGTGTCATAGGTCTCCTTGCCACCACTGCCCACCCCATGCAGTCCCAGGTCACTGGGGTAGTGTAGGGCAGGCAGAGGTGGCAAGGAGACCCCTGGTGTGGCTCTCTGCTCCCTGCGGAGCCCAGTTGTACAGCAGGGCAGCAGCATACAGCTGTTTTCCCTGCAAGCCCAGCTCCAAAACTCCAAAATTTTCTGAGACATTTCGGATTCCTTGGTTCATTTCAGAGCCTTCCATTTTGATTTGGATTTGGTGTTTCAGGAGCCAAAATGGCCCAAAACACCTCCAAAATAAAATGGTTGCTGAAATTTTGCACAGCCCTATTAGATAGCTACATCTAATTCTATATATACCCTTGTTTATCAGTGGGAGCTTTACCAGCTTTTTCAGTGGGCGCATCTACATGGGCTATTAGGCTAGGGACAGGCATTACACACAAACTAGTTTAAGTGGTCAGAAACTGGTTTAAACTGATGACAGAACAGAAGTTCACTGCACATAAACCAGTTTGAAAATGACTGAAACCAGTTTGAGATAAACCTGTTTGAATGTAGTATCAGACTTAACTGATTTGGGTCAAAACGGTTTATGCAATGTGCCCCAGGCCCCTTCCCAGTTTAAGTTAAACCAGAGTCTCTGAGCATCCCAAATGCTTTGCTGGGCGGGGCTCTGCTCCAGCCAAGGAGGGCTGGTCCTACCCTTCTGCTCACTGGCTGCAGCTCTGGCAGAGATGGCAGGCACAGCAGTGTCTGCCTGGCTTCCTCCTGCTTCCCTCCCCGCTGCCTTACATAGACATGTCTCAGCATTGGTTAGCTTACCACATGCTGGCTATGGCCTGTAATGTGAGAGACAGGACAAAGACAGACTGGACAATGAAAGTTTAGGGCTCTTTGGAGCTAATCAACAGGTAGCTGGTAATGTCCCTCCATTCCTTCCTTGGAAAAAGTTGTTTAAGAAGAGCTTGAACGAATGAGAGAGGCTTTGTTTTGTTTGATGGGGTGATAAATGCTAACAACTCCCTGTGTAACTCCCTACTATGTAACTCAGTGTCCTGTTATCAACTCCCTGCTGACTCCCTGGCTGGTCGGGGGGGACCCCTCCCTAATCAGAGCATCCTGCCAGGGACAGGCCACACACCCCTTGGCTCAGCATTGTGGAAAGGAAGGGAGGGCTGTTCTAGCACCCCCAGCTTCTAGCCTGAGTCACGGCAGGCGTGTGCCAGCATTTCTGGATTGAAAAGGGAATGTCTATCCACCTCCAAATTGGTTCAAGCTTTGCAGGCTAGACTTACCTGCAAAGATTGAATCAAGCCAGGCTCAAGTTTTTTGAATGTCTGTCCCTAACCTTAGTGTGCATGAATCAACTTTGGAGCTTATTGTTCCTCAGTGCTGTGTCTGCACATGTGCCCAGGAGCACAACATGTTGAGCCAGTTCAGAGCATCCTGAGTTGGCAGGGGGACCAGGAGGTCGGCTTGTCAGAATTCATCATGCTGCAGAAAGGCTGACTGGGGCATGAGTATGCTTCAGTGTGGGGCTAGCCAGCAGGCAGCCCCTGCACCAAAGCACCCTCATGTCCCAGCCAGCCAGGGCAGCATCTACACATGTGCTGCTGTGGAATTTTTTACTCTGCAGCAGAATGCTTGTATTTACTGGGTGTGTTTACACGTGCCTCTGCGCAGTTGTTACTGCACAGATATGTAGTACTTGCTTTAGCACAGTCATTTAGTACTTGCTTTAGCAAGCACTGAATGACTGGTCAGCAACTGCCATTCCTGTGCAGTCCTGGTAACACATAGGTTGTTTTTGACCCTACTGCACAGTAGCTTGTTGCTACTGTGCAGTAATTTCAGCATCATGGTTCATGCCTGCCAATGCTACATTGCTGTAGTGATGAGTTATACTGCCATAGCTCATGGACCCAGAGGAACAGACTTCTGTCTTCAGCTTCCTCTGTGCACAAACAATTAACTTCCTACCTATGTGGACTTTTTATCATCTCAGAATTTTTCCCGACCCTGAGGAAGGGTGTATGAGCCCAAAAGCTTATAGAAAAAGATTTTTTTTTTTGATAATTTCTTAGTTGGTCTAATAAGAGGTATCATCTCTGAATCAAGAGTTTTAGTTTTGCATTTCTTGTTTCTGCAGATGGCATACACAGTAAACATGGTAATAGGTTTGAACTGGACCTTTCCTGTCCTCCTGAATATAGTGCCACTCAGTGCTTGTTAATCTTGGGGCTTTCTTTGTTGCAAGCTGTGTATTGGAGATGCTACAAAATGTCATTTTGCTTTTAAGTCAGGATGGCACAAATGTATGGAACTAATGAAACCACAAACTCATCTACAGTGTCTCGGGGGCCTATTCAGTCCTTAATCACAAGAGACAGATTGCCAGTGATGAAGCCACAGTGAGTTGTGGTAATGGTTCAAGCATGTATGTTACAAAACAAATATTTGATATGTAAGACAGTGAAAAAGCAATATGCTTAATACTAGACTAATGAGTCTATTTACACTTAATACAAAGAGACTTACCATAATTACCCAAATCCAAGATGATCCTAAATTTTAAGTTAGCTCCCCAATAATTAAATTCTCTACATGGAAAATGTATAAATGTTATAATTTTCCATGTATAGAATCTAACTCTTGGTGGGGGGGGGTTGTCTCTTAATCTTCTCTACTACTGTGGGGAAAGCAGTGGCAATGGGGCATGTGGTGGGGGAGGCAGTTAGGGGGCAGTCACTGGGTAGATGGACAGTGGGGAAATGGGGGAGGAGCCAGTGGGGTGAGGAGGCAAGGACAGGTGGTAGGAGGTAGGCATTGTGGAGGGCCTCACCTACCCTACCCATTGTTTACCCTTTCTATGGAGCCAGTCTGGAGCTGTGCTCCATGCCCTAGGCTGGAGTAGGGATGAAGCCTGCCAGCACTGGAGCAAGGGTAAGCAGTGAGGAGAGGGGGAAGGGTGGCAGGGAGGCAGAGACTGCTGGGTGGAGTAAGGGGAAGGTGAGGCTGGGGAAGACGGGGAGAAGTGGGGGAGTGAAGCGGGTAAGGGAGGAAGATGGGGGGCGGAAGTAACATGGGGGGTGGTCGGGGAAGATGGGTTGTGGGGGGCCAAGGCTGTGGTGGGCAGAGGGAGAGGCAGGGTGTGAAGAGACAGTGTGGGGTGGGTAGCAGCTGAAACTCTGGCCCCGACATGGGGTTGGGACTGGAGCTAGAGCCAGAGCAGCTGCTTGCCTTCCTACTGCCTTGTACTTGATCCCAAGACGAGGGATTTTCTCCCCATATTAAAAGGGCAAAAACCTAGTTTTGGAATCAAGTAAATATGGTATTTGTCTATTCATTGGGGATTTTTCTTTTTAGAAACTAGTATTCCTAGATTCTCTATTGCAATACGGTAAATATGTTTAAGTTTTAGATATCTAAAATGTGCTTACAGGATACAAGTCAAAAAGTCAGGGTTGGTGTAGGGGAAGGAAGGAGCATATCTTAACCATGTTGACGTAGAACAATCAAGAAAGAAACAAGCCATGTGAACTAGGTTTGCATTTAACTGAAAGTTAATTCTATTTCCTCCAGAAACAAGCTCCCTTGACTATATCTAACTCCTGTGCAAATTTAGTCCGTCTCCCTCTATTTGGCTGACAGTTCCAGGACAGTTATGTCACTGTAGTTGTGAGTTCAGTCACAAAAAAGGAATAATTTCAGGCAGCCATGACTGATTCCATGAAGCACTTTGAACATCAGGAAATGGAGACCTTGGGTTGGACTCTGTTTCATGGGGACGAGCAAAAAGAGCAAGTCTTTGACCTGACACGCTGAGAGCAGCCTTTGTTAATAGATCACCTGCTGCATTTTGTACTGGTTGAAGTGTATTTTGGGACTGGTGGATTCCTTGACAGATGGGAGTGGTAGGTCATGAACAGACAAGTCAGAATGAGCAAATCTGTATTTGTGGAGGTAATATCTTCTGGTTAGTAGCATGCAGAACCTTTTTGCAGCTATGACATTTTGGTTTCCCAAAGGCACCAAAGCGCTGAAAGGGAGGCTGTGAACCAATAATAGTTTCATAATGAAGTAGAATAAGAGTATGATGAGACTGAGCCTTATGGGACATGCTAGGTCAGAGGAAATATAAGTGAGGGTGCGGAAGTGCCTGACATGATAAGATACCAGCATACTCCACCACTTTTATCTTATTGACAATGCTTCTGGGCATCTTTATTGCTTTGTTACTACTGCTACTCATCAGGTAGACATCTGCACCGAAGTATCTATTCACAATGACTGCTCAGTTTTTCCTTAGAGGATAACAGAAGCTCAGAGCCCATCAGCACACTACACATGAGTCGTCCAGCTTATTTTTGCCTTCCTGTAGTACTTGACACTTAGCCAAAAATAAACTTCATCTGCTGGGCCATTGATTCCCTTTTTTTACAATGGATCTTGGAGGCTCTTTGATTTTTATTATTCAAATACATTCACCCACAAACTTCCACAGCTCTGAGCATTTTCTCTGGGTTATACACGTATGTAAAATGCTAGTCTCAAGATCAGTCCCTAAGATGTCCAGCTACTGTCTTCACTCGGCTATGAGAAGCAGCAAGTCACACCAGCTACCATATTTCCTACTATTGTACTGTTCTGAAAATCACTATTTATTCCTTTGTGGAGAAAAAAGTTGCCATATTTGCATATGTGTCTACATCAAATAATAACAATCAGATGTGGCATATGCAACTTGGAGCAAGAAGGGCAGAAACCCTGGCAAGCACTGAGGACAAGGCAAGAGAAGAACCATGAAGTGCAGGATTTTGAACTTACTGAACTTCATGAGATTTCTTTTGGTCCAGTCCTCCAAGAAGAAGGTGAAGAAGATGATTAGGAACAGTCAGCATGGATGCACTAGGGGCAAATCATGCCTGACCAATCTGACTACCTTCTATGATGAGATGACTGGTTCTTTGGTTGTGGGGAGAGCAGTGATATACCTTGATTTTAGCAAGGCTTTTGAATATGGTCTCCCACAGCATTCTCGCAAGCAAGCAAAGAAACTCCAGGATGGATGAATGGGCTATAAGGTTGATGGGAAATGGGCTGGATTGCCAGGCTCCAAGGGTAGTAATCAATGGCTTGATGTCACATTTGCAGCCGGTATCAAGTAGAGTTGCACCAGGGGTCAGTCCTAGTGCCCAGTTTGTTCAATGTCTTCGTCGGTGATCTGGAAGATGGGATGGAATGCGCCCTCAGCAAGTTTGCAGATGACACCGAGCTTGGGTGAATAGTAGATATGCTATAGGGTAGGGCTAGGATTTGGAGAGACGTAGTCAAATTGAAGGATTGGACCAAAAAATCTCATGAGGTTCAAGAAGGACAAGAGCAAAATCTTGCATTTAGGACAAAAATTCTATGCAATGGTACATGTTGGGAACTGACTGGCTAAGCAGCAGTTCTGCAGAAAAGGTATTGGGGGTTGCGATGAACAACAAGCTGAATATGATCCAACAATGTGCCCTTGTTTCAAATAAAGCTAACAGCTTACTGGGCTGCATTAGTAGGGTATTGCCAGCAGATCAAGGGAAGTAATTACTCCCCTCTGTTCGGCACTTCTGGGAGCCTACAGGGACCAAGGTAGTTTTTCAGGACAATCTGCTAAATTAAAAATTCATTGCTGAAACAGCAAATTACTTTACCTTGCCAGCATGCTTCAAGGAAAAAATAGTTGCTGGTAGGCAGCAGATAGTAGTAGGTCACCAGGAATTCAGAAATAGTGCTGAACTCCTCTTACTCTGCATTCCCAAGGAAGGGGCTCCCTTTTTCTACCCCAGTGGAAAATTATGATCTGTAACTCCAGCGAAGAGCATGTCAGTAGTCACTGCTTATAGTCAAGTATCACTTTCACTATTGAGTCCTCAGTAATCTCAGGCCATCAAGTGCAACTGAAGTCTGCTTTACATGCACGTACACTTTAAGTCCACCTACCTGCCCAAAGAGGCTACTTTTCAGCACCAGAAAATTACCTCTCTAGTCCTGGGACTGAATTCACCATCTCAACAAGGTGCAAAATTCTAACAAGCTCATTCACTGTGATTCCCAATATGCATCCCTTTCACTTGCTGTTCCTATACTGTATACCTGTGTTGGTTAAACTCTGATGGCTCTGGACTTAGACGTACAGCCTGTACACCAGCCTGGAGACTGCTTCTATGTGCTGTAATTACAGCAGACTTGATTAGTTGGGTCTGCTGGAGTGTGGTAATTACAAACTTTATCCAGCCTCCACATCTCATGTAGCAGCATCCCTGAGCTTCAAAATGGTGATGGAGGTGCTCTAATTAAAGGTCATTCAATAAGTTGTAGATAAAGCGCCCCTGCCACCATTTTGAAGTTTGGGGATGCTGATACATGAGATGCTCTGGGAACTTTAATTAGAGATGCTCTCAGACCTGCTCTAATTAAAGCATCCCTGCCCCAGAGCATATGTAAAAACATCTATTAATACAATTGTGTGGTTCCTCTTTCTCTGCTTTTCCCCTTCCTACTCAATGTTTTTGACTGGTGAACATATGAGGTGCTGGAAACAATGACTTGTATTAAATCTTCTCTGTGTCTTTAAGATCAATGGTAGCTGCAAGAGGAGGACAGGGGCTACTGACAATTTCATGGTGAGGAAAAAAAAGTGCAGCTACTAAGCAAAGCTAGACAAAGTGTCCTGAAAAAAGTATCTGTGCACAGCATATCTGGCTTACACTCACTCATTCATCACTGGGGTCATTTAAAAATGCAGCAAACATGAAAGCAGTGAAAAAAAATCTTCCATATAGTCTTAAGCCAGGCTGGTTTCTACATATTCTGTACTGTAATCCTCTGTCCTGAGAGTGGAGCAGCACATACCCCACAGAAGGAAGGGAGCATCTGAGGGACCACTGCAATACCAGCAGAGCTCACTTTCCCTCCTAGACCTTTTGGTCTGCTAGAACAATAGGAAAAAGGAGAACACTGCGTGCCGCTTATGGCCTATTGCTAGCAGTAGTCTGCTATCTGCTGAGCTACACAGCTGTGTCCATCATCTTCAAGGAAAGCAGTCATTCATCCTTTTCCACAACCTACTTCCAGGATGTTCTGGTACATTAGAGGATGAGGTGCTGCAACAGTTCAGCTGAAATACAGTGTGAGAGGGGCCAAACCCAAACCTGAATCACAGGATACCAAAGTACAACAGACCAGCACATCAAGGCACTAGATCCCACTCAAAATAAGCATATCCAACAGCTTTAAACTAAGAGTACAGCAAAGTTAGTTTCCCCTGGATTATATGAGGGAGTCAACCAAAATAGCAGCTTCCTACAACCAAAGAGTGCTGGGTACTAATGCTGGCCACCAAACTTCTGTCTCACCGAGTTAATTCCTCTTTCAATCTGCTGAGGGAATTCCTTAATTCACTAGAGATGGCCTGTCCCTTCTTACTGGTGAATGCTGCACTGCCAGAATGAAACTGTTGCCTTTCCTCTACTTGGAGAGACTGTGTTACCTCTTCCCCCTAGCAGTCCTTCCTCTGTACAAGCAGCTGTTGAATATATTTGTATTTCCACTCGAGCATACTTAGTTAGCCAAGCCCAGCCATGCAAAAGGGGCAACATTCATGACTCATTTGATTAGTATATTAACTACAAAGGGAGTCACCTTTCCTTTCTGGCCAGCAGTCCTTTTCACCTTGGATAAAACACATAGTGCAGTGGCTTTCAGACTATCCAGCCTGTGGGGTGGATGAGTGGCAAGGGGCCAGCTTGTGAGCCAGATCTAGTTTGCAGGCCTGCTTCAGTATGAGGCTGGCCCATGAGTGAAATCTGGCATGCTGGTCCAGCCCTGCACACCAGATCCAGTTACGGAGCAACCCCATGCACCAGCCCAACTGCACACACAGGGTCTGGCTGTGGCCCAGTCTGGCATGTGGAGCCATGTTGTCCAGCCTGTGGGACTCCCCCCCCCGGTCAGGAATTTTGGAGGTGGGAAGTGATGGCAGCATTAACTGTCATGCCACATGTGACCTGGAGTCAAAGAGCAGGAACTATGGCAAGCACTGTGGAGCCAGGGCTCCCCTGTCACCAAATTTCCACACCGATGGGCAGTGTGGTAGGACTGGGTTCCAGGGGCAGCTGTAATGCTGCTCTTACTCTGGCTATCCAGGTATTCACCCCTTCCCCTCACTCGCACCTGCTGTGCCCTGCTGTTATTCTCAGATCTTGAGAATAAAGGAGGCTGTCTCAGGGTCCCCAAAGTAACCCTACATCCTTGCAGTCTACAAGTTCGTTATGGACCACTTGGGTCTGAGTTGCTCTCAGAAGCCACTCCTGGCCTGCAGACCCCTCCTCCATCACAAATCACCTTAATGGCTGTTCACAGCCTCTGATCTCCCTTACAGCCATGCCCATGCCTCACAGGTGTTAACACTTCAGTCATTCTGGGGGTGCTCACCCCAGTCCCATATTGAGCCTCTCTGAACTGTTCTGTCCCTTGTTGAGGCTTTGGCCTGTTTGGCGTCCATCCCTATTCTCTGGCTGGGCTCTCCAGCCCCAGTCTACTGTGCAAGACCTGGTTTTTGGGGCTCTAGTCCACATTTCAACTTTCCTAGCTCTGGACCTGTTGGCACTGATATCATTCCCTTTGGGGACTTGGGACTTGCCCTTTTACGTCTGTGGGCCCTTGGCCCTGTCTTCACCCTGCCTGGGTACTGGGTCCCTGATCCTGCCTTCTTCAGGCTTCAATCTGTTCTGCACCCCAATGCCTGACCCCTGGCTGGCTCTGGGCAGCTGTGTGCTCCCCAGGCACACTGGGATCTCCAGCTCCCCTAATTAGTCCCAGTTCAACCCACTGGTTCAAATCATAACAGACAAGTTCATCCCTCCAGCTACAACCACAATCAAGCCCTCTGGCTACATAAAAATCTAGCTCACAGGCAACTCATGGTTTCTTATTAGTAAGCTGCCTAGTGTAAGGTTTCCAGGGGACTTGCAGCCATGGTGTAGTGCAGGGACTTCCTCATGGCAGCCTAGCCGTTAGGATTCCTCCAGCAGCCTCACAGCCATTACAGAGAAGCTCTCTCTCTGGCAGCTTGCAGAGGCAGGCAGGCCCTACCCTATTATACTACAACTGGATTGCAAGCCCTGCAGTAAGCACTCTCAGACCATGACACCCCTCCAACCTGATCTTGCACTTCGCCAAACTATCCCCCTGGAGATTTTGCATACTGCTGTTGCTCTTAAAGTAACAGGGAGCCTCTGCTTACTGTTTCAGGGGGCCTCATGGTCTGAATGACACAGCTCTGGCCTGTGGGCCATGGGTTAAGTGGCCTGACATACTACACATAGGTCACATCACCCTGTTTCTCCAAGGTGCTGTCTCATAGCTAGTATCTCCTAGCCTCATAGCTAGGAGAGGTCTTGAGGCATCTGTTTTATATATCATGTCAAAAGATCAGGTATTTGAAGGTATTTAGGCACTTAACTTCTAACAGTTAAGTGCCTAAATACCTTTAAAATCTGGCCTATCACTCCCTAACTATGCAGAGGATCACACTGTTGGAAGATAAGAAGTTTGTTTGCCTATGCTCTACTCTGATACCTTCATGTCTTTTATCCATAAAATACTTAGCTGAAGTCAAGGTTAGGTGCCCTTTGAGTCTCATCAGCTCAATTCAGTTGCATCAATTCAACCTCATAATTTTAACATGAAAAATAAAATATTAAGAAATTCCTAAACAAAACCTCCTTTCATTTTGAAGCCTAGAAAGCACATAGATTAAAGGCAGCCAGCAGTTCAAGTCCTGTTTGCTACAGAATATGTTATGACCAAAAGCAGCAGTGTAGGGATTGCCACAAAGTAATAAACTAAAGCAGAATATACATTTAAATAGAAGAATCTGTGTTTTTAAGCTGACTGCAAAAAAATAAAAATAAAATTACATATCAACATTGCTACTGAATACCCCAGTCTGCAATGGACATGGAAAGAAATCGTGAAGTCCTAAATGGACTCTGAAACACTGAGTACTTAATCTGCATGTATGTTACTTTAGGTTAACATGGCAGAAACTCTTGGATGGGGATGTAGACTCCCAGGAGTCACCACCCACTGGGGTGACAATGGCCTTCTCCTTAAAGGAGGGCAGTGGTCACAAAAACATTGAATTCAGCAGAGGAAAAATTGAAGCCATAGGACAAATAAAACAGAGAACAAGAATGAGGACAGGTCAGAAGTGTTAAAAGGAAACTGGAGGGGGACAATCAGACTGAAAGGGCGTGTCTACACTTGACGCTGCATCGCTGTAGCAACGTGCTACGCTGGCATAGTGTCCATGGGTATCTACATGTGCCCAGCAGCTACTTCACTTTAGCAGCGTGCTCTGCTGTTTATAGCATGCCCCTATGGTGAAGAAGCTGCTAAAAATAACTGTGTGTGGCATGTACAGTGCAGCATGGGTGGTTACTGTACCATGCTTTATGATTTCCAAAAGGAAGTACTAACGCACAGCGCAGTAACAACATTGCCATAGGACAACACATGGTGCCTCCTGACTGGGGGAGCGGGGACCAGTAACCAATTGCCAATCCTGGAAGCACCGGCGGCAAAACTGGAAGTGCTTAACTAATCCATAAGCATTTGGTTGCAAAGTGATCAGATGTCTCTTGGGGAACGTGACTCTGACTAACTGAAGAAACTTCCAAATAGGCCATGATATAAAGAATTCTGAGATCCTTGGGCACAAGGGGAAGAGGGAAACAGACTTGATCAAGGGCCCTTGATCCAGTGCTGATAGTCACTACATCCTATCTCTGTATGTTTTTCTCTAGGAGCTAAACTTGGGCTAGGAAAAGCTTCCCTGAAGGTAAGCAGTCAGGGTTTACTTAATTAATATTTGCAGGATGGGGAGGGAGGGAGAGAAGGTGGTGGAAGATGTTTCAGCCTTTCACTTGCAACTAGTAAAATGTGTCTTACTGGCAGCTTCAGTTGGGGGGGAAAAATATAATCCCAGTAAAAGTGATTTATCATGATGACACATCTCAATGCAGAGCTCAGCATGGGCCACTTAATACACACAAAAAATGAGAAAGAGAAAGACGCACAGAGGAGAACAAAAAAAATTGCATTCCCGATGCCTTCAGAAATGACAGGGCAACCCCCAACATACAAAAATTAATTCTCTTCCTGGGCTATCAATCCACTCTGTTTTCAGGTGGCTCTTATCCATTTCTTTTGGACAATTTGCATTGTAACAAGGGATCTTTCACACTTTTTTCCTGTCTCACTCATTGTCTGCCCTCCCCTTCATCACCTTCCCACTATAGCCACAATGGAGAAATTATGACATTCCAACCATTTCCATGGCAACAGTCTTTTATGCCATAAATTTAATATTGTTTCAATTCCAATTATACCCAATAAAAGGAAAGCCAGGTCAGTAGGAAGGAAGGTCTTTTGTTACTTAAATATCTATAGGAGAGGGTCGATACACATCCTATTTCTATGGGGGGAGCAGCTAGGTACAAGATGTATCAATGAATGTAAGAGTCTGCACCTGTGCTGACAATGTGAACAGCTGCAGTCCATGTGGGCATATCTTAGTCACTTCTGCTTTAATTCATTAACAGTAAAGCTGTTTGCTGGTCATGAGCTTTAGTGACACAAAATATGACTATCAGGGGTTTTTCATCACAGATCTCAATTTGTGTCACCACAGCCAACTTGCTAGCAAGCAAGACTCCTCAATTAACTCAAAAAACATGTTTTTTCAACATAGCATGCTAAGTTTAATGGCTTTAAATATTTAATTTATTACTGAGAGATTTTCAAAAATTTCTAAAAGACCTAGGCACACGTTTGTCAAAAGGCACAGGATCTGGTCGTCTTTCGCTATCAGGTACTTTTTAGTACCTGACACTAATCATTCTTATTACAAAAGATGTTTGCCAGGCTTTTCTATAACGTCATGTACCAGTTTAATAATAATAATATAGACTGTAAGAACTTTGGGAAAAGGATTGTCTTTTTGCTAAATGTTTGTACAAAGTCTAACATAACAGGGCTTTTATCCCCAATTGGCAGCACTAGGTGCTACCATAATAGCAATATTAAACAAAAGAAATATTTTTTAAACAAAAGGAATCACTTTGGCATTTTCCCTATGCCAAGTGGCTGGCCTCAAGAGTCAGAAAGCTAATAATGTTTTATGAGGTCACTTTGTTATATAAAGTCAGTTAGAATTACTGAAGTATATTAGTGAATTATATAAAGTGAATGTTTGTCCCCCATGGAAAAATTACAAGAAAATTTTAAAAAAATATATATTTTTTTCAAAATTCTTTGCAGAAAATAATTACTTTTCATTGAAAAAAGCCAAAGTGTTTTTAGTCCAAAACACACTTTTTTTTTTATTTGTATTTTTGACAACAAATCGAGGTTTCAGGGAAATAGACATTTGTCATTAACATTTTCTGTTTGCTTAATACCAGAGAGAGAATTAAAGTCTTTCTGCTCTAAGAGTGCATGCTTCCAGTCCTTCTGTATAGGAAATTCCCCATCATCTGTTGGCAGAATAGGACCAGACACCCAGCTGAGCATTTCTGATCCCATTGAGGAGGGCATAGTAACACACATATATTGTCCAGCTTTTACAGTACTTTGTGTGCTGCCATGTAGTCATAGTTTCATAGTTTCTAGGGTCAGAAGGGACCTGAGCAGATCATCTAGTCTGACCCCCTGCCATGGCAGGAAAGAGCGCTGGGGTCAAACGACCCCAGCAAGGTGTTCATCTAACCTCCTCTTAAAAACCCCCAGGGTAGGAGCCTGCACCACTTCTCTTGGAAGCTGGTTCCAGACCCTAGCTGCCCTGACCGTGAAGTAGCGCCTCCTGATATCTAACCTAAACCTACCCTCTGCCAGCTTGTGACCATTATTCCTGGTCACCCCTGGCGGTGCTCGGGGGAACAGTGACTCCCCCAATGCCTGCTGATCCCCCCTGACTAGTTTATAACAAGCCACAAGATCCCCCCTCAGCCTTCTCTTGTGGAGGCTGAACAGGTTCAGGTCCTGTAGCCTCTCCTCATAGGGCCTGCCCTGCTGCCCCTGATCATGCGAGTGGCCCTCCTCTGGCCCCTCTCCATGCTGTCCACATCCCTCTTGAAGTGCGGCGCCCAGAACTGGATGCAGTACTCCAACTGCGGCCTGACCAGTGCTGCATAGAGGGGGAGGATCACCTCTTTGGACCTGCTCGAGATGCATCTGTGGATGCAGGACAAGGTGCGGTTGGCCTTCCTGACTGCATCCCCACACTGCCGGCCCATGTTCATCTTGGAGTCAATTATAACTCCAAGATCCTTTTCCGCCTCCGTGCTGACAAAAGTGGAGTTCCCTAACCTGTAGGTATGCTGCTGGTTCTTCCTCCCCTGGTGCAGCACCTTGCACTTGTCTGTTGAATCCAATCCTATTCTCATCCGCCCACCCTTGTAACCTGTCTAGGTCTGATTGTAGCCTGTTGCTTCCTTCTAGTGTGCCCACATCCCCCCACATCTTAGTGTCATCAGCAAATTTGAACAGGGTGCTTTTTAACCCCTCGTCCAAATCACTGATGAAGATGTTGAACAGTGCGGGCCCGAGGACCAAGCCCTGCTAGTTATAGTATGTTTAATAATTATTTTTGTGCCCAAAAGGAAATAAAGAAGGAATGGTATACATAGAGTTGCCAGATTTTCCTCTTCCTCAGTACTGAAGCAGAACATAAGGATTTCCTATAGCTCACTGGCCAGGCTTCTGCCCATAAGGCAACTTACTCCTAAGGGTCTTTAATGATGATATCAAAGAAGCTCAGTGCACAGAGCTGCCATTACCTTACTTATAGGATGTTAAAAACAAACTTCAAGTAAGAAGAGGCAAAATATTTAAAAGTTAGGTTATTGTTTCCCTTAAGGTGCTCAGAAATCTATTTGGCAAAATTTACCAGGCAAGATCAATCCAGGTGACAACTCCAGATCAGTTATTAACACAATTGTTCAAGGAGAAACACTAGACTCACAAGCTCAGTGTCCTGCCGACAGAAAGATTCACCAAAATCTGAACATCTACCAAACAGAATGGCCCCATTTTCCTTACCTGCAGTATAAACCCTTGTAACACGACAGTCACGCATCTGAATGCCCCAAGTGAAATCTTAAGAAGCAAGAGGACCTTCTTTGGGATCAGTTGCTATGGATATCAGTTCATCTTGCTTTGCAGGTGGCTTAGAGTACTCAAGTGCTACATCTCTGAAATGTGTAAGGCCAAGGTTGCAAATTCCCTGAAACAGAAAATTCACAGAGCTGGGATTCAGTCACATCCCAACCTTACCCCCCCACTCCCCCCAAAAAAACCCAAAAAAAACCCTTCAGGAAACCAAATCTTCCTCTCAGCTACAGTGATATAAAATCTAAAATAACCCCGCTGCTTTAAGCAAAGTTATTTTCCAATTTCAATCACTCTAACAGTAAAAATTGGCCCTCTAGGATTTTGGTGGCTTGCTGGCAGTCGCCTCCGGTGCCAAACCTAGTGGTAACCTTTCAATTTTGTTAAGAGAACTGAGGAAAAAGCATGGAAAGCAGCAAAGGTTTTACAGTAAACAAGTTTTTCTTTGTCCCCTGGGTCATTTGATAATTATGACAGTCACGCACTTTATTGCTCCAGAAGTTAGACAATATCTCCTTCCGGAGGTGACTGATGCTGAAAGACAGAGCAGTGAAGAGCTGCTTTCACAGCAAACTCCTTTCCTATGTGGAGAGGAAATTTGCTAAGGGACGGTACAGTGCAAAACAACAGAACCGGCAAAAGAAAGGGAATTTGACCTTGCGCTGGAGTTCGTGGGAGGGAAAAAGAACAAAAATTAACCCAGGAAATTAGCTCATTACCAAGGAAATAAATACTTTATGAATAATTGTACATCTCTGGTTACATACAATTTTTATACAGAAAATAATAAAAATATCTTTTTTTCCAGTAATGTATAATAACACCAAATAATAATATAACACCAAGCCCAAGCTGTTTTCTTTTTCTAATTTGCACTTAAAAGCAATGGAGAAATAACCCACTAGTGTTTCTTGATTTCTATACAGAAAGACTTTTTGACCTTTTATAAATGTTTATTAAAGGAAAAAGGAGTAGCAGTGCAACAAAAGGTGGCCCACATGGGCCCAGGTACAACAGACAGAGCCTGGGGCTATGGCCCACATGGTCTGCCCTCACAGTCTACAAACAAAAACATCTCGTACAACATCAACCTGCTAAGACCCCTGCTGGTACCCCAGGAGGGGGCGAGCAGTATCACAGTGTGAAGACCTAGTGACGGAGGATGCAGAAAAGGCTGAAGTACTCGATGCCTTTTTTGCCTCAGACCTCACACAGGCAAGGTCAGCTCCCAGACTACTGCACCTGGCAGCAGAGTTTGGGGAGGAGATGAGAAGCCAACAGTAGTAAAAGAACAGGTTAGGCCCTATTTAGAAAAGTAGGGCATATACAAGCCCATGGGGCCAGATGGGGTGCACCCAAGGGTGCAGAGGGAGTTGGCTGATGTGATTGCAGAGCCATTGGCCATTATCTTTGAAAAATCATGGCAATCAGGGGAGGGTCCTGGATGACTGGAAAAAGGCAAACATAGTGCCCATACTTAAGAAAGGGAAGAAGGAGGATCCAGGGAACCACAGACCAGTCAGCCTCACCTCAGTCCCTGGAAAAATCATGAAGCAGATCCTCTAGGAATCCATTTCTAAGCACCTGGAGGAGAAAAAAAAAGGTTAGGAACAGTCAGCATAGATTCACCAGGGGTAAGTCATGCCAATCATACCAGGATTGGGCCAAAAGAAATCTCATGAGGTTCAACAAGGACAAGTGCAAAGTCCTGCACTTAGGATGGAACAATCCCGTGCACCAGTACAGGCTGGGGGCTGACTGGCTGGGCAGCAGCTCTGCAGAAAAAGCCCTGGGGGTTGCAGTGGACAGTAAGCAGAATATGAGCCAGCAGTGTGCCCTTGTTGCCAAGAAGATTAAAGGCATACTGGGCTGCATTGGTAGGTATGTTACCAGCAGGTCAAAGGAAGAGATTATTTCCCTCTATTCACCACTGGTGAGGGCACATCTGGAGTACTGTGTTCAGTTTTGGGCCCCTCACTATAGAAAGGATGTGGACAAAATGGAGAGGGTCCAGCAGAGGGCAACAAAAATGATGAGGGGGCTGGGCAACATGACTTATGAGGAAAGACTGAGGGAACTGGGCTTATTTAGTCTAGAGAAGAGAAGACAGAGAGGGGATTTAATAGCAGCCTTCAGCTACCTGAAGGAGGGGTTGAAAGAGGGATGAAGCTAGATTGTTCTCAGGGGTGGCAGATGATGGAACAAGGAACAATAATCTCAAGTTGCAGCAAGGGAAGTTTAGGTTAGATATTAAGAAGAATTTTCTTACTAGGAGGGTAATAAAACACTGGACCAGGTTATCCAGGGAGGTGGTAGAAGCTTCATCCCTGGATATTTTCAAAACCTGGCTAAACAAAGCTTAGGCTGGGGTGACCTAGTTGGGAAAGGTCCTGCTTTGAGCAGGGGGTTGGATTAGATGACCTCCTGAGGCCCCTTCCAGCCCCAACTTTCTATGATTCTATGACCAAGTGGCTGCCATTGATGCTACAGAGCATCCCTGAATGGCCCAATGCACCTGGAAGGTGGGTGCTGTCCACTGAAGGACCGCATGTTCGAATTCCAGTGACAGGTACACCTGGACCAAGAATCAAAAGAACTGCAGGCCATCATCAGAGCTGGCCCCAGTGATCCAGTTCCTGTGGTTCTTGAGGATGGCCATGTTGGCCGGGCAGATGATACCCCCCCGAGCCACCCAGTATGGAAAGGAAAACAAAAAGGTAACCATAGAGAGGTCCAAGTCCAGCACCTTGAATAAAGCACCAAGGGTTGCAAAGAGCAGCGGCAGCTGGGAGCACATGAGGAAGGTGTGGAACATATCCTCCTCTACCTCCCCTGGACAAAAGGGCAGGCTGCTGATGCAGCCAGATTTATGTAGTGGACGAGAGTGCCATTGGCCAGTCTCCCACGCAGCAACCACCACTTGGGGTCATTGGTCCTTTTGGTGACGTGCAGCTTATAAAGTGAGCACCACACAGGTTGGGCTGACATAAGCACTGGTGCCACTAGGGTACCACTGCCATGTCATGTCAGGATGTCTAGCAAGGAAGCAGGCATGACAGACATGAATCACCCACATCTACAGGGCCTTCCAGGGGAGTGCATTGAAACAGACCCCGGCATTGCTGTCAGGAGGTATGGGAAGAACCAGTAAAGTGGCACACCACCCAGGTCAATGTACATGGCTGGGATGACGGACTGCGGTGGAAAGGTCCCACCCAAGATATCCCCAGCAGGGATGACCTGCCATGCTCAGAGGTGGTACCCCAGGGCAGCCACTGCATCTGCTGGGAGGGTGGCCACAAAACACTAATAGGGCACCCAGGAACATGCACTGCCAGGGGAACTAAGCTCACAAGAAATAAGGCTGTGATCTGAAAGTCCAAAGGGGATGATGCAGCTGCCAAGCAAGAGCAGCCAGTGATGCTTGGTGATGTATAGACGGTTGAGGCGTGCCATGGCAATCCTACCAGTGGTCACCTTTGGTGAAATGTACTGCTTCACATGGGCATGAAAATGGTGCCGAACACCAATGAGGTCCACTGCCTTCAAAGCAGTCTGCAGCCACTGGGCTGAAGATGGATGGGGCTCTGGCCCATTCCGGTTAAGCCATTCATTGACCATGCAATTAAAGTCCTCACCCAGGAAGAGAGGGTCATTATCATCAGCTGCATCCCACAAAAGGTCAGCCAGAGTCTCAAAAAAGGTGATCCCATTCGCATCCAGTAGTGGGCGTGTAGACATTAATTAAGAGGAGATGACATTGTGTGGAAGAGATGTGAACAGTCAGCAGGCAGCCAGGGATGACCTCTTGGGCTACCACCAAGTCAGGCACCAGCTGTAGTGACAAGAGGATTGCGACCCCTGCACTGAGGGGGTGCCATGACTCAGGAACATATGGCCTCTCCAGGCAGCATCCCAATCAGCTTGATTAGCTGTGTCAGTGTGCATTTCTTGTAGAAAGGAGACGTCCAGCTTTTTCTGGCACAGAAAATCAAAGAGTGCTGTCTGCTTCACAGGGTCTCTGCAGCCATTGGCACTGAGAGAACCAAAGGCAGTAGCAGCCATGCATGAAGGGTATAGAAAGGGAGACAGGCAAATCCAAAACAGAGAGAAACACCAGAAAGGAGCAAGCATGCAAGACAAGGAAAAACTGGGCCTACTGTTTGCCAGCCAGTGCTTCACACAACAGGTGCCCAACATTACCTAAGAGCTTGCTTAGGCAAAAACTATAACGCTGCATCCCTGGAGTGGGATGCAGCAGCGCTGCTGTAGCCTTGGAGGAAAGCACAAATGTCTTAAGTTCTGGGAATCTTTTACAAATACTCATGCAACCTGCCAGTGATGCTTGGTTTGGTCAAGGAACTCAGTGAGATGCTCAACTGAGTAACCAACACAGGGAGGTTCATTAAAGGCCAGAGTAGACTTTGCCACCAGGGTGGGGACTCTCCCTGTGGAGGGGGGCACATTAGCTGAATCATGGGACACCGCTGCCCCAGGCAGGGCTTATGTCAACTTATCCTCAGAGGCAGAATCAAAATCCAACCTTGAGGAGGAGAAGCTGTACACATCATGCACAGAGTAACCAAGTCCTGGGGGAAGTGGGGAGGGGAAAGTGACTCCTCACCAGGACTCTCAACATCAGGCGCTGTGGGATAAACGTCCTGCGAGGGATTCAGGGGGAGACATCAGTCCCTGATCTTTCGGAGGGGTGTTCTTCTGGGAGAGGTGTTCTCTTGAGGCTCCCAGAGGGCCCAACCTCCATGTTGATCTCATCAGGCTCAGGGAGCTAAGAGGTGAGGGGAGGGCCATTGGACCCCCCTGTCACCTCTCCTACTCCCAGGTCACCCTGACCACTAGAAGGTCTGGGGGGGATGCTAAGGAGGCAGGAAGAGAGCGGGGATCCTGCTCGCTAACTCCAGGTCCCCCTGAAGCAGTAGGGAGGTTCTGAGGGGATGACAAGGCTTTCTTGGAAGACTCCTTCTGTTGCTGGGACTTACCCTTCTCAGCAGGAGGAGCCAAAGCCTCCCCTATGGGGGGAGGAACAAGGAGGGCTGGGTCCACCTCTGTGGAGCCAGCTGACTCTGACAAAACAAGAAGTGGCTGGGAAGAAGGCCCATCCCACACCCAATGCAGTTTCTGCACCAGAGGTGGACAAGCTACCATCAAGCACAGCCGCAGGTGGTTCTGCTATGGCTGGCTTCTTCAGGCACTGGGTAGTCAGATGGGACCTGCTACCACAGCAAAAGCACAAGGTGTTCTCAGTAGTGACATAGACCTCATAACGCTACTCGTCAATCATGAAGGACATGGAGTGGGGCAAACCCTGACCCATCCCGTCAAGAAGCATGAACATCTACCTTTGAAAGGATAGGACGTATCAGAGCTCAGGAACCTTGCTGCCAGGAAGCAGTATATGGACCAGGCCTGTTACCATGCCATAGGGCCACAGGCAGTTGGTAAGGTTGTTGTCCAAGAGAAATGGAGGAACGTTAGAGGCTACCACCCAAACGGCCAGTGTGTCCAAAGGCATTGCAAGGCAAAAAACCCTGACAGACACACCTGATACCATGACATTATGCACCCAAGCAGGGGAGCTGAGGAAAATGATGGAACTCACTCAGGCAGCATAAAGGATGTTTTTGCAGTCTACAACTGCACCCACAGCCGAGGCGCACTCCTCCACTCCAACGGAGGGACGGGCGTGAAGCCAGAGACCAGAACTCTGGTCCAGGGGGCCAGAAGCCCCAGCCGTGGGTTGCTGAGAGCTGCCTTCGGCCACTCCAGCAAAAAATGAGTTAACTATGCAAGGAACCATTGGGGTGGGGGTTGGGCAGCCTGGCAGGGAACACAGAAGAGGGCAAAAACAAACAATAGAGGGGAGGATAAAGGTAAGCAATATAACAGGAAAGAGGAGGGAAAAGAAGAAAGCAACAGAGAAGCCAGAGTAAGAGGGAGAGAAAAACAAAATAAAACCGGAGGGAGGGGAAGGGAGGGGAGGGGGAAAGGAGGAAAGCAGGGGGCGAGTTACTGCAAGAGAAAGGGCTTAAAAAGTTAAAAAAGGCAAGAAAAAGTAATGAAAAGTGGGAGACTATGGTGAGACGGGATCAGACTGTCTGGGGTAGAAAAAGCAGAGCAAGAGAAGGAGAAAGGCTCACAGAACAGGCACAAGTTCCCAGAGGGAACACAGCTGTCAGTGGTCATTTTGAAAGCAAGCAAGCAAGACTTATACATAAAAATAAGCAAACAAATGAAGAAAGAGTTTTGTGGCTGGGATTTGCTTGCCAAACCTCTACCTAGAGAGGACTTTTATGTCCAGGTTATAATCCAGGGCTGGGCAATTTTTTTCAGTTGGAGAGCCGCTTAACAAGTTTTGATAAGCTATCAAGGGCCACAAGGTAGCCCCGCCCCTTGTGAAGAGCCCCACCCCTGGTAACCATCTTGGGACCCAAAGTCCTGCCCCTAACCTCTGACCTTTGCCACCAGAAGTCCTTCCCCTTGTCCCTGGAAGTACACCTTTTGGGAAAGAGGTTTGCCATCTTAGAACTGAAAAAAACAAACAGATTATATACTAAAAATCAAACAATAACAACATATTTTACTTTTATTTTTAAAAAATATTTTGTCCTGATTGCATTTGTGCTGTAAATATAGAAGTGATTCCATAATAGGCCAAAATGAAGCCTTACTTTTATATATTGTGGCAGGTATGGAGGCATGGGTATGGAGTTTGTGGGGGGCTGTAGGTGTGTGTACGTGAGGTATGGTAGAGACTGTGGGGTTGTGTGTGGATGTATTTGGATGGGGATGGGGTTTTTTGGGGGATCTGTGGGTGTGTGTGGGTGGGTATGAAGGTCATGGGGGACTGTGGGGTGTGTGGAGGTGGTGTTTGTGGGTGTATGTGTGTGGTAGGGTGTGTGCATGTAGCAGTGAATGGGGCCTGGAGGCATGGGGGTGTGTGGGGGACAGGGTGTGGTGTTTGTGGGGTGTGTGATTGTGTGGGGGGAAGGGTATGGTTGTGAGGTTTGTGAGGGAGTGTTTGAGGGTATGGTGGAGTGTGTATGCACCCTGTGTACCCCCCTGAGCCAGTCAGCCCGTCCCCAACCTGCAACCGGCTGGAGTCTGTGCATCCTGTGGCACCTCCCTGCCATTGCCAACAGTGCACAGCCCCAGTGCACCCCACTCCCACTCCGCACTGCCTGGCTGGGCATGCAGCAGGGCTGGGGCGGCTCTCTTTGGCTGGTGCCACTGCTGCTGGCCCCAGCCCCAGCAGCAGTGGATAGGCAGAAGCTGTTGCTCAGCATGGGGGCATGGGAAGTGGCTCCTCCCCCTCACCACTACTGGGCAGTTCTTGGTGCAGCCACCTGGAGCCTGCGCCATACCATGCTGCCCTATGTCTCTGTCACTGCCACTGGGGCTTCCCTGCAGCTGGTCTACATGGTCACACAGGGCAGCCTAGAGGCAGCAGTGACACAGAATAGACACAGGGCAACCTGGCACAGTGGAGCCTCCTGGCAGCTACAGTAGGAAGTGATGGCAGTAGTGAGAGGGAGCAGCCATTTTTACCCCACACTGAGCAGCGATTCCTCTCCCGTGCTGCTACTGCTGAACCTGGGCAAGCAAGCCTGGAGCAGGCAGGGGGCACGTGGAGTCAGGGTTGCAAGGGCTGGTCCCTGTTGGTACTGTGGGGTTGGGGCCAGTGGTGATGGCAGCTAGAAGGAGCTGCCGCTGCCCAGGCTGCCTAGAAAGCCAGTCCAGCTGCGGCGCTGCCCCAGCCCTGCTGCATGCCCGGGGTGGGAGCAGAACATGCCACGGGTGGGCGGCGCCTCAGCCAGGCAGGACCAAACGACCTACCATGGGTAAGACAAAGCCCCTCTGTGGGCCATATTTTGCCCACCCCTGTTACAACCTTTTGAAATTAAGATGCCGTTTAGCTACTTAACCATAATGGAGATGATGTGTGAAAGACTGGGAGAAGGAATTCAGGGCACTCAACCTTTAAATGGCCCTCTGTAATGCCAGGAACAGAGATGGGAACTGGAAAATTAAGGACATAATGCATGTGTTTGCAGTAGGCTCTGATCTACCCTGTTCACAGCCCTTTCAGGCTGGGCAGACCTTTCCAGAGGTAAACTGTGCTGAGTCTCCTTGTGTCTGTAGACAAAGAGGTTATATATTGCACTTTTGTAGTGCCAGTGGGTGTGTTTACATGTGTGCTTTAATGCACAGTAGCCTATTTTACTGCGTGTTAAAGTGTCACGTAAAAAAGTGCAATTATGCTAATACACAATAAAATAGGCTACTGTACATTGTGTCACTTAAAAACTGTACACATTCATTACTGCGCATTAAGGCAGCCTAATGTGCATTTAGTACCTCCAGGCCCCTATACATGAGTGCAAAGACTGCTCTGATGTGCTAGAATTCCAGCTTGTTGAAGCAGACTCAATTGAGTCTCCTCAAGTGTGGCAAATGCCATGCTCCTGCATCTCCTATATAACCATCCCCGTGCTCAAAAATGGCAGTAGAGGCACTTTATCTAAAGCTCATTCAACAAGTTTTAGTTCAAGTGCCCCCACTGCCATTTTTAAGCATGAGGCGCTGATACACAAGATGTGCAGTGTTTTAATTAGAGCTGCTCTCTTTAATTAAAGCTCCTCCCCTTCCCTGGAGCATGTATAAATGTGCCCTCACATTGGAGGTACTAAATTCAATTTAATGTACATTAGGAAAAGTACCTTAATGCATGTGTAGACATACCTAGTGATTTGAAGAACTTGAATGCTACCTGTCTTACTGACCTCAGCAACTCCATGGACTTCAGTGGAAGCAGGATCAGGCCAGTTGGTTTCAATGGGACAAATTAATTGTATAATGTAAGAAGGATTATCCTTGGTCTTCAGAAGAGTCCTCAGTGGTTAATAATGTTAGCATTTCACCCAAGACCACACAACAAATCTATGACAGAATTACTTATGGAAGCCAGTAATAAAACTGAATCCAAGTTTCTTGTGTGTTAGTAAAGATCACTAGCCATAAGAACACTATGGCAGCATGCAAAGGGATTTGTTAGTCAAGTTAAATACGTCTTGTGGAAGAAGGCTTTGGACTGACTAGGCACATCTACGTGTGTGCATTTACTGCACAGTAACTGAAATTACTGTGCAGTACAGGCACATGTCTACATGTGCATGCCCATTCTGCTCAGTAAATATGGCAACTTATGCTGACTTGAGCATAAATTTGATACCTGCACATAGTGTTAATGGACCTTAATGCCTGCATGTGTTGATGCTGGCCTATTCCCGCTTACTGAGCAGTAATTTACTGCACAATAGATTTAAGCTGGCATAAATGCATGTGTAGACATGCCCACTGGGTGCGTCTACATGTTTAGTAATACACAGTGATTACTGCGCATTTTAGTACTTGTATAATCAAGTACTAAATAAATGCACAGTAACCTGAGTTACCGCACAGTAGTGCAGGCAAACGCCTTTTATGTGACACTGCTGTGCAGTAGTTTAATAATACTGCACAGTAATGTATTAGCACTGTTTGTGCTGTGATGCTACTGTGCAGTATGATTAGGCCACTACTCTGTTAATGTCTCATGTAGATACAACCATTGGGATTAATTCTATCAAGGGGTTTTCTTTCATAACATTTGGGGTTTTTTTCCTGTTTTATAATTGGAAGAAAAAAGGAGGTTAACCACAGAGACATTAAGTAACTTGCCCAAGGTCATTCAGGTAATCTATAACAGTGCTAGAACTGGAATATAGGCCTAATGAGTTGCCCTCCTCTGTCTTACCTATTGAACCACCAAGACTGTCATGTAAAATAATTTTCCTTTCAGGGAGCCCATCATGCATTTGAAATCAACAAACCATTAAAGGGCACTTCAAAACTTTTTTTTTAATCCAAAGTGTGCTTTCATGAGTGCAGCTGGGTATATATTTATAAACAGATTCTTCCCCTTTTTGTATGGACATTCTGCATTGTTTAAGAGGGCTGTTATTAAAGCAATTGGATATGGACCCAAGAATACCAAAATTAGATCAGCAGTGGATTTTACTTTCGATTCACCCCTCAATAGATTCAAGGATACTGATAACATTCACTTCTGGATTGGGGTTCAGATTCTAAATAGCCCTAGGTACAGGGGTTTTTGGTTCAGACTCCAGGCTCTCCAGCTATATTTTAATGAATTATTTCTTAGTTCACCAAACTTTGCCATTGGATGAAGTGTTTTTCAGAAATAAAACCAATATTTTGGCACAGATTCACTAATGTTAAAATGACCAGTGTTTACCCAGAAGCAAGTAAAGCCACCCAAGTAGCATTACAGAGCCTATTTTAAAATTCCATCTTGGCTTTTTTTGGCCCTGTGATCTGCAGTGGTAATTGGGCAGCACTGTCTATGAAATGCATTCGCTGTGTGGGGGAAAGGTTTCTACAATAAACTGATTATTCCATTCAATCTGGTATTCAGGCTGTAAAAATGGCGCAAATACTTAAGAATATGATGGGATTCTGTTCAGAGTGTCAGCTGCCACATACTTCCTGGAGAGAAGTGATTGCTGATATGACACTAGATAATGTCTGTATTAATGTAGTTAAATGTGGTTTGTCAGACACTAGGACAGCAGCATTTAAAGAGGCAGCGTATAGATTATAGAGACAAGCGACAGGATGATCTCTGCAGCTGCAATTAACTGTCTTTCCTTTAGCTTCTCCTGCTTGGTTCACAGAAAAGCTACGTTTTCCTCCTGCTGATGAAGGTTGATTAGCAGTCAGATGGGGAGAGGCTCTGGGGATGGCACAACGCATTAATTAAATCACTTCTACAGGCTAAGTGGTGACACTTTGATTTATAGCAGAGCTCACTCAACCAGGCACTGGCATTTCCTGGGCACTGAGAGGAGGAAAAGCCATGCTGGGAAGCAGGTGGGAACAGGGTGTGAGCACTTTAAAAAAAAACAAACCTGTGGAGTGAATCCACAAAGCTGATGAGGGGTATTTTCAGTAGAGGGAACTTGCAGGAGCAGTTTGGGAAGCACTGTAGGACTGTGAGTGGGGCCTGAGTGGCTGTGTCTTTCTTATACAGAATATGTATCAATTTATATATATTAGAAATATTAGTTGAAATATTAAGAATATTTAAATTCTTTAACAAATGAGATTTGTATAACCTACAGACAATATGTAAAGGAACCTTTGGACATAATAGCAGGACTCTTTGCTAGTCAGTGAACGTCAGAGCACGGCGGTCTAGGAGTAAAGAATGTCAAGTTCTAATCCTAGTTCTACTACTGATTCACATCACAGGACATTAGTTAAGTCACCTAAACTTTGCGTTCCCATTTTCCTAACTTCC
This sequence comes from Crocodylus siamensis, assembly GCF_052110815.1. NCBI lineage: Eukaryota > Metazoa > Chordata > Crocodylia > Crocodylidae > Crocodylus > Crocodylus siamensis. The sequence continues at coordinate 52,851,431 of NC_143403.1, forward strand.
AAAGAGGGGATAATGTTTTTTGCAAGCTTCTGTAAAGGGCTTTGAAAGAGTAAGTGTTAAACAAAAAAGACACCCAGCAGGATAAGGCTGACTCAACACAGCATTTGCTAGCGATTACATTAAAGAGGGGTATGAAAAAAATCATACCTCATAGGTAACATAGTTGTACCAGAAAAAACCTTTCTGTGGATCCAGTGATGTTAACAGAAGAGCGCTCTGACCAGGTTAGCCTATGTTGCTCAGGTGCATCTAGGCAGGCAGAAAAATTTCTATTGGCAGTTACAGCCGCTGGTCTAAGGAAGTCTGCCAGTATTGCTATGGCAGCTGAAGCAGTGCAGTCTAGACAAGCCCTAAGAATCAAGGTGGCCTTGGCTCTATCCAGAATCCACTTGGTTTAGAATTTTAAAAATTGAAATGGCTACTTCTCAAGCAGTTTTCCTACTGGAAAACTTCCCATTTAGCTGGCAGCACAGCTGGGAAATCTTCCCTCTAAGATCAAATACCCAACAATGGAGATATTGACTTGATTCTTTTAAAAGAACTTTGTTATCCTTGAATAAAAGGTGGAATAAGTTCAAAGCATTATTACTTGTACTAGTATTTCAAGGTGATTTTCATTTCAGTTTTTGCCTTGGTAATTCTTTGATTTCTGTTTTTCCTTAAAAGCTTTGAGCAAGGAATTATAAAAACTATGGGTGATTCAACTAAACACAGCATTCAGCTTGGTGAACACAGCAAATACTCTTTAAAAAGAGAGAGAGAGAGACAGAAAGAGTTATGTGCACAAAAAAGATCATATTCTCTGGAAGTGGAGAAGATAAAATTTACTTTTAATATAAACTCATCTAAAACGTTTCCTGCCTCAGAGTATGATCTTGGCATAAGCTAAATCAGAGTCAGACTCAAGGATTAGGAAGCATTCAAGGAAAGCATTAAGCAGCACCTGGGGTTTAGGAGGTCTCCTTCCTTTTTAATCTGTACTACTAGGGGTTTTTTTTGGTTTTTTATAATTAACTTGCATTGCAGCAATGCCCAAAAGCCTCCTGCAGGATTGGGACCATATTGTGCTAGGCACTGTACGCACTTTTGTAATAAAAAGATGGATGTTATTCAAATGAATTTACAATCTAAAATATTAACTGATTACCCAAGTTAGTTGTCACAAGTGAGAAGACATGTTACTGTAAAATCAAAATCCTTTCTAACAATTCATGGCTCCTAAAGAGTTTGATTTTCTTTACATCCAAGATGTATGACTGATTATTTCAGTCACCTTGTGAACTAAACAATTCTACTTTGATGATCTAAATGGTGTTTCCCATTGCAACCGAATGTGGCATTTTCAATTCCTCTCCTAAAAAAATACTGCTTTTTAAATAACTATCACATCTCTCCAGAGGTGGCTGCGTTTCAACAACAGGTGAAATTTCTATTTTGTATAGTAAACTTATGTTTCTCCAGTATTACCTAAGGATCTCAAGGTGCTTAACAAGCAATAAATTTATCTTCCCAATCTCTTTGTGATGTTGCTGTTATAATCCCTGTTTTATGAAAGAAGCTATAGACCTACACATTTGGGTCAAACAGGAAACCTGTGGCACAAAAGGGACTAGGTGTTTCCTTTTTACATTGCTCCTTTATCAACACCATCATTTTTCCTTCGTGTACAATATTTTGGGGTCCCTTTTAATGAATAGCAATTCATAAAAGATATAGTTTAACTCTGGAGTGACTGGATGGCTTGGAAGAGAACTAGCTCACTTTTAAACAGATCCACATGCATCTCCATTTCATTATTAAATGAAGTTTCCAGTGAGGCAAGCAGGGGCTTAGCTGCATGACTCCCATTAACATTAACTTTACTTCAGTAATGAGGTGATAGACTTAGTACAATCACTGAAGCTAATATAATCACAGTGATGAGACAAAAGCATGTTGCAATAAATACTGTTCAGAATGATGACATTGACAACATAGATGGATTGTAGTGAGGATGGCAAAACGTGCCACTGAAAAATGATGTAGAGAGGTTGAAGATCATGCTTCAGGGTGCGCTAATAAAGGTATATAATTGATGGCAACATGTTGCACTGAGGTGGATTAGGACAGTGACACAGGGCGGAGGATAGGATGCATCCTGCAAGATGCTTTGTATTCATCCTGCAAGATCCTTTGCTGAGTACGCTCAGAACAGGGAGTTTATAGCACTGGACCCTTTTATGATAATCTAGGGAAGATAAAGAGGATTAATATAGGGTCAATAATAGCAATGTTACAAAAAAGGGAACACCTATGTAGGGGGGGAAATCAGAAGCTAGTGGTGATGGCCCCAGGAGGAGGGTGAAGTCACTAATGTATTGTACCCGCATACCACTTACATCACTGTACCGTTGCAGCTTCATTACTTTAGCTAATAGAATTCTATGAATCGAACAAGACCTGAACGGACGTGATAGCAATGAGCAAGTCTCTTAGCACCAGTTTCTCTCTCCATATAACATAAGGTTAAAAACAAAACATCCACTGTTGATAAGTGAAATTAACAGGAAGGAAAAGTGAGAAGGCAGAGTATATATGCTACATTTGCACACAAAGAGTAACATGACTTTTTTTTTTTAATTCAACAGTCACTGCATTTGGATTACATAAGTAATACCTGTGGGTTTGATTTCTTTTATATTTTCTTCCATACGTCATGGAATGAACCTCTATTAAAACCTTTTAAAGTATTATTCACCCAAGCCTAAATACAACTAATATAGAAAATGTAGTAGACTTGCAACACAAATATGTTCTGCAAACAACTTTCTGTACCTCTTAGGTAGCCTCTTAAACGGTTTAACAAACATCATTTAGATGGCTAAAGCATCATACAACAAACCTAGCTGAAATATTTTTAGCAGGTAGACACTTTGGAGAAGCTGAACCATTGTAAGTGCATTTTAAACAAACTCCTCTTTTTAATTCTGCAGCTACAAATAAGATGCATTGATACTGACATGGGCAAAATGTGTTTTCCTCACTTAGATTTCAGTGTCTTGGGGATATTGGGAGGGGTGCCCAGCCCTGCTGCTAAATGATAAGGCTTGCCCCTATCATTTTCTTAGGATACAACGTATATGGTTCCGCCACTTCTGTTTGCTGCATTGTTCCAGCCATTGTCACTGCAGATATTCAACCATAGCAAGGAGAGCCCTGATCAATATTTCTTTGTTGTGCAGCTCTGTATTAACTACATCTCACTTTTCTTTGACAGTGACACAGATCACATGCAGCTGCTGCCACAGCCATGAGAAACAAGAATTCTGGAAAGCATATTCATTATCTGGCTGTTAAAAGCGACAGAGCATGCAAACCTCACCCTGACTGGGTTACCTGAAAATCAACATCTCCATTTGATTAAGCGGCTGCCAGCCAGTCACCTTCTCCCTCTAACCTTGATGTGGCAGGGCTGTGACAAGTGCACACACTGTAACATCAAAAATGTTTCATCTGTGTTCACAAACAGACAGCTTAATTTGTTTTAATAGCATGGTCTCTTGCCGAGTTTCCATTGCAAACCCTGGTTTTCAGGAATAAATACCTAAGCTGTTTGAAATGGAATCAAGCTTAAAGTTGGCTGGCAAGATGCCAGCGGGGATCCTATTTAGGTTCAAAGTCTACAGCCATTTATCCAACTAAAACAGTCATAAACTTTCAAGGCAATTTGGTCTGAGTTCCACTTACTGGATTCAGACCCTTAAAAAAAAAACACATCAAGTTATTTGTGGGGGAGGAGGGTGCTGGGGGATTCAAAGAGTTGTTGTTTAAATAAAAAAGTGACTGTGTAAAAATTAGTTTCTAAACAGGTCTGGTCCAACTGCACATTCCAAATATTATTTGCCCTTTTAGCAACAATTCGATGTCTACAAGCCATACAAAACCAACACAGCAGTAGGGGAGGAAGCCTTCATGAAACCCACAAAAATAAAGACCTCACAGTGTTGTCAACTCTCACAATTTTGGAGTGAGTCTCATAATACTTAATGTTTTTCTTAGAACCCTTGCTCCTAAACCTCCCCCCCAGAAGCTCAGCTTTCTTTTCTAAAAAGAAAAAAATATGATCCTTCATGGTTACTGAGAAAGCTTGAAGCTGTGAACCTTGAGTGCTCCAAGGATAGATAAGTAACATTTATATTTTTAAATGAGTCATGATTTTTGAATGCTTGGGGTTAGCAATACTGATGTCTGAAAAGGAAAGAGATTCTATTCTGGTTCACATTATTAGCAGAACTAATAGATGTACTGCAGTTGGAACTGAGTTATTTAATGATGATTATACATGGTTCAGGAAGATCCCAGCTTGATTCTTTGATCCTGAGCTGATTTTACAGGGGTGGCAGTTCAAAAGGGAAGGGAAGAAATCTTGTTCAGTGATAAACACTTGCTGTAGAGTTACTGAGACAAAGATCACAGGCCTGCTTGATATTTTTGCAGAATGACTTTTCTGCATAGAGGTTCTTAACATAGGAGTAAGGTTGCTCAGGTGTGCTGTACTCTGACACCCAGTACATGTGGCGCAGGTTTTACCTCAAGCATGACATACATATAGTTTAACTTGAATCAATTAGTGGCAAGTTTAAACAGAACTGAGAGAAAGTAATGTTGAAACAGAATAGGAGCACCCACCCAGGGCACAGGAACTTATAACTTCATCAGTGCCAGTGTGTGCCTAGGGAAGGGGCTGGGCAGGTAAGGCCCAGCTGGGCAGATGGCTCGCCCCCTCTCCTTTCTTCAGTCTGAACTCTGACTCTGTGGAGGTGCACTCCTGCCAGGTGTGCAAGGGAATGGAAGCCAAGTACTTCAGCACTCACCAGCTCTGGGAAGGGCAGGAGGTGACAAGTAAGGCCCCATCCTCTCCTATTTGGGCAGATACTTCTCAGGCTCCAATGGAGCCACCTCAATGGCTGGGCTGTCTCCTGCAGCTGCTGCTCTCCTGGGCCTGGAGTGGTGCAAAGCAGGTCATGCCCCATCTGCCCACCATTGTGCTGCCCCCAGGCCATGAGTGGTACCAAGTGTGTTTTCTCCTCTTTTCTAGCAGGAGGGCAGGTGAGAATTTGCTCAGGGGTGATTCTGCTCTTGACTGCTGGCCATGTACTTCAGCTCAAGGCCTCCTAGCCCTAGTGCCCATGACCAGGATGAGCACCAACAGGAAAACTCAAAGGAGGTGTGGGGATTTAGACTCAGCATCCCTCCCCACTTCAGTGAAGTAGCTCATACAGTCTGCTGCAGTGTCCGTATGGGAGGGGAAGAGAGTGAGAAAAAGGCAGGAAAGCTGCCCACCAAAGTCAGACAACCATTGGGAGGCTGACTGAGCTGGGAGGACAGTTTTTTGTAAGCCAATATCACTGGAATTTGAATGCGTCTGAATCTCACTTGGCCCCACATGGTCTCAGATTGGGTCTTCCTCCTGAAGCCGTGGTCCTGTGACTCCTGCTCTGAGCAGACAGACAGTTCTGATCAGTGCTTCTTGCCATGAATCAGTGGACGACTCAATTCACTTGCAGCTCTACAAGAATAAAATTAAAGGTGTGCAGCACCGCAGACTTGCACCCTTCTGCTTCTGTATTACAGTATACCCACCATTCAGTTAAACATCATTGGCAGGACAGGCTTTGCAATTGTTGCTAAAGTTGCAGAGAGACAGGTCTTTTAGGGACAGTCAGAAAATATACTTGGGGTGTGATACCAAAGATCTGTTGGTCAGCTCCTTACTCGTCAGTGCCATTGCTTGCTCTCCTTCCACAGTCAGGTGTTGTTTGTTGGTGTTGTTTTTTATATAATACAACAGCTGTGAATTAGGCTGCCTCACAACAGTGGCTGTTGGAGGTTATCCTCTATGTATTATCATGCCTGACCACAAATATTAAAGATGCAGGCAGCCTTAACTTAAAACTAGGGTTGGCAAGCCAATCAACTGACCAGTCAAATATTGCCAATTGACCAGTCAATTGACTGCATATTTTTTACCAAATATTATAGCAATTTTACAAGAAAACTACATTTTTAGTGCAGTTTTCTTGACAGAAATGTAATTTTTTAAAAATTGCTTGACACATTTATTTAATGGAAAATTTGTACTTTTCCTGTTTATTTGGACCTATTGGCAATTTGACTGATATTTGACTAGTCAAATACCCAACCCTACTTAGAACAGTTTTATTTTGTGGATTTGGTTGCCCTTTAATGATGGCATTGGTAAACAACAACTAGACAACACAGGAGCAATTCCAGACAGCAAGCAGGAAGAAAAATTCTATTTTCCTTGAGCAACATGCTCATTTTCATCCCCAGTACTCAGAAGTTTTCTTGCCTTTTGCCAAGTGACATTCTGTGCTGATGGCTCTATGGGACATGTGCCAGACTTCAGATTCAAGGGGAGGTTGCCAGCTTCTATCCAAGTCTTATGGTAACCTCTGCTGGCTGATCAATAGTGTTACACTGCTTTCAGCTGAGCCTGGCTGTCTAGCTGTTGGTCTGCACAAGAAGTAATCAGACAAAATAATGAGGGGAAGAAGAATGTGAAGAAATATATTGAAACTGCTTACTCATGCCTGTCACAGAGGGTTTTTTTAATACTGCAGTTTTAAGAATTCAGATAATTATGTAAATGATGAACAGTCCATACTAATATGAGTTTACTTCCTGGGATGACACAACCTCATAATATTATTAAGTGGCATTGCAAATGAAGAGTTTGGAAACTTTTCCATACTCGAGATTGGCGAATTGCATCCAAATTGCCGTTACAGTGTCAATTTACACATCTGTCAGCTTCATTTTTCATGCTCTGCTTAGACCATGACTCCCAACTGCAAAACAATTTGAGCTGCTCAGTCTGCACTGTGGGCGGATTAGCTGCCTGTTATACTTTCCCTTATCACCTTTTTCTCCAAATGTCGCATTTTCTATTTATACAGCTGTGCATAAAGCCAGGTATGTTTTTCATGCCAGCAGTACCAAAAGGCCTCAATCAAGTTCAGGGCCAGTGGTACTAGGCTTTGTACATACAGTTTTTGAACTTTGGGGCAAGGGCTGTTACAGAGACAAGAAACAAAAGTTGGAAGGGAATACAAAGAGGGACAAGATTAAGCGACTTTTGTAAGGTAACACAGCAGGTGAGCAATAGGGTTGGAACAGTTGGAATCTAGCTTTCCTAACTCCTGTTCCCCTGGCATAATTACTGGTTGTGATGACTACATAAGGATAGAAAATGCTTACTATTCAAGAACTGAACCTGATCTGAAGCCACTACAGTACACTGTGAATCTCTGTTCTGTCTCCCAGACCCACCTGTAACAGTGGTCTTCCTTACCATTATACAGACTTGCTATACGTTCGATCTTTATACAGAACAGGTTAAGGGAGAGCCCATAACATTTCCTACTTGTCCGACATATTCAGCATCCAGTTTTTTTGTAGACGCAAACAGGTATCCAAGCTGCGTTTCCAAAGAAAAGCAGCAGAGGCATAAGTCAAGTTGCTGCAGTGTTAGAAAGAGATGCATATATAAAACATGAATTGCTAAAAGCCAGACAACTTCCTCTACCCTAAACATATGGAGAGGACTTGCTGTTAATGAGAGACAGACCAACAGCACAGAACCATATCTTGCCTGTTATTTTCCTCTTCATTCCCAGCAGATGAGGTTATAGCTTGTTTTTTTCCATCCTGCCTACAGTTGTTTGCTGTTGGTTGCATGGGAATTTAGAGTACTCTTATTAAAACCACCTGTAATTTACTGAAGTCATTAATTCCTGGTTGCTAGACTCTGATATAGGGGAGCTCTTTTTCACCCCCACAAACCCTTTTAGTGTACCATGACTGAACAACAAATATCAAATAATGATGCAGGCACACCACAGAACTCATATCCTAAAACTGGAAAAAAACTGAGTCAGCGAAGCAAAAGGGAGAGACAGCATAATGGAGTAATAAAATAAAATAAAATAAAATAAAATAAAATAAAATAAAATGTTTCACAGCTGCCGTACTTATTCCTTCATATTCAGATACTTCCAATTCATTGATCCCAGCATAAAAATAAAGTATCCAGAGGCCAAAAACTTGTTAATAAAGGGAAGTGAAGTGGTGAACTGCCACTGCAGTATATAAATTATATAAAAGACTGAATGACTTCAATTCAGAGTTTAGAATACCAAAGCCATGATCCAAAGTCAAACATTCAGCAATGGTACCATACCAAACTGTTTCTGTGCATTTAAAGCTTCAGCCCAGCCAGATTAGAAAAAGAAGTTCACTGCTTCTCTCCACAAAAAGGAGTTAGGCATAGCACTCTCTTCCATGAATTGAAGATTTGCAGGAAAGAGTCGAACACAAACTCTTCTGAGTACAGAATCAGTTTTAAACTAATCTCAAGTTTGCTTTATTAGCGGCTGTACTAGGCAGAATCATGAACTCTCTTACAAGGGGGGGCTGTCATTTTAACAACTCAAGAGGTTACAATCACACAGTAGTAGGTTGATACTATAAGTGAGAGAAGGACACGTTTGACATTTACTACCATCTCCCATGACAGGAAGCTTCTATAAACAGTTATATACCTTCACATCTGGGTTCAAGGGGAAGGATTTCCTATAGACTAGCTCTGAAAAATCTGTTTTTTCAGAATGGTAAGAGAAAAAACATTAGTTCTCTTGATTGAATTAAAAAAAAAGCAAATAAAAATGTGGTCTTCCAGATCTGGCTTCCTATCCTCCCCACCTTCCTTTCCTTGACTAAAAAGCATTTCATTTTACTGTCTATTTTCAAGCTGCTGCATTACCAGGATTTACTATGTTCCATCTCCCTCGTAGTTTGAGGACACACAGACACCAGCCAAATAGATGCGTTTTAGAACCCCTAAGATATCCCCTTTTAACTGGGACATTAAAAAAAAACATTTGCCACCTAGCACAGTCAAGATTTAACCACCCTTGCAGCTGTTACGTACATACCTCCCTTCTGGTCTCACTTGATAATGGTCAGCCAACACATTTCTAAGCAGCACCTATTTTACTGGACTTGACAAGATCCCAGAGATTCTTCTAAGACAGTTAATGCCAAACCATTTCTTAAAAAGGCCTTAGTACTATTCTACCAGTGATATCAGCAGTAGGATTGCTGCTGCTGATACAGTGACAGGGTGTTTTACTCCCAGGTTGTTTAGCTTGGACTTACTCCAAGTAGGAAGAAGTAGTGGTAAATTTGCCAGTGTGGCTAGTGGTGTCTTGTTTATGCAAGAAATTCCAGCAGTGCAATAGTTGGAATGTTAAAATACAGCTTGGCATAGATAAATCTGACCATGTTTTCTGAATAAACCCAAGTAAATTTTGAAGTATGCAATCCCATCACTACCATTAAGCAGATCACCTGTGACACCTACTTAGACACTAATCTACTGCATGTCTTAGTGGGTAGTTCTTACACCTCTATACCGTGTTTCTCTCAGCTCATTAAGAATGCTTACCAGGGTACCACCTTATGTTTGTTACAACATCTTGCCATGGGAGGGCAGCAAATGGGAGAGAGCTGTGACTGAGTAAATGCTAACAGTACAGCTCTATGGAAGACACCTTAAAATTTTCATGGGCACTTGTCAGCAGAGACACTGTGTTTTTCCAAGAATTTTTTCACGCAAAGAACTTTGGAAAAGGACAAGAAAAAATGCAAGTAGGTTTTCAGTTTCACATATGAGATGGCAGGTAATGTTTTTATTCCCTCATATACCACATGCAGTTTAACTATAAGAACAACAAAATACCCTTGAATAGTATAAAGAATATTTTAACAGTGTCATTAGCTACCCCACCGTATAGTTCTAAAGTTCACACTTGTGTAGATTGCTTTAATCGAAGAAGGAAAAGAGAGTTACTGATTTAAATAAATAAGCACAGTCAAAATTATGGAAATGCACAACATGCCCAGATACGTCAGCAAAAAGTAAGAATGAGGTATCATATAAAAAGAACTGTCTGGTTCTGCCCAGTGCTAGGAGTCTGATTTGTCAGGAAAAGTATAGTGACTCAGCATACAGAAAGGTTTTCAAATCCTTTTTGTGCAAACTATTCTTGCATACATATTAAAACGAGAGATTAACATTTAGTCATCACCAAAATTAGGCTGAAATTTCAGACCAGAAAGTCATCTGATCTTCTAGATCAAAATTTTGTGCTGGAATATTATTAATAGGCTTTTAATAAAACTATTACGAGATTGGCTGTTAGTCTTTCTTCAGAGCAAAGCTGGAGACATGTACCCTGATGTTTTAGCATCATTACTTAGTCTACCAGGATAATGTTAATTTAGGATCTCAGAACACCTTGGTGCTTTGGCTTCCTCCCCCTACATGGCCTGGAGTGGCATATTGAAACTAAGGAAACATGAAGAAGTTCAACTAATAAAAATCTTAGCATTTTAAGCAAGGAGATCCAACTAAGCTACAGTTGGACCACCCATGGTTACACTACAGGAACAAGACCAGTAACTAAGATGGCATTTACAACCACGCACAAGTATACCCCATACTAACCAGTTTTCCTCCAAACTGGGCAGCTGAAGACACAATGACCACAACCAGGGTCCTTGCTCTGCCAATCTAATCTGCCTGACAAGAACACAAATGTGGCTGTCAGGCACCAGAACAAAACCGTGTTCATTCCTTTTTCCTCAATTTTGGTCAAGATGAAAATGCCTCTTTGCCAAGATACAGCAAACCAGGGACTGAAAGGCGTCAGGCACTGACTACATGAAACATCAATACTTTCAGCTACTAATCCATATAAACCCAATAAATAATTCATAATTACATATAAATTGTGCACCATGGATGCTGAAAAGTCCTCGAGGGAGACCAGCTCAATAGGCATTCTTTACCCTTTAAGAGCAAAAATCCCTCTTCATAACTAGAACTGTCAATCTGAAAGCCCATGGTCTGCAGAGAAATACTTTAACCTCCACCACATATACATGCAAGGCTTTATTATGTTCTAATCCAAGTGGTTTTGTAGACTTAAGCCACTGTTTGCATCATAAATGGTAGCTATTCCATTAAAACTAGCTTTTCAAGAGATTCCCTCACACCTCTCCACCTTTCTTTGCAGGTACATAGTGTTCTTTAATCTAAGAAAGTGAAGTTTTACTCCACAAAGCAAGTCTCTTGCTTTGGCTGAACGTGGCCTTTTGTCTTTGGGAATGTCAAGAAGAGAGTTTAAGCTGAAGCACTTGAGCAGCAGCTGTCCCCTTGCTTTTTCAGGCTCTAATTCCCGGTTTCTTCCTTGATGTTTCAGATGCACAGTTTTCAAACGGGCAGGAGCTCCGGGGGATACTCTCCATAGCAATATTTTGCAATGGGGTCTCTATAGGTGTTTTCATGCTGCACACTCTGTTGGGAAAAGAGGGAGAAGCCCTTAGGAAAACAGGCTTGTTAAAAAACACCTCTCCAGTGTAAGAAAACCTTATTCCCTTTCCATAAAGGGCAGTAAACAGTGCTGTTTACATGCTGTTGTCCCCCTTCCCCACCCCCAAGATACCACCATGGTATGAAAAATTTAAAAAAATTAGTTTGCAACATTACAACACACAGCTGTAGACCTGTAGCTAAACACCCTCTACTGGAAGTTCCCAGGCAAGCTGCACTCAGATTGGTTGAGTTCCCAACCATCTAGGTATGCAATGCCAGGCTTTTGCCCATGCACATCTACTAAGCAAATTCCATTAAACAAAACACCAATACAGTAATTTGCAGTAGGTGAAACCAGAATCAGGACACTGAAGCAACCCACCCTCAAGCTTTAAGGGTCCATTTCAACCTATACCCTTCATTTATGATTCATATCTAGTTTGTAGTATGAGTGTTTGCTTTGATACAAAGTACAGGAATTGTCCCTATCAACACCTTCCTGTAGGTTGAGTGTTTTGGTTGGAACAAAACTACTGATAACCTTGCTGGCTTTAAGATTTGTGGCTTTAATTATAGATACCCAGCTTTTGTTTATTTTTAACATCAGTTAAAAATACTATAGTGAGCAGATTTACTCTGATTACCCAGATGAATGTCAGCTCATGGGAATCTAACACGGTACTACCAGGTAAATAGTCTCTGAAGCTGCTGGGAAAAAAAGCACACTTGTCCTCCCCCATGGCTCCCTTTCTCCCTCAAAAGGGACTGGTAACTCATTAGGGTAAGCAGAATTGTAATTGGTTGGTTTCATTCCAGCCTAGTATTCTTTATGCTGTGTATCTCTAAGTAAAAGTCAGCATCTACTTCTGTAATGCTCAGAGCGCTTTTTGTGCCTAGTTTAGAAACTGTCTCCCCTCTTTTTCAGACAATACTCAAAGATCATATCTTAAGTATGTGTATACATGAGGATTTAGATATCCACAGCACCAATTTCCCCTTCCCAATCCCCTTCTTAGATACTTTTTGACTCCTCCCTTTTCTACTTTCCACTTCACACTGGACATGCTGTTGCATCTGACCTGTGATGAAGTCCTGCATTTGGCCAGACACAACTCAAAGTGATCTTCCACAGCCATGAAGAGGTTCTGGAAAGCTATAGCTGCCCGGTTCAAGAAACGCTCAAGAAGATGTTGCTGGGAAAACCAGGGGGAGAAAGAAAGACTAATGTAAGTTACTTAAGGGAGTGGAATAGGAAAAAAAAAGAGTAGATTTTTTCATTAACTTGCAGAAGCAATTAAGGCTACAGAAGAACAAAGTTACCCAATACTTCTCATTCCCTTGGTTTTTTTAAACGTCTACTTTGAATATCCCATATTTTATAATAGAACACAAGGCACTTGGAACTGTGCCTGGTTCATGAAATACGAGGAAGCACTGCAAAACAGAGTCAAAATAGCATAAAAATAGCAATAATGAAAATTTTGCAATCAAAGAACCACAAAGGATCATTCTGTGGCCAAGACACTTAATTGGGAACAAGGAGATCTGGGTTTGTTTTCTGACACTTAAAGTCTCTTAATCTTTGTTCCTTGGTTTTACTTTCATATCCACTAGGAAATAATTACATTTCTCTTCTGTGTAAGGAATGTTTTTAATCAGTTGCAACAACGATAGGGGCTGTAAACAGATTGCAATGGATGTGCGTCCAGGCCAATGTCCCCTGCTCCTGGGAGGAAATGATTTGCATTATCCTCCACAAACTTACTCAGCCATGAAGAAACATACCCATGTTGCTGTCATAAACAAAAAGCATGATATACTAAACTCTCCTGAGTTTCATTCCTACCAGAACCTCTGGATAAATGTTATGGGCAGCAAAAGGAAAAATCCTTCCTTTGAAAAATCTGAAGGACATTGAAAAGATGCAAATTTTATTCCATGATTGATCTGAGCTGTGTCTCATTAAGTGAAGTACCAAAACATCATGATGGCCTGGAGGCATAACTGCATTCTCTAATGGTGCATCTGCTGGTATCCTACATTCCTGACAATGACTTACTACTAAGCATCCATGAAGATAATTAAGAATTTCACCTGAAATGAGAAGCGGCAATAGCATTTTCTAGGGTAGGAGGTTAAATATTAATATAAGCTATTATTACAGCTCGCTAAAGGGGGGAACCTCCCCAAAAAAATCAATTTTGGAGGAATCTGTCCCATTAGAAAAACAGAGTTTTGCTGAAATTGAAAGGGTTTGTGAAACTGTGCTAGTTTTCTAAAGTTTCATTTTGGGGCATGGGTTGTAGGGCAGAGGATGGAGGGGAGAGTAGTGTTTACAACTTCAAAACATCCCTTTTCAACCTTTTCAGAATGAAATTTCTCAGTTTTTGTTCTGACACGACTAGGTTTTGAATTTTTAAATATAGAAGAAACAAGCAAAAGCTGAACTCAAAAAAACATTGTGAACAAACTACGTTTTCCTCTTCTTTCTGTTCTCATTATATAACAAAACATGAAATTCATGGATTTTGTAATAGAAAAAGACAAATGTCAAAATCGTTTACAAAACGTAATTTGTCCTCTGCACAGTGCTAGTTGCTATACAGTATTTATAGGACAATCTGTTTTGGGTCCTCACAGGTTCTCTCTGTTTACAGGATCCCCTGTAATGAATACATTCCTAATTAATTAACATCCTTGGACACTAAGCCATATAAGCAAACTAAGAACATATGAAAAACAAGAGAGACTCTGGGCACCTTGTTAGGCTGCAGGCAGCAGGAGACACAGTATTCATACACGCTGCAGCAGCCATTGGGCAGGCAGCTTTCACAGCTGTACAGTTTTGTGTGAGGCACGTTGACATTACAACAGCCATTCACCAACAGGTCTTTCCTTTCACAGATGTAGCCTGAAACACAAAGAATAGCCCTAAGCAGGATCTACTCCCCAGCATCTCTCACAGGAGCAGGCTCATGCAATGAAATGGTCCTGTAATAAAGAGTGCACATGTGTAAAGACTGTGGTATATGTAGAATCCCATCATTCTAGGACAGGTAAGCCTGAGGATTTCTTATTCTGATCTATATCCATAACCAACCTGAGCATTTGGCCTAACAGGAATTTTTTTATGATGTGATCTGTAAGTTGTTTCGAGACTAGAATGTCTCAAGATTCAGCATCTCCTACATGAGTATTGCATAGTCATATTATATATACATTGCACATAATGTAATACTAAAATGTGTTCTCTAAATGATAAAAGCTTCCAAGATTTTGCACAATCCCTTACTGTGGGGAGGAGGGGAAAGGAAGTATAATATTTATGTGTAGCACCTGCTTAGGTTAATGTTATTTCCATTCTCAGTCTGAAAGAGAGCCTGATTATGTACATAACACTGACAGCACTTAACATTAGAAGGATTCTTAACTCCACATGTCCAGAATTGCATATATCTAGTGTTTCTGGATATAAGAGTAATCCTAACTTTACTCACAAGTAAGTAAATGTCTGGTACGGCTCACTTCAGTTTCTATTTGTACATCCCACAGGTTACCACACAATTTTTACCACACAATTTTTGCATGACAGGGAATCTCTGGTCAAGAAAGGCTCAGCACTCAATTAAGAGGTGCATGATGCATCCAAAGTCTTTCAGAAGCGTGTACAATGCTTGGCTGCTTTTAGTGTTGCCCTCTGTTTAAGAAAAATGACTAGCTCATTCTGAGTGCTTTTGAAATCTGAAGAATAATAGTAATATAAAGCTGATGTGATCGGTCTCCTGTGGAAAATACTACATTCTTCCACAAGTTCACACACATACACACTAGTAATATCAGAGTACCTGGAATAGTGAATTTATTTTTGCAACTTTTTATTGTCCAAACTCCCCTTAAACAAAAAAAAACGGGGAAAAAAGCCTCACAGGAACTGCTCAGGCTGTCGGACTTACCAGGGTTGGTTTGTTTTTACATTCTTTCCTCTCTATGGCCCAGATTCTTAGTGAGTAGTAGTGTCTCCTATTGAAATGAAGCATGCTCACAAATGGCACCAACTACCTCAGGTATGAATTTTGCAAACACCTTAACAGAATCCCAGAGACAGCTAGAGCAACTTACTTCACTGGGAAACAGTATTGTGCCAGGATACAAGACATTTCCACATTGATGTAATTACATCCATTTTCTACACTGATGTAAATTGCTTCGGGATTCCAGGCAGACAATGAGCAGCTTATCCCAGGGCGGCAGACTCAGTTTAGGCTACTATTACCAGGCCTCTGCATTAGGTTCCAGGAAGCAGATAAAAGTATGTTTGTTTTGCACAAATGATTACTCCTGGGTGAGCCGCAGACACATTGCACAGACCTTTGCTGTAACTTACGCTAAAAGTACCATATACTAATTCTACACTGAATTAGATAGAATTACCTTGGGGTTGGGGTTTAAATCATCTGTTGGCTATGTGTGCACACAGCTGTAAAACATGTCAGGTATCCATGGCCTTCTATTCTCATGAACGAGCATTTCAGACATTACCCAGATCAAAACAGTTTAGTGTATAAACAATGCATTTAGAGTGGAGGGACTGCTATTTGAAAATCTCAGCAAAGATGTAAAAGTAGGCAAAGCCATCAGTATCATAGTCTGCACAAGAGATTCTTTTCAGTAGCCTTACCCAGTTCATCTGTAATGAGGAGCTTCCCTTGGACAGAATTCCTGCACTGGTTACTCAGCTGACTGCCGTTTCCCAAGCTGAACTGCACCTTCCATACAATGGGCTGCTCATGGTCCTGTACCTGAAGGAGGTTTCGATCTCGTACTGACCTTTCTTCCTGTCAATGACATAGAAGAATGGAGATGAATATGTAGATTCCTTCTCTTACTTCATTCTGCCAAGTGTGCATAATCATGGAAATCAGAGCTGGAAAGGATGTCAGGAGATCATCTACTCCAACCCCCTGCTCAAAACAGAACCGTGTACTTTGCAATCCTACATAAATAGAAGTTTATGTTAGCAACAAGGGGAAGGTCAGACAAAGGGTGTGTCCCTTACTGAATGGGGGAGGTAACCTAGTGACAGATGAGGAAAAGGCTGAAGTATGCAATGCCTTTACCTCGGTCTTCACAGGCAAGCTCAGCTTCCAGATTACTGCACGGGGCAACACAGTTTTGGGAGAAGGTGAAAAGCCCCCAGTGGTGAAAAGAACAGGTTAGGGACTATTTAGAAAAGCTGGATGTGTACAAGTCCATGGGGCTGACTGCACATCCACTGGCCATTATCTTTGAAAACTCATGGCAACGGGTGGGGGGGGGGGGGGGGGGGGGGGGGTGTCCCAAACTATTGGAAAAGGGCAAATACAGTGCCCACCTTTAAGAAAATTAAAAAGGAGGATCCAGGGAACTACAGAGGAGTCAGTCTCCCTCATTCCCCAGAAAAATCAGGAGCAGGATTTCTAAGCATTTGGTATCTTGCAGTGACATCACGGGCTGGAGCCAGGGCAGAGCTGTGATCTGCTACCCACATGCCCTGGGCAGCGGCGTGCAGCCAGCAGATCTGTCCCACACTGTCACTGCCGCAAAATCCCAACCCTGGCCCCAGCCCTGCACCCAGCCGGGTGCCCTGCCAGCACTGTTTGGGCCGGTCTCCATAAAAAACCCTGGCCTCACGCTGTCATGGCCCCACTGCTCCTGGCATCTCCCTGGAAACTGGCAGGAGCAACATGGACACGGACTGCTGAGAAGGGCCAGCAGCTGGATCTGCCATTTTGCCCACCCCTGTGCTAGACTGTTCTCAGTGGTGGCAGGTGACAGAATAAGGAGCAATGGTCTCAAGTTGCAGCCAGGGAGGTTTAGGCAGGATATTAGGAAAAACTCTCACACTTGAAGGTAGTTAAACACTGAAATGAGTTACCTAGAGTCATGGTGGACTCAACAAAGCCCTGGCTCGAATTATATAAATCGGGAATGGTTCTGCTTTGAGCAAGGGGTTGGACTAAATGACCTCCTGAGGTCACTTCCAACCCTAATTTTCTGTGATTCCATGACCCCCAACTATCTCACCCCAGCCAAGACTTTGTCTGCCTGGGTCTTAAAAACCTCTAAACATTGGTGACGTGTAGGGGGTGTACGTGGGTGCACATGCACCCCCTGATATTGGCCGTGCACTCCCCTGGAAGCTCCAGCCGTGAAACAGGAAGTGCCGCCATAAATGCACTTCTGGTTCCTCCCCTACCCTGGTCAGCGACCGGCTGCTGGGAGACACCCCCTTGTCGGCGATCTGGTGCCCCCCAGACTCAGGAGGCACCAGTCGTCCATGCCTCTGAGGATGGAGATTCCACAACCTCTCTGGGTATTGTTTCCCCTAACTAAACACATAATTGTTACAAATCTCAAGACAGATGAAACTTCAAGAAACACTGCAATAGGGAGCAACACACAGGTTGTCACAGGACGTGGTTTACCATATGTGGCATGCAACATTAAATCAACATAATTAAAAGAAAAACAACAGGGCATTATTGTAATCATTATTGCAAATTAGCAAATGCATTAGAATTCAGATAGTTATTTCAGACCCAAAAAGTAGTTGTCTCT
Source organism: Crocodylus siamensis (assembly GCF_052110815.1). Lineage (NCBI taxonomy): Eukaryota > Metazoa > Chordata > Crocodylia > Crocodylidae > Crocodylus > Crocodylus siamensis. Next base: position 52,869,468 of record NC_143403.1, read on the forward strand.
TCATTAAATAACCAATAAATCCTGCAAATTGTTTCAGCATCCAAGAGTGGGCTCCCCTCTCCACATTTTACCAGCCCCCTTTCAAAAGCAGGGGACCGAAAAACAACAGCACAGGCACTTCTGCAATACCTTCCATGCGTAGATCCCAAACACTTGGTAGTAATTATCTCTCATTGCCCACCCCTCACGAGGTTGTAAAATAGTACCTTTTCCAGTTCAGAGGGAGACACTTAGGCAGACAGGTTAATCTTAAACTACTGTTCTTGAAAGCATAGACTTTAAACACTACATAAAAATTGCTAATGCTATACACAGACTGACCATTAAAGGTGCTTTCCTCTACATCATACCAAGTGAACACTTGAGGATACATGCTGGAAGTCATTCAAGAACAGCTAGGCCAAGTCTACTTAGAGATAAAGGAGGTCTTAAAATACTTCAGGTTGTGTATGGAAAACCAGGCTACAACAAGAACCTTCCAAACCTGCTCTGCAAAGAAGAATAGGCACAACCCAGGTTATATATGGGTGACACTTAAAAGAACAAGCATTAAGAAAGTCAGTTGTCTGTAGAATTGCTAAGGCCTTTGAAGGGTATTATTAAGAGACTAAATCTCTCTCTCTTCAAGCAAAGATCTAATTAGGTAGATATTTTTGATGACGCTCATTTACAAAAGTTGGTGAGGCAGTTCTTATTTTTACCAACAGAACTGTAGATCATTTTAAATAAACTTTCTTTTTACATAAATAACCTGTAATTTCAAGGTCAGCTATTGAAGTCTGATGCCCGAATCCCGTTATGTTTTAACTCTTTTGCTAATAGGTTCCTGAGGTCGGCTTAGATCCTGCTCCTCCTACAGGAATGTACATACAGAGGCCCTCATGCCTGCACAATGTCCTGTTCTTGAATCAGGACCAACAATGCTGGAAGAAGAAACAGAAACATTAACGCAGGATGAGGAGATCCCTCACTATCTCCAGGCCTTAAAAAAAATTAACATCTCCTGTTTTATGTTTAAGCGACTCCACAAAGTTTAGCCAGAGGTTCCTAAAGGGCAACCTTTAGGAAAAAGTTTTCTAACTTGTATGTTTACACAGCATTTAGCACCAAGCAAGATGTACCCTGCGTCCCAAGAAGCCCACAGTCCTGGGGCCCGGTTCTATCAGGATTGGCTAGTGTTTCCTAGGCATGGTAGTTTCTGCAGGATTAGGCCTCAAGCAATAAAGAAGAGGTGAAAACAGAGAAGGGGAACATTTGAAATGCAATACTGACCTGTTTGAAGGTGCTGGTAAGGAAGTAGATGAGGGAAAGTCCAAATACAATGCCCAGGACCCAACGCTTCCTCAGCAGCTTGCGCCACACCATAGACACAAACTGCACCATCCCCAGGACCCTCGGGGTGAGGCTCCCCGGCTCTGCAACTCTTACTCCCTGATCCTCTGCACCGGCTGCCCCGGGCTCACCACTCCCCTGGATTCCCCCCCCATGCTCCCCTTTTTAATTTGGGGGGCTGGAAAAAATCTCCAGGGACAGACGGATTTTTCCAAGCGCGTTATAACCAGCTGCAACCCTCGAGCCCCCGAAGGAGGGAGGAGCAGGACAAGCGGTCGCGGGAGCGGCAGGCCGAGGCTCACGATGTGCATGGGCGAGGGGGGGCCGCCCGGGGTGGCTGCAGTGAGACCCCCGGGCCGCGCTGGCAGCCGGCTTGTCCCGGGGCCCTCCCCTCTGCGGCTCTTCCCAGCCCGGCCGCCGCCGCCGCCGCCGGGGAGGAAGGGGCGGGAGACGCGGAAGTCACGTGGCGGCTGCTCGCCCGGGCCTGGCCGGCGCGGAGGGACGGGACGGGGCGGCCCGGGTAGGTACGTGCCCGTCCCCTGCGCGCCCGGGCTGCAGCCGGCGCCGGCAGCGCGGGGAGGAGGGTTGTTGGCTGCGTGGGCATCCCTCCCTGCAGGGGGCTGCGTGTGCACGGCCCAGCTCGCCTGCGAGGGGCAGCTCCGCCGTGCCTCTGACCGCCTGCTGTGGAGCAGGGCGCGCGTGCGCCAGGGTGGGGCACACGCGGGCGTTTTGGCCCTCGGGGCACGCCGGCAGCGGCCGAGGCGAGGGCGCGGGTGCCCGGCCGCACTCCGGAGCGTGGCACCGCCTGGGCTCCGGTACCACGGCACACGCGGGCAAAATCCACCCGCTCCTGGGTGCCAGGTCGTTGGAGACAACAGATGTCTCCTCAGTTAGTAACTAACTAACCTTAGGTTTGCGGTGCCGTGGCAGGGCTGAAGAGCATCGGCCTCTTTCCTAGCCCGGTGCCGGGTTCCTTACCCTGGCAGCCTTCTCTTGGCTGCCTCTGAAGAGCAAGTCCTTCTCCTGGGGTTTTGCTGTAAAAGAGAGACAGATGGAAAGCTAGCTTTACCTCATATTCAGAGCTAATGGAGTCCTAATAGGTTGAGCTTAAAGTCAGGAACTCCTGACCTCTGATGCTGCATTCGGTCTAGGTTTACGCTAGGCCGTATCCTGCACTCAGGCCAACCTAGACACACAGAATAGCCTAGACACAATGCACTGGCATGAAGTCCTCTGGCCTGCGTGGGCCTGACTTGGACAAGCCGCTTCATTCATCTCGCTGGCTTGCATTAGAAAAATGGAAGTAATGTTACAGGGGCTCTCTGAAGTTTTGTTAAGTTGTATACCGCACCGCAGTAGAGTGCTGTTAAAATGCCAAGCGTTGATACTGTGTGACTGGATTTTTCTTCTGTAAGCCATTCCAAAACCTGAAATGCAGCCTTGAATTCAACAATAGTAATACAGCAAAAAGTCTCCTTGTGAGTCGCAAAGGACATGTCAGGAAAGCAAGTGCTGTGTGGGGTGTTGCTGGAGCTGCTGGGCAGAGTTAGTGCCCTGGTGCTCATGGCTGTGCATCTATATCAGGGGCAGGCAAAATGTGGCCTGCAGGCCAGATGCGGCCTGCCAATCCACTCTATCCGGCTCACAGGGTCCCTAAAAAATTTAGAAAATTCATATTTACCTGCCCCTGACTACCTATCATGTGGCCCTTTATGGCTTGCCAAAACTCAGTAAACGGCCCTCCGCCCAGAATAATTGCCTGCCCCGATCTACATCTTTGCTATGTACTTTAAGCCATGTTCTGACTGCCCACTAGTGATTGGTCCAACTTACACAAAAGCAAAGGGATTTCCAAAGGGATGGCTCTTGGAAGGTTGGAGCCTGATGTTTGGAAGTTGCAACTCTACCACCACTGTCCACATCTAAACAGTATTGACTCATCTGTTCATCCTGATATAGACAGAATAAAGTGTTTTCTGCAAGCTCTGGGTTTTCAGGGTTTAACTCTATAAATCAACATCATACCAATTTTTTGCATCTATTCAAATCCTACTGTACAACATCCTTAACAGGGGGTTGCCTGTATATTCTACCTGGAATGGCCTATCTGGGTGGTTTATGACTTATCTCCAGTAATCAGCAGGCTGTATTTTGGTTGTGGAATGTATGTGTAAGTGTGTATAAACATACCACGCAAATGCAATTTTGGGAATGCTTTAAAGAGAGAAATGCTAGGTAAAAGATTTGTTTTATTCTTGCATCCATGATTTATGCCATTCAGGTGCACTGCTGTGCTTTCATTTTGCCCCATGGACTTCATTAGATCTCTGCATAGGCGTGACAGTCTCCTCTCTTGTTGTAAACTCAGCATACATAATGGGTCACTTGCAGAGAAATGCATGCTCTGTTTCCATCTATCAGCCCTTCCAAATAAAGAATGAGGGGTGAGGAACATGGAAACATCAGACAAAGGAGAACAGTTGCTAAATTACATGTTTTATCTTTTTCTTCCACGGTTTCACACAACCTAAGGCTGTTTGATGATCAGGAGGGGAATATGACCAGAATGATCATATCCTTATAGAAGACAAGTATGTGTGTCACTATATACATATATAATCTCAGTGCCAGAATTATTGGAAATCAAAACTTTCTAGTTAAGTGATGCTAAAAGACCCCCCTGTCAAGGATGACTTACAGGATTTAAAGGATGTATTCCAGTCTCTCTTAAGCTGCCTATGAGATCCTGGCTAAATCATCTGGGGGGGAAAAAGGCCCCTCTTTGCCTCTGTTTCCCCATTAGTAAATGGGCCTAATAATTCTAACCTTGATAAAGACTTTTGCACAGCTTCATTCATGAATAGTCTGTGTGACACTGTCCATTCTTGCTTTCAGAATGAAATGATAATATATATACAGCAACTTTTTGAACTGTAAGGTGGTATATTGCACACCAGTTGCTTGAGAAAGGAGGTTAACTAATATAAAGTCTTCATCCTAATTCTGTGAGAAGCTGCTATAGCTCAGGGTCTGAAGTTATTATACTTTCTGTGCTTATTCATCTGCTACACCAGACCCTAATTCATTTAACAAATTGATAATTCTAAAATGAATGATATGATATCTCATACATGCAGAGGTTTGAGGGCGATGTGAAGAGTTTGCTACTGGGGATTTACCAGAATTGCAGTAGATAATAAAATTGTCTAGGTTCTTGGTTGAGGTGCAGTTTTCTTAAACACTTTTTGTTCTTTTTTCCTTTGTCTCATGTTGTATCTCCTAAATATTTCTTTCAGAAGAGAAGAAAATCACATGGCTTGAGAGCAAATGTCACATCCAGAGCCCCTCTGCTGATTGTCCTGGAGACCCTCTTCAGATTGCCTTGTTATGTTATGGAAGTCCGTGTGATCATTCACTTTGTACCACTTGATTTTGAAGACAACCTTGGTCATTCTTGCTGGCTCGGAGAGCTGTTTCTATGGGCTACCATTAATCAGTGGTGAAGCTTCTGAGTGGTGTTTTTCACAAATATACTAAACCTGATGCACTCTAGAGCCGCTATTCGAAGAAGCAGATGATTTTTGCTAACCATGTCACAGGCTGAATGGGTATCACAGCCCTCTAAGCGTGTAGGCCTGTGTTAGTAGTCACTCTGGAAATTGTTGATCTACGTTAATGTTGAGTGTATTGTGTTTTAAGGTGTTGAGGAAAATGCAGAGACGGCATAGCAGCAACACTGATAACCTTCCTCCTGAAAGGTGAGTCTTCTCCCTTCCTCTGTTTCCTTATCAATCCTCTTCAAAGGGAAATATTTGAATGAAAGTTTTGGTGCACTTCATATGGTTAGAAGATAAAATCTGGAGGAGTAAGAAAGGAATATTTCCCATTGTCTATAGCAAGACAAAGCTTGCTGGGTGGGTTAGGATATGCTCATTTTTGTATGCAATATCATCTGCTTGTCTCTGCCAGATGCAAAATGTGACCCACTGGGCCAATCTGCCCTTGTTCCCATGGTTTCTTTTAAAGAGAGACAGCCAGCTGAATTAAGGCTAAACATTAAGTTGTGTGCATATTTGGAGTTAAACCTTTTTTCCAAATTCAGCCTAACCCAGACTCCTGAAAACTGAACTTTGTGGAACTATCACAGTTCTTCTTGCCAATTTTCCTCTTGTGCTACCCCTAAATTCAAGAGGAGAATCCATTTTTGTGATGGTCCTGACCTCTATAGGTCTAGATATGAGGCCTGTTCAGGAGTGGCGGTCCTTTACTGGTCTGGCCTTGAGGAGTTCCCAAAAGAACTTACCCTCTGCTCAGTGGTGTTAAGGAGCTCTCCTAGTCTGAAGTTGCCAGATAGAATCATAGAAAATTAGGGTTGGAAGGGACCTCAGGAGTTCATCTAGACCAGCCCCAATAATATCATCCCCATCAAGACTTTGTCTACCCAGGTCTTAAAAATCTTCAACACAAGGGTACAGTACCACAACAGCATATGAAAGGGACATATCTTACAAAGTGATTTGGGAATCACAGCCAATGAGCTCGTTAGAATTTTGCACCTCATTGAGGTGCTGAACTCAGTACTAGGACTAGAGAAGTAATTTTCTAGTGCTGAAAAGCAGCCTCTTTGGGCAGGTAGATGGACTTAAAGTATGTGTGTGTAAAGTAGGCTTCCTTTACACTTAGCGGACTGAAATTACTGAGGACTCAATAGTGAAAGTAATACTTAACTATAAGCAGTAACTACTGACATGCCCCTTGCTGGAGTTATAAGTTATGGTAGAAAAAGGGAGTCTCTTCCTTGGGAATGTAGAGTAAGAGGAGTTCAGCACTATTTCTGAATGCCTGGTAATCTACTACTCTGCTGCCTACCAGCAACTATTTTTTCTTGAAGCATGCTGGCAAGGTGTCTTGTCTGTCTCGGCCAGTTTTCTGTCCACCTTACAGTCCATTCACCTGACCTGCACTTCTTTAACTTGCATGTAAAAATGTGGGAGACCATCTCAAAAGCCTTGCTAAAGTCAAGGTATATCATGTCCACTGCTCTTCCTGAATCTACAGAGCTAGTCATCTTGTCATGGAAGGCAATCAGGTTGGTCAGGCATGAGTTGCCTTCAGTGAATCCATGCTGACTGTTCCTGATCATCATCATCTTCTCCAGGTGCTTAAACATAAGGACCTGCTCCACGATTTTTCCGGGGCCTAAGGTGAGGCTGACTAGTCTGTAGTTCTCTGGCTCCTCCTCCTTCCATCCCTTAAAGATGGGCACTATATTTGCCCTTTTCTAATCATCCAGGACCTTTCCCAATTGCCATGAGTTTTCAGAGATAATGGCCAGAGGCTCTGCAATTAAATTGGCCAATATGATCATATTATCCCAAATTTTATGAAAGTTTTGTAGGGTTCTTGGTGTATTTGTAAAACCAGGGTTTATCCTTGTGCCTGTGGACAGCTAAGAATAGAACCCTTCTTCTAGGCATAACAGTAACAGTTCAGTGAAAGCAAATGTGTAATTTTTCGTCATTTTTAATATTAAGCAATGCCGGTTGCTTGCATGTGGCTAGTGGAAGAAGTCCAAACATGAACTTTATCAGAAACCAAAATAAAATGTATTTCTTTTCACATTTCTATCCAAGACCAGGTTTTGCAGGAGCACATTAAGTCTTGTGTGCTAATCAAATTCTAATGTATGTCACACTGATTCACAGAGAAAAAAAAGGCTGTGCAATTGTTTTAAGTTCCTTTCGCGCTCTAAAATAGCCTTGCCTCACGCTTGCAGTGGTGTTGTCAAACCAAGTGCCTGTGCATTATGGGCTGTGCACTGAAAGGGGAGATATTGGAGTTGAGCAGTACAGTGGAAGTTCAATGGACTCTGCACATTGGTGGAGCAACCCTTTGGTTCCTTCTAAAGCACTGGGATCTGTGTGGATGAAAGGTGCTGTGCAAAATCAGCTCTGGATCTGTATCAGATACAAAAAAATGAATATTACCTTATAAATTTAACTTCAGTAATCTCATTTTAATAAGATAAAAGTATTGCTGGGAATACAGGCAAGGATTATTTTAAATTATTAAATTATTTTAAAGATATAGGGTGAAATATTGACCCAATTGAAGATCCAGGCCAGGCACCTGGATTTCAGGGAGATCAAGATTTTATCCATAGTATTTACCTGACAATAATGCTTTTTAAATATGTTCTGTAAGAAGCCATATACTCTGGTAGCATTTTTCCAGGCAACATCAATGTGTTATTTGTATAGGTCCATATTCCAGTGTTAAGTTGTACATACTCATCATGTTCCTGGGGATGCATACAGAACTACTATTGGTATTTTGTATCTAACCCTGATAAATGGCAACACAAATGTTTCATCCAGTACCTGGCTAGTTAATTCTGAACCATGGAAAAATGATTCTTTGCACGTGCCTACAAAGAGACTCTGGGAGTCCGGGATGGCTATAAAAAGCCTTGTTGAGAGCTCTCTTAGTGGGGAGAGGTGCCTGGTGAGAATTGGAGCTAATCCAGAGGGAAATGAAATGCAAAGTTCTGTGCTAGGTTAGGTGGCCAGGGAAGATGATGAGCTTGTGGAGAGACAGGCTAAGGGAGGTACAAGCAGTGTGTGTGTGTGTATGTGTGTTTAGTCTCAGCCTGTGATATCTATTTCTGAAATTGAAGCTCTACAGGGATTAAAATCAGGAGAGACCATAGCCCTGCAATGAATGTCTTTGTGGGTTAAGATTATTGCTGGGCTTTATTTGTTACTCTCTTTGCTGCTTAGACAATTGTTTGCTTTACGTTGGACATTTTCTTGGCTTGTGACTTGATTTAAGTGTCTCCTTTTGGGTCCCCATGAGGCCAAGACCTTCCGTACATTCCTAAGTGCCATGCCACTGAGTTTAGGCAAACAAAGCATTCTTTTTCTTAGCATTTGGCTTTGGGGTGAGACAGTCTGAATTCCACCCCTCATTTTGGAAACTCTCTGTAGGCTGTGAACTATCTCACCAGTTCAGGACACAACCAGTGCCCAACCCAAGTCCATTTCAGACACTTTTCTTGGAGCACAATTTACTGGTTGAATAGAAAATTGCTTTGTTTGGGTGGCACCAGCAATTCGCCTAACTATTTTTATCTTGAGTCGTATGACAGGCTTTTAACTCTTTTTCTCGCTGTTTTACTCCGTCTGTCTCCTGAGTGGACATCTGTTGGCCATATCTGAATAAAGTGGGAAGAGCCTGAGTATTGGGGAATGTAGGTTAATTCTTCCAATTGGTCTGATTAACTCATTTAGACATAATCCCAGATTCTTGGTGATAATTTCTTAAATCACTGGAAACAGTCATTTATTTTATACCCATTACATATTTAACATCAAAACCATGTTAGAAAAGTTGGGAGAGTACTGAATTTAGCTTTAACTGGCTTATTTCGTGTGAGATGCTCAGGATTTTTTTGGCCCACAGATGATGGAAAGATGTTGTTTGAACCAGTGCCTTGTAAACTCTGTAGTCTTGCCAAAAGGAATAGTGTCTAGACCTGGCAGCTTAGAACATTAGGAGGATGTTTTTCCTACTTCACATCCTGTACCTTGATCTCTGCCCCATCTTGTCCATTGGGGGTTCTGTCTCCCCACAGCAGAAACCGCAGTCAGACCGTCAGTTCTGAAACCAGCGTGGATGAAGGTGGGGTTTTTGAAGGACTGAAGGCTGAAGCTTCTTCACCACAGCAGCTCTTCTCAGGGCTGGCAGGGATCCCCTCTGGCACCATCACAGCTACCCCATTCCAGTCAGGTTTGGTTCTAGGTTCCTCAGCAGGAGGCGGAGAGGTCTTCATTCAGATGCCAGCCTCAAGGGAGGAAGGGGCCACTCGGACAGAGGGAGCTCCATTCCAACACCGGCAACAGCCCCATCACTACCACCATGGCCATCATCGAGGATCCTCCCTGCTGCACATGGCTGGTGGGGACCGCCATGGACATGCAGAAGAAGGCAGTGAGGACCAGGCTGGGACTCCAGCCCCAGCCCTCTCAGAGTTGAAGGCTGTGATTGGCTGGCTCCAGAAAGGGCTTCCTTTCATCCTGATCCTCTTGGCTAAAGTTTGTTTCCAGCATAAGCTCGGTAAGCACCCCGCTTCCTATTTTCGTTTGATTGTAAGGTTCATAAAAGGTGGTCAGGCAGCTCAGACTTGCAGGATGTCTGTTACAGTCCCTAGAAACAGTAAATTTCATGCACAAAATGCAGGCTCTGAAATTGGAGACAAGAATTTACTTCTTGTTGTACATCCTATCTTTATCCCCTAAATTATTATCTGCTGCTGTTAGAGCTGAATTAGGGCCATGCTTGTCCAACTATGTGGGAGACGCTGATTCTGTGCCAGGTCCTGGCCACTCCCCATATCCATCAGAGGCTGATGGTGCTGTGAAGAATCCTTGAACTTCTTTAGGAGAGATGAGAAAATGGGAAAGTGTTGTGTCGCTCACAGAGTCCCTTACTGGTCAGCTAATGGGTGGCAGTGAAGGTCTGAGAAAGGACTTGAGGCTTGTGTGTGGCCAGCAGGGTTGTAGTTGTGAAATGAGGGCTTGAAGGAATCATCTGTTTAAATTCTACTGCTGAGATTTTAAAAACTGCCTAATACAGGCAGTTCCCTTTTATTTTAATAGTCATTGGGCATTCTGGTGGCCTTGAAATTTCAGTCTGCAAATCTTTAAATATAAAAATGCAAGTGGGTTCTATCTGGTGAATTTCACTTTTTAAGGAAGTGACAGTGCTAACCTCACTAGTCAGAGGAAGCATAACATGGAAATTGAAGCCCTTCAGGCCTCTATCGATATTCCTGGTAATGTATATTACACACTGTGTGTGTCAACATCTTACTTTTGCTCCCTTGGTCTCCCTACATAGCTTTGCCAGTGCACCTCTGTTTCAATTTGTAGAACCTGTTACTATTCCAGATCTGCAGAACTTTCACCCTTCTGGATCTCTTATGAATAGGGCCTGCCGTTTGTGCAGAATGTGTATCAAACTGCTCAGTAGTTTGTGATTCTGGGCCAACACCCACCAGACATGACAGACAGCTTCATGTTCATTTGGCTTGAATGTGAATCTTATATGAACCTTGGTCTCGAGCTTAGTTGCCAGTAATCCTGCAGTAGCACCTACCATAGCCAGAAATCACAAGTCTGTTTGTTTAAAAAAAAAAAAAAACACCCTAAAATGTTGAGTGCAACATAATTTTGCAGTCTAGATCCCACCTGCCCAGGCCTATGGCATTTTGACCGGTGTCTTTCCTTGCAGGGATTGCTGTGTGCATTGGTATGGCCAGCACATTTGCATATGCCAACTCAACACTCCGAGAACAGGTTGCTTTGAAAGTGAGTACAGTGCCTTGTTCCTTTGTGCTCCTGAAATACATTGTTTTGAATATGCATAACTACACTGATGTCAAACCTTTGTCACTGTATTATGTAACTCATACAATTAATGTGTATAAATTTCTTAATGTATATGAATAATCTAACTGGCCATGGACCTTGTGTGTGCATATAGCCACACCCACACTCTATCCGTGGTTTTCAAGAGACACTATACAGTGGTCAGAACATGAGGATGAAAAATAACTGATTTTTATTCCAGGGCTTGCCACTGACTGGCTTTGCCTCATACATGAAAACAGAAATGACGATATACATGCCAACAGGATGCTGTTAGACTTGATTCATTATTGTTTTCAGAGTATTTAGACATTTTCAAATGAAACATGCTATAGAAATATTATTTTTAATATATTTAAATGCTCTCCTGCTATTCCTGTTATTTGTAAACAAATCAGTAGGCTTCTTTGGGTCTCATGGTTCCTAAAGGAACTGATACCCTTGCAATGCAGGATTGACGATACAGTAACACAGGGGTAGGTAATAGGGCTGTGCGAAGTTTCGGTCACCAATTCAATTCAGAGGCGATTTGGTGGCTGAATCTCCAAATCCAAATTTCATCGGGAGACCAATAAAAAGGTCTGAATCAATTTGAAGCCTCCGAATCAATTTGGAAAAGATTTGGAGAGCTTCAGAGATTCAGGCAGCTCCCACTTGCTGCAGGGAGCTGGACCTGGACTCCGTGCCAATAAGTGGGGTGGGGGCTGGAGGAGGAGGGAGAGGACCATGGGGGGGAGACCCTACCAAGCCCCATCCCCTGCCTGCTTCCCCAGCCTCTCTGAGCACCCCCTGACCCCAGTCCGCTCTCCCAGCCCCATCAGTGGCTGCCCCACCCAGCCCCAGCATCCCAGCACTTGAAAAAAAAAACCAAAAAAAAAAACCTTGCACTCACTGTCTGCTGCAGTGGCTGTCAGGGCCTCTGGGGGCTTGTGGCAGAGCCCCTGCACACAGTGGGGGGCAGCAGGGATTTCCCGCCCCCCCCCCAATCTGGCAGCAACTGGTGAGTGTGGAGTGCTTTTTTGTTTGTTTGTTTATTTATTTTTAAAGTACTGGGGCCGGGCAGGGCAGCCATTGACAGGACTGGAAAAGTGGGCGGGGGTTGGGGCTTGTTTGATATGGAGATTTGACCAAATCAATTCGGGACAGTGATTCGAATCACTGGATTGAATCGCTCTCCCCCGAATCATCTGAATCCAAATCCAAAGTGAATACTAGCCACTTCGCATAAGCTTAGTAGGTAACCCCGGCACAGGTGCCAGAGTGTGCCACGCAAAGGCATTTTGCTTGGCGCACACACCTTGGAGCAGATGGCGGAGAAGGGCCTGGGGCTGTGCTACCACAACAAGGATCAGGCCCCTTGCAGCTCCCCTGCCATCACCTGGCACACCAACATCTTACAAGTTGAGGCTGTGAGTGTTTTTGGCCCTCTGCCCAAAATCATTGCTGACCCCTGCTAAAGTATCGATAATATGTGAGTGGCATAAATAGGTAATTATATATACAAGCAGTAGGGAAATTAATATAATAAAATATGGAATGAAGGGATAAATTGTACCGTCATATAATGAAATATCTTTCTTTTACACTTTGGACTGTTTTATGAGCGGTCTGTTTATCAGGCTACCTGGTCTGATGCTAGTCCTTTTTAGTAAATCAACCTCCCAGAAAAATCTTTCCTCTTTTTTTTTCCATCCAGATGTAGAATTTCCTTCCAAAAATTTTACTTTTCTTTGGCCCCAAGACAGGCAGTTTTCAGGGGTTTACTAAAAATGTTTGTAGTCTAATGCAGTGGTTTTCACCTGGGGTGCCATGCATTTTTGGCTGCTGTGAGAACCTGTCACTGGTGCTGTCATACTGGTACTGCTGTGGCTATGGCCAGGTGAAACTTTTCTGCATGGCTTGGTTTCCAGGAGACATGTTGAAGCTGAACTGGGAAGTGGCTAAAGTAGAAGCAGTCGTTCCTGCCTCCATTTGGTTCATCTAATAACCCTAATGCAGGAAGGAGTATGTGCTCCTGCTACAGCTCTTCCCAGTCCAATCCCACACACAGCTCCTGGAAACAGATATGTGTGGGACAGCTCCACCTGGCAGCAGAGGCATCCTATCTCTAGGTTGCTGCTCTGCCTCTGCTGCCAGGGAAACTGTCCCACATGCTCCTGTTTCCAGGAGGAGCATGTAGGGCTGGACTGGAAAGGATTGTGGCATGAGAGGGTGAGCCTGCCTGCTTTAAGCTTATCAGATAACCCTAATGGAGGCAGTCATGTGTGCACAGGCTGCAGGCCTCCCTTGTCTGGTTGTGCATGAGGTGTGCGGGGTACTCTTACATGACAGCAGTGGTGGTAACAACTGCAGCCCAGTTGAGAAACAGCGAGGTAAGCTGAGGCAGCACAACAGTGTTTCTTAACTGGGGTGCCACCAAATTCAAAAAAATTGTGAGAGTGCCCTGAATCTCAAAATGTTGAGAACCACAGGTCTAATATCTTTGGATTCATGTGTTTTATAGAATTTCATATCTCCCATAATACACAATTTAAGTTGCTTTGTTTAACTGTTTCTCAATTGGAAATCAAATATCCTGAAACCTCCTAGCAAACAATATCCACCTATGCTGTGTGCATTGTGTGCTGTTTATAATATTGGGCTCTATTGTGGGCTCTATCAGTATTTTTAATACTGGGGTCTATCAATTTTCAGTTGTGGTCCCTTTATTTTTAAGGCCATCCAGATCCAGCTGAGGTAGGTGAAAACGCAGATCAGTGGTACAACAGCATGTTAAACTGGCATTTCTGTACCTGCTTGTCAAGCTAAATGCATATACGTTATACTCTGTATAAGTAATTAGGCTCAGAACCAAAACAGTGTCTGTGCATTTATCTGGAGTATGCACTTATCCAAACTTAATGCTTGTTAGTCTACAGTGCTGTCAATGCTGAGGTATTAACAGCTTTGAAACTGCCTAGCTCCTGTCATTTTCAAAGCATCTGATAGCAGTCCTGAAACTGGCTCTAGCTAGTTTTGGGACTACTAATATCACAGATTTGACAGTGCTGTGTACTTAAGGAGTACTGCTTACAGTGCTGTCAGTGCTGTGTTATTAACAGTTGCAAAACTATATCCCATCATTTTCAAGGCTTCTAATAACAGCTTTTAGCTGCTTCCCTTTGTTTCTGGCCCAGTTAAATGGTACAGTTAGTTCCAAATTAGGCAGTTATGTTTACAGTTAGTATGCAGTCCAGGGACATTCAATAAAGTTACAAAACAGTGGAATTGAAAGATGCTATAAACTTAATTGGTTTAGGTACTTAATGGATGTTCAGGTTGCTAATATTTGTTACAGTGGAAGCCCCAGACAACAGAGACTGGTGTTGTGTTGCACAGTTAAGTGTATTATATGCTGATCCAGCATGCACATAACTAGAATACACTGTGTGCAAGATTTGGATGTCCTGTTTAGGGGCCTACCTTTGAAAACTGTGTTTTGTGAGTTTACACAATGTATAATGTTCCATTTTCACCACTGTAATTTCATCAGTGTTCACTGGAGAAACTCCGTTTGACAAAGGACAGACTCTGGCTCTGTTTATCTGTTTGTACAAGGCTGCCTATTTATGTCTCACTCCCATGTAAATAACTAATTACTGAATGCTTAGAAGTGTGCCTTTGTCCCTTGGGATGGCCTCACATTTTTCAGCAGTCAGAGGCTTGGTGCATAATGTGTATGTCCTCTGGAGACTTTGAAATTGTCTTCTCTGCTTCTTGTTTTTGCTCAGGAGAAGAGGTCAGTGCTGATTATCTTCTGGATCTTGGCTTTCCTTACTGGGAATACCCTCTACTTGCTTTACACATTCAACTCTCAGCAGCTGTACAACAGGTGGGCAGAGGGTAAAACATACTTGCTGGCATTATAGAAAGTAAAAATAGACCTTCTTGCATTGGCTGGGGGAGGGAGAATATCCCTGGCCCACAGCAAATAGTCTGTACACCTCTTATGCCCATGGAGTCCAGGACTATATGTCATGGGGTAATTGATGACAGACAGAGAGCCATGGTGCTGGAGCCAGATGGGAACACTGACCCATTGATTTTTTTTCTTCCCTTCCCCTAATGGTTTCTTTGCATCACTGTATATTAGACTTCTGCTCTGTTACCAGAGATGAACCTAAGTAATAATGTTTAGGTTTGTATCTGTATCCATTTTATTGCCAGCATTTGGATAGGGGGGTTGCGTATGGGGCAAAGCAGGCCAAGCTCTAAATACAAATACAAATCACATTTCTTCCCAAAATTCAGAGATGCCTGTATGCAGGAATCTGGTTTGGGTCCATCTCTACTTATTACAATCACTGAGGGAGATATTTAATGCCAAACAAGGAGAGGCATTGCTGAGGTTAGGCCAGGGCATGAAACTAGGGCAGATGAGGTGAAATGGAGCAATAGCAAACTGAAGTTGTTAGGAAAATTGGTCTGACAGTTAACATCCATGCCCCTGTGGAATAATTGTCAGTGGCAATTGGGTGTGTTCTGTTATGAAATGCCACACGGAAAACAATCACTGAATAATGCAATGCAATACAAGGAACAATCCTACAACCAATGAGCAGCAGTAGTCTAGCTCTCTTACACGTATGTTCCTTTCGCCTCTAATTTTGATGGTTCTTCTATTGTCACCTACCTCCTCTCACCCAAGTCAGATTTTTGTTGAGTGGTAGCACTGTTGTACACTGCTGAATTTACTTTTAATAAACCGAATTTATTGCTGGCAGTGCTTGGAAGTAACTGCTGCTTGGCGGGGCGGGGCGGGGATTTTATATTAACCCCTTCCACTCTGCATTATTTTATTTAAAAATAATAAAGTATGAGTTCAAAGTAATATTACACCCATATGTTTGGAACATAAAGGATAGTGCAAACGGAAATCTAGGGGGCTCTGGGAAGTGTTGGGGAAAGGTGTTATTCAGGGACTGGTGATGGAAAGGATTGGGTGGGTATGGAATAGGAAAAACAGACAGAGGAGAAGGGCAGGGCGACAGACGGCAGCAAGGAGACTGTTTAGTGTAGCACTTGGAAGCAGGGCCATCTGGAAGACAAGATGGGAATGTGGGGCAGCTGATGAGGCTTGACAGACTTAAGGAATATCAGGCTAAATAGAAGCGTTTTAGTACAATTGGAAGGTTGTGTTGCTTTGCTTAGACAGGACAGTGTTCCTCTCAAGAGCCTAGAATAAATATATTAAAAATGCTGGGAAAGAGTTCACATCAAAGCCCATATCCTTCAAGCAACTCCATAGAGCCCCACTGGCTTCCTGCATGTGGGCAGGGTCTCCCTTCCAGCATAGGGGCCCAACATCTTTGACAGGGGAAGTTTCTAAGCTTAGAACCTGCTATTTATTTTTTATTTCTTACCATTTTTAAATGTATGTGTTTCTTTATTTTCTGGGGTGTTTTGTTTGTTTCTAGCCTACACTTAGTCCTTATGTCTCTGATTTTGTTTCTGTTTTTAGGATTTAATTTTACCTGTTGTGCTGTGCCAGTGTTGTGAGTATTTTAATTTCATGCTCAGGCTTTTGGTATTGGGTTTTTCTTTTAGTTAGGCTTTTGCTTTTCTCAGGAGACACTGGTAGACAGTAATATTGAAAAGAAGCCTCTTCTAACTGGTAAAGACGGTTTTGATTGCACAGTTAGTGCAGTGGTTCCCAAACCATGATTACATGAAGTACTGAAACTTTATACTTCCACTCTTGGAGCAGATAATCAAGTAGTGCCCAGTATCAGATGCTGAACTTTGGAGAAGAAAAAAGGGAAGGTATCTTTCTGCTGCTGCTCTGTACATGCTATCTTAGCCCACATCTGGAGTGCACTTGTATATCCTAAGGTGACCCTGGCTCAAATTGTGGTAGGAGATCAGAGCAGTTGTGCTACCATGCTTCCCCACCTGTGCCTGGCACCTTACTGTTCTGTGTGAACTGCTGGGCTCTGCACTGCACAAGGAGCCCCCACCCCTTAGGCAGTACTCTGGAATCCAGTTATTAGAGTCTGTGTTACAGACCCCTGCTGGTTCTGCTGCCATTGCAGAGTCTGCATGGTGGGCCCTGCTGCCCCACCGTTGCCCACATCCCATTAATTTGTGCTTAATGAAATACAGGAAATGTTGATTTCTGCTATCAAGTTCTTAGTCTGTTCCTAAAGTGCATGAGCCCCTGTCCCAGTACTGTCATACCATGCACAATAGTCCTGAGTATTCTTCCATAACAAATACTGTGATGCCCTTTTTACCTGCCTGTTTTACATGCATGAGCAGCTTGGTACTGGGGGGAAAATGCTGCAGCTGGACTAATTTTGCTTTTTGCCAGAATCTGCCTTTGGGACTGGTTAGCAGAGCTTGATGGTCTTGAATTGGTCCCTGCTGTTCCTGCTGGGTGTTTCTACATGAGACGCTAACTGCGCAGAGCCTAATAACACTGTGCAGTAGCATGCCAGGCAAAACCTGTGCTACTATGCTACTGCACAGTAGTATTTGGTTACTGCGCAGTTACCGTCTGTAAAATCCTGTGAATCGGTGCTACTGTGCCATAGCACCAGTTACTGCACATTGATTTAGTACTTGGTTATCCAAGTACTAAACTTAATGCGCAATAACTATGGCACATTAATTGAACATGTAGATACACCCACTGAGTCACAACTACCAATGACATGGACTACAGCATAGCACGCGTCTCAGGTCATTCCTCTCAATAAAGATGGAGAGATTTAGGTAGCTTTCAGGAACAGAATTGACAGGGCAAGGCTACAGACCAAAATTGCTGCTTTTGGATGGAGAGAAGGGTCTATTTTCAGCCTGGGTGCAGGTGTTAACTCTTACAGTAGGTTTGTGGATGACAGGTTTCCTCAGTGAAAGTAGGCAAATCTAAATCTGATGACCTTTGTGGGACTGGATAAGAACAGGTGTGGGTAAGAGACGCAGAGGGGTAACAGGACAAATATGTCCTTCATGACCTTATTCCCCTTAATAGCTTGTGTTCAAGTTTGGTGGAGTCCCAGACCCTGTCCTCATACTGGAGCTAAGTTTGTTTTGTTGAAGTGCACATGATATGTACCATTCATTGACGTGTGGATTTTGTTATGCTTTTCAGCCTTATTTTTTTGAAACCCAATCTGGAGAGGCTGGATTTCTTTGACCTGATGTGGATTGTGGGGATCACAGACTTTGTACTGAAGTACTTCACCATTGCATTGAAATGCCTGATTGTTGCCCTGCCTAAAATCATTCTGGCTGTCAAATCAAAGGTAAAAGGACTTTTACTTTCTGCTTTTCTCCTGATCTTTGCTTGACTGGAACCACCAAATGAAAACATTCTTTTAGTTTGTGTCCAGAATTTGCTTGGTCCTTGCCATGGGGTGCACCATGCAAGGAAAGCTGCCTCTCCTGCACAACATGTAAGGACCTGATAAAAAGTCACTGTTGAGGGGATTGTCAAGACTGCTCCTTCCCTGCTTTCAGGAGTTATACTTTCCCCCCAGAAAGGGAAAAGAAGATATGAAGCCATAATCCAGCTGCAAAGCATAAGTATACAACACTGTTTCTTTCTACAGGCAATGGGCAGTTTGCCTAAACTACACTTTGTGGACCAGGTGTCCTCTACCCCAAAGATAAATATAGTAGATTATAAAGATAAAAATCACATATTTTCTTGAATACCCTTAGCTGTATAACTGACAGTACATCACATTATTAAAACACTCTGATTTTCCTTTGTGTATGTATGCAGCAGAGCTGGTTAAATTGCAGGCTTTGCGTGTTGCAAAGTTTGAAATTTTTAGGGAAAAACAGGCAGCCTTTGGTTAAATAATAGTTTGAGTCATTGTGGAAGTGATAGAAATGTTTTAAAAATTTTAGCATCAGATAAAATTATCTTTTCCCCCTGTTCTTTCCCTCACCCTCTACTTTATTAAATCTGACTTCCAAGAACTCTTCCAGCCTTGCTTGGCCTGGACTGAAACTAAATTAGCAAGGTTCACTCCATATTTAGACTCAATTCCAATTTATAAACTTAATTTGTTAGTGCAAGATTTCTGTGTTGTTATATCTGGGCTCTCATTTTGACAGGTGAATGTTTCACTTTAATAATAAAATTAGTTTCTAATTTTGGATAGTCAGCTTGAGACCTTCAAGGGCTGATTTTCAGAGGCACTAGTTTTCTTGCCTCAGAGTCAGAATTGAACTCTAACATAATTAGAGTGCACTATGTTGCTACTTCTTGAGTGTTATGTGAAATGTTGGTTCTGATCTCTTGTGTTTATTGCAGATCTGTAGCACTTCTTTTTCTTTCCAAAGTTAGGTATGTTAACCCTAGTGTTCTGGGCAAGTTCCAGCTGAAAAAAAAAACTTTATTTCCCTATAGGCTTGTCTGCGCATACAAACTATACCAATTTATCTGTGCTAGTACAGTTAAGGTAGTGTTAGAATGATATTGTAACCATGATGATCCCGGAATTATGTGAGAAGCAAGGATTTCTTTAGGCAATATAAAGCAATTTAGACAATTTCTTTAGTTCAATAAAATATAGGACTAACTGCCTGGTTGGGGTAGAGTTAGGCAGGCCTTGAAATGCAAGACATTCTCCTTCAAGTGTGAGAAGAAAAGCCAGCACGTGACTGTTGCTGTACTAGCTTTTCTCCTTAGACCTGAAGAAAAATGTCTTTCATTCGAAAGCAGCTAGTCTAACTCTATTCCAACGATGCAGCTGGCCTTGCCTCTCACAAATACAGTTAACACAGAACACTTTCCTATGTCCACAGTTACATATCTATCTATCCATCTAAAGGTGCCTTCTGCCTGTATAGCTTATTTCCATAAGGAAAAGAACACAGTTAAACCAGGGTTAGGCGACCTTTTCTGGCTGTAGGCCAGAATGACCCACCCTGGGTTGGAGGAGGGCGGGTACTAGCACTCTGTCACTGCAGCTGGCATTCATCCCCACATCGGCATGAGAAGAGTGTGAGGGAGAGAAGGAGCCGGTGGGCTCCGAGGCTTCCATGCCGGCACAACCGCACTAAAATCCCGCACTCAGACACAGAGCAGGGCGAGAACACACCTCTTCCAGGTGCACGGAGGAAGGAGGGGCCCGGATGGCGAGGGCCGACCTAAAAGAGACGCCGGTGTCAGGAAGAGGGGCGGCGGAACCAGAAGAGCCCAGCGGGGAAGCGGACACCAGCGGGAGCACGCTCGTGCGGATGCGCACTGTCCTGAAACGTGGCCAGACTTTCTGGCATAAGGGTAAGCCCCTGCGGGGTTTGTGACCCCGGGCAACCAGTCCAGCGAGGCCGCGGACTGTGGGAGGCCGCCGGGAGCGGCTGGAACCTGGTAGGCTCGGCTACCATATAGACTGTAATAGAGGGGCAGGCACGGACTATGAGATCGCTGCTTCGCCAGTAAAGGATCAAGCGGTCGCGAGGAGCCCTAGGGAGGGCTGAAGAACTCCTGGGGAGTTGGGAAAAGGGGTTTCAACCCCACGGCGTGCAGGGAAAGAGCGGAGGACGTCCGAGGAGGATTGAAGTGGGCCCCAAGCTCTGAAGAGTCCCTGGCCGTACCAGTTTGTGTTGACCCTTCTTGTTTTCCTTTTTTTGGGGATTAATTTGAGAGAGACCTTATTGTGTGGCCGACCTAGATAGGCAGCCACGCACCGGTGGCATGGGCAAGGATGTAGGGGTGGGGGAGCCCTCATCGACACGGGACCCCAAGAGTCATGGAGTCTCACTTTTGGACTGATACATGCTGGACAAACAACACTGAACCGGATTACAATCAAAGTCGTGGCAGGCGAACCGGACGCGTGCAGCCCTCAGATGAGTGAATATTAGCTACAGGGAAGCAGTCCCGATGCCGCGAGGTGGTGGGTACAGCGAAGCACACCCCCCCCTACAAAGAGTGACTGCAGAAGGTGTTTCATGGTACCAAAGCCCATATTTGCAAGTCAGATCTACCCATAGGTTGTAGGTTGCTGACACTTGATCTAAACTGGTATTGGTTCAGTTAAACCTCTTTGGAGCCTCTGTTTTTAAGATACCTGTAAGGGACAGTTGAATAGATGCCACTACAAGTTTACTCTGGATTTTGAACCGTCTCACTGAACAGGCTTTGCAAGATCTGTTTTGGAGAAGGTGTTGGTGGAGGGAGAGAAGCAAGAAGAACTGCACATGGAAAAAGATAATGTAGTAAAATAGAGCCTGAACATGCAGATAGTAGCACAACCCAGAGAAAAGCCTAGAGAAAGGGTAAGCTTTGGAGAATGAGGTGCTGGCTGAGAGAGGTTGGTTTGGTGAGCAGGAAAACTGGTTGTCCAGTTCTTTCTGTATTCAGGAAAATAAGGCTGTGTACATTTGTGTACATTCTGTGGCAGTAGACAAAACTACATCAGAGAAAAGCCTGACTCCACTACAGCTTGCTCCTGCTTAGTAAAACAGATGGCAAGTCCCCAAGTTTTCAGCTAACCACTTGAGTCAAAAGGATAAGAGCCTCTTTATTCAGACGTGGCAGCCACAGTATTTGGGCACTCCTTCCACTTCAGTAGAAAGTCACGCTCTTAAATGAAATTATTAAATCAGTGCAGATAAATTATAGATCATTTTTATCCTTTTGGCCTTTTTCTAGCACTTTCTTAAGCTGCTGTCTAATGTCTTTTAACAGCACACAGGAAGCCGTCATGTCCCACCTCAGAGGTGTCTTAAGTTTCGTGGTGATCATAGTACATTTAGTTTGCATATCAGTTAAGTTTCATGAAGAAGATGTTTGTCAGCCTTTAGGAATAAAAGTGCTATAGCATTGCAAAATGTTAACATTAATATCACTGAAAGTCTTGGGCAGAGCACTTAAAGGGAACATCTAAACCAGAAATAGTTTTGCTTACAAATGACATGGGTGGCAGGGGAGTTGAGCAGTTTGTCCCTGTGCAGCAGGGCTATTCGAGATGGTTATTAATTTATCTCTGGCAATTGTCCAGGTTCTTTTTTTTTTCTTCTATTATTATTATTATTTTATTTTGGGAGATTAATGTGGTGGGTCAGAGCATAATCCAGCTTGGAAAAAAAAAGTGATGTGAATAGTCTTCCCAAGATAAATTGCAGCACTGGAAAAGGTTCACAGCCTTTGCTTGCTCGTCTGAGAGCTATCCCAAGTACTCATTAATCCTTGTCGGGGGAGATGAAAGAGACTGAGTCTTTATTTGCAGCTACAGTGGGAGGCTGGTAAGATCACATCTGTCAAGGGTCTATAATGGCTCAGAGCACAGATGCTTCATTTTTAATACCTTTTTCTTGATAGTGATATTTCTCTGATATATTTTTTAAGTCCCTTTTTGTCTTAGATGGTGGGTGATGGCCATTCTGTCCTTAGACATCTAAGGCTGTTGCTGCCTGCCACTTTGTTCTGGTTTTATGTTGTTACCCCACTGAGCTCCCTGCCCATCAAGCCAGTTTGGCCTGTGATCTATTCTGATTTAACAAAATTAGGGAGGATCATACTTAGATGAGCAGTTTCCAAGAAAAGTCTAGGATGTTCTAAGAAGTGCTACTGGTTACTGCGTAGATACAGGTCTTCACTACACTGAAGTCGCAGCTTAGTTTTATTGAGGCAGTGTGATTTCATAGTTTCATAGTTGATAGGGGCAGAAGCAGATCATCAAGTCCGACCCCCTGCCATGGGCAAGAAAGGATGCTGGAGTCAAACAGCCCTGACTAGATGGTTGTCTAGCCTCCTTTTGAAGACCCCTAGGGTAGGGGCAAGCACCACTTCCCTTGCAAGTTACTTCCAGCTCCTAGCCGCCCTGACTATGAAGTAGTGCCTCTTGATATCTAGCCTGAATCTACCCTCAGTCAACTTATGGCCATTATTCTTTGTTACTCCCAGTGGTGCTTGGGGGTGCAGGGGCTCTCCCATTGCCTGCTGGAGGTCTCCCATTGTGATGTTGGAGGTCTCCATATTTTTTCAAATGAGATTGTAAATATCTTGATCAGAATTTGTCAAGACAATGTACTTAAAGTGCTAGTTGTCTATTTAAGTGATAACCTTAATTAGACAAAAGTTTGTGTTTCAGTCTGCCACCTTGATGCTTGCTCTTCTTGTATTTGTGAGCTAAATACACTACACTTAATCTGAGCCTTCAAGAGACCAAGCAAGAGACCTGCTTGCTTCCTTCCCAAAATCCTTGCCTGGTGTTGGTTATTGAAATAAGTTGTATTTACCATTCCTTTCATGGCTACAGCATAGTAGTGGGGGATGCAATGCTTATTAATGGGTGGAGAGTGTAACAAGATGCTTTGAATGTTTTAAGATGCAAATTACTGGAGAATTGTAAACTATATTATCCACAGAGAGCTGGATGCTCTTTTTAGCTGCTCTGAGGTGTGCTATAGGGAACTACTATTGGAGGGTGTTTGTTTCTGTTCAAAGCAGAGGCTTCCAGTCACTTAGTCTAGGACTAATAATGAAGAGCCTCATGCCTTAGGCATTAGAGATAATGGATCTTTTGGTGCTCAAAGCACTGGTGATAGCAAAGGATGACTGGCAGGTAGCTTATGAACATAGTAAAATGTGCTAGACTTTGACTTCTAATGATGCATGGTGCGGTCTGTGCCATCCAAATCCTGTTGCTTTACAGATGCATGATACAAATGGATCTCATCCTACAGATGCTTCAAAGTCTCTTCGGTGTTTTTAAAAACTATATTCCGCCTTGTGCATGTAACCAGGTGCAAGAGGAATTAATTGTGCCAGTGCTGTTTACATGACTATACCATGTAATGCTTCTCTGCCTAATATTACCGTATACTTTGTGTTTCAAATGTTAATGAAAGGCATAACAAAAAAAAAAAGAAAAAGGTCATATAGTTCAACAACCACTGTGAAGCAGGGCAGGGGGAATATATACATATTCTTCCTGAGTTGTCTGGTCTGCCTTCCTTATATTCATCCACTGCTGCCTGTAGTGAGGTTTCCTAATTTGGGAATAATACACAGCTTGTATCTTTTTGAGTTTGACTTTGGATCAGTCACCATCATAATTATTCTCATTGAGCTCAGAGGCTTTTCCAAAGCTACTCTGACCCTTTCTGGTACTCCTCAACCTTTTCCAAACTGTTCTGAATATTAGCTGGCATTCGCTAATGCCTCCAATGCCCTCTTCTTTTCAGGCACCAAAAAAATCCTTGGCTGTGGAAAAGGAAGGAAACTGAGAAATACACTTTTGAGAGGCCTGGAAACTGAATTCTAATAGCATCTCTGACACTCGGCATGTCTGCGCTACATGCACCAAGCTACAGCTATGGCCCTGAGTGCGCTCGCTCACCTGACCTTGCATATGTGATCCAAACCTAGAATTTCATTGGTGAGCAGCTTGGGGGAGTCCCTCTGTAGCTGCAGTTGAGACCTCAATTTCTCACGTGCCCAGCTGGTTGCTGAGCATTTCTCCAGAGCAGTCTTGGTGGTGTATTTCTAAGTTTGGAGCCTGTGGGTAGCAGGGGCATGCTCAGGACCTCCCTGGTTAGGACATGCTGGTATTTTGATAAGTCACTTAGTTTTAAATTTTTCAAAGTGGGTGCTGACTTTAGTGCCTGATTTGAGGCATCTTGTCTTTGGCTTTCAGAGATGCTAAGCATCTACCGCAGGGACTATTTGCAAGGCATAAAGTTAAGCACATTCATAACTCTTCAAAGAATTGGAGCTAAAATTGCAACAGTCCACACTAAGTAACATACAATGTTGTGGGATTTGGATGAAGTTCTCAAACAGAAATCATAAACGTAGGCACATTTTTACTCAAGTATTGACCCAGTAAGTGCATGTGTTTGTTTGTTTTTCCAACTGTTGAAATGGAGCTTCCGGTTTCCCCAGTTCTTCTGGAGAAGATGGGCAGCATGATGCAGGACTGTTGAAACCCTTTTGTGTCACTGCTGTAGCAAGAAAGCAAGAAGGACAATCTCTCCCTCAATTCTTTAAAACACGAGTGCTCAGGACCCAGGGATGGAAGTTTTCTCTGGTAGCAGCCTGGTGCCCTATTCATTACCCCATGGGTTCTCATATCTTTCATTTCTTTGTTCCCCCGAATTCCATTCCCCAGGGATGTCAGCAGAGATTGCTGACAGCCACATGAAGAGGGGAGGCAGAGGGGAGGAAGCGCAAAGACACCTGGGATTTCCTAAACTGCAATCTCTTCAGCAAGTGTATCTTTTTTATTTATCTGCCTACTTTTAATTCCACACCCCCCAAGCTGTCATTCCTTAGCAGAGAAAATGAAAAGCTGCCATTTATATGTGTACAACAATGGAGGCTTTCGCAGGCCACATGGCTCCTGCAGTTTAATTTACTCTAATTTGTTTTATATTGAACCAAATGGTATTATTTACTGATTTTTTTTTTTAATGGAGAGCATTCAGAATGTGGGGTGGGAGCCAAGTTCCCCCCTCACAAGGAAATTAGGAGCCCAGCTGCTATTTAAACTTGTCCTGTTCCCTACTGGGACCCTGATGCTCATTCTGGGCTCTTTCTAGGTCAAAAAATATGTTTCTAGCACTAGTTTATAAAAGGTCTGACCCTGACCATTGACTTTGAAGGCACATGCCTGGAGCTGCCATCCTTTCCCTGGTTTGTTCAGTCTCCCTCTTCTTCACTTACTTATTTCTCCTTTTCCTCTTAGAATATCCATAGCTTTGTTTCATGATCTCTCTAAGACTTTAGAACTGGCCAAAACACCATTTGGTGGCCATTTGATGGCCCAAGAGTCCAAGGCACTTGGTCTTGGAGACTTTTGGCTAGCAATTTGTCTGGTGACCATGTGCCTTGAGAGTCCTCACACATTACAGTGAGGACCGAGTGCACCAATGACACCTCAGTTCCTCTCAATCACTGCCTGACTTGAGATGGAACCACTTGCTATAGGTGTCTGGATTACCAGAAAACCCCTTGTCCTGTGTGTTAGAGGTGTTTGTTTTTCCTTAGTAAAGCAGTGTTAGTCTCCTTTTTAGTAAGCCTCAGCTTGGTTGCCCATTGACAACCTCTTAGATTTTCTTATCAAATCCTCTGGTCCAGCATAGCCTCCTCCATGTCTACTAGATTCAAATATTGCCTCTCTTTTCAAGGGGCTACACTGGATAATAATGATTACTCAAAATGTCTCTGCTGTTTCAGAGAATCCCAAATCCTAGGAAATGCTCCATCTGCAAGTCCAGCTTGGTTTAGCAAAGAAGTCTTCAATGAGCTTAAACACAAAAAGGAAGCTTACAAGAAATAGAAGTTTGGACAAACAACTTGGGAGGAATAGAAGAATATTGCGCAGGCATGCAGGGATGAAGTCAGGAAGGCCAAAATGCAGTTGGAAGTTGCAGCTAGCAAGGGACATGAAAGATAACAAGAAGGGTTTCTACAAGTATGTTAGCAACAAGAGGAAGGTCAGGGAAAATGTGGATCCCTTACCAAATGGGAGAGGCAACCTAGTGACAGATGATGAGGAAAAGGTTGAAGTATTCAATACCTTTTTTTTTTTACCTTGGTCTTCACAGGCAAAGTCAGATGCCAGACTACTGCATCTGGCAGCTCAGTTTGGGGAGGAGGTGAGCAGCCCTCAGTGGTGAAAGAACAGGTTTGGGCCTGTCCAGAATAGCTGGATGCACACAAGTCCTTGGGGCCAGTTGACTGATGTGATTGCAAAGCCGCTGTGCCTTATCTTTGAAAATGTGTGGTGATTAGGGGGGGTTCCAGATGATTGGAAAAGGGCAAAATAGTTCCCATCTTTAAGAAAGGGAAGAAGGAAGATCCAGAAAGAAGGAAGATCCAGAGAACTACAGACCAGTCAGCCTCACCTCAGTTCCTAGATTCATTAATGATCTGGAATGGATTGCACCTTCAATGAGTTCACAGATTACACCGAGCTGGGAGGTGTAGTAGATGCACTGGAGGGTAGGGTTAGAATTCATAGTGACCTAGACAAATTGGAGGATTGGGCCACAAGAAATCTCATGAGGTTCAACAAGGACAAGTGCAGAGTCCTGCACTTAGGATGGAAGAACCCTATGTACTGCTACAGCCTGGAGACTGACTAGCTAAGCAGCAGTTCTGCAGAATAGGACCTGGGGGTTACAGTGGACAATGAGGATATGAGTCAGCAGTGTGCCCATGTTGCCAAGAAGTAGGAACACTGCCAGCAGATCAAGGGAAGTAATTGTTTCCTCTTATTCTGCACAGAAAAGGCCACATCTGGAGTACTGTGTCCAGTGTTGGGCCTCCCACTATAGAAAGGATATGGATAAGTTGGAGAGAGTCTAGTGGAGGGCAACAAAAATGGTGAGGGGGCGGGAGCACAAGACTTACGAAGAGAGGCTGAGGGAACTGGGCTCATTCAGAAGAGAAGGCTGAGGAGGGGAAATTTGATAGCAAACTTTAACTGTCTGAAAGGTGGTTCCAAAGAAGATGGAGCTGGACTGGTCTCAGTGGTGGGAGATGACAGAACAAGGAGCAATGGTCTCAAGTTACAGCAAGGGAGGATCAGGTTGGATATATTAGGAAAAACTCTTTCACTAGGGGGGGTGGTGAAGCACTGGAACAGGTTACTTATAGAGGTTGTAGAATCTCCATCCTTGGAGGTTTATAAGTCCTGGTTTGACAAAGCTTTGGCTGGGATGATCTAGTTGAGGATGGTCCTGCTTTGAGCAGGGGGTTGGACTAGATGACCTTCTGAGGTCCCTTCCAACCCTAATTTTCTGTGATTCTATGATAAGTCCTTCACCTCTTATATTCTCAGTGCTAAGGAGATGAAGCCACAGATTTCTCTCCTGAGAAAATCACTGGGCCCAGCATTTGTCCCATAACATTATAGACAGGAGTCAGTGTATGAGTGAATTCCCCATGCCACTTGCATCTGCACAAGCCAAAATTGACTAGAAATCTCCATCAGTTAAGAGGAAGGATGGTGGGAGTTCTAGGAACACATCCTTTAAGACAGTGGTGCTTAACCTTTATGCCCTGTGGGGCTGATGAGGGGTGTGGGTCTGGTCTGTGGGTCAGATCAGGCCCCTGCACTTCTTCTGCCAGTCCTGCATGCTGGCCCCACAGCTTGGATGACAGGACATCAGGGGCCGAAACTGGCCTGTGAGCTGGAAGTTGAACACCCCTGCACTAGGAGATCCCAATCCTATGTAGCTCTAAGCCGTTTCTGATCAAACTCATGTTCTCTGCAATCAAAGACCCAGTACAAAAGCATCATATTTAAGATCTGGCATGTATGGCACTGTTGAAAGCCACTTTATCATCTAAGAGCTTGGCTCTTTTGCCGCCTCTTATGACACCAGTCTCTGTGAAAGTTCTCTCAGCACTATCTAGGGCAGCAGCCTTCAAATTAGCATGGACCCAAGAGAAGGTAACCATTGTGCCTTACTCAACCACTGCATACCACCCCACACTACCAGGGCACCTGTTCATTCTCTACTATCAGAATCAGAGGTAGTGCTGGAGGTCCTGGTTTCCACAGCACCACATTTGTTAATTATCCTTCTCTTAACACTAGAAGAAGTTTACACCACTTTTGGACATTGTATGCTCCTTCTTGTCCACTTTTTCAGTAGTGGCTTTTTTACTTTTTCAATTAATAATAGCCAGGTTTCATTGCAGTTACACAGTTACTCTCCTAGAGTGTCCTCCCATTGTCCTCAAGTTACCTCAAGGAGTCTAAAAGATCAAATCCAGGTTGATATAGGAATTCCTGTTCCCTATCACAGACCGCAGTTGTCTATAACTTGGCCTACCTTATCACTGAATTTATGGCTATGTTGGGACAGGCTGAAGAGACCTTTGTGGGATCAACCATCCTGACAGGTCCCATCACCCAAGCACATCCTTGGCTGTGGGGCTTTACCACCCTATAAGGCTGAGACCATTAGCGACATTGGTACCACCATTGAGAGACTGAGTGTGCAGTAGAGCTGAAGAAGATTGGCTTGACTTCAAGATTGGTTAGAGCAGACCTGGCAACAATCCTGGTACATCATCCACCATTGGGGAATGATCGAATATTTCATCTCACCTTGTTATGTTTGACCTTTCAAAAATGTTAATTAAAGTGTTCCCACCTCCAGTCATGGGACCTCAGTGTAGTCATTTAGCTTTTATGATTTCTTATTTTAAGAGTAATGCAATTCCTTATGTGCATTACTCAGTGAAGATGGCATTTCTGATAGATTTCATAGACATCAGGGCTGGAAGGGACCTTGGGAGATCATCGAGTCCAGCCCCCTGCCCAAGGGGCAGGAAGTCAGTTGGGGTCATAGGATCCCAGCAAGATAAGCATCCAATTTACTCTTGAAGGTAACAGCCATCATCTTGAGGAGGAAGTGAGGAATGATCCAGGCTCTGATGATAAATCCTTCATATGTGGCTTCCTGTTCAACTAAGGTGCCCTTTAAAGAATTCCTACTGAAGGTGGTCATAGAGTTCCACCTGAACAAGCAGATTCAGGTTCCCACCTTATTCCTGGAATTGTTTTAATCTGGGATAGAGCCATCTATTGCTCTACATCTTGGACATGTTCTGACATTTCACACACAGAGGACTTAATGTTTTAAGTTATACCCAGGCTTTTCTGTAGCCATAGTACAGAAAATGAAATGCAAAACAACCTCCATCGAGGTGATGTAAGGAAATTCTATGAGACAGCAAAAGTATGCCTGCCTACCACTATTACAGCAGGCCCCATCAGAGCTCAAGTAACAGCAGTAGCTTTTCTGTGAAACAGATATGTGTCAGACAAGTGTAATCTGGCTACATGGAGCTCTAGTTTCATGTTCACAGGTCATTATGCAGTTGCTGTGACTTCTGGATCAGACACCACATTTGACTGGCAGCTCCAGTTTCATAGTTAGTAGGGTCGGAAGGGACCTTAAGCAGATCATCAAGTCCAACCCCCTGCCATGGCAGGAAAGAATGCTGGGGTCAAACGACCCTGGCTAGGTGATTGTTTAACCTCTTTTGAAGACCCCCAGGGTAAGAGTGAGCACCGCTTCCCTTGGAAGTGGGTTCCAGATCCTAGCCGCCCTGACTGTGAAGTAGTGCCTTCTGATGTCTAGTCTGAACCTACTCTCAATCAACTTGTGACCATTCTTCCTAGTTACTCCTGGTAGTGCTTGGGGGAACAGAGACTCTCCCATTCCCTGCTGGTCCCCCCCATGTAAGTTTCTAGATGGCTACCAGATCCCCTCTCAGCCTTCTCTTGTCCTCTGACCATGCGAGTGGCCTCCTCTGGACCCTCTCAAAGTTGTCCACATCCCTCCTGAAGTGCAGCGCCCAGAACTGGACGCAGTACTCCAACTGTGGCCTGACCAATGTTGAACCAGAGTTTGGGGTTACACCATCCTTCCCTATTTCAGGGTGTAGGCTGTAGCTGTATTTGTCTAAGGACATAGGCAGACAAGGTTCTTTGGGTAAATCTGATATAGTTTATTAGACCAACTCAAACAGTTGGAAAAATTCTTCTTAGCAAGCTTTCAGGCACAAACACTCTTAGTCAGGGTGGAAGCATCTGTAGATCCTCTGCCTGATGAAGAGTGAGGAAAGCTTGCTAAGAAGAATTTTTCCAACTATTTGAGTTGGTCTAATAAAAGATACTGGATTTACTCAAAGAACCTTGTCTACCATTCTTCCCTCACCTTTTTTCCTTTCTTGGAGGACAGAGTTGTCAAAATAGAAATGGGAGTCAGGGAAATCTGTTTCCTGCTTGCATGGTCAAACTCACTATGCCACCTTTGGAGAATCGCAGATGCCATGTGGGCATTGATCTTGGATACCTTATATATTAGGCTCCCCAACCTGAGATATCTGGGGTCTAACTTTAAAAAGTGCTGAGCTCATTTAACTCCCATTGTCTAGGCAGAGACCCAGCAAGGGGCTCATGTCGACTGCAATTAATAAGTCAATCTCTCTTTGTAATCATTTATTGTTAGTCTGTACAAAGTTTTCACCAACTCTTACGTATTAGCCATACTTACTGCTCTGTCTGCCCAATCCACATCTTTCCCTGCTCTGGCAAAGTGGCCAGAAATCTTATCCTTAGAGCTTGTCTCCCTGCTGTCTTGTGATCTGAATGCTAGCAGGTTTCTTCAGCATCATCTTTCATGATACATCTTAATACTGCTGGCAACTGAGAAAGTGAGACTTGGAACTTCTCTTGGGTGCTAATCATAACTTACAGTTGTCTCATTGCTATTTCCATCACTTTTCTTGCGTTCCAATTTAATTCTGTTCTGCCAAACCTACTCTGTCTTTGTCTCTCTCGCTCTCTTTGCTCCTTGCGCACATGAAAAAGACCATAAGGTTGCTACACTGAGCACTCAGAAGTTAGGGAATGCCAAAATCCTGGTTGCCTACTTAAATTCTGGTTGCTAACCTCTTGAGGTTGAGGGGCTGCCTGTAAGCCAGGACCAGTTTGGCCCCCTTACATATGTGCATTGGGCACTTTTGTGCTAGATCTTTCTGTGCCTCAGTTGCCCATATATAAAATAGGATAACAGCAGCCCTTCACTCCACAAGGGAGACGTGAATATAAATTATTTGTGAGGATCTCATACTGTAATGACACTGCCGTATAAAAATCCATGAAGAAATTAATCATTCTCCATTCAGACCAGGTTTTGAGTGGTCTGCAGTAAATATAATTCACGTATTGAACAGTAAGCATAAATCTACAACTTGAATAGTTGCTTGTTTAATGAACTCCTTCCATTCTGTGTACCGTGTGAAGCCAGTGGTTTTGTGGAAAAAATAATATGTGATCGTGTCATTAAAGACTGTACCAGAATGCATACACACAAGGCAGGGCAAATTAAGATTGCTTGGACCACCTTAATTCTGGCATCTTGTAACTTCTGACTTAACATTAAGGTCTTGTAATGTTGATTTTGCTGAATAACTTGTACAGATTTTTTTTAAGCAGTGTGAAATACCAGAAGCTTTGTCAGGGATCAGCATTCAAAGAGTTCCTCAGTAGGATTTGATCCTATTTGCAGCTCTCTGCCATTTGCACTTATGAGCTAACTGATAGTTAACAGCAATAATATATTTTTTGTGGGAACAAAAGTATTTATATTCCATAGTCCCTGTTTGAACCATACTTCACCTAATCCAGTCTGTGGATAATTGTTTGTTCTGTAATTTCCTGTTCAAATTTATTTTTAAAAATTTGCTGTCTGAAAACAGCCACCTTCAGATCAGCAATGGAGTGTGGGGCATGAAGAGGCAGGTTAAAATATTCTGCCACGGGCTTGTGTGTCTTTCTGCAGCTGATGCTAGAGTAGTGTTCACTCATTCTGTCACACAGGGATTGCCCAAGCTGTCCAATGTAGACAACAGGGCACTGTAAGCAGGTAATAGTGCATGTGACATTGGTGGAGTTCCAAGACAGTGAAACTTGGATGTTATAATCCATGTTACTTGGTCCAGTGAGGAGGTGCTCTGTATTGATGTTGGGGTACAGAAGGCATTTGGCTCTGTTGCAAGGCCTGATGCCTTGTTGAGACTGAAAATTAGGTAGCCTGTTGCTAGAAGATGCCTCTTGAGGTTGAGGGGCTGCCTGTAAACCAGAACCAGTTTGTTTCCCATGGCTACTTTGAGATGGTCATCCTTTTCCAAGAGAGGTTGGAGGATCCTTGTCCTACCAGTCCCAGTCTCCATAGCTTATCTTCATCCAGTCTTCTAGGTCCCAGTCCCAGCTTTTCTTCACTCTACCCAGGCTCCTACACTCTAGACAGGCATTTGCCTGCACCCACCTGGAAAACAGAGATTTTGAGAGCATGGCAGAGACAGACATCTTGTCCCACTGCTGAGAGCTGCAACATCAGGTGAAGTCCTTAGCTCCTGCAGTGCTGAGCTGAAGCGTGCTTGCTTATTGTGCAGGGATCATGTGTGTACAGCAGAAATATATACGTTTCCCTTAATCTTGTTATCAGAAGCAGGTGAATCATTTTACCTGAAGCTTAAAAAAAATTCCACTGATAGGAGACACCTGGTATGAAAACTTTCAACCCGAGTAGTTAAAATTTGGCCAAGGTTTTTAAGTAACTGAAAGTAGAGCTGTAGGATGGAAAGCATCAAACAACTTTAATAATAGACAGTGTTGATTATAAGTTACAGACAATAGAAATTTGCCAGTGAGGTCATAGGAGACTATACGCTTGCAAAGAGAAAATTCTCCCTGCTTTAAGGCTTATTCCTTTGCAAGTGTGCTTTATCTTTTTGAGACGCTTCTGAATTTTAAAGGGACAGCCTTGTAGATTGCTCTCCTAGAGGGCTGAGGGTTGTTATATGTAATGGGTGCAGGCTCTGTATTGCCAGCCTTACAATAGAACACTTTTAGCTTTGTTGGGGTGATGTTAAATATGGTGACTGTTTCCTTCTATTTTATTAGTTCATATTTAGCTCTCTGTGTAGTTGCATTCTGCATGGTTGTGATCGATTCCTACAACTTCATGATTGTATTTGATGGCTGCCTTCTCTTGAATGGAGAGGTGTTTGTCTGAAGTCAAGCAGAAGGCAGAGTAGGCTTCCACCTTAGACTAACTAAATCATAGATGCATAAGCTTTTGTAAGCCATGGCTTACTTCGTCAGATATTATGAAGGAACTGTAGGAAGCAGATCTTTTAAATAGAAACCCATGATTGGATTAGAATACAAAGGATAGGGAAGCAGGAGCAAAAAGGAGGGGCACTGCTGGGAGAGGCAAAGGAGGTGTGTTGTTATCCTTTGGGGACGAAGACAACCAAATCCAGCAATGGGGGTGGAAGAAATGGGAAAAAAATGGGGAGGGAGAAAAGGAGAAAAAAAAAGAAAAGAGCAATGGGGAGGGGGGTAGAGGCTAGGTTGCGTGGGTGCACAGGTGGTTTATAAGCCTTGAACAATCTGCTGCAACAAGGGCAGGAAAGTGATGAGGACTTGGGTACAAGAGGTTTTTGTTTTCCTGTCCATGTGTTTCTTTGTTGCTTCTGCTGTGTATTGCTCTATTCTGGATTGATGACCTCCAGGATGGATGGCCACAAGCAATTTATTCCCACAACCCTGAGTCGATGCCGAAACTCTTTAGGGACACCTTTCAGGGTGTCCTTGTACCACTTCTTTGGTGCACCGTGACAGCATACTCCGTTTGACAGTTTGCCGTAGAAGATTTTCTTTGGCAGGTGAGTGTCAGGCATTTTTGAAAGGTTGCTGGCCCATCTTAGCTGCACCAGTTTCAGTAGAGTGTGAATGCTGGGGAGAGCTGATCTTCCAAACACCTCAGTGTCCGGGATCTTTTCATGCCACTTGATCTTCAGTATGTTTCACAGGCAGCACAGGTGGAAGTGGTTTAGTTTCTTGACATGATGCTAGTAGACAGTCCAGGTTTTGCAGGCATACAGGAGGGTTGGGAGAATTATGGCTTTGTATACCTTCAATTTCATTAACGTGCCAATGCCTCTGCAGTCACCGGCCGACTTACAGAGTCTGTCATTGATGTGCACAGCACGGAAGAGTGTGCTGCCTAGATAGACAAACTTGTCAACCATCGACAGTTGTTGCCCTTCAACTGAGATGTGTGGTTCCTGGGGTGTTGTGCCATGCGCAGGTTGAAACATCACTTTGGTCTTCTTTGGGTAAGGTAGGTAGGAGAGAAAAAAACAAAGCAGTTAACTCACTGAGGATAGAGAGGTTATAAAAGCTCATCCAGGCAGTGGGATAAGAATCCTTAGTCTTGGTTTAGACCATACTTAATGCATTCCATCTGTGGGTGATTCCTTGTGCCCCAGTTTCCTGTTCAAGTTCACAATTTCCTGTTCCATCCATTGTCTACAGCCAAGCTGTATGTTACAACTACATCTGCTCTGATCCCAGTGACCAGGATGCACACCCTGAAGATCTGGGGCAGGGATTCCTACACTTAAAATAGAATTCTAAAACCCTAGCCATTCACATCAACAGAGCCAAACTCAGACTGTGCTCTGACCTGTTACAGTACCAACCCCAAGACAATGACAAAGAGAATCCCTTTGGCTGTCACCGACAGCGCCCAGCTTGAACACCTCAGACATCATTAATCACCTCCAGGCACCCTTAGAAAATGACAACCATCTAAGGGAAGCTCAGGGAACAAACATGTCCTGGCTTACAGACAGCCCTCCAACTTCCAGTGGCATCTCTTCAGCAACAGACTACTTATCTCTTATTCTTACCAAGGCTCCAGACCCAGATGCCAGCTGTGCCCCCTCAACAACAGACCACATCATCACTGGACCAAATAGCATGGTTTTTAACATCACAGGTTTATTCACCTGCTCCTCTACCAATGTCATTTATGCCATCACCTCTGCTTACAGCCTGAGCCTGTCTCTCATCTACACTGGACAGAGCTACGAGTAAGAATGAATAAACACCTATCCAACATCAATTCCAGAAAAAGACACAGTAGAGCACTTTAATCTCCCTGGATATTCCATCACTGACCTCAGAGTAGCTGTTCTTAGACAACAAAACTTTACAAATGAACTCGAACAAGAAATTGCAGAACAAGAAATCATCCACAGACTACGGATTTTGACCTGCATTAGTTTTTATAACCTCTCTGTCCCTCAGTGGATTAACGGCTTTGTTTTTCTCTCTTCTACCTACCTTGCTTCTCCCAGCTGGGCCCCCTCTGTTTTCCTCCTGCTTCCTGACCCTTTCTTTTCTAATAACTGTTTTCTGTTTAAAAGCTCCGCTTCCTACAGTCCTTTCATAGCATCCGATGAAGCAAGACACTGCCTATGAAAACCTATGCCCCACTTATTTAGTTAGTCTACAAGGGGCAAATCTACCCTGTTTTCTGCTTCTCTTGAATGGTCATACTAGTACTGCAGTTCAGTTAGGATGGTGTGTGTTGATTTCAGCCTCTCAGTTTTGTGGTTTTGGGGATGTTCATGTGTTTCTAGCTGCCAAGAAGCCTTCAAGTCCTATAGTTACCAATAAAAAATATTGCATGTACTAGCCCAGGGGTATTGACTCTGGTATTGCATTAGTGTTTCTAACCTTTGTAGGAATGGAAGCACTTTGGTTTACAGAGCCAGAATCCTCTCACTTACTGCAGGTGCCTCTCTGCACAACTCTACCTCTTTCTGTGCCTTCATACCCTTTTTAGAGCTCACTTGCCTGCTTTTGTGCCCTGTATCCACCTTCCCAGAACCTTGTCTTGTTCTTCACTCCTGTGAAGCTCAAAAATGCTGAAGGAGCTTAACTTTAGATCTGGCCAGCTCCCAGCTTTATAGAACTGATTACATACTCTTGATCATCCAAAGGTTTCAGATGTCCCTTCTCATGCTAATGAGCGTAGACTTGTACCAGCACAATCTGTTAGGGATGCAGGTTTGGATGAAAGAGCCTGATGGGAGAAGGAAATAAAGAGGAGAGTCAGTAAGGTGCTTGCTTTAAGTGTTTGCAGTGCATTTGGCTTGCTGTTTGCTTTCATCAGGGTTTGGTAAGAGGGAGGGTGGAAAGCTGCCTGTGTGAAAGGAAGGAAGTGACAAGAGTAGTCATTAGCAAACTGCGACCCTCTGTCACGGGGGCTTATGAAATAAACGATGATTGTATTGAAGCATGAGTCTGGTTAGAGAACTCTTCATGCTAATTTAATAAATTGCTTGCATTTAGGCTTCCAGATTGTTGCTGTTACATTTTTGCTATGTGATGCCTCATGGGATTAAAAGGAGGAGGGGCTGGGGGAGGGGAAAAAAACCCCAGGTCCTTTAGCAACTGCTGGTGTGACCTCACTCACTGTCTCAAGGGGGGTATGAGATCATGAGAATGCCAGAGCTCTCTGAAGGATTCGATTTGTTCAGTGCAGCAGGACAGCCTGCTGAGTGATCTCATCTCTGAGACCCAGAGGGAGGGTGCTCTGGCTGCTGCTTTCCTCCTGGACTTCAGAGGACTCATTTCCTCCTCCACGCCTCATCGATGGCTATTTAATGACCATGACCTGCAATGACATCATCAGTGACAGAGTTTCAGTGGTAACACACAGCAGAATTCTAGGGGAATTTTTCCCTCCCCTTCCTGCCCTTATCAATTAAAAAATCTTGACATCTGAAAATATAAATCTTTTATGCCAAGTAACACGACTGTAACTGTACTGTTTGTTTATATTTCTGACCTCCATTGAAACCCATTACCCTGACATCAGCTTTTTCTTTTAGACAACGAGCAAAAAAACCATAAAGAGATTTCTGTCAAATTTGAAAATTAGATCCTGTACCTAAGGCCAGCTTCTCAGTACTGGCTCTGGCTGCTTTGAAGTAATAGACAATGGGTATGTCTGCTCATTCATTAATGCGCCTTAGTTACTGCATGTTTAGTTTAGTATTTGGCTAATGAAGTACTAACTAAATGGCGCATGGTTATTTTGTGGCGCTTACTGTGCATTAACCTAATAACACTTCACAGAAGCATACTAGCAGGGTTCTTGCCTGGCATGCTGCTGCACAGTGTTGTTAGGTTAATGTGCAATAAGCATCCCATGTAGATGCACCCAGTGTATAAGAAAATATGTTTCCACTGTAACCTCCCAAAATCACTATAAACCAAGAGGTAAATGGTGGAACCTTGATGGTGTCCCTCACAAGAACAAATGGTTTCAAACCTACAGTAATCACCAGTATAGGAAGATTGTACCAGTGAAAGTTTTAAAAGTGCATGGGATACAAGTCTGTAAGTAAATGAGTATATATAGAGCAGATGTAATTATTGGACTAACCCTTTCTTTTCCATAAGACTCAAGGGAGAATTAGAAACTCTGAAACCACAGTTTGTTTTTCAGAACCAGCCTTTGTGTGTTAAAGTACATATTTGAGAACTAGTGCCACCCTACAAAGAGGGGCCTACTAGAAAGCAAAATTGAGGCTTTGGAGCTAGATTGACTATGGTTCTCCAGTAAATTGCCAGGGGTACATAGCTGTTCATATGTTTGTATTTTTGCATTTTCAGCCCAAAGGGGATGGGGAAACAGACACGTTCTGGACTCCTTTTCTTATGTATTAGCCATGGTGGTTGTTTGCAGTACAGTAATGCATTATAGACTGGGGCCGTCTTTGCTAGGTACTCCAGCAAACATAAAAGGAAGACTTCCTTCCTTGAAAAGTTTATAAACCTATAAACTAAGATATAAGACTATAGATAACAGATGGATAAAATAAATAGAAGGAGTACAAGGTAACAATGGAATGATGCTTTTATGTTTGCATCTTTCTCTTCCCTTGAGTCCTGGCTGAATAACCTGTGTGATTTCATTTTTTACAGGGGAAGTTTTATTTGGTTATTGAAGAAGTGAGCCAGCTGTTCCGCTCCCTTGTTCCCATCCAGTTGTGGTACAAATACATCATGGGAGATGATCCATCTGGCAGTTACTTTTTAGGGGGCATCCTGATCATACTGTATAGTCTCTGCAAGGTGAGGCCATGCATGGTGAATGAATCACACAAGGCATCCTGATTCCTGAATCTGTTTCTATGTTCCAAAAAGTAAATAAAAAAACCCATTAAAAAAACCTTTAAATCCCACCCTTGGATTATGGATTATATTTCTACCCACTATCCCTGTGAAATGGAGAAGTGTTACACAAATTGGCAATTGCTGAAATCACGAGCAAGACTTTTTAAAGGTGGGGATAAGGCAAGGTGCCGCATTTATTGATTACATGAGTTAAACATAGAGGTTCAGACACAACATTCATACAAACGCACACAAATCATTATAAACATCATTACACACAGGCATACACATACACAAAACAACCATTCCATCCACACATACACCAGATATAATTACCAGCAATAGTTGCTCAATATTAGCCCAGGGTGGCCAACCCGGGCTTATCGAGTAGATGATGATGATTTGAAGATAGCAGATTTGAAGATAACAGCTGAAGTGGGGTGAACAGATGCATCTGTGCTCTGATGAATCAGCAGTAGAGAAAGAGACTCACCCAACTTGGCATTTTCAAAGTGTTCTTTTATAGGGATTGGCATCTTTTGTTTCAGTGCTTTGGG
Source organism: Crocodylus siamensis (assembly GCF_052110815.1). Taxonomy (NCBI): domain Eukaryota; kingdom Metazoa; phylum Chordata; order Crocodylia; family Crocodylidae; genus Crocodylus; species Crocodylus siamensis. Next base: position 52,908,303 of record NC_143403.1, read on the forward strand.
GTTTTTCCATACTCAGCTTCTGTTTTTGCCGTTGTTTTTCTTTTGTCTTCAGCTTATCTCAGCCTTGCAGTGTTCTTGCTGCCAGTCTGGCAGGACGGGTGCATTCCTTCTCCTTGTTATCTATCTTCTTTGAGCCCTATGCCTAAAAGAGATTCTTCAGCCATTCATTAATTAGTTTACTGACTGGTAGCTTACATTTGGCACCTCGTTGCTTACATAAATAGTTAAATCTTTTTTTCCTGTCTCTATGCCATTTTCTCACCATTTACCCTTTTACACACACTCATACATAAAGGCTATGCAGAGTTCATTCACTTATGTCAAGCAGAACGACACAAAATGGAGTTTTTAAGTTGCTTACAGGACAAAACTAACATGGTTACATTTTACTACTATTACACTTTATGTTAACATCAACTACATTAGTTCAGTTCATGCTACAGAAGTGCTGTTCCCCACTTCCCAGATACAGAAGCTGTGAAATTTAAAGTATGGATCTTCCAAAGTATTTAGGCACATAATTGTCATCGATTTCCCATTGAAATCAGTGGGGAAGTCTGAAGCTAAATGACTTGCCCAGTATCTCTCAGAAGGTCTGTATGGACCAGGGAACTGAACCTAGGTCTTTTGAGTCTCAGAACAGAGCCTGAATCTCTCTGCCAGCTTTCTTCCTTTTTATCTTTATGCTCATTCCAAGTTGTTTGTTTGCAGGGAGTTTGTACTGGTGCTGGTAGAGCAAAAACTATTATTCATACAGTTTTATGAAGATGCTAGGTTAGCACCCCTGCAGACTGAAGCTGGCACACCCAACCTAATCCTAATGGATATTGTCCGGATGAGAAGCTTCCTGGGGTTTCCCTTTCTTCTTGGCAGGACTGCATTTACAAGCATAAGCTTTCCCTAATCAAGGAGTCCAATATACAGGCTTACCTATGTCCTGGTTTGGCTGAGATGGTCCTGGATTCCATAGGCCAGTCCCAGCTGTTTGGTCAGAAGTCCCAGGCCTAGAACATCTAAGTCATGAACCCATGTGATGGTTGTAGAATGACAGACGGTTGGTGTTCAGAGACTTAGTCATAGTGACCAGATCTTTTCTTCCTCTTATTATCATCTTTGTGTGGATTCAGCCCCAGTCAATTGTATTCATCCACTAGCTGATCTTGGCCAGACACTGAGATTGTGTTATAGAACTCTTGGCAGTGGAGATGAGAGGCATAGACACAAGTTTCCAACACATTGTTTTTGAGCCGATAATGCATCACCATTTTCCTGACGTTGCTTTGTATAACCAGCATTAGAAGAGGATGGAGGACAACCTAGGGTCCTGAGAAACTTGTAATAGTTTCATAACAAGAAAGAAGTTGCACAGCATTGGAGTAAAGATTGCAGTTAGCCCAGTATTTTTCTCATTAATCCTTCTTCCTTTTTTTTGAGATACGCTAATGCTATATTGTGACCAATGGTACTAAATAAACCAGAGGACACTAATAATAGATTTCCTTTCCCTTTGTTCCTCATACATTTAAAGTAAGTATCCATTGAATGAAGTAATGCTATTTCCATTTCATGTACCAGGTTGGACCACTTCCAGCCAAGTTCCAGCACTGTAGTGGTGGATCGGTGTTACTGAAGACTAATTTTGGTGCATTTCTATTAGTTTTCTCAAAAAGGTTGAATTCCCAGTCTAAAGCCTTGTTTTCAGCCTCACTAGTTTCAATTAATTCAGTGCAGATTTCATTCATGGATAATCTTAAACCAAAACCAGCTTGTCCATATAAAGGGGCTGTGTGAATTTAACAGAAACTGTGTTTAGTTAGGCCAAAACAGCTTTCCTTTGATGACAAGACCTAACACTGCCAGGTCCAGAAAGGCTTTTGCTTATAATTCAGTTCTTTTATAGTAGTGTCTAGAAGTTTATTCCCAAGGTCAGGATCCAGTGTAAACTGGAGTATAATTCAAGCCAGAAGCTGTAAATTCAGGAACATCGGAAGGCAGGGTAAATATGCACCCTAATAGATTAACTAAACAGGGGCACTTTTACTAAATGGGAGAAAAGGAGAAAGCAAGAGAAAGTGAGTGAGAGAGACCAAGAACAAGCTTTCATGAACCCAAGTTTACTTCATCAGATGTTGTGCAGAAAACAGAGCAGGTTTCTTGTGCAGAGTGATTGTGGTCCATTCTATTTGCCTGAACATGTTGCCATCCATGAGCAGAGAGAAGTAGTTAGCTGTGTTAGTCTGAAATCAGTCAGAAGGCAGGGAGATATGCACCTTTATAGATGAACTAAGTAAGATATCCGTAGAGCACAAGCTTTTGTGAACCCAAGTTCACTTCATCAGATGTTGTGAAAGGACATGCTGTAGATCACTGTGCCTTTTGGCACATCCAGGATTTGGGGATCTGGGTCAATCAGATTAGGGATTTTGGCTCCACTTTTGTTGGAGACAGTATGAGCATTCGAAGTCTTGATGGGGGTGAATGAGGGGAGGGAGAAGCAGGTATACATTTCCAGCACAGAGCATGGAACATTAGGTGCACAGGTCCCATTTACAGTCACAGGAGTTGCAAGTCTAATTTCTTGCCTGACGCACTGAAAATATACCCCTAGGAGTCCACATTTGCAAAGCCACAAACCACATTAGAAAAACCACAAAAGCCAATTTGGAGTTCAGACCTTCTGTGCTCTTGGCAGAAATCCAGGGCTTAGTTGGGAGTGAATCACCTCTCTAAGGCACAAAGGGCAGGTCCTGATGATGGGTTTTTGTGTATATTGCAGCTGGCAGTGGCCACTGTGGTGCCTATGCCTGACCTAAGTGTAAACACAGGGTTTAATTCTGATGCAGATGTCCTGGATATTAATATATGTAGGCACAGGAGGGGTCTGAGTGGGGTTGGGAAAATTGATAGAGGTTGGTTTATTAGTCTAATGACAGGGATTTTTCCCACAGTAGCAGGGACCCTGGGCCCATCCCAGGCTCCTGCTCCTTAGACTGTATCTGATGTTTTTATAGCTGCCCGTCCAGCTGACTAGAGAGCAGCCCTGATTACTTGCGAACCAAACTGTAGGAGTTCCAGTGCCAGAAACAGGGAAACTGCAACATAGACTTCACTGGATGGGGAGGAAAACGCACATGATTGGGGAAAAAATCAGGTTCCAGCTGAGACCCAAATAAAGTACTGAGCAGGAGAGAATGAGAGAGGGGTTAAGGCAAAACAGACAGTGTGCTGAAGGATGAGGGGAGTAACAGAAGGAAAGAAATATGTTAGAAGTTGGATAGCAAATAGTAAAGAATGGGTTGTGGGGGAGACTGCTGCTACCAACCTTTGCATCAGTAACTAAAAAATCTTTAGCAGTCAGCAACCTCCAGTCTAGTTGCTGACTAGAAGCATTACTGGAAGGATCCTTGGAGTCCTTTTATGTGCTGACTGGAAGCATTACTGATCCCTGCATTTGATTCCACATCTAGTGCACAATGATCTCACTGACATTTTCTGCAGTGAGCCCACTTAATAACACTAACCAAAAGAAAAAATCCCCAAGTCTGACTGCAGTTTTTTCAGTGAGCAGACACAGCAAGCTGCCCATCACAGCCCTTCATGTTACATGTCATGTCTTTACCATGCTCTCCCACTCTCCATATTCAGACAAGCTGGATGTTGTGTCATCTGCCCCCTCTCCCTGATGATGTAGAACTGTCCCCAGCAAGTCCTTTTCTCAGATCTTGTGTAGTGTTGTTTTCAGTTTGGCTTTCTCTGTCTCCCTGACCGATGGAGGAACTTCTGAGAAATTTAATGATATTGGATCTGAGTTTTCCCTGTCATAGCTCTTATCTCTCTACTTCTGTTATGCTAAATTCAGCATTTATTCCCATGAGATATTTGTAGTGAGTTAGCCATTCCCTAACACTACCCCTTTGCCACAGCTTAGCCAAGCTGTACATATTTAGATTCTGTAATCTTTTCTCAGAAATCAGTACCCTTGTCACCTTTTTTCTTATTCATCTCTTCACTACTTTTACTTTTTGCCACAGGGTCCAAAAGTGAACATTATATTCCAGACATATTTACATCAAAGACGGGGGAGGGAAGGAGTACGTGTTTTTTGCAGAGTGACATGGCTCTTTTATGCTACCATACTACATTTCCAACTCACGTCTTTTTCTCTTTTCTTAGTCACCACAACATTTTTTCTGATTTTACTGTTTCTCAGTCTCATACTTCCCTATGGGCTCTACTCCCCCTTTCAGATGATCGTTCCCTTGGTGCATTCCATGTTAGAGAACTGTGTCTCCTACAGCTCTGCAAACAGCATCTAAAACTGCTTGTCTTTGTTGCAGTCTTTTGACATCTGTGGTCGGCTCGGAGGTGTCCGCAAGGCACTGAAAGTCCTTTGCACGCCACAGGTAAGTCATCAGATGTAGTTGCCAAGTTCATGCAGGAAGTGTCATTGTGAAGAAAAAGTGCTGTAAGGCAGTGTTTGTCTGCGTGATATACAGAAGCTTTCAAAAAAAGTCACCCACTGTCTACTAGCTGTAATGAGTAGTTACTACCCTACTTCTACCCTTCTAGGTGGGGAAGCAGTTCTTTATGCCTGCCCTCTCCCAACAGTGTTAGCAGAGTGTTGCATGGCTGATTTATTGTATCCCTCACCTGAAAGAGATTTACAAATCTGAATGTGATGTGATTATTGGTGGCTTTGCATACTATGCCCAATACCCTTGAGTCTAATAAAGCTGTGAGCCTCAGGTTGTATGTACATGTGCATCAACAAGGAAAAGACTTTGAATGACATTCATTCCTTGATATGCAGCACATTAATATAAATATGTATTGCAGTATTGTACAGTAATTGTCCCAAACATGGCAATATCCAGTAGCTCTGTGGTGTTACATAACACTATAGTTGAAGAATATTATAATAATCTTTTATAATAATATTAAGATCCTGTGGCTTTTCTGTCACATAGAGCAAGACAGTACTTTGTCACAACTTGATTCCCTCACCCTGGGACTATAGATAGGTCATTTCATCTCTGCATTGGGTCCCTTTCTCCATCTGTACAGTAGGGATAGAGACCTTCATCATAAAGAGCAATGAGGTATGCGAGTGAAAACTGCTGTTATGATTATTGCTTTTATAGCTAACTTCTTGAAAATCCCTAAGTACCTGTTGTCAGTGCTTTGCAAGTGATGTTGAATTAGTCCTTTCATCTCTGCCACAGAGCTTGTTAAATGTCATTATACCTGTTCTACAAATGAAAGTGCTGAGGCAGCATGACTTGCCCAAGGTCATGTTGCCGACCAGTGACAAAACTAGGCATGGAACCCAAATTTCCCAAAGTATGTCCTTTCCAGCAGAGAATCATCCTTTCCCTTTGCAGTGATATAAGAGCCACTTAGTTTCTGGAGGTTCTAGTCAGTGCAGAAAAGCTAGGCCTGAAAGCAGTGGTATATACAAGCACAAACCAGATAATTTAAACCACAGATGTGGGGTTTTTTTCTTTCCTCTCCCTCCCCCTAACAGACTTACGGAGTTCGTGCTACCAGCCAGCAGTGTAGTGAGGCTGGAGATATCTGTGCCATTTGCCAAGCGGAATTCAGAGAACCTCTGATCCTTATGTGCCAAGTAAGAACACTAAATTTGCCAAACTCAATGCCCATATGAGTCCATAACCAATTAACCTCTGCAGTTTTGGAATTAAATTTCACTTTGTCGCTTTTAAACTGATTTCATGGGTCTTTGTTTTCTTCCCAGTGAATGTGTCAGCAAAACTGAACACCCAACAATTCTTGATAGCTGAGTACAGTTGAGCTCTGTGATCCCCATGTTTATATTAACTGGAGGGTAAAATTATAAATGAAGAAGTAGAAAAACTTGTATGATCTGATTTTTGGCCATCCCATTGCTACAGAAAATAAGTTATTTTATTTCCTGTTTCAAAGCACTGAGAATGTGTGTACAAGTTACAGAGGTTAAGAACAGCACCCTGTGAATAAGGTAGCATAATGCTGATGACATTACTTACTCCAGCATGCATTTCATCCATTTTTATAGGAGCTGGTGTTAATCTGTCATTAAGTTTGACCAGCTCTTCTTAGAAGACAGCCTGTTCCTCTATTTCAGTTTGTCAGATTGAGTATGTGGATTGTAATTCTCCATACTGAATTTGGCTGAAATTTTCCAGAAAACTTCAGTTGAATTAATTTCCCAAAAAATACCCTATATTGTTTTGTATCATTAAAAAATTCTAGAGACCTTTTATTTGAAAAGCTGTAGCATCCCCATGCTTTGAAACAAACATCATATTTAGGAGGTGGGTGACCTTTATGTTAGGAATATGAGGAACAGCTTGAATTGAACTCTGCAGTCTTCCCCCTTGAGATATGGTCAAAGATACCGTTATATATGATAATTATATGTGGGGCATGTATATGTGTGTTTCTGTTGCTTAATAGAGACCTTTTACTATGCTGTTGTCTCCCAATTATTGCTTATGTAGGGCTAATGTACTGATATTGTTTAGGTTTATTATTCAAAGAAACTGAGAGGTATTTTGATTTTCACTGTCTGCCATTAAAGTTGCGTTGCTTTCTATCCCAGGGTGCCTGTACATGAACGATTAATCAAGTCTGCTGGAGCATGGTTATTACTGCGCTCTAGAAACATCCCACATCTCATGTATCAGCATCCCCATGCTTCAAAATGGTGGTGGAGGTGCTTGAACTAAAGCTTATTGAGTGAGCTTTAGTTTAAGCGCCCCTGCCACCATTTTAAAGTGTAGAGACACTGATAAACAAGATGCTGCGGCACTTTAATTAGAGCAGCTCTTGGAACCCACCCCTGGAGCATGTGTAAAAGTGCCCCCAGTGGCTATCCCATTGCATGTGTGTACTAGATGACAGGGCTGGACCTCTGCCCATTTTAATGATGTCCCTTTGTCTCCACAGCATGTGTTTTGTGAAGAGTGCCTCTGTCTATGGTTTGACAGGGAGAAGACCTGTCCCTTCTGTCGCTCTGTTACTGTAGAAACCCTGCGCTGTTGGAAAGATGGCACCACCTCTGCTCACTTCCAAGTATATTAACTCCACCTCATCATGGTGACACATGAAGAAACAGAAGAAAAGGCTGAGAAGCTATTTTTTCTAAATCTTAATTTTTAGTAGACTTGTCTTGTTTTTTCAGTGGGTGCTGCCTCTCCAGTAGCCCAGAGAGCATACTGTTAATTCTGAAGTAGGGACCATCATTCAACACTAACATGAAGAGTCTTCTAAAGAGACTGACAGCAAGTGGGTTACCTCTTTGTAGTCAGAATCCATTTCTGCCATGCTTCACTCCTAACTTACAGCTAAGGTTGTGTCTTGACCTTTCCTTCTATAGTACAGATTGCCCGAGTCTGGCTCCTATTTTCTATCCTTTTAGTATAGATTACTGTTGTAGGAAAAGCATGAAGAGAGTTTCCCATTGCATGTATGTAGCCTACAATGTCAGAAGAACCTGCCCTCAACTGCCTCTCAAGAGAGCTGCTACTGGATTTCTGACATTAAACCATGATTTCTCAGGACCTGGCTTTGTAAAGCTATGTTGCCAGTAGTATGTCATCTGGAAAAACATTTGAGACTCCCTGCTTCAGCATCTTGTCCAGAGTTCTGTTTTTGGGACAGACATAACCATTAGCCCCATTGCTGGGTCTGAATTTACTAGATCAAAAGTTCAGTCCTAATTCAAGACCACTGAGGATATGGTTTCTTTCAATGAAATCCACATTTCAGAGAGTGAAATCCATGCTTTCCCTGGGGTTCACCTTTATTATAAAGAAATTAGCAACTGGCTTTCCAGTCATTCAGCTCCAGCCTTTCTCCTTAGGGCATATCTGTTCTTGGAGTGCCTTCCTCAGAGCTGTTCAGCCAACACTTCAGAATTGCGGTAGGGAGCTGTTCTCACCTATCTCAATGAGCACTCACCTGGTGCTTTCCTAGGAAGATCAGTACCTGTTGACAGTGTGGTGTGTTACACATCAACATTACCAACTTGTTACAGACTCAAAGTTGGATTCTTTTGTGCTTCATTCAACATGCCCATAGATGGTCTTACAGGTCAGGTACTCTTAAATGTTCTCTTGCATCTAGGACATGCACTTGAGCCTGGCCAGGCTGCATACAAACAATTCATATTTCTCTAGTGACAGTCAGTGACAGCTCTTCTGGCAGAAACCATCAGTGACTCCTTCCTTCATGACAGCTGCTATGAAATAAAGTGAAATTCAGGGTGTATAATACTTGAGATTTGCTTATGAAATCCCTGCATTCAGGCTCCAATCTCCATTTTAGTCATATTGCAGACCTTCCCTCTTCCCGACCTCCCTCTTTCCAAAACAGACTGCCTCAATTTCATAAAAGGACTCTTCCGGGAGAACAGGTTTTATTATTTAAAGTTCATTGTCCTACTGTATTTTGGAGTAGCAAGGGCCATTGCTAACACAGTCATGGTGTCTGTCAGTAGTGCTACAGTGGCACTTGGATGCAAATAATTTGAGAGTGTGTTTCCTTCTGCATCTTAAGATGGAGATTTTCTTTCACTAAACAATCTTTGCTTTTTGTGAATGCCCTGAGAAACTGCCTCATTAAGCAGTCATGGCATCTTCCATGCTCATTACTATGGAAATGGCTGTAAGGTTACAATCCCACTTGACTGGGTAATCAGGAAGAACTCTACCTGGGGGAAACAGAGCTGTGTATACGTATTGGCTGTCTTCCTCCCCTCCTGCTATAAAAACCCCTTGGGGAAAAAATTAAAGCAAACAGAAGTTAATGGCAACTGGATTTAGTCTTGCATTTCCTTGGAAATAATAGCTAAGCAGAACCAGAAGAGAAATAATAGAGGCAGAATCTGAGTTAGACATAGAGGGAAAAGTAGCTGAAACCTGAATTAAAAGATACATATGAAGGATGGGAAAGGAGAAGCAGCTTTATTAAAATATAGTGATATAGCCTTTGTCAAATGCTTCTTTAGAAAGGGAAGAGACTAAGCCAAACAAACATCTGGCTATCTCCAAAAGGAAGGATCCTTAATTTTTGTAACAAAGCAGTAGAGATGCCAACTGGTGTAAAATTTTGGTGCATACATCAGCTTGGTACCTATATTTGGGGTAGAAGGGCAAATTGGTGACCAGTCTGTGAGAAAGCAAAGGTGAATTTAACATGAATGGATTTCTGCATTCTTGATCTCAAAGCAGTTTTTAGTTTTACTAATTAATGAATCCAATCAATAAAATAACAGATTTGACTTTCAAAAACATATCCAACCCCACAAAATATATACAAAGATAGACATTCATATATTATCAATAGTGCAGTTACAACCCCAGTCAGCATGCACAGAAGTCTTCTGTTCCCTTCCTCTTCTCCCCCTGGTCTCCAGCAGTTTCTCAATGTTTCTGTCAATGCCAAGTGCCTGTGCTTCAAGGCTGTTCTAAAAGAAGAGTCTAGTTATAAGGGCCTATTTCTTTGCTTGTCTTTAGGTGCAAAAATTGTTATGAGAGATTAAATCTGAGGGTTTTTTTGTTTGGCATGTTCTTCACTGCCATGGAAAGAAAGGAAGATCTGGGTTCAAAATTATCCTTTTCTTTTCTTTCCTTGTCCTGTTCCTTTTGCCCACTTTCATTGACTGCTTTCTTCCAGCTGGAAACATAAGCAAGAGGGAGAGAGTGTAAGTATCTTCTTAGAGGTTGAAATGCTCTCCTGCTGCTCAAATGTTCAGGAAAAACATGAGGTGCGGCTTGATGCTGGCACTCAACAAAAAAACCCCTAAGCCTTGTGAGAGCCTTTGGTGCATTTATGCTTCTCTCGCAGCACTCTAATTTGGTGTGAAATCATAAACATCCTGATCTGCACTTTTGTTTCACTTCAGATCTCCCTGTTTCCTCCTTCTGTTTCAGGACCAGATTCCAGTCGGAGATACATGTGTGGTTCTCTTATGCACAATTACATTGTACTAGGCTCTCATGGGAGGTCAGACAGCTCTGAGCACGCCACCCATTATAAGCTTCCCATCTCTTAATTACAGAAACAGATAAAGGGGTTGCCTGATGCTGCTGGAGACTGAAAACCTCTGTCTCGCTACAGAACAGGTAGAGTGGAGTATGTTAGAAAATTAGGGTTAGAAGGGACCTCAGGAGGGCCATCAACTCCCAAACCCCTGCTCAAAGCAAGACTGTCACCAACTATATCATCCCAGCCAAGGCTTTGTGTAGCTGGGTCTTAAAAACCTTAAAGGATGGAGATTCCACAACCTTTCTGGATAACCCATTCCAGTACTTTTACTACCCTCACAAGAGAGTTTTCCTACCTAAACTTTTAGAGATATCTAATCCAGATTTCTCTTGCTGCAACTTGAGACCGTTGCTCCTTCTTCTGTCATCTGCCACCACTGAGAACAGCTCAGCTCCATCTTCTTTGGAACCACCCTTCAGGTATTTGAAGGCTGCTATTAAATCCCCTCTCAGTCTTCTCATCTCCAGACTAAATAAGCATAGTTCCCTCAGCCTTTCCTCATAAGTCATGTGCCTCAGTCCCGTAACCACTTTCATTGCCCTCCACTGGACTCTTTCCAATTTGTTCACATCCTTTCTGTAGTGAGAGGCCCAAAACTGGACACAGTGCTCCAGATGTGGCCTCACCAGTGCCAGATAGAGGGGAATAAAAGAGGATAAAATAGTTGCTCAGTCTGCATGGACCATCCTCTTTTGAGATTAGTTCATACCAAATGTAATGAGTGTCTTGTGTTGTGGGCACTCGTGCTTCTAGGAACAGGGCAGATACCGGCTCATTTTATGATCCACTAAACAGCTTTTGGCTTTGGCCCTTATCTACTTGTACTGGACAATGTGGAGATAATAGGCTTTGTATTCCATTAGCAATCCCTTGAGCTATTCTTTGTCATTTAAGTTGGGATGATAGTTCTGTGTCCCTACCATGGAGCAGAGGCTAGGATTCTTCTATAACATGGCATTTAGAGTCTTCTGGGGAATAGGTCCAGCTCCTGCTTCAGTGAAATTGGGAATCAAAGCTTCCATCCATTTCAGTAGGAGTAGGGTTGTGAAAAGAGATTGAAGTAAATATTCTTGCTATTTTAGGGAGAAAATGAAAATAACGCTTTTTCCCAGTGAACAACTTTTTTTTAATAAAGTCATTATAAATATGTACAAAGAGTCTCCAGCATATGAAATTCCTTTTACAAAAGAGAGAAGCCATGTCCAACTATAAACAAGTCATAGATAGCTAGCTCATTGCAAATGCAGTGAGCACATGCTTTGCCTTCAGTTTGGTGAGGGAGGAAACTTGCACAGTGACTCTGCAAGAGCTTTCATATAAACAGCAGAACTAAATGCATAATGGGCAAAGGAGTAATATATTCAATGACTTTCATCATGTTCTTCTATTAATAAGGACTCTGGGTGCAGACTGGGAAATTCTCAAATATGTTTATGTTGGGGCATGATGGAAATATCTCCAGCTAATAAATGCTGATGAATATTTATGTGTATTTAAATCACGTGGCTTTGCCCCTCCCCCTTGCAAAATCAGATGGCATCTATAAATAATAATACAGTATAAACTGAGATTTTGACAGAGTAATATACAGTTTAAAATAGGCCTTTTGCTAATATTCTAGCAGGGATCTGAAAAGTTGCTTTTGTCATGCAGAAATTGATAAAATTCAAGTGCATAAATACCCATTCAAAGTAAACTCTGAAGAAGCATGGTTAAATCAAAATGCACTTCTGCAGCTGAATGAATATTGATGGAAATATACTCCAATAGAATATTTGCTCAGTTCCAATAAATTCCTACTGTATTATGTTTCCCACAGCTGTTAGTTGAAAAATGCTGTTTTTCAAAAGACCTGAAGCTGGGAATACTTCAGAGTAGGTGCTGGTGCAGATCTTTGAAAGCACAGAGGCAACATTAGTCAAGCCAGCAGAAGGAAATGCTATGAATACAGTGAGAATTTGTCTTAGTCCAGGTGCACACCCTATGCTGTGAATAAAGAGGTGTCTGGAGAGAGAGCCTGCAAATTCAATCCAGGACATGGGTGTGGAGGTTGAGGGGGAGCATAAAAACAACATATAAGGTTTCCTCTCCTTCATTCAGAGCACCTGATACTATACTGAAGGAGGCAAAGTCACCTATTATTTGTACTTTCAAGTAGGATTTGACTTTGATGAAGATGGTCATAGTCATACCAATGTCTTCAAGATTCTGCACCATGAGATGAACAAGGTGAACCACATACATGGTAAGAAGCAACTTGCAGTTCTGTGCAGACTTGAGCTATTGTTTTGGTGTTGATCTAGTGTCAGCTTTGCTTTGGAGAATATGGATTTGGGTTGGGGGAGTTGGGCTCAGTCTAAACCTAGATATGGGGTCTAGCTGTGAAGTTTAGCTATATATCTAAAATGGTCCAAAGTTTGCCATGTTGGGACCCAGGACTTTGATTTTAACTGTCTGTAGTTCTGTGACATTTAAATTGGACTTATTTTAAATGACTATTTTGTTACAATTTTTCTCAAAGCTGTTTATAAAGAAACCTAAAAAATAAGGCCCAGTGGTACAACATGCTATCCAATTCCTCCATCATCCTTTTCTGGACAAGGTAAGAGATCTGTCAAGAGAAAAGGATTTGTTGCCGCATCCCTTATGCACATACCTATTTGCATCTTGCTGTATTTTCTGTGTTCATGTTAGGAGGAGGATGGCTAGAGCAGTACTGGATCATGTTCTCCAGTTGCAACAGATCATGGAAAATGCTTCAAGTCCCAGGCCTGGTCTACATGGACAAACTGCATTGATTTAACTAAATCTGTTTCAAAATCAATCTAGTTAAATTGATGCAGTGCCTTTTCTGGAAATTCTTAAATGGATTTTGAGCTTCTTGCCTTAATTTAGTTTAATTTTCTAACAAACCAAATTAAACTGAGTGTCTATGCACGGGGATTGCACCATTTAAATAAATTGATTAAGCAAAAATGTAGCTAACTTGGTGTAATTTCTGTATGTAGGCAAGCCCCGAGCAATAAGCGTGGTGGATCAGTTGTACCTCATCATTACAAACCCATCCATTTTGATTTACATGTTCAAACTGGTAACATTGTTCTTAGGCCCATAAAAACCTGACAGAGTACATACTAGTAACCTCTAGTAAATATGTAGAATGGTTCTACTCCATCTTATTTAAGTGGTAAAAATCATTTTTAAGAAAGAGCAAGAATGGAAATGCTTGGCTAAATTCAACCCTGAATCTAGCCCCATTGACTTAAAACGTGGAGTCACACTAGAAATTCGCTTGGCCCAGTGACTTTTTAAAAGGGGAATATAATTATTCTGTGCTATATTGCATTTTTAACTTGAAATTTGAAGTTCCAATATGCTATGGGATCTCTCATTGGAGTGCTGCTTTAAAAATTAATAAAGACTTTCCTCACAGTCACATTATGCAGCATTCCATACAGACTATGATCTCATAACCTCCTACACTGGCTCGCACAACCACTGTCTGCTGAAACCTAAGATGAGGTCTTTTTTTCATTTAGAGAGCACTCCCTAGTCTTTACAGGGGCGCAACTGTGAAGCTAATCAAAATCAATTCTTTTGGTTGCTGCAGAAAGTGGAGAGGGACTGTGCAGGTTTCTTACTCATTAGGAGAATACAGAAATCCCCACCAGCTCATACAGTCTTTGTAATGCAACAAGAACAATGCTTGAATGTATACAACATGCCTGCATTTCCAAATACAGCCCTTGGCCAGAGTTTAATCTGGTGTTTAAAAAGAGGATAAAAACACTCCTTATCAAAAACTGGAGGCATTGAACAATAGTAATTACAGCAGAAAAATGTAAGGCTTAGACAAATACATCCCCTCTACTAAATAGTTAGATGTATATACAGTGAATGTTGGCTGGGAAGCTCTGGCAAAAGGCTTCTCTAGCAATGTTTGCTTTGATCCAGCCATTAAGAGTTTAGGTGTCCAAAATCTTAACATTCAGTCCACAGAAAATACCTGATGGAAACCTATACAAGCCAGGCAAGTCATAGTTAAAGAAAAACCCCAGGTCTGAATCCTGCTCTTGTTTAAATTTGTGAAGCACCACTGATTTAGTTGGGACTTCGTGGGAATAATTGAAGGCTTTGTTCTTTGTATTCTTGATGGAGTCTTGAGAACAACTGAAGAAAGGCCTGTCGCCTGGAGAATCCTTCCTGGTTTCTGTAGGAAACCTTTTGTCCATTGGTCTTTGGGTGCTTAGTCACTGCTGAGCATGTGAGTCTTGGTAATTTGATTTAAAGAGCTCCAACTAACCAGGGGCATAACAGTCAAAGCAGAACTTGGCCCCCTCAACATTAATCTGCCTCAGTGTGTCACAAAAGCATGGCATATGTGATTGATGAGGTACAGAAGGAGCTACACAAGGTCTCAAACCGAAATAGCCCTTGTCATGATACAGTTAGTAAATAATAATGCAAACTGTGCACACGTTGTAACAAAAGCAATTGATGCCGCCTTCTTCTGGGAGGTTGTTAAACATTTAGACCCAAGAAGCTACTACTTTGGGGAGAGGACAGGATTCTATGGGGGGTACTCTGTCCTCTACAAATAAATATAAACCATCTCATATATTTTGTGCGAGAAGACTATGCCATGAGTCCTGTCTGTATAGGTGGCAGGTGAAGGGAAAATATTTCTTTATTAATCTAAAAGATCCTTTACAGTACATGTGTACTGTGCAAGTATACTTTCCAATATTCGTGTCAAACTCTTTGCTCTTTAACTCTTGACTATCATGCCCAAATCTATCGATCTATCTATCTAGTTTAATCTCCTGTTTTTTTCATATATGTATCCTTTTAAAAGTCTAGGCCCAACCTGGGAAACTGCTGAGCTCTCACAATGCCCATCGAAGTCAGCTGATGAAGGCTACTTGCACTGATGTCAATAGCTGAAGTTTCATTTACTTCAGTAGGAGAGTGATCAGATCAATGGGGAACATAGGGTGCTAAGTACCTGTCGACCCCCAGAATGTGGTGGGAGAAGGCTGTACCAGTATGCTGTAGTTCTTGGGACCTGCTGGTAGCCACAGCTGGCTCATGACTTCATGAGTAGATGAGATGGACTTTAAATGTATTTTTCTTCACAAAGTGCACATTGTCGTAAAGCGATTGTACAATGTTCCCCTGTGAACAACTTGTTGTTTAAGTATAGCCCTTTCTTCTTTTTATGAATCGATGGGGAACAACAGTGGCCACAAATATGTGTGCGTGGACCTATGAAGTGATAAATATGCAGTGCAGGGAAATTTCAGTTTATATAAGGCTCAGAAACTAACTCCTCTCTGTAAGTTCTGAAAATTCAGGCAGCCCTGACTGGTCATAAAGACCACATAATACCTTTCTGTGCCTTGACTGGATGCAAGTAAGGGAAGATTTTTCAAAGCATGAAAGAGCAGTTAGGAGCCCAATTTCTATTGGAAGATGTCGAAAACTGAACACTTCGGATTCCTTTGGTGCCATTGAAAAGTCTTCCATAATCAGTTTACTGATGCAAACACTGAGAGCTATAATATTTTTTAAATGATTTAGTCATTCTGAAACTATTTGCAAATTTATCAGATAGTTTCAGTTGGAGAAAATACTTCCAGGCTTTAAGTCTTCATCGAGCCCAAAAGAGAATTAATGTATAACTTAGGGCACTTCCCTAAGAGGTACGATACTGGGTTTCAATCCCAGCTCTAAGGTATTGGAAACATTTCATTCAACTTGAAATGTTTTCTTTTTTTTTTCGCTTTCATGTCAATGTGGGTGTGGGGGAAAACTCAATCTGAACTGGATTTTGTTTTCCCGTTTTTCTATGATGGGTGGACTGAAAAATTAGTTGCACAGCCCTACAAAAATCCCTAATAATATTTGTGCCCTTAGCTCTTTGTGTTCAGTCAATATTTCTTTAATGTCTCTGTTCTGGCGAGCAGTCATTTGTCAATTTGAATGATTTCCCATGCATATTTTTTGCATGGAGCTAGTCGTCTTTATAATATTCTGTGTCCCTATCCAAAACACTGATAAGTTTATGTTCTGCCATGTTTTGTAAATTTGCTGCTTCTCCGTATTTTTCATCCATTGTGACAGCTATGAAACAGGATGTGTTTGCCGATTGTGGCTGTTGCACCCAGTCTTTTAAAAACATTTCGTAAGAATGACTGCAAACTGGGTAAGACTCAGCTGCTAAAATTCCACCTGAGCCAATTTTTATAATTTGTCTTATGCAATTTCCAAACGCGGTGTGTTACAACAGAACATCTATGAATGTGGTGTTAGTGGGGGTGGCTGTAATTGATCCAGGAAGCCCTGAGAATTACTAGAAAGTATTTCATAGCTCTTTTAACCTCCGTGGCTTCAAAGAGCAGCCTAGGGCTTAGGGTATGTCTGCACTGCTGTTGGAAGTGTGATTGCAATCCATGCAGGCATGCTCAATTAAGATTTCATCTAGATAGTTTAGGTAATGATAGCAGTGAAACTGCAGTGATGATGGCTTTGGTGTAAACTGTACACATCTTTCAGGGACCCTGGAACTTACTTAAGCAGTTAGCTTATGGTGAAGCCTAGGGCACCTTCACTGTTATTGATGACTATGGTGTTATTGCATACATGTGCTACAACTGGACCTTTGCAGTATGGACATATTCTTAGGCACAGAAGTCCTACAAGTGCTACCTCTGACCCATCAGCCTTTTTTTTTTTTTAATAAATGAATGAAAGGAATCTCTGATTCCATATAAATGCTACCTAATAACATGGTACTTTCCATGTTCTCTGCCACCAAATTAAGAGAAGCTGGCCAACGTGTATTATGTAAAGCTCAGGGTTATTCTTAATTTATTTACAAGTAGAAGCAAAGGAAAATAGGACCTTCACAACATATTTCTGTTTGTGAAGAAATGTTAATAACCAAAATATATTTTTTCTAGTCTTGGATTCTAGAACATTATCATAGTCAAACCGTAGCACCACAAAGAGGCACTGTAGCCCCAGACAAATTTTACGTGTAGCACCAGAGATCCTAAACTCATTAAGAAAAGCTTGCCTGGCTTAATAGATACTTATACACACAAACTCTCTCTTGTCAGAACTACTAAACACAATTTTCCCCCCCTCCCACTGCCCGCCCACCTCCCAAGACTAGCAGTGCACTTTTGCAACATGTTCACCATCTCCAGCTATCCCTTAACCTTGGGTGTATAAGAGATTTTTCACCTGGCTGCATTAAAAGGGACAGTTGTATCCCATACTGTAGATATTGCCTGGTGTGGAAAATCTTAGCCTTACAGTAAAGACATCACTAATCTTTTGACTTAAATTGAAGGAGCACAAGCGCTTAGACCTCAGTCATCTAAAAGGAATGTTGCTTATGTTCTCAACAAGGCATGCACGTATTGACATACGCATACAGGAAGCTTTACATTCTTCTATATATAAGCATGTATGTGTGTCTGGTTTGCTGCTGGCCCCTTGAACAGCTCCCTTAGTGCAGATCTTTCTTCACGTTGCTCAAGGCTCTTTCATCATGTTCCACTTCTTTCTTCATCTCCACTCTTCACAGCTGCTGCTCAAGCTCTGGATTCCCTGTAGGAATATGGGAAACAATTTTCTCCAAGGGCGCAGGATTTTCTCCAGCCTGATAAAAGAAATTGTTTGCTTTTAATTATATTAATGCATTGGTTGCAATAAAAGCTTCTTTTAAATTTATGCATGTACCTTCCTGTTGATGCAAGAATTTACTGACTAGGACATGCATATACTTTATGGGGAAGATAGTTTTGTGGTTAAAGCACAGAAGATCAGTCTTTTATTCCCAATGCTACCTCAGAATTCCTGTGTGGCTCTAACTTAGGGTGGCTCACTCTTTAAATGTTTGGACTCACAAAATGTTAACTTTCAGGGAAACGACTAACTTTTCCACAACAGCAGGCGGATGTATTAAATATCACAGGGGACTGGAAGCACTGCTTGCTTTGTTCCTGGTTTTGCCACTGATTAGATTTGTGGCCTTCAGCAAACCACTTAACACCACTATGTCTCAGTTTCAACTGCAAAATGAGGGCAGTAATAACTTACTTGCTTCACAGGTGGACTGTGAGGCTTAATTAATATTTGTATAGTGCTTAGAGATCCTCAGATGAAAGGTGCCTATATACATGCAAATTAGCAGGGGAGTTACCCCAGGGCACCTATTGTTAAATCCTCATTTTGCATTTATACACTCACATGCATTGACATTAGTATGCTACAGGCTATATCTGCCAACTCTTATAAAACAAGCCGAAAGTTTCTGACTTTATTTTTGTAGATCTGCTCTGTAACTTTTTTCTGGCAAAGGATACCAGGGAAAAGTGCTCAATGCTCAAAAGAACCGGAACATGATAATATTGGCTAAAGGGCAGGCACTGTTAATAAATTGCTCAAGTGCCACTTCCCACTTTAATTCTCCTGACCCATGTTTCTGACAGAACCATGTTACTTTAGCTCTGGGTTCTTAATCTCTGGGTAAGTCTTTCTACCGGGAAAGTAAACCGGGGAGAATTCCCCTGATCATTTGAATGCGTGTATACAGCCTTAATCCTGTCAGTGCATTTCAGTCCTGACTTACAGAACTATATATTCAGTTGAACAAAGACTACAAACATGCATATGAACAATCACCAGAAGTTAGCTTGTGACACCATCCTTTTCACTTTGACCAAGTATGTATTTGAATAGAAAGCCTCACAAATGGAAGGTTTAAACTTTATAGGGTTTATGGAAGAGAGGCAAAAATCTCACTGAGGAATTGGGATGATGATAGAAAAATGTATAAAACAAAATACTTAAATAGGAAGCAAAAATATTCCATTGTTATTTATTACTACTATTGCAGAAACCCAGGGATACTGGTCACCCTGTGCCTGCACTGTACAGGCACAGAGCATTTGACAGCGCATCCCTTCAAGATTTTATACTCTTCAAACATTTTCTCTCTATATATCCCCTAAACATATAAAAATATCTGATCTAGAACAAAAAGGATAACAGATAAATGAAACCTTAAGTGACACAATATAGAAAACAGAAGGGAGATTTCATGCAACCCTATTGTTGCTGCTGATCTGACAGACAGGAATTGAAGATGACCATCCTAAACAACCAAAAATATTTTAAAAGTTGGTAAAGCTGATGAATCCCAGAACCTCCAAGGACTACGTTAACCCTGGTGCAGGCACAGAGCCCAACACAAAGCTGTTGCATTTTAAGCCCTTTGAGAGCTTAAATGGCTCTTGAGTTTTCCATAGGCCTTGAGCCCACTCTCTGAATAGAGGTGAATTTCACCCAAAGAATAAAGGAGAGTCCCAGAATCCTGGACCACATCCCATCCCTCAATAAAACAACTTTAAATATCCAAGGCTGTGTTAAAGCCACTACTAGGTGCGTATTGGCTGCATTGCCAGCATCTGACTCATTAATGGAATACACTTTGAGCCAAACTCTGATCTCATTTAAAATGCTGTAAATTCAGGGCAACTCAGTTGACTTCAGTGGAGTTACTCTAATTTTACCATGAAAGGTGCTTGTCAGATAGACGAATCAGCATTTGAGCCTCTGAGTCTGAACAGGGCTTTGGGAAGCCAAACCTCATCCCATATGTCACATGGGGGTGATCATGGTCTTTCTGTACAACTGGTCAAAATTTGTTTATCCCAATCCTTTTCTGATAAGAATTGCTTTATGCCAAAATGAAAATTTCCTCTTTGTTCAAAATGTTTCAAGTTTTGTCAAAAAACAAACTTGTGGAAGTTCAAAGCCTAAATATCTTAGATTTTCAGCAACCCTTCCCACCAAATTATGTTGATAGAGTTGAAAATAAATTGCTTCTCGTCATTTTTCCTTGAAATTAAAATACATTTTGTGTCCACTCTTGCCTTTCGTCTAGCCATTTAAAGATGCTTAACTTCCATTCAGAACTCTTACCACTTGCATTTAACCTGATAAACAGGGACGATAGAATGGAAAACATTTAATCTAACACTGTAAAAGCTGCCTAATCAGATCTACTTCTCATTGGCTTTTAAATAGAAACAGACCTCCAAACTTTTAAGTGGCTTTGAAATCTCAACATTAAAAAAATAGTTCTGTTAAATGAACGTGCTGCACAGTATGGGAATTTAGTGGCTCAGATGAGATATCACCTGAGCATTCTTTGGCTTGTCTTTTTTAGAGATACAAAGCCAAGACAGAGTTAAGTATTCTGCCTACATCCGGTCTAGTGTTGACGAAATCATGGAAAAGGCTTTGTGTAGGTAAGTAGAGCCAAATAGTATGAGCGAATGCAACCTCTTTGACTTCAGTGGATCACACCAATAATTAATTTTGCCAGTGTTTAATAAGTTATTATTAATAACTTGAAGGGAGCATGTCGAAAAAAACTGGGACTAGAGTAATAAAAAGTAGGATCCCTGGGATTGTACCCTAATGCAGCAGTGAGTTCATGTGAAATGATAGGCTGGACTGAATTCTAGCGTGAGTGAATGTGACCCCTATTGAATTTCTTGAGAGCTGAAATTACTTATATCAGGGCTACATTTCAATCTGGATTTGAAAGGAAACCTAGGAGAGAGAACAAGGAGCAATTTCATGGAGACAAGAAAAGAAGAGTTGATTCAGTGGAGGACTTGGAGGAACAAACCGCCTGGGAGGTCTTAGGAACCAGGATAGAAAGATCGTGGAGTCCAGAATGGGAAGGGCAGAATATTGGGGACTCCAGTGTTTCAGTGGATCTGGGTCCAGTTTAGTTTAAATCCACTCCTAGAACGAGGTGTTCTTAGACTGGTGTTGATCTCTGCTACTGGATTATCAAGGAAATTAATGCTGTACTTTCTCTCGTGCAAGTTTAGCTGTAAGGGGTTTTGAGGTTTATGGATGAGGAATATAACAAAGTAGATTCCTTCATTCTTAGTTTTTCAGGAATATAAGTTTTTCTCCCAGCATCAAGTTCAACAACGCACACATAAACAGGATGCAAGACACTGTCTGGTCTACCTTCATCACACAAAACTGAAATCCACTGATGAGTCAGCCCAGCTAGTCCAATACCTGCAGTATTGCCTCTGGTCTTTACTTGTTTTTGGACTTCAGCACAGCTCAGTTTGACACCTCCAAAAAAATCTTATCAACCCAGTTTTAATCCAGATAATTAACTGCACTGAGACTTTGGACAGAGAAGCTCTGCATGAACCAAGCAGCAAGCAGTGGGGGAAATTACTGGCAACACAACGGGCATAGAACCAGACTGGCAGAGCTAGCAGCATGAAGTAGTAGGGTTTAATTTAATACACTGCCACTTCTAGACTAATAGAAGAAAAAAAAACAAAGGACACCGAGAGCCACATTGGCACATGCTAACTATACTTCATGTCCCAGCTGGATTTTTCAA
The DNA here is from genome assembly GCF_052110815.1 of Crocodylus siamensis. Lineage (NCBI taxonomy): Eukaryota > Metazoa > Chordata > Crocodylia > Crocodylidae > Crocodylus > Crocodylus siamensis. Next base: position 52,929,811 of record NC_143403.1, read on the forward strand.
GGTCATGTCAGATTATTTACTATAAAGCTGACATTTTCTAAGTGTTCATCCAAAAATCTACACCATAGACATTAGGTCACATCCAGCGCACCCGGCCGTGCCTCTACTAAAGTCACTTGATGTCAGTAAGAGCAGGAGGAGGCTCCTAGTATAGAGGGAGCTCTTTCTGACCTGACTTGATGTACACTAAAAAACAGCTAAACAGCTTCCATATTCCACTCTGGACATGGTTGTGATATATGTGCATATATATACAGACAGACAGACAGACACAGAGCCAGTCAGAAAGGAAGCCATTTCCACCTGAAGCTATGGAAAGGGAAATCAGTAGGCAATTAGTCAAGCTGCAAATCACCTTTCCTTCACTGCCTGTTTCCTTTCTCTAACCACTAGTCCATAAGATAAATGCTGATTCAGCTAAGGATTGAGCTGAGCAGCATTATATGTACAAGCTAGCTCTTCTCTTCTTATGAACCATGCCGCAACGTTCTGAAGGATCACATCCTGAACAACCTGGGCTTTCCACTGATAAATTTCTTTGCTGATGGAGTGAGAATACATATTTTGTTCATTCTGCAGGATGGTTAAACTGCTGATCTTCATTCATCCCTTCTATTCTGGGTCCTGGCACCACGCTCATCAATGCAACTTCAGTGGGGTTTTAAAATACATTGTTTTAAATACTGCATTAAGTTAATATTGGAGCGAACAAATTAATTATTTTAATTAAGAAAACAAGAAAAGCAAAATGATAGGAGTCAAAAAAGGATCTAAACCCTGAGGGCGAGGTGCTGGTGGTTTGTTTAAGAGTCTCTGTATATTATGTCGTATTGCACTGTATTTGGATCCACAATGCTATTATTGCTTGTGCTGCTGCTTGTTGCTTGGAAACTCACCAGGAGAGTTGGATGGTTCTGACACTGGACACATGGCAACCATAGTTTCTGTCATTAGCTTGGTGGTCCCCCACATATGGACATTTAATATCATTCCTAAGATTGTTTCCAGGCTCAAAAAGGTCCTGTTTTGAGAGAGACATATTTGTATATTTGCTTCTGAAGAGGAGAACACTTTGCATCAGCACAGCTCCTTCTGTCCACAGTCTGGTGCAATTTGTCCCACAGCCCTGGCAAGCTTGTACTGAGAGCACTGATATAATTAAGAGGCTGATGAATATTCCCCATGCCCAGTGTTTCCTCTTACAACAACCATATTACCTACACACTCGAATAACTCCACAAACCCACACTGCAACATAAAAAGTGAGCTGCTAGGTCTTGGTAGAATGGAAAAGGCAAGTGAGATGCAACAAATGTTCCCTAGAGATTCAAGTTTGTTAAACTCAGACGTTTAAGCAAATCTACATAGGTTCATTTCCCAACACTTGTAAACAAAATTGCACCTCTGCATTCATGAACCTCATCTCAAACTGAACCCTGGATGGGGGTTGAGGTGGGATCACACAGATCTACTCCTGACTGCCATTGCTGTTCTCTAACCACTAGATCACATTCTCATCCAGCAGCTAGGATGAGTTGAATTCAGTGACTTACCATCCTCACAACTTCCTAAACAAATCAGTCCCAATACTTTGGAATTTACTGCTTAAATTAGGAAGTATAGTCTTCTGCTTGCAGGGAAAGACTTCTGGACATGAACTGACTGAACTTACAGACAGATATAAGTACACTACACACAAACACAATGCTATATACACGTGGTACATGTGTGTGTATGCAAGTACAAGCAATGTAAACACGTGCACATATATTTTAAGCCCTATTTTAAAACACTGTAGATTAGGTTCTCTGAGTGACTGTATATTTAGTTATTATTTCAAAACACCTAAAAAATGTACTAGGCATCCTGCCTTAAAAAGCACAATCTTGATTTGACCAGAAAAGTCACAGACAGACAACAGAATGGGTGAAAATGGTATTTTTCTTCCCTTTTCCTTCCCCTCCCTGAGTTGCCATCCCTTTTTTTCTTGTCTTAACTGAGGCTCCAATTTAGGAAACCACTTGGTCACATATTTAAGAGCTTAAAGTTAAGTAAGTGCCACTGAAGTCAATCTAAGATTTTTTCCAACTATTTGATTGGTCTAATAAAAGATATCGGATTTACCCAAATAATCTTGTCTACCTATGTCCTTGAACCAACACAGCTATAACCTACACCACTAAAATCAATGAAGCTTACACCAAAATAGTGGTTTTCAACTTGCGGTCCATGGACCCCTACAGGTCCACAGACTATCAAAGGGGTCCGTGAAAAATGACTATGATCAATCAAAGTACATGAATACCCAAACTTACAATTCAAAAGGGGTCTGCACCTCCATTGGAAATTTCCAAAGGGGTCCACAAATGAAAAAAAGTTGAAAACCATTATGCTAGAAATTAAATATTCACTAAAGTGCTTTCCTCAATATGTACAGATTTAAGTGTATGTTTATGTGCTACTTGGGACTGGGGCCTTAAATTGTAAACTCCTTCAGGCAGATAATACCCACTCCTCTGGAACTGTGCTATATAAAAACCACCACAGGTGTGTGCGTGTGTGTATGTGTGTAGCATCTAAAAGGTGAGAATATTTTCCTGTCCTTTCAATATAATATTACCTCTGAAGAATGACTGTGGTAATTTAAATGGCCAATTGCTTTGCCTTTGTCATTGCAGGTCATTTTTAGCAAAAAACATCTAAAACTCAGCTGATGCAAGCACAAAGTATAGATGACAATTTAAAATATCTGCAGTCCAGCATAGAGAGGAATAGAAACTAGGTTCCTTTGTTTGCTAGGGAAACGGGTCACAACCAAGGAGCCATTTGGCACTTGGCATTTGAGTGTTAAAATAATTAGTGACGGCTTCTTTAATAAAGAACGGTATCTAAGAAAGCATAACAACGATCACAGGAGCTAGAACATTGAAACTAGAGAGACTGTAGAAAAAGTGGTGTCCTACCAGCAGGAGAGGTTTCTACCCCTCTGGGTTTGGTTTATAGGGACAATCTCTACATTTTGGAGGAAAAAATAACTGGGTTTAATCCCAGAAGTCTAAAGTTCCATCATGTGAGAAACCAGCTGATCCCTAAAACAGCAGGAGGGGACACCTCAGAATTACTTTTCCTAGTAAAGCATCAGTGTTCTTGGCGCTGGGTAAGTCTATTTAAACCCCAAAAGGAGGCAGCAAAATAAGGCGCGCAGCAACCCTCTGGGATTTACAGTGTGTGAAACTGATGGAACTGAGCAGTCATGCTCAGACTGCACAATGCTTCTACAGTCAGGAGAGATCACTCACCCATCAGTCTCCCCAGGGCATTAAGTTTAGGAGTGCCCCTATACCACAGCATTAGGGGCTGTTGTAAGTGCCTGAAAAGAGCTGCTTTAGAGGCCACGGAGTCGCATGTATGTGCCCTAGGAGGTGGCAGCGCGTGCAGGCAGAACCTGCCCGGCCCAAGGAAGAGGAGAGCTAGTGTTGCACAGGCGAACAGCTCCTGGAAAGCACATCTACGCAGGCTACTGGCAGGACCTTTCAAGCCACTGCTACAGCAGCGAGTGCAAAGAACCCGTGGGTCCCAGCCAAGGGACTTGTCTGCAGTCGCATGCCTAAGCCAGGGGCAGGCAGCAGCACTGCTCCCCTGACCCAGTGCCAGGCGGCAGGTTGCCTAGGAGATGAGATGAAGCAGGTGAAGTTTCTTCAGGCACAAGGGCTGCAGGCAGGAGGCACTAAGGCTGCCCTGGGGCATGGCAAGTGGCCGGGCAGGGGTGGGTGCGCTCTCCCTCCTCGGGGACTTCCGAGTAGGCGAGGTGTCACCCGAGGGAAATCTCTGTGGGACGCGGTTGGACACCAGGCTGGAGCCCATTATGTTCTCTGAGGCAATTTAATGGACTTTACGCTATCTCTTGGCTCTGGGCAGCAGCTCTACCGTATTCATAAGCCTCTTTTTTGTTTTAGTTTTTGGCTCTTGCAAAAACCTGATGCAAACTGTGAAAAAATACATGGCAAAGGAAACACTTCGTACTTGGCAGGGCAGCCTCTGTCAGTGGCACTGAGCAGTCACATGCACTCACACACACTCATACACGCTCCCACTCCTATCACAGTACTTAGGGTCGGAAGGGACCTAAACAGATCATCAGGTCCAACCCCCTGTATGCACACACACTCACAAATACACTCATACACACACACTCATGCACTCACATACACATTCAGAAACGCACAAATACACTCACACACATTCGGACAGACTCATACACACAAATACACACTAGCACATGCACATTCGGACATGCATATGCACACACAGTCATACACATTCAAACACACTGATACACACACACACTAGCACATGCACATTCGGACATGCACACACACGCACACACTCATACACATTCAAACACACTGATACACACACACTAGCACATGCACATTCGGACATGCACACACACACACATTCAAACACACTGATACACACACACACACTAGCACATGCACATTCGGACATGCACACACACACACATTCAAACACACTGATACACACACACCCTCGCACACAGACTCCCTCCCGGGCGCACACGCGGCCCCGGGCTCGGCGCGAGGCCGGGGCAGGGCGGGGGCTCGCCGGGCGCCACGAGACGTGCGGGGCCGCAGGGCAGGGGCAGCGGCAGCCCCGAGACTGGACCGCGCGTCGCCCGCCGCTCCCCCCCCGCCGTCCGCCGGTACCTGTGGCCCGTCCCGCTCCGTCTCCGCTCCCGCCCGAGCCGCGGCGCCTAGGGGCTCCTCCTGCGGACCAGCCAGGCCAGCGCGGCCGCCTGCGCCAGGGCGCAGAGCAGGCAGAGGCAGGTGGCGAGGCCGCCGGCGGCCGGCGCCTTCCCGCGCCGCGCCCCGCGCCGCGCCGTGCGCTCGTGCAGCTCGTCGCCCAGGCGCTTGAGGCGGGCGGCCACGCGCTGCGGCCCGGGGGCCGGCTCGGCGGGCCGGGCGGGGGCGGGGGCGCAGGGCGGCAGGGCGGGCGGGGGCGCGCGGCGCAGGGCGCACGGGCACATGTCGGCGGCCGGCCCGGCCGGGCCCCGCGCGGCGGCAGGCATGCGGCTGGCCCGGCGCGGCGCGGCGCGGCTCTGTGCGGGCGGCGGGAGGGACGCGGCGGCGGCGGCGGCGGCGGGGAAGGGAGGGGAGGCGGGCGGGGGGGTTACATCATCCTTCCCCGCCGGGGCGGCGGCCGTAACCCTTTCCGCGCCGCCGCCTCGGCTCCAGCCCCCGGCCCGGGACCTGCCCCAGCCGCCGCACCTGGGCCGGGGGCCGCGGAGGGAGGAGCGAAGGAGCCCGGGGCCCCGCCCCGCCCCGCCGGGCCCGCCGCACCCCCGCGCCGGGCAGGACGCGGCGCTCAAGCCACGTGTTGTCGGGCTGCTGCTCCGCGCGGACCCCGCTCTCACCTCGTCCTGCCCCCGCGGCGACCAGCCCCGTCACCTGCCAAAGTCTGCACCGACGCTGGCTGCGGCGGGGCTGGCCCTGCCCTGTCTTAGGAGAGTGCCCCTGACCACAGGAAAGGAGCAAATGCATCTTGAGATCGTTGACCACGGAGCTGCTGAGCGGGATCGGCATTCCCAAGGGGCGGGACTTCTTAAAGAAAGTGCTGCTTAATTCCCCCCGACTCCATCCTCCTGCAGACCCTCTCGGCGTCTGGGCCGTCGGCGGCCCGGAGCCCGCTTCACGTGCCCGCAACTAAGTGGGGCTCATCCTGAGCCGAAATCTCTCTCCCGCAATTTCCTTGCTGTAGGTGCGGCTTCTCCTGCCGCCTGTTCCCCAGCAAAGCTCTGGTCCTTAGGGGTTTGTAAACTGCAGGGCGCACAACAGCTAGGGGCTGAAATTCTCCACGAGGGCACTCAACATGAGGAGCCTTTCCGTGTGCTAAAACCTGGGGTGGGGCACAGATAAGATCAAGCGCTTGTGTGAGGTGAGCTGAGTTCCTCCTCGAGACAGTTCTTCCTTTTGGAACCAGGTGGCATCTTCCCGAGTGTCAGAGAGAAGGGGCTGCAGTTGGGGTCTTTTTCGATCATTATCTTTTAATTGCAGAATGCCCAGACAGCAACATGCAGCAAAGAAGAAAAACCAGTAATTGCTTAAGATACCCATCGAGCAGAACTAAGCAGTGGCAACTGCAGTCGACCACTGGAGAAGAGATGGGAGCCACAGCATTTATTGGCACAGCCGCTCCAGGGAGAGCTGGAGAAAGACAGAGAGGATTGTTTGTAGCAGGGCTCTGCAGGTTTTTGAACACAACTTCACAAACCATTACTGTAATTCCCAACGAAGAATGATTGTTTTACAAATGTTAACAAATGTTTTAAAATTTTAAAAGGCAATTTTTATTTTGCTTTACAAGTTAAAACAAGTACACTTCAGGTGTAATTTGAGATCAGTCCCTGAGGTTTATCAAGGATTTCTTATTGTTTGGCGTGTTTTTCCCCATGATTTCAGAGGACATGGCAATGGTCAGATATACACAGCTCCTAGCAGCTGTACTTCCCAAAGCAACGTGTTAGACACTTGGCCCATATTTCAGTGTGGATTTCTCCCATGACGGTGTTCCTGGTCAACAATTGCATTCACTTCTTCCTGATAGGGATTTCCATTGTGCAGAGGCGAAATTAGCCTTTGGTAATGTTAATCATGCTCAGTGTAGCTCAATACAGCATTCATTAAAGATGCATTTGCTCAAAGAAACTTGGAGGAGTAAAATGAAGCAACGAGGTTCAGAATCTGTTTGACATTATGCCCAATTATGTGTGAACCAGGTAACAGTTTCCTTCAAAAGAAAATTCACTGTGAATAAAAAACATGCCAACAGTGTGGAAAAGACACAAAGCGCTGTGTACCTGAATGGACACATTTAGTCTTGCCTGGCCATTATAGGCAGTGGGTAAGAGGGAACTAGCTGAGGCCACCACCCCCACCCCCCAGGAGGGTGGAGGTGAAGCTACTGGTTTGACAAGAAACCTACAGAGCAGGGCCTGGTCCGTTTCTGCTCCTGTGTTTGAGAGGGATGTCCATCTTTTGTCAATAAAATTAGCATTTTAGGGGGCTTCCTTGATCCTCAGTTGCTCCTCGAGGTTGCATCAGTGACCAGAGATACATTGTTATTATTCAGGGAGAACAAGTTTTTCACTTTAATAGTAGCCTGTAGGGCTGTGCGAAACTTCAGGTGCTGATTTGGTTTGAAGGAGATTCGGTGGCCGAAACTCTGAATCCAAATCAAATTAGGGGACCAATTAAAAGGTCTGAATCGATTTGGAAAAGATTTGGAGAGCTTTGGCGATTCAGGTAGTCCCTGCTGACTGCAGTAGGGAGCTGGACTCAGACTGGGAGCTGGTAAATAGGGGGCAGGGGGGAGGCTGAAGGAGGGGGGGAGGGAACCATGGGGGGACCCTTGCCAGGCCCCATTCCCTGCCTGCTCCCCCAGCCCCCCCAAGCGCCTCCACCCCCCGCCTGCTGTCCCAGCATCCCCCATGGCTGCCCCAGTTCCCAGGCCTTTAAAAAAAACAAAAAAAAAGCCCTAACTCACTGGCTTCTGCAGCAACTTCTGGGGGCTCATGGTGGGGCAGTGGGGGGCAGGAGCCAGTAAGCATGGGGGGGAAGGGGTTGTTTTTTATTTTTTTAAATGCCAGGAGCTGGGTCAGGTGGGGAGCCATGGGGCGGGGCTGGGACAGCGGGGGGGGGGATGTCAGAGGGCTCATGGCAGAGCCCCCACATGGCATGGGGCAGTGGGGATCGCCTCCCACCTGGCAGCAGCTGGTGAGTGAGGTTATTTTTTTCCGAAGAGCAGGGAGCTGGGGCGGGCAGGGTTGGGAAAGGGGTGCGGGAGCTGTATGATTCAGAGATTTGACTGACTCAGCAGTAGCCAGATCTCCAAATCAGATTTGGCTGACTCAATTCAGGACAGTGATTTGAATTACTGTCCCCCAAATTGGCCAAATCCAAAGCAAATACTAACCGCTTTGCACAGGCCTAGCAGCCTGACCAGTTATCCAGACCTTAATGGTCCTCTGAGTAGATTGCTGTAGTGTGTAAATGGAAAAAACCACAGGTAAGTGAGGAAAAGCCCAAGAAAGCCAATGTAGCTGCAGTTGTTTACATCAGGATAGAATTTGTCCCAATTATGATGAAGTGCAGGCTACCCTTGAGATCGCTTGTAAGAAATCTGAGCCTCATTTGCTTAGTAGCTGTGGCCACAAAGAGCATGTTATTCCAGTATTTCAAGGATTGCACTGGCTTCTCTGAACTAGGCATGTGGCTATTCTGTCCATTTAGGTACCATTATAACTCCCATTACTATAATATCCAGAGGAGAGCCACGCGCATGATCAGCGGGCAGGAGAACAGGCCTTATGATGAGAGGCTGAGAGCCAGGGAACTCTTCAGCCTGGAAAAGCGCAAGCTCAGGGAGGACCTGGTGGCTGCCTATAAGTATATAAGGGGGATCTGGATCTGGGGGGAATGTCTGTTCACCAGAGCCCCATGGGATGACAAGGTCAAATGGTCACAAACTCCTCCAAGACCATTTCAGGCTGGACATAAGGAAGAGCTTCTTTACTGTCTGAGCCCCAATGGCATGGAACAGACTGCCTCCAGGGGTGATGCAAGCACATACTCTGGACTTCTTTAAGAGCCATTTGGACGTTTATCTTGCTGGGATCCCTTGACCACAGCTGACTTCCTGCCCCTGGGGCAGGCCTGGACTCAATGATCTCCCGCGGTCCCTTCCAGCCCTATTGTCTATGAAATCTATGAAAATATCTGAACACCTTCCAAGTATCTAACAATAGAAATAACTGCCTTTCATTTCATTCCCAACCTGCAGGATAAATAGCCACATTAGTTTATAGTTGTATGTTGGCATAGATAGGTGCCTCTGTTGTGTTATGTGTGTGTATGTGAGAGAGAAACAAGCAAAGGAAAGATGAAGAAAGGAGTGTAAACAGAGTTCTGAAGGTAACTGGTCATATCGATGGTTATTGTTATTTCTGAACCTGATTATAGCTGAAGGTCTTTGTTTCTTGCCTCCAGGAGTCTCTGCAATTTGATTGCTCTGAGGAAACACAGATGTCCTAGCATAGGCGGCAGAAGGCCGGGGCTAGCAGGGCTTAGCTTCCCCACAAATCCAACTCCACTGCTCCAGTGCCACTGCCATGCCCTGCTGCTGCACAGCCATGCCCAGTGCCTCTGCCACATGCTGGCCCCACAACGCCCTGCAGGAGGGAAGGGTGGTCCTGCAGTGCCTTGCACAGCCCCCACACACCTCCAGCCCCCCCCCAATAATATTTTCTCCCACCACTGCTGTGTCCTAGACGTTGCATTAGCTGACACGTTGCGAGCAGGGCTAAGGAAGTGATACTTCCTCTCAACTCGGAACTGGTGATACCCCAGCTGGAGTACTGCATCCAGTCCTGGGCACCACACGTCAAAAAAGATGTGGAGAAGCTTGAAAGAGTCCAGAGAAAGGCCACAAGAATGAGGACAAACTTTATGAGGAAAGACCAAGGAATCTGGGACTGTTCAGCCTGGGGAAGAGAAGACTGAGAGGGGACTTGGTGGCCATCTAAAAGTATGTAAAGGGTGAATATCGGGAGCTGGAAGAAAAACTGTTCACTAGGGCTCCCCAGGGGAGGACAAGGAGCAATGGCCATAAACTGTTAGAGGATGGATTCAGGTCGGATGTAAGGAAGAACTTGTTTATGGTGTGACCAGAATCGGGAATAGACTTCCCAAGGACATGGTGCAGTCCCCAACTTTGGAAGTCTTCAGGAGGAGACTGGATCACTTGATCTCAGCACCATTCCTGCCCAGATCAGAGGGGTTGGACTCAGTGATCTTTTGAGGTCCCTCACAGCCTTTAATTTCTATAATTTCTATGATATGTTAGAGGGTCATGGAGGGAAGAGACTTTTTTCTAAGGTAGCAGGAAACTATCTCACAAAACATTTTAAATATGAGGATAGCTATTTTAAGCTATCCGTCACATCTTGGAGTAGGAAGGGAAAGAAGAGTTCAGAGGGCACAACACTGAAGGGGTGCATTTACTATCGCCTGTGTTTCTAAATGTACAAGTTGTTGCATTTGTACCATTTGGAACTTTCATGGGGGCTCCCTGGCTTTACTCCAGTAATGAGTTGCAATTATCAAGGCCGGGAGTTATGAATGGATTGATCCCTGTGGTCTCATCTGTACCTAGTAGGATGAAGAACAAAGTTCTGGCCGTCACATGAGGAAGTCAGTGTTTTTTGCCACACGTTTAGAACATGGTAAAAGAGGCAACAGCCTCACCCTCAGCTGGTTGACCTGATTCTGTGAGCAGCACTGACTGCCTTACTAGCATTACAATTAATTTATCTGTATGAATGACACACTGAATAGTGTATGACCCTTTCCTGGCCCATTGCTGAAATGCAGGACAGAGAGCTTCCTGTCCTAACTTCCTGTAGCACTGAGTACTAGAAGCAATTTCTGTCCCTTATTTGTAAGCGACAAGACTTACATAATCGCCCTGTTTGAAAGCAACTATTTGCTTATAGTTTTATCCACCATCATTCCCTGATGAACCAATGTCATACGTTTACAGTTTTACTACTTGAATCACAATCAGAGCTGCATTATGCTGCATGCCAGGGCAGATCCAAAGGGGTGCAATGGTGTGGTGTGGCTGCCCCCCTTCAAATTGGATCACACCCTGAGAGCTTTTTTAAAGTCCCCGAAGCAGGGAGGGATCCCCCTCCTTCCCCTTCATGCTTGAGGCAGGTCCCTTCTCCTCCCCAACCTGACGCCACTGTTTTTCCTGCTGTCCCGGGGGCTGGGGAAGCTTCTGCCTGCTCTAGCCGGGCTGTGCAGGAGAGGGCTTAGCAGAGGACAGTGACAGGGCAGGAGGGGTGTCCCTTCCCCTGCCTGCACCACTGTCCTTGTCCCAGCTGAGCCCAACCCTCCCCTAGCCCCCTGGTGCAGGCAGGAGGAAGCTTCCCTGGCCTGGGACAGTGAGGAAAGCAGTAGCAGTAGGTGGGGGCAGCGGACGGGGCTCTGAGCTCCAAGAGGAAGGGGCGATTCTTTCCAGAAGTCCTGAGAGCCGGCAGCACCCGGCTCTGCCTGCGCAGGTCCCGCACCCGCTCTGCCCAGTCCTGGATCCGCCCTGCTGAGGCCTGCAGAGACCTCTCGGCCCGACGAGCTCCCAGCCTGCAGCCCCGCGCGGGGCCGGGCCGGGCCGGGCCGGGGGACGTAGGAACCTTCGTGCGGCGGAACCGAGAGGCCGCGGCGGCCGTTTCCTGCCCGGGCCGCGATTGGGAGCGGGCAGCGGCGGGGCCGGGCCGCCATGGCGGACGGGCCGGCGGAGCTGGAGCTTTTCCGCCGCCGCTGGCGGGAGGAGTTGGCCGGGGCGAAGCGGCGGCGGAGGGAGCCGGAGCCGGAGCCGGAGCCGGAGCCGGGCGTGGAAGAGCCGGGTGAGGCCGGGGGCGTCGCGCTGGCCTGGAGCCTGTTGGACGGGCGGCCCCGGAGCCGCCGCCCGCGCCCGCCCCGGCCCCGGGCTGGTCCCAGCAAAGAGGCCCCGGCCCCCGCTCCGGCCCCCGGCCCCGCCGAGGACGACCTGCTGGGGCAGCTCATCCGAGACCTGGTACGGACCCGCTCGGCCTCTCGCTCCGGGGCCGGTCGGGCAAGGGGCCTCCCTGTCCCAGTGCCGCGGGGAGCGGCCGGGACCGCTGGAGGATGCGCCGACATCTGACATGACACACAGACGAGGAGGAAGAAACAGTGTCGAGTCCAGGGCACTGAGGCAGGGGAAGGAGGGATGGGCCCTGGGGCTGCCCTGGCGAGGTGCCGGGGATAAAAAGAAGTCGTCTTCTCCTCCCAGTGCCTCCCCAGCCTGCCCCGCGGGGAGGCAGGGAAGCTGCGGCCCAGCAGCTCATTCAAAGCCTTGGTACTTGTGGGGGGCGCACCCGATAGAAAGGTCTGGAGTGGGGCGGGAAGGGGGATGTAGGGGGGTTTATGCACTCCCGGCATCCCAGACACACTCGGGTGAGGATTAGGATCCCCATCATGGTAAAATTTTCCCTGGCCACCCTGAAAAGGAAGGATTTACTCAGGGTGGACCTAGGATTTTGAAAAGGAGGATGTCCCTGGTGCAGTGCACTCCATATACAGCACCTGTTTTCTTCAGGTAAAAAGAAACTAGAAATGAAAATGCCAGGGGCCCAGGGCCATATTATTCAGTTTAAGATTGATGCAAAACCAAATAAGTCATTAGGATGAGTTAAGAACAGGCTGCAGGGCACAGACGTGGGAGCTGCAGTACGGGGGGCAATGAGCAGACAGCAGAAGTGCAGAAGAAAAAGGCCAGCTCCGGAGTGGAGCATCAAGAGCATTACAAAGGAGAGAGAGTCATTACTCAGTAACATCTGTGGAATTAAGAGGTTAGGAGGAATCAGGTAGATTTCAGTGTGCCAGGAAGTCAATTGCCCCTCACTGCTGCCTGGCTAGAAATGCTGCCACTGCCAGGCAGTTGGTTTTAAATTTTGGCTGGAGCAGAAATGAAGGGAGAGTGCAAGTGCAGCATCTGTCCCTGGATTTACTGCTTTACTTTTTTTGGATAAATATTTTTTTCCAGTATGTGTTGACATGAACCTTTTCTCTGTGGTGGGGTAGGAAGGTTATAGAGTGTAAATACCTTTTGCTTGTGTGTGGGGTAGAAGGCTCTTTGTAGTCAAATTGTAACATTGGGGTCATGGATTAAACATGGACATTATTACAGTACAAAGTATAAACATTGCAGTACAAAGAAAATCACTTTTTCAGGAGCGCAGCATGCTGCTCCTGTTGCTCAATACTCTCTCCAAGCACGGTATAGATTCATTTTTGGTTTAACTTGCTCTGAGGTTATTGCATCTCAGTTCTTGAATATATTAATTTATCCACAGCAGTTTTTTTCACAACATATATTTTCCTTCCCTACTACGCTCAGATTGTGGTCAGACCTTCTGCTGTTAAATTCGTTAGTTTTATTCAAGACAGTGCGTGCTTAGTTATGTTGCCTGTGCTAAATATCTTGCCACAGCATGGGTTTATGGAGAAACTTTCCTGTCACCAAGAAAACCAATATTAATTGCATAAATGAAGCAGTTAATTTGAAAGTAGTCCAAATTGCAGATCTGAACAAGTTAAAAGCTTATTCTGCTAAATTCTCCCTGTACTCTAGTTGTAATGGAGATTTTATTTATGGTGTAGAAAAAAATAGTAGGGAAAGCAAGTCCTTTTTTTTTTTTTTTTTGCTTCTTACTAACTTCACTGTGACTAATTACTCTTTCCTTTTTTTTAAAAAATTAAGAGGAGCAGATTAAATTTCTGACTGCAAGGCACAAATTAATCCATTTACAGAATTAGTGCTCCATTAGCACACAGGAGTGCAAATCGGTCTCAGAGGGGACGGCAGTATTTGAATTTTGGATTAATTCCAATAGACTGTTAGACAGGCCAGTGCTGACTTAATGTTATATGGTTTCTTTATAGTTTTTGCTTTTTGTGCTGTGGTGAGCTCTATGCCATTGACACATGTGAATTGTTTGGGGATTTTCAGTATATGTACACTGGACATGCACTTTGCTTAGGTGAGCCTATCAGGTGCTAGCAGCTATGTTCTGCATCACGGAAAAGTGATTTTTTTTCCCCCTTGCGATAAGGAGGTCTGTGTTTAATCTGTGCCCCTGCTGTTATGATTTGGTCATTAGTATGCTAGATCTCAGGGAAAAACGTTAAATGTATGCAGTTTCACTTTACTGAGGAAAAATGTTATGCTTGGGATGCGTCTACACAGGGAAATATTGGTAATGTGAATTAGCTGTTTTGTATTGGCTCCCTGTGCAGGCACGTTATTACTGAGAGTGCCTTCAGTCCACTGTGGAAGGGTTAAATTAAACGGCACAGTGAGTCAGTGTGGAATAAGAGAGTTCACACAGACTTAGTAAGGAATAGGTATTGCTGTGTATGTTCACAAGCTAGCTAACAGCAATGTTTTCCCCACGTCACAAACCCTAAATAAGCCCACTGTAGGCTATGTTGTTGTTTCTCGGTATTGTAGAGGGTATGGATTTGAGGAGTAGGTAAGGAAGGGTGTTGGAGAGAGACTTGGAATGAGGTGGTGAGGCAGCCTGGCCAGCAGGATGAAAGAAGAGCTGGAAAGTACAGGTAGCTGATGAATCAGAATGTGCTTGTATCTAGATAATGAATTCCTTGTACCTAAATAATGAATAATGGGGATTATATTTTCCCAAAGTTAGACATCAAAGGTGTTTTAAGCATGAGTTTTACTGGGACAAGTGTGAAGATTTTGAAGCATTTAAGATGTAAATATTACAAAACCCCAAAGAAATATCGGCAAGCAAAATTTCAGAAATGGAGGGAAATTTAAGTGTTCAAAATGGGTCAGTTCTGCAAGTACATGTTATGAAAAATATACCTGGAACATTAATTTAGATTATGTAGTCAGCATGATAACAGAAGATTAGAAATGAGAGGATTTAAATCTTTTTTTTCTAGCTGCAAATCTTGAAACATAATGTGCAGTGTAGGCCCCCACAATACTGTAGCTACTTAATGAGTTAACTGGTCCTTAAAAAAAGTAATCTCTGTTGCCTTTAAAGAAGGTAAGTTTTGTGTTTTTATTCAGTTAAAATAGAGATTCTTATAATACATTTATTTTGGTTGGAAATGATTATTTTCAGGCTTGCAGGAAAACTGTAATCTCATTTTGGTCTGTTAAATGCAGTGTCCTGTCATCTTTGGTCAATTATCCCCCACCATTTAAAAAACCCTCAATGAGATGAATTTGCAGTAGACATAGGTTTTTAAGTGCATTCATGTTAATCTCTTTGACAAAGGTGTTTCATGTTAGAAACGTGTCCTGTCTTTCAGATGAGCGGCACCACTGGGAATCTCGTGAAGTGGAATCTATTTATCTTTTATTTTTAAAATAGTTGTAGCTGTCTTCACAGCAACACAATTGCTTTATGGGGATTTCTGTGCTGGCCCTTGTTACTTTAAATACAAAAAAAAATAGCTTGCAACTGAACATTAGTAAATGACAAAGTGCTTTATATTGATTTGTTTATTGAAACCAGTAAAATCACTTGAGTGCAAAAAAGAAGCATTATTCAAATAAGATCTGTTGTGTCTTTGTGACTAAAAACTGCAATAATATAGACAAGCCTGTAATTCTCTCTTATCTGAAATAGAAATGTAGCCTTTTATGTTTCAGGTGGCAGTAATGTGACTTCCTGATCTAAATTCCTAGGATGAATAAACAGAATAGCTGGGAACCTTTATGCATGTATTATTACCTGACATCCTGTTGTAGTGGGATTGCAAGGAGGAAAGGCAGAGTATTCCTGGTTTACATCACTGAAACTGATAGAACTGTGAAAACGTCAAGAGTGCTTGTAATCCCTCCTGATTATATCATAACTTTTTTCCCAACTACTTCATTCCTTAGCATGAACAGTTTATTTATTCATACATTAGTGAAAGCTAGTAGTTTAACAGTCTTTAACTATCTGAAGGGTGGGTACAAGAGGATGGAGCTAGACTCTTCTCAGTGGTGGCAGAGGGGCAATGGTTTCAAGTTGCAGCAAGGGAGGTTTAGGTTAGATATTAGGTAAAACTTTCTCACTAGGAGAGTAGTAAAGCACTGGAACAAACTACCCAGAAAGGTTGTGGAATCTCCATCCTTGGAGGTTTTTAAAATGCAGCTAGTAGACAAAGCCATGGCTGGGATGATCTAGTTTGGGGGGTGGTCCTACTTTGAGTAAGGGGTTGGTCTAGATGACCTCCTGAAGTCGATTCATAGAAAATTAGGCTTTGAACATATTCTCCTTTTTTTCAGAATGAAATAAATGAGATTCCTTTCTTTGATGTCCAGCTGCCTTATGAGCTAGCATTAAAAATATTTCAGTACCTGGGTAGAATTGAGCTGGGAAGATGTGCTCAGGTAAGCATTATCCAAAATTTACTTGCTTTATTTCATGTAAGATCAAAATGACTGCTCAAGTAAACAGTCATGCATTCAGCCATTCAGCTGTGTGGTAGCCATAAATGACACTTTCTTCTCACCCGAGACTTGGGCTTCTGTAATTCTTTGCACATTGGAAGCTCTCCAAAAGCTGAATATAGAAAGCAGTAGTAAATGGATTTGATTTATGGTCTGCAGCAGTGTACAGTTAACCAAAACGTCCAAGGTTTGATAACAGCTCTAAAGGGACACTGTCAGAACTTCAGACCAGAAAAAATGCTTGCATAAATTTAATTCCAGTGAATATTGTAGTTCATAAACAAATGAGAATTCCTGGAGTATTTGAAATCCAAACATTGCAGTACTGAAAACCTAGATGTAAAGCTGCTTTAATTATTTCCATTGTGCAAGCTGAAATATAGAAAGTTACTTAACAGCATAGTGAGAGGTGGACTGTGATGCTTTCTCTCAGTTTTTAATAATTTGGTAACCTCCCCTAGAGTGAAAGTACTCATGTTGAGGTTTTTCTTCAGACTGACAGCATAATTTTTGTGTGATTATGAACAGCTTCTGTTACCAACCTGTCAGCAGTCAGTTTGTTTCAGACTCGCCCTCTTCGTGAATTTTAGTTTTATTAACACAGGTATTAACTATAATGCAACAACATTGGCTCAGCTGGTCCTAGGACTGTTCCGGCTGCTTCCTTGGGTCTCTCTCTGCGCAGCCTTTCCTGCTTTCTACAAATTCTGTGAGGCAGGTGGGAAGAGCTAGCTTAGCAAATGCTGCTGTTCAGGTCAGGTATTTCAACCAGCCTATTACATGGCTGTTGTTAGCTGTTTTTGTGCCCCACCTCCCAGTGCCACTGCTGCCACCTGGCCCAACCCCCCTGCCGTATTAGTGACAATATCAGCCACATCAGCCAAAAAAGCCGATTGCCAATAATGTCAAGTTTCTTTTTGTCAGTGCCAGTACGATACAGACCCATGTATCAGTGCACCCCTAGGAACTGTCTAATTTCACTGTGGAATCAGGTATAAATAATAACCAAATAACATAAATGATGGAATTAAATTAGATTTTTCTGTTTTGTCTGAGTGACTAATTTATGGTGTTACACAGATAAGGAGACTTACCGGACAGTGTCCCTTTAAAAAAAAAAAAAAAAAAAAAGCAACAAGAAAACCAAAGCAATGGAAAAACACACCCAATTTTTTTCTTCTAAAGTTTTTTTTTAATTTCTGTTGTATGACTATATTAATGTGCCTTGTAGAAGCTTTCGCATCTGCTACTTTTTCTGTCCTCAACTGAGATGTGAGCATGCAATAAAAACTGCATCCTATAAAAATGGAACAGGGCTCCATTTCAAGAGAGGATTGCTTAGAAAATTAATTTTTCTGCAGCTGTGAAAAATTTACTTCAGAGCATAGCAGTATTTCTGGCTACCAGAGGGACTCCCCTTTTTTAGCTGATCTTGAGTTCACCTTTTATTCAGGCTTATTTCTTTAGGTATTAAAAACATCTTATGAGAAGGTAAATGTTAGATGAGGAGAATGCTCTTAGAAGAAATTCCTAAATAGAAAGTGGTAGCTAACAGATAGCTGAGCATATGCCCTGTATTTTACAATGCTTGCAGAATGAAATGAATATCCAAGGCTTTTAGCACAGAATTGGCTTCTTTTAAGTATTCAAATAAAAAGCAGGGCAATAAAAATAAATACCATTTTCATTTTTCTCTTGGTGATTTTGTTGGGTTTTTTGGGGGGGGGGGGGATAAAACCCCTCTTCTATTAAATGGAATTCCCAGCTGCTTTAAAGTGTTATCATAGAAAGGTTGTTTTTATTAAGGCGCCGTGGGATTTTAGTGAAATTGAGCCAGTTAGTGGATTTGGCTTCATGA
Organism: Crocodylus siamensis; assembly: GCF_052110815.1. NCBI lineage: Eukaryota > Metazoa > Chordata > Crocodylia > Crocodylidae > Crocodylus > Crocodylus siamensis. Next base: position 52,947,743 of record NC_143403.1, read on the forward strand.
ACTATGTGAGCTCCTTTTGAAGGAAACCTGTTTGCTTAGTTCTTTACACCAAATTGGTAACTGACTAACAGTCAAGTTGTGTGACAGCAAAGTCTCTTAGAGGTTATATCACACAATGGATTGTTCTGAAAAACTTTTATTTTACCCTGATTTCTTTTCTCCTTCCCCCTTTTTTTGTTCCTTGGAGAGTCTCTGATTTCTTAAAATTAATACTATAAAGTGCAAAGTGGTTTGTGTGGCATTTTGTGTAAATTAATTGTCATCAGTTCCTGAAGTCTGAGTTCATGAAGCAGTGAACAATCCATGCTAGTATAAATTGGAGAATTACTCTTTTTTGACTATTGCATTTTTAGAAGTCACAAAAGGCTCTTTCTTTCCTTATATTTGTCATGGATGGGAATGAGATGAACAGGTATTTGGGAATGTATATATTTGGCAAATATTTAAACAGCTTCAAAAAAGGGGGTGATATTGAGGACCTCCTGCTGCAGACATGAGTGGAGAGCAGAAGTGCTATGAACAGCTTGTCTTATGTAAGCAGTTTCATTAGCTTTCCTGCTTTTGCAGTATCAGGCCTGTCAGTTCATCACTGTGAAGCCGTGTGGTTTGTCTGTATTGTATAAAGCAGTTTAAACTCTTGGCTATATACATATATCCATTTACAGTTACTAAAAAAGACAACTTTAGTTGCTTAGATTTTGTGGTGAAAATACTCCATTATGTGTATTAAAAATTGTAGCTAAAGGAGGATTTAGTTTTGTTTGTAACTAGATTTAATCCATGTCTGTTTAACACTAGTAGTGTGTTTTTTGTCTTCAGAGGAATTTAGAGACATTAACCAGTACAGTAGTTCTGTGCATTTTGTGATAGTGGAAAAACGGAGAATGAAGGAGACAGGGAGCAATAAGTACTTAATAAGTATTCAATAGGAGTTTGGTCCATCAGTTATAATAGGAGTAGTAACATTTGGAATCTGATGCGAAGAGTGTTCTAGCTAATATTTAAAAAACAGAAGGCAAACAGAAGCTTTTGTGGTTTGATTTCTATGTTCACATGTGCTGCTTTCTCTTTGTCCTAAGCAAGATGTAACATTTTCTCTGTGTGGAGGTGAGGGGAAACTGAAGTTTCTTTATCCAGAGTGGCCAGGACGCTAATGTAACATAGTAAAAAGATAATGGGCACAGACATAACAGGCAAAATAACGTTAGACATTTATAGAGGTAGGGTCAGCAATGCCTTTCAATGATTACATCTTGCTATGGAAGGATTTATAATACAATACAAACTTGGAAAATAGTGATACCCCAGTTTATTTTGTAATTTAGAGTTCAGAATGTTTAATCTGAGCTTTAACAAAAGGGCGGGGTGTGCGTGCCCTCACGCGCAAATAAAGCCATGATTTTTGGCTGTCAGGGCCTCACCTGAATCCCTAACTCAAGCGAACTAATAAAGCTGACTTCAAGCCAATAGCTGTTTTTAATGCAGCAGTTCACAGTGGTGTTGTAAAGTGAAATGCTTGAGACACTTTTATTAGAGACTTCTTGCAGCTGAGGCTCGCTCAGTGGGGCTTTTACTAGGGATTGTCATGCCAGTTTTGATGCATTAAGGAAAGACTGTGTTTGTGACCCTTTGGAAATTTATGCTTGTAAACTGGCACAACTCAGTATATAATTTGATTAAAAATCATAATAGGATAGGGTTTCTTTTTTTTCTTTTTAACATTTGTTCATGTAAGTTAAATTGACACACTTTTTTATTGCTTGAATTTCTTTTTTGACCTATTCTTTATTAAAAAAACCTCTATAAGAGCTTGAAACTAGAAATGGCTCTGTGAACATCATTATGGCAAGGGTTTTTTTTCTTTTATTTGTAGCAAAGCAAAAATTGGCATAGCTTTTTCTTGTTTACTTCTATTTGTGCAGAAACATGCTTCAGCTAAAGAGAATTGAAAGGAGCCTTCTTATCAATAATGATGTTCCAGAATATTAACCCCTGCAAATCAGGTGCTTTCTCTGTGTGTGTGTGTGTGTGTGTGTGTGTGTGTGTGTGTGTGTGTGTGTGTTGGCAAAAAAAAAAGTTAGCTTTTTCTTTTAAGGATGGTGCTTGGATTTTATTACTTCGGATTAGTGGGGTTTGAAAGCAAATCTGTCAATGCATTACAGCAGCCTGAAGTTTGGTTTCTTTTTGATTCTTCCACCACGATCCGCTGGCTGGGAAATTGGCTTCGTGGTCGGACCCAGAGGGTTGTGACTGATGGCAGTCACTCATCGTGGTGCCCTGTGACCAGTGGGGTCCCTCAAGGCTCTGTCCTGGGACCCATACTGTTCAACATCTTCATTAACGATGTGGACATTGGAGTCAGGAGTGGACTGGCCAAGTTCGCCGATGACACCAAACTTTGGGGCAAAGCATCCACGCCAGAAGATAGGCGGGTGATCCAGGCTGACCTGGACAAGCTCAGCAAATGGGCAGACGAGAACCTCATGGTGTTTAACACCGAAAAATGCAAGGTTCTCCACCTTGGGAGGAAAAACCTGCAGCACCCTTATAGGCTCGGCAGTGCTACGTTGGTTAGCACTACAGAAGAAAAAGACTTGGGGGTCATCACTGACCACAAGATGAACATGAGCCTCCAATGAGATGCTGCGGCTAGTAAAGCGACCAAAATGCTGGCGTGCATCCATAGATGCTTCTCGAGCAAATCCTGGGATGTCATTCTCCCCTTGTACTCAGCCTTAGTGAGGCCGCAGCTGGAGTACTGCGTCCAGTTTTGGGCTCCACAATTCAAAAAGGATGTGGAGAAGCATGAGAGAGTCCAGAGGAGAGCCACGCGCATGATCAGAGATCAGGAAAACAGATCTTACGATGACAGGCTGAGAGCCATGGGACTCTTTAGCCTGGAAAAGCGCAGGCTCAGGGGTGATCTGATGGCCACCTATAAGTTTATCAGGGGTGACCACCAGGATCTGGGGGAACATCTGTTCACCAGAGCGCCCCAAGGGATGACGAGGTCGAACGGTCACAAACTCCTGCAAGACCATTTCAGGCTGGACATAAGGAAGAATTTCTTTACTGTCCGAGCCCCCAAGGTCTGGAACAGTCTGCCAGCGGAGGTGGTTCAAGCGCCTACATTGAACACCTTCAAGAGTAAATTGGATGCTTATCTTGCTGGGATCCTATGACCCCAGCTGACTTCCTGCCCTTTGGGCAGGGGGCTGGACTCGATGATCTCCCGAGGTCCCTTCCAGCCCTAATGTCTATGAAATCTATGAAACTACTTGACCACATCTATTTTGGGATGGAAACAATGGCCGCTTGAAGTCTCTGTTCTTTTTTAATTAAATCATATATAAGTAGGGAAGGTACCATGCAAGTTGTCATTTCTAAGTGAATAATTTGGGCCCAAATCAGTACTCTAGTCCAGTGATGAAAACTGACTCAACCTACATGGCTTAGTTTGGATTGAGTCTTGTAGTCACTAATTAGAATCTCTGCTGGGGTTGGGTACTCGTATCCAAGAGAAAGTAGCTTTTATGGGCTACAGACCTTAAAAATCTCTGCAGGCTACTTGGCCACCATGGGGACCTATGTCTCTTCCAAGGGTTATTTCCCACTCAATCACAGTTGCCAACTGTTAAATGTCATTATATAGCTATTCCTGTTTCAGTACTGTACCCATGCTGCAGTCTCCTTTGGGGGGTTGTTCCCTGGGAAGGGTGAATATTAAACTCTCTCCTTTCCTTGGAGGAACTGAGATCTGCAGTACATACTGTAATACCATTTTTCTTGCTTCTTTATGACATTTCAGTTTGGAAAGACATTTGAGGCTGCGTTAAGGTTTCAGCTGGATCAACTGCACTTCTTTGTGCCTCAGTGGAATCAAGACAGCAGCAATTAATATTGTTCACCATTTCAAAATGTATCATGCCAGTGATTTGTGGCTTACAGAGGAGACCTTGTTACTGCGTATTTGCCACCAGATATGTAAAGTGTTTTTGCACCATGTGTGCTTCCTTGGTTAACATTCCAAACAAATCAACAGCAGTCATTTGGTGTTTATGGTTGGTTGAGTTTTCTGAACACCTCCCCACATCTATGGGGCAGTTCTTATCTTAATCTGTACTTCCTAAATTTTATATGGTATGTTCTGATGATTTTCAGTGACTTTGGATTGAGCTGAACTGTAGTGTAAACACGGGGTCACTTTACAGGGTATAGAAAACTTAAAAGATGCACTTACAAGCCTATGACTGAAAACATGTACTAAGCTGTTGATAGTAATTCAGTAAAAATAATGCAGAACTTAGATTCTGCATCTGTCTGAGCCAGTGTGTTGCTGATCACCGGTCTCATGACAGACATGAAAAAACAAAACAAAACAGTGTTTTACTGGAAGAGGAAGTGCATTTGTTTGACCCAGCTCCCCAGTGTCTGTATAGATCAGGTGCTTCAGCGGGGCTTTTTGGCACTTTTATCTAAAGCTGGTTCAATCGACTATTTGATTGAAGTGCCAAAAAGCCCTACTGAAGAATGCGAGCTGTACAGACATTGAGCAAGCTGGGTCAAACTGACACGATACCTCTTCTGGGCATGCGCTGTGCTTGGTGCAGGGGTTTGCCAAGCTTAACGCGCTGGGGTTTGTTTGTTTGTTTGTTTGTTTTGGGGGGGGTCCCCCTCATCTGTAAGCAGCCATTGATAGTAGTTTTTTCTGACACAAAGCTTTCTCACTGCATACTGTTCTGTTCTTTGAAGCAAGAATTACAAAAAAACAATCTATGCTTAAAGTAATTCTTTCCTTTGAGGACCCTTACATCTTTAAAATGATAAATCTAGGCATATGGTTCATTTCAAAGAAGTAATTCTTTCTGAAAAGGGCGGCAACTTGAGGCTACTTTAAAAATTTAGGTTAATTTTTAATTCCTATTGATGTGTACTGTAATACAATATTGTGCATCTCACTGCTGTCATGCTCCTAATCAGTCATTGTCAGCAGGGTTTCAGAGGCATGATGCTGAGATGGGAGTTATTTTTAGGTGCAAGTATGAAAACAAATTCTTATTCACACTTGTGTTGAACTTAATGCTACCTAGTTCCTGGCTTTCTCTTGGAATTCAGCTCCCATCCCCACTCCCCCAATTAGTTTAGATTAAAAGTCTGGATATGAAAAATTGATATTAGTTGGTGCTGCTAGGAATTAGTTGAAGGATGTGTGAAAATATTTTGCTCTTGTGCTCTTTTATATACTGCAGTTCCAGTCCTTCCACTAAAGTCCTACAAAATGTAAGCTTTTTGTTAAAGGAAAAATTGTATATTGTCACAAATATAGGGTAAAACAGATGTATTGATTTGGAAGACAATTAAGTCCCAGTAGTTGTCTAATGTGATATTTTTCATTGCTGTCTGCTTCTAGGTGAGCAGAACGTGGAAGGTGCTTGCAGAAGATGAAGTACTATGGTATAGGTTGTGCCAACAGGAAGGATACCTGCTTGATAACAGCATCTCTGATGGTTCCTGCTGGAAGCTTGCGCTTAAAGATTGTCGGGCCAAAGAACACACTTTAAGAACAAACTGGAAGGTAAAATGAAGAGATTTCTAGAATGGTACCCAGTGACGACTGTGCAGAAAGGTGGGAACCCAGCTCAGATCAGGCATTCTGCTGTTAATGAAATTTGAGCTTCTGTATTGCAGCCTTTTTAGCCAGTATAAGGTGTGAAAGCAACAGAGGGCTTCATGAACCTGTATCCCTATTCTTGAGGTGTTGTGTTCTGTCTTGTTTTCACGCTGGGGATGTGCACTGGTAACTTCTGTGCCTTCTGGTCATATAACCAACAGCTCTAGGGTTGTTTGCAGTGGATGTTTTTAAACATAGTCCTGTGGCCTTTACTTATGGGAAGAGTTCTCAGGGGAATCCATCTATTTGCAGATTGTTCTCTATTCTTTCTAGCCCATCCCCTGTCAGCTCTTAATATGTTGAAAGAGAGAGATCCTTAGTCTGTGGTGGCTTAGAGCTGTCCACTGAGCAGTTAATGTACATGATTCTTCTCAAGTGAATTAAGATAAATGTTCCTCCTCTAGCTGGTTAGTACAGCTTTGCTAAACAAAGCCATATTGATCTGTAGGGTGATAGTAAGTTGCTCTACCCCATCTTTAGGTGATGACAAATTTTGGAGTGGTACAGGGCATGTAGGGGAAAAATACAGGAGATCGTGGCTGTGAAACTTACAGTAGTGTGGTGGAAGGGAGGACTTGCAGAAAGGAGGACTTCACTTCCTTTAGCTTCCACTAACATGGGCAGGATAGCCATTTGATCCCTTAAAAAAGCACTAGTAGGAGAATAGGAAAGTGAATTTGTTGTTAGACAATCCTAGGTCTATACCAATATTATGCTCTTATATTTCCATGCAGAACCGTGTTGGAGCTGTGAGCCAGCTGCAGTATGAATTGGGCAAAGTTCTGTGCAGCGTACATTCTTGTGATGGAGTTGTAATTTCAGGGTACGTATACAATTATTTAATGCTTACATGTAAGGAATTTTCTGCATTGTGAACTCTTGCATGCTGCTTTTTGACTAATTAAAAAAAATCTAGACCGACATAATACGAAACAGTTAAATCTTCCAGCTGCAGTTCTCATCCAGGTTATAAGCACCACCTCCAAGGCAGAAGTAGTTGTAATTCTTTACTACAAGTCCTTCCAGAGTAGCCATATATATTTAAAAATCAATAAAAGGACACTTACTTTGCTAGCTTTGAGAGCTCAGTACCGAGAACCAAACAGATTTTTTTAAATAGTAAATAAAATTTGTTTTAGGAAGTTAAGGAAAGGTCAAATGGAAACAGCAAGAGTCCTGTCTGAATTCTCTTAATTTTTGTTATGTGCTGTAACACGGGTGGAAAAAATACAGCCCACAGGCCGGATCCAGCCCTCGGAGGGACTTTGTCCAGCCTGTGGCATATCCCTCAATCCCACTTGATCCAGGCGCTGTCTGGCCTGTGGTGCATCTCACTGCCCCCAAGTGCACAGCAGGGCTGGGGTGGCTCTGCAGCTGGGCTCCAGTCTTAGCTCCATGGGGACTAGTGGAGAACCTGCGCACACAACCCTAGCCGTGGCCCTGGCCTGGCTTGTCCTGGCTGCCCCTGACTGGAGCAGACCAGCGCACACAACCCTGACCCTGGGCTACCCTGCGCCTGTTCTGGACCTGCCCACCCAAGATAAGCAGTGGCAGCTGGGCAGAAGCTGCTTCTGGGTTTGGGGGAAAAGCAGGCGCCTGGGTTGTGCACTCAAGCTGCCCTGTGGCTCCTCTCTGCAGTGTAGAGGAGCCCCCATGCCCAGCAGCAGTTTCTGTCTGGCTGCTGCTCCTGTTCATCACAAGGAGGCTGGTTCAGAGCAGGCACGGGGGCAGGCTGGCATCAGGGCTGTGTGCACAGGCCCCAGCAGGTCTGGAGCTGGTCTGCTCCAGCTGGGGTGAGTCTGGAGCAGCTGCAGGTGGGTTGGGGCCTGGGCTATGCACGCAGGTCCCCGCCAGTCCCCTTGGGGTGAGGCTGGAGTTGGCTTCCATGGGGCTGAGGCCCCATGCAGCAGGGCTGCGCGCTCAGCTGCTGCTGGCCACTGGTGACGGTGAGGAGCTGCAGGGCACACGGGTTCCAGGCTGTTGCAGGGGGGAGCTTGGGGTGCAGACTGGCCCATGACTGCCTCCAAAACTGCTTGTGGCCCACGGGCCCAAATAATTGCCCACCCCTGTGCTATAGAAACATAGTATTCTTGTTTTATATAGAACCACAAGTATACCTGGAATCTTACAAAATATGATGAGACATGTCCCACCTAAAAGAGCTTGCAGTCTAAGACCAGCAAAACTCAAGGGGTTTTTGCACCAGGGTAGCTGCACCACTGCAAATTCATATTGATTTTACTGACCTAAAAATAACCTAGGAGCAACAGTAGTTTATATATTATACCATGGATGCTTACAGCTGAGTCACTTTCATGCACCAGCATAGTGTATTTATACTAAGAGCCTGCTCTGGTATCGGTCATTGGGACAGGACTAATTTTTACAGGGAAAGCCAAATATATTAGACAGTAAGGAACCACACATAAGAGTGTGGAGATAGGTTATACATGAGAATTCATAGATTTCCAGGAGAGATGGCAAGCATGAGAAACTTTCTGAAAGTGTGGGATACCGAAGAAGTGAATAGTCAGTACTGGGAGAGGAAAATGGAAGAGAGTAGGGTTTAACTTTAGGGACAAGAGAGTGGGGTGCAGCATAAAGTTTTGTGTTTGCAAGAGAGAAGCTGCATTAGTTTTATGTAGGCTTAGGTAAACCAACATGGTGAAACCTGTGGAAACACATAATTCAGATCAATTTTATGTAAACCTAGACACACCAGGACAAATTTTTGAGTATAGACAGGACCTAAGGGACAAGTTTAGAAATGTAAGAAGGTGCAATGTATTGAAGGCAGGAAAAAATTTTTAGTTTGACGTGGTGAAACAGTGAATAGGTACAAGGGGGATTATGAGGAGGCAGGAAGTTAATTTCAGCAGTGGCTTTTTAAATAAGCTAGAGAGAAGAGAGGATTGAAATGGGAGGCTGGAAAGTGAAGGCGTTACAGTAACCAATGCATGAATACAGCTTTCAGTAAGATGGCTAAAAAGAATGGGTAGACGTTCTGTTCAACATGGAAGCAGGGGTTTGAAAGGAGAAAGAACTTAATCTCATGTACCTACTTTGAAATGAGAAATGTGACACCTAAATTGAAACGTTGTTTACTTTCTGTATATAATTCAACATTGCCTGAAAAAAATGAACCTATTCTTTATATTGCATTAACATCAAGGATAAGTTTCATGCTGTAGAAACCTATAGGGAAATAGTTTTGTAAATACAAAATAACTGTTCTTGACTCAAAAGAGAAATTTCTCTCTCTCCCATGACAAGACAACTATTTTTCTTTACTTACTTCCTTGTCACAATGGGACTCTATTTAAGATACAGACCTGAACAGTCTTTTATTAAAGTTAATTTCTTCAAGTTTTGTAGCCACCCTTGTTATTCATCTGTCTTGAACTCCTATGCTACATAGTTGGTGATGATATTACTGTAACCATCCAACTAGATGCAGAATTTTAAATCTAGTAATGATTGGCCCTTTAGAAGAAGACACGCAAGTAAATAGAAATGGTGATATAAGGGCAGTTTGAGGACTTAGTCCTGTCACACTTTAATGTGTAGCGTTTTATGGAGCGTTTTATGGCAATGCTTTGTGTGACCAGTGTGTTTATGTATTGTGGAATTAGAGAAACATGCCCATAAAATATGTGACATCCACATTAATACTGAATGTTTCAACTGGTTATAGAAACGGTTGCACCGTGTAAATTCAGAGGACTCTTGCAAGTTCCCACTCATAATCAACTGTCTTTAAATTGCATGGCTGCTGTATGATCTGAAATTTAAATCATTAAGCGATAGGAACAGAAAGAGAATTTTAGGTTTAAACTCTTACCAGTCCTCCACAAGTTTTCTTTTTGTAGCTTGCTTCTCTGCTTTGTACTCTCCTATTCCCTCTCATAGCCTTCACCTTTACTTTTTTATATAATGCTATTGTTACTGCAGTCACTTGTCTGGCTTTGCTGTCATTAGCAGGACTCCTGCATTCTTCACTGCTGATGTAGAATTTATTATGAAACCACAGCTTGCTAGAGAACCATGTGCCTGCAGTCTGCACTTTCTTCAGTTCTATTTTTGAAATGTTTTCTTTGCAATGCTAGGGGATAGAAACTGAATGTAAGATGGTGCTGTTATATCCACCTAAACCAGCCTGAATTACCACTTTTCAGGTCAAGCTTGAAATCATTTCTTCCGTTTCATGGAATAAATAATATTAGCTGTAGCATCCAGCTAATAGGCCAGAGCCTTGGGTGCTTTCTGGCTGTTTTGCACTGCAGCGCTCCTGTTGAGTTCTGGCCATAAAGTCACAGGTGATGGAAGGTTCCCTTTAGTGCAAATGCAAAGGGAGGCACTCCTCTGATGGTATAGAGCCAAGCCTAGTTGTCACTACTTATTGCTGGCATAGAAGGAAGATATTATGTATGACTAGGATTCCACTCTGCACTGTCAATTCTTGGCTGCTGTTTTGGCTCCCTTGGGCTATACCAACTGACTTGTTAAAGTAGACCTCAGGTTGATGTACCTTTATAGGGATGACGCAACTCTATAGATAGCAGCCTATAGCATGGTGCTATCCTTATATCCCACACCTTGTGCAGTGTGTTCCTTGGTCTTAGCCAGTTATCTTCCCCAATATTTGTTCCAGGCTCCCAAATGCTACTTCCTGTATTTTTTTGGGTGTCAGAAGCCTCAGAAATGCATACATAGTTATGTCCTCAAGTTTTACTGGCCTCATCCTCTTCCTGGCATTTTCTCCAGTGTGCTATCAATTCACATGCAGCTGATTGAAAACTAAACATTTCAAAGCAAATTTAATTTAAAAATAAATAATGAGTCCCCCCTCCCAACTGTAATTATACTGTTTCATGTGCAATCCAATAAAAATGTGTGTTTATTTTTCCTGAGGCTGTTGCATTTTTTTTCCTGTGTGCAGCATTGGAGTTTTGCAGAAATCAGGGCATCTTTGTGATAAAATGAAATTCTACAGAGGTTATAAGGATTTGACTACATGTTTTAGACTACTGAGAAAACGTAACAAACTTAAGCAAGGTTCAACTTAAACTCTATAATAGCATAAGTCTTAAATGGCTGTGAACATAATTATAATCCCTGAATCTTGCATAGTTTTCCAAAAGAGAGTCAAGATCACTCTACCAATCACATGCAGATTCTGATTCTTCCAAGAGGTCCAAGAACTGCTCAGTTGATTTAAAAAAAATCACACTTTTTTTTAAATTGAGACAACTGAGGCTGTTTGCCATTTGTAAGGTGTCCTCATCTTCCAGTCTTGGCATTGTTTTCCAAGTGTCCTATCTTCTATGCTCTGCTTTTTTTTCAATCAAGGGAAATGGGTCTTTGGGGGTCTACAGTTCTCATTTCCTTCTGAGTTCAAAAAGATTTTATTTCAGCGAGCCTTGGCTTGGTATATTGATGTTTTTGGGTCTTTTCTTATCTTTCTTTGAAGTGCAGTGTGTTTGTTTAAATGTTTTATTAATTCTTGCAGCAATAAATAAAACAAGATAGGCATACAAGAAAGTAGCTGCAACTTACTATTTAGTTTAACTAACAATAAAGGAATATGCTTTATCAACTTCTCATAATGAGAAGAAGGTACTTAAATAGGCTGGATACATTGAAGTATCTGGTTGTTGGAATCAAACCATTTTAACTTGCAGTATTGTACTTAATGGCATTGTGCTTTCAAATTTGTCATAAAAATATAATGAATCCAGTGATCAATATTTAGCTGTTGTATTGTTTCAGTAGTACAGAAGTAATTTAATAGCTGAGGTTAACCAAAGTCAATTTACTTCTGGGTGTAAATATAAGTAATCTGTTAGATGGAATGATTATGTCGCTAATCCTGAAAACACTTAGGCACATGCTTAGCCTAAATGTGAATAATTCTGGTGACTTAAGTGGGTCTTATGTACATGAAGCTAAGCATATTGATAACTATATGCAGGGAGTGGATTGTTAAAAAAAAATTGTAAAAGATTATATTAAAACCTATTTTGTTTGATGAAATTTGAATTAGCACTTCAACTGCTTTGAAACATTAACATTCAGAACACTACATGTTGCCCGTTCTTATGTGATCATATCACCATGATCTAATAAATACAGTCTACATGATTTATATTTGTTCCAGCACGTCATGAAAATGAAATAGTGTATCTTCATTTTGCTTGCTGTAGAGGATTTTTTTTAACTTTGCTGAAAGAGAACTTGTACAGGTTACAGATGATCAGTTCTAAGAAGGTAACTTCCTATTTCAAATTCTGAACTGTGATGTGTAAAAGAGGCTTGAATAAACTCTACTAGCCTGCCCAGGTTTGTTTTGGAACCTGTAGTCATTGTAATGGAACTCAAGGAGTTAGAGTCTTACTTTGCGTTCTTGATATGAAGATGGAAAACATGGTCTCTGAGGCCGCTCCCTGTTTGGGGAAATCCATCACTTATTTCCCTGCCTTCTACATTTTCTCCATCCTGCTGCCAAAACCTAAACCAGAAGATGGCAGAATATCAAGGATTGATTTAGCGCAACTTGAGCTGCAAGCTGAAGGTGGCTGCTAACATCTCCTCTTTCTAAAAGAGCCTTGTGTTTATGGCCTGACATCAGATAATTCAGTCTGGCCTGTGTGCAGAGCATCTTGTGTTTATCATTAAAGTTTTATTCAGTGGTTACGATGCTTGTTTTCTGGGTCAGACCTTGAATCCCTTTTCATTTGAGACAGTGGTGTTTGTGGTTACCTCACTCCCAATCAATGTTGTATACACCAGCCTTTCTACAGTTACATGTCTCAAAGGATCCTCTTAAAGAGACACTGACTTTCCCCATGTCCATCTTAAACACTATTGTAGTTTATATCTATATCTATATATATCAATATATATTTAAAAAAATCAAAACCAACCTAAGCATCTTATAAATTGACATAAAAGATTATGTTCATAGTACCTAAATACATCAGGGTTCAATGTAGCACACTTAGTGAAAAGAACTGCTGCAGAGCCCTTCCGTAGCAACCTCTAAAAGCATTCATCAGACTCATCTAAGTGAGTGGCTGTCAAAGTTTTTAGACTCAAGCTCCCCTTCAAAACTTTTCATAATTATAGTGGCATTCCATTTAAAAATGAATATCACTATATTATGGATAATGTACTATAAACATAGTTCTTTTATGAATTAATGTCTTATTACTTGGTTATATAATTATACTACATTTATCCCAGTATTTTCATGCTGCTGGTGGGGAGTGCCCCGTTGCTCTGCACGGCTTAACACATGTTTGCTCCCAGTGCAACAGTGGATTTTCCCACACACGGCCCAGGTCACGAATGGGGTTTGGGAGCTGCTAGGCCAGGCTCTTCCTTTAGTTATCCCAAGGCAATCCTCCCTGAACTCCAACCCTGGGACCCTAATGAACAGAGCCTGGGGGTGCCCAGCTGAGAGGGAGGAGGCACCAGGCTGCACATGCAACATGTGGGGAGTGCTGAGGGCATGGGCAAAAGGATACAAGGCTTGGAGAGGGAAGGGGACAGGTCAAGGGTATGCTTACTTCTGCTGCTGTAATGTAATGCCATGTGCTTTGCTTCACAACAGTAACACCCTAGGAGATAGGTGTGACTACTATCAGATGGAACTGCCCCATGTCCCTCACCTTTTAAGAAGCATGTTGGAGTCAAACCAGAATGAGCTGCTGCAAAAGCAGTGTGCCTGCGTGCGTAATGTAATGCAGACAGCCGCACCACTCAGCTGTATCCGTTTCTCAGTTTGGCACTGATGCACCTCCTGAAAACAGCCCACTGTGGCGGCGGTGTTGTGATACCCCCGGCAGGTTCTCAAGGCACCTCAGTTGAGATCCACTGACCTAAGATAATGCGCACCTACCCAGTAATGTTAGCGGTAGTCTCTTTACTTCATCCTCTTAACATCTACCCTGCTGAAGACGGAGTCATTTATTAATCTGCCCATTTTGATAGCAGAAAGACTCAAAGCCCTACCTGACAAAACTCATTAGAACTGGGGTATTAATAATTGATGTTGCCAACAATTACATTCAGTAAAGTTTCAAGAAATGAAATTGCTTTCTTGATGGAATAACTATTTTTTGCTGTCTGACTGGTTCAAACTTGAATATTCAGGTCCAGATGTCTTTGAAATACATTACATGCTCCATTCAACTGCCACATCCATGTTAATGGTCACTTTGCTGTGTTGCTCCTTCTTCAAAATAACAACTGAAGCACTCCAACCTTTCCTTTATCTCTTATTATGAGATGTTGATCCATGAGCAGTCTAACACTCTGTGTCTATGGAAGTGTGCTTCCTTTGCTGCTGTATTTATTGTTGCTGTACATAACTGAAAACGCTCCAAATCAAGAACACTAGGGAGAGCTGTATTCAGAGAGCTCAGAAATGAGGGGTGGCCTCTGACATTTTAAGTTTCTTCATGTGGGAGAAGAAAGAGTAAAATGCTTTCTATCTTGCATCTTTTACATGTGCTCACATGTCTTTTTGATGTGTAGCACAGAGTCTGATCTGATTTCTGCTGCCTACAAATCCTACTGCCCTTAGAGTCAGGGCTTAGAACCTACCCCACATCCTGGAGTGTTTTTAATTGAAGACTAACACATGTAAAGCTTACATGAGCTGGCTGTTTAGACGTTTCTCCCCCTCCCTGCATGGCATCCATTCCCACTTAGATTGTTTCTTGCCTTAGGGATGCTTCATTTTTATCTTCTTTAGTTGGTGGGGTGAGGAATAATGGAACTTGTCTACTCTGGATGCCAGGGTAAGTCAGCAGATTAACACTTTTTCTCCATGCAGGGCAAGAATGCACCTGGCACAAATGGTATTGCCTCTTTCATTAGTAGAGATGAAATAAGAAGCAAAAGGGGTGCTCATTTTAAACTCATAGAGCAGTAAGGCTGGAAGTGACCTCAGCTTATCATCTAGTCCAGCCCAGGACCAAACCTGTGACCTTGGTGTTACTTGCACCTTGCTTGAACCAACTAAATTAAACCACCCTGCATGACTTGTTCCTGACTGTGGCAGAATCCTGCTTTTGTGTGAAAAAACTTCCTGTCGAGAAGTTTTGCCAGAACTATGGTTTAGGTCATAATAAATGGCATACAAATGCTATGAGAGTGAGATCTGCTGTATTTTCTTTCGCAAAGGTAAGCTCCCACTTGGGTTCCTCTTGGTTAGAAGTGCAGATGGCATTAAATAAAGATGGGGCTTTTGCCTTTTTTAGTTGCTTAGTTATGTAAGAAGTTAGCCCAACACATTTAGAAAACACTTTTCTGCACTTTTTAATACTTCAACTCTGGGTTAACTTGGTTTTGCTATAGAGTTTACTGGGTTACGCAGGCTATATATACTGTGAGGATGCCAACAATATTAACTAGCCATTTAATCCAAAAGAAAAAAATGGAAGTTTTAAATTGACTAAAAAATCCCTTCCCTTTGTAATTACTTAACTTTCACACTCCTCTGGTGTGATACCACCATTTCAGTGGTTCTTTCTCAGGTAAGGCAGAGCCTAAATGTAAAAATAAAACAAAAAGATGTATGAAGGAAGCAAACACACAAGTAACACTTTCATGACCTTTTCCCTCATAGTAAAAAAGAGGGAGCGGGGGTTGGAATCTGAGCTTAATATTGCATCTTTTGCAGGTCACCTTTTAGGAAAGCTGAAAACAGATGACATCATAAGTTCAGCAAGGGCAGATTACAAAATATATGAGGTAGGTCAGGTTACACAAAGTGACAAGTGTATTCTCTTCGCTGCCACCTAGTGAAAAAGAGCCTGCAGGTGAAACCACCAGGAGAAACTTGAAACTGGCTCTTTTAGAAGCTCCCCCTCAGTTTTTTCTGACCATTAAGCTATTGGTTTACCAAAAGCTCTTATCACGTATCAAGGTGCACAGTGCTGTTTTGAGACTCTTTATATACTTAATGAAGCCAGTATGCCAAAACCTGCAGTAGTTCACTTTGTTATACAAAGTCCAGTTTTCTATTGTTGTGTTGTTGGGTTTTTTTGGAGAACAATTAAGACAAGAAGCAACTTCTGTCTCCCTCTTAGAAAACAACTGCCCACCTCCCAAAAGAAACAGTTTGATAACAGCTAATAATTCAGATATTGCATTTTTAGACTGTAATAACTTGATGCCTATGGGCTGTTACAAGTACTGCTTTTAATTTCAGCTAATACTGTACTGCTTGTTTTGTGCAGTGTTGGGCTTTCCATAATACAAGAACACATCTCTTCATATATTCTAAACTGAGCTGTCTTCTCCACACCTGAAGTCTGAAGTTGTTTTATACCACCTTACATTTTTGTCCTCTTTCAAATAATTTTGCTGAAGTGTCGAGGGCCATCCTGCTAATGTTAGAGCAGCAACTATGGTTTTGGTGGCTGTGTGGCACTCTAGTACTGTTAGTTAATTTAGCTTTCAGGATACTTTTTTTTTCAAACCAAGCAAATGTGATATTGGAGGACAAAACTCGCACACGACACAAACCTACCATCTCCATCAAAAATTCTGTTTCTCTTTGGATTTAAGAGAGGATTAATAATCCAAGTTGAGATTTAAACATGCTCCCAATTTTTTTCAAAGGCAGAAACGTATTCAGTTTTGAACGTGACTATACATGGCACACCTAACCTTTAGTAATTCTCTTCACTTCTCTGATTTTTAGTTTGCTGAAAAGCTCTGGGGTGCAGTATAAGTTTTCTGTTTTGTTTCCCCTCCTTTGGAGCAGCAGTTGCATGCCCTTCATAAATTGAAAAGTTGTTTAATTTCACTATAGCTTCTGTAACTATTAGTGCCTGCTCTGCTGAAATACTATTTTGCTACATCTGGCAGTGATTTGCAACAAAAGAAATACATGCCTTCCCCAGCAGCACTCTGTTGGGTATTGTTAACCTCCATTTTCTTGGGGTTGGATCAAAGTGATGCCTACAATGAATTTTCTGGATTCAGTGTCTCGCACTCACTACTGTGATTGCCAAAAATGGCTTGTATCCATAATTTGGCCATAAAATAAAATCTTGGTCTTGAATAAATGACAAGCTACTCAAACTAACAGCAGGATCAAGTCATGTACACTAAAAATGAGAAGGGGCATTTAATTTGGTCTCCCAGTTGCATGATTATTTCAAAGGCTGTTTTTGTTTTGTTTCCCCCAACCTTCTGCTTTGTCTAGTATTGATTTACATGGCAATTTTCCATCACTCCTCTTACCATCAGAAAGTTTTTCCTGATATTCAGATCATATTTCCCCACCCACACTTTTTTTTATAAATACATTTTTCATACTATTCTAGTTATACTCCCATATCCTATCCTAAATGATTCCTCTGCATCCCTGATATTTACATCCTTTAGATGTTTGTAGGTCACTTGCACGGGCCTTGTGGAAGCGATGAAGCTTTTGAAGGATTTGAGTAAGCAAGGCCTTATGTGGATTAGCATGTTTAACTGAGGCTCCCCCGCCCCCAAAAAACCAAAACTGTACACAAGGGTCTATTGACTTGGATACCTTGATTAACTTCATGAAGGACTGGTTAGTTGCTGTTGCTGGAATAAAGATGAAAGATTTGAGATGTTCGATGCACCAAGATAGTACAAAGTGCTCATTATTATTTTACTTGCTTATCAACAGGCACCTGTTTAAATTTCTGAGCTCTGATTATGGATCACTACTTGAGCAAAATTCCTACCGACTTCAATAAGAGTGGTGACATTGTAAGATTTTCATAATCAGATCTTTTGAGTATTAACAGATGGTCACTGACTGCCTGAAACAAAGTTGTTGGGTTTTTGTTTTGTTGATCACCACAGGTACCTGGAAACAGAACAAAATTTGCCTTCTGGAAACTAAAACTAACTGTGAAGTAAAAGTTTTCCCCATCTCTCATTTTTTTTTCTTGCTACATATTTCAAAGAATTGTGAGAATAATAAATTGATTTTGGAGCCTCTTTATTGCAGATGTTTGGTGTTAAAAAGTAGCAAGTTTCTCTGGAATTATGTAGAGGTTTCCCTTGCTTTATGCGGGTTCTGTATGTGCGAATTCGCTCTTATGTGATGACTCTTTTTATACCGAAAATTCGTTACATGTGAGGTAAATTCAGTCTTATGCGCTAGGTGTGGTGGAAGCCTGCAGTCAGCTGCTTTGTACAGTGCATTGTGGGAATGACGCTGTAGGCCAGGGAGCAGTGCCATGTGCTGTCTTTTCCCCTCCCCCAACAACCTCCTGGCCCTGCTCATGCCCCTTGCTCCCCACAACGCCCAGGGTTGGGTGCGGGGCTGTCCCTGGGCCAGGGTCTTCATAGTGGCACCACCCTCATGCCACCCCTCACGTGCAGTGCTAGTAGGTGCGGGGAGAGAGATCCCGCTGTGGGTATGGCAGTGGAGGCGATGGAGGCTGCAGCGAAGACCTGCAGCCAGGGACGGACTCGTGCCCCGTGCCCCTTCCTCACCCCCCATCCCCGTGCCAGCGCCACACATGAGGGTAGCACAGCTGTGAAGCCCCTGGCCCAGGGACAGCCCCACACTCGGCTCCTCTGCAGCACCAGCCCCTGCAGCCCAGCCTAGTCCAGCCCCATCAACATGGTGGGCCAGGAGCTATGAGCCATGAAGTCACCTGGCAGCAGCACCATACTATCTGCTGTTGGTGAGTACCAAAATTGTCTTGTAACAGTGATAGAAATGGGCCTAGGGGTCAGTCCAGTTGAGGTCTTGGAACATCTCCCTATTTGTTACATTGCAAAGTAGGTTCCCTTCATGCGAATTTGAGTTGTTGCGCTGTTTTCTGTTAACACACGTACAGCATAAAGCAAGGGAAACCTGTACTTGGAGTAGTGTACCTGACAAGTTTATATCAACACACTGTTGCTATAGAAAATCAGTGACAGTTGGTCCAAACTATTTCATTGGAAAGATTTTTTTCCCCCCTGTAAGTACTAGGGACACTGAAGGAAAACAGAATCATGGACAAGTAGGGCTGGAAGGGACTTCAGAAGGCCATCCAGTCCAACTGCTTCCTCAAGGCAGGATCATCCCTGTCTAAACCACCTTACACAAATGTTTGTCTAAGGTTCCTAAAACACTGAGACCAGCCCTCATGCACAACTAACTACTAGGCATACTGTCTGAAAAATCACAAACATGCTCTAATGTGTTACAGGTAAAGCAGGGGGATAATGGCACTCAGTGTTTGCTTGCATTGATGCCATGGACTGCATGACTGAACTTTCTGTTTTGAAAATTCTCCTATTAACAGGTTTTTTTTTTCCTTTTGTGTATTTGTCAGCTTACATATTAGTTGCAGTTGTACTTTGCACAAACTCTAATTAGACAGCCATCAATACTGGGGGCCAAAGGCTTACTAACAATGCAACTGTGCTAGCAGTGTCTTAATTGGTTGAGTATAATTGTCATTAGGCAACGATAAAGACATCTGGGGCTCTGGAGAGAAATCAGCCTTCCTCACCCCTTCCCCAGATTTGTTCTGGCTCTTGCTATCCAATTTAGTTAGGCTTTTTTAGTCGGATTTTGTTTTTGTCCAGCTTTTCATTGTTTTCCCTCACATGAAATTGTCTGCCTCTTCAGCACCACTTCATTAGAACAGTGCCTGGCTCCCACGTGTCCAGCTCCTTCCACGTTCGCTTTGCGTTTCAGCGCCCACTGCTGAGTCAGCCTGGAATGTGAGCAAAGACAGGCCATGGGCTTTCTTTGTAACTCCTTTCTTCCACTTTCACCACCAGAGAAATGACTGAGAAAATGATTTACCTCCTTAGAGCTATTAACTGTAAAAAACAGTTAAGTTACCATTTCTGTAAGCAGGTATCTACAAAATTGCTCAAGTAGAGGTGTCAAACTCACCCTGAGCCAGATCTGGACTGTGGGTCTCCTCCCAGGCCAGATTCATGGAGCCAGCAGGAGCTGCAGTGAGTCTGGGAGTGGGCAGCAGTGCAAGCCAGGTATTGAGTGGCAGAGTGGGTGGGGGAACAGGAGTAGTGCTAGGGGAGGAGTGGGCAACAGTGGGGTAAATGAGAGCTGCATCTGCAGAGCCATTGCTTGCCTCCCTGCCACCAATGGTGATATCCATCAGGGGTTTAGGGACCCCAAATTCTGCAGCAGGGTATGCTCCAGTGGCCACCCCCCACCAACTTCCGTAGCTTGCCAGACTATTGGCAGGTCAAATGTAATGGTTCCGTAGGCCAGATCTAGCCCACTGGTCATATATTTGACATCACTGCTCTAGTAAAATTAGTCATGGTTGTTTTTCAGTTTGACTGTAACGTGCTGTCGACAGCCTTGACAAAGTTACTTAAGCATAATACAGTTCATAGTTAAAATGCAAACAAATAATAGTCCCTCCTTAATGAACTGTTTCAAAGGTTAATGTTTGCAAAATTTAAGTGCAAGTGTTAATTGTTAGTCCGTTAAAACAGGTTTATTTACCCAAATCCATCATGCCAGTGTTTTATATAGTAACTTTCTTAAGGTTTATTACAGGAATGGTTTTTCAGAGTTATAACAACATTGCCAAAAAGAATAACTGAGCATATATATAGTCACAGAAATATAAAAGCTACAAACAGTACAATAGCGAAAGAGAGACATTAAGGGAATGTCTTTAGTGATATATATGTTCAACTTGGAAGTTGTCTTCACT
Source organism: Crocodylus siamensis (assembly GCF_052110815.1). Lineage (NCBI taxonomy): Eukaryota > Metazoa > Chordata > Crocodylia > Crocodylidae > Crocodylus > Crocodylus siamensis. Next base: position 52,968,113 of record NC_143403.1, read on the forward strand.
GGCCAGGGCCACAAGAAAAGCATTTCCTCATCTGTATTATACCTTGTACTTTGTAGCTTGCAGCAAAGCTTTTCATATTGTGCTGCACTGTTTTTGTGCAAACCACTAAGATGTATCCCAGGTTCACATGCAAAACTCTTCTGGGGTGTGTTTATAGACTCTGCTCATGGGTAATAAAGGAATGAGCTGCAGAAGGGTCAGAAGTCAGCAGGAGGGAATTGTGCTGCTCATGTACTCCATGTGCATGAGGCTTGCAGCACTCACGGACTCCAAACTCTCTTCAGAAAGGGGAGGGCCAAGAAGTAAGTGGGGCCAGGGTGAATCTTGCATCTGGAAGCTCAGCAGAGCTTCTAGGGTTGGTCTGGAGTATTGCTGGGGTTTGAATTTAGGGATTTACAGTATAGATGGTCAGTAGGTATGGACTTGAAGATCACCTTAAGGTTGAAGCTAATGATAAATGTAGCCCCTTCCCCACCCTTCTCCAACTGCCATGTGAGCAGCACAAGCTACCCACCTGAAACCCACCAGGGCTTCCACTGCATTCCCACCCCAGAGACTCCAGTCACGGCTGCCATAGCAGCTGGAGCAGTGGAAGCAATGGGCACTGGGCACGAGCCTGGGGGCTGCGTGTTAACTCCTTGCAGGTCAGATGCAGCCTGTGGGCCACCAGTTAGATGCATCAGCCTGTAGCATTTAAAAGAAGGATTTTCCAGGGTCGTTGAATATTTCAGGAGGTGGCGAGGTAGGTGAGCAAGCATTTTCTTGAAAAAGATTTCTTGCCAACATCGGCATGACTGGAAAGTCATGGTGTGGGGTGCTGACTGGATGCTTGGTGTGTCAGGTAAATAGTTTGGGGAAAAATCCTTGCAGCATTTGGAATAAGAGGATGGACAGGGCGTGGGTTATTTGAAACAATCCAGAAATGCATTGTGAGTAGACACTGCTATTTGAAGATGGTGGGATGCAGATATATCGACTTGTCTACCGCTCTAGCTTAGGAGACTTGTTTGGTAATCTTATTTTCAGTGAAGTATGTATCTGAATGGCCGTTTTTAAGGAATGGGTGTTGATACTGGTTGTGCCAAATTTCATTGAAACTGGTGAGTATAACTGCTGTCTTTCATTTAAGAGAAGTGTAAGAGACAGTCAAATCTGTCACTGCCCACAACAAAAGCACATCCGAGTCCAGTCATCAGTTAGAACTGTCTGGATTGGGAAGCTTTGCTGAGTATTTTTTGGTAGTGAGGAGGGAAGAGAAACAGAAGTGTATAGAAAGAGATGACTGAAAACAAGACACAGCATGGACACACATATTTTGTGACTCTGAGACATGCCAAGAGAGAGCTTTTGGACCAGGGTCTTGGCTGGAAGACGGTTGGAACTACAGGCAAAGGGATTGTGTCTTGTTCTTTGATCCCTCCTGTGTTCAGGGAAACAGGACTTGGGTAAATGTTTGTAAATAAACTGTTTCCATCATCAGTTTCTTCTAACTGGAGCAGTCTGCATGTCCTAGAATTTCGGCGAGCAGTCTGGGTCAAAAGAGGTACAGCTGTATGTATTTGTTACCAAATTTGACCAATGAGAACAGTGGGCAGAAAACAGCTGAATGCTGCCCATATAATAGAAAATAGCATCTCTTTATTGTTCTATTATAAATCAACTAGAATTTTTTCCCCTAGCGTAAAAGTGCACTTGTCATCTTTGTCACCTTTGTTGGCAGTCTCAACAAACAACCAGACAATAGGTTTAGAATTACTACACCTGGTCTCTGATAAAGGACTTGATTATATAGGTCAGTTCAGCTTCAATCATCAAAACTATGTTTGCTCAAGAAACCTTAAAAAGTATTTGAAGTTTGTCCAAAAGGGCCCACAAAAACATTTATTACAGGGGTGCCAGTGTTCACACGGGACTGCACTCTGGCCAGGGTGATCCCTTCCAATTCTGTCATTCTGTTGAAGGTGGCATGCTTTAATTGGGTATGTTATAATAAATGTATCATTTGGGAGCCTGTTGTACACTCTGCACCACATTCTTCTGCCACTTGCCTTGCTGTAAAAAGAAATTGTTTAAATAGAAAGGAAGAATTCCTGTTCCTTTAAAATTTTTGAAAGAACTATGGGTTTTACAGACAGAGTGCTGCCTTTTACAATAGCATTAAAAGAAAGCTATAGTTTTAAAAACTCCTTTGGACACTAAAAGCTATGTAATTTTACAGTTAAGGATCCAATACCAATCAGCCCTTTGCTTTTTGTTATGTGTGGTGGCATGTTCTGAGCTTTGGAGCATTCCCTTTGTATGTTCTGTAGCGAAGGTAGGCAGAGCTCACAAAAATATCAGATTCTTTCTCTCCTGATAGTTTCACTTAAGCCTTTTAACTCCCATCCCAACCCTCATGGTTGTTTTTTATACTCCCCAGTCTGAATAAATGCCAACAAATATGCTTATGTGTAATGGTATATACTGTTGCTTTCTTCTGCTCATCCTGGGGGTGAATATTCTGCTGCACAATGTTATCAATTCTTAACATAATGTGTTTCTCTTAAAGCCTTAATTTCCTGAGTAAATGTGATTCTAGGACAATCTCTGGTTCCTGTTAAAAGAGGAAAAACAAGATTTTTTGTCTTTGTGGCTGAGGAGATGCGCGTGAAACTATGAACCCTACCTGTGCAGGCACGTGAAGGGGAATGAAAAGCATCTCAGAAATAATGACTCCCAAAATGTCATGGTTGCAGGGGGACAGGGGGAATTCAACTTGTGGCATGTTCAGGGGGTGACAGCAGAGCTGTGCAAATTACTGTTTTTAGTGGTTTTGTGACAAAGCTGAAAAATCAAAAAAAAATTATTTTGAGTCAATCTGGAATAAAAACAGTTCATTTTTAGATGAACTGAAAACAGCCCATTGAATTAAATGAAACATATGAAACAAAATGAATTAAAATGTTCTGTTTTGTTTTGGGCATTTTCAACTTGTTTTTAATAAATGCACTGGAAATTTGGAAATGAAGAGCTAGAGTCAGAGGATTTGGATGTTTTTTCACTGAACTGAGGAGGAAAAGGTGCCCCTCCATAACCACCAGTGTGTATCAAACAGCACTCGGGCAGAGTACCAAAGTTCATGTCCCTTTTTTCTGTGATCCACAGCACAAATTATTCCCTGACCACCAAACTCTGTGGTTCTTTCTTGCTGTTTCAGGCCCAATAAATATTTGTTGAGCAGTTTGAACAGGAGAGATTTAGGAATTTACCCTCCAAAGTACTTTATGGTTCAGAAGCAAGAGTATTCTCTGATGGGGGAGCAAATTCAAGGTCTCTGGGCTTCTAGTCAAGTGCCTGAACCATAAGCCTATCCTTTATCTTAGGACTGTCTAACTGACAGCCTGTGGAGTTAATTTGTAGCCCTCCCTCCGAGCTCCCCCTGTACTTTGACAAGCATTGGCTGGGGTCTGCATTCTACTCTTATCCTTCCACTTCCTGCCTCTGCCCCAAGAGGTGACTCGGAGCTGCGCAGTTTAGCATGAGAGTCTATAGCCAGGAAGCTCAGGGTGAGGCCAGGGTGCCCCTGCATGTGTAGTTCAAAGGTAGAGGTGCCCATCTGAAGTATAGCCTGGGGGACCTCTAGCTCATAATAGTGCTGCCTGTGCAGCCCTTGCTGGTACAGTCCATAGGGTGTGTGGCCTTGGGTAGTTTTTCATTTGTAAAAACCCTATCTGGATCTGTGCTATAATGGAAAAAGAAATAGATGCTGTTTTACAGCTTTCAGAGTTGCAGACCTCCTGTGACCACATTAAATGCCTAAGTACGCCATTCATATGTTCTTTCCACCTCAAATTGATAGTGCTCTTTGACCAGTAGTAGAGGGAGCTGATACATAGGATAAGTCATTTTATGTTCTTTCTGCACACTTGTTTCATCTCTGTTCTGCTTGTATACATGCACACACATACTTAGTTTTATGTGAAAAAGTTGGCCAAGAGCTCTAAATACACTAGGAGGCATCCAGTACTCTTCCCAACTCTTTCCCCCACCCCCTTTTTTTGGTTCTGTGGTTAGTGCCTTTAAAACATGCTTTCTGAAATCAGGTGTGGCTAGTGTAGTTTGCATTTTGTTGCTTTGTCAAATGAAAATAAAAGCAGAAACGACATGTCTCGGTGAGAGAGCATTCCATGAGAAGTTAGCATTGCTTGTATTCTGAAAGCAGGACTGAATTATATGAGCAAAGCAAATAGTCTTCAGGAGCTTAGTCAAATTTGCATGGATAAGGAACATGCATTAATTCTCAGTATAGTGTAAAAACCTATTGCCAGTAAACTTTCATTTATTGTACTTCCAAAGAGAGGAATTTCAAGGCAAAAGGTTAATAAACTGCGGTCTAGGTTTTCTTAAGTTATAGCCACTACTACTTGTATTATTTCCCTGTACCCTACTCTCCTTGCATCGTTTCTAGAAAGTTAACATATGTGGTTGGTATCATTTATAACTACAATAATAAGAATTACTGTAAAAGGCTTATTTCTTGGCTGCTTCCTTTAATGTGCCGGATTCTGTACTCAACAGTGTAAATCAGGAATAACTCTACTGAAGTTGGTGGAATTATGTTGATATAAATCCGGCGTAAATAAAAGGAGAATTAGAGATACCTTTCTATGTTGTAGTGCCATAGATCTAAGCCTAATAAAATCCACTGAGTGGTGTTTAATTCTCTTCTCATTTCTTTCCTCCCCACTGAATCTTCTCAAAAATATTTTTGGAATCAATAGCATCCTTCTCTTCCAGATATACATCAGGGGATGTGAGGTTGTGGGACACTCGCACCTGGGACTACACAGCCCCCATCCTGGAATCAATGCATGGCGCTGCTGAACCTGGACCACAGCCATATGTCTCCTTTGTGAGGATAAACAGCTCTCTGGCTGTAGCAGCTTATGAGGATGGTAAGTAACCATAACTCTCCTCCCTATTTAAAAAAAAAGGCTTTACAAAAATGAAGCAGCTGTGCTCAGCTTTTTGTGTGTCTATAATCCTGTATACACACACACACACTTGCTTTTATGTGAAAAAGTTGGCCAATAACCCTAAATGCATTAGGAGGCATTGGAACATAGCACCCATTAAAACTGATGTTTAATTCCTATTGGAACTGCTGCACAAGGTTTGAGTGCCAGCCTGTGGACCAGCCAAGCCATCTTAAGCAAATAACTTGTTTGCTATAAAAATATTAAATATTCTTCCTTCAGCTTGGTTTTTCTTAGGGTGCCCTGAGGCAAGTTTATGATAAGCTTGCAAAGCTTGCTTAACAAAAACCTAGATTCTCCCTTCTGGTTCCTTGCATAAAGTATACATAGGGTATATACATAGAACTTTTTCTTTAATGTTGCTTTAATTTGTAGTGCTTTGGGGTTACAGTACATTATTAACAAAGAAAGCCTTCTTTTTGTAAGCAACGTGTTGTTTTTGTCATGTTTCCTTACTGATAGAAATACCGTATTTTCTTACACACTACATGTCTCCGAATATAATACAAAGCTTATTTCTGAAAGGCACAATGACAAAGAAAAGATTTTTCCAGAGTTATGGTCACATAGAGTGGGAACAGGCCCTAATCTTCAACTGACTCACCCTTTCTCTCCTGCTTAACTAGAGCTGAAACCCTAGCTGTTGCTGAAGACTTGTCTCCAAGGGTGGATCTCTGATTTTGAAAAGATCTAAGACAGGGGTTCTCAACCTTTTTCTTCCTGGGGCCCCCCACAGCATGCTATAAACACTCCACGGCCCACCTGTGCCACAACTGCCCAGCTCCCCAGTCTTGCCCCCGTGACCCCAGGTGCAGTGAGTAGGGCTTGGCAGCAGAGAGCCCTGGGGCCCCACTCACCTGAGCAGTAGCAATGTGGAGCCTCTCCCGCCTGCAGTGGCACCCTCAAGATGGCCTGTCCCCACCCCTTTCTTGGGACTCACCTCAACCCTGCGGGGGCTGAGGCAGCTCCTCCCCGTGCCGGGTCAAGCTGGGCGGACCCCCTGAAACCTGTCCATGGCCCCCCAGGAGGCCTTAGACCCCTGGTTGATAACCGTCAAGCTAAAGAGTCTCCAAGGCTCTGAAATTGGAGGAGATGGATCAGAAGCAGCTAACAGCCAGCAAAAGCACTCTAAGGAAGCCTGGCTTGATTAGTGGAACTTCAAGACCGTTAAAAAGGGGAGACAACTGTTAACACCGCGGGGGTAAAGAACAATGAGCCCTTAAATCAATTGACTCTTTGAGCTACCTGAATAATAATGCAACAGCTGTTGCACTGTGGAGCAGAAATCAAAGCAGGATGCTTCTATCCTAGTCAGAAAACCAACTTCCTGACTTAATATATGCATCCCAATTTTGGGGGACTTATTAGGGGGAAGGGAGAAAACGTGCATGTTGCATGTGGGAAAATACGGTAAAAATTGTTTAGCATGCAAGTGAAAAGGTATAACATTTAGGCTATACCAGAGATAATACAGAATCAAGAGGCAAAGAGTGACTAGAACAAGGAGATAGGGTGACAGTTATTAAAAAGGAGAGGCTTGGATAGAGTAAATTTATGTAGTCAGGATTCTATTGTGTCCCAAGCAAACCTAAATCCTATTCATATCCTCCAATACATAATTTTTGTGTTTTGATAGCAAGAAGTCCTTTTCTTTTTATCTGTTTAAATCAAAACTTTTTAATATTCCAGAACTACTGTATTGGTGCTGATTATGATGCAATGTAATATTATCAGCTGGCAGAAAAGAAAATACACTATAGCAGTCAAATATATCAGAGATTCAGATCCATAAATATTAAAATAACATGATCAAAAACAACCAATCTCTACAAAAGTAACAAAGTATTCTGATTACAGAGGGGTTGATTTTCAATGTAAACTGTGCTACAGTTGTTTGCTGTCACTGGAGATCATTAATGCAAAGTTTCCTCATTATATCCATTTTTTTATTAATCTATATAAATTGACCCTGGTTATCAGAGTCATAGATTATTTCAATACACAATGCTAGCTTTGGCTTTGGCTTTCTAAATTTAGCAGGCAACAAAGAGCAAAGCTCTCTGCTTTTATATTAATTTGTCTTGTAGTCTTTCTCTGACAACAGCTTTAATAAACTGTTTTTTCAGGGTCCTTGTTTTGAACTGTATGTTGTAATCTAAGTGTAACGAACTGATTTTAATAAACTGATCTGTTTTAACTTTGCTGGGTACATTATTTAAAGGGCTTTGTGACATGACAGTGATTATTCTCATATAAGAGCTTTGGTCAGAACAGATCTAATTTTCCTACAAACAGGGATTTTTTATTACCTTGCAAATGTTTTCCAACACTGTAGTTGCAAAGTATATATTTACAGTTTGGTGGAGAAAATAGTTTTAATCTAAGTGCCAAAAACTTTACAACTTTGCATGCTCTTTATCTGTTGTACTTTTACAGCTCCCTTTCTCCTTTGTTTTGTAAGTTTGACTAATACAGAGAAACCATCTGCTCATGTTGGAGGTGGTGCTGTCAGGCAAAGAGTCTAGACTTCTCTGCTGAATCCCTGGCTAGCAGACTCATTGAGATAACATCAGTTTCTCCCAGTTCAACAGAGCTCAAGCAGTGATGTTCTTGGCATCTGATCACACAGAAGAACAAACAGGCAGAATTTCCTCATTCGGTGCCTGCCTATAGTACTGTTTTAGCAGTTCAGTAGTAGCAAACACTTCTTAAGGCATAAGAAATATAGCAAACGAAAGGTTATTTTGTAGGATGGCTGTTCAAAAGTGAACCCTGGCTAAATGATGTCACTGAGAAACAACTGAATTGTGAATCTAGGTGAATGGTCCCACGGGTGACAGCTTCAGACAGGCAGATGTAGGGAGAGGGAGATGAAAAAATTGTATTGGGATAAAGTATAAGTTCCCTCCTCCCCTCTGGGTGCCCAGTAGGAACACTGCATGTACACCTGGGGCAGCAAGATTTGGCAACTTGATCCACAGTTGTGATTTTTGAATTCCAACCCACTGGCCTCATATTTCTTCTGCCTTGTTTCCTATTGTCAGCATTGGCAGGTCTCCAGTTTGATTTTACCACTAATTGTGTTGCACGTTACCGTACTGAAATGAATCAAATCAAAATGCTTTTCCTGGAGCATTAGATAAAGCAGGCAAGGGTTCTGGGTAATGAGCAGATGCTGCTAATGCAGGGACAGTAGAGGTCTTGCCAGGACTCCATCTGCTCCATGCTTGCCTGCCTTTGGCTGTGAGCCACAGCTTTTGGGGAACAGCAGTCTACTTCAACCACCCCCCCTCCAGATTCTCATTGCTTGACTTGAAAACTCTGTGGTTTACAATGAGAACATACTTTTTTGAAGACTTGAGTTCCCATGTGTGTCTGTGCATGTTAGAGGGAAATGTTATTGTCCCCATTTATGTTAATATTTTGAAACCTCAACAGGAGTAGCTACTTGCCCTAGGTTGACAACTTGACGTGGAACAAATGAAAGTGACTTCTGCACCAAGGAGAATGCCTTGCCTGTATGCATGCTCCATTTTCAGTTCCTCTTGTTAGACTAAAAGCCTAGTCTACTATTTCAGCAGACAAGATGGTGAATGAGAGGCTCTGGGAGCTGTTTGTGTCCACTGATGTTGAAACTGCTGTACTGTGTTCACAGTATCAGAAATGGAGGCTTCTGATGAAGATAATATCTGTAGTACACTTCCCAGTGCCAAAATGTGCCACAACATTGCTTTTGCACCAGAGTTTGGCTTACATGTACTTAAATGGTACCTGTGAAAGGCTATGTCTACATTGCAGGCTGCATTGTAATATAGATTGACCTGATCTAGTTATAAACAAGCTAGTTTGGGTAAATCTGTACCAGGGCTGTCCAGCTTCCAGGTGGCAGGGGCAACAGGTCCTCCAGCCACACTGCATGTGCCAACACACAACCCAGGCAACACACAACCCAGTACCATGAGCCCCTCTGTACCATACAGACCCACTACTGCCATACCGTATGGGCTGCTGATGTGCCGTGTGAGACCCCAAGCCACAGTCTTCCTCCAGCTTCTTCCATGTGGATATGCTGCACAGTCCTCCTGACCTTTGTGGATGCATTGCAGCGTGCCACACAGTTCTCCTGCATGCTGCACAGACACTCTGCAGCATGCCATGTGTTCCCTTCTTCTCCCAATGCTGTAGAAACATGGCACATAGCTCCTGACCCTGTGCCACATGGATGTGCTGCAACATGCCCCATTCCCCCCCCAGCACAGTGAGCAACTTCCACTGCACTGTAATGGCATGGATGCTGCAAAGGTGCATGTGGGCTAAGCTACTCCCCCCCGCCCCCAGGGGCTGGAGCAGGCAGTGGAAGCTTTAGGGAATAGGGGGAGCCTGGGACTCTGGGGCCAGAGCAAAGTGTTAGCAGTACCTGGACCTGGAGGGCAGGCGCCACATGCTAATCCCTCGGACACATGCAGTCCATTGGCTACCAGTTGGACAGTCCTGATATACACTAATTCTGCCTTCCATGTAAATGTTCCTTTTGATGCACAGCACCTCTGTGTTTATGGAGAGTAGATTGTCTTACAGTACTTGAAAACAACAACAATGCACATTTGGCAAAATTTGGAGTTATCCAATATTACAGGTTTTAGTTCCTCAGTATCTAAAACCTTACTTATATTTAGCATTGATATAGAAAGGAAAGGGTAAATGTCATCACTATTTTATAGAATTGTCAGTAAATAGCCAAGGAAAGGTGAAGTAATTCACTTAAATATGTTCTTGGGAACAGAATTCAGCTTTTATTCTTCTAGTACTTTGCCCTGTTCTTGGAGCCATGCTGTTTTCTACAGGCTTGGTGACTTTAATAAACATATGTAGTAGTAATTTTTTGAGAGAGCAAGCACAACAGTCATGATAAAATTGACTCGGTGGCTGCTGTGGGAAGAAACAAGACTTATCTCAATGTGATTTTTAAGGTCCAGTATTTTGTGACTTAGCAAGGCAAGTAGTATTTGCTATGCCCTTTGAAAACTGAGATTTCAGTGGGAATGCTATGGGAATTGTAACTTTTTAATTACATTTAACATATGCTTCTAGTCCTAGTAGGTTTCATAATATCAAACTTTGTTAGGTGCCACTGGCCTTTCAGACTAAAAGTGCTTTTTGGCAAACGTCCAGAATTCAAGATAATAAGTTTTGGACTTCAAGCCAAAGCTCTTTCCAATTCATGTGTTTCATTAATAGTTTATTCCCTATAATTTCAGGCAATATCTTCCTTGTAGATCATACAACTGCTATTTCAAATTTCACCATGAATTTATATGATGGGTTTTTTTTCCAGCTTCCTCTATTGAAAACAAAATATTTAACAATGAAAAAGTTTTATGTTAAATTGTTTTGGATCAAAGTAGGAAAGGCAGGGGTGAAACTCCCAAATAGAATTAATGGGAATAAAGAGGACAGCTACACATGTATATTCATTCTTTGGTTTTATGCTGATGTGGATCTCCTATATCATGACATTATTTTTTTTTTATATGAATAAGTGCTAAGGTTCACATGGTGGCAGATATCATATTTTTTGCCAGAGAGAAGTTTATGTGAAGCTGATTATAAAACCAGTTCTCTGTGAGATGTATCTTCAATGCTGACTTTGTAAAGAATGGAACATACAAGGCTTGTATTGATAATAGGGAACACCTCTGACTCTCTCCCCCTTGACAGAAAGAAGTCCTCCATAATTGTCCAATTCTAAGTAAGCACCTCCTGCTTCCAGCCAGGGTTAGAGATGCATAGTAGAAACAGAGTAAAAGTCTTTCCCTGTCCCAAATAGTTTGCCATCTGAGACCAGTTGTAATAAGAGGATGTTAATACTAAATGTTCATCAGGCATGCTAGAGCAGTGATTGTAATGTCACACAGCAAAAAATACACCCTCTTGTTCTTAACGGACTTCCCTGTTTAGACACTCCAGCTGAACACACACACGTTTTCTCAAGTCAGCCTGGAGAATAAGCATGCATTTGTTTCTAAATCAATCTGCTGTGTTGGAGCAGAGTCAGAGTTGTAGTAATGTAACTCTGGCATGTTGTGGAAGTACCATTTGTATTCTGAATTTCATGGGTTTCTGACATTTTATGGACTTTTCCTTTATTAAAACTATAATCTTGAAAGGCACTCATGCTATTATGTGTATGGAATCTGAACTTCACCGTAGCAAAGTGTTTTTGTGTGAAAGTGAAGCATTAGCTACTGCTGGAAGTATGAGTGCAGATTATGCAAATCTTCTATTTCATCCATTCTAGTAAATCTTATGTTTTAGTAGCTTTTAGAAAATATTTCTTAAAATGTGTTTTATATGCAGATAATTTAACTAGAAATGTGACTTTTCCTTTTTCTTATCCCATCTCATGCCACAGGAATTGTTGCATTAGTTTTAAATAACAATACTTTAAAACCTGGCTTTAATGAGAAATTGCAGAACAAGCAGTCATGCAAACCGGATTGTGTTAAGTGTGGTTTCAGCAGAGCTTCTGGATTCTTATCCCTTTACCTGGAGTAGCTGTTATAACCCGTATGTCCCTCAGTGGGTTAACTACTTTGTTTTTTCCTTTTGTCTCTTCAGCCCACCTTCACTTTTCTCAGCAGTGCCCCCTCCCACCCTTTCTATTTAGGTACCCCTGCTCTTCGCAAGTCCATTCATAGCATCTGATGAAGCAGTCTATTACCTACTTATTTTATGACTGAGTGATTTAGTCTTTCAGGTGCCACTATGCCCTGCCTTCAACATGAATAGTGTGAAGGCTGATGACACTGGTACAGCTGTGTGAAAGAACCTGTAGTGCTTCATAGTAATGTCCCTTCAGAATTGCTGTAACTCTTACCTACTAAATGTTCTAGTGTAATGTTTCCTGTCTGTTCACTGATATGTGCAAGCTATGTGTAAAACTCTGTGCATTCTACACAATTACATGCACATATTTTAAAGTGATATTTAATTGATGTGTATTAATTCAGATTTAAAAAAACACTAGTCAGCTCTTGCTCCCTACATATCTCAACATTCCCCTCCTTATTGCTCCTACTTTTTAGCTTATTTCATAATGCCTTGTGTGAAAGAAGAAGCAATTTGCAGTGTAGCAGGTCTCTGATTTACTATTTCAGTTTTGTTGTTTGGAGAGCATCAAAAGAAGAAGAGGACAAAGACCAACTTCCCAGAGGAGCTTAGAAAATAAGTAGATAAAATCCAATAAAAAGTCTATTTCTCATAAACAGAAACTTACATTTCTGCCTTAAAAACCTCTGTTAAGGTCAATATTGGTATACATAGTAGTTAATTTAAATTAAGTCCACAGCTTAATCAGACTTCATCCTTGGTGTGCTAGTTTGGCGATGTGGACTTGCTGTTTACTACAAAGCATGCAAATCAAAAAGCCTCTTTATGTTGTTATTCTTGACAAACTATGGTATCCAAAGCAAACAGCAGCTAACCCTATCCATTTAAAATTGTTAACTTGCTTTCAGCACGTGGGCGCATGCGTTTGCATGTGGCATGTCCTATCATTCTTCTTTTCAAAAATCAGTTCAGCAGTTATTTACCTTTCAAACAATTAACATAATTACCATTATGCTAAGAAGTAATTTTGGAAAGTTCTGCTCTGAGCCCTTATGACTCCACCGGGACAGTTTTAGTCGGGACTTATCTTTTTGATGGAAGCCTAATTGCAGTTTTGGCTTTGTGTACACAAACAGAAGCGGCTAATTGTTTAGGCAAATAGCAGATTAATTTAAATATGCATCCCTAATAAAACAAAAGTGGTCCCCATTATGGTCCTCATTCCCTTGATGAAGAATATAAATATTCGATAGGAGTGCCATTAGACTGAGATCTTAAGGATTGTCTGCATTATTTCACAGTGGTAGCACTTTTCAGATACCAAATAATCTTTACAAAAGCAAACATAAATCAATTTAAACTCATTTAGATACCATTTCCACTATGTGCAGTTTCATTACCACACTCCTGCTTTGCCTCCTTTGGGACATGGAAGGAGCGCTTGCAAACTGGCATGGGTGCCCATCCACAGCTGCTTGTCAGAGCTTTTATGTTTCCTTTTGAAGTAGTAGCCATCATTAATCATTTCATCATTAATGGCCATGCTTAAGTAGAAGGAAGGCATCTTCAGCTCTGATCCTGTCTCATGGTGAGGAATTGATGCTCTGTTTAAATTCAGTGTAGGAGTAGCTCAGGAGAGAAATTTAGTTCACTTTTTTTGTCTAACCCACCTGTTCTATAACATGCTTGTAACTCCAGATTAATCTGTGTTGAAATTCAGCCATTTGCATTTATATGCCCCCACTTTTTAGTAGAATTCTGAAGATTTATGGAGCTAGCCAGTGCAATTGTTAGTCAGCTCTGTGTCAGTCTGTACTGGTTTTGCTTTAAAAAATGATCATCTCTGCATTTCCTTTGTTCTCTAAAATACTAAGATTTTGCTTTTGGTTGCAAACGATACGTAACTTCCATGGTAGCATAAGGTGGATTCACTTTATAAAGACTACTTTCTTTTGCACAGTCCAAAAGTATGTAAATACCTTTTTTCAAACTTGCAAATGCAATAATTTCAAGAGGAGACCAGACAGTCACCTGGCTGGGATCATCTGACCCTCCGTTGTCTTTCCTGCTTGGTGCGGGGGGCTGGACCCGATGATCTTCCAAGGTCCCTTCTGGCCTTACATCGATGAAACTAATGTCACTTAATGCTTTAATCTGGGTGCTCTCTCATTTTTCTCTATCTCTAGCTGAGGGCAAGTGTACAGCAGATAAACGTCTTAAATAGCTAAGGGTTCCTCCTCCCACCTTAACCCAATCCTTCTAGTGAATGGTTTGCCCATCCCTGGAGCATTGAGGAACAGAGTCAAACTGCCTCAGTATGGATATTAGTGGTACCTAAGAGTGGTACCTAAGAGATACTAGTAGTACCTACTTTTAAGCGTGTGTTTAATAGGGTAGCATGCAATCATTTGTTCTGCCTTTTGTATGCAGGGACTATTAATGTTTGGAGCCTGATGATAGGGCGTGAGCCTATCCATCGTTACCAGCATAATCAAAAGTTACAGGCTTTGGCCCTTGGCTTGGAAGGAGCAGCCATAGCTTCTGCATCTGGTTTTCAGGTCAAGGTGGAAAGCTCTGATGACAGGGGATACTGGCAAACCACTGCAGAGTTTGAAATCCAGAAATTGGTAAGTCCCCAGATGGTCAGCTTTGCTCCAAGAGATCTGAGTTTCCTAATTATTTTAGATCACGGCCAAGAGCTATCTTACAAAGACCTTACAGAAATGTTGCACAAGTTCGCTAACAACAATATCAGCTTGCAGTTGAAGGGTTATAGCTATTTAGTGATTAATTATTTCTGGATTGAAGAGCTAAGACAAAATCCTGGCCTAAACCACAAGTGAAAATGAAGCTGAGTCCATATGGTGCAGTTTTGTTGTTCATAATTATTTTTTGTCAACACTAAACTATACTGGCTCATATTGTAAACCAAAGTTTTCTCACATAGAATTGGACTTATAACTTGAAGTCTCATTTCAGCTGAATGTTAGCTGATTAATTGTGTGGCAGGATGTCACAAGCTAGCTACTGTTGTCACTTGTGAAGGTGTAGCTAGGTGCACAGCTTCTTTAGATTGCACCTTCTGTCACTGGAGTTCTGAGGCTATTTGATTTTTAAAAAATCCTCCTAAGTTATGGGCCAAGTCTTTTAAGTGATGGGAGTGAGCAAATGAGTATAGTGACATGTACATTTTGTGGGATTTTTTTGACCCAGTGGAAGAAATTAACTCTAGCTAGTGGGTGGAAAATACTGATTAAATGAGTCCTGATGCTTCTTAGTCTGCATTGGAATAATTAAAAATGGAATGAAAAAATCCAACAATTGTGACACAGGTTTCTTGGTAAAAATATTAAAACAAGAAAGATATAATTCCACTGGAACCAGATCTCTCTTCAGTATTCTTCCTCATTGTTCTGTATAAAATACCAATTTGGGATATTTCAAAGAAACACTTAAGACACTAATTAAGAACCAGGACATGCAGTTTTCTACCTCAGGAGTTCTCAGCCCATTCTATACTGGAATCCTTCAGCAATCCCTTTCCCATTTAGCAGAATGGAAAGAGCAGAGTGGTCATGAGTTCCTGTCATCTGTTTATGACCCTCCAGTTTGAGAATCTTGACCTATTAGCTCTGTCAGGCCTTCAGTCAGTGCAGATGTAATTAGGGAACTTCTGGAAGGGCTAGACATTTTAAAATCTGCAGTTCCAGATGCCCTCCACCCAAGGGTGTTGAGGGAGCTGGCAGGGGTCATTGCGGAGCCCTTGGCCTGGCTGCATGACCATTCATGGTCATCTGGCCAGGTGCTGGGGGATTGGAAACTGGCTAATGTGGTCCCAATTTGCAAGAAAGGGAGGAAGGAGGATCCAAGTAACTATAGGCCTATAAGCCTCACCTCATTGCTTGGGAAGATCTTGGAGAGAATCATTAAGGAACACATCTGTGGGGGGGCCTGCAGGGGAGATCATGTTCAGGGGCAATAAGCATGGGTTCATCAAAGGCAGGTCCTGCCTGACCAACCTGGTTGCCTTTTATGACCAAGTAACTAAATCCTTGGATGATGGTGTCACCGTGGATGTAGGCTTTCTAGACTTTAAGAAGGCCTTTGACACTGTCTCTCACCCCAGCCTCATCATTAAATTAAGTGACTGTGGCATTGATGCCTGTACAGTTGGATGAGTGAAAAATCGGCTGATGGGGCGCACCCAGAGAGTAGTGGTGGACAGCTTGTACTCAACCTGGCGAGATATGGGCAGTGGGGTCCCCCAGGGCTTGGTTCTCGGGACCGCACTGTTTAACATCTCCATCAGAGACTTGGACGAGGGGGTGGAAAGCACGCTGTCCTAGTTTGCTGGTGACACTAAGATGTGGGGCGAGGTGGACACACTTGAAGGGAGAGAGAGGCTGCAAATAGATTTAGACAGACTACAAAACTGGGCAGACGAGAATAGGATGGGGTTCAACAAATGCAGGGTGCTGCACCTTGGGAGAAGGAATCCACAGCATACCCACAGGCTGGGGAGTTCCCCTCTTGAAAGCACAGAGGTAGAAAGGGATCTTAGAGTCATTGTTGACTCCAGGATGAACATGAGCTGCCAATGCCAGACCGCAGCCAGCAAGGCCAACCATACTTTGTCATGCATCCAAAGGTGCGTTTCAAGCCGGTCCAGAGAGGTGATACTCCCCCTCTATGTGACATTGGTCAGGCCGCAGTTGGAGTACTGTGTCCAGTACTGGGCGCCGCTCTTCAAAAGTGATGTGGCCAGCCTGGAAAGGGTTCAGAGGAGGGCCACCTGCTTGGTGAGAGGGCAGCAGGACAGGCCCTATGAGGAGAGACTGAGGGACCTAAACCTGTTCAACCTCAGCAAGAGGAGGCTGAGAGGGGACCTGGTGGCTGCCTACAAACTCTTCGGGGGAGATCAACAGCAAATAGGTAGAGCCCTTTTCTCCCCAGCACCACCTGGTGTGACAAGGAACAATGGTAACAAGCTGATGTAGAGTAGATTTAGGTTAGAGAT
The DNA here is from genome assembly GCF_052110815.1 of Crocodylus siamensis. Taxonomy (NCBI): domain Eukaryota; kingdom Metazoa; phylum Chordata; order Crocodylia; family Crocodylidae; genus Crocodylus; species Crocodylus siamensis. Next base: position 52,984,754 of record NC_143403.1, read on the forward strand.
CAGAAGACAATTTTTTGCAGTTAGGGTGGCCAGAATCTGGAACCAACTTCCCAGGGAAGTGGTCCTCACCCCTACCTTGGGCAAATTCAAGAGGAGGTTGGATGATCACCTCTCTGGGGTCTTGTGAACTCAGCATTCATTCCTGCCTTTGGCAGGGGGTCAGGCTAGATGATCTGTTCAGGTCCCTCCAGAGCCTAGCTACTATGAAACTATTTCACCAGCACATCGCTCTGTCAGAGCAGCATTTCTGTACCTACCTTACAACAGAAGACTGAAAGTCAGGACTCCTTGGGCACATCTACACAAGACATTGGCTTGCACAATAGCTGAAAAATACTCCACAGTAGCGCATCATAGCACAGACAGTGCTAATACATTACTGTGCAGTATTATTAGGCTACCGTGCAGTAGTGTCAAAGATGTTCACTGTTGCTACTTTGCAGTAACTCCAGTTACTGTGCATTTATTTAGTACTTGCTAATACAAGTACTAAATAAATGCACAGTAATGACATGCCCCTTAAGTCCTATATTCTAGCTCTTCCATTGACTTAGTAACCACATGCCAGTCACTTAATGTAACCTTCCTGTCCCTCATTTTTCTCATGGGTCAGTTAGCGCTGTTACCTATTTCCCTGGCATATTATGAGGTGGAGTTTTTTTGCAAATATATCTACAATGGAATGAATGGAACATGCTATATGTGGTATTGTTTTTATAGGAATTAAATCTCCAAAATCACATCGGCAGAAAAATCAAACATCAGTTTTATTTGAAACTTGATTCCAAAGTGAGATGGTTTAATACAGTTTCTACCTATAGTACTGTGTATTAACACTTGGGTTAAAGAGCCTTACTTAGCCTGTGGCCATGCTGCATCCTGGTGCTGGTAGGTAAAGAGATTCTCAGCCTACATGCATCTGAAAAATAAAAATGTCTGTGCTGTTATAGGTCAACTTCCTCCAGCTGGTTCCAGGTGTTATTGGGAGTCCAGTGACTGTAGCAGCTGCTGAAGATGTCGTCTATCTCCTGAAAGCAGAACAGCCAGGAAAAATTCTTCATTCGGTGTATGGTCAGCCTGTCACGTGTCTCGATGTGTCTGCCAATGAGGCAGCCTTTGGAGTCAAAGGCTTTGGCTGGTTGTTAAATGAGACCAACAAGGTAATTAAAAATAGGGTTTTTTTTTCCTTTGCAGCTATCTAAGTGCTTCCCATCATTGCTGGGTTTTTTCTTTTGTATGGATTGAGTGGGAGTACAGTCTCTTAATATAATTCTTTGGTGCTTAGATGAACTTTTTTTTTCATTGGGCATGAACTGGGGAACTGTTGATGCTTCAGTAGCTTGGTCAAAAGGCTCATACGAGCTTTGGTAAGTAACTTGTGTTTGCTTCTCCTCAGTTGATTGGAATAGATACAGCTGTGCCTTCTACAGCATCAGTCCTCTAGGGGGAACTCTTTTCTTTTTAAAATAAATCTATCTGAAGTATGCTAAGCAACAAGTCAAACCTTGTTTGTGCAGTCCTTGAAGAATGCTCTTATTTTTTGGTTCTGTATTTGAACTACATTATTTCCAAGCCTGATTATTGCTCTAGAGGTTTGTCATAAGCCTGAAGCCTTTTATAAGACTTTCTGCTTCCTTCATCAGCAGATTTGATGGAATGCAGATTCTGTATTGCATTTTTGCTTAAAAGGAAGGTAGCTCAGGCAAGCTCTAACCACTGAGAAGTAGTCAAGCACCTACCAAGTGTTCAGCACTCCAGTGAATCCAAGGCTTTACAGAGATTTTAAATTTGTCATTGAGGTTGACATGTCATCTGCCATGGCACAGCATGTTGTGTTTTCTTGTCCTGGTGACTAGATTGAGACATTGGGAGTATGCTTCATAGAAATTCTGTACCAGTATGGACTTAGTATTTCAGATATTTTGTTGTAGAATTTAAGCTTTTGTTAGAGGAAAAAAATCAAGTCCTTCTGTGGTAATTCCACCATGTTAATCAGTATAGAGATGCCTTATAGTGTCTGTACACTGATTGAAGCAACTCTGAGTAGTGTAAATTTGCTTCATTTATCGCATTGAATAGTTATCCCTAAAAATGAATAATGATAGATGAAATATTGGCTAGTTTAAATGTTTCTATTAATCCTCATCTTTTTTAGAACCATCCAATTGGTCTGTGTTAATTATAGTCGCATGTTGCAGAAGTTAGAGAGAGAATTTCATTTTGATAGAATCGTAGAGAAGTAAGGTTGGAAGGGACCTCCATAGATCATCTAGTCCAATCCTCTGCCTGAGGTAGGATCATCCAAACCATCCTATATAAATCCATTAACGAACCTCTTAGTAAGACTGCTGTCAACCCTGGCACAAGAAATAACACCCTAGGACCATAGCAGCTAACATCCTGCTTCTGTAAAAGGTTGTTAATATATGCTCAATGGATGCCAGGTAGAGGGCCATGCCCCCTACGACAGAGGATGGCAAAAAAACCCACAGTCTATTGCAGTGCAGGGGTTATTCTTTACCATAACAGCTGCTAGTGTTTTCCCTAGTATTGTTTTAAATGTTTTGTGCAACAGAGCCTTCCATCACCTTCTTTGGAGACTGTTTTACAGTCTAATAGATCTACTCTCAAAAAACTTTTCCTCTGGTGTGGCCCTTTGCATCCCTCTTCCCCCTCCCCTGTTCTCTCTTTAACTTTCCTTCTTAGTTTCATCCCATTGCTTCTGTTTACTGTGGCAATGCTCAAAGGTGGTTTTGTTAAGTCCCCAGAGTTCAGTCCCTACTCTAGTCTCATACCAGCGGCTGTTTCCCATTGGGTACATCTACATGTGCCATTAATGTGCAGCAATAAACTCTGGAGCTTATTGCTCTGGAGTTTATTGCTACCTAGAAGCTTCTGGTTGAACCGTTTACACATGCACCCAGACTGTAGCACATTGAGGCGGGTTACAGCAGCCCCAGCTGGCAGGGGACCTGGGAGGTCAGTGCGCATGGAGACACTGAGATGTTTCCTGCAGAGCTAATTAGTCAGTGCCCCAGTCAGGGCCATCTCTGGAGCATGCAAAATGGGGTGACCACCCCAGGCCCCGTGCTTTGAAGGGGCCCTGCAGAGCCAGGGCGGAGTGGCGTGGTGACTCCGCGCTGCCGCCAACTTCATGTCTGGCCTCTCAGCATGTCTCCCCCCTGCCGCTCAGTCCGCTGCCACTTACCACCTCCCCTGCCGCCGAATCCGCCTCTGGCTTCCTCGCATCCAGGAGCGGGGCCCCGCACCCTGCTCAGGTCATCTCTGGCCCCAGTAAATCTCTTGTGTAGACACGCCCATTGATTCAGTAGTAAATTCAGTAGCCATTCAGTCCAATTCAGAAGTGGTTGGATATAATGCCAGTCAGATCACTCCCATGTATGCAATTGGCTACAAAAATTGGCATGTCAGCACCCTGTGGACTGCTGGGCTTGGGAGGACCTTTGACTTCTGATTATGTGCAGGGCTCATAGTGAGTTACTATGGCACAGGAGAACAAGGACAACTTCTGAGGGGAAGCAAGCAGAAACATGAGAAAGGGAGCTGTAGCCAGTGGTTACTAGTGCATTTTAACTGTTTTTTTTCCCTGTTTGAAAACTGAATAGAATGAGGAAGCTTTCTTTTTAATTAGCTCCATGCTGGAAGTGAAACTGTCCAGCTGCTTCTAATCTCCCCTTAAAATTCCCTTTCACACACAAAGCACTGAAACCTTCATAAATACCTTTAGGGGTGAGAGATGCTGTGAAGCCATACTGTATTATTAATTCCTTTGTCATCCTAATCCAATTTTTTTCTCACAGAGGTGGGAGGTTAGATAATAGAATTGCCTCATTCAAGACCATTACATCGGCTTTCGCCTTTGTGCCTCATAAAGGAATAGAGAAATCTACTTAGAGCCCCTAGCATCATTCTGTAGAGTTGGACATATTTCCTAATTTAGTTCTGAAGTATTTGGCATTTAATGGCAGATTGTATTAAGCAATGCATCAGTGCGCATCCTAATCAGGGAGATGTGACTGAAGTAGTCCAGACGGCTGGGGTGTGTTTGACAAGGACGCTTGCTTGGCATTGCTACACCAGCTGACATCACGCCGGAAATTAATTACTAATGTCTATTATGATAATTATTCCCCCCACACAGACGTGAAGGGACTTTGCATTGGTTGATTACTCCAGTTACAAGTTGACAGTCTGTCTTTAGAAGAGCCTTCGATCTCAGGAACGTATCAGTGGTGAATTCCCACCCTTTTTGCTAACAGCTGCCTCATTTTAGTATAAAAGCTGCATCCCGTTTTGTTTGAGCTCTGTATTATATGTAGCATGTTAGTTGTTGTTGTTATTAATATTGTTATTATTATTATTATTATTATTACATGATCCTTTTAACTGCCTGGTATTTTTTTGGTGTGGACATTAAATACCTGGACACTGTCAGTGTGCCTCACAGTCAATAAAATTCATAACGTTGGATAATGGTATTAAGCAAAAGGTGTTGGATTCATCCTTTATGTAACTCCATTGACGTCAATGGATATAAATTAGGAATGACTCTGGGTTTGTGATGCATAGGAGAGGACACATTAAAAAGTGAATTTCTAAAATGCATAGAAGGAAGGACTATTAACTCAGAAAGCATACTCTGCCTGGGCTCTTATGCTTCGATCCGGACCTGCAGCACCTTGGCTAATCCAGCCCTGCCTCTGTATACCCAGTTCTTCCAGTAAATGTCTGTGTTGACTGAAATGCGTGGTGTATCAGATCAGATGGCTTTTTCCTGAGTAGTAGCTTGTACTTGGATATAAACTCTTTAGGAATTGTGCTGGGAACACTAAATTCATTTTACTTTGCAAGCCACCAAGATTTGAACTCTGGAAAAAAAATTCTATGATAGTTTCTTAGCATTGGGACAATCAACCTGTTGAGCAAAATGGATGCTTTTACAACTACAGAACAAGATTCTGGGAAAGAAAATGACCTTTGTGGGAGTCTTTGTGGTACTAAGTGGAGAACCTTCTTGAATTATTGTATTTTCTCAAATACAAGATACATTTTCACCCCAAAATTGGAGTGTATGTATTAAATGGGGAAACTGATTTTCTGACCAGCATATAAGCACCTTGCTTTGATTTCTGCTACACAGTGCAGCAGCTGTTGCATTACTGTTCAGGCAGCTGAGGAAGTCACTTGACTTAATCTCCTATTGTTCTTCACTCCAGAGGTGTTAATGATGGTCTCTTCTTTTTGATGGTTGCGAAGTTCCACTAATCAAGCTAACCTTTCCTAGGGCAATTTTGTTGTCTGCTTGTGTGTCCTGGTTCCTCCTACTACTTCACAGCTCTTTGGTTCTGAATAAATCCACCCATGGAAGTGAACCTTTAGCCTCAAATAAGGGTTTTTTAGGCAGGAAAGGTAGGATGAGTCAGCTAAAGATTAGGCTTTGTTCCTGCTGTATACAAACTCTGGAAACATTTTTTCTTCATTTTGCCTTTCAAAAACAAGATGCATATTATAGTCAGGGGTATGTCATATGTGAGAAAAGATGGCATTTCCTCATTTGTGGATACATTTCAAACACACGTTGTGTAGGTGCTCCTGCCATCCTGTATCTCTGTCTTTATATTAGCTGATGTAATGGCAAAGGAGTAGTGGTGTGTGTTGTTCTGTTTTGGGTTTTGGCCCCTGCATGATCATAAGATATTTAAAGATAATTCTGTGAGGAGTTTTAGGGGGAAAGGTTGGTTGGAAAGAGGATATTTGAATAGCACTCCTCAGATTGGATAGCTTGGCTGCATCCACATGAGCAAGGGTGTGTGCTTGCAGCAGCACAGATAGTAGTGGCACATATTTGTGCTGCTACTTTGTGCTGCAGTGCACACCCCTGCTCATGCAGTTCACAGCAGAACACATTGTCCTGCTGCTCCATGTGCTGCGGGGCGGGAGAAGGGGGCTGGCTAGGGTACAGGGTGCCTCAGCGTGGAGCTAGCTGGAAGGCAGTCCCCAAGCTGAGGCACCCTGTGCCCCAGACAACATGTGGAGATGGGGAACAAGCAGCCCAGGACTGCCTGCTCCCCTATCTCCATGCACTGTGGAGCCGCAATGCTGAGGCACCCTGTGCCCCAGCCAGCCTTTCCCCAGCCCAGGACTGCCTGCTCCTCTGTCTTGAGGCACCCAGCACCCCAGCCAATAGCTCTGCAGCTGGCTGGGGCACAGGATTCCTCGAGACTGGGGCTGCACATGCCTCAGCATGTTTATCCCAGCAGACAGCACTTTGGCATACTTTGCATCACTTTTTTTCTCGGGTTTCTTTTTTTGCAAACAGGGAATCCCAGTAGCAATATTTCTACCCCTGTCCTGCAGATTAGCAGTGCAGGGCATGGTTTAACATGCACATGTGCAGTTTTTGGTGCTCCAAAGAGGTTTGCGGTGCCACAGACCACATGTGCCTGCACATCTAGGTCCAGCCTATGATGCTAGTGTATTTTACAGTACAACTTTACTCTTTCACCTGACCTAGGCTGGTGATTGAGTTGTGCTTTGTGGGGTTTGGACTACAACGTCTGGAGGTCCCTTCCAGACATACTTCTCTATGGCTCTATGTCCAGCATCATTCCTATCTCTCAGCTATAGTTTAGTGTTGTTTTCCTGCTACTGTGTTTAACCTCCAATAAAGACCTCACATGGCTCAGTTTCTAACGTAGACCTACCCAGCATGAGTGGCATTGCGAAATATAGGACTTCCTTTGTTTGCATTAACGGAATACAACTTTAACATTTCAAAGTGAACCACATGGGATTTTTCTTTTAAAACTTCAAGTCAAATCTCATCTTTGATTTTACTAGAGCAGCTCTGGTCAGCTGGCAGCCATCTGGGCTGCATGTGGCCCTTGGGGGATTAATTTGCAGCCCCAAACTCCCATCCAGCAGTTGCTCCCCATTGCTCCAGCTGCAGTGGCAGGCAGGATGTCTGGGCTCTCCCTACGCCCTCTGGCTTTCACTTTCTGGAAGTGAAAGGGGTGGAGCAGCATGACACAACCCTCAGTGCAATGGGGACCTGCAGCCTGGGGCACCCATGTGACATGGATATGGTGCAGAGGGGGAATCTGTGGGTAAGACGGGACCATCCATGCATGAGATGCAGCAGGGAGACACCTGTGCAGTGTGCAGCCCAGGGGTCCCTTGGCCTGCACTAGTGTTGTTTGTAGCCCTTGCTGGTGCAGCCTGCAGAGTATACAGCTCCAGGATACCTAGAAGTTGGACAGCCCTGTACTAGAGAACCACCTTGGGTCTCATCTGTCCTGTGTGTGCTTTTGCCTTTCACTGACTTAACAAAAATGCTTAATTTTCATTTAGATAAATTCAATTCCTCTCTTAATTGATCAGCCTGCGGTGTCTCTTCTGGTGTCATAACTTTTTTAGGTGTCTGGCTGTCATGGAGTCTTCTAGAGTGGAGACTTTCTGAAGTTCTAATTTTTTAAAGGGAAATCTTTGTCATCATAAAACCCTGTATACATAAAAACCGTAATTCCGTATAAAAGCTATAACAAAAAAAACCAAAGTGTGTGCAACATGTTTGTCACCTTTAAAATTAATGTTTTCCTAAAATGGATATTTTTTTAATACTCAATTTTAGTTCCTTTTCAGTAACATCATTGTTAGTGGTGTTCTGAAGTCTGCCAGCCCACTTAATAAAGTTCCTGGTTTAACCTCTGTGTATTCATTTTTGACACCAACTACCTGATTTCTTTGTGTAACTTTATAGTTTCATTTAGATACAGACCATTTCTTTACTACCTTTCTCTGTGGTTATGCGTTGTTAAATAGCTGCTATTTTTTCACTTTGATAGGGTGCATCTACATGTACAACTAATGTGCATTAAACTGCACTCAAGCATGCACCTACACATGCGCCAGGGTCGGGAGCACCTTGAGCCCAACAGAAACAGCCTAGTCCAGGGCTTCTCCTGCCCTCCTCTGCTCCCCTGCAGCAGCCAGGGGAGCCCCAGCCGCAGCCTGGGGGGTTAGGCTTGGGCTGCCAGGGTGCACAGGAGGTCAGGCCTAGGCTTTGCGGGGCAGCAGGGGAGCTGGCCCTGGCTCTGGGAGTAGCTCTGAGCAGCACAGAGCTCCGGGCTAGCCATGATCTCCAGGGAGTAGGGCAGAAGCTGCCCCTGGAGCCAGGGCCAACTCACCTCCCCACCCCCTGGAGCTCAGAGCTGCCCTCCCCCTAAGCCAAACAGCAGTTGTGGCCCCTGGCTGCCTGGGCTGACCAGAAGCAATTTGCTCCCAGATCAGTTTTTACATGTACATTCAGGTGTCTATATTTGTCAGTACTAGCAAACAGCACTTTACATTAATCTACTGTGCAGTAATTGTGCGTATGTAGATGGTGGTGCTTTACTGTGCGTTAAATTAGTCTAATGCACAGTAAAGCACATGTGTAGATGTGCCCAAAATGGTTGCATTTGGAGGTGAATAAATTGGTGCTTGGGCATAGTTGGCCATAGCAGTTGGAGGTTGAGATTGTGTAAGTGAATCCGTCTGAGCTTAAGAGCAGTGGTTCTCAACATTTTTAGCCTCAAGGCACCTCTCAGAAAATGCCAGCTTAGTTTTAACTCCTTTTTGGACTATAGCAAAATAATAGCGCAATTTGTCTATTTCAGAGTACTCAAAAAAACCACAACAGGTGAGAATGTTTTTAATATTATGGATTTCCTTTTGAAATCTGTTCTCATCTTGTGAATTTTGTTTATGGATCTAACAGTGCTAACATTGTGTGCCACCCTGCAGTACCCGTGAAAGGATCTTGCAGCTTCTTGGTGGAGAATCACTGCTGTAGAGTGTTAGAGGCCCTTGGGAGATGAAAGGCACTATAACAATATACCAGTTTTTTTGTGCGTTTAAATTATGTAGGATTGATTTCCATGTATAGTTCTCGCTCCTTCTTTTTTGCGATATGCCTTCTGAACCTTTTAACTTTCTAATTCATACAATTAAACACATAAAGTTCAGTAACTAACCACTTTCTTGCCCATCAGTAATCAAATCTACCTTCATAATGTTCTACCAAAAACTCAGAATATACTAGATTGAAGAGCCATTCATTTTTGAAACTTTAAAAATCTTATTAAAATATGCTTACTTATGCTTCTTAATGAAAAATGACAAGCTTCTCTTTGATATTCACACACTGATGCACATTACTGAAATTTGGCACAAGTGCTTAGACAAGTATCTCAGGTTTTGAAAATGTAGCTGTTTACGATGTGTTGTGAATATGTAACAGGGTTATCTACAGAAACAGACAAATAATCTATTCTACTCTGGAGGTCTGTCTTGCCTTCATTTTACCTACTCAGTGTTTAGGTGAAGGAAGTGTGGGCTTTTTCCTGGAGTAAATGGTTTAGTTGGTAAATACAATATCACCTGATCTGTGGATACCTGAACTTTTCCATCAGTCTTAAGCCACAAGTCAAATGAGTATGGTGACCTCATTCCAATCCCTAGCAGACATCTGTCCACATCACAAAACCATCAAGTTTGGCACAATCCTGGACGATTGGCAGTCCCTGCTCAGGAAGGGTCCAGTACTGGAACAGCAGGGGTTGCAGGTGCATTGGCAGAGTTGTATTGCTGTAGTTTGTGCACTGCCTGCCTGCACAATGCCTGGCTCTCCTTCATGCTACCAGCTTTAAGTCTCTTGCTATGATTCTGTTCTAACAAAAACTTGAAAAATCAACTGTGTATCTCTAGGTAATTTATATAGCAGGCAGAGGTGTGAAAAGGAGTAGGTTAAGAGCACCATTGGAAGATACTTTACTCTTGCCATGCTCTCATATTGCAGAATATTAGGACAGAATCAAAATAATACTGTTACAATTCTCTGTACTGGCTCTTTGAGTACCACTTAAGAGTTGTCTAACACAGCTAAGCATACCTGAAAGGGAAGTTTTTGTTTGCCAGCCTACAGTCACCTTTGGGATAGCATGAAAGTCAATTTTCCACATGCTCACAGACACCATTGTGCTACCAGTTCTACACAATGACTTATATCTGGCAAGGACTAGCAAAATAGTCTCTCTGGCTGATTGTCAAAAATTACATCATATTGGAGTAAACTGCTTTTAAATCAAACATCCATTATTCATGTATATTAACTGCTTTTTTATTTTTTTACTGGCTATTTTGTGTATGATTTACTCTTTTTTTTTTTACTCTCTCTCCCCCCCCACCATTGTCTGTCTGTCTCTTTCATCTGCTCCATTTAAATCTTAGCTCATCTTTAAATTTATGGAGCCAGTACACTTATCTCCATGTACAAGTATCAATACGCTGACCTCGCATTTGTTAATAGTCAAATTTCCTATGTTGCTGTGCTATGTGCTATATTTACAGTATCCACTAAAACAATTTGATACGTTTACGCAGATAAATTATGCCCCCAAGGCTTGTAAATTTTTTCTATTTTTTTCCCCATCCTTCACAGAAACAAAAATCCAAACTTGTAGTCATGTAACACTAAGCGTTAAGCTTAGTCTTATGATGAAATCTGATTCAAACATGTGAAATAGTCATGCCGTTGCTTTATATGGCAGGTAAATCAAATGCTTTTGACTTATGGGTAGAAAATATCCTTGTGAATTCTGTCCTTTTATTTAGGGAAACCAAGACTGATTTCAAATTTCATGAACCTCTTCATTGCTGGCAGAACATGGATGTATTCAAAACAGTGTTTTCTCTAGTTAGGGTGGCAGCATTATCCAGGAGATAAACCACTAAACTAAGTATAAGATGCAAGTTCTGTTCCCAGCCCAGTTGCTAATTCTTTATGTGGCTTTGGGCGAGCCATAATTTTAATCTGGTCCTCAGTTTCTCAGTGGTAAAATGGAGTGAGGTTCTGTGTCTCTTTAGAAGTTCCTGTCAGAGTTAAGAGGCTTTATTATGTATGTTGATTCGAGTGGGCAAAAAGTTGAGAGATTCCAGAGAAACAAGCCACTCTAGAGAAGTATCTCTCTGTGTATCCTGCATGTTAGAAAGAGGGCTTATGTTTCAATGCTTGGTTAATACTATACCTTTTCATTAGTAATTATAACAACAATAGTACTTTATGTAGCATATGTTATTCAAAACAAACTGAACTAATGCATGTAAGCATTGCTTTGGCCAGCATTAGAAGGAAGGCACCCCTTAGGGTGGAAAGCAGTATTTTAACTAGCAACAAAACACAACAACTTAGGGCAATAAGGAAAAACATGACTCCCTACAGAGGGACTCTAGCTATTTCACAAAGCAGTTGCCTAAATTTGGCATTTAGCCAGGACACTGGGGCACACACCCCTGCTCTTGTAAAAAGTACTACAGGCTCTTTGATAACAAGTGTTTGGGGACTTGTTTTATGTTGCATCCAAAACAGGCATCTCCAGCAGCAGAGTAGTATCCTTAGCTACATGCTGGGGCGTTGGATGTACATGGGAGAGGTCCATGAATGCTAGTTCCTTCAGTAGCTTGCTCTTTCTTGAATATATTTTAGATTCCTTATGCCATGTTTGATAGTACCAAAGCATAAGATCTAACATAGCTCACAGGCCAACCTGGTCTGACTGTGGTAATTCTTTGTTCATTAATTTGTTGCTCTTTATGAAGTACTAGAACTGAATTTTAAAACATTTCCAAACACCCATTGATGTAAAGTTTCCTAAACTAGAGTAGGTTTTCCATTCTCTACCCACTCCCTCTTCTAATACATCTGCCAACCTATTTCTCAGTACATCTCATCTGAGAACAGTGGCCACAGGTTGAGACTCACCCAACTCATGTAATAAAGAGGGAAATTAGTCTAATGCATTGTCTTAACAAAAGGGAGAGTATGAGCATGAATAATTAATATCACTAGTCTGTGGCAATCAGATAAAATGAAGTCCCATTTGCTCAGCCTTATTAAAAGAGAGAGAGAGAGAGCGAGGGGGAGATGGTAAAGGTCGTTAAGGGACTTGTAACATGGAAAGAACCGCCTCTGAGATAGATAATGTGTTTTCTAATCTCTGTGGTCTTTAACTAAACGTAATGGTAAAGGTACTCGTTGGATATTTCTGGCTTATTGAATTATTAAACATTCTAGGAGATCACTTGACTCTTGTCCAATAACTTAGGCTTTTTCATTTGACAGATGTTAGCAGGTAAAGATTTTGTGATTTGTGTTTTAGTCCGTGATAAATTTATGCAATATTTAAATAGTTCCTTTCCCTCCTTCTGCACCAAAATTCCTGTTGTGAGAAGCGATTACCTTGTTACACGTTACCCTAAAGTACCCCAGTTCACACCCCGAAATTCTTGGTTCTGTACCTATTAGGTCACTAGTCTTATGTGTCCATTATAGGATTATAAATGTCTTCAGAAGGGTAATCCCTTTGCTACGTGCATTATAAGATTATAAACCTCCTAAAGACCTTATACTTTATTTCCCCTTTAACACATGGGCCCTTATTTCAGCTCCCAAATGACCAGGTTTTTCATTCATTATCCTTGGCCTTTGAAAGAAAAAAATCCTTGTTATCTGGTGGGTATTACAGAGAGCTCGGCAGATGTGTTACAGTAACTTCAAAATTCTGTCATCACTGCAGTTATAAGCCCACTATTTTTAAGGTTTTAACAGTCAGGCATAGAGTTACCACATTTTCTCACATACAACACACAACTTTCTGTCCCCAAAAGACAGCTGCTGGAAATTGGCATGTGCATTATAAGCAAAGAAATATGGTAACAGCAGTTTCTACCACTTAAGCATCTACCAAGCAAAAGCAAAGCTAGGTCTGCATAGGATCCACAGGGACTAGAACAAGGAGTGACCTGGGCTCCCTGTCTGCTGCTACTCTGTTACTTACTGTAACAAAATATCTTCTTTTTCATAGATTTCATAGACATTAGGGCTGGAAGGGACCTCGGAAGATCATCAAGTCCAGCCCCCCGCCCAAAGGGCAGGAAGTCAGCTGGGGTCATAGGATCCCAGCAAGATAAGCATCTTTATCCTGCCTTTCAAAAACGAAGTGGTGTGGATATGGGGCATGTTGCATGCAACAAAATATGGTTTTTTTAGCTGAAACTTATGGACAACTAAAGGGCCAGGGAAAAAAAAGTAACAAATAGGTTTATATCAAATATTTGGGATTTTTGGGGATGGCAAGATTTCAATTGAAATTTGATCTGAGCAGTTAAAGGATGATGTAACTATATACTGAAAACAGTAATGAACGTTTTTTCATAATAGAGGGCTTTAGGTCAGAAAAACAGATGCCTAACACAAAACACAGAAAAAAGGGTAGGGGAAACAATGTGAGGAAAGAGTGAAAGGAGACACGGAACGTGTCCATTTGTGTCCTCATTAGTACCATGAGCTTGGAAGGTCCAGTGGACCAGAACCTTTGCTTTGTGTAAGATATTTATACAAACAGAAAGATTAAAAGGTTCAATCATCTATAAACTTTGCAAGCATAAATTAAAAAAATAAAAAGCATGTTTGCCCAGTTAAAATACTGGCAAAGCTATTTTTCGAAATGACACTGCAAGGAGTGTGAAAAATAATTGTATTCAGGAATTGCTAAGAAACAGATTATAAAATTGGTAGCAGCAAATTTTCAGTGGGGACTTCCCTGTTCATAATGAAGCAAATTTTACAAATCATTTCCCAGTTACATGTTTAAAAGGTGAATTGGAGCCAAGGTCTATTTGTTGAATTAATAGTCAACAAATACTTCTAAATATCAGCCCCAGGGGAGTTTCATGGGAGCAACAAGAGGCCCTGCCTCACAGGAGCTAAGCATTAAGTTAGAAAGGGAGGGTCTTGATTCCTAGAATTAGGTTGGAGTCTTAGCTGGCCAACTCTGCCACAAATCCTCCTCAGACATAAACGATATTCAGCAGCATTTGTTTTTGTCTTTCATGTGAAATCTTTCAAAAGAAAGGGGTTGCCTGCAAAACACATGCCTTGGTTTCCTCTGTACTTTCACAATAAAAAGTAATTTAACACAGTGTTTTGGCTAAAACAGCATTTTTTCCAGTGTTGTGTTGTATGCTGGCTGTGTTGCATCTCAGAAAAGTCTGCGTTTCACTGGCGAGTTATAAATGCACAGGATTGAAATGGTTGCCTCAGATCAGGGGCAGATCCAGAGAAGTTGCGGTGGTGTAGCTGTACCCCCCTTTTCAACTGGACCATGCTGCTGGAGCCTCTGGGGATTTTGAAATAGTCCCCAAAGCAGGTAATAATCCCCCCTCGCTTATCCTCCCTGCTTAGAGGAATGTCCTCTCTCCTCTCCTTCCTCCCATCCCCTCCTGCTGTTGCTTTTCCCGTGGTCCCTGGTCCTGGGTGAGGGAATCTTCAGCGTTGTTCTTGCCCTCTCCAGCTGTGCTGCATGGAGACTGAGCTCCCCTAGGGCAGCAACAGCAGCAGTGGCCATGGCCAGGGGTGCCACTTCCTGGTGCCCGCTCCTGCGGGGACTGGGCAGGGTGAGGAAGCCCACTCCTGATTGCTGCTGCCACTGTGAGTGTGGCTGTCCCAGCTAAGCCTAGTCCTCACAGCCTGGCTGGACCAGGCAGGAGTGGCTCTGAAACTTCCCCCACCTCCAGGAAAGCAGCAGTGGCAGGAGAGGGGTGGATGGGGGTGCTTACCTGCTTTGAGGACTTTAAAAAAAGCCCAGGCCTCCTGCAGCATGGACTGCCTGCACTGGTGGGTGGGTAGGGGGAGGAGGCGGGGAGCAGGGGGTGCAGCCACCCCTCCCCTGCAGCACTCCCCGTTACCAAATCCTGAATCTGCCCCTGCCTGAAACGTATACTGCTTCTTTATGGACAGTGTTGTTATGCAGTTTATAAGCACCTTTTCCTGGCCTCTCATTCATCTTGTTTTGGAAGATTTATTTTTCTCTTTCTCCAGAAGTAAGTTGAGTTGTATTTTGATCCTGTGGTGATGGAAACAAGTGCTTAAAAGAAAAGGTTGATGCCCAACCAACCCTTCCTAGACACACTACTTTCCTAGCCTTAAGATAAGGAGAAATGGCAGTTGTTATTGTAAGGTCTCAAATTTTGCTGCGTTCCTCAAATTCTCTAAATGTTCATTATTTTAAAAAAAAACACAAAAAACTTTCTGTTGCTAAGAGACAGTCATCACAAAAGGGTTGTTCAAGGTAGGTTAATTTGACCTTTCGCAAAACTGGAGACAAAATTAGATGGTTAATCCACCTTACTTTGGTAAGGTTTCAACTTCAAAGCTAATCAGCCAGCAAAATTCTAATTTATGTTAAGCACAGATAATGCTTTTCTTTCCTTTGAATTTTTCTTTAAAAAGCTGTCAACAAAGCAATGATGTACTGTTAAAATGTAAAAGCTATATGATGCAAATATGAAGGTTCCTACAATGATCCAAATGTGACTTTCTCACAGTGTATATTTTTTGTGCTGCTGAAAAGTCATACTGTAACATTTATTAATTTACACACAAAACCAGAAAAATGGAAGTTGAAAAGACCATGCATGCAGGATGGTTATGTTAATGTTCCCATAGAAACCTTGCCTCTTTTTTTCCTTGACATTTTAACTGTCTAACCTTAATATTGGATTGGCAGAGATTGTATTTATTGATTGATTGATTGATCTAAAGGGACAACAGTTTCCCAAAATGACCTAAATGTAAGTTCAAGTACCTTGGCTGCTACTGAGCCCACTTGCTGATTTGTACGGTTTGACAATCACATGTTGCTTTCCTTAGAACTACTCTTTCCCTAAATGAGAGATGAAATTGTCTATGCAGAAGAAACAATGAAATAGCATACTGTGCTCTCAAACGCAAGTAAACAAGTAGGAAAATATGTAGTCTTTTTGCAGTGAACTTGGATATTACTTGTAGTAACAGTAGGTACATTTTCTTCTGGAAAGAATTGTGGTTTAAGTTGAATGATATGGTAGTCTGTCTAGCTGACTATAAAGGGGTTTTGTGTGGTGTCTATTATGACTAGATGTATGCATTCAATTATATTCTCTATTTTTCTCTTTTGCCATCTTTTGTAGAATCTTTCTCTTTTCTGTTTCTTCATTGTTTTTAGAAAACAGGTAGAATTAGCTTCCAGTACTATTACAAGTAAAATATAAAATCTGATCACTTCAAAGAATTGACCAAAACAAAACCAATTTCACTTCCTTTGACCTGCCAAGGTTTGTGCCCTCCTGTATTGGCAGTCCAGAGCTAATGTTTAGGCTACACATCCCTGATTCTTAACAACTTCTTATAATGTTAGTCTGGTTTTGTGTTACTCCAGAATGTGTTCTACTAGTGTTCTCTTCCGTAGTGATGTACCTGTATCCTGATTACATCCCAGAAGGTGGAGAGGTGGGTTTGCAAACCATCTCTTTAATAAAATCTGGCCCATGACAATCATGTTTTGGTTTATACTACACTAAAATGTACTTGGTGTGGCCTGCTATATTTTACCTGACATGTAGGTTTTTTGTTTTTTTTCTGCCAGATACTTCTCTACAACCTGGAAACGGGTCAGTGTGTAACACAGCTAGGCAGCTCCTTGGGTGATTTCACATGTGTCAACCTCCAGGATAGCCCTCCATACATGCTTATCACTGGCAACAAAGATAGGAGGTATGTACAACTAGGAGCAGCAGCGTTATCTAACACTGGGGTCATCTTCCTCTCTGATTACCTGCTGTCCTACAGCTGGACTTGTTAGAATTTTGGTTCTCTCCTAAAATGTCAAGCCCAGCCAGTGTGAACTTCAAGAACAAAGTATTAGGTAATAGTTGGATGTGGCTGCTGTTTTGCTTTGTTTCTGAAAGCACCATGGGAAGACTTTCTTTTTAAGCCATTTGGTGGACACAGTTGGTGTACAGCCCAGCGAGACCACTTGGAATATTTTCCACTTCCCCACCACCACCCGCAAAATTAGTTTGGCATTTAAAAGCTCACTTTCTGATATTAAAAAAATAACCTAAGGGATGAATCATGTAGGATGAGAATAGCCCGTCTGCCAAATGATGTCAAGAGTGTATTTCGGAACACTGCGGTGTCCCTCAGGTGACAAAAAAGAGACTTTCATATGAACAGATTCCAGCTTCTATTTAGCTGATTAGCAGCCTTCTCTTTAACTCTTTGGCTTGGGGAGTTGGATTTTCCCTGCTCGATATCCAGTGCCAGAAACGGACGCGCTGGGAACAGTCGGTGTGAAAGGATTAAAGTGCTTAAAAAGACCCTTTGAGTCCAATTTTTAGGTTTTCTTTTTTTGGCTAGTTATCTGCAAGGTCTGATCCAGTGTACCAAAGAGATGTGGGATGGCGAGGGGCCAGTGTCTAATGGCTCCCCACTCCTTCCCTCCTCCCCTCAGTGCTGGGCATCAGACTGCAGGTGGTGGTCTGGTTCTGTGGTGGGTATCAGATTGTGAGGCGGATCCTTTCCATTGCCAAATCCCAGACCTCTGTCCCGCCAGTGTAGCAGCTTGCAAAAATGATTATTTTGTCAAACATTTTTTTCCTTTCTAGTGAATAGGTAGTGTAAGCAAACCACAGACTTTGTCAGCAAAGAAAAAGCAATAAATCTCTGAAGTTTGATGCATGTAACTGAATCCTGGGGGATTTTTCTCTTAGTAAAGCAGATAAGATATTTTCCAAAGATCCTGTGGATCTCAGTGTACCCACCTGTATTCTCTTGCATGTTGTTATGCCAGAATGAGCAGGGGACAGAAGGAGCACAGGTAAATGTAATCCCCATGTTCACTTAAGGAGTTAAAAGTGATTTTCCCTAATGTACTGTCTTCTCCAGTTATAAACACAAAAATCTTTTACATTTTATTGACAAGAATTTGGAGCTATGACTTTACAGCTCTGTTAACTGGAAAACAGGCATCAGTGGTTGCTCACTTAAATAGGAGATCTTCTGTAGTTTAAATCAAAGTTGAATTCCTCACTAGCAATTACTTTAAGGGCATTAGCAGCAGGAGGGGTTTCAGCGGGACAACTATATCACTGTATAAATGGTATAGGTTCACTATATAAATGGTATAATAGTATATATTCCCTTTAATGGGTTTAGATGGCATAAACAGGGGAACGTAGTACTGGAGTTAGTTTGGGATGTACTCAGGATTGTTGAGCTTCAAATTTGACCTTTGTTATCTGGTACAGTCTTCTGTTTGATACATCTGATTAAAAAAATAAAAGCAATCCCTTGAGAAAAGGAGTAAGTTTTTGGTACATTCCACAAAACATTTTTTTTAAGTCGATCCTGAAATCTTGGTGATGTAGTTAATGATGACTGAGAGCACTTAATTCACATCAATTAAAAAGTACCCAGTGGCATCATAAGAATGAGGACTCGCTACACAGCAGCTGTCTTTTGTTCCTTGAAGGAACCTTAAAAAGCTTATGGCATTGGAAAAATGAATATCACTGGAATCCAGCTCCTGCCACTGCTGGAAAGCTTTGCATGAGAGGATGAGTTTTACTTTTCCCCTAGACCTGACCAGACTTACAATGGAGCAGTCAAATATCAGAGCCAAAGGCCTGGTCACAGAGAACACCTTGCTTCTGAGTCCTTTGAACTCCTATAGATCTGAGGTGTTCCCACTGAGCCCAGCTGTGGCAGAAGAAATGGAGAGACACAGCAGGCTGGGATTAGTTAGAGCCTCACATCAGGTTTACGATACTGTCTTTTCTTTTCTAAACAAATCCAAACAATCCACGTGTTCTTTCGAATCTTCCAAGGGTGTCGTGATGGAGATGTGCCTGAAAGCTGGGCCCTTGCTAGGGAGACAACCAGGAAGCAGTCTGAGCTTCACTTCCAACTGTGCTTGCTAAATAGTAGAAACCTCAATTATCATACAGGGCATTTATGGGCAAAGAGGAAGAGTGCTAGGAGCGAGAGCACTTCAGAGATACTCTTTCCTTACCCGATACACAGTTCTAAGGCTTGCCTGATGCCGTCTCACTGCTCGAGTAGGGGAAAGCTAGTTGTTTTTCATCCTGTAACTGTTCTGGTAAGTTATTAGTAGGCGTTGTTACAGAACTGCACAGAGTGTGCTCCCCTTTCTGTTCCAGCATGTTTTCCTGCCTATCAGATGGATTCTGCTCTGTTGGAGTCTCTGGACAGTTCTGTCTTCTTTTGTTTCAATTGTCAGAATAGAGTTATTTGCAGACTCCTCTGGTGCAGTTTTGATTAGAGCATGGAAAGGGGGGCTTCCTGGAAACAGCACTGGGATCAAACCATGAACAGTGAACATAATACACTTAAAGCCTTGGAAAATCTTTTTTCTTTGTGAGCTTATGTCTGCTTGATTCTTCCATTCTTGCTATTCTTCATGCCCAGAGGGTCTTCCTCTAAAATTTTAAGTATTTTACATCAGAATGCTTATTACTTGGGCTTTGTGTTCCCTCATATACTATATTTTATCACTTTGATCTTAAAATATATGTGTTAAAGGTGATCCCTCTCTGCTGGATTTTAACTTGCTACTGTTAGATTTCAGGCAGCAATGTAGATTTGTATTTAGGTGAGCTCAGAGACTGATTTGAATTGGTGCAAGGTAATCCTTACCTCCACACAGACGCATGCCCTGTCAGTGTCTACAAACAAGTGACTAAACATCTGGCAAACTCAGTTCTTTATCTCAAAATGAGACTTTATAGAGGTTTCTCCGTCTAACTGGCTATTTGCTCTTCAGTAGGTTTGATCTCATTCTTTTGCTTCCTCACCCACTTGGATGCTATGGTCATTACCATTTTTATTTTGGTCCCAATTCAGGACAGGATCTTTATTAAACATAGAAATAAGAAAAGTAGCTCTTTTCAAAAGCACTAAAGTTTACATGAATTGAAGCTTCATCTTCAGTGTACTGGTAAAGAAGTGGAACCTAATGAGCCTGATTCTGAAATTAAGAGCTGCTCCTTAGCCTAAATTAGGAGCAGCTTTACTGAAATTAGTGAATGTACACATTTGTAAGAACCGTATGGCAGAGATCAGAATCAATATGTTGCAAGTAGAAAGTAAAAGTTGAAAATTACCCATATCATAAATAAACTTGCAGTCATTGCCCAGCAGGATATTGTTAAGATTGCAGTGAAGGCAAAACCTGGAGGCAAAAATGCAAGAACCTTTCCACTAATGCAGATAGAAATGCAACCTTTATAGAAGTATAGCCACAGATGTCTTAGACAGAAAATACTGAACATTTTGGCTGATTGATCCAGCAGTTGAAAGTCTGAGCTGTTTTTTGAACGTTCTGATTTTGATCTCTGATGAGCTGAGGGTGATGGCCATTTCACTGTTAATGGTTGATTCCTGTGTGTGGTAACATGTTCATCCTTTGATTTTTTTTTTTTTCTCTTAAATGGTGTAATGCTTGGTCCCTTGTCTTTGAAAAGCATATTGTGTTTTACCTTTTTTTTATGGGTAATGCTTAGCTAGTAAAGAGACAGGTGCCTTAGCAATAACCTCATATGACTCTCTGTGTTCATGATGCAAAGATAAAGAAATAGTTCTTTTATCTAACTTTAACATTCGCTTTTCATAGCATGTGCAGAGAAGCTCAGTTCCTTAAAGTTAGAGAGTTTTTTCAATTAACGTGTAATAGTACTGGAAGCTAATTCCGTCTGCTTTTTTAAATAATCAAGAAACAGAAACGAGACCGATTCTACAAAACATGGCAAAATCCAGTGGCACAGTAGGGCTTTTAAAGAGCTGAAACAGGTTCCATCAGTCTTCTTTAAGGATCCAAACTGGTACAATGACAGTGAAATGGGGAGATTTTAAACACAGCATGGAAGATAAGTTCATATACTGGGGTTCTCTTTAGTAGCCTGTCTGGAAAGGGCGAAAGGATTGCCAAGCAAGAATTAGCAGGTTTTCTAGCTTCAAATGGGAATCCATTGAATGGCGTTAATAGAGTAGAGCCTGGATCATTTGTATCCAGGTGGTTCACAACCTGTTTAATTCACAGTGGGCTGCCAAATTAAAAATGAGTCACTCATTTGAAAAAAAAAAAAAGGCTGCTTGCTGCAGCTTTTATCAAAAGGCACAGCTTCTTCAGTCAGCTGGAGCACAGCCACAGTCCTGCGCAGCTGGTCTGAGAAGTGCTTCCCTTTGAAAAAAGTAGCACACCTTTGCTCTCCCACGCAGCTGTTTGCTGTGGCTTTATATGACCCCAGCTAGCTCACAAACTCATCTTTGCTGGGGACTTACAAGGGTGTCTCAGAAAGTAACAGCAATTTTGAAGTAAATCCATTCTGTGTACACTTTTCCTTACTCTGCATAGTCTTCAATGAGTTCAATATTGCTGACATGAGTGTTCATTGCTGCTGTGTTGTTTTCCACTTATTACACACAAAATGGTTTTATTTCAAAATTAACGTTACTTTCTGAAACATCTCTGTAGAAGGCAAACCGTGCTTGTTACTAATCCTAATGGGGCAGATCTTCATTATCAGCTGTGTCTGTGTCCTAGCAGTTGAGAATGAAGGTACACAATTTAATGTACTCCAGTGTTTGACAGAAAAAAGCCAAAGGGAGCCCTCCATAGTATGGACTAGGGGTGGCCAACCTGTGGCACAAGTGGCATGGGCAGCCTGTGTGTGTGGTATGTTGTGGATCAGGCAGGGGACAGGCAGCGTAACAACAGATACAGCAGAAAGCAAAAGACAGAGCAGGAGATTAGGCAGAAGATGATCAGAGTGGCAGCCAGGGAAGGTAGGGCTAATTTGTGGCATCCCTGCTAAAAAAGTTTGGTTTCCACTGGTCTAGACTCTTGAAATCTCTTAAGGAAAACAGATATAGTATGAAACTATATGGAACAAATAGGGTAATAGAAATAGCTGATGGTTTTAAACTGCTAACTTTACTGGGTTTCTGGTTTTGCCTGTGAATTGCAAGCTCTTCTTTATGAGAAGTCTGGATTTTGCAGGTGCAGTGTTGCTGACACATTCTGTGCTAACAAAACCAAAGAGTGCTTGAACTTTAGGATACACAGGCCAGAGTAACAGCTGTCCCTCTGTCTCCTTGCTTTCCTTTTGTTCAGGGTCAGGGTGTATGACCTCCGCCAAAGCCAGTCCTTGTGCTCCCTCTATGCTCACCACTTAGGAGTGTCTGCGGTACAGATGGACGACTGGAAGATTGTTAGCGGAGGAGAGGAGGGCCTAGTCTGTGTGTGGGACCAGCGGATGGGTGCCAAGCTATGGGAGATTCATGCCAGGTAACTTTGTCTATTTGATGGGTTTTACTGCCATGGCACTTTCAGATCCAGGTGCCAGTGGGAATGACTGAATTGGCAAGTTGTCACTTTGTTCCTGAACATCATATGCCTAAAGTTTCCAATGACAGTGCACCAATTCCATCTGTGCTGTCTTTCATGGACCTACTGGCCAGCCTGGCTGTAATCATCTGGTCTGGAGAGGGATCCAGCTGGCTTAACCTGTGTGGGGGCGAGTAGTGGGGGGTAATGTATGTGCACCTGCACCACAACTTTCAAGTGGGGTTTTTTATGTCTCTTTAATTAAAACGGCATTTACAGGCTAAAAATATTTATTCTTAAATGCCAAGGTTGTCTCAGTAAGTTACTTTTACCGCTCAGTTACTGCAGAAAAAGTTGTTCTTAAATCCAGTTTATATTTCATGGTTTATTTTTTGCGTTACTCTGAGGTATGGCCATGAAACTTGTCGCTTCCCTTCTCTGCATACGTTCCATAGGACAGTGTTGCAATCTGCTGCTAGTAGCCAGCAAGGCGGGGTATGCAGATGTGTATTGGTGCTGGGAGATGGAATTTTCTTAAAATGTCAGAGTCTGATAAAATTTCCCTTGGTCTAAACTTTTGTTAAATTCATTTTGCCACTCCTGAATTTTTGGTAGTTTTGGCCTGATGTTTTGTCTGTTTTGGTTGTTTTCACCGACTGTTTGTGCAGCATCTCATGTTCCTGGGTTAGGATGAGACAGAGAGGACTTTATATATAAAATAATATAAACTCCTTCCACAGCTCACTCCCCCTTCACACACACCACCTCTCTTTCTCTCTCTCTCCATAGCACCTTCATGTATTCAGTTAAAAAGGTGAAATCAGAGAGCTAAAAATGATACTTCTGGCAGACTGACACTCCCATGGTTGTCTATACCTCAAGCACAGTTTGCTTGAACAATCCTTGGGAATGGAGAGGAACCATTAGTTACAAGGGCCAAATCTGAATGACTTCCTCCCATGGGTAAAATTCCCCTGCCATTAAGTTTTGCCTGCATATAAACCTTAAGATTTTGCCTTTTGCCAGCCTCAGAACAGTTGCCCCACCAAAACTTCTTGATAAAATGAAGAGATGCAGCCTGATTTCCTTCCTCCCCACAGTGCTGAGGTGCACGAGGCAAGGTACTTACAGCCCTAGAGTTCAAGCCAGGCCATTGATTAATAGCAGATGTTCTTCCTCTGTTTTGACCTCAAAAGTTACAGTGCTCTTTGTAATGCAGTTGATGCATTAGGGACAATGTTGCATTGATTGCCTTCTGACACAACACTTTATTGAGGATGTCAGGGAAGGAAGGTGACATCTAACTGCTGAGCTACAAGGATTGAGAAGGAATCAAAAGATATGGCTGGAGTCATTAGAATTAGTGACAGTAAAATTATTAACGTGTGGATGAACCTCAAAGTATCATCCAGATGAACAGTAGTGAGGGCCTTTCTAGGAAGGGAGAAGATTGTTTGGTGTCAATAGCCATGTAGGGGATGGAGAAGAAAACAAGCAGGGGAGATGGTAGGATGTGTAACAGGCTCAGTTTGATGTGCCATTTTTTCCTCTGGGAATTGAAAGACTCCTGACTAATGGGGAAAAATAGATATAAGGGTTCTGGTGTGGTTATTTAACCTATTTACAATGATACCACCCAGCAGATTCACAGCATATGATTATGACCAAAGAGGCATGAAATAAGAATCATGGCCACAGCTGGCTTTGAGAGGCTCTGCTCTTTGTGTTTGGGAGCTACTATAACCCTAGAAAAGCCAATGAAGCATAGTCTGCACTCTCTTGGTGTGGCTTCACAGCACTGCCAGGGCACCTGCAGTTGACTGGCACTTTCCTCTACATTTGAACTAGACTCCACTAGATGGTGCTAAAACTATGTTTTATGCAGGGATATTGCCTACAGGTAGCGAGGGTCAGGTTTCTCAGCTTCTGACTTAAACATATAACACTGTATTAGGGAATTGTTATCTAATAGTATCTGTAGTAATTTCTGCATTCCTCTTAGATCTCAGGTGTCTCATGTGTAAATGGATTCTCCCACCCAGTAATGCTGTCTAATTTGCAGGCACCCAGTCCGGTATCTTTGGTTCAACTCTCACAGTCTCATCACAGCAAACATCCCAGATGAGAAGAACCCCCGAGGTGCCAGCATCATGGATGACGACCTGACAGCTCACCGCAGGTGAATTAGCTGGCTCTGGAAGGGCCACATTTGTTGCACCTGACTGCTAAGTCTAAAAGTCTGAAAATGTAATCTGTTAAACACCTGGGTAATCCAGTAATCAGATACATGTGCAGCATTTGAGAGCTATTACAAATAAATCTTTCAGTTTGCTCTTCTTCCCTCTAAACTCAAAAGATTGTTTCTTCTTCATCGGATGAACACACGTGCCCCTGAAGTAGTATAGAGAATGCAGCCCCTTGCCTTGCTTGAAGGCATCTTCCTCCAAGGGGAAAAAGCCCAAACTCAGGTTTTGGAATTTGCATTGCATTTTATTATTTCCATTCTGGTTTCCAAGTACAGTAAAAGCTTTGTTATCCAGCATGAGTGGGGTATGGGGGGTGTTGGTTGTCTAAAAATTCCAGTTATCTGAAATTTATACCTATCAAGGAAGATAGGAGTGCGCTGCAGTCACCCCCACCAGGAAGAGCCCAGCGCTGTCCTGCCCCACCCCACACAGAATAAACAACAGAAATACTTGATGCGCATGCCGGGTAGACTTGACAAAGATTCCCGTTGCTAAAGTGAGGATTTGTATTGGGGGATATTGGAAATTCCATTTAATAGAGTATTCCAGTTAGTAAACTGCCAGTTAACATAGCTTGTACTGTACCAAGCTATAGTGTACTCATGTTCTTGGCTCCTGAATTATATTAGAACATTTAGAGCAGGTAACAGTAAATCAAAGTTCATCTTGAGGCTCTACATAGAGCCCTACAAGAGTCAGGAAAGAATTTGCTTCCATACAATACTGCACAAATGTCTACATTTGTATTGGAGCTATTACCTTAGGAATGATATTTGCTTTCTGAAGCATCAGGTTTTGATTGTTGCTTGGAAGCAGGATACCAGCCTTGAAAGCTGATCTTATACAACAAGCCATACCTTCTTGCTAGTGTTGGATATTGGTAAAAACTTGTGATTTCACTTGTAGTGCAAATAAAAATGGTGCATTGACCTTCTTGGTTGTGTTTTGTACAGGCATCGTGGAATCATCTATGCGTATGAATTCTCAGTGGACCAGTTGGCAGTAGAAAGCATCCTTCCTATCTGCCGCTCTTCCTACGATGAAGCGACTGGTTACAACTACAACATTGGCCTTTCAGTCCCTTATGACAGCATTTAGGTAACCTTGGAATGGTTCCTCTTGGTCTGTGGTCCAGTTCACATGGAGCAGAAAAGGAATAATTGAAGTCACAGGGAGTGATTTGCAGAGGACTGCATTGACTTAAGGTATATTTATTGGGCTGGGCTCATGCTGAAAACTGGAGACACATGCAGGAGTTGAATAATATGCCCCAAAACATATTATTAAAATATGTTGCTATGCAAATAACCCAGAATGGCTTTTGGAGCTTTTGCTATGGATGACACAGATTGAAGAATGAATGAGAGACAGGCTAATAGTCCATTTCCACAGCATGTGGGAAGACAGTGCACCATGGTGTGGGGAAACAAGAACCTGGAGTGGTAAAGAGAAAGAAAACTGTTGTGTTGAAGACAGGACATGGAGCACACAGAGAAGCCCAAGCCCCTGCCGATGTTCGGCCATTCTGAGAGGAACTAAAAGCTAAAACTAGGAAAGGTCTGCTGGTGAGGCATACACTTGGGATCTCTTCCCTGTGTGACCAGCTGCCAGCTCTGACTACCATGAATGCCTCAGGGCACATCCAGCAGCCCATCCCAGAAGAAGGCACACTGGGCTGTGTGGAGGGGGTAGTTTGGCTGGAAGATGTGGACACTAAGGGGAGTCATGAACCTCAATTGTTTTTAAAATAAATATTTAAATACATTTTTTTTAAAACAGTCTCACTCTGTTGGTTAAATGTTCTGTAGTGTAAATGGCTTTGTCATAAGGACTTGAATTCTTCAAGACTTCAGGGTAGAGTTGATCCTGGGCACTGACATGAAAAACTATTCTCCTATCTTGGAAATAAACCATAGTCCTCCACTTCCTGGGAACCTTTCTGGAGTGATTCCCTAATTATGATTGTATGAGCTTTCCCATCGCTGAAGTAAGGAGAGATTCAGAGAGTGATCCCACTTGTACAACAAAGCAGCTGCAAGCAGGGCAGCGTGTATGTTCTGAATCTTCTCCTTGCTTAAGTTGACATAAATTGAGTCATGCTGAAGAGTGCCAGGATCAGACTCTGGAGAATTAAAATGTAGGACCAGGGCTGTGTCTCAACACAGAAGTCACACCCATGTAACTGAGACTGGTGTGGCTAAGCAGGTGCCCGAGTCGTGCCTGGATGTGCTTTCAGCAGTTTAAAACCAGTTACCTTGGAAGCTTAACCAGGTTTCCATCGATTAAAAGTGCCTACCCATTTCCAACGGTTTAGCTGAGCAGTGTTTAAAATTGCACTTCAGTTACATTGGGGCACCTCTGTACAGGGGAGACCTTGGAAATACAGGAAAACTGCTTACGCAATGGTTCCTTGTTGGACTATAATAAACATCATTTAGGCCAGTCTCCCAGTTCCTGAATTAGGCCCAGTTTGGGTTCATCCCTCTTCTGCCTGGAGAGTGAAATCACTTACAATTATTTATGGTGTTTGGCTTGTGATGTTTTCCATGACTCTCTCTCTTCTGTGACTCATGGCATTAGTGGAAAAGATGGGGAAACCCCAGTCAGTGCAACTGGCCATGTAATAAAACCCACTGTATATTTTCAAGAAGCCTGTGATGCATGTCTGCCAGTGGCCTTCCTGCCTCTCCTTGGTGAAGGGCAAAAAGCAACCAGAGCCTCTAATCTGGCTCAGGAGTGTAGCAGAATCTTATTAAATGAATACCTTGTTGTGGCAAAAATGACTGACTGAGCAAGAATGGCCCTGCCCATATTCTGAAAGGGCCATGCAAGCACTGCCAGATCTCCTCCCTCCCCTGATCTCTGTAGTGTGCAGTGGGTAACCTGCCACCCTCCCTTCTTTACCTTTTCCTGACCTGACCCAGCACCTCACCCTTTGCCACTTTTCAGTTTTGCTTTGCTCCCTC
This sequence comes from Crocodylus siamensis, assembly GCF_052110815.1. Classification (NCBI taxonomy): domain Eukaryota; kingdom Metazoa; phylum Chordata; order Crocodylia; family Crocodylidae; genus Crocodylus; species Crocodylus siamensis. Next base: position 53,012,249 of record NC_143403.1, read on the forward strand.
AGGGCAACTTTGCCCCCCCCCTCCTTTGCCCTGTCAAGGTTAGTGGAGGTGCTTGCAAACCTGTCCCAGCTTCCTGCCTCTCCCTTCTGGAGTGCTCACATCCTTCTGCATGTGCTCTCCTCTCTTCTCAGCCTTATCTATTTTTTTCTATCTTCCTTAACAGCAGGGGATCCGTGAGATGTTGTGCAGGTTAAAGCTTAATTGTGGATATATTCTGTGGAAAGGATCTTCTGTCTTCAGCATGATCTGAGGCAGTGGTTCATTAGGATCAAACCTGAGCCTATTTGATCAATGGGAATTCTGCTGGTGACTTCAACGAGAATAGAATTTGGCTCTGGATGCAGCTGTTATCAGAGCAACTTCGTAATGCAGATGGCTTATTCATTAAGCGGATGGCTTATTCATTAAACAGAACTGTTCCCGTTATGGGCAGAAGCAGGATTTTTGGGGTAGTATTTTTTATTGGATCAACTCAAGGTGTTTTTTGCACATTCTCTGGATCATCCTGGCTACAACAGACCTTGTCACTGGTATTATTTTAAGAGGATCGCCTATAGCAAGAAACTGTATTCAGAATTACTCTGCTAATTCCATTTATAGTACATTCCAACCACAAAGCAGGGCATTTCTGTTGTTAGCAAGCAGCCATGATAGAATACAAGCTTTATTAGCTTTTTTCCCTGAAGAGGGAATATTGGCTTGCTCTACTTCCCAGTATCCTTTTATACAGCACTATAAGCAGGCATTGTGCTATCAGATGAAATATTGGCAATTTTTCTTCTCTAAGACCCGTAGCTGTGATCAGTGTGAGTGCAGTAACTATCTGGCCTTTTCCTGTCTAGAACTGAGGTGAACTGAAAGGCCAAGCGCACTGAGTGGATGATACAACCTGCTGATCAGGCTACAGCTGTTAGTCGAGTTCAGGTTTTTTTCTAGCGCAAGAACCTTGGAGGCCTCGGCGGTGGGAATGCTGGCTCTCGTGTCGGATGAAGCAGAAGTGGCACCTGACAGGTGGGGGAATCCCATCTCTATCCCTTTCAAACAGGGAGCTGACCTTTCAGCTGACTACCCATGCTAGGGACAAAAATTAGTACTGATCGATACACTGAGTAAAACACAGACAATGAGGACAAAACCGTTGATTTCCTAGGGAGCGCATTGCACTAGGCTTTCTTCAGGTACTGCTGGCCTCCAAAGAATGAAGAAAGGGTTCCCCAGAACCAGTTAAAAGCCCTTCATTGCTGGCTTGCCCCATCCTTGAAGATTGTACAGCTCCTCTCTCAGCCATAGCAACCTCTCTTCTCAGCTCCAGCATATGCATCCTAGACATGTGAGCACCATCATCTCTTCCACACTGCCTGGCTACTTACTTGCTTTGGGGCCAACACTGCCTCAGACAGTTGGATGGAGAGGGACAAGAGGCAAAAGGTTTGCAATCAAGTGTATGGTGGCCCTCTCTCCTTGGATGTTATTTCCCACTGCACAATTATTAGTCTTTACCTGGGGGTGGGGAAAGCCCCTTTGTATTTTGTTGCTCTTTCTATAGAGGGTCAGGACTGCAGTTACTGGCTCCCACCTAGTGTGTTTAAATAGCTCGGGCTTTGTGGGGGAGGGCAGGTGATCTTTCTGTAAGTTCATAGCACCTGACATAAGCTTCCATAATACCAAGTAAATGCCATCATGGCAGACCCATTGCTACAATGGAAGCGGGGCATGAACCTCTGTGCATGCTGGCTGTAGTGCACAGTAGGAACTAGGTGCAGGGAGCAGGTCAGCCACAGAGGGAACATGCCTTCAGTGTCAGATCGCTGTTGTCTTAACATCACTTTAGCGCATGGCCACTCAAAGCCTGTCTGCCTTGCATGTGTGAAGTTAGAGCAGAGCTGAAACTGTTGGATTGTTAGTGGGGAGGGGACAGACTTCTAGACAGTGACACAGTTGCTCTTGGTCCCTTATGGACCCCTGAACCTTGGATCCCAAATACACTTTCAGCCTCCTACCTCCTACTGCACTGATTTAATTCATTGCGTTTCCTAATTACGAGGCAAAGACAGGTCATTGTGGCCCTGTCTGCTTGGCTGTTCTGTATACGCTGCACAACATTTGTTCATTATCAAATTTTCTGTTGCACTGATAAAATTTACTGCCCTTAATGAAATTTCATCTTATGCTGCTGGACAACAACATGATGCAGCACCACATTATATACCAACTATCAGCATGTTGTCTTGGATTGTACCATGCTCCCTAATGTTCATTTAGTAGACACTGGCATATGCATATGCATACACACACACACACACACACACACACACACACACACGCATGTACATACATACGCATATATGCATATATATACACAGATAGACACAAATATATATGCAGGCACACCCACGCATACATACAGATGTGGGGGGTGTGGTTGATTGCTTTTCGGGGGGTTTTGTCGCCCCCCCCCATCCCCCGCACCCCCTCCTATTTTGCTGTAATAGCACATTTTGCCCTTGATCACTTTCCTCACCACCACGCCCCAGATGAGCATCCTGCCTTTGCTCTTTGCCAGTGCTGCACTTTTTAAGGCCTGGGGAAAGCCTATACATAGAGCAGGGGTGGGCAAAATACAGCCCGCAGGCTGGAAGCCATTCTAGCCACCCCGCGGGGCCCCTAAAAATATTTGGAAAATTAATATTTCTCTGCTCGTGGCAGTAGGACCCAGGGGAAGCCCAGCAGGCTCCAACAATAGGGGGCCCACCCGGACTCGCCCCCCCCCAGCTGGGGTTTCTGGGCTGGGAGCACGTGGCTGCCCCACGTGGGAAGCGCAGGTAAGTGGTGGGGGGGATGACCCCAGGCAAGGAAGGAGTGCAGGCGGGTGGGAAGTGGCCCTTCCTGACCCCACACCTGGTGCCCTGTGCTACAGCTGCTCACAGCTGGCGTGGGGCTGCCTGTGCCCACTCCAGACAGCCCCATGTGGGCTGTGAGCACCTGAAGCATGGGGCATCGGGTGTGGGAGGGGCCACTTACCCCCCCCCCGCACTCAGCTTTTCCCCAGGCTCCTTCCCTGCATGTAGAAAAGTGGCCCCTCGCCCACCCCATAGCTGGTGCTCCCTGCTGCAGGCACTTGCAGCCCACGTGGGGCTGTCCAGAGTAGGCACAGGCAGCCCCAGGCCGGCTGCAAACAGCTGCAGTGCAGGGCACCAGACATGGGGCAGGGGGAGGCTGCTTTCCCCCCCCCACACTCAGCACCACCTGGCCTCACTTGTAGGTTGGCAGTGGGGCAGGTTACAAGCTGGTACTGAACACGGGGAAGAGTGGCCCCTCACCTGCTCCATGGCCAGCGCCCTGCGCTGCAGCCGCTTGCAGCCTACCTGGGGCTGCCTGTGCCTGCTCCAGATAGCCCCACAGGGGCTGGGAGCACCTGCAACGTGGGGCGCTGGGCATGGAGTGGGTGAAGGGCCACTTTTCCCAACGCTCAGTACCAGCTTCTTCCCTGCTGGGGCGGAGCACTGCCCCCTGGCATGTACCGTGGGGCTGGGGGCACTGGGTATGAGTGGGCAGGGAGCCAGCAGGAGCACAGGGCCCACACCAGTGTCCCAGGGCCAGTGCCAGCAGGGCCCAGAGCAGGGTGGCAGGAGTGCAGGGTCCTAGCTGCAGGGGCTCTATGGAGCCGGGCCAGCTCCCCCCTCCCTGCTGGTGCAGCCCAGCCTGGCTCCATGGACCCCCTGCCAGCCTGCGCCCCTCCTCTGAGCCCCTTGGTGCTGGCCCTGGGACATTGGTTTCAAGACATTGGGACGTTGGTCCCAAGATGGTGACCAGGGGCGAGACACCTGTCATGGGGCAGGGCTACCCATGCGGCCCTCAACAGCCTGCCAAAACTGGGTATGCGACCCTCTGCCCAAAACAATTGCCCACCTCTGGCATAGAGTCCAAATGCCACTGGTACAGAGACACCCCATGCCCCACCCCTGGCTTCATGCCTGCATCAAGGAGAAATGAGAAGGTCCCTTTCTGAAGGGGCGGGAGGGGGTGGGGGACAAGACATGAGATGGGGGAGAGTTAAAGTGTTGCTGTCCTTTCAAAAGCTGCTTGTTTACCTGCTAGCATTTGAGGCACTTCCTCTGAGGCCTGGCTCTGTGACTGGCACCGTGCACTGCAGAGACGCAAGAGCCTGAAGCGCGTCTTTGTAGCATTCAGACTGCAACTGCTTTGGGGGAAGGTGGGGTGTAGTTGTTCAAGAGAAGCTCCTCAGTGGCAGTACACCGTGGCACCAGACAGGATGGGAAGGAGAAGCTTGTGTCCTAGGGAAGCAGCTCTCCCAAATCCCCAGTGGGAGTTTGGACAAGAGCCTGGTTGCTCATACCTTGTTGGATGAATGATAGCTGAGGGAGCTTGAACGAGCGGCAGGGGATCAGCCTGAGTGTGACACTGCATCAACTGGGAGTCATTTCTCCCTTTAGGGGAGGGTCTGCTTGAAGGCTAGCAGAGCTGAATATAACAAATGGGGGTGTAGAGGTAAAAGCTGGCCCAGCTTAATACTCCATACGCACCTTGCTCCCCTCACCAGCTCCAAACGTTCAAGCTTTCATATGAGCTTCGGCCCCTGACTCCCGAGCCCTGCTGAAAAAGGATGCGAGTTTATCAACTGTGAAGTTCCATTTCCTTCCTTCTGGTTTTTGAGCTTCTCACATCACAGGCGGCCACATTATCAGGGTTTTCTCCACAGCTATGAGGTCTGGAAACGGACTTTGGCTTTTTCACGTGAGAATTTCATCTTCCGTTTATCACATTACTCCACTGGTACGCTTTAATAAACGTACCAATTAGTCCTGCAACCCCCATTAGCAGTGTACAACCAGAAGAAAGGCTGGAGGCAGGAGAGGCCTTAGCTCACCATCTGCTTTGGGACAGGCACAGTGATGCTAAGTCTCTGCCTCAATTTGCCTTTCTGCTGCTGGGTCCATCACCCCTGCCAAGCCTAGCAATATAATATGGCCACATGTCTTGTTTCCGCCACCTGCGCCCAACATGAGCCCCTCTTACTCTAGGGCAGAGCTTCTCAATGAAGTCAGAGCATAGGCAGGATAAAGCCAAGCCGGAAACTTTGCTCTAAGGCAGGGGTGCTCACTCCCCGCCTGCAGGGTGATGTTATTCAGCCCATGGGGTTCCCCCTGACCCAAGACTTTGGCAGCAGGGGAGCAGAGACAGCTAGTTTCCACCCCTTGGTGTCAAAGTTTTGGAGCTGGGGGAGCCCTGTAGGCCAGGTCACCAGATGAGTGTGGGAGGCTAAGGGGTGGGGGTGGGGGAGCAGCACAGGGTGGCAGGGAGCGGAGTAGGGTTGCAGGGAGCCAAGTGGGGCAGCCAGCAGCCAAGCTGGGGTGCCACGGGCCCTGATCCAACCCACAGACTGCCCCCATGCCACCAACCTAGCCTATGCGGCAAAAGACTGAGCACCACTGATCTGTGAGTACAAAGGTGGGCCAGCCCTTTCATGAGGGAGCGTTTCATCCCCTGCAGCCCCAGGTGGTCTTGCACTCTGAGCAGGGCACGTGCAAAAGGAAATGAGCCCAGCCTGGAGCTGGTTCTGCACATCCTGCTGAGCAGTGCAGGTATCCTTAGTTGTCCTTTCTCCCACAGGGGACCGAGAACTGTTAACAAGACTGCATTGCAGGGAAGAGGATCATTCCTGCTATTGCTGTATCATTAAGTAGCTGGTCTCATACTTTCTTCTCCCAAATGCTCCATTTATAAAAAAGCACTAAGAAAGGTTAATATTTCACACACACAGATAAACAGAATTCTCTTTCCAGTAGCTCTTGGGATGGGCAAACTCTAGCTCTTCATCTCAGTTGTATGATTTTTTTTTCTCCCTTATCTGTAAAATTAATGCAGAAATGGATTACAGCTTTGGCTCCTGGGCAGCTGGCTGCGTTCTGCTTTGCCTTGCCAGACTGCTGCAGCATGAGAAATAAGTTGGAGGAGAGCAATAAGAGACAAAGCTTGCTCTTGTCCTGAACTCACCCAGGAAGGACCCCCACACAGGGCATGTCTACATGTTCATTAATGCACAGTAGTTATTGTGCAGTAGCCCCAGCATATGGGTTTTTTTGTGACACTTACTGCACAGTAGCCTAATACTACTGTGCAGTAGTGTATTAGCATGGTTTTTGCTCAGCGCACTACCACACAGTGTTATTAGGATAAGTGCAAAGAAAGGATACCTCCACCAAGCATTCTGCAGCGCTCTGTGCTTTCCTAGGGCTATCTGGGGTCCTGCAGGCAGACTTACTCAGTACCACCCTGTTTAAAACCCATCCCTACCCATTGACTGGGGAGAAAAGCGACAAGCTTCTGCCAAGCTCCCAGGGCAGCCCCCTCACAGCTCATGCAGCCTTCCAATGAAAAAAAGGTTCAAAGAGGCCTGAAGAGATCAGTATGTCCAAGATGGGTTTTGATTCGCTCAGCTCATGTTTACAGCCACCATGTTGGCAGACGCAGCAGGGACTGAACTAGAGTCTCCACAGCTAGATGCACAAGTTGAAGGAACCCAGGTCCCTTAGTCACCCATCCATGAACTGGGAACAGACTGAGGGTCGTAGACATACCCAATACCCACGTTCTCTGAGCTGCACTGACCCATCCAAATCCGCCTCCACTGAAGCTTGCTTGATCAATCTGGGAGGCAACTCGGTGGCTGCTAAACAGCGAGGGACACCGCCAAGCAGGGAGAGGATCACAGCATTGTTTTAACAGGCAGTGAACAGAATACCCGATGTTGATTAGGCTGGATTTTAAACACAATTCCTTTAAGCCAGATTGGCTCAAAAGTTTTTCACTAAGAGGTCCTTTCCAAATCTTGCATTGCCTCCCAAAAACTGTCATCCTTCATGTTTTCTTTAAGCTGTAACCAAACTGGTTAATATTTTATTTTGGGAATATCAACAAAGCTTCCCTTTTGTTTTTTCTAATGCAGAAAGGAAAATAACTTCAGGGTTTATTTTGGAGCCAAGTTCTCTGCTCCCAGCCAGAGCTAACTTCAGGGATGACCTTGTCAACACCTTTCTGTAGGACTGCAGCGGCAGAGACTCCCATGGCCAGTACTGTGTCTGGAGTGAAAAGAAAATGGTGGAATCTATCACACTTCAGTGCAAGGCTGATGTACCATGACCCTGCTCTCTTCTAGCTGGTTAAAGGAGAAGCTTGCGCTCATGAGAGCCTAATAGCTTCTCTCAAACATATCACCCACCTTCGCCACGTCCAGACAAGCACAGCCGTGCGGTATGTGGCATGACAGACATGTCTGTGGTGCCACGTACCACACGTTCAGTTCTCCATGCTGCAAGGAAGGGAGCAGCGCAGAGGGGTTTTTTGACCCCTGGATATCCAGCGCACATGGCACAGGCATCCTCCAGGGAGAACTAGCAGCAGCGCAAGGCGCACCACTGCTACTTGTCCCCAGGGAACCAAATGTCCATGCACGTCTGGACACAGTACCTGTGTGATGCACAAGCTGCACTAGCAAGAGGCAATCACTGCTCCCATTCCACACTGAGCCACAGGACCACTGCCTCCCTCTGTCCAAGCTAGTCCTCCACTCCTCCCTCCCTCAGACAGCAACATATATTTCAATTCTCAACACAGATGAAGACTGAGTTCAGACACCTTTCCAACTCATGCTGCTTGCTCCTCCACTCCCACCGAAATTTAATATATGTGAGAGGCAAAGATTTTTTAGGGTGATCTTTTATTATAATTCCCAATCACCACCAAGATGCACCTACATTAATAACATCCTTCAGTAAATAACTCCCAGTCTGAAGTCCCTTGCAAGCAGCTCCAAGGTTTCCTGTATACTTTATTCAACCCCTTAATTAAGAGGCTTGCTAGGCAACACATTGCTACTGGCCCGTAGGCAATTGCTTACAGCAGATGCACACAGCCACACTCAGCTTATACCTAAATAGTACACAACAGCATCACAGTTTTACTGACTTGTGCTGAGACTGTCCTGCATTGCCCAGTTGTGACACGGGAACATCTCTCGTGCCAACAATTTCACATGAGAATGCTGTTTAAAAACTTTCTAGAATGTCTAAAAAGAATATCTTGCCCTTTTTTTGTCCTACTCCCTTGGTAAGAGGAATCCACATGTGATGCCAAATGGAAAAATACATATCTGTTAGAATAAACAGAAGTTCACCCTGTTTTTCCATGCAAGATTACAATCTCCCAAGACCAGAAACACGTGAACAGCCCGGGTGATCCTGCATCTCAGTTCCTCGACACCTGGGTAAAGTTCCCATTTCCAGTCTTTCTAGCTTACAGAGTTTTAGCCTTTAAATAGTCCTCCTAGGTCAGCATGTTCATGAGTGGGGATAGAAATCAGACAGAAGACGGCATCTTTTATAGCAGGTTCCTATTTGCCTCAAATTGAGATTATTAATATTTGTATAATGGCAGCATCTAGAAAAATGTCACCTCTTAGCAAAACTGGCCAACTGTGGCTTCGGTTTCTCCACAAGCCACTGGCTGGGGAACTGGCTCCGTGGTCGGACCCAGAGGGTGGTGGCTGATGGAAGTCAATTGTCGTGGTGCCCAGTGACCAGTGGGGTCCCCCAAGGCTCTGTCCTTGGACTCATATTGTTCAACATCTTCAATAATGATGTGGACATTGGCAGCAGAAGCGGACTGGCCAAGTTCGCCAATGACACCAAACTTTGGGGTAAAGCGTCCACACCTGAGGTCAGGAGGGCGAGCCAGGCTGACCTGGACAGGCTCATGAAGTGGGCAGATGAGAATCTGATGGTGTTTAACACCAAAAAACGCAAGGTTCTCCACCTTGGGAGGAAAAACCCACAGCATCCTTGTAGGCTTGGCAGTGCTACACTGGCTAGCACTTCAGATGAAAGGGACTTGGGGGTTATGATTGACGACAAGATGAGTGTGAGCCTTCAATGTGATGCTGCGGCTAGTAAAGTGAGCAAAACCCTGGCTTGCATCCATAGATGCTTCTCAAGCAAATCTCAGGACGTCATTCTCGCATTGTACTCAACCTTGGTGAGGCCGCAGCTGGATTGTACCCCCCAGTTTTGGGCTCCACAATTCATAAAGGATGTGAAGAAGCTTGAGAAAATCCAGAAAAGAGCCACATGTGTGATCAGAGGTCAGGAGAACAGACCTTATGAAGAGAGGCTGAGAGCCATGGGACTCTTCAGCCTGGAAAAGCGCAGGCTTGGGGGCGATGTGGCGGCCACCTGTAAGTTTATCAGGGGTGCTCATCAGGATCCTGGGGAATGCCTGTTCACCAGAGCACCCCAAGGGATGACAAGATCGAACAGTCACAAATTCCTCCATGACCGTTTCAGGCTGGACATAAGGAAGAATTTCTTCACTGTCTGAGCCCCCAAGGTTTGGAATAGACTGCTGCCAGAGGTGGTTCAAGCACCTACTTTGAACACCTTCAAGAGACATTTGGATGTTTATCTTGCTGGGCTCCTATGATCCCTGCTGACTTCCTGCCCTTTGGGCAGGGGGCTGGACTCGATGATCTTCCAAGGTCTCTTCCAGCCCTAATGTCTATGAATCTAGAAGGCACCACTGAATTATGAGCCCCCACTCTACTGGGCACTAGACATATTCAGAGATATTCCTGGCTCCAGAGACAGGAGCTGCTCTGGTTGGGATGCTGGAAGGTGATAGACCAATGGGTAGAGCAAAGACAGGTCAGAGGGCACCACGAATTCAATCTGTGCCATGGATTATCCCCTTTGTGGGGTGTGTCTATGTTCATTGATGCACTAAATCTGAAAGGGTACAAAGTTCTCATCTCATTTCCTGTTACATCTTTGACTCCAGTTTAATATTTTGGAGTGGTGCTGGTGTTCTCATAGGTTCAGCAACAACAGGGGGAAACTGCCCACAAAAAATAGCCCATCCTCCTTCAGCATCTCGTTGGCTTCAGGAATGCAGAGGAGAGCTATTTCCTGCACCTAACGCAGACCTGGAAACAGCAGCACATGCTGACTGGCTGAGGACACCAGCTGCTCCTCCTCACACTCCTGCCTCTTAGGCACTGGAGGAGCTAACAGGATGCTGCTCTGTCCTGGAGGAGTTGAGAAGAAGCAGGGCTCTGATTATGGACCATCTTGAAGCAAGGGCGGCAGGGAGGGGGGCACACATTCCCCAAACAGAGCAAAAAAAAAAAAAAAGACAGAATAATATTTTATTATAGATAAAAGTTGGCACTTAAGCCCTATGCATTTCTACACAGCACAAAGAAGCCCCTGTGGGAACACAGGGACTAGAGGACATCATAGGACTTAGTCACACACACTGGGAGCAAATGACAGATATCTGATATCAAAGACCTGAACCTGCTCTCAGAGGCTGTTTTCCCCCCTCCTCTGCTCATGGTCCAGTTCCCTCTTCCTGTGCTCCATCACTCATAGTCAGTACCCATGGTCCAACAACTCTGTGGAGCCAGTCGCAGTCAATGGCACTGTGCAATAGTCTCCATGTTTAGGAAGCGGACGTGCATCTTGGTCTCTATGTCAATCCCCTGCCATATCTGGAATTGGAAGAGGCAGGGTTAGGCAGAGGGAAGAGGCTGGGTTTTGCTCCCGACAGCGTGTCATTGCAGCAGACTTTGCCTGGGTTCCTATGGAGTCAAGAAAGGAGCAGGGCATCTGACCCTGAGCTGCTCAGTTTAAGGCCTGCACTGCATCCCACAGGATGGTCTCAGCAGTGGGAAGGACTGAACATTGTCACCACCAATCTGAGAGAAACAAATTCAGCATCTCAGTGCAATTCACTCAGGGACACCATCCCTACCCCAGAAACCACTGTCCTACTGGCATGTTTTGGTGGTGGCCTCTGCCCACATCAAAGACAACTTGGCAAGCAGAATCCTCTCCTCCTCTTAGGAGGAGCCCTCTCAGAAAAGAGCACTAAGCACTGGATACCACATGGGAGACCAGCCCTGTTGCTTCAGTTTTGGATAACAGGAGTTGGGTGACAACAGACAAAGGGACACAGCAGTCTTTGCAATGCCCCTCTGAAGGTACTACATGAAAACTGGCATCTTGAAAGATTAGCAGGTGTAGCTGTGAGAGGCCCAAAGGACCTTTACACTGTGGAATAACCAGAGCGGTTTAGTGATTCAGCCCTGTTCTCCCCACCAGCCCAACAGGGCTGCCAAACTGACAGCATGAGTAACCCAACTATCATTGCTAACCTTAAGAAAGTCTTCAAAAGTGATTCCCTCATATACCTGGTCTGGCTCCTGGAGTTTGGGGAGAGAGAGAAAACATGTTAGGAAATTAAATCTGCTAAAAGTTTGTTACCAACACTGAAACACCAGGCAGGGACAGCATTGCCTGAGCTGAGGCTGGGAATCAGAAGGCCTCACTCAGCCACTTAAGCTGGTCATATCAGGCGCTTGTACACGTGATGATTTGATCGTGTACATGTGATGAAGTGCAAGGAAAACTGCCATTTGTCTAGCATAATGGCATCACCATGTACATGTGCATGCTTTCTTGTGTCAAAATTTATTTGAGCATGGGAACTTAGACCACCTCCACTGTATTTTAATCATGGCCTATCATTAATTCTCTCTTTGTGTCTCTTGTCCCACCAGCACAATGGGGCCCTTTTACTCAGTGTTCCAGTGCAAAGGTATCATTATTGCCTAAAACTGGGTGGGGAAAAAGAGGCCAAGCCTGTGTTTTGCTGGCACAAGCTGGTATTTCAGAGGTCAGAAGGGGCTCTGAGGTGGACTGAATGCAGCCAGGAAGTCACAGACTGGAAATCCAGTCCCCAGAATGGGACTTCAGGGGACTCAGGCTGTCAAAACAGAAGGCGATTACTGGACTGGACTTCCAGGGCATCACTCTCCAAGCAGTCACTGCACTACTGACTGCTGTGCAGGGCTCCCAGTCAACAGCGATCACCTGCTTCTCAGCACAGCAATAAGCCTTAGTTAGAAACTGCAGCTGCTTATTTGAAATGCCTCAAATGAGCAGGCACCAAGCAGTGCCTCCTTACAACAGGGGGAGGGTGACTGGGTTTTTTTTGGTATTCCTTCAGTACACAAGTTCCATGGGCTTCTTACACGACTGTGTGCAACAAAGGATGGCAAAAACTTTCATCTACACGGAGGTCCTCCCCCCACAGGGTCTCAGGCTCCTTGGCCTCCTGGACCAAAGGGAGGTCTCCAGGCTCCAGTCCCGTGAGGTGCTGAATATACTGCTTTCAGGGAACCCAAGAACATGCTTAGGGCTGGGACGAGGTGTCTGGACAGGGCCTGGGACTGCACCTGGGCCAGCTGCTCTGCAAGACAGAGCTCTGATGAATTTTGCGTGCACAAGTGGCTGCATCTAAGAGCAGCAGACAGTGCACAGACATAGCCACCCTCCTCCAAACAATAGCATTATGTAGAAAAGAGCCATGTGATCCCATAGTGCTAGTATGGGAGTACAAGGCAGAGTGCACAGCACCAGGCCCATGTGCACTGTGCAGCAGACAGCAGGGCACTGCCCAGAACAACTCAGTGCTGTTTGCTTCCACTAAACAGCACCAAACTGGCCCATGGCACCTCACTGCAGGCTCATCATGCTACAGTGCCTACACAGCTCTACACCAAGCCAGTGGCTACTACCATTTGTCCAACACAGATGCTGGCAGCCTCCATCATGGCACCATCTGCAATAGACCTTGCTGACTCCTTCTCCAGGTGGGGGTTTCCAGACAGCAGCTCTTCCACCACCTACCAGGGAGTGAGAGGAAGGAAAACAAGGCAGCTTTAGAGGTTGCAGAGCATTTGGAGAGACGCTGGGAGAATGGGGGGCTGGAACAATACATTACATTTCGGTACTCCTGCAGTGTGATCTTCCCATCATGGTCTGAATCGTACATATGAAACAGAACTAGGAAACACAAGGCAGCAGTGGAGTCAGTCCAGGGCTCCAGTGGCTCAGAGCCGAATCATACCCATGTAGCCCAAGAACCCAATGCTTACTGCAAATAGAAGGGAGCATGGAAAGAGCTAGAGCAGGGATCCTGGGCTGGGGGCGGGGGGGCCTCACCATGCAGCCTTCCTCTAAAGCCAAGGACCTCAGGGTGGGAACTTATGGCAAGCCTCACATTTTAGCTTCTCTTTCCGGAAGTGATCTAGCTGTTCTTCATCCATGTTCATCTCAATAGGCCTGAAATAGGACATGATGGTCAGGAAGTCCTCAAAGTTGATCTCATCAGCTAATCCATCTGACTCCTGTCGAAGATTCCTGCAGAGACAGCAGAGAATGGAAGTGACACAAAGGAGGCATGATGATACCTGCAGTGAGAATCCACCCAGCAACTTTCCATACTGTGTCAGAAAATGGACCCGGTTAGGTCACCATCTCCACCCGTTCTAGCACAGATTGGCTACTGACACTAACAGGTTGCCAGGTTCAGTGTTAAATGTCCTAATCAACAGGGCTCCCACCATTTCTCTTAGGAGGCCAATAATCATTATTTGTATCAATTAAGCATCCAGAGGCAGGTACTGGGCACTGACCAAACAACAAAGGACAGTCCCTGCCACAGTGTGGATGTGGGATGCAAACAATGAGAGGCCACAGGTGGATATAGCTAGCCAGGGAGCACACAAGGGCAAGTGTGAAACTGTTGTAAGCGGCATAATGAGCAAAAGTCAGGGCTTGTTCCTGCACTGAGTTGTTATCATTAACTCTCCTAATATTCAGCCCTAAATTTTCTTGTTCTGAGATCACCCCCATTTAGATCTTTAAAAAAAAATGACACAACAGCCCCTTAATACTCATCCACAGGCACAACCTGTGATGTGACTCAGCCTGCTCATACAATCAGAGTAATCTATGGGAGCAGGCTCCAGCCCACATTAACTCACATCCAGGCTGCAGACAGACAAAACAATGATACTGATTTAAAATGAGAAGGGAGAAAGGGAAGGGAAGACTTCCCATTTGCAAGCTCAGGTCAGCTAACATTGCAGCTGTTTCACCCCTCTATTCCTATCTGACAAAATGGAAACTAAGCTGAGGTAGCGTACCCCAGAATCAAACAGCTGCTAAATGACCAAGGTTTAGTTTCCACTTATCACAGTGAAGTGTGGACATATAGGAACGTAGGGCTGGAAGGGACCTCAGGAGTTCATCTAGTTCAGCCCCTTGCTTAAGGAAGAATCATCCCTGACTAAACCATCCTAGACAAGCATCTGTCCAACCTGCTCTTGAAAATTTCCAGGGTTTGAGATTCCACACCTTCTCTTAGGTAGCCTTTTCCAATACTTACCTACCCTCATAGGTTGGAGATAAAGAAAAACGTCCTGACTAAATTTCTCCTACAGTAATTTGAGGCCATTGTTCCTAGTCCTGTCCTCTGTGGCCACAGAGAATAGTCTGTCTCCATCTTCCTCATCAGGTATTTGAAGACTTTTAGCAAATCCTCCCTCAGTCTTCTCTTCTCTAGACTAAATAACCCTAGTTCTTTCAGACTTTAACCATAAGTCATGTTTCTCAGGCCTCTAATCATATTTGTCATTGTCCCCAGGACCTTTTCTAATATGTCCACATCTTTCTTGAAGTGTGGAGTCCAAAACTAGACATGGTACACCACGAGAAGCCTCATCAGTGCCAACAGAGCAAAAGAATCACTTCTCTTGATTTCCAAGTGATGCTGGTTACGAGAATCTAGTATTATGTTGTGTGAATAGGTAAGAATGAACTAGCTAAGCTGAGACTGAAATGCAGGACATCCTGCCTCCCCACAATTGATATCATTGTTTCAAGTATCTATATCCAGTTATCCATACCAGTGTCTTTGTAGTATAAACCATAAAAAGTCCTGCTTAAGGGACAAGCATGTTCATCCACAGAACAGGTAGAACACAGGTCCACCCGCTGCTGACCTGGCACAACCAGCCATTGCTTGAGATGAAAATGAAGGCTGTTATTTTTTAAGGTCAGCAGAGGAGGACAAATGTGATTACGTCAAACCTCCCCGATAGCTGCCAGGGGCGCTCCTCTTACCTCTTGTCAAAAAAGGCATGGACAATTTTTGACCTAATTGGGTTGAACTCTAGGTCAGGGATGTTGTCAAAATGCTCCTTGCTGTAAAACAAAAAAGAAAACATGGAGGAATCAGCTATGCATGGATGAGTCTGAGCGTAAGGGAACAACAACTTCTGATACCACTTTAACATAGGAGGACTTGGAGCAGGAAAATCCAGCTGCACTTATATCTCAAGACCAGTTGATCCTTAAGGCAGAGATGGAAAACTTTTATGCAGCCAGCCTCTGCAAGGGCAGACCATCGTTAGCCCATTGCCTGGGGTTTTTGTGGGACGCACATATGGACATTGATTAGGCTGTAAAACTATGCCAACTAACTGCACATGGGTGGCAATTGTATGTGTTGCTCAGTCTCCTTATATGTTCTTTGAAGGGAGGCAGAGGGAGGAACTGACGGGATTTGCAGGGGGAAACCTCTGCCATCTCTGAGCCATAATTGCTCAGTGTGTGATTTCAGAAGATTTGGGTTGAGGGGAAGCATGGTGGGCAGGAGGAATTTACCCTCGATGTTGGCACTGTGCCTTTATAGCACACGCTGCTTGCCCTGGAGCTGAAATTCCAAACCTGCACTCAGACGAATAGTCGTCTGGGTTGATGCTAACCTGCACTTAAAACCTTCCAGTCGCAGAGAACCCACATCCTCAGGAGATAACGTGTTTCGGTGCCTAACCACTGGCTCTGAGGGTAGCTAGCACCAGAGCCCATGATTGCAGCTGGCTGGGGAATCTCTGTGATTGCCTAACCTGCACTTTACAACTTCCAAACACTTGACTGGGATGGTTTATACAGGGGGTTGAACTAGATCCACAGTAGCTAGACTTTTTGCCCCGCAAGCCATCCAGGTCAGTCCGTGGGCCTGAGCCAGCTGTGTGGGACCTGGAGATTCAGCAGCAGGGGAGTAGCAGCAGTGTTAATTCCCAGTGTCCCACACTAACAAATTTCCATGTCCATGGGGAGCCCCATGGGACAGATGACATGGTGCCATGGGCTGATCTGGCCTGTGGACTGGAGGTTGAGTACCCCTGAACTAGAGGACCTGACGAGGCCCCTTTCTGCCCTGTTTTTTAAAGTTCCAACTTCATGTGCCCACAAAACTAGCACTCACCTTTATCTTAAGCCACAAATGAAACACATTTAGTGACCTCAGATTAATAACTGGGAGACCTGGTTGAAAAAATCTTCTGACTAGATGTTATTTGTCAAACAGGAAAACCTTTTCATAGGTTAAACTTTCTGTGGGGATGGGGTGATTTCAATGCAGCTTCCTTTTAAAAGAAGTAGAAGACAGTGATTGGATGAGGTGATGCTCTGAACAGAGGGCCTTGATTTTTTCAGCTCAACAATATTTTATAGAAGTAATGACATTGGCATAACCTATTTCAATTCCACAGAATCTGTTTTCCAGTTAACCCCAAATTAAATGATTTCTTGGTGAGCTTCATTGTGAGATTTTTTTTTTTCCAAATCAGAATGAAAACAAAGTTGGAAACATTAAAAGTTCCTGCAGAAAATAAGTACCAAGTTTTGAACTAGCTCCACCACTGTTTGTCCCTGGAAAACAGAAGCCACAGCAGTTGCTCGAGACCGGTCAAAGAGGCAGGCAGTGCTGCACAAATGGTAGCAGAGCTGCATGGAGCATCAGGACCGAACCAACGAAAGCTGCTGGAGGCCAGAACTGAGGAGTATCGGGGTGGTCTGTGCAAGGACAGCATGTAAGTTATGCTTTAATGTTCTACTCAAACCACGACTCCCCTTTCTCCGCGTTCATTAAGTGCAAAACCAGGTTCACCTCTACCTCAAGAAGACCCCCGTTAAAGCGATACGTGACCAGCAGTGCGCATGGAGGTGGTAAACACCACTCAGGTACTGGACAACCCCAACAACTAACAGATGAATGTACTGTGATCACTGGCACAGGAACAGTCAGATCCTACCACTGAATCAAGACAGTCAGGTGTGCTAACAATGAAATCCTCTTCCAGCTTGTATACACAGAAATTCTCATGGAGGGGGAACAGCTTACTTTAATCTCTTTGGTAACGTGATGTTTTCCCAGTGCCCTGTATGGTCCTCTCCACACATCCCAGTATGTTCAGATCAGTCCCTTCATCATGGATCTGTAACGGCAGCTGAGGGAGCGCGTCACCCAGTAGCATCTGATCTTGCAGAACTGCTGCTCCCTTTGTTCCCCTCGGGGGTAAGAGTCAGTGTAGTTGTGGTCCACTCACTACAGGCTTGAGGAAGTAGTGTCTCTCTCTCACTTCCTCCCTCAGTTCTTGTGGTGTCGCTCACAATACCCTGTGCTGAGCTTCTTCCTTTCTCCTGCTTGCCTATTCACTCAGCTACCTTTCTGACTTTTTAACCCCATGCTTCTGGGTAAAAATACAGACCATGCAAAGGGTATAGCCTGAAAACAAGGCTGTTTTAGCCTGTTACAAACTGCTGATATTTGGTGTTTCTAAAAGTCTCAGCTCCTGCAGCTACGTCATAATGAAGAAAGCTGTCATTAAAAAAATTGCCTAGTCCTCATTTTTGGGGCAGAAAACTTTAAGATATGAACGCAAAAAAAGCACCACCTTTGCAGGGCTGATATAAAGAAACCGACACCTATTATTTGAAGTTGCACAAACTAGCGAGAGCCTTGACTCGTGAGTTTTGGCCACTCAGCATTTAGAGCAGTATAGCCAACTCCATCGCTGACCTGGAGCTGCAAGTATAGGCCACTGGGGAGCAGCTAGGATAAAAGGCAGAGAGGAGCCTGCTTTCCAGTATGAGCATGGGGGTACTCCCCTGTCTGCTCTCCTGGGGAGTATCTTTATTTCACTGCCTCTGTGGCCCTTCTTGCATGACCTGCTTGCAGGAAGGGCTAGGAGGAAGCTGTGGCTACACACACACGGGTGTGCATATATCACGCAGTGAGCTAACAAGAGAATAGTCCCTGGGGGACAGTGTGAATCATCTCTAGAGATAGCACTTGTAATTTTCCTACCTTTCTGCAGCTGGTGTCAGCTGCTACTGTCTGGATAGTGATCTGCAAGCGCCTAATGAGAATCACAAACAGTGCTCTCGGGGAGAGGAGAGGAGGAGGCCTGGCTATATCTGGAGAGAGCGAGCGAGCGAGCGACCTCTCCAGAGCATCTCATTATCCCTGAGACGGGATCTCTGATCAGTGTGTTTTGTTAGTCTTGGGGGAAGGGAAGGCACCTGCCCAATTTACAACCTTCCTCCCTGCTTTTCATTAGAAACCTGACATGCAACATGCTTTAGGCAGCTGAGCTCAAAGAAAAGACTTGAAGCCAGTCACTCAGAACAGGCTAACCTAGTTACCCTACAGCAATCACTGCTCTCAAGAAGAAATGGGGGAGTAAATCCCAGTTGGGGCAGAAAAGCAGATGTAAATCTTTCAACATAAAGACTCACAAGAAAAACTCAGCGTGGGAAGGAGCTGGGTTCGAGTAGGGGGCTGGGTGTCAGGAGTCTCAGTCTGTCACAGGACATACGTGGAGCTGGTATTATGCACGACCTAGGATCCAATTTTGTAAGTGTTGTATGTAGTTGGGTTAGCAAGGGGAAGTTACTGTAGATGGGTCTTTGAATTTCCTGTAGGACTATTGATCCAAGTCTCAGTGTGAATCAGGAGAACATTTATTATATGTCTCTAATGCTGGAATTCAATGGTGACTATTCAGAAACACAACACAACGGCTTCTCAAATAAGAGCACCCCTGCAGGCAAGTACAGAACAGTCATGTACTGCCAGACTTCAGGCCAAAGTGAGACAGTAATTTTGCCAAGCTGGGAGCATGGGGTTCAAAAAGGTATCAGGCATTTAGGAACACCTTCTCTTCCCTGGAGGGCTTTTCAGCTGCCAGTGAGCTCTGGATGGGAGCCAGCCTGACATACAGAAGCTCTGCAGAAGAATATATAGAGTTCGTCCTTACAGTGTCCCCCCTGGGGAAGATGGGGAAAAAAACAGTAAGCAAGTCATCTGAAACAGTAAGTAGGGCTATAAGCACAGGGCCTTTCTGAAATACTTTTGGTGTAAATGAATGGTACACTGCTTTAAATGGTACCTTAATTTATCACTGCCATTGTCCCCGATGGAACAGGCCTCTAGGGTCATGCCTGAATCAGACCTGCCAAGGTACTTGCTGCCTGATCTGTGAGTCGGGGGGGGGGGCAGATTGTACTAATGGGACTGGGAGGGCTCAGAGTAGCAGTTTGCCCAGTAACTGTGACATCCTGCTCTGATCATCAGCCCACTTCCCAATGCTTTCTTGAAGAGCTTGGAAGATTTGGAGCAAGGCTACGGTAGACATAGACTCACGCAGGGGTTGGCAGTGAAAAGAGACTCAGTCATCTGCTCCATGCGGAAAATCTACCCCAACCGACATCCCACAACAAATGAGGCATCATGAACTCTGGGCAGCTCGCCTAGGAACAGGCATCCCACATCTGGGGCTCTGGTACAACAATGTTTAACTACGGATTGGTGAACTTTTTGGTTTAGTTTATTTACCCATAAAATGCAATTTTGGTTGACCTAAAACTACACTCAGAGTTTGGGGCAAATTCATGACATTAAGTGGGGGGGAAAAAAAACCCCAGACTAATTTCATAAACCAGAAGAGAATGAGAAGGTGGTTTGTCTCGTTGCTTCCTCCATGACTCAGAAGGCCAGTCGTTCGGGTACTCACTACCTCGGGGGACTTGAATCAACAGCTTCCACTAGCCAGGAGAGCACCCTGTCAGGTTACTGTGTATTCTGGGGTGAAATGGGTCTCTCTGCCATTGAAGCCGTTCCACTTCACATATAGTAATTTGAATTTCCAGAGCAAGTTGGCAAGAATGTACCCAGGGCCCAGTCCCTGCTGCAATGATCCTACTTCCATTCTCCTGGGAGGCAGGAAGCATGGCTTCAAGTGCCCCGAGGCGGAGGAAGGATCTGAACCTGGCGCTCTCACAGCGAGGCGAGTGCCATGATCACCAGGCTCCTGCAGAAAACCCCATCTCCTCCCTGTCACGAGTTCTTCAAACGGCACCTCCCTCTTTGGTGCTTTGTGTCAGTGCCAGAAACAGAAACAAAACATTGTTTCAGGTTGGTCCCAAAGACTGACTGTCAATGGACCCGAGTCAGTACCCTTTAATACATTCATAAACCATCTGGATTTGGGTGTCAGAAGTGGACTCACTAAGTTCGCAGATGACACCATATTATTGGGAAGCTCAGTCACTCTAGAGCAGGTGGCCAAAATGTGGCCTGTGGGCCAGATGCGGCTTGCCAGGCCATCCTATCCAGCCCACGGGACCCAAAAATTTTAGAAAATTAATATTTAGATCTGCCCCCGGCTGCCTGTCATGCAGCCCTTGATGGCTTGCCAAAACTCTGGCCCTCCACCCGAAATAATTGCCCGCCCCTGCTCTAGAGAATAGGCTGGGGATTCAGGCCGACCTGGACAGGCTTGCAAGGTGAATGGATCAAACCTGATGACATTCAACATAGAGAAATGCAAGGTGCTCCATCTCGGGAGAAAGAACCCACATCATGCCTATAGGCTCGGCAGTGCTATACTCACTAGCACCGTGACCGAAAGAGACTTGGGGGCCACGATTGACCACAAGATGAATATGAGCCACCAATATAATGCTTGCAAAGCAAATAAAAGTCAGCAAAGCAAATAAAACCCTGGCTTGCATCTACCAATGCATCTCAAGCAAGACCCAAGATATCATTCTCCTGCTTTATTTGGCCTCAGTGAGGCTGCAACTGGAGTACTCATCAAATTCTGGGCTCCACACTTTAGAAAGGAGTTGGAGAAGCTTGAGAGAGTCCAGAGGAGAGCCACGCGCATGATCAGAAGTGAAGAGAACAAGCCTTATGAGGAGAGTTTGAGGCAGAGGACTCTTCAGCATGGAAAACCGCAAGCTCAGGGGGACTTGCTGGTGGCCTATAAGTACATAAGGGGGGGGCAGTGTCAGGATGTGGGGGAACAGCTGTTCTGAATTTTCACTGTGGTGGATTCAAACAAAGTTTCCTTCAGCATTTCAGTTAAGCTGAAAGACTATGTATTCCACCAGACAGACCTTGTTTTACTCTGCTTGTTGCATGTCCTATGAGACAAAGCTGAGGACACTACCAGGCAGCCCGGAGACTGGGATATGTATGCTGTGGTGCCACAGGACCTCTCTCGTCAATCACAGTGAAAGGTCCCATTTGCTGATTCTCGTGAAGGACGTGGGGAGAAGTCACGCACACAGATTATGCAAAGCGGGTTTATGAAAGGCTGTGCCTCCTCCTGTAGCAACCTCCTACAGGGCAGGTCACACCACAGAGCAAAGCAACCTCATCCCCACTGCATCTCCATGAGACTGTGCAGCTACAGAAAGGTCAACCTGCTTCTCTTCATAAACGGAGGCTGAGTCACTGCTGAAGAGTGTGGTGTGCCCGAGGGCTCGTAGGACTGCGCAAACACTTGGCACTGAATTAGCAGTTGTGCTGAGCACAGATCATTCACACGGGGATGCACCCAGCATGCTGGGGGATGCCCGAAGTCCTGACGCAGAATGCAGTGGGTCTCCTGGAGAACTTGAAGGAGTCGTCAAAGGTGGCAGAACAAACTTCAGATCACATGAAGAACTAAGACTGGAGGGGATCTTGGTAAGGCATGTGAAAGCTTCAGGTACTGGACCTGGGGAAAAAGGAGTGGGGAACTACACTCAACCACCAAGGGCTGGGGAGGCTTCAACTGAGAGCCTAGGAAAGTCCACCCATCTGCTATCTCTCTCTACCAATGCTGATAGGGTTTTAGCATGCCTTGGATAATACAGCAAAGATCCTTCCTCTGTCCTCACCCCCACTGAAGAGTCAGGTGGGTAAACATCCCTGCAACTAGGCAGCAGCTTCAGATTCCCCAGGGTATCCCTGCAGACCAGGACGCTGGAATCCACCTCCCAGGCCAGCACTCACCAGCTATTCCCATCAAATCCAGATGGTCCACTATAGGCCAGCCCCTTGTGGGCCAAGTGCTGGGAAGGCTGCTAAACTAATGCCTTTGCCAAGCGAGTACCAGGAGCATCTAGAGTTGTGCGTCAGGGCCCCAAGTAAGGGATCTCAAGAAGTTAGTCTCCTGCTACCTGCAGCCTGGGGATTCATTCCAGTCTCGGCAAGGTGAGCACAAAAAAAACCAGAACTCTGCTCTGCTGCCTTAGTATCAGCAGCATTTTAACCGCTTCAGGTAAACTCTTCATACTTACTTACCCTTCCCCCTTTTGGGAAGCATTTCCAGAAAATGCTCCCGCCCACACTCCATTTAGGGCAGAGGTTTCTCACTACCATTTATCCACGCAGGGGAAAATGCCTCTTCCTTTGCAAGGCTTCCTGGTATTTTGTGGGCACTGCATCCAGTGAAAGCTGGTTTCCAGACAACACACCCACATGTTCTGCAGCCCCACCATGCTCTCACAGAAGCGCCAGGGGTTCCTTTGTGCTTCTTGACATGATAATCTTTTATTTATGATGCCTGCAACAATAACTAAAGCCCCAGGCAGACTTGTTTTAAGCCGCCTCTTCTTGCCAGGTCTTGGCCTGAATTCACAGGAGCAATTACGCCAATATGGGAAGAACCGAGACCTTGCACACAAAGCAGAGCGAGGGAACTTCCTTTTATGCTGCCTCGTGTTTTCTTACTATGACTCAGCTTCTTCCCCCTTATCGCAACATTGGGCACCATCTCCAAGAAGTGGCTATGCTCAGAGGTAAATACCTGCTCACATGTGAAAACGTCCCTCTGACAGCCATTGCCTATTAGAGCCAATCCTATTAAGAACATGAACAATCAGTTTACTAACGTGAGATTTCCCCTTTGGATACAGTTAGGCAAGTATTCGGCAAACCTGTAAGCGTAACGGGAAATGATGACCAGATTTCTCAGTGTAATCTTCCCTGATCCTTTCCCTGCCCTCTCCCTTATGCTTGCTATGCCTCAATACTGTGACATTTGTTCTACAGGCAGAGGTTGCAGACAGGGTTGGGGCACTGTAATCCTGCGCTGTTCCACTGTTGACCAGCCACCCAAAAAAACAAAACACACAAACAACCAAGTACGTTAGGAAGCAGCCTTGTTGCACTTAAAACACATGCTTTAAAGCAGTGGTTCTCAACCTTTTTCCTAGAGCACCCATTTGTAAACATCAGTGACCAGTCCCGACCCAGTAAATAGTTTAAGTAAAAAACAGCCTCCTGGCTTTGCCGATGCACCTCACTCCCGACCCACTGCCCCCAGCATGTAGGGTGGGGGGCAGAGCAGGGTTTGGGACATCGAGGGGGGCCCAGGCAGCCTCTTGCAGGCTGAAATGCCCACATTTCCTCCTTTAAATGAGAATCCATTTTTAAAGTTTGTTCACAACCCTGTCATATATTCTTGCAACTCACTTTTGGGTCACGACCCACAGGCCGAGAAACCCTGCTTTAAAGAACTGGTCAGAAACTAAGCATAGCATTTTCAAAAGAAAGCCTAGAAAGTGGTTTTCCTTTATTTGTTTTTCAAAATTTCCTAAGAATATTTTGATTTTAAAAAGCCCAACTGTTTTTCTGTACGTCTTTACCAACAGTTTATGGATTTTATTTCCAGTTTTACAGTATTTATTTTGGTCAAAACAGCTACTTTTTGTTTGGGGGAAAGATGGCTGCCAGTCCACAGCACATGATTGTCCCGAGGTGTCTAGGCCAGGAAGTGAAAATAATTTATAGCTGCAACTGCAAGGGAAACCTGGGTAACTACCCAAACTGAGATTCAACCAGGACTTTACCATTAATATCTGACTTGTGTGGAAAAGTGCCCTCAGTAACCTGAAAGAGATCAGGGATTAAGTTTATCATCTCTTTCTAAACCAGCATTGCTCCTTGTAGCAGCAGTATTCCCCTCGCTCCATCCCATGGGGTCTGTTTCACTCCAAGCCAGAGATGACGTCTTCTGAAATAAGAACACTTCTCTAGGTTTCAGTCCCTTTTAGAGCAATTCCACAAGATCTCACCTGCAAGCCATTGTACTAGTACCATCCAGATAGCTCTTTAGCAGGCTTGCTAACTCCAGAGAGAACACATATGCAGGATAAAAGGGGACTCTATAAAAATGCAGCCAGAGCAATTAACAGAGTACAGGAGGTAAGCAGCGCCCTACCGGATAGTTGGCTGGTCTCCACTTAACTGCTTGAATCTTCGATGAAGATGTTCAATTTGTTCTGAAGTGACTAACAAGAGAAAGAGAGACAGCTCATTGGTCACTAACTCTCCAAAAACAGTAAGTGAAGCACGAGTGGAAACCTCCCAGACAAATGAGACTCTGCAGCTGTGCTTGCCCCTACCAAGGAGGAAGCACATAGAAACTTGGTGAAATTCTGCACCCACAACGAGATGGGGGGCTGAGAAGGAAGGGTCCTGGGTTTCTGCTCATCCAGCCCTGCCAAGCTGCTAACTATTCACAGGATCTTATTGTTTGGAAAGCATCTTCTTATTTTGCCTTCAGAGAAAGTTCCCACAAGGGAGAAACTCCTTCACACACATTGGACTGATCTGATCTGCGCATGATACGAGTCATGGTTGTGGGATTGGGGATTGGACCCCAATCACGCCCTGTTGTGGATGCAAAGGGAGCCTGTGATCACGATCCCCCTGTACCAGCAAGCAGCAATGGCTCAGCGTACTGGTCAGCTGTTTGGGGAGCACACCAGAGCCCTTCAGGGCTCTGCTGTGCTCTCAATTTAAGATGGGATGGGAACCAGCCACAAAGTTATTACACTTTGTTAGTGCAGTGGGTTAATCGCTTCTTAAGTATAACATCTGCCAGGAGCCTCCGACTTAGGTCAGTAAGTCTTTCCAGGAAGAAGACAGGTACTGCTACATGTGGCATTTATCATGCCCGTTTGCCAATGGGTGCCATCTCTCTCCTCTACTACTAAGAAAGCTTTTGTCTCAAGCAGATTTCCCACTCTTCTCTGGTACCTTCTGCCCAGGACATACCCAGTGTACTGCCCACATAAGCCCAAATGACTTTTGTTTGCTCTGTAGCTCCTTCCAGACAAGGCATGACATACAATGCTGTCCTTGGTAGCCCACAACAGATGTATTACATACTGCAAATTGGAGTTATACACCAAATCCACAATCTCTGGCAGAACCCATGCACTGTACAAAGACAGATCCCCAAATTGCCACACTCCAGCAGCACAGGATATTGGCTAGAGCACAGGATTGATTGCCGGAGACTTCCGGCTTTTGCTCCTGCACTGCCCCTGCTCCCTTGATATCTTAGTTTAAAATGACCACACCTATCTTCACTTCTATTTTCCCATCCATAAATCAGGTAATTATCATTATCTGTTTATCTGCAAAGGGGCTGAGAGGACTGATTACTGGGTGCTTGAAAACTATTTTCAATGAGTTAAGTATATGAGCTAACTAGTCTTTTATAGAAAAAACAACCAGAGGCAATGCCGGATATTTCACATTGCATACAGCTACATTACAAACCCTATGTGAAGAATTATTTGTTAAGAGCTGTTGACAGCAAGAGACTTTTCCTTGAGGAACTGACATTTTAAAGGACCTGATCCTGCAATATGAGCCACTCAAACTCTTAATGCCTTGGTGGCCTATTAGCAAAAGCTGGTGTTAGACACTGACAGTATAGATAGGCAAAAGAGTTCATACACAAAGCACTAGAGTGACAATCTAGTCCCTAATTGGTAGGACTGTCGCCTGTTATCTCCCTCCTTCCCAGTCATCTCTCCAATTTGGAGGATCACCATTAAGAGCAACACAAAATAATTCTCGTAGATTGTGGTTGACTTGAAATAACATTAAAAAGACAGCCTTACTGATTGCTGCAAAAACACCAGGGAACTCTACAAGACTGAAGGCAATATATTTGAGCGAGATAAAAGGAACATGCTGTTTACAGTAGATATAATTACCCTGAGAAGTCACCAATCCACGAAATACACACTATGTAGGAAGTGCTGGATCCAAGATGTTCAAGTAACTATAGCAATTGGGGTACCCTGCTGGCACACTTCAAATGATCCTGGTTTTCAGAAAGTGCTTACCATCTTTGAGAACTCAGCACCCTTGAAAATGGCACCACAAAATTGAGGGAGATTATAAAGAGGATAGAGATGGACTATTCTCTGTGGCCGTAAGGGTCCAGACTAGGGGCAATGGCCTCAAACTGCAGCAGGGGACATTTTAAATTGGAGATTAGGAAGAACTTTCTCATTACAAGGGTAGTTAAGCACTGGGACAGGCTACCTAGAGGACCAGTGGAATCTCCATCCTTCGACATTTCTAAGAACAGGTTAGACAGACACTTGATTTGGATGGTTTAGGTCAGAGATGATACTGCCTTGAACAGGGGGCTGAACCAGATGACCTGATGAGGTCCCTTTCAGCCCTATGATCCTATGAGGTACTATAGATAACTGGCTGTTTTTTGAAAAAAATCTAGGCTTCAATGTACATTTACAATCATATGGTCACTAGTCATGCCAGCTAGGATAAAATCAAGAAACCTGTGAGGGTGATGGCTCAAGTCACACAATGATCAGCATGCAGCATCAGGAAAACTGGCATATTAAGGCCCATTCAGAAGCATCTGCCATTGGCCAACTGAACTAAGTTAAACCACAGCTCAAATCCTATGTGGCAAATCTTAAATCGCCCCACAGGAAAACACAGCTGCTTAGGAAGCCTGTGTTTAGAGTACAGTAACTCAACCAGGGGAGCTAACTAACCCTTTCAGGTACATACTATGACTGGACTGACTGACCATAAGAGCCGTCTGGGAGCTGCTCCTTCCAGAAGACGACCAGCTCTGAAGATTTCCTGTTTAGTCTTCAGTTCAAATAAAGACCTCACCTTACTGAGAACCCAGGAACAAACTCCATCCTAATGCATTGCACTCCTGCAGCTCGGTGAGCATCACAAAGCCCTGTTTAAGCCCCAGGCTCATCTATGAAGCAGAAACGAGCCCTGCCTCAGAGATGGGAAAGAAGCAGATAGCTTGGCAAGTTGCCAGCCATTGCACCATAAGGCTGGCATCATCGGGGACAGAACGCAGATCACTGAACCCGAGGCCTTGCCCTAAATGCCTCTCTCACTTTAAGAGGAACTAACCCTCTTTTAATGTATAATCAATTGTAGCAAGAACAAAGGGCTGACTGATCATCTCCTTAATCTCTGGCTAGAAGTTACTTCCTCCTCACCAATACCTAGTTCAGAAATTGTTGTTCACAGCAACAATACTAAAGTCAGTCGCTGGCGGGTACTTCTCAGCCCAGCACCAACATTGACAATTGCAGTTATATGGAGCAAGGAGGGCAGCCTTCGGCTTTGTTTGTACAAACTACTAGTTGTTGTCCGGGTGCCAGTTAGGATTTGCATTCTTTACCACTTACGCACAGAGATTGAAGATACAGCACACAGCAGATTGCATCACATTTGCTATGATGTAAAAAACCTTTAACTAATGGGTCTTTTATGGCAGGGCCCATTAAATACATCCCTGGCAGATCTGGAATATTGACTATAGCTGTAAAAAGACAACAGGTATGTATTAATATTTTTCTTCTTTTTATTTTGCCTAAGAAGCTATCTTCACTCTTTTAGTTTTGTTTTATGGCCTTGGAATGCAACTGTATTGATCTATTAGCCTGAGTGTTTCACAGGGCTCAATAAATGGACTGGAAAGTTATCTGCATTTTTTGTGTTACCTTCCATTTCTTTCTATGCCCACTGCTGAACCAGGTTGTAACTTCAAGCAATTTCCTCTGTGAAGCGCAAGAAAGATCTTTGGGCTAGCTATGCTCAGTGAGGGATGCGACTATTTTACTCTCCTTACAGCTGTGGAAGGATGCCATGATTACAACTTTGTGACTGACCGCACCTAGAACAAATCCACACCATCCCCATGGGTGACCAAAACACAACATAGCACATATGGTCACTGATGAAAAGGCTGATATGAAGAAAGGTTAGCCACTAGCTCAATTAAGCTGTAACAATGCAAGAGATCTTATCATTAGGAAATGAATAATAAGCAGGCTTGAGCAAGGATCTGTCTTGAAGTCCACTTCAGGGACAGCTCAGCTTCTTTCCGGGGCTACCATGTGGGTGGGTACAGAAAGCCAATCCAGGCTTTTCAGCTTGGAGGGGTTCTACCATGAGCTTGTAACCAGGCGGGCACAACCATCCACTCCACACTATCCTGTTGCTCAAAGCTGAGTGACTCCGTTCCTGGTGGATGCATAAATCCAGCCTGAATCCTTTTTTTTCCCCCATTCCAAATGCATCAAGCTTTCTTCTTCTCATTTTTTTTTTTTTTTTTTTTTTGCTCATGTGCACGATGATGGTATAAGGCTCCAGCAACTAAAATGGTTAATTTTCACCAGGAACAGCTGCATGTTAATGCCAGTTTGGAATGGATTCTGGCAACATCCCTGTATTTGAGTGGTTAAATCTATCATGTGATGGGGAGAGAACATATTTTCTAAGCAGAGCTCCTATACATCCAAATACCCAGTATCTGAAAATGTCAACATTTCATCGCATCAATTGATTCCCTTCTCATGGCTCCCCAGTTAGCCAAACAGATTTTCTGGGGTAGCTCAAGCTTTCTAGATGATTAGGATCCTGCTGTATCTTGTTCCAGTCACTCAACATGAGTCATTTCAAAGCCCTGAACTGCTCTAGGATCTGGCAGCCAGGTCATCCCCACAGCATTTTTAAATCTCTCTCTGGGTTTAAGCTATGCTTTACTTTTTCTTTACTTTTTTCAAAACATAAAGAAACACCTTTTCTATGATTTGCTTTCCAATTCTGGCTATCAACAATTGACCTTTCACATTTTCATTGGATGACATCACTGTTACCGTGGCAACACTGGGGGCAAGAAATCTTAAGAATCTGGAACTTTGCTTAAAACCAAAGCCTTGGATATCTTGGGGAAAAGTCTCAGAAAATGGAAAAAAGAAAGTCCCACCTAGCAGTGAAATAGTCCCTCTTCTTCCCCACACTGCAGTGTTCGAGAGGTTCCCACAGCACTCCAAGGTGCAGAAGCAATAAGCATGGAGGACTCAGAAACAGGACTCCTTGCCTCTTTTCCCAGTTCTGCGACTGAACTTGGAGAAGTCGTTTCACATCCCTAAAACTTGCATTTCACACATGTACAATGGAAGTAACCATCCACTTCCCCAGAGGGCTGTAGGGAAGGTAGCTCTTTGGGAACCACAGATAGAAGATAGTAGGTGAGTGAAGATCATCTCTGCTATTAGAGACTGCCAACCTTGTTTCACCCACAGATATGGTCCTGGGGAAGACCCTTACCATTCAAGGGGTGGGGTCCCCATCATTTGAGGTACCAGTAACCCATCCCCCCATCAAGTGGAGAGGCTATGGGATGTGCATAGAACGGGGTGCTGGAAGGGGCTCCTGTTCCCATCCTGGTGGAACGTGATACTCTGGAGCTAAAATACCTGCAAAGGAAGGAGGGCCACCGTCTAGAGCTAGAGCCCTACCTGTTAATGTGGTGACTCATCAACAGAGCAGAAAGGCTAAGGCAGGAGGAGTGGAAACTTCCCAGGGTCTGCTCACCCAATTGACTACTGAGGCAGAGGGGGAGGAAGGAGAGACTCAGACTCCCTCTGACTGCAGCCAGCCCCCAGCCAATGAGGAAACCAGTGACCTCGAGTTTGGGTTAAGTGACAGTGCCAAGGAGGAGTCTGGTCAGTCAGTGGCAGAGGAAACTGAGTGCCAGGGTTTGGCACTCAAGCATGGTATGGATTATTATCATGTCACCTATACTCACTAGTCATTGCAGGGGTGCAGGGGGGGGCACTCCTCACTGACACCTACACACCTCCATTAACCAACGGAGGGTTTTCAGGCATCACCAAGGGCCCAATATGAAAGTTTTCTATAGGTGTAGCTGGAGCCTGCTTTGGCTTGGAGCTTCTGGGCTCTGGAGGTGAAATAAGACCCTAGCTGGGCAGTCAGAGCCTAGGTGGAGTTTATAAGGTTTGAAACCCACGTAAACAGAATTTACTCAAGACTTAATGATATAGTGAATGTGGAACTGCACCACGTCATTCTGTGCAAGGTGAGGAGTATGAGACAGGGAAGAACACATTTCAATACATCCCTGTCTGTCGGATTTGGGGACCGAAAGTATTTGCTGGCTGATGGTTGTGTGCTCCTGCCTCTGCAGTAAGGATAGCTCACAGTGAAGGAGAACTATTATGCCAAAGGCTCTTGCTTGCACTGCAGTCTGATCTCACAGCTTTGCTGCATTTTAAAGGCTCAGTTTGCATGTTCTACTCGGCAAGTGGCAGCTATATACATCTCCATCAAAACTAGTGCCAAGGCTACGATGGATTTGGTTTCCCTGCCATCAAAAACACTGCAGAGGCAATTTGGGCTTGTTGGTCCAAAGCTCCTTCAGTGGATAAATTTGACTCCTTGTTTAAAGGCCAAAACAAAGCCAGATGTATTTATACAATTTAAATGCTGCCCTTCCCAACAAAAGCTCAGGGCAGCATTCCATTAAGAGAACAGAACAACTTCGAAGGGCAACTAGCAAAAGAAACCCCAAAATAAAACACAATAAAGCTGAGATCCGCTAAACAACATCTTGGCCTAGCTTTGGTTGCTAACTGCCTGCCCGAATAGAAGGGTCTTGCAGTGCTTCTGAAAGGACATCCAGGCTCAAGCTCTGGTAGGTCTCAAGAGGCAGCGAGTTTCAGAGGTGATGAGCAACTGGCGAGAGCAACTCCCACACATTTTTACCAAATGGACTCATGTACTGATGGCCTTTATTCCACCAGTTGCTCTCACCTGACTTTAGGGATTGTAATAGGGTGTAAGGCAGAAGACAGTTTAATATATTTCATAGACATTCGGGCTGGAAGGGACCCCGGAGGATCATCGAGTCCAGCCCCTTGCCCGAGGGGCAGGAAGTCAGCAGGGATCGTAGGATCCCAGCAAGATAAACATCCAAAAGTGTCTTGAAGGCGTTCAAAGTGGGTGCTTAAACCACCTCCGGTTCCTTAGGTCGGTAGGGCCCAGGCTGTCTAGAACCTTATAGGTCAAAACCAGCAGCTTCAAACTGAAATAACTGCACATCGTATTGAAACGGCTTACACTAGATGACCCTCCATAACCTTTATAATACAAGGGTCTTTGCAGCAGAGACCTGTCTTCTTTTAGAATAAGGTGCAGGTTGAAAGAGAAATGTGTGACAATAATGGAGGAGGACATCCATCTGTCTTTCAGGATGGTGACGTCATAGCTTGGTGCTTGTATGCCACAATGATGGATGCTTTGTCATATCACAGAAACTGCGGCCTTGCAATAAGACATCTGATACTACGGGGTTAAGTCAATTTGGGGGCTTGAGTTCTAATCCAGATGAATAAAGGAGTTCCCCAGTCCCTTTCCCTCCCTAGTACCATCTCTCCAAAGCCTTTTGGCTACTTGGATAGACAGAGTAGAGGAAGGGGAGCTGAGCTAAGCTTCAACTTTGCATTATTCAAGAGGTCCAACTTTAATGAGTTGAGATTAGTGGGAGAGGCGCCAGGGCTGTCAAGAGCAGGGGAGCTCAGTGCCCTAGATGAGTGGTCGTTCTTTAAGGAGATGATACTCCGGGCCCAAGGGGTGACCATCCCAACAAGAAGCAAGGGGGGCAGGAGTGCCCGTAAGCCCCCCTGGCTCACCAAGGGTGTATGGGAATGCCTGATTGCCAAAAAGGCGGCATACAAGGGGTGGAAGGGGGGTGCTATCTCCAAAGAGGAGTATACCTCCCCTGCTCGGGCCTGTAGGGGGGCTGTCAGGAAAGCTAAGGCAGACATAGAGCTAGGACTTTTGTCCAAAATCAAAGATAATAAAAAGTCCTTTTTCAAATATATAGGGAAGATGAAGAAAGCACTGGGAAATGTGGGGCCCCTGCAAGATCCTCCGGGCAATCTGGTGGTTGCACCAGAGGAGAAAGCAGATCTCTTTAACCAATTCTTCACCTCTGTTTTCTTGGGCAGGGACCGGGACTTCCCCACTGTGATGCAAGATGGATTCAAGGGGAACGCCCCCAGACCTCAGGTTGGGGAGGACTGGGTTAGAGAGCTTCTGGAGGGGCTGGACGCATTCAAATCAGCGGGTCCAGCTGCTCTCCACCCCAGGGCGTTGAGGGAACTAGCAGGGGTTATTGCAGGGCCTTTGGCACGGCTTTACGAGCGCTTGTGGTGCTCGGGCCAGGTGCCAAATGATTGGAAGATAGCCAACATGGTCCCCATCTTTAAAAAAAGGGAGGGAGGAAGGACGGACCCGGGCAACTATAGGCCCATCAGTCTTACCTCAATCCTAGCGAAACTCTTTGAGAAGATCATCAAGGAGCACATCTGTGAAGGGCCGGCTTCAGGGATGATGCTCAAGGGCAACCAGCATGGTTTCATTAGGGGCAGGTCATGTCGGACCAACCAGATTGCCTTTTATGATCGATCAGGTCACAAAAGCATTGGATGCAGGTGTCGCCGTGGACGTAATCTTTCTGGACTTCAGCAAGGCCTTTGACACTGTCTCCCACCCCATCCTCATTAAAAAACAAGGCAACTGTGGCATTGATGCCTACACAGTCAGATGGATTGCAGATTGGCTCAAGGGTCGGACTCAGAGGGTGGTGGTGGATGGGTCATATTGGACCTGGGGGGAAGTGGGCAGCAGAGTCCCCCAGGGCTCGGTCCTGGGGCCTGCGCTGTTCAATTTCTTTATCAGCGATTTGGACAATGGGGTGAAAAGCAACCTGTTTAAATTCGCTGATGATACCAAAATTTGGGGCGAGGTGAGCAGGCTAGTAGGGAGGGAAAGACCGCAGCAAGACCTGGATAGGTTACAGGCTAACAAAAACAGGATGTGTTTCAATACTGACAAGTACAGGGTGCTGCACTTGGGCAGCAGTAACCAGCAGCACACTTATAAGATGGGAAACTCCCTTCTTGAGAGCACGGAGGCAGAAAGGGATCTTGGAGTCATTACTGACTCCAGGATGAACATGGGCCGACAATGCGAGGTCACGGTTGGCAGGGCTAACCGGACCTTGTCGTGCATCCACAGGTGCATCTCTAGCAGGTCCAAGGAGGTGATCCTCCCCCTCTGTGCAACACTGGTCAGGCCACAGCTGGAGTACTGTGTCCAGTTCTGTGTGCCCCACTTCAGGAGAGATGTGGACAACATTGAGAGGGTCCAGAGGAGGGCCACCCGCATGATCCAAAGACTACAGAGCAGACCCTACAATGAGAGACTGCGGGACCTGAACCTGTTCAGCCTTCACAAGAGAAGGCTGAGGGGGGACCTGGTGACCATCTACAAACTCACTAGTGGGGACCAGAAGGGTTTGGGAGAGACCTTGTTCCCCCTAGCACCCCCTGGCATGACAAGGAATAATGGCCACAAGCTGTTGGAGAGTAGGTTTAGATTAGACATCCGTAAGAACTATACTCACGGTCAGGGCGGCTAGGGTCTGGAACCAGCCTCCAAGGGAAGTGGTGCTGGCTCCTACCCTGGGGGTCTTTAAGAGGAGGCTTGATGCCTACCTGGCTGGGATCATTTGAGCCCAGTTTTTTCTCCTGCCCAGGCAGGGGGTCGGACTTGAAGATCTACATACATGGTCCCTTCTGACCCAACTTCTATGATTCTATGCGAGGCAGAAGTCATATATAGGGAGGAGAGAGATAAAGCTCAGGGCAGCTTTGGTTTTGCTTAAGTGAATACTAGAGCTGATGGAAGATAGATGACTGACCGTCTCTCTCTGAAACATCACCAGGCAAACGCTGGGCTGTTGGGACAGCTAGATAGCTTGGTGATATGAGCACCTTTGTCTGGGAACAGAGTTAAAATGATCAACTCATTTCACAAAGGCCAGACAGCTGGTAATGAACAGTCACTTACTGTGTCTACCCACCTGGGCAGAGGAATCATGAAACTTCTCAGGTGGTAGTTGGATATTTTGTCTCCTGAGTCTTGGCCTGTCTGAGCTATGGTTTCAGTCACACAGCTCTGAGTCTTCCTTAAATCATCAGATGTCTCCTCCAGCCAATGGCAGGGTATAACACTACCTGAAATCTTTTCTGCATGGAAAGGAAATAGAGATGCCAGGTGCATTAGCTACTTGCCTACTCTCCTAATTGGGAAGCAGGCACAATGACTAGGTTTTTGCTTTTAATGAGTGTTTGTACATAATTACAGCTTATATGTATGTCATTTCTTTAAGAGCTTGAGTTCTGTCCTGCTAATTCCTGTGACAACTCCTTATGATTTCATTAAGATAAGAATATGGACCCAAAGGCAAGTTTGCCACTTTTGCTGGGAAGTGTAATTAATGAGTGCTCCTTCTCTGGTCCAGATCTCTGCTTCGTGGGAGGGAAGGATTAGGTAAGCCTCCCATATTCCAGGAACACTATCAGCACCACACACAAGTTCACTTAAGTCAGCGATTTGCCAAGTCATCAAGTCCTACCCCCAACCACAGCAGGATGGTTTCCTAGAGTATTTTTACTAGGGCCCAACATAGCCCAGTTGCAGAGGGCTCCAGTGACATGGCAAGTCTCCTTTGGAGGCTCTCTGACAGACATCGGCATGAGGAAATGCTCACAGGTCTGCATCTTCAAATGGCCTTTAAACTGACACCCCAAGAATCACTCTCTCACTTTGGCATTCAGACTCCTCCACTACTTCCTGACAGTTGTCACATCCACCCTTATGTTGCCATTTAGTTAATCTTTTCTCAGCTCTATCCTTCCAGCCCCTCTGGGTAGGGAAATCCTGCAGTCATTTCTTTCTAAAGAAGGGTTAATTCAGCATGGGACCCGTCTGAGACTGGAGTGTGCTGTCAGTTCAGACTAGAGCATCAGCCCTCCACAGGCCCTGGAATCGAAACATTTCATATGTCATATGCTGACCTGAGCTTTGACCACCTTCTGTCTGAGGGTAAGGAGTGAAGGACTATCTTCTCTCTGCTTTGCCCTGCAGTTATCCGTTTGCAAGTGAAATATTTATATTAAGAACCCAATGAATTTGGGAGCCTTCGAGGCTTTACCCATTTCTCCATGCTTGTCCTACCTTCCATGTCCCCGAATCACTGCGAAGAGATTAAACAAACATGAGGCTCTGCATGGACACGCTGCTTTAAGGCCTGGCTATATTGACTGCCAATGAATCCAGGTATTTGACAGCATGCTATGTGGTTGAGGATAGCTGGGGTCCATTTCCTTTAGGCTTAGTGCCGCTTCAAACATCACCCTGAAGAATGAGGTTAGAGGAAGGTCACTGAAGAGGAAAGGAAAAAGCCCCCCCTCAATCAACATCTGGCATTCAGCATTCTGCTTGCACAGTGACCCTAATATTTGCTTCTTTTGCAATCCCTGGGAGCTTTGGCATTTAAATGGGAGCATAAAGGTGGCCCCTGGAGAATTTGGGTGAAGTGAACTCAGCGAGACAGTGAAATGAGCTGCCAATGATCTGCCAGACTGGCCTAAAACTAATGTTTTAGGGTTCTTATTTGTAGCAATTTCAGGAGACATCACATGGCACACTCAAGGACACCAAGAAAGGCTGACTAACCATTATAAAACCTCCATCATGCAATATTAGTCTCGTGTCTCCAGCATTAAGTAGAGTTTAATGTTCTGCCCAGAGCATTATCAAAGAAGGATTAAATTCAGAGACTTCTCTCTCTCCTCATTAGTTTGCTTTGACCTTCTTTGGTTTTTATTTTAACATGAAATATGTTCTTGTCCCTTCCCAATTGGGTGGAACCGAGATGCGAATTAGACCCATGCTCAGACAATGAGAAAAACCAGAGGCTCCAGCCTCTTTGGCTCAAATGTTAATCTAATAGAAAATGAAGGGGAGTCATCTCCAAGGGTAATCTTCCTACCTGTCTGCAAGCAGAGATGTTTCAAATGCTTCCAAAGTAGCTCATCATTATAACCCATTACTATATTAGAATAGAGTCAACCATAATAAGCATGCTTAGATCACAGGAGAGTGGGCTCAGTATTCCCAATATAGCTTCCCACTGGAATGTGGCTGGGAACTTTTGTTCTCAGAGGCATGCCAAAGCCACTTACTATAACTGACAGCAGGCTTTGATAAGCATGAGATCCACTGTGCACATGTCAACCCTCACATGATCATGGAGGGCAAAAGCACCTTGACCCAGCTTGGCATTAGGTTCTTAACACAAAGACTGGCACTTGCCATCATTATTTGGTTTATGGTAGCCTGCGGAGGCTGGAACTGAGATCACATCGCCATAGTGCGTGGCTGTTGTACAGGCACGCAGGACGAGAAGTTCCCTGCTCTGCTCTCGAGAGAGGAGACAAACAGAAGCAAAGAGATGAGTTGCAACTTGCCCAAGGCCACAAGTCAGTGTTGCAAATTGGACTAGACACTACACGTCCCAAAGTCCTAGTCCAGTGTCCTACCCACACCAGGATGCGCTGCCTTTCTCTCTTCTCTATATATGTCCCTGCCTTGCTGCAATGTGCAGCAAGACGCTGTAAGCTGAAGTTCCTTGGGGTAGATAGTATCTTCATGCATTCCTGTAAAGCATCTAGCACCCTTCTGCATACTCAAAACAATACAGAAGTCAGCACAGAGATAACCCTAGCCTGTTTCAGTCTCTGCAACACTCCTCCCTTCTTTTAGCACAGGCCTTGCCTCTCTCTCTGCACACAGCCAGACCAAGAGCCTTCCTTTCTGAAGGTCCTTCCTTCCACCTGTAAGATCTGCTCCGTCTCTCTCAGCCTTTTATCCTTCTCATTTCAAATCTCAGGTGGCAAGAACAAGCTCTGCTCTCTGCTCCATG
Source organism: Crocodylus siamensis (assembly GCF_052110815.1). NCBI lineage: Eukaryota > Metazoa > Chordata > Crocodylia > Crocodylidae > Crocodylus > Crocodylus siamensis. The sequence goes on from NC_143403.1 coordinate 53,049,240, forward strand.
TCATTTCTCCTCTCTGGTTCCATCATGTATTATACAACTCCACAATCACATTAACTTTGCAAAACAGCCTGTGACACCAATTTGTATGAAAAAACACTTGGCAAAAATTAAACAGTATGCATAAACTGTGAGTTGATTTAATCATTGCATCCAAATAAATACTCACTGTAAATAAAACAAGTTAGAAGAGAGAGAATTTATTCCCATGACAAACTCATTCCTTGCTGGTGACACTCTGAAGTACTGTTTGTCCCAGCATTTGTACTCCCCAATACAATATCTGAACACTATACTCAAATGCACTTTTATAACCTTAATATTGTGTAGGTTTCTACTTGTGTAACAAACTCATCCAAGGTGCTTGTAGGGGGGTATGTGTGTATATGCATGTGTGCCGTCACACATTTAACCTTTTTCCATTTTGTGATAGATTCCTAAAGGCTAGGTGGATATTATTGCAAGTATGTCCCAACTTGTCAAAGCACATAGTATCAGAAAACTAATGGCTGATTAATGGATCCAACAAATGTTTCAAATGACAAGTGACTGATTTCTGAACATTAGCCATTTCTTCTGCAACATCGATATGAAAGTGAGGCTGTATTAATCCTATGACCTGACTGACTCATCTGGGGCATGAGTTGAAAGGAGGTGGGGGGAATGTTTCAGAAGTAAGTGAACATGCTCCCCAGCTCTCTTTAACAGAATGAAAAGCAGGCTGAATCAGACCTATATATACAGAAGCCAACCTGCTGCTTGCAATCAGCCTTTTTTGTAAGACCTGCCTACGTGCCCTCTATTTGCTTGCTGGTGCCTTTAGGATACAAATGTATAACAAAAGGAGTGAAGCAGGTTTCATCCCCAGAGAGAAAATTACAATTAACAACAGAACATCAACTCGCTGGTTGTTTTTTTAAATGCTCTTGCGCTGGCACTAGAAAGTCCCTGTGGGACCTCCACTGCAACAGCTCAAATATGAAATCTCTCAGGGGAAACTCATCAGCTGAGGCTTGTGGGATGGGAACCAGGGAGCATGCCAGGTAAACATTTTTAGGGGGAAGGGAGGCAATTCAGAGACATCCCATTTTACATGGCAAGCTTTACTTTAGATTCCTTTAATTGTTTTCAACATGCTGAACTCACTTGAATACGGTTTGCATAAGCTGAAACCCAGTTTTCATGTTGAAACTGCATGCAATTTATGGTTTCAACATGAAGCCAAGTGACAAGCAGCAGTTTCTCTCAATCCCAGAAGTCAGCTGATACAGCCGTCACCTGGCGTCCCATAGAAATCATGCAAGGCTGTATCTTGCATGAGGTCGTATCAATCTAAACTCTAAGCTAACAAAGCTTCAGACAGGTTAGTAAGAAATCCTTGAAGCAGAAGAACATTGCACAGTTGGGGGGTGGGGGTGCAAGGGAGGGGGAGAATACCACAGAGCCCCGGTCCCAAGCACTTCCCCTCCGTACTGGGGAAGTTCACTTCCTGGACACGCTCCATCTGGTAAAACACACAGCTGAGAAGTGCACAGGGTAAAACCAGTCTATGGTTTCAGTAGAATAATGCCAATGCAACTAGGGAAGAAAAGAGACATGCTTAATGCTGTTAAAAGGCTTTGGTGATGGAAAGTTCCTCATACTTTTTGCTCAGAGTATTTAGCTTTAACAGCTGTTTTTCAGGCTGTTCAGGATATTTAATCCAGGAGGATGACTATGACATTATGTCAACCCTTCTATCATCAGGAATAAAGAAAACAAGAGGCCATGTCAGATTATGTACCCTGAATACATTCGTTCTTTAGTTACAAACAAAATAATATTAACTTGAGTGACTTCCATGGCATCGTGGCTCTTCAGACCTGTGGTGAATATAATCTTTTAGAAGGAGTAACATTTATCTTCCAACCTGGTCCCTTATATGCAGTTGGTCATTTCCTAGTTACATGTTAGAACACGCATGTTACATGCTTGCTTGCCACCTGTTCTAATTAAGAGCATTTCTATAAAAACTACAAAATATTTAATTCCAATAAGGTTTATGTTGTGAATAAGAGGCAAAAATCTTACCTTTAAAAGTTCAGAATTGCACATAAAACCCCAAACAATCCAGATCTTAAAAAACTCTATTACCTTAGCCTATGCCCAAAAATACATGTTTGTGGGCATCTATACACTACACACGCATACACATTTTCTTTTCATAAAGACCCCGGAACTCAGCGTTCCGGTATTCAGGATCTGAACCTAGGTGCAGATGCATATCTTTTACAACTCGTATTTTTATAGCAAGGTTCAAAATGAAACTCCAGGTTCAAACACTCTCCAGCTTTGGAAGAAGAGGCTGAACTAGAGAAAGGATTATGAACTTCTTGCATTGAGAGTGTCTAGATCCTAGGTTTAGGATCAGGTTTTGGCAAGCATGTGGTATACGTTTAAAATCACTCCCAATTGTAAGGTATAAATGGAAACCTCTCATTGATCCATAACTACAGTAGCCTAAATTGAAAAATATGCTCATGAAAAATGTACATGAATTCAAGCGGATCATGCATTTACACTTCCTAAGGTTAGCCAACTTAGTAAACTTCAACATCTCTTACAACCAGTTGTAGCTTCAAAACCCATGCTCATTAGGGATGCTGGTAGATTACAAGGGTAAGAAATCAGTTAGGGTACAGGGGATGTCTTTCCATTATACAGACTCCTAGATTTGCAGTGCTAGGTAATTTGTAATCCTTTTACTGTAAGTATTTGGTGTTATCTCCAATAAACAAAGGGGGATGCTGAAGCAAAAGATGGTTTTATGGTTGTCCCAAGGTCACCCATCTGTTATACAGGTTTGCATATTCCGTTTCTCAGGACTCCTTGCAAATCCATGCATCATAGTCAGCTACTAGCAAGGCTCTCAGAACTGCAGTTAGTCTCATCCAAGGGCTGAATTGTCAGCGCAAACTGAGCAGACTGTATTTTAAGTTAACTTTCACAACCTTCCTTCCCAACCAAGTACTGTCATCTAGTTGTCATCACTTGCTTAAGGTTTTGAAAGCTGCTATAAACTGCAACAAGACAGAGCAACCCTCAAGCCCAAAATCATTTTTGCAGTTAAGCCACATTTATCACAAGCTCTGTGCTTGGTGCAATGTTTGCAGAAACAGTAGTCGGAGATGCATTAAAAAAAAAAAAAAAGAAAGAAAGGTAGCCTGTCAGATCTTCCGTAAACCATTTGCAATTATTAAAAATAAGACAGTGGCAACAAAGGAACTAAGCATGAAATAATACTCACAGCCAGTCTTCTCAGCAAGTTCTTGAATCTCCTCTGACATGGAGTGAGAGGAACCCATCCCCTTAGGATAAAGCACTGAACTGAAACAGCTGGGGCAAAATTCCCTCGAGCCCAAACTAGGGGCCAGGGTTGTGACGGATGTTGCAGGTAGTGAGGATGCTGCAGGTAGCGACTGTCAGAGGGAAAGAGGAAAGTTGTTTTACCAAGGCCAGTGCTAAACATAGAGGAGGGAGAAGGCAGACCTGCTAAGGGAGTGTTTTAAGAAGCCGACTCAGCAGTGCCAGGGGGACTGCCGTACAGTTCATCGGTTTAAATCTTGAGGAAGCAAGAGCCACTAATTATAATACTGTGCTAGAGAGGGGGAGGGAGAGTCACGTAGGCTTCCTCAGGGTCCAAGAACCCCCCATGTCTTCAGATCCATTGGATTTAGGTCAGCAGTGATCTTACGTTCCCATTAACACAGCAAAAGTAACAAGGAAAGAACACTGCTCTGCCTTTGGCCCCTTCAGTAAGGGAGGATACAGGAATCTCCTTAGAAAACATGCCATGAAGAATGGCAATATCCCCAAGATTTGCATCTAATCAATACCAATGTCAAGGTACTTTACAGTGACAGATGGAGTTAAGTTCACTCTAAAGCTTAACAATGGAAACAAGCAAGGAGCAGAGCAGAAGGCATCTAACTCCACACTCAGAGATCTTGTTTTAAGCTGCCTGCAGACTCAAGTTAACTTTACATTGGTTTACACACTGTTCATGCGTTCAGTTATAATCGCTAGAAACTCCATTTTAATCTTTAAATGGGGGCTTTTGTTCTGAAGTACAAGGAAAAAAACTAGGCTGAAGCACAGTCACCAGAAGTAGACCCAATTCAAGCCCCAGACTAAAGAAATGTAAGAGAGAATTGGAGCCCGGTTCTGTTTACATTAAGGTCTCTTTCTTTACCTCACTCTGATTAGTAATGGCACCATGCGTGCAGTGTCAAGTGTCCTTGTGGGAATCAGGCTCTTCGTATTTTGCAAAGCATGATTTCTAATGCAATGAGACAAAGCCAGATTCTCCGCTGATGTCCTTAGCACCCATGGTCTCAAGGCATTAGGAAACTGGACTTTGAAGCCACACAAATTAGCTACCATACACTAGGGACAGATAAAGCCATCTAAAATCACAGGCCCACATCTGGGGTTGCAGGACTTCTCTAAGACTTCTTCCCATTGATTTGTTAGATTTTGGCCTGAATGCTGCAGTCAGTATTTGTTCTTCCAATGGGAACTTGGAGAGTTCTGGACCGCTCTGTTTATGAAAATATTTTGCATTGATGTCTAATTATAGACACTAAACAGAACTTAAACCACTTATAGAAATTCACTTGTTTGTTTTTTTGGTTTTATGGTGTAAGAGATCCTCACATTACCCCTGAGTTCAAAGTCCAACAACAATTTAAACCCCTCTCCCAATATTATGAAATATGCCAAATCATCCAACAGAATTTGCTAAATCTTAGTTTACAAGATCCACAGGAGGTCATATGGGAGCTCAGTCTCCTTTCCATATTTATGTCAAAACGTTGATTATGCTCCACTGAAATTTTTGGGAGTGTTTTGACTTAATGCAAAAGACATCATCAGTGCAAAATTATTTCTGTGCATAAAAATGAGGGTGATATAGCCTCTAGGGAACCAATGCAGGCCTAGGGAACCAAGCAGACTATATCAAACTCCATAACAGAAATAGAGAACTCAGTACTTAACTTTTGTGAGTGACTGAACATGAGAAAGTGCCTTAAGTCAAATAGTGTAATTTGTACTGTTAATATTGTGTTTCTTAATAGTAATGCATGACTCAAATAGGACAGCTCTGCAGCAAGCAGTGACTTATAGCATTGTGTCTCTAATTCATATTAACTGCACGTTTCATCAATTGGACAGTTAGGAGTGTTCCCTTCTCACATGTCTATTCCAGTCGATGTCCTTTTGCACAGAAATAGCCTAATCGGTCATCTAAAATCCAAGCAGTTAAAAAAAAGCCAGCCATATGGCAGGAGATTGGCAAACATCCTGTTGCTAGTGTGACAGATTTGGAGCAGTTTGGAATAATTTCTGACTGCTGCATTTATGCTGGTTACCGAACTGTTTACTATAAGCATTTATACAGGTATTTCTCAAATAGGGTTATCAGGAACTCCACCTAGAAAGGAATCCTCATTCATGACGGGGACAATGAACCCGTATCAGTCTCTCTCTGACACCTTGGCTGAGCTACCTGAACCAGTTTAAAACAGATTCAAGAAACCCAGGGGAGAAAAAAGAAGGTAGTTTAGGCAGCCTTTAAGGATGCAAACAATATTTTGCCTGGTTTGGCCACCGAAAGCAGTCTATGTGACTAAACACATGTACACAGCTGCAAACTACTTAAAAAGTGGCTGATTGTGTGAAAATCTGAACCCTCATTGCATGAGGGTTCAGATGAAGACACTTCAAAATAGAGCATTTTCTGTAACTTGTGTCTGCCTGCCTGCTAGCCTTCTAGCTGTTTGCAGAAAGGGAGCAGGGAAAGGGAGTGGAGGGAGTTTGGTCTCAGGTTTTTTCAGCCCCTGCTGGTTTACTGGGGGTGGGGGGGATCCAAGGTGGGGGGAGCTCCAGTTTACCTATCCCACCCTCCACCCTGGCTGGGGAACCCCTAGAAGTAGCTCCCTCTGCTCTCTTCCCCCCTTCCCATTCTGAAAACAGCACAGGCTGGCAGGGAGGAGGTGCCATTCCTGTGGGAAACCGGCTGCTCCCAGCCAGCAGCTAGATTCCCCTCCCCACTGGAACCAGCAGGGAACTTCTGTTTGGTCCTGGGGATTGTTGCAACTTGGAGCGCTTCCTGCAAAGTATTCAGAGTTACAGCGGGGAGCTGCATGTCTGTCTGCAGCCTTAAATGACAGGGGGTAGAGATTTGAGGCAGAACCTGATAGGGAACAGACGGATACCCAAGAGTTGCCAGGGTCTGGCCTACCCAGGTAAGAGTTCTTATGCTTTTTGACTATTTTTGTTTTAAGAATCCTTTTCTCTTGCTCTTTTTTGTTCCTGTTGGGAAGATTGAGCAGTTTTGTGAAGAGGGCTCTTTTGGATCACTATATTTGTAACTGGCCAAAAAACTCCTGAAAGCAAGAACTAAGTGCAGCTCCGTTGGGGATAAGTATAATGTGAACACACGGTAGAGTACAAAACGTGAACACGCAGAGTACGAAAATTCAGACTAGCACCTCCTTGAGGAGGGGGGACTTCTGGGACCCTCCCCTAGCAGGGAGGAGGGGCTGAGACATGAGGTTTCATCCCACAAGGGCTGCACTTGGAGAGGTAGAAGGTGGCAGCAGAGGGGCAGTGAGCCCTGAACTATGATCAATTGTGTTATAAAAAAATCTAAGCAGGCCAAGCAGAAAAAGGCTTCACAGCTTTCTTAAAGCTCAGTGTCAAAATAACCTTTTTAAGAACACCCCTAGAGCTGGTATTTAAAAGACAGGCATGAAAACAGCAGGCAGCTGGAATTTCAGAAGAGCCTGGTTTTAGGTTTGAAAGGCATTTTCCTTTCTAGAACAGGATGACACCATAAAACATTAATCAGGAAAGCCAGGAAGCACGCTTCTTTGGAAGAGTGGGCAAGTCTGCTGAGAAGGAGAGAAGAGGATTTTCCCTTTTTCCAAAGAGCAGAGCCAGCTTTACTACACAAAGAGGTGGCCACTGGGTAGACAGAGGTGTAACTAGACCCTTGAGAGCTCTGGGTGACTGCAGTTCACCAGGCAGCATCTGTGGCTGTGCTGCTGGTGAAGTGGTGGCAGCTGAGCTGGCAGTGCAATTGCTGCTATTTTTGTGGCCGACCCTCTGCCCCCATCCCACTTTGATACCAGAGGCTGATGCCCCAGTCACCCTCCTTCATTATGGTGTTACTCAGGGGCAACAGAGGAGTTTATTGATGCTTATTGGTAGAAGTGACTGTGAAGCTTTGTCACACCGGGTCAGAGCAGTGGCCCATTAAGTCCAGTATCCTGCTACCAGCAGGGTTACTACTTGATGCTTGCAAGGGAGGCCGACAGACCCTCCTTCCTTTCACAAAGCTCCTTAATAATACATAGTAGCCAGCTATTTGTACAGCACCTTAATGGCTAGTGGTTGTGGGGAAACTTCTTTTACCTCTGTGGCTGCCTTTTTTTTTTTTGAAACAGTTAATGCCCTGAAGAGGAGATTTTTTTTTGTCTAATCCTTGCCTGCATAATCATATGCTATGAGATCTGTAATAAAATGATCCAGGTCTTTTGGAAGCCAAGTTTGCCTATGACAGCAAACTCTGGAACAAAACATCAGAAAGGACAAAATATACAAGCACACATCAAAACCTGTCCGCAAAGAAACTTCTATCATGACAGCATGATGTTTCTGCAGACAGGTTGTTTGAAAATACAAAACACCATGTCTAAGCAGAAGCAGCACTTAGTGGTTGCTATGCTGTGCCATTATGTTGTTGTATCACTTGATCAGCATGCAAAGCAATTCCACATCCTCTGCACATGCAGGCAGCCACTGACTTTCACACCAAATTCTTGGCATATTCGAGCTCTATTACTTCTTTTCCTCAGTGTGTCACTCACTTCCTTTTGTCCTACTATTAGTATTGCCTCCATGATTAAACGGAGCAGGCTTCCTGTCCTTTTTGCTGTTTCCTTAGTTAAGAGGATAAATATTAATAAAAGTATGATTTGTATTACGGTTCTGTAAGAAGACAAGTTATTATTGTGATAGATATATGAGAGACTAAATATAAATCAAGAGACTGAAATGAACTGGCACTTCCACAACAGACCCAGATCCCTGTCAAAGCTAAGACACCCTGAATTTAAGCGAGAAACAGAAATTAAATAGGCTGGTTAATGACTCCCTCTGATTAGGTCCATGTCAATACTGTACTTAGCAAATGTCACCACATAGCAGCTACTTGGTAGACCCAGGGAGGAGAGCTGGTACTCTGAAGACATCTCCCTAGAGATAGAAACCTGGGCACAATCAATAATTAATATGCTTGTGAAAGGCCATTAAGTCTCCAGCTGTCTACATCTAGGGGTGATTGTCTCCCAGTCAAGGTTGAGGTACATTAACCAGATTTCTGCAGGGTAGAAGGGTATAGGGGACAGCTCTGCACTCTCAGTTGTACACTCTCAATATGGACACCAAGGAAACATCAGTTTCCAGGGTCAAGAGTCCAAAAACTTTCCCAAGCTCTAAATATATTACAGAAAACAATGTAAAACAGCTTTGGCTCTGCATTTACTGCTCACATCTAATCCATAAAACACAAGGCAGTGGCTGACTCCTTTTCCTGTAAATTCACATTCTACAAACTGTTACATCCACAATGTTGAAATCTCAAGTAATTTACTTGGAGTTACACAATGTAACTTGGTCAATGTTTTCTGTTGCAGGCAATTAAGTGAGAGTTGCAAAGAGAGCAGGACATGCTACCAGAGTCTGGGGGGGCTATTGTTAGGAGGAAACTAAGAAGCTTATAAACTGGAAAACAGAAGGGTTATCTATAGGCACAAACCTCAGTCAGTTCTTGCTGGTTTAAATGAAGTCAGAGTGCCCCAGCATCCCCTCTGGGCTGGGCAAGGATCCCTGCTCCACAGCAGGGCTGGCCCCAGCTCTGGTAGTCTTGCAGGCGTCTGCCTGGCTCCCGCTCCTCCCCGCTAAGCAGGCAATGCCTGTCCCTCAGACACCTCAGCATTAGCTAGCAGACCACGTGCTGGCTACTAGGCCTGTGTGAAACAGCTAGTATTTACTTTGGATTCAGATTTGGCCAATTCGGGAGACAGTGATTTGACTCAGTGATTTGAATCACTGTCCCGAATTGATTCAGCTGAATCCGATTTGGAGATTCAGCTGCTGCCAAATCAGCTGAATCTCTGAATCACACAGGTCCATCCCCTGCCCAATCTGAAAGGCTGCCCCACCTGCTCCAGCTCCTGGCTCCTTGGAAAAAAAGAAAAAGCCCCCACTCAGCAGGTGCCAGGCAGAAGGGGTGTTCCCTGCTGCACCATGCTGTGTGAGGGACTCTGCCATGAGCCCCCAGAAGCCCCAAAGCTCCTGCAGCAGCCAGAGTGGGGGCTTTTATTTGTTTGTTTTTGTTTTTAAAGGGCCGGGACCTGGGGGAGGTGGGGCAGCCATGGGGGCAGTCTAGGAGAGCAGGCAGAGGTTGGAGGGGGGTCATGGCAAAGCCCCCCACATGGTGTGAGGCAGTGGGGGGCAATGGGGATCACCTCCCTGCCTGGCAACACCCAGTGAGTTGGGGCCTTTAAAAAAAGAAGACAGGAGCTGGGCCTGGGTGGGGCAGCCATGGGGGGCCAGGGGGAGCAGGCAGTTCATGGGGCCTGGCAAGGGTCCCCCCATGGTCACCTCCCCCGTCCCTGCTTACCAGCATGGAGTCTGGGTCCAGCTCCCTGCTGCAGCAGGTAGAGACTGCCCAAATCACCAAAGCTCTTCACATCTTTTCTGAATTGATCTGGAGAGCTTCAAATCAATTCAGAAGTTTTAATTGGTCCTCCGACTCCATTTGGATTCAGAGATTCAGTCACCAAATCGGGCCAAATCTTCTCCAAATTGAATCAGCACCTGAAGCTTTGCGCAGCCTTATTGGCTACCTCTGAGACATGACACAAAGGACAAAGGCAGAATCATCAGATAGCTGCTAATTAGGGCTGTGCAAAATTTCAGCAGCCATTTAATTTCAGAGTTGTTCTGGGCCATCGTGGTGCCCAAAACATTGAATCCGAATTGAAATGGAAGGCTCTGAAACAGCTTCAAAACGAATCGGAAGGCTCCAAAACATTTTGGAAACGTTTCAGCGAATTTCAGAGTTTTGGAGCCAGACTTGCGGGGAAATGAAAAATAAGAAGAGGAAGGGGAAGGGGGGGAAGCGGGGGGAGGACTGCTCCGATATTGACACCTAGCTCCTGGTTTGATTCCCCAGCTCTCTGACCATTCACCCAGCTCTTCCCAGGGGGTGCAGGCCCCTGATCTGTACACAAGGTTTCAGCAGGCTGCCACTGCAGGCTGGGGCCAGCAGCAGCCACTTGGTGCAGCCTGTGCCAAGTGCCAGGGAGACTGCGGTTCTGCCACTGGTCCCAGCCTGCAGCAGCAGCCTGCTGAAACCTGGCACAGACCCGGGGGCTCACACCCCCTGGGAAGAGCTGGGGGAATGATTAGAGAGTTGGGGAACCAAACCAGGGGCTGGGGAATCCCTGCTGCGCAACCTGGTTGTGCAGGGAGCAGATATCTGCGCTGGGGTCTCCTCCCCACTGCTGCCCGCCCCATGCAGCCCCAGATCTCTGCTTCCTGAAGAGCCAGGTCACGTGGCAGGGACACATGGCCCTGCTGCACAACAACCTGGCTCCGCAGGGAACAGAGTGGTGTAGGGTCTCCTTCCCACCGCTGCCTGCCCCACACAGCCCCATATCACCAGGGCAGAGCAGGGCAGGCAGTGGTGGCAAGGAGACCCCATTATGGATCTCTGCTCCCTGTGGAGCCGAGTCACATGGCAGGGACCATGAGGCTTACTAGCCACACTGTGCTGCTTCCCTGCCCCACGACCTGGCATGACAGGGATCAGAGATCCATGCAGGGGTCTCCTCACCTGAATGGAGTGCAGCGACCCTTCCCCTCCCCTGGACAAGCCACCCATGGCCCTGTCCTGACCCAAACCCCACCCTACCTGGGTAGGTAGGGCTGTGCAAAGCTTCCCTTGCAGCCTGTTTAAAACGGATTTGGCCGAAACGAAACAGGACAGTGATCCAAAATGCTGAAACAAATCACTGTCCTCCAAAACAGTCTAATCTAAAACCAGATCGAAACAGCCATTTTGCACAGCCCTACTGGTAATGTCCCTCTGTTGTTTTCTTAATAAACACTAAGTTGGGGTGGTAAACATTCCCGGCTGGGCTGGGCTGGGCAGAAGGGGGTGGGGAACCCCTCCCTAATCAGAGCTCCTGCCAGGCCTGGCCACAACCCCCCTCAGCTCAGCCCTGTTGAGGGGAAGGGAGGACTGAGGCACCCCTGGCTTCTAGCCTGAGCCACTGCAGGCATGTGCCTGCATTTCTGGGATGTCTGTCTGGTTACAAAACTGATTTAGCCTAGCCAGGTTAGACTAACCTGCAAAGATTGAATCAACTCAGGCTCCAGCTTTTTGAATGTCTGTCCCTAGCCCAGAGGTAGCAACAGGAAGAACTGGATCATGTAGGATTGGTTTCAAAGCCAACCAAAGCCGCTCAAACAGAACACACACTCCCACCATACCCTCCCTCAAAAAAAAGTTGCGTAGGAAGTGGCAGCTTTCCCATAATGAAATGCCAAAAACCATCATAGTTCCCAAGGAAAACGGGGAGAAACAGAGACCCTTCTTGTGTGGAGAAAGTTATAGCAATGGTTGTTACAAGTAACTTCTGAGACTACTGCAATAACTGAAGGTTACTAGAAGGGAAATACCAGTAAGTTCTCTTTCATGTTGTATGTTTGACAGTGTGTCGTGTATAGTGAATTTCATCGTTTCTCTATATAATTAGATTCCCCAGTTGCTTGTAAAGGTCTCAACAAGCAATAGGGGAAGGGGGAAAACAGTCTAGACCAGAAAAAATTGACTGGAGAAAACAAAGTTTGAGATGCAGATTCATATGACATATGATGCAGCCCGCCCTGAGTGAAAACTCTCAAAGTGGAGTGCAACTGTGACTGGTGCAGGAGATGGAGAGAGAACAAGGGAGATCTGCAGGTGGGATTGCTGTGAGAAGGAAAATATATTTTCTAAGAACTCTCCAGGTTGTGGCCTAAACACCATGCCTGGCATCTGGGAAAGCCAGAGTCCACACCCATGAAAGAGAAAGCAATGGAACCAGCGTCCAACGCTTCAAAGATTCTTACACCCTCCAATTGAAGAGGCATAAAATAAAAGGGATAATGTTTTCCATCAGTCTGAAAGATGGATCTTGTTTCCCTTCTATTGCAAAAGAAGCTGATCAGGTGTTGAGGTGCATATTTTGAATTCATATCCATACGTCAATTCAGAACAGGACTTACCTTTTTACTTATAAATAAGCAGCGATAAAAGTTACAAGGCATTACTACTCAAGTGTTCCATGTCAGCCATATATGAAAGAGAAGCTTTAGATAGAAGTAATTTAAGTGAGTGTTAAAAGATGGGGTATTATTTGTCTTTATCATTTATAGACTTGTGTTCCTAAGGAAACTTGGCCTTTAAAAGACAAAAAGGAGAAATGCAAGTGCATAGATGTGGGGGAGTGGCAGGGGAAGAGGAAGAGAAAGCAGGGGAGAAAAGCAATTACTGGTACAGCTATAACAATTACGCCAATTAGTTTTGGGGAGGGTTTAAATATGTATAAATGATTTAAACTTTGAAATTCTTGAAATTAGAGCTGGTTGAAAATATTATTATCCTCCTCTCCTACCCCCATGAAAGTTGGAACTGACTAGGTGAAAATTCTCACAAAACTTTCCAGTTTTTGCAAGAGGTTCAGACCATCATTGAAAAACTGAAATGACCCCTTCAGATCTGGACCGAGCACAGCCGGGGCAATGCCGAGACGTATTATAGTCATGTTGTGACCAAAGGACTTCCAGTTCTAGGCTTGCCAATCCACTATTTCTGCTTGTTACTCAGCAGTGAGTAAGGCAGAGTTCCTTCGTTAGTAATGACAAAACAAAACACAACACCAAGTTTGCGCTGATGGGCTGATATTATTCCTGACAAAAAGACTGTAATGGAAGAAGAAAAATATAACCTGCACAAGGCTTCAGCAAATCCCCTCATGTTGTTTTGTCCCAATACTCAACATAAAACTTTGCAAGATTACATATGCCTCCAGCTTCATAATTTTAGAATCTTCTCTTCACACCTACATCCCAACTTAACACAGGGCTAAGTGGGGAACAAAAATAAAGAATTAATTTTCTATCTTATATAGCCAACAGCCTGGTTACCTACAGGTATAGTTAGAGTTCAGGTTCTTCCCATCTAGCTCCACACCCTTCCCAGATGTAAGCGCAAGTCAAATTAATGTGCATTGGGCATGCAACAACCTCTGAAATCCAGAGCTGAACACACTTATCCTTACAAAGCTGTTTTCCAGTCCTTATAATTGGTTTCCAAAACCAATCTGAATGAGTCATGCATATTGTGCTCTACCTAGACAGCAACAATTAGACATAACTATTACTGGCAGCCAAATGGCAATGCACATGGGTAATAAACATTCCCCCCGAAGCCATCTGCTTCCCTCCATTAGCGTGCAGGAGTTGCCACTGGTATGTTTTCGTCCGCCTCCATGACATTTCTGGAATAAAAATCGCTCTTCTTTGGGACTCTTTATCGAACACAAATTTCAAACCTAAATCCAGTGCTTGTTGCTCAGCATCAACATGTCCACCCACAACTGCTGCCAGACATCAAACAATTGTTTGTAAAGGTTAAGTAACCTACGTCAAGTGAGCGAATGTAGGAGGAAGAAAGGGGTGTTTACATGCAGGTACCAACACATGCAAAAACATTGCAGGTACGGATATGAAAGTTACCATCAAGACAAGTCTGAAGGATATTAAAGGTCCAGGTCCTGGTAAACTACCATATAACTAGTGTCAGCACCGCGCTCTTAGTAGACTTCATGGGGGTCTCTGCTCTTTTTTCCCCCCCCCCACCATAGACTTTTTTTTTTTTGGGGTGGGGGGTGGGGGGAGGGAGAGTGCCACCAACCCCACCATTTAGGTTTTAGCTCTCTTCAAACAAAGGATATTACAATGTGCCTAGCAGGAGCCAGATTCTGCATGATGAATCTAACCACCTGGCCTCCCAGACAAACTTTGGATGACTCACCGATTCCTTTGTGGTTGGCCTAGAACATCAGAAGTTACGTTCCAGAGGAGCACAGTTCCCTTTGTGGAACTGCATATATATAAGAATGCTTATATGACACGAGGCAGTCTACAGTAAGGATTTTTTGCACCAATTCACCATTGCAAATACCCATTGCAATTACTTACCCCACTTCCAAGCCACTTTGCTGTAGTATGAGGTAATTTGTACTGCGTAGAGTAGACAGTACAAACCTGTTCATTGGTTGTGTAACTAGACCAGTACAAAACTTAACGAAACAAGTCCCAAGTACCAGAAGAAGGGATTGCAGCATGAAGGATAAAGTATTTAAAAAGCAGCTATTTGTTTTAAATAAGGTTGATAGTCATATTGCAGGCCAAGTGCAGCATTACTTCCACCACACTGAGTAGTTAGATGTTTTAGTCTAAAGTCAGGCAGAGTTGTATCTTACAGACGATTGCAGAAATGCATAAGCTTTTGTAAGCAACAGCTTAAATACAGTGAATTATGTTAATTTGTTCCAAAGGTTATAAAAGCAGATCACTGTAACCAAATTTCTTGGAAGTGAGGTGGAGGCAAGCATTAAAAAAACCTCATAAAACACAGTCACAGAAGCCCTATATTTCCTTACCTGGCCTGATTTTTTCTATAGATATGGTTTCTCATTTGTTAAGCAAAACATTAATCTATTTATCCACTGGGTGTATAAAAGAGCAAGGCAACTGGCCATTTCCTTGCCAGTTTAAGTGTTTTGCACCTGATTCAATTGTCTGTAAAATGATTATTAGTCTAAATTCACTCAATTTCAGAACAAAAGATTGCAAAATTGTGATGGTAAGTAGAATAAACTGACTTATGTCAGTAAGGGTGGCCTTAGAGTCTATAAGAACCACAAATGAAAATGAAGGCCCCCAGAAGCACAGGCTTTCATTCCAAACTTCGGGCTCAGTGGCAGCAGGGGAAACTAGTTTTTGGGCCCAACTGCCAGTAAAATGAGCAGATGAGGGAGGAACGCTACAAAAATCGAGCCCAAATTACTGAGGATTTACAGATTATATACCATCATAGCCATGTAATAAATGATGTAATAGTAGAAAACTGGGGTTGGAAGGGACCTCAGGAGGTCATCTAGTCCAACCCCCTTACTCAGAGCATCAATAAATGACTGCTTTCTAGAACAAATAGAAACCCACAAGAGAAGCAAGTCTAGAACTAATTCTACATAGCATTCAGGACTTGGTTCAAAAGGTGAGCCACATTCTAGCAGTGACCATAAACAATGAACATCCCAGTGGGAGGGAATAAGCCAAAAACATCACACCAATATGCAACTTTAGGAAGGAAAAGTACACAAAAAATGAGGACGGTAGTTAGAAGGAAGTTAAATGGAACAGCAGTCACAAATGTTGCAGGCAGCCTGGGAGTTGTTTGAAAACACCACATTAGATGCTCAGAAAAAAAGTGTATTCTGAAAATCAAAGGGGTACCAAGAGATCTAATAAAACCCTGCATGGTATAGTAGCAGCACTAAGGAGGCCATCCAAGCTAAAAAAAAAGCATCCTTCAAAAAAAAGAAAAAAAAAAAGATATGGAAACCAGGAAAACTCCCAAACTCTGGCAGGTCAAACATAAAAGCAAACTTTTTTTTGATAAATCCAAGAAGCTAAATTAATTTGGGGAGTGTGTGCATGTCTGTGGCGGGGATTCTCATACAGGATCAACCCTCCCTAGTAGATATGTCTGAAGAGTTGGGTCACACTGAAGACAAGGTAAGTTTTAGAACAAAATGATAACTTAATACTATTAAAGTGGCCAGGACCAGGTAGAATACACCTGAGAGTTCTGGTTCTGAAGGAACTAAAAGGTGAAATGATAGAACTTTTGACAACGGTATGTAATTTGTCATTAGACATAAATAGTCTCTGTGCTACATGACTGGCAAGTTGCCAACATAGCACTCCTTTTCAAAAAGGGCTCCAGAGGTGATCCTAGGAACTACGGACAAGTGAGTCTCACCTGCCATCCCTGACAAGTTGGTAGAATCTATAATAAAGAATAAAATCAGGTCACATGGGCAAATCTGATCTGCTGGGGAAGAACCAGCATGGTTTTTGTAAAGGAAAACCTTGCTTCACCAACCTGCTGGAGTTCTTTGAGACAGCTGTCAACAAGGTCTCTCAAAGACTTTGGAGGGAAAACACTTTCATGGATTGAGAGAGCTGGTTAAAAGATAGGAAGCAGAGGGTAGGGCTAAATGGCCACTTTTCAAGATGGAGAGAAGTAAACAAAGTGGTGGCCCACAAAGATCTATGCTGGGCCCTATTTTGTTCAATATTTTAAATCAACGATCTGGAAATGGAAGTTTACACTGAACTCCACATTTGCAGATTATGCTAAACTGTGCCAGGTAGGTCAAATCCCAAGCTAATAAAGAGAAGCTGAGAAAGATCTCGCCAAGATGAGTGGGCAAAAAAAAATGGCAGATTAAACTTCAACCTCAACAAGTGCAAGGTAATGCACAATGGAAAAAGTAAGCTCAATTATATGTACATGACTAGCTGTTAGGATTCAGGAGAAAGTCCTTGGAGTCATTGTAGATATTTGTCTAATATTAGCTCACTGTGCAGTGACAACCAAAAAAGCCACAAAAGTATTGGGCATCATCAGAAAACAAAACTGAGAACACTGTCGTATTAGGGTATAAATTCTTGGTATACCCACCACATCTTGAATACAATGTGTGGTTCTGGTCCCATCTGAAAAAGGATACAGAATTAGAAAAGGTACAGAGAAGGGCAACCACAAATGATGAGGTAGGGAGCAGTTGCCATATCAAGCGAGACTAAAAAGACCAGGACTTTTG
Source organism: Crocodylus siamensis (assembly GCF_052110815.1). Classification (NCBI taxonomy): domain Eukaryota; kingdom Metazoa; phylum Chordata; order Crocodylia; family Crocodylidae; genus Crocodylus; species Crocodylus siamensis. Next base: position 53,066,294 of record NC_143403.1, read on the forward strand.
TGTCTGGAAAGAAGACTGGAGGGGCTGGGAGAGGAATTTGAAAGGGATCTATAAACTCATGAAGGGTATAGACTGTTATCCACCAGGTCCCAGAATACTAGCACTACAGTGAAATTCATGAGACAGGTTTAAAACTTAGCAAGTTTTTTTTGTTTTAAACACAGCCTGTAGTTAACTTGTGGACCTCATTGCTACAGGAGGTTGCAGAGGCAAATAAGATAGCCAGGTTCAAAAAAGGCTTAGAACAGTGATGCTCAATTGCTGGCTCATGAACGAGGTGCAGCCTGCAAAGCTGGTGTGAGTAGCCCATCACCAGGATGTCAGTACAGGTAAATGCTCCTGCCACTCCTCCGTTCCTAAAGCATCCACTCCTGCCACTGTCAGAGACGGGATACTGGATCAGATGGATCATTGGTCTGACTCAGTATGACACTTAGGTTCTTTCTCATGCCAATGTAAGAAGTAGTCTTTAGGATTTGAGGTGAACACTTCAGAAAACCAAACATTAAAATTTAACTCCTGTCCATTTTTTATTTAGAGAACATGGAAAGACCAGACTAGACAACTACTCATGACCAGGTTAGATGGTTACTTTACTTCCTAAAGCTCAAGGGAGATTAGTTATGACTGCAGGAATTCTTCACTCTGACAAATGCGTTCTACCAACAGCTCTAAGGTACCTGCATGAAAACCTCACAAGACTTCTAGTTTGTAGCACAGTTGATTTTCTGCTTTAAAATAAAGTGAAAACAAAACAAAACAAAAGCTGTATGTTATTATCAATATTTATTTTATTGGAATTTTCAAACTCAGAAGAGAGCCATAGCACCTGGGGGCAAAGGTGCCCACCCACTGAATAAAAAGTATTGCAGGATAAACACAACTGGGGAAAAACTACAGCACCTTGAAAACCATGCCAGTCATTAGAGACTGAACATTCCCCCTCTCAGTTATAAGACAGCTGCCCAATTCTACAGCATTTCAGAACTGTACAAGTGAAATACAGGCAGGATCAAGAAGACTGTTGAGTCACAACAGCCATACATTTGCTCTCCATCATGAATATGAAGTATAAATTACAAAGTAAACCGAATGCTGGCATCCAGTATTGAGCATTCACTGCCCTCTCCAATTGAATAAATCAATACAAGGGTAAACCAGAAAATTTAGGATTGGAATGTCCATTTAATGGGAGAATAAAGTGTTTCTGAGGAGGAAACTGGATGAAAGCCCTTATTTTTGATCTTGGGGATAAAGAGCAGTACTTTCTGTAACAGATGCTTACCCTTAAGACCCACCTGGGAATAGGTGAGCATTCCCAGATATGCCTGCAGTTCAGGAGCTTCCTTGTCTTGATCAGTCTTGTACTTGAAACAAGCCTGATAAACTGAGGAGAATAGTACTATACTGCCATATCATTTATGCCATTATTTTTTTTTAAGAGAGCCCAGTCTAATTTATCATCCACTTTCCATATTTTGTAAGCCTAATATATATTGATCTCCCAAATTTTCCTCCCATTTCTTTCTCTTTTGTCTTATTGCACGTTATCCACTGACAAAAGCTTTAGAAGTTGCTATTTTTAATACAGTTAAATACACTATTGCTCTCCAATGAACTCCTAAAAGACAGACAGGAGGTAGCCTTTGACATTAATTATTCTGGAGACAAAGGATAAAGACAATGGTATTAGCTGCAGCAGAAAGTACAATTTTTTTCACAAAGTGTTCAGTATAGCACTGACAGACTTGGAAAAAAAGAAAAAAGAAAAAGAAAAAAACAACCATGTTTTACTGCAGCAGCGTGTTACTTGACCCAGCTCTACAGCATCTGTATAAATTGGATGCTTTAGCAGGGCTTTTTGATGCTTTTATCTAACAGCTGATTGAATCAGCTGTTAGATAAAAAAAAGTGCCAAAAATCCCCACTAAAGCGCTTAATCTATACAGACAGTGGGAAAGCCAGGTTCAACTAATACAACACCTCTTTTGGGCATGCACTGGGCTCAGCATGGGAGTGGACCGAGTTTAAAATGCTGTTTTTTCTTCCCCCCCCACCCCACATATGCAAGTAGCCTATATGCTTAGTGTGGAAAAGAGGAATTTGATACTAAAGTGGACATATATGAATATCCCCTTTGCTTTGTGGAGAAGATACTAAGCAGAGGTCCATGACAAGAGAGGAACTGTGTCTTCCAGTTTCTCTGGAAAACAGGCTACATTATTTTTAAACCAGGGTAGATAATATTTTCTATGTTCATATTGGCTAGATCCGCTCACACAATGGCTCAAGGAAATAAAGAAGATCCAGGATCAATAGCCTCCTAAAGTAAAAAAGTATGAACTGGAGCCAATTCTACAAAATGTGCACACAAATGAAGGACTAGAGATGGAAGTGTATGGATCTAAGTGAAACAGGAGTCACCTTTGCAAAATATCTGCAAAACTGGAGAAGCATTTCTTCAAAATCAGATTTACCTCCCAATAATAAAATACTTGCCTTGAAATAATTTCTTTTACAAAGCCACCTGGAATTTATTTATTTATTTTGGGGGGGGGGGTGGTATTATTTTGGCAGGCTAGTGAAATGTGTTCCTCACACACCAACATTATGTGATCAATGGACACGGGGGGATTGCACCTGTTCTGCTAAAAGTTTGCAGATAGCTATAGAAGGTGAGTTAACATCTGCAAATGGATGGGCAAATGGAAAATTCATTTCCCTTACTAAAAGACAGAAAGGTTTAGATACGGGCTACTAAAAATGTGATTAGGAAAATGGAACATGGTGGACCTACAGAAATATTTAACGTAATTACAAGCCTTCAGAACAACAAGAACAAAGACCACAACAATATGCTTAAATTCAATTTGGAATGGCAACTCCATAAAGGACTTTAGGGGAAAAAATAACTGTACCACTATATACAATTAAAACTGGTTTATGAATCATTTTACAGGACACGCTTCACTTTACTGGGCTGTGTTTTAACTTGGAAGGCTCCTCCTAAATAAGGAAGGTCAAAACCAATATGGTTTTAAAGGCAGGTTTTTAATCAAGGCTAAAACAACTCAAGAAAAATTTGGCTCTGGCTGTATGCTTGACTTAAATGACATCTTGTAATACTGTCAACAGTCTACTCTTCCTGGGGTAGCATGCACTGATGGTAAGTTGTGGCTAAAGTACTGTTCTACTCTGAGAAGTGATTTTGAAAATGGCATTGCACTCTTCAGATCGATTTTCTCTAGGTTGATCACAAGTTCCTACTATTTTTCAGTCCTGTTAGCAAGCAAACAATTCCTTCTTGTGCAACCAGGCTGTCTACTAGGCTCCTATCAGCTTCATTTCTGAAACTATGGAAAACAGGTGAGCTGCACAGGTGTCACCAAGACAGTAAATGCTCCTAAAGAACCTTTATTATTGGCAATGTAAAAGGAAAAAAAACAAACAAATTTAATTCAGATACCAAACTGAATTTGCAGGACTGGCAACCAGAAAAATGTAACTGTTTCATATAAACTTAATGCGTACGATAAGGAAGCTATGATTATATACAATGCCATACCTTTATAGAATTGGTTTGCAGAGCAGAACCATAATTTGGGTTAAATCTCACCATATATAGGACCATAGGACCATTTCCTTCTCATATTCAGAGAAACCTTTCAGCCATTCATGGGCAAGAAGAAACATTCTAAGAGTCCTAAAAATCACAAATAGCTATGTGTACATAATATTCTCCAAACCACACATCCATAGTCTAGACAAGGTCAATCTATACTCTGTTATAGATGAAATGTATAACTTTTGCCTGAAGAAATTAACTACACAGCTTATTTTAGTGTACGCTTGCAATAGTCTGTAAGATGAAAACGTTGCAGTATATTACAGCAAGTGTAACCAGGGACAATTTTCAAAAAATCAGTGAAAAGAGAGTCACAAACATCTATCTGATCCAAAATCCATTCTTTCTAAAATATATAAAGTGCCAAAATAAAGATTTACATAACAGGCAACAACAGCCTGTTAAGCATCACTGAATAAATAACACCTTTAAAAACAATCTAAATACATATTTACAATCATAATCCAAGGAGGCTGATAATTTTTTAAAAGCAGAGGAAAAATCAAACAGCATTGGATGAGGTGGCTGAAATAAATCCCTATATGACCAGAGCTTATGTAGGGGCTTGGTTATACATCCCATAGATATTCAACAGCAGAATAATACTTGGCATTTATATCACCTTGACTGAGAACTTCCGTGCTTTGCTAACCATTTTTATCAACACCCAAATATTAGACTGTTCACTTTGTACCAAAGAAAAATGAAGTGGAGAAAAGCAAACTGGCTTATACAACTTCACAGAGCGAGAGCTGGGAAGAGAACTAAGCAATCCTGACTGCTAATACTGTCTCTCTACTATGTAAAAAGGTAAAATGCACAATGGGCTAGAGATTAAAGCCAAATAGACAGTGTTTCTATGTATGCTGGCAGAATCCCTCCAAATACGGGAATTGTCCAGGATATCCTACAATTTACAATTCAATCCCTCCAAACCAGAGAGTTTGACTTTTAAATCTCAGTTTTTCACAGTTGGCAAAAACTATTTAACTATACTGCTCTCAACTATGAGCAGGTTCATAGCATCTCCTGCCCCGCCCCACTTCATTCAGACTGGGCTTATTAGAAATTATTTCCCATAGTGCTGTTTCAGTCATCGTTCCTCGTCATCAGCACTAACCACACAGTTCTTCCCTTTGTTGTATCCTCAAGTTTTGAGAACCTGGAAGATCACCAGAACTTCACTGTGTAAGAGCACAGGGCACTTGTTAAACATTCAGAAAAATACTGCATGCAGATCAATGATAACTTTGAAAAGAAGTGTGCACAGATTAACGTACAGAGACATTTAAAATTGTACAGTAATAGTGTCATTTTACAATACAGGGTAGGATAACTAGGTCTCACCTCTATAACCACAGAGTAATTAGACACAACGACTGCAGCGTGTTCAGCGTTATCAATTTAGAAACTAAATTACTGTATGTATTTTTCATACCTTTATAAATACTTCAGCAACTTCACATGTAACTCCTACGGAAACTTAAAAGAAAAACAATCATATACTGTTTTTTTACGTTTTGCATGCGTCTACATGAGATGCTACTGTGCAGCAGCATATTAGCATATTAGTTGATGTTGTGACGTGCTACTGCACAGTATTATTCAACTACTGCACAGTCAGGGTCTCATGTAAATGCGCCCTTCTAGGCTTTGCAGGCTCTATCCATGCAGTCTCCTTACAACTCAGGCTTCTTGAATTCCTGCAGGCAACAGAATCTGGACAAATGTCTCCTTTTCCCCTTCCAAGGGCATTGTTTTTTTTGACAGAAAGAAAGAAGACATCAAGATACAGGAAACACCAGCCTTGTTTCCCAGATTTGGGTACCTGCTGGCTTTCATGGCACAATCTGACCTGATCACTAAACATAACTAGAGATCACTGATGATAACCTTCATCAGTTTGTCACCTGTGCATGACTGTTCCATTAGCAAACTAAAAGTTAAAAAAAAAGTTTTAACAACATGAAGACATGGAGAACATATATGACCAAGTCACATATTCAACATCATGAAGGGAACCAATTAATAATAGGAAGAAAAATATGGGTTAGAACATGGGCCCAACAAGTTTACTGGGGACATAACATAGTTAGGAGAAACAGAAAATAGCTAGGAAGTCACCTTCAAAATGATTCTGTTCTGTATCTGTGACACCTAAAGCATTAATTTTAGCTGGTTGTTTGGAATTACAGTTGAACCTACAACCATACTGAACCTTGCAATTTTTTTTGTAAGTTCCAGTGCCACTGTGAAGGCTGTTAATTGGAATGCCAACTACCATGAATACCCAGGAAACAATTACCATACAGGTAACAATCATGGAACTTTAGAGACATTAAAACTATTATATACAAAATATCTATACAAAAATTGAAATTGTGACCAACCTTCCTATCCATAAAATGGGGTTATTTCAGACTAGAGATGTAATATGCTTACATCCTAAATATGGAAAATACATTACCACACTAGTGGTAAAAGCATGACCTAAGAGACAACACGCTCTATATAGTGACTGTCACGTCAGGATTATTAATGCCTTGCCCTTGACAACCAATATATCCCAAATTAATTGGACTAGTGTAGGCAGATGGTAATTGAGTAGTTATTGGATATATACTATATCACATGTTACAAAGTGCAATGCAATTCTTGGTGTACCAAGCCAGAGGGTCAGCATGAAAATTGGCTTCATACTCCCATCCACAAAGAGGATACAGCAGCTGTGATAAACCATTTTCTGTCCTTGTGTTCAAGTTAACACTCATTCCTTGCTTGAGCTATAGTTCTTTTGGACTGCTGCACATGTGAGCTCCAAATCCTCAGGATACCTCATCTCCAGCTCAGTGTTTGCTAGGTAGTGTGTGCCTGTAAACTCCGAAAAATAACGGCCAATATCAGGGTGAGGGATTTCATGAGGCTCTGTATTATATTCCAGGTTCTCTGCAGTGAAAGAAAAAAGAAATTGACACCACATGAATTTGCTGAAATGAAAAGGCTACTTGCTTCTGCTTCTGTTTCATCATCCATTAAATCCTGACGTTCTAAGAACAGCTACAATACCTGACCCTGGAAACTAAAAACAAAGAAAGAAAGAGTGCAAATTATTGCAGCTAATCTCTGGGGTCTCATCCACTTGGTTCTCTCAACAGCCTTATTTTGGTTTTGATACCACTGATAAACAACTGTGCCTAAGAACAGAGCTATCTAGAATTATGGCAGAGCATCACAATGCTGACTGGCTCTTGCTCTGATGTCATTTATGGGTAGGGACCTACCAAATTCACAGCGGGAGTGGGGTGCGCGACAGCTCCTTTATTCTTGGAAATTCTCCTGTGTCCCATCCCCACCATTTATTGGTGGAGGTGCCCTGCTGCTCACCGCTCACTCTGGATCAGCAGAGGCAGCAAAAATCAGTTTTAAATATAGCGTTGTTTTTGCTGCCACGCTGCATGTTGCTGACCGGCTAGGAAGCAAAAACAGCGCCGTATTTAAAACCACAGCTTTTGCCTCCTCGTTGATCAGGAGTGAGCAGGGGCTGAAAAATAAAAGGAGTCACCATGCACCCCTCTGCTCACTCCTCATCAGTGGGGAGGCAAAAACCGTGGTTTTAAATGTGGTGCTGTTTTTGTCTCCTGTCTGGTCAGCAACAAACAGTGTGGCTGCCATGGTCCCTCAGTCAATCATAAGCAAGCAGCAAAAAATGGTGCCATATTTAAAAGTGCAGTTTTTGCACACCCTCCCCTGCCCCCATCAGGAGTGGGCAGCAAGCAGCAGGCCCCTCCACCAATCGATGGGGGCTGCGGGGCGCACAGGGGAACCTGCAAGATTAAAGGAGCTGCCACACACCCCAATCCTGCCGTGAATTTGGTAGGTCCTTATTTCTAGGTGTCACTTTTCTGGACAAAGAAGGGACAAGTTCATCATCTAGGTTCAAAGCAGAGAGAGAACAAGGACATCTGTAAGTTAAATCCCAATCCTGTAAGTTCTCCAGGCAAGGAGAAGCTACAGAACTGGGCCCTGTCCCCCACAGACAACAGACCAGCTCCCAGGAGGGGTGCTTATACACTGCAAAACTACCTGAGGGTCAGAGCAGCAGCCAAATGTATTAAAACTGCAGGAGGAAGAACATGAAGTTACATTCTGAAGCCTTTGAGGTACACGGTGAGTTTTTGAGGTAAGCATAGCAGGCCAAAATGAACTTTTAAATATAAATTTCTCAGAATAAGCATGTAGTAAACAAATGTTCACTCTGTACCAAAGTACTGCACCATGCCCTTTTCTCTTGGTAAAAATTACCAGTTAACCACTGCATACAACCAGGTTAAATTTAAAAAAAAAGAAACAACAGTCCTATGCTTAGAAGATGAAACAATGACTCTGACTTTGCTTTGCTAGATGAAAAGCTCTCATTATTTGTGTAATGCAGCACTGCTGCGTAGTGACCAATTAGTGCACACTCCCTGTGGAGGGCCAGAGCGCTGCAACTTATATTTGGCACCAACTGGTATTGGGAGGAGGGGGAGAATAGGGATACAAACTGCACACAGCACTGGATTTGGCTGATCTGTACTGCTTCCTTGGGAACAGACGATCACATAGGAAATGAGCCATTCATCCCTCAAGGCAAATCCAGTTTACAAAAGTGAGCATTTAAAAGTAAAATTAACTTATTTGTTTTACTTATTGCAAGGCATAACTTTCCATCACTTTTTATACCTTGCCTCACCAAAGAGCTAAGGCTTTGGCATGGTGGTTTTGTTACACTGCCCAACAAAGTATCTTTTTCTTTTACTGAGCAACTTCAGTTTGAGTGAGAGTCTGACTAAGGGAGTTTGGCTGTGCAGTAAGCAGTGCAGAACCTCAAACCTGAGGGAATAAAATATAAGGGTGATTTGAGGGATGGGGAGAAAAACAAAGCTAGAAAGCTCACTACTAGACAGGGTGGTTAAGAAAGAATACTAACCAACAATTTTAGAGAAATAACATTTTGCCTCCTCTGGCACAAAGTAAATACAGTGGAAGACAAGAGGGAAGAACTCGGATAACCGAAAATACCACATTACAGAGCAGGTGTTTTGAAACCAGCAACTAAACTGATAATTCACAGGCAGCACAGCAAAACCCACTCAAAATTACTGATAGCATGTTTAGAAGTCATTTTTGGTCTGATCTGCTAACATTTTAAAAAACAAGATGTGTTCATTATTCTCCCTGTAGAAACCCGCTCTCCCCCAACACCCTTCCCTCTTCAGAGCAGAAATTTGAAAGCTATGCAAAAAAAATCTGCATGTAGTTTGAAAAAAGCAGTTCAGGACAACCAGGCCCAGAGGAAGTAGGTCATTGCAAGAAAGGACAAAATTATCTTGCAACAAATTTGATTCTGAGCTCCGAAATTAAAAAACAGAACAGAAACAGAATGCTGTGAAGACTGCCCAGATTGCAGAGTAGCTAGGAGAACCTGGGCGCTGGAATCAGTAGTATAGCTGTGGATATATTTTCTGATGCTTGCATAGACTGCTCAATGCAAAGTAAAATACTTGGGAGATCAAGAACTCCAAATCTCTTTACATTTTACACCTACTGACCTTTAAAAAAAGTTCTCTTTCAATTTTAAAGTTATTTAACATTTGCTTTCACATACTATGTGACAAAATTATGTTAGACAGCACCCTCTAGTGAAAGAGCCGAATCAAATTTAGTCAAAATAATATTGCTTGTCAAGTTTCATATGCAGTTCTTAAAGTAAAAGAAAAAACCCAGAATCAATTTTCAGAACAGCCCTAAGATGCAGACACTGAATCTCTACTGAACACACAGAAAATGGAGACAAATGAAGTCAGCCACAGAAGAGGAGGGGAATTTAGCGTCAAAGGAAAGATTATAATTCAGAAATAGGAGATGGGACCTTCTGACCATCAGAAAATTTCCTTTCTTAGTGCACTGCATTAGAGAACTGCTGAACAAGTTCAATGCAAGTCAGCGGGCAGAAAAATGAATAACTCCATTATACGATTATTCCTATCAGTGTTTTTTTTTCCAATTCCCTTTATAAGCAACAGAAACAATATGCAAAGTCAGGAAATTCAACGATAAGGATGGCACTTCATTTTTCTGCTATTGTACCTATGGAGTGAAATCCATGTGATATGAAATCAGACCTTGTTAAAGGTCTTTTATACGTTCACAACTCTACTGACGGTCTTTCAGATTACAGTCAAAAATGGAACCTACTCCCCTAAATGTAGCAAAAGTTTACATGGTAAAAAGTTGACTGCTAATATTTTTACAGCGCTGTGGGCTACACTCAAGTTGGCTTTTGAGTTTATTCTTGATAGCACTGTTCTCACTAAGGAATTATGTGGATGCCCCAGAAGTGAGGTAGGTCAGCATAAGATCTAATTATCAGTTTCATTCCTGTTTCAATCTTGAGTAGTTGATGTAATAGTAATGGACTGTGGGGTCTCGACCACCTGGGCAATAGCGATTATCACCTACTGGAATTCACCATCCAGTGCAGGGTGTCAAAGGCCTGCAGCAAGGCAGTAGTCCTAGACTTCAGGAGGGCAGATTTCAATGAGGTAAGGAGACTAGTTGGGGAGGCAATGAGGTCTGGGAGGGGAGTTGGGAGTCCAGGAAGAGTGGTCATTCCTTAAGGAGACAATCCTCCAAGCCCAAAGGGTGACAATCCCAACACGGACCACGCGGAAAGAGTGCTCAAAAGCCCCCATGGCTTACCAAAAGCATACAGGAATGTCTCAAAGCTAAAAAGGAGGTGTACACTCAATGGAAGGGAAGGGCCATCACCAAGGGGGCTGTTAGGAAGGCTAAGGCAGAGATGGAACTGGGATTAGTGACCCGAACCAAGGATAACAAGAAGTCTTTTTTAAATACATAGTGGGTAAAAAGAAGGTACCAAGTAACATAGGGCCTCTGCAGGATATGCTAGGAAATCTAGTGGTCACACCAGATGCCAAAGCTAATCTCTTTAACAATTTCTTTGCCTCTGTCTTTTTGAGCAGGGACCGGGGCATCCCCAACAGACCCAGGGGAGGCACAGCCAGGCCCAGGGTCAACGAGGACCTAGTCAGGGAACCTCTGGTGGGACTAGACGTGTTCAAATCAGCAGGTCCCGATGATCTCCACCGCAGAGTGCTGAGGGAATTAGCAGAGGTCATTGCGGGGCCCCCGGCACAGCTTTACAAGCATTTCTGGTGCTCTGGCAAAGTGCCAAATGACTGGAAAAGGGCCAATGTAGTCCCCATTTTCAAAAAAGGGAGGAAGGAGGACCCAGGAAACTACAGGCCCATTAGTCTTACCTTGGTCCTGTGGAAGCTCTTTGGGAAAATTATCTAGGAGCACATCTGCGAGGGACCAGCAGGGGAGATCATGCTTAGGGGCAACCAACATGGGTTCATTAGAGGCAGGCCCTGTCAGACCAACCTGGTGGCCTTCTATGACCAGGTCACCAAATCCTTGGATGCAGGTGTCACAGTGGACATAATCTTTCTGGACTTTAGGAAGGCCTTTGACACCGTCTCACACCCCAGTCTCATTAAAAAACTAGGCAACTGTGGTGTTGATGCTTACACAGTCAGATGGGTCACTAACTGGCTGGAGGGCCGCACCCAGAGAGTGGCAGTGGACGGGTCTTTTTCGACTTGGAGGGATGCGGGCGGTGGGGACCCCCAGGGCTCGGTCCTCGGGCCTGCACTGTTCAACATCTTCATTAGTGACTTGGACGAGGGGGTGAAAAGCACGCTGTTCAAATTTGAAGATCACACTAAGATGTGGGGAGAAGTGGGCATGCTGATGGAAAGGGACAGGCTGCAACAAGATCTAGACAGGTTATAGGGGTGGGTAGATGAGAACAGGATGGGATTCAATACTGACAAGTGCAAGGTGCTACACCTGGGGAGGAAGAACCAGCAGCATACCTACAGGCTGGGGAACTCCTTTCTTGTCAGTGCAGAGACAGAAAAGGATCTTGGTGTCATTATTGATTCCAAAATGAATACGGGCCGCCAATGTGGAGACGTGATCAGGAAGGCCAAGCGCACCTTGTCATGCATCCACAGATGCATCTTGAGCAGGTCCAAGGAGGTGATCCTCCCCCTCTATGCGACACTGGTCAGGCCGCAGTTGGAGTACTGTGTCCAGTTTTGGGTGCCGCACTTCAGGAAGGATGTGGACAGTACTGAGAGGGTCCAGAGGAGGGCCACTTGCATGATCAGGGGCGGCAAGACAGGCCCTATGAGCAGAGGCTACGAGACCTGAATCTGTTCAGCCTCCACAAGAGAAGGCTGAGGAGGCATCTGATGGCTGTCTACAAACTGGCCAAGAGAGACCAGCAGGCTACAGGAGAGTCCCTGTTCCTCCAAGCACTTCCAGGAGTAACGAGGAATAATGGCCATAAGTTGACAGAGTAGATTCAGGCTAGATATCAGGAGGCGCTACTTCACTGTCAGGGCAGCTAGGATCTGGAACCAAGTTCCAAGGGAAGTGGTGCTCGCCCCTACCCTGGGGATCTTCAAAAGGAGGCTAGATAGTCACCTGGCTGGGGTTGTTTGACCCCAGCATTGTTTCCTGCCTATGGCAGGGTGTCGGACTTGATGATCTGCCCAGGTCCCTTCCAACCAACTATAAAAACTATGAAAAACAAATAATACTGCAACATTAATTTTCTTCAAGCATTAGGAGCAGCAAGATCATTTCCACATGTGGTAAGCAAATAAAAGAACACATCAGTTTCTCAAGCTGACTTAGTTTCTCACCCTGAGCAGCATATCTGCAGGATCCATCCTCCACCAGCACATTGTAGAAAGGCTGATGGGGACCATGAGGCAGGCTATGAACATTCATATTTCTAATCCATTCATGTCCCATCATGCAGGTGGGATCCCAGCCATATATCACGCAGTTGTAGCCATATCTATATAAAAAAAGAAGAGTTGCACAGCTAGATATTATTCCCAAGAGACCAGGACAGACACTAAACAATATGGAAGTGACAAAGTATGCCATCCAATGCTGGCTCATACAGAAGATTAAAAAAAAAAAAAAAACTACAGCAGAATTCAGATTCTTCATGAGGTTTGGTTCCTCAGCCCTCTCTGAAGATGGGCAAACAGCTGAGTAGCTTGTCCTTAATTTGGCATCTTGCTGTGAATTAAGCAGGTCACAAACAATCAAGATATGAAGAATCTTGGTTCCACGTACTGCTATCAGTTACCCTGTTAACTCAATTGGTAGATAATCTGCCAGACAATCCTGTTGACAGTACACATAAACATCAACATGCTGTCACACGATGGAATGGGGGGGGTGTTAAAAGGGAATACACACACAAGAATGGCAAGTCTGAAAGAACATTACATGTGCTAAATTAAGTATTCTATTGTTAAGAAAAACTAGTTCTAATCCAAACTTATTTCAACATTATATGGTCACATATTTTTTTTCCTATAGAGTACCCTTCTACAATACCACTGTCACTAAACACCTTGGACCTGCATATCAAGAGCCCCCTTTACCTCATAACCAATTCAGTCTTAGAGCAGGTACAGACTGTGCAGTGAATGATGTGGGACTTCTTGGGTGGGGAGAAAGAACGCCATAAATTGTAATTTTATCATGTGTTACTCAGTTACTTTATAATGTAATTTAATTATTTGTTACCTAGTTACTTACTTGTAACTAGGTAACAAATATTTGTAACGCTAATGTACAATAAAAAGTAACTACGATTGTAATACATATACATTTGGGCAGCTGGGGAAGAATTAAGGATGCAAAGACAACCTTAACTGGCATTTCCCAACTTCTGAGTGCTTTGCAGCCTTAAAGCAATGTTTATCCAGTGCGGGTTTTTTGGTAATCACATATTAAGCCCACCACCGACTGCTGAAGATTAAGAATTGCAGTGTTCCACCTTAAGCTTGGAGAGACAGCCACTGAAAAGTCATTTTGAATATGCTAGTATGTAATATTATGATGCTAATTTTTGATCCTATCCATTTGGCAAGTACAGACTTCTCATGACAGAGATCCTTTAATAATATTCCCTCTAATGTGACAGCAGATTGGAACTTCTTCTATTTTATTTTAGTGGTCAACGAACAGATTTTTTTAAAATAAAGAAAACATTTGTTTTCTTGACTGCACCAAACAGCTTTATTCTCCCTTCAAAGGCTGAAAAAGCAATATTACCACTGCTCCTGCCTCACCCCCATCCCTTAAATCACTTCAGAGATGCTGACACCTCTCTCTTTTTATTCCAAGGCTGAACAGCCCCAGCCTATCCTTCACTACAGTATTCAGCACCTAGAACAGAACAGAACAGAACAGCATAGCATGCAGTAACCCACAACTCTTGCAACATAGAGCTCTGTCAGCTGCACATGATTATGAAACAGCTTGTTGGTCAAAGATGAGAAGTACAACCCCCAATTAAAACAGTATCTTCTGAAGACTTAGGTTGCAAGAATGTCTAACCAGTGAAGCCTAAGCTTGTAATAGCCTCACATGCTAGCCCTAATTCTGTCTTCTGGGGTAACAAATAGTTTGCTATCAAATAGCTTGAGCCAACTTACACAATTGTAATGGTTTTGTCAAGTTTCTTTCAAACAAACTGAATCCTTACATGATTCAAGTACAAATATGAGCTAGGGACAACTACAAACAGTACCTAGCACCAATTACAGTGAACTTGAAAAACAAAGCAAATCAAAACAAAATGTTAATAGCTGGAAAGGAGAAAACTTGTGTTTTCCCAAAATTGTGGGGGAGAGGGGTGGAGAAGAAATGCAAACTTATTTGCTATAATCCCAGTCAAATACGCGAAGAGAATTTTCTGTCAAGCTATTAAAATGCAAACTGACCTTTAGCTTATACTGATTTTTTAACAAGGTGACCATTCTGTTGAGTGGGCAATTTTGTTCATTCCTGACATTGTGATTACAGCATTCTGGTGAAAATCCCAGAAACAAAGTCCTTTTATTTATTTATTTATTTTTTAAAAGTAGGCTGGCAGAGTCCAATTTCTATTTTACTTTTTCAATTTCGATGGCCAAAATTGATGTATATTTATAAGCATTTCTTTCAATGTTTATCAATTTAAGTTTTTAGGATTGCACAGAATTAGTAGTGTAGAGGACAGACAATTGAGTAATAATAGTATACTGTTAAAAGCCTTATAAAAATATGTTGTGTTAAAATATATAAAAACATTTCTAAAATATGTTATGTTAAAATATATAAAAGTAAACATCTATAAATCAGTCAATCATACCTGTTTGAAATCATTCTGTTTATTCTTCAAGAAAGAGCCAGGCAGGCAGGGATCAGAAAAGGAGGGCTTCCAGGGGCAGGAAGCAGCTCCCTGCTCCCAGTGGCCCCTTAGGGAGTGAGGCCCACCTGGCAGGCACTAATGGAGGAGTGGCCTGGCTCCAATGGCCATGGCCTCCTGCCCTTCTGGGTGGTGCAGGGGCATTGGCTGGCCCACGGACATCCCTGTGTACCCTGCCCCAAGCAAGAGGAGCTGGGCCAGAGCTCTGGGAATATGGGGAGAGGCAGTGTGAATAATTGGGGCAGGATGTGTGAGGGTGCCCCCAAGGCCCAGCCACTGCCCCTACACCACCCAGAGAGGCAGGAGGCCATGGACATCAGAGCCGGCCTGCCCCTCTGCTGGTGCCCACCAAACAGGGCTTACCCCCTAAAGGGCTGCAAGGAGCAGGGAGCTGCTTCCCACCCCAGGCTTGACAGCCACTGCCTCTTCCCATGTTCCCAGAGCTCCTACATAATTGGGGCAAGGGCTAAACTCTCACTGAGCCCCATCATGCAGGAGAAGGGCCAAATTCAGCGGCTCAGCAGGAGTTGGCACCTACTTCCCAGCTGGGATCTAGGCAGAGTGAGCAGCCAACAGCATCAGCTTCCTGGCTGCCAACAGTCCTGTTCCTTCATCCTCCTCTCCCAGCACAGCCCCAGCTTCTGCAGCAGCTCCCCAAGCCACTGCCAGAGGAGCAGTGCGCAGGTGGCACAGTCAGGGCTCTGCTTACCCCATCTGCAGCTGGCACTGCATACACCCCCTGCCCTGGATTTCTTTACCCCAGTCCCAGACATTTTTTTCTATATACACACACTTTCTATAACATTTTGATTATTACAGACAGAAATATTTTTCCATCGGTCTGAGTGACAGGTGAAATTGATGTTCATCAAGAAAAAATTAATCCTACTAAGCCTATTGATAAGTGATTAATTGTACAGCAGCAACTGAAAGGTCAAAATTCTCCTCATGACCTTAAATCTGGTTTTGATGCACTTAGTGGGTTAGAAGGACAGCTGAAGGAGCATCTCTCTACCAGTATGCTGGGGATCAAGATTCAGATGGGTCAGCTTAATGATTCTTTCACTGAGTAAAGCAGGGGAGGGCAATTATTTTGGGTGGAGGGCCACTTACAGTTTTGGCAGGCTGTCGAGGACCACATGGGTAGCCCCGCCCCATGACAGGTGCCCCATCCCTGGTCACCATCTTGGCACCAGTGTCCCAATGTTTTGGGACCAATGTCCCAGGGCCAGCACCAGCGGGGCCCAAAGCAGAGCACAGGCTGGCAGGGGTCTGCGGAGTCAGGCTGGGCTGCACCAGCAGGGAGTGCGGAGCTGGCTTCGCTCCACAGAGCCTCTGCCAGCCAAGACCCTGTGCTTCTGCCACCCTGCTCTGGGCCCTGCTGGCACTGGCTCCTGGGCACCAGTGAGGGCCCCGTGCTCCTGCACCTGCTCACTCCCAATGCCCCCCAAACCTGCAGTACAGGAGGGGGGCTGCACACAGCCCCAACCCCCTGCTCACCAGCAGGGAAAGAAGCTGGTGCTGAGCGCGGGGGAAAAAGCGACCCCTCACTCAGCCCATGGCTGGCGCTCCTTGCTGGAGCCACTCGCAGCCCATCTGGGGCTACCTGTGCCTGCTCCGGACAGCCCCATGCAGGCTGTGAGCGGTTGCAGTGTAGGGCACGGAGCAGGCGAGGGGCCGCTTTCCCCCCACCTGCGCTCAGCTTTTCCCCAGGACACTTTTCCCTGCGCTTCTTCCCTGCCTAGGGTCCTCCCCTGCCCTTTAACCCACCCCTCCCCTCTTACCTGAAGTTCCAGTGCAGGGCAACCACGTGCTCCCAGGCCAGAAGCCCCTTCTGGGGCTTCTGGCTGGTAGGGCAGGGCCAGGTGGGCCCTGCTGTTATGGGAGCCCACCAGCTTTCCCCTGGGTCCTACTACCCTTGGTTCCTGTCATTTTTGACAGGAGCCAAGGGCAGACAAATATTAATTTTCTAAATTTTTTAGGGGCACTGCAGGCTGGATACAATGGCCTTGCGGGCCGGATTTGGCCCACGGACCATATTTTGCCCACCTCTGGAGTAAAGCAAGGGCAGAGTGATGCACAATGTATATGCAATAAAGCTAGCACATTCTTCCTCAGATGGTTTTCAAAGTCCTCTTCTTCCATGTAGTAAATATGCAACTCAGTTAGAATAAGGAAAAAAAATCCATTCTATATGCACTCCACAGAACAAGTTTCCAGTGCAGCCTGCAAGTAGTGTAAAAGATTTAAGATGCACTCACCTCTTGTGTTTCATTATCAACCCAATGGAAAAGCAAACATCTTTGTGCTTCTCATCAGAACGGTGCTTCACCTCTGGCCCCACTTCCTCTTTCCGGCGTTCAATATGTTCCAGGGTATGTTGAACCAAATATCCTACTGCTCCATGCTGAGATGGGTCCAAGGCCTGAATATGCTGCAGGATGTCCAGAACCTTCAGTATTGAAAGATTAAAAAAGCTGTTCAAAACTCATTTTTTAAGCAACTTGCTGTGTTAAAAACAAAGTTTCCTTCATAGGATAAAAGTGTACAGCTGTAAAGGTCCACTATATTTTCATAGATTCATAGATTGTAAGACTGGAAGGGACCTTGGAAGATCACTCGGTCCAGCCTCTTGCACCAAGCAGGAAAGATAACTGGGAGTCAGATGACCCCAGCAAGGCGACTGTCCAGTCAGTCTCCTCTTGAAGATTTCCAGGGTAGGCAATTACACCACCTCTGGAGGGAGCCTGGTCAATAGTCTGGACACCCCGACTGTGAAAAGGTTTTTCCTAATGTTGAGCCTGAATCAATCTCCCAGGAGTTTGTGGCCAACACTCCTGGTTTTCCCCAAGGGTGCCCTGGTGAACAGGTGCTCACTGAGCCCTTGATGTACTGCCCTAGTGTAGCAGTAAGCTGCTACCAGGTCCCCTCTCAGCCTTCTTTTCCTCAGGCTGAAGAGTCCCAGTTCCCTCAGCCTTTCCACATATGGCTTGCTTTTTAAGACTCTGATCATACAGGTGGATCTTCTTCGGACTCTCTCAAGCATGTCCATGTCTTTGTTAAAGTGTGGTGCCCAGAACTGGATGCAATACTCCAGCTGCAGTCTCACCAGTGCTGCGTACAGCGGAAGAATCACCTCCTTGGTTTTACTAGAGATGCATCAATTGGTGCATGCCAGAGTATTATCTGCTCTACTGGCTACAGCATCGCACTACTGGCTCATATTTATACTGTGGTCTATTATCACCCCCAGGTCAAATTGCTAATAAAGATGTTGAAAAGTACTCAACTGAGTACTGACCCCTGCGGGACACTGCTGCCCACTGCTCACCAGGATGACACAATTCTGTTCTCTACAACTCTCTGGGTTCCATCCTGCAGCCAGTTTCTCACCCACCAGACTGTCTTGGAATTAAGCCCATAATCCTCCAATTTTCTCAAGAGGACATTGTGGGATACTAGATCAAAGGCCTTTTGGAAGTCTAGGTATACAATGTCAACCCGCTCTCTCGTGTCCAGGTGGTGAGTTAGCTGGTCATAGAAGGTGACGAGGCTGGTAAGGGAAGACCTGCCTGTAATAAAGTTATGTTGGCTGTCATTCAGAATCTTACCTTCTGCAAGCTTATTGCAGATAGACTCCTTGATGAACTTTTCTAGGATTTTCCCTAGGATGGAAGTTAGGCTGACTGCCCTAGAGTTATTTGGGTCCTCCCTCCTGCCCTTCTTGTGGATGGGTACAACAATGGTCCTCTTCCAGGCCTCAGGGACTTCTCTAGAGCACTTCGAGTTGTGGAAGAGTTTCACTAGGGGTTCCACAATGACTTCAGCCAGCTCCTTCAGCACTTTTGGATGAAGACCATCCAGCACCTATGACCTGCATACATCTAATTTTTTTTGTTTGTTTGTTTTTATTTGTCATACACCAATTCTATGGCAATAGTAGGAAGGCAATTATTCCTACTGTGCTCATTGTCTACTCTACCTGGCATGGTTTTCTCCTTGGTCCGGTGAAAGACCGAGGCAAAGTAATTGTTCAGGAGTCCAGCTTTCTCCTGGGTACCAGTAACAAACTCTCCTAAGTTGCTGAGCAATGGCCCCACACTCATTTGTTTTCCTCCTGTTTCCTATGTACCTAAAGAAGGACTTCTTGTTGTCCTTGACTCCCACTGCTAATCTAAGTTAGGTCACCACATTAGCCTGTCTCATCTGTTCCTGGTAAATGTGGGCTGTCATTGAATATTCCTCCTTGGGGCCCGCCCCAAGCTTCCATTGTTTATAAGTCTCTTCCTTCTTTCTTAAGAGGACCATGATTTCCCTGTTTAGCCAAGATGGCTTCCCAGCCCTTCTGTTACCTTTTCTCCATATGGGAATGGACTTCTTTTGTGCTTCAAGGATCGTGTCCTCTAGGAACAACCACTCTTTCTGCACACCTTTAACCTTTGGTCCCTGGTCCCACAGCACTTGCCCTACTAGTGACCTAAGCTTGTTGAAATTTGTATTTTTTTTTGGACTGGGTTTTTCAAAAACATTTTCATAGTGACAACTATATTTTAATGCAAAGAATCTTGTCAATCAATTATCCTCTCACGTTAATACACCACCTCTCCTTTCATTCAGTACAACATAACATCCATGTAACAACTACTGTAATTACTTACTTGGAAATATAATGTTAGGAAAATATTTAACACATTAGCACTTCCATCGCCTTTTAGTGAACAAAAATAAGAAACTTGGACCCGAAGAGACTAGATGATCACCTTGCTGGGGTCACTGGACCCCAGCTGTCTTTCCTGCCTGGTGCAGGGGGCTGGACACAATGATTTTCCGAGGTCCCTTCCAGCCTTACAATCTACGAATCTATGCAGCCAGTCAGCTTGACACAAATTGCTGCTCTATATAAATCTTTGTTCTAGTCCTAAAGAACCCATCACATTCGTTTTTTAATTAAAAATACTTCTGTGTTCCATAGCACTGTTTAGATTGGAAGGAACTAAAGATGTTCCTTTGAAAGCCAATTAACTTAATTCCTCATTTCCCAGAAGCAGAGTCAAGGGCACCAGCTATTACCCTAAACTCCTCCCGTGGCTACGACTTAAAAAACAGATTCAGGATTCAAGAACTTAAGCAAATACTGTTGCCAGATTTCCAGGCTACCATCACAAGACTATTTGAGAAATGTTACAGAGATGTGTATTATTAAAGGGGAAAAAGAGATACTTAAGTGAGGCCAGAGCCCTGTTAAGTAGTCCAGCCACCTTTATAGCCAGGAGGCCATGCATGAGTTACGGAGCAATATAAACAGCCTTTTCTAGATTTCTGCATAACTGTGCTCTGAAAACTAAACTTTCTTCTAAAAATATCAACTCCTTAAGCCTTTATGGTTGAGGGAGAGAAGGGAGAAAGCGTGATGTAATGAATGTGCCTGAGTCTGCAGACAACCTGAAACGACTCTAATAGACATGAACCCCATTCATCTCAGTGAGGTTAAACAATGCTAACCTTTAAAGTATCCTCAAGGGATTTCAGACTTAATTATTTTCTTGCCAATCATTTCAGGAAATACCAAGCTAACATACTCCATCACTGTCAGGTATAATGACAGCAAGAAGAACAAGGTCAACCAGGGGCAGGCTAGCTGCTATGAAAGTTTGCGAAGGTAGATAATGTGAATTTAAAATACTAGCCCCAACCCCATGTGACTTACAAAAAGTAGCAAGAGAGGAAAATGCATCTAATCACAGTATCAAATGCCTCAATCATTGTGTTGTTGCTAAAAACCAATACAGCCTTACAGTTCTTAGGAACAGTTGAGGGATGTGGCAGCTTTCTCTCAGAATCCATGACAATTTCTACAAAATGGTTACATGTGCATTTGTTACAAGAAGCTGCAGCACAGTGCAAATGTGTGAGAGCACAAGGAGTAATTGATTAAGCCCTACCCTGTTTGGCCTGTAGTTGAGACCCAGAGCTTGAAAAAGAAGAATCTAAATAGAAGCAGTGAAGAAGAGCATAAAGTAATTAACGAAGAGAAGGTTTGGGTAGTGCTACACAGTTCAGAATACTCCGCCCAAGTCCAACATACCACATGAGACAAAAAGTCTTATTTATAATTTAGTGTCTCAAGAAAGTCAAAAAAAAAAAAAGTGAAATGCGGAAGTCCTGACAAAATGATCAAAACTGTCTTGTATCTTTTGCTTTTGAAGATAAAGTAGAATTGTTTAAAGTAGAATTATTTGCAAAGATAGACTTTTAAGAGATAGAAGCAAATATCTGTTAGCTTTGCTTAGCTCCATAGTAAAAATCACTACCAAATCTGACACCCTGGTTATTGGTTTATTTTTTTCTACACTTGATTCATACTTTGCAGAAAGGGAGCTCTTACAATAAATATTCAGCCTAATACAAAATAGTTAAAAACACATTTGAGTGGGAAAAGATGGTAGGTTCTTTGTTAGTCATTCGTGTATGCCACTAAGTGAATCCTATTTCCGCAATCCTAAAACACAATTTTCAGAACTCTGAATTTAATCCATACACACTTGAATACAGTGCAGGGATCCTTAGCGGTCATTAAATTGACACCAGATCTTCAGTATTTTTGGCAATTTGAAGGTGTGTGTTAACAGTATAAAGAATCATCTGTCATTAAAGACAACAAATTGCAGGCATGTAAAGTGGGGATGGAAAGTAAATCACTTATTAACCTTCAAATCACTGTGATGTGACAAAGAGAAAAATCAAACATCTGGGGAATTTACTATAGGTAGCTCTCTGAACCACTATGCTGTCCCCTGTTGAAGTACATCTATCATTTCTATCTGAGGATCTTTACACAAAGAACTTCATTAATGTGCACTATTCTGTTAGTGGGTGAATCTCTAAGTCTGACATTCAATCTAGACAGCAGCAAGCTCGGTGATTTTTTTTTAATAAAATGTAGACATTTACTTCAGTTACAGCATCAGGCTTCCTGAAGCTTAGGCAGAGTTTTACTCCAGGAACTTTTTCTTTTCTGAGTAATGAAGTAGAAAGATGTCATGAGGCCTGGTAAGTGGATGGGGTAGATGTCATGAGGCCTGCACTGACATGGTTAACCGGTGGCTTTAGAGCTGGTGCCACGAGGCAGGCTTTGGGTTTTTTGACAACGACCCATGTTTTTGTAAGAAGGGCATGCTGGGATGGGATGGGCTTCACCTCTCCCCTAAGGGCAGAGGCATCTTTTCCTCTAGGCTGGCTGATCTTGTACAGTGGGCTTTAAACTACCTTTGCTGGAGGAAGGGGCCGCTTCAAGTAGAGAGGATGCTTCACCAGCATGCAGGGTGACAAGAGGAAGGGAAGCCCAGGTAAGCATCAATGTCCAGGGAGCAGGGGGCCACAACTGTCCTGGGAGTGGGAGGGAGGCATGCGCACCCTCAGGAGGCCTCAGGTGCCTCTACACTAATGCTCATAGTATGGGAAGTAAGCAGGAGGAACTGTGCCTCCTGATTGCAAGTAAGAACCCAGACTCAGTAGGGCTCACAGAAACCTGGTGGGACCCTACCTACGACTGGGCGGTGGGCATTCGGGGATACACCCTATATAGAAGAGACAGGACAGAGAGGAAAGGTGGGGGAGGGTGTGCTCTACGTCGAGCACCTCACATCATCAAGGATTAGCTTTGGGTTAGAGAAGGGTCGGGCGGAGACACTATGGGTCAAACTTCAAGGGGGGTGTGGTGGAAGGGACCTTATGGTGGGTGTTTACTACAGACCACCCAACCAGGGGGAAGAGCTGGACTTCTCCAGTCAGCTTATGGAGGCAGTTAGGTCAAGGGATGTTATTGTCATAGGTGACCTAAATTACGCAGACATTTGCTGGGAGCAGAGAGCCAGGTCTGACCACTCGCTATATTATAGGACCTTCACCTTATCCAGGAAGTGCACAGCTCCACTAGGGGTAACACCTTGCTGGACCTGGTCCTGGCCATGGGGGATGACCTGGTGAGGGGACTGCAGGTCCTTGACCACCTGGGCAATAGCGATCATCACCTAATAGATTTCACCATCCAGTGCAGGGCGTCATGGGCTCACACCAAGGCTAAAGCCCTTGACTTCAGAAGGGCTAACTTCACTGAGCTTAGGAGACTAGTGGGGGAGGCACTGAGGGCCCAGAAGGTAGGAGATGGGAGGCCATGAGGGATGGTTGTTTACTTTAAGGTGTCCAATGGCAGGCAGGATGCTGAATTTTACTTCTTTATGTGTATTCAGGAATTTCAGGCAACACCTGGCTTAATCTTCGGGAAAATTCTATGAGAAAATTTAATATCAAGACCTTGCTGAGTAAAGACTTGCACTGGTCTGAATTTACAGGATAACCCCTACAACAACATGAAATGAATTTCCTAAAGTATATGCAAAACCTCACTTTAGAAAAATGCCAATAATGTCACCAATAAATGCTGTGTGTATGCATGCAGCCACAGCATGCACCTGGCTAGGACCATAGCCTAGCAGCGTGGAGAACAGCATCCAGTGGGTAAGTCTGTGCATGTGTGTGTGGTGGGGGTGGTGGTCTCTGCAGCTTCCCGATTTTACTGCTAGGCTCCTCTCTGGGCTTGGGCTTATACTTGCTCCAAGTCCAGCCCTCCTCCTGACTCCCTCCAATCAGGCTTAGCCTCACCAGTGGCTCCCTGGGTCAGCTGACTCCCAATCAAGCCTGGTCCACATCTGCCTGAGGCTCTGCAGGCTACCTAACCTCTTAAAGTGGCAGGAACCCCAAGTGCCCTGCCACAGTCAGTGGTAATGTGTCCAGAGCTCTGGGACAAAGCTTGGTAAAAGAGAATTTCCAAGATTTTTTCTGACTAAGTAACCTTCTTCTTCACCCCAGTAAGAGTTCTACTACTCTCCGAAACCATGCACAAACCAAATAAGAGTTATTTCATATCTTACAGCTTTTAGGCTACTGAAGTCTCTCCAGAAACAGACCGTCTCAGTTTAGAGATAAGGTACTAAAATATATCACAAGCCCCTATTAGTTAATGTTACAGTGAAACATATTGCCACAAAAAGCAAACAACAACTTATGACTCCGGTCAAAAACTGTCCACAGGCATGCAGTGGGGAAACACCAAGCGGAAGATCTCTTCTACATTCAGCAGATATTAATTTTGGAACGTGATCATTCCTTAAAGTTATTTTTATTACAGGAAAAAATCTTGGCTGACTATAACAAACTGTCATAGCCCCCCCTCAAAAAAATCAATAGCTAACTGTTTTTATAGCTTAGCTTATCGCAAAGCATATGAAAAAAAAAATACCTTTTCTGGCCAGATTCCCAGGTGGAAGTATAACCTAGCTTGGAGCATTAGATGCTGCACATTGTCTGGATACATAGCCAGGTATAGATCCAAAGAGTCCCTCAGGAGTTGGTAAGACTGATCAGTACTTTCTCTAGAAGCAAAAAATAAACTTAGTTTTAATGTTACAACTTCATTTCCTTTTATTACAAATGTACAGAGCTATTTATCAATACAGACAATATAAAATACCATCCAACTGCATTGACTTGAGGGATTTATTACTAATACCACCCACTAACCCACTGGGGAGGACTGCACTAGATAGTACCCTTCCAAACGCTATTCCTTTTCATTAAAAAAGTATAAAATTTGAGTTTTGGTGCTCCCTTTGAGAGCTCATTAAGTTCCAGATTTGCTTGCCCTTAATGTATCTTTGGTCGTCTTGTTTATTACAAGTGATCTGTAGCAATTATTTTTGCCTGTGGATTTTGGCCTCTTACAACAATGGGCATCATTTTAGCAATGTGAAGGTACACAAAGAGAAAAAGGATCATAGGTGCACTGGTGACAAACCCACTGTGTTCACAGCAAAATGATTGTGTGAGATGCACCAGTTCATAAAGAAAAATCATAGTTCTTTAGGAGATAATGGAAGCTTCTCAAGATCCCTACCAATATGCCCCGAAAGGAAAAAAATATCTGTTCATTTGCTTATTTGAAAAGAATTTTGCCCAGTATTTTTTCTAACCAGACATATTCTTGGAGTGATTAAAGGTCATGCAACAAAAATGATGGTCAGAAGTATCAAGTAAATAAATGGCAAAGTTCACATACCTCACAAAGCCACTTGCTCATGGCTGCCATAAAGAATCAATGATCAAAGTAGTGTGATTCGCTCCTCATTTACTTAAGGCTTTAAATTCTGCATAACACTTAGAATTAAGTCTTACCGCTTTCCAAGGTTTAAGAGGTTCCCCACCATACGCTGCAAGACCTCTTTTGAAGTCACCACTCCATAAAACTCCTCAGTCACATGGTGGCCAATAAGGTACTCGCATTCTTTCACAGCGAGCTGCTTTCCCTTTCCAAAGGCATCTATGTAAGTATAGTCAAAGATATCTGTGCTTCTAATAAAACATCAAAGAAGTAAAATGGAAATGATGGATGTCTCAAGCTAAATAACAATACAGATTTCTGTCTTCTTCACAGACCTATTGCTACAGTTTGAGTTTAAAGTAAACAGTATCAGAGCTTCAGGTTCTTTGTGACAGGGGTTAAAGTTAATTTCTTCCCATCTGCTCTCTTTCAACACATACGCTGAAAAGTTGAACAACATATCAATTTATCAGTTGTGCCATTTCTTTCCTTAAAAAAAGGAGCTATCTCCATGGGTGCTTCACTAGTGCTCAGATATTTTACAAAGCTATACTTGGTTAACCAGAGATTACAATACAATAGAAAACTACTGCAGCACAGACTATCTATATTAGTCAAATTCCCATGAGAGGTATATGTTACCAAGTTAATTTTATTAAATGATATCACTGCAGTTTCCCCTGAATTTTGTACTTCTGGGAATAAAACCACTGCCAACAGTCAATCCAATGTGATTTGACAGGTTACCAATACTGATTCAGAAGGGAGGCAGGTACAGGGTACAATATAATACATTTCTAACAGCTGCACTGCCTGCAGTATTAAATGAAACTAAGTTAAAATAGCCATAATGAAAAGCCAAAAAAAACCTGCTAGTGACTACTGCTCTATGTCACTCGCAAAAAATCTTTCACCGTTCAGTTAGATGCAAAGCTATTCTCCGAGCTCTTTGAGTAAATTCACTTTTGAGTTTCCAACAGATTAATTTGATTGCTTAGGTCTATACGGGACAAGATGCTCCTGCATGTATTAGTGACCTCAGAAAATGTTTCTTGTTTTACCATTAAACTAACTATTGTCTAACTGTAATAGAAGAAAGGGTTAAATACTGTAGTTTCTCAAATATAAGATGATCTCCCTCATAATTAGATTCTCTTTATAAAACATTTATTATAATTTTCCAGGTAGAGAAATTGGAAGTTTGCCTTAAATTTGCCCCCCTCCCACTGCTACAGCAGGAAAAATAAATCTGAAGCATTAAATGACCAAAAACTTATATGCAGATGAGGCACAGGGCAATCTAGCCCAGCTCCAAATCTCCACTTTTCCAGTGCCACAGACAAGGTCTTATTATGTGTGCAATAATAGAAAAAATTATAATTGTCATAGCAAGACACAAGAAGTACAAATGGTTTATGGCCTTCACTATTCAGAAGTGAACTGGAACTAAACGTAACTCACCCTTCTTTTCCTTGACGCCATCTCAAAAGGAAATGACTAGGAAAGTTGACTGGCTCAAGTTTGACACCCAACTGCCTGGCAATTGTTAAATAGAGAATAGATAAACTGATTGGGATTCCAGTCCTGCGGATCAAAACCTGAAAAGTAAGACTTGAATCAAAAAGGAGGTTTAAAAATCCTAATCCGTGTATTAAAAAAAATAAATGATTTTTTTTTTTAATTCAACTCACACCATGCCTCAAAATCCACCAGCAAATGCGCAAAAAAGTTACTATACTAGAGAATGTATCCAAATCTCCCCTTTGGGATGCAGGTGCAAACAGTTTAATTCTACCTACTTATTCAACTACATTGATGCAAACATGACAAAATAAGTAGAATTCCTTGAACTGTATATTTGAGCAGCTTCAAAATCTGCTTCACTACACATCCATTTACCTGGTGAATATATGAGTTCAGAGAGTTGTAGTAGTCCATCTCATTTCCTTTGTATTTTAATTGTTCATACAGGACACAGTTCATAGCATCAAGTACCTGCCTTTGAAGCTCCACTTCAGGAATCATTAAGACCTCTCCTAAAACATATAATTAAGAAAAACATTTTACCTAACAGCAGAGAGGTAGTTAGTGATGTCAGCAGTCTCGAAGGCACCACTCTGCACTAACTGGTTCAGAAAGGTATGAGCTTTCATAGGCAACAGCCTACTTGAAAAGCCTATGCCTCTCTGAACCACTTAGTTTCTAAGGTGCCATTCTGCCCTACCTTCTGCCTAAGTGACAGTAAAAATAGATGGGTTGGTCACTCCTTGAAAGGGAACAAACATTAAAGAAAACTTTTCAAGGTTTGTAAGACATACTCCTTTCCCTTGGATTTTAGGAGCTACTCAAATATGTGGTGGATTGGCTGTTGATGACTTGTAAGTTCTGCAAGGAAGAGGAGGATGCCTCCAATGCCAATACTCTCCCTAGTTCTATGGTAGGACTACTAAAAAGAAAAGGAGTTGAACCAAATACCATATTCACAGGGTACAAGTCAATGTGGTATATAAGCCCACCCCATTTTTCTGATTCAAAAGTTAGGATTTTCATAGATCTGGTGTATAAGTCGACCTAACTTTTTGGATTGGAAATACGGGGTCAAAACATAGGGCCCCTGCACGCTGTCACTGCAGGTAGGCCACCCGAGGGGTGATGCTGGTCTCACACGTTTCCACTTGCAGGGGCCAGGACCAGGCTCAGTATTTGGCTGCCAGGGCCCCAGCCCCTGCAAGTGGCGCAACAAAGGTGGGCTGGGCAGGCTGCACTCCTTGCCACTGCACACCATGGGGCAACAGCGCCTGCGTGGGCCTGCTGCCTGCCTTGTCCCCAACATCCCCCACCTTCCCTCACCCCACACACCCACATCCTCCCCCACACCCACACCCTGCCCACCTGAGCTCCACGCCCCCACCACCCCATTGAACGTGGGCTTTGCACTCCTGCCAGTCTCAGCTCTCTGCTCTGTGCTCCAGCTCCCCCATCCCGGCCACTTCCCTATGTGATGCCCTGAGCACTACAGCAAGGAGACTAGGAGCTGCTGGATGCCAGAGAAGCAGAATACTGCCAAGCTGGGCCCTAGATAAGGTGTATAAATCGAGGTGGAAATTTAAGGGTCAATATTTAGGCTTCAAACCTCGACTTACACACTGTGAAATCCAGTAAGTCTATTCACTTAAATAAAAACTGCAGATTTAGTATCACTTAAGACGACCCAACTAAAACAAGTATTTCTATACAGTACCTGCCTTTGAAGCCAAGCTTGGATGTCTAGGGTTTTTTGTCCGAAGGTCTTTGCGAACTTTATCCGTGATATCATCCACTTGGGCCTGGACACCTTTCAGACAGATGTCTGATAGTGGATTACAGTACTGATCAATTAAGACAGCACCTGGAAAAAAAAAAAACTTTTTATATTATACACACACACACACACACACACACACACACAGAGGATTTCCTTTTTTTTTTTTTTTTTTACTTATTTAATTGTATATGCCTACTTTTAATATTGTAAGTGATTTTGGTTAAATGTAAGGCTTCCTTTTAAAATTTTCATTGGTTCTGAAAAAGTCATATATAAACACAGAAAATAAAGAGATGCCGATAGCAATGTTACAGGCCTTTTTATTTAAGAGAAGCAACACAATTGTTGTAACATCTCAGACACTTTCAGATCTCAAGCACACGGCTCCTGCTTTCCCCAAGCACAATGTTTCCCCACTGGGTTGAAAATATAAGTAATGGAATACAAGGCAGAAGAGAGAAGCCTAAAGATGATCAGGTCTGCCATAAGCCATTTCTTTTCTTTGAAAAACTACAGCAGCTTCTTCTCACATCATATCTAACTCTACCTACTCTTCTTTTAGACCACACAGTCTCAATCTCACTTCTGCTTTTGTTGATTTCTTTCGTTGCACTCTTGCTCATCCCAAAATCCTTTTCCTTATTTCTTTGTTCATCTACTCATACCACTCTTAGTAGTCTTCACCTAGTATGTCTGCTACACCAGGACAATTTACCTTTTTTTTGGTCCAAGTGTCCTCTATATCTCAAACCCTATCATAATAAAAAAAAACAAAAAAACCCCAAACAAAACACTTCTTCCAAGACTTCTTTGTTGTCTTGTCTTTCTAAAACCTCCTTATGACTCAACTTATTGAGGTGATTATACTCAAGTCTAAGATCTCTGAAAAAGGGACAAATACTGTTTTTCCTTGTTCCATAAAATGCCACAAGGTAGGTTTAGGTTTATGCTGGAACCGGAAGTGTGAATATGGGCAATCAAACCTACACTAGATACTAGGTAAGAGTACAGCTTAGGCTTCAGATTGGGCTGGTTAACTAAGTAAAAGCTCACGGCAGGCTTATAGTCAGGTGGTTAGCTCAGAGTAAAGCCCCATGCTGCCATTTTTTAACTGATGCTGCTATCCCTGTTAAATTATATTAAAACTTTCATAGATCCAGCTGACAACTGTACTGGAGACACTCTGGTATGTTTACAACTCACTATGTACATAATGAAGATCACCGGTTAATATCCATTCCAGCGCACGACCTAGAAAGGCCACAAAGTAGCACCCTTTGTATTTCCTTTCACCACATGCTACCTTCTCTGATGTCTACTAACACAATTAGATTTGTGTAGGATAAAAGCAAAGTAAATTCTAGAACACTTTTTAATTCTCAATTTCCTGCAGTTTTAAGGTACACATCAAAACCAACTACTTCTTCCATAAACCTTGGGAGAACTCTATATATTCCATAGTCTAAAACTAGTCTCTCCAGAGTAAGCTACTTGTCTACCAGTACCACTTAAACTCTACATTTTCCAAGGCAAGAATTATACAAAAGATGCTTTACCTTTAAAAAGGTGCCAAACATTTCAGGAAGTATACTGAGTGCAAAAGCAAATGCAATTATGAGTCCTCAAGGTTTTCTACCAGTTTGTTACATATAAATTCTCTACAATATGCTGCTAAGGGAGTACTGAAGTAGATCATTGTGAGACTAGATAAATATTGATATTTCTCCAGTCTCACAGCACAGCATGAGTGCTTCTCAAGATGACAGTAGTGAACAAACATTTTAAAAAAAGATGAGATTGTCTGAATATTTACAGAAATAACAGCAAGTACCTTTGGAAAGGTATTATCATGAGGAACTAAACTAGAAGATAGTTAATAAAAATAGATTTTATTTTTATGTAGAAAGATGTTAAAGAATACACAGCCTGTCTAAACCAAGGATGGATCCTTATTTTCAAAGGATTCAATAATGGTCCTTTGACCATTAATTTTTCATGTTCAAGATGGATCCTTATTTTCTTATTCAAATAGACATGGCCTGAAACATCTGCTTTAACACCAACATTTAAGGACAAAGTGAAAATACTGATATTTTAATATTTATACTGGTATTTTGTCTTTAAACAGCAAAGGGAGCCATAATTCTCAGTAAAGTGCATGTTCTTTGCCCAGTTATTACAATATAACAAGTATACACAGAAAATAGGGTCCCAAAATTCAGACACAGCATATCACAACATAGATATAATACTTCTTCAAATGAGAGAAGCTAAAGTGACAAAACCCTTCTTCTATCAGCACAGCTGGGTCTACACAAGGATTTTAACCAGCAAAGTTACATCAGCTGGGGGGCTGATCTATTCACATATCTAGCTGAAACTGCTATGCTGGAAGAACTGTGCAGTATTGACTTGGTCATAGTCTTGCATCAACTCTTTTAGAGCTGCCAGGTGCATATGAAACACATCTAGGAAACAGAGGAAGGGGGAACGAGGGAGAAGTCATTGTTACTTCGTATATAAAAATGTAAACTTTCAATTTCTCAATTTCTCTTTTCAGCCCTGATGGTAGTGGAAGGGCAATATAAAAATGTTATTTCATTCAAGAGGAGGTGGGTGGTTTTCTAAAATTTCTGCACCAGCTCAAATATTTGTTAGACTATGGAAACTTTAAGACACTACATTTTTGAGGCACCTTAGCATCAATTTAACCGTTTATCTCAATTCGCCAAGTACGTTTAAAAATGTACTTGAGTTTAAACATTTTCTAAGGCCTTTACTGAATATGGATGAACTTAAGCACATATTTAAATAATGTCTCATTAAGCCAGAGTCCTATAATCACCTTCCAAAAATGACTGCTGGTCCACAGGCCGTTGAAGATATTCCTTCAGGTTTTTTAAAATATTCTGCTGTCGTAGGAAGTATAGAATTTTTTTTGCATAGTATTTCCAGGTAAGCCCTTTCCTGCAGAAATATAAGAAGTAGTACTGAAAGCCAAGCAAGCACATTAAGTACAAATATTCAGTCTGATTCTCACAGTTCATAGGGATTTGAAATTTAGACCAACGTAATGAAAACATGCCCTGCCCACTCACTCCCAATCTGTGCAAGCCAAATGCCAAAAAATGCATTGCAGATGCTCTTTGTCACACATCCAGAAATGCTCCCTGGCTTGGGTAGCTTATTGACATGCACCCTGTGCTCCTCCAATTGTGGCTAGGTTACATTTTTTCAACTTTTGGCATGAGTGGAGTGGAAGCAGAAGGTGTCTTCACAGCACTTCTTCCCAACACAACTTAGCTGGACAGTGTGTCAACAAGTCCTTTGTTTTGTGAAGAACAAGTTTGATATTATAACAAGAGCCAAGGAAGCAAGACAGAGATGTGTCTGAGGTGTTGGCTGGAGCAGTGTTAATCTAAGGATAAAGGCAGAGATATAAACATTTAGGGCAAACTCATTATAGGCAGCAACACTTTTGATGCCACTTAACAAAAGTGACAAAATATTGTGATGATGGCATTCAAGGCAGCTATAATGTCAGAGATTTCCACGGAATGCCTGTTTAAAACCAAATATTTTCTTTACAAATCACTACCTTCCTTTCGACTCCCTACAGAATACAGACTCTTAAAATAAAATATCCTCAAAGATTTCAACAGAAAAACAAAATCACCACAAGAGAGGTGGGAAAGGGGCAAAAGTTCTCAGGAAAAGCATCCTGAAATAAATATTTTAAGAGTTGGGTATGAAGAGATTTGTCAGGTAGACAACATAGCACAGAGCTCAAAACACAACAGCCTGCCACAGTAAAGGCCCTATCAGGTGAGGTGAGGCTGTCATTTTGAATATAGTTAGGGCATACATAGTTAAGGGCCTTAAAAGCCAACAGTCCCAGTTTTACAGGCATGACAACTATAGCTAACAGCTGGGATTTTCAACCTTTTTTTTTATGGAGTGTACTCTTTCTGGGTAGTTCTGGCAGAGCAGGGGGCAAGGAGGAAGCTTGCATGTGACGGCATGGGATGGAAGATGGCCATGGTGGCCACTGTGTGCAAGCCCCACCCCATCTCCAGTCTGGGCAGCGGCTGTGCAGCCCACAGAGGGGAGCCACTACCCTTGTATCCCCACCACCCTGCTCCTGGGAGAAGGCGGCACAGGGTGGCGGGTGATGGTGCTCCTGCCCCCTATGTGTACCCCCTTGGCCCTTTCCAAGTATCCCTGGGGGTACACATACCCCCAGTTGACAACCCCTGCCAAACAGGGTCAACACTGGCCTTTAGCACCTTACTACCAAATGCATCCACTGCCCTCTTCAGTTCCAGAGAACTTAAATGCACAGGTCCCAAACCCAGAGTATCAAGGCAGATTTCCATTTATTTTCACCACAATTTTATATCACACCCTATTGCTGCTACTTAGAACGCATTTGAATTGTTTCTCTGAAAATAATTCCTTCTCCTTGCTTTTCTTTTTCCCCCAAATCACAAACCAAACAAGTCGTCTTCATCCTGCCGAATGGATAAACAACCACATCTTATAATGTTACTGCCCTTTAATTACTCAGGATACTCAATAGGGACAGCCGCTTTTTGGAACATCTTCCAGCGAAGTGATTTAGCCTAATGATACTGAATGGCAATGACTACAGCTTAATCAGAGTATAATTAGCATAAATTCTACTTTATAGGGATGCATTTGGCTAAGCCAAAGGCTTGAATGGTGCTTAATCAGCTCCCCATGTGCAACGTTTAGCCCCAGCTTTAATACAGGAGTTACACAATGAATATGGGAAAAAAAGAAATTATATGAATATTTTCATTCTGGATTATACCTTTTCATACCTTCTAATAGTACCTTAAGTGGGGACAAGAGGCTACTGGGCTGTATTAAGAGAACTCTATTCTCGTTCCAAATAAAAAAAAAAAATCTATTTTTATATGCCACTGTCAAACAGACACTGAGACAGAGTCTTATTTCAGTGACAATGGTCACCACCTCACTTCTACCAAGATTAGCAGTGGCAACCAAAATTTATGCAGACAAGAGCCACATATGTTGACTTGACCTCCACATTATGCTTTACCAAATAAATCTGCATCTGAATAATAACTATACAAGTCAATCAAGCTCATTTCAGAAGAAAAGCTTCGAAGCTGTACCACCTTCAAAGACATTTCAAGGAAGCCAACAAAATGCAGTATAAGCAGACTGAGGCCAAAAGCCAAGTTCACTGGAGAACATTATAAATGGTTTCCCATCAGGAAAATATTGCCTAAAGAAGAATGCACTGCATTCAAAAGCTTGTTTAAGTTTATTCCAACTATACTGTTTACTCAATAAAAGATACCCATCACCCACAAAAATCCTTTCCCATTGCTATTAAGGTTTATTATGAAATTTCAGACCACCATTACCTGAGGGATAGAAAGATGACTATCAAGAAAAGCTTCCTAACATTGAGCCCTTACTCTGTAAAGAAGAATGGACCAGTGATGAAGGTGCTCACTTGGAAATCTGGAGGGCCACTTTCAATTCCCTGCTCTGCCACTGACATTCTGCACAACCCTATGAAAGCCATGCGGACTCTTTCTGTAGGACCCATGATGGGCTCAACCAAGTGACTTGTACTCTGCAGTTCTTCTAACACCATCCACACTAACTCTAGGTTACTGTAATGGACATAGAGTGTATGAATTAGGTCTCAAATATTTTTACATGAAGGGAGTAAAAGGACATGGAGTCAGAACTATAGGATTTCCCAGCACCCAGCAAGAAGGTAATAAATATTTTCCCTTTCTACCTGCTTTGATACTAAGCTCACCTTCCTTCCATATTAAGGATAGACATCAGCTCATCCTCAAAAAAATGACTTGGACATCCAAGAGTTTCAATGTCACTGAAGCCATCACAGGGGACCTGGCAAACAGAACACCATGTTATAAACTACAGTGGAGTTTTCTTCATCAAATAAAAACAGGTGATTTCACAACAGCCTCAAGAGCTCAATTTAGCACTTTGCTTATAACAGTGAAATTGAACTGAAATTGGATTTTCAACACCTGGCAGCTGCGAGTTCCCACTGAGGGCTCTCAACTGTGTGGCTACTTCTGTTTGAAAAAAATCAAAGAGGTGCTTTGTTGTCTTGCAGCTTTGATGAAAAGATCAACTGATTAAACCATAAAGACTGTGCAAATAACTGATTTTTTTTTTGCTTCAGTAGCCAAAAAAAACCAACTAAAAAAATAAATCTTGTGTACAGTTAAAGGATCCTTCCCTTCCCCCTGAAATTTTATGGAATTAAGAAAAATATTTGTAACAGTTCAACTGAAATGAATCATTTTGATTTTAGGCATCTTGAATACAAGCCAAGAACTAGTTTCACAAAATGGACCATGAATTTTGCCTCAAATTTCTAACTGAACCAAAAATGTTTATGATATTTAGCCTGAATTCATTAATCATTTCATGTTGGCCACATTTCCATTTTTCAACAAATAAACAGTTGGCCAAAAAAAAAAAAAAATCTAGCTCTGAAAATGAACTGCCAAGGGACCTAATAGATACGGAATACAGTAGCAACTCCACAAACAACTAAACCATAGAGGTGCACTAATACATCGGTCCCATATCAGGTCAGCATCATTATAAGGAAAATTGACTGTATTGGCAATTACCCTTTTGGCTGATGTGGCCAATAACATGGCTGATAAATGTTGCGTGTGTGCACACAGCTGCAGTGCAGCACATAGGCAGCCAGGACTGCAGCCGGGTCTGGCTGGTCAGTCTGGGGGGGGGGGGGGGGGGGGGGGGGGGGGGGGGGGGGTTGACCAAGGTCCCCATGGTGAGAGGGAGTGGGGCAGGGTCTGCCCAACCAGGACAGGGCACAGGACTGAGCCGTGTGCAAGGCGTGTGGCTTCCAACACTGCGTGCACCCCCAGGGGATGCATGGGGGAGGGAGATGTGCCCCTGGATCAGTGCACAGGGCGAGGGCGCTGTGGGCTGAGGCCACAGCTGTGCCAGGCTGTTCCTGGCAGGAGTCTTGAGCCAGCCTGTGCTTAGGGCAGGCGACAGCAGTGCTGGGAAGGTACATGGGGGGAGCGGGGAGGGCTACAGTGAATTTTGGAGTGGCTGCAGCTCCTTTCATAGCTCCCCCACCCAGCATCACCACCACCTGCCCCAGCCCCCCCACAGGGAAGAGACCAGCACAGCTTCAGCCCCACTCTGCTGTGGCAGCCCTCCCTCACCCCATGCACAGATCCAGGGGCATATGCCTCCCATGCCTCCCTTGGGAGGTGTGCAGCAGCAGGAGCCACTCCCCCTCCCTGTGTCCCCTAGATGAGCTGCTTACAGCTCTGCCCTATGCCCCATGCCAGCTGGGCAGTGCCTGCCCCAGCCCCAGCTCCACTCCCTCCCTCATCTCGGGGGGGGGGCCTCAATCTGCCCCCCCCGCCATCCAGTCCCTCCCCCTCAACAGACTTACCAGCTGGATGCTGCTCTTCAAGCTGCCAGGCTGCATATCTGGAATCTGATCAGCACTGGCTGATATGGCTCGTTAAAAATCTGCCATCAGTATCAGCCCAAAATGTCTCTACTGGTGCACCCCTACTAAATCACTAAATGTAAAATTGCTCAAGAGTTGCAGAGATGCACACAGTTAATACTTAAATGACTTGTATGGTACGGAAAAATTTATGCTTCAGTTGCTTTAAACAGGGGGCAGAACTCCCACTCAGGCATGATTATCAGCCATTTTGATTTAACAATAATGTCTGCTTGATCCTGGATTGATACAAGTTAGCTGAGGCCACAGATAGACAATCAAGTTTCTCCTGGGAGAAGCTGTTGCTCTCCCAGGAGAAATAATGATGTGGTTTGATACAGATGTTTAGGATTTTTCTCCTACAGTAAAAACTGCCACTCCAGGAGAAAAATAACCTGGGAACACTCAGGGTTAAATCACTCACAGGAGAGTGTCTCCTGGGACAGCAAATGCCTGCATTTTCTGTGGCTTGTCTCAGAAGAGAACATACATCTTCCAGCATCTGCCCTACACCAACCCTTCTCCCCTGGGAGACCGTGTCAGAACACTACTCCTTAATCTCCAAACTGTTCTGTGGGGAAACAGGTTGACCATGGGTAGTCTGGATCAGCCAATCAGTACAGCCCTGTGCATTGTTGCCATCTGTCTCCAGGCCAACTAAGGGAGGCTGTAGAGCATGCTGAGATGTGTGCACAGAGTCTTCTACCTCCACTGCATACCATCAGCACTGCAAGCTCTCCATTCTTTAGGACCTCAGCATTTAAATGCCTGTATACACTGCTCTTGGTAAGTTTTTTCTACCAGGAGAAAAACCTGGAAGAGTTCTCCAGATTATCTGAATGGGCATACTTAGCCAAAATTACCCTAACTGCATGAAACAAGGCTAACTTTGTAGTGGCTTGATACATATGTATTAATACAGAATCATTAGGAGGTAGCAGATGCATCACCAAAACTTATATGCACATCCTTTGATATTGATGCTATAGATATGGCTGTCTACAGACTTGCATAACTACAAAATAAGCAATGTGCCTTTGCCTTGTATTGATTTTACTCATATGATTTCTTACAAAATGCTTTAGATTGAACATTTTACACTCATTAGAAGAAAACAGTTCACCCCCAAAAAACTTTAGCAGAGTAAGTTTATCTGAATTTGATGCATATACCGTGTTTATTCACATACCACACACTCTTTCCCCAAAACTCTGCCATCCAAAACCGGAGTGCATATAACCACTAAGCTAATATTCTTCACTGGAACACAAGCAAACAGACATTATGCTCTTACAGATGCTCAGATAGCTCCCACTTGTCTCTGGCACAGAAAGCAGAAGGGGACAGAGTTTAGTGTTAATCTCCAAATGGGTGCTAAGGAATCTGAAGTACAGGCTGAGCACTGTAGCCTGTGCCTGAAGCAACAGTTGAGGGGCAAGTAAGCTGTTGCATGCAGTCTTAGTATCTTGATAAGGCTTGTCATGTGGCAATAACACTTTATTATTTACATTAACTTATATAAAGAACTAGTTATAGTAAAAAACAAACAAACAACACCCTTGCTACTAGGTGTGTACTGATACAGATTTTGGGAGCTGATACCGATAGCTAATTGTTAAGGAGGTATATCAGCCCATACTGATCCGATTTCCAATACAGCTGCATCCAGCAGGTAGGTCCGTTGTGGTGAAAGGGGAGGGAGTGGGGCTGGGGAAGGTGCTGCCCAGCTGGGGTGGGGCAGGGTGGGCACCGAGCTGTGGCTAGTCTGGGAGGCACTGGGAGGGGCAGCTCCTGCTGCTGCTCCAACACCTCATCCAGGAGGGCATGCATGTACCTCCAGATCTGCTCTGGACAGGCCAAGCAGGCTGCAGAGCTGCACTTGGGGCAGGCAGCAGCGATGCTGGGAAGGGCACTACAGGGGAGGGGGCTGCATTCACCCCAAATTTCAATATAGAGCCCCTGTAGCCCCCTCCCAACACCACTGCCACCCACCCCGAGAGCAGCACAGTGTGGCCCCTTGCCCCAGCCCATAGCTGCAGCCCACCCAGCCTGCACTGCACAGATTCAGGGGCACATGTTTCTCCCCTCCCCCCATGCCCTCCTAGATAAGCTGCGGGAACCACCTGACAAGCCGCTGGATGAACTGCATGCAGCGGTGGGAACTGCCCCTGCCCTCCCCCCATGCCCTCCAAATGAGCTACAGCTTCATCCCACCACCCTACCCCACCCCAACTAGGCAGTGCCTACCTCTGCCCTAGCATTACTCCCTCCCTCACTGGGGGAGAAGGGAGGGGGCAATGATCTGACCCCCCATGCCCCTTCCCTCCACCCCTCCCCTTTCACCACAACAGACTTACCAGCTGCGTGCAGCTGTTCACACTGCCGGGCTGCGCTCCTTACTGCCTGCCTGCATGCATGCTGCGCTGCAGCCGCGCGCACGCAAGGGCATTTATCAGCCAAATTATTGGCCACATCAGGCCAATTTCTGATATAGTCAATTTTCTTTATATTGGTACCAATCCAATATCGGACCAATATATTGTTGCACCTTTACTTACTACTGCTCTTGCAAAGGTCTGGGACTTAGCCTTGTTGCTGTCCTGCCAAACCAGAAAGTCCCTGTTGCCTGACCCATACAGTCTCCTGGGATGCCACATTTCCCAAGTGCTTCATGATTCCAAGATGGCTAAACTCTATGGCCAATATGGCCTTGGGAGCACACAGGAGCCTTTCAAGACTGCTGAGTGCTCCAGAGGCTGGGACCACCCCTCAGATGACTGGGGCTCCCAGTCATGGAAGCATGCCACCTGGGAGCTCCAATCAGCTAATGGGGCTCCCAGCTGGGGAAGCACAGGGAGCCAAGCTAGCTGTGTAGGAGGAGCCCAGGGTCAGGATCCCCCCGCAGTAGCAATATAGTATGGCAGGAAGTATGACTGTTGACCCTGCTTCAGATTCCATCATGCCTTTATTTTAATATCTGTCAGAGGCCTATATCATAGTCAGGTATGAACCTGGAAGAATCTTTTTTTTTTTTTTACATTCTACCTTCCAGAAACAAGGTGCACGCTTTATTAGGTGACATGCAGTATGCAAGAAAATGGTGGTAAGTGAAACAGTAGCTTTTGAAGGATCATAACATTTTTAGATTCAAGTCTGGTTATCAAGTAACGAGTAAAGAACTTTGGGAAATGCAGTAAAGCTCCTAATTGCAGGTAAATGTGATATATATGTAGAGAGCACTTGGAGACTTTTAAAGTCTACAGGTTTTAAATTTTTGGAACACAAATGTTTCTTCTATTTTGGAAAAATTAGTGGACAGCTGTTCTTGTGTAAACTGATGGACTTATATTACCTTTCACTAGTCAGTAAGACAATCCTGATATTTTGATCATAGGCAGGAAAAGAATAAGATCAGAAATACACAGATACACGGATACATAAATAGCTAGGTTATTTTCAGATACATGACAAATACGAAAACTTACGTGCTCTGAAAAGAACCTTTTGGAGAATGAAGATACAATTCTTCGAGCTTCTAAGCCAGCATTGCGGCGTGCTTTATATTCCTTGAACCAATTAACACCGTCTGTCTGGTTGTAGTATTTCAGTAGTGATGGCCACCTATGTAACAGACAAGCAGGAACAGGTTCAAAAGTTAATGGTTCAATCCCACTAAGAGAGCTTAATATTGCAAAATGTTACTTATTGCTAGGCAATTAACCAACGTGACTCTAGTATCTGAGACAAAGCCAAGACATTATATCTTCACTCTGATGTAGTAAACCATAACTCCTGTTTTTCCCATACAATTATTTCTGGTTACACATAAAATGTAGCAAACAAACTTATTTTTAAACATTAACTAAGTGTTAAAGAAGAGGTTTTCAAAAGCCTGAGAAGCACAAGTCCCTCCCACAATCTTTCTATAAGACCTGTGACTGTAAACACTTCAGGCACTTCTGAAAATCTCCCTCTAAAGCTTCACAGAATTAAGATTTAATGTCAGTAAGAGACTAAGTGCCGTTTTAAAATTATATTAATTTTCCAGTTCCAAAGACAAACCAGCCTCAAGTAGACAATGATCTCATCTATTGAGTCTGGAATTCATGCCCAGTGTTCTTCTTACTATATCTCAGCTCTAACTAAAGGGTGAGTAGAAGATAACTCCCTATCCTGTGTTAAGCACAGCAAATGACAAATAGTTATAGGAAAATCTCAGAATTTTAAAATCAGGTCTTTAAAGCTATGGGTTACTTTTAAAGTAAAAATACTTTATACATACACAACAACCTACACAGGTCATAATAAAGGCACACTGGTTTTGTTCAGCACAGCTGTCAAAACTAAAATAGCATGACCCATTCCTCATATAACCTGTCAAGTACATTTGAGCTGAAAATGCAACTTCAATTCATATTTCAAATGCTACTATTGACAGCAGCCTTTTTCCTAATAAAATGGCATCATTTAAGACACCTGCAGCATGGCAACCCCATGTAAGAGAACATGCTAGGCCAGCTATATTAATAGCTACTCAAAAGATAAAAAAATCAGATACTTAATGAGGATGTATAAAAGTTGAAATAGAATTGTACTTGGTATGGTTGGAAATACTGTTGGAAGTGTGAGTGAAAAGGTTGTATAAAACAGTGGCTGGCCCTTTTGTAATTTGCTGTCATCTTCAGTGTATATTTTCCAATTTTCATCAGAATATTAGTATTTTAATATGGCCTTCTTGCTTGCCACAACTTTACTGTAATAAAATCTTCTTTATCTTTATTAAAGTTGTGGCAAGCAAGAAGGTCATATTAAAATACTTTAATTACTGTAATAAATACAGTAATTACTGTAATAAAATCTTTTTTATCTTTATTAATTACAGGATTTTTTTTAAGTTAATTTTTTTTAACATACTGAAAAGGGTGACATGTTTTATCCCTATTTAATAGTTATTACCAAAACACCAACATATATAACTATTGTGATTGAATAAATATTTTATTATTGGCTAAGTAAGACTACCTGAATTGCTGCTATGCAATTCAAGAACTATCCAAATAACGTTACAGTTATAGTAACTTTCATTCTGAAGGAGTCCAGATGCTTTTCTCACCAGTAGAATTCAGCCACATAGTGAAAAGACTAACAAGCATATATTTTAGGAGGGTAAATAAAGAATAATTTCTCCAACTGAAATTAGAGTGAGAATTTTCCAGAGATTAAATGTAATTACTCATAATAGAAGAATCAGCCAGGAATAAAAGGTCAATATTGCAACTCTTGCCAAAAGATCTATTATCAAAGACAGGGACAGAGACATGTACTAATCACCCACCATAATCACTTTCAAGGCTGGACCTGTACCATTTTAAAAATTCATGCTTGCTGCTGGAATTAGAACCAGAGAATTGGTGAAAATATCTAGCCAGGTACCCAAAGCCACAGCTCACTGAATTGGAGAACCAGCTATTGTTCAATAGCATCTTTAGCAGGTGGAGAGAGAATATTTAACTCATTTGAACTAATCTAAAATTTAGTAGCCAACTGGCAGTTAGAGAAAGCAATACAACCTACCCTTCTGTGCCAAGATGCTGACAAAATGGTACTAGATGAATTTACCCTGTTCCAAAAAGCGTGGTAGCTCCAGTGAATTACAGACCATTATTTGTTCTCTGAGAGACACCAATATGAAGGTAGTGTTAACAATATGAACAGCAACGATCCTGTTTGAGTTTTTATTCAGTTCTATCATACGTGATTTAGTTACATCATTGTCCATACCTTGCGATTACCCTTCAAGTAAAAACTAAAGCTGCAACCTGTCAACAAGAACCTACTGGCGTTTCTCTCAAGGTGATGCAGCTAAAAAGTGAAGATTTGTCAGCAAAGCGCTACACCCATGGAAGAATAACCAGAGCGATAAGCAGGCAGATTAGTGACCAAATCAAAGCCTTTGTGACCAAGTGTTAACACTTGTTATGAATATTGAGACCACCTACAGAAATTCTGTATGGACAGTCCTGCACCCTCTCCATCCAGCTGAGAACACCTTGGGGCATCGCCTCAGAGAGAACAGAAGATGGCTTCTGTCATTACCAGAAACTCCCATATCACTGCCAGGCTGAATTAAAAACTGGTTTTTTTGGCTCTGCCACCACCTCTGAAGCCAGTTTAACAAGCTCAGGTGTGGCATGATCTGCTATGCCCAGACTGATTGTGCCTGGGGCACCTAAGACAGGCCAGCGCACATCAGTGGTACAGTGGAAGAAATCTGCATGCAAGCTGCAGAGGCCCTCTTTTCATGCTGAACTTTACAGAGGTCTTTTCAAGCCAAACTCAGAAGCTACTGACTGGTTCAAAGGTAGTTGGGCAGGTGCAGATGCTCCAAACTGCCTTGCCTGTTTTGCCCATAATGCAATTGCTATAATGACACCAAATCTGACTTAAAACAGGGGTGATGCAGCCCTGGCCCGTGGGACCCGGGTGCTGCATCATCAGCCTGTGGGTGGGACAGACCCCATAGGTCTGAACATTTGGTGGCAAGGGAATAGTCGCACCGCCTCACCACAGCTCAATTTCCAGGTCTGTGGGCGGCCCCCGGCTCTAGACATTAAACTGAGCACCCAGTCTCAGTGTGTGGGGCTGGATGAGGGCAACCCTGGGTGCCAGGGCCCAATCCTTGTACATTTGAGGCCGGGTGGAAGCATCAGAGGCCTGATCCTGGTGCATGGGGCTCAATCCAGTACTACTCATCTGGCCTGTGGCGCTTGAGTGCCGCTGACACTAAACCCTCCGGCTGCTCAGCCACCCCCACTGCAACGCTGCCCTCAGTGTCTCCTTGCAGGGGTTTCATCTTGACTTGCTCCTGCCGCTACAGCTGGGGCAGTCGATGAGCTATGCTGAAGATACCACGAGCCCACCAGGGAAAGCAACCGGCCGCCACGAGGGCAGCCGATGACACTGCCTGGGCTGAGACTAGAAAGAGAAGGAGAGGGAGCAGGTCGGCCATCGGGAACAAGACAGCAGACGGGGCCCAGCAGAGCCCCCGCCCCAGTGCCGGGGCCTGCGGCGCCACCAGAGCAGGGGAGTGACAGCGGAGCGGCCCGCTCGGGCCTGCGGGACGGGGCAGGCAGCTCGGCCAGAGCCGGGGGTCCGGGAGGTGCCGGCGCCTGCTCACCTAAGGCGGAAGCACTCCCGCCAGACCTTGCCGCGGGGGGCGCAGGCGTCGCGCAGCCGCCGGCAGGTGCAGGAGACGCGGCCGATGTCGGCGGCGCCCAGCGCGGCGGAGCAGAGGATCAGCTCCAGCAGCTCCCCGGGCAGCGCCGTGAGACCCATGGCGCCCGCCTCCGCCTCCGCCTCCGCCTCGGGTTGGGCACAGGGAGCCGCCACGGGCGCCGCCATCTTGGCT
Organism: Crocodylus siamensis; assembly: GCF_052110815.1. Taxonomy (NCBI): domain Eukaryota; kingdom Metazoa; phylum Chordata; order Crocodylia; family Crocodylidae; genus Crocodylus; species Crocodylus siamensis. Next base: position 53,109,680 of record NC_143403.1, read on the forward strand.
GTTTACCTGCGCGCCCCGCTGGCCCCGCCCCCCGGGTCAGGGAGCGTCCGCCGCTTCCGATCCCGTAAGGAACCGGGGTGGAGGGAAGTAAGGGAGCGTCTACGAAGTGCCTCGGCCACCCCTGCACGCGCACCGCGCAGACTCGGGTTGCTCGGGCGGGGGGGATGCTTGCACTCATGTTTTGGGTTTCTAGGGGCGCTCGCCCACCAAAATGCAATACCAAGATGTGGGGACAGGCTTTGCTGCCAGGCCCAGACGGCCATCTGCCCCGAGGAGAGAAGGGCAAGGGCATTTATGTGTCCTACGCAGAGAGCGGGTTTCAAGCAACTCCGTCAAGTTGCACAAAAGCCTGCTGGCGCCAAGTCCCCTGAAGTGCTCCCCACGGGAACCGCAGGTCCCCTCGCCTGCTTCGGGGCTCACACCACCCTCCGCCTCGCTGGCCGCCTGCTGCCTCTTGGGCTGAGCTGGCTTCAAGGCCAGGAAACGCAACAGTCCACGGCGCCGTCCGTCTCCAGTGCAGACTCCTCAAGGTGCCATAGGGAGGGATCAGTTCCCTGCACCCTCCTCCCGCCTTGGGTCTGGCTCCAAAGGCGCTGCACCCACCTCTCCCAGCACGGCCATGTCTCTGGGGACCAACCCTCCTTCCCATCTTATTCCATCAAATCCACTCTGGAAAGGGTGGGCACACGAAGCAACTGAACAGTTCCTTCATGTCGCCGATTGGGAACCGGTTCACAGCTGTGCGTGACGCGCCGGGCTCTGGCACCAGTGTGAGGGGTGGCCCCCAGCCCAGCGTGCCCGCTTGCACCCAGGGCCCAAGTGTCTGGGGGTGTTTTCACTTTCCTTCTTTCTCTTCTCTCCTGAACAGAAGTTCAGTGAAGTTCAGTAGCCCTAACTGCAGTGTGATCAACCGACTCAGGTTGCTCTTGCTCATGCTTGGACTCATGTTTTCGGGTTCCCAGGAGTTTTCAGGGGGACGATAAGGGGTCATGGTCAAAGAGCGAGTGAGGACACAGCACAGCAGCGGAAAGGAGTTCACTGAGAACAAGGGGCAACAAAAGGGAAAGATAGAGGAAGTCGAGTTCTGGCTGTATACCAGAGTGGCCAGCTGTGGCAGTAGGGTAGGAAAGGGGTGGTTCAGTGTGGGTTGCCTAGAGGACCAACTGGTCCCGTGTCACAGAACATCTGGTGTTCCCATGTAGCACTGAACTCCTTCCAAGTGTTTGAGTTTCCAAGTACACTTTTGAACCATTCTAAAGCGCTTCGGGTTTGGATGAGTGTCCACTCCAGGTTTAAACTGCACTTAGACCAGTCTGAATGTTTGTGCATCACATCAAGAGATTGCCCTCCAAATCTACCACTTCACCTTTCTGTCTCCTTCACAGCTCAACAGTACCAGAGCTTGGGGTCGGGCATGGAAAAGCCATTAAATCATCCTGGGGATGGAAAGCACTTGGTATTCTCAGTTACTGTGCTCCAGGGAGCTCTCTGCTCCCATGCTACAGAGCTTTGGCACCTTATTCCCCTTCGCTATAAATTACTAAGGAAGCTACTATTTACCAGCTGTCTGCTCACTAACTCCCTGTTGAAGACTACAACCTGTGAATTCATTGCCTAGCCCTTTTCTCAAATCTTCGCTACCACATGTTTTCTGATCTGACCATCTGCATGAGAATGACCCAGATACTAGAATGCTTCACCTGAGTAGTCTGGAGATGATTCAGGGTGTGGTTTCACCGCCACCTCACTGCAAGGGGCAAGGGGCAAAGGGCATGGTGGGATATGTCCCCACCCAGATTTGTGCATGGGGCAGGGCCAAATGCCAGCTGTCTGTTGTGGGCTTGGGGCACCCCAACCTGCTGCTCTGCTCCTGGGGGCCCTGCACTGGCCATGCCATGGCGAGGCACCCCCTGCCCACCCAGCAGCAGCAGGGATGGCATTGGCATGTTGTGCCCCCTGCTACTACTGGGCAGGTAGGGGGCACTTGGCTGGCACAGGGCTCCCGAGGAAAAGGCAGCAAGGTGGGAAGCTCCCATCCACCCCCCACTCCACTTGCCTCTGCTCTGGCTGTGCCGCCATGGTGGGGGCGGGGGAGAAATGTGGCTGGTGGGCGGGGGTGGAGAGGCACATGGGAGTGCAGCCAGCCAGGCACTCCAGCTGGGAGCAGAGGGGCTGCAACCTCCCCCTGCCCACACACATTCCCGTGTGCTGCTTCACCCACCCCATCAGTCTGAGTTCACCAGCTGTGCCATTGTGTCCTGCTTTTGCCTTTTCAAGAGGTGGTCTCCCTACACTGAGGCACACAGAAACAGTCTCCATGCTCCTGCCTTTCTAAAGAAGCATCCTCCAGAGCTTTTCCCTGAGAGGAATGAGAAGAGAGGAAGAGCCTGTACAGTGATTCTCAGTTAGGGTGCTATGGTACCTTGGGATGCCTTGAGATCCTTTCAAGGGTGCTGTAGGGATCTCAAGACTTTGAAACCTCACAACAACAACAGGAGATGGAAAAGCAGAAGTGGCAGAAATAGCGCATCATGGACCAAAGCAGAAATCCAGCGCCACCCACCCCACATGGAAACATGTCTGGGCTGCAGTATAGTCTGTCGATCCTGGATAGGCCTTATCGGCCATTTTTGGACACACAGATGAGAGAGTCATGGAAGACAATCATCCTCGACTATAAGGGACTGCCGAAGAAGAAGAGGGTACCATGCAATGTTAGTTAGCACTGCTAGGTGTGTAAACCCAGATATTTCAAACAGGAATTCTTAGTGTTAAAACCATTCTGACTCATGATCTTTCTGAGTTCTTTGCAACAGAAGAATTGCTGTTTTATTTTTTTACTACAGAAAAGTGAGTGAAAACTAAGAGTTGGCGTTTTACAAGACGTGTTGAATTTAAGGAGGGGTGCCTTAAACCTAAAAAATATTGAGAACCACCAAGTCCACAATTTCTGCTGCACTGGCAGTGGCATTGGCTAGATTTTCCAGTGATCCCAGTAAACAGTCCCTGTCCTCTCCTGTTCGGGATGCTGTGGGACTGTTTGACAGTGGGAATGTGTCTGCATTCACACCTTCATGCCTCCCTCTTGAGTGCTAGGTCTAATCTTTATGCTGATGCTACTCTAACCTCCTTTCCTCTCCCTGGGGTTTGGACAGTTGCTGCACCCCTGCCTTCTGCTCCAATGGGGACTGCTGCTCACTCTGCTCTTGCTGTTTTGGTCTCTCCTCTGCTTTAGTTAACAGCACTGCAGCTGTAAAATCTAATGTGTTAAAGTACTGGTCTTCTGCAACCCTGTTTCATTTCTGCCACTGACTTGTCTGGAGATCCAGGTTAAATCTTTCTCTGTTTCTGGGCTCCATCTAATAAATAGCCAGAGATAAAAGAGAATTTGCTTCAGAATTCTCCTGAATGGATTATATTTGACCAGATTGGAGCCAGTGTTCATTCTTCTCTGCTTTCCAGACCTCAAGAAAACCAAGTATTATGGCCAGAGAGAGAAGAGATGGAACTAAAGTGGCAAGAATCCTTAGACTGCTGCAGTATTGGTAAACTGACTGGGTGGGACAGAGTAGATGAGCCCAACAGCTAATCCCACTCCACTTCTGCTACAGACAAAGGAGATGTGACCTAGGGGAAAATTCCTTTCCAGATTTAAACTGGCTGATCACGTGAGCACAAATCACCAGGATTTAGGAACAGAGGGTTTGCTGTGCTGTGCTGTGCTGTGCATTGGCTTTTCTTCTGGTGTCTTGCCCTCAGCTGTGGGTCACAGCTGTGCTTCAGAGGAACCTGGGGATTAAAAAAAGCATCTAGCCAATTATGATTTTTTAGGGAAGAATTCCTTTCTGAGCCTTCAGGGGACTGATTGAAGCCCTGAAGTGTTAGGCTGATTATACAAATTATGTTAAGTGGCAGAACTGATACTGCCTGCCAAAACCAATATGGATTTCTCACACTGGACCTGGAAGGAGAACAGACTCAGTGAACTTCCCCAGGGGTCCTTGGGTTTTGTGGTTGGTCACCAATTTCTCTCTCTGTCATGTACTGTGTGTCTACATATGTGCACGCGCGCGCACACACACACACACACACACACTTTCTCTTATGTATAGGTTGAAGATGTTTCTGCACTGGGAAATTTCAGTATTATATCACAAATATTACATTGCTTCCAGCTGCTGTTTGGGTTCTCCTCCCACCCCAACAAGACTAAGAGGAACAATAGTGAAAGCTGGTGACACCCATTAATGCAATCATCCTCTCTGAACAGCTTTTAACCAAGGAGACTGCTGCATTTCAATTGATCCCTGTCCCTAAGATGCAAGCTGGGGCTATTCAATCTCATCCCTCCAATTCCTATGAGAACAAGGTCCTTCTCCTTTTCCCTTATACCCAGGCCAGATTTATTAAGATGTGAGAAGTCCAACACCTAAGTCCATGTGTTGGAACTTGAGTGAGTGACTTCTTTATCACCAGGCATCTGAACATTCACTGGAAGTTGGACATGTTCTAAGCCTGTTTATCTTAAATTTTCCTACCATACATGTGCCTGCAATGCAAAGGTTGTTAAGATATAATGGTCAGAAAAACAAGCAGCCTGCGAGGCAGTGTCATATCTCCCAGAGAAATGCAAGCTATCTCATTGTATCTCATAGTAATGTCAGAGCTTTAAAAACAAACTGTCAGCTAAACAGAGCTTTGATGAGGTATATTAAGCTATATGGTGAACTTTGGGTGTCAGGAAACCACAGGAAAAGAAGAAACAAACTAACAGGACAGGCCTCTAGATTTAGTCCACTTTTTATTTTTTACTGTAATGCAAACAGGCATAAGTATTTTATTCCATAAAATCAGAAGATTGGAACTATACAGAAAGAGGTGCATGCTTTAGAACAGTGTGGATACCGCGCAAACAGAGCGGGAGTCAGTCCATGAGACAGGTGCTGGAGTACATTGTACGAATGGCAGAGATTTTAGCAGCATTGAGAGCTCAGAGGTAGGGGAAACCATGTTTCTGACTGCTTAAAGCATTGGTATGATAAAATACAACACCTGCCCATTCCCCACTCCCACCCCAACCCCCCTTCTCAAAAGAAACCTAGGTTTGAATCACATTTAATGCTACAAAACAAACCAACCCCAACCCACCCACCTCGGGAAATGCAAAATGAGAATCAAGTCAATGCTCCAGTCTTAATTCATGGTGTCATTTAAAAAAATAACATGAAGGCACAATGACACAAAGAGGAGGTGGGAAGGTGACAAGGACAGGAGAATAAGGAGAGAATGGAGTTCCAGCCAGCAGGGGAGAAAACCCACCAGAATTCAAAGGCTCAAGAAAACACTAGCATTTTAAATTTGTGGGTTTTTTCCTCTCCAAATCTCTGTCACATTTCACAAGCATGTCCCCCTTTCACTGGGACACTTTTGCTCCTCATCAAAAAGATCACTAAACAAACTTTATTGGCTGAACTTTTCGAATCTTCCCAAAAGGAATATAATACCTCAATTCCTATTAAAATCCATTGCAATTCTGTACCCTGATCTTCTAGGCAGCCGGCAGACTTTCTGCCTGTATTTCTAACTAGATGCTAGACAAACAGTAACGAGTCCTGTTTGAAAAACATCTTGCTAGGCTCCCACTACTACCTGGGGAATCATGCACAGCCCAGTACCTTCACTTTGCCGGGGCCAAGTGAACTCAACCTTCATCGAGCCTGAGTTTCTTTCAGGCCATCAAGTCATAATTTCTGAGGGCAAATTCTCCCAGTAAAACTTGGGAGCTCCTGCCACAGGTCTATTTACAGCACTGCCACCAAAACGGACTTTTGCACTGAATTTTCTTGGCTTCCAAACCATCGCTTCAATGCCATACATCAGTACGCTTCATTTAAGGGAGATTCTGAAATGTGCGTTTCTACTTCAGAGGCACTCTGGCAACTACCATAAGTGCATTTTGTTACTATGTCTTTTTAAAGCACACATAAATATGAAGAGCCAATTTGGAATCATCCAGGTCTGTGACTTGAAGAGGAATTTAGATACATTTTTGAAAGGTAGTTTTACTTCCCCTGGATCTGGTCGACATTTTCTGAAATTCCCTTTCCAATGGCTATTAAAAAAAAGTTGAACTTTAAGTGAAAATGTTGACATTTGAACATTTTTTTTCATGTTTTGTACCCAGCAAAGAGCTGTTTAAAATTTTTAAAAAATCAAAATTTAAGTAAAACATTGAAACAAAAAGTTGACAATCCTTTTCAGCTGTCTTTTCCAACCAGCTGTAGCTATTTGTGAAACAAATTGACTGACTATTGTATGAACTTGTTATTTAACTGAGGCAACACTGCCTTCGAGGGGTGTGGTTGGTTCCCATTGACACTGATTGAGGCATCTGACATACATACATAGATCTGGAACCGCTGAAAACACAAACTGTTTGCTAGTTTTCATTTACACAAACTCAGAGAGCTAAAGGTCAAGAAAACATTTTAGAAGCATGATTTCAAAGAAGCCAGTGGGTTCACAGTCAGGGGCTGGCTTGTGCAGTTAGGGTGTTGTTCTGCATTTTTATGGGAAACTGAGATTTTGGCTATTTTTTTCAACAAACCAATGCCCCCAAATTAAATTGTTTTGGGTTTTTAGGCAAAGTTTTTTAGGATTGAAATTCCAACCATAAATATTTCCAGCCACTTCATTCCCGAGAAAGGATGGTTCTGAACTAAGCCCTAGAAACAGGCACCTCTAATCTGGAAAGCCAGACTTCGTAGAGTCCAGAGTGCCTTCCCACTTCCTAGAATGGGCCACTCCCTGCACCCACTGTCTTCTGGAGGCTTGTACCTGTACAGTCGCTGTTCCCTTGACCACTGTCCCAAACCCCCCTGGCATGGCAATGCAGACAGCAGGTACAAATCCCTGCCCTATGGAATTCCTTACATGAGTAGCAGCCAGGGCTAGGACCCCAGCACATCTGGTTTCATTGCCTTTGAGCCCCTGTGCTATACCACTCCAAGACCCAGTTACACAAATGAGAAAAAAAGTATCTTCACCCTCCCATGATCAATACTTTGCTGTGAAATGGTCTCAGCAGAAGAGTGGCTGGTTCTTGGATACAGATTACAATCAGTGTCTGAAATGAGGTTTTTCAGCTTTATAATTTGGCCCTTTCAACATCTCATCATTGGCATTTATGGGCAACACTAATAGGGTGGGGTATTTTAGAGTACAGGTAGTCTCCCTCCTGTTTTCTATGCTGGTACAGCAGGGAAAAGAAAGACCCATGCTTTGATGTTTAAATATTTCATGTGCTGTCTTCACATAAAAACAAGAGAACACTAGCTCCAGTAAGGCCTGTTTGAGCCCAGAAACTGGAATGCTTTAAAGCAGCAATTTCCCCTGAAGTTTAGGAAATACATATAATTGTATGGGAGAAGCCAGAGCTTAGATCCAACAATCAAAGACAGATTTCAAACAGGATTACTGTAGAATAATGCATTGCAGGCAAGTGCAGATTAGTGCATGCAAAGCTACTGTTATCATGTAACTGCTGTTGCCAGGGCCTGAAACTGCCTCTAACTTGTACTGAAGCCAATGGGCACTGAGAAGACTTAGTACCTCACGGGAGTCAGACTTTATTATCTGAATTATAAGCATCTAAATAGTTCTGGATTGCAGCCCCCTGATAGGATTATCAAAAGTACTCAATGGGCATGTCTACAGGTTCAATAATGCTCTGTTGCTACTGTGCATTAAATGTAGTACCTCTGGGCACTTGTACATGTGCTCCACGAGTTGGGGGAGGATGACACTTTAACTTGAGCAGCTCTGAGAGCTGCTTTAATTAAAACTTGTTTGACAAGCTTTAGTTCAAGCGCCCCTGCCACCATTTTGAAGTGTGGGGACGCTGATACATGAGATGTGGGAGGCTGCTGGAGTGTGGTAATTACCACACTCCAGCAGACTTAATTATTCTGTACAAGATTATTCAAGTCTGCTTTGACACACTGTGATTCCAGCACGTCAGAGCAGCCTCCACTGTCGTGTACAGGCATCCTTAAATGTGAGGTACTAAATAAATGAACATTAGGCTGCCCTAATGTGCAGTAGTGAAAGTGCATGCTTTAGTGATGCTTAATGCACAGCAGCCCATTTTTACTGTGCATTAGCGTATTAGCATAGTTTTTTAACATGATGCTTTAATGCATGCTAAAATAGGCTACTGTGCATGAAAGCACATGTGTTGGCCTAACTGTGCTCCATCAGGTATCATTGGTGAGACTGCCAGTGGACATACAGTTAAGGCAACAGTGAACACTGCAGAAAAATTTCACTTGTCCATCTCCATCTATTCTGTAAAGGCCTGTGCTCCCCTGTGGAACAATAGAAGCAATTACAAAAGTGAAATAGCAATCCAAACCCATGTCACTCTAGTAACGTCCTCATCTATAAAGCTTGAAAGTAAGTGCGATATAATATTATCCTAGATGCTCCACTGTTAGAAATCGGAGCAATTGTAATGACTTGATTGGTGCTGCTACCTGGATGACAACAGTTTAGGACCTGGCTTGATGCATTTGGCTTAGTTTTTGAAGCCTCAGCAAGACCATCCCCATTGCTTCATCAATATGTAAATTGGCCTCCATGGTCTGCAGCTGCTTTAAGACCAACAGTTATCATTTCCTTCCATGCCCCTGACCCCCCATGAGCAGGGAACAGCTGAAGGGAACTACAGTGAAGACTCCAGAGAGTAGCATCCTCCTATCACTTCATGCTCCAAAGTTGTCACACAAATCAACCTTAGCTGAAGTACTTGTTGCCCCTTTTGGCCTGGGCAGGTTGGAGTTGGAAGGAAAGGTCAAGATTCTCTTCAGGGAAATGCGAGAAGGACTGTTGGGTATAGGCTTTGGGTTTCATGTGCAATAATAAGGTTGTAGAATAATGGAGAAAGGCTGTTATTAATATTGAATATATTTTAGAAGTAAAATAAAAGAAAGGATATGAGTAGAGAATGTTTTTGCTGCATCCTTCCCTCATCTTCTGCCTCTGCATGCTCTCAGCTGCAACCATAAATCTTTGGGACGGAGATCTGCTTTTGCTGTTTGCCCTCCCTATTTGGGATGCTGCATAGCCATATAAAGAATAGCATATATACTGCCTCTCCCCTTAATAAACTCCCAGACAACTTGTATTGGGGTGAGGGGAGGGGAGGGGGGCAAAGCTTTTGTGATCATTGAACTGAGGCTGAATACTCAGATGCCTGTTCTGGTGAATTGATGCCTCATTAGTTTAAGATAATGAATAGAGCCTGCTGGAAAACACTGAGGAATATTCCCCATGGTTTTTCCTCATCATGCATTGAGTTTGAAATTAAAAAAATGGAAAAATAAATCTTGATGAGGTCTAGTAAGGATTCCCTAGCTATTTAACTCTTTGGAATCAGAAATGGGCTGGGGATGTGTTTGGGTGGTGGTAGCAGCAGGCTTTGACATTCAAAGCAATGGCAGGTCTTGGTCTCTGAAACCAAAACCACCCATTATAGATGTTGTACATGGAGTTACCATACTGGATCATGCCAGGGATCTAACAAGCCCAGGAGATATTTGAAGCTGCTCAGAAGTTTGGAACATGGGAAGTAGTCATGGAGGAGGGGAAGTAATGGACTGAATGCAGACAGAACAGTCAAAAACAAAAATATACATAGAATTCAGCTCTTTACCTGATCCCATGGCTATGTCCACCACTTAGGTGCTATGCACATAGCACATGTGCACTAAGCTGAACAGTGTGGCTTGTTCCTGAAAGGTCTGTAACTATGGAATGATACAGGCGTTCTGCAGGTTAATGTCCCCTTTGCCATAGGAGGAAGTGGAACCGGGAGTGGGGGGGGTGGTCAAAACCTCTGCAAGTGAGAAAAGCTAATTGTCTACAAAAGCAAAAGGAACTGGCTCAGTTAAGAAACAAGTCAGCTCAGGACGTTATGAACTAATGATCCCAGCAAAACAAGATGGACGGAGAGAAGGAGCTCTTTAATATACTTCCTTCTGCAATGGCTGGAGTTTCCTGTCACCACTGATTTCTTCCCTCAGTGCCTGTCCTGTCCCTGAGATGCATCCAGTAAGAACTGGCTGGACTTTAAACAGCATTTTCCTCTCTAAGACTCATCTTCAAAGGGGCGTGAAGGACTTGGGCATTCATCTCCCAAATTTGCAAATCTGTCTCTACCAAATGCAGCGCCTTCTTTCACACTCCTCATTCCTTCTCCTTCTCTCTACTTCTCTGGGGCCAGGACATGAGCCTCATGTTGAGGGAATAGTGGAGTGGGGCCCCTACGCTCCTGATGAGAGAGCTCATTGTACTGGCTGTAAGCTGGAGCCTACAGCCCTACTTGGGCAACAACTTTGAACTGAGTCTATAACTAGTTAGTAGCACTCCTGCTGGCTCTAAGCCTGCTCTATGTGGGCACACCATATGGGGAGCAACCACTATGACTAACTGCCTCACCTGCCAGAGGCTGAAGTTGATGGAACTGGTTTAGCATAGTGTTGATGCTACAGCAGACAGGATCCCCAGCTCCCCTCAAATCTTAAGAGGTCTGGCTTTTCCCCTTCCTTCCCTGCTCTCTGTGCACTGAAAAATCCCAGAATTTACTGCTCCACCAACTGCTCTGTGTGCAAATCCCCTGTGGCATGTAGCCTCTGAAGAGGCACTATGGGATAGATGCCAAATACTCCCGAAACCCACCAAGACAGTGTACAGAGACCGATGCAGTCCCTGTTGTAAACCAGTTGTAAATGGTTACAAAACACCAGCTATAGTGTGGATGGGGGCTTTATTCATCCCATGAGGCAACAAATTTGGCCAGCTGTCCAGTTCAGAGAGCTTGTGAACTACCACAAGGTGGCAGCAACCACACACACACCAGCAACAGACGTCCGGCTAAGAGATGGATCTGAACAATCAAACTCAGACCTGGATGCAAACTTTCCCAAAGCCTTGGAGGCCTTTTGGCCTAAGCTTTGTTTCTAGGACACATCTAGAGTTGAGGAAGAGATCCTGTTATGGGAGAGCACAGTGCACTCTAGTGACTAGGGATAAAGGAAAGACTGGCAGCAAAATCAAACTTCTGTGAGCACCACATAGTCAGAGGTCAATGAATGTGACCTGAACTAGAACAACCAAGCTGCATTTGGGCAGGGGAAGTTTCAAATCTGGAGGGCCTTGCTTTGTTACAAGTGCGGCTTGGGGGAGTGTATGGCAGATCCTGGTCTCTGAAGCCAAAACAATTTGTTACAGCTGTTAAAGCCCTCTTCCTTGCACCTGTTCTGGTGATAACACATGCTGACACTGGGAAGTGGTCCAGTACTGTGAGTTCCCAGGAAGGAAGGACAGCAAAAGCTACCTGAAAACAGCAGCCTCCCTCTGCTGCCTGCAGGGTAGTAGGGTAGAGCATGGTGGAGGAGATATTGAGCATTCCCCATGCCCAAGGAATCTGGCAGCTGGAGAAAGAGAGGGGCAAGGAGATGTTTTCATTCCCAAAAGAGGAAGGAGAGAGACGGACTGTGCACCACCTTGAGACGCCTGGAAGAAAAGGTGCTGATGTCCCCTTTGCATCCCTTCATAGGTTACTTGGCTGGCTGGCTTTTTGCACTGAGCCTGAGTTGGCAGCATTTCAGAGCTCAGGATCATTGCATCAGTCCCTGAGCTTGGTCTACATCCCCTGCTACACCTCCTGGCAGAAATGCCCCATGCAGTTCAGGAATGGGATTATAGCAGGCAGAATATTTTTTTTGGCCAAGTGGAGGCAGCCACTGCTGTCAGCCTTGTGCCATGAGCACTTCAGAGCTCCTGGAAGGGTGAAGGGAGGGTGCTGGGAAAGGACAGGTCACACAATCACAATGAGATGGAGCTACCCTCCTTTGAAGCCCCAAGAGCCTCTCTTGCTCATTTAAATGGGGCTCCCAAAGAACCTGGCAGCTGGGGTCAGGAATGCATTATATAGCTTTAGCAGACCTCATGCAATATAGCCTGGGGGAACAAGCTACCTGCTGGCTTCCCATCAGCCTTTATTGTTGGCAGATGCCCTAGAGCTGGGCATATGAGGCTTCCCCTTTCAGTCTTCTTGCTTTACATTTCCCTTCACCCTGCTGGAGAGGGCTCCTGGGTCCAGTGTGAACCTCAGCTCAGCGCAGCTCCATGACAGACAATCCCTGGCTCAGAACCTTCCTGCAGGGATCTCAGCAAACCTGTCACCCTCTCCTGCTTTCTGGCCGCATTTAACCTTCAGCTCCTATCGCCTGCCTGGAAGGCTCTGAAGGCAGCTTGGCAGAATGGGCAGGGCCTGGGCTTCCCTGGAACCAATCTGATGCCACCCACACGCTGCCCAGCTGCAGACAACTCCGTAGGCCGCGGTGTGCTGTGCTTGCACATGCCCCATGACCTTCATCCAGCAGGGAGGTAAAGGTGCCCCTTAACTGGGGGCAGAGGAGGACTAAGGGAAGAGCTGCAGGGGAAGTGAAGCCAGGGGAGGGGAAGCGATGGTGTAATTAGAATATACCACAGAGCAGTCTTATGTGAATCCAGTATCTATTAAATGCAGACAAACCCCTCCCCTTAAACAGAACAAAGCTTTGGTGTTTCCAGGCTTTCTGGAGAGGACAGCAAGGTCCATTGATATGGCAGGCACCGTGCGTCCTCTGTGCTCAGCTTCGGCAGAGGGCCAGGCCCATATGGTCTAATGGAAAGCAAGGATGATGCAGTGATTCAGCCAAGGTCCTAGTTGTGCAGGGGGAAGGGGTCTTGGGGAAACAGCTTCTTTCCACTCCTCGCTGCTTTAATCAGGAACTGCCAGCTCCCAGGCCCAGGCACCTGGCCCTTCCCTCTTCCTGAAACACCAAAAAATGCAGATGATTGCTAAGGTGGTGATTTCATGCAGCAGCAAAACGCCCTTGTCAGAACGTGAGAAGAAGAAGAAACATAGTTTCATAAGAGCCACTGCAGATTATAAAGCCATCGCACTTCAGCAGGGAACTCCAGGGAGGGAAACAAGTTAAAAGAAACTGCCACAGGACAAGAGAGAGAGAGAGAGAGAGAGAGAGAGAGAAGAAAAATCATCATCATCATCATCAGGACACAACAACAGGACAAGAGACAGAGCACGTTCCATGGGCAGTCCCCGCAGAAAAGGAGCTGCTGTGTCCGTGAAAATACAAAACCCAGCACCCTCCAGCTGGAGGGGGGTGGCTGCTGCTGTGACTGGTTTGGCATTCCATCTGGGGCAATGGGATCCAGTTATGAGCAGAAAACCCTGCAAGAGAAGGTGAAGAAAGGACAAGCTTAGAGAGAAGAGTTGATAGCTACTCCATGTCCCTTATCAGTATGTGACAACGTTAAGTGCAATGAGCAGCCCTGGCCACCAGATGGCAGTGCGACATGGGATAAAGTATATGGTTGACATTACTGGGTGAAGTCTGTGGAGCCAGGTTGAAGCCATGGTGGTCTCCTGTCTAAGCCACCTGCATTGTAACACATCAGAGCAAGTTAATTGCAATAATCATCACCATCTCTGCTCCCACAGGCCTTTTTCATAAAAGAATGCCAAGTGCTTTACAGCCGACATTCCTTTACAGGTGGCATACACCACGCACACCCATCCAGGTAGGATGGTAACTACTGCTATCCCTATTATAGACACGGAGAACTGAAGCCTTCTCTCTACATTGCAAAACATAGAGGGGCTGCACTAAAGCAAACTGCCTTAATCTAGACAAATCATAAACCACGCATAGGTTAGGCGACTTGCTCAGGGTCACACAGAGAATCTGGGGCAAAGTCAGTTCACAAATCCAAGAGTCCCAACTCAGGACAGTCAGCAAAACACTTCAGACAGGAAAAGAGGGACAAGAACTTACAAGTGGCAAGGCCCAAGACACAGACTGAGCAGTTTCCACGGGGGCAAAAGGATGCAAGAGGGGAGTTGTGAGTGGAGCAGCAGCAGTGCTAGGTTACTGGTGGGGAAAAGGCTGGGGGCAGGGGGATTGTCCTAATTGATCTCTTGGCTTAAGTAGGACAATGCAGGTAGAGCAGGGGTCTGAGCAGTTAAGCAAGCAGCAAAGCATCAGCTTTCTTTTGTTTCTATTTGAACTTGGAGCTCATGACTGGAGCCAAGTAGGAAGAGGATCTTCTGGGCTGGGAAAAATGTCAAGATTTTGAACAGTTTTCATTGAATAGAAGAGGGGCAGGGCAGGCCTGTGCTGAGCAGTGGGGAGAATATTTCAGGTGGCTTGGGCCTTCAGCTTCCTGCCTTTCAGGGGGAGCTGAACACACAGCTCTCTGATCAAACAGGGCCCAGGTGGCCCAGGTTCCCTGTGTGCCTGCTGGAAAGGGCACTGGCCATGCAGCTACCATGTTGCTACCAGGTGAGACACAGGTATCTGAGGGAACTGATGCAGCTCACCTGGAGCAACAGGTTCTAGAGAACCGGAGAGACACTCACCAGTCAGATGGCAAGGGGGGCGGGCAGGAAACCAGGCTGCCTGCCTGGTTTCTTTCAGGATTTTGATGCAACTGACAGACTGTTCCTGCCGAACATTTTGATTATGTCAAACTGACATTTCCCAACAAAACTCTGTTCTGTCAGATAATTTTCAGCTCTAATGGTAATTACTCACTCGTGCCTTAAATTTTTTCAGTTGTAATATGGTATCCTGGGCTGAGTGGGCTAAATTCATACCATGGGAAGACAAAGTAGCTCTATCAGGTGTGGATCCAGCCTACTGAAGCCATCATTGTCTTAGAGAAACAGCACCACAGCTTTGTCTGCTGCTAACATGGAAAAAAAAAAAACCAAACTCCTATTTCTGTCTCTGCTACTAGAGGTTTCATACGTGGGAATAAGTAAAAGCCTCCTTTCGGGTTCTACAACCCACACACTTCAGAAACAATAGCACAGGTTAAAATAAACGTGTCAACTCACTCATCCGTGTCCTTTTTGCTCTCTTCAATGAACGCAATCGACTCAGATCTAAGGCGGTTAGTCACTTCATATGTACGCAGGGTGACTCCAAAAATATCCTCATGATATCGGTTGTCATCCTGCAATGAAGGATGAGAGAAATGAGAGACATACAACAGTATTAAGAATTATTGTACTACCATAGCTTGAGCAGTGAAATTCAGGGCCCTGTTTTGCTAGGCAGTGCGCAAACACAGAAAGATACAGCCCCTACTTCCAAGCTTACAGTTTGAATAGTCAAGGGTGGGCAGATGAACATTGATTCAGATGGGAAGTAGCTTTAATTCAACAGAGATTTCCTGTTACCCATTCCAGTGTTATATCCACTAGACTAGCAGTTCTCAACCTTTTCAAACTGGAGGCACTCCTTGTTAAACTCCAGGCACCACTTGGCAAATGCCACCTCTTAGTTTTCCCTTGTTTTTTTTGACTACGGAATAACAGTAGAGCGATTTTTCTGTTGCAAAGAACTCAGAAAGACCAAAACAGGTCAGAATGTTTTTGACCCTATGGATTCCCTTTTGAAATCTTTGGATTTATCTTGTGAATTGTGTAGGTGTTTGCATACTTTACTGTGTTAATATTGTGTGGCACTCTTTGGCATCTTTAAATAAAGATCCCATGGCACCCCCTGGTGCTGGAGCACCCTGGTTGAGAATTACAGCCTTAGAATATGTAACTCCTCTAATTAGCTATTTGTCCATGTGTCTTATGTCACATAACATACAAGGTTACTGGAGATCATACTACAATGTCAGAGGAATATTTCTGCGGTGAACAGTTTAGTGTGTTTGTGTCCTCTACCGGAGGGAATCACAACTATCTAACTGTATGTCTTAGGCACTACATTGCTCATTAAAGCCGCCTTTCTAGCTTGAAGAGTCAGAGCCTGTGCTTATGGAGCACTACAACCATGCTTTCCCTGCTATTCAATGAAGTGGCCAGGTGGCCCCAGATCTGTTGTGTGTGTTGGACTGAGGGGGGATATTGCTGACTTATAGATGTTCCTGCCTCTTAAAGGACATTGTCTGACTTTTTGAACATGTTCCTGCTTATTAAAGGACATTGTCTGGCTAAAAACAGCATGAGGCAGGATAGCCATGCACCTTATAGGTAGGGACCTACTAAATTCGCAATTTTGCAATTTTTGCGGAAACCACAAATTTGGTAGGTCCCCCGTGAAAAAGTCCAGTCCTTGTGAAAAAGTGAGAAAATGGCCAGGAAGGCAGGTGGGGAGGGGAAAAGGAGCTGCAAATGGAAAATGGCAGGAAGACCTGGTGTCTTGAAGCATGGGGAGGAGGGGGGAAGGAGGAGTGAGATTTTTACAGCAGAGTGCACTGGGCCCCCCCAACACCTCTGATAGGCTGAAAGACCCCAGAAGTCCCATCCCTCCCCAGAGATTAACAGAAGACTATGCCAATCAGAGGCATGGGAGGACCCACTATGCTCCACTGTGAAAATGGCACCTGCTGGGAGCACGAAATCTGGAGGCAGCCACCATGAATTAAGTAGGTCCCTACTTACAGGCTAGCTAAACAAGATATATGTAGAGCACAAGCTTTTGTCAACTCAAGCTTATGAGAACAGCATTGCCAGGGCATACCCATAAAGAGCCATGACTGCAAAAGGATGCAGGAGGGGAGTTGTGAGTGGAGCAGCAGCAGTGCTAGGTTACTGGTGGGGAAAAGGCTGGGGGTAGGGGGATGGCTCCAGAGCAGGGCTCCTTGGGAAGCTGTTATATTTCCTCCACACTGGCGCTCCTGACACCACCTGTGTAGGCCTGGCAAGCCCTGCTTGGCCAGAGTAATAACATGATGGTGCAAACACATGCAACTAAGTTAAGCAAGTACTACATTGCTGGGCCAGGTTGGCATTTTGCAACATTGAGTTGCCAGACAGGGTTGGTGTTTTGCAACCTAATGGGAACAAGACAGCAGGCACTGACTGGATGCAGAATTAGGTTAACTAAATATGAAATAGTGTAATGTGACTAAAAACATGTAGCCAGAAGTATAAAGAAGTTGTATAGCCACAAGCAATCTGATCACTCGAGATTCAGCTGAGCATCTTCAGCCATCGTGAATCCGCAAGGAAGTGGTAACGCCTGGCCAGCTGACCCGACTTCTCTTGACTCCAAGGCTATGTGAGCCTATAATTATTGTTGTAAATAAGTTACTGCTTAAGTATGTCCCAATAAAGCTTTCGATGTATGACTGAAATTGTTGCACTGATCATTAATATCACTCTCTACCCCAGCTAAAATGTAAAGTAACGCTTGCACTGGAACCCTCTCCAGCTGAACTGCTCATGAGAAAACAGCTTAAAATGCTATTTGTCTATACCTCCACCACAGCTGAAACCTAAATAAGTCACCCTGAAAAAAATTAACACACGGGATGGTGAACTAACACTTTAACAACAGCAACAAAAAAACCCTTCAGTGCTAAGAATAACATAAATCCATTGCTAAAACTGCTGCTGGAGAGACCCCTTAATTTTAAACTCCCAAGTGTTTGAAACTATTCAAAACATAACAGACACTCTTTAATCCTCCTTAGTAAAAATTCTAAAAGGCACTCTCCAGAAAAATAAAGTTCATCTTCAAGATCTTCCACCTCACAAAGAGACAGAAGAGAAGAGAAGGAAAAGGAAAAATAAATCAAGCAACACCAAACACATTGTCAAGAAATGAAAATAAGTCCCTATTTTGTAGAAAGTCTAGAAAATAAATAGTTTAAAAAAGGAAGCTCTATAAAAGATAAAACACAGTATTAAAAAACTAAACAAACCTCCTGAAAGACTGAGCTTTGAAAATTCATGTCTAATTATATATTGTTTATATGTTGTACAAAGGCCAGATGGATCAAAAATTCTTCCAAAGATCAGTCTTTTGCAGAGACTGTGCCTCAGATATACTCCATCAATATGATCCTCTCTCATACCAAGCCCATGGTCTCCTGCTCTTGAGCTTGTTTGCTTCAGAGTTCTGGTCTAGATGGCACAGCCTAAGGTGACTAGAGGAAGAGAGTATGGCAGTCTTAACCTACCCCTCCATTATGGAGCTCATCAGCCAGCTGCTTTGGCCAGAGACAGTTAAACAATACATCCCTCACCTTGGAGGGGTGTAGTAAGTGCAAGAAGTGAGAGAGATGTGCCTGCTGCCTGTTTCCAGATCCTGTAGCTGCAGTGTCCCCATCATGATTGACTGTGCTAAAGGACGCGCCAGGTGCAGTGCCCTTGGCACCAACCTTCCCTCCCCTCCTTTCAGCCAGCCCACCAAGGCAGTGTTACTCACCCGCAGCCTGCTAATGAAAACACCAGCTTCCTCCACTGACAGTTGGCCCTGCTGCCTCATAATACGCTGGATGGTCTTGAGGACATCTCCAGCCATGGTGACATCGCCACACACGTAGATGTGACCTCCCTGCTCCTTCAGTGCTTTGTACACAGCCTGGGCCAGCTGCTCCTGTAGTACGTCTTGCACATATTTCTGGGAAGAGCCCACAGCTGAGGTTAAATGGCATCTCTTATCTGCAGCTTCCAAAATGCTCAACAACTCAACTTTATCCACAGGACTCATTCTACCTGTCCATCTCTCAGTGCAGTTTCAGCCACCTCTAAGGTGGAACACAGCAGCTATGTAACAAGGAGGATCCAAGCTACACAAAATTTGGGATGGAAACTGAAGACAATCAGGACTTGGTTATTCAGAAGTGCTGAGCACCACTAGCTCTTGCAGCAGCCAGCGGGACCCCAGGAGCTCTAGAGTCAGAGCCATGGATCGCACTATGGAAATGGCACAAGGAACTGAGAGGCAAGAGGAGACTTAGCCAGGGCAGCATGCTTAGCATACAGCTTGGGAAAAGTGCCTGGTAACTGTTAGTGCCTATAAGTGCTCAAAGCCTTGGCTTCAAAACGCACTGAAAAGGCAGAAAGAAAGGAAGTGATTAAAGTTTTAAAAGTCTGGAGACCCACCAGTTAGCTGTTGTGCTTTGGTGTTTTCTTCAAGAAAGCAATGCTCCCTGGGTGGTATATGAATGGGGGATTCCAAACTACTGTATGTCTCATCAGGGGTTAAAATCTTGAACAAAAATCTCAGTAGGGCAGGAAAATCCTTCCAGGTGATGCTACTGCTGGCCAGGCATTTCCCACACTCTGGGAGAATCAAAAGTTACCAGGGTGGGGCTCCTCTCACCACTTGTTCTAGACCGATCAAGGCAACTTGGGGCTGGGCACAAGCAAGAGGAAAGTGTGCCATCCAGGCATTACCTTTGGTTTGTCTGGTTCACGGGAATAGGCTGTGTACAGCTCTTTGAAGACACCTTTGTTTTTGGCTAGGAGGGTCTCCTCCCTGTAAATGTGGTCAATTTTGGACTGTCGGCACCCAAAAACCAAAATCATAGGACAAGGCTTCAGATCTGGAGGAACAAAACAGGGCAGAAGTGAGAAACTGGAAATCACAAGCTGTCCAGGCTCATACATACCCATCTGCATGGAGCAGACACACTGCCTCTTTAACAGAGGTTCCATCTTTGCCTGAAATCAGACATGAGATGCATCCTGACAGGGAATACCTTGGCTACATTTCTGGTAGCTTTGTTCCCTGGGACAGCAAGGGGTAAAGGTCAAAGGTCACAGAGCACAGAGTTGGGGAAACAAGGGAGAATGAGGTCATGTGCCATTCTAACCCATAAATGTGGACCGAAGGTCTCATGTAATTAGAGCTAGCTGAAAAAAAAATCAGCATTTCCCCAAAATTTTCATGGGGAAAGAATTATACTTTTCCCCTAAAAGTAACATTTGCCAGAATTTTTTGGTTTCCTTCTAAGTCTGGAAAACTTTGAATAAAATTGCATTAAAAACATTTCCACACAAGTTTTTCATGTAAAAAACAACATTTTCCAACAAGCACACAGGAAAGTTTCCAACCAGTTCTGAGCATAGCACTTACCTCATCACTCTTGCTGAAAGCCAACAGAATGCAATCAGGGATTTATGCATGCACACTTCATAGCGATCAGCTGGGATTATGCCCAGCACCTCTCACGCTAAACTTACATACCTGCACTCCCCCTGTCAGTGCCCCCGCCACATATACCCACTCATATTACCCTTGGGTAGGGGTAGACTCCTGTTGCCCCTCTTTCACACCCAGTTATTTGCAAGGGGAACAGAAATACAGGCCCACCTTTGTGTTGGATTTCAAAGAGCCGCTGCTGCCAGAAACTCCGGAAAGGGGCAATTCCAGTACCGGGGCCAATCAGGATGCAGGGGACTTGGGGATTTTGTGGCAAATGGAATCCTGCAGCTCTGGACAAACAATGGATAAAGTCAGTGAAGGCTTAAGGGTGCAAAACCAAAGCTGGGTCAATAAAGTCTTAGCGGAGCCAAATCAGGTAGAAATGTAGCACAGCAAAGCAGGTGCTGCCAGGCTCCAGAGAGTAGCATCTCAGTACAGAACAAACACAGTGCATGGTAAGGATTCCCAGTCATAGCCCCAGGCTCTTCCAAACACATCCTGGCTATGCAGAGGCACTGGGGCACCCTGTATCTTAGTCCACATTCTATATTTTGATGTGGCAAACTGTTCGATGGAAATGGATGTCAGCTATTCCAAAGCATAACCCCTTCAGTGCTGTAAACATATGCAGTACTACACAAACAGGAGTTCACACTCTCTTGACTGTGAGGAGCTTGCAGATGGTTCTTTCTTGGCATGGCTCTTGGTGTCTCCATGCAGCCCACTCCCTTCCAAGCCCTTCCTGTCTCTCCAGGACTTTACATGCAGGGCACATGTCACTCACCCTCTTACAAAACAAGGCACAACCTCATCAGGCTGTATCCGGTTGAACCAAGAGGAGCAGACCCCATGGTGTATTGGTCCTTCCCCATCTAGAAGACAACAGAAGACAGTTTGCTCTCTGCGCTTACCACCACCAAAAGGATCTCTGCACAGTGTTTCAGTCATTCATCGACCTGCACCCAGCTATTCTCCCCATGTGTTCACTACTGCACCATTACCTGCATAGTCCAATCTGTGACTCACATGCAGAAAGGTTGGTCACTAAGGTCTTGCCTGAACCACAGTTGTGGGTCCCAGAGCAAACTGAAACCATATTCCAAACCCAGGAGTTCACCATAAGGTTGCTTCAGATTCACCCCCAACATGAGTGGGTGACGCATGCTCAGCCTTGTCCAGTACCAGAACCTGCTACTGCCACGGCATAGACAGTTATTAGGCATTCCCAAGGAGCGGTCCTGCTTGTCAAGGTGCTCTTGTTGGGAAGGGCTGGACAACTAGGTCGGTCAGAAAGTACCGAGTCTTCTTTCCAGGCAAGAAAAAAGGCATCCTTTCTGAGGGAGCAGGCCAGTGTGTGACTGGTTTCAGTGCTTACACAACCATGATTAGCACCATGGCCACATTTCCTGCTCAAGGCCAACGTAGACCTTTCAGAGTTATCTTGAACTGGGCAAGCACCTACTTAGCAACTCCATCTACAGGCTTCTTTCAGTTTATAGACCACGCATCCCTCTTAGCCAGGGCTTTAACCACACATATGTTTTAAGAATGCAGCAGTTGGGCTCCATTCTGTAACACGAGCTGCCATCAGCCCTCGGTGGTGTCATGTTGAACCTGGATAGTCAACACTTCTTGCATCTTCCTGAACAGTTCAACAGTTCAAGTTTAAGGCTGTGATTCAGGAGAGGAACAGGATTGTCTGAGGAGCCCTGGACAGTTCATTCTTGGGGTGGCAATGGCAGAGCTGAGGTCTCTTCTCCCCACTACCCACCAGCATGTAGCAGACAAACAGTCCTTAGGCTCCTGCCTCTGACAGTCCCACTTCCCTTCCCTACTTCTAAGAGGGAGCCTAGCTAGAACAAGTCACAGAACCAGGTAACACCCTCCTTCCTCCCAGTTAATGCTCCTCACCCTGCTCCCATTCTCCTCTGCTTACAATGCAAGCAAACAGGACAGCCCTATCTTAGGATGGCACAGGTCTGTGTAGAGCCTTATGGTCACATGAGTGCTGGCTTGTCACCGTCATGCAGAGCCTGCTGTATTACTGGTACATCATTACCTCTAGTGCGGTAAGAGACCACAGCCACGGTGAGGTGAACCTCATCTGGGTACATGTCAGGGGAGGAGCTGATCGAGTAATAGCGAGGCTGCAGCAGGGGGAGCTGGGTGAGCAGCAAGGAGGAGGGCATCTGCACGGATGGGAACTCCTCCAGCACCTCTACTATGGTGGGGTTTTTGGACCACTTCCATTCCTCATATTCCTGCAAACCCTGTACCGAGAGAGGCAAAGGAAAAATGAGCTATATTATCTGCTTAGTCTAAATCAGACACCTTAAATCAGAACTGCACAATCCCTGTAGGAATCCTTTGGCGTGGCCAGGGCAGGAGAAAGGAAGCTTTGGCAGAACACCTCAGACTGGAAGCCTCTCCTGCACAAACACAGCACTAGTGGAGCACCCAAGCGTGGGTCCCCTGAACTGGATTAAAATGTCCATGCTATTCACCAAGCAAGGAAGTGATGGATGTTAGAACACCTAGGAAACCTGGGTTCAGTCCCCAACTCTGCCGCATCATCTTTCCATGAACATAGGCAAGTCACTGACTAACAGAGCCCTCATCTGCAAACCAGAAAGATATGAAGTTAAATCATTTGGCCAGAAAGCACATGGAGGGGGGTTATATCAGTGCAGGGACACTATTTTAAATTGTATCAGCTGAAGTACTGAGCCAACTGAGTAGGTGAATGGTCCAGGGAAAAGAGCCAGTAGGGAAGGCTATTTTGATCAAAGCTGAATTTTGAATCTCAAGGGATGCGACATCTCCACAGGCTGCAGGACCACAGTAAGTTGCTTCTGAGGAACAGTGTTCTAGCATGTGAAGAGGCAAGTCATCAACATCAGCTGCCATATAAGTTGTCTCTCAGTCAGACACATTCCAAGGGATTCACCGAAGGTGGATGTGTGGGTGGAATGCACATTAGAGGAGGAGTCTTACTGCCTGCTTTATAACATCACAGAAAAAGTGGCCATGAGGGATATGTAACTCTCACACGCTATGACACAGTTGCCAAAAGGATCTAAGGATTTACCTTGCTGAGGACCTGCAGACATTTCTTCTCTCTGTCACTGGTGGCCAGTAAGGCAAACTGTTGCAGCAGCAAGGGTGTGGGAGGTGTGGTAATGTCCAGATAGTACTTAAATGCATGGAAGATGGTGCATGGAGGGATGCGGTTCTCATCTGTCCAGTTACTGATGACACCTGCCAGGAGAGAATTGTGTACAATCCTGTGATCAGCTGAACCTAACAGCCCACCTTGGGCAAGTCACTGAGATGCAAACTGTGTTGAGACATGACACAGCGAATGAGGAAAAACTGGAAAGAAGACTCTGACATGATGCTAAATCACCCTCTTCGTACAATTGGACACACAAAGAATACAGTGTCTTAGGCTCCATTAGCTGCCGACTTGGGACCTTTTAGAACAGAGAGTGCTTTCTACCTGTTTTGCACAGACTGATGCTCATACATATTGCAAGGCAATGGGGGTACCGAGCCTATTTCTAAACTCAGAGGTTAGGCATGTCCAGTCAGTCATTGCCTCTTGACACAAGGAACAAAAACCCCATTCCCCAAAGAACCTACAAGCCCATGAAACCATTGCTTTGATTGCTCCACACTCCCAGAGAACAAGCTGATAATGGATCTGCCCAATGGAAACCCAATCTTTCACGGAGAGAAATCTACAGCTACTGCTACTGGCCCTGCACTGCTTATGAGAGCACACCAGTGAAACGGATGAATAGGTCCAAGGACTGACAAAAGCATTTGTGTAGAAGACATCCTGGCTGCAGCTAGTCCCTCCTTCTGACCCTTCTTACCTAGAGCTGTGCTCCTCTCCTCCAAGAGCTCCACCTTCACCAGCTGGTTGGTTGGGGGTGCATCCTCTAGTCTTTCAATCAGGGCATTGACCAAGTCCTCATGGTTGCCTGGAAATACTCCCAGGTGGTCTCCAGGGAGGTACTGCAATTCCTGGTGTCCATTGGTGTGAAGTCTCAGGAAAATTGTTGACCGACTACAGAAAGAACAAAAAGAACATCCCTTTGGAAAATGACTAGGCTCAGTCTAGTAGGTCTTCTCTACAGCTCCAAGAGCTGAACTAGAAGACTGCCACAGAACCATTTCTTTAGCATTTTTTTCTAAGTCAGCAAGCAAGTGGGTCAAGTTCCACAGGTAAGCAGTCTGGTGCCTGTCTGTAAACATAACCATAGAGCTGAACTAATAAAACTGAAAAAAAAGAACTGAACTAGAGCTTGAAAGAAAGATATCAGTCATGTGTCCTCTTCCTTTCCCTCCCCTCCACCAAGCTACCTGCAGAGTTTTCAGTTGCTGTTAACTTTCACTGTTAGCAGTCTTAGCATAGGAATCTTTGTCAGCTTCATCTCTTGCCCTGAAAATTTTTCCCTCTCTTTGAAAAAATTGAGGTGCTCTTTATGGGCAGGAGGGTTAGCTAGTGTAAATGTGGAGGACTGGCATTAATAAGCATGCTCCACCATACTAGAATAGTTTTTAACCAAGGTCACACTTTGGGCCCAACTTGGTGGTTTGATACTGGAATGCTGTAGATTATAGTACGTGTGTGCATAAGTGTACCCTGGATGTGGCATATATACATGTGAGTGAGGTACTGATATTTTATCTCTTGCATGCTGAGGGAAGACTACAACTCCTACCTGGATTTGGGACTCTGCAGATTCTGGCGTGTTAGAAGCCGGGCTGCATAGACTCGCTTTTTATGAATACTGTACAGACCTGTGGAAAAGAAGATGCAATAAAAGAAAAAAGCCGAGCATGGGAGGACAGCTGTTTCAGTGTCTCCAGAGTGTTTTGCCCACCACCGCAGTGTTTATTTAGCACCTCAGAACCAGGAGTGGAGGTTGTTGGCATGTCCTCCGAGGGGGAGTTAATAGCTATCTAGACTCAGCCTATGAGAAATAAGCCCCACCCATTCAAGTTTGCAAACTGTTTGCACGTGTTATTTGGCACAGCCATGAGCACATGCCCAGCACTATACTTTAGCGCTTTGATCAGGAGAGCCTCAACATGGTGCTAGGGCACATGATTGGGGTTGCATTGGGTCATCTACTTGGCAAATCTGAACTCAGGTGGGTATGAGTGAGCAGGGCTGGTTTCTTGGGGATGTACTTGGTTTCACTCAGGAATCTGTGTAGACATGCACCAAGAGATTTAGGGCTTGCAATCCATGTGTGCTACACCTGGGAAATGAGGTCATGAAACCATCCCAGGAAGGCCCCATCCCACCCCTCTTGAGCTCTCTACCTCTGGCATACTTGTGAGAAGTAATGGAGGCTTCACTGCCACACCTCCAGGTGTGGTGTGTACAGAGTGGGAGCAGGGGAGTGGGACATGCTTCTTGGTGCCGCTCTCAAGACTGTTGTGAAAGCAATAAAGACAGGAAAGATCCAAACACTGGCTGTGCTTCCCATCTATTAACAGGTTGGTAAACAGGATTATTTAGAGATGGCTCTCACCATCACAGGACATGTGCTTGTTCATACTCACAGGCACACCCCTGTCACCCTTCTTTTACCACTGGTGTGGAATAGCTGGCAGCTAAGCATCTGAATTTAGGAAGAGCCAAGTCAGTACCACATATATGAGCTAGTAGAACTACATTTTAGTGGGTCAGTCCTACTATTTCAAAGCCACAGGAAGCAGGGATTTTAACAGGTGAGACAGAGCAGTCCTGGATTCCCTTAGTCCACTTGCTCTCAGCAATAATCACACCTGCTTTAGAGAATGGGGTCAAGATAAAGAAGCTCAGATGCAGACCTGTCCTCATAAGTTGTTTCCCAGGCACAGTCACTACCTGTCCCTAGTCTGAAAGTCCTGTGGTTGCCCTTGATAGTGCCTCAGGTTGAATAATGAGATTAACAGGGAAAGAATGAGACAAAATTAGATGCAACCTTATGGAGCTGTCCTCCCTGGCCACTGGGGTCCAGGTTGGGGCTCTTTGGAGTTGAGCAGAACGCAGGGTGATTAAGAAGGGTTCCCTATGCAGGGATGGGGTTTGACCACATGTCAAGAAAATGGGGGAAAAGGTAGCAGGAAGGAAGGACTAGATGTGAGACAACATGAGGAAAGGAATGGAAGGAGTTGGGAGATGGGGAAAGAAAAAGGATGAGTCAGAGGGAGAGCAAGATATGGATGAGAGAATTAAACACCCAGAAGGCACAGAATTTGTCCAGAACAACCTTCAGACTGGATCCATACAAGCTTGTCAGTCCCCAGGAGTTTTCCATCTTTCTCAGATACCACCCCATATTCAAAGCCCCGGTGACCAGGTGATGAAGCACCTGTACCTTGTGTGAGCTCAGGGGCCTCAGCCACGTAGGTCAGACGGAACTTGCTCCTCTTCCAGCTGCGGTCATTGCTGATAAGGGAGTTGTTGGCCTTCTCAATGTTCACGTCGTCTCCCACACAGAACACATCACACGCTGCCTGCAACACACACAAAGCTTTCAGGGACCTCCTCAACTCAGTCTGACTTCCAGGAAAGACCCACTCAGTTTCTCAGCCTAATCCTACCATGTGCTATCACCCATTTTTAGCTAATGTCCCTCCCACTCATGTGTACATGGAAAGGGGGATAGGACAGTGATGCTCAGAACCAGGCACAAGGCAGGGAGGCACATCCCATGAGTCTATTTTCTCCTTGCTGCATGGACACATCTACCATTAGTATTATTGCTGATGCACATCAATAAGGAACATACCCTAAAATGCCCCCTCACCATGATACAGAAGAGGCCAAGCCAGATCCTTGGATCTGATTACTCCTAGGGCCTAGCATGGCTTAAATTTAAGAGATCCTAAATGATCCCTTCTTGTCATCATCAGCCAAGCCAAAAACTTGGTTCTAATCATCCCAGTTTTTAAAGTGTCTATATTCCAAGCCCAGGCCCACAGCATTGCCATTTCTCAGGGTTTCATTATAAGTCCACAGATAGCTGATGTTTTTCTTAAAAGCCAAGTTCCTCAGTTTCTAGCCTTTGTGATGCAGAAGAAGCTTAAAAATATGAACATAACCAGAACTAGAAGGCAAGCAAACAGACTCAACATATACTCTTCTCTTTTGTCCAGTCTCCAATACACTTTGGTCCAATTTGTGACTTTTGAATGATGGAGGTTGACAGTACTGGTTCACCTACATATTGGTAAATGGCTCTTATATTTCCAAGTTAGCTACACTAAAACCCAGGATCCAAATGCCCCAAATATCAGGCTATATGAGATCCAAATCCAATGCTACAGCCCATCTTTTCCTAGAATGCACTTCAAGGCCAATTTTAAAGACAAGACAGCCCTCCAAGAAGGCTTTGATTATGCCAAACTGTGCTCTAGGTTTCTTGCTGGGCTGCTCCTTCCTGCTGGGCTGATCCTAAGCCACCTGAATCAGGCCAGCTATATCACAGACCCTTGCTTGGTCCTCCAGCAGATTTTTGACTAACAGGAGCTGAAGACCTGCTGGAGGCTGGCCTTCAATCCTTGGCTGTGCTATGAGTTTGTCACCAACTGCAGAGATAGGGTGAAGATGTGGACTTCAACCCTGCCTAACAGCCTGGGTCCTGTGGGTGCTTGGGCCTCATTAAGGCCCAGCTCTAAACAGTAGATTTACATAAGCAAAGACTCATAACTTCCAATATTCTTGTCCCACCCTCCTCTAAGCTGCCCAAGGGACAAAGGAAGCAGACTACCTTGAAGACCTTTTTGGCCCAGGTCCTGAAAGACTCCTCCTGGCCACAAAGCTCATCTCCCTCTCCCATCCGGAGGATCCGCTCCCCTCCTAGCTCCTCCAAAAGGGTGTCCACAGCACGAGCGAAGGCGCAGAAGTGGGGGTAAGCCCGCGACCCCAGGCCAAACACAGAGAATCTGCACACAGATGAGAGCCATGGCTACAACAGGCTGAAGCAGGGCAAGAAAGCAGAGGAAACACTGCCTCCCTGGAGAGACAAGACTTGTGCCTGCATAGCCATCAGGAATAATCACTTCCCAGCCTGGGGTCCAGTAGTGGAAAAGAAGCACTGCAATTAGGCAACAGTCTTCTAAGCATTCCCCAAACTACATCACTGGAATTCAGCATCCCCTCAACTGAAGCCCTTTCAGAGCCCAAATTACCTCATTGGCTCTGGGCTGCATGGGCCATCTCTATGCTACAGGGCCATCGCCATGCTGTGTGAAGATAGTGGTGACACAGGTGGGTTGGCCCTCACGGAGAGTGGTGAAAATCGGTCAGCAAGAAGCCAGGCCAGTAAGGGATGCAGATATCTGAACTAGGGCTGACAAGCCTGGGAGACAGTAAAAAGCCACAGGGACTGTTGTGCAATATTGTATAGCTATTCTCCTAAAGGTCTAGGAAGTGACAAAGTACTGACCAGGTGAGTCAGGGCAAGCCAGTAAATATAATAAAGACTCTGAGCCAGGTTAGGCCAGTGAGTCTGTGGTTACCTATACAATAAACATTTGCTTTATCTTTTGCTTTAACTTTTGCTAGGGTGAATGGCCCTTAGCAGCAGCTACTTGTCATGTCCCTCATCTCCGTCCCTGGCAGAGATGGCAGGAAATGCTGATTTTTACAGTCAGGCTGAACTCCATCGTTTGGAGGGGCAGGACACCGGTGCCTCCCTCCCTCACCATCCTGCTCACCTGACATTAGCCAGAGGCCCCGTGCTCTCAAAGTTGTCCCTGGCATCAGGCCCATCACTTGAAGATTTCCGCACATCCGAGGAAGATGAGACACTGTTAAAACGGACCTTGTAGCTCCTGTGAAGAGTAACCATGAGCATTAGAGTAGTAGCATGGGCCACAACTCCAGAAGTTGGATGGGTAGACAGGAGCTGGGAACTGGGCTACAGAACACATTAAACAAGGCCTGAGTTCATGCTTCTCCAGGGGATGTTGCTACTAATGCCAAGCACAGACCAGCTGTGCACTCCCTTCTCTGAAGCAGTTATGACCCTCCAGTAAGTACGTGTTATATTCCCCCTGCTCTGCCCTATACACAGAAGACATGAGACTTTTAAAGCCCTCAGCCACCTATGCTAGCTCAAGCTGCCTGGACTCCTATGTTCAGCTCTGGACATTGCCAGTTCAGTTCCCCACGTATCAGCCATGATGGTGAACATCACAATAGCATTAGCTGTGGGGAGGGGAAGGCAAAGCCTTGAGCGTAGGCCATGACAGAGAAGGGCAGCATGCAGGGGCTTTAAGCCACCTGGCTTTCAAGATTTCCTGTCTTCCATGACTTGTTCAGGGCTGAACAGGGCTTTTAGAGAATTTCCATTTCCCAACGAGAAGAAAAGATCCCTTTTAGTTATAAGACCCATATTAGAAACATGGGAAGTGGGGTGGGGGGGAGGGAGGGGAAGCTGACATCAGCAAGATTGTTTCTGAATTGAACCTTCTTCAGAAATTGCCCTACACAAAAGTTTCTATATATACTGTGACGGTAATAAAGGAGTGGCGTCTGAATGAATCACCAGCCCAGCCGCAGCTAGTATTACATAAGGGAAGGGAAGCCTGTGTGCAAAGTAGCTGTCAGGACCATGGTGGTGCCTGGTTTTCCCTTCTCTGTTCTTCACTGCTCCTAGTTACCACAAGCCTCTCCTCTTAACTTATTCCCCTTTGCCACTTTCTTTTACTTGCCTCTGCCCTGTCTTCCACCCTAGTCCCCCTTAATCCAACTAGCTGTTCGGAAAATCCCACTCTGTATCTATCTGCATCTTTATGGGTCTAAATCACTTTTCTAAATAGGGCTGGGGTGCTTTTTTAAAACATTAACCTTATTCTAAGAGGTATTTGCCCCAATTCTCTGACCAAAAACACTACAGGGAAATCTTCAACTCTGCTATCTCACTACTCCAAGGTGTAGCCTTTGAGATAGTTTTAAAATCACCATTGTTGTAGTATATGCATAGATACACAGCAACCTCCTAAAAATTACCCTGGCCAAAACACTCTTTTTCCTTTGTAGCTAGTGTCCTCTGTTTGAAGGGTGCCCACCTAATACATAACCATTGCAGTAAAACTTTTGCAACCTACATTTCAGAGCCTAAGTATTTAGGCAGCTAGGCAAGGGACTTGATTTTCAGAGGTGCTGAGAGCTCTTGAAGTTCCTGGTGAAATTAATGTATTCTGGGGAAATTGGGAGCTGTCAAGATCTTTGAAAAAACAGGTTGCTTGTGTATGTTGGTAGGTTTATCAAAGATGACTGCCACAGTAGGCATTTTAACTTTATTCCTTTCACTTAAATCTGATTACCTAATCCCTGAGGCCACCTTGGAAAACCCCATCTTTAGCGTCTAGCATTAGACAGTCAAGTCTAAAACCTAGCAAGAACACAAGTGCTTTTTATGTTACCTGGGTTACAGCAGAAAAGACAATGTAGTGTGGCAAGGAGTGTCCTGTCCCGAAAAGGTGCTGCCATCAGGACCAGACAAGTCTCTGCTAAATGCAAAGCTCATAGCAGGCCATGGAGCAGAGGGGCACTGTCAGATACCACATCCTGGTTAGTCAGGCCCTTAAAGATTGCAGCTAGCATCTTTGATTACACTCAGAAGTGACTGGTAGTTGTTGGTGTTGAGCTCAGATGTTCATGATGTTCATGATTGAAAGTACTCACCCTACCCAGGGAAGAGTCAACTCAACTACAAGTTCATTTCTGGACACTCCTTGGCACAGCAGGGATGTGACAGATGACATGGGGGAGGGCCAAATAAACAACACTGTAATGCTTTTCAGATTCCTCCCTGTGGGTGGCCTATTGTCCTGTTTCATCAGCTGTCCCCATTAAGAAAAGAGGCCATTAAGAACATAATGGGTATTCAGATTGCAAGCCCTGCGGGGACCAGTCATATTACTTATCTGCACAGCACGTAGGTCACTTTGGGGCTGCTGCCTAACTAATAACAACAATACAATCAGCATGCAAGGAATTAGTACCACACTGAAGGGAAATGTTAATCACAACACTTCAGTCTTACTGAACATCATTCCTTACCTTGTGTAGGAAAGGCCAGATCTAAGACTTTCTACCTCTTTAACATCTGATTAAATACCACTTTATCACTGGCCAAGTGCTAATTCTATCCTGATTAAGGAACAGCCATTACCACTTGCCATTATCATTATGTTAACTCAAGAGACTTCAGAGTGCAGCTAACGTCCCAATTAAGTAGAACTGCTTTACTTAATAGCTAAAATAATAATAAGCTATAAAGGCCATAAACGATTAACACTTTGCCATTCTTTAGTAATACCTCATGCCACAATGCACTTGACAAATCTCTTGGAGAGGTTAAGTAACTTGCCCAAGTCTCAACTTACTTCAATAGCAGAGTCAATGGCAGAGCCCAGGAACCCTGACCTCCAAGTCTCCTGCTCTAACCACCAGGTTCCACTTGCTTACAGGTCACAGCTTCTTGGCTGGCTGTAACTTTACCACAGCAGTTACAGTCCCTAGAAGTATTTTTGCCAGAGGCATAACAATGCAGCTGGGTGCCTGGGGCAGCTGCCACACACAAGGGAAGGCATGATTTCTGGTTGCTGCTACTGCTGCCACTGGCCTGATTGTGCAGCCATTTTTTCCATCTCTGCAGCTGCCCTGGTCACCAAGCCCTAGTTACACTACTGATTTTTGCACAGCCATGCAATAAACTGAGTCCAAACCCCACAGTATCTCCAGAACTTTTAGTGCACTTACAGCCACAGCACTGCTAACTCTCACCGTTTAGTTGCACATCTCACTACAATGGGTGTAGCCCCCATTCTTGGAGCCATAAGATTTTATGAACTTTGCATTTTTTCTGTTTTAATACATTTCTAACCCTCACAGTCACAAAGAAAAGCATAAGAATTAATTCTAAAATCTAAAACATAGGAGGTAAACAAGAATAACCCCCACATCTATTTATTTAAGGAATTATTCATAATTTTTTAATGCTGGAGGCGGCAATGTTGGGGGCATCACTGCTTATATAAATGCCTTAACCTTTAACAGTGAGAGAGACAGAGACAGAGAAGTCAGTTTTACTTGCTATCTCAGCCTGTTGGGGGAAGGTGAGAGGGAGCTAGTGCTACCTGGTACATTGTACTACCAGCCTGAAGTCAAGTGAGTTCATTCCTGGCAATGAACTTTCAGCCTATCTTTTGAAGCTAGTAAACCAAAGTGAGGATGTGGTCCCTGGACAACTCAGGGAAGGGCCATTCCAGCTGCTGGGGGTGTGATGTGGGACTCTTGTCTGAGGTTCTTACTTCCTCTCTTCCAGGTTGGAGTTGGGGTTCCTCATTTCCATCAGTGCACAGCCAAATTTCTAGAGGTAAAAAGCATAGTTGTTGCATCAGTTCTGCATGCTGTTATCTAGGAAACAAAACACAATGACATGTCTGCATGACTGCTCTAACCTGTGCCCAGTGTCCCCATGGGCTTTCCCCAATGACTGCAGGGTTGTTCCACTGCCCTGAGCAGGGGAACCAAGTTCTTCTCTTTGACTGCATTGGTTTGTGAGCTCCTTGGACAGCCAATACAGGACCAAATATATTGGTAGAGTTCAGTAAATAGATTAATATCTCACCTCACAGCCACCCCAGAGGACAGCTATCTCTTTTGACAGACAGGGAAATGAAGGCAATTTAATATCTCACAGCATGTCTGAGGAAGATATGGCACTAAAATTCAGGCATCATGGTGCTCACACAGAGTATTTGACCACTGGATCCTACTTCATCTCCATAATTGGAGAGTGAAATGGCTGGGTTTAGAAGTGGGTGCTGCTTTCTGCTTTTCACCATGATTACTCTGTGCATTACACTCAGGCATCTAATTAAGCAGTGGTCTCCAACCTTTTTAAGTAGGAGATCACTTTTGGCATTTAAAAGCAACCCAAGATCTACTGTGCACTGCCACCCCCACCCAGCAGGTAAGTCTGTGGGGAGGCAAGGAGGAGGCAGATTGAGGCAGAGGGAGAAAAAATTATTTGGGGGTGCGCCTCCCCAGCAGGCAAGTCCCACCTGACCAGGGCCCCACTCAACTTACCCCTGCTCCTGCCTTTGCAGCACTGTCCCTCACTGCAGGGGCCTCAATCTAGCCCCCGTCCCTTCCCTCCCCCATGGACTGACCTGCTGGGCGGGGGCACGCATGTGCCATGCAGGCACTCAGCCCTCCACCCCAGCCTTGGATTGACTCCAAGAAGCTCCAAGATCTACCGGTGGATCAAGATCCAATGGTTGGTGACCACTGTAATAAACCCAGTGGCCTATCCTACCTCCCCATTCTCGGGTGGGTCTCCATTGCCGAATGTACTGGTGACCACCAGGACAAGGGTTTCATGCTCCAGGTGGACTATGTCATACTCATCCATCGACATCACCTGAGATAGAGAGACATGCTTGTAAAAAGACCCTGATGTGGGGAGACTCATTGCCATTTGGTCCAACTGAGCTTTTACATCTAGTCATCCAAATCTCTTCAATAAATTCAGTAGTTATGCAGAAAATGGGGATTGCAGTCAAGTTTATTGGTACTCCAGGCACAAGGACACAAGCCTTACTGGAACAAGCAAAAGATCTGCTGTCTGTGACACCCTAAAAAATTAATGGAGTGAAATGGGTGACATTAGGCAAAACGGGGCCAAAATTCCTCTTCAAAAGTGCAGCTTGGAAGGCAGCTGTGTTCCCATGCGGGCCTTTTCTTAACAACTACTAAGATGCATCCTGTGAAGTACTGAGGACCTTCAACTGTTGAGAAAGTTGATGGGACCAAGAGTGTCCAACAACCTGTTGCATTGGTTCCTCCATAAGGCACACAGTTATATGCACATCCCATGTGGGCAGCAGCATAATGTGGGGCCAGTGAGCAGAGCACCAGTCCCAGGCACCAATTTAATGGGGGTACCAAAATAGAGAGTCCACGCCACAGCAGCAGCAGCCCCATGTTGCTGCTGTTGCAGCAGGCAGCAAGACAAGTAGACTTTGCACTGCTGCTGTACCAGCAATAACTGGGGTGGGCAGACCATGCACAGCAGTGGACAAAATTCCCAGAGCAGTCCCTGGAGCCTGCCCACCCCCCTCTTCACCCTTCTGCCCCCAGTCTCCAGCAGGATTTGCTCAGGGCACAAACCCTGCTAGTTATGCCTGTGCTTGTAGGCTGAGAACTGGTGCCCTACCTTGGCATCAAAAGCATGCTTGAAGATTTCACATAAGGTTTTTGCATAGACCTGAGATTTCCCTGTTTCTGTAGCATACAAGATGGTTGCTTTGACCCTTTTGGCCATTGCCTGGCCCATCAGCTTGGCAGAGAACTTCACGGCTCTGGGAAACAAAAGGAAACCTGGGTGAGATACTAACAGGAGAAGACCAGTCTGCAATTCTGCATACAAACTGTTCCCTCCTCCATTACTGTTCCAGGTTACAAGCAGGGCTGTGGACTCACAGGGCAGTTATTTTATAGTACCAGTACAGGGGGAAATATGAAACCCCATTAAAAGCAGCCACTGCTCCAGGTAAGGAGAAAACACAGCCTGATTAGAAGGGCAGTCTGCTACACTCTGTGCTGGTGTAAATGATTGCACATTTATTTCTTTTAAGCTTTCCTCAGAGGCACTGGATTTTGGCTTTAGCCAAGGCATGGGATTTCAACTGGGGCATGCCAGCACTTCTGCTGGGACTTACAGTTGGAAGTTTCTGGCTAGAGGATCTTGCCCTTCTGTTCAGGGTCAGACTGATTGCCAATTTGTGGTCAGGAAGGAATTTTACTTTCTAGTCAAACTGGTATTGACTGCGGGGGCTGGGGGGAGAGGGGGTTGCCTTCCTCTTTAGCAGGAGGCATGGCAGAGACCTGGGATCTCTTGAACGTATTTAACAAACTTTTATAGTAGCAGGCCATTGGCTGCTGTGGTTCTCCTACTTTACATGTGGTAGGTTCAGGTGTTATATCTTGTGTTGTGTCAGGGATGACGGTAGTTGTATTAAGAGGTTAGACTATAGGATTTGTATAGGATGGTTTGGAAAGGGATGATCCTGCCTCAGGCAGAGGGTTGGATTAGATGACCCATGGAGATCCCTTCCAGCCTTACTCCTCTATGATTCTGTGGTTTACACCAGTGGCAAATGGGCTCTTTCTGCCTTCTGAAATACACCCAAGTAATGCTGACTTTAAAGAAAGCCAGCCAACTCTCTCTCCTAGGATCTCCAGGGGATATTTTATTTTGTGTCCTCTCCCATGCTTAGCTTCTGAGAAACAAGATCATTTTCGTTGTTTCTGATAACATGGAAAACCAGTGGGCTTTTGTTTGTAACAAGAAAAGCACACTTCCTTGTTTATGCACAAGAATAGTCCAGGCTATTCCAGGAACAGTGTTTATTATTAACTTAAAATAACCTGCATTTGTACGTCAACTGCTAAGGCAGTTTTTCACTGGTATGCTCTAGTTGTGGAAGCACATAAGCATGCATCTTAAAATGGGAGAGTGGAAAGGGGTTATCAACTTCTGTGGGCTAACTGCCACTTTTACCCTGTGGCACATGGAGCCTAATTTACTGTAGGCTTAGTCCATATTGAAAAAGGGCAAGGTTACCACAATTTAAGCTTCTACTTACCTTGGGATAAGAGTGCACACAGGGACAGTTACACAAAGTAGCTGATGTACTGTGAAGCCCTGTCCCCTTTTGCCCTATGGTCACTTGCTTGTTTGTTCACACTCTGTTTGTGTCATCTTGGGAAGAAAACACTGGATTGTAGGAGTGAAAAACTTGGAGCATAAAGTCTATCATTGACTAACTTCTTCTTCAGCTGCAGGATCACAAATGCAATGCTGTGCATGGTGGCTTGGTATTGTAGGCTCCTTCATATGACAGTTACTCACACTGCCAACTATGTTGTTTTCCTACGTCTCCTTTTCTTCTTTGTAAATAGGTAAATAAAATGGGCAGGTCAGAGTTGGGGTCCTGATTTCCCCCATGCTTCTTCAGTTGGTAATATATTATGCGAGTCAACACAAAGAGTACAAGGCCTCTTCTGTAGACCCTATATAAATAATGGCAGCCTGATTTAATTTGATGACTAAGCGGTGCATTTAAGACACCTTTTCAAGGAAGTTTCCCGCAGCTTGTAATTGAATGCAAGAAGTTGGGTACATGTTAGCCCAGCTTCCATTGAGGTTGCATGGTACTGTGAAAGGGAAGTCCAGGATTCCTACAGTCGCAGATACACTAGAACCAGCTCCCAGCAGAGGCACACCAACAAGAATTTATCAGGAAAGCCCAATCTCCCCTGTGGTTGCGAGTGAAGGGTGTCCACTAGCAAAAGGTGCTCTGGTTTCAGGCAGGGAGGAGATTCCCTAAGACAAAACAATCACCTGGAATCAGGGTAGGGGAAGGGAAAAACCTGAACTGGATTTCTATACCATCTACAACGTGGCCTCAGGATCTAGTTGGGGGTGGTCCTGCTTTGAGCAGGGGGTTGGACTAGATGACCTCCTGAGATCCCTTCTAACCCTGATTGGCTATCATTCTATGATACTTATCCCAAAGGCGTAGCATCTCCCAACCAGAGTAGAATCCTCAAGGCAGCTCCTCACAATCAGGTTCATTATAATTTCTACTTGCTTCTATTTTTTAAAAGTTCTGAAATCACCTTTTTGTGTCAGTTTCACCTATGTGCTGTCACATTCCACTGTCCTCAGGACCCGGCTGATTTTAGTAAAAGCCTATATCTGGACCCTCTGGTTCCTTCAGTAGCAGTCTGAAGTATCTGTACAGCCTCTAAATAATCACAAAACTAAGCCGACCCAATCAGGAATGCTTTGCTCTTTCAGCATCATTGATCCGGGAGCTGGCAAAAAGCAGATTAGCTCAGATCCAGGCAGAATTAACAGTGAATTAAAAAAAAAAAAATTAAAGCCACCTATACACTAGGGAACAATGGTGGGGATTTTTTTAGCGTACTTGACAGGTTCACATTTTTATAAAGCCATTTATCAATTACATACACACATACACAAAGCAGCTATAATTAACATCTATTGTTTTTCCTCCAAACTCAATAGCTCAATTAATCTTTCTGAATCTTCTACCTCCCCCAGGTTCCAGCTAAAACCCGGGCACCAAAAGCATATTCAAGCTAAGTTATTTGATAGACACACCATGGAAAGGAACTTAGTGGAGGTGATGGTCAACAGAGAATGAAAACAAAGTTATAGCAGTATGTTGTACAGAGATAAGGCTGCAGTAGCAGCAGCTGTAGTCAGGTAGTCTCAGTGACACAACATGCATGTCACAGACCAATATATCCTTTAGAATTCTTCATTTGATCTCAAATTGTTTTGCCAAGGAGGTCCCTATAATTATCTCCATTTTACAGAAAATAACATGGAGGCAGAGAGGTTAAGAGACTTGGCCAGTGTCACCCATCTGGCCAGAGAATCCGTGTTTCCTAAGACTCATTCCAGTGTTCTGCCTGCCAGGACCTAGGTGAATGATCCATAGAAAATAACCCCACTAGTAAATGAAAGAAATATGGATACAGGTTTTCGCTCACTGATGCCAACAGTAACAGGGAGTGTTTGTATTGGAGAGTCCTGGGAATTTGTTCTTTGTCATAAGGATGAGGAAGAACAAGTGGACGTTCTAATCTCAGAAAACAGAGGTACCAAAACAAAAATACTGCCATGTCATTGGAAAGTGTTCTAATTTTTGGGAAGAAACTAAGTATTAACATTTGTTATTTTACACCCTGCCCTCTCATTTTAGTGCTCTGATAGGAAGCCCTATACACCTCACACTTCTCCCAGAGCCTTGTCAGTGCCAGGTAAGACAAGGTGGCAAAACAAAAGGGCCTTCAGAAGACAACAGGGAATTCAAGAGGGTACAGGGATCCTGGTTTTCTCTGTTTAAAAATCACAACTTCTCTGATAAAAATAACAAATTCTCTGATTTTAAACCCCCCAAATCCATGTTTTTCCATGATTAGAATGAAATGCCACTATATATATATGTATCAGTTGACCACAATCTTTTATTGATACATTTACTATTTTAAAGCAATTTGGAAGCCTGCCAATGCCTCAATCACTGTAATAAAATAAGTTTTAAATACCTATAAATTTTAGTGTTTGATTTTGGGGGGTTTTTTTATCATGGAAAAACACCTCTCCCTGCTTCCATCACTCACCAGGTTGCAGGTCCGGCTGCGGCTGCCCACCACTGCTTTGTGGAGCTGAGCAGCCCTGATATGCTGATGCCCTGCCCATACCATTGCTCCTCACTCCTGACCCACAGCTCCCTGGGCCCTGCTGATCCCCCTCACTCCACACCCACAGTCTTCCCGCCCAGCCCTGCCAGAGGGTGCCCCCAGCTGCCAGGGCTATGGAGCCAGGGACCCAGGTGCACAGCCCCTTGACCCCTACAGCAGTACCTAAGCCCTGGCTGCCGCCTGTGGAAGGTAGTGCTTGCTGTGGTGGAGCAGAGCGCAGAGCCCAGCTCCCTCTCCCCATGGTGAGGTGCCCTCTACACCGCCACCCCTGCTGCTGCCAGGCAGGCAGGGGGCACCTTGCCATGGCAGTGCAGGGCTCCTAGCAGTGGTGGCATTAAGCTTCCCCACCCTGCCCTGCTCTGCCCTGACACCCCAAGTCCCGCACACTGGGCTGGGGAGACCCCAGGGGGAAAGCAGTAGGGCAGGGAGCCTTGAGCCCGCAGTGGGCAGCCTACCCCAACTCTATGCACAAACCTGGAGGGCATGTGCCTCCTGTGCCTCCCCAAGAGTGCATGAAGCGGTTTGGAGATGGTACCCGCACCCTTGGACAAGGTGCCCGTGGCCCCATCCTGCTCCCTGCCCAGGCCCTGTGGCCACGCATTCCAGCCCCAGGCTCCCTAGCCCCACGCACTGCCCCAGGTGGGTAGCAATTGCAGCCCCAGCCCTGCCTAATTCCCTCATTCTCTCCCTCACTATGGGGGCCTCATTTCCACCCCCCCATTCCCTCTCCCATGGGAGCTACTCTCCAGCCTGCCTGGTAGTCATGTGTATGTGTATGTGCGCACATACACATGGTGCCCCTTGCCTGATTACCCTTCTCCCGCTCCCCCCAGCCCCTTGCAGGCTGGAACTCTACCAGCCTGCAAGGGGAAACCCACCATTTCCCATGTTTTTCTCCTTTAAAGGAGCAAACCTGGATTTTTCTCCTTAAAATGAGAAAATCCACATTTTACTGTGGTGAACGGAAAACCCGGATCCCTGGTGATAAGACAACAATACAGCAGCAATGCAATCCACACATGTCTGCACAGCAGGAACACCAAACAGAACAGAAAGCTCAACACTAAGTTATGGGTGCATCACATCCTAGTATACAAATCCTTTTAATCTGTGGATGCAGCTTTTGCTGATACTTACTTTGCTAGTTTTTTAAACCCGATGGCTCTCTTTTTGGTAGGGGTCCCATTGACCCCTTTCCAGATATGAGTATTCCAAGGGTCAGGCTAGGAGGAAGAAGAAAATCATTAGTTAATGGGGGGGGGGGGGGGGTAGAAAGGAGGGAGGGAAGCTGGTTATTCAAGAACTTCAGGTCTATTCTGTCCAGCCATGGAATTTCATTGGTCCATAATGACAGAACCAGTTGTGAAGAGTGTCTGAGGTCATCTGTTAGGGCAGGTCAATAACTTCCCGCAGCCCAACTAACTCTTTAAGACTACAGATGTCCCTTCATAGTAATATCTAGGTCTTTCAGCTATGACTGGGTGCACTGGGTTTGCAAAAAGCTATCGCAAAATAATGGAAATAGTGCTGACTTGTAACAATATTGTATAACAAACCCATCCTGCCTCCCAGAAGTTAAGACAGTCCTAGGGGGCATCTACCACTAATGAACAGCAATGATGATAAGCATCAGCTGGGGGCGGGGTGGGGGGGGAGAAGAAATGGAATTCATCCCCCCATGCCTTTCTATTTTTATAGGTTTACTAGCAAGGGAATACAGCTACAAAAATGATTAAAAAGCAGCAAAATCCTCAGCTAATTCAGACATTTCACATGGATGTCAGTAATCAGAGTTCAGAGTGAACTGGGTTCTTGGTGGATTCATAAGAGATGAACAAATAGTTCCTTTTCCTAATTACTCCTTGAAGGCCCTTGAGTAAAGGTTGAATTAAAGCCACAGGAGTATGGTTGTCTGGCTAATGAGGGTACATGTCCTTGGAGTTCCTTTCCCCATTGTTTGAAATGTTAAGTCCTTAGCTGTTATCTTATCATTCACCCCAGTCAAAGTACTTTGTACTGCAATACAGGAGCTCAGAATAATACTTTCAATTCCCAAGCTGGCATGAACAGCTCACTCCAATTTACAAAGAGGAGGGAAGAGGAAGGTGATTAGAAAGCCATACCCTCATGGGCAAATTAGAGAGCAGGGTTGATGCACTCCAAAGAGAGATCTGCACATTTTTCACTAGGTAAAGGATAGAACACAGGACCTCAGGGAGTCTCGGGATTAGGATAGAGATGTGAAGGGTCAACCTCCTGAGTGAAGGGAACCCCTACAGGCCATCAGCGGTCAGTGAGGTGTGTTAACAGGCCCCACCACCTTCCAGAGGCAACTACCTGAATACAGAATCAATGCAGGGACAAGGAAGAACTCCTGCTCCTGTTGCATCCGCTCAGTCTTTCTATGCTTGTAGACACAGGACAGGGACAGGTTATGAAGCATGAGAAGAGGCCTAGTGATGGACAGTACCTGGTACTCAAAGGAGGGCGTGAGACGATAGTTGAGCATTTCCTGGTGGAAGACTGGAGTGACACTGCCAGACATTGGTGGGACAATCCATACCCAGTCAGCAGGACAGCCCCCACGGCAGTGGTACTCATTCTCCATGTGCTTGATGAAAGACTCTGTGGCCGAGTGATGATCCACAATAGTCACCTTGTCGCTCTGGTGGACGGAAAGCAGAAGAGAGGCAGCAACTTGAAGATTAATGCTCTCTGGACAGCAAGGACAGAACTGGGTACTTCAGTAGGAAGAAAAAGTTAGGACTCAGGGCTGGGAGCAGAGACTGGCATGAGATCCAAAAGCAAATGTGTTTTAGCGTTAAATGCAGCAGGCATTAGGGCAACAAATGGCTTTCCTATAGAGGTCCAAGGCTGAAGGATGTCAGTTTTTATCTCCAAGGCAAAGACATCCATTATATGACCTACCAGGAGCTGTCTAGAAGGGCCCTATAGTTAGGTCTGACTGAGAGGGTAGCCCTCACACATGCACATCAGGCCCCCATATCTGAAACAATGCTAAAACCTTCCAAAACTAAATGTATCAAAATAGTTGCCAACATGCCTGCAGGCATCTCCCCAAAGTGAATTTCTTGTCCAGCCTCTGAGCAGGACCCAGACACTATCCCCTACAAATGACCAACGCCTAGGATGCTGAGGATGCATAAGCAGCAAGTCCTGCAGGCAGGTACCTGAAAGCTGTACAGAACAGCTATGTTGATCTCCACCAGTGCTTGGTCCTTCCACAGTGAGGAGGTTTTCCTCATATCTAAGTTCATCTTTTTAGCTACCTCCTGCAAGGAAACATAGCAATAGGTGAGCAGAGAGCAAAGGTCCTCTGGCTTCTGCCTTGGCTAAGCCAATGGCAGGAAGGACCTGCACTTTCCAAACCTTACTGAAAGTGGAAGTAGGTCCTTGCTTGGCACCAGGACAGCTAAGTGTCCAGCCTGTCTGCTTCAATGCAGAGCAGTGAAGTGGCCCAATTTCCTCTGGAGACTCAGGGATTGGCCAAGACTAGTTCACACAGGGGGGCAAGAAGAGGAGAGCTTTCCACCCTGGCAATCCTGCATAGTTGGCTGTGGACTATCCTTGGTGGTGCAGGCAAGTGCTAGTAATCACTCATAGTGTTCCCCCAGGGGCTCAATGCTAGACAGAGTCTGGGGCAAGGAGGGTAATGTGCTACACCCCCTGCTCTCCAAATTATTTTGGCAGAGCTGGCTGCAAGTGGAGTGAAGAACACAACGCACCCCTGGAAAGAGTGGGAGAGAAGAATTTGTTAAAGCACTTGACTCCTTCAGCACCAGATGGGATTTAACAGCCACAGCCCAGTTGTGTTTAGGATTACAACTTCTTCATTCTCTTTCGTAATCTGGCACCCAAAACAGCTCCCTTGAGCACACTAGAATTCAATCTTATTTTCAGCACAGACCAAAGGCAACACTTAGACTTAATTTACTCCCCACGCAGTGGTACAACCCTAAGGTGGTACCCAGCTGCTCAGTAACTTCATATGT
Organism: Crocodylus siamensis; assembly: GCF_052110815.1. Lineage (NCBI taxonomy): Eukaryota > Metazoa > Chordata > Crocodylia > Crocodylidae > Crocodylus > Crocodylus siamensis. The sequence goes on from NC_143403.1 coordinate 53,152,045, forward strand.
GCCCCACAGCATTTTCAAAGTGCAGCCACCAACCCCAACAGCTGTCACAAAAGGAAGCAGGAGGTAGAGGAGAGGCTGGGTTACCTCCAGCATGTTGTAGCGAGAGTTATCACAGTAATCTCTGACCCCGATCTCGGTGCCCATGTACCAGCCGCTGAAAGGGCAGGCAGAGAACTCCAAGCCTCCGATCTCTAGTAGCATGTTAGAAACCGCTGGCAAGCCGTACCACTTCAGTCCCAGGTCCTTGAACCACTCAAACCTGCCAAGGACATAATGGGGTTTACCAATCAGATAGGCACAGGGAAGAGAACAGAGGGGATTTTCTAGTAACATTATCCAAGTAGATGCCTGAATGTACTTTTTCCTGCTAAGTAGCCAGCAGTCATCACCCTGCAGAACCAGTCCTGTGGACATGAGAAAAGAGTTGATTCCTATAACAATTCCTTCCCCAGGGTCTGAAAACGTGGGTGCATTTTCTTTTCAGATGGAGGAGGTGCAGAGAAGAGGTGCATAGCAGAGGACTCAGGATAGTGTGACTGGAGAAACAAAAGCAATCAGAAACCAGCTCTACAGTTTTCTCATGAGAAAAGGACCAAGAGTCACTGGCTGTGCCAGTTTTACTGCAGAATGGGAAGCAGCTCTAAGGACTGAACCAAATGGCAGAAAAGGGTGCAATGTTATTGCAGTGGAACTGGGTTCCAGTGTGGCTCCCATCATACTTCCCCCTCCCCAAGCAAAGAGATGGGAAAGGCTTCCCAGTGCCCTTAGAGAAACCCTATGTGGTTCCCTCACTGCAGAACCCCCTTGCAGCAGCACTCCAATAGGCTCTAGCTTACTTAGGATGTCTGATGGGTACTTCCAGCACCAGCTCAGGGGGGATCTCAAAGAGTTCTGGATCATTGCCATTGGCTTGGAGAAGGAGTGGCAGCACATCAAAGCGACCCCTGGGTGCCTTCCACCCTTGCTGGATGCAGATCTGTAGGCAAACAAAGTCCTCATTGTAATTCTTGTCCATCTGGCCATTCAGTTACATTACCACCCATCAGGCACAGGGGAGAGAAGGGACTTCTCAGGATTTGACTACCTGAAGAACATCATTCTGGAGTATTTTTATTTTTGCTTTTTAAATATAAGAGGTGTCTCTACTCAGCCTGACTCCTGTCTCGGCTGAGTCATTCAAGAGTACTCTATAAATCAAGGTTATTAGCCATTTTTAATAGGAACTGATCATCATAAGCATGAATGCCGAGGACTTCTTGGTTACTACACTGTGCAGCAAGACAATGCAGGTCTAGAACCTGGATTGTTGCTTCCAGAACACCATCTGAGCAAACGGTACAATGTGTTAGCTTATAGCAGAGACTATAAAACAGGGTGTCTTTACATGTGGTCTGGGGGGTGGGGAAGTGCTTTAATTGAAGTAGCTCTTGGGAGGTGCTCCAATTAAAGCACCTGCAGCATCTTGTGCATTCAGCATCCCTGAACTTCAAAATGGCAGTGGGGACACTTTAATTAAAGTTTGTTTGATGAACTCTAGTTAAAGCGCTCCCACTGCCATTTTGAAGTGTAGGGACACTGAATACGTGAGATTCCAAGGTTGCAGGACTGTGGTAATTAGCACGCTCCAGTAGACTCAGTGAACCAAGTCTGCTCCAATGCGCTGTAATTACAGTGCATCAGAGCAGGCATCCTGCACATCTACAGCAGGGGCGGGTGATTATTTTGGGCAGAGGGCTGCTTACTGAGTTTTGGCAAGCCATTGAGGGCCACATGATAGGCAGCCAGGGGCAGATAAATATTAATTTTCTAAATTTTTTAGGGGCCCTGCAGGCCACATAGAATGGCCTGGAGGGCCACATCCAGCCCCTGGCCTGCATTTTACCCACCCCTGATCTACAGGCATCCATTCATTCTGATTCCATTCAGTAGAGGTCAGTGCTTTATGCATAAAGAAGCACAAATACAAGTTGACCGGGCAATGCCAAGTGCCAAGCTATTTGCATTATAGCACATGACTTGTCTTGGGAAAAGCAAAAGGAATGCAACGGGGTCTTTCAGATGGACCCAAACACTGTCGAACAATACGTAGATGCTTCATCCTGTCTGAACACCTGAGGTTTTCAGCCTTGTTGCTTTCTCCCAAACAAGATTGACCTACAATGCCTGGGACAGCTGTATTTTATAGGCTTACCTCTGTCAGCTCCACATTAGCCGGGTCTCCAAGAATGGTACCATCTGGCTGCTTGTAACCAGCATAGCGGATGAGCTGGGTGTTCCAGATTCTGAAGTCATGCTTTCCATCTGTCCTTTGGGGGAATATAGTGATAGCAGACCTGAAAGGACCAGGCAGTGCTGGCATTAGTATCATGAAGGATTACAGTTGCAAGGGTGGGTGGTCACTGCCAAGGCTGGGAAATGTTGCATAAGAAGGTGGTAAGCCCTTGCCAGCATTTACAAAGCCTCAGCTGATACGCCCTCTGGCACCAAGTTTGTGCTTGTGAATGTGACCAGATGCAAACTAATCTCCATATTCTCCAGGAAAAGAAAAGTGTTCCTTTCCAACAGGTTTTCAACCACTATGATGAAGATGTTCCCACTGAGATGAATGGCCTTTTGCACAAGCAGGTGTAATATAGAGGCAGAGAGGCTGGAGGGAGAGCTCCATTTTGTGTGTAAATTCATCTCCCTTTAGCTACCTACTCTTCATGCCATTGTTTCATTAATCTATACACTGAACAAGTCACGGACGAATAAAAAGATGGGGGAAGGAGTTCATCTAGTGGTCAGGAAAGGAAGTGGTCATTCCAGCCCAGCAGCAGTGTGGTGCAGTGGACCAGAAGTCAGTAGACCCAGGCTCTTCTCTAACCACTGACTTACTCTGTAACCCCAGACAGAATTATTTAATTTTCATAGATTTCGTAGACATTAGGGCTGGAAGGGACCTCGGGAGATCATCAAGTCCAGCCCCCCGCCCAAAGGGCAGGAAGTCAGCTGGGGTCATAGGATCCCAGCAAGGTAAGCATCCAATTTGCTCTTGAAGGTGTTCAATGTAGATGCTTGAACCACCTCCGATGGCAGGCTATTTCAGACCTTGGGGGCTCGGACAGTAAAGAAATTCTTCCTTATGTCCAGCCTGAAACAGTCTCACAGTAGTTTATGACCATTCGACCTTGTCAACCCTTGGGGCACTCTGCTGAACAAATGTTCCCCCAGATACTGGTGGTCACCCCGATAAACTTACAGGTGGCCATCAGATCACACCTGAGCCTGCGCTTTTCCAGGCTAAAGAGCCCCATGGCTCTCAGCCTGTCGTCGTAAGGTCTGTTTTCCTGACCTCTGATCATGTGCGTGGCTCTTCTCTGGACTCTCTCAAGCTTCTCCACATACTTTTTCAATTGTGGAGCCCAGAAGTGGATGTAGTACTCCAGCTGTGGCCTCACCAAGGCCGATTACAACAGGAGAATGACGTCCCTGGATTTGCTTGAGAAGCATCTATGGGTGCAAGCCAGAGTTTTGGTTGCTTTACTAGCTGCAGCATCGCATTGGAGGCTCATGTTCATCTTGTGGTCAATGATCACCCCCAAGTCTCTTTTTTCCATAGTGCTAGCCAGCGTAGCACTGCCCGGCCTATAAAGATGCTGCAGATTTCTCTTCCCAAGGTGGAGAACCTTGCATTTTTCGGTGTTAAACACCATCAGGTTCTCATTCGCCCATTTGCTGAACCTGTCCAGGTTAGCCTGGATCACTCGCCTGTCTTCTGGTGTGGATGCTTTGCCCCAAAGTTTGGTGTCATTGGCAAACTTGGCCAGTCCACTCCTGACTCCAATGTCCACATCATTAATGAAGATGTTGAACAATATGGGTCCAAGGACAGAGCCTTGGGGGACCCCACTGGTCACAGGACACCATGATGAGTGACTGGCATCAATTACAACCCTCTGGGTCCGACCACGGAGCCAATTTCCCAGCCAGCAGATGGTGGTAGACCCAAGGCCACAATTGGCCAGTTTCACCAAGAGGTGATCATGGGATACCAGATAGAAGGCTTGTTTGAAGTCAAGATATATGACATCAATCTCTTCTCCCTTGTCCAGGTCACCTGGTCATAGAAGGAAATGAGATTGGTCAAGCAAGACCTACCCGCAACAAACCTGTGCTGGCTGTCCCTCAGGATGTTGGCATTGGCCAGTCCATTAAGGATGGCCTCTTTAATAAACTTTTCTAAGACCTTCCCAGGGACAGAAGTCAAGCTGATGGGCCTATAGTTAGCCGGATCCACTTTCCTCCCTTTCTTGAAAATAGGCACCACATTGGCCTTCTTCCAGTCTTTGGGCACTACACCAGAGCACCAGGAGTTTTCAAAGATCCATGCCAGAGGCTGGGCTATGATGCTCGCCAGCTCCTTGAGTACCTGGGGGTGTAGATTGTCAGGGCCGGCTGACTTGAAGGTATCCAGCCTCTCAAGGTGTTCCTTCATGAAGTCAGCATTGATGGAGGGCAGGGGATCTCCCTCACCTGGATCTCCCTGTCCCGTGGTGGGCATGGGCTTCCCATGGGACTGATGAAAGACCAACGCAAAGTACCCATTTAATTGGCTGGCTTTTTCCTAGGCGTCAGTTGTCAGTTGTCCCTGCTAGTTCAGCAGGGGTCCAACGTTGCCCTTGCTTTTCCTCTGGCTCCCCACATATCTGAAAAAGGACTTTTATTGTCCTTGATGCTCAAAGCTAGGTGGAGTTCAGTTGCAGCCTTGGCTTTCCTGGTTTGTTCCCTGCAGGACTGGACCAGTGCAGAATAATCCTCCTTGGAGGTGACTCCCATCCTCCATCCTTTGTAGGCCTTTCTTTTTAGCCTCAGGAGGTCTGCTAGATCCATGGAGAGACAGGGGGGCTGCTATGCCCTCTTGCTGCCTTTCCTCCAAGATGGAATAGACTTAGCTTGCGCATTGAGGATTGCTCCCTTGAGGAGCAACCACTCTTCTTGAAGTCCCCTCCCCCTGGGGTCATGGCTCCTTAGGGCCTCACTGACAAGCCTCCTGAGCTTGTCAAAGTTGGCTTTCCTGAAGTCAAGGACTTCTGTGTTGCTGACTGACCTGCCAGCTTTATGGCAGATGGTGAAGGTGATCAGCTCATGGTTGCTGTCACCCAGTTTCCCATCTATCACTAAGTCGCCAATTAGGTCATCCCCAGTAGTCAGCACCAGGTCGAGCAGCACTTAACTTCTCAGTGTCTGGGTTCTCATCCATAAAATAGGAGCTAACAATATTCTTCTCCCTTGCCTATCATAAGCACAAGGTTTTCTTATAGTACTGATCCTTTGGACTCATTGTCCAGAGCATTTTTAAAACATAGTCATAGGTTTGAATGTTTACAGAAGTCAATGCCTGTACCCTGGCTGCCCCTGGGGCTACCCTTAGATGGAGAGTAGTTGAGGGGCAACACCTTTAGCTTGCACAAAAGTAACAGCATGAAGGTCAATTGAACTAGTGCACTTAAAGCATGCTAGCTTCTGTAGTCAACAGCACACAAAGGAGTGATGAGATGAGCATCCAGCCACCTCTCACTCTTAGCCCAAACCTCCAGATACCCAGTTAACAGCTGGGCCAACCAGGGAATGGTCTTTGGCATAAGTCCAGAGTTTGGCTTGCACTCATGGATGAGGTCATAGAGAAACACCTTAATCATTTTGCTTCTGCGCCCTTCTACTCAGATAGGTAGAAGAATTTAACTTCTTATATCTGCAAAGCCAAGAAAGGAACTGGCCCAAGAGGACATTCAGTTGTAGGCACGGGTTATTCACAAGTATGCTTTATCAAAGGGAGCTAATGAACTGGCCATATTCTGCAGAGGAAACTTCTTCAGTATGGAGAGACTGAACTCATTGTAAAACCTGCTGCACAAGATCCCACAGCCAGCAAGAAAGCCAGTTGCCATGCTTGGGCTGGTGGATCACAATCCACTTTCACAATACTGATTTGATGTTCTCAGGCTCAGGAATCAGTAGAGAACATTTCATTGTGCTATGACTACTGAAAGGAAGGGCAAGATCATCCAAAAGTAGGGATTAGGACTGCAGCAGAAACACACAGAACTAGCATTAAGGGGCCTGGAATCCTGATTCCTTCTCAGAAGGAGGACAAAAGGTTCCCATGGCATGAGACTGGAGTTGCTGGCCGGCAGGGAGTATTTCTCTTGCTCCAAGCTAAAAAGACAAACATGGCACAGATGATGGCATTGACAGTTCCTTCCAATTTGGATCTTGGCTCCCCTCCCCAGTCCCTTGTGCATCTCACCTGAGGTTCCCTTTGTTGGTGGCATATTTGATGTGGTTGCACATGTAATTGAACATCCCATGGGCTGTGGTACAGTCTCGGGCATCAAACACCTGAAAGAGTTGAAAGGAAGGAGCTGTAGAGCTCTCTCATTCTCAGATGAGCACATGTATCCTCTATGCCAGGGCTCAGAACTACAAACATAGCACAATGGAAAGCACTTTCTGGGGCTAAGGGTTTTACTTATCCATGGCTAGGTACCTATTTAGTGTCCGTCCCTGCTCCTGTAGTATGGGAGGACCTAATATATCAAGCCCTTTCTGCTCTGGGGAGCCAAATCCTGCAGAGGCCAAGACTGAAAGTATTTCAGTGTTTTCAACTTTCTATTGCTTCTAGCACCTTGCCCAGGCTGCCCAGCCATGGGCAGGTCCACCACCAAAAGCTACCACCAGCTTTGCTACTGCCATTAGTCTCTCCTAAAGTGAGACCCGAAGTGACATAAGCCAGGAAAGTGAGGGGTTGTGTCACTGGAGAATCTAGGACTGGGGTTCATTTTCAGAGCTTGCTCTGCTAGCCAGTGCTTTCATTTTTGTAGCCTGGCACATTTACTCTGCCATCAAACATTTAAGATAAAAGAAACAATATATCCAAGCTTCCCAGTGTAGGCGAGAGACTTGATTTCCTGTCTCCAGACCAGACCAAGGTTCAGTATGACAGTTTTATCTAGTCTATGAGCTGCTGCAAAGCTTTAGACAGCAGCTACAACCAAAATGCACAGGAGACAATTAATTCAAGTGATACCCTCAACCTTCAGGCAAAAGTGTATCAGGCCAAATTTATCCCGTGTGTGTTTACTTCACCAGAGATTAATTTGCCCACAATCCACTTTCACAATACTGATGCTGATTTGATGTTCTCAGGCTCAGGAATCAGTACAGAACATTTCACTGTGCTATGACTACTGAAAGGAGTCCCATGCCCTTCATCCAAGACAGAGCCACAGTTCTGGGTAAGTACCACATGGCATTCAGAGTCCCAAACCCAAAACACTGTGCAGTACAATAATATTGTCTTCAATTTGCTGTGTTGCAAATGAAGGCACCTCCTCTACAATTCAGGCAGCCTTTTACCAGACACGCATCTCTCCAGCTCAGGGTCATCAGAACAAAGCCCTGTGAAAGTCTGCTACACTCTTTGCATTTGCTGCCCAGAGCAGTATGCAATATGTCCATAGCAGCATGAGAAAAAGTTTGCCTCTTCCAAAGTATCTCCTAGGCTCACCAACAGGGTGTCCTTTTAAGGGCAACTTATTGTTTCTAGCCATAGAAGAACATGCTAACCTGCAGCTTGGACCACTGAATCCTGCCCACACAGCGTGATGCATTCCGCCAGGCATGCTTTGCTCCATAGATCAGCTCTGTGTCCCGCAGCTGATAGGTTTCTGTGGCTTCAATCTCCTTGGTCACTTCCTCCAGTCTTTCCATGTGAGCCTTGGAGCCAAACCTGAAAGCAGGAGGAAAGAAGTAAGTGGCAATCACCAATTCCAGTTCACTAGAGAGTGGATCTTTCTGGATTCCACTTGTGCACAAGGTTGTGCACACATGCACATGCATGCATGCATACACACACACATCCCAACAAGTATCTCTTTGGAATAAGATGGGAATGATCTTGAATTGGGGAGTCAACAGTTTCCACTGAGGCACAGAATAAGTGCTATGTGCCACACTACTGGAGGGAATACCATGGAAGAGAATCCCCATGACTGCATGAGGGTATTCTAACACTAAGACAGAGCACTACACATCATAGTCTTGTGTGTGTGACCCTGCTTGCATCCCCAGCTAACCACACTCACAGAGGACAGATGCAGGATGCTAGAGCCCCAGGGACTTCTAACACAGAGCAACACTATTAGTGGGGTCCATAGCTCCTTGTATTCTTGTGAAGCCAGCAGATTAAAAATGGACTAGCCACAGGGTACACATTCAGCTATGACATATAGAGCTAGTGGTATGCTGTTTCTTGCTCATCTCCATGCAGCAAAATTCAGTTGTGCATACAAGATTGCACCATGTTTTGACCAGAGGAAATATGAAATGTTATTGCTCTGCACATGTTAAATTAAGAAACCTTCTAATACTTACCTCTTTATGGAGGAATAGTATTGATCAATGAAATCCTTAGCCAAGAGAAGCAGCTCCTCTTTTGTCCTGGTATCTTCCTGCTTCCGGATATGCTGGGAAGGTGTCATTATTGAGCCCAGGCAGACCTGCTCTGTACACGCAGTGGCCTGAAGACAGAAGGGTGATATATGGACCTTAAGTTACTCAAGGCACCAGTGGCTACCCTGACTTGGCCAGTGGGTGGAGATCAGCTGCACTAAACAGGGGATGTCTCAGCTTGGGCACCCTTGACAATATTTCTAATATTTTTATTTTCATACTTATTTATTAGGATAGGACCCTGACCTCAGCATACGAGTCAGGGGTGTATCTTATGCTCCCTCACCTACCCTTCTGTCATGGACTACTGCGGTCTATAGAAGTCTTACCTAAGCCTGTTGTAGAGCTCTACACTCTCCTTTATGTCTCCAAAGATGGCTTCTATACTGTCCTCAGAGGAACCAACTTCCTGCCAGCATTAGACAATTCCTTCCATTTCAGCATCTGCCTTACATCCAGGCACTGGGAACTGCTGTAAAGCAACAGACCTTCCACCTCTGTAACTTCTCAAATCCAGGCCCTATGTTATATCTTTCCCCTTACTACTCTGTAGCTGTCCTACATTGATTATCCTACACTAAAGGGGGAGCCCTCTCCAAAACCTCCCCCCCCCCAAAATCTATATCCGACAACCTAGAAATCTGTGACTCAAACCACCCATGCCATACTCTTCACTGCTATAGGTGCAGTCATAGAATCTCTAAATTGGAAGATGGCTATGCAGTTTGAATGCATTTTAATCAGTCTTCACCCACTACACCAAGCTCAGAAACTGTTGGTTAAAACATTTATTCCTACTCACCATTGCTGTTTTTAGATGCAAAGTATCATGAAGCACTGAACCCGACTCCCAGTTCTTGATTTTAACAAACCTTGGGCACTTGGAAGGGCTTCCATTCACCACATTTTTTGTTGGAGACTGTCTCCCAGAGGGCGGTGGCTGGAAGGAAAAATAAAGTTGAAGTGTCTGGCTGTCATTCAGCAGCAAGTTCAGGAAAATATAGGACAATATATTCATTTCTTCATCATGGAGGTCTGGATTAAAATCCTAATTATAGCATAGACAAGATGAATTATGTGGTCTTGATCTCAATGCTCATGAAGATATGAATACTTCTAGGAAAGACTTGGTTAATATCTGATAATTACTCCAAGGGAATGAACAGAAGGAAGGCATCCTCTATAATACCAACCTTTCTTTCTGCTGCAAGAATGTAGAGCCAAAGATAAGCACACAAAAGAAATGAAAGGATTGCTAAATTATGTCCAGGTTGACTACTCCCAACTCATTCCCACTTCCCAAGTCCTCCTTCATAGTCTGTGTAGGTGCAGACCTACCACAATTGTGGGGAAAAATCTTACTGTGTGAGGACTGACATAGCAATGAATGCACATGGCCTGGAGGCAACTTGTAGGGACAAGATCCTGCTGCACATGCTTTGGCTACAATTGTTCAGATTTGCATCTAAGATTCTTTGGGTAAATTTTTTAACTTGTACATATGACACTGGAAAACCACAGTTCTAGTGACCGTCAGAGGAAGTCAGTTTCTGCTAACAAACTCCATCCAGTCATCAGCACGCATCTCATCTCAGAGTTTATCTTTCAGTGGAATGCACGGTGATGATTTCTGTGCAACCGTTTGGCATTCTAGAAGAGAGTCTGAACATTATGAAGGGACATATTTGGTCTGAAGCTAGAACAATGCATCCAACCCAACTTTTTCAAGTGTGGAGTTTGGTAGCTAAAGGATACCTCTATAGAACTAGATCTGAACCACCTCAACCTTTGAGAAAGTTCACATTTGGATTCAGACTTAGGATCTGAATTTTGTGACTCAGCTCTGCTCCAGTTTATACCAAGAATCAGGAAAAAAAATCCTGTATTTATCAATATCCACTTTGTAATCAGTGCAGAGATTCATGCTCCTTCTTGAACATGTGAGGAAGCCATGGCATGAGATCATACACCATAAAATGGCTATAGTGACACTAATTTGGCGTTCAGACATAACTAAAAGACTGAATAAGGAAGAGATGAGCCATGATGACAGCAACACTTGTTTCAGCACAACCAGCTTCATGGATGAGCAGATGAGAATGTGATGGATCCTATTTTAAGGACAAGCAGATTAAATATTTTAATCCAATGTTAATGGAAGTCTCTCTTTAAATAATCCAGTGACTTCAGATTGAGATGCTTCTCTCAGATTGGATTTATTTTCATGTCCACATTTAAATATAGAGAAAAAAAATCCTGTCTTTACTCTTCACTCACTCGACACAGCTGACAGGCCCGCTAGCTGTGGAGATAACTAGTGATGGACCCCCAGCCAGCAGTGCAAGCCACCAAAGAAAGGGCTTACATTCTAATGCTCACCAAGGACTCTACAGTCAGACATTTCAAGCTGAATCACCTTTTAAATCTGAAGTAGCAATTACAAGAGCTAGAGCTGTCTACCATGCTTTGTGTTTTGCAGACATATATCCAGTTCTGCTCTTGGTCATGCTGCCGAAAACCCCAAACAACTTTGCTCTTCTCCAGGTAACAACATCAGTTCTATACAGAACTGAGAGCAGTCTTTGCCCCTGGGTAGACTGCTATTTCACTTAGGAAAACAGCTCTTATTTTACAGAAGAACATAAGCCCTTACCAGATAACTGCAATACTGTCAAAGCCTTTTACTATATTTCCTATAGAGAAATGGTCAGGAATCATATCCAAGTACATTTACGAATACCCTTTCATGGCTTGGATTCCTTAGGTTGGCTAGATAACGGCAGAGCAAGATAGCTAGCCATGTTAGTCTGAAGTCAGGAGGAAGGCAGGGTAGATTTGTACTGTACAGACTAAATACATCAGAGATACATGACATAAGTTTTATAAGCAGAAGGCTTACTTCATCAGATAACGGGCACATCTACACAAGATGCTAAATATGAAGTAACCTAATACTACTGCTCAGTAGCATGTTACATCAAAAACAGTGCTAATACGCTACTGTGAAGTAGCATTAGACTACAGCGCAGTAGCGTCACTAAAAAGGCATGTGGTGATGCTACTGTACAGTAGCACTGGTTACAGCACATTGATTTAGTATTTTGTTACACAAGTACTAAACTTAATGCACAGTAACTACAGCACATTAATGAATGTATGGATGTGCCCACTGACAGTGATATTGGTAATGGCAGCCACAATACTACGTTGGTCAATTTAAAGTGACTCTTAAATAAAAATATCAGACCAAGCACTGGCTACCTTCTAATGACTACTACTACATACAACAGGAAGAAGGAAGCTACATAGGTTTATGATTTTAAATCATACTGTGTCCATAGATTCTGGATTCACCCTCTACAACTATGCTTGCTCTGCTATAGTGCCTGTGATCTGTGTATCTTGGTGGTCTGCATATCCAACTCCCACAATACTTGTGATGACTGTTTCTTAATGTCCCAGCTCCTATCACTTTGGGATTAGATGAGAATTTCTGGTTTCCCTTTCTCAAAAAACTATGTTTAGAGTCAAACATACTGGTACCTGCCTTTCCTTTGGATCAAACCTACAAGACTGAGAGGGGGACACTGGAGTGTGGGTACCTCAGTGTCTTCATATTCACTGCTCAGGCTTTTGTACCCTGGAAAAGTGTATCTAGCTTTGCTTTATCTTTTGAGTGAGAATTACATTCAGTGAGCTGATGTCTCACTTGGCATAATTCTATTGTCTTGCGAGACAGACAGATGCCTACTATTACTAGGTTTAGAGCTTTTGTCATTCCAGAAAACACCTTTACAAAGTGGTTCCCAAAGTTTCAGAATCTGAAAGCAAATAAAAAGAACCCCCAAAATTAACTGTAAAGTCTTATAATTTTTTAGTCCCATTTAAGGGACCAGGCTTATGATTGGTAGGGGCAGCAGCCTTCACGTGCATTTTTCAGCTAAGTTAGGCAACTTTAGGGCCAAGGCCAGGGCCAGGGCAACTGTTATATTCTCACTGAATTCAAATGGAGTGCACCACCATAACTGAAAAGCAAATTTGGCCATTTACAATCCCTGGGATCTTCACTCCATAAAAGCACATCAAAATGATGATTTCCCTATTTACTGGAAGCCTGTCATTCTCCTATCAAGGGGCTGCCAACAATGATGAACAACACACAAATACAAACAAGTTTCCTTTGTGTGTCCCTGCTGCTAGACAAATTGCTGCAAATTAGTAAATGCCCCAGGGATTACTATGAAAATTCATGCTTATTGAATGCAGGCAGCCCCCACGCTGAAACACCCTTGTGCCCCAGCCAGCTCGGTCAGCATCTACATGTGTGGTGCTGCAAAGTAAAACCTTCTCAGCAGGATAGTACTTGTATTTACAAGTACTACCCTGCTGCAGAGCTTATTACTTTACTCCAGCCTAATAGCCCTGCACAATGTAGATGCTGAGACTTCACTGCAGAGCTAATTAGTCTACTCCACAGTAAACATCTTGTGTAGACGTGCCCTGCTATTTCTAACCTAGTAAAGTACTCCTGGTATTCCCCAGATTCTTCACTGTTTTGTAAATCCAAGGCACTTGAGCTAAGTTCCACCAGCAAAGTGATGTTAGCTCAGGATGTGAAACATCACACATATATAGCTCTATTGGCCAACACCTGGTGTGTGGTTCTGCTGACAGGAAGAAGCTTTTGCTGTTCAGGGGATATGGTATAATTCTGGCAACAGAAAAGTCCCTTCTGCCAGTAAAGTTGCGTCTACACAAAGGGCCCAACCATCCTAGTGCAATCATTATAGTTAAATCAGCAGCAGCACTCCTGTAGTAGAGACATGGCCCCTGTCTTCAGAAGTGTCTAAACCAAACAACTGGCTACAAACATTAATAGACTTCAGGGTGTTTGAAACATGGATCCAAAAAATCTAGTGTGAGCCTGTCTCAGATGCTCAGTGTTGCATTTTCAAAGTTTCCCCTGTAGAAACTTTGCAGAGTGAGAAACTTAGGTGAGAGGCAGAGATTCATTATCTCTCACTGAGCAGGGAAAGATGTGTCCTGTGATCTCCTAGGCAATGGCACTAATGAGAGACTGAATTGTTTCGATTTGAAACTGCATACAGTGTGTCCATAAATGAACTGACAACCAAGAGAAAAGGGCAAAGTGCTCTAAGCCTGTCCACTCAGCCTTTCATTGGATTGCATTTTTGAAACCAAACAGTATCCATGGCTCTGTCAGAGCGGTTATATTCAATCCTTTTATGTTTTAATTAGGTAGCAGCAATATTAGTCACTCAAGAGCGGGGCAAATGGAGAGATTAATGTAGCAGTCAGGGGTGCGCATGCATTATGCAAAAGACTTTTACAATGGAGCATGTTGGTACTTATCATAAGTGTGCAGATTAGTGAGCCTTCTGACGTTGTTACATATGTATGCGAGAGTGCCATCCAGCCCCCTGTGTATTTGCTTTGCTTGGCTGGGCATCTGACAGGGAAAAAGTGGAGGTGGGTCATTGGTTTGTGCTAGCACAAACAGGCTGTACTTTAGGGAATATCTTTGAGAGCAGAGAAGGCTACAACCTTGTTCCCCTGAAATACTAAAGGAAGCCCCACTACCAGATGTATTTCATGGTGGGAGGGATGTGGAGAAGGGTAATCTAACCAAGGATGGGGGCTGGCTAACATGTTTTTATTCCCTGACAAACAGGTTCATGGAAACCATTGCAACTGTGCTGCAATACAGGGGTCTGTTAGAAGTGTGTGAGGGGCTGGACTGCCCCTAGTGGCTTGCAAGTCAGTGATATAAATTATATCCTTTGCCTCTATAATAGCCTATGGATCTGGGAGCAAAGTGCTCATGCTGGTTGTAGCTTTTCCCTCCTTTGCTTTACCCTGTAGTACAGGGTGATGGAGAATTAGACCCCATGGTTTTGATCTAAGATAGATTTGCCTCAGTTGATTATCCCCTCCATGTACAAGAAAGTTGAAAGCAAACAGACATAATTATTTCAGGGATTTAACAACAATTTATATATTTTACATCTTTCTAAGGCCATACAGTCCTGGGAAGTTGGAAACACAAATGGCTGTCTTCATTCTATGATGAATGAACACTGCCTCCTTGATTTTGTTGGGCTCTTTACAGGTGCTGGTAGTGATGATGGAAAGTTAAGTTAACTGGATGCAAATCAGTGAAGTCAATGTGCAGGGTACTGGGCTCTCGAAAGCCTCATTTGTGGAAAAGAAATAGAAGGGATGGTGTGACTACACAAAGGTCAGCAGTGAGACCCACACCCAATCTGCTTTGACAGCATTTCTGTACAAATGTTTTAATGTGTATTCACTTGTTTAATAAGCTACTCAACCAGGTCAATTTTTAAAAAATGTGCAAAAATCCCATGGTTAACCTTTGCCAAGCCAGGAACGAGATGTCGCCAGCATGATTGTAGTTGGTTCCAATGTAGAAGCAGTTCTCAAGGAGTGCAGTGGAACTCTTCAGGACAGTGACCATTCTGCTCTGTATTAACCCCACCACTCCATCCAGTAACTGCAACATGTCTTGGCTATGCCCCATGTAACACAGATCATTCAAATGAATGCTGCTCATTGCCACTACCCAGAGATGCTTCAAGATATAGGAGAGAAAGAAACATCTGTGGGGAAGATTTTAAAATCAGGTGGCAGCCAACAGCCAGTGATAAGGCCATGTACAGACAAGACGGCATGAGGCCCTACACTGGGAAGGATATACTTTGGCTGCATGCACACATTCAAATGACCTGGGAGAATTCTCCTGGGTTTGTTTTCCTGGTAGGAAAACTTACCCTGAGACACCTGAACAGATGTTCAAATGCAGAGTCCCTGAAGAGTCAAGAGTTTGTAGTGCTGATGCTGCACAGCCAAAGGGTTCCTGTGCACACATCTCAGCATGCTCTGCAGGCTCCATCAGTCTGTCTGGTGACAGATGGCAGCAGTGCACAGGGTAGCCCTGATTGGCTGACTCAGACCACTCAGGGGCAGCCTGCATCTCCCTGTAGCACAATGCGGGATGGTGAAGGGGGAGTGTTCTGCTTCCTGTTTGACTGGAGTACACTACATCCGAAGTGACACATATCTTATGGGGAAGGAGGCGGGGGGGGGGGAGGAGCAGAGCACCCTGGGATACTGAAGGATTGTGCTGTGACTTCTCTCAGAAGGGTAAAGTTGTATAGATATTCTCTCTGTCTCAGGAGAAACTCTAGTGAGAGCGATTTAACAGTGGTTGTTCCCAGGTTATTTTTTTCTCAGAGCAGTCATTTTTACCCTGGAAGAAAAATCCTAAACATCTGTATACTCGTGCTATCTTCTGGGAGAGCAATGACTCTCCCAAGAGGAACTAAATGCCTGTATGTGGCTTTTGATACAACCTCTCTCACTCATCCCTGCTCCCACCTAGTTCAGACCTGCTTGGCATAGTGTAAGTTTTAAGGCTGGCTAGAGCTGGGAAAGCAGTAAGTTTTTAGAGAAACCAAAGCCACCACCAAAGGAGGTTGTATAATGATATAGATAAGAAGGATAAAAGGAAAGCCAGAACATCTAGGGGGAAAAAATGAGTTTAATAGCAGCTTAAGACTAGGGATTTCAGCAGCACTAACATGGAAAGAAATTAAGCTCTGAATACAGGAGGTTATAGAATGCTTATAGTCACAGCTATACACATGCAATAAGCTTAGCAAAGCACATAAAAGACAGTGCTTTTACAGCCATGAGGGCAAGGACCAAAGCAATAACTTTAGCGGGGAGAGGACTGACAATACTTCTCACCTCCCATACATTAACCAAGGCAGCTTAGCTAAGTATAATATGGCCCTTGAGCTCAAGTCTCTGTGTCTTGATATTACATATAGAACATAGGTTAAAATCATCTGCATAGTTATAAGATCCAACTGCGCTATCTCACTCAACTACAGCTCCATAAAGCACAGATTTTCAGACTTTGAATTGAGTGACTTTCCTTCAGTCCAAACCAGACCCTTGAACCTCAGGATAGATCTGCATCTCCTTAATGTGCGCAACGCAGACAATAATGTTTTTGGGTGTTTTCCTTTATTTAAAAGCCTTTGTCACCTCCTTTTTAAAAGCATATTTAGAGACCTTGAATAATTAATCTTGCCCCATATGATGCACCCAACCCCAACCAATATTCTCACAGGTTGAGCTCATTAACATGCAGATTAGACATTTGTCTTTCACTCACAAGAGATGCCTAAGCACCCTGAGATAGTTAGAAAGGTAATAATGGCCCTGAACTTGTTGGAGTCCCAAAGTAATTTTACGCATTTGATTATTGTCTACCATGAACATTCAATGCAGCCCAAGGATGGGACACTGAGGACCTGGCAGAGAGTCAAGGCCCAGTTGTCTGAAATACCAAGCTCCTCAATCCCCTTCAGGTCAATGAGGGGGTTAAGGACATTATTCTCCTCATAGATAATGTTCAGCCTCTTGTAGAATCAGGTTCTCAAGGAGCGAGGGGTGTTTGGAGTAAGGGAGACCTTGTATACATGTGTGTTACAAAGACAGAAGCATAGAGATTATTTGAGAAAGAGTTATCCAATAGACAGGCATAGGGCTAGGGGATTAGAAACCCTTTTCTGGCCCTACTGGTATTTGCCCTTGTATAGGCAAGATCCAGTATTAGAAGTCCCCAAGTACACATCTTGAAAAACAGATTGTAAATACTTTTAAATATTTATGTATAAAAAGTTCCCATAAATATACAGCAAAACGTAATTCCCTGGAAGGCACACAGAGGAATATTGGTCTTAATCAAGATCTTTAAAGTGTTTTTAGGCAAGTCATGTCATCTCCCACCAGTGCCGGATGATGATAAGGTAGATCAGGGACAGCATGGCTTTGCTGGGTTTTGAATTTTTATTGTAAACAGTTTAGAGCAACATCATCCTACATGGGAATTAGGCCTGGGCGAAGCGGCTAGTATGCGCTTCAGATTTGGATTCAGCTGATTTGGAGGATGGTGATTCGATTTGTTGATTTGAATCGCTGTCCTGAATCGATTCAGCTGAATCACCCTGGCCCATCCCCCTAGCCCGGCAATGGCTGCCCCACACGCCCCAGCTCCCGGCACTTGGATAAAAAGCCCAGACTCAGCAGGTGCTGCCAGGCAGGGGGGTGACCCCCGCTGCCCCCCACTGCATGGGGGTCTCTCTATGAGCCCCCTAACCCTCCCAGCTCTCCCAGCCCCACCCCCCACAGCTCCGGCCCTTTAAGAAAAAAAGAAAAAACTTGAAAACCCTGGACTCACCGTTCCTGCCAGAGGGGGTTGATCCCCACTGCCCCATGCCATGTGGGGGACTCTTCCACAAACCCCCTGAAGCCCTGAGAGCACTGCAGGAGCAGTGAGTCCCAGGGCTTTTCTCTGTTTTTGTTTTTTCTTTCTTAAAGGGCCAGAGCCACGGGCAGCCATAGCGGGGCTGGGGTGGGGGGGGAGTGGGAGGGCTTGTGCAGAGCCCCCCACATAGCGTGGGGCAGTGGGAGGCAGCAGGAATTACCCCCTGCCCAGCAGCACCCAGTGAGCATTGGGCTTTTCTTTAAAGGGCTGGGAGCTGGGGCGGGTGGGGGTCAGGCAGGGCGGCTGGGGGAGCAGACAGGGGATGGGTCCTGGCAGGGGTCCCCCCATGGTCCCCTCCTCCCTCTCCCAGCTCTCCTCTCTGCCACCCCCTACTTTCCAGCTTGGAATGGCTGCAGCTTCCTGTTGCAGCCATCAGGGAGTGCCCGAATCATCTAAGCTCTCCAAACCTTTTCTCAAGATTCAGAGAGCTTTGAATCAATTCAGACCTTTTAATTGGTCCCCTGATTTGATTTGGATTCAGAGATTCGGCCACTGAATCGGGCTGAATTTCCTCCAAATCGAATCACCACCCAAAGCTTCACATAGCCCTAATGTGAATACTGTACCTTGTACAACGTTGGCTAATCCTGACTGGGATCCCATAAATAAGGACATACCATATTAATAAAAACCGAGCTGGGAAGAGTAGTCTGAAGCCAAGTGAGAAGGAAAATTCAGGTAGGGAAAGAAAGCACATCAACCCTTGCAAAGCAATCTCATAGGCCAGGGACAGACATTACACATAAACCAGTTTAAGTGATCAGAAACTGGTTTAAACCTGTAACAGAATGGACATTCAGTGCACATAAACCTGTTTCAAAATGGCTGAAACTGGTTTGCGATAAACCAGTTTATGCAATGTCTGTCCCAGAAACTTTGCCAGTTTGAATTAAACCAGATTCCCCCAGCATCCCAGCATGCTGTCTGAGTGTGGTTCCCTGCAGGACCCAGCAGGAGCAGGGGTCTGGCTAGAGGGGTTTAATCCCCACTCTCTGTTGCACTGGCAGGGACTCAAGCCAGGTCTGCCCACACTCCCCACTCGCTGCCGCAGCAGGGGGGCACCATGGCCCCTGAGGCCGAGAGGTGCAGGGAGCAGAGTTAGTTAGTTAGTTTCCCCTCTACCACACTGGCAGATGGGTGGCTCCCTGGCCAGAATAAGCCCCTGACTAGGTTGGACGCTGGAGGGAGAAGGAATAACCCTGCCCCTGCCCCCCACCCCCGGGCCCTGCTTGGCCATGCTCTGTCCCTGCCACTGCAGCAGGAGGAGGCAGGGCCCTTACTGGGGTGGCAGCCCCTGACACACTGCAGGGGAGAGCGAGCCCCTTCCTGGAGAGGGGCTGTGGGGGCTTGCCCGGTGCTGCCCCGGCCTAGTGCTGCCCCAGCCTGGTACCGCCATGCGTGGCCCGAGCCCACAGCTCAGCCCCTTACCAGGAAGGGGCTCGCTCTCCCCCACAGCATGACAGGGGCTTTTGTCCCCAGTAAGTGCCTGACTCTAGCACCCCCTGCAGCTAGCCTGAGCAACAGCAGGCATGTGCCCACATTGCCTCAGTCCAGAGAGCACATTTGTCCTGTTACAAACCAGTTCAGCGTAGGCAGGTTAGACTAACCTTCAAAGTTTGAATCGGTTCAGCCACTGGCTTTTTGAATGCCTGTCCCTAGCCTTAGAGAAGAGTTTGTACAGTGCAGATTGTTCTTAGCCAGGAAGAGGCATATGCCAGGGCCACTTTTATTTCAGGAACTTAGAGTCAAGACAAAGGCAATATCAAAGGCTCTCTGATTGTTTGCTTGATTGTGAACCTGTTTTTCCCCCTTGGGTTTTGTTCTTTACCATGTGATCTGCAGTGAATTAGAGCAAGGAGATGGGGCAAAGTGTTGAGTGCTGGGCTAGGCATCAGGAGTTCTCAATTTCCAACCTTGCTTGTGACACCTGTCCCATCTGAGAAATTAACCTAACCCAAAAAGTCCAGAAGCCATAATCTTCACTACCACATATCTGGTGTGATCCTACTGTCTTGGAGAAGATGAAAAGATTGCTTTCCTTCTTTGTCCTCTCTGCTCACCCAGGAATAATACATATTCAGCAAGGTGGTGTGAGAATGAATGGTTACTTGCAAAGTGCTAGGAGACAGATTAACATAGAAATATGCTGAGCAACATTTCTTAGCCCTCAGAGGGCATGTCCCCACAAGCAGGAGTGTGCTCTTGCATCAGCAAAAAAAGTAGCGGCACAAAATTGTGCTGCTATTTTTTGTCACTGCACATGCCCCTGCACGTGCGCTTTTGTATGTGGCAAAATACCCCACTTTGGGGAAACTCCCATTTCTCCTCTCCTTCTGGTTCCTGGTGTGCTGGAGGAGCTGGAGCAGAACTAGAGGAATGAGCCTCTGTGTCTGCCAGCACACTTTTTTTCATAGTTTTTTTTTGCTACCAGGATTTCCCGATAGCAAATTTTGCCCCCGTGTTGCAAATTTGCAGTGGCGGACACATTTTAACATGCCAGACATGCTGTTTGTGGCACCACAAAGAGGTCTGCAGTGCCACAAACTGCACATACTTGCATGCCTGGATCTGGCCAGGAAGCGCTATGTTCCGTTGTGGAGTTTTTAAAGCTGGAGCTAGGTCTGCTTTATCTTTAGGCACCACTCTGCACATTTCCTGGAAATCCTGTTTCATGCTAGCAAACAACCCACATTATGAAAGGGGCAGAACTCTGAACTGTGTGTACAAAGAAAACAGCTTTGGAGACTTGCACTCAGTGTGAGCTGCAGCTCCTCCACTGGAGCCAAGCACATAGGGCAGCACAGAAATTGGCTTCTGCACTTGATGGGCTGTAGCATCTTCTTGGTTGATTCCACTGAAATAAATGGGCCTGCCCTGGCAGAGATGACCGGGGAAGGGTGCGGGGCCCAAGGCAAATAAGCCTGTGCAGAGCCCAGACATGACAGCAGGGGGGTGGCAAGTGGCTGGATGCAAAGTCATTTCAGCTTTGCAGGGCCCCCAAAGCACGGAGTCTGGGACAGTTGCTCTGATTCGCTCCCTCACAGGGATGGTCCTGTGCACTGGGTTAACTGTACAGAATATGGCCACTTGTAGACACAGAGGTAATCACAACTGAACCATTGCTTTACTATGCTCAGAGAAGACTTGGGCATACTTTCCTGAAAATACTGCTCCTACATGGACTCAATCAAAAGGAACAGTTTAGGGCTCCTTATGCTCTGCTGACTTCCCCCTGTGTCAGCCCTAGTCAAGAAGCCATCTCACACATGGTCACAGCCTCAAAGAGACAGAAGCCTTATAATTGGTTTATTAATACAGGTATTAAGGAATACCACTCACTGTGCAGTAGCCCATCTGCAGTCCCTCTACTGCAGCACAGTATAGGCCTGCAAGAGCCTGAGCTCTCCTATCTTCCAGTGAAGTCCTTGAGGAGCTGTATCTGCTCCTCCAACATGCTCTTTTCTTCTGTATCCCTTCCAGGCTGGCACCTTTAAATGAAGCCCCATGCGCAAGCCAAACCTCTAATCTTCATCTAGCACCAGGCCTTTTCTACATGGAACTGTACTGTACATGAAAATCAGGCTGCAGCTCACCTGATGCTTGTTCCTTCACCAAGGGCACCCACAGGGAGCACAGCACTTACCTGTTCCTTTTCTGAGTAGGGATTGTTAAGGATGACAGGCATGTTGTTCTTGCCCCAGAGGTCATTGAAAACTCTGTCATTCTCCATTCCAGATGATAAGGGCTTCTGGGACTTGTTATCTGTTTCCCTGCAACTGAAGGGAAGGAACAGTAATTATTGACTTCACAGAAAAACGCTCAGCTTGTTCTCAGTCTCAGATTTCCCCACACTTACCCAACAAACAAAGCTAACCCATCTATGGCAAGGAAGAAGAACCCAGCCTGATGTGCCACTAGCATTCAACTCTGCTATCTCTGGTTAACTGGCTGGGTGGAGGATTTAACTTGCTCTAGACTACTTTCTGCAGGACTGGAAACTCAAAGCATTTGGGGAGGGAGGAAGGGACTAAACAAAACTCACCAAACCAGCCAAGAGGCTAAATCATCCTGATTTATCTCAACCACAAACAATAGGAATAGATTCACAGAAACAAATATAGTTCCTATAAACATCAGGGAATTGAAGTCCTCATTTGGCTAAGTTATAGAAGCAATAAATATGCAAAAGGCCAACACATTACACTTAACTGCATTTAAAATGTAAGAGTTTGCAAATTCAAGGATTAAAAAGTGCGTCAAGTATCATAGAAAACTCAGGACTTCTTATGGGAGGAGTATCTCGTGGTCATATTAACATGTGTTCATCCATCATAGGACAGCTCCATGCAGATAATACAAGCACAGCTGCTGATTCCTGATCCCAACCCCAGCACTACAGTGGACTCTTAAAGTGGTTCTATTGCAGTGTTAGGGCTGGGACTGACCATCAGCAGTGGCACTGCATGGGACCCTTGAACTGGCTCCCAGTGTGATGCCAGAGCTGAGACCAACAATCAGCATGCTTCACATTAGAAATTTTGTCAGCAATCACTTTAGAAATTGTAGTAAGCATTACCATGCGACTGCTCAGAACACATTCGAACTTTGAACGCAGTACAGTAATGCTCACTATAATCTATACAAAACAGGTGATGTGTCCCATGTGACAAAGCCCTTACCCTTACAGCTTTGCTTTCTGAGAAAAACTACACTGAACCCTAATGACTCACTACCAGAAGACCCACCATCAACCAGCACAGGAACCGAGCCAACATAAGTAATATCTTGTTATAGTTATGTATTAGGCTTTCTATCCCCCTACACACTTCCTTAAGCACTCTACTGTACAAAAGAATAAGAACAAAAGTGACACAATAAGAACGTAATTAGAAATACACTCCTTCAATATACAAGCACTTCAAAACAAAATAGAAGCACTGGCAAAAAGGAGATGAAAGATAGGTCTGCTAGGGAATTTTCTAAAATGCCTTTGGGAATTAAAATCTCTGTTTTTCCCCCAAGTAGAGAAGATGAAAAATAAGCTGGGGAGCCAGGGATGGAGAATAAATTGTTTGTAGCCTCGAGCCCCAAAAGCATCCTATGCATGTGAATTCTACTGAGGACTACAGAGGTCCTCACATGTGTAAATTCAGTCAGGTTTTCAGGGCTGGACAATTACATTTGGGAAGAGGCGCTATAAAACAAACAGCATTGCTTTCGCTGTCTTTACTAGATCAAAACTAAAGTAATACAAAGAAATACTGCTTTAAAAATACACTGTTCTTAATTAATCCATGAATCTTATCCCCACAATATCTTACTGAGGAAATTTCTTCAATAGGGTTAAATACAGGTGTCCCAGCGGGTCCACACCCCCAAACAATGAAAGGTCAGATTCCACAATTGCATCAGTTAGGATACAATATTTGAATAAATTGTCCCTCGTGCTTCAGGAAATAAACTACCCACTTGTTGGCTGTGATTGGGAAGAAATTTCTTTTTTTTTTCTTTCTAACCCATTGCTTAGTTGCACATTGTTAGAGATTCCCAGATTACCAGACTACTTTTCTAGGGATTGTTCTTCTGATTTGCTCTGTTCATTTAATTTTTCCTTGAAAAACTCATCTTTATTCCCCTGAGAAAAACAAAGATCTGAAAGGTCTTCCAGCTGCAAACCTAGGCTTTTATCCAAAGCTCAGTGAAATCAGTGACAGGTTTTCTATTCACTGTAAGTGTGCTTTGGGTCAGGCTTTTAATTAGGAACACTGCATACAAAACATAAGGTGCCCTGTTCAGGTAGCCATTTCCATCTTAGAAACTAGGAAAATGCAGATAAAAAAATTAAGTTACGGGTTATTGTTCCCATGCAGGTGACTTCTGGTATAAATCAGATAAAAAACTTTATTGCCTGCCAGCTTGTTCTTTTATTCCAGTCACTAAGAGGTTCCTATTATGTTCATGGAGCAAAAAGTCTGAGGCCTCTGGCAGCCAAGTGACTTCACTGCTCTCCAGGGATATTTTCTAAACATTGGGTAGTCTCTGCCTGAAAGTCCCCTTTACATTTCAGAGCTTTCAAATCTGACAGACATTTCAACCAAATTTCAACAACTGCTCTCTCCCATCTTTAGGAGGAGGGAACTGTTCTTTTCTTGGCTTCCATGTGCACTGTAAAAAGGTTTTGATCAGATAAAAGACATAACACAACCCAAAACTAATCTACTTCCTTCAGAGCCAAAGAAAACACACTCTAACCCTTTGATAACTCAAAAATAATGGTTATGTGCTACATACAGAATAACATATATATTAAACCCACTCTGATTGCTCTGTTCCCACTCCTGCATGTAGACTATGCTCTTCCTGTATGGGGGATAGGGCTGTGCAAAGCTTAGGGTAGCGATTCGATTCAGAGGAGATTCAGCCGATTCGGTGGCTGAATCTCCAAATTTGAATTGAATCAGGGGACCAATTTAAAGGTCCAAATCGATTCAAAGGTCTCCGAATCTTCAGAAAAGATTCGGAGAGCTTTGATGATTCGGGCAGTCCCTGGTGGACTCTGTGCTGGTAAGTAGGGGGCAGGGGAGAGGGGAAGGGACCATGGGGGGGACCCCTGCCAACCCCCCCTTAAAGGGCCGGAGCTGGCCCAGGTGGGGCACCTGTGGGGGGTCTGGGGGAGCGAGGGGGAGGGTCAGGGGGCTTGTGCAGAGCCCCCCATAGTGTGGGGCAGCAGGGATTGCCCCCCCACCCGCTGAGTCAGGGCTTTTGTTTTTTTATCAAATGCCGGGAGCTGGGGTGGGCAGGTCAGCCATTGCCAGGCTGGGAGAGGGGCAGGGGATGGGCCTGGCTGATTCGGAGATTTGGCAGCAGCTGAATCTGCGAATCAGATTTGCCCAAATTGAATTGGGACAGTGAATCGAATTACTCTCCCCCGAATTGGCTGAATCTGAATCCAGAGCGAATACTAGCCGCTTCGCACAGGACTAATGGGGGATTCATTATTTCTGTGGTACTGATTTCCCATTGCATAGACACCTCTGAGACTGTATACATGAAATAAAACTCATGCCTTAGGAACACAATGCAAGCACTCTTCAGAGCATGGATTGCCCTTATCTCAGTTATCTTTTCTGTCCTAATTTCTGTAACAAAAGAACATCCTCAGTCTTTGCAACACAGCTTAGAAGTAGGGAATTACTATGATCTACATTTCACACATGGAGATCTGAGGCACAGAATACACAATGTAGTACCATACAGATACCCACATTGTAAGAAGCAGGGTCTATTCATCCAGATGAAGCACTGTGTAGATGCAACAGTACTGCTATTGGTGCCTGAGTTAGCTTAGGTATTGAGAACTGTATTATGCAAACCAGAGGTTCTCAATCTTGTTAGACTCAAGACACCACTCAGAAAAAAAACACTTCCACTTGTTTTTTGACAACAGAAAAATAATAGAGCAATTCTCCTGTTGCACAGGAAGCAGAAAGACTGCAACAGGACAGATGTTGACAGTATGGATTCCTATTTGAAATCTCTGGGTTTAGTATCCTGGGAATTATGTTGCATACCCAATAGTGCTAATGATGTGTGGCACTGCACAGTATCCTTAAAAGGATCTCATGACACCCCAGGATGCTGCAGCACTCTGGTTGAGCAGTGTGATATACTCAGTCAGAGATCAAGGCTTAGTTTACACTTAAAGGTTTCTGGGTATAGTTATCATGGTGAGAAACATAAAAATAGTGAAATAATAACAACATAATAAAATATAAAATAATAATAATAAAAAAATAATAATACAACCATACCCCTACTGACACAGCTCTGGAGGTAAACTTCATATAGACACACTTTTCTTGGAAAATGCCCTCACAAAAATATCCTTACTCAGGAAGCCGTCTGAAGCTATTCTAACAAAGGAACTTCCTTGGTGATTTACTGGAGGGAGGTGGGGAGCAGGAGTAGGTTGCCCAGATAGTCGGGGGGTAGAACAATCAAACCTTTTAAAAACAGATAGGGTCTCAGCCCCAAATTCACAAAAGTATGTAGGGAACAAACCCCTCTGTATGATTTCAATGGGAATTAGGTGTCTGGGAGTATCTGAGCTTCAGTCACTTGCTCAGCATCACACTGGAAGTCTGAGCTGAACTCCAGGGATTTTCAGAGTCTTAGGTTAAGTGCCTCAATCTTTGATCCATTATTCCTCTGTGTGTATGTGCATGTGTGCATGTATGCACACAAGTGTTATTAACAATGAACCCCTTCGCCCCTTTTTGAGGCTTATATTGCTGTTATTATTTATTTGCATTAAACCTCCATACCTAGAGGTCTTGACCAGAACTGGACCCTGCTAGTGTACAAACACAGAGAGATGCGATTCCTGACCTACAAGTAGAGAGAGATGCAATCCCTGCTCCAAAGGTCTTACAATTTAAATAGACAAGACAGACAAAGCATGAGAAAGGAAAGCAGCACAGAGATTTCAATGAACCTGCTGCCTAAGGCAGATCAGCTGCAGGCCTGTGAAAAGGATTTGGAGGTAAAATGCTGCCCCACTGAAGTCAATGGGAGTTTTCCTGTTGACATAAGTGGTGCCAGGACTTTGTTCCAGACCTTTAAATCCCAGTCCAGTACCCTATTCATATGACTGCCATGCAAATGAACAACACACTGACTTGTGCACAGAATCATATGCTTTGTACTGACAAACACTGTAATATCCTCATTATACTTCAAACAGCCAAAACAGTCTTGGAATGTCTAAATACTGCTAGAGATTAATATTAAACACCACATATAATGTTGCTGCATCCTATCCCTCTCCTAAGCCAAGCTGCTAAGAAAAATCACAGCTAATACACACACTTCTCAACCACAGTCCTGTCATGAGAACCCCCTGGTAGTGGCACCCTGGAGATAGATGCTGCTGCCACCAGGCAGAACTGCACCGCATGACCCTTTTTTCAGGAAGCATGCTGGATCGGAACTAGGAAGATCTGCAGCAGAAATGGCATGCCTTCACCCACATCTGATAAGCCTCCTAAAATCAGAGGTATGCAAGACATTGCAGGACAGTTCCACCTGCCCCATGTGCTTCTGTTTTTTGGAGATACTGTGAAGGACATGCTCCCACCACAAATGCTTCCTGATCCGGCTGTGAAGGAGGTGAGCAGCGGCGCAGTTCCACCTGGTCGCAGTGATGGTGGCAGTGGACTGATCATAATATAATTATAATAACCTAATCCATTGCTAATATAGTAATTAATAATAGAATTATTATGTGTATATTATAGTATGCATAATATATTTACATTCATTTTTTATAATGGAATGCCACTATATTTTGAAAATTTTTGGTGGGGTGCCTTGAGAACACAAAGGCTGAGAACCACGGCTATACATGATCCATTGTTTAAATGATAAAGCAGTTGTGTACCCTCATACAGGTCAGATTTCCCAGTCTGACCATGGATAGGAGGAAGGGATGATGCAGTATTTGTCTCTCCTGGTCAGACAAGATGAGCTGATGTTACATTCTGGCTCTGCAGGCTGTATCCTGGCCAATGTTATGCCTCCCAGCTACCTATGGGCAGATCAGTCCCATGGTTCTCCAGGCTTCCCCAGCAGCAGGCTTTGGCTTCCTCTTGGCATTTCCAAGAAGCTGTCTCTTCACTCTTTCCAAATCCTACTATTCACTTCTCCTCTCCTTCCCATATGTGATATGTGTGTGTGGGGGAGCAATGGGAAGCACATGCCCCCCACATATTTCCGTGCCAACAATGGGGTATGGGGCTGCAGCCTGGCTGCAGCCAGTGCCTGGCAGCAGTGGGGATGGTGTCAGTGGCACAGAGTTATGCCCTCCCCTCCCCCCTGCCAACACTTATGTAGTGTCTATGCTCCCTCCCACAGCAAAAATCCTGAATTTGGAGAGTGTATGGTGGTATGTGAACCAGCATAACAACCAAGAACAGAGCTGGTGGGCACGTGAAACTGAGGGTATGCAAGCCCCGCTTTTAAATGACAAAAGCTGACAGACATCCTGTCCAGAGGAGGAACGCAGTCATGCACACAGAACCAATCAAGAGATCAAAAGTATCTTTTTGAATTCATTGGCATCTGACGTCATGAGAAAACTTCCTGCCTCGAGCTGGTAAAGGGGTGACATAGCCTCTCAGCTCAAATATGAGCTCAACAGGGCTGACTCCAGATAACAGATATTCTAGACAAGACTCAAAGATGACACAGAGCATATGTCTGCAGGAGCCCCACCTGACCCTGTTGTTTCCAGGAAGGTATATGCAAGCTCATCCAAGTGGCTGTTTGTTAGCATGTTGGAAGCTCAGCAGGTAATAAATTAGCAGCAGCAGCAAGTCTATTACCCCATATATAATCTCTTTGTCTACATACCATCAAAGCCATAAATATTGTATGTGTCAAGGGCATAGAAAAAGACCAGACACTCATCTGAACTCACACCCTCAAAGCCATAAATAGTGTATGTGCCAAGGGCATAGAAAAAGACCAGACACTCATCTGAACTCATTTGTACAGTCAGTTACCTTGTGCATTGCAAGTAGGAAGTGAATACCACAGCTTCACCCCTTCTCTTCATTCAGCACCAAGAACCTATCCAGAATCATCTAAGCAGGAGACCAAACAACTGTCTCATGGTAACAGCAAAGGACCATGATCATGGCTGAAAGAGTGGTTGATTTGAGGAGGAGACATTATAGCTGTTTTGAAATATCCAAAATGCTGCCATAAAGATGATGGAGAAAAGGTGGCTTTTTGTCTCAGAGACCAGGATACAAAGTAAATCTCAGGACAAGCTTCTTAACTATAAACAGGGGAACAATGGAACAAATCATCTAAGGGAAGATTGGAATCTCTTTCTTCCTCGAAGAGACTGGACAAGCATCTTCCTGGAATGATTTAGGAAAGGTGAATTAGTCTGGATGAGACATTAAAGACTGACATTAATCCTATCTCAGATCTCACTAGAGGTTAAAAAACAATTTGCTTAATTATGCAAATAATTGCATTTCATCCTACAGCCCCCTCTTTGTTTGCAGGTTCCGGCTGGGATGTAAAGAGAATGTGACAAGATTCTGCAAAACAGCCTGTTCTCATGAGGTTTCTAGCTTTGCATATCAGGTGTAAGAAATCTGGAGTGCGAGCTATGCAGCAAACCTTCCGAAGGAAGCATATCTGAGTGAGAGTCAGGAACACTTCCTTTCCTGTAGCCAAAAATATCCACAGATTTACTGTGTAGTTGTTAGCAAATTGCTACCCCTTTTCGTGCCTCACTTTCTCCATCTGCAACAGGAAAATAAAACTACTTTCCCACTTCTGTATGGCTGCATACAGATGTCACATCTGTCCCAGGGTAAACCATTTTAATCCCGGGACAGAGTGCAGTCATACAGACATCCATACCTATTGTCCTGGGATAACTCCTAAAAAAGTTTCCCAGATAAGAGGTAGTAACAGTTTATCCTGGAATACTGCAAAGCACATCTGTACAGTTATCCCAGGATTGCACTATTGAATCTATGGCAGAAAAGTGACACTGCATTCAGTCACTCACTAACTGCTGATTAGAAGAGTGATATGCGTACATCCCAATCCCAAGATGTGTTTGTTCCAAGACAAACACAGGTCCAAGT
Source organism: Crocodylus siamensis (assembly GCF_052110815.1). Lineage (NCBI taxonomy): Eukaryota > Metazoa > Chordata > Crocodylia > Crocodylidae > Crocodylus > Crocodylus siamensis. The sequence goes on from NC_143403.1 coordinate 53,181,583, forward strand.
TATCCAGGGACAAATGCAACATCTGTTCCTAGCCTAAAGTTCATTGAAATTCTTAGATAAAAGCCTTGGTGGCAGTGTATACAATGATGTTACCTGAACCAAGTCACCAGGAGTAGCATTTTCCAAAGCACCTAAAAGATTTATAAGCCTAAAATGTAATTTTAAATAACTCAAGAACTTAAGGCTGCCTATACATGTGCTCAGAGGGGGAGGGTGGAGGCATTTTAATTAGAACGGTTCTCAGGCAGCTGCTTTAATTAACACACCTCACTAATCACCTGTATTAAGCCTCCATGCATTTAAAAAAGGCCACAGGGTGCTTTATCTAAAACTAATTCAACAAGGTTTAGTTAAAGCACCCTGTGGCCATTTTTAAATGCAGGGGGGCTTAATACATGTGATGCTGTGACAACACAGCGGTGTTTTAATCAGAATGTCAATGAGCACATGTATTTGATTCTAAGTGACTTTGAAAATGTTACCCCAGATCTTTTGAAGTCTTGCACAGCTATCTAGAACCTAAGGGATCTTTGTCCATGGGGTCAGTTCTACTGATGTCATACTCACTGGTGTTAATACTTTAGCATGTTCATTTCAAGAACCTCTCTTTGTACAGGGATCCTATAGAACAGAATTTTGCTCTGCAAGTAGAAGTCATTCTAAAGCAGTGATTCTCAACTAGGGTGCTGCAAAATACTGTTAAGGGTGTTGTAGGGTGTCACACAATGTTAGCACTTTTAGGTGCACAAACACCTACACTTGATTCACAAGATAGACCAGAGATTTCAAGTAGGAACCCATAGTGTCCAAAACATTCTGGCTGGCTGTGGTCTGAGTTTGTTGCAACAGAAGAACTGCTCTATTATTTTTTTATACTCAAAAGATGAGTGAAGGCTAAAAGCTGGCATTTTCTGATTCTAACAAGGTTGAAAACCATGGTCCTAAAGTAACCTCTCTCGGAAGAGATGTAAAAATTTAGAGATGTATCACCCTCAGAAGAGTTTCTGGCTTAGAAGAGATGAAAAAGACACTGTTATCTTTTGACTAATTTGAGGATTTCACTGAGTTTAGCAAGATGAAGCAGAGCAGAAGCTGCATAGATAGTCCTCAGAGAGCTTTCTCCAGAGCCCTCCTGAAAAAAAAAATAATAGAAAAGTTGTTTTTCTGGGGAATACTCCTCTGAGTTTACTTGGCAGAAAGTTTTCTCAGATTTCTCATGCATGGATAAGAAAAATAACTAGCTTCTATAATCCCTGGTGGTCAATTTGGTTGAGTGGTTAAGGGGTTGGAGGTCTACACTCTTAATGGCATTGGTTCTGTTATCAAAAGTGGGCACATCTACACATGCACTTTAATGTGCAGTAGTCTACTTTACTGCACATTAAAGCATCATATTAAAAACCATGCTAATATGCTAATGCACAGTAAAAATAGGCTACTGTGTATTAAGCATCACTAAAAAAGTGTGCACTTTTGCTACGGACCATTAGAGCAGCCTAATGTGCCTTTTTTAGTACTTCACATTAGAGGTACTAAATTTAATGCACAATAGCAAAAGTGCATTAATGAACATGTAGACACATGATTGTATTTGCCCCAGCAGGTGAAATAAAAAAATACTAGCTATAGGAGTCTGTGCCAGTAAGAGCTGGGAGGAAAGCTATGTGCTTGCATGTGCTCGATTTTCTGAGCCATGGAAGAGAAGGACATTTTTTTCCCCACTGCAATTTGTCCTTGAGCATTGATGCAAGCCTTCCTCTAGCAAAATTCTGTACACCGTTCACGCATCATCAACTAACACAGGCCAAGATGGGGGTTGTATATGGCTCCCTCACCTTCACCCTCTGCCTGGTTTTCCTACATTCTCAGGTAGAAGTTCTTGGTGAATATCTTGGAGAAAATTACCTAGAATCTCCAATCACAGAAGTGTTAATTATGCAAACACCTGCACATGATTCACAGGATAAACCAGAGATTTCAATTAGAAATCCATTGTATCCAAAACAGTATGACCTGCTGTGGTTTGAGCGCTTTGCAACAGAACTGCTTTTTTTGTAGTCAGAAGATGAGTGAAAGCTAAGAGCTGGTATTTTCTGAAGGGTGCCTTGAGTCTAAAAAAAGTAGAGAAGCACTAGTCATGGCAATGTACAGTAAGTGGTAGCTAGAAAAACCTGCTACTGAGATTTTTTTTTGCTCTTTTGTTCAGAGCCAAGCCAAGGTCAGGATTCAGACAATCACCATCACTTGCATTTATGCACAGAGGCGGGACTAAGGACAAGCCAACATAGAAAGGGGATCATGTCATGTCCCAGTGAAACACAAACTGCCATGGGAAACAGAAGACAGTTGCTCAGAGCAGCATTGTGCAGTGGTTAAGGGAAGGAAGTGGAGAATGCCAAATCCAACTGAAACCAAAGGAGTTATTTAAAGATGCAGTAATCAAAGCTGGAACGGTACCAGCGTATTGTTGCCGTTCTCTCAGAAAGAACCAGGAGATTCTAACTGATCAAAGTAGGAACTGCTTTCTCACCAATAAAGGAACATTTAAAATGCACCAAATGTTAAGGTCTGGAAGCCTCACTAAGGAGTGCATCAAGCAGGAAGTTAAGTGTATCCAATGTCTTGGTGGATTAACAAACGATTTAACTGATGAGGCTGCTCTTAGCTGTTTATGAGTTGTACTATATTGTTAAGCTTTTATTACATACCCTGCAGGGGTTCTGAACACCCGCTATGCTAATGACAATGTTAGACATGGAGCTAGATCTTAAAGCCCTTACTGCCTGCAAACTCTCATGGATGTCAGTCAGGATTTGGCCAGTTTCAGATATTGCTTTATAAGTGTTCCCCCTCTGCTGTGTTTTTCCATAAATGAACAGCAACCTTTGACTTTCAGCCAAACTATCTTACTTAAATTAAGCAAGTTGATGAAAAAGAAAGGATTAAAATCAAGTCCCCCTGGAAGAGCTCACTGTCCATGCAGCTGTACCATTGCAATCTACTTTGAATAGTGTGTAAAAAAGGGCTAGCTGCCCCGAGAGAGAAAAATCCTGGAAAATTTCAAGGGCAGTGCAAATTAAACAAAAGGCAGAACTGCCAAGTTGCCGCACACCTGGGGAGCTGTCTGATCTTAAGCATCAGTTACACTCATTTTCTTCTATAGATATTGAACAAATTATGTGTTTGGCCCTGCTATCATGTGAATTATGAGGGGCTGCAATCTCATGACAACATTTGTTCCAGCTACTCTGTCTTTGTGGGCTAGGACTACCACATTTGATCTAAGCCTACAAGAGGCTGAGAAATTATTCTACTTGTGTTCAATATATTCTACCTTATCACTAGTGCCTTATGACTCACTAGATGTATATTTTCCTTTCAGCAGCCCAGTCAGTCAACAGACTGCATGTGAAATACATACTGACAGCCAACTTTCAGGTTTTTTCCTTATAGGCAAGACTGGGTTTTGATATATCTAAGAAATTGTTTGCTCTCCCTTTCCTAGGAATGCTGGATTCTCAGGGTATTTATTTTTGTGCTATTCTCTGTGGAACAGAGACCTCGTAACACTTTCAATTGTTCCTCATTTTCAATCAGTGAAACACTGTGAACTGAACCAGCCCAAAGGCTGAAGCATGGTTTTGCTGAGAGCTTGGCTATTACTCTCACTAGGACCTGGGATGCAATTCACACTTCTAACTCGGCCACAGCAAGCTCGTTCACTGATTCTCAACACGGGTGCCATGAGATCTTTTCAAGCATGCCAAGGGGTGGTTCCACAATGTTAGCAGTGGTAGGTACACACACACGATTCACAAGACAAATCCAGAGATTTCAAACAGGAATCCGTAGTGTTAAAGAGATTCTGACCTGTTGTGCTCTTTCTGCTTTCTCTGCAACAGAAAAGTTGCTCTATTATTTTTCTGTAGTCAAAAATGAGTGAAAACTAAAAGCTGGCATTTTCCAAGGGGTCCCTTGAGTCTAATGAGGGGTGAAATGAATCTAAAATGGTAAAGAACTACTGTCCTAATCAGAAAGCTAGGATTGGCTGCACATCTGTATTGAAGATGAAGTCTGCCTATGTTACAGGATCATAGGAAAGTAGGGCAGGAAGGGATCTTACAAGGTCATCTAGTCCAGTCCCCCTGAAGAATACATTAGGCATATATGTCCCATGTACAGGTCCAAAATTAAGTGCATTCTTAATCATAATGTGGTAGATTTACTTGAAAAGGTACAGGAAGGAAAGTGGACAGGAAGAAAAGAATAAATGTAACTTTTTAGAAAACTATAGAGCCTGTATGCTGCGGGTAGCCTTCAGCTTTCCCGCTTTTAGATCTGGTAAGGGACATTTCAGCAGAACCATTTTCCATTGGGCCATGCTATTCTAAGGAAATTAAAAGCCTTCCCCAAAACAGGATCACCATAGCCAGAATCCCAATTAAAAAAATAACTGTGTTAGGTAAAAGGAGAAGGTCTAATGATGTCAGATCATTTCACTTTAATATTTTTTGTAATGTAACAACAGAATATGTTTCGTTTTGAAGTGCCTGTTATTTCTATTTTTAAGTTATAACACAACATTTTAAAAAACCTCTCAAAATGTGAACGAAATATTTTGGATTGACCTATGACAATTAAAACAAAAAACAAAAAACTTCCTCAGAAAAGTACAAAATGTTCCTTTCCGACATAAGATAAACCAGTCTCAAAATCCATTACAGAATGACCTCCCAACCTTGGCCCAGGTCTCTCTCTAGCGCTAGTACTATTGTTTTTTGGGGAGAGGTTGGGGTGGGGTGTAGTATTACTGCTGTGGTTTTGCCTGCGTATTTATTTTATAGAATAAGTCTTAGAAAGAAAAAAAATAAAGAAATAAGAAAAGAGATGGGACATGACCACCCTCTTCATGCTGAGGGGCTAAACTAGAAAGAAATAGAGCAAGGTTAGTTGGCAATGAACAAACTGCATCCTATTTTTATCCAACAGCCTATAGAGGACCTCTTAGGCCCCTGGCACACACTCATTTGATGGTCCCACAAAGTCTCTATCCTAGGATATGTTAAATGCCCTGCTCCGCAACTTCTGGGAGCTATGGGGCAAGGCAGTCAACCGGCCAAGTTGCAGGGAGCCCCATGGCTCCCTTTAACCTGGCGTAAGAATGTGCCTTGTTCCTCAGCTGCAAGACAAGCCCCACGCTGGGTCATGGGGAGCTCCACAGCCCCGTCACCTGTACCCCGGTCCAGCTGAGCGCTTCTTGATTCAACACCCTGAGAACAGCCGGGTGCAGCCCCATGCAGGGCTGCACCACACAGTTGTCAGCCTGCCAGCTCAAGGGGAAAGGAAGCAATCAACCAAGCCCTGCCATACAGCTGATACCAGAGCTACTATCCCACACGTTCACTTTAAGGTGCAATGGAAACCAACCACAAAAATATCCCACATTTTGTGAAATATTTGTGTGCCTGTTTCCTCATTTTGTCACATCATTAACTGCCAGAACATGTGGCCAGGTTACTATTTATGGTGAGATTAACAGGTTAATTGCGTCTTAAGTGTAATGTCTGCCAGGGGCCTTAGATGCTTTCCTCATCATGGCTTTCTCCCCATGTAGTGACTGGCTGGATGGCATCTATCTTGGGCAATTCTTTTAGGTGAATACAGATCACTGATACTTGGGGTGCAGTAAAGTTATCTTCTGTCAGCTTAAACTTCTAGTTTTCCTTGCATTTAATCTTATGGGTAGGTCTAAATTCTCCAAGTTTCTCAATATTAATGCAAGGAAAATGCTCACTGATTTCAGAAAGATTTTGTCCTGAACAAGAACCCCAGTACTGGGCCCCCTGTGAAGAAGCACACTGCCAGATCGTTCCCTTTGTTCCAAAGGATCCCCTATGTTCTGCACATGGGAATTGTTTTATGGTAATGAAATGTTCTGAAGTGTACAGTGCCTGTTTAAACAGCACATGCAAGAGAAAAGCATGGTACTTGAATGAAACCACAAGCAAAACACAATTATTCATAGCAGAATGTACCCAGGGCCAGAACTCCTACTGAAAGAGAAAGTGCCATTGCATTGTTAATGTTGGTATGTAGTCTGGACCACCCATCTAGGTCTTCTCCAAAAGATGGCTTTCCAACACCACTGCCCTCGAACAGCATGCAGAAGCATACATTCAGTACCAATTCAAGCAAAGGAGTATCCTGTGCTGAAACCATTGGTATCTAGGATTTGCCTGGAGCTCTTCTATTCCAATTCTGACTAGGCTCAATGTCACTCACCTTGTATGATCTGAAGAAATCATAGCCAAGGTGTTACAGCTGTATCGAACTACTGCCTAACTATTTTATAACCATTTTTGACATCTACCACAGCAGCAGTCACAGCTAAGCTATTGTCTAGTACCACGGGCTTTGTACGCTTGTCCTTCAGACCAAACCATCTCTCACTATGGGTGCAGACACATAACACATTAACACTAGTTTGTATGCCAATGTAAATGCCATTGGTCTCTGGAGCAGACAGATACATAGCTCTTCCAAGGTGTCTGCCTACTATATCTCCACTAGGTGTCAGGTGAGTTAATAATAAGAGTTTCAGGTTGAGCAAATGGCTATTTGGGGATTAAATTGACTAGGGCTGTCAATGTATGACCTAGTCTCCAGCGGAATTTACACCAGCATATAAAATAAAATTGACTTTGAAGGACAGCATTAACTCGAAGCGTGACTTAAACCTTTGTAGGGCTGTGTGATGCATGTCCTGTGTAAAGATACCAGTGTAAAGACATTGTGTGCCCCCCACCCTATGATAAGGCCTTCTTAGTGCCCCAGCTCTGTTTTAGATTGAGCAGGTGGCCAAGGAAGGGGTTCATCTATCTTCAGTCCACTCTGCAGCTCTGCTTCAAGTCTCTAGAAGCACTTTTTGGCCCATAAAGCTGTTCTCTGATTTCCTTCTGTAATGTTACTGCTCTTTTAAAGTTAGTGGCCTCCTCTCTAGCAGTGAACCCCTCCCCTCTTAAGAACAGGGTTCCCAGCCTGAGAACATTCAAACAAGCCATAGTTTAAATCAAGCTGGCTGATACTATGAAGCTTCTGTCCTATGAACAATTTTATCCCAAAATGTGATGAATTGCCTAACGCTTCTTTTCAGAATTTCTTGAAACATTTTGATTGGCCCAAGGCAAATATTTTCTTTCAAGAAACACAAAAAGGTCAAAATCACTTTACATAAACTAAATGTCAACATGAGGTCATTTCCAAATGGGATGCGTTAGCATTTAAAAAAGGGAGAAGCTTTAAAAAAATGTTGAAATTGATACAATTAAGTAAAAAACAAAAATCAGGTTTGCGAAAACAATCTTCCAATGAAGCTTTTTCAGCCAGCAATATCTAAAAGCATTCATGCAACACACGACAAATTCCACTGTGGTCAATACATGGTGCTGTAGAATAGGGCAGTCCAAATAGCAGCCTGCAGGTTGCATGTGGCCCATGGGTGTTGAAATTGCAGCCTGTGAGTGGTTAAAATGCATGGCCCTAAAACTAAGAGGGTGAATGCCACTGCTGCTCCCCACCCCCCACCTTTTCCTGAAGCCAAATAATCTTCAGCTATAGTTGACCATCCACCTGAACAGCAGAGGAAAATGGGAGGTGAGCAGCAGTGTTCTCCCCCTGGGGTCCAAAGCCGCATCAATACAGCAGCTCTGGCACTTGCACCAATAAGCCAACCCACCTCCAGCAGTAGGGTGGCATCTGGCCTGCAAGAAGTCCCAATGTCTGGATCCAGCCTACGGGACTGAATGAGTTGGACATCCCTGCTGTAGAATGCAACCCAAGTTAGTGGGAGGGCTGAAGAGTAGGTCTACACTGCGCCCCCTCAGATCTCAAGAGCAGCCAAGGGAGGATGCTCCCCGAGCAGCTTCACTTCTGCATTCCAGGTTTGGTTGCAAGTGGGAACAGGTGAGAAGAGCATGATTAGGCCCACCTCCCCTTAGGACACACTGGGGATACCATGCAGACAAACCCAAAGAAGCCAGAAATATCTGAGGCCCTGGACCATGCCATTACTGTTTCTATTCCACAATGGTTCTTCTCATTCTTATATTAGTCCCTCAGCTGTTGCTGAGGTCTTAAGAGAGAGATTTTTAAATATTTCCTGAGGACGTCTGTGCATTTTTATTTGATCAGTAACTTAACAGTAACCTCTCTAATTTAACACTAACAAATTCCTGCTGGTCAAATGGAGGACTGCTTACAACAGACCTCATTAGGAATTGGATGTTGCTAGGCTTTTGGCATACAAGGGTCCTTAGCCCACTGCAGGTGATGCTCAGCATTTCATGGGATCGGGACTCCAGGAGAATAGAGCCAACTGTCTCTATCGCAGGGACCTGAAGCCAGTTTCCCATTCATCTCCATCCAGAGCTGATGGTTCTGCCTAAAGCCTGCTTGGATGAGCATGTTCTGAAGTCAGGTAAAGTCTACCGTGGAAGAGATTAGTAGAGCGACGTGGATTTGTTTTTTCTGCAGATAAATTCAAGGGTGGGGAGACCCAAATAAAAATGGAAAGCCTTTATCTAGAAACTAAATTTTCCATTCAGAAGTAGAAGTGCCTCATGCCTCAAGTCTCAAATTATGAGCTGGCCTCTGCATCCAGGATAAGCCTCTTTAGTGCAACACCATTTCCCTCTTAAAAAAACCCAGGCAAATCTCCCTCAGTGCCAGCAAACTTTGAGCTCCTGCCATTTCTCTCCCTCCCCACTGCCAGAGCTGGAGCTAGAGCCACTGAAGGGAAGGCACAGGTGCAGAGCCGATGGGACGATGAGGTGACCCCCAGCTCCATTCTGGCACCCTGCTACTACCCAGGCAGTACCTGGGGCTTGTGCCCCACTTGTCCACCCATTACTATATTACTGACTACATCACCCACTAATATCGAGTCAGGTAAGTTTAACTTTTTTGTGGACAGGCTGGGAAGCAGAAATAATATTGAGCTCATAAAGAGCATCTTTTGAAAAGAATGGCTGAGCCATTGGGTTCTCTTACTAGAGCCCTAGAGGTGCAAGCTTCAGCCCTTCTCTGGACTTGTGCTAGAGACCACTCCAGTCAATCCATCTATGAATACATATCTTGCCGTTTGGGAATTCTGTGAATAGGTACCTCGCCACTTGGGCTGGACACAAATCTTAGCCACATCATGCCCTTGTATGCTCTTGGCTCCAGAAGTCAGCACACCTTAATTATGACAGGCTGATGGGCTTGCTAGGATGAGGCAGATTATGAGTGACTGAGAAAACGCTTTTTACCCATGGAACTCAAAGCATCAGCACGAAGGTGGGGGTTAATAGCACTAGGCTACTTTTACAGATGGGGAAATAGATGCCCAGAATTTTTCCTAAAGTATACAGAAAATCAGTTACAGAACCAGGAATAAAACCAAATCCTACTCTACCACATGACTCCCTACGCCACCTTGCTAGCACAGGCAAATTAATGGATGGGCCAGCTGAGCACAAGCCCAGGGGCCTCTACCAGTTCAGGGCCCCGGGATCCTCATCACCAGGGAAGTGAAAGGCACAATTTTAAACTTGGTGCCAAGTTTAAAACCACAGCATTTGCTTTTGCTTCCCCGAGAGCTAGAAGCAGGGCCCCTCCACCGATGGGGCTGGAGAAGCCAGGGCTGGGGACGAGCTAGGAGAGCAGTACCACACTAGGTGAGGTGAGGGGAGGGCAGGGGAGGTGGGCAGGCTGGGTGGCGCTCTACCTGGGGAGGGAGGGGGCACATGCTGGGTTGGGAGAGCCATGCCCAACCTGGCGGGGGGGGGGGAGGGGTGGTTGGTTGGGGCTGGGCAGGGCTGGGCCGGGAGTACCGTGCCGCACTGTGCCTTTGCAGACAGTGGCACTGGGAGGGTCTTTGGGGCTATAGCCCCCCCCAATTCATCTTGGGTCCCCTGCAGCCGCCCCTCCCAGTGCTGCTGTCTGCCCACGGAGACACAGCTTGGCGCTCCCAGCCTGGCCCTCTGCCATCTGCATGGGTGCACGGGACAGCTGGGGAGCAAATCCCTGCAGATAAGTGTAATAGGGGCCGGGCAGGGAGAGAGACACGTGGCTCACATTGAGGAGGTGGGTATGGGGGAGGACTGCCTCTGTGTGATCGAGAGTGCTGGTGGGGAGGTGCTGTGAGAGGAAAGAGTGTGTGTGTGTGTCTGTCTGTACACCCGTGTGCATCTGTGCATGCGTGTGTTCATGGCAGGGAGAGTGTTTGTGTCTGTGTCCATGTGCAGAGAGCAAGAGTAGAGTGCACGTGCCTGTGCCTGTGTGTACATTTGGTCATAATGGAGGTGGGGAGCAGAGAGAAGAGGTGGGCATGTGCCCTCCCAGCCCAGCAGGGTCCATCCAGCCTCTCCCACCAGCACTAGGTAGGGAAGGGCCCCCCCCCCCCACAGTCCAGTTCTCATGGGGGCATGAGGTCTCTAATTCTGTGTTTGCTGTGTACACTTTAATCCACCTCTGCTTTCTAGCCCAGCCTTTGATGGAGTGTTACTTCCTCCTTCCATTTCCCTTCTCTTCCCATTCTCCCTTGCTCTAAATCTGACCCCATGAAACTCATTTGTCTCAAGTTACCAAAGCCAGCCCGTTGCACCAAATGTAAAAATTCATGGAGGGACCTACCAGTCCACCTGGATTTCTACGTCTCGTGTGTCTATCTTGGAGGGCGCCTCGCCATTGAGTTCCTTACTGCCGCTCTTCAGGAGGTCCAGGACTGGCTCTATTTCTTTCAGCAGTTCATTGTTTTCAACCCCACCATTCAGGCAAGGATTGGCACTGGCATCATCCTTTCCAGTCAAAGAGTCTTCACCTTTGGTGCTGGCAACCACACCATTGAGGTGCACAGGCTCTGTTTCTTGTCTGCTCTCTCTGGCCCAGGTTGAACTAATGGAGCCCATGGTGTGGTCTGTTCCTTGCTGCTGCTCTTTGCTGTGTATGCTTGGATTGGACAAGTCAACTGCCTTTGCACTTGGGCACAGGGGTCTAGTTACTCTAATGGTTTTTGGTGTTCCATCACCAGTAAAGGTGGTCTCCAGGTGAGTGGTGAAGCCCTCAGGGCCCCTCAAAATGAGAACCACATAGGTCTCAGAGGCTATGCTCCTCAGGATCTCCAGAGCACTCTCATAGTTCATGTCCACCAGGGGCCTGCCATTGACAGCCAGGATAATGTCCCCTGCCTGGATGAGGCCACTTTGCTCAGCTGCCCCTCCCCGGATTAGATCAGAGATGATCACAGGCGGCTTGCTGACACGCTCCTTCACCAGAAATCCAAGGCCCCCAACCTTGCGCTTGAACAGTCTCACTGAAATGACGTTGGGCTGTATCTGCTGCACACTGAATACATTTTCTTCCATTGTAGCCTTGGATCTTCTAGCCCAGGGCACAAGACCTTGAGACCAAACAAGAAGTAACTAGCCCACTGTGGCACAGAGATCAACAGTTGAGAATAGATCACTGTTTCTCTCTGCTTGTATTCTGGGCCAGGGAGGGGGCACTCTTTGCCTTTTGAACAATTTGCCTCGTAAACTTCTGTGGAGCATCAGTCATTACGCATCATTTCCAACTCTGTCTCCTGTAGCATAAGTTCATATATTTATTCATCCGTTCCTCACTCTTCTCTCTCTTATGTAATATAATGGAGCTAGAAGCCCAGGTAGCCTTCAATGGGAAAGCAAGAGCATGTCACAAACAGAAGGCTGGGCTGGAGGGAAGAGGCAGGGAACTAAGCATCTCTCAGCTGAACAGAAGCTCGGGGATAAACACTAGAAGGCCGATGTTGCAGCCGCCAACCATCTCTTGACCTTATGCTTTGGACTTGGTTCACTTCACAGACATCCCCACAGCTTAGTTTTTAGGTTTGGAATAGGCCTGGAGCTTCTTTATCTGTAAAGGAGAAGAAAGAGAAAAAAATGATGTTGCACAGAGCTCTGTACAGGCCCCATAAAGAGGTCTGCAAGTTGCAGACACTGAAATACATTAAATATGAAGCATGCCACACAGATATCATTCCCAAGAGTGTTTCAAAAGCAGGCTGTAGCCTGCAGTGGGGCTGATTCCATACTATTCATACTTCAGTTTATATATGGATGCTAAGCAAAATAGAGGAGAGTAACCCCAACTAACAGACATTTCTGTTACAGCGTTCTGACACTGCAGTACCCAACACTTGGTGCAAATTAGATTTATGGTCAAATCCTTAGCTGGCTCAGATTAGCATTGGTTCAATGAACTCAGTGGCACCATGTTGACTTACATAAGTTGACGCCCCACATTCTAAAAAGTATCTTCAAGAGCCAAAGTATCCCTGGCAGAGATGGCTGATTAGCGACCAGGAAGGGAGATAAATTCCACTAAGGGTAAGGGCATGTTCCCCATCCCCATCCCACCCCACATCTTGCTTTGTATCTGAATACCAAGTTGGAAAGGAAGTTTCAAAAGAAACGGTGAAAGTCATAAACAAAAATCAAATGATAAGGATCCACACTGGGTGGGAGCAGTTCTATACAGCTACCTCAAGTAACACCTTGCCCTAAACAGTCCCACAGAAGTCAGTGGAGCTACTTTAGAGCAAACCAGAGTTAGGGTGTTGTATCTTGTTCCTGATCCATTCCCTCCTGTGGCTGAGACAATTCAAACCCTGTAGAACAACTGCAAAAATAAACTGCTTCAACTTATGGTGAGTGGGCTTATGCAATATTCCTGTGTGCCCAGAGAAGCACTCTCTTGAACACATCTTGCTCTCCCACTACCCTTGAGAGCAGCCAAGAAGAGTTGTCCTTGGAGGGGCATGCCAGGCCTCAGCTAGAGCAGGTGGAAGAAGTACACTGGGGAGATCCCACCAGGTGCCAAGTAGAGATGCATGCAAATTATCTAGGTAATGTTTTCTAAAGCACCCGAAGTCCCACTGCCTGCAAGTGGGAATTAGGTTCTTAAGTACCAAAGTTTGTTTTGACAAAAGAATGGCAGTAGTTTAGTCACTTAGTGGCTTTAGAAAATGTTATCCCCCAGTGCCACATCCCAATCCATAGTTATTTTATTGCAACTAAAACCTGACTTTCAGAGGGACAATTTAGAGCAGGATCAACAGCCTAACATTTGGCCTGTTGTTCATGCTTCACTGAGTCTGCAGAATGGAGGCATTTATCATCTAAAGAAAATGGTCTCCTATCCCCCAGACTGTGCATGTTCTGAGCACTTGTATTCTGTACATGCCACATTCTCACTCAGCAGTTCTTCTTCCAAGCATATACGGAAAAGAGCAGGACACCAGCCAAACAGCAGCATGGTGGCTGGGTTCAGGCAACTTGTGCCCTTCTAACATGGAAAGCAGCATTTGCAGTTGGAATTGCCTGCATGCTGCAGGCAGGGGCAGGATCCCTCACACTCTAGATAAAGAAGGTAAATTGCTCTATAACCATGGGGGAAATGAGCACAGCACAGGGAAAACTAGTGTCATGAGAGTGACACCACACTGAGGCATCCTGGAGAGAGCAGGGCCCCAGTACAGTGCTCAAGAGACCAGGTGTCCCTGGGAGCAGAGTCCCACTGCACCATGAACCAGAAGCGTTCCTGCATGGGAACAACACTGAGAGAAGGCAGCAAGCTCACCACTGGCCTTCCCTCAGTCCCCAAAATTCACTAAGTAGTGGATCAGGCACTCAGCACTGTCACTTTCTCCTCTTGCTATATAAAGGACACTGACCCAAGGCAAACTCTCTACAAGGCTGAGTAATTCGTAGTTCCACCCAGACAGATGAAAAGGCAAAATGAAAGCATTGGCCATGACAGCATCAAGGGCCTCCTTAGCAGAACTTACACTGTACAAGAGTGGCTTTAAGTCCCCCTACTCTGCTGTGCAGCTCCAGTTCACACTACAGTGATGTGCAAAAGGTTAAAGCTGCGTGAATTTCACCACCCGACCAATGGGCAGGTTAGGGCAATTTCTCTGGTAGACACCCCATTTCCAAATGCTCCTAGAGTCAGACCCCAATCCAAAAGTTTCTCAAAACATTTCCAAAGAGCCAATATCTCACATTTCAAATGAGCCAACATGTACAACATATATATTTGAGGGGGAGGGAGAGAGGTTAATGGGGTGTTAATTTTTAGGGGAGATCCCCTCTCTGTCAGCTCTCCCTGGACATTTACCTTCCCACCCTCATTTCCAGCAACTGCATATGCTCAAGCTTTGTTTTTTCAAAGGTACCTAAAGGAATTAGGTGCCCAAATCCCACTGAAATCTAATAGAAGTTAGGCACCTATCTCCATTACTGGCAATGTCTTCTTCAAAAATCTCCATCTCAGCAATCCCAGCATGTATTTTAAGGATGGAATCTGGGTCTGCCAGGAATGCTGGCAAAGTGGTAGGTTGTTTGCAGAATGGTGGTAACTCCCTTTTTTACTGTGGAGGAAGCTAACAGGATAAGAAATCAATAGGTTCCCCTCTCCTTTTGCAGCCTACACCCCTACTGTGGTACTTCCCCAAGCACTGAGTTCATGCTGTGGTGACAGAAATACACACATACATACAAGTGTACAGCAACAAAGATTGCAGCCGAGGTGGAGGAATACTGGTTAAGGAAGAAATCTGTTATATTGCCTGCGCTTCTCTTCTGCTGTTGTAGTATCAAGCAGGCTCTACACACAAAGCACAGAACTGCAAAAGCACAAAGGAAAATAGCCAGACCAAGCTAAGGAAATAGGTTGGATAAACTAACAAGCAGCTGGAGTTCTCAGTAGTCCAGGGCAAAACTATTTCCATCCACTAGGGACCCTTGCTGGCATTTCACTGGGTTAAAAGCAACTTTTCTAACTACACAGGATGCACTAGGCTGAAGTCTGTACTAGGCCTGTGCGAGTAGGCAAGTATTCATTCTGGCTTCAGGTCCAGCTGCTTCGGATGTCAGCAATCGGATTGGTTTGCTGATTTGATCCAGACAGAGCGGCTCCGAAGCTTTGGTGCTGCCTCAGAGATGTGGCCATAGGCTATAATGGGGGATCACTGAAATATCTATGACTTTGTTGTGTTATCTCTGATTTGGGTGAAATGTGCAGAGGTGGTAGTTTCTGTGGAGAGCGTGAAGCTTGCCAAGTTTCAAGAAGATCAGTGCAGAGGTTTGGGGGAAACTGCACCCCAAATTCTGACTCTGTTATGTCTGTGTTATACCACAGGGAGGTGAAAACTGCAGGGGTGGTAGCCCCTGATGAGGCCATGAAGCCTGCCAAGTTTCAAGAAGATCAGCGCAGGGGTTTGGGGGAAACTGCATCTCAAGCTGCTGACAGACAAAACTCATGATGTAGGTGGGTGCTTGGGCGACTGCATCTGCCTTGCAGCACAGGGGCATAAAAGCTAGTGCAGGCCTGGGTGCTGGGCCCTTGCAGGCCACAAGGCCTGCAAGCTGTGTGCATCTTGCTGGGGGAGTCTGGCTTCTGGGGCTCTGCACCTCAAGCTGCTGACAGGCAAAACTTGTGATGTGGGTGGGTGACATTTTGTGTGTGTTAAGGCGTCCCCTTCAAGGCACTGGGGCCCCTGCACAACACAGAAGTGTGCCCCAGTGAGGCCTCCTCCTCCCCTACAGCCTCATGCCCAGTCTTCCACTTTATGTGACAACAGGTGAAATAACTTAGCTGGCTCAACACCAGTAGCATCAGCAGCAGCATCAAAGGTACCCAAACGGCACTGTCACAGAGCCTTTCTTTTTATAAAGGAATTGACAGCAAGAAGTAAAGATGTTGTGTTGTGGTGTGTTGGACATATGATGTTACTCATGGTGAATGACGGCTTATCTTGTGTTTTTATGTCTATATGTGTATTATGAAAAAAAGGAGTACTCAAAAAAAATGTATCTTTGGAAGCTTTAGGATTGAAAACCCATTTGTCAGGCTGAGGAAGTACCTGCAGTTGGTCCCGGATAGAAGGAATAGTAAAGAAGTCAGAGGCTGGCCTGGCCCACAATGCAGGCAAGAAAGCCAGACAGGGAAAATGGAAATGGAGGCATCACGGGGTGAGGGACAGGCTGGGGTGGGAGGTAGAGGGGGAAAGGGGGATGTAGCAGCACAGGTCAAAGTGCAGAGGTGCTTGGGGTGTCAGATGCAGGTGCAGGTCGCAGTGTGCCAGAACTCCACTGTCTAATCTATATTGAGTTCATGAGTTTCTGTACCTACTACCTAGGAGGCTGATGAAATGCAGTTCATAGGCCCAGCTCTGAAAAGTGGTTTGTACATTCAAACAAGCACCTAATCTCATCACCAGAACTGAAGCCAACTTCTTATAGCTCAAAACACAGAATCTGCCAACTAATCTCCAGTACCCCCACAAACTGCACACTAAAACCTATCAAAGACAACAAAACCCAACTACCTGTGGGTATTCCTCATGAAAAAAAACACTCTGCCTCCAGTCTCTCAGGCCTGATCCTGAAAGGGAACAAATTACAATGCAAACCACTTTTCAGAAGTGGGCAACTGTGGCCAGATCCTGCCACATCTGGATGCAGC
The DNA here is from genome assembly GCF_052110815.1 of Crocodylus siamensis. Classification (NCBI taxonomy): domain Eukaryota; kingdom Metazoa; phylum Chordata; order Crocodylia; family Crocodylidae; genus Crocodylus; species Crocodylus siamensis. Next base: position 53,198,131 of record NC_143403.1, read on the forward strand.
TTGCCCAGTAGGGCAAGGGGGTCGCAGTCCAGTGGGTCCACATCCCCAGTGAGATAGGTAGCCACTGAAGCATCGGCGCTACCTGCCAGAGGCTGGGGTCTGGTACATTTGGATCCCAGCATTGAAGCCATGCCCATGGCCCACATTGGTAATGGCTGGTGTGGAGGAGACTGGCTGGTGCTGGCGCCAGTGCTGGAAGTGCTGGCACAGGAAAGTGAATTCCCCTCTTCCACATCCCCTCACCTCTGCACTCTGGCCTCCCTGACTTTGTTCACCAGCACCTGCATCCAGTAACCAAGGGTTTTGGGGCTGCCAGTGCACATGCTCCCCTTCACCCTTGGGTCGCACATGCTCGCTATCATGTGGACTGCACTGGACCACAAGGGATCCAGCCATCTCCTGATGCCCTCCTTCAGCCGCCTCACCAGTGCTTGCACATCTGGTGGCAGCGGGTTGCCCCAGCCAGGAACACTGATCCGCTGGAACTTCTCCATTTGGTTCTCCAGTTCCCTCACTAGGGGGATCACCTGGCTGAGGAGGGCATCACCAGCACTAAGGGAGTTGGTGGCCTCGAGGAAGGACCTGAGGACCACCATGATGTGGGAGATGGTATCCCCCTCAGCTTTGTTCAGGGGGCTGCTGATCCCAACCTCCCCAAGCAAGGCCACCTCATGGATGGCCTTCTGTTGCTCCACCAACCTTTCGAGCATCAGGCATGTGGAGTTCCACCGAGTCTTCACATCCTCCATGATTTTGTGCTGCATGATGCTCAGCTCTGCCTGTTTCTCCCACAGCATCTTGCCCCCTTGATGCTGCGGTGGAAGTAGCCCGCTACCTTCCTGCATTTCAAAATCAGCTGGCTTGTAGCGGTACTGGGGGTGGTGCCATCACTGGAAGCCCTGTACCCCTCCAAGGCATCCCTCACTATTAGGTGCAGCCTATGTGCCACACAGTGGATGCCAACAAAGTTGGCATCACGGACAGCCTTCAGCATATTGGCCCTGTTGTTGGTGACTATGAACCCGTGGGTGAGCTTGGCCTGCCCAACAAGCCACCCCTGCACCATGTGGCTCATGGCCCCCATGATCTCCCTTGCCGCGTGGGACTCATCCAGCACCTCAGCTTTTAGTAGAGCACACCAACGGCCTGACTGATTGCACCAGTGCCCTGTGAGGGAGAGGTAGGTGTGATCATCATCCTAAGATGCTCCAGATGTTGGAGGTGAAGTGCAATGCTACCTGAAGCCCTGCCTTGCGCAGCTCCTCCCTTCAAGTACTCCCTGAATACCTCATACAGGGAGGGCACCACCACCCTGCTAAAGATGGTGCGTGCATGCAGGCACTTTGTAAAATGGGGCCAGAAGTGCTACGAACTGCCTGAACCCTGGTCGCTCAACTAGGGAGAAGGGCTGGCTATCCAGAGCAAGCATCTCCCCAATGCTCTGGGTGATTTTGCTCACCTTTGAACACCCCCTGCTTTTTGCCCACCTTTCCCCCACTGGTCCAGGGTGGCCTGCCTCAGCTTGGGGGGGAGGGGGGCTTTGGAGCAAGCAGGGGACTTCCCTTTCAGCATGCTCACACTAGTGCCAGGCTGAGCAGGAGAAGGGCAAGGGGATGCTGCCTCCTCATAGACACAGCAGCATCGCTGTGGTGGAAAAGTGTCTTGTGTCCTTTCCACAGCTTATGTGCTTTTGGCAGTGCTGGCATATGGCAAACCTGGGATCATCTGCCAGTTCAAAATGCTCCCACACTACACTACTCCCCCACTTCTAGGTCGAGGGTGAGGATCCTGCCTTTTCCCACTCCTCAGCAGGCAGAGGCTCAACAGCAGGAGGAGCTGCTTCAGCTGAGCCACTTGTCTCCACCACCTCAGCCTCCTCCGAGGTGCTGCTTTCCAGGGGAGACCTGGGTCTAGGGGAAATTTGATGGGTGTGGAGCGCAAACTCTGATTCCCCCTCAGTCCCCAGAATTGCTTGAGCCAGCGCGCTCAGTGTCCTTGGTTCCAGCTCCAGCTCCTCCTCTGGCAGTGGGGGGCTCATACTGAGAGATGAAATTGAGGTGGAGGAGGCAGTGATTCCACTGCTGGTGCCCACTCTCCACCGAGTAGAGGTGGTGCAGGGATGTCAGGTGCTCCCTGCTCCCACCTCCTGGCTTCCACTGGCAGCACCGATGTCATGGCTGCTCGGGAAGAGAATGCATCGGGGGGGGGGGGGGGGGGGCTTGCAGCTCTAGCTCTCCCCCGCCCCATCTCCCTCCCCTGCCAGAAGACCTGGCACCTGCCTTTCCAGCACACTTCATATTGATCTTTCCTGTGCTGCAAAACATCTGTGTGTGCGTGTCAATCCTTTTGTATTGCGTGTTTTATTCCCTTGGTTGCATGCGTGCACTGGCCTCTTCTTTGATTGCTTGCTTTAAAGTTATGTAAAAATTGTGTGCTGTCCTTCTGTCCATCTTTTTCTCCTATGAATATCTGATTTTTCTTTATATTCTGTGTCTGTCTGTGTGTGCAAGCAATCTGTGAGCTTCCCTGCACAGTGCTGGATCACACTGGCAGGGAAAACACAGCTTTCTTTTTTCAAAGTTTCAAAAAAGAAAAAAAAGAGAGCAAATATAAATTCAAAGAAATTAATTGAATAGTAATACTGATAGTAATTGAATAGAATAACTAAGCTAAGCAAAGCTAAATCCTACCCACTCCTTTCTAACACGAAAAAGGAGTGGGCAAATTCAACTGCTGAGTACAGCAAGCAAGCTGCAATGCATCAGTCTGAGAGTTCCTCTCTCACAGTTCCTGAGAGGAAATAAGCTGGAAAAAGACAGAGCAAGCCTCCAAACTTAGTCATCTCCCCAAACACGGGGCCCATGTGGGTGGGGTGGGGTGGGGAGCACTCTTTTCCTGTGAACAAGTCAGGCTGATTTCATAATATGCACAAGCCCTTAGTAATGATTTGTCTTCCTCGGTAGTCATTGGTGAACCCAGGGCAGAGGGGCTGAATCCCCCTTTAATTCCTGCTCCACCCAGAGTTCAAAAACAAATGCCTGGCAGTGGCAGCAGTATTTCTATCCAGGCAGCAACAAGGGAATCAGCTGAATCAATGGTTCACTATAATCAACCTTATTCCTTCTAAACTCTTCATTCCACAGATGTTAACAATTTTCTCTCCTTTTTAATGATCTTGACGTTTCACTAATCAACCTCTCCTATCTTCTGTGATTCTGCTGTCTGTTAGCTGTTCCTGGTAATGCAGCTCGCATTTCATAGCCATGAAGACTGTTTTTAACTCTAGCTAAAAAGATTAACTCAGGTGTGGAAATAACTTCCAGTGAAGCATTGCATATAATGTCAAGATGCTCAAGAAGGCTACATTTTGTTCTATGAATCTGCAAAAAAAAAAAGAGGAGGAATATATTTAATTCTAATGATTACAGGATTAATAAAACAATAGCTTTTGATATTTTTTGCCAAGTGTGTTGCATTTTTATAGACAGCGTATGATACAGCAAATTAATGAATGTTCCAATAAAGTTATATTTGTTTTTGCTTGCATCATACACTGTGTAATATAGTGCTAGGCCTCTGGCATATTAGTAAAGTCTTTAGCTTCTTTTTAACTGAAGAACTATAGAGATCATAAAATATATGATGAAGATGCACCACACCATCTGAATTCCCCTTTTTCAGAATCCTACATCTGGACATGTTGGTGGTAGGTGTGGAGATTAGCCAGAAACAAGTAAAATTCCACATCTTGTATATTGTGAACCAGAGATGTGACATGGGCTTCGCCTTTTGTGGCTCCGGGTACAGACAGGGAACTGGGGTAGATGTATGTGCAGCCCATCTAGGGCTCTCTCAAAAGCAAGAGGAAGAAACCAGGGACACAACTCCACAGAGGCAAGAGTTGTGAAGAGTATATTAAATTCTACAGGCCATAATCACAGAGAGCAGCCACTGATGTTTAAAGATGAAGGAGTACCAGAGAGGTCTCAAGTTTTTGCAGAATCCTGGGTCACATTTGTTGGAGTGGGATCAGATGCCATCCCTTGTACATTCATGGATTCTGGGGTCACATATTCACAGGGACTAAGGTCACAGGCTGTGCCTGCAGTGATTTAGGGTTTATGTTGGACTCCCAGCTGCTCTGTTGATGCCAACATCATTTTATTTTCTATGTATGGAAAATACCTTTCAAGCCCAGCAGCTTCCAGGACCAATACTTGAATTACAGGTGCAAATATTCAGCCTCCCCAATCTCCCTTTGGCATCTCCATTCTGTAGCTTCACCAGTGCCTGTGGTTTGGAGATGGCATCAGTAGACTAGCCTGGTAGGGTGCTTCCCTTCCACAGTGCCACTAGACAGAACTACTGCAGAAGAATGTCAAATTGTGCAAAGGACCAGCAATACAGCAGTATCTGGGGGTCCTATGGTAGGACACAGGGGTAGTTTCTCTTTCACCTTTTCATCCTCTAACCTCATTTGTCTCTGTCTCTTCCCTTGCTTCCTGGCCAAAAGCAATTACGGTAACAGCTGGCTTGCCAACAGCAGTGAAATCCAAACTACATCCTCTCCTCTCAAGTGGCCCAAGATATTTGCAAAGGCAGCCTCAACAGGCAGGTCTAGCATCCTCACATTGCATAGCATCTTTTTTCTTAATCTCTCTTCTCCACTCCAAGCATGTGTCCAATCAAAGATGCCACCCACCTAATTCCTGGACCATCACAGCTACAATATTACTTTGAGCCTACCATACATGGGAGACATAGAAATTAGCCATTTACAATGGAAAATCCACAGCCTAAAGAAAAAAGTAGCCTGATGAAGAAAGCAGTGTTTTTGAAAGCTTGCCTATGCAGCTGATCCAGTGAAAGATTCACTCACAGAAATTCTTGCCTCAGTTAGTTTTTATGCATTATGAACACTCTGAAAGGGGTATCAGCAGAAAGGGGGGTATGTGTAGAAAAGATGCACAATCAAATGTTGTGAGAGACTCTCCCTGCTCCTCTACTTAACAGCAATCTAAGCCAAGTATGGGCCTAATGAAAAGACATAAACCTTTATGTTTATAGACCCCTGCAGATTGGTGGTGACCAGAACCACATGAAAGGCCAGTTGAGAGAGAGGTTTCCATAACAATCTTGAGTCATTAATTTCTCTCTCTCCCTCACAAAGTGTCTCGTCACCATCTGCATGCATTTTGCAATAGGAAGGAGGCTTCTGGCTATTACTAGCAACAGAGGGATGGCAAATGCCTAGAGGAGGTCCATTGGCAATGGGATACATTTAAGAAGGATAAGAGAGAGCTTCCACTCCCAGGAGCTAAACAGAGGCATTTCCTTTGCTTTGCCTGACCTAGCTGGGATGCCTAGCTATAGGAAAGGGAGTCTTGCCTGCCTTACAGCAGGAACAGTGAAAACAAATAAGCTCTGATTCTGGGGAAGGGGAATGTGTAACTTCCATAGATCCTTCCACAGGCAACATGCAGGGGGGGCATGTGCCCCCCCCCAAGATTGGCCACTGCTGCCGGCTTCTGCAGGTGGTCACTGCTCACCACCCCGCTGTCGCCAGCTTCTGCGGGCAGTCACTACTTGCCACCCCTCCTCCCCCCAGTGCCTGCTTCTGCTGGTGGTTGCCACTCAACACGCTGATGACACTACTGGCTTCTGCAGTTGGTCACCGCTGAACCAGCTGCTATCCATCTACTCAGTGACAACAACAACAGTCCTACTTTGAGCCACTGCTCTGATGTATTTATTTCATAGTGGTGCTTGAGGTTATCCTCAAACTTGGCTCTGGTCATGGACTCCAGCCTGCTGCCCCGACCTCATTGGATTTTCACAGATTCACATCATCATTTCCAAGAGTGGAAGAGGAGTCCAGCCAATTATTTTGTCTACTGTGCAGGGCTAGCAAAAGTGATCCAAAATGCTTTCAACACATGGAAAATGAAGTCGTCATAATATCCAGTGAGGATCCAAACTACCAATTTGCTCACAATTCATTTTTCATTTATCAGCAGATATAAACAAGATTCTAAAATCTGTTTAAACATCATGTGAAAGCAGTTGTCAGGTTATTTGGAAAGGGGAATAACCCTGTTATTTGTCCTAATTTACACAGCGTAATCATGCTCAGCTTCTAAGCTCCTGTGGGTAGGGATGTCCTTTTGTTCTGCTTTTGCACAGTTTCTAAGTCTGGTTTCTGACTGGGTTTCTAGAAGTGCAGAGTCCCCACTGAGCCAAAAGAACCAGTCGGAGTGGGACACCTTTGTAAATATGAATATTTATTTGGGGTCATAATGTGACTTATTGGGTGTCACATTATTCTGAAGAGTGGACAGCAAGCTTTCACTGCCCATGAAATTCTTGTTTTGGGTGAAGAGGTGTCAGCCACTGCTATGTAAACATCCCCTGCCCTCATTGCAGAAAGCTATTTGAGAAACATGCCAGTATTTTGAGAGCATCATCATTTTACCCTTCAGGAAAGAAAGCAAGCTTAGAGGCTCTCCCTTCTCCCAACAGACCAATTTTCAGTGTTTTTCTACAGAACCAAGACACTTTATGGGGGAAAAAAGTATCAGTCTGATTCCTCTCAAACCCTTCCTGCTTTAAACATCTTGGTGCAGAGTTTAGGCAGGCCTGAGGATTGTGCTGACTTAGCACCCTGTAGCCCTGGAGGGGTCTCAAGCAGCCAGGGACAATTACCCACACAAACATGTCAGACTTGTCCTTAGTTTTCCCATTTTGGTACTTCCCTCACAGTCTATAGGCACCTTCGGCTGTATTCTGCTCTCACTCCCACTGGCTTTACAGGGAGGCAGCTTTGCTGCCCTCAGTAGAGAGGCTCATGGTTTACCCCAGCTGCAAGCAAGCACAGAAGCAAATCCTTCATGCCTTGTGACTCTCCTCTGGCCTCATCAGCATGTTTCCTAATGGAGTAGCAGGTGTCATTACATGGGTGTGGGAGGCTAGAGAGAGAAGACTATGCCACCTACACAGTACTCAGGGAAAGAATGGCCAAGCTACCAACTAGGAATCCACTTGTCAACACACAGCCATTATAAATATTTTCCTAGACACCCAAGAGCCCATTAGAGCCCATCACATGTCAATTAGCTGATGCATTTTTGCAGGGAGAAGTCAGAGTTTGGAATAGGAAACCCTGATCTCCAAGAGTAAGAGATAACAAACAGCTCCCGAAGCTGCAGGCAGCACAGATCACTTCATGCATTAGCTACAGTTCTGCAATCACAATATCCCTCCAATTCAGAGTATTTCCTAGCACATATAATTTTCTTCAGAGAAATCATTCTAATCTATTTTTAATTTCACACATACCCATACAATCACGTAGCTACAATAAGAAATGAGTTTGTGGAATATACCAAGGAGTCAGGCTGTGGGGGGCATATTCATGGAAAAGAGACCCCTTCCCCACCCCCACCACACACCATGAACAGTCTTCTAGCACCACTAGGGGATCCTGTGCTATTGAAGAGATGATGGTTCAGGTCCCATGACTGGTTCAGTTTTAGGCATATGAAATTCCCTCTCCAGCTTTGCTGGGTTTTTAGTTGTAGCTGTGTTGGCCTAAGGACAGACAGGCAAGATTCTTTGAGTGGATATGATATCTTGGTTGGTCTAATAAAAGATACCACATTCACTCAAAGAACAGTTCCTCTCCAGCTTTGCAATTTCAAGAGAGGGCAAGTAGCATCAACCACAATGAGATCTTGTGAGACACCAATACTTTCCTATTATGGCCTCTGATCGGTTCATTTTGTGTGGACATGAGATGCGCACAAGCTGCTATTGGTTCTCAGTCACTGAGCTAGACAAGGAAGTTGCACAGGTAAAACTGAAAGGAGGAAATGGCCCAGTGTTATTTGGACACCATGCCATTTTCATGACTGGAGAGGGATGGGGGGGCAGCAACATTTAAATACCATATTTTTGCAAATACAACATGCATCATTTTCTAAAATCCAGCTGCTAGAAGTCAGGGTGGTCATTTTAATTGAAGAAATATGGTAACAACAGTTTCTGCCCCTTAAGCCCCAAGCAGTGAAAGAGAAACTACCCGTGTCCTACCATAGGACCCCCAGATGCTGCTGCATTGCTGCTCCTTGGCACAGTTTGACATTCTTCTGCAGTAGTTCTGTGTAATGACACTGTTGCTGTGTAGTGGCAGCAGCCTCTAGAGGAAAGCAAAAGTAAAGCTACAGATACTTTAGGAAGGGCTCTCTAGCTGCCAGTCCTCTTCCTTCTTCCCACAGCCCTCCCCCAACCCATTCCAATTGAGGCCCTCAAGGAAAGATTTTTTTTGAAAGGCAGAATGATGGGAAAAAAAGTGCATATTTTATTCAGGAGCAACCTGTATGCAAAAAAAAAAAAAAAAAAAAAATCTTACATGCCACCTAAATTTAAGAAAGGTCTTTTGGGGGAGAACGTGTTTCAGAGAGAGAATGAAGTTGGTAGAAAGAATACCAGCACATAGTATAAGGAGCTGGCAGATGGCCTTTGAGCAATCTTTCTGGGCAAAGACAGCTTTCATGAGCATTTGCCAGTGGGTCTGACCGACTGACTGTGATGTTGGACAGCTCACATGACTTCTATCCCTTAGCTTCTCCTGCTGTAAGTTGCTGTACTTTCCTGTATAATTGTGAGGTCTCACAGATCCTTGTAAAGTACTTTGAGACTGTAAAAGGGACTGAGATAGAAAGGAGACTGCAGACAAGGGAGGCATTACAGAGGGCAGACCTATTAATATTATACCCATGGAGAATCCTCAGTAGGAAGCTCTGCCTAAAGAACAAGCAGGGTTTCCACAGCACCAGATCCCATGACTTCCCAGGACTTCTTCAGATCTCTCTTCTATCAGCTGAGGACAACAAACTTTGGATCAAAGTCAACTCATCCCACTCAACACAAAGCATTAAAAGGAGGCAGTTAAGTCTTAATGTACAGGGCAAAAATGTGCTGGAACAGTTTAATTTTTTTTTAAAGAATTATTACTGCAAATAAAAAATGATATAATCTGCAATTTTTTAAATCCAAGAGCTGTGGCTCAAATAAACAGTTAACATACTAGTAAAGCTATTGGAGGCCAAATCCTTTCCAGGATACTACTCACCTAATTGAGATGAGCAGGATTTTTTTTCCTGAATGCAGCATGTATGCTGCTTTGATCAATGATTTCTTTGGTTCCATATGAAAGCAACTAGTTTCAACAGGGAGCTAGACCAGTGTTTCCTGACCTTTTCCAGCCCAGGGCACACTTACATTAATATTTTTTTTCCGTGGCACACCTGTTAAGGCATTCCCCATCCTCATACCTATTGTAGCTCATCGCCATGACAAAATTTCACGGCACCCCTCTTCATTTCCGACAGCACGCTGGTTGGGAAACACTGAGCTAGACTGTACCTTCAGATTGTAGTCCCTGCTGTCCCCCATATTGTGAGTAACTGAGGGAAAGTCATTGAGTCTTTTTGTGCCTTTCCACCTGTAAAATGGAGTGATGGGCATTTTGCTGCCCCACAGGTGCTGTAGTGATCAGAACACAGAGTCATGATATTATGGTACTGGGAGCTGGAGAGATGCCCAAGATATGGATGTTCAATGGCAACACCTGCACACAAACTGCAGACTCTCACAAAAAAAAAATACTGTTCTTCACTAGTATGACTGTAAACTATACTGCAAAAGACAAGACTGGCAACACACACACATGCACCTTTATCCCCTCACCCCTGCACCCTATAAGGTTTGAATCAGATGGCACTGCTGTGGTTTCTGTACAGGGGGGTTTTGTGATCTGCTGGTGAGCAGACTGCTCTTTCTTCAGCAAAGAATAATGTCCTCAATAGCACAATTTGGCCTCATGTAAGAGTTAAATGTGAGGGAGGCAAAAGAATCAAACAGCTTTGAGGTCCTTTGTTTAAGAAATAGCAAATCCCTTGAAAACAGAAAAGTGTTTAGAGCTGCCAAGTAAAATTTCAACTAATAAACTCTACCGCACATAGTAAATTGGCTGATTGTATTTAAAAGTAAGGCAGAAGGCAAATCACTCCTGTATGGTCACATGCAACCCCCCACACACCCCCGTCATAATCTTGAGCTTGCTCTACGGTAGCATACAACAGGCCCCTGCCCCCAGCATTGGTACTCACTTTCCCCTTGCCCTCAAAAATCAGCAGAGTTCCACGCCCCTCCACCCCTCAGTCCCACTTACTTCAATAGCTTATAATTTTTTTTTTTATGTGCCAGCTTTAAATGAACAGTATTGTCTCATTTAATTAGTTTTTGTGGGATTTATGTTGTTAGACAAAGAGCCCCAGGGCTGATGGATTTATGCTGGTTTAATTTTTACAACCCAGGGAGCTTCAAGTGAATCTGATGAAGAGCAATGGATTGCAACATATGCAGTTACTGGAAACCTGTATGTTTGTGCATCTGAAAATGGAGTGCTGAAATGATTCACTGACAGGCATCCACACTCATGCCAACAACTCTGCTTTGCTTCAAAATAAAGGCAGTCGTACCTGCACAGCACCCAGTCCCTTTTACTTCCATGAATATATTTTTGCAACCCCAACAATTCATCTATTACAGCCTTGCAAAAGTTCACTCAGGGCAGGGTAAGCAATTAGTTTTTCACAGGAAAACAAAATATTGTGTTTTATTCCCCACCTATCCTTGATCAACACTGTTAAAGGTCATGTAAGTAGGCATTTGGACTAGACTGGTAAGCTTTACAAACAGTTTGGTAAGATGAACTTTACTTATGGATAAGTTAACAGGGCCAGCCTTACAGACTATGAAGTGCAGAGGAAAAGTCAGAAGGGCTCCCTTTAACACTGCATAATGCAAAGGTTGTTACTGCTATGAAGAAATACCCACAAATACCCATTTTAACCAGTTCACTAAGTATGAAAAACATTCCAATGTGCATCCGTGTCAGAGCTGGAAAAACGAATTTTGCATTGTGTGCGGCCACACCCAAAGCCTTTCTCCGCAAATTAAACAGACTATTTTACCACTGCCAACACTATGCATATTAATACCATGCTGCTGCATGCCTCTTAATATCAGGGATCAGTTCAGTATTTGGTTTGGCCATTGGCATTTTCTTGGTGTATCATAACACTTTCATTGCTGGACTTCCACCACACAAAATAAGAAAACCACTCGACTACCAGGTCCAAGTACTGCCATCCTTACTCAGGGATAGCTCCCATAGATTTTGATGGAGGGATTTAAACCTAACATCTTGCCTGCTCCTCCAGAAGTGTTTGGGACCCTCTGATAGCCTAACTTGGGTCATCCTACTGCACATGGCAGATGGGAAAAAAGAAAAAGAGCATTTATATTATGGAAGTACAGCACTGAGATCTGAGGGGATTTCCTGTGCCACTGGGTCACCATGGGCACTAAACTGTCTACTGCCATGGAAACATTTGGCTCCTTCATCTCCTTAGAACGGAGAGAAAGGAGGGAGAAGTTACAGAGTTCTTCTCCAGCCAGTGAATGTATCTGCCTTTGTGGACCAGCTGTATTGTCAACCAGAGCCCCAGGATGGATGGGAAATATTAATTATACCTTTTACCCCAATAGAGAAATTGGGGTTCAACCCAGATACTTTGCGAGAGAGACCCTCTGTACCTGTCAGCACAGCTGGTGTACTCATTGTGTATGCATCTCAAATGCCCATCACCAAGCAAACAGCTAATAAAACTGGTGCCTACTTTCCAACATAAATAAATCTGCGTTCATTTCCTAAGAAAATACATTAGCCTCTAATCAGTGCTTTGTTTTAAAAAATTAAAGCAATATGCTTTTCCAGAAGCCAGCACACCTCAGCTCATTCAAGTGGCACAGTTGTACATATTCAGTGTGAACTAATGTACATTTATGTAATTACTGTGACATGGTGTGTGTGTGTGTATATATATGAATCATCATCATTCAGTACATTTCCTGACAAAGCAACATCTAACCCAGTAAACCTGCTGGCAAAAACAGCTGGCTGTATATCATCTGCACAGTGTTCCTACACAGTCCCAATACAGTTGGTGGCAAATGTCCACCACCTAAGTATCCTATCTGCAACAGAAGCAGCATAGGTCCCCATACATAGACTTCACTTGTAGTAAAGTGAAATTTTCTCCCTTCCCCCAACCCTAGTATAAACTACAGTCATCTAAGCAGATTGAGGTGAATAAATTTTAATGTTGCCAAGACAACTATGTTGATAAATTTCCTTTTCTTAGATGATAGAAACAGTTCTTTAGAGTTTAAGGGCTGAACACATTTCAGTAACACGATCGCCATTCCCAGTTCACTGTTTCATACCAATTTTTTTTTTTGGCAACCAAGACGCAGTATTGAAACAGCTTTGACAAAACTGTCAATACTATCCTAGCCCCAACCTGAATTAGTGTTCTTATTAGGTCTGAGTCCATCTGTAGAACATAAATTTCATTGATAGCAATTTTCCAAATGGAATCAAATTATATTGGAGGCTCCAATTTGACAAATGGCTTTATGTTGATATGACAACAGTTTGTCTAAAACTACAACATAGATAGATAGATAGAAAACAAATAAGAAAATGACATTTGATATATGGCTTTGAAATCCAATCATGGCATGAGAAAGGAAGCATGTTTCTATTTAAAAAGTATAAAATTTCCAGCAAGTTGGCTCAGACTTTAATAGCTCCAATGTAACCAGAAGCGATAAAAATCAATGGCAGAAATCTTTGCTTAAGATGTTCCAGGGATAGAACTTCAGACTAATTTCAGAAAGGCCTGGAATTCTTTTTTTTCCATTTGCTCTACTGCTGACTCTCAAAAATCTTTCTAGCTCACTGTTAAATGTTCCTAATATAACAAGCTTGGGAGATAGGCAGCCCAATTAAGACACAAAATGGTAATAAACCTCATTGTCGCAGACTTTCATAAAGAATGACTCACATCACTATTTAAAATCCTCATAGAAATATCAAACTTCTTGGGGCATAAGCACTGGTTTCTTGGTTTGAAACACCGCCATTTGTCAAGAGAGTGGTACTAAGAACCTGTGCCCAGCTCCTTATGGAAAGCATTCCAGGCAGAGGAAATTCCCCCAAAATTCCACAGCCTATCTATTTCCACCTACCACTATTTCTATCAATCATTAAGGACATTAGCAAAACAGGGGTTCATACACACGATTTCCTCACACCTTCATTTATGCCAGAATATGGCTGGTATACGGTGCTGTCATTCAGATCTGGTTGCCTATATGCACTGGAATACATGATTATAAAACACACAGAGCAAAACAATTTAAGCCCTGAACCTGCAATTCTGTTCTTACCTTGGGGTTTTAGACTGCCACCCCTCATGGGAGCATCTGAGATCCTTCAATGCAAAAATCAATAGCAGCATTACAGTCCTGTGGGGCATTTCTGGCTCCTCTGTCTTTTTTGCGGCTGTAGCTCTACATTGGGAAGAGTTTGGATTTGGAAGGTTGGGTGTTTAGATTCTCTCTTTTATTGAGAGGGGTTGAAAAAGGGGTTTCAGTGCCGTAAGTATTATTCTTGTGGTAAAAAGATTTCTTGCTTGCACCAAGCAGACCATACTCAATGAGTAGTCCTAATGATTTTAGAGAACTAATCACCAGTGCCAAGGGCCAGATCCTACAGTAGCTGAAGTATGAAAAACCATTCCTACCAACTGTTGGATGCAACAAGCAGGACTGAGGCTTAGGAAACTTACTGTTCAACATGAGCAAGAGTGGCAGAATTATCTGTTCCTGCTGCTGCTTCTCCTCACCCTAATGCAAGAATCCTCCTTTTGCAAGATCAGTTTGGTTGATGCTGATGTGTGTAATATTGCAGAGGCAGGGAGTCCAGAGCAGCAGTAGCTACATTATTACATCTGGGACAGATCCTGTCCTGACAATCTGCTCCTGGTGGGTGGCCACAAGAAGCGAGTAACAGAGGAATCAAGAATCCTGGACTCTAACCTCAGCTGCGCTCTGTATCCCTGGACAGAAATCACTTAAGTACAAATTTTCAAGCACATACCTATTTGGATCCCGCAGTTTTGAGACATTTGATTTGGGAGAGAAATACTATCAAAGTCCACTCTTAGAATACTCTAAGCATGTACAACTCCATTCAAAGGCAGTGAGTATATGTCTATGAAGTGGGGTTAAAATTTCCCTCCCTCTCACAGGAGTATTAAAGCAAACTTTATAAACATTTAAGTAGGTACTGAGTTCTTAAAAGAAAAGGGACTGCAGAAAGGAAAGTTATCATCATAAACACACTCAGTCTTGTTATATATTCAGACAGTCAAACACTTCATGTCTAATCTGTTGGTATATAAACTGGGCTCATACAAATCCCTGCCTCTGTTAACATCTAGTCACAGGCACAGATTCAGAATATTTATACATTCTTATATTGGCACTTAGCCCTGCTTGCTTTTCAGCTCCTGTGTTACATTTAACCAGGTGTATTAGTATAGAAGTGTATTTTGCCCAGGTACAGTACATCTCATACTATCAAAGTCATTTACAACCAGCTAGTGGGAGCAAGTTTTACCCACAAAGATCTAGCAAAGACACTGGCTTATGAATCTTTCTTTTAAGGACATAACAACAAGTTTATTTCTGGATATCCATGAGTGATCAAATCTCACACATCAGTTTGATTTAATGCATGGATACAACAAACTTGGCATGACTAGAACAGCAGCAGTATGTTTTCAGTACGCATCTAGTCTCCAAGTGACTGGTTATTCTCCTTCTGTCTAGAGGTATTTCTTATGAGAAAGATATTGGTATCAACAAGGATTGGACAGCATTCTTTATATTTGGGAAAGGTAAATGCTAATCTATGCAAGCTGAGTTCATGTGACTTATCCGATACTATATATAGGTGTTTTCAGTCACTGATTTAGACATTTTTGGCAGATTTCCTAAGCCTTTATTCAGATCTACTACTGGCCTGAAATGAAATTTTTGAAATACATTAGCAATGAGGAACAAAACGGTATAGGGCCAGAACCTTCCCTGGGGTAAGTTGGCATAGCTCCATTGGCTTCAGGAGAGCTGTGCAGGTAAGGATCTGGCCTGCAGCCACTTTGCCTTAGTATTTCAGTCTAAGATGACATCTACTGTCTGTGGTCAAATAAGATGCATTATCAATTGAGTTAAATGGGAAAGATTTGTCAAGCTCTTGGGGACTCCTCACTCCCATCCTGATCATTTTGGACCTGTGCTGGTCCCCCCGATATGCGCATAGTTGTGTAGATTTGGGTTGCCTTCTGTCCCCTTATATAGTGTGTGGGGCAAGGGTGGAAGGAACAGTCATCGTATACATGAAGTCAGTGTATGCAAACCCTTATATACAGCTTAACAAAAGAAACCCCCCCACACACACACTACACATGTCTCTCTGTTCATGATATGCTTTAAAATGTACCTGATGATCCAAATAAAGAGATGTAGGGAGATGTATTTGACTCATTTATAAAAATAAACTCACTGAAATCGACTTTTAAGATTATGTAGCAAACCTAAGAGATTGCGCATTTGTATTTTGCCCTAATTCTCAGACTCATGTCCCCATACACCTCTTTATGAGTTGGCAATGCTTGTATGTTATGACTAAACACAAAAAATAAACTTTTTGGGCAGGAATTTTTCAAAGCACAAGTAGAATTAGGGCTAAGGGAAACATAAGCATCTCACTGACTGTTCTTTTCCAAGTCTCCTCCTTTATCTTCTGTTAATCTGTACAACACCACCTATTCTTATGCTTACAGCCTTATTCTGCCCCCACTAAAAATCATGGAGCACCTTTCCACTGACTTTAGTGGGAGGTGGACCAGCCCCTCAAGAATTCAACTGATAATGATCAAGTTCCCCGACAGTATTTCTTCCTGGCAGTCACAATTTGAAGGTACAGGAAGAAAATAAACATACATAGCTAATTGGTCAAAGCTTGCAGTGACATGCAGTGTTTCAGGTGGCAAAAATCCACTTTATGCCACTGACAGGGATGGAGCTAAACTGTTCCTCAGCCACCACCTGAAGATATGACCCTGACACACTAGCTACACCCTAAGCAACCAGGTAAAGCAGCTCGCTACTTTCTGGCTGTTTCCAAAAAGTAAAAGTGCAGTGTTTTCCCTGACTAGCTGGAGGTACATGATGTGTAGCCACTAAATGGAACTGCACTGAGTCACGCTATATGTGGGAAAAGCTGTTTACATCTCATTGATTCTGGCGATAACGAACTTCCTCTCTCTATTTCAAGTTTTGAGGTTGATTTTTCCAATTTCCCTGAGCCAACATAAACAAAAAAAAAAAAGTTGACTTCTCAGTTTCTTTGACCATAAACATCATTTAAACCCCCGTTTCTAGCCAGCTGGGGAAAGCAAGAGAAGCTGGCATCAAATCTAGGAAGAAAATCCTGAGAATTGTTTGATCTTATCTGCAGGGCTCAATGCCCGCAAATCACTGCATGGGGGAAGAAGCTTTTCCAAAATCTGAACCCATGTCTGCAGCCAAAATGTGCTTCTTTGATGGGCAGAACCCATCCCCCACATTTTTAGTTCACAGTCTTGAGCCTTAGGGGCACATCCACAGGCTGCTTCCAAATCCTGCGTCAGGAATGAGAGAGGTCCCCAATCTGGGCTGAAACAGTCCAGGCAAAGACAACCCAGGGAGTTCTTTGTGGGGAGAAAAGGGACACGGAGCCATTCTGGACGTGGCACAGAGCCTGAGATGTCTGTACCAGTTTGGGGAAACTGTGCTGCCTGAAGGGCACAGAGGAAGAATCTGATCATTGGGTGTAGAACTGGACTGAATGAAGTGTATCAATGCAAGGAGCTGATGGCTCCAGAGATGGAGTTGGCTCTTCTCTAAACATTTGGGAACAGGAATGAAGCGTGGAGGAATGGAAAAGAATAACCCATAAAAGCCAGAGCACAGCACAGCCCCTCTTCCTGACAATCCTGTGGGCTAACCCCACAGAGGAAGTGGAAAGTAGAGAAGGGGAAAGAGAGTGACCTAGCTGTTCAGCCTTACAAAAACCTGCTCCGGATCACTTAAGGGGACAGGAGAAACGGGTTCGGCAACAGTTAGCCATGGCTTCCCACTGTCCCAGGGACTGAGAAAGGGCTAGGGGTGCACTAGGCACGTGGGCGCTGCCTAGAGGGAGTCACCTGCAGACCCAGTGCGGAGCTCAAGGCTTCCCCTGTCACAGAAGTGGCTGCGGGAGCACCTGCCTGTGCGCCCCGGGGAAGGGCTACATACAAGCGCTTCAGTGGGTCCTCCTGGGACCTTCTCTCCCCTGCCGGGCCCGTGGCTGCCCTCTCAGCCCTGCCTTCTCCTCCTCTGCCTCACGGGCCTGCGCCCCGGCCGCGGCTCGCCGCTTCGCGGGGCCCCTGTTGGCAGGGCGGGGACAGGGAGCGCGCAGAGCTTTCAGCACCGCGGACAGGGCCCGGGAGCGGCCGCGGGCCCCCGCAACCGCCGACTCCCGCAGCGCCGGGGCCCCGCCGGCCGCGCCCGGCTCTCTCGCGCCAAGTTTCTGAGCGGGGAAACTGCGGGGAGGCGGCAGCGACGGGCCGCCGCAGCGCCCTCGCGGCCCCGAGGCGGGCGGCAGCGGGACAAGCCCGGGCGCGGGGGGCCGAGGGGGCGCGCCCGCCCGTCCGGGCAGAGCGGGAGGCGGGAGGGGCGCTGCACCGGGCCCGGCCCGAGCGCGGCTCGGCGCTGCTTTGCGCCCCGGCCCCGCGAGCCGCCGCGGCCGGGCCGGGCGGGCGCGTGGGGCAGCGCGAGCCGCGGGGACCCGCCGGGCCAGGGAAGAAACTTCCCAGGGGCGCGGCGCGGACGCGCTCCCGGGCCCCGGCCCGCCGCCCCAGCCGCCGCGCGGAGGGAGCCGGGGGCCCGCGCCCGCGCCGAGCTTGGCACCTACCTCCCCGCGCTCCCGGGCCCGCGCCCGCCCCCGCAGAAAAGTTTGCCGGGAGCCGGAGCCCGGCCCCCCGCGGCAGGGACACGCGGGCCGGGCGGCGCTGCCTTCTCCGCCGGCTGGAGGCGGCTCCGGAGCAGGCCTGCGGGGCTCCTCCTCGGAAAGGGAAAAGTTTGCTGCTGGGTAACAAATAGGGGAAGGAAGAAGCGAGGCGAGCGGGGCGGGGCAGGGGTCACTTACCTTCTCCGCAGCGCAGCTCCTGCCGTGAAGCCCCTCGGCCCGCGGCTCCGCGCGCACGCACACGCAGCGCTGTCCTGCTCACCGCGCAGCACGGGGAGCCCTGGTTTTGGCCTGCCCAAGGTGCATCCCCCTCCCTCTCTCTCTCCCTTCCCCCAAGAATTGGGGCTGGCTGCTCTGCGCTCCTGCCCGGCGGGAGGAATAAGTAGCTTTCCTCGCCCTCCCTCTCCTCTGTTTCTCCTCCCCTCCAGGCACTAAGTATCTCTTAGCTGGGAAGAGGGGAAAAAAGCAGTATAAATATGTAGGGACGGAGACCCGGTGACGAGCTCCGCTCGGGCCGTGAGGAGGACTTCATTGCTTAATGTGCCCCTTTTAGCCTGTCATCACTGAAACGAATTAGCTCGGCCGCCCAACCAGGGGGCTCCATGCGTGTGGAGCGAGACGCTGCAGCCCTCATTAGCAGACACTTGGTGCTCTGGAAAGCATACATCTTTTATATAACCTCATTTCCACCCCCCCCCCTGCCCCCCATCAGGGGGAGAGCAACAACAGCCACGTCGAACCACCCGACTGAAACTCCTTTTCCAATTAGGGAGCTATTCACAACTCCCCAGCCGCAGCCCCTCGGTGTACTTGTTGGGTGCACTTGGCCCTCGCGTCCAGCCAATACGCATTACATGCCCCTCTTGCAAAAGCAACGGGAGCTGCAAGTACAGGAGGAGAGGGGCAGAAAGAAGGTCCCAACACCTGTGTCCCAGACACACACCACCCACATTTCCAGCCCAGGTATGTTAACTAGAATTGCTTGGCACATATCTTCCCTACTTGCAACCCACCTCCCCTGAAAGGTGTGTGTGTGTGTGTGTGTAAAGAAATATAATGTGCGTGTGTATACACGCGTATACATGTGCATGTATATATTACACACACACACATTATATTTCTTTATACACACACATTATGTATGTAGGCAGGTATCAGATGCATAGAATACAGCCCAGAGAGGAAGCACAGGTTTCTCCTGTTGTAATAAAGCTCAGACTGGCCTCCTCATAAGCGTGTAATGGATGTCCTCTCCCAACAACCCATCTGCAGACCCTGCTTTCCAAAGGCGATGCTGCAGGCAATTTAAAACATCTAGGATCATGGTGAAGTGAAGCCTTGATTTTTGTTTTCTTCCTCACTCTCAACCCACTCAGAAAAGCACAACAAATCTTTGCCACTAATCAGAGTGAAGAGACTTGGGGAGGGCAGGGAAAGAGCTCAGACTGTGGAGAGTAGAGGGTAAAAAAAGATTTTTTTCTCAATGAAATATATTTCTGGTCTTAATAACTAAGGCACAGAGGAGCTTCAGCAAGGAAGGAGTTGGGGGTGCCTGTCTACCTTCACCTCTCTTCCCTTTATGGAGCCGTACCTGCACCTTATAAAGCACAGTGTAGACACAGGTTTGACATCATCCTTCAGGCTTTGTAACTGCATTTCATTTCCATGGCAACAACATACAAAATATCAAAAAATCTGTTCTTCGTTAAGAGTTTGCTGTTCACCTGATCAAAACAAAACAAAAAGAAAGAAAAACCCACCAGATCTAAGGGCCAGCTCTCTCAATTTGCATATGCAAATAGAATCATCCCCAGCAAATATGTAAAGCATATGCAAATCTCTGCAATGGGAAACCTGGGCACTGGGTCTGCTGCTTACAAGAAGGTCGGTCCAGCTGGCCAGGGAAGGAGTTGATAGACTCAGATTGCCCAGTAGCAGATTGTATTACTGCCCTTTCTGAGGTATGCAAATCAGGCTCAGCAGCAGCCTCAGATAATTCAATTAGCAAACTTTCTGCAGATGATTTTTAAAAAAGAAAAAGAAACCAGGGGGCTGTGAGATGTCAGAGTATTTAGCTGATGGGGGGCGGGGAAATAAAAGGGGCAATTAACACAGCATGAAAAAAACTGAGAAGAGTTTGAAGTCCAGTGCAAAAAAACCAAACAAAACCCCAACCCCAAAAAACAAACAAAAAAACCCCAAATCCAGTTCAATGTCCCTTAAATCAAGATGCAATACATCATCTCAGACTAACGAAAACATAATAATTATCTCCATTTGGATGCAGGGAGGGTTAATTTAATAGTAAATTATTCAAAAGCATTTGCTCACATACCCCAAGCAGGTAAATCCACTTATATCAAGGAGGAGTGGGAGTGAAGATTGACAGTTAGCCCAGCTAACCCCCGCCTGCCAGACTTCAACCAAGCGACACCCAGGCAGAACTTGTCCCTAGTGGGCAGCAGGGTAGAGGTCACTGCCTACAGCACAGGATTCAAATACATCTGCCCAGTGAGAGCTTTTGCCTCCATGGTCGCACACCCAATCTGGCCCTTCCTGCAGCAGAGCTGTTGTATAGAAAGATGGACAGCAGGCACATCTACCCAGACATTTACTGTGGAGCTGCCTAATTAGTTCCACAGCAAAGTCTCTGTATCTACATGTGTGGTCCTGTTAGGTTGCAGTAAACTAATAAACATCACTGTAGGTTAGTACTTGTAAATACAAGTACTATCCTGGGTCAGCGTTATTTACTGTGCAGCAATGCACATGTAGATGCTGACATGGGCATAAAGGTGCTTCAGGGCAGGGGCTGCCTGCTGGGTAGTCCTGCACTGATGCACCCTCATGCCCAAGCCGGCCCCCACAGCACGTTGAGCCAGGTTGGACCAGCCCCAGTCTGGCAGGCTGAATCTCTGGGCCCCCTGCCAGCTGAGGCTACTCTGACCCCACTCAATATACTGCAGTCCCAGGCACACATGTAAATGTGGCTCCTAGGAACAATGAACAGTATGCGCTGGAGTTTATTGTTTCACATTAATTGCATATGTAGATGCACCCCACATGTATGAAGAGGCAAATGCAAGAGCAGCTCTCATGGGTATGTTCACATGCCAAATGAAGGTGCAACTGCCACACAGGTAGGCATATCTGCATTAATCCATAGCAATGAAAACAGACCAGCCTATTCTTCAGCATAGATTAGCTACCAAATAACATACCCGTGGCTGGGGCTATGCCAATCCAAGTTGAAAATGCAGTGGCACTGCATTTTCACACCTACTGCTACCTGCACTAGGTAGATTAAAGCTACTGTGAAAAGGTCTCCTCACGTTACAGTTGCACCTTCATTTAGCTGTACAGGCATGTCCTCAAAGCAGCTCTATCACTCCTCCCTGGCCTGGGCATCAAGAGAAGAAAAGTGCTGAAGAACCTTGCCTCCATGCCCAGTTGCAACCCCAGCTTATCCTCCTCCCACCTGAATCCCCAACAAAATTTACATTGATCTAAGGAATCCAGGATCAAGCTCCATATGCTTGTACACTCACTCATTAGCTTCCAATTACTGTGCACAATGGGTTAAATACTATTCTCACTTGCACCACTGTCAATCTAAGTAGCTGTAGTGAAATCAGGGGGCCAGACCCTCAGGTGGTATGAATCCACACAGGTCCATTGATTTCCACTGCCGTTAGTGTTGAAGTCTCAGGGACTGCGGCATCACCAAAGATGTAGCCATGAGATTGACCAACACCAATCTTGTTTTAACAAATAACCACAGTCTCAGTTTGGTGGCAAAGATTCAGCCAGGTTTACTTTTTACCATCACAGCCCTAACACATGTTGGCCTAACAAGTACATCACACCAGGAGATAAGACATTTGTCCCTGTAACAAGGTAGCTGGCACAACACCATGCAGGCTACAATGCTTCCATGCTTTCCAATTCTCCTTTTATACAACAATCAAAACAAACTGGGTATTGCATTTCATCTGTAACTTGAGTATCTCAAACCATCTTGTACCATGGACTTGTTTCACATTCTGACTGGAGGGGTCCCATTCCAGCCTTATCATTCTGGTACTGGACTATCCTACCTTACATCATCATCTCCCCCTCATCTCTTGGTAGGAATGCACATCAGATTCACATGCCAAGTTTTGTTTATGCAAGTTCATGTGTCAGTCAGGTTTGCTGGTGAGGCCTACTCTGGCCAATGCTTTAGCAAAGCCTTTGTGTGAGTAGCATATATTGATCAATGCCTCTGCAAAGCCTACAATTGTTAGCCAGCATGGAGAGCGATACTTGGAGATTAACAAATGGTTAATCAAAAATAGCACAGAAAACCATCTGGGATCAAAGAAAAGACTCACATAAGCAGAGGCAAAGATGGATCAAGAGCTTGTCTTTCCCATTAACATACAGTGAAGTTTGAGGAGAGGATGGCAGATGTTTGCATTCCTTTATAAACTCCTGTCCTTCCCATAATGAGTATCGGCACACTGAATTTCTCCCTAGGGAGCAAATAATTGCCTGTAAATCTGATCTATACCTCATCCTCCTTTGTGGCAGGGGGAGGGGGAGGGGAGGGAGTATGAATGGAGGTCATTAGTGGCTAACGCCAGCCACCAACCCAGACCTTTCTCTCTGACAGGATCATCAATTAGGACAGCTCCACAAAAAACAGAGCCAGAAAATGCCTCCCTCAACACCTAGACAAGTGAGAAGCCTCAGGAGCTCTCTCCATCTCAAGGAAGAGATACGTGGGAGGCTTCCCCTTCCTTAGGCATCATCCCTTTCTAGGAGAATGACCCCATGCTTGCCTAACCCCTGGGGCTAGAACCTCATTTGTGAAGGGCCAATTGAAGAGCCTTTGGGATGTATCAAGTGCTTAAAAATGATCCAAAGGAAGAAATTACTTCCCACTCACCTGAATAGGCAAAACTGCTTCCAGGGTCTTATTGCCACCCCACTTCTCTTTCTTTGGAAACAAGCTGAACACTGTTTAATTCTGGCCATATGCTCGGTGTGGTTATGGGAGCCAAATATAAACATTCCCAGCTTATTTGCTGAAAAGTGTCCTTGCCCTCTTGATCCCGCTGTCCCTTCTGTTCTCCCTCCAGAACATCCTCCTCCTATCTCTTAGGACATGCTGGTTACCTAGAGCTTCTTGCTAAAGCAGTGGCAGCGCATCCCTACAGCAGGTCAGTGTCGGGGCAGGCAGAGAAGCTCCCTCACAAACTGAATCTAACTATGAAACAGGCTGGCCAGAGTGTGCTGATCTCGGCGCTCAGCTTTCTCAGATCCTTAGTGAAATGTGGCCCCAGCACAGATTAAGCACAAAATATCCCTAGGCATCAGTGCAGTGGAGAACAGTGGCTCTGCAGTTACTCAGCTGCTTTTTAAAATGTGTAATTCTAAACATGGTAGCAGGATTACTGCTTCAGAAATAAAGCAGCAGCTAAACATATTTATACTAAAGCCTGAAGAGCCTATGTAACTGCATACAACACACATACCAGCTGATAGTGGGTGGCCTGGCACACGGATTGAAATGCTTTGGGACAAATCCCAGAATTGTTTTCTCTCCGCTCCAATTTATAGTGTGTGCCTATACTAACATTTGCCTAGAGGTGGCAGTGAACCTTCACTGTTGCACCCCTATCCAACAATAGACCATTAGAGGTAGCAGCTGCTCATAGGTTCTCTTACTTCATATAAGTTTGTGTGCATGCACACATGCATCTACACACAGATGGCAGAAAAACAGACCTAGCAACAAAGAATCCTCAAAACTGATCTCTTTCCTGCCTATCCTGGACTCTTCCATGTACACCCCACATGTGAATAAACAGCGTTTCAGCATTCCCAGGTGTGGAGGCAAGACTTCAGTAGGCCTGCAAAACAATGATTGGCCATTAATAACTGATTTGATCACTGTATGCTTTTGTTAGCTGGGTCAGCCCAAGCTAAACTTCCCCTTTAAGAAATATTCTTCCCAGTCAGCTTATGCAGCTTAAAGTGACATGAAACATTACAAAGAGAGATTTTTGCTGGAACTCCCCCCCCCCGTTCTCCCTGTAACCTGTCACTGTGAAAGCAGAATGCTCTGTGGCATTTGCTCCTTAGCTAGCAGGCCAGTCACAAACTGTGACAGTCCAGCATCTTCTCTCAAAAGCACTTCAGTTTCCAGCTTTTCCCTGAATTTGGCCCCATCCCAGCAAAGCACTTAAGCCGATGCTTTAAGTCCCTCTAAAGTTAAGCCCATGCTTAAGTGCTTGCTGAATCAGGGCCTTTAATTCTAAACCAGCACATGTTTCTTGTTATTTTATACTGCATTTCAGAGGATACACAAAGCTGGCTATAAGTGATGATCACTAAAAAAAAAAAAAATCTAATAAAAAGGCCTTTAAATCAATGGAGATAGTGTAACTGTGTTAGTGTCTTGGTATGAGACTTGCTTTAGTTTCAGACAGACAACACTGATAAAACTGCGGATCAGCTCACAGACAGGGAATTCCAGAGGGATGAATTAATGCTTCATCAGTGTATCAGCACTATAAAGGGACCTGTCTTCTCTTTGTTTCTCTCTTGAGCTTCAAAAAGCAAAACTCCCATCCATACAAAACAAACAATGCCCCCCAACAAAAAACTGAACACTCACTAGTTAAAAACCCTTGAGTTTCTATTATAATGGTAAACAGAAGGAGCCCAGCTTTTCAAACTTCAAGAAAAATACTTAACAGCTAGGCAACCATGTCAAAGGCTGAGGATGAATTATTATTCCATAGTCCTACTTAAAACACAAAAACCTTGTTCATATCTCAAATGCCTGAAATCCTACAAGGTACTTCAGGATCGCTTATTTGCAAAGTGCAGTGTTCTTAAACATACAACTTCTCTCATAATACCAGAATACTGTTTAATAGGCTTTGGCAACCAAGTGATGAGCTATACATGTTTAAGGCCCGATTCTCAGCTTGTGCAAACAGATGTAGTTCCAGTGAAGTTCAGTACAACCAGGATGATTTACATCAGCTGAAAAATTTGGTCGTTTGCATTTTATACCATCCAAATTCCAATGTCAAGCCCACTGAGTTCAATTAGGGCTAGTTAGCTTTTTAAAGGATAACTATATGAGTAACTGCTTGAAGGACCAGAGCCAAACTATTAACTATTGCAAAACATATCCCTCCACCCAACAAAATGTACCAAAAGGTTATTTGTAATAACTGGAAGCGATAGTTGCTCAATAAATTCTTGTCAACTCCTAGGATACCAAAAAATCCCTCTAACTATGAATGAAATGGCTATACAGTTTAAAAAGCTATATTTAAATAGGCTTTAGGATTAAAGAAAACCAAGCAGATCCATCTCAAACCAAAAAAACCTAAACACCCCACCCACTCTGAAATGCTAAATTGTTGTATTAGAGTCATGCTTGAAAACCAGTGACAGGACTCCATTTCACCAGGTACTGCCCACATGCAAGGTAAGATAATGCACACTATAAACTCTTTGTGGAGACACAGATGAAAGGTGGGAGATTTTAAAAAGGTGAGAGATTAAAATAGCATATTACAATTGTTTCTAATCCAGTGCTATTGCCTTTATAAGACTAAAATAATCACAAAATAAATTGAGGGAGTTTTTTTTTTTTTAAATTTCAAGAGATCTAAAAGTATTCAGCCATTAAGAAACCAAAGACCCATTAAAATCCTGTTAACAACCAATAGCCTTAATGCATATTCACTAGCATAATTACATATTTATAAGCCTAAGAAGTGACCCAGTCTGGTCCACTGGGATGATGTAGAAAAGTTAATAGCATAGATATCTGGACTGAGCAGGAAGGGTCCAGACATACTTACAACACCAGTAAAAACCAATAGGGAGAAGAGAATATAAGGAGGCAAAGATGAGATAATCTGTGTACCACTCAAACACCTGTGAATCAGTATCATCTCATCAAATACAGCAGCAGCAAGGATCTTGCACACACTAAAATCACAACCCAGAAACTCCCCAAAAGGGAAAAAACACTTTCTAGACTCAGAACCATTTCTAGGATCAATCTCCAAAAGCAGCACTACACTCAGCCTTGCCATCGATTGGCAAGAAGTTTGCAGCAGCTCTGCCAGGAATTAGATTTATTTCTGGAATGATTCTAATGGGATATTGAAAGGCTGTTGTAATTTAAAGGTATTAACAGCTTCTTCCATTCAAACTGAGATGAAGTGCAATCCTATTTCCTGGAGAGGAGATGGAACCTGGCTGGTGAAAAAAAGAGATTGTGACATTTTGTTTACATTTAACACAGTTCATTTCCATTAATTTGCCTGTCACCAAATCTCTCTTTAAAGACAAGGGTTTATAGAAGACCTTGTCATACAAACTGAATGAAGGCCTGATAATCTGCAAATTACTTAGCTGTGAGCACAAGAACAGTTCCAGGGATTTCAATGGGACTGCTCGTGTGCCTGAAGTTAAGCACAATGGAAGCATTTTCAGGATCAAGGGCCCAATTTCTCAAATGCTTTTTTTTAATTCAACTTGCAAATCCACATTCCAGCTACTGAATTTCATGGAACTTGGCAACATTCAACTACTGCTGCCCATTTACAAGCTGTTTTGGGTCCTAGTCCTGCAAGCAATAGCAGGTAGACAGAACCACACACACCCCTCCAATGGGCTACTGGACTTCTCCCAGGATTTCTTCATCACACTGTAAGCGGAATCCACTTGCTAATTTTAGAAATAATCAGTTCCTGATCCAGCTACTTTAGAACTGGTCAAAACACTTGCTCTGCAGGGATCTTGGCACTACACCATGAACACGGAACAGGGGTTGAAGTTCTGAAGTTGCTATTTCTGTAATAGACTACTAGAGTTTAGGAGTTCTAGCCCATCAGGAACTGAATGAGAGAGAAAGTCAGTATTACCTCTAGAGGCATCAGAGTCTGTTACAAAGGGGTAGGTACTGGGGAATTATCTGCATGTATGTTCACTTTTATATTGAGAAACATTTCTCAGCGGGAAGAATCTAGCTTGAAGCACTCTAAGATTCTAGGACAGGAATCAGCAACTTTAAGCATGGCAGGCCACTGATCCCCTCTTCAACACCCCAGGTCCCCCCTGCCACAGCACCCCAGCCCTCCCTGCTCCACTCACTGTCAGCACTGACTCCTGCCAATTTCTGTTGCCAACAGTGCTGAAAATTAAAGAATTTGGGGAAGGGGGGCAGTAAGGGGACAACAGAACACCCCCCTCCCCGGTCACAGAGCATGGACACCAGATGTTACGGATAGGACTGGCAACACACAACAGAGAAACACATGGCACAGGGCAAAGAAGGTATCCCTGTCTACCACATGCTGCTGGTCTCTGCCACCAAGGGCCAGATCTGGGCTACAGGCTGTTGGTTGCCAACTCTTGTCCTGGGGGCAGGGAAGGGGTGGGAGTGGAAAATGAAAGGACTGTTTCTTCTCTAATAGTTACTTTATAAGATTTTGGGGGCAGGAAAGAACTTCTTTGCTTTATGTTTGTTCTTATTTGTTTGCACTAGGACCTAGGACACTGGGATCCTGGTCCTCGACTGGAGCTCCCAGAATCTAGTGCAATAGTGATATGCTGAAGTCATAAATCTTATTTTGGGATGAAACAGGATATATGCATGAATTAGGAGAGCTGAAACTTCATTCTGACACTTCTAAAAAGCTACGCCCTAAGGAAACAAAGAACATGCTAAAAAACCTTGGGGGGACCCAACCATTCTTTTAATAGCATCTCAGGGGCACGATTTCCACTATTTTCATCTCGGGAGTTTGAAGAAATATACTGAGAAAATGGATTAAGTGTCCCTGGGGCCTAATCAAGGCCCCCTGTAAAAGAACAATGAGAAAGCTTATTGGGTATCATATCAAGACCTAATTTTGCACGTTGGGACCTAGATTCATATCTTGACTTAAATAAGAAGTGTTAAAGCCTATTAATTTACCACCTAATCTGTACATGTGTTTTAAGATTAGAACAGCAGGGATTGCTGCAGACCAGCATCCACCAGGCTCAACTCTGTGTGGTGTGGTTTAAATTCACGTGCAGACACGCTTTAAAGGGTGGGACAATGCAGTGGAAGCAGACAGTTCTTGCTCCCACTCGTGTGCTTTCTCATTCCTCCTCTTCCTGACACTCTCTGAGCAACACAAAGTACAAAACCAAAACATCTCAGTAAAAAAATAGCACGACTGAGCACTTGCTCTCAGTTACTTCTGTACCACAATACTGAAGAACAGGAAGCAACAAAACCCAAGCCTGACTCGGATAGTTGGCAATGAGACGTGCCAACCTTTGGTCATACCAAACGAGTACCGTCAGTACCACAGTGGAAGGGATCAGCCTAGCAACATAAACACTGGACCTGAAATCTTTGGAGTGTCTGGCTCCTTGTAGGTTCAGTTTTGCAGACTAGTATGGAGTCAAGAACACCTGTATTTTGAGGTGTCATGATTTAGCATGATGCCAGGCTCTTTCTACACGAGCAGGGATTTATTTCAAAACCTTGGCAGCCACTCTATCCTCTTAAGAGCATATCACAAGTCCATCTAGCCCAGTAATCTGTATCTCACAGTGTTTGGAAGGGGAGGAGGGATGGGGGGTGGGGAGGAGTGGGCACTAGCTGGTATCCTTTGCTCTGTGCCCCACTTTGGAAAGCTTGCTATTGACCTATCACCTTCACTCCCATCCTTGTTTTTTCATTTGTTGTCCCACAGAATTTGTTACTACACACTTAGTGGTCTCTCCTTGATTAAGGAAGACTTATAGATCCCAGGTGGGATCTAAGCCCACCATCCTTGTGTAGTAAATAGGTCAAGTGTGGATGCTAAAGGGAAGCTTTTGTGCAGGGATATCCAGTTTGATGTGTCCCTTGCAGCTTCCACTGTCCCTCTGGCATGCTGCTCTACTGTCCCAGGGAAAAGCCTGAATTTGCAGCTGCAAGACTGCATTCATGGTTTTAGACCAACTCTTTGTGAACTCAATGCCCAGCATAAAAAACACCAGTAAAATTGTTTCTAACTGGCTCCCTAGCATGACAGGAGAGAAGACCACAGGCAGTGGAGCTGAGGCCAGGTTAGCTTGTACTACCATTGGCCACACCAGGTCTTACTCCACCGGTAAAAGAAAAATGTTGCACTCCACAGCTGTCAGTCTAGGGCAGGGGTGCTCAACTTCTTTGTTCAAAGGGCCAGATGGGCAGTGCCTCATCTGCGGGCTGGACCCAGCCAGTGAGCCCAATCCAGCGAGCCCAATCCAGCACCCAGGGCATGCATGGAAAGGCCCCATCTGGCTGTGTGGAGGGGATGGGCAGCAACCCAGCCCCACAAAGAAAGGAGGCTAGGCCCAGCCTTGATCCATCCCTGTAGGGGAAGGGAGAATGGTCAGACCCTACAGGAGGAAGGGGGCATGGTTTCACCCGGCCTGGCCACAACCTGGCCAGAGGGAGGGAAGGGGGTATGGCCCAGCCCTGGAGGGGGTAGGGGAGGTGGCATGGCCCAGTCCCAAACCAGTAGCGTCAGGGAAGAGGATAGGATAGGACCCAGAGAAGAGGATGCAGCCTGGTCCCAATCCAGCTACATGGAGGAAAGGGAGCATGACCTGACCCTGATTTGGCTTTGCAGGGGGAAGAGTCATGGCCTGGCTCTGGCCCACCACATGGTGCTTGGGATTTTGGCAGCAGGGAGGGTGGCAATATTAACTACCACTTCTTCCCGCCCCAACATTCCCAAGCTGTGGGGAACGCTGCAGGCCAGATTCGAAGGCTCTGCCGGCCACATTTGACCCATGGCCAGAGGTCGCACACCTCTGGGCTAGGCCATTCCATTGTACTTTTAAAAAGGTGAGTGAAGAGAACACCTGGGAAACAGCCCCGTATGCTTTCCCGTGCAGAAAGAGGAGCAGCACAGCTGGTTATGACTACCAGAATCTCTGTTAAATTAGAGCACCTTTCCTCCCCTGCTATACTCAATTGCTTCCTGATAAGATTAGTATTGAATGGAGCAGGCTGACGGGGAGCAAAGTCACTAGGATAGCACCAATAGAGCTGACATTCAACAGATGCTTGGATTCTTTTTTAGTTTTGCAGACTTATTTTCTTCTCTTCATTTACTATTTTTGTAGCGTGAGCAGAAGTGGACCTGCTAAAGAAAACATCAACAAGTCAGGCTGAAGAATATCTTAGGGCAGCTTCAAGTAGGAAACCTCTATACCCTGCATAGTAGGGACCTTGGTACTGCTAGGTGAGCTTCTGCAATCTGCATGTAATTAAATGCTTACATTAGAGTAAGGGTACTGTAATAAGTACTTCTGATCTGTGGACCTCATAGTGCTTTATAAATGAGAGTCAAATGGGAAAACGGAGGCAGACAGGAGTAATGACAGGCCCAAGTCAACTAGCAGGCTGGAAGCAGAGCTGGGAAGAGAACCCTTGCTGAAGCAGATATAGCTAAACAGAGATGGTTTTCTTAAAAGAACTGGCCTTCAGGGGTTTTACTCAAAACAATGTTATAAACTCCAGTGCATTCTACACATTGAGTATACACACAACAAGGACTAGAAAGGACATTCATGGCACACTTATGGGGTGGTTGGGCTGATATGGGGGTACAGGTGGATTAATATCTGTAACTGGATTCAGCTCCTTATTCTGTGATCCAAAGCCAACTTCCTCGCCCTACCCCCCAATCATTTCTTCTCCTCTCCCCCACTCACCAAACCAATGATATACTACGTACACAGGTAGGGTAGGGCATCAGTGGGAAGGTACAGATTTAGCAGGGAAGCCAGCCAACACCCTAGAGCTGTGTCTGCTACAGAAGGGAATTCCTGACCTGAAGACATTGACTTTTATTAGTAAATGTTTAGGATTGGGTATCCAGAAAAAAGATGACAAAGCTGATAGGGAAATACAGAGTGCCCGAGTGAGGGACTAACAACAGAGGGATGGGGGTGAGGAGGGGAATGTGACTAGGTTACAGGAAATACAATGTTAGCCAACCAACCCCGGGGGTGGGGGAAAGGGGAGGGAGGGGGTTCGTGACGCTGAGAGAGAAAGGAGGTAGATGCACACAAACACGTTACAATGGTCCGCAGCGGTGGAGGAAGTGGTTCAAAGGAAGTGTCTCAGTCCATATAGAGTATTATCGTAGGGGTCCTCTTCGGGTGGAGCGGGGTCATCTGTGGTTGAAGAATCCTCTCAAAGTGAAGGTCCGTCTGGTGCAGAGCGGGGGGGAGTGGTTCAGGCAGTCCCCTCTGGGTCCAGTCCTGCGGCGGCTCGTCTGGTGGGGTCGCAGTACTGGCGGTGACCCCCGATGTGCTCCACGTAGACGTTGTGGGACCAACGGATGGTGTCAGACACCATGAGGCAGCGCATCAGTTCGGCGTAGCGGTGGGAGATGCAGCAGGCATGCAGGACACTCTCGTTCCTGGGGTCCCAGGCTCCATCGTTCCTACTGTGAGTGCGTTGACCGTCACGTTATAGCCGTGGCCCCTCAGGGTGTCGGCTGGCGGGGCGTACTTCTCCTGCTTGTGAGCCCAGGCGTCAGTGAAGGCTTGGTGCCAGTTCTCAAAGAGGATGGTGATGTCCACAATCACGACCTTCTTGGCCTTTTCGTCAGTGATGACTATGTCAGGTCACATCTGGCTCTTGCAGTCCGAGATGGGGTTCACGGAGATCTCCCCCGCCGCGGCCGGGATGTTCCTCACCAGGTGGTCCTGGACAGCGTTGTGGCAGAGCTGCCAGGCTCTGGCGTGTGGCTTGCAGCTGAACAGCACATGGGAAAGGGTCTCTGCTGCGTAGCCACACCGTCGGCACCTCTTGTCCTGGTGGCTGAAGCGCACAGCCCCGTTCAGGGGCAGGCACTTGAGGCAGGCACGGTGGAGGAATCGCCAGTCCGCAAAGCACGTGAAGCTCCCACTGGGCATGAAGTGGCTGCTAGTGTCCCACTTGGAGGTGATGTTGAAGACCTTGCCCTGGTTACTAAACTGGCCCTTAAAATTCTACATGCATGAGAAGTAAGTTTTGATACTGACAGCAATATATATTTCAGAAGAGTTTATTCCTCTGCCATAAGAGAATCATTGCATCGCTTAAATTTTTTCTTTTAAATCTCATCACTTTGGTCTCCTCCTCCGTAGAATGGGGATCGTAACTATTGTGCAGTTCTAACCCAATCAAGAGAGCTTGTGCCCCAGCAAAGACTGCAGGATTTGCCCCTACAGGAATGTGTCAACTGAAGTGGCCAGCACTTTAGAAGGAAGACCAGAAAAACTATTATTTTTCTCACTGATGTATGAGAGAATCTAGGGCTCAGTTTCCACTGTAATAGTTAAATGACATCATTAATCTCACAAGCAATACAGAGAGAGCTGGAAAATACTCTGATCAAAGTGTCAACAGCTGCAAGAGAAACAAGGAACTCAGGACTCAGCAGGTCAAACAACTTTTGCTGACTTTTAAGCGGTAAAATAAAGAGTCAAGACAAATACTCAAAGAAAGTGCAAAAGCAAAAAAGCAACTGGGAAAGATAGTCTCTGAACAGCCTCAGATGCAACAACCATAGCAATGGGAAAGTGCGTCTACAATTCTTAATCCTCTCTGAAATGCACATGCCCAAACACAAAAACGCTTCCAACCAGAATGTTAATATCGAGGGAAATCTGCCTGAAGCAGCCAGTAAATTGTTCTCATCTCCAGAAGAGATGGTTGCTCCAACTAATAGGTCAAAAGAAGTTGCTTTGAAAACTTTAGGATTACTTTAAAGTAAGCTCATAAGATTGAGGTAGGAATGGCTGACTGCTGGAGTGGTCATGGTGCAGGGTCCACATGCATTAGCATATTTAATCATGACCTGAATAGAACTTAGAAACCTAGTATTTATATAGGACGGAGATATCACCAACCTTTGGAACTGAATGCTTTTCTATCAAAATCATTCAACTTTACTGTCAGAGATGTTAAGGAAGTCATTGTTCACAATGGTTCAGGGCATGGGCCATTCACTTTATAAATCTCACCCTCTGTCTGTTTTGAAAACGGGTATTTAAAATGTTCCTCACCATGAAAAATGTTCCTGAAGTGCAACTGTATCAGGACTGAGGCACCCTGGTAAAACTATAGGGATCCAGAGCTGGAAAAAGCAGAGGGAAAAAGGAGGTCCAGAAGTCATCACTGGGAAGCATTGCAGTTGGACTGCTGAGGTCGAGTCCTGTGGGCCAGAACTGAGACTCACAGGCAAAGCTAGGAAAACCCATGGCTAGGGGGGCTGCAGGTCTGAAGGAAAGCAAGCACCATTCTCTCAAGTGCTTTGTGTGTCATTTTCCTTAGTTGAAAAATAGCCTAAGACTGCAGGAGCTTCCAGAAAATACAGACATTACAACCGAGCCTGCTTTTCTTTCAGCAATGCATTAAATATATAGACCCAATTCTGAATTCAGTTACACTGATTTGCAGTAACTCAATGGAAGTTAATGGAATTATCCTGGTATAATTGAGAGATCAGAATCAGTTGCATATATTTATTATTGGTTTAGATTGTGGTAGGACCTAAAATGTGCCAGGCACTTGTCACGCATACAACTCATTGGGGTAGCACGGTTTAGGCACACGAGTTTCTATAACCAACAGCAAACAAGGGACATCACAACTTGCCACCTTTGAATTGTGTCTGCTGCCCACCCCCCATAGGCATCAGCCTGAATCCCCTTTCTACAGCTGGGTCAACTGAGGGCAGGTTTCAGTCCATAAACCAGAGTCAAGTGAGGCTTCAAACTCAGGCCATCTTAAGCCATGGCAGAAATCCTCAAGTGCTGTCACTGTCCCACTAAAAGTGCAGCAGGCACTTTTTCCATTCTGAAGACTAAGTCTCTGCAACCAAGCTACAACTCAGTGGGCAGGTGTACACGTGCATTTGCTACAGCACCAGTTTTTGCATGAGTAAGTTACCTGGGAGTAAATGATGCCAGGCAGGTATCTACTTTACTTCACAGGGAAGTGGGAGAAGATTTGCTGCCAATCTGCTCCTGCTTCCCAAGGTCCTGCAATGGGCTGTTGCTGCCCCTGGGGGGTCCAGGCTCTGGCTTCAGCAGCCTGCAGCCCTGCTCACTGCTCTCCGGCCAGCCACTTCCCTGGCCAGGAGCAGCATGCACAGCACAGGGACAGCACTCTCTTCATTGCCTCTACCTTCCTGTGCTATGGCTGCTCCAGCCCCTGCCCTTGGCAGTGGTGCCCAGCGCCCTGCATTCCTGCTGGCCACCATGGTGACCATCGCCTGGCCTACAGCCATCTGGCCCCTTCCTGCACCCCCATATGCAATAACCGCCTGCCACCTTGACCCCATGTGCCTGGCTGAACCCTGAACATTACTGTGCAGTTGTGTGTCTTGTTCAGACATGCTCAGTGAGAGCCAGTCATTCAAAAGAGGAGGTGCCATCTGCTTTGCTTTGGGTGACACAAGCAGAAGCCAAGTTAGTTGAAGAATGAGAGAAAGCAAATTTTGATGATTTATAGGCCACACTGCAGAGGAGTTAAATAAACTATTTTAATCAGAACCAGAAGCATATTATGGTTTTCCACAAGGCATGTCCTTCCATCAAGTGACATAATTTAGAAGTTTTTAAAAAAAACGTATTAGTGTCGAGTTTCCTGTTCTCCACCAAGCAAGAAGGTCTGGACCATAGCACGTCCAGGAGTACTGCTTGCCACCTGTTCTGGAGGAGGAAGACTCACTGAGCAGCCCATGGGACAGATGATCCCAAGCCAGGAGTAGAAAGCATTTAACTTAATGACAGTCTCCATGTTGGGTTTTCACTTTATTGGAGACCAGTCACATTCTGGCCCAAACTCTCAGCATCTTAACCCTGCAGCAACACCAGCATAACAGTGGCTATTGCAACAGTGTGTGGCTACATGTGCAAACCAGTGCCACCACTTACCCCTTCTATGCAATAGTAATAGGGAGGCTGGTATGTTCAGTTAAGAGACAAATTCTTGTTCTTAGCAAGTAAAACGTGACACCCAGCAGAATCAGTCATCAGTCACCAAATTCATCTTTATTGTAGCCCTAGTTTGGTTAAAGATGCACATGACTTCCTATGTGATGCCATTATGATTCATAGGTAACTCTCTGCCTTTTCCAAATGGAAGGAATATGGTAAAGTCTGGCCCCTTCCTCCTCTATAACCTATGGAATCCTGCTGCCATCACGGTGTAACTTGGGTCTCTCTCAACCCTGTGTGTGTGTGGCTCCTTTCAGAACCTAGGCACCTTCCTAGACGCTAGTAATTTCTTCTCATGTTAGCTTAAGGTAGCTAAAGTTGAGACTTGGTTTCATCCTTTTCCCCAGTCTCAGCCCACTGCCTGGTAAAACACTAGGCCCATCCACTGCCACATCCTTCTGCTTCCATTTAGGAATGATCACAGCCACAGGTGAGCTTCCTTGATCACAGGGTCCCAGAAAGACCCTAGAGAGTAGTATAGGGTAGACTAATGCCTTCACAGCTTGCTGCTGCACTTACCAAGAATATGTAAGCAAGCTGCAATGGGCAAACACACCCAAGAGCTCTTCAAATATTTGATGTGATCAAGACTGACAGAGCTTAAGAGACAAGATTGTTTTTACTTTTATTCCCAGTGGTCAGGAACATTTAGTCTGGCCGGGAAAAGGAAATCACATTACAGAATTATCGTTCATTTACCAGGTCCCACTGGAGATCTTGCAATAACCAGTGGCTTCCTAACACTATTAGCCAGCATCTGAACCTTATGATTTCACTGCAGTAGTCTCCACTTCCCACACCAGACTCAAGAGCCAAAAGACGAGCCAATTACAGAATCCAGAAGTGCAGATGGACACGAAGACAGTGCAGGCACACAGTCTAAGGGAACGCTTCTGCTAGAATGCATTTGCATCCTTGGACTCCAGATTTCACTCACTCTAGGCTCCCTTCCCCATCTCAGATTGCAAATACTACTCCCACTGGAATAAAGGACAAAATCTTCCTTTGCTGCAACAGGAGCCATACTGGCTCTCTGTGTTCCAAGCCCCTGTTCCATTGCGATTAACTTCCAATGGCTCTCGGGCCACTCTCCTCCCCAGAATTGCAACAAGACCAGATGCTGGAGCACCATTACAGTGTACAAGTAACACATCTTATAAGGAGTAGTCAGGCTCTGTCCCCTACATGTGAAGTCTTACATTCCAATGTGCACAGACTTCCCATAAAGGTCAAGAACTATCGGGCCTTTCATTTAAGGTGAGCTCAGGTTTCTTGCCAGTCTTGGACCTTTAGTCAAAGCAGCCCAGATGACATCAACTGAGTCCTTAGTGAATGCAGCTGCCCACTTTAAAGCTGCAGCATTCATTACAACTAGGTTGCTCCTGACAGAGAGTGTCCCAGGTCTTGAAACTTGAGAGTGGGAGCAGATCTGTCTAGACCTTGACAGACAAACAAGGTTGTTTGCTTATATAAGGCTTAGTTCAAACCAGTGCCAGAGTCACCATCTCTGCCTCCGCTCCACCCCCGAAAGGCAGGAATAAAGAAGTGATGCAAGAATAAATTAGTCACAACACAAGGGACAGATTCAATTCTGCAGTTCCGCAGGGGCTGACTAACTGCTTCTCAGTGTGGAAGTGCCACCAGAAACTCTTCTCAAACATCTCATTAATGTGATGATTCTTAAACAAAGACAAATATAAATATATATTATACGCACATAGAACAGTACCGCCAGTCAGAGCTGCCAGGATGCACATGCCAAAGCCAGGTTTTACAATATCTATACCATCCGGCTGGTGTGACAGCCATACCCAAGATGGAAAGAAAGCCGTGGGAAGCACAGGAGATAATTCTGCAAAAAGAACTAATTAAGATAATACGAACTGATATCATTGGAGCTTTTGTCAGCACTGAGGTAGCGTAAGGGTTTCAAATAGCAGCGCAGGACTTAACTTGCCAAGCTTCAGTTCCTTGGGGAACTCAGCAGACAGACCAACCACACACGGCATCTCCAAGGGCCTTTGGCAGGTAGGTTTGTACCTGAAGAGAGATCAGTGGCCTGGTGGGCTGACAGTCAGTTGTGTACCAGAGCCAAAGATCAGTTATGCAATAAGTTGCAGTTCAGTAGCCTAAGGGAGGTATGGGTTTAAAAGGCAGGATGATTTCCACATTAGTGCCTTCCCTGAAGAGGGTGAGCAGTGTTGCCATGGTCTGAAAAAGCCTGAAGTTGGGAGCTCTGGAGGGATAGTATTGTAACCTTGAGCAGAATAACTCAGTGGTGCTCGATCCTTTAGCCCTCTGGGTCAGGTCCAATGCCATTCCAGGCCTAAGGAATCAGAACTTGTGGCAGAAGTGATATCTTTTATTAGACCAACTAGACATTTGCGAAAAAAAATCTTTATTTGCATGCTTTTGGGCACAAACACCCATCCTCAGACATAAGAGAATGCAAAGACTGTAACATTTCGCCTAGATGAAAATTCAGATTCATATTTCACAGGAGAGCTGAAGGTGTTCTAGGCCTATACAGTTGATATAGTACATGGGGCCATTATAATCTGGTTTGCAGGGCTCCCCCCAGGTCCAGAAATCTGGTAGTAGCAGACTGGCAATTAATGCTGATGTCTCTTCCCTGTCACCAAATTTTCAGACCTGTGGGGAGACTGGCAGTCCATATAAAATGGATTTGCACACCAGATTTGGCTCACAGGTCTGGGGTTGAACAACCCTGTTCTAACAGAATCCTGTTGATACTGATGGAGTCACTCTGGACTTGAATGGGACAGAGAAACTTAGATTTTCTCTCTAGCTTTGCCACCAACTTGTTGTGGCACTTCAGTCAAGAAAATCTGTGCTTTATTTGTTGTGTTTAAACATAAGGAGGAGGAGAATAGTACCACAAGATTCCCTATCTAGTTTAGTGTGCACCAAATTTTTTGGCAGGCATGCTCCCCAAGCACCACTTTGACCTCCTACCCCTGCCAAACTGGCTGCTCTCCTTTCTGCCGCTCTGCCTTCTATTCCCCACTCTATCCGCCATGTTTTTTGCTCTCTTATGTGCTGTGTCCACACATGAAGGCTGCCCCATGCTAATTGTGGTACATATGCTGCAGGCTGGACATCCTTGATCTAGTACCTTTCATCAGTAGCTCTCAAAGCACCTTACAGAAGGAGGCTGTTATTGTTGCCCCCATTTTAGATGGAAGAACTTGCCTACTTTTGCAAAGTACTTCAAGAACCTCAGATATAAAGCTACACAGAAGCTGCCGAGTTTTCTTGTCATTTGGCATCACCATCACCACCATCGTAAGTCCCATACTGTTCTTGATATCAGGGGAAATTTTGCTTACAGATTAAGAGTCGTCATGTGGCTTTCACCAGAAACAAGAAGGGTGACGTTCCTTGAACAGGAAGCTGCTCCTCCAGAGCCCAGCAGAGAAGTGAGTTGTGGCATGACCAAAAAAATATCGCAAGCTATGACTGGCATTCTGGGGTAAGAGATCAATAGTCATGCCCAATGAGATCCCAAAAATGGAGTTAAAGGAAAGTATCTGTGGTTAACACCACCAGAAACACCACTCACCAAGGACAGTGAACCAGACTTGGCTCAATAGCTACACAGCACAGTATTCCTGCACTACCTCTGTCTTGTTGCATGATCTTGGGGAAAAATCACCCCACAGTGACTTAAATTCCCACATTTGGAGTGTGTGGATAATGATTCATGGATGATATGGTCACAAGGGCTCTCTGGCATCCCTGCTCAGAACGCTGTATAATACAGGTCACAAGACTTCTACAAATTAACTCCTGTTTGAACTCAAACATTTTTTTAATCTCTCTCAAGGATAGACTCTTCCCCATATGCCCTTATCCACATGTGAGAAGCCTGAAGATAGATATACCAGGGTCACTCACTACTCTACAGTTTTCAAGTTCTTGGTCTCCAGTGTGCTTGAGAGTGGTGCCAGGAGGGCAGGAACGAGCAGCTGGAACATGCTCAACAGCATCCTTCTCAGGAAGAGTGCCAGAGATGTGCTGCAGACACACCAAAGGGAGGGAAGTCTTCTTTGAAGAGCTCAAAGGACTGAGCTCCTGGAGATGCTCATGTTAAAGACAGGTTTTTCAATTCTTTCTCCCTTCTTGCAGCTTGTTTTTGAACCTTTCTGATTTTTCAATATCCCTACACAAAAAACACATGAACTGAAGACACCAGCTTGAGTGCGACTGCTACTGTACAAGCACAAGGTAACAAAACCTTCACACTCCAGCTCAAGATTCCCTCTAGATGCTTCCACTGATCACATTAGCCCATGCAGCCACAGAGGAGATAACTACACTGTAAACTCACTATCAGGCAGCAGCACCCTCAAAACAGGTGGCACTGCCCTACACAGGCTGCCTCAAACTAGAAGCAGTATAACCATGTTCTGGGAAGCAAATTAGCCCTGCTGAGTGATAGTGACAATAAGTCCACCTGCAGTACCATACAAACATAGCTGTCCAAGTTGGGGCAGTAACCTGTGCAGAGCAGCATGGCACATTTGATGTGCCACTGCACAGAATGGTAATTATACTCCACAGACATGGGCAGAATCACAGGAAGCTCACATTTAGTTAGTTACCCATCATGATTCCCTCCCTTCCACAATGCCCAAGTCCTTTTCAGACTCGCTGCCTCCCACGATAAAGCCCCATCTAAGTAAGGTCAACATTAAGTGTTCCTGGATGCATATTTAAGTGCATTAAAATGCAGTGACTAGCACCCAATATGGCAAGCAACACTTACCACCTTCACACATTTAAATATGCATAAATGGAAAAGCTAAGCATTATTATAACTTGATGGGACAGTAATGCTGGGAATGGCAGCAAGCACAGACAACTCAAGACACATGGGTCCTTCTGAACCAGTATGGGCTTTAGCAAGAGTCAGAATTCGATGCTTCAGATACAAGTACAAGAAGACCTGCTGCAGGCACACATAGGGGAATCCATTCCCAAGACACTCTTACCCTCAATGCCTAGAGGTTGGTTAAGCCTAAAGCACAAGGGTTTATGCCCCTCCCAAAATGCTTTCATTAACAGTCACAGCTGCAGCCCTGGATTTTCACATTATCCACATAAATTCTGAAACTACAGTGAGTTCTACTATTTAACTTTAGGTAGGGGTTCACAAATTTCTATCCATTTTAAGAAAAAGGGAATTTATTCATTGAACACCTCCTTGTCCTTTTCTATTTTTAATGAGGCACTAAGAACAGAAGCTCCAGACTTGCATTCTCTAGATCACTCAGTGTTTTCATAGAATAGTAGAAGAAGATAAGACCGGGAGTGACTTCAAGAAATCCTCTAGTACAACTACCTGCTCAAGGCAGGATCATCCTCGTCTAAGCCATTCCAGACAAACGTTCATCTAACCTGCTTTGAAAAGTTGCAAGGATGAATATTCTAAAACCTCTCTAGAGAATATGTTCTAATGCTTAACAGCCTTGCATTTAGAAAGGTCTTCCTAATATCCAACCTAAATTTCCCTTATTGCAGTTTAAGGCTATTATTTCTGTTCTGTACCTTTAGCATAAGTCCTTTCTAAAAAGTAGAACCATAGCCTTTCTAATCTCCCTGCATGAAGCTTTTCTCTCATCCTCTCCCAGGCCTTTTCTAAGTATACAGTGTTTTTTTCCAAGAGAGGATGATCACTTTTGTGCAGTGCATTCCACATAATGCCAAAAGAATAAAGAAAGCATCATGCCACTCTTCATTACTCACAATATAATCCCTTCTTTCTCTTGACTACCATTTTAAGTCACAGCTGAGCAGAGTTCTTCATTCAGCTGTTCACAACACTGACCAGGGTGTCCCTCACCCCTCTTGATGCTGGTAATTTATGCCCCTCTCAGGTATGACTAGTTCAGATATTTCCTCTTGAATGTTCATTACTTTGCATGTTTATCATCCAACATATTAGTCCTTTCCCCACACCTGCTTAGAGCCTCTAAGGAGTTTTTCTGTATTTTTCCGGGACTTGCCCAGGATCAATAATTTTGCCCAATCAACTTTTCATCCTTAACTAGGCCATTGAACAAATGCAGGATCTACTATGGAGCCTTGAGGACCATGTTGCTAATCTTTTGCTAAGTTGAGAATTGACTACTGTCTCAGACTCTTCTCCCTTAGCTAATTTTTCTGATGAGAAAAATCTTGGCTCTGCTGCCTATGACTACTAAGCAAGTTTAGTAGTCCTTTTGGAAGGGACCTTATCAAATGCTTTTTGAATAAAAATGTAAATAAAGTTGTCAGCCAGTACCAGTTTGCTGGCACAAAATAAAGAATTCTAATGGGTTATATAAGGTTCAATTTTTCTTTGCAGTAATCATGCTGGGCAAACCCTCACCTACATTTTTATAAGAATTATTCTATTTCTAAAATAATGTTTTGACCAATTTTCAGATGGAAGGCTTACTAGTACATCATTTCCTACAGCCCTTTTTGACATTTAAGTGTTTATCAAAAGGAGTTTGATGGATGCTACCATTCCAGGGAAGATGTTCTGGTATAAAATTCCAACTTAAGGGACTCTGGAAAGTTTTTCTGAGCCTGTCATCTCACTGACATATGGCTGCTGTCCACTTCACTTCCCAAGGAAATCTGATTTGTTCCAAAGTTTATAGTTTCAGTGACCTAATCCCATCATATCCATTCCTGTTTCCCTTTAATTTACTGCCACAGCTTGTATTAATTGATGTATTGCAGAGGTCTTGAGCTAAGCCAATTGTTGAAAAAAAAGAGCAAAATGTGAAGTCCCTTTGTATTACAAAAGGTATTTGAATGGAAAGCTACAGCCTCCATAAAACAGAAATAAACAGGCCAATTAAACGCGATTGCCTGAATAGCTTGACATACCCAGGATGCTGTCCATGGTTCAAGATGTTGACCTCAGACACCATTGTGCTAAGAGTAAAAAATATTCTCTGCAAAAGCTAAAGCAAGCACCC
The DNA here is from genome assembly GCF_052110815.1 of Crocodylus siamensis. Lineage (NCBI taxonomy): Eukaryota > Metazoa > Chordata > Crocodylia > Crocodylidae > Crocodylus > Crocodylus siamensis. The sequence goes on from NC_143403.1 coordinate 53,240,200, forward strand.
ATTCCCAAGGCTAGAATACACCCCCAAGTGAGACTATCTGGGTCTCTCTGCTAGGGCATTTTATATTTACATGCTCCCCTCCTGAACTATCTTGAAGAGCTGAGCAAACCACTTATGTTTAAATGACTTTGAGATAAGCAAACATGCAAGCAGTGAGGGGAGCAGCATCTCCAGGGCCTCTTCAATCCCAGCCTATTTGCTGAGACCACTGACAAAGGGCCCTGACCCACATGCATTAGGAGGGCGGCTTTGGCGTAGTGTGGCTGCTTCTCCTTCATTGTGGTGGTTACTATTGCTGATGTGGGAGGGAGGGGGGAAAGGGGAAGGCACTTGTGGGGGGCGGTCAGTCAGCTTGATGGAAGCCACCCGCACAAACTCTGCCCAAAACCGCTTTTGCTGGGGTGGGGGGGAAGAAATAGGGGAATAAAGAGCAATCAAGTGTCTTTGTGTGGGTTCTGTGTTTACCACAGCTTGACAGCTATGGTGAAAATTAGTGGGTAGGCTCCAGTCTAGTGAAATCCACCAACCACTCAGAAAGCCTGTGCAGTGAGAGAGGGGGAAGATGCAGCGAGCTCATCAAGGCAGAGCAGAAAGGATTTTCCTTCATGTATTAAAAAACATCCTCTAAGGCTAGTTATTTTGAAGTAAGAGGTGCTTGAGAGCTGCAAGTGGAGAGAAGACTGCAGGATGGCTGAAGACAACCTGTCTGAAGTACTCCCACAGTCCCAATGACTGTAGTACAGTCTTTGGGTACCTCTCATTGTCTAGTGTCTCTCTCTTCACATTAGCCACGTGTGGGAGGGCAGTGCTATCATCTCCATTGCACAGATGGAAATCGAGGCACAGGAAGACTACAGTGACTGCCAGGGTTATACTGGAGGCCCATAGTACAGCAAAGCCTTCAACCTGGCTTTCTTAAGTCATAGCCTGACACCTTAACTGCAGGAACATGTGTCTTGTCTTGGTAAGAGGACCTCCGGCACAATGAAGACTGTTCTCCTTGTTATGTAATCCCCAAGGCAGGAGACCAGAGTAGGCTCCTCCAGGCCAAAAAGCCCTGGAGAAGGTGGGAAACACCAAACCCTCTTTTTACCCCTCCACCTTTCAGGGAATGCTTGGAATAGAAATAATTGTATTTGGGCTGGAGACAGTGCTAGTGCTAGCAATACTAGTTACATAGGAGGCAGCAGTGTGACTTCAAGCACTTCTGGGGCAGGGCGGGTAGGATAAACAGACACTCACTGAATGGGACAACAGGCTCCACAAAGCCACATGACCATCATGGACAGAGGGCCTGGAAGGTAGGTGAGAACTTCAAGTCCCAAATAGTCCCCAGGACAGGAAGGAAAGATCTGGAAGCTCAGGGAATGCCAGATGCCATCCCCAAGAACCCTGCAAACATTTCTGCCCTTGACCATGTAGAATCAGGTAACACAGAAAGGTTTGGATGAGGAGGCCAAGGGAACCAGAGAAAGCAGTAGGGTTCTTTGTATTGATCTGCATGCCCATGTATAAACTAACACACATGTATGCACGTCTCAGGCTTAGTTTGCGATCTGACCAATTCCATCACAGGACTCTGCAAGTCAAAATAGCTTAGCTTGTAAGAGAAACACTATGACACTGCTCTCAGATGCCGCTAAACCCTAGCCTCTGCAATGACTGCAATTTTTGCCATAATCCATCTCTCTCATGACAGAGTACAAGATGCCTTACAAATAAAGGGATGCTTCACCCCTCTTTTTAAAAGAAAAAAGGCCAGGGGCTTGTTGGTTAGACCATAATTTCCCTCATTAATATTTCTGGAAAGGAAATACATTCGTCATTCCTTTCCAGACTACCAAAGCCAAACGAACAAAAACCCCACTGTTAGAAAAAAATAGTGCAGATTATTTTGGACAGAAACTGACTGAGTTTGATTTACCTTGTTATAAAACACAGGAAAAGTTCAGATGATATCCTTTGGAAAAAGTGTTAATAGTTCAAAACTCCAACCTTCTCTCTGGAAACGATCACAGAATAATAAATATCAAAGAGAAGGCTGTAAATTGGTAAAGTCCATGGGACTCATTTAAGGTAATTCCTGTCTAGGAAATTTATTAATCCTGTGAAAGACAAAAAGGCTTAAAAATTCTTCACTTATTTAATGGAAGAAGAGCACTTGGTGATGAGCTGCTGATTTAAAAAAAAAAACAAACCCCAAAAACCCAAAAATTCATCATCCTTAGAGAACCACAATGCAGTTAAAAACTTTAACCATGCATGATAAGAAGGAATAGGAACAGTCATACTTTTGTTGCAAGGAAAGAGTACTGGGGTCAAATGACCCCAGCAAGATGTTCATCTAACCTCCTCTTAAACACCCCCAGGGTAGGGGCCAGCACCACTTCTCTTGGAAGCTGGTTCCAGACCCTAGCCGCCCTGACCATGAAGTAGCGCCTCCTGATATCTAACCTAAATCTACCCTCTGCCAGCTTGTGACTGTTATTCCTGGTCGCTCCTGGCAGTGCTCGGGGAAACAGTGACTCCTCCAATGCCTGCTGATCCCCCCTGACTAGTTTATAACAGGCCACATCAAATCCTGTTCCTGCCTGTACATCAAAAAAGGCAATCCAACAACACATTTCACTTCAGGAAATGGCTTTTATAAAAAAGGGATTTAATTTGCTGCATAGTTACACCTAGCACAAGAAGTCTTCTGTCCTACCTTGTTCTTCTGCAGACACCCTGTGTCACTTCCAGTGCTTGATACTTGGCTGCCGGGAGAAACATGTGCGACCAGGGACAGCAAACAGGACAGTTTGCAAGCAGTTGGCAGGTCAGTTTGCCACTGCCCTCTTTGAAGGGGAACCTTTAAAGGTAAGCTCTTTCTTTAATTAAGAGCATCTAACCTATATATATTTAGTGTTAGTACCTAAAACTTGGGAGTTAGATCATTACTTAAGCCCCTTAAGTCCTGAGCAAGGGGGAGTTCACCACAGGGGCATTTACCTGGGAACTCTCTTACAGTGAAGGAAGGTGAAAACATGCTGAGAGAAAGCAGGGAAAAGGGAAACTTTCAGGGCCAAGGAGCAGTGAATAGGCCAGCTTACAGGGGAGTTTGCTAGGGAGGGTCTGCTTGGAAAAAAGGGCAGCAAGAGAGAGGTGGCAGATTAAGAGACCCAGAGAAATGGCTGGAGGATGTCACAATGCCAGATTCACTGACACCGTCTCTGCTTGCATTTGTGAGACATCTGTCCAGGCAGGACATCTCACCATCAAGGCTTCCACCCAGGACCTGGTTTGGTGCTGTGGAGACTCTTGCAGGTTCCTTCCAGCAACAGCCAGCTAGGGGAGTGCATGTAATGTGAGTCGTGTCTCCTGGTGGTGGCCTTCAGGGAACAGGCAAGAGAGCTATAGGAGATGGCAATGCTCCAATGTGTCCTCTGCCATGGGGACTTCATCGATCGAATGCTGGAGGAGACCTCTAGGACTGCGAAGGAAAGACTGCCAGAGGCAGCACTAGAGAAGGAAGAGGACATGGACTCCTAGGAAGGTGGAAGCTTGTGATCTCTGGCAACAAGCAGAAATCTTCATCTCCACCTACCTGCAGCAGTTTGCCTGAAGAACAGATATGGATCCCTAGCAACGGGGAAGAGGAGCATGTTCCATTGGTGGATGATACCAGGCCAGGCCTCCCCAAGGTTGGGAGGATTGAGACCACTGCCACTAAGAGGAAGCGATGGGTGGTGGCAGCGGCTAGAGACTTTTTTCTACAAGGGATGGAGGCATATATCTGCTGGCCTGACCTGATGTTTTGGGAAATCCACTGCATGCCCAGCACCCAGATCTGAGATGTCACAGAGGGATTACCAAGATCTATCCCACCCTCTAACTATCAAATCCATGCTGCTCATCCATGTGGGCACCAAAGATACTGCCAAGGGTGACCCTGAGCAGATCAAAAGTGACTACAGGGCTCTGGGTACAAGGGCGAAAGGGACAGGAGCTCAGATGGTGTACTCCTTGATCCTTCCAGTCAAGGGGAGGGGTCCAGACAGAAGCAGACATCCTGCAGATCGATAAATGGCTATGCAAATGGTGTCAACCATGGGATATTGTTTCAAGAAGGATTGCTGGGAAGAGCTGCGATGCACCCGATGAAGAGAGTAAAGAGCATCTTTGCACACAGGCTCACTAACCTTGTGAGGAGGGTTTTAAACTAGGTTCCTGAGGGGATAGAGACCAAAGCCCTGAGCCAAGTGGGGAAGTGGGTGACCTGAAGAAAGAAAAAGCGGTAGGGGGCAACAGGAGAGGTCTTCTCATTCTTTCTGACAAAGTAGGGCAATTGGCTAGGTACTCACATGTCTGTATACGAATGTACAGAACCCGGGAAACAAGCAAGAGGAATTGGGAGGTCCTTGAACAGTCCCAGAATTATGATGGGATTGGAATAACAGACTTGGGGGGATAGCTCACATGACTCCAGCACTATCATGGACAGGTATAAACGGTTTAGGAAGGACAGGCAGGGGAGAGGAGGAGTTGCTCTTTTACGTAAAGAGTCATATAATTGCTCAGATTGTTCATTATCCTTGAAAATTCATGATGATTAGGAGAGGTCAAAGGTGATTGGAAGAGGGAAAATAGAGTGCCCACCTTTAAGAAAAATAACAAGGAGGACCTGGGGAGTTAGAGCCTCACCCCAGTCCCTGGAAAAATCATGGAGCAAGTCCTCAAAGAATCCACTTCTAAGCACTTGGAGGAGAAGATGATTTGGAAGTCAGCATTGATTCACCACGGGCAAGTCATGCCTGACCAATCTGATTGCCTTCTACAATGAGATGACTGGCTCTGTGGACATGAGAAGAGTAGTGGATGGGATGTACTTTGACTCTAGAAAGGCTTTTGATAATGGTCTCCCATAACATTCTTGCAAGCAAGTTAAGGAAGTACAGGTTGGATGAACGGCTGGTATGGTGAATAGAAAAACAGACTGGATCATCAGGCTCAAGATTATAGTCAATGGCTTGATGTCTGGATGGCAGCCAATATGAAGTGGCGTGCCCCAGGGGTTGGTCCTGGGGCTAGTTTTATTCAATATATTCATCAGCAAGTGGAAGATGGGATAAGGTGCATCATCAGCAAGTTCACAGATGACACCAATCTGCAGGGAAAAGTGGATACACTGGAGGGTAGGGCTAGGATTCAGAGAGAGCTTGACAGATTGGAGGATTGGATCAAAAGAAATTTCATGAGGTTCAGTAAGGACAAGTGCAAAGTCCTGCCTTTAGGATGGAAGAATCCCATGCACCAGTACAGGCTGGAGACCAACTGGCTAAGCAGCAGCTCTGCAGAAAAGGACCTGGGGATCACAATGGACAATAAGCTGAATGAGCCAACAGTGTGTCCTTGTTGCAAAGAAGGCTAACAGCATGCAGGGCTGTATTAATAGGAGTGTTGCCAGCAGATCAAAGGAAGTGATTCTTCCCCTCTATTCAGCACTTGTGAGGCCACATCTTCATGTCCAGTTTTGAAACCCCCCACTACAGAAAGGATGTGAACAAATTGGGGAGTCCAGTGGAGGGCAATAGGAAGAGGGGGCTGGGGCACAACTTGTGAGGAGAGGCGGAGGGATCTGGACTTACTGAGTATTTTTATACATGCTCTGGAGTGGAGGGGGGTGGAGGGAGAAGCACTTTAGAGTGGCTCTGAGAGCTGCTCGAATTAAAGCACCACCATGCCTCATGTATCAGGGTCCCTGCGCTTAAAAATGGTGGCAGGGGCACTTGAAAGAAAGCTTATTCAATAAGCTTTAGTTCGAAGCAACCCTGCCACCATTTTCAAGCACAGGGACACTGGTACACAAGATTCAGGGGGCTGCTGGAACATGGCAATCACCTCCTGACACTGTGCCAGTACAGGAAACCAAAAAACATCTGCCTGCTTGGAAGAGATGACATACCTAGAGATGAAAAGAAGGGAGAGCCTTTTTCCATGCCTGGGGCTTCTCAGTGCATCCCCCTCACATGCAATATGCAGCATCCCTCTGGGCTAAGGATCCATTGCCCCTGGCAAGGTCCCTCTGATACCAGCTCGTCTCTCAGCAGCTGCTTTGCTCACCTCTTGCTTGTTACCAAGTGGTTAGGGCTCCATGTAGCATCACGGAGAGCGCAAGGGGTCATTTTCATGAAACTGCTAAGCAAAAAGATAGCAAGTAAAAAAAAAAAAAGCAGATGAAAGGAGAAATACGGTGAGAGAAGACTTGGCAGGCATTGAGAGCAATCACAAGATCGCTAGGAAAATGACAGGAGAGAAGAGTACGTGGTTTTCTCCAATACATGTACCAAGCCATTTCCAAGCCTCTTGCTATATTTAAAGAGATGTATGCAGACTTCCAATACCATTTCAAAATTATGCCCTTTTCTTGGAAATACTTTATAAACTTGGCTTGAGCTCTTTCAACACCTGACTTCTTTCTTCACATAGAAAATTACTTTGCCCTAGAATGGCTGGCTCAATCCCTTTTCAGATCTGGCGTGTGTTCCTCTGAGACGCAGTTCAACTTGTCATTGTAGCTTTGTTGCTCCTCTGCTTCCCCCTTAGCCTTATAGCTGCATTTCTTTTGAACTCTGAGCAGTTCTGGAGCAGTCTGCAGGAGTGAAGCCACCCGACAGAACAGAGGATTTCACTGTCAAGTGACGCTGTGTCCCAGTTTGACCTTTGATGGAACTGCCCCACTAGTGAGATTAGGATCATAACCCCCTGCCCCACACCACCACAGCTACCAAACTGCTATGCTATGGGAACAAATGTTCTCCGCCCAAAGGATCCTCTCCCTGAGGGCTTGCTGGATCCTAAACACTCATATGCAATGAAATGTCTGCTTCCACACTTTTGAGACTGCCACAAAAGCAGTTGTGGGAGACAGGAAAGGGGCAGTTTTGAGAAAAAAAAATTGTGCTCGCTGTTATGAAAAGTGGAAATACAGTAGGGACAGGATCCAAGTAGAATAAATTCCCCAAAGAGCAAAGCCTGGACCAATTAAGCCTTTAAAAGGAGTGCGGAAGCCCCTTTAATTTTTGTCCCCATTTCTCATTTTAAAATGGGCCACTGTCACCACATTTTTCTGTTCTAATGACTTAGAAATTAAAGCTTTTCTTCATTTTAACTAAAGACATTGAAAGATTCCACAAAAATGTCAATTCAAAAATGAAAATATTTTTCTTCTTTTCAAAGGTTCTCCTTTCTTAATCCCTTTCCAGAGATAAAAGTTTTCCTGACCAGGTCTCCTGGACATAAAACCTGTCTCCCTCCTACTTCCTAGATAGACACAGCCCCCCAGCTTGGGACTTTGGGTTTTGGTAACAGCAAAAGGAAGCATGAGGTAGGTGGTTGCTGCTGTCTGGCTCTCCTGTGTTTGTCAGAAGCTGTGACTTCAGGTGTCACACAGACTCTTGAGAGGTAGGAAAGCTTCATTAAACTGGCAGCTGCTAAAGCACTGGCTTTGAAGCAAGAGGAATGCTGATCCCTCCTCCTGCCACTCAAGGGTTCACAAAAGGTGACTGGTTGTCTAGACCACAACCATGGAAAAAATACAAATAAAGACGTCAGACCAAAGAGAGACACTGATCTTTCTGGAGACTTAAGGAAGCTCCTGGGGTTGTTGCCAAGGGGCTGAGGCAGTGGCAGAATTTATCTAGTGTGAAATAATGGCTTGTTGCACTACAGCTCTGCATGTGCCTTAGTTTTGCTTTCTCCACAAATTCTGTGCGTGTGCTCCAGCTGCAGAGAAGCGTTTGCCCCCATCCTTACTCACCTCTTTCTCCCCTTTTATTACTTGGAAATTAATTCAAGATGGCTCTTAAAGAGACAGTTGATTTTTAAAATATATCCATGGATGAGATCCTTGGCTGGCTTCAATCAATGTCTGTCTTTTGAGGTTAAATGCAGCTTGGCTGATTAACATGACTCAGGATCTGGTCACATGCGTTTAGAGAGAGAGAAGGTACAAACACACATTTCCTGGCTTTTGTTACCATCTGCACAAGACTATTGGAACAGGAGGAATGTTTTCAATCTAAATTTATTATTCACAGTGTTATTGTACGGTTTCTGAATGTCATTCAGCATGGACAACTGAAATGCATTAGTTGCTTTCACATTTGTTTTTCAATTAGCTGCACTCTCTAGGATTTAGGTGCTTTCATAATTTTTCAGAATATGGGTTACAAAAGGATACAAATCCAAAATACAAACAACAAACAATATATTACTATTACAGATGAAAAATTCATCTAATGACTTAGAAATTAAAGCTTTTCTTCATTTTAACTAAAGACATTGAAAGATTCCACAAAAATGTCAATTCAAAAATGAAAATATTTTTCTTCTTTTCAAAGGTTCTTCTTTCTTAATCCCTTTCCAGAGATAAAAGTTTTCCTGACCAGGTCTCCTGGACATAAAACCTGTCTCCCTCCTACTTCCTAGATAGACACAGCCCCCAGCTTGGGACTTTGGGTTTTGGTAACAGCAAAAGGAAGCATGAATACAAAAGGAAGGAATACAAACAACAAACAATATATTACTATTACAGATGAAAAATTCATGAAGACATTTCTATTACCACTAGGACTGTCAAAGCCCAATGACTCAAGAATCTAAAATTCTGAATTTAGATCCAACAGAGCCCATTGCAAAAGGGCCCTACCAAATCCATTGCATTTGAAGCAATACGACTATTGGTCATCTATAAAGTACGTTCCAGTAAAGAAGGGGAAAAAAGGGGTCAGCCAAATCCTTCAGATATACAAACAGACAGGTTTATTACATTCCACAGGACTCGTCAGGTAAGTAAACATACTTGAGGGCAGAAGTGTTTGCAGGACTAGGGATTTATAATGGCCTGAAACAATTACCTCATTGTAGCACATATTCCACACATGGGATGTACCTTAGTAATTTGCTGTATTAAGTTTCCGGTCTAAAAAAAAAAAAAAAGACACCCACTGCAAAACGCTTGCCAGTTTCAAAGCACTTTGCAAACACTAATTCATCCATAATATTTAACCTGGTTAACCCACATCAAAATCTTTAAGGCAACTCTTTTTCAAAGCAATGTGTCGCATATTAGAAGTCTCAGGAGTCTTCTCAGATTGACGTGGAAAGGATTAGAACAACACTGAAGTCTCCTGTAATATGATCTGCTTTTTCCTATGCCAGAATTCCTGGGGGCTTATCATGCAATAGGGCTAGCAAGCCAATTCACCTGAGGCTGGGCCACAGACATGCACAAGTGAAATCTGGTCAACAACTTCCTCCCCACACCCTTCCTTATTCTTCTAAAGGAAGAGAGAAAGAAGAAAGGAAGATAGAGAACTGAAATAGGACACAGATCCTGAACACACTGATATGTCTGAGAGAACTACAGGTACATTTTCATATCATTCACAACTCCAACGCAAAAATTACCAAGATGACCCCAATATTTGTTACTTGCATCTAAGTGTTATGATTTTGGAACATAAACAGCAGAATATTTACTAGGCAATCTATATGTTCAACTTTTATCCTTTTCAAGTCTTAGCTGCTCGTATTGCATCAGTTTGGACAACTCCTGAAACATGGAATAAGGGAAGCTGGTAAGATAATACATACAAAAAAATCTCTGGTGGTTGTTTTGGAGAGTCAAGTGAGTTGTCTTTTGAGCTTTTTCTGGCTGCTTAAAAAAAGGCAAAAACAAAATCCCTCAAAAACTAATGAAAGTCCTTATTCCAGACCCTCTCTAAGTTAAGACTACTTGCTCTCCAGCAGGTATAGTTCAATGGTAACCCACCCTCACCCCCAGGCACTAAAATATACAGCATCAGGAGTTGAGCAACTAGCAGCTTACATACCTACCCATGCATACAGCCATCTCATCCAATAGGTAGTTAAGTAAGTAGTTATGCAGACAAAGGAACTTGGTCATCATATTTTCAATCACTAGGTGGCATACAAAACAAATCACGTACATAGACAAAAAACAGGACAGTATCCCTAGGACCAGGAACAGGTTATATTACCTGTACTATTACTAATATTGTTTGAGTGCTCTTGGTTCCAACCGATGATGAGGTATCAGTCAGACAACATCCATGGAAGTTTTGAGGGATTGGAGTCATCTGCTGTCCCATGAGTGCTGTAGCAGCACCTATGGGTGTAAGGGTAAGAATGGGTTACGAGGCACCTGTAGGTATTCTTATAGTGTCTGTGGTTATTAGGAGGGAGGGCTTAAATGCTCTTCCATAGATCCTGGGACAGCTCAGGATACAATGGTACTGGGCTCCTCTGTGATTAATTGAGAAGAGTCAGCTTGTGTGAGAAACCCCAGGACATTGGGAACACTGCTGCCCTGACAAGTTCTCTCTTTGCATGGCAATGGCTATTACTGAGTGTTCTCCCAGACTTCTCTTACCTAAGGTTTCCATGGTCTCTTGCCAGCCAATTCAGTGGCATCACACTGTGAGTTATCCACTACCACTGTTCACAGGTGCATGTAGGCCTCACTAGAACATTGATCCATATACATACTGCTCACACAAAGGCTTTGCTAAAGCATTGACCAGAGCAGGCCAATGCATGAACTCTTTATATAAGGGAAATTTAGTATGTGGAGATACTAAAACTTGCTATCTCCTGCCAGGAGATGGGGAAAAGATGGCTGTACATGGTGTAAGACAAGCTTGGAATGGGAACACCCAGATTAGGTTGCAAAACAAGTGTAGAGTACAGGGTGGTTTAAGGTATTAAAAAAAAAGTTGTACTACATAATTTGTTTTGATCACTGTATCAAAGGAGAATTTGAAAGTATGGGAACTTCGTATTGGCTAGGGGAGCCTATGCGGTGTGCCAATGTCACGGCATTGTCCTGTGTATACCTTGTCCCAGGCATACGTGCGTTAACACCCCATCTGTCAGATCACGAGTGCATTAGTGCCATGCCTTGTAGACAATAAACATGGCCGAGACTTTGCCAAACTTAGCCTGCAGTCATTTTTTAAGACAAGATTGGTGTTGGGATCTCCTGGCTGTGACTTACCAGCACTGCAGTTCCTGAGATTTTAAGATCGACCACAGTTCAATAACAACCAACAAGGACAGTAACAATGACAGTGGCATTGGATGAGGCTCACTTCAGAGCCTCTAGAAGAGGCATGACCTGTGCATTTCAGTGCAATAAGCTATTTATTGGTTTACACAAGGTCCAGTTGTTTTATCAATCTCCAATGCCACCCAAGTCCTGCTGGGCATAATGTTCTGCTCCCAGAGAGGCAAGGAGCAGAGACAGCACTGAACCAATGGAGTCTTTATGGTCTTTTCTGAAGGAGCCCGATAAGGAAGTGGCAGTTTGTATCAAAAGTGCCTTGTTACAGTTTGGTTTTGATAGATTGAGCCTGGGGGACTGCTGACATAAGCAGTGCTGATATCAACTAAGTGCATGCAGAGCTTTGAATACACATTGTTGTGAAGGTGCCAATTATCCGTATGGCAGGACTTTGATCCAGGCACGTTTTGCCTGGTTTCATTTTGCATTCCCAAGCCAGGGATATGTTGGCAAGCTCAGGCCACATTTTAAGTGGCCCTGCTCCCAGTTACTGTTTCCAATGGAAACAAGGCAAAACTTGGTGGTTTCCATGGTGTCAACCCAGAACTGTTTCAGTCAATCTTGGCATGAGAGAGGGTGGTGGTAGGAGTTCAAACAGAGAAGAAAGCAAAACTCAACCCCACGCAAAGAAGCAGGAAAAAAGTGGCCAGAAAGAAAAAAAAAAAAGTATATATGAATCAATGACAAAGTTCCGCAATTTGAAAAAAGAGCTGCATATCTTAAGGGATCTTAATACAGACGGGTTGGGTTTCTCACCACTTCTAACTGCCACATGAAGTAATAATTAGCAACAAAGAGTTCCCAATGGAATTCAAAACGCAGCATTACAGAGGCCTTCACTTCTCTAAGATGATTGGTAGTGAATCCGAGTATTTATGCTCCTTACAGACCTTAACACATTAAGCTGCAAAACATTCCTGGAGGGTACTCCTTTTTTAGACAGTCGGGAAAGCTGAGGTACAGAGAAGTATAGCAACTTTCCCCGAGGTCAGAGAGGAATTCCTGGAGACAGTCAGGACCACAACAACACAAGCTTTTGAGATCTGTACCTCCCCCAATGGACTTTCTTCTCAATGAAATGACAAACAGCCCAATCCAAAACTCAGAGGGCAGCAGAACTCTGTCCATCAGGAATGAGCCAAAACCAGATGAGGCTAAGTGTTTAACATACAAGCACCAATTTGGTGGCCCACATGAGCTTGGTGGGTCTCAGAATAGCTCCAAATGGAAAGCAGTCCTCCTCACAAAAGCTACTGCTACATTGACTGCTCAGTGGACCTAGCTATGCTTTCAACAGAAAAGCCAATGTCTGGATGGACATTTGAATTTAAGCTACTATAATCAATGTTAGTGCTGAGGCACATTAACCCCATGAGGGATCTTACCTCTCACAACCCATCTCTTCTGTGGACTGCTTAATGGAAAACGCTTCCCTGAGAGCCCCAAAAGCAAATCCACCCAATTCGGGAACAAATTGCTGATGTAGGCAAGCACACAATACTTTGCACTACTGAATGGCTCTGTGATATCCAATTACTGCAGCACAGCCCAGAAGGGTGTGAAATAATTCCTGTAACAAAGGTACATCCTCCTCACCCAGCAAGTACAAAAGGTGCCCTCCCTTCTTTCCCCTGGCTTACTTGCTCCCAGCTGTTCTGTAGTTCCCGTCTCTGACAAAGCAGCCGCCATCCATTCTGGCAGGCAAGAATCCCATCATCAGGTCTGGGGACACAGAGGAAAGGGGTCAGGCTGCAAACGGCTCTCACTGCACTCCTCACTGGTGTTGGGCATGAGCAAGCTCTACTGGAAGGGCAGCTCTCACACCGAGTGCAGGGAGCAGAGAGCTGGTGGGAACATGAACAGGTGTTTCCTGCTGCACTGCCACCTGCTCCCCTTCAGGCCTTCCCCCCTCCGATAAACACAACCTGGCCCCGACTCACACACTCTGAACAGCCCCGTCTCTGACAGGGAATGCTGCACAATGCCAGACTTAGGCAGATACTTCTTGGTTAAGGTGCATGAAGGAAATTGCTGCTTCATTGCAAGGCATGTGCCCTTTCCCTCCTGCCCCCCACTACTTCCTCAGGAAGGTTTAACCCCCGACTCCGAAAACACCCAAGCCCAGAAGTTTCGCCCCACTCTTTAGTAAGATGTTAAGCTGCCTTAAAAAGTTTGAAAGGTACAACATAGCTATTCATTTTCCATAGCATTTGGGATATGTCTACACCTGGCTCAGGAGAGTCTACCCTGGGGCAGACAGGGCTTCTCTCTTGGCAGCCTGCCTAGTGGCTCTCAGAGCACAGCACAGACTCAGATTCTGGAGGCCTCTTCTGGGTTGTGCAGTCAGCTTAAGCAATATCCCATAGGGTCCCCAGATTTATCCTATCGTCCGTACACCATCCCCTGGCTTGGACCCTCCCCCCACCCCCTGCAACTTTGCCAAGGAACCCCACTGGAGTTCTTCAGTGCTCTAGCTCTTTACAGCCACTGGAAAGGCCAGGGGGACATGGGGCAGAAGCCTGATGTTAAATAAACTAGCCTAAAGGCTGGAGGTCCAATGCCTTTTCATATTTGTTCTCTCTCCATGGCCAGTACAGCCTTGTTTTAAAAGGAGAAAGAGGGTCATGGGGAAGAGCCTCAGAAACAACAGGGGAAAGGAAGAGTTGCCTCTTAGTGCCAGCCCTCATCCCACCACCCTAACACTCTACTAAGTTGCTTCTTTGCTAGTCTAGTCTTAGGCCTCTGTGAGAAAGTCCTTCAGATTTAAATAATGATGAAGCTGATAGGGTTCTAGATAGGACCATAAACACTGATGGGGCAGGACCTGGACCACATTAAATCTTATCTGCCCAGGGCTAGCTACCCAAAGCCAATTCTAAGCCTCACTAATGCCTTCCTACTTCAAAGTAGCAAATTTCTGAGGACCATCCTTGTACTTCAGAGGGTGAAGAGAGGTGGGTCAGGGGGCCATCTCCAGGGCCAGTCACAATGTTGGCTCACTAACCTGCCTAGGGCAGTTCACCCCAATTCTCCTGCCATACCTTGACGTATCAAAGAAAACAGTTGGAAAAGTGTGGCAGGCTGCCCATTTAATGCCCTGATCCAAAGGGCATAATACATGGCTCTGACCTCCCCTTCACCATGCCGTGGCAGATGGCATCCAAAAATCTTTTCCACTGTTAATTCCCCGGCCCCATTGCTGGGCTGCACTTTGCCTCAGGCATCCTCAAATATACCTTAGCCCGGCCTCTGGCTCAACTTGGCCTCAGGTGTCCTTAGACACGCCTGGGTCACGTGCCTCCTCACTTGGGCCTCTACTCCCACACACACTCTGGGCTCCTTGCCTCTTGGCCCACCGCACTCCACCCCCTCACTGGAGCTCCAGGGCTTTACACCCCTTGGGCCTCAGGTGTCCATCGACATGCCTGGACCCTACTTTTGACCTATGGCCCACTCAGGCCTCAGGCATCTGTGGACATACCTAGACCCTACTCTCCCTCTTATCAGGCCTCGGGGCCTCCTGGCCCGTGCTGTTGCCCAAAAAGCCTGGTGCTTTTATGTCAGGACATGCTGTTGCCCTCCATAGGGTCACCCACAAGGCAGTGGAGGCTGAGGCTTTCCAATGTCCCATACTTGCCTTTCATTAGGGAGGCACTGGTGTGGCATTTCCTAAAGACTGCCCCTCCACAGGCAGGCCCACCACACCATCCGACACCAACAGGGTGTAGTTTTAGGTCACTCCCCAGAACGGGTGTCTCTGCCCTGGTCTTTTGTTCTCTCACCAGGCTCCTCAGTGTTCCTCCTTTTGGGCTGCTCGTTCCTGGGCACAATTACAGCCTCCACCACATTGTCCGATTCTCCGCTGCTGGCCTCTTCTCTCCCTCAGGCCCCTTGCAGGATACCTCCCATCAGGAGGCTGAGCCTCAACCTCTGTCATACCAGCGTGCTGGCCAGCTGACCACTTATTCTCTTTTGGCAGTGATGCCCCACCCTCAGTTAAGGGGATCTTCAGACTCTTTTAGGCTTTGGCCCTGCCTCCAGGCCAGTAGCTCTCCACAGCCGTGGCCTGCCCCTCACGGTGGGATTCAGCCTATCGGCCCTGGCTCCCTTGCTTTGACCAGCTGAGGCTCAAAGGGTCAGTCTGGCAGCTGCTGTCCGTCCTACTCAGCCGGGGTCCCCCCTGAGCCCCACCATGAAGCCATCAGCCCACACCAGGCTTGCCTCGAGCCCCAGAAATCTTATACCCAGCAGCCTATTCCTCCATTGGACACATCCAAGCCCCTGACCCAAGTCGCTGCCAGTTCTAGTCAGGGGCTTGCCTAGCCCCTCTGCAGGCCCACACTCTCCAAGCCCCCTTCCTAGGCTGACCTGTGCCTTCTCTAAGCCTAGATGCACATGGCTTCTCCTCAGCTCCAAGCCTATAGCTACTTCCTCTAGGCTTGGGATCCCACTGGGTCCCAGGAACCTCCTGCTTCCCCACAGACAGATCCTACCCTTGACCTCCAGAACGTTCCTGGGAGCAGAAGAGCTCCAGCTCGGCGATGTTATCTCAGCAGCATCCTTGCAGCAACTGCTCACCCTGCTCCTTAGGGCTTGCTCTTATACTGAGGCTGCTCAGCCCTGCTCCAATCAGGCGGCCTCCTGTCTGTCATGTGACCACCCGATTGGCTGTGCAGTCACCTGCAGGCTGCCACACAGCCTGCTCATGCTCTTCAAGTGGCAAGCACCCAAAGGTGCGCCACCATAAGGGGGCTATACAAAATAGACCAGTCACTCCTGCTACGAGTCAACAGTTAGCTTCAGCTGTTCCTGACCCTATGAGAACCCCAGAAAAATTAAATTAAACTTTTGTAGTAGAGAGAGACATTACGTCCAACACATGGGTGTGGGTGAGCAAGGTTCTCATTTTATCTGACCTTTCATTCACCTGACTGACTTCATCTTCCTTCACGCCCCCTACTTTCATGTGGCTCTGCACTTCCTGGACTATGCTGGGAAGAGGAAGTTCTGAAGTACTGTGAGAAAGTTTAGGATTAATGTACTGTACAATCTCTTCCAAGTTTGCTTTTGTCAAGGTGACTTTCCATTGTCTGGGCCCTCTGTAGCAGAGAAAAATCCAATTTATCACTTCAATGGTAATTTAAGGATCATAGCCCTAGTATAGCTCATGCCCAGAGCATTATGGGAATATTTGGTTAGCTTGATAGAGGTGGAGAGACTGTATGTGTTGTGGGGAGAAGAGGTTAAAATTAAGTGCCAGATAAGCACTACCAGACAGCACTAGGACAACCATCCTCTTACTATTATTTAGTATTGACGGGAGAGGCAGAAGATGAAATGGCAGTGGACACAAATGGTCCTACAGTGAAAAGACAATGCACTGTAGAGTAATAGGAGGGAGCACAAGTGGAAAGCCTATGTACATAGGCTCTTAGAGGCAAGTTGTAGAGATGACCAAGGTTTGAAGCATAGTCACATATATACAGATACTCTCTATGGTTTTATTTTCCTTTCTCCACAAGTACTCTTCATGTTTTGTTGTGTATTTTCCTGAGACTTCTGTACAAAAAGATTAAATAAATAAATACAACCCCTCAAGAGTATAGCTTCTTTGGAATAAGACAAGTGCTACCAAATGCTTAAACTTTCCTGTACAGGAGGCGACCTACAATCCACTATTTCATCCAATGGCAAGTTAATAAACTATACTGAAAATAATGATATATACCAGTGTCTCCTATTCCTTCCCCAGCCTGGTTTAGAGGGCAAAGGGAAACCAAATTATTTCATGAAGGTCAAAGACAAACTTCTAACAATATTAAGATAAATTGATACGTCTCTCCAAACACAGGGCAAGGAAAGAAATTACTAAGCCAGAAAAGAAAACAGTTAACAGCATGCACAGAACAGGACTCCCCATGTATAAAACTTACCTATACTGTAGATAGGAGATATAAAACAGATTTTGGTGACCATCACGGGGATACTGAAGTGACCCCCATTACAGATGAGAGAATATGCAACTCTTCAGGAAAAGTTTTACAAGCTCCATTAGATCTAGAATCCTGAACTTGGCTGAATGCTTAAATAACCTTTATCCCAGTGCTACTCTTCTGGACTGGGCATCCCCAGGAAAATGCCAGCAGCTCTTAGCTTTCACTCATTTTCTTACTAAATGATAGAGCAATATTTTTTTGCAAAGACCTCGGAAAGACTGTAAGAGGAAATGATGTTTTCACCACTCTGGATTCCTATTTGAAATCTTTGGGTTTATCTTGTGAATCATGAGTAGATGTTTGCACACCTAATAGTGCTGATATTGTGCGCCACCCCATGGCACCCTTACAAGAATCTCCTGGCACCCCAGGTTACCCAAACTGAGAATCACTCTTATCCTCTTATTTACTCCCTGGTGAGAGGCCTCATCCTTTTGCACTCCTTTAGCCTGCATTTCAGGAAACATTTTAACTGATCGGTTACAAACAGGTGTTTGAAATTGCTGGAGCCTGCTCCAACCCCCATGTGAGCCCTACTCAGAAAGTCTGGTAAGATTCCTTCTAACCACTATGGAGCTAGACATGTATAAGACATAAGAAAAAACACTCCCCTGATTTCCTTGAATAGTTTTATTCTAGGATATTGATTCAAGCTCCTCTTACTGACCATCTCTAAAGGGATGCAGAAATAATAAAAGTTAACTAACTTTTTAACCAAGTAAAATAATTTCTGATATAAGAGCGCACACACCTCATTTTATCAGACCTTTCACCAGCTGTTCATTGGGCCTACTCTATCCAATTTAGAGCAAGGACTGGAGCCAAGGTCTGCTATGTATAATAAGCAAGTGCTGTAGCTACTGGACTATTAGAGAAAGACCAGAATAGCCATCTCCTTATATAATCACTCCTGGGCCCAAGAAACCTTCCTAATGAAAGTGTCTGAGTTTATACTCATTGTATAGCTGCTGCATGCTTATTTGACTGTATTGCTGGAGGATCTAACAGGTCCTTGGAGACAACAACACTAAGTAGCAAATCAAGGAATACCCTGGGGCAAAGTCTTAGCTCCAGTGGTTTTATCAAAGGATTCCTAGTTATAAACAAGTGGCTATTTTAACCAATTAAGGAGCATAAACCTCCTGAAGACACACCAGGAGCTCACTTGCCCTTCACATGGCAACAAAATTTCATTCAGACTTTATCTCCAAGGCTCAGTCAAGAGATAACAAATTTGTCTACACATCTCGTTTTGTATTGATTTTTTCCCCCCCCATGAAGAAAGGGAAGGAGACAGGTGCTGCAGCTTCCAAACCACCATTGGCACAGTCGCTTGTTCTTCCAAAGTCAAAGCAGGCAAAGGAATTAGCATGCATCCCAGAGCTACTGCATTAATTAAATCATTTGTTCCTTGATAGAATTGTTGTTGGGTTCCTCCAAGGTCTCCTGCCTCCTCTCCCTTGATCTGATCATCCTTGGTGTTCAATCAGCAAAAGAGCTAGTTCAGCATTCTAATTAGCTTTGCACTGGGTAGCAAGGGTCTGGGAATCAAAGTTGTCACATGGTGTCTAAAACAGGCGGCTTAGGACCATCCTGCTGGAAAGCAAAATCAGGTGTGATCAGAGATGGACGCAGTAGGACACGCCTGTTTGCTGCCAAGTGTCATATGGGGAGGTAAATAACACTGCGAAGCACAGAGACTCAACACAGATGGAAAGTCGCTCCCCAACTTGGTTGAAAGTGAGCAATGCTTCTAGGAGTCTTCAATTTGGTTGTCAAGAATAGCCTTGCACTTGAGCCGAGCTCCCTGCGGTTCAATAGTAGAATTCTTGTCTACCACACAGGAGACCTGGCTTCAATTCCTGGATGCTCATACAACTACAGCCATGGAGGCACCAAGTGTCTGGACTCAGGTCTGACCTTTGGATTCTCCCTCAATGGCCTTAAAGGGTAGATGGAAAGTCTGAGCAGGCTCTCCTCCCCCATGATCCTGTCTAGGTATATGCATCAAAGGTCTGGGTGATCTCTAATGCATCCTTCCAAATCATGGTGCATCACTGGTTGCCAGGACAACCATGTGCCTTCAAGCACCTGGCTATCACTGGGTCCAATCTGCTACAGGCTTTCTGTGTGGCCTTGGGCAGGACACTGGGGCACAGATTCCCATTTGTCCTGTGCTTTGGTAGGCCACTCTAAGGCAGGTATTAATTGTTATATGTTAACAATTACACAAGGAGCAGGGTACTGAAGAGTCTGACATGCACCCTCCATAAGAATTACCATCCCCCCCCCAATCTATTTCAGCCTTTTAGATTACAGGTTGTGGAGCAGGGACTCTCTCTCACTACATTTGTTAAGCCCCCGAGGTCGACTACAACAACTCAATATGTTTTAGCCATAGCTTGTCACACTACATACTCCACCTTCTTTAAAAAACAAACCCCTACATCAGTAAAATGTGTCCTAAACACACAACCTATTTTCTTTGTCAAGGAACAGCCTGAGCTACAAGCAGTGCCTTGGTCCTGGATGTGGCATCTAGAAGCAGCAGCTCCTCCTTCCTGCCTGGCTAGAGTCATTAACATCAGGTCACTGCACAAGGCCATGCTGGATCCAGCTCTGACAAAACCCTGGGGTGTCAGGGTGCTCCAAAAGATGTGCGCTGGGTGTGTATAAGCTTATTGGCCCTCCTTTCTGCTGAATGGGTATGATCAGGTTGTCAAATTTGCCCAGAAATCACCATGTACCACAAACACTTCAGTAAAGTACTAGAAAAATAGAAGAATTTATTAAAATAGATTCATAGACATTAGGGGCTGAAGGGACCTCAAAAGACTGAGTCCAGCCCCCTGCCTTAAAAGGAACAATAAATGGTCTAAAACAGAGGAAGTGATCAAATGCTTTGACCACAAATCATGATAAAACAAAACTGGCAAAATCATTGCCCTGAATTCAGACCACTATCTCTAGCCTTCATAAAAAATTTTTGTGGAAACCAGCCTCTCAGGGTCAGCCTCTCCAGTCCCAGTTAGCTCCCTCAACTGGGGACCTCCATTCCCCTTCCTCTCACCAGGAGCCTCCTTTCTTATGGTCACTACTTCCAGAACAGCTCACACAGCCTTCCCACATCAACCTAACTTCAGAGAATCCTCCAGAGTGATTCTGCAACACCAGTTACAACCAAAAACTTCCAATTGGGCCAAATTTATGCCCCAAAGATGATCACATCCTTTTTTACCATCGCCTGGGGGCAGGACTGGGGTAAATCCTACCTGCACTGTTATCTTAGGGAAAAAGGCACCAGTTAAACATAAAAGCTTGAAGCTTTTTATTAGGTTTTACCTCTAAAGAAGTTCAAGATGAGTCTTTACAGCATGTTTTATATAGCTGCAAACTTCCCCTAGACTAAGGCTCTCTCCTTATCCCCCGGTCTGGGAGCAATTCCATTCTGTGTGTCTGCCATTTTCTGACCTAGAATTACATAAAGTCAGTCCCAAGCCTTTCACGACAACAACTCTTTGAACATTTAAGTGTCAGAGGGAGAAACCATTGGGGTGGCTAGTTATTTGGAACGTTATCCATTCTTAAGACAAGACAGGTGAAGCCAAGATCTATATTTTCAAGTTTGTGGCCATTCTCTTGTCCTGCCTACCTGCAAGTCATAGGGAAAAGATGACTCAGTCTGTTTGTATCCTACATAACGAAAGAGATGAATGGAAAAAACAGGGAGCTGAGGAGGGTGAAACAGCTGATTTAAAGCAAGTAATTTTCATAATTAAATGCAGGCATTTTGAACAGAAAGTGCTGAACTCCGAGACAGGTGAAAAGATCTGACGCAACTCCTCTCACCCCAGTCCACGCAAGTGGGCAGCAGTGTAACCTTACCCTGGTCTAACTCACAATCTTGACATGATCTTGTGCAACTGAACGGGCCCCAGGAGGGCAGGCTGGGAAGGGAACGGGCAGCATTGGCTGACTTCATGCCGTTCTGACCGAGCCGCTCAGCTTCCTAGTGCCACAAATTCCCCATCCGTAAGAGACTAGTGATACTTGATGAACTTTTTAAAGTTCTTTGAAATCTCAGATGTTAAATAAGAACTAGGCACTGTTAAAGAAACAGCCAGAGTGGATTAATCCATAAAGACACGTTTCATTTACATACAAGATGCTCAAGAAATTAACATTGGACAATTACACGGACAAGGACAATTGTGGAACCAACACAGCAATTGCTTTCCCAACTTTGGTGCTGTCACTGGGGGGTGGAAACGAGGTACCAGCATGGCCTTCTCCCCTCGGGAATCTCTGCCACCGTAGGGGCGACCACTGCCCGGCCCTAGGAACCCTGCAGTCCCATGCTCCATAGCGTATCTGGGAAGCTGGGAGCTGAAGAATGACACCCCCCTAGGAGGCTTCATATGGGAGTCACAGTGCAGTGAATGGGATGCAGGAAGCAGCTCTCAGAGAGCTCATACTACTCGCTGCCTCTACGGCAGCAGCACAAGCTTGTGCTGTCACAGTAGCAGCAGCTGCTGTTCAAGTTAAGAGAGTGAACAGCCCCAGGATCCTCTCTCCCCACCCTCTCTCTCCAGTAGTCAGCATTCCCTGCCTCCCCTTCCAGTCCCCAGCCCCCACCCCTTCCACACACCCTAGCAAAAAAAAAGCAAAAAAACCTCATTAACCTCTATGGAGGTTACACTGCATTGTACACTCTGCCATTTGGGGCGCTCTCCCCATTTATGCAGCACTGGTCAGGCCGCAGCTGGAGTACTGCATCCAGTTCTGGGCGCTGCACTTCAAGAGGGATGTGGACAGCATGGAGAGGGTCCAGAGGAGGGCCACTTGCATGATCAGGGGACAGCAGGGCAGGCCCTACGAGGACAGGCTATGGGACCTGATCCTGTTCAGCCTCCAGAAGAGAAAGCTGAGGGGGGATCTTGTGGCCCGTTGTAAACTAGTCGGGGGGGATCAGCAGGCACTGGGGGAGTCACTATTCCCCCAAGCACTACCAGGAGTGACCAAGAATAACGGTCACAAGTTGGCAGAGGGAAGGTTTAGGCTAGATATCAGGAGGCGCTACTTCACGGTCAGGGCGGCTAGGATCTGGAACCAACTTCCAAGAGAGGTTGTTGGTGTCACTGGGCATAACCCTAGGTAACTCAGAGGGATGGAAGACCACGAGTGTTGATGAAGCTCCTCTGCTCTAGGCCCAAGCGAGCCAGGGCCCACCCCCCCGAACCTTTGTAACCCTTTCTTCAAACTTTTGTAACCTCCTGTAATACTGGAAAACAGGATGAGTAGCAAGCAAGCTGAAACTCCCTAAAAACTGTTATCTGTGGAATGCAAGGGCACCGCTCAGAGAGAGAAGGGAGGGGGCAGAAAATGACCAGGATATAAATATACACTGTTGCAGGGCTAGGGGCATGGGATTTGAGACCATACAGTCTCCCTGTGCCTTTTACTTGAGCTCAAATAAACTCTGTCTACTTCTCCCCCCAGTGTGTTTATTGGCGCGATGCACACCGGGCAACGAACCCAATTGTTGCCTCCCTCAGGCACCTTGTGCCGGCAACAGTTTTTGGCGCCGAACGTGGGGCTCGAGGCTAACATTTCGCCTTGCCCGGATCCCTCCTGGGGTCAATGACTTGCAGCAACGACCGACGCCCAGCGCGCACCGGTGGTTTCATCAGGGGCCTCGGCAGAGACGTGGTTTGATCGATCCCGGAGGACACAACGGTGCAACACGCTCAAATAGCGGAGAAGCGATCGTGGGCGACGGTGTGGAACCGGTCCCTCGGACAAGGTAGGATAAGCTCAGCAGTCTGAGCATTGCCCGTTAAGACCTGGGGACGCCCAGTGTCTCCCTGGAGTATGGGGCAGGGACAGAGTACGGTTGGCAGGGCACCGTGTACACCCTTAGAATGCATTCTGACTAATTGGAAACTGTTTAAGTCAGATCTAATGACTAAAAATAATCTTAAAAGGTTCTGTACAGTGGAATGGCCTCAATATCAACTGGAGGATCAGGAAAGGTGGCCTCCAGAAGGGTCAATTAACTATAATACAATCCTCCAATTACTCTTGTTTTGTCAGCGGACAGGTAATTGGAATGAACATTTGTATGCGCAATTTATGAAATAAGACAGATATTTTGCAGAAGTGTAATTTGACTCCGACAGGATCGGTAGTTGTCAGTGTTGAATCTCAGCATTCCCCCCCAACCACTGTAATGCTAGAGTCGGCGTCCCCTTCAGCTTTAACACCTCCACCATATAAAGATCAGATGCCCCCGGTTCCAGAGATTCCACCCTCAGTGGGATTTTATCTTTTACTTACTGAAACTGTAATAGCCCGGCCTGGGGCAGATGGGCATGCAGCCCAGACCATGCAAATATACACCCATGTACCTTTTAATCTGGTGGACCTGGTGGCTTTTAAGGCACAGGCTGGAGAATTTTCAACTAGCCCGAGTAAGTTTATCTCTGTCTTTGAGGGATGTTTAGCTAGTCACAAGCCTGATTGGGACGATTGTAATATCCTTATGCAAACTTTATTATCTGAAGTAGAGCGGAATCAAGTTATTTCCAAAGCAAGGGAGGAAGCACAGCGGAGGCATGAAAGGGATCCCATCAATGTTCCTGGTCCGGCAGATGTGGTTCCCCTAGCAGACCCTAGATGGGACCCAAACAACCCTGTGGATCATACCCGTCTTACCTCTTACAAAGAGCTGCTTATGCATGGGCTCAGGCACTCGGCTGTCCCACATAATAATTGGGCAAAGCCGTACGAAATAGTACAGGAGCTGAAGGAAAGTCCAATTGCGTTCCTACAGCGCATCCGGGATGCCATTCGGAAAAATACCAATGCAGACCCTGATGACCAGGTGACGGAGGCAATTATAAAGGGTATTTTTACCAGCCGCACAGCCCCTGATATAAAGCAGAAATTACAAAAAAAAGGAAGACTTAATGGGTATGTCTGTAGCACAAATCCTGGAGACTGCAAACAGGGCGTATACCCTCAGAAAGCAAGAAAAGGACAAGAGACAAGTTAGAATGCTAGTAGCAGCAGTACAGGCTGGAGTCAGAGAAAGGCCACGAGAAGGTGGGAGAGGCAGAGGTATAAGGGGTCGTGGGCGCGGGCGCCCTGGCCCACAAGAAAGACGCCTGGGATGGAACCAGTGTGCCTTATGCCGGCAAGAGGGACACTGGAAGAATGAATGCCCAGAGAAAGGGAGAGACTGTACTCCTGTAATGGCAGCAGAAGGACAGGAGTAGGGGTGTCAGGGGAAACGGACCACCCCACCCCAGGAACCCCGAGTAAAAATGTGGGTGGGGAATTCAGAAATTGATTTTTTGGTAGACTCCAGGGCAGCATGGACTGCTGTAAATCAACCTCTTCAACTTCCCGTAGCGGACTCTCTCACCGTGGTGAATGCCACGGGAAAAAAAAAAGACTCAGTGCCCAGTGTATGCTCCTGCAGAATGTGCTCTGGGAGACCGGGCTCTCTCTCACAAATTGGTCTACCTTCCAGATTGCCCAACACCCCTGCTAGGGCGAGACCTGCTTTGTCGATTAGGTGCATCACTGCATTTTACCCAGGATGAAATAACCCTCACATTGCCCCCTGAAAATGCATGGATAATGACCCTCGCGATTGAACCCTTGGCTATGAACGCCCCCCCCCGGAGTGGAACCGGTGGGAAGACCAGGTATACCCTTTGGTGTGGGCAAGGGGGGTCCCCTAAAAGGCTACACATCGAACCCCCATTAATATCCAACTACTGCCGGGAAAAAGGTCTGGTACGAATCAAGCACTACCCAATCAAAAAGGAAGCCAGATAGGGACTGCAGGAGACTATAGACCGTTTCCTAAAGTACGGCATACTGCAAGAGTATCAGTCAGCCTGGAACACTCCTATCTTGCCTTTACTAAAGCCTGATGGCACATATCGACTGGTGCAGGACCTAAGGGCGGTTAACGAACGGGTTAGAACTACTCATCCCCTCGTCCAAACCCATATACCTTGCTAGCCTCCATAGGGGGGCAATATACTCATTTCTCAGCTCTTGATTTGAAAGACGCTTTCTTTACAATTCCAGTTGACACCCCCTCTCGGGAGATATTCTCTTTTGAATGGGAGGACAGAAAAAGAGTTAAGAAACAACTTTGTTGGACAGTATTAGCCCAGGGATTTAAGAACTCTCCCACCCTTTTCAGCCAGTCCTTAGCTAAAGACTTGGAGGAGTGCAATAATGAGCGTGAAGTCCTCTTGTTACAATATGTGGATGATTTATTAATTGCTGCTGTAGATTTAATCTCTTGCCTTAATGCCACTGTAAGCCTCCTGAACTTTATTGGACTTCGAGGATATCAGGTGGCTCGAAATAAAGCTCAAATTGCTCCCCCCAAAGTACGATACCTGGGATTTCACATAAGACAGGGGGAACACCAGCTTTCAAGCGAGCGAAAGGAGGCTATATGTCAGGTTCCCACCCCAAGCAACCGTAAGCGGCTCAGAGCGCTTCTCGGCATGGCAGGTTTTTGCAGAATATGGATCCTTGAATTTGGACTATGGGCAAAACCACTATATGACTGTGTAAAAGGGGCAGACCATGACCCCTTTTATTGGACTCCAGAGGCCAACAAGGCATTTAAAATACTAAAAAGGAAACTAATGGAAGCCCCCGCCCTAGGTTTACCAGACCTTTCTAAACCTTTCCAATTGTATGTGCATGAACGAAAAGGGATGGCTCTGGGAGTGCTTACTCAATTGTTGGGGGCGTGGAAACGTCCCGTTGCTTATTTCTCCAAACAGCTTGATCCAGTTGCCAAGGGATGGCCAGCGTGTTTACGAGCAGTTGCAGCAACTGCCCTAGTACTTGAGGAAGCTGAAAAGTTAACGCTGGGAGGAGTCGTGCAGGTGTATACCCCTCATATGGTCCAGGCTCTGCTAGACGCGAAGTGGGGTCTCTGGCTCACCCAGGCTCGGGTGGCTCGGTACCAAGCTAAGCTGTTGGAGAACCCTGAAGTGACTCTGCAAACCTGCCCCTCCCTCAACCCGGCTACTCTCTTACCCGAAACGGGAGAACAAGAGCATGATTGTTTAGACATCATAGATGCACAGTACTCCAGCCCTTCAGACCTATAGGATCAGCCACTTTTGAATGCCGATTGCAAGTGATACACTGATGGCAGTAGCATTGTTGTAGAAAAGCAAAGGAGGGCAGGTTATGCAGTTGTGACTCTCTATGATCTTGTTGAGGCCAAGGGTTTGCCCGCCGGAACATCTGCTGAACTTGCTGACCTGGTGGTCCTGACCCGGGCGCTAGAACTGTCAAAAGGGAAACGGGTCAACATCTATACCGACTCTAGGTATGCTTTTGGAGTACTGCATGCCCATGCTGGCCTATGGAAACAAAGGGGACTGCTGACAGCCCAAGGCTCCCCAGTGAAGTATGGACCCCAGATTCGCTGACTCCTGGAAGCTGTTCAACTTCCCTCAGCAGTGGCAGTAATGGACTGTAAGGCGCATCAGAAAGAGGATCAAGACGTAGCCAGGGGTAACGCCCGGGCGGACAGAGAAGCTAAAAATGCTGCCACCCTGAGGACGCCGAGACCTGCTGACACCCACATGCATGCCCTCATTCCATCAGTGGGGGAGCTCCCGGATCCCCAGTACTCGTATGAAGAAAAAGAACTAGCCGATAAGCTTGGTCTCCAAGAAAAGGAGGGATGGCTCTGCTCCACTGACAGGAAGATCCTCCTACCAAAGAGCCTGACCCAGCCGGTGCTGCAACGGCTACATCAAACTACTCACACCGGAAGAGAAGCTCTCACTCAGTTAATGAACAAATATTTTCTAACCTCTGGACTTCGACCTCTGGCCTCCCAGATACAGGCCAGCTGTTCGATTTGTCAAAAGAATAACCTTTGACCCGGTCTCTCAGTACCGTCAGCCACTTTGGAACCTACCCCAGGCCCAGGACTGGTTTGCCAAATAGATTTTACTGAGTTCCCCCGAACTCAAGGATTCAAGTATCTCCTCGTTATAGTAGATCAATTCAGCGGATGGCCTGAAGCCTTTCCGTGTCACAATTGTACAGCCAAAACTGTAGCTCTAAAATTCATCCCGGAGATTATTCCCCGCTTCGGACTTCCCCAGTGGATGGAATCTGACAATGGAACACATTTCACTTCAAAAATCATCTAAAACATCTCAGATGCCTTACAGATCCCCTGGAAACTCCATACTCCATGGCGACCACAGGCTAGTGGTGTAGTAGAATGTACAAATCAGACCCTCAAGCGTCATCTATCAAAGATCTGCCAGGAGGCCTCTCTGCGATGGCCCGATGCTTTGCCCCTTGCTCTGCTTCGCATCCGTGCCCTCCCAAGGGAAGATTAGGGCTTAGCCCCTTTGAGATTATGTTTGGAAGGGCATGGCCTATGGACGGGACGCCGGTTCTAGCAGGGGAGTGGGAAATAGGATGTAATATTTTGTCACGGTATATGCGCTCTGTCTGCTGTTCTTTCTTCTCTCCATAGGTACACTAAAGACTTGCAGTCTCTTCCACTGGATGCTCCAGTCCACTTGTTACAGCCAGGGGATTCTGTGCTTGTTCGCACCTGGAAGGATGAGCCCCTCCAAGAGAAGAGGAAAGGACCTCACACTGTCCTACTAGTTTCCCACACAGTGGCAAAGGTCAACGGACACAAGAACTGGATTCACCACTCTCGTCTGAACCCGGTGCCTACTCCACCCATGGAACAGTGGACCGTCCAGCCCACCGACGACCTTGGACTAAAGTTGCTGTTTAAAAGGGGAAAAGTTTAGAATTAACAGTATGAATTCTAGTTTAAGTTTCAAAACTACTGTAACGTTTTTCTTTTTTACTGTAGCCTTTCTTTTCCTGTTACCTTTTACTACATTTCTCCTTACATGCAGGGTGGGGAGGGGACCCAGCAGACCTCGTTACAAACACCTACGAAGCATTGAAGGTTACTTTTGCCCATCTATCCAGTCGAATGCAAGAGGGGCTTAATGGAATGGTGGGAAATGGGGAAACTTTTTGGATTTGTGGTACTTCAGCCTACAAATGGCTACCTGATAGCTGGCTTTTGAGCAGTGGAAAAGTCAGGAACATGAACCCACTGTTTTCGATTCTCTCTGGAGCTGGTTGCCCAACTTCGGAGGCCTATGAACAGGCATCCTTCACCTCCTGGTCACTGGTGTTGTGTTTAATTACCCTCCTCTTATTTGCGTGCTGTAATGCCCTCCTACGCAAAGTCTGTGTATCCCCCTCCCCAAGCGCTTCACTATACCCCTGCATTGAAGATCCCAGTTCCCAAACACTTAATCACCTTTTATCTTCAGAATATGAGAAAACTCAGCCAAAACTTCATTGAGTATTCTCAAAGGGGGGAGTTGTTGGTGTCACTGGGCATAACCCTAGGTAACTCAGAGGGGTGGAAGACCATAAGTGTCAATGAAGCCCCTCTGCTCTAGGCCCAGGAGAGCCAGGGCCCCCTCCCCCCCCGAACCTTTGTAACCCTTTCTTTGAACTTTTGTAACCTCCTGTAATACTGGAAAACAGGATGAGTAGCAAGCAAGCTGAAACTCCCTAAAAACTGTTATCTGTGGAATGCAAAGGCACCGCTCAGAGAGAGAAGGGAGGAGGGAAAAGGGGAGGGGGGGGGGCAGAAAATGACCAGGATATAAATATACACTATTGCAGGGCTAGGGGCATGGGATTTGAGACCATACAGTCTCCCTGCGCCTTTTACTTGAGCTCAAATAAACTCCGTCTACTTCTCCCCCCAGTGTGTTTATTGGCGCGACACACACCAGGCAATGAACCCAATTGTTGCCTCCCTCGGGCACCTTGTGCCAGCAACAAGGTGGTCCTGGCTCCTACCCTGGGGGTTTTTAAGGGGAGGTTAGACGAACACCTTGCTGGGGTCGTTTGACCCAAGTACTCTTTCCTGCCATGGCGGGGGGGGGTGTCAGACTAGGTGATCTGCTCAGGTCCCTTCCGACCCTAGAAACTATGAAACTATTTTCCCTACGCTGCATCTGGTTTCTTTGGATTGCAATCTCGGTGGGGCCACCAGTCACCTCTGTGCCCCCCCAGATTTGTGCAGGCATGGGGCTGCAGCCTGGCTGGACCAGCACAGGTAGGAGCCACCTCCATGGCTCAGCAGGTGGGGCCCAGCATGGGAGGATGGAGCAGGGTATTCACAGACCAACCTGCAAGTGGCTGGCAGTGGAAGGAGGGCAGAATAGGTCTCATCCCCTCACATTTGTTATTACTCATGCTGCAGGCAAAAGCTGGAGCAGGGGCCCTGGCGGCAGCAACTAGTCTTGCTGCCCCAGTCTACTGTCCCATGCTGGGAGCCATCCACTAGGTCATGGAGGCAGCTCCTGCCTGTGCTGGTCCAGCCAGCTGCAGCCCCATACCCGCACAAGTCGGGGGGGGGGGAGCGGGGTCGCATGGACTACCCCCGATCTCTCCCTGCCCCATGCCCTTACCGCCTGGGGGCAGCAGGCTAGGATTGAGGGCCATCAGCGGGGCTGGGGGTGGGGAGCTGTGGGTCAGGACTGGGCACTGATGTTTACAAATAGGTCCTGGTACAAAAAAGGTTGAGAACAACTGGTATGGGGGGGTGGGGGGGGCCTAGCGAGAGCAACTCCTGCTCCCCCACCCACATAACACATGCAAGAAGGCCTATCAAATCACAATACCTCTGGCAGCTGACAGCCCCCTGCCAGTGTCCCTACGTGAAACAGCAGGAATCCCAGCGCCTCGAAGTGTCAGCAATCACTTCTGCCTAGATTTTTAAAAGGGGAAGTACTGCAAGGCCTCAGCACTGTTTGCTTTCCTTCAGTGCCAGTTTCCTCACACAGGCTGTGTAGGCTTCTCAGAAAGCCGTGTCCAAGCACCCAGGCATTCCTGCCGAGGGAATGGAGCAGCTCCGTGGTTTCTCTTTCTTCCCGTGTGGCAGGCGCTGCATGAGTCACACGAGAGTCCAGGAATAAGCAGTCAGGTTACAACAGGGAACCACTCAGCCTCTTATTTTGATTTTTCTGATGTAGTTTTCTTCCACCGGCTCCTCACCTCCAAGCCTGAAGTAGCACAAAGCCCTAGCACCCTGTGTTCTTTCACGCGCAAACTATGCCAGCTCCATGGTGTGGCATGAGTACCAGGTACCGCAGATTTAGATTCAAGGCTGAGTAGGAGTGTCACTCACCAAGCTAGAGTTTAATAAAAATCAATCAATCAGGTGCTACCACAGCTGTCAGTCTGGGAGCAACTAAGGCTCTGTCTCTACACAGAGGCTGCCTTACTATGCCCAGCTTACTACGTGGTGCTGCTCCAGGCAGGCTGTCTCCTAAAGTAGAAGTGTAGTCATATCCATGGGGTCTCATAGGCAGTCTAATTACCATTTCTGAGTCAGGTCCTATAGACATGGCTATACTGCTTCTAGTTTAGGAGGCAACTCATGTAGAAGAGTGCTGCATGCTTGAGGGCGCAGCTGCCAGGGTAGTAGACCTACCACATAAACATAGCTTGGTAACAAAGAGTATCAGGCCAGTTCTTCAATGCCATGAGAGACCTGGGTACAGCAGTAGCAACTGCTAAGGTCTTCCCTCACCAGGTGGGAAGACCCATGCAGATCCTGCCTCCTCATCAACCTGGGGGTAGGTGGTCTGGGAGCATCAGACCTAGGAAGGCCGATGTAAAGAAGGGAGCATTTCAAGCACAGCAAAAGCTCAAATGCCTTGTTCGTTGCTGCTGGCCTGGCTCAGCTCCAAGCAGTTTTAACTGGAGGCTGAAAGGGCTTCTCATGCATCTGACCTTTCTTTCATTGCGTTTCTTTTTCTGGAAGTGAATGTAATAGCAGGTGTGACTTTCCGTTTGGGAAAACACTGCCCCCGTCCAAGTCTAAACTGTGACCTATTCAGTCATCCATGCTCAACAGGTGCAGGCAAGGCTTAACCAAAGGAGACCCCTGAAGCTTTCCTGAACAATCTGCACACTCTTATCTTGCCAGAGTCATTGTCACAGGCTGTGGGAGAAAAAGAGCAAAAGAACGATCTATTCTCACAGGAAAACTAAAGGGATGCACTTTCTGGGCCACGTCCAGCTGCCCTGGACTCAATTCAGACTCCTTATGAAGTCAATGTGACACTGCCCGAGTGTGGGATTGAACAGCCCTGAATGGTTTCCAAGCAAAAATAGAAGTTATTTTCCTTTAGGGCTAGGGGGAGGGACTACAGGGAAATGCTTTCACACCTCAGTGAACACCTCTTAGAAATCACGCTGGCCTACAACCAGGATCTCCATCCCCTCTCTGCTTTGCATTCCTTCAATCACATCAGCCCCTGAGGATGGCAACGCAGCCAAATACGCAGCGTACAGAAATGGCAGAGCCTGTCCAAGCCCATGCCATGCTCCTCAAGGCAATGCCTCCAGCAGAGCTGGAACAGATGGGATCCCAGCAAGGGGGGCCAAGACTGAAATGAGCCTCAGGAGGCAACACAGAGGAGCTCTGCTGAAGAACAGATCTCTCTTGGTACTGAACTTCATTAGAGACAGAGATGTGGAACGTCAGAGGAGTGCCGAGTGCTTAGCCAGCAGCGTACATTCAAACAGCAACTGTGTACGCTGTCAGTCAGATTCTGACATCTTTAATTCTTGCTTAATAGCACATTAAACCTAAAATAGCTGAGTTAATGGGACAGCTCAGAGTCAGGTCTTGCTCACAGGAAGATCAAGATCTGGCTTTTTGTTATTGGCTCAAAGTACAGCCATAGGTTCAAATGAAAAGAGAAGTGGTGCTGGCTCCTACTCTGGGAGTCTTTAAGAGGAGGCTAGATGTACACCTTGGTAGGGTCATTTGACCCCAGTACTGGCAGGGGGGTCGGACTTGATGATCTGCTCAGGTCCCTTCCGACCCTAGAAACTATGAAAACACACCCAAAACTTAAGATACAGAACTTGCATCCCAGGATTCACTAAGCAGTATTTTCCCTTGTTTGAGGGACAAGGCACCTGGTCCAAGCTGTCTATACTCTACAGCAGTGGTGCCCAACCTTTTAACCCTTCAGGCTGGATGGGTTGTGCCAGGGCCCTCTGTGGGCTGGATCCAACCAATAGACCTAATCTGGCTGCGAGGGGAGGAGTGGCAGTGGAAACTGAGCAGCCTGACCTTGATCCATCTGCTTCAGGTGGGGTTGGGGGGAGGGCAGAGCAGCCCCACTCTGGACAGGGTGGGGGAAGTAGCATGGTCATGGACCAGATGCACAGGGCTGGGGGGGAGCACCCCGGTCCAATATGTACATGCAGGGATGGGGCCTGGCCCTGATCACCCTTCACTGCAAAGGCCTGGGGGAGGCTGGAATTGGCCACATGGAGCTTCCACTGCTCCGTGCCATGAAGTTTTCCAACCCATGTGGGAGCCCCATGGGCCAGATTGCATGGCTCCACCAACTGGAGGTTGAGCACCTCTGCTCCAGAGTAGTTACATCTGCAAGTCAGCCACCCAATCAGCTCTGTGGAACAAAAGCAGCACGGTCCCTGACTTCATATTCACACCCAGTTCTGATCAAGCTAACAATCTCACCCAAACAGAAGTGTTTATATGTCGATGGATAAAACTAGAACTTCCCTTATTTGCAGTTCCAAGGGGGAGCTGGAGAACCTTAAAAGCAAAAAACCAAACAAAAAACCCTCAGCAAGCAATATTTTAAAAGCCCCAGTACACTAAAAACAGGGAACCAGGGAGATTTCAGTGAAATGTGTACACTCCTCCTTACCCCCAACCCAGGGAACGAGCACTTAACTGTAGGATGACGCAAAGCCATTCCTATACCTCATATCTGTGTGCCTGAAAATGGAGATCAGTAATTGAAACACTACACCCTGCTAACTGACCATGTCCTTTTAGATGGCACCACTACAATCCTGAATCTATACACACTCAGTCCACCATCTATGCTCACACACAACTGAGGCAACTTAAAGGGATAGATTTGGACACTTCTTCGACAAACAGCCTCCTTCCCCCCCCTCAAATTTCAGTGAACCCATCAGTATGCAATTAACTGTGCTCTTTTATGTAAGTGGCTTTCTAGGCATGCAGATGGACATTCAAACAGAGGGATCTACTGACAGAAGACTGGGAATGATGAAACCTTAGGAGCAAATGCAAAGTCACTTTCTTCTTATATGACCTTTCACAAGTCATTTCACAGCTTAATGCCTCAGTTTCCTTTTCTGGAAAACAAGCATGCTATCACCTCCCTCACAGGAATGTTTTCAGACTTATGCATGAAGTTCATTGAGATCCTTGGGAAAAACAATGCAACAGAAATCCTAATTCATAAATACAGACTTTTGCTGGTGTGAGCAAGCATGTTGCAAATTTTGTAGCCATGTTTTCTTACCCTTTTAATTCCTTGATAGTTCAAACTGTTAAAGCCACAGTCAGGCAGTAGAAACAGATTAACATTGTATGGTTAGGAGGGATCTTGGAAGATCAGGTCCAGCCCCACTGCGCCGGCAGGAAAGACAACTGGGGTCAGGTGGCCCCAGCAAGATGACTACCCAGTCTCCTCTTGAAGATTTCCAGGGTAGGTGATTGCACCACCTCTGGAGGGAGCTTATTTCACAGATTGGACACCTGGACTGTGAAGACATTTTTCCTAATGTTGAGCCTGAAAACGGTCTTCCAGGAGTTTGTGGCCATTACTCCTGTTCTCCCCAAGGGTGCCCTGGTGGAAGTTGTTCACCAAGCCCTTGATGTAGTGGTAAACTGCTACCAAGTCCCCTCTCAGCCTCCTCTTTTTCAGGCTGAAGAATCCCAGGTCCCTCAGCCTTTCCTTGTGTGAGGGAGTGGCGACTAGGGGCGGCCGTGAGCTCCCTAGCGCCGCCTACCGTCACGTTAGGGTGACGTAGCACCCTCAGAACCTCGCCCGCCACGACTTTGATGGTAAAATATATAATGTGGAGGCTGCCAGTTTCCCTAATGGACGGTCTAGTTGTTCGTCCCTATTCCAGACGGGGTATCTATGCGCTTCCTGCCTTAAGGGCAACGCGTGCCTCCAAGCCTCCCCCTCAGCACGCCCCAAGCCTCGCAGCTGTTCCGGGGGACGCTTGTATGGTCCCTCGCCCCTCGGGTGCCCTTGTTCTCGCTCTCGGGCACCGGGGCTCTTCGCCCACCTGGCGCCTCCTTGGGTCGGGCCCCAATCTCTCGCCCGTTCCCCGCGCCCTGGGCCTGTCACGCTGGCGCCCAGCTACTTGCTGGCGCCTCCTGGGTCGGCTTGCCAGCGCCGCTCACTACCGGCGCCCCCTGGGCCGGGTCCCAGCCGGCACCTGGCTAATCGCCGGCTCTGTCTTAAGTCTGGCACCCTCTCATCGCCCTAGCCTCGGCGCCCTCGGGCCGGCTCTCTCTCGCCACCCTAGCCTCGGCGCCCTCGGGCCGGCGCTATCGCCGCCCTAGCCTCGGCGCCCTCGGGTGGCTAGCTAGGCCTGGCTATTCGGCCCCTCTCTGGGGCCTTGCCCCTCAGGGGCCGCTACCGCGCTCCCTGCGCGTTGCCCCTTTGGGCTTCCCCACCTCCGGGGCCGACACGCCACGCGCCCCCGGCGCCCTGTCTCTGCCCCGCTCCGGGGCCTTGCCCTCTCGGGGCTGACTTCCGCGCCCCCGGCGCCCTGTCCCTGCCCCGCTCCGGGGCTAAACACCGCCCTTATGGGCTGGGGTCTATAACCCCGCACACTGCACCTCCCTGGCGCAATATAATGCCCAGCCGCACCGACACTAGTGCCCCTGGCACTGTGCCTCAACTGGGCACTGGGAACCCCCAAGCTGTTGGGGAGCTCCCCTTGAGGCCTCCTCGCTCCCCTACAGCCTCCCCGGTCCTCCGGATAAACTGTAACTTAATACTCAAGCCATCTGGCTATAACATAAGCAAAGGCTCCACCCGCCTAATAACTCCAAGCCCCACCAGGG
Organism: Crocodylus siamensis; assembly: GCF_052110815.1. Taxonomy (NCBI): domain Eukaryota; kingdom Metazoa; phylum Chordata; order Crocodylia; family Crocodylidae; genus Crocodylus; species Crocodylus siamensis. Next base: position 53,275,334 of record NC_143403.1, read on the forward strand.
CCCGCAATCCTACCTCCAGTCAGGGCGATGCTGTTCCCTGCATCATTGCAGCCGGTTAGCGCGATGAAGTAGCAGCCACTAACCCAGGCCGCTCAGCCCAGCCGCAGAGCTCCTGCTCCTGCGGCAGCCAGAAGGGAACTGTGTCAGGCTCTGGCCTGAGCTGGTTATAAAGGCCTGGCCCTGCCCCCTTCCGGTCATGTGACCACCCGGTTGCCCCTGGCAACCAGGCACCTGGGCTGCCTGGGTGATTGGCAGCCCTGCCAATCACCCTCACAATCACGGAGCCCCTCTGTGACTCCGTGACACCTTGTATGGCTTGCCATGCAAGCCTCTAATCATATGGCTGGCCATATATCTGGACTCTCGCAAGTTGTACCACGTCCTTGTTAAAGTGTGGCTCCCAGAATTGGACGCAGTACTCTAGCTGCAGTCTCACCACTGCCAAGTAGAGTGGAAGAACCACCTCCTTGGTCTTGCTGGAGATGCATTGATTGCTGGATGCCAGAGTAATATTTGCCCAGCTGGCAACAGAGTCACACTGTCAGCTCTTATTCATGCTGCGGTCTGTTATTCCCCCCAGGTCTCTTTCATCTGTAGTGCTAGTCAGGTTGGCATTGCCAAGCCTGTAGGTGTGCAGAGGATTGCTCATCCCAAGGTGGAGCACTTTACATTTTTCAGTGTTGAACTTCATCAGGTTCTGACTCACCCAACTTGCAAGCCTGTCTAGCTCCACCTGTATCTGCAGCCTATCTTCAAGCATGACCACGCTTCCCCATAACCGGTGTCATCTGTGAACTCAGCCAGTCAGCTCTTCACCCCTTCATCCAATCATTGATGAAGATGGTGAAAAAGTACAGGACCAAGCACCGACCCCCCTGCAGGACACCACTGCCCACTTCTCACCAAGACAACACAGATCCATCTGTTAGGACTCTCTGGGTCCTATCCTGCAGCCAGCTTGAGGTATAGGACCCAGGGCTACCCCACCACAGCATGACAGGCATGATGGTTTCACAGGCATACCATAATATATAAGCTATAGTGGCATCCTGTTGCTTCATATCATTACATCATGACAAGTCACCCTGGCATAATAAATAGCCAACATGCAATTTCATAGGCATTAAGGAACAACTCTCACATTGGAGAAAAGCCTGGCCCAGAACCTACAGAACACCTGGCCCTGGGCACACGTGGAGGCTGCAGGGGGTTTACTCCCTGAACTGACTTTGGCTCTCTCTCAGTTCACAACCAGGGAATGCTCCAAGCTTGTCTTCCCATGGCACAGAAGGGGCTGTTGGCGCTGACTCAAATACAGGCTGCAGAACAAAAGCAAAGGCGGGGGGGGGAAGAGGGGGGGAATTAAGTCTGGATAGTTTCAAAATTAAACAGGACACCACAGCAAAAGGCAGAGGTTTTTGCATATTTTTGACTGTTTATCCTAATGGACAGAAACTTCATTTACCTCTTCAGCCTTACAGATCCATGTTTGACTTACACTCAAATGTCATCCTACTGAGGAAGATGGATGGGAGGAGCACAGTCTACGTGGCATACACTTGTTCCAGTCTACTTTTCAGGGGACTCTGCTTATCCCTTTCATGACAAAGCCAGGCAGCTCAACAGAAATGGAAAAGGGACTTTGGATCTTCCGAGCATATATTAACTAGCTGTTTCCCTGTTGCTGCATTGGCAGTGTCCTCAGCTCCATTGCTTTTATCCATAGGTTGTAGGGTAATGTTGGTGTTTCAGATGCTATTTCTTCTGGCTGTGGGCAGGGGTATGAAGAGGTGATTTGGGGGATTCTGCCACTTAGTGACTGACTGGAAATGCAGAGGACTGGACCCAATAGCCCTGGCCTGTTTTCCTACATTCCTATAGGACCGGGGGGGTTAAATCCCTATAGACCAGGGCCACAGACTGGATCCGGCCAGCAGTATACTCCATTTCCCAGCAGCCGCTGCCCATGTGCAGCGTAGGGCCAGGGTTTCCATGGAGACTGGCCCCAGCAGCGCTGGCAGGGAATGGGGCAGGGTAGGGAACTGCTCCAGGGCCAGGCTGGGATCTCGCAGCAGTGACAGCGTGAGCCAGGGCAGAGCAGTGACTCGTTGCCTGCACGCCCCTGTCCAGAGCATGCATGTTACAAATCATGGCTCTGCACTGCGCTGTCACCGCCGCAAGATCCCAGCCCAGCCCTGGAGCAGCTCATTTCCCTGCTACGCACCCTGCTAGTGCTGCTGGGGCCATCTCCATAGAAACCCCAGTCCCACACTATCACAGCGGGGCTGCTGCTGGCATCTCCATGGAAGCCAGCTCCAGCCATACAGGCAGGGGCTGCTGGGAAATTTTGCCCACCCTTGCTAGAGACAAGGAGGGAATGCAATCATTCAGGCTTCAGAGTTTCCGAACCAGCCTCCAGACTGCTCCACTGGGATTAGTTTATTTGTATTGCATCTAAGAGCCCCCATTGTGGCTCAGGGCTGTACTGGGCAAGGCACTGTACGAGCACAGAAAAAAGAGATCTCTGCCCTAATAATTGGAATGGGACAGATTTCTCTCTTACATGACATACAACTGTATACAGAAAGGGGTGGCAGATTTCCCTCCCGAAACAGGAAAAAAACAAGAGCAGAGGTTGAGACAATAGGAAAATGAACACTCAAACTCCATCCAGTTTTGAGGCTCAGACAGAACGTGGCAAGGTTTGTTCACCAAGAGTCCAAAGTCACCCCTTCCAGTCACCAAGTCCAATGCTCAAATGTCTTAAAATAGCGGGGGCGGGGGGACACAAACAATAGCTTGGGCCAGCATTGGCCGCCCAGTTTCACTTACGCGCAAAGATCACTGTAGCTATGGGATCGACATCTTTCCACACCAAGAGCTATTGATGGAAGAGGCTGACGCTCAGCAGAAGTACACAAGTCAGTGGGCCCAGCTTAGCTTCTCCACACCATACCTACCTAGTACAGCAGGGTCCCAGGCCAGGACTGGGGCTCTACAGGCACTACTGCAATACAAGTCAATAGAAACAATCTGACCTTCAGAAGCAAAGCTGGGAGGAAAGAAATTCACTTTGGAAAACAATTCCCCTCACCCCACATCTATAGCACAGACAACAGCAGTAGTTGTATCCTCTGGCAAACAAGTTGCTTGGGTGCAAGAGACCCTTGGCACAGGCTGAGGGGCTATATTTGGACGTGAGACAGGCAGCAGTCTCCTGCCTGCTCAGAGAGAACAAACAAGTAGGCAAACATCACAGACACTTGCAGAGCCCAAATCTCTAAGGGAAGGAAGTCACTTGGGACTTGAAAAATGTTGCCACTCTTTCCCCAACTTTTCTATCCTGCCCCTTTTAACTCAGCTTTCTCTCCCCAAGAAGCAAAACTAGCTACATGCCTTCAGGACAAACATCACTCCTAAAACAGATAGCAGAGGGATAGTCAAGTAAGACCATGTATATAGCACACCCTGGATTTTTCCTTCTGCCTGCCTGCAAGGGGTAGGGGGCATTATGACTTCACCAAACCTGCACCCTACATACACATCAAGGGACCAAGTCACTGCCACAACAGAAACAAAGCCAAAGCAGGAGACTCCTTTCTGGGGATGGAATCAAATGATCCCGGGGAACATTTAATCCCACCATCACCTAATCCTCTTCAAACCAGGAAACCCTGCACCACTCCAGGTAATTTGATTGTAAAATATTTGCAGAGATTATACTCACTTGGCTTCCCCTTCTGAAGCAGTGCTCGGGTCCAGCCATCTCCTCTTGCATTCACTCACAGTCAAACCCCACCTCTAGCCATGCCTTTCCCATCTGGAGTCACTAAGTGGTAATTAATCAGCATGAGCCTTTACCAGCCTCACTGTTTGTGTTACTCTGAATGAATTAGGATTAATTGACACCACCTGGGAACAGCAACCCAGGCGATCACCCTACCAGCAAGGATTGCTGTACCGCCAGCTGCCGAGGCAACCCAAGGAGGGGTGTGCCTCCCACCCCCACTGGTTCTTTTTTTGGATACACTTTTATTATGCAGTCCCAGAAGCCCCACTAGGTTAAGGAAGGGCTCTAGGTTTCTCCCTCTTTGCTGTGACCTTTCCACCATGACATTAAATTTGCAGGGTTTCTATAGTAGATTCACACACATTTTATAGAAACATGCCTGTTCCTTCCCTGCCCCCCATAGACTGCTGGTCCTGATCCCAGTCTTGCCATTCCAGAGAGATTTTCATTTCAAAGACAAATTGAAAGCAATTTGATACTTAGCACTATACACTTAGCCCTCACTTACACTCAGGGTATGCCTAGGATAGACATACCCACGATAAACCTACACTAGCTGGCTTGGGTACCAATACAGCATGGCTCTGGCAACACAGAGCTTGTTGTGGGCTGTAAGACCTTCCCAAAGCCATGGGTAAATGCTTGGGCAGTTCCCTTACACTGAGCTCTGTACTGGCATGGTTACACTGATTGTCATACCCACGCTAGCTCATATATAGCTAGTTTAAGCATATCTGCACTTCCTTGTGCACATAGCAGTGTAGTACGCATACCCTCAGTCCTTCTTTGATTATGAGCTGAAGGGAGGAGCAAATAAAAAGCCAAGGGCAAGGATGTGGACTGATGCTTCATGTCCTAAAAATGGCTGTAGTAATAGTACATAAGTTATAGTAGCCTAAAGGCTACTAAGCACAAGTACACAAAGTATACTAAGCACACAAAGGCAGCTAGAACCGACCTCTGCCCTCTCTGCTTTTTTCCTAACTCCAGGGCTGAGAGGAGCCAAAGTTTCCAAAGTGATTGATTTTAGAACATAGTGGTCCGCATGCTATTCGCCCCCCAAGGCTTCGTTTTGCTGGGCGTGAACACTGAGTCATGTACCACCCAGCGTGGAGGGCTGGTATTCCCATGTCTCAAAGGGGCGGGTGCCTGAGCTCTGCCTGCAGTAGAGGTCAGGGATGCTTTTGAAACTCACTCCTTGAAACCTGGTTTTGTTCCTCTCTCTCCATTTTTGGGGAAAGGAAAGAAACAAGCCAAAACAAAAGCACCAATCCATTTCTCTTGTTCAGGGGTGTTTTTTAAATTCACACCACTGCTTTATTGTTGTGTTTGTGTTTATCCGTCTGTCTGTCATTTTGTTGAGGCTGGGAATTAAGAGGAATTGTTTAAGGACTGCTGTTCAGCACCCCCACCCACCTTTGCAGGTGTGCCTTGTAAATAACATTATGATTATTTCCCAACATTATCAATTACAGATGCACTAGGAAGGGACTGGGCAGAAGGAAGGATAGGTCACTTTTCCTTTGTCTGTAAATACGAGATAAGTTGGAGCAACAGGAATGCTGTTACAATCCAACACCGGGGCTGTCAACACAGTAACCTGGAGCTATTTTACCTAATTTTATATCTCTATTGCTGATGAGAAAGGGATGATTGCTAGTATCTGAATTTCACCCTTCTGTCTTTGGCTGCTCTTCTCTCATTACAAGCTGCAGCCTCAGAGGGGAGGAGTTGCTTGTTGTGTTGATGCTTTGATCAATACGAACAAAAGTCCCACAGGCCAAATTTTGAAGGCCCCCAGCACCGCTTTGAAACCAGCTTTCTTTAGGCCACCTTTTCAGCCTCAGGCTCGTTCAGGAATCAACCTCAGTCGTTCCATATTGGGATTTCCACACAACACCATTTTCTTCATAGCCAGGACTTAACCAGAATTCCTTCCCCATTTAGCAGTCTTGGACAGGATATGTGATTGTGACCTCCTAAATCAGAGGAGGGCAATTATTTTGGCTGGAGAGCCAGTTGATTAATTTTGGTGACCTGTCAAGGGCCACATGCATCTCTCTCATCTGGTCCGGTCTCGGTCTCAGTCTCCCTCCCTCCAGAATCCGGCCAGAGCTGTAGTTCACCAGGAGCTCCAATGCTCAGCTGTGGACCCAGATGAGGGCTTCCCCCGTGGCGGGTGGGTGGCAACGTCAGCCAGCAGGTTCCAGAGCCCCGGCATGGCCCCTGCCAGTGGTGTCCACAGCTGACACTACCACCCACCTCGCACAGCAGAAGCTCCTGCCTGGGTCCACAGCTGATGCTTCCACATCAAAACCTGATTCTGCTAGACAGAAGCAGTCCTGACCGCCTGATCAGCACAGCAGAAACAGCCCCACCTGCCTGCCTGGCACCACGCGGCAGCTGGAGTCCGAGCTGCTGGCCGCCCGTGGTTCAGATCCAATGAGTTCATGGTTGCCCACCCATGGGACAGGGGAAGTCTGTTGGGAGGCCAGATCCAGCCCACAAGCTGTATTTTGCCCACCCTTGTGACCTATACTCTGTTCACACTGCTCAGGGAGACACCTATTCTCTAACTTAAGCTAGCCTGCCCATCCCCCATTGAGTAATGCCATCAGCTTGGAATAGCTAAAGCAAAGGGATGCCTTAGTCCTGTCCCCTCCTACCCAGTCACATCTTCCAGATAGGGAGGCCGTATCTACTGGGGCTCCAGCTCCTCCGTATGGCAGAGCAGCTCCGAACTGTGCTAACAGAAAAGAGAGTCAGGACTCATTAGTGCTCCTTACAGCTTGGTGAACACTGCAAACATTGTTAGTGTAACTATTCACTGGAATTTTTAAACAAGTTTCTTTTGCTGGCAGAGTGCTTCTCCCTTCAGTTGCTCATTTCCCAGGATTAGTCTAGCAAAGGATTTTCCTGGTTAGAATATTTATGAAAATGATACTTTTTCTGCAAATATGTTGGATCCCTAATCATGAAACTTCATCCTAGAAAGCCGTTAAGCCAAGCAATGACAAGAGAAATGCCACAAGACTTGTCCAGTCAGAATGGCTCAAATGTCAGGATTTTTTAATGGAAATAACTGAAAAAGTAGATTTCAAACAGTGAATATGAACAAGATCCAGCTGGTAAGCCAGAAAAATGGCAAAATCCAAAGTACATGATTCATTATGGCTTAATACAGCTCCAGTCCACATACAGTGGCTGTCATCTGGTCAGTTGATCTGCTTTAAGGTTTTGTTGCATTCATATCCATCAGAATAATATCTGAGATGCCCATCTCATATCCAATATAAGCATGCCTGTTTCATTGCACTGTTTTAATGTGTATAACAATGGATGGGACCCAGGCTGTCTAGCTATTTGGAAATACCCCACGGTACCTGTTGGTATATAGTCTAGTGAATGGTGCCACTCTAGGAAGCTTATCCTCTGAAAATGATATAATCATAGAAGTAGCCAGTGTGCACTCCAGAACTTAGGGTGCAGACACAAGTGTAGCTTCCTGCTGTAATTCAGAGCACTTTGTTGGAAGTGGTGTGAGTTACAATGATCCCCCAATCCCCTGGACCAGACAGAAGTTCATTCATTTCAGACGGGAGGGCAATCTAGCTACTGGCTGCGACCTGTAGCCAGTTTCCCCTAGCAATGACCCCTCCTCTCTCCCAGGCTGTCCCCATTTCAGAACAGGAGGGAGGAAAGGGAGCAGAGAGAGCTCCTTCTCGGGTTTACTAGAAGGAGCCAGTGCTGGAGGGTTGTGGCAGGGCTCCAATACATTTGCCCCGTTCTCCAGTGGGGGCTGAAAAAAACTTCACTGCCTTTCCTCCCTCCCATTCTGAAAACAGCAACAGGCTGGGAGGCAGTGCAGACAGAAGTTACAGAAGATGCTCTCTTTTGAAAACTCTTCATCTGACCCCTCATGCAATGTTTCATTGTGTGAGGTCATTTAAAGAGGGCACTGTGCCTGGCTTCAGACTGAAGTTGGTCGGAAAGTAGCAAAGAACGTCTCCAAGTTTAGGTCTTTCTTCTCTGCCTTTCAGACAATCATTGATTCAGGTCAAGTGCCCAGCTTTGCCAACTGGCTGCTTGTCGGCAGCAGTCATGCTACTGCTGGAGATTTGAGGGGAGACAGGAGGTCAGGGGAAGATGAGAACGTGATTCAGCCGATGTGCTCCAACATCTCTTGAGAACAGAGAGGACAAGGCAACTAGCAACAGGACCTGTCATGTGACAGGCCCAGAAGGCCTCCAGTCAAGAAGTCAAGAACTGATCCCAATTGAGTCAACCCTGCAAAATACTGCTGACCAGCAGGCATAGAAAGGATCATATGTCTATGAGGGGAGAAACTGGGGGAAGCAGGCACAGAAGGGAAGGAAGAGAGAATAAATGATAAACACAGATGAATAATCTGAGTTACCCTTGGTGGGATATAAGTAGCCCCAAGCATCTCAGAATCAGGGGCTAAGAGGGGAGGTATTAGGCTTGCTCCTTCTCTCCGCTCTATGATGTGGTCCTGGACTGATGAATGAGGCCGTGTGCAACATCACATGGCTGGAAGGTATCTCAGGAGAGCATGCAGTCCACCCCCCTGCTCTGAGTTAAAATCAGATGTACTTGGCCTATCTCTGGCAGATGTTTGTTTAACCTGTTCTTAAACTCCTCCAATGGAGGGGAGGTGGATGGTCCACTGCATCGTCAGGTAACTGGGCCCAGAGCCTTCCTACCCACATTCGGAGGAAGTTTTTCCTAATGTCTAACCCTAAATCTCCCTTGCTGTGAATTGAACAATATCTTTTCTGTGGACATGAATAAAATTGAATTCATCTTCTTTCTAACAACCTTTTCCACACTTATCATGACCCCTTCAGTTTTCTCTAAGACTAAGCAAGCCCAGTCCTGCCAGCTGTCTCCCACTGCTCATGTTTTCTGAACCTTGTCTCTTGAAAACATCTGGCTCCTCATTGTTCTAGTTACTCACCTGAGCCTCATCTCCCAGTGAGACTGCAACTACTGTAGTGCAAGGAATGTGTCTGATTTGTGAGCCCAACCCTGCCAAATACCAAGAAATCAGCACCATGCATGGAGGTGCCTGACATCTCGCAGGATGGGGTCCCTGGGGCCTGCTTCTGTGGACAGGCCTCAACGGGAGTAGTGGGTATTCAGCACATCTCAGAGGAGGTTGCATTTCAGACTTATTGTTATGTGTATGTTTTCTGAAGACTTTAGTACAAAAGGTGACAACCTTAATACAAAATATCACTCCTCTGTCTATTACAATACAAGTCTGAAGGAACTAAGAGGAATTTGGGGCTTAGTTCTATTTCGTTATTAGTGCCAAGCTCTGGAATGTATTTTATTGGAACCCGTGGGGTACATGATGCTTCCCTGTGGCTCTGTAATAACGCCTGGTTCAACTGTAGTAAAGTTCAACTTCCTGTGGGCCTGCAATTTAAGATATTAAATTGTTGTGATCAGACAGTCCTCCCCAAAATGAATGGTAAAAGGTCTGGCTCTGACTGCTGAAGTCACAGGCGTGAGTGGAAAATGGTTATACAAGCACAATATAAAAATAGATGTGAGAGAAACAGAATCTGCTGAGCAATGGAAGTTTGTTTAATAGAAGATGCCTGAAACTGTGCATGATACCCCTGGAAAACACCCCAGTCTCTGTTCGGGTCACCTCTGTGGCTTTATTTATACCAGTGTAATTAGCAATGCCATGTTCAGTTAGCATAGCACAAGGGAAATCTCACATAGGGAGAACCATTCTGTTTAGTCCCTGTGTATAGACTTGCATACACTGCTTTTGAAAATAAAGTTAGTAATTAGAATCCGCTCTAGCGAGCTCCCTGCTGGGGAGTGACAGACATAGTACCAGAGCTCAAGGGCACAACTTGTCACTCAGGTTCCCTTCTGCATTAAAGAGCTTGTTTAAACCAGCTGTAGACCTGAACCAAAACCTGGCTCTGTACTTGCACATGTCTGGAATCTGACCTCATGCCCAATTGTCACAGCTGGTTCCATTTAAACTAATCTACCATGGCATTTACGCTGTGCTCATCTCAGCTAACCCTCAGGTCTCCAAACAGTCATGTGCTTTCAGGGGTTAAAATCCAGAAAGATCCAGGAAAGTTGGCTCACCTAATTAGAGAGAAAAATCCAACTTCAAAATTCAGATCCACTAGTGGATTCCAAAAACCCTACAGCTCAGGTCTAGACTCTCATATATTTAATCACAAATCACAGTGCTTTTGACTCTACAACAAAAAGGAAATTCACTTTCAAGAAATACTGGGGAGGGACCATCAAGGGAGCTTCTTCTGGCTAGAAGTCAACAGCCTGCCAATATAAGATACACTGCCTCTACATAAGATTATTCTTCTCGGTTCAAAGGCTTCATTCAGCTTTACTTATAGGCTATGTGGGATGGATTGGGATGGCCTAGTAGCTAGACAACAGGATTGGGGCTAGGGACAGACATTCAAAAAGCCAGAGCCTGAATTGATTCAACCTTTGCAGGTTAGTCGAACCTGCCTAGGCGGAACCGGTTTGTAACAGGACAAACATTTACTCTGGACTGAGGCAATGAGGCACATGCCTGCAGTTGCTCAGGTCGGTGCTGGAGCATGCCCTCCACTGCAGGGAAGCTGTCTTGGGAGTGCGTGGCCAACCCAGGCTGAACCGGCTAGACAGGAGTTTAATTCCCCCCTCCCTGTGCCACTGGCAGGGACCAAAGGTCTGCTCAGTGCTCTCCCCTCGCTGCTGCAGCAGCTCTGGGCACCATGGCCCCAGAGGCAGAGGTGGGCAGGGAGGAGAGTTAGTTTCCCCTCTCCCCCACTGGCAGCTGAGTCTGCCTGATGTCACCTTAGTACTTGCTCCTTTCCCATCCCCTCGCTGGAGGGAGGAGGAATAGCCCCCGACCCTGCTCCTCACCCCCCTCCCCAGGCCCTCCTTGGCCGCGCCACTGCGCTTCACAGCAGCTCTGCTGGCCCCACAGCGCGGCCCCCTGTTGGGGAGGGGTCTCGCTCTGGGAAGCCATGACGGACTACTGCCCGTCACTTCACTCACTGCTTGTCCCAAGCACAGAGAGGCCGCTTGCACTGTAGCGGTGTCTGCCCGCCTGGCTGTAGCTGCCACCTGACCTGTGTTTTGGCCCAGTGGCTGAATAAGCCCCTTCCTGCCGGGAGGGGGTTTACTCCAACACAGAGAGGGGGCTTATTCAGCTGCTAGCCCCTGGCACCACAGTGGGGTCTACCCAGCCTGGCCACCACTGCTCTCTGCTCAGGGCCAGCCCCCTCCCAGCAGGATGAGGCTTATTCTGCCACTGGCCCGAGCAGGGAGCAGCGAGAGCCGGGCCGGGCAGACCCCGCTGCAGTGCCGGGGCCAGCGGCTGAATAAGCCTCCTCCTGCTGGGAGGGGCCTTGGCCCGAGCAGAGAGGCGCTGTTCGCACCACAGTGGAGTCTGTCCAGCCTGGCAGCAGGTGAAGCTGGGGGGAAATAAAGGGCAGAAGCTGCCAGCAGCTGGGAGCCCAGGGGCTGCAAGTTAACCCCCCCAGGTCTGCAAGTGCTTGGGGCCAGTGGCACAATAAGCCCCCTCTTGCCGGAAAGGGACTTGCTCCAGCACAGACTGAGGGCTGGGGCTGGGGCTGGGCCCCACTCCCGCTTGGCAGCTGGAGCAGCAAGCAGCGAGCAAGGCGACAGGCAACAGCCCATCACGACTTCCCTGAGAGCAAGCCCCTTCCCGGTGGGGGGCCGTGCTGTGCGGCTGGTGACACTGCAGGGGTACGGCCAAGCAGGGCTCCTCGGGGGGAGGGAGCAGGGACGGGAGTTATTCCCCCCTTTGGCCTCTGGTGAGGGGACGAGCGGGGAGCGAGTGCTGCGGCAACACCAGGCAGATCTGGCTGCCACTGGGGGCACAGGGGAAACTAACTCCCCCCCCGCCCCCCTCTGCCTCGGGGCCATGGTGCTTGGTGCTGCAGAAGCAGGGGGAGAGCACCTGGTAGACCCTGCTCAGGTCCCTGTTGGTGGCACAAGAAGTGGGGAATTAACCCCCTCTCTGGGTAGACCCCTGTCCCTGCTCGGGCTGGGGAGCAGAGGGGAGGGGCTGGCCTGGCTGGGCTGGAGCAGAGCGCTTTGCCCAGCCCAGAGAACATGCTGGGATGCTGAGGGTGTCTGGTTTATCTTAAACCAGCAAGGGGTCTGGGACAGACGTTGCATAAACCAGTCTGAGCCAAATCAGTTAAGTCTGATACTACATCCTACATTCAACCAGGTTTATCTCAAACCGGTTTCAGCCATTTTGAAACTGGTTTATGTGCACTTACAGGTTTAAACCAGTTTCCAATTACTTAAACCAGTTTGTGTGTCATGTTTGTCCCTAGCCTGAGAGACAGGTCACCTGAGTCCTAAGCCCAGCTGAAATACTGACTCACTGTGTGTGACCATGGCCCCAACCACCAGTGGGGGAAGGGAACACTTTTGTGTGGTATTTTGAGATCATCAAATGTAAGAATTATAGAAGAAAGTGCAAACAGGAGCATTTCTGGCTCAGACCCTGCCCCAGCCCAACCAGATCCTAAAAATCCCAAGTGAAAGAATTCAGGACCATTAAATAGAAGCTGGAGTATGATGCATCCAAACTAACCCCTGAGTATTTCATGCGTCTCTAGGATCAGTATTTGCAGAGTATTTGTTAGATTCCAGGGCAAAAAATAATAGGCTGCATTCATTTCTGGGGTTACCCTAAAGGTCAGTTTGGCTTCACGTGCATACAGGTCAGAGCAGACAGTGTGGTACCAGTGTAACTCATACCAACAGGGATTAAGTCACTGACCTGAACACAGAATTTCCTTGAGCACTGAGAACTCATTTCAAATACTCGAGATAGCAGAGGAGAATCTGGCAAGGAAGCAGACATTACACTAGCAAAACAACATCACCATTGTTGAGCACTGTGGTAATCACGGCCCCTGCTAGGGCAGCAGCTCTGGAAATATAAAGGAAGAGTAGTACTAACAGAACCAACTGAGTCAATCCTAGCCCAGAGTTGGATGTGGCTGTGTCTCAGATCCCAGAAGTGAGTCTTTTATCCCCAAGCCACTTTTCTGCTTCAGAGACTTTTACAACCTCAGCAATTTCAGCTCACTTCTGAGACAAGAAAACTTCTGCCCCTTTTTCTTGACAGATGAAGAAACTGAGGCAGCAAGGTGATTAACTCAAGGCCAAGGAAGATGGAGGACCTACCCTACAGACCCAAGAGAACTCTTTGCTGAGACACTGTGCTCTCAGTTACCCTGCTGCCTGCAGAAGTCAAAGGGGCTGCGACAGCAAAAGAACGTATCTTGACTCACTGTAGTCAATGGGACTATGTACACAATATACAAGGCAAGAATTAAAACCCCTGGCCATGTCTAGTAAACTTACCAAACCCTCAAACACACAGCTCTGCTCTCCAAGGATTCCCTCCTAAACTGAAAGCAGTGTGAGCACATCCTCATGTGGGCTAATTAACATTGCTGTGTGACAGTGCCAATCAGCCCATCCCAATCTGTATTAGTTCAGAGGTAGCCACAGGGTTTCCAGTTTAGGAGGCAGCTCCCATGGAACAGGCCCAATAACTTCACTGTGTAGATGTGGTCCTGGCTGAGTCAGGGAGTGGGGGTTAAAGTTTGGGATGATAATTCTCATAAGCACCTGCTTAATTTTTCTTAGGTCAGCTAAACGTAAGCATGTGCTATAACTGCTGTGGAGACTTTGTGCGCTCCAAGCACTCAGCTGCCTCTGACTCAGAAGGAACAGCAGCCTTAACCAAAAGAATGTAGCCTGCATGGTCCATGCCCTTTCAAATCCCCAAGATAAGCACACTGCTTTGTACAGCTTGGAGACATATGGAGAAAATCAGTGGTTCCCCACAGGCACTTGGCATTGCTGGAGTGGCACAAAGCAGCTGCAGTGTATAGTGGAAACTTGCCCAGAAGATATATAAAATCCCCCTAATAAAAATCAGCATTAACACACTAGATGTCAGGTTGCTCAAGTGTGCATACTGCCAACACAGCTATATACAGCCAGATTACTATTAAAATCCGTACTCTTCCCTGCAAAGCATCATCATGATTATCTCCCTTCCTACCCTCCTGTCACTTGTCCCAGCTCCAACATGCCTGTTTGCCCCCCAGCCCCACTCTTCCCAGGCTCCCCACAGAGCTGGTGCATGGTGCACAGAGGGAGCCTAAGTATCTGACTCCATAGCTGTCACCTCCCTGTTTCACCAGACACCTGGGTCCTTCTGGATATACTTTGCTGCAGAACAGCAAGCAAATCTTGGTAACCACAGAGCATTCTAAGTGACGTTGCCTTTCGATATTTTATCCTTGCATTTCACGCTGTTGGTTTATTAACTGGGACTAAGTCCTGTAATATATGAATGTTTCATTATTTATATAAACATCCACATACACAGAGAGAGAAGGACATCTACTTACCACATTCTTTTAGCTGCTATTGTTAAGGTTTCTGTGGGAACATACTGCATATTTATCAAGGTACTTGTGCTGCTTTCTCATTATATGGTGGACATCAGGGGATTTTGGTGTCTGGTCTACAGATCCCAGCAGGTTCTGAAAGAGGCAGCTGCGATTTCAATTAGGTATCTAACTCTCTACTGAGACTTCTTTACACATTGAGCCAATGTTGAATCTGTTACACCTGTGTAAGTTTGGAGTAACTCTAGTTCACCTGGGTAATCAAGAGCTGGATTTGGTTCACACCTCTACAACACATGGATTATTTCTAGGTGCCATAACAAGTATCGTTTTAGTGTAAGAGAAACTGGCCTATCCACATTTCTGTGACTGTTAGCAAAGATGCCTGGGAAGGGATGGGATGAGATCTGTGAATTTTTAAGAAGATACCAAGAAAATCTCCTCTTCTGTCTGGAGCGCTGAGACCTTTCAAGTTCATGAGCATGTGCCCAGCTGCTGCTGGACACTTGGAGTGGATGTGCATCCAATAGATCCACATCAATCTAATCCCTGGATATACACGGGAAAGCCAGAAAAGGGGCAAAGCAAAATGAATGGACATGGCCAGAGTGATAGCGTCCTAAGGAGTCAGTTGTGCCCGGCAAGCCCCAGCCTCTCAGACACACTGACAGATGGCACTGAAACTGCCCAGGCATCACCATGTGCTTCCCTCTATGGGTACCCAAACTGCCAGCTGGAAACACAAAGCAGATGGGACTGAGAGAAACAATGGCTGTGATGGTCCTCACCTCTTTAAGCGATGCAAGGGGGAGGGAGGGGCAGGAAAGCTCCTTACCTCCCACCCACTGTGCACAGTCAGATTCAGACCTGGTGCAAGCAGTTGCCACTCCATCTATCTCAGTGAAGTTAGACTTGTGAGAGCTGGGGCTCAAAGTCATGTTTTTTCAAGGGAGTCAGGAATGTACCAATCCCAGTGGCCAATTTTTCAGAAAGGTGACTAGGTGCTGAGCACTAGTGTAACTAAGACTGAATGACTGGGGCAGTAGCCTTAGGCACTGACTTAGAGGGGAACGGAAAAATCACAGTTGCCACTGTCCCATGCATTGCCACTACCTAGGGTACTGTGCTATGCTGTTGCACCTTTGGGAACCTGGCCATGACTGTGGGAACTGAGCACTTGCAAAATTTGAGGCCCAGTGGCTAAATCCTGCATTTCAGCAGTAAAGCAAGCATGGCACTGGCTCAATAAAGCATGCAGGGCCCCAAGAGCCTTTCTGAACATGAGAATAAAATAGGGACCCCTGTACCGAGGACTGGTGGGTCATGAAGGTTTGCTATCTCACCTCTGAGAGTCCTCTCTGTCCTCTGGCATAGAAACCAAGCAAAGCTGGTGAACAGAAGCAAAAATGACTTTTATTTGGTGCCTTGAGGGGTAGGAGCTCTTCTGCAAGCTTGCCCTGAGGAAAGATACCACTGAGACTACCACTGTAGGCATGTCCACACATGCAAGCATGTACACTTGCAGCAGCTCAAGTAGAAGTGGTGCAAATCTGAGCCAGGACTTTTTGCCTCAGTGCACTTGCCTGGACATGCACTTGTCATTGGGATTTTGGGGGTTTTTTGTTTTGTTTTTTTTAATGGCTAGGATGCTGGGGTGGGGGGTGCAGGGATCGGAGGGGCTCGGGGGGCAGGCAAGGGGTGGGGTCAGGTAGGGCAGTGATAGGGGGCTCAGGGGGCTGGGGCTGGGTGGGACAGCCACGAAGGCGCTCAGAGGGCAGGTGGGGGATGGGGTGAGGCGGGCCAGGGATGGAGGGCCTGGGGGAGTAGGCAGGGCCAATGGGGGTTCCCTCATGGTCCCCCCCACCCACTGACCTGCAGTGGACCCTGGGTCCAGCTCCCTGTGGCTGGCATCCTGTCTGCTGGGGCAGGTAGTATGCTTCAGCACCAGGGCAAGAACCAACCATAGAGATGCTCTGGCTGCTACCAGAGCATCTCTATGGAGGATCCAGCCTCTGGTTGCCTCAGGGCACGGTCCAGGACCTGCCCCGCTTTTTTTCACTCCATTTTTTTTTGACCCTGGATATTCAGGGGTCTAATTTTCCCCCCTGGATATCCAGGGATCTAATTTTGCCCCCCCAGCTGGAACATTTTCTCATTCCTGCACGTGCCTCTTGCAGCATCTCAAAGGAGTTTGAGGCACTGCAAGAGGCACATGCGGGCTCATCTGTGCGTGCCCCTGCATGTTGAGACTGGGACTTCCAAGGGGCCCATAAGTGTCAGATGTGCACTTTCCTGTTGAATTGTCCACATGGCACCTTACTCCATAGTACCCTATTCCATAAACATGGCCCTTGGGGAAGGGTAGGTGGGGGAGCAATGGATTGGGAACAACTGTGCTGTGCTATTAGCACAGCAGACAGCTTTTGAGATGCATACTCCTCTTCATGGCCCATCCCTGCAGGCAGCGTGCATCTTACTAGGAACAGGGTCACTTTGTGGTAACTTTGCTCCCCTTTAACAATCACATTCTCCTTTACTTAAAACCCTACTATTGGATACAGGCCTCCCGAGCTTTCACCTCAGTTTAGCCGTTGCCTTGCAGTGTGACCCTTGGCAGCTCACTTCACTCTTATGCCTCACCCTCAAAATGGGACTAACAATGGGCTTCCCTCAGGAGGCGTTGCTAGCCTAATTGGTTGTCTCCACAGAGCTTTGAAGATGAAAAGTGCTAGACACAGGGAGTGCAGAGAGCTCATAGTTTATTCATGGTGAGAGATAATTATTTTACCTTTCTGGGTGACAACGATGAGCAAAAAAGAAAAACAATCTGCAATTTTCTTTTAAATCTTAGGCCATAAGGCTTAAAATCAGAATTGGTTTCACAGGTTTGGGGTGAGCCCATCAGCTGAAAGCAATGCTGCTTTTCAGTGGGCTATTCTGCAGATTGATGGTGGCCCTGCAGTCACACAGTGTGGGGGAAACAAGCAAAGTCTGCAGCAGCTGCTTGGAGACAGCTACCTAATGGAGGAACCCAGACATGATAATAGTCACCCAGAAGGTGCTGGAATCCAGAGGGAAACATTCCCCGACAATAGATGACAGCACGTTCTCTCCTTGCGCACACATTTTCCTTTCCCCTTGTCTCCATCCCTCCCCACGCTGCCTGTCTAGCAGTGTTGCAGCAGGGATCAGCTGTGATGTGGGCTGTAGATATGTAACATGCTTCCATACATATGGGCACCTCTTATGGAGTTCTTTAATTGCAAGGAACACCGGTATTGCTCTGTGTAACTGGCCTATAATTTTCATGCCTCTGCCATCTTTGCCATGTTCTCCCCTGCTGTTCCTGTCCAAATGTTGGTGATGAATTATCTTAATCATTGTTTATTGCTGAACAGCTGATTCTACAGGAGGTCGGGGAGAAGATGAACATGTTATTCCTCTTTAAACAGCATGCCTCGAAGAAGGGAATGAGGGAGGAGGATTCTCAGCTCACACAAGCTGAGAGTTTGGGTCCCCAGAGATGAAGGACTAATAGGGATCACTCCTAATTAACACGAGATTAAGGGCATTAGATAATCTGTCTGCAGTTACTGAGATTATGCAGACCATCTTGATAACTCCCCCACCTAGCCTCGCTGCAAGATTATGCAGCTATTATTCTGCCAGCCCTAATCTAGTTCTCTAGTCTTAAAAGCATCATACAAGCCAGAAGACAACTCAAGCTATATTTGAGGCCATAGGCAACGGGTGTCAAACATAGCCTGCCACTCACTCTGGCCTATGGGGCTCCTGGCAAGCCAAGGAATTTTGGGATGGGGCTAGCTGGGGGACGGCCTGCCACAGAATCTAGGGATA
Source organism: Crocodylus siamensis (assembly GCF_052110815.1). Lineage (NCBI taxonomy): Eukaryota > Metazoa > Chordata > Crocodylia > Crocodylidae > Crocodylus > Crocodylus siamensis. Next base: position 53,293,466 of record NC_143403.1, read on the forward strand.
TGGGGCCCCGTTGGGCATTGTTGGGCACAGCTGTTGGCAGCACGGGACAAGCTAGAGCTCTGCTGATAGAGCCCCACTTGCCTCACTGCCAATTGGCCCACCATCACTGGCCCTTCCACCAGGTCTGGATCCAGCTTGGAGCACAAAGCGAGCATGACACCCTTGGCAAAGGCAGCTCTTAGATCACTGGGGATGGGCATGGGATTAAAAAAAAAAGGAGAAAGAATCTACTGTGGTGACTGTTTAGGGCAAATAATACTTTGGCATGCATCACTCAATGCATCTCCAGCAAAACCAAGGAAGTGAGTCTTTCACTCTACTTCTTGTTGGTGAGACCGCGGCTGGAGTACTGCATCCAGTACTGGGCAGAAAAGGTCCACAGAAGAGCCACCCATATGATCAGACTTGCACAGCAAGCCATATGAGGAAATGCTGAGAGACCTGGGCCTGAAAAAGAGAAGGCTGAGAGGGGACCTGGTAGCAGAGTACTGTTACATCAGGGGAATACATCAAAGGCTCAGTGAACAACTGTTCACCAGGGCACCCTTGGGGAAAAACCAGGAGTAATGGCCACCCTGGAAGGCTATTTCAGGCTCAACATTAGGAAAAAATGTCTTCACAGTTAGGGTGTCCAGGCTGTGGAATAAGCTCCCTCCAGAGGTGGAGCAATCGCCTACCCTGGAAATCTTCAAAAGGAGACTGGACGGTCACCCAGCTGGGGTCACCTGAACCCAGTTGTCTTTCCTGCCTGGTGCAGGGGGCTGGACCTGATGATCTTCTGAGGTCCCTTCCAGCCCCTACAATCTATGAATATATGGGGGAGGGGAAGCTTTTCAGATCATATCCAGTATCCATAGAAAAGAGACTGTTCAGCAAGGCTTCAGGAATCAGCCTTATCACATTTCTCTGCTTTCTGCCTCCTCCACCACTTAACCTGTACATACTGAAATTTGAGGATGATTTCAAAGAGAAAGAGGTCCAACTCACCATGTTTTAGATTTTGAAACTCACCCAAATTCCAGGAAGTTTTGGTTTGGTCAGCTACACATTTTAGATTCAGAGACAGATTTCCAACTCACGGTAAAGGTAGGAGGAAGCTTCTCCATTGGAATACTTTGCATGGTTCTTCCTTAGAAGGATACATCCTCCTGGAAACAGTTCATCCTGGTCTCCGTTGGAGACAGGATACTAAACCACCCATATCACAGTGGCCTGTAAGTGTCAGATGTGCACTTTCCTGTTGAATGTCTATGGGATTTGGGAATATAACTCCAGTAGGTCCCTGTAAAAAGCCAACCCTTTTTGTATTGCATAATGGAGAGCACAAAAACAAATTAACAAGAGGTGTAATTTTTAAGGTCTTGCTCAGTCTTAAGTGAAGGCTGGATATTTAAAGGGCTTAAGTGCCTAATTCTAATCGAATGCAGTGGGGAGTTAAATGCCTAAATGCCTTTTAAAATCTGCCTGACTACACTCAAACAACAGTCCTACTGACTTCAGTACTGAGTAAGTAGTAAGAACTGATGAGCCAATGCTTCAGAATTTTGTCCAGCAATAAGAAGTATTTGAATAGCTGCAGAGTCCCTGAGGGGGCAGGCATTACATGAATTTGATTGTTATATATGTGGCAGCAATATATGTGGCTGCCTTGAGTACTGATTAATTGTACTATAGATTGAAAGAAACTAGTGCTATTTGCTGCTTAAGAAGGGAGTGGACTCTAAATAAAGAGTTACCTGTGAAGGAAAAAAGTGCTGTCCTCACAAAAGTACTATAGCAGCAGCACAGTCCTTAATGGAGCACGCTGTGTTCTTTTGATTAATCAGTGTGCAGCATGACATGTGGATTGCCTTAAGGTAGTGATGTACAAGAAGAGCAAGGGTTATGTCTTTAGTGCTGAAAAAGGATCTCACAGTGAAATCATAACGGAAACAACAGTCAGGTAATTTGACTTTGATGCATCTAGTCAAGTTAAACACCAGTTTGAGGAAGATGTCTAGACTTAGTCTCAGTTAGCTACATTAAGGTCAAAAGTACCCGAGCCTTTTCTCCACTAAGGTTTTACAGCAAGATGCGTTACTCAAATCAGTGACCTCACTGTGAACATACACTATATTATGGTAGTGAAGAAATAGCCTGATGGGAAGAAGGGGTCCACACAAATTACACAGAAATACCATCTATAAATATAATATACCATATATAACATATATCAATAAAAGCAACCACAGACATGGAGAGAGCATCTCTGCAAGTGTAAGAGATGCTGACTATGACTCATATGACGCAATAGTTTTCAAAGTCTTTATTGGCATAAATAATTCATACATTGTTACCTCACCAAACACTGCACAAAAAACACAGAAACAAATGGCAAACCATTTCTGCAGGTCACAGAGATTCGCACTCAGACAGCTGAAATTATAAATACTTTCATAAAGTGTAGAAAACTTTATAAATGTCACTGTACAAATTTACATTGGTGAGATCCATCGTGCCTTTGCTAGTTAAGTCTTTTTTTTTCTTTTTTTTTTTGCACCAGAATCTATTATTCTTTTCCGGTGACAAGTTTGCAACAACAACAACAAAATATATATATTTATATATGTATTTATAAAAAGAAAACCAAAAGGAGGAAAAATGGAAAATAAAATTCTTATCTCAGCTCATTCTGCAACAGTCATAACTAACACGAAGAAAACAAAGCAGGCCATTGAGTTTGGTTTGAAACTGTACAGGATTTAGAGTTTGTTATATATGTATATATCTATATACATACATATGTAGATATGTATATATATTTATATATACTTTAGGTACAAGAAAAAAGTGTAACAGCATACTTTACAGAGAAAGGAAATAAAAAGGCTTTTGCAACTGATGTAGCTTCCCAAAGGTCACGATTTGCCCAAAATAAAATAAAATAAAATAAAACAAAACAAAGGAACAAAATCAAACATCCCAAGTGCTCCTCACAGGTGTGGGCTCAAACAGTGGCAAAGTAGCAGACTGAAGCGTACAGAGCATGGCTAGCTATCAGGCAATAGACACAGGGCTTTGAATTCTGCCATGCTACCCAGAAAGCAGGTAGACTTCTTTTTTCTTCACAGACAAGATGCATTAACCTGTGCGTTATCTTCTGTTGTCCATCTCTCAGCAGTTGGTCCTCTGCTACAAATCAGATCATTGCTTTGGTTTAACTGTGGCAGATTAAAAAATGATTTGCCAGAGGCAATAGAAGACAGGGGCTGAATTAAAAGAACTTCTGAACACACAAGCACCTAACTGATGGAGTTCAGTCTAGCACAGAAAGCCAGCACTGCCTTTGCACCATTAAGTCCCTCATAAAACTTCAAGTTTAAGTTGAGTTTTAGTGGAACACAGTCATTCTGCTGACTTCCTGCATGGACTGAATTTTCCCCAACATAAATGCCGCCTGCAAACACTAAACAGTTTGTGTGGGAAGAGAAACATTTTATTTCCTAGGAAATATGTTTCATATGGCCAGTAGCAGATTGCTTTTGTCCTTAACTGGACCGTTAGCTAAATGCACGGGTAGATCACTTCATCTTGCATGCACTGTGCTTGAGATCATGTCAAGTTAGAGGAGTCAATGGTGGTTGTGAGGGGCTCAGGATGGGGTGGAGAAGGTGTGATTACAGGTCCACCTTAGAGAATTAGGAGGATACTGCACAAGTGGGGCATGAAGGGTTAGTCATTCAAAATATGAGCTGGAGTGCAAGGAGCGTTGAGTGGGATGGGACGACTGCCTGGACCTCTTCAATGACTCTCCTTAAATGGGTCTTGTTCTGCAAACTCCTCCTCCCAGGCAGTATATATAGGATTCTGTCACAGCAAAATGGCTCCAAAAGCATGCTGATATCTGAGGGAGGCTCACAGGATTGGGTTCATGTACTCTGGATTGCCTGTCTTTCCTTATGCTATGCACAAGTGGGATAGTTCAAACCTGAAAGGGTCCTAAATATAGAAAAGCCAGCTTATATGTATCACTTTACATCTGTAGGTTTCAAAACACTGTGAAAAGCTCAGCATCTTTATTTCCATTCTAGATAAAGGAATATCAGGGCCTGAATCAGAGCCCTTGTCTCCTAAGTCCTAGTCCATCACCCTGCCCACTGAGCCACATACCCCCCAGCACAAGTCACACTTAGTCCAGCAGAGAATCTGAACCAGAGAAAACCCTAAGAATGAATTTTTTAGGCAATCCCTCAGGGCAGTTCATGCGTACACATCCATGTCAATGAATGGCCAGCTCGAGAAATTTCTCTCTGTGCTACAGTGCCATAAAAATTAGCTATAAAGTTCTCACTAATAAAAAAACCCAAACCCTGTATCAAATAAGCATCAGCTATGGAAATCTAAATTAGAGTCAATAAGTGGGTTATATGGATGTCGCATTACCCTACTTGCTTACAGTATGTCCAGCAAACCAGTCCCAATCAGCACAGTCAGTGCGTGACAGCCCTCTGCTGCCGTGAATAGGAGAACAAACCAGGGGCCTGCCATCCCTCAGCATCTATCAACCTCTGTGATAAACCAGAAAAACTTTGTTACTTAAGCAGCTGGAAGCTACTGTGAGTTAGTTCCCTAGCTGGAGCTGGGATCATGGAAGATGCAGAAAGCTGAAGGAACTCTGTCAAGCATGCTTTGGTGAGCGTAACACCCATTCAGAGCAGTGTTCAGCCATTTGCAGAGACATCCTGTGTATGCAGCGCCATTTCACGGAGGTCTATTGCGCTCTGCCTTCATACACACAGCTCCCATTAGCGTTAATGGGAGTTAGAGTATGCGAAGAGAAGAAGAAAACATTTGTGCCTGAGCTGGGAAGTAGTTAGGCCTGCTGTTGGTTTGTGCACAAATAAACTTCCTGACCAACAACTGCAATAGACTAGGTGATGGGGGAAAAAAACAAATTGTTGTTCCTCTGCTACTGTGATTCACACACTACTGGACCTTCTCTGCAAACTACAGCACATGATAGAGTACCCAAACAGGTCCCAAGACCCAGGCATTATTCACCTGTAACGTTAATGGACTCTCAAAACCCCTGGGCATGTCAGGTGCTCTTCACAAAAGCCCCTTTTGAGGCTGAAAGTAACATCAGGTGAAAGCTCCACAACCAGATTTCTCTCATATGTATCCAAGAAAACAATATACCCAATCAGGTTGGTTCAATGCAACACAGAGCAGGATTTGGGGAAAATGGCATTTTATCTGGGACTAGAGCCCAGACTCAAATGGACCTGCTTCACAGATTAATCTGGCCCAGCATCTGTAAAATTTTCATTAATGCTAAAAGTAGCTGAAGCTAGGCAGCAGTGCGGGGTGGGGGGAGTAGATACAAAAGGAGACACGGTATTGAATTGTGATTTGGTAACAAAAGCACTCTTTGACCATAGTTGTAAGAAGGCCCCTATCACCAAGGAAGAAGGCAAGGGCTGCTACCTGACATGATTGCCCCTAAAATATGGTACTTAACCCCAGGCACCAGAGTACTGGTAAAGAATGGACAAAGTAGAAAAAGCTCAAAGACTAACAAGACACTGGTTCAGGGTGTTGGAGGAACAGAGTTAAAGAGAATTACTAAAAGAACTTAAATGTAGAGTAACTTGACTACATGACCATTATTAGAAGATCTGGTAGGAGTCCAGAGAAATAATGGGAGTTTGCTGGCACCAAGGAGGGAGAGAAACTTGAGTGTGGCACAGGACAGCTGGAACTGAGATGAATTTGAAAAAATGGAAAATAAAGGCTGAGAGGAGGAAGAATTCCCTGTCAGTGTAATATCTTAAACTTTGGAATACTCCTTGGGAAGAGGTGAAAGTTATGTTATTTAGAAATGTTAAAACAAGGTCGGGCTAAAACATAGTAAAAGACACGGAGGGAACTATCCTGGCAAGAAAGTGGACTGGATGATCCATGAGATCTTTTCAGTCTCTAATCTTCATTGTCCTTTGAAAATGGCATCCAATTGTGCATGAAAAATGTGGCAAGGGCACTCAGTGCTTATTTTAATCAACACAAGAGTCATCACAGGCTTTACCTTGATATTTTGTGATGGACCTTACATAAGGTCTCTATTTGCTGAGGTCCCTTGAATAATGTGTTAACAGTGATTAAAAAGAAGCACTTTTTTTATATAAACACTGGCAAATGCAACAGCTGTCTTTCCAATCTGATACACTCTTCTGCCACTTAAAAATGTTAAGCATTAACCAGCACAGAAGTCCTCTTTCCTCCAAAGCCTCTTCACAAACATTTCCCACTGAACAGTGACAAGCCACTCTCAGTATTGCCACTCTGAGAAGTAATTTCCAATACACATATACTAGCAGTGCTGCTCTGGCTTCATTCTAATAAGAGGAGGCGGCATGCAAGAATTGAATTTATTAGATGTGGTAGTAGAGAAACAGGTAGGAATTCCCCAGTGCTGGTGAATTCTTAGTGTCTGTGACAGGGAAGGAATCATAGCTCAGCCCAAAAGCCATTGCAAGCTTTCTGTCATTCAGATTTCCCTCAGCCCTGCCCTTCTATAATTTTGCAGTTCCAGCCCCAGGTCTCCTCTGAAATGACCTATCAAAGTAGCGTATGATTTGGATAAAGTCTATGAAGAACTGGACTGATACTACTAAATAAATGACATCTGTGATAGCAACCTTTTCAATTAGTCTGACTGGAACAAATTCAGTTCTTCATGCCTTTTAGATATCACAATGACATGAGACATTGTTTCGGGCCAATTTCAGGACAAGTGAAAGTAAAACAAGTCATACCAAAATGTCACTGTCCCCTGTGCTATCAAGGTATGTCAAAATGAAGCCCTGAAAGCAAACTCAGGATGGAAGGCCATGTAGTATGACATGGGATCCCTCTATCAACTTCAAAATCCTACAGCTATTAGGAGGAACTTTTTGACTATGAGGGTCACTAGTCACTGCAACAGGCTACCTAAAGAAGTTGTAGAATCGTCTTCCCTGCAAACTGTCAAGAGCAGGTTAGCCAGACGCTTGGCTGAGATGGTTTGGTCAGTGATGATCCTGCCTTGAGCAGGAGGCTAGACTAGATGACCTTGCAAGATTCCTTCCAGCCCTACTTCCCTATGAACCTATACAAGTAACCCTGCATATATCCAGGGACCAATGCCTTTTATCAGTAAGCCACCTATCCACCTAGCGATTCAAATCAGTTTTCAGTCTGCATATAAAAAATGGCAACACCTTTAAAAAATTGCTATACATTGGATAGTCCATGCCAATGCCACAGTGCACTTCATGAACTCAGGGAGAAATCTCTTTGTGCCTGAAGATTTGAAGGAAAGAGGACTTACACCTGCTAGTGCTTAAACTTCAAATGATAGAAAAGTGCATTGAATATACTGGTATCTGCTCTGTCGTTACTTAACTTACATCAGTGATCACCAACCAGTGGATCTTGATCCACCAGTAGATCTCAGAGCCTCTTGGAGTCAATCCAAGGCTGGGGTGGGGGGCTAAGTGCCTGCATGCATACGCACATGCACCCTAGCCCAATGGGTCAGTCTGTGGGGGAGGGAAGGGGCAGGGGCTAGATTGAGGCCCCCTTGGTGAGGGATAGTGCTGCAGAGGCAGGAGTTGGGATAAACTGAGTGGGACTCAAGCCAGGTGAGATTTACCTGCTGGGGAGGTCTGCCCTCAAATAATTTTTTCTCCCTCTTCCTCAATCTGTTCCCCACTTTCTTTCCCCACAGACTTACCTGCTGGGCAAGGGGTGGGGGGGAGGGGAAAGGGGGTGGCAGCGGTGCACGGTACATCTTGCATTGTTTTTAAGCACCAAAGGTGATCTCCTACTTTAAAAAGTTGGAGACCACTGATTTACATTATACTTCTTTTTGCTAATTTTTTGCAAGGTAAAAATAAAAAATAAAATAAAAGGTCCCTTTGGAATGATGGAGCAGTGTGCATGTGCTTGCACTTCCAGTCTTGCATTCTGCCTCTGCAAACATCTTTTGGGGTCAGCTAGATCTGTAGCATGTAATGCCTCTGTGCGAATATGGCTAGCAAAATCAATTTACAATGTCCCACTGCAACTGTGTCCTAGATTGACAAGGCCTCACAGGAATGCCCTAATGCTGTGGCTCACACTTCAGCTCAAATTAGGTAAAAGCTCAGGTTAGTTATTATATCTGATGCCATTTAACCATCTCTGCAACATACTGTAAAATAGGTGTAAGAAACTCTTAAATCCAGTTGCAAATAGCCTGGGCTGAATTCTTGATTATGCTTTAAGACGTCTTGACATCAACAAAGCAGTAAGTGAGGCCAGTGGTGTAACAATTCAGACACATCTCTCTAAAATGGACTGAAATAAAACTTGAGAGAAAAACACTCAACCTTAGAACTCTGAAATCCAGAACCTCCCCAAATCTCGAGGGACTCTGATGTGGTTCGCTGACAACCCTTAGTTGAAGCTGTGCACAAGGGTTTTGCTTTGGACTCATCTCTACTCTTACAGTCCTGTTCAATCTCACACACTACATCCATAAATAACCAACGTCTCCCCCGTAGCTTGCACAGCTAAACTAAGCAACCGGATGAACTTTCTTGCTCCTTCAGATCTCCTATTAGATGGCATTGTGGAGATTTTCTCCCTACATTCTCTCTGTGCTGAAGGGCTGGATATTTTTAAACCGGAAAAACTAAACACAAAGCTGGGATTAAAAAACAAAGACGGAAAAAAAGAAATAAGATTTGTTTTTTAATAATTAAGACTTTCAAAAATAAGAAAGCGTGATGCAAATAACACGTTTGCATAAACAATTGTTGCTGAGCTGAATGGAGGGAAGGAGCTGCTCTTCGGAGCTAATTTACGATAAATACAGGGCAGCTATTTTTTCATCTACACTATTGTACAGCAGCCTGCACTGTTCATGGCCTGGGTAAGATGTTATCACAAAGTGGGGGAAGTGGGGGAGAAAGCAGGAAAGATATGGAGGAAACAATCTGAGATATTTTTGTGTTAGAGTACAAGGGGTGCTTATTAAATGTCATCTTGATTTCAAGAGCCCAGGTGCTTGGACAGCAATGAACAGAAGACATATGACAAACAGAATCCTACTGCTCCTGAGAAACCAGAAGGAGACTAGCTTGGTACTGGGGAGACGGGACACTTCCTGCAGGTAGTGCTTTACTTCTGTGTTAAGCTCCTGTTGACTTTCCATTCACAAAGGCCACCTTCAGAGAGGGCTTTGGTCTTCTCGGTAGACCTATTCTGAAGGCAAAACCCAGCTAAAATTTGGATTAATTATTCATTTAACTCCATTTCTGCATGCTGAAAATGGTGTAAAAAATCTTCCAACAACCTCACTTGACCTGTGCAATTTCAGAGGGGCAGAGGATCCTGAACTGTTTTCTGTGATATCTTCTCCCAAGCTTTATTTTTGTGTTACAAAACAGAAAATGGCGAGAGACAAGGACAGGTGGTTTCTATCCAAACCACATATGATCTGGATTCTCTAAACATGGCATATGTATTGTGGGTGCAGATAAGAGATTTCTGGCTGAGGTATAAAGCCAAGAGGCATAAGAATGTATCTAGAGCTCTTGCCACTGGCTAGTGCAAGATGATACAAGTATAGGAAATGCACTGATCTCAGGCAATGATTCCCCACCTTAGCCAGTCAAGTTGAAAGGGAACCTATGTTCATGCCTCTCTTTTGAATGTGCAACCTAAAGTAGAAACAGACTGGGGAGTTCTCAGATCCATGTTAAGTGTGTGCCTTTTGGAGGATGTCCCATGAACTGGGGCACAAGCTACTGTACTTCCTTCTTTCATTACTCAGTGCTTTGATCCATCAGAGCAGGTGTTGGCAACATACAGCCCATCTGGCCTGAAAAAACACTGGATCTGGCCCACAGAGTCACAGGGCTTTGCCGCTGCATTCTGTATTAAAAATTAGGCTTAATTTTAAAAGGGACTTATGAAAAGGACTAAATAGCTTGGAAACAATAATTTCAAGTCAAATGAAATATTTTGGGTTAAACACAAAAATGGAATATTTCCGTTTGCCAAAAAATGAAAAGCAATTGTTTTTGCTTCAACACAGATTGATTTTTTTCCCCACCAAAAACAAAAAATCTATCATGCCCAGCTCTGTATTCTAGCAGACTGTCTGAAACTTTAGGACATCCTAGTGTATTGTCACAATGACCATGTTACCTAGTACCCAGATCCAAGACCAGTGAGTCAAATTTTTTCGCTCTCTCAAATGCCAAGGCAGTGTTTGGTGAAATACTTAATATTACACCAGGACCAGGTGCTAGTCTCTGCTGCACTGAGTTCAGCTACAGCTAGAGAGAGAACAAGCTCTGATTAAATAAAACACGAGGAGCAAAGGAGGACACCATGCCAAGGAAAAGCGATGCATCTGAGAGAGCCATTTCCACTGGTCCAAATTCCATCTTTATTTCTTTTATATCTGGCAGGTGGGGAAGGAGAGACGAATGAATGAGTCTGAATCCTCAGACCAACATAGAAGGCGCGCACATGAATGGAGGAAACTATTATCGCAGATAGAAGGAGGAATTTCTCTGTACTGTATTTTGGCCACTGTGGCTCTCTTCTGCAGGCCTCAAGGACATTTATTTTCTTCTGCTGCCTGGACCCATCTGGGCCTGTCCTTCAGTCTTGTGCACTTTCCTGAGGAGACTGAAAATTCCACCATTTTTTTTTTAGCTTCTTGAAGACAAGCAAGGAGGATGGGGAAATAATAAAAGCTCACCAGACCCACATTTCAGGCCTTTTGCCCACTTCCTTACCATTCGGCAAGGAAACCACATGCACTGTTGCAACTTCCAAGCTAATCTATAACTATTATATTCAGGAGCAGTGTGAAGGCTAGCATCATCCTTTCCAGGCCTGTAGATCAGTACTGCCTGTTGGTTGATCAAACCTTTTCTTATTTTGGATCACTCCTGCCCAAGATTCCTCTAAGTAGCAGAGGGGTAATGAGATCTCTGGGCTTTCTTACAGAGCTACCACATATTTAACAGTTTTCCCAACCCAGTGGACACTGACCTGCTGACTGCTGGCAAGCTCAGAGCAAGTAGCCCTCCTGCAAAGAGATTTTGGTGATTCTAATACCTCTCCCTCTCCACATGCAAGATCCACAGCCCCGCAAGTATCTTTGGTTGGTTATTGGTTGTTATCCAGCTATGGTATATCAAAACCATGCAGGTGCTAGACAAAACTGTAACTTCAGGACACTTTTTCAATTGAATCTAGATGCTAATCTGGGACTGTGTTTGACAACTGAGCAACTACTACCCTCTGAAATACATTTGGGGATGAAACAGGATCTACAGACAGGTGTCTTGCCCCCCCATCCAAAAAAAAAGAGAATATGTCCATCCAGGAATTCCTCATCCTTCATCCCAGAACATGCTATAGGAAACTTGACTTTCTTGGCTAAGGGTCTGACATTTGCTTCTAGTGTACTGCCTTAGGGTACAAGCTTTAGACAGACACCAGAACTGAAGAATAAATCTGTCCTCCCTCCAGCCAGTCTCTGTCTGAATCACTACTCGAGTGGAAGGGTCCTTGAAATATTGATAACAAACATGCACCCTCTTCCCTTTGAAGTGGGGCCTTCTATAAGCCCTGCCATGAACTTGTAAAATACCTCCTGATGCACTCCCTACAGCCTGGGTGAAGCCTGGTCTCAACCACTTTTGCTCTAGTCTCTTTGATTCTAAAATTAAAATTATATTTAAAAATAAAACTTTTTAGCGTGAGCAAAATGGGGACAGATCACAGACCTGTATTTCTAAGTCTGCTCTCTGGGAATGAGAAATAAGGATGCATCTGAATGGCATGATGAGACCGAAGGGAGGAATGGACACTTTACTTCCTGTGCTGTCAATACAAACTCCCACCTAGCAGGGGCATTGAAGGTTACTGTAGTATAATTTTTCTCCTCTACACGCTTTATGGGGCAGCTAATGACAGTCTGAAATGTAGCACACCTCCCTCTTCGCAAAGAATAACAAAGACATTAGGGATACCATGCCTCTCTCCTTCTGTTCTGTTTCTTCATGTGAGAGGACTGTTTACGGGGCAACAAGCTGGTTTCACTCGCATGAACTGGGGATGTAACAACTGCCTCCTGCAGAGAAAACAAAGCAGTGCTTTTAAATACCACTCATAACCCTCCTGTTGGTAGCCCCTTTGTCTGAATATACAACTGTGTGTGCAGTTAACATTCATCACATGGATTCAACATACACTAAGCGAGATCCAAAATTAAATCTCCTTCCACAGGGAAGAGTTCTCGCTCTTGTTATTATTCATGATGCCTGAGGATTACTATGCGCTCAGCTACACGCATGTAAACACCCTTGCCCACTTCCAGGGCCACCAGTATGAAGCCAGCCCATATCAAAAGCAGCTTAAAGCAAGTCATTAAGAGAATCTTTGGCTCATGCTGTAGAGGGTGATGTCAGCCCACTTCTCTAGTGGATTGAGAGCACATTTGGCATTTCTATTGGCAGTCAGGAGAAAGACTAAGATATGAATGGGCACAGAGACTAAGCATCACTCCCTGTTACCAGAAGCAACTTCTCTGTTGTAGAGTGAGGCTCACTGGTAGGAGCAATAACAGGGGAAGTCCTTCTCCTGCTGCCTATGCTGTACCTGTTCTATCGCTAAACAGAAGCCATCAGTCAATAGGGCCGTAAGGAAATTCGTTATTCCCAAACACTGCAAACCATTCAACTATGGAAGATAGGGAAGAGAAAGTCCTAAGAGGTAGCTGTAATCACACCAGCTCCATCCCACCAGCAGGGCATGGGGAGGTTGAAAAAACACAAAACTGTTTAACAACTTGCACAGTATGATGCAAAAGTGTATGCAATTTGGCATGAAGGTGGCATCAGAAAAGCTGAGATTCCATTCGCAGCTGAGATTGGACAGAATTATTTACCCTTAATCACAAAGCAATGGTGTGTCTAATTGCACTTTTTTCCCTTCAAATCAAGCAAGCAGGCATGCCACTGTGTCTATTACTGTGTGGGGTTCAGGGAACCCACGGCCTCCTTGTTTTGTACAAATTGATTTGAGCCATTCAGTTACTGCACAAAGTTAAAAAATATTCAAGTTAAGATGCCCTCGTTCCATTCTTCCTCCTCTGTGCTCATGTATCTAAGTGCAAACACCATGTCACAAGCCCCTTATCTGGAGGGAAAGATTGAAATGGTAGAAAGGAAAAACAAACAAAAAAACTATTTCCACTCATTTCTACTTTGATTTTTACATATTACAAATGGGACCATCTCCCCTCCCTGCACGCACACACAAGTAGACCCACACACCCATCCTCTCTGCATAGACAACCCACCAACCCTGAATTCAGGTACTGAATGGGAGGAAAGGGACTTGGAGAACACAAGATGAACAAATCTTTGCGGACAATCTTTTTCTGCAGAATACGTTTGGAAGCGTTTTCCTTTCTGTTCTCACAGGAGGTACAGTGACTTAGAAGATGGGCATTTCCATCCAGACACAGTGAAGGCCTTGGTGAAACTTCTTCCGAGAAACTCACAGAATCATAGGGTCAGAAGGAACCTCAAGGGTCATCTAAGCCCAACTCTGTGGAGGATTAGTGCATCATTTATGGCACAAGTCACACACAAGCAAAGATGGAGGCATGCAGAGGTAAGGGAGAGTAGCAGGAGGAAGTACAGACATCCAGAAGGACAAGAAAAGCTTGTGAGCGAGAAAGTACTAAAGAGAACAAGGCTGAAAACGTGTCTCTTGCTGCCCAGCATATCATGAAGTTGGTCCATGCTAGCAGCTGAGAAACAGGAGTGGAACAAGAAAGGTGAGTGTGGCAGAAGAACCTGGAGCCAGATTTTGATACCACCACTGTTAAAATGAAAGGATTGGGAACAAAATGGAAATGAGATTAAATGGACTACCCAGAGTACTGCAGAGACTACATACACTGACGGACCTGTGGCACTTGCACAACATCCACTGTTGGGGGGATAAAGATGATGGCACCATACCAGCCTTGCCCATGGAAAAAAAAAAAAAAAAAAAACATTCAAGGGGATGTGGTAGCACATATTCACAGGGCCATGGCTCCTCTTCCCCTGCCTGCTTTGAATGGGTGCGTCTCCTCGCATTCCCTGCTTATCTGCCCTCAGGACCCAAAGATGTTGCACCCAGCCATGCTCATGTGGATCCACCAAGACAGAGAGAAGACCAGAGGCAGAGAAGGCAGGGCAGGGTGGCACCTTAGAGATTAACTGGTTCAGAGAAGCATAAGGACATATTTCTTTCTTATCAGGATTAGGAGGACTGCAAAGCAGCACCAAAGTGAACTGTGCATCATCAGCCATAAGGAATGGGAAGTCAGCTGTGCTGTCTCGCCCAGTGTGGGTAACTGGCATGCTCAGGGCCAAATTCTGTCCTCACCCTCTCATTTGATTTGGGGTAGAGCAGTGGAAATGAAGGCAGTGAGTGTAGGTACCTGAGGGCAGAACATGACAGCACACAGCCCAGAAGGTGAAGTTTACCCTGCTCTCATCAAAATTAACATTAACTGCACTGAGAGCAGAGCTAGAATAATGCTGAGCATTTCTGAAAATCCCATCCTCACAGCACTGGAGACGAGCCTCAGCAAAATGCCCTGCTTTCCAACAACCTTAAACCAGGAGAAAGTTGGGAAGTATGTTTAGTCCTAAAGCTTGTTCCCTTCTTTGGGCTTTATACAAACAGAGAAATGTGAAAACTGAACAGAACAAGCCTGCTTTGTTTAATGTTCTCACAATCCAAGCAAGGTTTTTTTTTCCTTTCCAAAATGCAGTGCTTCAGAGAAAGTTCATCTTCATTTATTTAGGCTAAATCAGTTGAAATGTTATCAAAAGTGAGTTAAAGTAATTCACAGAAAACAAAATAGGACTGGCTAGTTTTCAGAACTTGTAATGTATCCAAATTAAAGCTAACTTATACTACGATTAAATTATTCAGGATGGTTCCTGTCAAGTAATTATGCTCAATAGGGTCTTGAAAATGCAATGTGCTATCATCTGTCACTTGATATCTAGTATAATGGGCTCAAGGGCCCATCAGAACTGACTGTGAGAGAGAAATACAGGCATGTGGTATTCAAATGAAAACAGCAGCAGTAAGATGCTGACCACAGAGCAGCTCTTCAGAGAATACAGCGCGAGGGGGATGAGGTTCAGCGTAATCAGAGAAAGAAAGAAATTACACAAAAAATTTGAAAATGGATACAGGCTACTCATCCAGCTCCCAAATATGTACCAAGAGAGCCAAGGTTATGATAACAAGTGAATGTTGCAGACAAATAGCTGTAATATCAGCCTTTATGTAAGGTCCAGGGCTGAGAGCCACAAGGCGGCACGTTTCTATCAACAAGTACAGCAAGACTGGCGAAACTGTCTCTCACCAATGTGCTTCAACTCTGTACGTCCAGGGCCAAGATTTCAATTCAAACCTTGTTCAGCCCAGCAGTGACTGGAAACCAGGCTGCATCTTGTGATGATAGCAGTGATCCCCTGGGACCTTAACTGGCATTGCCAAACAATATTTGCCGAACTAGATAATCAAAAGCCATAAGCTGGAAGAAAGTTTTGGCCACTGCTAGCCCAGGTAGCACTGAACTGGAACTACAGGTTTAGCCTTCCAGTACCAAACATTAAGCCATCCCATCCACCAAGAAAACAAATGGAGTTGGGGGGAGAGGAAAGCAGCATACGAAGCACTCTTACAGACCAGACCTGATCCCCATCTAATCCAGCATCTTCACAGACAGTGGCTAGTGCCAGATGTATTGGAAGAAGATGCAAAAACCCCACAGTGGACAACTGTGGAATAATTTACCTGCAAAGAAAGTTTCTTTCTAACTACAGACAGCTTATGCTTGGATAGCTGAGGGCTTCACGGGCGTGTTTTAATAAACAGGATCATAGGAAAGTAGGGCTGGAAGGGACCTCATGAGGTCATCTAGTTCAGCCCTCTGCTCAAGATAGGATCATCCCTGACTGAACCATTCCAGCAAAGCATCTGTCTAACCTGCTCTTGAAAACTTCCTGGGGTGGAGAGTCTATAGTTTCTCCAGGTGGCCAGTTCAACGGCTGATCACCTTCAGAGTCAAAGTTCATTCTAATCTCCAACCTACATTTCTTCTGTTGCAGCTTCTGGCCATTGCTCCTACTCCTGTCCCATACAGCCGCAGAGAAAAGGCTCTCTCTATCCTCTTTATAATCTCCCTTTAGGTATTTGAAGACTGTTATCTTATCCCCCCTAGGTCTTCTCCTTACATAAATATCTAAAACATAGACACATACACACACAAACATAGTGCATTCTGGGTTTGTTTCACAAGCAGGGGAGGCACACTTTTGGCCAGAGTGCAACCCCTTAGTATTGAGTATGGCCACATGGCTACCTGTCTGATTTGCATGGGTGCACCTAGTCAGATGGGCACAGTGTCTGAAAGAAACAGACTGCTGCACATATAACTTTACTTGGCTAACAGAGAGAGGGGAGGACTGAGCTTGGAAAGCTGCAGCACAGAGAGGCTAAGAAAAAAATGCTGATTAGATACAAGACAGTGCAAAATGCTAAAAGAAAAATGAATATGGATATGCTCCATGCTGAGAGGGAGACATGGAGGGGGTGAGAGTAAATGGCTATAGCTGGGAGGTAGAGAAGCCACTTGTGAAAGGTCACAGATGTCCATTAAGGTTCTGGAGAGAACTGTGGGAGCAGGGCTCTGGGAACGCCATCTCTGCAGAAGCACTCCCCTGCAGGAGTCAGCCGATAGCAGCGAAAGTCCCACACCCCCCACAGGCAGGCACAGGCTCAAGTAATAAACTGATGAATCAGCAACATTTCTCTTTTTTTTTAAAAGCACAAAGGGAAATAAAAGAGAAAGAAAACCAACCCCTGAAAATGAACCAGATTAGCCCTGACCACACAGATTGGGATCAAAGAATCTATCGTGTTGAAATGAAGCTGTTTGCTTGTTCATTTTCTCCCTGCTCAGTGGGAATCAGTAGGGAAAATATTGAAAGATCAACCATGCGCATACATACGCACACATATAACCTTCTCACATCCCTTATTCATAGCCTTTGCTGGAGCAGATGCAGGAGGACAGGTCCCTTGGAAAGTCTATGGAGCACTCAAGTGATGAGACTTTCCAACCTGTTGGTTCTCCAGACTTTTTGCCCTTAGAAGCCATTTGAGGTCATCACAGCAAATCCTGCATAGCTCCTGGCCAGCACAAGCTTGACATTCATTCTGGAGAGGGAGTTAGCATAGCATCTGAGGATGGAGAGGCGTCTTTATTCTTTTCATGTTCCCAGTCCATAGTACCCTCTGGTCTTCTTCAGTGCATGGAGGAAAGAGAGAGGAAGGGGAGGAGGAGAACTGAAGGGCTGAGAAAGGCACCATCCCTTCACTCCATCTGTCACAGCCTGTGGTGGAGACACAAGACAGAGAGCAATTAGCACCAGAGCAATATCTACAGATTCTATTCCAAAGGAAGCAAATGTCATAGGAAAGCTGCCACCCACCATAGAGCAGGACTATCTGGACCCCATGAGACCACGCATTAATTTATTCATCTCAAGAATCATGCACGAGTTACCGGGTTAATGCTGTTACTTGTGGAGGTTACTCAGTGGTCAGAAGCAACCTGGGACAGGTAAAGTTAAAAAAACCTCCGTTGATTCTTACACATTGGGGCCTTACCATGAACACAGTTTGACAGTTTGTACAGGCCCACCCTCCCACATCATTTAAAGTTGCATCATTGTTTGGTGTAAGCAGCCCATAGTTTAATTACCCAGATCAGTGGTGAAGAAAATTATTTTTATGCACTTTATACATATGCAATCTTATCTAGGTTGCCATTACCTTAGCATGTGAGGATCTGATCTGTCATCGCTAATGAGCCCTTCATTTCAACATGTCTCTATTCAGCCCCATCATAAGGCTCTGTCACATAATGCTGTCAGAGCAACAAGTCCTGTTTGACCCAGGAGTTCCCCATCTCCATGATCACCCATGAGAATAATGCCCTTTGCATGACAGCACACCGTAACAGAAGACAAAGGAAGTCCTTCTACTGCAGATCCACTAGTCCTCATAACAGCAGATGAGGGAGAAATTATCATTATCCCTGGCAGCAAGAAGCACTGTGACTAAAGGTGGCCATTCTACCTTGCAGACAACCTTCAGTTTCCATCTATGGCCTTCTCCTCAGAAATATGATTACACAGCAGCCAAATCACAGTAGGTGGGAAAAAATTACCAGACTACCTACTCCATTTTTATGCCAAGGGAGCAAGAAGTCTCCAGACAGATCCCATATCCACCTGACATCATTCTTCACCTTAGCCAAAAGAGCAAGAAAGACCCAAGAAAAACAAGGGCATGCTTCTTACTAAACTATCATGTTACTGGTGTTGCATCCACGCTACCAAGATACTAAACCTCTTCACTCCTCACATTCAAATTTCCCATGCTTGGGGGGAGAGGAATGGAAAGAGGACTGTAATGCTCACATCGGCAATGAACCCATCACTGACATAGCAATGGGGGACTATGGTACCATATCAAGCTTATTTGGGACAGCCCTATTTCCATCTCCCACAGAGATCAGTAAATAGTCACCAGGGGTGAGTGTGGCCAAAGAGTAAGCAAATCATTACTAAAATGCATAACGCAGCTCTCATTACTCTGACACACTGCTCTGAAGGAAAGAGCAGCAAGAGAAGGCCAGTAGCTGCCAAGCTCTCCTTAATGAGGGAGCCAGATAGACAGCTCTGACAGAAAGCAACTGCGGCACTGAAACCCTCTTCCTCGCTCCTCATCTCCATGTAGCTAACTAAACAGAGGGCCTCAGAATTACAGTGATTAGGGGCAAGCTGCCAACCAGCAAAAGTTTGCCAGCAGTCACAGTACAGGCAAAATTATTACAGTATCTTAAGTGCAACTGCTTAAAGGACCAAACACAACCAAGCAAGTCTAGAACCTACTGCCTTTGGTTCACCAACTTCTCACCTTCCTTGTGAAGGTCATCGTAGTAAGTATTCTGATCATGAACTGGAAATTAACACCAGTCCTGATCAATGGTTCACAATGGACCATCTAGTTTTTAGGCTCTGAAAGACCAGTGTGGTGTTAGTTCCAGCTTTGCTGAAAACCTGTCTCCTTTCTGCCTCAGTGCATGCAATAACAATGATGGAGCAGCAGGAACGTCACTAGGGAAGGACAGTGCAATTTTATGGGAATAGTTATCCGAAGTGACCTTGGAGTATTCTGCAGTTTAAGGAAAGGAGCACAAAGAGTAAATTGGGCTTCAGTGACTTCTTTGGGTCTGCAGAGTAGATATAATGCACCAGGGCTGAGAGATTAGGTTGCCAGAGGCAGGATGATAAATCAACATCTCATGTTTCATGGTTGGCTCCCAGAAAGATACACCCATCAGTAAGATGAGTTGAAATACAAGAAGTCCTTGGTTAGTTTTTGCAGGTGGATTAGCACAGCTTCCCCCATTCATTGCACCTGTAGTGTCCTGTCTTCCATCCAATTCTCCAACTTCATGGCAAGAAACAGGTTTCAAGATTAGGAGAAATCCTCTTCCCCAGTTGGTAAATTTATGAAACCCTGTATGGTACTACCCCATGCTACAAAGTAATATATTTCCATGGCTATGTGCTAGGTATCATAAATGAAAAATAGATGCATGGAAAAGGACTTTCCCACTTGAGGAACCCTCGAGGAGAAAATGAAGCATGTTAGTTTGTAGGGGATTCTGAGGTCTCCCTTCTGCTATTACAGGGCCAAATTCTGAGACCCTGTTCAAGGACCTCCTCAGACAACAGGTTCACTGAAGCCAATGAGAGACCTAAGTCTTAGGATAAAATTATTGAAGCAGTACAGCATTCAGCCCTCAGCTGTGTGTGTTAGAAGATATGCTTTGTCCATGTCTCTACAAACCCCTTCGATGCTTGTTCTTGATCCATGTGCACCTCAGTGGTCCTGGGGTAGACAAAAGGTGACCAGAAATCACCACCTCTTTAGGTTTTCTTTATCCCAAAGAAATAAAAATGTCCTCAAAGAGAGTGTATGGAAACCTCAGCTGCTTCTTTTCCAAGTCCTAACATTCTGAGGTGAACGCGGTCCGTGTATGAACAGCCTTTGTGGAAGGCAAGGCAAGCCAGTGATACAAATATTGCATTAGAAGCACACACAGAGTGCATCATCTTACATGTCTGACCAAGACAGGGAGCATACACTGCTTTTCTACAAGGCACATTTTAGAAACACTTTAGTTCAAGGTCCATTACTGAATCAATGACAGTCCATGCTAGAGTTTCATAGTTTCATAGTTTCTAGGGTCGGAAGGGACCTGAGCAGATCATCTAGTCGGACCCCCTGCCATGGCAGGAAAGAGTACTGGGGTCAAATGACCCCAGCAAGATGTTCATCCAACCTCCTCTTAAACACCCCCAGGGTAGGGGCCAGCACCACTTCTCTTGGAAGCTGGTTCCAGACCCTAGCCACCCTGACTGTGAAGTAGCGCCTCCTGATATCTAACCTAAACCTACCCTCTGCCAGCTTGTGACCGTTATTCCTGGTCACTCCTGGCAGTGCTCGGGGAAACAGTGACTTCCCCAGTGCCTGCTGGTCCCCCCTGACTAGTTTATAACAGGCCACTAGATCCCCCCTCAGCCTTCTCTTTTGGAGGCTGAACAGGTTCAGGTCCCGTAGCCTCTCCTCATAGGGCCTGCCCTGCTGTCCCCTGATCATACGAGTGGCCTCCTCTGGACCCTCTCCATGCTGTCGACATCCCTCTTGAAGTGTGGCACCCAGAACTGGACGCAGTACTCCAGCTGCGGCCTGACCAGTGCCGCATAGAGGGGGAGGATCACCTCCTTGGACCTGCTCGAGATGCATCTGTGGATGCCTGACAAGGTGCGGTTGGCCTTCCTGACTGCATCCCCACACTGCCGGCCCATGTTCATCTTGGAGTCAATGATGACCCCCAGATCCCTTTCCGCCTCCGTGCTGACAAGAGGGGAGTTCCCCAACCTGTAGGTATGGTGCCGGTTGTTCCTCCCCAGGTGCATCACCTTGCACTTGTCTGTGTTGAATCCCGTCCTATTCTCGTCCGCCCACCCCTGTAACCTGTCTAGGTCTGATTGTAGCCTGTTGCATCCTTCCAGTGTGCCCACGTCCCCCCACATCTTAGTGTCATCAGCAAATTTGAACAGGGTGCTTTTTACGCCCTCATCCAAATCGCTGATGAAGATGTTGAACAGTGCGGGCCCGAGGACCGAGCCCTGGGGGACCACACTGCCCGCGTCCTTCCAGGTTGAGAAGGACCCATCCACTACCACCCTCTGGGTGCGGCCCTCCAGCCAGTTGGCGACCCATTTGACTGTGTGGGTGTCTACACCACAGCCCCCCAGTTTCTTAATGAGAACAGGGTGAGAGACAGTGTCAAAAGCCTTCCGGAAGTCCAGGAAGTTTGAATGATTAGGATCTGCAGCATCTTCAGAGTGTGGATATATTATAATAGACAAATCCCTGACCCATATTCACTCCCTCATGAACCAACTCCCTCTCTCCCCATTCACTCCCACACAGGCCACACGTCCCTTCTTCCTCCTCCCTTGCCCATTCCTACTGTTTCCCCTGCTATTAGAGATTCCTCTCCCAATGGCTGACTGTCAGCTCTGCCAGACAGCATGTCTAAGGCCTGATGGCTGCTTCTATTTTTTTTTTTCTCCATGGACCACACAATTCCAGTGGAGGCAACTAAACTGGCTCCAACCCTTGTTTCCAACAGCTTTTAAAGCCCTCCAGGATTCTTATCCATAGAAGCGGCTGGTAACAAGAAAAGCTAGTGCCACGTGACCAGCCAGCTCCAAGGCAACTTGTACTCCATGCATCACCAGTGGACAGCAGTCGAGGAACTGCTGTGTTAGGGAGACATTGTTCTCCTAGCCCAGCATGGGGGCAGCAGCATCCTTGGGACTGTGACTGTTGGAAATACCCAGACTGAGGTGGGATGGGCGGAATGGTTTTCCTGTTAATTCTGCCCTAATTCCCTCTTGTATCACTGCAACGCTAATGTGCAGCATTGCTAGCAGGCTCATGTGAGGCTCTGATTACAGCACCAGGGACAGTAAGAAACAAACTTATGGATTTCCAGGGAGAGGAGCAGGAGTCTTACTCTGCTGACTTCCAGAAGTGACCAGGGTGGGAAAGGCGACGGTTCCGCTTTGGCAGTTTCTCCAGCATCTCCATGAGCTTGGTGAAGGTGGGTCTCTCCTCCTGTTCATACGCCCAACAGAAGAGAAGGATATCCTGCAGCATGTACAGGAAAAGCAATGAAACAACAGAAACAGCCCTCTCCCTCACTTGACTGGCTCTGTCCCTATGCAGACAGAGACCAGCCTGAACCAAATCCCAGGCTCCACCTGCATACTTCGGAGATCAAGAGACACTCACGAGCTGCTTAACTGACAGACTTTAGCTGCTAGTGCAAACTCAGTAGCTCAAACCCCATCTCTAACAACACAGTCTTACAGAAGTGGGGTGTGGGCAGTAGTAGCGATCTTCCAAGGAGGTATGCTCTTCCAGGCCCTACAGAAACTAGGTAAATGCAGGGAACCTGAGCAGTTGTGTTGCAGCTGGGAGAGGAAAGAATGTATATCATCTTCCTGAGTCCTGAGGCTCTCCCCATTACTACCCCTTAGCTTTAATTGCTTCCTCTTACTGGCCAAGGAGAACTGGACAGGGCATCAAAAATATGTCAGGGTCATCTAGAGCTGGCCAGAACTCTAGCCCTACCCCTCCTAGGTAGGGCTGCTGGGCCTCACTGCACCAACCGTCTATTCTGCCAGAGACAGCAGGATGTGAACATCAGCCCCTGGCACAGCAAAGCACTGGGCATTTCCTGTGGCCACCCCTACTATTGTGATTTTTGGAGGATCAACAAATACTTTCTCACTGTGTCACAGTTGAAGCAAATTCACCCCCTCCCCCCTGCATCAATAGGCCTAAAACTCTCTGGCATCACGTACCGATATTTCTTTGCCCATGCCGATCTGGCTGAGGTTGGGCTTCATCCCTCTGCCCACTTGCCATATTATTGCCTCTGCTGGTTGCGTCTTGAAAGGCCACTCCCGTGCATGCAGCTCATACCAGATAGTGCTGTTGGGAGACAGTAGCACTGGGACTCAGAACATAATGCCATGGATGCACTGTGAGGTCAGCCTGAACAGGGGACCTGTGTCCACGTGATCTCCCTGCACATCCACCCTGAGAAGATAGGCCCTGCAAGGCACTTTCCTTGTTCAATGGTCATGGTACACAAGGAGGCACTTTTCCGAGAATGTATGTTACCCTCCACAATCTCCTCCTCTCCCTCTTATGCAGATATTGCCCTGTATCTAGGGATTTCAAAGCATTTTACAACAATAGATATTATCCCCATTTCACAGATCAGGAAGCTGAGACACCAGGGTCAGTGACCTGACCAAGATCATACAAGTTACTGGCAGACTCCAAATGAAAACTCAGGTTGCCTGACAGCTAGCCCCACATTCCCATTTGCGAGGTATTTTAATCACAGTCTGCTCTTGTCCTGGCTTTGTTATTTGGCCTTCCCCTTCCAGCATATAATGGCTAGAACCTCAGCTGGTGTAAAATTGGCATAGCTTCCCATTTACACCAGCTGAGAATCTGGCTGCCTAAGAGCAGAATAGACCTCTCTGATGGGAGGCACAAATATACTGAATAGCAAGCCTGCCGTATCAAGTGGGGGACTCCTGCAGTGCTGCAATAGTGGTTCAACCTGCCGCATGTGGAGAAGCTTAATAGATAATGCAGGGGGTAAATATGCCTTACAGCTGCTGGCTATCTTTTACATTCATGCCACCTGCTCCAGCTGGATGGGGAAGACAGCTCTGCAGAAACAGGAGGGACAAGGATTTGCTTTAACTTCTTTATTTTGCCCCCAGAGAGAATACAACAGACCAGTGGAAGAAATCTGGAGAGAGCTTGTATCAGGGGTACAACTGGGACCCAGGTGGTCAGGGTTGACCATAGAGCAAGGGTGGTCAAAATATGGCTGCCGCCAAGCACTTTCATCCAGCCCGTGTCACCCACCAGGAATTGTACCTCATCCAGCCTTTCCATCCATGAGTGGGAGTGAGGTGCCTACGTATACACACCCCCACCAACGTACCCTATTGCACCTTGCTCCCACCCTCACGTGCGGAAGGGCCTGGGCCAGCCTGACGCAGCTTCTGGGTGGGGCTGTTCGGCTTCCTTGGCGTCCGGCTCGCTCCAGGCACCAAGTAGGGAAGTGCTGGGGGCAAGGAGCTGAAGCTGGGCAGAAGTGCGGAGCATGGGTCTAGGGCTGGTGACAGCACAGACTGCGCACCAGGAGGTGGGCTGCATGGAGCTTCGGTGGGCAGGGTGTGTGTGTGGGGGGTGAGGACCCAACCATATTCCCCCTAAGGTGCGCAACCTCTGCCAGCGACAGCAGCAGCAACAGCAAGCAAGGGCACTCAGGGTGCTCATGCCTGGTGCAAGTGCTGCTGCCTGGCGGCGCACAGTTCCAGCCAGCATTGCACATTGCAGTGAGAAGCACAGCCTGGCTGAGCTGTCTCTATCGCACAGCACTCTGCGCCCTGCACATGCAGCTCTTGGCACTCATGTCACTGGAGAGAAGCTCCATACGCTGGAGCCAGTTGCCTTCACTGCTTCCTGCTGCACAGCTCCTGGGACTCCACCAGAAGTGGAGGGGAGCCCCAGCCACTGCTTCCCCACAGAGTCCTGGGACCCGCGTGGCAGGGGATGGGAAAGACAGCTAGATCTGAAGCGTGGAGCTTCCCCTCAGTGGTACACGAATGCTGGAAGCTGTATGTGCGCTGCACAGAGTGACACATGATAGAGGCGGCCTGGCCAGATTACGCTCCTTGCTGCGATGTGCAGTGCTGGCTGGAGCCGTGTGCCACGGGGCAGCAGCACCTGTGCTGGGCACGAGTGCCTCGAGCACCCCCACTTGCTGCTGCTGTTGCCACCACCACTGACACCGACAGAGGCTGTGCACCGTAGGAGGCATTATGGAGAGGAGGTCCTCCCTCCCCCCACATCCCACAAATGCCATACACCCACACCCTGCCCCCACAATTCCCCCCAAATTTACACCCCCCAACATACCCTATTGCCCCCCCACATACAGCCACAACCCCTCAAACCCCCACACCTCCCATACACAAGCACACCCCCTCCCATACCCCACCATACACATGCACACACCCCACCACACACACACACACTAAACAAAACTAAGACTTTATTTTTGAGTTATTGTATACAAACACAAATCATGACAAAAATATTTTTTGTAATAAAGTTAAAATACGTTATAGTCGGTGTTTGACTTTTAGTGTACAATCTGTTGTGTTTTTTCCTGGTTCCAAGATAGCAACCCCCCCCCCTCCCAAAAGGAGAATTTCCGGGGGCAAGGGGAGGGATTTCTGGTGGCAAAGGTCAGGGATTAGGGGCAGGGTTTCTGGTCCCCAGATGGCAAGCAAGGGATGGGGCAACTATCAAGGGGAAGGCCTACCCACGTGGCCTTTGAAAGCTCACTTTAAGAGGCCTTCCAGCCGAAATAATTGCCCACCCCTGCTATAGAGGGTCACAACCCTGGGGATCAGAGGGATAGTTAGCCATGTTAGTCTGAAGTCAGGCAGAAGGTAAGGCAGGGTAGCGCCTTAGAGGCCAACTGTTTCAAAAGAGGCATGAGGGAATCAGTAATAGACAAGGTCAAGGAAGCAAGGGTCCACACTAAAGTCAGGGAATCAGGAGGTTGAAGTCTGTATAGGACCAGGACCTAGACAGTCACCCTGAGTAGAACCACAAGCCCAGGGGACTCAGCAATAGGAGGCAGGGATGCACATGAACCTTTACTCAGAGGATCAAAGTAGGCAGCTACATGGGGCTGGGACATGGGAGATCACCAAGCTAAGCCGGGAGCCTGCTGTCAGAGGACAGGGGTCTGAATTATAGTTTGGAGCACATGGGGTTAGGATCTGGCAAGGCGGTCTGGAAGCACAAAGGGTCAGAAACCATGAACAAGGATGAAGCCAAGAAGCAGGACTCAAGGAACAGGGAGCCAGAACCAGGGAAGCAGGACCTAGGGTACTAGGAATGTAGAGGCAGGACCCAGGAATCAAGGGTGAGAATCACAAAACTAAGACCAAGGAGTTGGACGCGGCTGGCTAGCCAAAGTCGCGTCTGTTCTGCTGAGTTCTGAATGAACCGCTGCTTCTAAGCAGGCAGCCGCTCCCATACAGACAATGGCCAGCTGGGTTTAGTTAAGTTACTGGCAGTCAGACCCTCTTGGTAACCAGAGCCAATTGGGGGCAACTTCACCTGCTTGCTGCCCTGACTCCTAACAGTTTGAACTGTGATGCAAGCCCCATCACCCTATCCCTTATTCCTTACTGCAAGGCATGCAAGAATCCCATCCTAGTCTTTTATTAGTTTTTTTTCCTTTGTCATTGTCCCCTCACCTGTCTGTCAACCTGGTTGCCCTGGGTTATGGCTACTATGTGACCTCAAGCAGGTGCAGGGGAAGTGAACCTAGTCTCTATTGTTTTAAGCACTGACCTCATGGCATGGGGGCAGGTGCTTGAGCCATGTCACACCCTTAGGTGACCGTGATACTTTTTAAATTGGTTGGTTGGCATCGAACAACACCTACTTTTGACTGGTTCTTGAAGGTAAGGTCAGAAAAGTTATTTAAGGGTCCCCCCATCCTGGGGGAGAGAGGAGAGACACACAATACACTGCCTGCTTCCAGAGGAAGCTCAATCAGCTTCTGGGTGATACTTATGAGTAACTTACCTGAAACCTATCTAGAAATATAGCTTACTGTAATGTAGAGGCATTGCAAAAGGCTACTAAACAGTACTGTTTACTCTGGGTTATTCTTTGACACTTCTCTACCTGTAGCCTTCCCCAAGCCTACCCTCTTTAACCAATAATGCTGTCTGCTATAACAAGCTCGGTGGTACTTGCTCTTGCTGGGAGAGGAATTGAGCAAGCCTTTTTTGCTCCCTTTGCTTGGCTGTCTAAGAGAGGCTACTTTCTATGCTTCAGGCTAATAAAAGCACTCTACAATCCCAAGGTCTACAGGGCCTGTGTATCCCAGGTGGCACAGGGCCCAGATAAAGGCCTGAGTCTGGGTGGTGGTAGCGGTACCCCAGGCTCGCAGGTGTGCTTCAAGAAGGGGATTGACCAGAAGTTGCTGTCCCTGGGAAGGCATCTGAAGCCTGGTTTTTGGTGGGGTGCAGTGGGACAGGTGTCTTAGCACAGGAGCACCCCCTACTGGCCTGCCACGGGAAGGATCAGCCACCACCAAGGCGAGAGGGGGCAGGGAAGAATCCACATCCCATTTACTTCTTTAGCTCAGGTCCCATGTACGCTGCAGTGAGCTGAATCCAGCCCCTGCATCACTCTGGAACAACCCACTGGGCTTCCCGAAGTAACCAAGGAACTCTGCACTGCAAATAATTCGCATACCAGGGCCAGGCAGCTCATGTTACTGTACAGTCCTCACTGTTTGGGGGTGCTGCTGCTGCTGTCTGTTTTGACAGGACATAACTGCGTTATCAGGAAACAGGGATATTCTGGCAACTGGGTCATCTTGGACAGAGTCCAGATGGTGGGAAAGAAACACTTGCTGGATCCTCCTGCTGAACAGATCAGGACTTCATAACATTTCAGAGTAAGCAGCCTACTGAAATGATGTTTGGTTTAGGAAGCCCACACCTCCTGGATTTATGTTGAGCTCAACTACAAGGTCTGCAGGCATTTTATTTAGATAGCATTTTCAACTCTGGCTCAGTTTGACAGAAGACTAAGGAGATTTTAAGCCACCTTTGTTTTTCCCTCTCCCACAGGCAACAAACTGATTCAGTCACCAGCAAAGCTTAGAGCAGCTCCAAGGCTGAGCCAAAGTTCACCTGCCGCTTAGGAGTAAAAGATGCTGTTATATCTGTGCACTTGGCCACGCGCCTGATACACCTCCTCTAGACCTGGTAGAAGCAGCCAATGTCTTCTCCTCACCCCCATAACTGCAGACAATTCAACCACTTCCCTCATACTTTCAAGAGACATCAATCTTCTGCTTCAAAAATGCCCTGAGACAGACAGCCGTGTCCATGGCTATTGTTCTGCTTCACATTTATAATATTCACCAAGACGTGACTTGAGGGGGAGAAGAAAAAATATTGTCCATGACAGCAACAATCACTGCACAATGCAAAATACGTTCAGGGAGGGGGGAGGGAGAAATACAGCCTTATGCTCTAAATCTCTCAGGTATTAAATGAAAAACAGAAATCTATCAAGAAAAAGGGAGTGCTTCTTGACAGGGTAATGAGAAGTATCAGCCAGTGTGAAAGGAAGATCTAGGCCTTTGAAAATGCGGCCCGTCGTCCCAGAGTGAGTTCCTCTCCAGCGGACAACTCTACCAGCTAAACTGCAGGTAGAGACTTGGAAAACTGTAACTAAAGAGTTGAATTACAAAGTTGTAAAGTATCTGTGAGCCACACGCACAGACTAGGTTTCTTACTCCTCCACCAATACTGCTGTCTTCTGCTCCCTGAAGAAGATGGTGGCAGGGAGGAGCGGGGAGAGACAGCACAGATGCTAGCCTTCCTCTTTCTGCAGCAGCTGCCTGAGCTTCTCGCTGCTGAACCTGGCCAGAGACAACCTCTATCATCACTTCCAAGAAGAAGGCAATAGCAGCCAGATTCCACCTCAGCTGCCCTTGTTCCCTGCCACCCTTTCATCGGACTTCATCCTCTAGAAGGTGGAGAAGTAACCTTTCCATATTTATAAGTGAACTCTTGGGATTATTCTGAAGGTTTCACAGGGTCAGTCTTCAGGCTCTGAACGTTCCTGTTTTGAAATCATGTGTCTTAGGAAGGACTATTTCACTAAGACTGACTGGCTTTGTGGACTATATACAAAGTGGGTTTTTGGAGGAAGAGCCACTAGTTTCTGCAGCCACTGACCCTTTGCCTTTTATCTCTACTTACTAAAGCATTTGGAATGGACTGAGAATGGACGCCCAGCAGCACCAGTGACAGAGTTTCTAGTGAAACTTATTTACATATACTTGGTTCAATACACCCAGTCTAAAAGTAAACTTTATTTCTAAGTAGGTCTATCTATATGTTTCTAGCATGCCAGTCATCAACCTAGTACCAGGGCCAAAGCCCCCACTCATGGTAAGTGATTTGGATCAGAACATTTGGCCCCAAGATATACCCAATATAACCACTGTGGTTAAGTCCTTCCCTAGCCTCCTGAGCTAGTTACATTAAGATGTAAAGCAGACCTCTCTCTTACAACAGTGATGGTTGCTATCAACACTTTGGAGGAGATCTGTTGACGGATTTACTAGGGGTTTGACATTAAAAGCCTTCCATGCCACCTACTCACACCCAGGGGTGGGTTAATTAGGGGCCCCCTGGGGCACCAGCGGCAGCATGGCCCAGGCAGGCATCCAGGGCAGGCAACAAGCGCCTCCTCGCCTCTGGCCAGGCCAGGGCCAGGGGCAGGCAAGGGGCTCCCTGCAGCTTCCCAAGATCATCTGCTGCCAACCAGCCCGCTGTCTGTGGGTGGCCGCCAGCACGGTGCCACTGCAACAGGAGGCAAAAGGACAACCATACCCTGCCAAGGCTGGAAGAGGGTGGACAGACAGCTGGAGGTAGTGCAGAGCCTGTGCTCCGTTTCTCCACCCCCAAGGCTGCCCCAGCTCTGGCTCATCCCACAGCACTGGGGGACCACAGCCGCAGCTGTATAACACCCTCCAGCCAGGCTGGGCCAGGGCTGAGCCGCCTTCACCTCAGCAGTGCTCGTGTCCCCTGGCTCGCCCCACACCTGCCGCGGAGACAGGGTGTGCCCAGCCGCAGCCCCCTGGCAGGCACAGAGGGAACTTGCCCTTACCTGGTGGGGCTCCCCAGTTTTCTGTTTGCCCAGGGCCCCAATACATCTTAATCCACCACTGCTCTCATCAGTGAGAGTCACATGAGCAGAAAGCCTAAAGGGCAGGACTTCAGATTTGGAGCAACTAAAGGCTTGGCTTAAAGGATCCCATAAGATATGACTAACACAAATGCTGATCATTATGGCTGCCCCAAAACTCGACAAAAAACAGCACTTTAAACTGGGTGCATTCCCGCGCCAAGCCCAGCACCCACACAGAAGAGGCATTATGTTAACTGGACCCAGTTCGCCTAACATCTGTATGGATTGGGTGATTTAGTGGAGCTATTTTGGCGCTTTTATCTAATAGCTGATTGAATCAGCTATTAGATAAAAGAACCATAAAGCCTTGCTGAAGTGCCTGATCTATACAGACACAGTGGAGCCGGGTCGAAGCAACCATGCTGCTTCTTCCAGTAAAACAGTTTGTTTTTGGGTTTTTTAACGTCTATAAGCAGCTTATGTAAGATGCTTTGACTAAACAGCACAATATAGCAAAGGCTTGATTTTTTAAACACTGTCCTCCCTCATTTTTTGATGCCTCTGTTTTCAGGCACTAAGCCTGACATGCTTGGTTTTTAGGGTGTTGAGGACCCACAGTTCTGATTGAAACCAGCAGGAAGACCAAATGCTGCACGGCTGCTGACAATTTGGCCCAGGTGTATCATGCTGGACACCTAAAAATCAACATGCCCCAAATTAGGGAGTTGAACTTACATTCCTACTTTTGCTCTGCAAGGCCTGGAAAGTCAGCATGCTGAACTAAGATCGGTCTGGTGTTGTCATATGTGGGTTGTTTCTGGGCTTTCTGCGCACAACATGGATTGCAAACGCAAACAAGTTCCCCTCTCTGAGCTCAGGTACTGGTCACATGGGGGAAGATAGTGTCTAACACAGGGGAAGGCAATTATTTCGGGCGGAGGGCCACTTACTGAGTTTTGGCAAGCCATCAAGGGCGGCATGACAGGGCAGATAAATACTAATTTTCTAAATTTTTTAGGGGCCCCGCGAGCCAGACAGAATGGCCTGGTGGGCTGCGTTTTGCCCACCGCTTGTCAAACAGGCAGCTGCACTCCCTGCAGCTTCGCTGAGAGTCAATGCTGATGGTCAGGGATTCATGTGTTATGACTCCAGTGATGCAAAGTAGTTATCAGACCCCATGCTCACAGCTCCCCACCTTCCTGAACAGGCAGACCATGCACCTTCCAGGGAGAATTTTCAGGGGGACTTTTCTGCTAACTCAGTTTCCCGAGTTTTCTTTTCACCTCCTGGATATACCTTCCAGTTGCCTCTGTTATTTTGATGGCTACAGCCAAATTTTAATTAATTTTTTTGTAGCTCAATTATTCCTTTCACTATATAAGGCTGAACATATACGATAAGATAATTACTAACAAGGAGCTGATGGCAACCCTTTGGTTTTTGACTTTGCTAAGTTGATTGATTTCATTCCTTATTTTTCCTTCTCTTTAATTAAGAACTTCTGCTAACCAAGGTCTTAATTACATTTTTATTCAGCTTCCTTCTCCAGAAAACTTTTTCTACACCATGTTCTTTTCCAAGTGATTAAGGTCTAGATCCTGAGCTACACTGCAAAGAACTTATGTCACTGGGCAGCCCTTAGGTCAAGCTTATGTGGCCCCAAAGAAGCGCACTATAGAGAAATGGTACAGCACTGACATAACAGCACCTGTACTACCCCATTCCCAATAGCCTAGGGAAAGGGGGCCATGATTGTGCTTTCCACAAATCCTGGTAGTCTCCTACTGCATCTCAGTCAATTCTTTGCAGACCAACAAAAACTTCTAATGAACTAGAAACTGAGCAAAACCCAAAGCTTCTCCTGTTCAGCTCCATTGAAAACAATAAAACGATAACAGTTGACCCCATCTGAAGATCTGTATTTTGATGTTCACCAAATGGAGGACTGGTGCTACCCTCCATTATGGTGGGCAGAAGGGAGCAGAAAGGGGAGAGAAAGTTATAAGGTTGGGAGCAATTGCCTTCACGAGGCCTAAGAAAACATTTGCTTGCTGCCACTTTTTGTCCTTACAAAAGATTTGATCCCAAAACCCACGGGGGAAAGAATGTGTAAGCCAGATATTAGCTGCAGTTAATCAGGAAATGTTGACCAAAGTCAATATACACCAAGCTGAAGATCCAGCCTGGCATGTCCAAGCTTCCCAGAGGATATTACAAGTCAGAAAGAACCAAACTTGAAAACTTTCTAATGAAACTGGCTGTCACTTTAAGCAAGCTTCCCCAATAAAAATGTTAAGCCCTAGCAAATGGCTTTTGCTTAGCTTGATAAGATCCTTCATTAATATATTTTTTGGTGTTAAATTATACTAAAATCAGCCTGGTTTAATTACTGTATTTTTTGATGGAAATATCTCATCAGATAACGGCTTTGCAGAAACTAATCACCACACACTGCAGTCCTTAAAATGTCCATCAATACAGCATGCAAGAAAATTAATCCAACGGATAAAACCTATAGCCCTCTGTCTGCCTCAAGAAAGATTTTATCATAGGAATGATTGGGCCCCTGTCATTAAGGATGTTTCCTTTTAGATAAATAGCATGAATGATTAACTGGTTCACTAAGCACACATACTGGAGGAAATCCATCATTTATTGTGTTCTCAGATACTCAAGCATTCCCTTCTCCTACGACTCCCAGTTCTACAGCAAACTTCTACTCATTTTAAATCATTCTAAACAATTTAGCACTGCAGACAACATCTTGGAGTACTTCAAGACGTAGACTTCTTCTGGGCTCTCATGTCCTGCTCAATACACACAGACAACCTAGCTTCTGAAGTATTTAAGGGAGCCCAAACCAAAATCCAGAGCTAGTATATCTAGTTTCTCAGAATTGGTGTCAGTCTGTACCAGAAAATCCAGAGCTTGGGTTCTGAATTAGAATTTGCCCAAGGAAGGAGGACACTGTTCAGACTAGACGTTTCAATTTCGTGCCTTAGAGACAAGGGTCAACCTTGGAACTCAAGTCCAGTTGATAAAACAGTATGGAGCACCTCTAATTTACGAGACTGGTTTGGCTTTCCTTTCAGCATTTCAGCTAGCGCGGGGGCGTTCTCATCTCTCGCACCACACCGTGGCAAGGGAGGGAAAAGCCTTCTGATTGACTGATGCCCGGGATTCTGGGTGAATGGCACTGCGATCCAAAGGGAACAGCAGAGGCAACAGTCCTCTGTGCCTCTTCCAACCCGGAGGTGATAGCAAGGGTTGTCCATGCAGTCAGCAGACAGACTCATTGACCCAATCCAGCTGTTCTGCCAGCGTTTCCCCAAGATCTAGATCCACGCTCTCAGGCAGAGAGCTGCCAAGGTGTGGGTTCTCTGGCCCACAGGAATCTGCAAGCTTTGCTGCACTGCAGGATCATTTCATAGACAAGTAGGTGCCCCCCACAGTGAGGAATTCCCGGCAGCCCAGCACACTTGTTTCACTCAGTTCCACATAATTAATGTCAGTGTGGGAGGCCAGCTGAGTTATTTAACTCCTGCTGCCATAAAATAAATTCCTTTGGCTCTATTTCCCTTTCCTCTCGTCACCCTAGACAGTCACAGCCACGCCAGAGCACAGCAGAGTCTGGCTACCCTGCTGACTTTTCCACAGGCAGAAATGCCACCCCCAGCCCACCACACGCAACCGGACTTACCCAAGTGCAAAAACATCTGAGTGCTTGGAGAAGGGCAGCTTGTCCTCTTCCGTATCAGGCGAGAGCTGGCGGATGATTTCTGGGGCCAGGTGGCACAGCCAGCCATTCTGGATCCGCAGTTTATTCTCCCTCCTGAGAAGACAAAGAATTAAGGGCAAACGTGTTACTGAGATGCCATTTCAACTTTGCTTCCAATGACCATATATCACTGGCTTAAGGTCACAAGGCCTTCATCTCTTCAGGGCAGAGTCCTAAACCTTGGGGTCTATGCTGTGGTTATTTCAGGGCAGAATTTAAACAGGATTTTAATCCTATTTAAATAAATAACAGGTGGAGACAAAATTATTGGCTTCCCTTTTGTCCCTATTAGTTAGCACAAAGCTCTAGACGTGAGGCACACGTCAAACTGTTCATGGCCCCAAGGTGGAAGTGACGGGGAGATACAGTTCAATCAGGACAGAAGTTAATCAGGAAAGCGGTGTGAACAAAACCTGCATGGTGGCTGCCCCTTTTTCTCCCAGTGCTACCTGACCTTTACTTTAACCAACATGCTGAAATTTTACATGAGAGGGATGGCTAAAACTTTATCTAGTGACAATCTGTATTGGGAATTGCCACATGGTTCTGCACCTTGGGCATTAACAGCAATAGGATCAGGCCCTGCAACAGAAGGAAGAAAAGGGGCAAAGAGGATAAAAGGCTAGATGCTCATCCGTTGTGCTGGTGCAATTCTAGAGTCACTCCATCAACTTCAGTAAATGGCCTGAAAATTTGCACCGATGTCATAGAAGACTCTGCCCAGCACAAGCTGGATCCATGAGAGAAAAAAAAAAAGATACCCTGGGCAACTCTTCTGCCAATGCTGATAGATATATAGTAGTCAGAGACAAAAGAAAGAACAGTTCAAACAAACAGTTTTCCCCTCCCCATGTATTCAAAGAGCTTTGTACACAGGGACACAAGAAACACAAGCAAAATGCAGAAAAGACTTGTCTGTGCCTCCTCTATGAAGAAATAAGGCACTGTATTACAAAATGGAAATTGGTAGGCAGCCTAAATGGAGCAGAACTGTCCAGACAGGTGAGGGAAGAAGGGAAACAAGGAAATAAGTTCTATTATATGTGGAAGGTGGGGAGAAAAGGAAGGAGTCTGGGGCGATGTGTTTGGTTTTATTAAAAGGAGAAAAACCAATGGAAACGTGGGACCACTGCTCAATGCATCTGGACAGCTGATCACCGACACCAAGGAGAAAACTGAACTCCTGAATGAGTACTTCGCATCTGTACTCCCCACCAGTCTATGAGGGATAGCCTGCTGAATGCAAATATGACACAGACTAGTCATAGTAGGGACGCTCACCTACCAACAGTCAATATAGCGCTGGTGAAAGAACAGCTAGAGGCTGGATATCTATAGGTCAGCAGGACCAGATGAACTCCACTGGAAAGTGGTGAACATACTAGCTCAAGAGTTTTCAACCTTTTTTAACAAGTCAACCCCTTCTGCCTTGAAGTTTCAGCTCATGTACTCCTTTATATTAAAATGATTTGTGGGGGCTGAGCATGTGCATGCATGCATGTGTCCCCCCACAGCACCTCTGGCAGGTAAGTCTGGAGGAGGGGAAAGGGCTGTGTGGGGGGGGGGCGTAAATTGAGGCCCCTGTGGTGAGGGAGGGAGTGGGACACAGGCAGGGGCAGGGGCTGGGGTGAATGGGGCCCCGGCCGGATTGGGCTGTGGGACAGCTGGAGCCTGGGTGGTTCAGCCAGGGGCGCAGGGGGGCTCCTGCCACTGCATGCACCCCAGCAGAGCCCCAGGGGGAACGTGCCCCACAGTCTGTGCACAGGGTGGAGGCGGCTGCCGCTGCATGCTGGGATTTGCATGCTGCTGCATCTGCTCTGGGAGCAATATGATGCCACGTGCATCCTGCAGCTGGGTGGGCAGGGGGTGCAGTGCAGCCCAGCGGTGGCAGGCATGTGGCACTGCACCACTCCCAGGGCAGCTGCAACAGTGTACAAAGCCCAGTACACAGTGGCAGACATCTCCGACCTGCACACAGATTTGTGGAGCATAGGCCCCCAGGCCTCCCCTGGGGTGTGCGCATTGGCGGGCACCTCCATTCCTCCCCCACATATGCCTACAACCTTTTTGAGTACCCCTAGGGGTACATGTACCCATGCTTGACAACCACTGAACTAGTTGAAGTCATTGCAGGACCTCTGACAAAGCTCTTTGAGAATTCGTGGTGCTCAGGAGAGGTCCCAGAAGACTGGAAGATGGCCAATGTTGTGCCCATCTTCTAGAAGGGGAGGAAAGAGGACCCAAGGAATTACAGGCTGATCAGCCCAACCTCAATCCCAGGAAAAATCCTCAAACAATTTCTCAATGAGTCCATATGCAATAAGCTAGTAGAAGGCAAAATTCTGAATGACAGTCAGTATGATTTTGTCATGGGTAGGTCATGTCTGACTAGCCTCATCTCTTTCTACAACCAGGTTATTCACCACCTGGATAAGGGAGATGAGGTCCACATCATTTACTTGGACTTCAGGCAGGCCTTTGACTTGGTATCTCATGAGCCTCTCAAGGTAAAACTAGGGTACTATGGGCTCAACAACTCAAGGGTCAGATGGGTAGGAAACTGGCTGCAGGGCTGTACCCAGAGAGTACTAATAGACAGATCTGTGTCAACCTGGCGGGAGGTAGCCAGCGGGGTCCCCCTGGGTTCGGGACTTGGACTGGTGCTTTTCAGCATCTTCATCAATAATCTGGATGTGGGGGTGAAAAGCATACTGACAAAGTTAACCGATGACACTAAGCTCTGGGGAAGTATAGCCATGCATCAGGGTAGGCTGACGATCCAGGCCAACCTAGACAGATTAGTTAGATGGACAGACCAGAACCAGATGTTGTTCAACACTGAGAAGTATAAAGTGCTCCATCTGGGGAGGAAAAATTTATCTGGGGAGGCTTCTGGGTGCTACACTTCAAGAAGTATGTGGAGAAGCTTGAGAGAGTCCAGAGAAGAGCCACTCGTATGATTAGAGGCCTGAAGAGCAAGCCATACGAGGAAAGGCTGACAGATATGGGACTGTTCAGCCTAGAAAAGAGAAGACTTCTGGGGGATTTGGTGGCAGTTTACATATATATTAGGGGAGAGCAGCAGGAGCGAGGCAAACAACTATTCACCAAAACACCCCAGGGGAAAACTAGGAGCAATGGTCAAAAACTCCTATAAGAAGGTTTCAGACTGGATACAAGGAAAAATTTCACGCTTCATGCGACCAGACTGTAGAATAGACTCCCAGCAGGGGTGGTGCAAGCACCTACCCCTGAGATCTTCAAAAGGAGACTGGACGCACACTTTGCTGGGGTTATTTGACCCCAGCAGTCTTTCATGCTCAGAGCTGCAGGGCTGGACCTGATGATCACATGAGGTCCATTCCAGCCCTAAACTTCTGTGAATCTGTGAACAATGTAGATAGAATATAACATAGGCTTGTATTATTGAGATTTTGAAAACCAAGCAGGGAGCTGGGTGTATAACACATTCCTTTCAATGGGAATCGTACAGCTACATTTTTGAACTGGCTTAGAAAAATCTCTGAATCCGATTCCGCACATACATATGTGAGAGTGCTGGGATATATGTGATCATTCAATAATGCAGTCTGCTAAGCTGGATGTAATTATAAGCATTTCTTTTACCCTTTTCTTCCCTTAGCCTTATCCCTGCACATATTTTTATGCTCTTCGCACTGTGGGAATAGCCTTTCAGTTCCTTCCCACTGAAATGACTGTTCAGGGTTTGCTGTTTCAGCACCTTGGGAAAAATAACTTGCCCCCAACATATGTTTTTATCAGGAGTTCTCAAAGCACTCTACAACTAGGCAGAGGAGCTGCACCGTTCAGGCCATTCTACAAATGGGGAAAATGAAGCACAGTGCTGTTAAGGACCGACTTGTGCCAGGTGCTTGGCACAACCAGTAAAAGAACCCTGATGACAACCAATAATGCATTGCTGTAATATGAACTGTAATAACAGCAAAGTGCCATGCTTGAGGTCAGACAGAAAGGCAGGAGCACAGAAGGAAATAGATCTTCCAAGTCTAGTCAGAAGCATCCAGTTCCAGTTATCCATCAGGTCATGCAAGGCCCCATTCATGGCTATTGTGATCCACTGGGTCTCTGAACCCTTCTATCTTCTCCCCAACAATAACCTTTATGTCACTGGCCTGGCCTGAAAGGACATTTCTTAATCCATGCTGGCACCAGGAGAGAATTCTGAGCTCCCCGGCCTTGCATAGCACTCAGATGATTAGCATCCATCAGCCAAAGCACAGCAAAGGGCACAATTTTGGACCCAGTGCACAACCTTCTCCCTCACAAGAGTCCTGTTTATTGAAAACAGATGCCACATTAAATTGAGCAGTAATCCCCAGGGAAGCCATCTCTGACAGCAATTAAACAACTGTCAGTTAATAAACTGAACTCAGGTCAGCACTAGTGAGCACTGGGGCGTGCAAAAAGCACCAACTGTCTGCTCTGCAAATGCATCTCAATCAAGTCAGGCACCTGGCCTGAGAGCTCAGCAACCGCACCCTGAGCTCCCCTGGAGGCATGAAGGGACACTGTTTCTTCTGAGCTCAGCTCCTGGATTGCTCTGCTTTCTGGTGCTGGGGGCATCAGGTGTGAGGTTGTGCTGGTGAGGCTCACAAGCCAGAGACAAAGACAGTATTTAGACTGCTATCCCATCTTGTTGTTGTAGACAGTTATCCCATCTTGTTGAATATGAACGAATAGTTGGGAAGAGGGCTCGCTCCTTTCCCCTAGCAGCAAGCTTTATGTTGTCATATTGCCTGGTCTGTCTTCTGGTAGGACCTCAGATACTCCAGCTAGATTACCAGTGTTGTGTTAGGACACCATCATTAACCAGTCCTCACTCTGGCTTAGAGCCAGCATCCACCTTGACTAATAAAACAGAATGCAGAAACAGTGAAGATCAACTTCTATTTTCAGCCACAAAAAATGATATTCCTGTTTCTTTATAGGAGAACCCAAAAGAACAATATCTAAAGAAGCCTTCTAAATCTATTTGATGCAACCCCCCCGGGCCCTTCTCCCCCTGCTTCAAGCACCCATGTAATCAAGGCAGGGTTTGGCCCATAGAAGGGAGGAGAAGCAATGTTCGTGTTCTAAATAACAATTCCTCTCTCCAAAACAATGAGCCTGCCGCTTCCATGGATGGGCTGCTGCCTGGATTACTTTTGGCTATGAGACCCTTGATTTAGAGAATCTGGATGCCTACATGTTTTAAGGGCAATCCCCATAGAATCAACTAAAGCCACTTTCTGGCTGGCCCCACAGATCTATCCTTGACTTTCCTGCATTATCACACAGTTTGGCTAGCTCACCACCCATTCCAACTCTACCAGCTCCACCCATGCCACTCCCGTCAGCCTTCCCAGGCCACACTTCCACCTTTCTATCCTAGAGGCCACACACAATTCACGCACACCCTTTCCCCAGAGCACTCAGCTGATGTTGCTTGTAAATTGGTCACCCACAAAGGGTGGCCCATCCTCTTTCTAATTCTACTTGTCATGTCATACTTCATTATAATTAGCTGCCCCAGTAAATGTATTTGCCAATCTCCTCACTGACATTACTATTAATCCTGAGCCGCTTCCCTGGCCAACCCATAGCCCATGAATTTCACTTCATCTTTAATCCTGCCTCCCTGCTACTCAACTCATCTAGCAGTCATTTCCTTTATCTACTCAAGGTCTCTTCAAATCAATACAAATATAGTACAATCATTTAGCAAAGGAAAGTACCAGGTAGGTTTTCCTCCCCCTTTCACCTTCCAAGTTGGAACCTAAGCAGATATCACTGACACTTGAAAATTTCTCAATAAAGTAACACTGCTCTCTACTTGAACCTTGCTTCCCAAGTCCCTGCAGCTGCCCAAAGAGTGCAAAGGTCTCCCCTCCACGAAGACAGATGTGTGCTCATACAAGGAACAGCCCCCACTCCCTTCCCCAAGGCAGCATGGGGTAGGAAGTCAGTATTACATAGTTAACCTGCTCTGACAGCTACTGCAGTAAAAGCTATCTTGATGGAAAGAGTACTTCCTCAGGCTGTAGTGTGCTGTCTAAAAGGCAGAAAGTGGCTGGTATGACTGATGGAACGACTATTATGTGAGGTGACTTTCAACATCTCTGTTTCTTCTCTGATGTTTGCTGGTTTCCAAGGGGTAAGGGACAGTCTTACATCACAACATCATGATCCAAGCCTATTCTATAAGGAGCATAAAACAAAAAGATTTCCCACTGAGTTCAAGGAAAATCCAAATCCAGATAGAAACTTTTCATTTGGGCTCAGCTCTAACTTACCTCTTTCTCTCATCTCCTCCTACTCCAGTCTTCAGCCAAAACCAGTGAAGAATTACAAACTCCCAAAGCAAATACTGTCTGCTTAGATCCTTCTTGCTGTTCAAGAAGTTAATGTGCTTTTGTGTGGCGGTGTATATACAACATACACACAGACACGTGCTCTCTCACAATAGGGTTGCTTTTGCCGTTCCTGTTCCTTTCTAGTCTCTATCTAGATTAATTTGTGCAACAGGGCAAGAAAAGTCAGTCATTTATTTAGAAAAGTTCTATTTTTACCAGAAAACTCATCATTGTTACCAGACTACGTAAGCCTGTGTGAGGCCAGCTGCACTTCTGAAGTGTGATTCTGACCTCACCTATGCTAAGAGAAGCTTCCCTGAAGTCAAAGGAGTGCGCAATGGTGTCAACGAGACTTGAATCCAGCCTTCTCTCTATGTGGCTTTCCCCAAAAACTCCCTCAGGCAGATAGTAAGAAAAACCATCAAAGATGCAGGTCTATTAAGAAATCTGAACCACAACACAGTATATGAAGGGACAGTGCTGCAAATTCAGGACCACGCAAGGAGTTTATTCAGCTGATTAAGTTCCTGTCCTCACTCCAAAAGCCTGGCAGCTTTGCTTCATTTCAGCTGCGTAGGAGTGTGCCATGGCAATCAATAGCACTGGTGATGCTGCAATGCTTCTGAGCTCCAGAAGTCAGAGGTGAGAGTATGCAAGGGAGGCTTTCAACTCCCACTAGTGGGCTTTGATTTACTTCACTGGTCCGTATGTACAGCTCTTAATTACAAGCTGCTATTAACCACTGAGGTCAATTAAAAACCTACGGAAGTAGGTCCTACTCTGAGTTTGAGTTCATGGCTCGCCTCTGCTGATAGGCAAAGAGGGAGAGAGGGACAGACAACAATGCAAGGAGCACTCAGTGCACAAGCATGCAGCCCTCTGAGAAGCAAAAGCCTTGTAAGATGAGAGTACCAGCTTCCTAAATGGGGTAGTGTGTGAGCTCTAGTACGGCCCCTTCTCTTAGGGACTGCCTGGCCCTCTTGTTTACGCTCTACCTCTCCTCCTTAGACTAAAAACTTTGACCAAATCATGCAATACAAGGATGGGATTTAGTTGTGAAATTCTGCTCTGGGGCCACATTCAAACTATTCTGATGTTCAGGTGCATTCAGGTTCAGGTGGGGTTTTAGTGTTAGGAGACTTCTGGTGAACAGGGCTGAATTCAGGGCTTAAATCCCAGACTTAGTGATTATGGGATTCTTGCCAAAAGCTTTGCCTAGCTTTGTAAATAACCTGGCCATTTTGATTAAAGTGAATGAGCATTATTGATTCAGACTTTGGCAAAGCTCATCGACTTCAAAAAAAAAAAAAAAAAAAAAAGTCAAAAAGAGCAGGAGAGCTTTGCAAACTTCACAACTCCCCAGCCCCTTTCCTAATTACAGAGCAGTCCTACTCACTGCAACCATATTTTGTCAAGGAAAAATAAATAAAAATTCCCTCCTGGACTAAGACTTTTCATACCAAAGTCACTCCAGAGCAGATGATCATATTAAAGCTATTATTCAGCTAGGGCTGGGCCCTTTGGAATGCACCTATGCTGCCAGTGCATTGCGTCTGACATTCTTGCCAACTCAGGACTGGTCTCTGCAAGAATAGGTGGATTCCTCCTTCATGTTACAAACACATGATGACTAACATCTGAGAAGACTGTAAGAAGATAAGGCAGTTTGGAGTTTCACACGTATTATCAAATGGAGATAAACCCAAATGTTTTTACCCTGATCTGCTAAGAACTGTGAAAAAGCTACAAATGGACTTGTCTTGCTGACATCTTTACCTGCTGTTAGTTAACTTATCACTGGGTAAGAACACATCTTGTTTTCCTGCTGAAGAAAAGCCTTCAATGATTTGCACATGCACACCTGCCACTGTGTGCACTCAAGGCTGATCTGTGCCAACGCATCAAGTTCTGACCATGTACAAATTGCCTGCATACTCTGAAGATGCTCAACCTGCAATATTTATAAAGGCAAATCCCTGGTTCCTCTGTACAGCTCTAGGCAATATTGGGGGCTTAATCTGGTTCAATACAGGTCTCAGTAAAGGGGCAATTATACAGCACAAGCTGTGATACAGTGT
This sequence comes from Crocodylus siamensis, assembly GCF_052110815.1. NCBI lineage: Eukaryota > Metazoa > Chordata > Crocodylia > Crocodylidae > Crocodylus > Crocodylus siamensis. The sequence continues at coordinate 53,335,798 of NC_143403.1, forward strand.
TAGAAGGGCAAAACTTGAGAAGCTTTTAGGATTAACCTCTTGTACCACATGTGGAAAGAATGGAAAAGGGAATGAGAGGCCATTTTGAGAACCCTGAGGAACGGATCAAGTCCATCTGCCACTATAATTCCTAACAGAATTCAAATGGAAAAATAAAAGAAGTTGGTGAATGACATCTGCCATCAGCCCCTTTCCTTACTCATATATGAGCTGCAATCACAGCAAGCCTCAAGGGCCTGTACATGAACATGAGTGAAAAAGTCAAATCAGGAAAGCCCACTCCCCTCATGTAGGATGAATCTGTAAGCAAAGATAAAGAGAAATCAGATCACCACACGTGTTCCACTTTAGAAAACTGCAGTGGAATAGAGCCACAAAATTGGATTTTTTTCATACCTTTGAAAATGGAGAATTAGTTCAGACCTTAAGGATTGCATGTCAGTGCTATTGGCAAACCAAGGCAAAACCTGGAAACTAAACAATGCTGGAAAGTTGTTGAGGTATGGTTCTGGCCATCTCCTGCATGTATATAGGACAATGCTTGCTGTTCTTAGGCCCTCACATTACAGGAGTGCTTGGAGGCCAGTCAAGTGTTGGCCTCATTACACTTAGTTGCTATACAAACTTATAGTAGATGACAGTTCTTCATCAAGTCCTGAGCTCCTTCTCCATCTCTCATCACTCCCACTTGCTTTGTTTGCTTGCTGTGCTCTGTTGCAATAAGTGATGCTGTAAACCCTTTGGGTTCCCTTCACTGGAGCCCTTGTGATCTATAATACAAACCATGGCCACTCTAGTATGGGGAAATAAGAAGTCTTCGTTCAAGCAAGATGCTCTTCATCTAACCATTTTACAGCAACTGGAAGGAGCCCAGATAGCATTGCTAATTACATCTCCCGTTCCTTTCTACTCTCTCAAAATACCACCCTCAGCAGAAGAAACCTGCAATTTATGCTACCAAATAAAAAACAACAACAAATACAAGGGAAGATGGGTTTTGATAGGAACATTAGCAGAGCCCTGCTAACAGCAAACACAATAGGGCATTCAACCAGCAACAGCCGCCTAGCACAGGGGCCTCTAGTAGGCCTGAGTCACGCAGAGAGTGGGGGTGGTTTCCATGATGGGCTATTTTAAAAATATACAGGTAGGAACGACCTCAGGGCACATACATCAATTTCATTTCCAAGTGCAGGGTAAGCTCTGTTAGGTAGAGAGAATTTGTTATCCTCTGTCTTTGAAATGTGGGAGGGCTGCAAAGGAATAAGAAAGTGTTTCCTTCCCATAAGCAGTTGCTGAACATTGCATCAAAGGCCTTACCCATCCCTGTAGGCTTGGCTAATCCTCTGATATGAAATAATCCAACCTCACTGAAACCAGGGAGTGTACGAGCTTACGAGGCACACTGAGTCTGACTGGAATAAATGACACTATGGCTATGTCTACATCATCAAAGGATTGGCCAAGGAAGCTCCTCAGAGAAGCGTGGAACATTTGCTCCACATGCTACTCCTGAATGGGATGGAATGCAGCCAATGCATGGCTCGGTGAGAAACATATTATAACACACTAAGGAAGTTAAATATGTAATTAGTGATAATATGTTTGATTATATTCTTAGTTATAAGTGCGTACCAAACTTCCAGGAATCCATGGCTGAAGTGAAGAGCAATAAAGATGGAAAGAGCTCAGTAGTAGGCAAAGGAAGGGGGCTACTATGAATATGTTAGCATAAGAAGAAAGGTGGAGATGATAGGAAGAAAACTGAAATGCCAGCCGCTGGGCTCCAGTATGTCTAGAAAAACCCACTAAGAATGGACTATGGGTAAACAAGGAATGCAGGTGTTGTGTTTGGGGAAAAACTAGATAGGCATGTAGGTAGATCTGATCTTTTTTTTTTGGACAATGAAAACTGCAGAAGAAAATAACACAGTGAGAAATCTACAGACATAAAACAGCAAGAGAAAGAAACTCTTTGCTCTTATTAGTTGGATCTGCTGGAGGCAGATGTCTCTTTTGCTGACCCAGTTGTAAGTAATCTGATCAAATACTTCTACTGCTGTAACTGTAAGGTCCTTCAGTGATACAGGCATTCTTCCCTCCCCACACACTCATTTATGTAGGTGTGGTACTGAATGGCCCTGGGGCCATCTCTCAGAGAAGTATTTACATCTTTAGAAATTGTTTGTTCACTGCCTACAGGGTCAGGAGTCCTAAGTCTGTCTTATTTTATGTGGTTCCTTCAACCCTAGGAAGATACATATACAAGAGCTGTCACATTGCTTCTGGGACCTAAAGGTGACCTGTACATGTGTTTCAGGGTATGTGTGGGGGGAGTTTTAATTACAGTGGTTCTCAAGAGCCACTCTAATTAAAATGCCTGAGCGTCTTGTATGTTCAGCATCCTGCATTTTAAAATGGCAGTGGGAGCACTTTACCTAAAGCTCGTTCAACTATCATTAGTTAAAGCGCCCCCACCGTCATTTTGAAATGCAGGATGCTGAATACGTGAGATGCGTGCTGAATAGATGAGGGAGTAAGAAGGCGGCACCAGGTAACGTGGGGCCCCTACAGGACAGGCTTGGCAGTCTGGCGATTGTAGCAAAGGAAAAAGCTGATCTCTTCAGTGAGTTCTTTGCCTCCATATTTCTGAGCAGGGACCGGGACAACTCGCCCACTAAGATTACAGACAGGCTCAGGGGCATGATGCCATGCCTAGGGTCAGGGATGATCTAGTTAGGGAACCCTTGGAGGCGCTGGACGTGCACAAATCAGCAGGTCCAGATGCTCTTCACCCGAAGGTACTGAGGGAATTGGCGGGGTCATAGCAGGGCCCCTGGCGTGGCTGTATGAGCACTCCTGGTGCTCTGGCCAGGTCCCAGAGGACTGGAAAAGGGCCAATGTGGTCCCCATTTACAAGAAGGGGAGAAAGGAGGACACAGGTAACTATAAGCCAGTTAGTCTCACTTCAGTCCTTGGAAAGACCTTTGAGAAAATTATCAAGGAACACATCTGTGGGGGCCCAGCATAGGAGGTAATGCTCAGGGGTAACCAACACAGGCTCATTGTGGGCAGATCCTGCCTGACTAACCTTGTTTCCTTTTACAACCAGGTCACAAAGTCCTTGGATGCGGGCGCTGAGGTGGATGTCATCTACCTGGACTTCACGAAGGCCTTTGACACTGTCTCTCACCCAATGTTCATAAAAAAACTAAGCAACTCTGGCATTGATGCCTACACTGTTAGATGGGTGGCAAATTGGCTCAATGGGCACATCCAGAGAGCGGTGGTGGATGGGTCATTTTTGACCTGGAGGGATGTGGGCAGTGGAGTTCCCCAGGGCTCAGTCCTCAGGCCTGTGCTATTCAACATCTTTATCAGCGACTTGGAGGTTGGCGTGGAAAGCATGCTGTCCAAATCTGCTGACACAGAGATGTGGGGTGAAGCGGGCATGCTGGAGGGGAGGGACCAAATCTAACTAGATCTAGACAGGTTACAGAGGTGGGCGGATGAGAATAGGATGGAATTCAATGCAGACACGTGCAAGGTGCTGCATCTAGGGAGAAGGAACCAGCAACGCACCTTTAGACCGGGGAACACCCTTCTCAACAACAGTGGCTGAAAGGGATCTTGGAGTCATTGTTGACTCCAGGATGGACATAAGCCGCCAATGGAAGTAAGCAGTCAGTAAGGCTAACCACACCTTGTAGTGCATCTACAGATGCATCACAAGCAGGTTCAGGGAGATGATCCTTCTCCTCTATGCAGCGCTGGTCATGCCACAGTTGGAGTACTGTGTCCAGTTCTGGGCACTGACTTCAAGAAGGATGTGGCTAACCTTGAGAGGGTGCAGAGGAGGGCCACTCGCATGGTCAGAGGGGAGCAGGCCAAGCCCCATGAAGTTAGACTAAAGGGCCTGAATCTATTCAGCCTCCGCAAGAGAAGACTGAGAGGGGATCCGGTGGCCGTCTATAAACTCACCAGGGGAGGCCAGTGGAAAATAGGTGAGGCTCTGTTCCCCTAGGCACCACCTGGGATAACAAAGAACACCAGCCACAAATTAAGTGAGAGTAGGTTCAGGCTTGATATCAGGAGGCATTACTTTACAGTTAGGGCTGCCAGGCTCTGGAATGGGATCCCACAGGAGATGGTGCTCTCTCCTACCTTGGGGGTCTTCAAGAGGAGGTTGGATAGATATCTGGCTGGGGTATTATGACCCCAGCACTTATTCCTGCCCAGGGCAGGGGGTCAGACTTGATGATCTGTTCAGGTCCTTTCCGACCCTAGAAACTATGAAACTACACTGCAGCAAGCTGGAGCATTCTAATTAAAATGCTCCAGCAGACTTCATTAATCGAGTCTGCTCCAATCAGAATCGAGGTGCTGTAATCAGAACACCTTGTGGAACGCTTGTATAGGCACTCTACGGCACCAGCCGATCAGGCAGGAGAAGAAAAACACTTAGTAAAAGAATAAGATTCAGCATTCCTTAGATAAAACTAAGAGGTGGATGATGCTTTATACATATTTTAACTGTGTGAAACAGCCTTTTGTATGAGTAGTCAAAGCAAGATTTGAATCCAAAACTTTCAGTTCAACGAGAAAGAATTCTATCACTTCAGTCAGCTTACTACATTTTTTTGCATACCACTCCCCACCTCCCCCGCGCTGAAGTAAGACGCACCTTGTTTTGGGAAGGTAGAATGAAGAACGAAGATTTTTCCAGAGTCTTCCCTGCCACAGCATGGGCTCACCATGGCTGAATTCAGGAAGAGCTTCTGACTATGCAGCCACAAGTTGATGATGATCTGCCAGTGGCTGCAACAGGGTTAAAACTAGTTTTGCAGTTGCAAGGAGAGGGTGAATGACAGAGGACTAGACTCCATCCCTCCTGCATGCAGCTGAGAAGGGAGCACAGACCCCGAAAGCCATTCTAGCACCCCCAAGCCTCCATTCTGGTACAGAAATCAGTTTTCTCACTTAACATACTCCAATTTTAGAGGGAAGAATGTGCTTGGTATGCAAGTATATATACAGTAGTCAGTGGCAATGGTACTTTCTTATCTTGGAGCATAGTAATTCCCAGATTTCTAGAAGGTAGTCCATGAGATCTGCCAGAAGGTAGTTTACCAGATTCCCAGAAGGTAGTCATGAGAATCTTCCCAGAAGGTAGTTTGTAGATAGATCTACAGGTAGATCAAGCTAGAGGCCACTCCAACTTTTCAAAAAGAAGTTGGGTGATAAGAGCAAGGGTGGTCTTTAAAAAACTGAGAATTAACAGTGGTCTGTTGCTAGTTTGGGGATGGTGACCAACATAGACCAGCTATTATAGTGGGCCATAAAACACAATCTGCCAGCAAGTCACATTTGCCGATTCAGCATGGAGCGTGCACTGATGGCCATACTCTTAATCCTTCAAAACGTTTGGGAAAATTTGTGCTAAAAATTTTAGATGATATAATTATACAAGCGGTAACGGAAGTGCTCGCTGAGCAGCTAACCACTTAACTTGACAACTGATATGCCAGCGAAGGAGTGGGGGAATAGAAATAGGTGGCCCATTATCTCTTTCTTTAATCCTTTGACTTTGACACACCATAATTACAAAAAAGATTAAAATATGCAGTTTATCTCACAGACGGCTTTGCAATAAAGCAATAATTAACCACAGCAAATCTCTACAATACTAAGGATTTATTTTTTTAATTTAGACAGAATAAAATAAATTCAATAAGTTATATCTAAATGAGAAAGCACCCAAAGTGGAGATTGGCTTAAACTGGTTTCATCCTAAATTAAGGCAGTTCACACTGCTCTAGAGGTGGTAACTGATAGAGTAAAACAAGGAAAGGAGCATATTGGAATGACCTTGTTCTGTGCTTCTTTTACTCACATGCAGTGAACCATATACTGCAGCAGAGCAACCTTGTTTGGGCTACTGTGTCTCAGTAGAGACTGAATAAAGAGCTATCGAAGGGTAACAGGTCCCTGATACGTTTGCCCCTTTCAATCAATCAACTGGCACCATTGTTCTTTTCAGAGCCGATGAATTCTTTGACGGCTGCTGAGTACAATGTGCAAGAGACAGTCCTGCCCACAGGTAGGGCCCCATCCATGCTCTAGCAATGTTCTGAATCTGAGCAGCAGATTCTTTCCTTCTCTGATGCCAGTCATCACACAACTTGATCCAGTCTGCCTTGCAGCGCCTCGCTCCATCTGCAAGCTGACTCTGCCAACCAAAGCGGCATTCTGCGCTCCTTTCCCAATCATTCACAGAGAGTCCAAAGGATGCCAAGTCATCTTTGCAAGCATCCTGATCTGTGCAGCAGACTGCCTCTCTTTTTAGACCTTTCACAAGCTTCAGGAGTACAGCACTTTCTTCAGGATCCCATGATCCAGCATTCACTTGGCATGACAAAGTCAACTGTGTCTTTTCTTACTAATCAACGTTTTCATGAATGACATACCAGCACGATTTACCACTTCCACATTTGTCACCCTGTCTTTCCATTTTATTCAAAGATCAGGTGGGGGGCACAGGAGGGAAAGTGGCAGAGAAGGTGGCCCAGAGATCTCGCTGACCTTGCAATGGGGCCAAGGCCCGGATAGGGGCCAAAGGTAGCCACAGTAGGAGAATGCCAGAGCCGGAGGGGCCTGGAGTTCTCAACTGGCCTGAGGTGTGGCCTGGGACTAGGTGAGGCCAAAGGTCCAGGTGTGGCCACTGCCAGAGAGAAAAGGGTCAGAGAAACTGAGGCCCAGAATGAGGATGGCAGTGATAAGGCCATCAGAAGTGAAGGAGGGTCTGAGAAAGAGGAAGCTGGGGTCAGGGCACCTGGAGGAGAGAGACTGAGCCCTGAGAGAGTCAACCATGACTGGGGCTGGACAGCTGGGAGGTTGAGAGAAGCTAGGGCCTAAACTTGTTCTGGGTATGACTGAAAACTGCACCCTACTGGGGTTTCAGGTCATGGTGGTTCACCCAGGAATAGTTCACTGGGACCACAAGGTTTCAGAGGCCCAGCAAGGGGCCAGGAATAGCGAGAGGCTCAGCAAGGGGCTAGAGGCCCAGAGAGGGGCCATGTGAAGAAGCCAAAGGGTCTGGCATCCCAGAGAGGGGTCAAGAGTCAGACCAAGGGGCCTGGCAAGCCAGAGAGGGGCTGGCACCAGGCTGAAAGGTCTGAGGACCCAGGAAGGGGCCAAATGAGAGACCAAGGGATCTGGCAGCTCAAAGGAAGTCAAGCAAGAGGTTGAGGGGTCTGGCAGCTCAGAGAAGGGATGAGTGAGGGACTGAGGGGCCTGGAGACTCGAGTGGGGCTGTGCAAGAGACTGAGCAGACTGCAAGAGACTGAGCAGTCAGAAAGGGGGCTGCGTGAGAGACTGAGGGGTCTGAGGGCCCAGAGGAGGGCTGCACGATTGTAGGTATGTGACAAAGAGAATGTTCACAATGACACCATCTGTGAGGCATGGGCATAGTGTTGGGAAGGTATGGAGCCATGCAATTAGCCCATAAGGCAAAGGACCATAGCCACCAAGGTGGTCATTAGAACAAGACCAGGTCTGGGAAGCCCTGGGGCAGCCTTCCTTTTATCACCATAGAAGAGCTCAAGGTGTAGCAAGTGAGTGAAGGGGAGATTATTCCCAGAGGGAGCAGGGCAAAGATTTTTTGGGGCCTCCAGGGGCTTATGGTCACCTCTGGGGATGCCACCCTGCTACAGGTCTTTTGCTATGTCTAGCATAGGTCATCCATGTTTCTGAGACATATAGAAGAGTGGATAAAACAGGACTCATAAATATGACTTTTCACTTTGGTTAACAGTTCGTTATTGTTCCACGCTCTGCCTTGCAAAGCACTAAAGTTCCTGGCTGCTTTGCCAATCCTACTAGGGAGCTCAGCATCTAGATCCACATTGTTGGTAACAGCAGAACCAAGGTAGAAAAACTGGTTAACTACATCCAGATGAGTACCATCTAGGGTGATATCTGGAACTGGTTCTGAAGAGCCTTGGTGCATGATAGCAGTCTTCTTCAAACTTATTGCTAGCCCAAAGATTTTGCGTGAGTCAGACAACTTGATAATGAGATGCTTGTTGTCAGGAGTCAACGCTGTGAGCCACAAGGGCTGCATCATCTGCAAACAACAGGTCCCTTATGATGATCTGTTTCACTTCTATCTTAGCTCTGAACTTTCAATGCAAAACAGTCCTCCATCATGTCTAGTGTGGAGATAGACACCCTCGCGAACGTCATAGAATGTGTGCTGAAGCAGGAATGAGAAGTAAATATTAAACAGTGGGGGAGCCAGTACACAGCCCTGTTTAACTCCATTGTTGATGTTGAATGAATCAGACTCTTGGTTTCCATACATTACAGTTGCCTTCATGCCATTTTGTATAAGGATTTCACATGGTTTAGCAGTATAGGTGGACAACCAAGTTTCTTCAGAACATTGTAAAGCCCTGACCGACTAACTGTATCAAAGGCTTTTGTGAAATCAATAAAAGCCATGTAAAGTGGGATATGCTTCTTCCTGCACTCTTCCTGCAGTTGTTGTACAGAGAAGACCATATCTGTTGTGGACCTTTGTGAGCAGAAGCCACATTGGCTCTCAGGATAGATTCTCTCAGCTAATGTTTAAAGTATATCATAAAAAGTATAAAGTATACCATAAAAGCATAAGGCTTAAGATTTTCCCCACAATGTTGAGGAGAGATATACCTCTGTGGTTATTACAGTCACTTCTGTCTCCTTTGTTTTATGGGGTTGGATGACATGAGCATCCTTGAAATCTTGTGGAAGTTTTTCCTTCCAACAGAATAGCAGTACCTCAAGTAATCTTTGCAGCAAATCTTTGTTTGCAAATCTGTAAATTCAGCGGGTAAACAGTCAGATCCTGAAGCTTTGTTATTGGGAATCCTTTTGATGCATTGTTCCAAGTTCCTTTAGTGTAGGTTTGGCATCCAGTAAAGTCGTAACTTCAAACCCAAGCAATTAGTCTACTACAGCCTCCTTTGAGTAAATCATTCCATAGTGCTCAATACCCCTCTCCAGTTGCTTCTCCTTATCAATTATGATATTACCATCCAGGTCTTTCAGCGGAGCTGTCTTGTGCTTTGCCAGCCCAATGGACTTTCTACTGCCCTCATACAACCATCTACTGTCGCCTGTGTCAGCCACCTGTTGGAAGCTGTCACAGAGACCCAGCCAAAATTCTTGAGCACACCTCCTGGAAGCTGTCTGAACAGCCTTATGAGCTTCTCTTAGGTTGTTGAGTGAATCAGTAGTAGGAGTAGACTTGAAGGTGATTAGGGCAGTTCTTTTACTCTCAATGAGTGGCAGCAGTACCCTTGAATGGTCTACAAACCAGTCAATGTTTTTCTTAGTACTCTTTTCAAAACTCTTGATTTCCACATGGTACATACTTGTCTTTAGGACTTCCCATACATCTGATGCAGTTTCACCGATTCCAGCTGACTGCTACTTCTTCACTGATTCTTGACAGAATCATTGATTTGGCCCAAGTCAAAATGAGGCTGTCTGGCAGGTTTATTGTGGTGGGTCTTCTTAGCTTGAAATTTCACTTTGCAGCAGACAAGAGCATCTGTGTCACAGTCTGCACTTTGAAAGGATTGTGTATGCAGGATATCTTTTAAGTGTGTATGTCTTGTCAGTACCAAGCCCAGCTGATGCCAGAACTTGGACTTCAGGTGTCTCCCTGACATTCTTCTGATGTTACCAGCACGGTTGATGAATCCCTTCTGTAATCTAATTTCAAGTATCATGGTACATATAGACACTGCAACCAGAGCTTCACACAATGATGTAAGCTTATAAGCAAAACATATACCATGTCTCTCCTTACTCCTTCATGTTTGCCATGCCAGTAAATGGTGTAGTCCTTCTCCTTTATGAAGCCCAGGTATGGTAGAGCCAGGGGGAAGAGAGGAGAAGAAGCCCCGCTGACAAGCCCACCCTGGTCACCTGATTCCTCGAGACTTACCAGGTGTCTCATCCCGGCACAGGATCAGAAGAGCTGGGACAGTGCCTCTGCTTATCCACGGAAACTGGTGCTGGAGACATTTGCCGGCTTCAGCCAGCAGCTCTACTAGGGTATGGACACTGCTCCTTAGATGTCCTCCCAGGTGAAGCAGGAGCCAGCTGATCAGAAGCCATTCTGCCTTATACTGGGAGAGAGTAACTCCAGCTGTGTGGTGGAAAAAGCAGGCAACTGGCCCTGGGAACCAGCCATAAGCCTCAAAAGCTTCCAGGAAGCAAGATGCAGTGGTGAGCCAATGAGAGAGCATGCCAGACAATGGACGAGTGAGGAGCAATCTGTCTGCGCACCTTTATTTGTACTAAATAAGGAACAGACTCTTGGGGATACCAGGAGCCAAATCTGGCGCTTTCAGCCACGATGCTGGGTGCAGATTTCACTATGACTGATTATGACTCCGGAGGCATGAAGCAGGAATGTAGGGGCAGAGGAGCTCCCAAACTTGGCCCCTAAGGCCAGATGACTGGATGGCAAACCCTATGAAAGACAAGCTCTGAGTGGTGGGGAAAAGCCTGCCCCATCCTAAGGAGAACTGTCACTGCCATTAGTTTATTTCCTCCTATTGTTATTACATCAAAGCTGTGGCAGGCAAGGCAGAGTATGGGCACAGACAGTCTTTCCTAGAAGAGGGGCAAAACCCCTAAACCCCAACAAGAGACTTTAAAGTACTCAGACACCGAGCCTTGTGAACATAGCCCTTTGGGGTGACAGAGGCTCAATTACACAGTCCCAGAAAGCTGAGTTTCCCAAGTACTACCAGAAGTAGCAAGGAATAACGGCCATAAGTTGATTGAGAGTAGATTCAGGCGAGATATCAGGTGGCACCACTTCACAGTCAGGGTGGCTAGGATCTGGAACCAACTTCCAAGGGAAGTGGTGCTCCCTCCTACCCTGGGGGTCTTCATAAGGAGGCTACATAATCACCTAGCCGGGGTTGTTTGACCCCAGCATTCTTTCTTGCCCACGGCAGTGGGTCGGACTTGCTGATCTGCTCAGGTCCCTTCCGACTACCAACTATGAAAGAGCTACAATATCAATTCTGAAACATGCAAGCTCATTACTCAACACAGCCATTTTCCTCAGATCTGAATACAGATCAAAGTCATATCCAGGGGTCAAAGCTCATAAATTCCAGCAAGTAATTCTGTTTATAAAATCACTTGAGCCAGGATGTAAGCAGTGAGACAAGGCTCATTTAACTCATTGTTTCTAGGGCCACCCTCATGTGAGGCAAGCGGGCCATCCCTAAACAGGGCTGCTTGGAAATCTTGGTAGCTGCCTCAGGGCCCTTATGGCTCTCTTAGATCTCTGCAACCATCTTGCCAAGACCTTCAGCACATATACCAAGGCAGAACTATGGGGGAGCGGAGGGTGCCATAGACCTGTCGTTCCCCCTTTACACCACTGAGCCAAAATCCAAAGGCCAGAACAAGTTTAGACATTCAGTGACACAGAAGTTAGAGTTTCTGCCAGACTGCAACCTGAACAGAGCTGCTAACTGCCTGCTGCTTCAGCCTGAGTGCCTTTTCTGTAGGGGTGAGGTCTCTTAGCCTTTCTTCAACCAAGACGTGTCCACAAGGCAGCAGTGGATGCAGTTTAATGTCATGACCACAACCACTTCCAAAATGTAACCAGGGAGTGAGTTCAGTCTAGAATCAGCAGTTGTATGAGAACCCAGTGGTGTACTGTCTCTGGAAGGTATCACAGGGAGACCTGCTGATGAAATTGCCTCAATGAGCACTCTTAGAAATGTATTAAGCAACTGTTGCTACTTCCACTGAACAAGATCTGGGCTAAGGACAGAAATTACACAAAAAACGATATAAGTGATCAAAAACCAGTTCAAATTTATAACACAACAGAAGTCCAGTGCACATAAACCACTTTCAAAGTGGATTAAACCAGTTTAAGATAAACGTGGAGAGATGTAGTATCAGACTTAACTGATTTAGGTTAAATCAGTTTATTGTACTTCTGTCCCAGATCCCCTCCAGATTCAAGTTAACTCACAGTCCCCCAGCATCCCAGGATGTTTTGCACCTCCCCTATACCCCCTCTCTCAGGTGGGTGGGCTAACTTTGGCCCAAGCGGTCTGCTCCAGCCAAGCAGGAAGGCATGCTCTAGCACTCCCCTGGCTTCTGGCCTGGGCCACTGCAAAAATGTGGCTGCATTTCCAGAATCAAAAATGAATGTCTGTTTGCTTGCTTATCAGTTCAATCTACACAGCTCAAACTAACCTGTGAAGACTGAATCTATTCAGCCTTGGGCTTTTTGATTGTCTGTACTTAGAGCAGCAGAGAATTCCCCTCACCCCCACATTTTGTGGACTTATTCTTAATGCAGATCTTCTGATCGCAACTCTAAGTAGAACATCCCTACATAGTCTGACCACAAAGAGAACATGTAAGGGCATACCCTTTAAAGCAAGTGCCTCACAGTACCTCAGAAAACTGTGTGCCAAAATAACTGGAGAATAGAACTTTATATGAAACAACCAAAACATAAATAAATAAAACTCATATAGGTCTGAAACTAGGAGAAGATCCTTATGTGCCCTGAAAAATAGAGATGCACTGATACATTGGTCCATATCATATCAGCACTGATAAAAGGAAAATTGACATAATCAGCAATCAGCTTTTTTTGGATGATGTGGCTGATAATGTCACTGATAAATGCCACATGCATGTGCACAGCCATAGCATGCATGCAGCCAGCCCGGCAGCTTGGAAAGCAGCATCGGGTTGGTAAGTCTGTTGGCGGGGAAAGGGGTAGGGGAATGAAAGGGGTGTGGGGGGGCAGATTGAGGCTGCCACATTGAGGAAGAGAGTGGGGTTGGAGCAGGGAAAAGTGCTGTCCAGCCAAGGTGGGATACAGGACAGAGCTGTGAGCTCCTTGACTGGGGGTCGCAGGGAGAGGGGGCAGCTTCTGCTGCTGCATGCACATCTGGGGGAGGCATGGGGGGCATGTGCCCCATGGATCTGTGCATGGGGTGAGGGCAGGCTAGGGCCCCCGGCAGGGGTATTGGGCCAGGGCTGCACTGGGCCAGGTGGTGGTAGTACTGGGAAGGGAGCTATGGAGGGGCTACAGCCACCACAGAATTTGCTGTAGACCGCCCCAAACCTCCCCTCCCAGTGCTGCTGCTGCCCACCCCAAGTACAGCCCCAGCCCAACCCCCTCCACCAGGAAAACCCCGGCACTTCCCCCGGCCCCAGCCCGCCATGGCAGTCCACCCTTGTCCCATGTCCAAATCCAGGGGGCCCCCCCCATGCCTCCCCCAGAGGTGCGCACAGTGGCAGGAGCCACCCCCCCCCCACACCCCCTGGATGAGTCGCTTATGGCTCTGTCCCACATCCCATCATGGCAGGGCAGCACCTGCCCCAGCCCCAGCCCTCCCTCACCACGGGAGCCTCAATCTGCCTCCCCCCACCACATCCCTTCCCTCCTCCCACCCCTTCCCTCCCAAAAGTCTTACCAGCTGGACACTGCTCTCCAAGCTACTGGGCTGCATATCAGCAATCAGATTGGTATCTGCCAATATGGCTCATTAATAATCAGCCATTGGTATTAGCACAAAAATCTTTGTCAGTGCTTCTCTACTGAAAAAGTATTCTTCCAGAAGGGCACAGCCCATGAATTGAAAAAACAACAATGCAAGCTAATGGTACTTTTAAAAGAAGTCCAAACTACAAGACACATTGATCATCAAAGCTGCTGAAAGTCAAAATTCATTCTAAATAACTTAGAAAGACTAAGTAGCAGAACTGACTGTAATTTTTTAACACAAAGGATTTCATCAAAGTAAAGCCGTTCTCACTGGAAGAAATGCTAATGAAGCTTTTTTTAAAAAAAATTTTTTGGTTAAATCAAAACCCATGTTATATTTATTCTGTTTTTCTACCCCTCATCTCCTTTTACTCACTTCTTAGGTTTCCTTTGGGTTTTCTTTTGAAAAATGGTTGAAATCCTGTGCTATTCTCTAATCATTTTTGCAAACTACATTTTTTCAAAAGAATGACAAGGTGATTTTTGTTTTTTAAAAATAGTCCATTCAAAACTCTGCAGAAGAAGAATATATATATTTTTAATTTGCATTATTGCCTCCCACATTTCAGCAAATCTGTTTTGCTCCTGGTTTTAAATTGTGGCAAATCAGATTTACATTAGATCTCAGAAAAAACTTCCTTACTGTTAGCACACCAAGCCAGTAGAATAAACTGCCCAGAGAAGTTGTGCAATCTCCTTCAGAACGGGGTAGTTATGGAAGATCTTGTACAATTTACTCTACAACTCTAGCCACAAAATTCTGCAACCAACAAGCATAATAGAAAGGAAGAGATTAAACACCAGTCACCAATGAGTTAAAATAATCACATTTGAAAGAGGCCACAGCATAAACCAACTTCCCTAGTGCCTCTCAAAGTTAACCCTGAAGATATTTCTCACATGGTGTTAGGAACTTTTGATCCTTGTGTTGATACACTCATCTAGTAAAAGTCTAGAGTGGAAATCAGCAGTCCTGTTTATAACAAGAGGGATCACACTGTCAGAACCCACTTTACCCCTTAAAAGAGACATTGGTTACACCTACATGTGATATTATTATGATATAATAAATTCTGGCACAGTTCATGCTAGAATTTATTGTTCCCAGATGCAGTGTTTACACGTGTGCCCAGGATTGCAGCACATTGAGCTGGGGCAGTCAGCCTGCCAGCTGGGAGCTGCTCAGTCCTGGCCCAGTGTGCTGTGGCGGGTCAGGCTAGCCATCCCCAGTCACCATTTACACATACCCTGTGGTAGAATCAATAACTCTGCTGTAGAATAATACTTGTGTTGGGCAGTACTGTCCTATGGTAAAGTTCATTAGTTTATTCTGGCCTAATAGTATTGCACATGTAGATGGTGACACTTTACTGCAGAGCTAATTAGTCAACTCCACAGTAAAACATCTCGTGTAGATACATCCAATGTCTCAGAGGCAAATGCATCCAGAGGCAAATTAAACAGCAAATATGCTTTTCCAACACTGATCTTAAATAATTTAGTTGCCTATACCTAGGCCTCAGACCAATAGAAGAGAAGCATCATCTGGTATGCAAACAGGTAAGGCTGAGCATCAGCCACATAAAGTGGTTAATGCCACATCTTTGGAGAACTTGGCTGAGGTGATAAAGAAGAGAATACAGAGAACATCTGCCCAAAGGAGGTAAAATAGGCCTTACTGAAGGCACAGCTGTCCAATATAACATACTGTCTCAATAGTGAAAACAAACTGGGGTCATCCTAAACATCACAACTCTACATGCTAGTTATTCTAATAATAAGCAGATGGTTCACAAGATTAAAACCAGCAAACCAATCCAATTGCCAGAACAAGGGAACTAAATCCTCTTCCTGGAATCCTCCTGAAATCACTCCAGACCTGGAAAAAAGCAGATTCCATTCTGAAATATGGTTAATCCAGACTGAAATGTATCCTGTGCACCATAAGACAACAAACAACATATTCCTTTTACCAGAACTGCCACTGCACTTTTCAAGACTGTTGCGAAGAAGGGAAAAGTTGAAAAGCAACAGTCACTTGATTCTAGTGAAGATCCCTCACTATATGGGGTAGCAGATAAATTGCTGAAACGCATCAAGTCCTGAATGCATGATGAAGGACAGCTACTATAGTCGGGGGGAGCTGGGACTGAGCATGAAGAGTCCATTCTCAAAACCCTGCCATTCACTCAGTGGGCATCACTGGACAAGTCACAAATTTATGGTTTCAATTTCTAACTTGTAAAATAGGGACAATAATACTTTCCTTACAACCCCATTGTATGTTTAATTGCATACACATTTCCACATGTTCTATGGATGGCAATTGCCACAAGTGCTAAATATTATTATGCCAACAAGCATGAACAGCGTGTGCCCCTGGTGGCTGGGAGTCTGGCGGTGGTGAATGGGGAGCTCCTGCAGACACCACCAGAACTGGTGGTGGCGGGTGGTGGCGAGCACTGACCACAGGTCAGCAACCACCCACAGGCGCCAGGGGCAATCATGGACTGCAGGCGTCACTGACAGTGTCACCGGCACCTTTTTGCAGGGGGTGCACTGCCATGTGCAGGTGATGCACATGCACCCGCGTGCACCCCCTACACGTCGCCCCTGCCAACAAGTTCTCTTCTGAGCCCAGTTTGAAAACTCTTGCTTCAGCCATGTCCAGAGAGGGAGCCAACTCCATAAGAGGCAAGAAAATAATTGTAACCCTACTTCCTATAGTTTGGACTTAGTAATAAACTGATCTGTTTGCTGAAAACCAGACTCTGGCTTGCTCCATAAGCTAAGACCTATACAGGAACAATGGGCTGTGCTTTGGGTTTGTAGTTCATAATTAATTTCCCATAACCCCCCAACCTGTTTTGGTGCTTAACTGAGAGGATGTTATACAGCTCCTGGCAAAGCAAGATTCTGCTAACTGTCCCAAAACTCCATGAGCTCCTGGCTCAACCACTGTGTGAACATGTAACAGCCACACAATGAACAACATCCTATCAGTGTAAGTTATTTTAATCCAGTGTAGAATTACCCTAGGGAAAATCAGAAGTAAAATCACATGGGTGTTGGTGTCGATTGTCTGCTTCTACCCTGAGATAACTATTTGCACAATGCAAACTACTTATTAGATGTCCCACTCCATTGCTACCCCACCACTAATTTCCTCACTAATAGGCTAGAGGCACTGATTCAGAAGGCCATTTTTAGCAATGCTTTGCTCTCCTGGGCAGCCAGAAACTAAATTGGGTGTTTGAAGGAGGAGAGGGGCATAAAGGAATGGCAACTCTGAGCCAGAACCAAGTCTTTTACAGGCTGAAGCACTTCCCAGCTGTCCCCATCAAGTCTGCAGAAGCACAAAACCCATTTTGACATGGAACTTCTTGGGTCAACTTCTGTGTGGTTTGTGACTCTTCCTGGGCCTATAAGGCATGGTCTGATGGAGAGGGGCCGACGATTAACGCTTGTCAAACAGACAAGGTTGGTGTTAGTTGCTGAAGACGCTAGAGACAAAGAGATGTTAAGGACTAACTGAGGCAGAAACATTTCCAAAAATTTGCAGGGTTTAGCTGCATCCTACCTGCCTGCTTGCAGGACACCTGATATACTGAAGAGCCCAAAGTCCGTGATCACCACCTTTCCGTTGTCATAGAACACGTTTTTGGACTTGAGGTCTTTGTGAAGGATCCCTTTCGCGTGCAGGTACCCCATGCCCTGGAAGGAAGGAAGGAAGGAAAGGAAAAAGGAACTGAAAGGGAGGCATAAACAAGTTGAATAGTATAAGCCCTCAGGAGAAACACCAGCCTGGGTTCAAGGTGTTTCCATGAGGAGTTGGAACAATAAGAACAGGAGATGGAGATGGCAGTGCTGGTGGCTCTTCCCTAAAAGTACATCTTTAAAGAAAAGACTTTGATAGCCCTCTGATGGTCTGGATAACTCACCAACATTAGTTCTAATATGGTCTGGGCATAAAATCCCTTAGACAAGTCTGAAAGTTTGGCCTGAGGCTTCTTGATAACATAAGAGGATATTCCTTGTAGAGCTAACTCTGTTAGGGGAGACATCATACAACAGTCACTCCCTCAGGGGACTTAGGATGCCACTTACTAAAAGGGTCTGGATCATGTAATGCAGAGCTATACAACTTCTTCTGGTGCACTCCCCTGCTGGAACAAGCACACGGATGCTCCCTACTCCCTGCTGCACCCTGCACATGGGCACACAGCTTCCTGACCACAGGTGGCTCTGATGCACTGTGTCAGCCCCACACCATGGGCTTCACTGTCACTGTGGGCTGTGCCAAGCTTCTCTGACCCACCCCCATGGGCAGGGAAGGAAGTAGAAACCAGAGGGAGGGAGCCCAGAGCCTCCAGGTGCTACTGTTTCAGCAAGAGTGATGGAGGAAGTGGTGGCCAGGTGGGTGCTTGGGGGCCACAAATTAACTCCTCATAGTCCATTTACAGTCCGGTGGCCACCAGTTGGACATCTCTGGCCCAATGGAAAAAGCAGGGAATGAGAAGCTGCAAACTTAGGATCTATCCCCAGTACTGCTTATGCCTGGCCTTAGCTTATCAGTTTGCCACTGTCTCAGTTTCTCTCTCTAAAATGAGGATGATGATGGTTATAATTCAGGAGCTCAAAGCAGTGCCGTGAGGATCATTTAATGTTTACAAACATACAGCTGTGAGATCTTTGGGTGTGTGCTTATATGCTTATAAGGCAGAGTGAAGTTCTATTAGTACTTAGTGACTATTTGTTAAATAGGTGCTGACTTCTTCATCCTAATTAATTTATCGTGCACAAAAAGTAGCAGCAAAACAGAGCATTAACTTTCCTATAACTCTGCAGACAAACTAATGATGATTTTATATCACATTGTTTTGAGGCTGGGAGCATTAGGGTAATAATTTAAAACCCTCCATCACCACCATTATGTTCCCTGACTGAATCAATAATGTTTCCCTGTGTCCACATCACACTATTAATCTAGAGACAAGAGCCACGTAGCAGGCATTGGGAGTCTCAGTTTAATTTTTTCCCCTATTAAAAGCTATGTGGTAATAAATTGAGATTAGTGCTATTGATGTAAAGGAGGATGCAGGTGGGAAATCCAAAGTCATCTACATTGGACAGGCTTATTTAGGATCATTAAACCCAGGTCACAACAGGGTGGCTTCTCTGACTGACTCTTGGGCCAGGATGTTTGACTATAATGAAAACATCGGCCCATTCAAAAGAAACTGCATTCTGGAAGGCCTATCACAAGGTGCAGGTGGATGAGATGACTGGTCCCATAAGGAATGTCTAAGCAAGAAGAGATTTGACACTTGAGTCCATAAATAAGGTGAATGGAGGAGCGGCCAGCTGCTTCTCCATGAAAATGTCCCTATTCTGCCACTCACAGCCCATGAACACAGAGGGGTCAAGCTAAGGCATACATGATTTTGTGGTCTGTCCTGTAAAACCAAGGACAGAGACAAGACTGTTGGGTCTTATTCCTGTTTATACTAGGTACATGTCAGTTGAATGGCTTTCTATAGTTCAGTTTCCCCATCTGTAGAAGGCCTTCTTCTAACCCACAAAGCTGGGAGGCCAGTGCTAGCAAGCAGCCTTCTGGGGTGCAGATGCAAGGTGGAAAGAATGAGTCAAATTTATGTTGGTGGTGAAAAGCTCAGACAGGTTTACTGTTACGTAGAATGTGGACTAGCTGGTTGGGTTAGCATTCAGCTCAACTCAGTAAAACTGCTTGGGACAACAGTAGCAACACTATGCGTCAGTTAAGCACCCCTCCCTTTCTACAAGAAACAACTTGTGCAGTACTTCTATTTACTCCCCATATACCCAAGTGTTCATGACAATGCTGACCTACTTTTCTGTTTAGAAATCCATTTCTACTTTTCTTTTTGTCAAGTTCATATATCTGGCATCTTTAGTTCTTCCCTTATTTTGGCACTTGCCCTCAACGTTATTTTGCTCCTAACCTTCCCTTTTTTGGGACCAGCTTCTTTGCTCATTAGTGTTTTCTTTTTTTATATATTTCTTATTAGGTCATTCAGCCTGCTGCCCATTCTTCCCAAGCTCCCTTTTGAAGCCTCAGTTTAACTCAGGCTTAGCATAACCAAAACTCCTGCAATGGCAATAGCAACTAAGATCCTATCCAGGAAACACACACATGTACAATGTTAGACTGACCAAACAACTTCCCAATGGCACTTGTGGCAAACATTAGTTACCTTAAGCCCTCACCACCTAAGGCTGATCATTATAGCCCAGCTCCCAGTGGGACAGTCAGCTAAACTTCCACTGCAGGCCTCAGGAATTTACCGTAGCATATGCTGGACAAGCATGATGTACACAAATGCAGGGTGGAGGAAGCAGCCCTCTGGTTTATTCTACACTAGGAAGTTTTGCTGACCCACAGGCCACAGCAGGCAGAACCCTCTGCTCTGCTGGCAAAGTTACTCCATCTCTGCCAAATGGTCTAAGATTTCTGCTGCTGTCTGGCAGACTTCTGAAGGCACTCCTTTGCCATCAGCCAGCTGCTATGGTCCCTTCAGCATTTGGTGCCCTTTCAGAGGGCATTTCATACCTGGTAGCCCAGCAGCTTCCATGGAGCCACATGAAGCCATCATGTGAGTGTGCACATGCTCCAGCAATTTGGTGGTCGTGCCTGTTGGCTGGCGTCAGGCATTCTGCTACTGTGTAAGATGCCTGCACTCAACATTTTCTTCTTCTGTGGGGTCTTGTATCTGCGTGAGGGGTTTTGGAACTGGAACTCTGGAGCTGGTCACAGCTTGGAGGGGGATGCAATAATTGTATGCTGAGTTTACAATAGCAGAGGTCATATGCTAAGTCAGTGCTTAGCTCCTGGGTAAGCCTGCACACACATCATTGTCACCCTGTTCCTCTGCCATGTGTATGTTTATGACAGGCAGTATATTTCAATGAATGGAAGAGGTGGTTTTGCAAAGCCCAATTATTTATAGCCTCCTTAGCAGCTAAAAAGTGCCTATAGGAAAAACAAGGATGTCGTATGCATAGGGCAAGAGGGCCCCATGCAAACAGGCTGTTTTCTTATTGAGTACAAGGGGTGTGGTATTTTAGACACTTCCCAAACCCAAGGACAGGAACCTGTGATGGGAGCCAAACTCCACTCTTAGATACATGATTCATGGCATCTCATGGGAAGACCTGCCTCTTCGTGGTTTATTTGCTCTGGCAACAGGTTGAGACTTGGGGACTGCAGTTTTGAATGAAGGAATTTATCCAACTTGTTGATTAAGATACTTCTCTATGATGAGATAAAGGCCTGCACTGGTAGGTGACCTCTTGGCCAAGCCCAAATTTTTAACCTCTCCCCAGTAGTTTTTATGCCAGATTACATGCCACCTCCCCATGTCTGCCTGTGCATCAACAACAGTCCAGAAGATAAAACTTTGCGGAGCCCTATGCTAATTGGCTCCAGCTTCCTATATATATGAAAAGACAGCTCTCCCTGCTGGCTCAGCTTCTTAGACAAATAGCTTGGCTTGGCTAAACAGCATCATGATATAAGAGGAACTCTTGCACCCAATAGTCCAATAAACCTAAAGGATCTTTAGTTAGGTACAGCTGCTAAAAAGATAAAGTCATTTGGTTGCTGTGATTGACATAACCAGGATTCCTGTCTGGCCTTGCTCCCACCTATCCCTTTCCTCTTGACTAAGGCTGCACTCTTTCCTTGCTTGGATTGGCTTGGTGCCCAGGGTGGCTGCCTCCCACAGGGAAAGCGGTGACTTCCAGTTGCTGCTACCACCATAATCACAATAGTTCAGATGCAGCTAAAGCTGCTATTTTCAGCCCCCACCCTTGTTGCCCTGCCCTAATTACACTGCTGGGCCAAACTGTAAGAAATACCAAGCATGAAAGATTTGTAGATAATAGCAAGTTGCTGCCCTGTCCAGCTACAAAGCTGCCACAGAAAATTAGTCCTGGTTTAGAAAGAGATGTGCTTTCTTCTACAAGCTGAACTGAACAAATGATCCTAGCCTTGTAATGATGAATCTCTGGTGTGGAATGCTGCCAATATAGCCAAGCACTATATGCTCCCCCCAGACCAGACAGGAGACAAAATGAAAGCTTGGGAAGGGCAACAACACTCCCTCCCTTCTGCTAATTATGCAGTGGAATAAGTCAATTAGGATCAGTAAAGAGGAACAGGTGATATTCCCTCCTGCCCTTGGGGAGATGCCCATAGTATCCACAGTGCACTCTGCCCCTGAAAGCCAGTGGCATGAGGAAGTGATCTGCTGTCCCTCATCCCAAATACAATTTGGCGCTGATGTGTGGGGATGGCAGGGCATCTTAAAACCAGCCCAGGAGAGAAAAGTTTATTACCAAATGAGTGTAGGACTTCACCAGGACTCTACAGATACCTTGATACTCTACACACCTGTAATGTGTAGCCACTATCTAGTTTGGTTTGTATCAGAATCTGGACAGAGGACACATGACTAGTGGCAACTGTAATCAAGGACAAAAGGTGTGTTAGTTCACTGACTTTCTCTGGAAGCTACTGGTGCTTGGCATCTGAGAGCCAGACCTAGATATTTAGGGCTTTTAACCTGCTGCTGAAAAGGGCCTCTGAGATCATCATGTCTAGTCATTTGCTTCCACAGGACACTGCATCATTGAATCTCTTCCATAAACCGATTAATCATTATCTTAACTTTATTTTATTTTATTTTTTTACAAGGTGGGTTTCACTGTGAAGCAACCCACTTCGTACTCTGTAAGGCAAGAGAAAGCAGAGGGAAGGAAAGGCTAATGAAGTTGGAACAGAAAGAAAAACAGAAAAACGGGGTCCAAGAAACTGTCCACATAAGTTAAAAATAAAAAGAAAGTGCTTTAACATGCTCCAGTGGCATTACAACTTGTATTTCTAGCTGTTGCTCTTTCTACACAAAGATGTGGTCCCTATTATTTACCTAACTTCTGTGGAGATATTTCAGCTTCTTCTAAAAGATTTGCCTGTAGCCCCTAATTGAAGTGGTTCAAGTTAATCCCCAGTGCAGTGGTTTCCAACCTTTTTTTCCACGCCCCAGTGGTGGGGGAGGGGAGCTCCCAGCATGGCTTGTCTTTTCTGTGCAGTGCTGCCGGCATTGCCCCTGCGACCTTCATTTGGGTTGCAACCCGGGGTTGGGAACTGCTGCCTCAGTGCATACAGTGAAGGGGCAGCATTCAGAGAGGATTCTCAGGTAGGCTTGAAGGGGTCAAAAGCACATGCCAGACCATTTTGAAGAAAATGGACTAAATCAAGACACGAACTCCTGCCAAAAACCTTTGGGAGGGAGGAACCTCTTGTCTAAGTGTAATGTATCTGACTATAAGGAATAGAGCAGTGGCAATTAATAAAAACAAGCAAAACCTCATAGACCTGGAGCTGCCTTTGAGGTACCAGAGGTCTGCCTTGTGAGAGATAGCTTATGCTAAAAAAGGACAATCATAGGAATAGGAATAGGAAAAAGCTCAGAGTTCTCCTCAAGAAGAGGCATGCTGCCAAAGAGAATGCACTGCTTCAGGAAGCATGCCCCAGCATACACCTAGGATTCATCCTGACACTGGACGCCATCATGCATATTCAAAAGGAACCTAACTCTACCCATTAGACTGCTGCCATGGGGGCTCATAAGGCACCCCCATCTGAAAGTGTGCTGGTACAAGTGCCCAGAGTGCACCCCATGCCACGTGCTGCTCATGCCCCCAGAAAGGGCTGAGGGACTGTTTCTATTCACAGAAGAACTGAACCTGGTGGGAGGGACTCTGTACACCTGTAAGGGGCTGGGAGCAGGGCAGAACGATGCTGTACAGACCTAGAAGTACCCTAAGAGCCGGAGTGGCTGTTCAAAGCAGCACATCCTAGTGTAAAGAGGTTTGTTCTGTGCCACCACCTTAAACATTTCTCTTTGTTGCCTCCCACCCCACCAACCTGTGCTCCATGCCCATCACATGCAGCCACTGTGGGATTCCCCACTTACAGCTCCATGGGAAAAATATAAGGGAGAGTCCAGTAAGGCCCTCAGTGAGAGAGACCACCCCACTCATCAAGGCACTTCAACTTATCCTTAACTGTAAGCACCTGTGCAAATCCCATTGACTCCAGCGGCATTTAATGAGGTGCTTTAAAAAAGTCAGTGTGTACTGAAGAGTGATTAATCCAACACTAAATAAACATAAAGTAGGTAATGATATATCAAGTGGACACACTGTAAACAGTCAGGAAGTGAAAAGTCATGATCCTACAATAGTTTTGAATATACTGCTTTATGATTTGTGTTTGAATGTCCAAACTGGTATATACTCTACACGGAAAACAGGAATAAAAATGTTCCAACGCACACAGTGCAACAGAGTCCACATTATGCTAAGAAACTTCAAGTTTATCGCCTCATGACTTTTTGCAAAGCTGTGGAAATGCAAAGCTACACAGAGACAGTTTTTACATCCTGGTTCCAAGGGTTGGATCATCAATTTTATTTTAATTTTAAAGTGAGGCCTATAGCTATCATTGGGAGTCTGATGTGCCTTTAAGCATGAAAGGAACAAATACCAGGGCTGAGTAGGAAACAGTTTTCTTATCCCATAGGAATTTAAAGTTTGGAATATTTTTCCTGCCCCAAATTGGGATGAAGAATCAACATATCTTAAATTTCAAAACATACAATCATTAAAAACACCATTACAAATTTAAACGATTACAAAAGAATGCTTTGACAATTCAGACACTTCTTCATTTTCTTCATAATGGAAAATTTGTCAAAACTAATCCTTCCTGACAACCAGTTTTAGTTTCAAAGAAGTAGTATTTTAAATATTTTGTTAAGCAATGCCTGACCAGTCCTGGCAAAAAACTCAGAACAGCATGTGAGAAATGATAGGTGTATTAAATAGAACCTCTTCACCTGGTTATAAGAGTCTGTTTTCCTCCAGCTCTGTGTACTCAAGTGCTCTGCACATGCACACAAATGCTAAAACGGACTAGGGCCTAATGCAGTTAGGCACTGGCCTTCTATTCTATGTCATCAGGACTCAGCAAAACGGGGAATTTTCAGCAGCAGTTACGTAAATTAAGCACCTCTGAAAATTTGACACAAGCTGCTTACTGCTCTGGAAGTGCCAGCCATCTTACAGTAAATCCCAATTTTCTTTCAATTTTTTATTACTCATTTCCCAGGTGATCTGATGGACAGTGGCTAACCAAGTGTCTTTTAGTGCTTGATGACCTGCTGGGATTACAGCATCCTGATCTAGCTGGCTTGCTCCAGTCAATGGCTTTGGCCAATGGATGTAAGAAATGCACACAGAAAAAAGAAATATACCCATGCATCTTTCTGGAAAGGCCATTTGATTTGATATTTTATTTTGCTACAAATACTCAGTATGAACTTTCAAAACATTTAGAACTTTCTCCGACTCATTTCCCCCTCATTTGACCATGGCTGTGATCCTGACTGAGGACTATTTATACAGCCATGTTACAACTGTCAAAGTGGAACTGAGTTTGAAGTCATATAGAAATTTATATAACAGGAAAATTCCTGTACACACACAGATATATCTTTGCCTCATACGTAGTAGTAGCAGCAAGCCTAGCTGGGGATGCAGCCCAGTCTGCAGGGAGAGGACTGCCTCCCCTAGGGAAATCCTAGCTGGGGTCTGGAGGCAGGGAGGGGAGTTAAACAACCCTTCCCCTGCTCAAACTTACTGCTGGCTGCAACTGTGGACTACAAATCCCAGAGTCATCATGAAGCAGGAAGAGGAAGTGATGAGCAAACCTGCAGAGTCCTGCTGCTGTAGTTCTGGACTGCAAATCCCAGAGACCTTGGGGGCAGCAGGAAGAGGAAGTGAACACACAGCCAGAGGGCCATGCTCTACCATGTCCCCCCCCTCCGATTCTTGCCTGAGCCATTGCAGGCACGTGGCTGCATGTCCTGGATCAAAGGTAAATGTCTGTTCACTTCTGTTTCAATGTAATCTGTGCATCTTAGAGTAACCTGCAGACTGAATCAATTCAGCCTCAGGCTTTTTGAGTGTCTATGCCTAGTCCCAGAGACAGGGTTCAAGGGGTCTGCAGGGTATAATGGGGTGTTGTACTAGTCCCTCTATGAAGGGCTTGAGTTTCACTCCCTGTGCCCAAGATGCCCACATGCCATACTGTACCTTCACAATCTCTTGAGCTATCTGCCTTGTTTTGTTGACATCCAGGACAATTTTTGCATCCCTCACCACTGAGTAGAGTGTCCGACCTTTACACAAGCTGAAAAAGGAAGAGGGGGAGAAAAATAAAGACATTGACACAACTGCCATCAAGATATGTCACTAAATCCAAACACAGATTAAAAGGCAGAAGCTATAAAAAGGACTAAAAATAGAGATGGTATTTTGGCTTCATATCAAGGCAATGACTACAGGTTTTGGAATAAATCTAAAATCTCTCCCTCCCGCCCCATACTTTGGCATATTGGGAGGGAAATCTCTCTGCTTTCCAGCATATTTAGCTAGCTTCACATTCATCCAGTGGTATACAATAATCCTTGATTTTTTGTTCCCTGTTTCCTAGTTGTGACAAAACCGTTCAGGCCTTCTAGCTTCAGACTTTTGAGCAGAGCTGTCCATCTGTATCTGCATGTAGGATAAAATTCTCTTAGATGTCGAATGAACCAGAAGAGGAAGGAGGGAGGGGAAAGAGAAAGAAAAGCCAATGCACTGTACAATGTCCTTCCTTTTGTACCAATTACAGTAAAATCTATTTACAGAGCCTTAATTACCAAAGGCAGCTGGAGGGGGAGAGGGGCATAGAAGCCAATTAAAAATATATTGACATTTGAATATCATAATGGAGTATGTGGGTGGATTCTGCCTCGACTTCCTCCCACAAAAAAGGGCTTTTTTCCCTTCTAAACCCACCTACGCTCATTACAGGCAACTTGAGAAATAACAGACTAAATACCTGTGCCTGGATAATAAACCATTTAAAAAAACCCAAAAAAACAGAAAACCTCTATTTAAACAGGCTTCAAGAATCACAGATGTTAATTTGATCTTATTCCAGTTAATGAAACAAAAGTTGTTGCTTTTAATTACTCCTCACTCCCACCCACATCATCCTTTCTCCTTTAATCGACATAGGAGTCAGCAGCCTGACACTTCGGCATCACTATCAAAAAATTCTAGATGGCATTCTTAGTGGAAATGTTTGCCACACTACTATTGTTTGGGACAGATCTCAGTTTAGTGCACAGGCTTGCCTTGTACAATACAATCAGGGCAAGTAACATGAAACTTCATATCTAATCAATCTATACCACTTAATGTCTCATTTGGAGCACTATGGGACATGGAAGCACTAATAGGCCTGGAAAATGAAAGGTCTCAGAGTCTGACTTCTGAGGCAAGAGAGGTAGTCAGGATGTGAAAACTTCACAGAACATGATTGCTTGCATCTTAAGACCAGTCAGACAAAGGAGTAACAAATGGGTCCAAAGAAATGCAAATAGTAAATCCAACACCCTTAACCAGGGAATGGAGAGTGGAAACTCTACTGCTACATTTCTGAACAGCAGGAGGCTCAGCCACAGCAGCTGTGAAGAGTACCACACTGGGTCATTTCATCAGAGGGCAAGTTCACCTGGATTCAAGTCTCAATTAGAGTTGAAGCACAGTCAACCACTGTGCAGGGAGCCCCAGATCAGTCAGGTTTCCTAGGGGATGGGACAGACCCTTTTATTTATGTAGGTTTTATGGTGGGCAAGATGCTGATGTTGGTTTTTCTCTTATTATCATTGAGCCATGTTATCTTGTATCCCCTGTTACACTGTATCAGACAACAGTACAATACAGAAGAACCCAGATTCTTCCCAGTGTCAGGTTCCTTACCTCCTGAAAAGGTGAAGGTTGTGAACTGGGGGTATACAGAGCTTCACCAAATAGCTGCATGGAACTACTGAGATGCTCCAGGCTTATTTCGCAGTGATAAGTTGTGGAATTAAGGACAAACTATTCAACTGGTGGCTGTGGCTTTTGTTTCAAAGTATGCAGCTTCTCCTATCATCTGCATGGGACCGCTGATGAGCTCAAGCTGATCAGAGAACAAGTGCCCTTTGAAGCAAAAAGCACAACAACCAACTGAGCAGCTCAGCAGCTGCCTTTGGTGGGTATTAGATTTGGTGGGAATTAGGGTATATTAGCCCAGGCAAACCACTATGCTAATGCAGCTAAAATGCTCCTGGTACCTGAGCTAGCTTGGATATCTCTATAGAGCACTAAGATCTCTCTTAGGGAGAGATGTAAAAGAGACCATTAAGTAGGACAGGACTAAGAGATAAAGAGCCTACAGGATAAGGACAAGCAGCCTGTAACTGATGTACTGCAGAAGGGGAAGCCAGAGGATGCAGCATAGCCAGAAGGGTGAGCAGAAAAGGATATCTTCACAGCAGCATTTTAAAATGACTTGAATGAGGCAAAGCTGCAGTAGCCATGGCCAGAGAGGAAGGTGCATGCTGGTCTTTGCCTGAGCACAGATAGGGAAGACCAGGCCTCTGAAATCTCGGGTAGGATGAAGTGACGAGATATAACCTCCATACTCTGTTCCAGAGAGAAGATCAAGTCAAGGCTGAGTAGGGCCCAAAAGGCCCTATCAGGGATCAGAGGCTCACTTTGCCAGGTACTATACAGAGAAAGTGTACCCCAAAGAGCTGAGCACCTAACTAAACAAGACAAAGACAGAGGAGCAAATGGAAAGTGTCAGGAAGATGTGAAGTGACCAAATCACAAGATACGTTAGTGACAGAGGCATGAAAGAGAAATTAATTTACTGAAATCCCATGCCAGTGCCTGAGCCACTACACTTTATAATGAACGATCAGAAGAATAGTTGTGTTGTCACTGGGGTTGCAGAGGCAGATAATATGGCATGATGGTGGGGCATTCCAAGGTATGACTGCAGCACATATCAGGGGAAGGGGGAGAGACATGCCCAAGCTATCTTACATGACAAATGCACTGGAGATGCAGTGGCATGAATTTGGATGAGTAACTCAGTTTTGTACCCAGGATCCTGGGCAGGTTTGTACAGCTCACACTGAAGTCCATTACCAGTCTTCACTGTTTTGGTACCTTAGCAGGTTAAATTAAAGCTAGTTCATGATCCCTGCTTGTCCTGTAATCATGCCTTTGATTGTGGTGCAGATATAGTCTCAGATTGTTAAAATCTAAAGGAGTGAAAGAAACATCATCCTCTGGCCAAAGCACTGCAGCTCCACTGGCTAATGACAGGGCTCATCAGTACCAGAAGTGGTGGCAATGACATTTAGCCTTAGCAAGCCTTTGCAAATTATGCAACCAATGAGACTTTCACCAAGCATTTTTTTCAGGGTGGGGTGGCAGTTGCTCCAGTGGGAATCGATGAAACAACCTCACAACAGAATTAAAACATTTTATCTTTCCTGGCTTTTGCTGAGCCAGTTCATATCACTAAGCAGATGGGCTCTCATACAATAGCATGATTGCAAAGGAAAAATCTCTTTCAGTAAGAAACAAGCTGGGGAAAGGAGGAAAATCAGTGGATCTACATCAGGGCGGGCAATTATTTCAGGCGGAGGGCCGCTTACTGGCAAGCTGTTGAGGGCCAAAGGTAGCCGCATCCCTTGACAGGTGCCCCACTCCCTGATCACCATCTTGGAACCAAAAGTCCCACCCCTGCCTCTGGCCACCAGAAGTCCCTCCCCCTTGCTCCCGGAAGTACTTCTTTCAGCAAGGGGGTTTGCCATCTCAGAACCAGAAAAATACCGAATTATATTCTAAAAATCGAACATCTACTACAACATTCATTAATTTGATTTCAAAAAATATTTTTG
Organism: Crocodylus siamensis; assembly: GCF_052110815.1. Classification (NCBI taxonomy): domain Eukaryota; kingdom Metazoa; phylum Chordata; order Crocodylia; family Crocodylidae; genus Crocodylus; species Crocodylus siamensis. The sequence goes on from NC_143403.1 coordinate 53,365,285, forward strand.
GCTGGGATTTACTTGTGTTTGCATAGTGTGCATAGAGGTGATTGCACGATAACTTAACGAGAAGTCTTACTCTTGTATATTGTGGGGGGTATGGGTTGGTGGATATATGTTTGGGATGCTGTGGGTATGTGGGGGAGGGTGTGGGCATGTGTGTGCGGGCTTGTTGGGGGCTGCATAGGTGTAGAGGTGGGTGTGTATGGGGCTAGGGGGTGTGGGGGTGTGTGGATATGTGGGTGGAGGAGCATATGGGGTGTGGGTGGCTATGGTGTTTGTGGGGGGCTGTGTGTAGCAGGGAGGGTAGCTGGGCAGGGTTGTGGCTTGTGTGGAGGGGGGGTGGCTAGAGTGTGTGAGGAGGTGTGGGGTGTGCATGTATGTTTCTTGCCCCCACCCCCTCCACCCTGACTCACTGCCCTGGCACCGTATCCCAGCTACACAGCTGAGACCACAGGGACACAGCAGGAGCTGACCTGGCCTGGCTGGCACCGCACAGAGCCAGTTGAAAATTGCGGGGGCTGCTGCTCAGTCCTGCAGTCCAGCGATGCAGCCAGGAACCATGTGGTGCAGGAACAGCCGGTGGGTGGGCAGAAAAGCAGGGAAATTGAGGCAGCAGGCGGGGGTGATGAGTGGCAGTGAGTGGGTGCGCAGGAGTGCAACAGCTGAGCAGGAGCACAGGGCTTGCACTGGGGCCAGGGCTGGCAGGGGCTCTATGGAGCCCGGCTGGCTTGCTCCTCTCCCTGGTGGTGCAGCCCAGCCCACACTCCTGCCACCCTGCTCTGGGTGTCCACCAGCCCTGGCCCAAGTGTATCAGAGCCCACCCCACACTCCCGCCCAGCTTTTACTGGCATAATCTAACCAATGTGTGCTGATAACCTATACAAAGTTCCATTCCCAGGTGATTAGGAGCATCAGATGTGGAGCCCAACTTCAGATCATAATAAGGTGTCCTAGAAGTAAAAAAAGTTATGTATTTTCCAAGTCTTTGGGTCTGGGCAACATGTGCTGGGGAAGGAACTTTTTGGCAGAAGAGACCTTAGATGATAGTTTTGTGTTTGACTCCTTGTAGCACATGCTCAGACACTGTTGTGCTGGGAGGGACAGGGGGTGGATAACCACACAAAGCTAGCTAGATAGATAACGACAAAGAACAGCACAGAAGACTTAGCATATAAATGCAGTCATAAAAGGCGAGGAAGGCAATAATAATAATCTTAACTAAAGTTTGGAGAAGAGCCCAGTTTAGTGCATACAAATGTTCGACTTCCTACTGTTTGTAAACTCCTGAAAAATCATAAGACTGAATGTGAAACTATGTTAAGGCCAATTGTTTTTTTTTCAGCTGAGTAGAAGTGAGACTCTTCTTGAAACTGCTCTCAATGTTCCAGGCTTACTCAGAGATTACATGGTGAATATTTGGAGCAGACATACTGTGCTTTTGATTTAAAAAAAAATACAGAGATTGAACTCCCACACCAAGTGAACATTAGAACCCATTCTGAACTACAGTGTGGCTATTGTTCCACCACAGTTAGTAGTTATGGCCATTGACTGGCTTTTACTCCGAAGGCATGATCTAAACAGGGGAAAAGGAACCCCTGTGAGTCATTAGCACCAGAGAGCCATTAGTCTGTATCTGAGACCTATCAAACTGGGAGTTCTGGCGGGGGAAAGGACCAGAAAATGCTGCAGCTGTTAGCACAGAGCAAAGAGAATAAGGTTTTTTGTCTGTAAACTCCAGCACCTGCTGAGGGAAGAGACCTGAAACACTACTGAATAGCAGAGACACAAGCAGTAACCCCCCTGCCATCCCTCCACTCCTCAGCACTCTCCTCTTTGCACTGCTTATGAGTGTGGGCAACAAGGGCTGGCTCTCCTGCCGACTTTCCCTGAGACAGACATTGCCATCCTACAAGAGGGTGAGTCACTGAGGCCAAGATGGCCTGCGGCAATCACATGTGCTGCCAACTCCTCTGTGTTCTTGTGATGGCATTCAAACTGAACAAACCTCTCCCGCGAGGCCTGGAGAAGTCCTTGTGCTTGTCACACAATGACCTGTCAGAGATCCTTACCTCTGACTGAGAATTAGACAATAGTCATGCCTAGGATACTCAAAAGGAGTTAAGTGGCCAATTCCTAGTGATGAGTGGGAGTTGGATGCCTAAATGCCCTGGGCAGCTTCAAGTATCTCAGACAGCTTGCTGAAAGACATTAGGCTTGATTCTGATCCCAGTTGAAGGGGCTTGGAAGTACACAAATGAGAAATTGGCCCAACATGTGAGGCTAACTTGCTTCTGCATTGGTACTGATGTATTAAGGGGGACACTTAACTAAAGAAGCACTGCACTGAGTTGATGCCAACTCAACCTGTCTAAAAGCCCTCTAAGCGTAGATGAGAAGTGTGTATTCCTATTCAAAAGCTCCTGTGAAGAACCCACATTGGATGTACTTGGTACCAGCGAACATTAAAGCCCAGTTCCAGCCTAGACCATGTCACGCAGATTTGCCAACAAAGCTCCAGTTCTGCCAGCAAACGTTGAACACTTCCCCACCCCCCACTCCTCAGCAGTAGCACAACAACTCTCTATTCTACTGGAAGAGTTGCACCATCTCAGCCAAGAAGTGTAAGGCTCCTATTGAAGCCCAACAGCTGACAGGGGTAAGTGTAGGTGCTCCTGTGCCTCCTTGCTGGCTGCAGCCCTTTTCATTAGCTGCTACCCTTCCACAGCATGCTTCACACTGGCAGCCAGGTGGAGCTACCAGAAGGACATGGGCACACATAGCTCTGGCAGCTTGAATATAGACAGGAAAAAGATTTCCCCCTCCCCTGCCTCAGCCAACAGGGCTACGGCAGCACACCTCAGATGTGGATGCAGGAGCTGGTTTAAGTCTGGGGGCAGAAAAACATCTGCTGGCAGATCTGTACCCATAACAGTGGGCTCTACCCCAGAGCTCTGCCAATGTAATTAAAGTGACAGCAGCCCTTGTAGCAGAAGCTCAGCTTAAACAGGTAGAGGGGAACTCTCAAGACATTAAATGAGATTCAAAGGGTAGTTAGAAAAATGCCCCTTGATGAAATGTAAATGATGGCCTCCCATCATTAGTGTCACCCTAACTGTCACTGCCAGAGCAAGTTAATGCAGAGCTGATTCTCTCACCTCCTAAATGCATTAGCATTGCCCCTCTGGAGACATGCATTCAAATTTGTCTGGGTTAAACATCAACTGCATTTTATTGCAGTAATGTCACGGCATTTAACTCAGTTCACTTAATATCCATTTGCTTGCTTCCTTTCATGCAGAGTTTCTCAGCCTCCATTTAGACCTAGCTAGTTTTGCTAGCAAGCTTTCCAGGGCTTCCCCATGACAAATCTATATGTAACAAATCTGGGAAAATACTGCATGGAGCTTTTGGGGCAGATTTCTAGAGCAGGTTTTATGCAGCCTTCTTATTTGCAGCAGCCATTAAAACCGTTTAGGTATTTCGGCATCTGCACCCACTGACCAGGTATGTATGTAGCTGAAACCCCATCTACACGATAAAAATGAAGAGTTTAAAACATACTGGATGTGTCTACATGTGCACTGAACTGCACAGTTGTTACCGTGCAGTCATTAAATGACTTAAGCAAGTACTAAATGACTATGCAGTAAGTGACATTCCTGCGCAATCTCAGTGCTGCACAGGTAGTTTCCAACGGTACTGCACAGTAGGGCTGTGCAAAGTTTTGGTCCCTGATTCAATTCAGAGGCTGAATTTCCAAATCTGAAATGAATCAGAGGACCCTTTAATTTCTTCAAATCAAATCAGAACCCTCTGAATCAATTCAGAGTGATTTGGAAATATTTGGCAATTTGGACATAGACGCAGCTTGAAATGTTTTTCCTACTTACCTCTAAGTAGCAGGCGGCTCGTGAATGCGGTGATGCTGGGGTGCATGGAGTGTCCCACAGAAGCACGGGGGGGGGCTCCCCAGCATGCTTGACAGCAGACCTGGAAATGGAGCAGAAGCACTTCCAGTCTACTTCCAGGTCTGCTGGGGAGCACACGGGGGGGGGGCGGGGAGGAGGGTGCTGTACCTTCCACCTCAGTGACTGGTGCCTCCTGGGTCTGCGGGGGGCACCCAGGGTCCCCCTGTGACCGATGGGTGATCCAGGGGGGCCCCTCAGCACACTCTCCAGCAGACCTGCAAGTGGATCTGAAGTACTTCCAGTCCACTGCTGAGCACACAGAGAGCCCCCCACACTCCTGTGGGATGCTCTATCCACCCCAGCATGGCAGCAATCACGAGCTGTACTGGTACATCGAGGTATGTAGAAAAAACTTTTAAAGCTGTGTCTATGTCCAAATTGCTGATTCTCTGAATCAGCATCAAATCTTCAGATTTGGATTCAGCCAAATTAAATAAGGGCCAGTGATCCAAATCAACGAATCAAATCACTGTCCCCAGTTCAGGCCAAATCCAAATTGAATAGGGCCCGCTTTGCACACCCCTACCGCGCAGTAGTGTCAGCATCATGGTTTGTGCCTGCCGACACTACATTGTAGTAGGAATGAGCTAGGGTGATATTGCTTATTGCTATGGTGATTTAATGTCTCGTGCAGATGCGCCCACTGTGAAACAGGGTTGAGACTGAACCATGCTGGAAGTTTATTGCTTGTATGAGTGAGTTATACTCATTAAAAAAATCCATATCAGTACCAAGCCAAAATATAGATTTTAGGAACATGACTATGCTTAAAATTATATCACTGTAATAATACTAGTTAAAGTTTTATGATCTCCTTAGTTTGGGTACAATTATATCAGCATAAATGTACTTATAGAAACATAGGTTTTCCCATACAGGTAGGAAAATAAACTATACCAGTTTATGTAACTTATTTCCTGTAACTGCATCCACCCACAGGGTGTTCCTGATATAATCATTTTGGCTGAAAACAGTCACACCCTTAACCAAAGTAGTTACATAGGTAAAGTTTTTAAGCATAAACCAGGTCTGACAATTATAAACATGTTTTGTTCTGTCCAAAACAGGAAAACTAAATTATACTATGAAATAACCTGGTTGAAATCATGCTTAGAAAGAGTCTAAGTGATTTAAAATTGCACCTGCAAATAAATGCTGCTGATATTGTGCCTTTGGTTATTTACAACTTAAATTTGTGGGGGTAAAACAGGAAGCCACTTTAAAAAAAATCTTGGCCCTTTAAAGTATGGACTCTTATTGTAGCAAGCACTTCAAAGACCCAGCATATAATATATAATCCACTTCACAAACCTCCTTCCTGCTGTGTTATGTTAGTTTAGTGTACCTTAGCAAGCTATAGTATCTATACAATTTCCCAGCTCTTCCTGCTATAATATTGATTTTCTCCCCCAAGAAAATTAACACTTGAGAAGCCTGGTAAAGAACAGAGCTAAATTATTAATCAAAATGAAGTAATGAATTAGAATTGAACACAAATTTGGTTTCTGTCCCAAAGTAAGTGTGATCAGCTGGGTTTTTTTAGGGCAGTAAAGTTTATTTCTAGATCTTCTCAACTGAAGGAAAACTTCTGGGAATTCAGACTCCAGTCCTGTAGTTCCAGTTATAAGATTCCCATCAACTGAAACAATTTAGAAATGCATGATAGATTAAAACAAATGGGATCTGTTTACAAGAAAGATTAGGTCCAGAATGAATAAGACAGCAGATGCACTTAACCTGGGACATCAAAAGAAACCAGCTACATTTCAGACAAGGCAAGAAAAGGTCCACACATAAGACAGTGTTGTGCCACGCTGGCTTGGGAGGTGAAGTGACAAAAGTTTGTTGGATCCTAGGAAAAGCAGAGCTACATCAAGCCGGATGACTCATCCCTCCATGCTCTCCATTGGCTGATAATTAACTCCTCCAAATGAATTAAACTGACAAATATTGGAGCCAAAGAGATATGTTGGTAGATAAGAAATCATCAGTACAGACAAAGCCTTGTTTTCAACTATTATACAGCACCTGAGCCTATTTAGAATCCACCTGCAGAATCTTTTCATGACACCACTTGACAATTTGGGTTTTTTCTATTCCTTGTCTGACATGAATAGTCCCCCATCAGAGCACAAAAAATGTTCATGAAGCAAACAAGGAGAGTTCTCAAGGGCATGTGATCAATGAACTTGCTTTTCTCTTTTAGAGATCTGGGTTGGGATTCAGCATGGAGGTATCTACTCCAGCCCCAAGGAGATGTTGCTCTATATCACAAGGTCACATCAAATTGAAGAGGCCAAAGATTGTGTCACACCACAAACAGAATGAGTACAGACTTACATATTCAGATGCATACAAGCTTATTCACTGCTGAAGTGGGCATTCATAACCAAATGATTTCTTCCCCTCCCCCTCTGCCTGTAAATATTAGTTTCATTTGCTAACAGAAAATCCAAGCTTGCAAAACACAATCCATCTTTGCTGCATCAAGCAAGCACTTTGTGCACATTTGAGCTACCATTAAATGTGCAAGTGAGAGAAACTCAGCTGATAGTTGCACAACGGCCTATCCACAACCAAAGACAAGGTGCACTTTTGTGTCAGACAAGCTCCTGCTGCTTCATAACAGACCCTGAACGTTGAGTGCCTGATTTCTTTTGACTATGCATGGCCCAATAAAGACATAATAATGTAGGGATCCAGGTGAAACTTTTATGCTGTTTACTTATACAAGACACCCAATCACAAATTTGAAGGCCCTTTAGTATAAAATCCATGGTGCAGTATGGCACACCACTGCTCAGTGGTGACAAATGCAAATGAAATAATTTCCTACCATACACACAAAGTCTCTCAAACGTTCCACAGAGAAAGCTGGAAGGGAGCAAATTTAGGCTTTATCAAAGAAATGGAGTCAACAAATTCCAGCCTTGAGGACCCTCCACAGTGAGCATCCTGTCCCTTGATGAATAAAGGGCTGATCCATGACAGAAGTCAATCGTCATGATGCCCTGTGACCAGTGGGGTCCCACAAGGCTCTGTCCTTGGACCCATATTGTTCAACATCTTCATTAATGATGTGGACATTGGAGTCAGAAGCGGACTGGCCAAGTTTGCCATCGATACCAAACTTTGGGGTAAAGCATCCAAAGACCTTTCATTTACCAGAGAAAAAATGGGTGTGTAGAAAAATAGCAAAATGAGCCAAACTTGCTTACCTTTTATACCAGACAGGCCTCCACTGGAATTACAAGCTGCTTGCTTGTCATTTACTGTCAGCTAAAAGCCTACTGCCCTTTGCTAGTATGCAAATGAGAGAAAGCCGCTCCCTCTGATCCAAAGCTCTGGAATCATCCTTCAAGCAGTGCTTTACCTCAACAATCACAAAAGTCAAAATTTGGATTGAAAACACTGGAAATAATGTTTTACATTACTTTTTCCCAGGGGAAAGTTATGAAATAGCTATTTTACAATAGAGATTGCAAACTAACACTAACACAAAACCTCCACTCCTGATAGGATATAAAGCATAAGAACTACCATTTACTGAGTCAGACTATAGGTCCACCTTGCCCAGGATCCTATGTCACAGTGGCAAAGAATGGACACCAAAAGGAAGAGTGAACTGGGTATGACCAGGGCTTTTTCCATGTTCCTCTATCACTTGCAGTCTCTAGCATTTAAGCTCTAGGAAGTTATGCTTCTGAGGCTATATTGCCTAACTCCCATGCTCAATAGATCCTGATGCACCTTTCCTCCAAGAATTTGTCCAATCCCTTTTTGAATCTCACTAAGAAAGCTTCCAGCTGCCACAACATCTGGTGGTAATGAGTTCCACACTTTAATTATACAGGCAGTCCTCAGACTTGCAACGCCATTGGTTCCTGAAAACTGCATCCTAGGTCGAAACGTAACTCGGAACTGATTTTCCCATAGGAAGAATGTTATAAATGGGGGATTGGTTCCAGAACCAAGGCCCGATACCCTATTTTCACCAGAAATAACCCAGAATTTTGTACTCAATTAATTATAGATGAGTAATATTGCTGCGTTAATGTATTTATATTGTAAGTAGCAATCATACTGATTTGGAAGGACTTCTTTGAGGTCACTTTACTGGACTTTTTGAGGGACTCTTGGCTGGAGTCTTCTCAGGAGTCTTGGCTGCAGATTTTTCTGGAGTCTTGTCAGCTTTCTTAAAGAAAGCGTCCAAGGAAGTTTGGACAGATGTTCCCCAAGGAGATGGGTGACACAACGAACTTGTTCACTGGTGTGACGTTGCGTCGGATCAAGCATTGTAAACTTGAAACTGACGTCAGAAAGTTGAAACGGTGTCAGTTTATAAACGTTTATCTTAACTCGAAACGTCTTAAGTCGAGGACTGCCTGTACACTGGGGGCTGGGGTGGTGTGGGCGCTAAGGTACACAGTTGACAGCCCAGAGGTTGAAAGTTCAAGGCCGTAGCAGAAGTGCTCACATCGTGGCCAGTCAGATTCCACCAAAATCTGTGACTTCTGCTAAATACCTTGTCACAAGGACATAAAAAAGGAAGGATTACATGCTGTGTGAAAAGCTTCCTTTTTTTTTTAGCTTTAAATGTACTACCTGCTAGTTTCATTTTGTGACCCCTACTTCTTGTATTGTGAGAGAATAAATAATAAATAACTATTTACTTTTTCTTTGACATTTAGTACTTTGAAAACCATTATCACATCCCCCCTCAAGTGTCTCTTTTCTAAACTGATTAGGTCTCGCATCTTTCATCTCTCCTCATAAGGAAGCCCCTACATACTCACAATCAGCTTTGCTGCCCTTCTCTGTTCCATCTCTAATTCCTTGATATCCTTTTTGATAACAGGGCACAGTACTCACGGTGTGGATGCACCATGGATGTATAGAGGAGTATAATGATACTTCAAGTTTGTTTTCAATTCCACTCTTAATAATCCCTAACATTTTGTTTGCCTTTTTGATGGCTGTTGAGCACCCAGCTGATGTTTTTAGTGGACTGTCCACAGTGACTCCCAGATCTCTTTCCTGTGTGGTAAAGGCTAATACAGAGTGCATGATAGCACAGGTATTGTTAGAATTATTGTTGCTTAGGTGCATCACTTTGTACCTATCTACATCGAATTGCACCTTTCTTTTAGTTGCCTATTCACTCAGATGTGCCAGATCCTTTTGTAGTTCCTCAGAGTCCCGCATTGGTCTTTAGCACTCTGAATACCTTTGTGTCATCCACCATGTATCACTTTGTGTCATCTATCAACATGCCATGGTGATAAAGGATAAAGCCTGATGATAAAGCAGACAGGCAATATAGACAGACAGATGGACAGATCAAGTTCAGAGAGATCCAAGTTTGCCAAAAATCATATTGGAGACTGGCTTGGCAGCCATGTGGACCAAATTAAAGAAAGAAAACCCACAACTTTCCCATTAAAAAGCATCTATCCCTTCAAGTGGTGAAACCAAAGCCATGACACACAGCCAGCTGGAGTAATTATCAACAATTCGTAAATATATATATAAATACACTTAATTTAAAATGTTTACTAACAGCCTTCCGCTGTCCATCCCTTCCCCAGCACCAGGAAACTTTTTAGCACTACCAACACCATCCGATTTCAGACACACTCTCTATTCAAAATGAGTTTTAGAAGTGTTCAGCCAAGCAAGCCAAATCCCAAATTGCTTTATAACACTTATAAACACTCTACATGCCAGGGGCGTGGGCTGAAGATATCAGCAGAGGGATAAAAGCAAAAGTGGCTTCTGAAGGATCAATTTACAGCAGATGAATTAGGAAGGTTGGGGGCACTGCCCCTCGACATTTTTCCCATCCAAATTGAAAATAGTGTAATTTGGCCCATTTTTCAACATTGTTTATCATCACCTCTACTCTATTTGATAGATCAGTCTGATGCTGACACTGGTATAAATCAAAAGTAAAGCCTTTGAAATCAATGGAATCACAGAGATGTACAATGATTAGATGAGAATCTCGTTTACACTCTGCCACATACTTAACTGAACCTTGAATTGCACCTGCCTTTGCAATGGAAAGTGCCCTGGTAAACAGTCGCTACCGTTCTGATTTGAAATTGCGAGAGAGATTCAGATGGGTACAGTGTAATTATCCAAGATGCAGCTTGGCTAGTTAATGAGACTGCATTTTTGTAGCAATCTATCTGAACATCCCAAAATGCATTAGGGATATTAAGGTTAGCATAACAATACCCCATCCCACCTTAAGTGTATTATTATTTCCTCCCTCTTTATCTGAACCACAAAAATAGCTAGCATATCCCTGGGGAAAGAACCTAGAGCTAAGAAGTGCTAGCCCCAAAGAGAAAGAATGATACTTACAACAAACACCCCTTCCACCTAAAATACCCAAGCAATTAAAAAATAAAGAAAAGATTCCCTGAAATCAAACAAGCTAAAAAAGGAAAAGAATATACAATAAATTGTTTTAAAACAGCTTTTCCCAGATTTTTAACCCAAAAGAGAGGCAAGAATCAGAAACTCCATTATTTCCCATTGCTACTGATTGTATAAGAAAGGAACTCAGATGCTGTGGAGGTAGGCAACAGCGTATGACCAAAGGAGAGAGAGAAAAATTGTGTGAGAATTGATAATAAGCATTTTAATTTTAAAAAACACCACTATACCATTACTGACAGTGCTGAGCTGTGCTGGGGAAAGGAATAAAATATAATAGCAAAAAAGGAGTCTCATGTACTGATGTGATTACAAATACATTTAAATTGCCTTGAAATTTACTGGAATTTATTCATTCTTATTATTTTGCCATAATAGAAAAGAGCAAATCTGTGAATGAGTGACAATAAGGCTATAAAAATTCCAGGAAGAAGTATCTTGGGATTAGTTCAAAATCAACAGGCTTGCTTAATTCTGAACTGGAATTGCAATAACAGGTTTTTTGGCGAGGGAGGAAGGGGCATGGATGTTTGTTTTTGAGATTTTTTTTTTTTTTTTTTTTTTACAACTTTAGTCTGAGTGTGAATGCCTCTAAAAACTCCTTTGTCCAAGGTGGGAACTTGTGATTTGAGCCTTTTGAGCAGCTCAGGAAGTTTTCAAGAGTTTTTAAATTGACTTTTTTCCAGTTGCCAATTTAACTATGTTTAGTGATTGTGGTTTTAAAAATAGATGGCGCTGAGTCTAAAGGGAAGCTAGGAGCATTTTCTATAAAACTGAAACAAGCAAGAATAAATAAATAATCTCCACAGAGAAGGAAGGGGTAGATTTTTGTTATTTTTTATTCATAATTTTTGTCTTGCTCAAGATCAATATAAGAATCACATATCCTTGATGCGTGTCTGCTCTGATGAGCTGGAATGAGGAAGTAGGAATTGGGGACTATCCATCTTAAGTTTGGAAAGTGATGTACAAAGTGTCAAAACTGCTGAGGAAATGGTATTAATCACTGTGAAATTGGGGTGATTTGCTCCCTCAGAAATGATGTAGAGCTGGGTGGCAGCAGCACTGTCCAAGGTTGCTGGATTCCACATCATCTGAGCAGCTGTTACCTGGTACTTACAGTCCTGTTGGAAGTCCAAGTCATCTCTGACCTCTAAACTTACAAGATGTATTTTCTCTTCTTGTTAAGAATTGTAAAATAGTAATAAACCCTTCCCCCTATGCTCTGTAGCATCCTTCTTTAAAAGTAATTTACTTTACAACCTGCTTCCCCGAAGGGCAGATAAAACATTAGGCCATCAATGAGCTACCCAAGTTGACACCACAAATCCATATTTGGCTTTTTGAATCCAGGAAAGAAGTTAGAGTCCCTTACTCTAACTTCCAAACATTCCCTTTCCCTAATGTGATTTAAATGCCACATGCTTTCACTGCAACAGGCAGTATCTTCAGGACTGAACCCAAGTAGGTAATAGGAGTAGATTCAGCTTATCTTTTGCTAATATCCTCCTCTGCTGGCCTCTCACTTTGAAACAGAGCATCTCAGCCACAGGACATGCCATTTCCACATTTTAATAATTTCAAATAATCTCAGAATATAAATCCAGAAAGAAGAAATACGTCAGGTTTTCTCCCCTTTGAGGTCACCCTATGATAATAATGTTGCATCTGTATACAAAGAGATAGTCTCCCAATGATTGTGTTACGAAGACCTTCACTAGAACTGGCACTTTCCCCCAAGTAATGTTACAATGGGAAGCCGCGCTATAATTCTATACAGGTCAAGTTCAGAAATCGAACAGTAAAATAGAAATTTGTGTCAGTTTCCCAACAGGAATGGAATACAAGCCAAACCCTTAGAAACTGATGATTTGGGCAGCAGCTTCTCTTAGAGAGTCCACAATTCCTACCTCATGAAGGCATAAAGCCAAACACATGACTTTGCCGCTTGCAATACAAAATATTAATTAAAATAACCCACACAGCTATTCTTCTATCCTAATGTCATGTCAGGGTTTTCCAAGGTAAAGGGTACTCGTTTACTTTTTGTGCTTAAGTATTAGCCTCGGATTCAGATCCTCTTAGATTCCCAATTGTGCCCCAGAAAGTTTGCATGACCCAAAAGCTATGTCTGCAAAGCAAAACAAAGACATTACTGCAGCATGTCAGCTTTACTCCATCAACAGCAGGCCACAGTGAAGAGACAGAGGCATGGACTTCAGTAGGCACTGCAGTACAAGTCTGCTGGAGACTCTGGTTAGTGATTTAAGAGGCTATTGCATGCCCATCCCTCAATTAATGCTGACCTAGCTAGATTTACATATGCTGCAATCACACTGCAATGTAGAAAGAGCCTTGGTTTTTGTACTTCAGTTCTCCACCTGCAAAATGGGGAGAATAGCTGCTTCCTCCCAATCTTTCTGCCTCTCATACTTAGCAGAGACTCAATCTTACCATCCACTAGAAGCTCCAAACTTGGTTGGAGCATGGTAAAGTGGTAAATCATTTCAGGCATGTCTGCACTGCAACTTTAGTTAATTGTAACATCAAGGACACAAGCCTTGATTCTCCTTGATTGATCCTTTACACTAGCTTTGCAGCAGTGTAACTCCACTAACTTCAGAGCTGTTGTTCCTGACTTACATGGGTCTAAATGAGTAGATCCAAACCCACAGATCCGCATGAGCTCTACAGGTCTTTGTAATGGGGAAGTACTCGATCATGGATCCTTTATACATACAAGTCTCCCAACAGCAGCAGAAACAAAGCCTATTATATACAGTAGAAATAGTTTCTCTGTTTTTTGTCTTGTACCAGCATGTCTTATACTACTATGTTCAGCTCCACATGACGGACAGAAGCATTATAATCTCCAGCACTCCCAGTCATGGGCTACAGATTTCAGTCAGTCATGGAATCCTTCCCATTAAGCAGCTTCAGGAGGAACGAGGTTGCTGGAAAATCCCTCTTTTCTTTGTGTTCTTGGGAGGCAGAACATCCCCTCCTTTCCTTGAAATCCACAGTAGAAGGCAGATTCCACGGCAGCGATGACCCTGGCACTGACAGGCCATCCCCTCAATGGAAGCTGTCCTCTGCTGTGGATTCTGTCCAACACTGCTGCACGAATATACCTATGGACTTAGCAGTGCTCTACAGTATCACCAGGCCAGGCTGCTTCAAACACTGAGCTTTTAGCACAGTGGAGACCTCTGCACACTCCCTTACCACACAGTGGAACAATATTGCCCTTCAGCAGAAGCACTTGATACCAGGAGAGTCAACATGGAACCACTTACCTGCAAACTTCTCAGTTGGTTTTTAGTTTTATTTTTTCTGCTTCTCTTTTTAGCTCCTTTCAAAATTACATTTCTTCTTCCCCTGATGCCTTCTGTGGTTTCCATTTCACAAACTATAATATTTTTCTCTAGGATCTCAAGAGAAAGCTAACCTTTGGGTACCTTGTCATTCTTACTTAGCCATCACTGTAATGAGAAACCATGACAGTTTCACAGAGGGTAGCATATGGAAAGATGTACAGCTATACAGCAAAAAGTGTTAAGTGAAAAGTCTGTGAAACAAGGCAAGTGCTAGCTGGGGATGCTAGCCATATAACTCCAAAGTAAGGCCTTGATTTTGCTACCATTTTTCTTATGGGAGAAATTCAAGGGGACTAGTCACATGAATCAACTGTGTAAATGTCTGCAATATCACAGCAGAAATAAATAATTGTATGCATTTTAAATCAACATACTCATTATAATGTCTAATCAGCTTTGCAGATTTGCCAGGTATGGCAGATTCCTATGCTGGAAGTAACTTACAGGTGCCATCACACTTGAAACTTTCCTGTTCAGGACCCACCAAAGCAATTTCGGTGGTGAAGCAGGAGTTCAATTAAAGCTAACTGTAACATTTCCAGCTTCAACAAAGGCAAAGAGCTACTGGTAAACCTGGGCAACAGCTCGGCTCATTTTACACAGAGGTGTCTTTTCAGGGAAATTAGTGCAAAGAAATAGAACAGCTCTAAAGACTATTACTCTTCTTGTCCTTCCTTCACTATCTGCACAACTTGCCTAGCCCTACTTGATGAAAATGTCATTCTTTGATGGATATTATTTAAAGCAGCAGGATTTTCTTTCCTGAACTTTCAACAGCTGGCATGCAAGATAGCTAGAGGAGAGTCATCCAACTTGAAGGGGGGAGGGAGGGGCAGGAGCAGATCAGCTTCTCCAAAAAGTGGCTACAATTCCATCGGGGCTTTAGAAGAAACAAGTTATTTAGGAGAAGCAAACTCAATGCATTTTTATTTCAAGGAACTTCTCCCATTTGGTGATACCATCAGAGGAAACAAGCTATTCCCTTGCCACTCTGGAAACAACTAAGATACAGGTGAATCGAAAAACAGCAACAGTCCCAAATGGCTTATCTAAACCTCCTGTTGCAAACAAGTCAACCGAGAATACCTGACGCTCCATGTTGCTCTTGCTCCCTTTTGAAAAGAAGTGCTTATAATTGGCTTGGCAAGGGCTTGCTATACATATGGGGATGTGGAAAGCAGTGTTGACCCCTTCCTTCCCTTTGAAGGCACCTAATATATTCTCTGCTCCATCAGTCTATCAGTCTTTTGAACTTCAGGAAGGAGGAGGGAAAAAAAGAATTTTCTTTTGAAGAGACAGAAAAAACAAACCTTTTGATTAAAAATATGGCTTAGCTGGAACTCATCTCCACCTCAGAGTGAGCAAAAAATAAAGCAGCCTAACAAGTTGTCCCTTACTACTTCATCTTCAGACAGGTACTAAGGGAAACAAATCTGAGCAGGCACGAGTAAATGGGAATGTTGGGGAATGGAGTATTTTGCCCTAAGTACAACTATGCATAAGGAGTTCCCCGAAAACTCCCCCTGTACTCCACCTGTTAATGTATTCCATCCCCATAAACCAACAATCTTCTTACCTCCTAGGATGATCTTTGCATCAAGGGAGCTTGGAGATAAGGAACCACTTTGAAGGCAGATGTAATCAACAGTCAGTTGATTAAAGGTTAACAGCAACTCTGACCTAGTCTGAGGAAGATTTTTTTGATGATCCCTTTCACCGGAGCACTTAAGTATGCACTTAACTTTAAACACATACATAAGTCTATCCCTATCCAGTAAAGTGCTTAGCTTCTACTGTGTGCCTAAGTCCCAATGACTTAATGCTTTGCTGAACTGTAAGTTAGGTGACAGCCTGCAATGTGAAGAATTTTTTTTTTTTAGAACTTGAAAGTAAAAGTGAAAAATAAGAAAGTAAACTCTCTTGAATATTTCCCCTGAAGCTTCTGAATCAAACAGCATTATGTTAATGCATGCTGCTAACAAGAAAGTGAATAACTGGATTGACCATCTAAATGGAGTAAATACATGGAGCACTAGAGTATCATAAGCTGGTTAATTGTCATGTCTCACTGCGCAAAACAAGGGCAAACCTTCAATAGCATCAGGCAAGTATTGAGATTACTTTCAGACACGTTTTGTCAGTGGCTGTCCTACAGCATTTAGGCTGTATTAAAGCAAAGCACAGTAGTGATGCCATAGGGAAGGATATGCCAGCATTACTCTGCCTCCATTGTTGGGGGTTATTATATTGTCTGCTTCCAAACCACTTCAGAGGTCAGGAATTTTATATGCAATGGTGCAAGTGTTGAGTGTACATATATGGATATTCAAATAATAAAATATACAATTGACCATAATGCAGTCCACTTCCAAAACAGAAACCCACTGTAGCCTGGTGGTTACAGTACTGACTTCGAGGGTATGAATGCTGAACTTAGTCTCTCACCTTCCAGGCTAGTGCCTTAACCACCAGGCTCTACTCAAATAAACCCTCCTGAATGGGAAAAGTTCAGGTTTAATTAAAAAAAAAGGGGAGGGGGAGGGGGACTTTTAGCATAATCCCATTTTCACAAAAACATTCAAAAGGTTTTGTCTCAAATTTATCCAATACATTTTGAAACATCAAATGCTGCGGCAAAACAGAATTGAATCCTTCAGGACAGCTCTACAGTCCAGGAACTCATCAATTTGGGACTCTGAACAAGCAAGAGGAACAAAAAGTTCCAGGGAAGTGGACATAGGTAGAGTTCTTCCCACTTAATTACCCAGGTATAGCTAGCCTGAGTACCATGGCAGAGCTGAGAGGCTGTGTTACTCAAGGATGTCCCACAGCAAGTGAGGACTCCTGCCATTTGGAAGTTTCACATGTTAAAGCCACTGTCTTAAATTGGATCTAGAAGGCAGTACAAATCGTAGAGAAGAGCTGTAGTACAGTCTTAGCAAGAAAAAGTATTATGTAGCTGTCTACTGGATAGCCCCACCGAACCCTAAGCCAGCACGGTTATCTGTAGTCTTTGATCTTTAACAAGCAATCACTTTTTTCCCTCCAGGGAAAAACGTTGTAAAGAATGGGTCAAAGAAGCAATATGGGGACACCTTTCACAATACTCATCTGTCCAGCTCAGAGGGAAGGACATGAGCAATGGGTACCCCTAGCAGCCTGAGACTTGCCTTCTCTTTGCCAAATCATGAATCTCTGAGTTTACGGAATGAAAGAAATCCCTGAAGAGGAGCAAGGGACAGAGCAGGAATAGGACGCACAAGAACACTGTGCCAAGACTGCTTTTCACTGCCACATCTTCAGATTACATGCCTGAAAGGAAGGTCCTCACTGATAACAGGAGTTACTTTCCTGTTCCAACTGTACCACATGATACTACTGAGGAAGGCTTTAATATTTGTTTCTAGCCTCAATCCCTACAACACTTCCTCAACAACTAATGGTATTTCAAGTCACTTGTTTCACCACCCTACCCAACCCCACAATCTGCTAAGATGTAATGCTGTCTCTCAATGGAAGATGCATGCTCACTTAATGTATATATTAAAACACATATTGATGTTTCTGTTGCCAGTCATTATCAAGATTTATTCATCCTCATGGCCTTCCTACTGATTGAGGAAAAGTGTATTCCCACAGGTCAATCAATCGTGATCCAGCCAGTAGCAGAAAGTCAATATCTATTTAGTATATGATTTATGGGCTTCATTATTTTAAATGCTATTAAAAGGGGAACAGAGCAAAAAGTAAAAAGAGAAAAGCAACTAAAGTCCAAAAAGAAGATGATCACTTAACTCCAAACCCAAACATTAGAAGCATCCAAAAGCAACAAGATTAGTGCAGGCCAACACCTTATCGCTCCTGGTTGCCGATACCAAGACAAGTACGAAGAATGAATAGGACAAACCAAACTTTCCATTTTTTCATACTGCAAGTCTTTCTGAGTTAATTCCATTCCACTGGTAGGCTTTCTGCCTGCTAAGAGAAGTAGTTTGGGGAAAATGGGTGCAGAACAAACTAACGGCTCCAGGGAGGACCCACGAACCAGAACAAATGGTTTCTATTCTGGGCCGTCTCTGACTCATTCTGGATGTGTTACTTAACCTGCGTGTGCCTTCTCAGGACTGCTGAGAAGAATAACTGAAAAGTACTTTGAGATCCTTGGGTGAACAGCACCAAGGGGGGCAAATATTTTATTAACCAAGGAAAAATCAAATATACAGAAGAAACCTTTGAGCTGATCTGCCTTATTCAGCACAGCAACCTAGTCTTTGCAAACAGCAGATACAGAACTGGACCCACTGCTTCTTCTTACCCTCCTTTCTAATGGGAATCCCACACTGACCCTGTAAGGCATCCATGCAGGGAAAGTAATACAAGATGGTTTGAAATGTTTAAAAGGTAATGCAATATTCTATATACATTCGTCCCCCACCTTTTGTAATATGTCAAATAAGCCTCCCATCTCCATCTCATTGGACACAGATTTACAAGCCACTGAGTCACTGTAAATGTCAGCAGATTTGGCATAGAGAAAGGCTCTGAAGCACTGAGCATGTAAAGTCTTTGTCAAGAGTTTCCACATGGTACAGTGCTTGGTTTGAGAGATCTGGATCAAGAAATCAGGAAGGATTTCCTCCCATGCCTGTGGTGTGACAAGCTAGCAGATTGTGTCACATGTTGGATAGTGGCACCTCCGCTGCCTGGGGCCATCTCCACCCCCTGCTTTGTGTAGCCTGTCACCCATTGGGGAAGGCCAATGTGCCAATCCATTCTCTACTAGCTATAGCAGCCTTTGGGCCTTTCCACCTTGTCTCATCCTAAAGGGAAAAGGTGCTGCAGGGAAATACCTTTCCAGGAATGACCTGGCACCATATGTGAGCTGAGCTGTGAGGGGAAAAATGTTCCCTCTTCATGAAAGGCTGGGGAACAGAAGAGAAAGGACAGGAAAGGAAAAAGACTGCAAGAAAATGGAAAATGCATAGGTAGAACAAGAGCCTGAATACAAAGACAACTAGAAGAATCAAAACTGACAGAAAAGAAATTAATACCGCAGCCTGATAGGAATAAGATTACAGAAGAGCAACAAGAAACTTGTCCAGCTGTTGATGGGACTCACTTCTGAAGGAAAAGCTAAATGTCTATGTCTAAAACTATCAGCGTGGTACAAGGGGCTGTAATAGGAATCATGGGATTATACTGAAAGAAAGTTTGAGCTTGACCAACAAAAAAACTTGAATGGACATTTTAGGGCACCCTCCTTCTGGTGACCCTTTTCACAAAATCACCACCATCCTGACTGATAGGGGCATATGAGCCACCATTTTCATTGAACCAAAGCCATTCTAGGAATCAGCCCTTTCCCTCTGAGTTGGTCTAATTACAAGCAATAGAGAGAGGAAGTGGGGCACAGAAGAGCTAATAAAAACAGGTAATTTGGGGACAGCTTGACTGTGGAATACTTGTGCTCAAGATCTGCATGTTAAAAGGGAGCTCTGAATGGACTGCAGTGAAAGGCAGGCAAGGAGGTGAGCAGTGGGTTCAAATCTCATACCTGGAAGTTCAGCAGAGGTTCCTGGGTTGAGCTGGGCTGCCACTGCAGGTGTTCTTTGGGACTGAGGTTTAAGGCAACCTTAAGTTAAGGTTGACTTTAATTATCAGTGGAGAGAGAGTCAAAATCTCTATGAAGATTAAAGCATGTAAGTCAAGTGTAGAACTCATAGCCACCAGAAGCTGTGGAAGCTGACAGCTTAGCTGAATTCCAAAAAAGTGATTGGACAAATTCTTGGAGGAAAAGTGCATCAGTGTCTATTGAGCATGGCACTTTGGGATACAGGCTCTGAATCAGAACTTCCTAGACCTTAAACGCTGGAGGCTGCAAGTGAGAGAGGAACAGTGGGGAAAAACCCTGGTCATACCCAGTTCACTATCTTTCAGCATCCACTCTCTTCCCCTTGACACAGGATAATGGACAAGATGAACCTATGGTCTGACTCAGTAAATGGCAATTCTTATGTTCTTAAGAAGGGGTGGGCAAAATACAGCCTGCCAGGCTATTCTATCTGGCCTGTGGGGCTCCTAAACATTTAGAAAATGTATATTTATCTGCTCCTGGCCGCCTATCAAAGATGACAGGGGCAGTAGGACCCAGGGGGAGCTGGCAGGAGCCAGTAATAAGGCCATCCTGACCTTGCCCCCCCCAACCTCCCCCAAGTGGACATCTCTGCCTGCCACAGCCTTCGAGCTGCTCCAGCACTACGTGGCTGCATGGCCGGACCGCAGAACCACACCAGTACCCCGGGGCCAGGAGCAGGAAGGAGGGTGTGTGTCCATGCAAGGAGGAAGGAGGGGAGGGAGGGGGAGAGAGGGAGAGAGAGTGTGTATGGGGGCTGGGAGTGAGAAACTGTGTGTGTGTGTGTGTGTGTATGCGCGCACACACGTGTGTGCACACGTGTGTGGAGTGAGGGAGGAAGACAGAGAGTATGCGTATGTGCGTGTGTTCATAGGGCGAGTCCCACAAGCACACCCCATCATACACATGCACCTACATCCCCTTCACATTGCCATACATGCAGACACCTACACCCACACACCGTCCCCCTACACACAGCCACCCATACCCCACATATCCACACACAACCACATGCTCCCTCACCCCACACTCACCTATCTCCACGTTTCCCACCCCGCCACAATATACAAGAGTAAGACTTCATTTTAAGCTATTGTGTAATCAACTCTGTGTACACTACGCAAACACATGCAAACCAGGATAAAATATTTTTTGAAATCAAATTAATGAATGTTGTAGATGTTCAATTTTTAGAATGTAAATTGGTATTTTTCTGGTTCTGAGATGGCAAAACCCCTTGCTGAAAGGAGTTTTTCAGGGGCAAGGGGAGGGACTTCTCGTGGCAAAGGTTGGGGGTTAGGGGGCAGGACTTCTGGTGACCAGGGGGCAGGGCACCTGTCACAGGATGAGGCTAACTACGCAGCCATCAACAGCTTGCCAAAAAACTCAGTAAGCAGCCCTCCCCGCAAGATAATTGCCCGCCCCTGTTCTTAAGGATACAGCACCACTAAGGTGCACCCATCAAGAGAGAAGAGAACATTAGCCAAAGAAATCATGGACATGAAATGTAGTGGGGTAGGGGGAGGCAAGATTGCTGGAATAAGCCTTTGGTCTTTGAATTCTATTCTGTCCTACACAGGTTTCTTTACTGTGCTTATCACCATCATATCTGAACACCTTCCATTAAGCATCATGTCTGACTGTTGAATGACAGCAATTAAATTCCTTTCTTTGAAAGACCTCCTGCTTTTTTTGAAGATATTGTCTGAAGAACTCATGTAAATTGCTTGGTACCCAGGAAGATAACAGGAAAGGACCAAGAAAAAAAACCCTGATACGTGGAACTTTAGCTGCAGGGAATCAAAGTACCAGGTTCTGCATACATGGACTATCAAGTCAAACCCTTCGACTAGAGGTGCACCGATATATTGGTCGGATGTCAGATTGGCACCGATATAAAGAAAACAGACTGTATCGGAAATTGGCTTAATGTAGCCGATAAATGTCCTGTGCATGTGCATAGCCACAGTGCAGCATGTATGCAGTGAGGAGCACAGCCCAACAGCGTGGAAAGCTGCATGCAGCTGATAAGTCTGTTGTGGTGAAAGGGGTGGGGGGGAGGGAAGGGGCTTGGGGGCGCAGATCAAGGGCCCTGCAGTGAGGGAGGGAGTGGAGCTGAGGCTGGCACCACTCAGCCAGGGTGGGGCAGGTACATGACGGAGTTGTGGCTTGTCTGGGGGGCAGGGGCAGCTCCCACCACTTCATGCACCCCAGGAGGTGGCAGGGTGGAGCTGTGTGACCCCAGATCTGCACAGGGCAGGGCAACTCCGGGATGGGGCCGGGGCTGTGCCAGGCTCTTCCTGGTGGGGGCTGGACTGGGCTGCATTTGGGGTGGGGCGAGCAATGGCATCGAGAGGCAGGTTTGGGGGCTACAGCAAATTTTGGGGTGGCTGCAGACCCCCCATAACCCTCTACCAGTGCTGCTGCTGCATGCCCAGAGCGCAGCCCAGCCCAGCCCTTGGTAGGAAGAGCCCAGAGCAGCCCCAGCCCCAGCCCACAGTGGCAGCGCACCCTGCCCTGTGCAGATCTGGGGGCACTTGCTCCTGGTAAGCATGCAGTGGCAGAAGCCCTCTCCCCCCACCGGATGAGCCGCTTGCAGCTCTGTACTATGCCCTGCGAAACCGAACCCCTGCCCCAATCCCTCCCCCTCACCACAGGGGCCTTGATCCGCCCCCCCCCACGCCTTCCCTTCCACCACAACAGACTTACCAGCTGGACACTGCTCTTCAAGCTGCCAGGCTGCATATCAGAAATGGGATTGGTATCAGCTAATACATGCCTCCTTAAAAACCAGATATTGGTACTGGCCCCAAAAATCTCTATTGGTGCACTGCTACCTTCCACCCTTAGAAACATAATTTAAATGGTGAAATATGCTTCTAAAATCATACTGGAACATAGGAACAGAAGGAACTTCCTGGGATACTGATTCCAATTCCCTGCTTTCACAGGCAATAATGAAAGATGACCCCACAATTCAACTGTGCCAGTCTAAAGTAATGTATTAAACCCAAAGCTACTCTTCTTTGGTAGCATAGACACTGGGGTGAGTGGCTAGAAGCCAAGAGGTGGAGAGTTTGAGGCCACAGCAGAAGCACTCATGGAGTGGCCATGTCAGATTCCAGTGAATCTGCAAATTTTACTAAATACCTTGCCACAAGGACACAAGAAAGGAAAGGAATCCCAGAGCTTACCCCTCACCTCTCTCCAGCATGCACATACTTTTCAATTTTGGACCACTTTACCCATTTGCTCATCCCAGGAAAGGAACCATTTTGGTTGACATGACATGACAAATTTAATCTAGCCCAGGACAAAAAAAATTAATTCCTGAAACCCTTGTCAAAAGTACCACTTCTCTATTTTAGATTGACCCTAACCATAGGTGGTTGTAGATTTTTAAAAAGGGGGGTGGAAATGGTGGGGTGTACCATCACATATGAAAAAAACACAACACATTTTTCTCAAGTTAAAAATAAATTAAAAGCTGGGGGCCTAGGGCTGTATTATTTAGTTTAAAATTGAGGCAAAAACAAATATAACAGCACTGGAATGAATTAAAAACAATCTACAAGGCTGTGAAACAGGAGCTTCATTGCCAGGAGCAGCTAACAGACAGCAGAATTGCAGAACAAAGGTAGCTTGACTGGTGGAGCATCAAGACCATTAAAAATAAGATAGGGTCCTTAACACCTGTGGAATGAAGAATTCAGAAGAGTAAATTACAACAAGTCATGAAGCTAAATGACTCCATCAGAACTGCCTGACTAGAAGTATCACTGCCACTGCCAGGCAATTGGTTTTAAACTTTGGATTTTTGGGGTTAGGCCTCCTCACCCAAATGACAGCATATAGCAAGAAAAAAAGTTAATCCTGGTTACCACCTAGCCATAGAGTGCAATAAAATTAGATGAGAGCCCACTGGAAATGTTTATGAGATATTCTTTCCATTATTTGTTCTCTCACATTGGCTTCTAATGTGTGACTTAAAATAATTTTCGTGTCATTAAAACAGGTTTGCTTTGCCATGAGGGAAGAACATATGAAAACACTCTTTTCATCTCTAGAGGCTTGCCTGATAAAGTCACCTTGGAGACGACATGGGTTTTCTGGCATTTCTATGATGCATCCCTAATTAATTGGTAAACAGAAGTACCTAAGAGTAAGATCTTTGATTGCGAATGGCTTCTCTGAATTGACTGCCATCTTCTACAGAGAGAGACATCATTTGTGATGAAGATAAACATGGGAGCCGAGTCTAAGAGAATGTAAACTAACTCCCATCCTTCAAGTCTAATAGAAAAGGGTCATATTCAATATTGCATCAAAATGTTTTATGTTTATATTTCCTTCTATGATTAGTTCATCAACATTACTCCAGGGACCAGGAGAGCAACTTGTTTACAGTTTCTTCCAGGCTTCCCTTCCAGAGACGCATTTGTGGGTGCCAAAGTTAGAGACAATCTTTAGAAAATTCTAGGACACAGCTATCATTTTTAAGGGAGTTACTTTCAAAATACAGTTCATAGGTCAAGTGCTTCTCACTATGTGCAGCTTGCCACCAAAGGGCTGAGCAAAATGCTCTACTTCTAGGCTAGGATTTTTAAAGCATCTGAAGGGATCTGGGTATTTTACACCCTTTGAAAACCCCTGCTGGAGTACTAGGCTGGGAGTGAGGATTCCTTTTCCCACTTACTCTTTGCTTTTGGGCAACTCATTTCACCTCTCCATACCTCATCTTTCCATCTAGAAACAGGATGATACTCCTGCTGTGCTGCTAATTTGACAACATTTCATGGGAGTTTCATCTTCTATTTCATGGGGCTTCTCTCAAATATTCCAAAAACTTCTTCTGGTAAAAGCCACTATCTAAACACTATTTTTAATGCTATTTTGAATTTCCAAAGCTTCTCATTGCTTTTCAGTGCTCTTGTTGATATTCTTTGAGCAAAATATAATCAGAGGCCCACCAGACTGATCCATATTTTTACCTGAAGAGTTTAAAGCTTACATTTTTATCTCTCAAGACCTACATTTAGGGTTCCAAATCCTTGGAGGCAATGGGTTCCTGCCATTCCCTCAGAAGTAAGTGGGGGTTGGAAATGCTTGGAAACCTTGCCCCAGATTTAATCTTTTTTATATTTAACACCTGGCAAGCTTGTTCTTACCCTATAGCCCTTTTCAAATCTCTGCATAAATGTGAAAGACTATTGTACACAAACATCCCAATATCTTGAATACTTGTATCTGAGATAAAGATTTGAAAAGGGATCAATAAATATTAAAGCGTTCTCTTTTTCCTAACTTTGTCCTTAATCCCTATAAGCCCCAGGATCCCTTTTCTCCCTTAAACTCTTACTGAGTCATTATCAGGGATCTGGGTTTTCCATTTGTGAAAGAAAAATGAAGCAAAACCAGGATTTTCTCCTTCTAAGGAGAAAAGCCCAGATTTTCTCCATTAAAGGAGAAAAATGTGAGTTAAGGAGGGTTTCACCTTGCAGGCTAGCAGAGTTCCAGCCTGCAAGGGGCTGCAGGGAATAGGGAGAGGACAGTCAGGCAGGGGGTGCCATGTGCATGGACACACATACACATGGCCACCAGGCAGCCTGGAGAGCAGCTCCCACAGGTAAGTCTGGGCAAAGGGGAGGGAATGGGGAGACATGAGGCCATTATAGTGAGGGAGGGAGTTGGGCAGGGCTGGGGCTGCCCAGCCTGGGCAGTGCATG
This sequence comes from Crocodylus siamensis, assembly GCF_052110815.1. NCBI lineage: Eukaryota > Metazoa > Chordata > Crocodylia > Crocodylidae > Crocodylus > Crocodylus siamensis. Next base: position 53,390,429 of record NC_143403.1, read on the forward strand.
GGACTTGGAGCCCAGGGGCCAGGAAGGGAGCAGGACAGTGCTGCGGGCAAGCTCATCTGCGGGTGGGGAGGGACTAGTTCCCTGCCACTGTATGCACTCCTGGGAGGGGACATGGGGGGCATGTGTGCCCAGATATGTACACGGGGTGGGTGTGGGCTGCCGGCTGTGGGCTCAAGCTACTTGCCCTGCTGTCCTCCTAGGTCCTCCATGGCTCAGTGGGCAGGACCCACTTTGACAGGGGAAGCTCAGTACCGCCGCTGAAAGCCTCACACTGCCATAGTGAAGTGCCCCTTGCCTGCCTGGCAGCAGCAGGGGCACAGCCCCACACTGCCACTCCCACTGCCAGGTGCAGGGGGCACCTTGCCATGGCAGCGCAGGGCTCACAGCAATGGCACCGAGCTTCCCTGCCTGACCCTGCCATGCCAGGTCCTGCCCACTGGGCCATGGAGGCCTTCCGGGGAGGGGCAGCAGGGTGGGGAGCCCCGAGCTTGCAGCCTGCACCCCAGCCCCTCCACACTCTGCTCTCCGCTGGAGCCACAACAGCCACTGCCACCTGTGGGCAGCAGCCGGGGTTTGGGCACTGCTGCAGGGGCAGGAGGCTGTGGACCTGGGTCCATGGCCCTGTAGTCTTGGCAGCTGGCCCCTCCTGGAAGGTTGGAGTCCTGTGGGTAGGGAGTGAGGGGCAGGGGCACTGTCACATCAGAGCTGCCCAGCACCACAAAGCGGGGGGGAGCTGCAGCTGCAGTTGGACCCATGTCCTGGTGAGCAAAGGGGGCAGGGAGAGCTCCGATTTTCTGTGATAAAAAACCCAAAATCAAACACCAAATTTTACAGGTATTTAGAATCTAAGTTACTAAAGTGACTGAGGCACTGGTAGGCTGCCAAACTGCTTGGAATTGTAAATATATCAATAAAACATTGTGCCAACTGACACCTATGTACATATAGTGGTGTTTCATTTTAATTGCAGATTTTGTGGGTTTTAATCAGATAATTTAATCACGGGGCAGGTGGTCAGACATGATGATCCTTCGGGGTCCCTTCCAACTCTACAATCTATGAATTTGTGGTGTTTTTTTTAATCAGAGAATTTGCAATTTTTAAATAGAGAAAACCAGGATCCCTGGTCATTTATAGAATAGCAACATCATCAGGATAAAATGGTGAAAACTGACCATCCATTAATTAGCCTTTTTCATACCTCTGTGAGACAGATAAGCATTGGCAGACACACTGTATGGGTGCTGAGGAGGCAAAGTGACCTGCCTGAGATCACCCATGAGGTGGTCAGTGGCAGATTGGGGTTGAACCTCCAACAGCCAGCACCAGCTCCTGTGCTCCCCCATCCTGCTATCACTACTGGACAAACACAGAATCATAGAAAGAAAGACTGGAAAGGACCTATAAGAACGCCAAGACCAGTCCCCTGCCATGGGCAGGTGGTACTTGGGCTCAAACGAGCTCAACAAGGTATTTGTCCAGCCTCCTCTTAAAGACCATCAGAGACGGTAACAGAAGGAAAAGATTTCTCAACGTCAAAAACAACTGATCCAGGCTGTTAAAGAAGTCTCTTCTTTCAGCCCACTTATTTTGTAACAAGAGATTCTGAGTACCTAGCCTCTTGCAGAAAGGTCCTTCAGAAGAGCAAAGAAACCTGCAACCCTGAGCTTCAAAATATATTTTCCATATCTTTACATTAGATATGGTGAAGGTTCTTCCTACCCAGATGAAGGACCCGGCATTTGTCCCTGTTGAACTTAATCTGGTTTTCTTCAGCCCATAGGACGAGCCTGTCAAGATCTTCCTGAATCCTTGACCTGTTCTCTGATGTGCCCACTTGTCCCCACAGTTTGGTATCATCTGCAAACTTAATCATCGCACTTTTCACTCCTTTGTTCATGTAATTAATAAAGATATTAAAGAGCACATTCCCAAGCACTGATTCCTGGGGTACACCACTGAAAATGCCTTTCTGGGATGAGGCCACCCCATCAATTAAGACCAGCTGGGTTCAGCTGCTGAGCCAGTTCCCAACCCCCTCACTGTAGCCTGGTCTAGGCCAGTACTCTCCAACTTAACTGAGAGGATTTCATAGGAACCAGTATCAAAGGCCTTGCTGAAATCTAGGTAGATGACATCCACCTCCTGTCCCATGTCCAGGTGGTTAGTTACCTGTTCATAAAAGGACACCAGGTTTGTTAGGCATGACCTCCCCTCTACAAAGCCATGCTGGTTGCTTCTCAGTACCCAAGAAGATGCAACTTGTGGATGATGTCCTCCTTGACAATTTTTTCAAAGATCTTCCCCAGGACCAAAGTCAGACTGACCAGTCTATAGTTGCAAAGGTCATTCCTCTTTCCTTTTTTAAAGACAGGTACCACGCTCACCTTCTCATCATTAGGGACAACTCCTGAGTTCCACGATTCCTTGAACAGCCTCACCAAAGGCACTGCTATGAGCTCGGCCAGTTCCTTCAGCACTATTGGGTGAAGGTCATCTGGACTAGCTGACTTGAAAGCGTCCAGTTGATCTAAGAATATCTTCACCTGTTCTGGACTGATTTTATGAGGACTGCTGTCATTGCCATATTCACTGTGCCCCTGGTCTGGTGACCAGTTCTTGCCTGGGTTCAGGAATACTGATGCAAAGTAATTGTTGAGGAGCTTTGCCTTTTCACGGGAGTCAACTGTGAGCTTCCCCTCCATGTTCCATAGGGGTGCCACAATGGAGCTTGATTTTTTTCTTGCTCCCTATGTACCTATAGAAGGATTTTTTGTTATCTTTAGTTTCAGGCACCAGCTTTAATTCCGGTTGCCAGCTTGACATACCCTGGTTTTCCTTGTGTTGTGTCTGCAGATCCTGGCCGCATGAGTGTACCATGGATCCTGAACCATTTTTTCCATTGGAAGTACACTTCTTTTTTCTTTTTGAGAAGTTCCCTAATGTCTCTGTTGAGTCAGACAGGTCTGTTGGCCCCTCTCCCTCTTTTCAATCACATGGGGATAGCCTCTTTTTGAGCAATAAGAATAGCCTCCTTGAGGAAGTGCCATTCTTATTAAGCTCCCAAATCATCCAGATGCTGGCAAAGGGCCTTTCCAACTAGACTCCTGAGTTTACCAAAGTCCACCCGTCTGAAGTCTAGGACTTCTGTTCTGCTGGTAGAGTTCCCAGCCTTTCAGATGATGGTGAATCTAATCAGATCATAATCGCTGTCACCCAGAGCACCTCTAATCTTCAGGTTGCCTACCACATCTTCCTCTTTGGCCAGCACCAAGTCCAGAATGGCTTTACTCCTAGTTGGCCCCTCATGGTCTGTATCAAGAACAGGTCATCTACAGTTACCAGGAAGTTGGCTGATCTGCTGGAGCGGGCTGAATGATCTTCCCAACAGATGATGGGGTAGCTGAAATCACCCATGACAATTAAGTCTTTAGTAGTGGCAGGTTCAGCCAATTCACTGTAGAATGCCAGATCATAATCTCTCCTTGGGAGGGGGGGGCCTGTAATAGATTCCTATCATCAGATCCCCTTCTCCCAAGCCCCCCTGTAACCTTCACTTATAACCTTTCCTTGTAACCTTCCTATCCAATGTTCCATGTAACTATGGTACTGTCAATCAATAAGATTTTACTGCACATACTTTCTTTTTCAAAGCCTGCAAAAAGAATTTGTCATCTGTTGTACCCAGTATAAACATTTTTTTAAAAATCCTTCAGTTCCATGGGGCTGAGGACTTTGATGCTATTCTTCTCTTGTGGTTTCATTCCATTTAATATGCAGCACTTAGGGCACTAAGACTTGCATTCGTTCTTGCTCATGTCTAATTAAGATGAATGGTAACTGTCCACACTGTTCATTACCCTAGAGAAAATCTATTAGCAGTTCTGATGGAGAGTCTCCCAGGAATTACCACCACACTGTTTCTGAAAGGCTTCAAGTCAAAATGCCAGTGATTACGATTGCCACAAAGTGGCTGATCATCCTACATTCTTTTATGATTTACAGTGTTATTTGTGAGAGAGGTTATACTCAGAGACATCTCAAGAAATGTGGAGAGGAGCAAGATGATTTAGAAGCTAACACACAGAACAGGTAGTCAACCTTTCCCACAGCCACCCAGAGTGTCCTCAGGCAAATCACTTAACTTTTCTGTGCTTCAGTTAGCATAACCCCAGCTCCCAGTAGCTACTGTACTCTGTTGCAATCTTATAAGCTCACACGTGTTTCAAAGCTTATATGGTTTGGAACAGAAGCTCACTTGGGTTGTAGTGTCTGGGTGAGACAACTCCGGAATAACAAATAGAAAGGGGCAAAGGAAAAATGTAGAGATATGGAAAATATATCTTCCCTAAATCTTGACCCTCAAGTTTGCAGGTTTCTTCGCTCGTCCAAAGGTCCTTTCTGCAAGATGCTAGGTACTCAGAATATCCTGTTACAAAATAAGAGGCCTGAAAGGAGAGACTTCTTTAACAGCTTGGATCAGTTATTTTTGACACTGAGAAATCTTTCCCTTCTGAGTGACAAGTCCCGTCTGCCCAGTATAAAAAGGGGCTTCTTTACACAGCAATAAGCACTAATTTTGTACCACTAACACATCAACAGTCAGCAGTGAGCAGCATGGATGGTTTCATGATGTTAGTGCAGGTGAAGCTCTCCAGAAGACATGACATTGCCATTAGATGACCGCATGACGAGTGCTATCTGCCTATCACTGTAAGCATTACTCAGCTGGACATCACCTGGCTACTTAGATAGGGGGCTCAAGCTGAGAAATTCAGACTTTTAAAATAATTTCAGTCAGTCCCAAATGGCAGGTAGAGCCATCAAACTGACTTTCCCCATGCCAGGCTAATTGCCTTTAAAAACATCTGTCAGTGCTACATAGTCATTCCCTAAAGTCTGCCAGAAGAAGTTAATTTGCTTTTAGATAAGCCTTGTTAAAAGAAATAAAATCCTGTCCCTCAACGTATGAAGGGTAAATGTCCCACATATAAATCAAGCATGTTAAGTCCATGTTAAAAGGAAGCTGGCATCACCTGTAAATTCAAACCTGGTAAGGCTGGTGAAGGCAGAATTAGACTACACATAGAAGACTCTTGATTACACCAAACAGCCCCAGCACAGGAACCTTTAATTAGTTCAAAATCTTTATCAGGTAAAGTTCTCTCACCAGTGTTGGTAGTTTCCTTTTTGGAGGGAAATTACACAAGCAGGTAATATACAGTGTCCTGCTGAAGGAACACAGAGCAAGCCTGAAATACCCTATCCAGGCTCCTCTCAAAGACAAATGAGAAACCAAATATCATTATAGTCACCAGCACCCTCTCTGTGCTGCCAGCATCCTGGATCCTCCCCAATCCAACTTCAAACCAGTGTGTGGAACTAAATGGCACTGATAACAAATGACCCCCCCTTCAGTCCACAGTCTAACCCCACCTGGGCTGCTTTGCAAGGTGATGCCCTGGACCACTGCACTATCCCAGGTTATATTTAGGGCAATCCAATAAAGTTGTACACTGACCTTAATAAAAAGAATGGGAACATACAGAAAAAAGCAGATCAGAAAGTTTTGCAGAACTGATATCAATGCATCAAGCTACTGCATTTCACGTATTTATTTTGTCAAGCTGTCAAAAATGGCACCTTGGTGGTATGACATAAAAAGGCATTAGAATAGAAAATGCTTTGTACCTAAAAAAGAAAATTACACAAATCCTGATATTAAATGAGATTTAAATGCTATGCAGATACATAAATAAAAGGGTTTCATTAAGCAGGACTAGAATCTATAGAGCAACATATGAAGGATGCATGCATCAGTGATAGGAACAGTCAATGCCATATGATGTAACAAACCAGCCTGGCTCTGGACTCTACTGAAAATGGATTGGTGTGGTTTTTTAATCTTGTCAGCTGCACACCTGCTAACAGATCAGAAAGCTGAAAGGCTGTTTACTTGCATTGCCAACGTTCAAGCTGATTATTTTCTGCAGAAAGAGACAGACATTTACTTTTTGTGTCCCAAAGAAGACTTTTCCACCATTCAAGGACAAATCACAAGCCTGATTCCCTCGCTAGCACTGAAGAAAGAGACAAATGCTCCCAGCTAAATTAAAGGGAGTGTAAAGATTTCATTACAGACAACTCAACAACTTCTCCTGTGTTCTTTTTTTTCTTTTTCTGCAACTCCTGTACCAGGAATAGTAGACACTCATTCAAGCTGCCTCCTTACTTCACAATACTACCCCTGTACGTACTGTAGAGTAGGTTAAATTCATTCGTGTACAGAGTGCCTGATTAAGTCCAGGCACAACACCAATCTTATGTCAGCCTCATTTTAGGGTGGTGAAATACAATGCAACTGTGACCTGGGCCCTCTCACAGATCCTCTGCACAGGACTGAGTTTTATCTAACATGACCAAGGCTTTCAAAGAGCCTCAGTCATCTATAGAGATGGCCCTTCCTCTATGGACTCCAAAACCATGATCTGGACCATAAAAGTGTCCCTCATCCGCCTGTACCCCCTCTTCAGCATCCAGAACTGCAGGTCTCTGTAGCATTAAAGGATAACATAGACATCTGAGAGCTACACAGTCAGTGTAGGAGTTCCCCACATTAAACTGTTCAATCTGCAGCTTCTAAACAGATCAGCTCCCAGCACTTCCACTGGAAGAGGATTCCTAAACCTCACAGTCAAGGTACTTTACCCAATAGCCATTCTCAGGCTCCTTCTGGTCTTGTTAAACCTCTCCACATTCCCTGCTCTTTGTAAAACTATAAAGAGAATTAATCTCTCCTCTTTCCCTGCGGAATATGGAAGCCTTCCAAAATCTGTTTTTGAAAAATACAATACAGTGGCAAATGGCAACACACAACATTAAACAAGAGCAAAAGGAGAGATTGATAACAACAGTATTGGTTCACTGGGTACATTACTGTCCTCTCCTTGAGTTACAACAATGGCAATAAGTGCAGCTCATCAAAGGAGCCACTGAGAACCCCTCCTCACCCTCAGATAATCCCCAAAGCACATGGTAATTTGACTCAACTGGGAGGGTGCCATTTCCAGGAGAGGATGATGAAGTATTTCACTGTTAATAGCTTTATAGAGCTTATCAATTTCAATGCATAACTTGCATTTTTGAGATTTTGCCAAGGAAGGTTGGAAATTTAACCTCACCTTGTAGAAACATTTCAAAGATGTTTTAACCTGTGGTTAGATTTGATGCAGAAGCACAGAGCACTGGGATTAAGGATGGCCTTCTATATTTTTATGTGATGGAAGTCATCTAAGAGGAGGATAATATCTTTCATCATGCTGCACTATGTGTTGTGAAATTAGGTGACAAGAGCATAAGGGTTAAGAAAGGAAAGTTGACAATTTGGATCTCATTTCCATCAGCAGACCCCCTTTCAGCAAGCGTCTATTTTTTTGCATGTAATGTTCCTCCATTCTTGAATCATCTGCCTCTTTTACACTTGCTTAGAGAGTGCAATCTGGACAAATGAGATCTGGGATTCTTGTCTGGGAGTCAGGATGCCCTGATCAATAAACCAATTACTGCTACTTACTTGCCATGCTGTCCTGGACAAGTCGCTTTACTTCTATGCCTCAGTTTCTCTCATCTAACTGGGAGCTATGTATAGAGGACTTACTGTTTGGGGATGTTGTGAGGGTTAATCTGTTAATGTCTGCAGCATCCCATGAACATAACAAAATGTATTCTTATTATACAGACACTGGCTACAGCCTAGCCCTGCACTAGGGAGGTAGAAATAAATCCAGTCTGGTTTTATACTGCAGTGCACCAGTAACCATGCAAGTGCCTACCTATGTAAATCCATCACTCAGCATTTAAATGCTTGTTAAGTATCACAGGGAAATGATTGGATTATTTTTCACTGATTCTGAATGGGAAACTCAGCAGTACATTATAAGGAACTCAGATGCATGCTATTTACCATAGTTTTACATTGTATGGGTTGAGACAATGTATAATTTGACCCTATATTTCTGTAAAAAAAAAATGTTAGGATTTTTGTATGTCTGGTGTATAAGTCAACCCTGCCTCGGTGTGCCAGGCGCTGGAAGCCTGGCAGGCTCGCAGGAGAGGAAGAATGCTGGCAAGTTTCCAGGAAGTTGGATCGGGCCCCTGGGAACTTGGGCAGCACGTGGCCCAGTGGCAGCCCACCCGCCCAGCCCTGGCGGGTGCTGCCAGCATGGAGGGAAGAACCAGGCCCCCTTGCAGCTCAGGGGATGCCCGGCCCAGTGGCAGCTTGCCCCCCAGCCGTGGGGCAGGTAGGGAGGCTTCGCCGAAAGCAGGATCAGGCCTTCGCCGCTTTTGCTTTCCGTAGGTGCCTGCAGCTGGCAGGATGCCTGGTGTTGCCCAGGAAGGGGCTGGCTTTTCCCAGCAGCAGCAAGGGGTGTTGTGGGGAGGCTGGCCCTACCTGACACCCTGTGCTGCCCCTGGGGAAAGCTAGCCCCTTCCTGGTCAGCACTAGGCATGCTGCTGGCCACAGGTACCTGCTGAAGGCAGAAGCAGCAATGGGCCCAATCGTGCTTTTGGCAGAGCCTCCCTGCCTGCCTGCAGCTGGGGGGCAAGCTACCGCCAGGCTGGGCAGCCCCTGAGCTGTGAGGTGGCCTGGTCTTTCCCTCCACAGCGGCAGCACCCCTGGGGCTGGCTGGCCAGGCTACCAGCAGGCCATGTGCTGCCCAAGCTCCTAGGGAGCTCCCAGGAAGGTGCAAGTGCTGCTCGCAGAGCATGAATTTTAAGAGTTAAAATTTTGGCTTCAAAACTTGACTTATACACGGTGAAATATGGTATTAGCTTTCACTGTAATTACCTAAGGCCATGTTGTATCCCCCTGAGGTGGAGGATAAGGCGGCCCAGGGAACTGTCATGCTCGCTTTACAAAGCTCCTGTCCAAAACTCCCCGTAAAGGCAAAGGTGATTTATGAATAGGGACCTACTTAATTTGTGGTTTTACAGACTTCACAGAAACTGTAAAATCTGGGATTGTCCACAAAATCTGCAAAATCAACAAAAAAGAACCTTAATAAAAATAAAAGTCCGGCTCCCCACTGGGATCCAGTGGTCCTTGGTGCCAGAAGGGGATGACGCCGGCTGGCTTAGCAACACAAATGGCAGCAGACAATATAGCTATTGCCCCCTTGTCCTCCTTCCTCCGTCCCCTCCCGAGCCTCTTTGCCAATCAGTGCTGAGGGGTGGGGCTGCACAAACAGCAGCCAGCCAGCCAGATAGCAGCTGCCGCCTTGCCCCTCCTCCCCCTGGGGCCTCTTTGCCAATCAGCACTGAAGGACAGAGCTGCACAAGGGGCAGGGCACAAAGGGCAGTCACCCATCAAAATGATGGCCACACCCTTATCCTTCCTCTCCCTGGGCCCTCTCCACCAATCAGCACTAAGGGATGGAGCCTCTCCACCAATCAGCACCAAGAGCTGCTACAAAATGAGAACTTTAGCCTGCAATCAACCCGCAAAAATTGATAAGTCCCCCAGAATTTAGGTAGACCCCTATTTATGAACACAGCAGACCCTTGGGATCCATAATGAATGGACACTCCAGCCAGCACGCTGTCACTGGTCCTTACACAATCGATCACATAGCACTTATAACTCATTGAGCCTTCAGAAGCCTGAGAATATTTCACAGCACACCACCAAGTTATTTGTGAAACCTGTAGGCAGTCTGTTGTCCTTACACAGTAGAAAACAGCCATGTATCCAGCTGGCTTACATAATTAGACACATTCCCAGCACATAAACACCACTCAAACTCATTTTCAGAAATCAGTGGCACTCAGTTACACACAAGACAAGTGGATATTCCAGCCACTCCATCCTCTGCACTTCTACTGGTTACAGTCCTCAGCAGAGCCTCACCCATCTCTCCCCCACACATGCACACAAAGGGATATGCTACTTTGCATTCAAACCAAAAGTATTCTTGTGTCATGATCAAATTCTGAGAAGGCTGCATGGCACCAATCAGTATAGTCCTACTTATTGCACTGGAGAGTTTACAAGGGCTAGTCCACACCTGTGCAGTATTAAATCATGCAAAGTAAAGAATATCCTGTTACCAAGGCAGAATGGAGGCATGCTGAATACTTTGGTAAGAGGCAGCATCTTTTTAAAGAAAGATATTTTGGGGTGGGGAAAAGAGAACTGTCAAACCAAGAGCATCATTTCCACCCAGGGCCAGCCCGTCCCATACTGCAAAACCTGCAGCCATAGGGGGGCCCCTTGTGTCTGGCCACTCACCACCCCTCCCTCCCTTCCTGCTGCCGGCGGTGGCTTCATCAGCTGCTCGCCACCCTCCACCTCTGCCACCGGCTTCTTCTGCCACTCAGTATCCCCTCTCTCCCCGCCCATACAACCAGCTTCTTCAGGGCAGTGGGCCCCAAAACTATTTCTTGCAGGGAGCACCAAAAAAATGCAAGCCACCCCTTCTTCCACCCTCCATCCTGTGAGGTTGTTGCTTCTCTCTCCATCCCTACTCAAATACACACCATTGAGGTGTGCCCCTAGAGAAATATATATATAGAGAGGCATAATTTACTGAGGGCTAGATCCTTTTGGAGAGATCAATGGGAATTTAGCCATTGATTTCAGTATTGTTAGCATCAGTCCCTAACACTGTGACTGACTCCCAAGTCAGAAAAGTGTGTCTCAGCTGGTGCTAAAAAAGCTCTGGTTTTGGGCACCCCAACTGTTAGCCAGTTGCACATAGTTTCCAAGTGCACTGGCTTCTATCTAGTATGCCAAAGCATATTCTTAACCAGCATATGCTACAATGTATCACAGAATCATAGAAAATTAGGGTTGGAAGGGACCTCAGGAGGTCATCTAGTCCAATTCCCCTGCACAAAGCAGAAACTTCCCCAACTAGATCATCCCACTCAAGGCTTTGTGTAGCGGGATCTTAAAATCTCCAAGGATGGAGAGTCTACATCCTCTCTGGGTAACCTGTTCTAGTGTTTTACTACCCTCCTAATGAGAAGGCTTTTTCCTTTCTGCGCTGCAACTTGAGCCCACTGCTCCTTGTTCTGTCATCTGCCACCACTGAGAACAGTCCAGCTCCATCCTCTTTGGAACTGCCCTGCAGGTAGTTGAAGACTGCTATTAAATCCTGTCCCCAGTCTTCTCTTTTCTAGACTAAATACCCAGCTCCCTCAGCATCTCTTCAGAAGTCATGTGCCCCAGCTTCCTAGGTAACTCTGAGTAGTCTGTAAGTTGCACTACCCTAATTAGCAGCAGTTCCTCTGCATGGCAAAAAGCTCCTGGCTTACCTGGTGATGATGGCAAGGTGAGGAGGGCTCATGCAGGCCCCCATGAAGAGCACCACATTCTCATGCCGCGTCTGTCGGTAGGCCATCACTTCCCGCTTGAAGGCCTTCAGCTGGTCTTCGTTGTCCCTCTCAATGTCGATGAGGCGGATGGCCACCTCACCATGCCAACGTCCATGGAACACCTGGCCAAAGCGCCCTTTGCCAATCAGTTCTCCAATCTCCAGCTGCTCAAAGGGGATGTCCCACTCCTGGAGAAAGATACTGGTCTGGCTGGCCTTGCGTGGGAAGTTGCGAGCAGAGAGGAGAGAGAGGTTCATTTCCTCAAAGTCATCCTCAGACTCCTGGGCCTCCTCAGTCCCATCCTCATTCTGCAAGGAGACAAATGCATCTTGCTTGCATTCCTTGGCACGTGCAAGGCACTGGGGTAGAAAAGGAACATTTGCTTCCACTGCTGGTGCATGGAACACACTATAAAATCAGGTGGAGTTTTTCCCACCAGCACAATGGTTACGCACAAAGCTGCCTGCCCACTTCTCAGAGACCTTCTCTTTGCCAGTGAGAGTGTTTCCAAGACCCAGGCATGGTCAAAACCACACCCCTGTCTCTCCCCCTGTCCTACACCCCCCATTCCTCCCTCCTTTAGTTAGATGGCAGATGGCTGATTTGGAAGAGATCAGATGGCAGATTTGGAAAAGACCAAACTGCCAGTGTTGCTCTATTAACCAGATGGCAGGAGAACTAGAAATGAGGCTCTGCTGAGAGGGGGATTAGCTAGTGCTGTAGCATCACTTCTCGGAAGAGGCTTGGAGCAAGGGAGTTGGGGATTAGGATTAAAATGGAACACAGACTGAGGCCAGAAAATTGGCATGAATTAAAGTCTGCCAGAGCTCCACTCTCTACTGGGGCACTGAAAGAACCCTAAACGTGAGTACGTGGACAGTAATTGGAAGTTAGTTTGTAATTGTGTGGATTCAGGTAAACTGAACTATGAGGCTCAGGAACAGAGGAACTGAAATAAATGATATTTGCGCCAAGATACCATGGAAACTTGCAAACCAGATGCTAAAGGCAAAAGGTTGAAAAACAACAGTATATTTTAGTTAAATATTTTTTTCTGATGCCATAAAAAAAATTAGCCACTCTTCACTGAGATTCTCAACTATTACAGCAGTCCCCAGAGTTCAGCAGACTGAATCTCATTCAGAACTATGCTGAATTAGTTCTTCATGGAACATGCATTGTTCTACTAACTTCCAGATAACCTTGAGTGACCATGTCCCCTTCCCCATATATGCATAATTACTTTCACATAGAGTATATGGAAATATATATACATTATGGACTGGATTTGCACCAATATAAACAAAAACAGAAACTGGCCCACACACAAAAATCCCCAGGATGAATGAACAACTAAAAGATCAAATAGAGACACATATTTATTAGGGCAGACAGATATTTGAGCTGATTATTCACACATTATATTGTGAATCTCGTCCTTGTTCATTGACAATTTACTCAGTGAATAATTTTTCATCATATTCAATGAGCTCTGGCAAACAAACACATTACTATCCTGGATGCATGCAGGGGACCGATAGACTTAAAGCCAAACATGAAGTCCGCAACTGCTATCACAACTGCTTCCAAGTGGAAGATGCTCAGAAACTACAGCAATACGTACAGCAGTATAAAGCTGAAATAGGCAGACTCAGGAATGTACAAACGATTAGAGAAATTACAGAAATATATTTCCGGCTGTATCTATGTTATTTTACTAAAGAATCATAGAAAATTAGGGTTGGAAAGGAACTCAGAAGGTCATCTAGTTCAATTCACCTGATCACAGCAGGATCATCACCAACTAGATCATCCCACCCAGGGCTTTGTCTTAGAAACCTCCAAGGATGAAGAGTCCACAACCCCTTGCTGTGTAACCTGCTCCAGTGTTTTACTACCCTCCCAATGAGAAAGTTTTTCCTAATATCTAACCTAAACTTCCCTTGCTGCAACTTGAGCCCATTGCTCCTTGTTCTGTCATCTCTCACCACTGAGAACAGCCTAGCTCCATCCTCTTTGGAACCACCCTGCACGTAGCTGAAAGCTGCTATTAAATCCCCTCTGTCTTCTCTTCTCCAGACTAAGTAAGCTCAGTTCCCTCAGTCTTTCCCCATATGTCATGTGCCCCAGCCCTCTAACCATTTTCATTGCCCTCCACTGGACTTTCTCCAATTTATCTATATCCTTTCTGTAGTGGTGTACATAAGACTAGACTAGACTGTAGTGGTGGATAGAAGACTATTTTCTGTTCCATTACTGCAACAAGGGGGTGTCACAAATATAGCCACCCCATCCAAGCTGCTGGACTACTGGTGGGTCAGGGAGTTTGAATGTGGCTAACAGTAGGCATGAACTTCATAGAATCTGGTGCCCCTGGGGACTGGCCAGTCAACTGCAAGGGGGTGAGCAAGGGCTGAGCTGACATAGCCCTACTTGCCCTGCAGCTACTTGGCTTGCAGCCATTTGCCCCACTGCTTCTGCCACAGTTACTGCAAGTGCTGTGGTTATGACCTTTGACACTGTTGTGTCTGCCACCACGGATCCAGCCTGTGAGGAGCCCCACAGTCTGGAAATACCCCAAAGTATGGGGTGAGTTTGACACCCCTGCTGTAACACATTTGCTGCCTGGCCTTCCACCTTTATGCAAACATGACATCCACCTTTCCACTAACATGCTATCAAAAGCTTCCAGAACTGTCTGCGTCTCTATAACTCAGTCACTGCTGTGACTGCATCTTATGAAGACATACCCCAAGACTGCTTTAAATTAGGTGATTTGGGGACTATAGCAGCATAGGCACAGCAATATGGAGCACGGAGCTCAGCCTGGGCTAACCATCCAAATATTTACCCAACTTCTCAGGTACTGTTAGCATCCCATGCTGATCTTTTGTCCTTTTGTATCTACACTGCTATGGTCCTGTTCCCCAAGCTCTTCAAAATGAGATACATCACTATGAACTACAGTCACAGAGTGACTACACTGTAGATGTACCACCCAGAGCTTGAGACAGCAGTGATTGACCTTTCAAACCTGACTCCCCTCTGGCAAGGAAGAGGAGTAACCCCATTAAAACCAACCTAACTGGAAGCAGGATCAGGACCATTTGTTAATTCAATTAAATATCACAATGAAGATGCACATTTTATGCCTACTTCTGTGAACTGCATGCTGATATGTATATAATATAATGGTCCATTAAGCACAATATTGAAACCAGCTAGTTCTATATAATTGTCTTTCATAAGAAATATGGATCACAAAGGTGACAAAATGCCAAAGCACTAGGCCATGACAAGGTCCTGTTTAACGAACTTCAACTCTTCAAGTTTTTCTTTTAGTCTATGAAGGAAATAAAAAGCCTACATTGTTCTGGTGAGTTTCTTACCTCTGATGTTGGCTCCACTTCAATTTGAAGTAATGGATTTCCTTCAAGGCTGTTACAAAAAATTACCACAGTGTGAAAACAAAGTGACATACAGAACATACGACGTACAGAATGGCTGCACTGTGACATGGGTGTCATGTCCTGCTTCCCTCATGATCAGCCTCTACTAAAGCAAAAGAAAATAGCAGCCAGAAACATCAGTCTCAACTTCATTTGGTGACAGCGATTTCACAGATAGGCTTCAATGAACCTCATATCTCCCACCTCTAGATAGCTCCTACCTTTTAGGAAAGTTCCAGTCCAAACTCAGAATTTCAACCATACCAGATTATATAGCTAAAGAGTATATAACTAAAGCTGCCCCTTCACAGAAGAGCTAGGAAGAGCTGAGATGAAATTGCAGGTGAACCCACCTATCTGACATGGGGAAAAAGTATTTTTTGATAGTCAATTTTAGAATGTCTGTGTCCCCATAAAGGGAAGATTTTAAAGGCTTCCTGTATAGCTGGAACATAAGCTGTTCATTGTAGTAAGTAAACAGGACAAAGACACAGATATGTCCTTATATTGTTGGAAATACTTTTTTTGTATCTATGATGCCTATTGTAGAGCCCAATTTGGATATCTTTAATGATGCTTCCTCCCTAGAACCTGGGCCTGGACTTTGGCATAGGACTCAGATGACTCATGGATCAATGAAAAATTCACAGCAGTAGCTAGGCAGAGCTGCCAGGCAGAGGGGTCCCAGGTATTAAATTATCATTATTACAGTTACATTAGTATAAGCCTTAAGCCAAATCTGCACTTCTTGGTCACATTAACCCTAACCTTACACAAGTCAATTCCCATTGATTCTAGGAGGAGCTTGCCTGAATAAGGATCGAGTAAATTCCAATGTACATTTTCAAGATTTGGCTCAGCAGAGGCATTTTTTAGGATCACAAGCACTTAAGGGCAGGGACCACATTTCTACAGCAACCAAAACAATGGGATCCTTTACTGTTAATAGTAAAGCAATTCATAGTGGAATATGTCCAATAACAGCCTGAATAGTTAGCAGTATAAAAGAACTATAGTGCTGAAAGTAGAAATAATGGAGAGTGCTTTGAGGCTAGGAGAGGAAGCATTGCTTTAGCACAGCCCCAGACGCATCCAAATGCTGTGACCCAGTCCTGCTCATTCAGTTTAGTTGCTATTAGAATGCTATAAAGCATTAAATGACTTTCTTATGCAAACCATTGTTGTGCACTGCTCAGCTTAAGCTTAGTGAATTATGTGCCGTTTCTGATTCAATTTTTACCTTGTACATTATGGATTGTCAGTTAATAACCCCAAGTCCTCTAGCACAGATTGCTGTATCAGTTTACATTCAGAGATGAGACTACATTGTCATCTCCCTGTGCACTCTGTTCTTTAGAAAATCCTCTCTCTTCCACTGCAAGTGTTTTATATTTCAGAAGCCTGATTCATATTTACCTGTCAAATTGCTTTGCATTAGTAGGGCAGTATAAATGGGCCTAAGAAATCCTGCACCAGATGTTGAGAATATGTTGCAATGCAGGTCTAATGCAGGGAGGTGTTATGAGGAAAAACTGAAAGACAAGAATCTTGTCATGTAGATGGTATAAAGCTTGAGTGTGCCCCCGGACAAACTCTGGTATAATCTACAGTGGTTTACCATACCTACAGAAATTACATCAGGATCAAAACAGATGTGAAGCTATCCTACGGTAGCTGACACAGTAAACGGATATTACTGTACTTTACACCAGCACAGCTTTGTCTTTGATTCTTACAGATGTAATTCTCCAGGTGGCTGGGCAACATCACACTGGTTCAGGGATTCAGGCATCTTCTATCTGTTGCTTTTTTATTCCAGTTTAAAATGAGAAGATCAGGTTCTGATAGTTTAACTGGCACAAAAAAAATCTCATCTGATGAAGCCTTTAGCTAATTCTTGACTAAGAACAACCACATTACTTCTATCCATTAGACCAGGTACAGTATAAGCAGTTTCCTTAATCTTGTCTCTCATAATATTATTAATACTTATCTGTCAAGTGCATGAATTCAATTCTGCTTCTAAATTCAAGTCAGTGCTTTTCAATTATACTAGTGATAAATTCAGAGCAACTTCAGTGAAATCAATAGAGTTATTTAGCTTTTTTGCTGGAATAAGTGGAATATAGTCTGAGTCAAAGCTTCATACATATACAGCAGACCCAAACATATCTTACCTCAATATTCCTCTAACAGGAATGCTGTTAAAATTTGGGAATGCAAGCTGTACACAATCTCCAGGCACGTCTAACCATGCAAGAGATTATGGTTTTAAGAACCCCATTTCTGCTAAAATGGCCTGGGCTGCAAGGGATATATTAACGTCACATTTGGCTCAGAAACAGGCCCTGATATACCCAACATGGCAATATTTATTATGGTGCTAGTAACCCATGAGAATGGCTGCTCTGTTTCTGTCATTCCGGTTGGCTCACTTGGCTTTAGATGAGGTCCTTTAGACCCCCTGACAGGTTGCCAATGTATTTAGAAAAGTGTGGGCGATCCTGATAGAAACTACATTTCTGTCTGGACTGAGAGCTTATCTGCCAAATTTCTGGGTTATATAATCCCTGAAAAGTAGAGTTTATAAAAAGGATCTGCAACAGCTCCTGAAATGTAACATCGCTGCTGGGTGCTGTTAATGTATCACAGATCAGAGCATTCACCAGGAAGATCTTAGTGAACACGGAACTGAACAAGGAGAGCAGCCACAAGTAAAAGGAAAAACTGAAGCTACTGGGGAGAGCTTTTCCTAGCTGCCAATTATAAACCAAGTTTCAGGAGTGATTTAGAAACTTACTGCAAACTTTATGGAACTTAAAATAAACATCTATTAGTGCTGCCTGTAATTAAGGTTACCTGACTCTTTCTACCGTAAGATGATATTTTCAGTTGCCTATAACTTTGAAAATACTTAACCATTCAGGGTGAACTTGCCTATGTTGGCTGTTTGCCTCCAACTGAAAGTTTTTTTGGAAACTCAGTCAAAACAGTGAAGCCATATCCAAAATGAGGCAAGGGAAACACTCCTTCTTGTTTTGTCGTCATTGTTGTTTTTGTTTGGGCACCTCTAATTTGTATTACTGTAACACCTATGAGCCCACATATAAGTGACTCCTTCCTTACTGTACCCAATCCATGGTAGCCATGTTACTGGCATGTGCCAGACAGAAGCCAGATCCTCCCTTCAACTGCATGACTACTGATCAGAGGCATAGCGCCCACAGTCTGTTCTCTCAGTGGCAGTGGTTAAGCCGGCTGCAGCCCATGTGGCAACTGGGTTGGCAGCAGTAGTGGCTGCCGTTCTTCCAGACCCTCAAAGTGAGTGCCTGGGTCTGTTCCCCAATCGCCCACCACTCATTACATTACTGCTGATGATGAACAGACAACTAATACCACCTGGAGTTCAGGTCCTAAAAGGGCTCTGAAGGATGCAAGAGAGGCCATTTACCAAAATACACAGGACTGCCATTTCTACAAATAATGCTTGCACAAGGTGCATTGGCAACTAACAGTCACACAAGTAAGGAAGGTTCCTGAGGTTTCCTTGCAGACACTCCCGACAAGGCGGGGGAGGAGGAAGTAGCAAACACAAAGGGATTGGGAAAGTGAAAAGAAAAGAGACTCACTTACATTGGATTAGAATTCACTGGATGAAGAACCACTTGGGGTGCACGGGTTGGTGTCTCAGGCACAACATCTGAAAATGAGAGAGTTCAGTATGAAAACTGGGAGGAAGACACATTGCAGGCAGAGAGCTACCACAAGCTCAGTTTATTCACAACAGAAGGCCCATTGTTTTCCTGAAGTTTGTCCTACTCTAACCCAAGTCCCTGGACAACACGCTCCTAACACTCCCTGAGGAGCAGCCCCGATTGAGTCTGCAGAATCACACATGAATAATGGGCTGGAGAATCAGGCCAGGTGACTTTTGCTGTCCCGTTTCAAAGCTGGCCCCTTGAGGCAGCACAGAGTAAAGCCCAGTGTGGGCTGCATTGGGCCATAGCTGGTAGCAACCTTGATCCACAAAGACCAAGGCAGCTGGCACAGTCAGACTGTGTGGGAGACATGAGGATGAACACAAGGCCTTGAGAAACTGCTTCCAGCTCCTTTAGTTCAGGTATTGCTTTCGCCAGCATAGGCTGCCCTGGTTTAATACAAAGTTCACCTTTCACCATCACAGCCACAGACAAGACACAGATGTTCAAACAATGCACAGCACCCGCTTCTGCTGCCATGTCTTGCCCTTGGCAAGTTTCAGCTTGTCTCCTCTGGCTACAGAATGGCTCACAGCCACTCATCTTGAAAGTCATCTCTATGCTTCTCTCTATGCCAAATTTCTCAGCTGCTGAGCAGCACCTAGAAATTGATTTAACCTTAAAAAAACAACTCTTTTTCTCATCTCCATGGTTCTCCAAACTTCCTTCCATGCATCCTAGATGTGGCCAAGGATAACCCCCCCCCCCCACAAATACCTCAGACCTCTCAAATATAGCTATAAGGCATTTTCCTTCCTCTCCCTCAACTAGAAAATCACACCTCCCCAAAGAAATGTCCCATCTTTAAGGACCACCTCAGAAAAAACTACTAGACAGAGTACTAGAAGGACACTGCAAACAACTGGGTAAATTAACTGCTATATAACAAGACTCACTTGAGAGCTAAAAACCAGCCCACAACCTAAGTGTCACTTGCAACCTACAGGCCTATCTTGAAGGACCCAAACAATACACAGGCATTCAGCTCATCTTGTGCACAAGGGGGAATTTCATCACAAATGATTTAGTTAAACCATTATAGGAAGAGCGTTCCACAAACCCTTCCCCTCAAATGTCACATACTACCCCATCAACCACAGGTGCACACGGCTGTCATTAGGCTAAATCAAAAAGTAGTAACTGCATTCACTACCATATGGCACATGATTATGATCCCTTTGAAGGGACTTACCTGGGAAAATGAACTGTTGCTTGTATTTGTAGTAATGGGAAGCTGGAAAGGGAAAAGAAAGAAGCTGGAAGGTGAGCAGTAATATCAGACCTGTAGCATAAACTGATGTGTTAAACAGGCCTTAAGCCCTGCAAACCTCCTTGTAGCACATTACAGAAATTTTAGCCTCCCTTTGTCCAGGGAACAAGAGACTAGAAACAAGAGACTGGAATAAGCATCTAACCATCCCACAGGCCATGAATCCTCCTCATGAATAACTCTTTCCTAGTTGGTCTAATAAAAGGTAAAAAAGGTATCATCTCTGAACCAAGAGTTGTAGAGTTTTGCATTTCTCTCTCAAAGATATTTTCTTTTCTAAAGACCCAAGGAGGCATCACATGATTATGTTATACATAATACACAGTCTATATCAGTCACTCCCTCCTTCCCTCTTCTGGTAATTATCCCGAAAGCTCTTCAGGACAGGGCGTGTATACTTTGTGCCTGAACAAAGGCAACGTCTATTGATGGCACATAACACAAGTAACAATCATTATAGCAAATAGGTCAGCAGGCCAGCACCCATCTATATAGCTGAGCTGTGATAAGTTGAGGCTTTTCAAAGAGGCAGAACACACACTGTGATCTCCTCTGAGTGGAAGGTATAACTGCAGTGGGATCAGGACAGTTGTCACAGCAGGGTACAGCATCACCCACCCTATACTGAAGGTGATGAGCACAGGCCAGAAATGAAGACAGGCAGCAAAGCTCCTGGGAGCTGCTCTTACTAGGATCACTGAAGCCAACAGAGCTATGCTGATTTGCACATGCTAAGATCTGGCTCTGTCATTAACTCTTAAGCTCACATCTCACATGTGTGATTGTCTCTCAGGTTTATGACAGAAACTGCTTTCCTCTGAATGGGGATCAACCTGGAATCACAGAGGAGAAAGAGCCTCCCCGCCCCTCTCTAAACCCTCTACTGAAGGCTGAAATCCAAAAGATCCTCAGTGCAATGAGGATGGGATGAAGTGCCTGCTCTAAAGAAAGCACTGCATGGTAACACTTAACTTGTATTTGTCATAACAGTCAACCACATTCAAGCAGAACGTGCCCCTTGCTCTGAGTTTCCATGCAGGGAACAACTGGGAGCTTGATGTTTCTTAGCTTGGTCTCTCCCTTCTTTGTAAGAACAGTGAGAACAGCCTGCCATGGAGATCCAGAGGTCATGCTGTAAATGCCAGACAATTTGTCTAATTAACTCATTGGAAGGAACTTAGATGATTCAATCATGGTGACTCATGCATCTTACCCTTTTTGGAGGTTGGGCACAGCCAGGCTCCTATCCCACACAGCAAGCATGCAGCAGTGCAAGTGAACACATTCTGGGAAGCAGTTTGGGGATGCAAGTCCCTGTTGGTCTTAGCTGGCCAGAGGGGCAAGCACTAAAAACAAGATTTTTAATGAAGCCTCACCTTCTGATCCTTGTGGGCACAGGGCCAGTACCACAGGGTAGGCAGTGGAAGGGGTAGCCACAGGAAAAATCCATTTCCAGAAGGGGAGACAATGAGATGAGGACGTGGGATAACCAAAGCTGACACAGCTGCTTCGTTAGCCCCAGCTTTATTTCTTTGAGAGCACCCTATATCCAATCCATAAAGCTTCTCCTTGAGAAGGAAGCAGCTGTATGATTCAAGGCATATGCTGCTAAGCTCCCATCTAGGTTTCAACAAAGGATTAAATTTGCTCTCTGTCCGGGTAGTTATGGCCTGGACAGAGAACACACTTGCACCAGTGTAAACAGACTTTTCACAGGTGCCAAGGAGGAATAGAGCAACAGTTCCCAAACTGTGGGTTGTGAACCCAAATGGGGATGCAACATCAGTGGATGGGGTAGCGGGGGTGGGAGGCTGTGAGTTGGGAGTGAGGGGCCATGCTGAGGAAAAGTTTGGGAAGTACTGGAGTAGCAAGACTGTGTAAACCCCTACAACAAGGTAAGTTTTCCCAATCTGGTATAGAATTAGCTCTGAAAAAACCAGGGGTAAAACTCTACCAGGGTAGGTTTTAGCCATCTGCAGTTTATCCCAGGGTAGCAGTTCACTCAAAGTCAACAAGCTACCTGTTCACCTGCCGCCTAGTAACACAGTTTTGTAATAGCCATTTATCGTCCCTTCCAAAACCCAGCATGTGAATGTGTTCTATGTCCAGGCCTTAAGTAAGTACAGTTGATGGTATTAGCCTTAAATGTCCTATGAGATAACACTTTTCTGGCTTTTTACATCGAAAGACATCAAAGCACTCAACAATGGGAACAGTACTATCTTCACAATATAGATGGGAAGCCTGAGGCGGAAGAGTGAAGTCACCTGTCTGAATCACATAGCAAGTCAGTGAGAAAACTGCGAAGAACACCCAAATTTCCCAGCTACAGTCCTACATTCCCTTGTCCCCATGAATTTAACATACTGCAAAGAACCATTTGTGGTTTCTTGGTAGCTAGCATTTATCCCAGCAGGACACTTCAAAGTTTGCAGTCACCTCCCACTTACTGAGCACTAGAACTTGATTAAAGTCACTGCAGAACTCTATTAAAAGCCACAGAGCCAGAGGTGAACCAGGGTCCTTTATACCTAGAGGAAATAGCTTCAGCCCAGGAACTCAAGCAGGAGCCTCTACACTGGGTGTAGTCAGTTTCTCTCTCCCACACTCGTCTTGCCCGACACTTTTGGTTTCTCACTTTAAGACTGCATGGATGGTCTGGAGGGACTGAGCCTGGAACTGGGTGTTAAATCTCAATTCTGCAGGTGGCTCCTTAAGCAACTGTAGCTGCTTCTAGCTGGCTGTTCAATGTTTTTTCCTTCGTTTCCCCATCTGCATGACCAGGGATAAATGAAATGGAAGGTGCTCATCTCACTGGGCAGTCAGGAGACTTAATTCAATTATTAAACTTCACACACACATGCACATAATCTAAAAATGCTGCCCAGCATTTCACTGGCATTCAGTGCAAAAAGGAGCCACTAATGGGCTTTTTATGAATTTCAGAAGTTTTGATTTAGCTGCTTTAGACCAGAGAAATTCATTAGGGTGTGAGATATGTGCCTACTATATTAGATAAGTTCCACAATTCAGTGCATTTCCTTAGTCACTCCTTCCCTAAGCAAGACCACCAGCCTACCATGTGGTTCCCAGAAGTACTTTCAATGTCTTCACTGCTTCCTTCAGTCGTCTGTTCACAACGACCTCCAACCACATCTGAATTTCCTGTGAGGTGTGATCTACAGACTGTGTGGAGGAGGAAACTCAGACAGCTTGGAGATGAGAGATTTCTGCTGCTGCCAAAAGGTGGGTCTGCCTAGCCCACCTTTTGGCAACATTTGTTACCTCTTTGGCAAGCAAGACCAGCCTGATGCTATCACCCCATCTCTCATTCCTTAAAGACTATTCAAGAAGATGAGGGGGCAGAATCGAAGGGAACACATCAAAAACAGTGAAGCTGAAGGGGTAAGGCCTGGTTTCTTTACAGAAGCCCTTCCCATCCTCTTCCGTACTATGGCCTGATTTTACATAGCCATAAAGGAAACAAAAGTGCTCCTCTATTCATGACCGTCCAGCAAAGGCTCAAAAGCCATCAGCCAGTCTTCTGGGCCACTGGATTAGTTATAGCCCAAGCTGAATGCAAGTAAAAGCCTACAGTGAAGTGAAAGCCATTGCTGGAGGGCTGTTTAGTTCTCTTAAACAAACAGATCACCATTGCCCTTGCTTAACAGGTTTCCATGATGCCAGAATTGCTATGGACAAACCCATTAATATCACCCGAGTGGACAAACATTGATTGGGCCATGGAGTCTAAACTACATGAAAGATGACAGTAGATAGGTATAATTTCAGTCCCTAGAGATGATACTCCTCACAGTCTAGGAACTGGGCCAGGCTGTGGTGGCTAGCTAATAGCTAACTTCTTCTGGAGTTGGCCAAATTTTACATCAGAATCCAAGCTTTCATTAAAAGCAAGCAAGCAAACAAACAAACAAAAAAACTGCAAGCCAAACAAACCCCCAAACATCCTGCCTTTATGGATGTAAAGAAAATCATCAAAATGGGAACAAGCATAAGAACTACGAACTGCCATTTACTGGGCCAGTCCATAATTCCACCTTGTCCAGTACCCTGTGTCTCAGAGTGGCAGAAAATGGATGCCAAAAGGGAGAGTCAACTGGGTATGACCAGGGCTTTTTCCACGGTTCCTCTCTTACTTGCAGTCTCCAGCACTTAAGGTCTAGGAAGTTCTGCTTTAGAGGCTGTCACCCTAACACCCATGCTCAGTAGCCACTGATTCACTTTTCCTTCAAGAAGTTGTCCAGTCCCTTTTTGAATCTCTAAGTTGTCAGCTTCTACAATTTCTGGTGGCAATGAGTTCTTTTAATTACATGTTGTGTGAAAAAGTATTTTTGTGAGTTTTAAATTTACTACCTACTAGTTTCATTTTGTGACCCTTAGTTCTTGCATTGTGAGAGCAAATAATAAATCTCTATTTACTTTCTCTTTGCCATTTAGTAATCTGTAAACCCTTATATGTACCCCTCAAGTGTCTCTTTTCTTAACTGAATTGGCCTAGCCTCTTTAGTCTTTCCTCATACAGAAGCTCCTTCATTCTACTTTTCATCCTTATTGCCCTTCTCTGTATCTTCTCTACTTCTAAATTCTTTTTGAGGTGTGAGGACCACAACTGAGTACAGTATTTAAGGTATGTCATTGTGGACAGCTTGCTAAGAACATCAGCTCTGTGCTCAGCAGCTGTCAAAAAGGCAAACAAAATGTTAAGGATTATTAAGAAGGGGACTGTAAACAAACTGAAAGTATCATTATGCCCCTTTATAAATCCATGCCAAATCTTTCTGCAGTTCTTTACAGTCTGCACTTTAGCAGTTTGAATAATTTGTGTAATCGACAGATTTGGCCACCTTGCTACTCCCGCTTTCCCAGATCATTTATGAATATGTTAAATAGCACTGGTCCCAACACAGATCCCTGGGAGCCCTGTTGTTTACTTCTTTCCATCCTAAAAACTGACCATTTATACTCACTCTTTGCAAGTGGACGTTCTCTTTAATCCTATGACTACTAACTTAGTTAAGAGACTCTGATGGGGGACCTTGTTAAAGGCTTTTGGGAAGTCCAAATATACTACATCAACTGGATCACCCTGATCTACCTGCTTACTGACACTCTCAAAGAACTCGAGTAAGTTGGTGGGGCATGATTTCCCTTTGACAAAGCCACGTTGATTCCTCCCTAGTAAGTCTCATTCATCCACGTGCCGAACAATTCTTTTTTTATTATTGTTTCTACCAGTTTTCCAGGAACAAAAGTTAGGCTCACTGACCTGTAGTTCCTTGTATCCCCTTTAGAGCCCTTTTAAAATATGGGAGTCACACTGGCAACCTTCCAGGCCTCCGGCGCTGTTTTGAGTGATAGGTTGCATATTACAGTTAGGAGTTCAGCAATTTCCAATCTAAGCTCCTTTAGGACCCTAGGGTGAATGCCATCAGGTCCTGGTGATTTGCTACTGTTTAGTTTATCAATTTCTTCTACAACCTCATCTATACTGAAGCTTTAATTTGGGTCAGTTCCACTGACTTATCCCTGGAGAGGAGGGGATCTGGTGATGGAATTTTCCTAACATTTTCCACAGTGAAGACAGATGAAAAGAATGCATTTAGTTTCTTGGCAATGGCCCTGTCATCCTTTCATGCCCCTTTTACACCCTGATCATCCAAAGGCCTAACTGACTCCTTGGCAGGTCTTTGGCTTCAAACCAAAGAAGCATAAGCACAAACATAATCCATGCAACCCAAAACAATAATTCAGATATGAGGGGAAATGGCCTCTATCCATTCAAAAGAGAAGCTAACTCTGGTATTTAACAGCAAAAATGCAGATATCGATACTGCTAGCCATTTCACTGAAAACATAGGTGGGGGGAGGGGTGCACAGGGAAAAGGAACCATTATATCCATGGAGGGATCTACCATGCTAGAGTACAGCTAAGATATCTTGAGCCAAGCAGAGGAGGTTGCTGGAGGAAGCCTAGATTTTTCTGAACGTGCCCTGTACATCTTGCAGTTAAACTAAGAGCACTGCCCTCCAGGCAGGTGCCTTCCCCTGGAACAAAACTTCACTGAACCTTCTGCTGTACTGCAGGTATTTGTGCATCTCAGAGGAACACTGAAGGGAGAACTGAAGTGGGACGAGGTTGTGGACAGACTGGACTAGCTGACATTTAGTCCAGAAGGAGCCATTCTGATCATCTGATCTACCCTCCTGTATAGCATGAGTCAGAGGACCTGACCCAGTCCTTCGTGGAGGGATTCCCCCGCAGACATGGAACTTGGCCAGCTTTGTGCGGTTAATGGATACCTACCCTAGATACAGAGATGTTGATGAAAAGCTCCCCCGAGCACCTCACCCAGGAACACAAGCAAGGTACCTGGCAAGTTGAATTGCTTCTGCTGCCGTGTACATTGTGGAGAGGGGTGGAGGGGAGACGGTGGAGTTGCACTAGGCGGTAACGGTGGGGCTGGCGAGGAGGGCGTGGAGGAGGTCGTTGAGGAGGGATTGCTGCTGGAGTCTGGCTGGTAGGGCACTGGAATGTGGTCCTGCAGGCACAAGGTGGGCAAGGGAAGAGGAGGAAGGAAAGAAAACACAAGACAATGAGAACAGTGTCAGTCGGCTGACTTCACTCTGCTCCACCCAAGGATACAGTGCTCACTGCCTCCAGCAAAGCAAGTGACCCTTGCACACAAGCTGAGCTAACATGGATGCCTCCTCTCTCTTATACAGCCTCTCCCACCCACATGCCAAAGCCCAGGTGATGCTGGGTTACAGAGCTAGGCAGGAGCATAGCGATCATCCCAGCTGCTCCAGATTCCTCTCTGCAATGCATCTGGGGACACCAAACAAAGTAAAAAGGGCATCTGTTCCTCCACATATAGCATCCTGTACAGGGCAGCGTTTCAGGTTTCTGAGCCCTCCAACTCCTGGCTTCTGCTAGTGAAGCTGGAGAGACTCAAGCCCTGCGGGCCCACATTTTCAAAAGCAAGTAGTGATGCAGCCAAGCCACTCTGCTATAGACAGGTACTTAGGCACCTGGTAGAGGCTGCAAGTGCCCAATTGCAGGCATTAAGACCTTTTTAAAAACATGTCAGTGCTGGGCCTCCAAAAATAAAGGCATCAAGTATTCTTGGTCACTTTTGAAAGTCATGGCAATGATGCCTGAATCTGGAGTTTTGGGTAAGTGCAGCTTGACTTCCAGGGATGCTGAGCACCTAGCAGCCTCCACTTAATTCAAAAGCAGTTGGGGATACTCCGCATTTCTGGAATCAAGACAGGTACTTAGGCACCTGGTAGAGGCTGCAAGTGCCCAACTGTGGGCATTAAGCTTGTAAGCACCACCCAACATCTTCAATCTTGTCTTGACCTCCTAGAAAGAGTCCCAAGAGTGCTTTCCACTCCCTGCCCCTCCATTTATACTTCTTCATGGGCCATTTAATAAGGACAAGGGAAGCCAAAACACAGTGTTACATTAAAACACTGAACGTTCTTCATGGGGCTCCACGAGATGGACTGCATGCTAGCCAGGCCTCCCCTCTCAGCACTGGAAGAGGTGGAGCTCCACAGTAGAGTATTTTACTGCAGAACAAGAGAGTCTCCAGAGCACAACTTGGCATCATCAGCTGTCACCTTTTAAGAGTTTTGCTCCACTTTAAATCCCAAAGCTCGGTGGTTAAAGCTCTCCCCTGAATCATAGGTATAAATTACCTTGCCTCCTTCTCTTCCCTTCCTAAGTATAGACTGCCCTGTGCAGAACAGTGGTTGCTTTCTTAGAGGCTGTTTGACCAGGAAGGAATCGTTGACCACAATGCAGGCAGGGAGAGGCTAGTATCAAGGATACTTCCCTGGGAAGTATCTGTGTAGAATTTTTATATCAACACATTTTATATTCAACTCCAAACTACACGTACCTAGTGCCAGGTGTAAAGGATTAAAGAACTTGCAGCTAAACTCACAGCCAGCAGAATGGGTTTGAAACACAGCATGACTGGAAATAAGGAATTCATTCTCTGTCCCTCCACCACTGCATGCAAACATGGATTAATAATGGCAAACACGAGAAACTACTAATGGTCGCATCTATACCAGCATGGGCATTGCATGATCTGCCCTGAAAAGACTCTAAAGCTCATTCTGTCCACATACCCTATGATTTACACAGGAAAACCAGAAACCAACATTTTCAAATTTGCAAGCAATTTTGCTCCTCACATATTGTCACAGATCCATAAGCAGAAACAGTCGAGAGGATTCTCCAGCTCCCCTGAAGGAAGGTGAGTGGGAGGCTGCACGAAACGTTCTGGAGCCAGTGACCATTCGGGGGTGGTGAGAGGGGGCTCTCTATCAAGGGGAGCGGGAACGGAGGCCCCTGGTTGAGGGAGCTAGCTGTGACTGAGGGGACATGGACCCCAGAAGATTTGCACAGGAAATTTTATGAGGGCTAGGTGGTAGTCTGAACACACAGCAAGGATTTTATCAGTTTTGTTTTGCCATACTCTGTTGCCAAACCATTTGATCATCTTTTCTTTTCTAACCATTTGTTCTTCCTTATAACAAATCCTTTTGTTTCTCTATTATTTTATTAATAGGCCTCTGGTAAATAGTGATTTCTGGGCAAATTAATAACCTGGGCATACCCATTCAGCAGAGTGGGGGTCCAATAAGCTTCCAGAAATCCAGGGTGAATCTCTGGGAGCACCCTGACATCCCAAGCTTTTATCTCACACATTATAGGCTTGATTTTTGAAAAGTAGCCCAAATCATTAGTCGCCTCTGAAAATTTTGCTCAGATTCACAAGCCGGCAATCAAGTAGGATCCAAGCAAGTTGGCACCACAGGGAAAGTCATGTCCTATTCTGCTTATACCACCTTGCCCCGTAAGTCAACATTCCCCAGACAGATTTTTTTCATAACATCTTTACCACCCATGAAAAACTCAGACTCGGACATGTCTTTAATAGTTTCATTGCTGCACAGAGGGCTTTGCAGCTCTAAATGGAAAAATGAGGTGCCTGACTCAAGGAACCTATAATCATATTCACAGTGATACCATTATTAACTGGTGGGGGAGTGGCTGGGTTGGAAGGCAGTGGAAGAGGAGATCTGGAGATTTCTTTTTCTCTCAAATAATAGCTGTTAACAGTCCCACTGGGAAATATCTCATTTCATTTTACAAGCTGATTATGGCTACTATGACTTTGAGAAGCAAAGGCAAAGTAAAATCATTTTCATCCATCCCTCCAAAGTCACTTTTCATCCGAAACATTTATATGAGGAATATCATATTTGCATTTTACAGAAGGGGAAACTGAGGCTAAGGAAGAGTAAAATGATTTGACAAAGGCCACCAATTACTGAGAAGCAGAGCCAGGAAAAGAACTCCGGTCTGCTGTGTCCCAGTCTAAGGTCTATCCTTTATGTCACTGTCTCCCAGGATGTTCTCTTAAGGTAAATGATGATGAGGCCCAAAATGACACAAGTCACTGACAGCACTCTTGCAAAGATAGAGCTCTTTCTTCCTTTAAATTCCTGCAATAATCTTGCAGACTCTTAAGGGATTACATAAGGCATTTGAAGCAAGCTATCTTAAAATCTGGGTAACTATATCACTAGGAATTTCCTAAGAGCCTTGGGTTTAAAAATTGCATCCCTAAAAGAGTCCCAAAGTAGCCAGCATTCACATAGCCAGCATGGGCTCTGACAAACAGAAAAAGAGACCAAGAGTCTCTGGCCCTTTTTGCAAAAGTGTATAAGAGCACTGAAAGATCAAGCCACTAACCTGCTAGGTACACATGCAGTCAGGCAACAGCACACCAGTGAACTGGCTACTCAGGATGAATTGAAATGGCTTCTAAAATCTCCCTTCCTCTTATCTGGAACTTTTCCATTAAGTTCTACTTGGATTTTCCTTTTGTTTGGAATTCCCATCTAGAGGGTAAAGTTACACGTTTCATTTAGACCATATTAACCTATGGAGTGTTAAGCAGTGTTAAAGTTAGAATGCGTTGTGAGCGAACATATGTTAAGGGTTTCTTGCCTTTACAGCTCTGACTTACCGCTACAGGGCTAGCAAGCAGGGGCATGGCTAGGAGTAGGACATCTGGACCCTATCCTTGCTCTGGATGTGGAGGGACTGCTAGAAGACTGTAAATTGCTTGTTTCATCTCTGTGGAGCAGACTGCAGTTGCCCTAATATGAGCTAGGTAGCTAACCCTCACCTGAAGTGGTGTAACTTTGAGATACTCAGGGGGCACTTAACAAGCTTTAAGGTGCAGACTCCCATGTTTTAAGTGCCTGTAGTATGATACAAGTGTTATGAGCATCTTGACCCTTATAACACAATCCCAAAGGACTGTTTTTAAACCTACTGTAACAAGAAGCCAGGGACTCCCTGTTACTAGGGAGAAGGAGTTGGCAGTGGGAAAGAGTTCAGGTGGACTAGGCTGCTCACTGAAGAGTAGCAGAAGGACAGGCTGCCTGGATCCTAGGCTGGAGAGGTATTTATTGCTGAAGTTGCAGCACAGCAACAGTCCATTAAGGCAGAGACGAGTGGAGGACTATGGTCTGCCTACTGCAAGGTACTGCGAAGCAGGACAGTTAGCTCATGTAACCCACAGCTTGCAGCGCCTCTAAAGGCCAGCTGGTTAGCCTTAAGAAAGACACCTGTGGTGGCTGAGAGATAACAAGAGAAGGAGAGGTTGGACCTAGGCCCTATACAAGCCCTGGCTTGAGACCAGAAGGCAGTCTGTCTATGCAGGCTGCCAGGAAAGGAGCTTCCTTGTGATGACTGTGGCTGGGAGACTCTCATGAATCCTAACTGCTCCACTGCCAAGGAGGGGGCTCAGTACTACACTGGGCTGAGAGACCATTTAAGACCTCACAACAAGCAAAGTACTAAGGAACTATGAGTTGCCTGTGAGCTGAACTTTCTTATGCAGCCTGATTTTGATTATAGGGTTGAACTTTTCTGTTATGAGTTGCACTAGTGGACCGGGTTTGGGACTGATCAGGGGAGGAGGAGGTCCCAATAGTGCTCAGGGGCATGGCCACACTTGAGCCTGTCAAGGCTGGGGCCCAAGCAACAGTATACCCCGAGAGGGGGAGAGCCAGTGCTGGCAGTGTGAGGAGATATGGTGAAGAGACTGAGCCAGAAGACCAGCACCAGAATAAGGTGGAGCCAGGGTCAGGAACCTGTGGCCCCAAGAGGGGTGGAGATTAGGGCCAGAGGCCCACAACCCAAGGAGACTGGAGGCAAATGCCAAGGACCCATAGCTGAACTTTGCATTGGGAAAGGCAGAGACTAATCAGCAGCTTATATACCTGGCAGGGTGGAGAAGGTCCCAGGGGGTTGAAGGCCTGCTGAACTGATCACTTGTTAACACCTGTGAGACATGGGCATGGCTAGAGGGGAAGCTGGAGGCCACAGATAGCCAATAGGAGACGATGTGTACAGAAAAGTTGTGTGGATGAGTAGGCCAGACCAGCGAGACCCTAGGATGTAGGCAGCTCCCCACAACTCCTCTTTCTCTTAAAGTAGGTATGGCAGGTCAGTAAAAAGGTCAGAGGTGGAGAACTGAGAGGTCACCAGGGGAGACCCTGCCACATCTGGCCCCCAGCTCTGCTACACTACTCTGTCACTGTTAGGGCCTGATCTTTCTCATCTCATGCAACAAGATTAGGGAAACAGAGGACTGCATACAAATAGTGTAAAGAATCCCTAATGCAAGCAACAGGCTACATCAAATTTAATCTAAAATAAATCTGTGCATTTTCTACCACTGCTAATACAGAGCAGTGGAAAGAATGAGCCAGGTGCACTGCTAGGTCTGGTTTTATCAGCTTTGTCAAGAACATGATCAAATTCTTGTGCTTCTGTATGTTTTATTTTTAATACATGTTTTGGAAGTTTCAAACAGAATGGAGAGCATGAACCATCCAGAATTCAGGTTATATTTAATGCCTCTGGAGAGTTACAAGCTGAAATGGAGTATGACTGGTGGGACACAAGCTATTTTGAAAACATTGATCCTATTTTATTCTTAAGCTGTTAAAGAAAATAACCTTTGCAAATGTTGCTTTTTCCCTGATGGCAAACACATTGAAAAACTTGACATGTGGAGCATTAGATACTCTATGTTCCAACCTAATCTTGGCTCTAGCTTTACCAGTGTTTTACATGCAGTAACTCTGATATGGAGGGTAGAGAGATAGGGAGCCAAGTGCTGCTGTCATTTATACCAGTATAAATCTGGGGTAACACTTAAAAGACAATGAGTCTACTTCAGTTTTACACCATTCAACTGAGAACAGAATTTAGCCCAGGGACTGTAAGAAAAGTCTGAATCCCACCACAAGAAATAAAGAACAAAACAAGGCAGCACTAGGGGACAAACATTTTAACAAAAGAGCCCTCTGTATGAAGTGTTTGCAGTACAGCCGCTGACCTCAATACAGTTAGCATCCTTGCTTGCTGTAGAGGGTCCAGGGCTGCTTCATTAATTAGTGCAGCTCTTTGATTCATTGGTTTACATCCCCCTAAACAGACTTCTATTCGGCTTCTACCAGATACAGTGAAATACATATCAGTCCCTTAGTGATTTGGATAAACAGACGTGCCTGGAAACCCAAAATGCCATCTGCGAAGTTTTGCCCCAGCAGATGGCTGAACAGACCATTGAGCAAACTGGGAGGTACTATTTCAGAGAGAAAAATCTGCTAGTCTCCCTCCCCTCCAAAATATCCATGTTTCCATGGCAGACAGAGGAACGTGATCCTTTCTGGCACCTGCAGGCAGTGCCACCAACCAGCGCAAACCAGGAGGTGAAGGCTCCCTAACTCTCCACTCATGACACAGGTGACGCATAGGGAGGCATGAGGGGGCATGTCTCCCCCCTCCCCCCTGGAGCACTGGTGCCCTCCCTGACAGCAAGTGCTCCGGCTGGTAGAGGGGCACGGAGAGTGCTCGTGCCTCCCCTGAATTTGTCTCTGCCAGTGTGCTTGGCAACCAGCCGCTAGGGGATCCCCCCCGGTCATGCCCCACTGGTGCCCCGCCAGACTCGAGAGGCATCAGTGGCCCATGACTTATGAGATTTCCTCCTCTCTCACCCCACCCCCACGATATCAAAACATAGGGACTCTCATATGAAAGTTTTCCTATTGGCTTGGATGAGAGCACGATTGGACTCTTGGCCTCAGAAAGGCTAATCTCCAGGTCAAACAGGCAGAATGTGGAGCCTCACCTTTAAATCTGCATCATGTAGCCATGCATAATGAGATTATGCAGCTAGAGAAGTGGAAGAGCCTATTAGTTACAGCCAGGACTAAAGGTCACAATATTTGGGTGGTAAGTCCAATTCTGACTCTCTCTGTGTCCCTGGTCAAGCTACTGTACCTCCATGCCCTAGTTTCTCAGCTATTGAGGATAATGGTACTTAACCTACCACCTTCAGAGAGGTGCTGTGAAACTTTAGTTACTGCTGGATATCTTCAGATGGAAGGAGCTGAATGACCAATAGAAATTGGCTGGACTCTAAATTTAATGTGCTTCTGTGGGGAGGACACACCTTCCTCATTTCCTTTTTCAATAGGAGGTGATCTCATAAGCAGTGAGAGCAAGGTGAGGGTGAGAGCTCCAATATGGGCAACAGATCAGGGTTATATACTGGTGTTCCCCCCCCGCAAAGACATGTTCTGACGCAGTGTTTAATGATGCACATGCTCGGACTGGTAGAGCAGGCTTTGTGGTGTCAGAATTTCTGATCTCCACCTTGGTGATGGGCTTATTTTGGGAAAGCCTTGTACCCTTATATTTGCAGACAGATCCCTATTGTCCAGCTCTCAGCTGGAGACCTCTTTCAGAAATGCAATATGTTCAAATCTCCAGCTGAACTCAATGGAAGTTGCAGGACCTCAGCACCTCTGAAAGCCAGGCTTGAAGAGTCACATTCTGGGCACCCTAAATTAATCAGCGTTTAAAAAAATTACGCTTTTTTCTGCCTTGCCATTGGCATTCCCTTCTGTACAAGAGAAGCAATAATATTTATCTAGCTCACGAGTGTTGTAACTCATTAGTACCTGTGAGGCACTTCAGACAAATTGGTGACCCATAGGTATTATTACTACATGGAGCAGGAGTCAGCCTTTGTGCATTGTGGAGATCTTTGCAGGCTGTCCTCTCTGTATATCACAACTATATGCATCATGCAAGCCATCAATATTCAGTTCACACTATGTTTCTCAGGACCTGCTGTGCTTCACGTTGCCCATCAGAAGGCAGGCACTGCTTTTCAGCTAAACAAGGCTGAGGGAAGCAATTCCCAAACTTCTGGTTGAAAACCCACTTACAGGAGGAAATAACTTTATACAGCTCCCTATACAGTTACCACCAGCCATCCACCCGGCCTTAAGTGGAGGCAGGGATTTACATCACTCCTGCATAATAACTCTCCCTGTGCCCATAATTACCCCAGGGAGAGACCTAACCTGGGGTAGCTCACTCCTGAATGAGACAGGACTCTTATCCAGTTGAGGTTTCACTTACTATGAGGTACAGTTACTACAGAACACGTAAGGCCAGGTAAATCCCCACTCGTTAATCACAGACACAGAGTATTTAGGGCTCTGTGAGGCTCACAACGCCACTCCTAAATGCCACACCACCACCTGGGACTGCAAGCCCTAGTTTGGGAACTGCTGGCAAAAAGGAAGCAGAAGCTACTCACCTCCAAGCAGGACAACACAGCTCAGCCTCACACTGTGCCTGCAGTGCCAACTGCTGCACTGACAGAATTGCCCACAACAGGTACTAAGATAACAGGCAGATTCATAAGCCTTGGAGGGGAGGCCAGAAGGTGAAAGGGAAACAGAATAGTGGAGAAACCTGGCAGCCTTGAAGGGTCAGAGAATTTCTCATAATCACAAGAGGTCATTGCACCTTCAGCCTTGCCCTCACAAGGCTAAGGAAATGTGTTTTGAACACATATTCACTAACTTGAAGTGGAAGCAAAGGCAATGCAGTTTGCAGTTATCAACTCCGTACATGGAGATAAAAAAAGAAAGAAAATGGCAGCTAACGACCAGGAAAAACCTTTCAACGTGGTAAAGGCTACACAGCAACAGGACATGCTTATTCCAGAATAAGAATGAAACAGCCATGTCAGAACAGAGTGACTCCACATGCAGACAAGCCCGCAGTCAGCAATGCACACATTTTCCTGAAATGAACAAGTGAACACCTGCTAATGGAGACGGATTTTCACTGACCACTTGTGAACACTGCCATGAATGTTATGGAAGGAGGCTGCACAGATCTCTAACTTCCACAACCCTCTTCACTTTCCTTTCTCCCTGTGAAAAGCATCTAGCTCCATCTTGCTACAGAATTAAAAAGGAGGAAAACTAACTACAACAGCTGGTTTTTCTCTAGAGCCTTTTAGCCAAATAGATTAAGTGTCACAGTCTTCCCGTGTTATTTCTATTTTATAGATGGGGAAACTGAGGCAGACAGAAAGGTTAATTGATCTGCCTGTGGTATCACAAAAAGTCAGTGATAGAAATAGGAATAGAAACTCGGGTCACAACTCCCAGCGCTGGGATTTTACCACAGGTCCATCATTCCATCTCTAACGAGCCAAGCAGGTAATGGTTGGTACAGAAGTAATGAGTGAAGTTCCAAAATATGGAGCCAAATCTGCTTCCCTTATTCCCCTGTTGTCCAATTGATTTCAGGGGGAGGGGAGAAAGATTCATCAATGATCCACATGGACCATATTCAGATCTGCAACAGAATCTCCCGCATACAGGGTAAATGTTTAAGGAATGTGGGGAGCCAAACCATTTTTGTTTCCTTTCACAAGCTCTGACCCACTTGCATTGCACACAAGGGATCTGTAAATGTCCAGTTTACTTCTATGTTTAAACAGCTGCTTGCACGCTTTGGAAAATGCTGGAAAACAGCTTGCTTGGAGACAAAATTTCTTAGTCATCATTCAGTGTCTCTCATCTTTAATGCTTTAGAATTAAGGTCACTGGCACAAAAACAGAACCACTCTCTCTCAACAGCTTGTGTGTGCCTGTTTCTTATTCCCCCGAATGCAACCTCACAACTGGCTGCTGTAACCATGACAATGATACCATAAACAGATTGGCACACTACACACTGTGAAGCCTGGCAGTTTCTTATGGAGAAGATGGTGGGGAGAAGGAATCTGTTCATGTGTGTGCATTGGGAAGTCTGAAGCAATTTACATCTTGCTTGTGACTTGAGACTGTATTTGCATCTGTTCCCAATAGATGGAAGACAAAATGAACAGCCTGGGTGAAAGGAAAGCAGCACATCTCACCTTGTTAATTTTGTTGGTTTTGGGTAGCGTCTGGCTCACGTGTAGATCAGAATACCTGGGTGGCTTCCTTAAAGGATTGTTGATATCACACGGCACAGACTCTGTTCGGACTAATCTTGCTGGATCAAGAAGGGAGATGGGAGAGGGGGGGTTTAAAAAGAGAGAGAAAGAAATCAAAGTTTTAAAACAAAACTTCAGCTTTGCATGCAGGTCACTCTGGAGGAGCCCTGCACCTAAAGACTTCTGATCTACTTCCAGAATTTGTAATGACTAAGCTAAATTTCGAAGTCCCCCTTGTAACCTCTTCACTTATGAGCTGAACAGTTGTTCCTCAAACTGCCAGCTTCCCTGGCCTCACCCACACTGTTCTGCAGTGAAAGCCTTCAAAAGCCAATCCAAGCACACTCTGGGTTAATGCCTAAGGGATCAAGAGGCACTTAAAGCACCATTAGAAGAGGAACAAGTTGATCAATGGCTAGCGTCAACAGTGCAGAAGGTGGACTATCCATTGTGCATTCTTATAAGTTAAAGTAAATACTTGTGACTTCACACCAGCAGTGATTACACACCCTGGCTACTAGAGCCTGTTTGCAGTCTGTAGTGCTGTTTGTTCTCTGCCTGGCGCCAGTTTTACACCAATTCCAGTTAAATGACTCCTAATTTGTACCAGTAAGGGAATAGTGTCCTGAACCCACTTGCAGCAGGATCAAGGGGTGCTCTCTGAACTCCAGTAAGGAACTGTTAGACCAAGTTCCAGCTTGGGAGACTAGGGGGAAATGTTTGGAGTTCAGGCTCCATCCCTTGGAGCAGACAGCACTGAACCTCGGGCTGTGGAGTTTAATGCCTATTCTCTGGCAGCTTGGCTTGTTTACTCTGAACACCAGCCTAGGAGAGAGGGGATGGAGAGATCCATAGTTTCATGTCATTGCATCCTCTAATGCTGCTTAGCTAGTACTACGAAGCAGGAATAGTCAAAGGAGACAAGTAAAAAAGACCCTCACCAGCTTTCTGCGTCTTGAACTTTACCTAGGTGTTAACTTTTGCTCTGACACCACCCTGTTCCCAAGAACCAGCCTCCAGGCTACAATTCAGCAGGCAACTGGGACTTTGCTCTGGCCATGCATAGGGGCCTCACCCCCTCCTAGGGACTGGCTCAGAGCCTCCCCTTCGCAAATCTTAACCAACACCTGTAAACTTTTTTCCTCTCTCCCTCCCATCTGTTTATCATTAAGCACTACTGCCTCCATATTTTCAGAATGCTTTCAGTTCTCCCACATGGAGAAAGACATGTTCTTTGTCCCTGATCTGTAGTTTCCCAAAGAGATAGGGGTGGGTGATGCTCATTTATGGAGCAAGACACTCAGAGCACTTCTGCAGGAAAGGACTCCCAGGGCAGTGGTTTACATTGACACCGACTGGGCTTTTCATGGCAGTAGCTGAGGTGAGGAGTCACCTAGTTTTCTAACTGTCAGCAGTTGACAGAGATGCAGGTGGGAGACTGACCTAGAATAAAAAAGAAAATAACCTTCCAAAAGGCTGGCATCATAAATGGTGAGCAAAGCCAGCAACTCAGGAACCACTGAGTTTACAGAGAGGCAGAGCCATGAAGCATGATCAGTGGTTTCCTCCCTTAGCTGCTTGCTACTAGACCAGGTTTCATGACTCTTGGGTACCTTGGGTAATTACAGTGCATCGGAGCAGACTCGATTAATTGAGTTTGCTGGAATGTGCTAATTACCACACTCCAACCAGCCTACATATCTCATGTATCAGTGTCACCACACTGCAAAATGGCATACGGGGATGCTGATACATGGGATGCTGAGGGCACTCTAATTACAGCAGGTCTTGAAGCCCCTTGTGTAGCAACTCCAACAAATGCCCCTTACGTAACGACTCCAATCAGGGCAGGCTGGTAGTCATTCTTGGAGCTAGTGCATCCAAGAGAACCCCATGGTCTATGCGTGTCACAACTACAAAAAACTATCCCTACATATTTATTAAGTCCTGGCTCTTCCCTACCAGCAGGACCACGACAGGGCAGCCCACAGCTGAAAAGCAGTTAGCCAACTCTGAATTAGACTATGTTCCATTTCCATTTTTCTAGAGCAGGACTGGCCTCATTAGGTGCAATAAACCAACTTATTAAAAAAACAGCTCACAAAAAAGAAATCTATTCTTTGAATATATTTTTAAAAATCAGATGGTATTTAATATACGAAGAAAGCCTGATTAGATCTAAAATTAAATGCATATTTGGAATCTTAATTTAAAGATCTTCCCTGAGGTAATCTCCAGCCCTCCTCCCTTTTGCACTGGGAACGCTTAGCCAAAATGTGAACGAAGGGGGGGGGGGGACTCTTCTTGGTGCACTGTTTCCCTTCTTCCCTTCTGGATTTGTAAATGTGCCCACTTCCTTTTCATATTTATGAACTGCTCTCCTGGAGGAGAGGAAGGCAGAGGATTTCAATAGCGCAATTAGCATCTGAATGTGCCATTGCCTGACATGAACACTGCTGCGCCGTGTAGTGAAATGAGACCCGCATGCATCAACAGAGCCACTGCAGATCTATGGTCCCAAACTTCCACCCAGGCCAGCTTTCAATGTTAGCAAAAGGTTAAAACCTGTTGCACTTACCCCGTGTTGTGGGGAATCTGAAAAGAAAGGGTGGCAGGGGAAGGGTGGGTGGAAGTGGTTTGGAATGCAAATCTGCCTCGCATCGGACAGCTCGTCTCCCTATAAGCGGAAAAGATGGTCGGTAACACTTTCCAAGGTGCCCAAGTGATTTAGGAGCCTGCACCCCATTGTCTCTCAATGGGGAATTAGGCTCCTATGTCACTTAGGTGCTCCTGAAAAATTTTACCTGACGAAAATCCAGAAAGCCGAAGATGTAAAAGGAATTCTTACCTCCGCGATGGATGATCAGTAGGTGGCAGGGAGGGGCCTCTTTGGTGCATTTGTTGTGGCACTTTAGCCTAAGAGAAGAAGTAGAAACAGTTGTAAAGTGGAACCAGTTGTGAAGTCTGTGTGCAGTGGAGGAGAGAGACTGTCACACATAGCCAAGCTTAGCCCAAAGGAATATTAATGTAGATGTAGAAAGAGGTGTCTACTCCAAGTCGGAGACAGGGATCCCAGGAAGTATGGGTGGTAAAAGGTGTATTGCCCATCTAATGAGCCTATGAAAGCTCATGCCTCTCTAAACCAGTCAGTCTGTAAGGTGTCACCCTGACCTGCCTTCTGCCTGATTTCAGACTACTGTTGCTAACCACCTCCCAGTCAGATGGTGGTAGACCACGGCATGCATAACAGCCAGACCAAGCATCCTTCCATGAAAAATGGAAAAGAATGTGCTTCAGTGCTCTTCCTTTAGTGGGCAGGGGGTTCCCAAGCTCAGAGATGTTGAAATGGTCATTTCTGCCAACCCCAGCTGAGCCAAGGGGAGCACAGAGTTGCACTCTATGAAAAGACCTTACCATTTCCACCTGAATAGTATCCCATGCTAATAAAGGTTTGCACTTAATCAAATCCTATGGCAGCAAAGGGGACATCACCAGCTAAAACCCAGATTTCTCTCCCTCTCTTTGTCTTCAAATGTCTCTGCCAGAGCAATGTTCCTTATGGTTTTATTATTAGGACATTTAACAAAAATAATTAGGCCATTTAAAGCAATGGCTGTTTCATTTAACATTCTGCACAGCTTTTATTATTTAACATAGCCAGGGGCAGGAGTCTGCTGAGGGTTTCACCCATGGTTCACACATCTAGCCATAAGCAGGCTCTAATGCCCCTAAAACCTTTTCATTTTTTCCTAATTAGTAATGTAAAAGCATCTCGATCTCTCAGTCTGGCACCAAGAGCCCCATCAGAATAAGCTTGTGTCAGCACTTGACACTCAACTGTGGCAAGCAAAAAGGAAAAGAAATATTAAAAAAAAAAGCAGGGGCGAGGGATAAAACAATAATAATAATAAATAAATCAGATCCAAGTCGATGAGCTGGGTAATGAAAATTCAGGAGTCATGCATGTTAGCTTTTATTATAAAAAAAGATTCCTAGAGGGAGAGTTGAGGATTAATTTGATATTTGAGGTTCCAGAGCCGGGAGGCTGTTTGTTTAACCTGCTTCGTTTCCTTTTACTTTTTTTTTCTTTTCAATGAAAACAGTGCCGGTAGCTGACCAGGGAAGCAGAAGTTGCTGAGCTAAAGCAGTTTGTTAGTATTTCCCTGATTTTATTTTAGCATTTGAAATAAATTGGATTGTTTCTTTTCTTATGAAAAGCCAGGACTGACACAACACAGACGCTGGGACCTCACTCTCCCAGCTTCCCAATTTCAGCCCTGTCTGGCATTTCCGCAGCATGCCTGCTAACTCTAAGGTCTGTCAGTGCTCCTCAGACCAGGCCCTCTGCTTCTTCTGCAATAGGTTTCAAGCACGTGAGTTTCACCGTATTTCTCAAAGAACCTCAAATCTCATTTTGCTGTTCCAGCAATGCTGGACTTCTGCACTGCCTTGCTTCTAGTGCACACAAACCTATTTCTGTCCATCTGCAGGAGCCAGGTCAGTTGGCAACATTAATCAAACCCACCCATTTTTATACAATGAAATGCAATAGGAGAGGGCAAGAGATTTCCAAAGCTGAACAAAATGATATTGACAGGAAACTATCTAATTCTTAAGGGATTCAAAGATTTATTTTTTAGAAGTCCTTGTTAAAGTTGTTATAAGAGGAAAATTTGCATTCAAGCTTTTGTGAGGCAGTAATACCATTTATTACGTGCAGTTAAGCCTAATTTTGCTAGCTCATTGCTATTCAATTAACGGAACACAGCCAGCATTATATAGTTTGCATTGGCTCAGTTACCAAAAAGTGATCCAACACATTTCTGAGTCTTAGAAATGTGAATTATGTCTCCAATACCAGTTTAATAACCACTGTCTGTTAACTGCCAATCTCCACATTAGGAAGGCTACTTTGGATTTCAAATGGCATAAATAGGTCAGAATCTGCCCTGCTTTTCTATTTAAATCCTATCAACTTTGTGTCATCTAAAGTAAGGCCCACTTCCAATAAATCATGTCCTAATAGCAATTTTCATCTGTTTGACTCCTCTAGAAGACAATGAGCTTCCTGGATGAACACAAGCTTGGAAGATTTTTGCTGATGGCATAAAAGAGAGAATGCAGCTCAAGGCAGCGTTGTCATGCAGTACACACATCTGAAGTGCTAGGCATGCTCAAGGTGCCACCATTCATCTTAGCTGCTGGCACAGCTCCTTTGCTTCCTGGCTTGCTCAGCTGCAGCACTGCCTTCTCTGAAGCCTTGTGTGCAAAAGTGTCGCAGGACAATATGTGAAACACCCTGGGCCTGGGAATTAGGGGAGTGAGGGAATTCACTGGTACCGTCCTGCTGAAGGTAACTTCAGGGACACAGGAGAGGTGGCAGGATCACACTACCAAAAACTGTCTACATGCTAGAAGCCTGATCCTGCTAAGCACTAAACAGCCTTGATCCTAAGTAGGGTCCCTGGGTATTCAAAGTGGGAACCACTTCAGCAGTAGACTTATTTAGGGCTGGAGGATGCTGTCCTATGAGACCAAAGGTAAAACTCCCATGAATATACAATCAAAGGGTTCTGCTGACTTTTCTTAAGAGCAGCCTGGATTTCCTGTAATAAGGGGGAAAGGTCATGACAGAGAAGCCAACTGGTCTTGGACCACAGGATCTGCCATACTGGATCAGATCATAAGTTTCTCAGATCTGATGATCCCACCCCCAAAGAGGAACCAACACCCAAAATGTCAAAGGTAGACAGTGTATCTAACCAGCTGTGTCCATCAGAGCAATGCATGTGCAGGAGAAGGGGAAGAAAACTCCCTTCTATTCTTCCAGGAACTAAGCTTTACTCCTTGATGCATGAGATTTGATTACTTCTCTCTCAGTGTGTATAGCTTCACATGCTATTATTGGTCATAAAATTCTCCACTATTATCCATTATTAATGTACTTTCACATTCAATCACAGAGCTGTACTGTAAATACAATTACTGCCACAAGTTGATTTATTGCTGGGCACCATGCAGAGGGACAAATTCAGTCACGCTATGCCATAGGCTGCATTTCCATTAAAGACAACAGGAATGGACTGATAATCAGACAGATATTTCTCAATTGGTGCTCAAGAGCTTCTACCATTCTTAGTTTATGGGCACAACATACTGCTGGGGTCTGGGACACGAAGCTCAAGTAACCCAAATCAAATCTTAGCCACCACTTTGCCACTCCAGAATGCCTTTGGTGCCATCTCTCTGCTAGTAAAAGGATTAGGGTTTTCTTCCAATTAGCATCCTCCCCCAAATCAATCAATATTATTAAAATTTTAATCTACTTTTTGTGTACAAAATGTATGCCTGATTGTGATAGACTATACAACTAGACACTAGAAGTAAAGAAGTTAACCCTCTCCCTCTAGCCAAAGGAAGGTGCCACGCTTGCCAGCCCAGATAGAAAGGATTTGTACAGTAGCAGGGCTAGATCAGCTTTTTATCTGAGAGGGCAGAGTTTCTTCTATGCCCAAAACAAGAGAAAAAGGATGTGTTGCCAGGAACCTGACTCTGAGTCAGGATTCTTGGGGTGTGAGTGGTCTGGAGCAGAGGAGAGTGAGGGAGTTATGTCTCCTGCCTCTCTGAACCTTGCCTTTTCATAATCATGATCAGGGAAACACCAAAGCAAGGAAGGGCAAAAGTAATGGCTTCTTTACTGGGCAAGATCTACTGTAAGTGAAGGTTCTTACCATCTGACAGACACCTGCTGGTCAGCAGGAAGTGACCCTGTTTGTCCTGGGTCAGTGCGTCTACAGGAGAGGAGTTTATATTATAAAAATCGTTAGCAGCCTCAGCTGGGGATCAACAGGACTGTGGAAACTGAACTAACTCCTCTCCCCACCTTATGTTCGCCTGTTCAAAATTCAAATGCAAGA
The DNA here is from genome assembly GCF_052110815.1 of Crocodylus siamensis. Taxonomy (NCBI): domain Eukaryota; kingdom Metazoa; phylum Chordata; order Crocodylia; family Crocodylidae; genus Crocodylus; species Crocodylus siamensis. The sequence continues at coordinate 53,433,611 of NC_143403.1, forward strand.
CTAGCTGGGGACACACTGAGTGAACTCAGGGCTCCAGTGCCTTGGCTTCCCACACTGTATCTTAGTCCCAAATCACAAAAAGAATATATAGTTTTAAGGTTCTTGCATATGAGGCAAGGGCTTGTATATCTGAGCCCCATTCAGAGCACACACACCCAGGAGCTGTGCTGCTATGGCTCAGGAAATGGGAGCCTAATTATTCCCTTTGTAACATTAAGGAACAAAAAAGCAACTTAGAAACTGTGACGTACTTGCAGTTTTTACATTTTAATCCAAATAACATTCCTTTCCCACAGACGGTACAGGTCTGAGACATCCAATACTTGGTGGAAAATCTGCAGAGGAAAAACATCAGATAAGTGTTAAGTACAAACAAGGTTGCTGTGCCCTCCACCAGGTGCAGGAATCTTTGCTATTTATAAGCCTCTCTCCACTCATCTCTCTAGCCCTGTTCACGCAGAAGAGCTATTTGAACTTGTCCACAAGATCAAGAGAACCAAAATTGCTTATTGAATCAAAGTTTATCCTTTTTAATCCTAAACTAGTTAAGTACCTTTAGTCCCAACCCCTTGGTGACTTCAATGGGAGTTTTAGGTGTGCAAGTTCCATAGCACTGAGCAGATAGAATACAGTAAGCAAACTGCTGTGAGCCTTAACATAATATTACTTCTTTGTACTACAGAAGCACGATAGAGTAGGTCAGATGCTGTTCAAATACACTGGGAGATACTGCCCCTGCCAAAAAAGATCTTACTATCTAAGAATGTGCATGTTTGTTAAGAAAGGAAAACTTATAGCAGACTCAGCTTAGAGCCTGGGCCTTGTCACCCAGCTGAGCTATGGCAGAAGTGGCACTTGAAAGAAGCCGACTGAAGTGAAAGAGCAAAGAGAAGGAACTGAGAAAACAGAAGGAATTTAACAATTACAGACTAGATCAGCTTCCACATTAACCTGCCCTTAGCCACAGACCTATCAACGGGTCACTCTGCATGTTTACTGTTACAGCCATTTTGGCCTAATTTTGCCCCATATCACTCCACTGAATCCTGACTGAAGCAAATTCATCCCTGGAGTGTCTCCAATGGAGTTACAGAAGGGCTGATGTTTTACCATTCTATGTAACCTTCAACTCGGGACCATACAACCTAAATAAAAACAACATTAAAAAGAGAAGGCTTTAAAGCAGCATCAGCCACCCAAAAATATAAACTAATGGAAACAAATTATTGAGATTCTGGAATGAAGCAGTTGTCTGCTGTAGGATTCTGTCCCTGAGGATCATGATTTAGTAGCATCTGCCTTCAGTAGGTCCAGAAAGGACAGGTTATGCTCAGAGTAAGTAAAGTAAGGATAAACATGGGATCCCTCTTTCACCAGTGACTTCAGTTCACAACAGCTGAGGGTGAGCCCAAGAAACTTTGCTGGCTAGTCCATGCCTGAAACTACACCCCTTGTCTAAGTGAAGTCCAAGTATCCAAAAGAGCAGAGATTTGTGGGCTTTGTGTGTGCTATATTCTGGGGCTGCTCCTGTGCTGCAGAGTAAACATCCCGTTGTCTACTTTGCTGGGACAAGTAAAGGAGAACACTTTCCCTCCCAGTTGAGTGGGAGAAGCTGAGAGTGAAATATTAGCTTTTAGGGACTGCTAAAAAGAGTAGTCTCACTTTCACTTGGTCTTAACCAGAAACCTCTTCTGCTCGACTACAAGATGGATTGAAAAATACCCTGTTCCACAGAAGGGTAGTTTGATCGTTGATACCCTGAATGAAACTATTTTAGCACAGAAAAAAACCCAAATACCAACTAGGCACCAATGACCTAATTTGTCGCAATTGCTGAGTGCAGACTTCAGCGAGCTCCAGTTGCAATGAGGAAGGATTGGTACCATGGCTAAGGCACTAGCCAGAGACTCAGCTGGTGGTCTCCCACAGTGAACTCAGGGTACTTAGTCCATCTCTCGAGGTCTCAGGTGGTCCCATCCTTTCACACTTCTATCCATTTTAAGGGTCAATTCTTAAGGACAGGGACTACCACTGACTGGATGCTTGCACAGTATAAGGGGACCCTGATTTTGGTTGGGGCATCTAGAGATACAAATACAGTACCACACAGATTTTCCACACCTGGGTGGTTCACAACCCACTTGATTTTCAGTAGGTTGCCAAGTGAAAGATAAGCCATATAGCTGTTTATTGGGGCTTTTACTTGAAAGAGCATTGCTTCTCCACTCAGCTGCAGTTCACCATCAGCCCCAGGCAGCTAGTGGCAGAATGAGTGTTCCTGGAAATAAAAGCCACAGCAAACAGCTGAAGCTCTTCAGGGATCCTGAGCAGCTGTTTGCCATGGTTAGACGTACCCCCAGTTAATTCACAAACCGTCATCTTTCCATGGGTAGGCAGGAACTGAACCCTGCAAAGAATCTGGGTGCTCCTGTAATTCTTAATTACTTTGCGAATAGCATGAATAATACCCAATAAGAACCTTCACTGAGGCCAGGAAAAGGGTTGCTCTCACTGCAAAGAGAAAGAGAGTAAGAGAAATTTCTAGTACGAAAAAATTCCCATTCAACTTAAGCAACCTCCTTGCATCTAGATTAAAGCACCGATTTAGAGAGAGACCCATTGCTCCTAGTGCCAGGCTCTGGCTACAGGCACACAAAGTTCCTTTCCTGTATCTCAAGTGCAGCCTGTCACCAGAACAGCAGCCAACTGGAAAGCGGCATGGAGGTCATTTCGATTTCTTTTTTTCATGGTAGATATGGAAGAGCAGAGTAGGGCTCATATGGAATTTACTCAAGGTCAGTGGGTCACAGATAATGTACAGTTTTTTTTATTGATAACAGCTCCAGCCTTATCTAAACCACATCTGAATTAAAATGGAATTGAGTATGCTTTGAGGACACTGTGCCCACGTGTTAGAAATAGAAGGAGAAGCCTCTGGCCCCCCTCCTCCGGTTGGATCTATGCTGGAGAAAGAGAAATAACAAGGCTTATTGCTTGGCTTTCCCAGGTCATCGATGTTAACTCAGTCAATTTCAATAACCAAGGAAATAGCTAAGAAGATGTCTCCCTCTGGTTTTAAGATGCAGGGTGGGGGCGGAGATCAAGGTAACCCCATCTCTACCCCTGGGAACTGGGCTATGGGAGCTTAACACACACTAATTGATGTGGCTGGACAAGATGCATCCTGAATGGACTCCTTTTCTCAACCCCCTAACTATAAAACCTGGGACTAGGCCATTTTGAGCACCAGATGGTTTTCCTTACCATTGTTTCTCAAAGAGCCTGGGGCCTTATCCCCAGGCACTATGAATAAGAGAGGCTCCTTTCACTTCACTTGAGCAGGGGTGTTATATGGGAACTTGAGGCATTACCTCCAGGAAGGGGAGGGGGGCTGAAGCTGAAGAGTTTTCACATTCCTTCATCAGCCGTGCAGCATACCAGAGGATATTTCCATGGCCACAACCAGCCAGGTACAGGACTCAGGAGACACTAACAGGGAAGTGTGCAGGTAGGAGTGACATCAGAAGCGATACGTACCAGGGGACTCTGACCAGCCAATATCAGGGTGACATGAACATGTCATGGCTTCGCAGAAGCCACACAGAACTCAGTAAGGCTGGGAAAGAAGGAAGGAAAAAGATCCAGGTTCTCACTGCACACTCCCAGCATGAAGATCTCCACTTACTTAAGTAGGGAAGTGCAATACTGTCAGGAAACCTCAAACAACAGCAACAGCGGTGACTAACAATATGCTTCTCCTCTACTTTGAAACCAACAGGTGCAGACACTGTAGCTGCCTCTAAGAAGCTGCTTGCCAGCATAATAACCCTGTCACTCAGGCTTAGGGCATTATCCTACACCAACTCTTGTGCTATGGTATTCTAAATGGTTTTGTCTCAAAGCTGGATTTTTATGGGAAAGGAATTTTCCTGAAGAAAATCTTCCTTCCCCTTCCATCATCTACTTTTTAGCTACAAATCTAGCTTAACTTTTGCTTTTCCAGAGCCCTCTGCAGTGCCAGCCTCTCTAGGGAGTTAGCTTTTCAACTTGAATCATAAGCTCCTCACCAATGAGTTTTAGTTTGGGGCACTGCCCAGCACAGTGGGCTCTCAGGGGACCTTACATACATAAGACTAACAACTGGCTACAATGCATCTCGCATACTGGATCTCAGCTCACAGGCTGCAGAGCAATCAGTCTCAAAAGGCACATTTTTCACAGTTTCATAGATGTTAGGGTCGGAAAGGACCTATTAGATCATTGATTCCGACCCCCTGCCCTGGGCAGGACTGAATACTGGGGACTTGGCCAAAACCAGATCAAAGTAAGTTGCTGGCTCAAAATGAAAGGCCATGCCCATTTCAGGACCATGACTCTAACCCAGACAACAGGAAAACTGAGGGGTTGGGATGAAAGGATGCACTGTATTACAGAACAAATGGGTATTGCCTGCCATGACAAGGATCTTGCATTCTAGTGACTTACTGTTTTCTCCTCAGAGATACCATACCTGTGTTTTATTGAGTTTCCTAAGTCACGACGGGGAATCTGTGGGGACCAGCTAGGGCTGGAAGGAACCTCCAGAGGTCATCTAGTCCAATCCCTGCCTGAGGCAGGATCATTCTTATCCCAGCCACCCTATATGATACAACCATAATCTAAACTTGCATAAGACTACCATCAATCCTGATGCAACACAGACCCAACACCCTACCCTGCTACTGGTAAAGCAGGGCAACCATGGCAGCCGGCATCCTGCTACTATGAAATGTTGTCAACATATGCTCAAGAGATCCTAAGTAGAGGGCCGCATCACCACTACAGTAACAGAAAAAAAACCCCACAGTCTATACCAATCTGGTCAGGGGTTAAAATTCCTTTCTGACCTCAAATATGGTGATTGGTCTGACCTTGAATAGAGGAGCAAGACTCTTTTAGCCATAAACCTCCACCTTTGGTCCCAGCAGGAGTATTGGCACATTCTGGTCAAAATCTCCAGCCTTGGCTGTAGCCAACACCCAGTGCCTCTGAAGGAAGCTTAAATGCACCTTGATAGATGTAACAGAGGGGTGGGGGGAGCGGGGGGGATAGATGCAACCAGTAAGGCCCAGAAGCATGGGAAATACCTACAGCAGAACTTGGTCATAGCAACATTCCTGACCAGCGGCTGTCCAGCCTCTTTCTGAGAACCTCCACTGATCTTGCCTACCAGTCTGTTTCACGGTCTTGCTATTCTCAAAGTAAAGAAGTTGTTTTTTTTTTCTGGCTATCCAATCTAAACATTACTTTGCAACTTCAGACCATTGTTCCTCATCCTCCTGTCTGCAGCAAGAGCAAAAAGGTGCTCCCCTTTTCTTGATGGTATCCCTTCAGATGTTTGAAGACTGCTATCATGTCCCCTCTTAAGCACCGTATCCATAACCTGAGCATGACTAGCTCCTTCAGTCTCTCCTCATATGACTTGCTTTCCAAGCTCTTTATTTTTGTTTCCCACCTCTGGGGTCTCTCTACCTTTTTCCACATCCTTTTAAAAATGTGGAGCCCAGAAGTACATGCAGTACTCAAGATGAGGCCTAACTAGTGCCAAGTAGAGGCACTATCACCTCCCGTGTCTTGCAACTAATGCTCCTTTTGATGCATCTCAAAATTGCCTTTGCCTTTTGTGCAGCTGCATCACACATTGCAGACTCGTGTTGAGTCTGATTTACCAAGACTCCCAAGTCCTCTTCCATAGTGCTGCCATCCAGCCAAGTGTCACCCATTTTATATTTGTGTTTTTTGATTATTCCTCCTGATGTGCCCCCACACTGGGAAGAGCTCAGCACCATCCCCACCCACAACAGCTGCCTGCCCTCGCCCCACGCACAGATCCGGGGGCACACGCCTCCTATGTCCTCCCGGGGTGCATGCAGCGGTGGGAGCCACCCCCTCTCCACAAACCCTGGACAAACCACAGCTCTGTCCCCTGCCCTGCTCTGGCTGTGCAGCACCTGCCCCTGCCCCTGCCCCAGTGCCAGCCCCATTCCCTCCCTCACCGCAGGGGCCTCGATCTGCCCCCCACCCCATGCTCCTTCCTGCACAACAGACTTACCAGCTGGATGCTGCTGTCCATGCTGCCAGGCTGCACATCAGCAATCAGATTGGTATCGGCTGATATGGCTCGTTTAAAATCAGCCATCTGGATCAGCCTAAAAAATCTCTTTTGGTGCACCCCTATTCACAATCCTTTCCAGTTTCATGTCATCTGCAAACTTGCTCAAGAAGTTTTCCATGCCAGCATCCAAATTGTTAATGAACACATTGAACAACACCAGACCCAGGACAGACCCCTGTGGGACCTTATTTACTTTGACCTACATACCTTATTTGTGTGTGTGCAGGTGTGTGTGCCTGCATTCATTACTCTTCTGTAATACACTAGAACCCGCACACACAGACTGTGGCTAGCAGGGAATGCACATCTTAGAGATAGTTAATGGTTTCCAAATAAGGAAGAGAAAATGAAGCTTAAATGGCAACTGCATAATTTATTAATAAGACATCACACATCCTCTGGCTGTATATCTTAACAAAGAGCCAAGTGTCAGCCTCTTAGCTGCAAAGGTAGCTACTGTTTAAGGAGAACATTAAACATAAAAAGAGCTTCTCTTGTAGTCCCCTTCTGAGAGAAAAAGGAAGGGAAAAGGTAATAAGCCCCAGGCCTGATGGAACAAATCAAAGTTAGCCAGTGCTAACTGCTCTTCCCTGAGTGATGGAGCCAGGATAGATGAGCCATTGCCAAGCAAATCAACACATTCACTGGCAGCATATCATGCACTGATACAGTGACTGCCAGATACACTAAATACACATCTGGGACTGATTTATTATCCATGCAGTCAATGGAAAGCCTTCCATGACATCAATGCATAACAGAGGACTTAAGCATTTGTCCATTCCTGCATCCAGCCTAATTAACTAAGTTGATGTAATGCTTGTATTTTAGAAAGACCCCCACAATCCTAGGTACAGATTTAAATTTTCTTTTGACTGCCCAGTCTTTGAAAAGAAGTCTGTGTATTGCTCACCCTACTCTAGTGGGGACTACTCTAATGGCTCATTTCCAGAGGCAGGTCTTGAATGATGTGCAGTTTCTGAGCCCCCACATGCACAAAATGGTAATCAGTAATGATTCTCCAAGGCCAAAATAGCTATCCATTACAGACATAAGCCCAAACCACTCGATTGATCATTGAGGGCAGTAAGGCAGACCCTAGCTCTGTTCCCACTGGGTTTTTTTCTGTATGTCAACCAATCCCTCACTAAATATACTTTCGGTATTATTCATATAGGCAGTGAGGACCTTTGTTTGATTTCCTAGTCAATTTAATATATCAGGCTGAAATGTATTTTAATTATGTGCTGTTTCTGAAGGTTACATTTACATGCTACTTCCTGTACAATGGTTATTTTCCATACACTTCCCTGGAGTGGGTTGAAATATCTGCTACCAATAATATTTCTTAAGAAATGGGGGCATGGTCAGATGTATAGATATTAAATATGCCTTAAATATATATTGATAGTAAGCTACTCTAGCTCCTTCTTAGCTCCTTCTAATCCAAAAGGTATCATTTTTTTCCCCTCTCTATGGCAACCAAGATTACAACTTGGCAACAATGACGCATATTCCAAAACTTTAGCTTTTTCCCCAACCTAAAGACAATGAGAATCAATACGCACATCTCGACATTTGGGATGTCTCTGGTGGAGCATCAGCTACACAATCTCACATATCCCCTAGGCAGCCAAAGGCACCTGCAATTTACTTGCAGATAAAACTGCTGTTTCTCCTGGTCTAGCTAAAGAAAATCAACCCAGATGACAGACACAAATACCTACCTATTTCACATGCAGATATCCTGTTGTCTCCTGACACCCAAAGACAAGCATAGAACCTAAAAAGTTAAACCAACTAGAAATACCTTGGCTGTGAGACAGAAAACTGAAACATGAAGTAAGATACAGACTCAGGCATGGACACATGGGTCGATTCTGACTATTTCACAAAGTTTTCCCAAACGTGTTTCATCCCTAAATTATAAATTGTACATGTATTTGTCTTGTTAACAGGAGGAATATTCCCAAGGACTTCAGGAAGAATTGGACTTGATCTTTCTGCCATTTTTTGCTCATAACCCAAACCTACAGCTTCTTACATTCATTTGCAAGCATCTGCCAAATAATTTGGAAAGTTTTCAGTGTGGAATGTTTAAGAACAGTGTCTTTGCTGTTTATGGCTGGTTGGCTAAACTACATGATGTTCCTTCTGCTCCCACATTTGAGGACAGAAATTTATTTTAAGACAGGAGAATAATGAAAGGCAAATTTGCAGATAAAAATAAATCATGTCAAATCTGGAACTATTCTGGGATTCACCAAAAATGTCCCACTTAGCCAGCAGCTCTCCAAATATGTTACAAACCTCTTGAAACATCTGCCTCCTTAGCAAGGAGCTAGACCCAGGGCCTGGACTCATACGTGAAGTATACCACTATTCCGCCAGCTTTGCATTTTACTACATTTTTTTCAGTCTATATGCGCACATCCAGCACAGTCTCCAATTAGAAGTTACAGGACTGTAGAATTAATGTAAAAAATTGGCAGTCAGGAGTCCTGGATCATTTTCCTGACTACCACTAACCTGATATCTGATCTGGGCAAATCCTTATGAAACTCAGTGGTGAGTCAGGCACTGAAACACCTTTGTAAACTGGGACTTTCCATTCTCCAGATTTGTTTCCTCCTCCTCTTGTTGCTTATTGAGAGTGTAAGCAATTTGGGGCAGGAACAGTCTTAGGTTCTGTTCGGATGCATACTAACACAGTTGGTTCCTGGATGGGGTCATGATTCTTAATAGTACAGTGGCATCTTACGTGTATTTAACTTACGCAATTTCAACTATACCCGCTTGGCTGCTGGGGCTGGCTGCCGGGTGCCGGCCGGGGCATGGCACCGCGTGGTACTGCCTGCACGCGCCAGTATGGTGGGGGGGCTGGGGGGCTCACGCTCAGCTGGCTGCCCTGGCGGGACAAGGTGGCGGAGGACAAGAGGGGCGAGGAGTGCATGCAGAAGGCACAGCTGTTGCACTGTACACAAGCTGTGCGGTGCCGTGCCCGTGTTGTCGGGCCCTGCTCAGCGATTTCAACTATACCCGCTGTCTTTGGAACATAACCCCTGGGTAAGATGCAACTGTACTGTACTGCTGTAATATTCAAAGGGGACCTGGCATTTCAGTCATTTAATACTTCCCATTCTGAGAGGATGCTTGTGACTTTTATGTAGTAACTTCAATGACTTTCAAAGGCAGCTGCTTTTTTGAAATTCAGCAGACAGAAAGGCCTGGGGCCAGAGAAGTGCCATTGTTGGTCCCACAAATTTCTATTCTGGCTTGAAAGCAATATAAACTTTGGAAAATTTCCATTTCCTTCCTTTTGCTTGCACTGTAAGCAAACTTTTGCTAGTGTGCCTCGTGCTCTAATCAGGGGCTGGGCCAGTGCCACTGCCAAAGTAGCAGCATATATTACACAGGGAACATAGGGAGCAGGCAAGTTCTCTGGGAGGAAGGAGGAAAAATCCAGAGTGGATTCTCCCAGAGGCTTCTTCCAGCATAGTAATGTTGATAGGACAATGAAAGAAGAAGTATGCTCCCTGACACAGCTAGGCTGGCTACATCCCCCAGTATGGATATGCTTATACCAGCAAGATTGCACCTTTCACCAGTATAATGACTTTTGTTGACAGGAAATGGTGTTACTACATCGGTACAGCCGTGCTGGGATCAGCTACATATCAGAGTGCATTGCTGAGCCAGTGTAATGGTAAAGCTATACTGACCACATGTTTCCAGTCTAGACATGGCTAATATCTCTCTTTCTAGCACACAGGCCCCAGAATCGCATGTGGTTCTACAGGACACCCCAAGGGAAAGAGCCACCCTAACTCCTCGTGATTAATATGAAAGGCCCTTCCTACCCCTGTAGAATCCGCATGGAAACCAACGGGATCTCGGCCAGGGTGAGGGTCTGCTCAAGCACATGCCTTTGTGGACTGCACAGACTTCTGTAAAACACATAGCACAAGTCCTGAAAACAGTCTGGGAACCTTGGACAAGTCAAGTCAGTCTCCCTGTGCCTCAGCTGTCTCATCTGTAATATACGCATCTCTGCAAGAGGTTGAGATGACTCATGTTTCTGAAGCGTGTTGAGAAATACAGGTGAAAAGCATGCTCAACAGGTGTGTCAAGGGGGGTAGCAACACTGACTTCACTAGCTACACAAGTCTGCACCCAGCAACTAGCCAACCCTGTGAGAACCAGGGCCTGTCATTTTCATAAATGTTGTTTTCTCACCCACTAAATCACACTATACAGATGAGTTCTTCCCCCCGCACCCGCTCTTTATGAAGCAAACACATGGGCAATGACCGCTATTTTCCCTGAATTAAATTAAAACCTCCACTTTATCATCCACAATTTATTTCAACTAACTTTCAGCTGGCCTCAATTAAATCCCGCTTTCACAGGGAGAGGGGGGAAAAAAGCAGCAGAAAGATGGTTAAGGCTTTTAATTACTTTCTATAATGTGTTCGTTGCAAAATTTATTAAAGTGTATCGGGGATTTTAACCTCCTAACAAAAATGATGAGACCTCCGTGATTCACAGTTAATTATTTTCATTACGGGGAATGATATATGAAGAATCGGAGGTTTCAACAATAGGCCTGCTGTTTGCAGGAAAGGAGGTAACAAGAGTGGCAAGGCAGGAGGGCACAAGAAAGCTTCATTTTACAGCAAGAAACAACTGCAACAATTGCAGGTGCAGTTAATTAATTGTAGATTCTTCTTTCTAATCTGGGAGAGGGAAACGTAGCTATGAAGAGATGTCTGTTTCTTTTTGCCTGATACTAGCTCAGCTCTAAGTCCAAAAGGACAACAGAAACCATATCTCATAGTGAGAGCTACAGCATTCTTTCTAGCTTCTAGCAACACACTCCAAATCCCCTGATCAAAATAATGAGATCAACAGAAATAAAAGTAACAAGAAGGCAAAAACTCAAGTCAGGTTATCCTTCCTTCCTTTACATGTCCTTGTGTGACAAGGTATTCAGCAGAATTTGCAGATTCATTAGAATCTGACAGGGCCATGTCATGAGCACTTCTACTATGGACTCAAACTTGTGACCTCCAGCCTGTCAACTGTGCACCTTACTGCCTGCACCATTCCAGCCACAGGTCAAGCTGTGGGACAGAGGGGACTGTGCAGCCATGGTATAGAGAGAGAAGGCATCAGTGGATAAGAAGCAGAAATTTCTGGAGAGCACCCATGTGGGCTACTCCCTACTGTAGGGCTGGCTGTACCAGAAGAACCTGAACACCAACTCTAAATATCCCATACAACTGAGCCCTTCAAACCTCTTGTACAACTGGCACACAACTTCCTAGGTCCTGGCACAGTTGCTTAGCTGGTTCTGAAGCTAAACATCCCTTGCCAACCTGCTACAAATAAAAAAAGAAAATCCTGGGCTATGACTTGTAAGCCAGGAAATATATATTCTTTTTCCTTACAGTGGAAAAACAAGTGAGACTGCATCTTCAGTAATGGGAGTTGCTAGCTGATGTGGTGGCCTCAAAAGACAGTCCTCTGAGGACAGAACATTCGTCTCTGCTGGGACAGGAACAGACACTGCCTTCCCAACAGCGCTGCTGTCCCTGGAAGAGCAAATCTGTGCTTTAGGACAACCCTACAAGTTTCACTCTACAAATTATTTCCAGTAAGAGACAGTAACACTGGATCAGAATCCACTCCATGCACTTCGCCTGGATTTTCAATTTTAGTAAGGAGGCTGAGCTAAATAAGCCTTAAATAACCAACTCAGCTGTTAAGGTTGACCTTGACTATGCCACAAGCTTTGTGATCCACTCACAAGCCCTATAGTTTGTAGAAGCCAAGTGTACAGTAGGAATGGAGACAACAACAGGAACTGAGCATTTTGAACATCTGGCTACTGCACTTCGATATCTCCATGCAGAGGCACAGCAATACAGCCAGGCAGCCAGGGCACAGGGGCAGCAACAACCTCTAGTTTCTGATGCGATCGTGCAGCTGCCTGGGGTAGCCATTTTTTTTCACTGCCCCCCACCCCCAAGTCGGCACCCGAGGCAGTTGCCCCACCTTAGTTACCCCACTGCCTCTGTGGGAGAAAGGAGTTTTGAAAGTCCAACTTGTGTCCATTTTGCCACCTACAGATCAGAGGTAAGAGCATTTCCCTCTCAGCAAGACTGAGATTATTCTTGAAGATAGTACTCTATGCATGCTAAGGATTAATGCAGCCCATATAAATGGATCACAAATAAGGTCACAGTCCGTTTGAATACCAATTGAATACCAAATCCTTTGACCACATATGCACTTTGCATACAGCAGTAAATTCAAGAAAACTCTATGGGACTTTCACAGCATAAAGTTACACAAAATCCTAAGTGCCCGTGGGACTCGTTCCCTTGTTAGCATATTTTCACTGTGCACCAGGCCTTTTTGTTCATTCACTAGGTCTCTGCGAGTCCCCATCACGCCTGTGCTGTTGTCAATCAGGAGAAATCCAGTGAACTGTGTTAGTAAAGCCAATTTCCCCTCCTTAATCAGATCCCTGCAGACACATGCCTGTGGGCAGAAGGGCACTTTGTTATCCTCATGAATTTAAAAAGTATAATGTCATTAAGCAAGCTTTGTCTCTTCAAGAGACTGAGCCCGATGTGGTGGCCCTCAGATGCAGGTGCTGGGGTGGTCTCTCACAATCCTGATTCCCAAAAGACAAATGCAGCCGCTCGCCACACAGGAAAGAGAAAGAAAGAGAAGCTGAAATGTCACCTAAAAAAGGAAATGCACAAAACCTTTACAGCTTTCAGGAGCCTACATCACTTCTTGAACTTGCTTAAGAGTCCTCACAATTCATGCTGGCTTTAATGCCTACACGTCAGCTTCCATTTGACTGGGGCAACCCGCCTTTAGAAGTCCCAAATAGTCACCATGAGGGAGGGAAGCAAAGCTCAGTGGTCCCAAACCACACAATTGAGAAAGCTACATCTACGGTTCTCAAAACCAGTTGCCTGGGAAGGGTGAGAGCAAGCCAAATGTCTGCATGTGAATGGGAGCTCAGGGGTAGGAAATCATCTGGGGCTGATAGAAGGCAAGCTGCAGAGGAAAGAACCACCCAGTTTGCTTCCCTCTGCAGGGCGCACAAAAAACAAAGAACTTACTCACTGAGCTAGAAAGATATGTCACAGCCATCAGCTTCTTTGCCCATAGGCTCCTTTAACTTTTCCCAGTGCTTCTAGGTTGGATATTAAAGGTACTTGCTCAACCCACCTAAAGGAGCATGAGCTGAGTTTAGCACTCTTTTCTCTTTTTGCTAAATAAATGCGGAAGGGAAACTGTGCCCAAAAGACATTAATCCTCTTGTCTCACTACTTACTAAAACTGCTTGATCTCCATTTGCACTAAACAGTTTATGTTAAATGTGACAACTGGTACAAGCAAGAATTCAGTGTCAAATTTCAGATCAGTATCAGAGTTCACGCACTGAGTCTCTTTTCTGGACTGAACCCCCAAAGCCAACATCCTAAACAACAGGAAAGTCAGGATCCAAATTTCAATTTTTCAGTCCAATCTGGGAACCAAAATCACAATTTGGGTCTTGTGTTAGGATCCAGAGTTTTGGTACAGGTGCTTCTCTTGTTAATGAACTTTGCGTTCCTTTTTACATGCAGTACTTGAACCAAGTACAGAGCTGGGAGCCAAGTTTTGTTCACGGTTCTCTCATCATTTTGCTGCATGGCCTTTGGCAAATTTCATAACCTCTGTCTCATAATTGCTTCATCTGTTCACTTGGAATAATACTGCCTACCCACCTTGCAGGAGAAGATGACAGCTATTAATGTCTGCAAAGCTTTAAAAGGTGCAGCATGCTGACTTGCGCTATTAGTATCAAGTATGTGTGCGTGCAAACATTAACAGTTACTCCATGCACTAAGGAGAACTTACACCATGAAACCCCTTGAGCCAAACATACAACTGCTTGTCCATAACCTTAAAAAAAAAGCAAGAAAGAAAGAAACCTGCTGGGAAATGTTAATTATCCTGCACTTTTGGATTACCAACTGGCCAAAGTTCCCTTCAACGATTTACTTCAAGTATTTACCACTAAATGCAGGTCAACCTATCAGCAACAGTTGCACAGGCATTACTGGACTAACTCTCAGAAATACTAAAAGTCTTCCCTGAGGAGTTCAAAGCACTGTGCAAGGAACCACTGAACCTTTGACCCACACTGATCTGTATAGTTATGGAGAGACTTTATACATAAACTGGTTTAAATGTTCAGAAACTGGTTTAAACCTGTAACAGAACCGATGCTCAGTGCACATAAGCCAGTTTCAGAATGGCTGAAACTGGTCTGAGATAAACCTGGTTGAATGTAGCATCAGACTTAACTGATTTGGCTCAAACCAGTTTATGCAATGTCTGTGTCAGACCTCTTGCTGGTTTAAATTAAATCGGACTCCCCCAGCATCCCAGCATGCTTCCTGGGCTGGGCGGGGCTCCCTGCTCCACAGCATGGTTGGCCCCTACCTTCTGCTCCCTGGCTGAAGCTTCTGCAGAAAGTTGCAGGCACAGAAGCCTCCACCTACTCCTCCCCTCCCCACTCTCTGTTAAGCAGGATCCCCCCTTCCCTCACAGACTCCTCTCAGTATTAGCTAGCAGACCACATGCTGACTACGCCTGTGCTGTGGCACACGGGACAAAGGCAGAATCAACAGGTAGCTGGTAATGTCCCTCTGTTTTCTTAATGGGGTGATAAACACCGAGTTAGGGGTGGTAAACATTCTCTGCTGGGCTGTACTGGAGTGGGGGGGAACTCCTCCCTAATCACAGCCTCCTGTGGGCCTGGCCAAGCCCCCCTCAGCTCAGCCCTGTGGAAGGGAAGGGAGGGCTGCTCTAGTGCCCCCTGGCTTCTAACCTGAGCCACTGCACTGCATGTGCCTGCATTTCTGGGATGTCTGTCTGGTTACAAAACTGATTTAGCCTAGCCAGGTTAGACTAACCTGCAAAGATTGAATCAATTCAGGCTCAGGCTTCTGAATGTCTGTCTCTAGCCTATGACACCCAACTTGCAATGCCTTAGTCTAATCACCAGTCCACATTATAAAACACATTATAATTATAAGGCAGCTTTCCATTGCTAGTTTAAGCTTTGAGCAGGGATGAGATGAGAGCAGACAGAGGGCACAGCTACCATCACCATGAGCTTCCCTGAAAGAGGAGAATGCAAGCCACCTCTGCTCCATCAATTTCAATTGCAAATGCTGTTGCGTTGAGGGATCCCAGCACAAACAAGCGCCATGCTGACAGACCTGGGTTGTGACAGCTGATGCCAGCATTCTGCAGTTCAGCTTTGCAAAGCCAGGCACATCCAAAGGAAAAGAGCACTTGGTTTTTGTGACCTCTGCAAGAGGGACCAGAGAAGAATACAGCAAAGCCTCTTGCCCCTGTCAGAAGCACTGCACAGCATCACTCCATCGGAATGCTACTCCTATTAACCAGGGGGAAAGCTGCCGGAGAGGAGGGAGAAGTCCCCTGGTAACGAAGAACTTTGGCAGAGGGGTAGTGCTGCACCTTCTCTGAGAGACACCACTGTGCTGGGATGAGAGGAGAGGCCTGTGCTCTCCAAAGTCTGACATTTGTTGCCCTTTGTCATTCTGTCGCTCTCTCACCAGCAATTTGCAGAGCCTCAATAATGAGCTTGAGCCGCCCCACGAAAATTGATGTGTTTTGACCTCCCTGGCTGGCCATCACTCATTACTTACACATTTATTGTCTGGAACCTGGTTTATGGCTCTTCAATCAGAGCAATCTTAACCCAAATCCCTCCATGCAGGAGCGGCTGCAGCTTTGCTTTTTATTTAATATCCTACAGCCGTGCTGTATTTAATGTGCAAGGGAGTAATTGCCCAGAGAGGAACAAGGGGTTGACTGCCACCGTCTCTGTGAGGGGCTGCTCTCTGGAATACACTGCCTGAGTGAGTTTAGTGGTCACAGATGAAGGGCAGGTGTTTAAGAAGCTCCCCCAGTGGTATTTTAATCAAATCTTCATGCCTAAGCTCTGGGCAGCAAGTCATTTTAAACTGGCTCTTGGCAGCCAGCCATGAGGGACCTTGTACTTGTTTCAGCAGTGCAGATTCAGAACTATAGTGGGGATCTACTAGAGCAGCAGATCCGTGGAGCAAAGAGAAGCCAGGGCATGTTGTTCAAGGGGATTGCTGGTTGTGCCAGGAGGTGCTGAACCCTATCCCTGGTTATTTAACCCACAATCACCTCTTGGCTAACCACATCACCCAGAGGGGCACAACGCTTTCTGAGGCCCCAGGGGAAGAGGAAACCAAGCTCAACAAGCTTGTTGGGGAATACCTCAACAGAATCCCCAGTCATGGCACAAAATCAATTGAAAAAGGTGAAAGGTCCATGTAAGCCTTATGGGCCATCCAACTTCCCTAGTTAAGGTTTACCAGCTTAATTGCCATCAGTGCTGAAAAAGTGCTGTAGCTAACATCACAATGGGGGCATTGAGAGATGTTCAGAGGATCATAGGAAAGTAGGGCTGGACGGGACCTCATGAGGTCATCTAGTCCAGCCCCTGCTCAAGACAGAGTCGTTCTTAACGGAACCCTTCCAGCCACGTGTCTGTCGAACCTGCTCTTGAAATCTCTTGATGTTGAAGATGAACAGAGGATAGAAGAGATTCACCTTATGCTGAGAAACAGGCTGGTTCCTGGTTGACCCCAAAGTGGCCCAGGCTACTAGAGAGCCACTGCCATGCTATATAGCACCAAGTTCAGCTCACGCTAGGGCCAATGAATATGAATTATTAGCACTGCTTGCTCTTCTTCCTGAAATATTGACCGTTTCACTCCACTGTTGACTGCTGGAATCTCCTACAAGGAAGGAGCAGTCTTAAATCAGGCCCAGCCTGAGGCAGCAGAGAGAGGGCAGCTTGTAGCACAACCTCCCACCCAGCAGCATGGCCAAAGGGGAAAGCAACTCACAGCCCATTCACTCCTCAGCTATCTACTGCTGGCGGCAGACATGAAGCTCAGCCCTGTCTGTAATGGGCAAAGTCAAGAGAAAATAACGAGAGAAGTAATGACACAGGGAAGCAATTTCACCAAAAATAGGGCACCAGCTGTTTATTAAGGGGAAAAAAAATCTAGACAAAACTCCCAGATTATGGCTTGAGAAAACACAACTGCCATTCCAAGCTGAGGAGGCAAGGCTAGGCTGATAGCAGCTTTCCATAGCGCACATGCACCCAGGTGTGGTTTTGTCAAGGCCATCCGATTGGAGTACCTGCCCCTTTCTCAGACCCTACCTCCAATTAACAGACCTAGGCTGTTTAAGTACAATGTGCCCCCACTGACTGATTGACATGTCATACCATCTCACACCATTATTTGCCATATTACAGCATATATCCCATCAGGCTGGCCACCAACGTGTAGTCAGGCAATGTGGTGGTAAGGGGTTACACTGTGCTGGGTGTACAGGGCCCAGGGATTTAGCTTCTAGAGCTTGCAAGGCAGTTAAGTCATAAAACTGGTGATCCAGATTACAAAGGAAAGGAGACAAATCTGTTAGCTGGGAAGTATCCCCCACCTGGATTCTGGGACCATGGTTTCTGACGCAGAAGTGCCCAACACGAAACTGGGAGGCCTCGAGGTCGAGGGGCACTGGGGAATGATCTGGGTGGGCTGGTGCATATATTTAGTTCTTTGCCACCAGGAGGACTGTCTCCAAACAGACAGCCGGCAAAAGTCAGGGCTTTTGGTCCGCAGAACCCACTTAATCCTTGAATAAACAAACTTCACTTGACAGGGGATCAGGCACACTGAGGCAGGGAAGCGGAGGGAGGAAAAGGAGCAGCCTGGGCTGATGCAGAAGGTGACAGTAGCGTTAGGCATTGCTTTGACAGGAGACACAACAAAAGGAACCTAGCGAGCCCCAGCAATCGACCAGTAACAGACAGGTGTGACAACAAGTACAGGTATCTGACTGGCATTCATGCGCTTTTAAGGTGACTGGGGCCAAGCTGGTGACAGACTCCGCAAACAAAACGCCTGGGCTGTGACACATTCAGTCTGTGATGCAACGTTCTTGTGCCCTGCTCCAAAGGCCATTTCTGCCACAGGCCATTCCTTGATGCCACTGGCCAGCTGTTCAACACCGGAAAGCACAGCAAGGCCCCAGTCCATGCCAGTACTGGCTCTGGGGTCTTTTGCCTCACATCTCTTGCGGCTCTATCAGGAACTTTACCTATGCAACTGCATGGCCTTCAGATTTGTGCCTCCATTACCACTATGCCACTGCTTCCCACCTTAGGTGGCACGGGTTGAAAAGGTGCAAACAATTCTGTTACACTTGCACAGGGAGGATCAGAATCCTTCTCCTTCTCCTACCCCAGCAATGCTGGCTCTGCACAGCCAGTTGGAATAAAACATGAAAGTTAGTAACCGAAGACAACTAAACTGAGTCCTATATCCCCAGTGACCAGAAAGTACCATTTTTATAGGGTAACTCCTCAAAACAGACCTTCTCTCAGTGCCCATAACTTGCTCAGAGCCATGCAGGCAAGTCCCAAAAGGAAGCAGAGACCTAAATTCCCTGCTAGAGTAACTCCACTAATTTCTACCCTTAAATAAGAGGAATAATAACCTGAGATAAGGGAGAATGACTGCCATGATATAAACTGAACCTCTCCTTCTACATTACTTTGCTGCAGCTGCATTTCAAACAAAGGAGTGACAAATAGTGGGCAGGCGGATTGTTAGAAGTGCGGTGCTTCAGCCCTTCTAGGAAACAAATCAGCCCACTACTTATCTCCCCTTCTGTGCTTGGCTTATTATGGACAAGAGAGACAGGAAGTAGGGCACAGGAAGATCAAAAGTCAGATGCTGGTGGACTTCATGTGCTATATATTGTCATGTGCAGGTAAGTAGTAATAAGCTGGACCTCAGACCCTGATGCTCACGAGGGCTTCTAGTTGTTGACTAAGATGTTTTTTGGAGGAGATGAACTAAAGGTTTTTTTAATTTAGATGGTCAGCACATCTGAAATACAGGGCAGGCTTGGAAGCACTCTCAGACAGAAATATGTACTCATACCCTGAGAGTAGATGCACCTGATGGTCTTAACAGGATATAATTTACAAACCCTTTCTGAACAGAGGCATAAGGAATCCAGCCTCCTGTCAGTCTTGTAGATTAATATAGATCCTTCCATGTCATCTGTCTGGATGCAAAAGAGCAGTTACCCCTAAAATCATCTTGATGTGCAGTGAATTGTATCTGCTGCGATTGTATCTTGGCATATTATTCCCTTTATTCACTTGCTGGCACCTTTTTGATGCCCAGGGAATTTGTATGAATTTGTTATCCATCATGGTGACATCCAAATAAACAAACCCTCCTCCTACTACTACAATAAACAATGTGAGTCTATTTTAAAATTATGAATGGGATGGATAAAATTGATGGAAGTAAACTCTTCACACTTGGAAAGAAGCCTTGGAATGAATCATCTCAATGCTTGGAAACAATGAGACTTCGTACTTAGGCAGTACCTTTAAACTGGAGGTTGTCAACATGCTAACAGACACTTTAATTATACCTCAAACCCCTGGGGTGGGGAAAGTGTTTTAATCATTGTTATATGGGGGGAGCCTTGAGGCAGAAAGGGGTTAGGAGACTTGCTCAAGGTCACACAGAGAGACAGTTGCAAAGGTAGGAGTGGAACCCAGCAGTGCAGCTCATAACCCTTAATTTCAACCAGTGGTCAAAAGTGGACCATTGGACAAACAGCCAGCCTCATTTTGCTGAAGCACTAGGCACTGTCACTTACTAAGAAGTTACCAGCCTACTTCCAAAATCCCAGCATCAGTAAGGGGCCATGAACTGAGAAGGCTCTGCACTTCCCTCCTGTGCAGTTCCTGGGTTGTGCGCAACTATTCCTCCAGCACTAGAAACCCACCAAGTTCCACAGAAGGCTGCCTTGCCTTCTCACCCCTTCCCATCCTTTTCTGGGCTCATCAGCTTCCCAAGTACTGAGGAGATGGATACAGAAAATACCACCAATACACACAGAATACTTGACTTGCAAAGGCAAACCCCACTCCTCAATGAACACAATGCAAGAGCAGCCACTGGGCTGAGGGCAGCTGGCTAATTGTAATGGGGAGAGGGAAAACACGCAGAAGAGCCGACAGACATTGTACCATCACTCTTGGTCTCTTCAGTAAACAGATGTAGGCTCCTCTAAGATTTCTTGTTGGCACTGTCTATCCAAAGTGCTATAACAGCAGGAAAGAAAAAATAAATGCCTGCTTGGGCCAGCACACTGCACCCTTTCCTGATAGACAGCCTTGGCTGTGTAAATCAACACCAAGTATGGTGCCTGCCAGCAAAACATACAGTAAAGAAACTCCAATTAGCATAGGACTTAGAAACTCAATCTACCAACCCTTGTGGGTCAATAACAGCAATCCATTCATATTAATTCAATGGCTACAGGTAAAGTACTACATCAAGCTTACAGGATTGCTGCTGATTTTCAAAACTGAGGCCAGGCTCCCTCTCAGAGACCAGGGCACCCTGGACACCCAAGTTCATTCACAACAGCTGTGACACACAGTAACAACGAAAGTCCCCTTGGCAAGGGTGATGGAAAATATTTTATATGACTGATCCACCAGTAGGGAATCCCCTTCCACAGGTGGTAAAAATGACCAAAATGGGGTGGCCTCCCAGGTAAAACAAAGCAAAGCTACAGCCTTCCCAAAATAAACAAACCTCTGTGCAAAGGAAAGGAAAGGAAAGGAAAAAGAAAAAGATGAGGTTTACCTAGACACCCCACATCTGGATTCATGCCTACCTATTCTGATGCTATGGTGATCCTTTGGAATGAGTGGTACTAGACATGTGCACACTGTTCCTATTTATAGATGGCAGGAAACAGAGCAGGACAAAAGATTAACCTGGTGGCCACATGCCACACTGACTGGCCTGATACCACCCCCCAGCAATAGTAGGAATCCGCTGTGCAGCTGCCTTTGTCCAACACTGGGTAACCGAGTAGGAAATGCCAGAGCAAATGCTTGGAGTTGCTGTAAGGAAAGAAGAATGACACAGTTGCAGGCAAGCTATTGGTGTTGAACTGCCAGCTGGTCCTCGCTCTGACACTCACTGCAGCATGCTCATCCACTAGGGACAATTTACAAGGGCTATTTACTGTATCCTTTCAAGACCTCTCCCGAAAGGGAAGGGGATGAGAAGGTAACAGGTGTATTTGATCTATGTACTCACCAGTGGAATATTTTTATCTCATTTAAGATCATTTAGTCTGGTACAAGAGTAAACTATAAATGCTCTGCACTGTATTTTATTCCAGCCCACTTGTTAGTACCGCAATCTTTAGCTGGACTGATATAAGCCAGGTGTGCACTTGACAAGTCTCATACTTTGCACTTCTCTGGGGCCTTTCATTCAAGATAGCAGTGCTGGGGCCCTAGCACCTACGTGCCTTGAATGAAGTAAGAGAAGGAATTTGCACAGCACTTATTAGTATGAAATCTTTATAAACAATGATTAATTCAGCCTCACAGCTCCCTTCCTTTTCTTGGATGACAGGCAATTTTACAGCTTGAGAAACTGAGGCACAGAACCCAATAACTAGATCCTATTTCACCAAGCTGCTGATCTAGGGAAATTACCAATAGAAGACAAGCAATCCTCAGACTGATCCAGAAACTGCACCAAGTTTCTGTTTTTAAACCATCATTTTTGTAGCTTTACCTCCCTTTCGTGCCTGTCACATATAATAAATCTGAATTTACCAAGCAGATTTATAGTGCTGCTATGTCAAATCATTACTAGGAACTCCACACTACCACCATATACACAAGTGTTCACAGACAACTGATGGAAAGAAAAACTGTACAAAACCTAGAAAATACTCCAGAAAACTGAACCAAAAATCTCTGGGAAAACTACAAGAAGTGTAGTTTCACACTCCTGTTTCACACACACACACATGTAACCTACTGAATTACTGTACTGTAACAAGGGAAATTTATGCAAACAAAGCCCATCACAGACAGGGGATTTATGCAAACAAAGCCCATCAGAAACATTTTCTCCCCTCGGCAATGGTGTTCCGAGAAGGTCAAAGAGCTAATTACCCAAAAGGAGACATGTTCCAATTATCCCCCCAGGCAGGTCCTCAAAACAAACTGCCAAACTGATAGCACTGAAAAGGTAATATCATGCAGGGAGATATTGATAAAGCAGAACAGACACAGAGAAGAGCATCAAGAGTAAATGGAGGACGGAGGGCTTGGCTTAGGTACAAAGATTAAGAGAGCATAAGACATACAGAATAATTGGCCAAGCAGCAATTAATTAGAGGAGGACAAACTAATCAACAACAGGTATATGAGGTGCCTCCAGGACTGATTTTTGAATCTTTCTGCAAGATACCAGATGCTCAGCTGTGAATGAGGAATGTGGGCTAGAACTCAGTAGAGACATGAGTTAGGGAAATGCAAAGGTGACAGTCTAAATGTCTATCAAGAGCTCCAACACTACGGTGATGGAAACCACGGTAATCCCAAAACAGATAGGTAGATAACAGTGAGACTCTTCCACTGTACAGCATAATATTGACACAGAATTAAAACTTAAAAGATTTTGCCCTGTCCCCTCAATTCTTATATGGGAAGGATTCAAAATGTGCAAAGTGGCATCCAAGATACCAAAAACTAAGGTCTGTGGTTTGCTTTAAATTCTCCCACAGTATAGAACAATGTGCCCTGTGTGATGCTTCCCAGGAGTAGATGGAGTCTTTAAGAATCAACAGCACTGAAATTTAATCTCAGCTTTTACGAGTTTGCCTATCCAGTGCAGCCGAGGTGCACAAGGCAAAGCTATTCTCAGAATCTCTCTTTGGTAGGAAAATAGAAGTCACTTTATAATAATGGCATCTCATTGGTGCAGCATGACGATCCTATTTATATAGCTGGCATGTCATGTTCAGTCACTTTCCTGGTTTAAATACTTACATTGTGATTTTCTCTCCATTCTGAGCTTTGCAGGGTCAATTAGACATTAGGCAGACAAAGCCATATTCTTTCTGCTCCGCTCCACATTGCCAGCCTAGGAAATCCTCCAGATTTGAGATGTGACTTTTGCCAGTGTCTCTTTGTGGGGCTGATGTCTGGAGCAGACTGACAGCAGGACTGTTATTTAATGATGTTGAAACATTCAGCTTGGCAAAAGGGGTACTTGTCTTAGCAGGATACATTTCCTGCAGGACGGAAGCTCGACTTCTGCTCTCAGCTGATGCCCGATTCAGGCAACTGACTGGACTCCTGCTTACAGAGGTTTTGCCCTGCTATAACCTCCTCCATATCAGTGACATTACTGCAGCTTCACACTCACATGATGGCAGAGTCCAAGCCCACAGTTTAAGTGAGGTCATGAGGAAGGAAAAGTAGGATTCAGTAACTGGTGTGTGCATGGCATACAGCTAGAGCTGAAAGAAAGGGCTGCTAACAAAGGGGCTCTAGCTCCGCTCAGGCAATTCTATCACACTTAGTAAGGCTGGAGCATCTAGTGGGATTGCCTGTTGTCTCAGGCCTTGATATTGCTGAGTGTGTGCAGACGTGGATCTTGCTGCCACCAGCTTTCATCACCTCGCATGTAAAAAATAGACCCCTCCAAACTCCTTTGTGCACAGGGCCTATCAGTATCAGTGGGAACCGCACCGTGACATCTATGGCCAGATCAGTTCACTGTATCTATATCAAACTGCCTGAGCACAAAGGGATGAAGTGGATGGCTACCTGCTATGCTGTTCATTCCTTCCAAGGCTTCACTTTTGCCACATTCCACAATTGTCAGAGTCAGCTTAGCCTCTGGAGGCATAAGCACAGCCTCCTTGAAGTCAAGTGAGCTCTGTGAGCATCTACCTATACGTCCATGGACAAGATTTGGGCCTTTGGGATCTACTAACTACGGTATGTCAGGCTCTGAAAACAATTCTCATGCCAGAGCTTTGCCCTAAACCAAGTACTTGCACATCTTCCAGGATTCTGCTAATTTCCTAATGCTGATCTTCTATGCAGCACTTTGTACTTTCACTGTACTCTACCAGCATTACACAAATAGCATCACTCCTGGAAAGACAGAGATGCATCAATCCCATTGTATGGAACCATCATCTACAGCTGAGATGCTGAGGGCTCAGTTATGCCTCACTAAAGCAGAACCCCACACTGGTGATCCAATGTGTGCATGCAAAGCATGTCCTTTGTTTGATCCATTAGAGCAGGTGGCCTCATCTGTGTTTTCTCTCTAGGACGCTGGGTACTGGGTGGGAAAGGCGAAACTACAGACTCATCTCCTACCCATTTTTGGGTGTCTGGAACCTCCAAGAGGACTAAGATATAGAGAGCACTGAAGGAAACATAGAGGACTGATTATACCAGGATGCTGGAAGAAGGAAAATGCAGACTCCCTCCGGGCTTTGTGAGCCTAGAGAAGGAGTGGGCATGACTAATTTGGAGAAGAAAACAGTGTACCAGTGAAAGGGCTGACCCAGGACTCAGGAATCCTGGGATCCTATCCCAGGGCTGGACACAGAAGAGCTAGATGCTTCTCAGCTACCTCCCCACAGCAGCTTTATACTTGTGCCCAGGCCACAAAGCCAACTCTTCAAAAGTGGGGTAGCACCCCAGGTAATTTCAAAAGCACTTAGTGTGCCAGTAAACAAGGAATATCTACAGCCTATCTGCAACTCACCTGGATGCTACTTCTTCATTAAACAAACTCGTATGCTAAAGCTGTTCTCAGATCATTTTATAGACACAGAACTGAGCCACAAAGAAGATAAATGATTCCCTTCTAGTTACAGAGTGAGACAGGGCAGAGCCTTGAATAGAGCCCAAGAACCCTGACCCACTGAAATAGATATCTGGAGCCATGTCAGAAAGAAGGCCTGAAGCAGAGGGCACTGGGCATGTGAACTGTGCTCATTTGAGAGACATAGATGGCCCAGTAAGAGAGCTGGGGCTCCAAAATCACTAGTTTACTGCAGCTGCTACAAATTCTCCAGCAGTATAAATGTACCTCTCCTTATACAGAGGAGCCACTTGAAGCAAATGGGAGAATTCAATAAAACTGCCAAAAAATCTTAACTGCAGGGTTCCAGGCTCCTGGAGATTTGGGTGCATCCCCCATGCAGGAGAACATGTCTGACAGAAGTCATGAAACACAGAGATAGCATTTTGACCCAAATGTAAAGGGAAAACCATTCATAAATGCCCTAGCCCTTTGGCAGCAATAATGCCAACAACATACCAGAACTCTCAGCTGGCAAAACTGGACAGGATGATGGGGTGAAATGAAAGGGCTCTTATTTCCAACTTCTGCACAAAGAAATAAAGCAGCCTAGGTAAGAAGGAAAGAATGAGCCCCATGGGAGCACAGAGCCAGGCTGGTACTATGAGGTCAGCTGAAATGCAGTGATCTGGCTGGTCAGTAGTCCCACGAAGGTGAGACTTCTCGATTTACTGTTACAATGTTGAGGATGACCATCTCTCTCAAGGATGTTCTCTCAGGACCATTTCCCGTCCTTCAGCACCAGAGGGGGCAAAGAAAGCTCCACCAACAAACCAGGTTTGTTATACCCCAGCACAGATGCTGCTCCCTCTGTTCTGCCTAGGCTTCCCAGTCAAGACTCAGCTATCGGAGATGGGCCCAGGTCAGAGACTCTGATCCCATTTCCAAGGAGCTGGGGAACTGGAACACAGGTTTTGGCTCAGGTTCCAGTTCCCCAGAGATGCTGGTGCACGGGGGATGGGGTGAGGACAGAAAACGGCTGTAGGGAGAGGGAAAGTGACAAGTTCTAATATGTACCAACCAGGTGAGTTTATAAAGAAAAAAATCTTTATTTCCTGGTAGAGACAGGAGATGAAGAAACCAGCTGAAGGCAAACAGGAAATGCTTACCTGTGATATGGAGGGAAACGTCTTATTAGCCTGATCTATTTGTTCATTTGTTCTGGTCTCCAACTATCTTGGCTTGAGGTTTGTTTTTTTGGTAACCTACAGAACGAGTGCCCATCGGACTTCTTCCTGTCTAACTGTATGAAAAACCTGATGAAGCAGCCAACAGACGCTAGGTGGAAAAAGGAAAGACATGAACTGGATTGTGAAGGGAGGCGGGTGGGCAAATAGCCCCAGTTGGTGCCGTGGGGAAAAACTGGTTGAAGTGAAGCTACCTCACCAATCAAGAAGAGTTAGGAGGTTCTCACAATCCCATCATTACGTTCACTGGAAACCAGGCTGGGGGAAGGGAGACATACACCCAATGCCCTAGAATAGCAGTAATGCTTCCTTGAACCCACACAGGGTAGGTGCTCAAACTGCCTCACCCTACAGATGAACGTGGCTAAGCATGAGAGACTGCAGACCATCTCCAAAGCCCCAAACAACCCTGAGGGATAGTTCATCCATTCATAGCCTGCAACCCTTTCCACTGGGAAAGGCGAGGGAGTTCTGTCTTCCTCTAACAACATGTTAAGGTAATCTATATTACCAGCCTCATACTTCAGGTCTTCAGCAGCATCCAGGGAAAACTACTTCCCCTCGTGGAACTATTCATCAGGTACACTTTGTGGTAGTTTTTCTTTTTTCCTTTTCCCTCAAGCACTAGTGTGGCTTACCGCTGAAAGCACGACACCAAACAAGATGGACTAATGCTCTGAAGAAATACAAAATTCTCTGGCTAGGAACAGACATTGCATTTGTCCCTAGATAAGTTGTGCCTGTATTTATCCCAGAACTGAAGTAGTCCAGGATTGACATGTATCCCTTCTGATCAGGGATCAGTGAACAGCTGAATGGATTGCTGTTTTTCTGCCACTTGGTGATGTCCCAGAATAAACTGTAAGTACTTATCCCATTAACTTTTTAAAGATTTATCCTGGGACAATGGATACAGACATCTAAATGGCTGCACTTTCTCCTAGGATAAAACAGTTTATCTTGGGACAAATGTGATGTCTGTTTGTAACCTCTGTTCCTAAGCGTTCATCTGATGAGTCTTGCTCATATACTCAGGCTCTCTCTAATTGCCAAGGTGGGGTTAGAAAGGCATTTTCCCCCAGGTCAGTATGGCAGAAACATGGGGGTAGGAGGGTTTCTTCTCCTTACTCAGAATTATCAACTCAGGGATCAACTACTAGACTCACTTGGGCCTGTCCCATCCAGCCAGTTCCCTACCACTGCCACAACCCCAGGCACTGGTGTCTCCTCAGTTCCATCCCAGAGGGCACCAAACAGGCAGCTTGATACCTGAGACTTTGGTATCATTGCAGATAGTTCTCTAAAAACACTGACTCAATGTACAGATAGTTCTCTAAATGTGCAGATCATTCTCTAAAAACATCAGTTCAATGTGTAACAGCAACCAAAAAAGCCAATAAAATGTTGGTCATCATTAAGAAAGGAACTGAAAATAAAACAGAAAACACCAACAGGCCACTATACAAATCCATGGTGCATGCACATCTTAAATACCACATGCAGCTCTAGTCTTCACCTCTCAAAAAAGGATATAGTAGAATTAGAAAAGGCACTGAGAAGGGCAAGCAGGAGAGACTAAAAAAAAGTAAGACTTTTCAGTTTGGAAAGCAGAAGTAGGGAGTGGGGGGGGCAAGGTGGTTTAATGGAGGTCTAATAAAATCATGAAGGGTTTGAACAAAGTGAATACAGCAGTGTTATTCACCAAGTCCCAAAATACTAGAACTAAATTAGTACAAGACAGGCTGAAAACTAACAAGAGATAGTATTTCTTTAAAGCAAGCAGTGCATAGTTAACTTGTGGAACTCATTGCCATAGGCAGTTGTAAAGGCAGATAGTAAAGCTAGGTTCAAAAAAAGGACTAGACAATATCATGGATATAGACATTATACAGAACAGTCAAAGACGTATTCGCTGGCATCTCTAAACCAATGATGGTAAATGCTGGGGGGTGGGGTAATGAACAGGGGATAGATCTCTCTAGATATGCCCAGTTCAGTGTTATCCCTCTAAAGTAGGGATGGGGAAAATATGGCCTGCGGGCCAGATGCAGCCTGCAAGGGACTTTATCTGGCCTCTGACAGGACCCTTGGCCCAGCCAGCCCAGGCGTGGGGGGCAGGCTAGGCCGTGGTGTGTGCAGCTAGTTTCACCACCCCCAGGCATGCAGTGGGGCTGGGATGATGCAGTGGCCAGATTTGGCTTCCTGGCAGCAGTGGCTTCTTCCAGCTACCACTGTCACCAGACCCCGCCCTGCTGCCCAGGCACCCTGGCTGGTCCCCCCCACACCCACTGCCAGGGGCTCTGGACAAAGCAGGTCTCCATGGAGACTTGCATGGGCAGCACACATTCAGCCAGGGGGATGGGATGGGGCCATGGGCAGGTGGGTAATAGCATCCGGGAGCAGGGAAGGCAGGCAGGACCAGGATCGCAGGGCTGGAGCCTGGGGTACAGCCACATAGGGAGTTTTGGTGAGCTGCTGTGAGCTGGGGCTAAGGGGTGCTGACCCAGCCTATGACAACTCACTAAAACTCCCTAAGTGGCCCTCCAGCCCAAATAATTGTCCGCCCTGCTCTAAAATATCCACTTTTGCCACAGTCTGAGACAGGATAGGCTGGGTTAGATAGACCATTGGTCTGATGTAGTATGGCCCCTCTTATGTTCTTACGTCCATAAAATGGGGTTGCTCCGCATGGAGGTTGTAGAAGAGGAGAACAAAGGGTGCTAAGAGGAGGCAGAAGTATGGACACCCAGTAAAAGTGAAACTAAGTGCTGGATGTGCCAGACATGGACTATTAAGATAATCATCCAATTTAGAAAGTAGAGAAAAAACAAAGGCCTAAGGGGGAGGCCTCGTGGAAAATTCACAGGATATTAACTTTATTTTATCCATCTCTGAGTAACGATCTCTCTAGCTGATACATGCTCTTGAGAAACAGGTGGCAGTGCTCTAGGGCACAGGTACGGAGATCTCTGGGGCACAGTAATTGGATCCAATCAGAACAGGTGCTCCCCCTCCACAGAGAGTACTCATTCTTCAGATGCACCCTTTTACTGCTGCACAGGGACTCTGTGAGGCTTAATTAGCTAATGGCTGCAAAGTGCTTTGAGACCACTGGACGCAAGACAATTCAGAAGCATGAACTGGCTTATTTGAGGTAATTAAATCCCTGCAGAAAGGCAAGACAGGTACAGTCCCACTCAGCTACAAGTAAAACTGCAGACAACTGGAAATTGTTTGAAAAGAAAAAACTCCAGCTCTGCCAAAGGGAAGGACACCACTAGCTCCTAAACAGAAACACATCTAGCAAAGCAAAGACTTAAAAGTACCCAGTTTCTTACCGTGATATACAATGATCTGACATAATGAAAAATAAAAGTCAGGTTAGGGTTCAGATGCTCTCCAACAGTCACTGCACTCCCCCTTCCTTAGGCATCCACAAAAGCAACACTGCAGTCTGGACAGACAAGCTGGACACGGAAATTGCACCCATGCCATCAAGGAAGCTCCCCCCACCCCTCCTCTCCAGGCACCAGGAATATGTCCACACTGGGGAAGGATGGCTGTTTTGTAATTAAAGGCTCTCCCATTCCCCTCTGAATTTAGGCATCTAAGACCCATGTAATCAAATCTCATGAAAGACTCAGTTAAAAACATAAGAGTATCCCCAGGCCACATCAGCCTGGGTTACGGTAAAGAACCAAAAACAGTTCATAAAGAAGCACGAAGCTGCCACAAGCTGCATGGTCAGCTGGATGCTGAAAGGGAATCACCACAAGCCCATACCCTCAAGCCTAAAAAATAACAGCTATTGGCAGACCTGATGAGGCTATTTTCTGGCAGTAACAGCAGAGACAAACAGTTGAAACAACAGACACTGGTACCAGTAATGTCTTAGCAGTCTAAACCAAAGCTGGCATTGATCTGTTGATCCTACAACACTTACACACACACACACGCGCACGCACACACACACAGAGCATTGATCTGTTGATCCTACAATACTTACGCACACACACACAGAGCAGGCATTTTCAAAGCAGACTTTTGAAAGCACAGATGCACTTCCAAGCCAAGCTACCTGTGAGGAGCCTTGTTGCTGATATGTATCTATCTGTGTCCCTCTTCCACAGGACAGGGTAACAGGAAGGAGACAGAATTTTCCCCTTGGCAGGTGCTGGAACCCTACAGACGCTCGTTACTGTAGATTTGCTGGGGGAGCCGTGACTCACGGGGTTCCATCCTAGGGGGGGAGCAACCAAGAAAAGAGTGGGATAGTCAGACCGAGAGAAAGAATCCACAGTGCAGCCAAGCCCATGGAGAAGGTTTCAGTGGGAGCTTCATACAGAGAGATTTTTAAAGTATGTTTTTTTTAATAAAGTCCCAAGAGGTAGATCTCTGAGCCTTTAGTTGCACAAGGTCTGCATGGATCCTGGTAGGTCCTCCCCCAGCTCACAGATCAAATTTTCAGAGAGTACAGGAGGGGCAGTGAAGTGAATATAAATTCCAAAACCAAAACCCAAAGGCTCTTTGCAGGTACTGCCAAAATATTTGTGTTGAACCTTGAACATTATGCCCTGGAGCCTTTAGAAACTCTTTAGGATCAGAAGACTGGTTCCAGATATTTTTTTTCCCCAAAATAAATATGCTTCTGAGCTTTTTTTCATAATTCATCTCCTCTCTCCAATGTAATGAACCTTGGCTTCAAGCGCCATTAAACCCCACTACATAATTACCCTCTTTGTAACACACCCAGTGGCTTGTCTCACAGGAAAAGTTATTCAAATCATCTTTATCGCTACCTGCGTCATTTCCATACCAATCAAACCACTGTCAGGCTTCATCAACATAGACACCAAGCAGCAAGGTTATTCCATCTGTTCTTCTTGTAACTTTGGGGGGGGGGAGTGCGGCGGGGGGAGGTTGGAGATGGTTTGAGGTTACTCCCTGAATCAGAGTGAGCCATTGTATGGTCAGCCATTGCTCTCTACTTGACATACGGCAGATATTTCTCTCCCACCAAAACCTTCCAGGTGGATGTTTATGACTTTGCTGACATCATCACCGGTACCTGCAGTCTCCTTTCATGACCAGCCATCGCCTCACCTCCTGGGTCATTGCTCTTTAGCTGCCTGCTCTGTATAAAGAAATCACCTTTTTTCAGCAATTCAAATAGCAGAGGTTGGAAATGCAATGTGTGACCCATGTATTAGCATTACCTATGATCAGTCAGAACCACCAAGGCTGTAAAAAGCTGAACGGATGAATGGAAGAACATGATCCTTTCAGTTTCGTTTGCAGAAAGGTGACAGTGCAGTAGCAACTAACAGTAAATAGCAGGAATATCTCAGACTATATCTGGATTACAGTAATATTGAGAGGCCCTAACTAAGACCAAGACCCATTGTGCTAGGTGCTGTGCAGACATGTTGAGACAAAGTCTCTTCCCTACCCTAAAATTGTTTGTGGGAAGAGAAATAGAAGTATCATGGTGAAGTGTTTTGGCCAAGGTCACATAGTAGGTCAGTGGCAGAGCTGAACAAGGAACCCAAGTTGCCCGATTCCTAATCAAATGCCCTTTCCTCAAAACTACCTGATCACCAACTGCCCTGCATTTAAATAATTGTGAAGAGTGATGAAGAAGAAAGGGATCTAAATGCATGGTGGAAGTAACAAGGCCTGTACACTTGGAGTTTATCCAAGTTCCCATGAGTCTATGAGCTGCAAAATCTTTGGGGTGAGGCTCTTCTCTTCCATCTCTGCACAGCACCTAAAACAGAGCTAACACTGAATCCACTGATGCTATTACTGCATCAGTGATGAGCAGACTGCCACCTTGGGTTATGATCTGCCAGCAAAGATTTATCACATCAGTGTGAATAATAATTTACTAGAACATTCACAGTTTCTCTCTCTCGATCACACAAACATCTGACCCAAAATGTTCGTAGCAGCCAGGAAAGGAAGGGGAAGAAAAAAAAGACACCTCTCCAGCAAACACAGTTAGTCATTTGATATTCCATCACTTTTCATTGTATCACATTCCTGTTATGCCACATTACATCAGGTTATCACACCACGGGATGTAATCCAACACTGATGCATGAGGGAACCTAATGCGACGAGACACATCAATGGCTCGCTGAGAATGGGCTTTATTTCTTGGTTTCTGGTCCACTACTCACCATCGTTCTGGGCAGGAAGCTAAATTTGTTTGATGCCGTGGGGAAATAGCAGTACATAAAAATACCCTTGCTCTGGGCAAATCCACTGGCTGTGCCAATAAGAGTCAGGTAGTTGGACATCTCTCTATAAATAATATTGGCTGCCCCCAGTATTCCTGCCAGGTCCCACTGTCCCTGGAGCCAGAAATATGGGAATAAGAGGATGCCAGAAATGGATTGTTGCCTCTTAAACAATTTCAGAAGGCAGCTGATTGAGGTGGAAGAAAATAAAGCAATATTTACAATGTTCACTAGTCCTTGCTCTGCAGAAGGGCTGGGAGAGCAATGGCTGCAGGGTTGCCATCAGGCAAGTGGACAGAAGGACAGAACCCTTGTCTCATGCGATGCACTGAGGGAATAAGCAGGGCAGGCTACATCATCCCTGACACTCAGCACACACCAAACCAAGGGCCTTGAGGGAAGGCTGACTGAAAGCTGCCAGCCACGCTATGAAGTTCACTCTTCCCATCAAGCTGTTGTTTTTGGGTGTTCCGAGGGGTGAAAAGTAGCTGCATCCTAGTGACCACCTAATGTTTCCCACTGTTGTACTGCCCCTCCATACAGCTCAACCAGCACTGCCAATAAGGGATGCCATAGTATAGACCAGGTGCTGGCACATTTAAACACCAAGTCTAGACTTGATGATCCTAAAAGCACAGTAGCATAAGTGTTTGTTGCACTCAGAAGAGGAGCTTAGAGCCAGAGGTAGACCCTTCTGCAAAGCTATTACAGTGGGCTATTCCCATTAACTATCTTTACTAACTGGTCTGTACAGTAGTGACCGTTCTATGTCAGGTACTAAAACACTCGAGGAATGCTTTAAAGTATGAGGACAGACAAACACAGGCAAACAGGATCTGGATTCTCCACAAGCAACAGAAAAGGGAGTTTTGGAGCAACTTCATAGTGGAAGGTAGAAGCTGCTGGCGTTTTTCAGTCCAGATGACTGCATAGAAGAAGGGACAGAGCAGATCATGCAAGAACCTGACAGGCAAGCAGTCAAGGCTGGGAGAACAAAGACTGAGGGAGACCAGGCAAAGACTGACAAGGGAAGAGAAGTTCCTCAGTGTTTTTCACACTTGCTGTTTCTCCTCCCACTTGTTTTCCCCACAGCTCAAGCCTTCTCCTCTATTGGAAGAAGTTAGACCTGACACTACTGGGGCACTGGCATCTAAAATCATTCTGGCATGTGGATTTGGTCTCCCATTAGCCCACTGCTAACAGCATTACAGAGGAATTTATGATGGGGCTGGCATAGTTATTATGTCATAGTGATGACACAGCTATCATGAACGTGGCATGGGACAAAAGGAAAGATTTCATAGATTTCATAGACATTAGGGCTGGAAGGGACCTCGGGAGATCATCAAGTCCAGCCCCCTGCCCAAAGGGCAGGAAGTCAGCTGGGGTCATAGGATCCCAGCAAGATAAGCATCCAATTTACTCTTGAAGGTGTTCAATGTAGGTGCTTGAACCACCTCCAATGGCAGACTGTTCCAGACCTTGGGGGCTCGGACAGTAAAGAAATTCTTCCTTATGTCCAGCCTGAAACGGTCTTGCAGGAGTTTGTGACCGTTCGACCTCGTCATCCCTTGGGGCGCTCTGGTGAACAGATGTTCCCCCCAGATCCTGGAGGTCACCCCTGATAAACTTATAGGTGGCCATCAGATCACCCCTGAGCCTGCGCTTTTCCAGGTTAAAGAGTCCCGTGGCTCTCAGCCTGTCATCGTAAGATCTGTTTTCCTGACCTCTGATCATGCGCGTCGCTCTCCTCTGGACTCTCTCAAGCTTCTCCACATCCTTTTTGAATTGTGGAGCCCAAAACTGGATGCAGTACTCCAGCTGCGGCCTCACCAAGGCCGAGTACAAGGGGAGAATGACGTCCCGGGATTTGCTCGAGAAGCATCTATGGACGCACGCCAGCATTTTGGTCGCTTTACTAGCCGCAGCATCGCATTGGAGGCTCATGTTCATCTTGTGGTCAATGATGACCCCCAAGTCTTTTTCTTCTGTAGTGCTAACCAACGTAGCACTGCCGAGCCTATAAGGATGCTGCAGGTTTTTCCTCCCAAGGTGGAGAACCTTGCATTTTTCGGTGTTAAACACCATGAGGTTCTCGTCCGCCCATTTGCTGAGCTTGTCCAGGTCAGCCTGGATCACCCGCCTATCTTCTGGCGTGGATGCTTTGCCCCAAAGTTTGGTGTCATCGGCGAACTTGGCCAGTCCACTCCTACCTACTTGGAAAGGAGGTCATAGGATGGGCCTCCACTAACTCCTCCTCTGGGAGCACATTTGACAACGGTTTCATATTCCTGAGGGCTCTCACCCAGCTGAAGAGAAGATTTCTCCCCCCCTGCACTAATACCCTGCAACTTCAAATGTTGATTTAAGCTTCTCCTGACCATCAGCAAAGCAAAACCCAGGAGGCCTGTTCAGTTTACATGAACTGTAAGAAATCAAAGGGATGGTCCCTTTGTTACTGGTGTGGGAGAAGAGACGTTAGCAGATCTTTATTTTAAATAACCTGATGATCCTGAGCCTTCTCAGACACTGACAAGACCCCCTGACTCACGCATAGATTCACTGCGCTTTCAACACCTGACAGATTGCAATAGGCATTTTCCTGCTTTAGCTAACCTGGCCATAAAAATGCCTGGGAAATACCCAGCACTTTGCCTGGGATTAAGTAAACAGCTCTGATTAAAATCAGCAGGAGTCCCTCTGTGTGTGATCTGCCATTTGCCATCCTGAAGTTTTAAGCCCCTGCATGTTAACCTTTCTCTCTCTACCCCTCTATTTCCTCACACAGATGCCTCCTCTCCCAATGCATACGTTGACAGCGTGTGTGAAAGCTTCTTTCTCCAGAGTCAGATGCTGGCATTTCTTCCTATGAAGAGGAGGAAATGTATTTGCTTTACAAAGATGCTGGGCTGAAGCCAACTGACTGGACCAGCCAACTGACTGGACCAGCTTACCTTTTAGCTGAGGGATGCTTTGTGTTTAGCAGAGGGGAAACCACTGTCTCTCCACCCACCCTCAAATAAACCATATCTAAAAAACTGCCAGTTTGTTGAGCAGACCCAGCTGGCAGATGCTCCAGATGGCATTTCTTCTGGTTTAGCTATTTACAGAGCACCAAACACCAAAGTGCCATCTTCTTGGCACCTTCCTTCCCTGGCACACGTTCCCTGGTGGAAATCTTACAGGAAGATGATCCATTTCGGGGATCTCCAGGAAGATGTGCAGTGCCAGCTGTTGCTCTGAGGAGCAGAAAAAGATGAAAAGGAACAGAGGGGAAATGATTATTCTGAGGAGCCAAATAAAGCAAGAGAGGGAATAAGAGAATAGGAGATGAAGGGGGTGGGAGGGAAATCAACAAGCAAAGGAAAGAGAAAAGAGCAGGGACATGAGCACAGGGACATGGCAGGGAGAGAAGAGAAATCTGAAGGAGAGAAATGAGAAGAGCAGATGTGAATAGACAGAGCAGTGAGATGGTGGAAAGCAAGCTCAAAAGCTTAAGAGGTAGAGAAGGTAAGCTAAACTAAGCATTAACCAGGAGAAAGAGGCCATATGTGTTGGGCCAAGTGCCAGCTTTATGCGTCCATTTTATTTGGCCCAAGTAGGATTTCTAGTGTCCAAGGACTGCTGTGCATTTTAGGGGAGGTTTTTGCTTGGGCTCTCACAGCTGTGCTGTAAAAGCTTCATTTCCTCCCAAATTAATTTAATCAGAATGCTGACTTGGGACTTAGGAAATAAGGGTCAGAATCTAACACTGTCTCCCCTCAGATACCTCATGTCATCCATCTGTCCACCTCCCACACCCCCTCCCTTGAATACCCCCGGGGCCCTCTAAGTGCTAGCAGAAAGTACACAAGCAAGTGAGCAAGTAGTCTGAGATGCAAGATATGGTATATTGATGCCATCTATTAATATGTGCTACAAACAGTCCTTGACCAATCCACAGAATTCAATTGGAGCTTTACCTTTAGCATCAATGGGGGCAAAATCATGTGCTCTACTTATTGTGCATGCATTGAAACAGGTTTAAAAAAATACCACACAATATATACCAAACCTTTAACATCAAGGGCCAGCTTTGCCACAGGCTTCCCCAGCAGTGCCTGAAAAGTCTACCGGCAAAATAAGTAACAGGGACAGAGTTCTGTATGTTCTGACATGTCTTGTGGTTGCGATAAAAAGACATGAAAAACTGACCTTAAATGTTCAATGTTATGTGCTTGAAATGGCAATACAGTCAATGCTCATTTGCAGTAACACCTTGTAAAAGCAACTACCTCTTCCCAGCAACACCTCTCTTGGGAACATTTTCTATAGCAGGTATTGTGATGACACTCCCTATAACAAAAACAGCCTCTTAAGAACCACAGAGCACTAACCTATCAACATGTGGCTACCAACAAGTGTCAGTGGTAATTACACAGAGACAAGGATGGTGGAAATGAAACAGATGTTATTAATTCATTCAGCATCTTAAAGTCCTTAAGTGCTTTCATGAATCAGGGCCTAGATTGGCAGCCCTCCAAAACTAAAGTACTTGCATATGGCTGGGGATATGCTGAGGGTTAATTGTATACAAGTAATTTTTGCATAGTTTATATACCTACACTCATATCTAATGCCTCAATATTTACAAAGAAAATCTATACCTTTATACACACACACACACACACACACACACACACACACACACATGAAAGACCTTAATAATTCATAGATTTCCCTAATAGCTGTATTCACTATTTAGAGCAAGAAGTTTTGCTCTAAAAAACAAACTAGAGAACAGCATGGGTAGGAATTTTTTTGAGATATGTGCAATATCTATCCAATACATTCCAAGCCACTCATCCATAACTGGTTGAAAAGGCTGAATCATGGAGTCTCCAGGTTCTGCTGTCATCATCCAATTTTCCTGGACCCAAGCAGATTTAAATAAAAAGAGCGCATAAGCTGTCTAACTCCTCAAGTTGCAAAGGAACAAAATATGTGAAACTGAGCGGTGGTGCCACCTCCCCTCTCCCAAAGGCTGGTCTGACTTACTTGCTGAGATGGTGGTTTCCGTGTGGACAGGAGGAGTGGAAGGAAGGAAAGGTGGGTATCCCACAAAGAAGGAGCGCAGGGAGCGCTCAGACAGTAGTGGCGAGCGCTGAGCGGGGATGTTCTCACAGCTTCCCACACTGTTGTGAATCTTTAGGTTCAGAGGCTTGTTCTTTTTCTTTGCTCTGAGAGAGAGAGAAAAGAAGAGAAAAATGAAGATCAGGAAAGGAAATGGGATACATTTTCCCATGTATTAACAGGCCAGCAAGGAGGAATGTTAGAGCGCCTGGCATCACTCTCAGGGATAAACGAACGGCCCACTAGAATAAAATACAAGCTTAGGAAGATTTTGCCCTTAGCCCTGCTAAGGAATGGGCCCAAACCAGGAAACACCAGAACACACCCAAACCTCAAGAACTTCTGAAATCTAAACCCAGAGCCAGTTCCAGAGTCTGCAGTTAGCCCCGTATCTTTTACAATGAACTGATCCAGAGCCCAGATCCAAACTAAGAGGGGATGAAAATCCGGAGGCAAGTTCTGAGGCAGAGGACAGTAGCAGAAATGTTTCTAACATGGGTTGAGATCTTTGGGTGGAAGGTGACATGCAAGTGCAAATGAATGGGTGCCATCAGTTTGTTGCATACTCAGTAGGAAGCTAACAAAAAGCAGGGCTCTGCCTCCTGCCCAAACCCTGAGCATTTGGTCCACAGACCCAAAATGAACTGTTAGGTGTTAACACTGTATAGTAGCACAAAACCTTAGCAACCTAAAAGAAAGGATGCCACCAACCTCCTGCAGGAGTTACACCAAACACCACCTTGAACGGTCTCTACTCAGGATGATAAATAATTAGCATGTCACAGCTACACTGAAGCCTTACCAGCAGTCATATTCATTAAATCGATCACTTGAGATTTGGAAGCAAACAAATTAGTTAGGAACCCACAGTGACCTGTAAGAAGTGTGGAAATATTTTAATCTCACAAGTTTGTTCCTCCTAGGCTGAGGCAATGTCTCCATCTGGCTGCCTCTGTTGCAAGACCTTTGGAGGGCACAGACCAGCCACTGTTACCCAGCCTCCACAATGTGTGCACACCCACATTTCTGGAAGCTTCACATAGCTCCATTCAGCTCATATGCTGTCGCAACATTAAGTGCACCCTGTGAAGGCACCAGCTGCTGAATGCTTTACAGGGTGAAGCAACCAAATACCACAGTAAGCACCTAAAATAGATAACATCTGTTATGACACGGAGCCAGATTCTGAACTGAAATAAGTTGGTGTAGCTCTATGGAAGACACTGAAGTTACAGACATCTTGGCTAGGGCCAGAAGTTACACATAAACCAGCTTAAGTGATCAGAAGCTGGTTTAATCCTGTAACAGAACGTAAGTTCAGTGCACACAAACCAGTTTCAAAATGGCTGAAGCTAGTTTAAGATAAACCTGGTTGAATGTAGTATCAGACTTAACTGATTTAGGTCAAACTGGTTAATGAAACTTCTGTCCCAGAGCCCTTCCTGGTTAAAGTTAAATCAGAGTCCCCCAGCATCCCAGCATGCTTTTCATCCCTGTGCTGGGCTGTCTGCTCGCGCTCGTCCAAGTACAGAGCTGCCCTGCCCTACCCTGCGAAACTTAGTGCTGGCTGTGACTCTGGATTACAAATCCCAGAGACACCTGGAAACATGAAGAAAAAGTGATGAGAAACCTTGTGGAGTCCTGCTGCTCTGATGCTGGACTGCAAATCCCAGGGGCCTCGGGGACAACAGGACAACAGGAAAAGTAAGTGAATATACCTCCCAGGCTCTGTTTATAGTTTTTAGTTTTTCAGAGAAAGAACTATTTTTCCTCAAACTTTTATAAATTCAGTGCTGCTACTCCTCCCCTCCTCCTGCCTAGGCAGAGCAGGCTGGGGCCTGGCCAGGGCCCTTCTGCTCCAGCACGGAGTGGGGGAAGCCTTGGAGGGTGTCTCTCTTTCTTCCCCTTTGGCAGTGGCTGGCAGCCATGCTCTAGCACCCCCTGGCTTCTGGCTTGAGCCACTGTAGGCATGTGGCTTCGTTTACTGAATCAAAAGTGAGTATCTGTTCATTTCCTAATCAGTTCAATCTGCGCAGTTTAAACTAAACTGCAAAGACTGAATCAAGTCAGCCTTGGGCTTTTTGACTGCCTGTACTTAGCCCCTGGCTGAAATTCACCTCTGTGCAGAGAAGACAGGAAAAGTACTGGGCATCATTTTAGAACTAGTTTGAGAGCTTAGGTGGGACTTCCACAGAGCTAGATATTTGCCAAAAAAATTCTTTATTTGAAAGCTTTCAGGCACACTTATCCTTCCTCAGGCATAGACTGTTCTAACTTTTATCTGAGCCTAATTTGCACAAAATGAACTTTTCCAGCCAGGAGAACTTACCACACCTTCAGCTCTCCTGTGCAGTATAAACTTTTATTTCTATGTAGGAGGACTTCCATTTCTACCTAGTTGAAATTTTACAGTCTTTGTATTCTCCTGTGCCTGAGGAATGGTGAGTGTGCCTGAAAGCTAGCAAATAAATAATTTTTTTGCAGATACCTAGATGGTCTAATAAAAGAAATCACCTCTGCTGTGAGTTCTGACACCTTCTCCCCCCCACCCCACCCCAAGGTAAATGTAAGGTAGTATACCCCACTTTCACTGATTAGCAAACTACCTCACCCTTACCAAAGCACACAGGCAGTTATCACCGAGTACCTGCCATATTGTAAAATCACACCCTTGCAGTAACATGCACACACAGCCATGCCATAAAGAGGTAGGGAGAAGGTGCATCATTGCCTACTGTTGCAGGCCAGGTTGCCATAGCTGGCAGAGTCAACACAGGGCACTGCAGCATGCTCCTCCCCCTCCCCCTGCTCCTCTGAGCTCCCTGATTACAACCCTTTCTTTTCTTATCATGAACACAATGTTCCCACTAAGGCAACTTCCATTAATGCAGCCCAGGTCCCTTTCATTAATACCAGAGATTTGGAACGGGAGGTTTCTTGGTGTTTTTCCTTTCCTTT
This sequence comes from Crocodylus siamensis, assembly GCF_052110815.1. NCBI lineage: Eukaryota > Metazoa > Chordata > Crocodylia > Crocodylidae > Crocodylus > Crocodylus siamensis. The sequence goes on from NC_143403.1 coordinate 53,474,151, forward strand.
CTGGCAGAGAGCAGGTGGTAAAATAGCCCTTGATCTTATCAATAAACATTCCCAGAGCCTGGAGGGCCTCCCAGGGCTATCACTCAGCTTCCCGGCACTGATACTCACAAACCGCTGGAGATATTTTTCTCACGATTTATGAGGTTAGCATTGACTCTTGGTTGAATTACAGCCTTTTATTCAATCAGGTGCATTTGATTTCTGGTTATATTGTTATAACTCTAATTAGTTCAAAACAATGCGGGAATGGAGAGGGAATGAAATGAATCACATTAACTCTATGATGGCTGACACTAGAGCCAGACCTACCGGCCCTTGGAGCCCTGGCACAAAGTGAAGCCCCAGTTCCTGCACTGTGCTTCTGCCCATCAGACTTATCATGAGACTGGCCAGAGCCTCACTGTGCCTGCTCAGTGAAGGCAAAAGAGGGCAAGATCCTGGCCACTACCCACTCCCTGTCTCCAGACTGACCCTAGTGTCAAGGCTGAATGCTTGAGGGATTTCTGTCCTTAACTGCATCATCCACACGTAATCTGCACCAGGCCAGCTGCCACTGAACCACTGACCAAGAGATGCCGTGTCTAACTTGGGTCAGGCAGATGCCACTTCGGCTGTGCATATTTGCATCGCAGGCAGGAAGCTTTGTGACAGTTCTTCTGTGCTTCAGCAGTTTCCCCCCACCCACCTCTCTCTAAAGTTGTTAAATTTTCTTTTGTGGCATTGAACTAGGTAGGAATAATCCATCCAACCCCCACCCCAGGCCAGGCACCAATGCCGGAGATTCTCCCTCTGCACTTTGGCAGATTCCTAAATGTGCCCTTAAATGTGGCTCAGGGACAGACAGATTTCCTATACTCCCCCCAAACTACACAACACACGTGCACCCTTTGAGGTCTAGTGTGGGAGAAGCTTCAGCTTTCCTGTTCTCCCCGAACCTGTCAGCTCTCTGGAGTAGTTAAGCAAGAAACGATATACAAGTCACTCTTGTTTTTGACACACTGTCCTCTCACAGCACCTAGAGTCAGCTTGGGCTCACAAAAGCTTAAGCTACATGTCTCTGATTTAGTCTGTAAATTCAAATCAGCTCTGCCTTCTGCCTGACTCCAGACTAACACAGTCAACTACCTCTCTCTACCTTCTCACAGACAGCATGAAAACCTAATCCAAGAAACTCTCCCTTGAAAACCAAATGCAGAAGCAGCCTCTTCAGAGAGACTCAGTCTTGCCCTCCAGAGATGTGCACACCTCCACAACTCACCATTTCACATAGAGGACATCGCCCGCACTACTGAAGCCTCTCTAGGGGAATGCAAAAGGAGCCACCTGCCTCTCCCAGGTGAGGGCTACCATGGGAAATGCACTCATCTTATGGAAACTACTTCAGGGGGAGTTCCCTACCCCTGCCCCTGGGAGCAGAACGAAGAGTGTAATTCAAAAGGGAAGATTCTTGCAGGTGCTAACACAACAGCTGGAGACCAAGGAGCCTAGGGAGGAAGGTCATGAGCTCAGATATGATCTGTAGCATCATCAGCTTAGTCTTCCCCAGGATAGAAGAGACGGATTTCCATAAACAGAAAAAGAGGATGGAGCATAAGCTAAAGGAAAGTCCTCAGTAATCTCTGCAAAGGCCACAGGCCAGGAAATTCAAAAAGGCTCTAAGAGTTTGCAACCTAGATCCCACTGAATTTCAATGAGATTTGGATGTCTAATTCCCTTTGCCCTCTCTGCAAACCCTGGCCACCGAGAATCCCCTGGCTCACCCCATAGACCAGCCAAACCAGACAGCTTTATAGGTGCTCCTATTCAGCGCCCTCCTTTCCCAATGTGCTATGGTTTCACAACATGAGGAAGGTAGTTGTCCATGTTTTCTGGGTCTTCATCAGCTACCCCGCCCACCACAGACACTCTCTCGCTGGCTCCCTCAGCCACGATGTGAGCAGCCGTCACCAGCCTTAAGCAGCATCAAAATGGAGGCTTGCCTTCTTCAGCCACTCCATCCTCAATGGGACAGCAGCTGCACAGGACTGTCCTGGGAACGCAAAGCTCTCGCTGCACTTCAGCACATGCAGCTCTTACCATAGCACAGTGCCCCCCTCTTGTGGTGAAAGACAGACCAGAGGGAGCCCAGGCACTGAATTCACTTGGGAACTATCTTCCCTGCACTCAGCAGCTATTTCCCCACACGCCCCTAAACATTTGACCTGGGCAACAATTTGGCACGATGCAGGCTCTGGAATCATGAAAGCCAGCTCCCTAGCGAGGTGCATGAGGCATGATGCCCAAGGACTAGCACGAGGGGTGCACAAGAAATAGATTAGAGAAAGCGCTCTACCTCCGTCCCCACATGAGTCTGTTCCTTACTCGGTGTCCTTATCTTATCCTGTGCCTTTAGTTCTTTGCTGCATAGGTCCATGCCTATGCAGGAAATCACTAAAGAAAGGGCTGAACTTTAAGCATACGCAGTCTTCATGTCCTGTTCAAAGTATTCACTTAGTTGAACACAAAGATGGTTTGAAACACATTCTTGGATTCCTCACCAAACTGGGGCTGGAGTGAGAGGCAACCAAAATGAAGAAGGCAGATGCAGCACTGCCCTACAGAGGGATGTGAGCATCTCTCTAGTGTTGTGATGAAACAGCTTTTCTGGGAAAGTGCAGCAGTAGATGTCTTATAAAGGCCTGCCCTGTCTCATTCCTCATCACGAGGCCTCCCTCCCTCTGTGTTGGACCACTAGGAGGAACTTGCCAAGACAGCCTTGAAGATGGCATGCTGTATTTAGCCAAGTAACTAACAACTACTGCTAATAAAGTAAGGAGGCAGCACAGTTTTTAGCTCACAGATAGTAAGCAGTGCCTCCGTATTCCTCCCTGGTGGCTGATCACCTGAAGGAGGGCTTGACAAGAATCCTGCTTGTTGGTAGGTGGAAGGTAGGTGCTGGAGGGTGCATCCTGGTCTGCTTGCAGATAGGACTCCCTATGACAGCCTCATACTTAGTTTCCCACTGGCAAGCTTCCAATGGGAGGATCTTGGCTACACGGAATTTGTGAAAATGGGAAACTCCGTCCTAGCTTGCTCCTGCGGCCATATGGCTGAGGGCAAGTGAAACTCAGGGGCATCCAAAGCCCAAGCCTCTGGGCTTGGGCCTGCATGTCGGATGCCTGCCAAAAGATTTGGAAGCATCTGAAGCCCCAGGCTGAATAGTTTGGGGTGGAGGATACTTGCTGATAGTACAGCCACATATGGTTCTGGAATGAGTCATAGGGTTTGGGACTGATTTGGCAAATTTGACCTGGAGCATGACAAATTTTCCTTAGAAATAAAAGGAAGAAAAAGAAAAAGGGTGTTTGGAGGTAAGGGGGTTAATCTTATTCAGAATGCTGGACTCCTTCCGCTGCTTGTTGTAATTACAACAGCATGAGTGCAATGCGCTAATCCAATGGTCTGGCGAGTGGTGGGGCTGAGTCCTTCCAGGCTTTGCTGCAGGGAGGCTGAAGCCACAAGACAAGTTGTACCTGTCACTAGGAAACTAGCTGGATTTTCAGGAGTAACAGGAGGCAGGCTGATAACCTTGAAATGTCTGGTGCCCTGCCCTTGAATTTCACTCTAGGCACTGTCATCTCCAGAGCATCTCCTGAGATGAGACCTGGTGGGGCCTCAAGGAAAAGGACAAGGGGAGTCTATGGGTCACGTGTTGTAAAGGCAAGCATTTGCACAGGCTGGCAGATGGCACTGAGCAGCTGTGGAGGGGACAGTATGCTACCACAGACCCTGCTTCCAACCTGGGTGTGAAAAACGATGCTATGCTAAGCTCTGGACAAACACAACAATAAGTGGAAACCAGCAGGCAAAACTTCAAAGGGCAAAGGACAGTCCTTGCCTCTCAAGTGCCACTGCAGATTGCACGAACACAGTTGGAGAGTCTCAACACATTCCAGCTCTGGGAGACCTTTCTGCTATATCTTAAACTGCTCCTAACATGCTTCTCCTCCCTTACCATCCCCTTGTTTCACAGAAACAAGTCAAAGTCCTTGAGCTCAGTCTCACATTGCATCACCTTTCCCAGGTAGCTAACTCTATATTTTGCGTTGGTGGACAACAGTTCCATCAAAGTTCTTGTTTGCTCGAAGTGCCCCAACTTGCTGGTTAAAGGCCCTCCTGTTCCAACCACATCCGCATTGATTCTCTGCCGATATGACTGAACCGTTAGACTGAACCAAAGTATCTTTAACAAGAGAGGAACTGAGCCCCAGGTCCAAATTCAAGAAGCTGGGCCAGACTGAAATCCAAATGTTAATCTCCCTCCCACAAATGATCCAAGGCAAAAATCTCAGTCTCAGCATCACTGGGTTTACATCACATGTCCAGCTTTATGAGTCAGTTCCACCACTAATAACAACCAAGCACCTTCCATCGGCAACTGCCCAAGAGCTTTCCAAAGCTGTTACCTCCCAGCCCACTAAGTGGATACCTAGTTTTATCACTCTTTTTGTATAGAGATACAGGCTGAGGTACAAGCAGGGAAAGTCTTCCCAAGATCACACCCGCGGTCAGTGGAAAAGCCAAGAATAGAAACACTCTGACTCACAGCCCTGCGCTGCATCCACAACTGCATCCTTCCGCCCAACCACAGCACATCTCCGATAACCTGAAGTTCACAGACGTGATGTGGGCATCTGGACGTGCCGACTGATGGGAAATGACCGTGCTGCAGCCCCACTAGCATTCTGCAGCCGTCTTTAGCATATGAAAATTAAAACCAACGTCTCATGCGCTAATTGCTTCCTAGCACAGGAAAAGCTGCTGTTCATTTCAGCATCTCTGTGAAAACAACTTGCTACTAAGAGGGTTATTTTATTGGTTTGCACTGTGCTTGGACTCATTAGCTGAAAGGACAATTGAACCAAACCAGGTCCTGCAGCATAACCTCATGCCTTGGGAGCAAGCAGGAGCAAAGGGCTGTGGCACTTAAGCTGTCCCTCAGTATGAACGGAGTCAGAGACACCAGTGTGCTGGCCATCTTCTCATGCCAAAAGTCAGTCTATCTTTAGATCGCAGTCATGAGCTTTCCAAGCTTATCCTGGTTACAGGACGCTTCCCCTTTTTTAACCATCTTCTTGGCCACACAGGTCCAGATGCATGAGACTCCCAACAATTCTGTCTTCTATGCAGACAAGCAGAAAACCGTCAGAGAAGAAAACAGCATTAGGAACTTAAAAACCTGACCCCATTATTGATATGGTTGTCTGTGAAACAAGATGAGATTTCAAAGCAAGCCTAGAGATGAGAAGGCATGCCAGAAACAGAAGTCTGAGGCTCTCTGATGTGGTCAGACCTTATTTCCAATGGCAGGACCAAAACTCTTTACAAGAGGACAGTCCTTGAGGTGATTTATTACAAGAGGTTAGAGCAGGCGTGGGCAAAATGCGGCACAGGCCGAATGCAGCCCGCCAGGCCATTCTCCAGCCCGCCGGGCCCCTAAAAATTTAGAACGTTAATATCCATCTGCCCCTGGCTGCCTGTCATGCAGCCCTCAATGTCTTGCCAAAACTCAGTAAGCAGCCCTCCACCCGAAATAATTGCCCACCCCAGGAAAGAAAACTACAGAAGACTTCCCAATTTCTTAAAGAAGACAAAGAAGTGATTATTGCAACAGAGTTCCCTGTCAAGCATAGCATCTCCAATAACCCTGAGCATGAACGGTAGCTTTTAAGCCTGATGCTACCAGGTGGAGCTGACATGATCAGAAGCTGCAGACTGGTAGCAAGGTCTGTACCTAACTTGGCCCTTCTATAGCTCTATGACAGGGCCCCTTGTTTCCACTCCCTCCTGCTATTTTTCCCTCCCTGATGGACACACCAGTATCTGGCCCATCACAGCACCACTCAGTAGATATACTAAAGAGAAGGTTTGTCTATATTATGGTCTGTTGTCTACAATAACTGGGGTAGCAAGGGCCTCTAGTATTGATGCAGAGTACATCAGCAGAAAGACTTTTTCTGCTACCAGCACTATACTATCTCCCCACAGCAGCAGAAGCCACCTACTACTGGCAGAGCCGTACTCTCACCAGGGGTTTTGGCAGCCAAGCTCTGTTGGCTATTGGGCACAATCTTTTCATAGCCCTAACCAACATTGCTCTGCCAGCAAAGCTTTGCAAGTATAAGCTAAATCAGCGGTATCCCCATATAGGTTGCTTCTGTGGCACAGTCTGAATACCACCCATATTTCAATGTCACGTTCCCTCACTGACCCGCTGGTTTACATGGAAGAGACTGGGTTATTACAGCTCCCAGATAATGGAGTTACTCCCTTGACTCAAGTAGTAGAGATCTTTACCATGGACCTGATGGCCCTGAATTCAAACCCTTCTGATGCCCGATGCCTATGGTCACTGCAAGAAACGGTCAAGTATGAATGGTGTCTCTGGAACCACATGAGCCTAGAGGCCCAGCTGAGTGCACTCTACTTGCAACCAACTTCCTGCCCCACCTCTGAGGTCATCCCAGACACAGCACTCAGCATCATCTCCTCAACATGCTCATTGCAGGCTTCCAGCCCGATCGAGCTTCCTGCAGCACAGTGATTAGCCACTAATCTTATTTTTTTTCACCCATAAATCAGTTACAGACCAAATATTTACTGAGAGGATCATTTCCTAACCAAGCATGGCTGGTGACAGCTCTCATTATTAGGAAGGATGAGTGATTTTGGACAGAGGTTTGTTCCCTCCCTCCACTTGGGCCAGAAAAAAAAATTGAAATTTAAAAGGATAACTGATGAGCACCGACTGACATCACCCATCTGTCTTGTACCAAACAGATCCACAGCAAGGTGGCTGCAACTCGCCTGAGAAATGGGAATGCAGAGAGAAAGTTGAAGAAGGCTCCTCCCAAATTATCTCTCTTTCCCTCTCCCCCCCTTCATAAAGCAAACAGACTGAGAGGGGGGAAGTTGATGTCCTCAGCCTGCAAAGAGAAACTTTGAACAAAAGAGAGAAACCAGGAAAGGCTCAGGTGCAGGGTGAGGCAGCAGGCAAAGCACATGCTGCGTTTCCAGCTCTCCTAAGGTAGTCAGTGTAACCCACCTGGCTCCTTCTGCTCCCCTTCAGCCCAGACTGACCCACCAGGTATGGGACTCAGCCAAGCCTCCAGGTCATCAGCTGTGATTTATGCTAGCTGAGAACCTGTCCCTGGACATTTGGTGCTGGGCACTATTTCTAGAGGCACCAAAGTCACTAGACAGCCCAAGTCCCTTGGCTTTCACCCGGCCTCTGCCACTTCTGAGACTCTCAACCCTGATGGACTGGCACTGGAGTAAGACTCAGGCTGGGGTTCCACTCCCAGCTCCGCAGGTGATGTTTGAGAGTCACTTCTGCTCTGCACCCTCACGCCCCTGCCCCACCCTGCAACTCCTGGCTTGTCTCTTTAGACTCCAAGTTCTCTGAAGCAGAATTAGTCTCTCATGTCTTTCCCTAGGCTAGGTTAGGTCCTCCTATGCGCTGCAATAATCCAAAAAAGGACAAGTCAGACACCACGGTGATAAGCACAGTATGACTCGGGCTGATCAGAGAACAAACACTTTGATTCTGCTAAGGCATATAACACTGAGTTCAACAGATACTCCCATAGCAAATAAAGAGAGCACTCAGTTGGCCATCAATAATAATTTGCTAACCGCCTTCCTTGTTCTTCGCTGCCTTTTATTTTTGTCATTGATTTCAGTGGGACATAAGGACCACAAGATCTTGTCTTAAACCTGTTAGGGCAATGAAGGACCGTCTACTTAAGGCAAAGGAAGGAACAAGAAGGGTTTGGAGATGTGAAAGGTAGAATGTGCAGATGTGATGGTCCCACAGCAGTTCCTCTGTTCTGGGAAAGGGGCTACACAATAGCCATCCTGCAAAGCACATTGCTCCCCCTCAGTCAGGGATGCAGGAACTAAAACTACCCTTGTTTCTACTGATGCTGCAAAACTCACAATATAGCCCAGGACCACAGCAAAACAGCCAGCCATACTACTTGCAGGAGATAAGGGGACCACCCACAGGTACTGGTTATTCTTGTCCACACACCCTTGTGCCACATATGACCATGGTTCATATCCCTCACTCCCTCCCCCTTTTCTCCTTTTTGCCCATTTGTCCATGGAAGGGGAGCACAGGGGCTGGGGTCCACAATATACCTTAGAGCAATTCAAGAACCCAGCCTCTCAGCTCACATGCAGACACATGTATTGCAGCCCAAATACCCAGACAGCCCCTTGGGAGACAAGGTTCTTTGGGCAAATCCAATATCTTTTATTAGTCCAACTCAGATAGTTGGAAAAACTCTTCTTAGCAAGCTTTCAGTCACAAACACCCTTTCCCAGGCTGAGGAAGCATCTGACCTTCCTCAGACACTTTCTCAGTCTGATGAAGGGTGATTGTGCCCAAAAGTGTGCTAAGAAGAATTTTTCCAACTCTCTGAATTGGTCTACTAAAAGATATCAGATTTACCCAAAGAACCTTGTCTGCCTCTGTCCTTGGACCAACACAGCTACAACCTAGACCCCGCAAACAGCCCTTCTACTTTCCTACAAGTGATGCTCACAGCCATCTGGATGTAGTAAAACCTGGATTATTCTGCGCAAGACAGACAGCATGTGCAGCCAGAAGCCAATCTGTAGGTGCAAATGGATCTCTGGGTAGGCTTGCTATGTGTGATGACAGAGGCCATGGTGACTTGCTGTTACAAGTGAGAACAGCATGGAAAACAGGCCACGCTGTTTGGCCTCCCCACAGCCAGAGGAAGAGCCTACTTGCTGTCTCCCCATTCTCTTTTAAAACTCTCAAGTTCAGCTTCTGTATCCTGACTCTGACCATGTTGCCAATGATGATGGGGGAGGGGATGGGAGGAAAATCTGTCTGAGCAAGGATTTCAGGCCAAAACCCTTAATATGCATACCCTGGAGCTTTGATGCCTGGTTTTCATAAAGCTCATTAGAAGGCTTGGCAATTGGTCTGAGGGATGTAACACTTGATCCCTGCTGAGCACCCACCCGCAAGCGCAAACTTTGAACTGTTGTCTCCATGCTTATGCACAAGCAGTCGGTGCTAAGCCAGTCTCTTAATTTCTTCTTTATTCAACCAGGAGATCAAATGAGTGAGGAAATACTCCCCCAGCAGGGCTCACTCCTTGCTTCTTGCAACAGAGCCACAGTGCAGCCATCTTGCCTGGGATGGGATGGAAGAGTCATTTCATGCATCCTGTGTGTTTTTTTAGCCATAACAATCACAGTCACAGCCCTGTGCAAATACATGGGGTCTCTACCAGACCCCACATATCACTGACCCCCCAAATATCAAAGCACTGCATACAGTGATGAAGAGGAGGAATTGTCATCCCTTATTTTAGAGAGAAGGCACTGAAAGAACAAAGTTGAAGTAATTTGACCTGGCTCATGCAACAAATTGGAGAAGAAGATTATTAGGAACAGTCAGCATGGATTCACCAAGGGCAGGTCATGCCTGACCGACCTGATTGCCTTCTATGGTGAGATGGCTGGCTGTGTGGATGTGGGGAAACCGGTGGATGTTGTGTACCTTCATTTTAGCAAGGTTTTTGATATGGTCTTCCACAATATTCTCGCAGGCAAACTGGCTGGATCATAAGGCTCAGGTCCAATAAGGACAAGTGCAAAGTCCTGCACTTAGGATGGAACAATCTCATGCACCGGTTCAGGCAGGGGGCTGACTGGCTGGGCAGCAGCTCTGCAGAAAAGGCCCTGGGGGTTACAGTGGACAATAAGCTGAATATGAGCCAGCAGTGTGCCCTTGTTGCCGAGAAGGCTAACACCATACTGGGTTGCACTGGTAGAAAGTGTTGCCAGCAGGTCAAGGGAAGTGATTATTCCCATCTATTCAGCACTGGTGAGACCACATCTGGAGTCCTGTTTTCAGTTTTGGGCCTCCACTACAGAAAGGGTGTGGACAAATTGGAGAGAGTCCAGCAGATGGTGACAAAAATTGTGAGGGAGCTGGGGGGACATGACTTCTGAGGAGAGGCTGAGGGAACTGGGCTTATTTAGTCTGAAGAAGAGAAGACTGAGGGGGGGATTTAATAGCAACCTTCAACTACCTGAAAGGGGGGTTTGAAAGAGGATGTTCTCAGCGGTGGCAGATGACAGAACAAGGAGCAATGGTCTCAAGTTGCAGCAAGGGAATCTTAGGTTAGATATTAGGAAGAATTTTCTCACTAGAAGGGTAGCAAAACACTGAAACAGGCTACCCAGAGAGGCTGTGGACTCTCCATTCCTGGAGGTTTCTAAGACCCAGCTAGACAAAGCCTTGGCTGTGGTGATCTAGTTGGGGATGGTCCTGCTTTGAGCAGGGCATTGGACTAGATGACCTCCTGAGGTCCCTTCCAACCCTATTTTTCTATGATTCTAAGTTTATGTCAGGGCACAAGTGTCTCAATACAAAAGACCTCAAAGCTGGCAACTAGTGGCTGGAAGATGTCTTCAAAAGCTAGAGGCCTTATGTGAGCTGCACCACCCCAAGATATATGGTGCTTCATGCTTCTTTAAGACGCAGTTCCTTCAGCCCCTTTGTTCTCTCGAGTTGGGGAGGGAGTGGTCTACTTCAGCCCTCTGCAAAGCACAGCACATTCACTCCCCTCCAAGTCAGCCCCACCAGCTGCTTCATAGGAAGGTGCTGCCATGACTCTGCCCCTGGGATTGTGGTAGGCAGCACTGAATGTGTACCCACCCAGACAAAAGTTAAGATACGGGCAGATTCAACACAGCCGTGCCAGTTGGTGATAGAAATGGGGCCCTCCCTCTCCCCACCTTGCCTGCATAGACACTTTCACAGGTACAATCATGCTCCCCATTGTTTAAAGTCTAAGCAATGTCCCTCTGCCCTAAGGTCAGTGTTGGGGAGCACAGAAAGCAACTATGGGCATTCATACTTGGTTATGCAATCTGTAAAGCCAAACAGTGTGACCAAACATAATGCAAGTCAGATCACTTCCTTGTGGACCATTTGCTACAGAAACTGGAGTGGTGGTGGGCTGCCAACAGCAGTGTGCCTTTGATCTTTCTTCCCAGGTCAAGATAAAATTAACAGTTCAAAGAGACCACAGATGGTTTAAACACTGAGACGTTTTCAAAATAGTTTGCTTTTTTAAAAACCTTTATAGGTGGGGAGGGGATGGCTCTCTTCATTTTGATCAGTTTGCACAGAGAAACTAGACTGATCAGTTTGATTTTGGTGGAGATTCAGTGTTACATGCCATTTCTCTGCTACTGGTGGACAAACTATGGGTGTTATTCACAGGCCTGCTGGGGAGGGTCAGCATTCAAATACCAGTAAAATATATGGCCAAGATTTCAAAAGTTGAAAAATGATTTCAGGTGCCTGGTTGATTCTCAGACACTTATCCTTGCCCAGGGATGGGACCAGCAGCTGAAGAAGGCATCATCCTTAAGGGAACCTGGAGGGGAACCAGAGGATGGTTTCATGGGTTCCACTACACCAGGGGTCAGCAACCCCTGACACGTGTGCCAAGCAGGGCACACAAGGCCACTTTGCTCAGCATGCCACCCCAGCCAGGGCTCTAAGCAGCTGCTGCCAGCCACAGAGCCCAGGCTACTCCCAGCAGGCAGCTGGGAGGCTGCAAACCCCGCCGCAAGCAGATGGGGCTCCACAGGCAGGCTGCAGCCAGGAGGCTACAAACACCTGCTCCGGGCTCTGGCATGTCAGCACTCCAGCACCTTCCAAGGTAGATATCATGGGTTTTTGGCACTCCGGCGAAAAAACGTTGCCTACCTCGCACTACACGCTTGGGAATGGGGGCATTGTGCCAGCCGGAGAGGCAACAGGATGGCTTCTGAAGGAGTCACTGTGACAAGGATCCCTGTGAAGCAGCGTGGAACAGCTGGACTCCTGTCCCACAGTCTTCTGTGGTTGGTCCAAGTATTCAAATAAGCCTTATAAAGCAGGCAGAAAAATGGTAGAAGAAGATGAGTTTTCCACTGAGGCTGGTACCGAGAGCAAAGGAAGTCTGCCTGCCAAGTTTCTTTATCCCCCCCAAATGAGCTACAGTTCCATGTCAGGAAGCAACAGGACTTCTTCCATCCCTCCCGTGCAAATGCCTTTGCCCTTCTGAACTTGCTCTCATCAGGCTGACGTGCAAGCTTGGGTGAGTATCGTTCGAATGAATTATGTACTGTAGATAGATGACAGATTGATAGAGGCAGACAGACCTTACCAAAGGACACAGCGGGTGTAAATAAGAGTCATCACACCAAGGAAAGAGAATCACCCCTTTCCAGAGGCTACTTGTTTTCCGTAAATACAAAATCTCTGTGAGATGTACTGATGTCCCTTCCCCACCCCACAATGCCATCATTCTCTGCTCCTGTTGACACTAATCTCTGCTGTGTGCAGTGCAGCATAGCACAAGCATAGTTAACTAGGAGACAGAAAGCAAACAGACAAGGCAAAGGCCAAATGGAGTTTCCTCATTAATTTTAGAAAATGAACAAAAGTTACTAGCAAGTCAGGAAGTGAAAGTGGTCTGAAAAGCTGGGTTCTATCAAATCTAATCCTGTAGCTGCTTTTGAAAACAGAAAGCCTGGGTGATTTTCTGGCCATCAACTGTATATAGGATCCAATAATGACATATACAGACTGAGCATTTGCATGTAGTTACAAGCACAGATTGGGGTCAAGCGCTACCACAATTTTCTTAGCGAGTAGCCCAATTCATCTGGATAAGTTTGTGTGTAGATTAACGTACCGCTCAAAATCAGAGAACAAGGATGCCGCCCAAAATGAACAAATACATCTGCTGATAGTTAGCAAGGTCTTATGACTGTTGAAGAAAATCAGATGCCACTTTATTTTAATGCACACGGGGCTTTGAAGAACCTGCAACCCAGACACCACAATGTGGAAAACCAGAAAGTGAAAAACAAAATGAGGTATAAAGCACAAACACTTCAATTACATTTTTTTTCCACAGCACAAGCCAAATGAAAGTCAAAAAGGAAACTTTGTACCGTTTGCAAGAATGACCTTGCAAACCATACAAAATACATAGTTTTTAAGTCCATTGGTATGGCAGGGGTGGCATTGGCAACTAAGCCAAAACCATTCATTTCTTTAAGATAGTATTTCTGACTTTTTGGCATCCCAAAAATAAATTAAAAGACTGCTCTGCACTGGGAGAGATGAATATAAACAGGGTGTTGACTGATCCTATGACTGACAGGCCAACTAACAATATTTTGAAAGTTATTTTGTTACCCCATTACTTACTCGTTATTTTAGACAGTCGTTAGGAAACTCCTGGGCCTGCTTGACTCAGCCTACTGCTCAGTAAAGGTCCATTAGCTGTTAAAGGTCCCTGAGACACTGAATCAAATAGCCTAACTAACTAGCAGCTAAGCAACAGTAAAATTCAGCTACAGAACAAGCTGTGGCTGCCGGTCGCCCATGGATGGCCACATAAGGGCAGCTGCTCTTCCTTTAGCAGTTAACGTAATCTTGGTTTGTTCTTAAGAAAAACTGGGGCAATACATCCAAGAAGGACTTGCTCAGTGCTAACACTGATCTCATGAAGCTGGGCCGGTTGTGTTTATGATAACAATGCAAGGCAATTTACTGGCCTTGAGGCAGGAATGAATAGATGACATTCACTGGTCTCTGCTACCAGAGCCTTTCTGCCCTACATCTATGAATTTATACTGCTGAGAAATCTGTTTCTCTCGAGTTTTCAAGCTAATGTCTCAAAAATAACTGCTCCTGCACAAGGGATTAAGGGTCTCCTTATTCCCTACATCTACCCCAACCATGTAAATCTGTGAATGGCGCGAAGACAGGGAAGAGGGCAAGGGATGAGGATATGATGCTCATGCAGCTCCCTGCAGGTCCCTTCCAGTACAATGTGTGCAGGTCATGGATTTAGGAATGAAAGGGGTTGGCCACATCTCCAGAGCAGGGGACTTGATCCTGGGAAGTCATGGATCTGAGAAGGAGGGTTGTAACAGACAGGCAGCTCAGCTGAGGCTCCCTGTGCGACGCCTTGGCCAAAATGGCAAACGTTGGCTTTGCTTGCACGGATGGCCAAGGAACAGGGAGACAGCTTTCCCTCGACACAGCCCTGGTGAGATCACTGCCAGTGCTGCACCTGTCTGCACCATGAAAGGATGTTGAAAACTGGCATCTCAATAGAAAGCAGGGGGCTGGATCCAATGATCTTCCGGGGTCCCTTCCAGCCTTGCAAACTATGAATGTCATGTGTAGCCAGAACCTAAGCACGGGGAGACCAGCAAAGAGCAGTTGCCCCTGGGCTGCTACGCCCCGTCTAACACAGAGGAGCAGGCACAGGCAAGGAGCTCACAGAACATGGTGCACTCTAGCCACAGTGGTGCTAGCTCAGAGCTGGGAGCCTTGTACAGGAATACCACAGAGTGATTCATGCCTCCCCCCTGTGATCACTACAGCTATGAATTGACCCTTGTACAGTTGGATTATAGTGTTACAGGCCTGCACCTGGGGCTTGTTTATGCCCCCTACAGGGTGTAGCCAGCTGTGGTGCTACAAAGTAGGTCTCACCTCCTCCTCCTCTCTCTGTACACATCAATTTCTGGAAATGGGGCAACACAGCTTCCTTAGAACAGCTCTGGACAACTGCATACCCAGACAGAGAGGCTAAGGGCAGTGCTGAGCACATGCTGCAGCTTGGGCAAAAGTTGTCCTTGCCCCTATCTTCCAACTGAGACTGCAAAAGTTCCCCTCACTTCATCAACACTTTGCATCTTCAATTATTTATAAACACCTTCTCCAGGCCTTGGGGAGGGAGTGGCCATGTCTGTGCTAGACCAGAAGTGTGTTCTACCCACACTCCCTTACACCCTGGAAACCCAGAAGGAAATCAGTGAAGGAACCTCAGGATATCCCTTTGTGACCTATCTCTAGACTTCAGTCTCCTGTGTGCTTGAGAACAGCCACTCTCTACCCCTGAAATGGCTTCTCTGGTATAGTTCTGGATACAGAGCATGCATATGGGCATGGGTGGCTAGGGCAGGCTCAGGAGCAGCCCTGTCAGGACTTGCCACTGCCACTGAGGTCAGGAGGAAGAATATTACAAGTTATCAGGCCAGAGTCTTGCATCCTTGCTATTCCCCCTGTCATCAGAGCTGTGAAGAGAGAACTCCAGCACACGATCCAACCTCTGCTCAGACTTCCATGTGTCTGAGATGATGCTCAATCGATTTGCGATGTTTTATAGTTTCCTCACCTCATTTTCCAATTCAATGTGACTCATCATTTAGCCGTCAAGAAAACTATTTGTATCACAGCCCATTTTCACAGCTTGTTAAGCAGAGCACTCAGCTCCCTTCTTGGCACACAATCTTGGAGGCCTGAAGGGAAGTTGCATGCTCAGCGCAGTCACAATGCAGGCCGTGACTGGCTTCCAAAGATCCGCAGCCAGCCTGCCATTCCACATCAGAGGAAAACCAGACTGAGTGATGTTTGTGCTAGGGCAACAAACAGGATCGCTGCTCAAACACAAGGCCCCTGAGGAAGAACATCTTCCCTTGGGGTGTTCCCCCTTAGCAGTCTCTTTTCCAATGTCTGCTCATGCTCCTCAGTACATTATGCATCAAGGAAGCTTTTTGTCCAGCCCTTTGACATTCCCCCTTCTAGCTCCCACAGTCGCTGTGTCTATTACAGGTAACCAGAGCCGTGTTCCCTGAGGTCCACATGACAAACAGCATGCGTGTACCAATGCAGGGAGACCAGCTGGGTAAACGGCACAACTCACACGCACAAATATTAGCATGCATAGGTCATCCATTCAAATGAGCAAATAAGGGATTTCACTCATTAAGATGCTGCATAGACTTCAGCCCCACCCATATTCAAGTTATTGAAGAATGATCTACAGAAGGGGTCAGCAACCTATGGCCTGCAGACCAGGGGTGCTTGGATGTGACCCATGGCAGCATGGAGGATCAGCAGCACACAGGTCATTCTGATGAGTCCTCCTCCTCCACCCTGTGCTTGGCTGCCAATTCCCCTCATGGCACCTCCCCACTAACTCTCTACATCCTGCTCATTGCTGCTGCCACTGGGCAATGGTGGAAGTGGTAGCAGGATGTCTGGGAGCTGTGCATGGGGCATTGAGGAGGGGAGTCGGGAGAAATTGCCAGGCTGCAGCAATGGCTGGGTCACAAGTGGCAGCCTGCCATTCCAAGAGGTTGGTGACCCCCAATCTAGAGGGCGAGACCCACAGGAACGGGGGTCCGGATTCCTGGCTCTGCAAATGACTCAGCATGTGTGATGACAGACAGCTCAGGCTGAGACTCCATGTCCCCATTCTACAGATAAGGGATGTGATACTTCCCTCGTAAAGGAGTGTGGAGGCTTTGTAAATGAACATGAAGACTGCTTTATAGGCACCAGAAGAAAACACTCCTGTTCTCAAGGTGTTTGAACTGATTCTATTCGTTTACCGTTGCAACGTGTTTGCCTTTGTTGGTGTCACTGGGCATAACCCTAGGTAACTCAGAGGGATGGATGGCCACGAGTGTCGATGAAGCCCCTCTGCTGTAGGCCCAGGTGAGCCAGGCCCCCCTGCGAACCTTTGTAACCCTTTCTTTGAACTTTTGTAACCTCCTGTAATACTGGAAAACAGGATGAGTAGCAAGCAAGCTGAAACTCCCTAAAAACTGTTATCTGTGGAATGCAAGGGCACCGCTCAGAGAGAGAAGGGAGGAGGGAAAGCGGGGGTGGGGAAGCTAGTGAAAAACTACTGCAGAAAATGACCAGGGTATAAATATACACTGTTGCAGGGCTAGGGGCGTGGGATTTGAGACCATACAGTCTCCCTGCACCTTTTACTAGAGCTCAAATAAACTCTGTCTACTTCTCCCCCCCAGTGTGTTTATTGGCACGACGCACACCGGGCAACGAACCCAATTGTTGCCTCCCTCGGGCACCTTGTGCCAGCAACACCATGCTCCGCAGTGCCCTGGGAATGGGCTGCTCTGCAAGAGCAACCCTTGCAGCCAGTTGTAGCTGTTACGTTCTCAAACAGGGCCACATCCTCTGAGGAGGCACCAAGCTCTTGCATTACAAATGGCCTTCTCCTGTGGGCTGAAACTTGCCCTTTTCTCCCCTTTTCATAATACCTTCTCCCCCATTTTGAACAGGTTTTGTTCTCTTCAGTCCAGTCCCTGCTTAAGAAGCATAAATCACTCCGATTCACATATTTCTCCTTCTTCCCAGCCTCCCTCACCACACACACCCCTCAAGAGAAAAGTCACTGAAATTTACAGTAGCTTTCTGAAGGATAAAGCACATTTTCTGTCTGCTGCTGCTTTCTAAGCCATTGCAGATTTCAAGAGCATTTACCCAACCATCCACCCAGCCATCCCATCAGATGGAGCAGAACTGACAGTCTAAGAGTATGGTAATACCTCCCACATCAGAGGTCCTCAGATCCTGTCCATCATTTCCCAGGCCAGCAGAGGTTAAGGAGGTAGCGCAGCTTGAGCCCTTCAGCCACTCGGTTATACCAACACTCTTGTGTGCCCCGCTTTCTGGCAGTGCAATGGGGGCAGGAACGGGCCCTGGAGACTGGCCCCACCACAGGTGGCCTCTGGCATACAGCTGACATAAGGGCTCTCCTGTGCTGCTCTTACTGGTACCAGGAGCCAAATGACCCCTGCTGGCTCCAGACTATCACAATCACAGAAATGCCTTGGACTCATCTCTTCTGCTGACTTGTTTCTACTTGAAGGAGTAACAGAGGAGCTCATGTCCTCATGTGCTCCATGAAAACCAGACTCATAGTGATAGGCACTCTTCTCCTGGAGCTGGAGGTAGGTGAGGCTTGCAGGGGCCTGGGGGGCCCCTCTGGCAGGGCTGGGGGCTTACAGGTCATGGCTGGGGGGGCACCAGCAGGGCTGGGGGGGAGCCAGGAGCTGGCCCCAGCCCCGGCCAAGCAGTGGGGGAGCCAGCTCTATGCTGCTTCTGCTGCAACTGCCTGCTGTTGGGAGCAGGCAGCCGCAGACCTGGGGCCCTGGTCCCATAGCCCTGGCAGCTGGGGGTCCCTCCAGCAGGGCTGGGGGGCAAGAGCTGTGGGTGGGGGGTAAGAGGCATGAGTAGGGCAGGGGGACTGTTGTGGGAGCAGTGAGGGACACCAGCAGTGCTGGGGGGTGGGCTTTGTGGGCAGTGAAGGGGGGGCTGCTGCCACTCACCCAGTGTTCATCTGGTGGCTCCCAGCTCATCCGGGAGGGCATGGGGGAGAGGGGGGGCATGTACCCCAGGATCTGCTTGGCCAGGAAAAGCCCAGTGCAGCCCTAATCCCAGCCTGCCCCGCCCTGCCTGTGCAGATCCAGGAGCACCCCACCATACCCTCCCAGATGAGCGGCAGAAGCAGCAGTGAGAGCTGTCAGAAGAGCACCAGATGAGTTGTGCGCAGCAGTGGGAGCAACCCCCCCCGCACAAGCCATGGCTCTGTTCCATGCCCGCCCCCAGCTGACAGCTGTAGCCTGCCCTGGGCCACATAGATCCAGGGGCCACATGCCCCCCCCCGCCCCGTGGATGAGCCACTTACAGCTCTGGCCTGTGCCCCTCCCCGCACTGGCTGGGCAGCACCTGTCCCAGCCCCACTCCCTCCCTCCCTTACCACAGGGGCCTTGATCTGCTCCCCACACGCCTTCCTTCCCCTCTCCCATCCACCACACCAGACTTACCAGCTGGATGCAGCACTTCAAGCTGAAGACCTGCGTATTAGAAATTGGATTGGTATTAGCCAATATGTCTCCTTAAAAATTGGCTATTGGCTTTGGCCCCAAAAATCTCCATCAGTGCACCCCTGATATATGGTCAAAATGTAAAATCACAGTTGAGCCATACCATGCAAAGACAGTACTATGCCCTTCTCAACTTTGGCTTATTCAAGGCCTTAAGTTAAAAATCTTTCTCTTTTAAGTCATTAAGGTCAGATAAGCATGCAAATTCCCCACATAAGGATGGATACAAGGTGATACCACTTAATAACTGAGGTCTCATCAGATTCTGGGAGACATTTTGGTTAGTTCCTCTAGCTTATACCCCACAGCCAGGATGAGACACTAGTCACTTCTCAGGCCTTGTCTTCACTAGGAGAAAGGTGTGTTTCTTACCATCAAGCCAACTTGTAACAATTGATACAAGACAGCAGATCTCTGGGCATCAGAATATATACCACTGTAAATTGCAGTGGGATCAGGAGTGGCAGCTATCTTGGGGCAGCCAGCAAAGGCGTTTGCAAGGATTGAAGAGAAAACATTTGGCAGCTTCCACATGAGCTAAGCAGGTCAAACCCAACCCCAGTCATTATCCCAGCTTGCTAATACACATGAGCACTACAAAGTGCATTTTGTTTTCACTAGGATTTTGCCCCATGTCTTTGCCACACACAACATAAGAAATGCACCTTTTCTCCTAATGAAGATATGCCCCAAGGCTTGTGCTAGTATCAGTAGAGTTGATCTCCTACAGTCCTGGAAAATAATGCAGTCATTCTCACCCCTAAATGATGGTGGTGAAATACTAATTCTGATTCAATAGCATTTTACATGCTTAATACAGGCAGCAACAAAGCCAAAATGGGTCAAATATTTGCATGGGGGTTATAGGTAGGTTTATGTCTAGTTCAACCATTCTATCAAGATAAATGTAAAAGAAAAATGCTTTTGACAACATTTCGAGTGGAGTTTTGCAGAGGAGAACAGCAGCGTAAAGTTTCCATGTCAATAAAGCGAAGTCATGAAACAATCACCAAATATTTCCTGGAGGGCAGCCAATTTCGAACTCACTTTGGATAATTTCAGGCAAACAAGCCCTGGATGGCTCAGGAACAAATGGCAAAATTCAATA
This sequence comes from Crocodylus siamensis, assembly GCF_052110815.1. Lineage (NCBI taxonomy): Eukaryota > Metazoa > Chordata > Crocodylia > Crocodylidae > Crocodylus > Crocodylus siamensis. Next base: position 53,494,069 of record NC_143403.1, read on the forward strand.
CATGACATACACACTGCAAATTCTCAATGGAAAGTGGATGTGTTAATATTCACATTATATAGCCCTTCAGACACCTTCTGAAACTAGCAAATCCTCAAGGACTTGGAAAAAAGAAAAAAGTCCCCACTGCTGATGGAAAAGCAAAGGCACCACAATGGAAAGCACAGGGAAGCTTTTAAAAGCCACTATGTCTGCATGAGGGGCTATTTAGCTCTGAATGATACCTTCCGGTGCGGAGCCATTACATTTTGAGGGCCACTTTTCTTCTATTCACAGCTGGACAACTGACTAAACAAGAATCTAACCTTTAACTCCAGGGAACCTGGTGGAATAGAGGAGAGGAAGAAGACAGCTTGCAAACTACTGGCTATTTTTTGTTTATACATTTTTATTTTAATAGACCTTTATAATACCCCTCCTGGTAGCAACTTTATCCCCTTCCAGAAGCCAGCTGGTGAGCAGAGGTCTAAAGAGTAACCATAGATAGGGACAGTCCTCAGCAGGGAGGCATTCCCTGTCCTTCCCCTGATTTAGCTGCACTGTCAGATATTGGACCCCAATCCCAATCCTGCTCCTATTGAAATCAATGGGGACATTGCCAATGCATTCAAGTAGGGACCAGGTGGCCTTCTACAGGCTGGTTTCACCATCCTTATGAAGTGAAAACCATCAGACTCCAAAAAACATATAGTAGCATGACCCAAGAGACAGGTCTGTATCTAAATCAAATCACTACAATCTTAATAAGTCCAGGGAGGAAATCAGTAAGCCCCAGAAACCCAGGGATCTTTCTTCCTTCTCAGGCTGGTAAGACAAAGGTCCCTGTAGTTCACTGAGTAAGAACATATCAGAAGAGATCTCTGAGGATCCTGAGTATTGTCCATGGACCATAAAAAGACACGCATTGTTCTCGTAACAAATAGTTTACCCTGTCTGTAGTGGCCAATATTTCACTTGCCTGACTGCTATGTAGAGAGCAATGTGCCTGCCTTGCTATAGCCCAGCAGCCTAGGAACGGCCCATTATAGCAGTGCTGTCTGTAAAACAGCTTGTGCAATGATGAGAGCAACACATTTCATGGCAGCGAACAGGAGACCCAAGTGGTTACACCAGACAGCAGACTGCACCAGCGCTGCCTCCACTGAGAACCATCCCCGCCCTTGGCATTCATTACAACTGAGCCCTGTCTCTTCTGAACTTCAAGGGATGAAAATTTATAAAGGAGAGTGGGGAAGAAAGATGCTGCATAAATCCAAAATACCCTAAGTAGGCAAACATAAGAACATCCTTAAATAAGTGCTGTGCTCATGTTGCCTTTGAGTAAATGCACTGCACGGGTAGTTTTTTTTTTTTTTTTTTACCTATCCTGACCCTGAACATTCACCTCTCCTTGCCTGTGGCAAGAACATTCTGCCATCTTTCAAATTTATGGACCTCAGTTTCCAAGAGAAAAGGGGGAAATGAACGTATCCCCTTTGTCTGCAAACTGACATGTCACAGGAGTGTAAAAAAGAATAATTCCAACAAATTGAAGTAATTCAACAAAAACTAGGCAAAAGCTGTCCATAAAAGTGGAGCATATTAAAAACCAAAAGATTTCCAGTATAAACTGCTGCCTTCAGATAAAAGTAGCTCTGTCCTACCTTGCAAGATAAGTCACTTAGTCAATACAGCTCTCCCTAAAAAACAGCTTTGGTATCTAACTTAAAATATGCCCTTCTGCATAATAGCCATGCAGGCAGTTCTATGTTACCCTTTTGGGATATTAACTAATTTGTAAGGTATAACAACCACTTATCACCAGGCATACTGTTTATTGTTCCAAATAGCCCTATTACCTTGATGAAACTATACAGTCACAACACTAAGGAGAGTTTGTCACACAGGATCTTAGGTGCCTGACCCTGCCACATATTCCTCACTGAAGGCATTCTTAACCTAAGGGCTAGGGACCATCAAAAAGCCTGACACTGAATTGATTCAATCTTTGTAGGCTAGTCTAAACCAGGGGTTTTCAACCTTTTTTAAATAAGCGTACCCCCAGTGGCCGGACATGGAGTGGGGGCAGGGGGAGGGGGTGGTGCATAGCTAAATACGGAAAGGAGAGGGGGGAGAGGGGTGGTGCACGACCAGATGCAGGTGGTGGCTGTGGCCACTGTGTGCGAACTTCTCCCCCTGCCACCCATGTCCAGGCAGTTGGGTGACACCTATGCAGCCCGCAGAGGTGCGCCACTGCCTTCGCCACCCCCTCCCACCGCTCCTGGGAGTTGGTGGCACAGGGCTGTGGGTGGTGGCACTCCATCCCTGCCTGTGCATGTGCACCCCCTAGGGCCTTCCCAAGTACCCCCAGGTGTATCCATACCCCCGGTGTAAACTGCGCAGATTAAATTGAAACAGAAGTGAACAGACATTTACTTTTGATTCAGGACATGCAGCCACATGTCTGCAGGGACTCAGGCCAGAAGCCCGGGGTGCCAGAGCACAGCTCTCTGGCTGTGTGTTCACTTCCTCTTCCTACTGACCCTGAGGTCTCTGGGATTTGCAGTCCAGAATTACAGCAGCAGGACCCTGCACTTCCTCTTCCTGCTTCCAGGTACCTCTGGGATTTGTAGCGCACAGTTACAGCCAGCAGTAAGTTTGAGCAGGGGAAGGGGTGTTTAACTCCTCTCCCCGGCCCCAGCCGGGCTTGTCCCACACCCCACCCCCCTTGTCAACTAGCTCTCATTGCTCCAGCTAGGGAACAGAGGGGTGGGGCCAGACCTGCTCTCTGGAACAGACAGCACAACCCAGCCCAGGCCTGGAAAGCATGCTGGGATGCTGGGGGGACCATGATTTAACTTGAGCCAGAAAGGGATCTGGGACAGAAGTTTCATAAACCTGTTTGAACCAAATCAGTTAAGTCTGATACTACATTCAACCAGGTTTATTTTAAACCAGTTTCAGCCATTTTGAAACATGTTTATGTGCACTGAGCTTCTGTTCTGTTATAGGTTTAAACCAGTTTCTGACCACTTAAACTAGTTTATGTGTAACTTCTGTTTCTAGCCAAGGAATCTCAGTGAAGTAGAATGGGCTAGTCATATGAGTAAGAATAACAGAAACCTATTAAATATGCCTTCTCACTACTCTTATGCCTGCTTACTAATGTAAATGGTACAAGTGTTTGTTTACTTCCAGTAGTTTCAATGAAGAAATAATACTCTTATGTAAAGGAAATTAATATTCAGAAACAGCAGCACAACAGGTAGTTTCTGAACTGCTGCCTTCTCAAAGATCATTCCTTCTGTGAGATTGACTGGGATTCTGAAATGAATCTCTTTGCAGTGGGATTCTCACTGTCTGTTGCAATGGGCACCACAACTCTCCTTCCTGCAGGCACTTTACAGGGTATAAGCATGAACTGTGCATGCCCCCAGTGGCTGGAGGAACACGGCTGCACTGGCAGCGGTGGGAGTGTGGAGCTCCCGCAGACGCTGCTAGCACTGGCAGTGGCAGGGGGGGAGGGGGATGGCAACCACCCACAGGCACCGCCTCCAGCGTCGGCAGCAGCCAGCGGGGATTGCTAACCGCCTACAGATACCACCAGTGGGGTGGTGAGCAACAACTGCCCACAGGCACCACTGACAGTGTCAGTGGCACCTTTTTGCAGGGGGTGCACCGCCACAATCAGGGAGTGCACATGCACCCGTGTGCACCCCCTGTGCGTTACCCCTGGATATAAGCAAAGAGGATTCCCACCCAAAGCAAAGACTGGAATATCCTTGCCCATATGCAGAGAGGTGAACAGGCATTCTGCCCTACCGTGGCCTCTAGCCTGATTTATCTAATTGTGGTTGACATCAACCTGGTTAAGTAGTAGAACATGCTTTCAGACCTTTCTTGTTCTGCTCATCAAAAATGGCAGCTCCCAACCTGCAGCATAAACTTTGACTTCCTGCAGTAACTCATAATATCTTGTATTCCTACATTGCCTTGCATCTGAGGATCTTGAAGCACTTTTGCATACTGACCAAATCACACTGCTTCTAACTGAGCCTCAAATTTCACAGATTTCATAGACATTAGGGGCTGGAAGGGACCTCAAGAGATCATCAGGTCCAGCCCCCTTGCCATAGGTGGGAAGTCAGCTGGGATCAAGTGGGATCAAGACAGATATTGTTATCAGCAGGAATTTGCTTGGCCAGTAACACATTACCAGCAAGAAATAAATCCAGCTGTTTTTTGACAGAATCCAAAGTAGATGCTTGCACCACCTCTGGGGGGAGTTTGTCTCAGACCCTGGACACACACACCATAAAGAACCTTTTTCTAATATCCAGTCTAAATTGGCCTTCCTGGAGTTTATGGATGTTAGACCTTGTTATGCCTTGGGGAGCTCTGGTGAACAGATGTTCTCCCGGGTCCTGATGTACCCCTCTTATGAAGTTGTAGGCTGCCACCAAGTCCCCCTGAGCCTTCTCTTCTCCAGACTGAAAAGTCCTGAGTCCCTCAGCCCCTCCCCTCATACAGCCTTCCCTCCAGGCCTTGGATCGTATGAGTGGCTCTCCTCTGGACTCTCTCAAGCTTCTCCACATCCTTCCTGAAGTGGGGGGCCCAATACTGGATGCAGTACTCCAGCTGCAATCTCACCAGGGCCGAGTAGAACAGGAAGATGACTTCCCTGGTTTTGCTAAAGATGCATCGGTGGATACACGCCAGAGTTTGGTTAGCTTTGCCTGCCGCCACATCACATTGGTGGCTCATATTCATCTTGTCGTCAGTCAAGACCCCCAAGTCCCTTTCGGTCGTGGTGCTAGCCAGCGTAGCACTGCTGAGCCTGTAAGCATGCTAGGGGTTCTTCCCACCAAGGCGCTGCACCTTGCACTTGTATATATTAAAGGCCATCCGGTTTTGTTCAGCCCACCTTGAGAGTGTGTCCAAGTTGGCCTGTATCCCCAGCCTGTCCTGCAGTATGACGGCCCTCCCCCACAATTTGGTGTCATCTGCAAACTTAGCCAGTTCACATCTGATTCCCGAATCTAAATGGTTGATAAAAATGTTAGAGAGTACTGGCCCAAGTACCGAGCCCTGAGGGACTCCACTGGTAACACTGCGCCACACTGATTTGATCCCTTCAACTAGTATTCTTTGGGTCTGATCCTGTAGCCAGTTGCCTAGCCATCAGACCATATGATGATCTAGGCCACAGTTCCCCAGCTTAACCATGAGGCCATCATGGGGAACTAGGGCAAAGGCCTTCTTGAAGTCCAGACAGATGACGTCCACGTTATCTCCCTTGTCCAGGTCATATGTTACCTGGTCACGGAAGGAGATGAGGTTGGTCAGGCAAGTCCTGCCAGTCACAAAGCCACGTTGGCTGGCATTCAGAAGCTTGCCTTCCGTTAGTCTGGCGATAATGGATCCCTTGACAATTTTCTCCAAAACTTTTCCAGGAATGGACATCAGACTGATTGGTCTATAGTTCCCCGGCTCATCCCTCCTCCCTTCCTTGTAGACAGGGACCACATTGGCTCTTTTCCAGTCATCCAGGACTTCACCCGAGCACCATGATTTTTCAAATATCCCTGCCAAGGGGGATGCAATGATGTCTGCCAGCTCTTTCAAGACCCTCGGGTGCATTTTGTCTGGGCCCACAAACTTGTGAATGTCCAGTTTCTCAAGGTGTTCCCTCACCTGATCAACACCAATTTTTGGGCCGTCACCCACTACCCCCAACAAACAACTTAATTATACATAGGAACCTACCTAAATCACAGTGAGACAGATTTTTGCAGGCCGGCAGCAGTGCACAGAGCCAATTTCATAGTCTTTTCATGGTAGCCCTATACCTCACTACTGATTGGCTGAGAGGCCAACCACACAGCTTCAGACTTCAGCACTGCTGCAGTATTACATCTGACTTTTTAAAAGATAGCACCAAAACCCTTTTGCTTTCCTGACTGGTGCCTTTACTGAGTCTACAACATTTGCTCAGCCTCTTAGCAGCTCTCCCTCAAACCACATTCTCTTGCTGCGGGCATTGCTGCACTTTTGTTGTATTCCTGTACATTTTTATTGATTTTTTTAGGCAATTCCACATAAAATTGTGGGAAACACCATTTTTTGCGGTGATTGCAAAAACCGCTGTTTTTTTTTTAAGTTTCTGCAAAAATTTTGAAACCGTGATTTAAGTAGGTCCCTAATTAATTATTTATCATGTTTATGTTACTGAGAGAGTAGTAATAATGGATTCCCCTTCTGTAGTCATATGCAAAACTTCCAGTAGTATAAGAGAGCCTTAGGAAGGGGCCAGAGCCTTTAGCTGTGCAGTCAGGGAGAACAGGGGAAAGCATCAAAAGTACAAGGAAGTTCAACTCCTGGCACTCTAGAACAACCATATAAGTCCACTGGTGCATGTCAAGCCCCAGTACCAATTAGCCTCTGAAACTAAGCTTTCCATACCATTTCCCAGCAGGGGGAGACCACTCAAGCACATATATACAATAATCCATTCACCACTGAAACCTGCTCTCCTACCTGGGGCTGAATGCTGAATGCTACCATATTTGCAAACACCACTTCTTTTACTGTTGCACAGTGTTTACTTCTGAATCATTTATGCTTTGCTGAATGCCTAGGAGCATGTTCAGATCCCCTTATTAAATAAAAGATTGAAATGTGGTAATGAAATGTCTTTGCCCTAAAGGAACTGGGTGTCACTTGCAAATTTTATTGTTATGATTTTTTAATATAAAAATTAAAGAGGTTATTTAATGGAGGGAAGAGATTCAGCTGTATAGCTGACTGATTCAAACTAGGTTTAAATTCACTGCTTTGCTCCTCTCCAATGCACTTTAATTTCAATACAAGAGCTTCTTTTAAATGAAGGGAAGAAAACAACACTCAGACATTTCAACTAGTTGTCTGCAATGGATTAAAGATTGCTGCTAATCGATGCCTTAAGAGCATGGCCTCGATCAGGATTCAGGCAGGAAGATTTATGGACTCTTGTGTACTCTAATTGCATAATACACTGTATTAAATCAAAGTAAGAGGGAAAGTAAAATGCTTCCTTGTTTAGGCTGGAAGACTGGGTTGCTTTGGCTGAACGTCTGCACAGAGAAGCAAAGGCATCCCTACTGTATATCCATGCCAAAACCACAATGTTGCAGCTGCCTGTATTACCTGCAGCAAAAGAACCTGCAGGGTCCCAGTCCAATCCCAATCCAAAAGCTGGGGCTAAATTCTGTTCTTATTAAAGGCTCCAATTCAACAAAGGTCTTAAGCAGATGTTTCATTTCAAACACTTGCTCAATTCCACCCCCGTTCAGCAAAACTCTGCTCAAGTGCTTTGGTTAACAGGAATGAAAGATGGTTTCTCTGCAGTCACGCTCAACTCAGAACATGCTGAGCTCAGGTGAGCTTGTTTGAGGAGTGAAATGGTATTGCTATAGGCAGCAAATGAGGAAACAGACTTTTAACTTTACTGAACCATCTGTGTTAAAGGAAGCAAAATAAATGGAAACTTTGCAGGATAAGGCCCTGTGCGTCTTTGAGACTTCATTCCAGACCCTCCTTCCCCTCCTCCAAGGGCTTGCATAGTGTGTAAGTTCGACACTTCCTTCTCACCTGTACCCCAATGACCAAAAGACACGTCTTTTTCTTGTACAATGCTGCTGTACTCCTATCCCTGCAAACTGGTTCTGCTGAATTTGGCTTTCCACAGGGCTGAAAAGCCAGAAGTCTAGTCCCTTCAGAGTTTAGTAAAGGCACAGCTGCAAGAACCTGTCTCAGTATCACCTGCCCTTCTCAGCCTCCTGCCATAGAGAGCAAGGAGAGTCAGTCACTGCAAGCCTTCATCCTACCAGATAACAGTACCTGCACTATGAAGCTGGTACTGCAGCATGCATAAGCTTCATCAGAGGCCTGCAAACAGGCATCTGAAAGTTTCCATGTGGTTTCAGCTAGTTGTTGTTGTCTCCCAAGCATGGAACTGGCAGTCAATCAGCTAAATGGGAAAAGTGAAAGATGGAAGTAGCAATGAAGTCAAGAAGCTGGAGGTGGCTGACTCGGGTGGCAAGTTTGAGAGGCCTGAGGAGAGGGCTGGGTCTTGGGGATAGGGCAAGAGAAAGGAACCCCCAGGCATTCAAAATCAGTCCTACAGCCAGAGCAAAATGGCTGCAAGAGCAAAGACTGATGGGAGTGATGGTGAGGTAGAACCTGTGCTCAAAAGTGAGCACTGGAGAGTGCAGGGAGAATTTGGGCTTGAAGCCTGAGACTTAATGGGTTATAGATGAAGTGCAAAACAGCAGAGCCAATTCACACTCTGCCGGGGGAGCAGAGTGTTTGGACGGCAGCTCACAGCATCTACAACACAGACATTTATTGGTCTCATAAGAGATTCAGTCTTTTAAAACTTTGCCTTGCATAAGCCCAAGTGCTACATTCTAAAATACCAGCTCAATCCATTATCTTGATGGCAATTGTTCCCCTGCCACCCGCCCCTTCCTAAAACAACATGCTACAGCCATTGGCTCCCCTCCACACAGCCCTTGATGTCATTTGGTGCCCCCTCCAAAACACATATTGCAGAGTCCTCCTTGGATCACATCCATTTCTAGCATGAATCTGGTCCTTCGGCAGATTCTGCCCTACTAGTGAACTGCTGCATCACTCTCCAAAAACAGCAGCAGAGAACCACCAAAGGAGCCACAGCCTCAATAAATGCCCTTTGCCATCAGGATGCTCCCTGCTGTTACCTGCTGACAGGGAAAAGCTAGAACCCAATGACTGAGGAAGAGTTGTATTGTTGCCTTCTTTGCTGTTACTTCCAGATGGCAGTCATGAAGGAGGAGGATGACTGCCACCATCATACCTGGTTCTGGATGGACTCTGGAAATGCTCAGGTCTCACACATCACTGCCTCTGTTTTCATGAACTGATGGGCTATGGACAGACATTCAAAAAGCTGGAGGCTGAATTGATTCAATCTTTGTAGGTTAGTTTAACCTGCCTAGATTGAACCAATTTGCAAGTGAACGGAAAGTCAAGAAATGCAGGCACGTGCCTGCAGTCGCTCAAGCCAGGAGCCAAGGGGCGCTAGAGCGGGCAGGGAGCCAGCCCCAGCAGTAGCCTAGAGTGAACTGTGCAGAGAGGTGGTTTCATTCCCCCCTCCCTGTCCCACTGGCACAGACCTGGGCTGGGGTCCGCTGGGTGCTCCCCCTCACTCCTGCAGCAGCAGGGCCGAAGAATAGCCAAACACCGGCCAGCATGGCCCCTGAGGAACAGGGGGCAGGGAGAGGGGTTATTTCCCCCCTCTACCCCCCTCTACCCCGAGAGGACCTGCCTGCCCTGACCGCCGCTCACTTCCTGCACAGGGCAAGCAACAGGATAAGCCCCCTCTGCCAGATGCTGAAGGGCAGGGGCAATAACCCCCTCCCTGTCTCCTCACCAAAAGGGCCCTGCCAGCCAGCCTCTGGCCCTGCCCCAACTCTGGAGCGGTGAGGGGGCAGGGCCCCAATGGGGCAATAGCCCCCGTCCTGGTGTCTGCGGAGCACAAGCCTCTACCCAGCAGGGAGTCAGACCTGCCGCAGAGCGTGGCAAGCAGTGGTACTGGGTTCGGAGGGGGCTATAGTCTCCCAAACGCCCCTAGCATCGCTGCCACCGCTTGTCTGTGACAGCTCTCCCCAGCCCAGCCCCACCTGCAGCGTGACCCCCCCCCCCGCCGGGAAGAGGCTCACACTCTGGGACACTGTGACGGGGCTGCAGCCCCTGTCAGGGTCACTCCCCGCTTTGCTGATCCAGGACCTGGGCCCGGGGCCAGAGTCTGCCACAGTCACGCTCCCCTGGACACCAGAATAGGGGCTGCTGTCCCCTCGCTGCTCCATTTTGAAACTAGTGCACTGAACTTGTGTTCTGTTACAGGTTTAAACCAGTTTCTGATCACTTAAACTGGTTTGTATATAATGTCTGTCCCTAGGCATGAGGTTCTACCTTATACTTTCAAAAGCGAGGAGGCAGGGTTTGAACGAAATACCAGTCTGACCTCAGATACTGTGTTTCCCTCCCTTACGAAACTCGTCCCCAGAAAACACAATTCCAAATTCCCCCATCTGTCATGAAACTCAGCACATGGAGCGAGTCTTCCCCTGTTTGCTGTTAATCGTACTTTTGCCTGCCCCACTTTTAACAAGAAAACGATGATGCCAGCACTGGAACCAGGTGACAAGACAGGAGCAGAGATAGTCACTAAGGACAAGCGACCTAAGCAACAAGCAGGGGTCAGGAAAACCTATAAATATCTTGGTAAAATATATGCAATACACAGAAACAGGATTAGAGAAGTAATGTGAGGAAAGGGAATATGCAATGGAGCTAAGCAATAATGTGTGGAAAAAGAAAGAAGAGAAAATTCACCTGAAATGATGAGGTAGCTTCTGACTACGGTCTCTGAGAGAAATAGCAACATAACTTCTCTCTCTTTTTTCGCTAAGTTCTTGTCTCAGGAGGATGAAGAGATGAGGGAGGCGTCTTCAAGGACAGGATATTCTAGATGAATGAGCAGAGGCCTGGAGAGTGGCCATGGGCAAGCTGTGTAAAGGCCAAAGTTTCAACCCAGGTGCCAAAAATCAGGGACCTCAAACTCCATGCTTAGGTACCTGAATGACAAGCTTCATCTTACAAAGTTCCCTTGAGTAAGAGCGACAGTTGCATGGAAGCGCTGACAATTGGGCTGCTTAGAGTATGTTTTTGCAGTCATAACTGCACCTTGTGAACATAACTGAGCAAGCTTTAAACTAGCTAGCCTGGGTACTGCTAGCAACATGGCTGTGGCAGCACAGAGCTCAGCAAGGGCTAGCACCCTTGGGATTGCAGTCCATGCCGCCAGTCCTATGCCACTAACAGTTCCTGAACCTGCTGGGTTAGAGCTAACTCAGGCAGGTGTCCACAAATTGCAGGGGCTCTTCAAGTTCAGACAATGGATGCAGGGTGCTGAAAATCAGGTGTCCAAGCCTAGAAATTGAGTTTCTTCCCCAGTCCCTCCATCAACAGGGTCTAGAGGAAATAGGCCATATTTTTCAGGGAGATGGTGATGATTTCTATAGTTAGCTCCTGTTTATGTTGGTACTTGGTAGGCATTAGGAGAAATGTACCAAAGGCCTGATTGTGCTCCCATTAAAAGTTAATGGTAAAACTCCTGCTGATCTGAATGGGAGCAGTTAAGTCAATGTGATACAAGAATTCAAGGACTTAACAGAGTTCCAGGGTTTGTACCAAGAAGATTCAGGACCTGAGCCTCCAAAAACAGATTGGAGGCTACAGACCATCCGCCCCAGTCACACCTAAAAGTCTTGTCAAGTGTCTAAAAACATACGATTTCTATGCTTCAGTCCTGAGTCATAATAGAAAACCTATTCTGTAGCAGTCTACTCACAAACTCCTCTTTGTGCCACAGAATGGGCAAATGCCAGCAATCCCACTATCAGACTCAGAGAACATGTCCGAGGCATTATTCTCTTAGGATTGGCAGCTACTAGGGATGAGGGCAGAGCAAACTAATGCCTGGAAACTAACCTGGAGGCTTTGTTTGTACTGCTTCCAAAGTCATGAGACGAATGCAAGGTAACTCTGGGAGATCAATTTAAACTGCCTGAGCTCTTTGAACAGAAGGAATTTCCTAGTTATAAACCCAAGGTTAAATGAGCTCTATGTAATATTAAAAAAGAGGGGTGGGGTGGGGAGAATAATCACCAGATGTTGTATTTTTATCCTCCTCATTATTCTAAGGTGTGAGCTTGAAACAGAAAATTTCTACCATGGCCAAGAAAAAAAGCAAGTTCTTTATATCAAAGCCTATACAGTTAAATATTTATTCAACTACCTGTCCCTGTTTCCCCAGGATGCCTGCATTTTAAGGTTCAAGTCTTACTGATCTATTATTCTCTTTTTGTAGCAGAAAGTGTAACTTTTTAATACAGCTGCAAATGATAAAACCTGGAAATTCTTTGACGAGAACTTAAACCAAATACAACTTTTCCTCCAAATAGAAACTTCTCCGTAGAAAGAGCGTGTAAGCAGAGAAGGAAGCAGAGCACAAACAAATATTCTGTGAACCCACCAGCCACCATGATGGGGCTGGCTGCTTGGCCAAAGGAAATGGGAAGAACTTTAACTGCCAGAAACATGCAGCAAGGTTTTGATGGTAGAAAGTTCTTTTTTTTCCTTCCATTTTTGTTATTTCTTTGCTGAATATGCACGGACTCTGGCAAAAAAACAAAACAAAACCTTCCTTGTGCTCCTAGCAAAAGCAGACAGATGTTCTAAAATAGAGCTGCTCCTGCTGCAAGTGAGTTTCCTTGATAAAGCTGAAGGGCTGATGCTGTTCTTGCTGACACCGGTTTCACAGAAGTTTAATTCCACGGAGTTACTTCCTGCATGTGCTGAACTGAGATCAGAATTGTGGTTTCAGGGTTTTTTTTATAAGCCAGATCTCAGCCTAAGAATCAGGAGGTTAGCTCCAGGGCAGAAATGGAATTTTTTTGGCTAAATGCAAAGGATGGCGGCCACATTCTTCCCTCTAGGTATAAGATCCAATTTCACAACCACTATCCCTTCTGTTCTTGCAAACCCCATCTGTAACGTGTGTTACCAGCCAAGCAAATCCCTGCTGATAACAGAGTCTCTACAACTGTACCCTGCAGAAACAAGAGAACAGCAATATATTCCTTGATCTAGGCCACCCTTGCAGAGAGTTGGGCCTATTAGGAAAAAAATTAATAGGAAACATCACCTTAGCAGGTGAAAAAGCTCAGCCTGAAACAAAGGGATACCTTGACCGTACCGTCTTTTAGACATTCATTACACTAATTACAGCTTCTCAAATCTTTTATCTATGAAGCAATTATGTGAGCAGTTTTTCCCTGTGGCCAGAAAACGCTTGCAGCCAACCCTGTGAACTGAGGCTGTGTACTTGTGCCCTGCAAGCCTGGCACTAGGGAACTTCCTCTGAAAAGCCCAGTCCCCCACTGGCTTGCTGGCAACTCTGTGCGACATTCTTAATTCAAAGAAAAACAGCTGAGTCCCTCAGAGTATCTCAGGAGGTGTCCTTTCCCTGTCATCTCAGTCATTCCCTGACCATTGCTTTTGTTCAACAAGCATTATGCAAAGTTACCACAAAAGCCTTCAGCCACTCAGCAAAGTATCTGGGCATTCTGAATTCAAATGTGAAAACCAATATGGACGCACATCAAACAGAGGCCTATCAAGCTTCTTCTTAACATTTCCAGTGAAGCAGATTCCACAGCTGCCCAAGCATCTTGTTTGATTGTCCTACTGGGCCACAGGGAAGTTCTTCCAAGGTCTGAGCTAATTCTGCTTTGTTGCTGTTGAAGCCCGCCAGCCCATGTCCTGCCCTTTATGGCAAGGGAGAACGATGTTTCTTCATGTAGGAAAGAAAGAAGGAACTATTCAGAGCCTCTTGATTTAAATCTGGGAGACAGACCAGGAAAGACATCCAGTACGTCTGTCTGTCATTGTGATTGACACTTTCCAAGAAAGGGAATGCAGCAGACTCCAGATGATTATTCTGTAGGGAAAGTTACATCCTAATGCTGCTGTTTCTGCCAGAGATATCCATGCCTAACTGTCCTTGTTCTTTCCACACAGGCACCAAACAAGTATGCGCGCAACAAGAGGATTCTTCTGTGTGTCACCGTGGATACATAAATGCTTATCTAAATTCATAATCATGCCCTCAGTTTGTGAAGTGGTAAAAGGATGCACAGCTTCTCATTAAGGGGCACAGTCAAAGTTTTTCTTTTAAGCATGTTAAAACTTCTGATTCTCTTGATGGAATACTGCAGCAATAATTATCATTAATGACATATCTATGGAGCACAAACGCCATAGCTTTGGGATGACAGCAGCAGAGTCAGTGTGTTAGGGGGCTGCATATTATTACGATGCAACAGCTGAGCCATGCTTAGAGGAAGATGAAGACTCCACATCTTTGAGCAAAACTCCTTGTCTCGCCTCCATGCTCATCCAGGCATATAGATTCATTGGGGATTATTTCAAATGCAGAGAGGTGCTGTTCATTTTGTTCCCTGAATTTCTGCATTGCAATTTCCACCCCACTGCAGTGATGCAAAAGTCTTCTTGTTCCAAATCCTGCTGTCTTCCCTTCAGTTGAAGACCACACAGAACTTCCATCAGAGCCTGTTAGCTGGCTCCCCTGGAGGGACAGAACAAATGGTCTTTTGGCAACATACCTGACTCAAATCTTTAATGCCCAGAGTAGAGAAAGACAAGGACCAAGAATTGGATCCTGTACCTTGCAGTGATCCATTACAAGTGGATATGTGACATTAATAGGGAACCTTCACAGCAGCATACAGTTTAGTTGTTATAACACTGCAGTGAGACACCTTCAGAATCAGAATGCATAGGGCTGCCGCCCCTCCTGCTCATTCTCTTTTAACAGCATTCAGATAGATGACGTAGCCATTAAAAACACCAAGTCTAATGTTACATGTTGCAGTCATACACGCAGGTGGATCTGGAAGCCTTGTGAACCCACAAGAAGCCCTTCCGCCCTAAACCCACCAACCAGAGTTCAGTATGTTCACTCATCAAGCAGTTCAGGATGACCAAGACTTGTGAATTTAATCTACGCCCTTCCTGGACTGTAAAAGAAGCATGAGCGACAGATGCTGCTCCTGACTGGAAAAACAAAGGCATCACTCAGAGAAGGCATTTTCCTTTCCTCCTCCAAACATGCAATAGTCTAACTGCCACTTAAGGAATTCACCCTGGATATGCTGCTTTTAGCCAACCATTGCTCAATCCTCAATGGACTTGGATTAAAATTGGGCACAGTCGTCTCTATCTACAGCACTCTTTCACATATTTGAAGTCTTTTTATCATCACTGTTCACTGCATATTTTTATCTAGGGACAACTGAAGAAAACATTGGATAGCCTTACTTTGGAGTTTACAGCCCACATTGGTTGCCCCTGAGCATGACCTCCCCTGCTGGGCCCTTGCAGATGTGTTCCTTGATCATTTTCTCAAAGGTCTTTCCAAGGGCCGAGGTAAGACTAGCTTATAATTGCCGGGGTCCTCTTTCTCCCCTTCTTGTAAATGGGGACCACGTTGGCCCTTTTCCAATCCTCTGGTACCTGGCCAGTGCCCCCACAACCGCTCAGAGAGCCGTGCCAGGGGCCCCGCTATGACCCCCGCCAATTCCCTCAGCACCCTCGGGTGAAGAGCATCTGGACCTACTGATTTAAACTTGTCCAGCCCTCCAAAAGTTCCTTAACTAGGTCGCCCCTGACCCTAGGCGTGGCGGTGCCTCCCCTGGGCCCGTCCGCAATTCTAGCAAGGGAGATGTCCCAGTCCCTGTTCAGGAATATAGAGGCAAAGAATTCATTAAAGAGGCCAGCTTTTTCGTTTGCCACAATCACCAGATTGCCACACCTATCCTGTAGGGGCCCCATGTTACCCGGTGCCTTCTTCTTACTTCCTGTGTATTTGAAAAAGGACTTTTTATTAACCTTAATTCTCATCACTAGCCCTGGCTCCATCTCTGTCTTGGCCTTCCTAACAGACTCCCTGCAGTCCCGAGCAACGGAGGTATAATCCTCCTTGGTGATAGCCCCTTGCTTCCACTGTTTGTATGCCTCCTTTTTTGCCCTCAGGCACCCCTGGATGCCTTTACCAAGCCATGGGGGCTTCTTAGCACTTCTGCCTCCCTTGGTGCACATTGAGACCGACTCCCTTTGAGCTCAGAGGATCATCTTGAGGAACAATCCCGTCTTGGACTCCCGTCTCATTGAACCTCCGAGACCCCAATGCCTCTCCTACTAACCTTCTTAGCTTACAGCAGTCGGCCCTCCCGAAGTCGAGGACCTCTGCCTTCCTTCCTGCTTTCACCACCCTGCGCTGGATAGTAAATTCCAGCAGGCGATGATCACTGTTGCCCAGGTGGTCGCATACCCACAGACCCCTCACCAAGTTGTCACCTGTGGCAAGTCCAGCAAGGCATTTCCCCTGGTGGGACTATGCACCTCCTGGGTTAGGTGGAGGTCCTGTATCCTGGCTAGGAACCTACCTGAGCTGTCGGACCTGGCTGACTGCTCTTCCCAGCAGATGTCTGGGTAGTTTAGGTCACCCATGACAACCACCTCCCTTGACTTTACAGCCTCCGTGAGCTGACCTGAGAATTCCAGGTCCAGCTCATCCCCCTGGTGAGGCGGTCTGTAGTAGACATCCACTAGCAAGTCCCTTTCCCTATGACCCCTTGCATTCTTACCCAGAGCGCCTCATTTTGCCCCTCCTCTGACCCCATCCTGATTACTGAGGATGTGTATTGCTCTTTGACGTATAGCGCTACACCCCACCCCACTCTCTCTTCCCTGCTCTGTCTCGCCTGTACAGCCTGTATCCCTTGATGTCCACTGCCCATTTCCTGTTCTGGCACAGATACATTAGAGCGTGTTCTCTAATTTACCGATAACATGGCATGAACCCTCCCTCTGCAGTTCTAGCAAACAAACAGATCCCCACAGGCCACAGAGTTTATCAAAGGCTTGCCATAAACCAACTTAGCTGAAGCACTGTGACATGCATGTATATGGGGCCTTCACTTCCATCATGCTTTGGTAATGGAGCCAGGCAGGTTTCAGGGAGTGACAGCACCTGTTATTCTGGCCCATGCAGTGATCAGCATTCAGGCCAGAGGCTGAAATGCATGGATGTTTCACTGAGCTGGCTATTCAAAAATCTTCCCTTGTCATTTTTATTGCCTAGTGTCTTAAGTTTACATTTAACTGATCTGACTTTTGTTCTCTAAGTAACAAGCATTTAAGATCCTCCTTTCAGAGCTTGCTTTTGGGCTTCTTGTTGATGAATAATCACTAACTATCCATGAAGAATTTAAATGGCCCAAGGAACTCATAAGGTATTAAATAGGCATTATATTACCAGCCCCTGAATATTTCATTTCCGTTTCAAGACCTTTCATGAGATATTTATGGATTGTGGATTATGGAAGCCAGGGGGGTCTTTTCAGAAGTAATGTTCCATACCCCAGTGTTATGGACAACAGCTGGAAGTTCTATGCAAGACAATTTGCTACTGTAAGCTCCAGAAATTTAGCCACCGCTGAGGACTGTTTAGGGTTGCTTAACCTTAGTAAATGCAAGCATATGGAAATGATACATTCCTATGTAGAAATAATGTACAATGTTGAATGTATTGTGCATACTAACAGAGAAGCCATCATCGAGAATAAAGTGGTGCCTGGCTACTGCTGCTGCTGCTCCTAAGAAAAAGTGTCTGCTTCTTTTCCTCCATCTCTATCTAGCTCCAATTCTAAGGGCTGTTGTGGACTGCCTGTGTTACCTTAGACAACACACTCAGTGCTCATCTACACTAGCATACACAGGAGAGGTAATCCAGATTAACTAAAGGTGTGAATTTGTTAGAGTGCATTAAACCTCTGCATGAAAATTCTTATTCAGGTTTAAACTGGCTTAATATATTTTAGCTCGACTCACTCCAGATTTATCACATGTGCAGTGAACGAGGGTGTGAATTCATGACATATTGCCCAACTCTATACTAACTCCCAGTGTGGACACTTTTAGTGTGCATTAAAAGTGCCTTTGGTTAAGGCACTTTCTAAGTGTAGTGAGCTACCTTCTTATATTTAGAGGACCCTAAGTGTGTCCACACAAAGGGTTTTAGTTTGGAGTATCTAGTGCACTGTAATTCTACACCCTAGCTTACCACACAGTTACTTCTCCTGACGATAAGTACTTCCAATATGAATTAAGCTAAATTGAATGAACATTTTAAATCTGTTGCAGAAAAATGCCCACGCAGGGATTTAATGCAGTTCTACCAATTCACTTTAAAAATTAATTTGGTTTAAATTTCCTGAACGTCACTGTTTAGACAAGTCCTTAGTCTCTCTGTGTTATAGCTCTAGTTTAGATAAGAGGAAAAATAGCAGAGTTTGTCTATACCTGATATTTTTATACAAGTATAAAACCATATTAATACAGCTGTCTTCTGCAGACCCTTATCCTAGAATAAGAATGACATTTTTCAGCTCAGCTTGAACTGGTTCCAAAATAATATAAGCAAACCCCCCAAAAGGCACCCTTATTCCAGAATAAGGGTATCCACACAAGGATTCTTATGCCAATTTAAATTCATGCCCTACCTTATACCAGTGTAACACTCATGGAGACAAGCCCCAATGTTCCTTTCCTCCCACCCCTTAGGCTCTAAGTGCTTCAGGGAAAGGACTGTCTCTTGCTGTGTGAGCACACAGCTGCTAACTAACGGACCTCACTGTCTGGGCCTCTAGATGCAATCATACAGACAACATTAATGAGCAGAATAAGCAGAAGGAAGGCAAAGCCCACCTGGGAAGAGAGACACTGGAAGAGTGCCTGACACAGAGGAGGCCTTAAGTCATTTTTTGTTTTTGGAAGTTTGACATTTTGATGGCTCTGGGTCTATTTTAGTTTTAACCCAAAGCGTCTCAGATAACTAACTTCCTACTAAGAGACAGAGCTACAATGTACACACAAAATGGAGGATGATCTCCTACAACAGGGACAGGCAATTATTTTGGGCAGAGGGCCACTTACTGAGTTTTGGAAATCATCGAGGGCCGCATGACAGGCAGCCCAGGGCAGATAAATATTAATTTCCTAAATTTTTTAGGGGCCCCATGGGCCAGACAGAATGGCCTGGCGAGCCATATCCGGCCCCTGGGCTGCATTTTGCCCACCCCTGTCCTACAAAAATAATGAGGTAAAAATAGCCTATAATAAATTCACTGCTGCATTGTATTATTTGACAGAGACACCTCTTTTAGTAAAATAAATGGTGGAATCAGTTTAGATAGGACCAAAGTAGTTTGCATCAGGTCACTGAGTGATCTTTTATCTGCATGTATCCCTGGTGATCTCAATAAAGACAATTCTTTGAGACAAATCTTGCTCTACAAGTAGTCCTATTGAAACTGGCAAGGGCGGGCAAACTACAGCCCACCAGGCCATTTTATTCAGCCTGGAGGGGCACCGAAAAAGTTTAAAAGATTAATATTTATTTGCTCCTCGCTGCCTGTGAAAGATAACAGGAGCCAGGAGTAGTAGGACCAAGGGGGAGCTAGGAGGACTCACCAGCAAGGCCAGCAGGGCCCTCCCCCACCCACCCCCAACCAGAAGTGTATGCCTGCTGCAGCTTTCCCTGCATGTGGCTGCTCCAGCACCATGTGGCCCCCGGCTGCATCGCCCGACCGTGGAGCTGCACCAGTACCCCAGGGCCAGGAGTGGGAGCGGGGCGGGCGTGTGCATGTGTGTAGTGAGAGAGGCACACAGGGCGGGGGTTAGGGGACGGGGCTTCCAGTCCCAAGATGACAACCAGGGGGTGGGGCACCTGTCAAGGGGCAGGGCTACCCATGTGGCCCTCGACAGCTTGCCAAAATTCGCTAAACAGCCCTCTGCCTGAAATAACTGCCTGCCCCTGAGCAAGGGTATTCTCGGAGGACCTATATTACTCAATTTCAGAACTGCAGAAACTAGTCAATAATACATTTAAAAGCCACCCTCATTTCTAACCAAAATGAGGAGTTAGCCACTGAATACAGGCTGGATAACTGCTTAAACCCGTGTGTGCCTCTGGTGGAGAATATAAAAAAGCTGCCTCTCTAATACACTAATTACAATCCCGAAACACTAATGGGATTAGAAGGCAGGATTCAGTGGTTGCCTCCTGAAAATCATTAAGATCTATTATAGCAAATTAACCTCCACTGTTCTCCAAGCAGCTTTGGGAAGCATGGGTCCTTTTGAGTCCCTGTTTCTTTGTACTGATGCGATGAGCCCCCAGTAGGACACTGGAGAGATGGAGAGTTGTTAATAGTTGTTCTCTTCTTCCTCTATTAATTTAGCTTAATAAACTCCATGGCCTGTGGGGAATTACCTCTTGCTAGTGACTGCAGAGGAGGACTCATGTCACACTAATTGTAAATTAAAGTACCATGACCTAATGTGTCTCAGCACCAATAGGAAGTAGCAAACCAGAGAGACTAAGTAAACTGGAAGAAGCAGACCAGGGGCTGAAGCCCTTCTGCAATTAGCAGCTGGAAATGGATGATTACACTCCACACTTGTTTCCCCCAACCTGGTGCTCTCAATCCTTCGTCAGGCACCGAGGTCACCTGGAAAGTCTAATTGCAAAAAGGAAATGTTTGTAAAGAAAGCGGAGGAATCGTCTATGCGTGGCTGGGCTCCTAATGGGTCTGTGTGACTGAGTTAATGCAGGAATACCATGCAGTTTCAGAGGCAAATCACAAAGCAGGAGAAAAGAAGCAGTGACAAAGAAGATTTTCAATGTTTCACTTTGTAGCAGGGTTTGGAAACTAAGAAAAGCAGGAGAAGCGCAAGGAAGTCTGCAGGTCACTCAGGAAGACAGTACAGATCTATGGAGTGGACCACGTGAGCCGCAAGAGAGAGCTAAGCCCCCTCCCTCCAACAGCCCACAGTGCACAGACCTGGACAAGGTATACCTTCCAGTGGTGTCCTTACGTTAAATAATATTGCAACTCCTTCAATTCTCCCCTTCCAGGACTGAGTAGGAAGGTAGAGTCATTATACAGTTATGCAATTCCTAGTACTGACGTTTTCAGGTACCAGAACTGTTACTGTGGTTGGAAACTCTTGGAACAGGTGTGTGCCAATGCCAACCATGCCTGAGAGTTGGGCCAGGAACAGTTACAACCTTGGTTAAAAGTTGCACCGTGGCAGGGCTAGAAGAGGTGCAGTTCAGCTCAGTGTCACTCTCCCACTCTAATGTCCAATTCCAGATATTCTAGACTGCCAATATTCTCCTGAAAAAATAAAAAGAGGCTGGGGTGAGCTGAAGGCCACCTTTCTCAGGGTAAAAATGAAAATAACTAAATACAAACAGTTCCAAGTGGGAAGTTGTCTTTATCGCTCCTACATGATCTATTCTTTGCTTTACAGCTCAGCCACAAGGAAGTGCCCTTCTGTCAAAACAAAGCCCAAACCATCACTGAGTGCTGCAGAGCTCTGCCCCTTTGCTTGAGATTTGATCGTGAACAGAACAAACACTGCTTTCTGAAGATGGAAAGCAGTGAGCTTTCAAAACTCAGAATCCACTCTCCCAACAAACTCAAAAGTAGATGTGCACCACCAAGCCCGACATCTGGGAACAGGTATCAGTAAAGAACAGAGGAGGAACAATAGTGACATTGAATTGACTGTGTTGGCTCAGAGAGAAGCAAAAGTCTCTGCTGCAAATGTAACTAGCTGTAGGCTTAAACAGAGGAACAGTGGGATGGTACATGTTTGACATATAGCAGAGAGAGATCAAATGCTATCGATACCAATGAGCCTAGACTGGCCATTGAGTAACTGATCGGTTCTGAAAACCGAGAGCAGCGACTAAATCACTTTCTCCCCCCTCAGAAGAAGAGTGTGTAAGGTTCTCAAGACAGCACAAGCCATCTGTGACAAGCAACAGCAGGGCATCATGAAAGATAGGGCTCTTGCCCCATAAGTAGCTCCATTCCATCCCTCACTGATTGCATTTCACTTCTGATCCATCACAGAGATTGCCGAGATGCAAGAACAGTGCTCTCTCCCGAGGAACGCACCCCCTGAATGCACGGGGTCTTTGGTGCTGGCTGAACAGATGTAAGCCTCTTCTGGGAACAAATTGTAAATCTACATCAGTGCCTGAGGCTGGCAATCTCACATCTTCTACAAGCCCTAAGCTCTACTCCAAAGGTCTCCCCCTTCCCTATCTGCAAATGAAATTGCCATTAGGAACAGGCTTATTGGAGATTGCATGTGGATGGTTCCCCACTGCCGGAACAAAAGCTTCTTTCCCTAGATTAGTTCCAAGAAATACTCAACTCTTCTCTCCTTCTCATGTTAATGAGCTATAGCCATGCAAGAGGCTTGGCAGTGCTACTGCAGTGCTTTAAGGCTGCTTGCACTGAGGTCAACTGCAGACAGCAGAGACCCTGGATAGGAGTTGCATCTAATCATATATGTGGGAGATGCTAATAAGGTCTGGTGCATCTGCCTTCTCACAGCAATGGGATACATGGAAAGCATCAGAGAGAAATCCCTGAAGACACCCATTTTCAGTGCTACACATCTCCTTTGCTAAAGGCTGGGGTTGCTTTTCTGGGTTTCTGCTCCCCTCAGGTGAACTCCAGAGGCTCACTAAGTATCCCATCCCAGCCAGTGCTATTGTACACAATGGTTCCCACGGTTTCAGGCAGCTTCTATGGTGATGATCTTCTTTCCCACGGCAAGCAGAAGATGAGACTACACTCAGATCCTGACAACAGCATGTTCCAGGGTGGGCTGGCAGGCCACAGCAGGTAGCAAGAGGTAGGGCAGCCGGGCCTTATTCCAGTGACCCATGGAGGGAGAGTGCTGGGAACTAAAGTCTGAGGCAGGGTCCCCTGACTGCATGGTGCAACTGCATGGGTAACGCCTTCCTTGCACACAATTCAGAAGCACGCTTCCTTCACCAGGCAAGCACTGTCCATCCTGAGGGACAGAGATGGCAGCAAAGACGATCATTAAGAATCCCCTCTTTTGACAGCAGTACACCAGACCCACAGGGCAGCAGCTGTTCCACCCCTTCCAAGCCCCTCTCCCACCCAGATGCTGCAAATCCTGTCAACGGTTCCAAGCAAACACGGCAGTCTCCCCAGCTAGACTAGCACATCTCAGCTCATCTACAGTGTAAGAAGCTAAAATCATGCATCTAAAAGATCCCTAAGCCGTGAATTTTCCTGAGGGAACTTCTCTTCAATGGGGGGGGGGGGGAATCACAACACAAAATATAATCAGATCAAGCAAAGGAACAGGTAGCTCATTTTTTTTCTCCTCTCTTCACCATTCCTGCGTTGTGATTGTGGATAGGGAACAATCAATGAAAGATAAGAACAAGTCAAAAAAGCTAAAGAAAAAACTCAACACCTACTAATGCACAAGAAAGAAAAAATACACATACTAAGAAGTTATGTTAATATAAGGGGGGAAATGTGACAAAAACTGCAGAAAAAGGAGAATTTTAAAAGCCCCCTCAAAGCTAACACTTTAAAAAAGGCTGAGAAGCCAGAAAGAGCTGATTTCTTAGTACTGAGAAAGAGAAGAGCAATTATAGCTACAATATATTCATCATTACAATTATATTCATTATAGTGCTTTGACTGGAAGCTCTTTGGAGATGAACTGTATTTTTTCACCTAACTTAAAGGAGCCCTATAATCCATAACTGGAATCCCTAGGCACTACCACGGGACAAATAAATTGGGAGATATTAGGAGGAATGTCTATGGGGTGTGACCACCCGGCATAGAAACCTAAGCAGTCTTGTAAATGTAGGCTCATCAGGGGCAGACTCAGCTCTTCCTCTGTCTGAGCCTGATCCATTCTGTTCCATGGGATTCAATGCAACGGAGTCCTTAAGAAAACTGAAAAATGCAAGTCCATTTAGACATACAAGAAGCTAATTGGCAGTTTTCAAAAGAGTAGCCCAGAGTCCTGGATACAAGTTCCCCATTGCCTTTGTCATCACTGAGGGTGCTGCATCCCGGTTGCCAAACCCCGTGCTCATGTCAGGAGTGTTTCAAGCACAAAAGGCCCAGATACTGCCATCTGATTGGCATGAGCCAATGAGCTAATGCGTGAACCAAATCTGACTGATTTCAACGAAACTATATGAACATTACTGTGAGATCCCTAGATCCTTCCTATTAAAGAGGTTGGAACCCTTCAGGGCAAACTACGTGCATTCCTGTAAATCGGTGTTCTCTTTTGTACTGTAATAAGAACAATGCTTTGTACAGAGATACTGTCAGCTTCAGAGTCATGGCTGAGATTTTCTGAGCTGCCTATGGAATCAGGATGCCCTTAGGCAGCTTTGAATATTTGAAAAACTCAGCGGATATAACAGTGAAATTCCTGAAACATGTCATTGACACATGAGATTGTTGCAAACCTAAATTTCCCCTTCTTTTTATACATTGTTTACTCTGCTCTCTAATCAGTTTGGGCAGCAAAACACAAATTAACCTATTTAATGTTCTGGCTTTCACACAAAAGCCCAAGGCTCTTGGGTTTAGATCTGAAATACTGCAGGGAGATGCTGGAAGGTAAACAAGAAACTATCCCCAAACTGGTCCTCAAACTTTACCTGCTGAAAATATTTATACTTGATATCAGGGAGAGTTAAGGGGAAAAAAAGAAAAGAAATAAAGATGGTTTTAGATGTCTATGTGGGAGCTGAACTCTTGAGGAAGCATGGCCCTAATGTGCATTTGGGAAGGGTTTATTTGAGAGAGACAAGCATGTTGAAACAGTCATTTGCAGGACAAGTTGAAAGAGGTTTCAGGGAAAAATCTGCCTACACTTCTCCCTGCTGATTTGTGTGATTTTTCTTGTTTCTTAAATAAATATTTCCTTGCTACCAAAGTGAAAAATCCATGCAAATGAAGAAAAGCGAGTCCCCTGGAGAAATAACTGAAACTGATACACAAAATACATATGTTGAGCAAGGGGGGGAAAAGCCCTCTCATCTTTCAGCTCCATTGACATTAGGTGTTACTAGCAACAAGAGTAAATCAGAAGTTTTCAGAGAGAAGTGCTGTTTTTTGGGTTGGTTTTTTTTTCACCACATCCCTTTAATGTGAAGAAGCATGAAACAGAGAAGCTGAGATCAAACAACAAACCACCTCCTTAGAAGAAAAAGAAAAGGAGCGGAAGGAACATCAACAGAAGGGCATAATCAGCAAGAATGCCCTGGAATGCACTGCACACCGCAATACTTCATTAGAGACAGGGAGCATACTGTAAAAGCGGGATATGAAACACTTCTCTTTGGCACTGACTGATGAGAGAAGGTGCCACATTTGGACTTAATGAACTGGCAATCCTATTCATTTATTGAAGTGTGCACGCCTGAATTCAGTATATACAAGGAACGGTGAAGATTGGGTAATGCACTCTGTTTCTATTCATTAGGAATAAATAAGCTCTTGTTGAAGAAAAGAAAGACTACTGCATTGCCCTGGATTAGATATTTATGTCATAGCGCTGAGCTCCAGCACTGCAATTATAGGTCTCAAGTTGGGACCTCAAGGAGGCGGGGGGGATAAGACTGACACGTTTTGCATTCAGATACAAAGGGCAACAAAGTTAAGGGGCATTTTGACTGGGAGCCCTGGTCCATCCTTGCTACCAGATGGCATTTCCACCATGCAGTGGAGTGCCTGAACGCTGGATGCAGTCAACTCACCTTTATTTTGAACAAATGCTCCACAATAAAGCCTGAACCTCAGCCAAGGCTTGCTCCTGAGTTTGGCTGCTCCTAAGTTTCCCCTGCAGGCTCCCTCTGTCCTTGCTCATTGTTCCCTTTCCTTCAGAGAAAAGCTTTAACCCTTTGTATTCCTTGACTGGAGCTAATTGGATGCACTGAGCCTGAGAATAGGGCCAAGCAGACGAAGGAAGGGAGAAACAGATAGAAAACAGCCAAAAGCTCTCGGCTTCCTGTACCAGAACAGAACCAGCCAGCCCATATCAAGGCTGCTCTAATCACACAGAAAACAAGGTGCCCATCTGTGAGATGTTACTTCCCCCCATAGGCTATTAGGGTACAGTACATACAGGGAGATACTTATCCTCAAGTTTCATCCTGCCAGTCCCTGTCATACTATACAGGTGCCTCCCACATCTAGAAGAGCAAAGCCTTTTAGCAGTCTGTAGCACTTTCCTCCTTTCTGGAGCTTTCATCACCAGGTTCCTCCCTTTACAGGAATGACCTGTTTCAAGCACAATTCAGGATATGGCTGCCGAAAAATGTTACAGGCCTGCCCCACAGCACCAGGGCAGAAGTCAGCTAGGCTGATAAGCCTGCAAAACTCCCCATTTATTAGCAGGGTATCTTTATTCAGAGGTTCAGAATCAGGCCCTTACGCAGTAATACAGGCCTGCCCAACTTCTAAGTGGCCAGGGGCTGAAAGTCACACAAGCCATAGTAGTGGAAGCCATGGGCCACGCCAGCCTCATGCCATGCGGGGTCTTCCCCCACTGCACTGCATTGTGCAGACATCTGGCCCCACCCGCAGTTACCCAGAGTGGGTGCCCCAATGCCATACCACTAAGGCATTCTGGACCATGGTCTCCCCCGGTGCAGCAGGTTGTGACATGTAGCCTGGAGCAGGGGCAGGAAGCAGAAGCCAGAGAATGGAGGGGAAGCCTAAACAGCAATGGAAGAAGCTATGAGGGGAGCAGCGGCCATGTAGGAACCTGGGGATCACAAACCTACCCCTTGCATGAGGCAGTAGGCTGCCATTTGGACAGACCTGCCTTAATACACAAGCAGTCAGGTTCACAGTTGCTAATATAGTAATACCCCAGACCAGTCTGGGGGCCTGGCCAAGATACAGATTGCATTCCTCCTAAAGCCACTCTGTTTATAAACAGACTTTATCCAGTTCCAGAAGCTGGAGCTGAGGAACTGAGCGTCACAAGGAGAGAACAATGGCATTTTCCAGCATGACAGCACCCCCTGCTGGCTGAGGATCTGCAGGATGAAGGAGGCCAAAGAACTTAGGTGAACCTGAATGCAAAGTTAAGAAAGGGAGCAACTAAAAGGATATAATTTCCCTAGCTTAGATGCATGAATAACTGGAGGGCTATGATAGGGAACCACACTGTTATATCTGAAAGTCAATGGCAACTTTCTTAGCAAAAGGCCAGCATCAGTCTCGCTAGAAAACAAGGACAGAAGGAGAGCTAGCTGCCTGTTTCAGAAGAGCCAGGGGATGCCACTGGCAAAGGATTGAGAGTGCCAGGTGACTCTGGGTGCAAACTCTACTGCTAGTTGTAAAATAATGAGCTAAAAATGGACCTCACTCCCACACCACAGCCTACATCTTTCCACATTCTTGCCATGGTTTCACCTTTGAAACTCATAGCATACACCTTTCAGAAAGCCTTGACAGCTAAGAGAAGCCAGGATCCTTTGAACTACTGGGATCCTCTCAGTAAGAAAAACACCATGGATAATCACTAGCTAAGCATATAGAGCAGACAGCAAAAGCTGCTATCGACAGCCCCAGGGAACAGGCCACAGCAATGTTGTTCTAACACTGCTTATAATTATTGGGATGGTGAGAAACCAAAAAATTACATAGTTCTGCAGTATTAAGAGGCTACTTTTCAGTTTCTCTGCCCTATTGTCATTTTGACTTAATTTTTTTCTGCTTCTGAAGTTCTTCCAGCATCAGAAATTATCAGGGTATGGGGGGAAAAGAGGTGACCCACAGGTCATATGATCAGCAGAAGATAAGATGGGAATAGTTTTAAAAAAACAAAACAAAACAAAACAACTTTATCCAAATTTTGATCCCATATAAAATGTTTTCCCTCTCTCTCAGGCAGGAGTTCTCAACATTTTTAGACTTAAGGCACCCTTTTTTAGACTCAAGGTATGGCCTGTTAGACTCAGAGCACCTCTTCAGAAAATGCCAGCTCTTAGTTGTCACTCACTTTTTGACTACAGAAAAATAATAGAACAATTCTTCTGTTGCACAGAACTCAGAAAGACACAATGGGTCAGACTGTTTTCCCACTTGAACAAATTCCTATTTGAAATCTCTGGGTTCATCTTATGAATAGGGACCTGCTTAATTAGAGGTTTCATGGAAACCATGAAATCTGAGATTGTCTATAAAATCTGCAAAATCAATAAAAACAATTTTAAAAATAAAATGCTTGCTCCCCAGTGGTCCTCACTGGAGGAAGGGGAAGGCACCAGCTGGTGGAGTGGCACAAAAGGTAGCAGATAAGATGGTGGCTGTCCCATGGTCTCTCCTCCCCCCGTCCCCCAGGCCTCTTTGCCAATCAGCGTTAAGGGGCAGGACCGCACGAAGGGTAGTCAGCAATCAATATGGCAGCTGCCCCCTTGTTCCACCTCCCTCCACTAGGGCCTCTCTGCCAATCACCACTAAGGGGTGGGGCCTTTCCACCAATCACCACCAAGGGGTAGGGCCACCATGAAATGCCCATAAAATCGGCTCTGCACACAAGAGTGGGCTGCAAAAAACCCTTTGTCTCACTGATTTACATAGGTCTCTATTCATGAATCGTGAGTGTTGGCACACCTAACACTACTAATAATAAGTGGCACCCTTAAAAAGATCTTGTGGCACCCTGTGTGAGAATCACCGCTCTAAGATCTAGCAGGAGAAACAGGACACGCATCCTAAGTTCCATTTCACAGGTAGGAAAATACAGTTGAGGGCCTCCTGGGTAACTAGCTCTGAGAGGCAGAGGTGCATCCACAGGGATCCACAGAGCTTTACAACAAATTGACACCAAGCCCTGGTCTGGGTTAAGGGGCAGAGCCAAAGTGATTTGTTGACAACTTTGCAATCCCAAGATCCTGGAGTTGACTGGGAATGAAGTCAGCACCCAGAACAGCAGCTCTTCTAACCAATGCACTCAGCTCTCCCTGTCCCCAAAAGGGAGGCCAAATATCACCAAGAGAGAAAGCTTAAATGAAGCTCTCTATAGAGCCCATAATTTATTTCTTACAAGTCACCTGTAGTAATGCCTCCTGTACCATCCCCAAGGTACCAGGTATACGGGCTGTGCAGCAGCCCTTTCTGGCTTGAAACTCAAACCAGGTTCTCTAGCAGCATTTCAACCAAAACCTCTAGATTAACACATCACCCCCATATCTGCAGTAGCCAAAACATCACAGGACTTTAATCTCAGAGACTAAGCATCAGGGTAGGTTTAACAGACTAGAGCATGTAGCACTTAACAAGTGATATCTGGCACATGGTGTCAGGCTTTTAGCAATACTCAGCATTTCTCTAACACCTCCCACCCAAGGATTTCACGGAGCTCCACAAGTGGTCAGTCACTCAAGAACACTGTGGGGCTGGCATTGTCACCCTAGGAAAACGGGATCAGCCAAAGCCAGACCAGGGTTAGAAACCAGAACTCCAGGATACTGGTATTCTAGCCACAAGACAGGCAGCACTGATCAGAGATGTACATTACCAGCATGTTTTCTTACCTAACTACCTGATCACAGCCCATCACTCCATCCTGCACTGCTTGCCTGGCATCCCCCCTTCCCCCATCCCGAGCTCACTTACTTGGGAGTGTGTGCCTCATCCACTCGGTGGCCCAGCTGGAACTCATGCGATTTGCTCCGGTGCAGGGCAGTGAATCCGGGGATGAGGTGAATCAGTTTCCGGGATGATGGGGGAGGAGTCCCTGGTGGTTTCAGCTTGTTTCTCCGCCTCACTGGCGGTGTGCCTGGAGGAGTCATCGTGGTGACTATGTTAGGGGTCCGTGGAGGTGTGTGAACAGCATGCCGCTGCCGGGGGGATGGCGGCAAAGAGCGATGTCCAGATTCTACCGGGGGGCAAAGCCCTGGGTGGCCCTCCACAGTCAGCCTGTCCACGTGGGTATACATTGGTCCATGGGCTGAACCTGGGTGACAGTAGTGTTGGATGCATTTGGACTGCACTTTGGGGCTCTGGGAAAGGTGCGTTCTAATCCACTGCATGGATTCTGGTTGGCACACAGAGTTGTTTTCCTTCCCTGTTTCTGTTGTTGGCCACTGGATGGTCCAGTCTTGCTTGGAAAGGCTGCCTCCTGTGATAACAAGCAAACATGTAATAATTAAGTGAAATGTAGCTGGTACAAAACCCCCTTTCTGATTATGGGCCTGGTTTTTAGGACGTCCCGCGTAGGAGTTAGTCACTGTTTCCAACAGCCTAACAGGGCCATGTCCCAACTGACTCACCAGCCTGCCACTTGCTTGTGTCCCAGCTGCTTCCTATCAAAGCATTTTGATTGGCCAATCCCCAGTGGCCAATGACAGAGCCAGGAAACAAGCTCCTTTTCAGGAACTAGTTGAGCCTGAGTCTTGGCACTTCCAGGGCTTGGTGCAAGGGCTTCATGCAAGTATGTACCAGAGGGATAATTTTCCTTGTATCCCATCAGAGTCAAGGTAAGAACCTATGAATAGTGAAAATGCAGAGGCAGGCTCCAAGTAGGAAGCATCCGATATCTAGACTGCTACATGAATGAATTACTGCTACTCTAATTTCAGAAAACACATTTCTTTTCAGAGAGCACATTTCTTCTCAACAGACCTTAGGCTACCTTACCATACACACGGGAAACACTTTGACACTGAAATACAGCCAACTCGAGGCTGGGAAGCCTAAAACAACTAAAACAGCACAACAGAAGATCCAACTTCATCCAGAAGCCTAGGGCTAAATGTTCCCTAAAGAATGAACTCTCTCCCCCCCATTGCTTCTGTCCCAAATTCAGGTGCTTTGGTGGAGACGATGGACTGACACTCTAGTCTAGGGGAACACAAAGGCCCTATATCCCAATACGATACAGTTTGTGGAACAGTATATGACAAATTTATCACTGAAATTGAAAAAGAAAATGTTTGATTACCCCCATACAAAATAGAGAGGTTTCTCCACTTTAAAACCTGTAAAGCTGTGAGGCCATGTGCACTTGATGAGTGACTGAGAGCCCGTAACAGCAGTGATGTCATTTAACCCCCTTCTAAAGAACATGAATCTCTCAACAGGAATTATACTTCCACAGATACAGCTCAGGATGCCAAGGTGACAAATATCTGTTGACACTCCATCTTCTACAAACCGATACCCTGTGTGAGCAAGCCTCGCACCAGAGGAAGGTGACTTGGTGTTCCAGGCAGGAAAAGGGACAAATAAAATCTCCTTACACTGTGTGTTTGTTTTGGAAATGCTTATACCAATGGTTCTCAACATCTGTAGACTCAATAAACCCCATGGAAAATGCAAGCTCTTTGTTTCCACTTGTTTTTTGACTATGGAAAAACAACAGATCCATTTTTCTGTTGCAAAGAACTCAAAAAGATCACAACAGGTCAAAATGTTTTTAATACTATGGACTCCTATTGGAAATTTCTGGGTTTATCTTGTGAATCATGTCTGTACATGTAACAGTGCTAACACTGCATGGCATCCCACTGTACCCTTGAAAGGATCTCAAGGCAACCCAGGGTGCCAGAGCACATTGGTTGAGAATCACCGACTTAGAGGCCTCAACCAGGATGTAGTTTTCATTAAGCTGTGTGCCATACAACTATTGAGTGCCCTGCACCAGAGAGTTTACAATCCAGACAAAGAGTGTATTTTCCCCATCTGTCAAAGGGGATCAGATACAGAGAGAAATAAAATAACTCACCAAAGGTGAAATACTGAGTCTGTAGCAGAACTAGAAACCAAGCCCCAAGCTCCTAGGTCCAAACTTGATTCCTTCAAGGTATAAATCATTTTTTAGAAAGCAAAAAACTCAGCAGAACAGCCGCAGAGATTTGCAGGGAGGACTGAAGAGATGGCTCCATTCAAAGGCACACAATAGCAGCGCTTCTGCTTGCTCACAAAGCATTTGCTTTTTCTAAGCCATACTTGGCAGATGAGATTTTTTTTCTTCTGTCTTGTCTAGCACCTCCTCCATCTCTTCCTCCTCTGCTTCTGTCCCACACCCAGCCCATCCTCCCTCCCCTGCCACTTTGTTCGTTCCCAGCTCTGAACATGGCCAAATGAATTCCACCTTTCTGAAGAGTTACCTGGGCTCTGAGGAGATTATTACCTCCAATTGTCTGGCAGGAGCCAGCACCACTCCCTCTTCCCACCTGCCCAGTTCTCACCTTGATAAACCATCCTTGCAATTTGATGAGGGAACAGGAAATAGCAAGCCATACATAATTACTGAAACTGCCAACTAGTACAGCTATGCATAAATGCCTGTCTGCCATGACTCTTCAAAAGTACTTAAATGATGGACTAGATTACAGTTCTCTTCACCCAACTCTTTTGATCCTTGCCTCTAATAAAACCTGAATAAAAATGTAATCTTTTACTTTAAGAAAAGGGAGACTTCTCCCCCTCTTTTGGTTATTAATTGCCAGCCCTGTTATCTATTCATCCCTTTCATAGGAATCATTTTACTTCAAGCTCTTGAGAAGAAAAATAAAAGCAGCAGCAGGTTTTAGAAATGAAAGGTGTAGGATTTGATTAAAAAGAGCCTCAGGGAGAGAGGAGAGAGGTTCTTTTGAATTGTTCTACTGAGTTGGGGAAAAAAACTTCTTATCAAAGGGAGAGATGGGGTTAGGAAAGTCTGTCCTGAGATGAAAATATAGTGGGCCAGTGGAAAAGATGACTTTGAGGGCCTGATGTGAAGGCAAAAGCTGGTTAGTGCTGCTCTACAGTCCACTTCCTGTCTTCTATTAGTATTGGTGCAAGGAGCTTGCCAACAGTTTAGTAGTTTCATAAGAAGAAGCATGCCTATTAAAAAAAGAAAGGAAAGAAAAGAAAATCACATTTTAATTAACCTACCCTATTGTAGGGCTATGCGAAACAGCACTGTTCTGTTCCAACTTCAGTTTCAAGATCTGGACAGAACAGCATTTTGTATCGAATTTAATTTTGAGTTGAAGCAGCCTCACTGTTTTGCTTTGTCAAAACAGTGAGGCTGTTTTAATGCTGTTTCACCTGACCATCGAGCTGGGCTGAGTTCCCAAACCCTGGCCTCATGACTGGGTTGGAGAAACTCAACCCAGCTGGGCTGATTTCCCATGCCCCCGTGCTATATTGCACTGGGAGGGAAGTCAGCCCAGCTGGGTTGACTTCCTGCACCTGGCGTGACCTAGCACGGGGAATGGGGAGTCAATCCAGCTTGGCTGACACCCCACCCTTGGTGCAATCTAACCAGCTGGGCTGACTTCCCACCCCCAGGCCTGATCTAGCACCCAGAATGGGAAGTCAACTCAGCGCTATAGTCTAAACATTTTGACTTTCAAAACATTTCGACTAGCCTCGTTTTGTTTCAAAGTTGTTTCAACGCCCTTCGTTTCATTTTGATTCTGCTGTTCCGACCTTGAAATGAGTTGAAACAGTGTCGAAACGGCCGGCGATATTTCACACAGCCCTACCCTATAGTATCCGGTTTGGAACTTGGAGACGATTCTTTTCTTGAAGCTGTTGGACATGAGCAGAACCTCCTCATACTCTCTGGCTCTCAGATTGACTAATGCTAAAAAGTGACCAACCACCCCAAAATTTCTGGGACAATCCTGAATTTTGGGATACCCCAGTGCTGCTGAGGTCTCACTCCATGAGACTTTCAGCTTGAATTTGGAAAAACAGGCCCCAGAGCAATAACAGGCAGTGTCCTACTGGATGCAATGAGGAAAAAAGGACAACATTGCCTGGTGCTGCCTGAACAGCTTCTGGCTCAGGATACCTCAGCAGAGCCAATTTGCCTGGGCACAGCACTGCATGAACACAGCCACACTAATTAGCTGTGCTGACAGCAGAGCAAGTTAGACCTCCCCACTGCAGCACAGCATTGAGGTGGCTACATTAACCAGAACTGGAAGTAATGCAAACTGCTTACACTAGACTAGACAGTGTCAGGGAACCGTAGAGCATCTAGGACTGTGTTCTGGATTTCACCCCCCAAAGATATATTGTTTTAACTAACACAGCTCTTGCCACCAGGGTGAATTTGTCCAAGTACCAGCTGAGCCCTGCAAGGATAGGAAGGACCACTGATGCTCTCATATGAACGCCACAGATGCACAAGGCATGCCATGCCTCTACCCTTTATACACTTTCCAGAACTGAATCCTTCCCGTTGCTAAGCTGTGGGCCCCTCATTATGAAGATGAAGCCAGATAGCTTCACTACTCGGACACCAATTCCTTAGCTTCGGCACCTCGGGTTTCTCACTGTGGCTCTATTAGCAGGTCCAAAAACGCTTGACCCACCTTTCTGGGAGCTGTAGAACCAGAAGAGGTCTACAGTGACACAGGGCAGGATTTTAAAAAGCAGCATTTGTTAGGCAACTGGAGCACAGTCTTTAGACTCCTGAGGTAAAAAAAGACCCTGTGTAGATGTGCATGCTAACGATATGGTCTGCTGGTCTTACCCAGACAGCAACATTAGGCAGCAGCATTCATTCAGCTCACATTCCAGGTTTTTGTATCAAGCTCATCATACTGTTCTCACACGTTCCGTCCATCTTGGCCAACAGATCTTAAAAGGTAAAGGTCAAGTGGCTGGTCTTCTATTGTAGCCCCAAGATAACTCCAGTCATAACCTGGCACCTTTAATAGATTCATCATTTACCCACACTCTACAATGGTACCATGGATGTGCCCAGTCACTTCAATGCTTTCTCTCAGTCCCAGAAAAGAACTTAAACCTTTCAGCAGGCAACAAAGCAAAAGTAGGTGGGGAAATGGAGCTGCACATATTTAATAAAGATACAGAAATCCCTCCCATTCCCCACAACTACTGATAACACCAACAGGATTAATGATCTTAAAGAACTGTTATTGTCTAGTTTCTATTTCACTCTTTTTGTTGTTGGGGTCAAGCCCTCAAACTAGTGTGCAGCTAAAGCAGCCTGTATGAACAACTAGCTCCTTCATGGCAGCTGCAGATGGATTCTTTATGCAAACATCCCGCCCCCACCTTCCCCAAATGTTCAGGGGCTACCACTGTACCACCATGGAAATGAGTCTATAGATAGAAAATAGCTCCACCACACCACAACTTTGGATTGGGCTCAGATTCCCAGGGCTATTTCTGAAGCAGTAAAGAGGCATAAGGAAAAGAGCAGAAACCTAAGTGAGAGCCAAACTACTCCTCAAATATTTTAGGTGACAAGTTACTTACTTAATACATACCAACATGATGGGAATGAACCTGCTCAGGCTTACAAAACCATGCCTCGACAGGGAAATTCTCAATCCTCTGCCCATCAGCCATGCAGATATGTCTGATACAACAGGAAAACGTCCACATGAGAGAGACACCAAGTACACTGCACCAAGATCTCTGCACAGACCAGGGTGGGACTGCTGAGCAGTAACTGATGGCCAGCGCTGGAGAGGAAGCAAAGGCAGGGCAAAGAGGGAAAGGAAACAGCTTAGTTAAGTGAAGGGAGAGAAAAAAAACAAATGGAGAAGAGAATATATGATAATAAAGAAACAAAGGTCAGGGCAGAGCAGAGGATGAAACCAGTACCCATGCTGCAGTCCAGCTCAGCTATACTTCACAGATATTGCTCACCAGCTGAGTTAAAAGGAACCAGATTGTCAACTGCTAAAAATGGACATTGCTTTATTGACTTCATAGAAGTCTGTTGAGGACCTGGTCCTCAGATTCTGGTTGTCAGTAAGAGACTCCAAGAAGATATAAAATACAGGAGAATTTAAAGTCCAGTCCAGCCATCTCAGACAGGGTTTTCACTGCTAACTCTTCTCAAGGGCTTTGTCGAGTCTAATTTTACATGTCTGGAGCACTGGGGCTTCCACCACTTCCCTTGGGAAACTATTACTAACTTAATGCAGCTCATTAGCTGCTCGGATTCTCCAGTGATGACCTTGGCATTAGATTAGATTCAGTTCTTGAATGTGTTTTCTCCTGGAACAGCAAATCTCTAAGGAACAAATCTAAGGTGTCAAAGTGTGGGCTGCACTGCAGTTCTCAGTGAGGACTGTAGGGGAAGACCCCAGCCCCATCTCTCCAGGCTGTATAGGAGAGGTAGAACCAACACTACTAACATTTCAGAGCAGCAACAGCCCTCGCCAGCCATTCCATTACAATCCACTGGCCCCTTCTTCCCACGACCCAACACTCTGCCTCCAGCAGAATTCCCTCATATATTCAGGGACAAAAAAAACCCTGGCAAAATTCACAGTACATGGTAAACAGAGACGCAGTGGTGGACTCCCAGAATGCTCCTTTGCCACAGTGGAGCCACACGCACTGCACGTTCAAGTGCCCTGGACACCATAGGACTTGCACAAGGATCTACTTGTAAGGAACACCCAATCTTGAAAAAGAATGGATATGGAGAATGGGGGCCTTAGTTACTTAAAAATCAGCCTCCCCTTCTCCTTGCTGAACGATTCTGTAGCCCAGCTGAGGCAGGGGAAGGGGCCAATAGTCAGCAGCAGCACATTTTCCATTTTCAGCCAACTATTTTAAGCCTCAGCTGCAAACAAAAGCAGTAGTGAGATTTAGCCAGGCTGGTATAGTGAAAACAAAACAACCCATCCCTGACATGGCTTCACTTACACCAGAACAATGATACTGGCTTAACTTGTTTCTCTGTGAGCAGGACAATAAGCTAAATCAGTCGTTTTTTTACCGGTGGCACTGTACACATAGCATGGGGAAGAATTGTACCCATATAATCATGTTAACCAAAGAACATTAATTCACTGTGTTAGATTAACTACATCTGACAAAGTAAGCCATCATCTACAAAAGCTTATGCCTCTGAGTTAGTCTCTAAGGTGCCACCCTGCCCTGCCTTATATTAGCTAAAACATATATCCACACCTGGACAGTTATACTGGAGTACACTGACAAGAACACAGGTTCTCCCCACATGCCGACCACTTTAACAAATCAAAATCTGGCCTTAGCTATAGAGAACAGATGGTGTGATGAGAAACCGGCACTCAATTAGTCATTAAGAGTACGGGTATTTGTATAACTGTAAAAGTATCATACGGGTGACACACTACTACAGGTCAGTAGTAGTGTATCACACCTCGCAGCTCCCCCTCCCAACTACAATCCCTTCCTTGTATAATAATAATAATAATAATAATAATAATAATAATAATAACTATGAATGATGAATACTAGTTACTAGACATTGCAATAACAGGGAAGTTACTCAGTGAGACCCCAGTGGGTGGATAAGTACAAGACACCACCAAGCCAAAACTCCAATCTTTCATTGCCCAAAACAACACAAAGGTTTTGTACTACTCCAGCTCCCCCAGAACATCTCAGCTCACTTGCTCTGATGTCCCAGCTGCTATTTCTCTTCTCTCATTTTCTGTATACATTTAGCCGCTATTTATTTTGTTGGTTGATGATGTCATAATGTGACTGATATACTCCCTAGCAAAAATAACTGGTTGTTTCAGTGGTGGATGCATCATACCTAAAAATAACATGGTGAAACTTGAGGAATGTATTTTAAACACACAATTGATTATAGCAAACATACACATGCGTTCTTACTTTCATCAGTTAATAGGGAATGCATTTTAGAGCAGGAAAAAAAAACTTGTTTTCCCAAATTGCATTAAGCTGAAGACAATTTGTTCTGTTAGTGTGCTCTCTTAGCACTTCTGCTCCAAGGAAGGGGCACCTGCTGAAGAAAAGTGAAAAGAGGGAAAATATGGATGGTCAAGCACTGGAACAGGCTACCTAGAAAAGTTATGGAATCTCCACCCCTGGGAATTTTCAAGAGCAGGTTAGACAGACACTTGACTAGGCTGGTTTAGTCAGGGATGACCCTGCCTTGAGCAGGGGGCAGTACTAGTGACCTCATGAGGTCCCTTCCAGTCCTACTTTCCTATAATCCTATGAAATATATGAAGAATATTAGTATAACATGAGCTCCAGAGCCTGCAATCAGTTCTTTGTGAACAGCCCCAGCCTGCACCGTGACACACAGGATGTAGTAATGGTGCCCATCAATAGTGGAACCATTCAATAAACTCCACTTTTCATCTCTTTATCCACTCCCTGCCTACAAAGTCAGCTGTGCAGGGATTCTGACACTTCCAAATGTCTGAGCAGCTCCAAGGCACTTTATCTTTAAAAAAAAAAAAAAAAAAGACAAATATTTTCTCCCTACATCTCAAGTAACACCAGCAGAAAGCCCGGGACTAAGTACTATCCAGGACCATCCAGTCCTACATCAGTGACAGGTTAACGCTCTGAAATTTGAGGACCCTTCAAATCTAAAGCAAGATCTTTGGAGGAGACCTTAACTTTCCAAAGGAAGAAATGTTTGCTTCTGGTCCTGGAAGATCCTAAAAGAGATTGGAAGATTCATTCTGAATTATTTTAAGATGTTTCATTTTCTTCTCCTTCAACATCCTTTAAAGCTGGACTCGTGGTAACTAAGGCAACTTGGCGTTTCAGGCAGAGAGAGATGAAAACACCAGCAATTGTTTTTAGATGTATAAAACATTCAATTTTTCTTTTTTTGTGTTGCATAGAAAATACAATATTAAGAGCCAGCATGGTGTGTATGGTATTCCAGACATGTCATAGGTTTCATTGTAGGAGTGCACCCACCTCAAGCTCAGGCTAATACACTTTTAGACCTTGCCCTCGCCTGTTCATTCACCCTCCATCAATCCATCCACCCATCCCACCATCATTACATTCAGTCAAATACTTCTTCTTTCCAAAAACCCCACCTAGAATGGAACAAAATACTTGGATGTGTTTGCAAGAGGACAAATTGCAGAAAGCAGTAATGCTATTATTAAATACGGTAAACGGATAGACCTCCACTATATTCTGCGCTGCCTTTCACTGAATGTTATCATTTTGATCTATGCAAACAAGTATAAAATACAACAAAATCAAACAAGATTGCTGGCTTTTTTGTTGTTTTTTTCTTTTAACACATTCATCGTCCAGTTAAAAGCAACAAGACCAAAGTATGAAAAAGGAGAGAAGCAAACTTGTGAGTAGTGTTGGTCACCAGGCCAAAGGAAAAATATCCATCACCTGTCTTGGAAAAGGGGCACTGTAAACTCTCCCAAGCTGCTATGTGATCTGAAGAGTCTGAAGAGCATCAGAAAAGGCAAAAGGGCATCAGATTAATTCTTTTCAGAAAATGGGAGGCTTCAAGGCAATCCAGCAGAAGTTCACAATGTCATGAAGAAGGTCCACAAAGTGACCAGAAGCACTTTGTAGATAAGAGAGTTAAAGAGCTAGTGGATGCACTCATTGAATAAGGCAACTCAGAATGAATAAGTAACTCCAGCAGACTTGTTTCATGCAAATAAGAAAGGCAAGACTTAAGTTGCCAGGTAAGTCACATCTCTAAAACAGCTTGAGTTCTCAACTGAGGGGGACAGATTTGGGAGTCATGATGAAAAAAAAAAAAAATCAGGAAGAGGGGAATATAATGACCTCCCTCTTGACCAACTTATATATTTCAAAGACTGAACATGTCAATGTAAGCTTATCAAAACTCACACATAATCCTACATCTTCTAAGCGAAAAACCAGGCACAATTCTGGGTTGCCCATAACTTTAAGGTATCAGATGCAAAGAGAAAAAGATGCAGGTCACTATAAAAGATCATTTAAATTATGTCACTTGATTTTCAATAATTGGAGACCAAACTGTAACTGGTAACAGGCAAAAGCCATGAGACTTAACATGAAAGCAGTATGCTGAAATTGTCACAGAAATTCCCCTTCTGTTTACGAAAATCAAAATTTTCAAACCACCTATAGTTTGATCTCTTCCCTAAATTTGCATATCCTCCAGCAATGGTAACAATAACATCCAACTGTCAGAAAGGTATTAAACTCTGTTCCTGCTCATGCGAGATAAAAATCCCCACATACACAGAGCAATGTGAGGGTCTAGGCAGCATTTAATTCCAATTTAAGTCATATTTCATGGACTAAAACCAACACTGTGAACACACATTCTTAATCCTACACACAAACATTATCTTGTTGAACCACTGAAGCTATTTAGGTGCAGAAGTTTGTAGGGCTGGTGTCTTAAAAGCAAGCAAGACTTTACCTTGTTCCTCTGCAGCAAGTGAATTTTAACTGATTAACATGACGCTCTTGATTTAAAAAAAAAAAATCAAGTCCAATTCCCCTAATTCTGTGCGTGCCAAAGATGCAGCCCCAGAAACTGTCATAAGAAGCAGGGGGGAGTTCCCAATTTTATACAGAAAAATCATAGGGGTTAGAGTCACAAGCCAATGGGCCAAAAGGAGGGAACAGGTAAAAGGTAAAGAAACATCAACACTGCAGTAAAGTATACTCAGCACCTTAATTTCCCTCCCAACTTTGGAGGTGTCCCCAAACAAGCCTGTAGTCCCTAGCACTGAAACAGCAGTTGGCAGCTGCCCCCTAGTCTGAGTCCAGCTCTTTCAGGCCACCGCCCTAGCTAACTGAGACACTGAGATCAGCCCCACTGTCCACTTCATTGCATAGGGCTGACCAGGTTTCAGGGGCATGGTGCCTTCCCTTCCTCTTACTCCAGCCTCAAATGTGTGCATTTCTGGGAGTTGTAGTCCAAATTAATAGTCAACATAGCTCTGCAGACTGCCCTCCTGCTGTTACATAGGTTACATTCACATTACATATGGAAATCAGTTGAGCTTATTCCCAGTTTACCCTTGGATAAAATAAGAAGATAAGGCTCTATGTTACATGATTTTGGGTCCCTCTACATATGCAGGTAAAGGCACACAAGGATCTAATTTAGGGGTGGGCAATTATTTGGGCCTGGGGACCACATAGGGAGTTTTGGCAAGTTGTAGCGGGCCGGGTCAACACCCCACCTGCCTCCCACCGCAATTCTCCTTTCCCTGTGTGGGATGGAACTGTGGTGCTCGGGAGCAGGACAAGTGAGGAACAATGCTCAGAAGCAAGACAAGTGGGCGAAGCCAGGATCACAGGGAAGGGTCGTAGGGTGGTGACAGCGCAGGGCCAGGGCCCAAGGCAGAGCATACCCCTACCCTGTGGGGGGGCTGTGGGATATGTGGGGAGGGGCGTGGGAGGAGGGGCACATGCACACCCAGGTGTTGTGTGGGTGGGTTACCTGGGTGCTAGATCCAGGAACTGGCCAAGGGTGAGGGGAGGGAGGGGACAGAGGATGCATACAGCAGAGCTCACCTGGGTGGTGCAGTCTGCAGCTGTCCCCTCAGCGCTCCTCCTGGAGCTGAACCCCACACAGCACAGCAGAGCACACACTGCACTTCAGCCCACACCTGCCAGCGTAGCCCTGGCCAGCGCGCACAGCTTACTGGCCGGGCTGCTCTCAATGCAGCAGCTTCCTGGGTGCTGCTCACCTGCCCTCACCTCCAGCTGTGGCTCCTCCTCCCACTACTGCTGCCTGGTGGATCCTGCCCCAGCCCACCGGACTCCAGCCCCAGCTCCTGCCTGCCTTCCACCCACTTGGCTGCCTGCACTGCA
Organism: Crocodylus siamensis; assembly: GCF_052110815.1. NCBI lineage: Eukaryota > Metazoa > Chordata > Crocodylia > Crocodylidae > Crocodylus > Crocodylus siamensis. The sequence continues at coordinate 53,535,216 of NC_143403.1, forward strand.
GAAAAGGGGAGCTAAGCAGCACCCAGACAGCTGCAGCTGCACCAGCAACCCCACCAGTAAGCTGTTTGCACTGGCCCGGACTGGGGCCAGTAGGCGCAGGCAGGAGTACAGGCACTCAGCCCCATGCACAGTGCTGCGGGGGCAGCCGCAGGCCAGATCCAATCAGTTGACAGACCAGATCTCGCCTACTGGCTGCATTTTCCCACCCCTGATCTCATGCCTGATCCACACAATCCCAGGCTCCCCTTACACTGGCAAGAACCAAGCTCCTGAGGCTTGGAGCTCCCTCCATTGAAGGGCTCCAAGCCACATGGGCAGCACTCCATGCACTCCGCACAGCTGGGAGACACAGCAGCCATGATCTCCCAACCTTGGGCAGGGGGTGAAACCCCCAAGGCTGGAAGACTGCAGCAGCTGTGATCTACCAGGGCTTGGGGCTCACCCGGGGGGCTGAGAGATCACCAACATACCCTATGGCTGGCAAGACCTGGAGCTGCAGGACCCACAGCTGGTAGCTGCTGGGACTGAGGGTCACCTTAGTTGCAGGACTCCCAGATCCAGCTGACTGGGTTTCTTTTACATGTGCAAATTAAAGCTTGATAGCAACCAGTTATGAAGTTAGTACACGTTTTCGTGGTCTAACTTTATAAAAAGAAAAGTTTTTTACCCCTACCCTGTGGAGGGGCTGTGGGATATGTGGGGAGGGGCGTGGGAGGAGAAAAGTTTATTAAGGAGGCCATCCTTGATGGACTAGCCCAGGCTAACATCCTAAGGGATAGCCAACACGGGTTTGTTGCGGGTAGGTCTTGTTTGACCAATCTCATTTCCGTCTATGACCAGGTGACCTATCACCTGGACAAGGGAGAAGAGATTGATGTCATATATCTTGACTTCAAAAAAGCCTTTGATCTGGTATCCCACGATCACCTCTTGGCCAAACTGGCCGGTTGTGGCCTTGGCTCCACCACGATCCTCTGGTTGGGAAACTGGCTCCGTGGTCGGACCCAGAGGGTTGTAATCGATGGCAGTCACTCATCGTGGTGCCCTGTGACCAGTGGGGTCCCTCAAGGCTCTGTCCTGGGACCCATCCTGTTCAACATCTTCATTAATGATGTGGACATTGGAGTCAGGAGTGGACTGGCCAAGTTCGCCAATGACACCAAACTTTGGGGCAAAGCATCCATGCCAGAACATAGGCGGGTGATCCAGGCTGACCTGGACAAGCTCAGCAAATGGGCGGACGAGAACCTCATGGTGTTTAACACCAAAAAATGCAAGGTTCTCCACCTTGGGAGGAAAAACCTGCAGCATCCTTATAGGCTCGGCAGTGCTACGTTGGATAGCACTACAGAAGAAAGAGACTTGGGGGTGATCATTGACCACAAGATGAACATGAGCCTCCAATGCGATGCTGCGGCTAGTAAAGCGACCAAAAAGCTGGCTTGCATCCATAGATGGTTCTCGAGCAAATCCCAGGACATCATTCTCCCCTTGTACTCGGCCTTGGTGAGGCCGTAGCTGGAGTACTGCGTCCAGTTTTGGGCTCCACAATTCAAAAAGGATGTGGAGAAGCTTGAGAGAGTCCAGAGGAGAGCCAAGTGCATGATCAGAGGTCAGGAAAACAGATCTTACGATGACAGGCTGAGAGCCATGGGACTCTTTAGCCTGGAAAAGCGCAGGCTCAGGGGTGATCTGATGGCCACCTCTAAGTTTATCAGGGGTGACCACCAGGATCTGGGGGAATGTTTGTTCACCAGAGCGCCCCAAGGGATGACGAGGTCGAACGGTCACAAACTCCTGCAAGACTGTTTCAGGCTGGACATAAGGAAGAATTTCTTTACTGTCCGAGCCCCCAAGGTCTGGAACGGTCTGCCAGCGGAGGTGGTTCAAGCACCTACATTGAACACCTTCAAGAGTAAATTGGATGCTTATCTTGCTGGGATCCTATGACTCCAGCTGACTTCCTGCCCTTTGGGCAGGGGGCTGGACTCAATGATCTCCCGAGGTCCCTTCCAGCCCTAATGTCTATGAAATCTATGAAAAAACTTCCAAGCATCACTGTGTTTTGCTAATTTCCCTTTTTTTGAGGAATGAGCATGGCACTGCCACATTCCCTCTGCTTTCTGGGGTTCTGTTCAGTGCAGCAATGTTCAGGTTGCAAACACTGCAGGGACGTATTTGAACAAATGCAAAAAAGTCCCAACCCTGTTTTCAAGGATAGTTCAAATAAATATATATTTTTTTCTTATGTGTCCCTCTTGAAACATTCAGAGACTTTCTCCCATTTAAACACAAAAACTAACTTTTGGTGTCAACTGCTTCCCTTCAAATACGTAAAAATACCCCAACTAATGGGTCTGCATTTAAGCTCATCTCCAAAGTGTTCATTACACCCTCATCTAGATGTTTAGAGAGTCAATCATGTGCATAAATCCCAACCCATCATAATGAAGAGGTATTAGTCATTATGTAAGTGACAAATGGAGGCACATCCATCTCTCTGTTCTCCTCATCTGGAAATGTAATGGAATTTGGGCGGGGGACCTTCATTATATCAGAGCTGGTATGTGTCTGATAATTGCATTGGCAAGCTGGAATTGATGAACTGCCTGCGCAATCATTACAGTATGTTTCCCTTGTTTATATGCTGAATATTAATAACATTTTTAAAAGAGAAGATCTCCAGTGTGCAGTAATATCAGCCAGAATTGCCCTCCTCCCCTACCGGCTAAACAATGCACAGTGTTAAGTAATAGCAAACCCCTGTCACAGTGATTTATTGGTCTGAACAGAGAAATAGAGTGGGAGGAAATACAGCTTTCCATCCATTAATAAACCCACAACATGAATAGGACAATGGGGGCCATTTTCCAGCACAGTGAGCATGAAAAACCCTTTGCAGGAGCAAGGATGAGAGAGAAAACTTTGGAGGACGCTTCATACCTCATCCAAGTTTGGTGCTGACAGGCATCCTCTCACCTCATGCTGCAGCTGCTGAGATACCTATCACAAGGAACAGCCTTTGAGGGCTCATCTACCACCGAGCTGCTGACACGCATCTTGAGGAAGTGGCAGCGTGGTGACACTGCTGACCTTTTATCTCTGACAGATCTTCGAAGCCTCAGACCCTGCCATAGAGGAAGCAAGAATAGAGGCTCTCTTTCTCCTCACTTCATTGCCCCTCGCAATGACTTGGAAGGCTGCTCCCCCTTCTTTTATCTTTTTTGTTCATCTTCCTCAAACACCCTTGCTCAGACATTTAATTTGAAAAGGAACCTGCAGAATCTTCCTGCTTAAAAAAAAAAATCTTATCTGAGAAACAGAATATTTGCCCGCTCAGACAAAAATGCAGGTGGCAGCAGAATTCCATAGAAAAGCTATTTTCCTTTTTACATAAGGGTTTCTTTGGTTTCTGTGAGTGTGTTCCCACACAAATGGCATGAATGTGAGGCTTGCCATTGACTTCATGGGACACAAAACCAAACCCCATTGTAGAAAGGTGTATGAGGGGGAAAGGCCTAACTCCTGGCACACTAGCCATATCAGAGGTCTCATCCTGCAGACCTTAGGCACAAAGCACATTGGTTACTACAAGACTACTTGCAAGAGGAGGTATTGCAGTTCAGGTACTGACTGCGGTAGTGCTTCAGACTGGAGCAGAGCATGGACCACTGAGGAAGTCCCAGCTCCACACCATTTTGAAAATCACCACTCGGAAGTCTGTAAGACACCCACTCCTAGCATATCCAGTTGTAGTGCACTTGGCTCAGACTGCAGTGGTATTTATCTGTGCAAGAGGAATATCAGAAGTCAAGAGGGGGCAGTTACCACGTACACGGAGTGCCTGAGATATTCATGGACTTCAGTGGAAACCATGTATGTTCAGCACTTCTGGAAGTCAGCTGTAGGGGACAGATCTTAAAACTGATGCAAAAAAATTGGTAATTATGAAAACCATTCTTGTAATCCCAGTAGGGTTGAAGTAGTGGTCCAAGAAATATGCGAGAGGGACGAATTCTTGTGGGCGATATCTTTTATTGAACCAACTGTATGGTTGGGATAGACACAGACAAGCTTTTGGGTATCATGGTACCCTTTGTCAGGTCTCTCCTGAGTGAGAGACCAATGCAGTTTTACAAGTTTCATAGATTTCATAGGTTTCATAGCCATTAGGGCTGGAAGGGACCTCGGGAGATCATCGAGTCCAGCCCCCTGCCCAAAGGGCAGGAAGTCAGCTGGGGTCATAGGATCCCAGCAAGGTAAGCATCCAATTCACTCTTGAAGGTGTTCAATGTAAGTTCTGTTCTTCTTAAACATCCTATACCTTTTTCATGTGTTTTGAAAGGTGTATATTGGTTACTGTGATTTATGTTTTACATAATTTTTGATGGATGCCTAATTGCAAAGTGAAAGTGCTACAAATGATAGGTTACTAAATCTAAAAACCATTCGCTCAAAGTCACCACTTGGTCAAAGACAATTAAAAGCATTATCTCAGAAGAGGAGGCACCTTCCTTTTGTAACCAGTTTAGTATGGACACAAACTTAAGATGTTTATAGCTGTGTAAAAGTATGTGAGGCTGTTCTTCTAAGAAGGAGCCATGCTTAAGATGTCTTGCCAGACCAATAAACCAGCTTGTAAAAGTTGACCTTTTTCCCTCTCTCCTTTGAAAAGAGAAAAACTTTTAGTTTTAAACCTACATAAAAAGTCTTAAAATAGTCTTACGGAAAAAACATTTTTCCTAGGCAATTCAAAGGCTTCATTTCATTTTCTAAATATTCAAGAATACACTTAAAATTAGGAAATGTTTTACAGAAAATACTAGAAACTTACACTTCCAATCCAAAATGAAAACCATTGCTGCCCTTCCAATCTTAAAAGGCATAGCTTCTTTAGCAATGTACACACCAGTGGTTCGCAGTCCTTTTGGACTCACAGAATTCCATAGAAAATGCGACTTCTTAGTTTTCACTTGTGTTTTGACTACAGAAAAACAATAGAGCCATTTTTCTGTTACAAAGAACTAAAATTACTATGGATTATTATTTGAAAACTTCTTGGCTTATTGTGTGAATCGTGTTTGTGCACCTAACAGTGTTAACACTGTATAGCACTGGCACCCTGGTTGTGAAGCACTGGTATACAGGCAAATACGTTTAACTATACATAAACCTAAACAGAATAACTATGTGATACTATTGCTATATGAGTAGGAAGATGGTGTTATGTACACATATAGCAATTTTTTTTTAAACTATATTTGGTTACTAACATAACCCATGTATAGGCTTGGCAGAATTTGATTTTTTTTTTTTTAAATTGATAGATTTCACCTGATGCTCACAACCTGTTGGAAAAATATTTCCATCACTAATCACTTCCATTTACATAAAGGAGATGTAAAAAAAAAAAAAAAAAAAAAAAAATCCAGGACAGAGGTAAGAAAATCTACATGCACATGTGTGCACGCACACATCTTTCCAACTCTCCCTCCCACTGCAGCCTGATTGGCACAGCCCTAGCTCCTGTAGTGGCTGCATTGGGGGGGGGGGTGTTGGTCCGAATTCTAGGAGATACTCTTTTGTCAGTGAGGCTGGCTAGTGTCTGCTTGCATAAAGGTATGCTTTATTGATTTATGGATATTTACTTTTTTTTTATATTACTAAACTATCTGCCCCTCACACCTCTAATTCCATGCAATCCTGAGAATCTGAATTGATAAAAATCTAAATAGATGCTTAAAAAATAAACATTGATTTTAGCCATCAAAATAATAAATAAATAAATGAAAATCAAATTCTGCCAACGTTACAAAGAACTACTTATATTAATTGGAGAACTAATTATCTGGCAGTGTGTAAGCAACTCCTTACCAAACTCAAAACACAAGATTTGCCTCTTCAAAGGAAAAAAAGAATATTCTTTGATGAGCATTTACATTTAAAGGCACTCCTTTAAAATCATTTAAATTTAAAAAGAGAATTCTAAGAGCTGAAATGCTTTCCTGTAGGGAAAAAAGGAGTATTGAAACTCACATGGAACAGAATTTCAATTCCTAAGAAACCGTGAGGAACTGAAGCATTACCTCTGTGAGTGAACTGAATAAAATAAAGTTAAAACTGACTTTAAACATATTTTGAAAGTTTTTCACCACACAGACAAAGAGTAATCTTACCATGAAGTTGCAGAATTATAACCCTGCTGCATATGCATTAATAGGTTGCATATTCATGAGCTCAAGATACTACCAAGGGCATTTCAGGAAGATATTGAGCCAAAGAAAAATGACGAAGTTGATATTTGCATCTAGCTAAGCCCCTCAAAGAAATGCTTTCTATATCAGCAGTACTATGGAAGGAGTCAAGATTCCTCTTAACCACTGCACTCTTATGCTCCTAAACTCTTGTGTACTTTTTCATTTCTACTGTAACACACTTTCATACACTCAGCAACTCATCTCAACTTGTTCAACTCATCTCTAAAAGCAAGAAAACAACAACCAGATGGCTAAGAACAAGAAAGCCTTAACGCAACCTCCAGAAGAAACAACAATGCTACTCAATGTTGCTTCTGCAACATGAAAACATCACCAAGACTTCACCACCAATTATGAGAGGAGTTCGCAAAATATTGCCCGAGGGGTAAATTTTAAAGTTTTCAAGCAACCTGTTTAAAGGGATACTACAATATTAATCAACAGGCTCTTCTGTTAAACACCAAGTTATTTAGACTGAATATTCCAAGTAAAAAAAAATTGCTAACCCCTGCAGAGACAGTGGAATTTAATTTGAATTTGAAATTCTTAATGTTCATTAACTTGCCTGTCTCAAGATTGTACCTCAAAAGGCTTCTTTAAAGGGATCAATTGAAAAAATTTCTTCAGTTTTATAGAACTTGGTTCATATCATTTCCTTCTGCCATTTAATGAATTACTGCAATGATCCACGATGAACCATGCGTTTGTTCCACTAAGACAGTGCTCACTACTGAGCTGGGGAGTAATATATTTTGATCTTATCCTACCTAAAGAAGAATGTTTCACACTTCAGAGGCTAGGGTTACCATATTTCCAGTTCCAAAAAAGAGGACACCTATCAGGAAGACACCTCACTCCCCACCCACAGCCCCTGACCCTGCCAGTGCCCCTTACTCCCAGCCTGCAGCCCCCCATCCCTGCTGCTGCCCCTCACTCCTGACCCACAGTCCCTCACACCTCCTCAAGCTCTACTGATGCCCCTCAGTCCGAACCTGCAGCCCCGCAATTCCTGCTGGTGACTCTCACTCCTGATCCACAGACCCCTGGTCCTGCTGGTGCCCCTCACTCCCAACCTGCAGACCCCTGCTCCCCCCAACCCTGCTGGAGGGCGCTCTCAGCTGCCCCCATCCCAACTGGGTTGGAGCACACAGCTCCAATTTACGCAGGCAGCAACGGAGCAAGTCCAGCCCCGGCACGGGCAGGTGTGAAGAGGAGAGGATGCCTGCGGCACCCCCGCCCTGGGCTAGGGCTCCAGCACCAAGCCAGACAGCCTGGCCATGCACACCCCCTTGGGCAGTGTCTCCTGGCCAGCCCAGCCCCACGAGCACTGGCCCTGGTGCCACCAGCCTGGCCACAGAGCTCCCCACTGCCCTCAAAGGGCCCCCCTGTCTCCTTGCTCCACTGGAGGGGCTGATGCCTGCCCCCCAACCCTCTGCCCTAGCCCTGGTGCCTGAACAGTTTTCCCCAGAGCTGGCAGGCACCTGCCCCACTCTACACACCCGTGCCATACACACAGCCCCCCACACAGTCCCCAAGGCCTGGCCCTCCAACCCCCACCTCCCACAGACTTACCTGCATCTAGGTGCCCAAGCTGCTCCCACCCCCTGCCTGACTGCATGCTGGCCACATGGGTGTGCACACGCAGATGCACATGCGCCTGCTACCTCCAGTCGCCCTCCCCCAACTCTCATCAGCAGAGCAGAGCAAAACCCCAGACATTGATTCACATTTAAAAAAACTGCCTGAATGGAGATTGGAGGGTCCAAAAAGAGGACGTGTCCAGAAAAACCAGGATGTATGGTAACCCTAAGGCACAGGCTAGGGGTGTCATCTGGCCCTGAAGGCTGGATGTGCAGGGTGGGGCCAGTCCACGAGCCAGATGAATGTTACATGTGCTGATGTCCTTCTGCCCAAGTCTGCCCTTTCAATCCCTGCCCTGTGACCCATCCAACTCAAGCACTAGAGTTTGTTCAAAGGGCACTAAAGTTGCTTGTTACAGACAATGACCAACTTTCCAAACACAGCTGTTAAAACTCTGCCCTTGGACAAGTACACACATTTTCATGTGCAAGCATGTCAGGCCTCTAAGCACTCATTGTGTGATTTAAGCGCACAGAACTTGGATGTAATCAGAGGCTCCCTGACAATTTGGCTCTGTTTATACCTTTTTAACTTCACAATGTTTTTCATCAGAGTTCCAATTTCCTCCTAAGAAGCAATTTTTTCCTTATCTTACTAAATGTTATCCTCTTCCTCTGGGTAAATAGGGCTTTTATCTAAGGCTTTTAGGCTTAACATTTATCCTCAGTATCCCTTTCGTTTCCATTCTTTTTTTATTCACAGCCCATTCCCAGTTCTAAGGATTTCTCATTACCCCATTATCCTGAGTCTCAACACGGTTCTGGCCCCTTTAGGAATGGCTGATAAATATGTAATGACAGATCATTTTTCCCCTTATTCAGATAATAACCAACACTCATAATTCACTATTCACACACCATTAATTCCTAAATCAATAGTGGCCCTATTAGGATCTCATTTAATATTAAATTAATCCTGTTTTGAGTCCAAAACCAATGCTTTATCTGCCAATAAAAATGTACCCAAAATATAAGGCTTCATAATTAGGAAGCAGAAGAACCTGTAACACACTTCTTAATCCAATAAGAAGGCGTTTAATAATCTGTGGTCACTATATTTGACATATGAACAATCTTTTTTAGTGGTGAATTATCTGGGAAAGGACTGCCTTCATTTTGTGTCTTGGACTACATGGTGACCACCTTTTCAAAAAGCAAACGCAGGACATGTGCTCACTCCCCCACACCCCTTCCCCCACAGTCGGCATGGCCAGAGCAGAGGCAAGCGGAGCCCCTGGGGAGTGGAGGCAGATGCAGGCAGCCCACTATGGGCTCAGGGCTCCCCCTGGGGCCTCCATGGCCCAGCAGGCAGGACCCAGTGGAGAGGCTCGGTGCTGCCATCACCGCTGCCAGGAGCCGTGCCAGCCCTGCTACCATGATGAGCCACTCCCTGACCACCTGGCAGCAGTGAGGGTGGCAGCAAGCGCAGAGTCGTGCTCCTGGCTGCTGCCAGGTGGGCAGGAGGCATTTTGCCACCGCAGCACAGGAGCTGGTGTGGGGCTCCTGGCAATGGCAGCACCAGGCCTCCCCACCCCACTCTGCCTTCCTGCTCCAGGTTCTACCCGCTGATCCGTGGAGGCCCTGGGGGGAGGACAGCAGGGCAGGGAGCCCTGATCCCACGGCGGGCAGCCCACATCTTCCCCTGTCCCGTGCACAAATCTGGGGGGGAGGCCCTGCCATAGTCCCGTCCCCAGGAGTGTGCGTTGCAGTGGGAAGCCACCCCACCAATGCCCACCCAGACCCTGGGCCCCATGCACTGCCCCAGCTGAGCAGCATCCCCAGCCACCAACCCTGCCCCACTCCCTACTTCACCATGAGGGGCATAAATCAGCCCCCCTTGCCCCTTATATTGTCTATGCCCCCTTCCCCCAGAGATTTACCTGCAGGCAGCTGGGGGAGCTGCTCTCCACTGCTGCCCAGCTATATTGCTGGCTGCATGTGTGCACAGGCATGCATGCGACATGGAGCCCCCTGTGTCCCGTTCCCCCCAGTCCTAAGCAGCCCCTTTCTGGCTGAAACTGCCAGCCTGCAAGGGGAAATCCACCGTTTCCAAGGTTTTTCTCCTTCAAAGAATAAAATCGTCATTTTTCCACAGGGAATGGAAAACCCAGATCCCTGCACATGGTACTGGGACCATAGTTAAGTGTCACAGGGATTCCAGGGCAAAATCTGTCCTGGAGTCATTCAGCCCAGGCCTTGATGTTTATATTTCAGGACTGCACACCCAATTAGAGGTGGCTGATCACCCTAGCTAAATCCAGCTTGCTGGTAGCCTCTAATATGCTCCATCCACAAAATGCAGATGGGTACATAAACTTAGGATCCCAAAACTGGAGACACCCAAAAATTTTACAAATTTTAGATCATATCAGCACAGTCAAGAGTACAAGCCAAGTATCTCCACCACCCTTGCACATTGAACCCAGTAGAACATAGTTATCTCTGGTTGATTCCATGAAAGGCTATCAAATCCAGCTTGTGAACTTCCATACAACTTCCTACAACCTTTCACAGTGTACATAGAATGGCTACGAAGCTTTGAGATGCATCACCAGCTTAGATGTCACCCTAGAAGTACACACGCAACTTTAGATTTCTTTTTTTTGGCACAGCAGTGTCCATGTGGGCTTGACACTCCCTACAACCACCACAGTGTGGGGCATAAGGAGCAGGGCAACTACAACCATTATTCAGTTCCTTCGGCATGCAAAACTCTTAGTTAACACTGAAGTGTCAGACATGGAATCTGAGTGAGCACACCTTGAAAAACCACAGTAACTGAAGGGTAACTAACTGTTCTTTCTTTCAATGATTGTCTACACAGATTCCATACAGAAGACCAGCAATTACTTCTCTCAAACTGGAAGGTGAGAAAAAGAGTCTCGTCTGAAAAGAGACTGCAAGACAACTCCACCACAGGTGGTAACCAGTCTGGAAGCCTGAGCTAAGGAGTAATGGGATGTAAATATATGGACAGAATGCACAGCAGTTCCACACGCTACAAATATCATGCTTTTGCCCAAGCAAAGGGAAGATGCAGTTTTAGATCTAGCAGAATGGAATTTAAAGTGACCTGGATGTTCCTTCTGAGCTCTCCAATAGGTCTTCATACAATTCAAAACCTGCTTAGGTAACCTCTGATTGGAAACAGATTGCCCTCTGACTCTTTCTGCAAAAGCCACAATCTAGGAAAGGAGAGCAAAGACTTCATCCTGCTTGAAAGGGCAATACCCTCACCACCTCTAGGACTTCCCATGTGGGTTTAGATTTCTCCCTCTCCCCTAATGGAAGTATCTTAGCCAACAGGCAAAGGAAGCTTATAAACTAATTCTGACAACACGGACACCTAGGAGAGCTCCTGTCATACAGGTAAGAAGCTACATAAAAAGCTGCATACATCTGAAATTAGGCAACATACACAGAGCACCATTAGTGTCTGCCACCCTTACCTGTCTCACAAACCCAGGTGCTAAGCAGGAGTCAAGTGGCAGCTGAAGATACCTCTCCTTTGATCTCCTCAGCTATAAGGGACATGAGGGCCCACAGGACAGATACAGCCACAATAGAAGCTGCTCTTCAAAGAAAATGTGATCTCATGTACCCCAGAGACAGAAGCTAGAGAAACAATAGTCTGAGGAAGAAGTTAGATGTGCTTCTCAGGTAGGAGGGAGACCCTCCCACTCCTTTGTCCTTATCCCCTTAGAGATTCGGGAGCTGATGAATATTGGAAATCATTCTGGTAAAACTTGATTATGCTTTAAGAATGATACAATAATGAACTGCTTTCTCCCTCCTAGGTCCGCCCCCCCCTCCACCATTCACACAGAGAAATGGCATGGGAAATTAGACGGCTCTAATTAATGACTCAATAAATGGAGATTGATGGAAAAGGTTAATACTGTACCTCATTCCAGCTTTATTAATACAAATCTTGGCTTCTAGAAATCGATTACTATTGTACTTGTGACCAAATTATAAATGTCTTATAGGCAGCAACCGACATCCAAATTAAATTCTAAGACTATATGTACAGCTCTTTGGTTTAAAGAAAACATGCACACGAACTACACCATGTAGTGCCATGTGGTACATTTTAATTCACTGCACTGGTTCAGAAAAACCAAAAGAACCCAGACGTAGGCTTTATTTTCACTAAAAAAAACCCCAAAGAAAAACAAAAACACACAACAACAACATTTTTTAAGGTACAAAATGCTTTTAAACTTAGAAGAAGGAACAACGAGCTGAAGTTAGTACTTGTCAGTGGAAACAGCTCACAGAGAATACCTCAGGCAGGCAAGGTTCTTTGCGTGAATCTGGTGTCTTTTATTAGACCAACTTAAATAATTGGAAAACAATTATTAAGCAAGCTTTCAGGTTCAAAAACCCTTCGTCAGGCTGAAGAAGTTTCAGCAGTTGGTATGTGCTCTTCCTGGATGGAATGAAAAGCAAAGAAACCAGAGGCTGGGCTGGCACGCATGCAAGACAGGCAGTCAGTGAAGATGTAGATTGAGGAGTCAATGGGTGAGAGACAAGCTGGGTGAGGGAGAGAAGAGAGGTTAATAGTGGAGAGGTACCTGGGGAGTCAGATGTCAGGCAGCTTATAATGTGTCATAAATCCAGTGTCTATATTTAGTCCATGATTTTCTGTATCCAGGAGGTTGAGGAAGTGGAGTTCATAGGCTCGTCTCTGGGAAGTGTTTTGTAAGTTTCCTTTGAGGATCAGGACTGAGAGATTGGCGAGAGAGCGGTTTTCTTGTGAGAAATGGGCCCCTACCGGTAATTGGGTATTCCTGTCTTCCATAGATTTCCAGTGTGCGTTCATTCTGGTGCGCAGTTGTTGTTTAGTCTCTCCTGTGTATTTTCCATCAGGGCATTTGGTGCATTGGATGAGATATATGACATTTCTGGAGGTGCAGCTCTAAGATCCAGGAATGCTGATGGCTTTGATGTGGGGTGTAGTAATTGTGGGGGTGGTGGAGATGTGTTGGCAGGTTTTGCATTTCTTGTCATGGCATGGTCCGGATCAATTCGGTGTGTTGTGGGCTTGAGGAAAAAGTTTGCTTCTAGTGATGAGGTTAGCCAGGTTCAGTGCTTGTTTGACGGCTAGGATGGGTGGCTCTGGGAAGATCTATTTTAGAGTAGTTAAAGATCTTCCCAGAGCCACCCATCCTAGCCATCAAACAAGCACCGAACCTCACTAACCTCACCACCAGAAGCAAAATTCCTCAAGCCCACAACACACCAAAAGGATCCGGACCATGCCATGACAAGAAATGCAAAACCTGCCAACACATCTCCACCACCCCCACAATTACTACACCCCACATCAAAGCCATCAGCATTCCTGGATCTTAGAGCTGCACCTCCAGAAATGTCATATATCTCATCCAATGCACCAAATGCCCTGATGGAAAATACACAGGAGAGACTAAACAACAACTGCGCACCAGAATGAACGCACACTGGAAATCTATGGAAGACAGGAATACCCAATTACCGGTAGGGGCCCATTTCTCACAAGAAAACCGCTCTCTCGCCAATCTCTCAGTCCTGATCCTCAAAGGAAACTTACAAAACACTTCCCAGAGACGAGCCTATGAACTCCACTTCCTCAACCTCCTGGATACAGAAAATCATGGACTAAATATAGACACTGGATTTATGACACATTATAAGCTGCCTGACATCTGACTCCCCAGGTACCTCTCCACTATTAACCTCTCTTCTCTCCCTCACCCAGCTTGTCTCTCACCCATTGACTCCTCAATCTACATCTTCACTGACTACCTGTCTTGCATGCAGACCAGCCCAGCCTCTGGCTTCTTTGCTTTTCATTCCATCCAAGAAGAGCACCTGCCAACTGCTGAAACTTCCTTAGCCTGACGAAGGGTTTTTGAACCTGAAAGCTTGCTTAATAATTGTTTTCCAATTACTTAAGTTGGTCTAATAAAAGATATCAGATTCACGCAAAGAACTTTGTCTGCCTATGCCCTTAGACCAACACTGCTACAACCTACACCCCGGTAACAGAAAATACCTCATGGTTTTTTGCTTCTAACTGCACCCTCGCCAGTGTACAAGCTCCTGCATAGTAGTTCTGGGCCGTGTTGCTGGGATGCCAAAGGATCTGGGCACTTTCTTGCCCAGGCCCAAGCAGAAGCCACAGCTACATAGGTGTTTCTACCCTAAACTCTTCAGTCCAGTGCAGTGTAGTTTAAAGCTAGTTCAAGTAGTAGAGGGGTAAATTGGCAGAAGAAATTAGCCCGTGTGGGGCCTTTACTTCCACGGCTTGCCTGCTTCCAGCCCCCACTTTATTGCAGGTATTTCTGCTTTGCACTACTGTGTAGACATAACTTGTGGGCACAGGTGACTGGTAGGGAAGGCACAGGGGGGCACGTGCCCCCCCCCCCCCGAGATTGGCCCCCGATTTGGCACCACTCAGGATAGGGCAGTTTTTTTGCTGCACAGACCGGTGGCATGTGTGGGGCTGGGGGAACACTAAGCTGTGACACAGAAATATAGGAGTAGGCTTTTGGCCCACCCACAAATTGTGCCCCTCCAGACTCAGGAGGAACCAATCACCCCTGCTTGTGAGTCCCGAAAATCTCTCCCCATTGTATGGAAAGCACGTGGATACCTCCTTGGATTTATGCTGCCTGCACCATTTTCTTGGTTGGGCAAACAAGTCAAGGGGAGGCAAATCATACCCAAGCGACCCCTGTGGCCCTGGAATCAATCCAGTCCTCAAGCCACAGTGTTTAGGCATGCATAGCCATGCTGCATGCCATGAGCCTTCCACCTTCTGCATATTCAGTATCTGCCAATCAAGAGACCCAGGAGCCCCAGCAAAACTTGATGCCATCATCTGTGGGACGATTTATTGCTTTGTACCTGACATCAGTAGAAAGGAAACATCATCAGGTTCACCGAGGCCTGACCCTTAGAAAAGAAAACATCATCACAGTGATTAAAGGATTGAGTCACTTTTCAGCATCTGACAAGTAACTCTGCTGGCAGGTGAATTCTCCAAAACCCAGGACTCTACTTTTCAAATCAAAGTAAAGTAAACCACAGAACCCCTTCCCTCGCAAACCATGAAAGTTTCCCAGAAAAGTGTTCTAGCTACTCCCTGTTGTCACATACCTAGTTATGAGACATTTCAGGAGGAGGAACCTGCAACCATACACTCACAGGCTTTCATGCTCCCATGTATCCAGCTAAGTCAAGTCAGGTCTGGTCAAGTGCTCTGATGATCGGCAGGAGGCACTGCTCCCTCCACGTCAATAGTGGATGTACCCATTAAAATGAGAAGCAATGGGCAATGGAGTAGGAATCATTCCAACCATTTTAAGCCCTTCAAATGGAGACAGTTAGGACTATGTATCCCACAGGTTGTTGCTTCATTGACACTATCTGACCCCACCATATCTTCAGATGCTCACCCTAAGCTACCAGCAAGTACCCCCCAGACAACGCCAACAATGCCAAAAGTAACAATAGCTTTTAAAAAAAAATTAGAATAGCTCATGATTCCCATTGCAAGAAGATGGAACAAGTCTGAGCAGCTATTCTGCACCCCTTTCCAAATAAAGACTCAGAGACCCCTACAAGACAAAGGCTTAGCAACAACAGCCCTCTGTATTCATGTAGCTTGCTTCATCCCAGAAGTCAGTATGAGCCACTAACATGAACAAAGGGCCACCAGCTCCATCTTGCCAACAGGGAAAAAGAAGGGGCAGGGGTTGTATTTGTAAACAGAAACACTTTAGGCAACAAAAAGGCAGACACATGACCCGCCACCAGATGCACTTGAAGAGCTGTTGTCCAAGAACCAGAGTTAAATGTGACACAGGATCTACACCATTATACAATTCAAGTGGTAGGATGATTCCTAGAAATGGACAGTTAAGGGATCCAGCATATCTCCTCCATTTCCAGTACCCAGCCAGAATAGTCCACCCCAAAGCTGCCAAGATTAAACCACCAGATTCCTTGATAATTTTTGGAAATGGATCTGCCGATTGGAAAAGAGGATTCTGTTTTGAACTGACAGCATCTTGGGTGTGAAGGCAGAATACTTTTCCGTGGTGGAGGATGTGCCAATCATAGGATATAGTCCAGGGGTGGGCAAAATACAGCCCGTGGGCTGGATCCAGCCTGTAGAGGTGCTTTGTCCGGCCTGCAGTGCATCTCTTGGTCCTGCCTGGCCCAGGCACTGTCCAGCTCTGGTGTGTCCTGCAACCCCCTGCGCATGTAGTGAGGCTGGGGTGGCTCCACAGTTGGACTGCCTTTCTAGGCAGACCAGGCTGCAGCAGCTTCTTCTGACTGCTGCAGGTGCTGGTCCCAGCCCTGTGGTACCAATGGGGACCCTTGCCACAGCCCCGACCCAGCACACCTCATGCCTGCTCCAGACTCACTTGTTTAAGATAAACAGCAGTGGTAGCAGCACCAGCTGGGCAGAAACTTTTACTCAGTACCGGGGAAAAGCAGCCCCTCCCCCTCTCCACTGCCCAGCACTCCCTGCTACAGCCACCTGGAGCCTGCACCTGGGCTGCTCTGCAGCTTGGTCGCCATCACCATCATCTCTGGGATGCTCCCGGGGCAGCAAAGGCAGCGCAGAGGAGCTGCAGGACAGCCCATCACAGGCTCCAGGTAGCTGTAGCAGGAAGCACCAGGCAGCAGCAAGGGGGAGGAGCTGCTTTTCCCCCATGCTGAGCAACAGTTTCTGCTCAGCCAGGGCTGTTGAGCATGAGCAGCGAGTCCAGAGCACGTGCAGGTACCCCAGGTCTGGCCTATGGCACAGGTCCCCACAAGTATCATGGGGCTGGGGCCAGCAGCAGATGGAAGATGTCACCACCTGGTCTGCCTAGAAAGGCAGTCCAGCCCCAGAGCCACCCCAACCCCGCTGCATGCCCAGGGTCAGCAGGATGCACCATAGGCAAGCAGTGCAGAGCAGGCTGGGGTCAGGGCTACGGTGTGGATTTCAGGCAGTCTGCTTCTGCCCAGGTGAGTCCAGAGTGGGTGTGGGGCAGGGCTGGGGCTGCACGCTGTTCATGGCAGTGGGGAGGTGCCGCAGGGTGCACAGACTCCAGGCTTTTGCAGGGTAGGGGCAGGTGCTGACCAGCTCAAAGGGGCATGTGTGGGGGGCTCCCATGCACACCCCACCATACCCACAAACCCTCCCCCTGCAAACCTCACAACCACACCCTCCTCCACACACAATCATACACCCCACAAACACTGCACCCACCCACCCTCCCACAAACCCCACACCCACCACACCTACATGCACCCCCCACTGCTACACACACACAGCCGACCACACACATGCACCCACACCCTCCCATGCACACCCCCAGCTACCTTCCCTCTCCACAAACCCCGTACCCACCCACCCATCCCCACAACCCCCCCACCAACCACCCACATCCACTCACCCACCCACACCCTACATACATACACATCCATGCACACCCATCCACATCCCCCCACAAACCCCATACCCACCCACCCATACCTCCCACACTCCTCTACACCCTCTGCAATATATAGGAGTAAGACTTCATTTTGAACAATTATGCCATCACCTCTATATATGCAATGCAAACACACACAAATCAGGAGAAAAATATTTTTTTAAAATAAAATTAAAATATGTTATTGTGGATTTTTTATTTTTAGCATGCAATTTATTGGGTTTTTTCCCAGTTCCAAGATGGGAACCCCCCTTCCCAAACAGGGTACTTCTGGGGGCAAGGAGAGGGATTTCTGGTGGCAAAGGTCAGGGGCTGGGGGGGCAGGACTTCTGGTCCCAATATGGCAACCAGGGGATGGGGCACATGTCAAGAGGTGGGGCTATCCTTGTGGCCCTCAACAGCTTGCCAAAACTCATTAAGCGGCCCTCCAGCTGAAATAATTGCCTGCCCTGGTACAGTCAATACAAACGTGCCTTAGTGGGGATTTTTAACTCAAACAGCCACAAAGCCAGACAACCATTGACAAAGGGCCACCAGCTCTGTGCTCCATAGTTCTTGTCAACAGGGAAAAAGAAGGGCAAGGGTTATATATTTAGACAACTGAAGCCTTCTTGTTCAACCCACTTGAGCAGTGAAGTGAACCAGCTAGCTGCCTAGTGAAAACTAGGGACCAGCTACCCACCTTCTAACTCAGCTGGAAAATGCCATTTTCTGTCTTCATGCTCCCAAATTGGCTGCGCCGGGCTGGGCAGTGGGTGGGTGCATGCATGCGTGCATTTGGGGAGAGGAGTCACCAGAATTCCCATACTGGATCAGATCTATGATCCACCCAGTTCAGTAACAAGCAGTGCCCAGCACCAGGTCATTCAGCGGAAAGTATGAGAATCTAAGGTGGACAGGCAGACATATGGCAACCAGCTGTCAAAGAAGGCCTCATCTTATTCCTGCCTAACTAGACTTTAGCTTAAATGCTGAAGTCCAATGTCTTACCCAGTCCCCAGTCACAGAAGAGCCAGGCTAGCTCAAATGACTTAATGAAACCTGTGGGAGTTGTGGCTTCTTTTTGAGCTTTGGGATATGAACAAACCAAAGGCCCTGGACAGGTGAGATCAGCTCCTCAAAAAAGGTCAACAAAGCTCATGCTCGGGAAGGAAGCAGATTTCCCCAGTCCCAGCAGTGACCAGTCCAAACACCATGTGTTCAGGCAAAACCCCAGCTTCCTAAACACCATGCAAGCCTATTCTCTGGGTAACTTATTTGGTAAACATTGGAGAATGTAATGTTATGCACGAAGAACAGAACAGGGGAGAATGGGTGCACTTGGGAACAAAATGCAACAGGATGTGTTATCACTGAAACAGATTCCTCCATCTGTAGAACAAAGGTGGTCCCAGATGTCAGCTCCTTTCCTGGTCCCACAGATCTATGGAGCATGGAGCTGTGACAGCTTTCCCTGGGCATGGAGCTGTCTGATGCTTTTGTCATTCCACCTTTTCTGTATTAAATCAACACGAGCCCTAGAGAATGTATTTGATTCCCCTCCCAGCACACATACCTTTAGACTGTATATTTCTTCATTTTCCTTCCTTTCAAATCAGTGCGAAAAAGCTTGTGTAAACTCCACGTGGCAACATGGTCTAGTGGCTTTAAAACAAAGGTACTGGGAGTTAGTTACATGCTGGCAGGGGAATGTGGTCCAGTGGTCAGAACAGGCAACAGAAGTCAGGGCTCCTGAGGTCTGCTGCCTGGCTCTGGCAAGACATCTCATCCCTGTGCCTCAATAGGCAAAATGGAGATAATTATAATCTGTACCTCGTGGAACACATTTGGTAGTGTCCACTGTAAACCCCAGGTCTTTTTCTACACAGCTGGTGCTTAGCCAGTTGGTCCCCAGCCTGTACTGGTGCATGGGATTGTTCTGTCCTACGTACAAGACTTTGTGCTTGTCCTTATTGAACTTCATGAGATTTCTTTTGGCCCAATCCTCTAATTTATCAAAGCCTCTGAATCCTAGCCCTACCATCCAATGTATCTACTCCCTCTACTCCCGCCCCCATCTTGGTGTCCTCTGAAAACTGCTGAGGGTGCACTCCATCCCATCTTCCAGATCACTAATGAAGATATTCATCAATGAATTCATCAGTAAATGTGGGTCTCGGGTTTGGTTCGGCACTCAGCTGAGAACCTGGAACATACTAGTTGTTCCCATTTGGACCCAGACCCATCAGGGTCCAGTGTGTGCTCCTAAACAGCCTTCTCTCTTATAGAAATGTATCTCTACTCTGGCCACCAAATATACATCAGGGAAAACATAACACCTTCTAAGGGGCACAAAACCCACCCACAGATGATACAACAAAGAAGGTATAGGGGCACAGGGGTGTGGTCCTGTCTGCTCTGAACAGGCCAAAACACTCCCTGACTGCAGGATGGTGGTAGGACGTGCAGTTTCCATCTTGTCCTGTACAAAGATTTCTTTGGTAATGGTGGGAGGAGCAGATGCTCAGACAGGTCCAGAGCAGAGCCCTATGGGAGTCTGGGGCCTGAACCACCTAGAGAGAAGCTGGCAGAGGAGGGACACCCAGAAAGATCCACCAGTGAGCAGCTGCTCCCATCACTTTCCCCTTGGAGGTAGCCCCTTGATGAGATTAAATGCAGCCCTGAGGCCACAACAGCATCCTACCAGCCATTCTGTAGCCTCAGGACAGGGGGTTCCTTTCCGCTACAGACCCACAGCTCAGCACTTGTTCTGTGCACTGGCGAGAGCACTGGCCTGGGGGCAGCAGAACTTGAAGGAGAGACCTGCTGTTGTAGGACATTCAGTGGAGAGCAGAACTGCAAAACCCATTCCCCACCACAGTGCTGAGAAGAAACAAAGAAAGCAAGGTCCTGAACATTTGTGATCACAAACAGCTCCAGAGGATTAGCATGTGCTTCCTTGCCTCAGCTGCAGCTTGACTGAGTCCATCCTGCTCAGCAACATGCCTGCGTGCTTTCAGATGCATGGAATATTCTACCGAGGTGTTGAGGGGCGCTGTTCAATTGCTGTCCTGTTCTACCCTAGAGGTGGCTGCACCTCACTGGACATCAGGGTATTCCTATAAGCCATTGCAGGTATTTTTGCCGTGACATGAATGACAGGTAGAAAAGGACAATCCCGTGGACCCTTTCAAATAAACAGGTGCCAGCAAACACAGGATTGGCCTTGAGGGCCTGAGAAGTCCTGACCTGTGCCACGTTCCTACCAGTCTGTAAAGCGCTCTGTAAGGGCAAGTAACTACGCGATCCTTTACCATGTAATTTATCTAATGGCTTAGCTGCTGCCTGTGTTAGGTCTAATTCTTGCCACGTCCTCTCAACTTACCCTCCAGGGTATCACACCCTTGGCCATGCCTGTTTCAGTGAGGTGCCGTATCTCTTCCCCAGCAGCAGACATGAGAGGTTCTGAATAAATGAACGTTTGATTTAGGAATCTCTGAAGGCACCACGCCACCTGAGCGAGCACCCAGGCAGACAGCACTGCTGACGCTTCACTAAACAAAGCTATTTGCATCTGCATTAGTTCATGCTTAATTACCTGCAAAGCACCAGGGGGAGAAAGCAACTGCAGACAGAGACTGCAGGGCAAGGGGATGAATGCTTGTTCTCTTCTGTTCTGTGGGTTTGGGCTTAAAGCACCCCATTCTACGTCAAGGAGTGAAAGACAGTCAGCAAGAGGCCTGAAACCATCATCTCCATGTAAAGGTAAGCACTGGACAAATACGTCGGGTCTCCCCAGCACCTGCTCTACCAGAGGATAATGGCTCATCACTGCTATCAACCAGTGGGTCCACTTCTTGAGCTCACGGGGTAAAGGGCTGCAGGGCCATGCTGAAGATCTGTGTTTGGGATTCATCCCCAAGGGATCCTGAGTTGAGGCACAATAGTCTCCCCTGCCATTAATCCAAAGGTGAAGCAGGACGTTCACTGAACAAATCTCCCCCCTCAGATGGCCCTGCTCCTTTGTGTTTAAAGGGCATTCAATGTGTCCCTGCCTGGCAGTCACTGCTACTTTTGAAAGGAAGCAGGAATTTGTCTCCAACACCTTTCTGATCGACCACATGGGCTTCCCAAGTTTGCCATCAGCCATCTCCAGACCCAGACTCTGCTCTTTATCAGGGCACACCAGACAGCTACACTGGGCAGCTGACAGCAGAGGTGAAGGGACCAAAATTACAAGATTATCTTACATGTCATGGTCCATAAATAGCCTGAGGCTCCTTTTCTTTTCCCTGTTGTGTGTCACGGGGGTGCATGCTGGTCATGCTTCCAAGCACTTTTTGGAACCACAAAGGCTAGAAATGCATTTCTCAGTGAATGAGAAGGCTCCCAGGTACCCATGTGACTCCAGGAAGTGGAGATTTAAGATAACAGTCCAATAGCACAAAACGTGCAATAAAAAGTCATGACAGCAAGCAACATTATCATCCTCGCAGACATCTGTTCCCATAGTCGCCTTTTGTCCCCCAGCACTATTCTCAGCCTCAGCGCTCGCACCCTGACCTAAAAGGGTCCCTCTTCCCAAGGTGTTCCTCTAGCCCAGGAGGTCAAACTCACCTCGCCCCATGGGCTGAATGAGTGGTGGGAGACAGGTCCATGGGTCAGATTAACAGTACAGGGCTAAGCCAGTGGGCTGGATTGGGGCCCACAGACCCTCCTGCGTGCTGAACTCAGCATTTGCAGTGCCTGCTCCAGCTGGTCCAGGACTGTCTCACATATTGCCCCATCCAGCCAGTCCAGGACTGCATCACATGCAGCACCTGCCCCAGACTAGCTGAGTGGATGCTGAATGAAGTGGGCATCTTGGACTGGCCAGAGCAGGCACTGCATGTGGTGTGCCTCCTGGACCTGGGTACCACGTGCAGCTCATGTCCTGGACCAGCACTGCAGTCCTGACCTGGGTGAAGTGGGTGCCACAGGCACTGGATCCAGGTGAAAGGGGGCCAGTACTGGACTGACCCCATGTGGGTGTCACATGCAATGAGGGTCCTGGAGCAGGCACTGCATGTGGTCCAAGTCCCAGAGTGTCCAGGGTGGATGCCACATGTGGCTCATGTTCCAGGCCTGTGCATGCCACATGTGGGTCAACATGAAACCCAGGGGCAGCACCAGGGACCGTATTATGGGGCTCAAAAGGCCATCTATCTTTGACACCCTGCTCTAGTCCAAGAGACTGCCAGGAGGAAGAGGTAAACATGGATGTGCAGCATAGTTCTGTACAATGACGGGACTAATAACTGCAGCCCTCTCTGGAGGGAACAAAAACCACCCGTCATGATGGGAACAGAAGGATGATGGATAGAGTTAAATGGAGTGATAGAAAATGTCGTCAGAGTATCAGGAAAACAACCTCCTGCTGCGATCTGGCAGGCTGCAGAGCTGCTCCCTGCTGTGAGGGGTGGGGCCCATCACCTGCACCATTTAAAATTAAATCAGGCAAGGCCTCAAAATGAGTGCATAGCTTGGAAAACTTCTGCTTTGGCAGGAGATGCCTCAAAGTGCCAGGCCTCCCCTCATCGCAGTTTTCACAGAACCTCATGCTATCTTTGGACATCAGGACATGTCCAGAGGCTGCAGCAGCAGCTTTCCAGACCCACTCCTGCATAGGCTTCTGGGACACAGGCACTTATACGGAAAGAAAAATCAAGAGTGGGCATCAATTTGACTGATATCAGGTGACTGCCACTTGGGCTGAGCCAGGAGACTGAGGCCTGGGACCCATTTGCCCATCTATAGCAGGGAGGTTGGCTTTGTGCCCACTAGATGCTCAGCCTGGGCAGGGCCTGCAGTACAACAGATGAGCCTCAAGAAGGAGCCTATGAGATGCTGTGCTATCAGGAAAGAGAAGGGTACTCAAAGGCTGAGGAAGCCAAGCCACTGACAACCATGGCCATACCCCACTACAGAGACCCCTCATGAATACCCCTCTTCTTGCCACACATTCTGCCCAGCTCAGGGTGCGGGGCATCCCGATTGGTTGGGATCTGTACTTCCCACCCCCCGGATGTGGAAGAAACTCTACTACGAAGCCAAGTGATGTAGGTCTCACACCACAGATAAAAGGCCGAGAGCAAACAGAGCTTTTGCCTTTGCCATCACAAGCTCTGAATCTATCACAGCACCCTTGACTCTTCTCTTCTGCCCTTGTCTACTGCATTAGCAGTTAAGGCGGATTTTGAAAACACTGCTGCTCCATCCAACCTTCCCTGCCAAGCACTGTCAACCTTTCTCAGTTCTCCCATGCAGCACTAACCCACCTCATCTGGGAATCTCAGCTTTTACCACTATTGGCTAGAGGTATAGCCCACTTGGACATCTCCCAACACCACCCAGTTCTCACAGTGCAAGCCTATGTTTCTGGGGCTTAGAAATGCAATGCAGTCACGAGAAAGTATAAGAGGAGAAAATGGGAGAAGAACCTGGGGCAGTTTCATCTCTGCTTCTACCAGCTTCCGTCCCCTGGGGATACAAGTGGGACCCTTGCACCTTGGAATTTCCCATTATAGCATGGCACCAGGCCATATGGTAGTGCACTGTAGGTAGCACCATTTCCTGCCCCACACAGCCAGACTGGACCCAACTTCCAGCTCCAGCTGAAAGCCCAAGAGATTCAGCTCTCAGAGCTCCCACTGCAGTCACTCAACAACAAAATCAGTGCTGTCTCCTAATAGTGGCTCCATCCCACTCAGCAGGTGCGCGCTTTCAAAGAGGAGAGGGAGCACTTAAGTGCCACACTCCTCTGCCTCCAGCTTATTGTGAAGAATGACATTTATAGCACCAATACAATATAGGGGAGAATGTCACGGTGCTTAATTGCTGCTCCTTCTGTGATGTTTTAATATGTCAAAACCCAGCTGTGTGTTTCCATCGGCCCCACACACAGAGATGCAGCTATAGTAACACCCTCTAGCACATATAGCTCTGTGCCATTCTAAGTGCTATTCAAAGACTAGTTAAATTTAGCCTCACCTGGAAGGTCAAGATCAATCATCACCCCTGTTTTATATATAGGTAAAATAAGGCAGAAAGGTTAACTTGACCACAGCTATGCTGAGTTCAGTTCAGACTTGAGAGGGGAAGCCAGTAATTCCTGGTTTGTACTTTCATGTCCAGCTCTCAAGACTCTCTCTGCCTTCTGTACCACCCCAAGGCTCTTCAAAACTTCCCTCTTCCTCCCCTAAACCTTGGTGACACGAAGCACCTTGCAGATATGCCTGCATTGCATAGACACGTGAACTACACAGCTGCAGCGATAGAGAGAAGTGCTGCTGCAGTCAGGCACTTGGGTATCCAAAGGGAGCAGAACGTTTTTCAGAGTCTTCATTGTATTTCTCAGCTCACTGGGATACAGGCATTTCCAATACACAGACCACACACTGCTGCCACAGAACACTTGGCACTTCTCCTGTCCCTGGACCAAGTGTGAAATGGTCAGGAGCAGAGGAGGCAGAACGACCAGAACACAGACAATGTCCACAGTACTCGACTTAAAGGTATCCCTGAGGGTTAACAACACTTGTTTCCAGCAGGCTTTGTGATTTGAATGCATTTAGGCAAAGCCAACAATGGGAGCCTTTTACGTCTGTTGGCTGGAGGTGGGCTCAGAAGGGAAGAACCAGCGTGCTTGCACAAATAACTGGGAGGATTAGTAAAAATGCCAAAGAGGAGGAGTGCAGAGGCGTGTGGGAGAACTGGATTTAGGGAGTTAAACAGAGCAAGAAGCCTTGCGCTCAGTGGGAAATGTCAGCCCCGGGCTCACCTTTAGCATGTTTGCAAACTGTAATAAATGAAGGGGAATAGGAACAAGGACTGGATTTCCAATCTCACTCCTACTAGGGCAAGTCAGGAGAGGCCCCTTGAGAACACTGGAGCTGCAGCTCGCCTCAGCTAAGAAAATATACACCTTTGCTAATATACACCTTTGCCTGCGCAGCACCTGCACAAAACAGGGCTCATGCATTTGCTGGCAAATTCAGAGTCTGCAGGATAGCAGAGTCATCAGATAATTAAGTGACACTGCGGGAACCCCTGTCTCCCCAGTTTGTTCTGCTGTAATGTTTCCAGGCAGCCAGTTTGCACTGGTGTTAGCAGCACAGATTTCCTCACTCAGGCAAGCCCTTGTTGTGGATTCACAATGGCAAGAGCAGCTGCTGTTTCCGCTCAGCCTGCAGGGAAGTCCCAAGGACAGATGCCCAGCCACAGGTGCACACAGATGTCAGGCTCAGGTATGGGATGCAGTGGAAGGAGAAAAGAGGTTATAGGGGAAGAGGAGGCCTAATTTCAAAGCACAAGGATCCCCAACAACAGCAAAATAGGATGCAGGAGATCCTACGCTTTGGTTTAACAGCCATGAGTGTGGCCTCCTCACCTTGCCATGACATAGAAAAAATTGCCTGAAAAATTGCCTGAAAAATCTTGCCTGTCACCAGTGGAGTTTGACAGGAGTCCAGCACAGACATGACAGGCCCCACAAAGGATATGTTAACAGGGTTCAATGCAGCATAGTGCAGAGGGACCCAGCCTAGCTGTGTACACAATACAGGGCACTAGCCCAGGTAGACTGTGATGTCAGCTCAGCTCTAATGACTGCAACACCCATGCTAGTCTGGGCATCTCTGCCCAGCCATGTAGCATGGAGCAGACATACATACCCACCAGGCGCTGAAACTTTGGCCTGCTTCACCTCTCACACCAACAGCAGTTTTGTTGTCACAAAGCACCCTCTGGTGCCACCCAGAGATACTGCACAGCCCACAAGCTAGGAGCTAAAGTGAAGCTGAAACAGAGGCTATGAAGGAAGCAGTAGATATAGAGGAGAGTCCACTGCACACGATTCTTTCCCTAACCCCTGAACAAAACCCTGGAGGAAAACATGCACCATTTTGACCTGCCCTGAAAAATGCTCCAAACCTACCAGCTGGAAAGCAGCGTGAACAAAAAAAAAAAAAAAAAATCAACACCACAAAACATACAACAGCCAGAGCACTTCAGTAGGGCACCATAATTTTTATGTGCAAGAAGTGGAGTGGGTGTCCCAAGTCCACCCCTGGATCAAGCTATGCAAAAGGCTCTTCTCTGCAGTGGGCTGACCCCAAACTCAAGATCCAGAAAGGGAGGATGGTCTTGTGAAAAACCAGTTACGTACCCCTGCCCCCACAAGCCCCGCACTCTGTCCTAGACAAGGTTGGCAGGGCTGGCTGTACTGTAGAACTGTAAACACTGAGCCCTGCTATAGGAGATGCAGCTTAAACCAGAAAAAGGTGCAAAGGACTCTGCCAGGATAACCACATTTCTATGAGGGCTCTTGGTGGTAAAGAAGTTTGGCGTGTGCACGTGCGCGCGCACACACACACACACACACACTTCCCTAACTGACATGACTATGCAAGCAAAAATCCTAGCACAGAGCTGGCCACAGGCAAGAAATCTCAGATGCCCTGGTCTAAGGCTTCAGTCACAAGATGATTTTCTTGCTCCATCAAGGATTTTCCTCTTTTCGTCCCACAGATCATGAACCTGCCAGAGCCCAAGTAAGCAAGTTCAGTGACTTATAAAAGTAGCAGACAACCATGGAGTGAAGGAATCCTGGTCCAGACTCTGCCACTTGTCTACTCTGTGACCTTAGGGAAGCCATTTATTGCTGAATTTTGCCTATATCTACCAACTTCTCTTTTGGGTTGCCCAAACAGCAGCTCCAGGTGATGCCAATGGGAGATGCTGGCACTTGGCACCTCTAAAAGATCAGACTTCAGCCGAGAGGCAAACAAGCCTGCAGCTACTTTGAAAGCACTGGCCAACTAGAAGCAACACTGCTTATTCCTTGGCATGCAGAGCTTTGAGAGCCATAGACTGACTGCGCTATGGAGGCTCTTGTACCCAAGATATTTATTCCTTTAGGAAAGATAGATAGTGGTCATAATCCAGCCCTGAATTCTCACCAGATAGAGTAGGTGAGATACTGATAATCAGAGAAAAAGCTTTCCAAACCAAGTGGGAAATGAGACTGAAAAGCCATCATGCTGCCCTATCTAGCATAGCCCACCTCTTCCCCTTCACCAGCAGAATAAGACCTAGGTACCACTGGTGGTGTCAGCAATCCAGGTCTGAATCCTAGGTTTTGATCTCTCTCAGGAAAGCCTTAAATAACTACTAGAGTTTGTGGAAGAGAAAACCCGCACCCCAAAGTTACCTTCAACATCACAAGCCTTCGAGCACAGCTCCAGGCCCTTACTGCTGTCACATGGGGCTGAGATAAGGCAACACTCTCTGTAATTAAACCAATACATTTCAAATGACTAAAAGAACATACCATTTCACTCAGTTAACTTGTGGAGCTCCCTGCCACAGAATACTGTTTAGACAAAACTTGGGTGGAATTTAAGTAAAACAAGGTCTGGGCATAAGTAGGGCTCTCGGCTGTACTGAACAGGATGCAAAAACCCTGCATTTCAGTGTATGCAGAGCCCAGTCCTGCAAGGTCTTGACACTGGAAGTTCTGCACAGAGGGCTTGCAGGCTTGGACACCAACTCATCACCAGCTGGAGAACAATGAGGGCCAAGCAGCAGGTCTGAGAGAGGCAAACTGTCCTTGACTCACAGGCCTAGGTAATGATTAAAACTAACCAAGTCTGATTTTAGATGATGACTTAAGACTGGTTAAACTATGAAACATCCAGAGATATCTACTGAACTCATGGCAAAGTCTGAATGTGGCCCTTGCTTTATAGGTATAAAGTTCCAGGAAAGCTCTCTAGTTTCCTATATTTGTTGTGAATATTGGATGATGCTGGGATTTTTGAGTCGCAATGCATAAAGATGGCCCGGTCCTCACATGCCGGCAGAACAGGACCTGTGCTACACCAAGCAGTAGCTTTCTCAAGGACCTCTGGTACCCTCTGCTGGACAAAAGAAGCATACCTATAACACGAATGAATGGGAGACGGACAAAGCCGCAGCTCACTACCGTCCTTCTTTCCATTAAAAAGTGCAGCAACACCCACTGGACAGAGTGGGAAAGAGAGCAGCATTTTCCCCAGCTTTGCTGAAGTGCTGTGCTAGCATTCAAGTAAGAACAAGTAACTGGCTTGTGATGATACTGGTCCCGCTATAGCACCTTCCAGCCAAAGCCCTCAAAGCACTTAGCAAACAGCAAGTTACGCTACAAAAAAGCTGTGTGTGAGACAAGCAAGTACTAACGGACATGTCTGAAACACAGGGAGCCAGTTACCGAGTGTTTGTGGCCCGGGTCCTGCAGGCACCATGCCCATACTTCACAATGAGTCCAGGAACAACCTACTGCCTTCAGTGTATAAAGTCAAGCATGTGCGTAAAGCTGATGATTTAGGTCTCAGTGACGGGTCACACCAGACCTTCTTATCTGACTAGTCTCTTATTCAACAATGGTCAAATCATGCTATGAAAAATAATCATGCGGCATTAAACCATATGGTTTGATCATAGATACGTGCAGGTAGGCTGTTCTGTGGGGTAGACAGAGTGTTAAGTATCTAAACAGCCTGGCCAGGCACAGGTAATGTGTCCTGCACTGGAAAATTTCAGAAAGGATCACTTACACCAGTGCAAAGGAAGACTCACCTCACGCTAACATCTGAGAGCCCCAGAAAATTCTTCTCACAGCAGCACTCCTGCCTCCCTTCCACACCTTCCCTCTGTCCATAAAGTGCAAGGAGTCTAGGGGAAAGAGCAATCCCATCTCCATTCCTGTCACCACCACCTCCTTCCTTGTGCACATCCTCAGCATTAAACCTACACAGACTAGAGACAGCCCAAACCCAATGAGTCAAATCAGCCCTGAACTTTAAAGTAGCTTGGATCCAGATCTGAATCTGGATTTGCACATTGCTGTTATCTTCTAATGAGGTGCAGAATGTAACTGTAGGAGTCAGACAGTACCTCAGATAAATACTCCCTCCATTTATATTTGCTGTAATTTATACTCACTAAGCATTTTGCTCCAAAACTGTGTGTGGATGTCTGGACTGAATCCATAAGCCTAGTCCCCAGCTATTACAGACACTGTGGCATAGGCTCCCTTTCTTAAATAGATCAAACTCCATCTTAAAATTTGCCCACTGGTTTGCCCCTGCTACTCCTTTCTGGAAGGCTGTTTCAGTACCTCCCTACCCAGGAAATTCCTTTGGATCCTTGGTACTTCTGAAAATAAAACCAAAAGCATCTGGAAGGGAAGCAGGGAGTAATCCTTTCAGAAGAGAGCTACGACTAGGTCCTATGCAGACAGAGGTCTGTTGTACTCATGAGCCCCCATATCAGAAGTGATGTCAACACTTCAGCTCTTGTGCCCACTGCTGAGTTCCCTGCACTGAGGGAAGCTTTGGCAGGTCTTTCCCTTGCCATCATTCCCTACACAATGAGGAAGTGTTAGACAGAAAGCTCTAGACATCAGCAATCTCTGCTTATCTGCAACTCAGATGCACACAATGTGAGCTTCCTCTACACAGCTCCATGCCTACAAACTTCAACTCTCAACTGCAGAAGCCTACAGCCAAGCCTTGCTCTCCAAAGCCCAGCCATCCCAGGGAAGAATCTCCCAGGACAGGAGAGAGAGGAAGCAGAGGAAATCCTCTGATAGCATGTAGCATGAGTTTGAGAGAAACACTCTTGGGAGGATTACATTCCCCATGCAGCTTCCCACATTTTTACACAATGCTTGGCTGAGATAACTAACCAAAGGGACCACCAATGCCGTAAGTGCTGCCACACCCATTGAAACCACTGGCAGTTTCTACCCTGGCAGAGACTGGGGAGCATGCCCGGCCCCCTCCAGCCAGCTCAGGATTAACCCTGACTCAGCTGCAACCAGGTATTAACTGGATGCCCTCAGGTTACCAATCAAATGGTGGGGCTGATGCAGGTTGCAAGACTGAAGGGGAGAAGCAGCGGCGATACTTAGGGGTACAACAGTGGGCCAGAGAATTTCTCAGTTGGGCCTTGGCCCACCGTTCCCAGAAGCATCCAGCTCTGCACAGCCCTTTCTTACCTGATTTGTGGACACTCCTAAGGCAGGAGAGGGAGGCATTCAGCCGTGCACACTCCTCACTGTTGGCCCCAAACTTCTCCACTGTTGCACAGACCTGGTCATCAGTCATTTCTAGAAGCTCCTCAAGGCTCAGCTGGCCAGGGGCAATCTCCTAGAGAACAGGAACAGGAAAGGAGTGAGTAAAGGAAAGCCAGCTGAAGAGCTTCTGAATGTGCATCAGAGTCTCAGCAAACTAGAGAGGAAAACCAAGCCATCTAAGGCTGAGCGATACATTGAATCACTGACCTTTCTTCAGAAGGAAAATAGCTATCATTTACTAGCACATGCAAACAGGCTTCTACAAAGCTCAGGATCTAACTTTGCCTCATGTTTACCAAGGGGGAAGTAACATGTTACACTTGGACCATAATCTGTGGAGTGTTAAAGCGTTAAAATGAGAATGTCCTGTGAGCAGTCACACATTATGGGTCAATACCTTTGTCGCCTACACAGCTCTGACTTGCAAAGGGTTTATGAGCACGAGCGTGGCTAGGAGCCAGGACACCTGGACTTTATCCCTGCTCTTGGGGGTAGGGGGCTGGGACTGGTGCATCCTGGGGTGCTAGAGAGCTGCAAATCACTCATTTTACCTCCGTGGGGCAGACAGAAGTTACCCTACCACAAGCTAGGTAGCACAGTCCAATTAACCCTCACCTAAAGTGGCATAATTTTGAGACTCTCAGGGGGTACTTAGCACAAGTTAATAAACTTTAACCTTCAGATGCTAGCATTTTAAGTGCCCTTAGTATGGTCTAAGTGTATCATAACTTCACTCCAAGACACACGTGGAACTCCATACAGCACAGACACAAAGGGCATTTATACACATACTTTTCTGTCCCGCAATGCGTCAGAGATCTGCTGCTTCTGAGTAGACTTGATTAATCGAGTCTGCTCCATGTGCGAGCTGAGACAAACTGCGCTGCACCATTTGCAGTTGTATAAATAGTGAAATGTGCATCAGCATGCAGAAAATGGTGGCAGTGCACTTTTGAACTAAAGCACATCCAATGTATTAGTTCAAAAGTGTGTCATCACCATTTTCTCAGTGCTGATGCACTTTTGACCACTTATACAACTGCAAGCATCACAGTGCCAGCCGCTTTTCAAAGTGCCTGGTGCTGTGGCGCTTGCATGTGTAAAAATGCCCCAAGGGCCCAAGTGATATACTGAAAGTGAGATGTTACCAACCCTGTACAGCTGTGCAGAGTTGGAGTTAGCAATTTCATCACAGGATTTCCAATCACACGTATACAAATACACAGAAAAACCCTCTACCACAATCCCTGGGCCTACTACGGGCTACTATTGATTTCCTGAAAAGAAAACTTCAAGACTAAAGAAAGATTTGTTGCTTTGGAAATAAACAGAATTCAATAACTGGTTTCTGATCTCAGCTGCTCAACCACACAAGATGCCAGCACGTCATAAGGAGAGACAGCAGACCCCAAGTCCTGTTGCTCACATCAGGGACCCTGCTGCCACTCATAAGACAAGAAGAAAGACATCATCCCAAGGCAGTGAACGGGAGTGGAGACCATGAGACTGCTATGCCAAGCAAGAGAGACTGTACTGTGGTGGGCTTGGTGCCATAGTTTCATAGTTAGTAGGGTTGGAAGGGACCTGAGCAGATCGTCAAGTCCGACCCCCTGCCATGGCAGGAAAAAGTACTGGGGTCAAACAACCCCAGTAAGGTGATTGTCTAACCTTGTCTTAAAGACCCCCAGGGTAGGAGGGAGCACCACTTCGCTTGGAAGTTGGTTCCAGATCCTAGCCACCCTGGCAGTGAAGTAGCACCTCCTGATATCTAACCTAAATCTACCCTCTGCCAGCTTGTGACCGTTATTCCTGGTCACTCCTGGCAGTGCTCAGGGGAACAGGGACTCCCCCAATGCCTGCTGGTCCCCTCTGACTGGTTTGTAACAGGCCACTAGATCCCCCCTCAGCCTTGTCTTGTAGAGGCAGAACAGGTTCAGGTCCCGTAGCCTCTCCTCATAATGCCTTCCCTGCTGCCCCTGATCATGCGAGTGGCCCTCCTCTGGACCCTCTCCATGTTGTCCACATCCCTCTTGAAGTGCGGCACCCAGAACTGGATGCAGTACTCCAGCTGCGGCCTGACCAGTGCTGCATAGAGGGGGAGGATCACCTCCTTGGACCTGCTCGAGATGCATCTGTGGATGCATGCCAAGGTACGGTTGGCCTTCCTGACTGCATCCCCACACTGCCGGCCCATGTTCATCTTGGCATCAATGATTACTCCAAGATCCTTTTCTATCTCTGCACTGATCAGAAGGGGGTTCCCCAGCCTGTAGGTATGGTGCTGGTTCTTCCTCTCAAGGTGCAGCACCTTGCACTTGTCAGTGTTGAATCCCATCCTATTCTCATCTGCCCACCCCTGTAACCTGTCTAGGTCTGATTGCAGCCTATTCCTCCCTTCTAGTGTGCCCACATCCCCCAACATCTTAGTGTCATCAGCAAATTTGAACAGGGTGCTTTTTACCCCCTCATCCAAGTCACTGGACTACATTCACTCACACTAGCTTTCCAGATAATTGGCGCCCAAAGAGCCCTCAGTCAGAGGTCAGGATTATTCTCAAGAGCATGGTACCCAATTCATTTTAGATAAGTCCAGGTCACTGAGACAGTACAGAAGGACGATTCCTGTCAGGGCAGAGTACTTTGCTTTCCCAGAGCAACTCTGAGTAAAGGCTCTCCAAACTCTTTCCAGAAGGCAGGACAAGATTGTTGCCATAAATAGACCAAAACACCAAGACAGGCAAGCTTATGTCTTTCATATGCATTCACCCAATCACACCAGTTGAGATGCAGTTAGGGTAAATTTTGGAGACTGAGAACCTGCATCCAGGTGAAGGCAGAAGGGGTGGGAGATCTGAAAACCAGGCCTGAGGCATCTGACACCCAACAGATACTTGACCGTTTCAGGTTTTTTCATAGATTTCATAGACATTTGAGCTAGAAGGGACCTTGGGAGATCATCGAGTCCAGGCCCTACCCCAGGGGCAGGAAGTCAGCTGGGGTCAAAGGATCCCAGCAAGATAAACGTCCAAATGTCTCTTAAAGGAGTCCAAAGTAGGTGCTGACACCACCCCTGGAGACAGTCTCTTCCAGGCCTTGGGAGCTCGGATAGTAAAGAAGTTCTTCCTTATGTCCAGCCTGAAACGGTCTTGGAGGAGTTTGTAACCATTTGACCTTGTCATCCCATGGGGTACTCTGGTGAACAGGTGTTCCCCCAGATCCTGATGTACACCCCTTATATACTTATAGGCAGCCACCAGGTCCGCCCTGAGCCTGCGCTTTGGCAGGCTGAAGAGTCCCCTGGCTCTCAACCTCTCATCATAAGGCCTGTTCTCCTGCCCTCTGATCATGCGCGTGGCTCTCCTCTGCACTCTGTTATACAACTCGCCTTCTATTCCCTGCGAATCCATAGCACAACCAGGGTTTTTAAACACAAGCCCCAGACCCTAACCATGAAAGAGTGCTGCCTCTGGCTCCTGTGACCTGACCAAGCTGCCACATATCTGTATGGATGACAGTTTCCCTCAGACCCCAACAACTCTCTACTCTGATGTTCAGAAGTTACGAGACTCATTGGTCACATTGGCTCTGGGCACTTTTGTCAGAGTCGGTTGTGGATAGAACAATTTTGCCCCCTCGCAAAATGACTGATAACTTTGCCTTCCACTTCAACTTCCTTTGATTTTATGACTTCCAAAACAGTTGTTTAAAAAAAATTGTGGATGACACAGAGCTGTTCTTCTGGGCTCCATCCTTAGCCCAGTCATGGCCACACTGGGATGCAGGTGAGATGCTGTTTTCTCAAACCAGGTAAGTGGGGCACAGAGAGCCTCTGACTAAGAAGGTCAAAAAGCAATGACCATCTCCACTGGAAAACTAGGATTTCATTCTAGGATTTTCACTTTGGGCCAGGGGTTGCAACATTTTGCAGCAGTGGGCCACTTTAGCTGAGCTTAGCTCCAAGCATGGGCTGCTTCCAGTGCAGCCTGTACTATTGCTGCTGGTGCCAAAGCCACTGCTCTCCACAGTACCACCATTGCCTGCCACCACACTGCTCTCTGCTGTAGAAACGCTGCTGAAGACCCCGAGCACCAAAATGCCATGGAAGTCCCCTGGGCCCACAGACCAGATAAAATAGCTTTGAGCCACAGTTTGCTGATCCCTGAGAGCACACACGAAAGGAACAGGGAGATGAGAAGCTGTCATGAGTATTGGGGAGAAGGTCAGTGAACAGCCAGATTCCAGGCAATCATTTTCCTTTCCTGTTGCCCAGGCTTCAAACCCATTTGAGACAAGCTGCAGGGCTCCCACATCCAACTGCTCTGTGCTTCACAAGGCTGGAGGGGAGAGCTGTGATCTAGTAAGATTTCTGTCAGCTCCTTTCTGTGACAAGTTTGTCTTGGGGTTTCCCTCACTTTATGCGGGTTCTGCATATGTAAATTTGCTCTTGTGCGATGACCCTTTTTATACCAAAAATTTGTTATATGCAAGGTAAATTCACTCTCATGCGATTGGTGTGGTGGAACCCGGCAGTCAGCTGCTTCGTGCGGTGCATCGTGGGAGTGATGCGCGCCAAAATATAGTCTCCTGCATGGATCTGTGCTCCTCACTTGCTGTCTGTGACATATGTTACTGTAGTTGCCATCCCCATTATGGCTTCTAAGAGTCCCACTAGCTTATCTCCTACCCCTCTGCCTGGTCCATCAATGAAGTGCAAGAGAACCCTGTGCTTGTGTGCACTGTCTGCTCTTGGTGAGTACCAAACTGGTCTTGTAAAAGTGGTAGAAATGGGTCTGGGGGTCAGTACAGTCGAGATTTTGGAATCTATCCCTATTTGTTACATTGAAGAGTGAATTCCCTTTATGTGAATTTGAGTGATGTGCTGTTTTCCAGGAAGGCATGGCACGCATAAAGCGAGGGAAGCCCGCACCATATATGAATCAGGTCCAGAGTGCCATCTAGTGGCTAGAGAGGGGAAACAGGACTCAGGACATCTGGATTCTGCTGCTAATGGGGACCCCCCCAAAACTCATTTTGCATCGTTGTGCCCATCTCCTCATCTGACATGTAGGTGTCAACAAACCTCCCTTGGCTCCCTGGGGTGAACTACAAGGTGGAGTTGACCTGTAAAGTATGTTGAGGGTTTCGTATGTGAGATGCCCCAGAAGGGTACAGCATTGCTGCTCACCAGCAGGGCAAACCCCAAGTTACTCTGAGAGGCAGGAGCACAGGATAACGTGTGGAGAAGAGCAGGTGGTCAGCAGGGAGGAAGGCACAAAATGCCCACCCCCCACTCCAATTTCAGTGCAGAGTCAAACTTCATTTGGCCATTGCATGGGATTTTGAAGCCAAGATCCCACAACTCCAAGTGACCAGACCAGAATACAGGGTGCTCCTAACTTCTGAAAATCAGGCCCTGCGTGCCCACAATGGCAAAAGGGCTGCTGGATGAGGCCGGCCTACTGACTAGGGGAACGCAGACAGCACAGTCAAATTAACATCCCCACACCCAAAGCACCTCATTCAGGGCGTGAGTAGGGACAACCCAGGAGGCTGCACTGAAGGAGCCCAGCAGAGCTGGATGCTCACACACAGCAGTGACACTGAATGCCAACATGGCCTGAGGATAAACAAACAGTTGCTTGTTCAAGCTGGAGGACATTTGACAAAAAGGCTTGAATAAATTCAACTGCAGTGTGGAGGGGGATTAGCATCACATCTGTAGGATTACAGAGGAGCAGACATAAGTTTAAACCTAGTTTGATACAATTCTGTTACCTTCAGCAACTGATTAGACCTCAAATACCAGGATCTAGGACAAAGGTGGGCCGGGGGGACAGTCAGGCACCTAACCCAAGCACAGGGGTTAGTTAGCTGAGTTTGCCATGCTTAAGACTCCCTGGTCTCAAGTTCAAATTTCAGCACAGCCGATTTGACCCTTCAAAAAAACAAGCATCCCATGGCTTGCTGCACCTGGATCAAGGCCCTGTCTTCTCTGCCCAAATATAGAAATAACCTTAGCACTTCTCCCAAGTAGTGGGTTTACCCTGGTTTTCTCAGGTAGGAGGAAAAGGCTGCACCTCTGTGGTACTGCATGTCCATAATAGTTGGGAAGTGTTCTAGAAATCCTTCCATATAAGGGGCCTTACCCAAGCATAAGATGTTACTAGAGGGACTCGGGACAATTCCCTGCAGCCACCCAGGAGACAGGCATTCTGGAGCGGTGGCCGAGTATGGGAGATTTCTGTTTCAGGATCCCACCCATGAGAAAAAGACCAGTGGGAGCTTCCCAGCAGGGCTATAGAGGTCTTGGTTCAGGCCCTCTGCCTCCACAACAACCAGACAGCTCTCTGGCTGGTGCATCTCATTTTCTAAGGCTCCTCCTATTGGAACTGCTGCCATGCACAAAGGCATTGATGGACCTGGGGCCTCAGAGGGACGCAGTGATCAGGGAAACCTTGAAAAGACTCAGGACCCAGAAGAGATGTAGCTTGACTGCTCCCCCAGTTAGAGCATCCTCAGCCTCTAGGAGTGGAAGTTACAGAGCTGGGTAAGAAAAAGGTAGGTGATTCATGGTTACGGTGGTTAGGGATGGTCCTGAAAAAAAGAGACATTTGGGGTTCAGGTGAAAAGAAGAGCTCATCCACATTCAGGCCCATTTTGCTCAA
Source organism: Crocodylus siamensis (assembly GCF_052110815.1). Taxonomy (NCBI): domain Eukaryota; kingdom Metazoa; phylum Chordata; order Crocodylia; family Crocodylidae; genus Crocodylus; species Crocodylus siamensis. The sequence goes on from NC_143403.1 coordinate 53,572,392, forward strand.
GCCATTTGCACAGTCCTCCCAAAGACAGCCTAGTAGTCAGACCAGGGACCAAGGGCTGGAGAGAGCCAGCTGTGTGATCCTGGGCAAGCCACTTATATAGGGGAAACCAAGACACAGGTGGTTTATCAGCCTAGGTCAGGAGGGAAACACACAACTCAACTCATCATGCTTGCAGAGAGCTTTCTGCTGGCTGGATAGAAGGTGCTAGAAAAGAGCAAAAGAAGAATTGCCTTCTCAGCACTTTTCTCTCTGTTTCTGCTAGACAGGGCATGGCTGTACAAGCAGTTTTTGTAACTGCCACCTTCCCCCTAGAACTATATAGAGACCATCCGCTCATTCCACATCGGTCCTGGATAGATAAATGCAAGCCTCTGTACAATTTGCACCAGTTTTTATTCCAATGTATGCTCCACTGGGATCAGAGGCAGACATGCTCCCACCCCACAGTACCTCACAGAGTATCCAGCTAGTACTGTACTACCTCACCACGAGGTGAGAAAGGAGCAGGTGCCTGTTTGCTTAGCCCTCATGAAGGAAGGCTAAGGATTATTGGTTCAGTTTTCACTCATCAGGGATGGTATTGTCCACATGGGCAATTCCTGTGAAGCAGTTGATATCCAATACAGCTTCACCCCACTTTCCTGACCAAAGGGATCAACACACACACACACACACGATCCATCTCTCCAGCCTTCCTAAAATCCACACTCTAGTTCAATCACAAGTTATGGAGCTGAGTGCAGTGAGCACTGGGGGAAATCATTTGACTTGTGCTGAGCAAGAGGGCCAAGTAGATGATCACAGGGTTTCCTGCTGTCCTTTGACTCTGGGGATCTGCTCAGTGCAATTAAGTCTGTCATGCGCAGACAGAGCAAGTGCCAAGCCAACTGGACCAGGCCAGAACGGGTACTTTTGACCAGCCTGCATAGGTCTGAACAACTCCTGGGTAAAAAGTTTTAAAAGTCTCTATATCACTTGCGCACTTCTGGAAAAACAAAAACACAACAAAACAAAAAACACCACTCTACCTGCTCTGGTCACAAAACCACAAAGCGCAGCTTTGAGGGGGCCTTGTCCTGAGCAGCAGCATTTTCTAAAATGGCACGAGCAGCCCCAACCAGACTGTACTTTGTCTGGTGGAAGGTGAAAGTCTTCCAGGACACCGCATAAGAATGCAGACACCTACATCAGGCCAGAGGGTTTGGGTTTTCTTCTTCTTCCACAGATTTTTTTCTATTCAGCTTTATCAGCTCAGTGAGAGGAGCTCCCTCCCAGCTCTCCCCGATACACCCTCAAGAACATTTCTGCCAGGCATTGTGGCTCATGCCCTGTGAGTAGTGATCTCATGCCATCCTACTGCTCAGCATGGGAAGATACAGCCCTTGCCCCAAATGCCCAAAGCATCCTTCGGGCAGTTCACACAGGGGGGGCAGCAGCTCAGGTGCTGAGACCAGGGTAGGGGAGCAGGATCTGCAGAGAGAGATTCAGGACTCAGGGAGTGAGGCCCCACTCCAGGCATTGAAGGGTGGGGTGAGGAGGGAAAGAGGCTGTCACAGAGGGAGGGAGTAGGGGAGGCTTGGACGAGCTGGCAGAGAGGAGTAAGGAGCAAGCAGAGCGTACCCCTTACCTCCATGACCTCCTTACGGATGTTGACAATGCGGAACCAGTGCAGGAGCTGAGGGAAGCCCTCCAGCTTGGCATTGCGCTCCTGGAGGGCCACCTTCCTCTTGCATGACAGCTGTCGGCTGAAGTACTTGACCAGCTTGCTCTGCAAGAGACGAGAAAGGGCATGAGGAAGCTGTTGGCACCGAGAACATTCCTCTGCTTGTCTCCTTCTCCAAAGGAACCACGTCTCCCATCGTTTTGCAGCCTGAAACATTCAAAACCAATGAGTTTCTACAGCAAACAACCACCCCAGCCAACCCAACCCCCACAAGATAACTCATTTGCACACATTTCCATAGGTTTGCATCTTTATAGTGCAGCATTCAGAGAGAGGTCACCAAGTTCGATAAGCACAACACACCCTCAAAATCCAAGCACAAGGGCTAGACTGTGATTCCCCCTGCCATATCAATGGCAGCTTCCTCTGTAAATGGCTATGTTGAAGTCAATACAAAGTGCTGCTCAAAGTCTGGTCTGGCTATGCACTTCTAATGCCATTTCCTTGACACAACTGTCAACACCGCCCTCAGCTTTCAGCTGAGCTCCAGAAATCCCAGTGTAGCCAGGTTGTTTCACCAGCTGCATACTAATGCTCTTGAGAAAATGGATGAGAGCACATGAAGGCTCCCGCATTCAGCTACTGCTTCCCCATCCATGTCTCTTCCCACGAGGAAACGTATGCAAGAGTTTGCAGGATGGGAGCCCAAAAACAGACTGGACAGCAGGGACCCGACCAACATGTTTGCGCCTTAGAAAACCCTGCAGAAGCATTTAAGGACTCCAGAGAGCAATTGAAAGATTCCCAGGAAGCCCCAAGCAATTCTCAGATCAACATGGGAGCAGACAAAGCAAGGAATGTGGTGCTGAAGACAAACATTTGCTTTGAATTCTCCTTCCTGGAGAGAGACTCAGACCTGGATTAACGGAACAAGAAACAGGGAGACAGGCAACAGCAACAAGACACTGGAGTTGATCACTTCCCCTCTCACACCCATACATGCTCACCTTGTTGTGGCTGTCACATGAAACTCCCAATGGAGCCCAATGAATTTTGTCTACGTGCATGCAAACCACAAACTGACCTCACCGGTTGTCTCATGTTAGGACTCAGCCCAGTGTGAGTGTACTGCCTTCAGAAAAAGGTGGCCTTCTTCAGGGGCTGTGGTATATGCAGGGGCATAAGTGGGGCTGCTGAAGCAAGAGACTAGGGCAGGAATTAGACATATCTATTCATTTCCAGTGGGAATTGGGTGCCTAAATAACACAGCAAGCACTGAAAACGGCTCTCAATGACAGGAATCTCCTTTAAAGCTACAAGGTAGAAATATCACGGTTTACTTCTCCTGTTTCAGGACCTCATTCTGTTTGGTGCAGAGCCCTGTGGTCTAATGCAGTAAGACACTCAAGCATAGAGCAGTCCTCTGAAAGTCGAAGTTCTGGGCTTCCCTTGTATGTGTAGCTGGGCTATGGCCAGTCCTCAGCACCCTGCGGGATCAGCACATACTCATTACCTAATAGCACTCACTGGTGGAAATCGAAAAACATGATCCCTGCCCTGATGAGCTATTCCAATTTCAGCCCAGCAAGCCCTGATGCAGTATCTAAGCCTAATAGTCGGAGCCAGAGGTCGAGAGTCAGGGCTCCTGGTTCCATTACGTTCTCTCTCACTGCCCCCGCTGACCTGACGCACAAAACTTTCCACGTCTCTGGAAGGGCGATAAGAACATCCTCTATCACGCTGAAGGTATTTATACACATCGTCTCTGCTGCTGGAGATTGTGGGAGATCTTTGGCTATGTCTACCATTATTTGTCCGCTAGTCACATGGCTATCTGGAGCCAGGATCATCTAACTCCACATTTCAAAGCGATAGTTTATACACTTATCTTGTAAGCGCCCTAGCTGAAGCCTGCCAGATTCTGAACTGGAACCAGGCTAAGAAACAGGCCTCATTTCAATAAAGTATAGATGAAAGCACCACTCAGTTAAGACGCTCTGGTGTAAAGAAGCCTTGTGGGGTTGCCTTGGTAAATTCAGCTTGGTAACTTTGTGCCTTTTTGACACCAGATGGCGCTACTGCCCCATATATGGCCAGAAATGTACATCAGCCTTAGCCAGGAGATTTCTCAGCATGACATACAGCACTAGAAATAAAGAAAAAAAAAAAAAGTAAGACATACCACCGCTCCTAAATATAGCTAGTCCCCTCCTGCTCCCGTTGAAGTCAGTGGCAGCATTCCCTTTCACTTCAGGGCTTGATTGCGAATCCCTTACGAAGGCTGCTGAGGAAGTGTCACCACCAGATGGTTGCACAACAAACCATAAAAAGAAGTGTGAACAGCTAGGCAAGGCCTAGAGAGAGCTTCAGACCTGAAAGTAACAACTTAACGGGTTCTTTAAATGGCAACTGGCAAAGACGAGAATAAACGTGGAAGTAAACAGAGCAGAGGGAGAGCCCCTGAGAGCAGTGCCACGCCACTAAGGTGATCGGGACTGGATTTGTTGCCTGTGACCCTATTCATTTGTGGCTTCCCACCACTTCATCTTAGCTCGTCTTGTCACTTCCTGAAGAGGCAAGTCTTTGCGGTGTCCCATCAAAATCAACAAGGCTCTGAACAGCCACGGGGTGAATGAGCAGGTTGTGACAGCAAGAACAAGGTCTTTGCTATGCTCTTTGAAACAGACTGTCTGTTATTTGTCTGTCTGCCACTTAGGCCAGCAACTTCTCGGCACCCCAGAGCACCCTGGCCTCAGGTCCAAGGCAGGCTGCTATTATGACCCTGCTGTCACTTCTCCTCATCCCCCGCTGGCTTCAGTACGGGCACAGGTCCCTATGCCTGACCTGGGCACAGCTCTTTGCTGCCTGACTTGCATATGAGTGAAGCTTCCTGCCATTGACTCCCCCACCAAATTGGATCCAGTGGCTCTGTGGGCTGCATCTGGTGCACAAGCCAACCCCTGACTTATGTCACTTCTGAATATATCATAAAAACAATTACACCTGCACACCAGAGAGTCTCAATTGTCAATAACTAAAACCTACCATAAGGTACCCCCAGCCACGCTTTGCTCATTTATAATAGGTTTTTCATACTTACATTGTAATTATTGGATTTTATGCTGCAGTGACAGTGCACATTCTGTGGGCCTATTTCCCCTCTCACTGACGCAGGCAACCCATTCAAGTTGAAGGGGTTACATCAGTGTAACTTTATGAGATTCAGCCTGAGACATGCATGCAAGAGGGCAGACATAGATTGTAAGAGCAGGGCACATGCCTAGCATGTCACAGGGGCATCTTTAAAGAAAAACAAGGAGCAATGGGCATAAGCTCCTAGAAGAATGTTTCAGACTGGATAAAAGGAAAAACTTCTTCACAGTTTATGTGACCAGACTCTGAAATAGACTCCCAGGGAGGATGGTGCAGGCACCTACCCTGGAGATCTTCAAAAGGAGACTGGACACACACCTTGCTGGGGTTATTTGACCCCAGCAGTCTTTTCTGCCCAGAGTGGGGGCTGGACCCAATGATCTCATGGGGTCCCTTGTGTGAATCTATGAGGTGCTTTGCAAGGGTGTGATGTACTCACTCCTCCAGTGGCATGCACAGTGGGCAGCCTTCACAGGGCGAGAGGATCACCAAAGGAACCTCAAACAGGGACTGACATCTTCTCACTGTAGCTTTAAATACAAGCAGGCAGTGGCTTTCTACAAAGATGAAGGAGGAGATGCAGGACTCCAGGGCTGCATGTGAACTCATCCTTTCCAGCAGAAGTTTGCTGCCTACACATAGCTGCAAGCATACAATTCTACTGGAGTCAGTAGATACAACCCAGCCTGGGGGCTGTGGATTTCCTCTCTCCCTTCCCTAACCCCAAAGCCATGTATAGGTCTCCTGTGTCCACAGTTCATCAACAACACCACCCCCTGTCTCCGCCCATGCCCACTCCCACAGGCACACACTCTGCCCATGCTCCTGGATGGGCTTTGAGTAGGACAGCAGTGAGGAGGAAACTAGGCTAGGAGGCCACCAGGGAGCCCTTTACCTACATTCTCTCCTTGCGCACCTAGCAGAATTTAATCTCCATGGCAATGCTTCTGCAAGGGGTGGAAGGAGAAGTTAGCTAGCAGGGGCCAGCAACTCAGTTTTTGGCTTCAGCAGAAATGCTGGACCAAAGCACAGGTACACACACACAATTTCCTACAGGCCAGTCTCTTCTTGCTTGCATAGAAGGGAGTGCACTCAGCGGATACCCTTCTGCCTGGTGGGGAAAGGCTTGATGAGCCTGAAGCAGAGTCTGCAGCTCCACCAATACATTATCCAAGCACAAAGCAGCATTCACTCCAGGAGATGGGCACCCAGGGGCAGCCACAACAGGACTTGCTCCTCAGCAGTGGCTCCTACCTACACAGATCAAGCCAGGGGAACCTCTTCCTTGTGTGGAGAAACTTTGTACAGGGGCCAAGATGAAAAGTGACTAGAGAGAAACATGAACCCAGCCTGCCTCATTCATAGGTCTAGGGTTAGACGAAACTAGTAGCATCACTGCAAAAAGAGCTAGATTCCCTGGAGATCCCTTTCCTTACCCTGAAGGGGCCAAACACCCATTTCAGGGGGAATCCAGTGCCTAAGAACCCAGAGCCAGATTCTTCAGAAGTCTGTACTGGTGCCATCTTCAACCCGCTATGCACAGAGCAAGAGGAAACGCCCACCAACACCTGTTACAGAAGCATCAGCAACTCCACACAGGACAAGGCCATGGCAAACCAGGCCACAGCCTTTTAATGTGATGCTGTCTCTTTTGGGAGGGGCTGCTAGGTTCGCCTATCCTGTTTTAAACCACAGGCAAGCATTTTAAATGGGCCAAATGGCACACAAGCACCACTAACTGTGTCCCACCAGCAAGGCTACAAGCACTGTAGTGGAAAAAGAGAGACTCTGAAAGGTGCCTTCCCTGACCAGGTGCAAAGGCTCAAAGCACCAACTTTGAGGAATCCTTGGCTAAACATTTGGCTGCAAATGAAGGGTTCTGGACTGAGTAACCCAAGAGGTCCCTTCCCATCCTAAGTTCCTTTTTAAGGCTGACTTTTCTTGTCAGCCCAGACAGGGGATAAACCATCCTAGGCTGGCCTAAGTGACATTGGTATGTTTGAAGCCAGTCCTAAGCCTTTATGAACTGGCCTCCCCTGGCTGCAAGTGGGTCCTTACACCTCAGTGTCCACTGTGAATAAGTGAAGCTGATGAAAGATTTGCTCCGGACTCACTGGAAGAAGGGCCAAACCATAGCCCTCACCAAGTTCCTGTAAAAGGAAGTGGCAGTCAGAGCCATGTCTATGGAGGCTATTAGACTCTCTGCCTCTACTTGGGTTCAGAAGAACCCAGCCGTGGTAACCTCCAAACTTGCTACTAAAGTCCTCCCTGTGCAGACTGCTGAGGTGCCTTTCCCAGAAAAGTGTGGTACAAAGGTTTCCAGAGGTGCCTGGCTAGCTGAGCTCCTTTTGAAAGGACTACTTTAATGGTGCCGAAGCATGACCATACTATCAACAAGATGTCCTTGAACCCAGAATCGTGGCCAGACTTTTCTATATGTTAAATACGCTGACCCTGTAAGGATGATCCCAGTGAAGTAGTCAATGGGTCAATTCCTTTGGGAAGACCTTTGCCAGGTTGAGCCATGAGTGGGTAAAAACTCAGCCTGGGGACTTTTTAACTACCTTTTAGAGAAAGTGTGGGGTTTCCAAGCCATTGTGCTCTTCACACCAATCACAATCCTGCTCCCAAGGAAGCAGAAGCTAGCTTGTAAGAGTTAATTTGGGCTGCTGTTTGCTTTATTGATTTCTATAGCACCTACTGTCCTGACAGCAGAGAGATTAATTGCAGAAAATTAACACCCCAAAACATGGACACAAATGACTAATCAAATGCTAAGCAGAAAAAATAAAGAACACTTGCTGCTTTTCAGTGAAAGCACCATCCACAGGAACATACTTAAAATCTTTTTCCATAAAGTCAATGGCTTTAAAAAAAACAAAACATAAAAACACAGCACTGGGAAGAAGCGAATATAACATTTTCCAGCTTCTTTAAAGCCACATCTCAAACTCCTTGGGCTACTCAAACTCTTGTCCACTGCTGTTGAAATTGAATGTAGTTTCCAGGACCAATCCCCAAACCTACTTTGACAAATTCTGAGCTTTTCCAAACTCTTATAAAAGATAACAACAACAAGATTACAGAGTATGCTGGTTTCAAGGCAACTGCACCCTCCTGCCACAAAAGTCAGAGGCCCCTGATTCGTATAGACAGTGTCTTCCTAGGAGCACACAAATAAGCTTCCAAGGGGAACACTCAAATCAACAATGCCCAGAGAATTATGAAAGCATGCAACAAACGCACATAAAAAGATAGAGACAGATCCCTTGATACACTTGTCTTTCCATTTAGAAGTCTTAGGGTGCCTATACACATGCAGAGAGGTTGCTCCCACATGAAAGCAGACTTGATTAATTGAGTCTGCTGGAAAGCTGCAATTGCTGTGCCCAAGCAGACTCCAGGGTCATCATGTGCATCAGTGTCCCCATGCTGAAAAATGGCAGCAGGGCACTTTAACTCCTACTTGTTCAACAAACTTTAGTTAAAGTGCCCTCACTGCCATTTTTCAGTGTAGGGCCGCTGATACGTATGATGCTCCAGGTGCTTTAATTAGAGTGGCTCTCGGAGCATTTATACACATGCTCTGGAAGGAGGGAGTGGGGTACTTTAATTAAAGCAGCTCCAAAAGCAGCCAAGAGCTCAAAGACAGCAGGCCACTTTAACTAAAACTCATTGAACAAGCTTTAGTTAAAGCACCCCGTCGCCATTTTTCAGTGCAGGGACATGGATTCACGTGATGCTGGAGTCTGCTGGAACACAGTAATTACCACACTCTAGCAGACTTAATTAATCGAGTCTGCTCCGACACACTGTAATTACACGCTGTCGGAGCAGCCTCCTGCATGGATGCAGGTTTCCCTCACTTTACACGATATATGCGTTCCTGGAAAAAAGGCATGTAACTCGAATTCGCATAAAGGGAACCCACTTTACAATGTAACAAATAGGGATACATTCTAAGACCTTGACTGTACTGACCTCCAGCCCCATTTCTACCACTTTTACAAGACAATTTTGGTACTCACCAACAGCAGACAATACATATAAGCACAGGATGGTAGTGAATGGTTAGTTGGTGTGAAGAGAGGGTGCTGAAGGGTCTTCAGTATCAGACTCCACATCAATAGTAAGAGGTACAGGCAGGGTAATAGCCATAGGAGAATCAACAGGGATGGGGCTCTCATCATTCTCCAATACCAGTGGGATGGGTCTGGGGGTAGCGTGAGGCTTCAAGAGCTAGAACATGGTGCACTGCCTCGCTGACCATTGGATCTGGGCATATACCTCTTCCGCTTCATTGATGGACCAGGGAGAGGGGTAGAAGATAAGCTAGCAGGACACTTAGAAGCCATAATGGGGATAGCAACTACAGAAACACATGTTGCAGACAAGGAGGGAGGAGCACAGATCCACATAGGAGACTATTTTGGTGTGCATCACTCCCACAACGCACCACACAAAGCAGATGACTGCGGGCTTCCACCACACCGATCGCATAACTAAGAGTGAATTTACTTTGCATATAACGAATTTTTGGTATACAAAGGGTTATAGCATAAGAGGAAATTCACACATACAGAACCTGCATAAAGTGAGGGAAACCTGTATAGGCACCCTCACAGCCACTCTAATTAAAGCACCCCAACCCACCCCTCCCAGAGCACGTGTATAAATGCCCTTAGGTGCTGCTTGGAAGAACAGGTAAAATGGAAGTCCTGCCTGAAATGGAACATTTAAGCTGGTCTGATGTTTCTGACTCCTACAGCTCAAAGTACTGTACTGAGATAAAAGGCAATAACAGAAAAATGAACAATCACAGGCCTATCGGAGTCTTTCCAAACAACAAGGATCTGCTTCTCTTCCTTGCACCTTGTGTTGTCATTTCCTGATAGACTACAGTCCCTCCCTTGCTCTGGGCAAGCTACGCATGGTGTGAATGAGGGGTCACATTCCAGGTTATGTCATTCCCCTGAGTTAGAGGGTGATTTTGCTGGACCCAAGATATCCTGGGGACATTCAAAAGAGCTGGACAAACATGGTCTAACTTCAGTTGCATTGTTTTTAAATCCTGGCTGTTAAAAGTGCTCAGCAATGATTTCCATCTGCCCTAGTTTTCCTGTTGGCCTTTCTCTCTCCCAGTCTGAGAGGAGATCACAGCAGAAAAGATGCATTTCTCCTGCAAAGGCTGCAGGGAGCCCATTTGGGAGCAGGTGGGAGGGAAGAGAGGCAGAGGATAACCCTTGCAGGGAGATAAATGAGCTCCTTGCTTGCCTCAGAGGCAACTCTGGTCTCCGGAGGGAAAGTAGAAGAAAAGATCAAGGGAGGTATCACCCACAGGTTCTCGGTTGGTCTTCACGCTAGCAAAATATGCACCAAAGCCCCAAATAAATGCAAGACCCTATGCCATGGTGAAAGTGCAGCCCTGCTTGCAAAAAAAAAAAGGACTCACCTGCCAGCTACGCTCATGTGTTAAAATCAGTTTAAGACAGGGATTTTCTAACACCCAACCCCACAGCTTCTGTCTAGACTCTGAGTCCAGCTGGGTTGCCTTTGACTCAAACACCCTGGTGAGAGAGATGCTGCAAACCAAATGCTGCCCCAGTTACATCTGTGCCGCCACCTCCCACAGGGTAAGTGATCACTGGGGTAGCACTAGCAGGTGGCCACAGATGTACCTTACCTAAGCCTAGGAGTATAAGAGACAGTAACAACAGCCACAACATTTCACTAGGAGCCCAGGAACTCAAGGGCTGCAAGGCATATTTGGTAGGAGCCAGCACTCAGTGATTGCCTAATTTCTCACAGCTTCCAAGGTATAAAAGCTGTACACACCCACCTGTCCACAGATCCCAAACTTACACAAATCCAGCAGCCAAAGGGGGGTCCTGCACACACACGAACAGCACCCTCAGAGATCCCAGGCCATGGTTACCACCTCACAGGTGAGGGCCTCTTTTTAGCTCACAAAGGCATTTTTCACTGAGATATACGCAGAGGAGCACTTCTCTAGGTAGTAAAGCTGAATTTACCTGTTCAAATGTCCTTTTCAAGGCTCCCATGCACCTGGGTTAGAGCTACAGTTCAAAGTCACTGAGACAGGGATACAGCTGCCAGTCCCAGAGAAGGGAAAACCAACTCCTACACAAACCCTACTTTATGCTCTCAGAGCACCCAGGTGGCAGCTAGAGAATGAACCCCAGAGTAGAGTCCCTTGGCTGGTCAACTCTATAGAGAAGACATCTCCCAAGCTTCACCAGGATAGCAGAGAACCAGGGCCAAGCACTGCCAGCCCCACTCTTCACCTTCACAGCAATCTCCAGCTCTAAAATACAACACCTGTTTTTAGAGCCACAGTCTGGGAAAGTAGCTACATTAGAGCAGGGAGAAGGGACTCTATTCTATTGCTTGTGCCTTCTCTAAGGCAGCTGGAATCGACTCTAGATGAATGGCTTCTCAGTTCTCACCAGCTTGTTGCTCCAAGCAGGACATGAACTTACATGGAGGTGGGGGGGGGGGGAAAGAAATACACCTCTTGCTTGAGGCTTTTTTTCCTCCTTTATTTAAGGCATCTATAACTACATATCAACTGGGCAAAACAGACAGCATCACTGACCTCAGGCCACTTTCTCAGCACAAACATCATAACAGCCAATTAAAAAAAAACTCCCACTTCTGCAAGGGAAAAAGGAACTTAATCTGTCAAGACACCCAACCAGCAATTACTCTCACCTCTCACTCTCTACAAGGGAAGAAGCCTCACCTGCACCTCCTTACAGTCCTTGGCCGCACCTAGCTGATTCCCTCTACCTGCAGCCAGTGCAGAGGGAAGGATGAGGCCCCGTTTTGTTAACCGTTTTGCGGGTTCTGACAACTCTTTGTCAATAGGGTTCATAACCTAAGGGGGATGAGACGAATGTCCCTTGCATCTGGCTGTTCCAGTAGCAGTACTAACCCTTGTCTGGCAAGAATTCCCCAACTTTTCCACATGGATGCAGCCCTGGTGACAACTGTCTGGGCCTCCAAATCACGTAAGTGAGTTGTACGTGGCAGGAGCCCTTAGGAAAAGTAGCCTACATAAGCTGCATTTGGCTGCCTACCAACAGTGCCCATCACAAAAAGGATGTAGCACAAGATTTGCCCATGCACTCATGGCTGCATCTTTCCCACCCGCAGCCCCCAGTGAACTTGGTAGAACTGCAGGTGTTTATCACATTAGAAAAAAAAACAGAGCAAGGCCAGCTTCAGCTGGAAAGGGCAGTAAGAATATCAGCCAAGGCTTCCTGGAGCCAAGACCTTTCTGGTTTCCCATTACTGCTTACCAGTGTAACCATCTCCTATGGAGAAGCTTTGTTCAGAAAGCTTTGAACACCAGAGTCAAATCAGTCAGAAAGTGAGCTGTGAGAACTGGCTGCCAGTATATAAAGAAAGGGCACAAGACAAAGATGAGCATGAAATGGCAGACATACGTGTAACAGTGCATGGGCTGGGCAGTGTTTAGGGAAAAAGTTGCAGCGATCTAATTCAACTGCTACTTTTATCCAGTGGTGAGGATGCCTTCCTTTGCAGACTCCTACTCCCTGCACTCATATGAGTTACCAGGAGTCTTTTCACCACTATCTGTGGACACATCACCACAACTCACATCCTTCCTTGCCGGTCTCAGAATAAAGCTATTCTGCTCTCTTACAAGAATTGGTTTTTTTAAGCACTTTGTTGTCTAGGCCTGGGGTGGCCTTCTTACACCTCACAAAGGTCCCCGTCACTCTCACTTCTGTAGGTAAATTTGAATGCTCTTGGAAAGCACCAGCCATGGTGTCCCTGTGCAGTACAATGGTGACAAACTCCTCCTAGACCAGTGGGTTTTGACCATTACATAGGCCCAAAACAGGTCTTCTAAATTCAACGCAGAGTGTTGCCCCCAACACCAATGTGGCTAAGGTTGGATCACACTGGTTTTAAGGATGAGAGAGGATATTGGGTTTGTGCTCATCCAGGTCTTGACCTTCCCCAGGAAACAGTCAGAAAAAGAGATCAGCATCCATGTTAAACGGACACTTGACTCCTGAAAACCCAGACAACACACACTGAACTCATTTCAAAGACAAACAGCTTTCGCACATCGACTTCTGGTGTCTCCCTAGTGGGCTAGATTTGAACTGGTGACCTGGAGGTGAAAGGATTTGTGTATGAGTGTTGAGTTTCCTACATAATAACAGAGCATATGGGCCTTATTAATAGACTGCACATTGTGGGCCCAATGGGAATTGGCTGGGCATCTGCATCACAGCCTCCTATAAGGAAGTTTTATCTTTGAGTTGATTTTCATCATAAGAAGGGCTGGGATTGTCCAGACTAACTTCCAGTGACAGCCAAACAGAGCCTGCCTCCAAGTTGTTCCCTAATGCACAGGTGTATTTAGGCTGCATTGGTCTGGAAATTCAGAAAGTGCCATGTTTAAAATATTTCAGAGTTAGGAGTTCTGAACACCAACAGTTACTGCAACTTACAGGTAACAAACATGAGAGAACGTATAATAAAATAGCAATTCTTGATGTGCTACTTATATGAAAGGTAGATTGGTGATGTGGCAAAACCATTGAACTGATCCCTAGGAGACACACAGTCTATTCCAGCGGTCTCCACCATTTTTAGGTCGGGGATCACTTTTGGAATCTAAAAGGAACCAACGATCTACCCCCCAGCCCCTCGCCCAGCAGATAAGTCTGTGGGGTAGGGAGGGGAGGGGGGAAGGGAAAGGGCCATGGCAGGGCAGGGCAGATGGAGGCCCCAGCCCTAGCCCCACTCCCTCCCTCACCCCTGGGACCTTGATCTGCCCCCCTCCTCCCTCAATGGCAGTGAGGGAATAGATTCATAGAGTGTAAGACTGGAAGGGACCTTGGAAGATCATAGGGTCCAGCCCCCTGCATCAAGCAGGAAAGATACCTGGGAGTCAGGTGGCCCCAGCAAAGTGACCGTCCAGTCTCCTCTCGAAGATTTCCAGGATAGGCGATTGCACCACCTCTGGAGGGAGCCTTTTCCACAGTCTGGACACCCTGACTGTGAAAAAGTTTTTCCTAATGTTGAGCCTGAATCAATCTCCCAGGAGTTTGTGGCCATTGCTCCTAGTTTTCTTATTGGGTGCCCTGGTGAACAGTTGCTCACCAAGCCCTTGATGTACCCCCCTAGTGTAGCGGTACACTACTACTGGGTCCCCTCTCAGCTTTCTTTTCCTCAGGCTGAAGAGTCCCAGATCCCTCAGCCTTTCTGCGTATGGCTTCCCTTTTAAGACTCTGATCATATGGGTGGCTCTTCTTTGGACTCTCTCAAGCTTGTCCATGTCCTTGTTAAAGTGTGGTGCCCAGAACTGGACACAATACTCCAGCTGCAGTCTCACCAGTGCTGAGTACAGTGGAAGAATCACCTCTTTGGTTTTGCTGGAGATGTAACGATTGGTGCATGCCCGATTATTATTTGCCCTGCTGGCTATAGCATCGCACTACTGGCTCATATTCATACTGTGATCTATTGTTACCTCCAGGTCCCTTTTATTCGTGGTGCTAGTCAGTTTGGTGCCACCAAGCCTATAGGTGTGTTGGGAGTTGCTCGTCCCAAGGTGGAGCACTTTACATTTCTCAACGTTGAACTTCATCAGGTTCTGATCCGCCCAACTTGCCAGCCTGTCTAGGTCTGCCTGTAACTGTAGCCTATCTTCAAGCATGACCACGCTTCTCCATAACTTGGTGTCACCTGTGAACTTGACCAGGGAGCTCTTCACCCCCACAACCAAATCGTTAATAAAGATGTTGAAAAGTACTGGACTGAGCACCAACCCCTGAGGGACACCACTGCCCACTTCTCACCAGGATGACACAGATCTGTTCACTACGACTCTCTGTTTCCTACCCACCTAACTGTCTTGGAGTTAAGCCCACAATCCTCCAATTTTCTCACAAGGACATTGTGGGATACTAGATCAAAGGCCTTTTGGAAGTCTAGGCATACAATGTTAACCTGCTCTCTCGTGTCCAGGTGGCAAGTTACCTGGTCATAGAAGGAAATACCTGCCTGCAATAAAGTTATGCTGGCTGTCATTCAGAATCCTACCCTCTGCAAGCTTATCACAGACAGACTCCTTGATGAACTTTCCTAGGATTTTCCCTAGGATGGTAGTTAAGTTAATTGGACTATAGTTATCCAGGTCCTCCCCCTTGCCCTTCTTGTGGATGGGCACAACACTGGCCCTCTTCCAGTCCTCAGGACTTCTCCAGAGTGCACAGCCAGGGCAGGGCAGGACAGGGGATGGAGCTGCAAGTGGGGCGCAGGGGGGCATGTAGCCTGTGAGAGCATGGGGGGGGCATGTGCCCCTGGATCTGTATGTAAGGTGGGGGGGGCTGGGGCCAGGTCAGTGCCAGGCTGTGTTCAGGGCAGGCAGCTGCAGCAGCAGCGCTGGGAGTGGGGCCACAGGGCAGGCCATAGCTCCCCCAAACTCCACTCCCAGCACCACCAAGTGCAATGTGGGCAGGGTCAACAGGAAAAGCCCGGAGCAGCCTTCCAGCCCACAGCTGCAGCCTGCCCTCCTCTGCGCCCACCAGCCCCTGCCCCCGCATGTCTTCAGGGGTGGGGCAGGGATTGGGGGAGGGGAAGGCTTCACCAGGCTGCTCCCATTGTGCCTGGCCCACACTGTGGTCGGTGGCAGTGCTGGGAGTGGGGGGGGCTATGGCCCCCACTGTAGCTCCGCTCCCACGACTGCTGCTGCAGCTGCCCAGCCTCCCGCTGGGCCTGGCCCACGCTGCTCTGTGGTAGCATTGGGAGTGGGGGTTGGGAGGGCTACAGCCCCCCCTGCACTGTGGCCCCACTCCCAGCGCTGCCCCCCCCGGCCTGAGCACAGCCCTGCTGGGAACAGCATGGCACTGCTGCTGCTCTGGCCCCAGCCTGCCCTGCATGCAGATCTGGGGGCACGCGCCCCCCCATGTCCTCCCAGGTTTGCATGCCCCCCCTACCTGTACCCCCTGAATAAGATGCTTACGGCTCTGCCCCCTGCCCCAGCTGCAGGCTGGGCTTTGTGCCCCATGTCCTGCTGCACATGCCCTGCGGGCCTCAGCCCCTTCTCTCCCCCACTGACTGACCTGCTAGGCTTGTAGGGGGTGGTGCATGTAAACACTTAGCCCCCACAGCCCAGGACTGACTTCAAGAGGCTCTGGGATCCACTGGTCAATCCCAATCAACTGCTTGGTGACCACTGGTCTATTTCTACCTTAGCCACTGGTCAGCTGGGTGACTGGGGATGGGTCACTTCACTGCTTTATGCCTTAGCTTCTCCATCTGTAAAATAGCTTTCCTGATCCATAAAGTACTTTGCCATCTACAGATGAAAAGAAACTACAGAAAGTAACGTGTCACTGTAAGCATCATGCTCTTTCCACTGGTGAGAAAGTGATATTGGTATTGGACAGTTTTAGGAGTGTGTCTTGCTAGAAATGCTATAACAATTGTGAACTCTCTAAAGGGACAGAAGAATAAAAAAGGTCCTATGAGCTTCTGGCTCGGCATCAAGGAAAGTACTTAGCTGCTTTGTTTGAGATGTACAACCTTGACAATGCCTGTCCTAGCTTGTTTAGATATTTCTTAGGGCTATGATGATGAAGGCTTTCTGTTGGAATATACTAATCTTCAGGTCCCCCACAGTCTGAAACAGTGTCAGACCCTACCCCACCCCATTAAAAAATTCTCAAGGCCCTAGAGTTTCTATTATCCTAATCCAGAGCTTGTCTCGTTATGAAGTACTGATGTGATTTTGTTTAGTCTACCTAGTTAATCAAATATAAACCCAAACAGTTACCCCCAATCCAGTTTAACTCTGCTTTCAGCTCTTTAGCTTACTGAAGCAACCACAATCTGCTGGCTAGGAAACTGGCTCCATGGTCAGACCCAGAGGGTGGTAATTGATGGAAGTCAATCATCATGGTGCCCTGTGACCAGTGGGGTCCCCCAAGGCTCTGTCCTTGGACCCATATTGTTCAACATCTTCATTAATGATGTGGACATTGGAGTCAGAAGTGGACTGGCCAAGTTTGCTGATGATACCAAACTTTGGGGCAAAGCATCCACACCAGAAGACAGGAGGAAGATCCAGGCTGACCTGGACAGGCTCAGCAAATGGACGGATGAGAACCTCATGGTGTTTAACACCGAAAAATGCAAGGTTCTCCACCTTAGGAGGAAAAACCTGCAGCGTCCTTATAGGCTGGGCAGTGCTACACTGGCTAGCACTATGGAAGAAAGAGACTTGGGGGTCATCATTGACCACAAGATGAACATGAGCCTACAATGTGATGCTGCAGCTAGTAAAGCAACCAAAATGCTGGCTTGCGTCTATAGATGCTTCTCAAGCAAATCCCAAGACGTCATTCTCCCCTTGTACTCGGCCTTGGTGAGGCCGCAGCTGGAGTACTGCGTCCAGTTTTGGGCTCCACAATTCAAAAAGGATGTGAAGAAGCTTGAGAGAGTGCAGAGGAGAGCCACGCGCATGATCAGAGGTCAGGAAAACAGATCTTACAAAGACAGGCTGAGAGCCATGGGGCTCTTTAGCCTGGAAAAGCGCAGGCTCAGGTGTGATCTGATGGCCACCTCTAAGTTTATCAGGGGTGACCACCAGGATCTGGGGGAACATTTGTTCACCAGAGCACCCCAAGGGACAATGAGGTGGAATAGTTATAAACTACTGCAAGACCATTTCAGGCTGAACATAAGGAAGAATGTCTTTACTGTCCGAGCCCCCAAGGTCTGGAACAGCCTGCCATCAGAGGTGGTTCAAGCACCTACATTGAACACCTTCAGGAGTTAATTGGATGCTTATCTTGCTGGGATCCTATGACCCCAGCTGACTTCCTGTCCCTCGGGCGGAGGGCTGGACTCGATGATCTTCCGAGGTCCCTTCCAGCCCTAATGTCTATGAAATAAATCTATGAAGCAAGCTCAAACAATACAAGCAAGGTTTAAACCAGTGCAAGTATTCCTAAACCAGGAGGTGGCACTAGTTTAACTAAAACCATTAATTCAGCTTTGCTAAATCCAAGTATTTAACAAGCACAAGCACTTCCCTTCCTTTCCCCCTTACAAAATATAAAAAAAAATTGCACTGATTTGTGCAGCTGTATCTCAAGCCAAATCAGTTCTGAATTCTCCCAACAGAGCAGAGCTCTATTGTTCAAGTCTGTATGGCACTACCACCACCAAGTAGCCTACTCTTCAGTCTGGGGCTTCAGATACTCCCAAATCTATAGCAGGCATCTTACATGCAGGCCCCAAGCCTGGAGGCTTTGGAATTCAGATGCCCCCTAATCTCGCTTGCCCCTAGCCAAAAGGCCGAAGGAACAAGCCAGAGGGCGTGCCCCATCACCTTAAACTGTATGAAATCCTTACACCCAGAGGCACCTGAAGACTCCTGCACACAAAGTGCAAGGAATAATCCCCCACCCTCCAACCACGCCAAGTCACTCAAAGTGGAGAATAAGGGCGTCCCCACTGTCAGGCACTTGCCTAGTAAATCAATGCAAATAAAAACAAGAGTGGGCTATATTAACAGATCAGAACAAGGGCCTGGGAGTCCCAATGCCTGGATTCCAGTCCCATCTCTTCCACCCACTGACTGCAAGTTCCTAAGCAAGTCACATAGGACCACATTTGTAAAGGTATTTACGTACCTAAAATGCAATAGAGACTGGTGGGATTTTCCAGGTGCCTAACTCCCACTGGGAGGTAAAAGCTTTTGAAAATCCCAGGTGCCTCCTACGTGCATTTTTCAAGTCCTAAGTATCTTTGAATAATCTGGCCCTTAACCTCTTGTGCTTCAGTGCTGGTACCTGCCCCTCCCTCCTATGCTCCCAAGTGCTATTAAAATAATTTATGTTTGTAGATTGCTGTAATATGCTTGGGAGAGAGATAGAGGCTCCCAAGGTGTGCAAAGTGGGATGATTCACTGCTAAAGAGAGGTGCCAGTGCATGGGAGAAATGTTTATCAGTTACAGAAGCAGACAGTCAGCTGCCAGAGGTTTGCCGGAGCAGTGTCACTTTCTTTATTAGGCATTATTGCCTCATCAGCATCTGCTAATAGGCAGTGGCTGGTCTTCAGGCTGCAGGGAAAAAAAATTATGCACAGCAAAAATTATCTATAAAGACCATGGCTTGTGGAGGCCAAGATTTGCAGGAGGCTAAGAATAGTCCTAGCAAGACGCACTCTGTGCTAAAAGGTGAGAATGTTGCTCTCACCAGCCTGGAGGAGCAAAATATCTTGGCCCTTCTATAATAATTAAAGCTGTAACATCCCATCAGAGCCAGCACTGGCCTCAGGTTGTCAAAGGCTGATGAGAGAAACCGCATGAGGTCTGCATATCTGAAGCCCTAGGATGAGCATTTCACTCCTTGTACACTCCCCCTGTGCGACTCCTGGGCTTGCCATCTCTTGGACGTGGCTCTGTTGGGCAGAGGGGCAGCCGGGACTAAGAGGAGCAAGACCAAGACATATACCCCCTTCATGGGTTTCTGTGGTGAGAGCTCTCCATCCTGTTTCTGTTGCCTGCAGGCCCCTCTATTCAGAAGGGTGCCGGGGATTTCCACCCCTGCCTAACACTGGTGGGAATTCCCCTTCACTGAAAACAGGTTGTGCTCAGGTTTCCCTCGGAGCAGGGAGACCTGCACTGTGACAGCAGCAAGATCGTTTTGGCGCTCAGTGCAGTATCCAAACCCGGGCCACCGACCCTCCCATGCTGCAGAGATGAGCAGTGGCACGTGAACACTGTCAGCCAAAGGCTGGGTGAGTGTTACGGGACCGGCTTCTGTGAACTCCCCGAGCTGAGCAAAGACACTAAGCAGACTCAATTGGTGATAAACCTCGTCTCCAGGGAGAGGGACAACAGCTGTACCTCTCTCAGAGCACCCTCTGCCAGCTAATCTACGGAGCAACATTGACGTCAACGGCACTGGAAAATGCTTCCCTCCCCTGACCTGCCTGGAGATTAAGATCATAGGGGAGGCGGGGAAACTGGAGGGGAGAATCAAAGAAAATGCGGATGGAAAAACGTGCAAATAAACCACCTGTAGGAGCACCCAGCTAAAGTACGTGAACCTGGTGCTGGATTAGTCAGACTATGCAAATGCAGGGGAAACGTAATCCGCCTTGGAGAGCTCTCCAGCTATGTCTGGAAGTAGCAGTGATAGCCACATGCTGCATTTAAAACTTTAATGAATGCATATTTTTTCTGTTAGGCTATACCCCAATGCTAGTGATAAACGATCCCCCTCCAAGGCATCCTTCGGAGCTGCCAGCTTCTCAGGACAGCCAGCCAATTCTGCTGCCCTCCTGCCTCCAGAGGGAACAGAGAAGGACCCAGGCATGGTACTGGCCAAACATCTGGATAATTTAGGCTAAATCAGAGTGGAGATGAGCCTCTGAGAAAGTGATGCAGCAATGCAGCACACAAATTAGACAAGGCTAGTGACAGAAGAACTATTTCCCCTGTGAAGCCAAGCTCCCTCCCCCCTCCCCAGCTTTGTACTAGGCTCCCTCATGGCAGGCACTGCAATGAGTGCTTCCCAGTGCATCTGCAAGGGTGGGCAGTCCTGCCAGCCTGATCAACAATTCCATTAGCATTGCAGATACGAGGGTCAGCATGGCCTCGTGTTGCTAAGTGTAGAGATTGTTCAGTGATGCTCAGGTGAGGGGGTGGGGGTTTTCCATACACAGCAGCCTGCAGGCTCCTGTTACTAATGTGGAAAGCCTCCCACCAAAAGCCCTCTGGGTCTGATTATCCATTGCCCCACACCTGGCAAGGGAAATACAAAAAACATTTACTCTCCTGCCGTGCCAGCTCTATGCCTGCTCCATGGGGATTCAAATGACGACACGAGGTGCAAGGCAGCAGAGAATAAAGCCCTGGGAACCTCATTGACCGTAAATACACCCCAGCCTGATGGTTCCCAGAGGCAGACCTAGGTCAACCTGCTCTCGCCAGAGAGGCCCCTTCTGAAGGGGTGTCAGGTCAACATGACATCCATCCCCACCACAGCAAACGTAATGGGACTATGAGAGCCTAAAGTGAACGGAGGGTCTGGAAGAGCTAAATTAGGCTTCCCATGGGCTTGCTTCACCTGGTCCATCTTCTCCCTTTTATGGTCTTCCTCCCTGTCTCTTGTTGCCTTTCACGTGCTCTCACTCCTGAAGAAGCTAAAGCCTTGTCCTCCACAGTGCCTGCCACCTAGGAAAGGCTTCATGCATCTACCTCATTCTCTCTCCAATACTTTTTGTGTACACCTTCCCTCCTGTGTCCTGTAAGAGACTTGGTAAGTGGCTACAGCAAAGAAATCAAGCCCTGATACTGTGATAGGACAGACCAGTACTGTTAGCCTCCCCTCTCCCATCCTGCCAACAGAACTCCCAGAGCATGGCCAGGCTTTCCCCACATGCCCCCTACACCAGGCACTTTGTGGAGAAGGAAGGGATTGATCCTGCCAGAGTGAACTGGGGGAAACAAGACAATGGCAAAGGTACAGTACAACGAGAGGGAATACCGAGGGCCCTTGAGGTAGTCAGCCTACCTGCTTGGCTCCAACAACACTGCCAAGGTTTATCCTGGGACCACAAGGGATACTAAACCATGTCCTGAGCCTAAGGAAAAGGAACTGTGAGGAATAAATAAGCAGCAGTAGCTGGACAGAAAACTGTCAGAGTCTCTGAAGATGCCCAAGGGGCTCCATCTCCCACAGGCTAGGAGCTGGGGGTCTGGTGTTGAGTGGCACTTACCCAAAACTTGGAAAGACAGAATAAAAAGTTTCAGTAAGATGAGCAGGTATAGGCTTCTCATTTAATCCCTTTGCTCTGCCTTGCAGTTTTGGGTAAATATTTAGGGCTGTGTTTTAAAGAAGCCATTTTTGAGTCACTATTATTAGCTCAATGGCCACAGGCTCCTAAAGGGAGAAAGCTTCCAGGTGACAAACAGGGTGGGTTTATCATATTACCACAGTTAGGAGACAGGGGGCTGCTGCATAGAGATCTTATCCAAGACTGCTGGGATTGCAGGCTTCCACCCAGGAGAAAGGTGAAGGAACCCAGGCCAGAGCAAGCAAGAGGGGCTAAAAAGGGTCTAAAGCACAGTCTGCCTTAATGTGAGGCTGTGGCAACACTGGGCACAAACTCAATGGGGCAGGGACTGTCTTTGAGCATATGTGGATCCCTGGCTAAGGTCTCGATACACTTCCACAGTGCAACATATGGTTACAGCGCTGTTCCAGTGCTGAAGGTGCTTGCAAGAGCTCTGCTTTATTCTATGTGCAGTTCCAACTGCCTGCGCTTAACAAGAGTTGTACAGGGAGCGACTCAAACTCTATCTATGAAGCTCAGCTTTTCAGGCACTGTTCTCAGTACCAACTAACCTTACAGTGTTGGAGGGGGCTGCCTTTTAGCTGAAAAGCAATACTAAGAGCCCTTCTTTCATACCCCACCCCCCACCATTCACTATTGTGACCATTAAAAATATTAGGATGCTTTTACCAAGAGTACCACAGTAAACCCTGAGATAACTGTGGCTCAGGAAGTACATCCCAACTCTCCCAAATCTTCCTGAAGGAGGGCATCTTGCCTTAAATTGTCACATTTCTGTTAAACATGCATCACGTTCCACCCCAGAAGTGGTTGCATTTTAGCAGCAAAAGAAGGAATCTTGCACAGGCAGTTACAAAGTGCTTCAAAAACCTATAGAAATGTAAGATCCAGCATTTGCTTATTCATGAAAAGTAAATGTGCAGATGTTGCCCTCCCTAGAGTTACATGTACAAAATGAGGGTGTGATTGCAGTTTCTGAATACATTTCATTTATTGTGCAGTTGATTTATCCAGCTAGCAGGAGAAGATTTCTAAAATAAATGCAGATCTTCTTGCACATGTCAGGCTCAGTCCTGGGTGCCTTGTAAAACCAACACCTGGGCTTACCAGATGAAATGAGGCTGACTGCAAGGTACACACTGGTTCACGCTGAACCCACCCAAGGGCCGCATGAAGCCCAGTGAGTCTTAGTTTAGAAGCAATCTACAGAATCATGTCAATAAATCAAGTGCGAGGCAAAACCATTTAACCCTTGACTTGCTGCAACCCCCCCCCACACTAAGATGCGCAAAAGCAATCTAACTGAAGGACTAAGAAAATTTCTCCATCTATGGTGACTGACCCTAAAAATACTCTGAAGAGCACTGGTTGGCTTGTGGGCTGTGTTTTCAAAGCACTATGCACTGCATAGTTATTTCAAGTCCCTGTCAGGCTTTTATTCTCCACTACTTCCTGCTCTGCAAATACATCACTTCAAACCCTACTAAACAACACCTCGGAGCATCTTTACCATAACAGATCAACCCCCCAGATTATTCTATCCAGCATCTTGCTTTCAGAAGTCCCTGATGCTTTCAGATTAACACAACCCTACCAACTGCTTTCCCTCTCCCTGCTGTCAGTAATGTTCCCAGACACTCAAATGCTCCTGGCTAAGCTACTCACCTAAGGTGCCGAGTGCCCACAATTCATCCTAAAGTCATGGAGAGGAAAGGGTGCCCAGCGTCTCATTCATCACATTCTTAGGTCCATCTCTCTGCAGCCAAAGCACAGTCTGCATCCTTTCACCCAGGGAGGGCAGGAGCATGGTATTGCAGTATTCTCTCATCATGCTTCAGGACACATGTGTTAGGTAGTTGGGAAGACTCTTCTCAAACAGCAAATATATAACAGCTGGGCAGCTCTGTGGGTCTGTTTACGTTTCCAGTGGAAAACCAAATGCTATTCCTCAATTAAATGAAAGAACAGTGACCTATGTGGATCCATTCCTTGTGAATTCACAACCCATTTCATGCATCTGCAACACAGGTCAGCTTTTCTGGGCCAAGCCTGATGTGAGCAGCTCCACTTCCCCAATATATATATTTTAACCTGTTTACAATAATACCTTGAAAATAACATCCACTTTCCATTCAATTTATTGTCTGTCCCCTTTGCCCTCTACCAGAATGGAGGTATACCAGTGTATTTGGATTTGCTGATGAGGCTCAGGACACCCAGGAAGCTAACATTGATTGACTGAGGTGCTTGCATTTAAGAAGAAAGAACTGAAAAAATTTTTAGTTCAAGAAATCTTTTTTTCTAATCTGAAAAAGGCAAGAAGACTGGCTAGTAGAAGAAACTGGTAATGGGACATGGGGACTGCAGGTTGGCTTCTACTCTCATTTACACAAGTGTGAAGCGCAGCTGCTTGGAATCTCTTTCAAATCTCAGGATCTTTGGGATCCTAAAGACCCAGGTCCTGAAGTCAAGTGACTATAAGAGAATCTCAGCTTTTATTTAGAAAATTAAGCATTTAGCTCAAAGGTGGAGCAGGGCAGCTCTGTGCCCATGGCTGTGCCAGCACACAGGATAGCACCACTGCTCTGCCAATTGAGGCGATAGCTATATTTCCATGACTCCCTTTCTAAGGTGGCACTCAGGCTGCTGCCCTTGCCCCGCTCAGTTACATCACTGATTTAGCCCTTATGTTTGCAAAGAGAAGCTTGAAAAAGTGACTTGACAGTGTGTGAAAGACAGAGCAACTAAAAAGCCAAGAAAAGAAAAAAAGCCACTTGAACTTTTTTTTAATCATAGGAGTTTTTTGAGGCTTGACTCATGCTTTCCAAATACATGGGGCAGGTGGCAATACTGGAAAGCAGAGTAACTCCACTGAACTCAAGAGAGATCAAAATAAGACCTATTCATTTCCTGGGCACCAGTTCAAGGCCAGTTCCAGTGAGTGATACATGTCAGAAGGTTATTCCATGCAATGACCGATGAATGGGTTTCAGCCTGCTTTTAGGAGGCAAGTGTGCACATGACAAACCCATTCCTCATTAGCGTGCATTTGTAGCTAGTGGTGTACCAGGTACTTTATGCACAAGTACATTTGAAAAGGGAGCTTGTGCCCCACAGAACTTCAGTAAGCTGAGATTTTATCCATCTCCAAAAGCTGCACCATATTGAATATTCCAGTAGGATTCAATATGGAATCAACTGTATCCTTTTGCAGATCCAGTCAGGCTGGTAAAATTATACCTGTATAGCCGACTCTTGTTTGGGAACAGGAATAAGCTTGTCTGGTATTAAATGGCCTTATGCTAATAATTGTTCACACCAGGGGTTGTGCCAATAAAATTATCTCTGTAAAAAAAAACTGCACCCCAACCAGTAGTCTGCTGATACAAAAACCTGTGTGAACACCAAGCCATAACAGCTGTAGTTCATCTGCATTACAATGGGCTGTAATTGGCTCCTTTAGAAACACGGAACTGGAAGGGGCCTCCAGGGCCATCAAGTCCAGTCTTTGATGGCAGTTTCAACAGAGAGGCTGAGAATGAATGTGCCATAGAGCATAAACTTCCTGATCACCCTGGGGAAGGAGTCCCTGCAGAGCAGGACTGAGGCATTGGTCAGGCAATGGGTAGGAAAGTTGTATTGCTGTATTGTAAACACCAATGTCGCTGAAGCACCACAGGACTTCAGTCACCAGGGCTGCCAGCTCTCAGCAGCACTACATTCCCATTAAAAAAAAAGCTAGAAGCTACCATGCATGCGTGGGAAGGATGAGGGATTGTAAGGGAGAAACATGTAAAGGGGAGAACACAATACAAAAGAGAACGTTAGGTCAAAATCTGTGCCAGGCAAGCAGGAGCCCCTGCTTCTCATGTAAATTTTAAAAATGACTGTAACATGCTATGAAGGGTTTTCTCTGCTGTCAGAGTCCCCTTGTTTATTTCCTGGAACACCATGCCTTTTTGCTAACACAATGGGGCCTTGATCTCAGTTGAGGTCTAGAAGTGCTAGTGGCATATCAATACATTATAATAATGCATTGCTGGGATATACATGATTAGCACTGCAAATGATGCTGAATAGGGCTGGCTGTGAAAGCTGATAACACTGCACTGACTTGAGCTATGCAGAGTGTAGGCAGATGCTCAACAGACTTTGTGCAGCCTTGCCAGAGCACATCATCCCTGACCAGTAACATCTCTGCTGTATCTCTAGTGAAAGTGTTCATGCTAGAGCATCCCCACAGTCACCCAGCCCATCAGAGTTCTCACTATGTAGCACCACGGAGGCCCCTGATACCTTTGCATCAACAGCAATGTTAGAATTTACATTCACATTACAGCCCCTTAGAGCAGAGGAGGGTGCTTTAGCTGTTAGGTGAAATGTACTTCAACAGCTCTGACTGTGTACACACACACACACACACACACACACACACACACACACACTCTTACAACACTGAAATGGAAACAGAAAAATAGCCCACTGAGGCCTGAACTTGAGCCAGGAAACACTGACACTAAAGAAGGACTGAACCCATGACATTTTGATTCAGATGTCAAACATCTCACAATACAAGGAAATTGGGCTCTCACGTTCTGGTTTGGCCTACTGCAAAAGGCACAAGCCATTTACAAATCAATTCCAAATTTCAAACAGGCTAAAAGTGCCACAGAGTTTGGATACAAGTTTCTGATTCTAGTTTGTGCCTAGTTTTCATTTGTGACTTATTGAACCCAGGTGTCCTGAAGTAAAAAATATCTCCAGGAGCCATTAACTAGCTTTTAGAGGGAAGAAATGATTGCATAACTGCTCAAGAGCAGAGATCTAAGAACTTCTCAGAGAAAAGATCACAAGAACTCCTTATAATAGAAAGTGTTAGAGAGCCTGAGTTGAGGGGTTACTGCCACTCCCCCTGCAATTAAATAAAAGAAATCGTATAAGTTATACATTTGTGAAGACATTTGAATTGAGATAGTTATTTTAATCTCCCATAATTGGGATTCATAGATCGGGAATAACTGAAAGGTGAGGCTGGATACACTCCTTACATCGATCTATATTGAAGCAACTCTCCTGAACCCAATACTGGTACAAAACAGGAGTGGGAGTGATGAATCAAGGCTCACTCTTTTTACCCCATCTTTAATGTCTTCTATAACCCTACACTTTGCATACAAATACTAGAAGAGTCAAAGCCAAGACCTGGTACTTATGTGTGTATGATGGTAGCCCCTCCAAGTCCTAATAAAAATGGAAGCCCTGTTGGGCCAGATACCCATACATAAGAAAAGACCCAAAGGGCTTGCAGTCTAAAGAGGAAGGACAGATGAACAGTGAGAGGGGAAACAAAGGTAAAAAGAAGGGAAGTGACTTGCCCAAGGTCAAAGAGCAAGTCAGGGCAAAGCCAAAGATGGGACCTAGGTGTCCTGCATCCCCATTTGAGATTTATCCATGAAAACATCCCGTCTCTGGCAGGCTGCAGCCCAACACCATGTAAGTTCATAGTCCCAGGAAAAAGAGGGGCCTTATTTACTTCAAAAATTTGAAGTAAATCCTTCAAAGTTAATCATTTCTAAAGGTTAAAATAAAAAAGCACTCATCCTTTCATGTCTACATCAGTGGTATCCAACACTTTAGCATGTTCCACATCCACCTAACAGGCTCCCCCTATCAGTCACCCCCTCCATTGCGATCCACCAGGCACATAATGAGCCATCATTCCAGCTTCTGTGGTTCCTTAGTAACCAAAGCCTAATACAAAGCCCACATAAATCAATAGGAACCTTTCTCCACTGGCTTCAATGCACTCCAAATTAGGACGCACATCCAGGGCCGTTCCATGAGCACAGGAGCAAGTTGGTTATTTTTATGCCACACGCTGGCAATCAAGTACCATCTGACTCGGTTCTTTGCAGCCAGATGGAAAGCTACAAAACACCTCCTCTTGGCTGGGACTCTGCATCTGTGTCATGTCCTTGGGATTTTGCAGTAGCAGGGATTCAGGGCCAAGTTCTGCTCTCAACACTGATGTAAATCCAGAAGGATGCCACAGAAATCCACTGACTTGGCTAGAGTCACTCTGGATTTACACCACAGTGCCCCATACCAGAATTTGGCTCTGGTGTACCATTTATTGTTCCCTTACTGGAAATTACCTGGTTTCTATAATAGAAATGCAATCAGTCAGCTCCACTGTGAAAACCTGGGCAGATACTTTTATCACCCAGCTTGCTTTGACAGCAGACACCTGTTGATTCAAACAGAGATCACTGGCTGAATCACTCACTGTCCACAGTTTCATGTCTGCTCATGCAGCAGGGCCTAGGTTTTAACTCAGTCCCTGGTGATTTGCCCCTGCACAGTCACACCAGACACACAACAGGAGATTCCTGCTTTTGCTGAGATGATGCTCCCAGGGGAATTTCTCTTGCCTGATTATCATTCATGCACCACTAGAAAAGTCTAAGTGGATCCCTGAGAGAGTATGGCCCAATGGATACAGCATTCCTAGTTCTACCACCAGTCTGCTTTGTGATCCCAGGCAAATTACTTTACCTCTCTGTCCCTGTGGTTCCACTCCTGCTCTTTGTCTCATCTATTCAGCCTTTATGTTCTTCACACCAATACCTGTCTCTTACTCCCCCTTTATCCAGCACCAAGCGCGACAGACAGTCTCAGCCAGGGCCTGTAGGTGCTGCTGAAAAGCCAATAATAGCCTATTAGCATTCCCCATGCACTGCATTGACTGCTCTCAACCGGCTAGATGAGCAATTCTGGGTCTAGGAGGAGCACAGACTACTTTAGGCCTTCCAAAGAGTTTACAAACTCTAAACCCACCCTGTACCTCTAAGGTATGCATCTAGGATTATCCCTTACAGGCAAATGGGGAAACCAATGTGTAAGGGAGGAAAGTGACTTGTCCAAGGTCCTGCAGCAAGACCTGCTGTAGCCACTGGTCAGACTTCTTCATTTGGGAAAAGGAAAATGTTTGACTTGCATCTACCCCAAACACAGGAACTGACATTTCATGGAGCCTAATGGCCATGTAAAATGCTGCATGCTTCAGTAGTTATAAATCAGAGGTGGTACCTAACTGCAAATGACACACATCATAACTGACTGGTTCCAGAGAAACTGCCACCTTGTACACACACCAGAAGCTGTCAGGGTTTTGATTGTATGGGCTAAGGACCTTTAAAATGAACTTTGCTT
Organism: Crocodylus siamensis; assembly: GCF_052110815.1. Lineage (NCBI taxonomy): Eukaryota > Metazoa > Chordata > Crocodylia > Crocodylidae > Crocodylus > Crocodylus siamensis. The sequence goes on from NC_143403.1 coordinate 53,601,299, forward strand.
GCCAGCTTTGTGTGTCACAGGCCACTTTGTTGCACTATATTTGTACAGCACCTAGCACAACCGAGAGCTGATCCCTGAATGAAGCTTGTAGGCACAGCCATAATATGTATGCAATAACAGAGAAAAATGTCAATGCTGTTTTTAGTGGGTTTTTAAAACAACATTCATAGCATGAGGATGTGTTATGACCCCTAGTATGACCTAGAGCTGCTGACAGCCTGTAGGAGGCCACATAGTCTAAAAATGCCTGAGTTCTTTGCAATCAGTGCAGTACGAATGCCTGGCTAGATATGGCAGAGGTAGATCAGAACAGCTCTACTCCCCTTAGCCTCTTCTTATAACATCAGGGTTGAAGAATGAGGAAATGACCCCAAAGATGCAACAGAGAATGGATTGATGCTGTCCCTCTCCAACTGCTGCATTTCTCCTTAGTCCCAGAGCCTATAGGGGCCAGGGTTGTCAAAAAGAGCTGGTGATTTTGGTTGCCCCAGTTTTGAGCATGATACTTGAGGTGCCAAAAAAGGCCCTGATTTCCAGTAATCATGGGTGCTGGGCACACGTGCTCCAAAGACTGGGCTGCTTTCAGGTGAATCTCCTAGGGGCATTCAGTATCGATCAGCAGCTCCTTTTGAAAATCCTGGCCAGAGATTTGATATAGCATTGAAGGACCCCAGAAGAACTTCCATGCCTCTCTGCGAGCACGCTTTGTCTGGAATGTTGTGATGAATTTCATGGTGGACACAGTCACCTGGCTCACAGGACAGCCATAGTCCTCCTGTGTACCACCAGCCACAGAAATGGCATGGACAGAAGTGTCCGTTCCACCTCTTCACCCGACCTACAAGAATCCATTCTACATACGCAGGGAGCCGATATCTTCATGCACACCCGGTGCTTGTCCTCTTTGCGGAGACTTTCAACTGGTGCTAGTTATGGCTATGGATCACGTGGTTATTATGCCTTCCCCTAAACCCCAAAATAATCTATGTTACTTCTCTGCCCAGCCCACTCCCCCTTTCATCAACTCCTCCCTGAGGAAACCAAACCACCTGATGACAACAAGCTTCAATAGCATTTGCCACAGTCACAAATGCTTTTCATTTTAGTTTGCTAGGTCTATAGCTTAACTGGTAGACCAGATCTGGAAAGCAACTTTGTAAAAATGGGATTTCATAAGGATTTTCTCTCTGGAACTTCGAGGTCCCATCTGCTTAATTCCCGAGAGGCTTTTGCAATGCTCAGGCCTGCAAACTCTTTCTAGGATCTGAAAGCCAGGACAGCTCATGCACCTTCACATCAAGATTCTGCAGGCCAAATCCTGTTCACCTGTATACCGGCTGTACATGTAAGCCTGTACAGGTACGCCTGATCCTGCCAGCTGATCCACACTGGAAGATGCATGCACCTACAGAGACTTCCCTCCATGAAGTCTGAGCTTCCTCCCTGGACAACCCAGTTTCCCTGAACCTGTGTCTATATAAACTTTCCAGTGCTCCATGAATGGCTTCACACAGTGACCTATGACAGCATGTACCAGGTAGGTGAGCTGTCAGACCTGACCCAGCAATCCTCAGTTCCCTACAGTGGAAAGCCCAACATGTTTGCCTTTTAGAGCCCTTTGCCCTTAAGACTAAATGTCGTGAGTTCCATTTCCGCTCACTGCTCGTATGGACTCAGCTGCGGTGCCCACATGCCTGGGCCTTAGTTACTCTAGCTCGCCCAGGAAAGCAGAGACTGCAAGGCCCTGCAGATACTGCTTGGTTCTTATAGTCCAGAGCAGATGACATGACCACAGCCAGCCTTATTCCTCCCTGCCTTGTGACATCATTGGCACCACTGTAACGTGGGTGACAAACGCAACTGCTCTGATTCTGTAGCACCTCACAAACACAGGGCATAGGTGTCATTAATGAAACAAGATGCAGACGGAGGGAGCAAAACTTGCCTCTCAGCAGCCAGCCCAAACACTTTCCTGTTCTCCTGTGCCCTCTTTCAACCACTGACTCACAGATGTTACAACCCAGTTCCATCCTACTGGTCTCAGCTGACTATATAAAACGTCTTTCAGAGTCTGCTCTATGGTTTGGGGAACATTTTTGAGAAATAGGGAACAAGACCTGACCTTTTGGCAGTGCAGCACGCCGCCCACCAAGGTCTGTCCTGTCCAATGTCTTTTTAATAGGGTTTGCATTTACTTAAGTACCATCCTTTAGATACATTTTTAATTAAATGGGGAAAAAATACGCCTCTCTGAGAACCACATGTACGAATAGTTGTGTTGTAATCCCTCATTATCCTGGGTCTCAGAGCCCCTGTACAAATCAGAAGGAGGGGGCTAGATGGTGGTCAGGGATGTCAGTGGGATACAGACCTTTGGACTCAGATGGCACAGGTTCTGGCAGAGTACAGAGGCTGCACCAGGAGCTGCAACTGCCCAAAGGAGACTTCCCTGGGTGCAGGCACAATACAAAGTAGCACCAATGGCTGATCCTAGGCCCCATCCCTGGAGGCATACTAAATGCAGGGTTGAACCAGGAACAGGATGGGATGGGTATATAGTGAATGATAACCCTTGGCACAGCAGCAGGCCACAAGCAACCAGGAGAGGTCTCTGTAAGTTGGAGGAGCTGTAGGCTGCTCTATCTTACAGGAGTCATTTTAGCTCTCAGAGCACCTTGCTGATCATAAAATCACTTTTGTCTGCCCTGCTCCCTAGAGGCACAGCAAAAAACTGGGCCTAGGTCACAGCATGAGCCAGTAGGGCTAGAGGCCCTGAACAATTATATGTACCTACATAAGTTGTGTGCCGACTTCAGCATGAGTTCCCCATGAAGAGATAGTAATAGCTTCAGCATGATCCTACAATTCAGAGCTAAACATGCTGAGGGCTCCAAAAGCAAAGAGCCCACCTGGGGAGTTGAGAAAGAGTTACAGGAGCAGTAGCTGACCAATACCTCCCCTTTCAGTGGAAGAACAGGTCCTGAAAGGAACAACAGTATTCCAGGTGTGGGCAGCATTGCCCCGTGGTGTGCTAGTTCAGTGCAACAGTTGGCCAGAGTCCTATGAAGTACCAGTATGAAACTGAGGGTACCTCTGAGGGAGGAAGGAAGCAGTGCTTGGATTAGGCAGGCTCAGAGAAGAACAGTTTGCACGTCCTATGGCAAATCTACCTTCAGACATCCTATATGGGGTCAAGCCTGTTGCTAGCAGACATGTATCCTCATTATGGAAATTAATGCTCCCCAGTTTTACAGAAGAACACAACTTTCTAAAATACGGGCCTAAAGTTAGGATGCTAAATCCATAGTTAGGCATTTAAATAAGCACAGCCTGCCTTCCAGACCTACTCAGCAGCCACACACAGTTAGATTTCTGAGGTATTAGGTGCCTATAATTAGTCTTCTCGTTAGAAAAACTGTTGGCCAAAATGAAAATACCTAATATACATAATAAAAAATGATGAAAGGTAACAACTGCCCAAACAGCCATGTTTCAAAGTTAAACTGCTCCATTTTAACATGTTGCTTCAAACTGAGACTCCAAAACATCTTCACCATGCAATGATAGAGTCACTTATTAATCAGCAGTCAATTTTCTACGTTATCTGCTTTTTGTAATGCTGCTCAAAGTATCTAAGCATCTTTCACAGAAAATAAACTGATCATAGCAAAGTGCCTAGAGCTGTTAGTTCTCAGCCTTTTAATACTGAGATCTCCCTTTTTGATCTAGGTAGGATCTGGTTGGGACTTGCAAGCTGAGAAAACCTGCTCTAATGGATTTCCGAGAATATCTGGCTCCTATTTCAAGTTTGGTACACACATTCACAGTCTCCTGAACCTGGTAAGCATCTATTTTAACATATTTTTGAACTATTTTAACATACTTTTGAACTCCATTACATGGAGATGGACGAGAAGATCCCATAGGCCTCTCCTATTTTTAGCATCTCTGGAAAAAGCTCGGCCATTTTTATTTAAACTTTTTTCCATGTAAAAGCCATCATTATATATTTTTAAAAAATCACTCCGCTGAAACTTCTTGTGCCAAGTTTCACTTTGAAGAACATTGTTAATACTGAGCTATAAAACCGCTCAGACAGGGAAGACCTATTGTCTTGTTTTAAAATGCAATTCTTTCCTTGAAGTGGCCCCGGGAAAACCAGTGTCCATGTTAGCAGGCCATGGTCTGGCTGTATTGCAGGACTGTGCTTGAAAGGATACATTGGCACAATCTCTTCTACAGCAATGCTGCTAGAATAAAAAGAAGCAGAGTCAATCACTAGGTGTTCAAGGGCTTTGGGCTTCTAAGACCCTTTCAAATCCCTGTCATCACTGCCTTCCTAGATGAAGAGTGAGGACAAGCATCCTGGTATTGTGCATGCCAGCCACATGTTTCCCCTTAATACCATCCCAGCCACTGGAAACCCACCCCACCCCCACAAACCCCTTTCCTCTGCTTCCAGCAGGGCAGCCATTACTATTGGCAAGCATCATTCAGTGCACATTACCCAGTCCAATTAACGCCTTGGGGGACCCGTCTTTTCCCCCTAGTCTTCCTGGCATTCAAAATGAATCTCGAGTGCATAGATACAAGTTATTTTTAACTCCTCATGATCACTCCCCTGCAGACCTGGCCTTTAGGAACTGCCCTCTCTGAGTCTCTGGCAATATACACGGTGCTGTTGGCAAGAAGCCTTTCACCTCCTTGTTTGCATGAAACCAAAAGGTCCTTTGGATTGAGTTGAATGCAAGAGCAGAAAGATTCTCCGCACCTTTCCCCTCCCCCGCACCACATACATCACTTTGCTTCTCCAGGAGGGGATCCCTGATGCCTCCCGTCAGGATTTATTTATTTTTAAACATGCAAATCACTCCTTACATCTAAGGAGATTGGCCACTCAGAGAGCTGTTGTTTGCAAGGCAAAAATGCATGCCTGCCTTTTGACAGGCAAAATATAGATAGATAAGATAGATACACACATTACACACACACAGGGAAGGAGCTCTCTCCCTCTCTATTTATAGGCTGCCACATTTTCTGTGCAAGAACCACCTTTTGGCCACCTGCAGAATGCGCAGGCTCATTTGAGCTCACTGCAGCTCCTTAATTTATTACACTGCACACAAGCCCCCATTGTATATAAACAAATAGGGGGGGGGGACCTACCTCTCTTGCAAAAAGCCACAGAGAAATAAATGCAATTAAAAAAAAGAGGAGGGGCGGGTTTGCTGAAGGGCAGGGACCCCCCGCTCCCCTCCCCCCCAGCACACTGAAGAGGGGGCTGCATGGGTGACACCTACCTCCAGGGTGCGGATCTCCTTCTGCGTCAGGTCGTTGGAGGTGGCACATTTGGTGCGGAGCCCCTCCAGGTTGGAGATGCTGATGTCGATCATGTTCTGGACCAGCTCGCACTGCTGCAAGGCTTTCTGCAAACTCAGCTGCTGCTGCTCTTCGCTTCTCGTCATGTTTTCCTCATCCATCGCTCGCCTCGCAGCCCCCTCCTCTTCCTCCTCCTCCTCCTCCTGTCCCCAGATCAAAGGGACGGCGCTGCCCGCTGCCCTCGCCCGCCCCGGCCCTCAACAATGCCCCGGGCAGGGCGCCAGCGGCATCTTCTGCCCGGGAGGCGAGGCGAGGCTCCCGCCCCCCGCCCCCCCTCAGGCCTTGCAGCCCCCTCCCCGCCCCGCCCCGCAGAGACCAGAGCCGGACCGGGGCGGAGGCAGCGCGGGGTGCCGCGGAGCAGCGCAGCGCAGCGCAGCGCAGGTAGCGGGCTGCTGCTGCGAGCGTGCGTGCGCCTGTGCGTGTGCGCGCGCGTGTGTGCGTGTGCGTGTGCGCACCGCGGGCCGGCGGCGGCAGCCCCGCTCACCCCCCGGCTCCGGCGGCGGGGGCAGGGGCGGGCTCCGGCCCCCTCACGCGGCGGCCTCGCGGATGCTGCTGCCTGGCTCCCGGGCGGGCTGCGGCTGCGGCTGCATCCCCGGCTCCCGCACCGACATCTTGCCTGTCAATCACGGCGGGGCCTGCGGGGGAGCTGGGCAGGTGCATGGCGGGGGGGACCTGGGGAGGGGCTCAGCAGATGCCCCCCGGGGGTGGGGAGCAGCCTGTCTCGCTGCCCCCAAGGGGCATAGCGCCCTGCCCAGGCCTTCCCCTGCTTGCACAGAGCTCCTTGCCTGCCAGGCCCCAGGTGGCCGCAGGCCCACCGGACATCAGGGCACCCTGGCGTGTCCCAGTGCTGCTTTCCTTTTGTTTCTGACATGTCCTGTCCGTGGAGTCTGTTTGTTCCAGCTGTGGGACGCCGCGACCCCAGCAGCCAAAGCTGTGGCAGGAGCCCTCGGTGCAGCATGCGAACCTGTCGGCACAGGGGTCTTGTCTTCAGGCCCCCACGCTGGAAACTCTGAGGGGCACCAGGCTGCCTCTCGTGACCAGTGACCACCAGTCCACCCCATTTCCCCTTTGCTTCAAGGAAGATATGGGTTTTCCTCATCCCGGGTATGAGCCCTAACCTCCCTTCTCTGCTTTATGTGGCCAGGAGAAGTTCACATTGCACAGGTTGGGGTCAAGCTCTGGTATGCTTTGCTAACTCAGTTAATGGTGATGAAGTCAACAGGACCCCCTGTGTGTGGTGAAGTAAAAGAGGATGCTATTGCAGGAGTGGAGCATAAGAAAACGGGGAAAACCCAGATAAGATTTTGCTCCCATTGCCCTCTGTGGGAGCAGGATTTAGCCCCAAAACATGCAGCCACTTTCAGCAGCCAAAAAAAGGAAAAAAAAATCCAAGCATCTTCTTGTGCCTGCTGCAGCCTGCCTCCCCCTCTTTCTCTCTTGCGCACACACCCATACACACACACAGTCACTCCCCCTCTTTGATTTTGTGTGAGATACTGTATTAGAAATGCTCCTCTCAGTTGCCACAATAGGGTTTGAAATAACAATGTAACAGTTTTTGGCATCAATACCAGTGGCACCCACTTAACCACAGACAATTTTGGGTCCTGATGATCAAAAGGGTTTAATATAGATCCACATTTATTCTCATTCTAATAAGCAGAGAGAGAATTTACAGAGGGCTTAGTACCTACTTCATATACCTGTAGACCTCAGAGTATTTTTCACAGGAAGTCAGTATTATCCCCATTTTATAGATGGGGTACTGAGACAGAAAAAGGCAAAGTGACTTGCCTTGGGTCAAAGTTGGTTGGTGGCAGAACCTAAGGCCAACACCAGCAATTACTATGTCTTGTACTGCACTGTATAGTTCTGCACTGTTTGCTAAAGAAAAAATCCCTGCATCAGAAGCAGTTTTGCTAGCACATGGAGTGCAGAATCAAATCTACTGTACAGCTGGCTGCTGCAAGTAAACCTTAGGCATTTGCTGCTATGTAGAACTGAGTACTTCAGATCTATCAGGCAATAGTCAACAGTCTACAAATGCAGAAGTTTAGAGGTAGTCACAAGGTCTAGTTTAGCTGCAGCTTGGTACCTAAGGCTGTGCTTTTAGTACTTGCTGTTCTATAATTTACCCAGGCACTGGTTGATGGATGGAGCTGTGCATTGTACCCATGTTTTTGCTTCTTTTATATTATAGACCTCTATGTTCCGCAGCTGGAGTAGCTTTTGAGAATCTGTGATCATCAGGCAATGAAGAAAGGAGCATAACAGAGGAGATATGTGATAGGGAAGGAGGCAGATTCTGCACGTATTTGCACACACAGCACTGCACTGATTTCATTGAGAAATAGTAGAACTGGGACCCAAAAGAAAGAAGATGGAAAACCTGGGAGTGAGGGGAAGGTAAGCATATGGGACTCACCCAGGTGGTACTAAGAATTTTATGATTGTGGCAAAATGGCCCCTATGGAAAGGAAAAGCAAACAATGAGCAATTTGCAAAGCCAGAATACGCCCCCAGGAGACTTTCATAACACAGGGAACAAGAGATGTAGACTGCATTGATAGGTATGACAGAAAGAAGGCTCTGTACTCCCTGTAAAGTGTGCATAGCACCACCAAAGCAGAAATGCCCATTTTTTTCTAACTAGAGATGATAATTACTAGTAACAGTAATGCGTGTGCACCCAAGACTGAGTTTCTTCCCAAATAACATACGGACAGTGACAGCTGCAGCAGGTTTCCTACCTACTTCACTTAACTGCAACTTTCCACCGAACGCAAACTTTATCCTGAAGCACATGGGAGAAGACAGTATAACAGCCACATGCAAATTACATTGTTTACTATTAACATTAAGGAAGCTGAGCCTAAAGTCTCATTTTAGCCTTTTCCTGCTTCAGAAATGCAGAAGATACAGTACTGCTCAGCCCCTGTAATTTATCATTTCCTTGCAAAAAATAACAAAAATGGGTTTAGGTAGTTTAAGTGCAGGAGGAAGTATCAGTGATTTGAGTGCATCCTACTTTTTAAAGGAGATAAGAGACATGAAAAAATAGCAAAAGACTCAGGGAACTGAAACCCAAAGTTGTCTTAAGTATGGAAACTACAGTTATAACCATCCAGTTACTTTAATTCTGCCGTTATAGAAAAGCCTTGAGAAAATAATCAGCAATACAGACTTAGTCATTGAAAGCAAAGTTTCATCTTAATAGTTATCCACCCAAAGTAAAATGTTTTACTTTTAATCATCCAGTGGATGTGTCAACACCAGCCTTCTTTACTGTCTTACCAAGCCCACATGAAAAATAAAAATTAAACTGCTACCTAAATTACTGATCTAGGTAATCAATTTCACTTTGTCTCCCACTTTCATTTGTGAGTCAGGATTGGGCCAAAAAGTTATACAGTTTGGGGGTGACCACCATTTTCTTAAATGCGTTTTAATTCACACAAAAGTTGTCTAATTGACTCAATATTTTTGTATTTTTAATAAACAGCCTAAAGTTAGGCTCCTGAAGCCATATTGAAGCACTGGATTTTGGAAGTGCCAAGCAGCCAACATCTTTCTCCATTACCTATGCACATGTATCTTAAGGCATTGAATCCAAGGCCGAACATGGCTGCTAGCATTCTTTGAGCACAAATTTTGACTTGGTTGTTTCTTTTGCATGTGGATGTGTGTGCTTGTAATAGTATTATTTAGGGCACATTTCTGTTCAAATACATAAAGCTCTGTATGTTTATGGTGGTACAGAAGGAAACACCACAGCATGACAAAAAAAATCAGCTCAATGGCACATGCTCTGAAAACCATGTGTTCTTAAAGGTTAACAGTTTGTTGTGTAAATTAGAGTTTCTTGTAAAAATAAGCAGTATTGTCCTTTGTGGGGTGCAATTTATGATACCACAAGTGACACCTGGGACATGAGTTTTCTCTGTGACGCCCTTTGTTTACAAGGGTCTATTCCCCACCTCCCCCGGAATATCCCAATAAATACATACTGGGATTATATATAAAAATGTGTGTACAACTTCAACTCAAATGCTATTTCTATCTTAAAATAGGGACGTTAAGCCTAAAATCCACCAAAAGATAGACAGTTCCGTGCCTTTGAAAGCACAGGCATCAGGGAAATGCTATGCATGAAAGTGAACATTTGAAACAGATGTTGATATTTTTTCCAAGTCTAACAAACCATTATCTGTAAGGTTACCTAGAACAGGAGATGGGGAGATTTTAACTGTGCTGAAAATTAAGTCAAAGCATCTGTTATGGCAGGCATAGCACTGGGCTGCTGGATGGGCATACAGAAGTGGGTCAACCAAAGAATTCCTGTCTCAAACACTACCGAGAAGGAAAATGTATAAAAGAGTTAACATAAAAGATATGCAAAGAGTTGCCTAGAATAAACAGGCATGATAGTTTGCATGCTAAGCAATGACAGACAGTGCAGAAAGGATTCAAATTACTGGTAAGAATAAATGTGAAAAACTTGTTGTTATCCCCAGAGAGGTAGGTTGGGAGTGGGGAAAAGAAAAAAGACATGCTCAAAAAGCAGGAAACTCCAAAATTCACCTAAGCAATGTGAGCTGAACTCAACTCCATTACGAAATGGGACAACTCTACAGATATCAGGGGAACTGAATGTAGTTCTTGGGCATCCATCAGAATACAAAGATTAACTGCAAAATTCAGACTAACCCAGATGAGAATGTGCGTGCCGCAGAAATCAACTTACATTGTTTAAGGCAAGATTGCCTTGGCTAGTCCTTTCATTTTATATAAAAAATTTATCTTGAAGAGATCAAAACAAATACTTGACAGACTGTTTTAGGAGAGACAATATTTTTTTCCACTTGTGATAATTACCATTTCATTTTTTGGCCATTTGAACTTAATTTCTTATTTTTAATTTAAAATACTGTAAGTTGATGATCTGTTGTGTAAACCTTCACCTTTTAATTGCAGGGGGTAAGGGACTATTTCTATGACTCTGGACAAAGCCACTATACAGTTGTATTTGGTCTGTGAAATTTCTGCATGGGATTGAAAAACACTTTTTTCATATTCCCACAGCACACCACACAGTATTCTTGTCCTCTACCTCGGCAAGAAAACAGCAACATCAGCGGCCTTCACAGATGTTAGAATTCTATTGGAGTTAAAAAAAAACACCAAACAAGCCAGCGGGTCTGAGTGCAGGGTTTGGGGACCTGAGTACTTTCAATGTATTATTTGACTTCTTCTAGCTTGTGCTTATGTGTTTCTGCCCCACACAAGGGTTATAAAATACTCCCCCACCTTAAAGAAGTGATTTCTTCCACTTACAACCTCTAGCACCCTGAGGCATTTAATCATACAAGGATGAAACTGAGGCAACAGTGACTCTAGTGGGGAAGCTAAGCTTGCAGAAACTTTCCAAAATGATTACTGGGAGCAATGACTTAATGACCTAAAGGCTGGATTCCCTCCAGGAATCCATTGCTGCTATTGACAAGAAATATTTGAAGAGCTTGAAGTCAACTACTTATGAAATGCCTGATAAGGTGGCAAATCAGGAAGTAAACAAACCAGAACAAGGTGATGCTGGGCTCTCCTTTCCAAAATGACTAAAGACATTACCTTTCTGACAAATGAATTGGATCAGGTCATGATTAGCCCATGCAGTTTGCAAACTGCTGTAGGGTCTAAGGTAGTATGTCTTAACAGGTAGTAGCCTTTAGATGTAGTCAAGAACAATTTTAATCCTCCTTATAACTAGGAAAATAATCTCTCCTGCTTTCTGTAATATTTAGCATACAGTCTTATTGATCATTAAATCAGAGTAAATTGGATGCTTATCTTGCTGGGATCCTATGACCCCAGCTGACTTCCTGCCCTTTGGGCAGGGGGCTGGACTTGATGATCTCCCGAGGCCCCTTCCAGCCCTGATGTCTATGAAATTAGGATATTTTCTGATGTTCTTTTTAGTAAAGTAACTTTAAAAATATGCAAGGCTTAAAATAAGTCCTTTAGGTTATTTGGAAAGTGTCTAACATGTCTGTATCCCTCTGTCAGCTCAATGAAAAAGGGATTACATTACATTGAACAAAAGTAGGTCAGATTTTCTGATGATTCAAATTAGCATAGATCCATGGACTCCAATGGCTAACCCACTTCACACCAGGTGGGTTTCTGGCCCAGTTGCTTCATTGGTTTTTAACAGATGTCCAAGACTCAAGGACCTGATAAGCACTTCCATAAATGTCAAAAAAGAGAAAAAAATAGGTTGTGACATTCCCTTGTGCAGCAGGCAATTTCTGAGGGCAAGGATACCAAGATGTGCAAGATACTGCCAACATTTGAAGACTGACACTATCTCTGTCAAAGTGAACACTGAGTAGACAAAAAGCCAATGGAAGAACTATCCCCCGGTGGCTTCTATTGTTAATTAAGTCTTTCAATAAGAAAACAGAGATAACAGGGGGAGGTATTCCTTGTACTCTGAGCATCTTCAGTGACAGATATATTTTCAAAAATGTCAAAACTAGTAGGACAGCACTCCCAGCCTTTTCCAAACCAAGACTTCCCAGGAATCACCTTCCACCTAGCGCTGCATGGAGGTCATGACGACTGTGCATCATTTATGCCTGATTGTGACCCCTCACTGCCAAGTTGAGAATTTGTTACTCGAATGCAGAGATGCAGGATTTGCTGCCGATTACTTTCACCAACGCTGCTCACTTTTATGCCTTCATAGTCTAGTAATCCTGACATTCTATCTAAAATGTAAAAATAAGCACAAACCTCAGTATCTTCATATAAGCAAAAGAAAAAAAGTAAAGAAAAAACCCGTCATTCTGGGAAATATCTAAATCAGAACATGCCATTCATACTTATACTGTAACATAAAGATCCTGTCCCAAACCTACTGTCCCATTTTGCACTGTGAAAGTAGCCCTTCTGATATCAATACTCATACACTGAAAGTTAAGCACATGCTGAAGTACTCCGCTGGACTGAGGCCATAACACGCACTTTCCTGGAATGACCCAGTACCTAGTAAAATCACAGGAGCCTATCCATTGGCCTGGGTGTAGTGGCACAGTGGTTAAGATACCTTGCTATGCTTCCAAAGCAATGAGTGTGAGTTTCCCTCTGGGCTTGTGCCAGAGGCTACCCCCAACTGCAAATCTGCATCTGATTAAATGAGTTGGGGAGTCCAAGGCAGCTGACTGCAGTGCAAGTTATGTGACTCCCTTGTGTGACATTGGCTACAGAAACAGATATGCCTCAACTCAGATAGCCTGTTGGGCTGATAGGCTCATAAGAACCGTTCATCTATCCAGTGCCCACAGTGGGCTTTGGATCAGATGTAGGGGCTTATCTTGTACCCATTAACTTCAGTGGGCACTGAGCCAGACCTAGAAGTATAGAAAGCTACGCAATAAGCTCAAGCCTATAACAGAGGACAAAGGCAAATCAGAAAAATGTGCTTATTATGTGAACAGTCAACAATAGCTTGAATTAGCAGGTTTCTTCTTTTTAGGCATTTCGGTTTTGTAAATGTGTTAGGAAAGTTCATTATCACTCAGAAACTTCACTGAGTGTTTAATGAAAGTTGTTTTAAAAAAATAATATATTCATATGATTACTATTTAATTCACCTATGTTGATTTTTGTTATATAAATGCAAGTTTAGCATGGGTACATTTTATAAATAATGATAAATTTAATGCTTCTGTTCTTTTTCATTCTAAGTGAAAAATGGGCCTTTCAGAGAGAATCACATAAATCGAAGATTAAACTGCTTCCATTTAGCTCAGCTGGTCCATCTTCAGACATATTTCAGTTAACAAATAGCTAGTGTCATGTTTATCATAAATAGAAAATTACCAGTTATAACAACAACATAAACTATGACATCCAAATAGAATGAAAGTTATTGAATCTATTGTCTGAACATAGTAGGACAAAATGCAAGACTAGTCAATCCACCTGTTTCAACAGAGTTGCACCAGGGACAAAATAATATATATTTTTAAGTTCTTATAAGCAAAATTAATTTCTTAACTAAAAATAATACCAACATTGCAAATTAAATCTTAATTACTCTGGGAATCTACAGGTAAATGTTGTCTGTCACCTTAACTCTACCCCTTGTGCACCTACTAAACTATCACCTTTAAATACACAATCCCATACTAGTTATGTTATAAAATCAATTTCCTACTGGTCAGCAGAGCAGTACAAGACTTACGTGACACATAAGACTAACTGCCAGTGCTAGTGTTGCACTGACCTTTTCCAACACCTTTAAAGTTGAGTTAATTTTTCCTTCAGCCTACAAGCTGGATGCTATTCCATGAATGTGTCTCTACTGAAATAAGTCACCTGATACATCCTAGAATTGAATTTGCTGTTTCACAGATGAATCACACACTTGGTGCATAGTCATCCTTTAATAGACAAATACTCTCAAGTCTCCATCCCTCTGTCTTTCCAACTGATGAGCCCACATCTTAAAACTGAAATTCTCACTATAAGTCCCTAAATGCCTGTTGTTTGTACTACTGAATTTAATCCCATGTGTTGCCCAGTCCTTAAAATGTAGTCATCCAGCTTTTCCTATGTGATATTCAGATCCTCCTGTTTTAATTATGCTCTTCAACTTTGTACCACTGACGTATTTCATTGGCACACGTTTGCTTTGTGTGCCAAGATAGCTAAGGAAAATATTTAGTAAGTTGTTTTTAGAATCTGTCTTGAAGGGATTGCTCACTGAAATTAACCTGTTGTAGTTGCTTTTTTAGTTGGTTTCTTACCCACTCTTACATTTCTACTAGTCTATCTTTTCTTCAGTTTAGCTCATAGTTTCTCATCTGGCAGCACATCAGAACCTTTACTGAAGTCCAGATAGATAAGAGCTACCATTTTCCCTTGTTTGGAAAATAAGATGTTGTATCAAAGATACCAGGTTAGTCTATCACGATATACCTCTGGTATGCCAGTGTTGCATTATATCCCATTTTCTATTTATGTCTAATTACTAGTTCCCTCAAAATGTATTTAAAACTTTCAGGCCTGTGAGCTTCTAGTTGTTCAGACCATTTATTTTCCTTTTCTTATATACTGGCAATACTTTTGCTATAGCACATTACCTATTGGATGGAGTTATTAACAATCCCTGTTACAAGATTTGTGATTCCATGTGCCCACTCCTTCCATAACCCAAAACAGAAATTATCCGGTTCCCCTGACTTGAATGTGTTAAGCTTAGAGTTTTACTTCCATACCAGATGTGGTAATTTCTATTCTACTCTATCCCTATACTCTTATTCCCACCAGCCACCCTGCCTTTGCCCCCTTGCCCAACATCATTGTCCTCACTGAAAAATGAGATGACGTAATGGTTCAGTGGTGAGCCATACCTGTGTTAGCTTTGCTAAATCTCTACCTCAGCTTCACTGCCTACCAGCTGCACTTCTTTCCTTGTTCTCTTTATTTACCTGGCTGAAAAATCTTAATTTCCTTTACAAAATCTAACTCAGCTGAACTTGTGACAATACTTATTCTATCCCTATACTTTCTCACCTCCAAAACATAGCTTACCTAACTGACCAATCCCCTTTTCCATTACTTGTAGCCAACTTCCCTACAAGGGTTTTTTTTTAAACCTCATCTGGAGATGCAAATTCCACATAGTTTTTCTCAGGAAACTCCAGGCCTCCTCCACATTCAAGTACCTGAGCTGCACGATATACATGAACTGGCCACTCCCTTCAGTTTACTAGTCTGCCATTCTGAACCAAAAAACAGATGTGTTTGCACTGTCATTCAATTCAAACTGAATCGATGCGCAATCGTTCTAGCCAAGGTCATTTTTCCTCTTCGTTCTTCCGCGCGGTCCTCACTGGAACCACTAAATCTGACTTTGCGTCACCGCTTATCACTTCAGTAGCCGTAGCGTGAAGAAACACGTCAGTTAATCGCATCCCGAAGCGTCTGGGACTGACCATGCACCCAAGGGTGGGCAGACTCCCAAGAGGCCCTCTGGAAAAAAAAGAGAGAGAACCTTTAATCGGACACGCCTGATTTGAGGTTGACAAATAGCGAAGTCAGTACGTCTCCCGTTCCCTCGGAGCTCTCTTACACACGGGCACACACATTTTTTCCTTGTGTGCGCACCATCTTTCACGTCAGCTGCTCAGCGACTGCACGTTTGGACGGTATGTTGCGCGGTCAGTATGTGAAACACTCGGCTGGCAGCTTCCAACAAATCTGCAAACTCTGCTAAACCCCTTGTCACCAGGCGAGGCACCTCCGTCCTCGGCGGGACCCGGCCCCGCCATGTGCAGGGAAGGGCTGGCACCGTCACCCCTAGCAACACGGGGGGCGGGTCCGCGCCAACTCTCGCGAGATCCGAGGAGCGCGGGGAGGAGGCTCCGCCTCTTCCCGCCCGGCGCGCGCGGGGATGGAGCCCGAGGCCGCGCGGCCGCCGCCGGGGAAGGGTCGGAACCTGCCGTGGTAGGAGGGCAAAGGGGGTCCCTCCATCTCTCCCTCCCTCGTGGCACCTCGTCCGCCGCGCTGACGTTAAGTTCTCTTTATCTTTAGGGTGGAAAAATATCGTCCTCAGACACTGAGTGACTTAATTTCCCATCAGGACATTCTGAGCACTAGTAAGTATTGAATGCTTCCAGCACTTCAACCTAGAGGGGGGTGCAGACATTAGCAGATATTGAAAAACCCATTTTGCAGGTGAAGAACTGAGGCAGAGAGTGCCTTGCCCAAGGTTACAGAGGAAGTCAGTGGCAGAGCTGGTGTGATGCCAGGAGTCCCGTTTCCGTACAGCGCCTAGATCAGGGGTCCGTGATCTGAACAGGTTGGGAAGTGACCGTGCACTGGAAGTGACCGGTGTACTGTGGAGCAGCAGCCAACCTTTTTTTACACTCTGTATAACCAAGTTGCCACTCCACAGTATTGGATTTCTGGACTTCCAGTCCAGCAGCTGATCTTGCTGCGGACCAGCAGCCATCCCTTTGTGGCCCCGTAGTGGTCTGCAGCAAACCTCTGTACTAGATAATGCAACCTTCTTTTTCATAGTGAAAATGAGCATCTTTGCAACTAGTTGTTTGAAAGCATGACCTTATTGCATGGGATCATTTCCTCTTCAGCCAGTCAAGTGAAGTGTTGCTAGTACATTACCAGTGAACTTCACAAAAACAAACAAAAAAAACCTTGTAAAAACTTCTGCATGAACTTCCTGTGAGGAAAGGCTGCTGCAACACTTGATACAAGGGTAAGAAATGTCAGAGAGAGAGAGAAGTGCAGTGCCAGGCACGTGAATCTGTCAGGGAGCCCCTCATGCAGCCTTTTGTAGCTACTGTAGAACGTAAGATGTTCTTCCTACCTTTAGTTGATCCTTGTTGGTATATGTGTGGGATTCTTGTTGAGTAACACTTCTGCCCCAGGTATGTCAATCCCACTTTACAGACTTGAGTTCCATGCAGCTGACTTTTTATGGCCTTTAGAAAGGGGCTTGATGTGTGACTTGAGCTTCCTGCTTTTGTGCTCTGGTCCATGGAGCAGCTACAAGGCGTGCCCCAGCCTGTGAGGGGCAGAACCCCACCTGTCAGTCTGTGGCAGAGCAGAAGGGCCAAAGCTCCAGCCCACCTCGGTGTGTTTTGTCTGGATGGTGCAGACAGAGCATCTGCTGCAGAGATTGTTCTCAGTGAAATTCCAGACTAGGACTTTGGCTCAGTCAAGTGGCTAATTCCCAGCTGTGTCCCAGGGTGCATTTGCTTTTCGGAGAAAGATTTCACATGGTTTTTCTTCCCCTCCGAGGTGTTGTGGCAGCTGCTGCCCTGTCAAGCTCCAAGAAGCAAGCTAAGTGGACAGAGCACCAGAATGCCCTGCATTGTGCCCTCTCCCCTCAGTGTACAGGGGAGCTTTGTCAGCTCTGTGAGTTCAAGTGTAGTTCTCTTTACCCACGTTCAGCCTACCAGTGCAACTAGGGTCACCTTGGAACACCCCCCTTCCTAAGCAGGAGTGTAAGAGCTGGCCAGGCAGCATGCTAAGAGGGAGAGCAGCCCTGGTATGTCTGAACAACCTGAGAGCATGAGGCCTGCTGGCCCACCATTTACTACTTGCTACCCACCCCAGCCTTCAGTTTCAAAAGGCCAGAAGGTTCCTTGGCATGTAGTCACATTTCAATCTATGTCCCTGTGAAAGGAAATGCTGTCATCTCCTCTGGTCATGTGTCTCTAACAGGAAGTTTTGTTTTGGGTTTTTGTTTACCTGAAAAAGAACAACTGCCTCGCTATCCCACCCTCTTGCAAGCAGCCACTTTCAGGCAGGCCTCACCTCTGCTCTCCCCAAAGCTGTGAAAGCTGTTGTCTCCTGGGCTGGGGACAGAAGTTGCACATAAACTGGTTTAAGTGATCAGAAACTGGTTTAAACCTGTAACAACCAGTTCAGTGCACATGAACCATTTTCAAAATGTTTGAATTTAATATCACACTTAACTGATTTAGGTCAAACTAGTTTATGAAACTTCTGTACCAGACCCCTTCCTGGTTCAGGTTAAATCAGAGTCCTTCAGCATTTCAGCATTTTGCAGCCCTGGGCTGGCCCCACCCCTCTGCTCCCTAGCCAGCTTACTGCCCCCCTCCCCCAGTAAACTCCTGCTGAGGTCTGGGGCTTGGGAGGAAGGTTAAACTTCCCTTCCCCTGGTACAGAGCTGCCCTGCCCTGCTTACTTGGTGCAGGCTGTGACAAAGGACTACAAATTCCAGAGGCACCTGGAAGCAGGAAGAGGAAGTGATGAGCACCAGCAGAATCCTCCTGCTGTGATTGTGGACTGCAAGTCTCAGAGACTTTGTGGGTAGCAGGAAGAGGAAGCAAACAAATAGCCCATGCTGGCTATATGCCAGAGAGCTGTGCTTCTGGCTTGAGCCACTGCAGGCATATGGCTGCATTTCCTGAATCAAAAGTGAATGTCTTAATTTGCTTATTGGTTCAATGCAGTTTGGAAAACTGAAAAAACTGAATCAATTTAGCTTCAGCCTTTTTGACTGTACTTAGCCCTGGTGTCTCCTCCACATCTTGCTTTATTATTGCATTTCCTAGCAGAGGTCAAGATTCTGTGGTCTATTGTGCGCTGCCTTAACTGAAACCTTACTGAGAGTGCAGGGACAAACCATTCTGATGTTCAGGAAGACCAGCTTGGCTTAGCAGGGTACTCTTCAGTGAGCTAAATCACAAAAAGGAAGCTTATAAGAAGTGGAAACTTGGAGTACCAGGGAGAAGTATAAGAGCATTGCTTGGGCATGCAGCAATGAAATCAGGAAGGCCAAAGCACAATTGGAGTTGCAGCTAGTAAGGGATGTGAAAGGTAACGAGAACAGCTTCCACAAATATGTCAGCAACAAGAGGAAGATCAGGGAAAGTGAGGGGTCACTTTCTGAATTGGGGAGGCAACCTAGTGACAGAGGGTGCAGAAAAGGCTGAAGTACTCAGTGCCTTTTTCACCTCAATCTTTCCAGGCAAAGTCAGCTCCCAGATTACTGCACCTGACAGCACAGTTTGGGGAGGAGGTGAGCAGCCAACTGTGGCAAAAGAACAGGTTAGGGACTTTAGAAAAGCTGAACATGTACAAGTCCATGGGGCCAGATGGGATGCACCCAAGGGTGCTCAGGGAGTTGGCCGATTTGATTGCAAAGCCACTGGCCGCCATCTTTGAAAACTCATGGTGATTGAGCAAACATAGTGCCCATATTTAAGAAAGGGAAAAAGGAGGATCCAGGGAACTACAGACCAGTCAACCTCACCTCAGTCCCTGGAAAAATCATGGATCAGGTCCTCAAGGAATCCATTTCCAAGCACTCGGAAGAGAAAAGGGTGATTGGGAACAGTCATGGATTCACCAAGGCCAAGTCGTGCCTGACCAACCTGATTGCCTTCTATGATGAGGTGACTGGCTCGGTGGATACAGGGAGACCAGTGGATGTGGTATACCTTGATTTTAGTAAGGCTTTTGGTGTGGTCTTCTGCAACATTCTTGCAAGCAAACTAAGAAAGTACGGGCTGGATGAATGGACACTAAGATGAATAGAAAACTGGCTGGAGCATTGGGCTCAGGTTCAATAAGGACAAGTGCAAAGTCCTGTACTTAGAATGAAATGTCCCATGCACCAGTACAGGCTGGGGACTGACTGGCTAAGCAGCAGCTCTACAGAAAAGGACCTGCATGAGAAAGTTGGACTGATACAGCCAACCTTGATGAGTCCAGAGAGTGATATATATTTTTTTTAAAATTTCCTGCCCAAAAGACTACTACCATAAGGCCCCAAACAAAACTGCCTTTCCATCGGCTGGGAATAAGGGAGGGGATTCATACAGGTTCATTGCAGCGTGACAATCTATTTAGGGCTGCCTGTTCCGACAGACTTATAGCCAAAGTGGAATAAACCACTCTTAAACCAAAATAAGCTAACCCTGGGTGTTACAGTGGACAGTAAGCTGAATATGAGGCAACAGTGTGCCCTTGTTGTGAAGAAGGTTAATGACATACTGGGCTACATTGGTAGGAGTGTTGCCAGCAGATCAAGTGAAGTGATTATTTCCCTCTGTTCAGCACTGGTGAGGCTACAGCTGGAGTACTGTCTAGTTTCGGGCCCCCCACTGCAGAAATGATATGGACAGATTGGAGAGAGTCCATCACAGGGCAACAGAAATGGTGAGGGGGCTGAGGGAACTGGGCTTATTTAGTCTAGAGAAGAGAAGACTGGGGAATAGCAGCCTTCAGCTACCTGAAAGGAGGGTTCAAAAGAGGATGGAGCTGGGCTGTTCTCAGTGGTGGCAGGTGACAGAACAAGGAGCAACGGTAGGATTCTGTAATTATGAAAAATCAGATTCT
This sequence comes from Crocodylus siamensis, assembly GCF_052110815.1. Taxonomy (NCBI): domain Eukaryota; kingdom Metazoa; phylum Chordata; order Crocodylia; family Crocodylidae; genus Crocodylus; species Crocodylus siamensis. Next base: position 53,621,579 of record NC_143403.1, read on the forward strand.
AGAGGAAGCAGGCAAAGCTATCATTGGGTCACTTGCCAGCTATGGACAGAGATGGGACTCACTCAATACAAGGGATGGATACCGAAAAGAGCACCCACATAATATCTGGCTGGGACAAGCTGATCTGAAATCTCTGAGCTCTGTTCGTAACATGGAGTAACTTACTGTCATTGTGCTACCCGGCATATCTAGTGGGGTTTTCATAAGTAACTAAATGAAGAACATGAACAGTCCAACCCTAGGGAGCAAGCAACTTATGAGCGAAGATAATGGAACATCAAGTGTATTTTAATGTGGAGAGTTATCTCCAGGCTCTGTGGGCAGAGGAATCACTGTGCCTTTCCTTCGAAGTGTATTTATTGTACGTGCAGCTTAGGAAAGCAGAATAGAATTATCCTGGCTGTGGAAGTGGTCCCTAAATGAAGCGGACTTAAACAGACTTGAGCTGCCCTGTCTGATTTTTTTTTTTTTCTTCTTTTTTTTAAATCCCCAAAACTACAGACTCTCATGGTAACAGATCTTTGGATCATGTGACAGAAAGGAAATCTTCAGATAATTACATTCAGATAAACTACAGTGCAGATGTGGCCCTGATTGTTACAGCAAGGCTTAGCTTAGATGACAGTATCTCCTTTGTATCACTTAATAGGCACCATTTTTCTTTTGTGAACATCACCGTTCCATGGTCAGCTTTCAGTCTAGGGCTGTTTATGCCTTGTTTGCAAAGTGATGAGGAGCAGACAGTACAATTTTAAACTCCAAACATTTTCTTGTATCAAACCCAAGTAGGATTTTTTTAAAGCATTTTGAAACTTGTTTGGAATTACCCCCTCTAAAAATGGGCTGGACAGCAGAGCATGCATGCCTGAAAGAAGGGCAGCTGATAGTACAGCATACCTTTTACTGTAGGTGTAGAAAGCTCAGTGTTAACCCTCCCCAAATCTGAGAGCTGGAAGTCATATAGCTGCTTAGCCAGTTACTATCCTGCTGTTTAATAAGAATGGGTTTTGCCCCTCTCACCCATCTCTCAGTTCAGAAGTTCATCAGTGAAGATCGTCTGCCTCACCTTCTCCTCTATGGACCGCCAGGGACTGGCAAAACCTCCACAATCCTGGCCTGTGCTAAACAACTCTATAAAGACAAGGAATTCAACTCCATGGTTTTAGAGGTAACTCAACCACTCCCCTGCCCCCCTCTACCTATTAGTGTCTGCAGGTGCTGTCTTTCAGCTGCACAGCTCAGAGCATTCTGCTGATGATGAGGGCACAGGCTAGCCAAGCTTTCATTCAGTGTCCACGATAGCTGGTCCTCCTTCTAACAGATGTTGCTAAAGATTACCCTTCTTCCATCCTCTGTATCAAGATGTGCGCATGTGCCACCACCTTCAGCCCAGTCTACACAAGAAAGTTGGACTGATTTAGCCAACCTTGATGAGTCCAGAGCGTGATTTTTTTTTTTTCCCCCCAAATTTTTCCTGCCCAAAAGACTACTATTAATGCCCCAAACAAAACTGCCCTTACATCAGCTGGGGATACAGGAGGGGGCTCATACAGGTTCATTGCAGCATGAATACCTATTAAGTTAAGCCTGTCCTGACAGACTTTATAGCCAAACTGGAAAAAAACACTCTTAAACCAAAATAAGCTAATGTAGGCCTGCGTGTGAACACTTAATTCTGTTTCAGTTTCTACCTTAGCATTTAACTATGACACCTTACTTGTTCAGATGTTCTCATTACCTTACAATGGTGCCTTAATATTGCATTTCTAACACCAGCTGCTCTCTCTAGCTGAATGCTTCAGATGACCGAGGAATCGATATAGTCAGAGGGCCCATTTTAAGTTTTGCCAGCACAAGGACAATCTTTAAGTAAGTGTCATAAGAGATTTGTGCCCCTTGCCTCCCTAGAAGTTATTTCTCCCTTTATCTACACTGCCTTTTCCCCTCTTGCTCTCATCTCCCTTATTTCTATAAACCAAAGAGCAAGGAATTCACAGAACTGTGCTGAAACTCCACTCTTGACTTTAAAAGAAGGTTAGTTTATAAGAAAAGTGTCCACTTCCTCTTTCAACCTTTACACATGTAAAAAACTACATGAGAACTGACAGGAAAGCAGCCAGGCAGAAGCAGGGGACTAGAAAGGAAGAGTGGTAGGAAGGCCATTTTAGATTCTGGGGTAAGACTGAGGTAGTTCATGTTGCGCCCAAGAGCTCCAGCCAGCCTGGCTTGTTTTGAGTGCTTGTTACAGGATGGAGGAAGAGCGCGCTGAGAAGAGCAGCTGAAATGAGAGCATGGGGAGAAAAGAGATTAAAAAATGAACTTGGCCCCTAATGTCTGGTGCCTAATTCTGGAGCTTTGTTTTCCAGAGGTGATGAGCATACTAATTCTGGTGAAGTGAGTGGAGCTGCACTTTAGACACTCAGGCCTACAGGGATCAAAATGCATTGGCAGCACTAATAGGTAGGCAGTGAATGAGAACCATACTGTGCAAAGGAGAGAAGTGCCAGGATTCTCAGTACCAAAGGGGATGCTAATGAGACCAGGGGGAGGACTGGTTTTAAATTACTTAGTGAGGATGGCTAGAATTAATAGATTTCAGCTGAAATAAGGGGAGCCAGTGCTTTGTAGCAGCAGTGAGTCTCTCCAAATTCCCCTTCCCTGACTCAAGCCCACTGGCTGCCTTAACTGGAGAGCTAAGGCTGGGAGCTGGCTGCAGGTAAGTCAGAAAGGCAAGCAAGTCTAACACAGCCATCCTCTCTTTGTATTAGAAAAGGTTTTAAGCTTGTAATCTTGGATGAAGCAGATGCCATGACCCAGGATGCTCAGAACGCCCTGAGGAGAGGTGAGTGGCATCTGGCTTGCAATGGGGGAAGCAGGTGGTGCCTCTCCAGAGCCTTAAAGATTACTTACAGCAATGATTTCTGACTATATACAGTTTTACCTCCTATCCTGTGCCCTTTCTCCCCGGACTCAGGCCAAGGTGTCTGTCCAAATTTTTCCCAAGGAAACAAGTGGTAACTGTGATATGATGAGCATATGTAAGCGCACTGTTATTGGGTGTTATGTTCTTTTTGGCCAGCTACCTGCTACCTTACACCCCAGAGATGACTGCATCTCCAATGCTAGGAGGATGTCTCTGAATGCATGTGTGGTTGCACAGATCAACCAATCTAACACTTTGGTATGAAGGGAGCTCTGTACACTTAGTTCCTGACGGGATCTATGAGAGGAGGAATTTCTGTGGTAGCCTCATGGTAACAGCACTGGGCCTTAAGTGAAAGAGCCATACAGAGTGAATTCCTGGAACTCTGCCTGGAAGGATAAAGTTCTGAGTCTGGCCTTCTGGGAGGTGACTCCAGCTCCAGGAATTGTAAGGTGTTTTACACTGGCTGCCCTGCAGCATGTGGGGTAGAAAGGTTTGCTGCCTACATTTAGTTAACTCTTTTCTGACTCCAAGTTCAAGTTGGTACTGGTTCTGATCTGCCATTTCTCCCCTTCCTTCCCCTCCAAACTCTGCAGTGATTGAGAAGTTCACGGAAAACACCAGGTTTTGCCTGATCTGCAACTACCTCTCCAAGATCATCCCTGCCCTGCAGTCCAGGTGCACAAGGTTCCGATTTGGCCCCCTGACCCCAGAGCTCATGGTCCCCCGGCTGCAGCACGTTATAGATGAAGAGAAGTGAGTACAGAATGTGGTGGGGGAAGGGCAGGGAGTCTGGACAAGAGGAGAATGGCATCTTATAGCAGGATTACTACTGATGAATTTGTTTTCCCCTTATCCTTGTTCTTGCTAGCCTCTGCTCTGTCTTCCCATCCCACTCATTCAGTCCCCACCCTTACCTCGGTAGTAACAGCAGCTGTGACTGCTACTTTTTCTCCAGTTTGCTTCATGTGTTTCCTCCCCTGCCCCAAGAGCTGGGATTTCCCTCCGTGTCTTCTTTGCAGCTCTGAAGTTGGTTTCCTTCAACCTATGGCAACCCAAAATACTTGAAGCTCCAAAGCAGTTTAATGAAACAAAACTGCAAATGTAGTTCTGCCTAGAAAAAACTGACTAAGAATAAGAGCGGTGTCCCTGGAGCTCTGTTTGTGTCAATGTTTTCCAGAGTAAATTTGCTTCTACCCCTGCACTGGTTGTCAGCTGTGTAAACTCACACTGGCTGTCTCCTCCTCACCCATCAGGGCCATTAATGAAGTTTCTCTAGGGCCTAATTCTTCCCTCATTTCACTGAGGCAGCTCTGTGGTCTGTAAACTTACACAGGTGCAACAAAAGCAGTTAGGCTCTGTAATTGGAGCTTCATTAATAGAATCCGTAAGCCCAAAGCAGAAGAGAATCCAGCTTCTCCTGTCTTAGCTCTGCAAGGCCATCACTCTTCCCTTCTCTTGATTCCTTATATTCAATACTAAAGTCAGCAGTAGAGCTGGGTGAATGACGGATATTTTTGTTCAGTGGCTGAACAGGAGGATCACATCATTTTGGATTGAACTGAACATTTTCAGCAAAATAGAAAGAAATTAGTTTTGGATCAACCCAATCATTTTCTTTGATCCAAAACAAAACTAGTTCCATGTTTGAGTTGCTTGACCCTTTTGTTGACTGTTTTACCCCAAGGACTGCTTTAAAATGAAAAACCTTATGTTGAAATTATCATTTAAATAATATTTACAACATATTTTAATGCTTCTGAAAGCAGACATTTTGATATCAAAATGTCAAAATAAAATGGTTCAATTATTTCAGAGCTCTTCTCCCCATTATTTCAGCTCAAACTGAATTGATACTTGAATCATTTTAGTGAAGAAAAACAAATGTTGCCCAGCTCAGATTGTCAGATGTGACCATGAACACATGCAAGGAATACATGCAGGGGGGAAGGTGCTGTTCATACCCACTCCCATATCAAAGGAGAACTGCACTGTAAGATGCAGAGCACCCTCTATGGCTTATGCTTAAATCTCAGGTACCCAGGAAGTTTTTGTGCTGGGCTTTGTCTTTTTGAGGCACAGGTAACAGCCTGAGCACAGAGATTTCCCCCCACTTGATTTGTGTTGGGTGTCGTTTGTTATGTACATTTCAGCTTACTTGGACACTTCTGCCCAGGAGCAGTCTAGGGCACCAGATGAGAAGATGAGGAGTGAATACATTGGCAGATTGGTGTGAGGTGGAATCTTGTGTGTAGTACCTGGCTGTGCTGCTCCTTCTGGGCCTGTACCTCCTCTCTTGCACCAAATCTGCCTCTGTCTGGGCAGGAGCTCTAATAGCAGTGCTTGCTTTTTGGCTTCATGATCTCAAGGCTTTGTACTCACTTCTGTACCTGATGTACAGTCAGGATTCTTCAGTTAACAGGCTGTACTCTCATAGCAGTCCTCCGGCTTAGTACTGATGATATGCATCCAAAAATCTCATCTTTCAGGGTGGACATAACTGATGATGGGATGAAAGCTTTGGTGACCCTCTCTAGTGGTGACATGCGCAGAGCCCTCAATATTTTGCAGGTACAGCCATGCAGGTAGCTTTTGTTCATTTCATCCACTGCGTTTTCTGGTTCATGGCAATATCTCTCTGATTCTGGGGGGGTAACTATGGAACTTTTGTTATGGTCAGGTAAGTGCCTGTTTCTTTAACCTGTGCTTGTGAATGGTGTAAGAGAATCTCGTACGTGTCCAGCTCCCATGTTATAAGGGAGGATTCTCCATGTGAGATTTGAAGATTATATTTTTGGAGTGGGTGGCATAGACAGGTTTTAGACCAATGGTTCTCCAACTTTTTGGACTTGAGGCACCCGCATTGAACTCAAGGCAGCCTCCATAACTTCTGAGTCAAGTGGCACTGGAGGAGGAGAGCAGGGTTGGGGGATGGGCAGGGGAGAGGAAACCATCTCTTACCTGACATGCAACTGAGCGACAGTTGCTATTGCTACTGCTATAATTCCTGCTGTAGCACCATGGGTTTAGGCTCTCCAGCTACAGGGCAGGTTCACTAGCCTGGCACTGTGGGCTTCCCAGGGCCATCTGTGCCCCATTGGTTCCTCCTGCCCCTTGGATAGACTTGTACTTCTGAGCTCAGGGCTGCATCTCCCATGGCCAAGCCTTCCACAGGGGAATGGGATAGTCCAGTCACCTCAGTCGCCCCCCTCCTCCAGATACACCACAGGGTGTGGTGCCATGCCTGCCCTGCTCCTATGGCTGGACTGCTCATGCTGTGGTAAAGGCTGCTGGAGTGGAGGCACCATACTGGTGCCTCTTCTAAGCCAATGCCTGGGGCTGGTATCCCACTCACTCCCACCCCTAGTAACACAAGTTACTAGACAAGCTGGGCTCTGTCCTCTTACAACCTTGCCACCCAGAATAAAGATTTAAGAGACAAACTCTGCCCTTGGTGAAACCCCTGTTGCAGATAGATTTGCACACATCACCTACTGTATCACTAAGCATGTGGATGCACAATAAGGAATTAGGAGCCAGCTAGTGCATTGGCTCCCTGTGCCTAAGTGGAGGGAGAAACTGTTGAACTCACAAAGGGCCAGATGATGATCCAGGAAGCAGAGATGTTGGATTTCCTTAGCCCCTTTATAGAGCCAAAGCTCCCCTCCAACCTCTTACCCTCTCTTGGTAGAGCACAAGCATGGCCTTTGGGAACGTGACGGAGGAAACCGTGTACACTTGCACCGGTCACCCCCTCAAGTCTGACATTGCCAATATTCTCGACTGGATGCTGAACCAGGACTTCACCATGGCCTACAAAAGTATCCTTGGTGCCATCTTCAAACTACGCTTGGAGCTAGTGACCAGTCAGCCCTGAAACATCGGGCTAGCATGGGTATGGGGCAGTAGCCTCTAACACTCATAAAAAATAGAGGCTTTTTGCATTGCAAAACACTTTGCCCTGGAGTATCGCACACCAGCAGCACCCTTATGGAACCCCAGTATGTCCTTCGGTCTCTTTTTATAAGTCTTACCTCTTTGTATGCGTGTTTTCCAAAGTTTTCCTGTAACTGTAGCTCATTTGGATCACAGTTAGTGTCTCCCTCCTAGCAGGGGGAAGCGCTAGATATTTTGGTCCTGTGAGGTAAAGTCTGGCCTGAAGATATGTTGTAGCTTACTTTTATTTCCAGCCTTAGCATATACTGTGCATTGCTGCCAGGAGCCAAGGGCCAGACCCTGCATCCTCCACTCTTTTTACTCTCACTTGAAGCTGATGGTACATGGTATTTCATAGGATTGGGCCCTTCTGGTATGACTGTAGGGAGCCCTTGTCTTGGTGGCATTTGCAGGTAGCCAGGAGGAGATTCCTTGACTTGTCCCTCAGGAATCATGGACCTGAAGACACTGAAGGGATTGGCACTACATGACATCCTGACTGAGATCCATTTGTTTGTGCACCGAGGTAATGCTCCTTTTTGCTGGCTATCGCTTATCTTGGGCACGCAGCCCCCAGAGTATCTTGAAGGTATTGCTTATTAAAGGGGAGAAAAGCTGGATTCAGCCTAGCTTCCACTGGCTTTGGGTAGGAAGGTTAAAGGGGAACAAGTCTTCTGGGAAGAAGCAGTTCCACCAGTAATTCCTTTCCCCGTCTTGACAGGTTGCTAGTTCAGATGGTCTTTTTAGACGGCATTGAACAGGAAGCAGGGAGGAACTTGCCTGGATCTGGCAGCAAGTCTGTGAGAGGAGGGAAGGAGTGTATGAGAACCTCCATCTTACATGGGTCATAGTGGAGAAAGAGACCTTGTCCTGTTATAGGGGCAGGCAGGCACCTGTTCTGGGGAAGGGACCCAGTTGCGCCTTATGGGGAACCGTGCAGTACTTCAGCATTACCCTGAGTGGCAGTGCCCTTGTCCATCACTGTTCAGCAGCATTTCTCATACAAAGGGCAGCCCAGGTTTCCTGCCTGCTGCAGCCCTGTCCATCACTCATCTCTGGCTGCTGTAGACTCTTTTGGGTTTGTTCCTGCAGCAGACTCCCCTTCCATTCTAGGGCAGTTCATCTGCCTGTATCATTGAACACAACAGGTCAACAAGAACAACCTGCCCTGCAAGCCAGCCTGCCATGTTGCCTGAAACAAAGCTTCCTCTGGAGCAAGTGTGTCCTCTCTGCTGCTAAGATGACCTGTGGTGCTCCTCCTCACACCCTTGCCATCTAGATGGGGCCTCTCCCAGGCTTGTTGGCTCCCTGCAGTATCCCCAGGGCCCCTCAGCAGAGAAGTCGCACAGAGCTGCGCCTTGCTCCTGTACTCAGTGAAGTCAATGGCAAGACTCAAGCTTCTGGTGAGTCAGACTGCCAAGAAATTTCTGGAAAGGGCCTGACAAGGGCACACACAGTTTACTGCTGGCCTTCCTAGCATCCCCACTTCTGGGCCTGGAAGCCTTGCTGTGCTATGTGATGCACAGACATGGACCACCACCCTCTGTGCTGAATGCCAAGTATTAATAGCAACCCATTCTGTGTTGGTGTTGCTCTGAACTCTGGCCAGGGTCTCCTACTCGGAGAGGCTTGGCAGCCCTGTTTTATAGACAAGCACCAGGGGCTTTTACACACTCCTGTCCACAGAAACTTATCACCAAGTTTAAGTTGTCACCAGTTATTTAGCCATGTCTAATGTTCCCACCCTCTGTCACTTCATGGGGCATAATCTTTGGTGGGAGGCATGCCATTAGAACATGTCGGGGGGAGGGAGACCTACTATGCTGCTTTCATCTCCATACAGCAGAGACTAGAAGAGGACATCAAAGAAATATTTGGTTATGGTCTCAATTTCTCCCTATTTTAAGCAAGTAGATAATTCCTCCTCCCTCTGCAGGTTTGGACAGAGTAATCTGAAGCATAAATGACTTAAATCTTGTTACTTGTATCACACTTAACTCAAGGTGTCTTCATCTCTCTCTAGTTGACTTCCCAGCCTCAGTCCGAACCCAGCTGCTGATTAAAATGGCAGACATTGAGTGAGTATCTAGTTAGTGCTGATCACCATGTTTGTTTTCTCTCTGAATAGCTTGTGCTCCCTACTCCCCTGCTTTGTGGGAAACTTACTGTTAATGTTAAACATCCATTTTTCCTCATCAGCCACTTTGCAACACAATCACAAGAGAGTTCTCAGTATTGTCAGTGGATACTGCAGGTGGCTGTTATGCAAGAAACCTAGGCTAGGGTATACAGGCAGAACTTTCCATAGGGGCAGCTCAGGTGGGGTGGAGGAGCAGTCTGAGCTGAATGTAGTGTTCACATTTGTTCTTTCCTTGTTTAGGTACAGGCTGGCTGCTGGCACAAGCGAGAAGATTCAGCTTAGCTCCCTGATTGCTGCTTTTCAGGTCACCAGAGACCTGATTGTGGCAGAGGCTTAGGTCCACTGGCCTGTTGCAAGGGCAATTTTATACCTACCCTCTTGTGAAGGAGTGAAGCACTGTCGTTATATGACCAGGGTCCAGAAGCTCCATCTGCCCTTTAACAGCTGCATTAAGGGGAAATCTTAGCTTACTGGCAAATGCTTGCAGCCGGATTGCTCTCTGCTTCTCCAGTTCTGCACAAGGACCTGAAGGCAGAAATTGTCCTCTTTGAAAGCTGTAAGGGAAAATTCCTACTGCTGAAGTGCAAGATAATGGACACTCTGTTTCTTACCTCAGTGTTTGTGTATGAGCTTCAGCAGAAAATAGACACCTCCAAATCAAAGAAGGTTGGGATCTTATTTCCCCCACCTCTCCACAAGCCATAAAAGCACACTGCTTCCTGCATTAGAGCTGATAGGTTTGGCCTAAATTCACCATTGACATAAGCATGTAACTGCACTGGCATCTATAGAATTACACTTCTTGTACCAGTTAGTCCGTGGGAAATACAGGTGCAAGCAAGTGTAGAAATATGCAGATAGCAGCATCCTGGTGTGCTCAGGGCATGTATGAGACTTAAAGCAACATTCTCTATTACTTAAATTTCACATAAAGCCTTACCCTCTCAAACAAGGCTGGAGTACTATTGCCAATGTAGAATACAGCCTACATTCTGCCAACTGATGTTGATTTGTGCCGTGGGCTTCGTTGTCCTTAACTGAGTCAGGTTTTTCATTGCAACCTAGGAGGAACAGCATCCAGTAGCTGTCACTTCTGGTCAAAGTTTATTTTGTCTCCTTGCAGTTATGGAAAGCCACTGCTGCTTTTTGTCCATGTGGTGGGAGAGCAGTGCAGAGAACCTTCATGTAAAAGTGAAACTAGTTCTCCCTCCCCTCACCAGGGCTCTGGATGGGGGTGGGTCTTAGAGCCCTGCAAGCTCTACATACAGTGCAGAGGAAATAGGAGAGGGAAGTGCTGGGAGTGGCAAGACCTTTCTTTTGCATTCTGAGCAGTAGCTGCTGGCTCATGAGGCAGATGCTCCAGTGTCACCTGTGGTGCTGAGCTGAGAAGGGACAGCAACGGTACCATGAGGTAGGGCTGGGGAGGAAAAGAATGGCAGTGACATAAATGGCAGGATTTCCCACCCCTTTCTAGGCAAAACATACTTTAAGCGCTATGGGACAAAAAAAAAAAAAAGCATCCCTTCTCTCCCAGCGTTACAGAAAAGGCTCCTTCATCTCTTGCTGCTAGTCTCAAGTTATTCTCTGTAGCAAAGCTGCCTTCAGCCTCTGCTCATTTCCTTAACCAGAAGGCTAGCAGAAGCCTGAGCTAAATGGGCCCTTCAAAGATGACTATTCACTGTTTTGCTACTGACCCATCATGGAATAGGACCTTCCATCTGACCCCTGCTGATTCACTTGTGTTCATCAATATTTCCAAGTGTTCAAAAAAACCCCAAAACCTAATCTTGCGTGAAAGCTTTCAGTATCTGTCTACATTCAATTTATGGGTAACTTAGTTTTTCTGAGGAGAAAAGCATCCTTCCCTATAGTTTTAAGGAAGAAATTATTCTTTCCCCTCCTGTCAATCCCTGCCACATGCATTGAAGCAGTTTAGGACCTTTCCAGTGCATGGCAAAATGCATGGGGAGGTATGTACTAAAGAAAAGGGAAAAAGACACTTCCAGGAACATGTGCTGCTATTCCAGCTGTGAACTGGGGACATCTAATAAAACAAGGGTGAGTATTTCAGATTCCTTTCAAAGTTGTGCATGAAGCACACAAGAAGTGCCTTCATCTCTGGCTGGAAAGCTGAAGCTTGCCACTCCAGAAAGCCATACCTTGGCTGAGAGAAAGCGACTAAAGAGTGTAACAGGACAGTAGGGCCTTGTAAATCTTCATGAAAAGTTAATCCTCTGTCTGCCTTTTCGCAGCTAAGTGTGAGCCATGGCCTTAGTGCCAAGAATTCATCATTCTTACAAAAAGCACCACAGAATATTCATTGGTATATATTAATTACATTGGCAACTCAGCCATTGTGACTCAACCTAGGGGAGCTAATGCGTGGTTATCCTCATTTTTTGTATTATCCCTCAACCAACTCATTTGCACAGTTCACAAGTTCTTGTACAAACTAACCAGGCTTTACTGTATAGATGTGAAGAGGATATGAGGACAGGAATAAAGAAAAAAAAGCTGTGCAAAGATGAAGTCGCAGCCAGAAGAGACCAGGATTTGACTCGGGGAAAAGCAAGGAATAATCCACCCTGGCTGGGAAGCCTAAAACAGCCTCTCTTATCTGAGGGATTACAACCCCAATTGGTGTTTCGAGCCTAGCAGAAATGCACCTGCAGAACAGGGGGTTCACAATTAGAAGTGGGGTCATGAGCAGGGAAAAGTGGGAAGTCCTGGCCTGATTCTCTTTATTACAGGCAAAGGAAAAATCTGTGCTTTAGAACGTACAAGAGCCAAGTGTTGTGTGCATCTGCCTCACTTAAGCACGTGCTATTTCCGAATGGTGGGAAGATGATAGTGTACCCTCACTGTTTTAAGACTTTGGTCCCACACCCCAGAAGACCCCAAAGTACCAGGTTAGTATTATCACCCCCAAAACAAAACTAGGAAAAGTATCTTTTCCAAACGCAAAGTGAGAAGGATAGAAGTGGGGGACTCAACAATTTTATTTAAGTCTGCCCTCTTCCATGCAGAGAATTGTTTGGGTTCATCCAGCTACGAACCAGGCCACAGGGGAAAAAAAAAAAGATCAATACAAGTCACTGCTGTGTTTAGTACCAGCCTAGGATGCAAAAGTTCTCATTTGGGAAAGTCGGGGTTTTAATTTGCATTTCCACTACAGTGACAAGGACTCCACAAATCTCCCTCCTCCCCAGCATTCACCACACACTCTTCAATGACAGTACCTAGCGAATGGAAACACAGATGCTGTGGGGAGGGACCTGTCTGTGCCAAGTTTCAGGCAGATCCAGCAATCCCAGCCCAGTGCTTGTGTTTGTGCTGGGTTCTGTTACTCTGATAGCCTACATGTTCAGCCCTGGACTCGGGAACAAAAATTCTTCTTGCCTCAAGACTTGCAGGTCCCAGTGGGTCTTCATGACTCTGGTAGATCCTCCATTCCAAGGCCTGGCATGGGTGTGAGGAAGGAAGCCAGCTAGCTTCCTGTCTTTTTGGTCCCTGTGCAGGGTTTAGAAAGTCCTATAGGTGAGGAACTCTTTCATTTTCTTGGGAATGGGTAGCGCTAAGACCTGGTAAGTAGTTAGGAAGGTGCGGAGAGCTTTACGGCACAAGTGCTTCAGGGATGAGAGGACCCTGGGTGCAGTCCAGAACTGGACATGGCCATCTCTGGTCCTGCAACGAGACACCGAGAACAGTTTAGCTCCCTGTCACCTGAAAAGACAATCAGTATGCATGTATGGACCCCACTCCTGCACTGCAGGAAAGGGAAAGCTGATAGAGGACACCACAGATCATCACCATCCACCAATCCTGGATTTGACATAGCCGTCACATTTCCATGCCTTGGGAGGGCTGTGCCCACCCTATTTATTAGGGCACTAGGGATGGCTTTCCTATAGTCCCTCCTGAGGTCCCCACTTGCAAGTGGAACTGCACTCAAGAGAAGCCCATAGCTTAAGACCCAATTTAGAAACTTACACTGCTGTTTCATTTACATTTTGAAGTCACTGCAGTCTCAAACCCTAACATGAGCAAAGGCTGGTTCTGGCTGGTGAACCATTAGACTTCAGGGACAGAGAAGATAGTCATCACTAGCAGGGGCCAGAGTATGAGACAAGGATCCGTCAAAGTTTGGATAGTGGGGATTCGGGAGGAATTAAAACCCAGTGCCTGAACATAGCTTTCTGAGCACTTACTGCTCACATCTGAAACAGCCATAGCACTGCAGCTTGGTACACTGTTTGGGTCAAGAAGGAATCATGTACTCCTACCTCCCTCATCCCAAAATCTCCATCCACCAGCCAGCACAGAACATACGCACCCTGTGGCGATAAAACCACCGTGTGGAAAGTACACGCAGCACAAGCCGTTGGTCATAGGTGCAAATGCAACTGGAGTTCTCAGTTCCAATGCCCAGATCCTCAGGAGTCTAGAGTAAAAGACAAGATGCAATGACAGCCTTTGTGTTCACAAACTTGCACCTTGCGAGGCAAATCCAGCAGCTGAAATAAATACCCAGCTGGACAGATAAAAATATCACCACCACACACATTTCTAGAGTAAGTTCCATCCATGGATACCACCCAATTACGTTACTAAAGCCTCAACACACTGCAAGGCAGCCGTTATGGCTATTTTAGAGGTGGGGATAAATTCAGGCTGAGACGGTGACAGCTGAGCATCACAGCAGATTAACACAGACCCCAGGAGCTTTAGCTTGTGATTTGCTCCTGGCCCATTTCCCCCGATATCACGCCTGGCGTTTGGGTTCTTGGTGTTTGTACCAGATAATAATCAATGAGCTGTGTGTTGGTTACACCAGAGCTGCACTGATCAGACCCCTGGGAAGCCCATCCAGGCACGTCAAGACTTGTGGGTTTCTGTTTAAATGATTCAGTATGAAAACCTAGAGCCTGTATTTTTAAGTGTGACTAATTGGGGGACCCAGCTTGAGACACCTCCAAGAGGTCTGATTTCTAGGTGATAGCTGCTTAGTACCGTGAAAATCAGCCCTCCCTGGAGGGTGCCTCAGGTGCCCCAAAACCACTGGCCTTCTTTGAAAAATCACATTCTGCCTTTCTTTAGATCTGCCAAGAAAAGGTTTATTGGCCACTGAGAGGCCTGCACTGCAGGCCAGAAGATATGAGTGAAGTATAGTTGGAAGCAGCATCTTTACAGGCATCCACAATTCAAAAAGGATGTGGAGAAGCTTGAGAGCGTCCAGAGAAGAGCCATGCACATGATCAGAGGTCAGGAAAACAGATCTTACAATGATAGGCTGAGAGCCATGGGGCTCTTTAGCCTGGAAAAGCGCAGGCTCAGGGGTGATCTGATGGCCACCTATAAGTTTATTGGGGTGACCACTAGGATCTGGGGGAACATTTGTTCACATGAGCGCCCCAAGGGATGACGAGGTCGAACGGTCATAAACTACTGCAAGACCGTTTCAGGCTGGACATAAGGAAGAATTTCTTTACTGTCCGAGTCCCCAAGGTCTGGAACAGTCTGCTGTTGGAGGTGGTTCAAGCACTTACTCTGAACACCTTCAAGAGCAAGTTGGATGCTTATCTTGCTGGGATCCTATGACCCCAGCTGACTTCCTGCCCTTTGGGCGGGGGGCTGGACTTGATGATCTCCCGAGGTTCCTTCCAGCCCTAATGTCTATGAAATCTATGAAATAACCATGGGCAGCTCAGGTAGGAGGACTGAGTGCCATGGAAAAGAGGAAGAAATGGACATTTCCAGGCACCAGAAGCTTTCCTGAGAAATCAGGTGTCAGTCTGAATTCTGTAAAGCGACAAGTCTGACCCAGCAAGACAACCCTGGTAGATGGAAAAAAAAAATTTCCATTTTTGGAAATTTCCATTCACCTAAACCTGCTTCTAGGGGGAAAGTTCCTGAGGGACATCAGCCCCAGCTGAGATGAAAGGACCAGTGCCCTCCACCTATACCAGCCTGATTTACCTCAAGGGAACTGGTTGTGTGGAAGTTTCCTAGGCCTGGCAGAGCCCCAAGGGGCAGGGAACTGAGGCATGTACCTTTCCAATGCACTGCTGCAAGTGACAGTGGAGAAACTGCAGGGCCTGTTCCTGTACCACAGAAGTCAACAGGCTCAACACATCTGCAAGGATTTCTTCCCTTGGCTTCTTCACACATCTCAGGCTGCTCATGGCACCATGGCTTGGTTTATACCAGAAGGCTCCTGGTTACTGGTGTTTCTTGGTACATGGTCCACCCAGTTGCTCGTTTTGGGAAGGTGACAGTAGTATTTCTTACACCTTCTCCTGCTACCTGCATTTTTATCTAACCCAAAAGGTAGTGGGACACCCCACTAACAAATGAGGACTCAATACCCAACCCTGCCCTACTCTCAGAATTGCTTCAGCTGTAAACAGGACAGTGGCAGGCCTTCAGCAGCTGACTTAGCGATGGCAAAAGGGTAACATCACCAAGCTGCAGTGCCCCAGACAACACTGTAATAGAGCCCAACGCCCCATGTGGGAGCGAAGGTACAAGATGTCTACCTACTCATGCACCAATCAAGATCCATCAAGCTCCCACAGATGGGCAAGGATTAAATATCCTGGATGCTGCCCCACCAGCTGTGGCATCAGAGTGAAGAGGATACAACAAAACAGAGGCATCCAATTCCAGAAGGTTTGTGTCCCTGCTGGACAGCAAAGGCCCAGGAGCACTCCAAGCATCTCACCTGCTGTGATAATGTCTACGACAAGAGGTGGTGACACCCTGCAGCATCCCCTAAGCCACTGCCCCCCAGAGCCTCTCACCTGTCATCTGCCACTGTTGCCAGATACAAGCCTTCAGGAGAGAAGCACACGGACCTCAGGGAGCTGGCATGGATGTCAGTACCATAGTCCAATACCGAGTGCAGCGGATCGTGACTAAGGAGTCAGAGAGAAAAAGCACTTGGTCAGAGGCCCAGGGCAGACTGAATCTTTCAAGGATGTGGCTGTGACACCAAAACACTCAGAGCTCTGGGTAGAGCCACACACAGCCGGGTGGAGAAGGGAAGGAGAAAGGAGACCCCTGCAGAGCTCCAGCCTTTGGAGGGTTATTTGGGATCAGTTCTCAAGTGTCTTCCTGGAACATGAGTTCCCTTTGCCATGTGCTGCCATTGTGAGAAGGGATCCATGTCCTAGACTCCTTTTAAAACCTATCAAAGGAAAAAAATGACTGTGTGTTGGGTCCTGGTGGAGAAGCAGTGCTCAAAAGGCCCCAGTGACCTCCTACCCAGCAAAAATACCGCTGTGATCTCTTTCCTGCTGCAACAAGAAGCAACCCCACCCAAATCACAGTTGGATGTGAACTCCCCCTATCATGCAAGGAAGCAAATATCCTTTTACCAAGCGCCTGCCCCAAAGCAGAGGGGCACAGAGTAACACACACAGCAAGGAGGAGGTAGACAACAACAGGCATCAGCCCCCAGGCTAGCCACCTTCCCTCCCCCCCAGGTCACTCAAATGCCTCAAAGATGGCCAGACCCACTCACGCAGCCTTCCTCACCGGAGCGTCCTTAGCTGCTCCCCTGTGTAGGGGTCCCACATGATCACACAGGCATCATAAGAGGCAGTGACCAGCAAGGCTGAGTCTGGTGAGAAGTCGCAGGATACCACGCTGTTCTGGTGCCCTTCCAGTTTCCGGATGAGGGTGTAGGACCGCATGCTCCACAGGAGGGCCTGTGAGAAGGGCACACGAGGTGGAGATATGCTTAGTCCATACAAGTGCTTGGCCCTGGGAAATCCCACACAGACATGGAGTGTGAACAAGCCCTGTTCCCACACCCCAATATACAAGCTTGGTGCTCAATATAATAGACTTCCAGCAACATAAAGACCACAACTCAGTTGCCTGGCTAGACAGCACTTAGGTACAGGGAGTAAGAATGGCCTAGTCCTAAGCTCTACGGGCTAGTGGGGTGGCATGACCATCTTCACAAGGCCCTTCTGCAGGGGCTTGTCACTAGAGGGAGGGTGGCTACAGCCCAAAGCTTGGGCAGATTTACCCCTCTTCCTTGGCCAGCAAGAGGGCTTGGTGCACATTTAAGGGCAACTCCAGATGGACCTGAGAAAGATAAAACTGGAAGGGGCCTCCTGAGTCAGAGTCCAGTCCCTTCTGTTTACACAACGATCCCCAGAAATCACCCCCAAACCTTCACCACGTTTGTCCTTAGCTTCCCATCTACATTGTGTTCTGACACCAAGCTGGTGACCTCCCTTCTGCAGAGACCCTCTGTCTCATCTGCAGGAAGATGGCAAATGCAGGCCAGAGCCTCTGCTGCAGGTCTCAGGCTCTTTTACAGAAGGCAACACAGCATGTACCAGCAGAACCCAGTATTCTGAATAGAGTGCAAGAGGAGCAGCAGTGCCTCTGCATTTCTATCCAGCCCAAAGGGTAGTGAGACACCCTGGTAACAAATGAGGACTCTATACCCAAACGCTGCTCTACTCTGAAAACTGCTTCACTTTTAACAGGACAGTGGCAGGCCTCCAGCAGGACAGCTGGCCATGGCAAAAGAGTCACATCACCAAGACACAGTGTCCCAGACAACACTGTAATAGAGCCCAAGGCTCCGTGCAGAAGCAAAGGTACAAGATGTCACTGCCAGCACTTCTCTTCACCCCAGCCCTTGCTGTCCAAGCAACCAATAGCAGTAGTTTGAGACACATGAAAGCAAGCAAGGCTTTGGATTTTAACCGCTATGATCAGAGCAGAGGTTGTACCTAGGAAAGGCCAAGGGGATGGACTCAGGATTGGGCCACGTGTGAGCTGCACTGCGGTGACCCCTGCTGACCAATCTGTGCAACAGCACCAATCACACCTACAGACAAGGAAAGAGGGCTGGAATGGCAGAAGCGCCAGATGGCTCAAGATTGGGAGCAGTAAACATAAGGTATATCCATTCAGAATAACAGCAAAAGGGATGCTGGGTTCTTCTGCATCAGTAAGGCCCCCAGCCCCTCACTCCTAACACCTCCAACAATGGAGTAAATGAGACCCCAGGACAACTCCCCCTCCCCAGACTTACCGATTTCTCTCCAGCAGCAGAGCACAGCATGCTGCAGTCAGGGGAGATGGAGCAGCAGTACACCCACTGCGTGTGGCCAGACAGCACCTGGACCTGCTTACCTGGGGACAGCAAACGTGCGAGTCATGAGAGGTGGGCACAGACCAGAGCCAGGGCATTTGGGAGGTCTCGGGCATACTTGCATTTATCCTCCTTACAGTTGGCCTTCCCACCCTCTTCCCAGGAAGGGCAGAGGGTTCCTCAGGGCAGTTCAGATCTGATCATGTTTGAGGGAAATCTCTCAAATGCACCTGACATATTCTCTGTCTACAGCAAGTATCCGCTGGGTGGCTGCCCTCCCCACTGGGGTTTGTAACCAAGAGGTCTCCTCTGCTGCGTGTTACCACCTGCTGTCATGACTCCCAGTGCCTACTCTTCTCGCCTCCTCTGGGTCTCCACTGGCTTAGGGTCAAGTACTTAGGTCCCAATACCACAGGCAGAGACCCAAATCCCCGTCCAAATAACTGCAACACTGGCACCAACATGCACACTGACCCAGGGGAGTCAGAACACAGTCATCTACTCCCCATTGCAGGGAGTCATTAACTCACTCATACCATCTCTGCTCAGGTCCCAGACACGGAGGGTCTTGTCCCGGGATGCAGAGACCAGGATCAGGTTTCCATTGGGAGTAAAGCTCAAGTCTCTCACCACGTCTTGGTGCCCAGAGAGATTGAAAAGCAAATGCCCTGCAGACAGAAGCACACAGCTCAGTGTGATCTCACTCTAGGCATTTCTCCCCATAGCCCACAGGGATGCAGCCTGCAGCACAAATTTACATGTCACCCTTGCGCAAAGGCCTTGCCAAACTGAACAAATTAACCCTCAAAATGCCAGTCTGGGCAGGTGGTCAAAGAGGGTCAGAGTTCCCTTTGCTCAAGCATGTTCTTCCAGTCCCAAATATTATGGACATGGCCTGTTCCACACCAACTTTGCCAGGACCAGAAAGCAGGCGGGCAAACAAAAAGCCTGGGTCACACAATAGTCATGGTCTGGTATATTCTGGTGAAAAACTAAGCAACCACCCAGCTTGCTTCACATAAATGAGACTTGCTGCTGGCACAGAGCTGCAGTTCTGGCCACCTCCTGCCCACCTGGAGAGGGGGAAACCCACGGAGACAACAAGGAGAAAGCAGGTTGGGTGTCCTGCCTCCTTCTAGTTTCCCTCATGCAAGCGGAGGCTGGGAGGGTGTGAGCAGCAGCTACCAAGCTGCTGAGCACTGCAGACATGGGATGTTGAGCCAGGCTGGCTCTAACAAGGCAGAGACTGCAGTACAATAGTCTGATTAAGAGACTACTTGGAACAAGCTCAGGAGCTCAACATTCCCTGAAAGAGAGGAGGGCAGAGAGGAACTCCTCGGGGAGACTGCACCTCAGCAGCAGCTGGAAGAATCCTTTGCCAGGTTGAACTTCCCCCCCATCACCTCCTCCATCTACTCACCTGTTTGTACCTCCCAGATTTTGATCTGCCCATCATTGAGACCTGTAGCAAGGATCAGGCAGGAGGGGCTGGGAGCCTGCAAGCCATCTTGCTCCCTGGTGCTGAAGGACAAACCCCAAACGATCTGACCACACTCCAGCGTTTTCTCCTTGGCACCGCCTCGGCCTCGTGTGTCAGCTTTGGTGCTACAGCTTTTACGCTCAATTGTTCTGCAGCCACTGCCAGAGGGAAATTATCAATCCGTTCATAGGCTGCAAGGACCAGGACCTGTGCTGCCCACTGCACCTCATGGAACAAGAGCCCGACATAGGGTGGGGGCCTGGCTCCAGGGATCTCAGCTGGCCAGACATAGGCCCAAACTCCTGGCACACAGACAAAGATTGCACCAAAGGGGTTTGGCCCCTGTCTCACACCATAGGAAGTCTTCCAGGCACACAACAGTGAACCACAACCAGGCACCAATGGACTATTAGCCATTCCAGGAGTTTTTCCAGGAAAGCTGCAGAGCAGGAAGCTTTCACAGACCTCCATGATACAGCTCGGCAGAGCCCTCCTTGAAGCTCTCAGCATGCCAATTATCTAGAAGGCTGGTTTGCAGAAGGACGTGGGAGAACAGAGACTGACAACCCCACCCTGTTCACAGTAGGGAGGACTCTTGTCACAGGAGATATGGAAGATCAGACTGACCCTCAGGTTCCTCTGCTGCAAACCATGTCCTGAGTGCTGGGGGACACTGGATTAGAGGGATATACATACACAAAAGGGACAAACAGCTAGGATAAATTAACGTTGGGGGTCCAGCAAGAGATACTGCGCTCCATCTCCGAGTTGTCACTGGATACTTACAGCTCAGCTTCCTCCAGGGGCCACGGGATCAGCTTCACGATACAGTGGCCCTGAGACCAAGCGAACCAGGCACCATCAGGGGAAAAGGCAACACTCCATGTCTCACAGCTTGACTTCCAGTCGTACTGCTGGGGTCGCCCAGGCTTCAGCTCTGCTAGCAGGACTGGCTCTTCTGAGGAACAAGACGACAGGGTTATTCTCAGAGCATGCAAATACATCAGAGCCACCCAGCACCAGACACCCATACAGATGAGCCACTCTTGATGTGAGGCCCTTCAAATGGCAAGGTAGTCGGGAGGGGGGCAAGAACTCCCCAGTTCTGCCCTCTCCTCAAATTTCCCCTACATGTCTTGCCTGAATCCTCCTGGGCCAACTCCTGTTCCAGCATAATTCAGGATTGGGAGCTGTCCTGTGAAGACGTGAAGCATCAGCTGAAGATGTCATAATGAACTGAGAGAGTCAACCAGTCAGGAGACCCGAGCTCCAGGCCCAGCCCTACTGGGACTTCCATCCCCAGCAAGTTGCTCTACCTCTGCGTGCTCCAATTTCCCCACCTGTACAGCAGCGATACCAGCGTTTACCCCAAAGCCCTGGGGGCTCCAAGGAAAATTCTGCATAGGTGCCAGAGGACTGGTTAAATGCTGAATGGCCCAGCTGCCTGCTAGCATCCGCTCTAACGCAGAACTGCAGAGGAACTACAATGCTGGGACCTGGAGGCCAGGCCACTAGAACTGAAACATGCTCAGAAGTTTCGCTGCTGCTTCAGTTGTTAAACACCACATATCTGATCGTCACAGCTGGCCTAGTTGGAAGCTGGAATTGCAAATGTCTCGGGGCTCATCCTGAAGCCCCAAGGACCCTTGTTTTCAGACATTTTTGGCTCTGCACTGAGCGCACACAGTACTTGGACAGAACCAGCCCAGTGAGCTTCCACGTGGAGGTTTCTTTCAGCTTCAAAGCTGACACTTGCAGACTGGACACCTGGCCCTGTCTCAGCCCATTTGTAGTTTTCATTATATGCAGAAGAACTCCTCTTCCATACAGGGCAGCTTCTGTGCAACTTATATGACAGCAATGTCTCCAGAGGGAGTGGGACTTCGGGAGCCAGTCCAGCTGCAGAGGTCATGTTATGTCCAATTAAACCTGTCACATTACTACTTTTAAGAAACAGATTCCCCCTGTGCACCTGCACATTCAGTGCCAATGAACAAGGCCAACAGTACTGCTTACAGCCAGGCAGGGGCCTTGGCTTCAGCAAAGAGCTCTTAGGATCCACAAGTCTGAGATGTAGCAGAATGAGTCTTGCTCTGATTTACACCTCAACATGTGCTGCTCCATGCCCAGGCCCAGAGCCAAACAAGGCCATGGGTTTGTATTACAGACAAGCACCTTTTAAAGGATAAGGCACAGAACAGTCCATGTATTGCAGTAACTACACTGGGACTCCACAGCAATAACTACACAGTCCATAACAGTGATGCAGGGTTTTTCATGTGCCAACCTTTGCCCAGGTGATTAAAATGCTGAAGCAGGAGCGTTATCAGTGGGCCGCTTCCTCCAAGCAGAATGCTGCCAACTCTGTTAATTAAATGGCATCAAACCCAAGAGGAAGAAAGCCTCCAATAGTGCAGTGACATAGCCACTGAGTTCACGCTCGCTTGTAACCCAACCAAGCATCTGAACTCAGCTCTTGAGAAACTAAGCTAGTACATTCAACCACAGCACTATCAGCATGTGGTTTGGTGCACACCACACACGGCCTGGTAGGTGACTCATAAAGAATTAAGACTGAGGAACTATGATCTTCTTGGCTTCTTTACAGCCAGCAGGAGCTGCTAAGGGAATCCCAGATTGTTGATTTCAGAATGAAAAGCCAACAGGTTGTGAAGGGAGTCCTCTTCAGTCCTCCTGAGCAGCACTTGCTCCCTGCAATGAATTCCCAGGTGGGCAGCAAAGCAAAGGGGAAGAAAAGAATCCTTCATTGGAGCTCAGCTGTGCTCCTTGCGCAATAACAGCTGGATGATGAAACAGGCATCAGGTGTGCGCTTCGGTGCCCAGGAACACAGGAGCAATGAGGTTCCTGGATGGGACAATCACGGTCCTCTCTCTGTATGGCCCTGAGATGCTGTGACCCACAGAGCTTTCTAACCACCCATCTAGTTTGGTGAGATACAGAATAAGTGGGGTTTCAGACCTGTTAACACTAGCCCCCAATACTTCCACTCTCAGTTTAAGACATATAAGCTCTTCCCTGTTCCCAGCTCTCTCACATTCAGAGGTGGAAGAAGGAATTTGTCAAGAACATTCAACCCCAGTCTAGTGCTACTGCACACAGATCAGGCATCTTCAAGCAGGAGACAGTCTCTAATCTTCTTTTGGCACATATTCATTACAACCTTGAGCCAATCACTAGCACACCTCCATTTTCCCAACTGAGGAAGGTGGCCATCTCTTTTGGGAACCTGGGTCAGGGGCCTTTCCATCCAGTTTAAGAACTCTGGCTGGAAGCCGAAGGAGAAATCTCATAGATTTCATAGACATTAGAGCTGGAAGGGACCTCGGGAGATCGAGTCCAGCCCCCTACCCAAAGGGCAGGAAGTCAGCTGGGGTCATAGGATCCCAGCAAGATAAGCATCCAATTTGCTCTTGAAGGTGTTCAATGTAGGTGCTTGAACCACCTCCGCTGGCAGACTGTTCCAGACCTTGGGGGCTCGCACAGTAAAGAAATTCTTCCTTATGTCCAGCCTAAAACAGTCTTGCAGGAGTTTGTGACCGTTTGACCTTGTCATCCCTTGGGGCACTCTGGTGAACAAACGTTCCCCCAGATCCTGGTGGTCACCCCTGATAAACTTAGAGGTGACCATCAGCTCACCCCTGAGCCTACGCTTTTTCAGGCTAAAGAGTCCCATGGCTCTCAGCCTGTCATCGTAAGGTGTTTTCCTGACCTCTGATCATGCGTGTGGCTCTCCTCTGGACTCTCTCAAGCTTCTCCACATCCTTTTTGAATTGTGGAGCCCAAAACTGGACGCAGTACTCCAGCTGCGGCCTCACCAAGGCCAAGTACAAGGGGAGAATGACATCCCGGGATTTGCTCGAGAAGCATCTATGGACGCAAGCCAGCGTTTTGGTTGCTTTACTAGCCGCAGCATCGCATTGGAGGCTCATGTTCATCTTGTGGTCAATGATGACCCCCAAGTCTCTTTCTTCTGTAGTGCTATCCAACATAGCACTGCCAAGCCTATAAAGATGCTGCAGGTTTTTCCTCCCAAGGTGGAGAACCTTGCATTTTTCGGTGTTAAACACCATGAGGTTCTCGTCCGCCCATTTGCTGAGCTTGTCCAGGTCAGCCTGGATCACCCGCCTATCTTCTGACGTGGATGCTTTGCCCCAAAGTTTGGTGTCATCGGCAAACTTGGCCAAACCTGATGGAATCTGTCCAAGCCACATGGCCCATCCAGCTAGGGTGGTTACAGAATCACACCCGGCTGCTTCTAGCTGCCCAGCCTGAACGACAAGGTAACTATTTACAGCCGGGTCATCTAAAGGTGACCTATGCAGGGCTCAAACTCATTCCAAGCCACGTGGCAAAATACCTTAGCTGCCCTGCCACCACGCTCTAAAGAAATGCAAAGCATATAGTTCAATCCAGTGCTTCCCAGGAAGTCAACAACAAAACCTTCTACATATATAGATACAACTCAGAGCATTTGAGAGGCTTCACACATACAGCACCTCTGGAGAGGCAATGGGTGCACATAACACTGAGCCCCATAAGGAAGGAAAGTCCACCCAGAGACAGCAACACAGGCCTTTAACCCCAGAAAAGGAGCCGTGAGAGGTCATTCATCTCCACATGCAACACCCTGACCAGGCAGCGGGAATCATGATTATTAACAATCTCCCCACAACTTTGTTTCAAAGAGCGGATGTTAAAAAACACACCAGGCAGAAATGTTGAGTGTAAAGCACAATGGCAACAAGGAAAGAGGTTGGGCATCTAGCAAGAAAAAATAAATGGCTATAAATAAACACGCTGCCTGGTCACAGCTTAGCAGCAGGAGCACACTGGGTCTTTAATACTCGCCACACGTTTTTAAAACCGGTATCTGATATTTATCCACGTTAAGTTTTATCTTCCCCTCCTGAGGAAAGAACCATGTACCTCCTCTAACACACCATGATGTAAGAGCAGGGCTGGCTATTTCCAAGCATAAAGATTATCTATTCCCTTTCCTTCTCCACCCCTCTGCCGCCCCAGCAACAGCCGTCCCTCGAGACTTCCCCACGTCAGCACAATGAATGAAGGGGTCTCCCGAGAGCTACCTACACTAGGAAATTCAACTGCTCTGAAACCTCCCACTCCTAGTTTCATAGTTTGTAGGGTCGGAAGGGACCTGAGCAGATCATCGAGTCCGACCCCCTGCCATGGCAGGAAAGAGTACTGGGGTCAAATGACCCCAGCAAGATGTGCATCTAACCTCCTCTTAAAGACCCCCAGGGTAGGAGCCTGCACCACTTCTCTTGGAAGCTGGTTCCAGACCCTAGCGGCCCTGACCGTGAAGTAGCGCTTCCTGATATCTAACCTAAACCTGCCCTCTGCCAGCTTGTGACCGTTATTCCTGGTCACTCCTGGCGGTGCTAGGGGAAACAGTGACTTCCCCAGTGCCTGTTGATCCCCCCTGACTAGTTTATAACAGGCCACAAGATCCCCCCTCAGCCTTCTCTGGGTTTCCTCTGGGCTCCACTAGCCCTGCGCCTCTTTCTGTGACCACCCAGGGCTGCCCACCGTCGCCAGCAGAGGTCCAGCTCCCTACGGCTGACAAGGCTCGGGGGCAGGTCTGCTCGGGAGCCGACTGCTGCAGGCGTGACCACCACGATGCACGGTTTGCACAAGGTTTCTCCGCCATAGCCCGACGGCTCACGTCGCGTCCAGCAGAACCGCTTACAGCCCCAGTCGCACCCAGTGCCGGGTCAGCGAACGAAATGTTCGGGTGCCCGGTTTGCACCGGGTTTTCTCTATCGCAGCCCGATGGCTCATGGCGTGTCCAGCAGAACGGCTTACAGACCCAGCCGTGCCAGCGAACCGTTGAACGTCGGTCAGCCACCCGGTTTCTCTGCCACGGCCCGATGCCGCGCAGCGCGGCCAGCAGAACTGTCCACAGCCCCAGCCACGCCAAGCACCGGGTCAGCCAACTGCTGAACGTCAGTCGGGTGCCCGGTTTGCACCGGGTTTCTCTGCCGCAGCCCGACGCCCAGCAAAACCGCCCGCGGCCCCGGGCCCAGTCTCCAGCAGCGCGGAGTCAGCGAAGCGCTGGACGTCGGCGCCCGCTGCACAGCGGCCCCAAGCCCGGGCGCAGCGGCAGGGCCCCCGACCTGCCCCCCCGCTGCCCCGCACCACTTACCCAGCGGCAGCTTGGCGGCTCCCGGGGCCCAGGCGGCGTCGGCCAGGTCCTGCGGGTCTTCCCGGCCGGAGCAGGAGGAGAAAGACACGGGGTCAAGGGGGCGGCAGCCCACACCCCCCGCCCGGCAGGGGCCTCCCCGCCGCCCGCACTCACCTTCCGCCGCCGGCGCCCCGGGGCCTGCGGGAGCCGCCTCCATGGCGGGCGTCAGCGGGGCGGCGGCCGCGGGCTGGGGCTGGGCCCGGCGCCGCTCCCCATGGCCGCCCGCCCGGGCCGGGAGCGGGCGCGGGCGCGGGGCTGCGGCGGCCAGCTGCTTCCCGTCACATGGCGGCGGCGCGGGCGGCCCCTGGCGGCGCAGGGCTGTAACGCCGCGCCAGCACCGCTCCCGCCCTCAGCCCGGCGGCCGGCTCCAGCCTCCCCAACGGCCCGAGGGCGGAGCCGCGGGGGCCGCTCCCGGCCTGGAGGAGGACGAGCCCCGCGTCTCCCGCCGCTGGTCTTCCCTGAGCTCCTCCCGGACCCCCATCGCGCCTGAGACGCTGGTGCGGGCGCTGCGCCCACCGGCACCAGGAGGCCGCTCGGCCGCCGGAGCGGGTGCATCCCCGCGCCGCTGCCAGGCGCAAAGCAGCTCCGTCATCGCACCTCTGCCTGAGAGAGATGCCAGCAGCCATGGTCAAGGCAGATCTGGGCTACGCTTTAAGCCCCCTTTTGACCTGAAACTACTCCATGCTGGGTTGTAGTAGGGTAGCCATGCTGGTTTAAAAACCCCAGGCGCATCCCGCCCAGGCTAAGCACACCCCGTAAACCTGTCTAGGCCGCTCGGGCCCTAGGGCACTGGGGCAACTTGAACTCTCTGGGAAGAGGAGCAGCCTTCTCTGCCCGTCCTCATTGCAGTAATGTTTTCCTTCTGTCACTGTTAAGGGGAACCTGACCTGCAACCTCAGATGGGCATCAAGTGACACAGGTGATGGATGAAGGAATGGAAAACACACACAGCAGCGCAGCTCTGGGTTACTTGCGCCCTGAGCCGGCAGAGTAGGCACTAAAGACTTGCATCTTCACCCCAGACCCCGGGCTCCCAAGCGTGCCCTGCACGCGTCCTCTGCCTGACGAAGGGTGTTTGTACCCGAAAGCTTGCAAAGAATTAGTTTTTCCAACTGTCTGAGTCAGTCTAATAAAAGATACTGGATTTACCCAAAGAACCTTGTCTGCCTATGTCCTTAGACCAGGGGTGGGCAAAATGCGGCCCACCAGGCCATTCTGTCTGGCCCGCGGGGCCCCTACAAAATTTAGAAAATTAATATTTATCCACCCCTCCCTGCCTGCCTGTCATGCGGCCCTCGATGGCTTGCCAAAGCTCAGTTAGTGGCCCTCCGCCCAAAATAATTGCCTTAGACCAGCATGGCTACAACCAACACTCCTCAAGCATGTCCTGGTAATTTTGAGTAATAGAGGCCACTGCTCATCCAGTTTCCCTGGTGCTTTGGCAAAATAGAATCCAACAGATGTGGGATTAGGCTTTATGAGACGGGATAATAGGATAGAGGGAAACTGCCTCAGGAACCGGTTGGCAGGCAAGAGCAAACAGAGCCGGAAACAAGCAGCCAGATCCAGTGCATGCGATTTACCTGAAAGACCACCTTGGCCCTTTGGCTAAGATCAAGCGAGAGTGGGGGCATCTGAACGCCTAGGCCTCCAGGCTTGCACGTAGGATGCTGCCTGGATTTGGGAACTATCCGAAGCCCCAGACCAACGGGTCTGACTGGGAGGGAGGATACTTGCCTGGTGGTAGAGCCACACAGACCTGATGATTGAGTTCTGCTCAGTCAAATTTTGGAACTTGACTCCGGGCTTTGCCCAACAGAATTTGGAACTGATTTGGCCTCGATAAAGATAAAAAAGAAAATGTGATTTAACTGAAAGACTATTGCCAAACAGGCAGCACTAATCAAAGCTGGAGATCCAGGCTACAAGCCAGCTGCTTTCTCTGGCATCCTGGGCTCAACATGGGCTGCCTTTAAGCAAGGGGCTCTTTCACTCTGCAACCCAGTGGGCCCTGGAAACAGCAAGGATGCAGGAATTTGCAACTTAACTGCTAAAGGAGACCCCAGAGGATGACAGCTGTTGCTGGAGGATTCCTCACTCCCCAGGTCAGCAGAGTCAGAGCGCTCTGTCTGGAAGGGAAACACCCACTACAACTCTCTAGCTCTCTCTGCTGACCAGCACAGTGTCTGTTAGTGGCATGGAGAAGGGCTGGCATGTCCTGTCAAAAACAGAGTGGGCAGGGAAAATAAGAGAGAGGGGAAGAGGACAACTCACTGTGGTACCTGCATGCAGGTTTGGCCCTTATCTACACAGAGACTTGCAGCAAAACCAGAGAAGCTCAACCCTCAGCCCATGGAACAGAGTCATCCAGTTCACAGGCTCCCTAAGGGTCTAGAAATTTGGTGGCAGGGGAGTTATAACAGTAATTGCTGCTCCCACTACCAAATTTCTGGACCCAGGGGGAGCCTTGTGAGCTGGATAACATGGCCCCAAGTGCCAGACCATACTGGCATACAACCAGATCTGGGCATATGGGGTCAGGCTGGCATGCTGGATGACATGAAGGGACCGACACCAAGTACAGGACCTGTGCAGGATGTGGCTCATGGAATGATCCTGTGCCACAGCCAGCTTATGTGGCCAGAGGGTTGGGTGCCACTGAGCTAAACCAATGCAGACCCCTGGGAGGCTACTCTCACCCATCCATTTTGAAATGGTTTGCATCAGTGAAAGAAGTAACTGCAGCTAAAATGGCCCATGCCCTAATAAACAGCCATGCAGAGATTTGCATGGGCTTAACTAAACTGGACAAATTAACCCTTTACATTTGTTTAAGGAAGTTACTTAGTCCCAGTATAGTCCCACAAACACATTGGGCAACACTACCATTTCCTAAGCAAGTCACTGATAGGTATTCACCTCTTTCAACATATTTATGTCTCTCCCCTGCACCACTCTAGAGTTGGGAACACACAGCAAACAGAGGTTTTATTTGTCTGAAAAATAAATTTATTCTATAAACAAAAATCATATCCACACAAACCTCAGCAATATTTTTAAGGAAAAAAATATACAGAGACAAATCTGCTTCTCTGTGGCTCTTTGTACCTGTAGTGAAGGCAGCATTCATTTGGTTTTCACAGGATGGAGGATGCTTTAATTGTGCAATAATTGTGCAAGGCAGGGCTATAGATCCAGCGGAGCCATCTATAATGTAGGCCAGCATATCTCACACCAGTCTTCACTCTGGGATGAATCTGAGATAGGCACAAGCTGTCTTGAGCCCATAGCTTCCCAGGGCAGTAGGGGTGCTGAAGGGGGTGCAGTATATGGGCAAGGCAGGACAGGGCTGTTGCATTTCCTGAAATTCATCTGAAGGTGGGAGCCCCCAAACTGATGCATCTATAATTAGAGACCACTCTATGACTTTCTTCACCTGGAAGTCTGTGACAGATGAAGAAACAGAACTCATATTCACAATCTTAACTACAAACACATCCGTCCTTCCTGATCAGAAAAACACAAAGGGAAAAATGTGCAGTGACTGGCATGTCCTTCCTCCTCCTCCAGCCAGAGCTCACAGTGGGAATAGTCAATGGCTTAAACAGTGAATCTAGCACAGTAGTTCCCAAACTGATCTGTGAGGCCACAAAAGAAAATGTTTAAGGCCAATACCAGTCCTTTGTCCCAAAATGCTTGGGAACCACCATTTTAGAACTGGGTCAGATCTCTGCATCAAAACCATGTGCAATGCTCAGTGACTTCCTCTAGCTTGTCCAGGGCAAAAGATCATTCATTTCATATAGACCTGGGGAAGTTCAGCTTCTCTGGCTGTGCAGTATCTAAAACATCCTGACATTCCCTTCCACTGATTTAACCCTACCATAAAAAACAGACCAAGGCACATCCTAGCGGTGATGAGAGGATCCTTTCCACAAAATTTGCTTCTTCTGGTCCATAGGAGCATATTCCTGGCATTGTCTTGGTCTTCTCTATGCTCTGAGGAGAGTTGTGCTACTATTATTTTTCAGGTGCACCCCAAACAAGTCAGTGGCAGGCTCAGAGGTGTTGAGGGTGTGGGGAAGGAATGAACAAACAGAAAAATGGAGATCAGGGAAGGAAGGAACTAACAGCTGGAACCATGTGACTGACCAGTCCTACTGCAGGAATTTTAACAGCCTTAGTGAAGCTGTAGGTAAATGATGCGCTTGAAGTTTAACCTCCACCCAAATTTCCATGCATTTCAGAAGTAAAGGGAGAATACACCTCTATGTAATCGGCCTCTCTTCATTCTCTGTTTCCTTTGATGAGATCTTGCTGTGTTGCTCATCTCTGTCACCTAAAAGAAACCACATATCAAGAAATCCTAGCATGTCAGCACCAGGGCTTCCCTTGTCTAAGGCTGGTGACCTGCAGGGGCCACTTGCAGCTCACCAGTCTTACTGTCTAGGAGACAAAGAAAAATCAAGAGAGCCATGTGCAGGCAGCAGCCATGTTACACTGCTTTCCTCTCACCATTTGTTCATTCTCTCCACTTTGACTGTAAACTTCTGAGGGCAGGGACTGCCAGTGTGGGCACAAGCACACACACACATGCTTGAGTATGCACAGCACCAAGTGCAATGTGACCCTGGGGCTGACTGAGATCTCTCAACATTGCCTCAGTGGGAAGAACTGTTGTCTAATAGGGCTGTACGAAGCTTTGGTAGCCGATTCAGCCCAATTTGGGGACCAAATCTCTGAATCCAAATCGAAACAGGAGACCAATTAAAAACTCTGAATCAATTCGAAACATCCAAATTGATTTGGAAAAGCTTTGGAAAAGATTCGGCTGCTTCGGAGATTCGGTCATAGACTCCAGCTGGTAAGTCTGTTGGGGTTGGGGGAGGGAAGGGTCATGGGGGGAGGGATCGGGGCTGGGACATACTGCCCAGTGGGGGTGGAAGGGGCAGGGGGCGTTACTTGGGGAGGGAGGTGGGGAGCGTGGGATACGGGTGCAGCTTGCTCCAGGTAGAAGGGAGCAAGTGGCAGCAGGGCATAGCCCCTGCTCCCAGCGCTGCTGTGCCCACATCCCATATCCCTTCGTGCCAGCCAGCAAGCAGTAGCAGGGCAGAACCCCCACTCCCGATGCTGATGCAGGAGCGGTAGCACTGGGAGTGGGGGCTATGCCCTGCTGCCGCCTGGAGTGAGCCACACCTGCACTGTGCCCTCTCCCCCACATGACAGCTTGGCAAGTGGTAGCAGGGTATAGCCCCCATGGCTCCCCCTGTCAGGGCAGAGGCAGACACAGCTGGAGGACCCATGGGAGAAGCCCCCTAGACTGGTCTGCCTGACCCCACCATCCCATCCCCTGCTGGCCCAGCGTCCTGGCAATTAAAAAAAAAAAAGCCCCACACTCACTGGCTGCAGCAGTGGCGACTGGGGCCTCTAAGGGCTCATTACAGAGCCCCCCTGTGCAGCATGGGGCAGTGGGGATAGCCCCCTCCTCCCCACCTGGCACCCAAGCGGCAGCTGCCCTATGGCATGGATGCAGCGCAGCTCGACAGGGCGCTGTGCACTGTCTGGGAGCTGGGACAGCTCCATGTGTCAGCCAGAGCCCAGCACCGCTCAGCCCCAGCTCTCTTCAGAATCAAGCCGATTCAGCTGAATTGATTCAGGACAGTGATCCAAATCTCCAAATCACAGAATCATAGCGGCTGGAAGGGACCCCAAAGGATCATCGGGTCCAGCCCCCTGCATGAGCAGGAAAGACATCTAGGGTCAGATGACCCCAGCCAGGTAACCATCCAGCTTCTCTTGAAGACCTCTAAGGTAGATGCTTTCACCACCTCTGTGGGGAGCTTGTTCCACAGTCTGGACAGCCTAGTTGTAAAGACGTTTTTTCTAATGTTCAACCTGAAACTATCTTCCAGGTGTTTGTGGCCGTTGTTTCTAGTTTTCCCCCCAGGGAACCCTGGTGAACAGTTGTTCACCGAGCCCCTGATGTACACCTCAGATATAGCAGTAACTAATCAAATCAAATCATTGTCCTCTGACAGAGGTTGGAAAAGTGGGTAGAACACAATAGGATGCAGTTCAACAAGGACAAGTGCAGAGTGCTGCACCTAGGGCATAAAAATATCCAGCACACCTACTGACTGGGGAATGACCCTCTCAGCAGCACAGAAGTGGAAAGGGATCTTAGAGTCATAGCGGACTCCAAGATGAACATGAGTCACCAGCATGACAAAATCATCAGCAAAGCTAACTGCACTTTATCATGCATCAGGAGATGCATGACAAATAGATCCCCTCCATGCAACACTGGTCAGGCCGCAGTTGGAGTACTGCATCCAGTTTTGGGCGTCGTACTTTAAAAAGGATGTAGATAGCCTCAAGAGGGTCCAGAGGAGGGCTGCTCGTATGGTTAAGGGTTTGCAGACCAAGCCTTCTGAGGAGAGACTAAGGGAACTGGATCTCTTCAGCCTCCACAAGAGAAGGCTGAGAGGTAATCTTGTGGCTGCCTACAAATTCATTAGGGGACACAGCAAGGAACTGGAGATGCTCTGTTCACCAGGGCGCCTCCTGGAGTAACAAAGAACAATGGTCACAAACTGACAGAGAGCAGATTTGGGCTGGACATCAGGAAGAACTTCTTCATGGTAAGGGTGGCAAGAATTTGAAGCGGGCTTCCAAGGGAGGTGGTGCTCTTCCTTACCTTGGGGGTCTTTAAGAGAAGGCTTGATAGGCATCTGGCTGGGGTTGTCTGACCCCAGCACTCTTTCCTGCCCAGGGCAGAGGGTCGGACTTGATGATCTGCTGAAGTCCCTTCCAACCCTAACATCTATGAATTGGCCAAATCTGAATCGAATACATCCCTATTTATACAGGCCTATTGTCTAACTCCCACAAATATCTGATCGTGTGCAGGAAGAGGTGGTGGAGTAAAGCAAGTAACAGTCTGTTACTGTTCCTTCCTGTCCCAGCAGCTGCTTTTTTATACCAAAAGGTCAACAAGGAAGTGGGGAAAATTCTGGCTTTTCCCACCTATACAGACTCTGCACAGCACGCAGGCAGGGCAGCCTCTTTCACAGTGTGACACTATTTCTAAAGCCAACGCTTACCCTCAGTGATGTGGTAGCCATTACCCATCTGGAGGCCATTCCCATTCACCAGGGCTGTCACCTGATGCACAGTGGAGTCACTGGTTGCCTCTTCTTCCTCTTCCTCCTTGTCTTCTGCCTCAGAGTCCACCAGCACTAAGACATCACTTGAGTCTTGATTCCTATGGGCAGGAAGACAAATGAAAGTGACTAAAAATACCAATACCCTTATCTGCATTTTCCCCTTCCCTGAAGGCCCCACTTCCTCCTCTCTCTCTCTCTCCCCTCCAAGAACTTTTAAAACATTAATAAATTAAATTGTATAATCCTGTCAACAGTTTTTTTCTCCCACTACACAGGTGGGGAAATGGATGCAAACAAAAGTAAAGGGACTTGTTCAAAGCTATAGAACTATCGGCATAGGGACAGGACTCAAAAGAAAAGGAACAAGAAAGAGATGGAGAAAAGGCTGTTGCATTTTAGAACCATATATGCACCCAACACCATGAACAGCCTTCCTTTCAGGGTTATTCACAATTTAAGTCACCTGTTAGGACAACCTGCAAATCAGTGGGTTGATGCTTCTGCTTCAATATTCAAGCAGAAGGGCTTGTCTACATGGGGAAATACCAGTTGCCATACTTACACTGCAATAACTGTGCCCTGCTGTGGTGTAGCTTCTAGTGCAAATCTGTTCCACCTCCAGATTAAGTTAGGTTCTACTGAATTAAGGCCACTAAGATGTGTGTAACTATGCTCCCTAGTGGTAGCTTTGCAGAGGATAGAAGCCCTGCTACTGCCAACAGGCAACAGAGACTCTCCAATAAGTGGTTGAGGTCTGCGGTACCAACCTTTGGTTCTAAGACCCCAATGATAGTTTTCTGCAGAATGTGGCTTCATCACCACACCACCCACCTGCAAGTACATGTTTGCTAAAGACAACTCCTACCTTGGAAAGCATCTTCCCTAAGTTATCAATACAATGCTTGCCGATAGATAAATAGACAGATAGAAAGATATTATACACACATACATATACATATGTACACTTACATATAAAGCTATAAAGCTATACATTTATCATTACAAAGCTTAGCGATGATGATAATGATGAGGAGGAGGAGCTGGATATCTGCAGAAAAGATTCTGGGAAGGATGGCACTCACCTGAACACACTGCCTAAATGCACAGAGAAGAGGGAGAAGAAAAAAGAAGATTTCAGATACCTTCATAAACACAGTTCTCTCAGATAAAACAAAATCACTTTTACAGTCCTGTCATTATCTGCCTTTGTTGGTACAGTCTATTATACAGCACTAGGACTGTCCCAGGTACCCAGCGTGGCCCATGAGTGAGCTGGGATGTAGCAGTATACCACGGAAGATGAGAAAAGGCAACCGTGGTCTGCCAGGATCCAAGCATGTCAAATATGATTTTGCAGGGCAAGGCAAGGGAGTTTTAGCACAGGATACAGTCCCTATCTGTGGGGAGACATCTGCATAGTCTGCTCGCAGCCAGCTCTGCAGGCATCCTGTGTTCTCAGTGCTTACTCGCCTTAAGCTGACAGCACTCCATGAGGAACGAGAGAAGGGGCACCTATCAATCTCTGGCTGGGTAGGTGACAGGGGGGACACTGAAGGACCCTCTCAGGTGAGGTATGAAGAGGCAGAGCTCTAACCCATGTGCCTCAAGGACGGAGGAGCTTAAGTCAGAGGTGATGGCTACTCTTACCTTTCAGACACAGGAGCGGATTGTAGTACAAAATAATTCCTGAGATGACCAGAATTCCCAGCAGTAAGAGGACCACGATTGTTCCCACCACTCCAACTATATTCACTGGCTCTGTGAGGAAAGAGGCAGTAACTCAGTGAGCCTGGGGGTCATGACTTTCTAGACAGAGGTGACGTACTCAGTCACAATGCCAAATCAATGCCAACTACTAACCTGTAACCAGGACAGCCTGTTTGACAGGAGGGGCACTTTGTTCAGATGAATACTACTTGTAACTGGCCCTCACTG